>NC_134235.1:234812304-244812304 GCF_965152275.1 Natator depressus | reverse complement strand
TGGTAAAAAATGAGAAAGTAAGCAATATTTCAGTAATAGTGTGCTGTGACACTTTTGTATTTTTATGTCTGATTTTGTAAGCAAGTAGTTTTTAAATGAAATGAAACTGGGGAGTATGCAAGACAAATCAAACTCCTGAAATGGGTACAGTTGTCTGGAAAGGCTGAGAGCCACTGATTTACACTATCACACTGTCTTTGCAGTTCACAATGTACTAGTCTGTAAAGTGTTTCTGAATCATGCAGACGTTCTAATTACACAATCCAAATGCATAACAGCTTGGTCATCCAGCTGTCTATTAGTTGCAGCCACTTGGTATGGTCGGTTCTTTCACCTTCCTCACTAGGACCATCATGGCTGCCACACTGCGCCTGAGAAGGTTGTTGATCTTTGATCACATGAACATACATAGCTTTTGTCTTCGTAAATTGTTTCTGTGGTGAACTGGCCCATGCTGTTCAGATTACCCCCAAAATTAGTCAGAGCTGCGTCAGGTGACTTCAGCTCTGGGAAGGATTGAAGGTGATTGTAAATCCCTTCCGAGATGACTGTGATGCCAGTACCTGAGTCAATTTTAAAGTCAACTGTCTTGCCATGAATATTCAATTTCACTCTTCAAGCAGGTTCTGTGTCATCACAAGTGATAGATCCTAGAAACAATAGCTCTTGATTGTTGATGATAAAAGTCAACTCCCTGACTGCTTTGGTGTGGCAAACAGCTGCAAAATGTCCATATTTTGTGCATTACACCATGCACCTCTCGTTGGACATGTATCATTTCTTAGGATATGATTTTTTCCACACCTTGTGTATATGGGCTGGAATCTGTCCATCTTAGTCTGGGAGTTCTCTCTCCTTGCCTCAGGAACTCTTGTATGATGACTTTTAGCACTCATGCTTCATCTGTTAACAGCTTTTAAGCTAGTGTCTTGTTTATCAGGTTTGGCAAGTTGGTCTTCATTTTGCAGTTTCACCAGCTCAGACTACTTTGCTATTTCAATAGCTGTGGCTAGGGTTAAATCTCTTTTTAATTGAAGCTGCAGTTTTTACCTGTTAACCCAATAAACAGCCTGTCTCTGATATTTGCATTCCCCAAATCAGTTTTCAGCCAATGTATTCCGAGCTTTTATAAAACATTCAACATTTTCCCCAGGTTCTTGAATTCTCTGGTAAAAACATGCTCTTTCATAAACCACATTTCTCTGAGGCCATGTCTACACTACGAAAGTACTCTGATTTTACAGAAGTTGATTTTTGGGAACAGATTGTATAAAGTCGAGTGCATGCGTCCACACTAAGCACATTAATTCGGCAGTGTGCATCCACAGTACCGTGGCAAGCGTCAACATTCTGAGCAGTGCACTGTGGGTAGCTATCCCACAGTTCCCGCAGTCCCTGCTGCCCATTGGAATTCTGGGCTGAGCTCCCAATGCCTGATGGGGCCAAAAATTTGTCACGGGTGGTTATGGGTAAATGTCATCAGTCAATCCTCCCTCCCTCTGGGAAAGCAACAGCAGAAAATCATTTCGCGCCCTTTTCCCTGGATTGCCCGAGCAGATGCCATAGCACTGCAAGCATGGAGCCTGTTCAGCTCACCGCAGCAGTTATGACCATTGTAAACACCTCGCGCATTATCATGCAGTTTATGCAGAACCAGCACCTGAAACACCAGGCAAGGAAGCAACGGCAGCACAGTGATGAGGGCATGAACACAGATTTCTCTAAAACCGCGGTCCCTGGCAATTTGGAGATCATGGTGTTACTGGGGAAGGCTCATGCCCTGGAACACCGATTCTGGGCCCGGGAAACAAGCACAGTGTTGCAGGTTTGGGATGATTCCCAGTGGCTCCAAAACTTTCGCATGCATAAGGGCACTTTCATGGAACTTTGTGACTTGCTTTCCCCTGCCCTGAAGCGCAAGAATACCAAGATGAGAGCAGCCCTCACAGTTGAGAAGCGAGTGGCAATAGCCCTGTGGAAGCTTGCAATGCCCGACAGCTACCGGTCAGTCGGTAATCAATTTGGAGTGGGCAAATCTACTGTGGGGGTTGCTGTGACGCAAGTAGCCAACGCAATCATTGAGCTGCTGCTATCAAAGGTAGTGACTCTGGGAAATGTGCAGGTCATACTAGATGGCTTTGCTACAATGGGATTCCCTAACTGTGGTAGGGCTATAGATGGAACACATATCCCTATCTTGGGACCGGACCACCAGGGCAGCCAGTACTTAAACCTCAAGGGGTACTTTTCAATGGTGCTGCAAGCACTGGTGGATCACAAAGGAAGTTTCATCAACATCAACGTGGGGTGGCCAGGAAAGGTTCATGACACTCGCATCTTCAGGAACTCTGGTCTGTTTAAATGGCTGCAGGAAGGGATTTACTTCCCAGACCAGAAAATAACTGTTAGGGATGTTGAAATACCTAGAGTTATCCTTGGGGACCCAACCTACCCCTTAATGCCCTGACTCATGAAGCCGTACACAGGCACCCTGGACAGTAGTAAGGAGCTGTTCAACTATAGGCTGAGCAAGTGCAGAATGGTGGTAGAGCGTGCATTTGGATGTTTAAAGGGTCGCTGGCGCAGTTTACTGACTCGCTCAGACCTCAGCGAAACCAATATTCCCATTGTTATTGCTGCTTGCTGTGTGCTCCACAATCTCTGTGAGAGTAAGGGGGAGACATTTAAGGCAGGGTGGGAGGTTGAGACAAATCACCTGGCTGCTGAATATGCGCATCCAGACACCAGGGCAGTTAGAAGAGCACAGCAGGAAGAGCTGCGCATCAGAGAAGCTTTGAAAACGATTTTCATCACTGGCCAGGATACTGTGTGACACTTCTGTTTGTTTCTCCTTGATGAAAGCCCACCCCCTTGGTTGCCTCTAAATTCCCTGTAAGCCACCCGCCCTCCCCCCTTTGATCACAGCTTGCTTGCAAAGGAAATAAAGTCACTAACGTTTAAAAAACATGTATTCTTTATTAATTGATTATAAAAATAGGGAGATCACTCACAAGGTAGTCTGGGTGGGGTGTGGGAGGAGGGAAGGAAAGGGTCACTTCAAAACTTGTTGAATGACAGCCTTCTGTTGCTTGGGCTGTCCACTGGGGTGGAGTGGTTGGGTGCCCAGAGCCTCCCCCGCCCCTGCCGTTCTTGGGCGTCTGGGTAAGGAGGCTATGGAACTTGGGGAGGAGGGAGGGCGGTTAAATAGGGGCTGGGCGGCAGTCTGTGATCCTGCTGTCGTTCATGAACCTCCACCAGATGCCGGAGCACGTCCGTTTGATCCCGCAGTAACCCCCGCGTTGCATCATGCCTCTTCTGATCTTCCTGCCGCCACCTCTCCTCACGTTCATTGGCCACTTTCCTGTACTCTGCTATTGTGTCCCTCCACACATTCTGCTGAGCTCTGTCAGTGCCGGATGACTGCATGAGCTCAGAGAACATTTCATTGCGCGTGCGTTTTTTTCGCCGCCTTACCTGCGATAGCCTTTGGGATGGGGGAGGGAGGCTTGAAACATTTGCAGCTGCTGGAGGAAAAAAAGGGAGTTAAGTATTTTAAAAGATACATTTTATAGAAAAATGGCTGTACTCTTTCACGGTGAACAACACTATTCACATTACATAGCACATGTGGTTTTGGTACAAGGTCGCATTTTACATCTTATATTGAGTGCCGGCGGCTTTGGTGTTACAGATGACACATGCAGTGCTGGGCAACAGAATTCGGCTTGCAGGCAGCCATGGAAAGCCATAGTCTTTCGGCTTCTGCAGCCTTCATAACAGCAGCGCCCTCCTCTCCCATACCAAGCAAAGCACTTTGAGTTGGCCATTTAGTGCTGCAGTTTTCCTGTTAACGTGCAACAGCAGAAACCAAACTAGCCCCCCCTCCTCCATCCAATTCTCTGGGATGATTGCTTTACCCCTCAGCCCACTGCGTGGCTGGTATCAGGGAAGATCCCTGCTAGCCAAACGCAAACAGCTCAGCGCCAGTGGCCACACACACCCCCACCGCGCGGCTAACTGCGGGGAGGATTTCTTTTCAGCCACAGGCAAACAGCCCAGTAGGAACAGCCACCTCTGAATGTCCCCTTAATTAAATTCCCCTATTTCAACCAGGTTACCATGAACGATCTGACTCTCCTGAGGATAACACAGAGAGATAAAGAACGGATGTTGCTTGAATGCCAGCAAACACTGGGACCATACGCTGCCAGGCTTTGTCATGCAATGATACCAGATTACTTGCTACTAGCATGGTGTGGTGTAAAGTGTCCTACCATAGAGGACAGAATAAGGCTGCTCTCCCCAGAAACCTTCTGCAAAGGCTTTTAGAGTACCTCCAGGAGAGCTTCATGGAGATGTCCCTGGAGGATTTACGCTCCATCCCCAGACACGTTAACAGACTTTTCCAGTAGCTGTACTGGCCACAAATACATCCCAAGTCCTCAGGGCTACTTAATCATTAAAAAACGCTTGCTTTTATAACATGTATTATATTTTAAAAGGTACACTCACCAGAGGTCCCTTCTCCAACTTGGTTGGGTTGGGAGGGTATTTCAGCCAGGGTGATAAAAAGATCCTGGCTGTCGGGGAGAACGGTGTGCTGTGTGCTTTCCTCAAACTTGTCTTCCTCCTCCTCATCTTCCCCTTCCCCAAAATCCTCAGGCATGGCGGAGAGTACCCCATCATCGGAGTCCACGGACAGGGGTGGGGTAGTGATGGCGGCTCCCCCTAGAATTGCATGCAGCTCAGCATAGAAGCAGCATGTCTGGGGCCCTGTCCCGGAGCATCCTTTTGATTCTTTAGTTCTCTGCTACGTTTGTCTGAGCTCCTTAAGTTTCACGCGGCACTGTGTTGCGTCCCTGTTGTAGCCTCTGTCCCTCATGGCCTCAGAGATTTTTTGAACTGTTTTGGCATTTCGTCTTTTGGAACAGAGTTCTGATAGCATGGATTCCTCTCCCCACACAGCGATCAGATCCAGTACCTCCCATTCGGTCCATGCTGGAGCTCTTTTACAATTCTGGGACTGCATGGTCACCTGTGCTGATGAGCTCGCCTGGCCAAACGGGAAATGAGATTCAAAAGTTCCTGGGGCTTTTCCTGTACACCTGGCCAGTGCATCTGAGTTCAGAGTGCTGTCCAGAGCGGTCACAATGGTGTACTGTGGGATAGCTCCTGGAGGCCAATACCTTCGAATTGCGTCCACACTAACCCTAATTCAAAACGGCGATGTTGATTTCAGCGCTAATCCCCTCGTGGGGGAGGAGTACAGAAATTGGTTTTAAGAGCCCTTTATGTCGAAAAAAATGGCTTCGTTGTGTGGACGGGTGCAGGGTTAATTCGATTTAACACTGCTAAATCTGACATAAACTCGTAGTGTAGACCAAGCCTGAGATATAAAATATGCATCAGACATAGCCAGAACCCTTTCATAGTCATCTTTGTGATTCTCTTCAGTAAAATCAAAGTATTTAAATATATGTTCTGTTTGCTTTCCTATGGCATAAATTAAAGAAGATATCTGTATATCACCATTTCTTTATGGAGTTTGTTTGTAATTCAAAATCTTGCAAAATACTGTTTCTAATCTGTGCATTGTGAAAGTAAGTCAAAGTAAGCTGAAGTTTTCTGGGGCGTTGAAGAGTGGCATGTTGAGATCCTGAAACAGCTGTTGCTGTTTTCCTTCTGTTTGCACTCTTTGTTGCTGTTTTCCTGCTGTTTCTGTTATTAGTTTACTTCTGACATCATGTTATATACTTCTTTACCAGATATGGACTGGCTACAATGCAGGTTTATACACACCACATGTGTTTATCATAAGATCCTTTAATGCTCTGCCAGGTATGGCTCAGGTTAGCTTAAATAAGGTATTTTACAAACAGTGCCACCTCTGGCTGAACAGTATAACATAGTTTAACATTCCATTACATCTTTGTCCCAACCAGGTTTGATAATGCAACACATTCTATTTGGGCCTACCCTGGAAGACAACTCAGAAGCTTCAGTTGCTGCAAATGCTGCTTCTGCCTGATTAATGGAGTAGGTTGTTGTGAGCACATTTTGTATCTCTGTTTTACTAAAGACCATCATGAAACTTATGTAATGTGGTAGGGAAACTTGGAGTTACAGATACAACAGAATAGGGAACTCCAAATCAGCAATTCCTAGTTACAAATACACCCAGGATTTTTCTGTACATGCTGGCAGCATGCCCAGCAGGGAGAAAGAAACTAAATTTTACTTGTCCAGACCAGGTTTTTGGTCATCTAGATTTACCTGTCCAAAGGATTTTATTTATAAAATGATGTGGTTCCAAGGGAGAAGCCATGATCTATGGGGCCCATCAGTGGAAATGGGGGGCACTTGCAATTCCTTGCAACTGCCCCTCCTGTTAGCAAGAGTGCCTCAGTGGAACAAGCAAGGGCTCCTTTTTCAGTTTTTTTTTAGGGTATCCCATGTAAGATGAAGCCTGAGATTCTCCTTCCAAACAAGTGAGAGTTTCCAGATATGATGCTTAGGAGACAGTAGGTAGCATTAAAGCTTAGTAATAAGGGAAGGGTACTAGGGGAGAATAGTGATCAGTCTGTAACAAATAAAAATCGAGAAGGAAAAAGTAAAGGGAGAGTGAACTAATAGTGGCATACTAGTTTGATCCCAAGTGTTTCTCACAGTAACTTTACTATGTCTATTTAACATCTCTCCTCCACATTGGGCTGAGCCCTGTACCACAGCATTACAAGGTCCCCATTTTCTCTTGACTGCTCTTTGACAATTGGTAACTCTCACAAATTCACAGACGTGTTGAGGAAATGGTGTTTAATAAATTGATTCATTCTGAAATGAGATTTGCTACTCAAAAGATTTTCTGTCACCCAAAGTCTGTCACAGGCAAGTGGACAAACTGCAGGCCTACACAACTTCTAATGTGTCCTTGGCAATGTTGCTGCTGCAAGAAAAATATATACACGTATCACTGTCCAGTACTAACAGTGAGCAGGAGCTGAGCGTTTGCACTCTAAATTACACACAAATGCCACACCTTGGGCTCAATCTTCCAGTGCCCTCTGGCTGCTTTGCACTACTTCAGTGCTGCAAAGCAGCCATAACGCCTGCTTAAATGTCCCCTGGAAGATTCCCATCTCCCTAGGAGAATCCTCATGTAGTACAGGACCACAGTAGCAGCTCATACTCCACCAAACCACCCTCTGGCACAAGAGGATGTAGCTAGTGAAAAAGGGGCATCTCTAGGGCCTCTTGAGGATATGGATAGCTGGTGTGAGTTAGAGGAACCTTCGAGCTGTTCTGTCTTGTAGCAGGGACCACACTGGTTCCCCCAAGCTCCAGATTTTGGGGGCCACAAAGATGGCTCCTTTGTCCCTACCATCTTGGGTTTGTGCCAAACACAGACTTGCCAGTCCAGTGAATCTGCACCACTAACTCTCGCCTCTTTTTTAAATTTATTTTTGCAGTAACTATTCAGAAAAATACCTTAATCTTGCTGTGGTCAGAGTTAACATTCTGTGTTTGAACACAATTTTGAGTACCTGGGTGAGTGCATTGGCTATATGTCAGGCAAGGACTTTCTTGTGGAGATGAGGAGACTGAGAGTTCATTTGGGTAGAATGATGTTGAGGTGTTAAGGAAAGTGAATGAAGGTTGTTTTAACTAGTAATTTGTCTCAGTTTTTAATTATTGTGTTGGTAGATTTGCACTTGAGTAACCTTAAATCTAAATTTAGGAAGTTTTTGTTTGGGGAAATTACATAGCATTGTAATGGTCCATGGCACATTACACAACAGATACAAAAATGTGTACGTACCAGAGAGACTAATATCAGTCAGTCATGATGCATAGGATGACAGTTCAGGCACGTGAAAGGGCAGCAGTATCATCAGTGAGTATAAGAAAACTTAATAAAATTAATGAATTTTAACTAAATCCAGGCAGGTATCACAAATTTCTACAAACATTTGCTATAATTGAAAAAAAAATATTTTGCTTATGCTTGCACTCCTTTTGTATTCAAGCATAAATTAGGATGCAGGATCAGATTCTTACCTTGTAATGACCATGCTGACCACATGCACGTTATTTCCCCCATCATTAAGATATAGTCTAATAATGTGACAATTTTCTCTTTGAAAGCTTTTCTCATTTTAATTTTAACACTGGAAATAGGACTGTGCACAAAGCAGGGTCTTGGTCTTGTTTTCATCTTAAAATTCGGACCTTGCTGTGATGGTGCACCCCATAAGGCTTTATGGAAATATGCTTATGAATGTATACATGACATAACTGGAATGTGTTTTATGCTACATATGCCATGTAACATATCTCTGGTAAGGTTACGATCTACTGAATCTATTCATCCTATTTGTATGCATGTATCATTTTTGTATTTGAAGTTATGAATATTGGCTGTGTACTTGCTTGTTTTTTAAGTAGCCTTAGTAAAGCATTTGGTCAGCTTTTTGAGAAAGGAATGTGCAAATTAAGTGCTCAATCAAGAAACACTAAACGAACAATGGATCTTGGAAGGCTCCAATCCACATAAGAAGTTTTCCTGGAGACCTTCAAGATAGCATGTGGGCAATGGCTGCTGCCTATAAAAACTGAGTCATGCATGGGCATGTGACTTGCCCAGGTGACTCCAAAACTCCATCTTGGAGCTGGACTTTGCATAAAAGAGAGGAGGGGGTCTCCACCCACAATGGAAAGTCTATTTAAGCCTGTGGGAGACCCCTCCATTTTGTCTTCAGCTGGCTCAAGAGATAGCCTTTCCACCCCAAAGGATACCTGAAAGAAACTGGAACAAAGGGCAGTAACTACAGGGGGTGTGAGTGATTGCTGGACCCAGACTAGAAGGAGACTAGTCTGTAAAAGGAAACTTACTGGAACACCTCTGAGGGTGAGATTTTATCTGTTTTCGGTTTTCTTACTGTATTAGGCATAGACTTGCATGTTTTGTTTTGTTTTGTTTGGATGCAGTGAGCTATAGCTCACAAAAGCTTATGCTCAAATAAATTTGTTAGTCTCTAAGGTGCCACAAGTACTCCTTTTCTTTTTGCGGATACTGACTAACACAGCTGCTACTCTGAAACCTGTCACTTTGTTCGGTCTGCTATTACTTGGAACCACTTAAATCCTACTTTCTGTGTTTAATAAAATCACTTTTTACTTATTAATTAACCCAGAGTATGTATTAATACCTTGGGGGTGGGGGGCAAACAGCTATGCATATCTCTCTATCAGTGTTATAGAGGGCAAACAATTTATGAATTTACCCTGTATAAGCTTTATACAGGGTAAAATGGATTTATTTGTGGTTTGGACCCCATTGGGAGTTGGGCATCTGAGTGTTAAAAACAGGAACACTTCTTAAGATGCTTTCAATTAAGCCTACAGCTGTTAGGGGACGTGGTTCAGACCTGGATCTGTGTTTGTGGCCGGCAAGTGTGTCTGGCACATCCAGGCAGGGTTCTGGAGTCCCAAGTGGTCAGGGAAAGCAGGGGCAGAAGTAATCTTGGCACATTAGTTGGCAGCCCCAAGGAGGTTTCTGTGATCCAACCCATCACACTTGCACTATCTATTTTTTACCTAGGCAAAGAGGGATTATGCATCATCCTTTCCAGTTGTTTCCTGCATAGTTTTGTATTCCCCATACAATAATCAGAGTCTCACAAACATCCATGTAACCTAATGAGTTCAGTTTTCTGTGTTTCTCCATTTAGAAGATAGTAACATAGATCTACAATTTACAAGACAAAGTATTAATCCAAAAGGCATTATAAATTATAGATGACAAAATTGCTCTCTGGTCATTTCACCCAGCAACACTGATTCACGGCCAGATTTGTAACATCATTACTTTTAAGAGACTTTAAAAGTGTTGGTATCATTTTACACCCCATCAACTCTTGTAGATATTGATAGATTAGACATTTATATCCATGGAAGGTTTTTTTAAAAAACTGTTTTTGAATAAATAATTTAGATATATTCACGTCCCAGCCCCGATAGCATTTGCTTGTTAGAAGCCAGTGCTAGGTTGTTCATAGAGAGTGAGAGGTGCGAAAGATCTATTAGATCATCTAATGCATTTCCAGTATTCTGCAGTGGAATCCTGGCCCCCTGAAGTTAATGCAAAACTCTCACTGACTTCATACGGTGTCTATCAAGAGTCATCAAAACAAATCTAGGAACTGACAGGTAGAACTGCAACCTCGGCACTTTGATTATTGGGCCAGAAGTAGTCCTACCCTCTCTTCTTCCTGAAGTCTGCTTGCTGAGGAAGGTGGGGAGGGACCAGAAAATGAGGTAGAGCTGAAGGAGCCCATTGGGGCTACAGACTCCTGAGTGGCTGCTTCTAAAGAGTTGTCTGGGGGGGTGGGCCTATTACTTTCTCCTAAAGCGTCTCTTGCCTCACTTTCAGAATCTGCATCCTCACCCCAGTGTTTATTGCTCTTTGAAATTTTGCCCTCCCAGCCACTCCTTCCTTAACAGTGGTACCTGCTCTCACTAGTTCCCCTTCTCTCCTCTTCCTTCTAGGGAATGTAGGGTAGTGAGAGAAACTGCAGCTGCCAAAGGAGGGAACACATGCGCAGGCTTGATTTCAGAGAGTTACCAGTGATGTGTTGGGGAGATGACTTCTAATTAGAGCCCTGTGCTGGACTACTTTTTTTAATCCTTCTCCCATCCAGCCCCACAATATCCACTTCCATTTCCACTCCCACCCATTCCCACATGGTTTCTTATATTTTTATCCCACTTCCACCCTCAAAAGCCTTAGATCCCTCAAGAGAGACAGATTCCCCCATGCTTCTAAAAACAAAACAAAACCAAAAAAAACTGCACTCACCGGGCGGCGGGAAGTGGAGTGACCTAGCCCCAGCCCGCTCCTCTCTTCTCTGCTCCCCTGGCTCCCAAGCTTGGGGGGCAGTGAGGAAACCACCCCCCAGGACTCACCTGCCGCACAGCTGGGAGCCAGGGGAGTGGAGTGGGCTGGGGCCAGGTCACTCCACTTACCACTGCCCCGTGAGTGCAAGGCGCGCCTCCTGCTGCAGTCCTCAGGGGAGTAGGGGTGGGAAGAGGCGGGGCTGGGGTGGAGCAGGGGCGCGGGCCATGGGGAAGAGGTGAAGCAGGGGTTGGAGCAGCACGCAGTTGCGCAGGGCACCAGGAAATGTGGTGCCCCAAATTTCCTGGTGCCCTACACAGCTGCGTACTTTGCGTATGCAGTACGGGACGGCCCTGCTTCTGCTCTTTCTCCACTTGCCCTCTGCTCTGCACTGCTGTTGTCTGTTCTCTGTCTGCTGCTCTGTCTTGCGTCTGTTCTGATGTTCTGCTCCTTCTTCGCTCACTCCTTCTTTTCCACTCACACGCCCACACCAAAGCTTGTCAGCTCTCTGCCTTATGTATGCTTTTTGGCCTTCTCTGATTGGCTGCTTTCTTAATTCCAGCTATTAGCATAGATCCTCCCCAATGGGGCAATACCTGCTCAGCCAATCAGCTTCACCTGTCATTTGAGCTGGACCTAGTTGAGATCCTCCTCCTCACCTAACTGACCCCTCGCTTTAGGTATTTTGGAGTGAACTCAGCCTCACCCTGCTGAAATGTATTTTACCCCAGGTACCTATCTGCTATTGGTCAATTCAGCCCGAGTTCTTAGTTTAGAGCAGATTTTCCAAAATGGCGGTCACAAAAATTTTATATTAGAAAAATTTAAATTATTACTATTTATTACTTATCAAAGGCCTTAAATCTCTAACTAGCTACATTTGATGCATGTTTAAGCATTATGACACTGTCACCACTTTTGTTATGTTGCTTGGGAGAGGTGATTTTTATGATGTTTTCTGCCCCTCTTTACACACTTTCAGTTTGCCTGGCTGGGTGCTGTTCTTGGTGCTGTTGATTTTCTTACACAGTACAGAGCAGCTCTTGTATCAGAGTGGCATCTGAGAACAGCTGGTGGTTTGCATCTTCTATATAGTGAATGCTGATGAAATCTAGACAAGTTCAGATTGGAGAGGTAAAGAACTTCAGAAAAACATCAGAAGAGGGCCTCCAAGAGTATTCTGGAAAGTGTTGGCTTGTGTCATATGTGCTATCTCTAGAGGCCAAGGGATGAGGATGATCTTTTTTCCCTTTGGACAAGGGGTTAGAAGTGCTGCTGTGGACCCAGTTGCCTCAGTGCTAGGCTTGCTACATGCACTGCTCTTCTGACATTTACAGCCTCTTGCATTTGGATTTAGCACGCTAGTATGGATTATGGCTGTCTAACATCATGCCTCTTATAGCATAACAACATAGCACATTCAATCCAATCAAAAACAAGAGAGGATTGTACATTGTAAGGCACTTCAAGATAGGGATTATCTCTTTTCAATGTTTGTATAGCATCCAACAACTGGGGTGTCAATCCCAAATGGTACCTTTGAGCACTAACATATAAATATTTACTACAAATAATAATAACCATGACCAGACCCCCATCTGCATCTGAATCTTCACCTCCTGCAGTGTTCTCTAGTGGTTCTGTCCCACTTTCACAGTGCCCCTAATGCCCCCCTGGGGCCAAGTGTGGTACTTCAGGTGCTCCCTGCCATAGTGTATAAATTGGTGTCAGTCTCTAAACAGTTAAATAAAAATAACAAACTCAAAATTTGTCTGGCTGCACCTTTAATGAAACAAGACCTCAAAGGCAAGTGCATAGTTGCAGCACTTGAAAGCAAGGCCCTGGGATTCTAGGCTAGCACTGAGGAGTTGCTCCTCTTGTTCCAGTCTCACTCAGCTGTGCCCCTGAGAAGAAGCAGACAATCCTTCTTAACCAGTGTGACATACGTGGGGTACAATCCAGACCAGTGTTAGGGGTAGTGTTGCCCCTGTCCTGTGATCTGGGGTGTCTTGCAATGCTTTGCTGTTGTAGCCTCCAACCTGGACTGCTCACAAATAGTCACCAGCATGCAGGTCACTTCCAGATATGGTTGTGTAACTGTAGCCTGACTCACATTCTGGCTCTCACCAGCCTGGGTTATGCTGCCGGGTGACCCCAACACACCCCCATTTCGGTCAGAAATGTATGTCTTGTACTACCCAGCCTTCTCCTGGACAGTCCAAATATATTAAGTCCACTACTCCTCTAAGGGAATAATATCTAGCTTATTACCTTAAATGCAGTTACCCAGACACTTAAACACACTGGATTAGATAAAATAATAAAATAAGTTTATTAATTACAAAGAGATAGATTTTAAGTGAGTGCAAGTAATGAGGCATAAAAATCGGAAATGGTTACAAGAAAAATAAAGATACGTGCATTCTAGTGCCTAACTTAACAAACTATATTGGATTCAAACAAAGTTTCTCACTACATGCTTCCAGCAAGATTACTCACCAAACTCTTCAGGTCTGGACCTTTCCCCCAGAGTCCAACAGCTGTTTCCTTTGTCTCGGCAGGTGCAGAGAATGTCATGGTCAACAAGAGAGAGAGAGGGGTGCCTTGTATCTTTGCCCCTCCTTTTTTATAGTTTCAGTCCTCCTCTTGAAAAACATTTCCAGCAGAGAACTAGAGACAAAGAGTCTATATGGAAGGATGTTCCCTACTGGTTTTTTTCACCTGTTTGATCTTCCTTTTTTTCCCCCTTCCTGCTTGATGACTGTTTAAATGGAAATTAAGGCAAGCACACATTTCTTTGTTTAGGATAGAGCTGTCTGCTGAGTTCGGCCTGGGCAGGGCTGTGGGGATTGGAACATGTGTTAATAATAGGGCTGTAATGCGATTAAAAAAATTAATCACGATTAAGCACGTTGTTAAACAATAATAGAATACCATTTATTTAAATATTTTTGATGTTTTCTACATTTCCAAATACATTGATTTCAATTATAACACAGAATACAAAGTGTACAGTGCTCACTTTATATTTATTTTTATTACAAGTATTTGCACTGTAAATAACCCAAAAGAAATAGTATTTTTCAATTCACCTAATAGAAGTACCATAGTGCAATCTCTTTATCATGAAAGTCAAACTTACAAATGTAGCATTATGTACAAAAATAACTGCATTCAAAAATAAAACAATGTAAAACTTTAGAGCCTACAAGTCCACTCAGTCCTATTTCTCACTCAGCCAATCAAGTGTGTTTACATTTGTAGGAGATAATGCTGCCCGCTTCTTGTTCACAATGTCACCTGAAAGTGATGTGGCAAATTGCCGGCACTACTATGATGGGTCTCACGCTTTTTCTTCTGGGGGGGGGGGGGGTTCAGGGCACCATTTCTTGCCCCTGAACTGGAGTATTAACTGCCCCACTAGTGTCCTAGGAGAGGGGAGTGGAGAGGGAGGGACCCGGGCCCTCCCTCCACTCCGGGTCCCAGCCCACGGGCCCTAGGGATAGCGGTAAACCACTAGAACTAGCGGTTCCTTCCCCTGGGCTACTTCCCTCTCCTGCCCTTCAACTTGTGGGGCTTCCTGCCCTCCCTCTGCACAAACCAGGTGTCCCTTTACCTAGGGTCTTGGTCTTCTTAGCCCACCGCAGCAATTCTCCAAACCCTCCTCTGCTTCCCTCCAAACTGCTCTCTGCTCCAATACCAATCCACTCTGTTTCAACTCCTCCAAACTGCTCTCTGCTCCAACTCTCTGCTCCAACACCAATCTCTGCTCCAACACCAACTCTGCTCCAACTCCTCCAAACTTCTCTCTGCTCCAACACCAATCCACTCTGCTTCAACTCCTCCTCTTGTCTGATTGGAGCAGGGTGTTTTTATCATGTAACTGGCTTCAGGTGCTTTAATTGGCTTCAGGTGCTTTAATTAATTTATAGCAAACTTTCTTCCCTCTACAGGGAATAAGGCTCCCTTCTAACACTCTCCTGCTGCCCTCTGGCCATACTGTATCACCCACCCCCTTGCTCAACACCATGGGGTTGGGCTACTTGGGATGAGAGGCAGTACTGTCATGATAGGCCATCAGCATTGCCGTGTTGGCTTCTGGCCCTATGCTGTACCCGGAAATGGAAGGGCTGCAGGGATAGGAACCACCTAATCACTCTTGCGTACTTCTCCTTGTTTCTGTGCATCCACTGGAGTGGGGCGTGGTCTGTTACGAGGGTAAACCGCCGCCCCAGT
Source organism: Natator depressus (assembly GCF_965152275.1). Lineage (NCBI taxonomy): Eukaryota > Metazoa > Chordata > Testudines > Cheloniidae > Natator > Natator depressus. The sequence continues at coordinate 244,797,177 of NC_134235.1, read as the reverse complement.
AGGTAGTAGCGGAGAGTCTCCATAGCCCATTTTACTGCCAGACATTCCTTTTCAACGACGGCATGCTTTTATTCCCTGGCGAGGAGTTTCCGGCTGAGGTACAAGATCGGGTGTTCCTCTTCCCCTACCATCTGTGAAAGGACGGCTCCTAGCCCTACCTCTGAGGCATCTGTTTGTAGGATGAATTCCTTCTCGAAGTCTGGGGCTATGAGTACTGGATGGCAGCAAAGGGCTGTCCTTAAATCTGCAAATGCTCCTTCTGCCGCATCAGTCCACTTTACTATCTCGGGGCCCCGAGCCTTTATCAAATCCATCAATGGCCCTGCTCTTGTGGCGAAATGAGGGCTGAATCTCCGATAGTATCCTACTATCCCTAGAAATGCTCTGACCTGCTTTTTTCGGACTGGTCGAGACCAACCTTGTATTGCCTCCACTTTATTCCATTGGGGTTTCACCAAACCTCTCCCTACTACATACCCGAGGTCTCTGGCCTCAGCTAGTCCTATCACGCACTTGAGAGGGTTGGCAGTGAGGCTGACCTTCTGCAGGGCATCTAGCACCGCTTCTACTTTTCCTAGGTGCATTTCCCAGTCAGGGCTATGGATGACTATGTCATCTAGATAGGCGGCGGCATACTTGGCATGGGGTCGCAGCAATTTGTCCATAAGTCATTGGAATGTTGCAGGGGCCCCATGGAGTCCAAAAGGGAGGCCAGTGTATTGGAACAGGCCATCGGGTGTAGAGAAGGCAGTCTCTTCCTTGGCATTCTCAGCCAGGGGAATTTGCCAATATCCTTTGGTCAGGTCCAGGGTGCTTAGGTATCTGGCCTTGCCTAACTGATCAACTAGCTCATCAATGCATGGTATTGGATAGGCATCAAATTGGGATACTTAATTCAACTTCCGGAAGTCGTTGCAAAACCTCAGGGTGCCATCAGGCTTGGGGACTAGGACAATAGGGCTGTACCACTGGCTGTGGGATTCTTCAATAACCCCGAGTTCCAGCATCTTCTTCACTTCTGTCCTAATTTCTTCCCTTTTAGCTTCCAGTATCCGGTACAGTCTTATTGTCACCCTTACTCCAGGCCTGGTGACAATATGATGTTGGACCAGTGTTGTATGGCCCGGCTGTGTACAGAACACATCCTGGCTCCGTTGGATCATATCAATGACCTCTGTTCGTTGTTCTGGAGTTAACTCAGGAAATACCTTCACCTGCCCCTGTGGGTCGTCTGTCTGGGGTGGAGCTCCCCAAATGACCAGGCACGTCTCTCGGTCATGCCAGGGCTTCAGTAAGTTGATGTTGTAGATTTGCTCTGGCCTTCGGCGGTCTCGTTGTCTGACCTTATAGTCCACCTCCACAGTGGCTTCCACTATCTCATATGGTCCATGCCAGCTGGCTAGGAATTTGCTTTCTGCTGTCGGCACTAGCTCCATCACCCGTTCCCCTGGCTGAAATCTCCGTACTTTCGCCTGACGGTTGTAATATGTCCGCTGGGCCTCTTGTGCTTTTTCCAAATGTTCTTGTACTATAAGCGTTACTCGAGTTATTCGCTCTCTCATCTGTGTCACGTGCTCAATTACATTCTTTCCTGGGTTGGGTTGTTCTTTCCAATCTTCCTTGGCAATATCTAATATTCCGCGTGGGTGGCATCCGTATAGTAGTTCAAAGGGAGAGAAACCAGTGGACGCCTGGGAGACTTCCCGTATAGCAAACATTAGATACGGTAGAAGGGTATCCCAGTCTTTTCCATCCTGAGCTACCACCTTCTGGATCATACTTTTAAGGCTATGGTTAAACCGCTCAACCAGTCCATCTGTTTGTGGATGGTAGACTGAGGTCCGTATGGCCTGGATGCGGAGTAGGGTACTTAAGTCTTTTATTAATTTTGACATGAAAGGGGTTCCTTGGTCTGTCAGGATCTCCTTAGGGATGCCCAGTCTGGCAAAAACCTGGAGTAGTTTTTTTGTTATTGCCTTGGATGTGGGGTTTCTTAAAGGAATGGCTTCTGGATACCACGTGGAGTAGTCAAGGATGACTAGTACGTTTCGGTGGCCCCGTGCCAATCTTTGCAATGGGCCCACTATGTCCATGGCTATCCTCTCGAAAGGGACTTCAATAATAGGCAAAGGTATTAATGGGGCCCACAAGTGAGGTCAGGGGCTATGCAACTGGCATTCAGGACAGGAGGCACAATAGCGCTGGATCTCTGCACGTACTCCTGGCCAATAAAACCTTCTTAGGACTCTATCCAGTATCTTGTCTACTCCTAGATGTCCCCCAAATAGATGACTGTGGGCTAACTCTAGTACTGCCCTTGTGTGTTTCTGTGGGACTAAGAGTTGCTCTACTTCTTCCCCTCGTATTTGCGCTATCCTGTACAACAGATCATGTTTGAGCATATAATATGGCCTTGGGCCTTTGCTCTTTCCTTGCACAGGTACGCCATTTACTTCCACTACCTCCTCCCTTACATTTGCATATAGTGGGTCATTGGTTTGGTCCTGCCCGAAATTCTCACATGCGGTACCAATCTGACCTAATTCCTACTCCGCCCCCTGGGTTGCCCCTACTTGGGCTAGGAACCGCCTCCGAGTCCTCACTGGCCTGAATTATCTCCTGGCCTCCTGAATGGGTTCACCTACCAACAAGGGAGGTTTTCTGGTTCTCTGCTAGAATCCTGGTCCCCAATCTTTTATCCGCCCTCCTTTCCCACCTAGACTTTCGTGGTTTTCTGGGGGATGAGAATAACTCTGGGGCAAATTCAGCCAACATTGGGGTGAGGCTATCTGTAGGTGCCTCCGTCTCAACCTGGGGGTTGCTACCCTCCCCTGGCTCTATTGGGGGGAGTAAGCTCTCAAACCCGGGGAAGTCGCTACCAATTAAGACATGGTAGGGGAGCCTGGAAACCACCCCTGCAGTCACCCTGGTAGTATTCCCCTGGATCTCAATCCGTACCGGGATTCTGGGGTAGAAATTTACGGTGCCATGAACTCACGTTACCCCTGTGTTTTTGGCCCGGGTTAGTTGGTCTTGCCCCACCAACTTCCCCGAGACCAGAGTGACAGCACTCCTGGAATCTATTAATGCTATGGTCTCAATACCATTCATTTTTATTGATCTTGTATACCCATGTGAGGTCATTGCTCTTTCAAAAGCCAGAATCATCCTCCCGCCTCATTTTCTGTAGGCAGTGGCTGGCCCGTATGGTCCGGGTCCCATCGCAGTTGTGGTTCATCTCTTAAGGGCCTTCATCTGGTTCACCAGCTCTTGCAGCAGCCTGACTTATAAATAGACAATTAGTCTCCTGCTGTATCCGAGTCGCCTCCTGTTGGGCGGTTGCTTGGACCCGGGTAGCCTCCTGCTGGGCTGTGGTGGCTTGTATTAGGACCTTGACCACGTTGTCCATCTTAGGGATGGGAGGGTTCTGGCTAATCCTGGTTTAAGTCCCCAGCACGTAGATCCCACTTCTAAAACCACGTGTGGCAAATTGCCGGCACTACTATGATGGGTCTCGCGCTTTCTCTTCTTGGGTGGGGGGGAGGGTTCAGGGCACCATTTCTTGCCCCTGAACTGGAGTATTAACTGCCCCACTAGTGTCCTAGGAGAGGGGAGTGGAGAGGGAGGGACCCGGGATCACCCTCTACTCCGGGTCCCAGCCCAGAGGCTTTAGGGATAGCGATAAACCACTAGAACTAGCGGTTCCTTCCCCTGGGCTACTTCCCTCTCCTGCCCTTACCTAGGGTCTTGGTCTTCTTAGCCCACCGCAGCACTTCTCCAAACTCTCTTCTGCTTCCCTCCAAACTGCTCTCTGCTCCAACACCAATCCACTCTGCTTCAACTCCTCCTCCTCTTGTTTGATTGAAGCAAGGGGGTTTTATCATGTGACTGGCTTCAGGTGCTTTAATTGGCTTCAGGTGCTTTAATTAATTTATAGCAAGCTTTCTTCCCTCTACAGGGAATAAGGCTCCCTTCTAGCCCTCTCCTGCTGCCCTCTGGCCTGGGCTTTCCTTGCTTTTTGCCCCTGCTTTAGTTTCCGCCCCCCCCCCCCCCCCCGTGACCGGGCCAGATGCTTTTTCTTCATTTTGTTTTTTTGTTGTTGTTGTGTTTCTTTTTTTGCTGCCGTTCGAGTGCTGGTCGGCTGCCAGCTTGCCTGCCAGCCTCCCCACGCCTGCCCTCGGACGCTGCTATTGCTTCAAGCTGCAACCCCCGGAGGAGGGGGGAGGACTGCCAACCCGCTTCCCGGAGGAGGGGAGTGGACACCCCCAGACCCAACCATTTTGCTGTTCGTTTGTGGACCTGCGATTAATCGTCTTCTTATCTTTGCTTGGCATTTTTGGAATGCTCCACAAAGACCGGGAGAGAAGACAGCTGACAGAGACATCGCCCAGGGAAGCTACAAATCATTGTGGAGGGGGCCGAAGACTGAGTAACTTTTGAACTGTACTCTCGTGTGGGGGGAGTTTGACTGTGTCTTAACTGCGTTTTTAGGGGCACAGGGGATGTGGCACGGAGCTGCCCCCCGATCCATCGGTGCCCCCCTCAACACTACTACAACCGTCACGGCCCCCCCGCTGTCCGTCCCTGCTGGCAACCTGCCATCTGCCTCTAGCCTCAACTGCTTGCTTTGAATTCCATCATCCGGACCAGACACAACAGCCGACCAAACGAGACTCTTTGGATAAACGCGCGTGGGTCCACATTCCCCCCCCCCGCCACCCCCACCCCCGGACTGCCCACCCCACAGTTTGCCCCTACTACCTGACCCCAACTCCTGTTTCCTTCCCCTGTCCAGTCCGACCCATTTGGCCCCCCGCCTGCCTGCAGCCCAACAGGGAGAAGTGGTTAATCTGCTTCCCCCTCCCCCTTCTGGTGTCTCCCCATCTCTCCCTGCTCACGATGGCAGGGAATGAGAGGGATGAGGCCCCTCTAACAACTTCAGTTGCCCCTCCCCCACCTACCCCCCTCCCCAACTCCCAAGCCCCCCTCCCCACCACTGCTGCCAAAACACCTGCCACCGCCCCCGCTGGGGCATCGGCAACCGGAGGCACCGGGGCGACTATTACTGCTGCTACACCCACCGCCCCCCCAGATTCTAGGAAAGCCCCCCCGGTTAGCCGGAAAGGCCAGGGTGTGAAGAAGGGGAAGGGCTCCGCCACAACCACCAAGCCCTCCATGGCAGAGGCTGCCCCCACCGCTGTGGCCTCATCATCGACCATGGCGTCCCTGCCCGCTGTTCCCTCCACCAGCTCTGCGAGCGTCCCTCCCCCGGCCCCCAAGGTGTATGCCCGGGCGGTAGCAGCCCCCCCCCCGCCTGCCGCGTCGTCATCTCTCCCACCCACCGCCTCCGCTACCATCAATAGCGGCCAAGGCCCCTTTCCCACCATGACCAGGAAGCATGGCATCCGTTGCCTCCTGTTGCCCGCCTCGCCCCATGTGGAGACATACGTGCAGGCGTTGGCAAGGGTGGTAGGACCCACGGCCATTGTGGCGGCCTCCAAAATGTACGGGAAGGTCATCTTTTTCTTATCATCGGAGGCTGCCGCCCAGGAGGCGGTGGACAAGGGCCTGGCAGTGGGGGGGGGGTATTTGTCCCCCTGGAGCCGCTAGAAGACCTGGGCGTCCGCCTAGTCCTGACCTCCGTCCCTCCTTTTCTACCCAATGCCGCCCTGTTACCCGCTCTCTCCACCCTGGGGAAACCCGTTTCCGTCATCAGCCCTCTCCCGTTGGGCTGCAAGGACCCCACCCTCTGTCACGTCCTTTCGTTCCGCCGGCAAGTGCAGCTTTTACCACCGCTGCCGGCGCGTGACGGAGAGGCGCTCGAGGGGTCCTTCCTACTCCCCTACCAGGGAGCCCGCTATCGGGTCTACTATTCCACAGGAGAGGCCCGGTGCTACCTCTGCCGATCAGCGGGACATGTCCGAAGAGACTGCCCCTTGGCCCGGCGGGGAGGGGCACCCGAGACCCCCGAGACCCGGCAGGACATCGGCTCCGTCGTTGCCGACGCCCCTGTCTGCCCAAGATCTGAAACCACCTCTCCTTCTGCTTGATCCACCGCTGCTCCTGCCCGGGCCCAAGAGACACCTCCCCTACAATGCCCAGACGAGCGAGGGAGCCCCGCCCTTGCTGTTAACAATCCAGCAGAGCCTATGGAGGAGAGTGCAGCAAAGATATTACCGGGCATAGGAGAGGGCCCGCCCCAAGGAGAACCGCCCCCCCCCATGTTGCCTCACCGTTACCCCCCCGAGCCCCTGAACCATCACCTCTGCCCCCCGACACGACCCCTGCTAACCAGCCCCCAGACGATGCTATGGAGGGCTGGACACTAGTCCAGGGAAAGCGAGGCAAGCGGAAGGCTCGAGCTCCGCTGCACCCATCCGATGCGGAGGCCCCCCGGAAGACCAGGAAGGGAGGCACTGACACTGAGCCTTCCGCTATGCCCACGAGTGAGATCCATCCGCCGGTGTCGGGAGGGGAAGACAAAATAGCACTGGAAGGTAGAATCTCCCCTCCACAGGAGACCCTCCCCTCCGAGACCCCTGAGGAAGCCCCTTCTGCCCGAATATCACCCGAACCCCCCGTGAACCCCGAAGCGACCGTTGTAGCGGGCACCAGAGGGGAGACCCCTGGGGTGGCAGAAGACGACCTCTCCTCCATGTATGAGGAGATCGAGGCCCTAGGTTTGACCCCGGTCACCCAGGGAGAGAATGACCTACTGCCGGCTGGCCTCGATCTGGGCAACCTTAACCCAGTCCCCCTTTCCCCATGCTCCCTCCCCCTAACCGCCTTCCCGGGCAAGCACCCTGCAGAAGGTGGTCCACCACCTGAGGCCATGGCTGCCAAATCCACCACAGAGCCTGCACCTAGCATCACTGGGAGCCCCCTCCCCACCCCCTTAACCCTTGAATCTGTTCGGGAGGCACCACCTCTCAGCTGCTTGACTCCCGAAGCCCAGAGCCTCGCCTCTGCCCCCACCCCCACCCCTGTCCCTGTCCCTGCCCAATCCACCTCCTTCTGCAATGCTATTGCCGCCCCCGGGGTTATTTCCTTCCCGTTTTTTGCAGATCCCCCCCAAGGAGCAGCCTTTGCATTTTCCTGCCACGACCCATTAGGAGCTGCAATTTTCCCTCCGCCATCCTCTTCTACCCGAAGGCTTGAGACGGACGTAATAACTTTAGCCTGTCAGATGCCCCGTCGGTGGTCTGCACCCTGCCTGCCCGCCTCAGTGGAGCACGAGGCTGCACCAAGAGCCCCACCAGGGAATAACCCGGAAATCGCAATCCCACCCCCCCCATGAGCTGCGAAAAGCGTTGCGAGAGTTTTTAGAAGACATCCGTGGCTCCCGCAACAGGGTACAGCTAGCTCTCCAGCTATGGGGGGACTTTGATCAAATCCTCCAGGCCACAAGGGCCCTTATAAAGAAGGGTAAAGAGAAAGGAAGGCACGGTGCCACGGCCTACGGGCAGGCCCGCAGCTTCCGTGACGATTTACTCACTTATGGGATGGGTCACGGATTGTTGCGCGACCCGCCGGGGGCTGCGAACACCCCCGCCAACAAGGAACCCCCAATGCCCCAGCCCTCCACATGACACCTGTCATTATTGCAACTTTGAACACCAGGGGCTGTAGGATGGCTCTCTGCAGGTCCCAGGTGCTCTCTTACCTTCGGGAAGGGGGGTACTCTGTGGTTTTCCTGCAGGAGACCCATACAGATCCGACCGCCGAGGACAGCTGGCGGCTGGAGTGGGGGGACGGGGTCTACTTCAGCCACTTCACGATCCGACAAGCTGGAGTGGCGACCCTGTTCTCCCCCAACCTACGGCCCGAGGTGCTAGGGGTCACTGAGGCCGTGCCGGGCCACCTGCTACATCTCCGAGTCCGTATGGAGGGACTCGTGGTCAACCTCGTTAACATCTATGCCCCGACAACGAGCCCGAAGCGGCCGCAATTCTATCAGCGGGTGTCCGACTTCCTCAGCACCCTAGATTCTCATGAGTGCCTAGTCCTGGGAGGGGACTTTAAACACCACCCTCGAGGAACAGGACCGCTCAGGGGCCGAGCTGAGCCCGGCCGCTGCGAACATTCTCCGAGAAATAGTTGAACATCACTCCCTAGTAGACGTCTGGCGTGACCACCACCCAGATGACACTTCCACGTTCACCTTTGTCCGGGTGGAGGCCCATCGGTCACACCACTCTCGGTTGGACCGTATTTATTTATCCCGTTTCCATCTTTCACAGGCCCACTCCTCCAACATTCGGCCGGCCCCATTTTCCGACCACCGTCTAGCCACCATAACGGCCTCCCTCCGTGCAGAGAGGCTGGGGCCGGCCTACTGGCACTTTAACAACAGCCTGTTGGAGGATGAGGGCTTCGTGACGTCCTTCCGGGAGTTTTGGCTGGCCTGGCGAGAGCAGCGGTGTGCCTTTCCCTCGGCGCAGCGATGGTGGGATCTAGGGAAGGTGCGCGCCAAGCTCTTCTGCCTTGACTACACCCGGGGCACCAGCCAATGGAGAAATGCAGCAATAGAGCAGTTGGAAAGGGAGATCTTAGAGATGGAGAGGCATCTGGCCACCAGCCCTGAGGACCCGTTCCTCTGCGGAGCGTGCCGGGAGAAGCGGGAGGAGCTCCGGGCCCTCGAGGATCATCGGGCCCGAGGTGCCTTTGTTCGATCCCACATCCGCCTCCTTCGGGAGATGGATCGCGGCTCCCGTTTCTTCTACGCCCTGGAGAAAACGAGGGGGGCCAAGAAACACGTCACCTGCCTTCTAGCAGAAAACGGTGCCCCCCTCACGGATCCAGTGGAGATGTGTGGGAGGGCCGTGACTTCTACACAAGCCTTTTCTCCCCGGATCCGACCGATCCTGGAGCTTGCAGGGTGCTCTGGGAGGAACTCCCCAAGGTCAGCGTGGGCGACCGAGACTGACTAGAGCCGCCTCCCACCCTGGCCGAGTTCTCGGAAGCCCTCCGTCGCATGCCCACCAATAAATCTCCGGGCATGGACGGGCTGACCGTGGAGTTCTACCGCGCGTTCTGGGACATTCTTGGCCCAGACCTAGCCACTGTCTGGGCTAAGTCTTTGCAGGGCGGGGTCCTCCCTCTTTCGTGCAGGCGAGCGGTGCTCGCCTTGTTGCCGAAGAAGGGGGACCTCCGTGATTTACGAAATTGGCGTCCCGTCTCACTCCTTAGCACGGATTACAAAATCGTAGTGAAAGCAATCTCGCTGCGGCTAGGGTCCGTGATGGCGGACGTGATCCACCTAGACCAGACCTATACTGTCCCGGGTCGCAGCATTTTTGACAACCTATTTCTAGTCCGAGATCTTTTGGAACTTGGGCGTAGAGACGGTCTGTCATTCGCCCTCCTGTCTCTTGATCAGGAGAAGACGTTCGATAGAGTGGATCCTGGGTACCTCCTAGGCATTCTGCAGGCGTTTGGATTTGGACCTCAGTTTGTGAGTTTTCTCCAGGTGCTGTACGCTTCCGCAGAGTGTCTGGTTAGGCTCAACTGGACCCTGACCGAACCGGTCAGCTTCGGGCAAGGAGTACGGCAGCGGTGCCCCCTCTCGGGCCAGCTGTACGCTCTGGCGATCGAGCCCTTCCTCTGTCTCCTCCGCAGGAGGTTGACAGGGTTGGTGCTGCGGGAGCCGGAGCTGCGGCTAGTCCTGTTGGCGTACGCCGATGACGTGCTCCTCGTGGTCCAGGACCCAGGGGACTTGGCGCGGGTGGAGGCTTGCCAGGCCATCTATTCAGCAGCCTCCTCCACCTGAGTCAATTGGGTCAAGAGCTCTGGCTTGGCGGTGGGGGACTGGCAGCAGGTGAGCTCCCTCCCACCCGCGCTTCAGACCATCTGGTGGAGCACGGGCCCACTGCTCTACCTAGGCGTTTACCTTTCTGCCACGCACCCTTCTCTGCCGGAGAACTGGCAAAATTTAGAAGGTGGGGTGATAGAGCGGCTCCAGAAATGGACGAAGCTACTCCGATGTCTCTCCTTCTGAGGGAGAGCACTGGTGCATAACGAACTAGTCCTGTCCACGCTATGGTACCGGCTCAACACCCTGGTCCCGGCCCCGGGTTTCCTGACCAACCTCCGGACATCGATTCTAGAGTTCTTTTGGTCAGGAATGCACTGGGCCCCTGTTGGGGTTCTTCATCGACCCCTGAAGGAAGGAGGGCAGGGCCTGAAGTGTCTGCACACTCAGGTCCGTGTCTTCCGCCTCCAGGCCCTGCAGAGGCTCCTTTGTAGTGCAGGTAGTTCGACGTGGAGCATATTGGCGCACGCCTTCCTGCGCCGTTTCCAAGGGCTCTGATACGACCGGCAGCTCTTTTATCTTTGTCCGAGAGGTTTTCCGCGAGACCTCTCTGGGCTGCTGGTCTTCTACCAGGACTTCCTCCGGACCTGGAAACTGTTTTCAACGACCAGGTCCGTGGTGGCCACCATGGGAGCAGATCTCCTCACGGAGCCCCTGCTACACAACCCCCAGCTCCGTGTGCAGGTGGCAGAGTCCCGCTCGGTGGGCCAGAGTTTGGTCCTGCCGGAAGTCACGAGAATCGGAGACCTCCTGGACTATGACCGGGGAGACTGGCTGGATCCCGTGACGCTCGCTCGGCGCATGGGGCTCTCCAGACCTCGTACCCCCCGGCGTGTACTTCAGGAGGTGAAGGTCGCCTTGACGCCCGCTGCTCGGGCTTATCTCAACCGAGCCCTGCGCGAGGGCGCACCCCGCCCACCCTCTACCCCAGGCCCGCCGGACCTTTCAATTGGGCCTCTACCCCGTAGATCCCAACAAACCCCTCACCCTTTCACTGCGAGCCGGCTGCATGAACTGCAGCCGGTCAGCTTCCAAATTGCGCCACGGAAATATCTATACACACTCACGCTTCACACCCTTTACGCCCACACCCTGGTGTCCCGCCCCGATACAAAGTGGCGGGACCTCCTGCCACCTTTGGAGGGTGAGCAACCCCGGTGGGCCAGCCTGTATTCCACCTTGGTCCCAAGGTCCGTCGAGGACATTAGTTGGCGGCTCCTTCACGGAGCTGTGAGCACGGGCGTGTTTTTGACACGGTTCACCCCCATCCCGGATACTTGCCCTTTTTGCAATGTGAGGGAAACCCTCGCGTACGTATATTTAGAGTGTGCCAGGCTGCAGCCCTTTTTCCGGCTCCTCACGAATATTTTATTATGCTTTTGGCTACACTTTTCCCCTCACCTTTTTATCTACACACTCCCCATCCATGGCCCCACAAAATCGCGAGCTCTCCTGGTTAACCTCCTCCTAGCCCTAGCTAAAACAGCCATTTATAAAACCAGAGAAGGGAGGTTGGCTAATGAAGCATCCTGCGATTGTAGGGCCATTTTCCAATCCTCAGTACATTCACGTATCCGGGCGGAGTTCCTCTGGGCGGCGTCCACCGACTCCCTTGACGCCTTCGAGGAGCGGTGGGCGCTGTCCGAGGTTCTCTGCTCGGTGACCCTGTCCGGTTCCCTCCATCTGACCCTTTGATTGAGGGGAGGAGCGAGAGACCCCAGCCCCAGCCGTTGCTGCTGTGGATACCATCATCACTGTCACCTAGGAGGGGCATGGTGTACGTCCCCTATCACACATGGTGTACGTCCCCCCCACCCCCAAACTGCCCACCCCACAGCCGTGCCCATCTTGTCGGGCACTCTCAGGAGAGGAATAATCGGTGACACTGGGCGTGGCACTAGGTAACTCGAGGGGGTGGAAGACCACGAGTGGCAAGGAAGCCCCCCCGCTCTGGGCCCAGGCTAGCCTGAACACTTCTCCCTCCTGAAGGCTGCTGTGTTATACCTTGTGTTTGCTTTTGTTTTGTTGCATAGTTTTGCTTTATCTTTTTTGGTGATTCCTTGTAAGTGTTACACAAATAAAATTCTTTTTTGCTTCAAAAAAAAAAACCCACTCTCCTGCTGCCCTCTGGCCATGCTGTATCACAGTGAGGAGAGATGTTCTCATGGCACTGTTGTAGTCAGTGTCGCAAGATATTTACATGCCAGATGCACTAAAGATTCATATGCCTCTTGATGTTTCAACCATCATTACAGAGGACATGCGTCCATGCTGATGATGGGTTCTGCTCTATAACAATTCAAAGCAGTGCAGACCGATGCATGTTCATTTTCATCATCTGAGTCAAATGCCACCAGTAGAAGATTGATTTTCTTTTTTGGTTGTTCGGTTTCCGGATTGGAGTGTTGCTCTTTTAAGACTTCTGAAAGCATACTCCACAACTCATCTCTCTCAGATTTTGGAAGGCACTTCAGATTCTTAAACCTTGGGTCGAGCGCTGTAGCTATCTTTAGAAATCTCACATTGGTACCTTCTTTGCATTTTGTCAAATCCACAGCAAAAGTGTTCTTAAAATGAACATGGGATTTGTCATCATCCAAGACTACTATAACATGAAATATATGGCAGAATGCGGGTAAAATAGAGCCGGAGAAATACAATTCTCCCCCAAGGAGTTCAGTCACAATTTTAATTAATGCACTATTTTTTAACAAGCATCATCAGCATGGAAGCATGTCCTCTGGAATGGTGGGTGAAGCATAAAGGGGCATACGAATGTTTAGCATATCTGGCAGATAAATACCTTGCAATGCTGGCTACAAAATTCCCATGCGAACGCCTGTTCTCACTTCCTGGTGACACTGTAAATAAGAAGTGGGAAGCATTATTTCCCATAAATGTAAACAAACTTGTTTGTTTTAGTGAATGGCTGAACGAGAAGTAGGATTGAGTGGACTTGTAAGCTCTGAAGTTTTCCATTTTTTTGTTTTTGAGTGCAATTATGTAACAAAAAAAAAATCTACATTTGTAAATTGCACTTTCACAATAAAGAGATTGCATTACAGTACTTGTATGAGGTGAAGTGAAAAATACTGTTTTTCTGTTTAGCATTTTTACAGTGAAATATTTGTAATAAAAATAAAGTGAGCAGTGTACACTTTGTATTCGGTGTTGTAATTGAAATCAATATATTTGAAAATGTAGAAAAACATCCAAAAATATTTAATAAATTTCAGTTGGTATTCTATTGTTTAACAGTGCAAACTGAGATTAATCACGATTAAATTTTTTTTAGTTAATCACGTGAATTAACTGTGATTAATTTATAGCCCTAGTTAATAATATAACGCAGGGGAATATTATAAACTTCACATACATTGTTGCTATACATCTTTTATCAAGACAATACTGACCAGCAAATTATGAGTTTTCAAATGATACCTCACAAGGAATACCTTCTACAAAGGTTATTACTGCAGTATGTATGGTGTGGATACGGGGGTATATTCGGTCATACCCAGCCTGCTGATCTCAGTTGTTCAGTGTCTCCTCTTGGTCCTTTTAGGTCTCTGGAGGACTAAATATTGTGGGTAGTCCAGCTGGAGGAGGGGCATGCCACAGCACCAATACCTCTAGCAGAGGGCAGAGAATACTTGATAGACCCCCCCCAATCACATACTTCCTCCCCTAGAATGGGCCTGAGAGCCTGATCTCCCACTTCTGCAATAATCCACTGGAAAAGAAGTCTGCATTCTGGTGCTGCAAACCTGGTCAGTGTCACGCACAAAAGGCACGTGGTTACAGTGCCAATTACAACTGAGTAATGCAAAGATTAGTATCCTTGCCTGCAACCATTTAAAGGGTGCACGGTCCCATTATTAGGTTGAAAGAAGCCCCTAAAAGATAATAAGGCAATGCCGCTACAGCCCATTTGATGGCCAGACATTCTTTTTCGATGGCAGAGTAACTAGTATCTCATGGCTGCAGCTCCTGGCTTATGTGTACTATAGGATGTTCCATTCCCTGAAAATTTTGAGAAGACTGCTTCCAAACCAACTGTGGAAACATCAGTTTGCACTCAGAAAGGGAGTAAGAAGCCTGGATACTGCAGTACAGGTTGTTGCCATAGAAGGTTTTTATCTTGGTAAAGGCCTTGTTACATTCAGTTGTCCAATGGATTGCTCTGGGTGCAGTGGCTTTTGTGAGGTCTCTTAGTGTACATAAGAATGGCTATACTGGGTCAGACCAATGGTCCATCTTGCCCAGTATCCTGTCTTCCAATAGTGGGCAATGCCAGATGCTTCAGAGGGAGTGAACAGAACAGGGCAATCTATCAAGTGATCCATCCCCTAATCTTCTAGCAGTCAGAAGTTCAGGGACCCAGAGCATCTTCGCTAATAGCCATTGGTGGACCTATCCTCCATGAATTTATCTAATTCTTTTTTTAACCCAGTTATACTTTGGCCTTCACAACATCCCATGACAACAAGTTTCACAGGTTGACTGTGTGTTGAGTGAACATGTGCTTCCTGTCAGTCTCTAAACAGTTAAATAAAGAACTCAAAACCTGTTCCAGGAAATGAACAAAACCTCAAAGGCAAGCACTTAGCTACACCACTTGAAAGCAAGTCACTGGGGTTCTAAACTAGCCATGAAAGGCTGCTCCTCCTCTAACCCAGTCTCACCAGCTCTGTGGCAGTGAGGAGCAGGCAAGCCTTCTTAACTGACCTGCTGGCTCCTGATTGGTCAGCTTCTCCTCCTGGCCCTTTTAGGCTGTGGAGGACTAAGTCTCTTTGGTAGCTTGACCTGAGAAGGGGTGTGTCAGGTCACTGATCCAGCAGGAGGCACAGAAAGGCCTGATATCTTAAGGAACCATTTCAGATAATTTTCTTGGGCTCTGGATCACCTGCCAGCCAGGAGCAGATCAATGTGATCTGTGCTCAGTCTGATGCTGTTTGGGTGGGTCTTGGAAGGCCTCTGAGTCGTGAGGCATCCTAGGAGATTTCCTTAGAGCCCTGAAGGTCAGCCACAGCCTGAATGTACTCCCATCTAGTGTGTATTGCAGTAGCCAGCACACTGCACAAAAGAACTAGCAGTGGAAATTATATCCACGATCTTGAGGTCAAAGACTCTGTTCTTAGAAAACAGATAGGATCTCAACTTTCAGGACCATATTCAAAATGCAATAAACTGCATGGAACTCAGTTTAATCTACCTTGAAACAGGGAAGGTCTGAGTTGACCTACCTAAAATATGAATTTGAAGCTGTAAAGGATTCTAAAACTTCAAACGTAATCCTTAGACTCACTGAACAACTTCTTTTAAAAAAAGCTGAGAAGACAAAAGAAAAAGAAGCAGTATGAATACCATTGTATCTGTTGTGAAAATGAAATGTAATTTAGATGTAACAGAATCTCAATCCCCATCTCCTCTTCCAGGAGGTTAAGATGTCTCCTTTCTATTTGCCATCACTGAATATATTGTATAAAATGATTTAATCTGAAGACGTTGAAATTTATAGCATGCTTTTTGAAACAGTGTAATGTTTTTCAGGAATGTTCCTGAGATCCAGTGCATGCTATGATTCTTCTCTTTACCGTCAATAATGCTATCTGCAGAAATCTATTTTTATATAAATTAAATATGACATCCTCCCTAATTTGCATTAGAGAGTGGTTTTAGGAAGTGATGTTAATGTGAATTATACTGGAGATGTTTAAAAACATGTATCCAATAATTTACAAGTTTAGAACATTTCTAGATATGGTTTGAGTGGGGTAGTATGCATATTACAGAGTTAGTTGTGGGAAGTCTTCATTTTGTATTACTCTAATTTCTTTAATGTCAAATATACTAATTATAGCAGTTTGGTATTCATGGAAGATTTAATCTGCATACAGGCTTTATTCCAAGTTTCATCAGTCCCGTTCTTTAACCTGTCTCTAAATTTTCTTTAACTTTTGTTTACATGCAGATAGAAATAAGTTTAAGTTCTCAATCCCCTCCATGTCTGTCTTATTCTATGATTCACTGTGGGGCATTTTTTGTCTCCATGACAACTAGAGGCAGATGAAATTTTCCATGTGAGCCTGGGTTTAGGATCAGCCCTCTAGAAGACCTCTCCAGAATTCTCTGCCTCCAAGCAGCACACACGGTAAACTCCAAATCTCCCTTTGGAGCAGAACTTTCACAGCATTTTAAAAGATTTTTAAGTAAATGTCTCTCAGTCTCTTCACTGGCTTAGAGGTTTTTCTCCTCAGATTGAAACTATTAAAAAAAAAAATCTGTTGGCTTTCTGAGGCAGATTTGGAGGACAACACCTCTCCTTTCTTCTCCCTCCCTTAGACATGGCAGATACAGACAACTGGCCACAGCCAGCACATGGGCAAGGGCTATGCTGAGACAGTTGAGCAAGCTGCATCAAAACCTGGCTCCTGCTGGTGTGTAAGCAGTATACGTGCTGAGACAGTTGAACAGGCTGCATCGAAGTTCCCTCACTGAGACCAGGCCAGAATGAGTCATATGCAACCATGGATACATTTTTAAAGGCCCCCTGCCTCTCCCATAGGCAAAGTCCCCTCAAAGAAACCAAGAGGAAGACTATCTTGCTCCTCGACAGCCTGTAGGCAAGAAGGCCACAAAACATCCCCACTTCTCACAAACTGTTTTACCTGGAAAACCTCAGCTGCCAATGAAAAGTGCCAGCTCATGTGACCTTTCTGATACCAATGAGTCATCTGTCTCCAGTGGCTCTGGCTCATGCTGCACCAGAAATCAGTCTGAACACAGCAGAAGGGAGCTTGCTGTGAAGTGATTGATATCCCCTTCCCTGGGAATTGGGCCTACCTCCTCTCCTCCTCCTGGCTCCAGGGGTCCCACAAGAGATCACAGAGAGACCACTCTTTTCCTTAGGGAGACATGTAAACTGTCTTTTCAATCTCCGCCCTCCTCCCTCTCCCCTCCCCCAGAGCCCTCTCCCCTCCCCCAGAGCCCTCTCCCTCAGGGATTTGGCCCAGGGACTGGTGAAGAATCTTGCTCACAAATAAATTCTAAAAAGGGGCAGTACAAAGTCTTAAAACCTCTTATGAGAATCTCCTCTCTAAATCCTCTAGAGAGAAGGATAAATCTTTAAAGCTGGAGCTTTGACCCAGATACCACAGACTCTCACTTAAGCTTCCCAGAATTAAGCATGAATATGTGGTGGAGGGATCCTAAATTAATAGGTGCTTGTGTTTTTAGAAAATGAAATACACCAAGAAACCTTGCAAAGTAGAAGTGCTTTGTAATTCTTCTTCACCTGTTTTGACAATGTGATTAAGGTGGAGTGGGAATTTCCCATCAAGACCTACTTGTACCAAAGAACTAAAAAGGTCTTAATTATTCTGGCTAAGGTTGAGCCTGCTGCAACTTCCTCAGTAAAGGGCATAGTCATACCAGCTGAGGGAGTAATTCCTTTCAGACCCATAGACAGGAGAATAAGATCATCACTCAGACTACACTTGGACACAGCAGCCTCGGTCCTGAGAGTATTTATTTATTTGGCGTATGCAATCTGGTCAAGCCAAGCCACAGGGTTCTTATCGATGATGTTCGAGGCACAAAGGCCTCCAAGAAGTTGAGTTATTTTGCCGTCCTCAACGATGTGCGTCATGGATTGTGGCTGCCCACATTGACATAGTGGACCTCTCGAAAATGCCACTGAAATTCTGCTGCGGCACAAATTGCATGTCTGGTACGAAACCAGTTGAGAAGTCTCCATTGCCTTAACAGTAAATCAAACCTGGGTTGATGCTGAGTGGGGTCTGAGACAAGATAATTATTTGTCACTTTCTCTGCAGACCATGAAGCTCGCCACGTGTCCTCTAGTGTAAATCCCTCACCTGGTAAATGTATCCACAATGGGTGTCGTGAAGGCAGACGACCATGTGGTGGATTAAACAAGCCTCTAATTAATGGTAGATGTGGCATATCACGTAGTTTCATCATGAGCTTTGCTACGCTTTCCTCTCTGCGAACACTGGGTGGAGCAATATTGCAGAGAACCAGTAACCATGGTAGAGGAGTAGGTTTAAGTGTGCTGAAATAATATGCTTGCTGGAATTAAGTTGTACGTCAGTCATCCTTCTGTGACATGAGTGAGCCCATACTGAAGCGCAGTACTCCGCTGCTGAATAACAGAGTGCCAAGGCTGAAGTGCGTAATGTTTGGGCATTGGCACCCTTGTTGTTTCATCCAGTTTTCCGAACAGGCTGTTGCGTGTTTTGACCTTAGTCGCGGTCTTTGTAAGATGGTCATGATACGTGAGCATTCTATCCAACATGACGCATAGGTAGACCGGGTATGAACCATGCTTTATTCACTGACCATTGAGAACTATATTCAGCTCTCTGTCCGCTTGTGCATGATGTAAGTAGAAGACACTCAACACAGTCTTATTTCCACTTGGTATCAGGCACCACAGATGACAATAATTGGCCATAGCAGCCATATCAGCATTCAAAACACTCTCAAGTACGTCAAAGGAGTGTGACTGAGTGCCGAGGCATATGCCATCTGCATAAACAAATTTCCGAGACCTGGTTTATGGTAGGTCATTCGACTATAAGTTGAACAACATTGGAGATTGGCCTCCTGCAGGATCAGTACTTTCTTCTGGTGCCTCCAAGCACTTGTTCTATCACCAATTTGCACATGGAAATGGCGATTTCTCAAGAACAGAGCCATTGCACAAACAAATCAACCTGGCACAGTTCTAGACAATTTCACCAAAAGGTTCATGTCCCAAACCATATCGTATACCACGGTCAGGTCAAGAAAAACTGAACCAGTCTTCAGCTTATGTTGGAATCCATTTTCGCTGAAAGTTGTAAGTGCCTGTACTTGATCACATGTACTACAAACGCTGACGAAAACCAACTTGCTCTGGTGCCAGCATGTCTTCCACAGATGGTGAAATTCTTTGCAAAAATCAGATTCTCAAGCACCTTAAAGCAGACACTTAGAAGTGAAATTGGCCTGTAGCTCAAAGGAAAATGTGGATATTTCTCAGGTTTCAGCAAGGTAATGACCTTTGCTTGATACCAGATTCTAGGCAGTTTCGATTCCAGCAGAACTCTTGAAAAACTGAACAAGCCATTCCTGAGCAGGCAGACCCAGATGTTTAATAAATTCAGGTGCAATTCTATCATATCCAGGAGCTGTACACGTTTTTAAATCATTCAGCACTTTATCCAACTCCACACTAGTGAATAGCTCCATCTTACTATCGGCTGGTTTACTGTTTAGGAAACTCCGCCATTCATCATGTACCTGTTGTTTGACAACTCTGTCAACAGGAGCTTTGGCAACCTTCAACAGATGACTGGCAATCTGATTTGGAGTAACTGCCAGCCTGCTTTGTGCACATGGTTGTTGAGCCATACCTAGTCGATGAACTAAGCTCCAGCTCTTCCAGCTTAACCACATAAAGTCAAGCCTCACTATCGCTTTCTCCCATCTAGCCCGGTGGCATCCAATGAATCTATAAAATGGTCCACAATCTCTGGATCACTTGATTGCTCATACTGCCTCAGCAAGTCTGCACAATCCTCATTCAAACATGGAATGCACGCTGGTCAGAAGCCGTGTGGAATTGTTGCACTTGCAGCTTTAATAATGGCACAACAGAAACAACGGTTTGCATCTTCCATGAAGATGATGGGGTGGCTTCAATGCTCCATTCTAAGTACTCTGTAAGGGGAGCCCCAATTTGCCTTCCGGAAGTTCCATCTAGGCTTTGGTACACTCCTTATAATTGGCAGTCCCATCTGAATCAACAAAGGACGATGTTGGCTATGTGGAAAATCACTGAGTACAGTACACACCACTGGCTGTGGGTGTTTGGTCCATGACGCTAAGCAGCGTAGTACCTTCCATTCAGCACGCTGGAATATGGACTACTAGGTCACATCATTTGCCAGTGCGAGATAATTATTTGTTGCCCACTCCAACAGTTGTTCACTGTTTAGGTCTGCAGTTGCATAATCCTACTCGCTATGATGACTATTAAAGTCACCAACATATACTGCCAGATACTTAAGTCTTGGGAGAACTTGTGGACCCCATGTTTCACCCGGTGGCTTATATATATTTGCAATTTGAAATCCACCAACTTCAATCGTGTGGCAACAGGGTGAAGATTCAACATGGACAGCATCCGTTATATCTTTACAGTTGTATGTGGCTCGGTCATGTTTTGCATGAAGATTGTGACTTAACAGATCAAAACCAATTATCTTAAACTGATGTGCTTCACTCAGCATGATGTGAGTTTCTTGTTGACAAATAACATCAGTTAGAACTTCCTTTGCCAGAACACCAATAAGTTCCCACTTGGTGACAGACAACCCTTCAACATTCAGCTGGAGGACCTTAAGTGCCGGACCTATGACTAGAAAATCAGCTAGTCTGGAGAATATTGGCTGCAGTCTCCTGTTGTGGAGGTCTGTGTTCAGTTGGGTGGCCATTGTGAGCATGCTTTCAAAAACATACCAAAAAAAATACAAAAAAAGTCTACTTTAAATGGAATTTCCCTAGCAGTTTTTTTTTCCAGAACTAGTGCTTCATCTGCTGTATATTTTAAACGTCCAAGTATATGTCCCAGGGGCAACTGTGAATCCACTTGAAGAACCTGGAATTGCAGGCTAAAATGATATCCTTCCAAGTATTTTGTTGGTAAGCAATTTGGGGAGTATAGAGACAAAGCAGTCACTGAGACTTCAGTCAAAAGAATAAGACCCTCCCTCCTTCCAGTGAAAGGAATCTTCCGACTACCTTATCCCAGCAGGTGTTCCCTTTGTGGATGATGCTCCCCTGGGTTCCAGCACACAGATTACATATTAGGAGAAGGCCACTGCTGTGTTTCCTGAGAGTCAAAAGACTTCTCTTGTATTTTGAGTTTCCTCAAGTCTGGGCAAATCCCCACCCCAGCCTTGCAAGGGGTGCTTCAAAGTGGGCCCTCATCTGAGAGTGAACCACTTCAGAAAAATAAGTGTTTGAGATAATCAGAGAAGGTTGTTAAATAAAATTCACTCATTGTTCCTGGGACAACTTTATCCTTTCTCCCAAAGTAAATTAAAATAAACCAATACTGTCAAGAAGACCCTTCAAAGCATCAGAAGACACAGTTAGAACCAAGGGAATGCAGTCTTTATCAATTAGTCTTTCAGTGCATCACAAGTCAGGGTGGAAGCCTGTTGAAGAATCTGTTTGTATCCAAGTCCCACTGAAGAACCAAAAAAGAGGTACTATGAGAAAGACACTCAAAATTAGAGGCTGTGGTTCCCTTCTCTCAGAAGGGGCCATAAAAGAGGCCTTCTCTTCCTCAGCCACTGAGAGTAAAGATGGCAAAGAAGATTGTGAAGTAATAGGCAACAATGATTATAATCACCTTCTTATTAAGCCTCAGGTCTTGCATCTTAGACCTGACTTAGATGTTACTTGGACCTCCTCTGAAACTCCCAGCACACACACACACACACACACACACACTATAGTGCAACATGAATTTATCCTGAACCAATATCCAGTCCTGCCTAATCCATCAAGTGGGAAGCTCAGAAAAAGGAACTACAGTCCTGATAAACACTTTCCAACATCTCAGAGGAAATTCTCAAATTATGTCTATGTGTCACTTGAGGTTTAGATGTTGATGTTACAAGGGACACATATCAGGGCAAAGTCAGCTGAAGCAAAGGACATGCTAGTGTTTTACAAGATGGCTTAACCTTGTTGGCTCAAGGCCAACACTTTTTTCGGAAAAACAAGTCAGAGACTGCATGCATATTGTACTATAGGAAAACCCATGAGAATCTCTCATTGCTGTCATACAACACATTCCTAAAGACTACCACTCTACTCAATCCTGTGCGAATATGCGGATTCTTGTCAGGATCTTGATCTGTGGGCTACATGTCCTAATAAAACTTATACCAATAAAATAAAAACCAGCAGGATCTTATTAAAGGGGAAAAGGCAAAATACCACATTTATTGTGAATACAGAAAGAATCATAGTAAGCAGTTAGTTATAGCTATAACATTCCATTCAATCTCCATTTATTCACACACACACACACACACACAGGTTCTGCAAGGTTGTTATCATAGTTACCAGCCTTAGAGTTGCTCATGCCAAGCCACTGGCCAGGTGTCCTGGACATAAGGAGGGAGCAGGGCCTTGTCAGATGCTCATCTGACGCTCCTGGAAGTTGGTTTTCAGAATCAGACCCCAAAGTTCTCATTTTCTAGAGTCCATTTTTATAGGAATTTCTTCCTATGCCAGTCTATGGGAATTGCTTCATCATGCTGTTGCTGAATCAATCAGCAGATGGCACATTCCTGACGGTTCCGTGCTGCCAGATGTTATCTTGTTCTTTGGTTCTCCTATCCTTGAGACTGTTGGGTGGATTCCAGTCTGCCCTCCGGGGGTCCTCTGGTTATTTCCACTTGACGCCTTCTTCAGCCGATGGGCACTGGATTCTTAGGCTGGCACCTCCCTGATCATTCAGTCATTATCCACACCAAGCATCCATCCACATACATCCTCTGTCTCTATTTTAATCACAATTGTTAACAAAGCAAGATGAATACAACAAAAGGGCGGGGAGTCTCTGGGTGCTGTTTCTGTTGTTACAGAGTGTTGCTTTGAGTCTCTCTCTGTGTGAGTAGTTGTTCTTACAAAGAATTGCTTTGAGAACAGACTCTGTCTTAGAATGTACTAACACAATTAGCAGCTTGCAAGTTTCACACAGAGGGAGAGAAACAGTACCAAAAACCAAGAGACCTCTTAATTAGTAATACCCTGGAATTTAAACTATGGGGAATCAAACTCATTTGTGATTTTAATACAGAACTTCTTTAATATGATCCAACAAAACCACCTTTCAGTTTCACAATAGCTAGGTCCCTTCCTTTTCTCACTGAAAGTGTCTTATCTTCTTCTCACCACCTCCTTGTCCAAGGGTGGTGCAGAGGATTTTTCAGCTGCTCTCTGTGTGCTGAAAATGCTGTTTAACACTAGGCACTGTCCAGCATCAATGGTGCTGATCTGTCACCATTAGCTGAAGCAGGGAAAAAATAAAGATTTGGGCTTATGTAAATTAGCAAAATTGGAGTAGTGACACTGAAACACAATGATACGGTGTATATAAATATGTAATTTGTTTGGTAATTATAAGAATTTAAATAATTAATAAGGATAGTTTTAAGCGGTCACAGTGAAGGAAAAGAAAATGGTGGCCACAAGGAATCAGAGCTGTGAAAACGAAAATGGTGGCCTTAGAATGTTCAACCAATGGCAGGCAGGCAGACTGCAGTGAAAGAAAGGTCACTCCAATATCTGAAGGGAGGGGTCAGTCAGGTAGAACACAAATTTTCAAACAGGTCCAACTCTAAAGGCACAAGTTTTCCATCAGTCCACATTCTAAAGGGCTCAAAGCTGATTGGTGGGTCAACTGCATATAAGTGTAACCCTTCTGCCCATCAGAGTTGGCAGCAACAAGGGCCGGGTTCAATATCTAGGGGATCCATTCCAATAACACAATGCAAACCGGCTCGAGCCCCCACCCAGTGACCTGGGACAAATATATACCACCCCCGCTGGGCGCCTCCAAGAGGCAATACTTCCCCTCTCGCAAGCACATAGTCTGAGTGTAGCAAAAAAGCCTTTTAATAACAGAGAGAAACAATGTGGCATTATGTTGGGGAAACACCACCAACAGGATTCATAACACAACCCATGAGCAAAAAAAACCCACCCCAAGCAAATTGGGGCATGCCCCTTTCCCTCAGGTTCTTGAGTCCCAGCACCCAAACGTCTCTTGAGTCCAGCAATCCACAAATCACCCAAAGTCCAAAAAGTCCAGCCCCAGAGTTCAAAAGTTCATCTGCATAGTGTTACTCCCCAGTCTGGCTAAAATGTGCTTGTGTGGGGGGAAAGGGGTAAGGGGCACCTTACGTGTCCTGAAGCTGACTGCCCCACAGGGCTCTGCTCCACCACGACCGGCTCCGCTCTGCACCGCTCGCCGTCTCACGAACAGCTCTGCTCAGCTCGCCGTCTCACGAACACACCGCTGTCTCACGAACGGCTCCACTCCACCACGACCGGCTCTGCTCTGCACCGCTCGCTGTCTCAAGAACAGCTCTGCTCAGCTCGCTGTCTCATGAATGGCTCCGCTCTGCACAGCTCGCCGTCTCACGAACACACCGCTGTCTCACAGACGGCTCCGCTCCACCACGACCGGCTCCACTCCGCACAGCTCGCCGTCTCACAAACACACCGCTGCACTCTAGATCTTCTGGCTCCCCACTACTTGACACAGTGCTCAGTGATTTCAGCTCGCAGTGATTTCAGCTCATAGTAGTGGGGGCCTTAGTGCTGGTGCACCTTAAGGCCAAAGTGAATGCAGCACAGTACCTGTAGCAAGACTCTTAATAGACCCAAAATTAGCTCTGACATTCCACAGTGGAGAGAGACAGAGGTGCAATTGGTGCTTCAGGCCCTCACAAAGGGGCCCACACCACCAGGTACTAATACCTGTCTCAAGTCTCTCTCCATTCACACAGTTTTGGAACCCATGACCCTTGCCTAGCGAGTGCTACTTAGTTGATGGTGAGTCCCTCCATCATAGCAAAAGGCCAAGTACAGTTCCCATAATCAGGGTAATAACAATTTATTCTTCCTGCCCCAATAACAGAGACACTGGGGATCCCACAGCAGCCGAAGTGACCATTTGGGCAGCTATGGCCTCAGTCTAGGCGGGGTGGGTGTGCCTATGCAAATGAGATCAGCCCCTAAAGTTTTTTTTTCCACAACTTGCCACACCTCACCACCAGATGTCAGGGTGGAGCTCACCCTGACACTGCTTACATAAGGCATGTCCAAAGTCATCACAATCTTCCTCATAGACTAGGAAGTGGTATTATTGCCCTTCTGGTTGAATCCAAACATCCTAAGAAAGTTGAAATGCATAAGACAGATATGAACACAGCCTATACAAAAATACATACAGGTGCATATAGCAGAGACATTTAAAGCCTCCAGTACAACGCCTCTCCTTACTATGCACTCTATGGAAAGAGCAGCGATTTTGTGGGTGGAGCCATCACACCCATCTTAAGATATCTGTAAAACTACTACAGGCTCTTCCATCCACACTTTCTAACACAAAAGTGTCGACAGCCTCACACCTGCTGAGACAGTGCATGGCAAAAGATTGTTATAGAATAGGGTGCGCCACAACCCGTAAGTGCCTTTTCAGTTCTACATAGGTAAATTGAATTGTCCTGCCTCCCTAGAAATGGTTTACTGCTTTGTATATCCCACTGTGGAAATTCTTTGACATGAAAGGGACTGAGAAGGAAAATTCTGTCTTACCTGTGACTTTTCATTCTAGAACTCTCCATGTCAGGCAGCTTGACCTTGAATTTGATGTCAAGGCTCTGCTATAAATGGTTTGAGTTGAATAAAACTTTTAATCTTGTATTTAGTTAGTGTTATTCAGCTTGGAAGCTATCATCTTGGAGAGAACTTCCTTCGGGGTGGTCCTAAATGCATACTCACAGCAAAGATCTCGTTTGCCTCCAGTTGTCATGAGGACAGGGAACGCCCCACCATGAAACTGTCTGAGCTGGAAAGTCATAGAAAGAAATGTCATGGTGTAATAGAGCCGGACTCACCCAGCGGTGCCTCCTGCTGGTTGTCCTTGGGAATTAGCTCATCAGCCTCTGGAGCACCCTCTGCCAACTGGTGATCTGCCTTACCACTGGCCCCAGTCCCTCCCTGGACCCGGTGCCTCCTCCCACTGGGGTGCTGCCCTCTGGCAGTAAACCCCAACACTCCCTGAGGGTCTCCCCTCCCCGGGGAACCCCCACCTCACCTCAGTCTTAGCTACTACCAGTCATTGCTTAGCCCTGCTCCCCAGGGCAGACTGCAGTATATCAGCCACTCATCACAGGCGAGGGGGTTTGGACCTGCTGCCTCTGTCTACCCATGGGCTGCCCCCTAGCAATCCCAGTACCTAACAGCCCCTAACCTAGGCCTCACAGCCTGGGGGTTTCTAGGCTGGAGCTCCCCTGGTCTTTCCCCCTCAGCTCTGCTCCAAGCTAGGTATTCCATCAGGTCCCTGCAGCCAGGTCCTTCCCTCTCTGAATGCAGAGAGAGACTAGCTAAGCTTCAGCCTAGCAGCCCCTTTATAGGCCCAACTGCAGCCTGATTGGGGCATGGCCCAGCTGCAGCCATTTCCCCAATCAGCCTAACTTTTCTTGGCCTCAACCCTGGCTCTCTCCCAGGGCTGGCTTTTAAGCCGCACAGGGCAGGAGCGGGTAACCACCCTGCTACACATGGGTAAGACCAAATTTTCTCTTTCTGTGCCTTCAATTCTTGCTGCATGGATTGATAGCTGATAGCCACCCATGAGGCTGCAGGGTGCTCCTAGTGAGGCCAGCCTGTGTTTCCATCTCCTTTCATTTGTGCCTGTGCCAGGCCTCCAGACGCCAAACTCTCTTCAGACTCCAAGAATACAGGAGACCATCTCCCAATTCTAAATCTCTGCAGGCCTCAAGAGACAAACTCTCCCCTTGCCCTCTCCTGGGTCCATTTTTGTTTTAAAAAATCAACAATTAAAATTAAATTCCCAGTTAGTTTTCAAGCCCGCATAGCAGGCACGCCAATATCTAGTGCAACTAGTATTAGGTAGGAGTCATGCATCTTTTTATATGGAGGTACATGGGTTTCTGCTGGTGTGACACTTTGGGGTTCAACCCAAACCATTAAGGGGTTGCATCACTGCCTGCCCTGCAATTCTGGGTCCTTAAATGCTATGCTTCTGTGGGTCACAACCTGGGTACCAACAGCCAGTCTACAAGCATCCAGGTCACACTTTAGCTTCCACTGCCCAGTTATTTCGCAGAGTGACCCCAACATCCTTCCAGTCCTGAACTTCCCCAAAATTGTGAGCCCTGAAGTGTCCAGTCTTCTCCTGGAACACTCAGTGTTCATGGTTCTTTTAAAGAGTCAGTAAACAGCAACTCGTTAATTTCACTGGGGTTTGACAAACACTGATATTTCAGTAACAGCACTGAATTGCAATTTATAGCAAAAGTAAAACAAGTCTATTTCACAAAAGGACATAGTATTACAAGATATCAAATATAAGGAATAAAGATAGATATGGTTACATGTAAACAAAATTAAAAATACACTTCTAAGATTAAAACCTCATTTAACAAATTAGATTCTCTTGCTGAAAGAAGTGTTTCTCACTAAGTCTCTTTTCCAGCATGGATGACCAGTCTCTGTCCAGGATGCTTCACAGAGCTCAGAGTGCTCAGTCCCTTTGTCTCTTTAGGTGAATGATGCCAAAATGCCTTTTTCTCTCTCCTTATATCTTCTCAAGATTCATGGACCTTGCTTCAAGAGGCAGGAAGCCTTCCTGGAGGCTCAGCTTGCTGTGTCCACCAGGGTGCTGATGTCATATTAATTTTTGCAATCTCTTCTCCACATTGTGATAGCTGAGAGGCTGTCTCCCCCCAAACAGGGTGTGCTACTCATCACTCCATGGTGCCTCCTCATGCTTCTCTGGGGAATTAGCTCTCCTCTGTCTGAACCCTGTCCTGAGGTTGCTCAGCCCATTGCCTCAGTCACTCATTCTACAGCCCCTCTCTTGCTAGTCAGGAGCTGTAGCACCTCTCCTTTGTGGCTTAGCCCTCCAGCCACGTCACAATTGTCCTCCCCTGTCGGGGTATCATCAGAGTCGCTTTCCACACAGTCTCAGGCACTCTCCATATGCACTGCACTGAGTGTGCCACTCCCACAGTGGCTGGTAGGGGAGCCCAGGCCTGCCCTCTTCTCCGGGATCCAATCCAGAGACCCTCAAATCAGCAGTTCAGGTCTATACTCTGTCAGACTTTATTTCTCCTTTCCTTGGCTGTTTCCTACACTGCCTTGTCAGGCTCCTACTCTCCCCCTGGTATCAGGGAGTGTGACTACAGGCTCACCTCACTGCAGCCCCTTTTTATCCTCAATTCCCAGATTTCATAGAAGCTCCAGCTGTTTCTCCCCAGCTGAGCTTCATTCTCAGTTCGTATCATTGTCCCGTAGCTCCCCAGGAGGTGCAGCCTATGGCTAAACAGCCACTCTTGCCACCTTAACCCCATCAGTGCCAGTGTTGGAGTGAATACCCCATCATACCCCCCCCCCAGATCAGTGGTGGGCAACCTACAGCCTGCACACAGCCCATCAGGGTAATCCACTGGTGGACTGCGAGACAGTTTGTTTACATTGACTGTCCGCAGGCATGGTTGCCCACAGCTCCCAGTGGCCACGGTTCACCGTTCCCAGCCAATTGGAGCTGTGGGAAGCGGCAGCCTGAACATCACTTTGGCCCATGCCAATTCCCGCAGCTCCCATTAGACGGGAATGGCAAACCGCAGCCACTGGGAGCTGCAGGCAGCTGTGCCTGTGGACGGTCAATGTAGACAAACTATCTCGCGGCCTGCCAGCGGATTACCCTGACGGGCTATGTGCAGCCCCCAGGTCACAGGGTGCCCACCACTGCTCTAGATTGATGGCTTTGCTTACTGTCATAAATATAAAGGGAAGGGTAAACCCCTTTAAAATCCCTCCTGGCCAGAGGAAATCTCCTCTCACCTGTAAAGGGTTAAGAAGCTAAAGGTAACCTCGCTGGCACCTGACCAAAATGACCAATGAGGAGACAAGATACTTTCAAAAGCTGGGAGGAGGGAGAGAAACAAAGGGTCTGTGTGTCTGTCTATATTCTGTCTTTGCCGGGGATAGACCAGGAATGGAGTCTTAGAACTTTTAGTAAGTAATCTAGCTAGGTACGTGTTAGATTATGATTTCTTTAAATGGCTGAGAAAAGAATTGTGCTGAATAGAATAACTATTTCTGTCTGTGTATCTTTTTTGTAACTTAAGGTTTTGCCTAGAGGGGTTCTCTATGTTTTGAATCTAATTACCCTGTAAGGTATCTACCATCCTGATTTTACAGGGGGGATTTCTTTATCTCTATTTACTTCTATTTTTATTAAAAGTCTTCTTGTAAGAAAACTGAATGCTTTTTCATTGTTCTCAGATCCAGGGGTTTGGGTCTGTGGTCACCTATGCAAATTGGTGAGGCTTTTTATCCAACATTTCCCAGGAAAGGGGGGGTGCAAGTGTTGGGAGGATTGTTCATTGTTCTTAAGATCCAAGGGTCTGGGTCTGTAGTCACCTAGGCAAATTGGTGAGGCTTTTTACCAAACCTTGTCCAGGAAGTGGGGTGCAAGGTTTTGGGAAGTATTTTGGGGGGAAAGACGTGTCCAAACAGCTCTTCCCCAGTAACCAGTATTAGTTTGGTGGTGGTAGCGGCCAATCCAAGGACAAAGGGTGGAATATTTTGTACCTTGGGGAAGTTTTGACCTAAGCTGGTAAAGATAAGCTTAGGAGGTTTTTCATGCAGGTCCCCACATCTGTACCCTAGAGTTCAGAGTGGGGGAGGAACCTTGACACTTACCTTTTATGAAAATGTACTTTCATTGTCTCTGCCTGACGAGCAGACTGGTCAGACAAGCAAACACACATTCCTTTATCTGGGGCAGACTGGGCTTATGCACTGCTTGTCAAACACATTTTAAGAACATAATTCAAGCACATATTTATAACTCTTTGTACACACCCCATACATAAACCACACAACGATTTTTGGGATCATCACGTTACCAATTGTATATGATACCTTACGTGACATCTTCGAGATGCAGATTATTACAACAGTGTGTTAGGTGCAGACTTGACATGAGTAGCTGACATACACTAGTGAATTACCAAGGAGCCTCTGTGTCACAGGTGGTCATGCACATGCATGGGAAGTGGGAGATTGGGAAAGACACCCAGCCATGGTGGTGGCTGTCATACTATTTTTATGGGCAGCAACCTGCTCACGGGTAGAAGTCTGTGCTGCTTGCACAGTTGTTAAAATGGAACAGAATTTTAAAATTTTGTTCATTTCCATTTTATTTGGGAAGGAATAAGTATTAAAACAACTTTTCAGCACTAAGATGCCCCTTCAAACATGTCCAACATCCTAAACTACCATGTAAGATTCAATTACATACATGCAAGGATTAAAGCCCAAGAAAACTCTGAGACAAATCCTTAACTGGTGTAATTGGGGCTGCACATGCTTACAGTTGATACTACTAAAAAAAGCTGACACTATTCAAGTTGGAAAGTGCTCCCACTGATTTCGGTCAGACCCACCTCTTAACTGCAAACCCCTCAGAGAAGGAAACACTAGTCACATCTAGAATTATAAGAATGTCTGTTTGTGGATCATGTCTTCCTTTCTGTCCTTTACTACACCAAACTGTGGGTGCAGAACAACAAATGTGGGACTACTCACAGGGTTAATGTGACTTTTGACCTGCTTAAATCCAGCACATGCTTAAATGTTCACAAGAGTGGGGCCTAAGAGCCCAGTCCTGTGAGCTGCTAAATGCTCCCACTGATGTTAATGGGAATTAGGCTATTCAGCAGCTCACAGGTGATTCCCAGCATCTTACAGAATCAAACCCTAATTGTGGAAGATGAAAAACAAATGGCAACGTTTAAATTTATATCAAATCATAATCCAGTTATTCAACACTATTACACATATTAACATTATTTATAGGGTGATCATTTTAAAATCTCATTTAGTGGGCTGAAGCCATAACAGTAATTGCATTTTAACTTGAGAAAGACAGATCTATCAATCTCCGGTCTAGATTCAACAAGAATATTTGTAAATGGCATTTCATTCATATCAGTGCCCATCATCCTTTCAGTTTTTTGACATGTGTGAGTCATGTAATCCCAAATGTTTTCAGCCTGGGTTGCTCTGTTGTGGTAATCTGCTAGCTACAACTGTGCAGCAAAATGCTACATTTAAACCATAAACTGTACACCTTTCTGGAAAAGGTAAGGCAGCATATGTTTCCTTTGTTCTTCATTAGAGTGCGAAGACTCTAAATACATGGCTTCACTTTTTCCCTCAGAGGCAACCCCACAGACCAAGGGAGATCATAATGCAGTAGCAGGCACTTGAAGCTATCCGGCAGGGTTGCCAGCCACCACAGGACAACTGACTGCTATGCATCTACAGTCATCCTGTTCTCATAAACACCCTTGAATTAATGTCTCAAAGGCCTGGTAGCGTATCATCACATTCATTTATCATGTAACAATGGTGAAGATTCATAGAAAGAGTAATTTTCCTCTAAAACCAAACAAACAGCTTTATTTGAAAAAGAAAACTTTGATCCCTAAATTTACTGTCTCTCCTCTTCACTGGAGAGTTTTTGCCTTGAACCTTCCCAATCTCATTCCTCCTTGGCTTTCTGCTGATTTTAAAGAAGCAGTGCACATATTCTCTCACCTGTGCTATGCCATTATGTGGGCATGCAACTTGCCACATAATTCTCTTTTCAAAGTTGCCACACAAATCAATGATATAACCAATATAATACCAAATATGCTCCCTTCTGTTTTTTATCTTCTTTGCCAGAATGAGAATGGATTCCATGTAGCTAGGAGCCACTGGAGTCTAGAGAGGCATCCAGGAGAAGGTGCCTGCCCTGATGGAGTTTAGTGAGCATCACAGGACCAGCACCTACCTTAGCTTCACATCATCCATAGATCTTAGGTAAGTGGGGAACCAGGCAGTCCTGAATTGGAAGAGTGGGAGCCAGGGAGAAGCTACTGAGGTCTGCAGCAATGAGGGACGCTTGCACAAGAAGGTATAAGTTTATATTTGCAAAATTGCAAGAGGCCAGTTCTGCTCCCCGCTCTGGCCCCTATACACTATTGTGGCAGTGCACAGAGGTCATACAGAAGCTGCAAGAGGGCAGAGAAGAATTCCCCTTGCACAGAATCAGCATAGAGCTGACAAGCACTGTACTCTACCCTCAATAGCCCTGGTGTAGGGCAAGGAGGGTATATACCCATAGTGCTGAGCGCTACAGGAAATCTGGGCTGCTGAACAGCCCATAAGCAGCCCAGGTGAGGCAGCTGTAAGTTAGAGCAGCCACAGTCCAAAACCAGAGAGCACAAACATGACGTAAAGACACCCTTGCGCCACCCTGCACACCAGGCTGTGCCTTCTGTGCTGCACCTCTCAAGAGGCAGAACACAGAATATACCCATAGTGTTTAAAGAGCAGAAAACTACCCTATAGAGTTCAGAGTTCATCTATCTTACATATGCATCAGCCACAGGTCTTGAGGGGGTGGGTGGCCAGGCAACTCTTAACTGGGGGTGTGAAAGCTAGCAAGTAGAGGCCAGGAGCCAGAGGAGAATGCACTACAGGAACAAGGTGCACATTTACCTAGTGTTTAAAATTTTGTATTAGCAAAATTTTAAGCCTTTTTGTCAAAATAGAACAGGGCAAACCGGGAGACAGTTCCTTTACTCTCACCATGTATAGCTCAGTGGTTTGAGCATTGGCCTGCTAAACCCAGGGTTGTGAGGTCAATCCTTGACAGGGGCCATTTGGGATCTGGGGCAAAAATTGGGGATTGGTCCTGCTTTGAGCAGGGGGTTGGACTAGATGATCTCCTGAGGTCCCTTCCAACCCTGAGATTCTATGATTCTATGTTCAGCATCATGTCAGCTAATAAAGGTTTAATTCCTTAGGAATCTGCAGGCCCAGTGCCTACTATATTTTGAAGGCTTAATCATGATTAGCTGACACTATTTGCCCCAGTCTACACTCACTAACTAGTCAGTTGTGGTCAGCATCATGTCAGCTAACTTGACTCCTCAGTCTCATCTGAACACAATAAAATGTTGTAAAGTACACAAATTCCTGCTTGTTGATCTCTATCAATGGCTTATTTGCCATTAAGGTAAAGTAGATGCTTTACCTGCAGAGCTCGTTTAGTTCTACCAATACAGACTTCACAGAGTTTAAGGCCAGAAAGGACAATTGGATCTTCTAGTCTGACTTCCTGTATATCAACGGCCATTACAGTTCACCCAGTTACCCCTATATTGAGCCCAATAACTTGCACTTGTCTAAAACATAACTTGTTTGGCTAAAGCGTATCTTCCAGAAAGACATCCAGTTTGATTTAAAGTGGAGAATATGTCACTTCCCTCGGTAGTTTGTTCCAGTGGTTAATCACCCTCACTCTTAAAAATGTGTGTCTAATTTTAATTTATCTGGCTTCAATGTACAGCCATTGGTTCTTCCATGTTATGCCTTTCTCCATTATGTTCAAGAGCCTTGTGGTGCCCAGAATTTCTCCCCATAATGGCACTTACATATTATAATCAAGTCACCTCTTTCTCTCTCCCTCTCTTTTTTGACTAAGCTAAACAGATTGGGCTCTTTAAGTCTCTCATGGTAAGACATTTTCTCCAACCCCCATATCATTTTGTGGCTCTTTTCTGCACCCTCTCCAATTTTTTCAACATCTGTTTTAAAGTGTGGGAAATTAGCCCTTTTGAAGCACCAAGTATGTATACTATTAGTTGGGAGTGCCATTTTTGCTTATATTGAATATAATGAGGTCATGATCACTGGTCATTAAGCAACCACTCTAGTCCAGCAATCAATTTATCTTTATTCATCCTAATGAGGTCCAAAACAGAGTTGCCTTTTCTTGAGTACAATATATTTTGTTAGAAAATTAACATTTGTAATTTTTATAAACTTCAGTGATGTTGTAGTACTAGCTGCAGGAGACCACCAGCATGTCTCCCATATTGAAGGCCTCCATGGTTTTTCTTTCCACACATTACTGACAGGTAAACCATCCTGTCCTGTGGTTTGATTCGGTGGTCTGTAAGTACCCCCTCCTTGGCTTTGCTAGTAGTACACCGATCCATATACATTCAAGATCCTGCACTTCTGAGCTGTTAGTAACTTTAAAACAGGTAATGAGGTATATAATGTAGAGTGCCTTCACCATATACTTCCAGAACAGGTTATAGGCAGTGATTTTAACATTCCAGTCATGTGAATCATCCCACCAGGTTTCAGTAATGCCACTTATTCAAATATATTCGTAATAAGATTTTCCAGTTCTTCTTGCTTCTTATCCAGACTCCTAGCATCAAAAATTTTCTTCACAATCTGTCACATTGGTTCAATTTGTTTTCAATATGTTGAGTTTGAACCACATTTGCTTTCTTAGCACGCTCCCCTTACATTGTTTAATGCCCTTCTAGCTGCTCCAGTGAGTCTCCAACAAAAGAGATTAGCCCTCCTACTCTTGTGCACACTCTCCATTTGTACAGCCGTCTCTCACATTGGAATGTGGCTCTGTGCTGCACAGTCATCCCTGGTGGACATGCCTCTCTCCTAGCTCCCATATACCTGGCCCCCAGTCCCCTCATTGAAGCATCTAAAACTGTACATTTGTAAAATACCCAGGGTCCCCACTACATAATTTAGGTGTAATGTGCTGTAAAAGATACATAGCCTCACCTGTCATCATGTTTGTGCTTTCTCTGAAACAGTGATCTTGACTGTTTTTGTCTTAACTGGATATTCTTTTCCCGTAACTTGTAAGCTATCAAGCATATACCATGCGAGTATTAGAAGACCCCTCTTCTTGCAAAAAGTCTTCAACTCTGCCACTCCACTGCTGATTCTGGAGCTGTATGCTTGTTCACTGCATTAGCTGGACCATGAATGATGAGAGTGCAAACATCCAGCCCATATTACCAAAGCCTGACTTTCCTAGCATTACTAACCTCATTGTCCAGTGAAGAAATAGAGGGAGATAATTTGTTGAATCATATGTGATCATCCTGAACTGCTCCAAGATTTTTCTCATCAGTTTCACATCTTTGAGGAGTTAATCTGACAGTAAAAAGAAAAATTTGAGAACATAAAAATATACATATTGCACTGCCAAACAGTAGAAAACCCTTTTAGTTATTATTAACTAATTTATTTTTCTCCCTTTAAATTTAGTATCTGAATCATTGTGACTGAGGCAATTACACTGTTAAATATTTCAGGGAAGGCATTTCACAAATCCATCTAGCAATAACCTAAAACTTTTTTTCAGCTGGGTTTACATAATCACATTGTGTAATTTTGCCTTTGACAATAAGTAGTGCACTTTTTATGAAGGACTTTTATCCAAAATGCTAGAAATATTTAAGGAAATAAATCATCTTAATTATTACAATTAATAGAGGCAAGATTTATTCTTAAATCATGGATGTTCCTTTCTAATTAAATTCAAATGTGTTTAATACCTCTCAAGAGTGTTAAGATAATAAGTAGTCCTTTTTTGGACCTTAATATCCTTGATCCCTGTCAATAATTATATTGGGTGACTAATAAAACATGATGCCCAGCATTTTTTAAATCTTTATCTTTCTTTTCTGTCTCATTAACAGAAATGAATAGGTTTGCTCATGGACAGTACCTAATCTTGAGTATTCAATGTTGCTCAAGGTCACTCCAAATAAATTCTATGGATTTTTGGTTACTCCTGTTCTCCTTGGAATATTCATATATAAACTACACTTTTAATATATTTGTTAATTACCACGATAGGTTTCTCTTTACCCCTCATGTCTAATATATACGCTTATTCATTGATTATAAGGCCAGAAGGGACTATTGTGACCATGTAGTCCATGATAACCTTATTTTGTGATCCCACCAAATGTCATAAGATAAACAATGCCTGATTGGATCAGTATTTGAATGGGAAACTCCACAGAACACCTTCAGTTATGCCAAGTAGTTTATCTGGAAAATGAAAACATTATAAAAAGAGAGCATTTCTATTGTAACAGGGGACAATGATTATAGTCAGATTTTTAAACACTGGCCTCAATTTTTGCAGGTGCAATTTTGCACACTTGATGGTTGTTCTGTCTTCCCAAGAAGCCATGCCACTGCTCACTGAAGATTGACCCTTCCTTGAGGCCTTAACTTCCTTACCGAGGTACAGTGTATTGTGCTAGGAAGAGGGACAGCCTGCAAACCTACCAAAGACAGTAAAGACCTGACCTGAAGAAGAGCTCTCTGGAGCTCAGAAGCTTCTCTCTTTCACCAACAGAAGTTGGTCCTTTAAAAGATATCACCTCACCCACCTTGTCTCTCATATCCTGTGACCAACACAGCTACAACAACACTGCAAAGAAAGATGGAAAAAGGAATTTCTGGCTCCTGAGACTATTTGGAAAACCTAAAACTGGACACCACCATTATGATTAGAGGGCATATTCTTTTGATGGATGATAAGGTTGTGGCTTCACCCACTTCTTTAAAATGCTTCCATCTTCCCATAGGTATGTTATTGTTCTAATACTTATTCTACTTAATTTTAGGCCCTTAAAACCATATTAGGTCATATTAGGAATTATTCTTAATATATATACATTTAAGCCATATTGATATTAAAGAACTCCATTCATATCGGCCACAGTGATTGTCTCTGCTCCTACATGAAAAAATAATACAGTAATCCTTTGTTCGTGTTCCCATTAGGCCTCCTCCCCACAATATGTTTACTAATAAACGTACAGTGGCTTCCTTTTTCACTATTGGTACCTTGAAGGACATAGTGACAGACAGATGGTCTCTTGTTTCTAGATCATTCCATTCTGTGAGTAATCACCCATTTAAACTGAAAGGCTTGATACAAAATGTTTTTTAAAGCTGACAAGGTTTGTTGACAGTCATATCCTCCTACTTGTGTATTAACGCAACCAATTTTGTATTATGGCCCATTATAAAAGGTCAGCCTTTGTCAACATTCCTGGTAAATTTGCCAAAGGCAAGGATGTACTTCTTAGCTTCTTATCAAAATCTAAAACCAGATCCAAGATAGATTCTAACTCATTGTAAAACATTTTGGAATACCTTGAGCACAAAAAGATCTGTATAAAATACACTCAATAAAATCAAATAAATTAAATAAATTCAAACAAAATCTAGTATATAGTATATCTTCTCCATTAGCACAGCTGGCAGAACTTCTTTAATCCAACTGATTAGCAATACAGACAGTTCCTTATTCAAATTACAGAACAAAAATTAGTGCTTGCAAAAGCAGGAATGCTGCTGACATCAATCTAACAAATATCGTGTGCTAATATTTTGTGTATACAGTATTTGTATTTGACATTGGAGTCAGGACTAAACCAACATATATTTCTATTGTTGTGTATTTGTAGTAATAATTAATGAAGAGTCCAAAAGTGAATTAAAAAAGGTAATAATTATTAAGAGAAAGATTAATTATGCTAAGTTTAACTGAAGTGGCAGGAACAAGCTGGAAGAGAGAACCCTCACATTCCTCAGCTGAACAAACTCCTATTGGCTGATCACATTTTGAATCATGATACTCTATTTAACTGCTTGTGGGAGCAACTAGTAACAAATTAACTCTTTTAAGCAGGTCACTGTAGCAGAGCAGCTGCCTCCTGAGTGCCCCATCAAGGCCAGGGGTGGCTCTGCAGCACCCTGCCTTTGTTACCCTCTCAGTGAGGTAGCAATATGTTCACTTTAACAGCCTACAAAGAGAACCCAAACACTCTGCATCAGCGTCTCTTTAATGGTGCCTTCTGGAAAAGTACTTAAACAACAGTTTGCAGGCTCTTACCTCAGAGCCCAGGCTACATTTAGAAGCCTCTAAACAAAAACCTCTCTGAGTTCCAGCAACAGCTCCTTCTTGTGTAAGGACTCAGGCTTAGTCAGGGTCTCTTGGATACATTTACAGAGCAAGCAGAAACCAGCCACAGCGAGTCTCCGAGCCCAGGTCTACAGACTCAGGCTCATGGTGCTCGCCATACAGCACTAAAACCAGTTGTGCAGATGCTGGGGCTTGGGCAGGAGCTCAGGCTCTGAAGCCCACCCCCTCCCTGGGCTTCAGAGTCCAAGCCTGAATGTCTACATGGCTATTTTTAGAGCTCTTGGGAGACCCAGGAAGCCTGAGTCTATAACCTGGCCTCTGAGACTGGCTGCTGCAGTTTTCTGCTTGCCGTGTAGACTCATCCTCACAGGCCTCCCTATCTGGAGACTTTTGTAATCTCTGCCTTCTGTTTGTTCAGAGTATCTCTGTCAGGCTTCCCTGCCTACAGAGCTCTATATCCCTTCTCTCGCCCTTTGGAGCTCCTTAAACATTCACCTATCCCACAACTATGAAGGAGGCATCAGAATTCTCCTTCAAGATACCCGCCTCGTTTACTGAATAATTAATCAAGAAATATTTTGAAAAGTATCTGGAAAAATTGAGATTATTTTTATTACAATGTAATTTGGATGTTGTAAAGTAATTCTATGGAAAACACCATGCAATTAAACCCTCAACATCCAAGTTATTTTTGAATAACGGCAGTATAACAATCTCTTTCAAGATAGTTTCAGAAAACTTGAGTGCTAATTCATTCTACTATTTTTGTAACAGAAGCACTGATTTGGTACCACTTGCCTAGAAGGATTTAAGCTGTGTAAACTCAAAAGCAGCAAAACATATATTTTCCCCACTGTCTGGTGTATGCAATTTAAAATAGAATAGTGTAACACTCTAGAAGATGCACTCTCCTTTCGATCTGTGTGCACACAATCCTGATGAAAGTTGTGTTCATGCATGAGGAGCAAATATAATCCACAATTTCAAAGCAATTTCTCCGTCCCTATTTTATGGACTAAAATATACTTACAGTTCAGTGGGACAGATATTGTGCATATTTGGCACACATTAATATGAAAAAAATTATGTTTTTAAAATATAAAAATGTATTATTGCTCTTTTTCTTCATATTTAGGCTCAGTTCTGCTACCATTGAACTCTGTGGCAAAACTTCAATTTACTTCAGTGGGATCAAGATTGGGGCTTTATAAAGAAGAGAGAGCTGAAGTTTAATTATTATTAGGCTGTCCCCACTGCCTACTGTGTTATAGCTTGATATATATTGTGACGGGGCAAGGCCAGATGGCTATAGAAAAGTAGTGGGAGATATATTAGCTCCAGGCTAAACAAATCCCTGGTACCAGGATAAGTGAACTTGGCGCGGTTTACCCCAATCCCGGACACCTGCCCCTTTTGCGGCGTGAGGGAAACCCTGGCGCACGTCTACCTGGAGTGCGCCAGGTTGCAGCCCCTATTCCGGCTCCTCACCAATATTTTATTAAAGTTTTGGTTGCACTTTTCTCCTCACCTTCTTATTTACGCACTCCCTGTCCATGGCCCCACCAAGTCGCGGGACCTCCTGGTCAACCTCCTCCTGGCCCTGGCTAAAGTGGCCATCTATAAAACCAGGGTGAGGAGGTTGGCCGATGGAGTCTCCTGCGACTGCGGGGCCTATTTCCGATCCTCCGTCTGTTCACGCCTCCGGGCAGAGTTCCTCTGGGCGGCGTCCACCGACTCCCTTGACACCTTTGAGGAGCGGTGGGCGCTGTCCGGGGTCCTCTGCTCGGTGTCCCCGTCCGGTTCCCTTTTTTTGACCCTTTGACCGCACTCCCGTTCCTGTTCTTCATTAGCTGTCCCACGTAATCATTTGGCTTCCAGGTCCTGTGGATCCCCCCCTTAGGCTGGGGGGGGATCCTTTAGCAGTGGGCGAGCTTTGCCCGCCCACTTCCTGGATCCCAATAGGACCAGGATAAGTGAAATGGCAGCTGCTCCAGGTCAATTCAGACACCTGGGGCCAATTAAGAACTTTCCAGAAGGCAGGGAGAAGGCTAGGTTGATTGGGACACCTGAAGCCAATCAGGGGCTGGCTGAAACTAGTTAAAAGCCTCCCAGTTAGTCAGGTGGGGATGCATGTCAGGAGCTGTGGGAGGAAGTTGTGCTGTTGGAGTGGCTGAGTAGTACACACCATATCAGGCACAAGGAAGGAGGCCCTGAGGTAAGGGTGAAGTGGAGCTTGAGGAAGTGAGGACTGCTGTGGGGGAAGTAGCCCAAGGAATTGTACATGTCATGTTTCTAAAAGGTCAGCTACCATAGCTGATACTATTAAGGTCCCTGAGCTGGAGCCCGGAGTAGAGGGTGGGCCCGGGCTCCCTCCCCACATCTTTGCCCCCTGATTAATCACTGAGACTCGGAGACAACAGAGATTGTGCAAGGAAGGATAACTTCACCTCACCTCCCTCACTGGCTTATGATGAAAATGGCTCAGTAGACAGTGACCCTTGTCTCTAGAGAGAGAAGGGTTATGTGCAAGGTCACGGTGAGCCTCTGAGGCTAGAGAAATCTGCCAGGAAACGCGGGACCCACGGCAGCAAGGACAGAGCTTTGTCACAATATATACAAGACATAACACAGTATGCTATGGGGACTCTTTGAGCTTTGTATGGCTAATATGTAAAGAAGCAGTCCTTATTTTATTTATTATTTATTATTTATTCAGTTCTTAGCATTGTGATGATGCCTAAGAATCCCAGTCATGGATTTGTGTCCCATATTGCCAGGCATTATATAAACACATAAAAAGATGGACCCAAAACAAAAAAAATCTGTCTATCTATATATATATAAGAAAGAGTTTTTGGACAGATTTAGGCATCTCCTCCAAAAAGAAACCACTTCTCTCAGCCTAGGTGAGACATTTAAGACTGGTGGTTGCATGAATTATGAGAATTGGTTATCTAAAGTAAGTCATTACAACTGAAAAATTATGTTTATATGTACATCTGGGATATAGACTAACTGAGGTATCATCTTTATATTTTTGTCTCCATATCAAGATACTTGATGGAAACTACACATATGTATTGGAGAGTTATACCTAGTCTACCATACTCATACAAGTATAGAGCCAAATGCTGAAGTTTTTACTCCATCATTACTGAGTCCTTACTCTGGCAAAACTGGAGTTTTGACTACATAAAAATGTAGTAAGAACTTCAGGATTTGGGGCTCATAGCTTTTATTAAAATGAAGTAATAGATGGCACAAAGATGCCAGGATTTAAGCAGGTTAGTGACAAAACACCAGTGTACATTTTCACTGTAATTAAGATGATGATGTATTACAATTTTTTATCCCCCAATTATTTTTCAAGGTGCTATGTAGTAATTTTGAAATGAATACTGATTCACCCAGGTTGCCGAAGAATAAAATCTTGTAATGTGTTTGAGTTCTATTTTCAGAATAATAATATATTATCAATCTCAGGATCCAACATCGGAAATAAGGGCAAGATTATTCTCATACCATAATTGTTCACAGACATTACTTAATATAAGAAGAACAATCATGGCCCTCATTAATATATTAACCTATGGTCAGTCTAGCATCTAAGCAGGCATTGCAATGTGCTGTATGAGGCATTTAGGTTTAGAAGTGACCTTGAATTTCTCAGTTTCCTCATTACTGTTGGTTGGGATCGTTCCATGGCTACATTCCCAGTCTGCATCCGAAGGGTGCTGGTCACATCAATCTTAAACACTGGTCCATAGAATAATGTTTCATGTTGGCTTTGAAGAAATCTAATCATTCTGCTTAATCACTTCTATTTCTTCCTGAAGTCTGGAAGCTAGTAGGCTGAGTCCTAGTTTTACATTCTTTTGAAATTTAGCCACAGTCTTTTTGTCTGGCATCAGAATCCCACACAAATATAGGGTGTCAGATACTCATGACATCCAATCAGATATGTTGTATCAAAATTCACTTTTTAGCATGAACTAGGATAATTTCCATTTGCACTCAGGCCAACACTTCTAAAGAAAAATTAGAAGCAAGTTTATTTACATATTTAAATATGCAAATCAAACCTGACGACTGTTATTTGTCTCTTCAAGAGAGTGACTTTCTCCCTGAATTTCTTGCTGAAGGATGGGAGAAATTGAGCTCAGGTATGCAACATTAGGGTTGGAGTAGGAAAATTTTGCATCCTGACTGAAGCAGTTGTACTTTCTCCTTCTCTGAATTGACAATAATAGAGATGAGCTTGTACTAAACTCTTAGAGTCTAACACCACTTCACCACTACCAACTCTGAAGAAGTTACGATCAAGTTCAGTATCTGAACCTTTCATCTCAGACCTCTCTCTAATAATAATAATTCTTGCACAGCACTTTTCATCTTCACGGTGCTTTGCAAAGATTGTCTAATCAATCCTTGCAATATTGCTATGAGGTAGGTAAATGCTATTATAACTATTTTACACAGGAGGAAATTGAACTAAGAAGGTTAAGTGACTTGCACACAGCAAGCCAGTAATAGAGTCAGGATTAGGATTCAAGTGTTCCTGGTCCTGTGCTCAGGCTACTAGACCAAACTTCTATCAATATTGCAGTGGAAACAGGAGGAAACCATGATGAATTAACACAGGAGCTTTAACTAACACTGAACCAAATTCTGGGTTTTGTTCTATTTGTGTGGATGCCTAAGAAAGGAAATGAGTTCTGTATCTATATAGTTCACCCCTGGACAGATGACCTTTATCACTTGTGGCCACCTTCTGCTATACAAACAAATGTGTGTAAAGCATACAGACATAAATGTCCATACATATGCAGACCTCTCAAGTATGCAGGAATATTACACCTGACTGATGAAAGTTATTCCACCTGAAAGCTGGAATAACTAACATGCAGAACTCAGCATTAATTCTGGGCATGGGAATGTTAAAATACCTCTTTGATCTTTGTACAGCTGACATGTAGAGGAGCACTCCTTATTTTATTTATTATTTATTCACTTCTTAGACCCCATTTTAACATTTTAAATTATTTATATTCTTTGTCTTTTTCTTCCATTTCTTTTCTCAAGGGAAAGATCCCTGTTGACTTCAGGTTTCAGAGTAACAGCCGTGTTAGTCTGTATTCGC
The DNA here is from genome assembly GCF_965152275.1 of Natator depressus. Taxonomy (NCBI): domain Eukaryota; kingdom Metazoa; phylum Chordata; order Testudines; family Cheloniidae; genus Natator; species Natator depressus. The sequence goes on along the minus strand of NC_134235.1, from coordinate 244,754,544 downwards.
AAAAAGAAAAGGTGTACTTGTGGCACCTTAGAGACTAACCAATTTATTTGTTAATGAGCTTTCGTGAGCTCATGCTCAAATAAATTGGTTAGTCTCTAAGGTGCCACAAGTACTCCTTTTCTGTTGACTTCAGTGGGCTTTGGATCAGACCCACGTACTGTACTGTTTAATCAAGATTCTGGAGTCAAGTTGATTGGAGAAAGGGCACAGCATTTTTATTAATGGCATGAACACTCCACTCAGTCTGAGTCTGCTCAGGCTTTCTGGGAATACGTAGTTCACACTGGGCATAAGAAACATAGGCTTAAACATAAGCATTAACAGCCAGCTCCATTCTTATTTGCATAGTCACTCCTATGCTGGTAGCATGATACTTACCCTTATATGTGTTTTTCTTATTTTCATTTTAAAAACAATTAGAAGGGTTATATTCATTAGCTAACAGTGACTGTGACTGGTTTTCATTTATTTAATTAATGTGTTCATTTGTTTATTCTTGAGTTTTGCTTCCTCCCCCACTAAAAACTGCCATGTCAAAATTACAGCCATAGTTATAGTTTAATGAAAATAAGGACGGACACTGAGGGTGAAATTGGGGCAGAGAATGACATATCCTATGTTAAAATAAATACGTTTTACAAATATGGAGAGAGGACAGAGGGAAAAGGAAATGTCCCTTGTTAAATATTTACCACTTGAGCTCTTATGAAAACCACACTATAAGTGACAAAATAATATGATAAGTGTTCCCAGGGGTAGGTCAACTTTCAGCTTAGAGTTAAGTCTCCCAGAGAGGGAGGAATTATAGTTCTTGGCACGTACACATTAATTATATAAATTTCATAAAGGAAATGCAAAGTCCCATAATGTGAGATTCTGATTAATGAGGCTATCCTGATTTACTGTTGTGTGTTTTTGAACTGTGATATTTAAAAATCAGCTAACTTAAAAGCTAGTTTTGAGGTACAACCTTACTATTCCTATATAATTTCTCTTAATAAAGGAAAGTCATTCTGATTACACTTTTCCAGTTGCCCCATGTCACATATTAGATGATCTATTTATAGTTTGAGGCATAATAAAATAGAAATTGTAGTGGATTGGGGAAGTGGGTTCCTACCTTCCTCCAACATATCTACGATTTTTGTCTGTCTTCTAACTATTCATAATAATACTGTGCATTTCTATAGCTCCTTCCTTCCAATGAAATAAAACAGTTTTATAAAGATTAATTAATTTAGATTCATAATCTACCTCATGTGGTAGATAAAGTGCATTATCCCTTTTTTACACATGAGGAAACTGCAGCACAGAAAAGTTAGATCACTTCTCCAAGGCTGCATAGGCAGCATGTGGCAGGGCTGGGAATAAGGCCAGGGCTGAGATTTTCCAGAGTGACAATCAGTTTTGTGTACCTCAGTTTTCACTTATCTGACTAGAGAGACCTGTTTTTCAGGAAGTGCTGAGCATCCAGCCTCTGAAATCCAAAGTTCCGGGCAACCTTGACATACATTTAAAATATGTTATATTACTGTAGCACCTAGGTGCCCCAGTCGTGGGCCAGAGTCCCATTGTGCTAGGCACTGTACAAACAGAATAAAAAGACGGTTCCCACCCCAAGGATCTTACAATCTAAGTATAAGACAAGAGACTACAGATGGATGCACACAGATGGGGCAGTGCAAGGAGTCAGCCTGATAGGCAGTGGTCTCAACACACCGACAGCCTAACTGTTGTCAGGAATAAAAGTTACAAAACAGAACCATTCAAAGCAGCCACACTTCTCTTTCCTTCTACCCTACCATACATCATTTAATCTCCAGTCATGTGACCCAGTTTAAAACCCCCATCACGCTTTCCCATCACTGCCCACTGAAACAGACAGCGTTCATAGCACGTATAAGTCAACAAATTGAGCCTGTTTTGACACTTTATTTGGGGAGAGCATTCCAAAAGAAAGGGGTTCTTATACAGAATGCTCTGAGAGCATGACACAGGGACAGAGGCAACCTCTTGAGAATGCAGGTAGCAAGCTAGGCAGCTATTGTGGATCCCATTGATAATATATGCTGCTATGAGAAGCTCTGGCTATTTAGATAATTTCATTCTGGCACAAATCCTTCAACTTAAATACTAATGGCCCAACTTGACGATCACTTTAGATAAGCTATTACCAGCAGGAGAGTGGGGTGGGAGGAGGTATTGTGTCATGGTGTCTGTGTATATAACGTCTTCTGCAATTTCCACAGTATGCATCCGACGAAGTGAGCTGTAGCTCACGAAAACTCATGCTCAAATAAATTGGTTAGTCTCTAAGGTGCCACAAGTCCTCCTTTTCTTTTTTTAAATACTGTAGTTACTCTGACACAAAGTGGTACTCATGCATATTTAGAAAGAAGCAGCCCTTTTCCTCCACTAACGCTGCTTGAACCTTTTCCTATGGTTAGAAATATTAAGAGGTTCACAATGACAAACTAAAAAAAGAGCCAACATCTACCTATCTTAGGTAATTACATGGCACCATCACCATGCCATCTGGTATGGTAGTCAGGAGAGAGTAGCAGAAGCCAAGGTAAAAGGAAAACTCTCCTTTTCTAGAGATCAATCTAAAAAAACAAAATCCAGAAAAAGTTTCAGAGAAAGTTTACTGATGAAGAAGACCTCAATAGCAAGCACAAATACACAAGAACAACACATCTGTTTGAAGTCCTTTCCAATGAATCACGTCATCATGTCTCTGCTACTTGCTGTCTGTTGCTTGTGTCACTATCCATATGAAGTCCACCCCCAAAAATGCTCCCACAATTTATAATGCTGCTCTGGTTGCTAATCTGAGCATGATGGTTAGAAAATATGATGGGTGCTTATGCATGGCAAGAAAGTTAGAAAGGGTAGTGAAACTACTAAGCACAAGGGAATTTTTAATCACTAGTAGTTCAATTTGCAAGGGACTGCCATATTGTCCATACCCTAATGCACTGTGAAATCTATATTCACTAGCAATAGAAGTTCATCAACAATAGTCATAAAACAATGATCCACAGCATTTAGCAAAGTATTTGAAATATGTGCATCAATTTATTAGTTCAAGCACGCTGTCAGAGTTGTGCAAAACTAGGGAATTAGTTCATGAAAAAATACTACTTTGTTTTATGCAATGTTAAATTTAATTGTTGTTGATGTTTGAATTTGTTTGAAATTTTGCTTTTTTTTAAATTCTGACAAGGTGGCTATTTTAGTTTTACAAACATAATTCCATTTTTTATTTTTATATATATACATTGCCAAAGCTAAATGCCCATTTTCATTCAAATTTCTGAATGTAACATATCATTCAGTCAAAATATGCCTTCCAGACTTTGTATTGAAATATGAAGTAAGGAAAGAACTCAAATATTGAGTAGTTTTGCTTTCTCTGAGACTCTTTTGAGAGATGGCGTAATCTGTGAGAGTAACTATTCATTGGAACACTTTACCGAGGGTCGTGGAGAATTCTCCATCACTAACAATTTTTAAATCAAGGTTAGATTTGTTTCTAAAAGATATGCCCGAGGAATTATTCTGGGAAAGTTCTATGGTCTCTGTTATACAGAAGGACAGACTGTATCATCACAATTTTGAGTCATTACTAGTCCCCTGAATGCCAAAGCACAACAAGACAGAAGGAGGGTACAAATTTTAAAGAGATGGCTGGAAAAGGCATCAAATGTTTACTCATTCCTTAATCAGCTATATTAGTCTAGCATCCCAGGCTTCTGGAATACAGATTATTGCCAGCAAAGCTACTAATAGGATGCAAATCGCATAGGAGTTTTGCATGCATGAGCAGAATAAGAATGAATTTGCGCATAAAAATATAGTTTAAAATATAACAAAGGAAATGCTTGACAAATCAACAGAACATCTTGTGCCACTGAAGGAGAAATGTATTATGCATAAAGGCCTTTCAATCTTGGAACAAGAGCGCTGCGTTCTGAAGCAAGTGTCACATAGGACGTATGATGTAATGACTAAAAACGGGAAAATGCACAGAAGGGACAAAAATCATCTTCTGGAAATTAATGAGACATTAAAGTTTCAGCCAGAACTGGATACAAATATTCATTCAGCACTCGCCTGGACAAGACCTTATAGAGATGGGCCAGGAGCCCGGGTACAAAGAGTCCACTTGCAGGATACTTGCAAGGGATAAAAATAATACAAAGCTGGCAATTGGTCGTCTTGTTGGCAGTCTCAGCAGTGGCACCAAGGGCATGGATAGTGAACTCCCCTTTTATTCTCAGGCTCTCTCAAATTAGAGGAACAGGCCCCACATGTGGTGTTAGATAATGTCTAGATGGAACCTGAAATTCCTCTCCCACTTTTTTTATTTATAACCTTGAAAACAGAAAATGCAAGATTTCTGTAAAAGATTTCTTGCATGCCTGAATCAGTTCTAACTTAATAAGGTAACTAACAAAAAGCAGCAGGGTTTTCCCTGCAGCGATTCCACTCAACTACTGGGGCTGCTGTGCGTTAGAACCAAATGCAAAGATAATTGTCTCTCTTCCCCCAGTGTCAGTTCTCCCGTCCCCTTTGCTGGAGCCCCGTAAGCCTGGAGAAAGCAGCCAGAAGGCTCGGGGACAGAGGCTCAGGCTGGGTAAAACAGAAGGCAAGGTCTGTGGGAGTGAGTCCTCATTCAGGATACCCTACCCCTCCATCTCCCCCACATAATCCTCTAGGCTCCAACCTCAAGTTTGCACTACCTCTTCTGTTATTAGAGACCTTCACTTTTCTGGTCTGTCCAAGCTGTGCCTTTCACTACTATTCAACCCGTTTAAAAAGGGGGGTACAGAATGTTACAAGGCTGTTGCGGCCTGCCCCAGCCGCGACAAGGGCCACGAGCCCCACGCGACACTCCCGCCCCGCTGCCCCCTCCCGGGCCGCCCCAGCAGGTGGCGCTGCTGCCCCAGGCCGCGGCCCAGCGCGCCGGAAGCGGGCGGCGGCTGCCTGGCCGAGATGGCGGCGCCCAGGCGGCGCGGAGCCTGAGGGTGGGCCCGGCCGCGGGGAGCATGGCGCGGGCGGCAGGGGCCCGGGGTGGCCGCGGCGGGAGCCGGCAGCCGGGCAGGCTGCAGAAGCTGCGGCTGGCAGTGCAGGAGTTCGTACAGGCGGCCGGGGGCCTCTCCCCTCCTCAGCCCGGGGTCCAGCCCGCGGGGGGCCGGGGCAGGAGGAGCCGCCGCGAGCTGAGGAAGGAGAAGCGCAGGCTCAAGCGCAGCCGCCGCCGCCGCCTGCACCACCAGGAGCCGGACGCCGGCGAGGGGCCGAGCGAGTCAGGGGCTGGCCGGGGCGGGCAGACGCAGGGCGTGGGGCAATGCCCCCTCCACGGCGCGGCCCCGGCCTCGCCGCTCCGGGGACACCAGCCCCGGCCGCGCCCCCGCGAGGCAGCGAAGCGGCTCCCCCAGAAGGGACCCAGCGCCGCCGCCGCGGCCTCTGCGCGGAAACGGGCCTTGCTGGCGGCCAACGAGGAGGAGGAGAAGGAGATCCGGCGGCTGGAGCGGCGCCTGGGGCTCAGCAAGCGCAGGAAGGCGGGAGCCTCCTCCCTGCCGCAGAGCTTCGCCCGGGATGGGCTGGGCTACGTGCTGGGGGCCCTGGAGCCCGAGGCCACCCTCTGCGGCCTGTATGAGGAGAGCAGCGAGGAGGAGGCGGCTGGTGAGCGGCCCCTAGATCTGGATGAGGGGAAGGATGAAGTTGATAAGGAGGATCTAGACCTGGAGTCCCTAGATGATGATCAGGAGGGGGAGCTAGATGGGGAGGAGGAGGAAGAAGAGGAGGGGAGGATGGAGGACACTTTAGAAACCTCAGGGGAGGCCGATATGGAAGGAAACTGGGAGGATGAGCGGAAAGGAAGCAGAAAGTTGCCCATGTCTCCAGAGGATTGTGGCGACCATAAACCCTGCAAAGCCAAGACCTCCAGAGAAGAGCAGGTACGTTGCGGGCAGGTTTTGCATCAAATAGCTTCAGGCTTTTCAAATACAATTTTGCACCCTTCTCATGAAGTTTCACTTCGGATCTGAGTTTTGTAAGGGATTGGAAATTGCCCCGACCAAGACATGCTATGTTCAGTAGACTGATGAACTGAGGACAATTTTATGCTATGTATTACAGGGTGACGTTTCCTGACGCTATGTGGATAGGGCAATGCCCTGAAGCATGAGCATTGATAAACCTTGAAATGTATATGGAGGTTCTTGTTATGATTTTGCTGTCATAGTTTCAGCATACCAGTAGGCCTACAGAAGCTAGTGATGGAAAAGACCTATCAGACCATTTATCCCATCGCTGACGGAGGATGTATCAGATACAGTATTGAATTGTGCATTTGTGAACACAGATGATACATTTGGGGCCCAAGCACGCTTTTTGGAAGGCTTGCATAATTCCCGTTGAGTTCTATGGGTGTTGTGCACTTGAATAACTTGGAGAATTGGGACCTTGATTTGAGTTGATCCTAAGTGATAAGCTGGTGCATGTTTCTTTTTTGGATGCTGTTCAAGTTAGCTCCTTTAGCATAATTTTGTACTACGGGTGTTGCATTACAATTAAAAAAGCTTCATAGTGATTAGAAATAAACCTATGGTATACTTAATAACCCCATTTCTTATATTTAATTAAAAGATACTTTCAAATGAATATGAATTTATTTTTAAATAAGATTTTTTTTTTGTAACACACGGCCCTATTTTCTTGTCTTTCTCTTTTGATAAGAGTCTTTGCCATAGAGCTACGATGTATGTTCCCCCTCCAGCGAGAAGAGTTGATGAGACAATGGATGACAAAAAGAGGGAAGAACTGGGAAGACTGAAGAAAACCGTGAAAGGATTAATTAACAGGTAATATAACATGTGAAAGTTGTTTAATTATTAGGCTATGTTTACAGCAGCCACTGCTCAAGCCAGAGAGGGGAGTGGGTATGAGTTCTTTCTTGCAAACTGATTTTTTAAAATAAAAGTCAAATTTTGTGCATGCCGTCTTTGATAGTATCTTTTTTTATTCTCAATTATTTTGGAGAAAGTACATTTATAGAAGTTGAAAAATCTATTAAAGAAGATATGTATTGATTGATAAATGAATTTAAAACTTTGAGTTGAATTCCACAAACACTATTAGGTGTTGTAGGCCAAACATAATTCCATGGACATCAGTGGGACTATGTGTGGTTTAAAAAAAAATTGTAGAATCTGGCCCTTAATTTGTATAATCTGCACATGAAAGAAGTAAGAGCATTAAAAAAATACTATTAAAACTGCTGAGCCTTGAATCTCAGGAGAAGTGTGTATCTTATACTACTGAAGAATAGGTTTACAGCAATAATTGTGCATTACCGTATATTTATTTGTGGCTTTTATCTAAAAACATTCAGTTGACATTAATTTTAGTCTGTGCCTGTGGTTCTCAGGCTGGTACGCAGGCTATGATCCATTGGTATGCAGAATAAGAATTCCTTATAACTACACTGACTAAATTGCAAACATGAGAATGAGTACTTTTGGATTTTAGATATGGTATGTTACGGTCTTTTGCGCATCACCGCTTAGCATCGTCAACTTTTTGCGAATACTACTACTTCATTTTTATATACAGTATCTCCTGAGAAGATGTGAACTAAATATTTGGGCATCTGAATTATTCTGATGAACAGGAAAGATCCAAAATCTGTTTCAAATATTTGTCCTTTTTTTCTTTTTGAGCTACTAGTTGAATAAAAGATTAAAAATAAAATATTTGTTGTTTTGGATTAAAAGCAATATTAAATTGGAAAAAAGGGGGGGTATATATACTCAGAAAGAAGAAATGGAAAGCTAAAGCAAACACTGAATTTTATTTCCCAATAGGTTGAGTGAACCAAATTTGGCCTCCATAAGTGGACAGTTGGAAGAGCTATACATGACTAACAGTAGAAAGGACATGAATGAAACTCTAACAGATGTTCTTATGAATGCTTGTGTTACTGCAGCCATAATGCCAGTTAGATTGATGATGGAGCATGTCCTTTTGGTCAGCATTCTTCATCATACTGTGGGAATTGAGGTAACTTTTTGCCTGGGCTTGTTTTATTTTCTAATCATGTTGCACAGTACTTTCTATGGTGCTTTATCCAGGTTCTTTTTTGAATGTGTGGTTTCTGAAATTGTTAGAACGTAAGTATATGGTATCCCTGAAATTACACCTCACTATATAGCAATATGGGCTGACTTGTGGTTGCAGTTATGGTTTAGTAGGCTCTCGCAAGTGACAAGCACTTATGCTTGTTACTGCATCTGAATGAGTAATTTCTTCTATAAATTATTGGTCACCTTTATAAAGTGTAACATATTTCAATGAGACCATTAGTGCCTTATATTCCTACCTGCATCTATCTGTATGTTGAAAAATTTCTTAAAGCTACTATTTTTTCCATCTTTAACTACAATTATCCAATCCTGTTCTATGGCTACTTTAGAACATCATTCTTGAGTCCTATATATCCAACTACAGAATTCATTAAAACCATTATAGAGTAAAAAAATCCACCTGCATCTGAGGAACCCCACTAAAGCCTGATCCTGCATACACTTACGCATGCATGTGAGTAGTCCCACTGAAGTCAGTGGGTTGGCTTGCAGCTATAAGTGTTTGCAGGATCAGGGCATTTGACACACATCAAGCAACTTTTTGAGGGTTAGTTGTATTTTCAGGCTTGACAATATCAGGTCAAAATAAACTTAAGCTTTGTCTACTAATATGAAGGACATGTTGGAACAGGTAATGTCAAAGGGAAGTTATTGCAGGAGTTTAGATAATTTCACTGAAACTTTTGCCAAGAGACAATGAGCTGTTTCAGGATGCTGTTCCCATAAAGCTTTATTGTGATTCTGTAATGCAGAAACATAACTGAAAGAACTCATATAAAAGATATATTCAAGTAGTTCTTGCGTCTGTAATGTGTTGACCTTGATGAGGTGGAAATATTTCTGTATTAGCTGTTTTAAAAAACAAACTAAATATCAGAGGGGCACAACCATGTTAACTTTTCTATGTGCAACCTTTGCATTATAGTAAATTTATTTTTACTCCTTTTGTTCCTTTAAAGGGTTGTTCTTACCCCACATTTGACTTGAAAATTTTGGCACTGTTTTAATAGTAACCTCCATCTTTTTATAAGTTTAAAACTATTAAATGTAGTCAACCAGTTTCTAGATTCTCACATAGACCATTGACATAGTTGTGATGTAGACTTCAGAAGCTAATTGGGACTACTTGAATGCATTATTAAGCACTCAAGTTTGTTCTCTGAAAAAGATACAGGATGCGCCCCCTCTTCCTCCTCCCCGTCCCCACCCCCGCAGCAGCAGAGTTTGGGTGTGGGAGGGGGCAGGGGGTTGGCTGGGACACAGCCAATGGGAGCTTTAGGGGCGGTGCCTCCAGGAGGAGGCACCACGCAGAGCTGCCTGTCCATGCCTCCGCCTAGCAGCTGAGCAAGGGGGATGTCGCCGCTTCCAGGGAGCCCCCCAGGTAAGCGCCACCCAGAGCCCTCCTCACCTCATCCCAGGCCCCAACCCCTTTCCCACACCCAAACTCTGCTGCTGCTGGGGGGGAGGAGGCGCAGAGCCAGGTAGGGAGCCTGCTGGCCCCACCAACCCCCCTAGCACCAGCAGAGATCCTCCGCCACGCACTGCTGCCTGCGTCCCCCTAGCACCAGCGGGTTTCCGGGGCCACATGCCGCCACCCTCCCCCAGCACCCACAGTGCCCCTGGGCAAATTATCTTCCTCCCCACCCCCCAAGTTTTAGTCAGGGGTATATGGTAAAAGTCATGGACAGATCAGAGGCCGTGAATTTTTGTTTACTGCCTGTGACCTGTCCGTGACTTTTACTAAAAATACCCATGACTAAAACGTATCCTGAATTATGAGTGATAATGAGTAGCATTAGTCTGGCAGCTGGAAGCATGGCAATCTATGTTGCATTGAGAAATGTTTCCAGTTTTCGTTGTCTAAACAAATCTTTTCTAGTAAGTCGTTAGCTTGATTTCATCAAGCCTGCTTTTACTACCAAATAAAGGTATAAAAAGATAACTGAATTATATATGTAAATACATAATTTCAAGTAAAGTGAAATGGATACCAGGCAAATAATATGTTTCTTAAAAAATATGTATGGAACTGATAGCTTAGAGTTCATATAGAAAATCAATGTTGGCTGATGGGAACAACAGTTTTCCTATAAGCTAATTTTTGTTTGTTTCCCATTGCTTATGCTTTTTGCAGGTAAAACTGAGGGGGTGGGGGGTCTACATATGCAAAATGCTTAATTGGTTTCTAATATTCTTTTTCTTTTCATACAACTGTTGCCAGGTTGGTGCTCACTTTTTGGAGGCTGTGGTGAGGAAATTTGATGAATTTTATAAAAGTGACACTGAAGGGAAAGAATGCGATAACCTGTTTGCCTTGATTGGCCATCTGTATAACTTTCACGTAGTGCATTCGCTGCTGATCTTTGATATTCTCAAGACGCTTGTTAGCACTTTTACAGAAAAGGACATTGAACTGATTCTGCTCCTTCTGAAAAATGTGGGCTTTTCCTTGAGAAAAGATGATGCTTTGGCCCTGAAGGATCTGATTAGTGAGTCCCAGAACAAAGCAAATGCTGTGGGGAAGAAATTTCAGGACCAGTCGAGGGTATGTATGCATTTTGAATACGTTCGGGCACAAACTTCCCAGCGTGAACAGAATTCATCAGGGACTTGGTTAAATCTGTTAATTTGCCAAATTGTTTAATTTTTGTATTAAGTTTATCTATTAAAATTGTTTCACGCGATAGTCTGATTAGACCTTAAGATAGTGTTAGCATCCAATTAGATTATTGTTGCATTAGCTTACTTAACATATAGAAAATAATGAGCACTTAAAAGTTTGTTCTCAGAGCATAGACACCAGCATGCCCTGAAATAGTTGTCTGCTTTGTGTGTTATGCAAATGATGATGCATCTACTTCATGAATAATACAGTTTGTACACTTAAAAGTCCAAAATAATTCAACAGCTGTAGTATTGTTTAGCAAAATTAGATTTGAATCTAAACTTAGCACAAATACATGTAGTGGGAATTAAAATGAATATTGGTTTTTAGCTAGTATTCTTTATATGTGAGGTCATAATCTAGATTCCAGAATGTATTGCTAGGTGAGATGCTTATGTATGCGCAGTAATACGTTCAAGATACATTTTCCACTTGTTAAATAACATTTTTTTCCAGCACGTCTGCCATACTGTTGTTTCTTTTACCCATAGATTCGCTTTATGCTAGAGACGATGCTGGCACTAAAAAACAATGACATGCGGAAAATCCCAGGTTATGACCCTGAGCCAGCTCAGAAGTTGCTCAAGCTGCAGAGAACACTGGTAAAAACGTTTTTTAGTATGTTAGTGGGCGCTGTTACTTCTCCTAAATCATACTTTTGGAAGTAATTGCAAGATCCTTTTTTAAGCTACTAGTAAAATAGTGTAGACCAGATGATTTGCTAATATTACTTTGGAATTTGTGTAACAGCGCAGGTTGAACAATACATTGTGAAAAGTGCCTTTTGTCCGCAAGAATTTCAAATGACTTTACGGACTGTATACAGAGAACACCACTGAAATGCAGCCATCTCTGAATGTTAGTCAGCACCCAACACACTGCAAAACATTTAGAGAAAGACATTTTTTTATCCAAGGACACTGAGACAAATCCCTGTGCCCACAGACAGTCTTGTGGGATCTTTTGATGTTTGTGTAGAGCAGACCAAGATCTCATCCCTGGTGTTGAGTTCCTGCAACTCCCATTGACTTCAGCAGGATTTGTGAATGCTCAGCCTTTGAGAATCAGGCCATTCATTTTTAAGATCTTATTTGAAAAACCCCACACAGTAAAATATGTACCTCTGCAGATTGAGAAGCTGCTATTCTCCTCAGGATTTTACTTTGGTTCTAGAGAGTCCATGTATCTTAGACATGAGGCTTACACCATTAAGTCACTCTTCTGGTTCACTGTTGGGCTTTTTTTTCTGAAATTTGTGTAAATACAGAACACAGATGTCAGGAATTTAATACAGTAAGCTAGAGCCAGACATGTTGCAGGCAGGTGCTGTAGAACCTTTTACACAGCTCTGCTAGTGCACTTGTAACATCTCTTCCCTTGTACTCGTTTCTTGATCAAGTATTAACTGTACCAGAACTTTTGGTGATTTTATGTGAACAAAAATGTCCATTAGAAAATCGGACATTACAGTTTATTTTTAATTTACAACTCTAGATTAGAATTTGAACAAAGGTGTTGAGTTGGTGGATGGAGATAACCCACTGGCTCTGTCTTTTTGGTTGGAATTCATTTTTCTTTTTTAAATGCCACGAGCTCCTGGATTTAGGCACGCTCTTGTGTTGTAAATCAAAATAAATGAGAAGTATGTTGATTTTGGCAGATCTTGTTTGGAGAGAGAGATTGTGGGGAGAAAATCTGAGAGCATAGTCGGGAAACGTGTTAAATTATGCCGTGATCTAAACCCTTTGTTAGGGAAAATAAGTCTCTTTGGAACTGAGAACATTTTATTGTTATAAAAGGTTCACAACAGTGGCTCTGGAAGAGAGACTCAACTTCGTGTGTCATTGGAATCTCTCCTCAATGCTGACCAGGTTGGCCGTTGGTGGATAGTAGGGTCATCTTGGAGCGGAGCACCAATGATTGATGGTACTAGCAGCAAGACTCAGCACAAATTGCCTGTTGGAAAGGTAAATATGAAGATTGCTATTAATCGTTGAAAGTGCCAAGACAATTTTGTCTTTGAGAAACATGAACAAATATCCTTGTGATACTGCGGTTAGTATTTGGACTTACGTTTGCCCTAGCCCTGAAATTCTCTCTTCCACCTTGTGGATTTGTAAACGACTTTGTGGTGCACTGTCATGTGAAATGGAAAAGGCAGACTCAAATTGGAAATGGATTCTACAGTCTGTAGCCTTATAGGTAGGGCCAGCTGTACCCCTAGAAATCATATGGGTGAACTATTTTTAAAAGTGCATAGAAACATGGTGAGAAGGGCATGGCCACTTAGAGAAGGACTGCTCATTTCATCACTTCCAGTCCAGTTTTGCTGGTCAGTTATCTGATCTCACTGCATGGAGGCCAAGTCCTGATACTCCTTATGTTCATCTCCAGTGGTAAGGTCACTAGGTCTTTGGACTGTTGCTTCACAACTCATTCCAGGTATGTGTATATATAATCATATCAGAAAAGTTTCACTGAAATAGGTTTCCTATAGCAAGTAAATGTTATCGTTAGTAAATGTTCTTTAAACGTGTTTCTTTTCAGATGAGTTCAAAGATACTGGAGCTTGCTCGTAAGCAGCGAATGAACACAGACATCAGGAGAAATATATTTTGTGTCTTGATGAGTAGTGAAGACTTTTTGGATGCATTTGAAAAACTTTTGAAGTAAGTACACACCAGGATCCTGTTGAAACCCAGGGACAAATAGAAGTGCTATCTGGGCTGGAAACTTTTCAGGTTGCCTCCTTGCCAGTCAGGGAGAGCAGGGGAAGTTGTGCGCAGGGTAAGTGACGTCAGGCAGAGCAGCATAGAACTGCTAGTCTCGCCAGATGGGAGGGTGCCCAGAGGGACTAAGTGAGAATGGAGCAAAGAAAACTGATCTGGCTCAGGAGTAAGGAGTGGAGAAGGGGCCAAGCAGTGCAGCAGAACTGAGCTGCCAATCAGATGGGGGAGAATGGGCCAAGATGTTGTCAGCCATAGGAATGATGCCAGGGAAGAAAGCAGTGCAATCAGGGAGAAGTTAAAACTGAACCTCATTTTGAATGTGTCGTGTATTACAGCTCTGATCAGAGGTCTGTGGTGACTGGTAAGGGAGAGATTGGGTCTGGGCTTTGTTGCGACTGTTATATAAATCAAAGGGAGTAACCTTTGCCAGAATGGCAAGCAACAGTTTAATTTGCAAATCAAATCAAAATAGGCTTTTTGGTAAAGTCAACTATAATTCCATTACGCTGTTTCTATAAAATACAACTTTATTTTTAGACTGAGATGGAGTCTTTTTGGTACTTCGGTACAGCCTTTTCTGTTGCAAAAACTTAGCTGTTACCAAAGCAGAGGTCTGGCAGTTTTATTTGGAAATCAGTCCTTGACTTAGTACTGGCTATTTAAACACGTGTGTACAAAGTGATGTACACACAGACTTGGATGATGTAAAAACTATTTGAAAAATACCTAGAATACATTACACTAGCCTGTTTGGTGGTTTTTTTTTTGTTTTTTTTTTGTTTTTTTTTTTTTGCAGAGGTATGTGTTAATACCAACTAAAGGCCCTTATAATCAGAAAGAATGTGGCATAGAACAATATGCTAAAATAAGGATTATGATAAACATAAACATGTTTTCCAGAATTATAGAAATCTAAATTTCCTTGTCAGTCTTTTAGGGAAATGTCTGAGAAATCCATACAGAAAGCTGTGCTTATTATTATGCTTGCTGATAGAGCCACTGACAGATCCATCAGCTAGACTACAATGGGTGTACAATAGATTTGTGCAGGATGGAAAAGTTCTAGCTCTCTTTGACATAGTAGACTTTCTGATGCTGTCACATAGAAAATTAAAACATTTTTAGGAATTGTGACACTCAAGGTACAGTAAAAGCTGTGTTTTCTAGCACTTTATAAACCAAAAAACTCTAGAAATTGGCATTTTGGGGTGCTGGATCCAGGCAGCGCTCACCTTGGCAGCTCCCCACAACCAGCGACCTGTCCCTAACGCTCCTAGGTGGAGGCGTGGCCCGGCGTCTCTGCGCGCTGCCTCCACCTGCAGGCACCGCCCCCACAGCTCGAATTGGCCACGGTCCCCGGCCAATGGGAGCTGCAGAGCCAGCGCTTGGGGCAGTGTGGGGTCAACGCGTGGACCCACCTGGCCGCGCCTCCACCTAGGAGCAGCAGGGACATGTCGCCGCTTGCGGGAAGCCGCACGAGGTGAGCACTGCCCAGATCCACCACCCCGAAACTTCTCCCGTGCCCCTGCCCCGAGCCCCCTACCTCACCCAAACTTCCTCCCAGAGCCTGTGCCCCACACCCCCTCCCATACCCAGACCCCCAGTCTTGAGCCCTCTTAGTTATCCAGACTTTTTGCCTAACCAGCAACCCTGATTTCCCCAACATGCCAGATAACACGGCTTTTACTGTAATATGACTCAGAAACTTTCTGGCCAGAATTTAGGTGAAGCAGCAGTGAATATAGGCTGTTTTAAACTTGGCCTGCACACCACTTAGATAAAGTATCATGTTGTTGTGCACTGCATTAATCACAACTTTAGTCTCGTAGTTCTGAATATCAATACCTTGTCTTTTAAAAGTTTGAATTTATTTTGAAATATATTTTCAAATTTTTTCAAATTTTGTTTACTATTTGCTAATGCCTTTTGGGAGTTAATCTCAAGCTTTTGCTGCTGCTAATTGTGAGCTACTTCAGCAGTATCTTCCCGGGACTCTAGGTTTCTATGGTGGAATCATAGAAATATAGGGGTGAAAGGGACTTTGAGAGGTCATCTAGTTCAGCCCCCTGTGCTGAGGCAGATCCAAGCATACCTAGACCATCCCTGACTGGCGTTTGTTTGACCTCTTCTTAAAAACTTCCAGTGATGGGGATTCCACAGCCTTTCTTGGAAGCCCATTCCAATGCTTAACTACCTTATCATTAGAAAGTTTTTCCTACTATCTAACCTAAATCTTCCTTGCTGCAGGTTAAGCCCACTACTTATTGTCCTAAGTGTACATGGAGACCTATTGGTCAGTGTCTTCTTTATAACAGCCTTTAACACACTTGAAGACTGTGTTGTCAGGTCCCCTCTCAGTCTTCTTTTCTTAAGACGTAAAATGCCCAGTTTTTTAAATCTTTCCTTATAGGTCACGTTCTTATCATTTTGGTTGCTCTCCAATTTGTCCACTGTTTCTAAAAGTGTGGCCCCAAAACTGGATATGGTTCTCCAGCTGAGGCCTCTTCAGTACTGAGAAAAGTGGGACAATTACCTCTCATGTCTTACATACTGCAGTTGTGTTAATGCACCCCAGAATGATATTAGCCTTTTTTGCAGCTGCATCATATTGTTCACTCTCATTCATTTTGCGATTGCTATTATTATTTCAGCAGTACTACTGCCCAGCCAGTTATTCCCCATTTTGTAGTTGTGCAATTGATTTTCTTCCTTAGTGAAGTACTTTGCACTTGTCTTTATTGAATTTCATCTTGTTAATTTCAGACCAGTTCTCCAATTTGTCAAGTTCATTTTGATTTCTCATCCTGTCCTCCACAGTGGCAGATCTCTTGAGAAGTACACAACCATCTAAGATTACTTAAATCCTTACTAACTAAAATTTGGTTGCACTGTATTGTGCACTGTGTGGAAGACCCAGGGGAGCTTATATTCTAGGCAGACAGGACAGTTCAGTCACATGAATGCCAGATGAAAGTCCAATTTCAAAGTGATACAAATAATTTTTGTGACTGACACTCTTTATATTATAACACTAAGCATTTTTCTTTTAAATTGGTTTTAGTGCTGCCAAATGTTTGACAGCACTCAGGACTAAATCATATTTATTTGCAGAACAGGTGCAGCACAAGGTACTGTTATTTGCCAGTGGGTCTGAATCCTCTTTTAGTTGGGCCAGCTGTACGAGTGAGAAGGCAATTCAGTCATTGGTCTTTCTACTGAGGCAGCCAATGAGTGTGCCAATAAGTGCAGATTGTGTTTTTGTAATTATTGTTGGTGTTCTTAAAGTAGACATTTTCTATTAGGAACTGGACTGAACCCACCAAACTCATTTCACTTAGATAACCCAGCCACCATCTAATCACTGTTTTCAATTCACTATCTGGAGTAGATTTGATTTGGTGACCAAGAGATAAAAAAGTTCATATCATCAACCAAAAAAGGTTTTAAAGATGTATTCTTTCTCATTCATAGCTTTTTCCTAGAACTTAAGGGCTCCGGGTCCTGTCTGTTCCCATTAACCCTGGCAAGGATGTATATAAAAGCAGCCATTTCCTCCCAAAATCATAGTAAAGAATATTAGCCAATCTGAGTGGGGATCCCAAGGCTTTTAGCTCACTCCTTATCTTCTTCCTTATACAGTTCATCTCAGTTCTCCAGGCCTCAGCTCTTGCCACAGTAATACGACTCCTCCCGAAGAGGGAGGACAGATTAGCTATCCATGATTGCAGTGCCACTGCTTATCACTTTCTGACAGGAAGTGCAAATATGGAAAGTCACCTTCATTTTGCTCCACAGAAGCTGATAGAATGTCTGTCATTCTCCTCTTGCCCAGGATTGTTTGGGTCACTCGGTCATGCTGCATACATAATGTTACTCTCCATGACAAAACTGCTGTCCTATACTGCTGATAACTTATTTCAATTTAAACCTTTAAGGATTCCATTTCAGTTGCAATAGAATGGTCGTCTTAGTTTAGAGAAATTGCCAGTGGCTCTTACTTTAAGGCAGTTAGATTTCATTTAAACTCAGTTAATTATTTTTTACTGTTATTGATATTGCAGGCTTGGACTTAAAGATCAGCAAGAGAGAGAGATTGTTCATGTTCTCGTTGACTGTTGCCTACAGGAGAAGACATATAACCCCTTCTATGCATATTTGGCTAACAAGTTTTGTGAATACGATAGAAGATTTCAGGTAAACTAAGATCTGTTCCTACCTCATTGTGGTACTGTTTAAGTTGAGACTCTTTTGGGATTTCTATTAGAGGTTTGTCACTCTGGTTGCACAGATTTATTCCATCACATAATACCACAGAAAAAGTCTCTCTGCCTACACAACCATTATAAATAAATAAATTAAAATCTGGTGACTAGCTCATCACTTAAGGAAGCTTATTGAGCCACTTCTGGCCAGAAGGTAGTGGTTTAGCTAGGAGTGGAAATTTGGGTGGGCCCCAGCTTGTGGTGGTGGGCAGTGAACAAAGGTCTGACATCACAGCAATTCATTTATATTGTATATTATTATATTGCGTATTTGACTATGGCCACCCATCCCTCCATGTCTGGGGGAAAGGCATGTTGCATCTCTGCCAATGCAGAGGCAGTAACCAGAGGCACTTGGGAGCCCCTCCCCTGTAACCAGAGCCCATCCCCTGAGTGAGTGACCAAGAGGTGGTAGGGCCAAGAAGTGGCATTGTGACCTGACATACGGCCTTCTGCTCCCAGTCCTGGGCTTTGCTCCATTCCCCATCAACGCAAGCTCTGTCTCCATCCCACACCACTCAGCTCTGGTTACTTCCTTCCCATTGCCAGAGGTATGCCTTCCACGCTGGGGGTGAGTGGCTGGCCAGAACCTGATTGGCTGTTAGTTTTGGAACTGAGAGCCAATGGGGACCAGTAACGGGGGGGGGCGCGTGAAATCTGAGCCTGTGTTGATGAGGAAGCAGAACCGAACGGAGCAATATGAGACAGCAGCAGCTTTACTAAAACACTGCACCTCTTAGCAATCTGGTTCCATCTTTTTTTTTTTTTTTTTAAATCAGATTTGGGTGGGACTGGGTGTTAATCAGGGGAGCTGTGGCCCACCTGTGTCTACGCCCCTGACAGGAGGATAGGTCAGTATGTTACAATGGGCCTTTGGGAAGGATCTAAAGTAAGGAAACTGTGTGATGGAAAAGAAAGGTGTAAATATCCTGAAAAAAAAATCCCTTGCACCCAGAATAAACCCCTGCTGCATTTCAGTGGTAGGATTGTAAAAACTGAACCATTCAAAAGTGCTTCTCTCTTTCTATTGCAGTTACAAGACTGCTATTATTCTTAATGGAAAAAAAACCATGAATCAAAACTGTCACTATAAATATCTGTTACACAGAGTAGGGCCTTTTGGTATTTTGACAAAGAACATAGGAAGAAAATAACACTGGTGAATATTCTTGTGCATGTTTGCTTTTTCAACAAAAATATCCTGTTTTATATGTATAAAGTTCCAGAATGTTTGTTTAACCAATAAAATGTACTAGGTTTGCAAGAGTTTAGTGTTAGAGATGTACTTTAATGCATCAAATGTGACTAGATTAACAAAATATGTAACTGCTGCAGTTTGTATTGCCTTTGTGGACATGGTAGTCAGAAAAAATGAGCCTTAAAATCTTAAAACCTAAAATGGGCCTAATCCCTAATATATATAAATCAAGTGAAGACCCCTATCCTGAGGGACTGGGAGTAGACCCCTGTATCCACACAGAGCCCCGTTTAAGTAAGGGCTTAAGCAGGTATTTGTCCATGGAATTTGTGTAAATAGGATAAATTATCTATTGCAGCTAGCATGTCTATCTTGGTGTCTTCCAAAACATGTTGCTTGTGGTGTGGAGGAGTTATATAAAAGAGATTTGGTAGTGTTTTTACAACAATGAAAAAAATAATAAAATGCATATGTTAAGTGTGCTTCATTTTCAGTAGGCTTTTATGTAAACTGGTTCAACCACTTGCATGTTTTTCTTTTGGATTTACATATAGATGTATATTTTAATTCTGTGATTGCTAAACACTACCTGTATCATCTTCAAGCTACAGAGCAACTTCTAACATAAGTTTGCTGCTGCTTTGAGTAGTGTCCCTACTTGCACTTGAGGTGTGCATGTGCCTTCCAGCCAAGATTTTTCAGTAGCAGTGCCCATTCAACTTACACATGCACCCTATGGATTTTCATGCCCCATACTTGAAGATATATAGGGCTGTGCTGATGAACCGCCCTCCATTCCTTTTCAGCTGCCTCAGCCTGAGATGGAGCAATTTGTTGTGCCTACTTAAGTGCAGCTTCTACTTTTCTTGTCAATTTTAGACCTTTGCTTACTTTATTTTATTATTCTTTAGTTATTTTACATTATTTTGTTCCTGGTTTTTTGAGTGGGGATATTCCTTTTTTGTTTTTGCTGGGTTTGGGCTTGCTTCCCCCTCGTCCTCAGCAAGGTCCTTCCTTAGGAATCCTCTTTTTTTTTTTTTTTTTTTGTGGGCTATATCTAGATCCCCAGGCTTCAAAACATTGCCTGACTTGCCAGGAACCCGCCCCAGTGAGTGACAGCCATTTGTACTGTATCCGCTGCCTCAGGGATACGCATGTATCATCTAAGTGAAAAATTTGCACTAGCTTCAAGAGCTGCTCAAAGAAGTACACAGAAAAAGCTCCAGCTCCTTATGATGTAGTGCTCTGTTCATCCTACATCAGATCAGGGCTCGGAACCACACACACACACATATGCCTCTGAATGACCACAGTGCCCCATCAGCTTCTGTGGCTTGCTCACTCCCAGGTCCTCTAGGGACAGATCTGCAAGTGAATCTGAAAAACCTGCCTCCAAGATGAGTGCCAGGTCTCCTCAGAAAGATCACTCAAAAAGGTTTACCGTGCCGGAGACCCTCCACTCTGCGAAAGTGTCTGCAGAGGTCTCCGTACTGAGGAATTCTCTATGCCTAAGTCTTTGCTTCCACTGTCCATGATACCGAAGCCTTGGTACCATTGAAACTTGGGCAAGAGACTACCAAAACTATGCACTCTACAAAGAAGACAGTGCACTCTTCATCTTTCACTGCCTCACTGGTACCTAGATCATCAGTAGAGCAAGTACCAGAACAGTAAGTACAACCCTCAGTACTTCTACGACTGGGTCTCACCAGGTCTCCACACAACCTCACTCGGTACTGCAAGAGTTCAGGTTCTCAAAGAATCTGCTTGTTTCCAAGGAGCCTGAGTCTCCTTTGTTGAGTTTGGGACTCCCAGTACCACAACCAGTATTATCTGTGGTATCCCACCTTTTGCCAGTACCAACATGTTCTGAAAGATGGCCAGTTACTCCTTCATAGATTCCAAGGACAGAAGGGACCATTCTGATCATCTAGTCTGACCTCTTGTATAACACAGGCCAGAGAATATCCCCAAAATAATTCCTAGAGCATTTCTTTTAGAAAAAAACATCCTATCTTGGTTTAAAAATTGTCAGTGATGGATTCTCCATCACAACCTTTGGTAAGTTGTTCCAAAAATTAATTACTCTCACTGTTAAAAAGTTACACCTTTATGTCCAGTCTGAATTTGTCTAGTTTCAGCTTCCAGCAGTTGGATCATGTTATACCTTTCTCTGTTTGATTGAAGAGCCCATTTTATTTGTTCCCCATGTTGACACTTATAGACTGTGATCAAGTCATCCCTTAACCTTCTCTTTGTTAAGCTTGAGCTCCTGAAATTCAATCACCATCTGCCCCTCCACCAGGCTATGAAGAGGAGAGTTCTTCAGATTCCCAGGTTTATGTGCAGTGCTCTGCTGACCATCTGCCTATGTTGACTAACTGGAACCTGCACTGTTGAGGGACATTTCCAGGCTTCTACCATCAAAGTCTGCCAAACATCCCACCCATTATAATCAACCCTGCATGCCCCCTCTATTCCTGTGTGATCCTTCCAGTGGACATACTGGGATCCTTGGCTGCTTACCAACACGAGTTTTCTGAAATGCTAGTACTCATGTAAATCATCCCTTGATGACATTCTCCAGCTCCTTCTTTTCCTCCACAGCAATCTTTAAGGCAGGAGGATACATTCAAGGACCAGGAACGGAGAGCTGATGAGGCGGCTAAGCCACAGTCTAATATTTCTTCTTCCTCTCCAGATGAAGCTATCATCCCCCCCATCTCACATTGATGATTTCAAAGTTTCAAGATCTGATGAAGAGGGTGACAGACACCCTTCAGATCCAATTAAAAGAAGTGCAGGAGACACAGCACCAATTGCTTGACATTGTGCACACACCGTCATCAGCACGAGTTGCCCTTCCTATAAATGAAAGACTATTAGAGTCTGCCAAGTCCATTTGGCAGACTCCTACTACTGTCCTCCCTCCCAGCAAAAAGACCAGATAAAAATTATGATGTCCCAACTAGGGGCTCAGAGCTTTTTATTTTCCCACCCCACACCAAATTCTGCGTCCATGACTAGAGTAAATGAGTATCATAGTCAACATCATTCAAAGCCTATGCCCCCTTGACAAGGACCACAAGCGCTTGGATCTTTTGGGGATCAAGAGTTGTTCCTCTGTGACCCTACAGTTCCCAACTGCTAACTGTCAGGAGATTCTGAAAAAATACAATCACATTAATATGAAGTTTGGCTCTTTTATTGAACATCTACCACAAAAGCACAAAGAACCGTTTCAAGCCATCATTGCAGAAAGGCAGCTCTTGGCTAGAACAACCCTGCAAACTTCTCCGGGTTCAGCTGATAGGGCAGCTCATTCCATTGCTACAACCGTAGTCATGTACAGGGTGTGACAAAGTGAGACATTTTTGTAATATTTTTATGATTATGTGTGCCTCAGTTTCCCTCTGTACTTTGCATTGTTACCCAGTGGTTGCAGAACAGTTAAATCTACTCTTGGGGCAGAGCAAGAGACATGAGGTGCTGTGTTCTATAACTGTCTGGGGTGGAATCCATGGGTTGTTAAAAGGACTGGCTAAAACTGACCCATATCAATGGAGAATTCTGAAAGACAGTGGGAACCCCAGGGGGCCAGGACATTGACACCTAGCAACCAATAATCAAGAGGAAGGAGATTTTCCCCCACCTCTCAGCAGGGAAGCAGAGCAAAGGCCCCAGCTCAAGATCAATGGACCGAAAGGTGTCAGGATACTAAAATAAAAGTTGGCTTATGGTAGTGAGTCAGCAGCTCTCACCTGGGACTGACGGAGAGAAATGGAGAACTAGAGGCAGAAAATGATTCCATGGCAGCTTGGCTGGGTGGAACACTGGCTTGGCCAGAATGAAGTATGTATTAATCTTTGTTTCTCTATGCCAGTGGTTCTCAACCTATTTATGAGGCCCACAATGTGTTATGTGGGCTGCAGGTTGAGAACCACAGCACCCCACCCAGAGACCCCTCTGCAGAGCAGGGCCAGGAGTGGAGCCAGGCACGAGCAGCCGGACCCCGCCGGGTCAGGCAGCTAGGACCCCAGGCATGGGGTCAGGAGCAGAGCCCCACAAACAATGGGGGTGCTGTAGCACCCGCACAAACCCCTAATCCTGCCCCCCTGCAGTACTCACCAGCCCCTTGCTGGCAGAAGCACTCCAGCAGGGCTGTCACACGGTGTCTCTCCCTCAGCCAGCCCCGCCCCCTGCCAGACCAGAGCTGCGCATTTTGAATTTTATTTTTTAAGCATACAACTGAGCTGCAGCCTGCATGCAGCCCGCAGGTTGAGAACCACTGATCTGTG
Source organism: Natator depressus (assembly GCF_965152275.1). Classification (NCBI taxonomy): domain Eukaryota; kingdom Metazoa; phylum Chordata; order Testudines; family Cheloniidae; genus Natator; species Natator depressus. The sequence continues at coordinate 244,731,242 of NC_134235.1, read as the reverse complement.
CTAATGTAAGCTCTTCTTTATCGTCTGTGTTCAACTGACTAATAAATCCCACTCTGTTTTGAAAAGGCTCCCTGGTGTCACTGCAAATACTTGCTAAGGTGCAGAGGTCCCTGAAGAGTGTAAAAGTCTCAGACCTAGGAATTTATCTCAGGTGGACTTGCTGGGCAGAGCTCACAGTGTGAAGCGGGAGTGCTGGATCCCAGAGGCTAACTGTTGGATTCACTGAGGCTGGGTGGGCTACCTGTAAGAAAGAATGGAACCTCTTGGACATCTGGCACAGTGAAGGAGTTCCTCTGTTTAAAAGCTGGGACATAGCACAGATCCTGTGGATCTGTGACACAGGGCATCATGGCTTCAGTCCTCAGGATTTCCCTGTGAAGTCCAGAACACAGTAGAGAGGACCTCACTTTCGATGGTCTAAAGTTATTCGGTGACACTACGGATGATTTGCTGCATGCTTAAAGGACTCCAGAGTGATCCTTCATTCGCTGGGCATATATACGCCTGCAAATAAAAAGAGGTTTAGTCAATCTCAGATGGTGCAGAGATTATGCCCTTCCCAATTCTCCATTTTCCACAGACCACCAGAGCCACCTAGAAAAAAACCCACATTTCAAAAGGGAAAATTTTAAACCGCTACAGCAACTTTGATCAGCAGCCTATGATGGCCAAACGTTCCTTTTGACTCCTCAGTTGAGAGCCATGAACATTTCTCTGATCCAGACCTGCTGCTGCACCATCTTACCTCACTCAATTTTCTACTTTTTGGTGATTGTCGCTCCCATTTTCACACCTCATGGATACAGATTATCTCCAACAGATGGGCTTTGGAGGTTATAATTTTGATGTACTCCATTCAGTTCTACTCCATCCCCCCATTCCATTTAATGGACCCCTCTGATGAATCTGTTTTGAAGTAAGAGGTTCAGTGCCTTTTCCGTTTTGGAGCAGTGGATCCAGTTCCCACTCAACACAAGAGGGTTTTATTCCAAATACGTTTTGGTTCTCCATAAAGAAGGGTGGATGGAAACCAGTTCTAGATCTGTGGATGCTGAATACCTTTGTCAAGGTACAGAAATTCAAGATAGTGACACTGTTCTTTCTCTAGATCTACTACTTTACAACCCTTAACCTTCAGGATGTGTATTTTCATATCACAATACACCCTTCTCACAAGAAATTTCTGTTCTTTTTGGTGGGTCCTTCCCTTTGAGCTAGCCACTGTTCCCAGGGTGTTCACAACAGTCGTGGAAATTGCATAACTTCATCAAGGGAAGTTAATTGTTTTCCTTTATCTCAATGACTGGCTCCTCAAGGGACATTCTTACACCAATGTCTAATTAGCAGTGGTCAGTCTCAGTCTCCAGCTCAGATTCGTGTTGTCCTCCCTCCTGTTGTCCTACCTTCAAAAAGGATAAAGTTTATAGGGGCCATTCTAGATGCTACCACAGCCAGAGAGGTTATCAGCCAGAGGTTCCTTGCACTGTCACATCTGATTGGGCAAGTTCAGATCAGTCCTCATATCACTGCCAGATCATGCCTGCAACTTCTCGGGCACATGACAAAGGGTACCCTTCTCATGCTTCATGCTCAGCTGCACCTGCATTGCTTCCAGGCCTGCTTCAGGTCAGTTTATACACCCAACAGGGACAGTCTAAACAAACTGCTCTTTATCCCCTATCATATTCTAGTTTCCCTCGAATGGTGAAAGAATCCAGACAAAGCATATTCCCAGAGGTCCCCTTCAACCACCCCCAACCCATTTACATTTTAGTTTCCGACATGTCCCTCCTCAGATGGGGAACTCATCTTCAGGACCATAATTTCCAGGGCAGATGGTCTGCCCAAGAGTCCACCTTACACATCAATGTTCTGGAACGCAGAGCTGTCAGACATGCCTGTCTGCACTTCCTATCCAGGATTCAAGGACAAGCATTTCACTTAACGACAGAAAATAGGGCCAGTATGTATTATATAAATTGGCAAGGGGTAGCAAGAGCCCTTTCCCTCTCTGCAGAGGCCATGAACTGGTGCATAGCCCACAATATCCTGATCTTGGCAATCTACCTACCCAGTCTCCAAAACACCATAGCTAACAGCTTCAGCAGACGCTTCGCTCAAAATCATGAGTGAGAACTAGACAAATCTGTACTCAAACAATTCTTAAATTGGGGATATCCAAAAACAGATCTTTTCGTCACCACAGATGATTGGAAACGCACACATTTCTGTTCAAGGGGAGGCTTGGGTTGCCACTTCTCTGGTGGAATGCTTTTCTCATCTCCTGGGCGAAGAATCTCCTATACACATTTCCCTTGCACTCACTGATCCTTAAGATCCTAAACAAAGTCAAGCAGGACAAAGCCACGGTCATTTTGATTGCACCAACCTGACAAATCTTTCCTTTTGACTGGCCATCGATCTTTCACTGACACCCAGTCTTCTCACACAGGACTCAGGGAATGTCCTTAGCCCAATCTGACTACATTGCGGCTCAAGGCCTAGCACCCGATGGTTCTCAGTGCTAGAACAATCTTGCTCCACAGCAGTTCAGAAGGTTCTGCTGAATGGTAGAAAAGATTCTACCAGAAAGACTTATCTTTAGAAATGGAAAAGGTTTTACCACTAGCATACTCACCATAGTTTTGTCTCCTAGTGCCTCTCTCATCTCCGAGGTGTTAGAATACTTACTTACTTTGAAGAAAGCACAGTTCCGTTAAAGTTCACCAAGCTGCCATCACAGCATTCCATTCTCCAGTAAAAGGTTTGTAGGTATTTGCTCCCCTTGTAACACTGAGATATATAAAGGGTCTGTAAAACCTCTTCCCTAATGTTAGACACCCTATTCCCATTTGGAACTTTTAATTTAGTTCTCAGAACTTTGAAGAAGCAACCCTTTTAACTGTTAACTTGCTCACTTATGAGCCTCTCCATGAAAACCGCATTCCTAGTGGCTATTACCTCTGCCTGAAGGGTTGCAGAACTGGAAGCTTTAATGACTGACTGTCCTTATACGGTCTTTTTCAAAGATAAAGTTTTTCTCTTCAACCACATCCACCTTTTTTACCCAAGCTTACTTCAGATTTTCATATCAATCTATCATTTATCTTCTGGTATTCTACCCCAAGCCTAATCAGTCAAAACAGGAAGCTGTCCTTCATAACTTGGATATCAGGAGAGTGTTGGCTTATTATCAGGACAGGACTAGGCCTGAGATTGGTTGTTTTTATGGTGGACAGAACTAAAGGGTTCCAGGGACTATCCAAAGGCTTTCTAAGTGGGTTTCTGGTTGCATACTCTCCTGTTACGTGGCTAATGTACCCTACCCCTCTAAGGTTGTTGCTCATTCCGTGAGATCGTACTGTGTCTGTAGCCCTGCTTAAGGATGTCTGTTAATGGAAAAAAGCAAGGCTAATACATGGGCTTTGATTCACACTTTCTCCAGGCACGAAGCCTTCCTGGGCAGGTGCTCCCTTTGGCTTTTCAGTTCTACACACAACCTTAGACTGAGTTCTGAAGCCCCCACCTTCTTTAGGGATACTGCTAATGAGTCACCTCTCATAGAGCACCCATAGGGACACTAGTCGAAGAATGAGAGGTTACTTCCTTGTACAATAACTGGAATTCTTAAAGATGTTTGCCCCTGTCAGTGCTCCACAACCTACCCTCCATCTGATCTTCCTGGGGCTTTGAGGAGCAGAAAGAATTGAGGGCAGTTCGCCCATGCAGCCCTATATATCCTTGGTATGAAGCATGAGAATACATAGGGTGCATGTGCAAACTGAAAGGGCACTGCTGCTAAAAATCTCCAATGGAAGGCAAGTACGCACCCCCAGCAGAGGACCCAGAAGGATACACATCTCAAAGTACTCCAGTTACTGTACAAGGTAAGTAATGTCTCCTTCATTTTGGTTTCCAATGCATTGCAAATGATCAAACAACCTTATTAAATAAGCTTAATAATGTGTTTTGTACTTAATAGCTGAATGGAAAGGGTGCCAAGGTAGCTTTGAGAGCCTGTTGTGATATAACATATTAATTATTTGACTTGGACTTCAATTTTTATTTTGTGTTTGTTTTTGTTTTGACACCTAGATGACATTCCAGTTCAGTATATGGGACAAAATCCGAGACTTGGGAAACCTGTCAACCACCACTTTCTCCAACCTGGTTTCTCTGTTGGCCCACTTGCTAAAGACAAAATCACTGTCCCTATCAGTCTTCAAGGTCAGCATAGTCTCTATTAAAGTACTTGTGCGCTTCCACCTCATTTGTTAGTTTTGTGGTAAATGTGTGTGTGTTCCTTGTTATCTAATCTGTATTACAGCTGCTTATTCAGTTTTGAAACAAATTATTCCGAACTTCCTAGCTAAGGTGAACTTTACTTGCCTGTTTTCTAAAACTGCCCCAAACGTAGGGATCTGATTTAGTTTCATACAAGTGGTTTTAATGGCCAAACAGATTAGATTAATTTACTTTTTATTTATTTATTTTTAAAAGAACTGTGGCCCAGTGGTTAGGGTGCTAGTCTGGGACTTGCAACACCCAGGTTAAATTCCCTGCCCTGCCACGGATTTCCTGTGCAACCCTGAACAAGTCACTTAATCTCTCTATCCTACAGTTTCCATCTGTACACTGTGGATAGTAGCACTTCCCTGCCTCACAGAGGTGTTGTGAGGTTAAGTTAATTAAAACAGATTGTGAGGCGCTCAGATACCCTGGTAATGGGAGTCACAGAAGTACTTAAGATGGCTATCCAGAAGATAAACAGAATTTGGGCTATTGCAGACAACAGTAAATTATTTATTGTTCGTTTTTTAAAAGAGAATCTGAGTTTAAAGAAATACTCAGATTTTCTTCCCCCACCCCCATTCCTATCTTTACTGGTGGCATTTCAGCCTCTTTCATGTATTGGATGTGCTGATGGAGTTGCTACCAGACAGACACATGCTCCTTATTGCTTCTGAAAGCCAGCAGTGAAGTTTGGGGCTATTACTGATAAGGATTGTTGTTGCTTTCCTTTGGGGAGGGCAAGATGCCAAACCATTTAAACAGTGGTTAAGACCTTGCTCCAAAAACCATCTCTTGATACTCATGACCTTGATAATTACTTCCTTATCTTGAACCTTCCTGTTTTGAGGAGGGCTGTGGGTGGAACCTAGGTTCCACTGATTTCATCAGCCTGGCCTACACGCAGCTTTTGTAGTGGTGTGACTGTCAGCTGGGGGCAGGGGAGTGATGGTTTTTCTGAAAGCTATACCAGTACAACCCCTAGCATGGTTGCAGTTTTACTGGTATAAAGATGCCTTAAACTGGTGTAACTTAGGGCACATCTTCACTAGCAATGTGTGTAGTCGTGGCATCGCGCTGGGAAAGAGCTCTCCCAGTGCTATTAAAAACACCACCTCCACGAGGGAAATAGCTACCAGCGCTGGGAGCACAACTCCCAGAGCTGGTGCACTGTCTATACTGGCACGTTACAGCACTGGAACTTGCAGCGCTCAGGGGATGTTTTTTCACACCCCTGAGCAAGAAAGTTGCAGCACTGTAAAGTGCCAGTGTAGACAAGCCCTTATTCCACTTCCCTTACAGGAACAAGCTCTACTGAAAAAAGAAGCTTTTATACTGGTATAACAGCATCCACATTAAGGGAGTTGTACCACTTTAACTGTACCAGTATAGTTAAAGAAGTCCAACTTTTGTGTAGACGAGCCCTAAGCTCCTAATTCATTCAGTCTGGGTATGGTATAGCCACTGCATTAATATTCTTAATGTGGACAGAAGTGTGGTGCCTATGCTGATTTTTAGTGCATCTGTCCGCAGCCTTTGGGGGCACTCAGATATGGCAGTGATAGTGTTATAATGTCTATAAATAAATATATTTAAAAATACTGCTGTGCATTGTGTGTCTTGGATTCACCTTTGGGGCCACTCTGCCTTAAATACTTTGAAGATACCTATCTCCTTGGTATCTGGTTGCCTTAGTATATCAGGTAGAGGTGACCAGGTTGTTTTTCAGTGGCTTCATTCCTTCCTGCGAGGTTTTAGAAGGCAGTGTTGGACGATTGCCATGCAATCAGAGTGCACTCTCATGCCAGATTCCACAAGATTCTGTTGTGTTGCCACTCTTGTTCAATATCTGAGGTCATGATTAGTCTTAGCTTTTCCTCTCTCAACTGTCAAATTATGCAAGGCATATTTTTTTGATTTATGATTTATAATTTATTTTTTATCATCCCTGGTCCTGTTAACTAGGTAGTTGAATTCAGTGAACTAGATAAACCCAAAGTCCACTTCTTGCGGCAAGTGTTATATATACTATTAATAAAAGCAGACTTGGAAGAACTTACCAGCATTTTTGGAAGGTAAGTGATCATTGATCTTCCCAGAGAACATTTGGTGAGTAGTGATTGGACACACAAAAGGGATTTGCTTATTTTATTTTTTTTAATTATCCATTGCTTACACGAAGCCCTTGACACCTCACTTCTTACAATGCAAGCTTTTTTGTGAAAGGTCCATCTCTTCTTATATGTTCATACAGCACCTGGCACAATGCTGCCCTGGTTTTAATTGTGGTCTGTAGGTGCTACTGCATTATAAATATATTATGGAATTTTACACACAACGTTAATACAAATTTTGAAATAATCAGTACATCAACTATCACTATCAAGCAAGAACAATAAAGCTGTTGATGCACATAGCTGACCTACCAGCCACCCCAAAAATCTTTACTCTGTGTGGAACTAGAATTCAGTCACACAGCAGAGTTGTTCTTGCTACAACATTTCCCTGTTGTAGAAAGGAAATAATGGAATTTATCGGGGGAAAGTTAACTCTCTAGCATTGCAGATCTTATCTAGAAATCTCCATTCTTCATATTAAAGGTGCAAGGGTTATTAAGTGAACACCTTTTAGAGGTAATCAGAGGAAATGTCTTAATCACGCTGAAGCGGCTAAAATTTAGACCTGATTCTTCCACTTGTATACCCACAATGGACGGCTGCGTATAAGTGTCTATGACATTAATTTTGTTACAGTCGGAATGCTTTTAAGATCTCATCCACTCTACATATTGGAACAATGCTCAATAAGGGTCACAGGTAATCTGGTCTCTTGACATGTTGTATATTTGTATTGCAGTCAGGACCTTAGTTTGTAAGCTATTCCATGAAGCAACTTTGCTTTTTTAGTTTGTTTTTAAAGAGCCATGGAAATGGTGCTATATAAATATTTAATAATGGAAGAGATAATAGTGTTTATTCTGTGGAATTAGATCTGCCAAAAATACTAAAGTAATAAAAGACAATGTTTACATTTGTAGAACTACACATAAAGTGGAAAGTCTGTATTGCCATGTACTGTCTTTCAAATTCTATTCTATCCATTAAAATGTGGGGGAGGTTTGCCACATGTTGCTTACATTTTTTACTATGCCCTAACTAATATTTTAAGTCAAGTCTCTTAAAAAATACTTTAAAATTCCAAACTACCTTTTGAGAAACAGATTGCATGTGAAGTATGTTCAACTGTTTGTCAAACCAGTGTAGGCCTGTTCTTGTTAATATTAAATTTAAAAAAAGTTGGGATTTTCCTGATAAATTTTCAGTTTGGTTTTTCTCAAAACCTGACAGCATAGCAAAAGAGACTTTATAACATTGTAGGAAAGTAGGAAACTGGAATTATTTCTGATTTGTGTGTGTGTCTTTTTCAGGTTAACTGACAACCCAAAATTAGGAATGTTGCGTGAAGGTTTGAAGCTTTTCCTTTCCCACTTTTTCCTGAAGAATGTACAAGCACACAAAAGTGCTGAAGAAGCCAGCTTACTAAAAGAAAGAGTTGAACTAGTAAGCAGGACTTTGCAAGCCAGAGAATCCAGATTAAAACTGTAGTTTTATTTTCAAATAAGCTTGCATGGAAAATAAGGACTTCATGAAAGCACAAAGCTGATCTTGACAATGTTTTTCACAGACCAAAGACTTGAGATGCTGAGCAGGATTGTAATGCTGCAAAGGACCCTATGTTTTGAGGTGATGTAGGATTGTACACTCCTAAAAAATGGTTTCAACTTTGGGGGAAAATAGAAACATAGAATACTGAAGAAGGAAAAAAGTATATATCTTTATACGTTGTTCATTGCTTTAAAAAGTATTGTCGTTCCCCCATCCACCTCCACTTTGTATACCTCATGTTGCCAGTTATCATCAGGCAAGATAACTGAGTTTCCTTTAAAGTTTAGTTAATACCATTTAATCAGTCAGCAGGTGATAGTGTTCAGCAACCCCAGGGTTCTAGCCTTCCTAATTCCTGTAAGATCATGGAGTAAGATTGGGTTTGATATTCAGACCTGTTCACTTTTTTACAGAATAAATAAAATCGAATTTTGTTTCTGTGCTATATTATGGTCTATGAGTTTAATGTGAAAACTTTTTAATAACATAATCGTATTATCTGTTGTAAAACAGGCCACTAGATGGTGCAGTCATTGGGGAGTAAGTCTTGTAACTACTCCCCAATTTTAAATAAAATTGAATCATAGAAGATATGGGTTGGAAGAGATGTATTGATTAACTCTATGCCTTGTTCACCTGCATCTCTATCAGAAAAAGATCTTTCGATGTTTCCATTATAAACCTTGGTGGACTGACTGAAGGCCTAACTTCCTCAGTTATATTGGGTTTAAATATCACAGCATAATTTATGCTAAAACTTTAACCTAATTGCCTAGTGCAATTTTATTGTGCTTGTTTTGCTGTCTTCTAGTTTTAAAATTTTGCCAGCTGTTTACTGTTTGAGATGTAATGAAACTTTTAAATTCAGATTTTACTATTAATAGAGAGCAAGTGGTAGCCTGATACTGAACTGATGGCTTTCAAACTATCTTCCAAAAGAGAATACTTCAGTTAATACCTACTCTACTATCCATCCAGCTGTTTGAAGGTCCCTATAATTTTCTTTGCATAACAGCTCATCTCTTGTGGACTGGGTGAAGTCTGTTATTTATATTATATGTTGTTCGTTTGCAATATTGTTATACCCATGTTGGTCCCAGGATACTAGAGAGACAAGATGGTGAGCTAATATATTTTAATGGACCAACTTATGTTGTTCCAGTAAAGCTTTCAAGCTACACAGAGTCCTTCTTCAGGTCTGAGAAAGGTACTCAGAGCTAAATACAAAGTAGAACAGACCAGGACCCACCAACTCAGTGTCATCAGACCCTGCCATAACAGATGCAAAACCAACAGACATATCTCAACTGCTACAACGATCAATACCACCCCCCCAATACACCTTTCAATATCCATGGGTCCTACACATGCCTATCACAACGTGTAGTTTACCTTATCCAGTGCAGCAAATGCTCCAATGACAAATATGTGGGTGAAACCAGACAATTACTATGCTCTCAAATGAATTCTCAGAAAAATAAGACAAAAACATCCTACCACTTGGTGAACACTTTTCACAAAACGATCACTCTTTATCTGTCCTCTCAGTCCTTCTTGTCAAAGGAAACCTGCACAACACTTTGAAAAGATGAGCGTAGGAGCTTAAATTCATAAATTTGCTAGACACAAAAAATCCTGGTCTTAATATTAAGACACTGGATTTATGGTTTGTTACAACAATCTGTAACCCCCAACTCCCTTTTTTGTCCTATCACTGCAAAGGTGTTAACTGGCCACTTCACCTGGAATGATCTCTCACAATATGTATTAATTATTTATGATAAACAATCTGTTCCATCTTGTGGTTAGCTGTGACACTGAAAAGAGCTCTGTGTAGCTCGAAAGCTTGTCTCTTTCACCAGCAGAAGCTGGTCCAATAAAGATATTACCTGACCCACCTTGTCTCGCTTATATTGGATAAAACCATAGTTTCATGATTGTTTTTGCCACCTCTAGTAAATTTCTTCATTGTTTTTGCCAGAAAACAAAGATTATTCTGATATCATTAGGCCGCATCGATGGCTTAGTGATCTAAACATACGTTTGAAATACTCTCCTTGAAACCATAGGTTCATGCCCCCAGATGCCATAGCAATGCATACACAATAAATCCCAGCGGGGTAATCTAACTCATCTTCCTACAGGTGTAAACAAAGAATGCGTTATGACATTTATATTGTTGATTAATTATTCTGAATACCAATAGTGCCTGGTGCTATAAAGAGACAGTCCCTGCCCCCAAGGAGCCTACTGTCTAAATACACCAACAAACCATTTCAGGTACATAGAGGGTGATGGTGTTTGAAGGTGCACTCTCTCTACTCTATGGATGTTAAAAGATCCCACAGCCCTTTTTTTGGAAGGACTGGGCCTACTCATAAAAAATGCACTTTTTTCCAGCTCTCCTGGAAATACAAACTTAGTTGTTTCTTTGGTGCTTGATAAAGTGCTTTGGGATCCATGACACAATATTTTAGTTACTATTTAGTCACTTTGATGTCTGTGTTTTGATATCAGTGTGTGAGGCTCCCTCAAATTTGCCTCTGTCCAAAGAATTTGTTTCTAGCTAAGAACCCAGCAATAGATGTGTTTCTTTGCAGTCAGTTCCCAATAAAGTCTCAATTCATTGGACAGTAGAAATGGTTGAAAACAAGAAAATGGTGAATTTCTTTTTTTCATTGTTTGTCAGTCTTGTTGAAAAATAAAATTAAAAAAATAAAATTTTGGAAGAAATTCTCCCCAGCTCAACTGAACAGTAGCATTCAGGCCCAGCAAAAGTGATGCCACCCAGAATGGCCATTGGGGCCATAAGTGAGGTTGTTATTGCCTTCGTTTGGGAAGGGCAAGATGCATGGAGCAGTGGACAAAGAAAATAAGACACAATCAACTTAAAATTCTCAGCTCTAACTGAAAATATTGTAGTTAGTATTGTGACAGGTAACACCTACCATCGGAGAAAGAGAGAAATGTTTTTGCTTTCTTCAGTTTACTTTAGGCTATTGGCAGTACTTTGTATAGAGATTTCCTGTATAATCAGTCCATTTCCTCTTTTGTTAGTGTGGGTCTTTCACCCAATAACAGATGAGAGAGGAAAAAAATGTTAAACCAGGAAGATGTGACTGAAGCCACAAAATTGTCAGGGAAACTTTGAGCCACTGAAGTACCTTAACCTACTTGTTTACTTGATTTCAAGCTGAGGGCACCCTTTTAACACAGCCACACTGTCAAATGCTGGGATGCAGATAGTTCCCTGGGGAGTAACTGTGCCAAGCCTCAAATCCGCATTCCTGCAGCTGGAGTTACACTGACATAAACCTGCTGTAACTGTATAGAGATTCAGGCTGCTGTGAAATGCATGGAACCGAGCTAAGTACAAAAGCACTCAATTTAGGCCACAGCAATTGCCTATTACTTTCTTTGCTTTTGGGGTGGGCTGAGAGGAAAGTGAGACTTCGGGACGCTATTTTAACATATTTGTGGTTTAATATGTAATGAATCAAGACATGTAAACACACATTATTCCAGCTGGAGTTTGCCAGAAAGGCAGGGACAACCTTGTTCTTGAAGAAAATTAAAATGTCCCCCTTCAAAATAATCAAAATGTGACAGGCTGTTACTTCCTTGTCCAATTGCTTCCATTTGTAGTCAAAAGGGAATATCCTCTATTACCAATGGAAATTCTGCCTAGCGTTTTATGGTTCTGAATACATTAATTTGCTGCAGTTGGCAGAGGCACAGTTACTACTGCAATTAAGGGTGCTGGCTTTAACCTTACAGTTTAAAGTTACAATCAGTTTTTATTCTTTTTATAACTGAGACTTGCCTTTCCTGCTGTGTTTGCCTCTGACATACAACATAGCTACTGCTTCTGTTTCCAGCAAGAATCAGTTTTGCCTACGACTTTTGTCAAAAAACATATTGATGTGGCATATTCTAAGAATCTTTTGAGAATATGAATTTGCAGGGGAAGTTGCTGAAATATGATGCTGTTCCACATTGCAATGCTCAGAGAGCAACAAAAGTTGCCTTCAGAGAATTTGACCAAACACACTGAACTGGTGAAAGAGATTAACTGAGATTGAAAGTTCTAGGATATAGATCTGATATCTTAAATTCTGTTTCAGAGTAGCAGCCGTGTTAGTCTGTGTCCACAAAAAGAAAAGGAGGACTTGTGGCACCTTCGAGACTAAAAAATTTATTTGAGCATAAGCTTTCGTGAGCTACAGCTCACTTCATCGGATGCATTCAGTGTGTTGCGTGCAGTTTAAACGATGGTTTTGCATGGTCCCCAAGGCAAGACTGCTATGACTTGCTGGGGTGAGTAACTTTGGGGATGTCTTATTTGCATTTCGAGGAGTGTACACATTAATTTACCTGCTGCATGCTGCCAATTCTGTGTTGTGGTACTGTCCCAAGTATAGAATGAAATTTTGAAAACATTGGACAACAATAAATTGAACACCTTTTTCTTCCCAGTAAAGCTTACTGTGCCAAGGCACCTCTTCTTCCTAACAGGGTTGTCTGTGGTATTACTGCAGAAAGAAAGTGGCTGGACACCAGCAGGAGTTTGCTATGGAAGTTACACGTCCTTCAGGACTTTCCTTCCACTTTGTGCATCACAGAATACAGCTTCACTCATTTTTAAATATTACAATATTTAACACCTGCTGGCTTTTTTTCATCTCTAGTCAGAGTAAAAACTGAAACATGTTTCCTGCTCATTTGAATGAAACAAAATTGCTTTTTTATAAAATGGCAAAAATCCTTTCTGAGGGGCTAGGGTTTTTATTATTCCATGAATATAATATGATTTTCAGAGTAATGGAAAATACAATATATTGGAAAACCATACAGCTATTGTAATTCGGGCTCTTACATCTGAAAAACTAATGGAAAATACTGTGAGATTTGCTTTAGATTGAGTCGAACCATAAGCATGATGTTTCATTGGTAGATATATTGCAGAATATTTCAGTCCTTCAACCTATGTAGTACAGTCCACACAGATCTATTATCACGATTTCAGGGCCTATCCCCCCCCCCCTTTTTTTTTAGTGGACAATGAGGTTTTAAACCCTTTCCTGGTTTTTGTATCAAAATTAACAGGGCAATAAAGTCTGTTTTCCCGCTTTGGCTGGAGTGTTGCACTGATAAATCATCCGCAAATCCCTTTGGCAGGTTTTAACACTATACCTGAATGGCCCAAGTTTCTGCAGGCTTTTCAACTTTCTGTTTTTCCATTGTCATGTGCAAGGGGGATGATAGCTGATATCAATTCTGTTCTGAAATCACAAGCCTGGCTGTCGTATCTGCCTTTGGCAAAGGTATGCAACTCAATACTCCACTTAAAACACATCTGGCATGGTTTGATTTGTATTGTTCTTCAAGTGAACTTCATATGTTAAAGGTTACTGCCTGGGAGGAAAAGTAGGCCAAATACATTTCTTTTGTGACAGGGCTTTCAAGCTAAATAAATATACAACTGACAACTGTTGTTCTAACATTTTATTGCACGCAATCCAGTATAGCTTAATAGCTGACTACATCCCTTGTGTATATAAACCAATATGGGATCTTTTGATATTGGGGATGACTGGAGTCTAGTCCTCTGTTTTAATGAGATAATCTGACCTTTATGGTAGGTTTTCCAAAGGCTGGGTCTAGTTTAATCTAGGTCTATTTTTCTGGGGGTTTTTTGGTTTTTTTTGCATTGACCTATCAGGAAATTGTAGATGGAGGTATCTGACTTCTACCATGTGTCACTTTTTGTGATTCATCTCCTGAAGGAACTTTCTCTTTCCCTCCAATAAAGCTTAGTTTACCTCAAGGCCTAGAGGCATACAAATCACAGCTGCCCCTATAAAACAGCTGTTCTGTACCTAAAACCTGTTGCAGTCTGCATTCTTACTTTAAAAATACGTGAATTACAGAAGCCTTCCACTGATGGATTCATGCACAAGTCAGGGTCTGGTATTACTTGGCTTCCTTAAGCTCATTTAAGTTATAGAAAGAAATGTAACAACCACCCAAGGGCAAGGAGTTTAAGAATGGGTAGCTGACAGCAAATCCTATTATGCACTTTAAATATATTTATTAGGACCTTTGTCCTTGGATTGTCAAACTCCTAACTTTATTTAAATCTGTTTCAAGGGCTTCGACCAGTATAACTTAAGTAAGTAAATAAATAGTAAATACTAAAAACTTGTATGAGATCCTAAATCATGACTGAAACAAAAAGGTAGGTGTTAAAAATCACAAATAAATGCCTTTGATGAACAGGTATTTTAAAATTATTTCCTCTTTTACCTAAATGCCAGAACCTGAGTTCAGGCTTTGCTGCTTCTTGAAGTGAGCTGTAGCTCACGAAAGCTTATGCTCAAATAAAGTGGTTAGTCTCTAAGGTGCCACAAGTACTCCTTTTCTTTCTACAAAGATTGAGATCCCTGAAGTTTAGCCAGGGCCTGGATCCTGTTGTCAACGGCAAGGTTCCACCTGGCCTTATCTACAAAGAGAATTCTATCCATCCATGTGTGAAATACACAGAGAAGGAAGCTGTCAGTCCATTTAGGAAAATGAGTAATATTAAAAAGGTCAAACATTTAATCAAATTACACACACACGCACAAAAAGTTAAGAACAGCCTTGAGCAGCCTCCTTCCCCTACAGCTGTGGCAGCGCCCATCATAATGAGAGTCTGGGCACTCTACTCAGGGACAGCAGGCTGGAGGGAGCCTCCTGTTTCCCTGCCTCCTTCACCATTGTGCCATCCTGAAGTTCTGAAGTGAGAGTGGAGCTTTTCAGGATGCACGTGTGGATCATTAGCCAAGCTGGAACCAATCACTGGCCCAGCCCACTGGGACAAGGCAAATGTAGATATTGCTAATTTGAATTTCCTGCAAAAAGGGGGAGGGGAGCGCAACATTGTCCATGACAATTTTAATGAAAATTTCATCCCATTTTGCACCCAAAAACATTTTCAAAATATGAAATGAGAGAAAATTTTAATGATTGATTTTTCCCCAAAAAGTTATGTACAACTGTCATTACCAAAAGGTTCTGAAAATGACTGTCTGCATCCCTCACCCACCTCTGGATACTCCATCACTAATATTTTTATAGATTTAAAAAAATAGATGTTATAAACTCATAATAAAACCAACATTTTTCTGCTGGATTATCTTCACCTATTGCTATGCCATATTTTAATGCACCTGTTCTGGAGGGCAGGGGTGTACGGGGAACTGTGGCCTAGGTACTTTGTTGTTCTGCTGCATCAAGAATTGGAACAAGTGCTGTGTGTGAAAATACATCACAGCCATTCTACAAAAAAATACAGAGCTGTGATATGAACATATTGAACCATTGCAGAGACAATGGTGGTAGGAAGGCTTAGCTGGATGGAACAGTGCATTTGGCTAATGTAGATGGAGCCAGAGAATATAAGACATTTACCCAAAGTCACAGCGCAAGGAAGAGCGCACAGATCTCCCACATCCTAGACCTGTGCTTTAATCACAAGATCATATTTCCTCCTGCTTCAGAATTTTACAGCATTTTTGGATTAATTTTTGTGTGTGTAGTTCAGTTCACATATTTTATTTTAGTTTTGTTTCTCTCTTTCCCAAGCTGAATGGTTTGTTTTTATGAAGTGGAGTAGGCAGGTGTGATGGGTCATTTGGTTTTGGTTTTAAATGCGGTCTGGGGTAGTTTGAGTGCAGGGGCCAGGCAGCAAAGGTTAGGAAGCAGGAGATCGCTTTTTACTCAATCATGAGTTCCAAGCATTGCCTACAATGATAAAAGCTTTTGAGTGGAGCTCCTGGGAGCTGTTCACCAAAGATTCAGACTGGTGGCCTGCCCAGAAAAGCTTGCAAACTCATTGCCACTCAGTAAGCGGAACGTGACAAGCAGGCTTGAAAGCTGCTGCTATTTATGTATTTGGTTCAATTGTTTTATCTGAGGTTTGAAACCAGCAAGAAAGAAGGAGCTACAGCAACACTGGAGTCGTGCCACTGCCTTCAGTGGGGCCAGGATTTCACCTCCTGTGAGCCATCAACAAAAATGGTGTATTTACCTGCTTATATATTTCCTTCAAAAATTATCCCCAGGTCTGCAAATTAAAGCACTCTTTTTAAGAGCACAAAGGCCTGATCTGCAAACCCATATTTACACCGAGTGATACCTTGGGCCCAGATCCACAAAGATACTTAGGCACTTAAACCCTAGAGTTAGCCACTCCGAAAACCCCACTTGGCAGCCCTCCAACTCTGGGGTGTCTCACCTCACTTAGGCTATGTCTGCAATACTCCACAGCTTATTCTGTAGGGGTGTTAAGACCAGTCTACCCCAAAGTGCTGCACTATAACCCACCCCCATGTGGATACTGCATACGCAAACTAAAAAGGTTCCTAGTTCACATTAGTGTTGTCCTGTTGAAGAGACCTACATTAATGTGAACTAGGAACCTTTTAGTTTGTGCCTGCAGTGTCCACAGGGGGGAGTTACAGCGCAACACTTTGGGGCATGCTGTAATTTACACCCCTGGAGTCCAAACTGCGGTACAGTGTAGACAAGCCTTTAGTGTCTCAGCTTTTGTAATAAAAGTTCTCCAGGCTTCCATGTTTCTGCCTCAGATCATGTGCACTACTGCCTCACTCTAGGCATCCAGGTGCCTATCTCCCCCTGAGCCCCAGAGCAATCCACAAATTGGGGGAAGGTAGGTTTTCCTCTGCCTATCTCACCCATGGGACCCAACTGGGTAGGGTGCTCAGAGACCAGCAGATGGGATCCAAGTCAAAATCTGGCAGGGTGAGAGGAAGATGGTGGTGCCACAGCCCACCTTATAACTTTTAGCCTAGTCGTTAGCACTCCCCAGAGATGTGGGAGACCCAGGTTCAATTCCCCTCTGTCTGAGGGGGTGAGAAAGGATTTAAACAAGGGTCTCCCACCATTCAGGAGACTGCTCTAACCATTGAGCTATGGGATATCGTAACATGAGTCTCCCTCAGTGTCTCCTGTTGAAGCTGTTCCACTTTGGATAATACTTGAGTCATTGGTCCAGAGAAAGAAAGCAAGGAAGAAAATGATTCTACAGTCCAGGGGTTAGGGCACTGCAGTGGTGGAGTGGCCTCCCATTAGCCAGAGGGGGAAGAATCATTCCCTGAACCCAGGTGGGTGGAGCCAGGCCATGCTCACCCCTCCCATTAGAAATTAAGAGGCAGGACAGGAAGTATAAAGGCGGGGGTCCTGGAGCTCAGCTGGACTGCAGCCACCAGAGAAGATAAACTCCT
Organism: Natator depressus; assembly: GCF_965152275.1. Classification (NCBI taxonomy): domain Eukaryota; kingdom Metazoa; phylum Chordata; order Testudines; family Cheloniidae; genus Natator; species Natator depressus. The sequence goes on along the minus strand of NC_134235.1, from coordinate 244,714,000 downwards.
TCTGCTCGCTCCTGAGGCTGGAGACTGGAGGGGAGACTTGCCATGCTGAGGCAAACACAGGACAGTACTGTGTTAAGTGTAAATTATTAAAAATATAAGGGGAAAATTTAAAAAAAAGATTTGACAAGGGAAGGAAACTGTTTCTGTGCTTGTTTCATTTAAATTAAGATGGTTAAAAGCAGCATTTTTCTTCTGCAAAGTAAAGTTTCAAAGCTGTATTAAGTCAGTGTTCAGTTGTAAACTTTTGAAAGAACAACCATAATGTTTTGTTCAGAGTTACAAACAACCTCCATTCCCGAGATGTTCGTAACTGAGGTTCTGTCATTATTCATACACAATATCATGTACATAAGTTAGTCCTGGAAGAAATTTAGCCTTTTCCTACTTACACTTTGTTATTATTATAATTAAATATTTATATTACGACTGGGTTCCTACTATGCTAGGTGATGAATAAACACACACAAGAGAAAATTACTCCCCCAAAGGGTTTACAGGAATTTTTCTTTCCCTATATTTACTCATTTCACATTATAAATCTATATCCATTCATATTAAGTCTTTCTAAATTCACTTTATTTCCCCCACCAAAGATGGAGCTGATCACAATGGATCAAGTTGGCAAGAGCAAATGGGACAAATGCCCACTTTTGTCAAAAAAGTGGGGTGCAGTGCGGAGCAACGTGCAGGGGGCAAGCGGAGATGCCAGCCCCGTGCAGAGGGGAGACTGGGCTGAAGGGGTGGGGGGTGGGAGGAAGGGTTCCAGTGCATGGGGGTCTGGCATGGTTCAAGCGACCAGCGACAACCTCAAGTGAGGGACCGGCAGGGTTTCAACGACCAATGAGTAGTGACAGCCTCGAGTGGGGGGCCCATGGCAGGGTTCGAGTGACCAGTGACAGCCTCGAGCGGAGGCCCAGTAGGATTTGAGTGACCAGTGACAGTCTGGGGGGCGGGGCGCCTCAGGCAAGCAGCTGGGTCCAGCCCCGCAGGGGACTCGGGCAAGTGGCTGGGGCCAGCTCCACGTGGTGGCCTGTTTACGGTAACCTTACTCAGACTTGATAGAAAACAGACAAGTCAGTAGTTACAATAAAGGTAAGTTTTGAAAATGGACCTAAGTCCAAGGTTTCATTGCTGGATGCCTCGTTAGCTTGGTTTTGGGGGTGGGGAATTTGATGTTTTCACAACCAAACAACAAAATCAACACTTCCTTCCACAGAATGCTCTGGCATTTCTCGGTTTATGCCAAAGGGGCTGGAGGATTGCAAGTGACTTCTAGTATCGGTGATGCCACAGAAAGATGCATTCTGGGCAGTGGTTAAAGAAATTAAATTGAAACAGGAAGGGTAGGTCTCCCTCCATTAGCCAAAGAGGATGGGGAGCTCTGAAGGAAGGCTGCTTACCCCAAGCCAAGCAGGGAAAGCGGAGATTTCCCTCTGCTTTTAGCAGAGAAGGGGGAGCCGTTGCACTCCTCTCTACTCCCCTGCACTTGAACCCCTGATTCGGACACCTTTACCAAAACAAAGAAATTCATGGAGAAAGAAAAGGATTTTAATATTGAAAAGATTTGTTATGTCTTTGCTGCATTCCCCCCACAGCCCTGTTAGTAAAGGATGTTCTTTGCATCGGTTCTCGGTTGCAGCACAGGTTCCTTGGGTTTACATTTAGCTTTGCAGCTCACCTATAATAATTAGACAGAACCCTTTTCACTCCTTTCATACTATGGGGGTCTATTATTCCTGTGCTAGAGAAGAGTCCATCAGCTTTTCCAAGACAATTTCCCATCACTCTGCTGCAAAAATTCACTCCAATCCAAAACCTGATTTATACATTCTTAGCCCACAAGTTAATTGCAGCATTTTAAGTCAGTTCAGCAATTCTAAAGTTAGGAGATTGGGAAAATAACTTTTAGGTGGTTTTTCAGTTATTCAATTGCTAACCAGCTTTGTTTTCTAAAGCTGATGATATAAACTGCTGGTCTATAATATAGAAATGGCCTTGTCACAATCTGTGCTCCCCACTTCCAGCTTTCTTTAGCTGATCCTCTTCTAAGTAAACCCCTCATCTCCCCACCTCCCAAAATATCATGGAACTAACATGCCATTTGCTGCCATCACATGGTTTACTCTGCTTGTGTGTTCTACCCATTCTCCCACTGTGTGTGTCTGTCTTGACTATTTAGATTGTAAGCTCTTTGGAGCAGGGACAGTCTGCGATGCTGTTTGTACAGTACCTGGCACAATGGGGTTCTTGGCTGGGCCTTCGGCACTACTGCAATAATGATAATAATAGTAAGAGACAGTCCTTGTCCTAAAGAACTTACAGGCTAAACAGATAAAACAGACAAAGGGAGTATTATTATCACTATTTTATAGATGGGGGAACGGAGAGTTTAAGTAACTTTCCCAAGATCACACAGGAAATACGTGGGAAAGCCAGGAATTCAACACAGGTCCTGCGTCCTAGTCCAGCACCTTAAGCACAAAAATCCTCCTTCCTCTCTAATCATCAGTGTGTGAATGATCTGTTATGGACCTTCATTTCAAACCTCCACCACATTAAGCAGTGTCTGAATATGGACTTCAAAGATAGATACAGGTGAAAATACGCATTTTTCAATTGCCAAAATATGCATCTACATTGTTACACTACACATTTATCAGTTCTATTTCAACTCTATCTACTAAATAGTATTAACAACAACACTTTGTACTTATATTGCCTTCATCTGAGGCTCTCAAAGCACTAGACATAGGTGAACAAGTATTATCTCCACTGTGAAGAAGTGGAAACCAAGACAGAGAGAGGTTAAATAACTTGCTCAAACTCTCATAGTAACCATGTAGAAGAACCAGGATCAAAAGCAATCATGTGCTACAGGGGATTCTTGTCCCTGGAATGTCAGGTTGAAATTCTGCCGCCAAACTGAAGAGAAGGTTGGACTGCGCTGATAGGCACTCCTGGCATAAAAGGGCTATGGCATCCCTGCCAGAGATGAGTTATCCCTGGGACTCATATACACACTTATGAAGAGCAATATTTTTTGCTTTTGAAATGGGCCAGATTGCACCAAATGGCAGCTGTTTTCAAAATAGTGTTGTGCAGGACGATACCCCCGGACAACTTACAATACCTTCCCCCACCCTTTTAAATGACACAACTGGAATGCTGGGCTCCACCATTGGTATATTTATCTATGTGATCATCTATAAATTCCTGATTGGTTTGGAACACTGAGCTTCAGAGGTTAAAGGAGATGGAAACAGGAGGGGAAGCTCTCCCTACACCAGCCAAGGAACAGGAGGATGATGGGGGAAAGGCTGCTCAGCCAAGCCACGAAGAGAAGGGAGCTTTCTCCGCTTTCAGAAGAGGAGGGAGAGTAGTGATATCAGGCCCATCACGGACACAATTCTCACTGAAGTCAAGGGACTTTGGATCAGGCCCTGTCTGAGAGTGACACCTGTGCCCCATTACAGTTTTCATACCTGGGTAGAAAGATTAGATTAGAGAAGAGGATCTCAAACTGTGGTCCACGAGCTCCACTGAGGTGGCCCGCGGATAGTTTCCTCTAAGGTGTGTGCCTGGGTGGCCGCACACAAGAGAATGAAGGGCCACCCACCTAATTAGTGGGAATAGGGGGTAGGTGGGAGGGGGCAATGGGGTGAGAAGAGGGGGTGGGGGAATTTGGGATGCGCAGGGCTGCGGCGGTCAGAGAAAGAGGAGACTTTCCCCAGCTCCAGAGCTGCAGCTACCGAGGAGAGACGGTCCTCCTTCCCAGCTCCAGCTCGGGGGCTGCTGCGGCGGGGGGGAAGAGGGCACATCCATCGCATTAGAGAGGTAAGATTACGGATATTAAAATGTGAGTTGTGTGCTTTTATTTGTAGAACAAAAAAAGTTAATTATTATTTTGTTTTTTATATAGCGCTTTTATCCAAAGCACTTTACAATAGTTAGCTAATGGTACAAACAACATTTGGAAAGAGCATTAAGTGGTCCACCGAGACCCTCAGCAATTTTCAAGTGGTCCACGAAAAAAAAAGTTTGAGAACCACTGGATTGGAGGGTCTTACCCGCAACTCCTATTTTGAATCACACCACAAGCAGCACTTGAGCATTCTCATCAGAGGGTCCTGCATCTGGAACTCGCTCCTCTTGATAGTCTTCCAGATCCAATCCATCCAGATTCATATGAACTTCAGAGAAAGACTTACTCTGAGATGCTCTCATATGGTTTAACCTATTTGATTCCTGTTTTGACTATTCCTGGCAAAAGGTTAGTGACTGTGGACAACCTTATGTAATTACTCATTAACAGTTATAAAATAGCACTTACCTGCTATATCGCTACTTGCTTTAAAAATAAACAAACGACTAAAACCACCATACTCATTTCACATAAGCCTTTGAATAACTAACAAATAGCTACATTCCTGCACTGTCAACTGTGGCTGGAACTAAGGCAATGACCTAGAGGTGAAGGGTTCCATATCCCCTTGCCATGCATCTGAACAATCCAGCCACCCTAAGAGAGACAATATTGTGACTGAAGGCTGAAACTTTATCCTTTGCACTAGTTCTTGTGCCTGTGACACAATACAGTTGGAATTCAAAAAGTGGTCCAAAGAGATACCATACGTGCAGCAACAGCTATGCACAACTGGGGAATTAAAAATGGATTTGTTTCCATTTTTACTTTGGTTTTCCTTTGAGTTTTAATAAAACATTTAACATCTTGGATTTCATAATAGCTACTGTGAATGCTGGGTGATGACACTGCAAGCATTATCTTCACAGAGTTGGCTCATCATGCAACCATAGAAATCAGAGTTGGGAAAGACCTATTAGGTCACCCAGTTCAAGTGTCTCTTAACCTTTAACATACCAGGACTCGCTGGTAGTCCATTCCCATCTACAAGGGATCTACTTCCCCTCCCCATTTAGCAATATGGAAAGGGCAGGGTGACTGTGACCCACTGAGTGTCACACCAACCCCTAAATTGAGAACCTATGATCTAATCCATAACCCCTCCACATAGTAAGGCCCCAGTCCAGCAACTGAATTAACGGAAGTGGTCCTTCAATGGAATCCACTCTGGTGCAAGGGCCTGCACAAATCCAAACGCAGCAATGCAACCTATGTTGTGATCCCTTAAGCTTAAAGGGAAAGGGTTATAAGAGAAAAAGATTAAATATATTTCAAGTGTCTTCTTGAGAACTAGGTGAAAACAAGAAATAGATAATAAACTGTTACAGTCTTGGCGGAGTATAAAAATTGAAACTTCAGAAATAATCCATATTCCTTTAACTGATAAAGTACTTTGTTCATGTAGGTTTCATGGCAGGATGGTATAGATTATATATATGATTTCCCACTTGGAAGACTTTTAGCAAGGTTACCTAGAACATATGGATTCTATTTTCACTGTTTTGTTATAGCACTTAATTTGTATGAAATTGTTGGTTAATGACATCCATGCCTAAACGGTGTTGTTTAAAATAAAATGTCCATGAAAGGTCTTTGTTCATATTCAAGTACAGCAATGAAAATTTTAAGAGTCGTGTTGCCTATCCTGTCTTAGATGGTGACTGATCGAAAAATGAAATTAAAACCAGAGAGGGGTAGGACTAGAGGCCGCCTGTGTCTGTACCTCACCGGCCCTGCGTGCACGGCGGGATTGTAACTCTAGCCAGAGCTGGGCGTGAATCACAAGCCCGGTGGAAACCCGCAGGCTTTGGGGAAGTGCGAAGTTCCCAGCTGGCCCTGCACCGCCAAACCGAGACCCTGGAGCCAAACTTGCCCGCACTCTGTAGCGACTCAGGGCTGGAGCCCGCCCGGGCCTGGGGCTAGACTCCAGCTAAGTTGCAATGTCAAAATAACACCCAGGGGAGGGCCAGGCCGGGAGGCAAAGGAAGCGCAGCGGCGGGTGTCCCCGTTAGCGCTACGGCCTGGCTTCCTCCCACGGGGCCCGTCCCAGGCCCTGCCCCTGGAGGTCACGCAGGCCGGCTGCCGCCAGGGCCCAGCCCTCTCGCCTCGCGGAGTCGGGAACCCTTCTCTGGGCCCGCGCTGACCCGCCAAGGGCGGAGCTGCGGCGATAAGACGCCGCAGGCAGCGCCGTTGCGGCGGCCCAGCTGGGTAAACCAGCCGCGGCCTGCTGCAGCCGCCCGATCCCTAACTCGCCCCGCGCCTCGGGGCAAGCGCCGGGTCCCCCCCCTACCGGTGCAACAAGCGCTGCACGGTCCCCGCCCGCGAGAGCCGTTCGGAGCCGGCGCTCCCCGTGTGCCCCCGCCGGGAGACGGGCGTTCGCGGCCAAGGCCTCCGGCGCTGTCCGGGCCTCGCGCAAATCCGCAGCGCGGAACGCGTGCAGCGCAGCGGGCCGCGCCCCGCGCCACGCCGGGCGGGCGCCCCGGGCTCGCGGGGATGAGCATCGGGCCAGGCTGCCGATCGCTTTCCCGATTTGGGGCCGCCGCTGCTTTCCTAGGCACCGGTGGCTCCTGTCGTGCGGCTGCTCGGTCCAGCGGGACCGTTTAAGGCCAGGATACGGAGCGTGGCGCATTTGTTAATGGATTCACTGTTAATCGCTCGGAGGCTTTCATCACACCGCACATGGGGATAAGGATTGTTACTCTGAAGCCAGGCCGGGGAAATTTTTAATAAAAGCCATTTCTCTCCTGTTGGGAGCAACACGTTCACTGAACCCCTTCCCAATGACAGTGCAAATTCACACACCCACCGAAACCCTTCGATACGTATTTTACGTAGGTTTAACTGCTCCCCCCCTCCACCCCCCGTCCAGTTTTGGAAACACCTGGAAAGCTGTAAAATGATTTACGAAGTGAAAGTGTTAAATGAGGCCACCAGCTGTAAGTCTGACAGAGCTTTATGGGTTTTATTAGGTGCCCTATTATGGAAAATAAACTTTAATCCGTCCATAAAAACAGAATCTGAAAAACATATTTGCCCTTGTAGTCTGGAACACTGAAGGTATTCTTGTGAGAGGCTGGAGCTTTACAAAGAAAAGGAGTACTTGTGGCACCTTAGAGACTAAAGAGATTAGTTTTATTGAGAAAGACACAATACACCAGTAGGACTTTGATACATAGTCCATGAATAGCTGCCTGTAGCGTGCTAGGCTATTTTTTATACTCTTGAAACACATTTGGACACACACCTCTTAGGCAAACAGTAAATTTCTGCCTCAATCAGTTTTATTTTCCTGTTTAATTATCACGTATTTAACTATAAATTAATGTCATGGGGATGGAAACTTTCATATGCTAAACTCGCATCTCATCGGTTGTTCGTTCTTTGGAATTATTCTGTTATGTGTGTTTTGGAAAAGTTTGTATTTGTTTGGGTTTTTATCTATAAACAAAAAGACAAATTCTACTGCTAATTTATGTCTTGACTACCCGCATAGACTTCCTGGAGTGTAAAAATCAGACACACACACAAACACACACACATATACATATGCACACACAAATATTGATATGGTGAGTATATAAAATTAAGAAATATATTCCTAAATCCAGTGTGTCTATAAATTCTGTAAATCCCACTGCCTGGAGCATAGAGAATGCTATAAAATACGTGTGCAAACTGGAGTCATATTCTATATTCTGGAACCCATTAAAATACTTCCATATTTGTATGTAAGGAGGTTGTGCATTGAACAGATTTCTATTTTATTGAGCTATGTATATGGCAGAGTGTAATACTTATTTAATATCCCTCCAATGCAGCGAGGTGCTGGAGTGCCCAGCTAATACATAAACGATATGCTTTATAGATTATATTTCGACTTAGCAACACCTGAAGAGCTCGGTGACCTAAAACTGTTTTTCTTATTATCATTAGTAACAACCTCATCCATGCATCAGACTGTATTTCACACGCCTTGTATGGCCAAATCTTTATAGAAGTAATTTATATGGGCCATATTGTTTTCATTTGAAAGGTTAACACAGGTTTGTAAAAAAATCACTTTTAAAAAGGTGTACGGGAGTGGGGACACTCCGTATTTTATAGGCTATTATTCTTCCGTGCAACCTGGGATATACTTGAGAGTAATAATTTTGTGACCGAATTTACATATTCAGATACAGTTAAAAACTCTACGATGGTGCGAGTCTCTGGGTAAGAAGCAAAAAATAGCAAGATCGCCAAGATGTCATGTTTGCTGAGCAGTTCTGTCTGCAACCTCAGGATGGAGGGGCTGTGCACCTGAGCAGGGTTTGCTGGCACCAGATGATAGGATGAATGCTGCTCAGACGACCTGTTTTGTCTTTCCCATTCCTGGGGAAAGGTGTAGGGGGGTAGGGGGAGTGTTGAACAGAAAGAACAAAGACCTGGTGAGCCAATCCTCCTTGCCTTACTGAAATTACGGGGCTTGACTCTGAGCTGTGTAAACCGGGAGTAACTACATTAAAATCAGTGGAGTTACACCAGTGTAAACGAGACCACAATCGGGGTCCTATGGGGAGAAAAGCAAGCAGGATCCATAAAACTACTTTTACTCTACTCTGATCCTGGGTAAACAAACTCCCCTAGACATATTCTCTTCTTCGGTACCCTAATGTAAAAATTCGGAGTTACTCTACTGAATTCGGCAGAGTTACTCCAGATGTAAAGCAGGGTGACGGAGAGCAGGATTCGGCCTAATGGGAAATGTAGAATCTAGTCTAGGGTAGTTAGTTACCTTCCTGTAATCCGCTGGTCGCTACCCCTCGTGCTCAGGTGCTAATATTCTTTTTGCGTCTCTAAACTGCCCGTGGAGGATGGTATCAGACTAAAAAGAGGGAAGAGACTCACAGTAATTCATTAGTGGGAATGAATTGTTAGATGTGGCCCCGAGTTAGTTAGGATGAGCCAGTGATTATATTTAAATTTGCTATAATTGATTTGGGGAAGAGCTGCGGTGACAAGAACGAATTGATCATTAAATTTATGAGAGAGATAAATTCCGCCGCTATTAAGGAGTGTGAATGAGGACAGTTATGCTGACTCCACCAGAAATCTGCCGGGAGGCTCCCAAACGCAGCACTATTCTAACAGGCGGGCTCTAAGTGGGAAGCTTAAATAGCAAATAACGTTCTACCTTTTTCATTATTCAATAGTTAAAGACAATTTAGTGGGAATGAGTTTCATAATGAAATCTCTTGAAAGGGCCGTTTCGGTCGGTCATTTTATTCCTTTCCACTTTGCTTGCCGGGGCTAACAACAACTTTCCACATTGTTAGCCCTTGAATTAAGACAATGCCTGTAAATTAGCACCGCTTTCTAATTTCCTGCGCCGGGGCTTTCAGCCGGTTGGGTTTTAATTTTTCCCACTTGAACACTAATAACCCAATTGCTTCCTTTTAACTGGGGGCAGTTCACAATGGAATTGGTACTTCAATCCGGCTCGCTGCAGGGCCGCATCTCCGTCTTTTCGCTATCGTTCCCACGCCTTGGTGTTGTACTGTACGTGGCAATATACCGGGAAGGAGAGTCATTCGGCGCTGATTTATATGTGCTGGGTATGGGATGGAGCAAATAAGATATGAGCCCGGATTTGGGTTAGATGTGTGCATTTAAAATAGTGAAGGGAGGGAAGGGTAAGATAAAGCAAAATGGCTTCATAGCAAAATTATAGTCAGCTGTTGATAGAAGGACTGTTGTTCTCCATCTCACCCGATAGTCAATATTTATCATTTTAAAGTCTATGTAAACATCCTTATTTCCTCAATATAAACGGTGCTTATAATGCAGGGTATATAATAAAGTTAACTATCCAGTATAAATAGTGTTTCCATTGAAGGAATGAAGATTTCGCCTCTTTCGTCCATTCACATAAATGATGCATGTCGCAGAGAGAATAAGTTTTAAACGCGACCATGAAAACAGCAGGTTTCGTTCAGCACGTTTGTCAGCCCTGCCTGTGTGCCCGTTTTTAAAATATGCAATAGCTGCGTTGAGCAGTAGGTGCATAAATCCCCCAGTTTAGGCTAGCAAGGATCCTGCGCGGCAGATTTGCTCCGGAGGGTGCATGTCTCCTGCTAAGCACGCTTGGGTGAAAAGCTACCCCGCATATGCAGATGGTTGCTCGGTCCTCTCTGTCCCCAGCCCTTAGGATTCCTTCCTCCATGTGTAGGGCACATGCTCGCAGCTTCTGCAGCTTGCTGATTGATGAGCCACATTGCAGAGGTTTATTAATCCACAGCCACTGCAGCTCTCCTGTGAAATGTTTCCGCAGTTTGACTCTCTTCTAATGTTTGCTCGGCTGTACATTTGCACAGATCCGAGAGAGCCATTACCAGCTGGCCGTAGGGCCGGGCCAAGTCGGCTGAATTGCATGGCAGGGAGGAATCAAAGTCAAAAGGGAAGAGTATTTAGCAACAAGCAATCAGAAACAGAGTTGGATTCACAATGCAGCTAGGGAGAGATCAGAAAGCCACTCTATTTAAAACACAGCAGCAGTCGCCTTGCATGAATCCCTCTCCTCTTATTGTCTGCTTAATAAAAAAAACAAACTGGAGCGGTTTCTGATTGCAGGTAAATCCAGTATCCCGCTCCAGACTTTAATGGAGTTATTCCAGATTTACACTGAGAGCTGAATCTGGCCCAACAGGCAAAAACGAGGAAGAAAATAGATTTTTTTTCAGTAAAAGTTGTCCTCCTAAGTGTATTGTTAGGTGTAAGTATGAGGAAACCACTCGATGTTCTGAGAACTGTTGATTTAGTAGAATGTTAGAGTATTTAGATCGAATTAAATTTAGTTCGGAAAACAACCTGGCAAAAGCCTCTTTCATGGGAAATTGTACAACGTCTAGTCGATTTATTTAACTATACATCTGGGGTCCTTCCTCCAGCCCCTATCAGGTAGTGTATGGATTCAGAGACATCCTTTCGTTCCAGTTTTTTCCATGAAATATGCATATTAACGTGTATAATAAAGTGACAGATGATATGATTCCGGGCGCGTTATAAACTCCAGACCTTGGGAGCCAGTCCTATTCCTTTACAAAAAAAAAATTGTACATAAGGCTCAAGTACAAAATGTTTATTTTACATACCATCATGGCCGATGGAGAAGCTGAATAATAATTTAGCATGCATAAGTAGTGGTGCCCCTTTTTATAAATACAATATACAAAAATAAAGACAGTCCAGTCTTGAGATTTCCAGCAGTTTTAACGTTCATGGCAAACAGGTTTCCAGATATATAATAAGCACAAAACATTTCCAATACTCAGCAAAAGAATAAGGTTTCCATGGGTAAGGTTCAAGTTTTTAAAATGTCTCTTAACACTGTGGTGAACTGTAAATCTTCTCTACCATGTGTAGGAAGAAGAATCCTTTTGTCAATGTACCTCAAAAAAAAAAAATCCAAACCTTACCAAAAGCTGCTCACCTCTAATATTACCTGCTTGGTTTCTCTGTTTGTTTGTTTGTTACATGACAGCTGAAATGCTGACACCAAAGAGCAATGATGGATCTGGGCTTGTGCGCAGCTGAAGACCGAATACTTCCCATGTAGAAATAAAAGGTACTGGTATAAGATTAGCTGTTCCTCCTCCAGTGCAGGAAGATGGCTGCATTTGGGACTCATTTCACTGACACCAAAGGCTGCAGAGATGGAGGAAAAGCAGATGTGTAGGGTCGGGGCAGAGGAGTACGTGTTGTTGATGGTGGCATGGGGCAGTGGGCAGATGTATGTCACTAGGAGGGGAGTAGGGGATGGTGGAGAAAAGTGGGGAGGAGGAGTCGAGAGGAAAGGTGAGCAGTCTGGGGAAGGGTAGGATGGGGTGGGTAGAGGTGTGTGAGGTGTTTGGGGGGGTGGGCAGAGGAGTGTGTGTCTGGAGGTGGCTGGGGCAGGGGTGGGCAGAGGGGGCTGTCAGGAGGTGTCTGAGGTAGAGGGGTCTGTCTGGAGGTGGCTGGGGTGGGGGTGAGCAGAGAGGTCTGTCTGGAAGGTGGCTGGGGTAGGGATGGGCAGAGGGGTCTGTCTGGAGGTGTTGGGGTGGGGGTGGACAGAAGGGTTTGTCTGGAGGTGGCTGGGATAGGGGTGGGCAGAGGGCTCTGTCTGGATGTGGCTGGGATAGTGGTGATCAGAGGGCTTTGTCTGGAGGTGGTTGGGGTGGGCAGAGGGGTCTATCTGGAGGTGGCTGGGGTAGGGGTGGGCAGAGGAGTCTGGTGGCTGGGGTGGGCAGAGGGATCTGTCTGGGGTGGCTGGGGTGGGGGTGGGCAGGCTGGTGTAGGGCTAAAAGGTTTGGGACCGGATAGCAGCAGCAGGAATAAGGGGAGCCCGCCTGCTGGCTCACTGGGGCTGGCCGGGGGGCGGCTGCAGCGGGGAGGCGTGCCTGCTGCGGGGCTGTGTCTCCTCCTCGTCACCCTCGGAGCAGTCGGAGGAGTTGTAGGGGCAGCAGTGTCCGGCTTCCTCCTCCTCGGGGTCGCTGTCCCTGAGCTCCCGCAGCCGGCGGCCGCTGCTCTTCTCCGGGGCCGGCAGCAGCAGCTCCTCGTCCGCCTTGTCCTCCCCGCCCAGCCCGCTCTTCTGCTTCTCGGCCTCCTGCGCCGCCTGCTCCTTGGCCTTTTTACTCCGCTTCCACTTCATGCGCCGGTTCTGGAACCAGATTTTCACCTGCGGAGCGAGAGAGGGGCTGAGGGGGGATCGCAGGCCCCGGAACACACACATACACACACACACCCAGTCTCACCCTGCACACACACAAGTCTCTGCCCCCGGACCTGCTGCCCAACACCTCTGCCGTACCGAGGCCACCCCTCCTGCCTGCAGCTCCCGCTGCCCCCAGCCAGCCTCCACCCCCCACTGGCCTGGTTAGAAGGGATCCCACCGCTCCGGGGTAACACGGGGCTGCGAACCCCCGGTGCAGCTGGCCCTGGCTGGAAACACGCGGAGCGGTCCGCAGCCTCCTCGCGCCGAGGGTCGCCAAGGGGCCATGGGGGCAGCGGGGGGAGTCCGGGAGGGAGCAGGCAGAGCCCAGCAGCCACGGAGGGGCAGGCTTTGCGGCTATGGGGAGAGCCCGGGAGGGGGCAGGCTTTGCGGCCGCCGGGAGGGAGCTGGGAAGCCCACCCTGGTGGCCCGGGGCGGGCTGGGGCTGCGCGGAGCGAGCCTGCTTTCCTGAGCCCGCAGAGCCCCGGGCCGCTGGTTCTAAGCGCCGGGCCCCTTCCCCGGAGCCCGGAGGGGCCGCTGCAGCCGCCACCCACCTGGGTCTCCGTGAGCATGAGGGACGTGGCCACCTCGAAGCGTTTGGGCCTGGAGAGGTATTTGTTCAGTTTGAACTGATGCTCCAGCTCCAGCAGCTGCTGGCTGGTGAAGGCGGTGCGGGGCCGCCGGCACTTCCCCAGCAGGTTGGACTGCGCCTGGGCTGGAGACAAAACGGCGCATCAGCACAACGCGGGCAGCCGGAGGGGAGCAGCCTGAGCCCCGCCACCCTCCCAAGGCAGCCGGCTCTCACGGGCCGGAGCTGAGACTGCCGGGGCCCAGCTCCCGTCAGCATTAAAGAGGATCGTTCTAGTGTCCCTGGCTGCGTCCACCTGCCCCCATGGGGGGCAAGTTAGATCCAGTGGGAAAGGACTGGGAAAGGAAGAGAACTGCTGGTCCCCTGCGAGGGAGAGAAGAGGGGAGGCAGCATGGGGGCGAGGGGTTAGAAAAGATACATCAGTGCGAAATTCCTATTTAAAAAAATGGAGAAAAGGGAAGAGGAACAAGTGATTAAAAGCTCCCCGCCGCATGCATTCTTCCGATAGCTAACCCCAGTGGTGACCTTTCTACATGCCACAATGAAAAACTACCCAAACGGTGACCACTTCCAATTAGTACCGCATCTCCGCACTCCTGGCTTCAGACCGGTATCTATCACACACACAGCCCTGAGCCGGCCGTGCTGGGGGACAAGTCTCCTTCGGGCCCGCCCTCGCAACGAAGGCAAATGTACTGGCACCTCGGAGTAACGTCCTGGGGAATTTTCTTTGCAGTGGAGTAGAGTGATCGGATAATAGCGCAGTCCTTGGGCCGCTGTTTGGAAAGAGCTGCTGGATCGGCCCCTCGGACCGCTCACCCGGTTTAAGGAAACCCTCCCGTCCTCACATTGTTACTATTGCAGCATTAAAGGCACTTTAAAGTAAACATTCTCGTTCCCTAAATTAGACACCTCAAGACTCGCCTGATGGCAATAGGAGATGGACGTCTCTATTTACATAATTTCACATAGATTCACCGCAGGGAAATTTATGGCCAAAGAGGGACTTCTTGATTTCCCAAGAGCCTGACAAGTGCTAGACAATAAAAGGAACCCGGGACCACGGTGAAATGATATCAGTCTCTCAGGGGACCAGCAATTTGCTTCATTTCACTTTAACGCCCCCTGCTTTAGTTAAACAAGTCTCCCGAATTCCCAGCTTGACCATACATTAGAACTTTAATTAAAACAGACTCCAAAGTGACTTTGGGGAAATGTGCAGTGGGAAGCTTGGCCAAAGCAATGCCCCCTCCCCCGCCCCCCGGCAGATTAGAGAAAAAGGTTTCTCTCCAATCAGTTCCATTTGTTTGTATTTATTTTATTTCATTATCTCAGCTGGCAAGTCTATTATGTTTGCAGACAATAGGAGACAAATGTGACATGAAACATGACGTGAAATACTGTTCCGTATTCGCGCGAGGTAACTATATATAGGAAATATCCATTTTCAACAATGTTTTCGAACTATAAAATTCGATGTTATAATCTCCGCACGTTTTCTGGATTCAAAGATCAGGACTGCGTCAAAAATTACTCGGTTGAGAGTTGCAAGTAAAGAGAACTGATGGGGAGATTGTTCTCCTAAAATATTGCCGTCATATTTAATGGACACATAAATGAGAACATCAATTTGGAAGCATGCGAGCTGAAATCCTTCTTAAACAACCAATTCAGTCTCCGTAGCTGCAGATGATATATATGCTCCTTCTAAGAGGCAACACAATCATTTTGAATGTGATTATAACATATGATTTGTGATTTCTTGGACATTCTCTCATCTTTGTTGTTGTTCTTGTTGTTTGCTTTAGAAACTAAAAAGCCTGTAAAAGAGAGGGGAGGAGGAGCCTGCCTTTACTACCTCATTTGGAGCAAACCTGCTAAAATGACCTGAATAAAAAAGACAGTGTCCGGCATACAAACAGTAACACAGATGAGATTTTCTCACTGCTGTGTGATTTTCCAGGCCTCTATTATCTTTTCTCTTGGCTATTTATTCACTAGTGCGTTTTGTTTGAAAGGGCAAGAATTCGGACAGCTTTTCTAATTATTTTTCTTCTTGAATGTCCTAGTCTAAACAAACCTATTTAAGAGAAAACAATGGACTTTTTTGTCTGTATGTGTGTGGAGTGTATGAAAAAAAACCCCCAAACCCGTAATTCTTTCCTGGCATGATTTAAGTAAAACTACACCTAACGTATTGTTAAGCCAGTAATTCCCACAGAGAGCTAACACCTAAGAAAATGATCTTTGCCTAATACAAAGATGCAAGAAATGTCCCCATCTCCATTGAGGCCTAGCTGCCCAGCTGCTGTTAGGACAGGTCAGTGTTTCTGTTATTTAAAGCGGTTTTTTAAAATGCTCAAATATAGGTGATTGCAATTATTTAGCTGCCTTATTTCAATGACACCAAATAAACAATTAATTATAGCAAAGAATGTTCACTGGAACCATCCAAGGGAGGAGTGTGCTCTGATTACCATCACCTCTTTCCTGAGGAAGAGGTCTGTGAAATTTGCCTGGATGACAGGATCTGACTAAGCATCATTCTGCGTGAAATTGACAGAGCCCTGTAAAGTTGTACCTCATACTCTTTATACCGTAATATTAACAAATATGAGCAGGATCGCTCTGCCATCCAGAAGAAAAATAAACAAACAAAAAAATTACCGTCAGTTTTTATAGATTTTCATATACACCGATATTTGGTTCTCATTCATTATTTAGCACAACTCCCCCCACGGAACAGTGTGAATTAGAACTTAGAACGCAATGAATGATTTGTCACCTTTACATTTCACTTCCCAAGAAAGATCAGTCTATTACTTACTGCTAAAGTGCTGGCCACAATGAGCTGCAACACATTCCAGCTTCCCATTGTTAATCGCGATTTCCGCCCTCGTGCTAATATTACCAAATAAAATGTATATATTATTACACAAGCCGCCGGCTGAAGTCTTGACCGAATCCTGTCAGGCGCTAGCTGAATGGCGTGGGACATTAACTACGAGGAAAGCCTGGGAGAATCAGCGTATCCTTGCCGTAGGCCCCTGGACCGCTACAGCCTGGCTCGGGCAATGCCGAGGGGCAGGTGGGGAAGCGGCGAGGATACGCGCAAAGGAAAATGTCAGATCGTAACAAACCCAGCGCCCCCAAGACCGGGGCTTGGCCAGGAGATACTCACAGTTAAAGTCTGGCATTTTCGGGAGGATCATGCCCGCTGTGGATGCTCGTAACCACTGATCCAGCTGAAAAGTCCCGGCACTGAGTTTGATGGGGTCTGCGGCAGGGTGAGAAGGGTGAGCCCCTTGCACCTGGGAGTAGGAGTAAGACAAAGCGGGGTGCTGCCCGGCCAGAGCGGCTGCCGAATAGCTGTACATGGGGTGCCCGTAGAGGGCGGCCTGGGTGGGGATGCCTGCTCCCCCCTGGTGCAGTCCCAGGGCCATGCCCCCGGCGGAGTGGTGGTGGTGGTGATGGCTGCTGGCGCTGCTGGTGCTGGTCAGGAAGCCGGGCTTGGGCACCAGCCCGCAATGCGCGGCGAGGATCCGCGGCGGCGAAGGGCTCTCGGTCCGCAGGCAGTCCGAGGAGCCGCCGCTGTGGCGCTCGGAGGAGGACGGGGGGCTGCAGCTGCTGCTGTTACTGCTGCTGCTGCTGTGGCCAGATGTGTTGGCGAGGGAGGTGACCAAGGCCAGCGGTGAGGTCTGCGCGGAGGCGGCGGCGGCGGCTTTGGGAGGGTCGACTGCTAGGAGAGCATCGATCCGGAAATTTTTGGATTTTTCCATCGGATTGTTTCTAAAAAAAAACAACCTCCCTTCGTCTATAAAATAACCCTAACAAACAGCCCCCGCCGACCCCACAGCGCCCCGCGGAGCGTCTGCGCCCCCCTCCCACTCCCACTCCCAGCGCTGGGGCTCTGCCGAGACCGGAGGACCAGCCCCCCAGGCCAAGCACAGCAAAATGTCTCTCGGCAGATAGTAAGCACCTCAGCTCCAAACTCTACTCACTTGAAGGCTCAGATCCGGCTCCCATTGGCCCCGAGGCTGGAGGAAATACTATTGGTGGCCGGCACTAGGGTTTGGCAGCCGCGATTGGCCCTGCAGCACACCTGTCAACGCGTCGGGAATGGGGCCTGCCCACTTCATTTCTTTGCCCTCTGGAGCAGGTTGAAGGGAAAGAGGGGGTGTGTGTGTGTGTGTGTGTGTGTGTGTGTGTGTGATGACCAACACAGAGGAAGGAAAGTGACTTGAGAAGCTTCTGTATTTACCTCCCCCTGACCCACAAAAAAAACAAAACCAAAAATAAATGTCTCCGTTGTGCCAGGTTTTGATAGACTGAAGATAAAATTCAGCCAGGAAGAATGTGCAATAATCGCAAGGCAAACATATTCTGCTTGAACATCATCAGCAATGATGCGTTAGTCGTTCCACATTCATACCCTGGTATGAAGAGTCTTGGGCCACAGCAAATATGTCTGTGCGTGTGTATGTGTGCGTGTTTGTGTGTGCGAGCGAGCATCTGGACAGCGGCACAATGTACAGCTGGAAGGATTCTCTCCACTTGTGTCTGTTTAGCCCATTCTGCAGTGAACGTGATGTTACCTTAATCGGTGTAAGATTGAAGTGTAAAATGTGTAAGATTTAAGTGAGATGTTCGTACGGTTCGTTTGGGTGGTTTAAGGAATCTATCCCCCACGAAGCGGCCTGTAGTCTTTTTGTTGTGATGAAAGGCCCGGGCACGGAAAAATAAGATGAAATATGTTCTCAGACACTTACTACGGTGTATCCATAGTCTACAGAACACATCTGGAATGACAGGTTGGATAATATCCATCTCTAGCTGGATATGGATTGATCTGATATGTCTTTCCAGATGTGATCCACATCTATACTCAGTTTCTAACCTAATGTATCAATTTGGTGACCACAAAACAGGACCTGGATGAAATTTATTTCAAGTCTTTAAATAACAACAAACATAATAAACCTGCGTTTGCTCCTGACCCCAGGCTTTTCACGCAGATGTCTGACCTGTATCATCAGCTCACCGGTGAACAGTGCATTTTTATTTTCACAGTTATGCCACAAAAATTCAGCTCCGCCAAGAGCCTTACTCTATTCCCGGTATGCTTACAACACTGTGTATATGTATAATTACAACACGACTAGCCAGTGATAATATAACAGGCAAGGCTTTTTCTAAGCCTTGTTAAATGGCATCGCTTTGGCGATCACATTTGCAAAATTAATAGCAATTGCTACGTACTTTCAGAGAAGAAGGCATCAGCTGCTGCTTAAATAAAAGCACAATATTTTATAGTGATTTTCTATTATTAAGTGACAAATCAGCGGTCACACAATGTGCCAATGAGAAGGCAACAATGTTTTATACACCCCGTATGCCTACACAGACCACAGCTTTTGCCTTCCACACTATTCATTTGGCAACTTGCCTTTTACAATAAAAGACCATGTAAAATAAAAATACAAAAGGGGGGAAGGGGGAACTCTCCAATTCTTTGTGCCTGGGTGAGACACGTCAGCACTGTTTTTTTTAATCGGAATGAAAAATATTGTTTCACATAGACCAAAAAAAACACAGTGTTAATTATTGCAGCTCGGCTTATCCCCAGCAATGGGGACTCAGTTCTCCACCTTAACGCCCTACACATATGGTTGCCTCTATCGAAAGTCCAAGCTGTGGTATGCAGTGTATTAAACTCCAGTTTTCTATCATTCCTGGACACTTCAAATATTTACAGTATATGCGCTGCCAACAGATTTTTAACGAGTTGGAAAGAATAAACATCTGTAAGTCAGGAAGTCAAGCCTGCCACCAAAATTCGGTTTTGTCAATAGTGTTATTAGACCTACTTATCTTACACAAATACACCGAAATATAAAAGGAAAAGCAAGAGGGAGGCAGGTTTCCAGTCTTTTGCAAAGTAAGAATTTCCTGACGCTCTAGAAGGGGGTTAGGAGAGAAAAGAGGCAGAACGCAAATGGGAATGTGAACAGAAGGTCAGGCCGTTACAAGAAAGAGTCACAAAGTAAACACATTCTCCCTTCAAAAGCTTTTGCAAGAGCTGGTGATAATGTGTCTGACTTTGTACCTGCACAGGACTTAATTTCCATATAATTGCAGCTCGGGATTGTGAAATTACTCTGTTTCCAAGGGACAGGTATTTATTAAATATTTGCTTCACCTGTTAGGTTTTTTTTTTTCAGGTCCGAAAGCGCCTAACACCAGAGATCGTAGGAAGGCCAGGATAGCCCCAAAGCCACGTAATGTCAACCCATGCAGGTATGAAGCATTTTAAAAATACATCAGGTTGTATTCACGTTATCATACATCGAACTCTCCCCACAGGCTGCTTCAGAATGACCTCTCCAGGGAAGTGTCATCATCGCTTATTTAAATCAAAACACTAACAAGTGTCCACAGGGAACAGTTTTGCACTGGCAGGGAGATGGTCTACATGACCTAACAGATCCTGCCCGTGTCTCTAGCTTTAGCTCCTCCTCCGTTTAATACTTCTAACAAGGGCAACGTCCTTTACCAGGAAATTCAGATTTTTGTCCTGAGAGAGATGTTTTTCCCATCCCCATGCACTTCCCAGGGAGCAGGGTACTGGGCAAATAAAGTAGCTACTTTAAAAGTAAAATAAAATTGTATAAGCAATTGTTATAGAGCTGACTTCTCTCTCTCTTTTCCCTGGGTGTGATGCAGTCTGAACACAATCTAGTAACCAGACGTGCAGATCAATGTGTGTGTGCAGAGTACTGGGAACAGCGTGTTTTGGCCGGCGACTGATGGAAAATGTCAGTATAACCACCCCAATCCCAAAGTCCCCCCACCCCGCCAAGCTAATTAATTGTATCCATCCCATTAATGGTGGTAGTGTACGTAGCTATTGGAAATTACCAGCCCCTGAGAGCCAGTTTGGGTAGATCTCCTGTGTTCAAGGATTTGTTGATGTCCGTGGAGATTCCCCATGCACTGGGTTTATTTCTGCGGAGCTGTGGGTGGAAACCCTGCAAGTCGATTTAAGAAATGGCACGTCGATAACTCAAGTTACAGTTACACCTGTACAGTACAAGGCAGCGCCCTATTGGGCTATCCCTTCCCTTCACATCCCCTAGTAACTATGGCGGACTATGCTGCACACCACTTAGCAACTGAGCTTTGTGGCTTCTGGGAGTAGTATTTTGAGGCAGGTTTCACTCTGCCGTCTTGTGATTTCCACTTGCCCCCCGCACGCCCCCTCGCACACACTGTACCAGGGAGCTCAGAAAATTAAAACCCTTTAAATCATTCCTGCATTCATGTGACCCTGTGTGAGCCAAAGACCTCCTAAACGAGAAAATCCAGCCTGTTGTGGTCCATGTACCTATTACCTGGCAATGCCCTGTGTGAAATGGCTAGCTGGGTACAGGAAGCGTGTTGGTTCGGTGTCTGGATTGCAAGGTTTGTGAATAACACCTTAATGCTCAGGAGTGCAGCGGCATCAGAATTCTTCTCATGCCTCCCAGGCCGGCCTGCATGTGAAGGATTGGATTATGGGTATCTTTGACACAGGCATGTAAATTATTGGTCTGTAAAACATACTGGTTCATTTGTATAATGTACTCCCTTTCTTACGGGCCATATTTTATTTGGGGGATATGTTGCTTGTGGATGTGCGGTTCAGAGCATTTTGAATATGGAAATAACATGGATTGGATGAAGCCAGAGACACATGCAAACTAGTACAAATCACCAACTATTACTGCCCATATGGGGATCAGTCAAGTATTAAAGGCCACTGTGATGCCCAGGCAGGGTAAATACATTTAAGGGAAGCCCACAGGCCAGATAGCCCCCCAAGGGGAGGGGTGGGGCAGGGGAGGAATTACCGGGAGGGGAGAGGAGGTCCCGATCCTGTAATGGGCCTCCTCTCTTGCATAAAAGCTGCATCTCGCCCCCCAGATTTATCAGGTTGTTGTATTTGCATTAATGTGGAGGATACACGTGTTGGGGGGCGGAGAGGGGAATGTTTCCAAGCTAAACACCAGAATCTCCTCTCCGTTCCCAAACTCAGAGGCCGGGCATCCCTGAGAGTCCATTTCCTTTTTCCCAAGACGGAGCAGTTTGTTTGAGAGTTTTTCTCTGCGTCTTTACTGCCTGCTTCCGACCTGCTACTTTCTGGTGCTTTATTTTTGAAGCAAAGCCCATTGAAGCCAGTGGGGGTCTTTCCATGAGCTTCAAAGGGCTTGGGATCCGGGCCTCCCCTGCAGCAAACGCACCAGCAGCAGCGTGAACGCCCCAGTTGCCCTTCGTCCTCCTGACAGAGCTGGGATCAGTCCCCTGCCTGGTGGGCTATCCTCGCTGGGTCCTCCATGGCTGTTACTTTGGCCCATCTGTGCCTGACATAGGGAGGCTTGTAGCGGTTGCTTAGAAACATAAACAGAGATTGTTGCCTAAATCTGAGACAAATGGGGGTGGGCGAACAGCTAAAAGCCACCGTTTGCAAAACAGCACCCAGGGCCCCTTCCCCCCCCCCCCCAATGAAGCCTCTTTTGCCACACAGCTAGGAGCTAGGGCATTCAGGACAGGGAATTGGGAAAGCCTTTGTAAGGTTTTGCCCGAAGCACGGGGGACGCCTCGTTCAAGCCTCTGCATGCATGAGTCTTGTGGCTCAGTGGGCTGCAGAGACAGGCTTGTCAACTGTCATTTTAAGGAACCTTATCGCTCCCCCTTTACGACAAGTCTCACGTAGTCCGGGTGGTTCTGCCGGGCCAGCTTCATCACTACCACAGGATCGGGCCGGACCCCCAACGTCTGAGGGGCAAATTCTTCATCCCAAGAAGGGGCAGAATTCCCAGAGCCGAGCCATGCCCCAAATGTTCCGGACCCCCCCCACACACACACACTAGAATCTGGGTGTGCCCCATGCACACCTAGCCATGTGAGCTGCCAGAGCTCGGACACAAACCTGGCACGAGGCACGGAAATCCGCAAAGTATCAGCAGCACACGAGCTCGGCAGAACAGACTCTTCCAACGCCTCTTGCAGCCCTGACTCAGGCCAATCTACCCTCGACTTCTACTAGAGCTTTCCTTCACTAAGGACTGCACAACCTCGAGATGGCTGCATTTGCCGGTTCACTTAGGCACGGGGTTTCTAAAATGTTAAATGTCAGCCTGGTCTAGTTGGTGGAACGGTTCAAATCAGAATAAATGGCAGTTGCGCTTTCACTGATATATTCCCTACCCAGTGTCCATGCAAGGCGCAGGATGGCATAGCAAGTGAACGGTTTAGTCTGTCTCGGGAAGAGGTACAAGCTCAGAAGAAAGAAAAGGAGGACTTGTGGCACCTTAGAGACTAACCAATTTATTTGAGCATAAGCTTTCGTGAACTTCATCGATGAAGTGAGCCGTAGCTCACGAAAGCTTATGCTCAAATAAATTGGTTAGTCTCTAAGGTGCCACAAGTCCTCCTTTTCTTTTTGCGAATACAGACTAACACGGCTGCTACTCTGAAACCTGTCATCAAGCTCAGAAGAGAACAAGACGAGGACGGGAGTGAACCAGGGGTACCCGAATGGTAACGTTCAGAGTGGGGTATTAGATTCCACGGAGGCAATAAAAACTGCATTGTTTCTTTCTCTTCACGTCATTAGCAATCACTTTTAACGTGAAACGTTGTCGATTGGGGAAAATATCAAGACATCCGTTGCCCTACATATTGACAGACTGTTTCCAGTGTCAGACATTGTTCCACCGAATACTAAAGGGGCTGTATAACTAGATACGACTAACGGAGTATTGAAAGGGTCGCTTTGAGAGGAGTGGTAGACCCAGCCGATTTTCCACTGGAAATTAACACAGTATAAACGCACCCCAGAAATATTTTAGCCTTTTGGGGTAAGATGTATTCATATTTAACACCACTTTTCCACCTCATTGTTCAGTTTTGCATTTCTTTTTGATCGGATCTACTTACTATGTGAAACGGATAAGTTCTCTTGTTTCCAATTTCTGCAGGGCTGACACGACTCTAATTTAACTCGCTAAGCAGTCCCTAATATTATTACGGAGGCTGTTGAAGGACAGAGTATTGCTCTGGCACCTAATATTTGAAATGAGGAATCTGGAGATTTCGCTATGTGAAATCACCTGCAGTGAAATCTTTTCTCAGCGCAGAGTTAGGGCTTGCACCAGGCATGGTAGTCGTCTCCAGCTGGGTGTTGTAAAATGAAAATTAATTCACAACATGGTTTGTTTTGTAGATATGGACATCATGTTGCGGTGACACTTTATGGCCTTTTTCCTGATTTGAAAAAGGTGGAAAGCTGCGGGCGAGTTCACTTAGCGTAAAAATTGAAAATATGATTTTACAGCCACACTCAGGTTATTGTCTGGAGGGCTTCAAAACGAATGGCACCAATGCCTAGCCCAGATCCGTCAGACAGAATAGGTTTTACAGAAACCGCAGTAAATTACAAGATCTCTGCAAAACACCATCAATCAGGTGCGACAGAAAAGCATCGAACATTTTGATGGCTTTAATTTATGTGACCGAATGCCAAGCAATTAAAACAGTTCAACCCCCCCCACCCCACCAGCGATTAGCCTCGTTTCCGTTCAGGGGTATCCTTTGGAGAGGTATCTAATATGTATGTCCAGCATAGGTCTCTTTGGCTCTCAAAGGCTACCACTGGGCCATCCTTCCTCGTGGATAGAGTTGGAAATATAAAGGACATATTTCCAACTCTATCCACGAGGAAGGATGGCCCAGTGGTCCGAGCGCTGGGCGAGGCTAGGAGAGACCGGGGTTCCTTTCAGTCCCTGCTCTGCCCACGTACTTACTGCGCGGCTTTTGGTCAAGGGCACCGCAGTTCCCCCAGCTAGAAAACCGGCCTAGAGTGGAGGTGGTTGGCAACCTAGGTACTAAGAAAAAAACGCCAACAAAAGTCAGCCCATCACGGCCACGGAAAAAGAAAAATATTCAGATACTTTCATGCCATGTAGCCGTCGACTACATAACACACCTGGGAAGACGTATTGGATACTGTTCCTCTCTAGCTGGGTATCTGATATGCCTTTCCAGATGTGATAGTATCTATATTCAGTTTCCAATTTAACGTATCAACATACATAGTCGGCTCCAGGAATTGAACTTCGGGCCTATTCTGATACACGAATAGCAGCACTAAAATGTTTCAATCAAGGTGGATAATGACAGGAAGTTTCAGTTAATTGGTATATTTAGCTGTGCTGATGTGGCAGAAACGGCAGCTGTCCGGCTAGGAAAAGGGAATCTAGACACAGTCTCCTTCGAGGCATCTTGCAATACAATACAAGAGCCACAAACACCTTCCAATTTACAGGACCTGGACCCGTAATGAACGTCTCCCCTGTGGGTTTTCCCCCCCTTTCATTGTATTGCCACCTCCCTCTATGGACATGATCCAGTCCGTGGCCGGTTTATATCTGGCGGTAGCTAAATTGTCCCGTCGAGCTTTCTAGAAGGAGTTTTTTAAACTACTTTTCCCTTCTAAGTGCGCCCTCCTGTTTGCTTCGAGTTCCTAGAACCAGCCTAGAAAGTTCAGCGGCCTGCCCCTCTCCGAGCTGCAGGCAGAGATAATCTGGCTAATGAACTCGTTAAAGGGTCCCCTGTGACCCCTGGCAGCTCTTCAGCTCAGCTGGGAAATCAGCTGGGAAAGGGCCTTGGAGTTCAGCTGCCTTCTGTCAGGTTCCTGTGGGGGCAGCTCCCCCATTTAAACAATGCGCCCTTTGGAAACGCAGCGCTGGTGTAGCCCTACGAACCGAAAACAAAACAAACCAGAACAAAGGGCCTCCAAAGACCGGGGCCTATTCCCATTGACCCTCACAGCCAGAAACAAAGGATTGCTTTCTGGTCAGATCACTTTCTAGACCACCGTTTCCGCCCCCCTGTTTCATATTTCATGCTTAGGGAAAGATTTAGATGTTCAGAACATCTTGTATTGAATACCGCTGTCACGAGTATATTTGGGCGGGCGGGGGAAGGAGACTCCTATATCAAAGCAGAATAAATGGGGTAGGGCTTCCTGTCCAGACAGCTCCCAACTCACAGCTGAGCATTGTGCAGTGTCCTTTAGAGCAGGTTGTGGAGAGCAATAGGAATTCCTGCACCTGTGTTGATCCAGTATATTGCCCAGGTGAAAACAATAAGGGGAACATGGCTTTATCTCGGCGGAGATTAGCACAAGGCCCAACCTCGGTGACACCTCTCAGGGCGTCTCTGGGTGGTCTCCTTTAATGAAGGGTCTCCTCTGTTTACCCCAGGAACGTTTCGCGGTACAAGCCGCTGAGTATCAGTTCATTTTAAAAGAAAGGGCAAGGCGTGGAATTTACAGTGCCGTCTGGCAGGTCTTCCGAGCGACAGGCGACCAAGTGGGTCCCGCAGAGTGCATCTTGCTCAAAGACCATTTTATGTTCTGGTCCCGCTGCGTTCAGAGGCGATCCAGTCAGCTCTCAGCGTTTACACACAGCGATGAAGAGGAGCGAGATGATCATGCTCAGTTTCCCCGTTGTCGTTTTTTTAATAAAGGTGCCTGTTGCCTTTTATTAAAAGACAATCAAATAGTAGCTGAAGTAATTAAAATTTCAAAGGTTCGTATTAAGAGCCTTGTCTGACTCTCTACCCAGTCCGGAGTGGGGTCAAGTTAGTTTGTATTAAAGGGACTGGATTGCATTCTTATATATTAAATTAAACCCACAAAAGCTGAATTCAAAACGCCCAGATGTTCTCTACAAGAAATAACCAATGGTAGGCACTGGGCCAGCAATATTGCCAAAAACACATATTACACTGCGACATTCTGTAAATGAGATAATGATACATAAACCTCCATGATAAATGTGACATCCCAGAGATGTCTCCTCTAAATTAGCTGCTTGCATTGACTGCTAATAATGGTGAGTTTATGAAAGCAATTTCAGTGCAAAAAGCAAAGGGTCTCCTTGGTCTAATCAGCCTGCCTCTCTTAATGGATGAGGGGGTCAGGCTGAGAATTATTGACACTCCGCTGCCCTTAACCTGTTTCCCAATAAAGCTGATTAGTTTTTGTCAATTCATCAGCTAACCACTCTCGCTGGGACTGCATCAAAGCCGTATTTGCTCAGGGGAAATCAACAAGTCACAGATCAGATCCATTAAGGAGCGGCTCCGGCTGAAGATGGTTCGAGTGTCAAACCAGACTCCTTGATTGACTTAACCAGTCAGACCGTGCTGACCCACAAAAAACCCCAACAGCCCGCAGCTTCAAACACTTGTATTCTCTCTGCTCTCCGAAACGCGGGCGAGGCGGGACAGCGGTTTTGCATGCCGCGGTTACAGATCTGTGTAAGGCATCTGCAGAGACTTTAAAGGTGCCCGATGTTAACGTGCTATTTGTTGGGGGTGGAAGGTACCGATTTATCTAATGTGGGGTGATTGGGGGGAGGGGATGTGTGTGGAGAAGACCGTTCCGGTTTGGTGAATATCTTCCAACTGCGAATGTAAACAGACACAGATCCCCTCTGAATCCCCCGTGATATCTGCCGGGGGGCCAGTGCCAGGGTGTGAATTCAAGTAAACTCTCTCCCTCCCCCAATCACTTCCAGCTCTTGTCTGAGCGGCGGCAGCGGTATTTCCTGGGACTCCTGGGTTTGAACTGCGGCGCCGGAGGGAGGCCGGTTCAAAGTCCCCTTTGCCGGGGAGAGTCACTTGTCCACCGTGTTCCTGTTTATAGAACCCAACCGTAGGCTGAGCCGCTCGGTTACAAACCGGCTTGTATTAAATGCTGACCTGTAACCCGGGCCCGACACCGCCACGCCCTCGCCTTTAGGGGAGCGAGGATGCGGCTTGTGCCCAGCTGCCCTTTCAAATGTAAATGGCGCTGGCGGGGAAGGGGTTTGATCATATCCTTTTGCGAAGTAGCTTCCGAGTTTTACAGACCCTTGATTCCCCATGGGCAGGCACGGGGTTTTCTCTGCCAGGGACATCTATCCAGGCTTCTTCAAAGCCGCCTTGCCCAAGCCGCTTTCAAACAAACAAACCAACAACCAGCGCCTTAGTTTCATTCAAATAACCACAAGCGGCTAGAGCCCAGTAACTTCAGAGAACAAAACTCCGTGCTGGCCCTTTAAAGCCCAACCGCTAGCCTTCCAACCCATCCCCCTTCAATTTAATTTCATTAAAACGGAGCATGAATATTTCTATTAAACCTAAAATGAAATATGAAGCCATTTAGACTCTGCCTGCACCAATCACCCAGATTTATGACTTTTATTCATCACATCAAGAGCTGGGAAAAATGAATTTTCTTCACCCAGGAAGGAAATAAAACCCCAGCCTTGGTCATTTCCAGAAAGCTGTTAATTTGCCCATGTGGTAATTACTTTCACAATTAACTAAAATACAAATCAACTTGACAAATTGGGTTAGTTTATATATTAATTAGCCAGTTTAAATTTATTCATTATGAAAAGACAATTTAAGAGGACCTTGGATGTCTGTTTTATTGCAATAAATTATTGTTAGGAAATGGGGCTAATAAAGTATCCTAATATTTAAGGATATTGTATATGCGGTAGGGATGCTTTATTGACAATTTCACTTTGCAAATAGCAATGCCTTCTAAAACAGCTCGGCACCAATGCCCCAAACATCAACAAGGTGCCTAGCTAGCAGCACGGCTGGCCATGGACGAGGAAATCAATGGGCTTTACAGGAAGGAATTGGGTATATCAGATTGTAACATTTTCATTGCAAATGTTACAATAATACCTTGCAAGAGGAGGAAAGCAGGCCTGGAGCAACACGGGTGAATTGGTAGTAGAGCGCTTTGCAGGCACCCTCAAGTTGGGACTCTGATTTAACACAATGTCGATAGAATCATTCGATGCCTTTTAGCTTGTGATCTTTATAAATGTCCCTCTATTAAATTAGAAAATGATTCTCTTCTCGTTTAATTGTATTCTTTCGTTTCTTATTTCCAATTAATTAGTCCTATCGACGTTGCAATATTTTAAATGACTGGAGTCCGTTTACAGTTTAAAATATATGGGTCAGCACATGCAATTTTATACTAGACAGAACTATATAATGTGGGTTTTAACTACTCTTCTCTCATATGTCTTAAACATCTGGCTAAATGCATCATTTGGAAACACTTTGTTGGAAGTACTTTGCATCCTTGTTAATAGTACATACTTTACTGTTCAATCTGTACTCTATTATAGCACTCGCAGACGCCTGGGAAAGTGGACTCAAAAGAAACTATAGAAAACCAAAAGCCTCTTCTATCACTTACTAAAGCCATTATTTTGATATTTTCTCTAATTTCCTCAATAAACGCCTTTTCAAAAAGCATAAGGTTAAACAAAATAACACTAAGTTTGGAAATACTTTGTTCCTTTGTTTAAAAAAAAAGGTACCCCATGTAATACTAAAAGAAGTGATGTGTATTCTACAAAAATGCAAGAGAAATATATGGACATGAGTAGTAGTGCTCTGAAAACAACACCAGGAAAATAAACGCTGAATACGTAGAACTAAACATTTGTTACTTGAAAACGGAACCTAAGGATAGCTATGGGAAAATTATCTTTCCACTCTGATTGTGGAGTTTCTTCCACAATTTAAAAATTGCTATAGATCTTGTGCAAGTAGGTTAATGTGACAGCAGCCCTGACTGATATTTCAGTCAGAGCTGAGAGAGTCTGACAAGTTTTCTTTATTAGATTAATTCACATTTTTCACACTAGCTTAATTTGAACAGGAACTCGAATCGTGCCCATTATCTATGGATTCTGATCCTTCATCCTTTGCTCAGGCAAAGCTGCCATTGAGCGATTTGCCAAGAATCAGGACTGCAGGATGGGATCTATAAAGTGTAAGGCAACTATATATATATTTATAGTTAATTACCGCAATGGCCCCTTATTTTACTTTTTATTATCCCCCAGACATCCTTTTCCTGACCTTTCTTTAGAAGAGGCGTTGTTTGGATGCGGCACAGAGACTCTGTTTGTGTTCTCTGGACAGATATGTCGCCTCTTGTGAACTAGAGGGAACGGTTTCTATTCTAAAAACAGCATCTGCCAGAAACTCGCTTCATCTCAGTCCATACACGTGTGTCTGGAATCATGGCATATGCCAGATTCCAGGCGTGGAATCTTGACAGACCGCAGGCAGACTGAAAGGGAGAAGGGTTAAAATCACCTCCCATTTTAAAATCTACTTGAAACCACGGCGTATATATAACTTGGTGAACCCCTAACCCAAACCACTTCTAACCCAGAAGTCAGAACAGACCCTTAAACGATTGCCCTCTTTGAATCTCCCAACTCTCCGTTCCTTTTGTTCTGTTGGGTGATATGTACTGTATAAGAAAAGAGAAACCCATCTTTTGGGGGCGAAATGGCACCCTCTTAATTGTTTAATGGCGCAGCCAAGAAGCTAGGCGGAAAATATATGATAATAGGGTTAGACTCATAAAAAGACTCGCACACAAATGTTAACCCCAGCTCTACACTGCACTCCCTTTACTTTTCGATTCAACACTGTTATGGAAACAGGAGAGATTTTTCTTCCCAATCTGCAGAGCTCATTGTTGACAAGTCTCTCCAGTTCTGTGGGGTTTTCTTTCTTTCTTTTCCTTCCTCCTTTCAACAACCTTTCACATGCCCGAACCCCACCGATAACTTCCCAAGGGGGTGTAGAAAAGCGAGAGGGCGGGACAAGGTGTTTATTTCCTGTTTATTGTCATTAGAATAAGGATGCGTCAAAGGGGTAGGGATTGTTGAAACAGTAAATGAAGGGGTTTGATTAATTGCTTTCGAAATCAGCTCAACAGTGTAGCAACCTTCAGGTCGCATCCGGCACTATCTGCGGAGCTGATCTCAAGATGCAGAAAAGAGGAGATTTGCTGGAAAAGATTAACCCAGCCCATTTCAGTTCAGTGCAGGGTGAACTCCCAGAGAACTCGTGGGAAAAGCTCAGTGGCAGGCTTGTGAAAGGGAAAACAAAAAACAAACCAAACACAGCTTCCCCGCTTCTTTTGCAGCAGACTCGGTTCTTTAATAATACAGTGGAGGCCTGTCAGCTGGATGGATACTTGTCAAAGGAATAAAGCCACTAACCTAATGGACCGGTCCCAGCACCCCACACAGAAAGCCCTTTCACCTCAGCTGTACTGAACCCCTTGGAAAGAATCACAGGGGCAAATCCTGGATCTGCCCCCAAAGGACAGAGAGGTGGAAAGGATTTGTTGGGACCTCCTGGCTCCTCTCCCCACCCTGCAAGATTGTCCTCTGCAGTTTTTAATGTGCCAAACCCAAAGGTCCATCGATCATCATCACCACACTGCCCCTTTGAAGGGCAATGTGACAGCCCTCCCCCAGCGGCCGGTGCCGATCTCTTGTGCAGCTCTCCCCACCTTCTGGCTGCCTGAATATGGCGCAGAGATGGTGCTAACCCGGAGCAGGAGGAGGGTAGACAAGAGCTTCCGAAGGGGGAGGACAGCGAGGGCACAAGTTGTATCGTGCTCTAGAAAGGCGCTTGCTCTCTCCTCCCCGTACTGTGTGCATCAGGGCAGCCTGGGCTGGCTGCGGGCAAAGGGGACGTTTGCTCAGGGGGCAGATCCTCAGCGGGGCTTCTTGTCACAGCTCTGTGGCCTTCAGTGGAGCCGGGGCAATTTCCGCCAGCTGGAAATCTGCCCCCCCCCCCAGCCCAGCCCAGCCCAGCCCAGGCATCAGAATAGGCCTGTGTTTGCCACTGACTGGGCTGGGAGCGTGATGGGGCTCAGGGAGAGGAGGGGCCCAAGGACTGTCACCAGAGCTCGGCTCTCTCCAGGCCTGCAAGGCCTTCCGGATCTCACAGGAAGAACCGCACAGCTGCCGCCTCTCTGGCTGGGGGAAGGCGCCGGAGAAGGGGAGCCAGCGGTTGCACTGCCAGGGAACCCCGGGCTATATCCGTCACACCGGCCGGAGCGGGTCCACAGGCGGCTTGCGGGGAGGGTGGGAAAGGAGAGCTCAGAGCAGGCGCTCCATTCAGTCCAAGCCATAAACCAGCACAGGTGTGGGCCCTGCTGGGCCCTGGCCGGTGAGGCCTGCGGCCACCTGAGAAGGAACAACGCCCCCCCGCCCCCCCCCCCCGGCAGAGGTCACTTCTTGCCATTGTAAAATGGCCTTGTGCAAATAGAAAGGAAAGGAGACGATCAAAGCAAAAGAGTGACCGTGCAGAGGCTTGCTCCTGGTTACTCTCTCTTGCTGGGGTGCAGGCAGCTGGTTTGCATCAGGCAATGGGGTCCCACTCCTGCCCTCTTCTTTACCCCGGCCCAGCGACATTTAGATTGAGAAGGATCAATCCCCTCCATGGTTTTAAGGGGGTTTCTATGGACATTTCATATTAAACAGAGCCCCAAATACAGAAGGGGCGTTAGAGAACCTGGGCAATGGCCACTGTTAGGGTCCCTCGTTCAGCGACGCCCTTCAGTGGAGGAGAATCAGTCCTGCATGCTGGGCCCGATCCAAAGCCCTTCGAAGTTAATGGGAGGACTTCCATTGATTTCAGCGGGCTTTGGATCAGGCCCTTTGTGCTAAGGCTGGGGGAGCAGAACGCAGCAGTTCCCACTTCCCCCTTTCCAGGAAGCCTCCGCCACGCTACGGGGGCGTGGTCACACCTCAGCCCTGGCTGGCCCTGGTCCCGGCGTGGAGTCCCGACTCCCTGCAGAGGTGGGGCTTTTAACAGAGAATATCAGGCGATCCGTTTTTTCAAACACTGACTTGTAAGAACATTTGTATTTCTCTTGTAAGAGAGAGAGAGAGAGAGAGAGAGAGAAGGAAATTTAAAGCAACTAGGGGGAGGTCCCCATCTGAAAACAAAATACTTAGCCCTGTGCGGTACCACTTTTAATCTTCGAAGTGTTGTACAGACATTAATCGATTAGCTGTCACACACCACCCTTGCGAGGTGGATAAATCTCATCCCCATGGGGGGGAGAGAGATTTAAAATTATTTGCTCGCGATCGCAGGAGGCTGGGAGTCGAACACACATTTCAGCTCCGCCCTTTTGGAAATCTTTACACTGAGAGGGGAGGAAGGAGATTCCTGGTGATCAGAAGTGGGGCCGATAAACAAGATGCTTGAGAGGCGAGCCCAAGGCAAACCCACGCTTCCTGCAGAAAATGGTTTAGCGATATTTACTGTCCCAAGGACAAACCAATTAGGAATGTTGCCCTGAGCCTGGAGTTCCAGTCTTGTGGGTCCTTCTTAAACTGTAGCTGGATTTATCTCGATCCGCTTAAACCAGTCGGGGCCAGTTTGGGGATTTATCTCTAGCGGGTTAAAATAGAAGAATGAATCAGACAAATGTTGCTCCAAGTCTAAGTAACAAGACTGACCAATTATGTATACAAAAAACCCGAGAAATTCCTGCCCCTGACCCAGTCTAGCGCGGCTTTACCGGGCAACAGGTTATTCGGATGGGATAGGAGCGAAACTGCGGACTCCAGAGCAGGACCTAGATCTGGACCATAAACGGGAGACAGCATCGTCCCATGTAGAGTTCAACGTCATCTACACCTGGGGGTTATCCCACCCTTGGGCTCCAGGGACCTACTTACATGCCCCGAAAGAAAGTGCTTTCTCAATAAACAAATGGACGCGGTTTCATTTGCCTTGAGTGGTAACTGGTGTAATATTTTACTGGCTACAGTTAAATATTAGATGAAAGAATTTGCTGATTGTGATTTATTTTCGGTGATCGGCAAGTTATGTGCAGAGTCAGGACCGTCTAAACAACTGGAGATGCACTAAATCAAGCCAGCCCACCGTGTGTGTCACCTATAGCCACGGACCCCTCACCGGGAGAGCTTTAAAGGAGTACGCGCTCCGGGCTCGCTCGCTCAGCCAGGTTCTCTCGGGGCTCGGCGGTCCCCCCTGCTCCGACGCAGAGCCTTGGAGCTCTGTGCACCTGTCACCAGCCTCTTCCTAGCTACTCTGGCGTTTTAAGGGGAGACTTTGCTCCATCTTTCCTCAACCGGGGAAAGTGTACATAAGCAGAGAAGGGACCCAGGTCAATGGAGACGGGGAGTCCCATCTGCAGAAGACAGATGGGCAGCGCGGACTGGCTTTCGCCTGCACATCATTCCCTTCTGTAACACTTGGGGCCTCCACCTGAAATGTCACAGGAACAACATAAACGTCAGGCGGGATAAAAGATTAATCATCAGGGTAAATTAATAACGTGACACATACTATTGTTTCCCACTCTGGGTTCCAAAGGTCCCCTCCATACATTGTGGGCTCCGAAAAGCGCCTAATTTGGTGAAATCTAAATGTGAACCTCTCCCATTATTAATTCTTCCAGGTGTCATTGTCAGAACATTAATTACGCTTCCTTCCTCAGCGATTTGGGAGAAGGTAACATGGATTCCATCAGACTCTCACTGTGATTTAACTTTGATTAATGTCCATTCATAAAATGATATAAACTTATTTCTCTTCTATTCTGTAATCCAAGGCTCCAGCCAATATTTCAAAGCCCTGTTCATTTAACAGCCTATGGGTGCAGGCTTGCTTATGAGCCCGCATGTTTGGAGAGGAGGCTGTTGTGGGGGAATAAAGGGATTGTTTCCAAAGCAAAAAAGTCCCGGATTGCTGCATTATTTTATGTCTTACACAGAGTTCTCCTGAATCTCTCTCTCTGCAGCAGCTCTTCCAGAAAAGGCTGGTTTTGTTTGTTGCTGCCCAAGAGCATAGAATAGATATAATGAATAGTTTTGCCTTACTTATGAAAGCCATTAGGGCCATCATTAATTGCTTAAAAACAAGCAGAGCAGCAACAACTACCCCCATCTGTGCCAGGATGGCCTCTATATAGCCCCTCATCTGAAGCTGGATCCTACTCTCACCGAAATTTAGGCCATGTCTACATTACAAAGTTTTTTCCAATGCAAGTTAGGTTGGCACACAGCCACGGCAGTTAGTATATCACTTGTGCCCATGAATACTTGGCTCCTTGTATTGGTGGTGCGGGTACTCCCCAGGAGTGCTTGTGTAAATGCACAGTGCAATGCAGCATGGGTAGGTATCCCAGTGTGCAATCTGCCACTGTTCAGTGCATTGTGTTTTGGATAGTTTTGGCAATGCATGGTGGGGTAGAAATGAGTCACACAGCGGGGTCTGGAAGCAAGGGGTCAACTTCCCATAATGCAACATTCTCCCACATTCTCCCATAATGTCATCTCTATCCCACAGTTTTCAGGCCTATTTTCAATTTCCCATGAACCCACGTGGGACTTGTCGCTGTCTGCCATCTCTGACAGAAGCGTGGAGCCTGCACAATTCTGCACTAATTGTCATGAGCACAGCAAGCACAGGACATGTGCTCCTCTGGTATTTGCAGAGCTGCAAGAAGAACCCTGGGGAACATGATGATTTCCTGGTGGTCAGTTTGCTGTGGAACATAGTGAAAACCAATTCAAGATTGTTGTTGGTGTTCACAGAGCAGCTGCAAATGGTGGAGAGCTGCTTCTGAGCTCCAGAAACGAGCACTGGCTGGTGAAATTGCACCATAATGCAGGTTTGCGATGACGAGCCGTGGCTGCAGAACTTTCAGATGTGCAAAGCCACATTTCTAGATCTGTGTGCTGAGCTCACCCGAGCCATCCAGGTGCAGGGACACCAAACTGAGAGAGGCACTCACAGTGGAGAAGCAAGTGGCGATCACGCTGTGGAAACTTCCAATGCCAGATTGCTACTGGTCTGTGGGAAGTAATTTTGGAGTGGGAAAATCCACTGTGGGAGCCATTGTCATGCAAGCGTGCAGAGTCATTAATCATCTCGTGCTATGCAGGACTGTGACTCTTGGCAGGGTGCGGGACATAGTGGGTGGTGCAGCTATGGGATTCCCGAACTGCAATGGAGCAACACACACATCCCTGTTATTGAACCTGGAGGTCCACAGGACTCTGGAGCATCTGAATTTTCAGATGGAGAAGCTCTATTACGTTCTGGTGAATCTCCCTCTCCTTTACTGCGCCTTTCCCCTGCCTGCTCTTTCATTCTCCATACAATCTGCAATATTCACCCTCCAGGCCCTACGTTCAAATTCTGATGCAGCATGTCCTCCCACATCCTCTTTTTCTCCTCCTTATCTGGGTTAGTCCTTTCGCTGGTGTAGAGGAGGTATCCCTCAAGGCTGCAACAGCCACAGCTACAGATAAAACACAGTATAACAGGAAGGGAAAGTGAAACTTAAGCTTCAGTACTGCCCCCTTCCGTTGCTCCCCTAAAGTGTTAAACAAGACCTGCTTATTGGCACTTTTACTTGAGAGTGCTTGCTCACAGCACCGCTTACAGCAACAGCCATGATGAGTCTGACCCACCAGGGGTGAGGGAAATGTGGAGGGAATTGCTTGCTTGCCTGAACCTATCAGTACAAGCCAATGGCACCGAATACTGGCACCATTTTCCACAGGTGGTGCTGGTTTTAGCTGATCTCTCTCACTCATGAGAGTAATGAAGCCAAAGAGAGGAGAACTGGTGCAGGCGCCCCAGAGTTGACTAGGCCCGTATGTCGCTAGTCTGTTTACAGCATTGGTGCCTGATGAGGTTATCGCTGACTGGCGTGGGAAAGTGGAAAAGTGTCCTACTGTTGAAGAAGAAATAAGGCTGCCATCCCTAGAAACCTTCACGAGAGGATTGCCATGTACCTCCATGGACGTTTCATCGAGATCTCTCAGGAGGATTTAAGGGACATCCCTGTGTATATAAACAAACTGTACCACATGGCTGCCCTTGCCTAACTCTAGAGGGGCATGAAAAGCACACAGCAAATCTGCCTCTCTAGGTTGTACCACTACTTCTTCTAGTACGAGTAAATTAATGAAAAGTCATTAGCTGTGCCCTGCTAAGTTGGGGGTGCCATCACTGTAACGGGAAATTTATTTACACACTTACCTGAGGTTCCTTCCCCTGCTTCGGGTCACCTGTGCTCAACTGCAGAGACTGGCTGGACTGCGGTGGAGTCAAAAACAAGTCCTGGCTCATGGCACAGCTGGACCCCGGTTGCTTGGCCCCCATACTTCTCCTCCTTGCCAGTCTCTCCTCCTTTCTGTTCATGGCAGGGGCCTGTTGTGATTCTGCACCCCATAGTCTTCATAGAAATATTGCTATAATAGGAACATGGCATAGCTTAAGGTATGTTTTATGCAAGATGGGTCATGTGAGATATCATTGGAAAGGTTATGATTTTCTGAATGTGATTATCCAATTTGTATACATGATTCATTTCTGTATCTGGAGACAGGAATATTGACTATGTAACAAGTACAACTGTGTTTGCACCTGGGAAACACCCACCAGACAGTAAGCAATAAGCTTGGAATGGGCCATCAGGAAAAGCAATAAGACTTTGAAGATACTAATCTCCTGCCTTCCTGAGAAGCTTCCTGGGATGCTGCTTTGGCACTGCAAGGTCAGGTGACTCTATCACCGGTATGGAGTGCCACCTTGGTGACTGCTGGTATTTTTCCACTGGGAACAAACGATTCCCACCTTATGTAAATCTTATTTAAGGGTGGGAAGTGAGTCAATCAAGGTCTCCAGTTCTTCACTGAATCCCTGCCCAAGATGACTGCTGGAAAGATCTAAGACCTGGGCTTTGGAGCTGTGCTTCGGCTCCACTCCCACTCCAGGCAAAAACCTGCAGCTCCACTGCTCTGGAGCTGCTCCGCGCTCCAGCTCCAGGCTCCACTCCAAAGCCTTGCCTAAGACTGAACTGGGGAAAGAACTGGACCCAGGCTAGAAGGTGTCTGGCCTGTGAAGAATAATATCTGGAACTTTAAGCTGCAAACAAAAGCAGTTTATCTTCAAGAAACTTTACAATCTGCCTGAAACAACTTTAGGATGAGAAATTACTATGTGTAGCCTGTTTCTTTAGTCTATTAAGCTTAGTTTGCGTGTTTTGTTTTATTTGCTCAGTAATCTGCTTTGTTCTGTTTGCTATCCCTTGTAATCACTTAAAAGTTACCTTGTGTAGTTAATAAACTTATTTCTTGTCTATAACATAACCCAGTTCATGAAATTCATATCTGGAGGGGCAAGAAGCTGTGCATATCTTTCTCCACATTGAGGGAGAGGGCGAATTTTTGTGAGCTTGCACTGTGCAGACTTTTTTATACAGCATAAGACAATATTATTTGGGGGTTACGCCCCAAAGGTGGTGTGCATGTGAGTGCTGGGTGGATCCCCAAGCTGAATCCTCTTACACAGAGCTGACTTCAGTCTGTGTCTGCAGCTGGGTGTGGCCTTACCTGTG
The DNA here is from genome assembly GCF_965152275.1 of Natator depressus. Taxonomy (NCBI): domain Eukaryota; kingdom Metazoa; phylum Chordata; order Testudines; family Cheloniidae; genus Natator; species Natator depressus. The sequence goes on along the minus strand of NC_134235.1, from coordinate 244,676,433 downwards.
AGTGTGTGTGTTAGAGAAGGCTTGAGGGACTGGTACAGCAAAGACAGGGTGAGGAAGCCCAGGCTGGTGGAACAGGCGGGCTCAGTGAGACCCCAACACATCAGGTGGCAACCCGGATGACGGGTCCAACCTGTCACATCTATGACTAACACGCCTCGGTGGTAGCCATGGTGGTGTGCAGGGTGGTGGTAGGGTCTCCACCAAGTACAGCATGCAGCTTGTTGTAAAAGCAGCAGGTCTGAGGCTCGGCACTGGAAAGATTGTTGGCTTCTCTGGACTTCTGGTATACCTGCTGTAGCTCCTTGGCTTTCATGTGGCACCCCTGCTGGCCCCAGTCATACCCGTTCTCCTGCATCCCCTGTTTGTAGATGTCAGCATTTATATGGCTGGTTCAGAACTGTGCCTGCACTACTTATGCTCCTCACAAGCCCAGGAGATCTGATATCTCCTGTTTACTCCAGGCCGGAGCGTGTACCTGGCATGATCAACAGTGAGGTTGTGCACAACAATGGAGAGCAGATAGATGTGTGCTCACCAAGCTGGACAGCCTGGAAAAGACATTGCAAAAATTTGAAGGGGCTTTAAGGGGGTGGGGAAAAGGGGAGGCTCCCGGACTACAGGACCCCTGAGCAGTGGAGTTCACAATTGTGATCAGAGTGGCGTGCATCAAGCACTGTGAGACAGCTGCTAGAAGACTTTTAGGGTTGACATAGATAATGCAGTGTCTACACTCGCACTGCACCAACCTCGGCCATGGCTCAACACCGCTCAGGGTGTTACTATGTTGGTGTAACAAATTTATGCCTCAACACATGCGCAACTAGGTTGATGTAAGGCGGCTTACATCGACCTAACTCTGTACTGAAGACCAGGCCTCTGTGACAGAACTCCCTTGGATCAAATTTTGCTCTCACTTCCACCAGTGTAAACCTGGAATAACTCTAGTGACTTCAGTGGAGTTACTCCAAATTTACAGCAGTGTTACCAAGAGCTGAATTTGGCCCATTGACTTCAAAAGGTGCAGGATTGGGTCCTAAGACCCAAAGAATCAAATTGCTCTTATTTTTGCCTTTGATTCTATAACACATCCATTTGCTTTACAGTTTTATACTGCTGCCCATTGGCATAGCCTCTGAGCACCTTCCACCTAAAATCAGTTGGCAATAGTAAAGTGGACTTGGTGGAATCTCCGTCTCGTCTCGGTTTTCTGGTTATAGAAGACTCTGCTTGGGGTAGGGCCCAAAGAGAAAATGGAACATAAATCTGCTCACACTTTTTATGCCCTTTTAAAAAACACAGCATAGGACTGTGATGTGGCTGCATAATGTTATTTTACCTCCTAACCCCTGGGTCAAAAAGATCAAAGATGCAAAAAAGGGGACAACTTAATTTTCCTAAACAATTTTACAGTTAAAACAATTTTTGAGGGCTAGAAGTTGACATCTAGATAAGAAACAATATTTAATAGATAGGTCAACACTTGGTTCTTTAGTATAGCTATAGATAATAGATTGGGAGTTCACAGGAGCACTTGATGGGAAATATATTGATAATACAATTTTTCTTTGCAAAATGTATGTAATGATTGCAATTTTGGTTTAATAATTAATTTAACATAAGAGTCATTTGATTCAAACCCATGCTTTTTTATAAAATGCTCTTCAGTATTAATAATATCTGTCTAGCCAGCTAAAGAGGTTTTTAAAAGAGTATGCTAGGGTGTTCAGCAATTACAGTAGCCATCTGCCCTTTATTAAAACTCCATTAACCTTTGCATTAAAATACATTTAAAATGCAGACACACACTGAAAATATCAAACACAAATAAAATAAATCGAAATGGTTTCTTTGCTTCCCTGGCTTATTTGTGTAGAAGGTGGCAATTTTTTGTTGTGGCACCTATAATTTCCCAGGGAAAGGGAATACTTCATCGCATTAATTTTTCTGTGTAAAGGGTTGGCTTGCCTTAGGAAATGATTGCAAGAAAGTAATGGAATTAATTACATCTCTCATGAAGATTCATAGGACAGGATCTTGTTTATGGAAGGTCTGGAGAATCACTTACAGATCACGTTATTAGCTTCAAAATAAATTGCTTTCTTTCAAGGAGCAGATCCCACCTGCTTTACTCAGGGGTATAGCCCTGTTTACTGCAATGGGGTTATTCTCATGATGTCAGAGGAACTACTCACTGAGTAAGTATTATCCAAGCTTTTCTGTAAATCAGACTACATATATTCCGTGTAATTAGTTCCTTAGGATAAAAGGTACAAACATGATAGAACCAGTTTAGAGGGGTAAATCCTGCTCCTGCATCTGTAGCCAGGGAGGATTCCCTTGGCTGTGGAACCAGAGTGGCTGTGTAGGATTGAGTGCACCCTTATCTTCCTCATTATTCATTATTGGCACAGCTGCTAGTACTACCTATAATTAGCTGACAATAAGTTGACAGAACTTCCCATTAAAAGACCCTGTTATCAGTTGCATGTAACTTTGCCAAACTTTAACAGTTTGGGCTAAAATTTCACAGTCTGCCTCCTGATGGTGGATTTTGTGGTTGGTTTTTTATTTTGTAACTTTCAGCAAAAATGGTTCTGCTATTCTAAGAACAATTTTAGGGAAAATACATTGTTTTGCCCACGTTAAAATTCTTTACATCAGTTTTGTTGAGAAACTCCACCACCTGCAGGCTTTGAAGAAGGGACTTGACATTTGACACAGGGGTCACGCTAGTGTTTGAGATGTACCTTTTGCCATTCCTGTGATAAACTGCTCAAATACGGTCAAGTTATCAGCCTTTGAAAAAATCTCAGTTTGCTAATTTCTCCAAAGATTCCATCTGCACTGGGCATGCTCTAGCCCAGAACTTCAGGGGCTGAGCGGGACTTCCCTGCAATTGTTCCTTCTATCTTCCCATGGCCCCTAGGATGCTGGGTATGGAAACTGAGAGCAGGGAGACTGTGTCTTCTGTGCTGTCTATGCTCCTTCTGCTGGCACCCAGGCAGTGAGGAGGAGGAAGCTGCCTGACTCAAGTGCAGAAAGGAGTAGAGCCAGACTAGGGGGTGGTGGAGGGAATAGACTGGGACAGGAAGCAGAGAAGAGAAGAGAAGAGTGGAACTGGCTGGGGAAGGGGACCTGGACAAAGAGTGAGGGGGAGACTGACTAACTGGGCATGGAGAGTGGGAGCCAAGGGTTGGGGGGAACTGGGAGCCAGTGGAGTGGGAAATCTGAGACTGGATGAAGAGTTGTGGAAGAGACCGGTACAAGCAGATGAGGAGTCAAGGGGAGAATGGGACCTGCAGGGAAAGGAAATAGGACTGGGATGAGTAGCCTGGAGGAGTGGAGACTGACTGGTTAGATGAGGAGACTGGACATGGGACAAGGATTCAGAGGAGTGGAAAGAGACAGGACTGGGACAGTGACAGGTTAGAGGGGACAGGGCCGAAAGTAACAGAGAGGTCATAGAATCAGAATCACAGGATTAGAAGGGACTGCAAGGGTCATCTAGTCTAACTCTCTGCCAAGATACAGGATTTGTTGTGTCAAACCAACCAAGACAGATGGCTCTCCAGCCTCCTTTTGAAAACCTCCAGTGAAGGAGCTTCCACAACCTCCTGAGGCAGGTCTGTTCCACTGTCCTACTCTTCTTACAGTTAGGAAGTTTTTCATGGGATTTAATCTAAATCTGCTATGCTGTAGTTTGAACAAATTGCCTGTTGTCCTGCCCCCTGTGGCAAGATAGAACAACTTTTCTCCATCTTTTTTATGGCAGCCTTTCAAGTATTTGAAGACCGCTAGCATGTCCCCCCTCTATCTGCTATTTTCCAAACTAAACATATCCAGTTCCTTCAGTCTTTGCTCATATGACTTGCATTCTATCCCCTTTATCATTTTTGTTGCTTGCCTCTGGATCCTTTCCAGTTTCTCCACATCCCTTCTATACCTTTGTGACCAGAATTGGACACAATACTCTAGCTGAGGCCTAACTCGCGCCAAATAGAGCAGTACTCTCACCTCCTGTGACTTGCATGTTATGCCTCTATTAATGCAAGCCTCTTTTGCAACAGCATCATATTGTTGACTGATGTTGAGGTTATGATCCACCATGTCTCCCAGATCCTTGCCATGCTGCTGCCAAGCCAGTTATCCCCCATACTGTTTCTGTGCATTTGGTTTTTGTTCCCTAAGTGCCGCACCTTACATTTGTCTTTGTTGGATTTCATTTTGTTGTCTATAACCCAGTTGTCCAGTTTATCAAGATCCCTTTGAATTTTAGCTCTATCCTACAAAGTGTTAACAACACCCCACAGCTTTGTGTCATCTGCAAATTCAATCAGTATGTTCTCTATCCCTACATTCAGGTCATTAATACAGATATTAAACACTGGACTGAGAACAGATCCCTGTGGAACCCCACTTAAGATGTCTCTCCAATCTGACATCATTCCGTTAATAGTTACTCTTTGTTAGCGGTTGTTTAACCAATTATGTATCCACTTAATGATAGTTTGCATTTCTCCATCTTACTTATCAGAATGTCATGTGGGACTGTGTCAAATGCCTTGCTGAAGTATATTAAGTTCAGCACATTCCCCCCATCCACCAAACCAGTTACCCTGTCAAAGAAGGAAATCAAGCTGGTTTGGCATGGTTTGTTCTTGATAAATCCATGCTGGCTGCTAGGGGTCACCCCTTCATCCTCCAGGTATTCGTACATTCAAGGTTTTGTACATTGCTCCAGTAGCTCCCCAGGCATCAAAGTCAGGCTGACTGGTCTATAGTTGCTTGGCTACTTATTTCCCCCATTTTTAAAGATGGGCTCTACGTTAACCCTTCTCCAGTCTTCTGGGACCTCTCCGGTCATCCATGAGTTTGCACATATTATTGCCAGTGGCTCCGAGATTTCTTCAGCTAATTTCTTCAGTACCCTCAGGTGAATAGCATCAGGCCCTGCTGATTTGAATTCATTCAGATTAGTCAGAAGATCTCTGACGTGTTCTTTACTTATCCTGATCTGCACCCCTTCCCCTTTATTGTCTATCGTAACCTCGCTAATCGTCCGATCACAGGTTACTTTTTGTGTGAAAACTGAAGCAAAGCAGGCACTGAGCAGCTCTGCCTTCCTATCATCTTCCGTTACCAGCTCACCTTCTCCATTGAGCAGTGGACCCACACTGTCCTTGTTCTTTCTTTTTTGTCCAACGTGTTTGAAGACCCCCTTCTTGTTGTCTCTAATATTTCTTGCCAGCTGTAACTCATTTTTTGCCTTGGCTTTCCTGATTTTGTCCCTACATGCTTGCGCTATTCCCATGTGTACTTCCCTGGTGACATGCCCCTCCTTCCATTTCCAGTATGGATTTCTTTGCATTTTTAGATAGCTAAAAAACTCCTTGAGCAGCCACATTGGCCTCCTGTGGCTCTTCTGATCTTTCCTCTGCATCAGAATAGCTTGATGTTGAGCCTCTAGTATTACATCTTTTAGGAACTGCCAGCCCCCTTCAACTCCTTTTCTTCTGAATTGGTCATTCCATGACACCTGGCCTACTGTTTATCTGAACTGGTTGAAATCTACCTTTCTGAAGTCTAGTGTCCTTGTTTTGCTGTCCTTATGCCCTCCTTTCCATAAGATCTTGAATTCTATCAGATCATGATCACTTCCTCCCAAATTTCCAACCACCTTCACAACTAATTCATCCCTGTTGGTCAAGACCAGATCCAAAATGGATGATCCCCTAGTTGTTTCCTCAACTTTCTGAATCAGAAAGTTGTCCCCTACACATGTTAAGAATTTGTAGGATATATTAAGTTTTGCTGTAATAGTCTTCCAACAGATATCAGGGAAGTTAAATCCCCCATTAACACTAGCTCATGTGTGTTAGCTAATCTTGTTACCTGCTTGTAGAATGACTCAGCCAGTTCCTCTTCCTGATTTAGTGGTCTATAATAGACTCCCACCACAGCATCGCTACTGTTCTTTTCCCCACAGACATCTGTGACCCCTAGAACACATTCCCCTCCTGAACCTGGAATGAAACCCAAGATTCCTGAGTCTCACCATTCCTCTGCTGTCAGCAAATATCTGTGCAGCAAAATCCACTGGCAAAGTGTTCCATCCGCCTGCTAGTGGCTGCTGCACACAGAAGATGACAATCTACTACTGCTATCAGTTATTCTGGTTGCTCAAGAGGCAGATCTATGTGGTGGATCTAAAGGTTCCTTCCCTGTTGATGGACCATGTGGGTGTCACTATCAGGGCCGGCTCCAGCTTTTTTGCTGCTCCAAGCAGCGAAAAAAAAAGAAAAAAAAAACCCAAACCCCCTGATTGAGCTGCTGCCGAAGTGGAAGGGAGGGAAGTAAGGAACTGCTGCCAAATTGCCGCCGAAGACCCGGACGTGCCACCCCAATAACTGATGGAGTGCTGCCCCTTTCTATTGGCAGCCCCAGGCACCTGCTTCCTTCGCTGCTGCCTGGAGCCAGCCCTGGTCATTATGATTACACATGATGGAATTTCTGCATTTTTTTTTTCAGTTTGCTTTTCTAACCACCTCGGAAATCACACACACAAATGTTTAAAATGTTAAAAAATATGATTACAAAGCCAAACTCTCAAAAGTTAGGAAATGCCAGAATTAATGCATCCCCCTCGTGCATATGCATTATGATATAGTCTTTAATTACATGATCTCATAGTATTTTTTTCTACGGGATAGTGTCATAATGCATACATATAGGCCATCTTAATTCTAACATTTCCTAACTTTTGAATGCTTGACTTTGCAACCTTAACATTTTTAAAATGTAGCTGTTGGGCGTAATTTATCATTTATGTTACAGTCGGCCCTAAAGGTCCCAACCAGGATGGGCACAGCATGGGGCTCAACTTTGTAGGGTTCCTTGGGTGATGATTGGCAGGTGTGGGTGGCACATCAGAGAGGCAGGGATAAGCGGTGGGGGATCGAATACTAAGTGGATCCTCTCATCCTCCTGTATGTAAAGGGACATACTTCAGCAACTCAATGTCCCTGCCCCATCTCAACCATCTCCCATCCCTGTCCTATTTACTCAGGCCAGGTATAGAAGGAGGATTTGCCTGTAGTGTGCTCTGATACAATGAAAATCTTCTTGTAGTGAAGTGAAAGTTTCCAATGAAACTTGGAAAAAAATTTCAGATGAAACATTCTTCCATTAGAAAATGCTGCTTTGTCAAAATGAAAATTTGTACTGGGAATGTGTCAATTTCAATAAAATTTCATTTGATTTGTTTATAAACACATTTCAGTGAGGTTGAAATGTTCCCATTTTTGGACTGGAATCTTTTGATTATTTTTTTTGTTTCAAAATGACTTTTTTGTTTTGAAATTTCTTTTATAATTGTAAACACTTTTAAAAATTAAGACGTCAGAATGAAATGATGTTTTTTTGATTAACTGGAAGTAACTTTTTTCCCAAAATTTTCATTTTTCAGGACTTTTTTTATTCAGAACAAAAACACATTTTGAAATTGTGGAATTGTCCATGAAACAGAATTTCTGCTTTCTGCAGAGCTCTAATTGCAAGTGATTCCAGTGCATTGTAATGTACAAATCATAGTTCCAGTTCTATTGATGCTCTGCTAGTAAGGATGTCGTGCTGAGAACAAAAGTCTTTATTTTAAAGTATTTCAACTGCACACACTTTTCTACCATGCTATTTTCTTAACAGTATTTTCAGTGGAAAAATACACATCAATCTAGATTGAAGGGTCATCTTGGAAAAAAAAAAGAGCTCAGGTTTGTAGTTTCTTTAGCTGGGTTTATATATGATCCTTATATTGACAAAACTTTTTGATTAATATTGTGAATAACATTGCTTAATGCATCTGTAGAATTAATTATGCAAAAACATTCAGCCACCTGGACATTATATTGATGAAATGACATTTTATTGACAAAATGACAGTTTAATACTGAGCTTTCATCAAGCTTTCTATTGAATTGATTGGCTTGGTTGAGTAAGCAGAGTAGCAGTAGTGGGGAACTCTGTAAATCCCTATGGCTTTTCAGAATATTTTAGTTGGCTTTGAGTATGGGTTCCCTGCTGGTACTTAAAGCTGAGTTACTGTAGTCTGGTATGTAGGACACACTGTAGACAAGGTTCAACCATGGTTTATGCTGGCTTGGGGTGAAAGGCCTCTGGAAGTGAAAAGTTTACTAGAAGGGCATTTGTGGCATTGGAAAATGGCCACAACCTTCCGTTTTCGCTGAGAGCCTGCAGGGGGTTTGTGTAATTCAAGAAGCAAATAATATTGACCAAAGATGAATTGGAGGATGTTGTGGACTGGGTATGTTGTAATTCAGGAAAAATAGTGTACTCTTCAGAAGGGGAGTTTCCTATGGAGCTGTAACAGACTGTGCATACGTCTACACTGGAACTGAGAGGTGTGACTGCAGTTTATGTAGACATACCTGAGTGAGCTTTAATCTAGCTAGCTTGGGTGATGAAGAAGTGAAGCTATGGCAGCCCGGGCTTCAGGCAGGCTAGTCATCCAAAGAATTCCCAACGTTTTGGGCAGGCTTGTACAGCCTGCGCTGAACCCTGTGCTGCCTCAGTTTCACTGCTCTGGGACCTGAACTGGCTAGATTAAAGCTATCTCAGGTATGTTTACATGAGTTGCAATGGCACCTCCATGTTGCAGTGCAGATGTATCCTTAATCCGCCTTCCCTACACACACACACACACACACACACACGCAGATCCACACTGAATGTGTGCAATAATATTTATTTCCTAATTGGTGGTGGGGCGGGGGGTCTGATCTGCAAACCTTCATTACACAAGCAGTCTTGGACTTTGGTTACTATGGATATAAATAAGAGCTTGGTCCCATATTTGTAATGTAAAGAGATAATGTGGTCTAGTGGATCAAGCATGGTGTGGAAGCCTGGTAGTCCTGATGTTTTCTAGTTGTGGTTTTGACGCTGATTCAGTATGTGGTCTTGGGCAAGTCACTTAACTTTTGTTGTATTTAATCAAGCAAGACCTTAACCCCCCTTCCACATTTAAAATTATAAACTTTGGGTGGGATTTTCAAAAGCACCTAGGTGATTTAGGAACACAAGCTCCACTCGTTTATTTGCACTCCTAATCTCTTGAAAATCCCATCCTTTGTTCTCAGTTTCCCTAACTGTAAAATGGGGATAATAATACTTGCTGGACATAATTCAGAGGAGTGTTGGGAGGATTAAGTAGTTAGTAAAGTATTATGAAGATCTAAATCACTATATATGTGCTGAGTATTACCGTTATTACTATTCATTTGAACAGAACTTTGCATCGGGTCAAAATCTCTGGGCATTATTGCTGTGTGTGTTTAAAGAGGATGTTTAGATGTCAAGTCTCAAGAAAGGAAGTGCTGCTGAAGCCAGTTACTGGTGACTGTGCAGTGTATATTAGCAAATTGTATTAGTGTGAGGGTGTGAAGACTGTGTTCCCAAGTCAAAATGATGTTAAAGCAATATTAGTGATGTAGGTCTTTGGTGTCAGCATGACAGTGTCAAATGCAAATTTAGGGGAAGCATAAAGGAATGTGAAGAAGATGATAAACCAATGATATTGAAAGTCTATGGAGACCAGTTTATAGTGACACAAGAAAGCAATGTCCATAAAAATCAATGGAGACCACTTTATAATATGTAAAGCAAATTTCAGTGCAAGTCCAAGTAGATAATGGTACAATGTCAAGACTATGTAAAATCAATGCAAATCTCTGGAGGTGATGTGATGGTGTCAGCAAACTGGCAAAACAACAGAAGTGAACGTTACCATGGCATTAAAAGAAAATAAAAGAGGACTGACTGTAACACGGAGTTAGTATTATTGTTATTTATTATTTTTATTACCATGTCACCTAGGAGCCCCACTCATGGACCAAGACCCAAATGTCCTAGGTGCTGTACAAACACAGAACAAAAAGATGTACCTGTCCCAGTCTAAGTATAAAACAAGAGACAAGAGATGGATACAGACAGACAGGAGAGTACAAGGAAACAGTGTGACAGCACTGGTCAGCATGTGGCGAACGGGGGAAGTCCCGGATGACTGGAAAAAGGCTAATGTAGTGCCAATCTTTAAAAAAGGGAAGAAGGAGGATCCTGGGAACTACAGGCCAGTCAGCCTCACCTCAGTCCCTGGAAAAATCATGGAGCAGGTCCTCAAAGAATCAATCCTGAAGCCCTTACATGAGAGGAAAGTGATCAGGAACAGTCAGCATGGATTCACCAAGGGAAGGTCATGCCTGACTAATCTAATCGCCTTTTATGATGAGATTACTGGTTCTGTGGATGAAGGGAAAGCAGTGGATGTATTGTTTCTTGACTTTAGCAAAGTTTTTGACACGGTCTCCCACAGTATTCTTGTCAGCAAGTTAAGGAAGTATGGGCTGGATGAATGCACTATAAGGTGGGTAGAAAGCTGGCTAGATTGTCGGGCTCAACGGGTAGTGATCAATGGCTCCATGTCTAGTTGGCAGCCGGTGTCAAGTGGAGTGCCCCAGGGGTCGGTCCTGGGGCCGGTTTTGTTCAATATCTTCATAAATGATCTGGAGGATGGTGTGGATTGCACTCTCAGCAAATTTGCGGATGATACTAAACTGGGAGGAGTGGTAGATACGCTGGAGGGGAGGGATAGGATACAGAAGGACCTAGACAAATTGGAGGATTGGGCCAAAAGAAATCTGATGAGGTTCAATAAGGATAAGTGCAGGGTCCTACACTTAGGATGGAAGAATCCAATGCACCGCTACAGACTAGGGACCGAATGGCTAGGCAGCAGTTCTGCGGAAAAGGACCTAGGGGTGACAGTGGACGAGAAGCTGGATATGAGTCAGCAGTGTGCCCTTGTTGCCAAGAAGGCCAATGGCATTTTGGGATGTATAAGTAGGGGCATAGCGAGCAGATCGAGGGACGTGATCGTTCCCCTCTATTCGACATTGGTGAGGCCTCATCTGGAGTACTGTGTCCAGTTTTGGGCCCCACACTACAAGAAGGATGTGGATAAATTGGAGAGAGTCCAGCGAAGGGCAACAAAAATGATTAGGGGTCTAGAGCACATGACTTATGAGGAGAGGCTGAGGGAGCTAGGATTGTTTAGTCTGCAGAAGAGAAGAATGAGGGGGGATTTGATAGCTGCTTTCAACTACATGAAAGGGGGTTCCAAAGAGGATGGCTCTAGACTGTTCTCAATGGTAGCAGATGACAGAACGAGGAGTAATGGTCTCAAGTTGCAATGGGGGAGGTTTAGATTGGATATTAAGAAAAACTTTTTCACTAAGAGGGTGGTGAAACACTGGAATGCGTTACCTAGGGAGGTGGTAGAATCTCCTTCCTTAGAGGTTTTTAAGGTCAGGCTTGACAAAGCCCTGGCTGGGATGATTTAACTGGGAATTGGTCCTGTTTTGAGCAGGGGGTTGGACTAGATGACCTTCTGGGGTCCCTTCCAACCCTGATATTCTATGATTCTATGACAGGGTGTGGTCTCAGCAAACCAGAAGTCTAACAGTTGTCAAGATTTTTTTTAGGTATAATGGAAAAAGGGAGTTTTAAGGAGGATAAAGAGATAGCTTTGTGGATATTTGTGGGGTGCACCTCATGTGGGGCAGCATCAGAGAAAGCACGAATGGACTTGTTTGAAAATTTAACAAGTGGGTGATGGAGGCTGGCAACGTAGGCCTATTGGAGGTGGAAGTCATGTTTTGATAGTGAAGGAGAGATAATAGGTAGGGTTCGGATAGGCCAGGGGCAGGCAAACTTTTTGGCCTAAGGGCCGCATCGGGTTTCCAAAATTGTATGGAGGGCTGGTTAGGGGAGGCTGAGCCTCCCCAAGCAGCCAGACGTGGGCCAGCCCCCACCCCCCTTTCCAACTGCCCTGCTTCTAGCCCCCTGATAGCCCCCCCAGGACTCCTGCTCCACCCCCCCTGCTCCCTGTCCCCTGACAGCCCCTGGAACCCGCACCCCTGACTACCCTCCCACCGCATCCAACCCCTCCTCTCATTCCTGACTGCCCCCCTGGGTCCCATGCCCCATCCAACCACCCCTTCTTCCTGTTCCCTGACTGTCCCCGTAACCCCTGCCTGCCCCCCACCGCCCCATCCAACCCCCCCTCTCCTTCCTGACTGCCCCCTGGATCCCTGCCTTCATTCAACCCCCCTGTTCCCCACCCTCTGACTGCCCCACCCCTATCCACACCCCCACCCCCGACCACCCTCCCCGAACTCCCCTGCCCTCGATCCAACCCCCCTGCTCCCTGCTCCCTTACCGCGCTGCCTGGAGCACCGGTGGCTGGCGGCACCAGTCGCACTGCCCAGAGCACCAGGACAGGACAGCCCTGCCGCCCAGAGCATTGCGCCGGTGGCACAGTGAGCTGAGGCTGCGGGGGAGGAGCCGAGGGCTAGCCTCCCGGGCCAGGAGCTCAGGGGCCGGGGAGGAGGGTCCCATGGGCCGGATGTGGCCCACGGGCCATAGTTTCCCCACCTCTGGGATAGGCTGTTAATGGCCTTGGAAATAAAGGCAAGTAGCTTCTATTTGATGCAATAAAGGGGAATTAGTGGAGAGACGCAAAGAGAGGGATGACATGGTCAAAGTGATGAACTAGCCAAATTATTTTTGCAGCAGCATTCTGAATGAGCAGGTGTGACGGGGTTTGACTCACCACTGTGGCACCTCCTGCAGGGTGTCTTGGGAATTAGTGCTACTCCCTCTTCTGGTGGTGTCTCATCCACCATCATCTCTGTTCCTGGACCGACGACACTGCCAGGTCCGCAGAGTCCTCTTCCATGACAATGCCCTCTGGCTGTGCCATACTCTATGTTCCCCCCATTCCGGGGGACCTGCAGTCTACTGTCCAGCCACTCCCTTCACTGGCAAACTGCAGTCCGCAGTCTAGCCCCTTCCTTCAGTGGCTCCAGCACCCTCCTTGCCCTTGTGTCAGGGTCTCAGTCTGCAGATCCCTGCAGCATGCCAGGAACTGCCTTTAACTCCCTGGGTCTCTGCCTGCAGCACTGCTCTACCCAGGGTGCTTGTTGCCCTCCACCTGCAAGGCAGCCAGTCCTACTCCTATCTCAAGGAGTGACTGCCCCTGCTCTGTTCTGCAGCCCTTCTTATGTTGGCCAGCCTGGCCCTGATTGGTTGCTCCTATAAGCCCTTCTGTGATTGGCTGCCTCCTGCGCAGCGTTCCCTAGGGCTGCTTTTAACCCCTTTTTTGCCAGTGTGGGGCAGGCGCCCCATCACAGCAGGGTAAAGTTACGTTTGTTAAGGCCAGAGAAAACCATGTTGCAGTAATCGAGACATGAGACAATGAGATCCTGGGCGAGAGTTTTAGCCGTGTGGATGAATAGGAAAGGCCGTATCTTAGAGGTGTTATGCAGAAAGAATCGGCAAGATTTAGGCCATGTCAACACAAGTGAGCTTACAGCAGCACCGTTGTGCCAATGCAGCGGCACTACTGTAAGATCGCTAGTGTAGCCGCTCTTTGCCAAGAGGAGAGAACTCTTCAGTTGACATAATTGAACCACCTCCAATGAGTGGCGCTGTCCACACCAGTGCTTCTGTTGGTGTAACTTATGTTGCTCAGAGGGGTGTTTTTTCACACCCTGGAGCAACAGAAGTTATACTGACAAAGGTGCTAGTGTAGACATAGCGGAAGACATAGCCTGGATACGAGGACCCCCAAGAGAAGGTCTGAGTCGATGATGACACCCAGGTTATGGTCCTGAGAGATTAGCAGGATGATTGCATTGTCCACAGCGATTGAGAAAGGAGGTGGCAATGGCAAGGAGATTGTTAGCATGGCAAGCCAGGCTGCGCTTTAGTGGACAGTTAGACACCCATGAGGAGAGGTCAGCCAGGCAGGTGGAGATGTTAGTTTGGACAAAAGGAGACAGGTCTGGAGTAGAGAGGTAGATTTGTCAGTAGAAACACAAAGTGATGCGGAACATTATAGCACCTAGAAAACAATGTTTGTCACTGAGTAGCTATCAATCTATGAATTTTATATGGGATTCGTCACTGTGGTAGCTGAAAGCTATTCAGAAACATAGCATGAAAGAAAGAGACAGCAACTGAACAAAGTAACACCTTTTCGAGAAACGAGAGGAACAGTATTTTGTAAGACCCACAAGTGGAATCCAGCCTTTAGTAATAAATAGCCTGCACGCTCCTAGAATAGAGTGTAAGCCCCTCTGGTCCGAGCATATGTCTCTTTGTGCAATACAGTGCTGAGCACATTGTGCACTGTGATGCCCAAAGAACACCCAATAAATAAGTACAATAGTCATAACACCATGGGCCCCATGTAAATCGCAAATGGAACCTGCTAGGAAGAACCATAACCCCCAGTGTCAGGGTGTCTATGAATACTTGCCTCGTTAGACACATGAAAGTATGTCAGAAAGAGACAATCCTGGGACTCTGAACAGGTCCTGGCAAATGGTAATGCCGGGTATTGGGGATGCACCCTCCAGTTCGTGATTCCAAGTTTTTCTCTGACAAGTAAAGGTTAAAATGCATGTGATTGGAATCCCCTATAGAATAAACTGAGTTAGAAAAAGAACAACTCAGCCATGTGAAGAGATGAGCGCTATGAAACCACATACGTTAAAAAAACAAAAACATTTAAACAAGACACAAAACTAATTTGACCTCCCTCCTATAATTTGTAAACCCACAAATGCACTGGTGAAGGGGGACCAAGATTACCCCTAACTGACTCTTATAAGTAACCACTTGTTTACAGAAGTGCCTAACACTTTTCTAAGGTGGCTGTGCTCACAGCCATCACATCTTAATGTGACTGAGCTGCTCCTTTTCTGTTGTGGTGGCTTTCACATGTGAAATGTTTTGGATCATGCACCTGACCCTCCAACACCACAGATGTTTGACATATAACTTTTAAAGTATGGCTTGGCAACACTTCAAGGGCTTTATCCAGGGGTGACAGTAATATTAATCTCTTACCGGTACACGGACTGGCTCCGGCCCCTGGAAGGGGCGGGCCCTTGGGCAGAAGGGGCGTGGCTGGAGGTCAGCCTCCCCCAGCCGGCCCATCTGCGCTGCCTGGTCCACGCTGCTCGGGGCTCTGGAAGCGATTTAAAAGGGCCTGGGGCTCCGGCCACTGCCAGTAGTGGTGGCCGGGAGCCCCGGGCCCTTTTAAATTGCCAGCCCTGGAGCAGCTGCCCCTTTTGCCCTCCCCGTTGGCGGCCCTGCCCGTGCGGTTCCTACCGGCAGGGTGGCCGACATGGGGGGCAAAAGGGGCAGCAACATTAAAGCGCTGCCACAGCAGTGCTTTAAGGAGGGTCCTTTGCCATGGCAGCACTTTAATGTTGCTGCCCCTTTTGCATGGAGCTGCCTCTGCCTTGGCCAGGGGCATGCAGAGACATGCCAGCAGGTGCCTGCTTCTAGGAGCGGCGTGGGGCTACCAGCCACGGCATGCAGGCAGCCTGCCCGCCTGAGCCCTGCTGTGCTGCCGGCCGGGACTCGGGGGCAGGTTGTCAGAAATTTGTTCTGCATTTGGGGGCCCCTCTGTTGTTGGGGGCCCCATGCCACTGCACGGTTTGTTTCATGGTAAATCCGCTCCTGACTCTCATACTTTTAGCACTGGAATTCCAGGTTCAATCCTTGATGGTGATCATTACATGATATTTCCTGTATAGTTTTCTCCCCAGGCAAAAAAGCCTAAAGAATATCTCTACATGTTATTGTAAATAAACACCAAGAGATATTTGTGTGAAAATGCTTCCCTAAAATTACAGGCTTTTCAGTCCATTTCATTGTCCTTGAAGCTCTGGGACAGGCCACGGTCAGAGGCAGGATACTGGACTAGTTGTACCATTGGTCTGACCCAGTATGGCCGTTCTTGTGTTTTTACGTAGATGCACATACACCAATAAAAATACATGCATAGATAGAATCACAGTGCTCTTAGGCCCCCAATTAACTAGTCTGCACATTCTGTTCCCATAGAGAGCTCTGCTGGATAGAAACCCCAGGAGTACAGGGTGGCATTTTGGCATTTATTGCATCAACAAGTACAGTGGATTGGCTTGATCTAGCTCTCAGTAAAGCCAGTGAGAATTTTGCCACAATTTGATGAGGAGCAGGGTGGGGTCTTGTGTCTACAGAGCAGCATAAGTGTCCTAATGTGTTTAAAGTGTTTATAAAATTACTTATCCGACGCATTTTTGAGTGCAGCCCATTGAGTGCACGCATGTATTTGTGTGGAGCACAGTGCTCTGGGCAGGCTGGCTGCTTATAAATGTTATATCAGCACAAATATCTCAGCCTCCTTGAAGAATGCTAGCCTGGAGTCTTACACTGTGATTAGTGTAACGAAGTGAAAGGAAACATTGACATTTTATATATCTGTATCTTGATAATGCTATATGAAAAGTGATATCTGCAATGCTAATGGACATGTAATTGATGTAAGTACATTGCCTACAAGCCACTGGGAAGGTTGGGGTGAGCTGGTACAATAGATAAGATTAAACGGTATTGTGATTGCATTAATTCTAAACAGAGTTATGCTGCCAAACCATAACAAGCCACTGATTGTTTTAACTCCCGATATAGGCACCACAAATATTTATTGTTTTGGAATTAAGGGCCTGATTCTGTGATATGCTAAGTACTAGTTTGGAGGTGCTGAGCACACTTACCTCCCCGTGAAGTCCCTGGAAGCTCAGCCTGTCACGTGATCATGCACACGCCTGAATAAATCAATACCTCTTTTTTATTATTCTGTTTCTTCTGAGGCAGCATAATGCTAATGGCAGGAGTACTGAATTTTATTACTGATGGAGTGATAAAGGCAAAGAGGAAGCTAAATTACACCATGTGTCTATGGTTCCGATGCAAACACCAGAGTTCTCTCCTGGCATGACTCATAGGCTAATGCTGCATGAAATTCACAAGTGTTTGTCGAAATTTCCCCTGGACATTTTCGTCATTACGTTTCACACAATCTCTCCACCCCCTCCTCAAATTGTGGTGTAATCACAATGGGTCTGATCCAAACCCCAGTGAAATCAATGGAAAGATCACAGAGTAACATGTTCAAAAGTTACCTCAACTGAGTTCACGGAGAGTTCGGGGTTTGGTAATGTGGGCGGTGGCCCCACAGAAGTGTCTCTCATCCCTTTCAGACTACTGTACCCCTTTCAGGAGTCTGATTTCTCTTGTGTACCCCCAAGTTTCACTTCACTTAAAAACTACTTGCTTACTAAATCAGATATAAAAATACAAAAGTGTCACAGCACACTATTACTGAAAAATGGCTTACTTTCATTTTTACCATGACAATTACCATGTAATTATAAAATAAATCAATTGGAATATAAATATTGTACTTACATTTCAGTGTATGGTATATAGAGCAGTATAAAAAAAGTCATAGTCTTATGAAATTTTAGTTTATACTGACTTCACTAGTGCTTTTTCTGTAGCCTGTTGTAAAACTAGGCAAAATCTAGATGAGTTGATGTACCTGCTGGAGGACCTGCGCGTACCCCCAGGGGTGGGCATATCCCTGATTGAGAACCACTGCCTTATAGCATATATGTAAACCTGGAACATCGAGGGCCCTCCATCTTTCAAAGTCCTTACTTAGGCACAGCTCCCTGATCAAGAAATGAAAGTGAAAGCACTGGGCTTTTTTCTCCCCTTCATATTATTTCTTTCCATGGGCAGGTTTCCAAGACTATTAACAAGAGTCTTAAAAGTGACACCAGGCCTCAGTCTGTGGCAAATTTGGTCTCTCTGGCATTTGGAAAATACTATATATTAGACATCTCCCAATGTCTGGGGCAGAGACACAAGAACTTCAGAAGGGGAGCTGACTCTGCCCCCTTTCCAAGCGGAGCGCTCTTCCGCCGCTTCCTGGAGCTGTAAGGACACTGGGTGAAAGCCTGGTCTATTGAAGTCAATGGCAAAGCTCCCATTGACTTCAGTGGGGCCAGGATTTCACCCACTCTGTCTGTTTCCACATGACCCTGCTGGGGTGGTGCACCTCTGCATCGCCTCCTGTCTGGGGCAGTAACTCCAATGCTTGCCTGTTATTTTGAGCCCACTTCTATTTACCGAAATATTGAGTCCACAATATATACCACATGGTGTCCTTGGCTGTTGTGCATAATTGTAAATAATACACACTATCATTTACAATGCAAGAAGCATATAATTAGGGCCCAGTCCTCAAGCAAAATACACTTGATTACATCAGGAGTTTTGGAAGGACTTCAGGACTGGGTATGGGCCTGGTTAGTACCAATCCTTCATTGGTTACTCACCTGTAACGCAATGAATGTCCAGTGAATGAAAGGTCAGAACAATAATAGTTTGCTAGTTTGCTATTGCTTCCACTATATTCCAGTGCTTCCAATTTAAACAGAGAGAATTGTTGTTCTTATACTGAATAACCGAAGTCCTTCAATCCAAGCTTGTTTGTCCCCAGAGGGATTCAGATAACTTTCTTAAACGATGGCAAAGATCCAGGGCATTTTCTTGGATCACGGTGTAGTTCCAGAATAATCAACCTTAAGTTGTTTAAGAAGGCTGTGTACATTAAAATGTCCATAAATAATCATAATGAATAAAACAGCGCATGCAGAAATTCATTACATAACTGATACACTGGGGTATTATTTTGTTATTTGATGCACGCTTGTTTTGCAGCATGAAATCCCACATACGGGATGTGAAATTATAAACTGCTGCCACTTCCCTCCCTGTGAACAGCATACATTTAAATAAATAAATAAACACCGACATGGTTTATTATAATAAAGTTACTCGAGGCCCAGAGTTCAATAAGGAGAATTTATAAACATATCATTTCAGATCTTGGAAGGTTTTCAACATAATTTGCTTGTGGTGTGGTAAGTGAGGTGAAATCCATCGACAGTCCCTGTGGAGTAATCAATATATGGAAATGTCTATTTCTATTTTCTATGAATTTATAGTATCGCAAAAAATGCTCTAGACCATCCAAATCAAATGTGCCTGACTCTTTGGCCAGGAAGAAATTATTTATGCTCCTTATCTTTAAAATAACAAAGGCAATATTCAAGATATGTGTTTCAAAACTATACAAATATAATTTCCTCACAAAACAAGGGCCAGGTCCTGTGACTCCTCCCTCACATGATTTGAATGGTGCTACTCAAGTGAGCAAGGACTACTGATATCGTTAACAGTTTTCAGGATCAGGACCCAAGGTTCCAACCTTCAGTAATATTTTTGACTATGCGTTGGTTTGAGTTGACAGTGTAAATAAATTATAATAATTGAGACTTCATTTTATGTCCATTTGTAAATGAACATAGATTTTTCAATTTATCCAAGTAATTAACCTTTATCAGAACTGCTTGCTGTAATGCAAGGACAATTTTATACACAAATATGTGTCAATGAGTTTTCAGAGGTATTTCTGGCTTGCTAACATCACAAATTTTACACTTGGAAAAAAATCTGTATTTTCCCAGGAAGATAAGATCACATTTCTAAAGATGGCCTCTAATTCTGAGTGCTTCATTATTGGGGATCCAATTTGAAACACTCAGAGATGGGGCCTGAGCATCCTCATCTCCAATAGAAAACCAGGCATTAGATTTCTAAAGTTCAGCACCCAAAAAGAGAGGTACCCAAAATTAGGCCTAACTGTCACTAAGATAGCAGTTAGGCAACTTGTGTGAAAACTAGTTTGTCCTCTGCTCAGTTCCTCATGGCCAGGTGTCCTCATAACAAAACCCACCACCACAATGATCAGTGACTGATAGTCATGTAGGCTTGCCTGGCACAATGTACCAAATATTCATCAAGGGCTAAGGCAGCTCAAGCAATTGTCTTACTAGAGTTGGCTAGAGAACAACAGTTTAATTTCATAACAACTTTTGAGGTTTCAAAAATTATTTTTGATCTGCACTGGAACCAAAACAAAACCTTTCAAATATTTTCACAAAATGGAATTGGGTTGAAAGTTCCATTTTCAGATCCAAAAGTTTGGGTTTTCCAGTTGGGTCTCTCTCTCTCGTGACTGGACAGTCCACTCTGGACTTCAGAAAACTCGCTATCAAAAACTTCACTGAAGTCAATACATCTCTGCGAAACAGTTCAGCTTTGAAGAAACAGTATATTTTGATAAAAAAACGTTTTGCTGACAACATCCTGACCAGTTCTACTCCTTACATGTTAAGATCCTGTTCAACACTGACACAGAGTCCCGGAGGAAAATTATGAGACCACATGGTCTCAAATGTGAACAACAGGTAGATGACACCCGGCTCTTCATCTCATTTACTTCTTGGTAGCCCTATAACACAATTACTTCAGTGGCTGGGCAACATCTGAGAGTGCTTGAGAGGTGCTTGGATGATAGGTGCCTGGTAAGAACAGAGATAGACACTAATTTTCAAAATTAATTAATATACCTATTGGTTTCCTTTTGTAGAACAGTAAGGAAATATTTTTGGTTAGTTCTAGGGCTGTCGATTAATCGCAGTTAACTCACGCGATTAACTCAAAAAAATTAATCGCAATTAAAATAATTAATCGCGATTAATCGTAGTGTTAAACAATAGAATACCAATTGAAATGTATTAAATATTTTTGGATGTTTTTCTACATTTTCAAATACATTGAGTTCTGTTACAACACAGAATACAAAGTGTATAGTACTCACTTTATATTATTATTTTTATTACAAATATTTGCTCTGTAAAATGATAAACAAAATAATTTTTTTAATTCTCCTCATACAAGTACTGTAGTGCAGTCTCTTTATCGTTGTTACATAACTGCATTCAAAAACAAACAATGTAAAACTTTAGAGCCTGCAAGTCCACTCAGTCCTACTTCTTGTTCAGCCAATCACTAAGACAAACAAGTTTGTTTACATTTACAGGAGATAATGCTGCCTGCTTCTTGTTTACAATGTCAACTGAAAGTGAGAACAGGTGTTCGCATGGCACTTTTGTAGCTGGCATTGCAAGGTATTTATGTGTCAAAAATAAAACAAGTGTAAAACTTTAGAGCCTACATATCCACTCAGTCCTACTTCTTGTTCAGCCAATTGCTCAGACAAACAAGTTTGGTTACAATTTGCAGGAGATAATGCTGCCCGCTTCTTGCTTACAATGTCACCTGAAAGTGAGAACAGGCGTTCACATGGCAGTGTTGTAGCCAGTGTTGCGAGATATTTACAAGCCAGATGCGCTAAAGATTCATATGCCCCTTCATGCTTCGGCCACCATTCCAGAGGACATGCTTCCATGCTGATGATGCTCGTTAAAAAATAATGCATTAATTAAATTTGTGACTGAACTCCTTGGGGAGAATTGTATGTCTCCTGCTTGTTTTACCCACATTCTGCCATATATTTCATATTATAGCAGTCTCAGATGATGACCCAGCACATGTTTGTTTTAAGAACACTTTCACAGCAGATTTGACAAAAGGTAATGTGAGATTTCTAAAAATAGCTACAGCACTTGACCCAAGGTTTAAGAATCTGAAGTGCCTTCCAAAATCTGAGAGGGACGAGGTGTGGAGCATGCTTTCAGAAGTCTTAAAAGAGCAACACTCAGATATGGAAACTACTGAACCCAAACCACCAAAAAAGAAAATCAACCTTCTGGCTGGTGGCATCTGACTCAGATGATGAAAATGAACATGCATCGGTCCGCTCTGCTTTGGATCGTTATTGAGCAGAACCCATCATCAGCATGGACGCAAGTCCTCTGGAATGGTGATTGAAGCATGAAGGGACATATGAATCTTTAGCGCATCTGGCTTGTAACTATCTCGCAACACCGGCTACAACACTGCCATGTGAACGCCTATTCTCACTTTCAGGTGACACTGTAAACAAGAAGCGGGCAGCATTATCTCCTGCAAATTGTAACCAAACTTCTTTGTCTGAGCGATTGACTGAACAAGAAGTAGGACTGAGTGGACATGTAGGCTCTAAAGTTTTACATTTGTTTTATTTTTGGATGCAGTTATTCAGTTATTTGAATACATAATTCTACATTTGTAAGTTCAACTTTAATGATAAAGAGATTGCACTACAGTACTTGTATTAGGTGAATTGAAAAATACTATTTATTTTGTTTTTTACAGTACAAATATTTTTAATAAAAATAAACATAAAGTGAGCACTGTACACTTCGTATTCTGTGTTGTAATTGAAATAAATATATTTGAAAATATAGAAAACATCCAACAATATTTAAATAAATGCTATTCTATTATTGTTTAACAGCGTGATTGTGTGATTAATCGTGATTAATTTTTTAAATCGTGCGATTAATCTCAATTAATTTTTTCACTCAGAGGCTTGCTGTGTGAAAGCGGTCACCCATATGAAAAGTTTGAGACCCACTGCTCTAGAACGTTTAGAGTTCTGGACAATGAAATTATTTTTGTTTCACTAAACATTTCCCCTTCGATTTAGATAATTTTTCAAAAGAAGGTTAATTGAAAAAAAAACAAAAAAAAATTTTCTCACGAAATGGAAGCCAGTGCTATACAAACAAAAAAGTTCCATAATTAAAAGTAATATTTGCTTGGCTCCTACGACTCCTGGGTTAATGAAAAAAGGAAAATATTCAGAGGCCAAGAACTCATGTTTTGGCTTAGTCAGATGGAATTAGAACTGCAAGAGCTTTGAGTTCTGTTCTCGATCTAGAATCTCCAATTTGCAAATGGGTTCGCTTCTAAAACTGTCAATAGGAATTTTCCCATAGCTGACTGTATGAAGTAAAGGGATGGAAGAATTCATCCCCAACCTGGCAAACAGGGTTGATAGCTTGATCTAGGCAACCAGAAAGCCTCACAGCAGAAAAGAAGAGCCACTTGAGATTATTTCAAAAGACATGTAATTAGGCCTAATTGGCAACAGACATAGTAAGTACCAGACTGGATTGGATCAGGGAGGCTTGGCTCCAAGAAACAGAGAACAGATAAAGTGAACTGTCATGGACCAATTTCAGCTCATTACTTCTCTGCCACATTCTGTAAGGATGCATAGGGCTAGAACCCAGCCGTGCAGAGTGTAGGACAACTGACATTCTCCCATTCCCACCAGGTAGGCTTAGAGAGCAAGGCTTGGTGTCTTAGGTATGGGCTGGGGCAGAGGAGGAGGTGGAGCTTGGCAACAGGCATGTGATCCCCCTTGGGGGTTGGGAATATAAACCTGCAGGAGGGAGGGAGATTTCTGTACTTGTGGAAAAGTTCTGTCATGGGCTTGACTTGTTCCCTGGTGTAAGTGCTCACTGTCATTTGACTTTGAAACCTTGGAAGTGCTGACGTTCATTAATGGATGTTTGTGACGCGCTTTCAGTGTGTAAGTTTCTTGTTATATGGAGTGATGGGAACCAGTTCTTTGTTTTGAGCTCTGGATGAAGCAGAGACTGAAACCTGGCTGCATGTGTAATTTGTGGTCCTGATCCTCTAAATTATTGTGTGTAGCTGGCTCTGCATAGAGTGTCACTGACTTCAGTGGGGCTCTGTAGGGGGTGCAGGGATCTGCCCACTTGGAGTGACTTAACAAATTGGGATGAATATCTTTTTGTTCCTGACTTGACTGGTTCTGAGCTAACTACCTTTACACAGAGGCATTTCTTGCTCTGGCATTGTAGTATGTTTCCTGGGAGACACAAGAAAGCACTAGTTTCATTGGAATGTGAATGATCTTTTGTAGGTGAGTTTGTGTGAAGGAATTCTCTCTAAAAAGAAATGTAAAATGGCAAAACCTAAAATTAAGAAACAGCCATCTCAATTATTATCACTGTCTGCTTTCTGCCCAGTGCTCTTCATGCGGTTCCTGACTTTGAAACCTGCTGTCTTAATGTGCTTTTGATCCACCTACACAGCTCCTTACTGATTTCAACCACAGTCATGCGGATGGAGGACGTAATGGGCTGTGAGGTTAGACCACCTCAATAATATTGTCATTCTGAAAAATACAGATAACTAATAAAGATCAAAGATTCTAAAGAAGTGACCATCCTGTTGGTCTTCATTAAATTAATCTAATTATCCTATCAATTTCAGTATCCAGTCACACTATGCAAATGATCCATTTCCATGGAAATAAAAATGGAAAGAGGAAAAACACCTGATAAAAATGGCCGACCTTGCAAGGGAGCACAGTGCTGGAGTCTCTCTGATAATAAATCGACGAATGCCCTTCTGAAAAGAGTAGCTGCGCATGGTGCACTTCTGTTAAAATAAAACTATGGATCATGTTACTCTTAAAATTGAAGGTGCTAAAATGACCCCATGTGCATGATTTAAAAACACTGCTATGCCATAGCGTTTCTAAGTGCTGTGAAATCTTACCACTATGTAATGACTTTGAGCTAT
The DNA here is from genome assembly GCF_965152275.1 of Natator depressus. NCBI lineage: Eukaryota > Metazoa > Chordata > Testudines > Cheloniidae > Natator > Natator depressus. The sequence goes on along the minus strand of NC_134235.1, from coordinate 244,652,040 downwards.
ACACACTGACTGTTGGAATACCCATAGTTAGTTCGAACCAGCACTGCATCCTCTTTTAGAGTTATTGCCGTGACTCCTCTAAGCCTCCAGGATATATTTAGAACAATGGCACCCGTCTGGCTCTATGCTCCTGTGCTATATTGTTGGGCTTTCTACTGACATCTTCTATGGCACAGTAGACCCTTCAGCCGTGAAGTGTCCTGCATACTCACAATGAGGGTTTAGGTGGTGTGTGGCCTTGTGCTGACTCTCTGCACCGGGGTGAGTTCCACCTAATAGATTTCTTCTTTTTCTTCTTTTCCTGTTTTCAAGTAACTGCGCATCTATGGGTCTCAACATGAGAGGTGGTGAATGCCTGCCTATGGAGTCGAAGGGTGTGTCTACACTGCAGTTAAAAACTCACGCCTGGCTCATGCCCACTGACTCGGGCTCATGCTAAGCGGCTGTTTAACTGCAGTGTAAATTCACGGGCTGGAGCCCAGGTTCGAGGCACCTGTGAGGGGAGAAGGTCCCAGAGCTCAGGCTGCAGCCCAAGCCTGAACATCTACACAGCAACTAAACAGCCCCTTAGCCTGAGTCAGCTGCATGGTCCAGCTGCAGGTGTCTAACTGCAGTGTAGACATACTCTGAGAGAGATTTCCGGTGCTCTGCACCTCTCAGGGGTGGGCCCACAAATACTGAAGTGCTTTTAGGCAACAGCAACTGTTGGGCTTTAATATGGATTGTGCAAGTTCCTAGAAAATCAGTGCATTGGTTCAAAATGGTGCCTGGTGTATCTATGTGTTTAGTTTGTGGCCCAGCATACCACACAATACTTGAAAAGTAACTCCCTTCCCCATAACCCAACTAAAGCTAGTCCAGGTTTCTGTGTTTCCCTTGCAACAAATGCTGGCTTCCCTAATGAACAGAGCAGCAAAAGGAATAGAGGGAAGAAAAAAAGATTAGTGAAAAATGCTGGGTTAATATATATATATGGGTCGATAGGGTGTCAAGAGCATAGAAAAGTCTTGAAGAAGACAGTAATTCTGAAGCTTGTTGCCTGCATTGTAATTTGTCTGAATAAAAGCAGAGAGATGCTGGATTATTTCACTTTCACATAAGTATTTGCGTTAGCAAAGCCAAAGCACTAGCTTTCATGGAAAGCAGACACTGATGGACTGTGACCATGGTTGAATTGAAGTTTCTGATCTTGCAACAGCTCACCATGTGCATAACTTTATAAATGTCAGGAGCTCCACAGACTTCAATGCAAAGTTAAGCACGTGTGGACGTGTTTGAAACATCAGATCCTAAACTAGCTTTCAAACCTGAATTAATATTGGAGGAAAAACTTAGAGCCGAGCAATAGTAGAATCAAGTAACTCAGAACATTTTTAGAACTCTTCTTAAGAAGTGAGATATCCTGGCCTGAAATGCTATTTTACTTTGGGAATAGGAGAAAGTCTCCCTTTTCCACTCTCCTCTGGGATCTACTTATTGTCCTAAGCTTAAGATTTCTTATTTGTATTACAGTAGCACACAGATCCTAGTCCGGACTGAGGTCCCCATTGTGTTGGATGCTATGTAAACATAGGCACTGTTCCTGCAATCTGATCTGTGTGGGTGAACACCCACTGACTTCAGCCACCCATTGACTTCAGTGAGACTTCTGTATGCATGTAAGAGACTGGCCAACAATAGCACATTGCAGAGTGAGGGACTAAAGGAAATGAACAAGAGATTTTGATAGATCTCTAAACAGGTCACTAGCCTTTATCAGTGAGCATTTTCCCAAAGGCATCACAATAGAGGAGGCCATTCCATGTGTAAGGACCGGCCGGGGAAAAAACCATGAAGAAGTAGGTGTGTGCCGGGAGGGGAGCTGAAGAGTCTTAAGCAACTAAGTCTGTTTTAGTGGAATAATTTCACAGCAGTTCTTTGCAGATGGCTCCTGGTATAATATAATTTACTTTAAAAGTGCAGTGAGTTAGTTTGGCCTGTCCAAGAGAGAAAATGTGTCTCCTGTAGAGTACCTCCTGGCACACAAACACAAGGAGGACAATAAAAGATAGGACTGTTATAGAATTGCTTTCCTTCTGTTAGGGAAATGAGTGGTTGTTAAAATATTGGCACTCTTTTCTTGCCTGGGTTTTGAACTCCAGAATCTGTTTTTTAGTGCACTGTGCTCTCTTCCCATTGTGAGAGGCAGAGCAGGCACTTAAGTGGTTTTGGCTTTTGCACAAAGTGAGGAAAATCATCAAAAGCTCCACAGTTAAAATCTTGAGACTGGGAGGAACAAAGTCAGCAAAAAGTTTCTGACGGTGATTTTAACAAGGTAAGATGGTTATAACTGTAAATGTGCACAGAAGAAAAATCTGCAGGGCAACTAAAAATGAACACCCAGAGTATGAGTCCTCTTCCCTGGAATTGAAAAACACTGTCTGATTAATGACTAATGGAGCATTGGGCTGAGGGGAAGGAGGTTGGGATTCAAGAGACCTGGGTTCCGGTCCTCTCAGCATCAAACAATTCTTATTGTTCAAATAAACCTGGGAGGAAAATGTTTTCTCCTTCTCCAAATATAGAATTTGTCCCCCAAAACTACATTGGCTGGAGTCCCAGGATGAGTAATATTCCTCCCTGTACACAGGCAGGCTTGAAGGTCTGGAGCTCATACTAAAATGGGGAGTTGAACCTCCAGCTAGATTTAAACCTACATAGCCCCATTGATATCAAAGGAGCTGCCCTGATTTACAGCAGTGGCAGATCTTGCCTCATGCCTAGGGAGTTTATGCCACTAGGGCTATGTCTACACTGCAATTAAAAACCTGCAGCTGGCCCATGCCAGCTGACTCAGGCTTGCAGGGCTCGGGTGCAGATGTTCAGGCTTGGGCTGCAGCCTGGGCTCTAGGACCTGTGAGGTGGGAGGGTCCCCTCACAGTCCCCTGAACAGGCTCAGGCCAGCCACAGGTGTCTAACACACCTTAGGAAGCCAGGAATGCCTCCTCTCCAATGGGTAAAACAATGCCATGAAAAGTCTTACAATACATGACATTAACACTATGTGATTATTACGCTCGGAAAAGCTATTTCAGGTAAAATTTAAAAGTTTTAAAAATTAAGTTATAATTTTTCTCTCCTTCTGAGGCCTGCATTCTTAGACACATGGGACAAAAAAACCAGAACCAGCAAAAAACCCCCCCAAAACACATCTTCCTCTAAAACGGCCTTTCTGTACAATACATGGCAAACAGACTATGTGATGGTGCCATACAAAGACATTAATAAGCGCAGGCTCAGGCCCAAACTGGCTACTATTCCAGGTGCAACGAGGTCTTTTCCAAATCCTCACCTAATCCTTGATCAGATGTATCAACAAAATTAGGCACCAACCTGTCCGTGGATAGCAAGAGTACTTCAGATTAAGAAGTATTGCTGATGCTCAATGGACATTTTACACAGTCTGTTCCATGCCAGATCTGATGTTTGTTCTCTGTGCTGTCAGTCCTTCAGATTTCTCAGGACTGCATTGCACTGTATTTTAGGAAATAGATTGATGCAGCTACTAAAACTCCCACTTTGTGCTGGATCGGAATCTGGAATCAGAGAGACAGCTGCCCACTTAGTGCAGTGATGGAGCTCCATTGACTTCAATGAAGAGATGCTGATTTGCTGAGGATCTGGCTCACGTTTTGTACAGTAAAGTTCCCTTATGGGCCCCCAAGTGTCATTACCATAGACTACAACAGTAATAAGAGCATAGTCATGCTTATTCAGGTCCTTCTAACTTATGACTTTATTTATTCTTATTTATGTAGATAAAACATTTCACCCATCATTTCCTCCCATAATTTTCCCCATAATTTTTTCCCTATTAAAAACTGCATATCCCTAGAGCTGGTTGAATACTGCAGTATATGGGAACAGTCATTCATAGAATCATAGAATATCAGGGTTGGAAGGGACCTCAGGAGGTCATCTAGTCCAACCCCTTGCTCAAAGCAGGACCAATCCCCAACTAAGTGATCCCAGCCAGGGCTTTGTCAAGCCTGACCTTAAAAACTTCGAAGGAAGGAGATTCCACCACCTCCCTAGGTAACGCATTCCAGTGTTTCACCACCCTCTTAGTGAAAAAGTTTTTCTTAATATCCAATCTAAACCTCCCCCATTGCAACTTGAGACCATTACTCCTCGTTCTGTCATCTGCTACCATTGAGAACAGTCTAGATCCATCCTCTTTGGAACCCCCCTTCAGGTAGTTGAAGGCTGCCATCAAATCCCCGCCCCCCCTTCTATTCTGCAGACGAAATAAGCCCAGTTCCCTCAGCCTCTCCTCATAAGTCATGTGTTCCAGTCCCCTAATCATTTTTGTTGCCCTCCGCTGGACGTTTTCCAATTTTTCCACATCCTTCATTCATATTTCAAAAAGCTGTTTGGGTCCAGTAGGGACAAAATTAGAAAGGCCAAGGCACAAAACAAAATTAAACTAGCTAGAGACATAAAGGATAACAAGAAAACATTCTAAAAATACATTAAGAGCAAGAGGAAAACCAAGGACAAGTTAGGCCCATTACTCAGTGAGGGGGAAAAAACAATAACAGAAAATGTGGAAATTGCAGCAGTGCTAACTGACTTTCTTGTTTCAGTTTTCACCAAAAAGGTTCGTAGTGATTGGATTTCTAACGTTGTGAATGCCAGTGAAAATGAGGTACGATGAGAGGCTAAAATAGGGAAAGAAGAAGTTAAAAATTACTTAAACAAGTTAGATGTCTTCAAGTCACCCTGGCCTGATGAAATACATCCTAGAATACTTAAGGAGTTGACTGAAAGAGGAAAAGGGCAAATGCAGTGCCAATCTATAAAAAGGGAAATAAGGACAACAGAGGGAATTACTGACCAGTCATCTTAACTTCTGTACCTGGAAAGATAATGGAGCAAATAATTAAGGAATCAATTTGCAATCACCTAGAAGATATTAGGTGATAAGTAACAGCATGGATTTGTCAAGAACAAATCATGTCATACCAACCAAATAGCTTTCTTTGACAGGGTAACAAGCTTTGTGGATGGGGGGGAAGCGGTAGATGTAGTATATCTTGACTTTTGTAAGGCTTTGATACTGTTTCACATGGCCTTCTCATAAACAAACTAGGGAAATGCAATCTAGATGGAGCTAATACAAGATGGGTGCATAACTAGTGGGAAAACCATTCCCAAAGAATAGTTTTCAGTGGTTCACAGTCAAGCTGGAAAGGCATATCGAGTGGGGTCCCGCAGGGATGGGTTCTGGTTCTGTTCAACATCTTCATCAATGATTTAGTAATGGCATAGAGAGTACATTTATAAAGTTTGCAGATGATACCAAGTTGGGAGGGGTGAAAATGCTTTGGAGGATAGGATTAAAATTCAAAATGATCTGGACAAACTGGAGAAATGGTCTGAAGTAAATAGGATGAAGTTCAATAAGGACAAATGCAAAGTACTCCATTTAGGAAGGATCAATCAGTTGCTCACATACAAAATGGGAAACGACTGCCTAGGACAGAGTACTGCAGAAAGGAATCTGGGAGTCATAGTGGATCACAAGCGAAATATGAGTGAACAGTGTAACACTGTTGCAAAAAAAGCAAACCTCATTCTGGGATGTATTAGCAGGAGTGTTGTAAGCAAGACACGAGAAGTAATTCTTCTGCTCTTCTCCATGCTGATTAGGCCTCAGCTGGAGTACTGTGTCCAGTTCTGGGTGCCACATTTCAGGAAAGATGTGGACAAATTGTAAAAATTCCAGAGAAGAGAAACAAAAATTATTAAAGGTCTAGAAAACATGATCTATGAGGGAAGATTGAAAAAATTGGGTTTGTTTAGTCTGGAGAAGAGAAGACTGAGAGGGGACATGATAACAGTTTTCACATACATAAAAGGTTGTAAAAGGGAAAGAGGGAAAAATTATTCTCCTTAACCTCTGAGGATAGGACAAGAAGCAATGGTCTTATTGCAACAAGGGCAATTTAGATTGGACATTAGGAAAAACTTCCTAACTCTCAAGGTGGTTAAGCACTGGAATAAATTGCCCAGGGAGGTTGTGGAATCTCCATCATTGGATATTTTTAAGAGCAGGTTAGACATACACTTGTCAGGGATGGTATAGATAATTCTTAGTCCTGCCTCAAGTGCAGGTGACTGGACTTGATGACCTCTTGAGGTTCCTTCCAGTCCTACGATTCTATGATTCTATGTTCCTGGTGTGGTGCTGGTAAACCAGGTGCCAGCTCTTGCTAAGGCTGTAGGCATTAGCTGAACACTGACAAATTCATAGCTGGAAACCAGACCAGGTCATCTGTTTATTAATATTATTCAGGATAGATGTAAAGATGTGCTTAGTGTTTAGACTCTATAAAATGCTTGTAAGTTGCTGCATGCATTACTCTTACCTGTAATGTCTGTATCCCATACTTTAAGGTGATAGGTAAGTTTTGCTTTATAACTGTAAAAATGCCTGCTCTGAACTTGTGAATTTAGGTAGGAAGAATGGTTTCCTCACCTATCAACAAGGACTGTCAAGACTAAATGGACCATTGTAGGACAAAAACTTTGTGGATTGCCCCATCCACCTATGAAGAAGTTATGCAGGAACCCTCCTCCCACTAGTTTGAACTCTGGGGAACGGGCATATAAAGATGCTCACAAGAAGAAATGGTTGTCTCTTAGATGTTTGAATTCTTACAGAAGCTGGATCTAAGAAACAAGAAGCAGAGATCCCCAGTGTCAACTAAGGTTAGCCCTAAGAGACATTCAGTGCACAGATTACTACATCTCTGTCACCTTTTGGAATCATAGATTGTAACTTATCTGTGTATAGAAATTGCCTTCTTTGGACTGAAAATAACTCTCTCATTTCTTTTTCCTAATTAACAAATCCTTAGTTAGTTTACTATGTGATTGGCTACCACTGTTGTCTTTGGTGTGAGATCTAAGGTAGAAATTGATCTGGGGTAAGTGAGTGGTCTCTTGGGTTGGAGAGCAACCTGAATATTTTATGAGTTTTGGTGTAAGTGACCATTTATCACTACGTCCAGCTTGTCTGGGTGTCAAGATAGACTGGAGTGCCTCAGGGGATTGTCTGTGACTCCTTGGTAAGACTGTTATATTGATCCAGGAGTTCACATTTGTTACTAGGTTCATGAAATCTAATTATAGAACTCACCACCAGTTTGGGGTCTCTGCTCTGCTTTCTGACAGTCTGTCCTGAGGGTGGCATTTGCGGTAATGAACCACTCAAGACAGCATGACACTGGTCTCTTTCTCACTTTGCTATTACTTTGTATTTTTATGTGCATGTTTTTTTGTTGGCATGAATGTTTGTGGAATGGGTGTTCTTAATGCTAAAGGCCTTATGTAGGCTCTCTGCACAAGGGTGAATTTCTCGCTGTGCAAATAGCCATATTCACCTGCAAACAAGAGAATTTGCTGTTCAATATTATTAATAAGTCTCCTGTTTATTGCAGCTAACCAATCAAATAGCAGAAACAATACCATGTTATTTAAGTAACTAGTCAGATGCCACAAATAGCAAATACTCAAAGTGAATAGTTGGTGACTGTAGGTTGAAAATTGTTCATCAATATTGTTCAATGACTTATGATCAGGACCTATCAATGACTGACCGACAAATGAACTAAAGAGCTAAATTTGTCGGTTCACAAAAAAAAAAATTCAGCTTCCTCTAGCACATACACGCTTCTGTCAGTAAGGTAAATATCAACGGTGTAGATCTGACAGACTTGCTGTGGGTCTTTGAGCAAATTACTTTGCCATTCTGTGTCACAGCCAGCCAACAGCAGATATGATTTTACACATTCTGTGTCAAAGAGAGCAATATAATGCTACAAAGAAAGAAACAAACAAACAAAATGTGCCATGGATGTGCCTGTAGTAAAATAAAAATCTTGAGTGACTGTATAATGAAGAACCAGTATTCTCTCTTTGAGACTAGCTGGTGTCCGTGTGCACCTTGCTGACACTTATTAACGGTTTCTATTGCACTTTTATCTCATTCTGTTTGAAACAGAGACTTGCGAGTGCTGGGTGAGTAGCTGCAAGGAAGCTTAGAAACCAAGGTATTGGGCCTGGTACAATAACCTGAACAGAAGAGAATAGGAATGCAGGCATAATGTCCTAAGAAACACTAGAGGAGCATGTGTAGCCAGGGGTTCGGGAAGCATCCCTGAACTTGTGCCTGATCCACAGAGGATGTATATGAGGCTGCTACAGCCTCCCTTCCAGGGGACTCAGGCCCCGATCCATAAAAGCACTTAAGTGCCTAAACCCTAGATTTAGGCACCTAAGTCTGACGTTTAGGTTCCTGAATCCCAGTATTAGGCTCCATTACAATCCTACTGTTAGATGCTAGCAGATAGGCAGGGCTTCCAGCTAGGCCCTTGGGGTACATCTACATTGCATTTACAAACCCATGGCTGGCCCATGCCAGCTGACTCAGACTCATGGGACTTGGGCTATGGGGCTTTTAACTGCAGTGTAGACATTTGGGCTTGGACTGCAGGGTCCTAGAACCCAGACTCCAGCCCAATTAAATAGCCCCTTAGCCTGAGCCCCACGAGCCTGAGTCTACTGGCCCAGGCCAGCCATGAGTCTTTAACTGCAGTGCAGATGGCATAAACTAGTGGCATAAACTCCCTAGGCAAGACCTGCAGGTGGTGTAATCAGGGCAGCTCCTTTGAAATAAATGGGACTATGCAAATGTAAATCCAGCTGAAGGTTCAACTCCCTGTTTTTAGCATGAGACACAGAACTTTAAGTCTGCCTTAAAAGACCACCAAAAGCTCCAGGATGAAAATTAAGGTTGACAACTTTGCTCCTCTGGCACAATGGAACTCCCTACAATAAGGGTAAATCTCATCTGTGCAGGAAACTCCTTTCTCAGGGGCTGGTCTGAAACTATGGAATGAACTCCCCCAGAAACTAAGGACCATCACAAACCTCATCAACTTCTGTTCCAAGTGCAATGTGCATCTTGTCAACAAAAATACATAGCAACATTGTGTGCGTGTTTCGAGCACCCTATCAAAACAAAACACTCCACTGCACACATTTCTCTTCCCAGGGAGAGGATGAGAGAACAAAACTGTAGCAGATGTTAGTTATGTTGCTTAATGCATAGCTGGAAAGTGCTCAAATACTATGGAGATAAGTGCAGTATAAGAACCCATACAGAATAGATTGAACTGGGTACCTTTGGAGCGAAAAGCACTGAGTCTCCTCCATAGCTTGAGCTAAAAAGGCAGCTTCCATTGCTGGGGCTGTGACAGACTTACATTGTCATCTTCTCTGTAGAGCAGGCACAAAGAGGGACGTGTAACACATATCAACCAGTGGGTTATATAGATACAAATTGATTCCTCCTCTTCTTTGAGGTAAACTGATTTAAGCAAGGGTTAAACTGATTTGAGGGTCTTGCATCAGTTTAACTCGTTTGATTTAAACTGATTTAGTTAAAACAGTGCAACTTTTTTAGGTTAGACAAGATCCCTGATACAGGGACGGTCACTGTTCTGTGTTTGTGCAGTGCCTAGCACACTGGGGCATCCCTGCAATATTGATAATAAATATGAAGATGGAGGGACCCATTCTCTTGTCACTTACCACAAAGTAAATCAGGAGTAACTCCACTGAAATCAATGGACTGGTCTAAAAGAGAAAGGAATCAGGCACATGGGTTTGCCGTAATCTTGGTCTGAAAGAAAATGTCCATGTCAGGATGACTTTATCAGAAAGAGAACAGAAATGTATTTTCCCTTAGTTTTTGACTTCTCTTGATTTCCAGGGTTGCCTTTGTGTTGCTTACCCCACTCCAAATCTGTTTGGTTTCTTCTCTAGACATATTTCCTATAAGTTTCAAAATGTCAGCTCTGTTTTACTTTTTAAATGTGCTTAAACCTTTGGGATTTGGAAAAAGGACAGCGCAAGCTGGTGGAACAGAAGAATGCCCACTGCTCACACTGGAAGCATAGAAGTGATGGTATTGTACAGTTTGGGGAGCTGTCATGTTGAATTCTGGGAAATATTGTACCTGCGTCACAGTAAATTTTAAAAAAAAATTTTTTTCACAAAAATTCTGATATCCATGGAGGAGTGGTGATTTTCACATCTCCCATGACAGTCTGGTTTGTTACAGTCCCCATCCCCCGGTACCCAAGGGGGTAGGCAGGAGCAACAATAGGACCCAGGAAAGTAGTTGTGGGTCTTGCTGTGGAAAACTACATGAATGTAGTAGGAGAGCTCGCTGTTTCTGTTCCTTACAAAAACGGGATGAGGAAGTTTAGCAGCTGGCTGTCCTGGAAGGGAGGGGGAGTAGTTCACAGGACCTTCCACAAGCTAAAGCAGGGGTAGGCAACCTATGGCACGTGCGCCAAAGGCGGCACCCGAGCTGATTTTCAGTGGCGCTCACACTGCCCGGGTCCTGCCCACCGGTCCGGGGGGCTCTGCATTTTAATTTAATTTTAAATGAAGCTTCTTAAACATTTAAAAAAATCTTATTTACTTTAAATACAACAATAGTTTAGTTATATATTATAGACTGATAGAAAGAGACCTTCTAAAAACGTTAACATGTATTACTGGCACGCGAAACCTTAAATTAGAGTGAATAAATGAAGACTCGGCACACCACTTCTGAAAGGCTGCCGACCCCTGAGCTAAAGGGTACAGCGAAGGAGGGAAGTTTTAGGCTTGTTAGGAAGAACTGAAGAGGGATTTTTGATTGGTTAATATGGTAGATTATCCAAATCTTAATTCACCAAGGACCTGAGCGGGAGTTCTTCTATTGATTCCATTGGGCTTTGGATCAGATCCCAAAATGCTGTCTCTGTCCCCTGAAATTTGACTAAATTGCCTAAAATTTTTATGTAGAAAACTCTGTGCTTAACACTGCAAAGTTTAAATGGGCCTTTCTTCTATGAACACTGCAGCCTCCCGTCTTTAGCCCATAAACTTCTTCATGACACCCTGACTATCCAACTTAATTTCACGTTCCTTTGTTGCAGCTGGATAACGGTGTTGTCTCTGGATTCGTATTCCAGGTTCAGAAAGCCCTGTAATAGTTTTCTGAATACAAATATCACCTGAATACAAGTAATGGGCTATTAGCCTCACACTAATGCGTTATCAAAGATGTGCGTTGCTCAGTGGGTTGCCTCTGAGATAGTCCAGGAAAAGCAGGTGTACGAGCAGTACCTGAGTACTGAGTCACTGCAATACACACAGAATCTACCAGCCCGGGGGATCGATCCTACCAAGACGGGTTCTAGACCTGATCCTCCCCGTAGGGCAAACACGAGGCTGCCAACAAACTAACCCAATGTGTCATTGTCCCCCCATCACAGGCATGATTTAAAGAAATCAAGTGAACCTTGGTTCAACCTTGTTCTTAGGTTCTAAGTGGTCGTTTCATTTAGGATATTTGACTAAAAGCCCTTTTCATGGAACCAACTCCTGCAGCAATGTAGCCAGCAATTAATGAAAGATGATAATATAATAAAAGAAGTAATACATTAACTATATTATCCTTGCACATTTGGGCAGTCCGTTTCATTATATCCTCTTTATGGACATCCTCCAGCAACATTTGAAGAGCTACTTTATTGCTGTTCTGTGACTGTTTTGGTTTCCAGACATTAACAAGCTACTTAAATGCTAATGCTCTCCTTTGCTTTTCCATTTCCCACTGTTGGATTTGAGGCAAATACTCAGGGTTTTTGGTACCTTACACTGATACAACTTTTGTGGGTTTGTGAATACTGTACTAAACCTGAGTTTGGAGCTTTGATTTTTATTGGTTTCAGAGTAGCAGCCGTGTTAGTCTGTATTCGCAAAAAGAAAAGGAGTACTTGTGGCACCTTAGAGACTAACCAATTTATTTGATTTTTATTCTTTCTGTTCCCATACAAGGAATGAAAATAAGCTGTTGATTGGAAGAAATAATCTTTTCCTCATGCACATTCAGACCAGTTATTGGTAACTGGGCCTGACCCTCAGCTGTAGATCGAAGCTCCTCAGACTCTGAATGGAGCTATGCGATTTACATCAACAGAGGATTGGACACATCGTGTCCAAACACCGAGATGGACATGCTGAGAAGCTGATTAGCCAGCTTTCACTTACTGACCACAGAACAATGGGCTTCTTCTCTTTTCCAGTCACAATAGATACAATGATTTCTGTGGTGTTCTTAGGAAAGCTGCAGTAAAATCAATTTGATGTAGAAAAAGCATTTGCTATAGACTGAGATCAGTGTATAGGCTTTTTCTTCGTGAACATGGCACTATAAACCCTTGCTTTTTCAGAGTGAGTCAGACATGTCCTGTCGTTTTGGAACCTCACCCAGTATACATAGATCTCTAAACACCTTGCTTATGATAATGACTTTCTCTCACAACTGACCTGGGCTGGAATCATGCCAGAGACCTAGGGCATGATTCTGATCCAACACAGATTTTACACCAGATTTCACTTAAACCAGTGTTAATCAGGGGTAGCTGTATTGATGTTTGTTGCGGTTTAAATACAAAACAGAACAAGGCTTTAAGCAAGCAAGCAGGCTGGTTTGCCGACGGGCTGGTATGCCTGTCAGCTTTTTACCTTTTTTTTTTTTTTTTGCGCATTAATACTTTAACAGATAAAAGGAATACACTGGCTTTGTTTAATATTTTTATTTACTAATTTTTATTTACCGCATTTTTTGCTTTTGGGCCTTGAGCCCAGTTTTGGGAGGCTTCCCACGGTTCATGTCCTCTGGGCGAGTTTTTAAGGTTTATGCCCTTGAGAGGAGCCGTGTGTGCACTGCTCCTACACAACACTTAGGGTGTGCCCTGAATGTTGCCAAGTGCATAAACCCTGCATGAATCCTACAGATGTTAGATGGGGAAGTTGCTTTCCCCTTCAGGGAATTAGCGTTTGTTGATTTTTTTTTTCTTAACAAAGTAGCCAACGTAAATGTAGTTTGCAACTAGAAATAATAAACCCTCATTAACTCCGAAAGCCAAATCTCCACTTAAGAAACATAACCACATATTCCCATTAATGACAATGAGAATAAAAACACAAACAAAAATGTTCCCTGACATGCAAAAAATATTATGCTCATTACATAATGAAAACGTAGCCCTGTCTTCTAATCAAGAAAGCAGTGAAATACAAGCCTTTGTAAAGAGAAGCATCTGCTTTATAAGGACAGGGTGTGACTGACTTCTGTATTACTTCAGTTTTATGCCAGCATAACTCTATTAACCACTATTCTGCTTCAGGTTTATACCATAATCAGACCCATAATACATAAAAGGCTCTCAAATATCCTTAAGACTCACATTTCTCTTTGCCATTGATGGTTTTACTGTATTTAATGCATGCTAAAGACTGAGTGTTTTACCCCTACGTTGTACTGGTATAAATGACTTCACAAGGTGCAAAGCAGAGGAGCATATTTCCTGTAGCCAAAGTCACGCACATGGCAGTCCCAGTTATTGTATATTTGCAAATAAGAAACATTCAGACTAAGGTCCTAATTCAGGTTTCACACTGATGTAGATCAGGAGCAGCTCTGCTGAAGTCAATGAAGTTAGATCCGATTCTGGTCTCACTCCTGAATACAAAGAAAACAACAGGTAGAAATGGCTCTCCATGGAGGGAGGACCTGAGGTGCAGGCTGAGCTGGCCTGACAGAAGAATCATACAAATAGCCATGCTTGAAGAGAAGGCCTGAGAAGAATTGTGTAAGTTTTCTGTCTGTTTTTTTCTTTGTTAACATATCCAGTCTCAGGAAGATGATGAGTATTGACTTCCGAGTTTGTGGACAGTGATTGTAGAGCAGGTTGAGAAAGACATCTCCTCATGTGTAGTCTATGGCAGCTTGATGCAGTCTCCAGATTCTCCTTATGCAGTTAGACTGGGTGAAAATGACCAGGCCTTTATTTTGTCCACCTCCCTTTGTCCCCTTTCACTCCAGAAATAGCTGTTCTCCCACACCAGAAAGACAGTTTAAATCCTCAACCACAAAGTGAAAAGACTTTGCCAGATTGGAAGAGAAATGTCAATTAAATGTCAATTGAATCGTTGATTAATTGGCACAATGTTAATTTTGAAATCAGCAGTAATAAATTATTCCATTTTTAATTTTGACCTGAAGAGTGCTTTAAACACTCCATATTGCTGGCGGTGCTTTTGTAAAATGACTGATGAGACTGTATTTTTACTATAATCTTTGTTGCTCCTAAAATTTCTGAATAATTGATAGGCATAGTAGTGACTCAAAGCCAAGAAAGAGTGTTGCTACTGCTATCTGTGGGGGACCACATTTGATGGGAACCTTGGGGTATTGCCCTGATAATGCCAGACATTGGAGCCTAATTCTATTTCTTCTTCTTATGACATTATTATTATTATTTGTATTTCAGAAGCTCCTAGGAGCCCCCATTGTGCTAGGCACTGTAGAAACACAGAACAAAAAGATGGTCCCTGCCCCAAAGAATTTACAGTCTGCTGTACGCTAAAAAGTTAGGACGACCCAGGTATGTTGATCAGGGATGTGAAAAATCCACATCCCTGAGTGATGTAGTTAAGCCAACCTAATGCCCAGTGTAGACAGCACTAGGCCAATGGAAGAATTCTTCCATCCATTTAGCTGTGGCCTCTCGGGGAGGTGGATTATCTACGCCAACAGAACCCCTCCTGTCAGCATAGGTAATGTCTACACTGAAGTGCGACTGGTGCAGCTGTGCCGCTGTAGTATTTCAGGTGTAGACCAGCCCTAAGTATAAGACAAGAGGCAACAAGTGGACACAGACAGACAGAGACGGGATCACAAGGAAACAATGAGACAGTATTGAGCAGCATGACAGGCTGAGGTCTCAGCACACCAGCTGCCTATCCATGGTCAAGTTTTTTTGTAGGGGTCAGGGGAAATGAGCAATTTATTTGTTTTTATGCAGATCTACTAGGCCAGATCCTTGATCCTTCTATAGCTACTTTATATCTCACCAGCCTTGCAATGCAACTGGAAAGCCATCTTAACTGGCTAGCTAGGGATTCCCCTTGTGTAGGGGTGTATTTCTGGGAGAAAGGGGTGTGGCCAGATTTCTCCTGGACTCTGGTGATTCCTGACTGCCAGAATGTCCTTTTAGGGCCATTGGCAGAGGGGGGTTAACTTAGAGTAGCCCTGTGGCCCCATGATTGGGATGGGAAGCTTAAGGGAGGCTTAAAACTCCCTTTGCTCCCTCTTCCAGTACCATGCTGCGCATAGCTTGGTCAGATCAGAGGCTCCAACCAAATTGCCCTAATATCACATAAAAATAATTAATAGCTTTCTTACTCATGAAGAAATATGCAGAAAAGATGTAGCACAATTCTTACTTTTCTGACAAAGAAGCAAAACGCATAGGAAAGGCCCAGCTCTGTTTTCTTTTTAGTCAGCGGGAGTTTTGAACTTCTTTTGACAGCCAAAATATCAGCTTTCTGTTCTGACTATGTGAATTATTCAAAACTCTTGAGATGCTCGAGTGGCTGCTTCATATTGTAAAAAAATTGACTTAAAATCTCATTGGGGTTGTATTTTATTAAAAAATATTTAACCATGTTGCATGCAGAACTCTCACTGATTTTTATGCATGTGAAAGGAGCACAGGATTCCAGATGTGAGCCTGTCATTGCTTTAACACCCATTAAGCTGGTCCCCAATGTCTAAACTTTCAGAAACTAAGATCTGTGCATGGGATTAAAAAAAATTTAAGATAGCTACCAAAGGGCAAATTCTTCCTCGTAGGTCCTTGGGCTCTGGTCTGCTTTAGGTATCATCAATGCAAATCTTGTTTCAATAGCTTTATTACTATGGATATAATGGGAAGAGAGAATCCATCATGATTGCTCAGATTTCAAAGTGAATTTGGAGTTAGGAAAAATTTTTTAAACTGAACTGCATGTGAGCTAGAAGCTACTGAGAGAAGACAAATCCAGACAACGAAGTCATTTTATGGCCGTTGGCCTAAGGTCCCAATCCTGCAAATGCCTATGTATGTGCTTAACTTTACTACTATGAGTAGCCCCATGGTAGTAAAATTAAGCATGTGCATAAGTGTTTGGAGGATTGGAGCCTAAAATTGCAATCCCCTTTGATTGTAGCGATAGAATTGATGAAAAAGAAAACCTGCTCAAATGTCTACAAATCTGTCAGGTGGATGGGAGAAGAGTATAAGCAACATAATTCCCAATCCATCCTCCCACATTCCTTTAACACTAAGGAAACCTTGTATAATTGGGTTCTGTGGGCCTTTAAAGAGCGGCCCTGGCTGGAGAGGGAGGGGCATGGCTCTTAGCAGAAGCATCTCCTGGTAAATCCCAGGAGGAATGTCTGCAAGTATTAACCTGACTTTGTTGATATTTATTTTTATGTCTTCTAAGATGCATTTGGAAATAGTTTTGGGAGTGAGGGTGAAGGTTGTAGCCCCAGTACAGACAGGGAGGCTTGGGTACCATTGTTCCTGTTTGTGGGTGGGGTAGCTCACTGACTATCATGGAGGGGCTGACCCTCAGGGGTTTTGGGACATCTGAGGGGTTAGAAGGCCATGGCGTCTTCTCTTCCTACCTCCCACTGAAGGGGAAGCCACAGAGTTTTGTTTGTGTAACTGTCAATTCTTTGATATGTGTACTAAGGGTGACAGTACTGGCAGACTGATAGTATGGTGGTGTTGAGATGGCTGTGGGTTAATGACTGGATGTTGGTATTGTGTCCTAATTTAGGATATTATCACTTCTCCATTTTTATGGTGTTGGGAAGGAATACACTTGAACAACCTTAACACTAATTTAACAGTTTATTTGCGGGGGAATGTCCTAATTTTTATTTTAATAAATATGGGAGCTGCATACCAAGGGTTGGTCACTGAGTGGTTGAGGAAACAGGTGTATGGAGACAGTCAGATAATCTTATCTTGTACGTTTAGGGGATGAACCTTCAACTGATTGGCCATCTTCCCCTGTATACGTCTCAGCAATATGATCCTGGCAGCCAGAAAAACGTTGAGCACCAGGTGGAGAAAGGTTTGAGTGTTATTTAAAGCTTTCTCTGCCTGGAATATAAAATGTTAAACAGGTGATTACAAGGCTCTCCAGTTTTCATAGCATTGCTCTTTGCTCCCGAAATGCTTAACCACACTCCATCCCTTGCTCTAAGTGTGTCTTGCAAAAGAATTTTTAAAATAAGTATTGTGTCTTTCTTTCTGATATATTGAGAAGGGCTGAAAAGTTGATTTTGTTTTATTAATTAAAGGGTTTGTTCTGTTTCATTTTACCTTAGAAATACTGGGAATGTCAATTCTGGTCTGCCCTGGTTTTGCTGGAGGACTTGTTGGAGATCTCAGTTTGTATATGGTGATTTCTCCCACTGTAGCTGAAATGGTGCAAGTGCTGAGTCTCCAAAAGAGACATCAGACATCTTTTCTCCCAAATGCTAATTAGCCATGGAAGTTAAGTAGATGTTAATAAAAAGAAACAAACAAAAAGCCCATTTAAACAGTATGACAAAAAATCCCCTCTGCTCTCCATTGTCAGCTGTCACTCTGTTGGCTCTTTTGGTGTCACCAGTTCCCTGGCTCCCAGGCATCACAGACTTCCAGGACTGAAGTTTTAATATTAAACAAGCCGGAAAAGATCCTTAAAGAAAATCAACCAACAACCAAACCAAACACCTTTCAGGCCGTCCTTGTGCATCACAAAGAACCAAAGAAGGGCAAAATCCTCATTTTTAAAAATGTCCAGGTCATCTTTAAGTTCTAGGTAGGCACCTTCTGACCCATGCGCTGACCCATTTCCATTGCCCCATGCCCTTCCTTCTTGTAAACTAAGAGCTGGTTAAGTTTTATATGGATATTTCAATGCATATCATTGATATACTTGCAAAAATAATTTTTGATAAAAACATATACAGAAGGAAGAGTATCTGTGTAAAATGGTTTTACTTACAGGGATGAATTGTGTGGGGTGCTGAGCGTACTGGTGCCTGCCTAGCAAAGCATTTTAGCACACTGTAGTTCAGCCCAAAGGTATGGGCTTTGTGCAGGATTCACTTGGTGAAATTCTGTGACCTCTGTTAGGAAGGTCAGACTAGATCTTCATAATGGTCCCTTCGGCCCTTGAAATACACAGAGGATTTCTCTAGGCTCTTGATGCTGGGTGAATGAGCTGGAGTGGTGTAAAGGGGTCCTAAAAGCCCCATATCTAGCCAGGGGAGGAATCCCTTGGCATAGGAATTAAGGAAAACAGCCAAAAGATTGCCTTCCAAGTACTCCCTTGGCATAGGCGTAGGCAGTGAGCTGGGATGTGCTGGGGTTGGGGCCATAGCACGTAGTTCTTCAAAGATTCTGGGCACTGTAGCTGCCCATAAGTGCATCCCGGAGAGGCTGTTGTAACTTTCAGGTCCCCACAACTGTCTAAATTAAGCCAGGGGCTTCTGCAGCCCCCCAGAGCAATAGTCCAGGATCAAGAGGGCAAAACTATGGCTCAAAGCCAACTTAGTGCTCACATTCCCTGGGCTGAGAGTTCTGCCCTGCACCTCTGCAGGCACAGCCCTGAGTCTCACCCTGTGGATCTATGCACTTTAGGCATGTGAATAGTTCCACTGATGTCAGCGAGACCACTCACTGCTCAGTTCCAATCTCAAACATTGAAAAGGCACGAGTCAGGCTCCAAAAATCATGAAATTGGCTTAAAAATATGAGATTAACATGAATTAATAAAGAAATGTTGGGTTCTTTTTAGTTCCTTCTGGCTTGTGAGCCTCTTGGTTGCACTCACATCACAATTTCAAGCTTTTGTCTGCAACCACGAGGGCTAGAAAGTTACTTTGAGAGCAGAGATTATCCCATAATCACTTGTCTCCAGGAGCTGGGGCTTCAAATAAAATGTCAACGATTGCAAGACCTGTGATAAATTGCAAGAGTTGGCAATACTGAAAGCCTAAAGGTAAGCACAAGCTTAGTTGCTTTGTTGGATCAGGACCACTGTGCTCAGCACTTTGCAGGATTGAGCCTACAGTTTATGTGTGCAGTAGAACCCCCCTTTTACAAACTAACTGGGGATTGAGGAGTTCCTAAAACTGAAAAGTTCATAATGTTGAACATCTCAAAATTATGGTAGATGCTGTGCGTATGTTGCAGTCTGGTGCACTGCATCACTTTCTCCTTGTCCTTCAAACGGCTGCCAATTGATTTCCAATGTACCGAAGGCATCGGAACATGCTGGGATGTTGACTTGTTCTTCGACATCACTTTCATTGTGATTTTTTTTTTCTGTTGATGGAAAAATGGTTCGTATAACTTGTCCTTCACAAAACGGAGGTTCTACTGTACCAAACCTGATAGGCAATGGAAAGAGGGCAGCAGTGGAGGAAAGGGGCATTTTAAGGGGAGGGCGTTTGACGGAGGGGGCCTTGGACAAGCTTCCATCCCAAGGTCCAGGAGACAAGCTTATAGTTCAGCCAGTGAAGAGCTGAATCACTCTACTGGCAAAGCTGTAAATTAGTGGCTTTTTTCTGAACAAAGGACTTTCTCTCTTGGCTTCCTCTGTGTCACTTGTCCTGCAAAAAACGCATTGTGCAGCCCATTCCTGCCCAAAAATAAATGATACAAAATCAATTATATGCGGTGATATTTGCCATAGAAAACATTTTATGACAAATTAATTCGAAGAAAAAATATTATATGGCAAGCACTGCAGTGTAAATAGAAAGAGAGATGACTAACACTTACTAAATCAGACATTTCCACACTATTAAACTCTAAATTAGCCCATGACTCAGATTTTGGAATAATCTACAAGAGAGTCAGTTTTCAGCTCTCAGACTTCAGGAACTTTTGTGTTAGACAGATTTGAAAAAAGGTTGGATTCCCCAGTAAAGTTTCCAAAAGGGATTCTGTAAAATTGATTTGAACATTTTCAGCAAGTGCATTCAGGATTCAGTAAGAGCTGGAAGTTTAGGGGTGATACAACACATTATTTATATATTAGAAAGGGATTTAATTCCTGCTTTAAGTGCGAACATCAATGCAACCTTAAGCACTCTTCTGCCTCCTTAGAATTTGTCATCAAACCTACTTGACATATAATTTTTAATTCCTTTGTGACCAGATCCATTAGTCACATTCGTTGATGGTTCTACTAAAATAATCAGCAATTAAACAGCAAATGGTATTGACATTCAAATAGTCATTGTCATGTTTCAGAGTCAATAGTTCATGCCGCTCAGAGGTCTTGTTTTAGGCTGTCTGAAAGCTTGGAAAGACACCCCCCCATCAGATTTCACTCTTCATATTTTCAAGGTTTAACTATAAGGGCTAGAAACATATATATATATATTTAAAAATCAACAATAAATGTAATTTACAGAAAAGTACATATGACTAATAGTATCAATAAATAATAAAGTAGCACATAAATAATTTTAAAAAGTATTCTATTGCCTTTGATTTTGCTATACTATAGAAGTAAAGTTTGAAATTACCCAATCAGGAATCTATGTATGAGAGGGAGCTGAATAAAAGGTTACACACACCAAAGGAGGGGAAAAAATCTTAAGGGGTCCATTATGATATGCATATAACTTACAAACTAACAGATTTACTTGTAAATTCTCAGAAAATTAGTGAACTCAGAGAATAAGTGCTACAGATGTGGGGGAGGACACACTATTATTCAGATATAAGAAAATAGTTGAACCCCAGCTTCATGTGTAAATCTCAATGCAACCTTCACTACAGAGCCACTTCCATAATAAACATCTCATGGACCATATTTTCCTCATTTTTATAAAGGCTAAATACACAGAATAAATAATAGTACCAGTCCTGAAGTTCTTGTTCAGCCAAAACTCCCTCTAGTTTCAAACTGTTTATGCCTGAATAAGAATTTATGGACTGAGCGCTTTAGGTATAAACAATTGCACTCAAATGTTAAACCAAAATGCCCTTTGGATGCTTGGAAACTATATGTTTTGCCACTGGATCATATCCTGAAAGCGTCTGAGTATCCACAGCTCTTGTGAATTGAGCTAGACTTAGGGTATGTGTTCATTGCAGATTTACCTCAGTTATTCCTCCCGAGTCAGCCTAGCTCAAGGGAGAGCAGCCACACTGGGAAATAACATTCAAGCTGCTCTGTCCACACTGGCACTGTGTTCATTGTATTGTGGCACTAAGACTTCTGGGGGCATATGCCCTGGTTCTTTGTGCTGGAGTAAGATCAGCCACTCTATAAATTTCTTTCCCATTGAATTGTGGGAGAACTTGTCTGTCCTATCTGGGCACACAGGGGGAAGTGTGAGAAGGCATTGGTGGGTCAGTGGCACTGGTGTGGAGCTATCTGCATCTATGCTACAGAGTGGTTGTGTTAGTAGCTGGTGGGTTGTGCCAATCTGAGCATTAGCCTATACCCTAATGGACCAATCAGCATGAGTTAAGGGGGTTTGTGTGTGAATGGAACTGCAGTTAGGGGCAACACTTGAGTTATAACTCAACTTAACTTTGCAGCGAAGACAAGCCCTAAGTCTAGTGTATTTTAATTCTAAAGTGTCTATCATCTTTGGTATCTAAGCACCGATGGTCAGACCATAGTAGCAGGTCATTTAACAATGAAGAGAAAAGTGTTTACAAGCATAATCAATATGGAAAGAATGACAACATAGTTTAGCTTGTTGGACATCAGATTCAGCATGCTTGATGTAAGGTAACCATACTGCAAAGTGCTGATCATATTTTCTATATTTGATGCAGAGAAACTTTCCCATTACAAGAACATTCCATACTTTACAGTTCACCAGCACCAAGCCAGACTTTCAGTTTATACATGAGAGGTAGTGGCCAGTGCCCTGCGCTGGACTCAGGAGATCCAGACTGAATTCCCAGCTCTCCCACAGATTTCTATTTGGACTTTGGGCAAGTCATTCAATCTCTCTGTGCCTTATCTCTTAATATGGGGATAATAATATTTCCATCCTTTCTCCCCACCCTCTGTTTTGTCCATCTCTTCAGGACATGGACTGTTTCTTACTACATTATTTAACACAACTGGGCCTGTCACTGGGCTTGCCTACCCTATAGCACCCCTGCTGGCTGAGTGTGGCAGACATTTCCTGCCTCTGTTTCCTCCTCATCAGGGTTTTCTGTCTCTCCCAGGGATTCACATGACTCAGCTGGCTGGCTGGGTCACTCTGAATTCAATCCCCCTTTGGGGTAATGAAATCCAAAACAAACACCGAAGCACTTCTCCCCACTTGGGCTCCTCTTCAGCCCATCCTTTGGGCTCCATTCCCAGTCCCTTCTGGGTTTTTTTCAGACTCTCTGGCTCTGAGATAGAGCCCCAACTTCCCTCATAGTCTCCTGCACACACTTTCTCAGAGCCTTCCACAGAAGCCTTTCCACTCTCAAACTAGTTTCTCAGCCCTTTAAAAGAAATCACCCAGGTGATCAGGACCAGCTGTGGGGGGTAGCTAATCCAGCACAGGTGTGGCTGAGCCTAACTAGCATTAAAGGGCCAACAAACCTATGATATGCCTCCCTCCCTAGAACCAGGCCCAGACTTAGGGCAAGATCTATAGTCTATACTCCATCTACTTAGATGGGTTTATACACGTGGGAAGTTTCTCCTCCAAGTGTTCTCTCCAGACTTCCCACCCAGACTTCTTTTTAATCTAATTTTTTTTCTCTTGCTGGGCATCCTGTGAGGCCCACTCTCCTGTTGCCAGCCTCTCTTGCCAACCTTTTGCTTCCACCATTGCATTTTTAGTCCCCTCCCTTTTAGCCCCCTGCCATCCATGCTCCAGGTGTTTTCATCGGTTGTTCTATCTGACCCTTGGCTACACACCCAAGGTCAATGTACTTCTACATATCCATCCTTCTTCCTATTTGTGGAGGGGACTGCTTCTCCCTCTCTCCCTTCCCCTCCCTTGATGGACTGTTTAATACACATTTTTGTCATAACATTGGCCCACTTTATCTCTGTGGTAGCAATTTTGTCCCTTAGTTCCCTCTGGCCTGTTAGTGGGTAGATCAAGTGCATAAGTATAAGGTCTTCTATCACCCCCACAACCTCAATTTCACAGGCAACCTTAATGTTTGTGCTGAAGACCAGTTCCTCCTTTTCATTCTTGTTCCTGGGTGACCTGCTTTTCCCATTGCAGCATCTTGATTCCTTGTGAAAGCAGACCCTCTTCCATACCCAAAACACACACTGGGTGTCCACGTCCACTGAGTCTGTGGTTTTTCCTGTGGTCTGTCCCCCAGAGCAAGCCTTTATGACCTGCCTTATGTAGGAGCAAGCACTTCCTATGTGTTCTACTTTCCCATGAGCGTAACATACCTTTGGCTGGGCCTCCAGGCTCCTGGGTCCCAAATACCCTTTTCTTCTCCAGCTTGACGGTTACTATACTGACAGTTTCCTTACACAGGATCTCCAGCATGGTTTGTTGCTGCTCCTCCACCCTGGCCAGTTGCCTCTGAAAATCCAGCTGCAGATCCTGCTGTTTTTGTTGGATCTCTTGAATTTTTCAGAGGATTGCCAGGACCTATTCGGATGGTTTTGTTGCCTCTGGCAACTGGCATGGGAACTCCAGTGACCACTTCTTAGCCCCCATTCACCAGCTAAGGAGGGCAGATCTTCTCCCAGCAAAGAGGGCTTCTGTGTGTTTTCACTCCATCTCCCAATTGCACCCTCCTGGGATAGCAGCAGGTCCTAGACTCCACTTCTGATACCAAGTTGTCATGCGGTGTGCAGGCCCTCTAAATAGCATGGTGCTGTAGGAACTCTCTGCCTCTATTGTCCCCTCCCCGTCCCTTCCCTCCCCCACCAGGTTTTCTGTCTCTCCTTGTCTGGAGTCCCCCTCAGAATCTCAGACCCTCTGGGCTACCTTTCAGTCTCTCTGGCTGTGGGATAGATCCCTGACTCCCAGTTTCCTACCCTGAAGTCCTCTCACAATCTCCTGCAGACCTTTGCTCAGAGCCTGCCACAGAAGCCTACCCGCTCTCTGTGATATCACTTTCAAACTGAGTTTCTCAGTCTTTTAAAGAAATCACCCAGCTGATTATGAGCAACGGGGGTAGGGGTGCAGGGTAACTAATCTAGCACAGGTGTGGTGGAGCCCAACTACCCTTAAAGAGCCACCCAACCTGTGACAGGGCCCGAGTCTCACGGGGGCCCTGTGGGCACTACCATGATATAAATAATATTAACAAATGAGATTTTCACTCCCTATCCATTTTTTTTTACAAAAATATTTCTCATCCAGCCACATCTCACATATTTTACAATTGTATCTCCTAGTTTTCATTTTGTGTTCCTAAGAGTGCTTGGTGGGGAGATCACTGATCTTCTTCTGCACTGTACTATAATGATCTCTTCATCATATTTCATTATCAAATGCAAGGTTAAATACATTATATAGACATTTTAGGTGTGCGACTTGCAAGGTTAATGCAAGTACAGCAATAACTGCTCTTTGAATATAATTATGCTTTCTCTGTGTTCATGGTTATAATTTTTTCAATCCACCAGGACTATATAGGAAACTGTTACTCTCCAACAGGCCTTGTTATTAGTTCTGGGGATTGAAATATACAATATCAATTTCCTGAAATCAAAATATAATCTACCAAATATTACATGTAAAGGGAAATTGTTACCCAAGATGTATTTTCCATTTTATGATTGTAGCTAATTCATGCTTAGCAATGACACATTACTAAAATATAACGTACTCTGTGAGTCCTGTGAGTATTCTGTGTCCTGTAAAACTATTGTTTTAGTCATAAATCTGAAATTAAGTAAAATAAATAATATTTCAAGAATTCAAAAGTTAAAGATAACTGTAATGTAGTTTCCCTTTCCTGTCTTGAAAACTAGAGTGGTGCTGAACAGTATGTGACCAACAAATACGTTTCACAATAGGCAATGGGGCTGGAATGTTTTTGGCACCATGCAATGTTTTGTTTGCTTGTGTGGGTACCGCCTGTTGATGGCAGCTGCACCTAAGAATGATTTCAGTTCAAGACAGAGTCAGGAAAAGAGAACAGACTGTACATGTGATAGGCACAGCTTCTAAAAAGAATTTCACCACAGCTAACACCAGCTAATGACTGGCATTTAGTCAAGATCTAATTGTCTTTCGTGTACATTCAGCTAAATAAAAACTTGTAAGACTATCTGTCATGGTGTCATCTGGTGATTCCCAATTATGTTACACATGCTACATCATTGTTGGCAAAAAATTTAAAAAGAGGAAGCAGTGGGAGGTTAAGTAACTGTGTGAGAAATAATAAAAGATTATCTAGAACCTCGAAACTAGTTATCTCTGTTAGTATTATTATTCACCAGTTGTGTATGCTCTTCTAGAGATAATCTATCATAGAAACAAATCTCATTTCAAATGGTTATTAATAATGAATCAAATAACAAAATTCAAACCATTTGCAAGCTTGATCTTCCTTCCAGCCACCTGATGTGTTACACGTCTGTACTTTTTTTGTCTCTGCTCTGGGTTATAAGTTTCTTGGGAGAGTGAGAGACAAATTCAGGTTTTCTAGTATGCTTTGGCTGCTTTGCACGGATACATTTTCTCAAAGTAGCTGTGGTCCCAGTTTAGCTGACAACAATATTATTGCCCCCCGTTGAACTGAGTGACTAGTCAAAGTTGGGGGCCCTGGGGAGTTTCATGTAGGGGTAGAAATTGATGATGAAGTCTGGTGTTTTCTTTGATGCAGTTTTGTTTATATAAACAAGTAATGTACAAAGTCCTGCTTCTCCGAATGCAGGAGGAACCAAAAAGTAGGGGATAGTTTCTTTGCTTACAGCCCCACGCCTCTCTGGTAAGCCCCAGATCTGGAAACTTCCTCTAGGCTTCTCCATGGTCACAGCTGCTTGGTTTTCTTCTTGCCTCTGAGTCTCACTCCATTGCTTATCCATCCTCACTCTCTCAGGTCTGGTCTACATTGGGTGGGGGGTGGGGGGCGAGCTAAGTCGGTCTAAGTTACACAACTTCAGCTACGAAAATAGCGTAGCTGAAGTCAGTGTACTTAGATATATTTACCACGGTGTCTTCACTGCGGTAGGTCGACTGCCGACACTCCCCCGTCAACTCCGCATATGCTTCTCACTCTGGTGGAGCACCGGAGTCGACGGGAGAGCGCTCAGCGGTCGATTTATTGCGACTTCACTAGATGCGACAAATTGACCCCGCTGGATTGATTGCTCCGGAGGTAAATGTGGACATGCCCTAACTGTTTCACTCTCGCTCTCACATGTGCCTTACCCAAACAATACTCAGCAAAACCCCTCCACCCATTCAGTCTGGAACTCCGGGGTGGGTTCACAACCCCCTTTTTCTTAGGTCAGGGGCTTGTGATTAATTTATTCTGACAGTTTAGTTAACTGAGGGATGTTCACACCCAGTCTCAAAAAGGTTTGTGATCCAGGCAGTCACCAGTACCTCTGAGTATAACAATATGCTTTAATCAAACACAAGTTATTGGGCTCAATACAGGGGTATCTGGGTAAAATTCTATGGCTGTGTTATGCAGAAGGTCAGACTAGATGATCTAATGTTTTCTTCTTACCTTAACATCTACGAATATGAATCTATAAATATGAGTTTATGGCTGCATTGTGCTACCACAGAGGTTCAAAGCAGCCAGAGTGTATTGCTCAATCCGGCCTTTCGTGTCTATTAGTTTAAAGTACTTTTTTTTCCGAAAAGACCTGGTCCTTCATCACTCAAGTTAATGGGAGTTTTTCTGTTGACTTCAGTTGGTGCAGCATCAGGTTGATAAATCTGAAAAATGGATGTAATAGAACTTGGCATATTATTACCCCTGAACAAGATTTAATTACCTTAATTACTTTATTCAGTTTGGGTTTTTAAAATATACCCCTCCAAAGTACAAGGCTTTAAAATACACAAAAATTCCTAGCTGTCCAAATGGCTGCATTAAATAATCCTTCAGATTACAGTATTGCCAACTTCAAGCATTCAAAAATCATGAGTCAGGCTCTAAAAAATCGTGATTGGCTTAACAATAATGGGTGAAATCTTGGCTCCATTGAAGTCAATGGCAAAATTCATTTTATGTTCTTTTTATTGGCCTTCTGGTTTCTGAGACTTTAGGGTTCTCTCATTTCACCTGTCCAAGCTGATCTCTGCAAACATGAGGACTAAAAACACGTTTCCTTTTTACATGAAGGCTGAGACTCTCACCTATTCCACTGAATCCAGAAGCTGGGCAGGTAGGCGAAACATCAAATACCATGAGACTCATGATACAATTATGTGAGTTAGTAACCCTACAAATATACATCCTTTTAATCTACACCCTCCAAGAGAACCTATGAAAACAGATACACCTTGTGGTATGCTAACTTGGATCCTGTTGGACTAGGTGCAAGATGGAGGAATAAATTCCAGAATCAAGGACCTGTGTTGGAAAATACTTCACCTTTGTTCTGCTCACATTTAAATGTGGCTCAAGAACCCCAGCAGTTGCTAATTGCGGTGGTATCATTTAAGGGGAGAGTCAGGTATATTTTTAGCTGTGTTCTGAACTTGACTCTAACTGTTCATCTTCTGTTGTTCTTAATGGGAGTTTCCCCACACATAACAACATGAGAATATATATCTTTGAGCAGTTAAGCTTCTTCTGAGGCAGAGACAAGAGCAAAAAAAAAAAAAAAAATCAAAGGGAAACTGCAAGAGAACAAAAGTGAGAAGTGGGGTCAAGAGGGACAGGAAGTATTTAAAAATAAATATAAAACTTAATTCTCAAACTTTAATATATAAAAGTGTTCTTTTTTTAAAAAAAGATGCACCATATTAATATAGTGTCTAATAATTAATGTCTTTTTTAATAGCCCTAATAAATTTGGATGTCGTCAAAATCTTGTTGCATATCATTGACTGCTTCATGCAAAGACTGCACGCTCTTAAGGGAAACTAGCACCTGTGTTAAAATGTACACTGCTGACATCTTTCCCAGGTACATCAATTTTAATTAAAGAGTAATAAGAATGCCAAAATGGACTTCTCAGGCACTTTCATGCAGAGGCCCCAGCATTTAAAATTAAATCCATTAATTATAACTACTGTACTTTTGTGATCCCTCAGGTAGTGCACAAACTAATTCATTGCTTTTGCAGTCATGCCAGTCTTTGTTAATTAAGGTTCTTGATTTATTTAACTTGAGCAGGGATGTATCAGATTGCCCAAAACTGGACTGATAAAGGGTCATGAGTTCATATTGTTCACGACAATTTGGAATCTGATAATGAAAAATGTTTCCAAGAGCCTGACAAAAATTGATTTGAGAAATGGGCCTAATTATTTCAAGAAAACTCTATATTTTCCTCAGCCCAGCAGTCTGAAAGTTCATAAGTTAAGAAGCTCTTTGCACTGTGAATTGGCTGTGAAATATATTTGAAAATAAGGTGGGCTTTTTTTGATGTTGGCATTTCTAAGCCTCTTGAGGAAGCAGCCATGCTGCTGTCATCATTTGTGATTTTATTTCTTCTTTCTTTCCATCTGCATACATGGCTCCCATCCCCAGAGTATCTTAGTGTGTCACAGATATAAATGAATGTGTTCTCCTGACAAAAATATAATCAATGTATCTGTGAGCTCGGAATATTATTATTCCCAATTTACTGATACGGGGAACTGCGGCACAGAGAGACAAAGTGATTTGCCCAAGATTACAGAGTGAGTCTGTGGAAAAGCTGGAAATTTAAATTGGATTTCCAGAATTCCAGTCCAGTGCCTTAGTAACCAGACACTCTTGCTACTGTAGGAGATCATAAGTAAGGCTAAAATTTTGTCATGGAGGTCGTGGAAGTCACGGAATAGGTGACTTCCAAAGAGCTCCATGACTTCAGCCCAAGCGGCTGGGAGCTGCAGGGTCCTGCCGCCTCCCGCAGCGGCAGCGAGCTGTGAGGTACCCCCACTGCCTGAAGCAGCGGATCCCAAGCTCCCAGCCACCGTGGGCAGCGGAGGTACCCCACAGCTCCTGGCCGCTGTGGGGGACAGAGGGACCCCTGCAGCTCCCTGCCAGCCACAGCAGCAGGGAGGTCTCCACAGCTCCTTGCCAGCCACAGCAGTAGGGGGATCCCCATAACTCCCCACCAGCCGCGGCAGCAGGGGGATCCCTGCAGCTCCCCACTGCGGCAGCAGCAGGGGGATTCCTGCAGCTCCCTTCTGCCACTGGGTGGTGGTGGCCCTGGAGCTCCCAGCTCTCCCACAGCTGCCCAGTCCCTTCCCATTTTATCATGGATATTTTTAGTAAAAGTCATGGACAGGTCACGGGCTTCTGTGAATTTTTCTTTATTGCCCATGACCTGTCCGTGACTTTTACTACAAATATCCATGACAAAATCTTAGCCTTAATCGTAAGCCAAATTTCCTCCGGTTTAAAAATCTCTAGAAGAACTTTAATTTAGAATTTAAAATGATTGTAGATTCTGTACTAAAACAAAATGAAAAGCTACTTAACTGTTTCTGACTCTTTATCGCAACACCATGCTTGTGGTGGCACATCACGTTAAGAATAATCCTGAGCATTTTCATTGTGCTGCTGATCTTCAGATTTCAGAACACTTTGCAAAGGTGGCAAGTATCACTCCTCCCATTTTATAGATGGGGAATCTCAGGCACAAGGATATTATGTGACTTCCCCAGATTCACACAGTGAGATACTGGGAGAGATAGGAATAGAATCCAGAGACTAGGGCCCAGTACAAAAGTGCAGTGCCCAGTGCAAAATACAAAAGTATTTAGGCTCTGAACATCCACTGAAATCAATGGAAGTTCAGAACCCAAATACTTTTTGTGGATCTGGACCTATACTTTTAGATGGCATAACTGTCATAGCTCTACTGACTTCAATGGGACTATGGTGATTGACACCAGCTGAGGATCTGTCCCCAGATCGCCTTTCTCCTAGTCTAGTGCATTGAACCATGCTTTCTCCCTGTACTTTCACAAGTAAGACTATTTTTACTATATAGAAAGGCCGGAACCAACCTCTGGATCTGAACAACCCTAAACTTTGGGATGATCAAAACACACCTTTATGGAAAGGGCATATAGGATTTAACACGGAGGAAACCAATATGGTTCTATAGAAATTTAACAGAATTCTTCAAGAATGACTCTAAAAACCTGCAGAATTTAGGTTAGAATTTACATTATTTTGTATAGGTTTTATGAACAATCCTATAGAATTCCATAGCCTAGATATTACTCTGTTTGATTTTACAGAATGGTTAAAAAATTCTGTAGGGAGGTTTTACTTTTCTCTTAAATTCTCTAGGACTTTCCCATAGGCCGAGACAAAGTATAGGCAGCCTTCAGCATCTCCCGCCCTCCCGCCCCCCTACCCATAAGAGATGCTCACTGTAATGAAAGCCTGTTTGTAAATACATGCTGATTTGGAAGCATGTTGCACCCAGTTTGCACTGGAATAAATTATTACAAAGTGTTAGGTAACCCACAAGCAGTCCTTCTGAATGTTAATACAGATTGAACAATGTTCCTTCCTGTTGTTACTAGATTCTGGAGTTGCTGTGTGTCTGTTTTTCTACTCATCACACAACACTGTGCAAGGCTGGGACTTCATGAATTTAAATAGTGAAGAATTTCAAAAACTCATTTCAAAACTACGTCTTCCAAATATTTAGAAATGGTAAAGTCATTTTGCAGCAAGGCAGCCTCCTCCATGTACATGTTGATCTCTCTGAAACTCACACCATATTCCAAACAGTGGAATTCATGTAATTGGAATTAAGACACATTTTAATGCTTTTTTCCCTTCAAAACCCATGAAAATCTGAGGTTTGTTGCTTGAGTCAAGACATAATAGGGCCCCTTTTAAATGGGCAGAAAGGAAGGGTGAATAGGTTTCAAACGATTTAAATGAGAAATGAGGTGGAACTTGTTTAGCCAACAGCTAGATGTACATTGGCCAAGAATACATGTGTCACTGTCAGCATAAGAGGAACATGTTGTAATTTGCCTGGAATGGCAATTTCTATAAAGGTTATATATTGGGAAATTTTCCAGTTATGTTCAATTGTACCCTATTTGTATTTCTTGTGTAATCTTACATATGAAGGTATGTTTGTGCTCATTTGATGGTATCTGTACGCTGTGGCTGGGAGTCTCAAAACTACCTAAGGGATTTGCATGCTCTATTCCTATTAAAATTAATGAGAATCTGTATCCAAATCTCCTATGTGGCTTTGTAAATCCCATCCTGTATTTTTATTTTATTTATTCTGATTTCTGTGAAGCACCAATACTTGGGCCTAAATGATTTTACATATTTATAACCTAGAATACAAAATAAAATTCACAATATTAAAGAGACCACCCTTTCAATAACACAGTAATGCCTGCCTATTACAGCAGTAAAACCATAATAAGTCCTTAACCACTCCCTGTGCAAATGCCCAGAAAAACAAATGGGCTTTGTACTGCCTTAAATAATTTGGGCTCTGGAGGACTAAACGTGGAAACCTAGCTTGACCTTCAGATTCCATGTTGTATTCGCAGGGCTGGCAGTTTACTGGTAAACAGAGCAAATCTTATGTGCAACTCACTGAGGCTTTGATTCAGGAAAGCATTTAAGCACATGCTTAAGTCCTTCCCCATTCAGGAAAGAGCATAAGCATATGTTTACCTTGCTGGCAGTGACTCAGAAAAGGACTTGGCAGTCATTGTGGACAACTAAGTGAGAACAAACTCCCAGCATAGACGTCGACTCTGTGGGTGCTCCAGGGCTGGAGCAGTCACGGGAAAAAAATAGTAAGTGCTCAGCACAACCGGCCACAACTATTCCCTGCCCCCACTCATCAGCTGATGTGGGGGCACCACCGCTGCTGTCCAACTGCTGATGGGAGGTGCCACCACAGCCAAACAGCTGTTTGATGGCTCAGGGAGGAGTCTAGGGGGCGGAGAACAGAGGGTGGGCAGGGCCTCGGTGAGGGGGCGGAGCGAGGGCAGAGCCTTGTGGGAGTGTGGTAAAGCAGGGGCAGGAAGAGGCAGAGCGAAGGCGGGGCCTTGGGGGAAGGGGCGAAGTGGGGGGGGGGGGGGCTTGGGACCAAGGGGGGTTGAGCATCCCCGGGGAAAAGGAAAAGTTGGTGCCTGTGACTGCCAGTGTAATGTGGTGGATAAGAGAGCAAATGCAAATCTTGGATATGTAAAAAGGGGAGTACTGCGTTGAAGAAGAGAGGTGTTATTACCACAGTATATGGCATTACTGAGACCATTGCTGGAATACCATGTCCAGTTCTGGTGTGCACACTTCCAAACCGATGTTGACAAACTGAAAAGGGTTCAGAAAAGAGCTTCAAAAATGAAGCGAGGTCTGGAAAACTTTCCTTAGCGTGAGAGACTGAACTTCTTTTGTCTATTAAGTTTATAAAAGAAAAGGTGAAGAGGTGACTTGAGTGAGGTCTCTAAGGGGCTAGATGCGTAGATGGCTATTTAATGTAGCAGACAAAAGCATAATGAGATCCAATAGGTGGAAGCTGAAGGTAGACAAATTCAGATTAGAAATAAGGATCAAAATTTTAATAATGAGGATAATTAACGACTGGACCAATTTATCTAGGATTCTATGACTGAAGTCATTAAATCAGGACTGGATGTCTTCTTAAAATATACGTTCTTGTTCTACCGAAAGTTGTGGGCTGGATGCAGGAGTTACCAGGTGAAATTCTATGGCCAGTGTTATGCAGAAGGTCAGACTAGATGATCATAATATTTCTTTTGGCCTTTGAATCTAAGAATATGAAGTGCTTTGAGATTCTTGGCTAGTAGGTGCTATAGAAAAGCAAAGTACTATTGTTATATAAGTTCTATTTGTCTGATTGCTCTAAAGCCTTTGGGAATATGGATTGAAGATAGTATAGAGACACTGACAAAAATCTCCACTGGTAATATTGTGTACTTACACTCAGATCCATCTAATCAGGCCAGCATGACATGAAATAGTCACTTTAGTACAGAATCCAGTTGCAGCATTATTGTTCCTTGATCTGGTTACAGCACAGTTCCATTTTTGTAGGTCCTTGTCTGGGTTTCATAACTGGCTAAATTGGACAGCTGTATTAGTAATGTAGACAGAGCCTTAGGCCTTAATAGTTCCAACAATTACTGCTGCATCGGGCCTGGGCTCTGGAATAAACTCCTTGTATCTAAAAGATTTACTACCCTAACTATATCTGTATCTCAATTTAATGAAAATGTTAAGGATAATTTGATGGTCTGTTGCCAGCGTAATTTTAAATAAAATGTCTTCATTCTTTGGCAATGTTTGCTGGCACACATGTGTAACTAAAGGAAAGTGCTTAAGTGAAGAGCTCTTTACATAATTGTCTTGCCAATGTCTTATCTTATAGAAAAGGTCTAGTTTTCAGTGTTTTATTCAGAGTAAATAAATAAGGGGGGGGAAGGGGGGGGAAACAACCAAACAAAAAAACCTGGCAGACCATATTTGTAGCAAACCTTAATGAATATTACTAGAAATCAGAAGTTGGCCTAACACAGCACTTGGATAGACCTCAGACCTTGACTCTTATAAATTAGAATACTTTCAACTCACTTACTGTGTGTTTACTAGGCACTGTTGTAGAAGAATGTTGCTGCATCTGAGGAAAATGCAGCACACCGTGAGGCATTGTCTGTGTGTGCATCATAGCACTGAATGTGAGTTTGGTGAGCCTACACGTAAGGTCAGGACCTCTTATTATAACTGTATGCAGAGATGGAAAAGTCAGGGTGAATTTGTGAGAACTTGGCCACCAGCTTCTAAAGTACTATGTGGTGGCCAAATAAATTCTTAACTGGCCATCCTTTTTAAGTGCTGAGTGAGGTGATGAAAATAAATGCACAGAACAGGATTACTGCAGTAACAATGTGTTGCAAATACATTATTTTTGGCTTGTTTAGCATTAATGCATTTTTATTGTAAACTCAAAGTACATAAATAGCACTAATAAAATTAATTAATTGTAATATTACCAGCATGTGCAATATTCCTTTGCTTTTTCATGCTATTTAATTTTGTAAAAATGTGTTGAGTGAGAATTTATGAAAACTATTAAATCTGTCACTGACAGAGGCAAGGCTGTGCCTATAGCTTAAAGTAACAGTAAGTCACTAACATAAGTAGCTACCAGATTATAAAAGTTAACATGTTATTTTCAGTAAGTGTTACATTTACGGTCATAAATTAGTACTCAGCAGTCCATTAACTGAAAGTCCTCATCAATTCTTGGGAAAGATGTTTCTTTTGTTTTCATTACTGCCAATAGCCCAGTAATCATTCCTGTTTCTTGTCTGCTCAGTGTTGATGCCATGCTGCTGATACACCAGATTTACATTAAGACCTTGCTACTGAACAGTGCAGGCACGGAGTGTTGCATGCAAATGTGGAAAGTAAAACGTGATGGCAGGTCAGGGAGCATAAGAAAACGTGGTCCTGTGTTAATCAGAAGACTGCTATACAGCCACGGCGTTTCTCCTGTCTTTCAGTACCAGGAGTTAGGCCTAGGAGGGAGTGCATATTAAATGTTTCTCTAGCAGAGGCAGTGCTAGCTCATTAGGGGCCCTAAGCAGGAATATTTTTGGCCCCCCTCCTTCCCCCCCCAACACATAATAAAAAGTGAATGGGGGGCCCCTTGAGCTGCTTGGGGCCCTAAGCAATTGTTTAGTCTCCTGGTGCCTAGTGCCGGCTCTGCTCTCTAGTATGATGAGGATTTAGGGTGACCAGAGAGCAAATGTGAAAAATCGGGATGGGGGTGGGGGGTAATAGGAGCCCATATAAGAAAAGACCCAAAAATCGGGACTGTCCCTATAAAATTGGGACATCTAGTCACGCTATGAGGATTGTGGTGCTTTTGTCCATGTGTCCTCAGATAT
Source organism: Natator depressus (assembly GCF_965152275.1). Taxonomy (NCBI): domain Eukaryota; kingdom Metazoa; phylum Chordata; order Testudines; family Cheloniidae; genus Natator; species Natator depressus. The sequence goes on along the minus strand of NC_134235.1, from coordinate 244,617,050 downwards.
GACCATTTTCTACCCATGCCCTGCCTCATTTTCATCCTATGCACTTGTGAGTACGCTACAGTCCGTGGTGTGATTGCAGCACAGGTAGACATACCCATGATAGCTTTACCTGGAATAGCATGGCTAAAAATAGCAGTGTAGCTGCAGTGGCATGGGCTTCAGTGCAGATTAGCAACCTGAGTACAGACCCAGGGTCCTCTGTGTGTTTGTACAGTCCATGCTGAAGCCTGTGCCACCACGTCTACACTGCTATTTTTAATTGTGGTAGTGCAGGTGTGTCTACTCACTCTGCAATCACACCTTGGATTGCAGTGTAGTCATACCTTAAGAGAGTATTCAGAGTAACAGCCGTGTTAGTCTGTATTCGCAAAAAGAAAAGGAGTACTTGTGGCACCTTAGAGACTAACCAATTTATTTAAGCATAAGCTTTCGTGAGCTACAGCTCACTTCATCGGATGCATAACTTAACTGTTTTAAGATTAATTAGAACCATGGCTTCCCTTAGTGTCCATGATCAGAGGGGCACAAACAGAAGAGGATTTAGACACGATGACCCAAAAGGTGGACACCACAATCCCCACAGAAGCACCAATGGAAGGACTAAGGGGTGTACAGCCATGCTCCACCTTTTGGGTCATCATGTCTAAATCCTCTTCTGTTGGACTTGCCTTTCTGATTTCTACGTGTAAGTGCGGTCGGGCATTTTTTTCCAGAAGAGCCCAGTCTCGTCAGCATTAAAAACTTGTTCCGGAAGAAAGCCCTTGTCTTCTATGATTTTCTTTAATTGTTCGGGGTAGGCTTTTGCTGCCTCTTCATTGGCAGATGCAGCTTCACCAGTAGTCTGCATGTTTTTGAGGTTGAAGCGGTTCCTAAAACTGTTAAGCCAACCTTGGCTGGCTTTGAATTCCTTCTCATCAGAAGGCTGTCCCTCTTTGGCAGGAGGTTTGAACAGTGCGTAGAGGCTAAGAGCCTTTTCTTGCAACATGTTGCCATCGATAGGCACATGCTTACGGTTCATGTCTTCCAGCCATAAGTTTAATGCCTTTTCAGTCTCCTCTAAAGTCTTATCATGCACCTGGCTCGTCACCTTAGCAGTTATTGGAGCACTTGATGCCATGGCTTGATGAATTTCTCTCTCTCGAATCTTGATGGCACGGATGCTAGATTTGTTGCAGCCATATTTACGTGCCACGTTGGAGACTGACATACTGTCTCTCAATAAGTCCAACACAGCCAGTTTTTCCTCCAGCGTTGGAACAGATCGCTGTTTCTTCAGTTGAGCACCAGATGAAGTAGTTGGCTTGCATTTAGGGGCCATGTTGTATGAAAAATACGTACAGTATCTTTAAACACTAGAATCACACTCAGCACGGCGAGATGTTCACACTATGAGAGGCACGCGGGAACTGAGACCAACGGAAGGAACAGCAGATTCACGTCTCCCATCTCACGCTCACTCCGGGGCATATGCTCATTGAGTGGAATGGTGGGTGGAATCGCCCGCACTATTTACAGGTATCTTGTTATTTTTCTTCTTTTTTTTTTGCCAAGCGCGTATAGTTGAATTCGCGTAAGTTAAATGCACATATGATGTGACTCACCTGTACCACCACGTTGCATTCAAAATGGAGACCAGGAAGCACAAACTACAGTGAAACAAACATTTAAAATTATTTTTTTCCTAGAAACTTGCACATTCTCACGGAGATGTGCTAGAGTGTTTAAAGTAAGAACCTTATATTGCCTTCCCTTTTAGTATGCCATGCAAATCAGGCATGTCACAACATAGCAAACCTCCTGTAAACAGAAAACTGTTCCGGGATGGGGGAGAGAAAGGATAAATGTAGTCCTTGGGTGACAAAATCAGTGTCTGGAGTATGGGTGAGTGTTTGATGGAAGTCCAGAAATGTGCGGGGGATGGCAAAGGCATGGCAGTGTCGCTCTTTGAGAATCCATATTATCATGTGTGTTTGCATGCAGTCCCTGGGAGGATGTGTTCAGAGCCGCCTACACCAGATGCTGCATGGAGCCACAGGGAGGCAGTCATCCATGTGGATGCTAATGCAGCATTCTGTGGATTCTCCCATGAATTCTGACCCAATCCTGGGTGCATATAGCTGCAAACTTTTCCCATATTAGGAACTCCAGGTAGGTAGTCAAATTTCAGGGAAGGGCCTATTTCCCAGGCCCTCCTCTGAAGGCCACTAGCACACTCCACTTTTAGATGTGCTGCTCTGTCACCATACCTCTGAAATCTCTGTGGCATACACAGCTGGCTTGACACTGGCAGCTTGGAATAAAATCTCCTGTTGGCACCTATGGGCCTGTGTTTTATAAGACATTGGCTTAAGTAGCTTAGCATAAGTGAAGCATAGGCTTACGCCCCTTAGCATAGAGAAAATGGCCCAACAGTTATCCTAGATTTTGGGAAGCTGGGAATAGCTTGCTTAAGAGGGGAGTTGGTACATAACTAGATGAGGCAACCTAAGGAATATTGAACTGATACTAAGCTTGGATATTTTTGGATAAAATCATTGGCAGATGTTTAACCACAAACTTGCTTGAGCAACAGTTGACCTATATGGTAATGAGCTAAAGGGCATTAATATGTTAACTTATAGGATAAAGGCACTTCAGTATTATGAAGGTGAGGAAGTTAGATATGGACATAGCAGGCTTGGCATCTGAATGAATATTCATGATAGTCATAGAATCATAGAATCATAGAATATCAGGGTTGGAAGGGACCTCAGGAGGTCATCTAGTCCAACCCCCTGCTCAAAGCAGGACCAATCCCCAATTAAATCATCCCAGCCAGGGCTTTGTCAAGCCTGACCTTAAAAACTTCTAAGGAAGGAGATTCTACCACCTCCCTAGGTAACGCATTCCAGTGTTTCACCACCCTCCTAGTGAAAAAGTTTTTCCTAATATCCAACCGAAATCTCCCCAACTGCAACTTGAGACCATTACTCCTTGTCCTGTCATCTTCTACCACCGAGAATAGTCTAGAACCATCCTCTTTGGAACCACCTCTCAGGTAGTTGAAAGCAGCTATCAAATCCCCCCTCATTCTTCTCTTCCGCAGACTAAACAATCCCAGTTCCCTCAGCCTCTCCTCATAAGTCATGTGTTCCAGACCCCTAATCATTTTTGTTGCCCTTCGCTGGACTCTCTCCAATTTATCCACATCCTTCTTGTAGTGTGGGGCCCAAAACTGGACACAGTACTCCAGATGAGGCCTCACCAATGTCGAATAGAGGGGAACGATCACGTCCCTCGATCTGCTCACTATGCCCCTACTTATACATCCCAAAATGCCATTGGCCTTCTTGGCAACAAGGGCACACTGCTGACTCATATCCAGCTTCTCGTCCACTGTAACCCCTAGGTCCTTTTCCGCAGAACTGCTGCCTAGCCATTCGGTCCCTAGTCTGTAGCTGTGCATTGGGTTCTTCCGTCCTAAGTGCAGGACCCTGCATTTATCCTTATTGAACCTCATCAGGTTTCTTTTGGCCCAATCCTCCAATTTGTCCAGGTCCCTCTGTATCCTATCTCTGTCCTCCAACGTATCTACCACTCCTCCCAGTTTAGTATCATCCGCAAATTTGCTAAGAGTGCAATCCACACCATCCTCCAGATCATTTATGAAGATATTGAACAAAACCGGCCTCAGGACCGACCCCTGGGGCACTCCACTTGACACCGGCTGCCAACTAGACATGGAGCCATTGATCACTACCCATTGAGCCCGACAATCTAGCCAACTTTCTACCCATCTTATAGTGCATTCATCCAGCCCATACTTCTTTAACTTGCTGACAAGAATACTGTGGGAGACAGTGTCAAAAGCTTTGCTAAAGTCAAGAAACTATACATCCACGGCTTTCCCTTCATCCACAGAATCAGTAATCTCATCATAGAAGGCAATTAGATTAGTCAGGCATGACCTTCCCTTGGTGAATCCATGCTGACTGTTCCTGATCACTTTACTCTCGTGTAAGTGCTTCAGGATTGATTCCTTGAGGACCTGCTCCATGATTTTTCCGGGGACTGAGGTGAGGCTGACTGGCCTGTAGTTCCCAGGATCCTCCTTCTTCCCTTTTTTAAAGATTGGCACTACATTAGCCTTTTTCCAGTCATCCGGGACTTCCCCCGTTCGCCACGAGTTTTCAAAGTTAATGGCCAATGGCTCTGCAATCACATCCGCCAATTCCTTTAGCACTCTCGGATGCAACTCGTCCGGCCCCATGGACTTGTGCACGTCCAGCTTTTCTAAATAGTCCCTAACCACCTCTTTCTCCACAGAGGGCTGGCCATCTACTCCCCATGTTGCGATGCCCAGCGCAGCAGTCTGGGAGCTGTCCTTGTTAGTGAAGACAGAGGCAAAAAAAGCATTGAGCACATTAGCTTTTTCCACATCCTCTGTCACTAGGTTGCCTCCCTCATTCAGTAAGGGGCCCACACTTTCCTTGAAACCCTTCTTGTTACTCTTGACATCTCTTGCTAGCTGCAGCTCCAGGTGCGATTTGGCCCTCCTGATTTCATTCCTACATGCCCGAGCAATATTTTTATACTCTTCCCTGGTCATATGTCCAACCTTCCACTTCTTGTAAGCTTCTTTTTTATGTTTAAGATCCGCTAGGATTTCACCATTAAGCCAAGCTGGTCGCCTGCCATATTTACTATACTATATACTAGTCCCCAGATCCTATACTAGCCCAGCCACTATATAAGTGGTGGCGAGCTTTCCATCATTGACCCATGAGCTCTTCATTGTCATCATCTACAACTGACCTTCAGGCACTGGGGTCTGGACCATTGGACTCATTTGACACGCCAGGGACAGGGCTGGTCCTTTGTCTCTTACCACCAGGCCCCGAAAGAAGGATGTGAGTCTATAAGTATATGAGTATATGCAAGGAATGATACTGTAGAGGTAAAAATCCTAAGGCCATCTAAAGGACAGCGAGGCGTCCATTTTTGTGAACCCTTCTTCTCCCCTCCTTGTTCCAGTTTGGCACCTTTTTTCAGGTTAGGCGGGAAAAGACAGTGACTGTCAATCATCTAATCTGCCTAGTGATCGAGTGTCTATATAAGACGGTGTTCAGATCAGATCGGGGCTGCCCATCTGCGTGGTAGAGTCTGGTTGAGACGAAACAGGTAATTGAGGGTAGGCCATTCACGCCACAAGGGTTACTTGGAATAGGGGATATACTTGCTTACATGCATCTGATCCATCTTCTGTAGAATTCGCTTACTGCATGCACGATGACGCAGGTATAGGGAGCGGGAGGGATTTAACAGCTTACCTGAGAGGACACTCATCTGATCCTGCCTCAAGGTCCTGCTTCCATCTAAGGGATCCAGCAGTCCTATTGTGCTGTGCCACCCTAAGGAGGAGAAGACATCAGTAAATCAAGCTGCTAGAGATGGTATTGTGATCATCACTTTGTTTGTGTGCATAGTCCCCCTATTGTTACAGCCTGCCTGGTTTTATTATTTGCGTGGTTACTATCTGTTTTACCTTGTTTATTCTGGGAGTCATAGAATCATAGAATCATAGAATATCAGGGTTGGAAGGGACCCCAGAAGGTCATCTAGTCCAACCCCCTGCTCGAAGCAGGACCAATTCCCAGTTAAATCATCCCAGCCAGGGCTTTGTCAAGCCTGACCTTAAAAACCTCTAAGGAAGGAGATTCTACCACCTCCCTAGGTAACGCATTCCAGTGTTTCACCACCCTCTTAGTGAAAAAGTTTTTCCTAATATCCAATCTAAACCTCCCCCATTGCAACTTGAGACCATTACTGCTCGTTCTGTCATCTGCTACCATTGAGAACAGTCTAGAGCCATCCTCTTTGGAACCCCCTTTCAGGTAGTTGAAAGCAGCTATCAAATCCCCCCTCATTCTTCTCTTCTGCAGACTAAACAATCCCAGCTCCCTCAGCCTCTCCTCATAAGTCATGTGCTCTAGACCCCTAATCATTTTTGTTGCCCTTCGCTGGACTCTCTCCAATTTATCCACATCCTTCTTGTAGTGTGGGGCCCAAAACTGGACACAGTACTCCAGATGAGGCCTCACCAGTGTCGAATAGAGGGGAACGATCACGTCCCTCGATCTGCTCACTATGCCCCTACTTATACATCCCAAAATGCCATTGGCCTTCTTGGCAACAAGGGCACACTGTTGACTCATATCCAGCTTCTCGTCCACTGTCACCCCTAGGTCCTTTTCCGCAGAACTGCTGCCTAGCCATTCGGTCCCTAGTCTGTAGCGGTGCATTGGATTCTTCCATCCTAAGTGCAGGACCCTGCACTTATCCTTATTGAACCTCATCAGATTTCTTTTGGCCCAATCCTCCAATTTGTCTAGGTCCTTCTGTATCCTATCCCTCCCCTCCAGCGTATCTACCACTCCTCCCAGTTTAGTATCATCTGCAAATTTGCTGAGAGTGCAATCCACACCATCCTCCAGATCATTTATGAAGATATTGAACAAAACCGGCCCCAGGACCGACCCCTGGGGCACTCCACTTGACACCGGCTGCCAACTAGACATGGAGCCATTTATCACTACCCGTTGAGCCCGACAATCTAGCCAGCTTTCTACCCACCTTATAGTGCATTCATCTAGCCCATACTTCCTTAACTTGCTGACAAGAATACTGTGGGAGACCGTGTCAAAAGCTTTGCTAAAGTCAAGAAACAATACATCCACTGCTTTCCCTTCATCCACAGAACCAGTAATCTCATCATAAAAGGCGATTAGATTAGTCAGGCATGACCTTCCCTTGGTGAATCCATGCTGACTGTTCCTGATCACTTTCCTCTCATGTAAGTGCTTCAGGATTGATTCTTTGAGGACCTGCTCCATGATTTTTCCAGGGACTGAGGTGAGGCTGACTGGCCTGTAGTTCCCAGCATCCTCCTTCTTCCCTTTTTTAAAGATTGGCACTACATTAGCCTTTTTCCAGTCATCCGGGACTTCCCCCGTTCGCCACGAGTTTTCAAAGATAATGGCCAAGGGCTCTGCAATCACAGCCGCCAATTCCTTCAGCACTCTCGGATGTAACTCGTCCGGCCCCATGGACTTGTGCACGTCCAGCTTTTCTAAATAGTCCCTAACCACCTCTATCTCCACAGAGGGCTGGCCATCTCTTCCCCATTCTGTGATGCCCAGCGCAGCAGTCTGGGAGCTGACCTTGTTAGTGAAAACAGAGGCAAAAAAAGCATTGAGTACATTAGCTTTTTCCACATCCTCTGTCACTAGGTTGCCTCCCTCATTCAGTAAGGGGCCCACACTTTCCTTGGCTTTCTTCTTGTTGCCAACATACCTGAAGAAACCCTTCTTGTTACTCTTGACATCTCTTGCTAGCTGCAGCTCCAGGTGCGATTTGGCCCTCCTGATATCTGATACCTGATAGTCCTCGCCATCCCTTTAATAAATTCTGTTGTACTTTTATTTTGTTTGAGTTTTATGTGGAAATATAAGCCCCTGGTGACAGACACGGGTAGGAGGCAAACCTGAGACCAAGATATTTGGGCCACTTTTAATTTTAGCTCCTGTTTTGGTCAACAGTTCTGGCGACCGCGGCAGGACTCCAATTTGGTTTGTAATTTCACCTTTTTATTTTGTTATTATTTAGGCATGGGTGTGAGTATGACAACCCATTGGTTGTGGGGTGAGGTTTCTGTCTCCGCAGCATACTCGGAGCAGAGACCCGCAGGTAGGCAGAGATGCCAGCGGTAGAGACTGTTGATTCCCGCAGCAGGAAGTCTGCAGACTGGCCACAAGGAGCATGGCTGTGTCCCGCTTGGCTTTGGCTATCTTGGATTGAGTAGTTGAGTAGCTGGATTACCATCCGGCAAGGCCCAGGCAACGTGCCAGGGTCGGGAAAGGCAGTATGCCTATGGAGAGCGGGACTACCCCGTTGAGACTCCAGAGAGATCCGACTCCCTCTTATCGGGAGAGGAACAGCTTCGGACACTGTCCCAGGGGCCCACATACCCCGACGCACCCAAGGAGAGGCTTGGAGTGCGGCGCTGCCATGCTGAGCAGCGGTAATGGTAGTAAGCTGTAACAAGCTTTCAGTTCCTGGTAGCTTGAACAACTCAGGCTGACCATGAGTATGCAGACCTTAGGAGCAGCTGGTTGGGAAGAAGAGCAGAATAAGGATTCTTTGTGTGCTGGTGTCCATTATTTTGGAAAAGGCAAAAACCCATGGTCAGAAGGGTTAATTAAGGGGCCGGAAGCATTTAGTGTGTTGTCCTGTAGATGGGAGGCTATGGCCAATGACAAGCCAAAGCCCTCCCGGAAGGTAAAGAAAAGAGCCATGATCTACGGGTTGCATCTGACCAGTGTTGAGCTCCATAAGAGCGGAGAGACGCAGGCTGCCGAGATCAGTGATCTCCAATGCCAATTACAAGCACGGGATCAGGAGATAGAGAAATTGGTGTACAAGTTAGAAGGGCTGGAGGCACAGAACACTACCTATGTGTCCCAGCTGGGGTGCTTAGAACTCCAGGTTCAGGATTTGACCATCTTCCTGGCAAAAAGGGAGAAGGAAGCTCTCTCCAACCAGACCCAGCAGACAGAATCCCAGGCAGCCATTAGGGAGCTCCTTAAAGAACTGAGCTCCAAGGAAAGCAGACCTGCTGATCACCTAGAGTGTCAGCATGAATTAAGGAGGTTAAGAAAGAAGCTTGAGAAAACTCAAAGCCTCTTAAGAGCTGTCAGTAAGGCCCCAGTTTGTGGAGGGGAGTCCTCTCGTAATGGCCATGACAATAGCTCTCCAGTATCGGAGGAGGAGTACGTTAGAGCTCCCCTCAAGGCAGCAAAGCCAATGGCACTGCCAACTGCTCCCCCACAAGAAACATGCGAGGAGGGGAAGAGCCTTCCTGTGGCCCCAATAACTACTACTGTGGTTAGCTTTGGCCCCAATGCCAAACGACCAGCAGAGACCAGACAGGACATAAAGGCGTATACCCCTGATCAGGCCCGTGCTATGGGCAAAGCCCTAGGCCCGTTAACCAAAGAAACAGCTTTGGACTGGTTAGCAAAAGTCTGCGCCCTCCCTAATGTCATCAAGGAGGATGTAGCATCTCTGGTTAGGGAGTGTAGGTCAGGGGAAGACTTTGGGGCCCTACCTACATATCTGCAGGTAGCTGATGTCCCCACTTGTGTGAAAATATACGAGGGTGTGCGGAAGTTCTACTACCCCAGCCAAAGCATAATAGGACTCTACTACTCTGAGCATCAGTGGTCTGGAGAATGCCCTGAAAAGTACTTGAGCCGCAAGAAGCTACTGTACTGGCTGGTGGGTGCAGAGACATGTAACACCCCGCAGTTCATGGAAGCAGCATTCCAAGGTCTGACATTGACCATGAGAATCGCTCTGGGACCCACAGATCCAGCTAACATTTTTCTTCAAGAGCTGGAGGAAAAAGTGACAATAGCATATGAGCTCCAGAGAGAAGCGTTCCCTATTGCTCTCAAGAAATGGGTGTCTATAGTCACCGGCAAAAGGAAGGAGTTTCCAAAAAGCTCCAGGCATAAGACAGAAAATCTCCAGTACCCCAGGAGCCCTGCTGCACAAAGGTCTAGCTCAACAAAACATTCAGTGGAAGCTCCGTCCAGAGAGGACATCAGATCTTTCCGCACCATGATCTGGAGACAGTTGCTCCAGTTCAAACACAAGGAGGACATAGATGGGCTTTCAGCCAACGAGCTGCTGGAAAAGTTAGTTGGACATAGAAAGACCCATGAGAACCAGCAACCACCGGCATCTCCGAACCTTTTGTGAAGCGGCCAAGCCCCCCCCTGTTCCTCCGTTAAAGCACCAGTTAATGTAGATCAGTGGGGACGGCCTACTACAATGGCTTTGTTTAAGGGTGGGTTTGGTTGCTTTTATCAGCAAATGTTGGTTGACACTGGCGCTTCGGTTTCCATCTTAAGTTCTTGTGGAAACCCAAAAGTCAATCACATCCCTACATCATTAAGTAAGGTGCTGGAGGGTTACAGTGGTGAAAGTTGCTCTGTTCCATTTATAGTACCCTATTACCTCCAGCTCATTAATTGGTGACCAATACAATTTTAACCATTAAAGAATCAGGATACACCCCTCTGAAAGCCTCCCCTCCTATGCAGACCCCTGCCCTTGTGACCAGCTCAGCCAGTAGCAGCAGTGCCAAGTGCTCACTAATCATGGAAGGAAGGGAAAGGAGAACAGGGGAACCAAGGGACATGAAATAGTAAGGTTTTTATTGTTTGGAACTGGATGTACTGTTTGCACCATTCATGAACCTTGTTTTTGTTAAAGGTTTTGGTGTTGGATTATTACTGGTGTTTTGGTGTGCTAACGACAGCTGACCTGCCAGGCAATTATTTAATGTTGTGTTTTTCTAATGCATGTGCAAAACCCAAGGTTTTTATTTTATTAAGAAATTTTATTGCCGTCACTGCATCACATTGTATGATGTATATTTCAAATAATAAAGGTAAACACATGATAAGGAACAAGTGGGAAGTTGTGTGCAAACCCTATTTCCCAATACATTACTCTACATCAAGCCATACTGTAAATCCACAGTACTCACCAGTTCACAAGCGGTCATATCATTCATAACTACAATGCATGGCAATCAATCCCTATACCCCAGTTCACAAGCGGTCATGTCATTCATAACTACAATGCATAGCAATCAATTCCTCCCCCCATTTCATAAGTGGTCATGTCATTCAGAACGACAGTGCATGGTAATCCACCCCCTTGTCCCCAAGCTCCATTTCATTGAATGATGTGATAATACCTCATTTATGGTAAAGACTGTAAAAGCACATTCATAAACATACTGTGTTCCCTTTTCCATTGGCCCATGCAAGTCCATAATGTGGGAGCACAGACTATCCCTGATTGGGTTGCTTAGGTGCATTCTGCCCCAGCTGTGGTAGGTGCACTTTCTAGTTGAGTGTACAGGTTCTGCAATCCATTACTGTCATAACTCCATTCAGGTGCAAATGGCTCACCTTTGACTGCTCAAAGATTATGAAGCAAGCCACAGTAATGTGCCCAGCACTGATGACATAGGTATCCAAATGTGTCTGTAAACAGTACCAGAGGATTTCAGTCTGCCAAACACTAACACACATTCAACCACCATTCTGCACCTGCAGAGGGTGTAACTGAATCTTCTTTTGTGAGGCCCTCTGAAATCAGGATATGGTTTCATAAGTGAAGGCAAGGCAAGGCAAAAGTTGGGCCATTAACTTCATTGATGACAATGTAAATTGGTAGGAATAGTGTCCCAGCCAGCCACCCCATGAATCCTGTTTGTCAGAAAACCCTAGCATCATGAACTTTTCCAGTGCACCCATGCTGGTGACCATAAATCAGCCTCTGTGGTCCACCAGGGACTGCATAATAATGAACTAGTAACCTCTGCAGTTTATGTGCTCATGTGCTCCTTAAGGAGGACAAACTCTGGGCACATGAGTCCTATCAATGGCCCCAGCACAGTTTGGAAACCCCATTCTCTCAGCAATCACTTTTGGGATATTGTTTTTGCCCACCACCTTTGGGCAAATCACATGCCTGATGTACTCCAAAAACTCCATGACCACTTTACCCATGGTTGAATTTCCAACACTGAACTGGTTAGCAGTGGACCTGTAGCAGCCTGGGCTAGCCAGCTTCCAGCCAGTTATAACAACCTGTTTCTGGACCGATGTGGCTGCCCCTGTATGTGTTCTGATGGTGAAGGATGGGGTAGGCTGCTCACAAAACTCTAGAAATGCAGCTTTCCGACTGTGAAAGTTCTGGACCAACTGCTGGTCATCTCATGTCTATATGATGATGTGATCCCACCAGTCTACATTTGTGGCCCTGCTCCAGAAGCTCCCGTCTATGCAGGGGGCATCAGAGGCTATGCTGAGAGTAGTAAGCAGCTTCAGCCAATTCCGTTTTTCCATGTCTGTAACACAGAATCAAAGAATCATAGAACTGAAAGGGACCTTGAGAGGTCATCTAGTCCAGTCCCCTGCACTCGTGGCAGGACTAAATATCTATACCAGGGGTAGGCGACCTATGGCATGTGTGACAAAGGTGGCACCCGAGCTGATTTTCAGTGGCACTCACACTGCCTGGGTCCTGGCCACCGGTCCGGGGGGCTCTGCATTTTAATTTAATTTTAAATGAAGCTTCTTAAACATTTAAAAAACCTTATTTACTTTACATACAACAATAGTTTAGTTATATATTAAAGACTTATAGAAAGAGATCTTCTAAAAACGTTAAAATGTATTACTGGCACGCAAAAGCATAAATTAGAGTGAATAAATGAAGACTCGGCACACCACTTCTGAAAGGTTGCCAACCCCTGATCTAGACCATTCCTGACAGGTGTTTGTCTAACCTGCTCTTAAAAATCTCCAACGATGGAGATTCCACAACCTCCCTAGGCAATTTATTCCAGTGCTTAACCACTCTGACAGTTAGGAAGTTTTTCTTAATGTCCAACCTAAACCTCCCTTGCTGCAATTTAAGCCCATTGCTTCTTGTCCTATCCTCAGAGGTGAAGAAAAACAATTTTTCTTCCTCCTCCTTGTAACTTGAAGACTGTTGTCATGTGCCCTCTCAGTCTTCTCTTTTCCAGACTAAACAAACCCAATTTTTTCAATCTTCCCTCAAAGGTCATATTTTCTAGACCTTTATTCCTTTTTATTGCTCTTCTCTGGACTTTCTCCAATTTGTCCACATCCTTCTTGAAATGTGGCGCCCAGAACTGGACACAATACTCCAGTTGAAGCCTAATCAGAGCAGAATAGAGTGGAAGAATTACTTTTCGTGCCTTGCTTACAACACTCCTGCTAATATATCCCAGAATTATGTTCCCTTTTTTTGCAACACCGTTACACTTTTGACTCATATTTAGCTTGTGGTCCACTATGACCCCCAGATTCCTTTCCACAGTACTCCTTCCTAGGTAGTCATTTCCCATTTTGTATGTGTGCAACTGATCATTCCTTCCTAAATGGAGTACTTTGCATTTGTCCTTATTGAATTTCATCCTGTTTACTTCAGACCATTTCTCCAGTTTGTCCAGATCCTTTTGAATTTTAATCCTATCTCCAAAGCACATGCAACCCCTCCCAGCTTGGTCTTGTCCACAAACTTTATAAATGTACTGTCTGTGCCATTATCTAAATCATTTATGAAGATATTGAACAGAACCAGACCTAGAACTGACCCCTGAGGGACCCCATTTGTTATGCCCTTCCTAAATGGAGTACTGTGCATTTGTCCTTATTGAATTTCATCCTGTTTACTTCAGACCATTTCTCCAGTTTGTCCAGATCCTTTTGAATTTTAATCCTATCTCCAAAGCACTTGCAACCCCTCCCAGCTTGGTATTGTCCACAAACTTTATAAATGTACTGTCTGTGCCATTATCTAAATCATTAATGAAGATATTGAACAGAACCAGACCCAGAACTGACCCCGAGGGACCCCATTTGTTATGCCCTTGCAGCATGACTGTGAACCACTGATAACTACTCTCTGGGAATGGTTTTCCAACCAGTTTTGCACCACCTTATAGTAGCTACATCTAGGTTGCATTTCCCTAGTTTTTTATGAGAAGGCCATGCAAGACAGTATCAAAAGCTTTACTAAAGTCAAGATATACCACGTCTACCGCTTCCCCTCTATCCACAAGGCTTGTTACCCTATCAAAGAAAGTTATCAGGTTGGTTTGACATGATTTGTTTTTGATAAATCCATGCTGACTCTTACTTATCACCTTATTACCTCCTAGATGTGTGCAAATTGATTGCTTAATTATTTGCTCCACTATCTTTCTGGGTACAGAAGTTAAACTGACTGGTCTGTAATTCCCTGGGTTGTCCTGAGTTCCCTTTTTATAGATTGGCAATATATCTGCCCTTTTCCAGTCTTCTGGAATCTCTCCTCTCTTCCATGACTTCTCAAAGATAATCGCTAATGGCTCAGATATCTCCTCAGTCAGCTCCTTGCATATTCTAGGATGCATTTCATCAGGCCCTGGTGACTTGAAGACATCTCATTTGTCCAAGGAATTTTTAACTTGTTCTTTCCCTATTTTAGCCTCTTCTGATCCTACCTTGTTTTCACTGGCATTCACTACATTAGATGTCCAAACACCACCAACCTTCTTTGTGAAAACCGAAACAAAGAAGTCATTAATCACCTATGAAATTTCCACATTTTCTATTATTATTTTCCCACCCTCATTGAGTAACGGGCCTACCCTGTCCTTGGTTTTCCTCTTGCTTCTCATGTATTTGTAGAACGTTTTTTGTTACCCTTTATGTCTCCAGCTAGTTTGATCTCGTTTTGTGCCTTGGCCTTTCTAATTTTGTCCTACATACTTGTGTTATTTGTTTATATTCATCCTTTGTAATTTGACCTAGTTTCCACTTTTTGTAGGACTCATTTTTTTAATTTTTAGATCATTGAAGATCTCCTGGTTAAGCCAGGGTGGTCTCTTGCCATACCTCCTATCTTTCCTACACAGGGGGATAGTTTCCTCTTGTGCCCTTAATAATGTCTTTGAAAAACGGCCAGCTGTCTTCTACTGTTTTCCCCCTTATACTTGCTTCCCATGGGATCTTACCTACCAACTCCCTGAGTTTGCTAAAGTCTGCCTTCTTGAAATCCATTGTCTTTATTTTGCTATTCTCCCTCCTACCATTCCTTAGAGTCATGAATTCAATCATTTCATGATCACTTTCACCTAAGTTGCCTTCCACTTTCAAATTCTCAACCAGTTCCTCCCTATTTGTCAAAATCAAATCTAGAACAGTCTCTCCCCTGGTAGCTTTCTCCACCTTCTGAAATAAAAAATGGTCTCCCTTACATTCCAAGAATTTACTGGATAATCTGTGCCCTGCTGTGTTATTTTCCCAACAGATGTCTGGGTAGTTGAAGTCCCCCATCACCACCAAGTCCTGTGCTTTGGATGATTTTGTTAGCTGTTTAAAAAAAGCCTCACCCACCTCTTCTTCCTGGTTAGGTGGTCTGTAGTAGACCCTACCATGACATCACCCTTGTTTTTACCCCTTTTACCCTTATCCAGAGACATTCAACAAGTCTGTCTCCTATTTCCACCTCAATCTCAGTCCAAGGGTATACATTTTTAATATATAAGGCAACACCTCCTCCCTTTTTTCCCTGACGGTCCTTCCTGAGCAAGCTGTACCCTTCTATACCAATATTCCAGTCCTCCTCCTCTTCATCTTGCTCCATCAGAGGCCTTTGGTTGGTCAGAAAACCACCACCAGACTGTCAGCTGAATGCTCTGGATGCTCTGAATGCTCATGGATGCTCTGCCCATTTGCTGAAACAGGAGTGAAAGCCCAAGCAAGAGAAGCTCTTCAAATGGTGATTCCTCCATGTTGCCGGCTTTGGTTGCCAGGAGTGTGCAGACCCAAAAGATAGCTCAGCAGGATCTGTTGGGAACTTGGTGGGCTGTGGCAACTTCCTGTAACGTGTAGGGTGGCCAGTCAAGTTTTCCCACACTGCACCACAAACTAGGGGATAGAGTGGCCACAGCTGGGGTGGGCCCTAGGAATTCTGGGATATGGTGATTTGACTAGGGTATGCATACTGCAGTGTGGATGCTGGAGCCCCATGTTTGGGCCCTGGGTCAGAAAGTCTAAACCTAGGGTCAATATGCAATGTGGAGCTCAAACCCTGGGCTTGGAAACCCAGGGTTTATGGATGGAAGTTCCAGTAATCCTAGGCTTACATTACAGTCTAGACATACCCTTAGAATAATGAAATCTGTCATTTCATGATCACCTTCAGATTTGCAATAAATTCTTCCCTGTCAGTCAGAATCAAGTCTAAAATGCCTCCCCTTTCTTCCCTCCCCCATTACTTTCTCCACCTTCTGAAACAAGAAGTTGTCCCCATACATTCGAAGAGCTGACTGGACATTCTTTGTTTTGCCATATTACTTTTCCAACATATATCTGGGTAGTTAAAGTCCTGTGTTCTGGATATTTCTGTTTGTTTTAGTAGCACCTTGTGCATTTCCTACTCCTGATTTGGTGGACCCTCCACCATGATGTCGCCCCTATTTCTCCCCCCCTCCCCTTTTATCTTCACCCAGAGACTTTCAAATGATCTGCCTCTCAGCTCCTTCAGGACCTCAGAATAAGTGTATATGTTCTTAATGTACAATGCAACATCTCCTCTCTTTTTTCTCTGCCTGTTCTTTCTGAAAAAGCTGTACTCCTCTGTACCAATATTCCAGTCATGAGATTTATCCCACCAAATCTCTCTGATGCCAATTAAGTCATAATTTAGCTTGTGTCCTAAAACTTCCAGTTCTTCCTGTATATTCCCCAGGCTCCATGCATTTGTGTATAGACATCTAAGATGTTAAGCAGATTCCCCCGCTGGTTTCCCTCTTGTTGCTTCTCCGACCTTATTGTTATTTTCTGCTCCTCCCCCCAGTTCTTGACTTAGGCAACCAGGGGACCTGGGTGGGGACCTGAGCACTGTGTACTGTCCAAGGTGGCCAGCAGGCAGTCTCCTCCCTGAAGAGCAGCAGGTTCTCCTTCCTTCTCAGGTGCCACTGTAGTCTTCTCTTGTTGGATCATATTAAAGAAGTTCTGTATTAAAATCACAAATGAGTTTGATTCCCCATAGTTTAAATTCCAGGGTATTACTAATTAAGAGGTCTCTTGGTTTTTGGTACTGTTTCTCTCCCTCTGTATGTGAAACTTGCAAGCTGCTAATTGCGTTAGTACATTCTAAGACAGAATCTGTTCTCAAAGCAATTCACAGAGACTCAAAGCAATACTCTAACAACAGAAACAGCACCCAGAGACTCCCCGCCCTTTTGTTGTATTAACAATTGTGATTAAAATAGAGATAGAGGATGTATGTGGACGGATGCTTGGTGTGGATAACAACTGAATGATCAGGGAGGTGCCAGCCTAAGAATCCAGTGTCCATCGGCTGAAGAAGGCGTCAAGTGGAAATAACCAGAGGACCCCCGGAGGGCAGACTGGAATCCACCCAACAGCCTCAAGAATGGGAGAACCAAAGAACAAGATAACTTCTTGGAGCCGTCAGGAATGTGCTATCTGCTGATTGATTCAGCAACAGCATGATGAAGCAATTCCCATAGACTGGCATAGGAAGAAATTCCTATAAAAATAGACTCTTAAAAAGTGAGAACTTTGGGGTCTGATTCTGCAAACCAACTTCCAGGAGCATCAGATGAGCATCTGACAAGGCCCTGCTCCCTCCTCATGTCCAGGCCACCTGGCCAGTGGCTTGGCATGAGCAACTCTAAGGCTGGTAACTATGATGACAACCTTGCAGAACCTGTGTGTGTGTGTGTGTGTGTGTGTGTGTGAATGTGTGAATAAATATGAGATTGAATGGAATGTTATAGCTATAACTAACTGGTAACTATGATGACAACCTTGCAGAACCTGTGTGTGTGTGTGTGTGTGTGTGTGTGTGTGTGTGTGAATGTGTGAATAAATATGAGATTGAATGGAATGTTATAGCTATAACTAACTGCTTACTATGATTCTTTCTGTATTCACAATAAATGTGGTATTTTGCCTTTTTCCCTTTAATAAGATCCTGCTGGTTTTTAATTTATTGGTACAACATTTTGGTGGAGAATTGCGAAAGGGGGAATATTGGTAAAAAACCTCAGTTATTGTAAATATTGGTGTGCACACCGCCAGCTCTAGTGAGCTAGGCATTTCTATTAGGTTAACCAGACCTGCTGGCCTCCGAGAAGGTAGCAGGGGACCTGCTGGCCTCCGAGAAGGTAGCAGGAAAAACAGATTAAACCAGACCTGCTGGCCTCCGAGAAGGTAGCAGGGGACCTGCTGGCCTCCGAGAAGGTAGCAGGAAAAACAGATTAAACCAGACCTGCTGGCCTCCGAGAAGGTAGCAGGGGACCTGCTGGCCTCCGAGAAGGTAGCAGGGAAGAACAGATTAAACTAGACCTGCTGGCCTCCGAGAAGGTAGCAGGAAAAACAGATTAAACCAGACCTGCTGGCCTCCGAGAAGGTAGCAGGGGACCTGCTGGCCTCCGAGAAGGTAGCAGGGAAGAACAGGTTAACCGGACCGGCTGGCCTCCGAGAAGGTAGCAGGGAGAAATAGGTTAACCAGACCTGCTGGCCTCCGGGAAGGTAGCAGGGGACCTGCTGGCCTCCGGGAAGGTAGCAGGGGAAAAACGCATAGATTAAGCTATGATTTCAGAATCTAGGCTGTGTCACTTGCTAAGTAATACCAGCAGTGACAAAGAGATTGAAATATCCATGTTAAGATGTTTAAAAGAAAACAGGTTAAGCCAGTACCAGAGGGAGGAATGGAGTCAGAAGGAACTCCAACCTCACCTTTTGTTAAAGAAATTACACCTTTTAAACAAAACCTTCAAAAATTTGGGCACAGTCCTTGGACTAAACAAGCCCTAGCTGATCTCTGCACTATTTCGGACCTAGAGGATAGATTGGCTCAGTATATCCTCATATACAAACCTTCTAGTGCTGCCAAAAGAGATGCAGCAGCAATTTGGTTGTTGTGGGAGGCATGTAAGGATTCTTCCCTCCGCTTGTCTTCATGTAAAGAGGAAAAGGCACAAACGGAAAAGGGAGCAGACAATTGGAAGGTGCTGGCTACAAATACCCAAAGCCAGCTGAAAATAGTGAAAGAGGCACTCCAGGAATACAAAAAGAGTGAAAAAGTTAACTCTGCAGAGGCTGGAGGGAGGCAGGTAAAGGGGGAGAAGGTCCTATGTATGGCACCCCCAGGCATAATTACAAAGAGAAAGAGTAAAAAAAAAAGTTAACTCTGCAGAGGCTGGAGGGAATTAAGCAGCTAAACTTTGTGAAAATGTTAAAAAGGAAAAAAAAAAGTGTTAGAGAAAGAGCATTCTTGGTTTCTTTGCAGCCATTCTGAGGGAAAAATGGGCCCTTTTCCAAAGGAATGTCTGTAAATTAGCCAGGCAAAAGAAACTGATTAAAATCATTTGACTGGACAATTTAGTCAAATTTGCTAAAAGAACATAAGGGGGTTCTATTGGAACTTAACTGCCTCAAATGTATAAAGGGAATGTAAGATGTAAAAAAACAGAGCAACGTGGAAGGGATGTTAAAGAAAAGAAAATGTGTATGTATCTATCTGTGTGTGTGTAAATATGTAAAGTTCTAAGGACCAGTTGGTTTTGTTTTTGTTTTAAATAATGCCACTAAAAATCCATTTGACTCTTTAATTCAAAGTTGCAAAACTGACAGACCTTTTTGCTAGACACAGGTAATTAGTGCTGTTTGGCTTTGGGATTTGGCATTTAACCCTTAAAAGGTAACTCAATGCTTTACAAAATTTAAAATGTTTTTAAGTTGTGGCTGCAGCAGGGCAGTCAAAATCTGGAGAATAGAAAAAAAATTGGATTATTTTTGTTTGTTTGGTTGGTTTTTGTTTGTTTGTTTGATTTTGTAACAAAATAGCAGATGAGAGCTGTAGTAAAAAAAATAAATACGAAATTTAAAAAAGACAGTGGCCCTCTGAAGCAACAGCAGGGGTGAGGTGCACAAAACAAAAAGAAGCAATGTTAGAAACACTGAGTCTTAAAATGGCTCTGAGTAATCAGACTGTCACTTTGATAAAGGTACATGAAAACTCTGTAAGCAAAAAAAAAGAAATAGTTACACCTTATGTAAAAATTGATATGGATAATGTTATAGAAGTTAAACTATGGAAGGAATGTGCATTTGCCCCAGAACATGCGCAGGGTATATTGTAGAAGGGGCAAAAGAAATGCAAACGTACCATGCTACTTAATTAAAATGCTATTAGGGCTCCAAAGGGAGCCACAATAGGTTGGGTTTTCTTTTTCAGATTGCTGTGTGTTTTGGAAGCAGAAGTTAAAAGTAATCAAAACTCTGGTGAAAGTTGATTGTGTCCCTTTTAAGATAGAGTCTCTGAGCTGCTGATGGCTTTAAATCCAAAAGCAGGAAGTGTCTGTGAAAATGCAAATTACCTAAATGATAAAGGAAGGAAAGAACTAGCAGCACAAAGGAGCTGCAGATAAAGGACACACCTGGTCAGCAAACAAATTGTCTAAATAAAAGACATGGGATAACAAGATAATTTTAATAAATTTAATGATAATAAGTATCCCTGTAACAACATATAGTGTGTATGATTTTTGGAAAAACCCTTTAAGGTCGTATGGTAATGATGCTTCTCAGTTATTACCTGTAAATAAAACTTGAAGCTTAACACAGCAGGAAAAACATTATAAACTTGGTCTTCTGTATAAGAAGGAAAACTCAGGGATTTAATGACTAAACAGTGGGATAATTTCCCCATAACCCTTAAAAGATAAAAGCCATTGAAACCTGGCCTGCCTATAGAACAAAAACAGGAAAATACGGGGGCAATTCCTCTGTTTTGCCTGCAATCAGCAAGGGTATTTGTAAAAGAAATATTTTAAGCAATAATCTGCCACCCCAAAAAGGGGTAGAAACATGTTCTTTTTGTCTTTCAGAAAATCAGGAAAAGCTGATGCCAGCTGAAAAGCAACCCAATACCATGAATCTACTGTCACAATAGAAATTGTGTTTTGTGTTCTATGTTTTGTCTTGTTGCTAGCACTGTTGTGTGTTTAAAAAAAAAAAAAAATACTAAAGACCTGCAGGTACTTAAAAATAAATTAAGCTCTCTGACCCAGCTACAGGACAGCCTGACACAAAAACAAGTACATGCCAATGTAGACTTGGTCCAAATTGGTCTGGGTAACCTAAAAGCCCGATGGAATCTTTGGCAATGGCTTAATACTACCACATGGCTTATGCATAAGAAAAAAAAAATATTAGAAATAGGAAACCACACAGCCATAGCTATGGGATGCACTGAAATGCAGATACTTGCACTAGCTACTTTGGAACACGAAATGTTCTGGGTCATATTGGGAAATATTAAGGGTTTGATGCATTTGTTAAAACAAAGAAAGAGATCATTGTTTGACACTTATCAATATGAATGGATGCAATATGTTTCCAGTATTGTAAAACCAGACTTGTTAATGGGAGAAATTGTTGTCAAAATTGCACACCAACAGTCCCTGGAGGCAAAGGTATTGAAGGTTAGCCCACTCCCCATATTACACGTGGGATCCTTCTGGCTACCCTGGACCTCGAGCCAGTGGGCTGGGGAGGGAGGGAAGCTATTGGACACTAGAGGTTGTACCGAATGGACTCCTCAAAAGTGGGTGTGCCTCACCTTGCCTGTTGCCCCAGAACCTTGTAGTAAAGATACATCACTAGGATCATGTATGTGGCATGAATTGGAATCACAAACTCAAATTGCCTCACAGTACCTTCTCTTGAATTGGCTACATAGAAAGTGACACTGACGATTATAAATCTTAGTGTCAAAAGGGGGATTATGTTGGATCATATTAAAGAAGTTCTGTATTAAAATCACAAATGAGTTTGATTCCCCATAGTTTAAATTCCAGGGTATTACTAATTAAGAGGTCTCTTGGTTTTTGGTACTGTTTCTCTCCCTCTGTATGTGAAACTTGCAAGCTGCTAATTGCGTTAGTACATTCTAAGACAGAATCTGTTCTCAAAGCAATTCACAGAGACTCAAAGCAATACTCTAACAACAGAAACAGCACCCAGAGACTCCCCGCCCTTTTGTTGTATTAACAATTGTGATTAAAATAGAGATAGAGGATGTATGTGGACGGATGCTTGGTGTGGATAACAACTGAATGATCAGGGAGGTGCCAGCCTAAGAATCCAGTGTCCATCGGCTGAAGAAGGCGTCAAGTGGAAATAACCAGAGGACCCCCGGAGGGCAGACTGGAATCCACCCAACAGCCTCAAGAATGGGAGAACCAAAGAACAAGATAACTTCTTGGAGCCGTCAGGAATGTGCTATCTGCTGATTGATTCAGCAACAGCATGATGAAGCAATTCCCATAGACTGGCATAGGAAGAAATTCCTATAAAAATAGACTCTTAAAAAGTGAGAACTTTGGGGTCTGATTCTGCAAACCAACTTCCAGGAGCATCAGATGAGCATCTGACAAGGCCCTGCTCCCTCCTCATGTCCAGGCCACCTGGCCAGTGGCTTGGCATGAGCAACTCTAAGGCTGGTAACTATGATGACAACCTTGCAGAACCTGTGTGTGTGTGTGTGTGTGTGTGTGTGAATGTGTGAATAAATATGAGATTGAATGGAATGTTATAGCTATAACTAACTGGTAACTATGATGACAACCTTGCAGAACCTGTGTGTGTGTGTGTGTGTGTGTGTGTGTGTGTGTGTGAATGTGTGAATAAATATGAGATTGAATGGAATGTTATAGCTATAACTAACTGCTTACTATGATTCTTTCTGTATTCACAATAAATGTGGTATTTTGCCTTTTTCCCTTTAATAAGATCCTGCTGGTTTTTAATTTATTGGTACAACACTCTGGTTGGCTTGTATCCTCCTTTCTAGATGTATGCATTTTTGTGAGTATGCATTATGATAATGATGATAATTATATGACTACAAACTATTTTTCTACATGACCCCTACCAAGCGGCTCAACTGAAGGGAAAGCCCTGCTCAACCCCTGTGGCCCAGGTTTGGTGCATCCCTAGTTGCGCTGTGGGGATGGTGCATGTACATTCCACTCAGCACATAAGAGCTGTGAGGAGATGGAGCATCCTTAATGCAGGTGAACTGTTCAGAGAATTTAAGCTGCCAAATTCTAACAAACTTCTACTGAGTGCCTGTAAACTGAGATTTTTCACGGGTTTATGACTTGGTCAAATTTGGGTGGATTTTCAGAAGGATGGCAAAAAGCACATCCCTAGCGCCAGGATGATCACCCTGACAAATTTCTAGGTCTTGATCCAAAGCATAGAGATTCTACTACTTCTCAATGAATTTTTTTGAACATACACAAAACAATGTATTTTTCCCAGATCTCACTCTTGGAAATGGCTGAATCTTTTAGCTGAAGCTTTCCAAAAAAATTCAGCTGGAGGCACACTTGACCTGGAAAACTTCAGCCTGAACAGTTAAAGTTTGGCAAAGTTATAAGCAACTGAAAACAGTGTCTGAGAGTGTCGGGTCGAGCAGCCTTAACTGTAGGCAATGAAAAAATATGAATAACTGAATTGATGTATTTTTCACTAGTAACTCTGATTATTAGCTCAGCACTAATAGTAAAAATAGGCTAGTAAGTTTCACTTTCATTATACTCACTATCACTTCCTAGCTCTGATGCATTATACAATTCAAGGGAATATTTAAGTCCAAAGGAAAATGGTATTCATTAGATTGTTTTTAATTCTGTGAAAACATTTCTACTGATCTTGTCAAAACCTTGTTTTTATAGAACCTACCTTTTAAGTGTACAATACGTTGGTCTGATAGTATCCCTCTTATTTTTTGCAACAACATGTATTAGAATAATTAGGCAGTTCTTTATATCTGTTATAGAGATATTTTCCCATCCTTTACAGAAAAATATTGTGGGTTTGACAAAGTATTTCTCTGCTCTTAATCTGTTGTATTGTGCTTTGAAAATGTAATTTGCTATAAAGCTGTTAGGTATTATTAAATATTACTATTGTTTTATTTTATTCTCATAATTTGCTGTAATATAAGAAAATTCCTAGGGAACACTTAAGATTGACCTCAACCTATGTCTGAATTCTGCCACGTGACCATGATAAAAGATCACAGAAAGAATCCTGTTTTCCCTTCCTTGCTAGCTGTCCTACCCTCTTTCAGGGCCCAGTCTTGGGGCCAGATTCTGATCTCAGTTTCAGAGGTGTAAATCTGGAGGAACTCCACTCATTTCAGTGCAGTTACTGTAATTTTAAACAAGTACAACTGGGAACAGAATCTAACCCTTATTCTTTAAAACTTCTGTGAAGACTGGTACTCATGGATTATAGACAATTATAAACCCCACTGAAAACTGGGACTTCAAATGCATGTTTCCAGTTGGTTGACTAGTGTGTAAATCTCTGGGGTCACACATATGGCGGCACTCCCGAAATCTGCCTGACCATTTAAGAAAGCAGCAAGACTATGGTTTTGTAGCAGCAGCCGAGCAGTCTGTCTTGCTTGAATCTGACTCTAGAATTTGAACACTGGCTTTTCCCTGCTCCTACAGCAATTGATCCAACAACAGGAATAAGGTGTGGGAGAATAGCTCCACTCCTGTTTCAGGCCAGCAAGGATTGGTATTGTTTTATATGCCCTTGACTTCAACCTTGAGCACTGATGCCTTGTTCATTTGTGAAAGGACTGCTATTTTAGGCCTTAACAATATTTTGACACTGTGTTCATCCCAAATTGGTACAAAAAGTCGAACTGTCATATATTTTTGGGGATGAAAAGTTCTGAAATTTTTTTATTTGGAATGTCAAAAAGCAACATTTTGACATTTTTGATTGAAACGAAATGTTGATTTGAAGAGATATATTTAGTTTTGAATTGATATTTCAACTTAAAATGACATTTTAAATTGAAACGTTTCTGTTCAAATTTACATTTTGAAATGAAGTGTTTCAGTTCAAATTGACAGGAAACAAAACTTTTCAATCTGAAATGTCGCCTAGGGGGAAAAAATATATTTTCCTGTGCAGCACATTTTCACATAAAAAAACTTTATTGGAAATTTTTTGTCTAACTTTATAAGCAATGATGTAAGAATAAATAACAATAGCTTAATGATAGATGTAATGGAATGTGCCTTAGTCACAGTGCTTTGGTAAAAAATTCTAAGGGTAAAATTTCTGATTGTTTGTGCTGTAAAGAATTCTAGACTGAAGTTTTAAAGAAAATTTGGACATCAAAGACAGAAGTGCTCCCCTTTTAGCACAATGTATCTGAGTTACAACATATTTTTATTTTCAAATAAAAAATGTTGCTGGAAAGAAATATCGGTGTTGTTAGGAACAAAGAAATCACAAGCAGTAGCATCTTTTCTAAAGAGTAAGAATAAGTTCATGAAGGACCAGTTGGCTCCTATTCATGAAACCAGACCTGTGAGCAACCCTTTATAATCCCAGTTCCTGCAAAATGATGGGAGAAGATAAAGGGGTTGTTGTGTGGCTTGGAAAGAAAGAAAAGGCTCAAAGAATGTACAAAAAGAAAAAAGATCAGAGAGTTAAGGAACAACTATATTATGTGTTATACAGAAGACAAGGAGCTGAAATATGGTACAGAAGGCAAGGGAAAGCCAGTGAATTCATATTAGTGAATACTAGTGATACTCAAAGGGGACTAGCTAGTAGATGTATATTCATGAACTCTTATGTTTATGTGTAAAATATGAGCCATTCTTTATCTTCCAGGTTAACTGTAAAGTTGAGTTTTCTGACTTTTGTGCATTTAAATTCTCAGCAATAACATCAACATATTTTTGTGGATCTTTTCTGTTTTTTTTTTTAAAAAAGAAACTAAACAGAGAAACCACTTGTATGTTTAGCTAGTTTTAG
The DNA here is from genome assembly GCF_965152275.1 of Natator depressus. Lineage (NCBI taxonomy): Eukaryota > Metazoa > Chordata > Testudines > Cheloniidae > Natator > Natator depressus. The sequence goes on along the minus strand of NC_134235.1, from coordinate 244,591,518 downwards.
TAAGTGCAATTTATTCAATATATGGAGTTACAGGCAGACATATATTTATTATGTTAGTTTCCTTCATTTTATAAAAACACATCTAGAGTGGCCTCTAGGGCATGTGCAAAAAATCATTAATATTTGCAGACATACATTCATCAACTGGACTTGTCAATTAACAATAATGAGAAATATCTCAAATCACCTCTTCAGCAATAACCTTGGCCAACAGATGAGCCTTGTATTATCATGATGTGTCAGTGAACAAAGTTGGGCTCTGTCAAAAACGTACCTGTCAAAGACCTACTACACATAAAGCCCTACTTAGGGCCTGATCCAAAGCTCATTAGAATCAGTGAACTGACTCCTATTGACTTTAGTGGGCTTTGGGTCAGGCCCTTAAGCTTTGTATGTGGGACTAAAGTGGTTTGCTTTGGTTGAAATTCACCAGAAATGAAATTTTTTCAAACATCCAAAGGCTTGCACTACCAGCCTTTGGTGTTTGTTCAAAGGGATAAAGTTGTGCTTCCCAATGTACGGATACTGCCCCCCCAGTAATGCAATGTGATGATTTCTGTGACCCAACATTATGACATGATATTTCACAAGCCTCCATAATATAGCTGCATCTACAAGCTATGTTTGTAGGATGCAGCATCACCTCCTTGAAACTGTGGCAATCCCCAAAAACACAGGGCTAGTGGTCAACCTTATCAAGCTCTAGTTTCCCTCAAGGATTAAGCCCATGACAAGTCTCAAGTTTTAAAATTCAAACTCTTGAGTCACCCAAATTAAAAAAAACCCCTCACTTTAGAGACCTTTGAATGGCATTTTACTAAACTGTTCTATAACATTTAGCCCTGAATGTCACCTTCTAATGCAGAGTCCCAATTTTGTCTATTGTGATGGAGGGTTGTGATATTTGGGGACTAAATTTTATGGAAAAGTTTACTAAAATGCCATTCAATGTTTCTAAGGTGAGGAATTAGACTATTAATATTTGTACAACATCTTGTAGGTACCAAGTCTATGTAAATGCTTTATATTATGATTATTGTTGACTCATTTCCTGGGTATAATATGTGTCTGAAACAATATACTGAAAAACTCAAAAAGGGAAGAACAAGCAAATGAAATAATAGGACAAACAAGCCACACGTTCAGCTTCACCATTCAGTCATGCTGTTTTTCATTGATGCCCTTTCCACAGTCCTCTGTTGATTGTCTATTTAGGTCTCAATCAGCATTGAGTCTGCTTGTACAGACCCTCTTCTCTCCTAAGGTGTCTGGTGAAGTCAGTGGGATTCCACACATCCACAGGAGTCTGTGCCAGATGATCTAATGCAGGATCCGTAAGCTCTTTGAAACAGGAGCAATCTGCAAATTGCTTTCCAATGCTTTTTGTGCCGCAGAATATAAACAGATTGATAATAATAATAATTAGTAGGGCTGTCAAGTGATTAAAAAATTAATCATGATTAATCACACTGTTAATAATAGAATACCATTTATTTAAATATTTTTGGTGTTTTCTACATTTTCAAATATATTTTTCAATTACAACACAGTGTACAGTGCTCACTTTATATTTTTTATTACAAGTATTTGCACTGTAAAAAGAGAAAGAAATAGTATTTTTCAGTTTATCTAATACAAGCACTGTAATGCAATCTCTTTGTCATGAAAGTTGAACTTAAAATATAGCATTATGTACAAAAATACTGCATTCAAAAATAAAACAATGTAAAATTTTAGAGCTTGCAAGTCCACTCAGTCCTACTTCTTGTTCAGCCAATTGCTCAAACAAGTTTGTTTACATTTCATAGAATCATAGAATAACAGAGTTGGAAGGGACCTCTGGAGGCCATCTAGTCCAACCCCCTGCCCAGAGCAGGACCAATCCCAACTAAATCATCCCAGCCAGGGCTTTGTCAAGCCTGACCTTAAAAGCTTCTAAGGAAGGGGATTCCACCACCTCCTTAGGTAACGCATTCCAGTGTTTCACCACCCTCCTAGTGAAAAAGTTTTTCCTAATATCCAACCTAAATCTCCCCCACTGCAACTTGAGACCATTACTCCTTGTCCTGTCATCTGCTATCACTGAGAATAGTCTAGATCCATCCTCTTTGGATCCACCTTTCAGGTAATTAAAAGCAGCTATCAAATCCCCCCTCATTCTTCTCTTCTGCAGACTAAACAATCCCAGTTCTCTAAGCCTCTCCTCATAAGTCATGTGTTCCAGACCCCTAATCATTTTTGTTGCCCTTCGCTGGACTCTCTCCAATTTCTCCACATCCTTCTTGTAGTGTGGGGCCCAAAACTTGACACAGTACTCCAGATGAGGCCTCACCAATGTCGAATAGAGGGGAACGATCACGTCCCTCGATCTGCTGGCAATTCCCCTATTTATACACCCTAAAATGCCATTGGCCTTCTTGGCAACAAGGGCACACTGTTGACTCATATCCAGCTTCTCATCCACTGTCACCCCTAGGTCCTTCTCTGCAGAACTGCTGCCTAGCCATTCGGTCCCTAGTCTGTAGCGGTGCATTGGATTCTTCTGTCCTAAGTGCAGGACTCTGCACTTGTCCTTGTTGAACCTCATCAGATTTCTTTTGGCCCAATCCTCCAATTTGTCTAGGTCCCTCTGTATCCTATCCCTACCCTCCAGCGTATCTACCACTCCTCCCAGTTTAGTGTCATCCACAAACTTGCTGAGAGTGCAATCCACACCATCCTCCAGATCATTAATGAAGATATTGAACAAAACCGGCCCCAGGACCAACCCTTGGGGCACTCCGCTAGATACCAGCTGCCAACTAGACATGGAGCCATTGATCACTACCCGTTGAGCCCGACAATCTAGCCAACTTTCTACCCACCTTGTAGTGCATCCATCCAGCCCATACTTCTTTAACTTGCTGACAAGAATACTGTGGGAGACCGTGTCAAAAGCTTTGCTAGAGTCGAGGAATAACACGTCCACTGCTTTCCCTTCATCCACAGAACCAGTTATCTCATCATAGAAGGCAATTAGATTAGTCAGGCATGACTTTCCCTTGGTGAATCCATGCTGACTGTTCCTGATCACTTTCCTCTTGTCTAAGTGCTTCAGAATTGATTCCTTGAGGATATGCTCCATGATTTTTCCGGGGACTGAGGTGAGGCTGACCGGCCAGTAGTTCCCAGGATCCTCCTTCTTCCCTTTTTTAAAGATTGGCACTACTTTAGCCTTTTTCCAGTCTTCCGGGACTTCTCCGGATCACCATGAGTTTTCAAAGATAATGGCCAATGGCTCTGTAATCACATCCGCCAATTCCTTTAGCACTCTCGGCCCCATGGACTTGTGCACGTCCAGTTTTTCTAAATAGTCCCAAACCACTTCTTCCTTCAGAGAGGGCTGGCCACCTCCTCCCCATGCTGTGCTGCCCAGTGCAGTAGTCTGGGAGCTGACCTTGTTCGTGAAGACAGAGGCAAAAAAAGCATTGAGTACATTAGCTTTTTCCACATCCTCTGTCACTAGGTTGCCTCCCTCATTCAGTAAGGGGCCCACACTTTCCTTGGCTTTCTTCTTATTGCCAACATACCTGAAGAAACCCTTCTTGTTACTCTTAACATCCCTCGCTAGCTGCAACTCCAGGTGTGATTTAGCCTTTCTGATTTCATTCCTACATGCCCGAGCAATATTTATATACTCATCCCTGGTCATTTGTCCAATCTTCCACTTCTTGTAAGCCTCTTTTTTGTGTTTAAGATCAGCAAGGATTTCACTGTTAAGCCAAGCTGGTCGCCTGCCATATTTACTATTCTTTCTACACATCGGGATGGTTTGTCCCTGTAACCTCAATAAGGATTCTTTAAAATACAGCCAGCTCTCCTGGACTCCTTTCCCCCTCATGTTATTCTCCCAGGGGATCTTGCCCATCAGTTCCCTGAGGGAGTCAAAGTCTGCTTTTCTGAAGTCCAGGGTCCGTATTCTGCTGCTTACCTTTCTTCCTTGTGTCAGGATCCTGAACTCGACCATCTCATGGTCACTGCTTCCCAGGTTCCCATCCACTTTTGCGTCCCCTACTAATTCTTCCTGGTTTGTGAGCAGCAGGTCAAGAAGAGCTCCGCCCCTAGTTCGTTCCTCCAGCACTTGCACCAGGAAATTGTCCCCTACAGTTTCCAGAAACTTCCTGGATTGTCTGTGCACCGCTGTATTGCTCTCCCAGCAGATATCAGTATGATTGAAGTTGCCCATGAGAACCAGGGCGTGCGATCTAGTAGCTTCTGCGAGTTGCCGGAAGAAAGCCTCGTCCACCTCATCCCCCTGGTCCGGTGGTCTATAGCAGACTCCCACCATGACATCACCCTTGTTGCTCACGCTTCTAAACTTAATCCAGAGACTCTCAGGTTTTTCTGCAGTTTCATATTTGAGCTCTGAGCAGTCATACTGCTCCCTTACATACAGTGCAACTCCCCCACCTTTTCTGGCCTCCCTGTCCTTCCTGAACAGTTTATACCCATCCATGACAGTACTCCAGTCATTATTATTTGCAGGAGATAATTCTGCCCACTTCTTGTTTACAATGTCACCTGAAAGTGAGAAAAGGTGATCTCATGGCACTGTTGTAACCAGCATTGCAAGATATTTACGTGCCAGATGCGCATACTTCAACCATCATTCCAGGGGACGTGTTCATGTTGATGATGGGTTCCATTCGAAAACCATCCAAAGCAGTGCGGACCGATGCATGTTCATTTTTATTAGCGGAGTCAGATGCCACAAGCAGAAGGTTGATTTTCTTTTTTGGTGATTCGGGTTCTGTAGTTTCCACATCAGAGTGTTGCTCTTTTAAGATTTCTGAAAGCATGCTTCCTACCTCATCCCTCTCAGATTTTGGAAGGCACTTCAGATTCTTAAATCTTGGGTCAAGTGCTGTAGCTATCTTTAGAAATCACATTGCTACCTTCTTTGTGTTTTGTGAAATTTTCAATGGAAGTGTTCTTAAAATGAACAACATGTGCTGGGTCATCATCCAAGACTGCTATAACATGAAATATATATAGAATGTGGGTAAAACAGACCAGGAGATGTACAATTCTTCCCTAAGGAGTTCAGTCACAAATTTAATTCATATGTTATTTTTTTAACAAGCGTCATCAGCATGGAAGCATGTCCTCTAGAAAGGTGGCCAAAGCATGAAGGGGCATATGAACATTTAGCATATCTGCCACATAAATACCTTGCAATGCTGGCTGCAAAAGTGCCATGCAAATGCCTGTTCTCGCTTTCTGGTGATATTGTAAATAAAAAGAGGGCAGCATTATCTTCTGTAACTGTAAACAAACTTGTTTGTCTTAGCGATTGGCTGAACAAGAAGTAGGACTGAGTGGACTTGTAGCCTCTTACGTTTTACATAGTTTTGGTTTTGAGTGCAGTTATGTAACAAACAAACAAAATCTACATTTGTAAGTTGCACTTTCAGGACAAAGGGATTGCAGTACAGTACTTGTATGAGGTGAATTGAAAAATACTATTTCTTCTGTTTATCATTTTTACAGTGTTTGGTGTTTAGATGCTGCTTGTAATTATTAGAACTGGGAGCACTGGCTGTTGGGAGTCTGAAAGGACAGGAAACAGGAAGGGGGGCGGGGAAGTTGAGGAGCCTGAGTGAGAGCTACCGAGGGTGCAGCAGCAGCTTGGTAAAGAGGTTTCCACTTTCAAAATAAAGTCCTGTTGAAGTTTGTTAGTACCTTGCCTGGTTGCTACAACAGAGTGCAAATATTTGTAATCAAAATATACACTTTGATTTCAATTACAACACAAAGTACAAGATATATATGAACATGTAGAAAAACAGCCAAAATATTTAATAAATTTCAAGTGGTAGTCTCTTGTTTAACACTGTGATTAAAACGGCGACTAATTGCGATTAATTTTTTTGAGTTAATCGTGTGAGATAACTGCAGTTAATCAACAGTCCTAATAATTAGACAATGTAACTATGCAAAGTTCAGATCCACAACTGGAACCAAATCTGTGCTTTGGCCTGTTATGGTGACAGGTCAGAGTTAAGTTTGGATCTGGAGCTGACCTTCCCCACTACAGTTCAGAGGGGTCTGGATTCAGTGTTCTGGTTCGGGTAGACTCCAGTTATATACAGATAACTCACATTTATCCAACTGTCAAGGGAAAAGCATCTAAATCCTTTAGCTAGTGGTAGCTTTGGACAAAAATATTTTCCCTAGGCACATTCTGGTTTTGGGCGAATCCACCGCATTTTGGAGGAACTGAAACGTGGATAACCGGGGTTCAGATCAGGGGTGCTTCGATGCGACCGTTAGGTTCAGACCAGAAGGGTCTGTCTAACCTGACATTCAGGGTTAGCGAAGGGGGGTCTGGGTACCGTGACACTGGGGTGCTGGATGAGGTGCCATGCGTTCGGGTAACAGGGATTCTGGTTCAGGCCCTGGGGGGCTGGAAAACTGAGGTGTGCCGGGGAACAGGGGTTCGGGCAACTGCCCCTGGGACAGTCAGGAGCCCGCCTGTGCGGGCGGAGCGGCGGCCGGTCGGCCTGCTGCGGGGGAAGAGCGGCTCTGAGGAGATGGATTTGAGGGCAGGGAGGGCCCTGACTGAAGCAGCGAGGAGCCGGCCCAGCTTAGAGCACAGGCTCCCTCTATTCGGTCAGGACCCACGGCACGGCCCCCCTCGGCCATGCCTGTGGCCGGGCTGTGAGAACGGCCCGCAGGCGAGCTGCCGCGGGGCGGTGGTCACGAGCGAGGGGCGACACGCAGCCGAGCCCAGCCCGCGGCCGGGCCAGGCTCTGACTGGGACGAATTCCAACTCGAGGCCGGGCACGCGCTGGAGGCAGCCAGCGCGCGTTCCCGGCGGCTGCGGCGCGGCCGCGCGCCGACTGGCTGGCCGGCGGGAGCGCGCACAGGGAGCTGGTCGGCGGCCATTTTCTCTCTGGAGCCGGCTGAGTCCTAGTGCAAGAGAAGCAGCCGAGTCAGCCCCCCTCCCCTGCACGGAGCAGTAGCTGGTGGTCAGAGAGGAGGGGGCTTGGGGAGGCGGGGGAGCGAGAGGGGCGAGTGGGGGTGTGTGGGAGGGGGAGCCGCCCCTCCTGGCTGGAGGCAGCCCGGCGGCAGCAGTGGGAGCGGGGCAGCGAGGGTGGCACCGGGGTGCCTGGGTTTGTGCCTCCCCTGGACGGGCAGCGACTGCCCCTTCCCCAGCCCCGGTCATTGCCCCTGTGCAGCGTCAGCCTGGGAGGCAGCACGGACGCTGCTCTAGATGGGATAAGCTGTAAACATGTTCAGCTTTGAAGGGGATTTCAAAACCAGGCCCAAGGTGTCTCTTGGAGGAGCTAGTCGGAAGGTAAGAAACGCGGGGGGTCTGGCTGTGGTCTGTCTGAATTATTGATCGTGTCTGATTTTCCTAGCCTGCCTGTTTTGCCTCTTGCACCCAGCGGCTGGGCCTTACAGATGGGAGCAGGTGTGACGAAGGGGTCTTGGGGGCAGAAAGAGAAATAGCTCTCCACCCCCATGGATGATGTGTTTGCTCACTTGTTTTGATTTGTTTGTGTTTTAAATCAGGCCACGCACCCCTGAGAGCTCCAAGTGTATTCAAAAGTGATCTGATTTGTTCTGGGAACCATGCTTGGAGCAGCTAGTTTCTAGGGCTCGTTGAGTGAAGGGAGATAGTTAGGAACCTCTGTCTTTTCTTTTAAAGAAAAGTCTTCATTGAAACATACAACAAAAATCATGCGTCACTGGAATGGGGGAGGGATATACTTGTAAAACTTAAAATTAATGCAAATTCATGCTGCCTCCATCCCACATGGCTCAGGGTTCTCAGGTCACAATTTTACTCCTTCCTCACCAAGTTGGCATTCAGATGACAAACTGAAATCAATGTATCATGTGGAGAGTAAGTAGCAGTCAGTAGGTGCTGTTGCTGTACTAGACTACTGTATCTCCCGTTTATTGCTAAAAGGAAGTTAAATGGTTTGGTTAGAGCTTGCTGATTGGGAAGGGTTATAAATAATTTAATTTGTCAGCCACAAGGGACTCTCAGACCTAAAGAGCAAACAAATTCCAAAACAGTTTTTGGAGCAATCTGATTGAAAAGGTGGGGCTCCCTTTGGTTCATCAATTAGATTTGGGTTCTACTTGTCATGATCACTGTCATGGGGGGAGCTGTTTGAGCTTTGACGTAGTGTATTTGTTGTTCAATAACATAGATTAGAATATAGATTTGGGGCTGTGTATTATAATCATAGGTTTCAGAGTAGCAGCCGTGTTAGTCTGTATTCGCAAAAAGAGAAGGAGTACTTGTGGCACCTTAGAGACTAACCAATTTATTTGAGCATAAGCTTTCGTGAGCTACGGCTCACTTCATCTGATGCATCAGATGAAGTGAGCTGTAGCTCACGAAAGCTTATGCTCAAATAAATTGGTTAGTCTCTAAGGTGCCACAAGTACTCCTTTTCTTTTTATTATAATCATGTTTGTTGTTCTGGGACTTTTTATGTTAGGTAGTAAACTTAGAAGTCTGGGCTAATAAGAGAAAATTATGTTTACCTGATATTAAATTCACAGTGAACTTTGCTATCACAGTATTATCTGCTACATATTTTCATAAAGAAAATGTACATTAGAACTGTATTAAGTGTGTGTAACTATTCATCTGAATTATAGAGGAACTATCTTCCTCTGACACTTCTGATGACTAAAAGCCATTTATGGTCATTAGAACACATACATGGCATTACATTTTTGTATGCCAAAAGTAGAATAAATCTTAATAGGTAAAAGTGGCAATTGGCCGAGCATGCCCTTCTCTTCAGGAATATGTTTTAGGTATTTTACATCCTTTGGCATCAAATTATGATCGCTAATAGTATCACTTAGAGAATACGTTTCCTCTTCCAGAAGGGAAAAAAGTATCATAATATCTTCTGATACTATTATTAATTTTTCTAGTTTATGTAAATTGCAGTTGGATTCCCAATCATGGTGGGAATAATATTTTATAATGTGGAATAATATTTTGTAATATGAAATAATTTACTAATATATTCTGAATTAGCGCACACAAAGGTTAAATTCCTATAAGGGTAAAGTTGCAAGGGTAAATGTTCAAAAGCAAGGAAATGTGAAAGCCGAAATTGAGCATACAACTCTGTCCCATACAATTTACTTCTGCAATGTGATCTAGATGGGTGGGCCCCGTTGTCTTCAGTAGCTCTGCCCTGATGCATGCGTCTGCCTTCCTAGATCTACTTAGTGTTTGTGTTATCAGTGGGACTACTTACTTGAGTAAAGTTATTGTTTTCAATATTAATATGGGCATCATAGGAAGCTCTAATATAGATATGTGTTTTGAAGAAAGTACTTAAAGCATTTGGTGAAGGTAATAGTTGAACTTTATTTATGTCATGTCACATGAAAAATACAGATTATCACAATTTCTGCATAACAGGACATGCTATAGTAGATATATTGGTGTGGCAAATATTTGCATAGAGTTCAGGAATTGTGCATCTCACTACTTTTGCTGATACCACATGATAGACTTTTGTGGGGAATTTCCCCATACTAAAGGGTTACAAAATCCAAAACAGGTTTCAGAGTAGCAGCCGTGTTAGTCTGTATTTGCAAAAAGAAAAGGAGTACTTGTGGCACCTTAGATTTATTAGTACTTGTGGCACCTTAGGGACTAACAAATTTAAGGTGCCACAAGTACTCCTTTTCTTTTTGAAAATCCAAAACGTGTTTCTTGTGTCAACTTTTTCTGAAAGTTTGAACTGTTCTTTGGCATAAACTCTCCCCTCGCCAAGTTGTTTGTACCTTTTAAAAAAAGATACAGTTCAAACCTCTAATGCTGCAAAAGAATCCACTCGGGCAGATCCTGGCACCAGTGCAGAGCTCCATTGAAGTCCAGCCAAGCTCTGTATGGGTGCATGGTTCTGCCTACGTTGATAAAATTGCAGGATTAGGGTTCAAGTAAATGGTACTGTTTAAGTATGTACATAGACTGACTGCTTCTAAAATTAAGGCCTTGTCTGCTCTAGGAATGCTTTGCTGGTATGGTTATACTGGTATAGCTAAACTTTCAAAACACTTCTAGTGTGGTTTCATAAACTATACTGGCATAAATATAGTTATACTGGAGTGAATGTGTCCCACACTAGGCATTATATTGGCATAGCTATTATTAAAAAAAATTTAAAAAAATCTTACTCCCTAACTAACATCTATACTGGTACAACTTTTAGGTGTAGACCAGGCCTAAGGGACATTTTAATAGGTCAGTTTATTTGGAAGGAACATTTAGGTATTTGGGCTTAAAAGTTGATTCTTCCTGATAATAAGCCTACACTTTGTTGTACAATGGCAGGTCTTTCTTAAAGGGACATTGAGTTAAAAATCATGTTTAAAAAGAGTTATTTACTAGGGTTACTAACAACTTTCTTGATCCAAGATGCTGAATGTAATGTAATTTATCACTGTGGTTGTATAGAGTTGGCTTGGGTACTAAAAATAGACTAGTTCAGTTTTGCTCTAAATCATTTTACTTTTTGATTCATGTGCATTAATATCTGGAATGTAATTTTTAAAGGGAAATGTTTAAATCCAGTCTTTTAATTGAACTAAAAAATCATTAATTTTTGTTTTAGATTTCATTAAACCTCTTGATTAGTAGAAAAAAAAATTGTTCCTAATGTTACAGTACCTGAGAGAGTTCCTTTGAAGATTTCAGTTGTAATTTTTTAGTAATTTTTTAAATGTTTCATTGTAAATAAACCTGTGCCCGCATGATATCCTCTATCAAAGGACCTGCAAACACCACTGGTAGTGTTTACTTCCATGCTTAGTCCCATTGACTTCAATAGGACTAGTCATACTAGTTGTGTATTTGTTTGCAGGATCAGCTATTATCCATGCAGAATTTATTTAGAATTAGATGACCAATTGGTTTATTTTCATTTTTTGTAGTGTCTTCCTACAAATCGCACTGGTACCCTGGCTTTTGAGACCCTTTGAATATCACTGTTAGTTTCAGTTTTCATTTAACTATTACAGTAAGTTTCTAGGCCTTTTCATTTGAAAGGTAGTCTTCAAACTGAAAACTGATTGTCATGGTTGAGAGTTGAAGAGAAATCCCCATAACATTCTGAGTTACTTGTGGACTACCTTCTATACCTACTCCAGAGATTGTTTTTGAGGTCTAAAAGGCTTGAAGCTACAGAACCTCTGATCTGGGGGAGGAAGAGCTGGTTTAGGAAGTGATGGGCCAAAGAATCACTTTGCTGACCTGCTGCAAAAATCTTTAGGCTGTCCTTGATTTCAGCTAAAAACTGCTTTAAATACTTTGGATTAATGTCAGATCTACAGTACTGGCCAATTGTCAAGGTTGGTCAACTTTTACCCTCAACAGAAACTTGGGTGCTAAACCTGCAACTGCATCCATGTTGGCAAATCCCTGACCCTATGTGGAATCCCATTTAAGTCAAAGGACTTTGAATGGGAGTAGGGACTTGCCCATGAGAGCTCTTTGCAGGGTATTGACATGGTAATGACATATTGTAATACTTGGCAGGACAAACTGTTAAAAGGGACACTGTCAATACAAGCTTATCCCAAAATGTAGAATTTGTAAAACAAACTTTTATAAAACTTAAGCCCATTAAATAGTATCATAATTTAAAAAACAACAACAAATCCAGCACCTGTTTTAAAATAAATATTCCCCTGCAGTGTTTGTAACTCAGATATTTCAATACCACAAAACTGAAAGTGAAACTGACTTCATTGGTATTTTGTCTATTTATTAAATTGATGCTTGGAGAAAAGAATGAGAAAAGTTAAAGCTTAAATAGTGTCAAGTAAATTGGGCTTTTAAAATTCTTTCAATTTGAATAATCTGAGGTTTTTAATAATGAGCTAAGAAATTTGTTCACATAATATTGGTATGACTTTTTACATTGACAACATCACTTTAAGAATGAGAATTCTTGTATTTTTTTAATAGGACGTACACTGATAGGATCTAGAGAAAGTACTTAGCTTGCATAATATAGTCTGCACGTGGAATGACTCACTAGGAAATAAACAGAAATTGGTGAGCTAAACAGTAGGAATAAGGGCCCCAGTGCTGCAATGAGATCTGAACAGGCACAAGGGTCTGCTGGAATAGATTTTATTGTGGGATCTGGATTTACAATTATATGTATCTGTAAGAATTATAGAATTGTGGGATCTGTTTGAATGGGGAAAAAAAAGTGATATGTGACACAACTGGTTTGCTGATTGAAAGCTTTTCATCCTTTCTTTCAAAAAGGAAGTCTTAAACTTATTTTATTTAGAGGTTTTCATTATATCTAATTTTTTCTTTAGAAATGCATTTTACAAGAAAATATTTTATATTGCGTTTGTAACTGCGTGCCAGATCACTGTTAAATGACTGGATCCTAGGGTTTTAGATTGTGATTAAAATTTGTGTTCTGGGTGTTGGTACCCTGGGAAAGAATTACACTGCTTTATTGCAGACGATACAGCATTGGCAGACCCTTATGCAGAGGTGGAGTCCAGACTCCAAACTGATATAAGGCACTGCCCATACCAATATTTCTGAAATATTGAGGCCTAAGTTTTGCAGTAGACTACACTGTTTCCACTGCATAGATCTGGAGTTCCGAGGTAATGCTGTTCAAGTATTCTTACAATCTCACCAGGGAAACCTTAGAAACAATTTATAAATACATATATTTTTCTGGGGGGTTTCTTCCTTCTACTTCATGGGGAATTTTCCTCATCCTTATATTGAAGTTACAAATTATGAAGTGATAGTTAAGGTTGCAGAAGCTATTCCATTCTAACCTGTTGTTCTCAATCCTTTGGTACTTTTTGAAAATTTGGGATGAAATTTCTAATCTTAAGGATGAACTTTTTTCTGTAAGTTTCAGAAAAATTGGACAAGATACTTAGTTATCAGGCTGTGGAAAACATACATCTTTCCAGTTTTGATATAATAAATCAAATAACATGCTGCTAAAAATTATAACCGGTTGTTTGTTTATATTACAGTAGAGTCTAGAGCAGGGGCGGGCAAACTTTTTGGCCTGAGGGCCACATCGCGTTTCCAAAATTGAATGGAGGGCCAGTTAGGGGAGGCTGTCTCTCCCCAGACAGCTAGGCGTGGCCTGGCTCCTGCCTCCTATCTGACACCCCCTGCTTCTTGCCCACTGACGGTCCCCCCGGGACTCCTGCCCTCCCAACAGGGCCCCTGCCCCATCCAACCCCCCAGTTCCCTGCCCTCTGACTGCCCCGACCCCTATCCATATCTCTAACCACACCCCTGAACCCCCCTGCCCTCTATCCAACTCCCCCTGCCCCCTTACCATGCTGCCTGGAGAACCGGTGGCTGGCGGTGCTACAGCCGCGCCGCCCAGAGCACCAGGTCAGGCTGCGGTTCTGCAGCTGTGCTGCCCAGCCGCCCAGAGTGTTGCGCCAGTGGCGCGGCGCACTGAGAACAGCGGGGGAGGGGCCAGGGACTAGCCTCCCAGGCCAGGAGCTCGGGGGCTGGGCAGAAAGGTCCTGTGGGCCGTAGTTTGCCCACCTCTGGTCGAGAGCAGTGCTACTCAAAGTGGTGGTCCGCGGACCGGTGCCGGTCCGCGAGCCATCGGCTGCCAGTCTGTGCGCACATTGGGGAAAAAAAAATGCCGGTCCCCCACATCAGATAGCTTGAGAAGCACTGGTCTAGAGGCTCCAGTCAGGTCAGGGCCCCTTTGCTTTACAGACATATAGTAAAGACAGTCCCAGCCCCAAAGAATTTACAGGCTTAAATTCAGATTGGTAAACAGGTCCATGTGGATCGATCATCATGTCCTTGTGGACTCTCAGTGAAGTCAGTGGAACTTTACATGACATCAAAGTTGCATGGGTGGATGAACTTGTAGGAAAATTACGTGCATAAATGAAGGATTGAAGTCTAAGTTTAAGTTTGTAAGCAACTGGGAAGTACATATTACTCTCCTAAGAGTTGGGAATAGTGCTAATATTGTAGGGTAAAATCCTGGCCTCACTGAAGTCAATGACAGAACTTCCACTGACTTCGGTAGGACCAGGATCTCATCCCCTATAGAAAAAAGAAAAGGAGTACTTGTGGCACCTTAGAGACTAACCAGTTTATTTGAGCATGAGCTTTCGTGAGCTACAGCTCACTTCATCGGATGCATAGCATATCGTGGAAACTGCAGAAGACATTATATACACACAGAGACCATGAAACAAAACTTCCTCCCACCCCACTGTCCCGCTGCTAACAGCTTATCTAAAGTGATGATCACTTTAGATAGGAAGTTTTGTTTCATGGTCTCTGTGTGTATATAATGTCTTCTGCAGTTTCCACGATATGCTATGCATCCGATGAAGTGAGCTGTAGCTCACGAAAGCTCATGCTCAAATAAACTGGTTAGTCTCTAAGGTGCCACAAGTACTCCTTTTCTTTTTTCTTTTTACGAATACAGACTAACACGGCTGTTACTCTGATCCCCTATAGACCATCTCTTCGACCTTTTTAGATCCATGAACCCATAAAGTCAAGTCTTAGGATTGGTGAAATCATTTTTTACATTACACTGGAGCATATTTTCTACAGTACAGTGGAGCAAAATGAGGAGAAGAAAATTCAAAATTAGAAATGTTTCCTTGTTTATTATGCGTTGGTGTTTCTGATGGTCACTCAATAATAACCCACCTCTGTTTTCTGAAGCATCATATCAATTGGAATCTTACAGGGTGGATTTGATTTAAATCAAATTGGTATAAATCATGATTTCAATCACTAGTCAGGAAGACTTGATTTAATCATGGATTTCTACATAAAAGTGCATTCTGGAATATGCTGTTCAAACAGTTTCACTTTTGTTTCTACTGCGGGTCTCTCCCTTCTCGCATTTATCTCCAGACTTCTTCTCCTTGTTCAGATCTATTCTGCCCCCAACAATCTTCTATTGAACTTTTCGAAACTTTGCACTTTCAGAGAGAGGTAAGGGATTGACTCTGTGTACACAAATTTGCAGAGGGACAATAGGGTTGAGGTCTGTTATTTCACACCTTTATATATATATGTATTAAAAAAACATTTTTGCTGTTAACAAGCATGTTATCTCTGCAGACGCAAATCCACAGTTTGAGAACTGCAAAACTAAGCATATCTGATGGTATCTTCTGGACTGAGCACTGAGTCCCATTGGGTAGATAGAAAGATTAACCTAAATAATCTATACAGAAGCTCCTAGAACCCCATAAAATTGGGTCCATAATCCATGAGCTATTGGAACTCATTTACAACATTTTTCTTAAACATTACATGAATATATTGTCTCATACTATAGAACTAGAATTTATAATCCCTATTCCATGATGAGTTATCTTTGAGCTATAATGTATCTTAATGAAAACTATCTTTAGATAGGTTTTTTCCTGAAAAAGCATTTTATAAAAAAAAAAATACGATTTTTTTTATTTAGAAAAAAAACTGTTAGGATATAGATATTCAGGCCTGTCTGCAAAAGCCTGTACTTTAAGAATTTAGGGGTATTCTTATTACTTGGCTAGTTAGAGGTATAAAAGAAAGAATCAAAATCACTGTCTGCTGGTGTAAGGGCCTTCTCTTACTGTGACAGTTTGAGGCCCTGTGCTTAGGCTAAGGCCTTTGGCTAAGCAGCAGAGGCAGCCATAAGCCAGGAAGCGAACAGTCACATCCTCACATTCCAAACTAGTCACATTGAAAGAAGGTGCTATTGGGCTGTTAGGAATACAATCCTGTCCTGAATACAATCCTGTCCTGATAATTCCTATCACCTCCAGAGAAAGGGAAGTGCCTAGAAAATGTAAAAGGAAACTTAGTTTGATAGCATCCTGTCTGGCAAGAACTCACTTATCAATAGCTGGGATGTGAAATCCTCACTTCTGTATTGTTTTGTCATTAGAGTTCCAACTTTGCTATTGTTTGTCTGTATAATCTCTGTCTGGTTCTGTGATTGTTTCTGTCTGCTGTATAATTAATTTTGCTGGGTGTAATCTAATTAAGGTGGTGGGATATAATTGGTTAGCTAATCATGTTACAATATGTTAGGATTGGTTAGTTAAATTTCAGTAGAATGATTGGTTAAGGTATAGCTAAGAATATTACTATATAAATTAGGGGCAAACAGGAAGTAAGTTGGGATTCGAAAATAAGGAAAAAGGAACTTGTATTTAAGCTTGCTGGAAGTTCACCCCAATAAACATCGAATTGTTTGCACCTTCGGACTTCGGGTATTGTTGCTCTCTGTTCGTGCGAGAAGGACCAGGGAAGTGGGAGAGTGAAGGAATAAGCTCTCTAACAAAAACCATTGATTTTTCTCCACCCTGGTATCTTACTTAATACACCAGTGAAACTGCAAGCTTTCCCTTGATGTATAATGCAGTGCAGCCAGTTGTTGTGTGTGTGTGTTTTTTTTTTTTAAATTATCAACTTGCCATTTCTAGGTTTTAAAATGAACAGGAGTACTTGTGGCACCTTAGAGACTAACCAATTTATTAGAGCATAAGCTTTTGTGGGCTACAGCCCACTTCATCGGATGCGTAGAATGGAATATATAGTAAGATTTTTTTATATACACACACACACACACACACACACACACACACACACACACACACACACACACACACACACACACACACACACACACACACACACACACACGGTGGAAGTTGCCATACAAACTGTAAGAGGCTAATTAATTAAGATGAGCTATTATCAGCAGGAGAAAAAAACTTTTGTAGTGATAATCAAGATGGCCCAGTTAGACAGTTGACAAGAAGGTGTGAGGATACTTAACATAGGGGAATAGATTCAATATGTGTAATGACCCAGCCATTCCCAGTCTCTATTCAAACCCAAGTTAATGGTATCTAGTTTGCATATTAATTCAAGCTCAATGTCCATATATTCTTTTGTGTAGAGACTGTCCGGTTTGGCCAATGTACATGGCAGAGAAGCATTGCTGGCACAAATCTGACATCAGAAATCATAACATTCAAAAACCGGTAGGAGAACACTTCAACCTGTCTGGCCACTCAGTAAAGATTTAAGGGTGGCAATTATGCAATAGAAAAGCTTCAAAAACAGACTCCAACGAGAAACTGCTGAGCTTCAATTAATATGCAAACTAGATACCATTAACTTGGGTTTGAATGGAGACTGGGAGTGGCTGGGTCATTACACATTGAATCTATTTCCCCATGTTAAGTATCCTCACACCTTCTTGTCACCTGCCTAAATGGGCCATCTTGATTATCACTACAAAAGTTTTCTCCTGCTGATAATAGCTCATCTTAATTAATTAGCCTCTTACGGTTTGTATGGCAACTTCCACCATCTCTGTATGTATATGTATATCTTCTTACTATATGTTCCATTTTGTGCATCCGATGAAGTGGGCTGTAGCCCACGAAAGCTTATGCTCTAATAAATGTGTTAGTCTCTAAGGTGCCACAAGTACTGCTGCTCTTTTTGCAGATACAGACTAACGTGGCTGCTACTCTGAAACCTAGGTTTTAAAATGTAACTGGTGAACCTAGCGAAGGCTTTAAAACACTCAACTTCATGGCTGTATGTAATGCAATAACTTTTGAATGCCACGTCTAATCAATTCCAAAATTTTAGGGAATGTTCTCAGCACCAGTGGACAGAACCTTATTGATTTTGGGGAAAATTGAAACTGAAAGAGGAAAAATGGAGGACATATGGAGCCCCTGACATCTGAGTAGCACAGCCACATCTTTAGGCACCTCTGCAATTGTCTATAGATCAAATAACTGGTTGATGGCACCAGTAATGCTTCCCAGCATAACAATCCCACCATTTCATCTCTGCTTATCCTCCCAATAGAGTGTAACATGTTGACACCCTGAATGTCTTATTTCCCAGACAGAAAGAAGAATAATGGCAGGAGGATGTGTGGGGAATTAGGGCATGTACACAATGCCTGGCAGGGGGGAGATTGGGGGACCCTGGTATAGGAAGGTGGGGGAAAGGGGCATACAGACCTCCTTGTATGGGTAAAGGTATGATTGGGGGGCAGACAGAGCCCTGGGCACAGTGGGGGGAATAGGGGCACACAGAACTCCTGTCCCAGGAGAGACTGGAGGGAGTTGCAGGGAGTTTTTGAAATAAGGGGGGAAGGGAGAGTGGCAGACAGAGTTTTGAGGGAGTGGTGGTTGTGTGTAGTAAGCATGGCCTACAGAAGCTACAAACTGTTATCCCCTGGTATTCTAAATGTTACTTTAAAAAAGTGTCTCTTCCGCTGTAATCACTGATTTTTCTTGCTGTGAGCCTTTCTTTGTATAATATGCTCTGTCCTCTGCCTGCTTCCTTCACTTCTCTGTTTCTCTGGTCTCTCCTTTAACTTTCTTGCCTGTGTCATTGTCTTCATCTGCTGTTCTGTTTTGTCTGCTCCATTTTGTCTTTGCATGTCTATTTTTTTGTCATCTTGCTTCTGTCTTTGTCCTTGTGCTTTGTCTACCTTTCTTCTGCTTAGCTCTGCTCTGCTTATCTTTTTCCTGTGCTTGATAAGTGAAATATACAGGATTCCAGATGTCTGAAGCTACTGTCTGCTTTCACTTCAAAATTTAGGACTCTTTCATGCTATACTTTCCTGCCTCTGGGACTGCATCATATCAGGTTTTTGATTTTTCTTGACTGGTACAGCAGCCACTTGTGTGGTCATAAAGGGCTTCTGAAACTCCACTTTCCCAGGCTCAGTACACTACATCTGGAGAGCCTGCAAAAATGGTTTCTGGCGACCTTTGCTGCAGGGGAGAGTGGCCTCAGCTCTGACTCTCCACTGGAAGAAAGAATGGGTGGAACAGAGATTATTATTTATTAAGTGCTGACATTGTGCTCCATGTGGTATGAAACACACAGACACAGTCCATGTCTTAAGTGTGAAGAAGAACTGCCAGCTGGCATGTCTCTCCACTTATCTTTTTTAGGGTGCCGTGGAAAACTCATCTCTTTGCACAACTTCCCTCAGTAACAATGATTTGCAGTGTATCATAAATAATATGTAAGAACAGTCCCTCTAAAGATAGCAGTTCAAATCGGTGACATGAAGGAGAGGACAGGAATGCTGTTGTCCTGATTTTGTTTTTCACTCAATTGTTGCAGTGATGGAGATTTAAACTGCACATATTTGACCTGCATATTTGATAATGGTGAAGGGTTCAAGGGTTTCTTTCATTCATAAGTCACAGAGATCTTTAAGGTTGCCAGTCTCTTTTTCTGGCTTCCTTACACTCTTCCCTCCCAAGATTTATGTGTCCGCTCTCCTTATCTTCTTGCTTGGGCCATAACCAGCCTAAAGACTCTTAGATTTAGACCTGAGGAGCCAAGGCAGGAACTGCAGCTGCATGCCCCCTGCATCTGAGACTTCCAAATGTGGAGCAAACATGAGAAGTACATGCTGCTGCAATTGAGAAGTGGCTGGTGGACTATCCAGCAAGGGAATGAGGTGGCAGCAGCAGCATCTGATAGATGCTCATAAATAGCAGCAATGAGGCAGAAAAGAAGGGAGAGAGCATGAGGTGGAGATGATTTTGGAGCCCACTGCAGTGTTAAAACCTAGGTGACTGTCCAGTGTGCCAGTATCTCAGGCCACTGCTGTATGCCAGGGGAGGGAGTTTAGAAGACCATCTAATAGCTGTCAGCAAACTAGTTGACACCCTAGATGAAAGAAGCCAAGTATGACTCAGCACCAGTAATGAGATTGCAGAAATCCACGGTTATATTAGTTTCTGACTGTCTGATTCTGTCTACTGTGATAGATTTTGTAACTGCTTAGTGCAAAAGCAAAGAAATATAAGTAGATAAAAATGCACTTGTAATACAAATAATTACTAAGATTTTCCCCAAAAGTTGTTAGTCATAGAGCATACATGTTAGAATTGGAGTAGCTGACCTAACACGTCTTTGTTTACTGCTTCTTTACGGAGTCAAATTTTTAAAAATGTCTTAAGTGGTGAGAAAAGGAGTACTTGTGGCACCTTAGAGACTAACCAATTTATTTGAGCATAAGCTTCCGTGAGCTACAGCTCACTTCATCGGATGCATACTGTGGAAAGTGCAGAAGATCTTTTTATACACACAAAGCATGAAAAAAACACCTCCCCCCACCCCATTCTCCTGCTGGTAATAGCTTATCTAAAGTGATAACTCTCCTTAAAATGTGTATGATAATCAAGTTGGGCCATTTCCAGCACAAATCCAGGCCCCCCCCCCCACACACACACAAACCCACTCTCCTGCAGTAATAGCTTATCTAAAGCGACCACTCTCCTAGTCTGGCGTTCAGGCGGATTGGGTCCCTCTTACTTGGATAACTGTGTGTATAAAAAGATCTTCTACAATTTCCACAGTATGCATCCGATGAAGTGAGCTGTAGCTCACGAAAGCTTATGCTCAAATAAATTGGTTAGTCTCTAAGGTGCCACAAGTACTCCTTTTCTTTTTGCGAATACAGACTAACACGGCTGTTACTCTGAAACCTGGCATTATGCAAGGCACTGCATTTAGCCGTATGGAGTAGAAATCTATCAACTGCATGAAAAAACTTGTACAGATACAGACAGACATCATCTTCCTTTCCAAATGCAAACAGATGGACATCGTACCAAAAGGACTGAAGGTAAAAAATCCATTACAATCTACGTACCACACAGACTATACTGACAGCTTGTGCCACACGCTCTCAAAGAAACTGCGGAACCACCTGATGAACATCCTCTACAGCAAACAGGGAAAGATTAAGAATGAGCTCTCAAAAATGGATACTCTCATAAAAAAACAACCTTCCACACAAACTTCCTCGTGGCTGGACTTTACTAAAACTAGACAAGCCATTTACAACACACACTTTGCTTCTCTACAAAAGAAAAAGGACACTAAACTTTCTAAACTACTACATGCCACAAGGGGCCGCCACAGCAATGGTTCCCTCAACCCACCCAGCAATATTGTTAACCTATCCAACTATACTCTTAGCCCAGCAGAAGCAGCTGTCCTATCTGGGGGCCTCTCCTTCTGCCCCTCCACCCCCACGAACATGATACAGTTCTGTGGTGACCTAGAATCCTATTTTCGACGTCTCTGACTCAAGGAATATTTCCAACATACCTCTGAACAACATACTAATCCACAGAGACCTCCCTACCAACACTACAAAAAGAAGGATTCTAGGTGGACTCCTCCTGAAGGTCGAAACAGCAGACTGGACTTCTACATAGAGTGCTTTCGCCGATGTGCACGGGCTGAAATTGTGGAAAAGCAGCATCACTTGCCCCATAACCTCAGCCGTGCGGAACACAATGCCATCCACAGCCTCAGAAACAACTCTGACATCATAATCAAAAAGGCTGATAAAGGAGGTGCTGTTGTCATCATGAATAGGTCGGAATATGAACAAGAGGCTGCTCGGCAGCTCTCCAACACCACTTTCTACAAGCCATTACCCTCTGATCCCACTGAGAGTTACCAAAAGAAACTACAGCATTTGCTCAAGAAACTCCCTGAAAAAGCACAAGATCAAATCCGCACAGACACACCCCTGGAACCCCGACCTGGGATATTCTATCTACTACTATCTATCTATCCAAGATCCATAAACCTGGAAATCCTGGGCGCCCCATCATCTCAGGCATTGGCACCCTGACAGCAGGATTGTCTGGCTATGTAGACTCCCTCCTCAGGCACTACGCTACCAGCACTCCCAGCTACCTTCGAAACACCACTGACTTCCTGAGGAAACTACAATCCATCGGTGATCTTCCTGATAACACCGTCCTGGCCACTATGGATGTAGAAGCCCTCTACACCAACATTCCACACAAAGATGGACTACAGACTGTCAAGAACACTATCCCCGATAATGTCACGGCTAACCTGGTGGCTGAACTTTGTGACTTTGTCCTTACCCATAACTATTTTACATTTGGGGACAATGTATACCTTCAAATCAGCGGCACTGCTATGGGTACCCGCATGGCCCCACAGTAGGCCAACATTTTTATGGCTGAGTTAGAACAACGCTTCCTCAGCTCTCGTCCCCTAACGCCCCTACTCTACTTGCGCTATATTGATGACATCTTCATCATCTGGACCCATGGAAAAGAAGCCCTTGAGGAATTCCACCATGATTTCAACAATTTCCATCCCACCATCAACCTCAGCCTGGTCCAGTCCACACAAGAGATCCACTTCCTGGACACTACAGTGCTAATAAACGATGGTCACATAAACACCACCCTATACCGGAAACCTACTGACCGCTATTCCTACCTACATGCTTCCAGCTTTCATCCTGACCACACCACACGATCCATTGTCTACAGCCACGCTCTGCGATACAACCGCGTTTGCTCCAACCCCTCAGACAGAGACAAACACCTACAAGATCTCTATCAAGCGTTCTTACAACTACAATACCCACCTGCGAAAGTGAAGAAACAGATTGATAGAGCCAGAAGAGTTCCCAGAAGTCACCTACTACAGGACAGGCCTAACAAAGAAAATAACAGAACGCCACTAGCCGTCACCTTCAGCCCCCAACTAAAACCCCTCCAACGCATTATTCAGGATCTACAACCTATCCTGAAGGATGACCCAACACTCTCACAAATCTTGGGAGACAGGCCAGTCCTTGCCTACAGACAGCCCCCCAACCTGAAGCAAATGCTCACCAGCAACCACATACCACACAAAAGAACCACTAACCCAGGAACCTATCCTTGCAACAAAGCCCGTTGCCAACTGTGCCCACATATCTATTCAGGGGACACCATCACGGCCTAGTAACATCAGCCACACTATCAGAGGCTTGTTCACCTGCACATCCACCAATGTGATATATGCCATCATGTGCCAGCAATGCCCCTCTGCCATGTACATTGGTCAAACTGGACAGTCTCTACGTAAAAGAATAAATGGACACAAATCAGATGTCTAGAATTATAACCTTCATAAACCAGTCGGAGAACACTTCAATCTCTCTGGTCACGCTATTACAGACATGAAAATTGGGATATTACAACAAAAAACCTTCAAATCCAGACTCCAGCGAGAGACTGTTGAATTGGAATTCATTTGCAAATTGGATAAATTAACTTAGGCTTGAATAGAGACTGGGAGTGGCTAAGTCATTATGCAAGGTAACCTTTTTTCCTACCGCTCCCCCCCCCCCCCCCGACGTTCTTGTTAAACCCTGGATTTGTGCTGGAAATGGCCCACCTTGATTATCATACGCATTGTAAGGAGAGTGATCACTTTTAGATAAGCTATTACCAGCAGGAGAGTGGGGTGGGGGGAGGTATTTTTTCATGCTTTGTGTGTATAAAAAGATCTTCTGCATTTTCCACAGTATGCATCCGATGAAGTGAGCTGTAGCTCACGGAAGCTTATGCTCAAATAAATTGGTTAGTCTCTAAGGTGCCACAAGTACTCCTTTTCTTTTTGCTAATACAGACTAACACGGCTGTTACTCTGAAACCTGTCATTAAGTAGTGAGTCTTCCACCACTTGGCTTGGGGGGTTATTTCACAGCTGAATACATCCCACTGTCAAAAAGATGTTTTTCTGATTTCTGATTTTCATTATAAATGCACCCTTTAATCTTAGTTATAACTCCATTGTATTGATGTTTAAAACTCAAATAAATGGAGATTTATTGTCTCCTTTCCCCTTTAGTCATTGGTTAGCCAGGTTGTACACATCTAATTGTTCTCTTTTGTTCTCTGAAAGTTAGTTCCTCCATGATATCTAGTTTATACTCTCAAAATTTGAATTCTGTAACTTTTTAAGTATTTATACAATATTGGATCAAGAGTA
Source organism: Natator depressus (assembly GCF_965152275.1). Classification (NCBI taxonomy): domain Eukaryota; kingdom Metazoa; phylum Chordata; order Testudines; family Cheloniidae; genus Natator; species Natator depressus. The sequence continues at coordinate 244,567,619 of NC_134235.1, read as the reverse complement.
TTTGTTTTATTTTTCTAAGTATATTAGTTTAGACAAGTGTTCACTCTAGTGTGAGGAAATGGACTATTAACATGGCAGTCCAGTAATCATTAGTTTACTGAAATTGAAAGGGCCACAAAGGGAGGAGTGTAGGGAAGCAGACTATAAGGAGACTATGGTTTTGGGCCTCCACTCCCTCTTGCCATTTTTTTCTGTCCATGTATCTCTTTTCAACCCATTTTTCATGTATTATGGCTGTCTCTTTCCCATCTCCCTCTCTTCATCCCTCACCCACTCACATTCATGTTTAGCCAGGTATGTCTTCCTTTTTCTGTTTCTCTCCTGTTTTTCCCTCCAGCCCTGACATGTGAGAAATTACAAGTATACATGTTTCAGAGCAGGAGCGTTTTCTTATCGGCTCTGTCTGCAGAGTGAAACAGATTGACAGGTAGTTGGTGTCACTGGGATTGTGTTTCTGTGCAGGAGTTTGATACTAAGAATGTTTCATCAAGCGCCAAAGCTAGTAGTCCACTGGATATCAATTGCGAGAAAAGAGGTAATCTGTAAGGGTATATCCTGAACACTCAATTTATCAATTAATTTATACTTGGTTCATACTATCAAAATTACCCTTTTATATACTTAACTCATGGCATATTATTAACTTCAGTTTTTTTTTACATGGTATAGTCAGAAACTTTTACCGTGCCAGTGTGAGAGGCTTTCTTTCCAGTTGAATGATAGATTATTTTTTTATCTTTTTTTATTGTGTTTAAAATATGCGGAAACAGTTCTCTTTGGAGACCAATGACTGTAATGGTCTCTTTGGAAATTAAAATACTGTCTTTAGAGGAATATGTGGTCAGATTGGCAGAGACCCTGAGGGTTTTTTGTCTTCCTCTGCAGTGTGGGGCCTGGGTCACTTGCTGATTTGAACTAGAGTAAATGGTGGAATCTCTCTAACTTGAAGTTTTAAAATCAGGATTTGAGGACTTCTGTAACTCAGCCAGAAGTTATGGGCTGACCGTTAATTTCTTTTGAACCACCTTTTAAAGTACTTTGGTAGACTGGGTAATAAACTCTCTCTCTGCCTCAGGTTCCCATCTGTAAAATAGGGATATTTCCCAAACTTACAGGGAGGTGTTCTGAGTATAAATTCATTAATGTTAGTGAACCTTCAGATGGATGGTGATGGCGGCCATATAAGTAACAAGTGGATAGGTAGAAGTAGATAGTTAATAGGAAATGGAATTGCATCAGATCTGGGCCCATAACAGCGAAAATGCTAATAGGTCACTTTTTTGCATTTACTTGAATATGGAATGTATTCTGCACTGTGAACCATTTAAAAATATGTATTACTTTATGCAAATACCTGAACTTCTGAGTGAAAACAGTACAGCAGCTTTTTTTGGTCCCCTTCTAGGAAGAAAAGGCTTCTCTTCTGCATCGTACCCAGGAAGAAAGGCGTAAACGAGAGGTAAAATAGAGATAGTGTTGTGGAAAACAACAGCTTGCATGTACGCTGTAATTTTGTTCAGCCTGATGATAGTTACATTTTGAAATCTTGTACTTTAGTAGAGTTTTACTTGAAATTATTCTATAGGGTTTTTTTTCAGTTTGTGAACTTTCTATGTACATTTTGTTCTTCCATATATCAGAATCAACAGAACCATTTAAACTTTTCCCCCTAGTTTTCCCCAGTATGAATATTCTTCTATAAGAACTATTTACTTTTTTTAAAAAAAGTATTTAGTGTCTGATGCAATACCCATGGAAATCAATACAAGTTTTGCCAATGACTTCAATGAGAATTGGATCAGGCCCTTAATGGAAAAAGGAATTTATATGGCCAGGAATTTTCTCCTTACGCCTCCCTTGTCCTCAATTCCTCTGAACTGGGGCTCAGGAGACCTAGGTTCTATACAAGACTCTGACACTGGCCTCTTCCCCTTTCTGTGCCTCAGTTTCCCCATCTGTAAAGAGAATGATACTGACCTCCTTTGTAAAGTACTTTGAAATCTACTGATGAAAAATGCTGTATAAGGAGTAGAGATGATAATTATTATGATAATGATGCTTGAGCCTGCAATTAAATCATTATCCTGTGTTGTGCCAGTATATCTGCTGCCATAACTAATTACTCCAAAATCACCTCTGAAAAGAATGTAAACTGGAACGGTGAAAATACCGTTTTCCAAACATAGTTGTCTTTAATGAACAAACTTGGCAATAAAATGATACCAAGTAAGTGGAAAGTGAAAGGATTCATTTTTGTTTGACCTTCCCCCTATTTTAAAAGGGGGTGAAAATACCCCTTTAAGTTTAGATAATTGGTCTCAGAAAACAATGTGTACCTGAATAGTTTACATACTGATAAAGAACATAAACAAGAACATTTGACTCATAAACCTGTGCTTTTGGTTTTTTGCGAGACTGCTAACAAGTTCTATTGTAATTCACTATTTTTTATATTAGTTACTGGTTTTGAGATCTAAAAGGATCTGATTTTTAAGTTTGATGCACAGTTATGTCCTGAATTTACACATGCAATCTGGTATCTTGTATCTTAAATTACTACTCCCATTTATGATCTGTCAGTCCTTACCAACATGCAAAAGTACTATTCTGTGTTTCAGAAACTTTTTGCTGAGTGATAAGTGGCTAACACACTCATTCAGCTGCTAATACTTGCATCAGAAACAAAGCACTGCGTACGGGTATATTATAGGCATATACTTTGTGTATGTATCACACAAATATGTGTATAATGTATAGCTCCACTAGGGCTGTCAATTAATTGCAGTTAACTCATGCTGTTAACTCAAAAAAATTAATTGTGATTAATCGCACTGTTAAACAATAGAATGCCAATTGAAAATTATTAAATATTTGTGGATGTTTTTCTACATTTTCAGATATATTCCCACAGCTCCCATTGTCCGGGAACATTTGCACTGGAGCTGTGGGCTGCCATGCAAATGTAAATAAAGGGTCTGGAGGCCCGCCAGCAGATTACACTGACGGGCCACAAATTGCCCACCACTGCTCTAAAGTTTTACATTGTTTTATTTTTGAATGCAGATTTTTTTGTACATAATTCTACATTTGAATGTTCAACTTTCATGGTGAAGAGATTGCATTGTAGTACTTGTATGAGGTGAATTAAACAATACTGTTTGTTTTTTACAGTGCAAATATTTTAATCAAAAATAAATATAAAGCAAGCACTGTTCACTTTCTATTCTGTGTTGTAATTGAAATCAATACATTTCAAAAATTGTACATCCTAAATATTTAAATAAATGGTATTGTAGTATTGGTTAACAGCGTGATTGATAACACGATTAATTGTGATTTTTTTAATCGCACAGTTAATCGCGATTAATTTGTTTAATCGCTTGACAACCCTAATCTCCACATATATTAGTTTTACAGGATGAAATAAAAGTCCATTTATAGAAGAGTGTTTTTTTTTTTTTTTAAAGAATGAGTCCTTTGAGAATAAGATCAGTTATGGGCTTTGAAAAAGTGCATGCAGTGAAATCTCAGTAGTGACCTCAGACTTCAAACACTCACAATTATGGGTCACTAATTGACAATTATGTATTCTAGGATGAAACCCATACCTGCAGAGAGGGAAAATATATCTGCCTTGCTGCATAATTTCACCCTGTGATATTATGGAGAGGTGGTGCATCTCCATAGTTGAGGTTGAGAATTTTTCCTAACTTTGTCCTTCCATCCATTAAAACCTTAAAATCTTTGATGTTTCACATTTTGTGTTTTGGTCTGGGGCCAGCACGGAATTAATTTGCTCAAATCTTGGAATAGTCAGACAGTCTGTTTGGGGACCTGGGATTCAAAATCATACTGTAGATGTTATATCGTGTTTCAGAAATTCTTTTAATGCCTTTTTTTGACATCTCATCTCAAAAATGGCTTGTCTTAGAAAACAGGACATAGGCATATTTGGTAAATTAATCACTGGTTAATTAGGATAATAAGAATGGCTTGTCTGTCTACAGCAAACTTTTAAATAACATCAAATGTCACATGGAGACTTCTTTTTTTTGTCTCAGTAGGCCGTAAAAATGTAAGTGGGTGTTGGTTTGTCACAGTAGTTAAAAAAAAAAAAAAAAAAAAGGAAAAATTTTAACCTGTCCCCAAGTAACCCTCACTGATTTTGCTGTTGCCCGCTTTCCCTACTTCCCCTGTCCTCAGCCATTGCCTTTGAGAGTTCCTTACCCAATTACCTGCAGTTTTATCCTCCTCCTCTCCCCCGCCCGAATAAATACATCCTACCAAATAGTACAGGTATGAATGGAAATGTAATCTATATGCACTTCCCTCGAATACTTCTTATCACCTTAATTGGCTATGCTAGCAGTAGAAACTATTAAACTTCTTCCCGAATATCTGAGCCAGCTTGGCTTTCTGCTTAATTCTTTTGCAGAAATTAAGTCTCTTTAAGGAAATGATACTTTAAGACATTTCTGGGTGCTGAGAAGACTCCATAAAACGTTCCTCATCTTGTCTAATTTTTGTGCGAAGAGGAAGTGTCTTTCTCTATCTCCATGCCATGTCCCTGGGTCTGAAGCACCAGATCTCATCTTCCTCTCAGAAGCAAAGGATCCCTTTAGAGGCAGTAAGACTACACCAAGAATATACCTGACTGATATAATCTATTTCTTATCCTAACAGAAACAACCCTAAAAGGCCCTGAACTTTGGCTAACCACTTGGGTCAAAGGGTAAACATAAGAATGGCCCTATTGGGTCAGACCAAAGGTCCATCTAGCCCAGTATCCTGTCTTCCAACAGTGGCCAGAGCCAGGTGCCCCCGAGGGAATGAACAGAACAGGTAATCATCAAGTGATCCATCCCCTGTCGCTCATTCCAGCTTCTGGCAAACAGAGGCTAGGGACACCATTTCTGCCCATTCTGGCTAATTGCCATTGATGGACCTATCCTCCATGAATGTATCTAGTTCTTTTTTGAACCCTGTTATGGTCTTGGCCTTCACAACATCCTCTGGCAAGGAGTTCCACAGGTTGATTGTGCATTGTGTGAAAAAATACTTTGTTTTAAACCTGCTGCCTATTAATTTCATTTGGTGGCCCCTAGTTCTTGTGTTAGGAGAAGGAGTAAATAACACCTCCTTATCTACTTTCTCCACACCAGTCATGATTTTATAGACCTCAATCATATCTCCCCTTAGCCGTCTCTCTTTTTCAAGCTGAAAAGTCCCAGTCTTATTCATCTCTCCTCATACGGAAGCCGTTCCATACCCCTAATCATTTTTGTTGCCCTTTTCTGAACCTTTTCCAATTCCAATATATATTTTTTGAGATGGGGCGACCACATCTGCACACAGTATTCCAGATGTGGGCATACCATGGATTTATATAGAGGCAACTTGATATTTTCTGTCCTATCATCTATCCCTTTCTTAATTATTCCCAGCATTCTGTTTGCTTTATTGACTGCCGATGCACATTGAGTGGATGTTTTCAGAGAACGATCCACAATGACTCCAAGATCTCTTTCTTGAGTGGTAACAGCTCATTTAGACCCCATCATTTTATATGTATGGTTGTGATTATGTTTTCCAATGTCCATTACTTTGCATTTATCAACATTAAATTTCATCTGCCATTCTGTTGCCCAGTCACCCAGTTTTGAGAGATCCCTTTGTAGCTCTTTGCAGTCTGCCTGGGACTTAACTATCTTGAATAGTTTTGTATCATCTGCAAATTTTGCCACCTCACTGTTTACCCCTTTTTCCAGATCATTTATCAATATATTGAATAGGACTGGTCCCAGAACAGACCCCTGGGGGACACCACTATTTACTTCTCTCCATTCTGAAAACTGACCATTTATTCCTACCCTTTATTTCCTATCTTTTAACCAGTTATCAATCCATGAGAGCACCTTCCCTCTTATCCCATGGCAGCTTACTTTGCTTAAGAGCCTTTGGTGATGGACCTTGTCAAAGGCTTTCTGAAAATCTAAGTACACTGTATCCACTGGATCACCCTTGTCCACATGCTTTTTGACCCCTTCCAAGAATTCTAGTAGATTGGTGAGGCATGATTTCCCTTTACTAAAACCATGTTGACTCTTCCTCAACAAATTATGTTCATCTATACGTGTGACAATATTGTTCTTTATTATAGTTTCAACCAGTTTCCTGGTACTGAAGTCAGGCTTACAGGCCTGTAATTGCCAGGATAACCTCTGGAGCCCTTTTTAAAAATTGGCTTCACATTAGCTATCCTCCAGTCGTCTGGTACAGAAGCTGATTTAAATGATAGGTTACAGATTACAGTTAGTAGTTCTGCAATTTCACATTTGAGTTCCTTCAGAACTCCTGGGTGAATACCATCTGGTCCTGGTGACTTATGCTGTTTAATTTATCAGTTTGTTCCAAAACCTTCTCTAATGATACCTCAATCTGGGACAGTTCCACAGATCTGTCATCTAAAAAGAATGGGTCATGTTTGGGAATCTCCCTCACATCCTCCACCGTGAAGACCGCAATGGCCTTATTGTCCTTGAGTGCTCCGTTAGCACCTCGATCATTCAGTGGCCCCACTGGTTGTTTAGCAGGCGTCCTGCTTCTGATGTACTTAAACAAAAATTTGCTATTACTTTTTGAGTCTTTGGCTAGCTGTTCCTCAAATTCTTCTTTGGCCTTCCTAATTGTATTTTTACACTTCATTTGCCAGTAAACGGTATTATCAGATTTAAATCAGTCATTGAAAAGTGTGGTGTTAAAACACTATGTTTAATAAGGTATGAACATTCCTCTTCTGTTCTTGAAATCATGACATTTTTTCATATAATTCTTATTGATTATTAAAAATTGCTTATCCTGCTATAAATTTACATTGCCTTTACAAACAAAAGGAATCTCTTCCTGGGCAGGACTAAATTGTGTATATGTGTATGTCACTAATGTTTAAGTCACAGGCACCTTTCTCTTATTTTGATAAAGATATATTTAATTTTCAGAAATATGCAAACATACAGAAAAAGCAAATTGGACAGAGTATAAAAAAAACAAAAATATCTTTGAATATAAATATATATGACAAAATTATAGAAGCAAGATTCAATTTTGCATCCTTTATTTTTGACTGCCTTATTTCTTTCATTTTATAGGAAGAAAGACGAAGGCTGAAAAATGCAATAATCATCCAGTCCTTCGTACGCGGGTACAGGGCCAGAAAGTACCAAGTAGGTATTTTTCTCATCAGTTGAGAGAGAAATTGTGATAAAATAAATGTGTAAAACAATTTAATTGAAGCTGGGGTTTCTTAATACTATAGTCCTAGCCATTTCTGTTGAGAAACTTTGATATTGCTAGCTTCCTTTGGTAAGCATGGTGCAAACCCATATAAGAATAGTGAAATGCAAGAGTTTGTTTTATTCTCAGTTTGGCCTTATTTTTAAAGGGCATTGTTGAGCATTGACTTCAATGGGAATATTCATGTTTTCAAAGTTAAGCACATGCATAAAGGCATTGCTGGACCATGTTCTTGCACCTCCTGTTTACATGAAGAGAAGCTGGGGCTGCTTAGCACCTCTGAAAATTGGGCCAATATGTTTCAAGTGATTGAAATGGCATTTCTAGTGTGTGATACACAAACATGTTTCTTCATAGAATTTAGGTGATAGGTTGATTTGGAAGGGGCTTCTTTAAGACAGCACGGGGTCAGTTATTCTGCAAAAGGGTTGTTTATGTTTATGAACTGGCTAACAGAGTGGGCTGGTTCAAAACAAGTTTATATTAAATGGTATTATTTCTTAACATGGGTCTTCAGGACAAATTGTAAACAAAGAATCAGCATAATGCTGTGGAGGGGATTTGTCTAACTTGGACTCTTAACAAATATGTAACATCAGAATAGTACCTTCATTTTACCTGTCAGATAAGATGGAAACTCAAAACGAATAGCTTAAAATCCTGCATTTATATTTTAATGTGTTGTCAGAACATAATTTTAATTTATTTTTAACTTTTAAGTACTCCATCCAAAGAAGTGAATTCGATCGCTGTGCTAATCTGGCACAATCTGGAGGAACTGTCTCCACTGCCAGTGGAGCTAATCTGACCCTTTTAGTACGTCAACTTCTGTTTTTTTATAGACAGAAAGAGGATTCTAAGCGTTTGGTGAGTGCCAGTACATATTTTACTCTACTGTAGTTAGTTTTATTTCTTGCATATTTTTTAGTCACTTCATCACTAATTGCTTCATTCAGCAGAAATAAGTGGGTGGCTGCAGAACAGGCTTAGTTATCCTTTTGACCCATTTGTTAGAAATGTGGCTGTTCTGTAGCCCTCTTTTTTTAATCCAGTTTCAAAGAGAGCAAAGTTGGTGGATTTTGATGGCTAGCTTTCTTCTTTGTACTTCCTATTGAACGCCAATTCAGATGAAATAGCACAAATCCACTTTTCATGTGTATAATTAAATATTAAAGGTCAGTGGGAAGTTTGAGAAACTATTGTGAATAGCAGCATAAATGGTATACATAACTCATAAGAAAAAAAATTGCACTCAGAGTGAACCACCACTGTATGAAAATATTGTAGCTGTTAGCATTGTTTCTTTTTTTTTCTCTTCAGTTTTCTGTAGCTTCTTCTCTTTCCACAAGTTTATGTGAAGTCGTTGAGTTTTCTGCAGTGACTGATAAGGATAGCATGTCTCTGCAGAAGTCTAAATCCTGCAAGGAAGAAGGATTTAAACATAAAAGTAAATGAATATGAAACTATTGTGACGGTTTGAAAATTTAAAATATATGAAGAATACGCTTTTTCCTTGTCGGAAGTTTAAAACTTTTTCAGTTTCAACTTCTAAAGATGGGATGAACATTTATCGTACCTTAAAACTTTTCAGATAGGAACCTCCTTCTTTCTCAGTGAAGAATATGCTAATATGTCTTAGTCTGTGTTGTGTAAAGTGCCTTGTGCATTTAGTGTGCCTGCATATGTATAAGATAATATATTAAAATTGTTCATTTATATAACAGTCTATATTCTGTGTTACAAAACATGGACTAAGACAAGACATAGCTGTTTAGTCTGTTAGCCTAGCTCTGAGAATTTTAAAGGACTAATACAGATATTATTTTTATGCAACATTGAAAAGCAAGCTTCCTCTGCTACCAAGGGGTTAATCATGCTTTTCCCAGAGCACATTCTACTGACATTGATGGTGCAGGTGCATATAAAAGAAGTAAGCAAAAGGTGGTTATGTTTGCATATGCTCTGTTAAAACATAGGGTTTGAAAAATTCCCAATCATTATCAAAGGAGAAAATCAACAGGAAAAGAGGTATAATGGTCATGCAGATTGGACAGTGGAAGGGGGGAATAAACTAGTTGACCCTGTAATTCTACAAATTTACACAACTCTTCTGAAAGCCAATATGTTCAGTAATAAGATCTTTTAACCAGTTCATAGGTTCTAGATTATAATTTCTTGTACCTTGCATTTACCCTACACACTGTGCTTTGTTTATATTCTGAGCTAAGAGGGATAGCCATTCCTGTTTTCCCAGTGGTTCACTAGTTATCCAATGTCTAACCTAATTGCATATGATGAAAGTGGTTAGCCCCACTGTCCCATTTCCTCAGCACTTTCTTTAACCCTGTCATTTCTTAACTAGTAAGTCCTAGGGTAGAGTTCACTACTGAATATATGCCTAAAAGCTGACCTTCTTAAAACTATACCTGAAAATCATTGCATTTTCTACAGTCCTAGGTCACGTGCTTAATCATCACCTTCTGCCTATGTTTTTCCCTACATTTATTACCTGAACATTTTGCCTGTATAGGGGATCAGATAATACTTATTTTAAAAACCTGCTGCTAGACTATTTTTGATGTTGTTAAGTGTTATTTCCCAGTCCATATCACTCAGACCGGTATTCAGGTCTTCTTGCAAAAATTGTCATGTGTTCAAGGTATTCTTTTCTTATCCCAACAAATCGCTTGAGCAGCCATGATATTATTCATACCTGTTTCCTGTTGCAACAATCTCACTGCCTTCTCATTCTGTTCTACAGCTGTAGAACCTGAAATGTGAACAACGTTTACTTAGACTATTTTTAATGATATATATATATATATATATTTTAGGGAAATGTTAATTAACCCTGACCTTTTCAGATGACATTAAGGTGTTTCATAGATTCAGAGAGGTTTAAGGCTGGAGGGACCATTGGATCATAGGAATCATAGAACTGGAAGGGACCTCGAGAGATCTAGTCCAGTCTCCTGCACTCAAAGCAGGATTAAGTATTATCTAGACCATCCCTGACAGGTGTTTGTTCAACCTGCTCTTAAAAATCCTGAATGATGGAGATTCCACCACCTCCCTAGACAATTTATTCCAGTGCTTAACCACTCTGACAGTTAGGAAGTTTTTCCTAATGTCCAACCTAAAGCTCCCTTGCTGCAATTTAAGCCCATTGCTTCTTGTCCTATCCTCAGAGGTTAAGAAAAACACTTTCTCCCTCCTCCTTGTAACAACATTTTCTGTACTTGAAAACTGTTATCATGTCCCCCCTCAGTTGTCTCTTCTCCAGAATAAATAAACCCATTTTTTTTCAGTCTTCCCTCATAGATCATGTTTTCTAGACCGTTAATCATTTTTGTTGCTCTTCTCTGGACTTTCTCCAGTTTGTCCACATCTTTCCTGAAATGTGGCACCGAGAACTGGACATAATACTCCAGTGGAGGCCTAATCAGTGCAGAGCAGAAGAATTACTTCTCGTGTCTTGCTTACAATACTCCTGCTAATACATCCCAGAATGATGTTCACTTTTTTTGCAACAGCGTTACACTTTTGACTCATATTTAGCTTGTGATCCGCTATGACCCCCAGATCCCTTAGAATCATAGAATATCAGGGTTGGAAGGGACCTCAGGAGGTCATCTAGTCCAACCCTCTGCTCAAAGCAGGACCAATCCCCAATTAAATGATCCCAGCCAGGGCTTTGTCAAGCCTGACCTTAAAAACTTCTAAGGAAGGAGATTCTACCATCTCCCCAGGTAACCCATTCCAGTGCTTCACCACCCTCCTAGTGAAATAGTATTTCCTAATATCCAACCTAAACCTCCCCCACTGCAACTTGAGACCATTGCTCCTTGTTCTGTCATCTGCCACCACTGAGAACAACCTAGAGCCGTCTGCTTTGGAACCCTCTTTCATGTAGTTGAAAGCAGCTGTCAAATCCCGCCCTCATTCTTCTCTTCTGCAGACTAAATAATCCCAGTTCCCTCAGCCTCTCTTCATAAATCATGTGCTCCACCCCTCTACTAATTTTTGTTGCCCTCCACTGGACTCTTTCCAATTTTTCCACATCCTTCTTGTAGCGTGGGACCCAAAACTGGACACCGTACTCCAGATGAGGCCTTACCAATGCCGAATAGAGGGGAATGATCACGTCCCTCGATCTGCTGGCAATGCTCCTACTTATGCAGCCTAAAATGCTGTTAGCCTTCTTGGCAATAAGGGCATACTGTTGACTCATATCCAGGACAATGTATCCTTTCCGCAGTACTCCTTCCTAGGCAGTCATTTCCCATTTTGTATGTGTGCAACTGATTGTTCCTTCCTAAGTTGAGTACTTTGCATTTGTCCTTATTGAATTTCATCCTATTTACTTCAGACCATTTCTCCAGTTTGTTCAGATCATTCTGAATTTTAATCCTATCCTCCAAAGCAGTTGCAACCCCTCCCAGCTTGGTATCATCTGCAAACTTTATAAGTGTACTCTCTATGCCGTTATCTAAATCATTGATGAAGCTATTGAACAGAACCGATCCCTGTGGGACCCCACTCGTTATGCCCTTCCAGCTTGACTGTGAACCACTGATAACTACTCTCTGGGAACGATTTTCCAACCAGTTATGCACCCACCTTATAGTAGCTCCATCTAGGTTGTATTTCCCTAGTTTGTTTATGAGAAGGTCAGGCAAGACAGTATCAAAAGACTTACTAAAGTCAAGATATACCACGTCTACCGCTTCCCCCCTGGCCAGAAGGCTTATTACCCTGTCAAAGAAAGCTATCGGTTGGTTTGACAAGATTTGTTTTTGACAAATCCATACTGACTGTTACCTATCACCATATTATTTTCTAGATGTTTGCAAATTGCTTGCTTAATTATTTGCTCCATTATCTTTCCGGGTACAGAAGTTAAGCTGACTGGTCTGTAATTCCATGGGTTGCCCTTCTTTCCCTTTTTATAGATTGGCACTATATTTGCCCTTTTCCAGTCTTCTGGAACGTCTCCTGTTTTCCATGACTTTTCAAAGATAATTGCTAATCTAGATCATATAGTCTAACTTCCTATATATCACAGGCCCTTAAATTTCACTCAGGTACCCCTGTATTGAGCCTAATAATTCATGTTTGGCTAAAGCATGTCTTCCAGAAAGACATCCAGTCTTGATTTGAAGATATCAAAAGATGGAGAATCCACCACTTCCTTTGCGAGTTTGTGCCATTGGTTAATTGCCCTCACTGTTAAAAATCTGTCTTATTTCTCATTTGACTTTGTCTAGCCTCAGTTTTCTGCCACTCGTTCTTGTTATGCCTTTTTTGCTCAATTAAAGAGCCCTTTATTACCCAGTATTTTCTCTCTGAAGGTACTAATGCAGTATAATCAAGTCTGGGAGATATTTCCCATTGAAAGAATAACCTAATTACACTAACTTCAGAGGAAATGAGTAATTAATAAAGACATCAAAGAAAATGCCTCTAACGTTAAAAGAATCCTAAAACTTTCAGTAAATCCAGGCCAAGGAAAGAAAACAAGAAGAGAATTTCTAATTGTTGAGCACACTATTTGTCCTTGATATGTACTCTTTTTTATAGTCAGTTCTTTTTTGGGGTGGGGGGGGTATATATTATGAAGCTTCACACAAAATACTTTAAATTTGAGGAGTTAGGGAAGAATAATAAACTATTTGATGCATATTTTAAAATGTTCTGTTAAATATTTGAAAAACATGTAGCATTTTTAAATGCTACACTGAAGATAATAGAGCAGTAAAGTGCTGTAAGCGTGCATAACCCACGTGTGGAACAAAATCCCCTCCTCCCCCCCCCATGTAGAAATTGTAATGGCCACATAAGAGGTTCATAAAGAGAACCTTTTAAATGTAGTTTACCTCACTGTAGCTACAGGGTCAAATTAAGGCAACCTGGGGCATACCAGGCACACCATAATAAGGGGCCTGCCATTGTCCTGTCTCTATTTGGAGTGGTGGTGGCAGGGCATCTCCCTCCCCTCTCAGAGAGGTGGGGTAGCATTATGGGGTCCTCTTCTCCCCCTCCCCACCGAGCAGCAGGAGTGGCGGCAGGGTTGGTGGGGGGAAGTACCTGTCTCAGCAGTTGAGAATTTTCTGCTTGGATTGATGAGTCGGATTTGCTGCTGTCATAGATCCTAGCAAGTGCCTCTCATGGCTGCTCACTAGGACTGCTGTGAAGGAAGTCCAAGCCTCTGCTGTTCTGGGTTGCCAGGATGTGTCAAGCTTTTAGAATCTTAGCAGTCTGCATCATTGGGCCCTTCCTTGCCCTCTTTGGCACGTTTCCTTGGCGCTGATGCTCCGTCTGTTCCCCTTCTTGGAAATGGAGTTTCTCCGCCCATCTGCCTTTAGCCCCCAGGAGCAGCACTGACCCCTGAATTACCCCAATTACTTAAACACACCTCTCTGTGAGAATTCCTTCCCAAAGTTAGGAAGGTTCCAGTTTAACTCAAGCACATGCAGCATTGTGAAGCAGTTAACACACAAAGTCTAACATGTTTATGCCCCATTTATTTAATCACAGAAAGCCCAGGAGAGTACATATCATACCAAAAATAAACATCTTAAACTTCAGTATCCCTCACTAGTTCACCCCTGTGCTGTGAGTCTTGGGAGAACCATCTGGGCAATGGTGAAGCCAGGTTTTACACCTGGGGAGGTGGCGGGGGGGGAAGAGGGATGGGTCATTGCTGGTGGGGTGAAGAGCAAGCCTACCTCCACACTCACCTGGCAGCAGCGGCTTCTGTCCTTCAGGGCTGGGCCCAGCTCTTCACTCCACGTGTTGCAGCCGGGCACATGGGGTTGTGGAGTAGCGCATCATGACGGAGCAGTGGCCAGGCCAAATTTGAGTGAGTGACGTGCACCATGTCACAATATTAGGAGTGGGGAGCCAGGCCCAGCCTTGTGCAACAGGAAACACTGCTGCTGTTTGAGTGCAGGGGGGGCTCGCTCTTCTGCCCTGTGTGAAAATTCGTGTCATACAGGTACTTTTGTCAGTTGCATAAATATGCTTGAAAAGGTGTCACATGTACATCAGTTAGTTCTGCCACTGCGTTTGGGTCCAGGAAGGCAGGCGGGGAGTCCCCAGCCTCATAAGGTGTTGCATGCTCGGTTGCTTCTCCCTCATGGACTGGAGAAAATGGCCCATGGGCACAACAGCTTCTGTTCTTTTTAGAACCTTCAGTCACCTGTGTCAGGTGACACTCTTGCCAGCTTCCCCATCTGAGCACAAAACCCTGCCAGGTGACTTTGTTATCAAGGTGACTTGCCTCCTGCTAATCCAGTTTTTCTGGGCAGGGATCCGTCTTTTGTCTAGAATGTATAGATTTCCAATGATTGGGTACTTAGAATCAGCTACTCTTTTTGTTTTTTCCACCACCTTTGGAATCTCAACCCACCATGGAGAAACAGACCATAGAGAAGTCAAAAGGCTGCACATTCAGAGTGGAGTTTGCAGACACATAGGGATCATAATCTCACACAGAATTCATAAATTGTACAGACATATTCCTAAATGGTCACAGCTGCGCTCTTCTCTTTTCTCACAGTCAGTCTTCTGCAGCCATGGTGGCAGGGACTCCTTGCGTAGTGGGTCTCAGATGTATAGGAAAGCTTATAGATTATTGCTTCAGGCTGTCTGCAGACTCAATTATAATTATAATAATTTCTCATATTCAAGCTTTTCTTTGCAGCATGAGGGCTAAAAACTACTTTTTAAATGAAAGTTTAGCTTTTGACATACTAACATAATCACATGACTCCAGTAGCTGGAGACCCAGGCTTAGGTTTATTGGTCCAGTGGCTTAATTGAATCCTGATTAGAGAAATTTTTATTGATTAATGACTTGTCACATTCTCATTAGATAATTCACAGTGCTAAACTATATCTCGTTTTATAACTTACTGTAAAATGGTATGAATAGCATTTTTTCATAGCATTTTATGTAGGCCAAAATATGATATACTCACTCATACCTTTCTCCATGAATTGGCTGTAATAGGACTTCTGGTAGAGTAAGGTGCTTTTTCAAAATGAGTGAGGAAATCATGATCGGCCCATAATGAATAACAGCATTCATTTTTACAGGGTTTTTGATCAAATCTGTGCATTTTGCTTTTCCCAGATATGGATGTGTCAGAACTTAATTAAACAAAGTTCTCAGTTCGTTAAGCAGCTGGATGGTCCTGACAGACTTACTTGCTTATTCCAAATAAAAAGACTGTTGGGCCTATGTTGCAGGTAAATCACTTTCTTTCTCCCAACTAATATCTAAATGGTGTTCAGAAAACATGTATTGATATCACAAGATAAAATATAGGAATTAAATGTGATGGTTTGTTTAGTAGAGAGGGTTTTTCATTGTTTTTTATTTTATTTTTTTAATTCATGTTAGATATACAGGCTCCAATAAAGGAAAATCTTTCCTATTCAGGACAGGAACTACACGTGCTTATTTTCCATTGACTTCAAAATTAAGCATGTGCTTGAGGGCTGTCCTCAATAGTGATGGATTTAAGCATGTGCTGAAGTATTTTCCTGAATTGGGGCCATTAGCAATAATTGTCCAAATCAGAACTAGTGACTGTTTGGGAAGAGCTGTATGAATCATAACTGTATCCCCAGCTGGTCACGAAATGCCTTGTACTAAGATGTTTGTTGCTGTTTTATGGCTAATATGGTTGTTTAAAATACTGTTTGCTCCCACTTTTATTTTCAGTTTGAGGCATGATGTGCATGCATGTCATTGAGTTCAGCAATGTGATAATTGCAGATAGTGATGCTGAGAGTGCCTTCATAGGGCCACAGGAAGCAAAGTCTACTGGGACAGAGATAAATAGCTGACCTGGATCTGGTAGAAGTAGCCCACTCTCCTCTTTGGAACCAAAAAGATTATTCTTCACGTTGATGTGATAACGGTAGCCAGCTCCCTTTTCCAGAGCTAAAAGGTCTTGTGAAGAGGATACTGTTTCCTTGGAGTGCAGAGCCAACAGTGGAACTCGCCATGTGGATATGTTTTGTCCTGTGGTCTCAATTCAGTTAATATTAGGGGCATTTGTAGACAATGAATGCCTAGTGCACTTGGATTTGATAAATTTTTCCATTCTTCTGGTAACTGTATACATACCATACACATAGTGAATTATGACATCAAAACTCTGTAAACTAAAATATAGGGTACATTGGAACCCAGTTGTTGCTAAGACCTTTTCATTTCATGATATCACTGCACTAGAAGTGAAGTTCCACTGTAATTGGAATTGCAATTTACAGTTTTAAAATTTGAAATAATTTGGGATATTCTTTCTACTTTAGAAATTAAGTTTTACTATATCAGAGTTCACTGTATATTTTACTGTATCAAATATTTGTATTAAAGAGAACTAAAATGTTGTTGCAATATGTGTTTTATATCTGTTATGGTTTAAATCTCTTTTACAAAAGGGTTAAGTGCAATGGAACCAAAAAGGTTTTTGATACTAATGTATATTTTCAGATAACATCTATATTTACATATCAGATGGTTTCAGTTCTATCAATTCTCATGGACTCAATATTTGTGTATATTTCTCATACTTTAATGTGTCCTTTGGTAATGTAAAGTCTACCATGGAAATAGAATTTAAAGTATACATTGTACTTTAGATTAGAAAGTAATAGGCTTATTTAAAACAGTTTATTTCCGTGTGAGAAAATTGCTCAGTGTAAATAGTTATGTATCAGTTTCTAATATTGACTCAGTAGGAGGTTAGCTTAAAAAAAAACAAAACCACAGGATAAATTCATGTGAATTGATGCACCAAGATAAGTAATTATAAAGAAAAAATAAAAGCTGATGTGGTCTGCATACATTTTCCCACTGTATTTCATGGAACAGGGATGGGCAAACTTTTTGGCCTGAGGGCCACATCTGGGAATAGAAGTTGTATGGCGGGCGATGAATACTCACAAAATTGGGGTTGGGGTGCGGGAGGGGGTGAGGGCTCTGGTTGGAGGTGCAGGATGTGTGTGGCCAGAAATGGGTTTGGCCAGAAATGAGGAGTTCAGGGTGTGGGAGGGGGCACCAGGCTGGGGTGGGGGGAGGGCTCCGGCTGGGGGTGCAGGCTCTGGGATGCGGCTGGGGGTGAGGAGTTTGGGGTGTAGGAGGGTGCTCTGGGCTGGGACCGAGGGATTCGGAGGGCAGGAGTGGGATCAGGGCTAGGGCAGGGGGTTGGGGTGCAGGGGGAGGCTCAGGGGTGCAGGCTCTGGGTGGCACTTACCTCAAGCGGCTCCCAGAAGCAGTGGCATGTCCCTTCTCTGGCTCCTATGCGGAGGCAAGGCCAGGCGGCTCTGTGCACTGTGCTGTCTGCAGGCACCGCCCTTACAGCTCCCATTGGCCGCAGTTCCCGGCCAGTGGGAACTGCAGGGGTGGTGCTTGGGGTGGGAGCAGCGTGCAGAGCCCCCTGGCTGCCTCTGCGCGTAGGAGCCAGAGGGGGGCCATGCCGCTGCTTCCAGGAGCCGTGTGGAGTGGCCCCTGACCCTGCTCCCCGGCTGGAGCTCCGGAGCTGGGCAAGCCCCAGACCCCGCTCCCCAGCAGCGGCTCGAGGGCCGGATTAAAACAGCTGGCAAGCCGTAGCCAGCTCGCGGGCCATATCCAGCCCACGGGCTGTAGTTTGCCCACCCCGTCATAGAATTATAGAACTGTAGGACTGGAAGGGATCTTAAGAGATCTTCTAGTCCAGTCCCTGCACTCAAAGCAGGGCTAAGTATTATCTAGACCATTTCCTGGTAGTTGTTTGTCTAACTGGAGAGGTAGATATGCTGGAGGGTAAGGATAGGATACAGAGGGACCTAGACAAATTGGAGGATTGGGCCAAAAGAAATCTGATGAGGTTCAACAAGGATAAGTGCAGAGTCCTGCACTTAGGACTGAAGAATCCCATGCACCGCTACAGACTAGGGACCGAATGGCTAGGAAGCAGTTCTGCAGAAAAGGACCTAGGGGTTACAGTGGACGAGAAGCTGGATATGAGTCCGCAGTGTGCCATTGTTGCCAAGAAGGCCAATGGCATTTTGGGATGTATAAGTAGGGGCATTGCCAGCAGAGCGAGGGACGTGATCGTTCCCCTCTATTCGACATTGGTGAGGCCTAATCTGTAGTACTGTGTCCAGTTTTGGTCCCCACACTACAAGAAGGATGTGGAAAAATTGGAAAGAGTCCAGCGGAGGGCAACAAAAATGATTAGGGGTCTGGAACACATGAGTTATGAGGAGAGGCTGAGGGAACTGGGATTGTTTAGTCTGCGGAAGAGAAGAATGAGGGTGGGATTTGATAGCTGCTTTCAACTATCTGAAAGGGGGTTCTGAAGAGGATGGATCTAGACTGTTCTCAGTGGTAGCAGATGACAGAACAAGGAGTAATGGTCTCAAGTTGCAGTGGGGGAGGTTTAGGTTAGATATTAGGAAAATCTTTTTCACTAGGAGGGTGGTGAAGTACTGGAATGGGTTACCTAGGGAGGTGGTGGAATCTCCTTCCTTAGAAGTTTTTAAGGTCAGGCTTGACAAAGCCCTGACTGGGATGATTTAGTTGGGGATTGGTCCTGCTTTGAGCAGGGGGTTGGACTAGATGACCTCCTGAGGTCCCTTCCAACCTTGATATTCTATGATTCTAACCTGTTCTTAAAAACCTCCCGTGACTGAGATTCCACAACATCCCTAGGTAGTTTGTTCCAGTGCCTAACTACTGTTAGACATTAGGAAAAAGTTCCTAGCTGTATCCTAATGCTCCCTTGTGGAAATTTAAGCCCATTACTACTTCTCCTTAGCCACTAAGAACAGGACAACAACATAGCACCCCTCTTCTTTATAACAACCTTTTACATACTTGAAGACTGTTATGTTCCCCTTCAGTTTTCTCTTCTCCAGAAAAAACAAACCCAGTTTTTTCAATCTTCCCTCATAGCTCATGTTTTCTTGACCTTTAATCATTTTTGTTGCTCTCCTCTGTACTTTCTCCAGTTTGTCCGCATCTTTCTTGAAATGTGGTGCCCAGAACTGGACACAATACTCCAGTTGAGGTCTAATCAGCACAGAGTAGAGCAGAAGAATTAATTTTTGTGTCTTGCTTACAACACTCCTGCTAATACATCCCAGAATGGTGTTAGCTTTTTTGAAACAGTGTTAAATTTAGTTTGTGATCCACTACGACCCGCAGATCCCTTTCCTCAGTACTCCTTTGTAGGCAGTCATTTCTTATTTTGTATATGTGCAACTGATTGTTCCTTCCTAAGTGGAGTACTCTGCATTTGGCCTTATTGAATTTCATCCTGTTTACTTCAGACCATTTCTCCAGGTTGTCCAGATCTTTTTGCATTTTAATCCTATCCTCCAAAGTACTTGCAACCTCTCCTAGCTTGGTATTGTCCATAAATTTGTAAGTGTACCCTCTATGCCGTTATCTAAGTCATTGATCAAGATTTTGAACAGAACCAGCCCCAGAACTGATCCCTGTGGGACCTCACTTGATATTCTCTACCCAGTTTGACTGTGAACCATTGATAACTACTCTCTGGGAAGGGTTTTCCAACCAGTTATGCATCATTGGTATAGTAGTTCCATCTAGGTTGCATTTCCCCAGTTTGTTTATGAGACTGTCATGAGAGACAGTATCAAAAGCCTTACTAAAGTCAGTTCTACCGCTTCCCCCTATCCGCAAGCCTTGTTACCCTGTCAGAGCTATTAGGTTGGTTTGACATGTTTTGTTCTTGATTCAAAGTGACACAGTCAATTAAAATCATCCTTTTTTTTCTGGACATTTTTTAACTAGTGTGTTTACAAATGACACCTAAAATTACTATAAATTAAAGAGATGAGTGGAAATGTTTTTCTCTGTTTTTTAGTTTTTTTACTTTGTGGATTTGTCAGTATTTTGTGTATTCTTAGTGTCATTGATTCTCCTGTATAGCCTATCATTTTCTTTCTGTTCGAATTGGCTTTTTACACAACAAAAGAGGGATAGGCAAATGCAAAATTATAGAAATTAACGGGATCTTTGGGGCAGGGATAGTTACAGAAACTACTTTTAATGCTTTTTTTTAATGGCTAGATTTCAAGTTGGCAGTGGCCCTATTTAAATTGTTGATTTTTTTCACTATAATATAGGTGTGTGTATGTAATATATGCTACATAATACAAACTAGACTATTTGGACCTTAGGCTTCATTATTGTTCTGCGGAGTGAAACTCCATTTTGCCCGTGGTAGAACTTAAAAGCTGATCCAACCAGGTTTCTAAGGTTCTATTTCCTTGATTTTGGGACTGTCCTTTTAACCTTTCCCTTCTTAATTTTCCTAGCCTCTATGCACCCCCAACCCATCATGGTGCCATATATTTATTCTCCCCCATTTCTGTAATTGCGGGTATTTGATGAATAGTTTAGCAAAGAAGTATAGAGAGTAGAATGTCTAGCACTTTGTTCTGTAGCTGAGGATAGAGCTTTTGTCACACATCTGACTGTCTTCAGCTGCCTCTCCAGAATCCCACACAGCTTAGTCCTGACAGACCTGGCTTCATTTTCTGTGTTCATGTCATACCTGTTGGCAAATAGATACTCTGGACTTCTCTTCTGAGGAGTCTCATAATGATTGTGTCTATCCAATGAATGCTGCAGGCCACTAAACTTTGCAAGTCATTGAGGCCAAGAATTTAGGAAAGAGGGATTGGATATTTGTATGGAAAAGAAAAACATCGAGATTTGTTATAGTTAATACTAAAAAAAAGACTTCAGGAAAGAACAGAAAACCTTATGCTTCAGGGTTTAAACCAAGCTGTACTGGGAATTAGAATGACATGTTTGTGTGTGACAAGTTTATCCCACAGCTGCTTGTTGCATGGTTCCTTGTGCCTGCCCCTGAAGCATCTGGTGCTGGCCGCTGCCAAAGACAGGATATTAGACTAGATGGACCGTGTGTTTGATCTGGTTTGGCAATTCCTATGTTCCAGGGTTGTTGAAGCACTTGTCTTGTAAAGATAGCTGAACTCCTGAGGATGTTTAGAATCCATTATGAATAAGATTATTTTTAAGGAAGATGTGAAAATCTTCGTAGCTCAATTTTTAAAAAGTATGCATAAATCTTAACTTAAATGGGAAAAACCTCTCCTGTTAAGTAATTGTGAATTTTATTTTATTTACAGGTTACTGCAAAACTGCAACGATGACAGTCTGAATGTTGCACTTCCTATGAGAATGCTTGAGGTATTTTCATCTGAGAATACGTATTTACCTGTTTTACAAGATGCCAACTATGTGGCATCACTATTTGAACAAATTTTGCACTACATGGTTCAAAAAGGTCAGTAGCAGGAATATTAGAAGTTGTGGAAAAAACACAAACTTTGAACAAATGTGTAACTGCTGAAGGCCATGTTACTGAAACACGTATTTTGACAACAGACATTATAGTTAACATTAAGTAGTTCTGACACTGACCCATAGTTTTAATGAACATGTTTGTGAACAGAAAGTTACAGCTCAATACTTGATTTCTTTGGAATCGTGTTTCTATACTGTATGTTTTACTAGGTTGTTAGTGCAATGTGTTTTACTATTTAGTTTGTTATATGCTAATATTATATAGTGCATATGCTTTTCATCTATCTGCTGTTTTACATGTGAGCAAATAACCTCCCCCCAAGACCCAAACTGCAGTTCTACTCTGAAAAATAACTTTGTAAAAATGTTATCTTCTTGTGCAACAGATGATCTCCCTTTATCTGCTAGATGGTGTTAAAAAGTGTTTGTTAATTTTTAATCCTGTTAGCACAATAGTACCAACACAGCAAAGAGATAGTGAGCTATGTTCTATTTCCTTTGTTCCATCATCAATAGAGTTGTTTGCGAAGTTCCAGGCAGTTACATCTGTGCAAACCTGTTGAAAGCAAATGGATTGCATAGGTGTCACTGAGGGTGTAATTTGGCTTGTGGAACTTTTATTACTTGTGGGATGTGCAAGAAGGAAAGAAGGCAGTTTGGCTTTCTGATCCTGGGTTGAGTTTGCCAGACTTATATCAAAGGGAATGGAAAAACTTTTTCTTCTTAACTGATCATGTTTGACCTGACAGCCATTTATAGGAAAAAACCACAGAACTCCAGGATGTCATTTCTACAGTCACTTCTTGGAATAGATCCATATTTTAAAGGACAAAATCCTGTGTTATGCTAGTCCTGTTGATTTAGATGGAACTGCTACAGTCAGAAATTACTTTTTACCAGAGCATAATACAGTGTGAGTGAGATTGCAATACGTTAATTGGCTTGCCTAGAAGCTATTACACATTTTCATAGTATGCTATTAAGAACACCATAATTTGTATCTTTGTTTAGCTCTTGTATAAAGTATTTTTGAAGGTGTCACCTCCATATAGTGATGTTAGCTTGTCATTACTACATAACATCCAGTTTTCAAAATTGATGTACGAGAATTTAAATCTGGATAGGTTAAAAATCTAAGTCCATAAAATTCAGCTGTCTGATCATAGTACAAAAAGCAAAAATAGTAAGACTGCATGATAATGGCAGTTGTGCTGTCCTTTTAATCGTACATGATACCTGAGTTATTGTACAAAACACTTTTGTGATCTTTGTTTATATCATTAATTTAAACTGTTTTGCACACAATCCATCTAGCCTGTGCTTCTGATAACTATTACCTTAGCTCCTGCATCTCCTGTACTTTCCATTTGTTATTTCCACCACTTGTTACATCTTATCATATAGCCCCTACCCAAAAGAGCTTAACAGTTGTTTGATATGTTGTACAGTGCCTAACACAACAGGCCTCTGATTTTTCCTTGAAGCCTCTAGGCAATACTGTAATACAAGTTGTTAATAATAACTTAAGTGAGTTAAGGCAAGCGGGATTTGGTCCAGGGGACACAAGAGCTGCTTAATGAAATGAAATGAAATTGCACCATAAAAAGGGGAACAAAACAGTTTTCAGGGTTTGGCAAGTGATAATATATTCACATTTAAAGATGAAGTTCAAAGGGTTGAAAACACACAGAGAAATAATTTTTAAATATTTATTTTTAATTATTCATAGCTTCTGGAAAGACCTGTGAAGGACACACTGCTTATCTGTGAATGCGCTTATATATTATGTGGGGGAGGGATAGTGGTTTGAGCATTGGCCTGCTAAACCCAGGGTTGTGAGTTCTATCCTTGAGGGGCCATTTGGGATCTGGGCCAAAAATTGGGGATTGATCTTGGTTTGAGCAGGGGGTTGGACTAGATGACCTCCTGCGTGTATTGATTTAAATACTGGCTTTGGAGTAGAGTACAGATGAAACTTTTTTTGCACAGTTCCTCTGGAGTAGGGGTATAGTATATCAGCCTTTTAGGCCTTGTCTTCACTAGGAAAAATATATTTTTAACTCATGTTAGCACGTATTCGCTAATGTGTTTAAAATACTAATATAGACAAGGCAAGTTGTAGTTCTGCAAGTATTTGTCCATATATATTCTAGTACTGACAAGGCAGCTGTAGCTCTAATGTCTGTGACTGTTGGTGTGCATGTGCCTTGCACACCTGAGTTTGGATTCCTTTGGCCAACAGTCTTCCTTGGGGCCATGCCCGTGCCCTGACTGTCCTTGTGCCGCCCAGCTGAGAGGAAAAGGCAGGGGACCCTCCACTCCTTTGCCAATATGGAATCCATGAGTTATGGAACTTCATAATAATAGGGAAAGAGGGTGGATCATGGCCTATATATGGACAACACATTTCTAAGAGCAACAGTAACTGTAAGATAAAGTAACCATTAATTTTAACATGCAAGTTGGTAAGAGTAAAATTTAGAGGGACCCTAGGTTTTACCTCAATCAAGTCATAGACGTTAGAGCTACAGCTGCCTTGTCAGTACTAGAATCTCAATACGTGTTAATATGCATTAGCTAGTGTGTTTAAAAATGCACCTTTTCCCTAGGGTACACATGGCCTTATAGTAAGAAAAAGTGTTTGTGGCAATATAAAGGCACTGTAACGTATAAAAATAAGAAACTGATATCTCGAACTTTCAAACTCAAATAATTTTTACTGCTGAAATACCCCTTAATTAGCCCTAGTATTAATAAATTGTAGGTATGTATGAAATCTAGATAACCTAGAGGCCATTTATCACACAAAGGCAATTTAAAAGTAGTAATATCAATTTAACTGAAATGTCAGCTACAGGGCAAGTTCAGTGCACATCCATATTTACAAGTGTACACTTGAGAAGAAGTGCTTCATTTGAGAAATACAGTTAAAACGCACTATTTTAACAATACCCTCTTTCTTAAAGTTAAACAAATGTTTTATAGTCTCCAGCAAGTGAGCTTCAAATATACATTTCCAGGTTTTGGCAACAGTGAATGTTCTTTCCAGGAAATGGGTGCAACAAAGGATTCTTCATCAGAGTACTATGTTTACTGCACTTCACTTTCAGCTATTACGATGTGATGCTGTGCTTGCAGAGCAAGTTTAAACTCTCTCAGGTTTGGTTTTAAGAGGCAGTGTGAAGGGTGGAAAAGTTAGTTCAACTTTTCAATACCTTAGAAACCTTCCAAATATGCTTTTGTGATGTGTGTCGTTGTCATGGACTGATTTTCACTGACTAGAGGAGGTAATTTGAATAGGATGGTTTTTATTACTGATGATAAAAGCATATGAGAACTGTAATATCTCTAGAAAATGTGTGAATCTACCTTAGTTTTCACATGCTCTACACCAGGGGTGGGCAAACTTTTTGGCCCGAGGGCCCCATTGGGGTTGCAAAATGGTATGGAGGGCTGGGTAGGGTAGGCTGTGCCTCCCCAAACAGCCTGGCCCCGCCCTCTCCCACATCCAACCCCCCCTGCTCCTTGTCCCCTGACTGCCCCCTCCCGAGATCCCCACCCCTAACTCCCCCCCCCCGCTCCCTGTCCCCTGACTGCCCCATCCACACCCCCGCCCCCGACAGGCCCCCTGGCACTCCCATGCCTATCCAACCTCCCCTCCCCCCCACTCTCTCACCCCCTGGGACCCCACCCCCTATCCTCCCCCCACCCTTACCCTGCCACTCAGAGTGGCAGGCCAGACAGGCTTATTTGAAAGCTTGGGAGGTGGGCGGGAACAAGCTGTGTGGCGGCGTGGCTGTGGGGGAGGGGCTGGGGGCAAGCCTCTCCGGCCGGGAGCTCAGGGGCTGGACAGGATGGTCCCGCGGGCCGTAGTTTGCCCACCCCTGCTCTACACTTCAAGTTCATTGAGCAAGAAGGTGAATTAACGATAGGATAGAATCATGCAATAGTCTTTGGATCTTACTGAGCTAAATGCTGTTCAGGTTACCTCCCACCCACATCTTTGTGGTGTAGTCAATGGAACATCATGTTGTTATGCAAGAAATCCACAATTTAGGAGCAATTTTCAATCCAGACTGGTGGAGGTCAGAAGTATTTGTAGAATTGTGATACTCCTTCAACAGCAGGTATGTGTGTTGGATGTCATAAGATACTCTGGAAGTTTTTGGATCTAGTGAGAGCCATTGATGGTGTCCAAAAGGCCAAAAAACCAACTGTCAGAAATGTGACAGGCGGATGAGTTCAGAGAAATAGGAGATTTAGTATACTGTGTCTAGGTGGCAACTGCTTTAAAGAGCCAGTTCAGCAGGAGAAGGTTATTTTTGAAAGTAGGCTAATTCTGTATACATTTATCTGTCTCTGCAGTTTACAAAATAAACTGCATTTCCAAAAAAACTGTTGATGACCTGTCCAATTTCTTTTGTGAATATAGCTTTTTGCCTTTTTGCTGCATTTTTCCAGTTTATCTATTAATTGTTTAAATCAGACTTTATGCTATGAATTGTAAAGCGCTCCTAATTATAAATTGCAGTTTTCTTTACAACTCAAGAAATAAATGGTTGCATATATTTTTATTTGTTTCAGGATACTACAGGTCGCTTTATTTGTTAATTAACAACAAGCTTCCATCGAGTATTGAATATTCTGATGTCTCTCGAGTTCCTATTGCAAAAATACTGCTAGAGAATGTTCTGAAACCATTGCACTTTACATATAGCTCCTGTCCAGAGGGTGCAAGGTAATCAAAGGAGATCTTTCAGTGTTTGTATATCAACTCATTATTATCTTAGATACATAGGGTACATGCAGTTTTTAGTTAAGTTTTTATATGTGCTGTTGAGTGCACAGTATTACAGAAAAAATGAGTTTTATTATGTGATAGTGCAATAATATACTGAAGTAGGTTTTCTGAAATTCTTTACAGCACTTCAGTTAAATGTAATTGTTCATAATCTTGAAATGGTTTCAGGACAGTTTTATGTGGGTGTATTAGGCTTTAAAGAAAAATACAAATAGAATAATATTGAGAAGGGCCGATTAAATTAATTATTTGAGTAATCTGACGAGCTCAATATAGTGGCATAGAATTAAGGAATGCAGCTATACATAGTTTCCTTGATAGATAAAATAATGTGTTCAGACTCGCAAGTTGATGATCAATCACTTTATGGATGTGCTGGTGAAAAGTTGTGTTTACATTTTCTGTAAAGAACCTTTTTTCCCCCCTTTCAGGCAACAGATTTTTGCTGCCTTCACAGAAGAGTTTCTGGCAGCACCTTTTACAGATCAGATATTCCATTTCATCATTCCAGCACTTGCAGATGTGCAAACACTTTTCCCTTATGAACTCTTCCTGAATGCACTATTAACAGAAAGCAGGCGTTCAAGAAAAAGTGATAGAGCTCCATGGCTGTTTTACTTTGTTTTAACTGTTGGTGAAACATATTTGGGTATGAAAAATATATAATCTATTCAGTTAAAATGAATTTTTGTGTACTGTATAATATGGTTCTTTGAATTGACATGTTACGTATCACCATAGTATATTTTAGTATTCTTCATGGTCTGAAAAAGAAATCAAAAGTGATGGACAGTTTAAAATATGAAGATCATTAGATGTATTCTTCTTGCAGCCCATTCCAAGATTCATATAATTCTTTGCAATATAGGGCATACTTTAATTGTAAGCTTTTGAGCATGTTGTTTATTGATAAGGGATTCTTGTTGAACACTGTTATATTCAGCCATAGTACAGTATGATCTGCTTACTTTGTTTTATTTGTTTATTTGCTGTAGGATCCCTTTCAGAGGAAGGGCTACTTGTGTATTTAAGGGTACTTCAAACATTTCTTTCTCAGTTACCTGTGTCTGCTACTAGTGCACATTGTCAAGATGCAACCAGTGATTCTGAAGATGAGGATGAAGAAATCAGTAAGATGATGACCATACCTGTAAGTATTAAAGGGTTCCGCTGAATAAAATCTTATTATAGCAACACCATAGTTAAAATTGAGGAAGGCACTTTCATTGTATTCCCCTCATTTAATTTACCGCTGATGCAGTGAAACCCTGTCCTTGTTCCTCCCCCTTCCCTTCTGCCCGTGGCAGTCAGCTGGCTTGTGACATTCAGGGTGCAGAAGGATGGGGGGAGGAGCGAGGACTCGGCACGCAGCCTCCCCCCTCCCTCCCCTGCTTCCTGCCCGTGGCAGTTAGCTGCTTTGCGGCATTCAGGATGCAGGGGAGGGGAGCGCGCCGAGTTCTTGCTCTTCCCCCCTCCCTCCCTCCTGAACGCTGCAAGCCAGCTGATTGCCGCAGGCAGGAGGCAGGGGGATGAGGGGAAAGGCGCTGATCCACAGGGTCTGCCAGCGGGTGGGAGCCGCTGTGGGGTGGCGGGGGCGGCATAGGGGGGCGGCCAGCTGTGGACAAAGCAGGCAGCCAAATGACATTATAGCGAAGCATTGCACAACTTTAAATGGAGCATGTTCTGTAATTGATCAGGGACATAAGCTTGAAACAATGTTAAGCGAGAGGACATTAAGTGGGGAGTTACTGTATTTGTACAGCGCATAGTACAGTGAGGTCCTGGTCCATGACTTGGGCTTCTAGGCACTACAAAAATACAAATAATAATAACCAAGAATTCTTAAAAGTACAGGAGCAGCAACACAATCATAAGACACAAATTTATATTAAAAAGTTTGTTGCTTCATAAAACATTATCTGATTAAAGGCTTCCTTTTATTTTTAATCTTGTTTTTACAGGGGAAGGGATGGGAAGTGAATATTGGATTCCACAGAGAAATACTTATAGAAACTGCTTACGAAAGGGTCTCAAAATAGCTTTCCACATGAAATTTTGTGAAGATCAACACACTTTTCTTTAACTTAATATACTTTCAGATTTTGCCATTTCCAAGCAAAATAAAATTCTTGAAAAAAGTGACCCATTAAAATTAATTTGGGTAGGAATACAGTATGACATTTAGAATGATTTACTTTGATAGAAAAAGAAATGTCAGTTGACTTTCTCGTTTAATTTTGTATTTTAAAGGGAACCTTGTAGGGCTTGTATCTGATAACACTGAGTTGTCAAGGAACACAGCCATCAAATCTTCCCACTTGAAAATATTATATTCTTCCCTTAGAGAAATTTATATATTCTTCTTTGAGTGCTTGCTCATGTCTATTTCATTTTAGGTGTGTGTGCACCCATGTGCACAGTTGTCGGAGATTTCTGCCTTAGCGGTATCCGTAGGGCCGACTGTGGTGCGCCCTGGAGTGGAGCTCCCATGCAGTGGTATGTCAGGTGCCGCTAGCCCTACGCCCTTTCAGTTCCTTCCTACTGTCTGTGATGGTTGGTTGGAGCGCCTTGTTTTGCTTCTCAAGATCAGTGGTTATCCATTGACTAGTTCAGTTGTTGTTGCGCATAGTGTCAAAGATAGTTGATAGTGTTGGTTAGTCAGTAGAGCCCCAGTTTGAACTTTGTCCCGAGCGGGGCATGCCCCGCTCCCCTGGCTTCAAGCTGTGTGCGTCATGCAGCAGGCCAAGGCTGATCAGCGATCCTCACGATAACTCTCTTAGGCACCTGGGAGAAGGCCATAGAAAAGAGAGGTGCTGCATCTGTAAGAACTTCGCCCGCGGACCCAGAAGGAGCGGGAAATCTGCCTGAGGACGTTATTGATGGAGGCTGCTCTTCGCCCGGTGTCGCAACCCTCCACTATGGCACCTACACCTGGCACTTCAGCCTTGGCATGCAGCATACCGTCGGCGCTGGACTTGGCCCTGCACCATTCCGTTTCGCCTGCGCCAAAGAAGAGGCTGAGGAAAAGAACCTCCTCGGCATGGAAGGAGCGGGGGCCTCAGGCAAAGGACCTGTGTCAGGCCATGTGCTCTCTGTGGGGCTTCATGTGGTTACCGCGGAGGTCAGACGTGCCAGGGACCCGTCTCCCACCCCGGGCAGCAGCAGGGGTTCCTAGCCAGTGATGGGGCCTTCAGTGCCTGAAGCAGTCCCGGCGGCTAAGGAGCAAGACCAGCAGGCTCCTCAGGTGTCACACCAGGTGACCGATATGGCTCTGCTCTCGACACCGAAGGGGAAAGCCAGCAGGGTGCTGCAGCATAGACTGGTGGAACACCTCAGATCACAGGATCGCAGGTGCAAGTCCCCATTGCTGCAACCTCAGGACCTGGCTCCGCAGCCTAGCTCGCTGGCCAGACGACCTAGACCTTCATCGAGTTCCTCTCCTACTAGACGAGGGACTCCGGACTCGTGGCACCATTCCCTGTACCGCTGACCATCTGGCCATAGGTCACTTACACGCCGAACAGCCTCTCCCAGAAGGTCTCATTGTCGTCCGTCTCTGTCCTGGAGGGCTCGTTTGGGATCTCAGACTGTGATTTTTAGCCCGTCACTGAGACGGGGCAACTCCCCTCCGACACGGGAGACCGAGGCGGCACTGGCTGCAGTGCTGACGCAGCAGGAGCTGTGGCCCCGCCATTGGCCATACTGGAACCCTTGGAGGGTGCTGGTGATGCTGGTCCAGTACTCCCAGCCCTCCCTGGTTGCATAGGACAAACCAGCCGAGGTACTGCTGGTGCTGCAATCGGAACATGGCACTGCGGTTGAAGCAGAGCCGTGCACTGTACCCCGACACCGAGGGAGCCCTCCCCCAACAAGGGAGGGAATGACACCATCCCTCAGGCAATACAATTGTCCTTGTCATCCCCAGATGAGGCAGTGGCCGGACCCTCCCACACCAGCAGTCCCCTGGATGACTTTAAGGAGCACCAGACCCTCCTTAAATGGGTGGCTGAAAATCTTTGCTTGCAGATTGACCTCTTCAATGTCATCTCAGCCACCACACCGGCAAAAATTGCATTGGCTGTCCACCCAGCGTTGCTCAAAATAGCCAAATTGGTGTTGCAAGTCCCCTTATCTATTCCGCTGACAGAATAAAGAAAACGGAAAAGAAATACTATGTTCCTGCAAAGGGCTTCAAGTATCTGTATACTCATCCCCCTGCGGTATCATTGGTTGTGTCCGCGGTGAACGAAAGGCCACACCAGCGGAAAGCTGAAAAATAAGGAGGCCAAAAGACTTGACTTATACGGCAGGAAAGTTCATTTGACAGCCAGCTTACGGTTTCAGGTCTCTAACCACCAGGCCCTGCTAGGACCTTATAAATTTAACCTGTGGGACTCCCTGAATAATTAATGGAGACCCTCCCACAGCAGCGTGCCCAAGAGTTTGCCATGTTGGTGAGTGAAGTCACGGCGGTGGCCCGGGGAGTCCTCCACATGGCCTGGGACGCGACGGACTTGGCTGCCAGGGTGGTCGGATCGGAAGTGGCCATGAGACGCAGCTCCTGGTTGCAGGCTTCTGGACTGTCCCAGGAGATGCAGACCACAATCCAGGACCTGCCATTCGAGGGTTCGGGGCTCTTTTCTGAGCCAACTGGCTCTAGGCTCCATGGGCTCAAGGACTCAGGAGCTATCCTCCGATCCCTGGGCTTGCACACCACTCAGCAATCCAGGAAGACGTTCCATCCTCTGTCCTCCTCTTCTGACGCAGTCTAGGTCCCGGGGGGCTTCCAGGTTTGGCTCCTACAGGAGAAAGGAAAAGGACAAAGGATCCAAGAGATGCTACCTGTCCTCTTCGCGCCTGGCTGCCCAACCTGACCCTCCCAGAAGTCAGGGAAGCCAGAAGCAGTCATTTTGAGGGTGCACTCGAGGACGGCACCCCGGCCAATGTACTGGATACAACGCTCCCTTTCCTCAACCGCCTCCACCCCTTCCGGTCGGCCTGGTCCTTTGGAACGGCTGGGTGCTAGATATGGTTTCTTTGGGCTATACCCTGCAGTTTATAGACAACCACCTTTCCAAGTCCCCTTCCCTGTCCCTCTTCAGCGACTCTTCTTACGATCAACTCCTCGTTCAGGAGGTCGAAAACGTCCTGTACCTGAGGGCAGTGGAAAAGGTCCCTCGGAACCTGGAAGGCAGAGGATTCTACTCCCTCTACTTCCTGATTCCGAAGGCAAAAGGAGGCCTCAGACCCATCCTAGACCTGCATCGCCTCAACAAGTCTCTCAAGAAATTGAAGTTTCGCATGATCTCCATGGCCTCCATCATCCCATCCCTGGATCTGGGAGACTGGTTTGCTGCCCTCAATTTTAAAGGACACATATTTCCATCTTCCCAGGGCACCGATGCTTCCTCCACTTCATACTGGGACGGTGCCATTTCCAGTTCGTGGCGATGCCCTTTGGTCTCTTGTCAGCCCCGAGGATATTCACAAAGTGTTTAGTGCCAGTGAATCTGAGCCGTCAGGAAGTCCAAATGTACCCATACCTCGACGACTGGTTGATAAGGGGCCTGTCTCCAGCTCAGGTGTGGAGACATCTCGACCTGGTATGTTCCGCCTGTTGTGACCCTGGGTTGATGATAAACGAGAAAAAGTCAACCTTAACACAGTACAATGCATATAATTCATTGGAGTGGTCCTCGACTCCACTCAGACCAGGGTCTTCCTCCCCGACACTCCGTTCCAGGCCATGGTGGACCTCATTGCGGGCCTATGGGCCCACCCGCTCACCACTGCCCAAATGTGCCTGAGGCTGTTGGGCCCGTGGCAGCGTGAACTTACGTGTTCGGGCACGCATGAGTCCGCTTCAGACCTCTTCAGGTGTGGCTGTCATTGGTCTGTGTTCCCAACCGGCACAGCATGCACCGGGTGGTCTGGATCCCGGACAGCGTACTGTTGTCCCTCAGATGGTGGCAGGATCCGACGTCGGTGTTGGAAGGCATTCCCTTTGCGATCCCAGCCTTGTATTGTCTAGCCACCTGGGCGCTCTCAGCACTCAAGGTCGTTGGTTCAGTTGTGATCGTTCCCTGCATGTCAATATCAGGGAGCTCAGGGCGGTACAACTAACCTGCCAAGCCTTTCTATCTCATATACAAGACAGGGTGGTCTAGGAGTTGACTGACAACACGGCTACAGTCTTCTGTATCAACATGCAGGGCGGAGCCAGGCCGTCTGCCCTCTGCCAGGAAGCCCTCTGGCTCTGAGATTTCTGTCTGCAGCACGACATCCATCTTGTAGCTGCTCACCCTAATCATAGAATATCAGGGTTGGAAGGGACCTCAGGAGGTCATCTAGTCCAACAACCCCCTGCTCAAAGCAGGACCAATCCCCAATTTTTGCCCCAGATCCCTAAATGGCCCCCTCAAGGATTGAACTCACAACCTTGGGTTTAGCAGGCCATGCTCAAACCACTGAGCTATCCTTCCCAGGGACCGAGAACGCTTTGGCAGATTCCCTCAGCAGGATGTTCTCGTCTCGCCATGAGTGGTCCCTTCATCCAAAGGTGGTCAGTTCCATCTTCCGCAGGTGGGGAACTCCCCGGCAGAACAGGAAATGCCATGTCCTCTGCACGATTGGGGTCATGGACAGAGGATCCCTATCAGATGCCTTTCTGCTCTCGTGGTCAGGGGCGCTGATGTATGCCTTCCCTCCGGTGCTGTTGCTATCCAGGGTCCTCAAGAAGATTAAATAGGACAGGGTGAAGGTCATCCTCATACTGCTGGCGTGGCCACGCCAACACTGGTTCAGCACTCTGATGGATCTCTCTGTGATGACCCTATTCCAGTTACCACTCAGGTCGGACCTGTTTTCCCATAACCACAGCAGTCTTATGCACCCCAACCTGAGGGTGTTACATCTGACGTCTTGGCTGCTGCATGGCTAAACGCTCAGGAGCAGCAGTGCTTGGCTGAGGTTCAGCGCGTTCTGTTGGGAAGAAGGAAGCCGTCCACCAGAGTGACCTATCTGGCCAAGTGAAAACGGTTCGCCTGCTAGATTGTGGACAAGAATGTTGTTCCTGAGCGAGCTTCGCTGCAGCTTATTCTGGACTACCTCCTGCACCTCAAGCTCCAGAGCTTGTCCTTCTCATCAATCAAGGTCCATCTAGTGGCCATCTCAGCCTTCCACCTGCTGTTCGAAGGCAGGTCGGTGTTTGCTCAGGCTAGCACAGCCAGATTCCTTAAGGGCCTGGAGCGCCTCTACCCGCATGTCAGGGACCCCGTCCCTCTGTGGGACTTGAATCTGGTACTGTCACAGCTCGTGGGTCCTCTCTTTGAGCCACTGGCTTCCTGCTCCCTCCTCCTTCTCTCCTAGAAGGTCACATTCCTGCTCGCGGTGATGTCAGCCCGCTGGGTATCTGAGATTCGGGTGCTCACCTCGGAGCCACCATACACTGTCTTCTACAAGGATAAGGTTAAGCTAAGGCCATACCTGGCTTTTCTTCCCAAGGTAGTTTCTGTTTCATTCGAGCCAGGACATTTACCTACCAGTCTTCTTTCTAAAGCTACATAGGTCGGAGGAGGAGCATCAGGCTACATGCTCTGGGCATCAGAAGGGCTCTGGCCTTCTACATTGACAGGACCAAGGTGTTCTGTAAGTCGACGCAATTATTCGTTGCTGTGGCCGACAGAATGAAAGGTCGCCCTGTACCCACTCAAAGAATTTCTTCTTGGATCACTGCTTGCATTCCCTTCTGCTATGACCGAGTGAAGGTGCCACCTCTGGCGATTGTCACCGCCCACTCTATTAGGGCGCACATGCCTATCAAGGACGTCCGTAGAGTGGCCACCTGGTCATCTGTCAACACTTTTATGTCCCACTATGCACTGACCCAGCAGGCCTGGGACGATGCTGTCTTTGGTAGGGCAGTACTACAGGCCGCTAAGCTGTGAATTCTGAGCTCACCTCCATGGATACTGCTTGTGAGTCACCTAAAATGGAATCGACATGAGCAAGCACTCAAAGAAGAAAAAACTGTTACTTGTCTTTTCGTAACTGTTGTTCTTTGAGATGTGTTGTTCATGTCCATTCCATTTTCTGTACTCCTACCCCTCTGTTGGAGTTGCTGACAAGAAAGAACTGAGAGGGCACAGGGCCGGTGGCGCCTGCTATGCCGCCTCATGGGAGCGCCACTTCAAGGGGCACCACAGCCGGCCCTATGGATGCCGCTAAGGCAGAAATCTCCGACAACTGTGCACGTGAGCGTGCACATACCTGAAATGGAATGGACATGAGCAACGCATCTCAAAGAACAACAGTTACGAAAAGGTAGGTAACTGTTTTTTCTGCCACAAATGTCTACTGTACATATTTATTGTAGGGCTGTCAAGCGATTAAAAAAATTAATCGTGTTTAATCGTGCAACTAATCATGCTGTTAAACAATAATAAAATACCATTTATTTAAATATTTTTGCATGTTTTCTACCTTGTCAAATATATTGATTTCAGTTACAACACAGAATACAAAGCATACAGTGCTCACTTTATATATTTTGTTGTTACAAATATTTGCACTGTAAAAACAAAAATAAATAGTATTTTTCAATTCACCTTGTACAAGTACTGTAATGCAATCTCTTTATCATGAAGGTTGAACTTACAAATGTAGAATTATGTACAAAAATAACTGCATTGAAAAACAAAAGAATGTAAAACTTTAGAGCCTACAAGTCCACTCAGTCCTACTTCTTGTTCAGCCAATTGCTAAGATAAACAAGTTTGTTTACATTTGCAGAAGATAATGCTGCCTGCCTCTTGTTTACAATGTCACATGAAAATGAGAACTGGCCTTCACATGGCACTGTTGTAGCCAGCGTTGCAAGATATTTATGTGTGAGATGCGCTAAATATTCATAGTCCCTTCATGCTTCAACCACCATTCCAGAGGACATGCATCTATGCTGATGATGTGTTCTGCTCAATAACATTCCAAAGCAGTGCGGGCCGACGCATGTTCATTTCCATCATCAGAGTCAGATGCCACCAGCAGAAGGTTGATTTTCTTTTTTGGTGGTTCAGATTCTGTAGTTTCTGCATCGCAGAGTTGCTCTTTTAAGACTTCTGAAAGCATGCTTCACACCTCGTCCCTCTCAAATTTTGGAAGGCACTTCAGATTCTTAAACCGTCCGTCGAGTGCCATCTCACATTGGTACCTTCTTTTAGTTTTGTGAAATCTGCAGTGAAAATTCTCTTAAAATGAACATGTGCTGGGTCAGCATCCGAGACTGCTATAACATGAAATATATGGCAGAATGCAGGTAAAGCAGAGCAGAAGACATACCATTCTCCCCCAAGGAGTTCAGTCACAAATTTAATTAACGCATTATTTTTTTAATGAGCGTCATCAGCATGGAGGCATGTCATCTGGAATAGTGGCCAAAGCATGAAGGGGCATACGAATGTTTAGCATATCTGGCATGTAAATACCTTGCAATGCCGGCTACAAAAGTGCCATGCAAAAGCCTGTTCTCACTTTCTGGTGATATTGTAAATAGGAAGCAGGCAGCATTATCTCCTGTAGAGGTAAGCAGACTTGTTTGTCTTAGTGATTTGCTGAACAAGAAGTAGGAGTGAGTGGGCTTGTAAGCGCTAAAGTTTTACATTTTTTTTGTTTTTGAGTGCAGTTACATAAAAAAAAAAAATCTACATGTGTAAGTTGCACTTTCACGATAAAAAGACTGCACTACAGTACTGGTATGAGGTGAAAAAATATTTAATACATTTCATTTGTTGTTCTGTTTAACCATGTGATTAAAACTGCGATGAATCACGATTAATTTTTTTAATGGCGATTAATTTTTGAGTTCATCACATGAGTTAACTGCAATTAATCAACTGCCCTAATTTATTATATTATATTAATATTTCTATTAGCTATCAACATTTTAAAGTATACGCTGCTCCTTCCCCTCATTCATTAGTGGAACTTTAGCTTTGTAGCAAAATATATATAATACATTGACTTTATATGTCAGTCTCATTTCTTTAGGGTGCTTTCCAAGCTACTATTAACTTACTTTTAAAGATTTTTTTAAATTAAAGATTTTGAAGTCTTATTTTGCATAGTTTTGATAATGTAAATGCTGGCAGATCTTTAACTAAATGTTCCATGGAAGTTTGTGGTTTGGCACCTGAAGGCTGGTTTGGTAAAAATGGAATCTAAGGGTCTGTTCAGAGACAATTTACAATAATTGATAAATACCCGACTGTATCTGACTTAAAACAGAATAGGCAAAACCTCCCCCGAGGAGACTCCACTGCTTAATAGCACTCTGCCACATAGATTCATAGATACTAAGGTCAGAAGGGACCATTATGATCATCTAGTCTGACCTCCTGCACAACGCAGGCCACAGAATCTCACCCACCCACTCCTGCGAAAAACCTCTCACCTATGTTTGAGCTACTGAAGTCCTCAAATCGTGGTTTAAAGACTTCAAGGAGCAGAGAATCCTCCAGCAAGTGACCCGTGCCCCATGCTACAGAGTAAGGCGAAAAACCTCCAGGGCCTCTTCCAATCTGCTCTGGAGGAAAATTCCCTCCCGACCCCAAATATGACAATCAGCTAACCCCTGAGCATATGGGCAAAATTCACCAGCCAGATACCCAGGAAAGAATTTTCTGTAGTAACTCAGATCCTACCCCATCTAACATCCCATCACAGGCCATTGGGCCTATTTACCATGAATATTTAAAGATCAATTAATTACCAAAATCATGTTATCCCATCATACCATCTCCTCCATAAACTTATCGAGTTTAATCTTAAAGCCAGATAGGTCTTTTGCCCCACTGCTTCCCTTGGAAGGCTATTCCAAAACTTCATTCCTCTCATGGTTAGAAACCTTCGTCTAATTTCAAGTCTAAACTTCCCAATGACCAGTTTATATCCATTTGTTCTTGTGTCCACATTGGTACTAAGCTTAAATAATTCCTCTCCCTCTCCGGTATTTATCCCTCTGATATATTTATAGAGAGCAATCATATCTCCCCTCAACCTTCTTTTAGTTAGGCTAAACAAGCCAAGCTCCTTGAGTCTCCTTTGATAAGACAGGTTTTCCATTCCTCGAATCATCCTAGTAGCCCTTCTCTGTACATCTGCCCTTCTCTTTCCCCCTCCCGCCCGTGAGCACTTTATGTACGTGTGTGTGTGTGTGTGTGTGTGTGTGTGTGTATGTATGTGTGGCTAGAGAGACAGTGAAAGATTTGAGTGCTCCCATTCATGGGCTAAATCATCATAGTTCAGTGATGTTTGTGGAGCTGTAATATTTCACACTGGCTAGGGATCTGGCCATATGCGTGGACATGGGAAGTAGGCATATATAGGTCTGCTCCAAAGCCCATTGAAGTCAAAGATGGTCTTTCTAGTGCCTTCAGCAGGCATTGGATCAGGCACATATTGTACTGACTCATGTACCTGCCTGTGTTTGGGGGGGAGGGGTGGGGTGAGGTGGGGTTTAAATCACCTCCAAAATATTTTGCTGTAACCTGTGAAATGGTTTTTAATACATTTATTTTGTGGGGGAGTGAATTGTGTTAATTATAGTAAAATTCTGAAGCTTTGTTTAAAGAAACTGTAGGCTCCATAGTGTTAAAAGTTTAAGAAGTCTTCAAAACTGATCGTTTTTTGGTATATTTACAGGGTGACGGGAGAATATCAGTACAGTATATAACTGAGGAGTGTCTAAAGAAACTGGATACAAAACAGCAGACAAACACTTTACTGAATATGGTCTGGAGAGATTCAGCTAGTGAAGAAGTCTTCACGCTGATGGCATCAATCTGCCACACACTAATGGTGCAACACCGAATGATGGTGCCAAAAGTCAGGCAAGTACCAATAATATGGAACTATAACTCTGGCGGGCCTAAAACTTTGACTCTGGTTTGTAGTCGCATGCAAGCCTGTAATGATGATGATCTGCTTGTCTGTCAACTTTTTGGTGTTGTGCTCAATCATGGTATTGAAATGTATAAGAATCCTGCTTTTCGTGTACTTTAGGGAGAAAACTTCTTTTATAATGCAATACTGTGCCTGTTGAGTGTGCTTCCTGCTCATTCTGGAGAGGACCACTGCATACATAAGTGTGCACCCCTCATTTATTGTTAATGCGTTCGCCAGTAAAATTAGCATTTCACCTGTATTTCAGTCATAGGTGTCTGAAGCTGGTAGGGTATTCATGATCAGGTGCGCGTGTGTGTGTGTGTGTGTTTGGAGGAGTGTGTGGCTTCAAATCCTAAATATAGGTGAAAATTTGGAGCTATTAATTTTGTAGAGTCCCTTTAAAAAGATTGAAAAATACAGGTAGCTATGATGAGACTTAGCTTCCTGTATTCAAAATAAAGATCCTGATTATATTTTTATCAAATTATTTAATTCAAATGGCACATCAGTAATATTAAATAGGGCTGTCAAGCGATTAAAAAAATTAATCCCGATTAATCTTGCGATTAAACAAATAGAATACCATTTATTTAAATATTTTTGGACGTTTTCTACATTTTCAAATACATTGATTTCAATTACAACACAGAATACAAAGTGTACAGTGCTCACTTTATATTTATTTTTGATTTCAAGTATTTTCACCGTAAAAAAACAAAAGAAATAGTATTTTTCAATTCACCTAATACAAGTACTATAGTGCAATCTCTTTATCATGAAAGTTGAACTTACAAATGTGGAATTGTGTAAAAAAACCCCAAAAACCTGCATTCAAAATAAAACAGCATAAAATGTTAGAGCCTGCAAGTCCCCTCAGTCATACTTCAGCCAATCGCTCAGACAAACAAGTTTGGTTACAATTTGCAGGAGATAATGTCACCTGAAAGTGAGAACAGGCATTCACATGGTACTGTTGTAGCCGGAGCTGCAAAATATTTACGTGCCAGATGCACTAAAGATTCATGTGTTCCTTCATGCTTAAACCACCATTCCAGAGGACATGCATCCATGCTGATGACAGGCTCTGCTCGATAACGATCCAAAGCAGAGTGGACCGATGCATGTTCATTTTCATCATCTGAGTCAGATGTCACCAGCAGAAGGTTGATTTTTTTTTTTTTTTTGGTGGTTCCGGTTCTGTAGTTTCCACATCTGAGTGTTGCTCTTTTAAGTCTTCTGAAAGCATGCTTCACACCTCGTCCCTCACGGATTTTTGAATGCACTTCAGATTCTTAAACCTTGGGTCGAGTTCTGAAGCTATTTTTAGAAATTTCACATTGGTACCTGCGTTTTGTCAAATCTGCTGTGAAAGTGTTCTTGAACATGTTCTGGGTCATCATCTGAGACTGCTATAACATGAAATATATGGCAGAATGCAGGTAAAACACAACAGGAGACATACAGTTCTCCCCCAAGGAGTTCAGTCACAAATGTAATTAACACATTCTTTTTTTAATGAGCATTATCAGCATGGAAGCATGTCCTCTGGAATGGTGGCCGAAGAATGAAGGAGCATACGAATGTTTAGCATATCTGACACGTAAGTACCTTGCAACGCTGGCTACAAAAGTCCCATGCGAATGCTTGTTTTCACTTTCTGGTGATGTAAACAAGAAGTGGGCAGCATTATCTCCTGCAAACTTTAACCAAACTTGTTTGTCTGAGCAATTGGCTGAAATAGGATTGAGTGGACTTGTAGGCTCTAAAGTTGGACATTGTTTTATTTTTGAATGCAGTTTTTTTGTACATAATTCTACATTTGTAAGTTCAATTTTCATGATAGAGATTGCACTATAGTACTTGTATAAGGTGAATTGAAAAATACTATTTCTTTTGTTTTTACAGTGCAAATATTTGTAATAAAAAATATGAAGTGAGCACTGTACACTTTGTATTCTGTGTTGTAATTGAAATCAATATATTGAAAATGTAGAAAACATCCAAAAATATTTAATAAATTTCAATTTGTATTTTATTGTTTAACAGTGCGAATAATCACGATTAATTTTTTTGAGTTAATCGCGTGAGTTAACTGATTAATTGACAGCCCTAATATTAAACTATTCTGGAGTAACTAGTTTTAGTTAAAAACGTGTTCATTTACTGGTAGTAAAATGAAAAGCTCTAAGTATTTTTGGTATGTATTAAACATAATCAATTCAAACTGCATTGTAAACAATGATACACCAAACTAATTAGATTCTATCTTAGCCCAGTGGTGTTTATAGCTTTTAGAGGAAGTAAGATGTCAGTGAAACTGTGATTGCTCGATTAGGGTAATTAGCTCTTTGTAGATTAATTGCATTAGGACAGGATGTGAGATCTGAAGATCATAGCAGCAGCTGAATTAGTACGCTTGTTTTATTGTTGCAGCTAGTCCATTGCCTTGGATAATAATTACTGGATTTAAATGCATCACTGCTCTGGCTTGAATTTACTGGTAAACTGTGTGGAAAAGGTGCTTAATGAATAAAGAAGTCTTTTTTAGCCTTAATTGTATGAGTAAGGCATCTGTTCCTCTGAGGAACCATAGATAGAAGTTTGTAATTATTTGTGGTAATGGATTAGGTGTTATGCATTAATATATATGTCACAGGTTTTGTAAGATGGTTCAACAACTTAGAAATATGCAAACCTATGTTAAATCAGTTAGAGTAACACAGCTGTTCCATGCTGTAATTATTTTGGAATAGTTACTGAAAAGATGAGTTTGTCTTCTACAGAATTAAATATTAGAAACATTGATTTTTCTGTTTTCTCAGGTTATTTATTAGAATAAATATATTTTAAAGGCATATTGTCAGTCTTTCACAGCTAGTTGTTTAGCTAACTTCTTATCTGTTTATAATATCTTTCATTATTAAAACTTGATTGAAGTTGAAAATCAGAGGTTCTGATGCTGGACCCATTGAAGTTAATGATAAAGCTCGCTTTGTCTTCAGTAGGTATGGGATCAGGACCTGTGTTACTTTTCTCCATTTATAATGTTAGGTTACTTTTACAGAATCCTCAACATTGAAAATAGGTTAATCAGTGTAAATGTTTAGCCTGTCGCACTTTGTTTCTCATGTACTAGCACAGTTCTGCTATATTTCATAAGAGCATCTGACAAACAAAACAGTAAAAACTGTCATTGATATTTTTCTCAAATATTTTCATAACATTCTTTCCATTATGTTTTAAAGCTGTCAGTCCTGTAAACACTAACAGATGTATTCAACTTTAAGCATGAGTAGGCCCATTGGCTTCAGTGCAGTTAGTCAGAGAATTAAAGTTAAGCTCACCCATGGAGGTATTTGCAGGATTGAACCCTATATTTTTATATCTCCAGAAGATAAATACAACCTTGGTGTGCTTTTTTTATTACAGTTTTAAATGTTGCCTATCGGTTATGATCCAAAGACCATTAAAGTCAGTTCTTCCATTTGTGTTTAATGGGTTTTGGATCAAACCTGTGCTATCTGGCTGCTATGACAAATATTTGTGTGTGTGTATTGTAAGGAGATTTTGCCTATTGTTTTGAAGTATTGCATTTTGTATATTTTTCACAAGTAGTTCAAAACTTACAGGTCATTTGTTTCAACTTATGTACTATCGCTTTTTTATAGCCTGTTGAGAAAAATGCTCTTCCTTGTTTTAGCATGTATGTTACAAGTTCAGGAGTGCTGATAACTGTAGCTCTTAAGTGCCAGTTACAGATTTAGTTCCCATCACAACTTTAAACTGTAAACAAAGATTCACTTTTATAATAGTATTGTATTGTATTGTATGGCAGATTTAATGTTGCTATTAAAGCTACTCCAAAGTTTGTCTTTTTGAGTCTGGTTTACTTAAAATACCAATTATTTTGAGTAAATAATATTTA
This sequence comes from Natator depressus, assembly GCF_965152275.1. Classification (NCBI taxonomy): domain Eukaryota; kingdom Metazoa; phylum Chordata; order Testudines; family Cheloniidae; genus Natator; species Natator depressus. Next base: position 244,525,298 of record NC_134235.1, on the reverse strand, counting down.
CATAATAAATTATGATTATTTTGTTGCAGAAACCATGTTAAAATGGGAACATTGGAGGTAAACAAGAATAATGTATTCAAAATAACCTTTCATTTACAATGCATTAGATGTTCTGGGGGAAAAAATTCCCATTAAATTTGAAGTCTCATTGATAAAATTAATCTGGGATCAGCATGAAAATTTTATATATTGAAAAATAGAACTCTCAAATATAAAAGTAAGTCATGTCAATTAAGGCAAAGCTAGTAATGCAGGGCATTGCAAAGTGAGACAGTAAATGAAAATTCCACCATTTAAAACTGAAAATATTGTTAGAACAAAAATTTAGCATAAGTTTAACTCAGATGAGTGGTAGGGAAAGAATGAATGTCTTAAGATTGTGGAGTTTTAAAAAAAGCTTTTTAAAAATGTACAGTTTATTTCCTTTATAATAGAAAAATCTTACCTTACAATGTGTACATACTACATAACTCACTGGAAAGGTAATTCCTTTGCTTTCTATGGATCTTCAATGCAGCTGGAGAGATGCATTGGTTGCAAAGTATTCTAGAAACATAAGGATTGTCATGCTGGATCAGACCATGGTTAAATCTAGTCAGATATCCTGTCCAACTGTGGTCAATACCAGGTACCTCAGGGGAAAGATACAAGAATCTGTGTACTAGGTAGTTATGCGTGTGGGGAATGTTTCTTCCTAACATCAAATAGTCAATGGTTGTCTTCTGCCCTGAACCCATGAGGGTATATGTCCCTATTTTTCTGTCAGTCTTAACATAACTGTGGATAGTCTCATTGTCCAGAAAAATGTCTACTCTTTCTTTGACTGTTGCTAAACTCTTGATCTCATTGATACTTGCTACTGTGAGTTCAATTTAATTTTACATGTTAAAAAATATTTCCTGTTATAAATTTTACATTTTGGCTGGTCAGAATCACTGAATAATCCCTTTGTTCTGTAGTATGAGAGATGTTAAATAGGAATTTCTCTATTCCTTCCCCCCACACCATATCCATGTCCATTTTATTCCTCTCTTCTTTAAACAATCCTAAACTTTTCAATCTCTTCTTATGCAGAAGCCTTCCCATGTATCATTCTCTAATAATTGTAATAATTTTAGTTGCCTATTTCTGGGCCCCATTTATTTCTGCATTGTCTCTTTTTAAGATGGCATGATCAGAACTGAACTGAACTGAACTTCACATAGCAGCAAATGAGAAGTAAAATATGATTTACTGCTTCCATTCTCCTTCTTAATCATATATATATATGAGAGAGAGAACTGAAGCTTTTGAAGGTTAAGTCGTCACTTATACTTGACCCACTATCCATTACCTTTATGATAGTTGCTTTTGTATAGTACATCTATTTAGGTGCAAATTAATTTATTTTTTTCTATTTTACCTAGTATTAGAAACTGATAAAATGTACTTAAATACAACATATCCTAATCTACAGTAATTAATTAGCATGTAAATATGTTCATGCGGAGATCAAGGAAGAAGGAGGCACGCCTCGGGGCCCTATTTCACCCCGGGGTGTTCACTGCTTCCCACCACCCAACACAGATGTAATGAGGTTAAGTGGTGTCCGTATAAAATAAGTAAGAACTATTAATTATTCCTCAAGGAAAGCTTTTAATGATTTTCTACTATAATAACAGCATAAACAAAACAAGAAAAGAAAAACCAAAGACCAACACTGAATAAGAATTAATACAAAAGGCAGATTATACTGAAGACAAGCACAAGTACAAGTAATATTGAGGACCATTTGCGAGTTCCTGAACAGTGACTCTACATATGCTGGTCCTGGCACGTTATAATAAAAGCCCCGAAGACAAGCATAGGTAAAACTATTGTTCACCAGCCCTATATTCCTGGTGTTTTTAAAGGCAACATAAAGCTGATGAACGACAGCGCTACATGCATTTGTTAGGACTATGTAAAAGACAAGCAATAACACATGCAAAGCTATTATGCATCAGCCATCTACTATTGATTTTATACTATGGTATTGATACAACTATGATCAATTCAACTTGAGCGACCAGACTTTTTTACTCCATAGACTTACCCTGCATTTGTCCGAAAAATACGTTACCCTTCAGTCGGCCGTTTTCCGCACTGGCCAGGTACAGACAGTCGAGAAGTGCACGTCCCTTCGGTTCAGGGGGTGTGGGTCAGGTACGACCGACGACACACACACACTTTTGTGCCTTCTCCTTTTTATCTGGTCTCACGGCCGTGGTTTAGAACAGACCAACCAATCAGGGTGGGCCACATCATTTATGTGGTTGCCATCGTATAATTGATGCATAATTAATTTTCGGCCTATCTATTTTCTGTAGCCAACCAGATTTTGAATGTGGGTAATTTTGGATTGATAAGTACATAGGAGTCAGCATAAATCGCTATCTGGTCGCCTCGTTTCCTGACCACAAGTCACGAGCATAAGCGTTATTTTTTGCAAGGCTTGCATTTTGCAGAATACGGAAGTTTGAGGCCTAACATTTGCAATACTTCTGTTTTGTTCAAGCTTGACATGACAGTTGTTCAGTTTTTTCACAGTTCATATATTCTGCATTAACATAGGTGCATTACAGAATCATGTAGTTGAACAGGTCCTTCCGAGGAATTTAAATTGGGTAGATGTGAACAATCCCAATTAAAGGAAGAAGCATAAATGTTGGAAGACATAGTCATAGTCAATCAATGTTGGGAAACCAAATGAGATACAGGGTGAAATACTGACTCTATCAGAGTCAGAGAGAGGTATGCCATTGACTTCAGTGGGTCCAGGGTTTCATCCATTGAGTGTTAAGTTTATACGTAACTTGATAATTTCCTTTATTGGATATTATAAAAAGACCTGACAAGATAACTGAGTCATACACAGCACACACCTGTAACTGTTGATCTAGGAGGGATTTTGAAGGCTCTTTGTTGGAAATGTTGCATGCTCAATGACTTATTTAGGCCATTTATGCAGGTACTTTACTTTTAAGCATCTGAGTCATGTCACTCATTTCAAAAATAGTCTGGGGCTACACAAAATGCTTAAAATTAAGCACTTGTGTAATATTTTCAGGATCAGGGCCTTATTGATTAGCAGCCTTCTGACTGTTTTGTGTAGGGCAATTGCTAATTTAAGTAAAACTGCTTCATAGTAACAATACATTACTACTGTTTGACTTTCAAAACACTGCTAATCTTCTCACATGGGCAGATGAGTTGGAAAACTGACATTGTAGTGTAATGTTAGCAGTCTGCTTTCATGTGTAAAGGGAAGTTATTTAGTATTTCCACATGGCTACCTTTGTATATCTTTCTGGGAGCTTTCTTATTTTATCAAGCACATTTTGGATTTATTTCTTGTATTTGCTCTTATGTTTTTTCTATGAGTTAGCACTATTGCATATATTTTTTTTAAAACCTTTTTACCTTATCCGCATTATGCCATTTTGTTGTGATATATATTCAGAAAAAAAGATTTCATTTGCAGTTTTATGCCAGAGGAGTTGTATGGCTCATTTAATGGTACTCACATATGCTATTTTCTACCTGTGACACCTGGCAGTTCGAAGGAAGTGTCAAAATACACTGCTCCTGCAATAGTGACCTTTACTAGACTGTATGAGCTTGTCTCATTCTATTGTATTCTCTTCATTAACTTAAATGGTCTCAGTGGGAAACTGGGCTCAATTTATGACCTAGACTGAAAATCTTGCCTTTAACTAATTAACTTATAGTGGTGCCTCAGCTAAATAAAGCTTAATGGGTCATTTAATCTATCCAATTGCACAGAAGGAATTTGACACTTTTTTAAAACCATGGGTGCCCAAAAATACCTTTTTAATAAATACATATAAATCATGTGCCCTTTGTGAACAATTAGATACCTGCAGAGAGAAACTGCAGGGTTCCCTGTAAATAGTCATTATATACTTAGATATAGCAGTAGAGATCATTTGATTTAACATGTTGAAAATAGATATAGCAAAAGTCATTGCATTAAATTTAACTCCTAAGTGCTAAATTATGAGAACATTAGTTGTACCTAAGGTTGAGTTGGTTGATTTTTTGCACTTGAAGCAGGGATTCAACCTCTTTATTATATAGAAAATACCACATCTCCTCCCAAAAATTACAGCACTCACTTTGAATATAATATGAATTTTCTGAAAATATACCAATGCATCTGTTAGTCAGTCTGTTAGTTATCCCTTTTAGAAAAAAATTTAATTAAAAGATTTTGTATACCTTCCCTGTCTCCCCCTCCCCCACTCACCCAGTGCGCACACATGCACAATAATCTCGGTAATGGAACAGATAACAGAGAGAGGGATTTTGAAGAACAGAACAGGAGGCAAGAGAAGACTTGGGTGTAAACTTGCGGTTGCTTTGCACTGTTCCAGAGTGGCATAAATCAGCCAGGGAGTGAATCCAACTATAGAAGTTAAAATAAAAGATTTAATATTGATGTATTATACCATTAGAATTGGTAATATTCTCTGAGTTTATTGTTTTAGTGTTCATGTACATTTAATTAAAAAAAAATGATGGGGGCAGAGTTAAGGTGGTTTAAATTTCCTAACTGTTCATTTTCATATCCGAATTACTTGGATTTCTTTTAAATTTACCTGTAACTCTGAATTTACTGGATTTGTAGCGTTTGGTTTGGAGGATAATTACAACATCACTGAAATGTATTTTACCTGAATGATATGTACATTTAACCTTAACTCAATTTTGATGTTTTTGTCCAGGAATAGTGACTTTAAGATTACATTAAACACAGACTGAACAAGAACAACTAGAGTGTGTTATGTCTCTCTTTAGCTCTTAAATTTTTCCGTGACCGATAATGTACACCAGGAAAGACCAGAAGAATTTAAAAGAACAGCTATTTTTGGAAACCTTTACAAAGAACAGAATTCTTGAAAGCCTTATTTGCATTTGTTATTTACCTTAACTAAAATTATTGCCTTCTACTTTGAGAGCAGGTTTCAGCACTAATTACATACGTTTTATGGCCGCTCCTTTGGTTACAATGGATGACGCTTCATTGGAGTCGCACAAATGTAAAACTGTTGTAACATGGTGAATCAAGCCTTGTTTATTGGGCTAACGGCTGTTTTGTGGTAATGGCTAAGAATCCAAAGCATAGAATATCAATATTTCACAAGTGCAGGACATATCTGTAAAATATAATGAGTGATACAGTAAAATCTTCAGTCCTATCTATGTTAAGTTAGAAGGGCTGGTTTTCAGAGGTTCTCAACATCTGCAGCTCTCTGTTGATCAGTTGGAGCTATGGTTGCTTACCACTCTAGAATTCAGGCCATAATATTTAGCAATTGCTCCAGTTGAACCTGTGAATCATTTGGGTGAAGTTTTCAGAGTTCTGAAAGATGGATAAAACTGAGGCAACTGTTATTATTCTAAGCTCTTAAAGTTTTCCTATTTTTTTAGAAATACTACTGAACATTGCCAGAACAAATGAAAAAGCAAATTACATTATGATAGGAAGTCCAGTATCCATGATGTTTGTTCATTTCAGCTAAAACTAGTACATAATTTCCTGGGATGATTGTAAAATTAACAGGTTTTTACTTGGATGTCCTAGGAGACCTAAAGGCACTCTGCCAAATAGCTTTTCTTTTTGAAGCTGAGGCCAGGAACTGAAGGTCATTGCACAAATTCCTCTGCTTTGAAACCAAGACATTCAAGTTAATGTCATTTTAGATATTTCAATGTTAAAAGAGAAAATACCTGTTCTTTATTTAAATAATTTAATAAGTCTCCAGTGACGACTAATGCATAATTTCCACTCAAATATCAGAATAATATGAATCTGGAAGAAAGTAAAATTATTGAGTCCCAATATGAGTGGATAAAAATAAATGATTTTAAAAAAATCTTATTTTTTTGAAATTAGATTAAAATTTTTTATATAAATTAGATGTTTAAAAAATTAAATATATATATTTTAAAAATTAAATTTGAAATTGACCACCTATGATAAAACTAGGGTTGTCAAGCAATTAAAAAAATTAATCGTGATTAGTCGTACTGTTAAACAATAATAGAATACCACTTACTTAAATATTTTTGGATGTATTACAACACAGAATACAAAGTGCACAGTGTCCACTTTATATTTATTTTTTATTACAAATATTTGCACTGTAAAAAACAAAAGAAATAGTATTTTTCAATTCACCTTGTACAAGTACTGTAATGCGATCTTTTTATCATGGAAGTTGAACTTACAAATGTATTATGTACAAAAAATAACTGTATTCAAAAATAAAACAATGTAAATCTTTACAGCCTCCAAGTCCACTCTGTCCTACTTGTTGTTCAGCCAGTCGCTCAAACAAGTTTGTTTATAATTGCAGGAGATAATGCTGCCCTCTTCTTGTTTACAGTGCCACCTGAAAGTGAGAATAAGCGTTCACATGGCACTGTTGTAGCTGGCATCGCAAGATATTTACATGCGAGGTGTGCTAAAGATTCGTATATCCTTTCATGCTTCAACCACCCTTCCAGAGGACGTGTGTCCATGCTGATGATGGGTTCTGCTCGATAATGATCCAAAGCAGAGTGGACCAACGCATATTCGTTTTAATCATCTGAGTCAGATGCCACCAGCAGAACGTTGATTTTCTTTTTTGGTGGCTCGGGTTCTGTAGTTTCTGCATTGGTGTGTTGCTCTTTTAAGACTTCTGAAAGCATGCTCCACACCTCGTCCCCCATTTTGGAAGGCACTTTAGATTCTTAAACCTTGGGTCAAGTGCTATAGTTATCTTTAGAAATCTCGCATTGGTACCTTCTTTGCGTTTTATCAAATCTGCAGTAAAAGTATTCTTAAAATGAACAACATGTGCTGGTTCATCATCGAAGACTGCTATAACGTGAAATATATGGCCGAATGTGGATAAAACAGAATAGGAGACATACCATTCTCCCCCAAGGAGTTCAGTCACAAATTTAATTAACACATTTTTTTAATGAGCATCATCAGCATGGAAGCATGTCCTCTGGAATGGTGGCCAAAGCATGAAAGGGCATATGAATGTTTAGCATATCTGGTACATAAATACCTTGCAGTGCTGGCGACAAAAGTGTCATATGAAGGCCTGGTCTCGCCTTCTGGTGACACTGTAAATAAGAAGCAGGCAGCATTATCTCCTGTAAATGTAAATGTACTTGTTCATCTTAGTGATTGGTTGAACAAGAAGTAGGACGAAGTGGACTTTCAGCTCTAAAGTTTTACACTGTTTTGTTTTTGAGTGCAGTTATGTTAAAAAAAAAAAATCTACATTTGTAAGTTGCACTTTCAGAATAAAGAGACTACTATGGTACTTGTATGAGGTGAATTGAAAAATACTATTTTGTTTACATTATTTTTATTACAAATATTTGCACTGTAAAAATGACAGTGAGCACTATATACTTTGTATTCTGTGTTGTAACTGAAATCAATATATTTGAAAATGTAGTAAAACATCCAAAAATATTTAATACATTTCATTTGGTATTCTATTGCTTAACGGTGTGATTAAAACTGTGATTAATCGCGATTAATTTTTTTGTTAATCATGAGAGTTAACTGTGATTAATCGACAGCCTTAGTTAAAATGTAAACCTACTATAACCTACTAAAATCATTTAAATAAAAAATGTGCTGTCAATGACCCCTCCTCAAATTTAAATGAGTTAAAGGATCGTGCTTTTTAAATTTATACAGAATTGGGGGAAAACATCTAACTTTTGAGGTCAACTCAAGCTTTTTAAATATGCCACAATGTCATGTATTATATTAAGTATCTATATTTTGTTGTCCGACAACGCCAGAAGGAGGACAGGAGACACTGGGTGTATTTTAATTAGGCCGCAACTGTATTCCTAAATGTCTGTAAGTACCTGGTAGATAAAAGTGTCCAGTGCAGGTAATTCCATAATTGTTTACATATACCTGGAAAGGCTGCTGCCAGCCCTCTGCCTTTACCCATCCTGGTCCCCAGCCATCGTGCTGCTGGGACCCCCCCTTGAATGAGGACTAAGTTGTGGGTTGGCTCCCTGCCATAGGAGCCACGAACACCGTTTCTGCTCCTTTAAAGAATAGCTCCCTTATCCTTTACTAATCCATTTAATGAGATCACTGTATCACTTCCCTCTGGAGTACCTGTACTGGGACATTGGCCACAAGGAGGCGCCAGCAATTAGTTTGGAGTTTAAAAAGCAGAAAAGCTTATTTTCCCATTCCAATCTATGAATAAAAAAGAGGTGGGAAAGAATCAGACCTATTAATTCTAAAAACTTGAAGGACATGGGGCCAAATTTCAAATATATTTAAGCACCTAAAGAGGCAGACAGGTCCCTAGTAGGATTTTTCAAAAGCACTTAAGCAGATTTGGCTCCCAACTCCCATTGATTTCAGTTCCCATTGATTTCGGATACCTAAGCTGCTTAGACGCTTTTGAAAATCCACTAGGCACCTCTCTACATCTTTAGGCACCGAAATAGATTTGAAAAGCTGGCCCAGGGTGACCAAAACCAATGTGTCAATTCATTAACTACAGATAATACTTCCTTTGTGTAATAAATCAGTTAATTTTAAATGCAAAACATGTTTAGATTAATTTATGTTCCCTTCTGTATCTAGTGGAGTTAAGGTAGTTTTATTTAACTAACAAATAGCCATATTAAAAGGGCGGTGCTGTACAATTTATTGAATTCCAATGTCCACCCAAACACATCTTGACACAAATCATGAGTACAAAACTATCATGTAGTAAATAAGAAATGCCATTCACCACTTTCTAACATAACATAAAAAATATGTAAAAAGTATGTTAAGCTATATGATTACTTAAATCAAAAAGAAGTACCAAATCAAATGACTATCTTTAAATATAGCCAAATAAAGATAATGGATTTCAACAAGGCAGACTTTAGTAAACTCAATTCCATAGGAAACAAGTCTAAGAGAAAAAAGTTGGTAATTTTTTTAGAAAGACATTATTAAGGGCACGAGCAAACTGTCTAAGTGCATAGGAAAGATGGGTAAGAGGGAAGGTAGGTAGGTAAAAGACAACCCTGGCTTAACCAGGAGATCTTCCTTGACCTGAAACTCAGAAAATAGTCATACAAAAAGTGAAAATTAGGTCAAATTATGAAAGATAAATGTGAAAAAATAACACAAGCATGTGGGACCAAAATGTAGAAAGGCCAAGGCCAGATTAAACTAGTTAAGGACATAAAGGATAATAAGAAAACATTTTACAAATATGCTAGACAAAAGAGGAAGACCAAGGACAGGGTAGGCCCTTTACTCAGTGACGAGAGAAGGACAATATGAGAAAACGCAGTAATGGCTGAAGCGTTAAATGCCTTTTTTTCCTGCCAGTTTTCACCAAATATTTTTTTAGCAGTGATTAGATGACTAACATAGTGAACATCAGTGTAAATGGGATAGCATCTGAGGATAAAACAGAAAAAGAACAAGTTAAGAATTACTTAGTCAAGTTAGATGTTCTCAAGTCTGCCAGGCCTGATAAAATACATCCTAGAATAGTTAAGGGACAGGCTGAAGAGATTTCTGACCCACTAGCGATAATCTTTGAGAAATCATGGAGGATGGGAGAGATCCCAGAGAACTGTTAAAGGGCAGTATAGTACCTATCTATAAAAATGAGAATAAGGACAACCCAGGGAATTATAGGCTGGCTAGCTTCTCTTTGGTGCTCAGAAAGATAATAGAGCAAATAATTAGTTTGTAAGCACCTAGAAGACAATATGGTAATAAGTAATAGTCAACATGAATTTGTCAAGAACAAATAATGTCAAACCAACTTAATATCCTTTGAGAGGATAACAAGCCTTGTGGCTAGGGGAAAGCAATAGATGTGATATATCTCTACTTTAGAAAGGCGTTTGATAGTGTCTCCTATGACGATTCATCAACGAACTAGAGAAATGTAGCATAGATGAATCTACTGTAAGGTTGGATGCACAACTGGTTGGAAAAGCATACTCAAAAAGTAGTTATCCATGGTTCATAATTAAGCTGGAGGGACATATCGAGTGGGGTCCCATAGGGATCATTCCTGGGACCTATTCTATTCGGTGTCTTCATAAATGATTTGGATAATGGCAGAGAGAGAACACTTATAAAGTTTGCAGATGCTCCCAAGGGTTGGGAAGGGTTGCAAGTGCTTTGGAGGACAGGATTAGAATTCAAAATGATCTTGAGAAACTGGACAAATGGTCTGAAGTAAATAAGATGAAATTCAATAAGGACAAAGGCAAAGTAGTACTCTTAAGAAGGAATAGTCAATTGCACAAATACAAAAAGGGAAAATGACTGCCTAGGAAGGAATACTGCAGAAAAGGATCTGGGGATTAAAGTGGAGCACAATTTAAATATGAGTCAACAAAGAGTAAGTGGACACAGATCAGACGTCAAGAATTATAACATTCAAAAACCAGGCGGAGAACACTTCAACCTCCCTTGACACTCAATTACAGACCTAAAAGTGGCAATTCTTCAACAAAAAAACCTTCAAAAACAGACTACAACGAGAAACTGCAGAACTGGAATTAATTTGTAAACTGGACACCATTAAATTAGGCTTGAATAAAGACTGGGAGTGGATGGGTCATTACACAAAGTAAAACTATTTCCCCATGCTAATTTTCCCCCCTACTGTTACTCACACCTTCTTGTCAACTGTTTGAAATGCGCCATCCTGATTATCACTACAAAAGTTTTTTTTCTCCTGCTGATAATAGCCCACCTTCATCGATTTGTCTCATTATAGTTGGTATGGCAACCCCCATCTTTTCATGTTCTCTGTGTATATATCTATCTGTCTATATCTGTATATATCTTCCTACTGTATTTTCCATTCCATGCATCTGATGAAGTGGGTTTTAGCCCAGGAAAGCTTATGCCCAAATAAATTTGTTAGTCTCCAAGGTGCCACAAGTAGTCCTCGTCCCTCCTGTCAGAGGGGGGTTGCAATGCAATGAAGTTTGAGAACCCCTGGGTTAGACAAATACCTGTGAGGAAATGGTCTAGATAATACTTGACTAAGTATTAGCAACCAGTGCAGGGGACTAGACTAGATGACCTATTGAAGTCTGTTACAGTCCTACATTCTATGATTCTGTGTTTGATTGCAGATCAGCATGTTTAATGGTTATACCAACCAAAGAGAATGAATCTATGAAAATAACTACAAAGTACAAAAGTACAAAATAACTACACAAGTACAAATGCAAAACAAGGTTTAAAAATTAACTATTTAAATCAAGGTTTCCTGCTTGCTGATTTAACTGATGGTTAAAATCCATATTTGAACACAAGGGGCTCCTTGCATTCCTTCATCTCCCCCCCCCAGCTCCTTGTGTTCCACCCTCCCATTCCATTCTATTTCAAGGACTCCCTACAACCCCCCTTCTTTTAGTTTTTTGTATTTTCACCAAAATCAATAGGATTTTGCTCATTGATGCCTAAAACAGTCCCTGAAATTTCACAGTTCTCATATTACAGATAGACCTGGGTTTTAACCATAACCCCCTTATCGCCCACACAGAATATTGTCTCACCTGGGTTTGGAGGTGCTTTAAATCAGGCTAGCTGGCTATGGATTGTGGTGGGTGGCTTAGAACCTGGACTCCATTTTAACTTGGACTCGACCCTGCCAAGTACAGTAAAAGCTTTTTAATCTGGAATGTTGGGGCAATGGGGCAGTGCTGGTAAGTGAAAAATTCCGTTTTACTAAGAGGAAGAGAGTTTGGGTGCAGGGCTGGGGGTTGGAGCACGGGAGGGGTTTCAGGGAGCCAGATCCAGGGGGTGCTCACCTTGGGTGGCTCCTGGCAAGCAGTAGATCTGTCAATGCTGTTCCTAGGCAGAGGCGTGGCTAGGCAGCTCTGCCCCCGCCCCGCCCCGAGCACTCGCTCCGCACCTCCCATTAGCTGGGAACTGCGGCCAGTGGGAGCTGCGGGGGCGGTGCCTGCATGTGGGGGCAGTGCGCAGAACTGCATAGCCTCGCCTCCACCTAGGAACAGAAGGGACAGGTTGTGTTTGCGGGGAGCCGCCCAAGGTGAGCACCCCCCAGATCCAGCACTCCAAAACCCTTCTTGTGCCCCAACCCTCTGCCCCAATCCCCCCTCCCGCACTCAAAATCTCTCCCAGAGCCTGCATCACACACCCCCTCCTGCACTCTGAACCCCTTGTGGCTTTTCCTCCCCCTAGGAGCAGCAGGACATGTTGCCAGGTACGGAGCCTGCTGGCCCCGCGGAACCAGATTATAAACCGGACTTTTTCTGAAGTTTAGGAATGCCGGTTTATCGATCATTTCCAGATCTACCGATTCAATACAATGATGTAACCAGGTACCACAGCCCAGGACCTCTACAACTCAAGGCTTAATATTTGGATGGGTATTGAATGTGGAGTGCTCATGTTAGGTAGTGGTCCACTCCATCCTCAAACAAAGCAGGAAAGATTCTATCAGGAGCTGCTATTCAGCCAAATAGAAATGTTTCTCTTCTGGGGCACAATAGCACCAGTTTTCTCCAGAGTCTACTGGGATTCCTGTTTATTCTAGATTACCTACTCACCCTTAAGAACTTGGGCACCTCTGCCAGTTCTTTACAGGTCCACCTCACAGCCATCAGTGCCTTTCGTTCTCCAGTTGAGGCCCATACTGTCAGTACCTATGCAACAATAAGTAGATTCCTGAAGGGATTCATTAGAACTTCCCCACCAGTGTTGAGACCAACATTAAAATGGGACCTCACTCTCTCTCATCCTTTCAGTTCTCAACACCTCCTTTCAAACAGCCACCTGTTCTGTGTCCCATTTTTCAATGAAAGTTGCCATCTGAGTCCGCATCACATCAGCCAAAAGGGGGAGCAAGCTGGGAGCACTTACGACAGATCAGTCAAATACCATTTTTCATAAAAAGGTCTCTCTTTGCCTCGAACCAGTATTCATCCCTAAAGTAAATTCGAATCAAACCATCCACTTACTGGTATTTTTCCGAAACCGTATTCTTCTGATGAAGAGAGAAGACTTAACATAAGAATGGCCATACTGGGTCAAACCAAAGGGCCATCTTGCCCAGTATCCTGTCTTCCGACAGTGGCCAATGCCAGGTGCCCCAGAGGGAATGACAGGTAATCATCAAGTGATCCATTCCCTGTGGCTCATTCCCAGCTTCTGGCAAACAGAGGCTAGGGACACCATTCCTGCCCATCCTGACTAATAGCCATTGATGGACCTATTGTCCATGAATTTACCTAGTTCTTTTTTGAACCCTGTTATATAGTCTTGGCTTTCACAACATCCTCTGGCAAAGATTTCCACAGGTGGACTGTGTGTTGTGTGAAGAAATACTTCCTTTTGTTTGTTTTAAACCATCTGCCTATTAATTTCATTTGGTGACCCTTAATTCTTGTGTTAGGAGGAGTAAATAACACTTCCTTATTTAGTTTCTCCACACCAGTCATGATTTTATAGACCTCCATCATATCCCTCCGTAGCCGTCTATTTTTCAAGCTGAAAAGTCCCAGTCTTATTAATCGCTCCTCATACGGCAGCCATTCCATACCCCTAATCATTTTTGTTGCCCTTTTCTGAACCTTTTCCAATTCCAATATATCCTTTTTGAGATGGGGTGACCACATCTGCATGCAGTATTCAAGATGGGGGCGTACCATGGATTTGTATAGCGACAATATGATATTTTCTGTCGACTTACTATCCCTTTCTTAATAATTCCCAACATTGTTTGCTTTTTTGAGTGCTGCTGCACATTGAGTGGACGTTCTCAGAAAACTATCTACAATGACACCAAGATCTCTTTCTTGAGTGGTAACAGCTAATTTAGACCCCATCATTTTATATTTATAGTTAGGATTATGTTTTCCAAAGTGCATTACTTTGCATTATCAACATTAAATTTCGTCTGCCATTTTGTTGCCCAGTCACCCAGTTTTCAGAGATCCTTTTGTAACTCTTCACAGTCTGCCTGGGACATAACAATCTTGAATAGTTTTGTATCATCTGCAAATTTTGCCAACTCAATGTTTACACCTGTTTCCAGATCATTTATGAATTAGTCCCAGTACAGACCCCTGGGGGACACCGCTATTTCTCTCTCTCCATTCTGAAAAATGACCATTTATTCCTACCCTTTGTTTCCTATCTTTTAACGAGTTACCAGTCCATGAGAGGACCTTTCCTCTTATCCCCGACAGTTTACTTTGCTTAAGAGCCTTTGGTGAGGAACCTTGTCAAAGGCTTTCTGAAAATCTAAGTCCACTATATCCACTGGATTCTCCCTTGTCCACATGCTTGTTGACCCCCTCAAAGAATTCTAGCATATTGATGAGGCATAATTTCTCTTTACAAAAACTATGTTGATTTTTCTCCAACAAATTACTCCCTATACATGTCTCTACAGAGAATGAAAGCAATTAGAACGATACCTAGACAAGTGGTTTTCAATCTTTTTTCATTTGCGGACCCTTACAAATTTTTTGAATGGAGGTACAGACCCCTTTGGAAATATTTGACATAGTCTGTGTACCCCCAGGATCTGCAGACTACTGGTTGTAAACCACTGACTTAGACTATTTGTTGTCCTGGCAGAGCAATCAATGGGTCAACCACTGTCTGCACAGAGACTCTCTAAGTGAATGTCAGGCTGCATCATTCTTCTCTACCATCTAGCACGTATCTTTCCTCCTCTCACACTCTCCCCCGACGGAGGTGAAAGCCCATTCCACCAGAGTGTAAGCAACCTCTGCGGCATCTCTGCAAGATAAACCCTTACTAGATATATGTAGAGTGGCTACCAGGATTTCCATCCCCACCTTTACAAAACATTGTGCATTGGTGCAGATGACTTTTACAGATGCAAGGAAACTACAGGCCTGTGGGAGTGGCAGTATTACAGACTTCCATACCATCTGCATCCTCGCACCCCCTCCTGATTGACTGCTGCTAACTAATCTCCCACATGTAGAATTCACATAGGGATCATCAATTGAAGAAGAAATGGTGATTACTTACCTGTAACTGGAGATTCTTCAAAGGATGATACATTTAATCTGTGAAAGGGCACGCCAAGTTTTAATTACATCTGTAAAATACTTGAGGGCCATTTTCTGCCTTTAAATGTATATGCACTGGCGGATGCAACTCCTCTTAAATTAAAAGGAGAATACTTGTATATCTGAGAACAAACATTGTCCCTTGGATTTAATTGTTATGCTAGATTCTAAAAAAGGAATGTATTTAATTCCATAACTTACACCTGAACACACACACAAATAAGTGTACTAGATTTTTTAAACTAATAATTTTTTTTGTGGAGATTAGCTATTCATAAGACGTTTTAATCTGTTTTCACATAAAAATTTTGTACTTTAAAACAATCTATATCAATTTTGCTTTGCTAATTAAGATTAAGCCACACAGAGTGACCTGTCAGTTTCCCACCTGACCATTATAATGTTACTCATAAAGTAACTCAGAGCTTTGAAGCGTGTAATGTTTGTTTAATGTGTGCCTCATTCCTTTGTACAAATTTGGGCCTCAGTACTGCATTGTGATGCAGGTTTTAATGCAGGGTCTGCCTGTGCACTTCTCATTGCAGAATTGCTGGATTTTACCTTATGGCATTATTACTCCCTTTCTTTAACAGTTAAAAATCTTTGTAATGTTTATATATATATTACAATTACCTTAATTTATATTTCTTTGTACATCAGTTTGGGGAATGCTTGATTTGAAAGGCGTGATAGAAATATTGTGGTTTTCTTGTGTGACAACCTTCATTTGCTTCAGTAATATATTCGCTTTTTCTCTTTTAGGCTTCTTTACAGTTTAGCATTTAATGCCAGATTCCTGAGACATCTTTGGTATCTAATCTCTTCAATGACTACACGAATGATTACAGGGTATGTATTATATCATTTCTATAATTGAGCTCTTTTCATAATATAGCATGTCTTATGAAAAGGAAAAGAGAATTAATGGTACGGTGGACAAATATGATGGTACGAAAAACAAACCAAAAACCAAACAAAACCCTAAAGTTTTCACTTAGTTCTTACTCAGTCAAAACTTCAATTGACTTCAATTGACTTAGTCTTTATTTAGAATAAAAATAAAAATGGCTTTATTATTTTAAAAATATTGATGATGACATTTGAAGTTTTGTTGTTGTTATGCCAGTTCCCGTGATCAAACATTAAAAGTACTTTCTAGACAAATTGAAGCAGGAATCTAAGAAGAGCTCTGCCCCATATGTGGGTTCTTCTCAACCTGAGGAATGTCAGACTAGTCTAGAGGCCAGATACACAGGATAGAGATAGTGAGCAGTGGAGAACAGTATATCCCTGGATCCACACCCTAACTCCCTTTGTAGATGTGCTCCTCTGACTATAGGTAAAATGGCAGATGGCTCATTAGCAGCCATTTGCCTTCCTGCTCTTCCCCCACAATGTTCCTTGATGCCACCAGGTTTTAGGAGTAGTTTATGTGTGTGCAGGATGTTATTAACACTGGTTATATTTAAAAAGTTGTTTAAACACCCATAACTGTGTTCTAAGTTTATGTTCTAATTTTGTGCAATAGAATATTTTTCATAATGGCAATGCAAGTATTCTAAAAGAAACAATTTTAAATAAATTGGAAAAATATAACTACACTGCTGCACTTCAGGGTTTACATTATTATGTATGATAACTGAAGAGGCATCTAAACCAGTCAGAATGCAGCAAATCTATGCAGTTATTAATGCGTAAATGTGTAATTCGTGCCCTAGTTACATAATTCTCTGATAAGGGCTGTGTGGCTTGTTTTTCAATACTGGTACAGTATTTATAATCCCATAATCTGGTTGACAGCTATTTTCCAGAGTGCAGAGATTTATAGCATCATTGCACAAATGTTTATCAATACCTGTACTTTCTTCTTCTAGTGATTGTACATGTGCATTCTGCTTTTTGCGTGCACAGGTGCTGGAAATTTTTCCCCGCAGTGGTACCCATCAGGATGGCTCAAGCACCCTCTGCTGCCATGCGCCGCTGGTGTCGGTATAAAGAGCCAACCGACCCCAAGTTCCCTCAGTTCCTTCTTACTGCCCATAGTGACCTCTGGTTCTGTTCTTCTTGCATTTGCAAATTCTCTCAGTGAACTGTGTTCTCTTGTATTATAAATAGTTAGTGTGATAAAGATTATTAGTATTTAGTTAGATTTTTAACTAACAATTCCTCTTTAACAATTCCTGGTGCGCCTTATAGTCATATTTTCTAAGCATGTAATTGCTTTATTTCAGTTTGTATCAGTTTCCAATTGCAGTGTAGTACTTATATTCAAAATATTTCATTATTCTGTGCTACCAGTCCTTTCTCCAGAGTCATGCTGCATGCTGGTGTATCTTTTATGCCTATTCTTAAGATGCATTTAATTACCATAAAACATAAGAGGACTCTTCATGTAGGGTCATAGTAGTTAGAGGTGGAAAAGACCTTTTAGGCTATCAGGTTTATCTCATGGATGAAGGATGGTCTTGTGGCTAAGGCCCAAGACTGGGGTGTTAAAGATCTGAATTCTGTTCCCAGCTGTGACAGTCTTTTTGTGTGGTAGCGTGCAAGTCACTTAATCTCTTTTTCCCTCTGTTCTTCAGTTCTAAACCAGAAATAAGACACAATTCTAAAATAGAGATAACACAGGGGTGTGGTAATTGTATTTGTTAAGCACTCAGATACAAAACGGTGACAGCCTATAAATAATCATTCCATCTTGTTCAGGCAGGATATAGTTTCCAACAGAGGGCATATAAGATGTTAAACTAAGACTAAGCTTTATTAGCTTGTGTGCTTCATCCAGTGCACTAAATGCCCCAGTACCAATTATGTGGGTGAATCACTGTGCTCTCGAATGAACTCACAGAAAAATGATAAAAAAACCCCAAAACACCATATTACTCGTGGGCAAACTCTTCACAAAATGATCACTCCATATCTGACCTCTCAGTCCTCATCGTCAAAAGACGCATTCACAACACCTTCAAAAGGTGAGCCTGGAAGCTTAAATTCATAACTTTGTCAGACAATAAAAATCATGGACTCAGTCAAGACACTGGATTTATGGCTCATTACAACAGACTATTAACCACTATCCCTCTTTAGTTTTAGAACTACAGAGGTGTTAACTGCCCACTTCACCTTGAATAGTCTCTGACATGTTAACTCCTTATACTAAACAATCTTCTCCATCATGAATTGAGGCCAGGTCTACACTACAAACTCACATTTGTATAACTATGTCTCTCGGGGTGTGAAAAATCCACACCCCTGAATGATGCAGTTAGACCAACCTAACCCCCGCTGTAGACAGCACAATGTTGACAGGAGTAATTCTCCCATTGACATAGCTGTCGCCTCTTGCTGAGGTGAATTAAAGATGCCAACGGGAGCAGCTCTCCCGTCGGCGTAGTAGCATCTTCACTGAAGTGCTACTGTGGCTGTGCCGCTGCAACGTTTTAAGTGTAGACCTGCCTTTAGCTGTGACAAGGAGTACCTTTCCCATACCTGAAGAAAAGCTCTCTGTAAGCTCAAAAGCTTGTCTCTGTCACCAGCAGAAGTTGGTCCAATAAAAGATATTACTTCACCATCCTTGTCTTTTGAATATCCTGGGACCAACATGGCTAGAACACTGCAAACTTTATAGTACTATAAATAATATTTTGACTACGTTGATGACGCTTAAAGCATTTTTTAAAAGGAAACGTTTAATTGATTTTGTATTTTGATTTTTATATTTTAAGGTCTATGGTCCCACTGCTTCAAGTAATATCAAGGGGATCACCAATGTCTTTAGAAGATTCCAGTCGGATCATTCCACTCTTCTACCTTTTTAGTTCTTTGTTTAGTCATTCACTTATTTCTATACATGATAATGAATTCTTTGGTGACCCTATAGAAGGTAAGAGCTTCAAGCATTCTCTAGGATCTAATCTGACAGACCTTACTCTCTTGAAATTCCTGTTGATTTCAGTAGGAGTTTTGCATGAGTTACTCCTGGGGGAATTCTGTGCTACTACACACGTGCATAATTGATGAGCCATGCATATTTTTAATTTTTTGCTCAGAAAAAAGCTTCTGCTAAAATGTTGCTGCAGTTCCACCGTTTGCCCACCAGAGGGCACGGTTGTGCAAGAACAGCAGCAGCTTCCATCAGAAAATAACTGCTGCTGTTATGCCTTTTGCCCACCAGAGGGCTCTGTGGCGATAGAACACAGCAGCAGCTCCCAGCCAGCTAGGGAAGAGAAAGACCCTGCCTTCTTCACAGCGCCTGTCAGGCCATATCAGGTGACGGGCTATGGGGAGACAGACAGCGTGGGGCTGCTGGGGGGGGTCAGACGGGAGCTCATAAGGGCTAGTGTGGGAGGACAGACTGGGGCAGGGGCAGGGGCTGAATGGGAGTGGAGGCACAGGGCCATGGGAGGAGGGAGGTTCAGGGCCACATGGTGACGGGGAAGGGGGTGCAGAGGTCTGAGTGCGGGCACAAAGGCACAGGGAAGGTGGGTATAGACACACAAAGACAGGGGAGTGGCTGGGTGGGGGCACAGACACATATGGGGAAGGGGGAGAGGGTACAGCGCCACATAGGGACAGGGGTACAGGGCCACATTGGGATGGGGGAGTGGGGTGGAGGGACACATGTGGACAGGAGGTTCAAGGACACATGGGGGTGCAGGAACACATGGGGTCAGGGGCAGATGTGCCTGACCTGAATGGGAGAGGCTAGGGGTCAGCCAGTGTCTGCATGGGGGAAGCTCCGTAACAATCCCTCCATCCCCTGAAAAAAACCTGTTCCATACTTTTCCCACCCATACCCAACAGCCGTCCCAAGTTCACACCCAGGCTCCTTCCCAGCAATGTACTTCTCTGTCCCTCAGCTCCTCCGTTATCCCGACTCCCCCAAGCCTTTGCACTGCTTTTGAGGGGTGCGGGAATACGGTTCTGTATTGTAGTTTAAGTGAATTATTACTCAGAGTTCTCTATTAATATGCCTAGTAAGGAATCTATTTGTCAAAAAACATTTCCTGAATTTTTGTTGTTGTCTGTATTGTTACAGACATACTTGCTGACAGGTACTTTGAAATAAAATGACCAAAAATCACTGAAACTGATGTGATTATATTGTTATTTTGAAAAATAAAATATGCAGAATTTTGTAGCATTTGAAAATATTGTGCGCAGATTTTTTAATTTTTTGTTGCAGAATTTTTAATTTTTTGGCGCAGAATACCTCCAGGAGTAAAGTAAGGACCATGAAGATTGGGTCTGCAGGCTGTTAACTGAACATTAAGTATGTAGTACAAAAATTAAGTGAGCATGTTAATATCCATTTCATTGTAATTTTAAGTCCGTACTATTGTAATAATAAAATGTCTGATAGATTCATTAATTTTTGCCAACTTCTTATGTTCTGTAGCTTTTGTTTCCTTTGTGCGTCTCCTTTCTCTATTGTGTGACTATTATTGTTTTTGCACAACAGAGTAAAAGAATAATTATATAAATATAGAAAAAATTGATTAGAAATGTTATTTTAAAAATGTAACCTTGTAGTTTTATGTAACTGTAGGTCAAAGACAATCATCAATGATGCCTTTTACACTAGAAGAGCTGGTAATATTATCACGCTGCCTTCGAGATGCATGTTTAGGAATCATCAAGTTGGCTTACCCAGAAACAAAGCCAGAAGTTCGTGAGGAATATATTGCAGCATTTAGAAGTGTTGGAGTTACAACAAATACAGAAATGCAGCAATGTATACAAACAGAACAAAAACGATGGATTCAACTGTTTAAGGTACAGGATGTTATTTTTCAGCTACAGATTAAACAAGACTTTCAGACCTGTTTCTACTGACATATACCATAACAGTATTTGGCTGCAGTTTGTTTCACAATTATACTTCTATCTCAGAGGTTATCTTCAGGAAATGTGGAATTTGGAAATAACATTTGCTTTAATGTGAATTCTGCATTTAAGAGTACACAGAATAACAATGTCATTTTGGTGACTGTAAATTAAATAATTTTAGCTTTTTTTCTTTGACATGACTTGAGTTCGTTTCATATTTTAATTGACTTATGCGGGAGTTAGTATAGAATATGAGTATTAATTGAGGCCCAATTCAGCAAGACATGACTAATTTAAGCTTGTGAGAAGTTCCATTAACAGCGGTGGATCTGCTCACATGCTTAATGTTAAGTGTTAGGAAGGAACAATCAGTTTGCACAGATACAAAATGGGAAATGACTGCGTAGGAAGTACTGCAGAAAGGGATCTAGGGGTCATAGTGGATCACAAGCTAAATATGAGTCAACAATGTAACATTGTTGCAAAAAAGCACACATCATTCTGAGACGTATTAACAGGAGTGTTGTAAGCAAGATACAAGAAGTAATTCTTCAGCTCTACTCCGTGCTGATTAGGCCTCAACTAGAGTTTGCACACGTACACAATAGGAAATGACTGCATGAGGGAAGATGGAAAGAATTGTGTTTGTTTAGACTGCAGAAGAGAGAACTGAGAGGGGACATAACAATTTTCAAGTACATAAAAGGTTGTTACAAGGAGGAGGAAGAAAAATTGTTCTTCATAGCCACTGTGGATAGGACAAGAAACGATGGTCTTAAATTGCAACAAGGGCAGTTTAGGTTAGACATTAGGAAAAACTTCGTGACTGTCAGAGTGGTTAAGCACTGGAATAAATTGCCCAGGGAGGTCATGGAATCTCCATCATTGGAGATTTTTAAGAGCATGTTAGACACACACCTGTCAGGGAGTGGTCTAGATAATAATTAGTCCTGCCATGAATGCAGGGGACTAGACTAGAAGACCTCTCAAGGTCCCTTCCAGTCCTATGATTCTATGACTAAATGCCGTGCTGACCTGCAGACTTGTGAGATTGATATTTACTGCTGTTACACCAATTTCACAACTACATCAAGACCAGTGGTGGACAACTGCTGTAATGCAGTAGTGAATCAGTCCAGTGAAGTAGACTTAGAGTACGTCTATACTGCAATAAACAACCCATAGCACTGAGTCTCAGAGCCCAGGTCAATTGACTTGGGTTTGTGGAGCTCATGCTACGTGGCTAAAAATTGCAGTGTAGGTGTTCAGGCTTGGATTGGACCCTCCCAACAGGGAGAGTCTCAGAGCCCAGGCTCCATCCAGCCTGTCTACACTACAGATTTTAGCTGCACAGCCCCAATTCCCACAAGACCAAGTCAGTTGACCCGGGCCATCTGCAGCTGTGCCGCATGTGCTTCATTGCACTGTAGACATACCCTAAATGTATGTTATTCTTAAATAACTACCAATACCTTCCTACCCTGTTTTACCCAGGGAAACCGAAGGTATGAATTACGGAAAGCTGAGAATGTTGGCAGGAAAAAACCTAAGAATATAACCATTGAGGGGGAGGAGGAAGAGTACTTGACTTGCCATGAAATTTCTGCAGCAAACACATCTAGTCAGCTAAAATTGCTCATTAAAGGAGTGGGAGCAGAAGAAATGCATTTTCCAAATTGAATGCTAGATTTACAGTCCGTTTAATACTGGTGACCTCTCGCACACTAATGTTCAGTTCGAGTCATCAGCTGTCCCTTCAGGTCTTTTATCACTGCTTTTGTCAAGCTATCTATTTAATTGAAAGAAGTTAATTGAATGAAAATGATCAACTAAGCTTGTATTAATATTGCTAATGGAACTTTCTTCTTGGCCATGTTTGGAGAAAGATGTCATGCTAGACTTTAGGAAAGGCCCATTAATGCTTGCACTTAACCTGATGGGCTAATTAAGGAATGCTTATTCATTCTACAAGTCTATGATAGCCTCTATCCAGCCCATTCTGCCTGATTTTACAACACATTTCACTTATGAGCATGAGCATTATGAGCATTAGTAGCAGTGAGAGTAACTGATAATGTTTTGATTGCATTGAATACAGTCCTAATGCATCACTGAATTTATAATTTGTGCAGATTGCTCTAATATATGTTTGCACAATTTAATTTAATTACTTGTCTTTAAATTACCAAATAACTTTCAATTTAAAGGTCACAAATTGAGACGCCAATATTTCTATTTTACTGGGAATGACAGCATGTTGGACGTTTTTATGTATGTGGTTTATATCATGTCTTCCTCTATTTGTGCCTTTTAGTTTATCTTATTTAATCATTTTCCTTCACTTGCAGTTATGATAAAATTGTGTTAACATTTTGTTTTCTTTCAAGCAACTATTGAATTCTTTTCTTCTCATACAAGATAATAGTTGTGCATACAGTACTCAAAAAATTACTCTTTTCTAGACAGCTACTAGACTCCAGAAAAATTATCTGAACTTATTTACTTTTCAGTTTACCCATACTGTTCTCAGCAGTTTGTGTTTTGTCTATTAAGTGAATTATAAATGTAAATCTTAAAGATATCTTAGTCTCTAGTTCTGATTAGAAATGTGGTTAATAACAAAACAGCATTTGTTTACTTTTCAAACACATGACTAATTTATTGATAAAATTTTACAGTCAAGGCTGAAATTCACCTTGTTTTGGCAGGATTTCAGTGTCTGGCGCTAGGTCTTTTCCAAAGGAGACCGTCCAGCCTTGACACTTGGTTTGCACTGATTTACAGTAAAGAAAAGTGAGCAGTATGTTTCTCAAAAAAAAAAAAAAAAAAAGTAGTAAAATGCTGAAGTTAGAAATTGGAATAGCTTATCAAATAATAGACTCTTGCGCTACATGAATGTAACCAAATCTTAAAATACTCAAGGAACTGACTGAGGAGATATCTGAGCCATTAGTTATTATCTTCAGAAAGTAGTGGAAGACAGGAGAGATTCCAGAGCATTGGAAAAGGGCAAATATAGTACCAATCTATAAAAAGGGGAATAAGGAGAACCCCAGGAATTCGACCAGTCAGCTTAACTTCTGTATGCAGAAAGATAATTGCTTAATTATTTGCTCCATCAGTTTGCAAACACCTGGAACATAGTAAGGTGATAAGTAACAATCAGCATCGATTTGTCAAGAACAAATCCTGTCAAACCAACCTAATAGCTTTCTTTGACAAGGTAACAAGCCTTGTGGATAGGGGGGAAGCGGTAGGTGTGGTATATCTTAACTGCAGTAAGGCTTTTGATACTGTCTCGCAGGACCTTCTCATAAACAAACTACGAAATACAGCCTAGATGGAGCTACTATCCTGAGGGTGCATAACTGATTGGAAAACTGTTCCCAGAGAGTAATCATCAGTGGTTCACAGTCAAACTGGAAGGGCATATCAAGGGGGGGGTCCCTCAGGGATCAGTTCTGGGTCCAGTTCTGTTCAATATCTTCATCAGTGATTTAGATAATGTCCCAGAGAGTACACTAATAAAGTTTGCAGATAATACCAAAATGGGAGGGGTTGCAAGTGCTTTGGAGTATAGGATAAAAATTCAGAATGATCTGGACAAACTGGAGAAATGGTCTGAAGTAAATAGGATGAAATTCAATAAGGACAAATGCAAAAAGAACAATCAGTTGCACACATAGAAATGGGAAATGAGTGGGAAGGAGTACTGTGGAAAGGGATCTGTGGGTCACAGTGGATCACAAGCTAAATATGAGTCAACAGTGTAACACTGTTGCCAGAAAAAAGAAACATCATTCTGGGATGTATTAGGAGGAGTGTTGTAAGCAACACATGAGAAATAATTCTTCTGCTCTACTCCACGATGATTAGCCCTCAACTGGAGTATTGTGTCCAGTCTGGGCACCAAATTTCGGGAAAGATGTGGATGAATTGAAGAGAATCCAGAGAGGAACGATGACGATTAAAGGTCTAGAAAACATGACCTATGAGGGAAGATTGAAAAAATTGGGTTTGTTTAGTCTGGAGAAGAGAAGACTGAGGGCGGACATAAGTTTTCAAGCAAGAGCAATTTAGGTTAAGTATTAGGAAAAACTTTCTAACTGTCAGGATAGTTAAGCACTGGAATAAATTGCCTAGCGGGGTTGTGGAATCTCCATCACTGAAGATTTTTAAGAGCAGGTTAGACAAACACCTGTCAGGGATGGTCTAGATCAGTGGTTCTCAACCAGGTATACGCGCACCCCTGGGTGTACGAAGAGGTCTTCCAGGGGGTACATCAACTCATCTAGATATTTGCCTAGTTTTACAACAGGCTACATAAAAAGCACTAGCGAAGTCAGAACAAACTAAAATTTCTTACAGACAATGACTTGTTTATACTGCTCTATATACTATAAACTGAAATGAAAGTACAATATATATTCCAGTTGATTTATTTTATAATTATATGGCAAAAAAGGAGAAAAGAAGCAATATTTCAGTAATAGTGTGTTGTGACACTTGTATTTTTAGGTATGACTTTTGTAAAGCAAATAGTTTTTAAGTAAGGTGAAACTTGGGGGTACGCAAGACAAATCAGAGTCCTGAAAGGGTACATAGTCTGGAAAGGTTGAGAGCCACTGGTCTAGATAATACTTAGTCCCACCTTCAGTGGAGGGAATGGAACTAGAAGACTTCTTAAGGTCCCTTCTAGTCGTATAATTCTGTGATTGTGATTATTGGGAAAATATTTATTTGTTTTTCCTTTCATTTTTCTGAATTATATAAAAGATGGGAAAAGATTAATGGTTCCTAATGCCATAGCTAAGAAAATAGGGTATATATAGTCTTCTCTATGAACTATGTTCTGGATTTCTCTTACTTGTTTTGTATGTGTTCCGTGTTCCGTGTTCCACCTCCATCAATGTTGATGGAAAGCACATGTATGCAATATTTAATACTGACATTTAAGTCCTAATCCTGCAAATGCAGGTGTGGTTAACGATAAGCATGTAAGTAGTTTCAATTTAAATGAATGGGATTACTCACAGTAAAGTTAAGCGTGAGCATAACTGGGGCCTTAGAAGTGGCAAGATCTGACACATGGAACCATCTGACCTCTTTCCTTTCAGGAGAATGCCTCTCTTCTTATTATATGAACATTGAAATAGAAATATCTATCAAAATATGATTTGATGCATTTAGAATTCTAAGCCTTTCTGTGGAATCAAAAACAGGAGTTTTTCAAACACTTAAGTAGTTGATTATATTGTACTAAGTTCTGAGTTGGCTATTCTAAAACAGTAGAGTCAAAAACTACATTTCCTGACGTTTAATTTACACTGATACTTGCGTCTGGTACATTATTAGAAGGAAACTCCCATTTTTATGTATTTTTTTAAAAAATATAAACAAATTCAAAGGAATCTTTTTTGTTTATTGTGCTTTTCATTTTAAAGAATCCAATACATTTTGTTGGGGTAACTCCAGTCCCAGCTAATTTAATGCAGTCTTCTTTAAGCTTCTTTTACATTTTTTTATTAACACATCCTTTTACTTCACATGGAAGATTTCTTTCTAGATTTTGTAACCGGGGGGGTGGGGGCGGCTAATGGAATCTCAGAACTTTAATGACTCATCTAGCCTGCATCAAATTTTACAAGGGCAAGATGATGAAAGAATTCCTGTGTAATCAAACAATTCTCCTAATAGCATTTTCTTTCAGACTTATTCCAACCTGCAGGACCTTCCTTTACAAACTGGATATTAAAAGGTCCTTTGTTTAGTATCTAGAGACAAAGCTCTTTGGAAGGTCCATTAAGTTCTTTGTTGCTTTTCACACCTGCCCATGAAGACTGTGGTTCAGCAAGAAATACCTTGAAAGCACTGTCTGTGCATTTCTTCTACTTGTTTTTCAAGTGCTATAATTTTAAGTGGCAAAGTGTATTCCTACTTGTGGTAGCTTTGG
Organism: Natator depressus; assembly: GCF_965152275.1. Classification (NCBI taxonomy): domain Eukaryota; kingdom Metazoa; phylum Chordata; order Testudines; family Cheloniidae; genus Natator; species Natator depressus. The sequence goes on along the minus strand of NC_134235.1, from coordinate 244,498,381 downwards.
TAACTTGCTTTAGGCTAGTTCTTCTGTAAAAGTATAACGCATCCTTCCATTTGTTTGTTACATATATTTGGGTAGGGTTACTAAGTCATTTCAAATATTTGTACCCAGATTTGGGAGTAGGAGGGATGTGATCGGGGTGATATTTGTGGGTGCAGTAGGGTATTGTAAAGGTACTGTTTGACTTGATATTTCTGACTGGTTATTTTCTGGTTTGGGGGAGCTGCTGATGTGTCCTTTATATTTTTTAAATTGTCAGAGGTGCCTAGTGTCCAGGATAAGTGTCTTCCTCAGCTTCCTTGTTTTGTTATATAAATATATTGAAATGTCGATTTTTGTGTTTACCTCTACTCTTATCCTCTTGGACCATCTGATATTGAAATGGCCTTACCTCTTTTGACAAAAATTAAGCAATTTAAAATAAATATGTATGAATATATAAAATATTTTGGTGAGAAGATTGGAGTTATACAATTTCAAGACTAAATATTATTGATTTTTTTTTTTATATTAGGTCAGTATCTGGTGTCTGTGAAAAATGTGTTTGGTGCGGGGCAGGGTGGGAGAAGAAGAAATGGGGAATGTTCTTAAAAAAACAATTTTTCTAATCTAAAATTGGAGCTGTCAGCGTGAGATGTATACTCAGTCTTAGAATATGGGACAGGTGATATGATGCTTAATGTAAAAATGTTTAAAAATCTTATACATTTTGTATATATTCTAAGTGCTCAGGTACCTTGGTAAGCACAGTATAAATACTTAAACTTAACTCTTATTTTTAATAAATGATCTTACAGAAGGAAATTATTTTGTGCTGATGTGATTACTTTTAGCCTTCCTGAGTTAGCATATAATTTTTTTATACATTAGAGATATTCTGTGATCTGCAGAAGGGGAACCACTTTTCAGTAAACTAATTCTGGTGGTGATTTATGGCCAGATCTCAATTGCTAATCATGTCTTCTAAAGTATTTAGCAATAAGAACAGTGTAGTGTTATTTAGGGGGAAAAATAATTTAACCTGACACACTATTACAGGACTTCTTTAGAAATTTGCTTTGAAGAATTGCCTTTCCTTTGCATGGTTTCATTTAGTGACCAGTTCATATTGAATAGAACTGTTTCTGTCATCTAGGTCATCACTAATTTAGTGAAAATGTTGAAATCTAGAGACACAAGGAGAAATTTCTGTCCACCAAATCACTGGCTGTCAGAACAAGAAAACATTAAAGCAGATAAGGTAACAATGTTTCTTCACACAACATTTTAGATGTTTACCTTGAGTTTCCCCATCTTGTCTGTATTTTATCAAATATATTTAAACTTCCAAATACAAGGAATCAGATTTTCTTGGAAGAAAGAAATGACCTGCAGTATGTACACTAGTAACAGCTAGTGCAAGAGTAAATTATATGATGTTGTAATACATAGTCAGATATTTGTTATGAGGTATGAGAATTACTTTTCGAGTGTGGCATCGATATTGCACAGGAATTAACTTAGTTTAAAATCTAGACATATGTTGCTGTTCTCTGAAACATTTCTCGTTAGTCTTGCAACTAATCAGAAGATGTTACATGTAGTCGTATTACCAATTTGTAAAGTGGACCCTACTTACAGTGACCCTGGATGTAGTAATGTTCTATTTATAGTGAAAGGAGAATGCAAGTCCCAAATTGTCTCGATAAATTAGAATGGGCAAATTACAATTTGGGTCATAGTGAGCCTCTTCTCACTATAAGGAATATATATTATGGCAAGAATTACTTCACTGAAAGAGGATTTCTCTGAATTGTAGTGGAAGCAGTCAAGCTTTGCTTTTGAAATAAAAATGTTCTTATGTTCTCACCCTAGAAGAGAACATAAGAATGGCCATACTGGGTCAGACCAAAGGTCCATTTAGCCCAGTATCCTCTCTTCCGGCAGTGGACGGTGCCACGTGCCCCAGAGGGAATGAACAGAACAGGCAATCATCAAGTGATCCATCCCCTGTCGCCCATTCCCAGCTTCTGGTAAACAGAGGCTAGGTACACCATCCCTGCCCATCCTGGCTAATAGCCATTGATGGACCTATACTCCATGAACTTATCTTGTTCTTTTTTGAATCCTTTTATAGTCTTGCCCTCTACAACATCCTCTGGCAAGGAGTTCCACAGGTTGACTATTTGTTGTGTGAAAAGAGAGAGACTTTATTTCCTTTAAAGTTAAAGCAGAATCATGCCTGTTGTTTCTGAAGAGTGTGTGTATGTGTGTTAGAGATGGAATACTAATATACCAGTCAAAAAATTTGCTCAAGCATAACTGGAACAGTTGAAGGCTTGGCTCTAAGAAACAAGCCAAATTTGAAGTAAACTGGTCCAGCAGTTTTCACTGTATAACTCTTAGCAGCTAGTAGTGTTGTGCGTGCACAGTAAAAAATTCTGTTTATTTTATGTGATCTACACACTTGAAACTTCCCAAAGTTTGAGATAATCTAAATTTCTGGAATGGTCCAGGTGTTCATACATGCATGCTTGCTTGCTTTTTATTTATTTATTTTATTTCATTTCATTTTATTTATTTATTTTAAGATCTTGTGCCTGGATATTTCACAGAAATGCTGAAAGGAATGAGTTTTCATTTGACACTTAAAAAAACAAACTATAACTGAAGAATGTGTGTTAAGTACTGTAATTTACTGTATGTGAAATACAGTAATTGGTAGTGTGAATTATACTGTATATTGTATTTCAGCAATGTTTTACAACCATACTTTAAGTCATAACCACGATGAGGCAGAGTTAAGGCTTACCTTTCCCCCATCACGGTCTGATTTTTGAGTTCTTGATTTTTCTATCTTAACATTGCATTCACTCTAGTTTTAGCTGAATATAATTTTAATAACAATTTAGATTTTCCAACACAACTGCTTGGACTTATCAGCGTACTATTTAAGCATGTATTTATTTGCATCTTTAATAGGAAATGTTTAACTACAAGGTTTATTAATTTACTAGGTTACACAGCTTTATGTGCCATCAGCCAGACACGTTTGGAGAGTCAGAAGGATGGGAAGAATAGGACCACTGCAGTCTACTTTGGATGGTAAGATACTGTGTCTACATCACTTTTGCCTTAGGAACAAGAGCAATCTCAATTTGTCTCTCATAGGTGGTGGTTATACTAAGGAAATGTAGGTTTTCAAAATTCAGTTGAATAGTTCATGCTAACCATAATGGTTCCTAATAGCAATGTAGTCTCTAAGTTGTAATTTGTTCTCAGTATCCTCATTTATTTAAAATGCGACTGACTGTGATGTAGAGTTAGAGAAGCCTTCTGCTGCCATTCCTACTTATATCGATGATAGGGTGAAGAAATGATTAGGCTTGGGGGGTGTGTGTGTGTGTGTGTGTGTACACATAATATAAATATAATACATATAAAATTGGACTATTGTATAATATATAAAAGCGTCTCATTGTACTCTTATTTTCTATGATGGAAAATTCATGTTTTAAAAAGCTACCCATTAATATATAAATATAACAAATGAGCTTTATTTGCCATAATATGTAAATGTGAGGGAGAAACTTCACTGCACAATCAGCTGCTTTTCAAACCTGTGTATCTTCACTCCACTTCTTTTAGGATATAATTTTGCTTAAGTGAATATTTGAGAAAGGAATGGAAGATAGGGTCCTTAAACTTGAGGGAAGTTGGGAAGATTGGGCACGAGAGGAGGACAGAGCAGGGGAAGTGGAGAATGGCTGTTAGCTTCTTCCTCCCTGCATCGCAGTCTCCTCACTTCAGCCTATCAGCACAGAAGAGAGAATATACAGAGTAAAAACTGTGGAAAGCACTCTAATGATACCATGAGTGTCCATTAGTTCCTGCTGCAGAACCTGCTGAGGCTGCTGCTTGTGTCTGCTCCTGCCAGCTTGAATTTCTCAGACCCTTGGGATTTCTTTCTTTCCCAAGTTCATGTAGCTAGGGAAAGTGGGAGAAAGGGTACATAACACATAATGCCCTCAGAGGGAATAAGAATCACATCTCTGCAGTTCTGGGTTTGGGAAATTCTGTGGGAGGGAGGTATGACCTCAGCGTAACACTGTGGAATACAGACTGTCATTTCTGTTTAGTTGTCTGCCTCAAGAGTCATCCATGTTGTACAGGAAGTGCCAGATATGCCTCCAGGTGTTAACCTGGGTCCTGAGAAAGGTGGGGGGCACCTCCAACTCCTCGAGGGCCTCCCACCCCCAGGGAAACTCTTGTAAATCCAACAAAAGGACGTTTGAAGTGCTTCAGAGTGGGTAAACCTTCGAAGCAGAAGCTCAAGTTGGCCAAGAATATCAAGTGCCAGGACTCAGTGCTAGCACTGCCTGAGTTGGCACAAACTCAGTTTTTCCCACGCCTTCAGTAAGCCCAGGAGGCTGCTTCATGTATAGACAACATCACCACTGAAGCCTAGGGTTCTGCCAAGTGTATTCTGCTCCAGGCATTTGGGTCACTAGTGCTTCATTTTGGTGATATTGAGCTGTGGCTCACTGGACAGGGCAGAGCTTCCAGGTGAGAGACCAAGGGAGGAGGTTTCAAGACAGCCTAGACTCATGCACCCTGTTCAGAGTTTCTAACTTCATATACCTCCTTATTGAGACCTTGAGATATTCCCCTCCTGAATTCATGCACTCGAAGGAGAGGAAGACTTCAGCATCAGGATATATTTGGCAATCGGCCCAGATTGCTCCTGGCCTTCTGTGGGTATGTCTACACTGTAATATAAGCCCAAGTGGGGTTAATGGGACTCAAGTCAGCTGACCCTGGGTTAGAGAACACACAGGGCTTGAGCATCTACACTGATTGTTAACCCTAGGTTAGGAATTTTCTAACCCAGGCTTGAACCTGGGGCTCTGGCATCCATACTGCAGTACACAGACCCTAGTCAAACCAACCATATCCCAGACTCCTTAGCCCCCACCAAAATGTGGCCACTCTCTAGCCCTTTGTGGTGCACTGTGGGAAAACTTGACTGTCCATCCTGACATTACAGAACGTTTGAACAGCTCGCCAACACAGCCTGCTGAGCAGTCATTTTGATTAGTGCATTCCCAGCTACCGGAGGCAGCAACATGGAGGAGGAACCTTTAGAAGAACTTCTGTTGCTTGCATTTTCACTCCTGTGTCAGGAAATGGGCAGAGCTTCTGTAAGAAACAGGCGGACATTTCGGCAGCATTTTATGACCCACCAAAGGCACCTGACATAGTTTATGATGGCGGTGAAGGAGTACCCAGGAATGGCAGACTTGAATTGATTGATTCTGCTCATTAACGCTTGGTATAGCTGCTGATGCCCCATATGTAGACAGGTTTCAGAGTAACAGCCGTGTTAGTCTGTATTTGCAAAAAGAAAAGGAGTACTTGTGGCACCTTAGAGACTAACCAATTTATTTGAGCATAAGCTTTCGTGAGCTACAGCTCACTTCATCGGATGCATCCGATGAAGTGAGCTGTAGCTCACGAAAGCTTATGCTCAAATAAATTGGTTAGTCTCTAAGGTGCCACAAGTACTCCTTTTCTTTTTGCATATGTAGACAGGTGCTTCTGGACCAGAGCCACAAGCACAGACTGGTGGGATCACATGGTCATTCAGACTTTGGATGACCAGCAGTGGGTCAGAACTTTCACTTGAAGACAGCTATGTTTCTGGAGTTTTATGAGCAGCTAACCCCAACTCTCCAGCATAAAGACACATGGATGAGGCCACCCTTCCTAGGCCAGAAGCAGGTTGCTGTAGCCGTCTGGAAGCTGGCTACCCCACACTGCTACAGGTCCATTGCCAATCGGTTTGGTGTTGGAAAATCAACTCTGGGTAAAGTGGTGGCGGAGGTTTCTGAGGCAATCAGTCACATGGTTTGACCCAAAGTGGGGGGCTTAAAATATTCCTGAAGTAATTTCTGGCTTTCAGAGAATGGGGTTTCCAAACTGTGCTGTGTTGCCTAATTCTTTAAGTGGTTACTGATTCTATTAATATTTTCCAGTTAGTACTAATTTAAAGAGCTGGGGTTGATGAGTTCTTATCCCAGAATCAGGCACAACAGAATTCAGGTTATCAAGTTCAATATCTGGTTGGGAACCCTGAAGTGTACAGAGATGACACTCTCACTAAGCGCAAAGCAAAGCTTTAAGCAATTTTATTAGTACAATAAATAGAGAGACAAATGCTCCAAACCACATAAAAATAATATAGCAGTAATATAATGTTAAAGGTAATCTCTTGTACCATTCCTCGCATATACTCACACCCTTTCTTGGGGATCTGGTGGTAAAGGACAAGTTGTCATCTACCCTGTCATGCCAAATGAGTTTGATGGTCCAGATTCTACCCCTTACGTGATGGTCTGGCCTGTTATAGGGCCTGACGGTTGCCATGAATATTCATATAAATGCCCAGCCTCCTTTGTCCATATTCAACTTCCTCACCCTACTAATGTTGCAGTGTCTTCATTCTATAGCTTCTTTTATGAATGATTTCAACTTATCATACATGTCAGTTTGTTGCCATGGCAAGTTCATGGTTAAGCATCTGCCAGTGTTTCTATAGTAAAATATCCAAGCCTAGTATGAGTTCAGTGTTCCTGCAGTTACCATATATTATTTTGTACAAACTCCCCCTTAATCACAATGTTCCCAGATCCCCAGAATTCATGGCCATTGTTGAGCCACTAAATTATGCTACGGCTCATAAGCCTCAAAGCTTTATGCAAATTGCTTAAGCTAATAGGATAGGCCTGTAGGTTTCTTGTATTAGTGCTAAATAAAATGCAAAGCTAGCTCTATGGACTATAGCTGGGACCATTGATGGGACTCATGTGCCCATAGATTGCCCTCCTCAAGGAGCACATGAGTACATAAACTGCAAAGGATATTACTACATTCATATGAAGGCCCTTGTGGACCACAGAGTGTGATTTATGAACGCCTGTGTGGGTTGCACTGGGAAAGTTCATGATGCCAAGGTTTTTTGCTGATCAGGAGTCTACATTTATGGACAGGCTGGGACACTATTCCCACCAAATGACATTGTCATAAACGGAGTTACTGTCCCCACCATTATTCTGGGGAGCTGCATATTTGCTTTTGCTTTGGCTTCTGAAACTACGCTGATTTCAGAGGCCCTTGGCAAAAGGTGGTTCAATTATACTCTCAGCAGGTGCATAATTGTTGCTGAAAATGCTTTTGACAGATTGAAATCCCATTGGAAATGTTGACAGACCCATTTGGATTCCAGTGTCAACAGTACTGTCCACATTACTATGCTCTTCACAATCTTTGTGAAGCCAGAAGTGCGCCATTTCCCCCCGAATGGAATCTCTGACCGTGAGGGGCCACCAAATTGCTACCCTCAATGGAGTTGGATGCACTCAGGCAACCGAAGTCATGGGTGCTTTGTGCTCCCATATTATGGACTTGCGTGGCCCAATGGAAGAGAAGGACTAGTACCTTTGTGAACTTGCTTGTTTGTGGCAGCAGTATGGGGACTCATTGATTGTGGGGAGAGTACTAATGAATGACATGATCACTTATGAAATGGGGGGGAGGGGAATTATTCACGGTATGGAATGATGTAAGAGAGTGATTGAAATGTGAATTGCTATAGATAACTGTATTGAGGTATGTATTCAGGTATGTTGGCAACAAGAAGAAAGCCAAGGAAAGTGTGGGCCCCTTACTGAATGAGGGAGGCAACCTAGTGACAGAGGATGTGGAAAAAGCTAATGTACTCAATGCTTTTTTTGCCTCTGTTTTCACTAACAAGGTCAGCTCCCAGGCTGCTGCGCTGGGCATCACAGAATGGGGAAGAGATGGCCAGCCCTCTGTGGAGATAGAGGTGGTTAGGGACTATTTAGAAAAGCTGGACGTGCACAAGTCCATGGGGCCGGACGAGTTACATCCGAGAGTGCTGAAGGAATTGGCGGCTGTGATTGCAGAGCCCTTGGCCATTATCTTTGAAAACTCGTGGCGAACGGGGGAAGTCCCGGATGACTGGAAAAAGGCTAATGTAGTGCCAATCTTTAAAAAAGGGAAGAAGGAGGATCCTGGGAACTACAGGCCAGTCAGCCTCACCTCAGTCCCTGGAAAAATCATGGAGCAGGTCCTCAAAGAATCAATCCTGAAGCACTTACATGAGAGGAAAGTGATCAGGAACAGTCAGCATGGATTCACCAAGGGAAGGTCATGCCTGACTAATCTAATCGCCTTTTATGATGAGATTACTGGTTCTGTGGATGAAGGGAAAGCAGTGGATGTATTGTTTCTTGACTTTAGCAAAGCTTTTGACACGGTCTCCCACAGTATTCTTGTCAGCAAGTTAAGGAAGTATGGGCTAGATGAATGCACTATAAGGTGGGTAGAAAGCTGGCTAGATTGTCGGGCTCAACGGGTAGTGATCAATGGCTCCATGTCTAGTTGGCAGCCGGTGTCAAGTGGAGTGCCCCAGGGGTCGGTCCTGGGGCCGGTTTTGTTCAATATCTTCATAAATGATCTGGAGGATGGTGTGGATTGCACTCTCAGCAAATTTGCAGATGATACTAAACTGGGAGGAGTGGTAGATACGCTGGAGGGGAGGGATAGGATACAGAAGGACCTAGACAAATTGGAGGATTGGGCCAAAAGAAATCTGATGAGGTTCAATAAGGATAAGTGCAGGGTCCTGCACTTAGGACGGAAGAATCCAATGCACCGCTACAGACTAGGGACCGAATGGCTAGGCAGCAGTTCTGCGGAAAAGGACCTAGGGGTGACAGTGGACGAGAAGCTGGATATGAGTCAACAGTGTGCCCTTGTTGCCAAGAAGGCCAATGGCATTTTGGGATGTATAAGTAGGGGCATAGCGAGCAGATCGAGGGATGTGATCGTTCCCCTCTATTCGACACTGGTGAGGCCTCATCTGGAGTACTGTGTCCAGTTTTGGGCCCCACACTACAAGAAGGATGTGGATAAATTGGAGAGAGTCCAGCGAAGGGCAACAAAAATGATTAGGGGTCTAGAGCACATGACTTATGAAGAGAGGCTGAGGGAGCTGGGATTGTTTAGTCTGCAGAAGAGAAGAATGAGGGGGGATTTGATAGCTGCTTTCAACTACCTGAAAGGGGGTTCCAAAGAGGATGGCTCTAGACTGTTCTCAATGGTAGCAGATGACAGAACGAGGAGTAATGGTCTCAAGTTGCAATGGGGGAGGTTTAGATTGGATATTAGGAAAAACTTTTTCACTAAGAGGGTGGTGAAACACTGGAATGCGTTACCTAGGGAGGTGGTAGAATCTCCTTCCTTAGAGGTTTTTAAGGTCAGGCTTGACAAAGCCCTGGCTGGGATGATTTAACTGGGAATTGGTCCTGCTTCGAGCAGGGGGTTGGACTAGATGACCTTCTGGGGTCCCTTCCAACCCTGATATTCTATGATTCTATGAGGGTAGTATTGTCATGCTCATTCCTAATTGTTCATGATAATCTGTTTACCTTTATTATTTTGATTACATGATGTGAAGCAGTGATAGCAGTAAACTATCTTGATGAAATAAACTTTATTTATAAACATGTATTAGAAAAGTACAACCTTCATCCATTTCCGGAGAGGCCAGCTGCCATTACCACACCAAAACATCAGTAACAACAGAATCTGACAGGAAAAAAACATAAAAACAAAGTACATGAACGAGTGTGAACAGTAAAAAGAATGAGGAGTACTTGTGGCATCTTAGAGACTAACAATTTTATTTCAGTATAAGCTTTCGTGGGCTAAAACCCACTTCATCGGATGCATGCAGTGGAAAATACAGTAGGAAGATATATATAGATAGATAGATATATGTATATACACACACACACAGAGAACATGAAAAAAATGGGTGTTGCCATACCAACTATAATGAGAGTAATCAGTTAAGGTGAGCTATTATCAGCAGGAGAAAAAATACCTTTTGTAGTGATAATCAGGATGGCCCACTTCCAACAGTTGACAAGAAGGTGTGAGTAACAGCAGGGGGAAAAAATAAGAATGGGGAAATAGTTTTATTTTGTGTAATGACCCATCCACTCCCAGTCTTTATTCAAACCTAATTTAATGGTGTCCAGCTTGCAAATTAATTCCAGTTCAGCAGTGTCTCGTTGGAGTCTGTTTTTGAACTTTTGTTGTTGTAGTATTGCGACTTTTAGGTCTGTAATCGAGTGACCAGGGAGATTGAAGTGTTCTCCGACTGGTTTTTGAATGTTATAATTCTTGATGTCTGATTTGTGTCCATTTATTCTTTTACGTAGAGTCTGTCCAGTTTGGCCAGTATACATGGCAGAGGGGCATTGCTGGCACATGATGGCAGAAACTGCTGAATTGGAATTAATTTGCAAACTGGACACCATTAAATTAGGCTTGAATAAAGACTGGGAGTGGATGGGTCATTACACAAAGTAAAACTATTTCCCCATGCTAATTTTTTCCCCTTGCTGTTACTCACACCTTCTTGTCAATTGTTGGAAGTGGGCCATCCTGATTATCACTACAAAAGGTTTTTTTTTTCTCCTGCTGATAATAGCTCACCTTAACTGATTACTCTAGTTATAGTTGGTATGGCAACACCCATTTTTTCATGTTCTCTCTGTGTGTGTGTGTGTGTCTGTATATATATCTTCCTTCTGTATTTTCCACTGCATGCATCCGATGAAGTGGGTTTTAGCCCATGAAAGCTCATGCTCAAATAAATTTGTTAGTCTCTAAGGTGCCACAAGTACTCCCCGTTCTTTTTGCTGATACAAACTAATACGGCTACCACTCTGAAGTGTGAACAGTGAAACCAAGTACAAGACACAAACCCCCTACTGTGTCATGTCCTCTGGCCACCTGTTCTCCTTCTCCTTCTTTCCCCCTTTGCTGTGCATGTGGAACTGTGGGAGGGAGTTGGAGGCATCCACAATGGAAGGGGGTCAATATGGAGGGCTGCATGGGCAAGGTTGCCCTGCCCAGCCACTCATGGGGCCTGATTGCCTGGACCACCCAGCCATTGAGGCTTCCCAGCTGCTTCTGGACCATAGCACGGGTACCACACCAGGACTTAGATTGTGGTGTGTGTGATGCAGCAGGAGCTGCTGCTCTTGCAGTCGTTAGTGATATGAGTCACTCAGACAGCTTTTTCTGCTGAGCTCTGTCCTATCTTAGCTGCCATTCCTGTTCCAGGATCTATGAAGCAGGCACTTGATCCCATGCTAAAACTCAGTCCTCTGTCCTGCAGCCAGCCTGAGCCTTTTCTCTTGCCTCTCGACAGGCCTTTCCTCTAACCACAAATCCCTCTGTCTTTGGTACTGGCCCTGCTTGTTGGCCCTCTCTAGCACTTTAACCATAGCATCATCACCAAATGTTCCTTCTTCTTTGAGTCATTGCACATGGCCATTCCAATGTAGATATGTGCACACCCCAAGCACAGTTGCCGGAAACTTTTCCTTTAGTGGTGTCCGTTGGTCGGCTCTCGTGCCTCCTGGTGCCGCACACTCATAGCACTGGTATAAAGGGGCCAGCTGACCCCACGTCCCCTCAGTTCCTTCTTACTGCTTGTGACTGTCTCTGGAACTTCCTCTTGCTCTTGCAAGTTCTCTGTGGACTGTATTGCTGTTTATATATAATTTTCAGAGATTGTCGTTCCTATTTTGTTAGTTGTTAGTTATTCTCTTCAGATTAGCGGAGTTTCCTCTGCTCCCAGTACTGAGCCATGCCTCGGTCGCCAGGCTCCAAGCCTTGTTGCAACAAGGCTAAGCCCCTGAGTAACCCGCACTCCTGTTGCCTGAAGTATTTGGGAAAGCTCACCTAGGGGATCGCTGCAAAATTTGCAGAGATATCAAACCCCATACCAAAAAGTACTGGGAAGCTAGGCTGAAGTCCTTGTTGATGGAGGCACTGCCGTGACTTTCCTCGGAGCCGTGCTGGTTGGACTTGGCACTGAGGCACCTGTGGGGAGCACTCCCGCCACCCTCCAGGAGTCTCGGCACCATTTGCTGATGCTGAGCAAGAAGAGAAAGAAGCTGCTGGGCAAGAGGGGATTTTCCCCAACCCCGAGGACAGCTAGGCATGGAGACCAATGCAGAGTGCGACCTAGGTCAGGCCACTCCCTGGTTCTGGCATCCCAACAGTCAGTGCCATTGACTCTGGCTCTGACGCGGGCACTGTTAAGTCCAGTACCGGACAATCTGTCAGCACTGGAGGGTCAGCATGGTGCCAGCACTATTGCAATGCCATCCACTCCGGAGGCTTTCACTGCAGCCAGGGGCCTTTTCTTACTATTGGTGCTGCCCTGACCAGCGGTACAAGGGTCGGTGCCAGCGGACAGAAGGGAGCATGTGGCCATCAGTTACTGTTCAGTACCAAGACCCATGGTGCCCTTTAAAGGGAAGCCGGCCATGATGGCCCTGTCCTGGTCCTCCCCTCCTTGGCACTGATAGCCAGCACCAGTGGGATCCACTTTGGTGTGGTCGCAGGGCAAAGATTCCTCGTCATTGGAGTTAGATGTATTCCTCCTGTGCCAGAAGTCAACCCCAGCACACCTCCTGTCGGCCCTACCCAGTGGTGGACCCAAGCCAGGTGTTGCCTTTGAGTACTTGGCTCCCTGGCTGGTGCCTATGCAGTGGCCATTTTGGAACTCATGGACTGTTTTCTCTCCATGCAGAGACACCAGTCAAGGCATTCCTACTCAGTGGCAGTCCCTGATCCAAACTCTGGTACAGAGTCTGGTGCCAAGTACCAGGAGCTGGTACCCCAGGACCCATCCAGTGTGGAAGATGAGGAGCGCCTTCAGCTGATGCCGGCCTCCTCCTTCTCCTCTTCTGATGAAGCTGTGTTGGGGATGGGCGCATCGCTTTCTGATGATGTCTTAAGATGCACCAGGAGCCGTTTAAAAGAGTATCTGAAAATTTGGGCATACAGGTGGAGGTGGTAGAGGACTCCTCCCATACTTTGGTCAACATCCTGACCACAATGGGCCGGTCAAGAGTTGCGTTATCTCTCAAGGAGGCCATTATGGACCCAATAAAAAGGCCATCATGGACCCTGTGGCAAATCGCCGCTTCTTTCCCGCCACAGCCATGAGGACTGAAACAAAGTACTTTGTAGTTGCTCATGGGTATGAGTTCTTGTATATGCATCCTCCCCACCCGGGATCCTTGGTGGTTGCTGTGGCCAATGAATGGGAACGACAGAGTTTGCAAGGGGCAACTTTCAAAGCAAAGGACTCAAAAAAGCTGGACCTTTTTGGTAGAAAGGTCTACTTAACTGTGGGGGGTGCAGCTCAGGATCGCTAACCAGCAGGCGCTCCTGAGCAGATATGATTTCAACATGTGGGACTCCATGTCAAAGTTTAAGGACTTACTCCCGCAAGAGGCCAGACTGGAATTCTCCTCATCTGTAGAAGTGGGGAAATCTATAGCAAGAGCCTCATGAACAACTGCTAGACCAGGGAGTTCAGTGCCTCCTAAAGGGTGGGCGCCATAGAAGAGGCTCCACAAAACCTATGGGGCTAGGGGTTCTACTCCCATTATTTCCTAATCTCAAAAGTCAAGGTTGGTCTTAGACCTATTCTATACCTGCACCAACTCAACAGCTACCTCAAGAAGCTAAAGTTCTGCATGGTCTCATTGGCTTCCATCATTCCCTCCCTGGATCTAGTGGGACTGGTATGCCGCCCTCATACACCGCCCTTAAGAGATGCTTACTTTCATATCACAATCTTCCGAGGATACTGGAGGTTCCTCAGATTTGTTGTGGACCACATACACTACCAATTTGCAGTCCTCTCGTTTGGCCTGTCGGCAGCCATACAAGTATTTATGAAATGCATGGCGGTAGTGATGGCCTCCCTGAGGAGGCAAGGGGTGAAAATTTACCCATATCTGGGTGACTCGCTGGTCAGAGCTCAGTCCAGAGCTCAGGTGGAGTCCAGCATTCTCCTTATTCGGTCGTCTTTCCAAACCTTAGACCTGCTAATAACGTTGAAAAGTCCATCTTCATCCCAGTGCAGAGGATAGAGTTTATCAGAGAAGTGTTCAACTCTTCCCAGGCCAGGGCCTTCCTCCCAGAAGGTCATTTCCAGGCAATCACAGCCCTCCAGGCGCACCCGGTTGCCAGAGTCAGATCTTGCCTAAGGCTGCAAGGCCCCATGGCCTCATGTATTTATGTGGTCCAGTATGCAAGACTACACCTCAGGCCTCTCTAGACGTGGCTGGCCTCTGTGTACACTCCAAACTGCCAACATCTGAACTCAGTTGTCATGGTTCCTCCTCTGGTTCTCACCTCCATTGACTGGTGGCTAGATCTGCTGGTGGTTTGCGCAGGTGTCCCGTTTTCTTGGCTCCAACCATCGATTTCCCTGGTCTCTGACGTATAGGTGCTAGGTGGGGGAGTTCACCTCGGGCCCTTGAGGACCCGAGACCTTTGGTCTCATGAAGAACTCTCTCTGCACATCGACATCAGGGAGCTCAGGGCAGTCCGTCTGGCATGATGGACGTTCCGACCTCATCTTGTGGGCAAGAATGTCTTGTTTCTCACAGACAACACAATGGCCATGTTCTATATCAGCAAACAGGGAGGGGCTCGTTGTCCCCCTCCCCTCCATCCCCATGTCAATAGGCAGTTTGGCTGTAGGAATTTTGCATAGCTCATTCAATTCATCTCAAGGCCTCCTTCCTGCCAAGAGCGCAGATTGGGCTGGTGGATTGCCTCAGCAGGTCTTTCTCCGATCACCACGAGTAGTCTCTTCGACCGGATTTAGTGAAGAACATTTTCCAGAAGTGGGGGTCTCCCCAGGTAGACCTGTTCGTGACAGGAAGTGTCCTCAGCTCTGCTCCCTGCAGGACCACAGCTTGGGGTTGATAACGGACATCTTCCTACTTCCGTGGAAGGGCCACCTATATTATGCATTCCCTCCTATTTCACTCATACACAAGGTCCTGCTACAGATCAAATAAGATTGAGTGCAGGTCATCCTGATAGCCTTGGCATGGCCCTCCCCCAGCATTGGTTCGCCACCCTGCTCGACCTCTCTGTGGCGACACCCAGACCCCTCTGCACCCAGACCTAATCTCCCTGGACCACAGTCATCTGCTTCACCCAAACCTTGGCTTCTCCACCTGATGGCCTGGAAGCTCCCTGGCTGAATCTGGGAGAGCAAGCCTGTTTGACAGATCCTGTTAGGTAATAGGAAATCCTCTAACAGGGCCACTTACCTCACTAAGTGGAAGTGGTTCGCTCTCTGGGATGACCAGATAGAGGTCTTGCCGACAAGGTCATCGCTGCAGCTCGTTCTGGACTACCTACTACACCTGAAACAGAGGCGTTTGGCTATCTTGTTGATCAAGGTTCACCTTGCAGTGATACCGGCTTCCCCCCCCCCTCAGGTTGATATTCTCACGAGATGTCCGTGTTTCTTTAAGGGCCTAGAGAGGATGTACCCCCAAGTATGAGAGCCCGTCCCTCCTTGGGATCTCAGTCTGGTCTTATCAAAGCTTATGGGCTCACCATTAGAGCTGCTAGTGTCATGTTCCACCTCTCCTGGAAAGTGGCCTTCTTAGTGGCCAGCATTTCTTCTAGGAGGGTTTCAGAGATCCGTGCCCTCACTTTGGAACTGCCATACACAGATTTCTTTAAAGATAAGGTGCTGTTGCATCCGCACCCCACATTTCTCCCAAAAGTGGTTTCCCAGTTCCATAGTAGTCAAACTATCTTCTTGTCAGTTTTCTACCCTCAGCTGCATGCAAACAGGAAAGAGCAGAAGCTTCACTTATTGGCTGTTAAATGTGCGCTAGCATTCTACATAAAAAGGAACAAACTGTTCCCGAAGTCCACCCAGCTATTTGAAGCGGTAGCAGACAGGATGAAAGGTCTTCCCGTGTCCGCTCAGAGAATTTCCTCTTGGATCATATCATGTATCCACACATGTTACGAACTAGTGGGTTTTCCACTCCCACCTATCCTAACTGCTCACTCCACAGGCATCCTCAGCAGCATTTCTGGCACAAAAAGAAAAGGAATACTTGTGGCACCTTAGAGACTAACAAATTTATTTGAGCATAAGCTTTCGTGAACTTATGCTCAGATAAATTTGTTAGACTCTAAGGTGCCACAAGTACTCCTTTTCTTTTTGACTAACACGGCAGCTACTCTGCTACTCTGAAATCTGTCATTTCTGGCACAGGTTCCTATTCAGGACATTTGCAAAGCTGCAGTGCATACATTCTCTTCTCGTTATGCATCACCCAACAGGCCAAGGATGATGTCGGATTTGGTTGAGCTGTGTTGCAGTCAGCATGTCTGTGAACTCTGAGCCCACCATCTATTCAGCAACTTGGGAGTCACTTACATTGGAATGGACATGTGCAATCACTCAAAGAAGAAAAAATGGTTACTAACCTTTAACTGTTGTTCTTTGAGATGTTGCACATGTCCATTCCAAGAACTGCCCTCCTACCCCGCCTATTGGAGTTGGCAGGAAAGAAGGAACTGAGGGTGCCTGGGGTCGACCGGTCCCTTTATACTGGCACTATGAGTGCGCAGCACCAGAGGGCTCCAGAGCCGAACTGACGGATACCATTGAGGGAATAATTTCCAGTGACTGTGCTTGGGGCACACACACACCTTCATTGGAATGGACACATGCAACACATCTTGAAGAACAACAGTTACAGAAGGTTAGTAACCAGTGGTTTTTGTTTTTTGGTTTTTTTTTTTTTGAACAGTCCATGAATGTGGAGGTACTGCAGCCAGTAGAGGTCAAGGGGCCTGGAACAGGACAAGAAACAGAGGGTTATTGTCTCAAATAGCTCATTTGCAGGAGCACAGGAAAAAGCCTTGTGGAATTTCAAGGACATAAAATGATATTTTTACAAACTGAACTTCAATATATTGTGAGAGGGATGCTTCAGACCACAAAAGCTCCCTGGACACAGCTTGGTTAATGCCAGCAAAAGAATTTCAGGCATGATAAGTTAAAAATGCAAAGCTGCTTTTTTGATTTTAGAAAATTGAAAAACTACTTGGATTGGGGAGGGAATGCTGCCATCAGTGGCTTTGCTACAAAAGCTTTTTCTATCATTTCAGGCCTTTCGCATTTTGGAGGACATAACAGTTATTGTGGTGCCCAACTGGCAAAGGGAGATGTTACTCCAAGCTGCTAGTGCGAAACTTGCAGTTTATGTAACAGAAGTATTCAAATATATAGTGACTGAACAGCATATCTGTGAGTGGAGTGGGCTGGTCAGCTACTGAGGTGGCCTTGGAAAATTCACCATTCCCCAAAACGTGACTACCTATCTGGAGTTCCTGCTACAGGAGAAGTTTGCAGCCATCAGTACCCAGGATTGGCTCAGAATTCATGAGGGAATGAACAGGATGCTGTGTTAGCTTCCAAATGGCTTAGCCTGCTATGACAGCATGCAAACAGGCAGAACTCCACAGCCTTCCTCCTCCCTGCCATCCTGCCACCCCAGCACATTTGTGGACAAAATTTCAAACCACAGTTTTATTTGGGACAAATGATTTTGTCCCTGTGGACTGCATGGACTACCTCTAACTGAAATGGACTAGATTTGGGAATGGAACACATTTCCACACACCCCACCCCCATACAGTTCATTGTTTCAAGGCAGCTTGTTAGACTGATGAATGTTTACAGAGTGACATACTTGTACACATGGCAATGTTAAGTTATTTTTAAGAAACAGGAACAGCCTTAGCAAAAATCTGTGTCTTTCCAGTAAAAGTTCACTTTAAAGGTGTTTACTCTTTGCATTTCCTGGTTGCCATTTTGAACTGTGTCTGGGAGGGAAGGGGGACCCCCAAGGTACTGGTATACAATCTGCCATTAGCTGGCGCATGCTGCTAACTGAGGCTTCTCATAACTTATTGGTTCGTAGAACAGAAATCACTCCCATTACTGCATTAATAAACATTAAAATGGAATCAGAAACTTACCGGGCTCAGGGGTGCCTTCTGTCCATTCTGATCTGTTGCAGGCCCAGCAGCAGACTGTTCCTCAAGGGGTGCATCAAACTGCTCCTCCAAGCGTGGACCCAGAATGTGCTGCTGCTGCTCATGTTCCAAAGCCTGCTCTGGGACCAGTTTCAGCAACAGAGTGACTTCATGGTCCCCAGTTGGTGCCTGCTGCTGGCTCCCATCAGTCTCCATGTTGGATTTAGGGGCCAGCAGGGTACCATCCTGGTCATCATGCACCACTGTTGGCTCTGTGCTTGGTGCAGTGTCCAGTACCTGGTAAAACTCCTCATTAAATGGGCATGGTTTTAGCAAGTTGCCTGAGGTGCGGTTTTGGTCTCTGGTTTTCTGGTACTTGTTCTAGAGCTCCTTAATCTGCTCCCTACACTAGGCAGCTGCCAGTTTTTTTGTTATGTGCTAGTATGTGTGGTCATTCCTGGTAGTCTTTCTAAACTCCACAGCTTTGCTGGCTTTGCACCACAGATTTACCAAAATCAGGCTGTGTTCCCATGCCTACTTTCCAAAAGGCTTCTTATGGTCAGTCTCCATTACAAACGCAGAGGACTCTCTGATGGTATGTTTGGTTATCAGAAGAAAATGGAAGTGTTAAGCGCTGACTCACTGAGCTGCAGCAGTACACCAAGGAGGGTGGTTCTGTTTTCAGTAGAGTAGATTCAAGATGCTTGGGATAGAGAGGAAAAAAGAAGTTGGCCCATGGGATTATAGGAGGCTTTTTGGAGGACTCCCAGGATCCAAGTCCTGAGGGGCTCAGTCTACGCTGCAAAGCAATAATGCTGAAACCCTGGGTCAAGGTTTGACCCGAGCTCAGGCCCTGCAGCCCTAGAGTGTCTTGGGACCCTGGGTCAGTGTAATGTGTGTGTAGACGGAAGGAGTAAGTCTGACGTTAAAGCCGACAGTATTGCGTTAGAAGCATTGCTCTCATTCTCCGCCAGAAGGTAGTGGTTCTTTCAGCACAGTTAGAGCGCTTTTTGTGCCAAAGCAAGCACTGTCTCCTGGGAGTCAACTCTCAGTACAGGAAGTTCAGGTCTGTAAACTGGCACATCCTGTTCCAGAAGCTCCAGCTTGGTCTGAGTCAGTTTTTTTCCAAAGCACTTGTGACCAGAAGCATCAATATTGCTTTCAGCAAAACAGTTTCAAGACACAATTAATATGCTTTCGCATCTTAACTCCACTAAATAACTATCAGAAAATACAAAATGCAAAACTTAGGCTAAGCTCTGATAGAAATGACCAACACAATATTGCACCATGAGTCGTTGTTGCTAGCTTTATACAATGTTTGCGATGCCATTGGTAACTTTGCTTGTGACCCTCCATCCACCACCCCCACATTCGTCCACATTGCCGAGAGAATTTACAGCTGCCTGTATGGGACAGACTGAATATCAGGATGATGTGGACTACCTCCTCCCCTTTGCAAGTGACCTGTCCAGGTCCAGGATAAGGCACATTTGTGTGAGGAAACCCATGCTGCAGTTGCCTGTGCTGTCGTCCTTTTTTAGCTAAATAAAGTGCTTCAGCCTCCCGGGTTGTCAGTCTGGCACCCTTCATGACCACAAAATTCACTGACAAGAAGAAAGGTATGATCAGCGTGACTGTGTGAAAACAAGCATATAACAATATACTTATGATCTGTTTAATCCCACTTGACTCCATATGGGATTAAGTCAATTAGTGTGAAAGTACTGCTGAATCACGTATGGTAGTGTTTATTTGTGCTTTTTCATTTACTTAAATGGCAGACTCTTGAGTTATAAATGCACTGTGTATTGATGACTCCATCCAATATTTCTTTTTAAAGATGGAAACCTTGATGGAGAAATGCAGATAAAATTGACTAATTGACCAGAATAATTGAACTGTCGAAGTTGGGTAGTGGTTTACCTTTGCTGTACATGCACTTTCTGTTTAAAATGCTTTTAACCCTTAGCTTAAGAGGCAGCATACAATGACTTTAATTAAAAATGTTTACTAAGAAACTAAGTAATCTCAAGGAAGCATTTTATCAAAAATTTCAAGGGCTTGCAATGCTGAGACTTGCCAAAAGCGAATATTCATCAAGTATACGAATATGTGGGGTCATGTCACACTAAATCAGTACCTAAATAACTCTGCTTAGAAATGATTTGGGGAATTTAAAGTACAGCACCCTTTGATAATGATCATTGATGTGGTGCCCAGCTGTAGAAGGGCAGCCAGGCATCACCACCTCATAAGCAGATGCCAAAGAAAGGATTGCAACTGCCAGTGTAATCTCCTTGGCCCCATTAGTTACATGTACTATTTACTTCAGCTTTCCCCCCGCCCCTACCTTGTCTGCAGACAGCCTGGCCTTGCCTGTGAAGCAGCTTTTTTCTGGTTCTGATGATAAGCAAGAAAGTGAAAATGTCTGGGGCTTTATTATCTGGTATTCAGTCTGTAGCTTGATGAACCTCCCTCTACACCATCAAGGAGGTAAATAAAGGCCGTAGCATCTTGTGCTGGCTTCCTGTCTCATGCGGCACTTGAATTTGTTTGCTGTAATATGAGGCATGTGCCCAGCTAACTTAATTTTCTTGCTATTAAATTAGATTAAGATGATATACTTTAAGTATCCAAAACCCAAATAGGAACTATTTCTTAAATACCTCCTTATGGGATACATCTAGAAAGTTCCAAAAGAGTTGCACCATGGTTTGAGACTATCTTGGAGTGGGAGCCTTTTCCTTTAACTCCTTATGCTCTTTGGCTATTTTCTCCTTGCTGCTCACTCAAGCAGCTAATGTAGCTTTCTGCTGTTCTCTTCACCTTTCCATAGGGACTAAAATTTAATTTGATCACAGGACAAATGTCTTTTTTTGCACTTTCCAAGTTTATTGAAATAAATTAGTTGACTTCGTTGGGTTTTGGCTGAGGCACTAGAGTGTCATGCCAAAATTGGTGTGCTGGACAAAAACGGAGTCCATGGTTGAAAGCTAAGTATACCAAATTATTGCGGGAAATAGAGCCCTGTGATCAGTGTGATAGGGCCTTTGGGCGCTGCCTTAATGCAAATAATAAATACAACCTTCCCTTAATTAGCTGATAAATTTCTAATATTTAAAATTTTATTTTTCTATTGTATTAAACAACATTTAAGAAAGCAGAAAATAACATGATTTTTCTAAAGGAGATTAAAAAACACAATAGCATGTCATTTCTATATATATCTTCTCTGCAATAAGTTTTAATTGCTCAATTTTCACTTTACCAGTAGAAACTGTAATATTTTAGGAGGGTAAGGCTCGGCTCATAAGAAGCTGGCTACTTCGCTTGCACTAAACCAGTTGTCTTCATGTGTGTAGTTTTTTGATTGAATGCAACTTATGAATTGATTTTTTACAAGATAAACACTATTAGAAAAGCAGTTTTTTACCAAAATTGATAAACTCTTTGTTCATATTTTTAAGTGGGTTTGGAGCCAGCACCTCTTTCTGTGTCTGAAGAACGACAACTTGCAATTCTGACGGAGCTACCTTTTGTAGTTCCTTTTGAGGAAAGAGTAAAGGTATTTAATTTTTTTAATTTGTGTATTTTGAGGATTTTACAGTAAACGTAATACAGTGGGTTCAACTATGTGGGGTATCAGGCCTCAGATCATCCTATCCAGTGGAGAATCAGGCCATGATGCTCCTGTTTGTCCCTAGTATTTGCGTGGCCACTACAATGCAGAAGATGCTGGGCAAGATTTACTGTTAGGTCTTCTTGGAATTTATTTTCCCTCTTTACAATGTTTTAGAATAGTTTTTCCTTACTTAGAAGGGTAGACTATGTTAACATCACTTGAGAAGTGGTAACGCTGTATAATAAGCAAGCATAGGCCTAGATTCTGCAATTGGATCTACGTGGGTGGACCTCTACACCAACACTGAACCCTATGCTCAGGGTTTAGCTGATCGCCATATTTGGGGTCGGGAAGAAATTTTCCTCCAGGGCAGATTGGAAGAGGCCGTGGAGGTTTTTCGCCTTCCTCTGTAGTATGGGGCATGGGTCACTTGCTGGAGGATTCTCTGCTCCTTGAAGTCTTTAAACCACGATTTGAGGACTTCAATAGCTCAGACATAGGTAGGAGGTTTTTCGCAGGAGTGGGTGGGTGAGATTCTGTGGCCTGCGTTGTGCAGGAGGTCAGACTAGATGATCATAATGGTCCCTTCTGACCTTAATATCTATGAATCTATGAAACCCCATTGCAGTTAGTGGAGCTCCAAGTAGATACACAGTACATCTACCTGGATCTTATTGCAAGATCCTAGATTCTCAGATACAGTGTATTCATTAAGCCAGTACAATATAAATGAGAGTCATTTTGTGGAAATAATGCCCAGAAGTTAAGTTTCTGCATTCAATGATAGTTGAACTTAAAGGAACACTTAATTACTGTATAGGAAAAATGTGACTTTCAATTCCATATATTGTTTATAATTTGGTTTTGAATGCATTCTGGATCTTAAGTATGTAATCTTGCGGGCCAAGTTTTTTCAAATCCCACAAGATTTTGTTTTAATGCTACCATTGTAATGTCACTCCTAGAAACAATTTCTGAGCTGCTTCTGTTGGCTCTACAGCATAAGTTAATTAACCGACTATTCCCAGAATTGTGTTGGAATCATTGTGCACCAGCACCATCAAGAAAATGAAAAATAGTTTCATGGGGAAAATAAATCAATGTTTACTGAAAGGACAATGACAAATTTGGTAGAAAAATAATGTGTATTTTTAAGCTTGTATCAGAGATTGGAAACAGTAAAGAATAAAAATTTATTTAAAACATATTCATGTAGCATGGTGATGTGATAATGCAAGTTCTGATAGCTATTTTTTCCAAACCATTCAATATCCTAGTCTGATTATATCCCTGGAGATTATTGTTCAGTGGCTTTCAGTATTTCATCATAACATAATACAATCTGTACAGCTAGGACTTGAGTAATTCAGTCCCAGTTTGTTTGATGTTCTTCAGGGGCCTCTGTGCATTTCCACTTATGGGATTAGCTCCTTTAGCGTTGTGCTGTGTGACTGTGTAACAAAGCCATGTCTCCTAAGGGTGCCAGAATGCTCTCTCATTTAGATGATCAGCTCTGTCCATATAAGGGAGTATTACCCCTATCTAATACTACCAGTTTCTTCTCTAATGCTGCTGAAAGCTAAATGGAACTACTTCTTGTGTCTGTGAGCTAATTAGCCTAATCTCTCTTCTATAATTAATTAGTTAGAGTTATGCATGGTATAGTTAGGGTAGTGGAGGCTACTTGCCTTGGTTTATCCCGAGGTTAAGTTGGGTCCAGACCGATTCAAAAGTTGTGCATCCTGCTTGGCAATCTTTCCAGAGACAGATGCACATGTTTGGTGCCTAGTGTTCCTGGGAAAGGCTCACCGAGTCTGCCAATACCCAATTTGCCATGCCTTTACTCCTTGGTTGAGGAAGGACAGACAGCTAAGACTGCAGGCTCACTAGGTTTCTTTGAGCCATTAGCCAGACCATCCTAGTGCTCCCTCAGGAGTTTCAAGGTGCGCCTGTTTGCTGAGACCTACTGTAAAGAGACCTCTGTGCAGCCCTCTTTGTTGGGGCTGACGTTGACTTCCCTGAGGTAAACACTTACTGGAACTGACCCTCTGGCCCAGCACTATCCGGGACTGCAGGCTCTTGTCAAAACAGACTGCTCCATCACCTCAGTCTGCGATGACACTAAAGACTCCCTCAGTGCCCTTAGAGTTGGCAAAGTTTGACATCACGAGAGAGAGAGTCATGCTTACAGATACCTTAATGCCCCTGTTTTGGGGAAGAGAAAGGAAAAGAGGAAGTAGTCTGATCTGCAGAAGGGGTCCAAGGAGAAGAACAAAGGGGGAGGCATTGTTTTCATTCTCCTCTGTGATTCATATAGTTTTTGGAGACGCTTTACCAGTCTCGACACTGTCTCAAATATATATTCCTCCTCAGCTTGATGCTTCAGTGCTGAGTGACTTGGACACCTCACTGGCATGCATGCCTCTAACACCATTGACTTTCCTCTCTCATGGCTGAGGTTTGTTTATCAAAGCTTTTGGCTACACCTCTGCGTTTTGACTCTGCACTTCAATATTCAATGCCAGTATTGATCCAAAACATCCTTCAGGAGCATGGGATTTCCTTGGAATTGAATATGCTACTCCTCCAATTTGCTCTAGAAAACCCAGCTGCCTTCCCTCTCCAAAAACTCCATATGCATGAAAAGGTCTTACGAAGGGACCTCTTCAGTTATTAATGTGGCCCCACATTCAGGAGCCAGTGAAAATTTTGCTCAATGCCGCCAAAACTAGCATGGCACTAACTTCAACACTAATGAGAATATAGACACCAATGCCCCTCCCGGCACTGAAGCAGCTCAGTCAAGGCTTGAGAGTTTTCCTGACCGCTGACTCACCTCAGGCACCGCTACCTTCAAGGACACCCATGTTTCATTTGGCACAGATACGACTGGCACTATTGCCTCCTCAAGAAGATTGACAACGGGGAGGAGACGCCCAGAGGAAATGGAGCAATTTCCCATAGGGAAAGATTACTTTATTTGAAGTAAAGGAAACATACATTACTTGAAGATGAAATGGGGGCTTCGTCCATCTCCCCTCCTGATGACCAAAAATTATTTCAGGAGTTGATGGGGAGAATGGCTAATACCCTTCAGTTACAGACTGGAATTTCAGACAGTCTGAGCCCCTTTTCAACATCATGGAAGCACAGAAAAAAGACATATGCTTTTCCTAGTCTCCTGGGTTTACTCAGTCCAGCAAAGGACATTTTGCCTTCTCTGTCTTCACCATCAACACTAGATAGTGTCTTATCACACATCTAATGCATGGCCATCCAACATCTTGACAGATGAAAGAAGATGCGACCAAGTCTGTCTGTCAGTGGTGCTTAGTAGTGGTATGGGAAAAGAGCCCGATGCGCAAGCAGGAAAGCTTCCCATCTAGCTACAGGTCCACTCATCAGATGGAAGTTGAAGCATACTCTGCTTCCTTCCTCACCTGAGGGCCTCAGCCTGGGTGCTCTGATGGTTCTTCGAAGTGACTGCACCAGTCTTAACACGGCTTCTCCAAACTGAAAAATTATTGGCAGGATTTTCCCAATTGTCAGTAGGAATGCTGAATTTCTAGAGACCTTGCTTGACCTTGTCGCTGTATCAGAGGTTTCTCCTTCCTCTGCATTGTAGGCAGTTCTTAGGTTGGCCATAAAGCACAGCTTTCGGCAGACGATATTGAGGCATGCACTCCACGTGTCCTAACCAGCAAAGCCAGTCAATGTCCAGCATAGACTGTAGTTCAGTTCTCTCAAGGGTCTTGTTATCGGTGATCCATTGGTCCCAAGAAACTCAAAGGATTTTTCTGAGACAGCGGAAGCGGAAACTGTTCAGTCTCCGCTCCTGCTTAGAGTAGGTAACCGAACTTTCACAGACATAAAAGAGGATACTAAGGGCACAAGCCTGATAAACAAACAGACACACATTTGTATTCAGGGTTAGCAACTTGTTGTTCCAAACACATGAGGTTAAATTTTCCAAAGGTAACAGAAGCTTTGCCGATTCTCATATCAAATTCCCTGTCAAGGTTCAGTGAGCTGGGAAGACTTGAGCCAAAATAGCAGAAGTGATCCACATTGTCCAGAGCTTCATTATTGACAAAGATTTTAGGTGGAATGTTGGTACCTTGTGACATGACAAGTGTTCTTTTTAATACTGATTATTGTGCCAAACTTGGTGCATGCATCAGAAAACTTGTTCACCATGACCAGCAGTTCATCAGGTGAATTAGAGATGAATACAGTGTCACCTGTGAAAAGCAGATCCTGAATAGTAAGCTGGATGACATGCCTTCTGCTCTGGAATTGTCTGATGTTAAACAAGCTGCCTTCCATGCTTGATTCAACTAGTACGCCAGATGTATCGTTTCCAAAGGGGTACTTAAGAAGAATAGAGAAGAAAATGCCAAAGCCAAAGGCTAAGACACAGCCTTGCTTCATACCAGTATTAATACTAAACTTGGATGATCCAATGTACGCAGTCTGAAAAGGAAGCTGATCTTGTCCCTGCAGGTGCTTCAACAACTTCATTGATGGTAGATCAGAGAAAATTCACTCCTCCATCCCCTACTGTTACAGTCACCACAGATGCCTGCACTCTGGGTTATGGTGCACATGGCCACTTGAACACCTCAGAATCCAGATTCTACATCAGTGTGTTGAAGAGCAGGTCTGTAAGATGGGTTCTAAAGGCGTGTGTCTGTCCATACATCGCGTAGTACAAGTGCTCACAGACAATACCACGGCCACGTAGTGCATCAACAAATGGGGAGCACATTCTTAACTTCATCTATGGAGGCAAGAAAGCTGTGCCTCTGATGTATTCATCATCACATTCACCCACTAGCAGCACACTAGCACATTCACCCACTAGCAGGAGAAAAGGAGTATGTACATGCAGACGCACTCAGCATGAACTCTTATAACAAACACAAATGGTCCCTAAACTGGTCAGGAGTGTCTTCATTCTTACTCAAGTGGGGTCAACCTCTAATCAAAGTATTCATGTCTAGTCAGAATGCCAAGTATCTATCCTGCACCAGGACTTAAAGTGGCAAGAAATCTTTATTGGATTCATTCCTTCTGTATTGAAGCAACCATCTCTCTGTTTTCCATCCCATTCCCTTGATACCCAGAATCATAAGGAAGATCAGAGAGGACAGAATCAGTATCCTACTGATAGCACTAATGTGGCTTAGGCAACATTGATATACAGATCTTCTCCAGCTAATCAGAGAATCATCCATTCATCTTCCTCTGTGCCCACACCTCCTCTCTAAACAATAAAGGCAGATTCTTCACCAGAAGAACCAAATATGCTTCATCTATCTGTGTGAAGGATAGTCAGCAAACACATACGATCCATGAAAGTTAGGAGTGTTCAAGCAGTACTGTTTGTCATGAAAGAACTAAATGGTTTGTGTTGGATGAAAAGTAATGGGTTAACCCCATCATGCGAAGGAGCCCCAGCAGTTTGGAAAGGAGTACTTGTGGCACCTTGGAGACTAACAAATTTATTTGAGCATAAGCTTTCGTGAGCTACAGCTCACTTCATTGGATGCATTCAGTGGAAAATACAGTGGGGAGATTTATATACACAGAGAACATGAAACAGTGGGTGTTACGATACACACTGTAACGAGAGTGATCACTTAAGGTGAGCTATTACCAGCAGGAGAGCGGGGGTGGGGGAAAACCTTTTGTAGCGATAATGAAGGTGGGCCATTTCCAGTAGTTGACAAGAACATGTGAGAAACTGTAGGTGGGGGTGGGGGAGTAAACATGGGGAAATAGTTTTACTTTGTGTAATGACACATCCACTCCCTACTCAACATGCGCTACATTGATGATATCTTCATCATCTGGACCCATGGAAAAGAAGCCCTTGAGGAATTCCATCATGATTTCAACAATTTCTATCCCACCATCAACCTCAGCCTGGACCAGTCCACCCAAGAGATCCACTTCCTAGACACTACGGTGCTAATAAGTGATGGTCACATAAACATCACCCTATACCGGAAACCTACTGACCGCTGTGCCTACCTACATGCCTCCAGCTTTCATCCAGACCACATGATCCATTGTCTACAGCCAAGCTCTACGATACAACCACATTTGCTCCAACCCCTCAGACAGAGACCAACACCTACAAGATCTCTATCAAGTGTTCTTACAACTACAATACCCACCTGCTGAAGTGAAGAAACAGATTGACAGAGCCAGAAGAGTACCCAGAAGTTACCTACTACAGGACAGGCCCAACAAAGAAAATAACAGAATGCCACTAGCCATCACCTTCAGCCCCCAACTAAAACCTCTCCAACGCATCATCAAGGATCTACAACCTATCCTGAAGGACGACCCATCACTCTCACAGATCTTGGGAGACAGGCCAGTCCTTGCCTACAGACAGCCCCCCAACCTGAAGCAAATACTCACCAGCAACCACACACCACACAACAAAAACACTAACCCAGGAACCTATCCTTGCAACAAAGCCCGTTGCCAACTGTGTCCACATATCTATTCAGGGGACACCTAATCACATCAGCCACACTATCAGAGGCTCGTTCACCTGCACATCTACCAATGTGACATGTGCCATCATATGCCAGCAATGCCCCTCTGTCATGTACATTGGCCAAACCGGACAGTCTCTACGTAAAGGAATAAATGGACACAAATCAGATGTCAGGAATTAAAACATTCAAAAACCAGTCGGAGAACACTTCAGTCTCTTTGGTCACTCGATTACAGACCTAAAAGTGGCAATTCTTCAACAAAAAAACTTCAAAAACAGATTCTAATGAGAGAGTGCTGAATTGGAATTAATTTGCAAACTGGATACAATTAACTAAGGCTTGAATAAAGACTGGGAGTGGATGTGTCATTACACAAAGTAAAACTATTTCCCCATGTTTATTCCTCCCCCAACCCACCACTGTTCCTCAGACGTTCTTGTTAACTGCTGGAAATGGCCCACCTTGACTATCACTACAAAAGGTTTCTCCCTCCTTCCCCCCCCCCCCCCCGGTAATAGCTCACCTTAAGTGATCACTCTGGTTACAGTGTGTATGGTAACACCCATTTTTTCATGTTCTCTGTGTATATAAATCTCCCCACTGTATTTTCCACTGAATGCATCCAATGAAGTGAACTGTAGGTCACGAAAGCTTATGCTCATATAAATTTGTTAGTCTCTAAAGTGCCACAAGTACTCCTTTTCTTTTTGCGGATACAGACTAACATGGCTGCTACTCTGAAACCAGCAGTTTGAATATCTCTTGTATTTCAAATCACAAGGTTTAGCCATAGTTTCCTGAAGGTTCATTAAGCTGCTGTTTCTGCCTCTTACTGTTTTGTTAGACAGGTCTTTATTCTTTCATCCTACAGTCTCCAGATTTCTTAAGAGATGGTAAATGCCTTTCCCAGCACAAAAGGACCTTCCTGGCCAAGAATTTGACCAGGGTTTTAACTGTTGGTAGTTCTACGCGGTGAGCCCCGTCTCAAGCTTCCATAGATACCTGTCTATCAAAACAGCATTTTTAATAGATATTACCTCTGCTAGGAGGGTTAACAAGCTCAGTGGCTTGATGGCCTTTCTAACATTTACAGTAGTACATAAAGACAAAGTTGTTTTGAGATCTAACTCAGGTTTATGCTGAAGGTGGCATCGACTTTCATCTGTTGCAGTATGTCTGTCTCCCTGTTTCATTCTCCAGAAACCAGGCTTACCCAGGGTAGTCCATCTTATATTGCTTAGATATAAAAAGGGCCCTGTGCTATTATCTGGACAGGACTAAGCCCTTAAAATAATCTAACATTGATTGTTGCCATGGGGAAAGGTGTAAGGCAGAACCATTTAGTAAACAATTTTCCCCTCGGGATTAAGAGGTGTAGTGAGTATTGTTATACTTAAGCCAGAAAACCGGTACCACTTGTCTTAAGAACACACTCCATTAGGGCTATGATGGACTCTCTAGCTTGTTTGAGACAGGTTCCTATTGTAGAGATTTGCCAAGCAGCAACACTGAGTTCTGGTCACACTTTCACTAAGTGTTATTAATTGGACTTGGCATCGTGCTCTGATGCTCGGTTTGGTAAAGTGGTGCTGCAGTTCATTTTTGCCTCTAACTCCTTGCCTTCCATTCTCTGTTGGGGACACTGCTTGCTAATCTCCTATAAGTGAGGAGGCCCTTGAACAAGGAAGGGTTACTTACTAGTAACTCTTGTTTTTTGAGAGTTGCCTCTGTACATTCAGACTACTCACCACTTTCCCTTCTGCCTTCGAGTTCTTTGTATGTCAGAATTTTGACATCTAGGCAGAAGCAACTGAGATGGTCAGGGAGTGCGGGGTGCACTCCATTAGGTAGATGGAACTCATTATGTTGTCTTAGCTCAAGAGTGCTCTTCCCACACCCATAGCGGGTACAGCTTTGTTATGCAGTTCCATAAATGGCCACTAGATGCACCGAATCTCATACCTGCAAATGCACAGAAGCAACTGTTGCAGAACAATAGTTACTAATAAGGTGGTAACCCCTCTTTACTGAAAATGCAGATTTCAGTATGATTATTTGATTTCTTTTTCTACTCTTTTTACCAGATCTTTCAAAGACTGATCTACGCAGATAAACAGGAAGTTCAAGGAGATGGTCCATTTCTGGATGGAATTAATGTCACTATCCGAAGAAATTATATTTATGAAGATGCTTATGACAAACTTTCCCCTGAAAATGGTATGTTTGCATTTAAGTTCTAGAATATTCTAAAAATAACATTGATTGGTTGTATAAATCTCACCATATAATTATCTATTTGCTTTTACCCGACTGGAAGGTTTGGGTTTTTTTAAAAAAGAAGCGTCTTATCCCTGAAGTACCAAACATCCCCAGAATCCAGGTTCTCTCTGTCCACACACACACATATGAAATCCTCATTCAAGTTTGTCATCTTGATTATTGCTACCTCCTCCTCTCTGACCTCCTTGACAAATACATCTCTTGCCTTCAGCCCATTCAAACTAAATATTCATTGTGTGCCATCTCCATCCTTACAAGACTGTTTCTCTGACAACCTGTTTTGTGCTTTCTCCCTTGCTGTTTGTCTGCAATGAGTTTTAGCTGAACCGTTTCAAACCTCTAGCATAGACACAGCTTACTTGTGACTTATAAGGGAATGGGGCTAAGGTGAACTGGTTCCTGCTATGTGGGTGTAAATAATGTCTACAATAGGGGTGTGCACCTGTGTAGTTGCAACAGTGGCTAAAAATCCACAGTAGACGAGGCCTAACTTGTGGAAAGCCGTCACCAAACATATGGAGTTTTGGCATATAAGAAGAAAGTTTAAGGCACAAAATGAGTAATCCTGAGCAAGGGACATAAGTCAATAAGAAGAGATTCTATAAATACATTAGGACCAAGAGAAAAATGAAGTAAAGTATAGGTCCACTACTCACGGGGAAAGGAGAGCTGAGGTGGTTAATGCATGTTTTGCTTCACTCTTCATTTAAAAAAGGTTAATTGTGACAAGATGATAAGCACAATTAATATTAACAAAAAGGGGGAAGGAACTCAAATCAGAATAGGGAAAGAATATTTAGATAAGTTATATGTACTCAGGTCAGTAGGATTTGATGATATTTGTGCCATGGTACTTAAGGAATTAGCTGAAGTAATCTTGGAACCATTAGCGATTACCTGGAGGATAGATGAGGTCCCAGAGGACTAGAGAAGAGCAAACATAGTACCTGTCTTTAAAAGGGGGAGCAAAGGGGGTTCAGTGATCAATTGTTCTCCATGTCACTGAAGAAGGAATGGGCTTAATCTACAGCAAAAGAGGTTTAAGTTAGATATTAGGAAAAACTTTCTATCTATAAGGATAGTTAAGCTCTGAAATAGGCTTCTAAGGGAAGTTGTGGAATCTGTCATTGGATGTTTTTAAGAACAGGTTGGACAAACATCTGTCAGGGATGGTCCAGATATACTTGTTCCAGCATCAATGCAGGGGGGCTGAACTAGATCACCCCTCAAGGTCCTTTGTAGGCATACTTTTATATGATTCTATTAATATCTTTCCAAAGCACTGCAAAAGAACCAGCTTCAGCTTCACCCCACTACCTCATGAGTTCCTTGCTGGGGATTTTCTTTGGCTTGGAGGAATCCTCAATTAGTATAGAACTGGCATAGCTTGCTGCTGTACCTCGTTTCCCACATCCACTGATGTAAGAGGCATAGAGGGGCGTGGCTGGGATATCATGTGCTCTGGCAGTCCTCAGCTGCTGTAAGGACCCTAAGGGACCATTGCCTGCTGGTGCAAGTTGGAGTAGTCCCCAAGAATAAAAAGTCAGGGAGCCATAACTGGTTGTTGGTTTTCAGCTTCTGCTTTACACCTCTCTTGTGTTACCCTTGGTGGCTATGTGGGACAGGAGCTGTTCTTTGCTAGACTCTTCTCTAGGCTCAGACAGAGCCAGTTAACATCTTATACTGTTTTTGCTTGGGCTCCCACAGCCTGGCAGGTAAGTAGGCAGTGAGCACTCTGAGCTACTCTCTTCCTTCTCCTGTAGTGCAGCAGGTTGCCAGCAGGGGAATTGCTGAGTAATTGCAGCAGGGATGGGACAACTGCTCAGAATGTTCCCAGTTCACAAGAGGAGTGTTACCGAAGAGGCAGGGGAGGCAGTTGTGGAGTGTTACCCTCTATCTCTTTCTCATAGTGATGGCATTAATTCAAATATTTAAATTTACAAGTTCAAGGCACACTGCATGGAACACATTTTCCATTCACAATCAAATACATGTTTTCTTCTTAACTCAGTAGCCCTTGAGGGCTACGAGTGCCTCCTGGGCCAGAGGTTTGACACTGTATTAATAATAATAGTATGTACTGGAATTTCTTATATAAATGTATATGAAGTTCAGATGCATTGCATAGAGTCTTCAAATGTGGTTTAAATTGTATCTGTAGGTTCTATAAAACAATCAAAGTTTGAGGAAAATCACTTCAGTAGTTTGATTGTTTCTAGTTGAAAAGTCCAGAGTTTGACTTTTCCAAGTTTGAGATGCAGTGCATTGATTCTGATACTGAATGCTAGCTATTATAACCTACCCACATTGGTCTAAAAAAACAAACAATTTTTGTTAACTTAATGTAAACTAGTGAAACTGTTTTCTTTGACTTCTCTTTAACTTAGAGAATCTTTATTATGAAGATTAATTAAGATTATTAATGCTGAAGCATTTTTATAATACAAAATTTTTTACTTGGCTCTGATGTGTCATCTTCCATCTGAAGGTCTGGAAGCACATCAAGTATTGAATTAAGCTACATGATTCCCCCTGTGAAATAGTGAGGTGGTGTCGTCATTTTACAGATGGAGAAATTGGGATAGAAAGGGTATGTGTTGGAGCCACTAGTAAAACTTAGATCTCCTAGCATTCTATCCCATGACACAAAACTATCCTTTTGACCTGTTAGCTCTGACTGTCAAGGTATCCCGAACTCTGAGATCTCTGGCACGTACAAGTGAGAGAGACGCAAAGCTAAAGTGCTTCACAACCCCATAATGTTTTAAACTCTACTAAATTTGAAGTAATCTGGGGGGGGGGATCGGATCTGCCTTGCTAGATTTAAATTTTTATAACTTCAAAGCTACTAAATTAATCTCCTTAAACACTGACTTGTTTGGTAGATCTTTTTCATGCTTAAAAGGAAAGGGAAATATACTGTATTTTATTAAATTACTGTTTTCAGTTGGTTGCCTTAATATAGTCCTAATGTTACTCTTTCCTGTAACTAGATATTTATAGTTGCTTCAGGGAAAATGTGGTATTGAAGGTTGGGTCTGTAGTGTATCCTCTCTGTTTTTAAGAAGAGGTATACAATATGGCAACATACGACAAGCACTCCTGCATTATCTGATGTGTGCTCCAATTGTAGATTGTATTTGCTGTAGGAACAGAAGGCGAATTATCTTGTATATTTTTGTGTGCATTTTATTAACCTTTGGTGTGGTGGTGGTTAAAAATGGATAAGTCACAGGACTGGTAGTTGAGACCTGAATTCTGTCCATGGCTGTCATATACTCAAGAGGCATGTGACTTTCTGCAAGTCACGTAACTTCAGTGTGCCTTTGCAAAAATGGCGATGATACTAGAGTTCTGAGAGTAGTTGGTTAAAAAATTATTGAACTTTACAAACAGGAAAAGAAAGCAAACAAAATATGAAATTTTCAAATGTTTTTTCATTATTCAAAATTGTAATTTTTTTCGGCAAATAAATTTTGGTCTGCACATTGTTCAGACAGTTTGTTATGAATATTCACAATTCACGCTGGGTTGATTATTACATAAGTCACAATGCTATTTCTGACTAGGTAGCTTACTTAACTAATAAACATAGCATGAATTGTGAATTTTTACAAACAATTTAAAATTTGCTTTCAGCAAGTACTTGTTTATTCAAGCTTCAAGTAGCTTTTTGCAAGAATTCGCTCTGTTAAAGCTTCAGTTCTCCTATGGTCACAGAATGCAAACAAGAAGGTTCAAGAACAGAGTCAAACCAAACTTTATTTTTGAATCTGAACTAATATTTGCAGACTTTTTTTCCCACTCTTTGCTCCACTCTTACTTTATGTACTTTTAAAAAAAGTGTTTGAATTCTGTGGATAAAAGGGCTAAGTAAGTCTTCATATTATTGTTGCTTTCCCTTCAATACATGTATAACCTGTTTTCATTTTAAAGATCATTGTGTATGTGTCAAACGAGACTAAAAGCCATTTACACTGAAGGGGTTCTAGTAATGGTATGAAGTTTTTCACCTCTAATTTACAAGCTCAGATTACTACATCAGAAGTGACCAGATGCGGTTACTGATGATGGCTGTTTGACCTTTATGAAATAGGTGGTCTCATCCATTTCCAGATGGACAAGGGTCACTATCCCCAAACTATTGTCACGTGTATTATCAATTGACACACTTGTTGGTAATATCATTGAAGACACAGAATGAGCATGGAGTTTGAACTATCCTTTGACCCCCTAGAGGTGACCCCTCCATGCCAGATATGGATACATTCCAAACACAAAATAATTGTTTACATGCTTATTATAGACTATTTTCCACCCCCCACCTCACATTCCCTTCCCCTTTCGCAATAGGAGGAGGAAATTGTTTTTAATGTGCTCTCTCTATATATACATTTAAATACTGTTCAGTTTCAGTCGAAACGCTGTACATGTGGAATCTGGTTTAATCAACAGCAGCTATAGTGGGTGATAAACATTTTATTTATTTATATATATATATATTTTTTTTTCCATTGTTTATTTTTGAGTCAGTCTAGTTGCATGGAATAGTTCTAGTTAGATTCGGTGTGGTTCAGATATAGTGTAGCAGTATAGAAAAGAAGAAATTCCTAGAAACTGTAACAGGGATAGTTTCAGGGTCATAGACTGAATTGATTACAATGGACCTGGAAGATTGAATGCACATAGATGAGGTTTAGGAGTAATCAATAAAAAAAGAGATCACAAAAGAGCAATGGGCATTGATTTTGGAAGAAGGCAGCCAGTTTTTCCATATGCACTCAAGTAAAAGAGAATCATTATAAAGTAATGCTTCAGTGGTACCTTACTCAGTCTAGATCATTTAAAAAAATAGGAGTGGAATGGAATTGAGATTTTGGAGACAAAGACCCCTTATATGTATTAGTAGGACTACCTCAAGATCATGAGTGGCAAAGTCATGAATAATGCAGGCCACATCAAACAAGTGTTGATAAAATCCTTACCCCATACCACACCTACATGTATACTGTAGATGTCATCATATATGTTGTGGAAAAATTATTTTAGAATTGTTTGAGTTTCTGAAAGTTTTACTGGGACTATTTTTTCTCCTCCACCCTTTTCTATCTCTGAATCGTCATAAGGTATTGGACCTTACAGCTGTCATTGGTACCAAGCTGAACACTGCCCATTCTATGTCTCAGGCCAATATAACTTTGTGGAAGAGGGCCTTCTGTAGTGGGAGAAAGCAGAAAACATTTTTCTGACTAGTGGATTTTTTTTTTTTTTTTTTTGTTAAGTAGCTGGAGTGAAGTTGCTCAGAGAACTGGAATGTTAACAGTAGTTCCAGTGAGATGGACTATTGGGCAGAATGCATGTAAAGCTGGCGTTTATTACAAGATACTGCAATTTATCCCATGAATATTACCTACATATATGATGTGCTATATACAGTACGTATTGCAATGGAATAAAGCTTTATCAGCATTTGTTTGGTATTGGTCACATTGATCAACAACAGAATGACATGAGTCGGCTCAAACAAGTGCTGATGAAAAGTTTATTATCCTTCTTCCCGCTTGATTGTGCTTCATATATACGCTACACGTTTTATAGAAATATGATTTCTGAAATGTTTTAGAGAGGAAAAAATAATGGGTACTATATTTCGTACCCTCCCTTGTAAAGCCTGGCTCCCTAAATACCCTGAGTCCAACTTTCCACAGTTCATTACAGCTAATGAAATGTAAGAAATCCTTCTGACACATACCTAGTTAATCCTGTACTTTTAAGGTCTATAATGTAGACAGGCCTAGGAGCAAGTGATATGTATCCTATTAGAACTCTACCCAGTGCAATGGAATAAATCTCCTGTTTCCAACCATTATATGTTATGAAATGTCAAACCTTACACCTGTGTTGGTCCTGGACTGAATAATGCACATCCTCTGCTTTGGGTAGGAATAATTTTGGAAGAAAGAAAACTTTCAGGCAGACTTTTAAAAAAGGAAAGAAAAAAAATCTAGCTCTTTACAACTGGCTTTCAAGTGTTCCTAGTAAGAGAGGTGGTTTAGGCCCCAATTTTGTCTTGTGAAGACTTTACTGGGGCTGTATATGGGCACAGCAGTCTATCCACCTGCAACAAATAGCAGGATCAGGAACTTAATGTGAAGAGTATTGAAGAGTACAGATAAGGAGGTTTGAAGGGGCATGATCAGTGAGTGTCACTCACACACCACACCTGTCAGGTAGGGGTGTGTGTGTGTGTGTGTACAGTATGTGATATTTTTTCACTTTGTCAACTGGACTTGGACTCATAAATCATCTCACTGAGATGACTGCTGATATTCCAAATCTCTGAGCAGCTTTCAAACAGCAGCCTTCCATTTTAATTAAAAAAAAAATAACAAAAAAACCCTGACTAAGATCTAAGGTGCAGGATGGATAATATTCAGCCTTGAACTAGTGACAGATTTAAGATCCAGTATTTCATGAACCATGCATGTGGACTAAAAATGTTTTATCTAGTGGAGGAGCTGGACAGTCCTATTTTCTAGTGGGATACACAGCATTTGTTTCTAAACCTGCTAAATTGGAAGATATTGGGTCTTAAACTTCCAACATTATTCTGTAAAGAGTAGCTATTTAAAAAAATTCATGGAGGTTGCTATAATTTCTCCCTGCCTTTGAGGCCCATATAGTTGAATTTATTATGCAAAAAGAGACTCGGTTGACAGGTGGAGAGACACCCGAAATGGTACCACTGTTACTCTATAAAACTTGTGTACAATAGTTTTTCTGTAAAATAAGTTTTATAAACAGCATATATGGCCAGGTGGTTCGGTATGAAGTCTTCGTAGGATTCATTTGGGATGAGCTGTATTATTCATAAGTTACTTCCCCGCTTTTGAGTAATGCAGCCATCTCAAACTCAAGCCAATAATAGATTTCTGCAACAGCACAATACACTTATGTATCTGTACTGACATCTAAATGTAGTGTGTGTGTGTTTTTTTCCCTGAAACAAATTTTGTATAGGTTCTTGTATGTGACTTTTCTTCTCAACTTTTTCCCCCCAGAACCTGATCTGAAAAAGCGAATTCGTGTTCATTTACTTAACGCACATGGCCTGGATGAAGCTGGTATTGATGGTGGTGGAATTTTTAGAGAATTTCTGAATGAACTGCTTAAATCAGGATTTAATCCTAACCAGGGATTTTTTAAGACCACTAATGAAGGACTTCTTTACCCCAACCCTGCTGCACAGATGCTCGTTGGAGATTCTTATGCCAGACACTATTACTTCCTAGGAAGGATGCTTGGAAAGGTGAAAACTTTAAAAAAAAATTATTGTTGTACAATACATAACAGTAGGAGTAAAAAGATAATTTACAGTGGAAGCTTTTTTTAAAAAAGTAAATTTAAGAAAGGAGGAGTAAGTTGGGGAAGTTTAATGTTTTTCTTTGTCAGTTTGGAGGGAAGGGAATATTTTTATTTAAGGGTAATGTAAATAATATTGCCACTTTATTTACTCACTGGCTGTATAGCTAGATTATTAATGCACCTGCATAATTCTCATTAATGTTAATGATAGTTACACAGTTGAAGTGAGAAGAGAATTAGAGGCATTAAGTCCCAATCCAGCCAAGTTTTGAATTACATATTTAGCTTTAACCACAAGGTTAGTCTCATTGAAGCCAATGGAAGTACTCAGATGCACAAGTCATTGTGTATCAGGGTTTTAGAAACTACAGTATTCTCAAGAGTTTGGCTGCAAATATTTTTTCATCATGCCAGTTATGTGAAATGAATATTTGCAGGAATTAGCAGGTTTTTGGTTACACGAGGCACATTGCTAAATTTCAGAACTGTTGCTCTGATCATTTCTAACCAATGTGACCTAATGATACCATACAGAAAAGGTGCATAATGTAATACTGAGTTAAGTTCTCGTTCTCAATTTCTTTTCCTACTCATTATTGGATTCCAACCTGGGCATCATATTTGACTTGGACCTCTCTCTAGGTCCTCACATCCAGACTAAATCTTGCAGACACTTTCTGCATAAAATCTCTAAGATACAAACCTTCCCTATCAATCCAAGCTAAAACTCTCATTCAGGCTCTCATCATCACATATCTCAATTACTGCAGCTTAATTTTCTCCTTGACAAATGGAATCCTGCCCCCCTCATATCCATTCAGAATGCTGTTGGAAAGATCTTCACTTAAAGGCCCTTAGCAGCCGGTCCCCACCCTGAAATATCATTTCTCATTTGCTGTTGAGATGTTGACTCCTGCCTCTGATTGGCTGATGATGCCAGTCTTCATTTTCTGCTTGTTAAATTTTCAAGCAAGTACCTTTGTGCTTTTTCCTATGCTGCTTCTTTCTTGGGTGGAGCTCACTGTAAAAAATGACAAAGCTACCTCATTATCCTCCTTTAAATCCCTTCTCTAAACTCTCCTTTTCTATGATGCCTTCAAAAAATTTGACATCAATTAGGCTGCTGGTGTTCTAAGACCACTACCTATCATGCTGACCAATTTTCTCTCATTGTTTCCTTGTGCTCCCCCATCTGTCTGTATCCATTTATTTTCTCTTGTCTTAGATTGTAAGCTTTTGGGGGCGTCGGGACTGTCCTTACGTTCTTGGTTTGTACAGCTCTGAGCACACTGGAGTCCTGGTCCATGTCTGGGGGTACAGTACTACCAATAATAAATAATGTGTTAAATTTTAGTGCCACGTACTGTAGAGGAAATAATATTTTAATTCTCTGGTTATTGGCCCACACTTTAAGTAACTGAAGTAGATAGATACCCAATTGCATGTGTAGGTATTGACTGTGTTGATAGTTCAGAGGGTGGAGAAGAAAGGAAATGTTTCCTTTACAATATATTGAGAAATGTAAAGAGCCGTTTTCCAGGAATTTAGCCGTACGTCTTGCACTGGCAATAGTATTCCATAGCTAATCCTCAACACAGCTCTGAAAAATCTTTCTTCATTTTTATTTTTAAAAGGGAAAAATTTTGGGTGCCAGTTGTTTGGTTGTAATGAGGATGTTCATGAAGAATTTAGCATAGAAGGGAGCTGATAAAGAGTATTATTTATATAGTAACTTTCACACTGTTTGAGTTTATCATTTACTGTGCATCTGTGTTATAATTTTGGTACCATATTTTGGAGGCTTTGGATTTTGATGCTGTGGAAAGCCAAACTACAATAAATTACTGCTGAATGTAGCTAGCTGGTAATGAAAATGAAAGTTTAATGAGAAATGGGAGCTTAATTTCACTATGACTTCTGCTAAAATTTGTTGCTGTTTTCTGGCCAGCTCTGGTATTGAGAGTGCGTTACAAAGAGCATTGAGTATAGTTCTTGTTAACATTCTTTAAAGCCAGGGACTTCTAACCAGTAATTTTGAGCATTTGTATTTCAACCATAAACATAGCAATGATTGCTATTGTTTTAATTGGTAAAACTCTGGGTAAATTTTTAAAGGCACCTAGTATCCAATTTTCAAAAGTAATTTTGGGACTGGTGCAAAACTTCCATTGACTTTCAATGAGATTAAGGCTCTGAAGTCTCAGATTTTGAAAATTTTACTCTCCATATTTGAGTTTAAAGGAAAACTTTCATCATGCATTCAGATGGATTCTGTATTTTTAGTCCTTCTCTACTTCGTGAGACTATCCAGATGCTGGAAAAACGTGTGCACAAAACCACAAGTGTACAAGGGGTGGTGAGTTGAGCCCCCACTTGCAATGTATGTGAGCAGAGTAGGGAAGTTACACCACTGCCAGGTCAATTGGTCCAAAATTTAGGACTGAAAAAAACAAAGTTTTATGCCATTGATTATCTCACAGAAATGTTGGTATGATTTTTTTTTTAAAGTTCTGTGGAAGCAGGTTTTTTGGAAGAAAAATAATTCAGTGCATAAGAATAAAAAAAATTATTATACATGGACTAAAAACGGGTTAGAAAAATGCAAAAATTCTGTGAAAAGTAAACTTTTGGAACAATGGTCCAGTTTTAATAAACGACATCATTAATGCAAGTAAGAACATTTTTTTAGACATTTGTTTTTAACCCAACAGTGCCCTCTTAAAAATAGCAAAAGAATGGAATTCTGGTCTAAAAATTAATTTGGGCAACCCTCCACCTTTAGAATATCCAAATGATCACTACATGAAGACTTGTGAAACAGGGAAGACTCCAAATCAGCCACTTGCATTAAAGCAACGTATCCATTTTTGAAGGACACACTATAATTAGGAGTGGGCCGAAGCCAAACCTCACATCCAAATAGCCCTGAACTATGGAAAATATTGTAGGTCTGACCTGCCTATAGATTCATGACTTCATTCTCTCCCTGGTCTGCAGAGCCCAGCAACTATAAGTTTGTTGGGGGCTGGAGGGTGGGAGGAATCACAATTGTTTAAAAGCTGCCTGCAGTCTCTTCTTTTGAGGGCTCAAAAGGTGCCTCTTGGAGCTCCAAAAGAAGTTGGAGTTGATCTGGGAGCAGACAGGGCTGGGAGATGCTTGTATTTATTGGAACTATTTTTCCAGAAACTGATTGCAATATTGGACCCTTAATTTTATTTATTATCAGTTAACAGCACTTCTGTGATTGCATCTTAAATATTAATATAAGGGCATGAGAAGTCACAAAGAAAAAGTGATGCTGTCCTTTGTTTAGAAAGAGCTCTATCAGAACAAGTGTTTTGTTTTTGCCCTTTGAAATCAGAGAATATATCATTTAACATTTTGAAGGCATAGATTATTGTTGTATTTGCAGTATGTTTGCATAAGGTATGAAGTGACAGTGTTATTTAATAATTAGCTCTACCCAGGTGCAGAGACACCTTTTTACTGGCATGTTTAGAGAGCTGATTCATTAAACAGAAAGATAAGGCACGGCCTTACTATTCAGTACCTGCCAGTATTATGGTCTGAGTTAGACATTATTGAATAGTCATTCATCCATTTCCAGAAATGCTTCATTTTATGCATTTGCGCAGAATTATTTAAAAGCAGTAGTACATTATTAAAAGCTTTTTTGTAAATAAAATAGGAATACTGCAAAGGAAGCAATCAGGCATCCACAGCAATTTCTTATTTGCATAAACCAAAAGACAGTGTTGCCACTGAAAACTCTCACTTAAAAAGTTTCAGTGTTATCAGAAAACAAATACATTAAAATTTAATAATTTACATAAATTCTATGTATCCCAGTAACCCTTCAGTGCTATTAGCCAAGTGCGTTTGACTTTCAGAACTGTGTAGATTCATAACCAGATTTACTTTTTTCTGTTTCCTGTCCAGAGGTTTTTTAATAACTTAACATATATCCATGATGCTATTTGATTGATTAATAAAATTGGGCAAAGGATTAATAAAATGTCTTCTAAATCTTATATTTTGAAGCTCTTTAAATCTAGATGATAATTACAAAATTCCTACCAAAAACCTGTTAATTATTTAGGTTGCAAAGTTAAGCAGTTGAAAGTTTGGAAATGCAAGATTTACAGTTGCCCATGCAAATTTATTTCTGCCCCTTTGTGCATTTAATCTGTACACTGAATGAATCAGGGCGGCGATCCTGTGGAAAGTAATAATTGTCAATCATAAGTAATTGCCTAGTTTTTTTAAAAATAATTCTTCTGTGTACAACTGTAAAAACTATGCATTATTAGCAGGGTTTGAATCTTGACTCTTTAGCACTGCAGCACAGACTTCTACCACTTGAGCTACAGGACTAACTACATTAGCTGGCAGTAGGAGAAGGCTGTTATCTCTCAGAGGGGGGTGGACTGCTGGTGATATGGACTATCCAAGGTTAAGGGGGATCCTGCTCAGCCTAGCTCTCTTTCTGTCCTCCTCTCTGCGAGGTGAGACGCTCCCGTTCCTTGTCCTGCCTCCAGAGCTGTGAATGGGATGCTGTTATCATGTGCTCTGGGGATAGGAGGGAAGGGGAGTGGAAGTATATGGCTTGGCTTAGCTTCCTTTCCCTCCCCTTCCACAACCGCTGTTCTGCCAGCTCCTAGATTTCCCAGTACAGTTTCTGCTGCTTTGGCAGCAGTGTGGCTCTTTAGAATGTTACTGTTCAGTTGTTTTGTTAGGCTGCCAAAATTTTCTTGAGCAACACAAGTAAGAGAAGGAAAATGGTGATTTGTGACCGTTTCTAAATCAGCTAAATGTGAATGGAATTTCATGGGACAGTGAAAAGTCACTTCTGTAGCCGAAGAACTTTCTATCTGATTAATTTCAAAGATCTGCTGCAAACATGGAGGTGTTAAAGCTTCTCAAAAAAGGTTACAATTTTTTTTAATAATGGAAAGTGTTAGGCAACCTAAATATACACCCCTTATAAAAATACTTAGCACTGACGTAGTGCTTTGAAAACATAAATCAGTCTTACAACATCCTTATAACTATAACAGCCCCCATTTTACAGAAGTGGAATTTAAGGCAGAAAAGTGAAGTGGTTCACAGTCAATGACCATAGAAGGATCAGAAATCAGAATTGTCAGGGATAAATAGTCAAAATATATAATTTGAAACCTTGACATTATACACTAGATTATAACAGATGGGATTTTTGACAGTTTTAGTTGTTACATTCTTATGCAGAATCACTAGCTAGTTTAGAGATGTGGCTGAAAGATTGTTGAACAGAAGTGAACTTGTTAGTCCTCATGTTTGGAACTAGAACTTTTATGGTTTCTTACTACTTCCATTTTGGAGCAGGTCTGATAGTTCTGAATATAAGACTGTTTTGTCATGTGTGACTTCTAATGTCTTTGACAGTATTTTTGATTGCTTCAGACACTAGTATTCCATTACACTTATACTCAACTGGTTCCCAAGACCGAATGAGCTATCTCCTCTATTTGTGCTCTTTGCCTCTAGACCATTGATGAGGACTAGTGAGCCATGGATCGGTGGTCCTGATTCATTTGTGTGATCTATCAATGT
This sequence comes from Natator depressus, assembly GCF_965152275.1. Taxonomy (NCBI): domain Eukaryota; kingdom Metazoa; phylum Chordata; order Testudines; family Cheloniidae; genus Natator; species Natator depressus. Next base: position 244,455,037 of record NC_134235.1, on the reverse strand, counting down.
GAAGCTTTTTTGCAGAAATCAGAATCAAAAGTCCTCTGAAGACACTGAAGATTTGTAAAAAGAAGTTTGAGTTTGTTTTGTCATGGTGTATCCTATTTCTTAGAAAGGTGGCAGGACACAGAATGAAGGGTTTGTTTTTTGCTTGCTTTGAATTATGAAAGCCTGTCTGCATGGGAACTAAATGAGTGGTAAAGCAGCATTCTGAGGACATGTTAGGTAGAGAGGCAAAGATGTTAAACTTTTTAAAAATTGGTAGTAATATTTTGATGATAGTATGCAGGGACATTGTTAATAATCTATGATAAAGATCAATCACAGCAATTACTATTAATTTAGGACTGAAATAATTTATTTATGGCCTTGTGGGCATTATATTGATGCATATTAAAGAAGGTATTTTCTCAATTGCTTTGATTGCACAACATACTATAGTTTTTTAATATATGTGGTGATCTGATTATGGTGGACTATGTGCAATGAGATCTAAGAGTGTTGTGTTAAGCTTAGATATTTGACAAGTGAAGTTTTAAAGCTGTATCTTTCAGTAAGATTAGATAACTACTGAATGAAAAGGTATTGGATCAAATGCTAAATGGCTTATGACTAAATCAAATTGAAATAGGGAAAAATTAATTATTGATTCTAATGAAATGTAATGAATTACATTTCTGAAATATGAAGGGTTTGCTTTGTGATTTTAATTGACGAACCAAATGGGATAAATAGTGCACAAGGTTGCATATTTGTATATAATTAAGGATTCATATACAATGTGCAGAATTCCTGAATATACAGCTAATCCAAAACTAGAAAGATTATAGACTAGTTCATTTGTTATTGTGCAAGATATTATCCATAGGTCCAATTTTAATCTTATTGGCCTTTACACTATTCCTTTACAGATGAACTAAAATGCTTTTTAATTGTCTTAGGGACTAATATAAAACCCATTGAAATCAATCGGAACCTGTCCATTGGCTACAGTGCATATTGGATTATGGCCTAAACTCCTAAATCATGTACAGAATACATATGAAGGCTTTGAGTAAATGAGTTTTAAACAACACACACATGCATACTTCCCTGCACTAAAAAGACGAATAGGGAAAACAAAGAAAGAGTAGGAAAAGACTACAGAGATAGCAGTTAAACTTATTCATTTTAATAGCTAAAATCATTGTGCCTCAGTCACCACACATGGGCCTAGTCGACACATGAAGGTTAGGTCGACATAGTTATGGAGCTCAGAGGCATGAAAAATTCACTCCCCTGAGTGGTGTAGTTATGCTGATTTTAACCCCTGGTGTAGACACAATTAAGTTGATGGAAGAATGCTTCCATTGACCTAGCTACCATCACTTGGGGAAGTGGAGTTCCTATAGTGATGGAAAAACCCTTTCTTTTGCTGTAGGAAGTGTCTAAGTTATGGCACACTAGCTGTGCTGCTGTAGCGCCCATAGTGTCACCGTACATTATCGTGGTAGTCGTCTTCTGCCTATTTTCTCTGTCAGAATTTTTTCCTAATTTCTAGGCTATACTTTTTTCCCTTTAGTTTTGTCCATTTAGTAAAGATCTACTCTGGTTTGGCTTAAATCAGTCAACTGTATTATTCATTTGTAGTGCAAGCTCCATTGACCAGCATTAATTCCCAGAAAGGTGGGTGTGAAATTAGCATGCTAACAAACAAGTAGATTGTTTGTACAAACTCATTATTTAAATCATTTCCAAAGTTCTATTTCCAAACAACAAAATGGAATCAAGGAGTCAAGTATTGCTTAAACTCACGGTACTTTTGTGTTTGGTCAAAAATGACATGAATCTTCTGTACGATGACTTTAAAAAGAGAAGTAAGCAGTTTAAAAGATTGTTCAGAAAAGAAAAATATCTCTTTTTAGCAGATCATTTTCCCCCTAAGTTTCCTGATCTGTTTAAAAGGGTCAAAATAGTAAATCACCAAAATAAGAGTATGGAAGTTGCATATTCCATTAATTATGACAGAATATATGCAACTCCTGAGATATTTTAAAGGAGGTGTTCAGCCTGTTTATGAATATTTACATACATTGGTATGAATTTATTTTCTAACATAGTTATTCAACCAGCTAATTCCTTTGTGTGCTGGTTTACTTAACATAACCAATTATCTTTTGATTACAAAGTACTCAACTTAGTACCAACATTGTAAATATATGTCCAGCACTAAAAGGCTACTAAAATGTGGTATTTTAACACTAAATCTTGAGGAGGGAAAAGAGTATATTGATTGATTGTGATATTTATTGGGTCATAATGTATCTAAATTTTCTTTAATGCTTATGTTAGTGATTGTTTACCGATAAAGTGCACAAAGGTCTCTGCAAGCAGCTCTACATGGAAAGAATTACCTCATGTCAGTGGTCACTTATCAATTAAAAGTTCCATTAGCAGATGATTCTGTTTCTGGTTTGTGTACTTATTGCATTTTATTGCCTCTAAATCAGGTTCCTGGACAAGAAATAAATAAACAGTTAAAAGTATGTGGTAATGGCATCCTGATCTTTTTTCACATTTGGAAACACCTAGGTCCATTTAAGTCAAGTTCAGAATATTTACTGAAATGAATTCTTCATTGTATTTGAATTCTTATTTAAAATGACCAGATTACTGATATTAATACATGTTGATTTATCTTGATAAAGTGTGTCTAGAGGTTAGATAAATAACAGATAACTGGACTAATTTTAAAAGAATGTAATTCAGATCATAAAAGTAAAACTTTGTTTCTAATTTACTTCCACATTCTCATTTTTACTTCCCATCAAATTTTGTTTAAACTTGAAGCCAGAAAATTCTGTAAAACAGATCACTGGAACTTCAGTCAGCAACACTAGCAACGTAGTAGTTTAGTAACTATCAGTTCATCCAGGATTTTTTCAAATGTGCAGAATTTGTATGCCTAACAAGAAAAGCAAATGACATAGCAATCTAGGGGTACATCATCAATCAGATATTGACCCCAACCCTTAAGGCCCCACCCACCTGAAACTGCATCCCTGGGATATTACTTTCAGAGTCGAGATTGACACATGACTAGAAACAAGGATTGTGTGCGATCCCTCTTAGAAGTTTTCCCACCACCCTTTGCCAATCAGAATGGGTTTCAGCCCCGTAGGATCTCCCCAAGAGTGGGTATGACCAATAAGAGCAAGTTCAGGGGCATGGAGACCTGTCCAGAAGAGGGATGTGTGACCCCTCTAAGAACACCTCCCACAGTCCTCTACCAATTGACATGAGTTTCACCCCCTTAAGCCCTCCTGGAAGGGAAACATACCAATCAGAAATAGGTATAGCACGAGAGTCTAGGCCAGAACCCTCAAACTGTGGAGCTCAGCATTTGCCCATCGGCAGCACCACCCCCTGAGGCCCCATCAGTGTGTGGAAGAAGCCATCTACTTTCAAGAGCGTGTTTTTCAGAAATCGTGGAAATGCTAAGGGGAAACATGGCCTCCTTCTTTACCCCCATGAGAATTATGGAATTCGTTTTAGTTCCGAGGCCGCTCAGTCACCTGTGGAGAAAGCGCTACATCAGCAAGAGTTCTGAGGAGCAGGGAGCTGTCGAGGGGAGCCTTTTAGTCCAGCTGTTGATGGATATGTTGGAACCTGACCCCGAGACCGGAGTGCTCGTGAGGCAGACTGACGAGTGTGATGGCCACTGAGCATTCACCCCCATGGAGGAAGGGAACCGTGGCTCATCAAAAGACATTGCTCAGGTAAATAACTATAAAAAGGATGGGGTTTAATGAGTAGGAACCGATCTGGGGTTGCATAAATCTAAAAAACAGCAGACTTACAGCTGTTTCTTTTCTGAAAATCTCTTGACAGCTCGACAAGGCCTTTGAGAACCCTGTGTGGGTAAATCTGTCATGCATCAGCTGTTTTTGCTCATGCGTGAGACACAGATCTCAAGACCAGACCTTGGATTTGAACAAAACGGAAGAATGAGGCAGCTCAGACCCCTGTATAGGCAGGGGTCATAGTGTCTATTTTTCGCAGTCTGCTGTAAAATAGTGTGTTAAATCAGCCAATTAATAAAATTTGTTTAAATTCTCATTGTGAACATGTCACGTGCACATCAGTTTACTACGTTATATTATCAGTTCTGTCCACAATGAAGTACTTGCCATAACCTTTGGAATAGTGCACTATGATTGAGTAGTCTTGGAACTTTTTCTGAAAAAACATCTTAACAAAGGCAGAAAGACACTTGCTGTCCCTAAACTCCCAGGATTTTTCTGGCTTTAGGGACATAGCAAAAATGTAATTGGGCACACGCAACCCTGTCCCTTTCGTGCATTCAAAATTGTAAAAATGATACTTTTCTGATCATTCAGGCTTTCTACAGTTATCCATAAAATACAGGTGACTCTTTACATCTCTGGAGATGATACCCTGACTCTGCTTACAGCACCTCATTTTGCATTTGTGCCCCATGTCAACATAAGACTGACCCTTATCACATAAAGTTTTAGACAGACATGCAACTGGTTTTTTTCATGCAGAGTCTGTGTCTTTCTGAACACTCTTTGTACCTGCAGTATAGCCTACAGCTAGGGCATCCTAGCTGAGTGCCCATACTGTCTGCACACATTGTGCTTAAGCAGAGGCAGCACCTATACCTTAAAATAAAGTTTGCAACAAAATCCCTTTTTAAAAAACCCACCCCTATCTCCTGCATATGCCCTAAATCACAAACAACGTTTTAATCATTAAAACCAAGTTTTTAACAGACCCATTTTAAAAACACATTTAAAAGCCAGTTATAGAAATTTACTTTCCCCCACAGGGAAAAGGGGTGCTATAGCACATGGTTATCTTCCCCCTACAAGTGTATTTGGGCCTGTGGGTTAAAGAACAAGCAAAATTTTAGTTAGTATTATTTCCCAAATGTACCAAACTCGTGTACAACCTGTTGAATTCCATTAAAAAAAAAAAAAAAAAAAGTATTAAGCGCAACCGTAGTTCAAATGGGATTGTACTTTGCCCTGGTGAAATACAGCTTGAAATTGCTCTTTCCATACTAAACAGATCACACTGCAATAAAGACATGTATCATTATTAGTAAGGACAGTGTGTACAAAGAGTAAGATTATATAATATGTATTTTCAGAGTTAAAAGAAGCGACATGTTTGGCAATCCAGCAGCAGCCATTCTGGTTTCTGTTATAAAAAGACAGTCTCCAGAAAAGCTCAGGATTTTATACCAACCTAACTCTTTGTTTCAAACAAACTTCAGTGTCTGTAGTTAGCAGGTGCTTTGATCACTACAGCTCTTAATAAATTGAGGAGTTTATGCACCCTTCTCTAAGCATTCCCTTTGGGTGAAAATTTAAATAGTCTTAGTAAATTCTCTTAATGGTTTTGTCTAATTTTTAGTGACAATATATTTTTCTTTTCAATCAAAACCAGATCACTATAGGTATATCTTACAGAATTAAACTGTAGATCACCATATACAACAATCCTTAGTGTTACTGCACCCTCTCCTGACTGGGGGCCTTGTAGATCTCAATGCATGTCTTTTCATTTTGAACACTTCTTTTTTGTGCTAAAAGTTCTGGTTGTTTTTAAAATAAAAATGGATGTAGCACAACCATAGTAAACACCATACAAATACTCATAGCTTTTAAATGTTTGATTGTTTGATTTTTCTTATAGCATATTCTTATTTTATAAATATAATGGAGGTTTGTGAACCCTTGCAAAATTTCATTTTTGTGTTAAACCATTGTTTATTTTTGAAAATATAGTATTTTTAAACTTGAAATGACTTTGAGTTACTAGAAGGACTGACCCATAGTAATTTACAAACTCCTGAGGTTTTATATAATTTAATATTAACAGAGCTTACCTCCCCGCCCCTTACTGTGGGTGAATACCCATCAAACCTAATTACTGATAATTTTTCCAACCCCAGCAGGGCCTAATATGCATAACCCTGATGGAACGTTAAGGAAACATGGGTCTGTGATTACATCTGAAGTCAGTAGTTCCACACAACCCCATTTTTTCAATAGGTCATAGTTAAACCATTGTAGTTCGATGGTATTGAGTCAACTCTGTTGTACTCAAATACATGTTTCAAACATCTATGTTTTATACAGAATATACAATATTTTTTGCTTTAAACTCATTTTTGTTTTCCTCCCCTGGATTCTACTATGTGCATTTCAGCCTTTTGCTATAAATAGGTTTCTTCTATTAAAGACACAATAGCTGGGTTTTCACAAACTATTTTTATTTAGAAGACACACAACCCTTGAAAACAACCTGAGATGCCCCATCAAAACTTTCATCTTATTTAAGGGCCATGCTATCCTTATTACAGAAACCCAGATACTCACAAAGACCTTTTCAATAGATATTTTTATTTACAGATACCAAGTTTTATAATATTGTATATCACATGCTTGTCCCCTCACTATTCTCTAACTTAATCCTTTTAGATTTCTTACAGTTAGTCTTTTTCCTAATCAATGTTCTGTAACTTTTTGAGTGGGTCAAGCAGTCAATATAATGCACTAAGTGGGTATCCTTCGGTTTGGTAATTTTGTTTAAAACACCGTTAGGATCTTAAGCGCTGTGCACAGCATTTACCAAGTTCGTCCCTGATGCTAAATTTTCTTGGGTTAAGCACAGACATTGCATTGCATAACCTATGGCAATAATGGTGTTTAATAAGCTTTACAAACACAGGTCAGCACACAGGGCCTGGAGCATTCTGTTTCTATTCTCTGAAGTCCAATTCATACAGTTTTGTGATGCAGCTGGTCTGGTGCATCTATAACACAGCCCTCACAGTCTTCAAAAAGCTTCTCCCTAAAACAGTGATTAAGGACAGCATAAACAGAAATGCGTACAGTAGACTGCCTGACTCCTTTCCACTCACAGCATGGCACTGGCTGTTAGTGCTATGCCAAGGGCCTTCCTTAAATCCATCTTCCTCCTTGTGCTTTGTGTCCTCTTCAACAAGTTGGCTTGATCTTCAGCAAAAACAAGTTGGATCAGATTCACCTTCACTCTCTGATGCAGTGCTGTCCAGCATCTCCAGGTCCTTTAGAAAGGTGTCATTGAGCTGTCGAGACTATCAGAAAAGAAACAGCTGTAAGTCCACTATTTTTTGGATTTATGCAACCCTAGGTCAGTTCCTACCCCACCCTTGACCACCACTTTTTATAGTCTATTTACTTGAGCAACATCTTTGCCGTTCATCTTCTCCAATGAGCTTCCTCCATGGGGGTGAATGAATCATAGAATATCAGGGTTGGAAGGGACCTCAGGAGGTTATCTAGTCCAACCCCCTGCTCAAAGCAGGCCCAATCCCCAATTTTTGCCCCAGATCCCTAAATGACCCCCTCAAGGATTGAACTCGTAACCCTGGGTTTAGCAGGCCAATGCTCAAACCACTGAGCTATCTCTTCCCCTCTATGCTCAGTGGCCATCATGCTAGTCAGTCTGTCTCATGAGTGCTTGAGACTCGGGGTCAGGTTCTGACATGTCCATCAATGGCTGGCCCAAAGGGCTTCCCTCGAGAGCTTCCTGCTCCTCAGAACTGTTGCTGACGTAGTGCTTTCTCCACAGACAACTGAGTGCCCTCAGAGCTAAAATGTATTCTGTAATTCTCATAGGGGAAATGAAGGAGGCCATGTTTTCCCCTCAGTGTTTCCATGATTTCTGAAAAATATGCTCTTGAAACAAGATGGGTTATTCCACACAGCGATGGGGCTTCAGGAGTGGTACTGCTGACCAGCCAACTGTTGAGCTCTGGAGATTGAGGGTTCTGCCTAGATCCTCATTCTATGCCTATTGCAGTTTATACATGTTTCCCTTTCAGGAGGGCATAAAGGAGTGAAACCCATACCTATTGGAAGAAGGTGGTTGGAGGCGTTCTTAGAGGTGTCACAGGACCCTCTTTTGGATGGGTCTCCCTGTCCCTGAACTTGCCCTGATTGGTCAAACCCACTCTTGGGGAGGTCCTACAGGACTGAAACCCACTCCAGTTGGTAGAGGGTGGTGGGAGGAGTTCTTAGAGGGGTCACATAATACCCCTTGTTTCCGGTCATATGTCATTCTCGACCCTTGAAGTAATACCCTGGGGGAAGGACTTATGATGACAGGTGTAGGGAGCCTTAGAGGTAAGTGGTGGAGTCAACGTTTGATTGACCTGTACTCCTAAACTACTTTTAGCTATCAATTATAGTGTAAGTTAGAATGATGTTTGCCTGTCCTCATTATAACACTCCCTGATAGTGAGTAGATGTGAAGTGCTGTACATTGTTTTGGTGATTAAAAATGGTTCTCCACTATTCTTGTAATACAAATATTCTTTGGTGTGAATCGTTATTTATGAATCAAAATGACTTGATCATTTTAGCAGAAATTCTCAAATAGTTTCATTGGTAATGTATGCTATGATATACAATTAAGAACCACATCCCTAGATTTTTAAGATAATGTTAATCAGTCAGTCACTAGTACATTCTCTGCTTATCACAAACTTCTAATCAATTTCAGATTTTTACATTGACTGCAGCAAATTTGACAAGCAAGCTTTCCACAACCGAAACACTCAGTTACCCAAAATGGCTGGAGCTTTTATGAACTTGTACTTGCTGACCTTCAACATTTCCAGCAGGCAAGAAATCAAAGATAATACCAATTTACAAATGACTTTGCTTTATCTGAAAACTTTACTCCTCCTAAGAGCTGAGGATTTTAATAGTGCTGTGGTATGTTGTGGTGGTTTTGTGATGTTAATAAATAACTAGCAGGAGTTAGTTTGAGACCACCAATCTCATCTTATTTTATATTCTTTGAAAATCATATTTCAACTTAGAATTCCAGAAGTAGAATATTAGCATATTGAAGCAAAATGAACCTTTTGCATACTCAGCACTTTTGAAAATTGGGCCAGTTGTTTAGGTGCCTAAACATGAATTTAAGACATAACTTTAGACACCTGTACTGTAAAGTCTTGGCCTTATGTTTTATGAAGCAGAAGAGCTATGCAGTAGTGGCCAAAAAAAAAGTACATCAATATTTAAAACAAAAAATATTATATAGCAGATTTTCCATTTGTAGAATGACATGAGTGGGTCTTCCTATACTGCAATAATATAATGCATTGATTACATTCATTGAAATACAGACTGAAGGGCAATGGGTTGCAGCAACCAAATAGTAACACACGACTGATATTCTTGTTTTATAATTTATGTTTTTCCATAATTGTGTTAAAAGCAATATGTTAATCTACTTTCCTCACTTTCAAAAATTTTATTATGCTCATGTCTACAAGAAATGATTTCATGCTTCAAAATAAGAAAATACTAGTTTTGAAAAAAAGGTTAAATGAGTAAGGAGAGGGCAGTGAGTCACGATAAAGAAAAAACACACCTTGAATTATTTTTTATGCAGTCAGTCTTCACATTTAACTTTTGTTTAACCAGGCCACAAAGAATTAGGCTATTTTAAAGAGGGATTTGTGAACAGGATGAAATATAACTAGAATATAAATAATATAAGGTAGGAGAAAGTACTAATGATTCTCTATTTTTCTATCATTTTTATTAGTGGGGCTATACAGCTTTGAAGATGAATTTCACTATAAAAGTGCTAGGTATTATTTAGTAACTGTTTACAAATGGCTAACTTAGAAAAGGTTACTCTCTAGATGCCCGGTGTCTTGAGGGCTGATGAAGGAAATGACTGTTTTAAAAGACCAGACTTTTCAAACTCAGTCATTTTCCTTTGTGAGCCCTCAAGACCCCACCCACTTTCTAGGTGTTTTTTACTTTTATCATGTCAGTGTTTTTTTTAAAGTGGTGGTAGGTTATAAAGGGTTAATGGGGAGTATATGAAGTAATCATAAATCATTTTTCCTCATACAGAAGGTATTAGGAATCATAAGTGAGAACCTATTTGGGCCCCAATCCTGCAAACAAATTCACTGGAGTCCCATCACACTCAGTGTGGGTGCATGGGTACATGCATGTATCTGCTTTGCAGGGTTGGATCCTTAATCAGCATGCTCTAACATTCATGTAAGCTTTGTTATTCCAAGCTACCAAATCCTTTAAACATTCTATATTGTTACACACTGAAATGACTAGACCAACTCAAAGTGTGGCCGATATTAGAACACCATACAAGAACTTCCCTTTGGAAGAGCTTTTCCATCATAGCTGTCTTTCTGCCTCTGACCATAATACAGAGATCTAATGTGCCTGTGTAGTGCGTAAGTAGTAGGGTAATGGACGATATACATAGCCTTAGGATTAGGGTGACCAGACAGCAAGTGTGAAAAAACGGGAGAGGGGGTAGGGGGTAATAGGCGCCTATATAAGAAAAAGTCCCCAAAAATGGGACTGTCCCTTTAAAAACGGGACATCTGGTCACCCTACTTAGGATCTGTGGAATGTGCTCAGTAGTGTGCTGAATATAGAAAAGGTGCAGTCCCTGCCCTGAGGATTATTCTGATGATACATGATAAAAACAGCATTCTCAAAGCATGTTAACTTTTCTTCTTCTGCTGTTTCCATGACATTCTATCATCTCTTGCCCATCCACAAATGTCCATCAGAATTTCAATTAAGTTTTTCCACTTTGAGTGTCACTCATAAAGTAATAAATGTAAATGTAACTATTTAATATTATAAAGGGTGAAAAGATGGCCTTGAGGTTAAGGCCCAGGACTATTTCACTCCACCACAGACTTTTGTGACTTGTGGCAAGTTGCTTAAATTCTCTGTGCCTCATTTTTCCATTGCTATGGAAAATAGATAACAGATAATACCTACCTCAGGTGGGTGTTGGGAGGATAAATTCACTAATATTTGTAAAACTGCAAAATCCTTGGATGAAAAGCACGATAGAAATGTAAATTTTTATTACTACTTTTATGGTATTTCAATAGAAGTGTGTTACATCCTAAAATGAACATAACTATTTACACAGTTCCTATAAAATTGCTACAATATGCATATAGTATAATGCTGTGGTAAATTAAAGGGAAAATTAACATGGGAAACTAGGGCACGTGACCTCCCAAGCACTGGTGTCATCCTCCAATGGATTCTAAAAGAGCCAACCATTAAGGGCTAAAGGAAGCTTGGCTGAATGAAGGACTAGAGTTCTCGTATAGTAGCAAGGGAGTGAGTTTGTTTGTTTGTTTGTAATTGGATCAGCCATTATGGTTCCTTGGTCTCATGCACCCGGGTATGAACAGGAGACATCAGAGTTGTGGTCAAAGAGAAAGAGGAGTTAGAACAGATCCCATCTCAAGGGTAAACTAATTTCTTCCCTCAGGCGGTTGCTGCTCTTAATCTGCGGTTGAAAGATAAAGGTTCACAATCTAGGCAGATTCCTGCAGAGTAGGGCATATGGCCACTTCAGTGCAATGTTGGCTTTGTTTTACTATATTTCACCTCTTTGAAAGGACTGAAGCTGATTGTCACTTAAGTTATCAAAGAGAGTTCTCTGCATTTTTTTCTAAAACTTTGTTAGGACATTCAATACCAAAACTTAGCTTTTACACTAATTAGAATATTTATTTTACCTTGTTTACAAATGTACTTTACTTTTTATATTTAGAATCACTTGGCTAACATAAGCAGCAATTAAAGTTATCACCTACCTGCATGATCAAGGTGGCTTAAAAATGTTTTATATAGTTTTTAGATTGTTATAAATGTTCAGTTTGGAACTACCTGAAGATTGATAGTGATGCATTTGAAAAGCATTATTTTTTTTATTGATTCTTAATGTAGTAAATTACTAAAGTTATTTGGCAGCAAACAGAAATGGCCTGTGATGTTGTTCACATTTATTCTCCTGATAGCATCACAATTTGCATTAATTGCATTGCTAGTGCACTCACTTATATTAAAAGGCTTCTACTACAATTAATCCTTTTTATTTCAGATCATTTTGGCACAATTTCTGGCAATAAACAGTCATAAAAGACAGACACTTGAAAAATAACATACAAGTTTCTTCAATATACCTATTGCTATTTTTTCTTGACATAGAGTTATTGATAGGTTTCTAGGAGCAAGTGTTGCAAGTGGCTAAGAATTAAGACCAATATGAAAAATGCTAAGTGGATTATTTTGCATAAAAAATAGACAGTTTTTGAATTTGTGTAATTAACCTGTGTTTAGAAAATACCTTGATTTATGCCTACATTTGTATTTCAGTCGCATGCATTATGGAAATTTAATTTATAATCCATTTAGCTGATGTGATCATGGTTTTTAGTGCTATCATTTATTAGTCTTTGTATAGTAAATGCTTTAAAGGTTTAAACCTGCCTTGTGTAAAAAAGAAAAAAAACACACCTCTGCATTTACATTTTATGAGTCATAGATGGGATTCCATTTTAAATTCAGGTAGCTTTGATATATTTAAGGAATTACAATGGTTTTATTGTTACTAATGCAGGAATGGCAAATAGTGACCTTATACATTGCAAATTAATGATTTACACTTTTAGTTCACTTTTAAAGTCAGCTACACAAATGCAGAGTTCGACTTCCACACCTTGAATAAATCATATAGTTATATGTATAATACATCCTTTGGCTTTGAACTCCTTATTCGTGTGTTCTTAATGGTAAGTCTAACAGGACAACCAAAAAATGTTCCTTCTAAAGTTTAAGCAATTGTGTGGGTTTTTTCTTTAACACCTTTGTTAGGCTATCACTGGGTGATTAGTGCTTTTCATTGTTTTCCTTGCTTATATATTATTTCCTTTTCTAAATACTACAGCAATCTCAGAGGAACTGAGTAACACATAAATAGCTAAACTTTCAAACAGCAGAAAGGGAAACTGTCAGTAATAGCCTCCTGATGCCTCTTTCCCCATTCTCTCTGCACTGGTGTTGTGGGAAATACTGAGGTCATGATTGCTGAACTGGGGTCTAGAGAAAAATGCTAATGTGTCTAATGAACAGTAGGAGGAGGTCTGAATGTAAGATGCACATTTTTATCTATTTTTATGTTAAACGTGTATAACATTTGGGTGCTTTCCCTTCTCTCCACCTTCCCCCCGCCAACACTTCTATAAAATTTTAATCTTTCTCTCCCTCCCTCCACACATTTCCCCTTCTCCCTCTTTTTGAGGATGGCTATCATTGCATATTTTCTCTGACTGACAGGATTGTATATTTGGGGGAATATTCATGGACTTTACATAGAGTATAATTGCATTTCAGAGTTTGACTCAGTAAAAAATGGATAGGTGGAGTTCCATGTAGGCGTCACAATTTCTAGATCAAATACTTCCAGTTTACAGTTTATAAAAATAAACATCCATTAATGTTGCTTCATACTGGGAACTTAAAATCAAGATGGATTCTTTCATACTCTCACGTCAACAATAATAAATGTTTAGCCAGGCTAACTTATGCCTTTGATTGCACCTGTGCCCCACTGGTGACTTTATTTTAGTATATTGCATAGGCTGATAGGCTTTGAAATTGGAAATTAGCAAATCATGTTGATGATGCACAATAAGGAAGAGAATCCAGTCATTTCTCTCTTTCTTAGCTATGTTGTTTCTTCCAGTTTAACAGGAGTAAAAAGTAGTCAAGTATTCCGTTCACCAAAGTATGCAGCATTGACTCTGAGTACAGAAAGAATGAAGATTTGCTGTTTGTTAGTAAGAAGAAGCAATTTTTACATAGTTATTTTTCAGAGTAGAATCACACTCACGTTTTACCTTTGAAACGGCTGGCAAATTAGAGGGTAAGAATGGAAACTCTGGAATCTGCTTCACCGCATCTGTATGGGTTGACTAATGGCATAGAATAGATATCTTTCATCTGATTTGAAGACATTCTGGAGGAGGTGATATTGGCATTGATAACCCTTGTTTTTCTTGTAAATGAATGATGGTGTCTAACAGGTTCCCAGCAACTGTTATATTCATAGTGTAGATATTTGTTAGAGTATGAAAATGCTATGGCTTTTGCAGTGGGCAGATAACTTATTTGTAAAGTTTTAAAGCATGATATTTCAACAGCAGGATTGTTAAAATTTCAGACTACAGTTGCTCATGTAAATAGATACAGTACATGGGATATTTTTTCACCAAGAGGTTCTATTCAGACATTAAATAAAGGGAAAGTTACAGAAATGTAAGGAACAGATGATAAAAGATATTAAGAATGTCTTTGTAGTACCCATAATGAAAGCTAATGTCATTTTCTTAATTGTTTTTATTCTTAGGCACTGTATGAAAATATGCTGGTAGAGCTGCCATTTGCTAGTTTTTTCCTCTCAAAGTTGCTGGGGACAAGTGCTGATGTGGACATTCATCATCTGGCTTCATTAGATCCAGAAATGTACAAAAATTTGCTTTTTCTCAAGAGCTACGAAGGGGATGTAGAAGAACTTGGGCTAAACTTTACTGTGGTGAATAATGACCTTGGGGAGGCACAGGTAAGTGTGGCATTTTTTTCCTTCCCAGCTTAACAAGTTAATCATTAATTTCCCTACTACATTCATATTTGGATGTAAAAGTGATAAGGCACATGTGTAACAAGTGCCATTTGTCCAACTTTAAGTAAAGAGGCACAGTGATTCTGACTATTTCAATATTTGGAGTGAATAATAACTGATCCTGTACTTATCAAAAACACAAAAAATGACTCTCATTTGTGTCAGCATTGCTTATTTGTTGATAAAATGTCTGATATTTCTAGTAGTAAATTGCCCCAAATATCCTAGTCAATTTCTTGAACAAAGTATTTTATAATAGTAGGAATATTTTTCCTCACTGAGTATCTCTAATACTATGTCTTCTGCTGTTCTGATCTTCCCCAAGTAGTAAGAGTTGGAAACTGACCTGATTTTTCTCAAGTTCACTGTTGCCCACAAGGTTCTGAGCAGCAAAGCTATGAACAGCCGCAGAATCATAAGAGCAGTCTAGTCTTAGGAACAGCGTTGTTTGTTTCTCAAGCAGAATTTTCAGTTAACACTCCAATATCAGGATGTCCTTTGGTTCTCCTGCTCTTAGGGTCTCAAGCTTAAGCAAAGGAGTGGTTGCTCTCTTTTGTAAAGTGCTTTGAGATCTACCCATGAAAAGTGCTAAATAAGACAGATGGAATTTTTACATCTCCTACATTACTTATAATCGGTCCAAAATAGCAGTCTTAACATTCTTGTAATCTATAGCAGCATCCTCTTTCAGAGCCTGATGTTAGCTTGTACCTCTTCTATAAGAAAGGAGGCCAAACAGATAACTTGGAACTCTTCGTCACACTCAGATGCAGTAAGCCTCATAGTTTTTCACTAAATAGTGACCAGGTAGACCTCTGGGTCCTCTTCATTTTTCAGTTCAGACAGGGAAAGCCTGAGTTTAGTGGCAGCCTAGCTAATGAAACGGTTAATGATCCTGTGCAGCAGCCACTCCTGGAATTTGTAACTCCTGGTTCCGATGCTCCTTCTTGCAGCAAGTCTGGGTTCTGTTACTTTCAGTGTACAGCTTCATCTTGCTGCTGCTGTCTCTACTGTTCCATCATCCATTTCTCTTCATTTTGCAGGATCTTAGAACCTGACACTGTTAAATTCTTAAAGTAGTATCTTCAAATTTGGGGATCATAAATCACATTGAAAGGTGGTCAGTTGCCTAACATAAATAATAATTCATGTAAAAAGTAACCCATTGACCTATTCATTTCTGGGTTACACATCAATATGTGAGATTTGAGAGTTATGCATGTCTGTGTAACAACCTCCAAAATTGAAAGCAGTGATCTAATATGCTGTTGTTTGGGAAAGCATTTTCTCAGTTTTGTCCGTCTACAAATGTTCTTGTCAGGTGTTTTACAGTTGCCTTAGAACTGTCCAATCAGTGGACTTAGTTTTATCACTTATTGATACTTGGTTGCTAAGGTCACAATATATACGAAGTGGTTGCCTCTACTTATAAACTTGAGTGTTTGTGACAGTAAGCTGCTATTTGTTTTGTTTTGTTTTAAGTATTAGTCCAATAGCATGAATTACTCCTTTCAGAGCATTTAAATTGAGGGTTTAATAATACAAACAAAAAACAGTTCAACCCCCATTTTAAAAAGTTATTTCATGGAAGGGTTCCAGTCTCTGATCTATAACATATCTGGTCCATCTGTACTCAGAAAGTAGGCCAAACATCTAGTGGAGAACGTAGAGCAACAAGCAGATGGAGAGATTAAAAACAAAAAGCTGCCAGAAAGAGCATTGAGGAAGATTTTCTTGATGGAGATGCTGCCAGCTCTAACTATTAATACAAAAAAAATTGTACCAAGTGCATTCTTGTCAAGGAGTTTGAGTTTATTTTCTTAAAATTCTCTACCAAAGAGGTGCGGTTAATAGTAACAAGGATTGTTAGTACAATAGTAACTATTGATTGTTAATTGTAGGCATATCTTCAAAAGAAAGGTTGAACATAAAATGCACTTCTGAGTAACTAACTGAAATTCTGTCAGGTTGTTTAAAATTGAGTGTTCTTGTTTATACTTGGATAAAGAACATTTTAGCCTTGAAGAATGAGACCCTCTGGATTTTAGTGTAATTGCTGCAGGACTAATTGATTTTTTTAATTATCTTCTGCATTTGAGTATTGAGGGTTTTTTTTTCTAGTTTTACTTCAGTATGTTAATAAACCTCATATAGACAAATACATTCTGTGCTGTGTTTGATCACCGGAGCTTGCTTAAGCATTGAGTACTAATTAACTGTATTAAGGTAAGGCTAATTCACTTTGACTGGAAAAGAGCTGAGTATTTAATTTATACTATATGTCGAGTGTACATTATCTCTAGTTTTCAGCTAAACAACCACTTTAGTTCCTAATGAATTAGTGCCTAATAAATGCACCATAAATCTACCATTGTAAATAGCTGTCTTCATAACAGTGCCCACCCAGCAGCTGTGGCACAGACATTATCTACAGTGAAAGTCACTTTCAGTAAGGATTCTATCAGCAAGAGAGGTTGGAATTCTATTACCAACACATTAGGTCCAGTCCGACAAGGTGCTAAGTGCTCTCAGTTCTCATGGACTTTCAGTCAACTTCAGGTTGCACTCATTAGGATTCCTAGTTAGGGGAAGGGACACTGTACCAGGCCATTCAAAATAGCAGTAGCTCCTGATAAAGTGCTAGCTCCTGCAGTGACACTGGCCTGGTTTTTCGCTGCTGGCTCAAGTGCACAAAATGGCAGCTAGTAAAAAAAGGTTTCATGGGAAAAGGCTCCTCCTAGATAGCTATGTATAGTGACTCTAATTCTTTCTTTACTTTAGCTCCTGGTTTGGCAGCTAAGAAACTAAACACTCTTGTAAAATACTCAGAACATAAGGATGAGACTAATAAATTCAAACAGTCTTTTTAAAAAAAAAAAATAGGAAAACGCTTTCCTCTTCCTCAGAGTCCTCTTTGTCCAATGAGGAAAGTGAACTCAGTCATTTGTTTTGCTAAGAGTTTGAGTCTTCCAGCTAAAGGAGACTTTTTCCCCTTTTAGACCACCATACAGCGTAGGTGGTGTGTGATAGGTATGACAATATCTTGGACAAACCTTATTGAATTAAGTTTTGTAGGAGTTCATTGTATTAAAAATGCAAATGTTTATGTACTGTGGATGGAGTGTATGTAATTCCACAGGAGGGGGGACCACAGCCTTCCAGGAACTAAGCCCTGGAACTAAGCCCTGTGGGGTGGTTAGGCAGCACCTCCAGAGAGCTGGCAGCATCTGGAGGGAGGCTTGCATCTCCTTGTTCAGAATGGATTCTTCAGGGACCAACAGACAAAGGGAGAATGTTTGATTAAAAGGCCTGAGTTAAAACTGACTCAGAGCTTTTTTTCTGATTCAGCAGACAAACAGCACCTCTGGTCCAAGGGCGGTCCCAATCCTTAGGGAAGGGTTGGAGGGTCTTTGGCCCAATGAGACCCTATAAGATTCGGTGGCTAGTCTGAGCAAAAACTGTTATGAACTGGTGATCATAGGAATACCCCCAGGTGGGGTTTGAAGGACTAAGCACCAACCAGAGCCCTTGTTGGAGGTGATCTCTGGAAGCTTTGTTAATGTGTGTAGGTTCTTTTATTGTTCGAATGTTTTCATTGTAATGCTTTTACCTTAAGAACAAAAGTGCTTGCTTAGAAAGAACTGTGTGGTAACTTGTATGTGTTGGCAATTACACTGACTACCGTCGCTGAGGAGAGAAGCGAAGCAAACCTGCTTAGGCACTCATCTTTTGGGAAATAGTACAGTGTAGGAATGGAACTCTTCAACCTGGAAATATCTCAGTCCCAAGGTATTCATCCAAGAGAGGTGATGGCTGAGGAGCCTGCTGGACCATCAAGGGTGAATCAGGTGTCCTGAGCTGTGACAGAAGAGTGTCTGAGGAAGAATTTTGAGGCCTCAGAAGTTGCTATGAAAGCTTCTGTCTCCGCCGTAAAGGCACAAATTAGTGCATCAGCGTCACTTCTTCTCATCAATGGTCAGCTGCCTCTGGGTTAACCTGGATGGGTTCAGGAGTCTGGTTTGGGGCTGGCAGTTTGGGGCATGAGCATGGTGGCAGTGCAGCTCCTCTTTTCTCCTTCGACACTCATGCAGCTGGCTATCAATCCAGATATATATGTCAATGTACATTTCCAAGTCCATCGGAGGCTCCATGCAGGCTAATTTGTCCTTGGCTTCCTCACTCAGCTCAGGTCAGAACTGGTATAGTAGGGCTGCCTCACTCCATTCTATGTCTGCCATGAGTCGGTGGAAATGCGCTGCATAGGATCACAGTCAACCCCTGACCCTGTCAGAGCTTCGAAAGGATGGCTTCCGCCATATGCATAGGATGGAGATCACTGAAGATGGTAGAGAAGGTCTGGAGGAATTATCCCCAACACTGTCAACATCACATCATCTGGCTCCAGCAGGGGAGAGAACCAGTCCAAGGCTTCTCCTGTCAGCAGGCTGATTACCTTCTTAGCCTGGTCAGGGGGTTAGGTCTAGGGACGGAGCATGAAGAGCAGGTGAAACTGCCAGAGTTCCATTTTTGCCAACTACAAGTTTCATCCCCGGTTGCACCCTGCACTGCTGACAGGCTCCCAAAACCCTGCAGCCACTGATATGGTCCAGTGACTTCACCACATTCAGAAGCAGCTGAAGGGTTATCTCAATAACACCAAGGAAGTCTATAAGCAGCATGTGGACCGTCAGAGATAGAAACGCCCAGCCTTCACAACTGAACAAAAGGTGTTCAATCCTCCAACCACCTCCATGTGGGCAGGCTGTCTCACAAGGTGGATCACCAATATCATGGGCCACATCGGATCTGCCAGTGGATTAATCACGTACCCTTTAAACTTCAGCTGCCTAAGTCCCTTAAAATACATCCTGTTTTTCACATCTTGCTCCTGAAACTGCACACAGAGAACCTGTTATCTGGTCACGTATAGCCACCACCTCTGCCTGTTAGGGTCCGGGTCATGAGGAGTACATTGTCAATGCCATTCTGGGCTCCAAACTCAGACAAGGCAAGTTATGGTACTTGGTGGACTGGGAGGAATACGGCTCTGAAGAGCGTTTGCCAGTCACATATATGCCCCATAACTGGTGGAGGCCTTCCACAGGACCCACCCCGATAAGCCTGATCAGGCAACATTTGAGGGCGGACAGTGGTGTGAGGATCCATGGGGCTAGAACCTGGATGTGCTGGCTACTGAGTGCTGCATCCACACCACCACCCAATGGCTCTGACAGAGCACTGATTGACAGGCTGTGAGCCTTATGGGATCAAGCACCACTGGATGTCCTGTCCATGGAGGTCCTGACTGGCAGAGCCAACTCTGTTCCTTGACTGGCCCAGGCACGCTATTCAAGGCCTAGGGGAAACACCTGTAGTCTGTCTGTGCAACTAGGTGGATCCTGGCTTGCTGCTGCACACAGACCTTGCTGCACACACCTGATACCTTGCCTTGCTTCTGGTTTCTGGACCCAGCCCTGCTCCTGATACGTAGCATTACTTCTGTTTCATGGTTCCCTGCTCCGCTCCTGACACCTCTCCCTGACTCTGGTTCTACTACGGTTGACTCACTTGACACTGAACTGGTGCAGCTCATCAACTTTGACTTCAGGCTGCCTCTATAGCGTCCCACTAGTACGGACTGGTGCTTCTGGCCTTGACCTTCTAGACTGAACTCAGACCATGTTCCCTTCAGCCCAGGTATTTTAGCACACTAGCTTGACCAGAGCTACCCACCACTGAGAAGCGCACTCCCAGCTGCAGTTTAGACATACCCTAAAAGAGTGCTCTTTCACAGTTCTCTGGGAAGATTGGACCCGAGGTAGGAGGGGAGCCAAAAGATCCACCCCAGGTTACCTGACCCCCTGCAAATCCAACAATGCAAACTTAAGATGACCACTTCCCAACCCTCACAACAGCAATGTGTCGAGGGGTCATTACCTTTTCTTAAAATATGTATATCCCCTCACTGCCCCCAGAATGCCTCAAAACACCCTTTCTTCCACGTTCTCTGGTGGAGGGGCAGCTGGTATAGGAACCAGTGGTTCTGCCTCTGCCAGATTTACACCAGCAGAAAGTTCCTCTGCGCAGGGGGACTTCTCCACTGGCTGCCTCCAGTTGCTTTAAGGCCTCTTTGTACCACAGATTGTCCTCAGTGAACTCGGAGACTTTTGCTCTTGGATTTATGCACCAGAAGTAAGAGAGCTTTTTTCCTTTCTGACACTTGGAAGAAAGGCTTACTAACTTACAGTACCCAGACAAATATGAAATACAGGATCTCAGAAAGAAACCTATCAAACAAGGAACAAAGTCTCATCCAAATAAATAAAATTCATTGTTTGACCTATGGCATCCCAGCAGGTAAGTGTACAGACGCTTCTCTACTTATGTGAAAAGCACGTAAAAAGCCAGACATTATCATTTGAACCCGTTAAGAAACACTGAGGGAAGTGGGTTGTTTCAAGCAGGACAGTATCTCACTTTTAATTGAAACTAGTTGACATCCCAAAGCCCTGATCTGGGATATAGAACCACATGAGGAGACTTCAGTTTAATAACCATAGCATCCTGATTTTAGTCCTGCCTTTGTACCATTTTTATGATTTTCACTGAGCCTTCATAATTGTATTTTAAAGTAAAATCTCTCAGTTATTTCAGTGCCATTCCTTAACATGTCTGGAAATCTCTTTGCAGTGGGCAAACGATAGTTATTGAATTGAATTATGCTCACCTGAGCAATTCTATTACCAGCTCCAGACACAAGGAAATAATTCAGAGGTCTACACCGATGGACTTAAAAAATTTTTTTTGGCAAACCTAAAATAATTATTCACACCTTTAAAGTGTCTAGCTTCATAAAACAAGTAAAAGTTTGGAATTTTGTTTTTGCTTTACTTATAGGAATATTAACGTGAATTAAGCAAGCTGGGTTTTTTCCCTGAACATATTTTCTCCCTAAAAGAACACGTTACATAGGGGTATCGAACTTTTAACGAGATATTGTCTGAGATCAATTATCAGTTGATAGTTTTAAACTGGTGGCTTTGTTCTTTGTTTATTCCACCTGGATTTTTTTTGTCATCGTTTCAAAGAAACACAGTTTCAATACATGAAATAGAGTAACCCACATTGTATATTATGCGTATTGTCCACTGAGTAATGATTTTCTTCAGGCCAGTTTCTTTTGACGTTTAAATGTATTGTTTTGGTAAAGAACCTCTTAAAGTACTTAAGAAGATTTTTGGAAGTTTTTTAGCTTTGACATATTCGAAATGAAAATTAAAGCTATTTCTGTAAGTGTGCCCTTTTTGAGATGCTTTCCACTGTGACTTCATACATAAGTACCCACACTGTTATCTTGCACCATCTAGTGGCAAAAGTTGAACAGCTAGAAAAGGCAACCCAACAAGATCTATCAGCCTGTCATGTTATTGCTAATGGAGGGTATCTGATGTATACCCAGGCAAGTAGTATATCTTTCAAGTGGAAGATCTACAGTAGTCCCATTTGAAATTCTAACTAAATAAAGGATGGGTTAAAACTAAATTGCACCTACATCCACAAAAACTTTTTTGTCAGCCCAAACTTTGCTCCTAGATAGTTTCTAAAAGCATCCCCAACCCTAACAATCACCACTGGTTGGTTGCTTGCTCAGCAAAATTATCGTTTTTTCGTGGAGGATAATATTAAAAGAGTAATGGCCTTACTTTAATCCTGCTGTATTTGGAATATTTCAGTGTCTATATTGGAACCCATTTTATGTCTTACTGATAATATAGTATATCCATTTGCAAATCAATAGTTTTGCATGCCAAATTATTTTGATAAGCGTATTTATTTGTAGGTTTTTTTAGTCCAGTAACAAAACCTTCTTCGAGTACTGTCCCTGTGGGTTCTCCACTTCAGGTGTCGGTGCATCCCAGCACCTTTGATCGGAGATTTTCGGTGGCAGTGTCTGGTCGGGGGTGTGCGTGTGCTGTAGCAGTCTCGCTGCACCGCTGTTACCTCATCTAGCACGCAAATGCCCCCGACCCCTTCAGTTCCTTCTCAACTGTCCTCGGCTTGAGATGGAGTCCATTAGCGGCGTCAGTGTAAACCTTCCAATAATAATAGCTTAGTTTTTACCCTTGTTTTTTAACAGTCTGTTACTTAGTATAGTTAAAGTTAGTTAAATCTAGTTAGATAGCTGTTAAAAAAGCCAAACTTTCATTTTCCCATCCCCCAGTTTTCACCAGGGACGTCTCAAATATGCCTGGCTCCCCAGGCTTTAAAAGATGCACTTCATGTGAGGATGCAATGCCAATCTTCAGTTGTCACTCCCTTTGTGTCCGAAGCTTAGGTGAGTTGTACATACCACAGAAGTGCGCTCACTGTAACAATCTTAAAGCTAGAGCAAGGAGAGATAGGGATCTTCACCTTAAACTTATTCTAATGAAGAAATCCCTCACTCGAACATCAGACCCTGGACAAAGCGCAACAAGGGACACCCTGGGCGCATCCTCCATGGAGAGACTAAGTGCCAACTTCTCTATAAAATCGAGGAAAAGGGCCACGTCTCCACCGAGCCCGAGAACATTTATAAAAGAAGCAGTCTACAGTGAGATCTCTGCCTGTGGTGCCGACCTTCTCCAGAGTAAGAACTTTTGACGCACCGGGCTCCTCTGGCACCGTCAACTCCAGGACCTCTGCTGGCAGGATAAAGGAGTCGAGTAGCAGGCACAAAGCAGCATCCTCCTCCACGGCACCGACTACCTCTGCAAAGGGCATGATACCGCAACTTCAGCCACCTGTGATGGCTTCCCCTGTCACAGTGAGCTCATTAGCACTGACCACGGAACCACCAAGATCGGAGCCCGCAGCACCTAAGAAGGCTACACCCAAAAAGTCTGCACCGGCTTCACTTCCACCTAAAGAGGCAGCACAGAAGGATACAGCATCACATATGTCAGCACCGATCCCCCTTATACGCTCGTCAAACATGCAAGTGTCCTCTGCACCCAGATCTCCACTGCTTGGCACTTCCTGCTCTCTGGTACTAATGGCACCTGAATCTCCCATTGCTCGACTTTTTTTCGAATGATGAGGAGAAAGATGTGCAGGAGGCAGTTTTTCTCTTCTGGACGCTCCTCCCCAGCAGGCACTGAATCTCATTATAGACCATGGGAACAGAATACCAGGGATCTGTCCCCATGGCTTGCTAACCCATGGATGTGCCCTCCTATGCCATTTTCCATTCAATTGCTGCAGTGGGACCCTTGGGCAGCCTACAGGTCTCAATTCCACAAACCTCCCACTTCTCACAGGAAACCCATACGCTCTGCAATGACATCAGTACCCAAACCTTCTGAGGTAACAGAGGGGAGGGAAGAAGATGATTGAACAAGAGATATCCCCTGCTCACAACTCCTCTTCTTCCCCTGATGAGGCAGTTATGCTCCTGCCTCCCACTACTACAGATGACTTCGAGCACTTTCAGGAGCTATTCCAATGGGTGGCACAGAATCAGAACATTTCTCTTGACGAGGTACCAGAGACACAACACCAACTCAAGATCTTACACATTTCTTCCGTGATGAAGATAGCATTTCCCATAAATGATGCTTTGATGGAACCTGCAGAAATGGTGTGGCAAACACGTGCCGCCATTCTCCCAATCAGTAAGTATACGGACAGGAAATACCATGTGCCAAACAGAGGCATGGATTTCCTCTTTGCGCACACACAACCCAACTCCTTAGTAATGGAGTCTGTTAACCAATGGGGAAAACAGTCTCAGTTCAAATCCATGCCCCTAGACAAGGACTGGATGAGATTAAACCTCTTGGGGCACAGAGGTTTAATCTTCATCGACTCTTCAATTTCGCACGGCCAATTACACAGCGATACTCGCCAACTAGACCACGACAATTATACCAAATTAAATGATTTCATCCAGGATATTCCGGAGAAAAAAAGAGAACACTTCCGAGCCATCATCAACGAGGGCCAACTTATTGCTAGAACAGAGCTGCAGGCATCCCTTGACATGGCGGACACAGCGGCATGTACGACAGTGACAGCCATAATTATGTGCAGGGCATCGTGGTTACACTCATCAGGTATCCCAAGGGAACTTCAAAACAAGGTAGGGAAAAGCTTCTTTTCCTTCGATAGGGAAAAGCTCTTCTCTGCTAAGACGGGTGAGGTCCTCCATTCCATGAAGGACTCTAGAGCGACACTGAGGACCCTCAGGATCTACATGCTCCCTAACAGGAGACGCAGATACTAGCCTTACAACCGTAACGGGGACAACACATCGCAGTGCCAGTAGAGACCATATATGCCAGTTGGACACAAAGGCACAGACCACAGAAACATCGCCCTAACCAATCTCAGGCTGCGACGTCCCAAGCACCACCCAACAAGACGCAATTTTGAAATGTTGGTCGAGGGTCTGACTGACTTTCCCTGACCACCAGCGTCATCGACTTTGACCATTTTACCAAACGTAGGCCTCTATCACCACAGACCATTGGGTTTTAGAGATAATTTGAACGAGTTATACCATCCCCTTTACCTCCATCCCACCTGCCCACGTCCTTTCCCCATCCCTCTTCAGGGACCCTTCTCACGAGCACCTAGTACAAGAAGTACATCATCTTCTACAATTAGGGGCTGTGGAACAAGTTCCACCACAACACAGAGGGAAGGGATTTTATTCCTATTACTTCGTGACTCAAAAGAAAAACGGGGGTTGGAGACCCATACTAGATCTCAGAAAACTCAACAAATTTGTCCAAACCCACAGATTCAAAATGGTCGCACTGAACTCGATCATTCCTGTGCTGGAAGAGGGGGATTGTTCTCAGCTCTCGACCTACAAGATGCGTATTTCAACATTACCCTCCATCCCGCTCACAGATGATTCCTACGATTCACAGTGGGACAAAACCACTTCCAATACAGAGTTCTGCCATTCAGACTGTCAAAGGCTCCACGAGTCTTTACCAAAACCCTAGCGGTGGTAGCTGCTCATTTGCGCAGACAGAGAATATTGATATATCCATACTTAGATGATTGTTTGCTAAAAGGCACCACACTGACAGATACATTACGAATTACTCGACAGACCATATCTCTCTCTCACTCCCTGGGGCTACAAATAAATGAAAAGAAATCTACCTTAACTCCTGTACAACAATTAGACTTCATAGGAGCGCACCTGGACTCAGTGGAGGCCAAAGCATCAATACCAATGCCCCGATTTACAGCAATGACGTCCCTCATATCGGTGGTCTCAGCCACCCCATGGGTGTCTGCATGCACTTGCCTACAACTCTTGGGACATATGGCGGCCACCACTTTCGTTGTAAAACACGCCAGGCTACACATGTGCTGCCTTCAAGGATGGCTGAGCTCAGTATGTATTCCACAAAATCACAGCCTAAACAAAAGACTCACACCGACCCCCAAGGTTCTACATTCACTACGATGGTGGACAAGCCCAATAAACATTTGCTCAGGCATCCCGTTTCAACAGGATCCTCCATCCATAGAAATCACAACAGATGCCACGCTGATCAGATGGAGAGCTCACCTAAACCAATATACCATCCAAGGCATGTGGTCCCCCACAAAAACACATAAACCTACTCGAATTATGCGCGGTCCGCAACGCATGCTTACATTTCCTCCCTCTTATACGAGACAAAACGATAATGGTCCTGATGGACAACATTGCGTGTATGTTCTATATAAACCTCCAGGGTGGAACACGTTCCCACTCCTTATGCACAGAGGCCTTAAAACTATGGAACTGGTGCATAAAATACATCACTATTACAGCAGCATACCTCCCGGGTTGACTGAACATAATGGTGGACACATTAAGCAGATAGTTTTCCCAAGAGCATGAATGGGAACTGAACGACAAAATAACACATCATATTTTTCACAGGTGGGAATCCCCATATATAGACCTGTTCGCGACACCAGCAAACAAGAAATGCCCAAAGTTTTGCTCATGAGCAGGACTAGGAGCATGATTCCTACGGGATGCTTCACATGGAATGCTCCTCTCCAATACACATTCCCACCAATACCTCTAATCTCCAGAGTAATACACAAAATACGAACCGACAGAGCCAAAATAATACTCATAGTACTGAGACGGCCCAGACAGACTTGGTTTCCTTACCTGACGCGCATGGCGATCTGCACGCTGTTCACTCTCCCTCACCTACGGAATCTTCTTTCGCAGGAGGACAGTCAAGTCCTCTTTCTGGTCCTGGCAAAACTTCACCTGAAGGCGTGGCTCCTTCATGGCACCACCACGATGAACTAACCTGTTTAGAACAAGCAAAACAAGTGTTGTTAAACAGCAGAAAACACTACATACGTACTACTTACCTCCAAAAATGGAAAAGATTCTTCCTATGGTGCCAGGACAAACAAATATCTGCAAGCCAGGCACCGCTTCCACTAATCCTGGAATATTTATTATCCTTAAAGAACTCAGGGCTTGTTATGAGCTCGCTTAGAGTTCATCTCTCTGCCATCACGGCCTTCCATCAAGAGGTAGACGGCACCTCAATGTTCATTCACCCGATTACTAAGCGATTTCTAACGGGCATACAGAACATGTACCCAGACATCCAAGAACCCACACCAGCATGGGACGTAAATCTCGTGCTCAAAAGTCTAACCAGAGCCCCATTTGAACTCTTAGCCACATGCTCATTACTTCACTTATCTATGAAAGTGGCATTCCTGGTCGCTATTACATCAGCGCAAAGAGTCATAGGGTCTCTCACGGCTCACCCCCATACACATCCTAAGTTTATGCCCAGAGTATCATCTTCGTTCCATCTCAACCAGCCGATTCACTTAGCTACATTTCATCCAGAACCACATCCTAACACTCAAGAGGCAGTCCTGTAGACATGAGATGTTTGATGTGCCTTGTCCTTTTATCTGGACAGAACGAAGCCCTTCCGAAAATCTTCTAGACTTTTTGTGTTGATAACAGAACGATCAAAGGGCTCTGCCATATCTACGCAAAGATTATCTAAATCAGGGGTAGGCAACCTATGGCACGTGTGCCAAAGGCGGCACGCGAGCTGACTCACACTGCCCGGATTCTGGCCACCGGTCTGCAGGGGCTCTGCATTTTAATTTAATTTTGAATGAAGCTTCTTAAACATTTAAAAACTTTATTTACTTTACATACAACAATAGTTTTGTTATATAATATATAGACTTATAGAAAGAGACCTTCTAAAAATGTTAAAATGTATTTCTGGCATGCGAAACCTTAAATTAGAGTGAATAAATAAGACTCGGCACACCACTTCTGAAAGGTTGCCAACCCCTGATCTAAATGAATATCCAGCTTTATCCATATGTACTGTTCACTACACAACACTGAAGTCCATCCGGACATCAGAACCCACTTGACAAAAGCTTTATCTACCTCCATAGCATTCCTACATAATGTGCCCGTTCTAGACATCTGCAGAACAACCACCTGAGCCTCTGAACGCACATTCACAAACCACTACGCAATTACTCTCAGTTCAAGCTCAGACACAAGACTAGGCCTCACTGTACTAGCCTCAGCAATGAACTCAGCTACGAAGTCCCTTCCATCCTCATGAGGGCACTGCTCTACATTCACCTGAAGTGGAGCACCCACAGGGACAGCACTCAAAGAAGAAGAGAAGGTTACTCACCTTGTCCAGTTACTGAGGTTCTTTGAGATGTGTCACCTTGTGGGTGCTCCGCTACCCACCCTCCTTCCCTCTACTTCAGAGTACAAGCTAAACACTCCATGGTAGAGAAGGAACTGAAGGGGTCGGGGGCATGCGCATGCTAGATGAGGCACCAGCAGTGCCACGAGACTGCTACTGCGCACGCGCACTCCCAACCAGACACTGCTACCGAAAATCTCTGATCAACAGCGCCGGGACACACTGACACTGGAAGTAGAGCACCCACAGGGACACACCTCAAAGAACCTCAGTTACTGCACAAGGTGAGTAACCTTATCTTTTCAATATGATGAAAAATTATGGGCCTGTTTTTTCAGAGATGCGGAGCATCCACAACTCTCATTCACGTAGGCTGGAGTTGTGGATGCTCCGCATCTCTGAAAAATCAGGCCCATAATTTTTCATCATTTCACAGTTTTTGGTATAGGCCTGATTTAGAGAAATGTTGAGAACCCACAACTCCCATTCACTTAGGTTAGAGCTGTGGGTGCTCAACATTTCTCTAAATCAGGCCTATATCAAAATTGTAACTTTTGGCCAGCGGGAATTGGGATTTCCTTGTTGTAATGTGAAGTTGCAGAATACCCTAGTACCAGTGTTATCTTGACCAAACAGTTAAGCTAGAACAGCACAGTCCAGCCAAACTGAGCCTTTTTAACTGCTGCCTGAGGGGAACTCTGAGATTCATACATTTGTGGAAGCTACTCCTGTTCCAAGGGATAAATATCCATGGTGAAAGCCTCGCCCCACTGAAGTCAATGGCAAAACACCCATGAACTTTAACAGGCTCAGGATTTTGCCACCGGTCTCTAGCTCAGCGGTTCTCAAACTGAGGGTCAGGACCCCAAAGTGGGTCGGGACCCCATTTTAATGGGGTCACCAGGACTGGCTTAGATTTACTGGGGCCTAGGGCCAAAGCTGAAACCCAAGCCCCACCATCCGAGGCCAAAGCCTGAGGGTTTCAGCCCTGTGTATTGGGACTCAGCTTACAGGCCCCCTGCCTGGGGCTGAAGCCCTTGGGCTTCAGATTTTCTGCTGCTTCCTTCCCTCCCCCCCAACTCCCCTGCTTGGGGTAGTGGAGCTTGGGCAGGCTCAGGCTTTGGTCATGAGGGTCGTGTAGTACTGCATATACTCATTCATTAGCCTGTTCATTTATAAGCCAGCCCCCCAAGATGGATAGATAAAAATAGTAAAAACTGTATGACTGTCTCATAGGCCGACCCTATATTTCAGGGGTTGGCAAACTTTGGCTCCCGGCACGTCAGGGTAAGCCACTGGCGGGTCGGGACGTTTTGTTTACCTGGAGCTTTCATAGGCACGGAGCCTCTCAGCTCCCAGTGGCCGCGTTTTGCCGTTCCCAGGCAATGGGAGCTGCGGGAAGTGACGCGCCACTTCCCGCAGCTCCCATTCGCTGTGAACAGCAAACTGCGGCCACAGGGAACTGAGGGGCTCCATGCCTGCAGATGCTCCAGGTAAACAAAAGGACAATGTATTAGATATTCAATTCAATGATTTCATAGAGTTTAAAATCATCAAATTTTGGTGTAGACCCATTTATAAGCTGACCTCTGCTCTTTGATGCGTCACATTTTTACCAAAAATATTTGGCTTATGAACGAGTATATACGGTAATTTTTATTGTCAGAAGGGGGTTGTGGTGCAATGAAGTTTGAGAACCCCTGCTCTAGCTGATTCATAATACTCTATTTAGTATTTCACACTACATTCTTCCTAGAAGTGGAGTTTCTGACACCTCCCAGCCCAATTACTTTATGGTAGTTAGGCACAGGTATATATGGGTATGCCCAATTTTACACAAGTACAGCTGGAGGTTACGGGCTGAAAAATCATTTCCTGTGATACATCACATCTTATACATTAATTTGTACTCCTATATATATATTTTCCTATATAAATATGTAGTAATACAGCCTCATGATACTCTTTTTTCCAATTTCAATGGTTTTATAATATATTTCAGTTATTTTCAAGTATGTAAGTCATGTCCTTGAGTTTTCTGTGGCTCATTTTTGGAAGTGTAAGTTTTCCATTTACATGCAATATATAGAATTAGCGTTTACCAGGATTATGAACAAATACATATTTTTATGTTTACAGGTGGTTGAACTGAAGCCAGGTGGAAAGGATATTCCTGTCACCAGTGCAAACAGAATAGCCTACATCCATCTTGTAGCAGACTACAGACTAAACAAACAGATTAGACAGCATTGCCTTGCATTCCGACAGGGTCTTGCCAATGTTGTTAACCTCGAATGTCTTAGGATGTTTGATCAGCAAGAAATACAGGTACTTCTGTTTAGCTATGTTGGAGAAGTGTTTGCTTAATAATTATTTCAAAACTGAAAAAAATGTTTAATTTCTACCTCAAATCTAATCATCGAATTTTCACCGAATGCAGGTTTTGATTTCTGGTGCCCAGGTTCCTATTAGTCTGGATGACCTTAAATCCTTCACAAACTATTCAGGCAAGTATATCACAACTACACAAATGAGTTGTTATGGCTGATTCACAAATAAAGAATTTTTTAAAAATTCTCTTTACATTTTCTTCCTAAAGCAACTTCTTAGAAGAGGAGCTGGAGCCCAATCTTGCCCTTTTGATGTTAGTGGCAAAGCTTTCAAAATGAGAGGCCTTTGGATTCCCTGAATTTAAGAGGGTTGGAAAGAATAAGATCAGATTTATCAAATGTGGGTTCCTAGAGTTACACACACAAACCCATATTTAGGTACCTAGGTATAAATAAGTGGCCACACATTCAGAGCACCGTAGCTTTCATTGACTTCAATAGGAGTTGGCGGACTCAACAGCTCTGACAATAAGGACCCAAGTGACTTTAGATGTCTGTTTCAGCCAATGCATTCAGATACTTATCCTTGAAGGAGTCGTGAAGGGATAATTCTTCCACCCTTACTCTGCGAGCAGCCCATTGAAAACACTAGTCTTCAGTGAAAGGCTTTGCTCAGGGTTGTAGAATTGGACTATACATAAATGTCAGTGCATGTTTTAAAAACTGATTTTGTCTGTATTATATTCACCCTTTCCTGGGTATATTGATTTATGGGAGATATACAGTCATACTTACCCAATCCCATTACTCCTTCTGTCCTACCTCTTTATAATAATTATTACATAATCAGTTGTGAAAACAACTAAACAAATGTGGTTCAAACCCATTTATAATGCTCATTGGTCTCATACCCATCTCAGAAAAGATGTCTTGAATTACTATTTTAAGTCTGCTAAAAATATTTAATTTCTGAGTAATTCTTTGAATCTCCATTTTAATCATAAAGAAATGCTTTCCTCAGTATTCTGCACAGTGAAGTTTTCTTGCACATTATGATTTTACCCAAGTCTAGGAATGTATTTTGTGCAGTGAAATGTTCTTCCTTTATAAAAAGACAAAAATTAATCACACATTGCATGGCAATTCTGTGCATTGTCAACTCATAAGTACCAAAATACAATCAATCTTTTTTCTTTCTACCAGTAAATCTTCAATTATAGGTGTATAAAAGCATATTATGATTGTATAAACAGCTACCTCTGAATATCCTAGCTATCGCTGTCAGTAGGCTTTCAGTATTACCATTTTCATTTTTTTCAATTATTTTTACTTTCCTTTAAAAGAATTGTTACTAGTAATGTTATTGCAAAGGGAGCCAGAAATTTTTTTTAAAATGAGATTCATCCTGGAAAAGTACAATTAATAAGACTGGAAGAAAATTATGCAGAACACAGGTACTAAGTGGGAGGGAGAAGTTTGTGAATTACTAATGTCCAAAGAGGCCTGCTGGTGATGGTGAACAGCAAATCAGATGAATTGGCATGCTGCTTTTAATTTCTTTTCAACCTGATTAGAACTGATAGGATAGTCTCTAAAATGATATATTAAAAATAATTTGTCTACTTGCATATTGTATAAAACTGATTTTTCTTTTAAAATATTTTAAAATTGTATTATAGGTGGATATACTGCAGACCATCCTGTAATTAAAATATTTTGGAGAGTTGTGGAAAGCTTCACTGATGAAGAGAAACGCAAACTACTCAAGTTTGTAACAAGCTGTTCTCGACCTCCTCTTTTGGGTTTTAAGGTACACACCTTGCTGAATTTTGATTAAAATTAATTACATGGCTTTGATTAGAGTGCTTGTCCAGACTACTAGTAGTATCCAATTATGACAGAAATAAACTGGCTGGTTTAAAATATGGGAATTTATATCTTTGGGAATTAAGAAAATGCAAGAAAAAAAGTCTGTTTATGACCACAATTGCTACTTAAACATTTGCAAATGTGCATAATGAGTATAGTTAATCATATAGCTTACAAATATTTTTTGAAACATTATTTCACATTCATGCGTTCTGACTGGAGAGTTCCTTTAAGTGGGTAGTAGGACTTTGCAAGAAGTATACATCATTTAAAATGTTTGCACTTTGCTGTGAAGGATGCTTGCTTCACTGCTTTTACTGCATCTCATCTCGATTAATAATGTACATAAAGCAGTATTGCCATCAGTTTCAGGGAACAGATTGATTTTAGCTTGAATGTGTTCAGAAATAGGCAGAAGAGGATTTAGGATATATCAACATCCACTAAAACCCATCTGCATTTGAATCCGGGAACATATTTCTCATGTTTCCTTTTGAATATCGTTTATCTGCTTATAATTCATTACCCATCATCCAAATATTGTGCTAACAAGTAGCTTTTCTTAGACTGCTATTTGCAATAGAGTTTGAATGTGGAGAAAATGTTTATCTGCCACTTATAAATATTAGTGATGGGTCTGTGCAGATCTCAATTTTAAAATGTCTTCAGTTCAGGGATGTTCAGACCAGAGGTTTCGGTTTGCTCTGTTATAATAGAAGCAATCTACACAATTCTGACCCAAATCTGGCTTTGGATTCCATTTCCTCTAGAAGTTTGGGAATGTTCAGTGCTCGTCTTTAGTGAATACATTGTAAAGAATAGACTGTTGAATATCAACACTGTAGTATAGTAATAGTAAATATGTTGTCAAACACTATAGTACTGCTCTGTCTAACAAATTAATACAAATCTCTGCTAATCTGGAATGTATAGAGACAGTCATCAGTGCAGAATATCACTTTCAAATAACACTTTGATATATTGTTCTGTTTAGCTCTTACCTTAGAAGTATTGCTCAATTAACTTACTCTTAGGCTATACAGCTAATAACGTTTCACATTATAAGGCAATTTGAGGTTATATTTAACTAGCAATGGGGTGGTAAGTCATTTTTCATGTTTACTGGATAAATATAGGCACATGCACTAACAGCGGATGAATGCAAGTTCTGTGTCAAGTATTGCAATTCTTATCGCTATTAGATTACAAAATATCTGTACTTATTTCTGTTTAGGGTTGTGGGTGAGATAATTTTCTCGCTAAATAAATATTTCCAGAGCAGTTCTTACCATTATTTTAAATAAGAACAGTATGCAGTTTAGATGACTGGAACAGCACGGAGATGAGGAAAATATATTTAGAGTTCTGCACACTTTCACCATACATCATGTATTAAAATTAGATCTAAAAAACATATGGTAAAAGAACAGTATGGTTTAGGAGTCAAGCACTAAGAAATTAGGAAGTGCCAGAATTGAGGTTGCCTGTGCAACTTTAATTCAGCCCTCTTGTGTGTATGCATTATGATAGAGGCTTTTATTGCATGATCACATACTATTTTTTCCCCAGGACTCCTGCCCCACTCAGTGAATGAGTAATTATTTAATATTTCTTTTGATAATCATTCAGTGGGTGGCAGATACAGTCTGCCTGTGGAACTCCTTGCCAGAGGATGTTGTGAAGGCCAAGACTATAACAGGCTTCAAAAAAAGAACTAGATACATTCATGGAGGATAGGTCCATCAATGGCTATTAGCCAGGATGGGCTGGGATGGTATCCCTAGCCTCTGTTTGCTAGAAGCTGGGAATGGGCAACAGGGGATGGATCATTTGATGATTATCTGCTCTGTTCATTCCCTCTGGGGCACCTGGCATTGGCCGCTGCCAGAAGGCAGGATACTGCGCTAGATGGATGCGCTAATTTTGGCAACAGAAATGATTAGGAGACTGGAACACATGACTTATGAGGAGACGCTGAGGGAACTGGGATTGTTTAGTCTGCGGAAGAGAAGAATGAGAGGGGATTTGATAGCTGCTTTCAGCTACCTGAAAGGGGGTTCCAAAGAGGATGGATCTAGACTGTTCTCAGTGGTAGCTGATGACAGAACAAGGAGTAATGGTCTCAAGTTGCAGTGGGGGAGGTTTAGGTTGGATATTAGGAAAAACTTTTTCACTAGGAGGGTGGTGAAACACTGGAATGCGTTACCTAGGGAGGTGGTGGAATCTCCTTCCTTAGATATTTTTAAGGTCAGGCTTGACAAAGCCCTGGCTGGGATGATTTAGTTGGGGATTGGTCCTGCTTTGAGCAGGGGGTTGGACTACATGACCTCCTGAGGTCCCTTCCAACCGTGATATTCCATGATTCTATGGACCTTTGGTCTGACCCAGTATGGCCACTCTTACGTTCTTATACACAGCATGTAAAATTTCTATCAAACTAACCATTGATGCTAAATTATAAGTAACTGAAGCCGGGTCTTATAGTGGTAAGTGTTTGGTAACTGTAACAAGAAGCAGCATTACTAGCTCCACTTACAATATGTTTATTTTACTTTATTTTTACCCACACATGTGGCATATACTATATAGTCTGTGGTAATTACAATGTGTGATCATTTGAAACTCACATCATGTGTGGTCTTGGGCTGTCCCCCTCATCTACTGTATTCAGATCTGGGCTCACCACACCAGGATGTCAGCATGAGACTCCTCATATATGGTCAGTTATTTGAAAAGCCCTCAATACCCACAGTTGTATGCACCTATAGATGGTAAATTGGTTGCTACATTATTCTAGTCTCAAGACTACTCGTGATGGTGCCAGTGAAAGCAGAGATTAGACTCACAGGAGATGAGACTAAGGTGTATAGGACAGGACACAATTAAAACTGGCCATACACCAAAGGAAAAAACCTAATAAAAAAAAGAGGAAAATGTAGCAAATTGCCACTTGTCTTTCTAACAAAGGGGAGGGAGGGAGACCGGGCAGCAAAAGCAGGAGGTATAGAATGGCCAAGCACTGAAGCAGCCTATGAAATGTAAGAAGAGATGTGGAATGTGAATCCAAAGAGGTCAGTGCTCAAGGAGAGGCTTTAGAATCCATGTGTAACTGGATCACGTGTGAAAGGCAGGGGAGCAGCTCAGGGGATGTCGGCTGTAGCACGGCTGTGCTGTGCCAGAGGAGAATGGGCGGGTTAGAATAGCTATGTCAAGTGCAGCATGGTCAAACACATCAGCAAGGAGTTGGAGTTCATTGTAGGACTGACCTACAAGCCACGCCCCACACAGCTGCTCTGGCAGTAAGAAGTACAGCAAAAAATATTGCTTTTTTACGTGGGAGCACTGAAAACCAGCCAGTTCCAGCACTTGAGGGGTGCATGGATTGGTTAGCAGTAGCCCCCTACCAAGTAGGGCATGCCATTGGCATCATGGGGCTCACCAGCCACCCAAGAGAAGTTGGGCTTCTCATAGCTATGCCCCAGAAATCCAGTGCTAGCTGCTAAGGCCCTCATAGGAGCTCTCAAGTTGTAAATGAATACCGGAAAAGGGAATAGGCAATGGCTACTGGCATGAGTGTTCATATAGTTGTAGCCTGTGATTAATGTTTGAACAGTGCTCTCAAGATGGAAAGCGCTATGTACTGTAAGTGCTAAGTATTATTAGCAGTCAAATAAGTCAAATGAGTATGTGAGTTTGTTATAAAAAAAGCTTGCAATATGTTGAGGGTGGAAATTAATGCAAAATGTCTTCAGTAATTAATTGTTCTATAGTTGTATTAAAATAGATATTAAATTTTGCTATTAAGAACACAATCGTTAGCACTGAAACTAAAATCTTGTATGTACTGCATTGTGGAACCTTCACCTTCGCTATAGTTCATATTTATTTAAGAGACGGGATCATTTCAGAGTTCATAGCTTATAAATAGCACAGTCTGGGTTTGCAGCATGTAAAAATTATTAGAACCCTTAGTGCCAGATTATCGGACTCAGAGTAACATTTGCTAAAGCTAATTAAAGTTTAATAAGTTTAATAAATGTGATTGTTACAGACAAAAAAAATCATTAAAGTGCGGTTGAAAATTGTTAAGTTCCAATCAGGTCACATAATAAATTGATGATACTTACTTCCAAACTGTTGCAGATTCCCGTTGTACAGTATTTAATTATGCAACAAATGGTGCCCTTGGCATGACACTTGAATATAGAACTTCATTTTTTACATTTTTAAAGCTTAAAGTAGGAAAATTCAATTAGCATTTTGAAAAGAACACTAAAATTGCAGCATTTTAGCTGTGAATCACATTTTAAGGCCTCCATTTAAACAATCATTTAACTTAAAATCTCATTGACCTCCAGCCTTAGGGTGGCTTTTTTACAATTTCTAAAACCAGATGATCTATTTTAGCTCAGCCAAGCATTTGTCGAAATTAATATTCCCTTGCCAGTGAAAGCAGAGCATTAGGTGTAACAAGTAAATGTCCTCTGCATCCCCATTTGTCTTGGCAAGATAAACTTGATTTCTTAAAGAGATTAGAAAACTATACATGAAATAAAACCTCACATACTTGGTCAACATATCAGAAGACCAACCCAAATTTGGCCAGTTTCTACCTGATAGACTTCTTATTGGTTTTATATGTAGGTACATAAGAACTACCTGATTCTGTGGTATATTATTAGTACTCTGCATCTTAAAAAGCACAGAAGTGTATGGTCTTTAAAATAAAATATTATGCGTCTTGTATAGAAAATATTATGTACCTCATTAATAGACAATTTTAGGTCCCAGTCCTGCCAAAATTTACAAGTGCTTAATTTTACATATGCACATACTGCCATTGACCTCATTAGGACAACTCATGTTTAGTTAAGTACATGCAAAAAGATCATGACCTTAGACTGCAAACTCTTTGGGTCCAGGACTGCCTTTAATCTTGTGTCTTGGGTAGCATTAGACACGATGTCAGAATTTAGCAAAGAAAATAATATTTACGTGTCCTGACTTCTGTGCAGTTGGAAGATTAAGTTTTTTGGTAATGTGCTTGGTATGTGCTTTCTGACCATATTTATTTTGCCTATTCTAACGGTACTAAAAAATAACCTGAGGACCAAGGAGGAGGAGGTTGATCATTTTTTGTATGAAATTCAGGTTGCAGTCCGAGACAGATGGTCACATAATATAACATTGAACGAAAGTTTCTTTGTGGCACTCCTTAATCCAGCCTTGGCTTGATATGATGTGGGTAACATATTAATGTGAATGTAAAGAGAATTTAAATTGAATTTGAAAGAAAATGTTTATTTTAGATTTATATAGAAATTCTAACATGTAAGACTTACTTAAACTAAACTCTATAGAAGATCCATTTGACTGTTAGCAAGAGAAGAAGGGGCTTTTCTTTTTGTTAGAGATCTTCATATATATATAAGGGTATCAAGGAAAAACATGAAGTAATAAGGAAAATAACAAAAAAGTGTAATTCAAAGAAGAAATCTTGTACTTTATGCAATGCAAAGTGAGCTGAACAGGCCCAAGGACCCAGCCCATTATACTTGCCCCCACTACTGCCAGTGGTCTATAGCTTCCAATCAGGGCTGAGCAAATAATGGATTTTTTAGTTTGGGAAGTGGGCGAGGAGAGAGGTAGGCAAACTGAAAATACAAAAATATTCCTGTTCAGTTTGGACCAAAACCTTTTTCCCCAAAAAGTTTTTGTTGAAACAAAAACTTAAAACAGTTTCATTTTGAGATGACTTGAAACAGGGTTTGGACTTCTTTTGAGTTTTCATTTTGAATCAGTGGTTTCAGATGTTTGTCGTCATTCATTGGTGGGTGGGGGTGTGTGTGTGTGTGTGTGTGTGTATGGGTGGTGGTGGTGGTGGTGGTCTTTAATTGGCCAAAGATCCCTTTAAAATACCATTTCAAATTGAAAAGTTTAAACAAAACAT
This sequence comes from Natator depressus, assembly GCF_965152275.1. Taxonomy (NCBI): domain Eukaryota; kingdom Metazoa; phylum Chordata; order Testudines; family Cheloniidae; genus Natator; species Natator depressus. The sequence continues at coordinate 244,416,626 of NC_134235.1, read as the reverse complement.
TTCAAAATAGTCTAAATGAAACTTTTCAATTATTTCAAAAACTTGTGTGTGTGTGTTTGGTTTTTTGAGTCATCTGATACCCTTTGCCGAAATCTACTTGAATAGATTTTAGGACCCCAAAAATGCTTTTATCTATGGAAAACTATGCTTTTATCTATGGAAACCTATTAGTAAAAAAAAAAAAAATTTTTTTTTAAATCGCTCAGCTCTGCTACCAGTGCTTAACACTGGTGCATTTTCAGTAAGTATACAAGTGTTAGGAAATTCCAGAGCCCAGCTCCAAGTCTACGAATTCTGTGGTGATGGGGAAATGACAGGGATTGTGCGTGCTTGGAAGACTTCGTAAGGCGAGCCTACACTTAATTGTACCTAAGATTTCTGCAAATAATTTCTTAGTTGCAAATAAATCAAAGACCTCTTTCTGCATGCTACTGTATTTTAAATTTTCCTGTTTCACTGTTTCTGTGGAACCAGATATTTGCAGAATATAGCGTGTGAACAATAACACAGGTAGCTATCCCCCCCCCCCCCCCCCTCCATGCTGGGCCTTAAGACCTTATGTTTTCTACAGTATGGCCATGATTTTTTTTTTTTGCCATACCCATTTGGGAGTGCTTTTAGGGCAACCTAGGGAACATAAAAATAGCCATACTGTGTCATATCAGTGGTCCCAGTAGCCTGTCTCTGGCAGTGGCCAGGGTCATATGCATCTGAGGGAACGAACAGAACAGGGCAATTTCAAGTGATCTATCCTCTGTCGTCCAGTCCCAGCTTCTGGCAGTTGGAGGTTGAGAGAGCTGGAGCATGGGGTTGCGTCCCTGACCGTCTTGGCTAGTAGCCATTAATGGACCTTTCCTCCATGAACTTACTTAATTCTTTTTTTTTGAACCCAGTTATACTTTTGGCCTTCACAATATTCCATGGCACGATTTTCACAGGTTGACTATGTGTTGTATGAAGAAGTACTTCCTTTTGTTTGTTTTAAACCTGCTGCCTATTAATTTCATCGGGTGACTCCTGATTCTTGTGTTATGTGAAAGGATAAATAACACTTCCTTATTCACTTTCTCCGTACCATTCATGTTTTATAGACCTCTGTCATATCCCCCCCCTTAGTTGTCTCTTTTCTAAGATGAATATTCCCATCTTTTTAATCTCTCTTCATACCGAATCTGTTCTATACCCCTGATTCTTTTTGTTGCCCTTCTCTGCATCTTTTCCTATTCTCATATATCTTTTTTGAGACGAGGTAACAAGAACTCCATGCAGTATTCAAGGTGTGGGTGTACCATGGATTTATAAAGTGGCATTATGATAGTTACTATCTGATTACCTATCCCTTTCCTAATGGTTCCGGACATTCTTTTAGCTTTTTTGAGTGCCACTGCACATTTAACAGATGTTTTAGAGAACTGTCCACAATGTCTCCAAGATCTCTTTCTTGAGTGGTTAAATTAACAGTTAATTTAGACCCCATCATTTTGTATGTATAGTTGGGATTATTTTTTCCAGTGTGCATTACTTTGCTTTAATCAACATTGAATTTCATCTGCCATGTAGTCACCCAGGTTAGTGAGATCCCTTTGTAATTCTTCATAGTCAGCTTTGGACTTAACTGTCCTGAGTAAATTTGTACCATCTGCAAATTGTGTCAGCTCACTGTTCATCCCCTTTTCTGGATCATTTATGAATAGGTTGAATAGCACAAGTCCCAGTACAGATCCTGGGGGAACCCTGCTTTTTACCTCTCTCCATTGTGAAAATTGACCATTTGTTCCTACCCTTTCTTTCCTATCTTTTAACCAGTTACTTATCCATGAGAAGACCTTCCCTTTTATCCATGACTGCTTAGTTTCCTTAAGAGCCTTTGGTGAGGGACCTTCTCAAAGGTTTTCTGAAAGTCCAAGCATGCTATATCAATTGGATCACCCTCGTCCACATACTACTTGACTCCTTCAGAGAATTATTATAGATTGGTGAGGCATGATTTCACTGTACAAAAGCCATGTTGACTCTTCCCAACATATCGTGTTTATCTATGTGTCTGAAAATTTTGTTCTTTACTATAGTTTCAACCAGTTTGCCTGGTACTGAGGTTAGGTTTACCTACCTGTAATTGCCAGGATCAGCTCTGGAGGCTTTTTAAACAATAGACCTTGCGTTAACTATCTGCCAGTCATCTGGCACAGAGGCTGATTTAAGTGATAAGTTACAAACCACAGTTAGTAGTTCTGCAGTTTCATATTGGAGTTCCTTCAGAACTCTTGGGTGAGTACCATCTGGCCCTGGTGACTTACTATTGTTTAATTTATCCTTTTGTTCCAAAACCTCTGCTAGTGATACAGTAACTCCTCACTTAATGTCGTCCCGGTTAATGTTGTTCCGTTGCTGATCTATTAGAGAACAGGCTCGTTTAAAGTTGTGCAGTGCTCCCTTATAATGTTGTTTGGCAGCCGGCTGCTTTGTCCTCTGCTTGCAGGAAGAGCAGCTGTTGGAGCTAGCGGGTGGGGGCTTGGAACCAGGGTGGACCGGCAGCCCCCCTGTCAGCTCCCTTAGTTCCCTGTGCGGCAGCCACCCAGCAGGCTATCAACTGCCAGGCAGTTCAGCTGTCCCTGCCTTCTGCCTTGGAGCGGCTCCCAGGAGCCTCCTGCTTGCTGTGCAGGGAGGGGGGGAGGGTGCTAATGTCAGGGTGTCCCCCCTCCCCCCCGCTCTTGTACCCTATCTCCACAGAGCAGGGGGGGACATGACAGGGCTCAGGATGGAGGGAGCTTGTTGGCAGCAGCTGCTGTCTCAACTTGCTGATCTACTTAAAAAGGCACTGTACTTAGAGTGAGGTCAGCGTACTTAAAGGGGCAATGTGTGTGTGTGTCTGTCTGTCTGTCTCTCTCTCATACACATGGTGTGTGTCTGTCTGTCTCTGTTTCACACACACATACACGGCACTTTGGAAAGTGGTGCGCTCCAGTGGGATAGCGTGGGTTCATCATCACTGTTCAGTTTCCCCAGGGAATGTTTGCAGCCACTGCCGTGCGTCTGTTGTGTCTCCTCCCTCCGTTTGTGCTGCCTTGTAGAGTGTGAGGCTACGTTAACAACAATGAGTTAACCCTTGAGGTCTCAGCCAAGTGCTAGTTCATCATTTAGCAACAAGGTATTCCCTGGGAAATATCTCACCCTCCGACTCCACCACTTCAACCAAGCTTCACAATCATCATTGCTGTGTACAGTATTAAATTGTTTGTTTAAAACTTATACTCTGTGTGTGTGTGTGTGTGTGTGTGTGTGTGTATAGATATATAGATATATATATATAAATGTTTTTTGTCTTGCAAAAAAAAAATTCCCTGGAACCTAACCCCACCCCTCATTTACATTAATTCTTATGGGGAAATTGGATTCGCTTAGCATCATTTCTCTTGAAGTAGCATTTTTCAGGACATCACTACAAGGTTAAGCGAGGAGTTATTGTACCTCAGTGTAGGCCAGTTCCTCAGATTTGTCACCTACAAAATATGGCTCTGGTGTGAGAATCTCCTCCATATTCTCTAGAGCAGGGGTTCCCAAACTTGGTTTGTGGCTTGCTCAGGGTAAGCCCGTGGCGGGCTGCGAGACACTTTGTTTACTTGAGCGTCCACAGGTACGTCGCTCGCAGCTCCCAGTGGCTGCGGTTCACCGTTCCCAGCCAATGGGAGCTGCGGGAAGTGGCGCGGGCCGGGAGCAAGAATTGTGGGAACCCCTGCTCTAGAGCGAAGAGCACTGCAGAGAATTCAGTTAGCTTTGTCACAAGAGCCTTGTCGTCTTTGGGGTTCCTTCAGCGCCTCGACCGTCTGGTGGCCCCCCCGACTGTTTAGCAGGCTTCCGGCTGCTGCGGCAGTTTAAAAAAAAAGTTGCTGTTAGTTTTTGTGTCCTTGTCATTTGCTCTTCACGTTCTTTTTTGGCCTGTCTAATTATATTTTTACTCTTGCGAGAGTTTATGCTCCCTTCTATTTTCCTCACTAGGATTTGACTTCCAGTTTTTAAAGGATGCCTTTTTGCCCCTTACCTCCTCTTTAACTCTGTTGTTTAGGCAAACCTCTTACTGTTTGGTTTTTTTAATTATTATTTGGGGTTTACATTTAATTTAAACATCTATTATGGTGTTCTAAACAAGTTTCCATGTGGGTTGCAGGTATTTCCCTCTTGTGACTGTTCCTTTTAATTTCCATTTAACTAACTTCCTCATTTTTGTGTAGTTTCCCCTTTTTGAAGTTAAATGCTACTGTGGTGGGTTTCTTTGGCATTTTCCCCCCTACAAGTGTGTTAAATTTAATTACATTATCGTCATTATTATGAGCGGTTCAGCGATATTCACCTCTTGGACTAGATCCTGTGCGCCACTTAGGACTAAATCAAGAATTGCCTCTCCCCTTGTGGGTTCCAGGACGAGCTGCTCCAAGAAGTAGTCATTTAATGTGTCTGGAAATTTTATTTCTGCATCCCTTCCTGACGTGACATGTACCCAGTCAGTATGAGGATAATTGAAATCCCCCGTTATTATTGCGTTTTCTGTCTTAATAGCCTCTCTAATCTCCCTGAGTATTTCACAGTCACCAGTACCATCCTGGTCAGGCGGTCAATAGAATATTCTTACTGCTATACTCTTATTGTTCAAGCATGGAATTTCTATCCATAAAGATTCCATGGTACAGTTTTATTTATTTAAGATTTTTTACTTTATTTGACTCTACTTTCTTTCACCTATAGGGCCGCTCTTTCCAGAAATGCAAATCTGTTCTGTCATCCCTATATATTTTGTACCCTTACCATATCCGATTGATTATCCTCATTCCGCCAAGTTTTTGTGATGCCTATTATATCAATATCCTTATTTAATGCCAAACACTCTAGTTTGTCCACCTTCGTATTTAGACTTCTAATATTTGTGTATAAGACCTTATACATGTTGTCAGTATTCAGTTGCTTGCCTTCATGTTATATTTAAAAAGGACTTTTTTACATTTGACTGACCTCACAGCTCCTACCTGTACTTTACCAACTTCATTCCAATCCTCTTTACTAGGATATAGAGTTCCCCCTTTAATAAATTCATCCCTAATGGATGTCACTGCCTGAACCTTGTGCTCCTCCGCACCTGTTGGCTTTCCCCCAGCCCTTTGTTTAAAAAATCCTCTCTGACCTTTTTAAACCTTTGCAAATGCCATTGAAACAGACTTAAATTCTAATTGCTCCTTGCCTAGAAGTTTATGTGGATTGTCATGGAATTATTTTTTAGCCTGTGTGTGTATCTTAATTTTTTCCTATTTTTGTATTTTCCAGGAGTTGTATCCCGCATTTTGCATTCACAATGGAGGATCGGACCTAGACAGGCTACCCACTGCCAGTACCTGCATGAACTTGCTGAAGCTTCCTGAGTTTTATGATGAAAACCTTATGCGGAGCAAACTTCTTTACGCCATTGAATGTGCTGCTGGATTTGAGCTGAGCTGAGTTGAACTGAGGTTTAAGCAGAAGCTCTGCAGAGGAACTAACCAGTGCCTACTCCATAAGCAGCACCTGTATCCAAGCAGATGAAGGGAACTCAGTCTAGGTTTCTGCAGCTCTCATTTCTTATCAGATACCCTCAAATAGGTTTCATTTTTAAACACATGATTTGTTAGTTAAGTGTCATTAAACTTACATTGGCACTGCTTTATTATGACTCAAAATAATGAATGCTGTGTGCAGTGTGGTTGGGGTTTGTGTTTATGCCAAGCAAGAGCACATTTAACGAACAGTGACATCTCTGTGAAATTAACCAAAGATGAAGCTTTGGCTTTTTGCTGTTCAAATAAATAATTCTACAAGCTGGCAATAAAATTGTGTGTAGTGCAGCACGTTGGGATAAGACAGGTCTTAACATCCTGTTATAAATCTTTAGAGGGAAGTAGATGTTTGCACATATCCCAGAACTGAGAGATAGAAAATGCTTGTTACTGATAACCCCAAATCTTGTTTACAAACCTTAGTTGTTGCAATTAAAACAGAACGGATTTGTTTTAAACTACCATCTCTTGAGATGGCAGGCACTGAGAGATAACATTGATATTTTATTTGTGCTTTCTGAAATATCTTCAAGAAATTGGATTTGCATGATTATTTTTAAGTTCTACCTTTGGCTTTGTCATGATCAGCTGGACATTGTCGTAAACAGATATGACTATCCATGCTTTTCTCTGTTCTGTTTCTGTCTCTCCTTTGTGCCTGTAAAGATTTTTTTTTAATGTATCAAACTCCTATGGCATACACAGTACATACAGTAGTCATGACTTTGGAAAAAAATATACTTGTAACAACTATTAAAAGTATTTCAACCAAAGCATCAGGCTTTATCTCTTATATCTGAAGCCTGCAGTGTTCACATTCCTTCTCTCTATCATTTCTCTTCATCTTAAGTACCATGTATGTGCTGTAGAAACTTGTCTTAATTCATTATTTTTGTGACTAAGCAGCTTTTGCATCCATCTGGCTCTTAGCAGTTCTGCTCAGACAAGTAGATGAGAAGATGTTGCTTAACATAATTTGATTGCCAAGGGAAAAATTGGATTCATATGAAAGGAATCAGTTCTCTAATAACAGGTACATCACTGAGTCAAGGTTTGTGTTCACATTTAATTAAAAAAAAATAATTATAAGTCAAACTATAAGATGCGTAAACATGTGCATCCTTTCTGGTTTTTAATAATAACTAATAAAAAAATCAGAATTTACAGACAGACTCTTGTTCATCTCTTATGCTAAAACTATTTTGCTGTCACTGGAAGCTCTGTTGGGTTTCGTATTTAATAAGCAGTAACCAGCAATATACTTTTAAATGTGGAGAAACTGAGTGGTTTTAAGGTGTTTACTAGTATCAGTATAAAATGTATAATTTCCTAATTTGGGTAATAAATGAAGTGTTAAAATACTATTTGTAGTCTTGATGTACAGAAATAAAATAATTGTTTTCTTTTTGGTTTTGCTTTAGGCTGTTTTATTTGTTAAACGTTACAAACCCAACATATTCTTTACTTACAAATTGGTTTCTTGTATATTTTTCTACATAAATTATGGAACAGAAGACTGAAAAGAGGTCAGTGATAGTATTACTGCCTCCTCTTAAAAGCAAAACCTGAGCATTTCCTTTAGATAACATTATTTATTTTCCAACCCATGACTTAAAATATTTTGAAAATATTTCTCAGTTGAATTAATTTGCTACAATTTGATAGTGTCATGCTTGTATGTTGTAAAATGCAAATTAAATTTTTTATATTAAATATTCCCATTTCCAAGATTGTGTTGGAGTCATGCCACATAACAATGGTTGGTAATATGTACATTTTGTTATTTTATAAAGAGACCTAACACACACCCATTCCTAGACATCGACACAAGTACTGGTGGAACAGAGTATGGGTAGGCAGGAGATTACAGGAAAAGGAACAGTATACTTTATAGATGTGAGTATATAAATATAAATATAAAAATAAATTGTTGCAGGGAATGTGACTACAAGCTTTGTAGACCATTAAGAAATATTTCACATAATCAGTTCCTTCTGTAGATTTGGTATTTAATCCTCAGTCATTTTGTTTTTTATACTTTTCTGCGCATGAAGGGTGAAATCCTGAACCTGCTCCAAACTTTCCTTAAAGTTAAAATTTGCTTAAATGGGAGCAAAATTTGGTCCTTGCTCCCATTTGTCTCAATGGGAATTTCACCATTGATTTCAGTTGGATCAAAATTTGAACCAGGGTCTGTATGTAAAAACGCAGAATACTTCCACAGTCCTGTTAAGGGTATCCCATTTAACCCTTCTACCAGTTGGAGTCGGCAACAAGGGCCAGGCCCAATATCTAGGGGTTCCTTTTCAACAATACAACACAGAAGCAGCTCGAGCCCCCACCAAGTAATCTGGGAAAATTACACACCACCCCCTAAAAAAACGACGACGAGTCCGGTGGCACCTTAAAGACTAACAGATTTATTTGAGCATAAGCTTTCATGGGTAAAAACCCCACTTCTTCAGATGCATGGAGAAGTGGGGTTTTTACCCACAAAAACTTATGCTCTAATAAATCTGTTAGTCTTTAAGGTGCCACCGGACTTATCGTTGTTTTTGTGGATACAGACTAACATGGCTACCCCCTGATACTTGACACCACCCCCTAGACGCCTCTGGAGGCAATACTTCCCCACTCGCAAGCACAGAGTCCAAGTGTAGAAAACAAACTTCGAATAAAAGGAGGGAAGTAACCTGGCATTATTTTGGGAAAATGCCACAAGCAGGATTCATAAACATAAAACCATAAGCAAAAGACCCACCCCAGAGTATGTTGAGCAGTGTCCTTTTGCCTCAGGTTCTTAAGTCCAGCAACCAAAGGCTCCTTTTACATGCCCCTCCCTCCACCACATCCCACTCACAGTTGTCCTTGGTCAGTGAAGACCCAGAGTTCAGAGGTGCATCTGCATGAGCTCTGACCCCTCTCCAGCAGGGGGAGAGAGGGGCATCTTGGTTGCCGTGCTGTCTGGGCACTTGCTCTGGCATCAGCTGCCCTGCTGGCCGCTCACCTCCACGCTCCACACCTTCAGGGATGTCGTAAGAGCCCACCACTTAACACAGCTCTCAGTGATTGTAGTGCTGTGATTTCAGCTGTTAGTGGGGAAGCCTCACAAATAGTGCAGACTGGGCAGTCTCTTGCATCACAGACACTGTCCCAAAGCAGGCCTAATGCTTAGGCCTGGCTATCCATGATTTCAGCTCTATTGGTGTGCAACAAGACTCTGGAGAGAGGAGGAGTCAAATAGACAGGGCACACTCCACCAGGTACAAGTACCTGTCCCCCCCGTCTCTCAACTTCCGTGGGCTTTGGTACCTATGCCCCTGCCTACCAAGTGCAATTCAGTTGAGGGTGAGTCCCTCAATCCAGATATGTCAAGCACAGTTCTGCTGCCCTTGATTCACACAACAAAGATACCAACCCTTTAGTACCTCTGCCCCAACAGCAATGTGACTTTTTTCCAACACCAGCCAAAAGTGATCATTTGGGGAAAACAGCCCCATCATGCTGAGCACCTCGGCACGGTGGGTGTGCCCATGCAAACAAGGTTAGCTCCTGAAGTCCCCTTCCTCAGCTCATCACTAGATGTCAGGGGAGAGCTCATTCAGACCCTGCTTACACCCATAATTAAAATAAAATTTGTTTACTGGTGCTGTTGGCAGTGGTCTGGACAATTTTTCAGCATCTCTTAAAGCAAATCTAATATCAGCTTCCTAATACGAACCACAAAAGGGTTTGGAATTCACAGTGAGCATGTTGGGAAGTACAATGAGCTAATGCTGAATTTCAGTCTGTTTAAACCCAAAAACTATTTGTAAAATGTTAGTGGGCAGCTGTGAACTTTTCCTACAGGGTGAAAAATGATACAACACTTGGACAAAACAGGAAAATTGTTTTTCTTGGGTCATTATTGTGAGAAGTGAAATAACGTTTGTTCTGTACTTAATTATAATTATACAAAATAAATGTAGGTGTATACCTAAATCTGTGTGAGTAATAGCCCTGACATGTAAAAGCTTGTGTTAATATTTTTCTGTTTTCTATGACAATTTGCCTCTAATTGAAGGAGAAGAAGCAATGATTATGATGTGTAGACACAGAGCAGGATAGCTGTATTTTTAGTTACCTTAGATTTTGAGATAAAGCAATTTTGACTTTTCTTGAAAGTTTTCAGCAACATTTTTCTTTTGTTTTTGGAGTAAATCTGTTCACTTTCAAAACACATGAAATTTTCCAAGATAAAGTTATATGAGACTAAAACAGGGCTTCATAATGTGGAGGTTATTTGTACCCTATAATGAGATAGAGGCTGCTACAGCGCCATGATTCTCTGAGCCTGTGACAGAATTGCCCACTTCTAGCATGAAACCTGCAACCTTATTCTCAAGCTCAAAATTTCCCAAGCACACCATCAGCCAAACTGTGCCTTGTAGGCTTCATTTTCTTTGCATATCTTTGAAAAACCAGCCTAAACATCAATGATCCCCTTTTTAAACAGTTTATCCTACGCCATTGGGAAGAACAAAACCCTCCTTCAGTGACTGGAAGCATGAGAGAGAGAGCGAGCACTCGTAGAGAATGTTACCCTTTGAAGAAGCAAGCACAGGAATGAATTCTCCTCACAGAACTTCTTCAGGAAGTTCTATTTTAGCTCTTAAGAAGATATGCCTTTGAAGTGTAAGTTTGTCTGCCTGTTTCTTTTCCTTCATGCTCTTCTTGCTATTCTCTTAACTTAGAATCCACTGCTTCACAATATTCATTAATAGGTTCCATGTGGTATGCTAGTTAGAGAATGGTTTTCAAGAGCTCGTCAAATTTGTTTTGGTTTTTTTACCCTGCAGAGGCCATCGCCTGCCAGCAAAAATGTAGCTAGCGGCAAGAGTTTTCAAGAATTGATCTTGAGCCGTTTCAGAACCTCGCTGAAATTAGTGTGTGTTAGGGACATAGCGCCATGAGCCCGCAAACTCTTATATGCATGCTTACCTCTCCGCTAGCTGAGTAGCCCCACTGAAGCCAGTGAGACGACTCCCATGCATAGTGATAAGTATGTGTGTATTTGCAGTATCTATAATCTCATGACAGAGCCAGCAGAAGCTTGAATTTTAAGCCAGGGTTTCCCTGTGGCTCTTTGATCCTGCCACTGCTTCCCAGATTATTGTATGAACCACTGGGGCAGAGATGGGGAGTGTTGTTTTTAAACTATCATGTAATGTTAGATGTTTAGATTTCCTATTAAGCCAAATTCAATCCTGGTGTGAATTCCGTTGACTCAACTGTCCCTAGTAGCTGGTGTCAGGACTGCCTGTTATAACATCTGGGAGTGAAAAAGAGAAGAAGCTGTTTTAGAAGAAATGTTTCGGTGAGCCACTGAACAAATGGTAACAACATTACAGGGTCATACCGGAACTTGATCACTGGCCACACTGTGGAAGTGATAAGGCCAGTTGAAGATATTCAGAGGATTAGCTGATTTCTAAACATTTTTAAAGCAATTTTTTCAGTTTCAAAATTTCCTGCCTTATGGGGTGTTCAGTTGCTATAAAATGTGTTTGATTTTTTCTTTATTTTTGCTATGATTCAATAACTGTTTCCATTTTTATCAGAACTAATCTGTATCCCTTGCTGCCATTCTCCCAATTGCTTAAGACAAAATTATGTCTCGTTATCTCAGTGAAATGTCACCTGCAACACTAGTAACTTCCCTGTAAGAGTCACACATTACTTCTGGAAAATGTGTGGAAATCTGTTCAGACAATAAATCTGCTGTCTCTGCGGCATAGAGGGGAAAAATAGATCATTTTCATAAGAATATGAGGAGGCATTTCACTGGCTGGCATCCATTCTACCCATCTGAATGAGGCCTTCTGTTGGTTATTTATTTAGCAAGACATAATCAAAGAAGTCACTGAAACTTAAACTATGTGGGTCTCCACAGATGTTTTGCACAAATGCTTTAACTAAACTGAATGTTTATCATGTTTGAGCTTGGCTCCTATGCAGATTATACATGGAAACTTGCAAAATCAGTATGCCTAGCATAATAGGGCCCCAATCATTGATTGGGGCTCCTTAGGACTGTAATAAGAACAAACCATCCTCATGAATTATGGGCTACGATGGAAAATAAAATGGTGTAAATACCCCACACAACACAGTTTCAGCTACTGGCGAGGCTCTAGCCTCAAATCCTTTTCCCTAAATTTTATTATGGCAGAGGCCTATTTGTGGAACAGGAAACCTGTTTATTCTGGGTCTCTTAATCCTTGTACCCTTAAGGATAACTACAGTGATCACCTTTAATATATTATTAATGCGAAACTGTATTCTTAAAAAAACAAACAAAAAATATCTCACAGAAATTTTCAAAAAGCTTTTTAGAATTACCTGCATCTCTTTCGGTATCTCCTGTGTGATTGTGAATGGTGCTGGTATTTCACAGAGAAGTGCCATTTTGTTGCTTTTCCTAGGATAGAATATGGACAAATGACTGGAGGAGAATTGTGTGGGTTTCTAGGATGGGATTTTTTTGTAATATACATATGGGGCAGAGATCCAGTACTTTTAGCACTTTCAGTTAATCTGCAGTGAAACACCAATATCCTGCCCATTTAAAGAAAAAGTGAAGAGCAGGACAGGAACCAATGGGAGCTCAGTCATGAACTGAGAATACTGCTGTGCTACTGAAACTCCGCTCTTAACTGGAGCAGCTCCTTCCAATAGTGGCTACTATTCTTTCCGACCTGTCACAGGTCAGCTAACCTAACCACCAATTCCATAAAGGTGACCAAAAACAAATAACTGAACATAAGAACAGCCATACTGGGTCAGATCAAAGGTCCATCTAGCCCAGTATCCTGGCTTCCGACAGTGGCCAATGCCAGGTGCCCCAGAGGGAATGAACAGAACAGGTAATCATCAAGTGATCCATCCCCTGTCACCCATTCCCAGCTTCTGGCAAATGGAGGCTAGGGACACCATCCCTGCTCATCCTGGCTAACAGCCATTGATGGACCGATCCTCCAGGAACTTATCTAGTTCTTTTTGAACTGTTATAGTCTTGGCCTACACAACATCCTCTGGCAAGGAGTTCCACAGGTTGACTGTGTGTTGTGTGAAAAAATGCTTCTGTTTGTTTGTTTTAAACCTGCTGCCTATTAATTTCATTTGGCGACCCCTAGTTCTTGTGTTATGAGAGAGAGTAAATAACACTTCCTTATTTACTTTCTCCACACCAGTCATGATTTTATAGACCTCCATCATATCCCCACTTAGTCATTTCTTTTCCAAGCTGAAAAGCCCGAGTCTTAATAATCACTCTTCATATGGAAGTTGTTCCATACCCCCAATAATTTTTGTTGTCCTTTTTTGAACTTTTTCCAAATCCAGTATACGTTTTTTGAGATGGGGTGACCACATCGGTATTCAAGATGTGGGCATACCATGGATTTCTGTAGCGGCAATATGGTATTTTCTGTCTCATTGTCTATCCCTTCCTTAATGATTCCCAACATTCTGTTTGTTTTTTTGACTGCCGCTGCACATTGAGTGGATGTTTTCAGAGAACAATCCACAATGACTCCAAGATCTTTCTTGAGTGGTAACAGCTAATTTAGACCCCATCATTTTATATGTATAGTTGGGATTGTTTTCCAATGTGCATTACTTTGCATTCATCAACATTTAATTTCATCTGCCATTTTGTTGCCGAGTCACCCGGTTTTATGAGATCCTTTTGTAGCTCTTCGCAGTCTGCCTGGGACTTAACTATCTTGAGCAGTTTTGTATCATCTGCAAATTTTGCCCCTTCACTGTTTACCCCTTTTTCCAGATCATTTATGAATATGTTGAATAGGACTGGTCCCAGAACAGACCCCTGGGGGACACCACTATTTACTGCTCTCCATTCTGAAAACTGAACCTTTATTCCTACCCTTTGTTTCCAATCTTTTAACTAGTTACCAATCCATGACAGGACCTTCCCTCTTATCCCATAACAGCTTACTTTGCTTAAGAGCCTTTGGTAAGGGACCTTGTCAAAGGCTTTCTGAAAATCTAAGTATACTATATCCACTGGTTCCCCATTGTCCACATGCTTGTTGACCCCCCTCAAAGAATTCTAGTAGATTGGTGAGGCATGATTTCCCTTTACAAAAACCCATGTTGATACTTCCTCAACAAATTATGTTCATCTATATGTCTGACCATTTTGTTCTTTACTGAAACCAAAAATGTTCTAAAAATGCAGGGCTAGTTCCTCAGTTACTGTAACTGGACATCATTGATGGAGTTCTGTCCATTTACACAAGCTGAGGATCTGACCCTCTGAGTGAGAACAAATGTCAGATTAAGGGATAACCATGGTGATTTGACTAACCTCTTACTACTGGAGAATCCTGGTCATTTTCAAGCATTGCTAGGGCTCAGGGTTGATGCAGGAGGCAAAGTGCTGCAGAGACAGTTTGTAAATACTCCATGTAATACTACCAATTGATCAAAAACTATACAGAATTAACTAATATCTGGTGTGGGCCTATGGATAAGAAAGCAAATCATAGATCAAGTTAATGAAAGAGGAATGTTCAGCATAATTGCTGATGAAGCTCTGGACGCAACTAATAAGGAACCTCTGCCAGATCTGTGGATAAACCACAGCAGCAATTCTCAAACTGGTCCATAGACAAGGTATGATCAGTGGAGTCCCTGCTGGTGCTCCATGAAAAACTCCCAGGACACATGGAGTTGGCTGTTCTTGCTTGAGTTGCGTCAACAAACATCCATTCAATCTAGGCTATTAGGCCCAGATCCTCAAAGGTATTTAGATTCCTAACTTCCATAGATTTCACTATGCATTGTTGTTGTAGCAATGGAAATTAGGAGCCCAAATACCTTTGAGGATCTGGGCCTGAATTACAAATCAGAGTCTGGATGTATGTAAAGGCAGCTGGATTCAAGAGAAGTTGCTGGGCAGCATGTATTAATATAGTTCTGAGGAAAAATTGTAGAGAAGCTGCTTATTTCTTCTTTTTCCTTTTTGTGCTTTAAATATTTCTGTTAAGAGTCTGTTTGGAGTCTGAAATGTTCAGTGTACTGCCAATATTTCAGATCTAATTGTTTCTGATAAGCTATCAACAAGAAGTTAATGGTAGTGTTTAATTAAATGGTACTTTCCAGAATTGCTTTGCTGGTTGTACTATATTTAACTTTAAGAACAGTCTTTGATGCATCTCCTATCCTTTTGCTAATTCCAAAAATAACTGCTATCTGTAAATAGAAAAACTAGATGCATTAAGCAGCAGGCACAGCATGCAAGAAAGGCCAAAATCATTACTATGTCAGGAGTACTATATTAATGTCTCTAATGTAGCCTTTTCCCAACATTTCTTCAAGTCTTTTGGGTTTATCCATATCTGACCTTCATATATCATAAAAATTAATCCAGAAAGCTGGGAACTATGTGAGTGGCTTATACCTCATGGAATGATGCCACATTATTTTCACGATAGAGTAACACCCATCATTTTAAGTGCTGACAGGTGAAAAAGTTAGACCCGAGTACCAAATTTTTTTATCCTACAGTACTAGGGATTTATTTCTTATGACTAAAGGCTATTTTCACCTGATACATGGAGGCGTAACTTCTTCTTTCAAAAGGATGCTCCTTTCTTGACTGTCATAGGTACCAGCTGAGTACCCCCCACCCCAGCCCTCACTAGACTGCTGTTAAAGAACCCAGCCACTGGGGCCCCAGGTGTTTTAAGAGTCCACAGCTTTACTGGAGCCCAGCTACTGCCTCAGTCTTGGGATCCCTAGGGGCAGAGCCAGGATGCAGATCCTCTGTCTGAGAGTTGGAACTCACCCTTCCCTTTGGAGTCCTTGGGGACAGGCTGTGTTCAGGGAAGTAAGCAGTGCTCCCCTCATCTCAGCTGGCAGTGGCACCTACCTGCTGGCTTGCTTCTCCCTTCTCTTGAGCTGAAGAAAAATGGCCCCTAAAAAGAGCAGCTCCTGCCCTTTTTTAACTTTCAGTACCTGCTGTCAGCTGACTAGAGACCCCTGCCAGCTGATTTCGTGCCCCTGAAAGTTCTCCTGGTTGGGAACCAGTCTACTGTTTAGAGCTATTCCTTTTCAGTGGGACAGCACTTTGTCAACAACCATCTTTTGTTGTTCTTTTGCCACAAGCCTTTGGGATTTCAGTCCAAAATGGAGGCAAATAGCTAGCAGAGAAGGCAAAGAGGCATATGTGGCTGGTGAAAATATTCTTTGGGGGTGCTAAGCCCAGCCCACACTCCCGCTGAAGCAGTGGCTCCTGTCCCAGGGGGCTGGATCACATGCCTCATTCCAGCCAGCTGGCTCTCACCCGTCTCAGATTTGGAGGAGCCAGTGACAGTATCATTTGTGCATGTCCACACACATATGAGCTCCCCGCCCCCAACCATCCCTCTTCCTGTCCCCAGCACCATTGGCTGTGGGGCTTTGCCCAGTGAGCTTGGCATGCCCACGGGTGGCTCAGAAAATAAGGCAGAAGTAGATTTAAAGGGGCTAAGCCCCCTCCGCCACCTGTGCAAAGAGGTTGCACATTCAAACTGGAGTTTGTGGCTTGGTAAAGTTACATACAGAGCATTCAATCTCAGAGAGAATTCATAAATTGTAGAGCCAGACTCCCAGGTTGTCACAGTCGCATCCTCTGATGGCTCTGTCATCTTGTTCAGATTCTGGTAAAAGATGTGGCAGAAGCCTTGCTTGGTCAGCTACCCCTTCAATCTGGACTCAGTCTACCAGTGATTGGAGGGAGCCTCCATGATAGATAAATATACAGAGTGCCTGGATGTTGAAAGAGCTTCCCACCCCTCTGGACACCTGTCTGGTGTACTCCCTCAGGCCCTAGACCACTACAACAAGCCTCCTCTGGATAGGGAAAGGAGACGTGGACATTCTTCAGGCCCCTTGGACTGCTCCGTCCCTTCTAGGGAGGGCTTCCTAATATGATATGAAGGGGACTTTCCAGAACCTATAACCTATAACTTTCCTGTTCTATCTTACCAGGCTTACTAATCCCCAAAGTGAGCCATCCCAAAAGTCTAAGGTTCTCCCATCTGCCAACAAGCCTGAGAAAGTCTCCCCATCCCAGATATCTGGACCAACAGCTGGACCCATGGAGCGATTCAATGGTGTGGTGACTTGGAAGACTCCAAAACTCACAGACATAAGTGACCAACAGAAGCCTAGAATGCCTACAGTGGGTTGGGTATCCTTCTGAAGGGGATTTTCCCCCCCAACACAAGTACTAGGCAAGGAGAAACTGTGCGCTCCAGTTTCAATATCCTCTCTAGTTTCTGAATACCATTGGCTCCCTCTTGGCGACTGCATCAAACACAAATTTAATGATTTTTGCCTATAAATCTTTCCATAGCTTAGCCGTGCCTTACATATCAGCTCTTATATGTTGTTAAACTGCTGACGATAGCCTCTTCTCTGCCAAGTATGCCAGTCTTCCTATGAAATCTAAGTTTAGAGCTCACAACCAATTAGGGTTTGTGCCCTGATTTTTAACAGTCTGCCCTGAGGTTGATATTCACGCTCTTGCGTCTGAGTCGGGAGAATTACAAATATAAATAAACACAAATATTTAATTATAAAGAAAAGGGGACAAGGAGAGATCTTAGGGTTCCTAACTCAGTTCAGACACCCATAATTTACAGGGGGGTTTTCTCCAATCTTCAATATCAAGAAGTGTCATTCCTAAGAAAAAAAATTTATTCAAACTAGGAAAAAGACTCTGTGTTGGAAAATTCTGTCTCAGCACATTGAGAGACTGCTGATTCTGCATATGCCATACTGTAAATGCTAAATTACGTAGAGCTGGAGCAGAACAGAGGAAAATTCTCTTCTCTATAGGTTTTTATCCAATGCTCATCACCATAGTATCTGAGGGCCTTTTAATACAGCATTAAACAACATGACTAGCATCTGTCACATGGCGTTTGTTCTCTCGTCCTCTCCCGAAAGGGAGAAGTGTGTGCAGTGGTTTTGTTATGGTACAGTTTGATTTTTATTGTTATTAAATAAATATACCCGTTCAGGGTCACAACCAGAAGTTTCCTAAAGAGGGGCCCTAGTGAGAGGACCCATTTTCAGTAGGGTACCTGGCCCAGAGTGAAGATGGTGGGGTATAGCTTGGCTTGCTGTATGATTTGCAGAGGGCAGAGCCAGCCACAGGCAGGTCTGCAGGCACAGAAGGAAGTGCTGGGATGTGCTGAGCCTGAGTCCCCCATGCCAGGGCAGGTTGCAGTGTAGAAAGTGCAAGGGAAGGTAACGTGCAGCTCCATGGGCCCTCAAGCACCCCCACTCTTCATGGAAAGCCCCAGTATCTGGGCTGTAGCCCCATACCTTTTGCTACCCACCCCAGGGCAGGGAGCTCAGGAAGGTCCTGGGGACTCCCCTCCCAGCCTACAGCACTGGGAGTCTGGCAGAGGGTCCCGCATTGGGCAGGAATGTGAGTGCCCGAGCCTCTTATCTCCTGTGCCGGCAGTGGAACCGGGTCACAGGGCTACCCTGTGTTGCTGTCTCAGGCATGACCAGGATGGGAGGGGGTGACTGCTGGGTCCCTGCACAGAGCCAGACTAGAGCAATGTAATACACCCAGGGCATGAAACCTTAAGTACTTAGGAAACTCCAACTAGTACATAACCTGATGCTCCCCTGTGCTGTTGCTACATGTTTATGTTAGAGAAGGCAGTTCAAAAGAATGCGCCTTGCGCTTGGAGCGGAAAGTGGTGAGGTATGTGATGGCCCTTAGTTCTTGGGGGAGCTCATGCCAAGTCTCAGACCAACCCCAGAGAAAGTTCTGTCTACTGGACAACAACTCTTATTGTTGAGAGTTCTATTGTGCCAGAGGAACAAACTTGTCAACCATGGTCTTCGTTCCAGAGCATCAGGTATCCTAGACCCAGGTCATGGAGCACTTTGAAGATAAGGACTGAGACCCTGAGCTTGATCTAAGATTCCATAGGAAGCCATTGTAGAGAATGGAGGACAAGAGCGATGTGCTCATGGTAGCCTGTGTTGCTGAGGAGAGGCACTGAAGTGTTTTGTACTAGATGGAGTTTCCAAAGTGTTTAAGATTTCATGCCCTGGTATATTACACTGCTGTAGTCCAGCTGATGAAAGACGATGAAGGCATGAATAACTAAAGTCATGTCTTCATCTGCCAGGATGGGAGAGAGTCTCCTAGACAACCAGGGATGGTAAAAAGCATTATGTGCAGCCATTGTAATGTGACAGTTCAGCATCAGCAAGGAATCCCAGAGTACTCCTAGACTATGGATTGAACTGATCAATTGTGGATGTGAACCATCAGTCAAAGGAGACTATATCATAGCTGCGAACACCTCAAAATATTCTTCTCTGCCCATCAGTTTCATCTCTTTTTGCTCAGGCTAAGCTTCAGCCCGCTGTTCTGCATCCATGAGCTGATCTCATCCAAGCACTGGCCATCTTGGTGGTAGTGGTATGGTTGTATGTAGTGAAGGATCATTACAGCTGTGTACCATCTGCGTGTTGCTGGCTCTTGAGTCCTTGTCATCTGACCAGTTCACCTAGTGGTTGCATGTAGATGTTAAAAAGGACTGGAGAGAGAATTAATACTTTTGGGGGGGCCTCTTTCTGGTTGTATCTACACAAATAATGAAGCTACTGCAGGAACAGTGATTGCATGAAATTACTGGTAGCCTTGACAGTCCTCCTAGCAGTTCAAGTCACCCACACAGAAAAGCTGATGTTGAGGGAGCCCCATTTGCACCCTCACGCAACCATCTTCCAGATATACCAGCACATAATGAGATTGTTGAATAACCTCACTCATATTGCTCAGCACTTCTTGCCTGGAGTGAAAAATCTGGCAGTTTCCAAAATGTCAGTCGCCAAAATGTCAGGCATACATCGTGCTAAAGGTTTAAATATCATGTCCCAATTTTATAAAGGAGAAAAACACCCATCAGGGTCTGTAGCGGCTGTGGCCCAGCATGGGTCATGCTGCAGTCATTTTTCTTACTTGCTGTATACCTGATGTGTGATTATCTCATAACCATGTACCCTGTCGTGTGGTAATACTACACACAGAGCCAATGTGTATTTCAACAGTTTCCAAATTGAAGCAAAAAGTAAATAACTCAGAACACGCCATATTTCATTTTACTTTTATTGGGCAAATCCTGCATAAGGAGACAAATAGGTTAGAAACGCCATGAGTCCATTGAACTAAGAAATGGACAGCAGGCAATAGAGACCATGGAACCAATTCCATAAAGGTGGGATTGTGGGTGAGCTGGAGTGGAGTATTTACATAGCCCTACTATCCACGAACACCACAAGTTGGGGACCGTGGGCCAGGTGCCCCTCTCACACTCTGTAGTAAACACTGTAGCTCGGGTATGTCCTAGCTACTACAGAATGGAACTGAGGATTCAGTTCTTCAGCCTCATGCCTTTTGAGGGCCTTTGTAGGAACAGAGAGCTCACTTCCTCAGGCTGGACGTGCGTTGACACAGCACTTACCAGCACACAGCATCACCTTTTTCCTGCTTTTCATAAAAACTATGGCGCTTCTGCATCGACTTCCTTCTAAAAGCATGAGCTATCCCTAATCCACTACCTATGGCTGTGATGGGATGGGCAGGCCCAACGCTGGCACCAAGGAGGTTAATGAGGCGATCACATTTTCCCTTCCCTCCCCCGCCCCGCCCTGTTACTGCATGAAAAAGATGTACAAACAACAGGGGAACTGACAGGGATACTATATACAAAGTGCTGTCAAATGAACTAAGTAAATAAACTGGAAAAAATAGAGAAAACCAATTTATTTTCTCTAATCTCTTTCAATCATCATCATCTCAGTACTATGTGTAATAGTAATAGGTAAAAAATGTTCAGAGAGACGTGAGATTTTTAAATTGATGGTGACCTTTTAATCAAGAATCTTAAGAAAGTTACTGTGTTAGCATGATACAACAAACCCTAACTGGTTAAGCTACACTTTAGCAATTTACTATTTCATTAGTTTGTTTCTGTACTTTTGCCCATTTGCTTAAATTTTCTATTTGTGGCCTCGGGGATAAAGCACTAGATTGGGATTTAGGAGAGCTGGATTCTGTCACTGGCTCTGCCACTGGCCTGCTGGGTGACCTTGGAAAAAACACTGTAACCACCCTCTGCTTCAGTTTCCCCACATGTAAAAGAGAAATAATGATATTTAGTACTTTTGTAAAGTGCTTAGTAATCTACAGACGAAAAGCGCTATATAGGAGCTAGGGAATATTAAATTATTACAAAAGCACTGGAATTTTAGTGGACAAATGTAAGTATCACTATCACACTTGTATGCAGTTGTGTTGTAGCCATTGTCAGTCCCAAGATATTAGAGAACCAAGGTGGGTGAGGTAATATCTTTTATTGGAGCAACTTCAGTCGGTGAGACAAGCTTTCAAGCTTACAAAGGTTTCAGGTCTGGGAAACAGTACTCAAGAATGTCACAGCTAAATAAAAGCTGGAACAGTGGCCTTCCCCCTTTCTCCCCACCCCTCCACTCCTTTATTTCACTCCTATGACTGGAGGGTGTTAATGGGCCACTTCACTTTGAATGGTCCCTTGAAATATGTGTTAACTACTTACTCCTGGCGGAATTCTGCACCACTGTGCATGCGCAGAATTCATGTCTCCTGCAGAATTTTATTTTTTTCTGCAGAAAATACATTCTGCCCCAGAAGTGCTGCAGTTCCACCTTTTACCCAGCAGAGACCACTGTGGTGCCAGAACAGCCAACAGCATGAATGCAGCAGGCTGTTCTGGGGTCACAGTGGCCCCTGGTGGGAAAAAGGCAGAACTGCAGCACTTCTGGGGCAGAATGTATTTGCTGTGGGGAAAAAAAATTCTGTGCGCATGCACTGACACAGAATCCCTCCAGGAGTTCATCACAGCACCCTGCCTGCAGAGCCAGGTTAGGACAGAATGGGGCACATGGTGGGGATGTTGGATCATATTAAAGAAGTTCTGTATTAAAATAACAAATGAGTTTGATTCCCCATAGTTTAAATTCCAGGGTATTACTAATTAAGAGGTCTCTTGGTTTTTGGTACTGTTTCTCTCCCTCTATGTGTGAAACTTGCAAGCTGCTAATTGTGTTAGTACATTCTAAGACAGAGTCTGTTCTCAAAGCAATTCACAGAGAGAGAGACTCAAAGCAATATTCTAACAACAGAAACAGCACCCAGAGACTCCCCGCCCTTTTGTTGTATTAACAATTGTGATTAAAATAGAGATAGAGGATGTATGTGGATGGATGCTTGGTGTGGATAATAACTGAATGATCAGGGAGGTGCCAGCCTAAGAATCCAGTGCCCATCGGCTGAAGAAGGCATCAAGTGGAAATAACCAGAGGACCCCCGGAGGGCAGACTGGAATCCACCCAACAGCCTCAAGAATGGGAGAACCAAAGAACAAGATAACATCTAGCAGCACGGAGCCGTCAGGAATGTGCCATCTGCTGATTGATTCAGCAACAGCATGATGAAGCAATTTCCATAGACTGGCCTAGGAAGAAATTCCTATGAAAATAGACTCTAAAAAGTGAGAACTTTGGGGTCTGATTCTGCAAACCAACTTCCAGGAGCATCAGATGAGCATCTGACAAGGCCCTGCTCCCTCCTCATGTCCAGGCCACCTGGCCAGTGGCTTGGCATGAGCAACTCTAAGGCTGGTAACTATGATAACAACCTTGCAGAACCTGTGTGTGTGTGTTTGTATGAATGAATGTGTGAATAAATATGAGATTGAATGGAATGTTATAGCTATAACTAACTGCTTACTATGATTCTTTCTGTATTCACAATAAATGTGGTATTTTGCCTTTTTCCCTTTAATAAGATCCTGCTGGTTTTTATTTTATTGGTATAACAGGGAGGTCAGAATGGCCAGTGGGGGGGAAAGACTGGGGCATGGGCTCAGGAGCTAGTGAGGTGACAGCGTTGAGCCAGGAGCTGAATAGGAGTGGAGGGGCATGGCCACATGGGGAGGAGGCTGCAGGGATCCATCAAGATTGGGGGAGAGTGCAGGGATAGGGGCAGATGTGCCTGACTGAATGGGAGAGGCCTGGGATCAGCCAGGGTCTCCCTAACAATACTGCCTCTCCCCCACAAAAAAAACTTGTTCCATACTTCTCCTCTCCCACCCACACCCAACAACCCTCCTGCTTCACTCCAGACTCCTTCCCTCTCCCTCAGTTTCTCCATTACCCTTGACACTCCCAAACCTTTGCACTGCTTCTGATGGGTGCAGAAAATACAGTTCTGTATTTTAATTTAAATGACTTACTCAAAATTCTATATTAATATGCCTAATAAGGAATCTATTTGCCAAAAAAAAAAGCTTTTTTTGGGTCTGTATTGTTACAGACATACTTGCTGACAGATATTTTGAAATAAATTACCAAAATAATTGAAACTGGCATGATTATATTGTGTTATTTTGACAAATAAAATATGCAGAATTTTGCAGAATTTTAAAATATCATCACAGAATTTTTAGAATTTTGGTGCAGAATTCCCCCAGGAGTAACTACTTATGCTAAATAATCTGTTCCACCAGTGACATTCTGAGGCCAGGACTACAGTACAGACCTATATCAGCATCATTACATTGCTCAGGGGTGTGAAAAATCCACATGCCTGAGCAACATAGTTACACTGACCTAATCCCCCATGTAGACAGTGCTGTTAACGTGAGAGTTTCTCCAGCTCCTTCCTCTCGGGGAGGTGGATTATCTATGCTGATAGAAGAAGCTTTCCTATTGGCATAGGAGGGTCTTCACTTAAGTGCTACAGTGGCACAGATGCAGCGCTTTAAGTGTAGAGCTGCTTTCAGTAAGTTTCCCAAAGTTGAAGAAGAGCTCCGTGTAAACTCAAAACTCGTCTCTCTCACCAACAGAAGTTGATCCAATAAAAGATATTATCTCACCCACCTTGTCTCTCTATCACAGTTGGTATCGTTGGCAGCCTCAATAGAAACACCAAGGACCGAATGGACGTAAAAAGAGCTGTGCTTTTGACGGCACTGGTTCCCTCTCGGATAGTGTTGAGATTAATTTTTTTTCTGTTGCCTGTGCTGTTCTTATTTGGTGACTAGACAGAGGACTTTATGTTCCAGAGCTGTCAAAGCACTGGGCTCTGATAAAATCTGGCATAACAATTAAAAGAAATGAATTAATATACTTTCTCTACTGACGCTGGGATTTTCTAAAAGGATTAAGGGAGTTAATAGTCCCCATAGAAATTCACTGCGCAGTGGGCATCTAACTCTGTTTGGCCCCTTTGAAAGCCTGCACCTGCCTCTATAAAAACTTCTGGAGAGGGAAATAACTGATCTTGTTCTCAGATCAGACCATGCTGGTCTGGGGTTTGCCTCCAGAATATACAGTCAGCAGTATCCTCTGAAACCAGCAAGCACAATAACTAGAAAGAATTAATCTGCTGTGAACAAGAAACAATGCTCAGAATGATAATGTCACAAGTTACACACTCGCATATGATGGTGATAAGGACCACATAAGAACCTGGATAGACAGTAGTTCAAAAACCATAAGTCATGCCTCTAAAAAATTTTGACTGGTTTAAAAATTAAGAGATTTAAAAAAAATTTGGGGTTCTTTTCATTTGCCTTCCAGTTTCTGAGACTTCAGATTCACCTTTTCAAGCTTTTCCTCACAACTATCAGGGATCATATCAAAAGAAAGAAAAAGAAAAACACTAACAGGTGTGAGACTTGCAATAAAATTATGTGAAGTATCAACCATGAGTTAGATAGACAGCAGGCTCTTACAGTTTAAATCAGAGATTTCATAGATCCCAAGACCAGAAGCAACCACTGTGATCATCTAGTCTGCTCTTCTGTATTACATATGATTCTAGAACTCCTCTAAAATAATTCCTAGAGCATATCTTTTTGAAAACCATTCAATCGCAACCTAAATATTGCCTGAGATGGAGAATCCACCATAACCCTTAGCAAATTGTTTCAATGGTTAATTACCCTCCCTGTTAAAAATGTACATCTTATCTCTAGTCCGAAGTTCGTGACGGCCTCGCCCATGCCTCCCCTCCCGCACCGGCTCCCCCGTCAGCCGCGACACCGCCCGCCGCACCCCAGCTGTGCAGCGCGCCGCCAACGGCCAGCAGGTGGCGCTGCAGCTCGCGCTCCCTGTCAACCCCCCCCACACACACACTTCCGCTTCGAGGGAAGAGGGCGAGGTCGTTCCAGAAACTTCCGGAAATAGGGGGCGTTAGCGGAAGTGACGTTCCGGAGTGCGACGCAATTTCTGTTTGTGCGTGGCCGGCCAAAGCTGGTGCAATCGCTGCTGCTGGGAGAGACGGGAGCGCGTCCGCCGTGCAGGCCTGGGCAGGGTGAGCCAGGGGCTCGCGGGGGAGGGGTGCGGGGGCGATTTATGCTGTTCCCGCCGGGGCGGCGATGGCCGGGCCGGACCGGACGGTGGGGGTGGAGGTGGAGGTGGGGGTGGGGGGGAATACGAGGCGGGCTCTCGCCCTCAGCAACAGTGTTGTTGGTGATGGAGCTTCCCCCCCCCTCCCCCCATCTCCCGCTGGCGGCAGAGCGGGGGCGGGGTGAGCGGAGGCCACCGCTGCTGTCTGCGCCCGAGCCGCTGTGGGGGCGCTTCTGGGTGCCGGGCCCCGGTGCCGGGCGGGCCTGTGGTGAGCCCTGACCCCAGCTCCGGGGTGCGGCGGGACTGGCGTGGAGCGCGACCCAGGCGTCGGTCGCCGTGGGAAGGGAGCGGATGCGGCGATAGGCTCCCTTCTTTGGGGAGGGCCCCGGCGGCTCGGTTACTCTGACCGGCCGCTGGGTGCCGGGGAGATACGCCGCAGCGCTGAGCGAGGACAAGGCCCGTGTTGATGCCTCGCAATGAGGCAAACTCAGATCGCGCCAAACTTCCGGGGGAATCTAACGCTGCGCGGGGGTGGGGTGGCGAGGGAGCTCCGAGCACCCCGGCACGCTCGCAGGTAACGAAGAGGTGATTCACGAGGCCGGTGTGTAGCCGTCTCTTCGCTGTGAGTCCGCTTCACGTTTTTTGGGGTGGCTCTGGGCGCTAGTTTTTCCTTAAAAAGCAAGCGAGGGAAGCGGCTACTGAGCCCCATGGTACCACTGGAGTTCTTTTTCGTTAGTTGTTTGCAGTAAAACTTCCACGCACCTGTGAGTTCCCTTCTTCAGTAAGTAAGGGCAATGGTAGCAGCCTAGTGTGTTTGCAAAGCCGAGGGGCCCTTGGATGTTTTGTATATGATGTTGCCATGTTTCCCACGCACAGTGTCCCTGTGAAGGTGAGGCAGATGGTTCATGTCATCACTATTTGCAGGATTTCTGGGATGGTAGTGAGTGGGCAAGTGGAGTCTCTGGTCTTCCTGCTGGCAATAAAACTTTAGTTGTGACCACCCTGAAGCGAGTTTAATGTGATTTGAAGTTGTCTGCAAAACTGGCTTCCTCTTTGAGGCAGGAAGAACATGGAACAAATTATTCGAGACGTTAAGATCATTGAAGCCCTTTCTCATTATGTTTTAACTAGTAACTTTATAACCATAGGTAGAAATTGGAGTGTTTAGCATAGAACATTGTTCTTAGGGGGCCAAGATGACATTATAGAAGCTAAATTTTTATAACAAGGTTTTAAATGTATGTGGTCAAGCTTGTGACCTGGTATAGCAATTTAGTTGTCGGTCTTGTGCAGGGTGGATAAAGATCAGTGATTTATTTAAAAACACAAAAATAAATCCAGTTTCCGATTTAAATCGGGGAAAAAAACTATTTTCCTTTTTGAGGGGGGGAAAAAAACTATCTAAAGGTAGTCTTAATTAAGATACATGATAGCTCAAAGATATCTCCTCGTGGAATAGGGTTTAGAAGTTCTAATTCTATAGTATGAGACTATATATTCATGTAATGTTTAAGAAAAGTTTTGTAAATGAGTTCCAGTAGTTCATGGATTTAGGGACCCAGTTTTATGGGATTCCAGGGGCTTTTGTATAGATTATTTACGTTAATCTTTCCATCTGCCCAATGGTGCTCAGTCTAGCAGATACTGTCAGAGATGCTTAGTTTTGTAGTTCTCAGACTGGGTTTGTGTTTCCAGAGATAATATGCTTATTAACAGCAAAAATGTTTTAAAATAATATATAAAGGTGAGAAATAACAGACCTCAACCCTATTGTCCCTCTGCAAATTTGCATACATGGGGTCAATCCCTTACCTCTCTCTCAAAGTGTAAAGTTTCAGAAAGTTCAGTGAATAGAAGATTGTTGGGGGTGGAATAGATCTGGACAAGAAGTCTGGAGATAAGTGTGAGAAGGGAGAGACAGGCAGTAGGAACAAAAGTGAAACAGGAGTATAAATAAACAGGAAAATGAAGATGAAGATGACTGAGTTAGCTGCAAAAAACAATATTTTAAGTTTCTCATGTTGAACTGGCTGACAATTTCATTTTTTAAATATTTCATTTAACTATTTTAAACAATTTTTTAACGAAAACAAACCTGATTTTTAAAAAACTTGAATGTTGAACTAAATTCAAAAATTCATGTGCTTGTTTTGTTAAAATATTTATATGCTTGCTATCGAAGAAAAAATCCAGAATACTTAACATTGTTGTTTTTAGTTAAAATAAAACAATTTAAATGTCTGTCTGGTGGTGATCTCCTCCTAATACATCATGGCAAGAAAATCCTCCAAATATTAATGATAGTTCACCTCCCAGTGACTTCATAAATATCTGCTTCTGTTACCTTTGGTAAATGAAATAACCAAACAATCATTCATTTTCTGATATAGCTGTAAAACTAATTTGAAAAGTTTTCAAAAATGTATAGTGTGTACCTTCTAAAAATGAAACCTACATCTATCTCGAGTTGTGAAGAATATGTATTAAGGTTACAACCCACAAGAATGCACTTTTATGTAGAAATCCATGATTAAATTGTCTGCTTGACTAGTGATTTAAATCAAATCCACAGTGGTCTTGTATATAGAATATCATAAAAAAAACCATGGCTTTAGCCTAGTTTGAATGATTCAAATGGCCTTGGGCTCTGCTAGTTCCATTCTCTGATTATATGGTCCTTTGGCAGTTATTGCTATGTACTTGTGAGGGGTGCATAATCATATGGGTCTGGATTCTTCAGGTTTTGGGATATGAGGTATCATCTAACTCCAGTTAGAAAAGGTGTTTGTTTCCAGATGGGGAGGTGTAAGAACTTGGCAATTAAGTTAAACTGTAGTTGTGTTACCTTACTGGGCTGACTAAATAGTCAGCTGAAGTATGTGTAAGGCAATGGACAAATATGATTACCAGGACACTTGTGATTTTTTTTCTTTTTAAATGCGCAGAACAAAAAATGAACAAATTACATAAAGGTTGGCTTTATAAGGTAGTTAATAACATTCATTTGAGCTCTATAGATAGTCCTTGTGTTAGCTCTGGCTATGACCACAGAGCCCTTCTTATCAGATCTTTACATAATTTTTTTGTTTAAATCCTCTTTCCAGTTTCTGAGACTGAATTCAGTTTGTTAGTGGACCATGGAATTGTTTATATGTTGCCACAAGAAAATTGTTATCACTAATGTCCTGTGAAAACATGAAATCTAGAAGTGAGAACAGCAGGGTTTTTGACTTCCGGTAGCTAAACAACTAGTTACAGGAAAATCAAAACATCACACATAAATTAGCATAATTTCAGAGCACTATAATACATCAAAAATAAACCCAAGGTCAATTTTCTCAAAAAAAAAAAAAAAAAGCCAACCCCCCCCACCCAAATTTAATCAAACAATATCTTTTTTAAAAAACTCTGGAAGAAATAACTTTTTTTGAAAGTTTGAAACGTTTTATTTAGTCATAGTGGGGAAATTCCCCCTTGCAGTGGGGGGGGGGGGAGGAAGGGAAGTAAAATATGAACAAATGCAGAGAAAAGGAGAGAAGGAAAATCTTAAAAATTCAAAACCATTTTCTTCAAACAAACAGTTTCAGTTATTTTCATCAAAAAATCAATTTCAACCAGCTTCACACACAAGTAATTGCCTTTATTCAGCATAACGTATTTTTCTGCCTCACAGTTACTTTTGGTTTCCACAAGTTAATTGTTTTCCAATGCTGCCTTCCATCGTGGATAACACTTCAGAATATTTTAAATTTTAATACAGGGTATTTAAAACATCTATTCCAAATTAAATTGGAAATGGACAGTCTATGTTAAGTCCCCAAACTTAACATATTGAAATCATTTAAACAAAATAAAAAAAAAAAATTGAAGTCAAACCACAACTTGTGGAAGTCATTGGTTAAGCACCTGGAATCCAAGTCCGTTGAAGGCCTAAAACCAGTTGCTTTTTTTGCTGGTGCATAGAGAATATTTTCTTTTCAGTTTATTCAACTAGTTCAGTTCAATGGCTCGTACAAAGTTAAGAAACCAATTGGAAGTTGAAAAAGCAGGAAAGCTAGTCTTCCTCTTCTAATTTAGAAATAATAAAAACTAGGTGCAAGAGGATGAACTCTGCTAGTTTTTAAATATTTGACGGACATGGTGTCCACAGAAGTATTTAGTCTGGCTTCCACTGAATTCAGCAGAAGTTAAGAGCCTAAATACCTTTGTTTCCAGTCACCGTGGCCCAAATCTACATACAATCACCTCAGTTCACTAACTACAGATAATACTACCATTGTTTAATAAATCAGTTCATTTTAAATGCAAAACATGTTAAACTTTTTCTTTTATATCTGGTATGCCAGGGGACACACTAAAGTTTGTACCCCCGGAAGGTCTTCCTGGTTCTTGAGGCAAAGACAAAGGAATTAGGAAAACATAAAGGGAGTAAAAAGACCTTCTAGTTAACTATTGGTTGGGGAATAAAGCACTCTCTGATTCTGTGAATATGGGATCCCCATATCTGGTGGGCTGGTAACTTGAGGTAAGTAATACTCCTGGGGGAATTCTGCACCAAAAAAATTCTGTGCACAATATTTTCAAATTCTGCATATTTTATTTGTCAAAGTAACAGTACAGTCACTCCAGTTTCAGTTATTTTGGTAATTTATTTCAAAATGCCTGTCAGCAAGTATGTCTGTAACAATACAGACAACAAAAGATTCATGAAATGTTTTTTGACAAATTCCTTACTAGGCATATTAATACAGAACTGAGTAATTCATTTAAACTACAGTACAGAACCGTATTTTTGGAAGCAGGGCAAAGGCTTGGGGGAATCCAGGGGAGTGGATAAGCTGAGGGAGAGGGAAGTAAATTGCTGGGAAGGAACCTGGGTCTGAACTTGGAGGGCTCTTGGGTATGGGTGGGAAAAGTATGGAACAGATTTTTGGGGGAGCCGGGAGGGATTGTTAGGGAGCTTCCCCCATGCAGACCCTGGCTGATTCCTAGTTTCTCCCATTCAGTCAGGCACATGTGTCCCTGCACCCCCGTCTCTGTTTCCTTCCACTCCCATGTGGCCCTGCATCCCCTTCCCCATGTGGCCCTGCCCAACTCTGTCCTCCCCTACTAGCCCTTATGAACCCCTGTATGTGCCCCATGCTGTCTGTCTCTCCATATCCCCTGTCTCCTGATCTGGCCTGACAGGCGCTGTGACGAAGGCACTGCAGGCTCTTTCTCTTCCATATGGTACCTGGGGCTGGCCAGGAGCAGCTGCTCTGTTCTAGTGCCACAGCACCCTCTGGTGGGCAATAGGTGGAACTGCATATCTTTCAGCCAGAAGTTTTCTGCGGGGAAACACAAAATGTGCGGCCCATGAATTATGCATGCAGTGGTGCAGAATTCCCCCAGGAGTAAAGTAACATCTGCTTAGACAGAGATTGTAACTTGCTAAAATTAAGTGTTAATTGCTAGAGAGCTTGTCTTGTTTGTAACCATATCTGTCTTTTCTCCTTGCTTAGAATCACTTTTAAATCTGTTCTTTGTTCATACATTTTATTCTTGATTATTACAAAACCATCTTGGTGTAAGGGGTAAGTCTTCAGCTAACCTAACAGATGCGTGCTCTGCCCTTTTGGAGGCAGAGAACCTAATTTCTGAGTATCCAGTGAGATGGACTACGTGCTGCAGGGAGATGTCTTGAGTGAACTTGGAAACTCTGATTCACTGATTTGTTACCTGTTAGGCAAAGTTTAGACTGACAGAGTCTTGAAGAGTTTGCTGGCAAGGCAGACAGGCTGTTATGTCAGTGCTCTCATTCTTGCTAAGTCGGAGTGATAAAACAGTGGCTCACAGTTCTGGGAGTTCTGAACATGACATCACAGTTCACCAGATGTAAAAACTGTACTTTCTGCTGCTTAGTTAACTTTGGCTGTAACTGTACCTTTCTCACTTTCTCCACCCACCACGCTCTATCAGCAACAGGGATGTAGATGGAATGTGCACAGAGAGGAGACATCAAGTTCAACTCTCCCTATGATGGGTTCCCCCTGGGGTGCCACCTGGAACTGGGGTACCACTGAGCCCCCTTGACCCACCAGGCTGGACTCCCTTTTACACTGTTGTCATAAATATAAAGGGTAACCACCTTTCTCTATACAGAACTGTAAAATCCCTCCTGGCCTGAGGCAAAACCCCTTAACCTTGCTGGCGCTTGACCAAAATGACCAATGAGGAGACAAGATACTTTCAAAGCTGGAGGGGGCAAAAAAAAAAAAAAGGTCTGTCTGTGTGTGTGATGCTTTTGCCAGGAACAGAACAGGAATGAAGTATTAGAACTTGTTAGTAAGTAATCTAGAAATGCGTTAGATTCTTTTGTTTAAATAGCTGGTAAATAAGCTGTGCTGAATGGAATGTATATTCCTGTTTTTGTGTCTTTTTGTAACTTAAGGTTTTGCTCTATGTTTTGAATCTGATTACCCTATAAGGTATTTACCATCCTGATTTTACAGAGGTGATTCTTTTACTTTTTCTTTAATTAAAATTCTCTTTTAAGAACCTGATTGCTTTTTCATTGTTCTTAAGATCCAAGGGTTTGGGTCTGTGTTCACCTATGCAAATTGGTGAGGATTTTCATCAGGCCTTCCCCAGGAAAGGAGGTGTAGGGCTTGGGGGGATTTTGGGGGAAGACGTCTCCAAGTGGGCTCTTTCCCTGTTCTTTGTGTAAGATGCTTGGTGGTGGCAGCATAGGGTTCAAGGACAAGGCAAAGTTTGTACCTTGAGGAAGTTTTTAACCTAAGCTGGTAAGAATAAGCTTGGGGGGGGGGGGGGTCTTTCATGCAAGTCCTCACATCTGTACCCTAGAGTTCAGAGTGGGGAAGGAACCTTGACACTGTACTGCTGTGACAAGCTGCCAAGCCCTCTCCAGGCTCCAGCCTGCACTTACACCAGCACGCACACAGGTAGGACACACCTAGCTGCAGTACACGCATGCAGGCTTTTTAACCAGCCCCTGCATGGTAAGGCTTCAGCTAGGGCACCTCCCAGTTCCTAAGGCATGCACCCTCTGTGGAGTATAAACCCAAAATTATACAATCTTGTGCTGCATAGGGAACTGTTCAGTATAAGCTCATGAAATTCGCCCCCTCCCTCAATGTGGAGAGTAATATACAACCGCTTTCTGCCCTGAGTTATGACTCCCACAAACTGGTTTTAGATAAAGCAGAAACAAGTATTAACTATAAAAGATATTAACTGATTATAAGGGATAGCAAACTGATCAAAGCAGATTACCTGCAAATAAACAAACTGCAAACTAAGCTTAATATACAACATAGATGGGATATGAATAGCAAATTCTCACGCTAAGTAACGATACAAGCAGACTGCAGATTCTTAAGGGGTAAGCTGCACTTGCTTATGGCTTGGAATCCCCAGGTGTTCCATTCACAAGCTAAAAATTCCTTTAGCCTGGGTCTAGCACTTCCCCCTAGTTCAGTCTTTGTTCCTCACGTGTTTCCAGGAGCCTCCTTGGGTGGGGAGTCATTGAAGAACCCAGATGATGTCACTCCCCTGCCTTTTATAGCTTTTGCACATGGTGGGAACACTGTTTCAAAGCTTGGCTCCCACGCAAGTCAGTGGAAAAATAAACCTCCCAAGATGAAGTCCAGCACCAGGTGACCTGGTCACATGTCCCTGTTGTGTAACAGCAGCTGTTATTGGAGGCTGTCTGTAGCATCCTCAGGAAGGCTCCCCAGCTGGAGATAAGCTTCCCCTGAGGCCTGTTGTTCTCTCTCATGGCTAATTAACTTGATGGCTGGCTGGGAAGGACCCATTCTAGACTGAGAGCCTTTGCCTAGTGGGCGTTGCCCAGGAATAGCTACATGTGAAATAGATACAGTCAATATTCATAATTGCAGATACAAAAATGATCCATGCATGCAAATAGGATAATCATTCAGCAAATCATAAACTTCCCAATGACCTCTCACATGACTTGCATAAAATACATCATAACTACGTCATAATCACATATCATTGTGAAGAATATGGAGTGCAGTGTCACACTTCCATCCCAATTCCCAAGAAGTCCCAGTTCCTAACAGTAGTGGGCAATGCAGAGAAAAGGGAAGTGATGATTTTAATAACATTAACTTTGTATTACCATAGTGCTTATGAGCACTAGTCAGGGACCAGCACCCCATAGTGCAAGGCATTGTACAAACTCAGCAAAAAGATGGCTCCCCTGCCTGAAGGAGCTTAAGTTCAAGTGAAGGTGTCTGTCAAGTGGCAGTAGTAGCTGTCCCAGTACAGGAGCCCCTTCTGTCTACTGATCTTCTTACAATTTGCCAGAGAAACTGCTCACTGGATCCTATGAGTTGTGGTTGGCCTGGATGTTTGGCTTACCTGTGGTTTTTTTTGGGGGGGGGGGTGTGGGCGTGGATAATAGAAAAATATTGCATTGGTTAAAAAAGAAGCTGCATAACGTTAACAATAAGTTAAGTTTTGTTTTGGGGGTTTCTCTGGCAGGAAGAAAAAATGTTTGCATCAATATAGTTTCTCCCCCCTTCCCCAGCATTTGTGTATTTAAAAAAATTAATTGCACTGTTAAACAATAATAGAATAACATTTAAATAAATATTTTTGGATGTTTTCTACATTTTCAAATATATTGATTTCAGTTACAATACAGAATACAAAGTGTACAGTGCTCACTTTGTTTATTTCTGATTACAAATATTTGCACTATAAAAAACAAAAGAAATAGTATTTTTCATGTACTATAGTGCAGTCTCTTTATCATGAAAGTTTAACTTACAAATGTAGAATTATGTACAAAAAACCCCCTGCATTCAAAAATAAAATAATGTAAAACTTTAGAGCCTACAAGTCCACTCAGTCCTATTTCTGGTTTAGCCAATCGCTCAGACAAACAAGCTTGGTTACATTTGCAGGAGATAATGCTATCCACTTTGTGTTCACAATGTCACCTGAAAGTGAGAACAGGTGTTCGCATGGCACTGTTGTAGCCAGCATCGCAAGATATTTACATGCCAGCTGCTCTAAATGTCTCTTCATGCTTCAACCACCATTCCAGAGGATCCAAAGCAGTGTGGGCTGATGCATGTTCCTTTTCATCCTCTGAGTCAGATGTCACGATCAGAAGGTTGACTTTCTTTTTTGGTGGTTCTGGTTCTGTAGTTTCTGCATCGGAGCGTTGCTCTTTTAAAACTTCCAAGAGCATGGTCCACACTTTGTCCCCCTCAAATTTTGGAAGGCACTTCATATTCTTAAACCTTGGGTTGAGTGATAAAGTGATCTTTAGAAATTTCACATTGGTACCTTCTTTGTGTGTTGTCAGATTTGCTGTGAAAGTGTTCTTAAACGTGATGATTCATCACCTGAGATCTATAACATGAAATATATAGCAGAATGCAGGTAAAACAGAGCCAGATGAATACAATCCTCCTCCCCACCCCCCCTCCCCCCACTGAGTTCAAATTTAATTAACTCTTGTTTTAAAAAAAAAAAAAAAAAAAAAGCATCATCAGCATGGGAGCATGTCCTCTGGGTTGGTGGCCGAAGCATGAAGGGGCATATGAATGTTTAGCATATCTGGCACGTAAATACCTTGCAATGCTGGTTACAAAAGTCCAATGCGAACGCCTGTTCTTATTTACAATGTCCCCAATAGGTGAGAAGGATGCAGAACTATCTCTTGTAAATGTAAACAAAGTTGTTTCTTGCTCAGCCAATTGCTTAGACAAGTAGGACTGAGTGGACTTGTAACAAAATCTACATTTGTAAATTGCACTTTCACAATAAAGAGATTGCACTACGTACTTGTATTTTTCAATTCACCTCATACTATTTCTCTTGTTTATAATTTTTACACTGCAAATTTTTAATCAAAAATAAGTGAGCAGTGTACACTTTGTGTTCTGTTGTAATAAAATCAATATTTGAAAATGTAGAGAAAAATCCAAAAATATTTAATAAATTTCAATTGGTATCCTATTTAACAGTAGGATTAAAACTGCAATTAATCACAAATTTTTTTGAGTTAATCACGAGTTAAATATGATTGATCGCAGCCCTAGTATTTAGGTTTATGGTGTCTGCTTCATATAACCGAAACCTGAACTTTATAAAACTGGCCATAGAGGCTCTGATTTAGCTAGCTTATGGATAAGAAGTAATTAATGGGTAGAATAATAACCAAGAGTATTTGAGGTGTGGGCTCTGCATTACTATCCCTTTCCAGAATTTCCCTCTGTTATCCTTGGTTCTGGGGTAGAGGATTTCACTCCTGTCTCATTTCTTCTCACTTTTAAGTTGGCTGATTTTTATGTGAGTTTTTCTTAGTTGTAATGCCTTCTACGGATTTGTGTATTTTACCGCATGCTTTCCTGTTCTCAGTGTTGGCTGTGGCCTGCAGTTGCTGCCAGTATAGTCTTGTACTCATTTTCATTTGGGGCCTCCTTTGAGCATCTTGCTCTGAAAATGAGAGTACAGCAAAGTTGGCCTTATTTTAGAGAAGCAGAATTAGAAGGCATGTAATCATCCTGTTGAGCTTATTCCACACATTTATTTACTCAAATATGTTGCTATTTTTATTTTTTGGACACAGAGTCATGTTGTATGGAAGGGAAACTTGTGTAAATGTAGAAGTAAATATCATACTTCCAAAAGTTTCTTTTAGTTTGTTTTGACTTGGGCCACATCTGTATATTGAGCACATCAGGGCACCACTGCACTGATGCAGCAGTGCCTCTAGTGAAGAGGCTCTATGCCAGTGGTCCCCAAACTGTGGGGTGTGCCCCCTAGGAGGCAAGGAAGAATGTTTCAGGGGGTGGGGAAGGGAGTGCCACACAGTCCCATACTACCCCCCCCCCCCCCCCCAAGCTCTGCTCTGATCTTGCCTGCAGCCCTATCCCTGACTTCAGCACAGCTCAGGGGGGCATGGACAGATTCCATTACAGGTTGGGGGAGGGGGGAGCATGACCTAAAAACTTTGGGGTCCGCTGTCTATGCTCTATGGGAGAAGCTCTCCTGCTGACATAGCACTGTGCGCACAAGCACTTATGTCACTCGCAGGTGGAATATTCACACCTCTGAATGACACAAGTCAAGTAGACATAACTTTGGTTTAGTTTGTGTCTAGGCTGGTGATGGCCAACCTGAGCCTGAGAAGGAGCCAGAATTTACCAATGTACATTTCCAAAGAGCCACTCTAATATGTCAGTATCGCGCGCGCCTCCCACCCACCGGCAGCCCTGCCAATCAGCGTCTCCCCCTCCCTCCATGTACCTCCCGAAGGCGAAGGAGTGAGGGCACAGCAGGCTCAGGAGTGGAGGTCAGAAGGGGTGGAGTGGGGTAGGGCCTGTGGCAGAGCCAGGGGTTGAGCAGTGAGCACCCCTGGCACACTGGAAAGTTGGCACCTGTAGCTCTAGCCCCAGAGTCATTGCCTACACAAGGAGCCGCATATTAACTTCTGAAGAGCCGCATGTGGCTCCGGAGCCACAGGTTGGCCACCCCTGGTCTAGGTATTCAATTATCTTTGACATTCATGTTTAATAACCTTACTTTAAAATTAGTGATTTTTCTTCCCATGTGAATCTGAAGCTGAGTTTCACAGATGTATGTGTGTTAACCTATGTTAGGGGTAGTATCTCTTCAAGCTAAGTGGTCAGATAGCATTGAAATTTCTTGTATTTTAAGGTATCCCAGTCTACAGTTTAATCTGCATGCGTGACCACTGGTCACAAAGTTAACACATAATTGATTTCTGAAGATGATAGCAACATTTAAGCAACATGTCACTAGTTGGATAAATCTTTAGAAAAGTTTTTTCTGCTGCATTCCTGTGCCCTAGCATCAGTGCAGGAGCAGCTTTCATTAGTTTATTTGGCAAATGTGTAGTTGTAAACTTTCACTTATACTACACCTCTACCCCAATATAATGCGGTCCAATATAACACGAATTTGGATATAACATGGCAAAGCAGTGCTCTGGGGAGCGGGGCTGCTTTACCACGTTATATCCGATTTCGTGTTACCGCAAGCGGTTCCTCTGCGCCCTCCCTCCTTACTTACTGCGGCCCGCCCGCCCCAGCTCACCTCCGCTCCGCCTCTTCCCACGAGCGTGTCGCAGCTCCGCTTCTCCCTCCCCCCCCTCCCAGGCTTGCCGTGCCAATCAGCTTGGCGCGGCAAGCCTGGGAGGGAGGAGAAGCAGAGCTACTGCGTGCTCGTGGGAGGAGGCGGAGCGGAGGTGAGCTGGGGTGGGCGGGCCGCAGCAAGTAAGGAGGGAGGGCGCAGAGGAACCACTCCCCGCCCTGTGCTCAACTCCGCCTCCTCCCTGAGTGCACTGCCGCTGCTGCTCCACTTCTTTTTTTTTTTTTTTTCCCCTCCCCCCCTTCCTTCCAGGCTTCCTGTGCCAAACAGCTGATTGGTGTGGCAAGCCTGGGAGGGAGGGAGAAGCGGAGCAGCGGTGGCATGCTCAGGGAAGGAGGCAGAGGCAGAGTGGAAGTGAGCTGGGGCGGGGAGCAGTTCCTCTCCCTACCCCGATATTATGCGGTCTCACCTATAAGAGTAAGTTTTTTGGTTTTTTTTTTTGGGTCTCGAGGACCGTGTTATATCGGGGTAGAGGTGTATATGTTTGGAAGGTTAGGGGTCCACTTGGATATCTAGGTATCTAAAGGTGAATCCTCAACATCGTTTCTAGGGTGGGAGGTCTGTTGGTTCGGTTAGTTTTTCAACAGCACTTCTGGGTAAAGTGTATTAAGAGAAATTATGTACTGATTTCAAGGTGTTTTCTCTTCCTAAGTATGTGAACAACACCTACCATATTGTGGATGCTACTGAAATGAAAACATCTGGATTCATGCTAGCTGAAAATGCATTAAAATGGATTTTGTTTGAGTTGTGGGTCTCTTCTGCACCTGACAATTGAGCTATACAGCGATTCCTCTGCTTTTTCTTGACCTAGCATGATAGTATGGAGGGCATTTTTCACACCCAGGCTCCTTCTGTAAAGGGCAGTCAGCTCATTCAGCCATTTTTAGTGAAGCAACAATATTAGGTTTGTTTACTAGCTTTGGCATCCAAACAGCCATATTTGGGAAGGTTAATTGGAAAGGGTCCATGGACCAGCAGTTTGCTTGCCCCTTGATGCATTGACTGGACTCTGGTCTCTCACACTCTCCATTCCAGTTATGACTCAGACTGACAGGATCACATATTAAGAAATGTGCAGCCCACAAAAAGAGAACTAACAAAGTTTCACCTATAATCTTTAAATAGCTAGCTTGGAGGCTCTGTTCCCTGCTCCTGTCAGTACTGGGCTGAGTAAGCTGCTGAATTGGGGGGTTAATAAAAAGCTTAAATTGCAGTCTTTACAAAACAGATGCATGAAGTTAAAATAGTGGATATAGGACCTCATGCACACTTCTATCGGTAGATCTTGGTTCCAAAGATAAAGAGCTACTGCCTAAGAACTTTCCCCTTAGGCCTTTTCCACATTAAAAGGAAAAAAAGGAGAGAGGAAAAAAAAAAAGAAAATAATTCCTACCCTTTACTCTGGATTTACAAGCATTCTAATTAAACCTGCTTTACTGTGTTAAATGCCAGAAGCCTTGGGAACTTAATCTACACTTCCAACTGACAAAATATTGTTTATAAACTTTCACTCTTATAAACCAGATCCCCAGACATATCTGCTCCTCTTCAGCATCATTATAGCTGTCTTCCCAAGGAAAAAAAGATGTATCCTTAACTCCAGTTAGCTAACTTGAAGTGAAATCCCAGTGAAGACAAGACAATTTGTAGTTACAAAACAAGCAGGTTACGTTAAAGACTAAGCCTCACAGGTCTTTTCTCGCCACCTAAGACTTACAGCAATGTACAGAGTACAGGCACTACACATGTAGCTATATACTGCCGTGAAAGGCAGGCTGTGTCCACATTTGTTGCTGATGTGTAGCTACATGCAGTGAGGAAAGTCTCCAGCAAGGCAAGGCAATGGGATACAACAGCACTAAAAATATCAGTGTACATGTCTGAGGTGCTGTGTAGGGTGTACTCTCTAGGGGGTTCAGGCACTGTAGGGCACTCTACTTGCCTAATCCATGACTCACTGTCTCCACTGCTATTTATACCCGTGCTAGCTGGGTGTGCAGTTTCTGTACATGCTGCTGTAAGTGTTAGACATACATTAAATGGTCTAATAAAAGGACAGACTTCCCAGTTCTCAGGGAAATTGTAGACCCAGCTGTGCTTAACACAGGGCCTCTGTCTTGATGGTAATGTACCACGGGGAAAATGTCAATTATATAAAGTTTTTTGTAGGCTTTTCTCCAGCCAACACTAAATATATTAAAATAAAAACACCCCCTAACGTCCCTGGGATATTACTAAATCCCCTAAAGATTTCTCTGAAACAAACCTAGCCCAAAACAAAGTAGCTGCATTTTAGATTAACAATATCTGGGGCAGTAATAAGCGTGGTATTGATACTCCTGTTCCCACAATTTCAGGCAGTTCATGGCCTTTCAGTAACCCTCTGTCATAGGGCCTTTCTTGACAAGCAGAAAGGTGGTGCATTTCAGTTGTTAGCTCACTCAAGTTACCTTAATCTCACTGGCTGCGTTTGAGTCTCAAGGGGAACCAGCTAACTCAACTTCAGATTCGTTAGCTGGCATCTTAAACAGAATTTTTTTTCAAAAAGAAAAGGAGTACTTGTGGCACCTTAGAGACTAACATTTATTTGAGCATAAGCTTTCGTGAGCTACAGCTTACTTCATTTGATGCATAATCGGACAAAGGATTTTTTTCAGTCATGTTACGTCAGTCAGTTGAGCTAACATGATTGAAGATAGTACAAAAGAAATAAAGGTGGAGAAATTTTTCTCAGTTGTAGTTCTAGAACTTGTTCAATTTATGGATGAGCTATAGTTGCTCCTTGAGGAGACTTCCAATAGTCATTACCACCCAATGACAAATGAAACTTAAGTTAAATCTGTGTTTTTAAAAATGGGGACTAGTTCCTATTTCTAGGAAAGGTCAGCTGTTCTCTGAAAGGCACGATTCCCACTGATATAAGTTAATCATAGAATCCTTTGACCTAGCTTGTCACACAATCAACCTGCTTTTCTTGTTTTCCCTATAGTTGCTTATTTCTAGATTGTATAGTTTTAGACTGGAATTATGACTACTGTAGGACACAGCAGTCATTAGTTAGGATTGCTTTTGTTACTTCTGCTGTAGATCCTTTCTGTAAGAAGATGTTTACGAGGACTTTAGAACTCTAGTTAGATGTACTGGCATATCCGATGAAGTGCGCTGTAGCTCACGAAAGCTTATGCTCAAATAAATGTGTTAGTCTAAGGTGCCACAAGTACTCCTTTTCTAGTAAAGCATGTGAACCATTTCTGAGAAATACTCAAATGTACTTTCAGTTTTTAGTTTCTACATGTTAAATAACATAACCCATTGTCAGGGTGGATAAAAATTTTAAACAACCCCTTTAAAATTGGATTTTTGGTATAAATCTTAAATGGCTTCTAAACGTTGGGAAGTATGGCAACCTATATTAAGGACTAAATTTCACCACTGAACTAGTGGAAGTCACTGGCCAGTCACCTGGAACTAGTCTGAAGTGCTAAACGAGCTTTTTGCAGCGTAGCCTTTTCTGCAGGTGTAAAGAGAACTTACTTTCTTAGTTTATTCAGCTAGTTCAGTTCAGTGACTAATTGCTTATTCAAAGTTGAGAAACTGATAGGAAGTTGAAAATCTGTTCAATCTGTGAATAATGTTTAGATTTAAAAGGATTAGATCTTCTAGTTCTAAAATCTCAACGGATATGATGACTGGGAACAATTAGCTTGATTAATTACAGATAATACTTTTTAATCCGTTTTAAATGCAAACCATTTCTAACTTTTTGTGGCCAGCACAATAAAAGTAACATTTAATATTAGTTAAATCAAATTGTAAAGTGGTGTCTTTGTGCATTTTAATTCAGTTTTCATCCAAATGCAGCTTGACAGTGTCGCATGCAGATTATTTAGTAAATAAGAAATGCATCATTCAGCATTTTCTAGTGTAATAAAAATGTAAACAATCCGAAGATGTGTATGTAAAGCTGTGTAATTGCTTAAATAAATGTGTATAGAGTGCATCCTTCTGGTTAGAAAAAATACCAGATTATGCCAGCCAATGAGAATCAACTTTTCTCCAGGAAAATGAGTGAAGTAAATTGCAAAACAATCCTGCAGTTATAATGTGCTCAACATAGGAGGGGTGCAGAACATTGTCTTTTGGGTTGAATTTTCTAAGTTTTAAAACCAAGGTTAGGGGAGAGATGGTAAAAGGAGTTTTCGTCTCTAGCTAGACACCACCAGAGCTTCCCATTCCAGGCACTTAAGGTGGAAGCCCATCTTCTGCACCCTTAAGGAGTGACTTCTGGCTGTTAACCTAATGTGCAGTAGCTAATAGAGATTCATGTTCTTTAATTTTCTTTTTCTCTCCCGCTCTATTGCTTCCTCCTTTCCACACTTCTGAATTCTTCTGCAGGATGCCCTATTCCTGCCAATTTACCATCAAGCAAATGAAGTAGGAAAAAAAGATTATTTAATTTTACTGTTTGAAGCCATATGTACAGGAGAAAGGATGCCCTTGTGTTTGAGGCACTAGACTGGGACTCTGGACACCTGGCTCAAATTTCTTGCTCTAATGTGGACTTCCTGTGACTCTTTGGGCAAGTCACTTAATTGTTATGCTGTCATTTCCATCTGTACAATGGGGATTAGCTTCCTTGCCTTACAAGTGTGAGGTGGATGTATCCCTGTCCACAAATGGTCATGGGGGCTGTATAAGTACCCATATAGAGGAACATGAAATACTCATTACCATTGGTGGCCCTCTGTGTCTCTACTTCCTTACAACCCTAATCCACAAACTACTTGTTTGGAGCAAATAATGAATTAGCAACAGGTCTATTTTGAATATTAGTATTTACCTTGGGAAAATGGACCCATGACTGGGTGCAGCTGAACTGAATGCGGAGCATTCAACTGCAAATGTAGACAAGGACAAACTGTGTACAGTGCCATCTCAAACAAAAGATAACTTGATCTGTGACAACTCTTTTTTTTCTAAGTCATTTGAAAGTTCAAACATGAAACAATCCCAGGTGTTCAGAACAATTACTTAAACATCCTTGCAAATTCTACTTTATCATGGGCAAGTAACCTTTTCGTTCTAAAGGAAAAATAAAATATCAGTAGGTCTACATCATGGTAGAATGCAAAGATTGACTTTTTGCCTTGGCTGGTAAGTTTCCATGACCATTTTGCAAGCCTACATCAAAAGGGATGTGGAGATGTCAGATTTTTCTCAACTGGTGGATTATAGGGTGGTTTTTCTTGTTCAAAAACTGACTCTCAGTAACACATGCCTTTTAGCTCCAAGGGTGGATTTTGCAACAGATCTTCCTCATGCAGCCTGTCTCATCATTGATGGGTTGGCTTTCACCTCATTTAGCTTTTGTTACAGTGACAATCACATGTGCTCAGAGAGAAGTTTCCTGCCTCGACTATCACTGGATTTTTCACTTCTTGATGTGTATATACTCTGGGATTGTCATGATTGTGGAACAGTATGCTTTTAGTGCTGTATACTAGAGCCGTATTTCTCAACAACTGGTCCGTGAACCAGTAGTGGTCCCGGCGATCTCACTGTTACAGTTTAGGAAGGCATGAAGCTGGTTCCTGGTATCAAAAAGGTTGAGAAACATTGTACTAGAGAATTATGCCAAGACACTTTTTTCCTACGTTGATTCTATTTGAACATACTGGTGATTTATGAGCAACAAGGACTTCCCAATAACTTCACGTCTTGTTAGACCGGGGTGGGCAAACTTTTTGGCCCAGAGGGCCACATTGGGGGTGCAAAACTGTATGGTGGGGCAGGTAAAGAAGGCTGTGCCCTCCCAACAGCCTGGCCACTGCCCCCTTCAGAACCTCCAACCCATCCAAACCCCCACTCCTTGTCCCCTGACTGCCCCTTCCTGGGACCACCCCCTATACAACCTCCCTGCCCCCGCTCCCTGTCCCATGACTTCCCCAACCTATCCACACCCCCGCCCCCTGACAGGCCCCCCGGAACCCCACCCCACTCCCCCTGTTTCCTGACCCCTGACCACCAGGGGTGAGCCTCGAGGCCCAGGAGCTCAGGGGCCGGGCAGGACAGTCCCACAGGTTGCATATGGCCCGCGGGCTGTAGTTTGCCCACCTCTGTCTTAGACATAGTCACATCTGGACTCCTATTGCAAGCAAGTAACCTTTGGCCACTGTCCATAATAAAGGAGGCTGAAAGTATATTTAACATAAAGTTCAGTGAAACTAAAACATCTGAAAACCAGGAAATAGAGGTAAGATAAGCACCCATATAGCCTTGACTTTGTCCTCTTTGAGCAATGCTCCAATATGTTCATATCACGTACACTTTTTCCACTTCACTGTAATACAGTGCCTGCACTTGCCCTATAGAAACACCTGAGCTTGCTCTGCTGACAGAAATCTGCGTTGTTCTATTTTTAACAACCACTTCATATCCTCTTACCCTCTGTTGAAGTATGAAGGGGCTGTAACAGTTATTCTTTCCCCACCCATCATTAAATCCACAGACTACTCTCAATAAAGAATTGTGCAGGATACAAATGATGTAGACTGGAACCTCAAGGTACATATGTACTCTTTTCCTTTGGTAACGCATACAGGTTGGTTGGTGGGACGACTCAAACCCAGATCTCCTCATATCACTGTCACAGTTGCCCCCAAACTACTCCAATTCATTCCTCCACCATTCAGTATAGTTACACGTAACACAGTAAATGTAGCTGGAATGCACGCAGATAATATCCAGCGGCTATTGCCAGCTCCAGAGGACAGAGTTATGGTTGTATGGATGTTTACCGTAACTCTGTTCTGGTTTTTAGAAATTTTAGTTTCGCTGAATGCAGCGTTCTGGAAGGGCAAGAGCTATCACTGAGCAACCTTTACTCTGCGTTAATGAAGTTTTGCCATTTAACTTGAGTGACTTTGTATTTCATGATTTCTTAAATGTTGGCTTGATGTTCCATTGAATTATCATTCAGGATTTAAAACTTTTTTTAAAAAAAAATACCAGAACTAGAGCAATTGGGTTCAGAGATGACTGGAAAACTTAAAGTGGAGGAATAAGCAGGGGTAGTTTTAATGCTGAAAGGAATGGAAATTATTTACAGAATAAAGCAAGGAGGTAAAAGCTAGCTGAGGTCTCTGGCAGGATTCCATGTACTCCAGAGACCATTCAGCTTATTTACATAAACTCCCTCTAATATTATATTTCTGTCTCTTAATAGTGACCAAAAACATCATGGCCTTTTTTTAAACTGGCCAAGACTATTGCTCTAGGCTAAATAAGTCAAAATGGTGTTCACTAAAATTACATACCATAAGATGCTTAACTATTTATTTGGCTATTATACATCTAATCTTAATCTTAAAATAAACTCCATTTAGGTATTTTACTGTTAATAACCTTAATCTTCTAGATTTGGGCCAGACTAGTGGGTCCTTCTCATTTGGCTATAATTTTCCTAATAAAAGAGAGATGAATGACTAGCAAACTGAATTTAATAATGCTTTATAGACCAATGTTGTCTGTAGTAACTTTATGGCTGGGTTTGGATATATATGTTCTTAAGATAATTAACTTTCTGAATTGGTTCTCAAGTGACTTATGATTGTGTCCCTTTTTTTTTAAGAATACCATTCTGAAGCTTCCTTGGGATCTTATGAATGGCTACTAGAAATTGCACCTGTCTAGTTCCTTTAGTTTTTTTTAAAAAAACTGGCAGCATTGCAGGCT
Source organism: Natator depressus (assembly GCF_965152275.1). Taxonomy (NCBI): domain Eukaryota; kingdom Metazoa; phylum Chordata; order Testudines; family Cheloniidae; genus Natator; species Natator depressus. Next base: position 244,371,681 of record NC_134235.1, on the reverse strand, counting down.
TCTGAGGCAACTATGTGTTCTGCATGCTCCCCTGGAAGGGAGACTTATCTACACATACCAGGGATCAATGCTGCTGCAGCAGCAGCGGTCTAGTGAAGACCTGCTAAATCAACCGCAGAGCGACTCTGGTCGCCTCCAGTACTCCACCCGAATGAGAGGAGTAAGGCAAGTAGACGGGAGAGCATCTCTTGTTGATGCAGCAGTGTGGACACAGCAATAAGTCGACCTAAGCTACATCTACTCCAGCTATGTTATTAACGTAGTTGGAGTGGTGTAACTTAAGTCAGCTTACCCTGGTAGTGTAAACAAGGCCTTACAATGGCAGCAGTACTCTAGTATGAAGAAGGTGCTATGGAAATATAGGGTAGCCAGACTTCCTAATGGCCTGTCACTATAGACATACTGCGTAAAAAGTGTCCGCATTAGCAATAGATCATGACAAATTTTAGCATGCAAGAAAATATATTACTGTCCAGTTACATACTGTCAGTACTTCATATCCACTAATGAGAAATGACTTAACTCCCTGTCTAGTCCAATGTAGGATACCTACCTAAATGATGGAATTGGAGAACCTAAAACCAAATTGCATCAGTATAACTTATTTTCTATCAACATAGGAACAGACTAGTCCTCCTTGTACTACTGTTTGTAGGAAATGTTTGGATTTTAAAAAAAAATCCCTTCTATTAAATCATGTAAAGGGAGAGATGTCACGTTACTCAGTAGTAGTACTGTACCCATTTAGTAATAAGTTCTTGTAATTGCAGGACTTGCTGTTAACAAGACAACTGTTAAAACATGGTGGATTATTATGATGTTCTAGGAGTGCATAGGCATGCCTCACCAGAAGACATTAAAAAAGCGTAAGTACCATTTTCTTCAAGTCAAATCTTGCGCACCTTCTCATAATAATACATAATAAATGTATACACTTGATCTCTAGATATCAAATTTCCAATCTATTGGTATTGGTAAGTAGTAATTCAGAAGAGTTTCATTATTAGTGAGATCAGCAGTGCTCCAGAAAATCCATCTTTCATTTTATGTGCACATGTCAGGAGAAACGTTTCATAAGGTACTTCTGTATCCTAATAAAGCACATTAACCATTCTAAAAATTGATCCCAAGCTCTTTTTTAAAAAAAGATAAACTTTTTTGTCAGTCACTTTCAGATAGAGGTTTTATGAAATGAAGGAGGCAGTCTACATAAAATGCACTAGATTAGATGATCAACTGTTCATTCTAGTGTACAATGCCAATTTTGTCTCATTTAGACTAAATTACTTAACTCTGTAGATTCTAATCTTCCTATTGTAGATCATTGCAGGTTAGAACCTTTCTTGGCTCCCTCATGCTTCCTTGGCTTCGGCCTCTCATCAATTTTCTTCTCTCCCTTGGTGTAGACTGCATGTTTACCAGTACCAAATCTCCTCTTGCTTCCTGCAAACACCCACTGCCTCAGTCGTTTTGCATTCTGATAGTGCATACACAGAAGTGCAGCATCTGTCCACTGTCTGATGCCACTTCCAAACTTGATCAGATTGGAACAAACACAATAAAAGACCTGATGCAGCCATTCACGCGTGTGGAGAAGAGCCTGTTTTTTAGATTTTGGGCAAAAAGCTTCTAGAAACCCTTAAGGTTCTGGAATTTTCAGAATTTCACTGTGTCCAGAATAGTCACTGTGTCCGGACTGAGGACTTCCTGGAAGTATACCATGGTCCACCATTTGAGAATTGGCTTACCCTGCTATATGCAACTTCCTTTTATACTAGGTTTTTAACTGGCTTCAGATTATCGTTGTAAATCAGTTAGTAGATACCTCTTCAAAATGTGGAGTAATGATTTCAAATACTGTTAAAGGTGATTTCCACAGAGCACTGAATGGGGCAAGAATAACATTGAGCTGTTAGGCTGAAGAAGCTGTGTGTAGTACTCTAACTGCATGGTACCTAGAAGTGCTCCCTCCTGAAACAGCAGAGGTAGTGGCAACATCTGCTGTGTGAATCAGCTGAAGTTGTTCTGACTCCATTTCCTTCCCACTGCAAAATGTTCAGAATGCCTCAAACCAAGATGAAGTCTCATCTATTTAAAAAAAAAAATAAAAAATTTCCAAGGAAGTTGCTTCATATACTAACTCTCCAGTTTTATTGGATGAGATCTGTTTTCCAAGCTTTGACTTAATGGATTGAACATCTACTAATGAAAAGGTGAACACATTTAAATTAGGAAATTTTTTAGAGCAATCATCTTTTAATTTAGACTTTTGTGCATTACTTGCAGCTGTAAAATAGCTGTCTGGCAGCAATGCTAAAGTGAATGAGTAACACATCTTAGTTTCCAATCGCTTTTTTCAGAAACAACTGGGAGGAAGCTTTCCTTGTGGAACATCTTCCTTTCATGGGCTGCTAAATATTATGCAACATTTCTAGTTTCCAGTAACTTGTACATGCTGTATCAGTTTCCTGTCACAGCCTAGTATAGAAGGGTTATGCTGATCAAACCCTGATAGTGGATGAGAGCTTTAATTTGGTGTGCATACCTGTATGGATAACTACTTAACTCAAACATTCAAGCTTCTGCTCCTGTTCGATCATAAAACTACCCCAGATATAATCTGTACACTTAAATACTGAGGGGCACAAGACTGTAAAACTGCTTTACACTAAATTATTCTTCTTGGGGTCCTCTCCTCCAGCTAGGAATTGTGCATATGGTGTAGCCTCCAAATCTTTCAACGTAGTTCCTCCAGGTGTTGTCTGTCCACCAAAAACACACTAATTACACGGAAAGAGTTGCTACTACGGTATAGCATTAAACCCTACTTGGATGTTTGTTAGAACTCTGCGGAGAGCATGCAACAGCAAGTCTGTGGCCTCCAGATCTACAGGCTTGGGCAAAGAGGTTTCTTTGTACCCTCCCTACTTCCACCTTCCTACATGCCAACCCAGTTCTCCACTCAGTCATTGGCAGAGGAGGAGGTCGGGCTAACTTCCCTTGCAAGAATTGCCTCTGAAAACCAGATTGTCAGCAGCCAATCCACTCAGATGTAGCAAGGTTACTGAGAGAACAGAGGGAATCACAGAAGCGGCTAAAGGAGTTTAGCTGCAAACAGGCCTCCATCAGTCAGCAGCACCCAGGAGTAACTGATTCCCAGTAAAATATTTCTTTAGCAAAACTGGAGGGTACCCTGACGGCTTAAGTTACTGATCTGTGTTATCAGCAAAATTTCTTGGAATAGGTCTACAAATAAGATTTGAGCGACTAAGTGTCCTAATTCATGATTTCTATTTTGACACCTGTATTTCTTGTGTATATCTGTCTGGTGCTTATGAGTGCAGTTTACTGAAATAGAGCATGATTTATCTTCCCTTTTTCATTTTAGGTACCGCAAACTAGCTTTAAAGTGGCACCCCGATAAAAATCCAGACAACAAAGAAGAAGCTGAGAGGCGATTCAAACAAGTAGCTGAAGCATATGAGGTTTTGTCAGATGGTAAGTGTCTTAAAAGGGATCTTGGCAGCAGGTAATCTTTGGTTATGGAATGCTGTAGTGGAAATGTTGAAGCATCGTGCTTTAAAGGGGTTTTCTTAAATTGGTCCCCAAATGGCCCTTTTTTTGTGGTGCTCTTGGAAAGAAGTGGAAGTAGTTGTACAGTGCGGTGCCGGGATGGGGGGTGGTGAGGAGAAATTCCGTGACATAAGAAATACTTTGAGTTGATATAACAGTTTAAGCCTACATGTTAAATCCTGAGTCTACAGAGACCTGTGTTTAAGAATGAATTCTCTACAGGAGTTCATAAAGATTTGAAAGCATGGAATTTTGAGAAATATATCCTTGGAATCAATTAGCCATGGTGGTCATACTTCCTTCTAAACCCCTAAAAGTTTCTTCTCACCACTTGGTTCTACATTTTTTCTAATTCATGATCTATTAATTGGGATAACTAGTCCAAATATTTTTCTTTACCAACTAGCCAGCTGTATGCAGCAACTGATCATGGTAGGGGTGTCTCTGTCTCATAGATATATATATAGAGAGAGAGAGAGCTGAATACCAAAAGCCTCCCTTCCTCTCCTTGCAGTAGTCAAAACGAGCAATAGGGTAACTCTCTAAATATAACATAATTTAATTTCTGATACACTGTCAGAAGGGCGGTATCCTTTTCAAGGATTTTGTAGCTTTCAAAATTTTGTGGGAGAGGTGATACATCATGAGGGAATCTCCTAAACAAATTATGCAGCCTTCCCACCTAGCATGGTGGGTAATGTACATGGAAGAATCCATGAAGTGGCTCACTGGCAAGTGGTTTGTCACAATAAGAAACTTGAAAGAATGTGTGGATGGTGTATTTATGTCTAACTTGTCTTTATAAAGTTAACTTTATAAATTTAGTGTAGCATTTGCTGAAATTCCACAGTTGTCTTGCTTTGTTTTGGGCTCCATAATAAGAGTGCTGACAAGACTTAGAGTGTTTAGAATTGTCGGAAACTACTTGTTATGGGGGTTGGGAGCCTTAAATTCTAATCAGTTTTAATATTGTACTGATTAACCTCTTGTAGGAATCATTTAATTAGAATTGGTCAGAATCAAAATTGTATAGTATGAGCTACTATAAGCAAGAGGTCACTTTCGTTCCCTTCAATGTAAATTCTTGACTTGGAAGGAAGCATCTTTTTTTTTTTTTTGGTCAGAGCATTGTCAGCAGCTAATCTGAACCATAAACCAAAGGGTTTGTGCATCTTTTATATTCTGTATCCTCAGATAACTGACTGGAGCTGTTAACCTTTTTTTTTTTTTAAAGTGTTTTAAAAAATACTGATAAAGATCAGAAATAGCATGTATATCTGGATGTTATACCATGGAAGATCTTTATCAGCTGTCTTTTTGTGTGTATGTATTTAAAAGCATCGAACATTTTCCCCTACTAATCTCCCTTCTCTGCTTCCCAAAAAAGTAAACTGGTACAATTGGGCATTTCCCCCTTCACCTATTCCAGTGGTTCCCAAACTTGTTCCGCCGCTTGTGCACGGAAAGCCCCTGGCCAGCCGGGCCGGTTTGTTTACCTGCCGCGTCTGCGGGTTCGGGCGATCGCGGCTCCCAGTGGCCGCGGTTCGCTGCTCCAGGGCAATGGGAGCTGCTGGAAGTGAACCGCAGCCACTGGGAGCCGCGATCGCCCGAACCCGCGGACGCGGCAGGTAAACAAACCGGCCCGGCCGGCCAGGGGCTTTCCGTGCACAAGCGGCGGAACAAGTTTGGGAACCACTCACGTTTTCCATATGCATTAATCCTGCCAGACAGATTCATTGCACATGGGTTGTTGGTCATAGGAAGTTCATTCCTGCTGGTAGCCTTAACTTGACTATTTGTATAAGACCTACAATATAGAAACGTCTCCCATTTTTTCCATATGCTTGTCTGATTTACATAAGAATGGCCATACTGGGTCAGATCAAAGGTCCATCTAGCCTATTATCCTGTCTTCCAGCAGTGGCCTGTGCCAGGTGCTTCAGAGGGAATGAACAGAACAGGTAATCATCAAGTGATCCATCCCCTGTCGCCCATTCCCAGCTTCTGGGAAACAGAGGCTAGGGACACCATCCCTGCCCATCCTGGCTACTCGTCATTGATGGACCTATCCTTCTCTCCAATGTTCAGGTTAATAGAGGAGTAACACCACCTCCTCCCCAGAAATGTCCTTGTGAACGTCACTTGTTGCAAGTGACTATGGGAAAAGTTCTGCTAGAGCAGCACCATCCTTTGTCTAGTCTGCCTCTCAAAATAGGGCCTGGTTTGGTAGGCTACAGACTTGTTCACCCTGCCTCCTGTTTTGGTTTCTGGTGTCTAATTTATAAGGGCTAGGCAGAAACTTTCTCTGTGGGCAACTTATTCCATAACTGTCATCCTCTAGGTTTCTTGCACCTTCCTGTGAAACATTTGCCTCTGATCGTTGTTAGGGACAGGATAATGGACTAGATGGACATCTGGTCTGATCTGGTACAACTATTCCCATGTTGCACTAAGATGGTTATTTCAGTGTAATGTAGCATATAAAACTTGGTTATTTTTCATAACCAGTCTGCGCAAATCATACTGTTGATATCCACACGTCAGGTACTGTAGCTTTGATTCAACGTGGCTAATTTAACCCAGGAGAGAGGTTGGAGATTTTTGATTTAGTTGGGGATTGGTCCTGCTTTTGAGCAGGGGGTTGGACTAGATCAGGGATCTCAGACTCAGATTACCAGGAGGGCTGCATGAAGACTAATACATTTGGCCTGAGGGCTGCATCACTGACACTGCTCTGCCCCGCTTCTTCCCAACCCTTCCCCAAAGTCTCCACCCCCTCCCTGCCCCTATTCCAACCTCTGCCCCAAATCCCCACCTTTTCTCCGCCTCCTTCCCTGAGCACGTGGCTCCCCGCTCCTCCCCCTGGAAACCCCTAAGTGCTGCCAAACAGCTGTTTGGCACCGGGAAGTGCCTGGAGTTAGGTAGAAGAACGGGGATGAGGCGTGCTGGGGGGGTGCGGCAGGTGAGGGGAGCTTAGCAGGCCGCAGCAAAAAGCTCCGCGGGCCACATGTTTGAGACCCCTGGACTAGATGACCTCCTGAGGTCCCTTCCAACCCTGAGATTCTGTGCTTCTGTGAGATGCAATGAATTCTCCTATAATTTTATTCATTTTGTCATTACAATTTTGAACAGAGATGGGTTTTGGCAAGAGTAGTTCTGTTAAGGATTATCTATGCAAAGAATATTTGACTGGTAGACACTGTGCCTGTAGTTTCAAGAACATGAAGTTCTCAAAAATAAACATTCTGTTCTGCCAGCCCACATGCGGGACTTCCTGTCTCTTGCCTGCTGCTTTTTTCTAGGTTGCCCAACTTCTTGTTTCATTGGTTGTCTTTCCCTCTTTTAACAAGCTATTTAAAATACTCAGGTTTTTTTCTTCGGGAAATCACTCTATTGAAAGGTAGTGTTGTAGCTAATGTACAGACTTGTGAAGCACCTGAAGCCAGAAGGAATTCATAGAGCTTTCAATATCCAAGAGATAATTTTGTCTTGGACTTGGATTGTGAATGGTGGCTGGTGCCTATAGAAATGGTGTCTTACTAAATTCTTTATAGTGTCCCAATATGTTAACTGTTAAAAGTGATTGTCTTCAGGGGAAAAAACACAGTCCTGAAGTTCCTGATCAGACTCCCATTAAAGTCCAATGAGAAGACTACGATAGGTGTTGGATCAGAGTGTGTCTAGTTTTGTCAAATGCTCCGGCAAGTCTCTTGCTTTCACTTCCAGAATAGTGTCTGAGCTGCTGGAGCAAAAAGCCTGATGTTCTACCTGGCAGAACTCTTCACTCTGAACTTTGATTACTGAGACAGCAGCCTGAACTCTTATAATGCAGACTTTGATTTACTTCTCTCCTCCCCCACACTTCCCCTCCCCCCCCCCCCCCCCCAAAAAAAAAAAAAATTGCCCTGGGAAAAGACTACTAACAATGAAGTTGCATATCTATGGACTCCGGAATATGGCAAGCAAATAATTCATCAGCTTTTTGTGTGTGTTAAATGGCCCCTCCTTGACTTATGCTCTTTTCCATCCTGCATCCATATCTAGCAGTCTTTGAAAAATGCCTTCCCACAATCTGATATCACAGTGGCGAAGTCTCTTACCAGTTTTGTCACAATGCGTTTAGTTATTTTGCTGAATATACAAACATGAAGACCATAGGCTTCCTTCCAAAAAAAGAGCTACCTTTCAGCATATTAAAGCATCTCTCAATGGAAGTCGTGAAATAGAATGGTGAACATGACACCTTATTAGTAGCTACTAGAACTAAATTATTGACACTTAAGAACAGTTTTTTCTTCACCCGCAGTGCTTTGATGATGATTAGCAAAATATTTGTACTCTGCATTTTCTGTAACAAACATGGCTTAAATAAACTTTCTGTGATAAAATTCAGCTGAGTACATTAGTGATGCATACTGCATTTCTCCTGCTTCCAAATGCAGCTTAACTGATGTAATTAACTTTTTTTGTAGCTAAAAAACGTGACATCTATGACAAATATGGAAAAGAAGGCTTAAATGGAGGAGGTGGAGGTATGTAAACTTGGCATGTTTTTTCTTCCATATCATCTGAATGATTTTAACTGTTCCACTCTGCAGACTCATTTTAGTTAGATTGGTTCATGCTCTGAAAAGCATTTGTAGCCATAAGAGCTAAAATATTCTTAAATGCAATTAAATTATGTAGAAACAGAGCCACTGGGGATGTTGTGTTAGCACATACCATAGAGTAGCAACTTGACATGACCCCTGATAGGACTAGTTCCAGCCAGTGAATTTGCCTATTTAGTCCAAAACAGTATTTTAAACATGTAACAGGAATTAGTCTGTATAGTCAAAGTAAGTGAGGAAAAGCAAGTTAGACTCTAACTTGGCCCAACATTTAAATTTTGAAAAGTTTTTATAAAACATAAGACCAAAAGAAGAGACTACAATTTTTCTAAAATGTCTTTGTTATCCGTTGCTTTTTAAACAAATGTGACATTAACCTGCAAAGCAGAAACTGAAAGTTTCATTTTTACTTGGTCATGTTTGTTTAAAAAAAATAATAATAATAAAGTCGTCTTTTTGAAAGACTATCAGGTAGTCAAATAATAAATCAGAGGAGAAACTCTTCCCAAATTCTGCTGGGAGAGTCTACAATCATAAGTATAGTCTTAACAACTGAAATGTCTAATTTTAGCTTGTATTTGCCAAGTGTAAGTCAGAGATTCTTTGTGTAATATAAATCAGTGATTTTTCAACCTGTTCGCCAGGCCCCTGGGGGTCTGCAGACTAAGGTTTCCAAAGGGCTCTGCACCTCCATTCAAAATTTGAAGGATCTGCACAAGAACGAAGGTTGAAAACCACTGACCTAATTCAAAAGCTGGCAAGTGAGACTATCAAATAAGCCATCACAAGATTATACTGATTCAGAAGTAAAGATGCACCAGACTTCAACACCAACAAAGAGCTTTGATTTTTTTTCCAAACTCCGACAATAAGACTGTTCATTTTTAGTCAGATGTGTTCCTTTAAGTATAATGAGAAATAAATATTGATGTCTAGAAACCTGCAGAAGAACATAAATGATAGAAGTAACTTGTAGGCTACTGTTAACTTTAGGGATATCTAGCAAGTGACGGGAGGGGGAGAAATTGAAACTTTGTTTAATAAACTACAGATGACCTCTTTGACTGTCCAATTAGTAAAAGATGGAAACATCCTTTGCTGTAGAAAAACTGATTACAGTAATTCTAGATACAGTAGATCCTTTTTAGCAGAATGTGAGAATTTTAACATGAAAGTCTCACTCAGCAGTATTAAATGTGGTTTGAAGAATATGTTGAGAATCTATCCAATGAGCCAGGAATGAACTATTGTGGAAAAACTAGAATTCTGTGTTAGAAAATATAGCAACACATACAGCTTATACATACAACTCAAATATTTTGTGCTTCTGTAGTGTGAAGAGTTATGAAATGTGACTTCTTTTTCTGCAGGTGGAAGTCATTTTGACAGCCCATTTGAATATGGATTTACATTCCGTAACCCAGAAGATGTCTTTAGGGAGTTTTTTGGTGGAAGGGACCCCTTCTCATTTGACTTCTTTGGTAAGTCAGCAGCTTTTGGGGGGTAGTGGTGCGTCTGAGTAGTGGCTAAAATTCATCTCTACATAACAGATGTGTGTAATTTGACTTTCACCGGAGTGAAAACTATAAGTGATCTCTTGGATGTTTTAAAAAGTCTCTTTTTTTCACCTGTCTCCCTCCTTGCTTTTTGCTGTTGCACGTAGGGTTTTGTGGTCAGTTTTTGCTCTGTCAAGGTCTGATTTGTTTAAAAATAGTATATCAAGTTTGCTATCGTCTTTCTAAAAGAAGAAACTAATAAATCACACAACAGTTCTGCTTTAGTAAATGTGGGTTGCTGTCTGTATGGCGTAAAAACACTTTCTTCCCAAGTCTGGTGCTGCATGACAGTCAGAAAAAATGACACCCCCACCACCAAAAGAAAAAGCATAAGCAATACCTTCCGAAGCCTCTGGCTACCATGGAGTTAAAGAAAATAAATAATTAGCGGCAAACAAAGCCGTTTAAAAAATACTTTATGCTTGCCAGCATCATGTCAATGAACTGTATGCTTGTGAAGGCACCCTCGGCCATACAAAAGATCTCAGCCAAATTGCTATGGATCTTATTCAATCTCTGCAAGTGCAGCTGGTTTCCCCTTTTGATCCATAAAAGGAACACATCCTGTGTTCAGCCTTTCACTCCTGGAACTGCCTAAAGGAACCAGAAGGAGTAACATCTTGAGGATTGCAAGAAGAATTCTCTGCCTGTTTACAGACAAGACATGTGAAACGAGACCTCCTGATTATTCCATAGAGCTGAAGAGGAATTAATGCAACACTACTGCAAACAGTAGGTGACTTTTATGATTAACTCCAAAATGGGAAAGGAGCACAGATCATTGTCTTATCCTAGGAATCTTTGAAAAAATTCATTAGTGGGTCAGAGGAAGCTTGTCTACTACATGTTCACGATACACATGTACAGTTAAGGTTGAGTGTGCAGTGGGAGAGATTTGTACCATGAATTTGTTTTGAGAGCAGTGAAGCTTCCCATAAACTAACACGTATGCCCCAACATCTTTTCACAATCTTAATCAGAACCCATTTTTCCTTCCTCTCCCCATGCCTTCCTATTTACATATACGCCAACACTATGTAAGCGTATGAAAGATAAAGCTAGATTGACAGAGGCCAGTTTGTTTCCCGGAGATTGTGCCGAGTCTACCAAAACATGCAAAAATGAAGAAATCCTGGGAAAGGGGGGACGCTTGTTTTCTAATGCTTTAAAGAAGAGGGAAATGTGGGTTTTTTTTGTTTTTTTTTTTTTTTTAATGGCCTTATTTCTTTTACCTTAGTTTTTAAGGCGGAAGAGAGGCTTGGATTCTATCTGTGTTGATAATGGAAAAAAACAAATTTCAGTTCTTTCAGAGATGAGCCCCATTGACCTGCAGGAAGAAAAAAAGGCTTAGGTGGGGGAGAAATGAAGAGGAAAGGGAAAGGAGTCAGAAGATTTTAGTTTCCTATTCAGAAGCTAGGCCCCCCCCCCCCCCCTGTTTTTTGTAATTGCTCTTTAGATTCCCCTTCCTCCACTTTTGGGTAGGAAGTGTGTTCTGCTTCTAGTGAAGGAGTGAAGCTGAAGATGACAGCTTTAGTACTGGCAACACTTAAAAATGATCCAGGAGCAAAGGGAGTTACTTCCAAGTTGGGTACTGATGAGTGGTGTAGTTATTTCTCAACTGTTGAGAGTATGAAATTAAGTAGTTAAACTGAGTTCAAGGAATCATATGACTAACTGCAGCATCCCTGTACTCAGACTATTTCATTTCAGTATAATATATAGAAAAATAACAGAGTAAAAATGCTTAAACACATGGGATCTTCATTTTAGTGATCAGCTTCTAAAACAAAGTATCCATAATTTGAATAACTGTTCAATACAAATATTAAACCATTTTGTTAGCATATAGAAGTCATTTATTATTGCCGTTTTCCTATTTAAGTGGCCAGATAATGGGGCCACTTATAAAGGAGGAAGAAGTTTATAGGTACAGTGACTTAAATTTTTAAGATGACATGCAACTTCATTGACATAATATACTGGTAAGTGACAAAGTAGCTAAGAATGGTGAACTAACTTACTAATTGCAGTGGGCATGTTTCTTTAGATTTCTACTCAGTGGTCATCAGTTGGCTGCCTGAGGAGTCTAATGGAGGATCAAAGGAAGGGTTTGTGGAGGAAGAATATAGTGGAGGAATGGCAGAGAAATCAGCGGAGGGGCTGGAAGAAGAATCCAGTGGCGGAGGGGCTGGAGGAAGAACTTGGTGTAGGATAGGCGGAGGAAGAATCTGATGAAATATTGGAGGAGGGATGTCAGTGTAGGATTAGAAGAGTGGAGGGGAGGAGCCTAGTAGAAGATCAGAGGGGGAATTCTCTGGAGAATGGGAGGAGGAGCCCTGCTGAAGAGCTCTTAGTTAAAACAAACTTTATTTTTAAAAGAGTGTTTTGATTCCTCTTTACATTGTTTCTTTACTAAGATGGATTGTGGGAAGAAGTGTAACAAATATTTTCACTATCAGCACTTCAGCCCTCTGGATTCAATTTGTTCTTCAGCTCTCAATCACAACAAGACCCACAAAAGATTAACTCAGTGTTTGTAAAAATCTGAATACTTGTGGCTAAACGTACAACCAGCAATTGGGTTCTTCATATAAGAAGGTGAAGATTTGAGATTCAGAAAAATCACAAGTAGTTTTGAATACTTTTCAGGTAGGAGAACAGCCATTTGCAGATAAGTGTGAAACAGCTGTGTTTCTCAGGTTGGGGTAGGTAGTATACAATCACAAGGTATTCAAAGACTATCTTGTACCCGGAAGTATGTTTTGGTAGACTCTGCATAAAGTCTGTAAAATAAATTGGCCTCTTCTGTCAACCTAGCTTAATCTTTCATACACCTATGTAGTGTTGGTGTATATGTAAATCGTCTCCAACTTAAAATTACAGGAATGGAAAAGGATGAGGTTTTAGTTGATGGAAGACCTATAGTGACAGCTGAACACAGCAGAAGAATGTAAAAAATACATTTGATAGAAGCAAAACTAGATGTGGTGGTGTATGAGAGAACACTGAGGAACCATTTCCAAGCATGTGCAACACTAGGGATGGGATGGTCTACAGAACTATATCTGTGGTCTTCCCTGCTTCGCCAACTGAGGCCACTTTAACACCTATATACACAATATGTATTTTTCTTTGGCTCTTATGAGTGACTTAAGGGGGCAAGTAACCGTAGCCCAGCTGCCCAGGGCCGAAGCCCTCGGGCTTCAGTCTCAGGCCTGGGCCGCAGCAAGTCTAACACCAGCCCTGGTGACCTCATTAAAATGGGGTCACAACCCACTTTGGGGTCCTGACCCACAGTTTGAGGACCCCTGGTGTAGCCCAATAGCCTGTCTTTTAACAGTGGCCAGTACAAGGTGCTTCAGAGGGAATGGCCAAAACGGGGCAGTTGATTAAGTGATCCACTCCTGTCATCTCGTCCCAGCTTCCAGCAGTCAGAGGTTTAGGGACACCCAAGAACATGGTGGTTGTGTCCTTGACTATCTTGGCTAATTGCCATTGATGAGCCTATCCTCCACAAAGATATCTAATTTATTTTCTGAACCCACTTGTGCTTTTGTTTTTTCACATCCTATGGGCAAGGAGGTCTGTGGGTTGACCGCGTTGCGTGAGGTACTTTGGTTTGTTTTAATTTCATTGGGTGACCCCTAGTTCTTGTGTTATATGAAGGGATAAAAATAACACTTTTTTTGTTTTCCTCAACACCATTCATGATTTTATAGACCTCTCCCAGGCCTCTCTTCTAAGCTGAAATGATCCTGTTTTTTTAATTTCTTGTTTGGAAGCTGTTGTATATTCCTAATTTTTGTTGCCCTTCTCTGTATTTTTCCAGTTCAAATTTTTTTTAGATGAGGTGACTGGAACTGCATATAGTATTCAAGATCTGGGTGTACCATGGTTTTATATAGTGGCATTATGGTAGTAAGAAAAAATATCTATCCCTTTCCAAATGGTTCCTAACATTGTTAGGTTTTGAGTGCCTCTGCACATTGAGTAGATTCCCACCTGCCCCTGCCCCAAACTATCCACAATGAGTCAGATTTCTTTCTCGAGCAGCAACAGCTAATTTAGACCCTGCCATTTTGTATGTATAGCTCGGACTTTTTCCCAGTATACATTACTTTCCATTTATCCACATTGAATTTCATCTGCCATTTTGTTGCCCAGTCACCCTGTTTAGTGAGATGGTCTAGTAACACTCCAATCACTGTGTCATGTGCAAATTTTGCCACCTTACTGTTCAACCCCTTTTCCAGATCATTTATGAGTAGGTTGAACAGTACAGGTCCTTGGGGAACCTAACTGTTTACCCCTTTCCATTGTGAAAATTGATAATTTAGGAAACAAAAGTAGGAATATCTTTTAATCAGTTCCATGAGAGATCCTTCCCTCTTATCCCATGACTGTTTACTTTGCTTCAGCGCTTTTGGTGCGGGACCTTGTCAAAGGCTTTCTGAAATTCCACGTACATTATATCAGCCAGACCACCCTGTCCATGTGCTTCTTGACTCCCTTAGTGAATTCTAATAGATCCCCTTACAAAAGCCATGTTGACTCTTTCCCAATGACTAATATAATCTCAGTAAATTTTTTATTTTTTAGGAGAACTATAAAACCTAGATTGTACATATGAGGGGAGGGGCTTGTACATAATTCGGTGCTCCCCTGATCTATACTACTGTCTGAAACCAAGATAAAATTACATCTGTCCACAACTTATGTATACATTAAATAATTGTCTTTGAATTCCAAAATAGTTGAATTTCAGTAGCTTGATGCTGATTACAGCCAACAATCAGTATGTTCTGGAAGCATGCATAGGCTCTGTACAAAAGCAAAGGAAACAAGTCTCTGAGCTTGCAATTCTAAGAAAACAATTAAAATTGAGGAGGGAAAGGCAATATTATGTGCAACGTGATCATAAGCATGTCAAGTTCCATTTTTTACAAATATGTGCTTGTTCTGTGTATTAGACTGTAATGTGTCTTTTGGGTGGCACTTAAAATTAAGTGAGAGTAAGGCACTGGTGAAGTGTGCATGGTGTAATCTACAGGGTTGAAAGTGGAGGACTAAGCATTAAAGATGGGGAATGAGGTCTGGGCAGCTTCAGGGTTGCAGCGATGGAAGCGGGCAGGGACGTGGTGGGGGGGGAACACCCGGAGTCTAAATCTACAGCTATCTTAAGGACCCTGTGTTGGCATAGCCCCCTAGAATAGGTGCAACCTGTGCTGGCAGAAGGAGTTTGTTCTTTTGGGGTCAGAACACCACCTTTCTTGACAGTGTTAGCTACATCTGTTGAAGCATTGTCCTGTCAACATAACTCTGTCTACACTGGGGTTTATTGGTGTAGCTCTGTCAGCTGAGTGTATGGTGGGGTGTTTTTGGTTTTGGTTTTATTTTCACACTCTGACACAGCTTTGCTGATATAATTTAAATGTAGGGTAAGCCCATGTATCATGAGTAGTGATGGCAAGAGCCGGAGACTTCCATAGTCCATCTCCTTCATGCTTCTCCTAGCTTGTGTTGCTGTTGTGACCGGGATAAGGAGATAATGGGTCTGACACAGGTCACCTGTAAGTGGCCAATGATGCAGTGGATTTTAAAAATATATAGTATAGCTTTGACATGAGTGTGTTTTCTTTTTTTTTTTATTTTAATGCCAGGTAACTGAAGATAAACTGGACTATAAATAGAAAGCATAATAGTGGGCAGTAATATAATATAGATCACTTGTATGCATGAGTGAATGACCTTCATAACTCACTAGTGAGTCATTCTCTAACTAGCAGGAATAAATTGGACTATAGCACTGTTAACTGCAGTGGCTTTATTTGCTAGCTAATATGCTGGAGTGAGACTCACATATGCTAGTCTTTGAAATTACTACTCCAGGAGTGTGATGACTTGGCACAAAAATATTATTAGAATTTAATATTTCCAAGAGTTTGTCAGATTTGCTAACGCACATATAGTGTTAAAGGTAACCTACAAAGGATTTTTTTTTTTTAAACATTGAGGTTGTTACAAATCTTTGGGGTTTTTGATGGAAAAGAGAAGCTGAAAGCCTTTTGGGGGAGAAAAACAATTCCTATATTTTACCTCACAGACCAGACTATAAATTTGTATTCCTTGGTTTTGTGGGAGGACCAGTGAGAGTTGTAAGGGATTATTGTGAGTTCTTAACATCATATTTGATGGGGGTAAGAGTATTGGTGCTCTCGAACAAAGGCTTCCTTTATTCAAAATGTGTTCATTTTGTCATTCATGTTAAGTAGGTGTAAGCAAACCAAACAGAGGTTTAAACTGTGGTTAAAAATCCCATTTCCTTTCAGTTCATCTTTTTTTTTTTTTTTTTTTTTTTTTTTTTTTTTGGAACTTGTAATGTAGTCATTTCACTAGCTCTCAGTAATCGGGCTTCCAGCCGAGGTGGGAACTGGATTTTAATGGGGGAGGGAGAGAACCTGCTCTTGGTTTCTGATCTTCATTTAAAATCAACTTGGAATTCTAATTGGTACAGTGATTATTCTCAATTCACTGAAAATGACAGTGGCCCAGATTCAGGAAAGCAAAGACATGTTTAACTTTAGATATTGCCTTCAATGGGACTTAAGTATATGCTTAACTCTTATCCTGCATGAGAATATCTTCCATTCTCTGCAACATCACACTGAGATTGGTTTTAGAATTGGAAAATTCTATAGTTGAAGAAAATATAAATGCTATTACAGACCTCGTATGTTGGAAAATAACTTCTTACATTTCACTTTTAAACTATTGTTTTTGCAACATTACATTTTTCAACAACATTTCATCACAGGTCAGGCTAACATGCCTAAAACTGTTCTGTAGATAACTCATATTTGTAAAATATTTTGTAAATGTTGCCAGTGTCCTGTGCTGTGTAATATAGGTCTTGTAAAGTTCTGCTGCAATGGGAACTGAAATCCAACATAGCTTACGTTCAGCATTAAAGAACTCCACCTTAATGGTACATTGTGTAAATCATGGTCCTGCAAAATGCTGATGTTATGCTAGTATGATGTAAAACTCAAACTTCAGTTTCTTTATTTGTAGTATGCTAGTGGAATTTCCCTTTTATCCTGACACCTCTTCTGTAACTTTCTATGAAGTAATAACTTCCATATAGGTATTCCATATTTACTTATTAGTCTCTGACCAGTGTTTTATAACCATAAAAAATCATATTTGTGCCAGGGAATAGAACCAGTGGCCTGCCAGTTTATTTTTTTAAATCCAGCTATAGGCTTTTGAGTTTAAGCACTGGCTGAAGGACATTTTGAAGTTTAATTTGTGCGAGTCCCAGCACCTTGAGATTTGGCAGTTCGTAGCCCCAGCACCTCTGGGCTTGTTACACCAGTTATGAAAGTGTGTGGTTTTTATTAAAAAAAAAATAAATAAAAATTGCTTGAGCCCCAGGACCTCTTTCATTACAAATTAAGCACTGCCTTCAGCCCTTATTTTTTTTCTTCCCATAAAGCTCTTATTGTCCGAATTTCCTCTTAAGCATCTAACCCTCCAACTAGCTAACTTAAACTAAACTAAAACATTTGCAGATCCCTTAAAGTTGTATTATGACTATTTTAATTCCCGGTTTCCAATACCCTTTAAATTTCAGTCTTAACGGAACACTAACATACGTTGAGCCTGTCTTAAGTAGAGTCGTGGTGGGCGTGGTTCTTGGATAAACCTTGAATGAAATTATACAAGAAGTCTTGAATATTTAGGGGTTGAATCAAACTTAATCACATCAACAATATTAAGTTTAAGCCCCAAAACACAGCTTGACAGACAAGGTGTTCTACGGAGAGAAGGGCTTCTCTTGCTGTAATTTCAGATGTTTGACATTCTGATGAATAGCAAGCAGATAGACCTCATTTCTTGATAGCACAATTAAAGCAAAGTGTGTTTTATAGTTAATGGCCATGTGAGGAGACAAGTTCTTAATTACCCAGATGTTAACTGACGTGAATTTGGTATCTAACCTACATGAATTTGGTATAAAACGTGGATTTTTTTTTGTGTGCATATATGAACATACATAGCTATTGTATAAGGTTTGATTATATAGCATAACTGGTGTGGAACACATTTCTCGGCTGAAAAGTGAATTTCTGCATGTTCCCCCTGATTACTCGTCATTTGCAAACTGGCACAGCACTAAGGAAGCAGGACTTTATTCTCAGCATGCCATTACTTTAATAATAGTACTTAAAGTTCTGGAGACCAAAAAGAGTTGGGGGTGTGTGAGTAATATTGGTCTCTTACAGGTATCAAAGGAACACAGAATTGCTATACTGAATCAGATCTGTGCTCAGATATTCTGTCAGACAGTGACTAGTACCAGATGCTTCAGAGGAAGGTGCAAGAAATTTCCTTCTCTACTAGAAGTCCGCATACTTATTAAATATAGGAACTACTGAATAAAACTGATCACTTCAACCTCCTGTATAAAAACCTGGTTTTTGTTTGTAGAAGATCCTTTTGATGACTTATTTGGAAACAGACGAGGTCAACGTGGGAACAGAAACAGAGGTGGTGGGCCATTTTTCTCTGCATTTAGTGGATTTCCTGCATTTGGGAGTGGCTTTTCTTCATTTGATACAGGTAAATATTCTAAAGCGAACTTCAAGCCAAATTTAATATTGCTAGAGAGGGAGTTTCTCTGGAACAGTAAATTGGTACAATGCAGTTAAAAAATCATATACAATACTGAGTCCTGTTACATCTACCTGTAGAGTCCCCTAGTTTAAATAGAGCCGCGGTATTGTAAAGTATTATTTGATATAGCTAAAATCTCATGAAAAGAGAGCGTAAGCCCTGTTAGAAAGAAATTGGCTCTATTCTGCTTTTTGGTCTTTTACTGACACCATTACACTGGACAAGTCTTAACCTCTCAGTACATCAGTTTCTATATCAGTGTTACTTGCCTTACCAGGGGGTGTGTTCAGTGTTCTTGAGGTCTCCAAAAAAGGGACTGCAATAGTGTGTGCCTTTAAACAAGATTATGAACTCCAAGTGCTCTCAATTATTGGAGCCTAGTTGAATGCTAAAGGCCTAGTTTTTGCAATTCCACTTGAATTCAGTGGGAGTGACCGTTACCTAGCAACTCTGAAATTGAGTAACTTTGGTATTTGAAATTGGGGAGCTACAATTAATAGATCAAAATTTGATGGTCCAGCAGACCTTCCTAAAGTAGAACAGTTGTTAAACGGTTTCTGATGAAATTATGTTTACAGTGCTTTAGTCAAATACTTATCATGTCTTCCCCCCAGGTTTTACTTCGTTTGGTTCACTGGGACATGGGGGCCTTACTTCGTTCTCCTCTACGTCATTTGGTGGCGGTGGGATGGGTAGCTTCAAATCGGTATCAACTTCTACTAAAATAGTTAATGGCAGAAAAATTACTACAAAGAGGTAAGTGATATAAACAAGATAAATGTTGTAACAAAAACGAGGAGTCCGGTGGCACCTTAAAGACTAACAGATTTGGGCATAAGCTTTCGTCCCCAAATAAATCTGTTAGTCTTTAAGGTGCCACCGGACTCCTCATTGTTTTTGTGGATACAGACTAACACAGCTACCCATCTGATACTTGGTACCATGCAAGTTGTTGTAATAGAATTCGTCAATATTTTTCTGATAACTTTCTTTACCCTTACTGTTTTGGTTTCCCAAAATGTAATAACTTAGATATCCAATTCTGTGTGAATTGTAATGCTAGACCTATTTGATTCTCTTTTCTTTCCCTGCCATTACAGGATGGTTCCCTGCTACAGTATATGTAAGGATGCAGAGGTTGGGCAAAAAGTACCTAATGCCCTGTAGCCAAGAGTTTATTCAAAAGTGGGGAAAACCCTTAGCAGCAGTATCCTGTGTAGCCTAATTGATGGATTGGTGTATTGATTAACTTCTTTTCTTTCACAGTAGTTGATAAGGGTTCAGTTTCTTGAATAGCTACAGCATCAGGAAGATTACCAATGTTGTTAGAATGAGACCTGAGGAGTACAGGACAAACAACTAAAGTTTATCACAAGTCCCTTTTTATTAGCAAATCTACTAAACAGATAGGTAATCCCACAAACACTGAAATACAACAGCAGATAGAGTGTAATGTGTTTAGCCCTGTAACTGGCATCACTCACATCTTCTGCGGGGATCCCCACAGTGTCGGTCAATATACTCATCTTCATTGTCATTGTTATCACCAGTGGGAGTCATCCACGGCATGTAGATTAGAATACAGTTTTTATAATGTGTTAGGCTGATGCCCACAGGGGTTCATGCATATTTATGAAGGTTTCCACCCCTTTTCCTCATTTGAACTTCCATCTCCCACTACCTTTGGAATAGCCTATGAAAAATGGGACCGTTTGTTAATTTTCCTTATTCTATTAATATTTACATTACTGAGTCACCATAACTTGTGGCTAGCATACTGAAATGGCTTCAAAATCCAAAAAATATTATAACCAGCTTTCACTAGTACGTTACAGTATATATTTCCTAAATAGCAGAAAGTTTAGCAGCAGTGGAACAATTTTATGATATCTTGTGATGTAGGGTCATTGCTATCTTGTGACAAATTTTGATCTAGGTCACTTACTGGTTAGTTGCTTTATGTCAAGTGTGTCTTTAGTCCTGAGGCCTTGTTTGGCTAAGCTAAATATCTTACAGGCCTGAGGGCTATAGGCCATGTTACAACATTAATTCTTTTATTTCCCCTTTATATCCTGAATATATGTGATCTCTTTTTATGCTTGGGTATACTTGCTGAGAAGCTCAGCAACCTGTCAGCTGCTGGGCAGGGAGTGGATACTGGGATTCCCAAAATGCTGCTGTCATTGGAACTTGCTCAGGGGTGATGCATCTTTTAGTATTGGCTTTTAGCTAGTAAGCGTCTGAAAACTGAAGCCCTCCTCTCCAGGCTGCTGGAAGAGAAAAGGAGTATGCTCTTGCTTTCCCTTCACCAGTGGAGCTACTGATTTGGGTATTGGGAGGCCACTGTTCTACTCCAACCCCAGCTTTCTGGTTGTAAGTAGCATGAGAAGCGTAGCAGATGGTCTAAGCTATGCTCCAACTTTCCCCAGCCTTTGTTTTGAGTTGACCCTCCCATCCAGTAGGCTTCCCAAGCAACATCAGTGAAAGTGAACTTTTCAGTGTCCCTACTGACTGTATGGATTTGAAGTGCAGATAGTCTTGTCTGATCTGTCAGGTAAGCTAAGAGCAGGAGTTAAGGTTCTCCACCAGGAAAAACATATTGCTCACTACTGGTGAGTGAATGTTCAAACACTACACACATCAGAACCTCTCCTCACTATTTTACACCAGTCCTTGGGGAAACCCTCTGCAAATATGAAGTAGTGACAAAATACCATGCAGTAAATTAAGGATATGCATCATAACTGTAATTGACAGTTGTCAAACTGAAGTGTTCTTAGTACTTATGAGGTCTCAGCCCAATGAACTATACTAATACCACGTACTAAATCTTTAAGAAGTGGAGCGAGACCTCTAGGTTTTTGTTTGAATTATGCAATCTGTAAACTAGCAAAAATGCAAGGTTCTACTGTATAAGTTAACTGGAGAGGTGTCCCTTAGAACAAACCTCTTGACACATTTTTGTAATTAAAGTGAATTAGTGACAGTGCCGAAAACCCAATGTTTTTTGGTATTTATGCAGTGTCAGCTGGACAAATACCATGACACAGAAATTGCAGTCCTTCCTCCAGTCATTGAGCTACAGTTTGCGTTCAAAATGATGCTTGGACAAGGCCTGGGTAACTAGATAGGCCTTGCATCATGCCCTGTAAGTTAGCAAAATCAAGCCCTGCCAAACCCTTGTGGAAGAATTTCAATAGAGCAGTGGTTCTCAACCAGGGGTCCTTGGCCTTTGGCAGGCCATGAGCAGGTTTCAGGGGGTGTACGCCAAGCATGGCCAGTGTTAGACTTGCTAGGGCCCAGGGCAGAAAGCCGAAGTCCTGCTGCATGGGACTGCAGCCCAGAGCACCCAGCCCCACTACCCAGGGCTAGGGCTGAAGCCAAAGCCTGAGCAGCTTAGTTTCACAGTTCCCCCTGATGTGGGACCCCCACGCAGTTGCTTACTACCTCCTAATGCTGGCCCAATTATTGTGGCACAGCTGGGCTGTGGAGTTTTTATAGTATGTGGGGACCCTCAGGGAAAAAAGGTTGAGGACCTTCTGTCAGCCTGGAGGAACTGACCTATCTGGACTATGAAGTAGAAAGTCTCTGCTGTTGGCTGGGAGGCTGTCTCCGTGTCTGTAATCCATTACATAACTTTACCCATGGCTTTTGTAACCAGTTAAGAGGCAGTCATCTCAACCACTTAAAAGTAACATGGTACAGTTTGTGTCCACACAGCAGCTTTTCAGTCCTCACAACTACTTCATATGGTCAAACCATTGTATAGTGGGTTCTGGGAAAATCTGGACAGCTGTTTCATAGTGCATCATGAAGGAATCAATAGCTCAGAAGACATTCAAACAGAAAGCAGGGCAGTACCTCATGTCGTGTCCTGTTGCATAGACTTGGGAAGAACAGGCCAAATTAATTACTTTATGCAGACATGATTAGAAGATTCTGTCCACAGAGCAAACAAGTGTGGCTAACTGCTTATAGGAAGACAATTGTTTCAGTCTAGGAGCAAAATGCTGTTAGCTGACATGGTGGTTAACAAAGTGGTAACTCTCTACATGTAACAAACGATGCTTAGAACAACCCAGGCCACAAACTTGTTACAAATGTTAAGGTGCAGGGTGGACAAGATCTCTATCTTTAAGTTTAGTAGAAATAAGACTGAATTGCTCCCCGAAGCCGATAAGAAGCTGTGCAACATACAGGACACAGATGTACTGTGCTCAACATAACTAGCACTCTGAGAAAAGGGATGATGTTTGAATGATGACAATGATAGTATACTTTTGAAAGAAAACTACCATCTTGTGACCAAGCGAGGAAGAGTTCCTGGCCACTACTACTACTTACTTCCTCTCTGAAATTTGGGTATAGTTATATAATTTTAAAAAAAACCCAAGCAAACATTGATCAGTCGACATTGAGAAAGAGCAGGTAGTTGTCTTTGGAGAGAACAGAGTGCATCTGCCTGTTCATCAAACTTCCTACAAACCACAGCAACTGTCTCTGATTCTTCACTGAGTAGATCCTTCCTCTGTCGGATCATCAAAACAGAATTCTATCACTTGATTTATGAAGTGAAAAGCTTCTACATATTTCTGTACTCTAAACACAGGTTACTTACGGATAGTATGTAATACAGACCAGCCCTAAATATGGCTTATGTTTGTGCTTTGAACAAGCAATTATAATTCAGTGACAAGGGAATAAAATGGTTTGCTTTGCAAACCCAGAATTGCACATTAAACATTTTAACAAGGGGAGGTAAACCCTACATGCATTGTCAAGATTGCCTGCTGAAAACCAATCAAGAGATGCAAAAGTTAATCCTGCTTGTGAACCTTAACTTGGCCATGTTAAGCACATGCTGTGTAGCACTATTTTGGTGCTGTTGCACATGTTCTCTGTGGTGGTTCATCCTGCTTAACTAAAACATATCAGTGTAATATTGTGGGGAAAATATACACCATAAAACACACTATGCTGAACACAGCTGTCGGAGCCTGAACTGCCACAGTTCCTAACTACTACTTTTAACTGAAACTCAAAACTAAAATTGCATATGATGCTTTTTGAATGGGAGGGTGGGGAGAAAAGGAAAGAGATGAGAACTTCAGCCTAAGAGGAGAACTCTGATTATGGAGAATAGAGTGCCACTTCAGCTGCAGTGACTAGGAGTCACTTCCAGAAAGGCTTTTCAGTGGGGTGGGAAAGAAGACGCTAATTACTGTGGCTTCTCCACTGTTGAATGTGATCACTCACTTACTGCAGTTGCATCAGCCAAGCTTTGGCCCTAGACTTGGCAATGTATTTCATTACCTAAATATCGACATGTGTGGTGTACTTTGATCATATTGAAAATGCTTTAAAACTATGATTAAATGAATTTTTGTCCTACAGAATTGTTGAGAATGGACAAGAGAGAGTGGAAGTTGAAGAAGATGGCCAGTTAAAGTCATTAACAGTAAATGGTAAGGAGCAGCTGCTACGCTTGGATAACAAGTAATTCAACGCACGTGTTAACAGAAATTTTAAGCTATAACAAGCACCATTTGAGGAGTAACAGGAACATTTTTTTGAAGATTTCAAACGAACTCTTTCAGTATCTGTACTTAATCTAAAGTATTTATAAACAGCTCATCGGAGCTCATGGTATTTGTCATAGACTTTTGAGTTAATTGTTGGGACCACATCAGTAGGACCATTTTTTGTCCTTAAATTGTTGTAAATTTCTGTATGCACTTTGCTTTTTATTAAACATGATCCAAGGTTAGCCGTGATCCTTCAGTAGTGCTAGGCAAAATGTACACTAACCACTAGCATGAATCTTGCTTTTCCCATTTTGTTTGAAATGTGAGCCAACTAGTAGTTTGTCTGCTGTGAAATTAACATTTCAAGGATGAACTCTTCAATAATTTCAACTTTTTTTTTTAATATTTAGTAGTGAAAGATGTTAATACGTTCCTAGTAATGCATTTCTGGTTTAAATAAATTAAGGATGTTTTCTAGTTGTGCATGAATGCCAACAACTTAGTAAGTTCTGACAATGTTTAAATATGTAATGTTTAAGCCTAGGAAAACAACAAAAAGTAAAGCTGGTGAGCTGGGTCTTTTGTCAATTGCTAAATTCAAAATGAATAAATGCTGATGTTTGTGGTGCATTCTTTCATGGATGGCATTTGTAGCCGCCTTGTGTCTGTGTGATTTGGGCAAGTGGGGAACCATATTTTGCTTTTCAACACCTGCTTCCTTCAAGCTTCAGGCCGAGGGGCTTTTCTTTGCAAATGTTTTCTTCAATGTGACTGAAAACATGGCTTGTAGTTTCCTTTCCAAACCTATATGTGAAGTATCTATCTATAGGGTGTTTTCCCCAGAACTGGCTGGATAACTGTCACTTCCCCCGAATGTATACATTTCAACTTGTCCGAAAGTAATACTCTGCATTGTCTTGTAACTAAGATGTCGAACACAAGTATACAATATCTCTGAAAACACTGCATTAAAAGTCCTTTTCTTCATATATGGGGCAACATGCCCATCTGTAGATAGACTTCCACAAAATTATCGATATCTGTCAGTAAATGAAAAGCAAACCTAAAATACCTATATTAGCAGTGTTTTTTCTAATGTTCTGGCATAGATGTAAAAGGAAGAGTAACTGTGATTCATAAATGTCAGCATCTTCAAAACTGAGTCGTCAAGGAAGTGAGTAACTATATAAACCTGCTATTAATGCGGTGTCTTCAGCTGCATAGACTTGAGTACCATTGGTTTACACACTTACTAACCAACATTAAAAATGCAGAAAAGTGCCTACTTACATTAATGGAATGGGGAGTGAGGCAAAGTACTAATTTGTAGATGATTTGTAGAAAATTTATAGTTTTGTTTTGTTTTTTTCAAAGCTAGGCAAAAGCAATGGTTTGCAAGGCTCCTCTATGCCTGCTTTATATAGTAGGTATTTATGCTCATTCATCAGGTATTTTGTGCACTGGGTATTTATGTAGAAGTGATGCATGTGCAGTTTTATGCATGCAGCTAGCTCTGAACATCTGGCCTACTGTGAATCATTTAGGCTAGTTTAACTTCCAGATATGTTATGTAAAACCTCAAAGTGTATGGTTTTGAAGTGATCAGTTAATCCTTTCTAGAGAATACTGTCTGTGATGTTACACTAATGAATGTCTGAGAATTAAAGTTCAGGAGGTAGATGGAAAAAATTGGCAAACTATTCTTCAGGATAACTGATTCAACTTAAACCAAGAACAAATAACCTAACAAATTGTATTAATTGTTGGTGACTGCAGTGAGGTTAAACACTGTGAGGTTACAAAATTTTAAATTTTTCTCCCCCTCAATTTTATAGTCAAACAATTAAAGAGGGTAGGAGAAGGAATGAAATATAAAAGTTATAGTTTAAGGTTGGGAGATCAAAAGGTATGTACATTTTTAAAGTATATGCCAAGACCTTGTAATAGAAGCTCAAAACTTAATCTAGCAACTCTGCATTGTTTCCTTGTCAGTTTTTCCTCTCTTGCACTTGTTGCCCAAAAGATGACTAAACAGAAAAACAAGAAGTTACTTAAAATGGTTTGAAATACATTTGTAATTAGGTCTGAAAATGTTAGCCACAACACACACACACACACACACACACACACACACACACACACACACACACACACACACACACACACACACACACACACACACACACACACACCCCTCTACTGGCATGACTTCAGTGTGTTACAACTCCTACCTGTGAAATACATGTGGCTCTTCATTTAGCTGTTTGGCATAAGCTGAGTTGTAAATTGCATAGTGAGAGCTTAACATGGTGACTTCATTTACGACCCAGTCTGGATGGTGCTTTCTCTGCCTTCAGACTTCCATAGTTGATGTTTTCAGTGGTAGGCCCCGTGTGGTTATGGAACATGGCAACATTGCACTCCTCAGGTAAAAAGAGAAAATAACCCCCCCCCCCCCCCAATAAAAAAAGCTGGCCAGTTGGTCCAATCACTCTAATTAGTCAATCAGTAAGACCTGCACAGTAGTTAAAAAATAAAAACCTACACACAGTCATCTGAGGGAGTTGACCCTTGAACCAAATAACTGTTTTTGATTTGGTCCCGGTTCTATTACTTGACTGGCAATCCCACTTCCATGTATAGTGGTGTAAAGACTTTAAGGCTCCACATTGTTTCAACATGCAGAGTGCTGTTTCAGAATCAAGTCATACTTCTCACTCTTTAATTGTCACTTGCTGTTCATTCTGGATATAAAAATCAAATCCTGACCTCCACCCCTTCCTCCCCCATATAGATCCATTGTGCACCTGCAACACAAGGGTGTAAGTTAGGCTTCTGTGCCTGAGACCCTGTGACTGCATGTCTCTGGTAGCCTTACTGTGTTAGAATTGTCTCACTACTGTAATACAGAAATACATGGCTATTTTGTGCTCTGTTGAAAACCCACTTTTATTAGGACGCGTTTAAGAACTTTGCATCACTTTTCTTACTAATACATTCTTTTCATGCAAGACCTGCTCCTTAGGAGTGAAGGGTTACTTCGGGCACCAAATTTAAAGCCTCATTAACTTTCCCTTCTGCATGGCCAATAGAAAAATTTCTAGTAACTGGTAAACTTTTTCAGTGCTAGCAGATATCTGTACAATGCTTTATCAAATGTGTAGAGTAAAATGGGACTAAATGGAAACTTGTCCTCTTAAAGCTTTTTGCCTAAAAGTAAGAAATTTCATGCAGATAGAGAATAAAATGCTAAATATTGGACATCTGAAAAAGCAGGGCAGGACATATGCTAAGATTAAAAAAAAAAAAAAAGCTTCCTTCAGATTTAGAAAAATTAGAGGTGGTTTCTAGGACTACTATCCTTTCTGTAATCTGGACTTTCATACTTTTCAGTCTATCCATAGCATATAGTATTCTACTAATGCTTTTACTTGGTGAAACATCTCAGCCCCTTCTGTGCAAAACTAGATAATTCTTCTTTACAGGGCAGTAATTTAAGTACTGCATGTTATACTATATAATATGTGGGGGGTTGGATTATCCAGCTTTCAGTAGGACACAGTCACAAACTGCTTTATAAACTAATGGTTTTGGTTTTGTCTGAATGTATTTAGGTGGCAACATACTATTTTGTTAATCTTTGAAATTTGTTTACTGAAGCAGTCTTAATTTGTAATCCATAAGGAATCTAAAACACACTGAGCTATATGGTGTAAATGACACAGCTCTGCACATATGTTGTATAACATAGTGTTTGGGCTGCAGTTATAACTCTGAATTAAATTGTTTTGTCTAGTCAATAGATGAAATGTCATTTTACCATGGGATTGATGTCTAGCATGTTTCAGAAAAACTTGTCCCTGCTGCAGTTTGTCATGTCCTACAGTAACAATAAATTGTCACTGTTTGCAAAGCTACTGATATGAAACTTTAACTTCATAAAATTCAATCAAAAGTCAAGTCAGTAATAGCTTGACACCTTCCTGTCTGTGTTCATGCTCATATTCAACTTTCCTATTTGTGTCTGCCTGGCTAAGCACAGTGGGTTTTATGTAAAAGTGATGCTTCTTAGTGTTGTCTGTGGGAAGCAGCTTTGGTCAAGGAGGTTTGGAGACTCGAGTCTCTAAGTCTGCGTGTATCCTGTTGTCATAGTGAGTGGATTCACGTCTCCTGCCTCAATTTTTTCATCAACGTAGGCATAATACCCACTTTCGAGACTGTAATCCAAGTAAAATGGTTATACCAGGGTTGTGTTACACTTGTAGTTAAGGTTTATTTTAAGAAAATATAGGATGGCATTTTCAAAAGCACTCAGCGCTGGCCTAGCTAAGCTTCCATTGACGGTGGTAAAACTTCCACTTAAATGGAAGAATAATTACCCAGATTGAGTATTGGGAAGACACACCTCTTGCATCAATGCTTAGCACTGCTGCTTTAATAATAATAAAAAAAAATTCCACAATATGGATGCATTATAGGTATTAGTTATCCTGCCAGCAAGCTGCAACCCTGACTTTAAGGCTTATCCCTTTTTAAGGGAAAAACAGTTGAATCTATCTATTCTGTCCAAGACTTGTTTACTTTGGAACTGAATTGTGACAAAAATTCACTTCCTAGACTACCAACTATATAGCTTGCTTCTTATCCCTGGGTTTGAAGTGACTACAAGTAAAAGGTTTTCACCCCCTCATTCAGTTCTCTTGGCCCACCCAAACCCTTCAAATAATATTAAGAGACTTAGAAAATGGGTTTCTCTTAAAGATTACTTGCAAATAGGGACTTGTATTGCTTTATTGCTAAGACCCAGAAAGATCTTAGACTTTGGACTGTTAAGGCCTGTACAGTGCACATGCATTACGTGAGGTTGTCCACATAAGATATAATTTATCTTCAGGCTTCTAATTACAGTGGGATTTATTGTTTGTTCTGAACTTGGATTTAGTAAAACTCTCCCATTTGTAATAAAAGGGAATGACAGATCAAATTGCCTCAATGCACTTCTTTTGAGTTTGGCACCTTTTTACAGTGATGCTTAGCTCTGTTATCTGCCTTCACTATACAAAGGGATTATTCCTGCCTTCTCTGCTGTGCTATTTTTATTATATTTAGGGCTTGTCTACACTACTGGCTGGATCGATAGGCAGCGATTGATCCAGCAGGGGTCGATTATCAAGTCTAGTGTAGATGCAATAAACCAATGCTCTAGTGTTGACTCTGGTACTCCACCTCAAAGAGAAGTGCAAGGGGAATCGACGGGAGACACTCTCCTGTCGAGACACTGTGGTAAGTAGATTTAATTACATCAACTTCAGTGATGTTTTTCACGTAGCTGAAGTTGCATAACTTATATTGATCCCTCTTCCCACCACCCCCCTCCCCAGTGTAGACCAGCCCTTAGAATGCAGTAGTGCTCAAAATGTGCTTCTGGTTTCCTCACACAGAGGAAGACTCTGTCCCATTCCTGAGGCAGTACCAGTCTAAAAAGGCAAGGGCTGGTGGGTGGGAGTGCAGAGAGACAGCTCATCCAAAGGATGGACAAAATGGACAAAGATAAATAGAAGATTTAGGATTAGTCTACACCAGCAACTTATATCAGTATAACTACATGGCTCAGGGATGGGGAAAATCCACACCCCTGAGAGGTCAATATAACTGCATCGAACTGCCAGCGTAGACAGCACTGTGATAGAGGGCTTCTTCCTTTTGCCCTAGCTGCCACCTCTCGGGAAGGTGGATTACCTGCGCCAATGTGAGAAGCTTTCCTCTCAGCAAAGCTAGTGTCTTCACTGTGGCAATGTCTCGACTACAAAATTGCCTGCCTAAGTTTTATGTCAGCATACAGCCATTGTAGTTAGTATGTTGCTTGTGCATGTGCACACTTTGCTCGGTGGTGGTGGTGGTACGTCCTCACCAAGAGTGCTTGTGTTGATGTGCGGTACACCTGTGGGTAGGTAACCGACTGTGTAAATCACTACTGTCCAGTGCAGGGTGTTTTGGGAAGTTTTTGCAATGACTCATTTTGGCCCCATCAGGCATATAGGGATGACTGGGAGCATGGGGTCCACAGTGTTCTCCATCCTATAATTCTATCTGTATCCCACAGTATTTTTGCACCTTTTCAAAATCTGCACAAACCTTACTGTCTGCTATATCTGACAGAAGCTCGGAGCCTGCACAGCTCTGCACTATTGTCATGAGCATTGCAAGCGCAGGGCATGCAATCTTGCAGTATTTGCAGAGCTGCAAGAGGAGCCGTGGGGAACATGATGATGATTCACTGGAGATTAGATTACTATGGTATGTAGAAAGAAACAATTCAAGGTTGTTGGTGGCATTCATGGAGCAGCTAGAGATGGTAGAGCGCTGCTTCTGTGCCCAAGAAAGAAGCACAGACTGGTGGGAGCACGTTGTCATGCAGGTTTGGGATGACGAGCAGCGGCTGCAGAACTTTCGAATGCACAAGGCCGCATTTCTGGATCTGTGTGCTGAGCTCGCTCCAGCTCAAGGACAACAAAATCAGCCATGCTGACAGTGGAGAAGCGAGTGGCAGTTTCCCGGTGGACACTGAATACTGGCACAGTTTTTCACAGGCAGTGATGATTTTAGCTGATATCTCACTCCTGAGGGTAACACAGGCTGCTGTTGGCATCCCAATGACACCTGTGACTGTATGCTGCTAGCCTGTATACTGCAATAGTGCCTGCTGAAGTAGTTACTGGGTGGTGTAGGAAAGTGTCCTGCTGTGGCAGAAGAAAGAAGGCAACCCTCCACAGAAACCTTTGGCAGAGGATTGCAGAGTACCTCCATGAAAGATTCATTTGAGATCTCTGTGGAGGATTCGTAGAACATCCTGGTGGACATAAACTGCTCTGCCTAATTCTAGAGGGGAATGAAAAGTAGATAGGAACGCTATCTCTCTCAGCAGTTCCACTGCTGCTTCTAGCACAAGTGAAAAGGAGCAAATCGGCAGATGAGCTGCTACTTCGGGAGTTCCATCCCTATAATGTCAAAGCAAACTACATACTTCCCAGAGGCTCCTTCTCCTCTGTCAGACTCAGTCGTGCTCTGCTGGCAGGACTGCAGTGGAGACAAAAACACATCCTGCCTCACTGCATGCTGGATCCCCCTAGCAGCTCTCCACCAGATCAATTGTTGGCCTCGCTGGCTTTCTGGTACGCCTGCTGTAGCTCCATGGCTTTCATGCAACACTACTGCTGATCCCTCTTGTAGCCCTTCTGCATACCCCATGCAATCTGCTCATATTTGTCCACATTTCTATGGCTGGATTGGCGCTGTGCCTGTACAGCCTCTTCTCCCCTCAGGCCCAGGAGATCCAATATCTCCTGTGTCCTCCAGGCAGGAGCACGTCTGCAGCGTGTAGCCAGCCTGGTCAGCTGGGCAGCTACACTCAACAGGAGAACTGCTACGTGTGCTCGCCAACCTGGAAAAGAAATTTTGTGGAGCTTTAAAGAGGAAGGGCAGCTTCCTGTCTGTCTGACCCCTGGGCAGCAGTGTGCACATCAGTGACCAGAGCAGTCAGTGTGAGACATTGTGGGACAGCGCATGGAGGCCAGTGACAGTCGATGTCAGTAATGTGGTGTCTAAACTCACTGTGTTGACCTCACTGCATCAGCTTTGACTCTCTGCCAGTCAGGAAGGTTGTTATTAAGTCAGTGTAGCGGGACACTTGTTGGCGGGAGTCAAATTTGAGGGCTTGTCTTCACTACGGGCTAAATCGGCACTGCTGCGATGGATGCAGCGAGCATAGTGGTTTTTTTTTTTTAGTGGGTCTGGTGAAGATGTGATGAGTCGAAGGGAGTGTCTCCCACCAACAGTGTGGTGTAGATACTGCTGGAAGTCGATCTAAACAGTCTACTTAAGTTCTGTAACTTAACTAGTGTAACTTAGATAGACTTAGTGTAGACCAGGCCTAAGTGGTCACACATCCGGAGCTAGGGTGATGTGAGCTGCCTTGCGTTGACCTAACCATGCAGTGTCGACCAGGCCTGAAGCGCAGTAGCTGCATCACTGCAGCTTTAAGTGTGGACATCCCTTTAGTTATGGATGTTGTGAATGGGAAACTGTGTTTCATATGGGATTTAAATAAGAATAGTGGCTTTGCAGCAAGGTGGATTGATTTTTAAATTGATTTAGATCATGATTAAAACTGATTTAAATCAGCTAGCAGGAAACCTGAATTTAAAGAACTGGTTTTAGTCTCGTTTTGCATTTGTACTTTTTCCTAAAGAGGTTCATTCTCACTGGCTGATATAACCATTAAAACATGGTGTTTTGCCACCATTCATTGTCTTTCTGTGAACCAGAAGGATTATGCTAAATTTAGCGTAAAATATTGATATACATTTAATTATATAGCTTACACTTCTTGAGATTCTTAATTTTAATCTTTATTTTGAAAGTAGTGAATACACCTCTATCCCGATATAACGCTGTCCTCGGGAGCCAAAAAATCTTACCGCGTTATATGTGAAACTGCGTTACATTGAACTTGCTTTGATCCACCAGAGCCTGCAGCCCTGCCCCCCCGGAGCGCTGCTTTACTGCGTTATATCCGAATTCATGTTATATTGGGTCGTGTTATCGGGGTAGAGGTGTACTTTTTTTTTTTCCAGGTCAGGATTTGTGTTGTAGTGCATTTGGGTGGAAACTGGGATTAAAGTACAAGAACAACATTTGAATTTTGTTAAATAAAACTACTTTAAATGTTTGGCAGAAAATTCTACTCTGCCAGTCTCAGGAGGAACATTGCCAGCTTTCAGGTGCTTCTGGCAAAATGACTCTCCTCTGGGACATGGTCATTTGTGGAACGACTCATGCAGGAGCATGGAAGAATTAAAATCCATCATGCTGGAAGGGCATCTGATAGCTGGGGATTCCTTGCTGGCTGCTTTGGATACATTTCATACAACCACCTGCACCATGGCCACATCAGTGGAGATGTGAAGATCCTCCTGGCTCCAGTCATGGGGAATACTAAGGGGAATGCAAACCATGAGACGGACCTTTCATTTGAGGACTTGTGATCAATTCAACTACAGGTGAGGCCCTCCACTCATGAGGACTTGAGAGCCACTTCTCTGGTCTTATATGCACCAGACCAAAGGAGACAGCACATCAGACTACAAACCTCCTTCAGTCAGCATCCCTCTCCTTCATACTTTTACAACTCGGAGGGAATTGGAGCCACTGAAGGAGAAGCAAAGGTCCAGTGCAGATAACCCATGACCTCTTTCTTTGCTATGACTCACTTGATAGCAGGCTTCTTGCCACAGTTCAGAGCCTGGTATAACATTTGGAGTATCTCTACCCTATTTATCATATTTAGCAATGGCCTTTTTAGGGGGGAACCTGGGCTAGAATCGCCGTGGACAAGTGGGACCAAGAGATTATCAGCAACAGGTGTATTGCATACAGTTCCTGTTTCTCTTCAGGGACCCCGTATGAGATACTGTTGAAGCAAGAAGCTAACTCTCTGCATCTTGGAGCATTTAAAGAGGTGCCCTTATTTCAGGTGCTGACAAACAACACCACAGCTATGCATTATGTCCGTAGACAAGGAGGAGCTAGGTCATCTCTACTCTGTGAGGAGGCCATTTGGCTCTGGACTAGTTGTATCTGTCACTGGATTACACTGCTGGCCCCACAGTCCTGAGGAAACTGAGGCAAGATGCTGAATCAATGATAACAGTATTCCTGGCTTGGGCCAGGCAGTTTAGGTGTTTGAATCTGGTGGCTCAACACAGTTCTGATTACTTTGCCTGACAGTCTGAGAATGATAGCCAGATCCTACACATGCAGCTTTGTTACATTTGGATGCTGGTTTGCTGATAGCCATAGAGAGAAGCAGTTCAGCTGAAGTTCAGAATATTTTTCTCCAAAGGAAAAAGTCTAGTTGAGGCTGACATACCTTTACAGCTTGGCATCTCAGCATCTGTTTTCTCCCTTTACAGCATTCAATTCAGCAAAACTGGCTATTTACTAGACTTGAAACAATTTGCACTTTCTATTCATAGGGGTCCATCTAGCATCAATATCTGCACGTTACTTTCCTATCAGGGCCACACTATTTTTCCCCCCCCTACTAGCTAGATTCCGTAAGTGCCTTATCGGTTTCCCCCTAGTTTAGGAGCCCCCTTCCCTCTTGGGACTTCAATAGATCTTCCCTTTGAGCCCTTAGCAACCTGTTTCTTATACCATCTCTCAGTGAAGGATACCTTTTTAGTCATTCTATTACTTAAAGGGTAAGGGAGAGTGAGGTGCTCAGGGACGGGTCCCCTTATATAGTGTTTTATTAGATGAGGTTTACACTCAAGCCTCCTCTAAATTTTCTTCCCAAACTTATTTCAGTGTTCTGTGGGAACCAACTTATTTCCCAGTTTTCTTCCCCATGCCTCATTCAACCCCAGGAGAATTTAAACTTCATACGCTTTAAATTGTTTGGCAGTTCCCTTACTATCTTTTAACAGTTCCAAATCAGGAAGTTGCCTAATCTGTTCATTGCCTTAGCCCTATCAGCAAAGGGTCAAGCAATATTAAAAATTATCAATGTGTTTCCAAATGTATGGGAACATGTTATGAGTTAACAAAGTTAGATCCATCTAGCCAGTCATTCCACTTTAGCTCAGGCAGCCTCTGCTGCCTATCTGAAAGTCCCTAATTCTGAAACTTGTAAGGCAGTTCCATGGAGCTCGGTCCACACACTTGGCACTCCTCTTTGGTAGAGGCTTCCAGATCAGATGCCTGTTCTGGCAGCGCCATCCTGAAGTCACTGTTTTAAGTATAACTCCTAGAACCCAAGAAACATAAGTGTGTGTAAGTCACCAAGAGGAATCCATGTGGACAATTTCTCAAAGAACAGAATGGCTACTTACTTTACAGGAACTGATTTTTTTTTTCAGCTGTGTTGTCCACATGCATTCCGTGGCCTCTCCTGCTTTTCTGCTACTATGGAGTCCTACCCCGCTAGGATTCTGTAAGTGTGAAGAAACTGAGGGATGATTGGGACTGTTCCTCCCTCTCTGCCCTAAGGTAGGTGTGGGGGTGGGGGGGTGTGTGTGTGTGTGTGGTGGGGCGAGGGGACCTCTAGAGTACAAATAGAACCCCAATGGAAAAAGATCTGATCTTGCATGCATGAGGCGCATGTGCACCAAAAGTGGAATCTATGTGGACAGCACATCTTGAACCACACGTACTGTAAGGTAGGCAACCATTCCTTGTCAGTGGACAAACAAAACATTGCAGTTGTTGGTATTGCTGAAGTGGAGAAAACTCTAAATGGTGATAAGAAGGGACCAACGGTATACCTAGGACCTTGAAGGTAGTTGTAAGAAGTTTTCATAGAACCTGATGCCCTTGTATTCTTTGTATCTCGGCCCTCAATGGAGCACCCTGCAGCTACAGAGGGTGAAAAGATAACATTACTACTCCTGAGGTGAAGAGATCTCTTGCCAAGTGGTGCTTTTGAGGTAGAAAAAGGATCATGACTGGGAGGTTGCACTTAATGTATATTTTAATTTGGATACTGCCTTCGTGTGTGTACGTCTTAAAGCTTTCTCTAGTAAAGCTTTGAAAGCTTACCTTAAATTTTGTGCTGTTACAATTAAATAGCCTGTCCCAAATTGTTTTAATCACATTTGGTAGGATTTTGTGTGTCTAAGATTACAGAAATATAACTTCCTATGCCATTATCTAAATCATTGATAAAGATATTGAACAGAACTGGACTGAGAACTGATCCCTCCGGGACCCCACTCATTATGCCCTTCCAGCAGGATTCTGAACTACTGATAACTACTCTCTTGGAATAGTTTTCCAGTTATGCTCCCACCTTATAGTTGCTCCATCTAGGTTGCATTTCCCTCATTTGTTTGAGATGGTCATGTGAGACGGTATCAAAAGCTTTACTAAAGATACAAGATATGCCACATCCACCGCTTCCCCCCCTTATCCACAAGGCTTGTTATCCTGTCAAAGAAAGCTATCAGGTTGGTTTGACAAAATTTGTTATTGACAAATCCATGCTGACTGTTACTTACCTTATCGTCTAGATGTTTGCAAGTTGATTGCTTAATTATTTTCTCCATTATCTTTCCGGGTACAGAAGTTAAGCTGGCTGCTCTGTAATTCCTGGGGTTGTCCTGAGTTCCCTTTTTATAGACTGGCACTATATTTGCCCTTTTCCAATCTTCTGGAATCTCTCCCATCTTCCATGACTTTTCAAAAATAATCGCTAATGGCTCAGATCTCCTCAATCAGCTCCTTGAGTATTCTAGGATGTATTTCATCAGGCCCTGGTGACTTGAAGACATCCAACTTGTCTAAATCTTTAACTTTTTTTCCCAGTTTTAGTCTCTGATCCTACCTATCTTACCACAGGGCTTTGCGCTACTTTAAAGGCTTGTTTTTAAAAACACATTCATTTAGCTAAACCAGTACAAGTTTGTGAGTAGACAAGGCCTAAGAACAATCACTCAGCCAGTCATGTACATATTTACTTATTTTTTTTCTTCCAGAAAGTGTTTAACCTTAAACCTTTGAAACCACAGTTATTTTGCAATACAATCTGAAGAAATAATTTCTGTGCAGGTTCCTCACTTTTTTGGAACAAATACTACCTTTAAAGCCTAGGGAACACTAATACAACCTTTCTACCTTGGAGTTTACCATAAGTTTCCTCAGATGTAGTATATTATCCACACTTCATTAATCAGATCTTTAAATTTGTTCATAAGGCCTTGTCTAAACACAAGTTGTTCTGCTTAACTATACTGTTATAGTTAAAGTGGTATAACTCCCATGTGTGGAAGCAGTTCTTCCAGTATAAAAGTGTCTACGTTGCGGGAAAGAGAATACATTATACCAATTGCATTACTTAACTATGTTAACAAGTTTTAGAGATTTCAGTAATTTTTATCAATACAAAATGTGCATACACTTCCCAGTGATTCAGAACTGGTGACCCAGCTTTTTAAGGACAGTTGGTCATTTTTATTTAATGTAGGTTTTTGAAATGTTACTTAAATGCTGTCTGTGTTCAGTGCTGTACATGACTGTTAAGATCACGTTTCCAAAGCACTGCATGTTTAGAGCAGCAGGTTTGAGTTTCTTATTGACTTTGAGCCATCTTGAAAGTACTAATAAAAACGATATAATCAAGTACAGTCAGCCTTTTAATGGGACTTAAAAGTTCTTAGGTGCTGTTTGTCCCTGAATCCCCTTAACATAATTTGTGGTCTTTACAATCACATTTTCTTATCTAGATTTTTCCTTTTGCAAGTATGGCTCTTTCACAAAGCAGTGAAAGAAAATGAGACTAAGCAAAGTGTTGTGAAGGTCACTAAATAAACTTAATGTTTTCTAGATTACAGTAATCTTAGGTGTTTGTTACAATAAATTAAAAAATCAGATGGAAGGGTGATTATATTTAAATGTGAGGATGTTTGTTTAAGCCTTCCCATTTAAAAAAAAATAGTTTGCACTTTGCTTGCTACTTGAAGAGTTACTGTCTCCACATATGTGCTTTGTCCCTGGAAAGCTTATATAAGATTACATCTATGGTGGTAATATTTTATTACACTAAATCACTGTGGCTGGGTGCTCAAATGTTCAGTGTATTGTATTTTTTTTCCCTTCTGGACAAAATTTTCCTACATAAAAGGACATTTCAGAAGTATTGTTTTGTCTTACATCTCTCAGCTATGTACGTAAATAGCAGACTTTAACTGTTAAGTGATTAGCATCTGACTCCAGATCTAAGTTCATTGCTAGTTTTTTTTTCTAGGCGTGGTAAGAAAATTCCGTAAATTGCTACTGTCTTAAGTGTCATGTATGGGCCTGTTAATGGCAAACAGCCAATTTAAGGAATTTGAAATACAATTTATATGTAGGATATAGAACACCCACGCAATGTGGGGCATAGCTTTTTCAGTTTTACATTATCTTGATGTTTCTGGCTAGTCTCCTAACTTCAAAGGGACTAAAATAAACTCTTAACTTTTTTAGATTGAGATAGAAGCTTCAGGTATTAACACTACTTTGTTCTTGGGCTGTAGTCTTTAATTTACCCAGTACATAAGTGTGTATGCATAGAGAGAATTTAATTCAATCTTTTTTGGGGGTCTGCAATGATTATGCAGTATTTAACTCTGCACTAATTTTCTATTTCTGGATAGAAGATAATCCCAGGGAGACATTCATTAATGGTGACTTTCGTCATTCATTTAGTGGTAGAACTGAGGTAGGTGTATACATAAAATTATAGTGCTATGTGCTGTAAAAATTTGCAATATGCACCTGCTCTGGTTGTGATAGTGTTAACACAAGATTGTTTTAAATGTTTAGATTATGGTTAACAGCAATTCTATAACAAAACATTCTTTACAATGTTTGTTTTGATCAAGCCTTTCTTTCAGGAATGTCACCCTGATGTTAGTGCCCAGGTTCTGACCTAATTCTCTGCAAACTTAGATAGGGGGAAAACTACTAAATTTCTCAGTTTAGTTTTCTTCTTTTGTAGTACAGACTCCAGGATGTGGCAAAGAGTAACGGGCATATGCAAGATACCCAGTATTGTCAGTTTTCTCTGTTCATATTGTTTTTGAATCTGCTTTAAGGTCAAAACATTGACTATATGAATCTAGTACAACTTTTTCTGTAACTCTTGCTAAAATGAACTAGAGGACAACTTTTAGGTATGGATCATGTAAATTAGATGCATTTCGCATTTGTAAGTATACTTAAACCCCTGGCACATCTTTCTGCAATTAAGAGGAATTCTAAAGTAGCATTTTTAGACCCTTCTAGAGGTCTACCAATACTAAATCAATTTTCTTACTCCTCAGCCTGGTTTCCAGACAATGACAATAATTGACCTTTTTCATATGTGAATGAAGTTTCATCCAGAAATAGGACAAATCAAGAGAAATTGTGCAAAACTTTTTATTTCAAGAATAGATTCCAATTGCATATTAAATCTGACTGATACTTGTTTGTCTAAGAGGGTTTAGAAAGTCCACTATAATATATTGGCGCACAACCTGTTGTATGTGTCCTAAAAAAATTAGTTGTGGTTATTCTGTGTGTGTGTGTGTGTGTGTGTTTTAAGTAACACATGTCCATTTCAATGCCTAGATTGACACAGGAATTCAATAGGAGCTGCTGGGTGTTCAACACCTTTAAAAATCGGGCCACTTCTTCAGATACCTAAAAATAAAAATCCATTCTTGAAAATCCTGTCTACATAACTTAGGCTCTTCTAGCTCCATATTTATTTTAATATAATTTCATCACGTGGATGCCACTGTCACTTTCACCTGTCATTCAGGCATCTGGTGACCAATTCAAATGAAGAAATTGTTCCCAGTTGTACTGCTTCTCCAACCTGTTTTTTTCTCTTGACAAAGCAGCCATGTCTCCTAGGTTTAGTGACCTTTGGTCTGGCCTAGACCAAAGAAATGGTACGGAACAAAAGAGGGAAACCTCAGGAAAGTGTAAGGCAAGAGAATGGAGGAGGGGACCAGATTGCCAACCTCTTGCCATCCTTTTTATTGCAGGCCCAGACTACGTCCACATAAGGCTGCTGCAGCCAGTTGACCGCAAAAGCAGGATCAAAATAGGCATGTGCTCATCATGCTTCAGGGCTCCTAGTGGAGGACAGTGTTTCCCACAAACATGCAGAGAGAACCCTGAAGGGAGGATATTGCCCCATGTTCGCTTTCTTCTCTTTGCATGAGAACCTTATTTCAGGAGTCATCCATGGAATTAATAAAGTAAATAACTTATTCTCCCCCCACCCTCCTTGAGAGATCCTCTTTTCCCACCAAAGAAGTTTGAGTATGTGCACAATCCTCGTGCTCCTTCTTTAGTCCTGTCTAGGGACTTTTCTTTCTTCTCCCTCCATTCCCCCAGTTTCTCTGTCACTCTGTTCATAGTTTTTAAAGCCAGAAGGACCACTGTGGTGATCTAGTCTGACCTGCATAACAAAGGCCATAAGACTTCCTGAATTCCTGTTTAAACTGGAATATCTTCTTGGGGGGGAGAATCTCAACGTGATTTAAAAAATTGCCAGTGATGGCAAATCTACAATTCTTGGTAAAATGTTCACTTTTTCCTTCTCAATCCCTTCTTCACTTCAGCCTAGACACTGGCAGTATTTATAATTCAGTAGTCCCCAGCCTCTGATCATGATCAGGTATCCCCACCCTTTCCCTACCAAGGGCTTGGATTGTAAAGCACCTTTACCCACAAGGCTCATGGAAAAACCTGGTCAGTTTAAGTAACCGCCCTTTCCCACGGGGCTCAAGACTCTACAGGTCTGCAGGATCTTTTCCCAGTGAAAAAGCCTGACACAGCTGTGCTATAAAAATCTATTTATTAGCAACACGCACAGAATACATATGTCAAGCAAATCTCTTATGCTCACTACTCCCAATATACAAACTTCACCTGATGGCCAGTAAGGATCCACTCGTCTGGGCAGCCGTGCCTTTGCATGACCATGACATGCAGCGGGGACAGAATTCCAGCAGCTTGATGTTGAACTGCAGTCTGGAAATGGTTCCCAAAGAACTTTGTTTTAGCTATATAATGTAAATGAAAAACAAACCATCTCCAGATTTACTAAAGCTATCATGTTATTCAATACCCCTTGGTTAAATTTTGTTACCTATCCTGTACTGGCACCTGTTTCCTCCTCCCTGCTAAAATCTTTTTTACATGTTTATCTCTCCTGCCCAAATTGTAACTTATTTATGACCGCCTTTGTTTGTGCAGATGGTCAGCATAAATTCGCTGGTCAGAGCTTATCTTATCTATTTTATTGTTTGTTGGGTCTCTTTGTATCCTCCTTAAACTTCCCAGCACGTAGGTGTCTACTTGACAGCCCTGGGTGTTATAACTCCTGTTAGGGGCGTTCCTGAGGTGGGGGTGCCTTAGCAGCAGCGGAGCATTTTTCTTAATTTTAGTGGTGAAATCCCAGAGTTTCACCCAAGGCTAGTCAAAGCCAGTTTAGTATGGGGGGGAGCAAAGTCCCAGGCCTACAGCAGTCCTTCCCCCACAGTGTACAATCTGATGAGACATGATGCAAGTGTGGATGGTGGGATAGGAGTGGGTGGAAAGGAATTGTGCAGTCCCTTGAATGCTGATCAAACGCAGAATCTGTACTAGTGCAGACCTTCCATAGAAAACTACATTTTGTTCTTACCTGCTTTTCCGTGGCCTGGCAACACTTCTCCACCAGTTGTATGTATCCTGGTTAGGTGTGTAGTCTAGGATAGGCAGTATAACCTCGCACATTGAAGCATTATCAGTTATCGCTCTGGAAGGAGTCTGGGTAATATGCTCATCCTGACTGGGCATTTGCTGCCAGAGTGCAAGTATCAGTTCTGCTGTAGTCACGCCAGAGAAAATGATAATGGGTAAAAACTATTTTGCATTGATCATAATAGTTGAAAGAATTAAATATCTTTTCACATAAGAAGGAAACTGAGGGAATTAACACTACTCAGGTTCCTAAACCCCACTTGTTCCTGTTATGACTTGTGCTCAAGGCGTGCACACATAGAAAACTGCCTTCCTGGTATGTATATTATGGTAATTTATCTGTTTTACAGCGCTGATATCTGAAAAATGATAGCCCTTTATATCTCCAGATTGAGCTTTTGGCTAGCTTATTGTAGGGTGACCAGATAGAGTGAAAAATCGGGAGGGGGGTAGGAGGGTAATAGATGCCTATATAAGAAAGCCCCGAATATCAGGACTGTCCCTATAAAATTGGGACATCTGGTCACCCTAGTGTATTGGCATACGCAGAACAGTTCATTGATGCCAAAATAGTGATTAAATGCCATGGGCAACAAAAATGGATGAGAATCTTTTTTTAGCTTAAGTTGGAGATGGCTGAGAAATGAAAAAGTAGAAAGGATTTGCAATGCTCAGTTTCAAAGGCTTTCTTTGAGGAGTTTCTGTAAATTATGCCTTAAATAAAGACTATTCAATCAGAGCTAAAGTATTGTCAAAAGTCATCTTGGGCCTATGAAATAGAGATCTGGCACTGTGGCAACCTGAAGGAGTTCATCTGCAAGACACTAGCAGCTCTTTCCTTGATGTCTCAGTATTATCAAACAGGACTCTCAAGAATTGCTTAGCTTTATTGTAGGTGTCCTTTCTGACACTTTAGCTGAGATGCTGGACAGTGAGACTGGTTCTCATTCCAACGTTTTTTATCAGTTTTTAACTGTAAACCACAATAAACATATAAAACTATGACCCCAGGATTGTAGAGCTGAAAGATTTCCCACAAACGAAACACTTGCTCTTTCAAAGATATTTCTAAATTCCCTTTTAGAGAGAGATTCTGTGCTTTCCGTTTTGCTCTGGAGAATCTTTGGCAGTTTTTGATTTAAGACAAAGGGTTTGGTTTGAACTTGGTTCATTTCAAGTGTCTTTTGACTATCGAGCGTCACTATGAATGGCTGGACAAATCTTGTTATCGCTATTTGTTTGTTCCTTTCCACCCAATGATCAGATTAAGCTTCTGAGGCTCTGCTCATGAAAGAAACTTGGATGGAGT
Source organism: Natator depressus (assembly GCF_965152275.1). Taxonomy (NCBI): domain Eukaryota; kingdom Metazoa; phylum Chordata; order Testudines; family Cheloniidae; genus Natator; species Natator depressus. Next base: position 244,329,152 of record NC_134235.1, on the reverse strand, counting down.
TAATAGAGAATCATGGCATTTTCAGTTCCATAAATCAGGGGGGATACATAGGCATTGCTTGGCTCTGCCTGTTAGGCCTGAATATCTGTCTACCTTCGTCCAATTCAGTTCACATGCATCAAATTTGGATCATACCTTTCAAAAAATAACCTTCTTAAAAAAACAAAGAAACTTGCTTGGAACTGGTTCTGAGTTAATTGCCTGCATAAGTTTTTTCCATTATAGAGATGCCCAGGTGTGAATCTCTGTAGGCGGTACTCCAGAATCTTGTTCAAATTAGGGTTTCCATAAGTAACTAACCCTGAGGGGCAACTGCTTGCCCTTTTTTTTTTTTTAACAGCATGTTGCAAATATGCTTTCCTACAAATGACCGCCATAATACAGTATAACATTATGGATACAACTATGCATATAAAAAAATCCATACACTAAACACATCTGCTTAAAGAACATCCCTGTAATCTTTGATACACTTCACTAACATTAGTGTCTGACTTAAGAATTCAACTACGATGCTACTTCCACTTCTGTATAAGAAAAATGTTCTGCAAAGATCTTAAGATAAATATTTTCATGGATTGCTGGCTTTACTGTAAACTTCTTTTGCTAGTCACTCTCTTAGTGTTTGAAAATCACACACTAGCAGGTAAACTTCTGTGACAAATAAATGGATACATTAAAGAAATTTCAGTTTTTCTGTATTAGACAACATTTCTAGACCATTTCTTTGTTTAATCAGTTTCTCCTTGTGTGTGAGGGTGAGGGAGGAGTCTTGCGGAGCAATACGGAAGAGACATTTTCATAATTGAAGAAAATATAATCAGAAAACCTTCAAAATTGAAAGAGGATTCTGAGGCACTTTTTAATCTAAAACTATTTTTCCTATGGGCTTGTCTGCACTTGGGCAATTTTTATACCAATATAGCTACTCTGGCAGAAACACCCAGTGTATGTACAGTACCGGTTTGACTTTACAGTGGTTTGAAATGAATGAGTGACACGTGCAAGCATTGAGATGTCAAATCAATGTCCTCTTGATTTCCTGATCCTTTACTCTCCATCACTGAAGACAGAGTACAAGCAGAATCAATGGAGATGTGGTTCTGACACGTGGTTTCTATAGTTAATCTTGCTTTAACTGCCCCAGAGCATATTTCTATCAACCTTTTATTTTTAGGTTTCAGAGTAGCAGCCGTGTTAGTCTGTATTCGCAAAAAGAGAAGGAGTACCTGTGGCACCTTAGAGACTAACAAATTTATTTGAGCATAAGCTTTCGTGAGCTACAGCTCACTTCATCGGATGCATTCAGTGGAAAATACAGTGAGGAGATTTATATACATAGAGAACATGAAACAATGGGTGTTACCATACACACTGTAACCAGAGTGATCACTTAAGGTGAGCTATTACCAGCAGGAGAGCGGAGCGGGGTCGGGGGAAGGGGGGGCACACCTTTTGTAGTGATAATCAAGGTGGGCCATTTCCAGCAGTTGACAACGTCTGAGGAACAGTGGGGGGTTGGAGGGGGGAGATAAACATGGGGAAATAGTTTTACTTTGTGTAATGACCCATCTGCTCCCAGTCTCTGTTCAAGCCTAAGTTAATTGTATCCAGTTTGCAAATTAATTCCAATTCAGCAGTCTCTCGTTAGTCTGTTTTTGAAGTTTTTTTTGTTGAAGAATTGCCACTTTTAGGTCTGTAATCGAGTGACCAGAGAGATTGAAGTGTTCTCTAACTGGTTTTTGAATGTTATAATTCTTGACGTTTGATTTGTGTCCATTTATTCTTTTACGTAGAGACTGTCCAGTTTGACCAGTGTACATGGCAGAGGGGCATTGCTGGCACATGATGGCATATATCACATTGGTAGATGTGCAGGTGAACGAGCCTCTGATTTTTGTGGCCCTCTACACCAACATTCCACACAAAGATGGACTACAAGCCGTCAGGAACAGTATCCCCGATAATGTCACGGCAAACCTGGTGGCTGAACTTTGACTTTTTCCTCACCCATAACTCTTTCACATTTGGGGACAACTTATACCTTCAAATCAGCGGCACTACTATGGGTACCCGCATGGCCCCACAGTATGCCAACATTTTTATGGCTGACTTAGAACAACACTTCCTCAGCTCTCATCCCCTAATGCCCCTACTCTACTTGCGCTACACTGATGACATCTTCATCATCTGGACCCATGGAAAAGAAGCCCTTGAGGAATTCCACCATGATTTCAACAATTTCCATCCCACTATCAACCTCAGCCTGGCCCAGTCCACACAAGAGATCCATTTCCTGGACACTACAGTGCTAATAAGCGATGGTCACATAAACCCCACCCTATACCAGAAACCTACTGACCGCTGTTCCTACCTACATGCCTCCAGCTTTCATCCAGACCACACCACATGATCCATTGTCTACAGCCAAGCTCTACGATACAACCGCATTTGCTCCAACCCCTCAGACAGAGACAAACACCTACAAGATCTCTCTCAAGCATTCTTACAACTACAGTACCCACCTGCTGAAGTGAAGAAACAGATTGACAGAGCCAGAAGAATTCCCAGAAGTCACCTATCGCAGAACAGGCCCAACAAAGAAAGTAACAGAACGCCACTAGCAGTCACCTTCAGCCCCCAACTAAAACCTCTCCAATGCATCAAGGATCTACAACCTATCCTGAAGGACGACCCATCACCCTCACAGATCTTGGGAGACAGGACAGTCCTTGCTTACAGACAGCCCCCCAACCTGAAGCAAATACTCACCAGCAACCACACAACAGAACCACTAACCCAGGAACCTATCCTTGCAACAAAGCCCGTTGCCAACTGTGTCCACATATCTATTCAGGGGACACCATCATAGGGCCTAATCGCATCAGCCACACTATCAGAGGCTCGTTCACCTGCACATCTACCAATGTGCTATATGCCATCATGTGCCAGCAATGCCCCTCTGCCATGTACATTGGTCAAACTGGACAGTCTCTACATAAAAGAAAAAATGGACGCAAATCAGACATCAAGAATTATAACATTCAAAAACCAGTTGGAGAACACTTCAATCTCTCTGGTCACTCGATTACAGACCTAAAAGTGGCAATACATCAACAAAAAAAACTTCAAAAACAGACTCTAACGAGAGACTGCTGAATTGGAATTTAATTTGCAAACTGGATACAATTAACTTAGGCTTGAACAGAGATTGGGAGCGGATGGGTCATTACACAAAGTAAAACTATTTTCCCCATGTTTATCCCCCCCCTCCAACCCCCCACTGTTCCTCAGACGTTCTTGTCAACTGCTGGAAATGGCCCACCTTGATTATCACTACAAAAGGTGCCTCCTCTCCCCACCCCACCCGCCTCCCCTTCTGGTAATAGCTCTCCTTAAGTGATCACTCTGGTTACAGTGTGTATGGTAACACCTATTGTTTTATGTTCTCTATGTATATAAATCTCCCCACTGTATTTTTCACTGAATGCATCCGATGAAGTGAGCTGTGTAGCTCACGAAAGCTTATGCGCAAATAAATTTGTTAGTCTCTAAGGTGCCACAAGTACTCCTTTTCTTTATTTTTAGCTGACTTAAGAATGAATTCCTGCTACACTCTCTTTTCTCTTCCTGGCTACTAGGTGCACATTTTTTGTGTGATAATTCAAGTTTTGCTACACTGGTTATTCCTGTCTAGCAATAAGTCTGTCAAGTTTAGATTTTTAAATCTAGCTTTGACCTTGTAGCACCCGTCACTGTGCAAATCTTAGTAACTTTGTTCTGCAGTTGCCCCTGAAGACTTCGAAGTATTTTCCTCTTAAGTGAGATGAAAATGTCTTTCTTCCTGATAGTTGCCTATGGCAAGCTGTGGAATTAGTTTTCTTTAAGAAAGGAAATAATGTGTTCTACCCTACAAGATGTTTGAGTTAGAGGATTCGATTAGAGGAAGAGTCTAGCAAGGAAACTATCCACCAGAATTTGAATACTTATGCGTCAGAAGTTCTTTACAGTTGGCTGGAGGAAGACTTTTTTCGTATACAAAAGTTGTACATCATACTGGTATAAACATGTTCATGTGCCGTGGTGGTCGTGGTCTTGCTTTGAAGCCTAAACGTAAAATCACTTGCCTGAAAGGATGGTGGTATGTGATTTTTTTTGTGGGGGTCCAAACAATTATTTACTTTTTTTTAAAGCAGGTGTTTTTCTATACTGGAATTAGAGAAGATGTTGATGCATGGAGATCAGAGGTTAAATTGCACTTGAAGAGAGGATGTTCAGGAGACATGAACATCTGATTTTGTAGGTGGTGGGGCTAGAGTTGGTTCTCCTTAGTGACTTGAAATGGGGATTGGGAGAAATTCAGGTATGGGTTGGGTGACTCAGGAGCACATCCTCTGGGTTAGAAGGGAAATTGCATCAGATCCGATAAACCAGGGGTGAAAATTGGGCTGTATTTTGTTCTTAAATGTGTACAATTGTTAATGCAGCATGATGATGAAAGTTCAACATACAGATAAGGAAAGCTGAAATGACAATAGTTATTGAACTTGGAAGACTGTTATTGCAAACTAAGCAGGGTCAATACAATACAGAATTTGAAAACATGCAAGTATAATTCTTTGCTTCTCCAAGCTTTCCATAAGGTCTCAGCTGATTTAAGAGCCAATTTACTGAAATAAAAAATTAAGGCATTTGCCAGCTTAGTGTGTTAGTGTTGGCAAAACAGATTACTCTAAAACCCAGTATTCATCACACTTTTGTGAAGCTAATCATAAAGTTCTTATCTAAGTTAAAGCTATCGTTGAATGCTTTTTGTTTTTAATCAAAGTTTATTTCACTACCTCTTAAGAATCTGAAAATAATTGTGCTCTAAAATCATCTCTTATAACACTGAAATTTCCTTTGTTGCTATCAGTTGAAAAGTAAATTTCGTAGATTACAGGCTGTCACTTTATTTATGTTGGTGGCTTTACTTAGTGCAATTGTCATTTTCTGTCTCCAAGACAGTTTTAAGTAAGAAACTCTCTCTACGTTTTAACTTTAAAAACAGTCAGCTGGTATAAATATATACCTTGATAGAAGTAGAACACCAGTTTAATCTCCTGAGTGAAAGGTATTTTATAACTAATTTGAAGTCAACAGGCTTTAATCCTAGATCTGAAAATCATTGATCTAGCCCTCTCTGGGGGGAGGGGAGATGGGCAAAGCCAGGAGCTCTCCTCTAGGATGGCTAAGGAATATTTTGTGTTTATGTAGAGCCTCTTTGCTTCTCCTGAAGTTCTTTATTTTAATCTTGCAATGTATCTGTGCAAGCGCTCTTTTGAAAGTACAAATAAAGGAAAGGAACGTGACCAAGAGTGAATCTCTGTGAATGAAATATACAGCAGTTGGCTCATGAAATTAGGAGACTGTCATTTGTCTTGGAGCTATTGAGTCAGTAATAGGATGCATGAGTAGTGTGGATAATGGAGAATTGTGTGAGAAACTATAGTTTTGAAAAGTCTATAATCTCTACACATCCTCTACAGTGTCTGGCGACATTTAGTGTTTTTGAATTCTTATAGCCCTTGTGCTCCCAAACCTAAGATTTCACTTTTAGAAAATTCTTCAGCCTGCATGGTTGTAGAGGGGTATTCCGGAGTCTGCAGGCCAGCAGGCTGCCTGAAATAGCTGAGAGGTGTGAACTGCCTGTGGGGGTGTCACCAGGTGTCAATTCTGAGGCCTAATAACTATTTAAATGTTAGTGTCAGCTGTTTCACTGGGGGAGAAAGCATGCAAGAACAGCTCATTAATATATACATCTGCACCTCTCTTGAGTGGCATGGCATTTTAGTGTCATGTGGATGGAGCATGATTTGTAGACAGAGCCTGGGAAAGTACCACCATTTCCAGTCTGACCTCTAACTAGTATAGGAGTGGTGAATCAAAGCCTGCCATGAAGAAAGTGGGAACACAGATGAGGCACTGTACTGAGTTAGAGGACCTCTGTTCTATTCATGTTAACTCAAAGTTCCTGTTTGTCCAACACATCAGTTAAATGCTGAGTGATACAGAAACAAGTATTAGCCGCAAATTGGACACAAGGGAGCTGATCAATATCCGCACGAACTACTTGAACAGTAGATCTTATCCACTGAGTTGTAAGAGACAGAAAATAAAGACTCAGAACTGTGACCTGAAATACACTTGCCATTAAATCATAAAGCAAAATGGAGGGAGGACCTCCTGTGTTTGGTGTTGCTGTTAGGCTGGTTCACTCTTTCCTGTTAGACAGCCACAGAGGAGCAGAAAAACTCGACTAAAAATGTCCTAAAGGATTGTGTTAAACCATTCTAAAGGCTTTTTTGTAGAGCTTGCAATGTTGTAGCTGCGTTGGTCCCAGGATATGAGACGCAAGGTAGGTGAGATCTTTTATTGGACCAACTTCTGCTGGTGGAAGGGACAAGCTTTCAGGCTTATCAGAGTTCTTCTTCAGATCTGGACAAGGTAACTAGGGTGTCCAAGCTAAATACAAGATGGGACGGGTTAAGAATAAGGGATTCACACATACTGTAGAAGACTGTTTAAAATGAAGTGGGCAATTAAGAGTGAGCAGGCAGTAAAATGTTACAAATTGTTGTAATCAACCACAAAACTGGGGTCTCTTAAGTCCATGGTTTTTTTTAGTTTCCAGCAGAGTTATGATTTTAAATTCCCAGGCTCCTCTTTTGAGGGTGTTGTGCAGGTTTCCTTTGAGGAGAAGGACTGAGAGTTGGGATATGAAATGATCATTTTGTGACACGTTCTCCCACATGACGGAGTGTTTTTTGTCATTTGTTACTTTCGTTCTAAAGTGTAATGACTGACTTCATCCACATAGTTGTTGAGGCAGTTGATCCACTGGATGAGTTACACCACACATTGTGTTAGGGATGTGTAGGGCTCATGGATCTTGAAAGGTGTGTTGTGGAGGGTATTAATCATCATAGCAATGGAGATATGTCTGACAGGGTCTGGTGCTGCTTTGAGTGGTGTCCTGGTCTGTGGGGAGTTTGTTTCTGATGATCTTGGTGCAGTTAGGGGGTTGTTTGCAGGTTTGGGAGAGGTGTCTTTCAGGATATGGTTCCCCCTCACGACTGGGTTGTAATTGTTTGATATCCTGTATAGGTTTTGGTAGAGGGTAGTAGGTGACAATTAGGGGTGTGTGATCAATGGTGTATTTTTTCTGTATCGATGCAGGGGCTCTCAGGATACTTGGGTGGCCCGTTCCATGATGCAATCTCCTTCTCCAGTGGAGTGGCCTTGTTCAGTGAAGGAAGTTTTAAGTGTGTATAAGTGTGTATTCCAGACTTTCTTTGAGATACACTGATATTTTCATCCTCTGGGCTATCAACCTTGCGCTCCTTGTTCTGGTGGAGTACCGGAGTCGACGGGAGAGTGCTCAGCAGTTGATTTATCGTGTCTATACTAGATCGACATCCCCTTCCCCCCCCCGCCCGCACTGGATTGATCGCTGCCCACTACCCTCTGGATCAGTGTAGACAAGCCCTTAAACTCACACAGTGGCCTGTCAATAGAATGGTCTCTGTACTTGCTTACTGGAGACATGAGGATTTATATTGTCTCCCTCTATGTGCCATCTCAGAGACCTTCCTTCTTTACAAGGACAGCTAAAATAGCCTCCTACAGGAGTGACAGTTGCATGTGGTTCTCCAAGACCTAGCAAAATCATGTCACTACATTTCATAATGCAAGTTTTCATTGCTTTTTGTGCTTACAGTAAACTTAAGAGCTGCTTGAGGGTGTCAGACCCAAAGACTCTTCCTTTGTGAAAGCTTCAGCAGAAAAGCTTCAGCTGCCTCTGACAGTAAACTTTGGCAGTGGAAGGGTAAATTCAGAATCATTTGCCACTCATCTGCTGGCATTTCTATGCTGTAGGCTGCACTATTTCAATGTTATCAAATGCTGTCAGATGGAAAACTCATGAGCAGTAGCATAACACACACTGGAGGCAAACCAAATAGGCAACCTTTATCTTATCCTGCTAATACCTGCTCACTGAGAACATTACAGGAACAGAACCTTAACTTTTACCATATTTATAGTACTGTACCATGCTAAATTAGTACTGATGTTTTTTGTACAGCTCACATCCAGCATACTGATTAACTTTCATAATATAAAGCAATAGGAACTTTGTTTTAATGTGTTCTTCAGTATCTGCTCTTTTCTAAATAGTTTCTCATTCTGAAAGTGGCATGCATGTTAACACATGTTGTGTTTAAACTACTGTGCACATTCTAGTCTTTAAGAAGCATTTGTTTGGCTGTCTGGAAAATGCTGTCTGTGTTAAGGTGAACGCACTATCTCAGTGGTTTTGAATCTATGGGATTATCTTTGGGATTATCTATGGGATTATTCTTTTGGTGCTGAATAAAGTGAAGAAAGGGGTGAGTTGACTGCAAAGTTAACCGGAGTAAATTGCTCGGTTAAGGGAGAGGAGCAGCAAAGGGGAAAGAATGGGAATTCCCATTCCCCTCATCCCATTACAGAAAGTCAGGACTGTAGGAACAGCGTGAGCTGGCATGGGAGTAGCTGGGGATGAAATCAGAGATAAAAGGACTGAGCCCATTGCCAGCTCTCAGAGCCGGAAGGGAAGAGGATTGCTTTGATTCTGTTAAGCAAGAAACCATGAGCCCTGCCCTTTCCCAGCAATTGAACCATGCTGAAGCAATGGCCTTTCCATGACAGAAATAGAACAGTAGTGCTTGCTTCATCACTCTCCACTCCTTTTCGTTGTCCCAGATTGCCTACTGTTCTCCTCTTGACTTTACTGTTTTATTCACACAACTGCCAATCTCTCCATGCCATGTCCGTTACAAGTAACATTCCTCTAGCCACTTCCCCCACCCCCTTTGGCTCGTAAGTGGTTGTCAAAGTCCTGCTCCAATCTATAGTGTGGGTCCATTGCTGTTGGAATTCCCATGCTACTAAGGTTCCATTATTATGCCTCTAATGGGAAATCCCCAATTTACACCATCAGTTGCACATGCAGCAAGATTGGTGGAGGTGGGAGTTTTTCTGAGCAGTATTCCTACTGCATAGGTGAGGATTTAATGTGGTGTGATTCCGTGCCTGGGGTCCCCATGTCAGAACCTCAGAAGGCAGTAACCTTGAGAGAGCAGCTTTAACCACTCTAAATCCAGCTTGGACTTCATAAAGTCCCTTTCTGTGGATGAAGAAAGTGACCCTAATAGGAATAGGTTCCTATGGCTGTGTTGTGTGAGTTAAAAGCAGGGCGGTAATTCCAAAAGGGATTGGAGAGACAGGGTGGGTGAAGTAATACCTTTTGTTGGACCAACTTCTGTTGGTAGAAGGGATGGAGAGAGACAGGACAGGGCAAGCTTCTGGATAGAACGTCGGTCAAGAAACAGTAAGGCCTTCTGATATCTCTACCCAGACTAGTAACTGTTGAGCATCAGAGAAATGCCTGGAAATGGATTAAATTGTGCACTTGCAGAGTTTTGTGTGTGAAGGGTTTTCCACTGAGCAAAGAGGGTGAACAGCATCTCCATGGAGACAGGAAGGCTTATTACATTGTTCTTGCAAGCAAACCATTATTTTTGGGTTCTCTGTTCTCGAATACAATGATAGTGAATATATGCACTAAAGTGGAGCTACTTATGCCCAAAGGAAAATCCATAGTTGTGCACAGTGGTCAAAGTGACCAGTTTATCTGAGACCAGTCAAAGTTTACACTTTCATTTGTAGTTTATCAGATAAACTGCTATGTTGAAGCTACACCCTTTACAGTTTGTGGAAATGCTGCCATGAGAAATGGTGCAGACTTAGCAGCTGCTCTAACATTCCATGGATAGCTTCTGAGTGATTTCAGGCCCTTTTGGCTAAGAAGCTATAACTGCATTTTTATCAGTAGATTTTAAAATGGCTGTTTATTTCATATGAATCTATCAAATATCAAGCATCTTTTTTAAGACACGTTCATTGCCCACCTAACACAGAGCTACATTTTTCTAAAAAGATTTAATGAAAACTTAGCTTCTGTTGAGCATGGCAAAAATCTGCAGAGCACGTACTTAAGTGAATTTTATAACTCTCTTAATCTTGAACTTTGCTGCAGTATTAGCATTTCCTGGAATTTAAAAAACAAACATAGCAATTATTAATCAAAAGAACTTGGGCAATATAGTCTGCAGTAGCATACCCTGAGCACAGACTTTTCCATTTCTCTATTTGAAGTATGCTCAAAACTTAGTGGCCTCTGAATTCTTTTTTTTTTTTCTTTGGGGGGGGGGGGGGGAATGGGTTCACTTTGAGTTCCAAATTTTAGAAAAAGCTGGGGTCTGCTCTTTTTTCCAGAACTGAGGATCTTGTAACTCCAGTTGAAGTTGATGGAACCTGTGGGTGTGCAGCAACTCTGAAAATTTTGGTCTAAATTTAGCACCCAAAATCAGAAATTTTAAAAGTTGGCCTTGATACTGTTTTGTGTGTCTCTAGGTTTCAGGATATCTCTAATCTTCACATGGTCTGCTTTCTACTTGTGCCCTCATCTGCTAAATATATAGATTAAAACATGTGTATTTATAAGTGGCTTTCAAGCGGGGAACAGGAGAACCAATTTATCCACTTAGGTTTTTCTGTATACAGTAATCTAGGACTACTCTGGTAACTTTTTCATTGAATAAGTTGTCTGCTCTAAGGGGCTGTTGTAATCAGATTTATTTGAAATAATTTAACTTTTTTACGTGTGCTGATTTCAGATTGGGTCGGAAGATGTTTGAGCAAATAAATCTTAGTGCATCCAAGGGTATTATACTGCTAAAGCTCTGTCCTGTCTCAGAGCAACTGTGTGTGCTCCCCATCTAAGAGAAGAAGCTGCACTGGAGTCCATTGTTTGCCTCCTCATTCATGGCAATATCCAGAAAGTACAATTTTTATCCTTAGAAAGAGGTGAATGAAAACTAACATTTCTAGGGCAACACTAAGCCCCATAGTGTTTCATTGAGCTTATTGATTCCTAGAACTGCTCTCATTGGGTGGCATCTTGTGCTTAGTGACTTGAGTCAATCAGGGCTCAAGGGTTGTAGATCCACCACATTACATCTTGTGTACTCCTAATTATTTTTGATCAGTTCACTTAAGTGTCAACAGAATGGCAGAATCTCCTATTAACCAAGGCATGTCTTTAAACTATTTAATGAAGATGTTAATTGCTGCAAAAAATCCCACTGTTAACTGATTATAAAGAGCCGCGGACAGCACTTTGGAAAGCTTTATAGTTCAGATTGTTTTATTTTTTTTATTTTTTTTTGGCAAAATGAGCTTTATTCCTTTAGGAGTTTCTGCTCTTTCATTTGTAGCCCTAATCTTCACAGCAGCCGCTGTGTTGTCATGGACTCTTGATCTCCTCAGGAGCAGAGGTATTAATGAGTGGGGTATGTCTACACTGCAGCTGTGCCTCTGTAGCACTGTTAAAAATCAAGGACACAACTAGATGAGCAAAGCTGGTAGTCTTTTACAAAGTCTTATTGGTCATTCATCCCCACTGGTACAAGTGAAGTCTCCAGGGGGCAATGCTTGAATAAATAGTTCCAGTTTTACCCCATCTCTACAAACAAATAGAAGCAGAATTGTTTCCACACTGTTTTTTCTTTTTAATGTGTCATGTTGTATCAGCAGCTCTTGAGGAACATTAATATATGTTAAACAAAGGTGCTTAGATATTCTGGGCACCACTAGAAGAACCAAGGTAAGGTCGAGGGGAAAAATTAATCTTTTAATTTTAAGACGCTTTTATGACACTTTGTAATTTCTGAGCCTCAGCATAACTTTAGTTGTGAATTAGTACATTATGTCTCCATGTGTCATAATGTGACCCTATTCTTAACAGTACTCCCAATAAGGGTATGTACTTTCACGTACTCAAAAAAAAAAAAAAAAAAATTTCTTCCATTGGGCTGTGCATAGGCCAGTTTGTACTATTGTTGCTCAAGACAGGACATTACACTACTGGTAATGTAAGAAAATAACAAGCATTCTCTAACCCTTCCCTACTGGAACAAACTCCTCTTTCAACTTAGGTAATTTTACCGTGTGTCATTATTTCCTACTGAGAAGGAAGGAAATGGTGCAATGTCTTCAAGGTTTCCCCACCAATGCAGGTGTTGCATATTTACATCACTTTGTACCAGTAAAGTTGTGCTTTCAGGTTGTGCCAGTCATGCTTAGCCAGTGCCCATACTAATCTTGCCTTCTTAAAATGTAGCTATGTAGAGGAGAATTTAACCTTCCCTTTAAAAGGCTTATGAATGTTGTGAGAACATTCAAATGTTCATTGGAGCTGGGGAGAGCTTGCAACTAGGAAATGAGAATATATAATTCTGTGTAACTTACCTGTGGTTGTAATATATAGTCGTTCTCTGTTTAGATATGGCTACTAAACGAGGGCTAGTTCTAAACTGCAATCCACAGGGCAAAGAAAATTTAAATAAAATAATTGCCACTTCCATATCCCCTCTGTCCAAGGACCTTAACGTGCATTGTGAAGATAAACTTAATTTCACAATATGCACATGAGGTAAGCAAGTATCACTATCCCCCTTTTACAATGGGAAACTGAGGCACAGAGTAAGTGACTTGTCCAGAATGACATGGGGAAAACCTGTGGCAGAGCCAAGCCCAGGTTTCATGCCTCCCAGTCCTGTGCCTTAACCAAAATTATTCTACCTTGGCTTCTAAATGAAGGTGTGTTTAAAATAACTGTTTGCAAACCTCTTAATGCAGAAGAAACTAAAATGCAATAATCACTCGCTTTTTAGTGAAGTACTCAGGAAAACTTATATTCTTGCTCTCCAAAAACCTTACTCTTATGAATGATTTTTTAAATGAACTACGTGAAGGTACGGAATTACTAATGCACTGTGCCCCACCTGCATAAAATATTACCTACCATGTAGAACTGCTGGTTACCAAGTACTTTTTCTTTCACTTTAAGAAAGTTACAAGGGAAGAGGGGTTTTTCCAGGAGCAAATGAAGGCTTGTGCCTGGGTGGCATCCTCACTGAAAGTGCTCATTTAGTGAAAGTCTGTTTTAAGTTTGTAGTACCTACAGGATGCAAACACTGTTTTTATTAAATGAAAGGCTTTACAGCTATCTTTTACTTTGACAGATGTGAGTTTTTCCCTTTGATATGCAATATTGCCCTCTGCTGGTTAATGATAGCTTAAATGAACTTAAGGCTTTTTCCCTTCTAGAACACAGCACCTTGATCTAACAAATTTATAAGACCATATTCTGCCAAATGAGTTGATTCACCTGCCTGCAACAGAAGGCAGAATTTGGCCCTAATTAGATTAGTTTTAAATACATTCTATCATGGTTCTGATTTTTCAGATATGTGAAGCACCAGGAGCCTTGTTCTAGTGGTAGAAGTTCGGTGCTTCTAAATATAAATCCCAGCCTGTATAGCCTTAAACTGTGAAAGTATTTTGACTAGGGGGTAGCAAATAATGAGTAATTGATTCCAAGGGTCTAAATATTTCACATTTACTGATAAACATACCCCCCCCCCCCAAAATCGGTTTTCACAAAATAAACATGCATGTTTAATCTTTTGGTAGTATTTAGTAGACTGAGGATCTAAGATATAATCAGTTTTCAGATTACCCTTTCCCACAACAACAGAGATACTGTGGCTCTTATTTATTCAGTACAAGCATTGCAGCTGACAAATAACTTCTGAATGTTTGTGAAAACACTCGTGTGTGTGTACACACAAATATATTGATTTTTAAATGTCTTGCAATGGCTGTTTTTATACAGTACTTTTATTGTATTGTATTCACCACTTGCCTGAATTTTTACAGGCAAAATAAAGATCCACAACTGCAAAAAATGAAGTAGGTAGAAAAGAATACAGCATGCACATGCAAAGTAAGCTTTAATCTGTTTTAGTATACTATGGAAAACAAATACAAAAACTTAAGTAATCAACGGGAGTACAGACACAGTCATCAATACAATATTTGGTGCACTGTACACTTAATAGTATTGCGTATAGCTAATTGTGAGGAACATCAAATGCTTCCAGATGTCATAAATCTAGGAAGGGGAAACTGTGTTTTCTCCATGTATAGTGGAGTGAAACTTCCAGTGCATTTGGTTCAGAGGAAGATAAGCTAAATCCTTTTGTACTGGAAATAGGGAACACAGAAGTTTGTGGAGATCCTTAGTCTGTGTGGTTGGGTGGGGAGGGGAGGGAAGGGGAGAGGTGGTGTTTGTAGCTTAATGAGAGACAGCTAACTGTATATTTTACTTTAATTAGGATAAATATTTCACATCAGTAGTATTCTTTAGCAGTTTTAACTCGGTATGTATGGGATGTCTGTGATGTGCAGTTACTTAGCGTTGTGTCCTTCAGCATCGTTACACTAGGCAGTATGTAAGAAAATGCAATTTCTTGCAATAAAGCACTCACTAAACTAGGTTTAAGATTAGTTTCTAAAGGGGTATAGCTCCTCTGTTGGAGGGAATGTATGAGACACTAATCAAAATTCCTTGAGGAAACCTTAAATCCAGGATAGTAAGCAGGGCTTATAAATAAGTTAAAAGTATTTATTTCCAGAACAGGTGCTGTATTGCTGCATTCCATATCACAGAGCTGTACTCTGTTTTAGTGTGGATTGCCACCCCCTTCTAGGCAAGAGATAGGCTTGAGCTAGTTTGGAAACATCCCTTACCGGCTTTGCTCTTTGCTGACAATGCCTAAGTATCTCATATTGTTTTTCCACAGCAACGCTAAGCCTTTTTGTGCTTCAGGTGCAGCTGCATCACTCCGATAAGCCCCAGACAGGTTGAAACCTGTCTTGTGTTGCTGACTTGATTTTGGCAGATCAGGTATTAGGAAGCTTTCTGTGTGCAACTTTTGGTACACAGCAACTGGCATGGCTGAGAAATCAGCTGGCTTCAGTGGGCCTGTGGCACTTTGCAGTAGCATACTCACATGCCCTTGACATGGCTATATAGTTTTCCCTAGCCCGAATAAGTACCAGAGAAATCTCCTAATGTTTTGTATCACAGTATAGCACCTAAAAGAACTAACCAAAGACCTTCAAGGGCTAGGCAGTGTTCTCTTTGAAGATGGTCCTTCCCAAATTGCTTATTCTAAATTATAAGGATAAAGAGAATTTTACAGATGGGGAATGGTGGCACAAAGTAAGTGACTTGCCCAAGGTCACACAGTCTGGCACAGCCATTGATTAAACCCAGATTTCCTGGATGCAAGGCTACCATTTTAACTAAAGACCATCCTTCAGCACTTGGTACAACTGAGGTCTAATAGGAAGAGGATCTGCCGTGGAATTCAATAGAAGCCAGAGAGTTGTAGCCTATCTCTTGCCGAGAATGTAAGTGAATTCAGTGGGAGTTGAGGGCATTTGGCATCTTTCAGAATACTTTAGTCTACTTTAAAACTTTTTTGTGTGTGTGTGAAATGTCATTTTATAAGCCTGGAGCCAAGAGGACTTGTTGGACTTTTCTGCTGCTTTGTTAAACGCTTTTTAGTGCTGTTGCTAGTTCCTGGAGTGAGCTGCAGTATCTGTATGACACACCCACATGCAGAAAGAAGGGAGGGTAACTGCTGGATAGGCGGTTAGGGTGTAAGAGGCTGCGCACAAAATCATGCCGAGGAGTGTGTTGCTTGGGTAGTGAGATTACAGTACTCTGAATTCTGGGTCTTTCAAACTTTTCCTTCATATTGGCTGAATAAAAGTCAAAACTCTGGAATTCTGGGTGTGACGGAGACCTAGCTGGAATAGTTCAGTGAATTCAGTTTGTCCATGTTTGTGTAGCATATAGGTAGGTAATGTAATAGCTACCCCAGTATTTACAATAGTGTCCATTTTCATTTCAGCTGGTAAGAAGCAGCCTTTCCTGAAAGGGGTACAAACATAAAACTCCTACAACTAATGGCTAATGCACATTTCTAATATGTGCATCTGCTTTCAGATATAAACTATAGATGTGCACCGGAGAATTTTGATGTACATCAAAGGGAGAGCTGTGTTCCTGTAGGAGGGGAGGAATCTCTTACCGAGCTTCCAAAGTAATTTGTTAGGAAATCAACTCCCTTGATCTGCCATGATAGCTTAATTGGTACGTTGGACTTTTCCACTGAGTTTGATTTTTCTATTCTTACCATTTTTTAAAAGGATTCCTCTTAACAGACCTGGTGTAATGAGATTGATACATGTGTAAAGTGTCTGTGCCAAGTGCCGCATAGACAGCATCTCACATGATAGCGTGGACGTGAAACCCTTCACAAGGATTCTAGTTTCTCCAGCAGGAAGCTAAAGATTTGAATTAATGTTTGTTCATCGGCTTTGATCCTGCATAGTGAAGAGCACTCTCAGCTGCTTTCCATAGCAATGGCAGCTGAAGGTACTCTGCTCCACATGGGATCGAGGCCATTGAATTTGTTGGGTGAAGCCATACAGCCAGGGATCTTCTATTGACAGCACAGTAAAACTTGAGGGAACAGCTTGCCAATTGCGTTCTCTTAAAGTCAATATAACAGGCACAGCCAGGTTGCACCTCCATGTGGAAATACCTGGCTTTTTTTTTTTACACAGCTTCTCTTTTGTGTCTCCCTCTTGCTTGCCTTTCAAATAGGGGGAGGTTTGACAGTTAAATCTACGAAGGAGGCCAAGGCCTAACCAAAACATCGTACAGCATAAACAGATCGGTTCTACCACCTCTATAATACTCCTGACTATAACTTGGTGTATGTTCAAAACTGCTGGCAAGCTAAAGTCACTTAAATACAAGTATGATAAACGCATCTGCCACTTACGTAGGATTTTAGTTGCTCCATGTGGCTGAGAGCTGAATTGTCCTATGCAAGAAGCAAAAACTTATACCCCATCTCCTCTTCCTGATCCCTAAATGTAATATTCCATATGCAACAATGAGTTTAAAAAGAAAACCATAATCCTTCCACCTGTAAGTATCCCAGCACTGTTTTAAAGCACACAGGAGTTGCTTAGGTAACTGGATAACTGACCCTGGATTACTGTTATTGCTTAATGCATACATAGTGCTTTTCTATCTTCAAAGCATTTTCCAGACATTAACTAATGCAACACACCCATCCGTATGCAGCTGATGCATGAAATAGTGTGGAAAAAACTTACGGAATGTGACATGCCAGTTTTGATGCATATAAAATGCCACATTTAATCAAATATTAAGTGATCAAGTAATTGGATTAATAAAAGTTAAACAAAAAAAGCTCCTTTGTCTCCTATTTACCTCCCTCTTTTCCTTCAGTATTTTTCCTAATGTGTAACTAACTGTTCGGGTCGTCAGCTTTCTTTCCCATTATAGATTTTAGCTTCTCTGTGCCTTTTTCCTTCTGTTCCTGTTTGAGGGTTTTTTCCTCCCTCAATATTGTGTTCCTATCAGTGTTTTTACTGCTAATGTTTTGATATGGTAGCTCCAGCAGAAGGGGCTGAGTTCTCTGCTTTATTGTATTGATGTTGTCACAACTAGTGCAGCCAGGCAAATTCACTTGAACTCCCATAGTGGTACGACTTTTTCTTATGTATTTTCCTGAACTCTTCATTTTATTTCCATCATGTTCCTTCTCTTCTCATGTGTGCGCATGCGTGCTCTTTCTCTCCCCCTTTCTCTCCCCCTTTCTCTTCAACCCTATTTTCTCCCTCCTGCTGATCTTTCGTCCTTCTTTTTTCTTCGGTTTCAGAGTCTCAGCTCTCCTTCCTTCCTTCCTTCCTGAGAGCCAAATTCACCCTCTCCTCATCCCTGGAGTCAGCCTAACTGGACTCTTTCCCTCTTGGCAGTAGACTGTGCTTCTCTCTGCTGCAGTGCTTACCCCTTCTGTGGAGGCCTCAATCAGAGCTGTAGTGGGATGGCTTTTTCAGCTGCAGCAGAGGAAACCAGGAAAAAGCCCTTGATCAGTACAGTGGGGCTCAGCTTGTGTGCTCTGCTGCTCGGGCTCGAGTATTTTGATTGTCCACCAAAATCTGGCAGGGTGGGTCCACTGTAGTAAGATTCTGTGTGTCGAGGGGGGAAGGGGACATTCCCAGACTTTGTGCAGTAGCTCAGAGGACAGTAACATGGGCCAGTGGTAGAGAGTAATGTTATCCCTGTCTTTACCATGGAGAAACTGAGGCATGAAGAGTTTAAATGGCTTGCTCAAGGCAACAGACTGAGTTTGTCAATATCAGGGTGTAACTTAGTGTTCCTGACTTCCAGCCTGATTTCCAGTTGTTTCAGGTTAAGCTAAAGCCTTGATGTGCTTCCAGCTCATTTCTCTTGACTTGTCTGCTTTTCAGGTGTGGCAGATGAGGAAGCTCTTGCTGAGGAGTGCAGCCGTAGAGGACAACAGGCCCTACCTTTCCAGTCTACCAATATCCGCCTCCCGAAGTCCCACAAGCCTGCCACTTTCCCCAAACATGCCTATCATAATGATGAGGTGGAAGAACAAGATAGAGCTCGGGTTACAAGCAGCTTGGAGACCCCTTTTTATACATCAGGTGTGCACATAAAGGTTAATGAGAAATGTACAGAAAATGACTCATTTAGTCAAAAGAGAGAATCAAAAACCCAAGAAAGAAAGCATTGCTGTATACTGACTTAATGCTAGCTCCCCAGCGGGTAACGAATGCCAGCTTGTGGGCTTTCATTCTGTACTAGCTGTGCCCCGCAATTCAGTCTAAATTCACAAATGTCCTGACTGTATAGGGCACATCCTCCAAAAGGGGGTGAGTATGACCCTGTAGGAATAGCAAAAAGTAATGCTCTCAAAAAATATCCATGCCTTTTGCCTTTAAAGACCAGGAAGTCCTTAACTAATCACAGTGTGCTTTCATATTTATTTAAATAAACTGCTTGGTTTTCCTTCCCCAAATGAGAATAAGTCCAGACTTCAGCAACTGAGTATTGTTTCTGGAAGTGGGAATTCCTTGAGGCCTAAGTCTACAGTGCAGCTGGGAGCAAGTCTCCTGGCCCAGGTAGACTTGTACTAGCATGCTAAAAGTAGCAGTGTGACCATTGTGGCTCGGGCTCTCCAGCTCCCTGGGTCTAAGCTTGAGTGGCTAGCCTGAGTCTCCATCAGCACTGCAACATCCACACTGCTATTTTTAGTATGCTTTCATGAATGAAGCTAGCACAGGTCTGTCTACCCAGGCTGGGAGGCTGGCTCCCAGTTGTAGCATGGATATACCAAAGGTGCTTTGCATGGATTGTGCATCTTGATATCTAGTGCTGAGAACTGAGCAGCCTCCAAAGGTAAATAAGGAAGCCCAACAATTGCCATGGATACTTTTTGCCATAATTTTGACCATGTGATCCTGTCACCATCAGATTCTAGATCTGATTAGATCCCCCTGTATTCTTGCCTCCTGTAATATTTACGGCTACAATAAGTTTGGTAGCTAGGACAACAAAATCCATTTGACTACTTCAGTTAGTCTGAATAGCAAGTCCTTGGCCATGCATAGAACCTGGCCCTGCCGTCCTCGGCACAATATAAGACAAAACCCCTATTAAAATTAGCTGGAGATTTGCCTACCCAAGGTCAGCAGATTTTAATTGCTGAAAAAGACCCTTCATTTTGGCCATGTTGAAGCAGGCCCACTGCCATAGCTTTCAACAAGAGTTTTGCCTTAAGGAGCAAATGAACTTGAATAGGGCCTAGTAGAAGAGGTGATGACTCCCTAAAAATACCCAAGACATTGGCGGAAATATTTCTATTTGTGGATCCGATTTCCCTGCTCATCAACACTGATGGACCAAAAAACCTATCTTAAGTGCCTCAACTCCTGCTGTTTCTCCACCTATGATCCTCTGCTTGTGACATTGTCTTGCATGCAGCCCAAGAGATGTCAAACACAGAATTACTTTAGATTGGGAAATCGGCAGAAATGAGTGAATGTTTGAGAAACCTCCTTTTCCTGATCCTGGCATCCTGTAGTCCCTGGGAGTTTTGCCTCCATAAGGACTGCGGAATCAGGCCTTTAATGTGTGTATATATGATGTAGCAAAAACTCTTCTAGGGGTGAGTCTGAACCAAACCCTGGAGCTGAAGATCTGAAATGAATCTGGATTTGAATTGTGTGGCTGTCCCTGTGTCTGTGACTTCCCAAACCCTAGATCTGACCTTTTGAGGGAATTCAGATTCCATTTCCTCTAACTGGAATGGGATCTGAACACTTTCTAAGCAGTATCCAAGTTTCTGACAAAACATTTGAATTTCCTTGTTGCAACCTTAACACCATTTACATAAAGTTTAGTTGCAAATCTCCTTACACCCCTATGTCCATTAGGCTGTAATTTAAAGTAAGTCCCAAGTATATGTGCACACAGACCTAAACATGACTAATGTAACTATAGGTCACTGTCTGCTGTACAGAATCTTCTCACCTCTCATATAATCCCTTGCCACTTTTTTCATATTCATTCAACAGATGGAAGGACTTGGGGTGGGGGGGAATCCTGACCGATTAAAGTAAGTTTTTGCCAGTGACTTCAGTGGGGTCAGGACTTCCTGTCATTCTGTAAGTATTTTACAGCTACTGCTTGTTCCCCTGGCAGACCATGATTGCCCAATAAGCTGTTTGTAGGTTTACATGATAGGATTCAAATTTCAAAAAACAAAAAAAACCTCCCACCCTTCTCCATTAAGACTTTTTGTAATTGAAGTTTAAGCCAAGAATGCATTTCTTACCGCTAGGTTATAAACCTCTGCATAATGAGCCTTTATGATAGGAAGTGGACTCTGTGTGCACCTGCTGCCCCTCACATCCTTGATTATGCAGATGATCTCCACTCTGGCTGGGATCCCAGACATCACTGTGGCAGCTACATCAATTGCTCTCATGGAAAAATGTTAAGAAACGATCTAATGTACTATTGGCATCTTTTAGAGCTTGATCCAAAGCCCATTGAAGTCAATGAAAGTTTTACCATTGACATCAATCAGCTTTGAAATGAGGAGGAGAAGCTAGCACAATGTTACCACCAACAAATGTCCATAGGCCACCAGTGGGACACAGACCACCGTTTAAGAACCACTGCTGCAGCACAACACCTGAGATAAGATTAAGGTAAAATAATTTAGTTAACTATTTTTGTTGAAGCCAAATAACTTCAAACAATCTTCATAAGTGAGATTAGATTTGTGGCCATCGTGCAAGATTGTTGCAAATTAAAAAAAAAAAAAAAAAAATCCCTGATAAGTGTAGTTGGGAGAAATTAAGTGCGAGTTTCCCATTCAGTGGGACAATTTGTAACCCAAATTATGTTCTGTTTGTGTGAAAGGTGTTGGGATGGAACAAATCTGCACTCACATTTTTATCAGCTTCTTGTTGCCTTCTTATAGAAATGTGTTAACTCTCACATTACTAATGATTTTTAATGGATAGATGGCTTAGCTGCCTTTTAGAATACAGAAATCCATGTTGAAACCACATTTACCTCACAAATATCAAATGAGCTTATTCTGGTTATAGAACTGTTTGAAGTCCAAATACTCTCCAGGTATATCAGAGTTTGAACTTTAAAAAGCTGAGTTGCCTAGTGAAGTGGTTTAAATGTTTTATTGTTAAAAATAGTGTGTAAATAATACATATAAATTAAAAGTTCTTAACTTGTAAATTAATACTGCAAGGTTTGTGTTTTCCCTTTTGAGTGATAAAGTATCCTGTATTAACCTATATCTTAAACCCTAATCCATTCATTACTTAACACCCATTTTCATCTGCTGGTGTTATTGAAAAGGAAACCATTTAAAAAACCTAGCTTAACTAATCTTGATCTGATTCTGGCATGGATTCCTCACGTGAGAAGTCAAGCTCCTAGAATTTACTGTATCCACAATGTAGTCTCTTTCTTTGCAAATATCATGAATTATCTTACTAAGTAGTAAAATCACCAAATAATGTTACCCCCAACTTATTACTCTCTAATTTACCAAGGTATCTTGATTCAGCTGTACAATGGATGGAAAAATGTTTGGCAAGCTGGATGAGCAGAGTTGCTGGAGGGGTTTTTGGGAGGGTGGGGGAGGGGAAGAAGGTGGGGATTGAGACCTAACCCCAGGAATCTTTGGAAGGCAGGGGTAGAGCTGAATGAATACTCCCTAGCCGCTGCTAGACTACATGTGATGTGGTAGCAGCTGCACTCCTCTGTGGGCAGAGGGTGGGAAAATTGGCCAGTGGATTTAGTCACTGGCTTGCTGCCTCCTGGCCTGGGCTCAGAGGGAGCTGTTTTCAGGCACTGCTCTCTTGCTTTCATGAGGGTGGCATCCCCTGCACAATTGTCCCCCATGGAGAGCTATGTTGAGTCCCTTGTGCGGGTAGGGCTTCCTAAGCTGCATAGCATTGCATTTGCCCAGGGTGAGTTTAAAAAAAAAATAAATCAGTTTCTTCATTAGCAGTATCATCTTCGCAAAAGGCAGGCAAGTAGACTTTTTGTTTAGGTCATTACATTTTCATGGCAATTCTGCTAGGCTGACTATGAAAAATAGGGAACCCGTAGCTTGGTTAAGAATGTAAAGGGAAGGCCTAAATAGGTGGTTAAAGCTTTTTTGCTTAAAAGCCTGTTTAACTTAAGTGACGCTAAATTACTTCAAAGGATGAAGCTAGGTAAACTCAGCTTACAAATAAGGTGCAGCATTTGAGCAGTGAGGGTAGTGAACAATTGAAACAACTTACCGAGGGATGAAGTATATTCACTATCAGTTGAAGTCTTTGAATAAAGATTGTCTTCCTAAATAATACACTATAGCTCGACCAAAGTTATGGACTTGGTGCAAGAATTAGTGGGTGAAATTCTATGGCCTGTGTTATGCAGGGGGTTAAACACCCTCCTGGTGTTACAATGTCTCTCTGAATCAAATCATACCTAAATTATTGTTTGTGGTATAACTTATTAGAGGTGAGGGCTTTGTAATGGCTCATAAGAAGGTGTGAACAAAATAAAAGTAATGATAACCTTCAAATCACACCTTGTTAGCATTTGATGAGTTTGGACTTAATCAAATATATTTTAAAGCATCATAGAAAATATTTTCTTTTTATAGGCCAATCACCTCTGCCCCTCACACAGTCATATGTCAGCCTAGGAAGCCCTATGTGCAGAACTGAGCCACTGCTGTTTCACTTCATGGGAAGATTTTGTGCAGGGGGATTCCACCCTCATGAGAGTCTGAGAGCAGTACTTAAATGTCTCTCTCTCTGGGACTAGAGGCAGTGAGCCAGTGACTGAATCCACTGGCTAACCTTCCCACCCTCTGCCCACACAGGAGAGCAGCTGCTACCATACTTCAAGCAGGCTGTAGCAGCAGCCAGGGAGCAATGCTGCCAACCTGGAGCTGAGGAAAGAGTGAGTCACATCCATCCCCTGCCTCCCCGAGATTCTCTGTGGTAAAGCCAAAGTAAAAAGATCAGGATGTGTTCTTTTCTGCTGACCACAATGGGTTGGGGGGCAGGAAGAGGTAAAGAAGCTGCTCTAGGGGATGCACTTTGTGCTAGTTACAGGCAGTGAAACCAGCCTGCTGAGTGTATTGTTCCTTATTGCTGCCTGCCAATCTACTTGGCTTACTCTCCTCTCTGCGGGCTGAGGGGAGAGGGAATGGGGCTGCTCTCACCATCCCACAGTTCTGCTGTCTTAGCAGAGCAAAGGATTCAGCACCTCCTACTTTTGCCTCTCTTCCCCCCTTCCCCTCCCCCCCCCCCACCTGATTCTATCAGGATGAAGAGGACCGTAGGGGAGCTGGGTAGTAGTGCTCTCTGCAGGGCACTATATATTTAGGTAAACACTCTGTCCATATGTCACTCGTTGTTGCTTCTCAAGGGTGTGATGTGCTTTGAAGCCCTAGACTAAATACATCTATCTCATGCCTTCTAGAGATTCAGAAACATTGTGTGCTCTGAAGCCCACTTAAATGGAGGACCCAGAGCATTGGAAAGACTAAAGTAAGAGGCATCCTTGGACACAGTGAAGAGGCTGCCAGATTTATTGATCCCTGATGGGGGGGTGGGGTGGGGGTTGTTTGAAGTCAGAAAGCTTCAGTTTTACTTCAGTAGGTTTTAAGGATAAAACTGCTTTCACAGTCTTTTGAAGTCTTCCATTAGGTGGAAGCTTTGTGGAGAAGTGGATACAGGTGGGGCATGAAGTAGAAAGGACAGGTGAGGGGAGAGTGGCATGTAACCAAGGTTTCAGGTTCTAGAAATGGGTCACAGTTCGATGGTTACATTGGCTGGACTGCTTCACCTGGCTCTGTTTGTGTCAGGAGTTGACAAAAGCAAGAAAGCACCAAGTTAGTGGCTGCCATCTGTCTTTAAATAGGCTTTGGGAAGCTCTGACAAACCACCTTTACAGCCTCTCTATCCATGTGTAATCTCTGTGTTGCAATACCTAACCTTTAGAAAAGTACCATGGTCACTTCAGGATGTGAGACTTTTATCTCTCCTCTCCTCTCCCTTGATCCCCCACAAAACAAAACAAACTATTTGACTGAAGAGAGACTGTAAAAACCCTGAGCCAATTTCACCAAATCTTCATTGTGTGACTTCTCATCTTGTTGGCTACTGACTGTCTCTGACTCTCCAGAGACAAATATTTTTCAAATTAATCAAATATTAACTAATGAAGCAGCAGTGTCATCATTTCACCATGATTTGTAAGCTGCCTGCCTGCTGTTAAATTCTGCTGCTTGGTCATTCAAATAACTTCATTTTCCATTGACTTTGGGGGCAATCTTGCATCCCATTGAAGATTACTAGATACACTTCAGTTGAGAAGGTCAGTGGGACTCTTTGTATAAGAGTGAAAGGACTGAGCACCTTGTCTCATCAGGAGTTACTCTGCCTGTTTGGGGAAGATTCTCTGCGGTGCAAATGACCATAGCACCACTATCTGTGGAGCGACGTGGATTTATCCCAGCAGAGACTCTGGCCCACTTTGACGGGGGGAGAGGGACGACTTCATCACAGAAGCTTAGAAGTGGAGAAGACCCATTAGTCCTGTCTTTCCAGGAGTGGTCCTTATTGTAGTGTTTTGGCGGTTTAGTTTTAAATGTCACTGTTTCCCATGAGAGATCATTCCAGAGACTAGTCAGAGATCTTGCTGTCAGTCTCAATTCCTTAGTGCCCATCTATTCTAACATTTAGTGCTAGCTTTGGTCAATTATTTACGTAATGAAGCATATTGTATCCGTATACAACAAGTTAACTTATATTGGATTGTCTGCATCCTGGTTAAGTGATATAGGGTTCCTTCCTATGTTTTTGAATGAGGTTTTTTTCCAAAAGCCATGTAGAATCAGTGTCACCTGTATGTAAAAGCCCCTTCAGAATTACTGACCTTCTTTTGTGAAGGGAAAATGAGAATAAGGGTGTAAATCATTAGGCTGTAATGGTTCTTTCAGAATATCATTGCTAACATAGTCATTAAACTGACTAGTTTGGAGTGGCTAATTATGCTATTGATTTTGCTTTTCTCACTAAAAGGGGAAATCCTGTGAATTCAGCCCATTGCTAACTGATTCTTTTTTATAGGAGATTCTTCGCCTGACCATCTTATTCTGCACTGTCTTCTCTCCTCTATTCTAAGAGGGCTGCTAGTGCCCTTCTGAGATAAGATCCCTCTGATCTGTTGCATTCAGATATAAGGCAACTCAAGGAGTTTTTACAATTGTAGGTCAAGTGCAGTTGGTGAAGGGGCTTGATTTTCAGAGTGAACTACTTTAATACATGAAGCAAAGTGTTGTTGATGGTGCTTCATTCTTAGTAGTAAACACATGTTCAATAACTTGTGTCTGGTGGCAGCATCTGTGGACATCAAGGTGGTATGGTGCGTTTGAATAGGAAAAGCTTAGTCAGCGTCTCCACAAGTTCCACTCAGAACACTGCTGTTTTTTCTCATCCTTTAAATAGCAAAACTGGTTTCCTCCTTAACTTGCCCAGGCTAATAGCACATGGCTGAACTATTAAATAAGGAGCACAGTTTCTTAAATCCTATGGTTACTAAGCATATATTATGAAATAATGCTGCTGTACACAGTGTAGGAGCTGAAATAATAGCCAAGGAACAAATTCACCATTGGCGTAAATGGGTTCAACTCCAGCAAATTCAAAAGCTGTCTGCTGGTTCCTGAAGTGAATTTGGCCCAAAAGAATACCATATCGTTCTGCTGACCTAAAGCTGGAAACTTTCCCTTAAGTACTGCAGTTGTGAGGTGGGTGAAACTCCCATTGATTTAAATAGGCATTCTACTTTTAAGAGGACTTAAGGGTAGAGCCCACAAGAGAGATTGTAAAGCACGATGGTTAATACTTACTTAGTGTTTTTAATCAGTTGACCTCAAAGTACGTACACAGGTAGGGAAGTATCATTATTCACACTTTTACAGATGAGGGAAACGGATTTAGAAATGAAGTGATCTGCTCATGATTACGTAGCAGTTAACTAGAAAAATCAGGATCAGAATAGGTCTCCACATTCCCAGTCTGGTGCTTTATCCTTCTTATCCCATTCTCCCTCATCAACCCTATATCTGATATGTAGTGGTGAGACTTTTTGTCTGCCCTGTCCACCAGATCATGCTGCTGCTCAGTGAAACAGTATTGCTGAGTTAGAAGCACGTTCTTTTTCTTAAAACTTTGTGTAATAAATCTTGAAGGGAATTGTAAACATCAGTCTAAATCTATTGGTTTTAGTTCAGATTAGAATTAATAGAATTCATTAGACTTGAATGGAGATGGTTCTGTTTTCCATGGTGAGTTGTACACAACAAAAGCCTGAGTAGACAGTTCTATTTTACCCAAAGTTGGAGAGGAAGCAGGTGGGTTCTGATACATGATTCTGGTTTTCACATCTCCCTTAAATGCATGGGATAGTGTGACCATGACAGTTCTAGGGGTAGGCAAGCAGAGCAGTCATCCCAGGCACTAACTTCTAGGCGGTGCCGTACTGCTTCGCCTTTTTGCTCCACTCTGATTGGCTGCCCTTTTTTCTTGGCTGGTGGAAGTGGGGCCAAAGGATTTTCCACCCTGGCTGATACAATGGCTAGGGCCACTCTTGCAGTGTGATCACATGACCTGATGGAGACTCAGGGAAAAAGCATATTAAGTGCTGCAAAAACAGACTTCATTTGCGTATGCTCCTCTGAAGTGGAGCTAGATAGTTACTTGAGTTTATAAGTAGCTTAGTCCTGATATCTAATCCTTGTTCTCTTGCACAAGGCGTACAATATAAATCCACCTAGTTTAGCTGATGAAGCATGCACAGGCTGATGTTCGGCATACACTGTGGGCTCCAGTAAATGTTAACATATAGCAAATCGTTCTTACTCAAGATTATTTTCTATCCTTAGAATGAGGAAGATAGTGCAAGTACTATGGTAAGTTCAAATGCTGTGACTAGGCAATAGCACTGTCTGCATATACTCTAGGTTTATTTATTTTTGTGTCCATTTTGTAAGTTTTATGTTTGAGGCTCTTCCTGAATGGCTTTGAAGTTCTTTGATTGTTTTTACATCTTTCCAAACTTCAAAAATACTGAAGCTTTTTCTTTTCTAGCTTTGTATTAGACTTAGTGAAACTGGTAACTAAAGAAACAAACCACATTAGACCAAGTCTTCTTGAAAGAATATCTAAACCATTCAGAGAATGTGTGCATTTATAAAGGAAAAGTCAATTGAATATTATGAACTGTGTTTTACAAGCCATATCTCCTCAGGACACAAAGAAGGCAGCAAGAGGAGGAAGCAGAAGCAGAGAGAGGAACAGAAGAAGAAGAAGCCAACCAAAGGGAATCACTAAAATGGACTCCTCCGATATTCAGTACCTTTACAATGATACCATATGTTACATTTGAGCACACTTTTTTGTGTATATTTTTTTTGATTGTATACACTCTTAGTAAGGAAGAGGAGTCGTGTTTAAAACTACACTAAAATTGCACTGTATTACCCTTTAGCAGCACAGAGTGGCTTTTTTGCCAGTCAGACTGGGGACTTCAAAGTAGGCTGATCTTGGTTAGAGGTGCATTGTGTTTTGAAACTTGGAAAATCTTGCAGAATCACTTACTTCTTCCTTCCTGGCAACTAGATCTACTGTAGTCTTGTGTTTTCCTCTAGGATATAAGGGGTTGTAACAATGTCTCTTTAGGTCTACTCCTTCTGGTATCCTCGGGCCTGTTAACATATCTGAGTTAAACCTTGATCCTATTCCTATTGAAATCAATAGAAGCTTTCCCATTGACTTCGGTGAGAGTAGGACTAAGCCTTTAGAAACTAGCTTTAAGAAACAATCTATTAAGTATGTAAACTTCATAATTGCATTTTACATTAACTTTTTTCTAATCTAGGCAGAAAAAAGTTATTTCTGTATGATGATTTAAATATGCTGTCACATTTATGTTGCATTTTGAAGTTACATCTGGTGATCTAAGAAAGCCAGTGTGATTCTGGTCTCCTGTAAATATTCATACTGATTCATTATGCATGGTAGACTCCTGGTGAGTCACTGAGTGAAATCATTCCTTGTATTTTTCATCATTTTCAATTTCTACAAAGTCTCTCCAGACAAATTATCTAAATGTTAATTTACTTTAAATTTACACTTGATTTCTGCGGAGTGATTTCAGATCCTGAACACGTTTTCAGGTTCCATATGATTCTAGCAAGTAATTCTTTGCAGAAATATATATATCTAGAATGTCAGTCACACATGAGGAAAGTATATTTTACATCAGTTATATGGCAGGACTAAACTTTTAAGTTTGGAAACATTTTCCTCACTTTAAAAGAAATATTTTGAGTCTGGCAAGATTGCTTCCTTGCTTCCCATAATTGTTCTATGTGCATGTCACACTGCTTCTCCTAACCTTTTAACTGAGCACTAAGTAGAATCTTTCTATTGTCTTAACTACTTTTCTGCATGTTCCTTGCCAGTGGGTTGCCTTTTCTCTTTAACCTATGAATACTAGTTATCAGACATGTTTTCATTTTGTACTTTTGTCTCTGCTCTTTTTGCTTTTATGTTGGTGTTGTAACTGACTTAAACCTGGCACTGTTGGAAACCCAAATTTCCTGGAGAAATTCACTCACCTTGGTATTTACAAAATGTAGCCATGCACACGATGTAAAGAAGATGCTAAAGAGAAGTAAAATCTGTTCTAGAATGACTGTTAAAATATAAGAAATCTTGGTAATCTACAATATTTGGATGGTTTAGCATATGATGCTTGCATTAGGAAATGTAACCGTATGCAGATTTAGGGTACTTAAATTAGGTTTATCTGAAATTTAAGATTGAGAACAGTTTTTGTTTGTCACTTAAGTACCACTTAATTGTTTTGTGCAGTGTTACTAATATTTAAAAATAAAGACAATTCTCTTTATTCTTTGTCATTTTTAACTATAAAAAATAGTCATGTTCTGACATCAGTTTGCTATACCTGTATTAAGCATCAGGGTACTAAAGAAAATGAAGGCTATACATTCACAAGACAGTCAAGTACCCACAAGGAATGGTTTCTTTAGCAAAGATTAACAGTATACCGTATATTTGTACATGCTACAGTGGGAACACAATGTTAATTCTAGTTTTAGAGAGTATCATTTCCAAAGAGATTCCCTACACTTAAAATAGTTAATATTGCTAAAACTAGAAATATTGTAGAGTTCATTCTGATGGAAATGCATCTGCTGTAAGCATGGCATTCATATTAACACCACATGATTACTTTGAATTCAGCTATTCTGTGGGATTTTGAAGATTGTTCCATTTGGGGATTTTTTTTGTTTTTGGAAAAACCTCCCCACAACACACTTTGAGATTCTTTCAAATGGTGAG
This sequence comes from Natator depressus, assembly GCF_965152275.1. Taxonomy (NCBI): domain Eukaryota; kingdom Metazoa; phylum Chordata; order Testudines; family Cheloniidae; genus Natator; species Natator depressus. Next base: position 244,299,272 of record NC_134235.1, on the reverse strand, counting down.
TACTAATGGCTTACACGTGTATGTTACAGTAACAGAAGGGTGACAAGAAGAGGTAACAATAGTTACTGCATCATTGTTTAAGAAAAGTTTTCATGAGTATTTCAAATGCTGGCTGCAGGATGGGTGGGTTGGTGGGGGTGTATGAGGTGAGAGAGAGAAAATATACATATTCATTCTTAAGAAGTTGCATGGCACGTGTGATATTCCCCTCTGGTGTTATCTGGACCGGTGATCTTCTAGGCCACTCCAATCCTTGGCTCTGGGAGCCAGCCTGACCCTGCTCTGCTTTGAGAACCCCCACTCCTGGGCTGTTCACGCACAGCCTCTGGCATGTAAGCTGCTCCCAGCTAGTTGCAAGCGAATGACACTAGCCAATATCTCTGGTCCCAGACACAACCCTAGGCACCTCCATCTTGCAGTGTCCAGTTATGCCCGCTGGATGCTGCAAGCTTATGAGTTCGTCAATTTAACAAAGAAATTGACATGTACCAGGCTTTTTCTCCCAAGGGGGAGTCTCTGACACGCTTCAAACCAAACACACTGCTTCAGCTAGAATAAACAGATTTACTGACTATAAAGATTGCTTTTAAGTCAAAGCATAACAAGTCAGAGTGGTTACCAAAAGAAAATATAAGTACGCAGTCTAAACTCTCAACCCCATTAGACTGGGCAGCAACTAGATAAGAGTTTTTCTCACCCCACTGGATATTGCAGTCCTTAATATACAGGTTTGTTCCTTAAACCTAGGCCAGTCTCCTATGTTGGAGTCTTGTATTCTTCTCAGTGTCTTGGTTGCTTGCAGCATAGGTGGGGGAAGGGAAAGGGCCCAGTATGTGTCCACTGTCTGTTTTATTCCCTCAGTCCCGGTGCTTGTAGGACTAGGACACAAGTCCAGGCATGTCTGGAGGGCATTGCTGAGTCTCTCCAAGCAAGGCTGAGCAATTCCTCTGGTGTGGCCTCATGCAGGTGAGTCATTGCCAGTTTACAGCATGCTTTAGTGACAACCATACAACACAATTCTCTAACTTCATATGCATTAATGATACACACACATGGATAGAGAAATGACTTTCAGCAGATCGTAACCTTTCCCTTGATACCTTACAAGGCATGCTTTATATGTAAGATCACGTTTATATGTAAATGAGGAATATGGGGACTACAGCACGCTCCCCCAAGGTACAGAGCGTGTCAGCATGCGCTTGGTGGTTAGCTGTAATACTGAAAGGACTGAGCTCTTGCCTGTGCTTCAGCATAAATGTAGGCTCAAGTGCAGGAAAGGGGAGTGCATTTAAGTGCAAAGTAGAAAAGACTTGCTGCACCCCACAGCCCTTCCTAAACCTAGGGAGGGGTTTTCTTGCCTAGTGCCGGGCCACTGGGATTCCATGACTCCAGCCAACAATACACCCTCTGCTTCAAGGGCTGCTTGATGTTCGGTCAGTTGGGAGGTTGGGCAGCACTTGATCTTAGCAGAACGGTCTCAGCAACTGTTTCTGCTACAGGGCAGGGGCATATTTCCCAGATTAACTTCCAGTGTTGGGTGATCAGTGTTGCCTTCAGCTGTGCGTTCGTTGTTTGAATTGACTGAGGGTTGTGAAGACTCATTACACTGACTCAAATAAGTCAGTTTTATTTGGTCACCATGGAAGCCCCTACCGAGGCTCCCCTCCTTGCTTCCCTTTTGCAGGAAGAGTTCGTGATCTTTCTGTGGATTCGGAATGTACTGTGTGTTTCTAAAGATGCCACTTTCACATTTTTCTTATGGAAAAGGCTATTGCTGGAGAAGTCAGAAACCTAAAGACATGCAACATATATCCCCTACCTGTAACGTAAAATGAAGATTGCTCTACGTTGCCTTTTTCCAAACTATTTCTTAAATTCATAACTGCTGTGACCCACCTGCCCTCCAACATGGATTTCAGGATACCTACCGCCAAATTCGAGCATGCATTTGGTCTCTGAGTCTGAGACTTGGTTAATTATTACATTTAATGCCCAGTGTTTTTCTTCCTGGCATGTTTCTACATCTCTAATTGCACTTTAATTCTCCAGTCTGATCCTCCTGAATCTGAGAAATAGATAATCTAAAGGAGTATGATAGCTGCATTTCAGATCTTGGTTCCTATCATTTGATACACAATCCTCTGCAGGCAGTCTTAATCTTTTATCGCATTGCTTTGTGCACAATTTAATTTTACTTCCCATGTTTTCCTCTATATTGACTCTTTTTTTCCCCTTCTCTTTGACTCTTGCATTGGGGCAGAAAACAGAACAAACTAATAATGGCACTTTACAGTTTCCAAACAGGGTGTTGTGGGGATTAGGTAAATTGAATTATCCCCCTTTTCTGACAGATGAGTTAAACAGTTTTTTAAGTGATTTCTCAAGGCCATCCATGAGTCAATGTAGGAGCTCCACTCATGGCTCTTACTGGAATTCTCAGGCCTCTAATCATGCTGCCTGTCAGTCTAGTTTTAGGAGTCACTGGGTAAGGAAAGGAAGCTGCCTTCACATTTCTAGATTTGGCTGCTTGGGCACCTCAGTCCCCAACAGGGGCACAAGAGTAGGTACCTAGGTCTGAAACTGCAGCAAATTCAATTGTCCTGTGTGAGCTTAGTTCAGTTTCTCCTTCTTCTTCTAACCCCTTTTCTATGAGAAATCTTTAACTTTTTAATGTCAGATTTGTAAGGTATCCCGTTGGTCATCAGTGACTTTAGCACCCTCTCCTCATTTAATATTTATTACATCCTGAAACAATATTGAGATGAGCCAACTGCCCCCATTCCTCTCAGGGGAGCAGTGTTGACTCTGAAACCTAATCGCAAACATGTCCCTGTCCACATTAATTATTTAACTGATCATCGTTTAAGAAGAAACAACTTTCCAGATGTGCTTATCCTGAACTGTCTCCCATACCTCTGCTGCTGCCAACAGCTTCAGCTGTCTCCATCCAACTGCCAAAACTTCTTGCTTCCCCTGTGCCAATTTCTACACTAGGACTGTGCAACTATGAAAATCTTTGCCATGTGCAAAGCTGAAAATGCTTTATTTAAATGTATCCAAAATGACATGGACTGTTGTATTGCATATATTCATCTTCCTATTTAATTCAGAAAACTGCAATAGTTTTAACTTTAAATGAGGATGCAGAATGTCTAGCCAGCCACAGTGGAGCACAAGGGAGTGGGGGTGGGGGGCCTCTTGCTGCATAATTTAGGTCCCATGAAGTACATGGGACTTTGTGACATTTGATGGGAACAACCTGCCCTCTGTCTTGTACTCTCAAACAAGACACGGATCCTGGCTTTAGCAGCCCCTGATGAGTCACAAGTTTATCAGCTGTTTTTGGGGGTTCAATATATATTTGACATGTGCTGTACACCGACCTGAAGCATAGCTCTGACTAGATAACATTTCTCTGATCCTTTGTTTCCTTTAGTAGAAACTCATATGTATTTTGCTAAAGAACCATGACAGAGTTCCCTTCCCAGACCTGAAGAAGAGCTCTGGATAAGCTCAAAAGCTCGTCTCTCACCAGCAGAAGCTGGTCCAATAAAAGATATTACCTCACCTACTTTGTCTCTACTAAAGAACATGCTCTTTATCCTTTGAAAGCAGCTGCACTCTATACTAAAGTTCTATATAACAAGAAGCAGAAATGGGCTGGATGTGGCTGTCGGGCGTGCACACTGATGTGAGTAACCTGCAGTAAAGGTGGGTTGGTTGGAACCTTTTGCATTGTCAGGGTGTTTGCTGCCTGTGTCTCCAGTGACAAACGGGCAGTTAGAGGCCCTGAAACATGCCCCGCTGTTGTAAGCTGTGTATTGCCCCTGTGTAGGCTATTTATGTAGTGTTTCCAATGCTGTAGTTGGAATTTTGAGGCTGTCCACATAAGCACAGCACCTATTAACAGCACTGACTAATTTAACACATGCTCCACACCAATTAGAGACGGGAAGTGAAGAATGGTGTATCTAACTGGAACTACAGGGGCTCCAGGGAATTTAAGAAAACAGACTGAAATTGTAGCATTGGCTAATGCCTCAACTCTTACAAATACACCATGAGACTCCGTCATGACCACAAATGATCAGGAGCTTTGGTTTTTCACATCTCGTACAAAAGCTGATACCCTCATTACACAATTTGCACTTCCCCCGTTCCCTCCCCATTCCTCAAAAACACTATGTTGGGTATTCCTTCACTGCTGACTCGGAGCACCACCTACTGGTTTATGAACATCACCTCCTGCAGCATCTAAAGGCTCCTTAAATGTCTCACGTGTGGTATTGGCCAAGTATCTCCTTGCTCAGCTTGAGTGCTGACAGTCACAGCACAAGGCATACAAAGTAAATATTCTTTAATAGGTAATGTTAAAAATACCAGCCTGGTTGATCCTAGGAAATAAAGGGTTATGACTATGAGGACTACCTCTGGGACTGTCAGGTGCTAATAATCCTTGGAAAGGTAACTTGTTCCTCCTTTTGGAATGTCCATTTATGCAGCTGTCTCATCAGATAGGCAGTACTTGGAATGCTAACTAGTAAGCATTGCTATTGCTTCCCGAATTTCTGCTGAGCTATGGGTACAGAAATGACAGTAGTGCTGTCACTTCCAAGGAACATTAGGCCAATTTAGTAGCCTTTTTATCCAGCTCACATTGGTAGTTAATAACTGAAGTGATCTGGCCATGCCATTCCCCTGTGTGTGTTGGCTATTGCCCCACTGGATTTCAGGGCTGCCTACTTCACCTGGCAGCCCCCCTGGAGAGACTGAAGGAGAAGTGGCCAGACTACGGACCTAGTTTCCTAGAAAAGCAAGGGTCTGTGGGGAAGATATGGAAAGCAGGGGGACGGGCCAAGGGACTGAGCTTAATTTCCACTCCTGAATTGCAGAAGTATTTGTCTATTTGGCATCCAGCTCCAAAACCCAAAGGTGATTCCAAGAGCTGCCGTTTTCAGAAGGTGTTTCAGTCTGAAGTTCTGCTTCTGATCCATCTCTAGTTTAAATATAGTTTAGCCTAGCATAGCTTCAATTCTAGTGCAGACTGGCCTAATGCTCTGGGGAGGTTTCTGAATGTAACGGGGGGGAAAAAAAGCCCACCAGATTTAATATCCCAGGTTGCAGTTGTAAAATGGTGGGGTTTGACTTTTGGGTTGAAAATGTATGAATACACAGCTGAACCATGGCCTTTTTTTGGTGGATGACATTGTTTGTTTTTTTTTTCTTCCCCCTCAAATCAACAAGATGACGTTTTCCTCAGAACAACGCCTTTTTCCCATCATGAGTGCTTAGGAAAACATTGTTCAGCCAGTGTGTTCTGTCACATTAAGGGATGGAATGTGACTGACTCACTCGTATCATGTTCTATCTAGTATCATGTTTTATTGTGGTGCATCAGCTGACAAAGCTGGAGTAATTCAACCAACCCCAGTTATGAAACAAATATGCCAAAATGACTAATATTTCCTATGCTACTAAGTGAATTTTTTGCTCTGCGTGGTTAGCAAGTTAAATAAAAGATTGTTTAACAATGGTCTACCTCACACACTTTTCCCATCTGCATGTGTAAAGGCCCCTCGTCAGCTAGAATTCACCTTTCTTAGGATCTGAGTCATCCAAATTAAAATGTGTCCATTTGCATGTCCGAAAGTGGGCCAGGTTGCCTCTGTTTATTAAAGGCTTGCTTTATGCCCATTCCTCTGACTAAAATGAACAGGATTTGATCCTAGGAGAAGGTACTAATCTTTACAGTGCTGTTCCAAATGTCCTACCCCACGTATGACTTCATTTGTTTTTCCTGCATATCTTAGAGTTTAAAGCCCCATTTAAAATATTAGGGTCAAATTCAGAAAATCAAAGGAGTTGCTTAAAGGGCTAAAGCTGGCTTGGTATCTTATAGTCTGGTTCGGGAAGTGGAAGAAACTCAAACCGGGAAAGAGTTTTCTAGGCATGCTTTGCATTTACATGGCTGCTGGCCACAATGCTTAGAGAGGGTGCACACATGCTGATGCACGCCATACATACGGCTGTACAAAGTAGTGTGGCCCACTGGAGTGTCAGACTTTGGACCTGGGCTCTATTCCTGCCTCTCCCCTGATATTCTGGGAGACTTTCAGCAAGACGTTTTGCCTTTGTGCAATGCAATGTGTTTGCCATGATGGCATATTCAAAGAGCTGGTTACACTTGTGCATGCATTTCTTGAACATTTAAATGTGTGTGGCTAACTTGACGAATAAGCATATGTATACCAAATTCCAGTCCAGATTATATTTTATTTTGAATGTGAGTGAATTCAGTGCTAGAGCCAACGTTATTAATCCCTCACTTTCACAAGACCAAGGCAGGTATGAAGCAAGTTTCTCCTGCTCTAGCTCTGCTACTACATCCTATTGCTGATTTTCAGCACTCTGTGCTCTGCCAGCCCTAGGTTTCACTGAGGTAGAAATTGCCAATCCTGCCACATGCTCTGTGGAGTTGATAAATGAAGACATGGGGTGGGGACAATTCGATTAATTTTTGCAGCAGTTTGAACTCCCCCCTCCAGAGATGAAAAGTTCAGTCCATTAACCCATTGCGACTCCTGTCTAAGGAGAATTAAGTACAGGTGGCTAAAGATCCTGAAAAATGAGGTGTTGGGGGAGGGCCTGGATAATGGAAGGGTTGACAGACCTTTCGTGGCATGTCTCCTGCGTCATTCCGTAATTCCTTTGCTTTTTGATCTCTGGTTTCCCCTTGATCAATAACATTCATCCTACTCAGTGAACAAACTTAATTTTTCGTTTTAGGAAACAAAAATGACGGTTGCTCTGACTGGCTCCTCTTACCAATTGACACTGCCTGGCTGGAAACAATGACTCTTCCTGTTGTTCAGAAAGTGAACTTGATGTATGAGAGCAGCAACAAATAGCTGTCTGTGTCTTACGATCATGGCATGCGCTTTACTGGAATAATGTCATTACCTGTGATAAAGAGGGAGGCACAGCTGTTTAGCACAGCACAGATGCAGCATTTTTGGTTACAATTCAGATTTTATTAAGAGAACTTTAAATGACAGAAATAAACCTCATTTGTAGTTTTAAGGACTTGTTCCAACATGGCACATGAAGCCAAGAGTTATGGGCAGGAAAGGGAGTACAGGGGGTACCTGCTGCTCCTGTATCAATGGGAGTGTGGCTGATCAGCCAGAAGAATGCTCCTGCCTAGTAGCAGGAGTTTGGGCTGAGGAGGAGGGACACATACCTAAGGACATCCATAAGCACGACAGAATGCCTAGAATTAGCCATTAGGCCTGGATCTTGCTAATCCTTTGGGTGGAAGTTCTAGTTCTTCAAGTGCTTGCTCATGTCCTTCAACTTAGGTGTGTGTGCTCACCACTTGCACTGGTGCCGGAAGTTTTTTCCCTCAGCAGTATCCGGAGGGGACCGTCTCCCGCGCCCCCCACCCCACCCTCAGTTCCTCCTTGCTGCCGGTGACGATGCTGGAACTCTTGCTGCTTCAGCTAGTGCTGTTGCTTTCTTGTTTGTACGAACTTGGTAATTCTTGTATTATAGTGTATATCGTTTTCTGTTAGTGTTATTAATTCCCTTAGCTATAGTTAGAGACTTTGTAGGTCCTGAATGGGACTTTGCCTTGGGATGGAGCATGCCCCGTTCATAGAAAAGCAGGACCAATCCCCAACTAAATCATCCCAGCCAGGGCTTTGTTAAAAACCTCTAAGGAAGGAGATTCCACCACCTCCCTAGGTAACCCATTCCAGTTCTTCACCACCCTCCTAGTGAAAAAGTTTCTCCTAATATCCAACCTAAGCCTTCCCCACTGCAACTTGAGACCATTACTCCTCGTTCTGTCATCTGGTACCACTGAGAACAGTCTAGCTCCATCCTCTTTGGAACCCCCTTTCAGGTAGTTGAAACAGCTATCAAATACCCCCTCCATTCTTCTCTTCTGCAGACTAAAGAATCCCAGTTCCCTCAGCCTCTCCTCAAAAGTCATGTGCTCCAGCCCCCTAATCATTTTTGTTGCCCTCCACTGGACGTTTTCCAATTTTTCCACTTCCTTCTTGTATTGTGGGGCCCAAAACTGGACACACTACTCCAGATGAGGCCTCACCAATGTCGAATAGAGGGGAATGATCATGTCCCTCGATCCGCCAGCAATGCTCCTACTTATACAGGCCAAAATGCTGTTAGCCTTCTTAGCAGCAAGGGCACACTGTGGACTCATATCCAGCTTCTTGTCCACTGTAACCCCTAGGTCAGGGGTCGGCAACCTTTCAGAAGTGGTGTGTTGAGTCTTCATTTATTCACTCTAATGTAAGGTTTCGCATGCCAGTAATACATTTTAAAGTGTTTAGAAAGTCTCTTTCTATAAGTCTATTATAAAACTAAACTATTGTTGTATGTAAAGTAAATAAGGTTTTTTAAATGTTTAAGAAGCTTCATTTAAAATTAAATTTAAAATGCAGAGCCCCCCGGACTGGTGACCAGGACCGGGGCAGTGTGAGTGCCACTGAAAATCAGCTCGCGTGCCGTCTTTGGCACACGTGCCATAGGTTGCCTACCCCTGCCCTAGGTCCTTTTCTGCAGAGCTGCTGCCTAGCCACTCGGTCCTCAGCCTGTAGCGGTGCATGGGATTCTTCCATCCTAAGTGCAGGACTCTGCACTTGTCCTTGTTGAACCTCATCAGATTTCTTTAGGTCCCATCCTCTAATTTTGTCTAGGTCCCTCTGTATCCTATCCCTACCCTCCAGTGTATCTACCTCTCCTCCCAGTTTAGTGTCATCTGCAAACTTGCTGAGGGTGCAATCCACGCCATCCTCCAGATCATTAATGAAGATACTGAACAAAACTGGCCCCACACTGACCCTTGGCAGCCGGTATCAAGCAGAGTGCCCCAACTAGACATGGAGCCATTGATCACTACCTGTTGAACCCGGTGAACTAGCCAGCTTTCTATTCACCTTATAGTCCATTCATCCAGCCCATACTACTTTAACTTGTTGGCAAGAATACTGTGGGAGACCGTATCAAGGCTTTAAACCCTGTGATCACTGCAAGAGGCCCATACCCATTAGTGATCCACACAGCAGCTGTCTGCATTGCTTGGGCAAAGGGCACATTAGTGAAAAGTGCAAGATTTGCAAGTCCTTCAAGCCAAGGACTAAGAAGGAGTGCGATATTCGCTTAAGAATGCTCCTTATGGAGTCAGTCCTGACGCCGGTACTGGAGCAACACTCCGACACGGCACCAAGCACCGTGACCTTGGTACGTAGCCCCCCACCAGGACCGTCCACTGGCTAGCGCCGGTTCCCATCAATGGCTCTGACCAAGAAGACGGTGCAAGGTCAGTCTCCAACCTCCCGCAAGAGAAAGGATAAGACATGGTGCAAGCAAGGTCCAGTGCCGGGCAACTCTTCGCCCATCTCGCGCCCAAGCTCCTGTTGAGCAGTGTAGCCCAGCTTGCTCCCTGCCAGCCACCCTGGATAGTGGCAGAGGCCTCCACCAGCACCAGGTACCACCCACTCTGGAGGCCCTGCAGGTGGCACAGGAGATCATGTCCCTCCCGGTGCCACCCACACTGGCTCGTGAAAGGGGAACCTCAGAAGGTAAACCCGTGTTCACACCGCCACAGTCCTCACCCCAGCAGCACCGTTCCCCTTGGCAGGGGACGTCCCAGCAGCACTTGCCCTCCCGTAACCACCATGCATCTGACTGTGAAAGGCAGACCCAGCGCAGCCCCATTCAGTCCCTGGACCTTGGGCACAGGCAGAGATGCTCAAGGTGCAACTCGCCAGTTACCGGGCGCAGACCTCTGGAGGCATGCGCCCCCCAGCCGGAGTACTGGTCCTTGCACCTGGTATTTCCAAGACCATGGTACCGCTCCAGAGACCCATCAAGGGATCGATGCTACCGTTCCTTGCACCTCACCGATCCCTCTAGGAGGGCATCACCAGGTGTGGGCACTTACCAGCACCGAGTCCATTCAGACTCCCAATCCTGCTCCTCATCCCAGTACCATTCGTCAAGTATGAGACACAGATGGCCAGCTCCAGGCTGTAGCGGATCTGTCGAGCACCACCAGTCCCCAAGACCCTGCTCCAGATCGGACTCCAGGTGCAGTGACCGGCATTGGTCGGGGAAGAGCCACCATTCCACTCTGTCCTAGTTGCCTGAAGAGCAACCGCTCAAGATCCAGCCCTGGTTTGGAGTGAGGTTTCCTGATGGTGGGACAAGCCATGGTACCAGCTACATTGTCGGCACTGAAACCGGCCCTGTGGCCTCAGGCACAGTGCCTGGCACCGTGGTACCCATGGAACACATTTGGGTTCACTCAGCCCTCCCAGGCCACCTGCTCAGTGTCTGGAGCCTCGGAGAGACCAGCTGCCTCTCTCTCCCGCCCTCCTCCAGTGCATGAAGCCTTGGGTGCAAGGACCCCGCAGGTCCAGAAGGGAGTAGGGGAGCAAGCCACTGGGCCACCAATGGTTGTGGAGGACCCTACGGCACTGGCATCCTCCTTGTCATCGCCAGACAAGGCCTTAACGGGGCCCCCTCCTGAGGAACTACTGAAGAGGGTTGCCACCAACCTGGGTCTTCAGGTGGAGGAGTTAGAGGAGCCCTCGGACTCTCTCTTTGATGTCTTCTGTTCCACGGCACCAGCCAGAGTGGCTTTGCCCCTTCATGAAGGGGTCTCAAAAATCATCAATGCCCTACGGCAAACTCTCTCCTCGCTGCCCCCACATCTCCAAGTAGATTGAGCGCAAGTACTTTGTGCCATCCAAAGGCCACAAGTACCTGTACACCCACCCTGCTCCCAACTCCCTAGTGGTAGAGGCGGTTAACCACAGGGAACAACCCAGGGCTACCCCTAAGACTCCAAGAGACTAGACTTGTTTGGGCGTAAGGTTTATTCATTCTCTAGTCTACAGTTGAGGGTGGCCAACCATCAGGCCCTCCCGGAACGCTTTGACTTTAGCATGTGGCAAGCCATGGCCAAGTTTGAGGGCTCCCTCCCTGAGGCTTCTAGGAAGAAGTTCTGAGCAATCATGGAGGAGGGCACGACTGCAGCCAGAGCAATGCTCCAGGCAGTGTCGGATGCTGCCACTCGAACCATGGCCTCGGCCGTCGCCATGCACCGGGCATCCTGGCTGCTCCTCTCTGGCTTGTCCACAGAGGCTCAGCAGTCGATGAAATACCTTCCGTTCAATGGGCAAGCCCTGTTTGTGGAACGGATGGACAATAAACTCCATGGCATCAAGGACTCCTACATGACCCTTAAAATGTTGGGCCTGTATGTTCCCGGCCCTGCCCACAAATGGTTCAAGCCACAGCAGCCTCAGGGCCGGGGAGCCACCCTCGTCAGGAGCTTCCCCATAAGAAACCCAGAGGCTACAAGCGGGGTCTTTGCCAACAGCCTTCGCAGGCTTCTCAGTCAAGCTCGGCCCACCAACCACTTTTCTTCTTTCCTCTCTGTGCGGGCATCTATAACATTGGACCAATGGGTCCTCAGTACAGTGGCGCAGGGTTGCACCCTTCAGTTGCTTTCTACCCCTTCTTCCTACCCGCCCTCTTTTCAGGGACCCTTCTCACAAAAGTCTCCTCGCACAGGAGGCTAGAGGGGTTACAACAGCTAGGTGCGGTGGAGATCATTCTTCCGGCGTACAGGAACAAGGGGTTCTATTTCCGTTACTTTTTAATCCCAATGGCCAATGGCAGCCTGTGACCTATCCTAGACCTGCGACACTTGATCCGCTTCCTAGCGAAGCTGAAGTTCTGCATGGTCTCCCTGGCCTCCATCATTGCCTCCCTGGATCCGGCAGACTTTTATGCCACCCTTGATCTGAAAGATGCATACTTTCCCTTGAAGATGGCGATGTGACACAGACGCTTCCTCTGGTTTATGGTAGGACCCAACCACTATCTATATGCGGTCCTCCCATTTGGCCTAGCGACAGTATTGTGGGTATTTACCAAGTGCATGTCGGTGGGGGCTGCTTACCTCAGATGTCCAGATCTACCTGTACCTCAGCAACTGGCTAGTCAGAGGCAGCTCTAGATCCAAAGGGATGTCGCGATGCTGTTAGCTACTTGCTAAATGACACAAAAACCTGCTAGTTCTGGTACAGAGGATAGAGTTCATTGGAGTGGTGCTCGACTCAACCTGCGCCAGGATGTTCCTGCTACTGGAAAAAGAAAAGGAGGACTTGTGGCACCTTAGAGACTAACAAATTTATTTGAGCATAAGCTTTTGTGAGCTACAGCTCACTTCATCGGATGCATTCCTGCTACTGGAGAGATTCAGGGCACTGATGGACCTCATAGGGAAAGTCTCCGCATTTCCCCTGACCACGGCCAGGGTTTGCTTGAGCCTCATGGGTCATATGGCAGCATGAACATATGTGATGGGCCACACCAGGCTCCGGATGCGACCCCTGCAGCAATGGTTGGTGTCGGTCTACTCCTAGTCCAGGGACCACCTGGAGAAGGTTGTTACCATCCCCGCGACGGTACTTACCTCGTTGCGATGGTGGACCAACCCTGGGAAAGTCCTGGAAGGACTTCCCTTCATCAGCACTCCTCACTCAGTCGAGTTGGTTTCGGATGCCTCAGACCTTGGCTAGGGGGCACACCTCGGCGCTCTCCAGACACAGGGTATGTGGTCCCCAGAGGAAATGAGGCTACACCATGAATGTTGAAGAGCTCAGGGCAGTGCACAGGGCATGCATGGTTTTCCTGCCTCACCTGTCGGGCAGAGTGGTCAGCATCTTGACGGACAACATAGATTCAGTGTTCTACATCAGACGAGGGGGAGAATGATCCTCGGCCCTCTGCCAAGAGGCACTTCATCTCTGGGACTTCTGCATCAACCACAAAATCCATCTAGAAGCGTGTCACCTTCCGGGTCCTAAGAACCTGCTAGCAGATCACCTAAGCAGGGATTTTGCCTCTCACCTGAGTGGATGCTCCACCCGGAGGTAGCTGGCATGATCTTCCAGAGGTGGGGAGTTCTCCAAGTGAATTTGTTCACCACCAGGCAGAAAAGGGGTGTCACAGGTTTTGCCCCAGGTGGGTTCTGGGTAAGGGTTCCCTCTCTGATGCCTTCCTTCTGCTGTGAGCAGGAAGCATGATGTACACTTTCCTCCCAATTCCGCTCATCAGCAAGGTCCTTGCAAAAATTGAGAGACCAGGCTCAGGTTATCATGATTGCCCTGGCATGGCCTCGCCAGTACCCATTCGGGACGCTGTTGAGCCTGGCATTGGTCCCTCCGTGGCCCCCGCTGAACTGTCCAGACCTGCTATCACAGGATCACAGTCGACTCTTGCAACCCAACCTCTCATTCCCTCCACCTCACAGCATGGATGTTGCGTAGCTGAAGCCTGAGGAACGCGCCTGTTTGGAAGGAGTCTAGAAGGTCCTCCTCAAGAGTAGAAAGCCCTTGACTCGGCAGACGTACCTGGCAAAGTGCACAAGGTTCTCCTGTGGGGCAGCCCAATGGGGCATCTCCCCTTCGCATTCTTTGGTGCAGTCGCTCTTAGACTACCTGCTTCATTTGAGGAACCAGGGTTTGGCACACTTCTCTATTAGGGTGCATCTGGCAGCCATTTCCACCTTTCATCCGCCAATCCAGGGACAGATGGTGTTCTCCTATGACGTGACAGTCAGGTTCCTCAGAGGCCTTAAGAGACTTTTTCCACAAGTTTGGTCCCTCAGTGGGATCTCAGCTTGGTTCTGTCCAGGCTCACGCGCCCGCCCTTTGAGCCTTTGGTCTCCTGCTCCCTATTTCACCTATCATGGAAAGTAGCTTTTCTGGTGGCAGTGATGTCAGCAACGTGAGTCTCTGAGCTGTGAGCCCTGACCTCAGAACTGCCATACATGGTCTTCTATAAGGACAAGGTCCAGCTCCGGCCTATCCGGTCTTCCTTCCCAAAGTGGTGTCCGCTTTCCACATGAGCCAGGACATCTTCCTTCTGGTCTTCTGTCCTAAGCCCGATGAGACTGGTGCCTTCAGGCTTTGGATGTAAGAAGGGCCCTGGCTTTCTACTTAAATCGGACAAAGCCTTTCTGTAAATTGACTCAGCTTCTCATCTCTACAGCTGATAGAATGAAAGGTCTCCAGGTGTCGGCGCAGAGGATTTCTAGTGGGATCACCTCTTGCATTTGCAGTGCCATGAGTTGGTGGGAGTCCCTCCGCCACTAGTCGTCAGAGCCCATTCGACCAGAGCGCAGGCAGCCTTCCTGGCACACTTCCTGATCCAGGACATCTGTCGAGCCATGACGTGGTCCTCAGTGCACATGTTCACGGCCCATTATGCCATCACTCAGCAAGCAATAGATGACGCTGAATTTGGCAGAGCTGTGTTGCAATCTACACGTCCTTAAACTCCTACCCATCTTCACGGTGTACAGCTTGGGAGTCACCTAAGTTGAATGGACATAAGCAAGCACTTGAAGAAAAGACAGTTGCCTTTTTCTGTAACTGGTGTTCTTCGAAATGTGTTGCTCATGTCCAGTCCACAACCCACCCTCCTTCCCCACGGTTGGAGTTTCCAGCAAGAAGAAACTGAGGGGGAGCCGGCAGCACCGTATATACCGTGGCATGTGCATGCCACTCCAAGAAGCACACACACCTAAGTTGAATGGACATGAGCAACACATCTTGAAGAACACTAGTTACAGAAAAAGGTAATCCTTTTCTCTGAGGAATGATGGCTTTACAGGGAGATGACAGAGCCATCTGACTGCTGTCTGACCACAGGCCCCATGCACTTTGTGAGAACGTGATGCCAATCCAATGGCAAGAGATTTATGCAGCAGTGGGAATGGGCCCAGGGAAGATCCTCTAATGAATCTGTCCCACCAAAGGACCTACTGGACAGCCAGCTTCTCCAGAGCTTGTACAATCAGGACCAGATCCTCAGCTTGTCAGTGGAGCAATGTTCATTCGTGACATCTGAGGAGCTGCTCACAGTCTTTTAACATCATTGGTGAAAGGGCAAGTTGGCCAAAAAAGGCTAGACTGAATTTTCATAACAGTGATGTGTTGCGCGTGTGTGCGCTCTCTGTGTTTATCTTAGAGACCTGGAGTCACGTGTTTACATGAAAGTTCTCAGCTTTAATTTTTTTAAAAAGTGAGTTTCTAACCCTCATAGTTCTGGAGGAAAGCTTGGAAACATGAACCCTACAGGTTCAAAAACCAGAAAGCAAATAAAATGCTACAATGTAGAGCTCTGGCTAACGATTCTTGAACGTGTGGGGCTGACAGTATGGTGGTACATGCAGGGCATGTTTCCGAGGTAGGCCTCGATCCTACAGTGAGCTCAGTGCAGATCAACCCCCCACTGAGTTCAGTGGGCTCCTTGCAAGTTCACAGTGTTGTTCACCGTGTTCTGTTCTTTAGAAGCCAGCCAGAGCCGCTGTGTATATTTGTATCTTGACCTTGCATGTGGTGTGTATATAGTTAGTAAACGTGGATATTTGGATCTCACCATACTCATGTGGTTTCTTCATGCTGCTGCTGTTGTGTAAAGGACTCAGTGATCCATTTCTGGGCTAAATTCTGCTCTCATTGAGAACCGATCCAAAATTTTTCCATGCAAATTTGAGTTTTCAGCAGCAACTCGAAAATTGAAAGATTTTTGTCTGAAATACTTGGTTGAAAAAATGAACTTTTCCATGGAAAGCAGACACAATTTTCCATCTAACTGTTCTGAAAAACTTTTCAACCAGTCCTACCCCCAATCACACTTGCATTCAAGGCTAAATTCTGCCCTCTGAGGTATAGCACTATTGTAGAACTCGGGATTCTATTCCTGACTCTGTCACTGCCCTTCTGGGTGATGCTGAGTATGTCAGTGGACCTCCATTTCCCCACCTGTAGCACAGGGGTGATACTTCCCTCCTTTGTAAAGGGAAAGGGCTTTGAGATCTATCTATAGTATTTGTGTGGCCCCCATTTCCTGAGCCATTCACAATCTTTAATATTTTTTAACTCTACACCCTTTAAAAGTACCATTATCGTGAAAGTACAGATGGGAAACTGAGGCACGAAGAGCAATTTGCCCTGGTGGTGGGGCAGAGAAGTGAACCAAGGTCTCCTGAGTCCCAGGCTAGTGCTCTAGCCAATGGGCCACCTGTCTCCTCTACCCTGAAAAACACTGTAGTAAGAACTAGGTGTTGGTGTTACTCTTACATCTGTGCACAACTCCTTTTCATGCTGGTGGGGCACACACATTTCAGGGCAGAGTTGACCCTAAATTTGGAGTAACTCCATAGACTTCAGTGGAATTTCTCTGATTTTTACATGAATGTAGCTGAGAGCAGAATTTATCCCTTGTCTTTTTTCCATGTTCTGTAAAGCATCACGCACACTTATGGTAATGTGTGTAAAAAAACAAAAAAAAAACAACAAAAAACAATGTAGTTTCTAAGTAAGAGGCCACTTTACTAGTCATTTAATATTAAATGCTGTTGTGTGGGTAATATTTATTTACGTTTTCTTTCAAATGTAAATTTGAGATTGTTCATCTATAAAACAGAATTTGTTTGTTTTTAAACATTTGTAAAGCACCTGGAGTCACCTCTGGAGGTGAATATAAATACATGAACTAGTATTAAATGAGGATCTTGATATAATAGGTATCACAGAAACCTGGTGGAATGAGGATAATCAATGGGACACAGTAATACCAGGGCACAAAATATATCGGAAGGACAGAACAGGTCATGTGGGGGGCGGGGGAGGAGGAGAGTGGCACTATATGTGAAAGAGAGCATAGAATCAAATGAAGTAAAAAATTTTAAGTGAACTAAATTGTACTATAGAATCTCTCTGGATAGTAATTCCATGCTTGAAAAATAAGAATATAGCAGTAGGGCTATATTACAGACCACCTGACCAGAATGGTGTTAGTGACTCTGAAATGCTCAGGGAGATTAGAGAGGCTATAAAAATAAAAAACTCAATAGTAATAATAATAATAATGTGGGATTTCAACTATCCCCATGTTAACTGGGTACATATCATCTCAGGAAGGGATGCTGAGATAAAGTTTCTTTACACCTTAAATGGCTGTGTCTTGGAGCAGCTAGTCCTGGAACCCACAAGAGGACAGGCAATTCTTGATTTAGTCCTAAATGGAGCACAGGATCAGGTCCAAGAGGTGACTATAGCTGGACCTCTTGGTAATAGTGACCATAATATAATTAAATTTAACATCCCTGTGGTGGGGAAAACTCCACAGCGGCCCAACACTGTAGCATTTAATTTCTGAAAGGGAAACTACACAAAAAATGAGGAGGTTAGTGAAACAGAAATTAAAAGGTAAAGTATCAAAGGTAAAATCCCTGCAAGCTGCGTGGAAACTTTTTAAAGACACCATAATAGAGGCTCAACTTAAACTCTGACATAAACTCTGGCAAATGAAGTGTAAAAATATAATTAGACCAAAAAAGAATTTGAAGAACAGCTAGCCAAAGACTCCAAAAGTAATAGCAAATTTTTTTTTAATAAATCAGAAGCAGGAAGCCTGCTAAACAACCAGTGAGGCCACTGATGATTGAGATGCTAAAGGAGTACTCAAGGACGGTAAGGCCATTGTGGAGAAACTAAATGAATTCTTTGCATCAGGTTCCATGGCTGAGGACGTGAGGGAGATTCCCAAACCCTAGCCATTCTTTTTGGGTGACAGATCTGAGGAACTTTCCCAAATTGAGGTGTCATTAGAGGAGGTTTTGGAACAAATTGATAAACTAAACAGCAAAAAGTCTCCAGGACCTGATGGTATTCACCCAAGAGTTCTGAAGGAACTAAAATGTGAAGCTGTAGGACTACTAACGGCCATCTGTACCCTATCATTTAAACCAGCTTCTGTACCAAATGACTGGAGGATAGCTAATGTGATGCCAATTTTTAAAAAGGGCTCCAGAGATTACCCTGGCAACTACAGGCCAGTAAGCCTCACTTCAGTACCGGGCACATTGGTTGAAACTATCGTAAAGAATAAATTTGTCAGACACATAGATGAACATAATTTGTTGGAAGAGGAGTACTTGTGGCAACTTAGAGACTAACAAATTTATTTGAGCATAAGCTTTCGTGAGCTACAGCTCACTTCATCGGATGCATGCAGTGTAAAACATAGTGGGAAGATTTATATACACAGAGAACATGAAACAATGCATGTTACCATCACTCTTGTTACAGTGTGTATGGTAACACCCATTGTTTCATATTCTCTGTGTATATAAATCTCCCCACTGTATTTTCCACTGCATGCATCCGATGAAGTGAGCTGTAGCTCACGAAAGCTTATGCTCAAATAAATGTTAGTCTCTAAGGTGCCACACGTACTCCTTTTCTTTTTGTGGATACAGACTAACAGGGCTTCTACTCTAAAACCTGTCATAATTTGTTGGGAAATAGTCAACATGGTTTTTGTAAAGGGAAATCATGCCTCACCAATCTACTGGAATTTGTTGAGGGGGTAAACAAACGTGGACAAGGGGGATACAGTGTATTTAGATTTTCAGAAAGCCTTTGACAAGGTCCCTTACCAAAGGCTCTTAAGCA
Organism: Natator depressus; assembly: GCF_965152275.1. Taxonomy (NCBI): domain Eukaryota; kingdom Metazoa; phylum Chordata; order Testudines; family Cheloniidae; genus Natator; species Natator depressus. The sequence goes on along the minus strand of NC_134235.1, from coordinate 244,280,703 downwards.
AAATAAGCAGTCTTGGGATAAGGAAAGGTTCTCTCATGAATTGGTAACTGGTTAAAAGGAAACAAAGGGTAGGAATAAATGGTCAGTTTTCAGAATGGAGAGAGGTAAATAGTGGTGTCCCCCAGGGGTCTGTACTGGGCCCAGTCCTATTTAACATATTCATAAATGATCTGGAAAAAGGGTAAACAGTGAAGTGGCAAAATTTGCAGATGATACAAAACTACTCAAGATAGTTAAGTCCCAGGCAGACTGCGAAGAGCTACCAAAGGATTTCACAAAACTGGGTGACTGGGCAACAGAATGGCCGATGAAATTTAATGTTGATAAATGCAAAGTAATGCATATTGGAAAACATAATTGCAACTATACATATGAAATGATGGGGACTAAATTAGCTGTTACCACTCAAGAAAGAGATCTTGGAGTCATTGTGGATAGTTCTCTGAAATCATCCACTCAGTGTGCAGCGGCAGTCAAAAAAGCGAACAGAATGTTGGGAATCATCTGGAAAGGGATAGATAATGAGACAGAAAATATCATATTGCCTCTATATAAATCCATGATATGCCCACACCTTGAATACTGCATGCAGATGTGGTCGCCCCATCTCAGAAAGGATATATTGGAATTGGAAAAGGTTCAGAAAAGGGCAACAAAAATGACTAGGGGTATGGAACAGCTCCTGTATAAGGAGACATTAATAAGACTGGGACTTTTCAGCTTGGAAAAGAGGAGATTAAGGGGGATATGATAGAGGTCTATAAAATCATGAGTGGTGTGGAGAAAGTAAATAAGAAAGTGTTATTTACTCCTTCTTGTAATACAAGAACAAGGGGCCATCAAATGAAATTAATAGGCAGCAGGTTTAAAACAAACACAAGAAAGTACTTTTTCACGCAACGCACTGGCAACCTCTGGAACGCGTTGCCAGACGGTGTTGTGAAGGCCAATACTATAACGGGGTTCAAAAGGGAGCAAGATAGATTCATGAAAGATAGGTCCATCAATAGCTATTAACCAGGATGGGCAGGAATGGTGTCCCTAGCCTCTGTTTGCCAGAAGCTGGGATTGGGTGACAGGACATGGATCACTTGACGATAACCTGTCTGTTCATTCCCTTTGGGGCACCTGCCATTGGCCACTGTCAGAGTACAGGATACTGAGCTTGATGGACCTTTGGTCTAAACCAGTATGGCCGTTCTTATGAAATATCTTCCCTTTCTCCTTGTGCCGTTCCGTGCCATGCTTGATGGGAATTGCGTGAAGCGAGGGGATGTTAATAAAATGAACTGAATTTTGGCACTTAAGGTACATCAACACAGCCCACCGAACTCTTGTGGGTTCCTCTTGTGGGTCAACAGACTTGGGCTCACGCTCGCACTCTAGAAATAGCTGTGTAGACAGCGCTTGGAAGTGGGCTCGGGCTCTGAAGCTGAGGGAGGGGGCCTGAGCTTCAGAGCCTGATCTCCAGCCCAAGCTGCAACTTCAAAGTGCTGCCTACACAGCTACTTTCGGAGCACTAGGCTGAGCTGCATGCACCCTATCAACACAGGCTGAGAGGCTTGCTGCCATGGCTGTGTAGAGATACCCCTAAGGGCCTGGGTCAAAGCCCACTGAAGTCAAGAGGGGTTTTCTCAGTGGGCTTTAGAATGTAACCTGTTATGGGGCTTATTCCTTCACCGACTTACTTCCCTGGTCCTTCTCGTGTGAACAGAGAGCAACAATACCCGAAGTCCAAAGGTGCAAACAATTCGATGTTTATTGGGGTGAACTTCCAGCAAGCATGATTCCAGTTTCCTTCCTTAGTGTCCCCCTTCCCAGCTCTGACACCACAGAGCCTTACCTGTGTCCCTGTTCCCATCCCCCCCTTAGCAAAACATGATTCCAATTCCCCACCCCCATTCCCTGTTCCCATTTCCCCCCCACCACCCACTTCCTGATTGACTGCAACCTATATAGTAAAACTTGAGTTCTGCTTAGCTATACCTTAACCAATCATTTTACTGAAATTTAAGTAACCAATCCTAACATATTGTAACATGATTATGTAACCAATTATCTCCCACCACCTTAATTAGTTTACACCCAGCAAAATTAATTATACAGCAGACAGAAACAATCACAGAACCAGACAGAGATTATACAGACAAACAATAGCAAAGTGGGAACTATAATGACAAAACAATACAGAAGTGAGGATTTCACATCCCAGCTATTGATAAGTGAGTTCTTGCCAGACAGGATGCTATCAGACTAAGTTTCCTTTTACATCTTCTAGGCACTTCCCTTTCTCTGGAGGTGACAGGCATTATCAGGACAGGAGTGTATTCCCAACAGCCCAATAGCACCTTATTTCAAAGTGACTGGTTTGGAATGTGACGATGTGACCGTTCGCTTCCCAGCTTATGGCTGCCTCTGCTGCTTAGCCAAAGGCCTTAGCCTGAGAACAGGGCCTCAGACTGTCACAGTAAGAGAGAGCTCTTACACCAGCAGACAGTGATTTTGATTCTTTCTTTTATACCTCTATAACTAGCCAAGTTATAAGAATACACCTAAATTCTTAGAGTACAGGCCTTTACAGACAGGCCTGAATATCTATATCCTAACATAACCCTTTGAGATTGTGGTTGTACAGCCCCAAGTACAATGGGGCTCCAATCCTGATTTATACACACTTTAAAAGATCTGTATGGCCAGAAAGGGAACACTGTGGTCCAGTTTGACCTCTGGAACACAACCCTGGCCATAGAATTTCACCTATTAATTCCTGCATCTAGCCCAGTAGCTTATGTTTCAATTAGAGCATCTCTTTTTAGGAAGACATATAGTTGATTTAAATAAATAATAACTATGAAGAAATAATCTTCTTACAGAACATGCCTCAACCTTTCTCAATCCAAAAAATAAGATGCTCCCCACCCCGCCACCCCCCGCCTATTTGTCTCGGTTGTGTAGTCTCTGCCATTCTTCACAGCAGTAGGAGGTTCAGAAACTAGAAAGCATGTGGAGAAGTCTAGGGTTTGATTGATACAGTGTTTGTATCAATTTAACTATTTCAGGGAGCGGGCTGGTTTTTATTTTATTCAATTTACCAAAAATTAAAGCAGTACATCCCCTCATGTGAGCAGTTGTGTCAGTCTAAAGGTGTTTTATTACTAAATTTACAGGAATATTCGAGAGCAGTATCAGCATTTTTATACCAGTATAACTACGTCCACTCTTGGGTTGTATTGCTTTCACTATCACGGTAGAAGTAGTGGTACAATCTTTATGCATAGACAAGGCCTCGCATGTGTTACAGAGACGAACGTTAAACAGGCCATCAAGCTAAATCTCACTCCTGAGGGTGCTGTTTTATTTTGACAGACAAACAGAACTGTTACGTTAGGTAACAAATAATACAGAATGCCTGACGAAGAACTCTAGATGCCACTGAACATAACCTAGATTGTTATGGACACATTGTATGAAAGATCCTACGTTCTTCCAGTTTAAATTATGCACTGCATTCCGTGCAATACCTGCAACAAAACTAGACAAACCCCTCTTCCAATATGTCAGTTGCTGGGCTATTCCTGCTAATATAGATAAGCATTCAGTGACTTAAATCATGAGCTTCCTTCCAGATGCAATAGTTAAGAAATCCTGTCAACCCACATTAACATAAACCAGCCTTCTCAAACCAATTTGGATTGCCTCAGAATGTGGAATTTATTACTGGGATTAGTTAACTTAAACTGATTTAGTAAAAACTAAGCCCTGTTATCATTTATGAGCCTAGAAAGAGCTGGTTTGCTCCACTGAGTTTAATGTACTCTGTTCAATTTTTTGAGCTCATAAATAAAGCCGTGGTTTGCTTTACTTTCAGTAACCATGGCATCATGTTCCTGAGACTCCAGATTTAAATCGATGCTAAAAATCTCTTCTTGGCATCCACCAAGAACCTTTCACATTCTGTCATATCTGCCTCTTATTTTGATATAGCTGTACAATAGTACATCAGACATCAAGTCTACAACCAGATCTGTTGTCACCCTCCCTGCCCCCAACTTCAGTCTTCTGCAGTTTCTAAGGGTTCAATGCTGTGGAATTTATCAGTCTGGAGCTCTGGAGGAATCAGATCTTCAGAGATCTGAAGTAAAAAGTGAGAAATTCATTGAAGCTGGGGAACGTGGAGTCAACAAGTGATATGATATAAGGCCACATTGGGCCATGCATGTTTGAACAGCTCCACAATTTGGAAAGATGGTCTTGGGGTTGAGTCTGGGCTGGGACTTAGAAGATCTGAGTTCAATTCTTGACTCTGCCCCAGACTTTGTGTGTGAACCTTGGGCAGGTCACTTAACCTCTCTATGCTTCTGTTCCCTATCTGTAAAATGAGGATAACATTGCTTCCTTTCTCCCACTCTTGAGCTCTCATCTATTTAGACTGTAAGCTCTTTGGGGCAGAGTCTGTTTCATTAGTATGTAGGACAAACATAGTAAAATAACGTGACATGAACCTGTGCCATCACATGGGGATATAGATTCGTAAATCATATGGCTTAGGAAAGATATATAAGGTGCTTCCCACTTCTAGCAATAAAAAGAATGAAGCAGATGTTCTCAGTATCATAGAAACACAAAGTCATAGAAAATAGAGGTGGGAGATGTCTGTTTGTGATCTAGTGCATCCTTCTGGTAATGCACATCTTCTAATCCTTTCTGTCTAGCAAGGTATTTGTTATACCAATCACTGTAGTTTTGGATCTGTTGGCTTTACAGCCCCTTCTGCCACCATATCCTAGGAAAGACCCTGGCCCAGTGTAGAGGATGTTAAAGAAAAGGAAAGTTCTGTGAAATGATTCCTTCTTCCCACCAGTATCGTTTCAGTCTTTAGTGGGTTCTCTCTCCACTAGATCTTTCATGTAGTCAACAGAAGCCCAAACATATCTATACATGCTGAATACATTGGGCCTGGGTCTTTCCTATGATATGGTGGCAGAAAGGGGTTGTAAAGCCAACAGATCCAACCAGATGAGAATTCCCCTAGTGTTACCAAAGTCCCTGGTCAGCGTAGCAATTCCCTCCTCCCCCAGTGGTGGGAGTGTGACTGAAAGAAAGAAGGCGTGGCCAGAACTCGACTCTGTTCCAGCAGTCGGAGGCCCCTTGACGCTATGGTCAACAACATAATCTGAAGTAGCCTTAAGGCTAATCTAAAAAACTCTAGGAACCAGGCCAGTATAGAGGAGGATTAGTGTGCCATGTTATAGGCCTTCTGTGGGTACAGCCAGTGCCTATTGGCTACAGCTGAGAATGTAGGCTAGAATATAGGCTCCCTAAGTGCCCATATAAAAGCAGTTTAAGCTGTCTTTTTCTGTTTTAGATAAAACATAATCCAACTCAAGCTGACCATGCCAAGCAGTGCTACAACAGTGCTATGAGATCTCTGAAATCAAGAGCAGAAGAAGCAATCTTTAGAAAGATCCTAACAATAGCAACATTTAATGGAATTGTATAGCTTATCTAAATAAGTAAAAGAGGAGAAGATATTTCTTATGGTAAAGGCCGATCTCAGAGATTTCCCTTGAGGGAAAATCAGTAAAGCAAAAAAAACTTCCATAAAACCAAAGGGATGTGTCAGCTAGACAGCAGAAATTGGAGAAACCACTCAAGCAAGAAGAGGATTAGTCTATCGCCTATCAAAACACATGTGTACCAGTTTGTTATGGGGAGTTACACAGAAAGCTGGCCCCCCCACCAATTGCAGCTACTGCAAAGATTGAAGGAGACTATATAATATATGAAATATGCAATCTTTAACCTAAGATCTTCCAGATGGGACCATTAAAGGTCTGTTCTGTTCTTATCCTGGTAACCTGGAAGGAAGGTTGAAATAGATACATTGTGGGTACTTTGAAGACAGGAACAGTAGCTCTGAATATGCAAGTGACTTTGACCTTCAGGTCAGAGACTATTTGCTTCCTACATTATTACCCAATTTAGGGGATGCACTGTGTAGTGGTGCACACTGTAGAATACAGAGAGGAAGGGACCAGATTCCACTTTCTTCTTCCTGTAAAATGAAGCATTATTTGCATAGCTTTGCTCACACTCTTACATCATCTTAGTTACATAGCCTCTCCCATAGTGGAGTCATTAAACCAACATTCCTTCCCTCCCACTCAATTTTTGCTACTTGAAGTTCTCCAAGTAACTGGTTCTGTTTCACTTATTACAAATTATTTCAAATAGATTTTTTTTCAGTAAATGAGTCTTGATTAAATTCAAATTAGCATCACCAAGCCTTTTCCGTGGCCACTGTGTGATTCCAGATTCAGCATCAACATCTTTCTTTGGGTTTTTTGGAAGTGATCATATGGCTCAGAATAAGCTATTGTGCCATCAGAGCACTTGTCCAGGGCTAGAACAAAACAACTTGTGACCTTTGCTTATCTTTTTAAATATCTACTTTGATCTACATAGTTCAGGGAACATTTTTTTCCTCACAGCGCTGCTGGAAGGATATTCTTTCCCCCCTCTATCAGGCAAGCTTACCTTCCCAACTAATTTCTCCCTAAATAAGTTCTCAGTTTGGAATTTAACTCTGCTTTTTCGTTAGGCCATCCTTGCAAAATTGTTAATGTCAGCATAGGTAAAATTAGGTCTCTGTGCTTCAGTTTCAAATATGGCTAATTTTGAAGTAATGTGTATCTGTCCATCTCTGGCTAGCTGTCTATATGGCCCCACCATTATAATATGACTGCTCCCTCATACCTGGCATCTCTTAGCTTGAGTACATCGCCATTTGGAGCAAATGACTACGCTGTGGCTATCTTGAGTATTCAAATTCAGGTGGGTGTCACTTATCTGAGTTTAGATTTGTTGATATTTATGATGGAGAATACTTGCTCACACATGTACTTACAGACATGGAAAGAGTTCTTGCTGCAAAGGACTTCAGATTGGGATTATTTGATTCCAGATATCAGTAAAATTTGAACGCCAACATCAGGAAAACCTGCCTTTCAACAGAGTGTCACACTGCAGTTCAATATGCTCCATTTGGAGCTCCTCTGGTACATCATGCACGTTGACAGAAAATGGCATGCTGAAAACTGCAAATTCTCCTTTATGGTTCCTGAGGTCAGAAAACCATTCTTGAATTTTTTTCTCAGTTTAACAATTTTGCCAACATACCTGTCTGTGGTGTCACCACACTGAGTCCCAACAGTGTCATGTAGTGATTTCAAGGTGGAAAAATGTGTCAAGTTACTCTGGGAAAGTTGCTTGTCCCACAGCTGAAGCTTAATTTCAAAGGCATGAATGTTGTCATCTTATTCTGTGACTACTTGTATGTACTCCTGCTTTCTTGTGTTGAGTGAGTTCTGGTGCTCCGTAATACCTGCTATGAAAGCAAGGTCTTGAAGCCATTCATTGTCCTGTAATTCAGTGACATCTTTCCCTTTGTTGCCTGACCCTTTTTAAGCTTAATAATGTTTGGATCGATGGCCAATTGATCTGACTGTGATAAGGTTCTTACCCCAGAATCAGGCTACACGGAACTAATGCTACGGAGTTCAATATCTTCTGGGGATTTTGGGGTGGATGACAAGGGCACTCACACTGAGGGCAAAGTAAAACCCTAGATATCTTTATTAAAATAATAAAGACAGAAAAGGCCCCAAAACGACAGAGATAATAAAATACATAAAAAGGTAGCGATAATACAATATTGGGGTTATCTGTGGTAGCATTCTTTGCATAAGTGCTTAGAATTGCATACTCATGCCCTTCCTTGAGGACCTGGTGTAAAGAGACAAAAGAGCCAGTCCTGTCTCTGGCATGCCATGGTGTCCAATGGTCCAAGTTCCTCAGTGAGTTAAAGGGTCAAATAGTAGAAAGCAAACAGTGATGGAAGAAGCCCAGAAAAGAACAAGCCCCCAGATCACATAATGGCTGCTCTGTTATGGGACCTGAGCATTATCTGCTCATGCTCAGTCCTCCATGCCAACATTTAGCCTTTTCACCCGCATAGTATTGAGATGTACTTATTCCATAGGTTAACACGTGTAACTGCTATCTTAGCTCATTATCATACCAGTCACCTCTTGCTTAAGCAGATTTGTGGTCATTACTTCCATGTTTCTTGCGGTCGCACTGACTGGTACATTCTAACTCCTACCATTGAGCAAGCTCTCCTTAGTTCCCAGCATCTACAGGTAACCCGTAGGCCATTTATCTATGCCAAGGGTTATGGCCTACTTAAGCTATGCTAATGCATAAGCTAATGTCTTACAGGATACAGGCCTGTAGGTTTCTTGTGTTACAGCTGAATAGAGCAGCTAAATATAATGAAGGCAAACCAGTGAATATAATAGGCAAGCTTGCCCTATGGGCTATACCTTTCTGTTCCATGAAAAATTGAATCTCCCCACAGAATTCAAAAAAGTGCTTCAACCCAGCTCCCTGACTTAGCCACCGAATTTCAATGTGATATAGCTGTCCACCATGAATGTCACATTCTTCCAACAGCTGGCTGAACTGCTGGTGTTTGAGACCTCTAGCTCAAATAAACTGTACAGGTTTAACCACATCCTCACATGATTATTTTCAAAGTCTTACTACAGGGAGCATATTGATGTAAAATGCAGTGAAAGCTGCTAAACTGTGTGTTTATAGTTGATAGTTTGCAATTTGGCCTTCAGTTTTGTCACAACTCCAGCTTTCTTGCCCACCGTTGATGGTGCCACTATGGCCAGACTAACAGCACTTGTCCAGTCCACCTGCAATTTGTTCAGATATTCCTCCAAGTTGTTGAAGAGGTAATTTGCTGCAGTCTCTCATTGGCACCAGTTCTACAAACTCCTCTGCTAAGCCCATGTTCTCATTAACTCCATGAATGGACACTGTTAGCTGAGATACATCAGTTACATCTGTGCTTTCATCAATTGCAACTGGACAAAGCAGCAAAGGACTTTGCTTTGTCCCAGGGTTGACTGTTGAAATTCTCAGATACGTCTTTGATTCTCTCAGAAAATTGTGTTTCTTGAGAGGCTGATATTTCCTAAAGTTAGTCGCTTTATTTCTGGAGATTTTAGCATATAGTGCCTCAAAAATTCTCCCTCAGAAAATTATTTCAATGACACAGGGATTTCATGGGCAATAATATAGTTTGCCTTAACAGCAGCATCGCTTACATGATGAGAATTAGTAAACACTGATTGCTGCTTTTTCAGCGAGTGTGCTAATTCAGAGTATTTACTTTCACGTAACTTTCCTGGGTACTTATATTTTTTATCATGGTTTGCATCATCATGTCTCTGACTGTTGTATTCTTTTACCGCAGCTACCTGTTTCTTACAAATCAAGCACATGGGCTTTCCATTAATGCCCACAAAGAAATATGAAATTCTCCCTCTCTCTTGAAATTCATGACAATCTTGATCTATCTTTCTTTTCTTGGATAAAAACATGATGGCCACTTGTCACAAGGTGAATGAAGAAAGGAAAGGGTAGAAGGAAAAATATCTTCCCTTTTTTAAAAAAAATTTCTATTTAAAAATCAGTCTGCCAGTCCAGTAGATACAATAGGCATTCATCCTTTGACTCATTTGAAGTTTCCTTTTCTTTGATTTTCAGATTGGGGTATCTAACTGAGCAGCCATCAAGTAAGTGCTCTTCAGTGCCATTTGCCATTACCCAAATCTACCAGCTTCCGCAAGACGTATGTCTCTCCAGCACCTCTTAAACACAACCAGTTGGTTCTACACCTGTATGCAAAGTTTTGCTAGATTGCTGCACCAAAGTCTGGATTATGCAGGTGTGATTTAGATTTCAACACAGTGGTGTGCTCTACAACTCCCCCATGTGGACCCTGCTGCTATGCACTGAATGTTCCTTATCGCAGCTTGATGTCGTCCTGTTTGAGACAGCACTACATCAATGCACACTATCAGATTCTATTTGGGAGATTTACAGCATAACACACTGGTGCATTCTACAAACCACACCCCTGTCATACTGACTCCAGTGTCATACAGACAAGCCCTAAGATCACCAGGAAGTCTACGGGCTGGATGAAATTGTACCACAGACTGGATCTGGCTTGCGGGCCCTATGTTTGACACCCCTGCACTAAAGGCACTTAAAAGTAACCAAGTATTCAGCATATCTGATACCCAAAGCAAATCATGCTCTACCAGGAATACTCGGGAGTGAACATTTAGATCTGAAAAATACTGTGAAAGCACATATAATACTGTCCTCTCCTGGTTGTCCTCCTTTCTCGCTAATCTTTCCTTCAACATGCCCTTCGAGGATCCTATTTATCTCCTCCCCTCCAACTTTCTGTAGGGGTGTTTATAGGGGTCTTTCCTGGGTCATCTTCTCTTCTTCCTCTGCATTAACTCTGGGTAATCTCATCTGCAAACACAAATACAGCTACCATCTCTATGCTGACACCTCACAGGTCTACCTTTCTACTCCAACCCTGCTTCCTTCTATCCAAACTAAAGTCTCAGCCTGTCTCTCTGTCATCTCCTTGCTAGCCATCATCTCAACCTCAATGTGGCTAAAATGGAGCTCTTACTCTTTCCCCATCCCAAGCTAAAACTCTCATCCAGGCTTTCATCCCACGTTGTGCTTATTGCAACTTCCTTTGCTCTGGCCTTGAAAAATGTGAACTTGCCCGGTCATTTCTGTTCAGAATGCTGCTGCAAAGATTATTTTCCTAGTCTGTCATGTTGACTAGGTCACCCCTCTCTTTGCATCCCTCCACTGGCTCCCCCTTATCAAACATAAGCTGCTTGTCTTCCCTTTCAAGACCCTTCATGGCCTAGCCCCACCCTACCGATCATCTCTCATTCACTGTCGAAAGACTGAGTTCTGGCTCCCATCGGCCCTTAGTGCCGGTCTCCACTGCCTACTTGTTACAAAAACCTTTGTGCTCTGCCCTATGATGCCCCCCCCCACTTGGAAGTAGCTCTCCATAAACACCTGCAAAGCTACCTCATGGTCAGTCTTTCAAATCCCTCCGTAAAACTCTCCTTTGCCCGGAAGCCTACAGAGCACTTGGCAATGGCTTGGCTGCAGGTGTGCTGATACCATTGCCTATCATGCTGACCAATATTCTCACTGTTTCCTTGTACTCCCCCATCTTTCTCTGTATCCATCTGTTGTCTCCTGCCTTATACACAGATGGTAGCTCTTTGGGGCAGGGAACATCCTTTTATTCTGTATTTGTACAGCAGTGAGCACAGTGCGGTACTGATCCATGACAAGACACTATGGTAATACAAGTAAATAATAACTATGAAGGAGAGTAATCATTCTAGTTAAACACAGCACTCTGCCTAAATTTCTCTTCAGTCTTATGCTTTAGAATTTCATTTGGAAAAGTGAAGTTTACACCACTTTGCTACCACAATCACACAGCTAATATTGATTTTTTTTAAAAGCACCAAAGGTTTTGCTTTGCCTTGTGAAATGATATTGCACTTTATTTCATTCTGTAGTATAATCTACCAGATGCATTTTTTTTTAATATGCAGTTTTTTGAGAAGCCACTGGAGGGACACCTCCACTACAAAAGAAAAAAACATTGCATCCAGCACACACACTTGCACCCACACTCAATGGAGGACTGAGCAGATGAGTAAGTTCTGGATAAAAATCAAAGGCCCCACGTGACTCAAAGTTATTAGTTTAATATACACTGGGGAGAAGAAAGAAGGATAAGAGTGCTTCATGGTCAAAGGGTTACCTTTAAAGCCCTGAATTTCATACAGATGATGTTATAGGGTCTGATCATGCAATCCATACTCACCAGAGCAGTCCCTTTTGATTTCAGTGGGACTATTTGCAAGTAAGGGATGGCTTATGTGAGCAAAAGGTTGCAGGATGGGGTCTTTGCCATTCACTGGAATACAGTTTGCAGTAAAGGGATGTGTATGTGTGTTGTGTGAGATGCAAGTAGCAAAGCAGGAATCTGCACATGTTGTCATTTAATCCTCCGGGCAGAATCTCACCTTCCTCTCCTCCATCCCCCAATAACCCTGCTCATGTTATTGCAAGATCACATTTGACAAATTATAATTTCCCCAACCAAATGGAGAAAATAATATTCATGGCCATCAGTTCCAGCACCTTTCAGTTAAAATAATTCAATCACCCCAAAAGTGGTACTGTAATATGAAGACAACATGTCAAATGTGTCCAAGAGCAAACATTATTCTATCCTTGTATGAAATGGAAGGCAGGGAATTTTCATGTTTGTGTGTGTCAGAAATTTATATTAAAATGATTGTTAAGCTCATCCATAGAACTTGAAGACTGTTATGCTTATTCGATTTTTTTTTTTACAGTTAATGTTTCCTCCACAGAGGGCTCTGTTAGATGCCAAATAATGACTAGCTGAAGACATGTTATAGTCTTTCTCTAAATGTTTTTGTTCTTTAAGATGCAAAACATAACACCTCTTTTGTAGCATGAAAATGTGCATTTTGCAGGCCCATAAAACTGTCCTGTCACTTCCCTTTGTTAAACTTTTATTGACCAGAAGACCAAACTTATAATATCCACATGAAAATAAAACTACAGGGAAAGGTTTCAACTGGTAAACCATATTTCATTGTGCTGTATAATTTTGGGACATTAAGCTATGTTTTGCTTTAGCTTTTAAAAAAGTCTTTTTTCAGTTAATTATAAGATTCTTTGCTAAATTTAGCCTAGCTGTTAATATAGATCCTTATGTTAAAGGTAATTATTGCTGTGGACTGTGTCAATCTCAAATGATAATAGATGTCTTGAATTTTTGAAGTCTGATTTTTTTTTTTAACAAGAGCATTCTTTAAATCCCATAGGACCATTTTTGTGCCAGTCTTTTAAAAACCAAATCCGCTATTTAAGTCCTGCTTAAATTCAGTGGCATGCTATGGCCCATTGTTCGCTTATTTTTGTCCAATGTTGAAAATTAAAATTTAGAAAGGCGACCATACATATTTCATGCTCATCCACCAAAATTCTTCACAGCTGATCTATTGCATTTGATATTAGAAATATTTTGTTAGTATGCCCTCTGCTAACAAGCATCCTCAAAACACCAAACACAGAAATCACTCTGTTTTAAACAAAGTGCTGTTGTTCTTCCTGTCTTATTACTATATTCTTGTATTTCAGGTAATAGGTAGTTACACTGAATGATGCTTAGCTGCAGCCTTACCCCTGAAAAAATATAAATAACAGTGATTAATCAGCTAAGGGAACTTTTATCAATAGTCAGAAAACTGGGATTTAATATGCAACAGGGTATATTTCAAACCAAGCTCCTACCTGATACAGCATTTCTCACTATGTATATGATACAGTACCTACCTCAGATTAACAATACAGAGTTTTATAGTTTGCAATATGACTGATCTGGACTTCCTTGCATGTGCGCCTCACCTTTATCTATTAGATACATTTTCCAGGAGCACCATTGTAATCCTGTATTCACAGGTTATATTTATCACAGCTGGTTTAGGCAGAGATGGAATTAATTAGAAAATGTCAGATCATTAAATGAAATTGTAAAAAGGTAAATTGTAGTCTTTCGTGAGCTGGCATTTCACAAAATGAATACAGATTCCTGATTCAAATAGCATTTACTGTAAAATATTAATTTCTTCTTTCCAGTCGCTTTTAGGGACAATGTACATGGTTCCAGTTAAAAGTTTCTAATTTGATGTGAATGTCAATGTAGAGGTCATGATTAAGAATTTACTTTAATCTCTAAGGAAAGGCTGAACAAATATTTAATTTGCATTTTACATTATTATTGAATAGATTTTTCTTTCTTTTTTCTTTTATTTTTTAAATCTCTCTGCAGTTTATTTTAGTTCTTCATCCTTTGGTGGAAAAATTACAGGAATAAGCTGAAGAACAAAGTAAAATTACAGGTAGTGTTTACTTGATTAATGCACGATCCTTCTTTTATTAATTTACTACCAGTTAGGTACAGCAATATTGAAAACACAAAGCAATGCAGTATATCTTTAATTCCTCACATTCTAAAGGCCAGATATTTCTCCAATTGAAATCAGCGTAAAAACTCCCATAGATCTCAAGGGGAGAAGGACAAGAACCATAACACATTAATTGGGGAAATTTGCAACCAAACACTAGCTCCCATGATGGAGTATTCTGTATCCTTTTAATATACTATTTGATTCCAGTGACACTGAGACAGTTTCTGTTTTGAGGTGCTAATGTCACTTATGTAATGTTAAACAAAATGTAACAAACTAATGCAGAACATTGCTCACGGGGATAACTTACTGTACTCCTTTCTCTCTCCCCCTCAGTTGAATCTGTTTAAACTGAACCATCTTTCGTTGTAGTGTCAAAGTAACTTGGACAGCATTAGAGAAGTGGGTGGATTGAAAGAGATCCTGTCTATGTGACTTGGGCAGTTGTACGCTGTATGGTGAAGGTATGTATCCTTATTGCTATATCCGGCTCAGGGAACTACTGGTACCAGGCAGAAAGTGCCTGGAGTATATGTGCAAACACAACAGTGCAAACAAACCTTTCTTTGTCATAGGAACTACTCCTACAGAGCTGCAGTGGGAAGGAGAGTCACTTTTATGTTTAGATATTCACATTAAACACAAGTGGTATAATTTTTCCTCTCTTTCTGGTATACTGTGTGTGTCTACATCAGAACTAGGCATAACAAGAAGAGGAGTGCCTACTACCAGAAGAGGGGAATATATGATTGTTGTGTTAAACTCATAATATAATTTGCCATATTAATATTAAATTATAAATACTGAACAGTGAGTTGAAGTGTCCTTGAATATATTTAGAGAACTCAGTTTTTTGTAAGATGTTAAGATACTTTTAAAAGCATGAGTCTCCCCCACAGAATCTATAGGTTGCATTTATAACCTGCAGGCACCTGCCTACCTGGCATGCCCCAGTGGAAAAGCTCACAATTTCAGTGCATGTAGCATTGGGCTATTGTTGCATTAAAATCCATTAGACTGGATCCTTCCTGCAGTAAAGCTCACAGGACATGACTCAAAGGTTGGAAATTTCCCCTAAGATCCCCTCACAGAGTTCTGCCCCAATCACTGTGATGCAGAGGGGGAGGTTGCCCTTCTTTCCACTGCAGAATAGGTCCTGGGACCTGCTGTCAACCCTAATAGATGCCTAGGGATCCATAGGAAGCTGGAGCCATCTGTATGGAGGCCCTTTGCCTCTACACAAACTTTAGTTTTTGGCATCCCCCTTTCTCCCACCCCAATCCCTGGCATGACTCCAGTGGACATTGTGATGTGGGGGGTTGTTGGCAGATAAGTTCATATAGCTTCAAGACTGTATATTTCGGAACACTGGAGAGAGGGAGATACAGCTGTGGCTGCCCCAGACTCCACTTCTCTCTGTTCAGACCCCAAAATCATGAAGCGAGTATGGATTGCACCACAGTGATGTGCCTGGAAGAGCTGAAGGGTAGCTCAGACCTGGGGGAGAATGAACCAGACCATTATCTTTAGAAATGGGCCTGAACAAGATACCAGCTCCTGTGAGTTTGAAGGCAGAGGATTTTGAAGTCCATATCTCAGCATTTTAGCCCAGGCCCCTCTCTAATTATATTTTATTTGTGCACGTGGAACCTATTGTCCGATACGATCCAGTATAATGTTCACACTTGCGGTACTGTCTAAAACAAAGTGAACTTGAAAATGCTCTGTAATGTGTTTCAGGTGCACAGTGCTTAGTGAGACAGGGAGCTTGTGCAATACAATTTCCTGCATGTTTTAAAAACTGAGTATATGGTTTTAAATAAAACCCAAATCCATCCAGACTGGACTGATCATCAAGCTTCTAATCCCCCCACCCCCCCACCCTCTGTCTTACCGGTTACCTTGACTCAATCTTCCTTTGTTCTTTCCGGATGCATTCAGTGTTGTAGCCATGTCAGTCCCAGGGTATTAGAGAGACAAGGTGGGCAAGGTAATAACAACCTCACCATCCTTACCTGACGCCACATTTATCCCTCCCTGTACATGCCCCTACTGAAAGAACAAGGGTTAGTCAGTCATCGGTTAAGAGGGAGCAGTAAACACTACGTGCATATATTCTTGGATTTTTTTCTTTGTGAGCAGCTCCTTGAAGATGGGAATGTCTTTTATGGCTGTCTCCATCTGCACTCGCTGTTCTTCCTCTTTTGAGCTGAGGATGTTTGAGAAGCGCGGGTCATGTTGTGTGAGCGCATGGAATATACGCAGCTTCAGTGCATGTATCTCAGGTGTGCTGTTTTGTTCATACAGGCAACAGAACTGGGGGGAGGGCGTGTTTCTGTTAAATAGAGCCCCTTCTATCAAATAGACTTAGACTGGGTTTTTTCAAGAGGAATAAGATTATTCAGACAATAGTAATAATAAATAAGGTCTGGCTGCTTTTTGTTTAATTTTATATGGTGATTACTCTGAAATAGGTATCAATTATATTTGCACAAGAATATTTTTCTCACTGTTTTTAGCCTTATGTGTTGCCCTGATTAAGGGCAATTGATCTTCACTGTCACACGGAAATGGAAAAGCAAACATGAGCTGAATAACTGTATATGCTGGACTCAAGAACCATAATGTGAGAGAAGGGGGATTGTGCTGTGGATTAGTCAGACCATGCAGACAAGTCTATCAAATGAACAAGGTGTCATATACAGATTTCTGGTTAGTGAACCTTTCTGTCCCAGCCTCTACATTTATCATTGTCTCCCTGACAGGAGCTCTGCCCTGTTATCATGACTTGTATGTCATTTATCAGTGTTAAGTACAACAAAAGAGTATCTCTTTAAACCCCTTTTACCCTTTCACATGCTTCTACCCTTGAATAATGATATCTGTCTCTGCAGCCACAAATATTCCATTTAATCTTTCTTTATAGTCTGTTAGTTGCTCAATAAATGATTAAAATGGCATTGGTGGACTTTAAAATGAGAATTATTATATTATTGCTCAAGTCATGTGTAAGAGAAGAGATAACAGCACATCAGTGGTTTTTGCCCCTTTTTATGCCTGTCAGACAAATAGAATTTTATTAAAAATGTCTGAACCAAAAACAGAACAAAACAAAAACCACCACCCCAATAAAATAAAATTAAAATAACACGCCCCCCCCCCAACCTGCAGCTGTGAATATCACCAATTGTTTCCAGAGCACAGTGGTCCTAACTATGTCATGAATATACAGGTCCTAAATTAAAATAGTCTTTGTAAGTGTCTGCAAAAAAGACTAACTGCACATTAGTGGGATTCTACTACAGCTAGCATTTGCGTTTCCAAAAATGTACAGACTGAGCTCTGCATCAGTACAAAATATTCTTATTTCCTAGGCTGTTAGGATCAATGTTAGTTGTACTAAATACCAGAAACTTTACAGAGAAGGAGTTATTTTCGAGAGAGAATATATTGCCTCATATTCTCCTAGGAGAGATGACTTATCAGTATTGTCACTTATTACAGAACAGGTTTCAGAGTAACAGCCGTGTTAGTCTGTATTCGTAAAAAGAAAAAAGAAAAGGAGTACTTGTGGCACCTTAAAGACTAACCAGTTTATTTGAGCATGAGCTTTCGTGAGCTACAGCTCACTTCATCGGATGCTTAGCATATTGTGGAAACTGCAGAAGACATTATATACACACAGAGACCATGAAACAAAACTTCCTCCCACCCCACTGTCCTGCTCGTAACAGCTTATCTAAAGTGATCATCAAGGAAGGCCATTTCCAGCACAAATCCAGGTTTTCTCACCCTTCCCCCCCCCCCCCACAGACACACATACAAACTCACTCTCCTGCTGGTAATAGCCCATCCCTCTTTGAAACCTCTCTTTATAATGCGCATGATAATCAAGGTGGGTCATTTCCAGCACTAATCCAGGTTTTCTCACCACCACCACCACCCCCCCCCACCACACACACCCCCCTCCAAAAACCCCACACACAAACTCACTCTCCTGCTGGCAATAGCTCATCTTACAATGTGCACAGCAATAATCCAAGTTTAACCAGAACGTCTTGGGGGGGGGTTTGTAGGAAAAAAACAAGGGGAGATAGGCTACCTTGCATAATGACTTAGCCACTCCCAGTCTCTATTCAAGCCCAAATTAATAGTATCCAATTTGCAAATGAATTCCAATTCAGCAGTTTCTCGCTGGAGTCTGGATTTGAAGTTTTTTTGCTTTAAGATAGCGACCCTCATGTCTGTGATTGCGTGACCAGAGAGATTGAAGTGTTCTCCGACTGGTTTATGAATGTTATAATTCATAATTCAAAGCCGTCACCTTCAGCCCCCAACTAAAACCCCTCCAACGCATTATTAAGGATCTACAACCTATCCTGAAGGATGACCCAACACTCTCACAAATCTTGGGAGAAAGGCCAGTCCTTGCCTACAGACAGCCCCCCAACCTGAAGCGAATACTCACCAACAACCACATACCACACAACAGAACCACTAACCCAGGAACCTATCCTTGCAACAAAGCCCGTTGCCAACTGTGCCCACATATCTATTCAGGGAACACCATCACAGGGCCTAACAACATCAGCCACACTATCAGAGGCTCGTTCACCTGCACATCCACCAATGTGATATATGCCATCATGTGCCAGCAATGCCCCTCTGCCATGTACATTGGTCAAACTGGACAGTCTCTACGTAAAAGAATAAATGGACACAAATCAGATGTTAAGAATTATAACATTCATAAACCAGTCGGAGAACACTTCAATCTCTCTGGTCACGCAATCACAGACATGAGGGTCGCTATCTTAAAGCAAAAAAACTTCAAATCCAGACTCCAGCGAGAAACTGCTGAATTGGAATTCATTTGCAAATTGGATACTATTAATTTGGGCTTGAATAGAGACTGGGAGTGGCTAAGTCATTATGCAAGGTAGCCTATCTCCCCTTGTTTTTTTCCTACAAACCCCCCCCCCAAGACGTTCTGGTTAAACTTGGATTATTGCTGTGCACATTGTAAGATGAGCTATTGCCAGCAGGAGAGTGAGTTTGTGTGTGGGGTTTTTGGAGGGGGGTGTGTGTGGTGGGGGGTGGTGGTGGTGGTGGTGAGAAAACCTGGATTAGTGCTGGAAATGACCCACCTTGATTATCATGCGCATTATAAAGAGAGGTTTCAAAGAGGGATGGGCTATTACCAGCAGGAGAGTGAGTTTATATGTGTGTCTGTGGGGGGGGGGGGAAGGGTGAGAAAACCTGGATTTGTGCTGGAAATGGCCTTCCTTGATGATCACTTTAGATAAGCTGTTACGAGCAGGACAGTGGGGTGGGAGGAAGTTTTGTTTCATGGTCTCTGTGTGTATATAATGTCTTCTGCAGTTTCCACAATATGCTATGCATCCGATGAAGTGAGCTGTAGCTCACGAAAGCTCATGCTCAAATAAACTGGTTAGTCTTTAAGGTGCCACAAGTACTCCTTTTCTTTTTTCTTATTACAGAACTTGGTTCTAAACACAGTCCACACCCTTCCAACTCCCACTGAAATTAATGGGAGTCTTTTCATTGACTTTTAGTGGGAGTTGGATCAGACCACAAAATTGTATAAGTTGTAAAGTCTCATTTTAAACTGAGATCGAGAAGTAGCAAATCATAAAGGGAAATACCCTGATGGTTTTGAATATCCTGGCATTTTTTTTAGAGAGTTGAATTTTGTGGCTCTATATTCAACAGAACAAAAAAACTGCTTAAACTAGAGTTGTAGTGAGTTTCTCAAAGGCAAAAGAATATGGACATACACTCTCTATTCAGCTGTTCATCTCATTTTATTCCTACTGTATTGATAGTGTAATTACTGGCTCATGTGGATGTATAATCTCTCTGCTGGATAAGGCCATATTTGCTCAACTGTGTGTCAGTTTCTATACTGCTAAACATAGATAATACATGTAAAGGGGGTTCTCATTTAATTCCATTGCTGTGCTTTGTAGCAGGAGGTTTTGAGTTCTATCTAGAAGTGGGTAAAAAATTCATAATGCATAATTTGTCTGAATTTAGCTTCTTTTTTAAGCTCTCAGAAAATCTATGATCAAGTGGTGATCTCCTCAGATTATTTATTAGTCAAAAGTATTCCATTTCTTGTGTGATCCCAACCCGTCTTGGTGTTAGTGAGTTTGTGATTGTCCCAATAAATCATCTAGTGATATTTCTGTTCACTCATTGGGTACTTTTGGAGCAAATACTTAAAAGAGCAAGTTTTAAAATTCAGTTTCGGGGAATACACATGTAACTGTGAAATTCACTTTCTGTGAACATTCATGGAACTATAATTCAATTGCATGAATCTTTAGAGAACATGAACACAAAAGGAGCATGAAAATGGTTGAAGCAAACGTATTTCAAATTTCAAGCCAATAGTTGTGGAAATACTTTTTTTAGATTGTGTCTTACTCTGGTTCCACCTTTCCCACTCTGAACATCCATGGTTAGCAGCATAGGGACAACAGCAAAATTCCTTAGGTAATCACAGGTTTGACACAGTAGCTTCCATGGAGTGCTGTACAAAAAGCGTTGATTCGAAAACCAGGTTCTATGGTTTGACTGGGATCTGCAGTGGTCACCTCAAATAGGCAACTGTCAGCTTAGAAGTGGATCTGAAAATGGAGCTACAAGGGACAATTATTGCTCAGGGGAGAAAGAGATGGTTAAAAGGAAACAATCACTATTATTTTAAAAATAGCTTATCAAATCTTGACCTAGAATGGGAAAGGAGGGTTGTACATTAGTTCTGCAGGCATGAGGCAACTGACAAAGAGATCAATATTTTTGTTTGAAATACACATACTACAGTTGAGGATTAAACTGGGGAGCAAAAGGGTGATATTTTGCAGCAGTGAGTGGGAGGGGAAAATAAAGAAGAAACACATAGCTACATTTTTTTCCATTTCTTTAAGATGTGCCCACTTAGCTGCAGCTGTGAGTGGGAGCCTTGAGAAGCATCACTAAGGCAGGAGTGGGCATGTGAATTTAATTAAACTCCACTAGGGTGGTGAGGCTGGAGTGCTATGTTTTGTTGTTTAGGAACTTTCATGATGCATTTTGATTTCGCCTGCAAAAACATTATTTTCTCTCTCTCTCTCTCTCTCTCTCACACACACACACACACACACACACACACACACACACACACACATATTCTACTGGGAAAGAACATTGGAGGTTATGACCAAACCAATTAAAACTAAAATGACGAAATTCAGACATTTGGAAAGCTAATGGCATTTTTCATCTTCAAAGCGTGTTATGAACATTACCTAATTAAATCTCACCACATTTCTGCGATAGCTACATGTCATCAACCCTCAATTACAGGTGGGGAAGACTGAGGCACAAGTGATGATGGGCCCAGTTCAGCAAAGCACTTAAGCAATTGCTTAACTTTAAGCATGTGAGTAGTCCCATGGAAGTTAAGCATATGCTTAATGCTTTGCTGAACTGGGACCTTAATCACTTGTGCCTCAGTTTTCTCCATCTGTAAAATGGGGATAATGAGACTGTTCATGTGCTTAAAGATAAGCACATACTTAAATATCTTGCTGAACTGGGGCCAAAATAATTTGTGTAAGGTACAGAGGGAGGCAGGGCTAGCTATGCAATTAGAACACAGAAATTCCTGGTTCCAAGTCCTCTGTGTAGACCATTAGACAAAGTGGCATTCTAGTCTTGTCCTTATCTGATGGAGGTCTGAGGAGATGAATAGTCCCAGCCAAGTAGTTGGTACAGACTTTGACATGCTAATGTGCAGGAAGGCTCTGAGAAATGCTGAGCATGTCTTAGTGCTTCAGCAGAAAGGAGGGGTGTAGACTCCTAGCTAGCAGTGGCTGGGGTCCAGGCTATACCACCTACGCAGCAGATCACACCTTCTAGCCGCTACAACATAGCAACTGGTCCTCACTACTGGAACTCTGCTGAGTGCTAAGTAGAGGTTCTCTCTTAATGCTTGTGCAGGGGAAATTGAAAGAAGGGCCCTTCTCCAGCACAAGGCAGAATGTGGCTGTGTGCATGTTGTACTCTGTTTGCCCCCATTCCACCTTCTACTCAAAATTAAAGGAAAGCTGCAGTGATTGGTTCTAGTACCTTAACCGGGGCAGGATCTGCCATCCTGAGTCACACTGAGTAGTATCTTAGTCTTCAGATCAGAAATTGGCATATATTTATTTACTTACTAATAGGGGATCAATATCGTAGCCACTCTGCTAGATCTCAATGGAAGTCCCACGGACTGGAACTGGCCACGGAACTGGCCAGAAAGAATGTATCCAAAATGCATTTCAAGCAATTTTTAGACCTACCTTTCATTGTTTTCATGGTATTAGTGTTGGTATCTCTACATGCCAGCTGGGCGCATGCATCCCAGTGTGGGTAGACAGATATGCTAATGTGCTAAAAATAGCAGTGTCGCAAGGGGTAGTACGGGCAGCGGCTCAGGGGGTCCAGAGGATTTGTCCTCCAGCAGCTAGCCCATGCTCCCCACGATTGCACTGCTCTTTTTAGTGCTCTAGCTCGAGCAGAGCTAGTGTATGTCTGTCTAGCCAGGCTGGGAAGCATGCTCCCAGCTACAGTGTAGATGCACGGTTAGGGACAGCTGCCATCTTACTGGTGCTCGTGAGGAAGAACTGCAGTCTAATTACCTACCGTAGTTTGTATTTAAGTTTTGCTACTATTTTGTTGAACTTTGATTAATCTAATGATGGTTAAAGAAGTGCTGAGGTTTTTTAAGGCTGCCTCATAACTGTGTCCCCAACAATAGTAACCATTACCAAGTTCCATTCTCACACACACAATTGTTTTAAAACATACCGAAACTTGTTTGCCACTGGCCTGCAAGGCCACCTACTTCTCTGACCGATTCCTGTGCAGAATGATGCTCTGTCCTGCCTACTCCATGTCACTTTCAGCCTTATCATCAAACTGGCACTTTCGGTGATGTAATCTGATTTTTTTTTAATCCTCATTATAATTTAATTAAAATAAATGCCAGCTGTTAATGTTTCAGGAATTTTTGCTTTGCCAGCTAAGGGACATTGTTGGGGATCTGGTTGTTCTACTCAGACCCAGATGATAGGAGTTAGCTGATGAATGGCTGTTTGAAATGCAACATTCCTAAGTATCAGTTCTGTCCCCCATGTGATTGAAGGTATAATGGTACACTTCTTGGTGAGTTCATTTCTAAACCCAGGGCAGAATAACACCAGCCTGCTGATGGCATTCAACTATAAAGCTTTTGACCCATGAGCCTGCAAATTGGTTCCCTGTTTTGCAGCTGTAGAGCTAGCTGGGTGCATCTGTGCTACCTTATCCTCAGCCTTGGCGAAACAGAAGCCTTGCTGTTGGGTAGAGGTCACTGGTGTGAGGTCTCTCTTTGTGCCCTGGCTTGTTGAGGTGATTCATTGGGAAGTAGCAAATGAGGTTAAGATTTGTGGTACTATTTTCAAGCAGACCCTCTCCAAGGGAAGCTGAATGTGGTGCAAATATATTGTTTCAGTTGCACAGTCTTCTCACGCTGCACCCTTTTTATCCCACTATGACCCCTCAACAGCAGTGCATGCCCTTGTGACCCCACACGGCTCAGTTAACGGAATTCATTCTTTGCAAGGCTTACAGCAGGGCACCTCCATCACTTGCAGTGTGCTTGGAAGGCAGTAGCACACCTGTTCATTAGTTTGAGTATCTGTGATCATATTACTCCTCACTTGACTTCTTTACAGTGGAATATTGAATGCAAGATGATATTGTGGGGTTCCAAAGCTGTAGCTGGTATGGGCTCTGGTGAGATGAAAGATCTGCTCTCTGGCTGTGTCTACATTAGCCTTTTCCCCTCACATTTTCTCACTGGAGGTAGCAACATTGGGAATATTAATGTAGACAGGACCTCGGTGGCCACCAGTATTTTCTGTCAGGTTGGATCAAATCTTGCTGACCTGATGGTAAAAATTCCAGCAGATGCTAATGTTTTGTCCACAGCAACATTCCCATTATTGCTATCGCCCTAGGTCTAAGAAGGTCTGTTAGAATATTCTAAGATATTTTCCCCTTGAAGGACCAGGAAGACTTGTAGCCTCACAGACATTATCTGTATGGCAATCCTTGGATCTTTGGTGGGATGTTCTCACGGAAAGCTGCTCCATCCATGTTATTTCATGGTAGAGCTGGCCAAATTTATCCAAAAGTTTTGACCAAAATGCCTTTTAAAATTAAATTTTTATTAATTTTTTTGATTCTTTATAAAATATATTGATTCCTCACTGAACAAAAACGTGGCGCCAGATATATACAAAAATATTTTGTCTTTTGGTGTCCTCCTCCCTGGTTTTCTTTTCCTTCCCTTTTCCAGTGGGAGGAAAAATGGGCAAGAAGGTGGGATGAAAAAATCTGCAGCAAATTGTGAATGAAATAGAAAATGGAAAATGCTTGCCATTTTTCTACTCCCTGCCAGAGCCTTGCTGTCAATTACTTCAATTGCACCTCCACTCTTCAAAGATTTCTGAATATGTGAGGCAGGAATCCCTTCAGAACCAAAGCTAATAGAGTCAGTATTATTTCCGACAGGTATTTCCCAGCAGGTGCCCAGGGCTCAGATGATGCTGTGTAGAGTTACCACCACCAGTTCCAAACTTTCCTCCTAGTAGTATAAGGGGCCTCCCCCTGACCCCGCACGTCCCGCCCACCTGTCACCCTAAGACCCATCCCTAAGTATTACTTCCGGGGTCAAGATGGACACGTGACCGGAATCAAAGTGTGTCATGTGACCCCTCTAAGAACTCCTCCCACTGCCCTCTACCAATCAGGTTGGGTTTTGCCCTCCCATATGACCACCCCGAGAGGAGATTTGACCAATCGGGTTGTTCTGGGGTGGGGTGATCTGTCTGGAAGTGGATTGTGTGACCCCTCTAAGAACTCCTCCCACTGTCATCTACCAATCAGGATGGGTTTCAGCCACAGAGGACCTCCCCGAGAATGGATTTGACCAACTGGGGGGAGTTCTGGGGCGGGGTGACCCACCCAGAAGAGGGTCATGTGACTTCTCTAAGAACTCCTCCTACTGCCCTTTACCTATTAGAGCACAGCACCCCCCCCAGACATTCCAGCACCATGCAGAAGAGGCCATTTCATGCCAAGAATGCATGTTTTAGAAATCATGGAAATGCTGAGAGGAAACAAGGACTCCTTCACCACCACCATGAGAACTTCGGACTTTGTTTTAGTGCCAAGGGCCTTTGACCACCTGTGGAGGAAGTGCTACAACAGCGACAGTTCTGAGGAGGAGGAGGGAGCAGCCCTTGGGAGCCCTTTGGCCCAGCCATTGATAGATATGCTGGAACCCCATCCTGAAACCTAAGCGGATTCATGAGGCAGCCTGCCAAGCTTGACGGCCTCTCATTGTCCACCCCTATGGAGGAAGGCAACCATGGCTCATGGGAGTCATTGGTGGACAAAGTGAACGGAAAAGACGTCACTCAGGTAAATGAACGATTAAGAAGGTTGAGGATTGGGTGTAATGGGCTTAGGAACCGACCCAGGGTTCCATAAATCTAAAAACAAGCAGTGGGGGGCTTACACTGTTTCTTTTCTGAAAATCTCTCGACAGCTCGATGATGCCTTTCTAGAGGCCTTTGAGAACTTACACACCAATAGTCCTGTGGGAATAAATCTATCATGCATCTGCTCTTTTTGCTTGCGTCTGAGACACAGATCTCAAGAGGAAAATCCAGAAAAGGGCAGAATGAACCAGCTCAGACTCCCTAATGGTAGGGGTCATGGTGTCCATTTTCACAGGTGGCTGTAAAAGGGCATTTTAAACCAGGCGATTAATAAAACTTGTTTAAATTTGTCAATATGAATGTGTTCCCTCCATAGTCGTGTTAGTAAAAGACAGTACAAGGAACAGTCATGTCTACGCAGACGGCTCTGTTAAAGAAAATATATTACACCCCCCCGGGGAAGTTGGGAGCTTCAGTGGTGTGAACCCTCTTTTTCAAGTGGCCAAAAAGCATAGTAAAACTTTGAATAGAAGACAGGTAACAGCTTGGCTTTCAGACCAGGACACTTACACTTTTTACAAACCATCTCGAATATGTTTTAAAAGAAATGACCATTGTTTCAGATGTGGATGTGCAATTACAGGCAGATTTGGTGGATATGCACCGGTTCTCCAAACACAACAGTGGTTTTAAGGCCATCTTAACAGCGATAGACATTCTATCCAAATATGCCTGGCCCATAGGCCGAAAAGACAAGACAGGTGGTGAGGTATCCAAGGCCTTTAAAGCTATTTTCAGCGAAGGTCGCGTACCTCAACAATTACGAACCAATCAGGGGAAAGAAGTTTTAAACAAACCTTTAAGCAGATTGTTAAAGCAGCATGGCGTTCACCATTTTGTTGCTAATAATAAAGTAAAAGTAGGGGTTGTGGAGCGATTTAACAGAACTTTAAAAGCTAGGATGTAGAGATATTTTACAGCCCATAACACCTTTCGCTACATCGACATTTATATATTTATACCTGACTTTATAAAGAGTTACAACCAGAGCTTTCACAGAACTATATATACCAGACCTGCTGATGTTAACCCTTCAAATTCTCCGAAGGTATGGAAAACAGTTTACAGAGACGGTTTTAAAATAAATCTGATTGTTGCCCCTTTTAAAAAAGATGGCCACGTGAGACTATCTAAAACCAAAGGAGCTTTTGAAAAAGGTTATGAACAGACATTTACCGATAAGATATTCATAGTGGATGAAGCCTTAACCAGGGGCCAGGGATCTGTATAACGATTAAAAGATTACGAGGGTGAGACAGTTACTGGATCTTTTTACCCTGAAGAATTACAAAAAGTAAACCCCAAACAAGACAGGATTTAACAGCAGAGAAAGGAAAAGGGGGAAAAAAGTAGCTATTGGTGAAATGGTTGGGGTGGCCTGATAAGTTTAACAGCTGGGTGGATGCTTCTCCACTCTGTGACATTTAGACGTGAACAAAAACTATTCCTCCTGCAAAGAGAGAGAGATAAATGAGTGATGGCAGGTTTTACATCACTTTGCCCAACAACACCAGCTCTGGAGATTTTCCCCAAAACACAGCTCAAACTTTACAATATGGCTAATTAAACCCTTGGATCTCCCATGTGCCTGGAAGGTGGGGTTAGTGGAAATACAATATCCACACAGCAGAAACTCTATCAGCAAAGACACCCCTTTTGAAATCACCTTTGGAGATATGGCGTGGAGTTTCATCCTACAACAACGTTATTACTTGTCCATACCCGAATTACTGGATCACATGAACAGTACCATGACTCGTCAGCCTGGACCGCCTGAGGTGGTCATGAACTACGACCCTGTGGGTAGAAAAGTTAGACTTAAATCAGCTGATTTTACTTATGTTTTCTACCGGTGGGGAACTAGCTAACATTCTGGGTTTGGGCCCCAGGCACAGCATCCAAAAAATCTCCTTCTCTGAAGACATCACAGGGGGTTTCAACTCCTTGTCTCTATGCATGGTGTGACAGGGTTGGACCAGATGGCTACAGGAGAATGATAGAAGGCAGATATATTAGCCCCAGGTTAAGTAGGTCCCTTTCCCCTGGGTAAGGTAACAGGGAAGGTTCCAGAACAATCAGGAACCTTCTGAACACAATTAAGACAGACAGGCTGATTAGAACACCTGCAGCCAATCAAGAAGCTGTTAGAATCAATTAAGGCAGGCTAATCAGGGCACTTCAGTTTGTGTTGCGCATGTGAGGAGCTGGGAGCAAGAGGCACTAGGAGCTGAGAGTGAGAATGCGTACTGTTGGAGGACTGAAGAGTACAAACATTATCAGACACCAGGAGGAAGGTGTTGGGAGGAGGCCATGGGGAAGTAGCCCGGGGAGTTGTAGCTGTCGCACAGCTGTTCCAGGAGGCACTCGACAGCTGCATTCCACAGGGCCCTGGGCTGGAACCCGGAGTAGAGGGCGGGCCCAGGTTCCCCCCAAACCTCCCAACTCCTGGTCAGACACAGGAGGAGTCGACCTGGACTGTGGGTTCAGTAAAACGGCCAAGCTGAGGGCTGCTGTGAAGCTCCAAGGCGAGCAAATTCCCCAATAAGCGCAAGATCCACCAAGGTAGAGGAGGAACTTTGTCACAATGGATATCATAGAACACCAGTTTGTGGGGGACTTTTCCATTCTCCTGTTATGACATTTTAATCAACATGGCTTTTGTTCACTGCGGGTCTGAAAAGTGCACCAAATCCAAACTAGACTTGTTCCAAATACGTCCTGCTCAGACCAGCATCGAGAAAAGAGTCTACATCGAGGTGCCGCCTCTATCGGCCTTTACGGAGGCTGCCCCCATTGACTTTTTTATAGCAGGGAATGGCTTAGATTATATGGATTTAAACAACATGCTGCTGTACCTTTGTTGCAAGATTGTAAAATGAGACAGAACTGAACTTGCCGGGGACACCGAGGTGGGCCTGATGAATTACCCTGTGGCATCTATTTTCAGTCAGTTGGATGTCATGCTGGGAGACTGCCTTGTAAGCCAAAGCAACAACTGTTTCCCTTACAGGGCCTCTATAGCATCGGTGCTCAATGCAATACAGCGACGACACCCTTGCCACACAATTTTCCATCAGCCTGTTTTACAAAGACACTCCTGGACAACACTAAGAAATGGAGCTGGATGGTGGGAATCTAGGGTTTGTGAGGCGGGCAAAGCTGATGGCTCTGAGCAGGATGATAGAGCTGTTGGGTCATCTACAGAGCGACCTGTTTTTCCAAGAAAAACTTTTGTTGAACGGAGTGGATGTGAAAATTAAACTGACAAGCAGTAAAGACACCTTCTGTTTAATGGGCAGTATGGTTTTAAACTGTGCATTGTATCAGCGTCCCTTTTTGTGAAGAAAGTATGGGTGGCCCTGGGTATCCGCATGGGGCACATGGAGGCCCTGCTTACCACTAATGCTAAATACCCCATGGACTGTGTGGGAATGAAAGTGTTTCACATCCCCATGGGCAGCAGGGTCAGTAAGCAGGAGGACCTGTTCTTGGGACAGTTACCCAAAATGCTTGTCCTCGGGTTTGTGGATAATGATGCCTTTAGCAGAAGTTACGCTAAGAACTCCTTTCATTTTAAAAATTACGATATTAATTTTGTGGCCTTTTATGTGGATGGTGAACAGATACCAACCAAGCCTCTGCAACCAGACTTCGACGCTCGACGCTGTGTGAGAGAATACACGAATCTGGTACAGACGGCTGGTAAACACATGAAAGATTGTTCTCTGTTAATCGACCGTGAGGAGTTTGCACAGGATTACGCCTTGTTTGCCTTTGACCTGTCTCCTGACCAGGAATGAGCAGATCACTATTCCCTGATTAAAACCGGGAACCTGAGAGCAGAAATATATTTTGGGAAGGCTTTGACGGTCAAGGTCAATATGATCGTGTATGGGGTTTTTGACAACATCATAGAGATAGATCAAAGGAAAAATGTTCCATTTGACTACATGTGAATATGGACACCGTGCAGCTCTCGAATGTCTTATCAGTGGACCCTTATACAAAAGAGAATTTCTTAGATGTGTTCCCTTGCAATTGGCTCCCTGGCAGCAAGCTGTCTCAGAGACCACTAGGTTTGGTGGTCAACACGCATCCACACAACCAACTGGG
This sequence comes from Natator depressus, assembly GCF_965152275.1. NCBI lineage: Eukaryota > Metazoa > Chordata > Testudines > Cheloniidae > Natator > Natator depressus. The sequence continues at coordinate 244,251,002 of NC_134235.1, read as the reverse complement.
TGAACACTGGCTCGCCTTGTATCTCATGGAGTGTAACCATGGAGAGTTTTTTGACTCATATGGATATCCCCCTGAACAGTGTGTTGTTTCCTAGAAGCATTATGAAATTTTTAAACAAAAATGACACCGGCATTGCATTTCACACTAGAGAGTTACAAGACCCCTGCTCTGTCAACTGCGGCTATCAGTGCGTGTTTTTCTTATATCACCGTAGCAAGGGTTTATCGTTAGAATACAATTTTAAAATCTGATCAAATGACTTAGTGCAAAATGACCGGATGGAGATGAATTTTGTAAAAAATATAAAATGTAAATTCTCGGGCATGCCTACACTAGCTCAAAACATAGTTCAGCAAACCCAGACATGTGTATCTTGCAATGATTTTCATAGCCATGTTACCCAATAAAGCGCCCCAGGTGAGGGGTTTAAAGACAATTGATGTTTGGTGGGTCTTTGTTCAAAAAAAAAAAAAGACCAATTCAGAAAAGGTACACATAGATATTAATTTTTAAAAAAAAGTATAGAAATGTTTTATTTAAAGCAAAACATGACCAGTTTTAAATGTATTTATTTTTTAGAACATGAAAAACATTACACACTGAGCCATTCGGGTCTTTTAGCCAATTTTCATTTTTAGACGGCAAAAAAGGGGTCAGTGTTTCTTGATCAACCCCAGTGTCAGTGGTCGAGGCCTTGAGGCATTCCAAAAGATCTGTGTAGGCCACGTTGCCCATGACGGAAGGTAGTACGTTCAGTTCCGCCATGGCATTCATAAACACATCCCACCCTTTAGGTACATGTCTGCTAGGAACAGAGTGTGTCTGGGTGACGGCCCTGACTAAGTCGAGCATGTTAGAACCATTAACCACCAAGCCTTTGTACACAAAACCCCTTTATCATTCCATGAAGAGAGATTTTTATCCAGGCCCAGCTTATTTAGCAATACTAATGCATTTTTCTTATAACATTTATTCACATTATCCAGCACCTCCTGAGCAACAGAGACTGAGGTCTTTGGTGTTTCTGGGGTTTGGCAGTCACACTCTGTTCCTGTTCCAGTAGAAACAGACTTATTTTCCCTTTATCCACATCACTCTGCTTCATGTACGTTAAGTACCTTTGAAGCACAGCGCTATAAAGTTTAAATCATAGAATCATAGAATATCAGGGTTGGAAGGGACCTCAGGAAGTCATCTAGTGTAACCCCCTGCTCAAAGCAGGACCAATCCCCAACTAAATCATCCCAGTCAGGGCTTTGTCAAACCTGACCTTAAAAACTTCTAAGGAAGGAGATTCCACCATCTCCCTAGGTAACGCATTCCAGTGTTTCACCACCCTCCTACTGAAAAAGTTTCTCCTAATATCCAACCTAAACCTCCCCCACTGCAACTTGAGACCATTACTCCTTGTCCTGTCCTCTTCTACCACTCAGAACAGTCTAGATCGATCCTCTTTGGAATCCCCTTTCAGGTAGTTGAAAGTAGCTATCAAATCCCCCCTCATTCTTCTCTTCCGCAGACTAAACAATCCCAGTTCCTTCAGCCTCTCCTCATAAGTCATGTGTTCCAGTCCCCTAATCATTTTTGTTGCCCTCCGCTGGACGTTTTCCAATTTTTCCACATCCTTCTTGTAGTGTGGGGCCCAAAACTGGACACAGTACTACAGATGAGGCCTCACCAATGTCGAATAGAGGGGAACGATCATGTCCCTCGATCTGTTGGCAATGCCCCTACTTATACATCCCAAAATGCCATTGGCCTTCTTGGCAACAACGGCACACTGTTGACTCATATCCAGCTTCTCGTCCACTGTAAACCCTAGGTCCTTTTTTGCAGAACTGCTGCTGAGCCATTCGGTCCTTTGTCTGTAGCGGTGCATGGGATTCTTCCATCCTAAGTGCAGGACTCTGCACTTGTCCTTATTGAACCTCATCAGATTTCTTTTGGCTCAATCCTCTAATTTGTTTAAGTCCCTCTGTATCCTATCCCTACCCTCCAGCGTATCTACCTCTCCTCCCAGTTTAGTGTCATCTGCAAACTTGCTGAGAGTGCAATCCACACCATCCTCCAGATCATTTATGAAGATATTGAACAAAACCGGCCCCAGGACCAACCCTTGGGGCACTCCACTTGATACCGGCTGCCAACTGCACATGGAGCCATTGATCATTACCCGTTGAGCCCGACAATCTAGCCAGCTTTCTATCCACCTTATAGTCCATTCATCCAGCCCATACTTCTTTAACTTGTTGGCAAGAATACTGTGGGAGACTTTATCAAAAGCTTTGCTAAAGTCAAGGAACAACACGTCCACTGCTTTCCCCTCATCCACAGAGCCAGTTATCTCATCATAGAAGGCAATTAGATTAGTCAGGCATGACTTGCCCTTGGTGAATCCATGCTGACTGTTCCTGGTCACTTTCCTCTCTTCTAAGTGCTTCAGAATTGATTCCTTGAGGACCTGCTCCATGATTTTTCCAGGGACTGAGGTGAGGATGACTGGCCTGTAGTTCCCAGGGTCCTCCTTCTTCCCTTTTTTAAACATGGGCACTACCTTAGCCTTTTTCCAGTCGTCTGGGACTTCCCCCGATCGCCATGAGTTTTCAAAGATAATGGCCAATGGCTCTGCAATCACATCCGCCAACTCCTTTAGCACTCTCGGATGCAGCGCATCTGGCCCCATGGACTTGTGCTCATCCAGCTTTTCTAAATAGTCCTGAACCACTTCTTTCTCCACAGAGGGCTGGTCACCTCCTCCCCATGCTGTTCTGCCCAGTGCAGTAGTCTGGGAGCTGACCTTGTTCGTGAAGACAGAGGCAAAAAAAGTACATTAGTTTTTTCCACATCCTCTGTCACTAGGTTGCCTCCCTCATTCAGTAAAGGGCCCACACTTTCCTTGACTTTCTTCTTGTTGCTAACATACCTGAAGAAACCCTTCTTGTTACTCTTAACATCTCTTGCTAGCTGCAACTCCAGGTGTGATTTGGCCTTCCTGATTTCACTCCTGCATGCCTGAGCAATATTTTTATACTCTTCCCTGGTCATTTGTCCAATCTTCCACTTCTTGTAAGCTTCTTTTTTGTGTTTAAGATCAGCAAGGATTTCACTGTTAAGCCAAGTTGATCACCTGCCATATTTACTATTCTTTCTACACATCGGGATGGTTTGTCCCTGTAACCTCAATAAGGATTCTTTAAAATACAGCCAGCTCTCCTGGACTCCTTTCCCCCTCATGTTATTCTCCCAGGGGATCCTGCCCATCAGTTCCCTGAGGGAGTCAAAGTCTGCTTTTCTGAAGTCCAGGGTCTGTATTCTGCTGCTCTCCTTTCTTCCTTGTGTCAGGATCCTGAACTCGACCATCTCATGGTCACTGCCTCCCAGATTCCCATCCACTTTTGCTTCCCCTACTAATTCTTCCCAGTTTGTGAGCAGCAGGTCAAGAAGAGCTCTGCCCCTAGTTGGTTCCTCCAGCACTTGCACCAGGAAATTGTCCCCTACACTTTCCAAAAACTTTGTGGATTGTCTGTGCACCGCTGTATTGCTCTCCCAGCAGATATCAGGGTGATTGAAGCCTCCCATGAGAACCAGGGCCTGCGATCTAGTAACTTCTGTTAGTTGCCAGAAGAAAGCCTCATCCACCTCATCCGCCTGGTCCAGTGGTCTATAGCAGACTCCCACCACGACATCACTCTTGTTGTTCACGCTTCTAACCTTAATCCAGAGACTCTCAGGTTTTTCTGCGGTTTCATACCGGAGCTCTGAGCAGTCATACTGTTCTCTTACATACAATGCAACTCCCCCACCTTTTCTGCCCTGTCTGTCCTTCCTCAACAGTTTATATCCATCCATGACAGTACTCCAGTCATGTGAGTTATCCCACCAAGTCTCTGTTATTCCAATCACATCATAATTCCTTGACTGTGCCAGGACTTCCAGTTCTCCCTGCTTGTTTCCCAGGCTTCTTGCATTTGTGTATAGGCACTTGAGATAACTCGCTGATCGTCCCTCTTTGTATTCGACTAAGTCAGTCCTTTGAAGAATAGACTTCATTTCAGCAACCAGTAAGCGAGTTGTGGTCATTCTGATATTTTCCTCCACCAGAGAGGGAGCTCTTAATTGGTCCAACTGGTGGCTGGGCACCAGGTAAATTTTTCCTTCATACTCCATTATCGATTAGTCAAAAGCCCCGTTATCAGAGGGATAGCAAAACTTAACAGAGCAGAACAAACCCCGCAGACTGCTTCACCAGATGCTTCTTTCTTTTAAGTGAAACCCTTTTATTACACAAAGTTTTTATAAGTGTGCATCTCTTTTTCAGCACACACACTTGATTCTGTGTCAAAAGTACATTTCCTTTTAAGGTATTGAGTGCTATTTCTGAGATGGCCACTATTAAATCGTCAGAGGCCGAACACAGGATAGCCTTTCCTTGCTGCGGGGACAATTTGCTAGGTAATTTTTTCTTCACGCAGCTAGACATGTTTTCGGTCAGCAACCCTGGCTGTTAAAAAGGGCCTGCCGATAATTCATCTCTTTTTGTACCCGGCTGCTGTCTTTTCAAAGTATAAATTGCCGGCCAGTCTGGAGGGAAAAGATTGGTTCTTAGTCTATAAACTTCTGGTGTGGAAGCATTTAAATCCACCACCAGGTAGCCATAAGGTCTTTTGGTATCATCCTTAAAAGCTTCTAGAAAGAATTGCGCTTTGCCGGGTACATTTGCTGAGCAAGCATAGCGATTTGTAATTTATCCCTGGCGTTTTTGAACAGAACCATGTACTTTGTGTTTAGGTTAATCATGCAACTCTTTTTTCCATGACAAAATAAGTTCTGAACTATATACATAACGCTCAGGTTCCTGTTGAATAAAAAATAAGTATGCATGCATAATAAAAAACTTTTAACTAACAAAAAAGGAAAAGTTTAAGCTACTTCATAAATAATCTGTAATGCAACAAACCTGTCCATAAAAACCTATTAGTTTTGCCTAAAAGATAGCTGGTTCTCCTTGAAAACGGGCTGCTCTCTATTATTATGTGCACTCTTCAATAAAAAGCTTGTGTTCAAACCTTGCTGATATTGCCTGTCTCTCTGCGGTCAAGCAACAAACTATGCCGTCTGGGGTTCAAGTCCTCAGCACTGTGATGCGCGTACTTGGTAAAAGCTTTCTCGATTTCATCGCTTTCACAAGCGGAGTTCATCAGATCATCTAGGATAATCATATTTACTTTATTGGTAGGAAACAAACAGTCATCGTCAAAAGCCTCAGGCAGCCCCTCCACAAAACTGATAAAGGGATATTTACCTAGCAGTTCTTTATACAGAGGTTGCCAGCAACTGTAACACCACATAATGTTCTCAGGCATAACAGACAGCGTTCGTTCGGCATGATCCAACACATTTTTTATAAAATAACTTTTCCCTGCAGTTGCTAGGCCCTGTGAGAATTACAGAAAAGGGGTGTTTCCACCTCGTATCCATTTTCAAAAGCCAGGGGGCAGGGTTTTAAACCCCTCTCCGAGGACCCACTTGTTGTAAACGACTTTCTGTGTTTTCTTAAAGGTCTTTGTCTCTATTTGCCACTGATCTTTGTTCTTTACAATAGAGGGCTGCTGCACCTCTATCTTTTTTGGGGTGTTCTCTCCTAGGGCCGCGCTATAGTCCAGGACTAGATTTTTCAAACTGTCAAAGTTGATCTCTTCACAGTTTGCTACGTTCAGGGTGATCCCTTGGACTTTCAGACAGGCCTTTCCTCCTGACAGCTTGTACCCATATGTTTTCGGGCCGGCTAACACAAACCCGGTGATGTGTTCATCTGGCGGGATCTTGCTTGTGAGGTCCCCTAAATAATCCCCCAGAGGAAGGTTCCAGTCACCCTCCCTTTTCACAAATATCACCGAGTCAGTGTCGTGGTATAGGCACTGCTCTTGCAGCCTGTGCAGCAGGATGTATAGTTCTAAGCGGGCATAAGCGGTGGTGAAACAGGCTATGAAGATGTTGGTATTACCAGAGACTGAGTCAGTGGTCTTTTGCATGCTTCCAAGAAACGCACGCTGTTTCATCATAGATAAACTCGCAGGATGAAACCTCGTAACTGTGGGAAAACAGGCACTGAAAGTGTTTGTCAGGGTGTCTCATGATGCTGGTATTGGGTAGGTTTGTTCTTCGGCCGAATTTACCCCACAGAGAATTTTAAAACAGCTTAGTGATTTGGCACTTAGTGGGGTTTAAAAATGTTCTCATGTTGACACAAACATACACCTTCTTTCCGGTAGAAATCGTTAACATATTTATTTTGTTTTTCTTCATCTGCGCACCAGCTGGGATACCCTGAAGCCTCTTGTTTCTGGCGGAGATGTAATTTTATGTACTCTGAAAAGAGTTTGTCAGATTTTTCTTCAAAATGCCAGATTTCATAGATTTTAGCCACTGCTTACCCCCTTGCTGTGGACGTGTTCAATTCCACCAGGTGCACCAAGTCCCCAAGTCCCCTCTCCCCATCAGTATGGGTGCACGTCTCCTGCTGCTTGGTTTCCACACAGGCTTGGCATAGCGGGAACATACGTTTGCCACTCACTCTGACAGGTAACAATGGGAAAAAAAGGCCTCACAGAGGGTACACTGTAACTTTCGCAATTCCAAAATAATTTGCGAGGGGTCCAAATTTGTCATGAACTATACTGTGGTGTCTGATACGATGGTATCTGGTTTTCTTTATGAAAGGATACAGGCTGGTAAAATCATAATAGTGGATTTTTTCACTGGGGTTAGGTTTGTAATATAGGCACATAGCATTCCTCCTTCGCTCCACAAGAGCATTCATAGGCACGAGAGGCTGAGGCCGCTGGGCTTTGTTTAAGAAATCTGCATGCTCCCTGTCTGTTTCTATCATCACCACTCGTGCTCCCAGACAGTCCTCACTACATAACCAAGTCTTTTCAGATAGTCGGTCTTGAGCTGTGTCTTGTAATAAAGAAACCCAAGAGTTGTCCCCATTGGGTTCTGTGCTTTTTCACAATAATAGGTGACACAGCCGTGGAAAAAACACCCATTAAACTCAAAGGCTGTGCGTACCCCATCAACGATGGCGTAACTATCTAGAACGGGGTGGGCAAACTACGGCCAGCGGGCTGGAGCTGGCCCATCAGGGCTTTGGATCCAGCCCGCGGGATTGCCCCCCGCGGTGCCGCAGGCCCTGTGCTGCTCTCAGAAGTGGCCGGCACCACGTCCCTGAGGCCCCAGGGTTGGGGGGTGCTCTGTGCATTGCCCTTGCCTCCAGGCACCACCCCTGCAGCTCCCAATGGCTGGGAATGGGGAAGTGGGGCCAATAGGAGCTTCGGGGGAGGTACATGGAGGTGCGGCAAGGGCAGTGGGCGGAGCCCTGTGCCCCACCCTTCCCCAGGGGCCATGCAGGGTCGTGGTGCCAGCCGCTTCCCGGAGCAGCGCGGTGTGGGGCCAGGACAGGCAGGCAGGGAGCCTGCCCTGGCCCCGGTGCGCACTGCTGCCACCCCAGAGCCGCTTTAGGTAAGCAGCGCCGGGCCAGAGCCTGAACCCCTCCTGCCCCCTGCCCCCCAACTCCCTGCCCTAAGCCCCCTGCCTGCACCTCACACCCCTCCTGCGCCCCAACCCCCTGCCCTGAGCCCCCACCGCACCCTGCACCCCTCCTGCATCCAACTCCCTGCCCTGAGCCCCCGTCACACCCCGCACCCCTCCTGCACCCCAACCCCCTGACCTGAGCTCCCTCCCACACTCTGCACCCCTCCTGCACCCCAACCCCATTCCCTGAGCCCCCTCATACACTCAGCATCCCTCCTCTGCCCCAAGCCCTTGCCCTGAGCCTGTTCCTGCACACCGCACCCACTCTCACACCCTGCACTCCCAACCCCCTGCTCTGGCCCTGCATACAATTTCCCCACCCAGATGTGGCCCTCGGCCCAAAAAGTTTGCCCACCCCTGGTCTAGAAATTAGGGGCCTACCTGTAATTCCCCACCCCGTAAAGCATGCTGTATCTGTATATTTTCTTTGTGAGCAGTATACAACAGCCACTGAATAGAAGGGGCCGAATATCTCTTTTTCTGCCTGTGATAGTTGTCTGGAGGGAGAAGAACAACTGTGTTAGGCTGCAAAAACATAAACCTGTACATAGCCATGCAGACAGATGCCAGTGTTATGTACCGGAAAAGATCTATACACAATTTTACCTCTGTGAATTTACCAGGGCCTCTCTCTACAATATCTCCTGTCTCTGTCATTCTCATGATCTCTTCTCTGCACAGGATATAGGCCCATCTCAAAATTTTGACGCCCTGCTGACAATAATACGTGAGCTCTTTCTGCAAGTCAAATGTCTCATATCTGTTGTCCCAATACCAGTAAAGAAATTCTGCTTTCTCCCTGGGCATTATGCTGTCTACGTCATAATGCACCACCCTGGGCATAGGCCCCACATAATTTTGGTTTTCTAAAGTGTTAAAAAAAGTGGGAAATACCCTTTGCAAACCCCATCACCTGTGGGAGCTTGCTAAGCTTCATGGCCAAGAAGTTTAAGAGTTTATAAAACAAATGCCCAGGGCCTTAACTTCCACACACATTAGTTTACTACCCTGAGTTATCAGTTCTATGCACATCTTTTCCCTCAGTAACTGTCTAACTGAAAAGAAAGGGTTGATTAAATTATGACTCTGTAAACATAACTGAATGTAATCATCAGGGGACTACCCTACTGTTGACGTCTTTGAGAACTAACGGTATTCCCTGTGTATGGGTTCAATGACCTGCTGAGCTGAGTTTATGCACTCAAGATTGACAAAACGAAATTCCTCACAATATACCGAACCCCCAAATCTAGGTAATTCCCATTGCCAACTTCTCACTCTCTCCATATACACGTCTGTTTGGGGGTCTGCATCTGCATTTTCAGGGTTACTTTGGGGTTCCTCTATGGGACCATCGGCTGCGTCTTCTATGTCAGATGCTATTTGAGAGTCAGACTCTGAGGGGCCACCGCCAGGATCATCAGGAGTAGATGGGCCCATCTCGAGAACCTTCTGGGGAATTTTTGATATCAGACTCTGTGTGAGAGTCACCACCATGCTGCAGATCAGATTCTGCCTCCCCATTCTCAGACACACCATTTGAGAGCCTCCAGTAGGGGGCATCTCTTTTTTTGTTTTTTTTCTCCACCTCTTTACCCTTTTAAAAAAATTTTACAGCAACCCTGGCCTGTAAATTTTGGGCAGCCATCTGTTTATCCCCCAAATGCTTCCTCCCCTTTTGTTTACACCTTAGCTGATATGTACCCTTCAGGATGCCCCTTTTCGTGACTAGTCAGCCTGCTCAGAGCCACCCTCTGGAAAAATTGAAGTAGTTTTCAAAAAGTCACCCCCAAGAGCTTTTACATTTTTGATATAGTTTCCAGTCCTCCTTTCTTTTAGAACCTCTAAAGATACAACATCCATCAGCTTTCTGAACAAAGCATCACATTTTCCCCAAATCTTTTTAGAATACTGAAGAGCTGTGCCGAGCTTATTGTGTTAGGAGAATAGTTCGTAATAATTTTCAGGTACGTCATAAGGAGATACCCCAGCACCACAGGAGCTTTCAGTCCTTGGTTTTTCCCTATAGTATGTGCTCCGGGTTTGTGAATATGTGTGGTTTTGTTTCAGAGTAGCAGCCGTGTTAGTCTGTATTCGCAAAAAGAAAAGGAGTACTTGTGGCACCTTAGAGAATAACCAATTTATTTGAGCATAAGCTTTCGTGAGCTACAGCTCACTTCATCGGATGCATAAAGTGCATGAAGTGAGCTGTAGCTCACGAAAGCTCATGCTCAAATAAATTGGTTAGTCTCTAAGGTGCCACAAGTCCTCCTTTTCTTTTTGTGTTTTTGTTCACATTCACAACCCCTGAAGCACATGCTCCGGGTTTGTGAATGTGTGTGTTTTTGTTCACATTCACAACCTCTAAAGCGCAAGCTCTGGGTTTGTGAATGTGTGTGTTTTCGCTCACATTCACAACCCCTAAAGCACATGCTCTGGGTTTGTGAATGTGTGTGTTTTCCCTTACAGTTTTCTCAGCGTTTGGTGTTTGTGTTGACCACTGAGGAACTGGAGTTGTGGTTGCTTTTTACCAGAGTCTTTTGTTTTGTCCTTGGGTTTGACGTATATGAGCTATGGACTGCCCTGGTGCTTTGTCTGCGCTCTTGTGCTGTTTTGCATTGGTGGTGGTGTTGTTGTTAAAGGTCTCAGAGCAGATTTCTGGTTCTGGTGGAGGTGTCCCTGTAGCTCTGACTACAGCATTGTCAGGAGAGCTGCCCATGCCTGATTAAGAAAAGCAGAGAGATTCCAATTTAGCATCAAATAAACATTTTACAAAACTTAACATCTTTCTTACCCACACCTATGTATTTGCTTAAAATACAAAACCTCATCAAATAACCAAACCAATAAGCAAATTATATTTACTGGGATTCATCCATCCATCAGCCGTTGATGCTGGTGAATTTTCCTTTTTCTTTTGAGCTTGTTTACCCTCTGGCCTAAGGATCTCTCATGTTTTGATCATATTGTGGAGCAGACAACATTATTATTATAAAACATATGAAACTGTCTTGTAAACTTAAAAAATAAAATACTCATTAGGATTTTTCTATTTAAAAAATCACAGCTCCAAAACAAAATAATCCATTTCAGGCTGTACAACAAACACAGGTTTTAGTTTATTTCTACCACTAGTGTTTCTCTAAAACCTAGACATTTTTTAATACAAGGACATTTCCACCATGCACCCAAAACCAAAATGTGCAATAAAATACTTTTTAAATCCCCCACCATAACCATGTTTTGCACAGGCCCCCTAAATCACCAACAACAATTTAAATACTAACTAATTTTAAAACAACGCGTTTTAAGAACACATCACATTTTGCAGAGTAAAAAACTCCGTTAGTTTGGAACAAACCAAACCAACAGTTTGCAACCACATACTTTTAAAAAAATCCACTCCGATGTCTTGCGCAGATCCCGAACACATACACACACAAAAACCAACTCAGCAGTTTTAAACACACCAAACCAAGAGTTTGCAACCAAATACCTTTAAAAAACCCACACTTATCTCTAGCATAGGCCCCCTGAATCACCAACAACAATTTAAATATTAAAACTAATTTTAAAACAACCCATTTTAAAAACACACATCACATTTTGCAGAATAAAAAAACCCCTGTTTGAAACAAACCAAACCAATGGTTTTGCAATCAGGTCCTCAAGGAATCCATTTGGAAGCACTTGGAGGAGAGAAAGGTGATCAGGAACAGTCAACATGGATTCACCAGGAGCAAGTCATGCCTGACCAACCTGATTGCCTTCTATGATGAGATAACTGGCTCTGTGGATATGGGAAAAGTGGTGGATGTGATATACCTTGACTTTAGTAAAGCTTTTGATATGGTCTCCCACAGTATTCTTGCCAGCAAGTTAAAGAAGTATGGATTGGATGAATGGACTGTAAGCTGGATAGAAAGCTGGATAGATCACTGGGCTCAACGGGTAGTGCCCAATGGCTTGATGTCTAGTTGGCAGCCAGTATCAAGCGGAGTGCTCCAGGGGTTGGTCCTGGGGCCGGTTTTGTTCAACATCTTCATTAATGATCTGGATGATGGGATGGATAGCACCCTCAGCAAGTTCGTGAATGACTAGGTAGATATGCTGGAGCATAGGGATATGATCCAGAGTGACCTAGACAAATTGGCAGATTCGGCCAAAAGAAATCTGATGAGGTTCAATGAGGACAAGTGCAGAGTCCTGCACTTAGGACAGAAGAATCCCATGCACTGCTACAGGCTGGGGACCAACTGGCTAAGTAGCAATTCTGCAGAAAATGACCTAGGAATTACAGTAGATGAGAAGCTGTATATGAGTCAACAGTGTGCCCTTGTTGCCAAGAAGGCTAATGGCATATTGGGCTGCATTAGTAGGAGCGTTGCCAGCAGATCTAGAGAAGTGATTATTCCCCTCTATTCGGCACTGGTGAGGCCACATCTGGAATATTGCATCCAGTTTTGGGCCCTTCACTACAGAGAGGATGTGGATAAATTGGAGAGAGTCCAGGGGGGTGGACGATGAGAGGCTGTCACGCTCGTCAGTCTTCCTCAGTTGGGTTTCAGGGTCGGGTTCCGGCGTATCCATCAACGGCTGGAAGAAAGGGCTCCCCTCGGATGCTCCCTCCTCCTCGCTGGAACTGTTGCTTATGTAGCACTTTCTCTGCAGGTGGTTGAAGGCCCTCAGAGCTAAAACAAAGTCCTAAGTTCTCACAGGGGTGGTGAAGGAGTCCATGTTTCCTCTCAGCATTTCCATGATTTCTAAAACACACGTTCTTGGAATGAAATGGCCTCTTCTGTGCAGCACTGGAACTTCCAGGAGCAGTGCTGTGCTCTGACTGGTAGAGGGCGGTAGGGGGAGTTCTTAGAGGGGTCACATGACACTCTTCTGGGTGGGTCACCCTGCCCTAGAACTCCCCCCGACTGGTCAAATCTCCTCGCGGGAGCAGTCCTACAGGGGGTTGAAAACCATTCTGATTAATAGAGGGCAATGGGAGAAGTTCTTAGAGGGGTCACATGCCACCCGTTGCTTCCAGTCATGTGTCCATTTTGACCCTGGAAGTAATACCCCCAGAGGGCGGGTCTTAGGGTGAAAGGTGGGCGGGGCCTGAGGGGGTCGGGGGCAGGGAATATATTTGATTTCTGGTAGGCCCCTTATACTACTCCTCCCAACCAACACACAACGCTTTCAAGACCCCAGCCAAAGTCTTCTCCATTAAGGAATTTTCTCTGGCACTGGAGGGCAACGCTGCAATGGCTCATCTCAACTCTAACAGTTTTAAGGTTATCATGGCAGACACCATGTTATTTTCATCAGCTTGGTGCCTAAGGATGCTGTGGTTCTAAGCACGCCAAGAAGTCCAGCATGGGAAATTATTCAGCAAATATTTTGCTTTTTCAAATTCGCTCTGCATATCAAATATGTGTTTAGCTGATAAAAGCCTAACAGCGCCTTCAGAGTTCCTTATAGTCCATCAGATAAATACTAAGTATTTCCCAAAGTCATTCATGCACCACACTACGTCCAATGGATCTTAATAAATATCTCGTCAAAAATTCACTTTTACAAAAACTGTCTAAATATGGGGAGGGATAGCTCAGTCGTTTGAGCATTGGCCTGCTAAACCCAGGGTTGTGAGTTCAATCCTTGAGGGGGCCATTTAGGGATCTGGGGCAAAAATTGGGGATTGGTCCTGCTTTGAGCAGGGGGTCGGAGTAGATGACCTCCTGAGGTCCCTTCCAACCTGATATTCTATGATTCTATGGTTTCACCAAGAAATTAGTTTGGTATGTAAATGCTTCATGTTTGAAGAGGTAACATGTATACCAAAATGCAGGTTTAGATAAGAGGCTATATTGACTCTTTCAGCCCTAGTATCATGTGTTTGATAAATATTATCATGGTTCAGAATTGTTGTACTATACTGTGTACACATTTACCTGATAAGCCATATGGTCTTTCACATTAATAAAATGTGTCTGCAGATTAAGAAAGTGGTGTATCCACCCAAAACCTGTACACATCTGGCTAGCTGTAATGGGTACAAAGCAGGAGTGGATTTACCATGAAACAAACCGTGCGGTGGCATGGGGCCTCCAACGACAAGGGGGCCCCCAAAATGCAGGACAAATATCTGACAACCTGTCCTGAGTCCTGGCCGGCGGTGCAACAGGGCTTAGGCAGCCAGGCTGCCTGCATGCCGTGGCTGGTGGCCCCATGCCGCTCCCGGAAATGGCCAGCTGCTGGCACGTCTCTGCATGTCCCTGGTGGTGGTGGGGACGGGGGGCAGCTCTGTGCGCTGCCCCCACCCCAGGCAGCGTACAGAGAGCTGCTGTCCCCCCCTCCAAGGGGTGCGCAGAGATATGACAGCAGCAGGGCTAAGGTGGCTCCCTGCCCACTTTGCCTCCCTTCCTTCTCACCGCTTCGCTCATGGATGTGACCAGCATGTCCCTGTGGCCCCTGGGGGGAAGGAGTCTCCGCGCGCTGCCCCCATCCCGAGAACCGACTCTGCAGCTACCATTGGCCGGGAAGTGCAGCCAATGGGAGCTGCAGGGGCGGTGCCTGTGGGCAGCAGTGCATGGAGGCCCTCTGGCCCCCATACTTAGGAGCCTCTGCCAGAGGGGTGTGTGTGCCGGTCACTTTGGGAGCTATGCTGCCCAAGGTAAGCACCACCCCCCTGCTCCCCTCCTGCATCCCAACCCCCTACCCCAGCCCACAGCCCGCCCTCCGCTCCCTGTCCTGCACCCCATCCCCCTGCCCCAATCAAGGTACCTCACTTTATTTTCATTTACTTCCCATTACTTATAATATAGGAGGAGGATGAAGAAAAAAAGAATGAAAAATGAGGGGGGGGGAGATAAAAGAGAATGTTCTTTTTCTTGGCTGGGTCCCGAGGGGGGGGCTGAAAATGAAGCTGCGCACATGGCCTCACTAACTCTAAATCCGCCACTGGTACAAAGAAGCCATTATTAGTCACGAATGCATAATTAACAAAGCCCACTTCCATATAGGTATGTATTTACATGATCTCGAATAAATAGCTATGCTGCTGAGGTTTCAAAGACCTTATTCATTTCTAGGAAACATTTTGACAAAGAAACCACATATCAAGGGAATTAAAGTTGGGGAAACCAGTCAGTGATGGAGTGGCAATTTATAGTAGCTAGTTACAGCTGCATTTTTGTTCACATTATTGCCATTCTATTTTTCATTCCATCTGTATTGCTCAGATAATACAGTCCATATAGGGCCTGATCCAAAGCCCACTTGAAGTCAATAGAAGAACTCCCCTGGACTTCAAAGGGCTTTGAATCAGCCCCATGTTTTCTTCCTGGCTGCAAGCATAAGCCCTATTAATAATAATTGGTGAAATGCTTCTCCGAATCCCAGATGGCCAAAGGTCAGTGGAATTACTATAGTTCAGCTGTATGCAGGATAATGGATAGAAGCAGAGGATTTTAACAGCCAACTCTTGTATAACATTTTTCATTCATAAATTCCAAAGAACTTTACAAAGGAGGGAAACATATGGGGAAACTAAGGCACGATGAGGAAAGGGACTTGCCCAAGGTCACCTAGCAAACCAATGGTTGAGGTTTGAATTGAGCCTACATCTCTGAAGTCCAGTGACCTATACAGTAGGCCGCACCCTTAACAGCCAGGGGGCCTCCCCAGCCCACTCTATAGAAGTGCATGGTGAGGGCAGAGGGGTTGGGAATGTGGTTAGTAGATTTGCAAATTGCAAGAGGCTATTGGCCATAAAAGCTACTCGGAAAGCAAGCCACACCCACTACAGTTCTCTCCACTGGTGTTGGAGAGAAGGCTTTAGACTCTTTGACCATGGGATGGTGTTCCAAGAAGGAGGAGTGCTAGGCAGAGACGGGCTCCACCTAATGAAGAGAGGGAAGAGCATCTTTGCAAGCAGGCTGGCTAACCTAGTGAAGAGGGCTTTAAACTAGATTCACCGGGGGAAGGAGACCAAAGCCCTGAGGTAAGTGGGGACGTGGGATACTGGAAGGAAGCAAGAGCAGGAGAGTGCAAGAGGGGAGGGCTCCTGCCTCATACTGAGAAAGAGGGACGATCAGCAAGTTTTCTTAAGTGCCTGTACACAAATGCAAGAAACCTTGGAAACAAGCAGGGAGAACTGGAAGTCCTGGCACAGTCAAGGAATTATGATGTGATTGGAATAACAGAGACTTGGTGGGATAACTCACATGACTGGAGTACTGTCATGGATGGATATAAACTGTTGAGGAACGACAGGCAGGGCAGAAAAGGTGGGGGAGTTCCATTGTATGTAAGAGAACAGTATGACTGCTCAGAGCTCCGGTATGAAACTGCAGAAAAACCTGAGAGTCACTGGATTAAGGTTAGAAGCGTGAGCAACAAGGGTGATGCCGTGGTGGGAGTCTGCTATAGACCACTGGACCAGGGGGATGAGGTGGACGAGGCTTTCTTCTGGCAACTAACGGAAGTTACTAGATCGCAGGCCCTGGTTCTCATGGGAGGCTTCAATCACCCTGATATCTGCTGGGAGAGCAATACAGCGGTGCACAGACAATCCAGGAAGTTTTTGGAAAGTGTAGGGGACAATTTCCTGGTGCAAGTGCTGGAGGGACCAACTAGGGGCAGAGCTCTTCTTGACCTGCTGCTCACAAACTGGGAAGAATTACTAGGGGAAGCAAAAGTGGATGGGAATCTGGGAGGCAGTGACCATGAGATGGTCGAGTTCAGGATCCTAACACAAGGAAGAAAGGAGAGCAGCAGAATACGGACCCTGGACTTCAGAAAAGCAGACTTTGACTCCCTCAGGGAACTGATGGGCAGGATCCCCTGGGAGAATAATAGGAGGGGGAAAGGAGTCCAGGAGAGCTGGCTGTATTTTAAAGAATCCTTATTGAGGCTACAGGGATAAACCATCCTGATGTGTAGAAATAATAGTAAATATGGCAGGTGGCCAGCTTGGCTTAACAGTGAAATCCTTGCTGATCTTAAACACAAAAAAGAAGCTTACAAGAAGTGGAAGATTGGACAAATGACAAGGGAAGAGTATAAAAATATTGCTCAGGCATGCAGGAGTGAAATCAGGAACAAAATGCAGCTAGCAAGAGATGTTAAGAGTAACAAGAAGGGTTTCTTCAGGTATGTTAGCAACAAGAAGAAAGTCAAGGAAAGTGTGGGCCCTTTACTGAATGAGGGAGGCAACCTAGTGACAGAGGATGTGGAAAAAACTAATGTACTTTTTTTGCCTCTGTCTTCACGAACAAGGTCAGCTCCCAGACTACTGCACTGGGCAGAACAGCATGGGGAGGAGGTGACCAGCCCTCTGTGGAGAAAGAAGTGGTTCAGGACTATTTAGAAAAGCTGGATGAGCACAAGTCCATGGGGCCAGATGCGCTGCATCCGAGAGTGCTAAAGGAGTTGGCGGATGTGATTGCAGAGCCATTGGCCATTATCTTTGAAAACTCATGGCGATCGGGGGAGGTCCCGGACGACTGGAAAGAAGCTAATGTAGTGCCCATGTTTCAAAAAGGGAAGAAGGAGGATCCTGGGAACTACAGGCCAGTCAGCCTCACCTCAGTCCCTGGAAAAATCATGGAGCAGGTCCTTAAGGAATCAATTCTGAAGCACTTAGAAGAGAGGAAAGTGATCAGGAACACTCAGCATGGATTCACCAAGGGCAAGTCATGCCTGACTAATCTAATTGCCTTCTATGACGAGATAACTGGCTCTGTGGATGAGGGGAAAGCAGTGGACGTGTTGTTCCTTGACTTTAGCAAAGCTTTTGACACGGTCTCCCACAGTATTCTTGTCAGCAAGTTAAAGAATTATGGGCTGGATGAATGGACTATAAGGTGGATAGAAAGCTGGCTAGATTGTCAGGCTCAACGGGTAATGATCAATGGCTCCATGTGCAGTTGGCAGCCGGTATCAAGTGGAGTGCCCCAAGGGTCGGTCCTGGGGCCGGTTTTGTTAAATATCTTCATAAATGATCTGGAGGATGGCGTGGATTGCACCCTCAGCAAGTTTGCAGATGACACTAAACTGGGAGGAGAGGTAGATACACTGGAGGGTAGGGATAGGATACAGAGGGACTTAGACAAATTAGAGGATTGGGCCAAAAGAAATCTGATGAGGTTCAATAAGGACAAATGCAGAGTCCTGCACTTAGGACGGAAGAATCCCATGCACTGCTACAGACTAGGGACCGAATGGTTAGGCAGCAGTTCTGCAGAAAAGGACCTAGGGGTTACAGTGGATGAGAAGCTGGATATGAGTCAACAGTGTGCCCTTGTTGCCAAGAAGGCCAATGGCATTTTGGGATGTATAAGTAGGGGAATTGCCAGCAGATCGAGGGACATGATCGTTTCCCTCTATTCGACATTAGTGAGGCCTCATCTGGAGTACTGTGTCCAGTTTTGGGCCCCACACTACAAGAAGGATGTGAAAAAATTGGAAAACGTCCAGCGGAGGGCAACAAAAATGATAAGGGGACTGGAACACATTCCTTATGAGGAGAGGCTGAGGGAACTAGGATTGTTTAGTCTGTGGAAGAGAAGAATGAGGGGGGATTTGATAGCTGCTTTCAACTATCTGAAAGGGGATTCCAAAGAGGATGGATCTAGACTGTTCTCAGTGGTAGCAGATGACAGAACAAGGAGTAATGGTCTCAAGTTGCAGTGGGGGAGGTTTAGGTTGGATATTAGGAAAAACTTTTTCACTAGGAGGTTGGTGAAGCACTGGAATGTTTACCTAGGGAGGTGGTGGAATCTCCTTCTTTTGAAGTTTTTAAGGTCAGGCTTGACAAAGCCCTGACTGGGATGATTTAGCTGGGGATTGGTCCTGTTTTGAGCAGGGGGTTGGACTAGATGACCTCCTGAGGTCCCTTCCAACCCTGATATTCTATGATTCTAAGAGGGAGTCTTCACAAACCCTGTGCTGCCATCCTCCTCCATACAAAGCTAATTTACTCTGACTTTGCCCAGTATGTGTGAACCTTGCCCAAGGAAATATATTGACAGTGAGAGGAGAATTTCGCCTTTCCAAATAAAAGCAATACAGCATTCTACAGAACAGACTCCAAACATCTTAAGAACATTACTGGAAGTTGTGCTTTGAACCAAGGCTGTAGAATACCGTAGTACTGTATTGGCTTTAAGTAAGGGAGCCCCTGGTATATAGCAGAGCTTGCACAAATACTGGGGAAATACATTCACAAACATATTAACTGAAAAATCCCACTCCAAATGAGCCAGCCTTGGTCATGCCCCTTTTTCTTCTCTATTTGCACACAGTTGTGTGAATGGGATTTTAATTGGGGAATAATTGTTCTTCCTATGAATACTTGCATTTGTATGCTAATAGGGTACTTGTATGAGTACAAGAGCATTTAGCTGTCATTCCATAGTTTCCTGTTTACAGAATTTCAGTCGCCCAATCACAAAGTAGAAACCAGGCCATGTGACCAGTTACCCAGTGTGGCTAGCGTGGAGTGAATAGTCAAAGATCAATTCCCTGAAATTGTTCCCCAACTATCAAACAGTCGCAACTGATGAAGAAATCCTTCAGAATCAAAATGATGAGAAAATGGGCTGAACCCACGGGATAAACTATTCCAGGGGTTATCAGCCTGCAGGAAATGGGGTGTTGTGAGTGGCCACCCTGCTGCCCATATTACTAAATGGGAGAGGAGCTGCCGCTGTATCCTGGATCAAAAAGGGGGTGGGTCTTAGTGTGAGGAAAGGGGGTGGCATTATGGAAAAGGCTGAGACCGCCACGGAATTATTTCAGACTAATAGTTTAAGCAGTTCTAGCATAGGCCATCACTTGGTATCTCAGGACCCTCCAAAGACACCAGTGGAATCTAGTTCCAGCAGGTGAGGAATGAACTCTGACATCCCTGTGTGTTCCATGTTTTTATCAGTTTAATATTATTTAAAAGTAGTTTTGCCTTGACTGGCTAAATTAATTCTACAAAGCATGCAGCTGAAATTTAAACATTACACAACTTTGATTTCCTATGAATATAGAACACATGCTGTTAGTGAAAAGAATGTACAAGATTGCCATGCTTCTAGAAATCAAATGCGAATTGAGTCTGGACTGGAGAATACAACAAGATTTCTGACCATTCAGTGTGGCCATACATAATTTCCAAGCATCTACAATAATCATTCTTTGAACCGCTTTCTCTTTCCCATGTATTTTCACCCCTTGGAACAAAGAGAGCCGTAGCTCCAGTTCCCAGTTCTCCTACATGGTGCTGTGGCTGCAGGCCTTGTATAGTGCAAAGGAGCTGTCACTATCATATCTGTGCTCCCCTTCACAACTCTCCTCCAAGCACCAGTGTCCAGATACTCAGCTGAGCTTTTAAAAAGTCTCAGCTATGTTGTAAATGTGCTATTGTTGCTTTATGGGCTATGTTGCACAGTGTGTTTTTGATGAAAATGTTCTTCTCTCCTATGCATATTTAGTCTATATATCAAGCCTGGAATGAGAAAACAGCACAGTCATGAGCCTGAAGCTTCCATAGCATCAAAATGAAATCAACGGGTGTGCAGGTACTTTATCTTCCCAACAATTATCACACGCGTCAGCCCCTAGAGTGTGTGTCTACGTGTGAGTGGGGCTGGGGCATGGTTTTCAATAGCAAGCAATAAGCTGGCTTTCAGATTCATTGAAAAAGGTAGCTAACTGTATAGAGACTCCTTCCCCAACTGGGGAGTTTGGCTTCTAGATTTCTTCTCTTGATTTCCACCCTATGATATTTTGTGTGGTTTGATTATATTTAATTAACCAAAAAAAAAAAAAAAGAGAGAGAGAGAGAGAGAACGAGCAGCTGAGTCTCATTCAAAATCTTGCTGTTTTTAAATGGCAAATTAAAAAGGAGAGAAGGCAGTAGAAACCCTGTAACAGTGAAAACACATCTTGACTAGTAAGTGCCTGGTATAGCAGTGGATGAGGGCATAGTTCCACTTTCTCCGGCACATGGCAGTTCAGGAAGGACACATGAGCAGAGCAGAAGGGCAACTAGTTGGAAAAAATAAGTCCTATCTTCCTGCTGTCAAACCTAAGCCTATTCAGAAAACTAAACTTAAACCTCCTTAAAGACCTGGAACTGGATATATTTCCCTCCCCCCACCCATTCTATGTATACTATTCGCTCTTTCAGACTCTGAAAGTCATAAGGCAAAGGCAGTTCTGAAGGCATTTCCATCCTGATATGGTAGTGATGGTACGGGTCTCATGGACAAATGATTCCCCTGAGACTTCCAGCACAAAGTTACAATGCTCAAAAGGCTTTGAATAAACATGTGACCACCTTCAGGCTGCAGATCCAAACCAAACCCAAACTCTGAACCTTTAGAGTCTCTCTCATTGGTATTATTTGTTAAGCATTAACAATATGTTCTGCCCTCAACATGACAGAAAATACAGATGGTCCCTGCTCTGAAGAGCTTTTGGCCTAAACAATATAGGGAAGTCCAGTGTAGGAAGTAAATAGGACATTTGTAGGAAGGGAGATTGATTTTCAATTCGAACATTAAAAAAGAAATACATTAGAATATAAACCATCCTCTAGCTGATGGAGGTCAGGAAGTAACCCCCTACTATAGTTTTGTTTTGCGTCTTCCTCTAGAGCAGTACTGGCCACTGTCAGAAATAGCTTGCAAGCCTGGTCCAGTGTGGCAATTCCTATGTTCCTATCATTATATTATTGACTATTGTGCAAGAAGTGGATCTTCAGCAGAGTGGTGGCTAGACTGGCTAAAATTTGGAGGGCATCTCTTCTGCATATTTTTCATTTCTATTTATAAGCATTCCCATTTCCCAATGATTTCTGCACATGCCATTGAAAAACAAACAAGCGTGTTATTTAGAATTTTTTTTCTCCATGCCTTTTAACCTGATTGTCTTTAAACAATCCACATCTTCCTTCGATTTGTCCATGTTCAGCATGGAGATTTGTAAGGAAAAATCATGTCATTTAAAAATAAAAATAGTTGAGCTGACTTCTGCACTGTTTTCTTTAATCAACATCATTACAACTGATAACGGAGTCTTGATTACACCTCTTCAGAGGACACCCCCTGATTTTGCTTTACGTCCCTGATTTTTTTAAAATTTGTTTCTTATATTTTTTTCATTCTCTTTCCTGATTTCTTGGCCATAGAGTTGAGGCTCATTCTTGCTTGAAATGGATTTACAATGTTTCTGCAGGGCCGTTTTTTTTTCTTACAGGGGCTGTGGGTAAATGTGCTCCCTTTTCAGAAGAAGCCTGAAATCCCACTCATCACATATTCCTTGAGTCCTTTTTTTCCCCTCCCAACCCCTGTGGAGAAAAAGATTGGACCAGGAGTCATTCCTCCCGACCTCTCCCCAGCCCCCATGGAGCTAAAGGGCAAGGGGTCATTTTCTCAGATTCCCTTTGGCAGAAAGAACCAATGGTCACCCCTCCCCCCGATCCACCCTGTGTGGATCTGAGACACAAATTCAAACCCTTTTGAAGAGGGAGGGGAGACAATGAGAGACCCTCACTTTACCCAGCATGGAGAAGAGCTGTGTGTGCGAAGTGTGTGCCTTCAAGCTCAAACCCATTCACACTTAGCCTTGGACTCAAGGCTCAATGCTTCTGTGAACTTCAGCAGATATGGGCAGCGATTGCTCACCCAGTGGAGGAGCTGCCATAGCACCCTGTCTCACAGCCAGCTTTCCTTGCTAGCCCCCAAATATGCCTTCTGCCTCCAACAAACCTCCAGCCGCCCCTCCCTCCCTTCTTCAAAGGGATGGCCTCGGGCTTGGTAGCAAATAATGAGGGGTTGTTGGGGGCGGCGGGTCAAACAGACTTGAACCTCTCAGTGAACCAGGCCTGGTTTGCTTCCAGGCTTTGTGAACCAAACAGCAGGGTTCATTTAGCGAGCCCCTTTACAAAGCAAACCTTACAGGCCACATGCAGCCTCGCTGTGAGCCATTTTCCCTGCCACTGCGCTGTCACTCTTCCAGCCCCTTTGTGGATGCAGGAGGTCTATGTAGGGCTACATGCTGTTTCCCAAGAGGGAAGAAGAAACTAAGGGTTATTACTTGAGCAGCCAGCCTCCTTAAAGGAAAAGACTCCCTTTCTCCTGCTTTCCTGGGTGAGGGGAAAAAATGGAGACTGGTTTTCATTAATTCTCTTGACTTGGCTTTGGAGGAAAGGAAGGGCAGATCAATGATTATTTTACGGGCTCCCCGGCAGAAGGCGCAGCAAGAGTCACTTCCCCTGACTCTGTTCCATCAGAAGGGAGGAATACTCTGTATCAATGTCATGGTCCGCTCTGTGGATGGACAGACTCCTGCCCTTCCTTCCCCTTCCCCCAAAGAAGGGAGGGGTTGTTCCTGGCTCGCCTCTTTTCTCTCCCTCTGTCTATGGAGGAACTAATTACCGGGCCCCCATTTTGGAAGGAGACGATAACTAAGGGGGAGTTTCTAGTTTTATCTGTGAAGGCTTTCGATGGTGTGCCACAGGCTGCCAAGGCACTGTGGAACTGGCTGAGCAAAGCTTTTACAAAAATAAAATAAAAGTGAAATATAGATATTGAGCCACATTCCGTGTTCAGTTACACTGGTGAAGGTGTCTGCTGTGGCTACAAATGGGCCCGTTTCACTTGCAAATGCTAAACAAGACATAAGCAGCAAAGAGTCCTGTGGCACCTTATAGGCTAACAGACTATAAGTTAGTCTATAAGGTGCCACAGGACTCTTTGCCGCTTTTACAGATCCAGACTAACACGGCTACCCCTCTGATACTAAACAAGATATAGTCATCTGCTTTCCTGATTGCCCTTCCGAATTCTAATTGTTGTGGATTATTCCTATAGGGCCTGATCTTAAGCCCACTGAAGTCAGTGGGAATCTTACCACTGATTCAATGTGCTCTGGATCAGGCCTTTTCTGTGCTGCAGTCATTTGATTGCTCCCCAGAAAGATCACTGAGGATTTAGAGTTAGATTCCTCACCCAGAGATATGCTTTCACAGATGATCTTCTGAGTTTTAAGACTTAGGGCTGAATTCCGCTCAGAGATACGAATGTGCAGCTCTCATTGAAGTCAAGAATCTGTTCTTTTCTTCCTTCAGAGAAGAAAAATAGGAGCGAAGGCAACTAGGAGCCAACGGAAACAGGAGTTGCACCATGCATGCTTATCTTGAAGCCAGAATTGGCCCTAAGGTTAAAGTGGAAAACACACATTCCTAAATTATCAAGATGTATTAAAAACACAGCCTTTGGTATTTTAAAAGAGAGCAGCAGTAAGCTGCTCACAAAAGCCTTCCCCATTTGCTCATAAAAGGAAAACAAATTAGGCAACATAAATTAAAATGAAACATGTGCCTAGAACCTGCAAGTGCAATGTTCACCAGCTTTTTGCTGATTTCTTTGATACACTCCAGGTTTGTTTACAGTGGAACCAATTTATAGTGAAGTCATTAGAAAAAAAAATCAGAACAGCTTTCCTTTAAGCAGATGGTCATCTACTAGAACTAGGATTGCAATGTGCACATTTCAATGCACTGAAACTATTCAGGACTTTCATGTTAAACTACTGCTGCAGAGGTGGCTGCACTTTAGTGTGGACTGACTTAATCCTTATTCTCTATCTTGCCTATCCCAAAAGGGATGGTGTGAGGGTTAATTAGTTAACTACTGCAAAATGCTTTGAGATCCTGGAACAGAAGTCTCTGTAGAAGTGCAAAATATTATTGATGTTATTATTCAATGCAGTTTCACTATAGCTGAGTTCACCATGGATGACTTTAATCATCACTTTATGCTCATTTACAAGAGGAGAATTTAGTCTTTACAAATAAAAAGAATGCATTATTCTACAGCTTGGTTTGAAGTGGTGCCCTTATACTCGGTCTCTGTGCAGAGTTCAATTTTGCCCGCTGGATCCATTACTATTCATGGACTACAAGGGGAGCAGAATCAGTCCTTCTGTGTTCTGCACTTTGTCTTGAACTGAACGTACAAGAATTTCTTATAAATCATGTTTATTTAGTAAAGTTATTTCCACACAACTGCTTGTTAAGACTTATACAATGAATTTTACCCATCGTATGTTCCCCTCCGCAAATGGAAAGTGCAAATCCACTTAAAATGCTGAGATCTTTTGACTTCTACCAAAAACTTTTATCAGAATAAAAGGATAAGAAAACCATTAGCTTACGTTGTATGATTCTAACAGCTCATTAGAGAGCACTGTGCTTTTTCAATATGAGCATGTCTCTAGCTCTGTGCTGAATCCGTCAAAGTTAAGGATGAAGGTATGGGACCGCTTAACCATCTTGGAAGGCAATTTCTTATTTTTAACTATGTAGACCACAGGGTTCATTAGATGATTTTAATGAACAGTCATATAGGCCTGATGTTCAAA
This sequence comes from Natator depressus, assembly GCF_965152275.1. Classification (NCBI taxonomy): domain Eukaryota; kingdom Metazoa; phylum Chordata; order Testudines; family Cheloniidae; genus Natator; species Natator depressus. Next base: position 244,225,997 of record NC_134235.1, on the reverse strand, counting down.
TTCCCCTCTTATTTTGTGTCTAATTGCAACCAAAATATGAAATTGCTAAATAGAGCCACCCTGCCAAGGAACTGAAACACAAATTTCAGTCAGTAACTGCAGCTTCATTGTGAACTATTGTTATTTTTTTATAAGGTAGCATAAATATTTTGATTTCAGTTTGAACCCCTGCAAAAAGCCTGCTGTAAAATAATCTTGAATGGCTTCTCTTCAGATTGGAGGAAAAACAGCCAACTTTAAATAAAAGAAAAGCATTATAAGTAGGTTTACTGATTTCCTGGGAAACTAAATTATTAATACAGGGATCTTAGCCACTTTTTGCTCGCAAAAAGTAGTTGGGAATATGATGCTTTTCATCTGTGGAATCTCAAGCAGCATCACCTGACAAAGCAGGTCATTTGCAATACTTTATAAAATACATGGGGGGAGATTGGAATATATTTTTCAATCATCCCCTGGCAGCCTTCACAGCTTTAGTCAATTTATGTATCATCTGTAAAGTTCAACATAGGGCACTGGATCCCAAAATGTACTTTGAAGCATCCATAGCAAATCTTCTAATCTTGGTTTTCACTAGCTGAGCAACGTATGCGTTAGAGTGGAATTTAGGATAAGCCTTCAGGTTGAGGGGCAAGACATTTACTCAGATAACCTACCATATCTTGGCTTCAAGTGTAATATTCAGCTAGGGGTAAAGTATTGCTTTTCATTTTTACCAAAGATAAATGATAAAAGATAAAGGTTTATACAAGGATTTATATGCCTCTTTATCTGCTTGTCTGTACAGAACATACATGCAAATATAGCATCACTTTTTAAACTTAGATTAAGTGCAAATTATTCCAAGTACAACTATTCTCTTTTGACAGCCATGATTAAAATGATATTCTTTTACAGATACGTTTCATAAACCACAGTCCTATACCTTTAATTGTCAGAGAGTGTTTATGCCCATAGTACCCTTATTTAATCTAAACAAAACTCAGTATCATTTCTCCCTCTCAAAGAAAACATGATGGAAATCACATGAGTTTGAGTTAGTGCTTGTAATGCTGTTATGACCTTATATCAGAATTGCATGTACAAGGGCTCAAGGCTTTCTTTCTTTCTTTCTTTCTTTTTCTTCTAAACCCTTTTGTTTCAAAGTATAGATTATACCCCAATGCATTTGTTATTGTTTTCTATTCCATTTTGGCTCCATATGTCTTCTGCAATTTCTTTTCTTTGTTCTCCCTGGTGTCATTTCAGGACAGCCAGCATATCACGTGATGTAAGATAAATTATTAGCATTCACAAAATTATGATTATGATTGTAGATATAGAATGTTACAAATTTAATTCACAAACTGACCATTGCAAAGGGAGATCTCATAGTATCTTTTATTTGTGAAGTGTTATGACTTGAGTTCTATTTCAGCTTTATAAAGGTCTGGACAATATGAGGACGCATTCACCATTAGGCCGTTTCTTACAGCTCAGCATCTGATGATGTTAAAAAAAGATGATGAGGTTCCTGTAGGCTTTGTGGCTAACCATAAAAATAGTGTAAAACATTTCAAGAGTAGTTGTTCTCAACAGATCAGTGATTCTTGGGATAAAAGAGTATTTTAAAATGTAGTTTCTTGTTTACAATAAAACAATCTTAAGTATCAATATTATTATTCCTCTAGAATCAATCAAAAGACTTAATATTTTAATAACATATTTTGTACTTAATCTAGCTGTGTTTTTAAGGTTTTGTTGAAAAGAGTGTCAGATTTACACAGCATTTCCTTTAGAAAAAATCAGCACATCAGTGACATGGCCTCAGATATTTTTGTCCCAGTCAATGTATTAGTTGTTAGTGAGAATTCCAATAGCAGATTAGTAGAAAATTAGGCTCATGACAGTATTACCAGTTGGTTGACAATATTTCTGTCTCTGTCGCTCTCCCTGATTGGTTAAGTGGGATCAGAAAGCCTGACACTGGATTGGCTGGGATTTGCTGCTGTTGCTATGACTCTGTTGCTAGGATCTCTGCTGTCTCCAGGCCCTGCAGGAAACATGTAATGAATTATGGATGGTTGATTTTCTCAAAGAGACCTGATCTGTAATGCAGATGAGCTCCAACTCCCCCCCCCCCCTTTTCTTTTAGGTTCTTAAAAAAAAATCAGAGTTTTAAATCAGAATCTGGCATTTGCGTAGTCCCCAGTCGCAGCAGTGACTCCTGAATACTGATGTTAATTCTTATGCAAAGAGAGGGCCAGAGGTCACTATCTATTATTGGTTCAGGAAAAAGCTTGTAGGATTTTCACTGAACTCTGTGACCCCGTGGGGTATTTTTATTTATTTATTTATTTTTGTTTGGAGACAAAATAGGATATAAACACTCAAAGTGGTATTTTCTATGACTGTTAGATAGGAAATTGTCCCCTGGACTGCCATGGGTGGGGGGGAAGGGTTGTGGTGGCTAGTCTGGCCAGTGGACTAGCTAATAAACCCCGTTTTTTTTGTTCACTTAGTAAAAGGAGTCTTTGCCCAAATATGATCCTGCGACCCTCTGTCTGCAGACGGTGCACAATTTGGGTCTCTAGTCAATGGCTTTGATTGGATTTGGCTGGAGAGGGGTGTTCAGTTCCTGGTACATGTACATTGTGCCTATTTCATCCAAGTGAAAACCAGAATGTAATTGCACACATGTAATTCCCCAGCTGGCATTCACTACATGAACAGTGCAGCTGATCCTTTAAAGTTTAGGTAGTGGAGAAGTAAGCAGGTTTGGATGAGTCATTTAACTTCCCTAATCTCCAACACACACATCAGTTAGGAGGTACAGTGTGTACTATGCTACTTAAATGTTAATATTTTTCTATATGTGTCAGTGATATTATCACAACAGATGCTGCCTGGGCATAAATAAGAATATTTTAGATTTGCACATACTAGTGACAAAATGATTTAAACCCTCTTTATATCAGACCTTAGTGGACAGATGTGAACAGGAAAATGATTGATCTGGCTTAGAAATATGGGCCTGATTCTTCTGTCAACCTAGTTTTAAGCCTATGTAGCGCCATGGATTTCAGTAGAGTTACTTTTGTTGTGACCCAGTATAAGGGCTTGATCCTGCAAAGTGTGGAGCTCCTGCAGCTCTCACTGAAAATCCACTGAAGGAGAGGGCACTGAGTATCTTAAAGGATAGTGACATTAGTGAGAGGAGAATCAGCACCACCATTTTCCTTTGAAGTCCGGTATTCAATTCAGCCACTCATCAAGCAATTTACCCAGCACTGAAATGAATGTAAACCAATCAGAAGCATTTCTGCAAATTTTAAAGTGGGGTTTATGCTTTCACACCCTACAGTTTCAACTGTTTCATGATTCTTCCTCAGGGAGAAGTAAATGACTTAAGTAGGAGCTCTGAAATGAAGATGAAATACACAGTAACCCCCATATGATTCATAGGTATGATCATGCCCTGTTTTCCAGGGTTATTAAGCAAAATGTTCTGTTGTTTAAGAACCAACAAGCAACTAAAAACAGTAAACCGAGCAAATTAATTAAATACAGTGAATACCAAAAAGGCAAACATTGAAAACACCTGTTATTACCTGCTTTGACCATCTGTCAATTTCTAAGAGACCAGTTTCTAGACTGACCATTATTATTATTATTCTCTGTTATTAAAAGGTTTTATGGTGAAGAACATGGTTAAGATGAAAACTGCATTTCCCATCTCAACCCTCCTACAATGGTAGAGTATTCATCAAACTCCATTAAAAAACAAAAACAAAACAAGATAAAGATGTGTCATTAGGGACTTGATGATGCTTAAAGCCCAGAAATGTCTAAGAGATGCAGTTTGTTGAAAATACTGTGTGTGTGTATGTGTGTGTGTGTGTGAACGTATATGATTGTTCTGTGGAAGTGATTCCCTCTAAGATACATTAAAATGGAAACACATTAGCAATCTGTAGTCACAGAAAATGTAGGTCATGTTTTTGTGAACCAAATAATTATATTTTTAAACTGTTCATTCAGTGGCTTTTATTTTATGTTTAATACCCTAAAGCTAACTCAGGAAAATGACAGTTCTCACACTTTTATAAATGCACTATGAGATTGGGAATACCTTAAGTATTCAGCCAGGCCCTGATACAACAAATGACTTAAGCACATTCATAACTGTAAGCATGTGAATAGTTCCATTGACATTAATGGCCCTAGTATTCCTCCATGGCTTCTATCAAGCAGCCACAGGTGCTCAGCCAATGGCAGAGCCGTGAAGCCAGGTGGTACAGCAGCCAGAACAGCTGGGCATCATTGCAACCATCCCTGCAGAACAATTCCCCTCTCTTTCCTGGATCTACTGGTATGGTATGAAGGCCTCATCCCCAGAGAATTCTGCGGCTCCCCTAGGATGTTTTATAGGAAATTCCTCAAGGGGAACTGCCTGAGTTTTCCTGACTAAGACGCTATGATTCTCTCCCAAGTGTTTGTGTGCAGGGGATGGGGGGAGGGAGAGAGAGAGAGAGAGAGAGAGAGAGAGTGTGTGTGTGGCAAAGGAAGGGCAGCCACCTCCCAAGGCCCTGTGGTAGAGCTGACCATCTAACTCAGGTGGATACAATAGTCCACGTGCCAGAAGGCCTGGAGACAGCAACGGTGAGAGGAGCAGTGCCAGAAGCTTTCACAGAAGAAGTGAAAGATGTGAGTGAGCATGGGCAGTGGAAGGTTGGTATGTGAATTGAAGGAGCGTGAAGAAGACCTTGAGTGAGTGGTAATGAGAGGGAATATTTTGAGAGAGAATGCAGGGGACGTGTCTTCTGGTCAACTTTTGTCGTCACAATTGCAGCAACTATGAAGCATCTGCTAGGCATCCAAAGCTTTTGCTTGATTTCTTTATGATTTGTAAAATATGTGCCATCTATTAGAGCTGGCTGAAATATACAAACCCATTGTCACCAAAAAATAAAAATAAAAAATGTTAAAGTGGGTCTAGTTTCAGTTTGAAACAAACTTTTTTCTTTCAAAAATTTTTGTCCTTCACAAAATATTTTTATATAATTTTTTTATTGAAAATCCTATCAACCTTTTTCATTTACTGTAAAATGGATTTTTGGTAAATGGAATATTTGACAGCATTTTTATTATAAAAATTTAAAAAGAGATTTTTTTTCACAAAAAATATTTTTTCCCACATATTTGAGCATTTTTTTCAAAAACCTTTGCTTTAGAATAAAGGCTCTTTTATTAAAATTTTAAAAAAAATTGAAAAGTTTCAAGCAGCTCTACCATCAATACTCTTTGGTTGAATTTAGAATCAGTTGAAAACATCATATAGTGCAATGAAGGTAATAAGAATTGACAAAGGTCAAACAGGACATCCCAGCCCACAAAAAGAAACCCGCTGCTTAATGCCACCTGCTCAGGAAGTGCCGAGTGAATAGATTGGCCCTACAGTGTGAACTAAAGGTCACCAAATTGCAGCTTTGTTAGACCAAGGGTGAAATGAGTTCCAGGCTTAGGGCGCTCATTGGGAATATCCTGCCAGCAGCTCTAAAACTCCAGGGATTAGTATGAACTGTCCAATGATCCCAATATCTGGGTTGATGCATGGAAATAGAAAAGGTCTATGACCCAAACCACAGTGTTTCCCAACGTAGGGGCCAACCATCCTGCAGAGAGGGTGAGCAAAACTGCACCATCCTGGATTCACCTTGCAAACAGGTCGTGGTGGGCAGAATGCTAGCCAGCTCCACGATGCTTGTGGATGAGCTCTTCTTATTTATTCTAAAACAAAATAAAACGCATGTGAACAGAGCTAGAGGTTCAGGAGGCTGCTTGGCAGCCCTTACTCTGTGTGTGCCTGTTCTCCCAGGACAGCGTTTAGCTGAGAGAGTGCATGCGTCCTGACATCCATTGCAATGAATGGACTCCCCTCACACATCCACCCCTACAGCACCATTCGGCCTTCTGGTAAGCAAAGGTAAATGAGAAATGGAGGGGGTGGGGTGGGGATAAAACAAAGTCAAGAGCAAATATAAATAAGAGGAGAGGAAAACAAGATGAAAAGTGGGGAAGGTGAAAGAATGACAACAGAGAAGGAGAGAGAATAAGACAGAAAAACTAGAGATATGACAGCCGTGCTAGGGCATGGTGTGAGGAGATGGGGTAACTGTTGTCTGTCCGCTAGAATACAATGATTGAAAACCACTGACTTAGGGTATTGTAATATAAAATCAAGACCCTGAATTGCACCTGGAAACAGACAGACAGCCGAGACCACAGAGCACCAGTGCTACATGCTCCATACATGGCAGCAAATTAAAGCCCTGAACTTTGATGGAGAGACAGGCTGGAATCCAGACCTGGACCCTGAGACTGATAATTGATCTGGATTATATTTCTATAATGGACAGAAACAAAACCCTGAATCCTTGAAGCAAGTAGGCTGCCATATTCTGTATTTGCTGACTTTTCAAAGTGGCCATCAGATCACAGCCGCCAGTAAAATGCATTGAACTGGGGGAGGTGTAACTGTAAATGCTAGTCTGAAATGTATATAGCTGTCTCTGCCTCTTGTTGAAGTCAGTAGCAAAGCTCCCATTGTTGTGGGTAGAAGTAGGATTGGGCCCTAAGCCTGAATATCTATGGAGCAGATCCTCTGCTGGGGTAAATTGTCATAGCGCCATTGAAGACAATTTACATCAGCTGAGAATCTGCCCCATAAAGCTATTTCTTGCCCCTTTTCCCACCCTGTCTCCAGAGCTTCCTTTTCATGGCCTGCACTGCCTCAGGCCGAGCACTGCCCATGGCCAGCAGCAGGAGAAGAACAGGGAAAATAATGAGGAAAGAGGGATGATGATAGGTTCCTCAATGCACTGTTCAATGGTCAACCATTGGGCGGATCTTTGGGAGAGACATAAGTTGTCCATTGCAAGGCAAATCAATATTGTGAGGAAAATCTATCTGAACAAAAATCCTCACCCAGCCTGCTCTTGAGATGCTGCGTAGTTCTTCTATTTTGCTGAGTATAGTTTGTATGTAGTATGGGACCATAGTGCTAGCCCGTCAAGCTGATGTAGACTAGCATAGCTCCACTGTCATCAAAAAGGCCAGTAGAGTCACACCAGTTTCTACTGAGGGAGAAGATGCCCCTCGCTGTACAGAAAGGATGGGCTGATGTTGCTGAACAATAGAAAAACGCAGTAGTAGCTCCTACGGCTGCGATCATTCTAGGTACTGCATGTCCTCAACCTTCTGAGTCTCAGGGGGGCTTGAGAATGCTCACACCACCCCTCTGAGGAACTGTACAGCACATTGTGGGGTCAAGCCTAAGGAGCACAGTGATGAATTGTATCTAGAGCACCGTTCAGGACAAAGGGGTTTATAGGATCTTTCTGCGAATAGGTAACAGCTCCTGAAATCTGTGCTCATTCTAGCAGTAACCCATGTAGTTAACAGGATGCTGCTTTCGTATAAATAATTACACATGCTGTAAGTGCAAAGCCAATTTATTAGGCTAAGACAGGGCCACTTGATTAATGAATCCCATTCATCTAGTTATGTAACTAAACAGAAATGTGTTCATAGCCACATTGTAGCTCTCTCTCTCTCTCTCGGGATTTTATAGTTTATTACTGATTTGTTCTTTTTGAAAATGTGGATTTATGTTAAAATAAGCACCACTCTGAGGGGCTAGATTGTAAACTCCTGAGTCCTATTGGTCATCACTTACTCATCTGAATATTCCCATTGATGTCAAGGAAACTATTGAGATGAGTAACTCCTCACCTGTGGGATAAAGGGTCCACAGTCTAACCTTAAATAATAACCCGACAAGCGCGACACTGAACACAAACTAATGATACAATTTCACTACTAAGTTTATATTTGGATTCATAGTGTCCCACCCTATTATTATAATTATCTACATGTGTACTTATTACTGGTCATTTAGATTGTGGAAGTGCCTAGAGGCCAACCAGATGGGGGCCCAATTGTGTTAAACTGTACAGACAGATAATAAATGACAGTCCCTAAACCCGAAGAGTGTACAGTCTGCAAGATAAGATACAACAGGTTAGTGGGGCAAAGCAGGCTAGGGTGGAGAGTTAGAGAGGTGAGGTAACAAAAAAATAAAAGGTTGTGTATCATTCTTAGCCAATCAGGAGCCATGATCAGCATGCAACACCCGCCTACCTCACAGTTTACTTTGTATATTATGGAAGATGTGAGTTTGGAAAGAGTGACTTATTCTGCCATATTTTTCCCTCCAAGGAGAATTAAATGTTTTTAAACAACAGCTATAGTATATACAAAGAATTTAATTAAAGCATTCACATGATTCACTGAAGCAATCATACCATACTTCCAGGCTCAAAACAAAGCACCTGCTGAATTCTGTTTAAAAAACAGATTGTATGTGTTATCTATTTGTTTGTCATTAGCTTTTCTTAGACCTAGTTTCTGCAACTGGATCTATGCCCCTAGCCCACTGAAGTTTCTATAGGAACCTATATAGGCTGGAATAGAACTATGTGGAAAGCTCCTTTTATCCACAGTGAGTCTCCCTGAAGTCACTGGGGCTGTGCCTGGTCTTCAGGATCTACATATGTGGGTCTGATTGCAGGATGTGGGGGGACCTTAATCTGCAAAGTAGTTGGGGCAGGACATCATCTTCCTATATGTTTGGACAGAGCCCTAGCGTACCATTGTGGGCACTAACACACCATCTATAATGATAATAACAACAAGAAGAATCCATTATTTCAGCCAGTGAAAAAATCATCGTGTTTGAAAGCATGTATATTCAAACAAGAAATGTCATTAAAGGTGACTTGCGAATCCTTATCCATTTTTTATTGCTTGTTTCTCTCTGTGTTAGTGTTTTTTGCTTTTAGTAGTTTCAATATATTAAAAGGTTTTCATTGATGAGATCAAAAAAAATAATTAGTCATCTGCGAAGTTAGCCAGCTGATTGGCTTTAATCTCCTTGAACTTTGACCGTAGACATAGAGTGTATTATGTTCCAGAGCTTTTAGAGAGTATGTGGTATAGGTCCCATGGTTAGAGCTGGGTTTTTTTTGCAGTTGTTTTTCATTCTGGCGCTGAGTGGGTAGACGAGACTCTTGAACAATCTGTAATTATACAGTGTCACAGTTGATGAGGTTACAAAGAAGTAAACATGTAGTTGGTATTAGAGGGGATATTTTTAACAATACTTGCACTACATCTAATGGAGTGCATCTGTGTCCTCTGTGGGCAATCTGCCTTTGATAATATACCAGGAGGGAGAAGGGGGAGAGAGGAGCATAATACGAGTTGCATAGTTCTTAGTAGAACCATTTTCTGCAAATATATGGTTGAAATGTGAACTCTTTCCCACTGATACTGCTCCTATTGATGTCAGTGGAAACTTTGCCTTAAATGGGAGCAGGATTTGGCCCTGAGTATTGATTCTCTTCTCACAGAGAAATGGAAGTTTCCTAGCATGTATCATCATATTAATCAGAAACTGGGAAGTCTTATTAGTTAATGGTTCTCAGCCTGGGGTCCTGAACAGGTTTGGGGGAAGCACAACCACTCTCCCCTTCTTCCTGGCTGTGCAATCTCATTGGACCAAAATATTTTGGGTGACCTATATGAATTATGTACCAAGTATTGGTATTCTGCTGCTGAATGAGTTACTCTAGTAAAGGGACATGTATAAATTATATACCAAGGCTTTGGTACAAGTTATCATGGTTATTAATTAGTTGTGTTCCAACAGAACCCACAACGGACCATGTGCGTGCCAGTAACACACTCTGTGCCCCGAAATACATCATTTACATAGCTGGGCCAAATCCCCAGCTGGTGTAAATCAGAGTATCTCCACTGATTTCTATGGAGCAATGTCGATTTATACTAGTTAAAGATCTGGTCTTGCATATAAGGATATTAATCAGGCTATTCTGGAAGGTCATCTCCCCTGCCCTCGCTCCCTCAATATTCAAAATATTCTGATTTTCAGAAGATACCGTCACTGCATTCAATTCTCTAGCTATTACAATGCACTGATTGAACTATTTTGTGTGTAGGGTTATTTGTTGGCTTGTAGCAATGAAGCAAACCGTAGGTTGTGTGCGTGTGTGTGTGTGTGTGTGTGTGTGTGTGTGTGTCTGTATGGCAAAGGAAATGTGTGGCTGCTCAAAAACCAGCTGGAAGGCAGACCTGGCTTGTTTTCAGAAATGGCAGCTCATTTGTTTCTGTTTTCCTTGCCACGCTCATTTTCTTTTTTCCTTCAGTCGTGATGGTTTTCAGAGTCTGACAATAGCACCGCCTACACAGAACAGCAGAAATGATCAAGAAGGAGTAAGGGGAGTGGTTAGCTGATCTGCTCCTTGAAACAGCCTCTGCGAAGAGGCATCTTTTCGTATGAATGAGGAGTCAGAGGCGGTGGAGGAGAAATCAGGCGATGAAGTATGTGGCTTTTTTCTCCCTCCACCTATGTAACATTAGCCACAGGAATAGATTGAAGGAGAGCTTCAATACTCCTGGGCTTGTTGCAGGATTTACATCTTCCTCAAGCTGCTATTTGATTTGGGGCAGGAGTGTGGGTCTGTCATTTGCTTTATTTTCTTTGCTCTGGGTTGGTATAAATATCCCCTCTGGGTTCCAGCCAAGTGGGATGCAGGGGATATAATATTGCTGGGGCTGTGTTCTCAGGACCATGAAAAGCAAAGGGGAATCATACTTTTCCCCGACCTACCTTAGCACATCTTGCAGGGTCTCTTCCCAAACCTTGTCAACACCATTCCCTTTGTCTGACTGTTTCCATGGTGGGGTTTGTTTCTGTCCACTCAGTCATATGACTCATCCTTCACAGTTCTTCCTCTCTTTGTTTTTTTTTTCCCTTGCCATTATACACTGCAACATCTGGATAATATGTTTCCACACCTCACCCTTCTCTTTTCTTACATTTCTGTTACATGATGAAACCAGTTAACAATGGAAGGAGGAAATAAGAAATCCTCTGCAGAAATCCCACAGATTCTCAAAATAATCTGGAGCAAAATCCTGCCAATGTAGAGTTTAAAATAAACCTCACAGATTGATTTTGGCTGCTTTACACTCTGCATTTTGCTGACGTCAAGAGCTAGATTGTTTCTGTACAGCCCCATGCCATGCAGGTAATTGCTATGCAGTCTTTTGTATTGCTGCCACCACCTACAGTACCATGTACTTTCTCAAACAATCATTTGCATAGGCTCGGAGCAATCTATCTCACTCAAGACACAAGGATAACAGCACTTTGATATTAAGGGTCTCCTAGGAGCAGGTGAGAATCTTACATCATTTCCTGGAAATCAAATAGTGGGTATTTTTAACCTCTTCTTCCGGATCATTAGCAAAGATGCTGTATAAAAACTGAGCTGTCTCTATAACAGTTGCAGCCTCTTCTCAGTGGCATCTCATTGCCCATCACCTTCGCACGCACGCACCAACTTGATACAGTGTCATTTATCGTTACCCATTGTTTGCAGCCATTCAGCCAGTTGTCACTCCTTGCTACAAAGCCCACAATCAAGCCAATATGAATTTATATTTCAGGGAAGACTTAATGAGAGTAAGGCTCTGGTGCTGCTCGAAAGTCCAGCTTTCCCTTTGTTGACCATCACTGATTACGTTTGTGACTTGACAAAGTAAAAAGCAACCAGGCTTGCTCAGCATGATTTCTACATTCTATACGTAACCCACTCATTTCCTGGGTGTGGTCTTCTGTGCCATCCAGTGGCACCGAGACTGCTTAGAGAGAGATTAATGAGTCTGCTCTACAGCCTTAGCTAAGAAGGCAATGGCTTTTAGCTCATGTGGTAGAGGCTCATGCACTAAGCTTCAGAGGTCCCCGGTTCGATCCTACCCACCAACAACTGGGGTCTGTCGGTGTTACATATAGTCATGTTATTTTTTGTTCATAGTTCTGTTATCTTCCACTTCCTCAGAGTTTTAATTTTTACTTGATACTGAACCACCTTTGTAAAGCACTTTGAGATCTACTGATGAAAAGTGCTATACAAGAGCTAGGTCTTATTAATTATTAGTATTTTGTTGTATTCATTCCATTCTATTACTAGGCATTGCACTTAGGTGAATAATCATTGTCAGGATTTCACTTTTTTTCTTTTATGTCTTGTAGGCTATTTTCCCCTCTAGATCTAGAACAGTGGTTCTCAAACTTTTGTACTGGTGGCCCCTTTCACATAGAAAGCACCTGAGTGCAACCCCACTTATAAATGAAACACTTTTAAAATATATTTAACACCATTATAAATGCTGGAGGCAAAGTGGGGTTTGAGGTGGCGGCTGACAGCTTGTGACCCCCCATGTAATAACCTCGTGACCCCTTGAGGGGTCCCGACCCCCAATTTGAGAACCCCGGATCTAGAAACATAAAAATGTACATGCTCCATCAGACAGGTGCTCTATCAAGTTCAATGTCCTGTCTCCAACTGGGGCCAGTACCAGCTTCTTCGGAGAAATGTGTAAGAAGGTATAATAGGCAGTCATGGGATCTAACAGCATTAGGACTAAACAGTGTGGACTCCATTACTTGTCGTATAAGAGTGACACCTGTCTGACAAATTTGGCTTCAGCATACTCCAGAAATGAGAATCATTGCACCAGAAACAAGATCCAGTAAGCCTTAGACCCACATTCATAGAATCATAGAATATTAGGGTTGGAAGAGACCTCAGGAGGTCATCTAGTCCAATCCCCTGCTCAAAGCAGGACCAATCCCCAACTAAATCATCCCAGTCAGGGCTTTGTCAAGCTGGGCCTTAAAAACCTGTAAGGATGGAGATTCCACCACCTCCCTAGGTAACCCATTCCAGTGTTTCACCACCCTCCGAGTGAAATAGTTTTTCCTAATATCCAACCTAGACCTCCCCCACTGCAACTTGAGACCATTACTCCTTGTTCTGTCATCTGCCACCACTGAGAACAGCCTAGAGCCGTCCTCTTTGGAACCCCCCCATTCAGCCAAACAGAGCTCACAAAGCCATGGCCAATTTGCAGCATATGCAATTTTTCTTTCTAGTGTATAAAAATCTTCCTGCCAAGGCCTGCAGGGGGTCAAGGGTTGCTCCCAACCTTAAAGACCTTAGAAATTCTGTAGGAGAGCAGCTCCACAGCTGCAGACTTCCCACACTCCAGGAAGGCCAGCAGACAGGCTCTGGGAGCGGACCCTTGCTTATAGCTCACTGCTGAATTGTGTTGGTTGCTGAACTTTCAGGCAGTCCTTTGGGTGAAGAGTATTTTCCCCAATGGCGTCCCATAGGCTGACTTATCCTGTCAACACCATGCTTTACATCCAACTCTACACCAAAAGTAACTGATGTAAAGCCAGTCCTTGCCATCACACAAAAATTGCACAGCTTAAACAAAAATCAGTTTAATCATTGTTATTATATTGGTGCAATTTTAAGCCGATTGCCTTAAAAATCATGAGATGTAAAAATTCGGGGACCTATGTTATTTGTCTTTTGGTTTCTGAGCATTTAAGGTGAACTTGGGATCAGGATTTTAAGCTTTTCTTCACAACCACAAGGGCTAAAAAGATTTTATTTTTTTATACATGAGAACTAGGATTTTCACGTAATCACTTGAATCCAGGGATTTATGAAAAATGCCAAAAATGATCAGCGCTGGCAATGCTGCAAATCTGCGGGGCAGTTCATGAAGAAGAATAGCTCTTGTCAGCAGATCATGGTTAAATATAAAGCAGAAGTGGAAAACAAGCCCCTTCTAGGTTTGGATCAGGTCCAGGCAAATTCCTCCTATCTCCAAATAATAAGGGGTTCTAATATGAGTTTTCAGGCTTTTGCAGCTCGCTCAGTAATATCTTTTATTTATACTTACATAATGTTCTCATCCCAAAATTCACTGTAGATTCAAGAATCATTCCACTCACCCCTGAAATGTGGCTACCTTTGGTAGCATTTTGTAGCTTTCACAGCTCCATTAAACAACACTTCAGGGCAGGTAGATAAAGTGTAACTACCCACAGTGAAATGTGGCCAGGACATTGGCACTGACACTCTAAGGGTATGTCTACACTACGAAATTAGGTCGAATTTATAGAAGTCGGTTTTTTAGAAATCGTTTTTATATATTCGAGTGTGTGTGTCCCCACAGAAAATGCTCTAAGTGCATTAAGTGCATTAATTCAGTGGAGTGCTTCCACAGTACCGAGGCAAGTGTCGACTTCCGGAGTGTTGCACTGTGGGTAGCTATCCCGCAGTCTCGGGATATGAGATTCAAAAGTTTGCAGTTCTTTTCCTGTCTACCTGGCCAGTGCATCTGAGTTGAGAGTGCTGTCCAGAGCGGTCACAATGGAGCACTCTGGGATAGCTCCCGGAGGCCAATACCGTCAAATTGTGTCCACAGTACCCCAAATTCGATCCGGCAAGACCGATTTAAGCGCTAATCCACTTGTCAGGGGTGGAGTAAGGAAATCGATTTTAAGAGCCCTTTAAGTCGAAAAAAAGGGCTTCATCGTGTGGACGGGTGCAGGTTTACATCGATTTAACGCTGCTAAATTCGACCTAAAGTCCTAGTGTAGACCAGGGCTTATTCTTGTGAACAGGGCTAGAGACTGGCTAATGGCCACAAGTGATAAAGACCTTGCTTTACGGTTTCCCCAGCTGGCAAAGTTACCTACCTCCCCATTCAGTAGCTACTACACTGTGAGTTCTAATTCATGAATCATGTTGTTTAGAGCACTCTGAGGTTGTCAGGTGGAAGATGCTATATATAAGAGCAAAAAGACAGCAGTAAGGCACTGCGTCCCCTAGCCCCAGGCCATTGTCTTAGTACTATTTCCGGGGGAGAGTGCAACCTACATTAGCACTGGCATCATTCCCTTACTCAAGCACATGCTCACATTTGAGGACGTGAGTAATCCCATTGTGCTTTTCTGATTTTAGGACCTTTGAGTCTTTCCTGAAAGGCCCTCCATTACTGGAGTGTACAGGTCTCGGATACTAGCCCTTTAAATGGTTTGTGAGCCCTTACCGTCTTCTGTGATTCATGAGCCACCAGAGGCCTGCTAGAGCAGCAATGTATATATGGAGCAAGGTCTTGAAATTATATATGTTAAGTATTTGGACCCCACCATGCCTGTGCATTTTCCTTCATATTGCATGTATTGTGTAAAGAGAAACAAAACTAATTCAGACTAAGGTAAACAGTGCTTAGATCTCCCAAGACCGCAGCCCATGGCAGCACAGCTGAGGCAAATTGAAAGGAACCAGAGCCTGATTCAAAGCTCATTGAAGCCAACAGCAATCTTTCCACTGACCTCAGTGGACTTGGGAGCAGGTCTGTCCTTGACAGACATAGAGGCATGGTAGAAGCGGTGGAACATAGCTTGTTTAATGCTGCATTATGTTAATGCCTACGATACTGTCATTAACATGGGAATCTTAGATTTAAAATATAATGAACCAGCACAATGTTTTGTAGCAGTGTGTACTTTGGAATCATAAGCACACAATTTTTTGATCAAATTTTAGCCCAAAGCAAATTTTCACAGTTAAGAAGCTCTCTAATCTATCTTTCCACAAAATATATGTATTTGCTTTTAATAAAACTTGTTAATATTTACCAGACATTTAATGACACTTTTATTTTTACACAGAACATGTACACTACCTATTAAATGTTATATAATCTTCCTAATACCAAATTAAGCATAAAGATTAGCACCAACCAGTTGAATTTAGGCACTGTTTCTAAAAATCTAGCTGTTTTTAAACATTGGAGTGAACTGAAAAATATTGCTACCTTGACTGTTAAATTATATTTTTATCCTATTGAAGCTAAGTGAGTTAAATTATGTGATTAATTAACTGTGCATCTGCACAATTAGGTTGGCATTTTTGTTCCATTAATTTATAGATTTATTTCTAGTTGGGAGAAAAAAGGAACCATAACATGACAAAAGAAAGAACATTTTCCAGATTAAGAGAAAACCCGACGGTACCATTATATTGTGGTTAAGTGGCTATCACTGTTTCCATTATAAACCTTTGTATTTAGTGGTTTATAACCCAGCTATGAAAATCTGATCCGTGTTGAAAGGTCTCAGACAAAAGCAATTTTATTCTACTTTTTTTTATTGTAGCAAAAAATGTTATGGTGCAGGTATGTCATAAAAACAGACGTTGTTGTTGTAATTTGGTTTTTGTGCAGTTTTTCCATGTGTAATGCAAAGCTGACTTTGCTTTTTTGTGTTTTCAATTTCATTTTGCAATAACTTAGGACAATAGCTCCTTAAAATTACTTATTTAGGCGTAGCTTGTTATAGCAACCTGCATGGGACTTGGAGGGAGGTGCACATTTTGCAGGAGGAAAGAGTTTTTGGAGAGGCACCAGGAAGTTAGTCTGTGTGCACGGGGCTAGGAGCGCTAAGTTGCAGCTGGAGCTGCTCTTTAATAAAGGACCAGTCTAGTTCAACAAGAATTGATACTCTGAGGTCACTCAGACAATAAACTGGTGCAAGGGAGCAAAACGGGGTAGGAGCCCCACCCATGCAGGATACTTGGATCCAGTGTCCAAATGCTACTTGCCTGTTTACTCCTTCCCTGCAGCAGGTTGGGAGGGGAGGGGTAGATAATGGGTGGGGTGTGGGCAAAGAGCCTTAGCTCCACTCTTCTGGTTTTTGGGTAAAGTAGCTGAGTGAGCACACAAGGGGTTGTAATTTGCTGCTGCTCTAGTTTCTCCCTGCTTCCTCCTTGCGTGAAGGATTTAGGAAGGAAGGGATTGTTATCAGCAGGGTGTGTTTGGGAGGCTGCTCCCAGGGCTACGCCTGGGCTGGTGCACTTTAGAAATCATCCCTTGCTCAGAATTGTGACTAGGTCAAAATCTAGCACCTTAAGACAATGATACCTTAAACCAGGGGTGGCCAACCTGTGGCTTCAGAGCCACATGCGGCTCTTCAGAAGTTAATATGTGGCTCCTTGTACAGGCACCGACTTTGGGGCTGGAGCTACAGGCGCCAGCTTTCCAATGTGCCGGGGGGTGCTCACTGCTCAACCACTGGCTCTGCCACCAGCCCTGTCCCCACTCTGCCCCTTCCCGCCCCCTCCCCTGAGCCTACTGTGCCCTCACTCCTCTCCCCTCCCCCCCAGATCCTCCTGCACACCACGAAACAGCTGATCGGGAGGTGCGGGGAAGGAGGGGGAAGGCACTGATTGGCGAGGCTGCTGGTGCGTGGGAGATGCCGGGAGCGGGTGAGGGGAGCTGCTGGGGGGCTGCTGACGTATTACTGTGGCTCTTTAGCAATGTACATTGGTAAATTCTGGCTCCTTCTCAGGCTCAGGTTGGCCGTCTCTGCCTTAAACCTTAGGACAACACTCATAAGTTTAACACCTAGCACTTCTAACCAGAGGATCTCAAACTTCCACCAAAGGATCTCAAAGAGCATCACAAACAATAATGACTTGAGCTTGGCCAAACCCTGTGAGACAGGAAATATTACTGTCTTTGTTTTAGATGGGGAAACCGAGGCACAGGAAAGGTTAAATGACTTGCACAAGCTCATACAGCAAATCTGTGCAAGAGCTGGGAACCCAATGCAGCTGTCTTCATTCCCACTCCAGTACTTTAAGAGGAGAAGTTCAAAGGCAAAAAATGGGAGTGAGCATAGGTGCCGGCTTCCTCCAGGCCCGAGGGGTGCTCAACCCCATGCTCCACCCCAGGTTCTGCCCCCATGCACCGCATTCCCCCAAGTCCCCACCCCTGTCTCACCTCTTCCCGCCCCTGCTGTGCCCCAGGCCCCGCCTCCTATCCCACCCTCCCTTCCCAAGTCCTCACCCCTGTCCCACCTCTTCCCACCCCTGCCCCACCTCTTCCTGCCCAGTTCAGCCCTCTCCTCTGAGCGTGCCCCGTCCCCACTCCTCCCCCATTGCCTCCTGCATGCCACGAAACAGCTGATTGCACATAGGCAGGCGGCACTGGGAAGGAGCAGGAGGAGTTGATCAGTGGGGTGCTGGCAGGAGGAGGTGGGGGTGGGGGGAGCTTGGCTGCTGGTGGGTGCTGAGCACTTGCTAATTTTTTTCCATGGGTGCTCCAGCCAATGCCAGGGACCCCAGAGGGAATGACCAGAACAGGTAAGCATGAAGTGATCCATCCCCGGTCACCCATTCCCAACTTACTGCTTTGAGTGGTCCCCTTGAAGGCAATGGACTATATTGTTATGGTCTTTACTTTGCTGTGTGGTACGTATGGTAAGGGGGAATAAGCACTGCTCCTTGGCTCAGTTTGTAACTCCAAACCCTGGGGTGGCAGCTATTCCCTGGAAATCCCCTATTGTGAGTAAGGTGTGTCTACACAGGAAAGTTTTTTTGGTATAGAATCATAGGACTGAGGGACCTTGAGAGGTCATCTAGAACAGTCCCCTGCACTCATGGGCCTTGCAGCCACACTCAAATGTTTGTTTATTTGATCCAGCTGGCCTCTTATCTCGCTTTAATTAATCTGCTTGGGAAGCAATATAACTCTATTCTGGAGTGAGTTATACTGGTATAAGGTTCATGAGGATGCACCCCTATTTCAGATTAATGATACCACTTCTGGCAGTCCTCCTACTGCTATTCCTCATGACATTGCTTCATGCCTGAATCTGCCTATCTGCTTACCTGTGTGCCCTCTGGGGTCATCTTGACCAGATGACAACTGCCTGGTTAAATGCTGGCACACAGCCAGGCTCACCCCTTTACGATTCCACCTTCTGACAAGTCCACACGCCCACAGTCACATACTCATTATAGCAGCCAGGCCTCATGCTTCTTTGTGGCCCCATCCAGAGATCCAGGGCATCTTTTCCCTCTAGGGACGGCAGCACATCCAGGCCTATCTGAACAGCTCTCACTGGATTGCCAAGATCTACAAGCAGTGCAACTGCAGGAGAAGGGTAGTCCCAAGAGACAGCACAGTGCCATATCAAAGCAAAGGCACCCCAGCAGAGCTACAAGAACACAAGAGACAAGAGCAAGACCTCCAGTAGTGCTCCCAGTACCTGCCCA
This sequence comes from Natator depressus, assembly GCF_965152275.1. NCBI lineage: Eukaryota > Metazoa > Chordata > Testudines > Cheloniidae > Natator > Natator depressus. The sequence goes on along the minus strand of NC_134235.1, from coordinate 244,206,945 downwards.
TACTACGAGGGGCTGGACCAGATTTTTGCAATGCTTTGAGCCTCTCTCTGCCTGCACACCCCCTCCCCCTAGCATGCTCAGAATGACACCAGTGCAAAAGTTTTTAGGGTCTAAAGCAATCATGTCCCTGAAGGCTCCAATCCCACAACCAGCAGTCAACCATTCTGCCCCCCGTAATCTCTCTTCCCATGTTGCTTGATTCTCTTGCTCCCTCCCAGCCAGCCATAGGCACTGCTCAGGATGGCAGCACCGTGGGGATTAAAATATTTAATTAATTAAACATAGAAACAGCTATCTGGGGGAGCTGGTGGACTCACCATTGCATGGAGTCTTTAAATTCGATGAGATATATTTGTAAAAGATACGCTTGAATCCAGCTTCTGGGAGTAACTCTACAGCCTGTTTGTGCAGGGAGGTGTAGGGGTAAGGGGAGGGTTGAGTTGGCCCCTCCTGGCCTGTGAATCTGTGAGTCTCCCTGTTCATCCCCTTCCTTGATGGGCTGTGGGGAAAACATGATTGCCTTTGTTGCCCTTAACACGCTCATATCGCTTGCAGCTCTGCATTAAGAAAATGCCTATAATCAAAGCTCATGCTTCAGGGCTTCAGTTGGTGGTCTGTAGGGCTCAGGAAGGAATTATTTATCTCCCAAAGTGCAGTTGGCTACATGTATTCTGGGTTTTTTTCCTTTTTTTCCCTCACCTTCCACCAAAGTGTCAGAGATTGGCTGTGGCTGGAGACAGGACACATGACTGGGTGGATGGATGCTCTAAGGTGGAGCAGAGATACTCTTTCTAGATGCCTGGCAGGTGAGTCCTGTTCACATGCTCATGGTCTAACCGATCACCAGATTGAGGTTGGGGAGGAATTTTCCCTCAGGTCAGATTGGAACAGATCATGGCGTTTTTGCCTTCCTCTGCAGACCGGGGCCTGGTTTGCCTGCTGGGATCATCTGGGCATATCTCAGATAGTCAATTCCCTGAAATTGCATAGGCCTTAGGGGTTGGTAGCACCTGGTCTCTCTTGTGCTCTGTCTATGGCACACAGTTTAGGCTTCTGAAATGCTTTAGCCTAACTGAAGTCTTTGGCTTAATATAGGGGTATGTGGGTGAAATTTAATGGCTTGTGATATACAACTCTATCAGACTATGAAAACATCAAATACATCACATGCTTATTATAATGGCAGATAAAGAGAAAAAGTCATAGAACAAATACTTTGGCGCACAATTTTATCAGTACCTGGGATTTTAACTACCTTTATATTATACGAGGTAAATTGCCAAAATTAGCTCTTAGGCACATTTCAAAATGCATGAAGAATATGAGTCATCCATGGTTATTTTTTTAATCACACCATCAGCATCATTAACTCCTTGGGTTCAAACCAGTTGCTGCAAATGTCTATTCTTGTTGCCCACTGTGCTGAAGCCGGACCAAATAAGTCTACATCATCCTTGACAGGTGTTTGTCCAACCTGTTCTTAAAAAACCTCCAATAATAGGGATTCCACAACCTCCCTTGGAAACCCATTCCAGAGCTTAACTACCCTTATAGTTAGGAAGTTTTTCCTAATGTCTAACCTAATTCTCCCTTGCTGCACATTAAGCTCATTACTTCTTGCCCTACTTTCAGAGGACATGAAGAACAACTGATCACCGTCCTCTTTAAAACAGCCCTTAACATATTTGACGACGGTTGTCAGCTCCCCTCAGTCTTCTTTTCTCAGGTCTAAACATGCCCAGTTTTTGTAACCTTTCCTCATAGGTCAGGGTTTCTAAATTTTTATCATTTTTTTGTTGTTCGCCTCTGAACACACTCCAATTTGTCCACATCTTTCCTAAAATGTGGCAGTCAGAACTGGACACAGTACGCCAGCTAAGGCCTCACCAGTGCTGAGTAAAGTGGGACGATTACCTCCCATGTCTTACAGAGGCCACACCTGCTAACACACCTCAGAATAATATTAGCCTTTTTCACAGCTGCCTCACATTGCTGACTGATATTCAAAGTGTGATCCACTATAACCCTTATATCTGTTTTAACAGTACTCTCACCCAGCCTGTTATTCCCCATTTTGTAGTTGTGCATTTAATTTTTTCCTTCCTAACTGAAGTACTTGGCACTTGTCTTTATTGACTTTCATCTTGTTGAATTCAGGCCAATTCTCTAACTTGTCAAGGTTGTTTTGAATTCTAATCCTCTCCTCCAAAGTGCTTGCAACCTCTCCCAGCTTGGTGTCATCTGCAAATTTTATAAGCATACTCTTCACTCCATTACCCAAGCCATTAATGAAAATATTGAATAGTTCTGGATGCAGGACTGACCTCTGCAGGAGCCCACTAGATACTCCCTCCCAATTTGACAGCAAACCAATGATATCTACTCTTCTGAGCACGGTCTTTCAAGCAGTTGTGCACCCACCTTATAGAATTTTCTTCTAGACCACATGGCCCTAGTCTGCATTTGCTAATGTCATGTGGGACTGTGTCAAAAGCCTTGCTAAAATCAAGATTATATCATGTCTACTGCTTCCCCCCATCCACTAAGCCAATAACCCTGTCAAAGAAGGCTTGATAGATGGTTCCCTGTTTTGAACATGAGGACCAAATAGGTCTGGTAATTAGCAGTGCTGCATAGCTTCCTGATTTGCTTATTGCTTTTTTGAACAAGACCCTTTTCTGTTTGTTGGGAACACGTCTTGGGGAACATCATCCAATGTAAGGACAACCTGCAGAGGTGCACATGCAGTTACTAACCTGCCTCTTGATGCTCCCCACCAGTCGGTTACATACCGCTTCTGCTCAAAGGAAGCTCATCCTGAACTACTTAGGCCCATAGCAGTTCAAATTTTGGATAAGTCTATATGACACGCTGGAGGCTGAACTGGGAACTGCCAGAGCTAAAAGCATGACCTGCTAAAGGTCTGCTGCTGGAGGCTGTAACAATTCATATCCTCTGTGGATTGGCACAGATGGGGACCTGTAACATACGCTCACCAGCGGTTACACAAAAGTTTCCTTTTTTTCATTGCAGAAAACAAGGCAGAGTTTCTAAAGATACAGGCATCATGGGCCTTTCCAGCCCAGGCCACATTAATACTGGTGAACCTCCCAAGATGAGCAACTTCAGGCCTTCAGGCACCATGGAGAAATACCCCTTTCTGTTGATGAATTATGAGACCTGGTATGGGGGACACAGAATAGACACAGGGATCCCCTCAATGGCCCGAGTAAAATTTGGAAACCCCAGCCGTGTTAATTCATCAATCACCCAGGATAGCAGGTGTCTCTCAATACCCTTGCACACCTCCATGATAAGAACCCTGACATTTGATCTCCCAACACCAAACTGGTTACCTACTGATGAGTAGTAATTGGGGGGGTTGTGAGCTTCCAAATGACATTGGCCACATGCATGCTGAGGGGAACTCTCATGTTCGTGTGTTACTGCAGCTCCAAGGTGAGCTGTGCACAGTGCTCTAGGAAAGTAGCCTTCTGCGTGCTGAAATTCTGCTGGGCATCCCAGGTTTGCATCACTATCCAGTCCCACCTGTTAGTGCTAGTTGGCCAAGATCAGAACCGGTGTGCCATCAAGAGAAGCCACTCCAAGATGTCCTGCTGAACTAACTGCTTGATTTCATCTTTCTCTTCCTCCTCTGCTAACCATACAGCTATAGCTGTCTTCCACCCCATTCAAAGCCATTTGGCTGAATGACCACCCTATTGTGTAGTGGGGCAGCCTGTTTACTCCCATGCTTGTCAAGATCACAGAACTCAGTAGTGTTTGCTCCGTGCTGCCTGACAATAAACTGATGAATTACGGGATGCCTGGAGAAGAACTGTGGGAGTTTGTTAGTTTGCTCTCACCTCTCAGAATTCCAGTATGTTCAGCTGTGCATCCCACAATGGACCAGGAGAAAAATCTCAGGCTGCATCGAGCCTAGTGGCAGAACATTGCACCATGGGCCATCTGCCTGGAATGCTGTGCAGTTATTTTAAACAAGGGCAGAGCTGTGTGGACACAACGAGTCACAGGGGAAGAAGCTTAAACTAGCATAAACAAAGCATTGTGGCCACACTCTTTTGCGCTACATGTACTGGTGTGGGAAAATGTATACAGGAAAACCTTGCCATGGCCTAAGGGCTGCATGGGTGGAGAGGTTCTGGACAGGGATGGGGTGGGAGGCGGGAGAGTGCGTGGAGCCCTGGCCCTCCAATTTATCAGCCACAATAGCTGGCCAGGAGCAGAAAGATGGATTCAACTGCACCACAAAAAAGAGTGAAGTAATTATTTCCCCACATCCACCCGGAGCAAATGGTGAACAGGGGAGGAATTGTGGCTTTGAGTTACAGATTCGTCTCTGCTCTGATGCTGGGACTGTGCAGCTGCCCCCTCAGGGCAGACTGTAAAGTCACAATCTAGCCTAGAGGGGCTGTTCACAGCAGTAATAGCTACATTTGGTTGTAGGCCTTTTCAGGATCACGCACACGGCTTGAAATCCTGCTCAGATCCACCCTTGCATACATACAGACATCCGTAGCTCATTTGAGAACGGTCCCAACCAGAAATCAGGATCACTGGAGATATTGTTTGGGTTACGAGGGTCAGTATTGCTTTTATTACATGAGTGAATTAGTCTCCGTACCTACCATTTTGGGTCAGTACAGTGGGATAATTCACTTTTAAAATTAAATTAATTTTTAAAGCTAATAAAACCAGCATGTTTTATTGGTAAATATTTTATAAATCTACCAATCTTTAAAAATAAATAAAATAAACATCTAGGCAAACTTGCCTAGAAATGATTGGAAGATAACATACCATTTTGCTGATAATTAAATGAACTCTAGAGCATCCAGTTTTTTTTAAATGCTGTTTTCATTTTTGACTTCTTGCGTATATTTATTTCAATTTAATACATAAAAAAGTATCTCTCTAATCTGTTTGTGGTTAAATCCCTTGGAATACGTCAGTCTCTTAGAGAGTTATTGGTGCAGTGCACTGGTTCAATGATCAGGATGATTTCTGAATCGATGTAAAATGGGAGCGGATTTACAATACTGCTACCACAAAATATAATCGACTACATAGCACACTGGGCTTAAGAATTATGAAAGCACAGAATGCAAAGTGGCAGAAATAGAAATATAATTCTGGTAAAATCATCAAAGGGTGCAGTAACCGAGTTAGAAATGCAGTGACAGATCTAATTAACAAACTAAATTACAATTCAGGCCAAAAATAATTGTCATTAAAAGGAAAATCACATTTCTGTCTAAAGCAGCTCCTCAGCATGTTTGCTGCAGTGATTGGTTAAAACTAGAAAGAAACCCACTCTCATTATTTCTTTAATGCAATTATTACACACAAAAATCAGTCATGAAATCAAATATGCCAAATTAGCAAACTGTTCCCAGCTGGGGGAGGAGGAAAGACAGAAAGACCCATACAGTTTTAATCTAGAGCTAATAGTTTATGCTGTTCTCCTTTTGTGTGCATGTCGAATTCACCGCTATTTTGTCCCCCTACAGTTTTTGCAATACTTTTATTTTCAGCATTAAAACAACAGACCAATTAATTTTAATATTCTCCTGACTATGGATCTAAGTCAGTTGGAGGATATGTCATAGAGGGAAAATACTAATCGGATATCTGCCAATTTGCAGTTTAAGTTAGTCTGCTTCTAATATGAGCGGAGGAGCTTTTGTATTAACCTCTAACAATAGATAAAATCAGCCACTGAAGCTGATTACTTAAGCAACCTCCAGATACATTCACACAACAGATTTGAATGCCAATCAGTTTGCATACTATTTCCACCTATGTAATTGTCCACTGGCCCTTATCATTATTTATTATGCAAAACTGAATTTTTTTGGAAGCGCGAAGAATGAAGTAATTTAGTATGCAAACAGTTAAAATTCTCATGTGTATTCCCATTCCGTACGTGTTGATAAATTCACTTACGATGAGTGACAGTGTGAGATTTTTGGGGTCATATCGGTCACTCTTTCCATGACACTGATGAAAATGATAAACTAAATGCCAGAAGTGTCCCTGGCGCATCATAGGATGAAATGTGTAAAATGTCAGTGTCTAGCCGGTGTCTATTAATAACTAAATATGATTGCGTGTAATGAGCAGAGATTTTCATGTTGATTGAAGTATGATTTCTTTTGATCTTCCAGATGTTGCTGCTTAGAAATTCATATTGCTCTTTTGCTGCTAAATGCATAATGACCTTTTAAAACCTTTTAACTGTTAAAAACCCTATTATTTTCAACACTGAAGTCAAGCTTGTGAGCTTCTATTTTTCATGTTGATTTGAAGTTTCTCTTTTATTTTATTTTTCTTTTTGGTCTGTTCTTCCTCTGTATTTTTTCTATGCTGCTTTTCCTCTAAAGCATTTATGAGCAGGGTTACTCACTGCACATTGACTCCTGCACATAGAGGGACAGCTGGAACAGTAGGACCGAAATCTGCTCTCCCTTCGGTCAGTGCCACTCCCTTGAAGTCAGTGGGAGTTATGTCAGTGGACCAGAGTGAAATCTGGATCAACCATTGCAGCCAAACTGCTACCACTCCTTCAAGCTGCAGCGAGGAACCAGATGATCATATCACCTGTATGCCCCTTGTTCCAGGCTTGAGGCTAGCCACATGCCATGCAAACATGTTGTTACCTCCCTTTTCTAATTGAAAATTTTCGCTGACAGAAATAAAGAATCATAACACTGAGGTTACAGAGAGAAATTTGCTCTAAAGGAATTCCATAGCATCACAACTTTCCTGCATGAATAATTTATTTGTATTGCTCGCTTTGGCGCTTAATCACACTTTGCATCCTTAGTGCTCACACCTACGCATGAATGGTGGAGATCTGAGAACTAGGAAGCCTGACGTCCTCTAGGAAGCCATAACATTGGCAGTAGCAGTGTAAGCTTCCCCACACGAGTCAGCCATCATGACTCAACCATGTTTAGGGGCGACAGTCTTTGGGCTGAGAAGTGCATTTAAGAGCTTTACTGATTCACTCATTGGCCCCTCTATTAAGATGGCCACTGGTGCTAGTAGTTTTCCTAATGTAGCTATTTGGACAGTCATCACTGGTGTAAGAGCACTGAATTGATTTCACATAGGCCAGAAAAGCATCACTACATGGGAATTACTTTTGTTCAGAGCTGTGCTTATATTGCCAGATCTACCTAAGGTCTTCTTGGGGGGACTGGAAAAGTGCCTTAGGTACATATTAACTATAGTATGGCACTCTATTAGTTAATGGTCAAATCCTGCTCATCTTCTTCAAGTGAATACTCCCATTTACCTCAAGCATTATTTAAAACAAATAACTTGTGTGCTGTGGCAAGGCCCAAAGGGCTAAAGGAACACAATTTTCAATCCACTGGAAACTATTTGATCACCTCACTGCTCAATGATCTCTTCTAGGCCTCCAGAACCAGAATTGTTTAGGTACAACAACAAACCACACTGGAAATTGGAGTGCACAAGTCTGCCAAATCCCCTGTCGGGATCGGGACTTGTGGTGCTGAGCACCCTTTCATCTATCACTGAAGTCAAAGGTGGTTTAGGGCAATGCTCAGCACCTCAGAACTTTCTGAGGTGCGGTTTATGTTCTTAAATGTCTAAATCCCATATGTTTATTATCATGTAACACACCAAGAAAAGGCACCACTTCTGCACAGATGATATGCAAATAGGGAAAGGATCAGGACAATCAATCTGGACAACCCCTCTGAAACAAAACAAATTCAGACCACTTGAATTTGAACCAGATTTTAAAGAGCGGTATGCTCAAAACCGTTCCTTCAGCTGCTTTGCAAATATGTCCAGCTTTGCCAAGGATGCTTTACGAAGCCAAAATCTGAAGCTCTTGGTAGAGCTGGGAAATGCCAGCAGGCCAAATTCCACCATGGTGAGAGTGAGGCGCAACCTCCCAGTGGTGATTGTGCCTGTTTACCCCAGGTCCATTGTGTTCGCATTCAGTCAGATATTGTGATCCACATGGTAGCAGGAAAGTGTCCATGAAAATGGCAAAATTCATTAAGGCTTTGTTGGGTTTTTTTTGTTAATCTGCATGTCCCAGCTGAGCTAGTGACACTCTCAGGCCCCCTCTGGTGCCTATCACTTCTGTGGCCTATGCCATATACTGTAACATGCATTAGACATGCCAGCCTCATCTGGTGCGGTGGGGCTGCACCATCATCAATAAAGATTATAAATAACAATGACAAAACCTGGATCATTTTTGCTTCATTCTGAAGAGGACTGTTTTGTGGTGCATGGTGACATGTTCTGCATAGCCCCAGGGTCACCAAGTTCTCCTGGGATAAAAGTTTACCAGCTTCATTCAATCATATTCATAGAAGGAAGTGCCTCTGGAAGGTCATCTGAGACAGACGCAGCTCTTGTTCATCATCCCTGCCGGCTTTCTATGTCAATTTGCCATAGACTGAGGTGAAGCTACAGCAGGTGCTGTAGGGTTCAAGGATGCTACTGTGAAGCAAGCTATTTAAACACATATAGTAATGGTTTCATTAGCTTGCTGCCAAAATGCTAAAAAACAAAAAACAAAACAAAAAACCCAAACAAAACTGTTGCTAATACTGGATCAACATCCAACACTGCATAATTAACATTAATTATTTGGAGTGGCTATTTGTCAGTTTAATACCATTAAGGATTATTAAGAGGAGACAGCGAGAAGACATCATTACACAATGCAACAAGGGAAGGGGAAACTGCAGAAAGTAATGTCAATGAATATTGAAGTTTAGCATGTGCCTTGTTGGTGCCATTATTTCTTCAGTGGGTCCTTTAATTAGTAATATATTATTTATTCATTAGTATTATTATTTTGGTGCCCATAGTTTTGAGTAAGTTAAGTGACGGACATCATAGAATTTGAAGGCCTCCTAAAAAAATGTGTTTTCAGGGGAGACGTGAAGGTGGAGAGGTTAGCAGCATACCCAGGTCAAGTTGTATGCCTCCAAGGTTTTCCCCATCCTTTGTTATTTCCTTTCCTACTTTGAGTAATAAACTGACCCCAAGGAGGGGCATTATTAAGGCAAGTGAGCTGTCGTGAAGTTACTGAAGGGGGGAATTGAGGCAGGTGCGCCGGTGCTGCCACAGACAGGTGTTCCAGAAGCGGCCACCCTATCACAAGAAGCTGGAACACTGAATCTTGGCTTTTGTTCAGGGGTCGCTCTAGCTACAGACAAAGTAGGTAACTGACCTCGGGGCAGCCTGGTCAGACTTGAATGGCGCTGTGACCCCAAGCGCCAGGTCACAATGCCATTCACCCAGATTTGGCCCAGCCCCCCAACATGACAAAGGGGTGGGCAGCCAAAATCTGAGTGAGTGGTGCTGCAACTTGGTGCTTGCCCCTCCACTGTAACCACCAAACCATCAGAAGGTTCACCTCGTGCCCCCCCGAAAGTCTGATGCACATCCCCCCAAAAGAGGGGGAGCATCCCCCCTGGTTGACAAGCTCTGTTCTAGAGGGTAGGAGTTGGGGGGAAGCAGCATACAGAAGTTTTGGTGAGAGTGGCAGCTTGTCTGGAGCAGCCTCTGCTTTTGTAACAGAGGTGGGAGCAGCTGAGTGGCTTGAATGGACACTTACCATAATGCTTTCGCCGTGTCCTTTTATGCAGGCCCAGCCCCATGCCAGGGTCCCTGATTTCAGTGTGTTAGGATATAAAGCACATTTCCATTGGTCTGTAAGTATACCTCCTTGCAAGCGACACTGTGTATGGTACTGTCACCCTCAGGCTGAGGCTGAGCAGAAGACCCTTGGGGTCTTCTGGGTTGGCTTCCTTTAGGAGAAGATATCAATAACACAAGAGAGTCTGAGTACAGTCTTAGCTTGACTTGCTTATATACCCAGGTCCTAAAACAGAGGTGGTCACAAATGGCATGCAAACAATTCCCTCTTTAAGGACTCCCAGGGCAACATCAACAATCAGTTCCCAGGGAGCAATTCTTCCCCATGAATTGATTTTGGTTAAAGAAATTAACGCAGAGAGCAAATTCTCGTAGCTTGCTGCAGCTCCACCAAAGAATCCTGTCTCAGAAAACCAACAATAATAAAAGTATTTCTTCCAAGACTAAAAATTTGCTCACATGCTGAAATGAACTTGTAAAACTACATATACTAGTGCCATCTGGTGACTCCTGACATAACTGTAGCAAACAATATAATATAGCCTTAAACAACATATCATGCATGCTGCTTTTGAAAAACAAAAATTCCTTATATCAAAAAATCTTAATAATCTTCATGAATCAATCACAGTTCAGAGAGGTTTTTAATGTTCATTGGTTTTGGCAAAAATACTTTTGTTTTACTTCAAATATTCCATCTCTGACCATTTAGTCTTTTCTCCCCCACCCCTTCATGTTACCTTTGATGCAACAAAGAGGTCAGTATAGAACTCAGATATTAGAGTAACTGTAGGAAGCTGTGTTAAACTGATATTTCTATCCAACTGTAGTCCATTGTGGGGCATGGCCCCTCCCTCTCCAGGCCTGTGGGTGGCCAATGCGCCCCACTACATCTCCGGGAGGGGGGGGTCCCCTGATGTGGGGAATCAATGGGCAACGGGAGACGTGAGCTCGGGTCTGTACTCAGGGCTGAACAATAAACACAGTTACGGGGCCCCAGTCCCTGGTCAGGGCAGGGCAGCAAAGAGTCTCGGGCTCAGGCCTGTACTCAGGATGAGCAGCAAACAGTCAGGCCTCCTGGCTCTGGCGGAGGCTTGACAAGTGCAGACTTCTTGCCTAAGAGCGGGGGGTGGAGGGGAGACTGCTACCCACGGGGTGGGGTCACGGGGGGGGACAGGACAGGGACACAGGCCCACCCACTCCACTGCATCCCGGCCCAAGGCCCTAGCAGAGCAGTCTGCCACAGGGTCAGCAGGGATCCTGACTGCAACACGCTGATTCACTCGCTGTCAGTGCTGCAGCCAGACAGGGGTTGGCTACCCCTGGGCAACTTCCCAACTCCCCCTCAGGGCGTACCTGGCTCTGTAGAGGGTCGTCCTGGTTGTTGGGGAAGAAGGCCTCTGTCAGGACTTGCAGCCATGCTCAGGTCCATAAATAGCCCTGGCGGTCCTGGCCAGTCCTTGCTTCCTCGGGGTCTGCAGTGGCCTCCCAGGTTAGGAACTCACAGGAGGCGTCTGGCTCCTCCGGCGGCTGCCTCCCAACTGAATTCTCAGGCCCACTTTTATACTTCTGGTCCCACCCACTGACTTCCGGCAGGAGGGTTGATGTTATACCAATAAAATAAAAACCAGCAGGATCTTATTAAAGAGGATAAGGCAAAATGCCACATTTATTGTGAATACAGAAAGAATCATAGTAAGCAGTTAGTTATAGCTATAACATTTCATTCAACTTCATATTTATTCACACATTCATTCACACACACACACAGGTTCTGCAAGGTTGTTATCATAGTTACCAGCCTTAGAGTTGCTCGTATGAAGCCACTGGCCAGGTGGCCTGGACACGAGGAGGGAGCAGGGCCTTGTCAGATGCACATCTGATGCTCCTGGAAGTTGGTTTGCAGAATCAGACCCCAAAGTTCTCAATTTCTAGAGTCCATTTTTATAGGAATTTCTTCCTATGCCAGTCTATGGGAATTGCTTCATCATGCTTTGCTGAATCAATCAGCAGATGGCACATTCCTGACGGATCTGTGCTGCCAGATGTTATCTTGTTCTTCGGTTCTCCCATCCTTGAGGCTGTTGGGTGGATTCCAGTCTGCCCTCCGGGGGGCCTCTGGTTGTTTCCACTTGACGCCTTCTTCGGCTGATCGACATTGGATTCTTAGGCTGGCACCTCCCTGATCATTCATTTATTATCCACACCAAGCATCCATCACATACATCCTCTGTCTCTATTTTAATCACAATTGTTAACAAAGTAAGATAAATACAACAAAAGGGCAGGGAGTCTCTGTGTGCTGTTTCTGTTGTTACAAAGTATTGCTTTGAGAATAGACTCTGTCTTAGGATGTACTAACACAATTAGCAGCTTGCAAGTTTCACACAGAGAGGGAGAGAAGCAGTAAAAACAAGAGCCCAAAAACAAAGAGACCTCTTAATTAGTAATACCCTGGAATTTAAACTATTGGGACTCAAACTCATTTGTGATTTTAATACAGAACTTCTTTAATATGATCCAACATAACATTGAGCATGGTGTGACTCCGCCCACCAGGGTTCAATGAGTGGCTCCTCCCTCTCCGGTTCTGTGGGCGGCCAATCGGCCCTGCTACACCGACCCTGAATTTCCCAAAACTCTGAATCTGAGGGAAGGGAGGAGGCAAAAGATGCTTAAAGGAGCCTTTTGAAGAAATTACACTTAAGCCTCAGAGTTTGGGTTCAGATGCTGTAAAGGTACATATTGTAAGTAAAATATGCAATTATGTGAAGTTAACTATGGCCAAATATGGGAAAATTGGAGGTTAAATCCCAGCTCCATGTTCAAAGATATTTCCATCACATCCATGAGCAGGAACCAGCTCCTCAAAGATGAGCAAGTGAGAGAACAACATAAATGGAGGTAGATATTTACTGGCTGAAAGGAGGGATTTGTAACCTGCAGCAGTCAGAAGCAAAAGGGCACTCTGAGGTGGCAACTGATTGTCTCTCTCAGATTTAAAGGGCCAGCTCTGGGGATCCTATGCTGGGAAAGGCTCTTATAAAAGGATAAACCCAAACTGAGGAATACATCAACAGCCACATTTAGAAAGATTGGAGGCTATAGGGAAAGGGTGCTGAATTCCCCTTTCTGAGGACTCTGGATATGGGTAATAGCTTGATTTCCAGAACTGGAGTCTCTGTGTGTGTGTGTGTGTGTGTGTGTGTGAGTGAGAGAGAGAGAGAGAGAGAGAGAGAGAGATGGTGCTATAATAAATAGCGAGGTCTTTTTTGTGTAACAGTGGTTTTCATCTGTTTGAGTTTTGGCAAAAAGAAAAGGAGTACTAGTGGCACCTTAGAGACTAACCAATTTATTTGGTTATTTGAGTTTTGCCACTCTCACAAACACATCTTTAAGGAGAAAGTTGAATTAGGTAATAATTGTCATGTACGGCCTAACTCCAAACCCACTGTAGTCAATGGAAAGCATTCAGCCCCTTAGTGGGTTGCTACCTCATGCTATGATTGTGCCCTTGTAGTCAGACCCTTTAAGCAAAGGTAGGGATAGTGCACAAAGAGTGTTGCTGAGGCTGTATTTATGTGAAACATACAAATCTTTGAATATTTCATCATCAACCCAAAATGGCCTAGGAAACATCTGTGCTTCAGATTTGTTCAACAAATATGTTCCTTTTAGAGCCTCACGCTTATTGCTTCCATATTGGCAGACGTAATTCAATGTAGCCTGATAATTCTGTTATATAAGGCCCAACACTTCTCCCACCAAGTTCAGAAGCAAATGGATTGCTATTACCTGCAGGTATCTTTAAGGAGATGCTGCTAATGTCACTATTCCGACAGCTTTATCAATACATTAATTGGTGTTAAAATGTTGACAGCCTGCCCTTATTGTTACTTGTCTGTAAGTAACCTGAAACTTTTAGTTAATAATATAATTCTTGTAGTCCCTTAAATTGTTTTGGAAAATTCTGAGTGATAGGAGTGCAGGTAGATAAGCTCTTTAAGGAACGTAATCCAGTACGATAAGCAGATCCATAATTTAAGAGTATTATAATTTGGGGTTTTTTTTGTATTTCAGTTGTGCAAAAGGGCCTTTGTCAGGATCAGGGTCCCATTGTTCTAGGCACTGGGGCCCAGAGCCATAAGGATATTTAGGCTTCTAACATCTATTGATTTGTGAATCTAGGCCTGTACGCAGAACTTGCAATTTATTTCAGTGTGTCCCAATCAGATTTATATACACATTTTTAAAAGACCCAATATCTACCCTTTCAGAATGCTCTAAGCCGTCGTTCCCAGTGGATCACAAGTACAAACTAAAATGATTGTATGGGACAAGGATGGTTTACACAATTAATACTGAAGATTCAGTATTTCAGTAATACTGAAGTAGTTACTGGAGCAAAGTCCCATGCCGGCTAAAGGCTCCCTCAGGGCAAATCTTTGCAACCCCAGAGACCCTTTGGGAAAATCGAACATCTCTGGTAGGAATACATCTGTTTACTTTTCTGTCTTCATTAACAGTCTCCAAATCTGTACAATGCTGAGTCTTAATCTATCCTTCTTGGAACCACATGCAATTCTTAGAACTTTCAATTCACTTTGTATCACCGGGTATGTCATGAAAGGGGGACTTAGAACAATCCTGAAGGACAAATAAGGTTTAGCCAAAGAAGTTTTATGTAGCTGGGCCTCAACATGACCAAAATAAAACTGGCACAATTTTGCACCCATAATACAGGCACAAAATTGGAGGTGTAATTACGTGTACCTGCAAGTGCCCACATACAGAAGTATAAATCTGTGATCTGTGGATGCAAAATTGCATCTGTGATATTGCAGGCCAGTTTTGAACAATTAGGCGAATGTCTGCTCATTAAAAAAATAGTGCATGGGGGGGGGTATATTTTCTATACCAATAAACAGTTCTCCAGAGGTTTATTTCTCTGAGTAATGTGTTATATGAATCAGTGAATTGATTTTTTTCATGCTTTCATATTTTTTATACTGCCTTGCAGTTCACTGGTACCTAAAATGGAACCTCTTAGAAGACAGGGCATCTTTCTTATATTTCAGTTCTATGTTCATATTTTCATTTCTGAATACCTTAATAAAAGGCTTAATTAAAAGAAACATCTGAATCTTTTCAGTAATCTGACTCTTCAGCTACCGCCGTATATACTCAGGCTTTGAATGTGCCAATTATTACAAGTTAAGCAAGATTGTGCTGCTGGGTCCGACCTGTAGATAGTGGGGAGAACACTATCGGATTCTGACTGTAGGTGGTGCTGATCATTCAGTAGGTGGCACTCTTCCCTCTTGAGTTAGTACTAAGCCAAAGCCCCAGCAGTGTTAGGAGACACTGTGCCGCTGGAAGTGATGTCTTTGGAACGACTCTGTTGGGTGTTTCTGCATAAGGCAAGAAAATAAGTTTCTACTTCCAGTGCACAGGGGTGTTAGCTGTGGCATGCTACTTAAAATTCAGTTTGAGTAATTTCCTTCTGCCTATCTAAATCCCCCTGGCAATTTCAAGCAGACATTTTATTCTTCTTTACTTCCTGACCTAAAATCTGCTCTGTTGTATTCAATGTACTCCACTAAAAAGTAGCCTAAAACAGTTACTGCCTTCTACTCCAGAGGTGGCTGCATTTCAGTGGTGGGAGATATGACCCGAAACAATCCTTAACTCAGTGTTGAATCATAATTAGTTGGCACTTTTAAAGTGCTTTGATATTCCCCAGAGGAAAAAACCATATAGAAGTGCAAAGTATTGCTGTTAATTATTAATTTAGGATTTTAAAAGCACAAATCTGGTCACAAAAATGCTCTAATTCCAAATTCTGCATGAGAAAACTCAGGGCCACAAGAGAATTTGGAAGGTTTTTAATTAGGCAGAATTCACAAGGCAGACAAAAACTGGGAAGATGAAGATTAGACAAAAAGAAACAAGAATATATTTCACATGAATCTGCAAGAGACAGAGAGAGAAAGAGTAGCATAGTGACAGAGAGATACTTGGTCTAGATAGCAGACCAAATGCAGATTCACCCCGGAGATACGCACACTTCAGCACATCCTGCACTATTAAACTCATTGGGTAAAACTCAACCTTGACATAACTCCATCAACTTCATTGGAGTGACACCCAGGACAGATCTGGCCCCTTTTGTTTAGCTGGTGTCACCAAGCATAGTCAGACAATTAGACTGACACTGATAGCTGCCTGCACTACAGTTAGAGGAGAGAATGATTATTTGTATGTTGCTGATTCTACCCCATAGGGGTTTTGAGACTTGGGCTTTTTTTTTTTTTTTTTTTTTTAAAGAAAAGCCTGCGGAGAAGGAGAGAGCAGTTAAATACATTACAAGTGAATCATAAATCAGTAGAAGACCGACTGCGGCTTTTGGGATAGGAAAGCCACCTTATGCCTCTTGTTTTGTTTACTGGGTAATGTTAGTAACCTCTTATCATAAAAGTAGACACAAAGGGACAAATTCCACTCCACAACCTGAGTGTTAATCAAGACTACTTTGAAACCACTGGAGAGAATCTTGGTTCTACACTTGTGTAACACAGAACAGAATTTGACTGCCTGGCTGACCAAAAAGTAGCATAATTGTTACATAGATGAATCCACCTGCCTGGACTGGTGCCTTATTTTACGGATGCCATGACATGACCCATTCATCACTCTTCATTACACCTTCAGATGATCCACATCTGCACAGAAAAAAGGAATGGGTTCCTTTTTTTTCTGTTCTTTTGCTTGTTTCATCCATGTTCAGGAAGCAATGGTCTGTGCTCATTTCCCAAGCTTGGCACCAGATACCGCAGTGTCCATGATGGGAGTGTGTGTGTGTGTGAGGCTACAGTGATTGCTTTAGCTTGGACTTATACAGGGTACATGCACCTTTTCAGATTCTGACATGCTCGGGAAGATGTTGAACTCTCAGCCACCAAAGTCCATTTTCTTCTTGATCAAAGGTTCTGTCATTGCTGGTTTGATGTGAATGATTCTACGGGTTCAATTGACTGCCCACATCATTTTTAATCCCTCTGTCTTTCAGACTGTTTGTCAGAACTAGACACTGTCTGTATTTTGATTCTGCCTCCTTGTTCCTCAACAATCCTTAATCAACAATCCTGTACAACTGCAGTTCCCTGTTTTATGGTCTTCCTAAATTCTCTCATGCTGCAGCCATACTACTCTGCCGTTCAAGAAGTCCTAAATCCCTTCCTCCAACTTCAGTGGCTTTCTATCCAACTCCAAATTCAGGTCAAATTTGCTCATACAAGTTTCAGAATTCTCCCTCCACTCTATCAAACTGTAACCTTTGCCCCACTTGTCTCCGAACTCCCTTCTCTTATTTTGGCTTCCACGCATTCACCTTGACTTGTTTCTCCAATATTGATGGAGGAGGAGGTTGGATATTGATCATTTGCATCTCCATTGGTTTTATGTTTTCTCCATAAACTGATGTTTCTTTGGTATTTTTACTCAATCCACTAGAGAAAGAACCTTGATTAATGTTGCAAGTGAGTTTGCGGCAGGGAGATGTACAACGAAGCGTGTGATGTTGTGTATGTCAGGTGCACAGTGACTGCCTGCTTTCTGCCACTGGACCTTTGTGTTGTCCTAGGAGGCTTCAGCAGAGCCCCGTGGCCATAGGGCTTTGTATTGAAGAGGGTGGTGGAAAAGGTTCTCATACGAGAACAACAAAAACAACAGTTCTGCAGAGTTCTGCAGAACTCTGAGTAAGCGCTGCGGTGGCGCTGAACATGTATCTCTGAAGTTTGAAGAGATCCTTGCCAGCGAAGAGCAGGCTATGTCAGTACTGCAGAGAACAAGGGAGCGGAGGAAGCCACTTCCATGGTGATATTAAAGAGAGGCTGAGAGGGAGTCTCTGGCCTTCTTCCAGCTGGTAGAGTGGGTGCAGGACATATGCGCAGAGAGTACCTTTTGTAAAACATAACGAGATGCATATTGAATGTTAAGGATGTGCTTGAATTGTCATGTCTATCTTGCTATTCAAAATACACATCATCCGTGAACTGACAAAGACTCCCATTTCCTATCCCTTCATCTGTTTCGTTGGAATGTCATGTTATTTGAATGAATTCTGTGGGTTTTATTACACAAATGTCAATACTAAATCAGATGCAACATCTCCTATGCCATACCACGCCCCCCCATGATTCCATTGGCTCATCTCACCTGGAAGGTCAAGCATGTGATATGGCCCTCTTATAAAGCATGGTGATTTCTCAGCCTGAGATCTCCCTGGGCTTGCATTTGAATTCCTCCATGTTTTTCTGATAGTAGCAAATCAGGAATCTTGTCCTCTGCTATGTTTTCATTTAAATGATTCTACTTTAGTTCCCGGCATCCCTGCAGTTGATTATGTTTTTTTGTTACCATTTGCTCTAGCAGTCCTGATTTGCATGGCAGAAAATTATGTTTCTTTCAATTGACAACAAAGGAGCCCATGCTGGTTGCTGGAATTCACCCCTGATTGTGCCATAAGTCCTTCAATAGAAAATTCAGAAGCTACAGTATCTTTCACAGCAGGAAGAGAAGCAAGATCATCATGAGGGGTTCTGGTGACTGTTCTTCTCTTTCAGGATGCCATTCTAAATATTTTTGTTTACCTTTCCCACCCCAAATATATTTATACTGTTGAATAATAAAAATGAGTAAAGATCATGCAACTGCATATTAACCTAACAGGCATTCTTTCTACATGCCCCCAACCCATTGTCATGATTATTTATGTAATCAGTAGAAAAATGCATGATGAACTCAACTGTGCAGGTCAGCCTGTGATCATTCTGATTTGGATGATCAGAATATGATGTAATCCCACAAAGCATCTTGGGAAAGAGATGATCTGCAGTGAGAGAAATGCAGGAACAACATTGAAGAACCCTCTGGATTGATTCTTTGCTGTCTTGCGCCTTGTGTAGTCATTTCCAACTATACAAAGTGAGTGCAGGACCCCACCACTATTGTAAATAAGTGGAGAATGGTGATGCATTTTACATCCACTTTGTACCAATGTAAATGACTATCCAGTTTAAGCTAGTGGAGAATCAGATTATTTATCTTTGATATTAACTTTGTAGTACAATGAAATAATAAACAATATCATTTGCTGCATATTGAACCAATTATTTTGAAGGCTGCCACAGTATTCTACATGCTATTCAGGGTCTCAGTGATAATATATAAAGGCCATAACAATCTGAGGCTGTGTCTATACTACAAAGTTATGTCGATGCACATTACGTGGGTATAAAGGCCCTGAAGTTCGTACATTCCTTGTGCGCATGCATCCTTGGTTCCTTGTGTCGGCAGTACACATACTCACCAGGCATGTTTGTATCAATGCACCTTGGGCGGGTATCCCAGTGGGCAACTTGCCACCATCCAACACTGTCTTTCGGAAAGTTTTGGAAATGCATGATGGGCCTGAAACGAGTCACACAGTGGTGACAGGAAGCATTTGGGGGAGCGGGGGGTTTAGCTTCCCAGTTTGCAACTGTCACCATCCCATAATGTCATCAGTATCCTATACGTTTTGTGCCTTTTTTCAAAATCCCACAAACCTGCTCGGCGCTTCTCACTGTCCACCGTCTTTGACAGAAGCATGGTGTCTGCACAGCTCTGCACTAGTGTAATGAATGTTGCAAATACAGGGTGCCCAATCCTGCAGTATTTGAAGCACCGCAAGAAGAACCGAATCAGTGATGAACATGATGATTTCTTGGAGGACAGTTTGCTGTGGTACATAGTGAGAACCAATGCAAGATTGTTGGTGGAGTTCACAGAGCAGCTGTAGATGGTCGAGTGCCACTTCTGGGCCTGAGAAACAAGCCATGACTGGTAGGATCGCATCGTGATGCAGGCTTGGGATGACAAGCAGTGGGTGAAGAACTTTCCTGGATCTGTGAGCTGCACTCACCCGAGCCCTCCAGCGCAGGAACACCAGAATGAGAGCTCCACTGAGAGTGGAGAAGCGAGTGGCAATCACACTCTGGAAGCTTGCAATGCCACTGACAGATTGCTACTGATGAGTTGGAAGTCAAGTTGAAGTTGGGAAATCCACTGTGGGGGATCTTCTCTTGTAAATGTGCAGCACCATTAATCTCCTTGTGCTATGCAGGACTGTGACCCTGGGCAATGTGCAGCACATAGTGGATGGATTTGCAGCAATTCCAGAACTGCAGTGGAGTGATAAATAGCATATCCCTATTTTGACACCAGAGCACCTTGCCACAAAATACATCATGTGACAGGGTCAGGCCAGATGGCTACAGGAGAGTGATAGAAGGCAGATATATTAGCCCCAGGTTAAGTAGGTCCCTTTTCCCTGGGTAAGGTAACAGGGAAGGTTCCATAACAATCAGGAACCTTCTGGAGACAATTAAGACTGACAGGCTGATTAGAACACCTGCAGCCAATCAAGAAGCTGTTAGAATCAATTAAGGCAGGCTAATCAGGGCACCTGGGTTTAAAAAGGAGCTCACTTCAGTTTGTGGTGCGCGTGTGAGGAGCTGGGAGCAAGAGGCACTAGGAGTGAGAATGTGTACTGCTGGAGGACTGAGGAGTACAAGCATTACACAGAGTGAATGAGAGAGAGACAGAGCTATGTGCTTATGTATATGAGGCATGTTTATGTCTAGGAAACATGCCACAGAAGTTACATGGGTTAAGATTGTAATTTTTTTTCTAGAGGCTTCTATATATTGTGTACAGTGATGCTGCTGTTTGAACTCATATGTGTGTGTGTAGTGGGGGAAAGGAATCTCTCCTTGGCATAGGACTTATTAGTATCATCAATCATCAGGGATGTCATTTCCAAATTCCCTTTCCCTCACCTAATTTGCTAAACCTAATTCTTTATCACACTACAAAAGCCAGCATGAGAGATGGAAGTGATAATGAGAGGTGGCTTGCTCATCCATGCTCTACTATACAGAAGCAATGTGAGCCTGGCAACTTTCAGAGAGCGGTTCCCCCCCCCACCATTTTTTTTATTCCTTTCACTGAAGGCAGAAAACAGCATCCCCTGCCTGATTTTATATGTGGCTTTCTTTTTTTTTGCTGGCCGCGTGAGTGCGTTTCATATTCTAAAGGTGCTAGTAAAGGCATTAGTCAACCATCTTTTGTTGCTGGCTGCACACAAGTTCGCTGGTGGTCTGGAGGTATTTTGCAGCACCACAGAATATTTGCTGATGCATCCAGTTCAGGGTCCCGCCAAAACGCTCATCATTAATCACAGCAACAAAAGGTCAACTTTTTATTCAGCTTCAAACTAAAGTAATTTTAAAAAAATCCTTGTCACAAACATTTATATCACTTGTTTTATTGAATTTGCCAACCCTTTTGCATTTGGGCAGAAAATTGCTTATCCTTAAAATCTGGGAAAAAACATGAATGAAATCCTGGGCTCGTTAACAATGGCTAAACTCCCAGAGATTTTGGCAGGGCCAGGATTTCACCCCTTGAGTGTGACACTTAAGGCCCAATTATGCAAGCCTTTCTCATGTCAGTGAAGTTTTACTCACACCAAAGGCTTCTTGATTTTCCTGGGTCTATTCACCCAAGTAAGGCCCTGAGCCGCCATTGTGATCTATGGGGAAAGGGAGTCAATGGGGCTTCATGTAAGCACAACAGTCTGCCCACAAGGATCCGAAGGCAGGATCAGGGCCTAAGACCCAGATCCCCATAGGTAGCTAGATGCCTAACTCACAGTGAAACCAATGTTCTCGGTTGGTCCCTAAATCCATTTGAGGATCTGGGTCTAAGTGCTCACTAGTATGAGCCAGGGTTTCACCAACAGGCCTCTAATACGTAGCTCTGTGACTGACACAACCGCCTCTCACTGGATCTAACAAAGACAGGCACAAAACCATGGCAAGAAAACAGAAACAAATAGAATTAGTAATAACTCAGGTCTAGAGCCCCAGTGGGAAATGACCTTCAAAATCCTCTCTCTCTCTCTCTCTCTCTGTGTGTGTGTGAAAGAGAGAGAGAGAGAGGATCTTATTCTGACAGATAAAACACAAGGAATATATATCTAACGTGCACATTTAACACAAGCACAAAGACTCAGTGCAGGCACTCTGAATGGACTTTTCTAGTTGCAGGAAAATGACAGAATCAGAATACAAAGGAGCCTCCAATTAAAAGCACTTTTGTTAGAAATTCTTATATTTTTAAAAATTGGCCAAGAATGAGAGATTTAGTTTTAAACCAACAGGAGATTTTAACCAGGCAGAGAGAGAAAGACATTTTGGGGGAGTTTTTCAAAGGTGCCAATGGGAGTTAGGCACCCTGCTGTGAGAGAGGCGTAGGGGAGTGTGTGTGTGTCACCTCTCCCAGTGTGTGTATGGGGAGGGGGAAGGGTGTGTGTGTCACCCCCTCCTCGTGTGAACCCTAAAGCCTTAAAGATAAGAAGATAAATAAAAAGAATCCAATGACACAGTATTTCTTTTTAACAGGGGCTCAGTCAACTTGATGTTAATTTGAACATTTGTACTGCATAGCTCTGATTGATTGCCATTGAATTTGCTTGAATACAAGTTATTTTACTAGGTGTCCCGTATTCAGCATAGGGAAATATGGTCACCCTACATAGAGAACTGGTTTCTAATGAAACATTTTGGTAACAGGAAAAATATAACGAAAGGACAAATTGTGACCTGTTTCCTCACAAGGGTATTTTGTAAGTGCTCCCATTGACTTTAGTGGGATTGCTTATGGTTTAAGGTACTGCTCAACACACGTAAGGGTATCACAGTGTGGCCCAAAGTATATCGCTGTGATAATTCCAGCAATAAACTCTGTTGTTTACAGAGAGAGATTTACTGCTCCTCCTCAGGAGAGGTGTTTCCTTTCCAAGTAACTCCCAGACTAAAAACCTGTGTTAAATCAGAGTTTTATTGCTAACAGAGAGCTAAATGACGTTACTCAGGGTATCCTTTTGATTGTAAGATCATCCGGGCAGAGACTGTGTTATTCTATGTTTCTACATTCCTTAGCAAAATGGGGCCCTGTTCTCGGTTGGTCCCTAGGCACTACAGTAAACTAAATAATAAATAAGTGTCCCTTCAAGAAAAATACCTCATAACATAATGACCTTTATGGCACAAAGGCTGCAATGTTAATAAATAATGGGCCAGAAAGTAATCAAACAAAAAGGAGACTGTGTAGCGTTTACAGACTTCTCCAACCATAAGTCCCACTTTGATCTAATCTTTTGATGGCCCAGTGGTCATGGAAAGCGACCATCAGGCCATTTGAAAACCATCCAGCCCATCCAGGGCCAGATGCTAGGCTAGGATTATTAGTCAAAATGTCTTCTCCCATAAAGAGGAGTAGAGCAGCCATTGGACAAATCCCTGGCAGTGTCTACTGATAAATATAATTGTCCCATGGTAATAGCTGTCTCCGTGGGGAGATCTCAAAACTTGTTGTTGAGGCATGGACCAATGACTTCACCAGTAGAGACTACAGAGGGTTGGCCAAATGGTTCCTCTACCCTTGGCTCTGCCTTCCCCAAGGCCTAATTTCAGTTTCTTTTCCCACCATAAATGCGTAAAAGTCTCAAGGCCCAGTTGAGCTTGTCTTAGAAGCAAGGATGTTTTAGTGGCATTTTAAAAATCAGATCTAGAGACAAAAAAACATAAAATGAAGGACAGATATAAAAATAAACATGACTAGACATATAAAATGGAAAGCATCAGAAGGCTGGCAATAAGCATAAGTTCCTGAATATTAAAATATTACCTACAGCATGGCAGAAAACATCCTTTTACTCTCTCACAGCCTTAAGCTGTCTGCTTCTGCCTCTCAGATCAGTCCAATCAAGTGTCCCAGAGTGACATGTTCTGGAATGTTCCAGAGCCACTGACAAACCTGTAGATGTAGCCCATAAGCTTTGGCAGCTCAAGTTTTCACCATTAGCTTGTGGCATTGTACTATCTTCCAGGCAAGATCAAGATAGTCATTTCTCTTATGGGGATTCCTCTTGTTAATAAGACGAAACACATTCTTTTCTGAACCCTGATTTGAGCTAATCTCTGTTTCTTCGTGTGCCAACTCTGAATATTAGTCAATATTCTCCTTATGTTCCCGTACCCTAATGAGCCTCCTCAAATATATAGGCCACTCCATCCCAAGGATCTATAGAAATGATAGATACAATCACCATAGTATGTGAGCACTGATCTCTCAAGGTAGTGCTGTAGTCCTGCCCCTCAAGAGCATGTATGTAGTAATTGGTCACCTTTACATAGAACTTCCTTGAGGCCAACCTTTGAGAATTTACATTACTTGGTCTGTCCGCCCTAGAATAATACATTCCTATCTATTTCCCATCACACCATTAATGTACTCAGATAAGTTCAAACTCACCTCTCTGAAGAGGGCCAGCACAAAGCCGATCCAACACATCAATCCCATTAGAAATTACAGTGAAATTCTGGCCCCAGTGAAGTCAATGGCAAAACTCCCATTGAGTTCAAATGGACAGGATGTCACCTGGCATGGACAAAAGAAAGTGAGCCAGAGCCTCAACTGATATAAATCCATGTAGCTGCATTGAAATCTAGTTGTTATTATTATTATTTATTTCTATTGCCATAGTGCCTAGAAGCTCTAGTCATGGACCAGGACCTCATTGTGCTAGGTTCTGGACAAACACAGAACAAAAAGACAAAGAGCTTCCCAGTCTAAGTGTAAGACAGGAGGCGATAGGTGGATACAGACAGACAGACAGGGGGAGCACAAGGAAACAATAAGATGATATGGGGTGGCAGAGGCCTCAGCTCAGTAGCCCCCCTCACCTAATTTGAACTAAATGGAGCTTTGCTTGTTTTCACCAGCTGGGACTCTGGCCCTTAAGCCTCTTTGACATCAAACAGTTTAATACAAAACCTATACATGAAAAATCGTAAGAGAGGAGTGTTGGCCAAACATGGCCCTGTGAATCAGGAATACCAGAATCCTAACCTTGGCTCTCACATTTGTAAATTTGAGCAAGTCTGTCACAGCTCCATGCCTCAGTTTCCCCATCTGTAAAATTAGGATAATAATACTTCCTTGCCAATGGACAGAATTATTGTGAGGCTTCGTTAGTTAATCTTTTTAGAAGGCTTTGAAATTCAAAAGTAGACATCCACCCACTCACCCATGACAAAATTTTTTTTACAAGTAAGTACTGTACCATAAGTACCAATATCATTAGTATGTTTTCTTAACACCAATCATAGTAAAGGGCCAACTGAGTGGAATTTATGTCGTGTCTGGTAAATTGTCTTGACAATTTTGCAAGGTTAAGTGTGTCTATTATTACATCCCGATAACTGTCATAACTATCTGTACTAAGTGAAATATTATTATTTGCAAATCCACCAAAATATTCACTGAGGTGCAATGCAAGTTACGACAGCTTTGACAGTGGTTATCGAAAGCCGGTTTAACAATTTTGTCAAAGCAGACAGCTGAGCACTAGGTTAAAACAATAGCAATTTTCACCTTGAAGACAGATTTAGTGGAATGCATTGTTATTAATTTGCAGCTTTAAGAAGTGTAACTGTCTCTGTCTCATTTTCCCTGTGAGAGACTCATCTGCTCTGATGCGTGTAACCATTGATTCTCTGTATTAAGGAACTGATAAAATAGATTAGGCACAATGGAATGTTAATTAAGACCATGTTTCACAATCAGCTGCCCAAAATCATTGTCTTTTTTGTAGAAAAGCTGAGCCACTATTTGCTGATGAACTACTGGCTGTATAGAAAGTCAAAACCAAGAAAGCAAGAGATATAGACCAGGCAGATACGTGGGCATGATGCCAAAGATAGAAAAAATAACGAGACAACACAATCATGCTTTTACTGTGTCCTGTTCTGGATTAGTGTGTCTGATGGCTGCAAACAAGACACTACATGCACATTTAAACTGTTCATTGAATTGGCCATTTTCTGACTGGATTTGCTGTAAGTGCAGCGAGTTTAGTGAACTGGGACTCAGGAGCCATGTGTCCTATATCCAGCTCTGCCGCGTGGCCGTTGGCAAGTCACTCATCTCTCTGTGCCTCTGATTCCCTTCCTACTGTTTTGTTGTCTTGTTTATAAAGACTATAAGTTCTTGGGAGGCAGGAGTTTCTTACTGAGTGTTTGTACAGTGCCCGGTGCAATAAAGCCCCATTCTGAGCTGGAGCCTCTAGCTGCTACTCTAATATAAATAATAATAATAAACTGAAATGGACAGGCAATGTACTGTCAGGTTGTTTAGCCATCTTGGGCCCACTATGGCACCCTGAGAGCCATCTGTAGCACTGCTCTGGAAAAGGCTTTCCCCATGTCTGAGTGACCTACCTAGGCTGTCACTTTCCCTTCCCTCTGCCGCACCAGAGCTCCATGTCCTCAGAGAGGAGACCTATGATTTTTTTTTTTTTCAGGATGTAAGACTCAGTGTCACCTGCGCTCAGATTAGAGTCAGAGAAGTGTCTCTTGGCAGTTTACAAAAGAGAAAATGGAAAATGTCATTGTTTAATGTGGCATGTGGTAGAGAGTCTATGCCAAGCTCCTCTGAGAGGCCCAAGACTCCAGTCACATGGGAAAGCTGATAAAAGCTGCCTCTGTACAGTGACTCAGCTCCTCTCTCTCCCCCTTGGCAGCAAGTCACTGCTGCACAAGCCGTCTCATCAGGGAAGAGTGCAAGTAAATCCAATTTGAATTCTGGGCAGAGACGACTTGCAAGGGACAGCCCACTATTTTGCAACAGTAGCGTAGCTAGGACTAAGTTAGTGGAAATTTATTCACTGCAATCAATAGGCTTTGAGTCAGGTCATTAGTGATTTGTCCCAGGCCACACAGGGAAGCAGTTGTCAGTGCTGGGACTGGGAATCAATATGAAAGCTGAGATTAGAACTCCAGAGTTCCTGGCTGCCTGTCCCATGAAACAATTTAAATGTTTTGGGGGCAACTACTACCTTTCTGTAATGCCAAAACCACTCCAATGTCTCTGTTAATGCCATATATCTAGCAGTAAATATATGTATGGTGCTGTAATGGGAGAAGACCTCTTTTCAGAAGCACCATCAATGGTTTTGAGAAAAGTAAATAAAAATGCTTATATATATTTCCCATATATAAGAAAGATGAATTCAAACTGGACCAAGTGCAGAAAGGGCTACTGGTGTGATCAAAGGAATGGAAAACCTACCTTAGGCGAGGAAACTGAAGGAGCTTGGCATATTTAGCCTAAAAAAAAAAAAGAAGGATGAAAGGTGATAAGATTGCTCTCTATAAATACATCAGAGGGATAAACACCAGGGAGAGAAAGAAGCTAAGCACCAGAGTTGGCACATGAAGAGAAAGTTACTCACCTTGCAGTAACTGAAGTTCTTCGAGATGTGTTCCCTGTGGGTGCTTCACTCTAGGTGACGGTGACGGCACTGTTGATCGGAGATCTTCGGTAGCAGTCTTGGTCGGGATGCACGCGCTCAGCTGGTGTATCATGGTCTCATTAGAATCTGCCTGAGCGCGCGCGTCCCACGCCCCCCTCAGTTCCTTCTCTACTGTGGAGAAATCATACTAGTACTCCAAAGTAGAGGGGAGGAGGGTGGGGAGTGGAGCACCCACAGGGACACAAATCTCGAAGAACTTCAGTTACTGCAAGGTGAGTAACTTTCTCTTCTTCTTTGAGTGCTGTCCCTATGGGTGCTCCACTCCAGGTGAATGTGGAGCAGTACCCACTATGGTCGGTGGGACTTTGGAGATGCGGCAGTGAGTACCGTAGAGAATACTGTATGGCCTACTATGGTGTCTGCTGTGGTATCCTGCATGATAGCATAGTGTTTGACAAACGTGTGTTCAGAGGACCATGTAGCCGCTTTACAGATGTCAGGAATGGGTACGTTATGAAGGAAGGCAATGGATGTCGACACAGCTCGAGTGGAATGGGTTCGAATGCCTTTGGGCGGTTGAATATTTTGGATGCGGTAACAGGATCTGATGCAGTCAGAGATCCACTGAGACAGGCGTTGCCTAGAGATAGCCATACCTTTCGATCTTTCGGTAATGGAGACAAAGAGTCACGGGGACTTACAAAATGGTTTAGGCGATTAAATAAATAAATCTAAATAAAAGGCGATTGCTCGCCTGACGTCAAGAGTATGCAGAGTTGCCTCGTGCAGAGTCTCGTGAGGTTTGGGGTAGAACGTAGGTAAGTATATCAGTTGGTTAAAATGGAAGGTGGACACCACGTTAGGGAGAAATTTAGGATGTGGTCTCAGGGTGACTTTGTCTTTGGAAAAGATTGTGTAGGGAGGATAGGCCATCAGGGCGCTTATTTCTCCTACTCTCCTTGCTGACTTTATTGCCACTAAGAAAGCTACCTTCATGGACAAATAAAGAAGAGAGGAGGTAGCCAAGGGCTCGAATGGAGGTTTCATGAGACCGCGAAGAACGAGGTTAAGATTCCGTGTAGCTGCTGCTGGATAAATTTCAGGGTAAAGGTTTTGTAGGCCTGAGAGAAATCATTTTATGGTGGGGTGGGTAAAGAGTGAGTAGCCTTCTAACAAGTCATGGAAGGCGGTAAGTGCTGCCAGGTGTACTTTGATGGAGCTGAGCGAGAGTCCATCCTATTTCAATTTCAGAAGGTAGACTAGGATGTTAGGGAGGATCACCTTATGGGGTGTTAAGTGATTATGTGAGCACCAGAGGGAGAAACGCTTCCACTTCTGCAGGTAAGTTTTATGAGTGGAGTCTTTTCTACTGTGCAGGAGGACGTATCGGACTTGCTCGGAAAAAGCTAGTTCGTGGGTTTGGAACCATGAAGGAACCATGCTTCTGGAGCTGGGGGTGAAGAACCCATCCTTTGTCCTGGGAAAGCAGACCTGGTCTGCTGGGGAGAGGCCATGGATGACGGGAGGACATGCGGAGTAGGTAAGGATACCACGTCTGTCTCGGCCAAGCCAGGGCAATAAGTTTGACCTGGGCTTTGTTGTCTATGATCTGTCAAAGAACCCTGTGTATCAGAGGGATTGGTGGGAAGGCGTACAGGAGACAGTTGCTCCACGGGAGGAGGAACGCATCTCCTAGGGATGCAGTCCCGGAGTCCCTCTCCGGAACAAAATAGACAACATTTTCGATTCTGGGTTGTGGCAAAGAGGTCTATTGACGAGGTCCCCCAGAGGGAGAAGAGCTGTTGAAGTATTGCGGGGTGCTGTTCCCATTTGTGTTCTGTCGAGAAGTGCCTGCTGAGTGTGTCGGCAGTAGTGTTGTGGCAGCCAGGTAGGTACGAAGCAATGATTTGTATGTGATGTTTTATGCACTAATTCCATAGTCGGATGGCTTCCATGCATAGGGAATGTGACTGGGCTTCCCCCATCTATTGATGTAGAACATACATGCTATGTTGTCTGTTAGGACCTGAATAAATTTGTTCTTTATGAGGGGAAGACAGTGAAGGCACGCTCGTCTCACTGCTCTGAGCTCTAAGAGATTTATGTGCAGGGGCGTCTCTGATGCAGACCATCAGCCTTATGCCCTGTGTCCCCCTAGTTGCGCTCCCCAACTGATTAGGGAAGCGTCCGTGGTGAGCATGAGCATTGGGGATCATTGCTGGAAGGGAACCCCCGTGCAGAGGTTTTCTGGTCTTGTCCACCATTGTAGGGAAGCTAGAACATTGGGAGGAGGAGTTAGTAGCATCCCTAAGGTGTGTCTGTTGGGTTTGAAATTGGAGCTGAGCCAGCCCTGAAGACATCTCATGTGTAGCCTGGTATACTTGACCATGAAGGTGGTGGCTGCCATGTGACCAAGGAGCTGAAGGCAAATTCTTGCCTGTATCCTGGGAGGAACAGAGAGCATGGGTATGAGCTGTGTGATAGCAAGGAATCTGTGATGTGGGAGTGAGGCTCTGCTTTAGATTGAGTCCAGATGAGCTCCAATGAACCCGATCTGTTGTGTAGGTGTCAGCGTGGATTTTTGGATGTTTATTTAGAGGCCTAGGCTGTGGAAGAGGGAGATGGCGAAATGGGTAGCTTGAAGCGTCTCGCCATAGGAGTTGCCCTTGATGAGGCAATCGTCTAGGTAGGGGAAAAGCATGATTCCATGTCTGTGGACGTGAGTCACGACTACAGCTAGAGTCTTGGAAAAGACTCTCGGTGCTGTGGAGAGTCCGAAAGGAAGAACTCTGTATTGAAAATGGTCATGACCAATTGTGAATCGTAGGAAGTGTCTGTGAACTGGATGAATTGATATATGAAAATAAGCGTCCTGTAGATCGAGAGCTGTGAACCAGTCCCCTTGTTCCAGTGCAGGTATTATTGTGCCCAGCGTGACCAGCTTGAATTTTTGTATCCTCATGAATTTGTTCAGTCGGCGTAGGCCTCCATCCCCCAGTCTTTTTCTGGGTCAGGAAGTAATGGGAGTAGAACCCTTTCCCTCGATGTTGTGTCGGCACACGTTCCACTGCGTCTAGTTGTAGAAGGTGTGCCACTTCTGCGCAAAGTAAGTGCTCATGAGAGGGGTCTCTGAAGAGGGACGGGGAAGGGGGAAGGGTAGGAGGGTAGAATATAAAGGGGATAGAGTAACTGGACTGAACTATTTTGAGGACCCAGCGGTCCTGTGTAATCTGCTGCCAGGCATGTTGGAAACCCTGGAGACGGTGGCCAAATGGGCAAGTAGGCAGTGGAATCAAGGGGTGGTTGTGCAGACCCTTGACCAACATTTCAAAATTGTTGTTTATTTCCCGATGGGTGGGAGGTAGCTGCTTGAGCTTGATTCTGTCTGCACTTAGCAGGTCTAGCACAATTCCTAGTTATATCATATGGTTTGGGTTGAGGCCGATGATACTGTTGTGTGCGTGGTCTTTGATAAGGTTGATATCATTGTCTCTTGGGAAGGGATGGGTGAATGCCCCAGGGTGCACAGTGTCGCTCTGGAATCTTTCATGGTGTGAAGTTCATTGGTTTCCTTGGAAAAAAGCTTATCTTTATCAAAGGGGAGGTCCTCCACTTTGGTCTGCAGATCTTTAGGGATGCCAGATGCAGAGAGCCATGAAGATCTGTGCATAACCACAGCAGTTGCAGTAGTACGGCTGCTGTGTCTGCCGTGTCTAGAGATGCTTGTAGGGCCATTCTGGAAATCAATTGGCCCTCAACAAGGATTGCTTTGAAGTCTGCTCTCCTATCCTCTGGAATATAGGAGGCAAATTCAAAAAGTTTATTGTAATTATCAAAGTCGCAGCTGGCGAGGAAGGCAGAATAGTTCGCAATTCTGAATTGTAGAGTAGAGGACGTATAAACCTTGCGACCCAAGACATCAAGGCATTTAAGGTCCTTGTCTTGTGGGGTGGGCCAATATTGTGGCTGTTTCATCCTTTGTGCAACTGCATCCATAACAGAGAGTTCGGCTGTGGATGAGAAAATAAAAAGTCAGTGCCTTTAGCGGGAACATAGTATTTACGTTCGGCCTTTTTGCAAG
The DNA here is from genome assembly GCF_965152275.1 of Natator depressus. NCBI lineage: Eukaryota > Metazoa > Chordata > Testudines > Cheloniidae > Natator > Natator depressus. The sequence goes on along the minus strand of NC_134235.1, from coordinate 244,175,764 downwards.
TTGGTAATAGAGAAGCTGGAGTCTGCCAGAGAGTCTCAACTGGTTCCAGGAGTGCTTCATTTATGGGGAGCGCAATCTTTGAGGGCACAGAGGGTTGGAGGATTTTGAGGAGTCTGTGTTGTGTCTCCTGAACCTCTTCTAAAGGGATGTCTTGGCTGAGTGCCACCCTCTTGAAAAGTTCTTGAAATTGTTTACGGTCGTCCACATTCTGTGGAGGCAGAGGGAAGAGCGCTCCATCTGGAGTTGATGGAGAGTTAGGGATCGGTGAGTCAGGATATGGTCTGTAGCCCATGTTCTCGGGGCGGAGGCGGGGTTCAGGTGCTCTAGAAGTAGACGGAGTTGGAGATCGAGGCACAGAAGGAGGTAGTGGTTTGGTGGAAGAGGCCTGAGAGTGAGTGGTAGTAGGAGGTGGCCAAAGGTACCACTGAGGCCAAGGCATAGGGTAGGAGAACCCAGGTGCCGCGCATGGGGGGGGGGCGAAGTAGGGAAACTGAGGCTGGTGGTTGAGAGCCATGACCCGAGGTGGAAAAGGTTCTGGTGGAGGAGGAGAGGCAGGTGGGGAGAACTCCACCTGCTGTTGCATATCAGGTTCGCTGTCAGTAAAGGTATCCAGGTCAGGTGGGGAGAGTGAAGTGAGCCCGGTGTGTCCAGGAGCGGGGAGTTAGGCTCAGGTGCCACAGAGAGGTCACATTGACTGAGAAACTGTTGCTCCTGCTCCCTGGGTGGCGCTGAGCATGATCTGTGCTCAGGCGTGCTATTAAGTGTGAGTCTTCCCGGTGCCGCGGGTCGCTTGGAGGTGCCCTGCAGGGGATCTGCTGCTGGTGCCGGGGTGGGAAGCAGGCTCGGTGCCGATGTTCTTTTTGTCACCAGGGTAGAGTGCGCTGTCGGCACCACATCTATTTTCGGTGCCAAGGGGACCGGTGCCGAGGAAACCTTCCCGGTACGGGAGGCTGGGTACCTGTCCCTGTGCTCCATGGGAGCCACGGCTGAGGCGTTTGAAAAGACTGAGGCAGCTGCCTTTGGTGCTGTCAGTGCAGAGGGCAAGGATCTTGCGGGAGACCCTTTACCCTTATTAAAGTCTCTCTTCTGCGACTGTTGCGCTTCTTGCCTCTGCTCCAGAGAGGGTGAAGCCATGCTCCCAACTGGTGCAGATCTGGCCGTGGAGCGTGAGGGAGAAACTTTCCCCGTCTCCAAAGGCGGCTGTAGGGATTTTTCTATTAGCAGCATTTTATGCCGCAGATCCCTGTCGCAATGAGCCCTCGTCTTGAGGCTTGTACAGTGGAGGCACTTTGCGGGGATGTGGGTTTCGCCGAGGCACTTCACACAACGTGAGTGCCAATCAGACCTTGGCATGGAGTCCTGGCAGGAAACACACTTCTTAAATCCTGAAGCCCCTGGCATTATGAATTAGAAATGGCAGGGGAAAGTTTCTCAGCGGGAGACAAGCCAGAACTGAATTTTTTTTTAAACTAAACTATGTAACTACTCTAAAGGAAGGGAAACAACTGAGATGTTACTAATAACTATTCCTATGTTCTTTGCAACTGTTTCCCCTACAGAGATCATCAAAGAGAATCAGCACTGCCCCGAGTCCCGTCTTCAGCCGAGGACGGTTGAGAAGGAACTGAGGGGGGCACGGGACGCGCGCGCTCAGGCAGATTCTAACGAGACCGCGGGACACCAGCTGAACGCATGCGTCCCAACCAGGCACTGCTACTGAAGCTCTCCGATCAACAGCGCCGGGACGCACCATCACCTAGAGTGGAGCACCCACAGGGACAGCAGTCGAAGAAGAACAAATGGATATAAACAGACCATTAATAAGTTTAGGCTTGAAATTAGAAAAAGGTTTCTAACTATCAGAGGAGTGAAGTTCTGGAACAGCCCTCCAAGGAGAGTAGTGTGTCTGTTGTGGGAGGGAGGGGGGAAATATACTTGTTTCGAGACAGCTTGATGAGTTTATGGTCCAGTATGAAGGGATCACCTACAACGGCCCATGGCCCATCTATGACTGCTATTAGCAAATATCTCCAACAGCCAGAGAGGCCTTTGAGTTACTACAGAGAATGCTTTCCCAGATGTCTGACTGGTGAGTCTCACCCACATGCTCATGATTTGGGGTCAGGAAGGAATTTCCCCCTAGATCAGATTAGCAGAGACCCTAGGGGTTTTTTACCTTCCTCTAGAGTGTGGGGCATGGATCAATTGCTGTTTGAACTAGATTAAACAGTGGATTTTCAATGCTGATAAATGCAAAATAATGCACATTGGAAAACAATCTCAGCTATATGTATAATATGTATAATATAATATACGTAGCTATATGTAAAATGGGGTCTAAATTAGCTGTTACCACTCAAGAAAGAGATCTTGGAGTCACTGTGGATAGTTCTCTGAAAACATCTATGAGAATGAAAGAATATGCAACAGCACTGCTTATTTGCAACCCCTACATTTTAAAAAGTCCCCCAAGTTGACTCACATCACTGAAAGACTCATTCATACAGTTCTGCCTTGTGCTTCATTCCCAGTCACTTTAAGCAGACCTTGTGCACTGTGTCTTATAAGGGGACTTTTTTTCAGTGAGCTCATCCATTAAGGACCATTTGCGAAGGAAATATGTATTTGGCCCTTTTAAAATAACAGAATATTACAGGGGCATTTTAAATCCATTGGGCCAGGTACTCTCAGCCACTAGGTCCACTTTGTAGCAGCACAAAGGGGATGTAAAGACCTAGTGGAGTGACCAGAAATAGCTAGTGGAGAATTTTATGTGTGCAGGAAGCGCTGCCCTGGAGCAGCTGCTGCCCTGTTGCCCCTCCCGAGCTGTATCAGAGCATAGGAGGGACTGTAGCCCCTTATAGCGTTGGTCTCTCAAAACTATATTGCATTTTCTTAAATGCAACATATTTGCACAAAGTTGACTTGTGTGAGTAAAGTTTCTCTTGTGTTTAAGTGCTTTGCAGGGTCAAGGTTTTACCCTGTCCATGATTCTTTTGCAAAATTACAGTCACTGTGGAAAATAATATGGGTTTGCTGTTTGCTTGCTCTTTCAGTATCTATAATGGGCATTTTTAAAATTGAACCAATCTACAAGGGACTACTTGAATGATCAAATTTGGGGCCAGGTCATGACTATATGATTTATTCTGGCACAAGGACGGCGTAACATAGTGCTGAGAATCACAGCTTCAGACATTCAAAAAGTCTTTCAGTCTCTCTGTTCCTCCACTACACCATGAAGGGAGTAAACTGTGCTAGGTCTCCAGCCAGCACAGCAAATGTCCCCCGGTGTGTGCGAGGAGTTATGGGTACCAGCATACTGGGGATGTGGAACCAAGGCTCTGTCCACTCCTTGCCTCTTCTTGCCTACTCATTCAGGGTGGGAGTCTAGTAGTTACACTACTGTCCATGATGCAGGTAGCCAGCACAAACACCTTACTCCCTTGTACTGCAGCACAAACTGGGCTATCGCTTGGCCCTTGGGGGATAAATAATGTGTTGTGTAAGAGCCCTGTATAATACACATCTTCCAAAGGTGGAGTGGATAGGAGCCCATGCATCTAGAAGATGGAAACCATTTAAACAGGGGACTTGTTTTATTCTTCTCCACTTGCAATCCATGTATTAAGCTCACTGAATTCCTCCACCCCCTCCCACACTCATTTTAGTAATAGCTGTTATTCCTTTCCAAGATCTGGGGGAGAAGAGCCCAATAAAGACCTCTTGGGGGGCTTCTGAAAGTAAAGACCATTTCATCTGTCAATCAGGCCTGGCTTTTCATTAATTCTATTTCAATGTGTTGTATATGAACAAGCTTTTCCCTTTACCACCACAAGGAATCTCAGCGGGATGGAGCAGATTAATCGATCGGCGATCCCGCTCACCCAGAAAGAGTGTTAATTGGCTTGAATACTTGAAACATGTGACACAGACTGACCTAATCATCAGCACTAGAGGAATCAATAAATTAGAGGAGAAATACAGGTGAGCTAAACAAGGACCCAATCCTCCAAACACTGCTGTGAGCACTCTCATTAAAACCAATGGGACGATGTGCAAGAGGAAATGTATTCACCTGAGTAAGTGTTTGCAAGATCAGGCCCAGGAGACCACTAAGAGTGAGACTAATTGGCTAGCTTGCTTCTTATTCCTCTGTCACTTACATTTTGCATCCACAATTCTTTCATTAAATCTAGGAAAAGTATTTGTTTCCTTGCTCTAAAAATGCCAACCCATCTCAGCTTGCCTTGTGCACACCATGTGACATACATGTACAACAGGTGAAGAACAGGGGTATTCAGGAAAAATGGATTGGGTGGTGAAGGCCGAGGCTGATATAGAGAGGCTAAGGCCTGGCACTTCTAGGCACTCATGCTGAAGAGTTTGGTACTGCCCAAAAGCTGTTACCATCAGAAGGCAGCTCAGATGTTCTATATGAAATGGGTGGTTGGTCGCAGCTCAGTTTGCACTAGAGAGCTGTCCACATCCCTAACCACCACCACAGCTGGCAACCTGGTCGCAGTCTCATCAGAGGGGACAAGGACTAAATAGGACTGAACTGTCTCCTGAACCCTATAGGTGGTCTCTTGGGAGAAGCATTGAGACATGTTACGAGCATAGCACTAAAGGGATTTAGCCATTGAAGTCTGAAATTTAGAACCCCCAAATCCCTATTCAGTGGCTGTCTAATCCTATAGGTGCCTAAATTTCCATAGAAATAATTATTGGACCAGGAACTTGCGTCTCCCACTTTCTGGATGAATGGCCCAATGTCTGGGTTATACAGCCATTCTCACACTTTTACTTCCCCAGTGATTATTAAGTAGTTCAGACAACGTGGCCTCACCTCCACAGGAGAGACCAAGAGCCACTCAGCTCAGGATACGCCATTTAGGGCACTTATCTGAGGTGCCGGAAAACCTGTGTTCAAATCTCTGCACGCACCAGAATGAAGGCCTGTGGCCAGACGTTCATGGAGCCAGTGGCTGCATTCCGGCCCCTCTCTGGGTCTGCCCCAACTTACCTAGTGCCAGGACTACAAAATCCCCATAGACCCACTACACAGCACGTGCCCCAGCCGCTCTGCCCCTGGACAATTTCAACAAAGTGTGAGCCATAAGCCAGGAAAAAAGCACTTAAACTATACATGCGCAGGGCCATTTCCAGCTTGCTGTGTTACAGGCACAATGCTGAATTTACAGCTATAACCTGGTGATCAAAGCTTCCTCTAGGCTGAAACTTTGCACACAGTGTCACAGCATAGGAGAGGATTTCCCCTCCCCCACAAATGCACTGGATGGGAAGATTAGAAAACACTGGGTTCAGGGGATGTTAAACTATTGACAAAGAGACTGATTTAAGTGTTTCCATGGTTTGAGATTTTTATGGGTTCACCCTCCCTCTCCCCCTCCATTTTTGGCTACAATTCCTTCCTTCTCTAATTGCAAACCTGCTTGGTTTGAAAGTGAATGGGTGTTGGTAATAAACACTGCCCAGCATAGGTGGTGGGTATAATAGGCAAGGGCAAACTAAGCCTCTCCTGGCATAGCTGCGGCCACTGGACTTGCACAGGAAGTTTTTGCTTATTATGTTGCCCCATGCAGGTTCCAGGTGGCTGAGGCGGTGGCATGGACTCCAGGGAGATTACTGATGAACCCAGGAAGCTGAGTAACACATACCTCCTCCTCAGCCACCCTGGAACCTGCATGGGGCATATCAAAAGCTCAGGTTCTTCAGCAAGAGACAAGCTTTTCCCACTGGGCGGCTTGGGGGTCTCAGGAGGGGAGGGGAGGCGCGGTGTGGCTGGGGGGACTCTGGGTGGCCTGGGGCTCATCTGGTTGTGGTGGGACTCTGGGCTCCAGCCATGGTGGGGACACACGGGATATCTCCGGGAGGAGGGACTTCAGTTGCGGGGGAGGAGGGGCCCTCCGGCAGAAGGGGTGGGCCGGGGGGGTAGGCTCCCAAAGGGGGGTTCCCCCTGCCACCCATGTGCCCAGGCTAGGCACGTGGCACTTTAACATGATCAAAATATCGGGGTATTGTAAAATGAATTAGTAGTCACTTTGCTCTTAACATCGCTCCCATCAAAGCATTTCACAAAGGCAAACTAGTTAGGCCTCAGGATACCCCCCTCAGAACCATGCAGCCCTTTTACAGATGGGGAAACGGAAGCAAGGATGCTATTTTCAAAAGCTTGGCCTGCTGGGCACTGCCGATGGGACTTAAGCACCCAGACATGCCCTAGGTGGGTTTCAGAACGACTATTTTAGTCATGGCCTTCTCCCAGAGAGCTCCACAGGGCTGTCTTGACAAGGGTTTGAGGGCCTCTTTTAAGCCATGTTAATTGATTGCCAGTTAAGGCGCTGCCTACATGTGAAGGGTGCACTGGTTTTACTAACAGAACAATTCTAAACCATTTTTGTTAAACTGGTATGAGCACCTGTATGCGCACATTTCAATTTGTGGCTAATTTTGGTTCAGCTTCAGTCAGTTAGGAATTGGTTCAAGCTAAACAGGCATAAGCCACTCACACCAAAAGAAGCATGTCACACAGCCTTTTGCATTGGTTTAAAAACTGATTTGGTGCAACTAGGCCTGACCTGCGTTACCTACGGCAACTGTTTGTGCTAGCCCAGACACTCCATCAGCATTCAAATCAGTTAGGTCAACCTCGTGGGTTAAACCACAACTGCTTATGCCCTGGAACAAACATTTGCAGCGTGTCTAGACCAACATCCACAATTGTGGGAGTTCACTCAAAATTAAAGCAGGACCAACAACTCTAGTCTAGCCACAGACCAATCGGGTGGCTCTGGCATGTAGGTAAGTAGCCAGCCTCTCACTCAAAGACATTCAGAATCACCCCAGGCCCTATCCAGAGAAGGGCTCTGCACTGCCTCAGCTGGGTAGCTCAGTAGTGGCACCAATTCAGTATTATTAAAAAAAGTACTGAGAAATATCTTAATCTCCCCTCTTGGAGCCTGGCTCCAATGGTATGAGTCTCCCAAGTTTTACCCCACAACATTCAACCCTCTCAAAAAGCCCCCAGAGTTTGTGTCTGGTTTCATACGCAGCATCTGCACAGGCCCCGTGGTTGTTGTCTGTAATGCGTAAATAGTTGGAGTTCAGCAAACCCGTGTTCAGTTTGTTCTCCCCTAAATTATGTTTCTGAACCTCACAACAGATTTCAGAGAAGGAAACAGAGAAGAAAAACAAATGAGCAACATGTATTTCTGAACAGTTTCTGGAATATTTTTTTGGGGGGGAGGGGAGACAGGGAAGGTACTGGAAATGTCACTGGTATTTCCCAGTAAAATGTGTACAAAGTGGAACATGGAATCACATGACAACTATCCTTTAAGTGCTGTTATCTCCCAGATGAGCCGCAGCTGTGATGGAAGAAGCTAAGAGGACTATGGATTATTAGATCCACAAGAGGACTTAGATTCAACATTGTCATGCCTAATGTTTAGGCACCCTGCCACCTAGCAGATGCCACAGCCCTGAGTTAGGTGTACAGTGCAGGGAGAGAGCTGGGCACCCAAGAATGGGACTCACAAAAGCCCGCAAGCTGAGCAGGGAGCTGCCTAAGGGAGCCAACAGGAAATGCTGAAGAGAGGGGTGTGGCCTAAGTCCCATGCCTCAAAGGGAATTCAGCACCTCACTGTGGGCCGAAGGGAGGAGCCTCCCTTCACTCAGGATTCACAGCTATGAACCCTTTTCTAGAGTTAGGCACCTAAGCCAGGTTAGAAGCCATGATGGTGGTTTCCCCTACCCCGGTCCAGTAGTTAGAGCACTCACCCAAGATGCAGGAGACCCCGGCTTAAATCCCCAGTCTACCTGAGTCAGAGCAGGGACTTGAACCCCAGGCTCCAACCTCCCAGGCAAATGCCTTAAACAAGGGGTTCTAAGAAGGTCTGATGGGGTAGGTCAATAGCTCCCGTTGAAGCTATTACACTTTCTACAAAATACTTAAATATTCACTGAGCCAGAGAGAGAGACTGACTCTGTAGCCTGCAAGTTAAGGCACTCATCTGGGAGCCCTTGATTCTAGTCCCCGCTGCAGTGAAATGACACCAATTGTGCCTTCAAAGAAAGTGGTTTTAAAAGGGAAGCTGGGCTGAGAACCTCTTATAAATCTAGCCCTTAGAGAAGGACCAGCTTATTGATGTTGTCTTTCTTGGACACCTGCCCTCCCTCTTTTTGCATCATGTATGAAATAAGTTAATCAGCAAGAATACTGCAATTATACACCAGCAGGAGCTAAGTATGAGTGAGATTGTGAGCTCTCTAGGGCGGGGATCTTTTCTTCATTTGTAACGAACCATGTACGCTTGTGCTTGATAATAATAATTAGAAATAACAGTTGTAGGTCTTAAAGGCACTGGACTCCAGCCCTGCCATTAATAAAAAGGGGTCATAAGCAGCTTGTTGACTATTTTATTTTTGGCATGACTTGGGAATGCACACTTCTGCTGTCTCTCGCTCTCTTTTTTATTACCAGTGGTCAAATTCTCTGACCAAACAAAGCAATCTGGGAATTCTGTCTGTATTGGTCTCTTCTTACTAGCCATCTTCCCACAGTCTACTTCCGAAGAAGCTGACGGCCCCTTCTCCTCTTGGATGCCAATGCAGAAAGCTAGTAGCACATAGCAGGCAATGTATGCTCTTCCCACAAGGCTCCAAACTGACATGGGCATTGTCACACTGGCTCAGACTCATAGTCCATCTTAGTCCAGTATCCTGTCTCCAATACTAGATGTTTCAGAGAAAACCATGGGGTGGAATACTATACTATTGCCAACCCCAAACATGGAAAAATGAGTCAGCTCCTACCTTCCTCCCTCCCCCAAATCATCAGGTCGGCTTAAAAATAATGAGATTTTTAAAAATACACATTGAGTTCTTTTTATTTGCTTTCTGGTTTTTGCATTTTTTTTAGGGTATACCAAAGTCAAATGTTAACACTTATCTCCACAAACATGTAGTCTAAACACCTACCTTTAAAAAGCAAAAGCTGAAATTCTTACATATTCACAGGACTCCAGGAGCTGGGACTTTAAGAAAAACAACAGTTGACTCAAGATTTGTGATAAAACTGTAAGTTGGGAACACTGTATAGGTCACTCTGTTCTCAGGGGAAATCTCCTCTGAGCTAGAGCTGGTCAAAACTTTATAAATTTTGAATTTTCAATAAAAGGAGTACTTGTGGCACCTTAGAGACTAACCAATTTATTTGAGCATAAGCTTTCGTGAGCTACAGCTCACTTCATCGGATGCATACTGTGGAAACTGCAGAAGACATTATATACACAGAGACCATGAAACAATACCTCCTCCCACCCCACTCTCCTGCTGGTAATAGCTTATCTAAGGTGATCACTCTCCTTACAATGTGTATGATAATCAAGTTGGGCCATTTCCAGCACAAATCCAGGTGTTCTCACCCTCCGCCCCCCCCCCCCCACACAAACTCACTCTCCTGCTGGTAATAGCCCATCCAAAGTGACCACTCTCTTTACAATGTGTATGATAATCAAGTTGGGCCATTTCCAGCACAAATCCAGGTTTTATCACCCCCCCCCTTTTTTTTCCCAAAAACCACACACACAAACTCACTCTCCTGCTGGTAATAGCTTATCCAAAGTGACCACTCTCCTTACAATGTGTATGAAAATCAAGGTGGGCCATTTCCAGCACAAATCCAGGTTTTCTCACGCCCCCCCACCCCAAAACACACACACACACAAACTCACTCTCCTGCTGGTAATAGCTTATCCAAAGTGACCACTCTCCCTACAATGTGCATGATAATCAAGGTGGGCCATTTCCAGCACAAATCCAGGTTTTCTCATTCCCCCCACCCCCATACACACACAAACTCACTCACCTGCTGGTAATAGCTCATCCAAAGTGACCACTTTCCTTACAATGTGCATGATAATCCAGGTGGGCCATTTCCATTTTGTAAGCAAGTAGTTTTAAAGTGAGGTGAAACTTGGGTTATGCAAGAAAAATCAGACTCCTGAAAGGAGTACAGAAGTCTGGGAAGATTGAAAGTCACTGAGCTAAACACCTCCAAGCTTCTGCAAGAACAGGGGGTGGTGTTTCCTCCTATCCATTACTGACTCAGTTCCAGACCTGCACTTGCGGCACCAGGTGTAAAGTTCCGGCTGTGTACATTCCCGCTCAGGGGGATGTATACATGCTAGCTTTGATCGAGCTAGTGCACTAAAAATAGAAGCATAACCACAGCTGCAAGGGTGGCGGGAGGGTTAGCCATCTGAGTCCAGTGGCTCCTGAGAGCCCAGGGATGTACTCTGGCAGCTAGCCTGCCCTGCCACCATGGCTGCACTTCTACTGGTTAGTGTGTTCACTCAAAGTTAGCACGCGTTCGTGTACCCACGCTAGAAATTACACCTTCAGCATGGGCATAGTTGTGGCCTCAGACCTTTCCCCAGATGTGGTCTCTAAAGAGTTTTTTGTGAGAGAAGCTAGTTCAGCTCATTCAGCTACATTCTGCCAAGCCAACTCCTTCCCTGGCGTTTCGGTCGGATCCAGTATTGCGCACTTCCAGTCCCCAATGGTTGTGTAGTGTTGCTGATTAAACAGCTGTTGCGTTCCACATACATTGGTGCTCGCTATGGGTCCCATATATCTTACCTACTTTAAATTAACATTAGAGAAGTGCTTTGAGATCTTTGGATGGATGGTTTATTATAAATGCTATGTTTCCTTACTCTTTTCATTTTAACTTCCTACATGCTGGTTATTGGTTTTCCCCAACATTATATTCACTAGTAGCAACAGCAGCACTGGGAGGAAAGTATTGGTAGGATTATATGAAGTCGTTCTACCTCTCCAAAGGTTTCCTTTCTCGGTTTATTCTTACTATAAATTAATTTTCATCATGGCAACAAACTCTTGAATAGTGACACATAACGCAGCCTCTAGAAAGTTATTACAGAGCTTTTAACAATCTTTTGCCACTACGATGCTGCATGTTACCTTCCATCTCCTGGAACTTCTAACCTGCAGGAGTTCTTCAGATACTCCAGCTACCTCATCACACAAACAATTTTTATTAAGAGCCTCTCACTAGATTTCCGCTTCCTCCCCCACAACCTCAACATACACCCCAAAGGAAAGTCAAACAGCTTTGCTAATTAAATTGCTTTTCCTTGACTGAAAAATGTTATTATTAAATGGGCTTTAACAGCCAGCAAAAGTAAAAATCACTATGGAATTTTGATTTTCAAGCCAAATTTAATTGTTAGTTCATTGACTTAAATGCTTAGATTAGAAATGGGTGTAGCACACACAGGGGCACCTTCCCTCAAGCTAGACCTTTAAAATGCAGCTTCCTCAATGCAGCACACAGGTGAGATATAGTTTGCTTATATTTACACCTGCAGAATTGTGTCTGGGGACAAGGGAGGGATGGGCACCAATGCTACCACAGCTGCTTTCTGTGTCTAGTTGGGCATATGCTTCCTCATCTAAACTCAGCATGATTTTTCTTTTGTCCTGCAGCTGCTGGTGTGTGCTGGCAAGAGGTATATGGCTGAGCTCTGTGGCCTGTGGACTGAATTTCCTCTGCTATATTGCTTGATGCCAAGAGGACAAAAACGATTGACCGGCACTCCCATTTACTGAGTTGGATAAGCGTATGGGGAGGACAGTTAATCTCAGAACAGATACTTAGATGGGCTGTCAAGTCACTGACTAAATGTAGGGAAGTGGATCTGCTTGTTTGGTGGGTGCGGTAGGAACTTGAACAGGAAAAGAGATGTTAGCATGGTATCGTGGCAGCATCCAGCAGAGTGACACATACACATGCAGCTTCCAAAAAGCAAACACATACTGCACACAACCTGTTGCGCAAGCTGAGGTGGGGTTGACCATCTCCTCTCTCTCCTGCACTCCTGTGGGCTCAGACAACAGTGTGATGTATGGTGCATAACGTCAGTGGGTTTGTCCATGTATCCCACATGGCAGACTTCCTGGCTTTCTCATGCAGGAATTCTTCACAGTGCCCGGATGGGGCCATGTCAAGTTTCACAAGGCAGTGTTTTGGGGAAAGGTGGCTTTGGGGGAATTTTCCCTGGTTATCGCTGCAAATCAGTCATGTTGGAAACTTACAGAAAAGCAAATTGGGGAGGCATGGAATTGGGCAGGGGTGCAAATTTACCCAAAACTTAATGGCAAAAATATTCACAAAAATGTGTCACCGCTTGTGTCAGCTGAGCAGAGCAATAATGTTTCAGAACAGGATGTGCATGGACAGTGACAGGAAAATGCCGATGAGCACTGAAGGCTCCTTTCCCCCACTTCTCTATACCAGCACATGTTAAATACAGGCCCCTGTCCCTATGTGCTGCAGAGCACCCATGCTGGCCCTCCAGCTGTCATGTTAACTGCAGCCATATCTTTGTGAGAGGTGACTGCTCTTGTGCTTTAAATCCTGCTTTGACGATTCACTTTGTTGCAGGACTGGGGCTTGTGTTCAGAGTCCAGGCCTATGGGACATGTATCATCAGTATTCCTGCCACAGGCACGTCACTTTGGCAGCATCGCAAGGTGCTCTTGGATCCTAAGGGTTAAGGTATTGGGAAGTTATGCAGACACAGGTACTGTCACCACGGTACCTCCTGCACTTGTAGCTTCAGCTGCAAAGGGTCTTACTCATTTTCTTCCATGAAATAGAGAGCGAGGGCTATTAAAACTGCAAGACACGTGGCATATAGCCTCTCCTGAGCATGCTGCACAACGCCAACAAACCTAAATCTCTTCCCCAGATCAGCTTCTCTCTGGCAAGGAGTTAGCACAAGACCACTGTATAATGGCAGTAATGACAGTGGTAGGGGTGAAAATGTGCCCCACCTTGGAAATCCATTGTGCCTATTGGGCTTGCCCAGCTGAGATGTATGTAAAAACAGCTATCTGGACAGAGAAGCTAGAATATGAAAGGTCACTGATGTGCCCCCCCTTTACCACAGTATCTGAGCACTTCACAATCTTCAATGCAGTTATTCTCAACACCTCTGTGAGGAAGGGAGGTGCTATTGGCCCCATTTCACAGATGGGGACTGAGGCACAAAGAGACTGACTTGCCCAAGGTCACACAAGAAATCTGAGGCAGAGCAGGGAATTGAAACCATTTGTCAGCCTAATGCCCTAGAGCATCCTTCCTCTCTATTATATCCCCGTCTCCTGAATTGCTAGTTTTATCTGCCTGTGAGGAGGATTCAGGTGTTGCTGTCACAATGGATGCTTACGCAATGGACCAAATTCATCTTTGGTGTAACTGCACTGAAGCCAAAAGATTCACACTGGGGATGAATTTGGCCCAAGCACGAGGTGTCCCAGGCCCACTGATGGACTGAGCATAAACATTACACCTTTCCCGGGGTCAACAATTGGCAGATTGGTTCCGCCTGCAGCACAAACACGTCATGGCTCAGCAGCCCTGAAGTAAGTTTTAAAAATAAAGCCAGGGTTTTGTATTCGACTACAAAGCTCCCTTGTATACCCAGGACACTTCTGAGGCCGTGACTGAAAGCACTGCTACAAACCCGTGATCATCTGAATCAAAAAGGGGGCACGTTTATTATCGTCTGGATAGTACAATTAGAACACACAGTGCTGTGGCATAGTGGCCATAGTCTAACAATGGAAAACATCAGCAATGTGGTACAGCAACAGAGCAGCTACATTATGCCAGTCTGATTAGTACCTCTGTGCTAGGGATGTTTTACATTACTGCTGCAATTCACACTTTATAAACGCTGTTTATAGAGCCCCATCCCAAGTTCTTCTTCAATCCCCACCATAACCGGTTACACAATTCTCAAAATAGTTTATGCGTCAGATCTATGGATGTAAAGAAAAGCAATGCTGATTTACACCATCCGGCCCATGTCAAAATGTGTGTAACATGAAACCAGTGCAAACATTTCACAGCAAATGAAGCTGTATACGTGTAAGCTTCTTGCTTACCTCAGAGGTGTAGAATGCTCCGGTAGTCAGACAGTTAAATGCACTTCTGTTTTTGTCCTCCAGCTGATGTCACCAAAGGCTTTAGAAAACTATATCTCAGATGAAAGAGCTGCTAAATTACACCACAAGGAAAATAGCTATAATGGTGCATGTATGTTGTTTCCAAGATGAAAGTCACCTTCCTACACTGAAAAAACTGCAGATATTAAAACACACAACTACATAAACAAGGGGAGAGAATGTAAAACAAGACCCTTCTGATAAGGAACAATAGCCTTCCAACTTTCTGCACATTAACATTTTTATGGTTATTTTAGGGGACAAACCAAAGTATTTTGATTCTTCTTCCTCAAAGGACAACCAAATACAACACACAATTTAGGGACATGAAAATTGCCATCCCGAGTCAGACCCATGCTCCATCTAGTCCCATATCCTGTCTCTGATTATGGTCAGTACCAGAGGTTTCAGGGGAATTTACAAGACTCCTCATAATGGACAATTATGGAAAAGCTTGCCTATGGGGAAGTTATTTTCTGTCCCAGCCATTTACTGGTTATCTTGGCGGTCTAGTCTATTCTGTGTCAATCCTACCTGATGCAACAGTGGATGTTCTCATTACCCAAATAAATAATTTTTGAATCCTGCTAATCTCTTGCAATCAATGACATCTTGTGGCTATGAATTCCACAAGTTCGTGTGTTGTGTAAAAAGGCATTTACTTGTAGCAGCTTTAAATTTGTTGCCTTTCAGTCTCCTTGCATTTCTCTGCTCCTGTATAGAAGTGCCTAGTCTACCTTTTTCTGTAGCATTCATTGTTTCGTATACATCTATTGTATGACTCCGGATTTGTCTCGTCTCTCCAGAAAACAGTCCTAATCTTTTTTCTCTCTCCTCACATGAGATGTCTTTCCATGCCGCTGATCAGTTTCCTTTCCTGTCTCTGGATTCTTTCCTGAGCCAAATAAGTTCTCTGCCTTAATCCGAGCAGCCTCCACCCAGCTCAAGATGGAGAATCTTCTGCTGGAACGGGCTGTCTTTACAAGCCATACATTCACATTAAAGTTGAGGGTGGCCCTGCTACATTTTGGGTAAATTAGATGCAGCCCTATGGGCTCCTATCAAGATAACACTTCAGATCTCAGTTGGCAAAGTGTGAATGTCCCAGATATACAGAATGCTGCTCAAAAAAACCAGTAACTTACACATAGGTACAAAAAGGCACCAGACTATATTGCCGTGTTCACAGTACTTCACAGACAATGCCACTTTATTCACAAGTGAGATTTTTACAGAGGTAGAACAAAATACTTTGTATAATCTTTTTGTTTGTCTTTATTATATACATATAAAGAATCTATTATACTCCAATGAGCATGAGAGAGAAACTTCTGAAGACAAAACAATGTGTGCCATCAAATACAGTATAATGAGCATGCACAAGAACATCTTCAAATAAGATCTTGCTGGTGTAATTTTATTTTATTTTTAAAGTGGGTAAATGAAGACTAGTGGAAAAAGTGTCATGCTTTAACTGGATTAAGTATGTAAGTATGCCACAGTTTTGTAAATTTTTGTTGGTTTATTGTAAAAATAAACAAACAGTATTTTTTCTTTACATCATGGTGGGGAAATTTTTTTCAAAGGTCCAAGGTAGTCATAACAAAAACATAACAATCAAATCTATAAAATGTACTCCCATTTAAAAAGAAAAATCATAGAAACTGTACAATTTTAAAAAGTGAATTATCACAACTGCTTCATAACAGTTTCTTAAACAATAGGCAGAAAAAAGTTAAAAGACAGCCACTGTTCTGTAACAAAGCTAATCAAATATTAATTTTCTTTTCTAATAAACAGCTTTTTAAATTAATGTCTACTCCAGTAATTATAAAGTGGATTGGGTTTGTTATTATTAATGTTCTACTTGATTAATAAAGCACAAACCCACAAATTACAGGTATATTGCTGTCATTGCCTCATGGGATGTGATGGGGTTGTTTTATGCATGCATTTTAGATAGAGGTATAAACAGATTTTTTTAAAAAAGTATTTTAATAACCACTGGGGGGAAAAAGCTGTTCTCCTTGCTATTGGACTACATTTGCATATTGTAGTCTCTGCTAAAATTCCTTCTGACTCCAATCCAACACCAAGAACACCCACTGGATTTCAGTGGTCCTGAACCAGGCCCTTGGGGTGAGATTCAGGACTCCTGGATAAAGCTCATGGGTGAAATTCTGACCCCAGTGAAGGCAATGGCAAAACTCCTATTGACTTCAGTAGTGCCAGGATTCCACCCTGAGTACTTGCGCTTTAGGAAATTGGGTACGTGGGGACTGGTGGGGATGAAATCTCCCACATAAAACCTGGGGGGTGGCAGGGGGAAGGGGGGAGCACCATGCTGCTACTTCATTGCTGTCTCCCCAGGATACAGACAGGAGTAGCAGCTACATCCCCTCTGCACTCTTTATGCAAGTGTTTCCAGCCATTGGAGCTACATACTCATGGATCTAGTGGCCTCTCTTCCAGCCCTCACTTCCCCCATATCTGCATATTCAGAGCTGGCATGGAGTCCCCTCTGTGGCACACTTGGAAAACTTGGGCTCTTTACCCAGACAGCAGCCCTCTCAAAGCGATGAATAGGTAGTGCTCTCTCAGCACTGGGGTTAATTTAATCCTTTCTTCACTTCTCCAATTACGCTTTAGGTCCACAGCAATTAAAGATGCAAACACACAAACAGCATCTGTAGATTTGGTTTTTATCAATGAGATTAGCTAAGCCACTATTTAATGCACACAATGTATTCCAGTCCTCCTAAGAGTCAGGTGCCAGCCCAAGTTTCAATATTGGACATCAGTTTGACGACGATCAAGCTACTTCACAAAGTACTGCAAAAAGGAAGGGTTGTGATGTCTAATATCTTATTTGGCTTAAGACAGATACTTTGCTGAAACAGAATCAGGAAGAGCCCTTTCTCATGTGGA
The DNA here is from genome assembly GCF_965152275.1 of Natator depressus. Taxonomy (NCBI): domain Eukaryota; kingdom Metazoa; phylum Chordata; order Testudines; family Cheloniidae; genus Natator; species Natator depressus. Next base: position 244,158,775 of record NC_134235.1, on the reverse strand, counting down.
TTCAAAATGCACATGCAAGACCGAGGCTACTAACTGGGCTGTTGAATGGCGACAGCAGCCAAGCGAAGGGCAGGTATGTAGGCACAAAACCCACTGCAAAATCATTTAGATAAAGTTAACTGCTACAAAAGGGATACACTTCATCTGAAAAACAAATTCTTCTTTACATTCTGACATGCCAGGTTGCATCAGGTAATATTTTCATGGCTCTGTATCTCACCTGAAGATGAAATGACATGACACCACAATTTAACCCGATGGGATAGAAAAGTGAATTTTGCTGATAGGCCCTATATTTATTATTACTGTGGGAAATAGGATTCTTTCATCCAAACTTTTATGAAGATTAGTGGCCAACACTACCTACACAAGCAAGATCCCTGGGTTTGCTTATTTACAGTGAATACTGCAAGTCTGGCACCTCTCTGAAGAAGAAAGCCAGAAAATCTCTTGGCCTTGTAATGCTGTGCAATAGTCTTTAGATTACTGGAAGGTGCTTCCTGCTTCCAAGGTAATAATCACTTCCTGACCTTATGGAGAAGTACTATAGTATTTAGTCAGGATGAAACCTATTGAGTTTTAAATGGGATTCTATAGAAAGTACTCTGAAAACCTATAGAATTTAATGGAAAAGATGATCCTCTTCTGTACTTTGAACCATTCTACAGAATTTAATAGATAATTATATTCCTGCTCTAGCTGTTTCTGAATTGATTGGAATAACCCTTACGTTATTAACCTGAAACATATCATGATTAAATATTTGCAGAAGAATTAGGTTGGAAGAGATTTTTGAACTTCAAACAGAAATTGTAACAGTTTGGAAAAGCATCAAGAAGTGCTTTACAAACCCAGAGGAACTGACGATTGCCACTGTCACCCAGGTTTGCAGTGGGTATGGGGAGAGTGAGCTCGGAAAATATTAATGAATCACAGTGCAAGGATCTTCCCTCTGAAAAGCTACCATCCCCTTGGGTTGTCAGTCAGTAACAACACAGCATCCCTGCAGCGAGACCATTCCATTTGGCAAAAGGAGATGGGGGCTAGGATATACCAAGTTTGAATTTTGGTAGGTTGGTTTGGATTAGCTACCTACATTTTCAGAAAGCCGTGTCACACTGTCTCCACAATAAATCTAATTCAAACACTGGCAGATATTGTTCAAACTGATTTAATCTGCCCTGATCTGCAATTTTGTGTTAGCTAAAGTTATAAAGGAGTCCTGTTAAACCTAAATTATCAAATGAAAAAGGCAATTTTCTCATTCATACCCCATTAGTTTGTTTAGTTATTGCTAGGAAAGCTCTAAAATACTTACGCCATAAAATAAACATGTGGCTTAATATACAGTATGTGTACTTAAGAGGACGATGGCATCTGCAGTAACTGCTCTATGCTGCCAGGGTAATGGGATGCACAAATTAAGCAGTAGCAGCGCACACTGAGAAGAGTGTACAAAAACATACATAGAAAAGTAACACATCTGGCGCTTTTTGAAATAACTCTTTAATCACCAAAAAGAAGAAATCACCAACATCCATACCTACAACACAAAATTGCAACATGTTATTTAATTCCAACAGGTGCCTGTCGCCTCTCTTTTAGCAAAACTGCAATGCTATTTTTTAAACAATTCATTGAATAGAGATTTACAAAAGACCCCAAAATTAAAACCATTGATAGATTTTGCAATTCTGAAATCAAACTCTTAACCTCGCACAATTAAAAGCATACAACACTTTCAAGTAATTTTGAAAAAATATAAACTTGGAAACTACAACCATGTTAGGTAACATTTTCAAAAGCATCTACAGGGCCTAAGTCCCATTTTCAAAATGGAATTACTCTTAGGAGCCTAAGTCACTTCACTTTTGAAAATGTTACCCATAGTCCCTCATTCGAATAAATCAAAGTGTTTCTATCAGCAGTTTTAATTTCCCCCCCAAAATAAAACAATGAAAAATGTGGGTGTGTTTAAACAAAGTTACATCACTGGATCATTTACAGACATACTTTCGCATCACTTTGCAACAGTAGGTATAAGAATTTAGAGCACAAGAAGCTTAGAAATTCTACCTACATTTCTTCATCCCATAATAATGAATTAAAATGATATGTATCATTTAGAATGGGGAAAGAACAGAAATATTGCAGAGAGCTGCAACCAATGTCTGGATGGAGACAAATTCATACAATGTAGATTGAAAACTTTTGTTTCAGCCAGGAATGCCTGGAATGCATTTGCTGAAATATCCTTTCTGGTCTAAAAAGAATGGTAACAACACTGTTTGGGGGTGGGGGTGGTGGTGGGGAAATAATGCCAAAATATAAAGAAGCTCCCATTCTCCCCAGTAATCCTATAAAATCAACAATCTGTTTTCATAACAGCTCAGGCCATTCATCCAGCTGCTATCTGGGGTCTACAACTCACTTCTTGAGGTTAGACTATCCCACTTCTTTTCTACTAGGCCAGTGGTACATAAGTAGTGTTGTTGTGCTCTTTATACATTGGGTTCCCATTAATGTGACCGACTTGTTCTCTGCAGTTGTGACAACTGTGCAGGCCTATTTACTTATAGCTCAGATTTTCTCCCATTCATTGCACAAAGCTGAAAAGTAAACAACAGTTAAGAAAACATTCGCTTGCCAAAGCCCAGCATGAAAAGGCACAGCCTCTTTATGCAAGAGGCCAGACCTGTGTTTACTAACACACACAGCATTGTTTCATGATCTTGCTTGGTATTGTGTAAGAACAATCCTGGTCCTTTTCAGGCCCCCTGCTCTTCTTATTCAGCCTCTGAGAAGTTACAAAATATAACAGAACACTGTGTTTTCTGAGAATATATTGACTGCACTAATTACCCACAATACTGTATATTTGCTATTAAGAACATGAACGTGTGCTTTCAAAATGTGAAATTCAGGGTTCTGAGGGTGTGAAAGGAATTAGATGGATTGTTCTGTCACTTAATCCGAGGCTTCAAGGTATCTTTTTTTAAATTTTAAGAAACAGAAGCAGAATACACATTTTAACTGTTGAACTTTTACTGGCTATAGAAGTTTGTAAGGACCCTATTACTATGTGGATACAATAGAAGATACACAGTTAAGGTCAGGTCACGGTTTCCAAAAACATTCACAGGGACTGAGAATAAGGAAATGAGCGATGGATCCTCAGGGAACCTCAAGGAGATGGAACCGCTCATTGTGGAAGTGCCTTGAGTATTGCATTCACTTCCTCTGCAACCGCTGTCAATGCAAACTCAAACTGCTCCTGTAGAGAGAACAAATACACAGTCTGAATAATAAAACAAAACATTCCAGGAAGGAAGCCTGGTGCACTATTCATTTGTGAAGCATCCTCAAAATATTATTAAAAATATGAATATGCAAGACGAACTGCACTTTTCAATGGAAAGGAACAAAATGTTCTGAGATTACTGGTGCAATATACAACATTTGACAGGATCTTACAACTTACAGTCATCTTAACAGAGAAAAATGCAGATAGCAGAAACCAAGAAGCACTTGTTATTACAGCTGGATATTAGCATACAATGACATACAACTGCATGGTCAGAAAGGTCTGTGAGCAACTGATCACTATCCACTTCCATCTGACAGATGAAACTGGTTAAATATCCATGACTGACGTGTGGGAATGGGTGGGACACTCGAGACAGGGCTCCTTCGCTTCCTTAACCCAGCATTTCCAGACGATAGCAACTACAGTAAATCTTTCCTCACATTATGCATACTGTAAGAAAACAAGGACTGTAACATTTTGATTTTTCAGCACACAGTGCTTGGAACAAATTACCAAGCATTCTTCAATCACTACCTGTCATTTAAAAACATGGGAGTATCTGTCTGAAAGGAGCTTTTCTTTGTTACTGATTTTACAGTAAACACAACTGCCAAAATTACTAAAATCAGTTCCGTACTGGATTATTTTTGTAGATTTGCCTTCCAAATATTGATGTGACCTGGTCTTGAGAGATTAGATGAAATCACAACCAAAAGTGGGAAGGCTGCAGGCATATACACCTGCCTTTTAAAAAGCACACACCTAGCACATTCTAGTCTCAGATAAGGACAGAGAAGTTTCATTTCCCCAAGATTAGTGGGTGTGAAGACACTGGGATACAGTAAGACAGTTTATGAGAGAGAGAGAAATTTTAGTATCTATTTTCTAAGCAAACTATTTTGCTAAGAAATTTAGTTTACTAAAATGTTGGAATCTGCATCTACTTTTTTTTTTTTACGTTAAAAATCTTTTTATATTTGACAGTCCAGTCTGTTCACACAAAAAGGAGTCACGAGTTGTGCGGAATGAATAGTGAATCTGCTCAAAGTATTCTAAAGTTTTATTTCACAATTTGCATATGTTTCAAATAATCTAAAGCACCCCAGAGTTTCAAACAGACACTGGAAAGATTCAAGTAAATACAATATTTCAAAAAGAAAAAGGAGTACTTGTGGCACCTTAGAGACTAACCAATTTATTTGAGCATAATGAAGTGAGCTGTAGCTCACGAAAGCTTATGCTCAAATAAACTGGTTAGTCTCTAATGTGCCAGAAGTACTCCTTTTCTTTTTGCGAATACAGACTAACACGGCTGTTACTCTGAACCTACAATATTTCAGGCGACATTTCTTGTGGCTGCTCTGAGGATCACTCTTTGAAAGGGAGGATGAACTGGGAACAAAGGGGGAAGGCAGGAGGAGAACTGAAAGAATGTGCAGGCCAGCTGCACTCAGATACCACATGAATGAGCATGGTTTAAGAACCTGCATAGAACAGAACAGAACAGAACTGGGCCAGAAAGCCAGGGTTGTTGGAGAAGGACTGTGACCATAGCTCAGATGTGTTCTGCACAATATGGATTGGAACCACCACTGCAAATATCTCTATTCGTTAGGGTAATATCTGTCTCCACAGGTGAGGGAAGTCCCAAATTCAGGTATCCTCTAGCCCCCTGGTTTTGACTACGTGACAAGTGCTGCACAGTGGGCTTGAAGTCCACAGACTATACGAGCCAATGCAGCAGAGGCTCATGGCCCCTGAAAATGGACAGCCCCCAAGGTGATTACTGAAGATTGGACTAAGGATATTGTGAAAGTAGAATGAATTATATTGAAATTATAATTTATTAAAGAAATGCTGCTTGAAGAGTTTGTTGAAATATAGTTGTCAGGAAGAGAAACATTAAGGAGTGTGAGACAATGGGTCCTCAAACTAATTAACTTAGAGCTCCTACTGAGCTAGGAGACTGGTAAACGTTAGTATGCAAATAAGATATGTATGTATATTTGTCAGTTTCTGCTTCCTTTTGTCTCCTATGTTAAATTGGCTTTGGCTTATCTGTATAAATAAGTTAGCTTGAGCTTTTGCAGAAGGCTCACATATATCTGGGTGCATTGGCAAAGCGCTTTGCTAATAAACAAAGTGGTCTGACAAATTCAGTGAGTCTTGAATCTGACTTTGACAATATGCAATTGCATTTTGTCTCCCACAATACTCCACCCCACGTGGAAAGCTGGTGGAAGGATTGAAGGCTAGGAGAAGTCACAGCTAATAGAGCTAACTGGAGGATGACCATTCAGGTTCATATCAACTGTCGAGGTTTTCGAATTTGTTTTCATTCCACTCTGGAACTAAAACAAAACCTTTTGAACTTTTTATAAAAATGGGATTGTATCAAAATGTCCATTTTCTCTGATGATGCAAATGTTGAAATGTCTGAGAGACAGAAGCCTGGTGGTCAGGATGTGGGAGACGCAAGGTCAAATCCCTGTTCTCCCTGATTCAAAGCAGAATTTTTCATCTTAGCTCTCTCTGATTCAGGCATTTGACTGGACTTCCACTTTCCAGGTGCTCTAATTACCAGGCTAAGAACGTGAGTATCTCTATCTCTCCCCCAAAAAATGTTTGGGTTTTGACAAAACAACATATTTCAACAAAAATTCATGACACTGAAAATGTTTCAACCAGCTATTTCAGACTCCACCGAGAATACAAGATGACTTGTACTTCATCACTTCAGTGTCAGACTTCTACACCCTCACCCCATATATTGTAGAGCCAATGCCTACATTGACTAGAAAACCCTATCGTGACATAGCTAAGGACACAGTTCGTGGATAGGAATGGGGTGGGAGGATTAGAATAATTTCTCAGATACATCTGAGATCATGAGTTGTGCAGTCAGCCTGGCAACATCTACAGCCAAACTAGCACACACGTGCAACTTCAGGATTGGATCCTCCAATTTTGTATTAGCTATCAATCAACCCAAGAGAGTGATGGCTTGCCATTGCTACGCATGGAAGGATGATGTTCAGATACAGAAGCTACCCCATGACTTGTGGCATAACCGCCAACATATGATTTGTCTACCTGGATTAAAGTAAAATCTGAAGTGCTGGTGGCCACCCAGGAGAAGCAGGAATGGGATGATAGTGCTGATACAGCACACTGAATTCATACGAGGGCAGCATGAGAAGCAGAAGGCCAAGAGTGGGAAGCAAGAAAGGGCATTCCACCTGGACATGCATTTGTAGGGGCACACGTGAACATAGCACATAATTCTACCTATTCAGAACAAATTACTCTGCTACAGGAGAACCGAACGTGAAGACCAAGGGCCAGAGATGGAGCTTTGGAGATTACTTCAATATAGCTACACCAAGTTATACTACCTGAGGATTCGGACCTTAATTACTGAGGCAACTTAACCTACAAGCATACTCCTGAGACTCTAGGGTTAAAATCAACCGTACTGCAGTGAAAGGGATGGTACGAGTGATGCGCAGCACTGTTTCCCGAGCACAGGGCTAGGTCTATCAGGCACAGCGAACTCAAAAAGCTATAGCTTCCACGGATGCCCATGGCTAATCTTTAGAGAGCAAAACTACCTAACCTACTTCCCCCACACCTTTAAGTATAACCTCCTACATCTAGATAACATGAACTTTACTCTTAGCAATGTTTAAGGGACTCATTCTGTTAATCTATATTCAGCTGTGCTACAATCAACATGTGTTACAGCTCAATACAAGACTGAATGAGTAGAGCTGAGCCTGGATGGGCAAACTTGGGGTAAAGATCAGAGCTGGAAAGGGATTTTGGTTTTATCTCTAATGCAGAGGCAGTATAACTCCAGTATCTTAGAAAAAGCGTAATACAATTGTGTTTAATTTTGATTCCAAGTAAAAACTGGAAAGAAAACTACTGGTTATGTGTTATATGTGAGACAGCAAAGAGAAAGGAAAAAAGAATTTTCTCATCCCAAAAGAATATACTCATTCATTACTCTTTCATGTCACATGTGACATTTCAACAATATTTTGTGATTCCCCCTGAAAAAACAAAACCACAAAACCTTCATTGTACCCATCAGAAACACAGAATGATAATTTTATATATGTTTATTATATACCGTGTTTTTGAATAAAAGATTGTTTCTTATAGACAATATGTTGCTAACAAATCATTCACACAATTATTGAAAATGTGGAGCACTGTCTGCTGGAAATGCAATGACATTGCTGAAGTAACTCAGTGCGTATTTGCCTAGGGACATTCTGTAATTGGCATTTCTAACCTGATTTTTAATCCATTGTTTTAAATTACTTCAAGAGCCTGATATTCCTTATTTGTATTCAGCTGGGAAAGCACAAGGGCTTGTTTAAATATAAATAAATAAATCTCTGAGGACAACATAGCACTGGCATGTAACCAGATATTTACGATCTGCAATATGCTAGCTTGAATAAGTGATTTCGGGCAGTTCTGAGAAGATGATAATGGTGGAGGGAGAGACAAGAAAGATGAGCAGTATTTCATATTAGATCAACGCATCAGATTAATTTTATTTATGAAGGTTCTCCAGGTACACATTTTAAGGGGAGAACACCATACTGAAGTGTAACTATCAGTGAGATTTCCATGTGATCAGCTGATCAAGCCCAGAGAAGTTTACATTCTATTTTCCTACTCTGTAGATTAGGAACTTTTTTGTTGTTGTTATTGTTGAGGGTAACATACCCTTCTATATCAACAGAAAGGAATGCCAGAGTAAGGATTCAACAGAAAGACTGACATGTATAGGGGGTGCACTGACAGTATGTGTCAGGATTTACATTTCCTATAGAAATCAAATACATGATCAGTTAGATTCTGTATGTTATTGCTTTTTCTAATTTGAAAATTAGAGTAGAAGACGACTTTGTGATACAGTAGAACTTCAGAGTTATTTAAACCAGAGTTACGAACGGACTGGTTGACCACACACACCTCATCTGGAACTGTAAGTATGCAATCGGGGAACAGAAATGGAAAAAAAGCAAATACTGTACAGAACTGTTAAATGTAAACTACTAAAAAAGGGAAAGTCTAAAAAAAAAGATTTGTCAAGGGAAGGAAACTGTTTCTGTGCTTGTTTCATTTAAATTAAGATGGTTAAAAGCATTTTTCTTCTGCAAAGTTTCAAAGCTCTATTAAGTCAGTGTTCAGTTGTAAACATTTGAAACAACCACTATATTTTGTTCAGAGTTATGAACAACTTCCATTTACGAAGTGTTTGTAACTCTGAGGTTCTACTGTACTTTGCACCTCACTTGCAGATAAAGATTGGACAACTTCAACTACCCAATAAGCATCATTCTGCCTCCACCTGATGAAATGACACAAAAATATCCCTGACAGTTCTCCAACACCAGTTTTCCCAGGTTAGATATGGAACAGAAATGAATGGGATTGGGAGGAATCCATTACATCCTCAAGAAAAGTTATGAAACAGTGTCTGGTACAAAAAACCATCTGTTCCACAACTACCCAGCAGCAACTTTCACTTCCTATATGTTGAAGTATTTCCATCAGTACCTACTTAATCGTGGGACCCTGTCATATCATTGCTCTTTGTTGTCCATCTACCCACATTGTAAGCTCCAGACGGGGACCAACAAAACCATGCCATTTTCTGCCCATGTCATGTATAGATATCTATTTAGTTGGTCTCCCCATCGTGAATGAGATTCCTCAATGTCATATACAACAACACACTTTAATTTCATCATTGCAGCTCTTAACAAGCAGCAAGTGAGGATAACCCAAGGTATTTTTCCATCTTTTATCAACGTTACTTATAGCAGCAGCGCAAAGATGAATTTCAAGTTTGAGATGCATAGAAACATAACAACACTTTTCTTTGTAAATTGATGACTCTGTTGCACATTGTTCCCATTAAACAACTAAATGATATTTTATTGCACTTCACCAGAAGATACAAACGTAGCCTACCATGCAATAGGTATATAAAAGAACGGACAGCAAGTGTTTAAAAGGAAGCACAGGGTTTCAACCATCATGTGTGAAAAACACATTATTTCAGAAACAGGCCTGTGTACTGTTACTCCACTTTAAAGGGCTTGATTTCCTCCTGAACCATTTCCTGTAAGCTGAAACTTTTTCAGCATAAAAACTGAATGCAGCAGTTATGGTCTTAAGTGATTTGGAACCTTTGGTTTACATATCGCATGATACTGAACTGCAAATACTCTAAGAAAATAATCTGCCCTTGAAGATTAGAGCAAGAACTTTTTTTTAGCATGCATTTTCTTTAATAGACTATAGATTGCTGTCTTGACTGTCTTTCATATATGTTAATCAAGATAGATGTGGAAGATGTTACAAGAAAAGAGCAGTAAACATCAAAGAAAGTAGCCTAGATAAATCTTCAGCATAAATAAGCCACAGTTGGTATGGAACCAGAGTAATCAGCTAGCGACTTGCGTAAAATTAGGTCATGCCCTTTCTCTTCTGTCATGAAAATAACTACAGTGAAATACCTTTAATGTATTTAAAATCCCAGTGGATGTATTGACAGTACCTTTGTCTGGACCATGCCTGGTCTCTGGTCCCTCAAGTGCTCCAGGGTAGCAGCAATATCAATCTCTTTAGCACCTGTAACAAACCACAAACTGGGATGAGTTCAGAGCAAAAGATAATACATGCTGAATCTGTCAATCTCCTGCTATCGGGTTCCCTTTAGGCGAACAGTCCAATTGAAAATTATTACATCCATCCCTCAGCAGACTAGGCAGACAGCTGCAATTTTTGTGTTCATAAAGGAAAAAAAAAAAGAGGAAAAGGCAGTTTTGATTAGCATTAATTCAAGAAAACCCGGAGAAAAACAAATTCTTAAGAGATGCCCAGACAGATACTTCCCAACAGCAGAACATATTTATTAGAAACGACAGGCCCATCCTGGCAATGCTTATTGCTGTAAGTTGCCCCATTGCCGGTGCAGGGGATATGCATGGTTTAAGCTCTAAGCATTTACCATTATCAGTTCTATCACATTTTAAAAAGGTCTCAAAGCCAACTGCAGTCAGGTTTATGCTAATATAAACAGCATGAACATCCTCTTTAAGAGAGACACTCCCACAGTTCCCCTCAATAGCACCTTTTCAGGAAAATTCACACTCAAAACACTCAAGAAAGGCAATTTAAAACAAAACAGTTTAATTTTGTTTTAATGTGGGGAAAATACCAAGAAAATCTTTAAAAACAAATCACCAAGGCTAAGAAAATATATCACTTTGTAACGTCTTCCTGAAAACAAGCATTTCCGTATCTGTATCAGAAATAGACCTTTATTCATACAATGGGTGTAGCAAGGACAGCTCAAAGGTTGCCACCTGGGATCTCTACATATTACATGGGACTTTACATGAGATATTTGATGATAAAGTAGGAAGATATTTAAGACAAAAATAAAGATCTCCTCAAAAAACCAAAAGAAAAGAAAGACACTTCACAAAAGTGTAATAAATAAAATAAAATAATAAAATAATAATATCACATCTCAACCACAGCTGATGCAGCTAGAATTTCCATGGAAAGCATCAATTCAGGTGAGGATTGCACCACAGAAAACGACAAACAACTGTTGCCCTTGTCTGCAGAACAGGAGCACCTTTTTAACAATCTGAGTATTTAATTTTAATGGGAACAGTGTAACTTAATCCACACCCACACAGTGAAGGAGGGATTTTCAAAGTTTCACCTTTAGCTACAGTGGGGGAAGAGTTAGGCTGATGCTGTACTTTTTTCAAAATCCCACCTATAATTTTTATAAAGGATGGCAGCCCCTATGCCTAGGCATTAAGATTAAAATGTCAAGGTAACCCAAGGGGGGAAAAGGGTTGCGCAGGAACCCAATGATACTGTTCAGTGTTCAGGCAGACTTCCATACCCCCTTTTATGAAAATGTCAATGTCAGGCAAAAGTTGATTTTACAATACACATTTTTCAAACCTCTTGAGAATCAACATTCAGAAAAATCTTAAAAGTGCATTAAATAAGCCACTGAGCTCCTTCCTTTCTATTGTACAGATTATGGTGCTGAACAGGGTGCTAATACACGATCATCAACAGGACTACAGCCCTGCTAGTGTGCACGATGTCTGGTCATAAGGTCCTGATTCAGCAAAGCGGTTAAGCACCTGAGTAGCACCACTGGACTAGCGATCTTAAAGTTAAGCTCGTGTTTAAGTGTTTTGCTGAATCTGAGCATAAGTGCTTGGAAGATCTGACTTCGTTTGGCGTTCAGCGTATCAATCATTACGAATCATAGACTATGTTAGCTGACGGAAGAGGGAAGATAATGAAGGTAGATCAGACAGGGTACCCCCTTGCCTTCCCCAATACACACACACATTACTACCTGCTCAAGCGACCCTTACAGGCATAGGAGAAAAGAGAACATGTTTTGCAGCTCTTAAAAAAAAAAAAAAAATAAAAAACCAAAACCCCACCATGACTGGGAAATGCTCAGAGACTATGGTAATGGGGCCTACATAAATGCCCCAAGAGACTAATCAACTGAACATAGTGCTGCAAAATTGGGCTGCTGCTTTGAAAGAAAATGCGTGGAACAAGAAAATTCGGAGCAGAAGATGAGATCTATGGCAAGAGGTAACCCTGGTATTTTCTCTCTACATGAGCAAACCTCCTCCCTCCCAAACACTACCACACCTTTCACATCTATTCCCTCATTGTACCAAACCCAAAATAAACATATCTCACTATTCCTCTAACGAAACGCAGTGTGATAAGGGTTTTTTCTATTCTAAATATGCCAGATTGGTAGCATATTACATAAGCTCCACTATATTCTGTGGTTTCAGAGTATCAGCCATGTTAGTCTGTATTCGCAAAAAGAAAAGGAGGACTTGTGACACCTTACAGACTAACAAATTTATCTGAGCATAAGCTTTTGTGAGCTACAGCTCACTTCATATTGTGTGTTGGTCTATGGAATAGCTTAAGTCACAATTCTAGACTAAGGAGGAGATTTTCAAAGGCATAAACACCCAACTCACATTCAGAATCAAGGGGAGTTGGATGTCTAACTTCCTTGTGTCTATTTGACTATGTCTTCCTAATTGCTTTAGTGGCACACATGACATAAATTCATGGTCTTCATCACTTTGAGGTTTTTCATTTCCACCTGGAAGTGCAGAACAGTGACATAATAGACAGCATTTTTCACCCTGGAGCACACAAAAGCACTTTACATACAGCATCACTGCTATGCAGACATCCCTGGGAAAGGAGGCATTGTAGTTGGAGAAAGGGAAATCTTATCTAGGGACAGTAGGTCAAAATCCATACACAGTGTGCTGCCATGGAAACCTTCACATCCACACAGAGCTGAAAGGACTACACATTTTTATAGTTCTCATCTGAACGGCTCACACACAAGGTACAGGTAACTCAATTTATCTATAGTGGAAAAAGGAAGAGCTGAGTCAGCCCTATCAGGACTTGAACCTATGACTCCAAGGACACCTAAATATTGCAAATGTTTTGCTTAGGCCATTAACCCATCCCCTCTACCAACAGATAAAAATACCAGTATGCTGTCTGTGGAAACAATGTATATCGTATAGGAAAGGGTAAAAAGTACTGGCTCAAATCCAGCCACAGATAACTGGAAAGGAGAAAGCAGAATATGTCAATAAGGTAAGGTTTTGTGCCTGTTTGTCTAAAACACATATCCCTCTGTCATATAATGCCATTGGCTTCAGGAAATAAAGTTAAAAGGGCAATGTCTAAACTGTATAAAGAATTGACTTTTCTCCTATGACTACATTTTATCTCATAACCAAGGTCTTCCATGAAATAAATATGGTCCCTGCTTGCCACAGGCTGCCTTTTAATAAGAGATTTCTGTGTTTGTTTTATATGTATCTAGGAGCAAAATTTACTGTGAGATTGAGTAGCTGCTGTCGTAGTAGCAGCAGTAATCTGAGAGGTGAATTTGTAAGCATTTTTACAGAATACACCTTAGCTTCTGTCATCCCTATTTACACTGAGCAGTACCTGACTCTCATTGGACTCAGTAGGACCACACATCATACACCAATACTCAATAAAGTGGGTAGAATCCAGCATTTGGTAATTAACAATAACATTTTTAAAAGATCAAGGCATTTACAGTGAGCGGTCAAACAACCCACATCAGAAAATGTTAGCAGCCTAAACAGAGAGAAAACATGAAAAGACGCAAGTTGAATTATATTTTGCCCCAAGGAGAGAAACAGTTTCTGAAGTTTTGGGTCAACCCTCCTCCTCCACCTCCTGCTCCTCCCCTGGGCAGCAATGTAGGAATTGGCACTAAGGAGCTGGCGCTCCTGATTAGCAGCTTCCAAAGGGTTAAATGTTTGGCCTGAGGAGAGTCACATCAGTAGACTATCCAGTAATACAATAAATAACAGACATGAGTTAATCAAGATCCATTGCAATAGGCTGTCTGAGGGTCGCACTGGCAACTCCCAGTATCTAAACAAACAGGATATTAATATTACTCATACGACTAATGCCCAGAGGCCCCAGTCAGTATTGGGGTCCCAGTGTGTCAGGCACTATACAAACTCCTAAAATGCAAGCCCTGATAACAGCAGCATTTCTTTAGAGGGAAGTTTGTAAACAACTAAAACATGACTTTATTTATTACACAATATCCTCACACGTGCTTACACTGAAGGCAAGGGCAAAAGCCCTATAATGGGTCCAGGATCTTCACTGAGCTAACCATCCATGTTACACTAAGGAGGACATTCATGCTGGGAACCACTTTCGGATATATCAGCAAATGCTCTAGAAAAAGACAAAAATTGGGTAAACTATACGTGAATTTATTCACAAAGAACATTAAAGGGTGGGTTGGGGTATTAGTTAAGTCAACTCCTGGCTCAGAGATTTCCTGTGTGACCTTGGGTAAATCATTTACTCTACCCTGTGGCCTCACTTCATCATGTGTAAAAAGGAATACTACTTCTCTCTCACACAGGGGTATAGTGAGGATAAAATCCAGAGCTGCTTTTACGGGTGGACAATCAAAGTGATGCACCTGGATGCCAACTTTCAGTGGGCACCATGCCAGGGGTGGGGTATGGAAACATCTTCCACCTTGGCTGGCAAAATACCTAGGGTTGTTTCTCATAAAATCCATTCATGGTTGAGAGGTGCTCAGTTAGTACAGTTATGAGGGCAAGATAATCTATATTACTGTTTAAATAGTTGTGACATTGGGGTGTGAGGTTACAAACATGGGATTACTGGGACTTCCATTGTATCCTTAAGGAGGAGGAGATGAGCTGTGTGAAAATAAGCTCTCATCCAAATAGAAAAAAATGGAATACTAAAGGAAATATGGAAAATGACCTGTCATATGCACTTCTTTTTGTGCCACATAGGTGTTCAATTTCATCCCTGTGAGCTATTCCCTCTCTAATGTATCTTTTTATATTTACTAAATAATAAAGATTTTGTATTAGTTCTTGAAGGGCAAAGGGTCTTGTTAGGTCAGATTAAAACCTGTTTTATTAAAATCTCCAAGGAAACAGTCCCGAAGAGCCCCTAGGTCAGTTCTTTTCAATGATATTGCTAGAAGCCGAAAGAGGTCCAATTAATACTTGTAAGACACTGCTGATTGGCAGCCTTTTAGCTTCAGTCATGTACTTTGCTGTATTTGCAGTCTGTCAGGCATGCCATGAAAGAATCATTTTGGAGTAGCATGTTTTAATCTTATGAAATAGTGAAAAACAGTATACGCGAAAAAACTCTTAAGGACAGAGGTATGACAGCAATGAAAGTCAGATGTCCGATCACAGTGTGTGTATATATATTGGGAGAATATTGCCAGGTCACTGATCATTAGTGTCGATGGCACCCCAGCCATAACTCCAACTCCATCTATGATCCTCATTGGACAAAGGCTAAAAGACACCATTGCCAACCATAAAAGACTCTGCAGGGAGGAAGTGAGATCTCTTCTTTCTTCCTTATCCTGTTTTGTCTCAAATGCAAGTGAAATAAAATACACTTGTAAACAATGTTTGGAGTACAAACATTTTTTTAAACTGAAGGTGATGGATAGAAACTGTAAATATTTAAGCAATTCTCATTTGCTGTAACTACTAGAGGTCTGTTACTGGCTGCGAGGGTCACTTAATGTCATGACATAAAAAACAGAGAGAAGCCTCAGCAAAGAGTCAGTGAAGCTGCAACACTTTTGAGGAGGAACTCCCCCACCCCTACAACCATTTTTAAGGTTAATGCAGGAGATCATAGATACAAACTGGAGTTTTCAGTGAAAGACAGTTATCCCACTCTTTTGCAGAAAGTGGATTCCAGTGTGTGTATTTGGGGATGGGAATAAGAATAAATAGGTTAAATCTAAGGGCTTGTCTCCACTTTTTGTGGATCGATGCTGCAGCGATTGATTCACCGGGGGTTGATTTAGCGGGTCTAGTGAAGACCCACGAAATCGACCACTGATCGCTCTCCCATCCACTCTGGTACTCCACAGGAACGAGAAGAGTAAGGGGAGTCAATGGGTGACTAGACATAGACTAGACATAGTCTAGTGCGGTCCCCGTTAAGTAGATCTAAGCTCTGTCAACTTGAGTTACGCTACTAATGTAACTCAAATTGAGTAGTTTAGATCGACTTTCCTCCATAGTGTAGACCTGCCCTAAGGGTCATAGTCACTTTTTCAACCCAGACAGAAATACATTTTACTCTAACCCTATTAGAAACTTTCCACCCCAGTCAATATATACACAAGGTTTTTTTTAAAAAAATCCACAATCAATCTCTGTTTTTCACAATTAACAGGAAAAGTATGCATGTACACAGTGAAAAGAACATTAAATCACAATAAGGAAAAAAGAGAAAATATTTCAAAATTTTAATAAGACATATTACTATGCCATATAATAATACTATATACACACAATTTTTATTAATATTAGATAATATTGTATATTGAATTTATCATGCATTCTGAAGGAAAATGATTGAAGTTATCAAGTTTCAGAGTAACAGCTGTGTTAGTCCATATCCGCAAAAAGAACAGGAGTTCTTGTGGCACCTTAGAGACTAACACATTTATTTGAGCATAGCCCACAAAAGCTTATGCTCAAGTAAATTTGTTAGTCTCTAAGGTGCCACAAGTACTCCTGTTCTTTTTGAAGTTATCAAGTACAGGTCAGCTTGTACATCCCATGTATACTTGTCTGGGGTAGATGGAATCTACAACCAGCCAGCGCAACCTAAATTACTACATCTTCAACAGTCTTGTAGGGCTTGAGATTCTGTACTGGCATGTCAATTTTAAGCCAATATCCTTTGTCACTGCAGAAGAATAAGTAACTGCAGAGATAAAATTTGTGTAAATTTTTCATTGACTACTAGAGCAAACTCTGCCCTACACAGTCTATTGACAGCATGAAAATGCAGAAACCAATCATCACTAATTGGACTAAAGGGGTGCTGATTTCTACTAAGCTGTCATAAATATAAGGGGAAGGGTAACGACCTTTCTGTATACAGTGCTATAAAATCCCTCCTGGCCAGAGGCAACATCCTGTTACCTGTAAAGGGATAAGAAGCTCAGCTAACCTGGCTGGCACCTGACCCAAAGGACCAATAAAGGGACAAGATACTTTCAAATCTTGGGGGCTGGTGAGGCTTTTGTTGTGCTCTTTGTTTATGTGGTGGTTCTCTCTTGGACTGAGAGAGGTCAGACAGAAATCCATCTTCCCCAAACCATCCTGATCCAAGTCTCCAATATTGCAAACAGTATAGGTAAGCCAGGCAAGGCGGATTAGTTTATCTTTTGTTTTATGTGAATTTTCCCTGTGTTAAGAGGGAGGTTTATTCCTGTTTTCTGTAACTTTAAGGTTTTGCCCAGAGGGGGATCCTCTGTGTTTTGAATCTGAATACCCTGTAAAATATTTTCCATCCTGATTTTACAGAGATGATTTTTACCTTTTTAAAAAAAAATAAAATAAAATAAAATCCTTCTTTTAAGAACCTGACTGATTTTTCCATTGTTCCAAGATCCAGGGGTTTGGGTCTTTGATGATTTTGTAACAAATTGGTTAGGATATTATTCTCAAGCCTCCCCAGGAAAGAGGGTGTAGGGTTTGGGGGGATATTTTGGGGGAAGTCGTCTCCAAGTGGTCTCTTTCCCTGTTCTTTGTTTAAAACGCTTGGTGGTGGCAGCATACTGTTCAAGGCCAAAATACAGTTTGTACCTTGGAGAAGTTTTTAACGTAAGCTGGTAAGAATAAGCTTTCATGCGGGTCCCCACATCTGTACCCTAGAGTTCAGAGTGGGGAAGGAACCCTGACATAAGCCAAGGGAATTCTACTCTTAGCAGGACTGGGTTTATTTTAACATTTAGATTCCCACTCAGTGGGAGTTGATGGTCCTCTGCTTTTTACAAGATTCCATCCTAGCTATTGTACTTGAAAAGAGGATGCAGGTAATAGAGGATTACTTTTAAAACCCATAATGACACCTGTATGATTAATGTTATGGTCACACTAACAGGCACTGCTACATATAACCCTTTCAAACTAACATATGAGCACCAACTATGACCACTGTAGCATTTCATACACACATTCCCATATACATGCAATACAAAGGGATACTGGCTTTGGCAACTCTAAGTCAAATTTATACAGGGGATTCTATGACCCCCACCTTAGCTCTTCCACAATGTCACAATTCTGGACAATCCACCGTTTCCAGCACCTGTGCCAGAAGCTGTAGGCTAGTCACCTGGAAGACAATTGTTGAATCAAGTGCAGTTTTGAATATGCCACTCAGTGCTGTGTTTAATGGTTTGCTCAAAGAAATCTGCTCCTTCTTGAATCCCCATATGGGAGTGTGCACATGTATGTTACATAGACTGGTGTTGAGATCCAGCTGGCCCATATGGGTCTTTCAAATTGCAAGATCTATATTTATTTTACTCTAGTTTTCTATTGCGAGTACATTAGCTAGTGATAGAGCATTCATTAGATACTACACAGAATGAACTGAGGAAAATATGCAACAATTCTGGACAAGTCTTTAATAAAAGGTAGCCTTCTATAAGAGTCACAATGGGATTGGTTTAAGATTGCGCAGAAATTATACTTTAGTGTCATAACCTACATTGTAACTTTAAGGAACAGAGACTTCCATCTGGTCAATTAAACACTTCTCTTGAAATCCATCTATGGATTGAATGCATAAGATTAACTGTAAAAATGTAGTTCTTCACTCTGTATTTACCTCGTTTTCTAAATGTTTGCCCAGCTGCTTATTGAACTGATAGCACACCATTGTATGGCTGGCTTTTTCAGTTTGTTTCATATTCTAACCTATCCTTTGTGTGAAGAAATGCTGCCCAAATTCCTTATGTGCTTGTCTCCTCCTCAGCTCCAGTCAATGACCTCTTGTTTTCAAATTAGTTACTATCTCAAGCTGCTTACTGACATCAATACATTCCTTTCATGATCTTCCAAAGCTCTATGGGGACCCCCTTAGTTTTTCTTTTCCCAAGATATAGTCCATGTCTGATCAATCTTTCTTCACGATTCATGTGCCTCACATCCTGAATAATTAGGATTGCTCTCTACCATACTTTCAGTCCCAATACCGTCCTACAGAGCAATCTCTGTGAACATAAACTCCAAAGTATTTAAAAAAAAAAATCACATCAATAACTTGTTTGCCTTTTGTTTATAACCTCTATGCATCATAAGGGAAAATATCAGCACAATCAGTCCTCAGAATATGCTATGGGAAATATAAACCAGCATCACTTTCCCAGTGAGCTCTCACTCATTTTTCAGTAGAAGCTTGCTGGAATGTTCAAGTTTTTCATAGGTTTTTGTTTTAATTTGTTATTAATGGATTACTTTACAGCACCAATCAGCCATTCCAAAAATGTATACATGTAACGCTACTCATCGAAATGTGTTATTCAAAAGCAGAAATTTATACAATTAAAATGTGCTTTTAAGTTGTTTGTTCTAAGTAGCACAAGTTCGCCTTTCTTGGAAGGCTCTACCATTAAAAAAATTGACCTAGACATCCACTGTGCACTTTTGCCTGTGGCTTGGGGTAAAGCTCCCTTTGTGGTCAATTATGTGGTAGGCAAGCATGCAACAAGCAATATTGCTTAATTGTGTTCCTTGGGTAATTCGGTGCCAGTTACATTACATAAAACGAACTCACTTGCAGAACTGCCCTGGTTAATATACAATATGTATACATGGATGCAAAGAACTGTCTTCATAAAAAGACTGAAGAAGAGATGAAGAAGAAACCTGAAGAATTCTGTGCAAGTTTGAAAGCTTCTCTCTCTTATCAGCAGAAGTCAGTTCAATAAAAGCTATTAACTCAACCACCTTGCCTCTTCATAAAAAGCATCAGTAACATTTCAGACATTATGCAATCACCATTATTGCTAATACTTGGGGCCAGGTTGTGGAGAATACAAAAGTGCAGATACCAAAACCTAGAACTTTGCTTTACTGACCTTAATTTTTTCCTAAGATAATTATCCAGATCTAACTAACTGGATACAGAATTCAAGGCTTCACTATACAATGGATTCAAATCTAGAAGACAAAATAAACAAACAAATCCCAGCTACCCATTTTAAAACTCAGAATTTTTCTGCCCTAAATTTTCCACAGGAATTCCATCACTTTCTAGTCTCACTTCACAGCCTCTGAAATATCAAACAAACAATAAGATGACAATCTTCTCTCTAAACCATATTTAGTCTGTCAACTATGGTAATAAAACATTCTGTAAATTCTGTGTTTACAGTGGAAACTGGCTACTAGAACTAAATCTTCTCTCATTTACCCCAGTATAAATCCAGACTAACTGCACAGAAGTCCAGGAAGTTGATCCAAATTTACATCATTGTAACTGGAAAACAGAATTTGACTTAATCTTTATACAGGGACATAAAAATTAACAGATTAAATCCAATTTAAAATACTAATGTGTACAAGTATTATCTTTTACACAAGCTTCTTTTTAGTGGCGGTGACCT
Organism: Natator depressus; assembly: GCF_965152275.1. Classification (NCBI taxonomy): domain Eukaryota; kingdom Metazoa; phylum Chordata; order Testudines; family Cheloniidae; genus Natator; species Natator depressus. The sequence goes on along the minus strand of NC_134235.1, from coordinate 244,138,349 downwards.
GTCTATTTTATTATGCTTGTTAGATCTGTGTTATGAATAAGCAAAAGGCCCTAGTGAAAAGGGATCTGTTTAGCTAAATACTTTGGCATATTGCTATTGGTAATGATGAGTCACAAGAGGAACTAAGGAATCCTTCTAGCTTTCACATTTGGAAGAGGTTTCACTGAGTTTGGCTATGCTACATCCAATCTTTATGCTGTATTCTCAGATTCTGAAATTTATAATGTATTTCAATAGAATTTGATAACTCATATTTTCCTTCCTCTAAATTCCAATCGCTTCAATTAGTATCCAAAATTCAAATAATTATTTGCACTATGAAGACCTCTCAGAAGAGGAAAACAAAACTGGAAATCTCATATAATTTTCCTTCAGATTCGTTCCTTCCTTCATCATGCCAGAGAACACTCCAGTAATAGTCTCTTGTAGTACTTCAGTACTTGTGCTCACTACCAGAATGAAGAAGGGCAGAAAAGAAAGATGAGGAAGGGAAGAATGCTGAAGTTCTTCTGTGTTTCAAAAAAGAAAAAGCCCAAGCAGTTCAGGTTTGGTGTGGTTTTGGGGGGAAGTTCAGATGGATTATTTTATCTAAGACAGCTTACCCAGCTCTGTGGAAAAAAAGCTAAACAAAATCTTGCTGAATGTATTAATGTGAACATATGAATGAAGAATGTTAAAATTCATAACAGGAAATTGCCGCTGAAATGCACTGTAGCAAGCATTCTCTAATCATCAAAAGACCATGAACTGTCATTTTCTTCCCCCATTCAACCACTGAAAGTGCACACTGATTTCAAAGGAAACCTCTAAACTTTTCACTCAGGAACAAAGCTTGGACTAAAATGTGCATCTGGGAACTGAAAAGGTGGTATTACCCGGGCACTTTTCTGTAACACCCTTAAAATGCCATTGTTCATTGAAATGGAAGATCATCATTTAGAGGTGTCAAGTCCTAGTGCCTTCAGTAAGGCTAGACTTGAGGCACCACTCAAGTCAATGGGAATGTTGCTATTGATTTCAATAGTAGCAGGATTAGACCCTTGTTAGGACACTGCTCTGCATAAGGAATAATATAACCAATAACTGTAGCAAAAGTACCAGGATGGCAAAGCATAGCACTGAAGCTAGTGGAACTGTTAAATATAAGAATAAACTTAACTGTAAAACTTTTCACTGACCCCATGCTAGAGGAATAATTTGGACATTTAAATACAACTGATTTGTGACTGCAGAGCATAAAACCAAAGTTGAATAGACTGCTTGTGTTGAAAATTTGGTACAGAATGGATATCAGTGTCATTTGTCTTAACTATTCCAATTTTATACAATTAGATTATTTAACATGGCATCTTACACTAATGGATCTTACAATGCACAGATAAGCCACTATGTTTATAATAAAGAGTATACCATAATTCATTACAGACAGACAGCCCAACAGGAAATCCTTCATGATGATATGCAAAGCCAAAGGGGCTCCAAAAATGCATGCTGAAGTTGTTTGAATAACAATGGCAACCGGGGGACTGGAATGTGTTTACTCAGCATAGTGCTTCCCCCAGCATCATGAGATCTTTTCACATGCCCTGCTCACTACTCAAACACAAAATGCAGGAGGAAATCCTTAACATTTATGACGAAAGTATTCTGGCAGAACCATTTCTGTGATCACAGTGTTAGCTTCAATGTTCCCATACAACCACAACTGAAGTGCACTAGAATAGTGTGGGAGTTTTTTGGGGTGTGTGTGGGTTTTGAGGTTGACTTGGCAAATGTTGTATCACTGTTTGTGAAGTTGTATCACTTATCATGTAATATGAAATCCTTACCAATTGATTTCTGCTGCCATAAATCTGAATAATTTAAATAACTGATTGTTTGCTTTAAGTGTATAAAACAGTATAGTTTAGTGCAACTCTGACCAGCTGTAGTAGCAGTAGATCTGAATTTATAACATATTTTAACAGATGTATCAGCACTAATTTACTATGTGATTAGGAGTGAAAATTTTAAACGACAAAAGCATTTACAGTTAAATGCCAAAAAGAAATCATTTCAAATGTAGAAAAGTAAATCATTACATGAAAAAGAAACACCCTTTTCTAAATCTGCCCTATTAAAAATCCCACTAAAGAGCCAAAGCATTTTATTGATTGTTTTCTACTTTCCCACTGCTGAAACTAAATAGTCCTCTATTTACATTGATTTAAAAATGTATTATTGTCTACTTTCTAATAAACCAGACAGTGGAACAAGAACTCAAATTATTCTAAGTTTATTCTTAAAAGTCTTTTTGTTTTTGGGGGGGGGGGAAGGGAGGAGACTGAATCCTTAATCCTTAAAAGCCTTTTTGAAAGAAATGTTAGTAGATGCTGGCCTTGCAGCTGGGCCCAGATTGAAAGTGCACTTACATTTTTCTGTTTAGAACTGAAGGACTCTAAACTTAGTGCTAGCACTCCACATAAAAGCTTTGGAAATGGCATTCTTTGGTACTCGTGCAATTCATTCTTTAAGAAAAGGAAATGGAAAGAAAGATTTCATGTCCAGGGCTTCAGGCCTTTGATCATTTGATGAACATTGGATCCTCAACCTGGGCCTCAAACTTCTCAGGCCAGACAAAGAAGGCCTAGGCCTCACAGACTGGGCCTAGATTCCTGTCAGAACAAAACCTTTGGCTGCCTCACAGTGTGACAGCCTGGGAAAGGCCCACCTCAGCAGGGTTGAGATGCCCGCTTTGCCCTTTGATCTTTCATTTAAACTACAGCCAAAGCACCAGGTCAGAGGATTTCAAATTGCACACCCCCATTGGCAGAGGGGAGCAGGTCAAGAACAAAATGGGGGTGACCAATCTAAAAAGCCCTGTGACTCCTTTCTTTGGCCAGTTTCACATGACTTGTCTTGTATTGTGCAACACTAAGCCCACACTTAAAATGGAATTTGACATTACATGGTACAATGGAGTCAATAAATTGCATTCTTTAGTGCTCTTACAACAAAGTCAACCCTTCCTTAAGTGGTTGAAAGCCTGAAGCTAGAAAATATTTCTCATTTATTTCTCTATGTGAGCAAATTTCATATATTTTAAATCTAGTTTTCATCACATCCTCTCTTGGCTGATGGCTGAAATGAGTATAACTAATATTTAATGGATGTGTACATCAGTTTTATCATGTATCGCAGCCATTATTTGGAGAGATGAATTTGCCACTTGAAATATAAATGTACCAAATAGCTGAAATTCCTACATATTCTTTCACAAAACACAAATACACTTTCCAATGAGACTGGAAAAAATCATCTCATTTTGCTGGAGAATTTTCAGTCTGGGACTTGGCATAAGGCAGGCACACAACTTCTTTTCACATCAATAGCAAGTTCCACATGATGCTCAAGGGCACAAAACATAGCCCTTTGTGTGTGTGTTTGATGAGACATGTTAACAGTCAGAAACAGGGGAGAAGAAATGTCAAACTCCTGTATCTGAAGGAATGGAATGTCATTATTTCTGGGACATGACAATTTCAGAAGCGAGAGAAAGATTGCAAAACATGGATTTTATTTTTAAACTATGTATAGGAAGCTGACTAAGATTAAACAATTCATTGAATTAACTAATGTTGGTACAGTGATTAGAAGACAAAATGCTAAATATAATTTCTACATGTACATGTCAGCTAATCTGCATTATCATTTTCTTGTGAAGTGAAAACTCACATACACACAGGGCAAGATTGTGACTGACCATAGCACTAGCTTCAAAAAAGGGATGCAGAAAGACAGTGATGAGAAGGCAGAAGACTGCTATTTATTTATTTCTGAAAGTGCGAGGTGCTGTACAAACACAAAGGAAGACATATTCCCTACCCCTAAAAACCTTACACTGTAAGACTATAAAACAGACAGACAGAAATGAAGTGGAAGTAAAGTGTTGATTGACCAAGTCCTTATAAAATAGGGTAGGGCTTTAAAACTGTGCAGCATTGGCTTGTCTCTGCTCCCACTGAGGTAAATGGCTAATGCTGAGCACTTTTGAAACTCCCAACTATTACACTTTTAACACAGTGGGTTATTTACTTTATTTTATTGTCTATTTATCAGACAGTGACTATCTCCATGTACCCCAGCATTTCCCATAATCAAATAAGTCATTGGGGGAATAAAAAGAAAGTCCTGCATCCTTCCCGAGGGGAATCCACAGACTTTTTTTTTTTAAATATATAACAATGTTGATTACTTATGATTTTCAGCTGTGCAGCTAAAACCCTTTATAGAAAGGTGCATTTCACAGATGGGCAAAATGGCGGCACAGGGAAGTTAAGTGACCTGTCCAAGGTCTGGCAAACAGACAATGGCAGAGCTGAGAACAGAATGCCGGTCAGCCAACTCCCGTTCCATTCCATTGCCACATCAACTGAAATACCGTCTCAAAATTGTGTTTAAACTACTGCTGCGTAGGTGAGAAGTGCCTGTACAACCCACTGAAAGGAATCAATTTACTGATTAGACAACACTAAATATTTATCATATAGTTCAAAGCTTTTTTTTTTTAGCTGTAATACATATTTAAAATAATAAAATTAAAGCTACAAATCCTGCCTCTTCCAACAGCATACATGTCTAGGCTCCATTCATGAACAGCTTTTTTTTTTTAAAAAATCACTACAAGCACTGAAAATAAACTTAAGATCATTCAGTAAAGGGTACAATTTGCCTCTAATTTATTCTTGGGCCTTCTGTGAATATTTCTCTGTGTGTTACTATGGTAACCACCACATCTTTCAGCACTGAGAAAGCCACAAGCTTTTTGATTCTCACCTTTGGCCATTTTATTGAGAACCATGTCAATTAGAATGTAGGTTCCACTTCTTCCTGCACCATCACTGCCAACAGAAAGGGAGAAAGAAAAAACCATCAATGAACATCTAGACTCGAGAAAGAGAAAGGTAGCTATCATTATTTTTATACTGTGTCATACAAGGGGAAGAGAGGATAAATGGGGAGGGAAACAAGAGTAAGAGGAGAGGGAGAGAAAGCTTGCAATGGCTTTAATTAACACAAGCTGTTCATGTAACATTAACTATTGTTCTACATGGATAGCAGGATTTTGTTTTATAGAGCAAAAGATGTGTTTATTAAAAAAAATAATTAAACAGCAGTGAAAGGGTCAGTAATCCTAGAACAGGCAGCCATTTCTATGCACAAAGTGTTCACATAACAAGCGTATGGAATCTTGTATCCAAGATCAAGAATCATACAACAGGACAGTCACACGAGAGCTGGGGAAGAGAACAGCATCAACAATCCTCCAAAAATGACTGCTAACTCTATTTGTACTTGAGCAGCTAGGTTAGTCTGCATATGGACAGAGTGGTGCATATCCCTTTCAGTTACTTTCCACTCTCCTTGACTCCGACCCAAGAACTTAGAATATTTTATTACTTAAGGATCAAATTCTTTCTTCACCAAGAAATAGGATACTAGACATTTGGACTTGAAAAATGTCTCTCTATTGATTTCTTCTCTCACCCGCCTTGTTTAATTCTGCCTCAGTTGCAATGAGTGGGGAGAATATTATCATGTGATTTCTAAAAAATATCTTTAACTTCAGGATATTTCCAATCCTCCCTTGGAGATGCCTGATCAAGCCTTGTGAGGAAGCAAAGCTCCCTAATCTGAATGCAGCTTGTGTTCCTGTCAGGGAGCAGCTTGTAATTGGCAGCGTGATGTTCTTTTATGGTTGCTGTTAGCAAACATAATTAAGACTTTAAGTAATAGACTTTTTTCACTTTCCGCCCCAATATTTCTAAAAATGGGTATATGTGACCAATTGATTAGTCATTTTTTTATCAACTAAGTTATTTCTAGTGATAGGTCACTTTGTCTACAGTATTACTAAGGAGGAAAAATGCAACACTGTAATGCACTTATAAGTTCCATTTACACATAGGCTATGAAACTACATATTTGATAAGCCTCCACTGATGGGAGAAGTTTGATCTGTATCATTTACTAGAACAATTTTTGCAGAGAGGCGGCCAGTGCTACTAAGCTCTCTCTCTCTCTTTACCGCATGCCCGATTCCTGACTGTGAAGGAAACAAAGAAACAGAGTCTTATTAATTCATCCAAATGGTGAGTGACAATGTAGTGGCCAGACCTAATAAAACATGAACTGCTAGGCTGAATGTTAGAGACATTTTCATCTATTAGATTCATAGAAGGCCGGCAAAAAATTTAAAGGACAGATCTTTCTACATTATATTCCTTCCTTCTTGGACCTCCTTAGTGAGCCACAGGCTCCACTCCATACTGTGCACCACACAATGTGTTATATGATCCTGTCCCTCCATAATGATCTCAGCAGGCTTGTGACACATGCAAAATATGCTGCCCTTCTCCCCCACTAACATGGAGGAGCACATAGTAAGCTATGTGGTGTTTCCTTCCAATGTTATGATCTTTCCCCTGATCTTCCTGTCCACAAAAGAAAGGAAGTGGCTAAAGAATGAGAGCATGGCATTCACTATATAACATTGTCCCTACAGCTACAAAACCTAATATTTACATTATTACTTTAAGTTTTGTAGTGAGCCTTCGAACTGCTCTCATTTACATTCACCATACTGGCAGGCCTAAAGGGAATTTATGTTTAGAAGGTTTAAGCTTACTGCCCAACCAGCGGGCAGTTTTCCCCATCCCATTTCCTCTCATCAGTATTATTAAAAAAACAAAAATAAAAACATTTATCTAAATATTAACAATGCAGAACACAGTCTAAATTGGGAATACACGGCATTGCAATAACTTTGAAGCATATTTCTGAAATCAAAAAGCTGTAAATGAGATTTTTAAATACAGAAATCAGATGTAACTTGTGAATTAACATTTAAGATCATATTAAAGGGCAGATTTACTATGAAATCAGACCATCAGCTTTACTAGCATAAGAACTAAACTAAATAAATATTTTGACTTGGTTCATGATGTATCATCTTATTTGCGTAGTGATATATCTAAACCTTTAATGTGTCCATTTGGTTTTATTTATGTTAATTTCTTACAGCACAAAAACTTCTCTAAAGCTATTTTAATAATTGTACTTGCCTGCAGTGAACAATTACTGGACAAGAACGACCCCTGTAGCACTTGTTTACTTTTCTGCAATAAAACAGACAAAAATTAATAAATATATTATGTACAATTTCCTAAGCCTACTGTCAAAAGCATAAGTGGTAAGAAAAAGCAAATATTCATCTCTATAAGAAATATGCAGCTTGATTAGCTCATGTTATAACAAATAACTAAGTTACATACATAGTTTTGCTTCAAGTGTGTTTCTATTTTCCTGTTACAACAAATACATTTAAATTCCAAACATTGTTTCATGATACTCATATTCGCTGGTTAGCCAACAAATAAAGACACTCTCTTCCCATACTCTTTGCAGGTTAGGCAGAATCTCAGGTTGTGTATCATAAGATGTTTTGATTTTCAAAGTGAACCTTGAGTTCATGATCCTTCTCACAGAAATTTTTAAATGCATTGTGTGAGGCCAAAATTGAAAGCAGGTATTACAGTCAGAATAATGTGGTCTTGTACGAAAAAGAGATTATCTTCAAAAAAGCAAAGAGTAACTACTCTGAAGAACTTCTTTCAGACATCTAATTATTTATGGTAGGGATGACTAAAATACCAGGGAGCTATGTGGCTATGGTCCCAACAGAAGAGTTTTACACACATAACATTTATAAGTAGTTTTATTGTCTAGATTTCTGGCTAACCAGTCTGAAATATTTGAAAAATATAGCTGAAGCCCCAAAAATGACTACTAAACTGATATGCTGTTGTATTAATGTATTTGGACTAATACCTATTCTCGTATCAATGCAGAAATATAAAAATGTTGAAGCAAACCAAGATACTCAGTATGGGATTTTGAATACTTGACACTAAAGAACTAAAATCTATTTAAGTAGGTTTTTTTAAAAAAAAAAACAAAACGGGTTACTGCTCTAGATATATATTTTACATGTGAAACACATTACTCATCTAAAAATGTGAAGTGTCTATGCATACATTAAAAATGCAAACAGAACAAAGGATAAAATGGGAAAGCACTCTTTCTAAGAAATCAGAACCCTTCCCTCTCTCTCCTTGATTAGACTTTTGATCTTACTATAAGATCTGCTATAAAACTATTTTATAAGACCGCTTCCAAAGGAGGTCTAGATGTACCAAGGTGATAACTGTTAAGAGTAAGTATTTAACAGAATCTTAACTGCTAAGAAATGTGATAAAGTGTGCTGCTGGAATCTGGTGACTATGAGTATTAGAAATTTTAAAGCATCACTAATCACTTGAATCATTTAGTTTTTGGCTGTTCATCTATATTCTGTAACAATTGTGCTGGGTAATCTTTCATATATCTTTAAAAATGGCTTACAGCATAGCCTACAGATACTTGAGGATCTATGTTTGAAAGGCAGTCTTTCAGATGCCCACAACTTGACCCAAACAGGCTACCACAGTTACAATGATGTTCCAAATAACCCTGTTTTCACAACTGGCCTTTTGTCATATAAGAGTCTAACCAGATACCATACATAGTAATAATGATACTTCATTCTTGTAACACACAACACTTGCGACAGCACTCTGAAGATATAAACATTAACAAATGAATCTTCACAAAACACGTGTGTGGTTGATAAATATGATTAATCCCCATTTTAGAGATGTGGAAACTGAGGCAGAGAGGTGAACTATATACTCAAGGCTTCAGAGCAAATAATTAGTAGAGCTGGGACTAGAATTCAGGATTTCTCCATTCCCAGTCTTGGGCTTATTTTTGTAAACCACACAGCCTCTCACATCTCAACATAGGGGTTTTATCCATATTCTTCCTATAATAAGAGTTAATAAGTACATGAGTTCTGATAATGTGCTAGAATAAGTCACATTCTCTGAAATACGTGTAAAACCACTAAAGAGAACCTGACAGTGGAAATTAAGTATGCTCTGTATCTACTTTCACTAAGGTATTTTTACAGGTACTGACAACAAGCTAATTTATTACCATGCAAAACCTGAATAACCACTACCCCCAAGTTTTAAAAGATTTTTAAGTGAAGAGTTAGATTTTTCTGTAAAGATACATCTTTTAATTATTTCTCAATCACTTATACAGGAGCCTTACAACCAACAGAGAAATTTCATATTTGGGAAGCAACTCCATGAACACAAAATTAAACTGGATATTTAATTATTTCTGTGTTACAGGGTAAATGAGATTTCAAACATCTATAACGTAACTCAATACAATCATATGTCCAATGTGCAGCTGGTCGCTCTCTACCCTCCTCCACACCTACACCCACCTTGACAGAGTAACTTTCTCCATTTAAAGCTAACAAGTAGACGGCTGTGTTTGTGATTTCTTTTGCACTTGTGTGGTTCCTTTCTTTATTGCATAGAAACTTTACCAGGATACTAAGCATTGTTGTAATTAATTACAGAGGAAAGTATACTCTCAACAAAAAATTGTACTAAACCTATTTGTAAATCAAACAGACAGAGACATATATGTTGGGAAAAATACACCTTATATTTATCATTTTATTGATCAAGTTTCAAACATTTTTATCATCACACATTTCAGAAAACACATGAAAACAAAGGGGTTCAGTCCAGCTGATTTCTAGCTTAGTTTTATGAAAATATTTAAGAAATGCACCAGTATCCCATTTCTAAGCAGAGTGAGTCAAAAATTCATCAGTAAGCAAAGATCTTGAATGCTAAAGAAAATATATATATATATATATATATATAAAATATACAGGAAGAATTAACTTAGAAAAGAATGATTAGTAATACAAACCAACCCTTGGCTCATTGAGTGAAAAAGAAATCATCATGCAAACCATCAGCAAGCAAAGGTCAGAGGTCGTTAGAGGCTCAGAAAAGGGGTTTCCCACATTGTCCCTGCAGCAGAGTCACAGTTTCCAATGATCACTTTTGTGACTATGCAACTGGGCTCATATTACTAGCTGCAACATCACAAAAATGACACTGGCAACCGCTAATTAGCTGGCAAAATAAGAATTTGTCCATTTTTAAAGTGAGCAGTGTTAGTAAATGCCATTGCACACAGCAAGAAGTGATAGCATAATATATATATTTTAAGCAAAGCCCTCACATGTGATGCTAATTATCTTTTAGCGTAGCAGTCTCTCTTTAAAGTGTAAATGTGCTCCCTCTGGGCTCAAGAAATATTTAATTACACATATCAGTGCATGACTAACAAGCTAGTCCAGAGTTATAATGATTGGTCTATTCTTCAGAATGAAATTAGGACTCCAGAAGCATTAAAACTGACCAATGGTTTCTGTCTCAGCCTCACCTTTTAAGCACTGCATTTTGTAAGGACTTCTTAATATATAAAATAATCTTGTTTCAGCAATTTATACCTAAAAGAACTATATTAAAATACGATAGCTTTTCCTCTAGGTTTGATTCATCTGCTAAATGCAACATCATCTAAAACACTGTCTGATACACAATAGGAAGAGAAATGTAAGCTTTCAGTTTCCAAAGAGACTTACAAATTTACTTCAATAATAGTTATAGAATCCATATTTCCATAGACTCTGGGCAAGGTAATTTTGGGAATCCAATTTTTCTTGGTGATGAATTATAAAAATAGAGGGTTGGTTATGTATATGCTGAAATTCATATATGTATGTGAATATATAAATATACACACATATCCATATATATATATACACAAACACATTCAATGCACATAAAAACATGGATATTAAAGGGATGAGAGTAGCACTTACTAGCACCACTTTAAATAAGGGGATGTCGATATTCTGTCAGACACCCATTCTGAGGGCTTTATAACTCAGTTGTGATCATTCACCACAGGTGAAACTTTAAAATAGCAGTTTTTGAGTGTAAAGCATTTATTCTAAAAACCAATTCTAAAATAAATTATCTCAGCAATAGTGCATTACGTTTGTCATTAAAAAAAACAACGTAAGATGGCCAAGAAACTGAGAGAGTCATAAAAAGCAACTATTGTGCATGCAAAGATTACTTTTCAGAGAAATTTTACTATGCATTCAGTATTATGGATCTATAATACAAAGTCTACACTCAAGGAATGGTTATGGTAGGCTGTGAATACATATTAAATGAACACTGAAAACTCAGTTAAATCTTAACAGGTTCATTCTGACATCTACCTCAAGTCGGAAGCATGCCAAATGAACTACCTTCCTCTTCCAGTTTTAATTTCTTTTCTTTTAAAATACAGTGGGACTCTTTCATAATGTTGTTTTTCATTTCCCACACAACTTCATTAGAAGACTGCACACTTTTTGAGACAGGGATCGTGTCTCACTATAGGCCTGATCCTGCAGTGAGCTGAGTGACTGCTATCCCTACTGAACTAAATGAGAAACGAAGTTGCTCAGCACTTTAGACAACCAGGCCATATGGATCCATTAATGTTTTCACAGCAATCAGTAGCAAACTTTCCACTGACTGCAAAGGGGAAGAAACAGGCCCTGTGTTTGAACAGTGCTGTGGACTTTTACACCATGACATAATTGATTTTATTATATTGTTTATTAAAGTGGAAATTCAGAATTGCAGTTTGCATATTGCAAAGCATGGAACCAATTCAGGACTTTCACTACAGGATAGTTCACTATAGGCACTATTCTATACCACAGTTCCATTAAAAAGAAGGAAATCAAACTATAAAAACCACATTACAGTAATATTAAGAGTTTGGACTAGAAGCCAGAGCAAAATCCTTGGAAAATTCAATTACGGCTCCAACTCCATTCTTATGCTAGTGCTCCCTGTTATTCCCTCCTCCTATAGTTTTGCATGAAGACACTGTAGCATATATACAGCATTACCCTGCCAAAATGCACATTGATTTTAGCAGGAGCTGTATCTGAGTATCAGACCCACGATACATAAGGTAACCCACTGTATATAACGTATAGGAGCAGAGTGATGGCTCAAGGATGGAGTTTTGTCCTTAATTCCAAGGGTAACATTTTGCCAGCAGACAACTATGCAAACTTCCAGCAACTTCAGTTGGATTTAGGGCTAGTTTCTTCCCTCGGATGCACATGCATAGCTTCCACTGGCTTCATTTATTGGAGGGCAGAAATTGGCCTTAAAATTCCTTGCTTTTGAGCATTTAATTGAGACCTTTAAATTACCTTAGCAGTCTGTAGATTAATATTACAGTAAAGAGAAAACTACACCCTAATATTTGGCAACTTGCAGGATTTTGAACTGATTGCTCAAACTTTTCAAACACTCTTTTCATTGGCCACAAATTTATCACTGTGGAGTATCTGGTACAAATTAACATCTACGCTGGACACATTAAGCATGGTTTTCAAGCAGAATGAGATTATTTCACTCCAATCTTTGTCATTCCTGGCTTTAATTTTGAAATTTAGATTAACAGTAAATATTCAAAGAATCCACTACTTAATTAGAAAGATGAAAAATTTTAAAATTTTGTCTTTGTATATTAGTATGACACCTGTATTTTAAGGCAATATCAACTTCCTTTAAAATTCATGAGAGATCATATTTTGTCAGAATTTGCCTCTCCCTCTCCAGACTTCTACCCTCTTTCAACCAACTAAATTCTAAGGGCCTGACTGACCCCGTGGTCCTTAAAGGTATGCAACTCCCACTGGCTTGTCTTCACTGGCCTATAACTCAATGGTAGTTTAGCATGTACACACTGCACAGTGATTTATTTGTGAGATTCCTGCAGTGAGGATCAGAGGGTAGCCACACAAAAGGTCTTGAAGATGTAAACCCAGGTAAATAGTTGTGAAACAGAGAAATGCAAAGCCACAGGAAAAATATATAGAGGAAACAAATGCGTTTATTCGCTGGATAAGTGAGTCCGTCTTCAGAGCCAGGGAACAGTTAGTTTGTGGGAGAATATGGAAAATTACCTCAGCCTCCCTCTCCCTCGTTACCAAAAAACCACTGTTTATGCATACATATTGCAGAATGGGAGCTTATATTTGTATATAAACGTATTGGTCTGACTTCACAAACTTGGTATAGAGTTATTAATTGAGGGATCTCTCTCCAGTACGGATATAGAGGATAACAGAAAGTGTTTCCTATACAAATAGTTCCCCAAATTTGTATTAAATAGACTGTTATGCTTTGTGTTGTACCTGCGAAAATCCAGAAGTGACCTTGTGGAAGCAGGAACTTTCTGATCGTGCCAGCTAAGAAAATGGAATTGTGTCACGGTTCGGGTCTCATTGGTCTGTAGGTTTTTCAAGTAGAAGCTCCTCACTAGGAAATCCTCACACCAGATGTGCTCAGAAACCAGATTTACCTACATTATGTAGAAAGGAAAAAACCAGCAATCAAGAATTCAAGTTGAAAGTTGGTCTTTCAAAGAACATGGAATCCTTCTGAACAACAAGAACAAGCATAAGACTTATTTATTAACTGGCAACACCATGGAAATAGTTTGTTATTAGTAGCTATTGTAGCTGTTCTTGCGAGAGGGTTAGGGAGTAATGTTTTGTTTCATTAAATTATGCTTAACATTTCTAGATAGTTTTCTTACAAGTCAAAAAATCTCCAAGTTGAGATTTTAGACTGATTACGATGGGCCATATATATGGTAAAGATGCTGCTTGATAATATGCCTTAGATTTACCCTTTCATTCTTCACTTGGAGACACCCACAATGATTGCCTTCCAGAAAATTATCCAGGATGATTTGAGTAGTTTTCTTAAAAAAATAAATAAATGAGTCTCTCTCACTTGAGAACTTTCAGCCAATTTATTCTGTTCTGCAGAAGCCTACACATAATATGAAGAGCGGGATCATTTTTACAACTGATAATATTTTAGAAAAAAAAATGCATAACTGGAGTTCAACTAACTATTATTCCTCAGAATCATTTATCACTTATTCTTCACACTGTGCCCATTATAGTATTGTCGCCTTCATTCACTAAACCAGAAGACCAGGGAAAATAATGGACACCCAAAAGTCATTGTATATAGCAACAATGTGATATGATTGATATACTGGGACAGATATATCAAACAGAAAGAATGTAATTTTTTTTCCACATAACTGAGGCTGAAGCTAAAAAGTAAATAGCTTTAATCACAGAAGAATGTATATGTATATAATTACACGCACACACAGGCTCTCTCTATAAACCCATATATAGCTCTCCTAAAGCACAATTCGTTATTTATAAACATACTATTTTCCTTAAAAATATAAATATTCAGTTATTACAAACTTTTATATATTAATCACAGTCAATGAGTGGGAGATTCTCTATCCTTTATCTTACCAATATATTTGACCCATCGTTTACTAGATTTTCTTCTATGTAAAACTACATTGTTATCAAGATATGCATAGTTTTTTCTGTGAACATAAAAACAACTCATAAGTACCACTACACTAGCATAATATGGGAAACCTCAACTCAATTTACAGGTCAGATCTGATTAAACAATATTTTGCTCTGTATGAAATTAATCCACACACCTACTGTCAAGTTTACAACCAGATATTTTGTTTAAGTACCTCATAGATGTGGTAGAGGTTTGACCCTTCATCTGGCCAATAGTGGTAGCACTGCTTGACTCCATTTTCAGTAAGGGGTGTCAGCATGACAATAACCACACAGCCGTTCTCCCAGACCATCTGCAGACAAAGACAGACACCGTGGCCACACTGTGACTGCCTAATTATTGCGTGACATGTATAATTACTGCACTCAGACACACAATCAAAATTTATTCCATTCACAGGAAAATTTATTTCATTTTCATTAGAGACTTTTACTCTGCAGCTGCTTTCAAATCCCTGAATAAACTGGCACCATATTTTGCATGCTTCCCTGAAATATTAAAGAATTTCCAATGAATTCAATCCATGCCCTTAAAAAAACAAACAAACAAACAAACAAAAAAAAAAAAAGAAAACCCCACAAAGCTTCCCATCCCGAGGACTGTTTTCAGCTGTTTTTCTTTCACACTTTCAGATCCATAAAGGAAATGCTTAAAAAAACCACAACTGTTTAGTGTCTGATGTTTTATACTAAAACAGCATGGACACATGTAATTAACAATATACTGACTTGCCCAAGTAACGCAAGCTGCAGTCTGTTTGTATGCTCAGATTTGTTTCTTTTTGCTGTTTGTTATGCACAAAAAGCTGCTGAACAAGTACCTTAATGAAGTAGTCATAAAAGTTGCATCCAACAAAGCTTAGGGGCAACAAAAAACTCTCCTTGAGAACTATTCAGGTGGATAAATGTTCCTTTCACAAACATTGTGTTAAAATATATTTACTGACATGTACATTTTTAATTTAAATTTTATGTAGGATATAAAATGAAAACAGTGCAACCCACCCTCCAGGCTATCCACTCCCCAAACAAGACAGCAGGAGTACAAGAGAACAACGAACCAGCTAACAGCATGACTGTTTAATAATTTAAAATAGCCACAGAGTGGAAAATAGGAATCCAAGGCTCTTCAACTAAAGGGTTTGTGGATGTTTTCACACAAACAAGAAAACAAGCAAAGATCGTCTGGCATATCTGTGTTCCAAACACAGCTCATGAGTGAACAAAAACACTGCTATGAATTAATACTGAGCAGCATAATCATGAAAAACCATTATTATTATGGTGTACATTGATGTTATATTTGCATACAACTTTCATTGTCTTTTTATTAGCATATTAAATTACTGAGTGAAAAGAAAACTGCTCTTTTTGTGAAGGGTTAAGTTTATTTCACAGAAATATTCATAAGCAACTGTATTGAGATGTAAATTTTGTAAATACAAAGGGCCTTTATCTAAACTGCACAAAAATGATACATTTAATTAAATTTTTTAAATGCATATTATACAGTCCAATAAAAAGGTTTTCCATTTAATAGTATTAAGTCTCCTCTTTTAAATGTATCTTGCATATGTACAAAAATATTTTCCTTTAACATAAATTTGTTTCCTTATACAGTACAATAGTTAACATCCGTAAAGCATCTTTTTATACCAAAACTTAGTGAAATATATTTTGGGTTTCTAAAGTTTGGGGCTTTTTTTGTGATTTTGGGAGGCGGGGCTCAGAGAGGCAAATTATGACCAATTTTTTCTTGGAGTAAATACATTTATTCCTCTTCTCCATCCCCCCCCCCCCCCACCCGCCAAAAAGAAAAGAGACTGGTCTTCTCTGAATGAACCAAGGTTCCTAACAAGATCTTTAGAATCCACCAGCCCCTTCTGCCACCAATTCTCAACATTTCAAAAATGGTAAACTTGGGTTACATTGGTATAGAATTTATTAAAATTATTCTCTTTCTTTGGTGGATTTTTATTGGTTTTATCCTATAACTGGACACCTTAGGTATATTAGGGAAGATAATGCCATTTTCACCCAGGCCCACACATCTTCAGACTTCTTTAGTTTGAAATCAGACTAAGATAAGAATTCTTACTTTAAAGGTATACAGACTTTAAAACTATCCTCACTAAATCAGTACTTTCATCACATAACAATTTAATGTGCCTTTAGAAGGTATAGAAGCTCATTGAAGCCATTACGAAAATGAGGAGAAACACAGTTTTTATGAGTGTAATAAAAATACAATGATCTAGACCATAAACTAATCATCTAGCACTCTGCTTGTGCCACCCAAGTGTAACATTATAGAAGCCCACTCATTTAGAGAGGAATCCTTACAGTTTGGCTACACCGTTCATTGGTTCAAAGATACAGCATTTCATTACAGAGGAGCCGTCTGAATCTCTGAAGATTTCATTAAGCATAAATCCAAATGAAAGTTAATTTAAACAAACAATTTCAAAGTTACTCTGGGGTATAATATTTCTTTAAGGTCATTGTGTGAAAACACAGAAGTCAAATACACTAAATCAAACAGGCAATGCAATCTAGTAGCGTCATCATCACCACCACAGGCAGTTGTGACTGTATTACCGGTGCTTACCATACATAAGAGATATTCACCAAGACTCATTGACTGGGACTTATTAACATATATTCTCCATTTTTTTAAACAACACTTTGTTGGGCCATCAGACATTTACTTGTATTTCTTCATGGATAAAAGTAGAAGAGGGATGGACCAAACCCAGACCACAGAATTTTACGCTGCGGCCAATGGATGACCTCATTCATAATCTGGGGGTGGGGCCTTCAGAAACTACAACTCCCAGAGCACTATACTTCGGGCCCTTGTTTCCCAGAATTCCTTGCCTCCTGAAGCGTAGCCAGTTCCTGCCCAAATGCTAGTGTTGCTTTTCATTCTCCAATTCCACCTTTGTCTAGATCAGGTTCTGTTCTAACTTTGCTTCCTGCATTATAATTTTCTGCCAGGAAGTATATACTTCTGCCAAGTTCTGCTTAGCTTCCTCCAGTTGTTCCTCCAGGCTGTGAAGATGTCTCAGAGTTTCCAAGTGATCTAACAAGTCCTTCCAATCCTCTTTTTTGTGTCAATAAGGGCTAAGCATTCTTGACTGTAACTGCAGTACCTGAGTAGGTTTCTCCCTTACTGGCTCAGGTACCATCCCCTACCACATCAAGGCCAGGAAACCTTGCCAGTCTCTGCCCTGGATCACAGGCCATGGAAAACTCCTCACCGCTCTGACTCTCACTCAGCCACGCTGACCTTGTACCTCTAACTCCACCACAGCTGACGAGTCCCTCTGTGTACCCAAGATATGTGGAATGGGAGGTGTCGGTCTATAATACCAGACGGAAGTCCATTTCCCCTGGTAAGAGTTTGCCTGCAGCCTGATTCCCCCAGGCCCCTCAGTACCTGTTTCCTCAGTTTGATGGATCCCACAGAGGGTGATGTACAACCCTGACTTAAGGAGCCTCTCAAACCACAAATCCAGGCAGTCACACTCCATCCAGGGACAGTGTCTTATCACATGTCCCAGTTGCTCACAGCTAAAACACAAAATGAGGCTTCCCTGGCTACCTTCCACGATGCTTCCACTGGAGGGAACAACTGGGCTCGGGGTCAATGGCTGATCTGAGCGCCAAAATTTAGGGCTGCCCAGGATTCTTCTTCCCGGTGGGGATTCCTCAGCCTCTGGAGACTGGGGTCTTACATCTTCCTGCTTTCTTGGGGTGATATTTTTACTCTGGCCCAGCACCCAGCTTGCTTGGTACTATCTGTCTCCAAATAAGCCTCTTTTCTTTCTATTAGAGTGCTGGCAGAAACTGGCCAAAATGGCCAGACTCAGCTTTGGGCCCCACCTAGCAGAACCTGCAGAAATTGTTTTATGACAATTTGATCCATAATTTCCCCTACAGAGTATGTCTCTGTGTATAGCCTGCACAATGCCAGGTCTCAGAGCCACTGAGTCATCACCCTGGGCTGTGTTCCCTGAGGGAATGGTTCCATTCTACAGTGGTGTTGATAGGCTTCAGGTGTCAGCTCCAACTGATCTAAAGTGACTTCTCTGACTAGGGAATGTGATTTTGTCAGCTCATCGGACAGGGCCCTATATTCCGCTTGGGCCTCCCCTGACAGAAATAGGTGCTACCTGGGACACCCAGGATGATTCTGCCCATCTGCTGCTCTAGCCACCCATTCAAATATAAATAAAATGTCTCCAGGTTATTGTCTGACCCCAGCTTCACCAACCCCGAAACTGGCATGCTGACATCTCCTTCCCCAGGAGGCACTCAATTTCCTGAGGTCAGTTTTTCCCAGGCATTGCAGGAAATGTTCCTGCTGCAGCTGCTGGGTTGCCTGCTGCTTTTGCTGTCCTTGCAGCACCTGCAGGAGGTGGCCTGGGTTTGATCTTGCTGTGCTGCCAGCATGCAGACTACGTCCTCCATTCTGCAGCTTTTCCATTATTTCTCCTTTTTCAGAGGGGTTCTCAGTGGATCCCAGACAAGCCCCGACATGTGACAAAGTTGTCATCACAATATGACCCCCCTTGTGGCTAGATGTGTCATTGAAGCAGGACCAATCCCCAACTAAATCATCCCAGCAAGGGCTTTGTCAAGCCTGACCTTAAAAACTTCTAAGGAAGGGGATTCCACCACCTCCCTAGGTAACGCATTCCAGTGTTTCACCACCCTCCTACTGAAAAAGTTTTTCCTAATATCCAACCTAAACCTCCCCCACTGCAACTTGAGACCATTACTCCTCGTTCTGTCATCTGCTATCACTGAGAACAGTCTAGATCCATCCTCTTTGGAACCTCCCTTTCAGATAGTTGAAAGCAGCTATCAAATCCCCCCTCATTCTTCTCTTCCGCAGACTAAAGAATCCCAGTTCCCTCAGCCTCTCCTCATAAGTCATGTGTTCCAGTCCCCTAATCATTTTTGTTGCCCTCCGCTGGACGTTTTCCAATTTTTCCACATCCTTCTTGTATTGTGGGGCCCCAAACTGGACACAGTACTCCAGATGAGGCCTCACCAACGTCGAATAGAGGGGAACGATCATGTCCCTCGATCTGCTGGCAATGCCCCTACTTATACATCCCAAAATGCCATTGGCCTTCTTGGCAACAATGGCACACTGTTGACTCACATCCAGCTTCTCATCCACTGTAACCCCTAGGTCCTTTTCTATAGAACTGCTGCCTAGCCATTCGGTCCCTAGTCTGTAGCGGTGCATGGGATTCTTCTGTCCTAAGTGCAGGACTCTGCACTTGTCCTTGTTGAACCTCATCAGATTTCTTTTGGCCCAATCCTCTAATTTGTCTAGGTCCCTCTGTATCCTATCCCTATCCTCCAGCGTATCTACCTATCCTCCCAGTTTAGTGTCATCTGCAAACTTGCTGAGAGTGCAATCCACACCATCCTCCAGATCATTTATGAAGTTATTGAACAAAACCTGCCCCAGGACCGACCCCTGGGGCACTCCACTTGATACCGGCTGCCAACTAGACATGGAGCCATTGATCACTAACTGTTGAGCCCAACAATCTAGCCAGCTTTCTATCCACTTTATTGTCCATTCATCCAGCCCATACTTCTTTAACTTGCTGGCAAGAATACTGCGGGAGATCGTGTCAAAAGCTTTGCTAAAGTCAAGGAACAACATGTCCACTGCTTTCCCCTCATCCACAGAGCCAGTTATCTCGTCATAGAAGGCAGTTAGATTAGTCAGGTATGACTTGCCCTTGGTGAATCTATGCTGACTGTTCCCGATTACTTTCCTCTCCTCTAAGTGCTTCAGAATTGATTCCTTGAGGACCTGCTCCATGATTTTTCCAGGAACTGAGGTGAGGCTGACTGGCCTGTAGTTCCCTGGATCCTCCTCCTTCCCTTTTTTAAAGATGGGCACTACATTAGCCTTTTTCCAGTCATCCGGGACCTCCCCCAATCGCCATGAGTTTTCAGACATAATGGCCAATGGCTCTGCAATCACATCCGTCAACTCCTTTTGGCCTACTCCAGCTGCAGATAGTGGTGAGCTGGAGCCGGTTCACACCAGGTAAGCACCTCCGGGACTCCCCACCTCGCCCCCCGGCAGGTGCCTCTGGCTCTTAGGGGTGGGGTGGGCACCCACTATGGTGGCCCACGAGACCCTCCTGCCTGGTTCTGGGGGCAGTCAGGGGACAGGGGAGGGGGGGTGGATGGGGCAGGAGTCCCAGGGGGCTGGGGTGGGCAATGACCCCTGCGTGGGGTGAGGAGGGAACCCGTTGTTAAGATTTTGGCAGCTCATCACTGGCTGCAGAGGTGACCTAAGTAAACCTTCAGCCTGGCTGTTGCTTATCTTCTTCCTCCTCCCTGGTTCAATTAATCCCCTGATCCAGGGGCTGGCACGCTCCTCCCATTACTCAGGGTTCCAGGTAGGCTCCAGGTCATCAGAGCCCCATCTCAGCAAGGCTTCCAGCTTTCCCCAGAGAAGCCTGTCTGGTCCTTTTTTCCACTTTCTCCCTCACAGCCTTCTTTTCAGGCTGCTTCCCAGTGAAAGGGCACTTCCTAATTCTCTTCTCTGGGTCTCCTCCCCACAACTGGGCTCATCCAGCTTTCTATGGCGGCAAACCCTGCCCTCCCCCCACTGCATTTTATTTCTAATTAGTCCTGGCTTACCTTCCAGGTGCACCAAGGCTGGTTAAATTGGCCTCTCAGGACCATTTTAACCCTTTTGCAACCTGTATGGGGTAAAGACAATCACAGGCCCTTGTACGCCTTTCAAGTTGGCAATGCGGTACCCCTGCTTATAGAAAATACATTCAATGACACTCAGAAGGCAGTAGCCTAGTAGGAGAGCTGCTGATGCTAACTAATGACTGGAAGACCAATGATAAATTCCTGAATTTTTCAAATTATGTATGCAATAAAAGAGCAAAGAGATTGTAAGCTCTTTGATGCAGGGACTGTCTCTTTGTTATATGTTTGTACATATAACACTAGGGCCCTAGCCTCTAAGTGTTACCGTAATACAAATAAAATAATGAATAATAATGCAAAATAAGATATTCTTTGCTCATTTAGCTAGTGCAGTTTCATTTTAATTGTTTATTACTGTATAATACTTCCAGTAGACCAAGAAACTTTGAATGGAATGCATTGCGTAAACGTAGTGAAATCTTCATTATATGAGATCTCCCTACTGACTCTGCTATGAAAGCTATGCTGAGAAATGAGGACAGAGTATCATCTTCTATGCACTAACTAGAAATTTTACAAACTACATGCACATGGATTAATACAGCTCAATTTAACAATCTTTAACGTGGTTCTGCTGTATGCTTCAACCTCAAGACAGTTCTCACAGGTGAGTAAAACCATCTTTTTCATTCATTACAAATTAAGGGCTAGTCCTGCAACCCTTAGATGAAAAGTGTATTAATTTGATATTATTGGGGCTACTTGTGGGTGAAATTCACCATATGCAGAAAGCCCACAAGGGGCTATGTGTCATGTCAGTCTCATATAAGTGGTGAACAGAACTGGTGAGTGCCCTCTGCATAAGGATGAATTTCACTCTGTGTGGATTACTTGCATAAGGGTTGCAGAATTGGTTTCCAAATAAAGATAAAAATAAAGCTGTAAATGGAAGAATCATTGCATTGTAACACTATCATCAAGAGTGACAACTTTAAAAAAAATTAGAAAATTTTAAAATCTCCTTGGTCATTAGCTTTTAATAAAACAACTTTGGTTAATCACTTAAAAATTCTCATGTTTCAGGTATTCTTACAAGGGAATGGTAATTGTTTTAAGTGCATATTCAAAATAATTAGTCCATCCAAAACCTTGTGTGTGGAAGGTGGCACTATATCTTATTTTAATGACCAGGGAAGTGATCACATGTGTGCTTCAACTAGAAATACTGCACTTCTTTAGTAGGGACTGATGGACAAATTTTAAGAATGAATGGATTTCAGTGTAGACAACACATATGGTCATAGTTAAATGACCAACTTCTGTTAATTAAAAACAAGAACAAGCTGATCATCCAAGTAATAGGTAATATTTTAAAATACATTGCAGCAGCCACCGTTTGGGTATTTTAAGAATGGGAATAAAGTAGCAGCACAGAAAAAAAAAAGGTAAATTTATTTTTCAGGGTTTTAATAAAACCTGACAATGTTAAAGACAAAGAAAAACTCAGCACTGAGAAAGAAGAAAATTCCTTAAAATTAAAAATGTAAAATCCAAACCATTGCAGAATCAGATATATTTTACTGGTTAGATTTTGTGAAGCTGAATTCATTTAACGATGGCTTATTTTTAACTTCTTCATTTCAAATGGATAGCGTTAATCACAAAATGATTTTTTCTCCACCACAAAAAAAGTTTTGATTAAATGAAAATGTTTATATTTAAACTTCTTGTGTTTTAATTGAAAAACCAAAAATTTAAATCAAGGCATGTTTTGATTTTGGATTTGCAATTTTTCAATTAAAACAAAAAATATCCATACAAATGGATATTTTCCATGAAAATGTAAATGAAGTCAAAAAACCAATTTTCTGTCCAAAATGTTTTGATGGAAAATGTCTGATGATCTTTAATATTTCACATAAGACAAGGGTCAAACTGGGCCAAGTCACGGCTGAGTCATATGGCTCAGCAAATAGGAACTTTAAAGACAGAAAGCTGTTGGAAAAAGTCTGTAGGGTTGCAAAGACAGCCTTCAAAATATGTGTTGAGATATAAACAGTCTTTGCAGGTAGCTTGAAACAATAACTCAAAGGACTGGGAAACTTACATCAACATAGCTACATGTCTCAGGGGTGTGAAAAATCCACACTGAGAGACACAGGTAAGCTGACCTAACCCCCACTGTAGACAGCACCAGATCAACAGAATTCTTCTGTCAACGTAGCTACCACTTCTTCAGCGGGTGGGTTACCTATACCAGTGGGAGGGGTTCTCCTGTCAGTGTAGGTAGTGTCTACACTGCTGCGCTACAGCAGTGCAGATGTAGCACAGTAGCTGTGTCACTGTAGCAGTTTAAGTGTAGACACACCCTTAAGAGAGGCAAGAACTGTTCCCAGTAATTTCAATGTGGTGTTAAATCAGCCTAATTATGACAATTTAAATGTCAAGACTGTTACCCAATGTTAACATTGCCAATTGACACACACACACACATACACACACGAGGGACAATCATATTATGAAGATCTGCACAATATGGTATGACTGGCATTTCATTTTGGTATGGAGTGCATGGCACTTGGTTAGCGGGCAGAGATTGGGAGGGTACAACTACTACTCCCCCATCCAATTTAAGCCATAATTCAAGGACAAGCATGGTAACCATGCGCTGCTTTATTGAATGGCTGTGCAATTACTAATGATGTATTTATTTCACATAGCTTGACATGTTATTAAACCTTGAGGGGATACAGTTATGTACCCATCTCTCCCTTGCCTTCTTTCATTTATCAAATTAAATGTGCATATTTTACACATCAGATCACTGTGCCTCTTTTTGGCTGCTCTCCTTTTTTGAAGATAAGAACCAATTAGGGATGCGGCAAGTTCAGTTCCATGCAAGGAAAATAAACTCATGAATCAAGACGACTTGAAAGCAATGTGTTCTGCATGTTTCTCCACAGTCCACAAGAGAAGAATCTGTAGAGATACCAGTTTGTTTTAAAATCAATTTTAGAGCTCACAAAACATGCCACACCGAGAGCACCAGGGATGGAAATCATATTTCACCACAGCTGAGGTGGGGACAGCATGCGCCCCCACACAATCCTGCCAATATGCCTGGGACACACATTCAGTCCTTGGCCTGAGACTGCCTGCATGTGTGTCACTGGCTATGGTAGCTTTGGTGATGTAGCCCCATGTCGACTGGGAACTGCACTTGCAGACCCGACCACCAACTCGTTTTTACAGAGGCAGCCATCAGATGGCAATATATTTGTTTCTTTCTCATTTTTATTAATTTCAAAACCAGAGTCAGGCAGTGAAAAACCAGGGTTGCCAAACCGAGGTACAATTGCCTATAAATGGAGACCACACACTCTGCGGTTCTACAAACCAAGAGTCGGATTCTTAAGTTATTTGTGTAGTTTTGGAACAGACCGATATTTATTTATTTTATTGACTTTGATAAGATGCAGCTGAATCCTGACACAGGGAAAGACACCTAAAAGATAACAATGTAGCCATTGCTGTGACCCCCATGGTACTGTTCAGCTCTGCCAGGCTCCTGCCCCCCCACCCTAACCTGCTTGTTTGTTTCATCCACCTGTTATGTCTTGTCTTTTAGATTGTAAATTACTTGGGGCAGTGTTTCTCGTTCTCTTTGTTTGTACAGCACCTAGTACAATAAGGTCCTGACCTGGCTGGCCTCAAGGCTTCAAAGGAAGCATGGAACAGTGGTTAGGGTGGCAGTTTGGGACTCAGGAGATCCAGGTTCAGTTTCCTGCTCTGACACAGATAGTGACTTTAGGCAAGTCACTTGACTTTCTGTACCTCAGTTGCCCATCTGTAAAATAGGGATAAAAGTATTTCCCTAACCCTACACTAAAAATTGCGAGGTGCTCTGATACTATAGTTGGGGGGGGGCACATAATGGAGGTAGAGAGGGATGGAAGGATAGACAGATTCCACAATCTACATGTTAAATACATATACATATAATTTGTGGTCTTCTTTCCCAGGACAACTGAGACTCTGCATGTTCGGCCCTTGGCACCTCAAATAACAAAGAGAGAAGAGGTGGTGTTATGCTCCACAGAGATTCTCCTCTCCTACTCCTAATCCAAAAAGATGTCAGACACGCAGGCCAAATGAATGGAAAGGTTAAAGCAAGGCAAAATGTGAGGTTCTCCAAGTTCTAATAAGAGGGTGGAGGGGATCATAAAGAAGAGGCTTTTTAATATCTTAAAAAGTAAGAAAGGAAAAAAGTAAAAAAGCAAACCTAATACATACCAACGGTGAGATGAGGGATCCTAGCAGATCCTAGCAGATTTACAATTTACAAAACACGCACAACTACGATTTTTTTTCTCAGCAAAAGGATAATTGATTCTATACGTCTGACTATCTAACAACAGCATCTTACTGGAATAATATGATCAAAGATCTTCTTAAAATATTTCAATGTTCACAAGTTGAAGTGAAATTGAGGTAAGTAAAATACTTCAATATGTCATGGAATTATATATGCAGTATATATACATAATAATAAAATGTTATGCCTCCAAAATTATTCACAACATGAAACTCCTGATGGGATAACTTGTTACATACTGGAAATGTTCTCTATCCTTGTTTTCAAATCATGTTCCAGGAGCAGTTGAATTTTACTGTTTTTATAGTGGTGAGGAAGGGATGAAACCTCAATGAAGCGGGTGGGTGTAACCACTGACATTCATTCAGGATAAATGTAAGAAATAATCTACCTCCTTTATGGAACCAGATAGATGAAACAATAGGAGCCACTTCCAAAAGACCCAGGCAAATGGCGAGGCTAGAGTAGAAGCTGAACCACAGGCACCAAGGGGTTTCCCTAGAGACTAATATAGCAAACTCGGGGGCTAGAGAATTGATTGGTGGAGCCATGTGAGGGAAAGAAAAGAAGCAGGAATACACAGAAGGAGCAAAGAAACCCCAGTCACAGTTAGAGAAGCCTGTGTAGGGTGAAATTTAGGAAGAAAGATGAGAGAGAACTTTTGGGTAAAGTGCTAGCTAAAGGAGGCTTGGAATTGTGAATAAAATCTCTCTCATATTGTTTAATTCCTGTTGTGTTCTGGGAACCAGGACATTGAACATTCTGTGTAAATAAACTGGATTTCATCAAAGAAATACCAGACTCCATCATCAGTATCTCCTCCTAACCAAAAACAACCTGCAAGGCCCCCCAAATCGGCTACCTGCTTGGATTAAAAAGGAATAATATTGCTGTAAAAAGTGGGATCCGGTTTCCAAGGAGGGAAATTGTGAGCTGGTATTCCTGTTGAACCAAAATGGAATAATGGGGGTGCTCGCAGAAATCAAAAGTGGCCCAAAGGATTAAAACAAGACCTAAAACAAAAGCTGGTTTCACAAATGGGATTAAAGCAGCACCTGAAAGTTTCCCAGAAAGGTTTGGGGAATGATTTACAGATGGAGATATAATGCTCCCAGTCTGGAATGCCAAGATGGATCAATGATGTGACCAACAACCTGAATGAAGAAAAGGAGTACTTGTGGCACCTTAGAGACTAACCAATTTATTTGAGCATAAGCTTTCGTGAGCTACAGCTCACTTCATCGGAAGCTTATGCTCAAATAAATTGGTTAGTCTCTAAGGTGCCACGAGTACTCCTTTTCTTTTTGCGAATACAGACTAACACGGCTGTTACTCTGAAACAACCTGAATGTCATTAATCAGAAAACTTTCCATGGAGGAGACCAGGAAAGCTTGGTCGACTTGGAACTTGCTAACAAAGATGAGAGGCAGCCAGGACTTAAGCAGTTGAAAAATCATCTTAAGGAGGAAATGAAAGGGTCATAAAGCACAGTGGAAGTCAGCTGCCTAGATGTGGAATTGGGCCAGTCAGAGAACTTGGTAAGACTCGACATTTACAACAATTTTTTTAACCCCATTTGTAAGCCATAGTAGGCCAAGCTGTCCCAACTCAAATGATGGAAAACTCCACTATTGTTGAGGAAAGAATTCCTGAAAAGCTTATTTGGCTCAGTTCAACATCATAGCTCAAATGAATGGCTGGGAATTTCTCGCAGCCAGCCTAAGTGGTCCAACTCTGATGTGTTGAAGAACCTACCTTCAGAGAAAGGACTCCGTTATCTAGATCTGGTGGCAGAAAAAACTGCAGTGTTACAATATCACAGTACCAGAGAGGCCTGGGCGCAAGCATGGTAATCAGCACAGTGAGAGAGAGAGGAAAATTATATGGCAAATGCGGCCACCATGGAAAGTAGCATCACCTCAGAATACTCCAGTAAAGGCTTTCTGGTTGCAGTAGGAGAGCCTGGAGTTTAAAGATGAAAATATTGTATAGGAAAAGGAGAAAGCCAGCAGGTGATAGGTACAGGGATGGGCTGGTTGTACCAAATACGTTGAAAAAAGAAGTTCTGAGGTTATGTCATGATTTTAAACATACTGGACAGTCTGGGGT
Source organism: Natator depressus (assembly GCF_965152275.1). Taxonomy (NCBI): domain Eukaryota; kingdom Metazoa; phylum Chordata; order Testudines; family Cheloniidae; genus Natator; species Natator depressus. The sequence goes on along the minus strand of NC_134235.1, from coordinate 244,110,707 downwards.
TGCAAAAACTTTAGCTATGCTAAGACAAAATTTCTGTTGGAAGACATGCAGGTGGGATATAGAAAACTGGTACAGGAAGTGTGATGCTAAAGCATGGAGAGCCCTAGGCATCAGTATCTCATGGGGGGGCACCAATGGAGCATATTGCTGCTGATGAGCTTGGACTTCTGCCTCAGACAGAGTCTGACAATCATTATTTCACAAAATGGCCTGAAGCTTACCCAGTAACCAAGGGGGGAACGAAGAGACTGCACCAACAGCAGAGGTCCTAGTTTATCAATACTTCGCTAGATGTGGAGTCCCAGGTAAGTTACACAGAAATCAATGGAGAAACTTTGAATCCAAAGTTTTTCCACAGGTTTGAGAGATTCTAAGACACCCAGAAGGACACCAGAAGAAGCAAAGCATTCCCAGTCAGAGAAGCTCTGGTAGCATGACTCTGAGGAAAAAACTAAGAAGTTTTGGGTAAAGTGCTGGCTGAAAGAAGCTTAGTACTATCTCTTGATATTTGATTCCTACTGAGTTCAGGACACCAGGACTCTGCACATTCTTTGTAAATAAATAGGTTGCATAAAGAGATGCCTAACTCCATCATCAATTTTTCCTCACAACCAAAACAACCTGCAAGGCCCTGAAAATTGACTAATAGCTTGGGTCAGAAAGGGGTATAAAAAATGTTTTAGGGAGAGGAGGTAAATTTAGCCACTAGCATATCCAGGTGTGATCACCTCCAGCTTTTCTACTAGTAGCAATGCTGACATTTCATATATAAAGTTTGTTCTTTAAGTGCCTCATTTAAATATAAGAAGGGGCATAGGTATGCACCATTGCATATGTTATTTCCAGGAGTGCATGAGCAAAACTGGCTATTTAGTACATGCAAATGGCCAGTTAGCTGTCTAATGAGCTACTTGCAATGTACGAGTACTTGAAATACGCACACAAACATCGCTTTTTAAAATCAGGCCCTTAATATATTTGCCTGAAAGAATCATGAAAAGTTAGCTCTCTAGCCAAAATTACCCCTTGGAGCCTTCTAGCCTAGGCAGCGACAGAGACAGCTTCTTATTACAACAAGGAGGTGCTTCCCTCTTGGAAGTGACTACATAATGAAGCCTTTGCCTTCATGCTGCTACCCTGGCCATATCACACCCCACAGAATTGCCACACATGGCTATCTGACTCAAGGTTAAAAAATAAGGGACATACTGAGCATTCTTGTGTATCCACCAAACATACTGACACAGGGAAGAGTACCTCCCTGGCATAGACTCCGGGAAGATCATAGAAGTCACATCTCCCTGGGTGGCCCTTCTAACTAAGGAGTATAAGCAGAACTGGCTCAGATCACCGAGTCTAAGGATCTCACCATCCAAAACAATTGGCAATTAAGGGTCAGTCCCGTCACTGGCAGGTGACAGAAAGCCCCCACTCAACAACTCTAAGGTTGCTGGTACTCTAGACTGTTGGGTTATTTTTCATTACATAAACTCTGCCTGATAGTCAGCCCCATCTCTCTCAACCAACTCTCCAGTGTACCCCAAAATCAGAGATTTAGAAAAATTTTGACCTGGTGCTTCATTTGTCAACAACCATAGAAATATAAATGTGAAAGGAAAACTGAAAATACTTTGTAACAGAGATAAATTGAATATAAAATATTTTGTAATAAAGAAGAGCTCAATGTGTATGTCTGTATATGCATGGACAGATGAGGTGAGACAGAGATTTGATGACTTTCAGTTGGATATAGGTTCCTAGGCTGCTTTTGAAAATTTTATCCATAGTCCCTCAAACTTCAGCTAAAAAATTCTCTAAATTTGCAATGCAAAACAGTACAGTAGTGAATAAAAACATTTTCTGCTCCTTATAATAAGCCCCAATGAATTGTATTGCTGTTTAATTACCAACAGCTTGATGCTTAGTAAGTTTGCCAGCATAGACTTGTACTAACAAATAAATGTTTAATTCTCTCTTTGTCACTTACACACATGCCTGATGTGCACTGGCAACTTCCCTAGCCAAGTGTTTGCCCAAGTCAGGGTTTTGCATGGGTGCAATGGAGTGCATGCAAAGTAGGCCCAGTTTTGCACTTGGGTAACTACAAACTTAGGCCCTGATCCTGCAAACACTTACACACACTTAGCTTTATGCATTGTGGTCCCAATTCAAGAAATCTTCCTTGTCCAGGAAACCACTTAAGCATGTGCTTAAGTGGCGTAGATAAGGAGTAGATTTCAGTGGTTTTACTCATTCACAGTATCTAAAGTTAAGAGTGCATGTAAGTCTTTGCAGGATAAGGGCCTTATGCTAGACCAGGTTCTAAGGGACGTCAGAATATCAGAAAATCAAACCCGTTTTAAGTAGGTGTCTAAATGTGGAGTTAAGAGCTTAAATTGGGCACTCATGTTTGAATATTTTGGCCTACGATTCTACAGGTAATGTCTACACAAGAACTTTTTAAACATAATTCATATATTTACATGACTTGGTTAATTACATGTGATATCTTTAAAAGACACGTACAAGCTCAGGATCACCTACCAACTGAATTACAAATGCTGTCTAAAAGATCATTGGTTTTATACCTCTAAAAGTGCAGGAAGGTTTTCAATTCATGACATAAATCCAGCTTCATACATGAACTTTCAAAAAGACAGTTAACTGAAAAAGATTTACCTGCCAGAAGTCAGCAACAGTAGCAGGAAGAGGGCCCTGAGTAGCAATATATGCAGGGTTCCTGGGATCGTGGTCCATCTGGAGTGAGAAAAGAGAAAACAGACTGGATTTATGAAAAGCAAAGAAACCCTCTAGATGGGTTCAGGAAAGAAAGTGCTTCTGTCTACAACCAAGGACCACTTAGAGGACTGCTGTGCCCCCATGTCCTTTGATGATGAGCAAAACATTTTATTTCTATTCATTAGATCAGAGGAGCTTCCTTTCCACAAAAGAGTGAGGTTACCAAATCAATATCAGCATGACTGATGATGAGCACTCTGTGTCCCAAATATGTAGTGTAAGATCATTTAAGAGAAGTTGCAAACAAAAGCATGTACTTGAGATCCATGCTCTTGGTTTCATAGCAACCCAGAAGTCATTTTGAAACATTTTTCTTCACCCAGTGTTAGGAATGCTGGGCACATCTAAATAACTGCTCCATTTCCACTGTGCCACTCAAGGGCACATATAACAAGCAAAAATGGAGAACAAATTCAGTTTCTGGCTTTTTCTGGCTAGTTGATTTGTCTAAATGCATGCTTCTAGCCTCAACAGAGGAATTTCTGCTTAAAGACCTTAATTATAACATTTAATTCAAAGACTGACTGAACAGGGGGAAAAAAAGCTAAGAAACAAAGTCATCAAGAGTAAATAGGATTAGTGTGTTATAATGAATGTTTTCAAACTGATGGGTGGTTTTCTTGGTCTTAAATCTTGGGCCCCATTCTCCTGATAAAAGAGAAGATCGGCTGAGGGATTTTTTTTTAAATACTCATTCTAACCCTTAAGAGACCAACACAAAACTTTGAACGTAAAGAAAAAGGGCCAAATTCTGCTCTCCTGCAACTCCCATTGAAGTCAGTGAGAATAATTTGTAGCCAATGCCAAGTTACTGAGAACAGAATTTGACTCAAAGACTTTACTTCACCCCAACACAGTTTTTTGTACTGTAAGTGAAGTTAAGATCTTAATAGGAATGAATGCAAGTCATATTTCCATTAACAGGCATCTACTGGATTTATTCATAGCCTATCAAAATTTTCAGCAATGGTGGATGTCAGCATAAAAGAAGGCACCTCATAATTATGTGCAACAGAAAAGAGGAAAGGAACACAAAAGAACAGATGTAAGTTATTCTAATAGAACAACAATGTGATGAATGTTGCAAAAAAGTAGAAAAAACCTTTTATGCTTCTAATGTTCTGATGCATAATTAAACCTGCACCTAATATTAAAATTCAGCCATGACAACACAATGCAAGTAAAATTATGTTGCTGAGTCCATTTTAATAAAAGCCTACTTTTAAAATACAACACACTGTTAGAAGAAACCTTGACAAAAATAGAAGTGTTTCTAATTCCTTGTTTGTATTATACTCTTGTTTGAGTGACTGATTCATTGAGGTATTTGCCTTTTCAGCAAACAATTCTGCAGAGCAACTCTTTGCCTTTCGCCAAAAGCGATTCTGGAGGCAGGACATTTAGTATTGCAGGTATTCTGAGACCAAGAAAAAATAGCTTTTTTCACAAACAGAAATATGATTATCAGCAAAATTTGGGAATCAGGGAAGAAGGGCCACATTTTTCAAAAATAAAGTTTAAAATCAGGCGTCTAAATAAGGGCCCAATTTAGCAAAACGTGTGATTAAGTCCCATTGACTTCAACGGGACTTAAACAAAGACTTAATTGCTTTGCTGAACTGGGCCTAAATAGTTTGGTTTTCAAAAGCAATCTGCCCACAAGGTCCCACCGACCTCAGTGGAAACTGCAGTGTGCTTAGCACTTTTGAAAGCAGGCCACTTATTTAGATATCTAATTACAGATTTAGAAGCCTGAATTTAGGCTTCTCTCTAAAAACCTCAGCCAAAGAAAATAAGTCAATAGTATTAAAGATCATAATTTGGATTTTTTTAAACTGATCACTTGTGTGTGTGCACGTGTGTATACACCAGAAAACAAAGGCACAAGAAGTCAGTGATGATGTAAGTAGCACTGTCATGGAAGAAATACTTCTAAACACTCAGCTATCTGATAAATCAGGAATAGGCCGCTCTTGGCATTTCAGCATTAATCAGCTACTGTCACAAAGGTGCTGTTTGGAACGTGGCAAACATCATAATGAGCACAAAGTGGTGAAATGTATCATCAATTTAACAATAACTCAGAAGACAATTACAAGCGTTAACATTCTGAGCACATTCTGTTGTACAGAAAATAATTATAAGCAGGAACACTTTGTATGCTCAGAGCAAATAGAAGATGGCAGAAAGCCCCATCATGCTATTAAATGATCTTTAAATGAACAAAAATAGAGCAAAGACTAAACTAATTGAACATAATGCCTGTTTTTGTTAACTTTTTTATATTTACAGCTTCAAAGACTACATATTTTAGGAAGACTTTGAAAAGTCACCACTTTGATCAAATTTTATAAGATGTGACCTGGATAACTGATGGGTCTATTTGTTTATTAATGTACTTTTAAAAGACTGTCAAGGGCACCGGATGGGCCCTCTTTTATTGTAGTTAATAAGAACTGGAATAAATAAATACAATCAGTAACGGTTTTTAAGCCAACTGATCACTGAGCAAAGCACAGCATTTTATATCCTCACCTAGTCACTATCCTCCCTCCAGGAGCCATTACCCTCTTTCTTCCCCAAAATTAGATAAAAAACAAGTCATCCAGAGCAGAAAATATCAGATCCCAAACTATCAGTTTATTAAAACAAAAATCAACAGGTCTGGTTTTCTAAAGTTTTGTCCTGGAACAATCTTAAGAAAACACGTTACATATGCAATTGTTCAATGAGAACAAGATTTCTCTCTGCGCCCCCCCCCCCAAGCTCAAAGTTCACATGCTTTACATCAGCAGTAAATGGCTCAGCCATTTTTAGAAAGAAAGTGGTGCAATTATTACAAATGTTCTACTATAATGGAATTTTCATTTGCCACTGCAGCACAGGAATGGCAGAAAAGGTTGTGTGATAATGTACCAGTCTATTTTTCCATGATTTCATTTGGGGAAGGGAAAAGAAAAGGATCAAGGACCACTACAAACCAAAGCACAATTAACTGCATTAATTTTGATTACTAACCCTGCTAAAAGTTCACAAGGATGAAAAACTACACAAAAAGAACCTCAAAGGAACTGTCTATCCTATTCAGACTTATTGTCAGAAAAGGAGTTTCGTAGACGATCAAATCAAATAACTCATAAACCTAAGATGGGTTAAGAACGTGTCTTGTGGCTTTCTAGGGTATTTTAAAATGCAAGTTGATACACAATATCTTAAACCAGAGAACAGCACAATGAACATAATGTCATGATTAGTAGTGCCCAACTTTAACTGCAATAATTTCAGGTTATGATACTACATAATTATATTTCCATCTTTACATTGGTACAAAGTTAAAACTACTGCTTTAATTCTGCTTTTTGTTTTTCTGAATACAACACTATCCAACTTGTCCATGCTAAGACTTTGCACAAATCTCATTAATTTCTACTCACAGTAAAACTCTTTGTTTCATTGGGTGTTTTAGATACAAATTAGGCTGTTGCGTGATTTCACTGATATTGCTCATGAAATACAGCAAAATCAGTATATTCCAGTTGTAATCAGTCACCTGTATTGTATTTGGATTTAAGTTGTTTGTAGGTACCTGTTAACTACTGTCCATAAAAGAGCAAATTAAAGTATATACCTGCATCATTAACCATTATGAAATCTTATGTAATTTATAAATTTGTTACACTGACATATACATAGACCCCTAGGATCATTACTATACACAGACAGATAGATGGATATGCTGGGTCTGATGTGAGCTCATTTATACCATTTTTATATGGATTTAAATCCACTGACTAATAGAGTTACTCCTAATTTGTACTAGTGTGAGATTGGAAACAGAATATCCACCTTGTATGCAAGACTGGTACATCTATCGTTTTCACTGTTTTTATCATTATAATGCTAGGAAAGCAGGTTAAGCACTGACCAGTGCCTTCAAATATACATATAAATCAAAGCAATTTAAAATGCAGTTCTCAGATCTGATGTTTTTTGCAACATTAATACAGTTCACTTCCACGTATCCTTTCATAACTTACAGGGACTGTAAATATTCTTGTGTTAGCATTGAAATTTCTTTCCTTAATAGTAAGACGAACCAGCAAATACAGTACTATTTAGTCATCACTTTCATCTCTACATTAAAATAAAAAAAAGGTGGGGTGGTAATCGGTCCCTATCTTTATACTTGAATTAAAATTTAAAACAATTTAAAAATCCTTCTTTTAAAAACCATTATGGAATGAAAGAAGTAAATCTGGTTGTGAATGCCATTATGAATTTCAGTGTCTATTCTCCATGATAAAATTTGTATGCTGTTTTTGAACAAACTGTCATGTTAATGACATTGCTCAGTCTGGTGTCTTCAATAATAAGCAAGCTGAGTTTTTAATGTAGCTGATGGGGTTCCCCCTGCCTCAGACACCCTATGAGGAAAAACAGAATTTCCATTTACTTTCATGACCTCTGATTTAAAAGCAGAGATTGCACATTATTTACTACTGGATGATTTCCCTGAAATTTAATGAGGACTAACCACAAATATGACAGATGTAATTATCACAGTTTTATTCTGCACAGTCAGGGTCTCCTTGTGCTGTAATTGCAAGCTTTTCTTATGTTATTTCAGAGGAAAGGAAAGCAGACTTTCACTTCACTTTCACTCCATGGAATTTCAGAAGAATTCCTTCTGCCTTGTTTTACACTAGAATAAAATTAAAGGGATAAGGAAAGAGCATTAATCAAATCGCTCTACTGACCTTCCCCACACACTTTCAACTATGTTGAGGCCATGAGTCTAACCCCAGTTTTCATAACATACTGGGAGGAATGGAGGTCTTGAAGCGGTAGCTTTTTTAAAAAGAAAGAAACATGTAGGCAGGTGGCCAGCTCATTGTCTCGTGTGGAGAATTTTTTTCAGCCAGTATTGCTGCACTCATTTAGACTTAAATCAAGGTTGAGTGAGCCCCAGACGGAGATGGGACCACTGACCCCAAAGCTGGATATACACAGCTACAAGTACACCCCTGGAAGCCTCCTTTTCTGAGTCTTGAATATAATTGCTTTATTTTACACTGTACCCTCATCAGACGGCTCACACATGTAAGGGGAAATAATCCTCTTCTAGTTCAGTTCAGATGGTACTGATCTTGTGTTATTAGTGGCCACATTGCAGTACACTACAATACTCCCTTCCAGTCCCAGCACTCCAAGGCACAAGTGCACCAAAAACGTCATTGTATTGACATGATAATTACTGAGGTTATTTAAACTGAAAGGCAGAATTCTTTTTAAAAAATGGTATGATTATTGCAAGAGTGAGTAAAGGAGGAATCACTGGTATTTCAAATCGACTGTATGTTTCAAGAAAGAACAAACCAAGTATGTAGCTAATAAAGCTAAGAGAAAATATCTCAGACAAAAGCAATAGCAATACGCAGTATAGACTGTCTCAGCTGGGTAAGGACTACAGATCCAGCTTTCTATGTGCTCTTAGGGTATGTCTACACTATGAAATTAGGTCGAATTTATAGAAGTTGGTTTTTTAGAAATCGTTTTTATATATTCGAGTGTGTGTGTCCCCACAGAAAATGCTCTAAGTGCATTAAGTGCATTAACTCGGCGGAGTGCTTCCACAGTACCGAGGCTAGAGTCGACTTCCAGAGCGTTGCACTGTGGGTAGCTATCCCACAGTTCCCGCAGTCTCCGCTGCCCATTGGAATTCTGGGTTGAGATCCCAATGCCTGATGGGGCTAAAACATTGTCGCGGGTGGTTCTGGGTACATATCGTCAGGCCCCCGTTCCCTCCCTCCCTCCGTGAAAGCAAGGGCAGACAATCGTTTCACGCCTTTTTTCCTGAGTTACCTGTGCAGACGCCATACCACGGCAAGCATGGAGCCTGCTCAGCTCACTGTCACCGTATGTCTCCTGGGTGCTGGCAGACGCGGTACTGCATTGCTACACAGTAGCAACCCATTGCCTTGTGGCAGCAGACGGTGCAATAGGACTGGTAGCCGTCATCGTCATGTCCGAGGAGCTCCTGGTCGCCTGTGTGAGGTCGATCAGGAGCGCCTGGGCAGACATGGGCGCAGGGACTAAATTTGGAGTGACTTGATCAAGTCATTCTCTTTAGTCCTACAGTCAGTCCTATTGAACCATCTTATGGTGAGCAGGCAGGTGATACGGATTGCTAGCAGTCCTATTGCATCATCTTCTGCCGGGCAGGCAAGAGATGAGGATGGCTAGCAGTCCTATTGTACCATCTTCTGTCGAGCAGCCATGAGATGTGGATGGCATGCAGTCCTTCTGCACCGTCTGCTGCCAGCCAAAGATGTAAAAGATAGATGGAGTGTATCAAAACAAGAAATAGACCAGATTTGTTTTGTACTCATTTGCAACCCCCCCCCACCCCCTGTCTAGGGGACTCAATCCTCTAGGTCACACTACAATCACTCACAGAGAAGGTGCAGCGAGGTAAATCTAGCCATGTATCAATCAGAGGCCAGACTAACCTCCTTGTTCCAATAAGAACAATAACTTAGGTGCACCATTTCCTATTGGAACCCTCCGTGAAGTCCTGCCTGAAATACTCCTTGATGTAAAGCCACCCCCTTTGTTGATTTTAGCTCCCTGTAAGCCAACCCTGTAAGCCGTGTCGTCAGTCGACCCTCCCTGCGTCAGAGCAACGGCAAACAATTGTGCATCTGAGTTGAGAGTGCTGTCCGGAGCAGTCACAATGGAGCACTCTGGGATAGCTCCCGGAGGCCAATACCGTCGAATTGTGTCCACAGTACCCCAAATTCGACCCGGCAAGGCCGATTTAAGCGCTAATCCACTTGTCAAGGGTGGAGTAAGGAAATCGATTTTAAGAGCCCTTTAAGTCAAAATAAAGGGCTTCATCGTGTGGACAGGTGTAGGTTTACATCGATTTAACGCTGCTAAATTCGACCTGAAGTCCTAGTGTAGACCAGGGCTTAGGAACTAGTTCTAAATGGGTCCTGACCTGGGGGGAGAGGAAGGATTGGGAAGTCCCAGGATTTGCTACAAACTAGAATGGCTCAGTCTTTCCAATTTTTCTCTCCATTTTCTGATGAACTGATACCAAATGAACAAATCTAGCTAAAACAAAACATCTTTGGCTTTGCTTAAACTTAAAGAGCTTCTGACAACTAGGTTTCCACTGTAGACTTACAGATGGGTTACTGCTCCCTGGCAACCTCCCACTGCATCACCTTCGGGAATTACATACTCAGTCTGTTGGTTTGCGAACAGTTAAAGTTGAACACAACGAACCATTAAGAAACAATTCTAATCTTGAACAGTTTCCTCCTTTTATGTAACACAGACTGTGCTTGTCTGATCTCCACAGCCTTTCAATAAACCTGGGCCAGATTGTTTCCTCCTGTGCGGTAAACACTCACAAGTTTCTCTTTGTAGTTTTCCCCAGACTGGGCTCGATCCTGCAACACACCGCAGCTCTTGGCAGGACTATCCACGCGAAGGTTCTGTGCCTTTGCACTGACTCTGGGGGCTCCATTCCCACCTATGCCCCGAAGACACCTTTCTCTGGTGCCCCCACCCATCCCATCATCTCAAACTTCAGTGCATTTTCATTTAATAAAAAAGTTTCAAGGAACAGATAACCTAGAGATTTGTATATGGGTCCATTCCCAAGCACTCTGGGTGCTTTACATCTATATCAGACAATGAAGGTCAAACTGCTGGACTCTTACTCACATGAGTATTTACTTACACCACTACTCTTGTAAGTAAGTGCTCACTAATATGAATAAGCGGTTCACAACCTAGTCCTTAGAAAACAGAATATCATGTTTTCTGTTTACAGCTCCCACTCCTGTCTTCAGAGCAAAACCTCTCGAGCCGTACACTTAAACTAAGGCGTGGTCTACACTAGCAATTTAGCTTGCTATAACTATGTCACTCACGGGTGTAGAAAATCCACACCTGAGTGATGCAGTTATACCGACCTAACTTCCACTGTACACAGTGCTAAGTCAACAGGAGGGCTTGTCCTGTCAACATAGCTACCAGCTCTCAGGGCGGTGGATCACCTACACTGACAGGAGAGGCCTTTCCGTCTGTGTAGAAAGCATCTTCACTGAAGCACTACACCAGTGCAGCTGTGCCACTGCAGCCTTGAAGGGCACGGCTACACTGGAGACTTCAAAGTGCTGTTGCTGGAGCGCGCCCGTGGCAGCGCTTTGAAGTGTGAGTGTGGTCACGCACGAACGCTGGGAGAGAGCTCTCCCAGCGCTCCTGGTCATCCACCTCCACAAGGGGATTTGCTCCCAGCGCTCGGAGCCTGTTTACACGAGTGCTTGAAAGCACTCTGACTTGCTGCGTTCAGGGGGGTGATTTTTCACACCCCTGAGCCAGCAAGTTAGAGCGCTATAAAATGTAAGTGTAGCAAAGGCTTTGCAAGGCTTGATCAAACATAACTCATTCACTGTGTCCTGAAGAGAATTAAACAATAAAAGACCAGAAAGAAAGAAGCCTTGAAGCTCCAGAGGCAGAACCTCAGGTCTGGCTGAGTTGTGCACAGTGCACAATGGGAGAGTGAGGGGGTGTGAAAAGGTGGCTTTAAGCCACCATTATGATCCCCTGATCCTCATGCTGACCAGGAAATGGTCCAGTCCCAGACAGATACAGGGCAGCCTAAAGGCTGCTCTAACTTATGCTCAGCTGCCCTTGATCTCAAGGGGCCATCCCAGCAGCTGGGGATCACTGGAGTGCAGTGATACTCTGGTCATTCCCCTCTTCCCGAGGGCAGGAGCCACAAGCAGCTAGTACATCACCAGAAGATTCTCTTACATAGGGGAAATCCTCATGTGGCCAGATCCACTGACTTTTATGGCTGCTTTGCACGACTGAACATTAGAATAGTCAGAACTGGACTGATGGTCTGGTCCCCAGAGTACATATTACGCACAAAATCCCGATACTCCACAGCACCCTAAAAACTGCCAGGAAATTTGGTATCTTGTACTGACTCTCTGGAGAGATTTCAGAGTAACAGCTGTGTTAGTCTGTATTCGCAAAAAGAAAAGGAGAACTTGTGGCACCTTAGAGACTAACCAATTTATTTGAGCATGAGCTTTCATGAGCTACAGCTCACTTCAAGCAGTATGCATCCGATGTAGTGAGGTGTAGCTCACGAAAGCTCATGCTCAAATAAATTGGTTAGTCTCTAAGGCGCCACAAGTACTCCTTTTCTCTCTGGAGAGAGAGTTTCATTGAACTGTTTTATACTCAAGAAAATCAAACCTTTCAAATTCTGCTCAAAATACCAGATGTGTAGCTCAGAGTACAGTCCCAACAAGATGCTGTTTTAGAAAGGGAAGTGTTGTCAATAAAAATTGGAAGGAAACAACCTGTAATGTCAAATCTTTCTGTTGCAATTTGCCAGTTGCATAGTCCACACAAAATGATTTAACTGAGAGAGTAACACTGGAAACTGGTCCAGGAGCCAGTAATAGGATACACAGTTTCACCGAATTCTCCAGCCTAAATGCTTGGTCAAAGTTATTTCCTTCTAATGATTTTCAGTGTCCTAAAGTGACACAAATAAAACCCACCAGTATAAATAGCCCCCCAGCTGGTAGCCTCAGAGAGGCAAGGACTAAGTGGGCCATGAGAAAACACTGCTTCCTCACGCCTAGAGATGGTTCCACCATGTCAGGATTGAGACACCTTGACAGGGCAATGCTGCTCGCTGTGCCGTACCTGTTCTGTAGCTAAAAAACAGAGAGGCCTTTGGCCTCTAAAATGATTGCTCTGGTATCTTTCACGAACAAAATAAACTATGCATATTCAATTTGTGGGAGAAGTACAAGGTGGCATGTTAGAAAGTTTGGAGGGATATGGCCTAAGAACGGCATTGACCTAAATTGGCCTTTGAGTTATAAGATAGGTGGTGGTAAGAGATTTAATTCTCTGCTTTGAGAACAGCAAGATCAGAGGTAGACCCAGATCGCTGCAGAAGTAAATCACTCAGCACCAGGAAGGCAACAGATGAAGGAGGGAAAGAGGACGGGTCACCTCTGAAATTTGAGGAGCAGCACTGACTGGCTTTACAAGAAGCAAAGCCCAGCTCTCTGTGGAATGGAAAAGGTCTGTTGAATTAACAATGGAAAAGGTCTGTTGAATTAAACGTACCATGCTGAGTTGTGCAGTTTGCAAGTCACTACTGTCAGGTACAGGGAAATAATATGTAGATTTAAGACTCGTTATCTATTGGCATTATTGTCCTTTGTCTACAATCTTCAAAGGCATTATGTGCAAGTGTATGGAATGTATGTACTTGCATTCCCAAGCGATGGCTTGAGTCATTAATGTTGGGGGATTGGAGGTAGATATAGACCCAAGCCACTGTTAATTACAGTGGTGCTGGCATCAAGTTAACATATTATATTGATAGGCTAAGGATAAAAGCTGGATTATTTGGATTACTTCACATTGGATACTGTACTTACAATTGGGCTGGCATTGACGTAGTCTGAATTGTCATGGCTATTTTCAGCTTTCAAGCATATCCTGGAATGATCATCTGCAAAGGAAAATAAAATATAGCATTTCCACCCAAATTTTCCACACCTGTAAAGTTAAAAATAATTAAAGGCAAACTAATGTACATTTCAAAAGCAGAGAATGTAAAATATTGTGGGAGAGTTATTTTATTTTAACTACTAAATTGGCTTAGATTTGCTACAGTCCCAACTTCAATCATGAAATGAAAGTCTTTGAAATAAGATTTTAGAGGCTAACTTCCGAAAACATTTTCTCATGGTAACAATCTACCAGATGTGGAACAGTCTCACATAAGAAGAGGGACAAGCTCCATTGCTCATGACATTTAAGACTAGACTAGGAAAAAATCCTCAAAAAAATCTGGAGAGAACAATCCTGCACTTGCAGGGAGATAGACTAGATGACCCAATGGGTCTTTTCCATCTAGCTTCTTTATAAAATGATATTGTTCTGAAACAGAAAGCTGGGAATTAATACATGCAGACCTTGCATTTCTGATTATTTCTAACAGAAACAGCAAAATACAATTTATGGCTGGATTGGGAGATAACAAATTGCCCCAATTAAGGGACAGCACATTGTTGGGCTCTGCTGGAGCAGTGTGGGAGAAAACTTGTGACTCAGAGTCCCTCCCCGACTTCTGTTGGGAGAGAGTAAACTGTGTCCGGTACATACCCAGTACAATACATGATCTGGCGGAACTATCCTGCTCAGTGCAGTAGTTGGATGGAGCCATGCCCATCGAAAGAATTTTGGGGCCTTGGTACATCATGCTCACTGGGGCCCCATTCCCTCCCTTTTCACTTTATTCACACATGTTACAGAAATTTTTATGGTGGCCCCCTGAACTCAGGGACCCGGTACAACCGTTCTGACTTTCCTCCCCTCTCGTCAGACCTGGATAAAGTCAAGGCCCTGCCTGGTCCGCACCCCCTCTCACACATCTGTGGAGCTCTGAGGAGCTCTCTTCCGCTCTCACAGTACTACTGATGAAGGTAGCCTATGCAAGGTTGCAGGGATGGGCTTTTGGTCCTCCTGCATCATCACACTGACGAGGCCATGATTTGGCCCCTTAGCACTAGTAGAATTGTGTCCCAATTTTATTAATTCTCTACACTGCATAACATTTAATGGGACATCCAACAGCACTATTAACACAAAAGGAAATAGGATGAGAAGACATTACATCTGCCTAATTTTATTTTTGAGGGGTGAGGTGAGTATTAAGTATGTAAACAAGATGGAACGACCACCTTGTGTTTTACATTAGATAGATTGGACTTCTCATTTGTATGAGCTTATGAAATGTTATTTACAGCCATTTGATCTCATCAGCAAAATTAACCCAGCAATGGGAGCACTTCTGCCGAAATCCAATTAGAGGTACAAAAATAATGTAGAACGACTGAGCTACTCTTGGCTCCTCTCATAAAATTATTCCATAAGTGGCACATCAACATAAAACAGGAGAAACACCAAAAGACAGAGAAAAAATGCAGTCAAGCTGTTCAACTCAGGCTTCCCAGTGAAACCACTATACAAAATTAAAAAAAGATTTATGATCGAAAACGTGAGTTGTAGTAGATATCTTAGGAGGAGAGATGCGTACTTGGGGTATATCTACATTGGAATCCGAGGTGTAACTGCCGCTCAGGCAGACCCACCTGCACTAGCATGGTTAAAAACACAAGTGCAGATAGCATTAAAGGCGTTAGGGTAGATTGGATAAGCACACTGGGGACCCGGAGGACCTACTCGCAGTGCTGAAGTCTGTGCTGCCATATCTACACTGCAATTTTTAGCCAAGTGCAGGTAAAACTAGCACAGGTATGTCATACCTTAGATTGCAGTGGAGACATATTCAGCTGCCATTTTCAGAATAAAGAATGACAATGCTCATTCTGCTCAAACTTATATATAGAACAGCACAGTAGGGATTTCTGACTACATCAGAGTGTGTCTCTGTGTGTGTGTGTGTGTGTGTGTGTGTGTTTTCTTTACAAGAACTCTAATGTATTATAGATATTTTTACCATGGGCAGCTTTAGGGCCTTGTGACATCTGAGATCATAAGGGTGGTCAGAGAAAACTTCACAACCTTGCTTATTGTAAAGGGTGTATGAAGAAGAATTATTCTGCAATTTTCTGGCTACAGGAAGCACATGGCTTAAATGTGCTAAATGTGCTCTGGAGACAAACCCGCACGCAGCATGGAGCTAAATACGCACTTAGGAGAAGTCTCATCCACTGGAAGGCAGGGCCCCTGAACTAACTAATCAACAAGGAGAATGTGGCACACATTTTTAAGTAATGGATAAAGGAGTGGGACAGTGACTCATTAAGGTTTAGTAAACTGGTGTTAGTTTGACCCTCCAATAGAAAGCTAAGTGTCAGATCAATAACTCTGAGAATCAGTAAATGTTTTTAATTTAATACTTTGTCATGATACACCACATCAATCATGCCATCTTATTATGGTGCCATGGTAGGTTTATTGAAGGGTGAGAGGACTAATATGTTTGTAAAGGGTTTGGTGATGAAATGGAAGAATTCACAAGAAAGCTCCCAGGGTAAGTTATGGACATGTTTTCTTAAGAGTTTGTGCCTATGCTTGCTTTCAGGTGGCATCGATTGTTGGCAATGAGCCCATTATGTTCATATGTGCTTGTTGACACGCCAAAGCCTCCAGAAACTGGTAGTCACTCTCCAAAAAGATGTTAAGTAATTATGGACATATGTACTTTGTGGTGACAATTATGGTAAATAGTGACTGATGCAAGTTCAGTGGACAAATAATTTTGTTGTGAACTGTGTATTGATTAAATTCTAAGCAGAGAAAAGCAGAGTAGAAGCAGCAGCAGAAAAAAGCAGGAAGGAGGAGAAAGAAAGAAACCTGGAGAGGACCCACAAGAAAGTTAGAAAGATGAATAAGGGTGGATACAGAAAGGAACTATGAAAGTGAGAGAGAAGATCGGACAGGCCTAATGCTAGTCATTACTCCAACTAGTTCAGATGTTTAGCAAAGCTTTAGAAGATCCTGTAAACATCAGACTAGTTCTTTGCATTTGCTATTATTCTGGCCAGATCAGAAACGACATGTGACAATAAGACATGTGAGATGGGAAAGTTGACGAAAGGAAGGCTCCCTAACCTGGGGGGCTGCAAAGGAGAAAACACCACACACACTTTTAGCTGGTGCTCTATAAAATTAGGTGTCTTTATCTAACTTAGGTACTGATATAGCCCACAACAGCAATGCACTCAGGATTGCACAATCTTCAATGTATTTATCCTCACAGCACTGTGGTGAGTTAGAGAAATTCCCCATTATTTTTCATATGGGGAAATGAGGCAGAGAGATTAAGTGACATGCCCAAGGTCACACAGAAAATCTGTGGTAAAGCAGGGAATTGAACCAATGTTTCCCAAGTCCCAGATTGGTGTCCTAACCCCTGGATCAGCCTTCCCCATGCTTCATGTGTGATTTTTTTTTTGCTACACTTCCAGAAATACACACACAAAACACTGTACTGAACTGTGGAACTTGTGAACTGTTGAAGTATAAACACTAAACAGCCTGAAGATTATGTAAAGCTACATATGATCCTACTTTGCACTTAGTTCACTTGATATTAGCCAAAAGTTTAACTTTTCTCGCATTTGTATTGAAATCTAGTTAACTTATTTCACAGTACCATTCGTGCAAGGTAAGTAAGGAAAACGTGCATGGTAGAGAATTCATAGAAACCATTATTTTACCAAAAAGTTTACTTATTAAATGAGTCATTTATTTTTTAAACGGGTATATTGTTTTCCTAGTTTTCCATACAAACATATAACCATCAACCGATCAAAATGTAACAGTTGAAGCTCTCGCTCACATTTCTTCGCCTATCACTGAAATATCTCTGGGGTATAACATGCCAGGTTTTTAACGTAGCACAGCAACAATGTTGCTATTTAGGAAAGAAAGTGAAGCTTACTCTGTCCAATTTAGACTACTAGGGGAACATCAAGTCCATTACTAGGCAGAATGCAATTTAAATTTTCCCAGGAAACTGGGTTTTAGCACTCTTACTTTCGCAAAAGTACCAGGGGATCTTTATTGGACTAACAGATCTCCGTTTTAAATCTCAGCCAACTTGTCACCTCTCCACAGCATAGTGTCCCCGATCACTG
Source organism: Natator depressus (assembly GCF_965152275.1). Classification (NCBI taxonomy): domain Eukaryota; kingdom Metazoa; phylum Chordata; order Testudines; family Cheloniidae; genus Natator; species Natator depressus. The sequence continues at coordinate 244,093,185 of NC_134235.1, read as the reverse complement.
TACAGTATTGGTTCAGCTTGGACTCAGAGGGAAGAGTCACCTGCTGAGCAACCAATACCATTTCTTTCAGCATCTGTGCTTTCCTTGGCAGCCTTCCACTCAGCTGCTAACCAGGGATGATCCACCTTAGTTTAGGAGATGGGACAGATCACAGCTCAAAGTGGAATGACTGCAAGTCCATACTCACAAGCACACTTTAAGATGATTCATTCTGAGCAGTATCTGTTAACAAGACGTGATAAACTGCTCTATGCTAAGTCAGCAAATATTTTTTCCTATTAGCACTTAAAAGGATGCAAAAGCCCTGCAATTGTTTAGCTCTGGTGGATAAAGTTACTTTTCCAGAACTTGGTGCTTATTACTGCACTTCTGAGATTGAAACTTTTCAATAGGCCTGATTCCAAAGCCCACTGAAGCCACTGGAATCTTGCAATTTACTTCAATGGGCTTTGGGTCAGCTCCACAGTCACAAAAGTGAATTGATAGTGCAAAAGTGACTATTCTCCACTATGTATTCTTCTGCTTTATGTACTCTTAGGAAAGATAGTGCTGGGAAGGGAACCTTGAACATAACTAAGCAGAATTAAAGGGCTTCCCAAGCTGCCATGCACTGAAGGGCTAAATTAAGTAGTAATGTGGCACTATCAACCCTTCAGCTCTAATCCTGGCTCTGACTCAATGTGTTACCTGTCTCCATTTCCCCAACTGTACAATGTACACTTGCATCTGTCATAGGGAAAATCAGTGTTTTCAGAGCGCTTAAAAAATTTAAATAGTTAATGGTAACTGCCAAACCACACAACTAGATTGCATGCACTCTTTGAAATAAAGCTGCCATTGCAGCTGGGGGTCCTGACTGTTCTTGGTTTAGGTTTTGTTCCACTGGTTATTTAATAAAAATTGTGGTCAATTTCTCTCTGTTTTTTATGGGGCTCAGCATTCAGCAAATAATGTTAGTTACCGCCAACGGTGTAATAATCTAGGAGAAAATACATACAGTAGATATGCTGCTTGTATTTATACTCGCAAAGACAGCCTTTTACATAAAAAAAAACACACACACAGATTCTAGGAATACAAATATTGGCCACTTTCAGCCTGGTATTTCGTCCTAAGCCTAACCTAGAACAGCAGCCATTTCCTAAGCTTCGCCAATTAAGCCGATAGGGGCTTACTCACTACAGCTGAGTATCTGATGAACAGATTACTCTGGCTCTCATTACAAACTGCTGGTATTACTGCTTTGCATGAACATGATACCAGCTCATCGAAAGCCAAGCCAAGCTTATTTCTACTCAGTAACCATAACTGCTGATCTTGCACAGAAACTGCATTACAGTGTTTGAAAAGCACACTGGGGGTTGATTTACATGGTACAGCACTTGCTGTCACTGTCCTGAAACGTCGTATGATATAGCTATACATTTTGCAAGGAAACCATAAGGAGACAAGTCAAATGTCTGACAGGACAAACAGGCTGCATATCAAGCAAATATTGAAAGCTGTGATTTTCTTTTAGATAGAAACGAATACTGTTTCGCATAATGCTTTGCCATTCACCTATAACTCTTATAATGCTTTACCAAAAGGTGGTAAGGAGAACATCAAGAAATTAATATATATTCATTCCAATTTCAAGGGTACATACATGTTATGACACTTTGAGAGCGATTCTTCTGGACATTCTCCTCCTTCTGGGCAATGGTCATAGCATTGGGTTCAGCTTGATAAGCACAAAGGGCCTCCCACTCTTTCTCCAGACGATTTTTATTCTTCAAATGGTCTTCCATATAGGACTGAAATGAAAAGAATATACCATCAGGCACCATTTTATATACAGGTTAGCAATGTACTATCCAAATAAAGGCCTGAACTAAAAGAATGTATATACTATATTTGGGGTCGAAAGTAAAACTGGCCCAAACGTAAGGTGGTGCTTACAAAGCCAGAAACCAGGGGTGGTTCAGATCCTGCTCCAATTTTCCAAACTCTCAGAGTTCCAAGGGATTGAATAGGGGAGAAATGGAGAGTGCAGATAAGATGCTTCAGTTTGGCTTATCTGTAGGCGCAGGGAATAAGTGTTGAGAGTATATATACAAATAAAAACAACAGGAATTCTGAACCATATTTGAATAGAGGTGACGATATACGAAAGGTCTTACTGTTAAATCACTGATTTATAATGTTTTTTAAACTCAATTATGACACACAAAATATGACTGTCTAACATTAAAAACAGTGCTTTAGATTTGCTCAGGTGAAATGCTTTTAGGACCTCCCCAGCTCCAGCTCCAGCCCCAGCCCCAGAACATCAACCATAAGCTATTTCCTCTTCAATACCTAGAAAAGTGGATAGGTCCCTTTTAACCTCAGGTCAAGGAATGGAAGAGAAAGGTTACGTCCATTATTCAAACAATTATTGAACATATGATGATCCCATGTAAGATTGTGTGCTCTTCCAGGCAGCATCCATGCCTTACCCTATGAAGTGTTGGTGCACTCACAAGGTGCAACAAACTTGCAGCATTTACAAACGTAGCTGTTAAGAAGAGTATAAAATTGTTGGCCAAACATTTCTGTGATACTACATCATAAAAAATGCCTCTTCCTATCTTAGTAGAGTATAGACAGGAGAGGTGGCTGATTGGATTGTCTGGGGAGAGCTGAGTCTGGGGGAGTGGGAGAGAGGGCTTCCCCTCTGACACCCGGACTCTTGCCTGGTGCCTTCCACACACTCTGCCTCCTATGCCCACCCACTGACCAATTGAGAGGAGGTGAGGAAGCAGACTGGCTCCAGCAAGCCCTCCCTCCTCCTTTTGTGCACTCCCAGGCACTCAGCAGACTTCTTGCTGCTGAAAGTTTCCTCACAGGCCATGTCCTCTAGAAGGTGTAGCTGTCAGAGCTGGGTTTCCAAGCTTGCTGAGGGTCTGGCCAGATGATCTTTTACAAATTGGAATTTTTTCTCTCTCTGCACTAGGCTGGCGAGATGCCCAGTGCTCCTTCACGGCTTGCAGCATCCATAGGCCTCCAAGATGCTGTGAGAAGGAGAGGGGGAGGGGGAGGGGGAGAGAGGGAATAGGGGAAACGCAGCTACCACTGGATATATTGCTAGTCAGGAGGAGAGGAGAGGAAAGCAACCCACCAATACTGAAAAGAAAATAAATAAGGACATTTGTAGAAAAAAAAAAGATTTAGGTGTACCTTAAATGCCACTGAAACATATTAGACTAAAAGAGATTTTTGGAGAGACAGAGAAATAGTAGTGGCTTAGAAACAGACAAGATTGTTGTATCTAAGAGGCCTGAGACAGGGTGAGGAAAAGGGCATTTATGTTGTTAAGCAAAGATTATCCCTCTTAAAGGCAAGTTAGCACATATGGAAAAAGAAAATAAGTGAAAGAGTGGTACTGTACAGGAATCAGGGTACCACAGAACCAAGATCTTTGGGTATTGGAGAGCTGTTTATTATGTGATGGTCAAAGAGCAGATGACAACGGCAATCATTTCTGAGGACAACCAATAGTATCTTCAGATTTTAAACCACGGTCCTGCAATGTGATTCATGGAGGCAGGCCCCTATACCTGTGTAAAAGTCCCCCTCACATCAGTGGGACTCTGTACAGGTATAAGGGTCTGACAATACAGGGTCTCTTTGATCAGATTCCTAAAACGAGGCCTTAGGTAATAAGTAGTTTTCACCACCATCCTACCCAGGGCATTTCCAGTTGCTTCTATTTGCCACCTCAAAGATATCATTTTCCTTTCATTGTTTACATTCTCTGTAAATAGCTGAGTATATAGAACAGTTAAGGTACTTGGTTTTTCAGATGTGTGTGAATTTTAAAACAGCTTATGCTTTTTAAAATGTTTTTTAAAAGGAATAACTTTCTATTCTAGACAAATCTTAATTTTTCCTGACACTTGCCTGTAAACCTTAAGTGAAAATACAAATGAATAAGGAGAAAATGCATTCAAACCCTTGCCTCTAACAAAGACAGCTGTCTCTCAAATCATAATCAACACTTAACTTTGTTCAAACTGATCAGAGCCACACAAACCATTTTCAGTATAGAGCACCAAGAATTAGGAGATGTTTGAATGGCTATATCCAGATGTGAGGGGGTTTCTCTGTTCAGGGAGATCTACTAGTTAAAAACAATCGTGCAAGCAAATGCATTAAAATGAGAAAGAAAGAAAGAAAGAAAGAAAGAAAGAAAGAAAGAAAGAAAGAAAGAAAGAAAGAAAGAAAGAAAGAAAGAAAGAAAGAAAGAAAGAAAAAGAAAGAAAGAGCTTCAAACCACTCAGAAATCAAGAAACTCTGCCATAATTAAGCCACATACTTTAATTTATGGTCCCTTAAAGCAAACCCCATTCCCCACTGCATTTGACTAGACAGGAACTAGACAGGATATTCTGAAACATCCTCATGGGAATTCCTGGGAGTACGCTACACTCACTGGTGTGCTTCTGATATTTTAGAGTTTGTGCATGTCTACTCAAATCCACTCACTAATTAGGATATTTTCATGACACATTCTGCAATGCTTGCTTGGCACAATGGAAGTTCATTAACTGCATATCAAACACACACACTGTTTCACAGTTCCAGAGTAGCACACAAGAGAAAGGGAGGTTGTCACCATTATTTTAATATTACTCAAAGCGCTGTGTACGCAGGCAGTGGCTGATCTCACCAAGGTGCCCACTTCTAGATCTGTCGTCAGCAGTGAGCCTGCAATCCTGAGTGAATTGCTGTTGTCTACAGTGTTGGGTGGAAGCCCAGATTCAAGTCTCCTTGGGCAGTTAAGCTTCATGAGGTTTTCACTTTCCTCAAGCAGAGATGGGCCCAGTGATGCTCCGCATTCATTTGTAGCAGAGCTTACATTTTCCCTTCTATGTCCAGGTAAGTTGTTCTTGCCATTGAGCATGATCCAGGGAAGAAGGTGGATTCAAGAGATGCACCCAGTGCCCACGGTGGGTGCAACGTGTTCTTAAATCAATTAATAGCCTATTTTGTAATCAGCAAGGACATGCCATTTCAAAGTCTCAGTGTACTACATTAGGATTCTGCTAGGGTATAAGAAAGCTGTCCTTTGGGAAGGACAGAGAACTAGCACACTTGGTGGTTGTCTTGTTGACCATACTAAGACAGGTCGGAAGTTCCTGAAAATGGGCAAGTAGCCAACACCTAAAGGTATGGTTGGGGCTTGGTAAGGACTTCCTGACAGGTGGATGTGGTTAACCTGATTCTTGTAATAGAATAGCAGTTAATTTGATACCACACCACTTGGCTGTTTTTATTTAAGGCCTTGCATTTGTGGTGTTTTGTGAATAAATTAAGATTGACAAACCTCAAACTGAAATCCTATAGTACTGATGTATCTCCAAATACACTGTCTTTTCTGTCTGTCTGTCTAGGTGTAGCATGGCCACCGTCTGCTTTCAAAGCACCTATTTTGTTCGAAGCTGTTCAGCAGTTACAAAAGACAATTATTTTTGGCAGAACACTTCCTGTCCTGATCATTGCTTAGAAAAACAGTCCTTTGATGCATTCCGTGATGAATGAGAATGCCTCTTCCAGTAAAAGATCAGCAACTTTAATATGATGGACCTTGGCAGGTTTAATCTAATCTCAAATGTCAGCTGTGAAGAGTGGATTGAATATTATCTTAATCCTTGTGACCAGTGACCACACAAATCCACACCTTACTCCTGATGAGGTGAAATCCATTGCCCTCAAAGTCCAAGTTGCTTTTGATTTCCTTGCACTATCTTTGTAAAAATAAGGATTTGACATGCGAGAGCTTCAGAGTGGCGCAGATTATACCAACCCCCTCCCTCGAAAGGAAGCAGGGAACTCACAGAGCCCTGCATCCTTGTCAGGCACAGGGTTTAACACCTCTCTTCCAAGAAAAGATGCAGCACTACATCACAAACTCCATGGACTTCCCAAGATCTGCAGGGTGCCAAGAGCCATACAGAGCACAGCAGCTGCTCTGGTGCTGCTCCTTGGACAGCATCCCTCCTCCCAAGAACTCCATTAAAGGCAGGAGAGCCCTGACGTGGGCTGGGCTAGGCAGAAATGTCATATGCCCTCTTACTGCATTACATTTCCAGAAAAAACACTTCAGGCATAACTTAGCTGTGCACTGCTACCTCAACCCCAAGTAGCCTGCCCACTCCCCTCTACACTGGAACCACACAGCACTTTCTGCAGTGCCCAGGGGAAGAGGGAGATGTGCGGGCGTGAAAGTAGCTGATCGTGTTTCCACATGGAAAGTTTAGGGAGAAATGCAGAGGGGACCCTCTCCATGCCACTCATAAGGGTTTGGTGTTTTCAGGATGCTGTCATTTCTCTCCGAAATGGGAATTTAGATACAAGAGAATTGGCTCTGTATATTATATTGCATCTGAAATGTCACATTAAACACTGAAGGACCCTTCTTGCAGCAGCTCATTTCCTGCTGTTTCCTCCTGTTTTTTCTTGTTCTTTCCAATTTGACCCTGAGATACTTTTTAAAAAAAATATGAATTTTCCCTTTTGTTGTGATTACCCTGTGGTTCCAAGCCTTGTTTTGTACATTTTGCTGGCACAGTATATCTCATCCCATAGCTTCTTTTCATCCAATCTCTTTGTCTATTTTTCTTCATATATTCCTTTGCTGTTTCTTACACCAATATATTTCTCCTCTTTAAGGAGTAACTCTGTTTTACTTTCACGTCATATGCTTTTTTCATAATTTTTCTGCTTTACTATTTACTCCATAGTGGTCTCAGGGTAGAATTCTTTCCTCCTGCCTGCAGCTCCCAGAATTACAGAAGTCAGAGATGTAAAAAAGACCTAACCTAGCAGTTCCCAGACTGTGGCTCACAACCCCAAATGGTCATGGTCATGCCATCAGCAGACAGAGTCGCAGAGATCCCTACTTGTGCGGACAATGCCACTTTGCTCCGCACAGCATGACCTCACGTATATGGTGTGTGCAAGGTCCCGATCCACAGAGGACGCCATTTTGCTCTACAAAATGAAATCCCCTGCACAGTGTGACCTCGCATGCGCTATATGTAAGAGGTCACACTGTGCGGAAGATGCCATTTCATAGAGCAAAATGGCATCCCCCATGCTATCTGGGGTCCCGGCAGGAAATACTTGATTAAAATGGGGTTGTGGTGGCAAAATGTTTGGGAACCCGGGGCCTAGACAATCATCCAGTGCCTGTCCCTTCAAATGCAGGATTGTTCCCAGTACTTCAGTTGCTAAGTTTGCCCAGCCTAGTTTTAAACATCCAACATCCCAAAGCTTAAAACAGCTCATTATCAGGAAATTATCTCTGACTTTCCACCTAAATCATCTTTTTCCTAGTTCCATTCCATATGTACTAGTTGGATCTCTTTCTACTACCAAAAGGTCCAATCCAGCAAGCTGGTACTATGCAAGGAGCAATTGTCAGACTGAACCCTAAAGAATTCTTCTCTTCCTTGCAATTTACATCCTTTGAATGTATGACAACTTATCTAGCCCCATGTTTAGCTACCACACAGCCAGGTGGGGCATACTATTTAACATTTACGTTATATATTGATCTCTCCAGCTCTGTGATAATTTTTGTTGCCCTCTTCTGACCTCCTTCTAGTTTGTAACCAGTATTTGGGAAATGTGGTACCCTGAATCGAACACAACATTCCAGGTGAGGTAAAGACTCTATTAGAAGGGACTATTAATTTCTTGCTTTTGCATATGCAGCCCACCACTGTACTGGCCTTGCTTACTTTACAAACTTACATCAAATTTGCTGTCCAGTGTAGCCCTTATATTTCTTTCAGCCTGCTCTCTGTCACTGAGTACATGTCCTTTACGATCATTTTCCCTTAGATGTATTCCTGCTTCATCCTTATGCTGGTTTGTGAGCCAGTGGAGCCATGCAGATCATAGGCCCCCACTGGTCACAACTCACCATGTATTTAAGATGAATTTCATTTTATCTGGTGTCTAAGTTTTCAGCCTAGCTATGTGCTTTTGTACTATTGCCCCATCCTCATCCGTGTTCGTAACACCTCCTAATTTAGTCCCACTTGCAAATGTCACTAAAAAGCCATTCCCTCCCACTTCCACATCATAAATTAAGATGTTAAATAAAATAGCACCGAACACCAATCCCGGTGGTACTTTGCTAGATACCACCTCTATATATTGCTGTTTATCATTACTCTGTGTGTACCACCCGTTTGCGTTTCAATCCATGACAGGCCCCTAAAATAATTCAAATTAAGCTTTCAATTAACATTTCATGAGACAGTTTCAATGCTTTATTAAAATCTAAATCTATTACATCTACCATTTTCATTCCACCTACTGATTTATTCTATTTTAAAAAAAGCAATCAAGTTTGTTCAGGCAAGATTTATTCTTTATTAAACCTATGCAGATTCTGACTTATGGTACAGTTTCTCTCTCGGAGGGATGGTGGGAGATTTTCAAACACACACAAAGAACAACTAGGCACCTAATTTCCCCCCACCCCTGACTCTGTGCCTCAAGAAATCAATGGGAACCAAACATTTAACTCCCTTTTGTCTCTTTGAAACTCTCCTCTACTTTGTGATTTCTGCTTTTAATATTTGTTCCATTATTTTCTAGAGCTAGAATCTGGATGTAAGGAATGGCAATAGCTACCACTTCTCTCCTCCTGAGAGAAACAATGTTTGCTTTTCTCTAAATATTTTGGTGCCTCCACTATTGTCCATGGTACAATAAATCCTGTAGTTAATTTCCTTAAAACCTCAGTATGCGTAGTATTCAGACCACCATGTTAATAATTATAGGAAAGACTCATTTTTAAAGGAGCTTCCTTGCTTACTAAATCTCTGACTGTTGCCAAGAGACCTGTGTGTCCATATGGAGCCCAAATGACTTCCTACTGGGATTTGAGCAGAAGCAGGGACCATCCATGGAACTCTGTTGAAGTTAAGGGTCTCCCTGTGTGCACATGGGTCTGCTCATGCACACCAGATTGCAGGACTGGAGCCTAACTATACAAATTTCTTTTCTTAGTGAAGACAAGACTTTTTAAAAAATTATTTTGTGTCATTTAATCTATTCCCCGTCCTCATCTACCTTTTCTTCCTATACTGATATATTGTGAAAGTCCTCCCTTCCCCATCAAAATAATAATCACTAATTCAGCATTAAAGATATTCATGCTGCTCAGATCCTACAAAATTACAATAACTTGGAGTCTAATATGCAAATGTGGCAAGCCCTACAGAGTCTGCACACTTCTGCTAGAAAGCCAAGCTGCAGACATTACAGGCTATGTGATACTGATTCCCATTTTTCAGTTTAGGTGGGAAAGCAGGGGGAAGTATTGGGCCTTATGTGCCCTCTAATTAGACATTGGGGCTACAAAAAAAAATCTATTAAAATAACAATAGAGACCCAGTAGCTCATCATCTGTTTCTCACTGGTGAGCTCACCTTTAGAAACAAATTCAGTAAATTAACAGTCACAAAACCTCATGTGTCTTGCAACAAATGGGGGGGAATCCTAGCTCCATTGATGTTAATGGTAAAACTTCTATTTAATTTCAATGGAGCCAGAATTTCACCCATACATTACACTACCTATCCATTCCACACAGCCATCTAAACCTCTCCCTCTTTTCTCCCTTTACCCCTTGTACTAGAGAGAGAGAGAGAGAGAGAGAGAGCGAGCGCGACCGTGAGCCTGGAGCACTGGACCTGGTGCAAGACCTGAGGCCTGAACCAGATGCTGTGAAACAAAGTCAAGCCATGTATTAAAGCAGATACTTATAAATTCACTATCCAGTACATTCACTTGGCGAAGTTGTTGCTAGAACTAGGGGTCACCAAATGAAATTAATAGGCAGCAGGTTTAAAACAAATAAAAGGAAGTATTTCTTCACACAACGCACAGTCAGCCTGTGGAACTTTTTGCCAGAGGAGGTTGGGAAGGCCAAAAATATAACTGGGTTCAAAAAAGAACTAGATAAATTCATGGAGGATAGGTCCATCAATGGCTATTAGCCAGGATGGACCGGGATGGTGTCCCTAGCCTCTGTTTGTCAGAAGCTAGGAATGAGCAACAGGGCATGGATCACTTGATGATTACCTGCTCTGTTCATTCTCTCTGGGGCACCTGGCATTGGCCACTGTCAGAAGACAGGATACTGGGCTAGATGGACCTTTGGTCTAGCCCAGTATGGCCGTTCTTATGTAGTGTACTAGACACTATATATTTACGTAAATATATTTCAGCTAGTACAGATACATCCCAATCTAGTACAAGATGTTTTGACAAAACAATGAAAAAGGATGTTGTGTCCAAGGGGAGGTAACAAACAGATGTCATGAAATACGTAAGGTGGTGTGTAAATTGTGTATGTGAGTTGTTTGTCTCAGCCTATATGTGTCGGGATACTTCACCTTAATTCTTTGTTCGGCCGAGGGAGCAGTGGAAAGTCCCAGCGCTGACTGAGCTGTTCCTTGCCACGGGGGCACTCATGTGTTAGCGTACCTGTAACCATGGATTCAGGACGCTACGACTGTGTCTTGCCAGCAATAAACCTGGCTGAGGGCCTTTGTCACTAAACTGTGCCTGTGGTCTTTCTTTATGAGTAACATCGAAGTCTGCTGAATGAGCAGGCTGCCCTATCTTCTCCAAGGACAGAAGCACTGAGCAGCCTAAACAGTGTTACTGAGGTAACGACATTCCAGCCTTCAGCACTTAACAGCACTGAGTAGTATTATCGAGGTTTGCTGAACCAGCTATCTGCAAAGAGCTAGACAGCATACTGAAAGAACACACACACGCAAGGAACTGACAACATCCCTGCCCTATCAGATCTCTTGACCGTTCTCCAGAAGATCTGATAGTTTAAACTGTGTTTCCATTGTGGTCACAAATGAAAATCTATGTACAATAGATAGGGCCCTACCAAATTCAGAGTCCATTTTGGTCAATTTCATGGTCATCGGATTTTTAAAATTGTAAATTTCATGGTGTTGTAACTGTAGGGGTCTTGACCCAACTCTGAAGGCAGCAGCGCAGAAGTAAGGGTGGCATGGTGTGGTATTGCCACCCTTACTTCTGCACTGTTGCCAATGGGACGCTGCCTTCCGAAGTGCGCACCTGGCTAGCAGCCACCACTCTCCAGCCACCCAGCTCTGAAGGGAGCGCAGAGGTAAGGATGGCGATACCGCAACTCCCCTTAAATAACCTTGTGACACCCCCCCGCAACAATCCTCTTTTGGGTCAATACCCCCAGTTTGAGAAACGCTGGCCTCCCCTGTGAAATCTGTATAGTATGAGGTAAAAGTACACAAAAGATCAGATTTCACGGTCCGTGACATATTTTTCATGGCCGTGAATTTGGTAGGGCCCTAACAATAGGGGAAAAAAGGGGGGGTTGTCCATCATCTGTGTGAATCTTCACAAACTACGCTGAGTATGATATTTTTCTCTTCAACATTTAAAGAAATAGGAGTACAATACTGTGCTTTAGTTTAATTTTGCTCAGACTTCTCAATATCTGATCATAATTGGAAGGAAAAGGACAGTTTTTGAAGTAGTACGTATGCCTGTTAACTCAGCCTGGCAAAACTATCAAGAAAACTTACCAGCACAGGCACAGAATACCCTTAATATGATGGATGGGGATTACAAAAACAAAACAAAAAACAAAACAAAAAAAGCAAAGAAATAATTCTCTCAGGCAACTACTCACCTTAGGTGAAAGACTGTTTTAACTAGATTACTTGATTCGTAAATTAATGCTAACTTCTATTGTGGTAGCACTAAACAATAAAAATTGTCACCTTGTACTTTAGATTTTATACTTATAAATGCAAAGATTGTTGTAAATGACTGAGTGTGCAGTGGAACTGTACTCAGAGAGCACAATATTGCTATAGCAAACTATTTTTAAAGATAACCCCCAGGATCTCTAGGGAAATCTCATCTTTGTACTGAACAGCACATGACAGTATCTGCCAAACTAAACTACACAATACAACTTTTAGAATAACGTTTATTCAAAAGGACATTAAATGGCAACCTGTGTTCTATTTACCTAAATTAATATACCCTTGATGCAGTGGATATCACTACGTCCCCCACTCTTAATGCTCTGATAACAGAGTTTTGTAACATGTAAAAGGATTATTTCAATCCAATCAGCAGGTGCTGGGATCAGTGTGTGTCAGACAAACACTTGCTAATCCCTTTTCTTACAGCTCCCAGCTGCCAAAGGTGCTCAAATCCAAATGAAATAGTGGGATCCAACCTGTGTGGACTGAGGCAGATTTTCAGCTCTGTTGAATCTCCTGAAAATTACATGTTATCCTGACCATTGTTAGAGGCAGAAGGGATGGGGTCAGTAGGCTTTTTTTAAAAGGTAAATAAGAAAATGAATACTAAAGTACTTCCACTACCTAAAATGTAGTGTAAGGTAAACTCACTCAATTTATAATCTCTTCTCAGATTACCTGCTAGTAGTGGTGTTTGCTAGGTCTTAAAACAACCCCTAACCCACATACAGCTACCAAATTACGCCTATAAAGTTTAATCCCTACAATTACTGTGCTTTAAATAAACCTTCAAGAATAGGGAGAAGATGATTACCAAAAAGGAAATACAATACTCTGTAACAAATTTTGTATTTCTGTAGCTTCTTCCATCCACCCATCTCGAAGCACTCCCAGCACTCCTGCAAGGGAGGCAAATATTACTGCCATTTTACACATAGAAAACAGAAGTACAGAAGCCCTGAAGTCAATTGCCCAAGGTCACAGCCTATCATACAGCTGGGAAAAGAACTCAGATCTCGACTCACAGCCTTGGGCCTTAACCTTCCTTTCATGACTGTTCATAACAGGTCTAAAACTAGTGTTAACGAATACATCTGATGCCACTGTAGTAATTAGGAATTAGGTGTTTGGGGTTTTTAAAAGATAAAGGATTAGAGTTGCTGGTGAAGACAGTAATGTAACAATGTCATTTAACACAACTGCTATATTCTATTTACACATGAAATTCCAGGTTAGATACAGGAGGGGCAAAGGATGAATTAGCTCAAAATCATTTTTTATTTTTTCTATTACTCCCCCCCAACACACACATAGGCTGGCTTTTGATAATAGAGATTTAAAATAAACAAAGAGGGCTATTTTTAAAAAAATTGTGAAATCAAATAGTTTAGCTGAATATTGCCATTTCACAGTATTTGACATATTATAATTAGGATATGCACAAAACTTAAAAAAACTTATTTCAAAGTCAACTGTGCACAGTGGGAAGGGACACCAAGAATGAATGCTGTTACATTATTCACGAGTAGTTTTGCTATGAGCTTTTTTCAGTAGCTTTGCTAAAAAGCAAAATCACTAGCCATACAATTATATCAAAATTAGTAGATGTCACTAATTAAAAAAAATATACAAACCAAACAACCACCTCATCACTGACAGAGTTATAAGTTCAAATATATGTGCAAGAGCTGGACCCCAAAAAGCTCAGAATTGCTTGCTTGCTCTGGTGCACAATTACACTTCCACATACATTTTCATTCTTTTTTTAGAAGAATTTTTTAAAGATGATCCATTTTCCACGCTTCCATTTTCCACTAATGATCTCACATCAAACAATAAATGCAAGATGCAAGTGTGATTTACATGTGGGAGTATTGTGTGCCTAAATGAGAGCTTTAAAGATATTAGACACCTACTTACTAATTGAGAACACAAAAATAAAAGCCATACCTTCAGGCCCATTAACACAATTATACATCGAAGTTTGGGTTCCCTATCGGATACTATATTTGCAAATTAAAGCCTTAATTATCTTTTTCAAAGCACTAAGACATTCATATCCATTTACTACACACAGAAAATTACTGATGAATAAATATTTGGTTCTAAAAATGTTCAGTCTCAAAAATGTGTGTCTATTGTGTTGTTGAGTACTACAAAGATCGAGACCAGGGACCATCTAACCAACCATGACAAAAGACATCAACAGATACAACATATATATTGACTTGTAGATGGGGGGCCAAACTATAGCCCTGCTAGCAGTTGGCCATCTTGTGGAGGGCAGGAACGTTATGTCTATAGACATAACACATAGTACAAAGCACAGTGTGCTGCAACTTTTACTACACGTCAAAGAATGCAGCCAGTTCTTTCCTGAGACCAACCGTGCCACATCAAGAAAACATTAAAAAACAGAACACAGTTATGAGAGACAAGAGAAGAAGTTAAAAAAATGGATGATGGGACAGTGTTGTATACATATATATGTTACATGCATACACATTCACATTTCTCTCTCTGTAGCACACAGAAGCACACATGTAAAGGGGAAAAAGGGGCAGAGGGATGGAGGGCAAAATCAACCCTTTCATGGGAACACTCACACAAGACCCATGACCAGGAAACTCTGGCCACCAGGGCTTCTCACCATTAAACCTTGGATCTCAGGATCACAGTGAAAAAATTCCATGGATCTTGGGACATCCACACTACCTTCCCAGTAGTGCTGGCTTTGGTAGCAACAGTCAAGAGCTTCCAGGCTGGCTGCTCAGACTCTTGTAGCAGTTTGTGGACTTTGGAATATATTTCAGGGTACAGAAGAATCCACATAATATTAGTGACATGGTCCATGCTGGAAAATCCTTCTAGGTTTCAAGGAGGAGGCTGGATAACGATGATGTGGAGAGAGGACCTTCCATGGCTGTACCCCCTTCCTGGCCAGATACACCTACCCCAACTGCAGAGCCAACATGCAGGGAGAGATTCTGTGGTGTTGGGGATGGGGAAGCTGCTCTTAGCTCAGGCTCAGCCCCTTGCAGCACAACAAAAAGTGGCTCATTTTTGTCAAAAGTCCATCTATCCTCCTTGGGATTTTCAATAGTGCATGGTCTAGACTTGAAATGAGAATGCAGGAAGTATGGGGCAAAGAGCAAATCAAGGGGAAAACAGAGAAAATAATGTGACATGGGGAGAGAAAGAGAATTCAACAACAGCAAACATGGCTTAATGGAAAAGAGCCCGGATTCTGATGAAAGCAGATGCTGCTTTCTAAAGAAAGAGAATTACAGAAATGAAGAAAACAGACACGTGATAAACCAAGGAAAGGGCATGCAGAGTGAAGAAGAGACTCTTAGGAACATAAATAACATTTGCTCATATTTTATTGCTTTCCCCTGGCAAATGTCTCTTTTCACACCCTAAGTTGGGAGAAAAGGATAGGAGAGCTGTTCTGAGCACTTGGTAAATTAGTACTGCCTACTCAGAATTCTGCAGTTAAGTAGCTGGAGAAAACAACCTAACGTTCAGTGTTGATGATAGCTGAGGGTCTGGTAGCCCCCAGACTCAGCATATTTGGGGAACTGCCCCTTGAAAAAGCTGATTTGTTACCAACTCTGCACAAACCAAAATACAAGCAAATGGGCACCATTCTACCCGTATAGTGGTGACTAATGGGGGCCTATACACCACCATTTTAGCTTAAAAGAGTCTTTTGGTTTGGAGACAGCCACAAATGTCTTTTAACCATTCTAAAGCCAGTTATCCTGTAATCCAGGTGACAGATACCTTACTCCTAGATAAAGAGACCAATGCTAAATCATCTCTCAGAACAACTAAATATGAATAGACTAGCAAATCTACTAACAGAACTCCCCTATGTTTTCACATGTTATGTAGGTTGGGTGGGGAAAGACAAAGGAAAAAACAACAGTCAGAAAACTCCACCCAAGGGCCTGATCCAATGTCTAGTGAAGTCAGTGAGAAGGCCCCAATTAACTTCAATATTAGGGCCTCATCTGGTGAATAATCTATTTGAAGAGCAAGCATTCTGAAGCAGAACAGATTAAAAAATGGATTTTCTGTCCTCTGAAATCTGACCCATGAAAAATTTTCATATAGAAATAGATACAAACACAAATTGGGACACAGCCAATTTTTTTTTTAAATGAAAGAAAATTCTAGAAAAAATCGTTCAGGTCAATCAGAACATTTATTTAGACACATTCAAAACATTGTTTTAATTTTGACCATTTTAATTTTTTTAAATGAATGTAAAATATATTTCAAAACAAAAAGGTGTGTCAAAATGAAAAACTGAATCTTTCCAATCTGAAAATGCCCAAATGGGATTTCAAAACTTTTCTCCAATTTTTCTTTAAATAAAATTCCATTGAAATTGATACGATTGCATGCAAAATTCCAGTTTACTTGAAACATCATTGAAAGTGGCAAACATGGTTTCAATGAAAATTTTTCTACCAGCTCTGTTCCCAAACTGTATTTTATTAAGCTACATCTGAGACAATCCAGGCTATAATCCTCTCAAGAAAAGAGCCTGCACAGATCCATACACTGCACAGAGTTTTGTTTACTCTAATAGTACTCACATGGATACATGTGGATGAATCTCCGTTTGCAGGACTAGAGAATCAAACTGTTCATATTTCAAAGTAACTAACACTTTGGTCTCAAGTCTATCTGAACTGATAGTAGCTTTCATCTGCTACTAATTTTCTTCCTGGTAATAAAGAAAATTGCTCGATTGCAGGGAGGAAGGATACACTATTGTTTTGCACTAAACAAACAGCTTGTATGTCTAACGTCTATACTGAAATCATGGGGTGAGACTGCAGTTCGTGTGCACATACCGGAGTTAGCTAGATCAGTACCAGAGCACGGAAGCTGCAACAGCACGTTCACTTCAGCTAGGGTTGCCAACTCTGACTGAAGCTATTCCAGAAGATGTTTTCTCCCCCCCCCACATGAAAAAATGTCATTTTCTTAAAATATCCTATTAAAATTTCCTGGATTGCTTTCAGCAGTCACCAGGAGATGGATGCTGATTCCGGGAGACTCCAGGCCAATTCTGATGGGTTGGCAACCCTAACTTCAACATGGACTAGCCTTGGGAACAATTACCCAGGGTTCTAGGCAGGCTTGTATAACCCACACCAAAGTGTGCGCTGTTGCAGATTCACTGATCCAGTACCCACGATAGTTAGATTACAGTCAGCTTGTGTATATCCACACATGGGGATAGATTCACAAAGACACTTTGGGGTTGCAGTTCTGAGCCTCTCCATTCCTACCTTTTAGCACATGGAAAAATCACTGGGATTCACAAAGCCTGAGTTCAGCGCCTAGGCTCCCTATACTAGGGAGAAACAGGCACCTCCGAATGGGATTCATAAAAGCCAGCATGCACCTACACTAACCAATGGGAGATGCCACGGTGAGAGATGGGTACTAAGACCTGCCCCCTCCTGGAGATAGGCACCAAAGTCTGGGCTGCAGGGAGGCACCTCCCTCTACTTGAGATTATTAGTTGCAAACACTCTCTTGGCATTAGGCACCTGTGCCATTTTTGGAAGAGGCTGTGGGATGGAGGAGGAGGACGACAACGACCTTTTAGCCCAATGATTCTTTCATAATTTATCCACAGTGGAAAAGCTTCAACAGGAGAAACCGAGGGAGCCCCTCTCATCAGAATATCCCATAGCCCAATGACTAAGAGGTAGAGACCTGACAAGTAGCAGATCCCTGTTCAAATGCCTTCTCCACCCCAGGAAGAGAGGGGACTTGAACCAAGAGTCTCCCACATCCCAGATGAGTACCCTAATCCTGGGGTTAAAAGTGGTGAGGGAGCTCCTCTTCCTCCTCCTCCACCCAGCTGTTTTGTGCAAGTTGATCTAGAGGACCCAAATCTGGTAGACGAGCCCTGAGCCCGTCTACTGGATCAGGCCCCGCAGGAGAGTCAGATGTTCAGACACCTTTCCTCCCCCAGTTCGTGCATTGCTCTGGGGCTCAGGTGTTCAGATGCCTAGAGCGAGGCCACAGTGCACCTGCCTACAGGCTGACACATAGGTGCCTACAGAACTTTTACTGCCAAAGTTTAGGTGCTGAGCGAGGTTAGACACCTACAGGGTTTGGCAGCATCTGCACAGGGACTGCAAGTATCCCGCTGAGGCCTGATTTGGGGATGGAAGCGCCCATGTTCTTTTGTGACTCTAGTCCATGCTGCAATTACATCCCATGGCTGCCATACAGATAGATCCAAAAATGCAAATAAGAGGAGACCCATCAGTAAATGAGCAAGGAGGCAAAGATCAGCGTGCAAATAATAGCACAAATTTTTCTCGGAATCTGACATCGTGCATTCATACTTGGGCAGCTGCTGGGTGCATGTTGCATCTAAATGCTGAGATAGGTGCATTCTTGGGGATGTAAAATACCTTCTTTCAAGCTGCAAGATTGGTTGATTGGTTTAAGCCCCATTTTAGATAAATTCTATATCATGTAATTACATCTGCCTACCAAATTTTCACTGCAGTTTCCTTTCAATGTAACATTCAACTCCTGCCCTAAACGGTTTGTTTATTACAGATTAAAAAGGCCACCTATTGATCTGCTTAGATGCTTTTGCAATAATTTAAGATGCAAATATATACAACCCACACCATTATAACTAAATTGCCTCTTCCATAGTGTTATATATTATTACTGTAGGGTGTTAAACAGCTTCCAAGTTCAGCCTAACAGTTGGCTACATTTCAACAATAAATGAGGCACCTGTACATAAACAGTTTACGGGGCTCAGTGCTACTATCATTCTGGGTCCAGGACTCCTGCCTGAAGTCAATGGCAACTGCTGTGGAACAATAGCAGGACTAGACCCCTAGGGCTAGTTCTGCTTCCTTTAATCATCTGAGAGAGCTGAATGAAGTGCTCGGGAGTAGACAGGCGGGGTCTCATGGTAGGGCAGTGCTTTGGGAACTCACAGGATGATAGTGACTTTTATGTAAAGTATATCTGTGCACACAGTCAATATCCTAAATTCACATTTAAAATACAGTCCGAAAATTTAACTGATGCTGACAAATTAACAATCTTCTTTTAAATACATTTCTTTTACTACCTGTGTGACTAAAATCACTACAAATTAGATTTTGTAAATTTCAGCTTTACTTTGCACCATTTATACTATTTCATTTTTGCACATTGCTCATCATGGGCAATAAAAATAGACTAGGATTTTAGGATAGTAAACATTGCAAGAAATTGTTTAAATTTAAAAACAACTATTTTACATTATAATTTAAAAGATATATATGCGTGTGTGTGCGCGCTCATAAACACACAATGTGAATATAACACACATGCACACACACTTAAGTGTGTGTATATATGTATTTATACACAAACAGCTTAAAATCTTCAGCCTAAAGTATGATATCCTCTAACAAAAACATGCAAACTTGAAAATTTACCACCATTTAAAATGAGTAAGAAGGCCTGTCTCAACATGAAGTGATGTTGCCAAACTTAATTATATACATTTTATATCTCAAATAAAAATATTATCATGATCTAGGGCCAAATTCTCTCCTTATTTACACTTGCTAATCAAGGCTGTGCGGACACAGCCAAAGTCATAATTTGGCCCCTCAAGTTGTGTCAGGGTTTTTTCCCGTTATTATCTTAACAGACATCTTAATTCTGGTAGGATGTTGTGCTACCGTCCCACTACACATTCCAGGAATATATACACAGCAAGCAGCTCTGCATCAGCTCACATTTGAACAGCCTCAACTCCCATAAAATATTAATTCATTTAAAAAAATATTTGCACCCTGGTGTCAAACTTAGACAAATTCATACTGAGCTTCAGAAAATGGCTGTTTTAATGGTAAATGATGTTCCAGAAACCTCTTTCAGGCTAAACACTTTTGTCAAAATTATTTTAATAAGAAAGATTAACAATTTCAACATTAGCTACTAATCCCCTTTCATTTGAAACTCTACTGATAAAATTCTTTCCTTGTCATTCAAATCGTAAGTAATAATTATAGATTTGGGGCTTCCATCTCTTGCTTCATTAATAGTAAATTGCATGGAAGTCTGAAGCATAAAGTCAGCTTTGATACATCTCAAAATGCAATTTCCATAGCTTTCCTTAGCTATGTACAATTAATTACAGAGTTAATAAGGAGAATATGTTAATGAAAGGGAAATTATTCACTCAGACCACCTGCCTTTATCAAAATTTCTTTTATATATTTCCTTCTGTTTATGACTTTGGGTGACAGCAACACAATTGATGATGTATATTACTGGTACTGGTACTGGCCCCTCTGCTATTTTTACTTATATCCTGGTACAACATATAGGCTGCTTAAGTAAAATAAAAGAAAAAAGTCTAAGAATTAGCTAATGCTAAAAAATTAATTGACTGCTCCAATATTTTATTGCCTTAAGTTCAGTGCCTTTTAAAGACATATTTTTAAAATTAAAATGCCGAAACATCTTTTTAACAATTACATTCTCTGTTCTTTGCTTAGAACCTAAACATTTTGTGTCCAATAAAGAGATACTCAGTCATATTTTGATATTTTGTAAAAAAAAAAAAAAAAAGGAATGTACTTTATATGCACAGAATCAAATCAGTACAGAAAACAACTTTAAATTTGCTACAGCTCCTGGATCCTGATTGCTATGCTTTCCACACACATGGAAGGTCAGAGTATTTCAGACAGTACAAACAGTAGGTCAGGCAAAAGCCAAAACTTAGTACAGTATATAGACTAAAAATAATACAGGATTGATGCACAAGTGTATTGATGAAGCAAATTTAAAAAGATGTCCTAAATCCAGCAGCTAACCAGCCTCTATTAACAGAGGAGGAATCACTCAAACCGAGGGAAGAAAAATGTTATAATTTAGGGGCCAGTCACCAACCTGACATAAGCAAAAAGAGGTAATTTCAGGGAAACAATAATCAGTGCAACAAGAAAGGACCATGCAATAATTCGGTGCAATGACATGGCCAGCCCCAAGGAGGTGTGGATTACGTACAGTCTGACCTTCCCATGCTTTTTACTCTCTAAATGACATCTGTGGGGCAGCAAGAGAACATATAAGAGGCAGAAAACAGGAGCAGTACTCATCTCTCCCCATCTGTGGACCTGATTGGTTCTGCATGGGCTTTTTGGACAGTTGAGCAATCCACATGAGCAGTGGGCCAACTGGGTCCAATGCCTGTAGGAAGTTATAGGTAAGGAGGACCAGGAAGTCATTATAGAACTGAGAGCGGAAGGAATAACAGACAAAATGCAACCCTGCAATTTCAAAAGAGGGGGCTTTGGCTGAACTGGCAGAGAAAAGGGTAATGGTTCCTTTAAAGCTCCCTCCACTTGGTGGTTGGAAAGAGGGAAAGGCATCACGGTGAGTTGGTGGGTGGACCACTGGGGCTCAGGTAAGCCACTGGCCCTGAGCACCTGGGGGAGGGTGTATAAACCCTGTCACTCTACCCTGAGGCCCCTCTCATACCAGGATTAAGAGGTCTGGTTCCCTGATAAACTGGAACTGGAGTAGGGAAAGGCAACCCTAAAGAAGCTTGGGAACAGAGTTGTGCCTCCTAATGTCTCTCTTACAGCCAGGAGACCCTCTTTCCCCAGCCCTTAAACTGCATACAAGGGGAGGGTAGTGGGATCCCAGCAACAGGTTGGGGAACAGCTGTGGAGGGATGGGGAATCCACACCACCAGGCAGAAATGACTGAAGAAGGAATTATGCCCTGCACTGTCTCAGCTATCACTGGATAGCTCCCAGAGGAGTTAAGTTAATAAAGCTACAGCCTAATTAAACCACATCCCTTGCATTTTATCTTTCTTCTTGAGTGTCTGGGACAAAAAAGGAGATGCTGCTTCAGTCTAGAAGAAAGGAGGAGCTGTTTTATTCAGAGGTAGATTCACAGGAAGAGAAGAGAACATATTATATGAAGGAGGGTGAGGGGAAGTAATTGGGTAAGAAAAAAATATATTGGAGGCAAGAGGAACTCCACTTTGTCTGCGTATGTCCAAAATACCACAGTCTTTCTTTACAAGAGGGTGAATCCTGTGAGGATCAAAAGAGGCTGTTTTTATATCTTTACACATTTAAGATGTAATATTTCTTTATTTAAAAATACACCCAGTGTGCAACCCTGGGAACATGCGCAATGCTTAATCATCACCACGTACGTATTGCAACGAATGTCCTACATATGGAATCTTCCAGATGTCACCCAAACTGAGATACTCCCACCAGCTTAAAATCCCCACTGAGCCTTCTTCCTCAGAAAAGACCTGCAAAGCAAGAAAACCTTTGCAGGTTGCCCGGCAGATCAGCATGCTCAGGCAGTGACAGGCCAGCGAAGGAAACCAGTTTCGTTCATTGAATCCAGCTGTCTCCTGATTAAACCAGGGTATTGGTAACTAGAGCACCTCAACTGACTTCGTCCATCATAATTCACAGAGAGAGGAGATCAGATCTCTGGAGATACCATTTAGGACTTTAGGGGTGAACAGTGGAACCTTAAATTACAACCAGAAGTACAACCAATGCAAATCATGGAGCACAAATGCAAGGTTCCTTTTGCAAGAAGCACCACTAAGCAGAGAAGGTAGCTACATTCTGCACTTTCTATAGGTTTCTGGGTGTTCTCAAGGTGTAGCCCCATATACAACCCATTGCTACAATCGAATACTGAAGTGTCAAAGGCCTGGTTTACTGCAGTCTGAATGCACAGACTCAAAACTGAACGAAACACTCCTGTGTAAAACTCAACCCCACCCACACCCCTTCCCAGGTTTGATTTACTGACACCTCAAAAATGTCAGCACAGCCTAAATATTAGCCTCAATTTCCCCCTGGAAAAGTCCCTTCGGAACCTCCTCCTTCCTAGTTCCCTCACCTTCTAGAGCTGTGATCCTTGACCTTTCCACACTACTGTACCCCTTTCAGGAGCCTGATTTGTCTTGTGTACCTCAAATTTCACCTCACTTTAAAACTATATGCTTACAAAATCAGACATAAAAATACAAAAGTATCACAGCACACTATTACTGAAACAATGCTTACTTTCTCATTTTTACCATATAATTATAAAATAAATAGATTGGAATATAAATATTGTACTTACATTCAGTGTGATACTTGAACCTGTTTTTCACTTGTGAGCCTTGTTTGAAGCCCAAGCCCCAGAGGGTGGTGCTGAATTATATTACTTAGCATCGTGGGACTCCCTGCAATGTGGGGCCCCATGCAGTTGCCCTGCTTGCCAACCCCAATGCTGGCCCTGTATTTGCAATCCCCCTAAATCCATCCTGTGACCCACCCCTGGGGGCTGCAACCCCCAACTTGAGAAATACTGATCTAGATAAGTTGAGCACCTGCTGGAAGACCTCTGCTTACCCCTGGTTGAGAACCACTGTTCTAGAGAACAACTCCCACCTCTTAGACCAGGGATCAGCAACCTTCGGCACGCAGCCCGTCAGGGTAATCCACTGGCAGGCTGCGAGACGTTTTGTTTACATTAACCATCCACAGGCACGACCCCCTGCAGATCCCAGTGGCCATGGTTCACCGTTCCCGGCCAAATGGGAGCTGTGGGCCGCAGGGGCGTGCTGGTCACCACTTCCTGAAGCAACAAAGGTTGCTGACCTCTGTCTTAGACCCTAAATGTGGTTAACAAGCCACATCTGCTATGAGTCAGCAGAACCTCTGCAGCATCATGCAGGGTTTAAATAAATTCAACAGGATGAATCAACAGAAGAGCACCACATTACACAAGGCATAACCTCATTCCAAAAGAAAAGATCAACCTCCTGGACAAGTGTAGACGATAAGCATTCCAGGCAGCTGCAGCTCTCTAGACATCTAGAGGCAGCTGAGGATCCAGTAAAACCCTAGTTTTCAAACCTGAGTAGCCAAAGGCAGGTATACTCCCTTCATCCAGAGACCTCTTCCACTTCTTCCAGTGGTTGCCACCAGCTTTGCCTTGGTCTTATCTGGACCTCAACTAGAGCTGGAGAAATACTGGGGGAGATGGGGAGAATTCTGCAAATATTCATTGCAACTTTAAACTGGTTTGCTTTGATTGTGTTCATGACCCTTTTGAGTTTGCTTTCTGCTAATAGTCTAATAAACCAGTTTTCAGGGAGGAATTTTTGTCAAAACAAATTTTAAGTGAATATTGCAAAATATTAATGGAAAATGAATTCTGATTATTTGCACTGAAACCGTGATTGCACTTACCCTACCTAGGAACAGAAACCTATCATGTGACCTGTGTGTCTAATCAAAACAGCTGAGTTTTGAAAATTAAAGCCTTGAAATGACCTTCTCACAATCAAGCTCCAGACCAAGATGCACATTTGGCAAGTTATTTCTAATAATGAATAAATTTGAGAAAAAAAGAAAGACAATTTAGAAAAAATACTAAAATTCCTCGAACAGTTTCCCTGCTCTAACCTTAACCCCTTGATTCATGATTACTATTTAAAACTCATTCAAAAAATGAGGTTGTGGGAATTGGTGGAAACTGAGCATGAAGCAAACTGATTGGAGGACTGACAGCAGTGGGGCTGGTGGCGGTGGGGAATCAAATCAAGAGCTGAGGAGATTCCTTCTGCTGGGATCTCCCCTGTCCACTCAGCTCCTGATTTGAGTCCACACCATATCACTATCCCCTGCTGCTCGTGTTGGCAAGTAGCAGTGTTCATGGAAAGAGGAAAGTATTACTTCTGTGGTACCAAATCAGTGGTTTAACTGGTGGATGTGGGGGTGGAAAGAGGGGGAGGAGGGGAGGCATGAGCAGAAACCCAGCCCTGGAGGAGCTGCTTTTGACTGGCATTTCAGCACTCTGGGTTCTGCAAAACCTTTGAAGTCAGAGCAAATTTAGCATACCACTATGTTAGAATGGCAGAACCAAGGGGTTAATACACGTAGCATGAGTCGTCCCTTCCACCCCCGGTTCTTTCATATAATACACCCACACATTCAACAGAACTATAACTAGTCTTGTGAAAAGAAGGCTGATGAGGGAACTGATAGACTTAATATGTTAAGGGTTGTTATAAAGGGGATGGTGATCAATTGTTCTCCATGTCCACTGAAAGCGGAACAACAAGTAATGGGCATAGTCTGTAGCAAGAGAGCTTTAGGTTAGATATTAGGAAAAACTTTCAAACTGTAAGGATAGTTAAGCTCTGGAACAGGCTTCCAAGGGAGGTTGTGGAATCCCATCACTGGCTTAGGTTTTAAAAAATAGTTGGACAAATACTAGTTAGGGATATTCTATGTTTTCTTG
This sequence comes from Natator depressus, assembly GCF_965152275.1. Taxonomy (NCBI): domain Eukaryota; kingdom Metazoa; phylum Chordata; order Testudines; family Cheloniidae; genus Natator; species Natator depressus. The sequence goes on along the minus strand of NC_134235.1, from coordinate 244,068,013 downwards.
GTCCTGGCCTCAGCACAGGGGCTGGACTTGATGACTTCTCAAGGTTCCACCCGCCTACCTTTCTATGACTTTATATACTAAGGACAGCGTTAGGTTGTCTTTAAAAAGATACTTATTGCTGTTGCCAGTTATCCTTGTTGCCCAGTTACAAGCCCCAATTTTGAAGAGAGGAAAATGTTTCAAAATAACTTAAAAATTCAGAGAGGAAAACAGGGAAGTGCCTTTTGGCAACAGTGAGTCTGCAGGGAGGCAGCCTACTCTGCCTGTTCTTAAGAACACAACTTATAAGTCAGCTACTCATTCAGCAAGACAAGGGCACAGATTTATTTCCCTGTGGTATTTATGTCTTTTTGGATACTAGCTATCTAGGTCCTCACATTAAATCAGTATTCCAGCAAAGGAATGTGCTCTGGATTAAGCAACAGCCTTTCCCCGTGTGACCTCTATGCTTGGAATGCTCTTCCTGAGCTGGCCTGCAAGGTCACCATCATTTTCTCCTTCAAATACTTCCTGAAGACCTACCTATACCAGGACACCTACAACTAAGTATAGCAGCATGGTTGCAGTAATTTGGGACTGAAAAACATATATACGTGTGTGTGTATGTCTACATGTGTGGCTGTATTTTTTTTTAAATGTGCTGTTTCTCTTTCCCCCCATTCTACACCTGTTTTTCTTAAAAAAAAAAAGATGTAAACTTTTTGGCATAGGCACTGTGCCTTCTACGTCTTTGTACAGCACTCAGCACATCGTGCTGCTACTGAAAACAAAGAAAATTCAAATAAAAACCAAAATAGTCAAACAGACGTTCTTGTCTGCAGCTATTTGATTTTATTAGTAATTCTGGTTTCTCCTTCCTGCCTTCCTCACCTTTGACCTTCCCCGAGTAAGTCTGTCACGTACCCACAGTGGGCATGTGCCACTGTCACTTGGTGGAAAGCTCCCAGGCTATAGATCAATCCCTTTCTCCTCAGGAAACACCCTCTCTGCTGCCTCTTTCTGCATGTTTTTGAGTTAGACACCAGTCAGAGTGTGTGCTAGTATCCTGCCCAGTGGTATCAATCATCGCATGTTGGGCACTCCTTTGTTTAGTAAAGCATTTTAGATGCTATAAATCGAGGCAGTTCAGTGATTTTTATTAATGGTTTAGGATGAAATCAAAGCCTTGCAGCGGTTTAATAGTTTAGTGGGCAGTTTAACAAGTGGCTTTGCAGTTTATCTTTGCCATAATGTATTTTTAAATACAGTTCAGCACTATTTTATAGACCATTTAAATGAAGTCTATAGGGGATATTCCCTGCTTCTCAAAGATTTCTTTTTTTAAAAAGTGTGTGCGGAGTGCTTTTTTTTTCAAAAAGGCAGAATTACTATGGCAGAGCATAAAATACAAATACTGTTTGAAATCCCCACGTCTAAGTTCCAGGAGTCTCTCTATTCCTTTCTTGCAGCTCCACTCAAGTCCATGACAATCACTTTGTCAAATCAACATCAAGACTAAATCAAACCACACCATGTGAAAGGTGGAATGCAGAACTAAAGTTTCTGTCTCAGGTTTGGCTAGCTTCCCAACAGCACTTCTAGGATCTATGTAGTCCAGTTCTAGTTTTATTATAGAAAGTCCTCCCAGAATGGAAGGTGATCTTTTGAAGAAACATCTTCTGGTTACTAAGGGTTACTAAGTCCTAGCCTTCAGTCTCTCATTCTCTTTGCTCCCAGCATGCACGGTGGTGATGAAACATCCCATGCCCTTCTTGTTTGAAAAGCACTAGATGCATGACGTATCACGAACACTTCGATGGTGTAATTTTTCCAAAATACATTATTTTTGCACATATTCTCAAGGGAAGACTTCTCAGACCTCTAGTTTTAATGTATTATTTTTGTTTGTGTGTTTAGAAAGGCAAGACCATTCACCCTCTTTCCCAGATTCTAATCTGTGCCTGGTGCTTTCAATTTCACACCTTTTTTACTCATCTTCCACTCCAAAAAAAAAAAAAAAAGCCATGAAAAGTCAGTTCTGCTTCTGCAAACTCTCATTTCACTGACAAAATATACAATATTTAAACAGAGATAAATTTAGCACTGTCTCACAAAAATCATATGGGCCATTTCTCTCAGTCCATTTCTTGATTTGAAAATTCATAACAAGTTATGATTATTTTAATCAAACAAGCATGGAAAGAAATCAACATGAGTTCTTATCCTTCCCGTCACTCACCATGACCTTTCTGAAATTGCACCCCCTCTTTTTTTCCTCCTTCTTTTTTTTTTTGCAAGATCAAAGATACCTTAAATTATGACAGCTTCTTCTTCTTCTTGTTCCTCACACTGCTACCAATGTCAGAATGCAGAGTCACTAGTATGGTGGCATAAAACATGCTTCTCATTATATCCTCTCTAATCGAAACTTCCATGGGTCAAACACTGGGATCTTTTCACAAGATAACCTCATTCAGAGCAGTGGCTTTCTATTTACCTGCTCAAAATGTGGGGTTTACAGAAAAAACAACCAACCAAAAAGGGACAAAAATTACACTTTGCCACTACTCAAAATTGCCCCTCTGGGTCTTGAGTTTTTCTCTACTACCTAACACAAAGTAGCTTAGACTACTATCAAGCATTGCAGAGGCAATATATTTGTGGAAGAGCAAAGTGGTATTCTACCATTTGCCAAACAGCAGCAAGCTGAGTTTAGGTTCTGGTATTTCTGTTTATGCATAAGGGCAAATAAAAAAGGGTGGATATCAGTTAAAAAAAAAAGTTTAAACAGGATACCTGAGTATTCTAAGTGAATTCCTCCTCAATGATTTCCATAACAGATCTGCTCAATTTACAAGTCAAATCAAGATGTTTCCAACTATAAGCTCTTACTGCTATCTGAACATCACAATGTTATTTCCCCTGGGAAGATCCAAGCCACCACGAACAATAAAGATTCTAGAGTCCTAACTCAGCTAGCTACTTCATTGCTGAGCATTGTAAAACTGAATACCACTTTACTGTTCCGTAAGTCTATTTGCTCTGCAGTGCTGACAATGCTCCCCATCCTTATTAGGCCCTTATTAACTTTTGTCTTTTTTTGTACTAAAGCATCTCTGCATAAAATATCTATAAAGTAACTTTTTATTTCACAAGATGACAGCAGCAGGAGAGGATAGAGTTGGAAAGCATCTTATATATCATCTGGTATATCAATGAATTTTAAAATGGGGGCCTGTGGCTCCCATCTACTAACTAAAGGATGTATGAAAAAGCTGATCACTTGCATGTTTTCCTTGCTGCTGAACTCAAATAAGCAGCAATTTCTCAAGGGACATACAAAATTCAGGCAAATAAGGTTTGCATTTATTTTTGACCAAAATGTAAATCAGGTCAGCTCTCAGATTCCTGACATGCATGGCACTGGAAGTTATGTTGGCAGCATGTCAGGCAACCCCAATTAAGTTCTATCAGCTGCTTCAAAGTAGATCCTTCTATAAAAACCTTACCTAACTTTGCCTTAAAGAAATCTAGAACTTATAGTAGAACTACCTCTTTAAGTAAACAGTTCCACTGTCTGCTTGACCTTCCTATGAAACTTGTTTTGATATCTACGCTAAATGCATCCTTTCAAATTCTAACCCCTTTTTTGCTAATTATATCCTTGGTGTCTATTAAGAGTAATTCTTTCCCGTTTTCTGTACTCTTTCCCTTTCCCATATTTAGAAGCAGAGATGCAGACTCCTCTGAATTGCTAGCTTTTGTTTATTCATTTTAGGCTACACAGGTTTAATTTTTTTTCACTCTCTCCTTATAGGTCATACTTTCAAGGCATTGTAGCATTTCAGTTGCCCTTCTTTGAATCCTCACCATCTAAGATTTAACATATGTTGTTAGATAGCTAACATATGCATGAGTTCACTCAGGGTTAAACAGAATTGACTGAATTATGGACACTGAACCACCACCACCATTACCACAGTACTCCTAATCAATCTGTTTGTTTTTCAAAACCCATTCATAGGTTGCAAACATATGGCTTATTTCCACACACACTTAGTTGAACTTTTGGGAAAATTCCCAGATCCAGAATTAACACTACTTGGTTCCCTTATGCAAGTTTCCTACCTGTTCATTTGGCTTTGTGTGATTTTTAGGTTTATTTTAGCAGTATCTTTGTAAACTATTTTGCTCCATTTAAACCAGACTCATTAACTGCAAATCTTAAGCATATACATTGCCGTATACTTAGGCAATTTTGTACTTTCTTTGGTTTTACCCACAGATGCTTGGGATACAAGCATTATATCACTACTTACTCTTGTACCCATCCTTACTTTAGGGGTTATTTGAAAAGTGAGGTTTGGGGGTGGGGAATGTGTTGGTAACTACAATATCCCAACAACTGCAGAAACACAAAAACAAGTGAAAGGTTGTAGTTCTGAGTAGGCGAAAGTGGGATTGTAAGAGCCAAGGTCACAGACCTTTTGGGTAACATATCCATCCCTCATTCCCAGGTGCACTTGTGCATCTGTTATATATCAGGTTAAAAACCTAACTCTGCTGTTTGGAAATGTATTTACCCAGGAAAGCTCTGCTCAGACCCAGCATCTGGTTTTCAAGCAGATCCTGCTTTTCCTCAGTTTTATAGCTGAGCTGACGGAGGCTGACGGAGGTCAGTGACTTGGCTAAGGTCAAATTGGCACTCTGGCTTCCATTCCATTTTCTATTAGGCCATATGGCTTTCCCACAAAACTTGGAAAATATTTAAGTAGGTGAGCGGCTTTATCTACAAAACCGTAAAAAGGCAAAGGGTGCAGGAGAGAGGGAAGCATGATGAGACAGCATGACATGGACAGAGCACAGATTCCTTCCCAGAAATCCCATTGGTCTTCTCAGAGCTATATAAATACATAGCTAGTGAGGGGCAGCAATTTATTGGTTGTGATTCAGTCCAGCTGGATAATCTTAACAGTTAGCAGAGGGTAAATGTAGAAAATGTAACAATAATAAATAATAATAATAATAATAATAATAATAATGCCACCTAGCTCCTTTCATCAGTAGATCTCTTGGCACTTTACAAAGGAGATCAGTATTACGACCCCCATTTTACAGATGGGAAAACTGAAGCACAGAGATGTGAAATGACTTGCCCATGGCCACCAACAAAGGCAGGAATATAACTCAGGTATCTTGAGTCCCTGTCCAGGGTCCTAACCACTAAGTCATGCTGTCTCCCCTGGGTGGTGAAAAGCATTTCACTAGCCATATACACACACCCATGAGAACAAAGTGGCCATCTCCCACAACACTTTCGAGCCCAGGTTTCACAAACAAAACATATTTGTGCAGTTTCAAACATAAGAAAGATACAATTACTTTAAAGGAGGAAAATCAGGTCAGGCTAAAAATTCAGATCCCCCACACACCCAATTTCAATGAAAACAATTAGATACACATTGTTAATATTCTACTGCAGCTTTTGCAGCACCATTATACTACATGCCAGAAAGAAAAACTGACCAGAAATCAAAGTCTTATTTAATTGTCCAAGCCAAGTAAAATGGCAAAAGTAAACCAATAGGACAAAGGGATGAAAAGTAAATTATCTTTGGTTTAAAAAAAAAAATCTATTTTAAATGTCCAAGCTAAGAGAATGTATCCTAAACAGAAAAACAGCACAGTGAAAAGTAAGGATTTTTTTAAAAAACAGTTTTAGTTTTAACTATTTAAAGGTCAGATTAATATAATAGGTGAAGGATTTTTTTAAAAAAATGTTGTAAGTTGACAGTATCCCTTTAGAAGTTAAATATTTTTCACAGTCTACTTTAAATTGATGAACTACCAATTCTAATTTTGATTACATTTCACATGCCATAAAGAAAACTCTGCTTACCAGGATCATGTGACCGGTGGAGATGTCCATGTTAGACTGAACTGGTTCTTCACACCAGGATGATGTGCTGCTCCGAGCAGAGGGGCTGGCAATGGGCCCATCACTAAACTGTGACGAGACACTGTTTACACGAGAAGTGTGCAGGGGCTCTGGTCGATCAGATGATTTTACAGCCATGCGCTGACGGCACAGCTCCTAGAAGACAGAGAAAGAAGGGAACAATCTGCAGCTAATAGCAGCCACAATGGAATAAAAGTCTGCTAAGGACAACACAGTATATAGTACATCTCTAGAGTGGGAGTGTTTTTCTTCCCTTAAGGGCTAATATTTTGGTATTCTGATACTTCCGATATATACATTTACTAGACCCACTATATGAAATAACTAGATGTTGACCATCCCAGTCTCACGGAAAAGAAGTTTAACTATGAGTGCATGCATGTCATTCTTTTAAGACTGCCTCAAATAATATTTTGGGGCTGAAATTCTATTAGCAGATGGATACGTTGTTTTATACCATACTTCATTCTGTGAACCTAATTCTGCACTGTACAGCCCACTGAAGTTAATGGGGTTGCACAGGTGTAATTGAGAGCAGAATTCAGCCCTGAATTTGAAAGCTCAGCAAGTAATAGCAACTGAATTGATGTGCTCTCTAATATAAATTCTAGTTGATAGATGTGCCATTTTTCTTCATTAAAATAGAGCATACACAACCCTTACTCCTAGATGTGGGGCACAGAAAATGAAGAATGACATTAACAAAGAATAAAAAACAGAAATCTGTCACATGTGCTGTAAGCAGCTTTGACAAAGAAAGAAAACTGAACCTACCAGACATCCCAATCCAACCGAGATAAAAATCACCAAAACCAACAAAAATCTTCCCTAAATAAAGCATTTCAGTTGCACCATACATGAAATGCATGTCTCGAATATATTGTGTTTATATAGTAATGGAGAATGGTGCTAGTACAAACGTTTCCAGAGAAACAAGGTACTGCATTTTGAAATTCTAAATCTAATGGGCTAAATAGACCCTTGGTTATATTGTCTCTGTTACAATGCATTTAGATTCACTCATGTGCAGTAAAATTTCAAAGTAAATAATAAAATTAGCATTTTTACATATGTCTATTGCCCATGAAGGATTTTTAGAAGCCTATGCTGCACATTAAGCCTGGCTACATTCATGGTGCTTAGACATATTGTACATGTGGTGTGGTTGCACATTTGTCTCCAATTACTTATTTTACAGAGACATATACTAAGAGCTTAGTTACTTGCCTCTGGCGATCAAAATAATAGATTTTGAAGAATCCATACTGTTAAAATGTGATGGCCTCTGTTTTCTTATTCAATAAGAATATAATTGCAACTCAAGGGTCACCAGTAGGATGACTTTTAAAACTCCATACATCATAGGAAATAAAAGGTTTTCTTCTTGTGATTGAAATGCATCCATTTAATGCACAGAATTTTTTTTTTAAGACATTCAACTGGTATCTTTCCTTCATCACAGTTGTGACAATGACTCCAGCATTCAAATCTAGTATCCTCCTTTCCCAGCGAAAATCTGAATAGAAACATATATCAAGATAGCTCTTTCCACTCCTAGGCAATAGACTAAAGAGCTATAGGCCAAAAGACCATCCAAATGGTTTACACCTGCCTTTCATCCTAAGCTGCCATTTTACTTGATATTAAAGACCTCTGTACAGCGCAAGGTCTTTTTTGTTTGTTTGTTTGGTTTTGGGGGGGGGGGGGGCGCGCGCGGGAAATGGAACACGTTTGTATATAAATTAATGAGAGTGAGACAAAAATACTACAGTGTGTAATATAAAGATACACATTACTCACTTGTGGCAGATGCAACAATTATGCAGATCATCCCAACTGAATGTCCATAAAACCCCAAAACATAACAGTGGTGGGTTTGTTTGTTTTTTTTTCTATTCATGCCCCTTTTTACAGGAAAAAAAAAGGATTTTTAAATAGAGTGCAACTTTTTTTCTCTTTTATACTGACCTAGTTTTCCATATCTCCTTGTTTGTAAAGCTAGGTGCCTTAGGCTAGTCTACACTACACAGGTACTACCAATGCAGCTGTACTGGCAGAGCTCCCTAGTGTAGACGCAGCATATGTCGACAGAAGGAGGTTTTCAGACAGCATAACACCACCACCTTCCCGAATGATATTAGCTATATTGACGGAAGTATTCTTCTGTCAGTATAGCTGCGTCTATACTGGGGGTTTTGCCGGCATAGCTATGTCAACTGAGGGTGTGTGGTTTTTTCACATCATTGAGTGACACAGCTTTGCTGACAAAAAACTTTGTAGTGGAGACCTGGCCTTAGTTACCTGGTATTGACCACAACATGACAAAAATATGAGAATAGAAATTTAAAGCCTAAAAATTAATTTGAAATAGCTTTTATATTTATTAGTGTGTTGCGATGTAAGGTAAGATATCAAACTATCGGGGCTAAGCATTTACGTCACAAGGAAGTTCAGGTTCTCTGCTTTGTAAAAAGGATAAAGAGTGTTTCTCTCTCTCTGAAGGGTCACACAAGCTATCAGACCTTAAAAATATCACTATTTCAGAATGACTTTTGCTAACCTCCGAGTTACCCTGGGGCAAAATAATTTTAAAACCTCCTTAAAAAAAAAACAACTCCACATTTGGGAGAAATTCAAAAATGTTTGTATGATGGCTTCTTTATTAAAAAGTAATAGCTGTTCAGATATCTAAATATTAGACTTATTCCTGGTAGGGATGGGTTATTGGACAAAGTGCAGGTGAAGTGGCTAAAGGTAAATAAATAAATGTAGTTTCTCATGACTAAGAGGTAAGTGGCCCTGCACCGTATCTGGCTCTCCCCATAATCTGGAATCATCCAGAAACCTGCCTAGTCCTGGCATAAATTTAAGCAGTCTCGGGGCTGCTATAATTTGTGCTCTGCTGCTCACAGCCCTTACAGGCAATTGCAGCTGCCAAGGATAGCCAGACCATAGTGGATTCACCGTCATGACTCCTATATTTAGTCCTCCAAGGGAGTAGCAGAGCCAGCTATGAAGACTCTATGCCATACATGGAAACCACAGCACTAGGGGTATCTGGGTGAGCACATGTGATGCCTTTATGACACTTCAGTGGTGAAAATGGGCCATAAAGGGGCTACGGAAGAACCATGTGCAAGTTACCCATGTCCCTGTTCTTGAAGATATAACCTCCTGCTCCAGTGGCAGCTCTAGGAGGGATTGTGCTTCCTGCATTCTTGAGGATGGCTACGCTGTCTTCTCCCTGCCCCTGTGTGGGATTCTTTGCACCCCTGGAAGTAGTAGCAGGAACCGGTCACACGAACTGTGATATTGGCCAGTCCTTGCAAAGGGCATGGAGAGGAAGCAGTGTTTGTCCTCACTCCTCCCCCAGACAGGGCCAGGGCACCAGTTTAGTCACAATATTAGGAAGGCTTAAGGAAGTGGTCTGGGCTGTTCACATAGCCAAAATAAAATAAAATAAAAAGACAAAAAGGGACCTCCATTGGTAGGCATTACAAATATTTAATCAACCTGACTGAGCCCTAAAATATTGTTAATATCACTGAAATTCCATCACTGGGCCTTGACAGAGTTGACGTCACTTTGTTTAAGCCCTTAGTCAAGCCCTGAACATTTAAGACCATAGTTAAGAGGACCATCAGCTAGCTACACATTTCTCTGCACTCTCAAGTGTTTATGTTTTTAATTCTGGAAGCAGCAAACATCATGCCCGCCAGATGAGGTTTAGAACCCAACACTGAACCCAGATGTGAGGGTTCCAAACTGAACTACGAACTCAGTGAACACTGGTATCAGCACGGACCCATTTAATAATCATTTGCAAAGAGAGAATTCAATTTATGCATCGCACTTTTGTATTTAACATAGTGGCCAAGGCTATTACTATACTACTGTGACTGTAATGTAATGTCTTTGTATACTGCTTGTCATTCCTCATTTAAAAGCATCATTTAGGCCTAAAAAAGCAATCATACTGCATACAGTGATATATGAAGGAATGATCCTCCTGACCCTTTTGGGCTATGATCTAATGGATGGGTCGGACATAAACATTTATTTAAAATGTAATTTAAAGTTTATGACATTATTTCCCATTACATAGAAATTGCTATCACATGGAGGCAGTGCCTCTGTTTTTTATTTCCCAACATTTATTATCAAACTTATGTGGAAGTGACATGTAGTATATAATGGAAAACTAATATCACAGTGTGACAAAAACGGCAATAACCAAGATAAATGTTCTGAAAATAATGTCCAGTTAAATGAGTTTAAAGTACAGTGTTATAATCATCTGTAGAGAGCTTTTTCATTTGAGAAAGAAAATTGATAACCCTAAACACATCATAAACAATATTTTCAGAGAAACCTTGGAACTCTTCCAATGAGATTTTGAAGTGATTCTAAATTTTTTATCATCCCACAGGGAGATGGAGGGGTGAAAAGGAACATTTACAAAAAATAAAATAAACACAACATTATAAAAAAGTGGTGTTAAAGTAAATAAATCAAATATTTAATTGGGATTAACACACTGTAGATTAGTGGGCACATACAATTTAGCCAATTCTAAAGATGAGCCTTAATTCACCCAGTGTTCCTCATTACAGGCACAACAGTTCGCCTTCTCAACCCAGGAGCAGGAAGTCAGTCTTAGTGCAGACCGTGATACAGGGAACTTACACAGTGAGAAGCCACAGTAAGGAAATCTTACTACAGCACTTTTTTGAATTGTGACTGAAACCCTCTTCAAGCAGCCAGATAGCAGCTGCATTAGTGAAAGCCTCTCTTTAATCAAAAAGACAGAATGGACACATGGTTTGTACATTCCTGGCTAGGACTCCTAACTATCACAACTGATTTTCATGCATAACCTCAACTCCCTGCATTCCCACCAGACACCAAGAGGCATCATGCCCACTCAGAAATGAATCTCACTCTTTCAATGAGGTGTCAAGCCAGGGCTGCTTTAGAAACGCAGCCAACATAATACGGCAAGTGCCATCTCTTCTTCAGGATGTCCCTGTTCCATGACAGCATTGCGCATTTGCTGCCACATGCTTTTACACTGGATGACAGCTGTCAAGTATCACAAAAGTGTAGGAGAGGAAACTAGAATTCATATCTACCAACAAGACAGGCCAACAATACACCAGGTTCCTGGAAAATCCATTAAGACCACATGGGTTACTAAAAGGCCTATCTTGAAAGATAACCCATGTACACTCCATTGTAAGGTAAGTTTACAGCAGAAGAGGACATTCAAACTAGCCTGAGGTAGGGCTTCAGTGGTAAATATCAACTTGTTTCCTCATATGTAATGAATAATTAAGCTTTCCCTAAATCTGAACCTTGGGCTCCACCACAAAGGAGTCGAGGAAGAAATTATCAGAGCATGCCCAGTATTTGCTCTAAAAAGTGTACTGTTAACCAAAGAGATAGCATACTAACAAAGCCAAGAACACAGTTCCCCACCCACTCCCCACAAATCCTCTGATAAACATGGCACAAAGTCCAGAAAGACCCTTTTATGTATGTTGATTCTGCTTATGCATAACTGCAATACATGACAGTATGTAGCATAGGCAAAAGTTAGAGCACAGAAATAACTAACTAACATAAAATAAAACCAGATGACTCCTTGCCATAATTAGTCAGAAAATGGAATCTGATCAGCACAGTAAGATGCTAATATCAGGAGATGAAGATGGCAATTAAGAGAGGCCTGATACACATCTCTTGCTTATGCTCATTTCTTTTAAAGATGAGCTGCTGAGTATTGTCACCCTCTCTCCAAGCTGCCTTATATGCAGATATCACAGTTTATTAAAATGTGTCCACACAGTCTGACTGTGTTCTGTCTGTGTGTCTTGAGGGGCTTTGTGGTCCTAGCCCAGTAACAGATTTTGACTCCTGAATCATTCTCACCTAGTGAAAAACAGTAGACTGCCATAGGAATCAGCAGATGCCTTGTGATCCAAACTCCAGGTTACATGAACTCATGGCAAAAAATCCTAAACTCCATATAGACAGTTACATAGACTAAAATATTGAAACTTGATCAAGAGACTCTCACTTTGTAGGAGCCTGCCTGCCCTGCTGTGGACAGCTGGACTTTTAGCAGCTCGGTCAACTGTGCTAACGGGAGCCACCAGGGTCACTTTTCAACTAGGTGTTCCGGTTGAAAACCTGGCAACCCTAGTTGTTATTCTTCCCAGCATGTTTACCTCAAATCTATTGAATAGGAACCTGGAAACTAAGGGAATTCACAATCTTCCAGTTTATTTAAAACAAAACCAAACCCTGCCCCCAACAATACATACTAGTAATAAAAGTCAAATTTCTTCATTATGCATCTGAAGTTACATAACTTAGAGAAGTCAAAACCAATCCAATACAGAGGCCTGGCATTCTCAAATGTTGATCTCTTGCTAACCAAAACCAAACCAAACCCACCTCTGCTTCTTCACCACATTTGAAAATTGTGAACACCAGAGATGGAATCAGAATTATCTAGGGGATAATTATCTAGGAGAAATGAAAAGATATCAAAGGAAAATTCATATATATTAACAGTGGTGGACACTTACACAGCATGCCCTTAAAACCTAAACCAGACAAGCATCGGCGAACATAGCTGTAAAGCAACAAACCCACTTTAACCAGAACTAAACAAAATGACCTAATATTCATTTTGATTTGTAATAAAATTAATGTTTGTAGAGTGCAATGAACAATGTGAAATATTCATTTTTAAAAGATTCTGTGCTACAACTGCTAACAGAACATACTGTGGGTAGTAAGAACCTATGCAAATTATATAGCATGACCTTTAAAATTACTCAGGAAAATTCTCCTCCGCTATGCTTTCCTTCTCACTTATTTGAGCATTTTTCTTTTAAAATTATGGAACTGCCCTTTACAGTTAAAGCTGAACTGAGTTTTGCATGTACAGCATGGATTCAACCATTTTGTTGCACATGTACTGACACCTCCACAATGAAAACAAAAACTGGAAAAGTTTACTGTATCTAGAAAAATTAGATTAATCTATACCTGGACTACAAACACTATGAGGCACTAATTATAATTGTATGGTGTCACTACAGAGCAGAAGGGAAGTTGTTTGGCTGCCTTCACTGTGCATTTCCATAGCTTAACAAATTTGGATTTCTTTTAAATTTAACCTTCACTGAGCTTCCTGGGTTTGTAATCCTTGTTTGGGGAATAATTACAACCTCCCTGTAATTGTTTTATTCTTATATTATTGAAACAATCTCAACCTTAATTCAATTTTAACAAATTTTTTGTCCGGGAATATAGTAAATAATTCATATGCTGGGAATAGTTATGTATATAATTTTGTTTACAATTATGAAACGGTAACTACTGGAATCAGAGTACATTCCAACAATGAATCATCTGATAAATATTGAAAAAATGCTTAAATGAGATATGTAGAGAGAACATAATGTTACCTTTGGACTAGATGCATCCTTATAAATACGCATTCTGTTGCTCTTTTAACCCCATCCAGACTGCTATGTAATAGAACCTGGAGGGGGGGAGGGGGAGGAGAGGGGAGGAAAGGACTAGACATTTTAGATTTATTAATTTAGCTGGGCATGCAGAATTGTTCTCTACATTTTAATTGTCTACCTAGGTTGTCATCCATCACCACGGTCTCCAAGCCCATTATATAATCTCAAGTACTTTGTTGAGATTTAGTTTTTTAAAATGACTTCGATGATGGAGCTGTTCTCATTTCTCCTGGGATACTATTCCAGAGTCTATTATCTTGCAGCCAGAAATCATGCAAGGCTTTGATAATCATGTTTGTGTTTTTCTAATAAGACCCCAATTTTTTGTCATCATGCCCCGTGAAATGAAAAACTTCAATTAGTTTAGCACTTCAAGTGATGCTTGGTCATGATTCATACAGTTATGAACCCATACTATCTCACACATAAGAAAGCAGAAGTAGTTGCAGAGGAGGGGAAAGGAAGGGAAAAGTTAGCGTTCCTTAAACTGGAAAGGAATTTTTTGGTTTTGGTTTGTTCCCTTCACTCCTCGGTTTCAAACATTTGAACAGCAGAGCGATGAACTATCCTCCCACCAGGAGAAAGCCACATACCACAAGGGCATGAACACATCTATAAAACCTCAGTGGACTTGAGCATTTCCATTCTTCTATTATTCTAACACTGCCATTACACCATATTTAACATACAAGATTTCCATACACTCTTAGTTCCCCAACTGGCCCCTTAAAGCAGATGTTGAACAGCCTAACGCTTGTGTTGTTTTTCTGTGGTAGGGATCTTCCACAGGGATTCCTGGGCAGATGCTACCAGGTGAGGGCCTAACAGTTACAGGTTCCAATGAGTCTGTACTGCCATGGAACAACTGTGGTGTGGTTTCTCTTGAAACCCAGAGGCACAGGTCTCCTTACAGAGGATACGGGCTTCATGAGGATCAGTGAGGTTTGGGGGCAACAGTCAATCTGTTCTGCCACTTTCTCCTAATGGAACAACATGGAAGATAACTCTGAACGGAACCTTAAGCAGACTCCTTCCCCCTTACCCTCCCTGGTGCGTCCTTTCCTAGAAAAGGAGGTGACTGGGGGCGGGGGGGTTATTAGGCCAAAGAATATGAAAAATCATTTTATGAAACCGGTGCCTTTCACTACCAAGATTCCAAATGTAAATGCTTCAGAAGAAGAGAAGAAATATTAAGAAAGTTTTAGAACTTTCTTAAAAAGGACCTCAAATAACTTTTCCAGACATAATGATTGCAATTCTGGGGAGGGACAGGGGTCCGAGGTATACCTGGAAACATTTCTGTGGCAGATGGTTTTGTCTGTTTGAACCAAAAGCGGCTGCTAATTGCACATCACACGGCTGTCATCGCTACTGATGTGGTTGTGTGTAATATATTATACACACACAAGATAAAATGCCACACCTGTAAACTGGGGAGGAAGGATGGACTTGTAGTTAAGAAACTAGACTGGAATACAATAGAGACAATCTAGGTTCAGTTCCTGGTTCTGCCACAGACTTTGAATATGACATAATGGCCAGATTCTCAAAGTGCTCAGCTCCCCATGAGAGTTGCTAAGTCTGAGCACTCTTGAAAATCTACTCCTTGATCTCCAACTCTTCACTTCCTTTGTCTGTCTTGTCTATTTACATTGTATGCTCTTTGGGGTACAGACTGTCTATTATTATGTGTTTGCACAGCACCTAGCAAAATGGGATCCTTACAATACAGTAGGGGTTACTGTAATACAAATAAATAATAATGGTGCTATGCATGTGGTAACACCAGGCAGAATCACGTGATAAATGCATTTATCATGCACCTTTGACTTCATCTGCCCACTCAGCCAAGTTTTTCGTAAGACACCAAGACACCTAGAGCAGCTTTCAGCAGCTATTTATTATTTAAGTTATTTAAGGGGGGGAGGGCGGGGCAGAAAAATGTTTCCTCTTCCTCTACCCAAAGGTAGAGCTCTGGGTATCCAAACTGTGGAAAATTTAGTCCTGAAACAGGTACAGTTTCTCAATAGATAAAAATGTTCAGACCATATAGTCAGTTGTCCTGTGGCCCCTCAAGGGTAGAAATTGGGTTTTATCCCATTAGAAGGAAAGATTTCCAGCTTCACAATGGACCTCAGCATTTACATCTAGCTCTGGAAGGACCTGACATGATAGTTTCCTGAGACATGAAAATGTAACTGTTTCAAAATCTATCGTAGCCCATTTTAGAGGATTCTGTGGCTCTGTCTGAACCCTGTGTAGCTGGACTTACGATAACTGAGGCAAAATATAGTCCCTATAGTTTTTTTAGATCTAAAATAGTTTTTTTCCTGTAAAATATGGGGTATATACAGAGTAGGCTCTTATTTGGAATGACCAGCATAATTCACTTCTGTCTAGTTAGGTTTTTATAAGGGTACCCATCATCATGGTCTCTTAATTGCTGTCCATGGAAAGTAAACACAAAATCACTCTCCACTTCTACTCCCGATAGCAGGAACAAACTTAAAATTCAGATTTTATGCAAAATACATATTAGATAAAAAGTATGAAGGTGAGGTTTGAGAGGGACAGCATGAGGGAGTTAGGTCAACAAGAGGGCTTTGCCTCTTGTAAAGTAATGTGACTATCCCAAAGTCCTACCCACAAGAGTTTGTGAAGTTCTCTGGAATGACAGCAAATGTGTGTATATATGTTAAAGAGTACGAATGATCTCAGAACAGTCATTCTTCCCTTGGTTGTGTAGCCAACAAAAGCTAGGAGTAAAAAGGATTAATGACAGTAAGTAATATTATAGATTCCCCTTAAACATTACAGGAGACACTGAAAATTAGAACTTACTTTGTACCAAAACCTTAGTTGCAACACTTACAAGAACTTGGAGATTTAACATTTGGGGGAAAACAAAAATACAGAACCATTGGACCAGTCTTTTAATTGCTCTTTTTTAATTGCTACGGCACTGCCAGCCAGTGATGAAGGGATTGCTGCTGAAGCCCTGACTTGCCTTCCTGCTGTCATATGCAATAAATATCTCATTGGAACAGGCACAAAGAAAAAAGGAACTATCTGATGTCATAACTGAAGTTCCTTGGTATGTTTTTTTAAATATAACAAGTCTCTATGTAATTATGAACATAGGTATTGCCATACCGGTTCAGAACTGTGATCCATCTAATCCGGTATCTTGTCTCCGACAGTAGCTAATACTAGATGCTCCAGAAGAAAGTGCAAGAAACCTTGCAGTAGGCAGATGCAGGAGAATCTGCTCTCCAGAAAGGTCTCATCCTAAATTAGATATTGTCTTAAACCCTGAAGTGTGAAGTTTTAGGTCCCTTCCAAAACTTTTTAGCATTATCTGTTTTAACCAGGATATTTGTCCAGTTCCTCTTTGAATCTTACTAAATCCTTGGTCCTGATGACATCCTGTGGCAATGAGTTCCACAGTCTAATTATGTGTTATGTCAAAAAGTGTTTCCTCTATGGGTTTAGAATTTTCTATCTTGTAATTTCATTGAAAGTCCCCTCGTTCTTGTGTTATGAGAAAGGGAAAAACAGACATTTCTGCCTTACCTTCTGTGTGACATTCATTATTTTGTATACTTTTACTGTTAATTGGTGATAAAATAAGTACTTGGAAGCACCAGAAGAATGGCCTACCACAAGGATCAGTATGGTCTCCAACGTTATTCAACTTATATTCAAATAACTTGCCATATACCGGGTCTCGAAAGGTTGTTTATGCAGATGACGTATGCCTTGGCATTCAGTCACACTCCTTTGACATACTTGAGAGCATTCTGAATGCAGCTATGGTGGCTATGGCCAATTATTGTAATTAGTGGTGCACAATACCAAGTGGAAGTAAGATTGGACCGAACGACTTCCACTTACATCATGCACAAGCAGGCAGAGTGCTAAACACAGTTCTCAATGGTCATCAAATACAGCATGATTCATACCCAGTCTATCACGCTGGACAGAACTCTCACAGATCACGACCATCTTACAAATACAGTGACTAAGGTCAAAGTGCGAAATAACCTGCTCGGAAACAACATGGGGCCAGAACAACATGGGCTGGCCAACACCCAAGCATTATGCACTTCAGCCTTAGCACTCTGTTATTCAACAGCAGAGTATTGCGCTCTAGTATGGGCTCGCTTGTCTCACGCAAAGAAGATCAACATACAACTTAATTCCACCACACAGTTTTTCAGGCACACTTAAATTTTCTCCTCTACTATGGTGACTGGTTCTCTGCAGTAGTGCTCTGCCCTGTGTTTGTAGAGAGGAAAGCGTAGCAAAGCTCATGATGAAATTGCGTGTGTCACATCTACTATTAAAGACTTGTTTAATCCACCACATAATCATCTACCCTCACATCACCAGTTGTGGATAAGTTTACCAGGTGAGGGATTTACAGTAGAGGCTACGTGAAGATCGTCATGATCCGCAGAGAAAGTGACAAATAATTATCTTGTCTCACACCCCACTCAACATCAACCTGGGATTGATTTACCAAGAAGGCAATGGAGCCTTCTGAACCAGCTTTGTACCAGACATGGAATTTGTGCTACAGTGGAATTTCTGTGGCACTTTAGAGACAGTCCTCTACGTCAGTGTGGTAGCCACAAAGCTTTACACACATTGCTGAGGATGGCAAAGTGACTCCACTTCCTGGAGGTCTTCAGGCCTTGAACATCATTGATAAGAATGCTGTGGGGCTTGGCTTGACCAGTTTGCATAGGCCAAATAATAAATTGTTTCCCTTCTTATTTGTCTCCTTTCTACAATAAACAAACAAACAAACTAACTCTTTTCATGTGAGTTTTCCATGCCCCTAATCATTTTTGTCTCCCTTCTTTGAGCCTCTCCATTCTGCAATATCCCTTCTGAGATGGAATAACCAGTATTGTTCACAGTATCCACAGGAGGTTGAATCATTGATTTATATTTAACTAACTTCTAAGGCTCTCAAATAAAAGATTACGGATCAACAATCCTTAGAATGCCCCGGGTTGATCCAGACTATCGAGACAAAGTCAAACTGAGAACAGCCTGCTAGGCAACTCTACTGTATATTTTAATTTCACAGTCAAGAGATTTCTAGTGAGGTTAATAAGAAATCCCCTGTCACCAAATCACAACCCTTAATGCAAGCCAAACACTTTCCTTCCACGGAGAACCACTGAGGGAATCTACTACCAGCTGTTGGAACAGAGATGGTATCAAGAGACTTTTATCCATACTACCTACCAAACGGCAGAAGAACTTTTCCTTTTCTCACTATCATCTTCCCCCCATTCCTTCTATTCCTGGCTACTGGGAGAGATCAATATTTCTCTCCTCCTCCACAAATATTCTGCCTGATACACTTAGGAGGCAGACTTGGGAGTGCAGACCCATGGTACTTTAGCTGGGTAGGAGCGCCTGTACGCTACCATACCAGTCCACTTCAACCTCTTCCACTGTTGCTGGCAGAAATCAGACCCACAACTTTCTAGCTCCAAAGCTCTCCATTCCAACTGAATTCGTGGATAGGGGAGGAGAATGGTTTACCCCAACCAAGTTAAACATTTAAACTAGAGAATGAAGGAAGGTCTGGATTATGATAATGATGAACTGTTGCCTCTTGGGAGGGAATAAGTAAGCCACTTATGAGACCTATATACTGGCAGAACAATGCTGCCCAGGTAAAGCAAGAGCAGCATAAACACATGAAAAAGCTATACAGCAGCCTGGAACCAGGTTAGCTAGACTAAAAACAAAGAGTTTGCACAGAACAGGAATAGAATTTTATTAGCCTGAAATATTAAAAAACAAAATATTTCCTTGATCAAAACTGCTATTCATTCAGAATGCAGTCACCCCAAACAGCAATATAAAAAATCAAAAACTAAGAACTGTTGAGCAAAGACTAGAGTAGGAAAAACCCAATTCATTTACCCATTTGCTTATGTCACCTGAATCAAACTAGATTTCCTCCAACTCAAAAAATGATCAGTCTTCTCCTAAAATATGATTTGTTCTTTGAAAGACTTCAATTCTAGACATGTGCTTTCAAAGTTTCCCTTCTGCGGTCTTGATGTAGTCATTTTATACAAACTTAAGCGACGACAATTCGATCTGTATGCTGAAAGGTGCCATCCCCAAACCACCTGAATATGAAATGCAACATGAAAGAGGCAAGATTATTTCTGTTATGATGGAACACATCAATGTCACTACAGCCAAAAATATTTAATGGTGAAGTAAACATTTGAAATAACATCTGTTTCAGTTCTTTATTGTATCTTGTTGTTTTGTAGAATATCTGAAAGAGGAGCCTCCGTTTTTGTTTTTTAAACTACCAGGAGGTTATTGCATCAATATTGAATGCACATAGAAAAATGCTATCTTGGATAGCAGGTACTCTCACCCTCTTTTGCTGGCATATTTAGAAGGATCTGAACAGTGATGTCCCATGAAGTGATAACTCGAGCTGCAGCTCATCCCGCCCAAACATTTTTCCTGAGGTTTATCTTGATATATAATTAAAAAAACTAAAGAGCAAACAAAAAACTTTTTTTTTGTTTTGCTTTGCAGAGTCTGCCTAGTTCTTACAGGAGTGGTATGTGATCCTGTGCAAAGGTGTGAGTGGAGGATCCAAGAATCCTTCACCACCACATAAGGTCCAGTCAGAGATGGGCCATATCTGGACTAGGAAACATGTTATCGGATTGTGTTATCCTTAGGTTTCTCACCAGGGTTGACTACAACCAGATAACATGTATTTAAATAGGACTTGGTCTTTCTAGACTCTGTGCAAAGCTCCGTTGAAAATCATGTTAGGTTGTCTCTAAAACATTAGCTAACACATTCAACTGTCTTCCCAGCCTAGACATGACTTTGCAGTCAATGCACTCAGAGAAGTTCAGGTTCTGCTTCATCCTCAGTCCCATGGTACCTCAAAGGGAGCAAAGACACCAAGCTGGGCCCCCAAACCCTTCTTCCCCAACACTGACCCATAGAATGGGACTGACAAGAAGGGAGTAGCGGTTGGAGTGCTGCTCCTGGAGATCAGGAAGGCATATTGCACCTGGGCTCCTCCCAGGGAGTGCAGTTCTACACCAACCCCCAACAGACGTGGTCTACATAAGTCTCACGTGTTTAACTAATCAGCCCCTACTCTGTTCCAGGGATTGTAATTCAGCTGCACATAGTTATTCTGAATCCGTGGTAAGACTTCTCCCACATTAAAATAAAAATGAATAGCTTTATCTAGTCCAGGGGTTCCCAAACTTGGCTCGCGGCTTGTTCAGGGTAAGCCCCATCTCCCAGTGGCCAGGAACAGTGAACCGCAACCACTGGGAGCTGCGAGCAGCCGTACCTGCGGACGCTCAGGTAAACAAAGCATCTCGCAGCCCGCCAGGGGCTTACCCTGAGCAAGCTGCAAACCAAGTTTGGGAACCCCTGAAATGAACTGGGAAAAATAAATGAATTGAACATGTACAGCCGATTTAGCTGCTGGATGCCCAAAAGAACACAGATTCCATGGACATGACAAAGTGTAGTACTATGGTGATGGGCACTGTAGAAACCCTAAGACAGACAGAGACAGAGACAGAGACAGAGAGCGCAAACAGGTATAGAAAGAATGGAACTGATTTTCCTCTAACTTCCACTGTTGTAAATCACAAATAACTCCAATGAAGTCAATGGAGGAGAAATCAGATCCCCCACCCTGCATTTATTTTTAAGGAAGGTAAAGATGCAGATCAAATACTTCCCATTTCATTAGGCAAGGTTGTGGTTCTCTCTGCCTTCTCTATATGGTACAGGCATTGTGCCATAATTGATTTACTTCAGGGAGACAATCCATTGCGCTGTGCCTCAGAGTAGCCTGAAACAGCTCGAGCTAAATTGGCAGTTAGCCAGTGGTGTCAGCATGATGAAATTGGGGCAGTTCTGGAAGGCAGGAGCTTGTGAGCCAGAGTAGGGGTCAAGACCTTGTCAGTCAGGTAGTGGCTGTCTCATCAGGCAGAAAAGCGAGAGTAACTGCTGCTGCAAGCTCAGAGAGATGCCCCATCATTGTTGGGAGCTCTTGTCATATTGGTAAAGAAAAGAGATCGGAGTATTTTTAGTGCCAGTTGCTTGTTATTCCTGCTGCCACTCTCGCCACCCAGAAGAGCAAAATCCAGGAAAAGAGTATATCTGAATAAGAGAAGTTTCTTTCAAGACCAGAAATCCAAAGAAAAAGGCTGGAAAGATAGTTATGGTTACCTTCAGAGTCCAGAGGCACTGACTGTCCAGCAGAGTTTCCTAAGCAAGGCTATAGGGTACGTTTGGGAAAGCCAGAAACACTACCTAATAATTAAAGGGAAATCACTAATTTAAATTCCCACTGTTTTTCTTAGCATTCTCTTATACCATAAATGGACAAAGGAATTATAGCAACGTGGCTTTTTATTTGTTCTGTGAGGAGCTATGCCCAGCTATGGTACCTATCGATAGTAAAATAAAGATGATTGAGTTATATAGAACAAATTCAAATAATATATGTAATGAGAGAAAACAAACCCTCCCCCCGCTCCCTGCCCACCCACACTGGTCAGGTTTATGGCCAGCTGCTCTCAGAAAGGCACTTCATTTAATTCAAACTTACATCTGTATGGCACCATCTCTTCCAAGGAAGAATACCAGAAGTTATATGTATACTTCAGCTTCTTTTTGTAGGCCCTCAAAGAACATCTCTTTCCAAATCACTCACTTCCTACTCCAACAGAAGTGTTCTAGCATGGACTGCAGTGCCCACATTGCAACAACCATGAGCCTATTTTGGAGGGTGAAGCCCGGCTATAGTCAGGGTGAGTCATTCCTCTCCTCCTAACATTCAGCGGTTCTCAAAAGTTTATTTTTCAGTGTTCGTATTTAAAAATAATAAATCTTTGTTGGACAGCTGAATGTTACAGGAAGGGTGGAAACTCATGCTAATAATATGCAGATTCCACTCTCCAAAGCTGCTCCATGGGGGTTACAATATAGCCAGGACTGTACATGCTAGAACATTTAGTCAAAACAGGGAAGGAGGTAATTGGAGGGACTGCTTCTCACAGATTTAGAAAAAAACTAAAACATGTATTTGTTGAAATGCGCTCTAAATCCATTTATTTGGCCTTTCAGAAGCTAACACTTTAGTTGAGCATTTTTTATTAAACATTTTCTGCAGATCACTTTAGAAGTGTCTGACAAATTTCTAATGCTTTTTAAACTCACAGTATTATGTAGTTACATTACTATTTGCTGGGTCCTACTGCTATAACAGGCAGTGAAGTTGAAGAAAGTCATATATTCCACTGCACTACAGTAGTTGTGGATCATCCTGTACAGTTAATCAGATAAAACCCGATTAAGAGTTAAGCCCACCTTTGTACATCACTTGTTTTGCCTCATCCTCCTTTAGCCATCTATCGTCTAACTGTATTTAATGAAATATTTACCTCCACACACCCAATTTAAATGATTCTTTAAATTTCAAGCATTTACCCTGATATTACCACCTTTAATCACCTCACATAATTCCTTTATTATCATCATCATCATGCACCATTTTTGTATTGAATATACACTGTTGCATATAAAAACTGCCCAATACTACGGAACAAGATTTCATGTTACAATGAACTTCTATATAAAGCAAATGTATATAGGGTTATTTATTTGCTTATTCTTAAAATAAAAATCCAGTTAATTAAAATATACAAAATTGTTTATACTGCGACTTTACATAACACACCATAAGAGCTCCAAAATAAGCAAGTTTGGTCTAATATATTTCTCAATGTACTTGTATTTGATAGACTATCAGGGTCTGTCCTGTCACTTTATACTGTCATGTGAGTTTCTATCTTTTATAAGAACACAGAAAATTATGTTCCAGTGTTAAAGTTCTGTATATTCCTAGAAACGAAAAGAAGAAATGAGCTTCAGGGCTAAATTTTCATCCTTCTAGTACTCTTGCTTGATTTACTCCTTACTGAAATATTTTCCATAAGTATATTTATATGCATGCACCTCATACTTGATGCTACCCTTTATGTCTAGGTATGATGCGTGAGTGATTTTACATATCATGCATGCTATAATACTTTAGGTAGTTTTAAAATTTCCCAATTTGTCAGATTACTTAGTCACAAAAAATGATCCTGTTTTTTGTTCATTAAACGTAGCTTATTAGATTCCACTGTTCTAGAGTGTTGCTATGTCAACACCATAATAAGACAAATGTTACTTGTGAAAATTGTAATCTATTAAATATCAGTGTGTAGGTCATATACAGAGTCTGAAATACATAGCTACATCATATACAACATAGTATACATATATCTGAAGATACATACATATATCTGAAGACTGGCAAGATGGTCCAACAGAGAAACATGACTCCAGTGGAGTCCTTCAATCAGATCCTGTTCACAAACAATTTGTTTTTGGCAGAATCAATTTGCAAATTATTTGTTAATGGTCAACTGACATGCATTATTTTTTAAAAGCTATCTCAAATCATAAATGAGTAGAATCAGACCTTTCAAACCACTGAGAATTTTACCATTGGCTTTGATAAGGGCAGGACCAAGCCATTATTAAGAATAAATTTTACAACAAAATATTTCAATACAGTTTCCTCTTATTTATCTGTCAAGACCAGCTATCTGGGCTCTGCAAAATCTAAGGACATCACTCCCCATTTGAATTGATAGTATTCAGTGTTTTTAATGTAAAAAGCTCTTATAAGATCACTAGAATCTTGAATGCAGACCTCAGGAAGTACAAGGATGATTTTATTGTCTTAAGGTATCACTTTCTAGTACGTCTCAACACAAGTTCCTTTACTTCACTCTTTGAGGAAGTAAATATGTTCTTCTGTGCTGCAGTGAAACAAAAGTAAATACCCCTAAAAATGATATCAGGATAATAATAACGGAGCTTACTGAGATCAGCATCATATATTTGAACTTGCGCGTTTAGCCTCAACCACAGTGATGCTGCATGGACCACTATCAGTGATGCAAAACAATTATGTTCACTCGCAAAGTTCTCCAATTCATAATATAAAACAAGCAAAACGACCTAACATCTCTTTGCACAATTCAGCATTCCCTGCATAGTTGCAGTCACCAGCATACACTGTCATTACATTAATAAATTGCTTACTAATGGGAGTAGTGACAACTAAGATGTGCACTTAATAGCACTGTTTGCAGGCTGCCCCCAATGCCTGTTTTTCTCTGGGCTGTGTCCCAAAGGCTTCAAAGTGCACAAGAAAAATCTGCTCACTGTTGTGAACTAAATCAAAGAGTATTTGCTGAAGATTCCTAAGACGCTTCTGCCCTAATGTCATGGAAGGAAGAGTGAGCTTGCCCAATACTACATTTGCTTTCCAAAGAAGATCAAAGCAACAGGAACAACAGATGCAAACATGAGAGAGAGAAGGGGAAATAAGGACATCTCTTTAATGATCTCTGAACTCCTACACTGATTTAACCAGCTGCTATGCATATAATTGGACAAGAATATGAAAAGTATAAAAGGTACACAAAAACAGACAGTCTGTGTCTATGCATAAATTGTGTTTTATGTACATATAGCATTTGACAAGATATACTACTACAATTAAATTTGAAAAACTGCTTGACCACAGCCTTGCAAAGCCAGGTTGCATCTTTTCTTTGCAAATGGACAAATTGAGTCTGAATAGCACATTTATCCTTCCAAGTGTTTGAACGTTCCTATTATAATACTTAAAAAAAAAGTGACTGGCAGAACAGCTACAGTTAAAGACGAGCTGTTTTCATTATATAACCTTCTAAAAATCAAGAATTATAACTCAGACATTTCAAATTTGTTTTGGGCTACTAATTGACAGGTTCTTGGAAGGCCAATTTCCCCCCTAAATTTTAAATGGTTTGGAACTTTTTATTTATAGGTAGTTCACACACACTGCATATATAAGAATTATTCCTGCTAGGAAAAATAACTAACCGATTCTTCATAGCCAAGCTACGTTTCATAACATTCATTCTGCCTCAGCGCCCTACGCTGCAGGCTACGTGCACAGCATGGCTATTACACAGACTTTGTGTAGTAAGATTTGCATTGTAACTGTCACAGATCTGATACAATATCAACAGACTGGATTGAATCCAAGCTCCCGCTACTAGTGTCTTAGAAGGATAACAGTGAATATGTTTTTCCATTGGCAATACAGTTTGTCTATTTTCTCCCCATCTGGTATCACAACATACAGACTACAAGGAGACCCCAAGTGTTGAAAGAACCCTCCTATGTTCACACGTAAAAATAAAGAATAAGAAGGCAGGAAAATCTTGAATGAATTAAGTTAAATCCATAATGTTTTTGTTAAGACTAGAAAAAGTAGGTCAGTCGTGTTTATATGAAAATAAGACCCAACTAAAATTTTGACAAGTATTTCAATAGAGTTCTTCCTACTTAAGACTTGACCATTGTTTTTACCAATTGATTTTCTCTCTGCACTCAATAGCACAAAAATTAAATCTGATGCCATTTAAGCTGCAGACATAGTACATTATCCATCTGTAAATGCCTTAAACTTCAGCAGACATGTATTCTGGGTCTGTACAGCCAATATTAGATTATGTCACATATTTATTAACACATTTGAATAATAAAGTAAGCGGATAGCTAGGAAACAGTTTTAAATTGATAACGTAAGAAGAGTTTATATCTGAGTTTCTTGTGTCCAATTTTCAAAGCAACTTTCTGGGACTCTTTTCCTCCCCAAATATTAGTATGGCCTGCACAGTTGCCTTTAGGAGTGCCAGAGAAGATCCGGCAAAAAGGCAACTTAAGGTTTTTCCTGATATTTGTTTTGATGATGCAATGCAAAATTTCCATCCCTCAAATATTACAGATATGTCTTAGAATTAGCGGGATTCCATGCAAAATTATATTTACTCTTAAAGGACAGGGGCTCAATCTTGCTCCCATTTAAATCACTGGGACTTTGTCACAATTTTATTGGAAGACGGATTAGGCGCTACAAATACACCTTGCTAAATCACTGCTGGTTGAAAGTAGCACTAGAATCACCAAAACTGTCTGAATATTTCATTTGGCTCCAGTTCTGGGGCTGCTCCTGCTGCCACTGAACTCAGCAGCAAAACTGCCACTGACTTCATTGAGAGAAAGACCAGGCTTTTAGGAATCTCTGCATCTAGAGCCAAACCATTTTCCCTTCTTACCCCCTTCTCATGACAGTAGTTCCACCAGAAACCAGTGGGACTACTTAGGAGAATGAGGTTAGCAGGATAAGTCAATGGCAAAGGATATCAATTTGATCTCAATACTGAAAAATTGAACATATTGTTAGCATTTTCATATTTTGTTTCACAAAGCAGATCCTTAGATCTTATTTGTAGCAAGTTTTTTTTAATATAAAAATCTGGCAAGAAGAAATGAAGCGCACATTTCATTTAGTGTCTGGATTACAGATTCTTATTAAACAAACCAGAGCTCATTATAAAATCGATATCAACTTAACCACCATGCCCCCAAGAGAAATGGCAAAAAAGGTCACTCCAAGAAATTCAAACAATTTTCCTGCTGGAAGGGCACGATTTTAATTACAGATACTATTAATTAGAACTGTTACTGGGAAGACTGTCCTGTTAATTATCACAAATTCAGTTTCAAGTGAGATTTTATAACCTGGAGGGCTTTTAAAAATACTAAGAATTATTTTACTCATGTTTAAGTGAAGAAAAAGATTGCTTAACTATTCTGAAGTCAATAGCAGATTTCCTATTTTAAACCCCTCTGCGCCTCCAAAACAAACCCCACACCTTACATTGACACGGTCTTCTTAACCACAGGCAACAAAACTAGTTTAGCTAGATATCACTTTAGATAAGCTATTACCAGCAGGAGAGTGGGGGGAGGTATTTTTTCATGCTTTGTGTGTATAAAAAGATCTTCTACACTTTCCACAGTATGCATCCGATGAAGTGAGCTGTAGCTCACGAAAGCTTATGCTCAAATAAATTGGTTAGTCTCTAAGGTGCCACAAGTACTCCTTTTCTTTATACTTTGTCTTGGAGGACATGGCCTCACTTCACTGATAAGCGCTAACTCACAGGCTCTCTCTCCCCCCTTGATAAACCCAGACTTTGTGGTGAAGTTTTAAGGTTTTTCTTTCAGAATTAGATATCTTCCCTTTGCTTAGAACTAAAGGTGAAGCCATTCCATTGAAATGCTAATAGCTATGTGTATGTTTGAATTCACTAGTTCTTTGTTGAAGAATTCTCTGGACTGCTTAGCACCTCTCTGTATAGGAGAAAATCATCTTTAACATGATTACTGAAAGACTTCAGAACTTTTGAGTGAATTTATCCCTTTTAAGACTTTTAGTCTCAAACTTCCAGCTCTTGCAATTTACCATAATATAGAAAGAGCACTGTTTAATCTTCAGTAGAACAGGGAAGTAAAAATAAATGTAAGTAGCTTTAATTCAAAAGCACCACTAAGTAGAATGTATTTCATTTTTTCAAGTGCAGAGAATTAATAGTAAAGCAATAATATCTACATAAAATAGCATTCCAAATGTTTTGGGGCACCAGACGTGTAGTTGCAGGCAGTAATACCTACATTTTCAGACAGATAACTAACCAGGAAATAAACACTGATTATCCTAAAGAACCCTCACAACTAGGCAGTTGTCTCTTAGCCAAACGCTTCAGAACCTGCACGCTCAATATTCCCATTGGCTTCTGATTTATTGCAGAAGATTCGCCTGAACCATCCCTGTGTTACTTGGCCCACATCTGCTTCCATTATGCTCATAGAAACAGTCCTGGGTTTACCTCCCCATCTATCAGCATTATATTTCACTTTATCTGAATAACAGCAGAAGGTGGCAACGGATCGGGTCAAAGGCTCGTTTCATATCAGACCCTGAAGAAGTCGATGATTCAAAGAGAGAGACATCTTCCGATAACTAAGGGCGCAAGCCATTCCTCAGAGCCGGCGAAGAGTTCGGCTGTGAGCTGTGGCGGGGGCCGGCAGAGTATGGATATTGGTGTGGTTTTTCGGAGAGTTCCACTGGCAACTATATTATGGTTCTAATTAGACGCACGTGTCCAGCAACTGCAAGACCTGGGAAGATTAACAGCCCGCGGTGACAAGCAGGTAGCAGGGCATCTGCGGGGACGTGACTAGGGTGGCTCCGAGCCGGCGTTGTAAAAAACAAAACCACCCCCTCCACTCGGAATAACGGACCTCTCCCCCTTGGGGCTGATAAATAAGGTGTTTAAGTGTCTGGGGGGAGAAATAAAAAGCAAGGGCTGGAGGCACCGCCCGGCCTTACCTGGTAAGCAGCGGTGGCATCTGAGCTGGTGTCGGTGCCCAGAGCGGACAGCTTCTCTTTCAGCCTGTGGTGCGACTGATGGCGGAGGCAGTAGAGGACCCCAGAAGCAACGAGGACCCCAATAATGCAGGCGATGGAGAGAAGGGTGAGGATGATGAATTTGGTGGAGTCTTCGTCTTCCGCGGCGCGGTGAGGGAGAAGCTTCAGTTTGCTTTTCTGTTGGAGAGAAAGAAGCAGCGACTCAGCGTTTGCTCTAGAAACCTCAGAGGCGCGGAACTTCCCACTGGAGGGAGGGAAAAAACACTTTTAGCTCTGCGGGTTTACGGCGGCGCCGGGAAAAACCCCACAGGGGCAAAGTTTCACTCAAGCCCCAACCACGCCAGGATGGAGGGACCGGGCTCAGCAGAAACCAACGTGGCACGGGAAGATGGCAGCGTGATTTTTGGCGTGTTCATGTGAAGACCAAAAATAAAAAGGAGAGCGCGTCCCTGCCCCAGGTACCTTGTCTCATAACTCTGTACACATGTGCGTAGCTAATGGATTGAGACAACGTCGTCCGGTCCTACCACGGGATAGTCAGAAAAAATATTCCCAACAACAATCACTTCACGCCTGCAATAGTTGTCTGGATCGTAGACGGTTTCCTTTCTGGGTTGGGTTTGGGGTTTTTTTTAGTTAACCCGGGACAAGAAATCCCTCCGATTGAATGACCGGCCATCCTGAAAACCGTTCAGCTTGCTTTTCAAATAATAGTGCTCACAACCCGTTCTGAGTATCTCAAATCACCAATGGACATTTTAATTGTTATTTGGTATATGGGGTGGGGGCGTTATAATCAAAGATCCGTTTTTTTCTCTCGAGTGAAAAACAAAACTACAAACCAAAAAGTAGGCGCGTTAACTTCTGTCTTCTGTAGAAGAAAAAAAGTAACAAACAATTCCAAAGTCCTCCAGATTTTTTTTTTAAGCCATAGGAGAGAATCCTTCTGGGACATTTCACTTGTCTCCATGTGCTAAAAAGTTGTACAATAATTTCCCCTCATTAGCTTCATTATAAGCTATATTAGCAACAATTAAAAACGCAACATGAAAATGAAAAGACCAGGCAGGCAAATTGCAGCAAGACATTTGGCCAGCATTCCCCTTTTCACAATTACCAAGGAAATGAATTGAAAAGCACGCCCCTGCCTCAGTCCTGGTTGCTACAAGATGAGAACAATTAGCAAACTCCTTTCCACCACCTAATTTCGCGTGGTAACAAAATGGATTTTTCCCCATGAATGCCTAGCCGGCCTATTCATTATCTCTCCTCTATTAGTAATTTTCTGCTCCGTATGCAGATAGCCAGCTCTTAATTTCCTCCTGTCTTGCAGTGTACACAGTGGCTCTTATGTCAGGCCCGGTCCATTTTTATCTTGTAATCATAAAGGCCACCAAAGCAATTATCGCTGGTCTTGACTGTAAAAGCTTGTCATTAATTAGCCTCCTTGCCTTCACAGTGCCGCGGATTAGCTGGAGCTGGGGCTGAGTTAATGGAAATGCAGGTTCAATAAGACTCCCAGATTTTCTTGCCTGGCTGCGCTGAGCAGAGGAGGACTGTTAGGTCTGCAAGCCCCGGGGGGTGGGGGCAGGAGCAGGAGCGGGGATGAGCACACAACGGGTTTGCCGTGCGTGTGCGGCTGCAAAGCCCCCTCCTGCCGGCGCCCGAGCCAGCGGCGCTTTTACGGCGCGGCTGGGGCCGGCGTTCGCTGCCTCCTCTCCCGCCCGGCCACAGCTGCTTCCTTCCCGGGAGACTGCACACCCGCGCCGGAGCGCTCGCCCCGTTGCATGCCCCTCCTCCAGCCCCCAGCGGCCCGGAGCGCCGGCCGGCAGCAAGCCGAGCGCGCTAGCGCCTGGGCAGGGGCAGGCACGGGGCGTGGTACCGGGGGACCGGCTCGGTGCAGGGAGCCAGCGCCGCGCGCTGCTGCTCCTGCTCCTGCTCCTCCTCCAGCGCCTGATCGGCCGAGCGCGACACCGCCTTCTCCACAGCCCCCCAGCGCGGGGTACCTCCCCCCCGCCCCCTGAGCCGCAGCCAGCCCGGCTCCCCGCGGCAGCCTGCTCGCTGCACGGCCTGGCTGCGCCAGCCGGACTCCCCTTCCCTTCTCCTCACTCCCGCCCCAGCTGCCTCCCTGGCGGAGACAGCCTCTCCCCAGCCGCGCCTGGGCCACCTCTCCCTGCCCCAGTCCCCAGCTCAGCGGCAGACCCACCTCCCCCTTTATACGAGACGGGCCCGGATTTTCAAAGGGGGCTCGCGGAGAAGAGCAAGCCCCCGTTGGTGGCAAGGGAGGGCAGCTCCAGCCAGGCCGAGGGAACTCCCCGCCTCCCTGATGCCCGCTGCGGGCCCTGGAAGTTAAAGGCTTTTCCGCTCCGCCCGTAGCCTGTCAGGGAGAGGACTCGTCCCCCTCTGGGCAGAGGTCGGGCTCTGCAGCTACACGGGACATTGCGGGGAACGACAGCGCCCCGCGTGCCCCCCGTTCCTGCGCTAGAGGCCCGCGGTTTGCCGCGCCACAGTGTTTCGCCTCCCATCGCCGAGCGAGGGGTTTTTCCAGGCTGCCCAGCCCGGCCATCAGCAAGGCTTGGGGCTCGGTTCAACGGAGTGCAACAGCCCCTGCCTCCCCTGGCAGCGCCCAGGGCCAGCCCCGGGCCTGGCCAACGCCCCAGACGTGTGTTCTCCAGCAAGGGGCCACCTGCCGACTCTTGACTCTTCCCCCCAAGAGAAACTCTGGCCAGCAAATGCCTCGGTCTTAAACAGCGGCGCGAGGAGCGTGCCCCACACAGCACAGCATCCAGAGACAACGGCACGGCCAGGTCCGCTCTCTTCCCAGGGCGGAATTGATCCCTACAGCTTATTTCCCAGTGCTCTGTCCAATTAGTTTTAGAAGTCTCCACTGTGTGCAGACGCACAGATCAGCCTGACTACGTAGCCACTTAAAGGGACACCATCAACAAATCTAGTCGGTCAAAAAGGACTAGCATTAAAAGCAGTTTCAGACCCTGCCCTGGCCCCCCTGAACCCCCCCCGGTCAGTTTCTGGGGTCTCCCCTGTTGCTGTGTGAAAGACCCCCACAAACAACAGGGGAAAGGACAATACAGGAGAAAGGCGAAAATAACCAGGCGAAGTGCTGTCAAATGACTTCAGTAAACAAACTCAAAAGACGGACAGAAATATCTGTCCCTCTTCTGCCTACGTGAATGTGCAAACCAATGGCCACCTTTAAAAAACGTAGCCTTTTTTTGTTTGTAATCGTTAATTTTGAATATTGGAGTAACACATTTCTAGCCCTCTCTGTGGGTCTGCAGATTTAGTTTTCAAATACTCTGGTAATTTCCATTCAAATAAATCAGGGCTTCCAAAGGTAGCTTGAAATCAAAGGAAGAGTACACTACGCGCCAAGGCATATATTTCAAATATGTACGGAGATTTCTCCGCTAGCCCGACTGTAGCATGAAAAAGGCACAAGGGCCACGTATCCTTCTAAAGAATCAAACTGATGAATATTTCAAAGTGGATGATGAAAACCTCCTCGGTATCAGTCAGGACGGATCCAATTACATGGCACCGGCCCATCTGAGATATTCTGCAATTAAAGGGGTCAAATCAAAATCACGAGAACCTCGATGCTTTCAGAAACCTGGCCACACTGATCATTTCCAAGAGGGAGTCTTGCTTAAAAATGAAGGCGTCGCTGTTGTCCATTTACTTGGATTTGGGGGTGGGATGGAAGCTTCCATTACTCTGTCATAATTTCTATCTACTTAAATTCCTTAAGCGTTCCCCTCTCGGGCGGTTCCTTAAAGGGGAAAGTCATTGAGCCAAATCTTGCTCGCCTTTCCCACACGAGTAATGCCTTGATTTCAGTGGGGCTACTTTCCTAGGGCGAGAGCGAGATTTGGTCCAGAGCTGCTGATTTCTCCCCAGTCACCTGAATGCCAATGTTTCTCCTGTCGGTATGTAGCAGTTCCGGCTGGCATTACTTTAACCCCCAGAGACCTGGGCTTTGCTCTCCCTCCTGCGCTCGCGAATAAGAGCTACAACACGGGAGAGCAGAGATGCAGACACCACTTTCGCTGAAATGTTCCCATCCAAACACCTGATGGTCACCAGGCTCTAAATGCCCGATCTCGCTCACACTGAAGTCACTTGCTGCTCTCCTACTGGGAGCAAGAGCGGCCCCCAGATTATCCGAAAAAAACCCAAAACCAAAAACGTATATAGCATTGAAAGTGAGAGCCCAGACTCCTCGATCCGGAGCGCGGGGTAGTACGGCGGGGGGGGGGGGCACTGCCTGGCTATGGGCTGTTCGTGAGGCAAGTGCTGTTAGACACCATCCTTTAGATACCCTTCACAATAAGGAGTAAGCGTTTCCACTACAACGCAGAGAATTGGAGGCGACATACGGTGTAGTAGAATTAGAAGGGTTACCAACTTTGAAGTTTAAAAGGCGCTAAAATGAAATGGCATATACAACGAAAGGAAAGAGTGATCTGGGTCGGGCCATCAGTTTCTAAACTAAACTAAGCTCCCCCTGGCAGTTATAGAAAACCAAGGGAGCTTTGTTTCCAAACTGACGGCAGGACAAGGCCCAATACTAGCCAGTTCTTGTCTTAAGAACACTTAACTGTCTGTTGATACGTTTGCTTTTCTAGCAGCATCGCTGTGCAAAGGACACCAATTCATATTTAGTGATTTCTTAAAAATATACAAATACATGATTTTTGATCACCAGGCAATGTGACTGGGTAAAATAAGTGCACGTTGGCTTTTTAGCTTTGTGAGTTTTCTGACTAAAGGTTCAGTTATAAATGATGATTCTGGATTTGACTCCATCTCATACCCTCCCACCAACCCAGTTCCCATCAGCCAAGAACTTGGAATTTTCCCCATTTGTCTAAACCCCTGGATTTCTCTCTGAGATTCTGCAACCAGGCCTCAGCCAGGAACAGAACCCAGGGTTACTCAGAGGCGTCCCGTCAGTCTTGACTTAAAATTGAAAGAAAAAATATTTATGAATTTGACATTTACAGTCGGATCTCTTTCAAAGCAGGACACCTCTCTCCCTCGGCCAGTTCACTTTACGATGGCGTATGTGCTGTGGGGGGTGAGGAGGAGGAGGGAAAACAATAGCTGTTGCATAACAAGAAAACCAAATAAATGCTCTTTTGTTCCAAGGTTTAACAAATCAACTGATTATAGAATTTAGCCATCATTAAATAAGACACACGTAACTATGGATTATCAAAAGAATCTATACAGCTGGAGTACACAGGATATTACTTCTGAAAGATTTTTCTCCTTGGAAAATATTGTAATATCACAGAAGCAGTGGTATATGAATAGCTGATGGTTTAGGAAGTTAGTTTAAATCGGAGCATTTTCGAGATTCATATCCACCGTACTCATGCTTTTAAATGGTCATGGTCCGTGCTTTAAATGCTATAAAAGCATGTATGTATTTTGTCTCAGAACAACATCAGTCCTACTATTTAGATTTCAGTCAAAAATATTTTAACTGCATCATTTGTATAGACTTTTCTAAGAGGGGAAAAAAGCGCTCAGGACCTGAACCTTTGTGGATTTTTTTTTGCTGGTAAACTCACTGGATCAGCCACTACATACTTTATATAAATTCAAAAATGTACAGGCATATTTAAAAGTCACACTGCTATAAAACACTAACATAATCAAAACCCAACATATTACTCTATTGTGTTATCTAAGGTTGCAGCCACGTAGTTATATGTATCTGTAAGTCTTCACATTTCAAACGCAGCGAATGTTTGTAAATATTTAATGTACAGTTTCATGTACATAAGTTCCTATGCCACGTTTGGAGTGTGGGGAAAACGCTCTGAAGCGATAGAGTATGGCTCATACGTGGTGATGTAAACCTTCCAGATATATCAACACCATTATTTATTTAGTTATTTATTTATTTATAGCTTCAGGATAGAAGGCCAGATTGTGAGGTCCTTACTTGAGCAAAACTCTCACTGAAGTTAATCGGATTTTTGTTCTAATTAAAGACGGCTGAATTTGGGCTAGGGTTTACCAATCTCAAAAGTTATTTCTAGGTTGAGATAAGACCTATTAGTCTGCCAATTATTCTGTTTTTTTCCGCTAGTTTGAAAGAAAAAAGTATTAATTAACATTCATTTTACAAAAAAATAACATACTATATATTTCCTGGAAAACTTTGAATTCTTTAGCTGGAGTCTTTAAATTTGAGCATTGCATCTCCCTTATATATTAAACAATTCATTTATGAGCATAAATAAAAATGAAAAGCAAACTACTTCGTCAGCAAGGGCATAAACTTTATAATATGATTTGTCTTAAAATATTACAAAGTTAAAAACTGAAGAGTGCTGTTTTAATTTGGAATTCACTACAGAATCTAATAAATGAGAGAAGTGAGGTGGAAATAATCACGTATTAATTCTCTGCATTACAAAATCTTTTCAGGAGCTATTATCAGAGCAAGAGGCATTGTGGTTTGGATTCAGGGTGGGAGAAATCCTTTGTGCAACTGAAAGCTATTGTTCCTCTGCACAGATGAAATTGTACTTGCAAATATGCCATTCAAGGGGGGGGGGAGGGGGCAAGGTGCTTGGGCAGAAGAAAAGAATTATCCAAGAAAATAATTGTTCTTAACAATAAACTTTCCTGAAATCAAATTTAGGTTCAGCGGTTTCAAAAAAGGATCTGTTGCTAACATTTTCGGGAACTGGCATTAAAATAAAACAGACCATTAGACATTTTTTTATGTATCAACTTCTTAATACTGGCAACCTCAATAATGAGGGAGAATGTCTGTTGGTGTAAAGAAATCTGAAACTCAGAACTGATTTTTAGTAAAATCTCCATCTAAGCTGGTTGGGTTACATACAGTTCCAGAAACATGTTAAGTTTTGCTAGGTAGAAAAAAACCAGAGATGAACAACTCTACAACAGGACAAACATGGCGACTCTAATAAAAAGATACTTGCAGGAAATTTTCACAAGATATTTGACTTCAGTAAAAACAAGACTCAACAACAACAAAAAGGATAACGATTCTCTTTCCTTTGGGGGGGGGGGGGCTCTTGCTTGTCCCATTTACACATGCACTCAGAAGCAGTTAAATTAGCGTAGCAGGGCCTGATGGTTTACATGTTCCATGCACACAGTGTTGTTTACTTTGGATACCTCCACTCAAAGCTCTATAATCGAACGTATTTGTTGGTGTTTTAAGGTACTATTCTTTAGTGTTGGCAAGAGATTTATAGATAAAGACTCAGCTCTCCTCTCATCCGACCCTCCCCCTACCACTCCTCTAAAAAGTCCTACTTGCTGCTAGGATATTGCTTTAACATCACTTTCAGCAGATGCCAGTTCATCACCTGAAACGAGGTCAACTGAACGCTTTGACTTGGGGGACTGAGATCGGATGGGAAGGTACTTTTTTCTTCTTTTAGGCTCTACATAGGAGTCGGAAAGATTAGACAAAATCGACAAGCACAAAAGGCAGATGGATTTCTGCGAACTCCAGCTTATTCAAATCACTGAGAAAGGTCACTGCAAAGAGCCACAGATCTATTCATTTGAAGGGGCACAATGATCCTTCCTCAACCTTCAACGCCACAAAGCACTGTGGAGTTTCTCTATACCTTTTAGTGGGATTAATATCCCGAACAATGACTGAATAAAATCAAGAATTCAGCGAGTTCAAAGATCCCTTGATCAATGGCAGATACTTTCCTCTCGTTTCTTAAAGGCAATACACAGAAGTGAAGTTTTGGTTAGATTTAAAAACACACACTGTAGTTTGTATTCTACTATGCAGTGTGACGCTATTTTAATGTAAAAGATGTCAAAATACCCAAAATAAGTTTGTAGCGAGGAAGGTACAGTGTTGAGAAAGGTGAAATTTGGAAAGCTTCAATATTTGCTTTAAGTGAGTGACACAAAAACTGCAACAGAGTTTAGGCGTTGTTGAAATAAGAAGCGACCAGGATGCTGGAAAGATAACCAGGAAATTGAACTGAATACATGATTGTATAGAATGTGTGTATACAAGATACACATGATTTGCACACTTTGTTTCAGAGATGCCAACGATGTAAATAACGAAGAGGAAGTGAAAGAAGTGGGAAACCATAAAGGAAAGAGGAATGGGTCCAAACTTTAGTTCCCATTTTGTAAGGACTCGACTAACTACGGAGCAAATGGGGAAAGACAGAAGCGCTGGGTGCAGTGACTTGTAAATTTAACTCCCCTCCTCGTGCTTTCCCCACAGAGTAGAACAGATAAATACAGGGATTTATGCAATATGTCCTAGGTAGGATTGTCAGAGCCAGAACCAAAAGGATGTTCAGCCATAGCTGAACTCAATACAATACGTTCAACAAGAACGTAAGAAGAAATCTCAGACTTTGCCAAAGCTGAATAATGCTGATTTTGAAGGCATATAATTTAGGAATTAAACAGAATGCCCCCTTTGAGCGCCAACACGAGATACTGTCTATGGATCCCACATAGTCAATATACAGGGCGCCGCTGGAATAATTTTACTGTGGAAATGGCCCATCCCACAAGGTATCAGGTAACCATATATAGTTTTAATGACGAAAATAAAAATGAAAAGCTACAGCAAAAAGATCTGAGCCCAACGAACATCCGATCCATTGCTGCACGATTTGCAACAACTTTTGGTTCTACTAGCTACAGATTGGAAACGCATTCCATTCATTTTCAGAAAGGTCTTTCCTCGGTTTTTGACACAAAGAGAGCGAGACACAAACTTGAAGCGGTTAATGTAAGGAGCAGGAATGGAAAGTAAGTGTCCTTCATCCAATAGGCTCTGAGAGAGCGGGGCTGGTGGTGGGGGAGGAAGGCAGCCAACAAATCGGAGTGGTCACCCTTCCAAACTCTCCAATTTAGCTGCCAACACGTTCAACCAGAAAATCCAAACGGAGAAGAGGAAAAGACCTCTTGACAAGAGAGGAAAAAAAGGATTTTAAACAACGAGCAAACAGAGTAGACGGCAAAGTAGCAGCAGCCACTCTTTTTTCTTTAACTTCCGAGCTCTTAAAATATCGCACAGAGACAACGCGCGGCAAAGGGAGGAAGTCCTGTGCCCTGCCGTGCTACAGTTACAGAAAGTGGCTTTCATCCTGGGGTAAAACCCCGCCGCGGCACTGCCCTTTGCCACGCTACCCCAGGGACGGGTTGTGTTGTAGCCGAGAGAGGAACTCAAACCGGGCTCTGGATGGGCGGCCGTCCCAAGCAGGCATGCATGCAGCTTGCAGCCCAGCTCCCCGCCTGTTTTCAGATCTGCAGCTAACGGCGTCTATCGGTTTGGATAAAAAGAGGTGTCTCCCCCACCAAGCCTCCCCTCCTGGTCCCCCCTCCACAAACACTAACCACCCACATAAACACACCGACCACCTCAGATTCAGCCCAACCCCGGGCAGCTTCCGCCCAGGGACAGCTCACACCGTCTTTTACCTGCTGCCATTGTGCGCCTAGTGCTGGACAAGGCTGCGGAGGGCTCCTGTCCTGGAGGGCTAACGCACGCCACCGGGGCGAGCAATCCTTCTTCTTTGCCAAACTTCTTCCTCTCCCCCCGCTCCCTTCTCACCAGACACAAAGGCTGGCGGAGAGCGGGGCTCGCCGCTGTGCCAGCGCGGCTCGGCTGCAGCCCGCCCAAGCCCCCATGCCCCCGGGTGCGGCAGGCGGCGGAGGAGGACGGGCGCTGTGGCTGTCCCCGCGGAGCTGTCCATCACCGCAGGGCGCTAGGCGTGTGCGAGAGATTCCGGAGCGCCCGGGCTC
The DNA here is from genome assembly GCF_965152275.1 of Natator depressus. Taxonomy (NCBI): domain Eukaryota; kingdom Metazoa; phylum Chordata; order Testudines; family Cheloniidae; genus Natator; species Natator depressus. The sequence goes on along the minus strand of NC_134235.1, from coordinate 244,029,297 downwards.
TGCCCCTCCTTATATTCGCCCGCTCGCAGCCCCTGTCGGCTGCAGCACATGGCCCATCCACCGGTTACTATAGCGATGCCTCCTCTCCACATGTTGCTGACAGCAATTGGCTAAGGAGGCCTGGGCCGTTAATAAACCCTTCGCCGGAGTGAGACTATGAATGGACATTGGCTTTGTCACTCATTTGTAAAGCTGCTTGGGGTTTCTGCTCCCCCCCCCCCGCAATATTTTTTGTGCCACTCTTGCAAGATGGAAGCGGAGGGGAGAACAATGAGGGAGCAACCAAAAAAAATAAATAAATTAACGCCAAGGAAAAACTAAAGATCATTTGCATGAAAATAACGCAAATAAATTTGCATCGTCTCGTCTTGCAAAGATTTTTCCCTAGGAACCCTCCCCCCAAATAAATAATAATTAATACTGTTGTTATTTAATAATTAATAAATAAACCACAACCACAAACAAAAAGAAATTCACTCAAACTTGGGTTCTATAAGGTCGTCCCCATATGATGCATCTAAATATTTTGCATTAAAAAGATACCTTTAGTAAACTGTAATACTTAAAAAAATCTTAGTTTATCATGAATTTTAAGCTTAGGCTTCTCGCCACATTAGGAAACTGTTTGGACAAATAACTCTAGGGCCAGTGTGTTTGTAGAACTCTTAGCTAATACAACATGAATTATTATATTATTTATAATAATAAAGGCACTTAATTATTCATGACCAGAGAGGAGAGCCCTCTTGTGCTAGGGGCTGTACAAACACGCAGTAAAAAGGCACTGTAGAAGGGACAAAGGAAATTGTTTAGAGAACTATTAACTTATTTGTTCACGCAGTACTCTGCCAACTTGGACAGTGACACTGGTTTTTGGGAGGTGTCCAAAAGCATAAAAAATGACACTCTCTCCAAATGTTACTGGCCTAACCCACACTCAAGTAGGCGTAGCAGGGAGACTCCTAGGTTAAACTGAACATCTGTTTGCAGAGTGCTGCTTGAAAGCCCCACAGCTGCAGCAAACAGGAGAAGAAAGCAAGCTCGGGGAAAAGGGGATCTTGTCAGATGCAGCTGACAAGTCTTTGGGAGGGCTCTTTAGTCTCTCCTGCTCTCCAAACCCGAAGGTCCCCTCCCGCCTCCCCTCTTCCATTGTTTCCCCTCTTGCTACGACAGCTGGAGATGGCAGGCCCAAGCAGGGCAAAGCGAGTCCTTCCCTAACGACCCCTCCTCTCCCCCTTTCAAGGGCCCCCAGCTGCAGAAGGAGGCAGCCGGGCCTCTTCCTTACAGCCCCTGTAGCTGCCTTCTCCTCCAGTACTGGAGCCAGCTGCAGAGAGGCCAAAGACCCGCCTGCTACACACAGTCCCGCTGAGAGGCTCCTTTCCCTGCGCCTCCCCAGCCAGAGGGAATCACATCCTGAGCTTTCCCCACTTCCTTCACCGTCACAAGTCTCCCCCCTGAGCAGTTCCAATGCAACCATGGCAGGATTTCCCCCACAACCCCCCGAGACCAGCTGTGCAGAGCAGATCGGGTCTCCGAAACCCAGATACACTTCGAGGGGGTGGGGTTCCATTAGGCTTATGGGGGGGGGCAGGGGGGGAGGAGGTCTCACACTGGGGCAGTCTGAAAGAGACTGTACGTGTCTCACTGAAACAGAGCAAACCCTTCCTCGCCCGAGAGAGGTTTTACATGACTCGGGACTAGGGAGCGACAGCGAGTGAGCTGCTCCCCCCGCCCCGGCTGCTCTGCGGAGCCGGTAGGAAACTCAGAAGCATGGATATCTGTTCATAACACCTAATCCCCCCCCCCGTCTGTTCACAGACACATTAATATCTATACACACCCCGCACCCAGCACTAGCTGCCGCCGGGCTCCCCGCGCCCCCCTCCCCACTCAGGTGCCGTGGAAACGCGAGTCGCTCCAGTTCTCTCCGTGGCACGTGGTGCCGAGGCGGCGGTGACGCCGCCAGCAGCGGGGGAAGGGAGGAAGCGGAGAACGTGAAGGCGATGATGCCGCGTGTCCTCGCTCCAACCCGCTCGGAACGAGCTCCCCTAGCAACCGCGGCCGGGCCGCCCCGCCCCGCCGCCGGCAAGAGCCGGGAGCCGGAGGGGGCGCTCTGCAGCCGGGGCGCGTCACTCGCCGCCCCGCGCGCGGCTGCCCGTCGCTGCCGAAGGCAATGGACGGGGCGGCGGGGTGTGAGCCCCGCACGGGGATGGGAGCGGGGGCGCGGGCACGCCTCGGTGGCTTGCGGGGGGAGACTCAGCTACCGTCTTGGAGGGAAGAAGAACCTGCCCGGGCCGGGATAATTCAAGCCTCCCGCGCGGGAAGAGGCCGCGAGGCTGGGGGAAGGGGAGAGCTGCCCGGCAGCTGGCGGGGGGTGTCTCCGCCCTGCTCAGGGGGACCGCGGAGGTCAGAGGCAGCGCAGCTAGGGGCCTCGCTCCGCGGAGCTGCGCCGGGAAGCCCCGGCCTGGCTCCCGCTTCACTTTACACTGCTGTGTCCACACACATGCCCAAAGGGGGGGGGGGGGGCGTTGGGCCGCAGGCCGCATACACTCACCCCTCCACGAGCGCTGTGACCTTCCCACTCGTGCCTGTGGGGAGGGGGCAGGAGAAGAGACCGGATTCGGTCAGTGGGAGGATCGGGTTTGGCTGGGGAGGGGGAAAGGGAAGGGAAGCAGACCGGGTTCGGTCAGTGAGGGAATCTGATCTGATGGGGAGGGGGAAGGAGAAGAGACCGGGTTCGGTCAGTGAGGGGATCGGGTTTGGCTGGGGAGGGGGAAAGGGAAGGGAATCAGACCGGGTTCGGTCAGTGGGGGATCGGGTTTGGCTGGGGAGGGGGAAAGGGAAGGGAAGCAGACCGGGTTCGGTCAGTGGGGGATCGGGTTTGGCTGGGGAGGGGGAAAGGGAAGCAGACCGGGTTCGGACAGTGAGGGAATCTGATCTGATGGGGAGGGGGAAGGAGAAGAGACCGGGTTCGGTCAGTGAGGGGATCGGGTTTGGCTGGGGAGGGGGAAAGGGAAGAGAAGCAGATCGGGTTCGGTCAGTGGGGGGATCGGGTTTTATGGGGAGGAGGGAGGAGAACAGACCGGGTTCGGACAGTGGGGGGATCGGGTTTGGGTGTGGAGGGGGAAGGGAAACAGGCCGGGTTCGGTTAGTGAGGGATTGGGGTTGGGTGTGGAGGGCGGAGAGGGCGCAAACTGAGTTTGGCCGGGGAGCGGGGAGGGATTCAAAGAGCCGCAAGGTGAAATGGGCGCTCTCCTCCCCAGTCCCTGCATGCAGCAGCGGGCCAAGTGCAATTGCAACAGGGCAAGGGGAGCGTGTCGCCTGCTTTGCCTTCACGAGTGGATCCTGCGCCCGGGCTGGGAAGTTCAATGCTGGGCTCTCGCTCCGGGGCAGGACTGTGAGGCAGAGAGTGCGTGGCCCTCAAGCCAAAGCAGGGTCGTGAGAGTAGAAAGCTGGGGTGCAGGGAGGTGGGTTAAAGTGGCTTTGCCCCTCCAGGCAAGAGATCCCGCCGAGTTGCAGCCGCGGCCTCCCTCCCTCCTCTCCCCAGGGAGCAGAGCCTCTGCCTGGAAACCCTGCAGCCCGCTCTCCGAGCATGCCATGTGCAAGCCGGCCCCGGCCTGCACAGCCCTGACAGCACAGCTCAGGCCCAGCGGGGGTCCTACACTTCCCGCAGCACGCGGCTCCACTCTCATTCCGGCTGCTGTGCAATCTACAAGACAGAGGAGCTATTACCGTAATGTACCGACACAGCAATATCTGTACAATTATCGATTCACAATCAAAGGACTTCGCTGGCTTTCTAAATGGCAGGAGAGCAATTCATTGGGAGCATGGTTCTTATAGACTTCCTCCCTACAGTCTGCGATCTGCAGCCAGCGTCTTGATTGCTATCTGGTCCTAGCCACTAAGCACAGAAAGCAAACAAAATAAGAAGGCAAACCATGTCTCCACAAGCACTATCGTCACCACATGGACAGTTCATTTCAATCCATAGGACATTTGGAAAAGTACCATTTTAGTTGACTGCACTGAGGCTGGGTACCATTTTCAGAAAGAAGGCGCGCAAGCACGCGTTCATTTTTAGACGTAGGATTACCGTGCACATTTACAGAACATGACTTTTTTGGCAATAATATTTTCAGGAAGGGAAAGAGGGTAGCCACTTTATTATCCTATTTCAACCTGACGACCATCGCTACACAATGGGAAATGCTTAGATTTCCAAAGATGGATGCAAACCCATTCATCTATCACCGACATTTAACCAGATACATTTTTAGCACACATTACACATTTGTGTTTTGTTAATGTATGTCTTCAACATGACATTTTTAGTCTTCTCCTATCATTATATTGTTCTGGTAATATTGTAATAGCATACACGATTGGATCACTAACCTATATTTTTTAAGCTCAGAGATAAACGGACCTGTCAAGGACTTCATTAAAAGGACATATTTGTGTTGTGCAAATGGATCTTTTAGTGAACTGTTTCAGAAACTGATAAAGAATTCCGTTAGCGTTCTGGCTTATTTTCCTTATTTACAAATCCTTTAATTGTTGCTTTTAGGAAAAATATTGCATATTTTCAAAATCGTCAGACAATGCATTATTTGAACACAAAATTAACTTGGCAACAGTATCATGAGAGAAATGGGTATTTAAAATACTTATTTGAATTACTTTTTTCAAATAATGACATCTTTGGACTTAATTTAACAATAAACCAGTTTATATGATTCCCATTATTTCTCTGACATAGAAGAATTTTAAGCATGAGGCAAAACATAATTGAGAGATATGTTATATAGATTAAATTATTTTCGTGTAGAATAAATAAATGAATGTATTCTTTTAAAACAGGATGTTTTGTCAGATATAATAAACATAATATAAACAAGTTCAGTCTATGATATATAAATTATCTAAACAATCTGACTAGTTTTAAACGATTTCCATATATGATTCAAAGCTGATTTTAAGGCATGTTCTGCAGTTATTTGTAAAACTTAATGTTCTGTGATAAAATCTCATTTTCAATTTAAGGAACCCAGAACTGCTATATAAGATACTTAAGGGATTTAAATATACTAAATTATCTGAGAAAAAATGTATTTTTGAACAAGAAGGTGAAAGAATGACATCAGCAATAGTTTTGTCAGTAAACATTATTTCTTGTTTGCCTGGAATAAACTTAATTTCTAAGTGAAAAACAAACATATCTGAGATACAGTCTCTATTTTTACTAAATAAAACAAATAATATTTTGAAAGGTAATGCAGGCTAATAGTCATCCAAATTTAAAAGCTGTATTTGAAATATTTCTATATTCAAAATATTCAAGATCTCAAATTTAAATATGAACATTTTGGTTACATAAATCCACTAAGGTTACAGAATAAAAAGTTATATTCAGAAACAGCAACCTCTAACATTCCAATAATATTAATAGTTGATTACTATATTTTAAAAATGACATTGAAATGTTTCTTAACTTTTCATGACTTCTATGACCATAAATCTCACTGAAATGCTATATTTTAGATTTAATTGTGTATTACTGAAAATGCACATATGAGGTTTTGCATTAAGTACACTTCTCTCTCCCTAAAGGAAGTCTGATAGTGCACTAACCAAACAACAAATGAAAATAAATGATGCTTAGGCTTTGTTTAAAAGTGTTGTCTAACATCCTTTGGAGCCTTGTTATTTAAATGCAAATCCTAATATGCTGCATAGGCCTTTTCAAAGATATTTTCTGTCCCTGGGGATTTTAGGATGAATCAAAGTTGAATTTCATTCATTCCCATGAACAAAAATTCTCTTCCAAATATTTGTTTCAGCTTCATATGCATCATGTACAATCCAGTTCTTCAAAGTAAGTAATGTTTACCTTACTTTGACACATTTACATGCTAAGAGGAAGATAGATACTCTCTGGAATTAAAACAGTAAGTCTCCTGGAGAGAAAAGTCCATTTCCAAATTATGTTCCTAGGATTAGTTTTTAATTCACATTTTTAAGCTCCATAATTTAGTGAATTTTATACACCATACTAGTAGAACAAGAAGTATGTCTCTTCTTTTCCCTTGTGCTTTGAAGAGCTGCACAAAGACACTTCCCACCCCCAACAAACTCCAGAGCGCTTATCTTAACATTAAAAATATGATTTCATTTTGCCTCAGATTTGAACCTAAGTAATCTATTTTAAGTTTTTCAAACAATCCACTCAGTTCAAGCTGGATACACTACTTCAGAAACAGTTAAAAAATCATTAATTAAGAGGGCACCTAACACCCCCCACCCCTTTAATTTAGTGGAATTAATATAATTCCAATGAACAAAACAGCTTTTATGGCTTCATCTGAGCAAACAAACCTGGATACAAATTTCAATGATGATTAGTTCACTCTCATAAATTGTGTTCACATTGGGGTTTTTGTTTGTTTGTTTTTAAAACATTAAAAGATAAGAAAAAAATTTTCCTCAGTGAAGACTGAAATCAGCCTGCCTGAAAAAGGCCAACTCAATGCTAGAGCACGTTGACATTGTCCCTCTGAAAGCAGCATTCTGGTAATATATAGTTTGTAGAGACAGCCAGTGGTATAAACCTTGCTGCCTTTATAGATATTTTTAAACAAGTTGTGGTGTTTAGATGTTGCTTGTAATTATTAGAATTGGGAGCATTGGCTGTTGGGAGTCTGAAAGGACAGGAAACAGGAAGGAGGGGGAGAAGTTGAGAGACTGGGAGAGAGCTACAGAGGGTGCAGCAGCAGCTTGGTAAAGAGGTTTCCACTTTGAAAATAAAGTCCTGTTGAAGTTTGTTAGTACCTTGCCTGGTTGATACAACATTTTGGCGATGAGGATGGATCTTCTGCCTCTCAACCCACCTGCACACTTTCTGCAAAGCCCAGGTGAGCCTCCAATTGCTTTTACTACCTGGGTCCATATGTTTGAGACTTATCTGCTTGCAATCAGTGCTACAGAGATTTCTGAAGTAAGAAAGCATGCTCTGCTAATCCACTGCCTTGGAGCAGAAGGGCAGCATATATTTTACACTTTTCCTCTTGCAGATGATAAATATGAGACTGCACTCACTGCATTAAATAATTTTTTTGTGCCAAAAGTGAATGTAGTAGCTAATCGCTACAGATTTCACCAGCATGAGCAGAAACCAGGGGAAACTATAATGCATTATATTGCTTCCCTGAGGAGTCTGTAATTTGTGACTTTGGGAATATGGCAGATGAGATGATTAGAGACCAGCTCATTGAGAAAACAACCATGCTTCATGTAAGAGAACACTTACTTCTAGAAGCACAACTTACACTAGAAAAAGCAATAACCATTGCTACTCAGATTGAGTCAGCTACAACTGAAGCCAAAATAATGAGCATGGATACAGGAGGCACAGTCCAGGCTGTGACTCCTTTGCAGAAAAGTTCACTACCACTGCAGACACACAATTGCAAGAGGAAAACTAATGAAAAACCACTGAATCAGCAAATTCAAAATACAGTAAAAGCATGCTTTTGCTGGGATCCCCACAACACCTTGCAAGCTACACAAGATGTCCGGCAAAAGTAGCTCAGTGCAATCATTGCAAAAAGATTGGATATTTTACTAAAGTATGTCGCAGTAGCCAGTTCAATCAACAGGTGCATGAGTTACAATACCAGATGTTACTGTGCTGAGCGTGGACAAAATCACTACTGCACATATTCCAGAACAGATAAAGTGCACTGTAAATGTTTCCGCCATACCCTCAGGCAAACCACACTCTATTCAGCTAATGTTGGACACTGGCTCAGCAGTATCTATACTACCTGATTCCATCTATCTGCATTACTTTAAAGATGTGCCTCTTACTGAACCCAAACTTCACTTGGTGTGCTATTTGAAAAACCATATTCCAGTACATGGCTGCCTGCCAGTAATAGTTACTTTTGGTGATTGCTGTGTAACTGCAGAGTTCTACATTGTCCACAAAGGCACTCCTATCCTTGGCAGAGATTTATTGGCTGCTTTAAATCTCAGGGTAGTTAATGGATGAATTGATCTTCCTCAGCAAAGCACTCTTGCAGTTCACACAACAGTTTCAGCTGGGACCCAAAACCAGGTTGAGAAGAAACTTGGCTGTGCTTATGGGTTTCTGCATAAAGTTAAAATGCGGAATAATGTGATGCCTGTATGACAGAAGTTACGGCACTTACCATTTTCAGTCAGGGAAGCTGTTTCAGAGGAACTTAGAAAACTTGTTCAAAAGGACATTATTGAAGAGATCGACTCCTCGGAATAGGTTTCACCTATAGTAGTGACGCAGAGGAAGGGTGGAGGCATTCACCTTTCTGTGGACTTAAGGAAGCCAAATAAAACTGTTGTGATTGACAGCCATCCTCTTCCTCACATAGAAGAAGTATTTGCAGAACTCTGTGGAGCAAAGATGCTTTCTACTCTTGATTTGCAGAGTGCATACCACCAGGTTATGTTGCATGAAGATAGCAGAGACCTCACAGCAGTTATTACACATGAGGGACTATTTCATTTTAAATGTGTTCCATACGGTCTTGCATCTGCCCCAAGTGCCTTTCAAAAAAATGATGTAATTGATTCTGAAGAATCAACATGGAGTTCAGTGCTATCTGGATGATATTATCGTGTTTGGAAATACTTCTGAGGAGCATGACAATAGCCTGCAGTCTGTAGTAAACTGCATCACCACAGCAGGCCTCTAGCTCAATAGGTCCAAATGCAAATTTAGACAAACTGAACTCTCCTTTCTGGGCCATACAATTTCATAGGCTGGACTAAAACCTGATCTAGATCATAGCCTGGCAATTTCAAATGCTCCTCCACCAACAGATTTGCAAACCTTATGTTCCTTCTTGGGTCTTACCTCCTGGTATGCAAAATTCATTCCCAATTATGCTTCTGTCATTGAACCGTTACGGGAATTACTACGGAGAAGTTCAACCTTAGTGTGGACAATGGATGCACAAGCTAGTTTCGAAACGGTGAAAGACTTGATTGTACATAGTCCAGTACTTGCACTATTCAGTCCTGTGTTGCCCACAATTGTAACTACTGATGCTTCTGATTATGGACTTGGGGCTGTCCTCACACAACTGCATGAGGACAACACAGAGAGGACTACTGCATTTGCTTCAAGGACACTAAGTAATACGGAGAGAAAATATTCTACAGTCGAAAAAGAAGCACTTGCTTGTGTCTGGGCTACTGAAAAATGGAGAACTTACCTGTTGGGCCGCACATTCAAGTTGCGCACAGACCACAGCCCTTTGACAACATTGCTCACCATGAAAGGACTGGGAAGAGCAGGATACCGTATTGCTCAATGGTCTGCACAACTACTCTCTTTCAATTATGAACTGGAATATAAGCCTGGAAACCAAAATGTGGTAGCTGATTGCCTTTCTCACCTGCCTTTGCCTTCACCAGATGGTCCACCGGAGGATGAGGATGTAGAGGTTGCGCTTATTACAAGCATTCTCACTGCAGTTACAAGAGAACAATTTCAAGCTGCTTGTTCAGCGTGTCCAATTCAACAAAAACTACGGGAATTTCTGACAAAGAGATGGCCCAGTCACCCTAAAAACCTTGACCCAGTTTTGCTGCCTTATTTTAGAGTTCAGGATGAACTTCCTTTGTTTGATGGCTGTGTGCTACGAGGTACACACCAGCTCCTTGTGCCGGAAGAATTACAGTCAAAACTCATACACCTGGCACACAATACTCATCAAGGAATTGTCCGAACCAAACAATGACTATGGGATCTGTATTGGTGGCCAGGGATGGACTCTCAAACTGAAGCACTCATAAAATCCTGTGTCACTTGCCAAATGCATGATAAGACAGCAGTGACATGTACCCCTCCATTACAGCCTGTTCCTCTTCCTGAATCTGCATGGGAAAAAGTGGTAATTGACATTGTAGGACCCTTTAATACTGCTCCAATTGACCACCATTATGCCATCGCTTTAATAGACTATTTCAGTAAATGGCCTGAGGTAGCATTTACATCACAAATCTCTTCTGCTACAGTAATTAAGTTCCTCTCTTCAGTTTTTAGCAGGGAAGGTAACCCCAAAGAACTGGTTTCAGATAATGGTAGTCAATTTACTTCCCTGGAGTTTGAAACTTTTCTAGCACAGAGGAACATTTTACACAGAAGGTCATCCCTATATTACCCTCAAGCCAACGGGGAAATCGAACGGTTTAACAGAAATTTGAAAGAGAGTTTGCAAACGGCTAAACTGGAAGAGCGATTGTGGATACCCTTCCCTACTGATTTCTTGCAAGCATACCGAGCTACACGACATGTCACAATACAAAGATCACCCGCACAGTTACTGCATGGGAAACAGATGAATACTAAACTGAACATTGCTGGATTGTTAAAGGCACGACCTGATGTCCCAAACAAGGATGATGTGAGAAAAACAGTTGAACAGAACCAAGCAAAGTCTAAGGCTTTCACAGACAAGCAGTGGGGTGCTAAGAAACCAAAGTTTGAGTGTGGTTCCTTCATTAGAATACGAAAACCTGGAATTTTACGCAAAGGGGACCATAAATTCACAGCTCCTTTTAAAATCATAGAGAAGAAGGGACCTTACACCTATCGACTTTCTGATGGGTGGGAATGGAATGCTTCTTATCTTGCACCTGCCCATGCACCAAGAGGAGATTATGCCAACACCCAGTCTGCACTGGATGACTTCACCGTAGTACCAACACAACAAGACATTGCACTGGAACCGGGGCTTGAGAGACGGCCTGTCAGACCCAGACGACCACCTGTCTGGACTAGAGACTACGTTATGTAGTATCTACAGTGTTTTCAGTGTAATATTTCTGCCAACAGTATAGTGTCTTGTTTCATATTTGTTCCTGTAGTTAGAACAATAACGTTCATTTTAATTGGGAGAGTTTCTTAAGAGAGGAAGCAATATGGTGTTTAGATGTTGCTTGCAATTATTAGAATTGGGAGCACTGGCTGTTGGGAGTCTGAACGGACAGGAAACTGGAAGGAGGGGGAGGAGTTGAGAGGCTGGGAGAGAGCTACAGAGGGTGCAGCAGCAGCTTGGTAAAGAGGTTTCCACTTTGAAAATAAAGTCCTGTTGAAACTTATTAGTACCTTGCCTGGTTGATACAACACAAGTGCAGGTTCTCTTTTTTTGTTGATGTTGTTTGCATGTTTTGTATCATGCTTTTCAAAAATAAGCACAAAAAGCCCATTGGCTATCTTTGATCCAGTATGTATAATGGGAATAGATCCACAGAAAAAAAATCCAAAGCAAATTGCTAGACCATGCTTTTAATATTCAGCCTAATAAAAGACAGCATAATGCCTTAGACCTACATCTGATAATCTTTCAGGAGCAAGGCCACATGGTAAGATAATGGGGTGGTTTTGTTAGTAGTGGTGATACTCACAGAAAAATGGAAAGTGAACAGTTCAAGAGCGATTCCCTCCTAGAAATGGCTAAGCAGTATTATTAATTGGAGACAGAACAGAATATAAGAAATGCATACAAATACTCATTTATTGTATAATTAGGGGTCATAGTGGATGTTATAATAATATGCCATTTATAAGCTTCCAACCCAGTTTGAAATCTTTTGTAATTTAAGGCCCAATCCTGCATACACTCCCTTCCTGGGTAGTTCTTTATAAGTCAATAGGACTAATCAGAACACAACAGTAAGTGTTTGTAAGATCAGGTCTTATGGTAGGAAGATCAGTATTCCAACAAAATGTTTATATATCTGAAATTGTAATTACATAATAATTAGCTTTAACCTTACACATTTAAATTAAAAAATAAGATATTTAAATTTAAAAAGTGTGCTTAAGTTTTAAAATGTGACTTTAAACTTCAATATATTGAAAGTCTGATTAAGTAGCTTTATTAAAAAAAAAAACAAACTTGCCCCAGAACCTGTTTAGTAGTGAAATTTGGGGGGAAAGTATAGATAAATAATTTTGTGTTGTACTTTTGTGTTACAACTGAACATGTCTGTCACTGAAACACCAAACTTATTAGGATATATTTGGAAAATATTTGTACATAGTATGGAGGTAATGTAACTGCAAAGAATGAAGGCAGATGCTAAGTACCAGTATTCTATGGTTTAACACATAACTTCTATTAAAGGACTATCATAGTAATAAAATGTTACTTAAAATTATACTGTGCGGTTCAATATTTATTCTCTTCCAGACTTCCAAATAAACTTGTTAGGCTTACAAATGAAAAAATATGTTTCTAGCAGACAACACTGCAAATTCAGACTGAAATTTACAAATCAATATCTGTTCTTTCTGTGTCTTACATAATTACCACTCTTTGCGGTTCATCATTATCTGATTTTGATAGGCAAAGTACAGACACCTGCAGAGATAAGTTTACAGTAGAGAGAGTTGTTCTTCATTACTGACCTAAATTTACCTCTGTCCTATGTGAATCTTATGCTAGCATGCTTGTATTGGTTTTAAATTATTTGCATTATTAATTTAACTATTAAAATAGTTTCTAGAAATAATTATATGCACTAAAACAGGGGTTCTTAAACTTCATCGTGTTGACCACATTTTAACATGGAGATTGTCTGTGTATACCTTTCCCCCATTAATAGTTGCACAGATCAAAGAGCATCCTTGTGGCAAGTACAGCAATTTTTTAGTATGAAAAAGTAGTATTAGAATAGACTTGAATGTATTTTTATCTGTTTTATAAAGCAGTTTAGCAACTGGAAATAAGCAGAACTAGAAAACACCATGAGACCAACCAGTGCTCTTTAGACCACCTGTGGTCCATCTTATTTAAGATTTCTAATTAATATTCTAACTGTCTACGTGTTCCTCACTTGGGTCTTGGTTCTACATTGTGACCCACATTCATATTCTGGAAGGTTGCAAAGTATTAGCAACATCGCCAGTAATAAAGATCCTAGAACAGGACTTTAACTGACAATTTTGTTGATGGGGCCACTGCTGCACTGTCTTTAACAGGAACAAAACTTTATTTTAAGTCCTGGGTCCACCCCCCACTGAAATACATGGCAAAACTTCTATTGATTTCAACAGGATTTGAAGTAGGCCCTTTGCCAGTAAAGTAAGCAGATATGTCACATAAAATTGTGCTCTTTTTAATATAGCTTGTTTTCTGAAGATATGAACACTTCAAAATAAAGAAGACTCCAACCCAAGTAGAAAGGAAAACAGAGAAAGACAGGTTTCAGAGTAAAAGCCGTGTTAGTATGTATTTGCAAAAAGAAAAGGAGGACTTGTGGCACCTTAGAGACTAACCAATTTATTTGAGCATAAGCTTTCGTGAGCTACAGCTCACTTCATTGGATGCATACTGTGGAAAGTACAGAAGACGTTTTTATACACACAAACCATGAAAAAATGGGTGATTATCACTACAAAAGGTTTTCTCTCCCCCCACCCCACTCTCCTGCTGGTAATAGCTTATGTAAAGTGATCACTCTCCTTACAATGTGTATGATAATCAAGGTGGGCCATTTCCAGCACAAATCCAGGTTTTCTCCCCCCCAACACCCCTCCCCCCCAAAAAAACCACTTTCCTGTTGGTAATAGCTTATCTAAAGTGATCACTCTCCTTACAATGTGTATGATAATCAAGGTGGGCCATTTCCAGCACAAATCCAGGTTTTCTCCCCCCCCAAAACCCCTCCCCCCCAAAAAACCACTTTCCTGTTGGTAATAGCTTATCTAAAGTGATCACTCTCCTTACAATGTGTATGACAATCAAGGTGGGCCATTTCCAGCACAAATCCAGGTTTTCTCCCCCCCCCCCACGCCAGGCACACACACAAACCCATTCTTCTGTTAGTAATAGCTTATCTAAAGTGATGACTCTCCTTACAATGTGTATGATAATCAAGGTGTGCCATTTCCAGCACAAATCCAGGGTTTAACAAGAACGTCTGAGGAAGGGGGGGGGAAGGAAAAAACAAGGGGAAATAGGTTACCTTGCATAATGACTTAGCCACTCCCAGTCTCTATTCAAGCCTAAGTTAATTGTATCCAATTTGCAAATGAATTCCAATTCAGCAGTCTCTCGCTGAAGTCTGGATTTAAAGTTTTTCTGTTGTAATATCGCAACTTTTATGTCTGTAATCGCGTGACCAGAGAGATTGAAGTGTTCTCCGACTGGTTTATGAATGTTATAATTCTTGACATCTGATTTGTGTCCATTTATTCTTTTACGTAGAGACTGTCCAGTTTGACCAATGTACATGGCAGAGGGGCATTGCTGGCACATGATGGCATATATCACATTGGTGGATGTGCAGGTGAACGAGCCTCTGATAGTGTGGCTGATGTTATTAGGCCCTGTGATGGTGTCCCCTGAATAGATATGTGGGCACAGTTGGCAACGGGCTTTGTTGCAAGAATAGGTTCCTGGGTTAGTGGTTCTGTTGTGTGGTATGTGGTTGCTGGTGAGTATTTGCTTCAGGCTGGGGGGCTGTCTGTAGGCAAGGACTGGCCTGTCTCCCAAGATTTGTGAGAGTGTTGGGTCATCCTTCAGGATAGGTTGTAGATCCTTGATAATGCGTTGGAGAGGTTTTAGTTGGGGCCTGAAGGTGACGGCTAGTGGTGTTCTGTTATTTTCTTTGTTAGGCCTGTCCTGTAGTAGGCGACTTCTGGGAACTCTTCTGGCTCTATCAATCTGTTTCTTCACTTCTGCAGGTGGGTATTGTAGTTGTAAGAATGCTTGATAGAGATCTTGTAGGTGTTTGTCTCTGTCTGAGGGGTTGGAGCAAATGCAGTTGTATTGCAGAGCTTGGCTGTAGACAATGGATCGTGTGGTGTGGTAAGGGTGAAAGCTGGAGGCATGTAGGTAGGAATAGCGGTCAGTAGGTTTCTGGTATAGGGTGGCATTTATGTGACCATCGTTTATTAGCACTGTAGTGTCCAGGAAGTGGATCTCTTGTGTGGACTGGACCAGGCTGAGGTTGATGGTGGGATGGAAATTGTTGAAATCATGGTGGAATTCCTCAAGGGCTTCTTTTCCATGGGTCCAGATGATGAAGATGTCATCAATATAGCGCAAGTAGAGTAGGGGCATTAGGGGACGAGAGCTGAGGAAGCGTTGTTCTAAGTCAGCCATAAAAATGTTGGCATACTGTGGGGCCATGCGGGTACCCATAGCAGTGCCGCTGATTTGAAGGTATACATTGTCCCCAAATGTAAAATAGTTATGGGTAAGGACAAAGTCACAAAGTTCAGCCACCAGGTTAGCCGTGACATTATCGGGGATAGTGTTCTTGACGGCTTGTAGTCCATCTTTGAGTGGAATGTTGGTGTAGAGGGCTTCTACATCCATAGTGGCCAGGATGGTGTTATCAGGAAGATCACCGATGGATTGTCATTTCCTCAGGAAGTCAGTGGTGTCTCGAAGGTAGCTGGGAGTGCTGGTAGCGTAGGGCCTGAGGAGGGAGTCTACATAGCCAGACAATCCTGCTGTCAGGGTGCCAATGCCTGAGATGATGGGGCGCCCAGGATTTCCAGGTTTATGGATCTTGGGTAGTAGAGAGAATATCCCAGGTCGGGGTTCCAGGGGTGTGTCTGTGCGGATTTGATCTTGTGCTTTTTCAGGGAGTTTCTTGAGCAAATGCTGTAGTTTCTTTTGGTAACTCTCAGTGGGATCAGAGGGTAATGGCTTGTAGAAAGTGGTGTTGGAGAGCTGCCGAGCAGCCTCTTGTTCATATTCTGACCTATTCATGATGACAACAGCACCTCCTTTTTCAGCCTTTTTGATTATGATGTCAGAGTTGTTTCTGAGGCTGTGGATGGCATTGTGTTCTGCACGGCTGAGGTTGTGGGGCAAGTGATGCTGCTTTTCCACAATTTCAGCCCGTGCATGTCGGCGGAAGCACTCTATGTAGAAGTCCAGTCTGCTGTCTCGACCTTCAGGAGGAGTCCACCTAGAATCCTTCTTTTTGTAGTGTTGGTAGGGAGGTCTCTGTGGATTAGTATGTTGTTCAGAGGTGTGTTGGAAATATTCCTTGAGTCGGAGACGTCGAAAATAGGATTCTAGGTCACCACAGAACTGTATCATGTTCGTGGGGGTGGAGGGGCAGAAGGAGAGGCCCCAAGATAGGACAGCTGCTTCTGCTGGGCTAAGAGCATAGTTGGATAGGTTAACAATATTGCTGGGTGGGTTGAGGGAACCATTGCTGTGGCCCCTTGTGGCATGTAGTAGTTTAGAAAGTTTAGTGTCCTTTTTCTTTTGTAGGGAAGCAACAGGAAGAGACTTGGTATCTTTCTGGAAGGTTCTTTTCTTTTGCGAGTAGCACAAGTCTTGAGGGACTTTTAAAACTTTCTCCCTTTTCTGGCTATCAAGGGGGCAAGGTGACCTTATCTAACTATACAGCTAGGAGTTCTAAAACCTTGATACATGTTATAACAATGGTAGGAGAGCAGTTCAGATGAATATATCTCAGCCCCATTGGTTAAACCTGTGCTTTTTGTTTGAACCTGTGGACCACATGGACCGGGGGAATATTATTGTGAGAGGTGTCCACAGTACATTTTCAATCCCCTACGCACTTCAGTGTGTGCACACATTCATGTATACACACACACACACACACACACACGTTGTAAATTTTTACAAGTAGATTCAAAGCAAGGACCCGTCCAATTCAAATTCTATTAAAACGAATGACACTTCTATGGAACTACTGATTTACACCTGGAGGTATGCCAATTTACATCAAATGAAGACTTGTCCCACAGTCTTTTAGCTACCACTGCTCACTTGGTGGCTGATCTGATTGCCATTGACATCCCACTGATTTTAATAGAGCCAAGGTCAATGGAGCTATACTCATTTACACCAACTGAAGTGAGGGCTCCATAAAAGAGGAAACACTGGTCTTTGAAACAGCTGGACAAGGGGACAGATTCTGCATTCCTATCACACTCAAACCTCCTATAAACTTGAGGAGTTTTAGGAGTGCAAGGAATATAGGGGCAATACCAAAGATTGGTAAGATACTTTACTTAAATGACTGTAAGTGTGAACAGAGCCTTAAGTTCCTGCTAAACAATGCCCCTCACATGAAGCAGACTGTAGAATTAGGACTCTCATAACTCTGAAGACCTTCTTGTCAGACATTCTTTTTCCTAACAACAACACTGTATTGGTTTTTTTAACTTTTGGGCTGATGAATAAGGAAACTCAGGATACTGGAGAAGTTAAAGATTGTAGGTGGATTTTTTTTCTCTCTTGTTTTTGGAAAATGGGTAATCACAAGGGATAATATTAAACGTAAAGGACTTCCCATCATTTGCTAATAAATGTTTGTTAATATGACGAGAATATAATAGTTTTTTTATTTATATACTTGTTATTTGTAACCAGGTCCGTGATGCATCTGATAATGTAAACAAGGCCACTTTCTGCCCAGGGCACCAACTGAACTCAGTGGGAACTGCATTTACTCATGGGGTGCTGGAACAATTTTTATAGTCGGGGTGCTGAAAGCCATTGAACCAAACTCTAAACCCTGTATATGATGGAAGCCACTTCAAGCCAGGAGGTGCAGCAGCAACCCCAGCACCCGTAGTTCCAGCATCTATGCATGTACCTGTGTGAAAAATCTGGACAGTATTTTGACAGAAAAGAAACTATGGTAATCACAGCTTCAGAAATTGTTAATACAGTACACATGGTACACCCACAAGTATCTTGACCAATTCAAGTTTAAAATTGCCAGTAATAATGATAGGTCACGCCATCCCCATAGTGGGCTACTTCCATGCAGGTCTGAAGAAACTCTCTGAGGTTCCCTTTATGGAGTTTCCTACATAGCCTTCTATTGTGAGTTGGGTTTAGCTCCCCACAACAAATTAGAAGGGGATCCAGCTCACAAAAACAGCCAGTCCTCTTCAGAGCTGCACAGATAATGAGGAATCCATGATAGCCAGAGCTATTCATACTGATCCTCCCAACCTCTCTCTGATCCTGTCAACAAGGCTCTTGAAAGAGTCATGCTTTCAAGGGCTAATTCAGGGTAGACGTTAAGATCAGCCTTAACATACTCAGTAAAGTTCTGCAGGGTCAGTGTCACAATGATACCCCCTCCTGAGGCATGAATCCAGAACCCTATGACACATCATCCCCTACTGGGATTACTGAGCGGTTGGGAGAGGGGGCCAATGATGCAGCAAAGGCTTATACTCTTGCAGATCACCCATGCTTGGATTTACTGTACTCTCTGCTTATGGGAACAAAGGGTATGATTGGGCCCCATTCCACTACAAAAGGTAATTGTGCCTTAAAATACTCCATTGTTTAAAATCATTAATGTACTGAAAGATTTTTAAATTTTATTTATAGCAATACCAATAATAGAAACATTCTACTCTTCACTTCTTTGTGCAAATGAAAAAGACACTGCTGAGAAAATGACATGCACAGCCTTGTTTTAAGGTTTTGTTTTACTTAGTCATTACTTTCCTCAATGATTTTTTATTTACATTTTTCAATCCTTTTAGTTCCTCTTTGCTAAGTTAAAACTTTGGATTGATAATATTGTCTACAACTGTGTAGCCCATCTGGTATGTATCTTTAGTGCGAGGTAGTCACTAATTATATTAATCTTTTATATTTCAATAAGGCAAAGGTTCTCAACCTTTTCCTATCCAGGGCCTAGTCTGTCATCTCAAATTCTTTGCTGCAACATCCCTTCATCCTTTGCAACCACATCCTACATCACACTGCTTATGTTGTGGGTAAAGTTCACCCATTTCCAGAAGGTCAAGACAAGGATCATGAAATACTTCAGCCACATTTTAAGCCCGCAGATTGGGCCTTAAATTGTACTTCTTTGGTGCACAGGACTTGTTCTAGCCGCTGCACATAGGTGAATTGAAACAAGAATTTAGTAGAATTAATCAAATGTAATGGATGAAATGTAACGTTTTGTTTCAGGTGAGCCTGGCTGTTTAAAAAAGCTGGTGCTCCGCGAACCAGCTGAGCAGCGGGGGACAGCAGAGCAGCAAACAGCAGGAGTTTGCCTGGGAGTTCGCCTGGGGTGAGCCCACGGTGGCTTACACCCTAACGACTTCTCTGAGTAATTACTGCATCTCCTGAGAAAGCTCATAGTAGGACGGTAATACGGATGGGGAGTGTTCAGCTGTTGTGACCTGCACTGGATGTGCCATGTTTGTCTTTCTTCCACAGGACAGAAGCAACTTTGTGTGTACAAAGTGCAAGCTGGTCTCCATATTGGAAGAGAAGGTTCAAGGTCTGGAGCAACAGGTATCGACCCTGCATTGCATAAGAGAAACTGAAGATTTCCTGGACAGATGTCAGGATATGCTTCTACAGGCACAAGGTTCTGAAGATTCAGAGCAGACTGCGCAGCGGGGACAGGAGGACGGTGAAGAAATTTGGCAACATGTGACCTCCAGAAGAAGAAGGGGAAACATCCATGTACCAGCAACACAGATACAGGTAAGTAACCGTTTTCATGTTCTCTCCACAGGTACCATTGCAGGGAGTGGCCCAGATGATACGTCTGGGGGAAGGGAGCAGAAGGAGACTCCACCAGTTGAAAGGCATGAGATGCACTGTCCTAAGGTTGGGGGTTCCACGACCACCACTCCCAAGAGAAGGAGGTGGGTGGTGGTGGTCGGGGACTCTCTCCTCAGGGGGACTGAGTCATCTATCTGCCGCCCTGACCGGGAAAACAGAGAAGTCTGCTGCTTGCCAGGGGCTAAGATTCGCGATGTGACGGAGAGTCTGCCGAGACTCATCAAGCCCTCGGACCTCTACCCCTTCCTGCTTTTCCACGTGGGCACCAATGATACTGCCAAGAATGACCTTGAGCAGATCACTGCAGACTACGTGGCTCTGGGAAGGAGGATAAAGGAGTATGAGGCGCAAGTGGTGTTCTCGTCCATCCTCCCCGTGGAAGGAAAAGGCCGGGGTAGGGATCATCGAATCGTGGAAGTCAATGAATGGCTATGCAGGTGGTGTCGGAGAGAAGGCTTTGGATTCTTCGACCATGGGATGGCGTTCCAAGAAGGAGGAGTGCTAGGCAGAGACGGGCTCCACTTAACGAAGAGAGGGAAGAGCATCTTCGCGAGCAGGCTGGCTAACCTAGTGAGGAGGGCTTTAAACTAGGTTCACCGGGGGAAGGAGACCAAAGCCCTGAGGTAAGTGGGGAAGCGGGATACTGGGAGGAAGCACGAGCAGGAGCGTGTGAGAGGGGAGGGCTCCTGCCTCATACTGAGAACGAGGGGCGATCAGTGGGTTATCTCAAGTGCCTATATACAAATGCACAAAGCCTGGGAAACAAGCAGGGAGAACTGAAGGTCCTGGCAAAGTCAGGGAATTATGATGTGACTGGAGTAACAGAGACTTGGTGGGATAACTCACATGACTGGAGTACTGTCATGGATGGGTATAAACTGTTCAGGAAGGACAGGAAGGCCAGAAAAGGTGGGGGAGTTGCACTGTATGTAAGGGACCAGTATGACTGCTCAGAGCTCAAGTATGAAACTGCAGAAAAACCTGAGAGTCTCTGGATTAAGTTTAGAAGCGTGAGCAACAAGGGTGATGTCGTGGTGGGAGACTGCTATAGACCACCGGACCAGGGGGATGAGGTGGACGAGGCTTTCTTCCAGCAACTCACAGAAGCTACTAGATCGCACGCCCTGGTTCTCATGGGCAACTTCAATCATCCTGATATCTGCTGGAAGAGCAATACAGCGGTGCACAGACAATCCAGGAAGTTTTTGGAAAGTGTAGGGGACAATTTCCTGGTGCAAGTGCTGGAGGAACCAACTAGGGGCAGAGCTCTTCTTGACCTGCTGCTCACAAACTGGGAAGAATTAGTAGGGGAAGCAAAAGTGGATGGGAATCTGGAAGGCAGTGACCATGAGATGGTCGAGTTCAGGATCCTGACACAAGGAAGAAAGGGAAGCAGCAGAATACGGACCCTGGACTTCAGAAAAGCAGACTTTGACTCCCTCAGGGAACTGATGGGCAAGATCCCCTGGGAGAATAACATGAGGGGGAAAGGAGTCCAGGAGAGCTGGCTGTATTTTAAAGAATCCTTATTGAGGTTACAGGGACAAACCATCCCGATGTGTAGAAAGAATAGTAAATATGGCAGGTGACCAGCTTGGCTTAACAGTGAAATCCTTGCTGATCTTAAACACAAAAAAAGAGGCTTTCAAGAAGTGGAAGATTGGACAAATGACCAGGGATGAGTATATAAATATTGCTCGGGCATGTAGGAATAAAATCAGGAAGGCTAAATCACACCTGGAGTTGCAGCTAGCGAGGGATGTTAAGAGTAACAAGAAGGGTTTCTTCAGGTATGTTGGCAATAAGAAGAAAGCCAAGGAAAGTGTTGGCCCCTTACTGAATGAGGGAGGCAACCTAGTGACAGAGGATGTGGATGTACTAATGTACTCAATGCTTTTTTTGCCTCTGTCTTCACGAACAAGGTCAGCTCCCAGACTACTGCACTGGGCAGCACAGCATGGGGAGGAGGTGGCCAGCCCTCTGTGAAGGAAGAAGTGGTTCGGGACTATTTAGAAAAACTGGACGTGCACAAGTCCATGGGGCCGGATGCGTTGCATCCAAGAATGCTAAAGGAATTGGCGGATGTGATTGCTGAGCCATTGGCCATTATCTTTGAAAACTCATGGCGATCGGGGGAAGTCCCGGAAGACTGGAAAAAGGCTAATGTAGTGCCAATCTTTAAAAAAGGGAAGAAGGAGGATCCTGGGAGCTACAGGCTGGTCAGCCTCACCTCAGTCCCTGGAAAAATCATGGAGCATGTCCTCAAGGAATCAATTCTGAAGCACTTAGAGGAGAGGAAAGTGATCAGCAACAGTCAGCATGGATTCACCAAGGGCAAGTCATGCCTGACTAATCTAATTGCCTTCTATGGTGAGATAACTGGTTCTGTGGATGAAGGGAAAGCAGTGGACGTGTTATTCCTCGACTTTAGCAAAGCTTTTGACACGGTCTCCCACAGTATTCTTGTCAGCAAGTTAAAGAAGTGTGGGCTGGATGGATGCACTACAAGGTGGGTAGAAAGTTGGCTAGATTGTCGGGCTCAATGGGTAGTGATCAATGGCTCCATGTCTAGTTGGCAGCCAGTATCTAGCGGAGTGCCCCAAGGGTCAATCCTGGGGCCGGTTTTGTTCAATATCTTCATTAATGATCTGGAGGATGGTGTGGATTGCACCCTCAGCAAGTTTGCGGATGACACTAAACTGGGAGGAGTGGTAGATACGCTGGAGGGTAGGGATAGGATACAGAGGGACCTAGACAAATTGGAGGATTGGGCCAAAAGAAATCTGATGAGGTTCAACAAGGACAAGTGCAGAGTCCTGCACTTAGGACGGAAGAATCCCATGCACCGCTACAGACTAGGGACCAAATGGCTAGGCAGCAGTTCTGCAGAGAAGGACCTAGGGGTGACAGTGGACGAGAAGCTGGATATGAGTCAACAATGTGCCCTTGTTGCCAAGAAGGCCAATGGCATTTTGGGGTGTATAAGTAGGGGCACTGCCAGCAGATCGAGGGATGTGATCGTTCCTCTCTATTCGACATTGGTGAGGCCTCATCTGGAGTACTGTGTCCAGTTTTGGGCCCCATGCTACAAGAAGGATGTGGAAAAATTGGAAAGAGTCCAGCGGAGGGCAACAAAAATGATTAGGGGACTGGAACACATGACTTATGAGGAGAGGCTGAGGGAACTGGGATTGTTTAGTCTGCGGAAGAGAAGAATGAGGGGGGATTTGATAGCTGCTTTTAACTACCTGAAAGGTAGATCCAAAGAGGATGGCTCTAGACTATTCTCGGTGATAGCAGATGACAGGACAAGGAGTAATGGTCTCAAGTTGCAGTGGAGGAGATTTAGGTTGGATATTAGGAAGAACTTTTTCACTAGGAGGGTGGTGAAACACTGGAATGCGTTACCTAGGGAGGTGGTGGAATCCCCTTCCTTAGAAGTTTTTAAGGTCAGGCTTGACAAAGCCCTGGCTGGGATGATTTAGTTGGGATTGGTCCTGCTCTGGGCAGGGGGTTGGACTAGATGGCCTCCAGAGGTCCCTTCCAACTGTGATATTCTATGATTCTATGATTAATTAATAGAATTAATGGAATATTAGAATTATTAGAATCTGTTAAAATAAGAAATAACAAAAATAGAAAATATTTCCAGAAATTGTCATTGTGATATTTGTTAAAGATAAAATATGTATGAAACCACATAAATTAAATTAAGTGTATCTTCAGTACAGCCATCATTCTATTGCTGAACAAAATTATAAATGAACTGAAATGAACACCATTCTAACAGAAACCCTATTTTTAAAAAAATAAGAAAAGAGATCACTCATATTCACATATTCAACTGTGGACCATTGGGCATTATAGCATTAAGCTGGCACTCTCCGACAACCTGCCCTGGCATCATGGCCTCTTGGTTGAGACACCTTGGACAACATCATCTAGTGTTCAAATACTTGTCTAAAAGAGGCCAGAACATATTTCAAAAGTCCTCCGAAAGCTATCAAGACAGACACCAACACAGATGGGAAAAGGTAACCAAAATGTAGTCAAACACAAAATATTGATGTATACACCATAATAATGTGTACACAAACACACAGCACTAGGCTAGATGAAAGGAAACAAAAATGACTGAAACTAGGCAGACAGCCTACATTTCTATAACTGAGAGAAGTTTAGCTCAGTGGTTTGAATCTGGATCTCTGGAATTAGGAATTCCCAAATTCTAAATCCAGCTATGATATTCACTTTCTCTGTGACCTTGGGCTAGTTTTAAATTCTTTGTGCTTGTTTCCCCATCTGGAACGTGGGGAAAGTTATACATACCTTCCTACCTGTGGGCAGAGGTGTAAGTAAGCCGCTGTGGGGAGCCCCGGGCCCTTTAAATCACCGCCGGAGCCCTGCCGCTGCTACCCCGGGGCCCCGCTGCCAGAGCCCTGGGGTAGTGGTGGCAGGGCTCTCGCAGTGATTTAAAGGGCCCGGGGCTCCGTGCAGCGGCCAGAACCCCGGGCCCTTTAAAGTACCGCCCAAGCCCTGCTGCCGGAGCCCTGGGGTAGCAGTGTACAGGGAGACTTTGGCAAACCAGTAAAGTGCCTGAAACCACTACGGCTTACTGCAAGAACCCTGGGTAACAGTGGCGGCAGGGCTCCGGCAGCAATTTAAAGGGCCAGAGGCTCCAGTCGCTGCGGGGAGTCCCAGGCCCTTTAAAGCGCCGCCTAAGCCCCGCTGCCGGAGCCCTGGGGTAGTGGTGGCAGGGCTCCGGTGGTGATTTAAAGGGCCTGGTGCTCCGCTGCGGTAGTCAGAGCCCTGGGCCCTTTAAATCACCCGAGCCCCAGGGCTCCCAGCTGCCTCTGCAGCTGGTAGCTCCAGGCACGACCGGTGCAAGGAAGTTTTGCGCCCTAGGCGAAACTTCCACCTTGCACCCCCCTCCCCGCCCTGAGGCGCCCCCCCGCGGCAGGTCCCTGCCGCCCCCCCTCCACCCTGAAGCGCCCTCCCTGCGGCAGCTCCCCGCCACCCCCCTCCACCATGAGGCACCACCCCTGCGGCAGCTCCCCGCTGCCCCCTCTTCCCTCGGGGAGCCGTGAGGCAACTCCCCACCCCAGCTCACCTCTGCTCTGCCTCCTCCCCAAGCATGTCGCCACTTCTCCCGCCTCCCAGGCTTGTGGCACCAACCAGCTGTTTGGCATGCAAGCCTGGGAGGGAGAGAAGCAGAGCGGGGCGGCGCGCTCAGAGGAGGAGGCGGAGCAGAGGTGAGTTGGGGTGAGTAGCGGTTCCCCTGTGCGCCACCCCTCCCCCCCCGTTACTTGCTGCAGGCGGCCCTCCCCGCACCCTTCTGCCCCAGCTCACCTCCGCTCCACCGCCTCCCCGGAGGGCGCTTTTGGCCGCCCCCAACCACTTGGCACCCTAGGCAGCCGCCTAGTTCGCCTAGTGGTTGCACTGGCCCTGGCTCCTGGGGTGATTTAAAGGCCCTGGGGCTCCCAGCCACAGCCGGAGCCTTTAAATCTTGATTTAAAGGGCCCAGGTATTTAAAGGCCCAGCCTCTTCCAGTTGGGGCCACGCCCCCTGCTCAGGACTTCTTTAAGTTACTTTTACTCCTGCCTGTGGGGTATTTTGAGGATGAACTCAATAGAAGCTGCTCCTGCTCCTGAGTAAGGCATTTAGATAATGAGTATTCCAAAGAGGATTTACCCTATAGTGTGGACATAGGAAAGTGCTATTATAAAGGAAATTCAGAGTTAGAAACAAGAAATTAACCAGACATACTATAAAGTTAATTCATATACTGAAGTGCATTTATGAGATAATTGTGAAGGTGCTGTGTGTTCCTCAATGACTCTTGAGTAGATAAGCTATACAGCTGGATCATGCACAGGAAAGTGAAAATATCCTTCTTTTATTGCCATTAGAGCTAGTCTAAATGTGTGTGTGTGCGGGGGGTAGGGGAGAATTGCAAAAATAAGTGAAGTAATTTTTCTCCCTGCAAGGTTTTTGTTTAGTCAATATTTTGTGACAATTTTTATTGAACGTTTTCAGTTTTCAAATTTGGACAGGTTAGTATTTTTTCACTCATCTTTTCTCCCTCACCAGTTCCCTTATTTTCTTTTCCGTCGTCCTTCATTTTTTCCTTTTGACACTTGAAAAGGGAGAGGTGGGGAGAGAGGATAGGAAAAAATTCAACAACAACAACAACAACAAAGTCTAAATTGTTCAGTCTCCAGTTGTGGTGGGGAAAAAAACAACAGAATTTTTAAAAAGAATTGTTAAACACTTCCATTTTTTAAAAAAGGCATTTTTTTTCCAATGAAAGATGTCTATTTGAAAAAAAATTGACCAGTTCTAAATATTATTATGATGCTAGGGTGATAACAAAATGTTTAATTTTTATTAGCAAAACCAAGGTTTTCTTTTTCCTGCATCCTGTTTCAGCAGAATGACATTGACAAAAAAGGAAGGGTCCCACTAAAGAAAACTTAACTTTCAAGAAGGCAGAGGAATCCTGGCATGCTGCCAGGAATTTTTGAGGCTGAAAAAATTTGCAGTGAAAAGTATCATTGAAGTAATATCATGCTTTAAAAGAAGTTTTGATTTCTGATGTATGTTTTGCAGAAGAGTTCCAATCAGGGAGATGACTGCAAAGTTAGAAGGCTGCATGTAGTCAGCACTTTCTTCTAAAAAGCAGAGATGGAGGATTAGGCAAAGCTTGGTATGGAGCTATAACTTTAAAAAATAAATCAAAGGCAAAATACACAGAAATAACTTAAGCTGATCCAAAAGCTCCTGATCTTTAGAGTTTTTAACACTTTTTAAAGTCGAATAGTTTCTTTATAAGTTCATTCTATTGACAGATATTTCGTATTAAAAAACTGATTTTAAAAAAGTCAGTTTTCCATATTGAGTCCTAATATCTACTGTTTAAAACACGCAAATCTAACAGAACGGCCACATCAGTGGCAAGCAGGACCACAGGCCTGCTAAAGACAGTCTTGTGAGAACCAAGTGCACAGAGCTGTACATCCAGACTCCAGCAGAGAGAGCTATTTGTCCCGTGTGAGATCAGTTACAATTAGGGCTGTCAAATGATTAAAAAAATTAATCGCACTGTTAAACAATGATAGAATACCATTTATTTAAATATTTTTGGATGTTTTCTACATTGTCAAATATATTGATTTCAATTACAACACAGAATAAAAAGAGTACAGCGCTCACTTTACATTTATTTTTGATTAGAAGTACTTGAACTGTAAAAAAAACAAAAGAAATAGTATTTTTCAATTCACCTATTACAAGTATTGTAGTGCAATGTCTTTATCACGAAAGTTGAACTTACAAATGTAGAATTATGTACAAAAAACTGCATTCAAAAATAAAACAATGTAAAATTTTAAAGCCTGCAAGTTCACTCAGTCCTACTTCTTGTTCAGCCAGTCGCTCAGACAAAACAAGTTTGTTTACATTTGCAAGAGATAATGCTGCCTGCTTCTTGTTTACAATGTCACCTGAAAGTGAGAACAGGCATTCTCATGGCACTGTTGTAGCCAGCGTCACAAGATATTTACATGCCAGATGCACTAAAGATTCGTATGTCCCTTCATGCTTCAACCACTGTTCCAGGGGATATGCGTCCATGATGACAGGTTCTGCTCGATAACAATCCAAAGCAGTGCAGACTGAGGCATATTCATTTTCATTATCTGAGTCAGATGCCACCAGCAGAAGGTTGATTTTCTTTTTTGGTGGTTTCGGTTCTGTAGTTTCTGCATCGGAGTGTTGCTCTTTTAAGACTTCTGAAAGCATGCGCCACACCTTGTCTCTCTCAGATTTTGGACGGCATTTCAGATTCTTAAACCTTGGGGCGAGTGCTGTAGCTATCTTTAGAAATCTCACATTGGTACCTTCTTTGTGTTTTAGCAAATCGGCAATGAAAGTGTTCTTAAAATGAACAACATGTGCTGGGTCATCATCCAAGACTGCTATAATATGAAATATGTGGCAGAATGCGGGTAAAACAGAGCAGGAGACATACAATTCTCCCCCCCAGGAATTCAGTCACAAATTTAATTAATGCTTTTATTTATTTTTTTTAACAAGCACCATCAGCATGGAAGCATGTCCACTGGAATGGTGGCCGAAGCATGAAAGGGCATACGAATGTCTGGCATATCTGTAAATACCTTGCAATGCCGGCTACAAAAGTGTCATGCAAATGCCTGTTCTCACTTTCAGGTGACACTGTAAACAAGAAGCAGGCAGCATTATCTCCTGTAAATGTAAACAAACTTGATTCTCTTAGCGATTGGCTGAACAAGAAGTAGGACTGAGTGGACTTGTAGGCTCTGATGTTTTACATTGTTTTGTCTTTAAGTGCAGTTATGTAAAAAAAAAATCTACGTTTGTAAATTACACTTTCGTGACAAAGAGACTGCACTACAGTACTTGTATAAGGTGAACTGAAAAATACTATTTCTTTTGTTTATCATTTTTACCGTGCAAATATTTATAATAAAAATATACACTTTGATTTCAACTACAATGCAGAATACAATATATATGAGAATGTAGGAAAACATCCAAAATATTTTATAAATATCAATTGGTATTCTATTGTTTAACAATGTGATTAAAACTGCAATTAATCACCACTAATTTTTTGAGTTAATCCTGTGATCGATTGATTAATCGACAGCATTAGTTACAATGTAATAAGATATAGATATGTGATAGGAAATACTCAATGAGATGCTTTTAACAAAGGAAATACAAATGAAAAAGACTCTCTGATGATTGTGTTTATAACAAATGCAGCAACAGATTTTTACACCAAAATGTATCACTTGAAAACTGGGGTGGCCAAACTTTGCCCAGATTAGCATAATTCAGTTTTTGGTTTGTCGATTCAAAATCATCAGAGAATATGACAAATCCACCTGAGAGCTTCACTTTGCATGTGGATGTCAAAGTTAGCTGAGAGAGGTGCAAAAAATCACATTCAGGCAGAGAGCTCCCTATTGACCACACATCTGAGCACCGTTTATGTGTAGAGGAAGTGTGAGAATTGCCAAGAAGGGTGCCAATTTCTTCATTCAGTCTCCTCACCTCTCCTTCCACCAGACTCTCCCCACTCTCACCTCCTTCCATCTATTACAAAAATGCAATTAGAAACCAATAAGAAATCCCGACTTGAGGTCCAATTCTACACCCGTTACTCCCACTGACTTGTGACTGGGCCACTCATTAGTAACATGGATCACTACAAACTCATGCCAAAAAACCTATATTCCACTTCCCATTATCGTATAGTTTCTCTCTGGTGCAGAAGTCAGTGGAGCTATGACAGTTTACAACAGATGTGGATTTGTCCCACTCTGTCTCTGCACTCGCCTAGTACACACACACACACACACACACACACACACGAGCTAAGAATACAACAATAACAGCTAAAAAATTAACAAGGCTTTAAATAATTTAGGGCTTAATTAAGCATACAAGAGGGTACTATTCTCTTGTATAGAAATGAAATTTAAGATGTGGCCAGTAGGTAAATTCAAAGATATAGTAATATGTTTATGTATATTACATGTACCATGTGCCTTGTCTAGTAGTTCAATCCAGAACAAATTTCCTAGTCATTTCTTTCCCCAGACATAACATAGACCTACATAAAAACTATGATTAACATTATATGAAAATTAAACCATCTTGAAATTACAATGGTTGGAACCACATCCAAAATATGTATGACGCGGAAAAACTATGTATCCCTATAACAATTTATATCATACACAGATATTGGGCTAAATGCTGCCCAGCCCCCGGTTGTTTTGCAATGCTCTGGTGATGCAAACTAATTGTAAAGCTGGCTTAACCAGCTACCCGAGGATTGTCCTTGTGCGTAGAACTAGTGTACAGCCACTGCAGTAGTGCTATATGCCAACTTTCTTCTATTCCCAGCGAAGAAGGTACCCCCCCCCCAGAGAGCATGGGCATGGCTAGGGCACATTAAAATAGCTCAGGGGTGTCATGCGCCTTCTGTGGTAAGAGCCAAATTTTATTTTTAATTATGGTCTGTGGCCTGGAGCAAACATTGAGGACTACATACTACACTCCATCCACACCAGAACATCCATTCATGTCAATGGGAGGATTGCACAAAGATCAAGGTATGACATGGCTGTTACTTTGTTATTATCACTGCAGTATTTAATTTTTGTCAAGTGTATTATTGACACATTTAACATCAGTCAGTGAGAAAATATGCTCCCGCATATATGTCCTCTGTTCCTGTCCTTTATTTCTCTTTCTTCCCCACCCTCTTTTTTCTATTTCTCTCCTTCTCCCTGTCTTTGTCTCTCTTTTGCATTTCTTTCCCTGCAGCAATTTCCAGTTTCCCCCAACCGTGGGCTTCTCTTCTTCTCCTTTCCATCCACTAAAGTGATGAACAGTGAAATAGTTAATGTTTAATATTAAAATGGCACAGTTGGGCTTTTGAAACAGCATCCCAATGTGATAAATGGAGCAGGGCAGTGGGAGTTCACACCTCCCAGAATCATCACTTCAGGCAGTCTGCAGGCTCAGGAAGATAACTCAACTTTTGTCGCATGCAGCCTTAACTGTGCTCCTTTGTGTGTATGTACTATCACTGAGTCTTTAATTCCATGATCATATTTTTGTTCAGGACCCCTGCCTAGTTGAGTCTGTAGGCTGGACAGTGAACAAGGTAAGGTTGTGTAGTGAATGAGCCTTAAGTCTGACACAACCCTGCCACATTCTCTACAGACACTGAACAGTAAAGAGTGAGGACAGTGGGACAGAGGACCTCCAACTCTTTTAGTGCAGAGACTGGATGATGTACAGCAGTGGTCTCCAACCTTTTTAAGCACAAGATCACTTTTTGAATTTAAGTGCAACCCAGGATCTACCTCAAAGAAAATGTAGAAATAACAGTAATCACACAAACACCCTTGCCCTGCCTCCTGCCCTGCCCTTTCCCGCAAGGCCATGCCCCTGTCCCACCCCTTCTCCGAGGCCCTGCCCCGCTCATTCCATCCCTCCTGCTTCCATCGCTCGCTCTCCCCCACCTCACTCACTGGGGTATGGGAGAGGTTCAGGCTGTGGGCTGCGGGCTCCGGCCAGGCGCCGTTTACCTCAGGAGGCTCCCGGGAAGCTGTGCAGCAGGGCTAAGGCAGGCTCCCTGCCTGCCCTGGACCTGCGCCACTCTCAGAAGTGGCCAGCATGTCCGGTAGTGGCTTGGGGGGGGAGGGGTAGGTGGCTCTGCGTGCTGCTCTCGCCTGCAGGCACCACCCCTTCAGCTTCCATTGGCCGCAGTTCCCCATTCCTGGCCAATGGGAGCTGAGGGGGTGGTGACTGCAGGTGAGGGCAGCGTGTGGAGACCCCCTCACCCTCCGCCAAAGTAGCCACTGCCGGACGTGCCAGCTGCTTCCAGGAGGGCATGGGGCCAAGGAAGGCAGAGAGCCTGCCTTAGCCCTGCTGTGCCGCTGAACTGTTAGCAACCAATCTCCCGGTTTGGCTGCAGGAGGGTTGACAACCCTATTGTGATCGACTAGTCGATCATGGAGCCTCTGAGAGTGGATCTTAGTCTCAGTGACTGAGACTGAGATTGACTGACAGAGGCTTCACAATTGACCGGTCGACACGATCTACCATTTGGTAACCACTGATGTACAGTGTGGGAGCCAGGAGGTAATACAATGAATGTTGAAGATAAAGGTAAATATTGAACAGCAGTCTCAGTTACTGAGCTCTGTCCATCTTGTACACTGTATAATATAGGATCCTGCACCAAATAACAGTATGTGATAATGTAATTAATGACAGGTATGTCAAACATTCAACCTGTTTGATGTATTTCTGTGCCCTGCATTACGTACTCAGATTCTTCAGAATCTAAGCCTACATTTTTTTAAAGTACGTTTCTAGCCCTTATAGTTGTGAAGAAAACCTTCCAAATATGACCTGAAGATGATCTTAATTCTGGCATTTTCCTGACTTTTGAGTACCTCATTTTGCAATCTTAATGCTCCATTAATGTAGGCTTTTGTATGTAATTCCCTAGGCTATTTAAAAAGAACAAAATAACTCAAATTTCAGCATGTGCAATTATTTGCTCGACAGCAGTAGAACACTACACTAAAAATGTTCATTCAATATCTTTGCATAGCATATGAAAGAAGGCAGGGCTTCTTTTGAGCGCTCCATCCTTCTATCCATGCTGCTAGGTATTTCTACTCCTCATTTTCCTCTCTCCCATAATTTTTGTAACCTAGATATAAAAAGTTTAACTTTGCCTTAATGTGCAGGTTCTGAATGTCTGTACAATAGAGTTAAAACAATTTTTTTTGTAAGAACACAAAATAGTATTTTTCCACTAGCACTTTTTAAAGTCTACTTCTTTGGTAAATGCTTAATCCTATTTTATTTTAATCTTCAATTTAATGAGATTCGACATAAAGATACAAAGTAATAGCATATGCCACTGACGATACAGTGTACTGACTGTAGAGTTCCATTTACTATAGAGTTCCAAGGATTTGATAGAGATGGCTAATGCCTTTTAGGGCTCATTCCACTCTGCAAAGTGTTAGGATTACTACTGAAGGTCCCAATCCTGCAATTTAATTGGTGCGGGTGAACTCTCATCTTTGAGGGACTCTTTTTGGGAGTAAGGATGTGCACGTGTGGACGTGATAACAGGATCAGGGCCCAAATTACTTTTGGGTCTTAGGATGTCACGGCCTGCTGGGATAACTTTCTTTTTCATTGGGACACCCATTTTAAATGTATTTTTATACAATGACATTCTCTGAGACCTTAAACTATTGTGGAATGCATGCAGGGGTTGACTAAAATGCAGCGGATTATCCAGTCACCTTGGCTGTCCTGGGGGCTGCAGTTGGCAATGTCAAAGAGCCCATTCAAGTTCCCAGCTTCTATTCAGCTGAATTAGTTGTCAGTTAGTGGGGAGTAGAGAGGAGATGCTTAAGGCTTCAGGACCATGCAGTGCCCAAACTCCAATGAAACCTAACATACACCAAGGCTCCCCCTTGTCCACTCTAACAAATTGAAACTTTTGTTCTTTCCTTGAAGGTCCCTCATGGTTCTACACCATCATACATCTCTGATTATATCTTCTTCCAAGCCCCCTTTCAAAGTAGAGAACACCCTCCCTATTCCAGTTTGCTCTTTCTCCATTCAAGACCCTCTTAAAGGTTCACTTTTTCTGTGATGGACAAAAAATAACTGTGAGAGGATAACTGATATTTTAGACAAAGGAAATGCAATAGATCTAATCTACCTGGATTGCAGTAAGCCATTTGAAGAAGTTCCACATGGGAAATTATTAGTTAAATTGGAGAAGATGGGGATTAATATGAGGATTAAAAAGTGAATAAGGAACTGGTTAAAGGGGAGACTACAGTGGATCATACTGAAAGGTGAACTGTCAGGCTGGAGGGAGATTACTCAGGGATCGGTCTTGGGACCTATCTTATTTAACATTTTTATTAATGACCTTGGCATGAAAAGTAGGAATGCATTAATAAAATTTGTGGATGACACAAAGGTGGGGGATATTGCCAATACAGAGGAGGACTGGAATATCATACAAGAAGTTCTGGATGACCTTGAAAACTGGAGTAATAAAAATGGGATAAAATTTAATAGTGTAGAGTGCAAGTTCATGCATTTAGGGACTAACAAGAAGAATTTTTAGTATAAGCTGGGGATTTATCAGTTGGAAGCAACAGAGGAGGAGAAAGGCCTGGGTGTACTGGTTGATCACAGGATGACTATGAACTGCCAACATGATGTGGCCATGAAAAAGGCTAATGCAATCTTAGGATGCATCAGGTGAGGTATTTCCAGTAGAGACAGGAAAGCATTATACAAGGCACTGGTGAGACCTCATCTGGAATACTGTGTGAAATTCTAGTCTTATGTGTTTAAGAAAGATGAATTGAAACTGGAATAGGTGCAGAGAAGGGCTACTAGGATGATCCGAGGACTGGAAAACCTACCTTATAAAAGGAGACTCAAGGAACTTGGCATGTTTAGCCTAAACAAAAGACGGCTGAAGGGAGATATGATTGCTGTCCATAAATACATCAGAGGGATAAATTACATGGAGGGCAAGGAGTTATTTAAGTTAAGAACCCATGTTGACATAAGAACAAATGGCTATAAACTGGCCATCAACAAGTTTAGGCTTGAAATTAGATGAAGGTTTCTAACCATCAGAGGAATAAAGTTCTGGAATAGCCTTCCGAGGGTGGGAGACAAAAAACCTAACTTGCTTCAAGACTGAGCTTGATAAATTTATGGAGGGGATGGTATGATGAGATTCCCTACAATGGCACGTAGCTGATGAGGAACTGCTAGTAACAATATCTCCAATGGATGGTGATGGGATACTAGATGGGGAAGGCTCTGAGTTAATACAGAGAATTCTCTCCCACGTGTCTGGGTGGTGGGTGATGCCCACATGCCCAAGGTCTAAATGATTGCCATATTTGAGGTAGGGAAGGAATTTTCCACTGGGTCAGATTGGCAGAGACGCTGTAGGTTTTTCACCTTCCTCTGCAGCATGGGGCACAGGTCATTTGCAGGTTTAAACTAGAGTAAATGGTGGATTCTCTGTAACTTGAAGTTTTTAAATCATAACTTGAGGACTTCAGCAACTCAGCCAGAGGTTATGAGTCTAGTACAGGATGGGTGGGTGAAGTTCTGTGGCCTGCAATGTGCAGGAGGTCGGACTAGCTGATCATGATGACCCCTTCTGGCCTTAAAGTCTTTTAGTCTAAGTGAATTGTCAATTTTTTTTTGGTTTTTTTTTTTAGGGTCACTCCCTCCTCTGAGTTGCTCACCTCTTCTGTATCTGTTGTCTGAGTGTAACCTCTGCATGACAAGGAAAGTCTTGTACAACTCCAAGCACATTATGATGTTTTGCAAATAAAACAATATAAAATGAATGCTAAACAAACAGTAACACCAATCCTTTTGGTAATCTAGGGGGAAAAGGGATGCTTTCCTTAAGATTAAGAACAATATTAATTTGTCAATTACAAATCAAATCAGCGAAGACAAAATACATTAAATCTTTAATCCAAAAGCCATATCTAGCTGTAATTAAGAGCTAAAGAAGAACAATACTATAAACGACTCAGAAATTCCATAGGAAGTATATGAATCTAAAAGGCAATCTTATGGGTCAAGCAAATCACACAGCTGGGATATTTCCCATATTGGATTGAGGTTTAAGGCTACAATGAAAATTCATAATTTTTAAGGGTGAGCTCCTTGAGTAGAGTGCACAGGCTGAGGAAACAGGCTCTGTACTCAGGCAGATGTGCATGGTTTGAGGAAGAGATTGGTCCACCCTAACCTGCAGTAGCTGGTGCATCAGCTGTGTAGCTGCTAAGTAGAGTCCGGGCAGGAATAGCAGGTCATAGGTCACTTCTTCCCCATACTCAGATTTATGGGTAGGTTTGTGGAAGTACTTTCTATGCCCAAGCATGCTTCCACCATTTCTGTGCTATGTAGTCACCCCAGAGCTCTGCTCTATGGGCACATAGAGATCCCAGGCTTTCTATGGCACAACCTTCCCAGAACATGTAGGAAAAATGTGTTGATTCCCCTTGCAGTCTGGGCCTTTTTTGGGTTGGGTAGGATTTGGTTCTAAAATAGAAAATCCCACAGCAGAGCAAATTATCCCAAAACAAAGAAGAATCTAAAAAGACACACATGGAAATTTAGCATTAACTCAGACAATGGGCTTCAAGGTTTTTGTTTCAGAAACATATTTTAATGGACTAAATTGTGCCCTCAGACATGCACATGCAACTCAAATTGACTTCATTGGAAGTTGCAGGTATGTATCTACAGGCCGTATTTGGTCCACTGAAATTATAAAAAACAACCAACCAACCTTCTTATACTTTTTATTCATATGGAAACAGGTTTCTATACCAAACAGAGCTAATGAGTGTACATACATACACACACCCACACAAATTAAGAGACCTATGGAGGAATCTTAACCCCACTCAAGTCAATGGAAAAAATTCCCATGGACCTCAGTGGGGTCAGGATTTCATCGCAAATATTTTGAACTTGATCCTGCACTCACTGAAGTTAATAAGAGTTTTGACAATGAACTCAATGGATGCAGAATCAGACCCTTTGTCAAGGTTCCCTCCCCACTCTGAACTCTAGGGTACAGATGTGGGGACCTGCATGAAAGACCCCATAAGCTTATTCTTACCAGCTTAGATTAAAAACTTCCCCAAGGTACAAACTTTGCCTTGTCCTTGAACAAAGTATGCTGCCACCACCAAGTGTTTAAAACAAAGAACGGGGAAAGAGACCACTTGGAGATGTCTTCCCCCAAAATATTCCCCCCCAAGCCCTACACCCCCTTTCCTGGGGAAGGCTTGGTAATAATCCTTACCAATTGGTACAGGTGAACACAGACCCAAACCCTTGGATCTTAAGAACAATGAAAAATCAATCAGGTTCTTAAAAGAAGAATTTTAATTAAAGAAAAGGTAAAAGAATTACCTCTGTAAAATCAGGATGGTAAATACCTTACAGGGTAATCAGATTCAAAACATAGAGAATCCCTCTAGGCAAAACCTTAAGTTACAAAAAGACACAAAAGCAGGAATATACATTCCCTCCAGCACAGCTTATTTTACAAGCCATTAAAAAGAGAAAATCTAACACATTTTCTAGCTAGATTACTTACTAACTTTACAGGAGTTGTAAGGCTTACATTCCTGATCTGTTCCCGGCAAAAGCATCACACAGATAGACCAAACCCTTTGTCCCACCCCCTCCAGATTTGAAAGAATCTTGTCCCCTCATTGGCCATTCTGGGTCAGGTGCCAGCAGAGTTACCTTAGCTTCTTAACCCTTTACAGGTGAAAGGATTTTGCCTCTGGCCAGGAGGGATTTTATAGCACTGTATACAGAAAGATGGTTACCTTTCCCTTTATATTTATGACACCCTTAAATTGCCAAGTTCCAACAATGGCTATAGAGAATGCCAATCTAGAGACTGAATTCCATTGACAATATCCCAAACTAGTCAGAGATGATGGCACACATTTTTTATTCCTTAGTGTTAGCTCTAGTGCCTGCAAAAGCTGAAACTGCATATTCTTCTTCTACAAAGCAGTTGGATTATTTACCATTGAAGAAAATCAATTACTCTTACAATTGCATTGGTTTAAAATGTTAATATGAAACTATTTGTTAGCACATCTCTAAATGATTGTTCAACAGATTTTGTGTTCAGAAACACCAAAGCATACCTTTTCTTTCCTTTACTGAAATTTAACTATAGATTCTGTGATTTAGATATGCTTTTACTTTAACACTACTCTGGTGGCTTACTGCTTTCCTTTATTAAAGAGAGCTACCTACAGTGTATTTTTCCACACACACATAATGTCTAATGCAAAAATGTGTGCTCATGCTAATATCTAAATATTATATTTTTTTATTGATGATCAAACCTGAATATCTTGGCCCAACAGAATAATAAGATGTGTATCCCACCTCAACAGGGATACCTCCTCAATTATTTTTAGAAAGAAGGACAGGATTCTTTTACCAAAATGTAAATAATTCAAGTAAAAGAGGATTATAGAAAGTCCCTGTGAAATGAGAAGGCCCATACAAGGGCCAAATGATTTTTGTTTAAAATGGAGAAGGTTAAAGTAAGTAGAGGCTGGGGGACGTTTTATCTACGGTGTAGGTGGTGTTTGGCAAGTAGACACCCAAACTGATTCTACGCATGCGAGGTTTAGTGCAGAAGGATAAATTAAAGAGGTTGTCCTTGAAGAGTGAAAGATGGTTTTGCCAGCTGGCAAAAGGTCATAGAACTGTACACTTTTGGACTCCACATCTTCTACACAAGGTGCAGTGACAAGTGGGTTACAGCACAGGATAGGGAGTCAAGAGGTCTGAGCTCTGTTCCCATATCTGTCACTGACAGACCATGTGACCTTGTGGAAGTCATTTAATTTCTCAGTGCCTCAGTTTTCTTATCTGTAAGATGGACGTAATAGAACTTAGCCTCTCAGGGGTGTTGTGGGACTAAATTAATATTTAAAAGGTGCATTCAGATCCTTAGCCAATGGTGCTGTATAAAAGGGAAGATTCCTCTTCATACCCTGTAAAATCTGCTACCACACACTATGGAGCCAACCTTGAAGAAAAGAAAATTATATACATTGCTTTCCTTCTATTACTACAGTATTCTTATATAACAAAAATCAAAATGTTATAGGAATATACTCACAGGAATATACTCATAGTAACATCAATTTTGAGGAACATGAGCTTCATTTGGATGTACTGCAAGGGAACAAATATCTAGGTTGCATGGATTTCTGACAAACTTTGTGGCCAGCCAAGACAAATGATGTGACTGGCTATGTAGGGAAAAGTTTTCAGAGTGCTCAGGAAAGGGAAAGAGAGTGCAGTAGGGCTTACATGAGTAATGCAGTTCACTTTTGTATTAGGAGTGTCCCTGACTCACTAGTTAGCATTCTTGCCATCATGACAGAATGTCACAGGTTCAGATCCCAGCTGAGGAAGCTTTGACATAATCCATCTTCCAGGGAGGTAGGGAGTTGAAAAATGAAGTTATTATTCTTTTTCAGGCAGAATTAATAAATACATCTATCTGTTTAATTCTTTGCCTTGACTTCAAAACAAGTGGAAGTGGCAGAATTGCAGTCAGTGTAAATGTTTGATGTGGGTCAATCTAAAACACAACTGATAATACACATACATATACATCTATATAGAGAGATCTACAGACAGGCTACTATAATGAGCAGAATAAAACAGACACAAACTGTGTCAACTCATCTTTGTGAAAAAGATTGTAAATAGAACATAAATGGCAAAAAATATCAATTTTTTTTGACAAAAATTGTAACAGGACTTGAAAATGGTACAATGTTCACTCATTATCTTTATGGTGCCAAGACT
Source organism: Natator depressus (assembly GCF_965152275.1). NCBI lineage: Eukaryota > Metazoa > Chordata > Testudines > Cheloniidae > Natator > Natator depressus. The sequence continues at coordinate 243,990,676 of NC_134235.1, read as the reverse complement.
GTAATTTTATGGTCTTCCTTGGATACTATAATAGGCTGTGGATATGGAAAGTCAGACGAGCCATCTCACCTCCACCCCCTAAAAAATGAGATACAAAAAGTATCTCTAAAATTTAATGAGGTTGCTATTCACTGATAGTTTGAAAAAGCTATTTCACTTCAAAAACACCCCTCCTCTGTTTTGATGTAGTCTTATGGAGAGAGAGAAGAAAGAAAGATGTGAATTGTTTGGCAAAACCCAAGTTAGCTCTGAATATGCGGGTACTTGACCTGCTATCTTCAGAGTGACAGGATGAATTAAAAGACCTACAAAAGACCTACACATCAAAAGACTAGCCTGGGTTGTGACTATTAAGTTCCAGTTTAATAACAGAAAACTAGAGGCAGAATTGTACATAATCATTAAGAAATGACTTGGAATCAGGAACCCTAGGCTCTATTCTTGGTTCTTCACCTACCTTGGATATAGAAAAGGAGTACTTGTGGCACCTTAGTGACTAACAAATTTATTTGAACATAAGCTTTCGTGAGTGGGGAGATTTTATATACACCCATTGTTTCATGTTCTCTGTGTATATAAAATCTCCCCACTGTATTTTCCACTGCATGCATCTGATGAAGTGAGCTGTAGCTCACGAAAGCTTATGCTCAAATAAATTTGTTAGTCTCTAAGGTGCCACAAGTACTCCTTTTCTTTTTGCGGATACAGACTAACACGGCTGCTACTCTGATACCTTGGATATGTAAATTAACCTCTCAGAGAGATATTTTAAAATGCCAAAGGGATTTAGGAACACATGTCCAATTGACTTTTAATTCAACTCATGATCCTAAATCCCATGAGTATTTTTGAAAATCTGCCTGTCTCAGTTCACTTGCCTGTAAAAAGTGTAATAATTATAGTAGGTCAAACCATGTAACAAACGACATTATCTACAAATTTAGCACTTTTTCAGATGAGTGAATCACTTACAAACCAATCTTGTTTTTCTGTGAATGTACTTGCTACTCAAAAGTATTTGCCACTCATAAATATTTGCCAAACAAATAATTATGGACAAATAATTTTCAGACTGTGGGTTGTACGGGAATAGTTCATGTAAACTACTCTCTATTTCATATTTATGCCATTTGGTCGATCACATAATTCACATTATTATCATATTATTTCTGTGCCCTGATCAAATGATAGAAATATTTGAAATGGGAGAATAATAACCAATATTAAATACCAAACCTGCTTCTTGTATTAATTTTCAAACAAATAATCACACATGCTAAGATTCATGATGTTTTGGGGATTCATAAACATTTTCACAAATACCCAGCAGTTTTCCTAATACTCATGAATGACAAAGAGTATGACTCCATGAAGCACAGCAAAGCAAACATGGCACTTTTATTCAAAATAACATATATTTGTATTATTTGATTGGCTCTGCTTATCTACCTACTTTACAGGGGTCAGGTTAGCCAACTCTTCAACTGGCTTCTAATACGTACCTAAGTCACATGGATGTTAAGGTTCAATTAATTAATATTTGCACTGTGCTTTGGTATTTGTTGATGAAAAAGCCCTATTTTGGGTGTATGTGTGGTTTGGAAAGAATATGGACATTGTTGCATACTAGAGTTGCCTTTTATTATATAAATTTCTTTCAACCAACCCCCTACACCAAATTTTCTTATCTTATTACTTCTCATGAGGTAAGAAACTGTGACCAAAACAGATTTGACACAATTGTGGTTGTGTCAGCTGAAAAAAATTTTTACACAACATACACTCACTTCATAATAATGCTGGATATGGAAATAGGAGACAGACTTGTTGAAAATCTTTGGGTAAGGATAAAAGGGGTAAAAAACAAGGGTGATGTCATGGTAGGGGTCTACTACAGACAACCTAACCAGGAAGAAGAGATGGATGAGGTTTTTTTAAAAAAATTAACAAAATCATCCAAAGCACAGGAGTTGGTGGTGATGGGGGGCTTCAACTATTCAGACATCTGTTGGTAAAATAATGCAGCAGGGCAAAGATTATCCAACAAGTTCTTGGAATGTATTGGAGACAATTTTTTATTTCAGAAGGTGGGAGAAAGCTACTAGGGGAGAGGCTGTTCTAGATGGCAAATAGGGAGGAACTGGTTGAGAATCTGAAAGTGGAAGGCAGCTTGGGTGAAAGTGATCATGAAATGACAGCGTTAATGATTCTAAGGAATGGTAGGATGGAGAACTTCAGAATAAAGACAATGGATTTCAAGAAGGCAGACTTTACCAAACTCAGGGAGTCGGTTGTAAGATCCCATGGCAAGCAAGTCTAAGGGGAAAAACAATTGAAGACAGTTGGCAGTTTTTTAAAAAGACATTATTAAGGGCACAAGAGTAAACTATCCCATTTGCGTAGGAAAGATAGGAGGTATGGCAAGAGACCACGTTGGCTTAACCAGGAGATCGTCAATGATCTAAAAATCAAAAGAGTCCTACAAAAAGTGGAAACTCGGTCAAATTACAAAGGATGAATATAAACAAGTAACAGAAGTATGTAGGGACAAAATTAGAAAGGCCAAGGCACAAAATGAAATCAAACTAGCTAGAGATATAAAGGGTAACAAGAAAATACTCTACAAATACATTAGAAGCAAGAAGATCAAGGACAGGGTAGGCCCATTACTCAGTGGGGGAGGTGGGAAATAATAACAGAAAATATGGAAATGGCAGAGGTTCTTAATGACTTATTTGTTTTGGTTTTCCCCAAGAAGGTTGGTGGTGATTGGATGTCTAACATAGTGAATGCCAGTGAAAATGAGGTAGGATCAGAGGCTAAAATAGGAAAAGAACAAGTTAAAATTACTTAGACAAATTAGACATCTTCAAGTCACCAGGGCCTGATCAAATGCATCCTAGAATACTCAAGGAGCTGATTGAGGACATATCTGAGCCTTTAGCGATTATCTTTGAAAAGTCATGGAAGACGGGAGAGATTTCAGAAGACCGAAAAAGAGCAAATAAAGTGACAATCTATAAAAAGGGAAATAAGGACAACCTGGGTAATTACAGACCAGTCAGCTTAATTACTATACTCAGAAAGATAATGGAGCAAATAATTAAGCAATCAATTTGCAAACATCTAGAAAATAATAAGGTGGTAAGTAATGTCAGCATGGATTTGTCAAGAACAAATCATGCCAGACCAACGTGATAGCTTTCTTTGACTGGGTAACAAGCCTTGTGGATAGTGGGGAAGTGGTAGACGAGGTATATCTTGACTTTAGTAAGGCTTTTGATACTGTCGCGCATGACCTTCTCATAAACAAACTAGGGAAATGCAACCTAGATGGAGCAACTATAAGGTGGGTGCAAAATTGGTTGAAAAACTGTTCCCAGTGAGCAGTTATCAGCTGTTCACAGTCATTCTGGAAGGGCATAACGAATGGGGTCCTGTAGAGATCAGTTCTGGGTCCAGTTCTGTTCAATATCTTCATCAATTATTTAGATAATAGAGAATACACTTATAAAGTTTGTGGACATTACCAAGCTGAGAAGGGTTGCAAGTGCTTTGGAGGATAGGATTAAAATGCAAAATGATCTGGACAAACTGGAGAAATGGTCTGAAGTAAATAGGATGAAATTCAATAAGGACAAATGCAAAGTACTTCATTTAGGAAGGAACAATCCATTGCACACATACAAAATGGGTAATGACTGCCTCGGAAGGAGTACTGCAGAAAGGGATCTGGGGGTCATAGCGGACCACAAGCTAAATATAAGTCAACAGTGTAACACTGTTGCAAAAAAAGCGAACATCATTCTGGGATGTATTAGCAGGAGTGGTGTAAGCAAGACACAAGAAGTAATTCTTCCGCTCTATGCCGTGCTGAGTAGGCCTCAGCTGGAGTATTGTGTCCAGTTCTGGGTGCCACATTTCACGAAAGATGTGGACAAATTGGAGAAAGTCCAGAGAAGAGCAACAAAAATGATTAAAGGCCTAGAAAACATGACCTATGAGGGAAGATTGAAAAAAAATAGATTTGTTTAGTCTGGAAAAGAGAAGAATGAGGGGGGACATGATAACAGTTTTTGAGTACATAAAAGGTTGTTACAAGGAGGAGGGAGAAGAATTGTTCTTCTTAACCTCTGAGGATAGGACAAGAAGCAATGGGCTTAAACTGCAGAAAAGGCGGTTTAGGTTGGACATTCGGAAAAAACTTCCTAACTGTCAGGGTGGTTAAACACTGGAATAAATTGCCTAGGGAGGTTATGGAATTTCCATCATTGGAGATTTTTAAGAGCAGGTTAGACAAATGCCTGTCAGGAATGGTCTAAATAACAAATAGTCTTGCCATGAGTGCAGAGCACTGGACTAAATGAACTCTCGAGGTCCCTTCCAGTCCTATGATTCTATGATCTATGATTCTATTTTATAAAGTTTCTGCATGCATTTAAAACGACTGTTTGTTGAGTTTGGAATCCATGCACAGACACCACAGTTCCTACTATTTCAAAGGCATGACACTTCAATATTCATTTTGTAAAAATGAGAAATCGCTGCTCACGACAGCTGGGTGGGAAATGGTTTTCAGGTCCCATGAATATTTGAGAGTTTGGAAAATTTTCCCATTTTGCAAACAAGGGGAAACAGCTAAACAGGAGAGATGTAGAAGGACTCCTAAACTCTCAAATAGCCAATAGCCTGCTGGTTACGGTACTCCCCTGGGATGTGAGAGACGTGGGCTCAAGGCCCTGCTTTGCCTGACTTGAAGCAAGGACTTGAACCCAAGTACCCAACATTCAAAGTGAGTGCCCAGCAGGCAGTTGACTATGCTGGGCTATAGTGTCTCTCTGTTTTGATGAAGAGGCATTTTCAATGAAAAACCATTTAATCAACAACTAATTAACTCTACTTCTCCCCAAATGCTAGATTATACATCTGTTACAAGTTATCTTTATACAAAATTCCAGGAGAGTTCAAAATCCAAATCTGCATCTATCTGAATTTAATAGCTGGCTTTTTAACTCTATAAAAGGTCAAAATGAAAGGCTGCATCCAAACACATCCTAACTTTGTGCGTGTGTATGTGTGAGTGAGAGATAGGGAGAGAGAGACTCCAAATTTCGATTTGAATATTAGGTGTCAGATCAGTCTCACACCTATAACATTAAAAGGTACAGTTCATCTACTAATTAGGCCCTTGATCCTGGAAATGCAGTTAAGCACCTGCTCACTTGCCCAGTCCATGGACCTCTCATGTGAGCAAAGTCAAGCATGAGTTTAAGTGTTATGCATGATTGGATACTAGATAAGCAGAAACAAAAGTCTCCCTTTCTCTCTGTAGAAATGCAGATGGATAAAAGACATCTCCTATTCTAGCATTTCCATATCTAAGACTTCACTAAAACCATTGGTGTCACTATATAGTGCATCTCCTTGTAATAGCAAAGTACTCATCAAAGCAGCATTTCCATAGGCAGTTCATTGCACTCTTATGACTAAGGCTGTGAGTCTGTCACAGAGGTCACGGACGTCACAGATTCTGTGACCTCTGTGACTCTGCAGCAGCTGGTGTTGGCCCAGGGGCTGCCCGGCTCGGGGCTGCCCTGGGCCAGCAGCAGCAGTTTGGGTGTGTGGGAGGGGGCTCAAGGCTCGGAGCAGGTGGTTGGAGAGTGGGGGGGCACTTACTTTGGGGTGGGGAGCTCCCACTTCCACTGGCATGGCCCCCCCTGCAGCTCCTAGGATGCAGGGGGTCTCTGCGCCGCATGCTGCCCGCACCTGCAGGCCCTGCCCCTGCCCCTACAGCTCCCATTGGCTGTGGTTCTCAGCCAATGGGAGCTGCGGCAGCCGGTGCTTGTGGCGGGAGCAGTGGAGCTCCTGCCCTGGCCACTGCCTCCGCTGCCTAGGAGCTGCCAGCCCTGCCAACTCCCCCCCCAGCACCAGCAGGGGTCCCAGGCTGTGGCCTGTCCCCCTATCCCCCAGTGGGGGTCCCAGGCCACCCCCCCCCCCCGGGATACCTGCAGCCCCCGCCCAAGTTTTAGTCAGGGCGGGTATTTTTAGTAAAAGTCATGGACCCATGAATTTTTGTTTATGGCCTGTGACCTGTCCGTGACTTTTACTAAAAATAGCTGTGACTAAAACGTAGCCTTACTTATGACTATTGGACTATTCCCAGCAGTGGGCAGCCATAAAGGTTTGTAGAGGTGGTTTAGTCAGTGTAAAAAGCAACACAATAGTAGTTCAATAATATGTCAGTTTCACAAACGCAAATGAAAGATTAACTTAAGAGAGAGCTATTTTTAAAAGCTAAAATGGATGTTCTTATTCATGTTAGTATTAGACTGCTGTCCTTTATATGCATTTCCCCCTAACCCATTAGAAGGTGAATGTGGCAAAACATGTTTAAGCCGGGGGGGTGGGAAATTAACACAATAGTCTGGCACATGGTAAATAACTCTGTCAATCATCATTTTCTTCATATCCATTTGCTTTCATTTCCTGGTCATTTCTGCAGCGAGTCCCAAATACCAGGCTATAAAAGGCAGTAATATGCTAATGTAGAACTCACCTACCTACCTGGGAAACAGTTGGCAGTGTATTTGTTGCACTGCTTTGTGAGAACCTCAGCATCTTGCAGGATCATTCCCTAATTGCTATAACGCTGTCATTCATAATGGGTTTATCCAATGTCTGTCTGTTGTAGGTACTTATCTGGGCCCTATCACCATAATATCTCAGCACCATCTTTAATGTATTTATTCTTCGTAATACCTCTGTGAGCTAGGGCAGTGCTGTTATCCCATTTCATAGATGGGGAACTGAGGCACACGGACACTAAGGTCCAGATCCTCAAATATATTTAGGCACCTAACTTCCATTAAATCAACTGATCATTACTTTCAATGGGAGTTAGAATTTGGGCCTGTATGACTTGCCCAAGGCCACACAGAAAGTTTGTAACAGAGCAGAGACCTGACCTCAATCTCCTGAGTCCTACACTAGTGCCCTAACCATTCAACATCCTTCTTCTCTGAGCAGTGACTCATTTGATTTCAGCAGGTTTTGGAATAAGCCCAATAGCTATTTAAAAATTAAAGTATTTATATACTGTAGTATTATAGTAAATGAGCATGTCTGTAAATAGTCTTTGGGATTATACCCCCATTTACCCATTATTATACCTGGACAGGTAAATTGTGGCTAAAACAAGGCAGATGTCATTATACCCATTTATCCATTAGTATACCTAGAGGGGTGATCTAAGAGACAGTGGTTAAGTGACCTGTCCAAAGCCACAAATTGTGACAACTATGGATACTTGAAAGGATCTGGAGATAAACTCTGCAGATCTCTAAACACTGATAGAATGTGCTTTTGCAGAAGGAAATAATCCAATAAAGGAGCTATGTAGGTTGATGAGACAATGGGAGAAGTAGGATCAGTGTATGTAGGATCAAGCCCTGCTCCCATTCATTTTAAAATATATGCTGTCTAAAATTAGGGTAATTTAACATCTTATTCATTGGTGTGCCTGTCGCCCGCAAATTATATCAATATGCAGATTCATAAACTGCTGCTAAACATGCAACATGCTTCTGCAAGCCTGTAATTTTATGCAACAATCAATAAACATTTTATATGCAATGCTACTGAAAATAATTTTACAGACAATGTCAAGTTCAGCCTAAATGTATTTGATAGCAAGGGTTCCTAATAAATTATAAACCTAGTGAAGTCTAAGGGGAATGAGGCTTAGAAAGTCTTTGCAGCAAAGAAACTAGCATTTTAGCTCTCTGAAGTTATGACATTTTGCCTTTGGATAATTTTCTTGGCATGTACTATCGTCCAGCGTCAGAAGGGGAGGAAAGAAAGGGAGACTGTACAATACTTTCCATTATACGCATCACATGGTGTCTTCTGGTTCAGTAGACAAAACAGCTTTAAAGTTCAAGGCTAATTCAAATTGGATTTAAGAAACACAAAGTCTTAAAACATTTGCACAAACTAAGGGATTACCACTCTTATATTATCCCCAGAAAAGCTTTTGGAAAAAAAATAGTAGCTCATATTTTAAATTGGGACCTCAAAACGTACTTGTCTGTGGCTGTCGTCTGCTTGGTTGCCTATTGTCAAAAGGTAAAATGTTATACTGTTGAGAGAAGGATTTGCATAAATTGCTTTCACCTGCTGACCATCTCAGGTTAAATAAAATAAAATAATAATAATAAAAAAGAATGAAAGCAGCTCTCTGAGCCTAATCTTTCTTAACTCTTTCACTGCTGTAGTGGATGAGCAGAATGTTACCTTAGTCATCTTTCTTTTCAATTTTCAACCTATTCCTGCACCTCTGCTATCAGTGGGAGCTTTGACTTCAAGGGGAGCAAGACCAACCTTTTTGCTAAACGAATGCTCTTTATTAGCCCTCTCCTGCTCCCACTGACTTCAATGTGAGCCTTATGTGAGCATATTTCATACAAGGAGTATTAAAAATTGACCTGTTGGAGGTTTGCGTCATGCGTACACAGCAACAAAACAGTCAATAGAGAGCTGACTTATTATTTCAGTAGTTAAAATAAAGGTAATTAAAATGGTACAACGCTATGTCAGAGCATTTATTTCCAAGGCCGAAGAAGCAGAAGCCGTCAGACTCTGGATTGTGGGAGGTCAGGCCTGGTGGTGGGAGCAGTGGTTGAAGCTGGACATAAGGTCAGGCCTGGGCCGAAGGCAGTGCTGAAACCCGGGTCTGGTCTCAGAGTCCATGCACAAGCCTAATCAGGATCATAGTCAGAGTTGGGAAACAGGCCGAAGACTGAAGCTGGGCTGAAGTCAGTCCAGGGATCTGGGGGTCAGGAAGCAGGTGTAGGGCTGTGTAGTGAGGCTGAGTGGCCTCGCTCTGAACTGGAATGTGAGGGACCACTACGCTCCCCTGGGTGGGCAGACCCAAACCTGCCCCGCCCCCCTCACCGGAAGTACCAGGGCAGGACAGGAAGTAGAAAAGGAGAACCCTGGAGCTCACTTGCCGCTGAGCCACAGGAGAGACCGGATATCCATTCTAGGGAGCAGACGCCTCTGCAAGAGCCCAGCCAAGCCCCGGTGAGTACTGATGCCTTGCTGTCAGGGGAGGCAAACGAGGACCCCAGGGAGCTGCTGTAGCTACCAGCAGACGAGTACCCCGAGGAGACAGGGGATCTTTGGATCATGGGACCCTACACCCAGACTGTGGTAGAAAGTAGCCCAGGGGGACCAGACTCTAGTCTGGTCCTGCTGCCGGAGCGTGAGTCAGCGTGTTGCAGCTGGGATCCCCAGTGACCCAATCACAGATCACCCTGCCGCTGTTAGGGCCCTGGGCAGGGATGCAGTGGAGTCAGGTGGGCCTGCGTCCCCCTAGCCCCTGCCACTCCACCATATGCGAGGAGGCCTGTGTTGGGCTCACCCCCCTGCCTGAGCCCCTAGACTACTTTGGCACTCACCCTGCAAGAGCCCTAACTGTTTGCCACTGCACCCTGCTTTAGGGCCTTGGCTTATAGACTGCTACAGCTCTGCCTTGAATACAGGCCAGAGCCCTCACTGTCTGTGGCTCTGTCCCACCCAGGGGGAGCCAGAGCCCCTCTGCAGACTGTTTGTAGCTGTCTGCCCCAGCCAGGTGGCTGTGGGCTCAAGACTGTTCTGCTTCACCCCACCCAGGGGGCTGGAGCGCTCCCCTATAAGACGGTTACTTGTGGTCTGCCTAGGGTGACCAGGTGTCTGGTTTTCGACCTGGTCGAAAAGGGACCCTGGCAGCTTCAGTCAGCACTGCTGAGCAGGCCGTTAAAGCTCCGGTCGGCGGTGCTGCGGCGCTAAGGCAGGCTAGTCTCTACCTGTCCTGGCTGGCACTGTGCTGCGCCCCAGAAGTGGCCAGCAAATCCAGCTCCTAGGTGGGGGGGGGGGCACAGGGCTCCACGCACTGCCCCCATCTGAGCATCGGCTCTGTACTCCGGCCAAAGGGAGCTGGGGGGGCGGTGCCTGAGGCACGTGAGAGCAGCGCGTGGAGCCTCCTGCCCCCCCGCCTACTAGCGTTGGACCTGCTGGCTGCTTTCAGGGAGCGCGCAATGCGGTGTCAGGAGAGGCAGGCAGCCTGCCTTGGCGCCCCTGCTGCGGTGCTGACCGGGAGCCACCCCAGGTAAACCCACGCCCCAACCCCGAGCCCCAACCCCCTACCCCAGCCCTGAGACCCCGCCCCCAACCCGCAGTCCTCTCCTTCATCTCAAAGCCCTCATCCCCGGCCCCAGCCCAGAGCCCACCACCCAAACCCAGAGTCCGTACCCCCTCCTGCATCCCAACCCCCTGCCCCAGCCCTAAGCCCCCCACAAAACTTGAGCCCCCTCCTGCACCTCAAACCCCTCATCCGTGGCTCCAGCCCAGAGCCCTCACATCCCCCACACCCCAACCCCCTGCCTCAGCCCTGAGCCCCCCTAAACCCAGAGCCCTCTCCTGGGCCCCAAACCCCTCATCCCTGCCCCACAGCCCACACCCCCAGCCCAGAGCCCTCACCCCACACCCCAACCCTCTGCCCCAGTCCAGAGCCCCCTCCCACACCCTTTTATAGGATGGTTAAAATATATATCAGAAAGATTTCAATTTCTATTACATTTTGTATATTTTCAGAGTATTTTCTATAGAACCCTACATTTGTCCTCTCTATAGAACTTTGCCATAACGAAGATGAAAAGATTCAAAGATATATGGATGCTGTGATATAAGACTGAGTTGAACACAATGCTGACATACTTAATTAGCAGACTTCTAATGGTTTTAAGTTTCAGAAGAACTTGAGTTTGGAACTTTACCTTTTTTCCCCCTTTTGGATTAAACAAAGGAGATTTCTGCTGATGTCCTGGCTATCTTGACCTCTCAGTTCAAGAGGCTTAATAAATTTACACACACTATACTGACCTTTTGCTTTAAAAACATATTGTGGGCAAGTTCCTTACAACTATGACATACTACTAATGTATTATTACTGTTAAATGGTGAATTTATGGTTTACATAGAGTATCATAAATATTACAGCTATTGCCAGAGCAACACTTTAGATGGTCAGTACAGATCCTGATATATAGTTTTTGTATATTTATTTTACTATTGTATAAGACATTTTCCAGTAATGCCAAATAAATCCATTATCTAGTGTCTGTTCTTTACAGTTTACCCAATGCATACAAAACTGCCATTAATATTCATGCAGTCTTGTCGTAGCCATGTTGATCCCAGGATATTGGAGAGACAACAAGATGGTTGAGTTAATATCTTTTTTTGGACCAACTTCTGTTGGTGAGAGAGACAAGCTTTTGAGCTTACATAGAGATCTTCAGGTCTGGGAAATGTACTCAGAGCGTCAACTACAAGGTGGAATAGATTGTTTACCATTGCATCCTCACCCATAACAATTTTACATTCAACAATAACAACTTTGTCCAAACCATGGGAGCATCCAAGGGTACAAAGATGGTTCCTCACTCTGCCAACCTCTCCCTGGGCCATTTTGAAGAAGAATTCCTGCACAAATGCACTATAAATTCAGTAATATACCTGAAATACATTGATGACATTTTCATTCTCTGGACAGATGACCTAAACTCCCTCACAGATTTCCACCACAACTTCAACAACTACCACACATCCATTAAATTCTCTTTGGAACATTCCTACACTAGCATCAACTTCCTGGACACCATGATAAGCTTCAACAATGGAATCCAACAGACAACAATATACAAGACACCCAAGGATTACCATTCGTACCTTCCACCTTGTTCTTTGCTGTGACACTCTGAATACCTTTCCCAGAACTGCAGAAGAGCTCCATGCAAGCTCGAAGCCTGTCTCTCTTACCAACGGAAGTTGGTTCAATAAAAGATATTACCTCACCGAACTTGTCTCATTAATATTCATGTGGATTTTGTGACTACATTGACAGGAGGATAGACCACAAAGTATAGTTCCCTCACCTACAGTACAGTCTCATTTATAATACTTTTTTTTGACTATTGCTCTTTACTCTCCAACTACACTAAAATGCATAACGATCAGTCTGGTTGTGCCTACAGTATGAGACACCCACAAAAGGGTTAATCAGATTGCAGAAGTTGCTAGGTAACAGTATCTTTCCCTCAGGATCCCTAATTACTAGACAGCTTGTCTGATGATGTAATGCTTCTGAGTTGTGTTTTCATTGGCTCAATGTATTATTTCTTGATAGTCTGTTGGGGGTGGAGCTCTTTGCAAACCATACAGAAGATTCTGGGTTGATTTGGCCTTCCATCTTGATTGTGTAGTTTGAATTAATCTCTCAGTAAAAAAACTCCCTAATCATGATAGTGCTAATTGACTTCTGGATTCTTAAATACTATTATGCTAAACATTATTACTCTAAGCACAATAGCACCCTCTCTTTATAATGCTTAAAATTCATTAGAAGGCAGCCGAAGTAAATTTGATTTTGTCAAGCTATCTTGCAAGAGCAGGATTAAAGAGAATAGAGTGCATTTATGTTTAGCATACCGTATGCACATAATTTTTTGGTTGCTAAAGGGAAGCAACCCTATTTTTGACTTGCTGACAATAAAAAATAAAAAGGGCAAACCATCCCCTCCCCTGCAAACCCAGAGGTAGATCTATCTGTACCCGCAATAGGATTAAGGTCACAAAAACACAACCAACATTTTTCTGCAAATAGCCAGGATTAAAATAAAATTATTCCTATTGTTATAAAAAGCCTATACATTTATTAATACTAAAAAAGAATTGTGTTGAACTAAAAGACAAAACAAGAGGCTTTAACTTGCAGTAAGAACTTAATCTCCATTATACTTTACATTTGGGCCAAAATAACCCTTCTGTCTGCTGCATTGAGAAATGTACACTTTTGTCATTAGAGATGGGTTTAGGACTGAAAAGAAAATTGTTTTAAAAATATTCAAGCTGGGAACATTTACATCATTTCCGACCCTAACATGAGAAAACAGGTGAGACTGAAGCCAAAGGACTAAAGTTCGTTTTACAAATGCATGGTAATAGTAAGGAGAAACACTGCACAGTGAAAAGGCAGCTAGAGGACGTTAAGTGTGAATCCACTGGATCTTTCAAAACATTAAAAAAAATGTGAAAACACACCAATTCGTATAAAGCCTGTAACAAGCCAGCAGTACTGTTTTTTACTGAAAGCCATATTTTGCAGGTGCTTGGCAGACAGCTCATCTGAAACAGAAAAAAAAATCAATATTTTTGTTGCATAACTTAGAAATGGCTTTTTCCTCTTGTATTAAAATTCATATATGGGTTGGCAATTTTTATGTCAAGTCTCAGCTCCTGGGGATTAGAAACAGCCGAGATATTACACAGGAACTTTGGGGTTTATAATATAAAACTGCTGGCAGACCCAGATATAATGACCCTGCTGCTGTGCTGACTGGTTTATACTGGGAAACTATTGTTCCATGGAGCAATACTGACTGGGTGTAAGGTCTAAATCGCCATCCACTTTTTCAGGAAAATGAACAATAGGTTTCACAATGAACTGAGAAGTCCAGACTATCTGCTTTATTAGACTATACCCTTCAAAACTATATTGTGCCTTAAACAGGCTATAAACCAGTTACTCTCCGCTGGTGAAATTCACCCCATGTGAACAGCCAGCACAAGGACTACCCACCAACTGAGCCCCAAGTATGACTTCAAATTAGGGTTTAAGTGGGTCTTGGTGCATCGGCCTTATGTTGGCTGTCATAAGGAACCCCCACCCTGGAGTTCCCTCCTGTGGCAGGCCATGGCATGACAAGTGCACCTGTCTCAATTTCCCCTTTAGAAATCCAGAAATCGTCCAAACCGTCTTTCTGAATTTACATATATCCTCCATGGGGCTAATTTGTTACAGAATTTCCATGCACATAAATCATAACAAAATTCCTATAACCATAGTCCAGAATTCCCCAGGATAGTCCAAATGGCATCTGCAAAACACCAAGTACAGCTCCGGTGACTCTCACCAGGCCCCAGGCCTCCAGTACAGCTCCGGCGACTCTCACTAGGCCCAAGCCCTGCAGAACAGCTCTGGCGACTCTCACCACACCCCAGACCTCCAGTACAGCTCCAGCGACCCTCACCAGGCTCCAGCCTCCAGTACAACTGCGGCAACTCTCACCAGGTCCCAGACCTCCAGTACAGTGCCGGCGACCCTCACCACACCCCAACTCTCCAGTACAGATAGCTCAGTTTGTGATGACCAGGAGAACCACATGGTGACTTGCCTGCCTGGTGCGAAAGTTGCGGATCTCTCGAGACATCTAGATAGACTTATGTGTAGTGCTGGGGCGGACCCGGTGACCATGGTGCATGTAGGTTCCAATGACATAGGGAAGGATAGAAGAGAGGCCCTGGAGGCCAAATTTAGACTGCTAGGTAAGAGATTGAAGTCCAGGACCTCCATGGTAGCATTCTCTGAAATGCTTCCAGTTCCACGTGCAGGGCCAGTTAGACAGGCAGAATTACAGGGTCTCAATGCATGGAGGAAACGACGGTGTAGGGAGGAGGGGGTTTAGATTTATTAGGAACTGGGGAAACTTTTGGGAAAGGGGGAGCCTATACAGGAAGGATGGGCTCCATCTAAACCAAAATGGAACCAGATTGCTGGCACTTAAAATTAAAAAGGTCATAGAGCAGTTTTTAAACTAAGGGCTGGGGGAAAGCCGACAGGTGCGGAGGAACACGTGGTACAGACAGAGACATCCCTTAAGGGAGCATCTACTCATGGAGATTCTCTATGTCCTACTAAGGAGGAGAGTAGGGAAGATAAAATACAGGTAGGATCTGAGGAGAAACAGTCAAATGAAAAAAAAGTCTCATTCAATTACATCATGTAATGGGAGACAGCTAAAAAGTGACAAGTTTTTAAGGTGCTTATATACCAATGCTAGAAGTCTAAATAATAAGATGAGTGAACTAGAGTGCCTCATATTACATGAGGATATTGATATAATAGGCATCACAGAAACTTGGTGGAATGAGGATAATCAACAGGACACAGTAATACCAGGCTACAAAATATATTGGAAGGACAGAACAGGTTGGGCTGGTGGGGGAGTGGCACTATATGTGAAAGAAAGCATAGAATCAAATGACATAAAAATCTTAAATGAACCAAACTGTACCATAGCATCTCTATGGATAGTAATTCCATGCTCGAAAAATAAGAATATAGCAGTAGGGACATATTACCGACCACCTGACCAGGATGGCATTAGTGACTGTGACATGCTCAGGGAGATTAGAGAGGCTATTAAAATAAAAAACTCAATAATAATGGGGAATTTCAACTATCCCCACATTGACTGGGTACATATCACCTCAGGACGGGATGCAGAGATAAAGTTTTTTGACATCTTAAATTAATGCTTCTTGGAGCAGCTTGTCCTGGAACCCACAAGACGAGAGGCAATTCTTGATTTAGTCCTAAATGGAGCACAGGATTAGGTCCAAGAGGTGCATATAGCTGGACAGTTTGGTAATAGTGACCATAATATAATTAAATTTAACATCCCTGTGGTGGGGAAAACAAACTCCACAGTGACCCAACACTATAGCATTTAATTTCAGAAAGGGGAACTACACAAAAATGAGGAGATTAGTTAAACAGAAATTAAAAGGTACAGCACCAAAAATAAAATCCCTGCAAAGACACCATAATAGAGGCTCAACTTAAATGTATACCCCAAACTAAAAAACATAGTAAGAGAACCAAAGAAGAGCCACCATAGCTAAACAACAAAGTAAAAGAAGGAGTGAGAAGCAAAAAGGCATCCTTTAAAAAGTGGAAGTTAAATCCCAGTGAGGAAAATGGAAAGGAGCATAAACTCTGGCAAATGAAGTGTACAAATATAATTAGGAAGGCCCAAAAAGAATCTGAAGAACTGCTAGCCAAAGACTCAAAAAGTAATAGCAAAATTTTTAAAAAAAAGCCTGTTAAACAAACAGTGGGGCCACTGGATGATCAAGATGCTAAAGGAGCACTCAAGGATGGTAAGGCCACTGTGGAAAAGCTAAATGAATTCTTTGCATCAGTCTTTACTGTGGAAGATGTGAGGGAGATTCCCAAACCTGAGCCATTCTTTTTAGGTGACAAATCTGAGGAACTGTCCCAGATTAAGGTGTTATTAGAGGAGGTTTTGGAACAAACTGATAAACTAAACAGCAATAAGTCACCAGGACCAGATGGTATTCAGCCAAGAGTTCTAAAGGAACTCAAATGTGAAATTGCAGGTCTACTAACTGTAGTCTGTAACCTATCATTTAAATCAGCTTCTGTACCAAATGACTGGAGGATAGCTAATATGATGCCAATTTTTAAAAAGGGCTCCAGAGGTGACCCCGGCAATTACAGGCCGTTAAGCCTGACTTCAATACTGGACAAACTGGTTGAAACTATAGTAAAGAACAAAATTGTCAGGCACATAGATGAACATAATTTGTTGGGGAAGAGTCAACATGGTTTTGAAAGGGAAATAATGCCTCACCAATCTACTAGAATTCTTTGAGGGGGTCAACAAGCATGTGGACAAGAGGGATCCAGTGGATATAGTGTATTTAGATTTTCAAAAAGCCTTCGACAAGGTCCCTCACCAAGGGCTCTTAGGCAAAGTAAGCAGTCATAGGATAAGAGGGAAGGTCCTCTCATGGGTTGGTAACTGGTTAAAAGATAGGAAACAAAGGATAGGAATAAATGGTCAGTTTTCAGAATGGAGAGCGGTAAATAGTGGTGTCCCCCAGGGGTCTGTACTGGGCCCAGTCCTATTTAACATATTCATAAATGATCTGGAAAAAGGGGTAAACAGTGAGGTGGCAAAATTTGCAGATGATACAAAACTGCTCAAGATAGTTAAGTCCCAGGCAGACTGCGAAGAGCTACAAAAGGATCTCTCAAAACTGAGTGACTGGGCAACAAAATTGCAGATGAAAGTCAATGTTGATAAATGCGAAGTAATGCACATTGGAAAACATAATCCCAACTATACATATAAAATGATGGGGTCTAAATTAGCTGTTACCATACAAGAAAGGGATCTTGGAGTCATTGTGAATAGTTTTCTGAAAACATCCACTCAATGTGCAGTGGCAGTCAGAAAAAGCAAATGTTGGGAATCATTAAGAAAGGGATAGATAATAAGACAGAAAATATCATATTCCCTCTATATAAATCCAGGGTACGTCAACATCTTGAATACTGCATACAGATGTGGTTGCCCCATGTCAAAAAAGATATATTGGAATTGGAAAAGGTTCAGAAAAAGGCAACAAAAATGATTAGAGGTATGGAACAGCTTCCGTATGAGGGGAGATTAATAAGACTGGTACTTTTCAGCTTGGAAAAGAGACGACTAAGGAGGGATATGATAGAGGGCTATACAACCACGACTGATGTGGAGAAAGTAAATAAGGAAGTGTTATTTACTCCTTCTCAAACACAAAAACTAGGCTCCGGCAGTCCACCCAGGGGTCCCAAAACCAAATGAAATTAATAGGCAGCAGGTTTAAAACAAACAAAAGGGAGTGTTTCTTCACAAAATGCACAGTCAACCTGTGGAATTGTTTGACAGAGGATGTTATGAAGGCCAAGACTATAACAGGGTTAAAAAAAGAACTAGATAAATTAATGGAGGATAGGTCCATCAATGGCTATTAGCCAGGATGGGCAGGGATGGTGTCCCTAGCCTCTGTTTGCCAGAAGCGGGGAGTGGGCCACAGGGGATGGATCACTTGATGATTACCTGTTCTGTTCATTCCCTCTGGGGCACCTGGCATTGGCCAGTGTCGGAAGACAGGATACTGCGCTAGATGGACCTTTGGTTTGACCCAGTATGGCCATTCTCACAGCCCTGGCGATCCTCACCAGGCCCTAGTCCTCCAGTACAGCTCCAGCAACCCTCACCATGCTCCAGTTCCCCACTACAGCTCCAGTGACCCTCACCAGGCCCCAGCTCTCCATTACAGCTCCAGTGACCCTCACCAGGCCCCAGCCCTCCAGTACAGCTCCAGTGACTCTCACATGCCTCGCTTGCTCCCAGCGTTCAGTCCTGTAAACATTATCTAGTGTGGATTAGCGTAGTACCATTCCAAACACCAGTAGCAGAGTCAGTGAGCTTAAGAAATCACACCCCTGTAGAGTGCCTTACCCTATCATGTAGACAAGCCCTATGCATAAAAATTCCTTGAGGTGTGAAGTAATTGCAGCACCTAGCTGTCATGGCAACCGACACTACAGCAATTGATAAAATTTTAGATGTGCTATATTTGAATATGTGGCAGAGTTTAGGTTGAAATCATCAAAAGCCTGTTTTTAACATCACTCCTCTTCAAAAACTTTGTCTATCTAAAATCAGCATGTGCATCTCACCCATAGATAAAGTGTTCTTGGGAGATTCCAAACCTGTCAGAAACCTCCAGGGATGGTCCCACCGTCAACTCCACACTAACTGCACACTGCTGAATTTGCCCACCCTGAGCAATAATACTGAACGTCTGCAGTCTTTGGAGAATGTAAGCCTTCAGTTTTACACAATTTGTGCTATTAATTATCAAGAAGTAATGTAATACTGCCTAAAACACCATTCACTGATCAGCTTTACAGCCATCACATCAGCAGGGTCTTCCAGCCAATGTCATGCTGCCCTGGAACTGAGAAAATCAATGGAGGTTAAAAATGCACATATCAAGGCATTGTGATGATCCACACTGCCATTAATTTAAGCCATTTGGGGCAGCTAAAAAGCAACCTAATTATTTTCTGTTTGCAGTTCAAGCATAAGGCTAAAACACAGTGCAATAGCTAGTATATAAGGAAATGTAAACCTGTCAGTTTACTGCTAAGTGACCCAGCTTATACAGCTGCAATTAGAAAGTTATTAAACTAGAGCCTGGTTAGCCATGACTTCAACTGAACTGCTCTGCTGCTAATACTATACATTAAATTGCATCCATTTATAGCTCGAGCACTAACACTCTTTAATAGCATTAGTCCTAACAATCAACCAGTATCGGCTCTTTTGAACATTAATCCTTCCCTTCCATGGGCTAATTAAAAAAACAATATAAATTAAAATTAAAATAACTCCACACTATCACTGAAAGTCCCCTGCTTTGATTAGAAATGAAAGCCCTCTCTTTCCGGGATATATACACTTAGGGTCAGATTTTCACCAGAACTATGATCTGCTTAGAACAGGAGAATGGGATGGATCATCAAGGAGGAGCTGGTTACAGCTACCTGATTTTCTGCCCTGAATAGCTCCAGCCCTGGCCAATGGGCTGCTCTAATAGCTAGCTGGCAAAGGTCCTGGAGGAACTGGCAAGCTAAAAATTGCTGGAGTGTAATAGTGTCCAGCCATACACCTTCACGCCTCCTCCTCCTTCAAGACCATGTAGGGGAGTGTCAGAGGAGTCAGCTATGCTACCCGTATACCAGCTAGGAGCTCATTCTTCCCACTGGGGGAATTCTCAGCTAGCCAGATAGGTCACATATCCAACCCTGTTTAGCCACTGCAGTGCAAAGGGACCAGATCAGGGAGAGAATCTGACTCTTAGCATTCACCATAATGCATTTTGGTCCAGATAGGGAGTGTGACCTGTGCCAAATACTTATGAGTTTACACCACCACAAAGAGAATGTCAGGATAGTGGATTTTTTTTCCGTGTAGTGGTGCACTCATGAAAGGCTCAATCCACCCTACACTATGTGGGTGTTCATCACCCCAGACTTTTTAAAATCACCACTGTTGCTTCCACACTGAGCTGTCATGATTCAGTATTGGGGTGAAATTTGCCCCTGTTCAGTGCATCCATATTAGGCCACCTAAGATCCACCTGAAAGCCTCAAAATATGGCTTAAATGGAAGTAAGTGAGGAATAAGCCTTTTGTGGATCTTTTGCTCCGGGATGAGCTAAGTTTCAATTACTTTTTCTCTGCTTATATTTTCATTTATACTAACTTGACTAAGTCTGATCTGCACTCCAACATGAAACTGTAGAACTGGAATTAATTTGCAAACTGGACACCATCAAATTAGGCCTAAATAAAGACTGCGAGTGGATGGTTCATTACGAAAACTAAAAGGAGTACTTGTGGCACCTTAGAGACTAACAATTTTATTTGAGCATAAGCTTTTGTGAGCTACAGCTCACTTCATCAGATGCATCCGATGAAGTGAGCTGTAGCTCACGAAAGCTTATGCTCAAATAAATTTGTTAGTCTCTAAGGTGCCACAAGTACTCCTTTTCTTTTTGCGAATACAGACTAACACGGCTGCTACTCTGAAACCTACAAAAACTAGTTTTACCATACTAATTTCCCCCTACTGTTACTCACACCTTCTTGCCAACTGTTTGAAATGGGCCACCCTCATTACCACTACAAAAGTGATTTTTCCTCCCTTGGTATTCTACTGTTAATTGAATTGCTCGTTAGACTGACCCCCCACCTGGTAAGACAACTCCCATCTTTTCATATACTATGTATATATATACCTGCTTCTGTATTTTCC
The DNA here is from genome assembly GCF_965152275.1 of Natator depressus. Classification (NCBI taxonomy): domain Eukaryota; kingdom Metazoa; phylum Chordata; order Testudines; family Cheloniidae; genus Natator; species Natator depressus. The sequence continues at coordinate 243,970,121 of NC_134235.1, read as the reverse complement.
ACTCCATGCATTTGATGAAGTGGGTTCTAGCCCACGAAAGCTTATGCCCAAATAAATTTGTTAGTCTCTAAGGTACCACAAGGACTCCTCATTGATTTTGCTGATACAGACTAACACGGCTACCACTCTGAAACCCATTCTAGCATGATGTGTATCACACATAAACTATAGCCGTTATTTTAAAAAATGAGACATTTTACTAATTTTAAAAAAACATTTTGCTATGTTTATACCAATGTCATCTTACTGGAGGCTCTAAGAGGGAAATGTCTAGTATTCTGGGCTTGCACTGCATGGAATGATTTAAATTGACCAGCGTGCATCATATTTTTAGGAGAACTCTCATCTATTATGTGGAAGCAATCATAAAAATTGAATGAGCTCTGGAAATAACTTGCTTTTTTATGAATATACTCAGAATCTAATTTTTATTTTTAGATTAAAAATCTGTCTTCATTTTAAACCATATATATATTGTATACTTACTTACATGACTCCCGTTTAGAATTGAGCATGCCAGATTGCTCTAGATCAGGTTTTGGGAACCTTCTTTAAGGATGTGAGCTAAACCAAATGCAGCTTGATCCAGACAACAGCATATTTATTTGCATCAAAATTCCACCTGTTCTCACACCCCCGTAGGTACAATTGCCACCTAGCAAAAGTATATTGCTAACATTTACTTTTGTAGTTAGGAAACAGTGGGGGAGTGCTCTTCCCACAGCCAAGAAGAATATGCCTCAGCTCAGAAGTGGGACACTTTATTTTCTCCCTCCTACTCACGAAGTAGTGCTAAACCCAAAGCCTATGGGGTTGCTTGCATTACCTACTCATGGCCATAACCTATACACCCACTGCATTGAATGCCATCCATACAAACACATACAGAATCTTTGAAATGGCTTTTCCGCAATGGCTACGTATACAAGGAGAAGCTGTGTTTCATTTTGAGTATGTAAGGTATCTACATAGATTTCATCAGATGGGCAGAATCATTTTCATGTACAATTTTTTTAAATGGTATTTGTGGGACTCCTCTCCCAGAATATTGTGAAAGATAAGGTGCAAAAATGATCTACATTATATGAAGCATTTCAAATCAAAGATTTTATGCACTAAAGTGTAAGCCTTCCTGGCATTATGCACTAGAATCACTTAACAGAAAAGCTGAGCACGAAACCTTTCCCCCTTCCTGTGAAAATTTGAGATTCTGATAATTTTTCCCATCCCAGTTTCATGAACTGAAAGTCTGAAAAAAGTTTCAGTTCAGGTCAATCAAAACCTTTCATTTTGATTCTATCAAAAAGTTTTCCTTTTGCTTTTGACCTTTTAATTTTTATTTTTTTTTACTCTAATCAACTTAAATTTTCAAACAAAAAGTTGTTTCATACTAGAAAATTTGAATTTTTCCTGTTGAAAATGCTGAAATGGGGTATTTTGACAATTTAAAAAAAATTCAAAAATTTCTGAGTCAAGAAACTTGCCAAAATCCACTTTTTCCCACAAAAAGTTTTGGTTCTGATGAATCAGCATTTTGATGAAAAAACATTTTGCTGAAAAATTCCTGACCAGCTCCACTTAACATAACAAATCACGTTCTGTTGAAATTCGAGCACCTCTGCATCAAAATCACAGGGCCTTAACACAATGAAATATAGCATTTCCCACCAGAAACACATACATATATCAAAAACATTAATACAGAAAGCATCAGCACTTTTCAGGGGCAGGGAACATAACGACAGAAAGTTATTCTCTCCCCCAGCTGTAGAACGTGGTTACAAAATGTGGGGGGTGCAGAGCTCCTGGACTGCTCCACTCTCCCGCATATCTGCAAAACAGAGACCTGCATCATTAACAATTAAGCCATACATGGCTCTTGGGCAGCAGGTTCCCTATTGCTTCCTCCAGATATCAGGTCTTTATATCAGAAAAAGAAACTATCAGACGCTCTTTTTCCACAAAATACTTAAGTCAGTGGCTGTTAAGGTGTCAGCACCTTGCAGGATTGAGCCCTTTATCTTTCCTCATTACAATATTTTATTTTTTAAAATACTGCTAAAACAAAAGGAAGAGACAAAGGTCCTGATCACAGGTGAATCTCTGTGCCTGCATGGAGCCCTAATATAGTCAATGGGATTCTGTAGCAATCTGATCCATGTGTATCATCCTGCATACATGGGATCACAGGGAACAACTGGGTCTACAAACAGTAGTACTGTTTGGACCATTTCAAATAAAATTGTATCTATCTGGGTGTGACACTGCACCCCATATTCTTCATAGTGATATTATTATGATATGATTATAGCATAATTATGATGTATTTTATGCAAGTCTGGACATGTAAGGTATCTTTGGAAAAGTTATGATTTGCTGAATATGATTAGCCTATTTGTATCCCTGTATCATTTTTGTATCTGAAGTTATAAACACTGACTATGTATCAGTACTTCAAATGTAGTTACACCTGGGTAATGCCCACTAGACAAGATGATTTCAGTCTAGATAGCTGGTTGGGAAGGGCCTATTCAGGGCAATGAGCCATTAGGGAAAACAACAGGCCTTAGAAGAAGCTTATCTCCCACCTGGTGAGCCTTCCTGAGAACATTCCAGACAGCCTGTAAGTACTGGCTGCTATGACTCTGCAAGGACATGTGACCAGGCCAAATGATTCTGGACTCCATCTTGGGATGTCAGTATTTCTCCACAAACTGGTCTGGGAACCAAATTTTGAAACAAAGGGTTCCCACCATATGCTAAAGTTATATAAGGCAGGGATTGACATAATCTGTGGTTCTTCACTCCCCACACAAAAAGACTCCTGGAAACATATGAGGAACAAAGGCTGAACTGGGGAAAGTGCTGGACACAGGCTAAAGGGATTTCTAGCCTGTGCATGAAGACCTGAGACACCCAAGCTGTAAAGCTAATGCAGCTTGTGCCTTAAGAATCTACAAGTCTGCCTGCACCATCAGTTAGGGTGAGAATCTGCTATTTATATCCACTCTATCTAGTATATTAAGCTTAGGTTCTGTTTTTGTTTACTTGCTAGGTAATCTGCTTTGATCTGTTAATCACTTATAATCACATAAAATCTATCTTTTGTAGTTAATATACTTATTTTATGTTTTAATCTAAACCAGTGAGTTTGGAGTGAAGTGAGTGGGAATCTTAGCTCAGAAAGTCTGTTGCCTATTCCTCTCCACATTGAGGGGAAGGCGAACTGGATAATAAATTCAGACTGGTTGGGGTTTGGACAGTACCACTGTGGGGTCCTAGGCTGGAAAGCTGGGGATTATTTTGGCTGTAGCCTCTCTATTGTTGGTTCACATGCAGTGACTGGTCAGAGAACCTGCATGTAACTGCAGCTGGGTGTGTCCCAATCTGTGTATATGCTGGTGGACTTGTAAGACCGGGAGCATGTCTGCAGCTTGTCACAGCAGCTCAGTGTGAGAGGAGCCCAGGCTGGTGGGTCAGAGGGCTCAGCGGTACCCCAATTCCAGGTAGCATCCTGGGGGGAACCCGTCATACTGGGTATCTAACATTTGTGTAAGTCATAAATGTGGAATAAGAAAACCAGATCCCACATGTTTTCCTAGCTCTTGTCTTTCTAACAATACAATTTGTTTTCCAAATTTTGTTAATGATCCTGTCTCCAAGTACCATTCTGCCATGTTCCATCATTGTGCAGACTTCCTTTTGCTTAAAATATATAGCTTTCACTTAAGCCATTAGCAGCAATTCCCCCTCTGTGATTTGGACATCTTATATATATATAAGTCTTGTACATTGAAATTTCTGAGATCTGGTACACACAGTCGAGTTATCATGTTTATAAGGGGCCTGGTTCCCTCCTAAAAACAGTTAATAATATGGCAGAGCTAAAGAAGATACAGCAGATTAAAGCTGGTCCTTTTCATACTGTAGCATAAACATTTCAAAATAAAATTTAAAGGAACAATAAAAGCATATTTTCCTAAAGTTTACATGGTAGAAATTTAGGCGTTATAAAAATTAATGTTAAAAATAAACCTCTCATATACTATAAAATTCTTTTTTTTAAATATATTCTCTTGTACTTGTATCATATGTCAGGCTTTTCAGTCATTGGAAATGGATCCATAAGATTAGGTAAGCATCCATGAAAATTTAGAATACTTTTGTTTAAATCTGGTGGAGCATTTAGGGAAGATGTATTAGTTAATTTAGTCAAATAATTTAAAAAATATTAATCACCAGCCCCAGATGATACACATCTAAGAATTCTGAAGAAGCTTAAGTATGAAATGGTTGAACTGTTTACAAAAATATAACATCTGTTATTAAAATACAGCTAACCTGCAGGGTTGGAGGATAGCAAATATTATACCTATATTTAGAAAAGCCTCTCAGGGTGATCTTGAGAGAATTACTGACCAGTAAGTTTTACATTGGTACCTGGCAAATTGGGTGACACAATAATTAAAAAAGGAATTTAAAAATGCATGGAAGATCACGGCACAGCTTTTGCAAAGAAAAATCATGTCTCACTAATCTCTTAGAATTCTTTGAACATGTCAGTGAAATAGAGGATAAATGAGACGTGGTTGATAATTTATTTAGACTTTCAAGAGGCCTTTGACAAGGTACCTCACAAGAGACTATTAAAGAAACTAAGCGGTCATTGGGTGAGAGGCAAAGTATTGTCATGGACCAAAAACTGGCTATGAGACAGAAGACAATGAGTAAGATTAAACGGTCAATTTTTATAGAATCATAGGGTTGGAAGAGACCTCAGGAGGTCATCTAGTCCAATCCCCTGCTCAAAGCAGGACCAACACCAACTAAATTATCCCAGCCAAGGCTTTGTCAAAAGCCGGGCCTTAAAAACCTGTAAGGATGGAGATTCCACCACCTCCCTAGGTAACCCATTCCAGTGCTTCACCACCCTCCTAGAGAAATAGTTTTTCCTAATATCCAACCTAGACTTCCCCCACTGCAACTTGAGACCATTGCTTCTTGTTCTGTCATCTGCCACCACTGAGAACAGCCTAGCTCCATATTCTTTGGAACCCCGCTGCAGGTAGTTGAAGGCTACTATCAAATCCCCCGTCAGTTTTCTCTTCTGCAGACTAAATAACCCCAGTTCCCTCAGCCTCTTCTTGTAAGTCATATGCCCCAGCCCCCTAATAATTTTCGTTGCCCTCCGCTGGACTCTCTCCAATTTGTACACATCCCTTCTGTAGTGGGGGGACAAAAACTGGATGCAGTACTCCAGGTGTGGCCTCATCAGTGACGAACAGAAGGGAATAATCACTTCCCTCGATCTGCTGGCAATGCTCCTACTAATACAGCCCAATATGCCGTTGGCCTTCTTGGCAACCAGGGCACACTGCTGACTTATATACAGCTTCTCGTCCACTGTAATCCCCAGGTCCTTTTCTGCAGAACTGCTGCTTAGCCATCATGGCAAAAGGTTAACAGCAGGGTGCCTGGAGGTTCTGCACTATGTCCCGTGGTGTTTAATATATTTATTAACCATCTGGAAAGGGGGAGAGCAGTGAGTTGGCAAAATGTGCAGATGACATAAAACTATTTAGCATACTCAAGTCCTAACCAAGCTAGGTTGTTGGGCAACGTGATGGCAGATGAAGGCCAATACTGACAAATGCAAAGTATTGCAAACAATATTGATAAATGCAAACAAGATAGTGGGATGTAGGGCTAGTCAAAATTATTCCATCAAAACTCTTTTTTTCTATGGCAAATTGGGTATTTCATTAAATTTTCACAGAGGCATCTGCCTTCTGTAGGAGTGTCTGCTTTCCGCAGAAAATTCTGATATTTTTGTCAAAAAACGGAATGCTCCAAAACAGGTAAGTTTGGGTGGTTTTGATACAGGACAAAAAGGGGGGCTAGTGGGTTACAGTTTGTTGTAATAAGTCATAAACCTAGTGTCTCTGTTAAGTCCATGATTTTTAGGCCAGGTCTATACTACACACCTATATTGGTATAACTACGTTGCTCAGGGGTGTGAAAAGCGACTTAGTTATATTGCCCTAGCGCCCATGTAGAAAGCGCTATGTCAATGGGAAAGGGGCATTGGAGGAGGTTTTATTTCTGTATTGAAGCAGGTTCTTGCATGGTATTTGGGTGGCCTGTTCCATGATGCAGTCTACTTCTCTGGTGGATTTATGGCTTATTACAACAATCTGAAACTCACTAACCCCCCATTTTTGTCCTATGACTGCTGAGGTGCTAACAGGCCACTCTACCTTGAATGGTCCCTTACAATATGTGCTAACTACTTATGCTAAACAATCTGTTCCATTTTGCATTTAGCCCTGACGCTCAGAGGACCTTTCCGAGACCTGAAGCTCTGCATGGGTAAAAAGCTTGTCTCTCACCAGCAGAAGTTTGTCCAATAAAATATATTGGACTCACTCACCTTGTCTCTCTAGGTTCCTAATAGTTTCACAGAGGCTTTGAAGATGTAAAGTGCTATGTGAGGCCCTGAGCTAGGACAGCAATTGAGCATGTTTGTAAGTTTAAATTGCAGGTAGTCCCATTGAACTACACACATGCTTAAGAGCTTTGCTGGATTGGGACCTAGGTGTTGATATTTATTATTAATAACAATTCATGAGTTAAGGGAAAAATAAAACTAAATGACACATATTCTAACGACCTTCAAACTGAAATATCAATCTGTGTTCAGTCACTTCCAGTAGATGTGGAACTCTCTCATTTTTCTTGTCTGTCAGAGACCTTCCCTCTACATTCCCTTCTTAAAACCCCTTTCTGCTATGAATCATTTAAACATTGATCTCATTCGTGCATAGACCTTTCCTGGATAGATAGATATTACAGTGAAAGAACGTGGTGCATTTATAAATATCTAAACAGACAAATTTAACATAGCCAAAATTTTCAAATTAGTGTGCCTGCATTCAGGCACCTAAGTTCAGACTGAGTTACTTAAATAAGTGGCCTGATTTACAGAATGAATGAGCACCTGTAACTCTTGCTGACTTTAATGTAAGCTGAGGATGCTCAGCCCTTTTGAAAACTAACCCTCTCATTTAGGTGCCTAAATATGGATCTAGGTGCCCAACTTCAAACACCAAGTTTTACAATGTTGGCTTACGAAGGGATACCATTTTGTTCATACCTGACAGGAGTCCAGTCCTGAAGTCCTTGTGCACTCTAAACTCCAATTCAGTTCAACAGGAATTGAATCATGCATAAAGGCTACTGTAAAGGGCCCTGAAATTGGGTCAAAGACCATGCTGCCTGCTGAGAGTTTGCACAGTGCCAAGCACACTGATAGCATTTAACAAATGATAAAAATAATCTGTTACACATACAAAGTGATAGAACTCGTCAATTTCCACCTCAGGATGTGTGACCCCTTACAACTTCCCTTACAAGAGGATGCAGGAGTCAAAGATCTGCTTTAGATTCCAGGCTGATGAAGAAACTGATGGTGCTTTGGTGAACCAACGAGTTCAGAACAAACTATGATATACAAAGCTCTATTGTACAGTGTACGTGGATTCAGCTGTAGCTCCTAAACATGCAGTGAACATAAACCTAGTATTCCACAGCCCACCATGACATGGATGTATATTCTATGGGCTAGGTTGCAGCCAGACTCTGCAGGAGTATGCAATGGATGGGTACAAGTCTTCCACCCTCTCTGTATGTTCACCTTGCAGAGACCAGCCCCTTTTGCAGTGCTGGAGTTCTTTTGCATTCAGGGCTGCTACTCTGTACTGTTCCCTGAGGTAATCTGTCCCCTCCCTGTGTGCCAGTAAGCTCTGGGAGGCTCTGCTCCTCTCAGGAGGGGAGTGCTTGTGCTTTAATGGCACAATCTTGACATACATAAAAACACATTGGCATTGGAACTCCTCATTTAACGTTGTCCCAGTTAATGTTGTTTTGTTGCTACGTTTCTGATCAATTAGAGGACACGCTCATTTAAAGTTGTGCAGTGCTCCCTTATAACGTTGTTTGGCAGCCGCCTGCTTTGTCCTCTGCTTGCAGGAAGAGCAGCCGTTGGAGCTAGCGGGTGGGGGCTTGGAACCAGGGTGGACTGGCAGCCCCCCTATCAGCTCCCTTAGTTCCTTGTGCGGCAGCCACCCAGCAGGCTATCAACTGCCAGGCAGTTCAGCTGTCCCTCTCCCCACTGCCGTGTGCTGCTCCCCTCCTCGGCCTTGGAACTGCTCCTGGGAGCCTCCTGCTTGCTGTGCAGAGGTGGGGGGAGAAGAGGGGTGCTAATGTCAGGGTGTCTCCCTCCCCCCACTCCTTTATCCCATCTCCACAGAGCTGTGGGGTGGGAGAAGACACGACAGGATTCAGGAGCTAGCTGGCAGCAGCTGCTGTCTCAGCTTGCTGATCTACTTAAAAGGGCAGTGTACTTAGAGTGGGGTCAGCGTACTTAAAGGGGCAATGTGTGTGTCTCTCTCTCTCACACGTTTCTGTTTCTCCTCCCCCCCACCAGTGTCTCTGTCTCTCTCTATCATGCTGTGTTTCCTCCCTCCATTCACGATGCCTTGTAGAGTGTCAGACTACATTAACAACAATGGTGTTAACCCTTGAGGGCTCAGCTAAGTGCTAGTTCATCATTTAGCAGTTAGGCATTCCCTCTTCCACCCTCTGACTCCACTACCTCAACCAAGCTTCACAATCATCATTGCTGTGTACAGTATTAAATTGTTTGTTTAAAACTTATACTCTGTGTGTGTGTGTGTGTGTGTGTGTGTGTGTATAGTCTTTTGTCTGGTGAAAACATTTCGCTGGAACCTAACCCCCACATTAATTCTCATGGGGAAACTGGATTCTCTTAACATCGTTTCACTTAAAGTAGCATTTTTCAACGTTAAGCGAGGAGTTACTGTATTCCTATTCCGCATTGACTCCATACACAGTCACTGTTAGTTGTACAATCCTACTGCTCTTTCAAGCTGAGTGGTACATTCAGTCAATAAATAACTGTAAAGATGGCTGTTTTCAGGTAATCAGGAAATTATGTATATTTGATGTTGCAAAAGTGAGGATTGGTAAAATTCTTCACTTCTTAAGTGTGTCTTTGCTTAAAGCTACAACATCACTTAGCATTTCTTAACCCGAAGTAACTAGTAGAAAGAACATTCCATCTATTCGAAAGCAATAATATTTCCTTAAATTCCAAAAACGTGCAATATCATTCTCACTACCTATACAATAAATTATCCCACTTTAATTGTTCCAGAATCATATGACAGGAGAGAAGGGAGGATGTCGGGTCTATTTTGGTCTTGTGGGTGCTCATTTTAGAACTTGCTGCAAGTTATCTGCGCTGTTTGCCCAGGATGTAGTCTGATCAGTAATCTTCCCTTCCTAGTTACTATGTATAGCAACACACTGGACCCCTAAGAGGAGTTTAGCCAATGCAATTAACACGTACATGGGAAAATGCTCCCTTTTCAACTAGCACCATATAGCCAGGGCACAGCCTGAGCATGTTTATTCTGTACAAGGCCCATAAAGAATCTGCATTAGAAAACAAGGACCAATGGAAATTTTGGCTCTGGCTGCTGTTTTTAAAGCAAAGCAAACGTCTCCCAAGGAGCTATTTACCTATCGACTACATTCTGCTGTTGATAATGCCAGCTTCAAAATATGATTTTTGCATTTATATTTTAGGAATAATAGAAGATGCATTTTGTACCATGTAGTTATATTAATAATGAAGTTTATTTGATGTTAAATATTTATTCTTCTCTGACCATAGCCGTGGTTTTGATGTTGCATACATTTACTGTGAAATAATACATTTTCAACTGTCTTCAGTCTGGTTTTAATTATTATTTGTTAATCACAATTCATTAAAACTTTAAGGTTTTTTGGATGATCTGTTTTGCTTTGAATAGCACAATGAAAAGAGAAAAGTAATTTGGGTTTAGTATGTGAAATTTAACTGAGCCTTATTTATTTTATTGTCTGAAGTAATAATAGGCAGTAATTTAAGTTCTTTAACATGGGCTTTCAGTGGTCTTTTGAAGCGCAGTCTCATTAACGTTAACATGAGTTACATCTAGGGAAGAATATTTCCCTTAATGTTTATTCTTTTTGCAAAGAGGGTGAATTGATAAACTCAGGAGCAACAAGTTACCAGAGCTGGGTGGTTATGCTGGTGTTCCTGGGAGTGCTTTCATGGCTCTTTTACTTCATCCTGAAGGCAGTAAGATTTGTGGTCATTCAGAACAGCGGAGGAAGGGAGTGCCACAGCCATGGGCCAACTACTGAGAAAGCCATGTCCCCTTCTCCTATGACCCCAACCTTTGCTGCTAACAGATGATCTCACTTTTAATAAGTAGGTCCTGATCATGGAGAGAGAAGCAGAGCCTGTAGCAGCCTGGGATAAACTGCAGGCTGAATGGTAAGCAGAATTTATCTAGCCAAGCTAGAATTTGGTAAGAATGCTGGACTACCCACTCTCCACTTGCAGAACATTCCATGGGCGCCTTCCTGACCACTTGAGCACAGGACTCACATTTCATTCAAAAACCAGCCAGTGTGATAGGCCAGTAGAAGCAGGGAGGGACCTGCATTTCTAAGTGAAGTTTCAACCTCTTTGTAGTGTGCATTACTATAAAACAGGAAAGTAAAATGTAAATAAGGTCCTGCCGCTTTAAGGGCTACATAAACTAGGTCTTCAGTCCTCCAAAGTAAAGGTATAAGACATGGCCTGCATTAGCCAACCCAAAGCAAAGGCCTAACACGCAACTCACTCCAGCCAGATTGTGGAGAGGAAGAGGCAAACCTCCCAGGGTCTCCCTGGGTTTCAGCCCCAGCTCTCTTTTTAGAACCAGTGTGGGTCACTAACTTAGTACCAATTCACAGGAGAAAAGTGTTGCTTACTGAATCACAAGTACAACTTCCTGCTGCACCTCAGCACCCTGTATATCATTTAGCCAAGTCATGATCTAACCCAGACCTGCTTAGCTGGTGAGAACTGATGGGATCACAACACAAGCAGGTATAACTGCAAAATCAGCACTGTTTGCCTAACTAAGAATTGTACATGTTATTGATTATTAGTTCAAGAGGTGGCATACGCTAAGATATGCAGAACCTTCACAAGAGCTCTTAATATAATGTGTTTTCACATTGTAATTGCTCCAGTAATAAGGAAAGATTGATTTCTTCCTCTCATGTATGAGAAGCAATCATACAGATTTATACTCAGAAGGATGCATACAATATATCTGAAAAACTAAGCATGGAAAATCAGGGTAAATTTCAGAGTGTGAGAACTGTAGAAAAAATCATTTCTCTGCTGTCTTACTACTAATGCAATAGGGTTCATTTTTGAATGAAGGCAATGAAAGTTTAAATTAAATGTCAAATATAATTTAACATTAAAGCATGAAGTGGTTGGCTGTGTTCGTGGAAAAAAACTGTCAGCTCTTGTGAGTGGTTAATTGCTATCTACCCAGTAATACCCTATAAAAAGATCTCTAATTTTCAGTAGGTGAATCTTCAATCTACTTCACTAGAATAATCCTAAAAATGTAAAAAGCAGAAGACTTTTCAGTCAGCTGAGTTCTTAGTGGTTTAAAAACGACCTTCCTAAATGAATGCTCTAGTCAGGCCCCCTTTTCAGCTGACAACATGTCTAACTTTATTTATTGTTACAGGTTATTTCTGGCAGTGCCCACAGTGTGCTAGGCACTTGCCAAACTTAGAAGGTGGCACAATCCTCACTCCAAGGAACTCAGTCTAACGTTAACAAAGAAGCGACTGGCAAATATTAGGGCCATCAAACTGCACTAGGAATGAGCAAACCAGTACAGATAAACTAAGGTTCTGATCCTTCAAGCACTTACACATATGCTTAACTTTATGCACATAAGTAGTTCCATTGAGTCTAATGGGACTAGTCCTGTGTGTAAAGTGAAGCATTTGTGTATGTGTTAGCATGATCGGGCATGAGAACTGGCTGGGTTTGGTACTGTGATATGGAGGTTTAGGGAAATTGTGATAGGGAGCACACATCTTCCTATAGCCAGTTCCAGTCCAGACCAAGAAGGCACTGACCTTCTCTCTAATGGCTGTTTGCTTGCCTACTGGAAATGAATTGGCACTTCCTAGGGGGCAGATGTCTGCATTGCAAAGTCACTGGCTTTAGCCAGGAATCTCCACAAAGCAAGTGGAGCTCTAGGTGAAAGAGGGAGACGCCCAGCTTGGATGGAGGAAGATGAAGTTGGTTGACTTGGAAGGCGGATGGGGCACACATGCTCTGTATGCTGGCGTGTTCCCCTGTTGTAATGGTGCAGTCTCAAATGGAAAGACTCACTAAAGTCAATATTGTGCTTTCTTTACCACTTACCTTTTAAAAACTTTAAAAAATGAAGAATGATTCTGGTTTAGAAATTCAAAAACCAGAGAATTAATATAATTAAAGACAAACTAGGATGGAGCCTTGACACGTTTTGAAGAAATAAGGAGAAATTATGATTTAATTGTTTTTGGTGTTCTCAGATTTGTAATATAATAAATTTTATTAAAGTTAATGTTTAAAATAAAATTTACACAAGTTAAGAGGGAAGGTACTGTACATCTGGGGTCGGGCTTGGGTTATGGGGGACTGCAAGTATCGGTTACAAGGTTCATGAGCTACATACATATAACATAACCAGCATAGATCCAGATTGGGGTGTGGGAGTTTTTAAAGCATCAGTGGATAAATGGGCTCGGGTAAGCCACACAAGGTCCAGATCCAAATGAAACAAACACTTGGCCAAAATCGTGACATTGTTAAAGTCAATGGCAAAATTCCCACTGACTTAAATGGAGCTGAGACTTTGGTCCCACTGTATTTATGACCACTCAAAAACTGAGGAAAAAGGTACTTTCCAGAATATGAAATACTAATAGATCATTGTAATGATTCTCTGTTACTATTTCTGTCAAAAGCAGCAAGGAAGAAATTTAAGGTATGAGATAGACAAAGAAAACTAGATTCAGATTTGCAAAGATATTATCATTAGGTCAATGAACATAAAAATGATAAACTGTATGGTTGAAAAATTGTGTATTGTATTTCTTCAAGGTTATGCAGAATTGCACTAATTGAAGATAGATGTAACACAGCTGAGCAATGTAAAATAGTAAGAGGAACCTTTTGTGTTCATTTGGGCATGTCCACAGATGCAGAAGTTTTGATAAAAGAGATCACAAAGGATCTCCTCATGGGCGTGTTAATTAGTGAAATTTATAAAGTGCTTTCAAGATGAAAAAATGCTGTATAAATGCTAAGAATTATTACATAAGCAGGAAAGATATAAGTCTACAATAAACAAGTGGCAGATTTATTATGTAATGGAAGATAAGAATGAGAAAAATAAAGTGAACAGCCTGGAAAATGCAAAAGGAGGAGCCAGGTGCAGTTACACATATATCGATGGCTGCAAGTGCCATTGCCCATGAGATAATGGTAATGGTTCTAGGTAAAAGACACAGGATTTGTCATACCTGTAAGCTCTTCAGGGTGACTGCTGTCTGTTTTATGTGTGTACAGTGTCCTGGGATGAGTGACTGGTCCTTTTGGACTAGGGATTACCTGAATATTTTTGTGATTTTTTATCGTAACGGCCATCTATCACAAAGATACACACATCTATGTTCTACTGCTATGCAAATTAATAATAATAATAAGGATAACATTTTCAGAAGCACCTAAGTGAATTAGGAGCCTAAGTTCCATTTTCAAAAGTGACTTAGGCATGTAATAGACTAAAAGTGCCAATTTAGACTAAGAAATTGATATTGGCATAACTATGCCAGTGAGGAGAAACGGATGCTAATCCATTCCATCACTTGCTCTTTGAGATGTGTTGCAGATGTACATTCCACTTCAGCTGTGTACACACTCAGTGCACTGTTGTCAGAGATTGTCCTCTCTGTGGTACCTGTTGAGGCAGCGCATGCACCCTCTGCTGCCTCATGCCACTGCATGATGGCATAAAGGGCAGAGCCACTCAGATCCCCCTCAGTTCCTACTTACTGGACAGACTCTAACAGAGAGGGGAAGAAGAGTGGTCACGGAATGGACATGTGCAATGCATCTCGAAGGACAACAGTTACAGAACAGGTTAATAATTGTTACTTTTTCTACAAGTGAGTGCACATATCTATTCCACTTCAGATGACTCAAGCAATTTAACCTGGAGCTGGGATTGGAATCTACCTGAATAATGACTGAAGGACCACACTGTGATGCTCCCAACGGTGATGCAAGAGTGTGAGTACCAACCTCAGGGCAGATTTAAAAAACGAGGGCACAAACCCCAAATTGGTTGTGAGTTCTAAAGTTAGATTTCACCTACCAACTGTACCAAGTACAAACCCCTCAGGCACTAACAGCCTTAAATGAAGTCACAGACAGTCCCTTGGGTATTCTAGTCTGTCTTGCCACCCAGGTGAGTGTATCTCTGTGATAGATGGCCCTTAAGATAAAAAAATCACAGCAATATTCAGGTAACTCTGAGTCCCAAAGGACCAGTCACTTATCCCAGGTCAATTGTGTTTTACATTTCACATCAAGCACAACAATTGTAGCCAATCTTAAAAAACCTACATGAATATTTGTTCCACAGGCAAAGGAAACCAGAGAATTATTTACAAGGTTAAAGCAAGTGAATATAGACACACAAATGAATTACAGTCTTAGGTTTTTAAAAGGTAATAGAGGCTCATATAATCAGCAAGCTCTATTTGTCTTTTAGTGTTAATCCAGGCTAAGCAGCTGGGCATCTCTTGTTTATGCCTAGGAAACTCCTTGCCCCTTCCTAGAGTCTCAGCAACATAGAGACACTTAGTTCCTTTTGTTTGGGGTTTTTATCCCCCCTTCTGCCATGCACTCTGAGCTGCAAACTCAGCTGATGGGACGAGTCCACTTGCATGAGTTATCTTCATGGGAAGGAGAGCAGAATAACAATAAGTCTTTAGTCCTTTTGTTGATAATTCCTCAGTCCAGATGTAGGGAGTTTCCAGTTATAAGATCCAACCCTAACCTAGTATTGATGGGTCTCCTCTTTCAAAAGGGGCATAACAATTTCAGTATTCATACAGTCACAAAGTCTCACACTACACCTACCCAAATATTACATTACAATATAGAATTACAGCTACTATGGGTAAGATTAATGCATATAGCAATTCACAAGCCTTCAACAGAGACTACACACTTTGTTATAATTCCAATACCTATTCTATTAATATTAACCCACAAGTGAGCCAAATAGATTTCAGCTATGTATCTGTCAGTGTTGAGTTGAGACATGGGGACCTTGGTATGAGTTGGCACCTGGTCTGCCAGCCTCACAGACATGTCCAAACATAGCTTCATTTCTAGATTGCTATGTGATAGCATAGTGAGGCAAAAAATATGCACTGAAGACCAAGTTACCACTTTTCAAATTTCTAGGATAGGCACTTGAGCTAGAAAGGCTGCAGAGGATGCGTGAGATCTCATTGAATGTGCTAGTATTCTGCTTGGTGGAGCTACATTGGCCAATTAATAGCATAAGTGTATACAAGAGGACATCCAGGATAAAATTATTTGAGAAGAGACTTGAAGCACTTTCATCCTTCTGCAATTGCCACAAATAGTTGCAAGGATGATCTGAACAGTTGAGGTGGAGGGGTTTTTTTTTGCAGTAAGAAGCATGGGTTTAGGCAGTTAGTTTTTGGCACTTTATAGCGGTGTTGGTAGTTAGCAGGATTTAATAAGGGCTTTTTTAGTATGGGGCTGCTCTCTATTGTTGTGTGCACGCTTCAATAAAGAGCTTTGTGTTCAGACCTTACCTGTTGCCTGTCTGGTGTTGCCTGTCTCTCTCCGTCAGACAACGAACCGTGCCGTCTGGGGTTCGAGTCCTCAACACAGTTTAGCCTGTCCAAGCAGAATGCTAATGCTTTCTTAACATACAAAGTATGGATTCTCGCCTCATCCTATGAGTATGAGGTTTCAGGACACACCTTTCTGTTGGGACAAGTCATAGAATCTTTTCCACTTTGCCAGGTAAGTATATCTAGTAGATGGTTTTCTCCTATTTAAAAAGTACATTTTGAACTCCCATTGAACAAACCTCCTCTTGAGGTATTAGCCATGGACCATCCAGGTTGTGAGATGGAGGGCTTGCAGGTTGGGGTGGAGGAGACGACTGTGGTCCTAATGGATCAGGTCTGGATCCAATGCTAGTCTTAATGGACCTATGTCGGGTTAGCAGAGTGGAAAACCAATGCTGAAGAGGCCACAGTGGAGCTATAAGTATACTTGAGCATGGTCCTGCCTGATTTTCAACAATGCTCTCGGTAGGAGTGGCACTGGAGGAAATACGTACTGGAGATGGACTGTCCAGGGCAACAGGAAAGCAGCCATGAGGGACCCTGGACTGTGGCCTGCTCAAGAACAAGACTGATGAAACGTTCTGTTGACTTTTATTGCAAACAGGTCTGTTTGAGAAGTACCCAACCATTGGAAAACCAATCTGACAATGTCTTGGCAGAGAGACCATTTGTAGTGATTGGTGAAAGACCTGCTTAACCAATCAGCACAATCTGGCAGGACACCAGCAAGGTGAGAGGCTTTGAGGTGGACTGAGTTGGCAATACAGAAGTCCCACAGCTTCATTGCCTGTTGGTGGCAAGCGGACTGTTCCTTGCTTCTTCACACAGAACATGGCTACTGTATCGTCTGTAAGTTCATTGATGGGGGAAGGAAGGTTTGACACGCGAGCTGAATGGCCCTCAATACTCTTATATGCAGAGTTAAGTCCTGAGCTGACCATAAACTTTATGTCTGCAGAGACCTGAGAGCAGAAGCATCAGTAACTAGGATCAAAGCCAGCTTTGGAGGAGCAAATGACACCCTCCTTCCCCCACCTACATTTGAAGGGCTGGTCTACCAATAAGACTTGTGTGGGCACTTGAACCACCATGTCTAGAGGGTGATAAACCAGAGAGTAAACTAACACCATCCATTCTTATAGCTTTCTGAGATGGAGCCAGCCTGGTATGCAGAACTACAGAAGTGCATGAAGTCATATGCCCTAGAAACCTGAGGCAATTTTGTACTGTCATGGTAGGATGAGCCTTCAGGTTGAAAGCAATAGCCAAGCCAGTGTAGTCTGGAATCTTTTCTGAGGAAGGAAAGCCTTGGCTTCCATAGAGTTAAAAAATGCTCCTATAAACGGTCTTTTGTACAGGTGACAGGATTGACTTCTTGATGAGGAACCTTAATGAATCGAAGACTGACTGGAGGAGAGATACTCTGGACAGTGCCTGAGCCTTGGACTGGCCTCTCACCAACCAATTTTCCAGGTAGGGAAACACCTGAACTCCTGACTTCCTTAGGAATGCTGCTATCACTACCATTCACTTTGTGAAAATGTGGAGCTGTGGAGAGGCCATGTGGTAGTACTGCAAACTGGTAGTATCTTGGTTGACCAGGATTTTAAGGAATGTCCTGTGGCTCTGATTTACTGCCACATGGAAATAAGCATTTTTTAAGTTGAGGGCAGCATACCAGTCTCCAGGGAGAGGATAATGGAAGCCAGCATGACCATGAAAAACTTTATTTTCTTCAGATGTTAGTTGAGCTGCCGCAGATCTAGTGTGGGTCTGAGACCTCCTTTTGCTTTCAGGATCAGTACTTAGTGGGAATAAAACCCTTTCCCTCTGAATAATTGAGAAGCATTCTCTTTGGCTCCCAACTGGAGGAGAGACTGCTCCTCCGAAAGGAGAACCTCCTCATGAGAGTGGTCCCTGAAAAAGGATAGGGAAGGGGAAATAGAAATAAACTGAAGAATGTATCCCAATTCCACGGTTCTTAAGATCCACTGGTCTGTAGCAACGTGAGACCAAACACTTAGTAGTGGGATAGGCTGTTTGCAAGCAGAGGGGTAGGCAAACAGAAAAGAACCCAGGACCTGATCCATGTGAGGAGAGGGGAGAAGCTGCTCCAAATATAGGTCATACCAAGAATCTGTGAGAGAGAAGGGAAGAGGCATAAGCCATATCTTGGGGCTAACCCAACACAGTAAAAAAATGGACAAACTTTTAAGTGTAGACAAGGCTTAAGACACATTGAAAGTTGATTGGACTTAGGCTCCTAAGTCAGTTTTGAAAATGGAACATAGAATCCTAAGTCACTTGTATGCTTTTGAAAATCTTACTCAAAGTCTGGTATCCTGCCTCCTTCAGTGGCTCAATGCTGCAGTAACATAATTCACCCACCCATCTAGCACTCTATATAAGGCTGACCATGTAGGATCAGAGGGTATATTCTTAAATGAAAAATGATCAGTTTGCACCTGAAGCAGGGGATTTGAATACCCCAATTTTAGCTTGTATAATGGCCAGCGATAATATTAGTCATAATATTATCCAGACCTATTTAAAATCTAGCTACAGTATTTTATTCTAAGATCTCCTGCAGCCCTGAATTTCATGTAATAATTAACAAAAATGAGGCAAATCCTGAAGTATTTACTCAAGCAAAACTCCTGTTGAAGTTATTAAGAGTTTTCCCTGAATCTTCAAGATTTGGTTCTCTGTACAGAAGTATTTCTCGGTATTTGTTCTGACTTTTTTGCCATTAATTTCAGCCTGGATCTCTGATTATGAGATAGGGTAAAAAAGGTGGTTATTCGAGGACAATGCATCTTCACCATATCCTTAATCATTTAAAATGACCTCAGTTGATTCCCCTGAATCTCTTATCATTCTACCTTGTCTGGATACTTCTGACACAGAGTGGAAATATAAAGTGCCAAATGGATTGAGATTTTGGGGATAAACTCTTCCTCCTGCCTCTCAATTGTCCCTGACTTTCAGGATCATGCCTAATAGTTCATCAAATTTTCCTTTTGTCTCTGGTCTCCTTCCTTCTTAAATGCATAAAGAACTAATTCATGAATGTATAAAATTGTCCATCTCTAAAGTAACTTTAAATCAAAATTCCTAAAAAGAACTGCTCTCTGCACTTTTACCCCCCGTTCCCTCAGAGGTTGTACCAACTTTTGTACCAACCTGTATCTCCGATTTCTTCCGATCACTGATGTCTCTGTGAAGTTCAGAGCTATAAGCTGTGTTAATGTTTTGGTGATATGTTTTGATGTTTTTTCTTTCCCCTTTTAAAAATTTTCTTTTTGCAGTGTGCTCAGGATAGGTTAACCAGATTTGAGGTTAACGTCCATGAAGCCCCTCTTTTTTTAAATACTCATGGAAGGCACAATTGACTTACTATGTAGATAGATGGGCTTAAGACTGGATGTAGGTTTCTCCAAAGTTCAGGAGCTTTTCAGACCCAGAGTTCGGTCTACTGAACTCAGAGTTCAAGGCTAGAAATAGGGGCTGGAGCTCAGATCTTTGGCTGTAACCAAAGAGGGCACAGGATATTCACATTACATACTCGCCCCTCCACTCCTTGTCTAGTGCCTCTGTTTCTCACTTTGAAAATCCAGGCACCCTATGTTAAGCTGGACGAGAATGGTGACCTTCCTGTTCTGCTATGGCATTTCTGGCAGTCTTTATAAAGGAAGCGGCCTGCAGGCATTTATGGGATTTGTCAATTGTATCTGGATTATATTCGATACTGTTTGCATGCTCTTTCTTGTGACTCCTTTTGCTGCTGGTTAAACTGTTTTCATTCATCTGGTTAGAACGGGGCAACGAAGCAGCAGAAACTGACCCAGCTGTATAGCAGAACCTAACAGTGGTGTGAAGAAATCTCTCCCCTGATGGAGTGGCAACTTCTATTTATGTCTTTTTATACAAACTTTTGCAGTCGACTCTCTCAGGAATAGGCAAGTGTTCGTTAAAAGGCAATGGGGAACTCTCAGTCAGAATAGTGGGAAATGTGTCCTTCTGCAGCTCCTGCTCACTGCTGGTGTTCCGCAATAAAAAGAGAATTGCAACCATGAATCACAACCACTACTGTGCTGTCTTAATATTGTCTTTCAAGAACTGAAAAGACAAATACTCCTCAGACAAGAAGAACCCTGCCTATATCTGATACACCTCTAGATGCTTTGTGATTAATCTTTTTTTTTTTAAAACAAAACAAAACAAAATAAAAGACACATGGGGGGAAAAAACCCCACACCAGACACAATCTAGATTTCTAAAGCTTTGATGGAATGAGGTCATTGGTGAACAACAGTGGAACTTTACCAAGCAAAAAAAATACTACAGTAAAGCTGTCAAAAGAGCTATTCTCTTAACTTGTTTTGCAGTAAATAAAACATCTTTGCTTCTTTAAATGGTTTGTTTGCATTAAATGATTCATTTGCATTTTCTGTCTAATCTGAGAGAGGCTATTATAATACAGCACACTCACACACTCAATAAGGCTATTCTTTAGGGCCAAGTGGCAGCATGCATACTGGATTTTAGCAGAGTTGGAATCCACTACATAAATTAAAGAGTTCACTCTTCTCCATTGTACTTATGCTTACTTGTTGAAACACAAACTTTGGAGCAACAAAAGGCAGCATGGCCCAGTGGATAGGACATAGGACTGAGAGGCAGGAGACCTTGTTTCTCTTCCTGGCATTCTCATTGACTTGACATGTGACCTTCTGTGAATCACTCAGAGCCAGATTTGCAGAAGTGCTGATTATTATCATTAGAGTAGTAAGTATTTATATTACGATAGCTTTCAAAGGCCTCTTTGCGATTTTAACCCCTTTGTGCTGGAGCACCACAACTCCAGTTGAAGCCAAGGAAAGTTTCAACCCTTCAGCGCTTCTGAAAAATCAAGCTCTCTGTGCCTCAGTTTACCCATTAATAAATGGGGATAAAGGTATCCACTTTTGTAACATGCATTGAGAGCTACAGCTGAAAAGCAATTGAGTGCTAAGTGCAATCAGAATAGATGATGACGTTGTGGTAGCAGGGGCACTATTACATTAGGGAATTGGAGATTAGTCCACTGAAGATTTACATTCTGAGTGGGATAAACTGCATGACACAGAAACTGGAAGTTAAACAAACAGAGAATTTGTAAACCCATTCAGAATTTGTAAAAAGTATTGTTGTTTTGTTACTGTTTTTTATCTTGGTCGTGTTTGTTCTGCTTAACAGAAATAAAACACAGGCAGTCCTTGTTTTAATTGCTGGGCCTATTCTTCAGTAAACAATGAAAAGTGATTAGAGATGTTTTTTTGGCATGCACAGTCCAAAGCCACCAAGTGAGAGTTCAAAGAACAAAGCAAATGCTTACTGGAAGAAATTACTCAGCTAACTAAACTTGTATATCTTTGAGACAGACATTTTTTCGGCATCTTTACCCCATTTATCAATGCACAATTACTGTCACTATTGTGTTGTGTCATTAGGCATAAGGTTACAAGTGCCAGTCGGAATAAAAAAATTGCAGTAATGTTGGCATAATTTTTCATTATCATCTTCATTAACCACAGCTAGTGGGAGTAAGAGTTTATCCTTGCTCCTGTCATCGTCATGACAACGCTTCCAAGGCTTGTCTGCTGACAGTCCACCAAATACAAAAACCTAAATGTCCTCATTATTCCGCCTCTCACACTCTCACCCATGCCAAGGGTGATCTGGGATGCACAGGGCCCTTAATTTATCCCCTGTGATTTCTCTTGACAGCCTGGTATGGTGTCTCGGCTTAAGGCAATCGGTCTGATTTCACAGTTTAATTACTGCTAATCTGAAGGAGCGTGGCCAATGCTAATGAGCCACCAGCAATCAAAGCAATAATGGCTAAACTCACCCTATTTCATTCTTCTTTTGCTTCAAAAAAACAAAACAAAAAACAAAAGCCATCCCTGCCTTGAAATAAGCAAGCCATATCTCCCCTCATACAACTATACTGAGAGAACATAAGAAGTTTGAGTTAGTATTTGTTATTAAATCGTTTCTGAAATAAAAGAAACAGTTATTCACTGTAACTGGTTCTTCGAGATGTGATACAGCGTGTATTCCACTTAGGTGTGTGCATGCCCAGCGCATTGGAGCTGGAGAAATTTGCCTAGTAGTACGGGTAGAAGGGTGGTATGTGTGCCTTGTGGCCATAGTCCCTCCCCTAGCTACCTGAGGTGGACCCACCCTCAGTTCCTTCGCACATAATGCCCAGAAACGAGACTCTGATGCACAGTGGATGGAGGGTGGGTCGTGGAATACATGTCTGCATCACATCGCAAAGAACCACAGTTACAGACAGTAAGTAACCGTTTCTTCTTCTTCAAGTAGATGCAGGGCAGCCATGTATTCCACTTAGGAGACACACAAGCAGTACCCCTCTGCAGGAGGTGGGGCTCAGAATCTACCTGTACAAAGACTGCAGGACCACTCTACCAAAGCTTGCATCTGCCCTAGAAGATGCAGTTATGGTGTAATGGTTTGTGAACGTATGTATCAACAATCATACAGCAGGCCTGCAAATCTCCAATATGGAAATGTCACTGAGGAACGCTATGTATGTTGCTTGTACCATCATAGAATGAGCTCACACCTGTTGAGGGGGCATAGTTGAAGCTATTTCATATGCAGTCTTGATACAGGATGTTATCCATTTGGAGATAGTCTATGAAGACACCGCTTGACCCTTCATATGATCTGCATATGATGCAAACGAACAAGGTGAAGCGCGAACCAATTTATAGTCCTGGCCAGATAAAAGGCTAAACATCTGTTGACATCTAACAATAGAGATGCTTTTCCTCTGGTGATGAATCAGGCTTAGGAAAAGACATATGTAAATCTACCGCCTTGTTCAAATGAAACTGAGAAACCACTTTAGACAAAAATTTTGGATACGGCCATGAAGTCACTTTGTCTTTGGAGAACTGTGTTCAAGGAGGCTCTGCGATCAGAGCCTGTAACTACCACACACTCCTTGCGGATGTCATTGCTACCAGGAATGCTGTTTTCCGACAGAAAAGCAGAAAGGGACAAGATGCCATGGGCTCAAATGGAAGCCCCACTAAGGCCAGTAGCACTGAGGTAAGGTCCCACAGAGAAATTGGCTCTCGGACCAGAGGATGTAGACGAAGGAGTCCTTTTAAGAATCTTGCTCCCATGGTATTGGAGAAGACTGATCTTCCCTGAATGCAGGGACGAAATGCTGATATCGCTGCCAGACGCAATCAATTAAACACAAGCCCCAGTGACTGAAGGTGCATCGGATCCTCCATAATGTCCTGGATAGAGGCCACCGTTGACTGGATTCCATGGCCTAACGACCACGCTGAATTTATTTAGCTGAATAGGCCATCCTGGTGGAAAGTCTTCTACATTTAAGGACTTGTTGGACAACTGCCGCATGTTGTTCTTCCTCATTCAACCGTGGAGCAGCCACACCACGAGGTGCAGGGAGTTGAGTGTGGGATGCAAGCTGAGGCCTTAGTTCCGAGTGGGTAAGTCGGGATGGGGAGAAAGCGATATGGGAGGCTGAACAAACAGTGAGAGAAGGTCAGAGAACCAGCACTGTCTTGGCCACACCAGGGCAGTGAGAATGAGCTTGGCTGGATGTGCTTTGAGCTTGAGGACAACCTGAGAGATGATCGGGATTGGGGGAAAAGGTGTACAGGAGAACCGACTGCCAGTTGAGGGGGAAAGCAGTGGCGCTGGAAAGCTTTTTATAGCGGGGGTGCTGAAAGCCAGCAAAACTATCCCCAAACTTTTTACCTCCTGCCCCTACCCCCCACGCCCCTTCGAGATGAGGGCCGTGTCTCCAAGAGGGAGGACCACAGACAGGGATAAAGGGGCCGAGGCTGGGGCCACGGCTGAGGGCAGACGCGGGGCCAGTAGCGGAGCTCCGCATGTGGGACTGGCAGCCAGGACCCCACGTGCGTGGCCGGGTATGGAGCTGGCAGCCGGGACCCCTGGGCACGGGGTCAGCAGCCATGATGCAGGACCCTGCATGCATGGCCAGGAGCAGGGCTGGCAGCTGGGACCCCACGTGCGTGGCTGGCAGTCAGGACCCCGCATAAAACCTGGGGATGCTGCAGCAAGCCCCGTGCTCCTACTTCCCACGCCTATGGTGGAAAGCCTCGGCTAGGAAGCAGAACAGTTGACATTTCCTGTTGTCCCCTGTAGCAAACAGGTTGGTCGTCAGAATGCCCCAAGCTGTGACGATGACCCAGAGAACACTTGTCTTCAGGGACCACTCATAACTCAGGGAAAAATATCTCCTGAGATTGTCTGCAAGATGATTCTGAACCCTGGGCAGTGAACGGCTATTGGAGTAATCTTCTCTTTGATGCAGAACCGCCTCAGCCTTATCTCGTCAAGGCAGAGCAACCTGGAGTGTGCTCCTCCTTGTTTGTTCACATAGTACATTGTAGTAGTATTGTTGGTAAATATGTGTGACAGTCTATATCCCTATGTTCACCCTCGTTACAAAACTATAATAAATTTTGTACAAAGTATGCCTTGTGAGGTATCATTTGAAAACTCATAATGTGCTGATCATTATTGTCTTGATAAAATATGTGTGGCAAGAATGTATGTAAAGTTATAAGATTCTACTTTATAACATTACTGAGACATGTTCTAAGTTTAAGAAAGCAGGCACAAACCAGTTCCTCAAAGACAAAAAGCCTGATGCCTGAGCCAGGTGTCAACAAAATCAAATGGACTATCACCTGGTTAAGTGGCCATTCGTCAGCAGGAAAATAGCGTGAGCAAGAGATCTATATTTTGGCAAAGAAACAGCTGGTGGTTCCCTTCCCTATGGATCTTCTATCTCCTGAACCTCAGCTGGAGATGATTTTCAAAGAAAAAGAGAACTATAAGAAAGGGGAACAGATACCCCAAAAGACTCCTCCCTTTCTCTCTGCCCATGACATCAAGAATACCTGAAGGACAAGGAAATTAACACTGAACTGGGGGAGGGGTCCTGGCTGAAAGGATTCCAGCCAGTAAGACTGCTGAAGCATGTGGTGAGAGAAATCTTTGCTAAAGGAACTGGCTATGTTTAGTTTGGAAAAGAGGAGATTAAGCAGCTAGCAGTCTTCAAATGCTTGAAAGGCTGCCATAAAAAAGATGGAGAAAAGTTGTCCTCTCTTGCCACAGAGGGCAGGACAAGAGGCAATGGGTTCAAACTACAGCATAGCAGTTTTAGATTAAATCTCAGGAAAAACTTCCTAACTGTAAGAACAGTAGGGCAATGGAACAGATTGTCTCGGGAGGTTTTGGAAGCTCCTTCACTGGAGGTTTTCAAAAGGAGGCTGGACAGGATAGACATCTGTCTTGCATGATTTAGACACAAAAAAACCTGAATCTTGGCAGGGGGCTAGACTAGATGACCCTTGCGGCCTCTTCTAACCCTATGATTCTATGAAGGTCTTGAGCCACTTGAGTTCGTTTCTTAAACAATCTGCAGATTGCACAATGATCTAATGTGGGGCCTCGCGGAGACACAGCAAGCACGATGTGTGGGGGATAGCTGTTGAGAATTGCTCCCCCACACAAAGGACAATGTTTAAACCTCGGTGAAGGCATCACCAAGGAAAACTAAACCAGTACAACTAACACTAACTAACCAGTACTACTAACTATATACAACAAAAGAAAACTAAACTCGTTAAGAGGTTGTGAGGTTAAGATCACACAGAGCTCCGACTCCAGCCCTGGGTGGTAAGAAGAAACTGAGAGAGGGTTGGGGAGGCACTGCCTCATGTAGCTAGAGGAGGGGCTACCACCATGAGGTGAAAGGCCACCTTCTATGGGTACTGTTAAGCAAATTTCTCCAACTCTGGTGCACTGGGTACGCACGTACCGAACTGGAATACACAGCTGCATCTACTCGGAGAAGAATACAGCATTTTTAACATTTTGCACTCAAAACACACTTAATCTGTTTGCTTTTATACAGCTATGATTTAAGAAAAGAAACACACAGCATTAACTACACTGCCCAGTGTATATCATGGCACACTGGATCCAAGTTCTGGTTCAAGACCTCCCTGAGTTCTGCAGTATGCTAGCACCAAATCCTGAGGCAAGTTGAAATGTCTGTTATGGTAGTGCAAAAATGAATGCAGACAAATTCAAAGAGATGTTTTATTTATAAATATAATTAAATATTAAAATGAATAACAATCAATACTACAGAATGCACAAGGGCCTAAGCATAAATTAGCCAGTGGCACAACAGCCTAGTGGGAAATGTTAATTAAAAATACTTGAACAGAAACAGGCTGAGGATAAAAAAAAATAAAAATCCTATACTATGTGCTTTCTTATTTGAGACATTTACAAAAAACCCCAAATCTCTAAATTCATTTCTGAGCTTCTCTGCCACTGTTAAAATACATGGAGGAAAAAGCACAGAAAATGTCTTCAGGCTTGAATCTCCACTCACCGTCAGTATATGAGTCTGGAGTAATGCCAGTGAAGTCAAGAGTTGTGGCAGCATACAACCCGTGTAAGCAAGAAGAGTATCAGGCCCTTTAATCTCAAGATGAGTATCAGTTCCTTTATCTATCTGTATACAGAATAATATATCGCTCAACTGTATTAAGACTCTTTCAGACAAACTGTTTCTCTAGATTCTTCCTCAGAGAATGTTAGCAAACATCCTGTGATGGATCCATTGAAGTATAAAACCTCATAAATTAATGTAACGTTTCCAAATAGACAACTGTATATAAAAACAGGTCAAACATTTCTGTAAATCTAGAGTAGCTCCATCAAGTTGCTTAGAGTTACTCCAGATTTACTCCAGTACAGCTGAGAGCAGAATCTGGCCCAACATTTAGGTATATTGCAGAAGAACTGAGTTTAAACATGCACGTGTATAATTTATGTCATATAAGCAGAAGGTTATGCAAGGTTTTGCTTTGTTAAATGATACAGAGAAAAAGAACGACTAAGAGAAATCAGCCTTAAATAAAACAATTCAGAACAAATTTGCAAGAGCATCTGGTGTCCTTGTGCTTGCCTCAAGTTTACCCTCAAACTTTACTCTGGTTAGTTATCCCCAGGGAAAATGGGATTCTAAGAACTTGAAAGGCCCTCACCTGTACACTGCTCCTCCTTTGTAGAGGAAATGTTTAACCAAACTGTAATTATTAGGATATGCCATTCTCTTTTAAAAGCAATGTAATTTTAATATGTAATATAGTAAGATAATGCCACTTCATAAGATTAAATATATTATAAATCATATGATTTCATCCATTCAGTCAGATGGTGCTCCTGCCATATGCATGAATGTTTCTTTAACAAACACACACACTATAACATTGTAGAGAGATCTGTTAGATTGCAGCATCACACACTTTTACTCATCTTTGCTGCTCAAGAGAAATGACTGCAGATATACAGGAAACATGAAAGTGTGGCCATTTCCATACTATATGAGAGAATGTGCCACATGGAAACACATGCCACATGTCACTCTAATGACATTTTGCTCAACATCATAGCACTGGCATAAGATGACAATGGAGACTCCAAGTCATTTTAAAGAACCACTTCATTTATAGGGAACAAGTTCATTCCTAATTAAGTTGGGAAGCCCCAGGGGTTTTCTCCAGCCTTTGCAATTCTGATTTCCTTGGGGGACTCCTGGTAAGTCTGAGAGATCCAGTGTGATTAAAGCTTTGTTGACATAAAGATCAAAATTGTACTAATCAAGCCATGCCATAGACCTATTTCCTCTTATAAAAGGTTCCTGCCACACTGCTTTAGTTCAGGGAAACTGAACTAAAAAGTGCTAGCAATGAAAAACAGGATGGGGAAACGTATGAGAAAAAAAGCGATTAACATCAAGATGTGAGAGAGCTGTCAGGACTCTATTTTCCATCTATCTTAGGTGCAAATTATATGGTCCCTATTACCAGAGTATCTGAGCACCTCACAGTCTTTAGTGTATTTATTCTCATTTTATAAATGGGAAACTCAGGCACAGAGACAGATGAAGTGACTTGTCCAAGGGCACCTAAGTAAGTCTGGGATGGAGCAGGGAATTAAATCCAGGTCTACTGAGAGCGAGACTAGCACCCTAACCACTGGACCATCCTTCTCTCTCAACAGAACTTGCGGTACTACCAAGAGCTGTAAAGTTTGTCACCCTTGAATGAGGAATCATAGCAACATGGCAAGAGGTGGTATTAGTGAACAGAGGGTATTTCAGTGTGACCAATGAAGTTAATGTCCTTGTTGCAAACAGCAACATGGTAGTGGGTGAGGCTTCCAGGAAGACTTTTCATGGTCCTTCTGCATAAAGAAAGTCATGAAGATAAGGAGACAAAGAGTGACCTGTGTAGAAGACAGAGCTGGGTGTTGGTTTAAAATTTGGAAGATGTGTCAGCTGAGTATGGCTGTAGGGCTGGCAGTCTGGTATCCTCCTGAGCAGTAATTTCTCAAATAATATTCAGCTCACTGGTAAGGTCTGATGTTATTGAAACTGTATTTCTTGAATTGTTTGAACTAGCTCAATTTATAACCTATAATAAAGTTGCCGCCTTTCGTTATTCTACAGCAATGCTGCTGCTGTTTTTCTCTGGGAAAGGGGTGAAATAGTAGTGGACCTGTCATGAACTGTTATGAAATGAAGAAATCTGAGAAACAGAAAAGAGGAAATAGAACAGGACACATTTGCAACAAAAACAAGAAGAAAGAAAAACAAGATGAAGAAAGCTGGTGAAACTTTCAAACAAAATGATGTAGCAGAGCCAAAAGGAAAATAAAAACAAATTATATGCAAGATTTCCCATCAGCAACAAACACTAATTCCAACTTCCTTCTAGAAAAGACCTTCACAAAGATCAAAGTACTCGACCATTCTGAATTCCACTTGGGTGATCAGGGATATCATGATTAGATCTGTATTTAAACAGAATTCTAATACATTTCAATTATTAGAATAACTGGAGCTAAGTGCTCCTTCTAGTTAGACCTAAATTATCCAATCCCCAACAGAAAGTGAAAAGGCATACAATATTGATACTGCGCATCACTTAGTAGAGCTGTACAAACTTTTAGCGTTCATGAGCATAAATGAAAGCTGTGCATTCAGTTCTGTTAGTTATCAGAAAACATATTACCATTTTGCTTTTATTTGCTAAGTATTTGAAGTGTAGGGTTCTAGGCCACAATCTTCAAAAGTGGCTAGTGATTTTTGGGTGGTCAAATAGAGATACCTTCTAGGAGGATGATTTTAAGAGGGCAGGTGCTCAGCACTTTTTGAAATTTAGCTCCTTTGAAAGGTGTATCAAGTCGTATACCCAAAAATTCAGGCACCCCAAATCACTAATCATTTTATAAAATCTTGGTGCTAGCCTAAATGGTTTGCATTTGTGCCTGTCACTGGTTGCTGGACTTGGAGCTGGTGGGGAGGGAAACAACAATTTTTTTTTAGCAAGGCAAATATCCTTTAAGAATCCTGTGAATAATTAACGTGGTTCTAGTACTTTATAATTGGATATCCATGTACCATAATTTGTGCCTAATTTTCACATATACTGAACACCCCCAAATCCAAATGAAATAAATGGGAGACAGAATGCTCAACACTTTTGAAAATCAATCCTTTAATAAGTAACATCATATAAATATTGTACTGAGTAGACTATTCTTTAAAAAGTTCCCCATTTCTAAACAGCTGGGGATGAAATCCTGACTCACTGAAGTAAATGAGAGTTTTGCCATTGACTTCATTGGGACTATGATTTCATCCGCTATTGTTTTGCCACAGGACTCCAGGGCCTAAGGTTTCCCAAGGTCCATAGGAGTTACTCGTGTGTTACTGCAGAAGACTTGGGTTCTGTATAATTTCAACTAACCACAAAAAGCAGTCATGTATAAGTCAGCCTTCGTGTCTCCATTATTAAAATAAGGTGAGAACATTCATTATTATTCATTGCAGATGCATTATAAGTAAAATACATAGTGCCCAAATAGCTGTGAGATTCATTTTTTCTCCCGCAAACCAATTGCTATTACATTTGAACATAAATGAGATATTGTTTAGAGATGGGCCAGAATCAGAACTGTAGATCTGGGCTTCCAGGAACTTTGGCAGGCTTAAAATCTGAGTGAATGTTGTAGCTGGGGTCTTTCTTTATAAGGGGTCAATCCAAACTCCTTGCCCCCTAGGTTCTGACTGCTCTTAAACTTTGGGAGATCAAATGCCAGATCTAGATCTGAATGTTGCAGCTGAAGATCATCCCCAATATAAACTTGCATCGGCTACTTTCATTTCTTATACCAGCAGTTACCAACAAAAAATGAAAACTACAACAATGATATCCAGCATTTAAGAAAAAAAAGCAAGAGAAATGTCATTCTATAGTATTACTGATTAGGTTTTATGAGAGAGCTCCCAAATTCTCCAAGTAAATAACTCAAACATTCTAAACAGAAGACACAACCCCAACTACTTTGAAAAATTAATGAAGATGATTGTTGGAAAGAATAACGAGAAATCATCCATAGTCAGACACTTCAATGAAAAAAGATCACTCAGTCACAACCTATTAGATATATGGAGATTGAATATGCGGCACGACTGAGAAGAGGGAGTGATTGATAGAAAATGCCTATTGCAGCAAACAGAATAATTTTCGATCCCTCATTAACTGACACCAGGCCCTACAGGCATGAGTGAAGTCCTGGAGTTCACATGTTCTATGACAGATAGATCAGCTGTGGTAGTAAGTGATGGGATGTCTGATGGGATCAGCACTCATGTTTAAGGAAAGGGGAAATAGATTTTGGGGGCAAAACATTTAAATGATCAGTTAAAACGTATCAATCTGCAAATTCACATTAACACTGTTTCTCAGATATGGGATGTGATACAGTTGTTTTGATTAAAACAAATCTATTCTGAATTCATGGTACGCAAACATCTAAACCCCCAGGAATTTTTTTGTAATGTGCTCCCAACTTTAGAATAATAATATCAGAGCTATTTAAGAATTATGACTTTCCAATTTCTTTACTAGAAATTGCTGTAGAAAATTTATTGTTTCGGCTTGTATTTCTTGTTACTTGATATCATTTGAGTGTTGAATAAGAAACAATGTGCATTGATCTTTCTTGTGACAAAATAGTAGGATCCTACTGGTGAGGCATTGAGATGATTATAGTGGAGAATGTACATTTAAGTGAAAAATGTGTATTAATATAACAAGATCAATAGGGTTTATTTGGGTTTATGTTGTCTTTAAGTGAGTCAAGTGCTCGCAAGGTAATGAGGAGGATTCACACTGATTTCAGGAGATTCAAAGAGAAAACAACACTCTCCTAATGCGATTCAAGCAGAGAACCCTACGAGTGTATGACACAAGCTTCTTCTGTCTCTAAAAACATGACAGTTCATAATCCTAATGCAGTGATATAAAACACTTCAAGACCCTACATTGCTCAGTCCCTGCTTACATCTTTGACCTGATATCCTGTAGTACTGTCCCCTTTCTCTCTACTCTGTCAATGATGCCAATCTCAATATCCCTTTTTATTCTCTCAGAAGTGTCTCATTGTTTTCTTACATGGTGCCCCTTAAACTCAGAACACCTCTCCTCAGCCCCCTCTAATCTGCACACAGCTGCCTTATCACATTCAGCTGCACACATACAAAATGAGAAATGACTGCCTAGGAAGGAGTACTGCGGAAAGGGATCTGGGGGTCATAGTGGACCACATGCTAAATATGACTCAACAGTATAACACTGTTGCAATAAAAGCGAACCTCATTCTGGGATGTATTAGAAGTATTCTAAGCAAGACACGAGAAGTAATTCTTCCTCTCTACTCCACACTGATTAGGCCTTAACTGGAGTATTGTGTCCAGTTCTGCACGCCACATTTCAGGAAAGATGTGGACAAATTGGAGAAAGTCCACAGAAGAGCAATAAAAATGGTTAAAGGTCTAGAAAACATGACCTATGAGGGAGATTGAAAAAACTGGGTTTGTTTAGTCTGGAAAAGAGAAGACAGAGAGGGGACGTGATAACAGTTTTCAAGTACATAAATGGTTGTTACAAAGAGGAGGGAGAAGGAATTGTTCTTAACCTCTGAGGATAGGACAAGAAGCAAGGGGCTTAAATTGCAGGAACGGAGGTTTAGGTTGGACATTAGGAAAAAATTCTTAACTGTCAGGGTGGTTAAGCACTGGAATAAATTACCTAGGGAGGTTGCGGAATCTCCATCATTGGAGATTTTAAAGAGCAGGTTAGACAAATACCTGTCAGGAATGGGCTAGATAATACTTAGTCTTGCCATGACTGCAGGGGACTGGACTAGAAGTCCTCTCAAGGTCCCTACCAGTCTTATGATTTTATGATTCAAATTCCTCCTAACAACTTACTTTGGCTGCCTCACTTGTGAGAAGTGAAAGTGAGGAAGATGTATTTTAAAAAGTAACAGACCCATCAAGACATGCCTTAATGAGTTATCAGCTTCCTCTTCCCGCTTGTCTAGGATCTTTACTTCTTATGTCATACTGAATGTAATTTGCACACTCCCCTGAACAGGGACCATGGCTTTTTATATTTTGTGAGGAGTCTAGCACATTTTTTGGTGCTTACAAATAATATATAGTAATAATAAAGGAGAGAGAAAGTGTTTGTATCTTTTATCTTGATAAAAGCCAAATTAGACCCTGTAACCATTTATCTATAAACATGACATCTGTATGACATATAAAGTATGATTCCATTGTTTTTGGTTTAAATAATTTCTGAAAATGTTAGGGGCACATGTGGTGTTCCCGCCAAATAAATCCTCCAGAAGGGAAGCTGACGTCACTCAAACGGCAGTTCTCTTCCCCTGGTATGAAAAGCTGTTCAGTGCAAGCGCAAATGCTACACTTAGAAAGGAAAAATCAATGCACAACTACAAAATGGGGAAAAACTGGCTAGGCAGCAGTACAGCTGAAAAGGATCTGGGGATTATAGTGGATCACAAATTGAACACGAGTCAAGAATGTGATGGAGATGTATAAAAGGCTAATATAATTCTGGGGTATATTAACAGGAATGTTTATATATATATAACAAGGGACATATATAAAAGACAAGAGAGGTAACCGTCCCACTCTATTCGGCACAGGTGAGGCCTCAGCTGAAGTACTGCATTCAGTTCTGATCTAGATCCAGTTCTGGATGTCAACTTTAACAAAGGCAAAAGAAGAACTAATGGGTTTAATCTGCTGCAAAGGAGATTGAGATCAGATATTAGGAAAAAATTTCTAACTATAAGGGTAATTAAGCTCTGGAATAGACTCTCAAGGGAGGTTGTGTAATCCTCATCACTGGAGGTTTCTAAGAACTGGCTGGACAAAACTTGTCAGGGATGGTCTAGGTTTTCTTGGCCCTGTCGCAGTGGAGAGGGTTGGACTAAATCAGTGGTTCTCAAAGCCAGTCCACCACTTGTTCAGGGAAAGCCCCTGGCGGGCCGGACCGGTTTGTTTACCTGCCGTGTCTGCAGGTTTGGCCGATCGCGGATCCCATTGGCCGCGGTTCGCCGCTCCAGGCCAATGGGGGCTGTGGGAAGGGTGGCCAGCACGTCCTTTGACCTGCGCTGCTTCCCGCAGCCCCCATTGGCCTGGCGTGGCGAACCGCTGCCAGTGGGAGCCACGATCGGCCAAACCTGTGGATGCGGCAGGTAAACAAACCGATCTGGCCCACCAGAGGCTTTTCCTGAACAAGTGGCGGACCAGCTTTGAGAACCACTGGACTAAATGACTTTGAGGTCCTTTCAGCCCTACATTTCTATGATTCTATGAATTCACCACCCAAACTAGGGCTTCACTTCAGGTAAGGAGCAAAAGTGTGTGTGTATGTTTATCTGGCAACTCACTCACAAAGTGTGTGTGCATGTTTATCTGACACAGAAGATTCAAGTCCTGATTCTGCAATCTGATCCTGTATATGCACCCCTGGAGTCCTACTGAAGTCAACAGGGGACACAGATCTGAGCCGAACAGATTGCAAGGACCTTGGATTGTATTTCACCAACTAGAATTAGCCAGATATTCTTCCACTGAGCAAGGGGACAGGAGAGGATTAAAAACTAGGCGCAACTGTTAGAGAGAAAAAGAGATATAGTCGCTCTCATTAATAACTCTAATCACAACTAGTGATGGATGTGCAGTGCCCCAAAAGATTTGTAGTTTCAGTTCTGATAATTCAAATAATATATATATATATGGATTTATCTACGCCATTTGAATGTGGCTTCCTCTCCAGTGACCCTCCCTTTGGTCTCTGGACTCTTCACTTTCCCTTATGGCAACAACAGCCCTACTAGAGGGAAATTTGGCAATCTTCCTCCCACCCCCATGGAAGTATTCAGGAGAAAAGCTCCATGCTCCTTACTAACCATCCGCAGCACTCTTTAGGAAGGGTCTACATGAGGCAGTAGTGATTCTGGGCCTACTGCTGTGCCTTTTGAGTTTGTTTTTTGGGACTTTCCCCAAAAAGCTGCCCCAGAGAACATGCAGTATGGGAACCTCATGCTGCATGAGAGTGGGTGTTTCCCAGGAGTGCTGCACTCTCAGATGCCACTAGGAGCCAGAGCATCCCCAGAATGCAGGACAAGCCACCCTCATCAATTCCCTAACACATCCTCTGCTGGATAGGAAAATACCAAAACTATATGTAGTGCTGTATGTGTTCAGCTAAACTACTTTTGACAACATCAAGCAGAGGATGCTGCATGCCTTTTTTAAGCAAAAGCTCTAATTCAGGTTACTGGCTTTTTCACAGTTTTAAGCCTGCCTAGAGTTTTTTTAATCATGTTCTTAAAGGTCGAGTGTTTCTGCAAAAATGTTGTTAAGCTCCT
This sequence comes from Natator depressus, assembly GCF_965152275.1. Classification (NCBI taxonomy): domain Eukaryota; kingdom Metazoa; phylum Chordata; order Testudines; family Cheloniidae; genus Natator; species Natator depressus. The sequence continues at coordinate 243,935,321 of NC_134235.1, read as the reverse complement.
TAACCATGTTCCTCATGAACAGAAAACCTCTGACTTTCATAACATTAACCTTTTTGGAAATTTACAGACAGGAAAAGAACCAAAAGGAAATATTCTCAAATGATCTTTAGGTTTCCCTATTTAGTATCATTTTATGATCTAGTAAATATCAAGTAGTCCACCTTAGGATTTTGCTCTCCAATACTAAATGGTACAAATGTTGATCATCTTGAAATTATCCACAAATTACAAAAATCCCAGTAGTGTATCAATGAGGGGAACTGCTAAACAAAAAGACACAATGGTTGCAAGTTAATTTTTTAAATAGAAATGTTACATTTTTTAAAAAGTAGTTTTACGTAAAGACAAAGTTAGAGGCTAAATTTCTACCAACGAAGCAAAATGAACAAATTATTCCATCCTAGGATTGCTGTTGTCCAAGGGCTGAACTGGAAAATAGTGAAACTGTTCCAAGCTCAGCCCACAAGAAAAGCTCAACCCACTGGAGATGCCGGAATTAGATGCCGCTCACAGAAGACTGTGCAGATGTTCAGTAAATCAGCATCCGTATTCTGTAGGGCTCCTTAGACTCCGCTTCCCCTTAGTGGGGCTTGGACAGCCTGCTGCTTTTTTGGGCCTGGCTCCTTCTTGATGGAGGAAGAATAAATATGTGCTTGTACTCTATCAAGTGCTACCAGAGGTGGATTAAGGTTTTGTGGGGCCCTAAGCCAGAGCAAGTGAGGGACCCCTCACCACCCCTTCCATGTGCAATCTCCCCCGCCATTTCATCCCTTCCTCCTGCGGCCTCACCCATGGCCCTACCCCTTTCTGGTCCTTTCCCCCATCATGGCCACAATGGGGAGTGACAGCTCCCCCAGCCCTGAGGCTGCAGCAGGGAGCTAGAGCTCCTCCAGTCCCGGGGCTGCAGCCAGGGCTGGGTGCTAGGGCTTCCCCTGCCCTACCTGCCCAGCTCTCCTGCCGGGGAGCGGGGTTGGGGCGTGGGGGCTTCCCTCACCCTGCCAGGCCAGTGCTCTGACTAGGGAGGAGGGTTGAGGGCTTCCCCTGCCCCTCCTGGCACCCCTGCTGAGGAGCAGGGTCGGGGCACAGGGCTTGCTCTGCCCTGCCCACGCGGTGCACCTGTTGGGGCATGGGGTTGGGGCGTGGGGGGGCCCTGCCCCACCTGCCTGGCACTCCTGCCAGGGAGCGGGGTTGGGGTGCAGGGGCACCCATTTTTCCAAGGCCTCCCAATTGGCCAAGGCCCCTGGGCACTAGCCCCATTGGTCCAGTGGCTAATCCGCCACTATGCTACCCACTTGGAGTATCAAAATGAGACATCATTTACAGGAGATTATGCAAATCATCATAACATGATCCTCCTCCTTACTTCAGTGCTTTGATCAGCAATGAAATAGTTAACAATGTCACCATTTAAATCATCCCTGATGTGAACATGAACGGTGCAGTTCACTGTTCTCAGAGCTATTGTTTCAGGCAGTCAGAAGGGTAAGGCAGACTTCTCTCATTGGTTTATACTGAATTCATGTTTTCCTCATTATCTCCTCAACCCTGGGCATGGACTAGAGCCTTAGTTCTTATTTTAAGTGGAAGCTTAGGTTCTGGAGCACCAGACGGCAGCTTAAAAGAGGTATTGACATGTCATAATACCACATACTGTTCCGATTCAAACCTTGTTGCTATCTTTGGGACACTAATTAACGTTTATGAAACAAAATGTATGTCAGCTTTGGAAATCTGTATGAAAAGCCTATATATAAATACATTGAAAATAAAACATATCTGCATCTCTGGGGTGGAGAGGTGGGTGTCAACAGGTAGCCCATTCCCAGAATTTGCTAGCTTCCGTAGCTGATGATAAAAATCTGAAGGAGGGAGAGGTGGATCGTCTCCCACTGTGGACTGTTTCTACATAAGCTACCATTACTCTACTAGCTGCAGGCCTGTGGAGTGTAGAAGAACTGATGGATGACTTGAAGACCTCCATTTTGCTGAAGTTTTCCTTCCCAGGTGAAGACACTGGGCCCAGGCTGGCTTTGAAGAGTGCTTCTAGATGAAAGAGACCTCGGACAGAGTTTGGGATTTAATTCTCTAGGAATTAATTGGACAGTTTGGCTCAAAATGTGCCATCAAGACAGGTACCTGCTGAAAAGCAGCCTCCTTCCGGTTCAGGAGGTGTGGGGTAGCTCCTGTCACTGAGAATCGAACATAGGATTTGGGCCCTTTGAAGTTGCTGTTGGGATTTAACTGGCTCTTACTACCAGGCTAATGGAGTCCCCCCATTCCTGCTTCAGGTGCTTGTGTAAAAAACCCTTTTCCTTTCAGATGGAGGTCAAAGTGGAGAAAGAGGGAAAAAACTGAAGAAAGTCTGTCTGAAAAGGCCTAAGGCTGAGGTCTGCCTCTGAGGGTAGAGGGACAAGACTGGGGGGGAAATATGGCTGCAGTTTGAAAAGGCCTGCCACCAGGGGGCAATCGAAAGTGGGCTGTTCACGGAGGGGGGAGTTACAAGAGGAACATCTTGTTCTGACTCAAAGTTGAAAAAGGTGCAAAAACTCAGCAGTTTTCTAAGTCTGAGGTAGTAGTGGATTCCCATAAAGGAGAACATATAAAATACTCTGGAGCACTGAAGGCAATAATGCCTAAAAAATTGCTCCTTTGCTAATCTGTCCTCAGCTATCCCAACGCTGCTGTAAGGTCTAACAAACTGGTGGTTCATTAGGGTAATATCCTGATTTGATGAAGGAGGAACGTGGAACAAAATATAAACAGTGAACATATTCTGGCAAGTCACTGTGTATAGGTGCCTGACAGAGAATGCACACAGGGGATGCACGGAGCAGCTGTTTTCAGGATCAAATTCAGCTCCCACAAAAGTCATGAGCAGGCCACTCTGCAAGCCTGCCATAAGAGAAGCCTTGGAATGGTGTTCCAGGGCGTAAGGGAGCATGGTCAGTACATTTCTGCTATGCACACAATGATTTGCTAATTACACTTGCTCCTCCCCAAAATGGGCCAGATCCACAGCTGGTGTAAATCAACATTAACATCAATGCAGCTATGACAATATTCACCGACTGAGGATCTGGTCCATATGCATGGACTGCTAACAGCCAGGATTCAAGCATACATTCATGCTGCCTTTTTGGCATGAGTATGTGCCCGTTTGGGGTCACACCTATAAGGAGCCAATCAAACATCCTAGAAACCTGCTTCTATACAGCATTCAAAAGAGTGGTAAAACTGCTACCCGAGAGAATTTTTTTTTTTAGTAATCTCTGCATTATGTTGGATGAAGTTGATTTTTGCAAGGTACTAGGCTGTGTGCCAGCCTGAGGTGAGGTGACTTGACATTTTCACTGTTACATATCTTAAAATCCAATCTCTTTTGGGTCAGACATCCCACTCTCCCTGGGGATAGCTTCCCAGGAAGGAAGAGTCACTACCTTCTATTCACACAAACCGTATGACTACCTCTGCGTTGGAACCTGCTTTGAAGCAAGTGTCGCTGTTCTCGATGAGAATGCTTTGAAAAGAGGCAGGGCCCACAGTACGGCTGAGCGTTGTAGCATGGCTGAATGGCTGCATTAGACCCCTCCATTTTCTAATGTAATTAGAAAACAGCTGTGAAGGAACTGTCAATTGTTTTTTGGCAGTAATGGTCCATTTTTCACCCATAGAAATGATTAATCAGACCCTGAAATTTTATAATATCTGCTGAGAGTGTAATGGCAGAAGCCATGCTCATGATTTTAAATCTCACTTACTTCATTTTTGACTGGCTGAATTATTCCCATGTCCCCTGGGATCCTACAGTGTGTTTGAATTCCCATATTCATCATAGCTCTACTGGGACGGGAAAAGCAGAGTCGGTTGTTGGGATGTATTTTAAAGAATCCTTATTGAGGTTACAGGGACAAACCATCCCGATGTGTAGAAAGAATAGTAAATATGGCAGACAACCAGCCTGGCTTAAATGTGAAATCCTTGCTGATCTTAAACACAAGAAAGAAGCTTACAAGAAGTGGAAGATTGGACAAATGACCAGGGAAGAGTATAAAAATATTACTCAGGCATGCAGGAGTGAAATCAGGAACGCCAAATCACACCTGGAGTTGCAGCTTGCAAGAGATGTTAAGAGTAACAAGAAGGGTTTCTTCAGGTATGTTAGTAACAAGAAGAAAGTCAAGGAAAGAGTGGGCCCCTTACTGAAGGAAGGAGGCAACCTAGTGACAGAGGATGTGGAAAAAGCTAACGTACTCAATGCTTTTTTTGCCTCTGTCTTCACAAACAAGGTCAGCTCCCAGACTACTGCACTGGGCAGCACAACATGGGGAGGAGGTGACCAGCCCTCTGTGGAGAAAGAAGTGGTTCGGGACTATTTTGAAAAGCTGGATGAGCAAAAGTCCATGGGGCCGGATGCGCTGCATCCGAGAGAGCTAAAGGAATTGGCGGATGTGATTGCAGAGCCATTGGCCATTATCTTTGAAAACTCATGGCGATCGGGGGAAGCCCTGGACGACTGGAAAAAAGCTAATGTAGTGCCCATCTTTAAAAAAGGGAAGGAGGAGTATCCTACGAACTACAGGCCAGTCAGCCTCACCTCAGTCCATGGAAAAATCATGGAGCAGGTCCTCAAAGAATCAATTCTGAAGCACTTAGAGGAGAGGAAAGTGATCAGCAACAGTCAGCATGGATTCACCAAGGGCAAGTCATGCCTGACTAAACTAATTGCCTTCTATGAAGAGATAACTGGCTCTGTGGATGAGGGGAAAGCAGTGGACGTGTTGTTCCTTGACTTTAGCAAAGCTTTTGACACGGTCTCCCACAGTATTCTTGCCAGCAAGTTAAAGAAGTATGGGCTGGATGAATGGACTATAAGGTGGATAGAAAGTTGGCTAGATTGTCGGGCTCAACGGGTAGTGATCAATGGCTCCATGTCTAGTTGGCAGCCGGTATCAAGTGGAGTGCCCCAAGGGTCAGTCCTGGAGCCGGTTTTGTTCAATATCTTCATAAATGATCTGGAGGATGGCATGGATTGCACCCTCAGCAAGTTTGCAGATGACACTAAACTGGGAGGAGAGGTAGATACGCTGGAGGGTAGGGATAGGATACAGAGGGACCTAGACAAATTAGAGGATTGGGCCAAAAGAAAACTCATGAGGTTCAACAAGGACAAGTGCAGAGTCCTGCACTTAGGACGGAAGAACCCAATGCACAGCTACAGACTAGGGACCGAATGGCTAGGCAGCAGTTCTGCAGAAAAGGACCTAGGGGTGACAGTGGACGAGAAGCTGGATATGAGTCAACAGTGTGCCCTTGTTGCCAAGAAGGCCAATGGCATTTTGGCATGTAAAGTAGGGGCATTGCCAGCCGATCGAGGGACGTGATCGTTCCCCTCTATTCGACATTGGTGAGGCCTCATCTGGAGTACTGTGTCCAGTTTTGGGCCCTATGCTACAAGAAGGATGTGGAAAAGTTGGAAAGAGTCCAGCGGAGGGCAACAAAAATGATTAGGGGTCTGGAACACATGACTTATGAGGAGAGGCTGAGGGAACTGGGATTGTTTAGTCTGCGGAAGAGAAGAATGAGGGGGGATTTGATAGCTGCTTTCAACTGCCTGAAAGGGGGTTCCAAAGAGGATGGATCTAGACTGTTCTCAGTGGTGGCAGATGACAGAACAAGGAGTAATGGTCTCAAGTTGTAGTGGGGGAGGTTTAGGTTGGATATTAGGAAAAACTTTTTCAGTAGGAGGGTGGTGAAACACTGGAATGCGTTACCTAGGGAGGTGGTGGAATCTCCTTCCTTAGAAGTTTAAGGTCAGGCTTGACAAAGCCCTGGCTGGGATGATTTAGTTGGGGATTGGTCCTGCTTTGAGCAGGGGGTTGGACTAGATGACCTCCTGAGGTCCCTTCCAACCCTGATAGTCTATGATTCTATGTGAAAACAGTACAGCCACAGGTAGTGCCTTTTATCCGTGGCTCCTCTTTGGCATCAAAGTGATGATGGGACCAGCACTGGTGGCAATAATGTACCTGTTTTTAAAAAAATTAAATAAAGAGTGAGCAGTGGCCCTCATGCAGGGGAGAAGAAAAAACCAGGGGAATTGAAGAAACCAGTAACTCCCGCCCCCGGATGTCAATTCTCACATCTCACCAAAATGTGTGTAAGATTGGCACTCAGGAACAGTACTGTAGGTCTGGATGCTGCTAATCTCCACCTCCACAGGAACTAAATTTAGGCGACTAGCTGTCTATTAAAGCAGCAGATATATTATTTTATTAGAATAATGCTATTCCTTAGAGCCTGTTCCTCATCTCTGCTTCTTTCAATAAAAATATGTCGAAGTACAATAAGACTATCAAGTTTCAGAATGTGAACTGGGATCCTTTCCTAGACGGCACGAGTATTACTGACTAAACAATTATAACAACTCTAAAAATATCCAGGGCCAAATTTTCAACCGAGGTCCAAAATAAATGTCTGTGTCAGTTATGACAGGATATGTCACCATGTGCATGTGGAAAATGGGTAACTGCTAAGAACATATTTGTGCACTTGTTTCAGTGCTTGTTTACATGCACAAATGCAAATTAGTTGGCACGATACACGAGTGCAAATGTTGCAATTGCAATTTTAGACACACCATCTGAAAATGTGGCCCTTTGGCCTCCTTGCTCTTAATTGTTCTGGCCTGGACAGTTGTTCTCTGTCTTCAAAATTAAACACGTTGGCTTGATACTTTTTAATCTTAACAGAGCTAGCCTTGGACAAAAACACCATCCAAAAACAGATTAAAGTTTAATCTGGTAATCTGATCCCATATGGCACCTAGAAGAATGGGAGAAATGAGAGTTTGGTAGTAAAGAAATTACCCATAAAATGGCTGCCTAAACCAGGATCAAATTAGCTCATCAGCATTCAGCATGAAAAGACAAAAATACAAGAACAAGAGAAGTTAAAAAGGTGAGCAGAGATAAGAAACCCAGTGTTGTTTCTTAAATGATCAGGAGAAAGATAACAATGATATGATCTACACATAAACACCACCTTCCAGAGTATTGGGTCTACATTAGGTAGTATTATGGTGCATATACTTCACTCTTCCATTTATTGCACAAGGTATTAGTGGAGGAAGGCAACACAAGGTGTGATCTAATATTGGCCAAGCTCTGTGCTCAGATACATTGTGGCTTCCACTGAGTTCAATGAGAGCTTCATGTGTGCATCACAAGGCAAAATTTGGTCCCATATTTTTTGCTACACATACCACTAAAGAGAATGAGGGTGGCCTTGTAGTTCAATCACAAGGCTGAGCATCAGGAGATCTGGGGACTGATATCTGGCTCTGCCACAGAAGTCTTGTGGTACCTTAGGCAAGTCATTTAAATCTGTCTGCCTTGGGTTCCCAATTTATTGTCTACATAGCACCAGAAATGTGCTAAGTTTTTTGCACATATAATATAAGGTATTCCTCTGCCTCCAAGACTTTACAATCTAAAAGGAACAGGCAAAGAGAGAGACGCAGGATACAATCAAAGGGGCTCACAGATGTATTGGGCAGACATCTTGTTAATCGATGATGTTTTCCCTTTGTGCCCTTCCCTTTTCTCATCAAGTTCAGCTGCTCTTTGTTACCTCACATTTGAATATGTCCTTGTGCTACACCTTCCCTTCACTTGGTCCTGATCCTACTAGGTCAGGGGTGGGCAAATTTTTTGGCCTGAAGGCCACATTGGGTTTCCAAAATTGTATGGAGGGCCGGTTAGGGGAGTCTGTGCCTCCCCAAACAGCCAGGCATGGCCCGGCCCCCGCCCCCTATCCGACCCCCTCCAGCTTCTCACCCCCTGATGGCCCCCCAGAACCCCTGCCCCATCCAACTCCCCTGTTCCCTGTACCCTGACGGCCCACCTGGAACCCCTGCCCCATCCACTCCTCCCTGTCCCCTGACTGCCTCCAGACCCCCACCCCTGACTGCCCCCCACTGCCCCATCCAAGCCCTCCTCTCATTCCTGACTGCCCCCCAGAACCCCTGTGCCATTCAACCCCCCTGTTCCCCACCCTCTGACCGCCACAACCCCATCCACACCCCTGCCCCCTGACCACCACCCCGAACTCCCCTGCCCTCTATCCAACCCCCCCTGCTCCCTGCCCCCTTACTGCGCTGCCTGGAGCACCGGTGGCTGGCGGCACTACAGCTGGCCGCACAGAGCACCAGGACAGGCAGCTGCGCTGCCCGGCTGGAGCCAGCCATGCCACCGTGCAGCACAGAGCACTGGGTCAGGCTGCGGCTCTGCAGCTGCGCTGCCCGGCAAGAGCTCGTCGCCCCGCTGCCCAGAGCATTGCGCCAGCAGCACGGTGAGCTGAGGCTGCGGGGGAGGGGGAACAGTCACAGTTCAGCATACCAATCTGTGTCAGAAGTACAAAATGAAAAATGGCAGATCAGTGCACAAAGCTAATAGATCCATGCCTTTGCTGTGTGTTTATACACACACACACACACACAATGCTCACCTCATATAGAGCTAGAAAATCCCACCAAGGCCAAGAGTTCCAAGATAAGAAACCCAAATTAGAAAAATCTCTCTTTCAAGTGGATCCTGAAAACACCTACAACAATGAAGCACAGGGCTTTGTCTCACTGAAGCCAATGCTACTAAGCATCACCTTTACTGCAACCCGATCTGTCCAGGCAGAGCTCATGGGGGCACTATGAGTGCAGGGAAGTGCCCACAAAGAGCCAGTTGCAGTCTTGGGTCCTAAAGTAGTAAATGTTTGCAGGATCTGGCCCCTATTTGTTTGTCTCTCTCTCTCTCTCTCTCTCCCATTCCCTTCCCCTCACTCAGAGGCACCCACCTCTCTACAAAATGTTCCCAATCTCCCCAACCCATTCAAAATGCACTTCAAGAAAACCTTCACTTTTAACTGCTTCTCTAAAGCCACCCACTTGCTGAGGAAAATACACACAACCTACCAGCTTTAATTTTGTATGGGGGACAGCTGGGGAAAAGGGGACAGAAACCTCTTTTAGAAAATACTTTAAAAATAATAGTGGAATCCTTGAGACATTTCTTAAAAATAAATACAGCTGAACCATCCCTGGAAAAGGCCTGAGGAAAGATCTCTTCCTGATGCATTAGGGTATGTCTACACTGCAATTAGACACCTGTGGCTGGCATATGCCAGCTGACACAGGCTTGTGCAGCTTGAGCTAGGGAGCTGTTTAATCACAGTGTAGATGTTCCAGCTCAGGCAGCCCAGCTCAGGCAGCCCAAGCTCCCTCCTTGCAGGGTTCTAGAGCACAGTGTCCGGTCCGAGCCCAAACGTCTACACCTCAATTAAACAGTCCCAATGCATGAGCCCAAGTCAGCTGGCTCAGGCCAGTGGTAGGTTTTTAATTGTAGTGTAGCCATACCCTTAGTGTCATAGTTATAAGGTAAGTTATGCTTTAGACCCCTTCAGCCCCTCAGGTGATAGGCCTGGCTTCCTGCACCTCTCTCAAAGGGTAGAATCCCAGGTCTTGGATTGGATCTCTGAGCTTCAGCCACCCGTTTCCCAACTTTGTTAACAGGCCCCAATGTATTTGCCACCTGTAAGCCCTTTTCCTCCAGGGACCTATGACCAGCAAACTGATTAAAGGGACTCAAAAAACACGTTCTTCTCAAAGCATTATTTATTTACTCAAAGGTACAAAGCACACAGAAGGAAGAGTAAAACAGTAAAGATCTACACTCATCTTTCCCCTTATCTAACCTTAATCTTTCCTTACAAGCCTGGGTAAGTTCCATTAATTCCAGTTACCTCGATCAGCTGGGAGAAGCCGACTGTACTGCTCCAGAGTGCTCTCTGTCTCTCTCTGTTAGAGGCTGCCCTCCAGCTGCCACTGACAATCCACTCCACTCCCCCACCTTTCTGCCTAGCTAATGTCTTTAAGGTTTTAGTATCCTCTTTGATTCTACATTTGGCCTGGGAAGAATAAACTTTGCCAGCCTAGTTGGAGCCAGGCCAAGGGGTATTCCCCAATTAATAGCTTCATCGTTCTTTCCCCCCAGGACCCTTGGTATTCTCTGAACTGTATCTTATCATTGGCATTGTTTCCTTTCCTGCTGCCCCACCCCTTTGCTACAACCTCCTTTGATTTAACTCCTTGGAGTCAGCCAGGTCAATATAAAAACAGTTTATGTAAGGTGCACCTGATATTCAGAAAAATAATACACCTAACTCCCTCATTCTCCACACTGAGGTAAGCTAGGAGTTCCCTATTTTACAAATGTGAGAGGGGTGGAACCTTTTCCTGAAAATGGCATCTTGTTTGCACAGTGTAAAAAGCATGTCCCACTGTTAGTGTATGCTTGGGATCACTGGCAGAGCAGTGGCCGCATCTCTATCAGCATTTGGAACAGAAACATTTATTGGCAGCTTAAGGAGAAAAATTGGCAGACACAATGTAAACAGAAGCAACTATATCGATAATCCTTTACTAAACCTTTCTCAAAAATGTCTTCCAGATTATAATCTTCTCTGAGCAGTGGGGTGGGGTGTAGGGAGGATGATCTTTCTTGTGTCAGAGTTTGGCTACAATAAATGCTTAAGGAAGATAACTTGCCTTTTTGACTACTATGTCTTCTTAGCTGTCTTTTATTTAATTATTTGTAATATTTCCCCCCTTGATGTGTTGTATTTAAAAAGCAGGAAAATGAAGACCAATCTTATGTAAATGCACTACCATGTTTCCTGCAACAGATACAACAAATGAAGTATCCTTGTTTCAGCTCAATAATCTTGTTTAATTACCCAGTTTTTGGATATGAGAAAACAGAGCTCCTGATACTGGTCTAACACAGACCAGCATATATCAGGAATAGCTCCACTGAATTCAGTGGAGTTACATGGGTGTAAGGAAGATCAGAATCAGGTCACAGTCCGTTTAGGGGCTTGATCCTATATAAGGACCCTAGCCCCAGTAAAATAAAGCACATAGGCATGTGCTTAATTTTAAGCACTAGTAGTCCCACTGTCTTTGGCTGGTTAAACAGGGGATATGACTGCCTCAGCCTTGCATCCTTGAGGGAGCACAAAGCATCCAAAGCATGTCAGTGAATCTAGACCAAAATTGAAAGTCATATTTTCTAGAAAGGCTAAATTCTCCTTGCATCTCACAACATCCAGTGCCTTTAGGATTAACCTTTCAGTACTGTTCAGAATACTGCTTAATAACAAAAGAACACACTGGAGCCTGGAAAGGGGGTGAGTAAGACTTATGCCACCAAACCCAGCTAAAGATGGAATTAATGGATGGAGCTCACCAATCTCAGCTCATATTTGTTACAGAGGCTGCTCAAAGTGAATACATGCCTTAAATATAGAAGGGCAGTGTCACATACATGACAGCTATAAATGCAGGGTCAACAGTTGCCTTGAAATATTTTTCTTAAGCAGTTGTGATGGATTCCTGGATTGTTGAAAGTTTTATGTGACATTTTGTTGTTATGAATTCCCTGGCATAAAAACGCCGAGGCTGTCAGTTAGAGCTGATACTGTTGAAGGAGTTTATAGAACCTTGAACTCTTCTTGTTTACAGAAACAATGTTAGTATAAGCCATTCATGGGATGCCAAGACACTGTGGGAGTGCTAAGTTTTGCCATCAAATGATATGTATTTCTTTACTTTAACTAGTTAGAAACAACAACTCAGTCTAACCCAAAGCACACTGAAGTCACTGCAGGTGTTATCACTGACTTTCAAATTAGACCCATAGTGCCCTTTTCATCTTGAAGGATTCCAAAGCACTTTGCAAATTTATAAACCAGTGAAGTTCAGCTACTTTTGGAGTGGTCATTTTAAAATAATATTTGAAAGACAATGCTTCCAGCAGTATTGTGTCGACTAGCTCTATGCTGAGGCATTCATTTAATACTGGCTTCTACTAAAGGACCAACAACTCTTCCTGCAGTACTTCGGTTTTTCTTGGTGATCTCCCACTCTAATTTTGATCAGGCCCAAGCTGTACTAATGTAAGTATGATTGAGGTAATAGGGTCGCAGAGTCCACTCTGGAGAGGCGGTTTGCTTGAATTAATTAATATTAAATAAGTTATAAAATGTGAAGTGTCCTGATTCTTCACTGGCTAGTCTAGTCATTTACACCAATGTTCAGTGGGTATAAAATGCTACCATTGTGATTTGGCAGCATCTCACTCCTATTTCACAATCGTTGTGCAGAGTGAAAAAAAAAAGGAGTATGCCAGGCAGTGGTTAATGAAGTCCTGTATCTGCACTTCCACAATAAAACCTTTCCATTGTTTTATGATGTGGCTGTAAAAATGTGCACCAAGAATGTTTGAATCGTGGCAGTTCAGATCTAAATCAAGGGGGGATTTTTAAACAACTACATTAAATGTAAATCTCCTTTTTTGCCCCCAGTTACATAAATTCAAAAATTTCTATATCAATGTTAAAAACAGAGTTTTTTGGCAAAAAATCTAATTCAGAATATGTTCTCATCTTTGTTGGTATTTTGGTTAAAACAGCAAAGGGACACTGAGAACTTTATTTAGTTTTAATGTGTTTTTTAAGTGTTTCCTATTATTTGTATTACACTTTAGAACCTTGGAAAAATGTTTGTTCTACTAGTTTTGATCATTTCATCTGGTAACTTTATTTATTTATTTTTTTTTGCCCTTGTGTTTCTCAGAGATTAAACCTTTTTATCAACCTCCTTGCTTTTGCAGCAGCTTCATAAATGAATTCTGTACAGCTCTAACGAGAATGTTTGCAAGTTAACAATGCTTTATAGTCAGCAGGGGGAGCTCACATATAGTTTTTTGTTGGCCTTGCGCATATTGTCTTTTAAAAAATTTCCACTATCAGGGATGAAGTGGATAAGCAATAAAGTCAGAAAGATTCTCCACAAGTATAATTAAGATTCAATTTTGAAGTCTAAACGATATGATGGCTTCCTTTGTACTTTTAAAAATGGCTATTGCGGATATAAATTTACTTTACCAAGAAATTCCATAACTATTAATATTCCTTGCTTTATAGATATTTACTTGTCACATAATAATGGAATGCGGTTTTCTATAACAAAGGCTTTCTATAGGTTCTCATCATTAAAGAATATATGCTGTGAGTGGTAGCTGTACCCTTTGATTTACTGGCGTTTGTCTTTGTGTCATAGGCTTAATGATACATTTTTTTACTTTCTTTCAGATGTCTAAATGTTTTCTTTAACCACAAAATCAGATTAAGACCAATAGAGACTTTTCTGGTATCTTGGGAAAATACATTTCTCTGTTAAGAAAGAAAAAGACAGAAAGAAAGACCTGCCTACCTACCTATAGGGCAAGATTATGACTCAACTTGAGCAAAGTTAAGAAAGCCCAAGTTAGCCTTCCTGTGTATTATACTTAATCCCACATGCATGATATGAATGCTTCACTGCTGCCTAATGTACAAACCCAGGTCCAGTGTTGCCCAATGTGACCTATTCCTCTAAGAAATGCTGACAATACACTGAATGTTTGAAGAATATTGCTGCATTCTCCCACCAAACAGAAGCTGTACTGGAGGGCAAAAGTGAAGAGTTTCGAGGATAGTCCCATATTTGATTTTTACGACTGGCCCTTTTTTGGACACATCCCTAACATTGTTTAAATACTGCCTTTTCCATTTAATGCAAAGCAGGGGCAAGCCCAGGGCAATTACTGGAGGAGAGAAAAAGGAAGAAAAAAATACAGACATTCTAAATAACATTGCTGAAACAAGATGCAGAGAAGAGTAGATGCCCAGATGGTGCCTATTGTGATGTGTGCATTAGAAATGCCATCGATTAGACAGAGAGACAGAAACTGGTCAAGCTTAGCCAGTGGGGAAGAGAGAACCAGTCAGGCCCCCTCTTTATGTATTCTCAGGTGAAATGGAAGAACTCAAAGGAAAATGTGTATTTTAATAAATTGGCTCTGCTTCGACATTGGCTTCAAAACAACAAACACAAAAAGCAAGAGAAAACACTGTAACCTTTTCAATATTCTTCATTAGACTCCACTGTCTGTGGCCCCCAGAGTAAACTGCATCATCAAATCAATGGCACCAAAGCCTGATCTAATTTATGAAAGGCCTCACCATGGAGTCTTTATATACTAGTTACTTAAGCAATGAAAAGTCTTACCTATAGATCCTTAAGTAATTACACACTGAGCAGAGTCATGCAGTGCAGATTTTCAGCTAGGGGAGGTCACTATAGAAACAAAAGTGTTTCACAGCTGAAAACAGGCATGTACTATAGGTTTGGGTTTTTACAGCACTGTGTTATGAGCTGAATCCTGATTCCCTGCACAACATCAGAGTAAAAGGACTTTCCAAGGAGTAACTATGAAGGGGGAAGAAGGGACAAAATCATCCCCATCCAACACCAAGAGAGATGTCTGCAGGAGCAGTGCCTGAAGCCCTCTGAGTTCTGGGCTTTGGGGCAGGGGATCTATACTGTGTGGTCACACCCCCTCTATTCTGTCCCCAGTGCCCTTGCGGGAGAGAGAGAGAGCCATCACTGAGCACTGTGTTCTGGGTTTGCAAAGTCCTGCTGCAAGGTCATTCTACAAACTGGCCCTGACATGCAGCAGAAATTGCCATTTCTGCCACATTTTGGGGAAATGAGACCAAACCTGGCTTCTTTGTGCTGACACCTCAATGGTTCATTCCACTGTGTAGCACCATAAAATTCCAACAGAAACACCATCTTCTTGACATATGTGAAATAGTAGAGATAACCTTTTTGCTTGTCTTTCCACTCATTCTGAAGATCTCCAAATGACAGTCTAACCAGGCAAGTGAAACTGTCCCTATCCTTTCATAAACAGAGTGCAGGAGGGAGGTCATCACTTCATCTCCTTAAATCTCATTTAGAGACTTTTTAGTAGCAATGGGCAAGCTCATTCAGATCAAGTCAGAACCTTTGTCCCATACTCAAAAGAAACCCCAAACCTTTGCTGAGGTTTGAACCAGTTTAACACTTTTTTTACCTCTTTATTTCTGAGCATCTCTGCATTTCTTGGCTCCTTTCAGAAATATTAAAAGCGCACCCAAAACAAACAAAAACATCCACACTCAACAAAATCAAAGAAACCAAACTGCACCCCTTTTCCTCATCAGATCAGCAGTCTAGCATCTGACTTTGAGAGTGATTATTCACACCAACCATCCAAAACTTTGGTTCACCCAGCCCAATGTTTGAGCTCTTTGTTTGTTTCAATTCATTACTAATATATACTCACGTATAACTTATACACAGATATATTTTCTATAAAAGTTATACATTAAATAACTGGTACAATTATAGATCCAATTTAAAGATACCAAAGTGTCACTCCAACAGTATGTTGGAGATTTTAAATGCACTCAAGTCAGGGGAAGGCAAAGCTATGGGTCCCATGGCAACAGTCATGGACAAGTTTGCATACACACTCTTCTGCCATACTATACTTCTTAATGGTTATATTCTAGAAAACAGGATGTGGTCCATTACGGTGGAAATCAGCATAATTCCATTGACTTCACTGGTGTTACACCAATTTACGCTGCAGGATGATCTAGTCCATCGTTTAGAAAGAAAAAAATATTTAAAAATTGCACACCACATTTAGTTATTTATGTAATTTCTATAACACCCATTGCCAAAAAGACACTCATGTGCTGTGCTCCGAACAGCACCAAAGTGTAAAATCGTAAAATCATGGACCCAATTGCCTAGCTACCGACCATTCACCATCAACTCTCCCTCAACTGAGCCCATAACAACACATGACAGTACGGAGTGGGGAAAAGAGAGAAAGGGGGAAGTTAAATTAATGGTAACACAGTGTCCCAAATGGGAAGAACTTGGAAGTTCTGAAAATTGCTGTAGAGAACTTTAATAGACAGACATCCTCAGAGAGGGAGTTCCACAAAATAGGCAATGACTGGACCAAAGACACAGAGGAATGACAACACTGCAGATTTCAATTCACCTGGCAGGACATATTCTGCTCTATTATACCAAAAAGTTGGAAAATGCCAGGTTTAATTTTGTCAATGTAACCTAAATTCCACCCCACAGTGCATCAATCCTGTGCACTGAATGAGGCAGGGGCCAAAAAATAGTATGTGATTATGTAATTAAAGACTGTATCATAATGTATATGCACAAGGGATATTAATTAAGGTTGAATGAGCAACCTTAATTTGGGCATTCCCTAAGGTTTGAATACTGGACTGTTTAACCTAAATAATGTTCTTTAGTGTAGTTCTTTGTATGTAGTTTCGTAGGTATTTTTTAAAGGGGAAAAGGTAAATACAAATTCTATTATGTACAAACATAACAGTCCCATATCGTGCAGCCTCAGCAGGGTTTGAACCCTGAATTTTCAGCACTGATTGCTACTTTTTGAGCTACAGAAGTAACTGTAATAGGAGCTGCAAGAGAAGGCTGCTATTTGGGGGTCAGCTGAGGGGAATTCATTATTAATATTTTTCATATCACATTCCTCGCCTTCATTTATTCCTCTCATTTTTATAATCATCATAATAAGCAAGGTTTGTGAATCTATCTGTCCTCCTCACACTACGTTTATGTGCTGCACTGCCTTCTACTGGACTGCACAGCAGATTAGCGCAAGTGTTTCTGAGCATATCACCCTTTAGTGGCTGCAGCCTATCGAGGATGTAGGAGAGGATTTTCAAAGAGGTGAATTAGATGCCCTAGCTCCCTTAGGCTCTGTTGAAAATTCCAGCCATAAACCCTAATACTACCACCCTAGTGTGGTTTGTTTCACAGATTGTAGTACCACAAATATGGGCAGCGGAGATGGGCCACAGGGTTTTTCTGGTGCAGGCATTGGAAAGAAAGAAAGGAAGAAAGAAAATCTAGCCATATAGATCTGCCCCCCAGAATGACTGATCGATGTTCTTGATACTCACTGATAAATGTAATTTCTCTTCTTTCAGACTGGGAAAAAAGATTCATACAATAGCTGTTCAGCTATTCTAACAGTTTTCTTCAAGTGAATGTTTTGTTGTGAAATTAATATCAGATTTCACAATTGGCATCCCTAGGTCCTCTACTACTAGTGCTCCTCCAGTCCTCAAGCCTTCACATTCCAGCTGTCCCGAGTGTGAATTTCATTGTATAACACTGAGCTATTGTAACAAGACACTCCCTGCAGACCACCAGGGATTTTACAGCTCCTGTACTGCACACACGGTAGATGATGTCAAAAAGCTCCTATTTTTAGCAGTGGCATCCACCAGAAGCCACTAGTGAGAGACGAAAGCAGCTGTTGCTAAATCTTTTTGAAATCACATAAAACATACTGAAGTAACCTCCTTGAGATGTGTGATAAATACCACAAATCTGAAATATTAATATTGTATGAAAGTTATATGTACTGTAAACTATGAATATATAATACTCAAGGATCTCAACTGTATATAGTGATCGCCTCTCCAAATGTTCAAATGAACCTACTGCTAGAGTGACTGTAAATATCACAGAGCAAGATTTCACAACAGTTTAAGACACGAAATAAAGAATGCCATATCCAGCTGAGATCACACTGGGCACTACACAGAAGGACTGTAGGTATTAGAGTTGGCATTTTGACAGGATATTGGGTACCTGCTCTTGAAAAACTGCCTCTGGATTTTTAGTGAACGGGAGATCAACCCCATTTTATCTTCTCATCTGAAATACTTTAAAATGTCCCTTCACTATGATGGGTCCTTAGAATGGGTGCCATCTACCAAATAAAACCACCTTATGCAGCACAAAGGTTTTCTTCAAAAATCTCCCACCCAAGTGACCCCATTTAGTTTGTGAAATCACACATGATCACAGGTGTACCGGTGTAAGGAGAGAGAGCAATGGGGTAGGACATATTTTGACATGTTTCTTTTTTATTATATTAACATGAAGAGTGTTAACTCCAATTAAATTTCACAGAACAGAGAATGGCTCTGCTTTTGTGGAGATTCCTGCAAAGTCTTTAAAGCTAAAATTAAGGGTCACTGAGAATGAGCTGTTAATTCTGAACATTTTTTAATAAAGAGGAAAAATAAATGAAACCAAAACTTTGTTTTAATTCTGATGATTTGGAAGATCTGTATATTAAAGCTAATTCATAAATACTATCCTCAAAGCTCATACAAAAGTTCCATTAAACCTCCAACTGATCTACACAAACAAGAATTTGTTTCAATTTTTGATGCACAAAAATGCATTAAGTCCTTTTTTAACTATTGGGTTTATATAAAAAGTTTGCATTTCACATCTCCAGTCAGTGCACATACTTAAGGAGTTGGAAATGGATGCTGAACAGTACTTTTTTTCCCAGGCCAAAACTAGACAAATAGTGCTTTGGCTGATGTTCCCAGAAAACAAGACTAAAACAGGTGCACTTTCCATGTTTTGTATTTTTTTTAAATGTTCAGGACTTCAATATCATCTACTAAAGAGCTGGTCAACCACTCAGGAAGCAAGACTATCTCCGGGGTTTTGTTTTAATAAGAGAAATTATGTTGTGTTTACAAATTTTTACAGTGAATTTATCAAAAATGTGTCATTTTAAGCAAGGCAAAACGGCACCCGTGCTGGGAATAATAAAAGACCACATTTCTATAGTAAAGGGCAATTCATATAATCATCTCCATGGAGCTGTGAATGTTTTGTGGATGAGTCAACTTCACACAATTGGAAAATGAATGGAGAAAAGAAAAATTAGATTACCATTGTTATTATGCAATAACTGACTTGACTTGATTACGGCAAGCTCCTTGTTTGTGACCTCATTAAGTCCATGCTTTCCAGATTTAGGATGACATTGCCCACCTTCTCATATATACAGTGACAACATCACTTCAGGCAACTTGACTGGCTCCCCATTCATTTCAGGAACCATTCCAAAATTAACCCTCTTTCTAAAAATTCCCCCAGACTTTGCTTCCATCTAAGTCACAGACTTTGTTTCTGATTGTTCATCTCCTTGCTCTTTCTCCTCATCTACAGCCACTTCTTTGTACCCTCACATAATTTCGATCTATGTTCTTATACTGGCGCTCATCACATAGTATGTGAGCACCTCTGTTGGCACAAGAGCCACCAACCTTCCCAAACTTCTTTGCCTTGACTTCCAATTTCTTTTAATATGGAAAGATCCTTGCTTCCTTGCTTTATAGTGCTCTTAATATTGCTCTTCCTCTGTGACTCTCTACTTAGCTTTGTGACTTGTCAACTTTGTAAATTGTTTTGGGGTTCAGTTTTGCCAAAGATGTTATACAAAATATGGAGCGTTATCTAATTATACACAAAACTACATCTCTTTTCACCCTTTCCTATGAAAAATATTCATAAGAAAGACTAGCTTGTAAACATTAATGGCCAAAGTCTACACCGATTTCAATTTCAAGCCTACTGAAGTCAATGGAGTTGCACAGGGGTGTAAGATAGGACATATTTTGGCTCTATTTTCTTTATGTCACATAATCATATTTCGTGAACACAGACTATATATCAAGTGGATGACTGACCACTCTAACAATAGCTTGCTGGGAGAATATACACGTGACAACCTACTCTTACAACCAGTTCTTTTTATTTGGGGATTTCTCATTTTAAAGTTTTGATTTATAATTTAATTTAACAAATATAAAATCAATGATAATTTAATTCTAACTACAGTATAAAGCATGTCTAGTATGGATCAATTTTCATATCATGATTATATGATCATCTAAACACCAACTGATGCCTGATGGAAAACTTTGACAAACATTCTGTTTAGGAATATCAGCTTCTGACTTCATGTGGAGAAGAAGCATGATGGGAGCGGATGAACTTTTAAGAAACAAAGATTCTGTATGCAGCAAAATTTCATCATTCATGCCTGAGACAGCACACTCTGCTGCTGTGTTATGCTTGTATTATGAGAAGCACTGGATTAGGACTTGAAACAGAGAGCTAGCATGCCCTAACTTTCCATTCAAGACTGGAGATGTTCAGATGCAATAGCTTTCATGGGACTACACATCTGTTCAGACCTTGGATTAGTAAAGCCCAGGTGGATTTCAGGATTAGGTGGGCCTGTTTAAACCTTTGATAATTAGGATACTCAGTGTTATGGGAATACCAAAAGGGTTGAACCTGTGCCTGTTCAACCACTGCCAAGATGGTTAACTGTAGATCTTGCCTTGTTAAGTTAGATTTCATAAACTTGAGAGATAAGGTGGGTGAGATAATATCTTTTACTGGACCAATTTCTGTTGGTGAGAGAGACAAGCTTTCTTCAGAAGAGCTCTTTGTAAACTTGAAAGCTTGTCTCTCTCGCCAACAGAAGTTGGTCCAGTAAAAGATATTACCCGAGCCACCTTGTCTCTCTAATATCCTGGGACCGACATGGCTACTACTGCACTTAATAAAGTTGAGGCATTTTGGCCACTTTCTAGAGAAATTGAGCCTATGCTCATTGGTCACTGATCCCATTTTCATAAAAAATAGCCCTAGTAGTAAAGCTATATACTAAATTACATTTAAAAACTATGTTAAAAACGAGATTATTTAGATTACACAGTTGAGCACTTGAAAGTAAGGAACGTATCAGATTTATACTAGTACCCATGATCATCTCAGTTCTTCTCTAGAGTATTTTGAAGCATCAAGGTAGAAAACAAAAAAGATCCATGTAGAGGTGTGTGTATGTCTATTTTAATTTTTAGAATATTGTATTACATCTTTCCACCATGACTCTCAATTTTGGAAACAGGAATCAGGAAAACAGTAAAAGGAAAACACAAAATGCATGACTCAAATCATGTCACTATGTTAAAAAGAACTAATGAACTTCAGGTATCTACTGCATAGTTTGGGGCCTCATTGGGAAGTCAGCTCTGTGCTGCCATTGTTGGTCCAGTAAGCTCTTGCTATGAGGTCAGCTGTGCACCACAACTGCCACTGGTTCAGCTTAGTCCAGTCTCACAGAATCACTCCACACAGGACTCAGAATCAGGTGGGGAACCCAGGGTGCTTGGACAGAAACCTTGCTCCTTGATCTCTAGGACAGAGCCCTCTTTTCCCTCTTTTTGGAACTTGACTCCTGTTGACAAACCAAATTCTGCTACCTGCAGAGTCAGTTACTCCAGGGCATATCTCACACAATTTCTGTGCTCTTTCACAAACACACCAGAGTAACGATCTTTTATCATTTATATAATCAGTACATAGATTCCAACAAAGCCTCGTATGTGAACTATGGAGAAGCAACACTGTAATTTATGTGAATGAGGCTGGTCAGTGCTAGCATTTCCCCTCTTCCCCTACAGAGGGAATAGAAAGCCCCCTAGCTCTGAGGCTTACAAATTTGTAGTTATCATAATGTAGGACCTTTTTTACTATGGATACTTTCATATGGTTTGGTTAATATGATTAATCAATAGATGATTAAGAAGTTTGCCAAAAATTCTGTTTTGGATAAACATTGAACTTGGATGAGATATGTTATGAATAAATCAAACACAAGAATGTGCTGTCAAACAATATTTTCCCATTCCAGACCAGGCTTATATAAAACAAGTCCAAGGATATCCAAACTTTTGCTTAAGCGATGGCTATATTGGGAACTTTGTCAGAACTCTGATGGCTGTATCTAAATTTTGGATTTACCTCTAGTTTTGTAATCTGATCAGCTGTGGTAATGATATCTCTTTTTCCTTCTCTATGTTATTTGTTGATTTGATCTTGAATATCTTTTTTAAAAATGGAGAATTTCAATATGCAAATATAGTTTGTGCAATGATATCTAGTGGCATATGTGTTTCTTTGCACAGACTTGCATTTATAGTCCAAAATGAATCTCTGTGATATATAACAGTCCTACAGAGATAGTTCAGCCAATTATTTTGTTAGTGCTGCCAATTTATGAATTCTTCATATTAACATCTGAAATTGTCTGGGATTTGTGGCAAATTGCCGGCACTACTTTGATGGGTCTCGCGCTTTCTCTTCTTGGGGAGGGTTCAGGGCACCGTTTCTCACCCCTGAACTGGGGTATTAACTGCCCAATTAGTGTCCTAGAGGAGGGGAGTGGAGAGGGAGGGACCCAGGCCCGCCCTCTATTCTTGGTTCCAGCCCAGGGGCCCTAGGGATAGCGGTAAACCGCTTGAACTAGCGGTTCCTTCCCCTGGGCTACCTCCCTCTCCTGCCCTTCAGCTTGTGGGGCTTCCTGCCCTCTCTCTGCACAAACCAGGTGCCCCTTTACCTAGGGTCTTGGTCTTCTTAGCCCACCGCAGCACTTCTCCAAACTCTCCTCTGCTTCCCTCCAAACTACTCTCTGCTCAAACACCAGTCCACTCTGCTTCCCTCCAAACTGCTCTCTACTCCAACACGAATCCACTCTGCTTCAACTCCTCCAAACTGCTCTCTGCTTCAACTCCTTCCCTTGTCTGATTGAAGCGGGGGGGGGGGGTTATCAGGTGACTGGCTTCAGGTGCTCTAATTGGCTTCAGGTGCTTTAATTAATCTATAGGAAATTTTCTTCCCTCTACAGGGAATAAGGCTCCCTTCTAACACTCTCCCGCTGCCCTCTGGCCATGCTGTATCACAGATTGTATGGATGTATTTTTAGCATCTATTCTGCTTAGCTCCATAATAACTTACTTTTACATATTTTGTCTCATCCCAAAAGATTGCAACAAGCTTTACAAACTTAAATAATATATAAATGACAGAGAGAGAGAGAAATTCATCCACCTCTGAAATTCAGCAGCAGTTTAATAGCACACATCAACACTATTCAAGAAATCATGTTGTTCTCTTATGGTTATTTCTGCAAACTGTAATAAATCATTAATGAATAAAAAAGATGACTTTGTTAAAGCAAGAGACAAGCATTTAAGAAAGTCTGTTGAAAAATTATATAAATTGATACATCAATACTTGCAAAAGCAAAATAACCCAGTCAATGGTATGTTATTAGTTTGGGTCTGAGAGGATTTACATCCTCCTGTAAAGGGCATATTTATGTAATTTGGATGGAAAATCTTTTGTCTGACGTATATGAAATCGGTTTTCTCTCATCTAGATTGGGACACTCCTGTCCAGGCTTTTTCTGGGAAGGAGGAGGTGGTGTATAAAGCCCATTGAGATCTACAAATCAACGTTCTATTTACTGTAAGTGCAAGTTGTTATTATTATCACTAATTATTGTTCAAAAGACAGATTCTATAAACGTCTTATCCAGCTTTTTCACCATGTGTGAGCTCCTGCATGGTGATGATGGACAATGTTTTCATTCAACAGAGATCTAATACCAAAAGGAGTAAAGTAAGTCAACAATGGACAGCTCCCAGGACAGCTCCCAGACTGCTGCGCTGGGCATCGCAACATGGGGAGTAGATGGCCAGCCCTCTGTGGAGAAAGAGGTGGTCAGGGACTATTTAGAAAAGCTGGACGTGCACAAGTCCATGGGGCCGGACGAGTTGCATCCGAGAGTGCTAAAGGAATTGGCGGATGTGATTGCAGAGCCATTGGCCATTATCTTTGAAAACTCGTGGCGAACGGGGGAAGTCCCAGATGACTGGAAAAAGGCTAATGTAGTGCCAATCTTTAAAAAAGGGAAGAAGGAGGATCCTGGGAACTACAGGCCGGTCAGCCTCACCTCAGTCCCCGGAAAAATCATGGAGCAGGTCCTCAAGGAATCAATCCTGAAGCACTTAGACGAGAGTAAAGTGATCAGGAACAGTCAGCATGGATTCACCAAGGGAAGGTCATGCCTGACTAATCTAATCGCCTTCTATGATGAGATTACTGATTCTGTGGATGAAGGGAAAGCAGTGGATGTATTGTTTCTTGACTTTAGCAAAGCTTTTGACACTGTCTCCCACAGTATTCTTGTCAGCAAGTTAAAGAAGTATGGGCTGGATGAATGTACTATAAGGTGGGTAGAAAGTTGGCTAGATTGTCGGGCTCAACGGGTAGTGATCAATGGCTCCATGTCTAGTTGGCAGCCGGTGTCAAGTGGAGTGCCCCAGGGGTCAGTCCTGGGGCCGGTTTTGTTCAATATCTTCATAAATGATCTGGAGGATGGTGTGGATTGCACTCTTAGCAAATTTGCGGATGATACTAAACTGGGAGGAGTGGTAGATACGTTGGAGGGCAGAGATAGGATACAGAGGGACCTGGACAAATTGGAGGATTGGGCCAAAAGAAACCTGATGAGGTTCAATAAGGATAAATGCAGGGTCCTGCACTTAGGACGGAAGAACCCAATGCACAGCTACAGACTAGGGACCGAATGGCTAGGCAGCAGTTCTGTGGAAAAGGACCTAGGGGTTACAGTGGACGAGAAGCTGGATATGAGTCAGCAGTGTGCCCTTGTTGCCAAGAAGGCCAATGGCATTTTGGGATGTATAAGTAGGGGCATAGCGAGCAGATCGAGGGACGTGATCGTTCCCCTCTATTCGACATTGGTGAGGCCTCATCTGGAGTACTGTGTCCAGTTTTGGGCCCCACACTACAAGAAGGATGTGGATAAATTGGAGAAATTCCAGCGAAGGGCAACAAAAATGATTAGGGGCCTGGAACACATGATTTATGAGGAGAGGCTGAGGGAACTGGGATTGTTTAGTCTGCAGAAGAGAAGAATGAGGGGGGATTTGATAGCTGCTTTCAACTACCTGAGAGGTGGTTCCAAAGAGGATGGTTCTAGACTATTCTCAGTGGTAGAAGATGACAGGACAAGGAGTAATGGTCTCAAGTTGCAGTGGGGGAGGTTTAGGTTGAATATTAGGAAAAACTTTTTCACTAGGAGGGTGGTGAAACACTGGAATGCGTTACCTAGGGAGGTGGCAGAATCTCCTTCCTTAGAAGTTTTTAAGGTCAGGCTTGACAAAGCCCTGGCTGGGATGATTTAATTGGGGATTGGTCCTGCTTTGAGCAGGGGGTTGGACTAGATGACCTCCTGAGGACCCTTCCAACCCTGATATTCTATGATTCTATGAATGCTCTGAAGAGGCATATCCTCCCCTCCATTCATGCACTTAACTCTCATGAAATCTTTCTATCTAGGTGTTTACACCTCACACATCACTGTGGCTTCTAAGTGTCCTACAAATTCTAGAGAAGAACAATACTAGAAGAAGTAAAATAAAGATGGTTTATAACTTTCACAATCTGTCTGGTTAAAACAAAAGATCAGTTACTTGCCAGTGTCTAGAACCAAATGTCATGTCAGAATTTAGGGTTCAAATTTGACAGTTAGGCCTGAGTTTGGATCCAGTATCTTAACCAAAGCAGGAACTCTCATGTTCTTGCAAAATTTTCACCAATCAGCCACCTGCATTCTTCCTCCACCCATGCACCCTTCCTCTTCCTAAGGACTTCACTCACCGCAGTTGGTTTATGGGGGAAGAGTGTAACTTTCTCCACCCATCTGAGGCTCCTTGAGGTTCCAACCAAAATAGAAGAACCACGCAAGGGCTTACAGGATTTGTCATTCCAGTGAGCAGAGTTAAGCAGCAGGGAGAGGAAGACTGTGCCATTCCTGGCTGCCCTGCGTGAGGATGCCCTATTAGCACACTCCAGGTAAACCCACTGGATAGAAGGTAGCATGTCCTCCTGACCTGGCAGCCACCTGAAGGGACAAAGTGGGAGCAGCCAGCCAAATAGATGCCCCATGAAGAGCTTAGGATAAAGGGTGGAGGAATGACAGACCCCTTCCAAAATAAGAGCAATTGTGAATAGGAATAGTGACTGGGAACAGTAGAGTTAAGGCACTATTTCATCTGACAAAGACCAGAAGTGGAAATTGGCTTTTCTGGGACTTTCCAAAGATCCAAACCAGATTAACCAGTGTGCACTTGGTGTGCTTGCCCAGGGCCCCCATCTCAGAGAGGCCCTGGACTCCCGGGGGGGGGGGGGATCGGAGGAAGGCCACACACAGACACAAACAAAAACCAACTCAGGGCCAAGAATTGGGTGAGGTAGGGCATCATGGGTGGGGAGGGCCATACCTGCACACACTCGTGAGAGCCAAAGAGCTGGAGCGGGGATCCAGGCCAGACACGCAGGATGCGAGATGCTGTGGAGCGAGTGCAGGGCTCGCTCCACAGCATCTCTCCAACCCTCATCGGGGCCAGGACCTAAGGGCAGGGAATGTGCGGGGAACCCAACTGCTATAGTTCACAAGGTCTTAAAATTCTTTAATCCAGCACTAGATCTGGATCAGACCATCTGGGTTCAAACAGCTCTTGGATTGGGGGCACCTCATTTTCTTCATCATCAAGATCTGGTATAATTTGTGAACTGCAGAAAACGGTGCTCTAAGTTTATGATAGCAGATCTACTGCCTATATTGTGAAAGTATTTTCACTGGTAGCATCACTTAACACTGGGGCTGTGCAAACCATTTGCTGGAGTGAGTCAAACAACTGGTGATGAATAACATTTGTTGGTGACTTTAAGCATTTCCCCCCTACATACAAATAAATGTTTTCATTCCTCATCAGCTCTAATATTTGCAAGAAAATTCAATATCAATATTAGAGGTTTTAACATTTTCTTTTACTTTTGTAAAACAACAAAAATAAAAACCCCAACACTCACAAAACTGAAGTATTTCAATCAAAATAATATTGTAATTATTATAATCAGAATGGTGCCATATTCAATCAAATACAGTCATATTTCTGAATTTTAAAACTTTCACGTGAAACATGCCCACTTAGGAATTTCATGTATTTAAATGCAAAATTGCTATTGTCACAGAGCCCTACTCAACATTCATATGGCACTTTTCAAACATAAGGCCAAAGACAGTCCTAGCATAAGCAGGTATAATTGATTAGAATCACTGTTGGGTCTGACTACCACTGAATTCAACAGAAACAATAGAGAATGATCAGCCCTTCAAGTGCATGTTAGTATCCCTATTTTATACAACAGGAAACTGAGTCGAAGAGGTTTAGAGACTTGAGCAAAACCATGACGGGGTCAGTGTCGGAGTGTAGATCAGAAAACCATAGTTCCTAGCTCCCAGTCTTGTGTTTAGACTGCTAGGCCACACCTCCTTTTCATTTATTTGTAGACCATCTTTTGTTACATCTCACCATAAAAAAATATTTTAGTCAAAGCAAGACTTTTTAACATTCTGGCATGATAACACAATTCAGAGCTGACCTTCATACTTTGTTTTCAGTATGGCATTATTGCATTTTCACACGTAATCTGATTTCATTACACAGGTCTGAATTACTCATAACTAGAATTTGAACTAATAACAATAGGCATTATTGATTTCTCTTGTCTCTTCATTAGAAGATTAGACTCTAGTTTATCTTAAAAGGACCTGCACAAGAAAATATATTTAAGCATAATCACAGAGTTAAGCTTTTCTTTGCTTTTTCCTTTTAACACAAGGTAACTATAGTGGCTTATTCTTCTGTGCAGAGGAATCTGTGGGTGACAGAGTGCAATCAGAAAGTCTATTTGCAGCTGGTAACAAAATAAATGTTATGATGGAAAAGAGAAGAGAAAAGGAAACATTTTTTAGAAAGAACCTAAATCAACATTTTGCATAGCAGGACAATGTGATTGACTTGTCATTTTATAGCTTTATTGATTAATAAGATTAGAGAATACGTTGTATTAAGGGAAATTATTCAGAGTTGCTTGTATTTACTCTGGGATCAGAATTAATCCTTCAAGCATCAGGAACCCATGTCAGGGGGAATGTGTTACGTATTTTGACTTTTATGCTTGTTATTGTACTTTTAACACAGTTTTGTCAACAACTAAAGTTTATGTTAGTTTACTGTTGGAATTACTTGCTTACACCATAGCAGAAGAGCCATCGTTCCCATATGTTACAGTGGAAAACATAATGCTTACTGCTTTCTAATTACAAAAATAAGGCCCCATTCCTTCAATTGACTCCACATGGGGTACAGGTGTCTGCTGAACAGTCATTGCAAGATCAGGGCCTATATATTATACACTATGTAATTTTATTTATTTCATTGAAGATAGAGGGTTGTGATATTTTTGTTAATTTCAGATTTACGCCAAGATTCAGCTATTGGATCCTTGTAGGTATATCCCTCCATCCACATGGAGCCCTACTGAAGTCAAATAACCTGACTGCTTCACTGGGTTTTAAATCCCTTTAATTAATAGATCCAGAAGAGAACAGTTTCGATCCAGTCTACATCATCATTGGCAACACGTGCAGTGCACTCCTTTTATAAGAATCATATCTGTCCCCTGGATGATTTGATTCTTGTAAGTGGTTGACTCTTACAAGCGGAGTATTTTAGTTAGTATAGGAATGATTTTGTCCAGGTGGTTTTGATCACTATATGAGGTTGATTGTTATATCAGTGATTCGTATAAATGGAGTGCACTGTATTTATAATAATGCACATCGCAAACACATTCAATTCTGAAGCTAATGGAAACTCCAATGTCAGTGCTAGATCAGTGGGATTACACTGGTGTAAAACTGACATGAGGAAACTTAAGGCTAGAGACTATTTATTTCTTCTGGTTATTTGTGGTTTTACTTACTGTTTGTTTTATGCCACACACTGAAAGGGTTCTTTTTATTTCCCAGAATTTTAAGTGACTGATAAATTTGTATTTCTATTTTTATGAAAGTTAAGAAAAGCTGAAAGGATGCCAGACTTCAAGAGTGAAAGATGTTACAGACACCCCGCCCCTCCAAAAAAACACATCCTGGATAAAAGTTCAAAGCTTTCATTTGCTTATAAATTAGGCTGGAATAAAATGCAGTGAACAAGATAACAAGAAACATGATTTTTAAACACACAGAATTCAAATAGGCAACAGAGGCAGAAATTAGATGCACAGGACTTAGATTACTCCTTGATATGGCCCTGGTATTTGACAAGCTTGGGTTATATTTTAAAACAAGAACATGGATCTTAAAAGATATCCTCCTTATTGAACAAACCAGACCAAAATAACTATTGAGTTACATTTCACCACCATTTCATTTAAAAATTAATATACTGGCCAAGATTTTAAAAAGCTTTTTACTGATTTTGCGCACCCAATGTTAAAAAAGTCCTGATTTTTCTAAGGACAGTAATAAATAATATAGCTTTTTTTCATCAATAGAGCTCAAAGTGCTTTACAAAGGAGGCAAGTATCAATGTCCCCATTGTATAGATGGGAACACTGAGACACACAGAAGTCTAGTGACTTATCCAACATCCCCTAGCAGGCTCCTGCAGAGCCAGGAACAGAATTCAGCTATCCGGAGCCCCAGGCCAGGCTCTATCCACTAGGCCATACTGACTCACCTCTCAATAGTGTTAAAGTCACACTCCTTTGAGGAATCTCTAGTTTGGCACCTAAAAACTGAGATACCATAAAATCACTAAAACCTTCAAAATTTTAGTCACCATCTATTCAAATGAAGAAGGATGCAAATGCATGGGCCCAGAAGAAAGATAGTTACTGTGAAGTGCCCAAAAGCCAATTTATCAAAGGATAGGTTACCCAGTCTCCAGGGCTTTCTTTGTACTAAACTGAGGTTATATAAAATTATCACTTTTGGAAGTGAGTGTGTGTGAAATTATGGTAAAATTGACCATTTTATGTAGAAGATGACCATTTCTCTGTTGATCTTAATTTTCTCTTCACTGCAATTTATTGTCGGTCTACTCTAAATTTTAAACAACATTTACATGTAACACAAAGGAGGGACAGCTGGAGGCAGAACACTGGAGCAGTAAATTTGTTGTAGTGGGGATACTGGATGCCAATGGCCATTAGAAGTTGGACTGGCTGGAAAACAAGAATTTTGTTTTGTGAAAAAATTTTGAGGTTTTGGCATTAGTTTTTGTTCCACAGCATGATGAAAATGAGACCTTTCAAAATTTTCCCCAGAGCATAAGTGAAACCCACCCCAGAACAGCCCACTGGTTAGTGTATTCACCTGGGATGCGGGAAATTCAGGCTCAAGTCCCTTCTCTGAGTGCTTTGGCACACTCTAATCACCAGAGTACTGAGTCAGTGTCTCTCTCTGGCCCAATCAGTATTTAATTGTTCATACAAAGTGAAACAGCTCTAACAGGAGAGACTGAGAAAGACATATCCCCAAACGGCCAATAGCCTGGTAGTTAGGGAAAATCAGCCTATTCTGCGTCTCCCATATCCCAGGTGAATGCCCTAACCATTTGGCTGTTCTGGGGTGGGTTGCTCTTGTTCCTTTTGACCAGAAATTCCATCCTGCACTTGAGGAAACTTCCCAACAAAAGTTTAGCCAAAACTGATGTCTTTGCAAAAGGTTTTGGTTTCAACAAATTGGCATTTTCCAACCACAAAAAATGTTTCAATGAAAAGTTCCAGAACAGCTCTGACTAGAAAGCCTGTTAATTGCAAGTGCCTGACAGCCTGCACTGAAATTTAAGCTACTAGTCAGTACTGAGTCTACAATGAAGCAGCAGCAAATAGCCCAGGTAAAATTGCAGAAGGTCACATTTAAAAAATTCTGATCTACAGTATATCTTTACTTTTACACTTATACTGAAGTATCCTTTCTGGGGGTTACTGCCCCAACAGAAGAAAGGGCTATGTCAACACTTTTGCCTACCCATCAGAAGTGGGTGCTGAAAGGATAGCGCTCTTCCTGAAAAAGGAAGTGCATCGTCTCCATCCCTCTTGTGCTGATCCCTCATCAGCCTGCCATTCAGGAGATACAAAATCATCCGCAAGCTCAAAGTCCCATAGTTTACAGTGCTAACGCTGGTGAGCAATCCTTTGTGTAGAATGGTTATATATATTCTTTTGTATTAAAAATGGCGATAGCTTGTCTTGTTTGTGG
Source organism: Natator depressus (assembly GCF_965152275.1). Taxonomy (NCBI): domain Eukaryota; kingdom Metazoa; phylum Chordata; order Testudines; family Cheloniidae; genus Natator; species Natator depressus. The sequence goes on along the minus strand of NC_134235.1, from coordinate 243,904,464 downwards.
GGTTTGTTTAACTTCCTTGAGAATTTTGGCTGTTGTGCTTTTAGACATCAGTTATCACATTAAATAAACTGTTGTTGTACATTCAAGCAACCAAACTTGACTATCTGAATGTTAAAATAACTAACAGCTTCTGTTTATTTCACAGCTGATTAGAAACCCGCCTTTTGCATAGAGACAGTATTTACAGGGTATTCATGTAGCAGACAGACAAAGTAATCGCCTTTCTCTGCAGCTGACAGTGCACAGAGATTTTCAACATAAAACCCAATGATGAACAAGGAATTTGTCTGCTGTGAGATAACTGGTCCTTTTCTTAACTCTCTCCTGATGGATTGTGGGAGGCAGACAAAATAAGAATCTGTGACACAGCTGATAAGTAATTTCTGATTTCTAAAAAAAGGAGAGTAGGGCCATATTAAAGATGAACCCATTTATAAAAATGGCTCGGTGTAGAAGGAGATGGACAAAAGGTTACATGTGACTATTGTGTACCTATTCAGAGATGCAAGAAGACAAAAATATATTGGATCAAAACTGTGCATTTGCATGTGTCACAGGGTGGCACTGGCCCTTGAAGAGGGAGCAGAAGACAGTGCACCAGTGACTTGCAGCTGCCTCTCAGCTAAGCTTAAAAGAGGGCATCTGACACTAAACAGGAGAAACAGACCTGGTAAGCCAGGGCTGCCTGAGAGCACAGTGGAGGAGTCCATCAGGAAAAGGACAAGTGAGAATGGCCGGTGATCAAGCAACTGCACGATGCCACTGAAGCAAGCCATAGGCAGTTCCTGGGGGAAGACTAAAGGCAGAAGAGTGGTACGAGGGGTTTGCTGGCTGACCCTCCCAAGCCAGTGAGCCAGGGCTGGAGAGGGCTGAAGGCAGGAAAGCAGCAAAGGGAGTTGCCTGCTGGCTTTCAAGATGGAGACCCAGAATTGAGGGCCAGAGAGGGCTGAAGGCAGGGAGCAGCAGAGGGCACTAAAGGACTCCCACACTGGGGAGCTGGAGCCAGAGGGGCTGAAGGATTCCCACCAGAAAGGCTGGGGGTGGGGGGGAATCCTGGTGGGGAGAGCAGGGTTGCACTCCAGCTGGAAGGGTTGGGGTGGCTGTCCTGCTACAAGGTCACTAGAAGAATACCAAAGAGCTCTTATGTGGCAGAAAACACCAGAGTATTATATGAAAGGACTTACAGCACAGAAGCTGAGAAGAGTGGGGTTTTAAGGACTATACACACTAGGTGTGGGAAATAGACTATGTTTGTGACTTTTGTTGGGGATTATTTGAATTATGTTTTGGTAACAAACTGGTCCCAAGGAGGAGTATTATTTAGGCAAGAGACCTGTTGTGGAGTTAAATAGGGACTCTGAAGGGAGGAAACTGAGACAGGTGTGCCTGTTCTGCCCTTGCCTGCCACAGGAGGGAGCCCCAGGCCAGGCTGCCCGATCACAATATTCATAATAGTTCCGGGACACACTTTTAAGAAATGTAGGCCAATTTATTCAAACCTGAGTTCTGAAAATTAGGCTCTTCAGTCCATAGCTAGGCACCAAAATAAGTGGCCCAATTTTTCAGAAGTTTGGGTGTTCAATACTTCTGAAAATCAAGTTCACAGTTAGGAGTCTAACTAGAGATTTATGTTTCTGATTTTATGCACCTACTTCTGCCACCTAAATCTTTTCTTTATCGGGATTAGTAACATATTGCCAAATTTCCTCTTTTTACAGAGGTTACAAGAGCCAGTACTGTACATGCTTTCACCACTAGGATTTATCAACATTAATGGGATGTTGTCTGGTTAGAAATCAAACTATAATTAAAAGAAAATCCTTGTGTATGTTACTAAATACCACCTTGGATTATTCTATATTATAAAAAAGATTTAAATTACTTAAAAAACAACTTTCTAACATTGATTTAGGTATAAAATACCAGCAAAAGAGCAGGAGTTTGTTGGTAAAAACACAACTTGGATTATGTGAGATCTAATCAAGGACCTTATATCATAGCACTCACATTTCCAAACAGTTAACAAGGAGTAGAGTTACCCTGAAATATGTTACTGTAATAAGATTCACTGATGCTTACAAGCACTCCTCTCATTCATTTTTATACATTAATGTAATTAAACTATTTTAAAAAATAAAGTGAAGTGAAAAAACCCTAATTACTTTTCACTATATCTGCTACCTCTTGAGTTTCTGCATTTTTCTCATCTTCAACAAAAGAAACTAAACTAGTTAGTTTCACTATAATGAATTAATTATAATGAGTTTTAAGTCAGTTCTGCTTCCTGGTTCTCATGCACCAAAGCAATGATGCTATGTTTGGGCTGACAGCATTGAAGGATAATTTTTTTAAATCCACTTTTCACAAGAATTATTTTATTAGAAAGTCATTGAAACATTTCCTTTGGCTTAGATTTTATAAAACTTGTTTTTATAAAACCTATATATTTATGGCCTCACATTTTCTCCAGGTGCACTGGCTAAATAGAGCCAACTTCCTCAAACCTATAATTTCTTCTGTATGGGGGCCAGACTCTGTTTCAGTTTCAAACTTTACTTGAAGCACCAAACAGCAAACCTAGAAATTACAATCCAGACAGGTAGTTTCTGCAGAATGTGTTGAAATTCTATTTGCATTTCCTCAGCTCTCATCACCTTAATTCTGTCATTTCTCCCAGTGAACCAAGCCTGTAGTGCTTGCAAAAGGAGTCTGTAGAGATTAAAGGCCGGAGGGACCAGGTCCTTATTCAAATATTTAAAGTCAGTGGATTTTCAAAAACTAGAATACATGTATTCACAGCCAAATGAAGACGTCACACAGTAAAAAAACATTTAAACATTTCTTTCCCACTTTTCTGATTCCCACCTCGACCCCCACCTCTACACATCATCAACTATGGAGCGAAGCCAATCTGCAATGATGGAGCCAGAAAAAACTGCTCTTTTGGCTTTCCATCAAAGAAGAATATTTCTATGAGGACTAGACCCTTTGCTTTGAATAAAAGAACATGCAGTCCTCTTTCATTCAATGACCAAAAGCCAAGAAAGCCTCTTTACTCATGCAATCCCAAGCTTAGTGTGGAACTCTCTTAGAGTACGTTATATTGACAATGTTAAAAGAACATTAAGGTTATGAAGTCAAGCACTCAAATGTTAAGAAAAAACAGAGTTAAAGACACCTATACATCCATCCTGTGGATGGTCAGTGCTCACTGAATTAGCAGCTATTTAATATTTTGTAAAAAGAAAAGGAGGACTTGTGGCACCTTAGAGACTAACAAATTTATTTGAGCATAAGCTTTCGTGAGCTACAGCTCACTTCATCGGATGCATTCCGATGAAGTGAGCTGTAGCTCACGAAAGCTTATGCTCAAATAAAATTTGTTAGTCTCTAAGGTGCCACAAGTCCTCTTTTTCTTTTTGCGGATACAGACTAACACGGCTGCTACTCTGAAACCTGTCCTTAATATTTTGTGTTATCCTTGTTGTTCAATTTTTGAATCTAGATCTTACTTACCGTATACAAGTGCTGCATGGAGAATGGAAATTGCATTTTGTGGAGGATTTCAGTTTTTCAGAATTTCTTTCTGTTCCAATTCAAAATTAAACCTGAAAATTTTCAAAAGTCTCCACAAAAGAAAATTCTCGAAAAAAAAAAAGTAGTAGTTTTGGATCAATTGAAACATTTCAGGAAAATTGACACAATTTCACAAAGTGTTTCAATTTTGACAAAAGTGGATTTTCACAAGGAAAACTATTTTGTCAAAGTTCTTCTGACCAGCTCTACTTCACAGAATTGTAAACTTCCTCATGGGCTTTTCTATGGTGCTCACCACTACAGAATCAGAAAACTGTAGGATTGGAATGGACCTCAATATGTCATCTAGTTCCATCCTCTGCACTGAGGCAGAACTAAGTATTATCTTGACCAGTGATAGTCAGATTGTGGCTCTTTAATGTGTCTCCTGAAGCTCTTCGCAGCACATGATATTAAAATACTGTGTGATTTATTTATTAACTGATCTAAGGTATTAACCAATCAAGATGTTTTTACTATGTTATTAACCAATTATCAACTTTTACTAAGTTTTTAACTTATTTGCTGTGAGAATACTATATATATATATATATATATATTTCCCTGGTCATTCACACTGCTGTGCCTCTTTTGGGCAACGCTGATCGCTAATTTGGCTCCTGGACCACTGAGATCTGAGTATCACTGATCTAGACCTCCCTAGGTAATTTGTTCCAGTGCTTAACTACCCTGACAGTTCAGAAGTTTTTCCTAATGTCTAACCTAAATCTCTCTTGCTGCAATTTAAGCCCATTACTTCTTGTCCTGCCCTCAGTGGTTAAGGAGAACAATTTATCACCCTCCTCTTTCTAACAACCTTTTAAGTACTTGAAGATTATTATCATGTCCCCCTTCAGTCTTCTCTTCTCCAGACTAAACAAACTCAAGTTTTTCTGTTTTTCCTTGTCAGTCATATTTTCTAGATCTTTAATCATTTTTGTTGTTCTCCTCTGGACTTTTTCCAATCTGTCCACATCTTTCCCAGAATGTGGTGCCCAGAACTGGTCACAATATTGCAGTTGAGACTTACAGTGGTGAGTGGAATGGAAGGTATACTTCTTGTGTCTTACTTGCAAGACTCCTGCTAATACAGCCCAGAATGATGTTTGCTTTTTTGCAGCAATATTACATTGTTGACTCAGATTTAGTCTATGATCCACTATACCCCCCAGATCCTTTTCTGCAGTATGCCTTCCTAGGCAGTCCTTTCCCAATTTGTATTCCTTCCTAAGTGGAGTACTTAGCATTTGTTCTTACTCATTTTCATCCTGTTTATTTCAGACCATTTCTCCAGCTTGTCAAGATAATTTTGAATTCTAATCCTGTCCTCCAAAGCACTTGCAACTTCTTCCATCTTGGTATTGTCTGCAAACTTCATACATATACTCTCTATGCCATTATCCAAATTATTTATGAAGATATTGAACAGAACTGGACCCAGGACAGATCCCTCTGCGACCCCACTCACTATGTCTTTTCAGTTTCATAGTAAACCATTGATAACTACTCTCTAAATATGCTTTTCCAACCGGTTCTGCACCCACCTTATAGTATGTTTGTCTAGGCTATATTTCTCTAGTTTTTTTTAATGAAAAGGTCATGTGAGAGTCAAGATCTGATGTCTACTGCTTCGCCCTATCCACAAGGCTTGTTACTCTGTTAAAGAGGGATATTAGGTTGATTTGACATGATTTGTTCTTGACAAATCAATGTTGACTGTTTACTTATCACCTTATTGTCTTCTAGGTGCTCACAAACTGAGTAGTTGCTTATTTGCTCCATAATCATTCCAGGTACTAAAATTCAGCTGACTGGTCTATAATTCCCTGGATTGTCCTTATTTCCATTTTTATAGATAGGCACTGTATTTGCCCTCTTCCAGTAATCTGTAATGTCTCCTGTCTTCCATGAGTTTTCCAAGATGATCACTAACGACTCAGAGATCTCTTCAGCCAGTTCCTTACGTATTATAGGATGTACTTCATCAGGCTCTGCCAGCTTGAAAACATCTAACTTGTCTAAATCATTTTTAACTTGTTCTTTTCCATTTCTAGCTTCAGATCCCACCCCATTTACACTGATGTTCACTATGTTAGTTTTCCCATCACTGCTAACTTTTTTGGTGAAAACGGAAACAAAAAGGGCATTTAACATTTTGGCTATTACTGCATTTTCTGCTATTGTCTTTCTCTCCTCATTGAGTAATGGGCCTACCCTGTCCTTGGTCTTCCTCTTGCTTCTAATGTATATGTAAAATATTTTCTTGTTACCCTTCATATCCCTACCTAGTTTAATCTTGTTTTGTGTCTTGGCCTTTCTAATTTTGTCCTTACATGCTTCTGTTGTTTTTTCATATTCATCCTTCATAATTTGACCTAGTTTCCACTTTTTGTATGATGTTTTTTTGAGTTTCAGGTCACTGAAGATCTCCTGGTTAAGCCACAGTGGTCTGTTACCACACTTTCTATCTTTCCTATGCATTGGGATAGTTTGTTCTTGTGCCCTTAATAATGACTCTTTAAGAAACTGCCAACCCTCCTGAACTCTTTTTTCCCTTAGATTTGTTTCCTCTGGGATCTTACTTACCATTTCTCTGAGTTGCTAAAGTCTGCCTTCTTGAACTCCATTGTCTTTATTCTACTTGTTTTCCCTTTTTTCATTCCTTAGAATCATGAATTCAACCATTTCATGACCACTTTCACCCAAACTGCCTTCCACCTTCAAATTCTCAACCAGTTCCTCCCTGTTTGTCAGAATCAAATCTAGCCTCTTCCCTAGTCACTTTCTCCACCTCCTGTAATAAAAAGTTGTCTCCAATTCATTCCAGGTACTTGCTGGATGATTTTTGTCCTGCAATATTATGTTACCCTTAATTGTTAATTAAACACATGGTTCTTTGCTATCATATGCAAAACATTAGAGCTGGATGGGAAAGGGTTTCCCCATCCTGCAAAAATTTTAGAGATTTAAATTTTTTTCCCTGTCCCATGTCTGAATGAAAAGTCAGAATCTCAAAATCTTTCGAAAACCAGATTTTTTTAAAAAAAATAGCAGTGGTCAATAGAAATGTTTTGTTTCAATAATTTGGAAACAATTTGTTTGAAATGGATTAAAATCTTGCTAACTGAAAAGTCACAAAATGTAATTGCAAATAGGGAATCATTGAGTAGGTGTGTTTCTAGTGGGGTCCTGCAGGGATGGGTCCTTGGCCCTATGTTATTTAACATTTTTTATCAATGACCTGGAAGAAAACATAAAATCATCACCGATAAAGTTTAGCAGATGACACAAAAATCAGGGGAATGAAAAATAATGAAGAGGACAGGTCACTGATACTGAGCGATCTGGATTTCTTGGTCAACTGTGTGCAAGCAAACAATATGCATTTTAATACAGCTAAATGTATACATCTAGGAACAAAGAACAAAAGCCATACTTACAGGATGGTGAACTCTACCCTGGGAAGCAGTAACTCTAATAGAAATTTGGGGGTCATGGTGGATAATCAGCTAAACCTAAGCTCCCAGTGTGACACTGGGGCCAAAAGGGCTAATGTGATTCTGGGATGCATAAACAGGGGAATCTCAAGTAGAAGTAGTGCTTACTATTTCCTCTGTATTTGGCACTGATATGACCACTGCTGAAATGCTGTGTCCAGTTCTGGTATCCACAATTCCAGGAGGATATTAATAAATTAAAGGGGGTTCAGAGAAGGGCCACAAGAATCATTCAAAGATTAGAAATCATGCCTTATAATAGTGATTGACTTATGGAGCTCAACCTGTTTAACTTAACAAAGAGAAGGTAAAGGGGTGACTTTGTTGCAGTCTATAAGTACCTACATGGGGAACAAATATTTGTTAATGGGTTCTTCAATCTAGCAGACAAAGGCATAACACAATCTAAGGAAGCTGAAGTTGGACAAATTCAGACAGGAAATAAGGTGTACATTTTTAACAGTGAAGGGTAATTAACCATTGGAACAATTTACCAAGAGTTGTGGTGGAGTCTCCATCATGGGCAATTTTAAAATAAAGATTGGATGTTTTCTAAAAGATCTGTTCTAGGAATTATTTTGGGGAAGTTCCATGGCCTGTGTTATGCAAGAGGTCAGACTACAGAATCCCAGTGGTCCCTTCTGTCCTTGGAATCTATGAACTCTGAAGATTTTTCAGTCATACTGTCTATCTTTCCTATAAGTATGTGAGTATGTGCATTATAAAGAGAGCATTCCTTGAAATCAGGGTATTGTTCCTGACAGCTGCCCTTTTACTGCTTTAAATGCTAAAAAAAGTACAACTAAGCTAGAAAGCCTTCAAATAAGGGCACACTGTCAATCCCACTTAGGCTAGATTCTGATACCCTTCCTCATGCAAAGTAGCACCTTACTCTGTATGAAGCTCCATTAAAGTCCATTTAAAATGTGTACAGTTATCTGAATGGTACAGGAGATTTACTGAAACACAGAACAATGGATTTCCTCTCTCAGAAGACATTTCCAGATGATTGGTAACCAGAGTTTTGGATAATTGGGGTTTGCATATGGGGAGTTACTTGAATTTCAGGATTTTTAATCTTATTACTTCTTTTTCTTATTAATTGCAGCATTAGTGCTTGTGAAAGTAAGACACTGAGAGTTTTAACATACCAAGGGCAAGTGATGGGCAAGCTTCTTCAAGCAGCTCTGCCACCACAGCTCCAAGCTGACCTCCTCCGGGCCACTTTAGTCCCACTGGATGGACAATGCCAGTTGGGGCCAAAAAATGTTTTGGGAATTAGGATGAGGCCATTTTGATTTGTGGCTGAAGTCAGTATTAGGACTCAGAGCTAGTGCAGCGATCACTGCTCCACCAAGCCCCTGTCAATTCTGGGTCTGAGGAAGAAGGGGCTCAGCAGGTGGTCACTGAAGGTGTAAGGGCGAGGAAGAAGAAAAGAGCAGCTAGTCCTATAGCAAAAGGGGAAGAGTCAATGGAGACTACACCAAATATGAGTCCCAGGATACAGGTTGGGTTGAAGAGGATTATAAGGGAGAATAGGAATAGAAAGAACTTGCAGCCAGAGGGAACAGGGGATAGACTGGAGAATAGCACAGTCACCAGGAAAAGGCAGGTCTATGTGATCGGGGACTCTTTACTGAGAAGAATAGACAGGCCTGTAACCAGAGCTGATCCAGAGAACAGAAGGGTGTGCTGTCTTCTAGGTGCTAAGATACAGGATGTAGACCTGAGGTTGAAAAGGATCCTAAAGGGAGCGGGAAAGAATCCCCTAATTATCCTTCATGTGGGAACAAATGATACCGGTAGATTCTCGCTGGAACGTATCAAGGGAGACTATGCTAGGCTGGGGAAGACGCTTAAGGAAATTGAGGCTCAGGTGATCTTTAGTGGGATACTGCCTGTTCCTAAAGAGAGGGCAACAAGATTATGACTGTCAATAGATGGATTAAGCAGTGGTGCTATAAGGAGGGCTTTGGGATGTATGGCCACTGGGAGGCGTTCATGGACAGAGGACAGTTCTCTCGAGACAGACTTCATCTGAGTAGGGAAGGAAATAGACTTCTAGGATGGAGGCTGGCACAACTGATTAAGAGAGCTTTAAACTAGGAATCTGGGGGAGATGGTTGGGAGATGTCCAGGTAATCTCCACGCCGGATTTTAGCATAGAGAGGGAAGAAAACAAAGTAAGAAAGGATACAGCTGTGGATAGGAGAATGAACATAAGGAGGAAGGGCAGTGTGGATACCAGTCTAATAGGTTATACTGGCTGTAGAATGAGTGTGCCTAATCGGGTACAGAATGTGAGCAAGGCCAAACAGCAAAAATTAAGATGTTTGTACACCAATGCGAGGAGCCTGGGTAACAAAATGGAGGAACTAGAGTTACTGGTGCAGGAAGTGAAACCAGGTATTATAGGGATAACAAAAACATGGTGGAACAGTAGTCACGACTGGACTACAGGTATTGAAGGGTATATGTTGTTTAGGAAAGACAGAAATAAAGGTAAAGGTGGTGGAGTAGCACTGTATATCAATGATGAGGTACAATGTAAAGAAATAAGAAGCAATGGAATTGATAAGACAGAGTCCATCTGGGCAAAAATGACATTGGGGAAGAAAACTACTAGAGCCTCCCCTGGGATAGTGCTTGGGGTGTGCTATAGACCGCTGGGATCTAATTTGGATATGGATAGACTCCTCTTTAATGTTTTTAATGAAGTAAATACTAATGGAAACTGCGTGATCATGGGAGACTTTAACTTCCCAGATATAGACTGGAGGACGAGTGCTAGTAATAATAATAGGGCTCAGATTTTCCTAGATGCGATAGGTGATGGATTCCTTCATCAAGTAGTTGCTGAACCGATGAGAGGGGAAGCCATTTTAGATTTGGTTTTGGTGAGTAGTGAGAACCTCATAGAAGAAATGGTTGTAGGGGACAATCTTGGTTCAAGTGATCATGAGCTAATTCAGTTCAAACTGAACGGAAGGACAAACAAAAATAAATCTGTGACTAGGGTTTTTGATTTCAAAAGGGCTGACTTTCAAAAATGAAGGACATTAGTTAGGGAAGTGGATTGGACTGAAGAATTTAGGGATCTAAAGGCAGAGGATGCCTGGGATTACTTTAAGTCAAAGCTGCAGAAGCTATCGGAATCCTGCATCCCAAGAAAGGGGAAAAAATTCATAGTCAGGAGTTGTAGACCAAGCTGGATGAGCAAGCATCTCAGAGAAGTGATTAAGAAAAAGCAGAAAGCACACAAGGAGTGGAAGATTGGAGGGATCAGCAAGGAAAGCTACCTTATTGAGGTCAGAACATGTAGGGATAAAGTGAGACAGGCTAAAAGTCAAGTAGCGTTGGACCTTGCAAAGGGAATTAAAACCAATAGTAAAAGGTTCTATAGCCATATAAAGAAGAAGAAAACAAAGAAAGAAGAAGTGGGACCGCTAAACACTGAAGATGGAGTGGAGGTTAAGGATAATCTAGGCATGGCCCAATATCTAAACAAATACTTTGCCTCAGTCTTTAATAAGGCTAATGAGGATCTTAGGGATAATGGTAGCATGACAAATGGGAATGAGGATATGGAGGTAGATATTACTATATCTGAGGTAGAAGCAAAACTCGAACAGCTTAATGGGACTAAATAGTGGGGTCCAGATAATCTTCATCCAAGAAAATTAAAGGAATTGGCACATGAAATTGCAAGCCCATTAGCAAGAATTTTTAATGAATCTGTAAACTCAGGGGTTGTACCATATGATTGGAGAATTGCTAACACAGTTCCTATTTTTAAGAAAGGAAAAAAAAGTGTTCTGGGTAACTCCAGGCCTGTTAGTTTGACATCTGTAGTATGCAAGGTCTTGGAAAAAAATTTGAAGGAAAAAGTAGTTAAGGACATTGAGGTCAATGGTAAATGGGACAAAATACAACATGGTTTTACAAAAGGTAGATTGTGCCAAATCAACCTGATCTCCTTCTTTGAGAAAGTAACAGATTTTTTAGACAAAGGAAACACAGTGGATCTAATTTACCTAGATTTCAGTAAGGCGTTTGATACTGTGCCACATGGGGAATTATTAGTTAAATTGGAAAAGATGGGGATCAATATGAAAATTGAAAGGTGGATAAGGAATTGGTTAACAGGGAGACTACAGCGGGTCCTACTGAAAGGTAAACTGTCAGGCTGGAGGGAGGTTACCAGTGGAGTTCCTCAGGGATCAGTTTTGGGACCAATCTTATTTAATCTTTTTATTACTGACGTTGGCACAAAAAGTGAGAGTGCGCTAATAAAGTTTGCTGATGATACAAAGCTGGGAGGTATTGCCAATTTAGAGAGAGACCGGGATATCATACAGGAAGATCTGGATGACCTTGTAAACTGGAGTAATAGTAATAGGATGAAATTTAATAGTGAGAAGTGTAAGGTCATGCATTTAGGCATTAATAACAAGAATTTCAGCTATAAGCTGGGGACGAATCAATTCGAAGTAACGGAGGAGGAGAAGGACCTTGGAGTATTGGTTGATGACAGGATGACTATGAGCCGCCAATGTGACATGGCCATGAAAAAAGCTAATGCGGTCTTGGGATGCATTAGGTGAGGTATTTCCAGTAGAGATAAAGAGGTGTTAATACCGTTATACAAGGCACTGGTGAGACCCCACCTGGAATACTAGGTGCAGTTCTGGTCTCCCATGTTTAAGAAGGATGAATTCAAACGGGAACAGGTACAGAGAAGGGCTACTAGGATGATCTGAGGAATGGAAAACTTGTCTTATGAAAGGAGACTCAAGGAGCTTGGCTTGTTTAGCCTAACCAAAAGAAGGTTGAGGGGAGATATGATTGCTCTCTATAAATATATCGGAGGGATAAATACCGGAGAGGGAGAGGAAAGTTGGGAAGTTTAGATTTGAAATTAGATGAAGGTTTCTAACCATCAGAGGAATGACGTTTTGGAATAGCCTTGCAAGGGAAGCAGTGGGGGCAAAAGACCTATCTGGCTTTACAATTAAACTCGATAAGTTTATGGAGGAGATGGTATGATGAAATAATATAATTTTGGCAATTAATTGATCTTTAAATATTCATGGTAAATAGGCCTAATGGCCTGTGATGGGATGTTAGATGGGGTGGGATATGAGTTACTACAGATAATTCTTTCCTGGGTATCTGGCTGGTGAACCTTGCCCATATGCTCAGGGTTTAGCTGATCGCCATATTTGGGGTCGGGAAGGAATTTTCCTCCAGGGCAGATTGGAAGAGGCCCTGGAGGTTTTTCGACTTCCTCTGTAGCATGGGCACGGGTCACTTTCTGGAGGATTCTCTGCTCCTTGAAGTCTTTAAACCTTGATAAGAGGACTTCAATAGCTCAGACATAGGTGAGAGGTTTATCGCAGGACTGGGTGGGTGAGATTCTGTGGCCTGCATTGTGCAGGAGGTCAGACTAGATGATCATAATGGTCCCTTCTGACCTTAATACCTATGAATCTATGATGCAGCTTTACAAGAGCTACAATTACAGGAATGTTTAAAAGCCAAAAGAGGCCATATAGTATAGCAGGCCTGGTCCCATGCCCCATCAAGTGTGCACACGTCAATCCTTTCAGGTACAGGCTCACAAAATAATGTGGATCATCTTATAGGGAACTACCTTTTAAATTTTCTCTGTTTCTTTGAGAACAGGCCTGCGTGTTTACGATCTGAATTATACTATCTCTAAATACAGAAAAACAATAAAAATTATCTTGCACTACAGCATTTCATTCTTGATTAACAATCAACTGTTATGTTTTAGTGGGCCACATCTTGAGACTGTCACACATTTCCTTCAGTACGCTCCCTTGCTTTTGGAGAAACAACCACCCGATTGACAAGCACATGAAACAAAATTACCCCCCTCGAATCAGAAGAAGGTGTCCTCTCAAGGTCGTACTCAGACAAATGGCATGAGCAGCGTATTAAATCTACAGCAATTTACCGGGGCTCTGGATAAACAGAATACTTCAGTTTCCTCCAAAGCTTTAATGCCACCTCCTCCTCCACCTCAAGTATCGAATTCAGTGCAAAGTTTCAAGGGGAAAAAGTACACACAAGGTTATTATGAAACAAAAATCAAAATTCATTTTCACACAGGATTGAGCCCCTCACAGACAGACAGACAGACACACACACACACACACATTAGACAAAGAAACATGAAGGGACACTGATATCCCACTAATTCCATTGCTAGAAGAAACAGGACTTCTATCAATCTTGAAATTAATTTTGCATTTAAAAATGTAACAGCCTTTGCACTGAGTACAGTGTCAACTCTTTTATCTTGATTACTTGTTATGTGTCAAACCATTTAGTCTCAGCTCCCATTGTGCAATGATTGAGTTCACGGTAGCAAACATAGTGGTCATAAATGCAATGAATGCACTATCTTTGCTCTAAATATTTGTTTCACAGAATCTGAATAATCACATGCAAATTGTGTTTTTTTCCCCCTCAATGACTTTAATTTAGTTCTCTTTAATTGGTTGCCTGTAAACGTGAACCATCCTTTTCTCTGTAGTAAGAAGAGCCTGTAGAGGAAATAGAAGGTACTAGTAATGGCTCATCTGCCTGTAAGTACATTCTTAGTTGAATGCCAAAAGTGTCCATTACCAAAATCCTCTTCCTCGCCCATGTATCATCTCCCTTTTGTCCAAATTGATTCACAGAGCTAGATAATGCCCAGCTCTGTGAAGATGTGCAAGGGAGAGGGCACAAGGAGCCTTTCTCCGGCTCCTCCCTTTTTCACACCCCGGGCAAAAGCCAGGTACAGTCCTTATCCTCTCAATTTGCAAATCAATCACCAATGCAGGCACATTTACTCCTGAAAGGGTATCAAGTAAAAACAGAGCCATAGCTCCATCTCTTCTTCACACTGACTAGCAGAGCTGGACCAGCATCGGAGGAGGCACGCATTGCACACTGTTTAAGGAGGTAGGAAAGGCCACTACTGGGGCCATGTCTACACTACAAACTTCTACTGGCATAGCTGTGTCAATCAGAGGTGTGCTCCCTGAGTCACACAACTGTGCTGGCAAAACCCCCAGTATAGAGACAGTTATACTGGCAAAACTACACACTGGCTGGTAGAAACTGCATCCACACTAGGAGTGATTTGCTGGTACAGTACACTGGTACAGCACCTAGCGTAGACACAGCTTACAAAAGACTAAGGGCTAGATTAATGGAGAAACTTAGGGTGGTGATGTAGAACATCACCACACCTCACTTTTAGGCACCTAGCACATCACTGAAATTCACATAGCTTGAGTCTGGCGTCTAGGCTCCCTATACAGTAGAGGGAAGGAGACTGGTGCTAAGCATGGGATTCACAAAAGCCAATGTGCTGGGTGGCTCCTTGCCAAAGTTAGCCAATGAGAGCTGCTACCTTAAGGGGTGTGCGCTAAGCCCCACCACAGTCTCAGGACTCCCCTGGCTGTTTTTTGTCAGCTTGTCTATAGAGGCCCAATTCGGTCAGCGAGCTCTGAGCATGCTTACCAGATCAGGGCCCACGGGCTAGTCAGAATACCACCTATCTTTCCCCAATTTGTGAATCGCTCTGGGGTGTAAGCGTCCAGAGACCTGGTGTGGGGCAGCAGCGTGCATGCTCAGAGACACAGTTGCCTAGGGAGCTTTTACTGCAAAAAGTTTAGGCACCTACAAGGCTCGGGGGCAGCTGAGCAGGGACTCTGTGATTCCCAGTGGGGCCTGATTCTGAGTTTTAGGTGCCTGACTTGCCTGTTAGGTGCCTAAGTCATTTTGTGAACTAGCCCTTAGTGCCTCTGACATCTGTTGCAGGATTGCACCCCTCCCCACTCCAATGCAGGCAGTGGTAGGAAGGCGAAATGGAACCCATAGTCATTCGTAGTTCTGTAGGATACATAGCACACATATACAGAGAAAAGGTTAGGACTGAAAAAGGCCAGAGGAACTGACAAGGTCCATCTGCTTTGTGCAGTGAAGTGCTTTGAGAATAGCCAACCATCCTAGTCCCTGCTGATTCATAGATTCATAGATATTTAGGTCAGAAGGGACCATTATGATCATCTAGTCTGACCTCCTGCACAACGCAGGCCACAGAATTTCACCCACCACTCCTGTAAAAAACCTCACACCTATATCTGTGCTACTGAAGTCCTCAAATCGTAGTTTAAAGACTTCAAGGAGCAGAGAATCCTCCAGAAAGTGACCCATGCCCCATGCTACAGAGGAAGGCAAAAAACCTCCAGGGCCTCTTCCAATCTGCCCTGGAGGAAAATTCCTTCCCGACCCCAAATATGGCGATCAGCTAAACCCTGAGCATATGGGCAAGATTCACCAGCCAGATACCCAGAAAAGAACTTTCTGTAGTAACTCAGATCCCACCCCATCTAATATCCCATCACAGGCCATTGGGCCTATTTACCATGAATATTTAAAGATCAATTAATTGCCAAAATCATGTTATCCCACCATACCATCTCCTCCATAAACTTATCGAGTTTAATCTTAAAGCCAGATAGGTCTTTTGCCCCCACTGCTTCCCTTAAAAGGCTATTCCAAAACTTCACTCCTCTGATGGTTAGAAACCTTTGTCTAATTTCAAGTCTAAACTTCCCAATGACCAGTTTATATCCATTTGTTCTTGTGTCCACATTGGTACTGAGCTTAAATAATTCCTCTCCCTCTCCAGTATTTATCCCTCTGATATTTTTATAGAGAGCAATCATATCTCCCCTCAACCTTCTTTTAGTTAGGCTAAACAAGTCAAGCTCCTTGAGTCTCCTTTCATAAGACAAGTTTTCCATTCCTCGGATCATCCTAGTAGCCCTTCTCTATACCTGTTCCAGTTTGAATTCATCCTTCTTAAACATGGGAGAGCAGAACTGCACACAGTATTCCAGGTGAGGTCTCACCAGTGCCTTGTATAACGGTACTAAAACCTCCTTATCCCTACTGGAAATACCTCTCCTGATGCATCCCAAGACCGCATTAGCTTTTTTCATGGCCATATCACATTGGCAGCTCATAGTCATCCTATGATCAACCAATACAAGGTCCTTTTCCTCCTCCATTACTTCTAATTGATGCGTCCCTAGCTTATAATTAAAATTCTTGTTATTAATCCCTAAATGCATGACCTTACACTTCTCACTATTAAGTTTCATCCTATTACTATTACTATTACTCCAGTTTACAAGGTCATCCACATCCTCCTGTAGGATATCCCTGTCCTTCTCTAAATTGGCAATACCTCCCAGCTTTGTATCATCCGCAAACTTTATTAGCACACTCCCACTTTTTGTGCCAAGGTCAGTAATAAAAAGATTAAATAAGATTGGTCCCAAAACCGATCCTTGAGGAACTCCACTGGTAACCTCCCTCCAGCCTGACAGTTCACCTTTCAGTAGGACATAGATGTCTGACATAGGTCCACAAAGGGATATCCATTGGGTCCTATGAGTTAATCACTATCTTGGGCTTTCTGTCTGTTTTACTTTCTTAAAATATTTCAACTTAAGACACACAAAAATAAACAGTCTGTAGCTTACTGAGCACATAGTAGATGATTTTCTTTGCAAAAAGCACTTTGTGAAAATGCTTAATATTTCTCCCTTTAATATCTTCCCCCCAAAAGAGATGGGAGCCTCCCTTACAGTTAGAGAAACTCTATGCTGCAGGATACATTTGAGCAGGGGGTTGGATTAGATGACCTCCTGAGGTCCCTTCCAACCCTCACATTCTATGATTCTATGATGCTACATGCTGTTTATCAAACTGTTG
This sequence comes from Natator depressus, assembly GCF_965152275.1. Lineage (NCBI taxonomy): Eukaryota > Metazoa > Chordata > Testudines > Cheloniidae > Natator > Natator depressus. Next base: position 243,887,587 of record NC_134235.1, on the reverse strand, counting down.
TTTGATAATAGGCATTCTGCTTCTTCTCTTAAATTAAGTGCTTATTTTGATTTCTTCTCTCCTCCCTCTCAAGATGCTTTCACACAGAAACTGAAGACAGCACTTTAGTCCTGCAATCCCCATGTGAATATTTGAATAAAATAATGAAACTAGGTGAAAAATCCACCACATAGAATTTACAAGCAGTTACAACAGAACAATGGACTACTTCTGTTCTGGTTCAGAATAAGAGATGGTGGGATAACTTGGGAAGGTAGATGGCATACAACCTGTTTTGCAGAGTCCACTTTTAAATAAGTGTGCTGCAGATTATTGGTACTTTATTAACACTCCCTAAACATTTATGCAACAATTTAACTGATATTATATCAATCAATGGAGTGGGAAACCCAAATTGGTGCCTGGACTTGGGATTCAGCTCCCAGGTTTACCATCCTCCAGGGCAGGAGCAATTATTATTGTTCAAGGGTCAGACTGGAAAAATAATAAGTGATAGTGCTCTCTTATCTTTACCCAAAATCCAAGCTCTAACCGCACATGATACCAAATGATGTACATCTCACAGTAGAGTGTGCAGATTTGCAGATTCTCATAAAATGAACAACATTGACTTTTCATGATCATCCTTAGGCTTCACAGTTAACACTCTGATGAGATGAACAGGACCAGTTTACTGAAAGAGATTCTTTAAGGTGTCTCAAACATCACTTCACGAGTTGGCATCCAGTTCACATTTGGAAAGTTTTTTTTTAACTTTGCAGCACACAGATTTGTGATATAATCATTGTTCGTTACATAATTTTTATGAAAGAAAGCCTTAGCTTCTGAAACACAGGGTGAGAGCTACCAGACAATAGTACTGGCTATCTGATTCACAGTGAGCCATCCAATCTGACCCTGAATTTGCAATTGGAGAGACTTAGACTTTAAGGTCAGAAGGGACCATTATGATCATCTAGTCTGACCTCCTGCACAACGCAGGCCACAGAATCTCACCCACCCAGTCCTGTAACAAACCCCTCACCTATGTCTGAGCTATTGAAGTTCTCAGATCGTGGTTTAAAGACTTCAAGGTGCAGAGAATCCTCCAGCAAGAGACCCATGTCCCATGCTGCAGAGGAAGGCGAAGCCCCCCCTGGGCCTCTTCCAATCTGCCCTGGAGGAAAATTCCTTCCCGACCCCATATATGGCGATCAGCTAAACCCTGAGCATGTGGGCAAGACTCACCAGCCAGACACCCGGGAAAGAATTCTCTGTAGTAACTCAGATCCCACCCCATCTAACATCCCATCACAGGCCATTGGGCATATCTACTACTAATAGTTGAAGATCAATTAATTGCCAAAATTATGTTATCCCATCAGATCATCCCTTCCATAAACTTATCAAGCTTAGTCTTGATACCAGATATGTCTTTTGTCCCCACTGCTTCCCCGAAAGGCTGTTCCAGAACTTCACTCCTCTGATGGTTAGAACCCTTTGTCTACTTTCAAGTCTAAACTTCCTAATGGCCAGTTTATATCCATTTGTTCTTGTGTCCACAAGAGTTGAAAGTGGGAAAAAATTATCGATGGAAGAACTAGTTCAGAGAAAAGATGAGTTGACACCAAATCAAACAATTGTTAATACAGTAACTCCTCGCATAACATTGTAGTTATATTCTTGAAAAATGCAACTTTAAGCGAAACGATGTTAAGCGACTCCAATTTCCCCATAAGAATTAATGTGAATAGGGGGTGGGGGGTGAGGTTCCAGGGAAATTTTTTTGCCAGATAGAAGACATGATATACATATACAGTATAAGTTTTAAACAAGTTTAAACAATGTAATGTGGGTATAAGTTTTAAACAATTTTAAACAAACAATTTAATACTGTACTCAGCAACGATGACTGTGAAGCTTGGTTAAGGTGGTGGAGTCAGAGGGTGAAAGAGGGTGGATCGTCCGGCTACTCCTCTTGCTGTTCTTTCCAAAGTGATGGAGGGTGCTCAACCCCCGGCTCTGACCCAGGCCCGCCCCCACTCCACCCCTGCCCCCAAGGACCCATCCCCACCCTGCCTCTTCCCACCCCACCCCTGCCCACCTCTTCCAGCCCCTGCTCCACTCTGCCCTGCCTCTTCCCGCCCCTGCTCCACCCCCTCCCACGGAGCGCACCGTGTCCTTGCTTCTGCCCCCTCCCGCCCAGCCTCCTGAACACCATGAAACAGCTGATTGCTGAGGGCGGGAGGTGTGGGGAGGGTGGGAAAGCTGCTGATCCACAGGGCCACCAGCGGGTGGGAGGCACTGGGGATGGGGTGGAGGGGAGCAGACCGGGGGGCTGCTGGCCCACTAAGCCCCCACAGCCAAATGTTATAAGCAAACATTGCGCAACATTAAATAAGTATGTTCTCTAATAGATCAGCAATGTAACAACGAAACAACATTAACCGGGATGACGGTAAGTGAGGAGTTACTGTATTTAATTGTTAATATTTGTAATTCATAATTTATAAACATATTTTTCTGTGTTTCTCAGTTAGAGGAGTAAAAATACTAAAACTGCAAGAGCAAGTCTGTTGCCAGATATAAGAAACTCACACAATACTTTAAAAAATATATAATGTAGGCCTGCTTTCCTACTTGCATTGCATCAGAAATAAGGACCTGATCCAGAGTTCATTAACCTCAATGAAAAGAATCATTGGCCCTTGGATCAGGCCTGAATTCCACTGAAGATACAGTGGTGTCAAACTGGTGTCAGGGAAAGAGAACCAAAAAGCCCTTTGCAATTTCACTTACAATGGAGGGCACAAAGATATGCTATTGTCCACGCGATCATGGCATATTTAAAAACATAATGGCCTAAATTCATAGTTGGCACAAATTCAGGGATGAATTGGGTCCATTTCTTCTAAAATGCTCACTATTTACAACTTAGTGACTGATTAAACATAAATCAGTTCTCTGAACCAATCTTTAAGCTATAATTTTTAAAGGGGAAAATGGATAAAAGCTTGCTCAGGGCAACAGCTTTCAGTGTTTATTTTCCCCATTTTCCACCTCACTTATAATATCTGCGATTAGGGACAAAAGAATCCTGCACTTTTTCAGTATCTTCCTCCTTTTCCTCATTTGGCTCAGGGACATCCTTCAGGGCACATCTAGACAATGTCTGCTTTATAAGAAGTCTTTGGTTGGTGACAATGGTTCCAGCAGCATTAAAAGTGTGCCTGGAATGTACATTCTGGATTGGGCAGCTGAGATAGTACACAGAAAATGCATTCAGCTTTACCCCTCTCTTGATCGGACCATGACGTAAGGGCTCATTATATATGGCACAAGATAACTCTAATGGTGAGAAAAACCTCAAAAGATTCAGTCTCTTACAAACATGTTTTTTACATCATTATAGCGACAAAAAGACTTTCAAACTTCTTTTCAAAGTCCCTAATCACAATGAACTATATAAGCCAGGGTAAAAAAAAAGAGGATATTTTACTGGATTGAGTCAAAGATGTTTCGGAATGTGTTATCGACATGAGAAACTTATACAGTAATTGTCAGCTATCTGTACCATCAGCATGGATGGCACCTAGATACTAACATGACAGGCACCTTAGAAACACTTTAGCAAGGTAGATGGAAAGCACTTTAACCAGTTTGGTATAATGGTTGAGTAAGAGGTATGTCTCTTAGCCCTGGTCTACACTGGGGGGGATCGATCTAAGTTACGCAACTTCAGCTACGTGAATAACGTAGCTGAAGTCGACATACTTAGACCTACTCACCGCAGTGTCTTCACTACGGTGAGTCATAGATTCATAGATATTAAGGTCAGAAGGGACCATTATGATCATCTAGTCCGAACCCCTGCACGACGCAGGCCACAGAATCTCACCTACCCACTCCTGCGAAAAACCTCACACCTATGTCTGAGGTACTGAAGTCCTCAAATTGTGGTTTAAAGACTTCAAGGAGCAGAGAATCCTCCAGAAAGTGACCCATGCCCCATGCTACAGAGGAAGGCAAAAAACCTCCAGGGCCTCTTCCAATCTGCCCTGGAGGAAAATTCCTTCCCGACCCCAAATATGGCGATCAGCTAAACCCTGAGCATATGGGCAAGATTCACCAGCCAGATACCCAGAAAAGAACTTTCTGTAGTAACTCAGATCCCACCCCATCTAATATCCCATCACAGGCCATTGGGCCTATTTACCATGAATATTTAAAGATCAATTAATTGCCAAAATCATGTTATCCCACCATACCATCTCCTCCATAAACTTATCGAGTTTAATCTTAAAGCCAGATAGGTCTTTTGCCCCCACTGCTTCCCTTAAAAGGCTATTCCAAAACTTCACTCCTCTGATGGTTAGAAACCTTTGTCTAATTTCAAGTCTAAACTTCCCAATGACCAGTTTATATCCATTTGTTCTTGTGTCCACATTGGTACTGAGCTTAAATAATTCCTCTCCCTCTCCAGTATTTATCCCTCTGATATTTTTATAGAGAGCAATCATATCTCCCCTCAGCCTTCTTTTCGTTGGGCTAAACAAGCCAAGCTCCTTGAGTCTCCTTTCATAAGACAGGTTTTCCATTCCTCGGATCATCCTAGTAGCCCTTCTCTGTACCTGTTCCCGTTTGAATTCATCCTTCTTAAACATGGGAGATCAGAACTGCACCTAGTATTCCAGGTGGGGTCCAACAAGTGCCTTGTATAACGGTACTAAAACCTCCTTATCTCTACTGGAAATACCTCTCCTGATGCATCCCAAGACTGCATTAGCTTTTTTCAGGGCCATATCACATAGGCGGCTCATAGTCATCCTGTCATCAACCAATACTCCAAGGTCCTTCTCCTCCTCCGTTACTTCTAATTGATGCATCCCCAGCTTATAACTAAAATTCTTGTTATTAATCCCTAAATGCATGACCTTACACTTCTCACTATTAAGTTTCATCCTATTACTATTACTCCAGTTACAAGGTCATCCAAATCTTCCTGTATGATATCCCGGTCTCTCTCTAAACTGGTAAAACCTCCCAGCTTTGTATCATCAGCAAACTTTATTAGCGCACTCTCACTTTTTGTGCCAACGTCAGTAATAAAAAGATTAAATAACATTGGTCCCAAAACTGATCCCTGAGGAATTCCACTGGTAACCTCCCTCCAGCCTGACAGTTCACCTTTCAGTAGGACCCGCTGTAGTCTCCCTGTTAACCAATTCCATATCCACCTTTCAATTTGCATATTGATCCCCATCTTTTCCAATTTAACTAATAATTCCCCATGTGACACGGTATCAAACGCCTTACTGAAATCTAGGTAAATTAGATCCACAGCGTTTCCTTTGTCTAAAAAATCTGTTACTTTCTCAAAGAAGGAGATCAGGTTGGTTTGGCACGATCTACCTTTTGTAAAACCATGTTGTATTTTGTCCCATTTACCATTGACCTCAATGTCCTTAACTACTTTTTCCTTCAAAATTTTTCCAAGACCTTGCATACTACAGATGTCAAACTGACAGGCCTGGAGTTACCCAGAACACTTTTTTTTCGTTTCTTAAAAATAGGAACTATGTTAGCAATTCTCCAATCATATGGTACAAGCCCTGAGTTTACAGATTCATTAAAAATTTTTGCTAATTTTGCAATTTCATGTGCCAATTCCTTTAATATTCTTGGATGAAGATTATCTGGGCCCCCCCGATTTAGTCCCATTTAGCTGTTCGAGTTTCGCTTCTACCTCAGATATGGTAATATCTACCTCCATATCCTCATTCCCATTTGTCATGCTACCATTATCCCTAAGATCCTCTTTAGCCTTATTAAAGTCTGAGGCAAAGTATTTGTTTAGATATTGGGCCATGCCTAGATTATCCTTGACCTCCACTCCATCTTCAGTGTTTAGCGGTCCCACTTCTTCTTTCTTTGTTTTCTTCTTCTTTATATGGCTATAGAACCTTTTACTATTGGTTTTAATTCCCTTTGCAAGGTCCAACGCTACTTGACTTTTAGCCTGTCTCACTTTATCCCTACATGTTCTGACCTCAATAAGGTAGCTTTCCTTGCTGATCCCTCCCATCTTCCACTCCCTGTATGCTTTCTGCTTTTTCTTAATCACTTCTCTGAGATGCTTGCTCATCCAGCTTGGTCTACAACTCCTGACTATGAATTTTTTCCCCTTTCTTGGGATGCAAGCTTCCAATAGCTTCTGCAGCTTTGATTTACAGTAATCCCAGGCATCCTCTGCCTTTAGATCCCTAAATTCTTCAGTCCAATCCACTTCCCTAACTAATGTCCTTCATTTTTGAAAGTCAGCCCTTTTGAAATCAAAAACCCTAGTCACAGATTTATTTTTGTTTGTCCTTCCGTTCAGTTTGAACTGAATTAGCTCATGATCACTTGAACCAAGATTGTCCCCTACAACCATTTCTTCTATGAGGTTCTCACTACTCACCAAAACCAAATCTAAAATGGCTTCCCCTCTCATCGGTTCAGCAACTACTTGATGAAGGAATCCATCACCTATCGCATCTAGGAAAATCTGAGCCCTATTATTATTACTAGCACTCGTCCTCCAGTCTATATCTGGGAAGTTAAAGTCTCCCATGATCACGCAGTTTCCATTCGTATTTACTTCATTAAAAACAGTAAAGAGGAGTCTATCCATATCCAAATTAGATCCCAGCGGTCTATAGCACACCCCAAGCACTATCCCAGGGGAGGCTCTAGTAGTTTTCTTCCCCAATGTCATTTTTGTCCAGACGGACTCTGTCTTATCAATTCCATCGTTCCTTATTTCTTTATATTCTACCTCATCATTGATATACAATCCTACTCCACCACCTTTATCTTTATTTCTGTCTTTCCTAAACAGCACATACCCTTCAATACCTGTAGTCCAGTCATGACTTCTGTTCCACCATGTTTCTGTTATCCCTATAATATCTGGTTTCAACTGCTGCCGCTCCCCTGTCGACTCCGCCTGCACCTCTTGCAGAGGTGGAGTACAGGAGTCAACGGGAGAGCGCTTGGGGGTTGATTTATCGTGTCTAGACTAGACGCAATAAATCGACCCCCGCTGGATCGATCACTGCCTGCTGATCCGGTGGGTAATGTAGACATACCCCTAATGTCCTTGCAAGATTCAAAGCCTGGAACATCCCCAGTGAAAGAAGTGGGATACTCTCAGGACAAGGGGAAAGGGAAGGAAAATGTAAGATCAGCTAACTACCTATATTAATCAACTAATATAATTATTTACAAGAAAAAGACTAGAGAACTGTCTAGCTACTAGGGACATGGTGAGGACCAGTTCCAATTCGCTCTCTGCAGTGGTGGTGAAGGAACTGAGGTGGTTGGAGGGTGAATATAAGAATGGCTATACAGGGTCAGACCAATGGTCCATCTAGCCCAGTATCCTGTCTTCCAACAGTGCCCAGTGCCAGACTCTTCAGAGGAAATGAAAAAAAAACAGGGTAATTTATTAAGTGATCCATCCCCTGTCATCCAATCTCACCTTCTCACAGTCAGAGGTTTAGGGACACCCAGACCATAGGGTTGCATCCCTCACCATCTTGGCTAATAGACATTGATGGACCTGTCCTCCACAAACTTGTCTAATTCTTTTTGGAACCCATTTATACTTTTGGCCTTCACAACATCCAATTGCAATGACTTACACAGGTTAACAGCGTGTTGTATGAAGAAGTACTTCGTTTTGTTTGTTTTAAACCTGCTGCCTATTAATTACTTTGGGTGACCCCTGGTTCTCATGTTATGTGAAGGGCTAAATAACACTTCCTTATTCACTTTTTCCACACCAGTCATGATTTTATAGACCCATATCATAACAACCCATAGTCGTCTCTTTTCTAAGATGAACAGTCCAAGACTTTTTAATCTCTCCTCATTTGGAAGCTGTTCCATACCCCTAATAATTTTTGTTGCCCTTCTTTGTACTTCTTCCAATTCTAATATATCTTTTTTGAGATGGGGTGACCAGAACTGGATGCAGTATTCAAGATGTGGATGTACCATATATTTATATAGAGGCAATATGATATTTTATATATTATCTGTTGCTTTCCTAATGGTTCCTAACATTGTTAGTTTTTTTTACTGCCACTGCACATTGAGCAGATGTTTTCAGAGAACTATCTACAATGACACCAAGATGTCTTTCTTGAAAGATAACAGCTAACTTAGACCCCATCATTTTGCCTGTGCAGTTGGCTTTAGGTTTTCCAATGTGCATTACTTTGCATTTATCCACATTGAATTCACCTGCCATTTTCTAGCCCAGTCACCCCATTTTGTGAGACCCCTTTGTAACTTTTTGCAGTCAGCTTTAGACTTAGCTATCTTTAATAATTTTGTATCATCTGCAAATTTTGCCACCTCACTGTTTCTCCTTTTCCCAAATCATTTAGGAATGTATTGCACAACACTGACCTAAGCACAAATCCTTGGTGGACACTACTATTTACCCCTCTCCACTGTGAAAACTGATCATTTAGTCCTATCTTTTGTTTCCTCTCTTTCAGGCAGTTACTGATCCATAAGACGACCTTCCCTCTTATCCCATGACTGCTTACTTTGCTTAAGAGCCTTAGGGGGGACCTCGTCCAAAGCTTTTTAAAAAATTGGCACTACATTAGCTATCCGCCAGTGATCTGGTACAGAAGCTTATTTAAGTGATAGATTACCTATCATAGTTAGTAGTTCTGCATTTTCATATTGGAGTTCCTTCAGAACCCTTGGGTAAGTACCATCTGGCCCTGGTGACGTATTACTGTTTAATTTATTGATTTGTTCCAAAACTTCCTCTACTGACACCTCAATCTGGGACAATTCCCCAGATCTGTCACCTAAATGAAACAATTCAGGGGTGGGAATCTCCCTCATGTCCTCAGCAGTGAAGACCAATGCAAAGAATTCATCTAGCTTTTCTGCAACAGCCTTGTTTTCCCTGAGTGTTCCTTTATCACCTTGATTGTCCAGTTGCCTCACTGATTGTTTAGCAGACTTCCTGCTTCTGATGAATGTCAACAAAATGTTGCTGATAGTTTTTGTATCTTTTGCTAGTTGCGTTTCAAATTCTTTTTTGGCCTGTTAATTATACTTTTACAGTTGACTTGCCGGAGTTTATGCTCCTTTCTACTTTCCTCAGTATGGATTGGACTTCCAATTTTTAAAGGATATCTATGTTTTTTTTTAATTTGGTGTATACCTATAGTGTGAGCCTGTATTACGATATTTTTTAAATGTTTCCATGCAGCTTGCAGGTATTTCATTCTTGTGACTGTTCCTTTTAATTTCTGTTTAACTAACTTCCTCATTTTTGTGTCATTCTCCTTTTTGAAGTTAAATGCTACTGTGTTGGGTTTCTTTGGTATTTGCCCCTCTGCAAGGATGTTAAATTTAATTACATTATGGTCTCTATTATTAGCCATTCAGCTACATTAACTTCTTGGGCCAGATCCTTTTTAATTTTACATGCTAGCAATGTGGTTCTGTTTTGGGTTACGTGGAGCCCAGCCTTCCTGTATAGGCTCCTCCTTTCCCAAAAAGTTCCCCAGTTCTTAATAAATCTAAATCCCTCCTCCAAACATCATCCTCTCATCCACTCATTGAGACCCGGCAGATCTGCCTGTCTAACTGGCCCTGCTCATGGAACTGGAAGTATTTCAGATAATTCTACAGAGGTCCCAGACTTTAATCCCTTACCTAGAAGCCTAAATTTGGCCTCCAGGACCAGGGCCGGTGCAAGGATGTTTCGCGCCCTAGGTGAAACTTCCACCTTGCGCCCCCCCAACCCCCCGGGAGCCCTGCGGCAGCTCCCCCCCCACCCTGAGGCGCCCCCCTGTGGCAGCTCCCCGCCCCCTCCCTCCCCTCAGCCCGGGGAGCCATGCAGCAGCTCCCCGCCACCCACCCAACCCTCCCTCGGCCCGGGGTGCTGTGCGGCAGCTCCCCACCGCCCTCTCCCTCCTTCCCCTCGGCCCAGGGAGCCATGTGGCAGCTCCCCGCCCCAGCTCACCTCTGCTCCGCCTCCTCCCCAAGCATGCCGCTGCCGCTCCACTTCTCCCGCCTCCCAGGCTTGCGGCACCAATCAGCTGTTTGGCGCCGCAAGCCTGGGAAGGAGAGAAGCAGAGCAGGGCAGCGTGCTCAGGGGAGGAGGCGGAGCAGAGGTGAGCTGGGGCGGGGAGCGGTTCCCCTGCACGCCACCCCCACCCCCGTTACTTGCTGCAGGCGGCCCTCCCCGTGCCCCCCTGCCCCAGCTCACCTCCACTCCACCACCTCCCCGGAGTGCGCTTTTGGCCGCCCCCAACCACTTGGCGCCCTAGGCAACCACTTAGTTCGCCTAGTGGTTGCACTGGCCCTGTCCAGGACCCCTCCCCTACCTTTCCCTATGTCACTAATGCCTACATATATCACGACCACTGGCTTCTCCCCAGCACTGCACATAAGTCTGTCAAGATGTCTCAAGAGCATAGGTAGGCAAACTACGGCCTGCGGGCCACACCCAGCCCGCGGGACCATCCTGTCTGGCCCTTGAGCTCCTGGCTGGGGAGGCTAGCCCCCAGCCCCTCCCTTGCTGGCCCCCCTCCCCCCGCAGCCACACTGCCGCACAGGCAGCAAGCTCCTGCCGCTCTGAGCAGCATGGTAAAGGGGCAGCAGCGTGTGCACGCGCGTGGCGGTGTGGGGGTTAGGTAGGAGGTACCGGGGGGCAGTCAGGGGACAGGGAGTGGATGGATGGGGCGGAGGTTCTGGGGCAGTCAGGGGTCAGGGAATGGAGAGGGTTGGATAGGGCGTGGGAGTCCCAGGGCGGCCTGTCGGGCGGCAGGGGGTGGGGTGGATAGGGGCAGGGGGCAGTCAGGGGACAGGGACCAGGGGCATTGGATATCCCGGGGGAGGAGGTTTGGGGCAGGGGATTCTGGGAGGGGTGGTCAGGGGACAAGGAGCAGGGGGGGTTGGATGGGTCGGAGAGTCTGAGGGGGGCAGTCGGGGGCGGGAAGTGGGAGGGGGCAGATAGGGGGTGAGGGCCAGGCTGTTTGGGGGGCACAGCCATCCCTACCCGGCCCTCCATACAGTTTCACACACCGATGTGGCCCTAAGTTTGCCCACCCCTGCTTAAGAGGTTTGAAACCTTTGCACCTGGAAGGCAATTTACTATGCAGTTCTCCTGGTCATTACAAATCCAACTCTCTGTATTTCTAATAATTAAGTCCGCATGCCCTTAACTGTCTCTTATTAATAACAGGGGTTCCCTCCTCAATGCAAGGGGATACCATTAGATCATCTGGAAGGAGGGTCCCAACTATGGGATTGTTTCCCTCCACACCAGCTTCATGTTCCCCTTCTGCAAAACCTTCATCCTCCTCAACAGCACAGAGGTTGGGAGTGGGACTTTTTTACGGTGCTCCAGAGAGTCTCGTCTATGGACCTCTCCGTCTGCCTTACCTCCTCCAGTTAAGCCACTCTGGTCTCAAGAGCCCATACTCTGTCTCTGAGGGCCATGAATTGCTTTCACCAAATGGACACATAGGCAACTTGCCCACAAGGCAGGTAATCATGCATACTGCATTCAGTGCAATAAACTGGATAGCACCTACTCTGCTGCAGGGCTACTTCCTGCATTATTTTTATTCTTTCAGGATGTTTTTGTGTGTGTTTGTTCTTTGCCTGTGTGTGTGTGTTTGGGGGAGAGGGGGCTGTTACTGGCCTAAGTTTATAGAAGGTTTGTTAGGTGTATCTGACTCTCACACCCTCTCTCTAAACTCCTTTACAAAACTCCAATTTGCTACTTATGTTCACTAGCTTCTCTGGCTGCTTCTCTGGCTGCTTACGGGCTGGCTTTCTTAAACCCCCATTCTCCTTGAGTTATCCCTGCCCCCTCATCAAGGGATCCTAAAGGATTTAGGGATAACAGGATGACAGGCTAGAGCTTACCTAGCAGGCCACTAGACTAAACACACAGCCCCCCCCAACAGACCATACTATAAACTTCGATCAAGCAGGCACACAGCAAGCACGCAAGCACTAAAACAAACAAACTAACTAACAGGCAGAATTTCTTACATGAAGCAAGGTGCTGGCAGCATCCTCATGCAAGAATGCTCATGCAACAAAGGACATAGCTTTCAAAGCAGTTCTGCAGTTCAACTCCAGGGGTGTCAAATTCAATAAGTGGGAACACATAGCGGCCGTCCAAGGAAGAGAGCACTTCCATCACAAATACTGAAAGTACCGCTGGAAATCACCAATGAAGACACATGGACATGTAGGTAGTCTGTAGTCTGGTTCTTAGCAGAACACCAGCACCTCATCATCAGAATCGTCTTCACACACTGCCCATACAATGCCTTCACAAACTCTTAATTGAAGTCAAAACCATACCAGTTATGAAAACCATGTAGTTTAAAGGTAAAAGTTTAACTTACACTGCCTGGTTACTAATGCTTCCTTCAACAACACCCTTGTAAGCTATCAACACCCAGTGACAAAATCCAAGAGGTAGCAGAACTCCAATCTGCCTACTTGGCACCAGATTTGTATTACTGTAGTATTTACCCACCAATCACTAGCTCAGCATAATAGGCATATGAGCTGCAGGTTCCAGCTTGATTTAAGATGTAGACCACATAAAGTACAATGCAGTAGCATAGTCTAGAGGTGACAAAGGCATGGTTTATGGTAGCAAGGTCTGCAGATGAAAAAATGGTCACAGTCTCCCGGCCAGAAGGAGGAAGAAACAGCCTTCCTAGAAGCTGTGGCTACATGGCCAGCTCACAGCTGCTGGGGAACCAACATTATCCTGAGACTGCAAACTCTAATAACCAAATGGCAGGCAAACACCTTCAATGAAAAGGGCAGATATAATCCTCACTGTATCTTCCACTTGCTTTTTACAGCACAAAGCATCACCTCAGTTTTATTCACATTGACCTTCACCTAACAGGCTCTAATATATGACCTGTTTTAAGCAGGAGATCAGACTAGATGATCATAATGGTCTTTGGATTTAAAATAATCTGTGAATCCCTGACCCAGTCTCAACCAGACACTGGCTAAGGATCTATCAACAGTGGGTGCATCAGATGAAGCAGAGAAAGAGATCTGGATGTCATGGCCAGGGTGGAAGTGGTTAATAAAGTTTCATGGTCAGAAGGAAAATTTTCTGCACCACCCCCAAAGGGAGAGTCTGAGCTGTCAGTCATGGAGGAGTCTGGGCCTCATTAGGGAAGTAGGCCTTTAAAAAGGAGTATTGGAGTTGTGTCAGAAGCCCGTGGTTCTATTGGAGGAAACAACTTTGCCCAGAACCTGGGCTGAGGAGACTTCAGCCTACAGAACCTATGGCTAATGCATGGCCAATATTTTCAAACTTAGGTGCCTAAATTTAATCATCTACATAAATGGCCTGAATTTCAGAGGTACTGAGCACCCAGAGTTCCCACTGACTGACCACTGCTGAAAATCTGGCCACTTACTTAGGCCTCTAACTTTAGGCAATCAAGTTTGAAAAGACTGGCCTACGTATTTAGCCTACTTCAGACTCACAGGACTATCGGTTTAGTTCCTCCAGGTAGAAAGGGACATTCACTGTGAGTTAACCACACCAGAGGGTCTGAAATAAAACTTGTTTCATTCCTACCACTGCTTTATGCTTTGTTTCCTGAATCCTGAAGTCAGCTAGACATCAGAGACCTGCCACAGTATCCAAACCAATAAATAAAACTGAAATTAACAGAAACAGTAGAACAGATAAAAGGGAAGTTGCATTTAAGTGAACTGTTCACAGAAAGTGTATTTTGCCTCATCAAGACCTTCCCTGACAAGCTACATCTATGCTCTTTATATACATAGAAAATTAGCATATCATTTGATAATGACCTATCAGAACCTATGCTTTGATTACAAGCAGCTGCTTTTGATTACAATCAATGAATCACTAATTTGTGCTCAGCCACAAAACAGTTGGACTCCATCTATTATTCATTCCTGAAGTGGAGATCTTAGTTAGAACTGGATTCTGAATTTAACTAAAGCTTTCACCCACTTGGTTATTAATAACTTTGTTTTGAAGTTGAGTCTCTAAGGTTTCATGATGGCCCCTTTTGTTTATGCTTAAACTCTGAAATAATATGTGCAGCTGCTGCCCAGCTCAGTGCATCTTTCTCCCTGACCGTATGTCTAGGAAGGGCTGATTTAGTCTAACATCCACATGATATTCCTTTGATTTTCAAAAGCCCCAGCCTGTCTGTCCTGTATAAATTGAGCCATATTCACAAGGGATTGAGATACATTTTGGTCTGTGATTCAGTAACATGGGATCTTTGGGGTCTCTTACTGAGTTTTTAAAATATATATATTGCATATGTGTGCGTGTATTAGAAGATAAAAAGATACACATATGTCATATTCCTTTGTATTCAAGGTACTTAGCCTCTAACACATGGGATGTAATGCCGAATTGTACAATGTAACAGAGCCTCCTTGGAAAGCAGATCTTGTATCTCAAAGGGTTTATATCTGCAGTGTGTGTGCATGTAGGTACACGTACAAAATTCAGCTAGGAACACACCCTTTGAGATCTGATTTCCATGGAGGTTCTGTTATGTTATTACTAGTTCAATATAAGAAATTATATAGCATTTCTTCCAATATCAATAACTCTGCTCACAAGAGAGTGAACAGCCCCTCCTGCAGACAGAATATGTCCTGTGCAAGTTGGGTCTAATGCAAGATTATCTGGCTCACAAATGTGTATAGCTCCGTCAAACAGAATACAAATGACACCTCAGCTGATAAATGGATGATGATTAAACTTAAAATGAAGCTAATGATCAATGTGTGGTGATTTTCTATAAAATAAATAGTATTAAAACTAAATGTTTGCATTCAGGTGAGCAAGTAAATTTACAATCCAAAAATGCCCTGCTACTCAATTTGGGTGGTAGGGCTGATAGCTGTATGACTATAATTTAGAAGGTCTTCTCTATACAGCTGCTAAATGCATTCAATCTATATGGAAACATTTTCAAAACATCACCTGCATCTCTGAGCCTGAACTTGGGACTTAGGCTAATATTAAATTGGACAGTGATGCTCAGCCTCTGGGTCTCAAACTTCAAGCATGTCACCAGCAGTTATCTAGGGGAATCACAAACACACTTCCAGATCTTGCTAGAAGCACCCTGTAGGTCACTATGCTAATGATATGCTTGGAGCCTTCTATGAAGTGATGCAGAAATTGTGTATCTTGAAATGTATCTGGAAGCTAGTACAAAGTATTCTGGGGTGCATCTCAAAAAGTTGTGGGACTGTTGAAGGAAAATGTATCTGAATGGCTGAAAGTGGGAGAAATCCCCAGAAAAGAAATGAGACAAATATAAGGCACTCTGCTCCAAAGACCATATTGTTTATTAGATTTATTTTTGAATTGAACCTCTATTTTTGTAGGTGCAGTTTCATGCCTGCAATAAAAACCACAAGAAATGGGAATAAATTGTGGGTTCAAAATTGTGTGACCAATTCATTGCAGGTGTGAAACTGTACCCACACAAACAACGACGCTGTTTGAAAATTACACCTCTAATTTGGCAAGAACAGAGAGCCCAGTCTAGTATGGTCATTTTGTTAAAGCTTTCCCACTACCTCCCAAAAAGTACTTGCGGTCAAATATTGTGTAGTCAGGTGTGCAGTGATCTCATTTATTTTGAAATATTGCATTTCCTTCTAATCCCATAGGATTGGTAGATAATTTTACCATAAAAAGAACAAAAGAGACAAAAAAGCATTAGTCAGATAAATGAGCCAACGAAACTAAATTTAAAACAGATTTTTAAACAAATTGTGTGCACTGATCTTTTAAACAGTTAATAGAGGGCTATATTGTGTAACCCTTATTCATAGTGGTGAGCATTTACTCATATGAGTAGTGCCACTGAAGTCAATGGAACTACTCATGGGAGTACATATACCCAGTACTACTCTAGGTCATGTTTATTTCTACATGAAGGGCAAGATTTCCAAAAGAGATTTTGAAAATCTGGCCAGAAGTGTCGTGATAGGACACTTGGGAGCTGAGCACCTTTGGATGTTTGGCCCCAACTGAACACTTGAAAATCTGCCCCTAGGAGACAAATTCTGCTCTTGGATATATGCACCTTCCATTGAAATCAGCAGGAGTTATGCACACTTATCCAAAGGAATTAGGATATAATACAATAGTTAAAGCATATCCCATTTTATAGTTTATATTTCAGCAAGATAGTTCATTAGCACAAGAGCTGTGTAATATGGGTCCAGCTACATTTTGAGGGGAATGTCTAATTCCCAGAGTGAGGAGACATACTCTGGTAGCTCCAATTGAGCTAGTGAGCTAAAAAACTGCGGCACAAGGGCTAGCCTCCCTGAGTAGGCACCTAGGGTCTCAGATGGGATCATACTCAGGGCCACTCATGCCACTGTAGCTACATGCTATTTTTAGTGTTCTAGCTCAATCAGAGCTAGCATGGGTATGTCTCCTCATGCTGGGAATTACACCCTTAACCTCAAAGTGTGGATGTACCCTAAATGATATTTAACTACCCACACACAGATTTAAAATGTTTGGAAGGGATAAGTGTTTTATTTTGGGGTCTATTTATTTCTTAGGGAATGCTACCTAACTTACTAGCCTCTTATAAACAAACAAAGAAACAAACAAAGAAGGAGATGAAACTGCCTTATGCTCTTGAAACACCTCTGGGAAACAGACTGTTTGAACAGAGCAGCCCAGCAATTCTGCTATAATGGACAGTAGCTTCAAACAACACAAAGACTGCCTAAATGTCAGATTTCCATTACTGGCAGCATGAGGTCTTTGCAACTGAGTTGTTTCTATTAAGGTTTCACGTCACAGTTTGCTCTAATTACTGTTAAAATACCATCTATCGTGTCAGAAATCTTTTGATTTATAAGCACTTCTAGAGCACAAAGCACAGATACACATGCGATGACACCGTGCACTGAAACTATTATTGATAGTAATAGCAAAACTAAGAGAAGAAGGGTAAAAAGACTTGAAATAATACCTCATCAAGTTCCAGTACACAGGTAACGTACTTAGTGGTCAAGCATTAGATATTATGGAACCACAGATTCAAATCCCAGAAGGATCATCTCAGAAATTCATCTCTCTACGATACTGTCTACACAGGAAAGTTGTACCCTTACAGCCTAAGGCGTGAATTTAAACAGATATAGTTAAACTAGTGCAAACTGCTGTGTGGACACTTTAATTTCTCTTTAAGAGTGGCTTTTTAGGTTTAGAGTAAGTTGACTGGGAACAAGTTTAAGATAAAACAAAATAAGTCACCCTAACACTGAAATAAAAGTGTCCACACAGCGGTTTGCACTCCTTTAACTATATTGGTTTAAAAAAACTTATTTAAATTAAAGCAGTGCCAGTTTCCATGTAGATTAGGTCTTAAGTAAATTGAGGAGTGTGTGTATGTCTGTGTGTACGTGCATGAGAGAGGTATTATGAATTATTATTATTAAATAATTGTATCAAAGCAATACCCAGAAACACCCCTTTGTGCAAGATGCTGTGCACTCACATAAGACACCTTAAAAACCAGAACCTATCTGCTCTGTGTGTGCATAGCATTTTGCATAAATGTAGGGACAGATCCATTTCCAAATGAACACAGGCCCCTCAAGAGAAATTTGGGGCCCACCCACTCCAATTTCTTTATTTACACAGACATTACATAAGTGGGGGGCCTCCTGAGCTTGGAGCCCTGGTACAACTGTCCCCTCTTTCCCTTCTTCTCATCAGTTCTTCCCTGCCCTGTATGCATTGTACAATGCACTGGCTATTTGTAATTGTGTATACAGCAGTTATTTTATATTTCATGTATTGCACCTTTAAATTTGCTGTTGGAGACAGCTAACATTTTGTGTTTTGTAAAGATGCAGCCTGTTACAGAGGAGGCAGACATACAGTGTTCTCTCTCATGGAGACTTTACTTTTGTTCTTTCTTGTTTTCACTGGGCCTAAAATGAAGACCCCAGAGATACTGAAGTAGTGGGTCCACTGGTTAAAAAGAAAAAAGTAATTGCTACTTATGTCATATGGATTTGGATTATAAATTGGGCAGTTTTTTAATGCAATCACTATTGGGGAAAAAATTGGAAGCAAAAGAGACATTTCCAGAGCTGAATTATTTCTGCTTTCCATAGACTGGGACTGGGTGTGGGGGAGTGCCACAATACTAGGGGTGCTTGAAAAGCATTGGTGAAAGATATACAGCCTGATTTTCAGAGGTGCTGAGCATCTGCAGCTCCCATTTATTCCATTTGGAATTTTAGATGTTAAGCACTTCTGAAAATCAGGCCTGTCCAAGAAACCAAGTGGAAAGAGAAAATATATTTTGAGCATCTTTCTGCTACCTGTCATGTTTGTAACCTTCTGCAAGAAACACTTAGGGATCATTTTATTTTGGGGCTAAGGAACCATGAATTGAGACAGGGTGCTGAGCTATGTTTATAAAAAAGGAACTGACCCTTGAAAGAGCTGTAGATAGAGTTTTATGCTACTTCCAGATCTGTTGCTTGCCTGCTGAGTGACTCAGGACAAATCATGTCACTTCTTTGTGCCTCCAATATCCTCATCTGTAAAAGGGGCAAGCAACACTTACCTTCTTTATAAAGCTCTTTTGAGATCTATGGATAAAATAGGCTTTATTTGTTATCATCATTATCAACATCAAATGATTGACAAAAATGTGAAGTCTCCATGAGAGAAAGCTCTCTGCAAAAGGCTGTCAAGAGCTGTCTGAAACTTGGAATATCTGGTTTAACACCAGCTACTTCTAGAAGACAGCAAGCTACCCAAAAACAGAATCAAAACACTATGGGTGAGGATGACAACAGCCCCTTTAAGGTCCATCAAACTAGAGCATAGCCTGGATGCTGAAACAAACTAGCTTTGTCCTGACTTATCCAAAATTCAATACTAAATGGGACGGTTGTTGCAATTATGGTTTTAACCTTCAGTTGGAGCAGAGCAGACATACATTGCTTCAACTCCTGCATGGCTCTGGTAAGAATTTAAGTAAAAGGATGTCAGCACTTGTGTTGTTTTTCCTTTAAAAAAAAGGTATAAATATTCAACAAAACAGGACCCCTGGATTGGCTGATAATATTCACTTATTAAATGCTTATATTTTTATGTTTGAATTGGTTTCTGAACCATATTCCATATGTTTTAGTAGTATTTCATTGGCCTGGGGACAGTGTGAGGCAAATAAAAAGCAAAAGGTAGGATCTTGATTGAAAAACAAGGCAAACAGACTTGGAAATACTTTCTCTGTGACTGGTTCATTCCACATGTGATTTAGAAACAAATGATTTGATTATTACAAAAAGAGAAATAAAAGCATGATCTGGAAATGTATTTTTGCTGACACATTTCACTAGCCTGTTAGTTTTTATTGTGAGGCTTAATTGAAACTAATAACAAGTCAGTATACCTTCAGGATGCTTGCAAAATATACAGTGCAATAAATATACACCGTACTGTATCTCCATCTACTGTTAACACTCAGTTATATTGTACAGTCTCAATATACTAAAGTACAGATGTGCATGTGGCCCCAAGGTAAGTATAAAATTTGGAATAGTTAATAAATAAGTAGCAAACAACAGATTGTGAGGTCATGGGCCAAATTCTAGTGCCTTTTTAGTTTTGGCTAGAAAACAGGTGCTTATTAAAGTTGCAAAAGCTCTCCCATTATGAGCTTTGAGCTATACTTCCAGACTTTTCTTGTTTTATTATCAGTGTGTGTGTATCCGTTTGTGTGAAAGGAGGCAAACGTACTTGTATGCTCACTTTTGAATATGATCTCTGGGGTTTTCTCTCAGTCTTGTCTATGGCAAAGATTCTTATGGAATAGGGCCCCACTGAAAATATCACAGTTTAAATGTAACAAAAAAGACTTCTGAGGAGCAATTTGTTTCCCGTGGAAAGCAGCGTATAATACCATCCATCTTATGCTAGGAAAATATTTGTTTAGGTGAGCAGCATGCTCTGAATCTACCTGAAAGGACTATTGGCCAAAATGTGGACCCTAGAAGCGCATCACCCCTATCCCTAAATATTTCTGAATTGGTGGCCCCTGGCCCTTACTTCCTTTTTCATAGCTGACAAACTATGAGACTCCAAATAGATAAAGATGCATAGAATATAGTCAAATCAGTTGCACAGCTACATACACCACACTCTTCCATACAATGTGTATTAAAATCATTAATCTAATATAATAAGTTACACACAAAAACATTAAAAGAACATTATTAAGGTTGCAGAGTCAAGCACACAAAAGTTAGGAAGTCCTGGAATTAAGGCTGTCTGTACAACCTTCGTTAGGCCCTCTTGTATATATGCATTATGAAACAGTCTTTAATTACATGGTCACATACTATTTTTTCCACAGGATCTCTGCCTTATTCTGTGCACAGCACAGACATTGCTCAATTAATGAACAGCTATTCAATATTTTGTTTTCCCCTCATTGTTCAGTGTGTGGCCTCAGGTTTTATTTACTGCACACTAGTCAAACCCTGTTCTGAAGATCACTAATTTTTCTCAGGGGCTTTTCTATGGTGCTCATCACTACAGAATCTGAGTGCTTCACAAATCTTAATGAATTTATTTTCGTAATATCGCTGTGAAATGAAGGGGTATTATTATCATCACTTACAGAAAGGGAATTGAGGATCAGAGAGGTTAAGGTCAAAAGTATCCACCAATTTTGTGTGTCCAATTTGACAAAACTAGGATCTGATTTTTCAGAATACTTAGCATTATATAGTACTAATATTCAATGTTCAAAGCACAGCTTCCATTTTGCATTGGTGGTGATAATGCTAGCACATAATGCAAGAGTATACTGTGTTATTGCAAGCAACTTTAATTTTGAAATATATGATTCATTTTTAATAAGGACAACTTCATTTGTTTAGTTAGAAATGTATTGTAAAGGGCCTGTAATAAGCAGCATTCTACAAAGTGAGTCTATTTATAGGCAAAAGCAAAAACAAAAATTCAAGGACTCTATTCTCAAAGAAATTGCTTAAGCAGTGCATACTAACAAACTGAACTTGTTTGTGCTCAAAAGCCTGTAGATTTTACTGGTGATTCATAAACTTGGTATGCACATTGGTGGGTTTAGAAGCAGCAAGCATACAATATTTCCATATAAAACAAGTCTTGGCATGAGAAAATGCTCCTGCAAAATGCAAAAAGGCCATATAAACATAGATTTGATACACATCTTGTCCTAGGTAATAAATTTTCAAGATTACATTATCTGAAATGGAACTGTTTAACTCAGAAGGCAATGAGGCTCAGATGAGAGCCCAAACTGGACCTGCATACAGGGTATGGCTTACCAAGTCCATCAGCATTTTATACTCACTGCACCAGCACCAGTGTTCCCCCAAACTGTCAGTTTCTGGCACATCTGAGGGATCCCCAGATCTCTCCCATTCAAGTGGTATTGAAGTCTGGAAGCTGTCTTCCCTACATTCATTGTTTGCCATAAATGCTGAAATATTACATGCTGGCTTCCTGCATGAATTACATCTTCACATAGTGGTTTACCCCAACAACTATATCAGCCTTCTACTTTTAGTTCACAGTGGTAAAGGCTTGTGCTTTTAGAGTTAATGCTCACTTGCTTAACTCCACTGATCAGCATGGAATGTGTATGTGGTTACAGTATATTACAGTGGCATCAATGACAGATGTTTGCTCAGATCCCTCTCACTGGACTTTGAACAATGCAACTCAATTAGCCCTGGCAGGAAGTCTGTGAACCAGTGAGGTGGTTTGTACACTTAAAATTCCTACATTAGCTGTATCCTAGGACTTGCAGACTAAGTGGGTACATTTAAATGAAGCTTCATTTGGGATGGCACATCTTCTGCTTCTAAAGTCCAGTGCAAACAATGTGACCACTTTCACTCTGATCTATATAGATTTTTATATTGTGCTCATCACCATAGTATCTGAGGGTCTGCCACTAGTCCATTAAACAACATTTCTAATGTCTGTCATGTGGTGTTTGTTCTCTCATCCTCTCACTAGTAGGAGAAACATATGCTTGTTTTGGTAGGGTTTGTAAGGTTTCAGGGTATTTTAGTTTGGTTTTGTGTGTTTTTAAATATACCTGTTGCTATGTGTTTACGTTAGAGAGGGCAGATCAAAGAAATGTGCCTTGCACTTGCAGCAGAATATGGTGAAGTTTGGGATAGTCTTTAGTTCCTGGGTACTTCAGTCCACAGTCTCGGACCAGCCCCTGAGAAATCTCTGTCTCTTGCACAGATGAGTTTTACCCTATGGTAGAGCATTCCATTCAGCCAGAGGAGCATAATTGTTGACCATGGTCTTCATCCTGTACCTTTAGGCAGTCTTTCAGATATCCTGGGCCCAGCCCATGGATTATCTTGACTGAGATCTTGAACTTGATTAGAAATTTTATGGGCAGCCAGTGTAGGGAGTGGAGGACAGATTTGATGTGCTTCCAGTAGCCTGAGACACTGAAGAGATGCATTAGTGTTCTGGATTTTCCTTATTATCAACCTGGGATCATGATACACTGAATAGACAACCAGAGATACAGAGCTGTGCCAAAGAAAGGCCAGCTGAATTATACAGCCACGTGTAAGGTTGGGCACATCATTCACAATCCGATCAGAGATGGTGCTAGTTTTTCTGTTGAATAACCTTGCATTAGTCAGCAGGAGCAGAAGTTTAGGGTCATTGTATGTTGTTGGGGCAGGAAACTAATTTTATGGGCCCCTTAGCCATTGACAGCTCCTGCCACTGTTCCTGATGTGGGGTGTATGTCTATGTGTGGGGTGGATGTGAGGGAGGGACAGTGAGGACCTGGGGGGTTGGGGGAATATAAGTTGAGGTGGTTGCAGGTAGAAGCATAGTATTATAGGCCTCTCTGTTACAGAAGTCCCGCTAGCAGTCTTTGCCACTGTCCCTTGTAATGGCTAGGGCCTAGTCCTGGAATGCATGTGAGGAATGGAATAGCAGGATTTGCAGCAGGATTTTGTTGTTGTTGTTGTTTTAAAGTCTTACAAGTCAGGCTGAGGTGAACACACAAGTGGACTGTCAGTTGTGATGGGATTTAGGAGGATATGGAAACAAAAAGGGAGGGGATTGGACTGGAAGGGCAGGAAGTTGCTTGCCTTGTTGGCTGTCCTGTCTCTCAGGCAAAGAAATCCAGAACTATTTCAAATGAGGAACTTCTGGCCCAATAGCCTCAGTCTTACAACTTTCTGACATCCCACTGAGCCAAGATTGTGCTGCACATTCTGGGGTCTTCCAGCCCTAGAGTGTAGCAGATCATTCAGTGCCAGGATTTAGCATACTTCCTAACTTTAGCCACACCTTCAAAATCTGTCCCTCCACAGCTAATGATAATGGGTTTAACCCTTCTGCCTGTCAGAGTTGGCAGCAACAAGGGCCGGGTTCAGTATCTAGGGGTTCCATTCCAATAACACAGTGCAAAACTGGCTCGAGCCCCCACGCAGTGACCTGGGACAAATATATACCACCCCCGCAGGGCGCCTCCAAGAGGCAATACTTCCCCTCTCGCAAGCACATAGTCTGAGTGGAGCAAAAAGCCTTTTAATAAGAGAGAGAAACAATGTGGCATTATGTTGGGGAAACACCACCACCAAGATTCATAACACAACCCATGAGCAAAAAACCCACCCCAAGCAAATTGGGGCGTGTCCTTTCCCTTTGGTTCTTGAGTCCAGCAACCCAAAATCACCCAAAGTCCCAAAAGTCCAACGACCCAAAAGTCTCTGTCCCTGGTCAGGGCAGCGCCAGAGTTCAAAAGTTTATCAGCAGAGTTTTACCTCCCAACCTGGGTGGAGATGGGGGGGGTGCTCTAAGGGGCACCTTACGTGGTCCAAAGCTGATGGCCCCACCTCTCCATGGGGCTCCACTCTGCCAGCCGCCCCATGAGCTGCTCTAGGCATCCTACAAACTGCTCTGCTCTGCTCCGCCAGCTGCTCTGCTCCACAAGCTGCTCTGCTCGCCGTCCCGCAAATTGCAATGCTCTGGTCTGCCAGCTGTCCTGCCAACTGCTCTGCTCCACAAGCCACTCTGCTCGCCGTCCTGCAAACTGCTCCACCATATATCTTCAGGCTCCCCCACTACTTAACACAACACTCAGTGATTTCAGTAAGTAAGTAAACTTAGTAAGTTTAGCTCTTTTGTGATTTCAGCTTGTAGTAAGGGAGCCTCAGTGCTGGTGCACCATTAGCCCAAAGTGAATTCAGCTCACCATCCTGTAACTAGACTCCTAATGGAATCAAAATTAGCTCTGATATTCCACAGTGGAGAGAGAAGGAAGTGCAATTAGCATGTAAGACCCTCACCAGGGGGCCCATGCCACCAAGTATTAATACCTGTCCCCAGCCTCTCTCCATTCACAGAGTTTTGGAACCCATGTCCCTGGGCTAGCGAGTGCTACTTAGTTGATGGCGAGTCCCTCCATCATAACAAAAGGCCAAGTACAGTTCCACTGTCCTCGATTCCCATAATCAGGGTAATAACAATTTATTCTTCCTGCCCCAATAACAGAGACACTGGGGATCCCACAGCAGCCAAAGTGACCATTTGGGCAGCTATGGCCTCATTCTAGGTGGGGTGGGTGTGCCTATGCAAATGAGATCAGCTTCTGAAGTTCTTTTCCACAACTTGCCACACCACACCACCAGCTGTCAGGGTGGAGCTCATCCTGACTCTGCTTACATCGGTCAAATTTTGCTTCACTCACTGCACACCACAGTGCATGCAAGTCAGTGAAAAGGCTGACAGACAGTACAATGAACTTGTGTCCAGCAAAAATGCAGCAAGGACTGCAGCTGCAATAAGGCAAGAAGAGGAGCACTGCAAGGAGCACAGGCGTGTATGTTGGTGTGTAAGGATACCAGGGCACAGCAGCTTCCAGAACTGAGCCCATCTGAGAATAACTGAAACAAACTAATGTTTCCTTAGTCCCATGGACTGTATGGGTTAAACTACATATTTCAAAATGATGTTTCTAACAAAACTGGGCTGTAGCGTGATGCTGCAGTTTATGTCGTGTTTTTATAAATAAGAGGATTTTTTAGATTGATCTGAGGCAGCTGTATTTTTCAAAGTGGCTTACACTGTAAGTGTACTTTACACTGTGCTAATGGACTTTTCTACTACAGCAGTTCTAATCCATTTTGTCTGCTATGGATGGTTATGTTTCTGCAAACTGGAGATAGTTTTGTTCCCATTTCACATGTGGATTTGAATGAACATTAGTGACGGGTGAATGGAAATTCTGGAGGTTCAGTTCAGTTTGGATAAGCACCCAAACATTTGTGTTGGGTTTACAAAATGGAACTGGGAATATTCTCATCAGAAAGGCCTCTTGTGAGATTTCCAGCACTTCCTGTTTCCAGTCAAGAGCCACAAGGAGGATAAATATATATTGGTTTAAAAAATCTGAATATTTTTAAATTTCTAGAAAGATTTTGGTCATGGTGAGTCTGAGCGGTGAGGGGATGTTCAGGTCGTTTCTGACTGGTTCATAGATAATGTATATTAATATAATGCTGAACTGTACCAAATGATGGGAATTCATAATATTTCCAACCTGCTTGACTTTACTCTCCAATATTCATTATACATTATATAGCTCCTGGAAACAACTTCTTTGGCATAGCAAGGAATGACACTGAAACATCTAAAAACCTTGAATGAACATCATCCAAGAATTATAACGAAGAATGTATTCAGCAGCTTATACATCCCAAATACTGTACTAATATTAACTAACATTTCCTCATAATACTGTCCACATTTTACAGATGAGTTCACTGGAACAGAAAGGCTAAGTGATCTGCCCAAGAGCCTACAGTGAGTCTCTGGTGGAGTCTCAGAAACTCAGGATACCACCATGATGAATGCAGTAGAGATACTGGCACAGATAGATTCACTTCCAGTATTTCATCCCTCTGTGCAATCCTTCACCCCCCACCGCCCCCGCCCCGCTGCCTCCCATGGAGTATGCAATGCTATGTGACAGCATGAATGTCTCTGTTTTGGAGCAGTACTTTTCTGAAATGGACCAGTACTTTATTTTACTTTTCTGATATGGTTCAAACATATTTCTATGCCACATTTCTGTTCCTGCTGCTCTGATCTCTACGCTGTTAGAGCAGCATGGTTGTATTGGAAACAGCACAAACAACAGCATATGTGTTTGTCCTGCATGAATCAAAACTGGCTATTGAAGTTTTTTCAGAATTTGGGAGAGGAGACATTCATTTTATCAAGAGTACTGAAGGTGGAGAAGAGGCAACCTACACACACTATTTTCATTCAGCGTAAGAGAAAATGAAACTATTTGCCATGCTCTCAGAATTTCTGGAACGTTAATGATAATTTATATATTTTGGGGAAGCAGAGGCTTAAAAAATGTTCAGTACTTCTCTTGTGAAAATGATGACTGTGCCTTTAAGAGAAGCATGTTTGCCTTTTTTGCTAAAATAATTTATAAGAAAGCAGGCCAAAATGATGACTTTTTTTTTAATTTTCCTTCAAATCTCTCACAGATCTCTCTCCAACAACCACAGCCAAGTAATTTTTGCCAAAGAGCAGAAACAGGGACATTTATTCAGCTATGGTGTTCTGTAAGTCCCTACCTCATTACTTGCTGTAAGTACAACTTTTCATGAATGGTTGAAAGCAGAAGAATATAATTAGGGAAAATTGTAATTACTAAAAGGAAATCTTGCTGCCATGGGCAGAATATTCAGGCTGATGTAGTTGAGAAAGCAGTCTTAAATGGGTCCAGACATACAATTGTCTTTTTGGTATTACAAAAAAAGATATTTTGAACCTTGCAAATTTAAAATAAAAACAGTGAAATGTGCATTACATTTCTTTGAAAAAGACATAAGGACCTCTAAATAAGCAAATTATTTTTACAAATATATTTGGTTAATAAAATCTCTAAAAATACCCACTAGTGTTAGATAAAGGAGACTACAAGTTCTGGAAAGTCTGAATCCATTGTTGACCTTGTCAGGCCAGTTAAAACTGGCACCCCAACTACTAGAGTCTTTGTATTTTCTGGACTGACAGACTTTGCCTCTACCTCATGTATTATTCAATAGAAAGCAGAACAATGAATTAAGTGGGCTTTTTAAAAAGTGTGTTAAAAGGAAAAACACTCCGGATAAAGAAAGATTAATCAGGGAACCTGTTATATTTTTTTTCCTACAATTTATGAAAAAAATTGTAGCATTTGTAGAGCTGGAGATGTTCTTACTTGTTATTACAAGAACACCTTCAATTTTGCACTTTTCTCCATGCTGACTTGCTGTCCGCAGGGTGCTTGTAGAACACGTATGGTATACTGTAGACACTTTTTTTTTTCTTACTGAGATCCACAGTACAGTTTTGGCAAGCAACCACTTTAAGGATCAACATCAAACCTGGGAGTTTATTTTCTATAGAGGTCCAATTAAAGATTCCTAGAACTCCCAGAGTCTTTGTATTCTCTCGCCTGACATAGCTGTCAGGAAATTGGAAGTGTGCACTCACTTAAATCGATGTTAGATTGTCTAAAAACCCCCACATACAATACAGTACAGATTGTATTACTCAGTACCTCATGGTGAGAAGGGCTATGAGTCAGTGTCTTCCACTCTTATTATTACAATATCACACAGCCTTTGCATTAAGATTTGCACAGCGCTTTGAACTAATTTCCATTAGGCATCTTGTCTTATGTTGATTATTTAAAATGGGTACATTTATTATTGACTGTGTTTTCCCAAATATTTTACACAGAGAGAGAGAGAGAGAGATACCAAGATATACAATAATCAGCAAAGGATATTTATTATTATAAATACTGACAATCACAGAGAATCAAACATTATTTTGAGCGTCTAGTTTTCTATGTAATATTTTAGTCTCCAATCCTGCAAATACATACATATGTGCTTAACTGTACATATTTGAGTACTCCTATTGAAGTCAACATGACTACTTGCTTAAACAGATACATAAGTCTTTGAAGGACTGAGGCATTCAGGTTCCAATGGGAGATGAAAATTCTCAGTATCTGACAGGATCAAGGCCCTGAATCAGCTGGGATTCAGTTATTCACAGTTTTAATCATGTAGTCCCACTAATCACATATTTCTTTGCTATTCTTTAAAAAATATTATTTATGCACATATATACTATATGTATGATATAGTAGTGTATTCACACACACACACACACGCACACAGAGCTTTATAAAGGAAATTACTGAGATGGAATGGAAGAGCAGCTGGCAATCCATGTTGGGAAAAAAGGAAGATGTGACAACTTCAACTAAGCCAGCAGACAGAGAATCACTTGATTTGGTCTCTACACATCTTTAAAATCATGCTCTGTAAACATTGTTATGACAGGGAAAAACAAGATTTTTCCCCTGTAAAATTAAATGTCACTCTCAATAGCATAATATCTGAAACATCATCCTTCCAAGTCCATACCAATACTTTGCACAGAAAATTAAACTCTCTCTGTTTATTGAGTGGATAATGCAGTCTTCGAATGTGTGAGAACCCCTGCTAGGTGAGAAATTAAAAAAGGAGCACTATAAAGACTAATGGTATGTATGGAAAAAAAAGAAAGAAAAGAAAAAAAGAAAAGTAAACTTAATTGGTAATCAGAAGAAATCATAAACCTAATCATGCAATTAATATCTTAAAGAGCCAGCATATGAGGTGTGTATAATTACCAGAAAACAATGCAATGATGGTTTCAAGCATTAATGATTGTAAGGGGAGCTGATCTTCAGTTTTATAGGATAGCTTTAAATTCATGTAAACTATTACATTGCTTTGTGTCTACACACACACACACACTCAGAGGAACATACTATACTGTGTACACACACACATACGAACATACTATATTGTGTATAGAAGTTTCTAGAATAGTGTGGGGTTTTTTGTTTGTTTTAAAGATTTTCCGTTGGAAAAAAACAAATATGATTCTTTCATCCTTCTGATTCACACCCTTCTTCTGTTGTCAATGAAAACAGAAAATGCATTTAAGAGGAGAAAAATATACCCCTCACCACATGTACTAAAAATGACGTAAAGCCTAGTGGAGTTCACACAGTGCAGGCACTGGAGTAAATTAATGAATATATATTAACATTTATAAATATTTTTACCTTTTTCTTTAAAATGCTACACAACATATTCATAAATATAGCTCTTTGTTTCATGAACAATTCATGCTCCAGAGCCAATTATTAATTTACTGATTATCTAATATATCCAGGTGTTAATTTCTTGATTAAAAAAGGGGGAGGAGAGGAGCTGACAGGAAATCACAGGTTTTTTCAGACAGCTGTATATCAAGATGTAAGCACTTTTGATCTAATGCCACTCTTTAGGCTTCCCAACTACAGCGATTCTGACCCCTCCTATGGTAATGAAACATGCTGAAGAAAGAATTTAGATTTTCTAAGTGCAGGAAATGATGAACATTAGTCTTTGATTTGCGAGGGGGGATCTGTGGCTAGATAATAGATACTACGATGATGGAAGTGGGATGGATGGGTACTTTTTAATGACAGCAGAGCCCCATAATTCAGTAACCTTATAGGAAGAGACGAAGGATAGTCCTGTGGTTAGGGTACCTATTTAGGAGACTGGGCTCTCAATTTTCTGCTTTATTGCCAATGTCTTGTGTGACAAAGTCCTGAAGGCTAGATTCACAAAGGAACTTAGGTGTGGTGATGCTGGGCGTTGCCACACCTAACTTTTAGGCACCTAGAAAAATCACTGGTATTCCCAAAGCCTGAGTTCAGCACCTACACTCCTATACAATGAATGGGGAGAGATGGTGCCTCAGAATGGGATTCACAAAAACCAGTACATGCTAGGTGGCTCCTCACCTAATTTAGCCAATGGAGGTGCCAAATTGTGGGATGTGTGTTAATCCTAGCCCCGCTCTCAGAGATAGGTGCCTGAGTCCAGGGTACATGGAGACATCATCCTTTATTTGGGATTTTGAGTTGCAAAACATCTCTTGGCATTAGGCACTGCTGTCATTTTTGCAAGAAGCTGTAGAGGGAAAAGGAGCTCCCTCATAACTTTTTGCCTTGGGGTTAGGGTACTCACCTGGCAGGGGGGAGACCCCAGGTTCAAGTCCCCCTCCCAACAGAGGGGTAGAAGGGATTTGTACAGGGATCTGCTACCTCCCAGGGGAGTGCTCTGACCACTGGGCTATGGGATATTCTGATGTGTTTAACTGAGAATAAATAATCTGAAAAAGTCATGGGGCCAGAGCGAGAGCTCAAGAGCAAGCATGAGAATTATTTTGTAGCTAGGAGTCAGAGCACTCATATGGGAGACCCAGCATCCAGTACTCCTACTGCAATGACTTTTTGTGTGTATAAAACTGCCACTATCATTTAGGAGCACAGGAGTAAATGATTACATGAGGTGCAAGGTGGTGGGGAATCAGGCCTAGGAAGACAGCAGCTGAGTTTGGCTCCCAAAAGCAGATTCAGAGGAGTGGTCCGAAAGTGCACCACTGAATAGAACCTGTGGATCACTTCATCTCAGTGCAGACTTTGGGAAGGAGAGAACACGCTGGGATGGGAGGGACCCAGAGAGAAAAAAGATTTTTATAAGCCTCACATAAGCAATTTTTAGTAAGTGCAAATTACCCATCAACACGGTGTGACAAAGTTCCTCCTCTACCTTGGTGGGTCTTGCGCTTATTGGCAGATTTGCTCGCCTTGGAGCTTCATGGCAGCCCTCAGTTTGGCCGTTTTTGTGAACCCACAGTCCAGGTCGACTCCTCCTGTGTCTGACCAGGAGTTGGGAGGTTTGGGGGGAACCCGGGCCCGCCCTCTACTCCGGGTTCTAGCCCAGGGCCCTGTGGAATGCAGCTGTCTAGAGTGCCTCCTGGAACAGCTGTGCGACAGCTACAACTCCCTGGGCTACTTCCCCATGGCCTCCTCCCAAACCTTCTTTATTCTCACCATAGGACCTTGCTCCTGGTGTCTGATAATGCTTGTACTTCTCAGTCCTCCAACAGTACGCGTTCTCACTCTCAGCTCCTAGTGCCTCTTCCTCCAAGCTCCTCACACACGCACCACAAACTGAAGTGAGCTCCTTTTTAAATCCAGGTGCCCTGATTAGCCTGCCTTAATTGATTCTAGCAGCTTCTTGATTGGCTGCAGGTGTTCTAATCAGCCTGTCTGTCTTAATTGTCTCCAGAAGGTTCCTGATTGTTCTGGAACCTTCCCTGTTACCTTACCCAGGGAAAAGGGACCTACTTAACCTGGGGCTAATATATCTGCCTTCTATTGCTCTCCTGTAGCCATCTGGCCCGACCCTGTCACAATGGTCATGAGCAGCAGCCCAGGAATGGGAGAGCACTTCACAGGAAGCCATGATCACCAAGCCAAGAGTTCTCTCTGCTGTGATAACAACACTGCTGGCTATTATGAACAGCACAACAAGAGTTCAGTGTCACCTGGATCCAATGGCTAGGGCACTGGACTAGGGATAAGGTTCTATTCCTGGCTCTGCCACTGAACTGCAGTGTGACCTTGGGAAAGTCATTTAACCTCTTTGTGTCTGTTTCTCCTAGCACCTGTTGTCTGCGTCTATACAGCATCTAGCACAATGGGGATCCACGCTGGAGCCTCCGGGAGTATGTCTACACTGTGATAAAAAACCCACAGCACTGAGTCTGAGAGTCCAGCTCAGCTGAACCAGGCTTGCAGGGCTCAGGCTCAGAAGCTAAAATAGAAGTGTAGACGTTCAGGCTCAGGCTGGAGCCTCAATTTCGGGACCCTCCCACTTCAGCCTCAGAGCCAGGCTCCATCACTTTTACACTGCAATTTTATAGCCCCTCAGCCTGAGCCCCACAAGCCTGAGTCAGCTGTTCAGGGCCAGCCACAGCCACGCCTTGTATCTTTTATTGCAATGGAGACATACCCTAGGAGCTGCTGTACTACAAATAATTCATAGTAGTGGAGATGTGGTTTTCTCAACAATTTTCTCCCCAGACTTGTGTTTTGTGACTCTTGTGTGAGGAAGAAGTGAGAACCCCTAAGGGTGTCCTAGGAAGTTCAGCTGTCTCCTGGTGAGGAAGTCTCTTCATCCCTGACAGATGAACAGATTTTGCAGGGATAAACGATCATGTAAGGAAATCCTAACTGGGATACATTATTTTCCACTTCAGCCCATCTCCTACCTACCATTAAAATGTCCAAAAGGATGATCAAAGCATGGTCCAGTCCAAGAAATTAAGGCCCCAGTTATGAGATGTACCAGAGTGCTGCTAAGCCCAGCTGTGGAGAGGAGGGGACAAAGATGATTTTAAGCCACCTGTGTGCTCCTTGGGTCTCAGGAACTGCTGGTTTTTTTTAAACTCCTCATTTAAGTTAAAGCGCCCTGCTGTATCTTCTGGCTGCCTGCAACACCCCCTACCAAGGGGCTGTCCTAGCTGCTGGAGATTGCCAGAACACAGTATGCTCAGCTCACACCTCCTCCTGCTCCACATGTGCCCAATGTTGGCAGCTGGGAAGTGTGGAATAGAGCTGGTGCAGTGGCCAGGTGGCAGCTTAGGCTATCTGCCTGAGTGTAATCCTACCTGTGACCCTAGGCATGTACTCAGGCTATTAGCCAGTGCCTCCTCCTGTGCCTCCCGAGCTATGCTGCTATTTTTCGTGAGCTAGCACTATCAAAGCTATCATGAGTATGCCTAGACATACTGTCCCGACTGCTGTCTAGAGGTACCTGAAGGCTGCTTTGTGCCACCGGAGCAGCACAAAGCAGTCTTGCCTCACTGAGGCAAGGATCTAGGCTAAAGATCTCTTTTCTAAATGTAAAAAGAAAAGGAGTACTTGTGGCACCTTAGAGATTAACCAATTTATTTGAGCATACGCTTTCGTGAGCTACAGCTCACTTCATCGGATGTATAATTACTAAATGTATAATTACACATCTGCCTTGCTCTGCTAGTATCCCTAGTAAATGGCACACAAAGATCAGAATTTACTAGATGCTTTGGATGAAAGTGTGGTCATTTTTTGGTTTTGTTTCATCAAGAGGAGCATAATGTCCGTGTTGAATTACACAGCATAGTAACACGACGTGTCATTGGGATCAATAACTACCCAGAAGCAAAGCAGGTCCTGCAACCAGGTCCTGCAGTCTTCTCACTGATACCTGCAGAAAGAAGAAAAACTACGCCAGTGAATTCAAAAGCTGATGGAGCTTGATAGTACATGTATCCATGTCCTGCTCCTACCAGACAATGATTTCTCTAACAGTTAGAAGTTGTCAAAGTTTGACTCAGACTCACAATTTATCAGACCACTCTGTTTTATTAGCAAAGCTGCTCTGCTGATACATTTAGAAGTGAGCCCCCCGAGTGGGGCTTGTGTCTCTTACTTTATACAGTTTTTTGGAGAACAAGTTACAGAGAAGTTACAGACAAAAGAAGAAAAAGATTTTAGTCACCACCCTTCGAGATCCCTGAGACCAGTCACGTATCTTCAATTACCTGCCACCCTTAACAATCTCCTTTAACAGCTTCCAGTTAACTTAACTAATTGCCCTTCACACCTTCCATTCTGATGCCTGCTTCTTAGACGTGCTGGCTCTATCTTAATTGCTTCTCCATTCAAAAGCTAACTGTCCCTACGTGTGCTCCCTCAGATACTTTGTAACATGTTTTGGCATGCCCTCTCATATACAATGTATCCAGCATGTCCCCTTATACAACGTTATACTTATACAATGTTATACTTCCACAATGTCGTGTGAGTTCTGTTAGCCCCGTGAAAGCTAACTCACACTTCTCGGGCAATTTGTCCCGCCAAACATGGTGACTAGTAAAAGATGTCAGGAAAATTATAAAGTTAAGTTCTATAGCTGGCTGGGAATTTTTTGACTAAATCTTTTTTTCATCAGAAAACGCCGATTCATGAAACCCAAACTTGAGCACATGGAAGAGTCTGTTTTAGTGAATTTCCTGTTTCAAAAAGAGTTCTAAAATTGTCAAAACATCCCATTTTGATCTTTTCAAAACAAGACAGTTTCATTTTTGGTTCAAAATGACTCTTTGTTTAGAAATGTAAGTTAATTTATGGTAAAAAAGTATTATTTTTTAAGAAATGAAACATTTCAAAATTGTAAAATTGACCCAATCCAAATGGTTTTTCACATTTTTGGTTTGCAAAATTTTTTGAGATTTCCCATTGTTTTTCTTCCAGATTTGGGTATGACATTTTGTTTTAAATCTAAAATTTTTTCATGGGACAGGACAACCATACCCAGCTCTATTAAGTTCTGCATGACATGGAAGAATCACATTTTTGAAACTAACTACTTCTATGGCCACATTTCATAAAATGAGAATGGGCCTAATCCCAAGAGTCAACACTTCATACTCCAATCTCCAAAAATGAGGCCTGATTTTCAAAAATGCTGAATACTCATAGCTATCATTAGCTTCAAATGAACTCTCTGAGTGCTCATACCTTTGAATATCACATCACTCCAACTATTTCAAATTAGGTGCCCAAAATCTGAGGTATTCAAAATTATAAAGCCCTTTGGAAAGTTTGGTGCTGAAGGACTTGCCCAAGATAGAACTAAAAGTTTATGGTGGTGCCTGAATGAAAATCCTGATCTCCTGACTCATAATCCTTAACTTTAACCACAAGACCATCCTTCCCTATTTTAGGACATAATCTATTTTTTTTTAACTACATGCTGATGACTTTCACAAGAGTTGTTTCTTAAATCCTGGTTGTGTATATCTTTTCAAGGTGGTCCAGAATGATTTAACCTTAAAGGATTCTTGTCTCAAACAGTGTTGCAATGATTGTCACGAAGCAGCTTTTATACAACTACTGCAAAAGCAGGAGAAAAAAGTGCCAATTAAGGTAGATAAATTAAATGGCCTCCTAGATTAAGAAACCAGGCTGCAGAGCACTGGTTTTGTACAATCCCATGAGAATGGCACTGCCTGCTCCATCACAGCCTTGCAAAATGGTGTCCGCGGCTCCACACCGCCTACTGGAATTTTAAAACGGCCTATTATGAACGAATAAGACGCATATCTGAACACAGGCACAAGGGTCAAGAGTGCCTGGTCCAGATTCTTGTCATACTTACAACAGTTTATGTTAAGAGTAACTCCACAGAAATCAGTTGGACTTAGACCAGTGTAACAATGCAGCCCCCAGTGTCAGTATCAAACCCTCTCTCTCCCTCCACGTTCAAATATAGTTTATATTCTACAAAGGCAATTAAAAAAAAAGCTAGCATGCTTATAGCATGGCAACAGCTCCTCCGACTGGACTGCGAGCAGCTTTAAATGTGATCACTGTACTTATTTAAATAAAAAGAATATTTGAATCGGCTCTTAAGTCAATATTCAACTACATTGCCCCCTACAACAAACAAATAAATAACTTTGTTTTGAAGCAGCTGAATCAGGGGAAGAGATGGAAACATGAAAAATGCTGTTTAGTTGGGTATAGCAGCTCCCACATTGTAGAATCACTGTCCTCCTGGGTTTGCTACATTGTAATATGACAGCATTAAACCTGCTGAAATCCTGCCTAATGATTTTCTGTGCAACAGAGAATGAAATGTACGTGCACGGTAAAATTCATACGTAAAATTGAGTGAAGCATATTTGAAGCTTACATTAAATATCATAGAAGGAAATAATTCAGCAGTCATACATATCATCATGTCCTCTTGACCCAGCCTGTGTTCTCTATTCAGAAATCACAGAAGCAGCAACCTTAAATTGTCTTTGAAGGTATCCCTTCATAGAATTAATCGGGCCTGACCCTGCTAATGAGATCAAAGCTTGAAACAATTTTGGTTGCTGGGTCAGGTTTTGTTCTGTTTATCAATCTCAACTCTTATTCAGTTCCCATATAAGAGCACCTTAAATAATTAACTATTTCAACATGAAACAAATGTAACCTATTCTAAACACTACACTCAATAGGTCACTATGGAATAAAGAAATGTAAATGTGTGATGCACAGAAATTAGGCGTGTACTATCTAGGAATTACAACAGGTGACTTATTCAGTATTTAGTGAATACAATGTGCAAGACATTTTTATTCCAAGTGCACAATATAAGTGTTTTACTATGTCCAGTACTTCACATCTCTCTCTCCATCCACTTATACAGACCTCACCAAGGTGGTATCAGAGCACCTCCCAATAAATAAAACACCAAAACGAACAAAATTCTCTTTCTTCTCGATGCCTGAAGAAATAGCCTGAAAAGCTTCAGATGGTACTAACTACATCCTACGTTAGCTTCAGTAGAGTCCGAAATAGGTATAGAAAAACAGAACTTATGTTCCTAATTACCCCAGCACGGGCCAGATTATGCCTTTTAAGACACTAGGTTGGGTTGAGGAAGGTCCATGCTGCAGAAGGAATCCCAGGAGGAATTCTATGTGAAAAAGACAAGACTTTCCCCAAAACTCGAGAGGAATGCACAGTGCAGGGGCAGCTCCATCACAGCCTTGCAAAGGGTGCAGCTCTGCTGGTTGGTGTGGAGCAGAGCAGGGCCACTTTCCTCCTTTTGGGAGGCTTGTCCACTGGTGCTAGCCAGATGTGTTATCTGTGCTCCCTAGTGAAATTGCGCCTCTCCCTGAAAGGCGAGCCAACGGGGTTAAGTGGTTAGGGAAAGCTGCTTGCACCCTTCTTCAATCCCTTATGCCCCCAGACAGGCTGGGCACAATCTACCCCTTGGCATCTGATCTTTTGCTTTTATAAATGCATGAGCTTAAATCATTCATATAAGGCCTGATCCAAAGCCGATTTAAATCAAGTTCAGTGGGCTTTGGATGAGGCCCATAATTAGGTATCAGGACAATAACTGAATAGCAGAGGCAAATTCAGTTTTCTGTGTATCTCAAGCAGAAAGATGCCCAGAACTCATGGAAAACTGCCTTCTCATAATTGAAATGTTTCCTATTTGTAAAATCACCAGTTTGAATATAAGGCATAAAACAAAATACCAGAACTCATTGTTTTAAAATGCACCATGTGTTGTGTTAATCTCTGTTTGAAATTTCTTAATTTTCTTATGATAAAACATTTAAATTGCAGCAATCATCTGAAAAACAGTAAATATAAAAGAAAAAAAGGATTCCATTGCTAAATATAAAATTAAGTGATAATCAACAGTCATGATCTGATCTTGTATTATTCAAAATTCCATGTGAGCAAGGGTTTTCAGAAGAAATCAAACACTAAGTACTTAAGATAATTGTACAAACTGTAACCTGTGAAGCCATGGACCGTCAACTAATCACTATACTTCAACAAATGTTAGCATACAGTTGTCAGGTAATTCCTGATAAGAAGTGCACATTGGTTGACTGAGAATTACCAGAGGAAAGTGATTCTCCTCTCCCTGCCATCCCCCAGATATCTGCAGTCACACTGATGACATAGGAATTTCTGTTCTGATTAATTTTATAGGAGGTGGGGATAAATGCTAACTATATTGTGTTTGGCTGGAAAAAAAAAATCAAGCCAGCTAATAAATAGTGAAAGATACAATCCCTGAAGTACAATAGTTGAGTTTGGGTTTTTTCGGGGGGTTGTACATTTATTAGCCTTTGGTATAATATCATGGAGCACTGGAATCCTGCATTCTTGGTTCGCTGACGTTTTAATATGCTGTATTATATATCAAAGCATGGGACAAATCAGGTGAGTAAAGTTTGGATCTCTGAAAATCAGCAAAGAACATCTGCTAGCACATATTTATGAACAAAGCTGCTATTCTGCCATCTTTGGTATCTGTTTTACTGCCTTTGCCACCTTTAAGTATCATGGCATAAGACAGAAACTTGAAACTAAAATCTATTTAACCAATCATCTTTTTTCTATGGTATGCACACAACAGATTGTTATTGTAGATTGATTAGGAATATTAAGATGATGTCACTGAGATCTTTTAAGGAAAAATTGCACTGGGCTATTTGTTCCAAATGAAAAAAAAGTAAAGTAGTATATTAACTAGCGATAGGAAGACGAATGAAGAAGTCACAGAAATGACTGGACAAGGCACTCTCTCTCAAATAATCTACAAAAGAAGACATCAGTGGCTGGGACATGTACTGAGAATGGAAAAAGAATGCTTACCAAATACTGCCCTTGAATGGAAGCCAGAAAATGCAAGAAGAAGGAGAGGAAGACCGTGAATAACATGGAAATGAACAGTTCTGAACAACATCAAGCACCTCAACATGAAATGGGAAGATTTGGAGAGCAGGGCAGTTGACAGGCAAGGATGGCAAATGCGGGTAGCCCAATGTGCAGCAAAGCACGGGATGGACTAAGGTTTAAGTATATTAACTTTGCTGGAAAAAGATATGACAACAGAAAAACAGTATTTCTTTCCACCAGCTATTCAGTCTTATTGAAATTTTTGTGTTCTGTAAAAAGTCTGAGCAAATAACCTTGCCATATCTAAAATCATTCATCCAAGTATTACTCCTTGTCCTTGTTAAGCCAGCTAACTACAACTAACACAGATAAAATCACATTGAAACATATTTCACTGCTTTCACAATGTGCATGGCATATTTCCCTCTAGTGGATGGCCCAGAGAGAGAATGAGAGATCTAATACCACTATTTCTCCTTTGGTTCAAGTGTTACGGATGTGACTTTAGAAAGGAAGTCCCAGTCCCAGCTTCTCCAGTAAATGGGTGATTTATTCTGCAATTACATCTGTTGTCTGAAGACATAAATTTGTAACTGTAGCGAAGCAGACTGTCCTCCCTCTGATGCAGACAGGGAGGAACCATTCCCCACCCACTGGTGGGCAAAGTCAGGCTGGGCCCACCCCTTGCGCCAAAAGCGGAGGGGCAGAACAGAAAGTATAAGAGGCAGGGCCTCCAGCTCAGTTGAGTCAGAGCCAACAAAAGAATTGGATGCTGGCCCTTGAACCAGGGACTGAGATGTATAAACCCCTGCCTTTGGAGGAACACCCAGAGGAGCTGCTGCCTGGCAAGTATCCAGAGGAGCTGCTGCCCGGTGAATACCCTGAGGAGCTGCTGGAACTGCTGGCTGCCGAGTACCCTGAGGGCCCATGAGCAATGAAGCCCTACAACCAGGTAGGGGTAGGAAGTAGCCCAGGGAAACTAGATATTAGTCCGGTTGTGTTTTCTGAAGCCACAGGATTCAGAAGGATCCTGGCTGACCCAGTGGTGGGATTCCCCACCACTGTTAGGGCCCTGTGCTGCAACCAAGTGGAGTAGGGTGGGCCCAGGTCCCCCTACCTCCTGTTGCCAACCCCATCCCTGGGTGGCAGCCTACTCACTTTAGACCAGACGCCCTGCATTCATTTGTTGTCTGCTCCAGCCATAGAGCTGGCCATAGACTGCTTCTGCTCTGCCCCACCCAGTGGGCTTGAGCCTGGCTGTTTGCTGTCTGTCCAGCCAAGGAGCCGGGCCACAGACAGCCTCTGCTTGGCTCCACCCAGAAGGGTGAGCCTGGCTGTGTTTGCTGCCTGTCCCAGCCAGAGGGCTGGCTATAGGCTCCTTACTGATTTACAGTGCTAATCCCCTGTTGATTGGCCCTCAGCCCTTAGGTGGTGTAGCAAGGTGGAGTGGCCTCCCTCTGATGCAGACAGAGAGAAACCACTCCAAGCCACTACAGTAACAATGCATTTATAGGTTATAGGGCATTCTCTCTTCAAGCATCAGACTACCTGACTGTCTGTATAGAAGAGGATGCTTGAGTAAAGGAAGAGAAAGAAAAAAACCAAGATGAAGCAGCGCTTTATACATATGTTTCTCAGAGGATAGCCCTGAGATTTGGAGGCTCATGGGGATTTCTAGTGGCATTTGAACAGAACTGTAACTCTTTGCATACAATCGCACAACACTGCAATTGGCATTGCATTGGCTGTACTGAACCATTTACATCCTCTCTGCTGGCACCAGACAGGGCTCTTTCCATGCCACACATTATTTTCACACTTTGATGCAGCAAACTGAGTATATGCCCTAAGACAAGAAGATGAAAAACAGCTTTCTTTGTTGTTCTAATTTGGAAAATGAAGGCATGCTGCAAAGTGCACTGACTTGGGAAGTCACAGATCTTTAACACAAAGTAAATGGAGAGAGAAAAGAAGAAATCATTCTCTCATCACAGCAGGCACCTTTCCCTTTCCCTGTAAACTGCGCTGTCAGCAGAGTCACCCTTGTGTCACTTTTCAACACAGGATGAAAAAGAAATAGATCTTTATTAGTTTTATATTTGGAAAGTTTCTATTTGGGAGTTTGAGGCTACAAAGTAGGGGAGCTGGGAATTCCTTCTGTGGGATGAACTATGAAACTAAACTAGAACAGCTCCATAAAACCTTCAGTGCTTAGGCTAAAGGGCAAATAAAATGGACAGTTTTATAATGTGGCTCGTAGCCCCACCTCTGGAGGTGCAAGCCCATGCAGACTACAGATCATACCCAGATTAGAGATCCCGTAGCTCATCTTGATTATCTATTATTTGTATTAAAGGATATTCCAGAGGCCTCAACTAAAATTAAAGGCCCAACTTTTTAAGTCTTGTCTTTTAGACTGTAAGCAATTTGGGACAGAGACTCTTATTTATTATACTGTAATGCCGGAAGGTGTTGCTGGCTACCAGCAAGTCTGTCTTTGATCTATGGGCAATCACAGACCTCACTGAAGCTGATGGCCATACTAGTCATCTTTCATTTAGGCTAAATGGAAGAAGCAATTAAGCTCCTTTGTGGAGTAAGATAGCTGAAACAACAGAAGTCACTGTGTAAGGCACTGGACCACACAGAAAGGTCTGAGCAAGACAGGGAACATAATGCAGGGTCTCTGGCACTGATTGGTGGAGACATGTGTGTATGTCAGAAGCAGAAAGTGACCAGAGAGCCAGGAGAAAGCAAGAAAAGCAGTGTGACCATGGCTCTGGAAAACATTCAAGAGAGCTTCTTTTGGGCAGAGGACTGGCTGGAAAGACAAGCTTGGAAATTGTGAGCAAGGAAACTGCCAGCTGTTGTTTGTTCCTAGTGTGTTCAGAAAAACAGGACTTTGTGGACATTCTTTGTACATAAACAAGAGTGCACCAAAGAATATACCTGAGTCATATAATCACTTTCCTCTACTAATGGAAACAAACTAGCAAGGTTCCGAATATTGGCTAACTGCTCAGGCCAAGGGGCAACAATATATTTTCACAGCACCTAGTATAACGGGATCCAGCCCGATTATGTCCTTTAGTGCTAACACAATATAAATGTTAAATAATAATAATTATGCTAGGAACATACAGTAAGAGACAGACCCTGCTCTGAAGAGCTTACAGGTTAAATAGACAAGAGAGACAAGGACGAAAAAAAGGACAGACAATGTCTTCTCATGACAGAGGAATCCTCTGATCTGCAATCTGACCACATCCACAAAGGCCACAGATACAGACCAAACTCTGTGCCCTGATGCCCAGACAGCTCTCCCTACACAAGCCTTTGGAAATGCATCTGTGAGGCGGCTGCTTCGATCACAGTTTAGCATTCATTGCACTGAAGTGTATCAAGTTGCTGTATTTTGTTTGTTTATTGAGAAACGCCTGTCCACAACTCTAAGTGCCTCCAACAGCTATTTAGAATCACAATCCTACAAGATTCAGAGTAGCAGCCGTGTTAGTCTGTATCCGCAAAAAGAAAAGGAGGACTTGTGGCACCTTAGAGACTAACTAATTTATTTGAGCATAAGCTTTCGTGAGCTACAGCTCACTTCATCGGATGCCTAAAAGTGGCAATTCTTCAACAAAAAAACTTCAAAAACAGACTCCAATGAGAGACTGCTGAATTGGAATTAATTTGCAAACTGGATACAATTAACTTAGGCTTGAATAAAGACTCGGAGTGGATGTGTCATTACACAAAGTAAAACTATTTCCCCATGTTTATTCCTCCCCCTGCCATCCGCGCTGTTCCTCAGACGTTATTGTCAACTGCTGGAAATGGCCCACCTTGATTATCACTACAAAAGGCTTTTTCCCCCACCACTCTCCTGCTGGTAATAGCTCACCTTACCTGATCACTCTCGTTACAGTGTGTATGATAACACCCATTGTTTCATGTTCTCTGTGTATATAAAATCTCCCCACTGTATTTTCCACTGAATGCATCCGAAGAAGTGAGCTGTAGCTCACGAAAGCTTATGCTCAAAAAAATTTGTTAGTCTCTAAGGTGCCACAAGTCCTCCTTTTCTTTTTTCATCCTACAAGAATAACCATCCAGGAACATAATGCTCACATGCCACAGAAGTAAATTAATATAACATGTCAGTAATACAAAGGGGCAAAATATGCCTCCTTTGTGCAAAGAACTGAAGAAAAACAATGTTGTTCTATTGTCTTTTGGGTGATTTTTGTAATTTTTATTGAGACATATTGGGTACAGATACAGTTTCACTTCACAGGCACTCTGTGTCCTCACCAGCCTGTTCAGCCCTGTCACATCAAGATTTCACACTTTCTGTGTGTTCCATAATCTGAGGGAAAGTTTCATTTCCCAGCCCACTGCTACAGACTATTAGTCTGGCACAAAGCTCAGCCTCAAACAAAATGAAAAAGATAAAAGCACAAATGAGGAAAGACTACTGCTCTAGGTTCCACAGACTCTGGAGATTCTCTCAGCTCATCTGTCATTAGGAACATAATCCCACCATTGCTATTGCTGTTGCTCCAGACAACCAGGGACCTCTATCACCCTTTAAGCAGATGGGCTATAGCTGCAGTGCTCCATGCCCAGCTATTACATTCACTAAAGTTTGGCTTGTAATTGGATGGAAAGGATTGTACCCTAGTTGCTGCCCACAGATAGGGTGTAGAGAACTTAGAGCAGAAGAACCAGGAACAATACACAATAAGCCAGTTTGTACATGAGAAAGCACCCCAGCAAGGTCACAGGCAACATCAAGGTCTGGATCAAGTCTGTCTTTGAGGCCTAAGGGTGAAAAACATTGAAACCTAATAACAATGGAAAAATTTACTTAGTTAATTACTTCACTCTTAAATCACAGAATCAAAGTGGTCAGAGATGGGAAAGACCTACTGGTGTTAGTTCACCCAGTCCATCTCCTTGCCTGTATAGGCTCCTTTCTTGCTGTATATTTTCTGATCATTTTAAAGAAGAGACCCAGCTACTGTACTTATCCATGCAGCAGAGGCCCACCTTCCCTTCTCCTTACCCAGCCAATTTAAATAAAGTGCCCTGAAATAAGCAGTGAGACCCAGGCAGTGCCAGCCTCTCTCCCCCTAGAAGCCCCATTCTTTGGAAATTTTAAAACTAGAGAAAACAATATTATGTACTGTTAGGGACAAATACACACAGGTCGAGGGAAGCACTGATGCCCAGATCCACAAAAGAGATTTAGGTGCTGTGAGGCTGAGCATTGCAATGCCTAACTTTTAGGCACCTAGAATATCACAGGAGCAATACTGTAATCCACAAAGCCTGAGTAAGGCACAATGAATGGGGAGAGACAGGCACCCATGCAATATGATCTGCTAAAGCCAGAATGCTAGGCAGGGAGTTGCCTAAACTTGCTATGGGAGAGGCTGAGGAGAGGGGTGTACCCTAAGCTCCGCGCCCTCACAGAGGAACGCACTCAAGTCCTGGCTTCAGAGAAGCATCTATCTCTGTTTACAATCCACAACCAAGAAGCCCTCTCCTGGGGTCAGGCAGCTTAGGCACCTAAGTCAGGTTTTTGTGAAAATGAGTTAGGTACGTGCCTGACTCCAAACAAAACAGCCAGAGAAGAAGGAGATGAAGGTGCCCAACTTATAACTTTTAGTGCAATAGAGCACTCATCTGGGATGTGGAGAATCAAGTTCAATTTCCCCCTAAGGCAGAGGGGCAAAGGATTTGAACACGTATCTTCCACCTCTCAGAATGCGCTCTTACCACTGAGCTATGGGATATTCTGATGTGGGGCCCCTTCAATCACTCCTGTGGAGGCTATTCCATTTTGGATAAATGATTAAATAGTCACTGGAACAGGGGAACTGAACTCTGGCTCTCCCACCTGGGTACCTTAACCATCAGGCTACACAATCTCTCTCTCTGGCCCAGTGACTCTTCAATTATTTAGCCACAGTGGAAGAGCTTAAACAGGAGAGAGTGAGGCAGCATCATATCAGAATATCCCATAGCTCAGTGGCTGAGCAGTCTTCTGAAACCTGGGTGAGACTCTGGTTCAGGTGAGTGCTCTAACCACTGGCCAAAAAGTTGTCAGGTGAGTATTTGCACTATCTCCTGCTCTGACCACATTCTGAACAGGAGTTGAACTGGTAGGTGATCTCTGAGCATGCCTACCCAAATGGGCCCCAGGAGTGAGACAGGGGTTTCCTCCACCTGTCTTCACCTAGTTTGCGGATTGCTCTGGGGCTCAGGCAGGAGATAGGTACCTGGACACCTAGAGTGAAGCAGCAGTGCACATGCCCAGAGGCAGAAACAAAGGTAAGCAGGGAATTTTACTGAGAAAATCTCAGCATTGAGTGAGTTTAGGCACCTACAAGGTTAGGGTGGCATTTTGAGCACTGCAGTAGTGCCTAAAACTGGGATTT
This sequence comes from Natator depressus, assembly GCF_965152275.1. Classification (NCBI taxonomy): domain Eukaryota; kingdom Metazoa; phylum Chordata; order Testudines; family Cheloniidae; genus Natator; species Natator depressus. The sequence goes on along the minus strand of NC_134235.1, from coordinate 243,842,841 downwards.
AGATGCCTAAGTTTGAGGTTTAGGTTCCCAAGTATCTTTGTGGATATGGGCCTGAGTAGAGCATCTCCATCTCTAGCTAATGGGAACCTGAAAAATAAAGAAAAATAGTTTGCTTCTTTAAAAAGGAGTTTTAATTATTTTACATGCAGAAAGGATATGTTTTAATGAAATCCTGTCAAGTTTGTTTTTAATATTGTGTTGGCAGAAGTTGGCTTGTTTGGGTGAAAAACTAGCTTCTCTGGTTCAGAAACAGCATGGTTTTCTTTCAGCATTCAAATTCGCATACCAATATACTTTGCACGTCATTTGCATACCAAACTACACCATCAGCCTCACCCTCTGCATCCCTGTTGTAAAATCCTAGATAAGCTACTAGCACTTTATAACTAGCATTATTATCTAACTAGTCCATTGGCCTTCTCACAGCAACTTCATCCGGCATTTGAGTAGAAACAAGCACAGTAAGTTCATCCAGTTGTTAAATTTTCAAACAAGCATTTTGTGTTCTCCCCTATGCTGCCCCTCATGGTTGGGAGGAGCTCCTTGTAAACAGCTACAAAATGACCTCATTATCTTCCTTCAAACCATCCTTAAAACTCTTTTTCCGGGATGCCTACAAAAAAACCCCCCTGGACAATGGTTAGGCTGCTGTTGTACTGAGAGCATAACCTATCATGCTGATCAATGTCTCATTGTTTCTTTGTATTCCCAGTCTGTCTGTATCCATCTGTTGCATCTTGTTTTATACTTAGTAAGCTCTTTGGGGCAGGGACAATGTCCATGTTCTGTGCTTGTTCAGCACCCAGTACAATGGGGTCCTCGGTACTACGGTAATAATAATAAGCTATTTCTCTCTGCACCAGTGATTCTCAACTACCATTGTGGGTCGCATAAGCACCTCTGTATGTGTTACATGGGCTACATCCACACAATATATGTATCCTGTATGGCCTGCAGGCTGAGAACCACTGCTCTAGACATTAATCTACCATGGGCTACTACTTGTTAAATGATCACAATTCTGTTTCTCCTCCAACAAAATGTTATTGAAGCCAAAATCATGACCAAGAACTTTGTAAAGGTAACAAAAATTAAAGAACTTGCAGCAGGTGGTACCTGTCTAATCCCAGCCCAAACAATCTGCCACTCTCCTGTTGCAGAGAAGAATAAATTAAACAGTCTATTAGTGTCTTGGGGGGAGGCGGAGTGAAAACAAATGGCAATTCTTGGCCAAGCATTCCTGTAGTTTAAATGGATTATTCTTAGCAGGTGCAGTAATGTTAGTGGAAATAGACATAGCTAGTACTAGCTGGTAGGAACAGAAGGAATGGATAGCACTTTCATTCGGCAATAATTACAGGGAATCCCCAGAAAATATCTGGCTACTGTTGACTACCTGGCAAATAGAAAATGAAAACACCTGTGTGCCAGACACCTGTATGCTGTTGCTGCTGATCCATCTGCTGTACATACCACATGCTTGCTTCCTCCCCCTCTTCCTCCTGCACAGTTGGCAAGGGAATTCATTAGAAAGAAAAAGTCTCTGAAAAACATTTTGGAGAAAGGAGCCAGCACAGATTGTATAATAGAAGATGGCAGCTCTGCCAATACCTACACACCACATTTTGCATGCTGCTTATACTTACCCATCAATGACTTATTTGCATATTAACTGGAATACAGAAAATATACTAGGGATATTACCATATTGTTATCTGATGTAGGTCTAGCTCAATGGGAGGAAGACGTTCCAATAAGCAATTATTCAGACTGTCACTAGCATTTGCACCCGTCACCCTAGCTCAACAAGAAACAACGTATTTTCTTTCAGAGTATTCTCTTTTTATCTGTGTTCCATCTTTTTCTGTCCTTCTTGCTATGCCAATGTAGCTGAATACTCATGATATAACACCTGAACCCACTCCAAATTTGTGTCATTTTTGAGGATGATTTCTTCCGGAATCAAATAAATCAATCTACATTCTTTTGGGTCCTAGAAGGATTGAAATCACTCAGTTACTCATGTGTGCTATGGTAGTACTTGGATACTATTATTTAGTACCTAAAAGCACCTACAAGTGTGCTAGACAGTTCAGAGAAAACACAGCTCCCTGCCTCAAACAATCTTCAGGCCAGGGTACACCTGCATGCAGTCAATCGCAGAATCGGGGACTTACTGTTGGACTTGATAAAAAAAAGAGGCAACAAAATACACCAGGAAGTGCAAGGAAGGACATGCATGACAGATATACAATTACATGGTTTCTTAGCATAGGTGTGTATGTCTTGTGTATCTCACTGGTTCAAATGTTGGCTGTGCTTTTCTTTTTTTTTAATTATAATGCAAAGACATTTCATTGTAGGCAATATTGGAGAAGTGTTTTTTAGGAAATTATTTGAATTATGGGAGAGGGGAGGTCTGAGAAACAGATATTTGTAAGAATCTTTCATGCAAAAAGGGCAGCATGGATGACAGCAGTGATACCGGAGAGGTGCAACTATGCCAACCATCTAGACACGTGATATACTATTAAGGAATATCTTTTAAATGAACATTTTAATAAATATTAAAACACACCTGCCACACATTTTGGATAAGCTAAGATGCATTTTTCCTAGTATAATATTTTCATTGTAAAAAAACCATATTATGGCTTCTAATACGCTTGCTGTTTAATTCAGTGCAATTCAAGGCCTATGAAAGCCAAGCAAAAAGTGGCACCACTTCAGGTTGCACACATTCGCACATACACATACACACACTCCTCCAGCAACATATTGCCGTTTTCTTCCCATTTTTAAATCGTACATATTTCATTAAGCTTCGTGCAGAGTGTCTTCTGATTTATGGTAATTGTCAACAAGAGCAAAAAACATAGACATTTTTAACCCTGCAGTCTTGAGGATTTAACTGGGATAAAATTAAAGTGTTTAAAAGAAATCACCCTAAGCTACTGGGAGGTTGACCATTGAGACGTTATTTTTATTTTATTTATTTTATTTTATTTGTTGTCTGCAGCAGCAGATGCCAGCAGCAACATCTGATTCACTGGACACCTCCAGTGTTATCCCAGCATGCCCATGGCCTGGAGGACTTGGAGTGAGACTAATTTCCATATCAAACCCAATTTAGATGAAACATCTTGGTTAAAAAAGAGCCAGCACATCAATAGCCCCTTGATTAGATTTTCATCTCCTGAGCAGACAAATATGAATATTTATTACCATGAATGCAGCTTTTCCTCTTTCCATTGCTCTGATCTTGAATATTATCCACTGCTAATTTTTATGAAAATTTGGGCAACATAATGTTTTCATATAAACTGACAGTTCTTGAGATAATCCCATTATTGTTCAGTGGAAAATGACAGTTTCTGCTTATTCATGTGTTAACGAGGGATTAAATATTGTTTTTCATCACCATAATCTAAGATGGACTGGAAATTAAAATTTGAACATTGTACATTAGCAAAGCTTTGAGGACCAGAATTTGTTTGCATTCACTTAGCAAAGATCTGTAAATTAGTAGTTTAACAATCAATTGAAAGCAGCAGCATAAAAACACCACTGACATTTATAAAATAAATTCATTACTCTACCTTTTTAGGGCTGAGAAGGTAGAGAGCAAGGTAGCTAAACAGCTCAAAAGAGATGTGCCTCCACAAAAGTAACAAAATTGCATCATTGTCAGTGTCAAGAATCTTCATATGTGCATGAATTTACGCCGCTTTGCAATGGTAAGGAATCTTTCACTATGTTCTTGTCACCGGTCCTGATGCTCTTAAGCACATGGCGCCCTCAGCTCCCATCGACAGACACATCAAGCACATTTTGGAATAGTGTACACTTGTTTTTAAAACTATCATGCATTCCTAAGAATGGTTTTCATGTACATTACTGCATCATACATCTTTAGCCTAAGCCATACTGCCCTTGATAAGTACATGCAATCCTATATTGATAATAATTGGAATTTTGCTGCAGATCAAGGGCAATATATAGCCTTAAGGGATCAGTTATCTCCTTGATACCTGTGCATACTGCTTAATGATCCTAATAGCAGTTACATCCATGTACTGGATAGAACCTACTTTGTGATGCTGTACATGGCTGCAGTTCATGATCTGTAAAATTGCATAGCTTTTTTACAGAAGCTTTTTGGGGATGGAAAGTGAGTACATCCTTACATTTGAGATTGTACTTTACTTACCCCTGTAACTTTAGCCAAAAAAGAACAATAAACGCTAAGCTATGGTCAAAGCACATCAAACATCTGTGTTTCCAAAACTCCTTCAAACAATTTTACCAGTGAAATGATGAGGAGATACTACAAAACCCCCACAACAAACCAGAACAAAAAAACACACAAAACAACCCTCCAAAACAGAGCGTCTAAATTTGGAATAAAAAAGAAAGTTTCATGTCTAAATTTATAATGTAGTTGAAAATATTCCAACTAAAATATCATCTTAGATCTACAATATATAAAGCCTTTCATTCCAAAGGATGGTAAAGTGAAGTACAACTGGACACATACAGCAGCCCTGAAATCTTGCGGCCCCTTGGTACAAAACAGTAGTGCTATGCAAGGTAAAGAAAATGTTGGCTATCTTCATGTAAAGCAGACAGAACCTTGGCTTTTAAGTCCTGATGGACAATAACTAAACAGAGTAAACTGCACAGTACTTTTGTACCTATGCAGAAAAAATTAAGGGCTGAGTTGACTGCTTCTGGTCTAGAACTCTGCTTCTAGAATTTGAACTTCTGGTGCTAAGGAATGTAGGAGCTACATTTTTATAACTACAGCAGTGAAAGCCTGGAGTAGTTCCACAGGCATCAAAGGGATTTCCACCAATGTAACACACATAAGTGTTTAAAGTTTGAAGCATAGACCATTATGTAATGCCTCTGATGATAGCCATAAAAACCCTATGATTTTTTCCTCAGGAAAAGGACAGAACTGTTCTTTTTCTCAGAAGAGTCAACTGCTTAGCCCTTCAGTGACCCAGTCTGTAGAATATACCACTGTCAAAGATCAGAGAAAACACTAACTAGATTTTAAAAAGTGAGGCTTAATAATTTTATAACTAGAAACAACATTTGTAGTTAGTCAGGATAAGGATCTAAAATTCTACTAGGTAAAGAGAGCCCTCAACTCCTTTTCATTTAGTGGGAGTTGAGGGCACTCCAGCACCTTGCAGCATTGGACCTTAAGTTATGGGTAACCAAATCTCAAGCTTCAAGGCATAAGGTGACCACCGAAGAGATCAGAAAGAATTTTGTCTTCATGCACAGCTTTGATCAGCTGACTAGGTGCATTATGGGGGTTTTCACTTTCCTCTGATTCTTCAGGAACAAGTCACTGCTGGAGGAAGGATGCTAGACTTCATGGACTAATAACTTCATCTGGTATGGACGATCTTATGTTCCTATTTAAAAATACTGCCTCTCCCCACTATGCATGTGACTAATGCAGGCTATCAATCAAAGGCTAGATTATGCCGATGATTTTGAAGAAGAACTCCATTGATTTCAATGGCACACTTGCCTATGAAGCCAATGGATTCATTGCTTGTATCTAACTCATTTTTCTGTGGAGCTTTTCGGTGGATTTCAATTGGAAGTCCTGCTTAAAAATCAATGGCTTGATATGGCCCAAAGACAAGACATAGCCTTGAAACTAACATATGTTACTTTAAAAAAAAATTGAAAATGTTAAAAAAACCAATAAGAGGATGCATAAGTTCCTACAGCCACAAGGCAGACCTTACCGCTTTCATTGTACACAGTACTGAATAACTGTAGTTACCATAGCAACTGCCACATCACTTGGCACTTCTGCTACTTTAAATCAGAGTACTACTGTAAAGGAATTCATAAACCGACATGACATTTGACTACATGTGCTTCTTACAATGTTTCAGGAAGAGAACACACATCAGAATAAACTGATAGTTGCCTCTGAATATCAAGCTCATTATTTCATATGTATATAATTATTATTATAATATCTTTTTCTTTAACAAAATGTGTAAAGAAGGACAGGGGGATGTCACAACCAGAATGTAAGAAAGGAAATTACCACAGACACCAAATTTCAAAGCTGAAGTGGCAACCCGTCATTCACATGTCAAAATACTTCTTTCTATGTAATGTGCATGTCAAACACCGGGAATAAACATTAGAACTTTGCCCTTTCACAGCCAGAATCTGTTTGATAGGTGAATGACAGCCTTACTATCACCTGGGCTTGTGCTTAACTTTAAGTATGTGAGTAGTATGATGGAAGTCAGGACATTTAATTATGTGATTAAAGTTACACACATAAGTGGTCACAGGACTGGAACCATCCTCAATAAAACAGAAGAACATAAAGATGGCCATACAGGGTCAGACTAGAGGTCCATCTAGCCCAGGATCCTGTCTTCTCACAGTGGCTAGTGCCAGATGCTTCAGAGGGCAATTTATCGAATGATCCATCCCCTGTTGTTCAGTCCCAGCTTCTGGCAGTCAGAGGTTTAGGGACACTAAAGCATGGCATTGTGTCACTGACCATCTTGGCTAACTGCCACTAATGAAGATATCCTAAATGAGCTTACCTAATAGTAACAGTAATAGTAATGGGGGATTCAATTATTAGACATACAGAGCGTTGGGTTTGTGATGACTGCGAGAACTGCATGGTAAATTGCCTGCTGGGTACAAAGGTTGAGGATATATTGAGACATCTAGACAGACTTATGTGCAGTGCTGGGGAGGAGCCAGTGGTCGTGATACATGTAGATACCAATGACTAGGGAAAGGAAGGAGAAAGTTCTGGAGGCCAAATTTAGGCTGCTAGATAAGAAATTAAAGTTCAGGACCTCCATGGTAGGATTCTCTGAAATGCTTCCAGTTCCATGTGCAGGGCCAGTTAGACAGGCAGATCTGCAGGGTCTCAATGCGTGGATGAGACGATGGTGTAGGGAGGACAGTTTTAAGTTTATTAGGAACTGGGGAGAGGAGGAGCTTATACAGAAAGGCTGGGCTTCACCTAAACCAAAACCAGAGCCAGAGTGCTGACATGTAAAATTAAAAAGATTGCAGAGAAGTTTTTAACCTAAAGGCTGGAGGAAAACCTACAGGTGAGGAGGAGTATCTGGTTCAGACAGAGACATCCCTTAGGGGAGGATCTGTTAACGGGGATTCTCTATATCCTAGTAAAGAGGAAAGAACAGAAGTTAATTAAGTATAGGTTAGGAAATCAGGAGAAGCAGTCAAATGAAAGAGTCCCATTCACAATTACATCACATGAAGGCAGTCAACTAAATATTGACAAATTTTATAAGTGCTTGTATACATATGCAATAAATCTAAATAATAAGATGGGTGAACTTGACTGCCTTACTGCCAGAATAGAAAATATATAGGAATGACAGAGTAGGTCACACTGGTGCTTGAGTAGCACTATATGTAAAAGAAAGCATAGTGTCAAATACAGTGAAAATCTGAAATGAATCAAACAGTGCCATGAAATCTCTATGGATAGAAATTCCATGCTTAAATACTAAGAGTACAGCAGTACAAATATACTACTAACCACAACGGTGTCAGTGATTACGAAATGCTCAGGGAGATTAGAGAGGATATAAAAATAGAAAACTCAGTAATAATGCGGGATTTCAACCTTTCCCATATTGACTGGACACATGTCACATCTGGATGGGATGCAGAGATAAAATTTCTAGACACCATTAATGACTGCTTCTTGGAGCAGCTAGTCTGGGAACCCACTGGGGTGGGGGGAGGCAATTCTTGATTTAGTTCTAAGTTGCACAGAGGATCTGGTCCAAGAAGTGAACATAGCTGAACCGCTTGGTAATAGTGACCATAAGGTAATTAAATTTAATATCCTTGTAGGGGGGAGGAATATTGAAGAAGCCCACTATAGTAGCATTTACCTTCAAAAAGCGGAACTACACAAAAATGAGAAAGTTAGTTAAATGAAAACTAAAAGGAACAGTCAGAAGAGTGAAATGCCTGCAAGCTGCATGGAAACTTTAAAAAACATGATAATAGAGGCTCAAATTAAAAAAAGATAGTAAGAGGACAAAAAAAATGCCACCATGGTTAAATAACAGAGTAAAAGAGGCGGTTAGAGGAAAAAAAGGCATCCTTTAAAAACTGGAAGTGTGATCCTACTGAGGAAAACAGAAAGGAAGATAAAAATGTAAAAGTATAATTAGGGAAACTAAAAAAGAATTTGAAAAGCAGCTAGCAAAAGACACAAAAGCTAACAGCAATTTTTTTTAAGTACATCAGATGCAGGAAGCCTGCCAAACAACGCACAATCAACCTATGGAACTCATTGCCAGGGGATACAGTGAAGGCCAAAAGAGAATTTGATAAGGTCATGTAGGATAGGTCCATCAATGGCTGTTAGCCAAGATGGCCAGTGATGCAACCCCATGCTCTGGGAGTCCCTAAGCCTCTGGCTGCCAGATGCTGGGATTGGACAACAGTAGATGGATCACTCAACAATTGCCCTGTCCTGTTCATTCCTTCTGAAGAATCTGGCATTGGCCACTGTTGGAGGACAAGATACAGGGCTAGATGGACCATTACTCTGACCTAATATGGCCATCCTTTTGTTTTTATCTAATTCTTTTTTTAACCAAGTTACACTTTTGGCCTTAACAAGATCCCTTGGTAATGAGTTCCACAGGCTGACTGTGCGTTGTGTGAAGAAGTATTTCCTTATGTTTGTTTTAAACCTATTGCTTATTAATTTCACTAGGTGACCCTGGTTCTTGTGTTACATGAAGGGGTAAATAACACTTCCCTATTCACTGTCTCCATACCATTATTCAGTTTATAGACCTCTATCATATTCCCCCTTAGCTGTGTCTTTTCTAAGAGGAACAGTCTCTGTCTTTTTAATCTCACCTCACATGGGAGCTGTTCCATACACTTAATCATTTTTCTTGCCCTTCTTTATACCTTTTCCAATTCTAATATATCTTTTCTGAGATGGGGCGACCAGAACTGCACACAGTACTCAAGGTGTGGGCATGCCAATATGTGGGCATACCATGGTTTTATATAGTGGTATTATGATCTTTTCTGTCTTATTATCTATCCCTTTCCTAATGGTTCCTAACATTCTGTTCGCTTTTTTAACTGCTGCTGCACATTGAGCGGATGTTTTCAGAGAACTTTCCACAATGACTCCAAGATCTCTTTCTTGAGTGGTAACAGCTAATTTAGCTCCATCATTTTGTATGTATAGATGGGATTATATTTTCCAGCATGCACTCCTTTGTGCTTATCAACACTGAATTTAATCAATTTCAACATTTTCTTGCTCAGTCACCCAGTTTTGTTAGATCCCTTTGTAATTCTTCACAGTCTGCTTTGGACTTAACTATCCTGAGTAATTTTGTACCATCTGCAAACTTTGCCACCTCACTATTTATCCCTTTTTCCAGATCATTTATGCATATGTTGAACAGCATTGGCCCAAGTACAGATACTTGGGGGACCCCACTGTTTACCCCTTTCCACTGCAAAAACTGACCATTTATTCCTACCCTTTGTTTCCTATTTTTTAACCAATTACTGACCCATGAGAGGACCTTCCCTCCTATGTCATGACTGCCTACTTTGCTTCAAATCCTTTGGTGAGGGACCTCGTCAAAGGATTTTTGAAAGTCCAGGTATACTATATCCACTGGATCACTCTTGCCCACAGGTTTGTTGACCTCCTCAAAGAATTCTAATAGATTGGTGAGGCATGATTTCCCTTTACAAAAGCCAGGCTGACTCTTCCTCAATATATCGTGGTCACCTGATCGTGTGTCTGATCATTCTGTTCTTTACTACAGTTTCAACCAATATGCCTGGTACTGAAATTAGACTTACTGGCCTGTAACTGCCATTATCGCCTCTGGAGCCTTTTTTAAAATTCAGCATCACATTAGCTGTCCGCCAGTCATCTAGTACAGGGGCTGATTTAAGTGATAGGTTACACACTACAGTTAGTAGTTTTGTAGTTTCATATTTGAAGTCCTTCAGAACTCTTGGGTGAGTACCATCTGGCTGGTCCTGTGACCTACTACTCTTTAGTTTATCTATTTGTTCCAAAACCTCCTCTACTGACACCTCAACTGGGACAGTTCCTGAGATCTGTCACCTACACAGAATGGCTTAGGTGTGGGAATCTCCCTCACTTCCTCTGCAGTGAAGACCTATGCAAATTATATATTTATCTTCTCTGCAATGGTCATTTCTTCCTTGAGTGATCCTCCTGGAGTGATCATTCAGTAGCCCCACTGATTGTTATGATTCTACCACATTTTTTATATAATATGCTATTACCTAGGGCATATTACAAAGATTACACTGTAAATACATCATTTTTATTTTGCATATTATGCATCTTTCTTTGCCCTTTTTTAACACTGTGGATGAAAATTATTTTAAAAGCATCCCTCTAGTGGGCTATGTACAATAATGAATAGTTAATATATAGCATTAGCATAGTCTCTAAATATTATCAACAATGCATTTGAAAAAAAAGTACAAGGACCTACCAAATGAACCATACAGCTCCACTATTCTCTGTGGGGAAATTTACCTTATGTTTAATTTTATTCCTTACAGTTCTTGAAGAATTAATTCTGTATGCAATTATAGGACCAAATTCTGATACCATTACTTATTAGTACTACTTTACAGTACACATATTCCACAATACTTGCATAGTAAGATACTTCTCGATGTGAGTGTGAGTTCATAAAATTAGGTATATTAATATTATTCTCTTCAAAATTAACAAGGGATATTTTAAAGTGTAAAAGTGACTTAGAAATTGATATTATTTAGTCTTGTAGAATAAAGTCATTGTTGATAGGTGGAGCAAGTAAAAATGTTTTGAAGTATTTAGATACTGTATCTGTTAATCAATATTTAATGCTTTTAAATTCTTTTTGATTTTATTAATGTATTTAGAATCACACAAGCATCCATTAAAAAGAAGTACCTATCGCTTGCTCCAGGCATTCCTTGACAATTTCTAAGTATGCAGGCATAATACAGTAATTATCCATTAATCATTAATCTAGATATCAACAGCAACAGGAAATTACACTGCAGCAAAAATCATATTTAAGAGCCCCTGTTAGAATCTCCCCATTCACTCACAACTAGGAAAAACAAATTGTACCTGCTGGTCAAAAAACTAGCACTTTTACAGATAAGTGGGAGGAAAGAGTTCCAAAGCTGAGGCGCTCTGGTGGAGAATGCTCCGCCGGCTGACCCCTTTCTCTTATCCAATTAGGGCTGTGGTAGCATGGCTCAGGAACAAAGGCAATATCTGTAGGTCCCAGGCCCTACAAATTAGGGCTTTAAAGGTCAAAAACCACATTATCCATTCTATTTGGTACTTAATTTGGGTAATTCGAAAAATGCTGGCATCACATTCTCTGGCAAGAAGTACTTCATTACAAACCAGTTGTGAAATTCTGCACCAGCTTCAATTTCTGGATAGATTTACATTGTAGGTCCATGCAGAGCACATGCCTGTAGTCTAATCTGGAGGTGACAAAATCATCAATGACAGTGCCCGCCTCCTACCCATATGAGGTGGGGGTAGGGGGTGGGAGTCGAGCTAGCCATAGTTGCTAGCTGATTTTCTAGTAGCAGGTGGGAGTCCAACCAGACTCCTAAATAGCAGCCCTTCCCTAAAAAATGGCAGGCAAGCCAGCTCAATCAAAGGGGGTGACATTATTTCTGCCATCTCCTCTGATAGTTTCCCCCAGCTGCCTTCTGCAGACTATCTGGCAACATGCTGAAATATTATAACCATTATACATCTGTGCTACATTTGAGAATGTGTTTTCAAAGTTATCTGTAACACTTCAGATTTAATACCTTTCTTCCAATAGGGAAAGCAGTAATTTGGAAATGTGATGCCTGTCCCAAGAAGCATTTATTTCATTATAGACAGTCCCCTGCCATACACCTGTGGCTTCCTATTTCATCATTCCCCATGATGATTTTTTAATATTGATCTTTATGTTTTATTGTAGTAACACTATATGTAATTTCAACATAATTCTAAAACTTATCAAAATATCTGAAACTGTGATTTTCCTGAAATATGTCAAAATATCACTGATCTACTCTGGAACATCTGAGTCTACAGGAGACTGCTCGTTTCAGTTATATTTTGTTTTGAGATATTTCTGCTTGGTTTAAAAAACTATTTTAATTCATGTCTGTCATTACATTAGTGAATCACAAAGCATTATAAGTCAGATCCTATACATGCAATTAACATTCCACATAAGAAAATTAGTGGAGAAAAATCTAAAATAATATATCTGTAAGCTAGTGGGTTCCTTCACCAGTCCAGGAGAGAACCAGTGCCACACCCAAGTCTGGTTAAGACTCTTGCCTCAGAGGACAATATTATTATACAAAGACAAAAGCTCATGAACACAAAACAAAGCTATTCCCCCAACCAACAAGCTACAATCACCAGAGGCCTTTCCCTTTGCTTCTTTCAGTCCCAGAAATAGAACATTGGCCCCTTCTAAGCATCTGCTGAGTCCTGTGACAAGCAGAAAGCCCTTATCTCATTTCCTGGCTGTTTCACCCTTTCACAGTATCCTTCTCCAGAGACTATTATGAGGTCAAGGAAATCAAATTGAAGTAACATTTGGTCTGAAACTCTAGCTGGGTCCTGCTGGCTTGGTCATGGCAGGAAAGAAGAAAAAGGAGTAGATTTTGCCCATTAGAGCAGATGCAGTTGACTGTGTAGATCCCAAGAAGCACATTCCAGCATGCCTTCTGTATTACCCTTAACAACGGTACCTCCTAACCTTTGTATGGTTTCCCATAAAGACATGCTAGAATTACAGCCCCGGCACTCAGAGGAGCTCAAGTCTGTTTCCAAGATGCTGCCAGAAGGAGGTAGAGAATATGCAGAGACATGACTGGAACAGATAGCTTAAGAGGGGAAAGTATGCTGCATCCCTTAAAAAGGTATGGCTGTTTGCATTTCCCCATACCAGTCGGGAGCTCTGGCAAGCATTCTGCTTCCCCCGCACTCCCAATGGGATGAGGTGCCTTCACACTGCTTTGAATGCAGGGCTGTGCCTTGAGGGCTTGATTTAGTCCTTGGTGTCTACTCATTTCTTATTGTGGCAAAACTCCTATTAATCTCAATGGGAGCAGGATCAAAACCAAAAACAGGTTCCAATGTAAAATGCAACATATGAGATATTGCTGAGCATGGAACAGTAGCTGTATTTGTTTATATAACTTCAGCACTCATTGCTAGTATCTAGCTCATTTTTCTCTTGAAATCTTTGGGTTACTTGAAATAGGAAAGATGTTATATAAAGACACTCCATCCTGTTCTAAAATTCTGCAAATGAAAATGAAATGATCTACCCATTTACTGTGTCATGAATCTGACTCCTTAAAAGACAAAAAAGGTCATTTCTCATTTAAAAAATCAGGGTGTTTATTCTGAGTCCTTTTGATTTGAACATCTTGACTAAGTGATTTACAGTTACCATAATGTCTAACTACTGCATCCGCAATTTGCCTCAGAAGAACTGCTGATCCAACAAAAGTATCTTTCAATTTGGTTAGAGCTGTCCTTTTTATTTGGTTTAACTATGGTAAGCACAAGGATGAACTGAAAATGAACCATTACACTGGATTAGTATAGTTGGACTTAACCTGGCCAAAACTGAATTTGATCCTGAGTCAACAAATAAATGGCTTAATCATAGAGCTCCATTATTTTTCATGTAGGTGAGATTGTGCAGAAATTTATTTTATATATACATAATCATATCTGATAAGACTTAGATGGGAGAAAGCACAGAATTGAGAGAGACATTTTATGAGTTCACATCTAACAAAATATATAGGCAATAGAATCAAAGAGTTTCATCTGTCATCTTAATGTGCCAAACAGCTTGGTTATTTTTCCTGCTGGTCACTATATCTTACTAATAACCTAGGATATATTTAAACCTTGGATTCATGCTTCACCTGGGTTTATTTCTTTCTGCTTATTGCCTGCTAAAAATGCATCATGTTGCAGAATGCTGTTAACTTTCAAATGTTTCATTAATCCAAGTCAGAGTTTAAAAGATATTGAGGAAACATCAATCAATCAATCAATCAATAATATCTGTTATGTCAACCTATTCTTTGTGGGAAAAGTTTTTACCAGATATTTGTTTCATTTATCCTTCACATTCTGTCCATTTAGCTCCAAATCAGACACCTTCTAGGCACATCGCTCACTTTCTATGAAGCTCTTCTCTGGCACAAAATATACTGACTACTTAAGTGAAGGACTAAATTCTGAAAATAATGCTGAAAATAGGAACTGACTAAACTGACTACCAAATTATAGCAGGTGAATATCAGAGTCAGACTCACAAAAAACTCCACACTGACAGTCTAATCCAAAACCCACTGAAGTCAATGAGAGTCTTTCCACTGACTTCAATGGTCTTTGGATCCTGCACAGAGGCTCCAACCCTTGAAGTACAGGTATAATTATTATTTACGAACATGAGTAGTCTTACTGACGTCAGGGGACTAGTCACATAAGTAGAGTTATGCACACCTGGATCAGGATCCTCAACATAGCACCAATGGAGCTATGTTGACTTACACTGGCCAAAGATCTGGCCTGTTTGCAGGATCAGATCCTCACAGCCAGAAACCAATTAAAGCTGTGGGTACTCAGTAGTTCTCAGAATTGGCAGCACTTTAAGGCCCAGGCCTTTACTTATGTGCATAAAGTTACTCATGTTCTGAAATCTTTGCAGAATGGGACATTTGTTGTGAACCGTCAAAGAATAGAAAACACCAGAAATTGAAAATGAATCAAATAGTTAATCTACTTCAGTGTTGCTAATCTGTGGTTAATTATTCTTAATACCAAGAGTAATATAAACACAAGAAACAAACGTCTGTCCAGACCTATGAGCATTTTCCACTAGCAAAATTACTGAATTGTAAAAGAAAAAAAATCCCTTTATGTACATAAAATTAGCACCAAAATTAGTATTCACCTGCAGTTCATACAAGGTTCTTAGCAGATAGCATCATTTTAATTAATAAATGATAAAATGCTTAGTAGAGTTTTTGCTTCAAATCACCATAATGGAACAGAGATATTTTATTTATATTTCAAATTAAATAAAAAAATGGACTGAAAATAATCAAGTCATTCACAGATAGGTTCACCTTTACATCTAAAGACACTTTACCCCAAATTTAGATTTTAATTGATCTAGATGAGATTGTACTCCATTGAAACCAGGGGGATAAGAAGACACTTCAATTGCCTTGCTCATCTTTGGGGATTTTGTACCTCAGATACAACAAAGCTAGAAACTGCATTTCTTAATGGCTGCTGAGCTTTACACATAAGTTTGGTGCTTTATTCTCTGTGGGGTATGGCACTATGTGTGCAGCAGATTGTACTTTGACAGATGCAGCTGTAACATAAAAAGGCCCTTAGCATTATTAGCACTGGTAGCGCATATACATCCATGAGCTCTAGGATTTCATAAAAGAACAAATTAAAATGTTTTTGAGAGTAAAAAATGCCCCCAAGTCACTTACCTCCCCAACGCCAGTCTGCAGAATCTTCAGTCCGGTAGCTTTTTCAAGCTTGTATTTGTTGACATCTGTTAGGAAAATTAAGATACAGAGAGTTAAGGGAAAGCTGGGATTTTGATGAGTCTGCAGCATTTACTATATAAACAAGCTTTTTTCCCCCCTTGCCAACAAATTCAATACAATTCCTGTTTATCTTATCTATGGTATATGTTTCACTCATAGCAACACTACTATTGAGCCTGTGTCACTAATCTTTCATTATTATCTAAAAGAGCACGAGCAAAACTAGATGTGTTTACTTCAATATACTACACCTCCTTTAGTTTAAGAGTGATGGAAGGGGACAATATAAATAAATTATACCCAACTCTACAATGGGGATGGAATAAAATTAAACTGAGCCAGGACCAATCAAATCTTTGGAATCCACTTACCCCAGAAAAGACATTCAAGGATGTCACATGAGGCGGAGTCAATCTCCTCTTTTTGAACAGACTTTCTTCTAATACAGCCCCTCTGCCCCAGACAGACTTTTTCCCCTAGTTCAGCCCCAATCCTTATGATAAACTCTTGACTTCCCTTTCCTGTCACATCAGAAGGCTCTAGTGGAAAAAGCTAATGTACTCAATGCTTTTTTTGCCTCTGTTTTCACTAACAAGGTCAGCTCCCAGACTGCTGCGCTGGGCATCACAGAATGGGGAAGAGATGGCCAGCCCTCTGTGGAGATAGAGGTGGTTAGGGACTATTTAGAAAAGCTGGACGTGCACAAGTCCATCGGGCCGGACGAGTTACATCCGAGAGTGCTGAAGGAATTGGCGGCTGTGATTGCAGAGCCCTTGGCCATTATCTTTGAAAACTCGTGGCGAACGGGGGAAGTCCCGGATGACTGGAAAAAGGCTAATGTAGTGCCAATCTTTAAAAAAGGGAAGAAGGAGGATCCTGGGAACTACAGGCCAGTCAGCCTCACCTCAGTCCCTGGAAAAATCATGGAGCAGGTCCTCAAAGAATCAATCCTGAAGCACTTACGTGAAAGGAAAGTGATCAGGAACAGTCAGCATGGATTCACCAAGGGAAGGTCATGCCTGACTAATCTAATCGCCTTTTATGATGAGATTACTGGTTCTGTGGATGAAGGGAAAGCAGTGGATGTATTGTTTCTTGACTTTAGCAAAGCTTTTGACACGGTCTCCCACAGTATTCTTGTCAGCAAGTTAAGGAAGTATGGGCTGGATGAATGCACTATAAGGTGGGTAGAAAGCTGGCTAGATTGTCGGGCTCAACGGGTAGTGATCAATGGCTCCATGTCTAGTTGGCAGCCGGTGTCAAGTGGAGTGCCCCAGGGGTCGGTCCTGGGGCCGGTTTTGTTCAATATCTTCATAAATGATCTGGAGGATGGTGTGGATTGCACTCTCAGCAAATTTGCAGATGATACTAAACTGGGAGGAGTGGTAGATACGCTGGAGGGGAGGGATAGGATACAGAAGGACCTAGACAAATTGGAGGATTGGGCCAAAAGAAATCTGATGAGGTTCAATAAGGATAAGTGCAGGGTCCTGCACTTAGGATGGAAGAATCCAATGCACCGCTACAGACTAGGGACCGAATGGCTAGGCAGCAGTTCTGCGGAAAAGGACCTAGGGGTGACAGTGGACGAGAAGCTGGATATGAGTCAACAGTGTGCCCTTGTTGCCAAGAAGGTCAATGGCATTTTGGGATGTATAAGTAGGGGCATAGCGAGCAGATCGAGGGACGTGATCGTTCCCCTCTATTCGACACTGGTGAGGCCTCATCTGGAGTACTGTGTCCAGTTTTGGGCCCCACACTACAAGAAGGATGTGGATAAATTGGAGAGAGTCCAGCGAAGGGCAACAAAAATGATTAGGGGTCTAGAGCACATGACTTATGAAGAGAGGCTGAGGGAGCTGGGATTGTTTAGTCTGCAGAAGAGAAGAATGAGGGGGGATTTGATAGCTGCTTTCAACTACCTGAAAGGGGGTTCCAAAGAGGATGGCTCTAGACTGTTCTCAATGGTAGCAGATGACAGAACGAGGAGTAATGATCTCAAGTTGCAATGGGGGAGGTTTAGATTGGATATTAGGAAAAACTTTTTCACTAAGAGGGTGGTGAAACACTGGAATGCGTTACCTAGGGAGGTGGTAGAATCTCCTTCCTTAGAGGTTTTTAAGGTCAGGCTTGACAAAGCCCTGGCTGGGATGATTTAACTGGGAATTGGTCCTGCTTCAAGCAGGGGGTTGGACTAGATGACCTTCTGGGGTCCCTTCCAACCCTGATATTCTATGATTCTATGATTCTCCTCTTTAAGCCCCTTCCTGGTCCCAATACCTCCCCGTAACTGTGAGCAATCTTTTATTATTACAATATTTATATCCCACAGGTATGAATAACTTTATAACAAATTACCCCTGCCTTGCGGATAAGGTAACTAACTAAATTGTCCCACCAACTATGAAACCCCCTTTTAAATAAACTCAGCCAGTATTTAATTGAGATTTTCCCATTTAACTCTTTCCACACAGCAGGCATTGAAAATAAACAAAGAAAAAAATCACGCACAAAACCAAATAAGTCACTGAAGCGAATCAAAGTCTGTCTGAATATAGTAAACCCAGATAGACATAATGACATAGTGCCTAAAACGGTCACCCCTTTCAGAAAAGAACATTTTAAGTGCTGTAGTTACAAAGTACTGCATTTCACATTACAGCAGACAATTTTCATGGGCAATGTTTAGTGACTTTATTTGTTCAGGGCCAGATCCAAAGTGCAAGTTAAATGAGACTCCCGCTGATTTCAGTGGGCTTGAATCAGGCCTTTAGAGCTCATCTTCATTTCCTGTTTCGCGTGGCTGGGAGGAAGGGGGGGAGGAGGAATGCAGTGCACTCAGGGGAGGAGGTGGGGCCGGGGCGGTGATTTGGGGAAGGGGTCCAATGGGGCAGGGTGGGGGCGGAGTTGGGGCGGGGACTTTGGGGAAGGGGTTGGAATGGGGGCGGGGCCGGGGGCACGAGCAAATACCCTCCTCCCCCCTCCACCCATGGAGTGTCCTCTTTTTTCAATGTTCAAATATGGTAACCCTAGCTTTAGCCACATTAGCTAATGTGCTTACCCTCACCATGCCAGAGGAAGTTAGTTTAGTAAATATTGTTATCTCCACTTTCCCCAGAGGGAAACTTGAGGCAGAAACAGGCAGGGACTTGCCCACCGCTGTGCAGAGGATCAGTGCTTGAGCCAGGTTTAGGATTTTAGACTTCTTAAGCCTGATTTTCAAATTGCAGGCCTGCGCACATTGATATGCTTGCCACTAAGTATTTGCATATGCACATGGACAGGTAAGTGGCCACCTAACATGTGTTTGCCCACATACTTGACACATGCACATTAGCAATGCAGTTTCGCAAATATACATTTGGGTGGGGAACTGCTTGAGGGCGATGGTAATTTGAGCTTTTGAGTTGCTGGGTTTGTCGGTAGTGAGTTATATTGAACTGAACTGCTGCATAGTAGTTACATTTGGGTATTAATTTTCTTGTATCCTTGAGTTATTTCAAGGGTGCCTACAGTGTATTGTATAAATCTAAATAAATCACTTAATCAGTCATTGTAATCAACCTCCAATTTCCAGCCTTGTGCTCGTTATCCTGCACTATGCTGCCTCCCACCTACACATTCATTTATAGCATGCATATTCAAAGCATTTTTATGCCAAATACAATAATTGAGAAGAAGCTTTATAAAAATAGAAAACTCCACAGGCTGAGTCAGACAAACGTAATGTCCAGCAGAATGCTTTGTAGATCACTGGTTGTAAGTGATAAATAAGATGACACAGTATAGCAGAAACCAAGTAAATGCAGTACAGGTGAAAAAAAGCAACAAACAAAATCTCATATGGTTCTGTATGGCCTCTACAGTTAATAGGAAAATGTTGGGCCTGCTGTATTTTTCACAATGTATTTGGCCAGGAGGTAATTTAGCGATTTTTCTTATCTTCGTCCATAGCCTCGCTATCACTGAAGTTATTTTACTTTCAACAAAGCATACTTAAAAACCACCTTTACAGCATAATTGCCAGTTGATATAGGCCAAAACACAAAGAACAGCTCTTACGTTATCGCCATTCAACTCAATAAACCCCTGCCAAAACTGAAACCTCCTAGAGTTGCCAGGTGTCCGGTTTTCAACTGGAACACACAGTCGAAAAGGGACCCTCCCCAGTCTGGTGAAAATGAGCAAGCGAGTGAGGGTGAGTAAACGGTGGAGGGAGGGGGCAGGGCCTTGGAGAAGGGGGCGGGGCAAGGGTGTTCAGTTTTGTTCAGTTAGAAAGTTGGCAACCCTTGAAAGGCCTGATTAAATCCCATCTTGAAAGTGGCCAAACTCAGGCTTTGGCAGAATGCAGGAGAGGGCCCTCAGCAGAACCTCCTGATGTTCAGTTCTCAACATGTATAGGAGGAGTTTTCCAGCTGACTTTAAATCCTACAATGGGGCACAAAAGGAGAGGTGGTCTTGGAAATAGAGGGGCCTCAGGCTATCTAGTGTGTTATAGATAATCTATAACATCTTGATTTGAACTCAGAAGTGAACAGGAAGCTAGCGCAAAGATTAGACACTAGGTATTATATGCTCAGTATGCATGAACCCACCTCAACAGTGGGTTTTCCAATGGCTAAAAATAAAGGTGCTCTTTAAATTTAATTTTCCTGTGTCTAAATTTTTAGACATACAATTTTCTACTTCTTAGGAGTTCAGCAACCAAATGTCCAAAAAAAAAAAATCCCTTGGAGTTGTGAATGTAAACTGCAGTTGTCCATGCCATCAGGTAGAAAGACACCTAAATCCTCATCCTGCAGCCCTTGTGCACCCATGAAAGTTCATCAGAATTTGGGGTACACAAAGAATTCAGAATCAAGCCCTTAAAACAATCTGAATTCAGAAGAGCTTTTGAATGACCAAAACCTCAGGTTTATGAGAATTCACACTACAATTAAGAAATTCATACTACAGTTAACCTAAGAAAACAGTGAATTTACCTTTTACACACACACACACGTAAAAAGGCAATGTTCAGTTATAGTTCGTGTTTATTAAGACATTTTGAACATGAAAAGTATTGTATAGGTTCTAAGCATATTACAATGTTTACAAAGTTGTTCTTGTTTTATTATTTATACTCCTCAATAACATTTTTAAAAATTCAGGCCAAAATTTTCAGATATAAGCACCTAAAGTTTGGCGCCATATTTAGGCACCTAAATAAAAGTGACTTGATTTTCAGAGCTGTTGACAAATTCCACTAAAGTCAGTGGCAGCTGCTGAGCTCGCAGCCCCACTGAAGAAATCCGACCACTTATTTAAATGCCAAAATATGTATTTGGGTACCTAATTTTAGGTATCCAAGTTTGAAAATGTTGGCCCTTAGATGTGTAAATGGTTAACCAAAATTTTTAAACACAGAGGACAGGGCATCCAAAAACAGAATGGAAAACTGAGCCCAGATATTTAGAAGCACAATGAGAATCCTTTGAAAATCAGACACTTGACATTTTAGAAGCACTAAATGACATCTATAATCAGCACCATCTAGCTTTTCTTTTATTTCCATGTTATATACATATTGGTAGATATTTATTTTGCAATTTTTTTTAAAAAAAGAAAGAAATAGCTACAACCAACACCCTATACTCCACATTCTAACAACATTATTTTTATGGCCAATTTTTAAACTCCTGAAATTGTAACAGAAGTGTGACACACTTATCAGTAGAGAGGCACTAGTGCAAACTGCTATAAAAAAAGTCAGTGAGCAACCTATAAATCCCCTTTTTAATCTTCTACTGAGACAAAAAAGGGTTTCCAAACACACAAAAAAGAAGTCCTTTAAAATTAAATTCACTAGATGAAGGATATGCAAATTACCTGAAGAAGCGGAACCCTATAATGTTCTTAAAATTCTGCAATAGCCTATTTAATTAGTATTTAAATTTATCAGAATAATTCTTTGCACTTGACAATTTATGCAGTATTCCATATAATTAAGTACGTAGCTACAGTGGAATAATTTTGCCTACTCTCTGTGTACTGGTTATTTTAACCTGAAAAAAATCTGTGGAAGTCTCTTCTGTGATCTAAATTACAATGGGGACAACTTAATGGCTTTGCTCTATTAGAGAGCATGATGAGAGTGTTACTGAGTGTTTAAAGGTAGAGGTTGTCACTGTTTCTAGGCCTTGGTAACCTGAAGGGAGGTCTGATGCACTCTGAGCAGCATCATTTATTCCCTTTAGCATAGGTCATCTTTCACTGATATAGTCAGGAATTCTTCAGCGGCAAACATATTTTATAGTTTATCATAGGCAGGGCCAGCCTTACATTCTATGGGGCTATATGAGACATAAGCTATGTGATGCTTCACATAGGTCTCCGTAATTTGCATAGCACGTTTGTGAGGGGGAGGGGTTGGGAGGCAGGTGGTTCAGGTATACTTACTATATAGCACATACAGTGAGTCTTAACAAGTAACGTGTAACCTACATGCCCAAAGCACTTCCTGGTTCTCCCGCTGTGCCCCTCCCCTGGGAAGGGAATTTTTGCGAGGGAAGCAGATCCATAGGGATTTCCTCATCATACTGCATCATTCCGTCGAGTGGGCCACCATTTGTCCCTGTCCAAGGAAAACAACATTGCTAAATCTGACAGGGGATCTGTGGGAGCTGAGGGCCACCTACAGAGATCCTGTGCCCCTGAAGTGACTTTGGCATCCAGCACATCCTCCCCAGCAGCACCTTGGCAACACAGTTTCAGTGGCACCACACTGTAGGAACCCCACTAGGGTGACTAGATGTCCCAATTTTATAGGGACAGTCCCAATTTTTGGTATTTTTCTTACATAGGCTCCTATTACCCCCCACCCCCGTCCTGATTTTTCACACTTGCTGTCTGGTCACCCTAAACCCAACCCAACTGCAGCGTCTCCTTGGGAAGGAGAAAGGGAAGGAAGGAAGGAAGGAAGGAAGGAGGATCCACTGGAAGGGATACAGCCTAGGACTGCTTTCACTTTTTGGGAGACATTCACTGGGTGCTAGGGAAGAAAACGTGCACCCATCTGAGTCAGCCCCACCCCTTTCTGCCCCATCTCCACTCCCTTCCCTGAATGCCCAGCACGGACCCAGGCTATGTGGAAAGCCCTTCACAGGGCCTGGGACTGGGAAGGACAATGTTGTTTGAGCACACAAGCCTCCGTTCCAAGCATGTGTGGAGAACCCCTCCATCTACGTATCACAACCTGGCCCCATGAAATGATAACCTGAGAACGTATTTATTTTCATTTTGCCAGACGAGTCCAAGCCGGTGGCTGTAGTGTTGCTTAGCCAGCCCCCCTGCCCCCAACAGTGTTTCAATATAAACAGTGTTTCCAGAAAAATCATATTACAATATTTGGGCACCTCCCCACCTGTCAAAAAGAATTAAAAGATTCCCAGAGGTAGCCTGCTTTAGCACAGGAGATTTATTTACTAAGACTGCAGTGGCATTCACACCATTTAGTCTAGAAGAAAAAAAAGGGACAGAGGAAAAAAATCCTTGACATTTCAGCACCCTCTGGGCCTTTACTTCCCAGAAGAAGCTGAAATGTTAGGGGGTTTATTTCTCTCTCTCTTTCCTCCGCTGGACTAAATAATATTTGGCATTTATATGGTACAGTTCATTTCATCTGAGGATCTGAAAGTGCTTTACAAATATTAAGCAATCCTCACAACATCCATGTGGTACACGTTGTCTGGCTAAACCTTGTTTGCCTTGTAAAACCCAGTAATCCTTTGACTGAAATCAATGGGACTATTCAAGTGAGTAAAACAGAAGAATTCAGTTCATTATTCTGACTGTACAAATGGGTAAACCGAGGCACACAGAGGTTTCAGGGTCTGATCCAAATCCCATTAAGTACACAGACTCCTTTTGACTTCAGTGAATTTTGGATCAGGCCCTTAGACACCACAATAAAGAATTGATACATAGAATGATACATACACAGTTATAGCCAGGTGTTCTCACAGGTGTCTGTACAGATTGCTAATTTGCTTGTGTGTTCAATTCAAGGTTGGATTTACTCTGCTTTGTTTAAGATCTATATATGGTACCTACCAGAGCACCTTCTACCAACTGACTATTCCAATACCTTCTATGTTCTGAGGCCTTTTCCCCTAAATCTGAACTTTTCCCTAAATGAGGGCATTCTCAGGAATTCATTCCCTGTTGCGATTTGACAGAGCCGAAATTTGTTGTCATTCAGCACTAGGTGCTATTTTCTCTGGCTTTTGCCTGGGTGGGTGACCCTGGTGGAGCAGTATTTCACTTTTTTGGCGGGCCAGGGATTTTTTCATTTATTTATTTATTTTCAATATAGTCTCTGATTTTGTGAGACCATTAACAAACCCCAAATCTTCCTTAAGACAGAAATCAAGTTATGCATAAAGTGTGACGAATAGATTCTAAGGACAGAAGGGACCATTATAATCTTATTATAATCTGACTTCCTAAATTACACAGGCCATAGAATTTCACTGAGTGGTTCCTGCATCAAGCCCATAACTTGTGAATGAGGTAGAGCTTTGAGAAATCAGCTATCATAGGAAGGACTTAAATATTTTGATGACTTTTTCTTTAAAAAAAAGTCAATTTACAGTTAAGGAACAGATTTAGCCCAATGAGAGGAAAAATATCTCTCTGGAGTATCTACTCACTGACAGAGTTAGAGCCTTTAGGGTTCACATTTTGAAGTTTTTCTCTACAGCCATGAGGGGTAGAGACATACTTTTAATAAAAACAAAAGCTGATTTTCATGTGATTCATAGATTCATACAGTTTAAGGTCAGAAAGGTCCATTATGTCATCTAGTATACCTCCTGTAAATCACGGACTATTAAGTTTCATTCCTGTGGTAAGCTTGTGTTTGACTAAAGCATAACTTGTTTTTGGCTAAAGCATATGTCATAAATATAACGGGAAGGGTAACCACCTTTCTGTATAAAGAACTATAAAATCCCTCCTGGCCAGAGGCAAAACCCTTTCACCTGTAAAGGGTTAAGAAGCTAGCATAACCTGCTGGCACCTTACCAAAATGACCAATGAGGAGACAAGTTACTTTCAAAGCTGGACGGGGGGCGGGGGACGACAAAGGGTCTGTCTGTGTGTGTGATGTTTTTGCCGGAAACAGAAAAGGAAGGGAGTCTTAGAACTTAGTAAGCAATCTAGCTAGATATGGGTTAGATTTCTGTTTTGTTTAAATGGCTGGCAAAATAGCTGTGCTGAATGGGATGTATATTCCTGTTTTTGTGTCTTTTTGTAACTTAAGATTTTGCCTAGAGGGATTCTCTATGTTTTGAATCTGATTACCCTGTAAGGTATTCACCATCCTGATTACAGAGGTGATTCTTTTACTTTTTCTTTAATTAAAATTCTTCTTTTAAGAGCCTGATTGCTTTTTCATTGTTCTTAAGATCCAAGGGTTTGGGTCTGTGTTCACCAATGCAAATTGGTGCGGATTTTTATCAAGCCTTCCGCAGGAAAGGGGGTGTAGGGCTTGGGGGGATATTTTGGGGGGAAGACGTCTCCAAGTGAGCTCTTTCCCTGTTCTTTGTTTAACACGCTTGGTGGTGGCAGCATAAGGTCCAAGGACAAAAGATAAAAGTTTGTACTTTGGGGAAGTTTTAACCTAAGCTGGTAAGAATAAGCTTAGGGGGTCTTTCATGTAGGTCCCCACATCTGTACCCTAGAGTTCAGAGTGGGGAAGGAACCTTGACAGCATATCTTCGAGAAAGGTGGACTTCCTGGAGTTGGGGCTTAAAAACACCAAATATTGTGAGACTGTAGTTGTTTCCAGCTCCGAAACAGTCATTTTTAGATACCAAAAAGCTATTTTAGAGGGGTTTAAGGTTTCCTTTGAATCCTGTATGCTTAGCCTAATGTTATCTAAAGTATCTGGCTTTACATGCAAAACCATATGAAAAATATTTTCAGTAAATTATTCTAAATCTCTAAAACATTTCTCTGTGATATATGCAGTAGATACATAATACGAGAGTGTGATTTAGCCTACAGGCTTTACTGAGACTCATTGTGGATTTCATCATTCATCGGTAAGTACCAAACCCAAACTCATGCTGACAAAATCTTTATTCAACAGCGCAGCACCACCTTTTT
Source organism: Natator depressus (assembly GCF_965152275.1). Taxonomy (NCBI): domain Eukaryota; kingdom Metazoa; phylum Chordata; order Testudines; family Cheloniidae; genus Natator; species Natator depressus. The sequence continues at coordinate 243,816,990 of NC_134235.1, read as the reverse complement.
CACACATGATATATAACACACAGATATAAATGCACACAGGTGTGCATGAGCACGTACACAGAGTTTGTCTAGTATAATATAAACTGGCTCAATACTACATATTGCCCAATGATTTATGCAGTACTTCCACCAACTTAAAATAATAAGGGAATCAATCTTGGAAACAAACCCTTGGAGCACAGAAAGTGAAAATATGACATCATTCTATTAAGGGTTTGTTGGGTGAAGCCTTGCACCCTTTATCCCTTACTCTAATTCTTATTTGAAAAATACTACAAGCAAGTGGCATTTCCAGCAAGCACCACACAAAATACATACATTCAAGATGAAGTCCAAACGTACACCTCTGCTGGGGTTTGGCTTCATTAGTAATTTAGATATAACACTAATGAAACAAATGCAGGCAAAGCTTTCTTTTCAAATGTGGCTGTTCCTCTTCTGTTCCAGCCTCTATTTCTCTTTGCCTCAGAGAATGAGAGAGAGGCTTCTCTTATGTCATCTCTGGAGCTAATAAGATGCACCTGCCACTGTTACTCAGTAATAATTATCTTGCATCTTCATGCAGAGTTCAAATACGAGTCATTAGGGTGACCCAGAGGAATTCTTCATAGAGATACACATACTTTTGAGTTTACCATCTCTTACAAACACAGGAGGCCTAGTCCATATTCATAAACCTATTTTTAACGATACTGCATATTTTATCCCCCTTCCTTGCCACAAACCTGTTTGAATTAAGGCTTAAATTCTAAGTAGCAGCTTTGTGAGTTGTACCTGGTCATTGCCAGGGTAATCTCAGGCACAGATGCTCCTTGCTTTATTGCTGTTCCAATCTCCATACTCCAGGATGCAAATAAATAAATAAACAAATAAATAAAAGTCACAACATGAACGTCCTCTGTGTTCCAGCTTCAAATGAAAAACAACTGACTCAAACGGTCAGGCACAAAACTGAAATGCTTCCTCATCCCAAAACCTAAACATCGATTTTTCCAAGATGAGTCTACAAGTTATAAGCAAAAGCTGTTTTAACTCTTTGTTTTCCATCATAATTGGGTGAATAAGTGAGATCTTATTATGTTGTCTCTTGTGTAATGTCTGGCTAACTGGCAGGCAGACCTGAAATGGAAATGGTTGCATGGAAGTTAAGCCATGTGGTAATACTAGTGATAGCCTGGTAAATGTTATGCCCAATCCACTTTTCTAGTCATTTTTCATATGATTTTAATTAGATATTGTTTCAGTCTCACTTGCATTAAATTCATTTTTATATCAATGTTTCAGCATCCAATATGTTTGAGTGATTTTTTCCCACCACTCCTTGTTGCCTTGAGAAATTTAAAATATAGCTTGGATCTTCAGCAATTTTCAGTATACACATGCTGTAAAATCTACTCTAGCCAATCAACCTGACAGGAGAAAGGTGAAGTTTAGGCCACTCTTGCTGCTCTTAATACAACCTGTACCTTGGCTTCTCATAGTCCTCAATACAAGACATACTACAGCCCAGGCTTCAAGTCTACAATAAAGGAATTTTCCACTAGTTTCACTAAGCATCTAATTAAGATTAGTTACATGACCACAACCCCCTCCCCCTGTGAGGTCAATGATAGTAGTGCACAGGTACCTATAAAACCAGAATTTGACTGTATCTGAGTAGTTGGAAACAGCTCCCATATATATTTTAAATCAACTATATAAAGAAAAAATTTCTTCTCCCCACCCCAGATATGGAATTTTCCCCCCAGATTCCCCTGGTTTAAGGTGCCGGACAGATACTATTCAGTTCTTGACAAGCAAAATTCTGATATCTCAGGAACCTACACAGCTCTCTTTACATTGTTAACAACTATAATCTTAGGTACGTAACTGCATGTATTTGCTTATTTATTTAATTCCATTCATTTAAAAATAACTGCTTTAACTATCCCTTTGAAATACAAATACATTGCTGTTTTTAAAAAGGTATTTTAGATTAGAGGAGTTTTAAATGTATTAATTATAATTTTTAACTCCCGCTGAATCCTGTTCAGTTGGATTCCATGGTGATGAATGCAGCTGGCTTTAGAGGTAGATGGACACAAAAATGGTCCAGTCTTCTTAAAAAAAACCTCTAAACATTGCTAAAATAGATTTTATGTAAAATATCCATGGCACATATAGAATATAGGATGGTTTTGTGTGAAGATTTTATAGGCACTTGTTTGGGATGACCTGAATAAGTCACCATGACTTTACCACTCATGTGTAATGCCAAGTTCATTCTGTCTGACCTCTCTGACACCAAAACATCATGTATTCTCTACTTACACAGAGATATATTAAAAGCTTCTGTAGTTGAGGTTACATGAGTGTTTACATTCTAACCCTCAGTTTTCAATTGCTAATAACTTGCAGACAATGTCACTAATCAGGGGTAAATTTTCCAGGCATTGTCTCTGTCTGAGCAGGGTTATATTTTTTAAAATGTGAGCAAAACTAGTTAATTTGTTTTGGAAAAAAGGAGAGTAAACCAACCAACCAACAGATTTTCCCCATTATAAACATTTTCTTCCAATATCTTTTGAACACGCCAGCAGCAAAAGACTGGGAGTACAAAGCTAAAAATCGGTAAATATCCCTCTCTAGGAAACCAGTTAAGTGGTCCTGTGAAAATTGGTTTTGATTTGGCTGAGTTATGAGAATTTGAAAATTGCACTTAAAGAATGTATAGAAGATTTTTAACAATCGTAATTATATTTTTAGTATCAGTCATGCATGTTCTGAGCAAAGGTAGAGAGCAGTGTGCATGCATGTTTGGCTATTTAACTGCTTACTCAAATATTTATTCAATATTTGAAGTCAATGAGAATGTCTTACAACATTTAGAGAATAAATGCAGATCTGTGTAGAAATTCTTGCCTCTTTGTGTGGAGGTCATTGCATGGAATAGTGGATTATATACTAAATTATGTATCTCTTTTCCAATCTTTTATCTTTGAACAAAACCTACAAGAAATTCTATTGAAAAAATTTAAGGAAACATTGAAGTTGCACTGTTTAGAGCTCAGAAAGTCAAGAAAATGCCATGGGTAAAGCTATACCCAATTGATTCAGTACTGGCAGAAAATGGAAAAAAAGTTGAAGAAATGTCCGCCCCACCTCCAGTTCTCATCAAATTTCACTTTAATGAAAAAAAAATTAATCAGTTTCAATGCAGCATGCACATTTTAGTAATTATTCTGAGCCTGAAACTGGCAAAGAATACAGCAGCATGAGCTCTGGGGCTAACAGACAGTCTTACTAACCTGTTGTTTCATGGGTTACTTCTTGGATCACAGATCAAATTTAAGATTTTAATTGTAATATCTAAAGACCTACCTATACTGAGTCCTAGGTAGCTTCAACTTCTTGCATCCTGCATTCCATATTAACCTTTTAGATTAGGAGACAAGACTCTTGTTCCCAAGCGACTGAAAGGTAAAAGATGGTACCATCTCTGCCATTTCCAGCTATTCCGAGTGTTTGGAATACTCCATTCCCTGACCTAAAATGTACCAGGAAAACTGACATTCCATAAAATGAGCATAATGTCACAGGGGTTTTTGTTTGTTTTAAGTTTTGGCATAGCATTATAATATGCTTTAACTGTTTTCAATTTGTTTATTTTATCTATAGTTAAGATTTAAACAGATTGCTTTAACTTTGTATTTCTAGTGATTAAAATGCTAGTGACTAGGCATTTAGCAGTAATAACACCTAATCAGCCTGACAGAGTTTATCATATATTCTAGAGCAGCTTATCTGTTTTTTGTTTCCAGTTGAATGTTCTCTGTTCATATATATTTCATTTCAATTCCTCATTATCTCTACTGAATCACCTTTTTTGTGCTGTGGTGGTCTCATTCAGGGGATAAAAAAATGGTCTTCTGATTAAGGCATAAGCTTGTAAATCAGAAGGCCTGTGTTCTATTCCTGGATCTGTCAAAGACATTGTGTATGACCTTGGGAAAATCACAATCTCTTATTGCCTCATCTTGAAAATGGGAACAATAATATTTTACCTGTGTAATGTTTATTCCTGTGTTCTGCTTTAGAAACTTCTAGAAACCAGCCAGAGGAATCATAGAATAGAATAATAGAAAATTAGTGTTGGAAGAGACCTCAGGAGGTCATCTAGTCCAATACCCTGCTCAAAGCAGGACCAACACCAACTAAATCATCCCAGCCAGGGCTTTGTCAAGCTGGGCCTTAAAAACCTGTAAGGATAGAGATTCCACCACCTCCCTAGGTAACCCATTCCAGTGCTTCACCATCCTCCTAGTGAAATAGTTTTTCCTAATATTCAACCTAGACCTCCCCCACTGCAACTTGAGACCATTGATCCTTGTTCTCTCATCTGCCACCACTGAGAACAGCCAAGCTCCATCCTCTTTGGCACCCCCCTTCAGGTAGTTGAAGGCTGCTATCAAATCCCCCCTCATCCTTCTCTTCTTCAGACTAAACAAGCCCAGTTCCCTCAGCCTGTCCTCATAAGTCATGTGCCCCAGCCCCCTGATCATTTTCGTTGCCCTCCGCTGGACTCTCTCCAATTTGTCCACATCCTTTCTGTAACTGGGGGTGGGAGGGGGCGGGGGGGAGGGGAGCATGTAGCTTGCATGTTTGTGTTCATTCAGTAAATTATTATTTGGAATCTATTGGTCCCTGTGTGGTTTCTTCATATTGTTTTTGTACTGCAGAAAGCTAAAGACACAATAACATATCTCTCCGAGATGCTGTAAAGCTACCACCCAGGTTCTGCCATCCTTACTCACAGGAAGTGGTACCTTCCTCCTCTCAAGGATTCTCAACATGGGTAGTGTGCTACTTCAGGTAAATTGTGACAGAACTGGCCCTAAAATTGCAAAGTGCTTTGAGACCCTTGGATGGTGATAGTAGTAATATATATGCTGGTCTTCTCTTAATCACTTAAGCTTAGTGTTTATTCTGCTCTATTTTCTAGTACTTGCTTGTTTGCACTGCTCTGAGACTTAGCATGTAAGAAGCTTAAAGGGTATGAATTATTTTTATTGTTTTCTAAGTCCTGACTTGAAATCTTTGGACATGTGAAGTGGCAGAAGTGTGAATTCAGGGTGGACTAATTCTCTAGAAGCCCAGCCATTGTTATTTTTAGTAAATAAAAATCAACAAGTTGTCATTTTCTTTCAGTCATTTCCTCAACATCCAATCCCCACTGCCAATAAAACTGTGACCTCTAGGTTTATTTCTGTAACGATCCAAAACACATGTATAAGCCACCTGATTTGTTATTCATCTAAAAGTACACTTAACGTCATCCTCATGGCACAACTGGAATCAGATTGAGCTGGGAAAACATTAGTAATATTTCAGCTGACTGGTTCACTAAATCATGAACAACACAGTTAATGCATGGGTCACCCACTAACAAAATCTATTTGCCATGCCCTCAGAACAAAATGAAAATACTTATTACTGACAATGACACCAGTAACAAGACTTGCAATAAAGCCCTCTGGTGAAAGTGAACATGAGTTAGGCTAGCTTGCCCATTTGTTTCCCATAGCAACTGAATATTTTTCATAATCCCCCTTTCATGAAGACTTGAGAGGCTATTTTGCTAAAGTAAAAAAGGATTGATTTCAAATCAGCATTGAATGGAAAATGCATTTCAAAAAAGATCTACAAGATCCTGTTCTTCGATATTACATTCGTTATCACATTGTATATAACACTATGTTTGTCCTGCTTTTGGGGTAATATAAAAAGTGGAAGGGCAAGTGTGTGTGTTAGGCCCTAGCAGCCAAAGCAATGTAAGGCTGGGAAATGGAATGGTGTGCATGAATATGGGATGAGGGCATTTGGAAGGTGTGTAGTGGGGGTTAAAGCTCTACATGTGTATAGACTGAGTGTATTATACATATTATGTGTGTGAAACCGGTGGGCAGTTTCACCAGCCAGGAAATGGACATAAAGCCCCAAGTCTCAGTCCTTTTAAAGCCCTTTCCTTAGGACTCATTTACCATCTGCCAAAGAGTCACAAAAACACTAAGCAAAAACAACAATCAAACCTCCAGAGGTTTTCCCCAACTTTAGCCAGCCAGAAGTTGAAGGCATAGTCTTCTCTCCCCAAAGCCATATCCCTCCTCCCCTTTGACCCAGCTTTCCCTACCTTTTCTATTCCACCCCAGTCAGCCATGTGACAAGCTGGGACCTGTTATCCCTTTACCAGCTGCAGTGCTTCATCGTGGCAGGAGGGGAAATAAGGTGGGTGGCAGGGAAGGAAGTGGATGCAGCTTACCTAGCCCTGCTAGAAGCAAAGGACAACCTCTCCCTCTTGCCTGGCTGGTGTAGTGAAAGCTCTCCTTCTGGTTTCAATCAATTTTAGCTCGTTTATTGGCATGAATTTTGGCTGACATCATTCCTCCTCAGTAGCAAAGCCAAGTGCATTCTGTAGGACATCCCAAATGACCAAAAAAATCTCCCAAAACTTGGCATCACAATAGAAAGAATTTATGCCACATATTTGAGAAACATTTTTTATGATAATGTATTAGGACTGTTATTTTCTGTTCCTTCAGCTGCAAAGCTAAACTGCCTTAGTATCATGACTCTAACTATATTGATCTTAGAGGAAGAAAGTAGAGTATAAATGTTTCTTTAAAAAGTACCTAACGTAGCTTTTATCACACAAACTATTGTCGTATTTTAAAGGGGGCTATATCAGGGCTAGAAGCAAGTCTGCACATCCCAAAGGGATGCTTGGAATCTCCCCTTTCTAGTAGAAATATTTCACTTCAAGTCACAAGATTAGAACTGGTCGGAAAATGTTTGTCAAAACAGTTTTCTGCCAGAAAAATGCCATAAAACCATTTTTTCCATGAAATTATGTATATTTTGAAGAAATTTCATTTAAAAAAATCGGAAAAAATTCATAAATGCTGAAATGTCCTGTTTCATCATTTTCAGAATGAAAAGTTTTTACTTTCTATTTTGAAGTGACTTTTTATTTCAAAATTTACTTTTATATTAAAAACAACATTTTAAAAGGACCAAAATCCAAATGAAACATTTTGAATTTATCAAAATAACATGTTTCAATTGATCCCAAATAATTTTTTAGAGAGAAAGGGATTATTTTTTTTCCACAAAAATGTTTAAAATTTTGTCTATTTCTCCTGATTCGGGTAGACACTTTTCTTTTTATTGTGAATTTTTTCACAGGATGCAAATGGCCAACTCTACCCAAGATATCAGAGCTTACACCTGTCATTGGTCCAGAGTTGAAAACTGTTGTTCTGCATTTCAGATCTCTATGTTTGGGGCGGAAATTCTACATCAGAGGGGAGAAGGAGGAAATACTTCTCTGGAAGGCTGCTTTTTATAAAGTGTCTGAAATTGCAAAGAGGTTCGTACTATTATAATGAGTCCTGGGAAATAGGGCTCAATGGATGAAGTGCAAGTGAGGTGGTCAAAAGTGTATGGTTTATGCTATTTAGCACACATAAATAACCACCACATACAGTATATGATAGATGAAATTGACACATCCATCCTCCACACACATATGCACTGTGAAAGTGTCAGCAGTTACCACACATTAGTATCTGCAAAAACAGAGGGGCCAATTGCCTCCCCACGTGGGAAAGCTCATAGGAGAGGTTGAAAGGGGAATAAAGATCAATACGTTTTCCTTGATTTACCTCCAGCCGTTCCATCTGGGGAGGCACAGCTTGCGCTCGCTTGTGTAGGAGGCTGCAGAGTATGCCCCAAAATCTTGTGGCACCTAGGGGATCAGTAAGGCTATGTCTACACTGCACATCCGTACTGGCTGCATGTAGGGTCTGTGTAGCTACAGTGAAAAGCAAGCTGTGTCTGCACTGTGGTGTGTAGCCACAGGTGTCAGTGAAACGCTCTGGTGGGGGGAAGGCGATGCGGAAAGACTTCAGCAGCTGCCCACTGTTGGAGCCTTTCCCCACTGCCTCCCCTGCTATCAGAGCCTTTCCCTGCTGTAGGGACAGTATGCTGCTTAAAATAGCAGAACAGATCGGGAGGCATTGCTTGGGCTGTAGAAAGCCTTGTGGAGTATATACCTGGGGACACAGCCACAGGGTTCAGGCACACCTTTATTCTACTTGCGTAAGCAGTGCCTCACCACCTACACTGCTATTTATACCCGTGTTAGGGATGACTAGCCATGTTCTTCTATAAGAAGTGTGAAGTGTAGATGGACCTATTGAGACCAAGGCCCTCCGTGTGGAGAAGCTGTACGCCGGCAGCCTGCCACCACTCCCTGCCAGCATGGGTCCAACGCAGCTGTACTGCCAGAGCTTCCATAGCAGGTAGTTATGTGTGGGACCAGACTTTAAGGGGTACCCCCCCAACTGTGGATAGGGGACACAGAAAGATAATAGAACTGAGTGTTTCCGCTGTAGGGAGTCTGTGGGGGAATGGTTTGTGAATCTCATTATGTGCCCTTGAGAGGGAAAGGGGATGCTGCTACACAGGCATTGGGGATCCCTTTCCATTATCCAGTAGAAGGCAGATCCATGCGTGCTAGGATCCCAATATTTTACTGACACCGCCCCCCCCCACATCAATCTATACATAGAGCAGTGTCTGTATTTTATAAACACACACATAGCATATCTGCACACACAAATCTTGTAAGATGGCTGCGGAGCAGAAGTATAAACATGAATTAAGTATGAGGTATACATCTCTGCCGATTAGGATGTATATTATTATCCCTTGACCCCTTCTTAATATTTCATTTTACCACAATTCTAAAATATTTATACCATACAGTATGTTAAATTATAGCAGTTAAGACCATAGTATGGTTCATTAATATTTCATCACAAATCTTTCATCATTTGAATTTCCCTGGTGTCATTCTGTTGCTTTGTTGTACACTGTGGGGATGGCGGACATTTTTAGTAGTTTTCCATTTTGTTTCTCTGAGTCTTAGCAGAACAGCTTGTTCTCTTTTGTAGGCTAATTTTTTTTTCCAATGGTTGAATTTTGATTTAGCAGCTGAGTCATGTAAAATATTCTTCGATTCCTTATGTATTTTTTGTTGTTGAGGGTAACTAAGCAGCAGAACAGATGAAATATATATGTAAATCCTTTACATGCATGGGTTGTGTAACTGTACAATGGCATTTCTGAAATGGTGGTTCACCCTTACCACTGACTCCCAGCTCAGAGTCTTGCTAATAGACTGGGTATCTTAACTACCCACAGATGAAGGACTGCTGTCCCCAGGAATAACATCTTCAAGACTCCAGTTAGCAAAGCATTTAAGCAAGTGCTTAAGTCGATTCTAATTCAGCAAAATACTTTGTCAGATAATGAAGTTGTCATGCTAACACAGGATCAGTGTTACACCCCCATCTTTGCAAAAGTCTCTTGGAAGAACCCCTTTGATGTGCTGGACCCCAAGTGGTCCACTCTTCCTTCAGGGCAGGCCACATGGCCTCACCCCCTCTGGAGACTGAACTTCTGGGACTTCATCACACCTTCTTCACACCATGAGCGGCATTTTCAAAACAGTAGGGTTTATTAGTCAACCACAGTGCAGCATAGGAAGTCCTTATGTTAGAACAGAAAAATGCAGGGTAAAGCATTGAACTCTCTGGTCAGCTCAGCGCACCATCCAAGCTGTGGTGAACTCTATTTTCAGGTTCTCTGTTGCTCTCTCTTCCTTCCTTCGGCCATGTCTACACTGTCACTTTTGTCAGCAAAACGTATGTTGCTCGGGGTGTGAAAGAACACCACCCAGAGCGACATACGTTTTGCTACCATAAGCGGAAGTGTGAACAGCGCTATGTCGTCAGGAGAGCTTCTCCCACCAACATAGCTGCTGCTGTTTGTGGAAGCAGTTTTATTATGTCGAAAGGAGAGCTTTCTCCTGTCGGCACAGAGCGGCTACACTAGCGAGCCTACAGCAGGGCAGCTGCATCAGTACAGCTGTGCCGCTGTAAGCTCACTAGTGTAGACATGGCTTTAGTCAGTTGCCAGGTGAGAGAGCAACAAGCTTCTTCCAAAAGCCAACCCTTAACCCCCCCAACTCATACATCCCAGTCCTTGGTTCTTGAGCTGGGGTCTCTGCTCAGCTTCCCGGCAGAGAGGAAGGGAAATCCTCCTCCCTCCAGGTCATTGGTAGATAGGTGTCAATGTCCTGGTGAGTGAGCTTTCCACTGTCTTCTCAGATTTTCCATTGTTATGGGTCATCCTCAGTCATTCCTTTTTAATGACCCATTCAGGCTGCTGAGACACCTAGGTGAGACACACACCCACGACTCTTAGCCCTTCCTGAGAGCAAACTTAGGCTGTGTCTACACTGCCACTTTCAGCGCTAAAACTTTTGTTGTTTTGTGACAAAAGTTTTAGCGCTGAAAAGCATCAGTATAGACAGCACTTTTTCGCCGTGAGCGCAGCTATCATCGCTCATTGGGGTGTTTTTTTTTTATCGCTGGGAGAGCTCTCCCCCAGCAATAAAGCATGTCTACACTGCCCACGTCACAGCGCAGCCGGGCAGTAACGTGGGTAGTGTAGACATACTCTTAGTCCTTGTCTTCCCCACTGGGTAGCCATAGAAATTAGAGGGAAACAGGAACATATAGGATTTATAAAAAATATTACATTCCCACTTCACACAGAAGTGCTTTGTTGGACTGGTGAACCAGGCCCCAAAGGACTGTCGAGTAAAGCAGAGCTGGATCTGAAACAGAACACTGGAACGTAGACAAATTCAATTCGGGGTCTGAAATTTGTGGGGTTTTTTTGGCCTTTCTTCAGTGATGCAGCACTTTTAGGAATAGCAGTGATGGCCAAGACTATGTCGTCACACAACAGGAAGTACAGCTTGTTGGTATTTCTAGGAGTGACATAAAAATGGTGATCCTTAAGTAGAGTGTGAATAAATAAATAAAGACATCTGTAGTCAAATACATACAAAAAAAGATAAAATTAAAAAAAATAGAAACAATAAGCAATGTGCCTGAACTCTGAAAACAACAGTTTTCAGTGAAATGGCACAAATTCATCTTATAAATGGTAATATTCCGTATGTGTAGAAAATTATATCACAGAAGTACTAGCTCATTTGTTTCCAATGTCTCTTTTAGTATAAAAGGGTGCAGTTTCCAATGAAGTGGTGAGACAATTACGGTAATTCACAAAAACAAAACAAATTCCTTTTCAATTTTTTATTTCAGAAGAGGCTGTTAATTACCTCTAACAGTGGGTTAAGCCCATGGGCAGGGACTAAGGGAAAACAAAACTTCACCAGGTTCCTTTCTGAATTTTTCCCATATCATTCCATCTGTGGAAATGGAGTTTTACCTACACCAAAGAAAGAACTGTAGGACTGCTACAAAACTCTAGGTTCCCTTTGATGATCTTCCCCCAACTCTCACTCCCTCTACTGTGCTAATCCCATCCTCACGGACAGCTACTCATTGGTTGCTGGGAAGAATGTGATGACTATTATTTAAGGAGCACTGACAGAAAAAGTTTAATTGTTGTTTTGCTAAGCCCATTTACTGATTACAGCTGTGTAAAACCCAATACTTTGGCCTATCCTTGCTGCAGAGTACATACTGCATGAAGTTGGTTTAATATGGTGGTAATCAGTAAACTGGATTGTGAATAAAAAGATGAAGATATTCTGATGTTGGCAGATAACAAGGCTGGTTCTGCTTTTGAGAATCACACAAAATTGTCATTTGTGAACAATTTGTAGCTTGTTCCAGGGTGGAATTTTGCCAAGTTCCATTGAAAAATAAACCCAAATAACCAAGGGGATATACTGTGTCCTAGGTGTATGTTAGAAGGTAAGGCGGGGCCATACAGCAGACAGGGTCTCCAGGAAGAATTCTGGTTGACTCAGAATTACTTTTAAGTAATTTTCTGACTTAGGAGGAATTCTTCCTGCCAGTGCTTACCAGCACCACCACTCTCAAAGATGTGGCAACATACTTTCCTCTCCTTCCAGTGAGCTCTGCTGGATGCTATAAAGGTGTTAGGAGGGAGCAGGAATTATGTCCCCCAGTAGGATACTGGCCGGCCCCTGTGCAAAAGCGGGTAGGGAAGCTCCTTGCAGTCTCAACTGCCACCCCCAGAGGGACATCTGTACATATTCTTGCTAAAATCTGGCCTTTTGTTTGCATGTAGAAATGGGACACTCTCATCTTTGACCAAATTCACAAGTTAATGAGAAAACTTGCCGAAACCTCCTTTTTCCAACATGCTAAAATTTATGCCAGGACAATAGACAATTACTTATTGGCAGCTCTGTTTACTGTTTACCACTCATCAGTCTCCTCCTACTAAAAGAATTGTCCTTGTTATTCGTCCTGCCTGCTCATCATTTTACAATTAAAAAATTCCCACTGTACAAAAAGGAGATGGCCTTAATGCTATCAGTTGATTGCAGGACACATCTAAGGACAACACTGATGCGAACAGGTTCAGCCTGAAACACAGAACATGTGTAGTTATGACCAGGTAGCTGCTCTGCAAAAGCTATTCATCAGTACTTCTACCCTCTCCACTTACAATCTGCCCTTTTCTCTGGAGTGGGCCAGGATAGTTCTTGGTGATTTTTAATTCGCTTTTGACATAGTTTCCTCATTTTTGGTAGAAAGTAATTTCAGTGTCCTTCTTGGGCTACCAAAGTACACAGACAACTCTTAGACTGGTGAAAGTCACTGGCTATACTTAAATAAAATTGCACTTTCCATTTGACACGCAATCAATGAAGATGCTGTTCCTAAGGCAATTGCAGGTAGGGAAGAAATTCAACAAAGATTCAAGATGCCCATTAATTGATATGACAGTATGTGGGGGACTTGAGGAGGAAGGAGAACAATGCTAGATTGGAGGTAAAACAGAAGGAGCCATGGAGAACTTCTCTTTCTCACTGGGGGTCAAAAAACTTCAGATTTGGCTTTCCATCAGTCCAAAGTGGGAGCCCATCAACATATGGAAAACTAAGGACAAGTCCTACAGCCCAGAAAGCTAACCTCTGTAAACTAAAAGCTTGACAGAGTGTGGAGCCAATGCATGCAGCAATAACCAAGGTCTGAACAATAAGGAAGCTCATATTTAACCCTTCAGAATTAGGCATCTTAAGTCCCTCAGAAAACAATCTGTCCCCCAACCCTCACCTCCAAGAATCTGCAAAATAGAACAAGTTGACAAAGGATTAGTAGGAACAAAAGTAGATACCTGTGGGGTCAACACTTAAAGAACCTGGTTTGTTGGAATTCCAGCTGCGCTGAGGCACCAGAAAAGGTACACAGCTCTGTATCGTATTTCCATATGGCGGGAAGAGTTTTTGCTCCCTCAGGCGAGGCTATGCCATGTGTAAAAAAATGAATGACAGTATGGGCAGTTTGTTGGAGCTAGCGCTGGTTGAGTGAGAATCTTAACCCCTTGCTGTCTTGCAGGTAGAGTTATATAGGATAAAGCAAGAGTGATTTTTATTTTGAGATGAGTGAGAGGATTAATGTAGGATACTTGACAGGTCCCCACAGCACAAATCCATTATACCCAACTTAATTACAGGTGCTATAATTTGGGTATCTGGACGATTCCTATGAGACGTTGGATCCAGTTAGGAATTTAATACTCACCAGTCCTCATACATAATACATAAAAGTACTGACATCCTGTGAAATGGGGCTGTACATACAGTATAACTATATGTACAGTTTATGCATTGCATGTGTATAATGTATGGGACTGGAATTAAATGTACAGATATATGAATATTCATCAGATCTTCATATGCAGTGACACCAAAAACAATAAAGGATGGGAAGAGAAGCAGAAAACAGGAGAAAGATGCAGCTTTTCATTCTCCCTAATTTCACACTGTATTTTGCTCTAACCAGCTGTTTTCTTCTTTTAAAAATACAATAATATTTAATCAATTTAATAATTTAATCAGTTGCATCTGATGAAATGAGCTGCAGCTCATGAAAGCTTATGCTCAAATAAGTTTGTTAGTCTCTAAGGTGCCACAAGTACTCCTTTTCTTTTTGCAAATACAGACGAACACAGCTGCTACTCTGAAACATTTCTACAGTAGAGGTTTCTGTAGCCACGATTGTGGAATCGGACAGCTGTCATTGATCACATCAACCATGAATGGGTTTACAAGAAAGGTGGAGCAGGATCTCAGCTTTTGCAAGTCTTTAAACCTGGCCTGAAAGTCATCAAGTAGTCCTTGTTAATTTACCTCTGTATTCCTCGAGTTTGTGATCTTCTGCTTTGATTTCAGGGAATGTATTTACCCTACTCTTGAGATGGAGAAAGTGGTTGAAGTCTCTTGACGCTGTTTTTTTGCTTGACGCTTTTCTTTTAACTTGTTCTGGAAACTGAAGACTGTCTGAGTAAGGTCAGAAACAATCTTATCCTTCCCTTGGAGTGCCAAGTTGAGAGTTTGCAGATGCTGCATAATATCAGTGAAAAACATCAGATCCTGCATCCATTGCTCATGTTTCAGTTGTGGACAGGACTTTTCCTTTTCTTCAAGGAAAGCACTGATAGCGTCTAACAGGTCCACAAACCTATTAAAGACATTGCTGGTTGATAAGCACCTCATAATACAGTAGAAAGAGATGTTGTTAGGTTTGTCTTCAAGATCCAGCTCTTAAATGAAATTTTTGAACTGTCAATAAGTCTTCCCATTCAAGCAGATGAAATTGACAATTTTAGGACTATTTTTGTAGCATTTTCATACCTGAAGTATCTGCCTGTGAGATGTTCATGATGGATGATGAACAGGGAGAAACTCTGGCAATTTGGAATCGCTTTTCAAGAGTCCGATAAGGCCTACTTTATTCCCCACCATTGCAGGTGCTCCATCAGTTGCAACACTGACAAGTTTATCTAGTCGTACATCGGCTTTTGTCAATGCTTTGTCAAGTGAGTTCTTTATGTCAACACTGCGAGTTGTTTCTTTTAGTGCCACTAAGTCCAACATTTCTTCTTTCACAATTTTATCTGTGGAAACAGAGCAAATATTGCTAGTTGTGGTTTATCTTGAATATCTGTGGATTCACTGACAGGTAGGCTGAATATTAGAGAACTCTTTAGATCACTTTGCATGTTGCTTGCAACATCACCACTAATCTGGGAGATCCGCCTCTCCGTAGGGTGGTACAAAATTGGAATTTGCTGCATTAGTTGTTGAAGTTTTGTGTTCCTTAGATCTAACATTGCAACCACTTCTGCAATATTCTTGTTAACAAATTCTCCATCACAATATGGACGTTTAGCACGAGCGATATTCTATGCCTTAGCAAAACTAGCTTCAGTTGTTGTGTCAGCTTCCTTACTGAATGCAGAAAGTAGCGTCTGTTGACTGTTAAGGTGTAATTTTAATGTGGTTATCTTGTTTTTCCTTAATTCTGATCCAGGACAGTACTTAGATGAAAAGTTATTGTGATTTGTTTCGTAGGGACATTTCAAGTTGCTCGCTTTGTAGTGAGAGAGCGATGCATTTCAGATTAGGCACAGGGGTTTGCCACCGTTACTAATGAATGCAAAATCTTCCTCCCATTCTGGCTGAAATCTTCAGTTTTCATCTTCATACTTCAGTTTGAAGATGTCATTGTCATCCACAAAATTAACTTAGGGTTAACACTTAAAATTTAAAACTATTCAAATGTGACTTATGAACAGTAAACACCGCCTGTAGTGTGCAGCATACAGGGAGATCACAGCACATGAGGTCTGCACAGCACTACAGTGACGCAATTTCTGGTTATAATGAGCATGTGCAGCTGAAGCTGCAGCCTAGGTGCCAGCTGCAGGGCTGAAACCCCAAGCAGCAGCACCATTTCTCCTGTGGGGCTGAAGCCCTGAGTATCAGCACCCCCATCCCAGTGGGGCTGAAGCAGTGAGCTCCAGCTCACCCCAATGCAGGGTGAAACCCTGAGCCTCGGCGCCCCCCACCCCGCAGGGCTGAAATTGTGAGTGCCAGCTCACCCTTGGTGGGGCTGAAACCCCAAGCCTTGGCGCCCCAACCCCCGCAGCGCTGAAACTGCTATCGCCGGCTTGCCCCACTGCGGAGTGAAGCCCTGAGTCTCCCCCCAACAAAGGGCTGGAGCTGCAAGCGCTGGCCTGCCCCACTGCGGGGTGAAGCCACAAACACCAGCTAGTCCCCCCCGCACAAGGTCACGAGCCGCATCTGACCTGTCAAAGAGTCGCGGTTTGGCCACACCTGGTATATAATAAGGGTATGTCTACAATACAAGCTTAACATGGGTCGACTTACAGCCACTGCAGTAATGCTGCTTTCGTTCACGTTCACACTGCCCTCCTTCTGTCAGTGGTGCATGTCCTCACCAGGAACACTTCCACTGACTTGAGAGGGGCCGTGTGGGGGGCTGAGAGCCTGCGCTGTCAGCTCCTTGCAGCTCCCCACCGAGCACCTGGCTGCCCCTTTGCTTTCGCCTCCCTGCTCTGTTCCAGGAACCCAGCTGCTCTCCAGGCTCTCACCTCCCTGCTGAGAGCGGGCGAGTCACCCAGGCTCTTGCCTCTTCACTCCGTGCTGGGAACCCAGCTGCCCCCTGGGCTCTCACCTCCTTCCTGGGAGTTTGCCAGCCATCCGGGCTCTCACCTCCCCACACCCTACCGGGAGTGGGCCAGCCACCTGGCTTCCCAGCAGGGAGCGGAAGGCCTGGGCAGCAGCCCAGCTGGGAGTGGGGAACCAGGAGTAGCCTTATGTCAACCTGTGTAGTGTAGACCAGGGCTAAGTTAAAGTATATTTCAAGATTGTACACGCATCTGAATAACATTGTAAGAACAGTTACGAATTAGGAAGAATCAAGGTCTATTAATAATTTTATAATTATTAAGTATTTGCCATATTGCATCGATGACAGTACTGCATACATCTCATTCCGTCATATTGCAGAATTATTCCAGGTGAAATTTTACATCCACTTCACTTATTTTTTTTACAATTTAATAATACCTTTGGCTTTATTTTTCACATTATTTCAGCAACAGCAGTGTTAAAGTTAAAGAAAGGGAACGGAAGAGAAAAGCACTCAGACTAACTAAATATGTTTTTTATGCACAGTTTGAACTCCAGTTGTTCAAAGTGAAGTGTTGCCTTTGGTGTGGAACACGAAGTACTTTGGATAGAAGAGCAGAGCAGCATCAAAGGAGGACCAATCATTTGATGCCACAAAATGCATGTATTGATTTCATACTTTGAAAGGCTTCCTTTACCTTGAATATTTAGCAAATTCAATGAAAGATTTTGCTGATGACCCCAATGCATTTAAATCTTGTCCTAATGAAAATGTAATCTTTGAGAGGGATACACAAGCAATTCTATCATTAAGTTGTTATCAGCAAATACTGTATAGATGTTCAGAAACAGATACTATACAGAACAAGAGTCATTTGGACTGCAGAGGCAACAAACCCCACAAATATTAGGTGTAGTATACTATAATTCTCAGTAAAATATTATACACAACTTGTCTGCAGTTCTGGTTGCTATCATCAGACGGATATTTTCAGCCTTACAAAGCTATAGAGCAATTACATTCAGAACTGGATTTGGACTCTGGCTTTTTAATTTTTTTGAAGTTTACTTTTTGAATTTTCTTTCTTTTTTATTATTAAATTATTATAAAGCAGAGGTTTTTAAACCTTTTTTTCATTTGTAGACCCCTAACATTTTTGAATGGAGGTGTGGACCCCTTTGGAAATCTTAGACGTAGTTTGCGGATCCCCAAGGATCTGCGGACCACAGGTTGAAAACCACTGTTATAAAGTATTTTAGACTTTCTAAAGGACCATGATGGTTATTTTCAAAGAAAATATGCTTTCCTGCCATTATCAGGATGCTGATCCCATTTTAAATCAGACTGTTAAATAATAATACATGTGACGATCAAAAAATAAACTAGAATAGTCTCCATGATATCAGATATCTGAAATTCACCCTCCAAATGACATCTGGACTAAACAACATTTGCTTACTGGACATGTGGTATTTGAAGCCATTAGAACGAGGAAGTGACAAGAAAAACTCTAATTAGTGCATTAAAAATGTTCCACCTTGTTTGAACCAAAACAAGTGGGAGAAAAAACCCTAAATGTATCAAGTGCAAATGATCCAAGCCATGGAAAGGCAACCTTACATACAGATCCTACCTGATATGATAAGCTCATCAAATAGGGGAAACCAAAAACCTGAATAAACTAGTATGTTTGTGGTTCTAGAAAGGTTTTGCACCTCCTACAGAAAAAAAAAGTAGCTCCAAGGTAGTTATGGCTGAGTAATATTTATCCAATGTTCACAACATTAGTCAAATAAAATTACTCAATTAACATCTGCTTTTGCAGATAGGCTACTCATTTAACTGTCAAGAACAAAATATTTTCTGCAACATTTTGAACATAAAGTAACACAAACATTATTCACTAAGCTCTATTTGAGATATTACATCTATAATCAGACAGGAGTGCTCAAGGGGGCAGAGAATCAGCTACTGATTAGGATATGAAAGTGCAAGCTTTTAGTGGCTACAAAGCATTTAGGCCATGATTCTTCATGAGCCTCTACACCTGCACAGATGTCATTGCAGGATTGGGGCCTTTGTATTTCAAATAACTATTACGATTGTAATAAAGCAAGTTGTTTGATTCCATCTGAATTATTCTTTACCTGACATTATAACGTTTTAAAAGTTCTTCATGGTTTGCTTAGATCTAGATATATCAATAGGGAACAAAAATACTATATGTATGTTGAATAAAATTTTACTGGAGGATCCAGAAAAAGTTTTTATTGAAAAATGTAGAACAAAACCAGTGAAAAACAGCTTTCAGCCCAATTATTGGTTTCTCCCTTGAATGGGGTTAAGATCAATCTCTCAGTGTATTTTTAGAGTGACTGACAATCACAAGTACATTTTGACAGTTTTGAAGGTTTTTAGCTCCTCAGTACTTGCAGTATATTCATAAGGCTAAAGCCTGGTAATGGATTCACTTCATCACATCTCTATGCCTGCACAGAGCCTCACTTACTTCACTCTACTTAAAGAGTCCAACCTTGAAAAGAAAATGTCTTTCCCTGCTGATTTTGCCCTTTCCATTTTGCAATTGGTTCTAAGCACTGGCTAACCTGGCATCATTTCAGTTACTTGGCTGTTTGTGAATAGTAGAGCTGAGTGAATAATTTAGTTGACAAATGTAAACTCTTTTGCCTCTTCACAAGTTCTCTGCAAGCAGCTTGCAATTTTTTGGAACTAATTTTGTCAGTAATTTCTATGAATAATTATTGAGCCAAGTTCCTGCCCGGTGCCCTGTTGACTTCATTAGAGTGCTGTGTAAGCACACTGCTGTGCTTATGCCCAATGAATTGCAGGATCGGGGCCTACAGATATTGTTCATGATCAAGCAGCTGCAAGTATTCAATATTCAGAATTTAACTGATGTTTCTTTTCGTAATCAATCAATAGCTTTGCGGTCAGGATGAAAGAAAGCATGTAAAGCAACATATTACTATAGTGCTAGAAAAATAAACTATATTAGATTACCTCTTTTTTGAATTTAGGTTAACTGCTTTCAACTATTTTACAAAAGACAAAAATATTATTTGGAAAGACAAGGGCCTTTTAATGGTAAAACGGAGTGAAAATGTCAGTAGTCTACCCAAGGATACCTTGGAAGCTCAAAGCCCAATATAAAAGCAAGGCATTTTAGCACATGCTTCTCTGTAGGCTTTTTGTAACAATATGCCTAACACATAATTCATGTTTGAGTGCTTCTGGGCAATTTAAAGAATAGATAATGGAGTCATATAATCTCTCAGGTTAACAACCCATCACCTTGAGTTTAGTTAATAGATGCCTTTTAAAAAAAACCTGTTCTTTTAAAACTCTGATTTTCTCAGTGAATATTGTTATTCTTCCTTAAATTCTTCTTTTCAAATAGCTTGTCTCCAGTGCATTTTGCATTAGGCAATTTTAACCCTCCGGTTTATAAAACAAGATGAAAATCCATACATGGGGCTTCCAGGGATGCTCATGCCCTATGTCTTTGTCAGAGGCGATCACAATCAAAAGCTTGTTTCCTGAGACAGCTTGTCAACCAGCACAATTACAAAGGCTCTCAACCTGACCTGCTACAGCAGATACAGTACAAGATATAAAGAGGGCACTTGTAGCAGGGACTAAACAGGGGAAACTTCATTTTTAACTTCTGAGTCTATTTCCCTAACTTATAATTATCAATTTTTTTACAGATTGTTATTAACTCCCCCACTATGTTCTTTTGAAAAAAAGTTCCTATAGGATACTGTACACAAACATACAATGTTTATATTCCCTCACTAGTCACAATCTTTCTTCTCATCACCAGGAGAGGCAGCGTGCTCAGACCCTGGCAGTGCAGCATCCTGTGCAGGGGTGAAACCATGGTCCCACTGACCATGGGAGTTTTGTCATTGATTTTAGTGGAGTCAGGATTTCACCCTGGGTCTCTTGACACATGACCAACAGAGGCATCATGTTCAGATTCTTAGGAGAAAGAACATGATCTCCATCCAGGACTCCTGGTCCGAGCCAGTAGAGACAGTGTACTCAGACTCTTGAAGAAAAGTGCCATCTTGTAAAGCAATGGCAACTTCTTTGGATGACTACTGTGCAGCACCGATCGGCATAAAATAAGACCTACTCAGCCAGACTAACTCCAAATCCTGCCCTCATCAGCCAAAAAGATGGCAAGACTGCAATACAAGATCTACACAGTAAAGCCTTTAATGGGAGTTAAGGAACAGAATAGGAGATCCTCAGGGTTCTGAGAAGGATGTGGTGAACTCCCTAAAAATGACATTTAAGGTGAGGCACGGCACAGCAGAGAACTCACGGCCGAAAGGGAGGAAGGATATTGTGCCCTTGAGATTTTGGGCAGCTGTGGGAGCTGGAGTGACTCCTGGTGCAATTTAGACATCCACTGGGAGCCTCAGAGCTGAAATATGGGCCACAGTGCTGCCTGGATTACCAAAGTGCCAACATGCTGTGCCCCCACCCATGACACACCCTGGATGATCCAGCCCCTCCCCTGACAAGCTTCCTACACAAGGGGTTTGGAAGGGTTCCTCAGAGGGCAATCTTACAGCTGTCTCCCACAGTTCCTATCCCAAGGGAATCTTCCCTTGCCAGATCTGGGGTGTTACAAATAACAAATAAAAGGAAGCTCTTCTTCACACCACCCACAGTCAACAGGTGGAACTCCTTGCCTGAGGAGGTTGTGAACCTGAGGAGGTTGTTAATAACAGGGTTTCAAAGAGAATTGGATAAATTCATTGAGGTTAAGTCCATTAATGGCTATTAGCCAGGATGGGTAAGGAATGTTGTCCCTACCCTCTGTTTATCAGAGGGTGGAGATGGATGGCAGGAGAGAGATCACTAGATCATTACCTGTTAGGGTTCACTCCCTCTGGGGCACCTGGCATTGGCTACTGTCGGTAGACAGGATACTGGGCTGGATGGACCTTTGGTCTGACCCAGTATGGCCATTCTTATGTTCATATGTTCTTGTGTGTTTAGAGCGTCTTTGCCCTACTCTGTTTTTTTTACCCAGTGTAATGAAGCTGGAGTGGGGATGAAAATCTCACGCTTAGTTACTATTTCTCTAAAAATGAAGCAAATTTGTTAGTCACAAAAATGAGCCAATTGTTAGATCCAGGCACAAGTAAGGCAAGCACTGTGCAGATATCAATACACCTTGGTCATGAACTGCAACATCCCCTACTTCCTGTGCCACTCCAGAACAACTGTTGCCAGATGTGCAGCGGCTCTGTGATGTGGAAAATCATCCAACGTAGAATGATACAATATTAACCTGAATATTTTCTGGGTCATCCCCAATGCTATAGCTACTGCACATGAATTCTCTGAAAGCTACAGTGTGCATAAACAGGTTATATTAGAATTAAACAGTCAGGCTGCAATTCTAATCTGAGATATATAGGGGTATATCACATAGTTTCTCAGACTATTAGCTGTAATTCCTAGAGCAAATCTTTTAGAAAAACATCCAGTCTTGATTTAAAAATGATCAGTGATGGAGAATCCATCACAACCCTTGGTAAGTTGTTCCTATGGTTAATTACCCTTGCTAAAATTAAAAAATTACACCTTCTTTTCAGTCTGAATTTGTTAGTTATAAAATATGTTTTTGAATCCTTTAATCCGTCTTGTATTTCCTCTCTGAACCCTCTCCAATTTATCAATTGAATTGTGGACACCAGAACTGGACACAGTATGCCAGCAGTGCCAAATATAGACGTAAAATAACCTCTCTACTCCTATTCAAGATCCCCCTGTTTATTGCATCCCATGATCACATTAACTCTTTTGGCCACAGTGTTGCTCTGGGAGCTCATGTTCAGCTGATTATCTACCATGACCCCCAAATCTTTTTCAGAGTCACTGCTTTCCAGGATAGAGTCCCCCGTCCTGTAAGTATGGCCTACAATCTTTGTTCCTAGATGTATACATTTATATTTAGCCATATTAAAGCACATATTGTTTGTGAGGCCATTTGAACTCCCCATTAACTTGTATCTTTGGGCAGTAGCTCTCAATCCATAGTCCGTGACCCACCAGTGGTTCCTATAGCCCATTCTTGAGATATGCAGGATGAAACATTTTGAGTCTCGTGCCGTGGGGGACTGCAGAGATGGGGAAGAGGGGATGTGTAAATGGATATTTCTCTCTTACCTACTGGAGAATAGAATAAAAGAGTTGGAAAATTAATATCTGACCCGGAATACAAATCACTGCTCAGGGTCACATTTCTGGTTCACCTTGAGAATGCTAAAAAGATGTCTAATATAGTCATGCTTAGACTGACATCTGTTTTGTTTTCAATGATGAAGATACTTTATCTCTGACAGACCTGAGGAGTTTTCCATTAGTTCACCAATACTAGCCTACTTCAAACCCTGCTTACACTCCTCTCCTTTCTTCCTTTCTCTCCTTTCTTCCTTCCTGCCTTTTATCTTTCTTCTTCTTCACCACCTCTTACATCTCATTTTTCACACTTTCTTCTTTGTTTTGAATGTTTTGTTTGCACATTTCCATCCAAATTGTGAAATGGCTTTTTCCCTCTGGCCCAAATCAGTAATTTAGAAACTGAGCACCATCTGACTGACTGCTGAATCACACCCTAAATGGAAGCTGCAAAGAAGAGGGATGCACCGGGCTCTAAATATGAATAACTTGGGTAGGCAACATATCGGGCTGAAGTGAGAGGGTGTGGCAAATGATAATCCTCTACGGACATTTGAAGGCTATAAACAGCAAGGAAGGAGAGACTCTGTTTAGAGAAGTCCATAGGGATTTGTTTGGGAGTACTGGGATGGAATTCAGATAAGACACACTGAGGCAAAATATTCTGAAAGCATTTCCTAAAGGTGAAAGCTATTAGACTATGAAATCGCCTCCTGCATGAAGTGGTGATAACCCAACAGCTTGGGTCATTTAAAAATGGAATGGACAAAGCACTGAAGGGTAGCAGAAGGGTGCCTATATCACTGAAATGCTGAACATTAGTCTTCACATGAAAGTATATTTGGACTGTCAACTGTGAGCATTTCCCTTTTAAAAATTGCTGCTGTGCCTATGTGTCAAATAGTCCGTGTTTGGAAAAGCAAAATATAATATTCTGTGTATCAGTCATCTATGTTTCTTATTATTTTGCTATACCAATGGGAATGGTCTTATTGCTTTTCTTCATAGGGATAGACAAGAGAAGATTTGGAAAACACATAGTATTTATAATGCATTTTTAAATTCTTTCAGAGTGTAAAGAGCAGGATCAAATTTTCTTCTGTAATTTCAATTTTTTAATGGAAGAACCCAGGAGGCAGAAGTGGTGGAGTGTAATGTAATGTAGAATATACAGCGCTACATGGCATAGAATATATTACTCAGGGAGCAGGTATGTAACTGCCATTAATAATAACAAATTACACATGTGCATCAAAAGAGGAAGATCTAATGATTGACTTGTCTTGCATTTACATAGCCCTGTTAACATAGAAGGATTCCAAAGCACTGTATATCCTTCATCAATAATAATTATTTCATATATGTACACACACTCACATATATATATAAGCTACATAAAAGTGTTGTGGCAGGTATATAATTGTTTACAGGGGACTATAAAAGAAATATTTTATTTATATCTACATATGTATCTTTCATAGTCCCCTGCCAAAATATAATATGTAATAATATATTATATAGGTATAGAAGCGCTTCATGTATCACTGGGTTCAAAAGCAGCATACATATGTTAGACAAGAAGTCCAACACTGCACAATGGTTTTGAATGGAACTCCACCACTATACAACAGCTTGGAACTGGGACTGCAGGAGAATTTAGGGAGGCAAAATGTTATTACCTGATTTAGAATTTAGCCAGAGTCCAAAGTTAATACTCCTATTCTTGTGAAAATATTAAGGTAACATTAGGTTCAAATTTTCAACTTGGATGCTCAAGGACTGATGTGAGAGTAACACCTCCCACTGAGGATTTAATCGTTAGCTAATACGATTAAACCCTCATAGTTTGGTCCATGTCTGGACCAAAACTACGGAATTAGTCTAAACAAAAAGGCCTACTGCTATAACTCAAGGACTGTGTTAAAATCATGCTTGGTAAACAAAAATATGTTAAGTCCAAAATTCAGTAAACCAAAGTCAGTATATCAAAAAGTAGGGCTAATTAATAAACAAATAATAAGGCGATGGGCTCTTTCACCCATCACAACTCTTTGGGGTCTTTAGAGAAATACATTTTTGAGGGGAAAAAATGAAAAAAAAAAAGATGGAGGCTACTGGAGTGAGCTTCTCCATGATGGCTGCCACTCCCATCATTTCCTCAGACCATGGGTCTTCAGCATCCTGATCCTGAGAATTGTCCTGACCACATTGGGGCAAAAAAGGGATCCAGACAGCATTGCCACCCCTACTAGCTCCAGCTGAATCCCAAACACCACCTAAGATAAAATGGGCTCAGACAAACAGCAGCAGCAGCAACAGCAGCAGCTCCAGCCCACCTCAACTACTTCTCTTTTCCCCAAAAGGACAGTTATTACCATCTTTAATACAATATAAGAGACTGTCAAACAAGGAGGGTTTCCTTCTAAAACTCTCTCCAGATAAAGAAAAAAGGAACAAGAAATGTTATAAAAATAAAAACCTTACTTAAGACTTTACATTTCAACTGTTTAAACTGTTTTTGCTTCTTTTCTGTAGTTTTAATAAAAAGTTTAAATGATTTTTAATGGTGTGTTTGCCATAGTTTTAGGCAGGCTAAAGTCTCTGAAAGTATTCTGAACGCCAAACCTTGTTTAACACTGTTTAGTGCTGGACAGTACCTGAATTATGTTAACACCTTTAACCCATTTATTTAATCTAAATTAATACTGCAGGCCCCATCATGCTAGGTGCTGTACATACACTGAAGAGAGCATCCTTGCCGTGACCAGCTTCCAATTTAAACAGACAAGACACAAAAAAGGTGTGATAAAGTAAATATTATCTCCATTTTATGAATAGGGAAAGGAGGCACAGAGACATTAAGCAACATGCCCAAGGTTGCATGGGCAGTCACAGTTGTAGAGACGGAGGTGGGAGAGCTGGGAACTGAATCCTGATCTCCTGAGTCCCTTAACCACACAATCTTCTTTCCTCTCTGAAATGAATGAATGAAACCTGACAGAAGAAAACACAGATCTCCTATGTCCCTGTCATAAATATAAAGGAAAGGGTAACCACCTTTCTATATACAGTGCTATAAAATCCCTCCTGACCAGAGGCAAAACCCTTTCACCTGTAAAGGGTTAAGAAGCTCAGATAACCTCTGTGGCACCTGACGAAAATGACCAATGAGGAGACAAAATACGTTCAAATCTGGAGGGGGGGGGGAACAAAGGGTTCATCTGTCTGTGTGATGCTTTTGCCAGGAACAGATCAGGAATGCAGCCTTACAATTGTTAGTTAGTAAGTAATCTAGCTCGAAATATGTTAGATTTCCTTTTGTTTAATGGCTGGTAAAATAAACAGTGCTGGATGGAATGTATATTCCTGTTTTTGTGTCTTTTTGTAACTTAAGGTTTTGCCTAGAGGGATTCTCTATGTTTTGAATCTGATTACCCTGTAAGGTATTTACCATCCTGATCTTACAGAGGTAATTCTTTTACCTCTTCTTTAATTAAAATTCTTCTTTTAAGAACCTGATTGCTTTTTCATTGATCTTAAGATCCAAGGGTTTGGGTCTGTGTTCACCTGTACAAATTGGTGAGGATTCTTATCAAGCCTTTCCCAGGAAAGGGGGTGTAGGGTTTTGGGGAAGACGTCTCCAAGTGGGCTCTTTCCCTGGTCTTTGTGTAAGATGCTTGGTGGTGGCAGCATAGGGTTCAAGGACAAGGCAAAGTTTGTACCTTGGGGAAGTTTTTAACCTAAGCTGGTAAGAAGAAGCTTAGGGGGTCTTTCATGCAGGTCCCCACATCTGTACCCTAGAGTTCAGAGTGGGGAAGGAACCTTGACATGGTGGCAGAGCGGTGGGATCATTTTGAACCAGAAGCACAGCAGGATTTTAAGAGGTTTTGTAAAAGGTGTTGCAGCTGTAGAGTCTGTCTGTCTGCCTGGGGGACAGAGCAGCAGGCTTAACAAAAGGATTTTTCTGTAGGCTGAGAAGAGCTAACAGAAAAAAAAAGGTTCCCTGCAACTTTTTACTGCCACTGAATTTAGCTAGATGTGAGCACGTAATGTTGCCTTGAGCAGTATTTATTTTGAACTGGAGTTTCTGGCAAGTGGGATGCCCACATAAAGAATTTGTTTTTGAATGGTCTCAGCTACTCATGAAGTATGTAAATGTAAAAACACCACAGATTTCTAATTGCAGCATTTGGTAATAAAATCTAGCTACACAGCTCAAAACTGACTAGATCACATAATAAGAGTATCCAGCATCACCAATGACATATTCAGCTGCTTTTTAAAGCTTGGAACCATATGCACTATCTCTCACAGTAACAGCAGCCTCAAGGTAGCAAAACCTTGAATGATCAGTTCTGTAGACCAAAGTGACTTTCTGCCTTAGATGGGTTAGCTTTGATCTAAGCTTTTGCATGAAATATGAGTATGCAATTTTTCAGCTAGTATCACAGCACTAAACATGGGACACTTGGAAGACTGGGAACTATATGACTGTGGGGAGCACTTAGCGTTGATTTTAGCATCCAAATGTGGGATTTGGACATTCCACTGAAGAAGACACACTTGCAAACAGGCCCCATTGTATTATCCTTTTACCTGAATTATGTTGGAAATGGAAAAGATTGTTATTGATTTTAACCATTTTTTTATTATTATTATTTATTATTTATAAATAATAATATATTTCTATTACAGTAATGGTCAGAAGCCCCCAGTCTGAATCAGGGCCCCATTGTGTTAGATGCTATGAAGTCAGATCCCTGACCAGAAAAACCTTACAGCTTAGAAGACAAGTGACGTAAGAAGGGTGGGGAAGAATACAATAAAAAATATACATTCTTAAATGCATGTATATGTTTAAATATAAAGGAAGAACTCTAAAAGTCAGCTATACCCATCTGCCCCAATCCTGGCCATCCCTAACTGACTAATGCTTATAGTTGTCAAGGCAAAGGTTGGTATTGAGGAGGAATTTGAAGGATGAGAGAATAGTGGTCTTACAGGTCCTGTTCTTGGAGAACATTCCAAGCATAATGGGGGAGTACTCTGACATAAATACAGAATCATCACATAATGCCAACTACTCATACACATAATAGGCAAAGACAAACAGACACACTGATAGACTTTAAGGTCAGAAGAGATCATCATGATCATCTAGATGATTGGACAATCCTTAAAGAATGATTTGCATTATTGCTCAGCACCAGAACTCAATGAATTCAAGGTTATGGCCCTCACCGAAAGATAACTCTTCCTCCAAGGGGAATTAATGCAGTTCCCAGTCCTTATCATGGATGAAGTTGAATGCAGACTATGCTGAGCCAGTCAGTGCAGCGCTGACATCAAAAAGCATCAGAAGCCCATTACTGCAAAAAGTTTCAAGTAGATACTGACTACTTGGGAGTCACAGACCTCGTTAGCATGCTCCTATCAATCGGTACCAGAATTAACCAGACAAAGCACTCCAGGCATTAAGAACAGCAATGCAACTTTCCCCCATCTCTGCAATCAATCCAGCAATCTTTTCTGCATTCACTTATACAGGGACATGCAAAACAAATGCAGATCTATATTACCATATGTGATGAGGTGTGTGCCCCACACTAGCCATGATAGGGTTAACAAGTGCGTGAGAGGCCAGTTACATTACCTCATGTCACCTGAGGGGGGAGGAGGGGTCATGGTTAATTGAGAGTGAAGCCCAGCTGGAGAAGGGCTGGGCCAGCCCCATCAAGCCAAGAGCTTGAAAGCAGAAGTGTGCTGCAGGGGAAGGAGTCTGCAGTCACTCCTTGGAATGAGGGAAGTCATCAGGGACAAGGAGGAAGTACAGGGGAAGAATAAGCCCTCAGAGCCTGTCCTGGAGTAAGGAGTTGGCAGGAGTAGTTATAGGGAGTAGAGTAAGCTCCAGTGGTAAATCCAGAAGCAGGAAAGAGAAGATAGGGAGGCTTGGTAGGAAGGGACCCAGGGAAACAGCAACAGGGACAGGGAATGAGGACCTGGATTACTGGTTATAGGGTCCCTTGGCTGGAACCTGGTGTTGCAGGCAGTCCCAAGCTCCTCTACCAGCCGCTGGTATAGTAGCACAGAGGCCCGAGCTGGCGCTGAACACTGTCCAGAGAAGGCATTTGGACTGTTATCCTGTTGGACTTTGTAACCCAGGAAGAGGTAGTGTCATGGCCAGAGGGCCAAGTTACTACAAGAAAGATTATCGCAGAGTGAGCAACAAACAGCCAGGGGGCACCCAATGCAGTGAGAACTACTTCCCCAGACCTAGACACAAGGAAGCGAAGCAGTGGGGAGTGGCAACCCTATTACACCATATAACAAAGTGATCGCTAGAACCACAATGCTGTTCCAAGCAGTTTAATTGCAGAAGAGAAATCCATACAGTAGTGATTAAAGTGAAAGAAACTGGTCTGTCAATGGAGGTCTCTGGAGAACAAGCACTTCAAAGCATGTAAACTGACTGACACATGCCTGACAGCATCTTGCTACACCATCAGCATGCATGTACCATGTAATAAAGGAAGGGATAAGAGAAAACATAGCTGAAATTTTGACCAGAAATCTGAAGTGTAACAAGCACAAGAGTTAATGGAGCTGCTGAAATTAAGAGGTTAAGTTGAGAGGAAGATCCTTGTGTCATGAACTTCTGAACAGGAGATACTTTTTTTTGAAAGGTACAGGAGAGGAGCTTATGTCTGGATACAGGAGAATTGATGGAGGTGGACAGAAAAAGGAAGGGAAGAGAGAGGGTGGATTCAACTGCTTAAGCATAGAAAAATATTTGTGGAAATTAAAGAGGATGCCGAGAAGAGTTTGCTTCATTTTCTGAACAAGATTAATTTCCTTTTAAAAACAGTATCGGCTAAATTTCCCATGGGGCATATTCAGATGACAATAAGAAAGCCCCCAAATTGTGTGGCAGGTTATCAGACTCAATTGGTCTCAAAGGTGGAAAATGTAACAAAGTAAAAACAGAGTAAAGACCTCATTGATTTGGCCCAGTTCTACAAAATAATGATATAGTATGATATACAATATACATTTAATATTCATATAGGCCTCAGTCCTGCAGCCACTTATACACAATTAACTGTAAGCATGTAAATAATCCCATCCATTTGAATGGGATCACTCATATGCTTAAAACTATGTGCTGAATTGCTTTGCTGGACTGAGACCATAGCTGTTTACATCTTTGAGTGCTACAGAGATATTAACTGATTAACACAACAGACTCCAAAAAATACAACTCGATAAGGGTAGTCTCTCTCTTCCATAGGGTGATCAGACATCCTGACGTTATCAGGACCCTCCTGATATTAGGGGCTTTTTCTTACATACACAACTATACCCCACAACCTGAAAAAAAAGTGTTCTGATTTTTCATACCTGCTACCTGGTCACCCTACTCTTACGTGGACAACATTAAGCAATATAACGCAGGCACAAATAAATACATTGTATAATGGATGAATAAATGGTTTAACCAAATAAATAAATAAATAAAGGGCCCCAATGCCCTCTCCAAACCTTTGCTCATTTCTAAAACTGATTGGAAACATTTGTAAAGGTTCTGAAATGTTCAGCTGAATTTCAGCTTCTGGTTTCTAGATGGGTCTGGAAGCAGAAGTGTCAAAACAACAATAGAAAATGAGAGCCAGTTTCTAGTGAGAATACCAGCCCAAAGTTTGCAAACTCAGGAGGTTTGAACCAAATCCTTATCTTTTGGAAGTTTCCGCACCAAAGCACCATATTCAGTACAGTGTATATTTTGCACAGAACCTTCTCCTCCAGGATTTACAGCTAGAGGCATGGAGGGAACCCATAATATTTGTGCTATAGCAGGAACATAGAGGAATTCTGAATGATTTAGCTGGAATTCATTTTAGGGAGCACATTCTATGGTGTTTGTGTAACTGGTGTAACATGGGGTCCCCCTGTGTCAATGGGTGCAGGGGATGTGGGTATCATTCTCACCCCACTCTTTTTTCATGGTTACATGGGCAGTGGTTCTTAGAGGAAGCAGTGCTAGAACCCTCGAATGGGAGCATGCCTGGCAAATGCACAGGGATATGCTCTGCTCGCCTGACCATTCATACAGTCTGGCCCATAGAGTGTAAAAGCAGGTGATGGGGAAAATTATAATGGGTTGGTGGTGTTTTTTTAAGAATCAAGTTAAGAGAGATTCCAGGTGAGAGGCAGCCTGCTATTTGAACTTAATTTGGTATTTTATTTCCAGCAACCTAAAAGGCCTTAGTTAACTAAAGGCCAAGTGATACTCAACAGAAGGAAATTAAAAAGACTATACAGAGAGAGGGAGGCCTTTTAGTCTCTCTAAAGTGAAATGCGGTGAACCATACAATTCCAATTTCAACCTGCCAGTTTAGTATTCATGTGAATATCCTTCACAGTGCAGTGGGAGTGATGGCGCTCCCAAAGTCACAGCTATAGAGCTCTTTCCCATGGCAATATGCTTCACAGGAAAAGGTTTACAGATCTACTTACAGGTGCTTAGGATCCATTTCACAGTGTGTGAGGCATCAAGAGTCTACTGACCTCTCAGAGTAATTGTGTTATGTCATTTCTGCAATAGCTCTGGGAATCTTCCCAGCACCACCACTCCTCCTCAAATCTCACAGTTAGTTGAACATGCAGTGGATGGAAAACTTTGATTGTTTGTATTTGGGTTTATAAAATGGTTGGTCATGAGATGATTACCTCATTCTGTACATATTATAGCACAGAAAGACTCATTACAACAGCTGACCAACCCCCGTCAAAATTCCAACCAAAAACAAACAAAAAACACCCAACAACAGCCTTGCAGTTCTAGAAAAGCAATTTTGCCTAGTTTTATATAGGCAGGTTGACTAAGCAAAATATATTTATTGTAATTTAAATAAACTAGTTTAGTTGCTGGAAGGAAAGCAGAGCTGGGACTGGAAAGGCACAGACACCTCCGTTCACATGTAGGAAAATTAAGCACTGTTGGAATGAGATTTTGTGCAGTTCATGGTACTATATCACTCATAAATGAGTAATATTTAGTTGAAGTTCACACAGCACTTTGAATAAGTGAAGTTAGACATATTAGCTGTAGCAGAGCTGGCTATACTCCACCAAAACAACTGTTAGATCAATACACCATGTGGGTGGTGAAATTTTTCAACCAATTTTCACTTCCAAAAGAGCACACAAAAAATCTAAATATTCCATCCCAGTCTGCACCTTGAACACAAAAATCAAAGCAGAACAGGATGGGAGGTTCAGGGCTAATTAATCAACAGTGCAAAATTAAAACAAAAAATCAGCATCCAAGTTTCAGTGTTTGCAGACACTGATAATTCAGAAAAAATATTCTGAAGGTTTTGAGATTTTTTTTTACAACTGCTAAGCATTTTTGTTTGTAAAGCTGCACATAATTCAGAAAGAAAAAAGGTAAGATCAGCACAACAGCTAAACATAGTGAGAATGTAATGTTGGAAGCCAGTTGAAATTATGTACCCTACTACTGATTTAAACCCAGATTCCCTTGTCAGGTGCAGATCCACAAGTACATGGAGCAAGCATCTGTGTCATGATATTAAAGGTCATGAGACCTCTAAAGATCACCTCTCTGACACCAATGAAATAGGGATGATGTTAACATGGCACAAACATGCTCTCATTTTTACAAAAATGCAGTATCAGCAGTATGGAGCACAAACTGAGGAATATAAACTTCCAGTTTTTTCACAGTGCTGGTGGTGTTAGACCTTCACAACTCATCATCTCAGAGGCATGGTGAAATAGTTTGGCTACATATAAGACCTGCTCCTTATTCACTTAAGTACCCCCATGGAAGTCTATAGAACTATTCAAGTAACTAAGGCTCTAATTCAGAAACATACGTAAGCATTTGCATAGCTTTAAATATGTGAGTAGACCCATAATCAATCTAAGGTTTATATACTGCTGCCCATCACCATAGTATCTGAGCACCTTCTGCATAAAAACAATCACAGCAAGGTCATTAGTGGATTTTATCGATTAGCACTTGTATCTTTTTGAGCAAAATCTCTGTTTCAGGTAGAGTTCATTTTTGATTATTTACATTTTATTTATTCCTCTCTTTTGTTCTTTGGTTGGGTCTTACTGGATAGGAGTGGTGTAAGTCTTGTGAGCATCATTCTTATGCTTTTTCGAAGAGGAAGATTTTGCAGCATTTCCTAAAAACGGTCAGACTCTGGATTCAATTAT
Organism: Natator depressus; assembly: GCF_965152275.1. Classification (NCBI taxonomy): domain Eukaryota; kingdom Metazoa; phylum Chordata; order Testudines; family Cheloniidae; genus Natator; species Natator depressus. The sequence continues at coordinate 243,783,964 of NC_134235.1, read as the reverse complement.
CTTCTCTAGAAGTTTGTTGTACTGCCAGATCCCCTCGACTGAGGATGCTTTACCCAGCTCTCATTAATTTCACCCTGGAATTTGTAGCATCACCAAGCCCACTCTCACCTTAGGCCGGGGCACGTGGGACATTCTGGGGGTAGGAAGGCAGCTATCCCACTTCTACCAGCTGTACACCAGCGCAGATTCCTCCCCTACACAGGGGGAATTGTCCAGGGGGGATCTCCAGATGGTTTAAGTTCATTATGTGCTACACAAACAAGGTAAACCTATCCAACCAAAGAGTTTGGCCCGTAATCTGACACACCTTTTGTTATGGTATCTAAGTGGTCTGTCTATGAGCTAGTTTAGGCCATTGGACTGAGGCATCAATGGCACTCTCATTTATGTTTTTCCTCATATATATAAAATATAAATATTTGATTATATACCTGCTAATTTTTAGAATACCTAGTAAATGAGAGAGAGAGACGCTCCACAGCTCTGTTATTTATATGATGTGGGGAAAAATCCAACACTCTTCCATTCATGAAATCTTGCACGTCTGGGGGTGGGGGTGATCTTTTCATTCATGCAAGTGTGTATTAGGAGGAGGGAATATCTTCAAAGAGAGAGGCTAATACATCCAAAAGGACCCTTAGGGGTATGTTTTCAAAGACGTGTTTGAGCTCTCACACAACTTTAGTTAATGGGATGTGTGCACCCATCACCCCTGCAGGGCTTTGAAAATGTGTTTATGTTTACCAGCAGCTAAGTAGATATATTTTCTTATATCCTGATATTTGTGTTTCAACAATTATTCAGGTGCTGTAAGTAAAAAGTAACTATGAATTTTAATTTTAAAATGATGAAATTTTTCCTTTCCTGCAATACATGTGCTTGCATGCAGCTGCCACCATGTTTCCAATTTGTCAGCCAAAACACCAAGATAGGAGAACACCTTTAAATTTCCACAGCAGTCTGAGCATAAAGGGCTTGATAGAGGGAATCACCCCATTGACTTCAAAGGGTTTGAGATCAGGACCTGAACTATTACAATGCAGCCATTTGCATGTGTGTGCGTGTTCATTTTAAACTTAATCAAGGAAGCGTTTCTTAGGAGGTCACATTAGATGGTCACAATGTGCCCTTCTGATCTTCATATCTATGAAGATAATTTAATGATACTTCTGAAGAGCACTGTATGATAACGCAAAATTAAATTAGATGTTTGAAGACTGATAGCTGCTAAATAGAAAGGATCAATTAAATCTGATTAGTGGTAATTATTTGCTCTTTTTAAATTTATTTTCCTTTTCATCAGAAAGTTAATATTATGGCCAAGGTGGAATTGAGATAACAAAGTGCCTCATTTTTATTTTCTTCAGTTTTATAATATTGTAACTCCACTGACTTCAGTTGAGCAGCTCCTGTTTCTACTGGTATGTTTGAGATCAGAATCCAGTCCAATATTTGAAGAATTTTGGCAAAATTTAGGATGATTTTTTCCTTATCTTGTCATCTCGTATGTCTCTCAAACATGTGCACCAACTGTGCTGTGTAAGTAATAGGTCAGATTGACTGGTGTTTTTCTGGTATTGCTATACAATGATACATCTGGAATATCAAGAACATCAATAACATCATTCTAAGCTAATGATATCTGACAAAGTGCAGATTTATTTTCACAAAAAGAGACTTCCAAGATGGCTAACACTTTCCTTTTCAACAGCATGACATTGACAACTTTCTCTTTAGAATATTGACTGTACAAAAATTGCAACAAACTGTGGATTAAAATTTGAAAATCTTTCAAAGTAATTTAGTTGCTTGACTCTAAGGCACTTCTCTATTCACTTTCTCCACACTATTCATGCATTTATAGGCCTCTATCATATCCCCCCTTAGTCATCTCTTTTCTAAAGTGAACAAGTTCCAGTCTTTTTTATCTATCTTTGTATGGAAGCTGTTCCATACCCCTAATCATTTTTGTTGTCCTTCACTGTACTTTTTCCAATTCTAATATCTTTTTTTGGGATGAGACAACCACAACTGCACGTGGTAGTTAAGGTATGGGTGTACCATGTATTTATATAGTGGTATTATGTCTTATTATTTATCTCTTTCGTAATGATTCCTAACATTGTCACCTTTTTTATCTGCTGCTGCACAATGAGCAGACGTTTTCAGAGAACTATCCACAATGATTCCTAGATCTCTTTCTTGAGTGGTAACAGCTAATTTAGATCCCATCATTTTGTATGTATAGTTGGGATTATGTTTTACAATGTGTATTAGTTTGCATTTATCAACATTGAATTTCATCTGCCATTTTCCTGCCCAGTCACCCAGTTTAGTTAGATCCCTTTGTAACTCTTTATAGTCAGCTTTGTATTTAAGTAGCTTGGGTAATTTTGTATTGTCGCCAAACTTTGCCACCTCAGTGTTTACCCCTTTTTCTAGATCATTTCTGAATATGTTGAACATCACTGGTCACAGTACAGATCCTTGGGGGATCCTGCTATTTACCTCTCTCCACTGTGAAAATTGACCATTTATTCCTAACCTTTGTTTCCTGTCTTTTAACCAGTTACTGATCCACGAGAGGAACTTCCCTCTTATCCCATGACTGCCTACTTTACTTACGAGATTTTGGTGTAGCGTAGATGTTCAGGCTTGGGCTGGCACCTGGACTCTGGGACCTTCTCCCCTCACAGGGTCCCAGAGTGAGGCTCCAGCCAAAGCCTGAAATATCTATACTGCAATTTTACAGCCTCTCAGTCAGAGATGAAAGTAAGCCGGTACGGGCTGGTACGGTGTACTGGTGAGAAAGTGGCCGCCGGTACCAGCCTGTACACAACTGATGTTAAAGCGCTACCGCGGCAGCGCTTTAAGCGCCATACTGGCAGGGCCACTGATGGGGGGGACAAAAGAGGCAGCTGCCCCAGGGCCCAGCAATTTAAAAGGGCCCGGGGCTCCCGGCAGTGGTCGGAGCCCTGGGCCCTTTAAATCACCGCCGGAGCCCCACCTCTGATGCCCAAGGCCCTGCTCCTTCCGGGGGCCCAGAGCCGCCCGCGCACTTTGCCTAGGACCCCAGCCTCCCTGCGTATTGGTAAGTTCTTCAAGTTACTTTCACCCCTGCCCTCAGTCCAAGCCCCACGAGCCTGAGTCCAGCTGACACAGGTCAGTCATGGGTGTTAAGCTGCTGTGTAGATATACCTCAAGAGGCCTACTCTAGCTTGTGCTGGAGCTGAGCAGCTGATGATCAGGGAGCTGTAATCAGCTCCTTGCAGCCATCATTGTCCACTATGTCAGAGCTGCACTTGCCTGTAATAAAGAATTGAGGCCGAAATTACATTAAATAGATAAAAAGAAAAGGAGTACTTGTGGCACCTTAGAGACTAACCAATTTATTTGAGCATAAGCTTTCGTGAGCTACAGCTCACTTCATCGGATGCATACTGTGGAAAGTATAGAAGATCTTTTTATACACACAAAGCATGAAAAAATGGGTGTTTACCACTACAAAAGGTTTTCTCTCCCCCCACCCCACTCTCCTGCTGGTAATAGCTTATCTAAAGTGATCACTCTCCTTACAATGTGTATGATAATCAAGGTGGGCCATTTCCAGCACAAATCCAGGGTTTAATAAGAACGTCTGGGGGGGGGGCGGTAGGAAAAAACAAGGGGAAATAGGTTACCTTGCATAATGACTTAGCCACTCCCAGTCTCTATTCAAGCCTAAGTTAATTGTATTCAATTTGCAAATGAATTCCAATTCAACAGTCTCTCGCTGGAGTCTGGTTTTGAAGTTTTTTTGTTGTAATATCGCAACTTTCATGTCTGTAATCGCGTGACCAGAGAGATTGAAGTGTTCTCCGACTGGTTTATGAATGTTATAATTCTTGACATCTGATTTGTGTCCATTTATTCTTTTACGTAGAGACTGTCCAGTTTGGCCAATGTACATGGCAGAGGGGCATTGTTGGCACATGATGGCATATATCACATTGGTAGATGCGCAGGTGAATGAGCCTCTGATAGTGTGGCTGGTGTGATTAGGCCCTATGATGATGTCCCCTGAACAGATATGTGGACACAGTTGGCAATGGGCTTTGTTGCAAGGATAGGTTCCTGGTTAGTGTTTTTGTTGTGTGGCTGCTGGTGAGTATTTGCTTCAGGTTGGGGGGTTGTCTGTAAGCAAGGACTGGCCTGTCTCCCAAGATCTGTGAGGGTGATGGGTCATCCTTCAGGTTAGGTTCGCTTGGAACTTTTATTATATATTTTAATAAATCAATTTAACACATGAAGTTTGTAAACTGTGGCTGTGAGATAATAGATAGATAGATAGATAGATAGATAGATTTCAGTTGGGATTGTCTCTCTTTACACCCCACTTATTGTGCCTGATCCTGTGGCAAGATCCTAATAATGTTGAATTTGTGACATTGCCATCATTTCCATGGCTGAAGTCTGTGACATCAAACACAGATTTCTTCTTTGATACACGGTCTGAGACAAAGAGAAGCTAGGGTCTGAGTGAGAAAGCTTGTATTTAAGCATACACCACTTCCATAAAATATCTGGGGTAGACATTTAAAACGCCCCAGGGGTTATGCTTGCTTATGTCATATTTGGTCCAGTCACAATCGTTCCCTTCATATCAATGTCAGGGAACTTAGGGCCTTTCTACCTTGTATATAAGACAGGGTGGTCCAGGTCCTGACTGACAACACGCCTACGGTTTCTATATCAACAGGCAGGGCAGAGCCAGGTCATCGGCCCTTTGCCAGGAAGCCGTCTGCCTCTGGGATTTCTGTCTACAGTACAATATCCATCTCGTAACTGCTCACCTTCCAGGGTCCAAGAACGCGTTGGCAGATCACCTCAGCAGGACGTTCTCATCTCTCCACAAGTGGTCCCTTCATCCGGAGGTGGTCAGCTCCATCTTCTGCAGGCGGGGAACTCCCCAGGTGGACTTGTTCGTGTCCAGGCGGAACAGGAAGTGCCACGTCTTCAGCTCGATTGGAGGGGGAGCCCTGACCTATGCCTTTCTGCTCCCATGGTCGGGGGGATCTGATCTACGCCTTCCCTCCTGTACTGTCGCTGCCCAGGGTCCTCATGAAGATCAAACAGGACAGGGAGAGGATCATCCTCACAGCATCAGCGTGGCCACACCAACACTGGTTCAGCATCCTGCTGGGCCTCTTGGTAGCAACCCCATTCTAGCTACCGCTCAAGTCAGACCTGTTGTCCCAGAACCATGGCAGTCTTCTGCACCCCAACCTGGCAGTGCTATATTTGATGGCTTGGCGACTGCATTGTTAAACACACAGGAGCAGCAGTGCTTGGCAAAGGTTCAGTGCGTTCTGTTGGGAAGCAGGAAGCCCTCCACCAGAGCAACCTACATGGCCAACTAGAGAAACTTCACCTGTTGAATTGTGGACAAAGATGTTCATCCCAAGCGGGCTTCGCTGCAGCTTATTCTGGACTACCTCCTGCATCTCAAGCTCCAGGGCTTGTCCCTCTCAACGATCAAGGTCCATCTAGCAGCTATCTCAGCTTTTCACCCGCCAGACAGAAGAGGGCAAGAGATATGTTTGTGCAAAATGGAGGGTATCTATAGCATGCACATTTCTTTCATTTAGATCAAGGATATATTCAGGTAAGTGTGTAATTATGAGATAGATCATATGTATCCAGGGGAGAACCTTCAAGTGGCCTAAATGAGACACAGAAGCCTCCAAGATTATAGTCACAGAGTTTTCAAAGAACCCTGAAGTCAGAGGGGATGGGCTTTGTCTCCCCACAGAGTGGGCAGGGGGCATAACCATCCAGTTCAGATGGTAAGACTGGGTCATTCATGCAGAGCCTTCAGTGCTATCCCATGAGCCCTGCTTCTACATAGCAGCATAGCTCCACCTGGAATTTGATGCCAGTGGGTCCCTTTCTCCACAAACACCGTCACCAAGCAGGTTAGAAAGTATGAAGCTGGAACTTAGAGAAATTAATACTAATTTCGGAATTTTTGGAGCATGGTTTGTCAGGTGATGTTGTTGAATATAATGGCTATCATCCAGCCACAATCCCTTTCTCATGCATCCAGAAACCCCCTGTGGGACCACAAATACACTGTGTTAGCATGAAGAATTTACACAAGATTAAAGGAGATGAGAGGATGATGCCACTTTGGCTTCTCTCCCCTCTCCTCTGACAGATTTGGAGCCATTTTAGCACATTTTCTGCTATTTTCATCCCTTCCACACCTGAACACAGAGGAGATTTTACAGCCTTAGTGAGGGAATCAAGCAAAGATATGAAAAAAATCATCTTTGTCCAGAGAGGAATTGATTACATATAGTCACCAGTTTTCTGGATTTGTCAGCAAAGCGCAAAAGCATTTGTATTAGACCCCTCTATTTTCCTGCAGTTCCAACATAACTAAAGAAAAATGACGCAGATACACCCAACCATTTACTCTCACATGAATATCTGCTCTCCAGTCCTCACTTGCACAGAATCCAAAATCAGACAGAACTTCTCAACTCAAACACATGTAAAGTCTTTTACTCAAACAATTATGCAAATTCTGTGAATTCTCTCTGGAAGCAGCAATGTCTGTCCTTGTCTATCCTATTCCTTTGCTGCACAAATTGCCATGTCTGAAATTCATGACCCTTTTCAGAAAGGAATGCATGCCTCAAAGTATACAGCTGGTAGAGATGGTGGAGATTTTTTCAGCAGAACAGTTTTCTGTCAAAAAATGCTGTTTCACTGAAATCAAAATGTTTTGCAATGATTTTTTTGAGGGAAAACTTTAAAAACAATTCAAATAAAATTGAGTATTTATTTTTGACTTTCTTATTTTGTTTAGACTTTGTTTAATTTTGTTCCTTTATCATTTCATTTAAACTTTAAATTTTTAAATTTTATTATATTATAGAACATGGAATTTAATATTACACTGTTATAATGTTTCAACATTATCAAAACAACATTTCGAATGACATTTTTTGACATTATTTAAATGAAATGCTTTGACGACGTCAAATATTTCAGCATTTCCCTTCTACAGTAAATTTTGAAAAATTCAATTTTTTTGTCCCATTTGGGACAAAATGTTGGAAATTCCTGAGATAGAAATTCTGTTTTCTGACCGCTCTAATAGCTGGCATTATTTCAAAGAAAAATAACCTATCTATAATCCACACAGCCTTCTTCTGCTTGCAGAAGGAGATAATAAATAAGCTGTTTCCAACTGCAAATAGGAAACTATTTAAAACCATGACACATATTCTGCATGAAATATATATATTTCTGTTTGAAAGGTAACTACAATAATTGTTGTCAAATAGCTCTATATTTTAAGAAGTTATCAGGCTGAGCAGATGTTTCTCTCTTTTTCTGTACCTTACGGTAGCTGTAGCTTTGAATTGTGAATTGTGATGGCTTCTGACAACTTTGGGTAAATCCCTTGTAGGAAGCTTCCCAACGCAGCTCTCTAAGAAATACTCTAAAAGATGAAGCCATGCTGTTTCCAGTATCAGTTAGCAGCTGTCCAAAAAAACAGCTACAATTTATGAACCACAAAGATTGTTTGTCTCTTGTGGTGTCTGCATTTAATATGCAATTTTATGTAAGTCTTAGGCGCAGCCTACACTATGATTATAAGTGAGTCAAGTGATCTAGTCACAAACATGATCAACAAGTTTAAAAACTGTCAGGTGGACAAGACCTTTCCTTGTTGTTGAGTAGCTAAGACCTAATCATTTCCCTGGAACCAAGCTACATCCTTGGACAGTCCACAGTTTCATCTCAATTACAGGATCAGGGACTGCTCTACCAATTTTGCCGCCCCAAGCAGATGCCGCTGAATTGCCGCAGCGTCTGGAAGAGCAGCGGAGCTGCCGCCCAAAAGCCCCTTCAGGACATGGACTGCCGTCCCATTCTGAATGCCGCCCCAAGCACCTGCTTGGAAAGCTGGTGCCTGGTGCTGGCCCTGTACAGAAACATGCTAAGGTCCTGTGTACTCTATAAATGTTAATTGTGCTGCAAGGGTCAAGGGGCCAACCATGTTGTGACCAACTCTCCTGACTCAACTATTGCTATAGTATAGACAGGGTCTTACTGTTCCACTTTCTTTGCCTTCTCCTTTCAGCACAAAAACTTCTGGACATAAAATGCCAAGGCCTACCATTCTTACTCAGTTTTCAATCAGTCCTTACTCCACCAAAATTCACATGTGCTCATGGGAGCTTTGCCTGAGTAAGAACTGAGTGAAAACAAAGTAGAGATATTCATACTTTGGACCAGTCAGAATACAAATGTTTGCAGTCTTGAATTAAAATGTTTGTCTTACTGTCACTTCTCATATCAATTTGTTCGAATAGGGATATGATTAGATTAAATGCTCACCATGCCAACCGGAACTTTGATTTGAAGAGGGCAACTGGATCTTTGCACAAAAGACAAAAAGAGCACAGCAAGACAGAACAAAAGTTTGTTGATGTTTTAAAAAGCTTTTACTGTAATGAACAAAGATCTTTTGCATTTTCAATAACACTTTAAAATAATGGCTTAATCATTATTAATTCCTTTGGTACGTCTTATGATAACATTAATCATGATTAAATCATTTGGTGCAAATGTGGATATCGTAAGTACTGCTAGAGCATTTCCACTGTAATTCAGTGTTAATTAACTGGAACGTTATTTTACTGTGTCACCAAGTTTTTAACATTAGGAGAACAGAGGTAGAGTACCACTGCATTTCCTGCTGGCTTTAAGATCTGAATCCTGACTGAATAAAAAACCCTGCTGGACTGCTGTAATGAAGTCTATGGCAAAATACCAAAGCTTCCATTGCCTTGGGCTACAAATAGCTACTACTTTAACTCCATGGTCAGAGTACTCTCTTGGGACACAAGGAACCTTAATTCTACTGCTGGCAATGACTTTCCCTTTCTTAGCTGCATACATACAACATTAATTTTTAAACATTACCACATACATTAAATACTCACTTCAAGGTGACTTACAAAGACATATGTCCCATATGTGTGAATGAAGTTTTCGTAAGCACAAATTTATATGCAAAATTCACACTTTGGAAAACACCTCTTACACTAACCCAGATAGATATTTGACTTCTACAGGATAAATTGCCTGCTACCTATTCATTAATAATTTTCCCACTGATGACTGACATTTGGATATCAAGGTGGAAAAAAGATAGCATAGCACTAGACTGCACATCTTGGAGGAGTAAAAGGCATTCATTAGATTAGGTATTCCAGCAAATGACATGCCAAAGTCTTGACAAAAATCATGTCAAAAGTCATGTCAATCATTCATTCCTCTCTCTCTCTCTCTCATTTTTTTTTGTTTGTTTTTGGTGTGTGTGGCACTAGCTCAAAAGCACATTTGTCTATGGATGACAATAACGCACACTGGCACCTAAAATATGTAGTTAGTACCTCCACACACTTGAAAGATGAGAGCCACACTCCAAATGTGATGCACCAAGTTGCTGACTGATATTCATGGACATGAGAATACAAATACACATATTTGTGTATTCCCCCTGGAAAGACTTCTGCCAGTGAGGGGCAAAATGGAGCACATCAAACCATAGCAAAGGAATTCAGATCCTGTGGTCTCTAGGGTGTTTAACCCTCTGGAATATATACAAAGGAAGACAAAATGCAATCAGCCCCACAGCAGAAAAAAACTGCCATGGCACTCAACAGCCATCCCTTCAGCTAATTCAGAAATGGTGTTAGCAGGTTCCAAAGAGAATCCCAGCCAGTGCCCTTGACTAAAAAGGATAGTGACTTTGATTTAGCCCTTAGGGGTACCTTCAAAGGTTAACATTGAGGGGGGAAATGTAGATGGATCTTTAGCACTTCAGGAGGAATGGGAATATAATACAAAATTCTCCTCACGGGGGAAAAATAAGGACCCTATTACACATAAAATATACTTAGAGATGTGGTTCAGAGTAACTGGGACGAGATGACTTTTCACAATTGCCCAGTTGAACCATTCAGTAGACAGAAGAGGTACAGCAGATATAGGAACACATATCCTGCAGTTAACTCCTAGTTATGCTGTCCTCATAATGAATAATGATGAAAATATAACAATAGCAAGATAATACAGCAAAAGAGGGAGACCTATGTGGGTTAACCCAAAGTAGAATGCTGGTCTCAAATACTAAATACCCCGCTATCGCCAGAAATACAATGGGAAAGGTTAAAGAAATATATTATGTGGGGGATTTTTTTGTTACAATTTTTTTGAGAGAGACAATAGGAAAAGGAACACAGCTCCTTTAATCCTGTAATCTTGCTGTTACCAATCAGCTGGGGTACATTTCAGTTTGTTCACTTGTCAACTATATTAAGAGTCCTTTAGTGAGCTTTTTTTTTTAAAAGTAAATACTGAATGACACATTTATAAGTAGATCTCCCTGACCATTCCTTTTTAGGTCTGAAGAATATAAAATGTGGACAAGTCATGCAGTCCCAACTCCTGATCAGTGCGCTAAGGAGCTTAGACTTTCACTGTTGATTAGTGAACTGTGGAACGACTGACACAAAATATACTATGGGTGCTGTTAGTTCAAATATTGCAGGGTCAATCATCCAGTTCATGCAGAATATTTTGAACAGCACTGAAGGAAATCACTCAAACAAATCATGAATTTTAACAAATAGGTTATTGAATCATTTATTACTTTGACCACATTATGTGTCCTTGTGAACACAGCATGAGGTGTAAACTCTTGAGTTTAAGGGCAGGAAATATACACTGAGATTATTAGGCATACAACAGTGTATTTTTGCAGGTGTGTTTATAATTCCCATTGGAATTCAAATTGTCTCTCAAAATTCATGAGTGTTCAAATTGTCCATAGTGTTACTTCTCATTTATGAATGAAAAGAGGAATTTTTGTTCTGTTCCACTAGTTAAGATTTGCTTCAAATCATCCACAGTTTGAGTATCTATGAGTAATTTCCTTAACAAACATGCATCATATAATTTACCTCAGTAGTTTGGGAATATCTTAACACTGTTGAATTTTCATGAGCGTCTCTGAAAAGAAATATATTCAACTAGAGAATGGTGATGAGTTGTTCTCCATCTCCACTGAAGGTAGGACAAGAAATAAGGGGCTTAATCTGCAGCAAGGGAGATTTAGGTTACCTATTAGGAAAAACTTTCTAATTATAAGGGTGGTTAAACTCTGGAACAGGCTTCCAACGGAGGCTGAGGAATCCCATTCATTATAGATTTTTAAGAATACCTGCCAAGGATGGTCTATGTTTACCTGGTCCTACCTCAGCACAAGAAGCTGGACTTGATGACCTCTCAAGGTCCCTTCCAGCCATATATTTCTATGATTCTATTTTTTTTTACAGGTCAAAATGGTTTTCTACTGTTTATTGCTCTAGAATAAAAATGTTATGGGCTCTCACTACAAACCTTCATACTCTGCCCTCAATGATAAAGGAAAAAATATAATTGTTCATGTCATATTTCTAAATGTATGATTACAGTGTCACTACGATGGAAGTCAGTTGTAGGGATTTCACCAACCACAAATCTTTTTCAACTTTCTCATCTCAGCTAAGTTTGTTCTTCACCAACAGTATTCTACACTAATACAGATCTTTTTTGTTCACTTCCTTGTTTGTGCATCAACATTAATAATCATGCCAAACTAAATTCTGCAGCAGAACCAGCTGGGGGAGCACAAGAATGGAATTTTTGTGGGTTGTGTCAAAATGGAGCTCTAAAAAACAATTAACAGAGCGGTGGGTTTTCACAAATAAATGAACATTGGTGACATTTAAAATTGCAAAGGACAGTCCCCACCAGATTATAATTGAAAAGTCAGTAGTTCAAATTTTGGACCTAACCTATCTGATGGTGTCAATTTATGTTAGCCTCTACTAAGGATTGTAATTGCACATAAAAAGTGTGACCAACAACTGCCTCCACAATCCATCCACATTATAACTGCAAAAATAATCTACATCACCCACACAGTCCCCACTGAAATCCCTCCACAGGTTTGCTCTCATTTCCTGCATTAAATTCAAGCATCCTACCCGTGTCTTCTAAACCCAATCGAACTTAACACCTTCCTGTCTTCATTTCCTCTTACTGTGCACCCCACTCCTTCACTTCACCTCATTTTTTTACATCATTACATGTCCCTAAATTAAGCAACTTCTTCACTTGTTTCTCCCACATTCATCTCTGGGCTTTTAAGTCTTTGTAGCTTCCATGCCTGGGACCCAGTGCTTAATTTGTGCCAGGGCTTGTCAGGGCTGAGCCCTGGCAGCTCTAGGCTTGGCAGTTCAAAGCCCCGGCCCCTCTGGGCTTGCTGCCTCAGTTTTAAAAGTAAAAAAATTGCTTGAGCCTCAGCACCTAATTTCTTGAGGCCAGGCATCTCTTTCATTACAAATTAAGCACTGCTGGGACCCAGTCTGCTATGCTGCCACCCTCTCATCCTTCAAGTCAAGTCCTAAAAAACCAAACCCTCCCTTCTCTGTTCTTTTAACAATGTGTCTGTGTGCAGGTAAGCACACCTATGCCTGTATGTGCAAAGGAAAATAGAAGAAAATTATTAAAGTACCTTAAAAAAAGATCTTAACCTTCAAGATACTTGCATCAACTCCTACAGCAAGCACATTATCTCATCAACAAAGCCCTTGTCCTAATATACTTCTCATAATCCCTTTCTGGTATTTGTCCATATTCCTTAAGTATTTCTTCTCAACCTGTGGCCTAATCATGTAAACCTTTGCTACCAAGCACAGTGCGCACTCCTGTTAGTAACCCCATTAAACTTATGACAAAATATGAAAGAATCTGCATAAAGTGCGAACAGGGTATCTAGCTAATCATGGTGACTGACTGCCTTGGGCTGTCAGCTAGGACTGAACTCGAGACCTCTCTCAGTAAAAGCATGAGACTCTACTGCTTCAGCTAAAGGACTAAGACTAAAAGTCTAGTGCCCTTGAAGTCAAAGGGAGTTTTGCTACTGACTCCAGTGGTGCAAAGATTTCACCATGGGTCCCTTAGCTGGCAGCTGTAACATATTCATTCAACTCTTTATGCAGACCAGCTACTAGAGGGAGATAAAGACCTACCACAGTAACATGGGCTACACAACAGTAGCAGCCAAATCTTTAGAACTCTACTGTTGCTCTAATCAGGCAACTCCTTACAGCAGTGGTACTGCCAAAAACCAACAATTACTTTGTCAAATTGAAGAAGTGTTAACTAACAAAAACAGTAAGTTTACTCAAAATTACAATGTTTCATACTCAAAGAAATCAGACACAAAGGGACAAATCCTGCAGTTGTTAATCAGATCTTACTCAAGAAAAATTCTGAATGATTTTATTGGGCATTGTAAATGCTCAGCATTTCTGGAAAATCAGGCCTAAATATGGCCCGAGGAACCTAACTTTGGGTATCTACCCTTGGAAAGTATTCTTTGGCCAGTATTCTTATCCAGAAGATCATTTGAGAAGTGGAATACAAATATGTGTCTGAGACACTAGCACTGCATTTATATTTCAGAGGAAATCTGATGAGCAGGATTGGTGTAAGGAGTGCTATGCTGTGGTAGACAAAGTATTCCACATGAAGGGACACATCAAAAAAGACAAGGAGACACTTAAAGGACAAATATTTGAATAGAGTATTAAGGCTGAATCATAGGGGTGGGAGGGCAAGGTAAAAAGAACTATGTCAGAGGGGCAGGGAAGGGCGGAGTTATATAGGATCCTGAAGGCAAGGACAAGAGTTTACAATTTTATGTAATGGGGGGAAAGGAGCCAGTAGAAGGATTTGAAGAGAGGAGTGACTTGGTCAGATTGACAGGCTAGTATGAGAATGGTAACAACTACCTTTTGTATGAATCAGAGTGGGGAGAGATGTGTGCTGGCCAGGTTAGACTATGGGAGGTTGCAATAATAATCAAGGCAGAAGAATGGACAAGGGTTTAGCTCTTGGGATAGAGAATGAGGAATGGACTTTCAAAATGTTGATGAACCGGCAAGACAGGTGCACAGACTAGAAGTGATGAGCAAATCATAGGGAGGAGTTGAAGATGACACCCAGCTTATGAACCTGAGTGGTGTGGAAGAAGTTGGTGTTGTCAATGGTATTTCAGCAATTCAGATGCAATCTATTCTCCAAAAGTAATGTGCCAAAATTAAAGTTATCATGTACAAGCTGAGAAGCAGTACACATTCACTGTATCCGCTCTATCAAACTGTACAGTGTTTTCGAAGGTGTGGGACAGCTTGTGTGTACTACACACCAAAACCAAAGCACATGGTTTTCTGCTAATATTGAAGTGATACCCTTCTTAAAAATTATTTAGAAAACTGACAGCGAGATACCTACCTGTAGCTATGTGAATTGACATCAGCTGGGGATCAAGCTTACTATATCTTTAGTTCTTTCTGACACTAGGCTTAATTTACAAAAATAGCACATTTACATTAATATTTGAGAATGAGAGCCACAAATAAGAACTTAAGTGATGCATATGGTGTGAAAGATGAAAAGATTTTTCAAATTTGATTAATGTTTTAATACTGTTTTTTAAAACAATAAAGCAAACTAAGCTTTCAGATGGATGGAATTTTTTATAAGACATAATGGGTCTGATTTTACTCTCTGACCACCTGGTCTGAGATCATAGCATACCATCATATCATGTCATACAGGTGTAACTCCACTGACTTAATGCAATTGATTTCCATGGAGTTATTCCTCATTCACCCTCATGTGGAGAGGAAAGTCAGGCCCAATTAGTTCTACTGAAGCATGAGCCTCTTATGGAGTTGGCAGAAATCTTAGAATTAGTTGTCAGGAAATGGCTAACCATCTAGAGAAACATTTTATAGATCTCAGTAGAAAGCAGTAAGAAGTCAATGTTGGTTTTTCATGGGATTGTATAAGTGTGTGTACTAGAAAATGATCTTAATTGAGCCAGTTTAGAAATGTTCTTTCTGATCAATGTATTGATTTAGTTTTAATTTGATTCCTGGCCTAGTGATCATCTTTACGTATTTTCATATGTGTACTGGGAATTTGGAGCTCACATGAACACATAAAGAACTTCATTAACTAATAAAACGGTGATTTTGCAATGCATAAGAAGCAGAGCAGATGTTCAAGATAAATGGCTACTTTTCTGGTGGGGCTCTAGAGCAACTACTAGAGAGTGCACTGCTTCACAAGCATCCTCTTATAAATATTAATGACATGCTGAAGTTCCAAAGAGGAGGGACTTGCTATTTATCACTAACTCTGTGATTCTCAGAGGGATATGGGAAGAAACTCCGACATTAGGTGTCATCTGTGTCTAAGAGAGAGAATTTAATCTCTGATTTTATGCAGACCACTAATCATACACCACAAGGTAATAAAAACACATTTATTTTCAAATGTGTATTTCCTATTAATTGAGCTATTCTTTCACCAAAGTGCCACTCTGATGTGTTGAATCCATTTTCTTTCCCATTAATAGTAAGACAACATAGACCTGATTTTTCTTTCACAGCATTTTTAAAGACTGATCCTGCATACACTTATGTAGGTGAGTATATTTGCCTGCATGAATAGTCACACTGACGTCACGTTCTGGGATCATCTGCATGAGTAAAGTTCCCAATCCATGTGTTTTCAGGATTGTGCCTTAAGTCTTGTGTATACCCACTGGTCCTGATTCTGATATCATTTGCTCCAGTGTAAATCAAGAATAACTCCTCTGAAGTCAATGGAATAGCACTAGTTTAAAAATCAATGTAAATTAGCTCAGAATCAGGTCCAAGAATTCCTGATTTACACTGCTGTAAGACAGCAGAATGATTCCCTAAAGGATGTCACCAGAGTAACTGACCACAGAATATGTCTCTCTACCTTGAGTGCTGAGCAAAAGTTCTGAGCTGAAGTCTTTTTACGATGCTAGAAGAAGAAATACGTCTCTTTTACATGCTTCATGTTATATTGTACCAAGCAATGTAATTTTGATAGAATTAAAGAAGTTTAGACGTGATTCTTTTTATATCCCTACCTCTCAGAATCTTTACTTCTCTGCACTAGTCTCTCAAACCCCAACTCAACCTGAGCTGCAGACAAAGTTGTGTTCTAACTTGTGTTTGAAGGATAAGTGCAAATGAAAAAACTAACAATTTCTTCTTGCTGGCAAATATTTGTCTGTTGCCAGGTAGGATCTGCATGATTTTAGATTTATAATGAAAAAGTTAAACAATTCAACCAAAAACATAAACTTTTTCCCCTTAGGAATCAAAGTGGCAACTTTTGCATAATATATCAATTTACAGCTCAAAATCAGGAATAGATCCATGCAAACCATCTGCACCTTGCAAGTTTTAACACATCTTCCTTTTGTCACTATCAGTAAAGTGGAAGAAGTTATGCAGAGCATGTGGTCTGCTTTCACAAATAATTTCTATGGAAAACAGCAGTCAGACAGTAATACAGGCCCAAGGTGACCTCATTACTGAAATTTGTTCTAGTTGTCATTAGACATATCACACTGTGTCACTCAAATCAGCAAAGAAATAAGAGATACTGACATGTAGCACTGGTGATTAGAGATGAAAAATACTGCTACACCCTAAGAATCCCTTGATGGAAGAGGAATATGGATAGTATTTAAGATTCAATCACCCCCTGATCTGTCATTATTGTCTTTATGGCTCTATTCTTTGTCTACTTGTTAATTTTTCTCCCTCACAAGGGAGAGCACCTTTTCTTGAACAATATCTCATAGTCAGACATTTACTGGACAGCTGCATTCTGCAAAATATTGCAGAGACTTTAGTAGAGTAGATAGTAACTTACATATTGGGTCAAGACATTTTACAGCAATTCTGGCAAACCAATTTGGACATGAGTTTTTATCATTGTTCTGAAGATTTATTTTCATCCCATGGCCCATTTTTAGATATTATTTCATTCCTTTATATGTTTTCAATATACAGTCATAGTGCCCTGGAGTTCTACATTCATGGGACACAATCATGGGAGATCTTCTCCAAGAAAATCCAAGATGCTGCAGGGAATGGTATTAGTGACTCAGAAGGTGGCACTGTTTGCTAATAGACAGTATTGAACCAATGCCTCACACGAGTGCTAAGGAAAAACACTGCTGCCTGAAGTGTAAATAATTCAAACGAGATTTAGCGCCAGATGCTGTGGCTAAGTTGATTTACCCCAGCTGAGGATAATGTCCATCATTCATGGCTATTTAAGATCTCAAGATGGATATTTTTGCAAAAAATATCCTAAAGAGCAAAAGTGTCGAGCCTTGTCCCAAACATTATGGCCAAATCTCATTTTGATTAATTACATTCTGCCACCCAACATTTTCACTGCGATGTAAAAGCAAAATGGGATTTATTGTGCTATTGTGTCCTGAACTGCTGGGTAGTGTTACTGTGCACTGTAAGCAGTTGCCCTTTCCACCCCAGAGGTGCTGCACGGAGCATTCTGGCCTTTGTCACAAAGTGTGTCATTGATCC
Organism: Natator depressus; assembly: GCF_965152275.1. Lineage (NCBI taxonomy): Eukaryota > Metazoa > Chordata > Testudines > Cheloniidae > Natator > Natator depressus. Next base: position 243,766,403 of record NC_134235.1, on the reverse strand, counting down.
AAGACTAACACAGTGGAACAATCTTTCCTTGGGACTGACAACAGCACATTTCCTTTATAGTTGTTACTTTCAGTCTTATCACCCTTTTTGAACAAAGGCAGAATAACACCCTTCTTGTAGTCATTGGGGATGATATAAAGTGTGCCAGATGGTCTGGAAGAGCTTATGCAGACAAGTACAACAATACTCTCACCTGTTTATTTCATTTGCAAGGAATGAAGCTGAAAGAAGGTTAAGTTGATCAAATGGAATTTTAGCCCTGTGTATTGCTCTGTCCATGTGGCTCAGTAGTTTCCAGCCTAACTCCTTGCATTGCCTGTTTTATTGATGTTCCCCTCAATACCAGTGCCTCCAGGGAACATGGACCCGCTGTCTCCAATCCCACTGATCATATTACATCTTCCCTATTTTACAAACATTTTAATATAAAAAGTAAAAACATAACTGGTGCCCAGACTCCCATCCCATGTCCCTTCAGCTGCAGGTTCCTGGCATGTAGCCAAATTGGAGTCTGGCCTTTACCACAGACTTAGGCGCAGGGGCATCATTTCTGAAAAATTCAGGGAGGAGGATGGTGGCAGGAAAGCTGTGTCAACATTTCCATTTCTGCCTCCTGCAGAGGCCGTGGCTGCTCATGGGACATTAGTGGGCTGGTCCCATCCGGCAGTGGGGTGGGAAAGTGGTATACCGGTCCTATTCCACAGAGTTTGTCTCACCAATGGCTGGCCTGAGGAAGGGATTGGGACCCAGCTCGCTCCGTGCTCAGCTCCAGCCCAGGCCACCACTGCTGCTTCCTGTCCAGACAGCAGGGAGAGGAGGCCAGTGCTGACAATACAGTGATTAGAAGCTCTGCCCCCGCAGGATTTTGCCCAAAGGCCCGGGAAGACACTGCAGCGCTAGCCGGCAAGGATCTATGAAAAGTCTGTGGGGAGCAAACCAAGGTCTGGGGGAACAACTGCCCCGCCGCCTTATCACAAATGTCTCCCCGCTCAGCTGGTTACATAATATCGGAGATAGTTTGGTCTCCTCAACTGGCGATCAGACCAGGAGTGACCTCTCTTTGTCTCCCGCCTCCGAGTCTAGCAAACTCTCTCTTTGTAGAGTCTCTGTGGGGCTGGCCTTTGGATGGTTCTCTGTCTCTGTGTTCTGTGATGATCTGTATCTTTGTAGGCTCTCCTGGGTATTGTGTTTGGTGGCTCATAACTGCCTCCTTGTTTCTTCAGATCACTTGTTCCGTTGCGTAATCACCTTTACGACCATGGAACCTCTCATAACTCCTTTAGACCATTCTTTCTGGTGTCTCTCTAATGGCTGGATCCTCACAGGTGTGTCTGTCTCCAGGGCTGGTAGGTCCTTCGCTGACCTGATGTACTCCAGTGCCTACTTTCTTTGATTGTTGGTCATCTCCTCTTGGCAGCATCTCCATCCTCCTGGCTACAACAGGTCTCCCCTCACTAATAACAGAGTTTTGGTCCCTCATCCCGTCAGTGTCTGCGCTGGACTTTTTTTAGCATCCGGGAATTCCTGTATGCCAAAAATGCTAACAATGGGAAAGAAGCAGAAGAAACAGCCTTGTGTAACAGTCTTTTAGTTGTTTTCACAGTAGATTCCACCTTATCATGACTCTCTGAATATGCTGACGAGGAGGTGTGGTGGTCAAACTCCCATTTCCATGCAAATTCCTGTAATTCTTCCAAAGCAAATTAGGGGTCCACTATCAGTGAATACAGTGTCCAGAATGCCATATATGACAATGTGGGCCTCAATTTGCCAATCACTGACTTCATTCTTGTATAAGACAAGCTCATCAGCCTCCCAAAAATTTGTGTAGTACTCTGTAATCAAGTACTGCTTTTCGCTGAAGGTAAATAAGTTTGTTCCCATGGTTGGGTGGGTAGCTCATGTGGTAACAGAGTTCCCAAGTGGTTATCACATGACTGGCAGGTGTCACACCCTTCTATCAAGAAGCAGAGTTCTGTATTCATTCCTGGTCAGTAAACACACCCTTGAACCTGTCTAAGACAGCAGTCAATGCCCAGGCCTGAAGTATGTACTTTTTGCATGACATCGTTATGTATCAAGGTGGGGACAGCAGCTCTCTGTCCTTGAAATACGATTCCATCCTCACATTCAGTTGATCTTTAATTTTAAAATATGGCTCTGCTCCTATTGGTACTCGGCTTTACCTTCTGGCCACCCTGCTGGTATCGCTCCCTGCCTGTTTGGATGTCCTTTTCTATAGCCTCCTGGATTTCCATCAGCTTTGCTATTGAAACTGGGAGATAGTGCAGCATAGTAATGGATTCAATGTCCTGATTCCTAACCCCCAAGTCACTGATTCTAGGTATGTATGTCCTTCACAGGGTGTCAGCTAAGACCAGTAATCATCCTGATATATCTGATCTCTACCTGGAAGCACAGGAGGCACATCAATATGCACGGCAATTTCTTTGGAGCACTGAGAAAGATCTTTGCCATGACTGTCTCTAAGGGGTTTGTGGTCTGGTTGCACTATTACTGGGTGGCCATAAATGTACTGAGGGAATTGCTCCGCTCCAAATACCACAACCAGAAGCTCATTTTTAATTTGGGTGTTCCCCTGTTCAGACTGTGACAGGGCTCGGCTGGTATAAGTGCTCCTGCAAAAGAGCTACGCGAGTCCTTCTCCGATACATCACTCTGGAGCAATTGGAGCACCCCTGGCTGATAGTACTTCAGGACAGCAACAGCTGTTATCATTTCTCTCAGCATGTCAAATGCTTCTGTTGGCCAGTCCCACTCAACATCCTGCCTTGTGAGCTGATGTATGGGTTCCGCTACTGCAGCCAGGTGTGGAAGGAGCTTTGACAGAAAATGTATTATACTGTACCCCTTTCACATCCTTTCAAGCTGGCATGTCTGACTGTCTCCATCTGGTTGGGATGTACTTTCAGTCCCTCTGCTGTAAGCAGATGTACAATGTATGTCAATTCACGCTGTTGGAGTCACAATTTTGGGGGGGGTTGAGTTTTGGGTTCTTGCACCGCATCACTGCAGAAAAGCTTGTAGTTTTCTGTCATGGTCTCATTCAGCTTCTGTATCATTGCTCTTCACCTACAGTGAGGATATCATCTGCAATTATTTTAACCCCAGGCAGTCCTTCCAGTCCTTGAGTGAGTCTTCTCTGGGTTACTTCAAGTGCTGGGCTTACAGTCATCGGCATAGAAAGACATCTGTAGCGACCAAATGATGTTGCAAAGGTTTAGACTCTTTATCCAGGTTTGTGTGCCAAAAAACAATCCTTCACATTACAGCTGTAAATATTCCTGCTTTGGAAAGTTCTGGCAAAAGGTCATCAATTGTGGGCAGTGTATTGTGGCAAATTTTCAATACCTACTTCAGTGGGTTTGGGTCCATGCAGATGCACAGTGACTTCTTTACAGCACATGCTGCTTACCCAGGCTATCCTGGCCTCTACAGGCGCTATGATACCCCTACTCTGTAGGCTTTCAAGTGCCTTGCATACTGGATTATGTAATGCAACTGGAATTTTCCTTCATGGTAAGCATACAAGTTCCACTGTCGGGTCTACTTCCAGTTGCAGTTTTCCTTCAAGGCACCTGTCGTCTTTGAAAAGATCCCCATATGCTTTTGAAATTGTCTCCATTGTCCATTTTTGCTTCTTGCACTACATTGCACTTATAAAATTCTGATGCTGCACCCTGATCAGATCCATAGCTTGAATGGCTGTTTTCCACAAAACAGGACATGCTGCTTACCATCCACTACCACAAATGTCAGTTGGTACTGTCTGTTATTTTTCAGGTCAGTTGCTATGAACCCACATTTTCATTTGAGCTGCATTATGCTCTCATTGTACATTATTAGATTGCACCTGCTCTTTGTAATGGGTGTGTTTGAGTCCAATTCACCCGGAGGAACCACGCTGCAGGAGGCCCTATTATCCCTCTGAAATTGCAGGGCGCTTCTCTATTAACATTGTTGCATGTATGGAAATTGGTATTGTCCCTTGTTTATTTCTTCTCTTAACAGCCTGAACCTGATATGTTCTTGGACTCAAGGAGCAACTCATTTATGTCTGGCTGAACTCATTTCACATGGAGATTCATTGTATGCAGAGACTTGCAAGTCTACTCTGAACTTTGCTAATTCTATGAAGTAGAGGGACTAGCGCAGTCTGAGTTGCTCATCCCCTTAGCGACTAAGATATTTTATATAATTTGAAGAGCAGCTTCTTTTTTAGCCCTACTTCTTCTTCCTCTTCCTCCTCCTCCTCTCTGAAACATATTTTCAGCTACTACTTTTGCCTTGTAGATATCTATTTAAATAGAATGTTTTCTTGAAACTTGTGTGTTCAGTGCTAACCTCTTGACATACTGAAATCAAAGAGAGGTTGGTTGGCCACTGGCCTCCCCTGGACTAGGATTTGGTTCTCAATTAAATGCAATTAAATTTTTCAGCCTCTAATTTTAAAGAGTGATTATGTGCATGGCTGTGTTTTTCAGCAAGATTCCCTAAAATGTTTTTCATAGATTTTAAGGACAAAGGGGACCCTAGCGATACCTAGTCTAACGTATAGTATAATACAGGCCATAGGACTTCCTTGAATTAATTCCTGTTTGAACTAGAACATATCTTTAAAAAAACAACAACACCCAATCTTGATTTTAAAATGTCCAATGATGGAGAATCACCACAAATCTTGATGATTGTGATCAAGTCACTCTGTAACCTTCTATTTGTTAAAGTAAACTGATTGAGCTCCTGTAAGGCATGTTGTCCAAGTCTTTAATCATTCTTGTGGCTCTTCTCTGAACCCTCTCCAATTTATCAGCTTCCTTCTTGAATTGTGGATACCAGAACAGGACACATTATTCCTGCAGTAATTCATCCTACTGCACATTGTTTATGTGTGCATCTAGGTCAAATCCTTCTCTAGATACATACTTGTGATCAATACACTTTCAGACATATACCTGTGTACATGTACACGTACACACATATACACACACACACACACACACACACAATATGCTTGATCTGGAGCCCACTTAAATCAATGGGGTCTTTTCATTGATTTCAGTTAGGCCCTATACTATTAATCACTTTAACAAAATGTTTCACGCAGATCATCATATGGTGTAAACAGCATCTGCATACTGATTTAGGCTGTCTCTTCACTGGGTCCTACATGAACTGCTCTATTAGCATTGGGAATCATGCTGTTCTCACGTGTACTAGATTCTTATTCTCTGTGACCATAATTTAAAGCAATGATAAAGTCAGCAGTTTACATTTACCCAACTCCGTGTGCAGCGATAGTATCATCTGAATGTTCTTTCAGTAGATTATAATGTGGGTCACACACAAAGTCTGCCATCAGAAGACATGTAGTGGGGGAAAATAAGGATAAACTCACACTATTAAAAAAGCTAGCCCAGAGCCTTAGTACTATATAAGAATTACTACTATACTTGCGCCTAGTCTCATAGGTTATATCCTTGGTAGTTTTACATCACTGGAGTGAATGGTTCAAGCACTTTGCTCATACTCAACAAACAATCTAAAGGTCAGTGCCATCACCCTTTCACTAAACACCAAAAATAGCTATGCCCCTTTGCTTGTAGCTCCTTCTTCACTTTTAAAAGCTGCATTTATAAAGTTTAAAGGTAAAAGGCTTTTCAAATCCTGTATCACAGAAAATCATGGGTAGCTTTTTCACTGCAGCTTCGCATTTTGGAATTTCTTTAACAGTCCTATTAATGGGAAATGAAAAAAGTCTACACCCTTTAGATATGTTTCTAAGGAATTTACTCTCAAGAGTGTAAAATATATCATCAATAAGAACTGCTTTGCTATTCACACACACACACACACACAAAATGTAAAACCCACCCTCCCTACGTGTATGAATAACTCACTTTCTCTCAACCTACTTGGAAAGTATAATTTAAGGAAGATCAAGAGGTTATCTGAAAAAAAAAAGTCACTGAAACAAGCAGAGCTATACCCAGACTAAAAATAAAACCTTTTCATAAATACCAGTGCCAACTTGCAGCTGTGTGCGCACAGATCTAACATGGACTATTCTACTTGATATTAACCAGCGATCCTTATATGGTACATGGTTATTTATCAGAACAAATGCATATGCTGCACCTGAATGTTACCTTTTCAAGGAAACACATCAATTACATTCCAATGTGAAATCTTACGCTTTGTAGGCTGTACAGTAAGTTACAATTTATAACTACCTGGACACAAATGAATGTGAATGCTACCCTAGAACTATTTCAGTAGCTTAGTTTAGAAAGTCAAACACATTATGTCTTACTAAAAATCCAGTGGAACACTGAGAATGAAGGTCTTGCTTCCCTACTTGCTACTGCACTGGCCTTTAATTGGTAGAAAATTTCCAGTGCTGTAAACAGAACATCATATCCAGGCAATGTGCCAATCTATTTCTAACTTTGCAACACATCAACAGGTACTTTTATGGCTCAATAATAACAATAATGACTGCAAGTTGGAAATTATTAAACAAAAAGGCCTGGATTAAGGGTTTCAACACTTATCTACTTGGTTTCACTGGGAGTCCTCAGCTTCTCTACATGGTCATAAAATACCAGAAAATGCCTCTCCGTTGGTTATTATTCCTTAATAATTAACTCATATCAGACCGTCAGGATGGTCTTGTGGTTAAGGTGCTAGAGTGGGACTCTGGAGACTAGGATTCAATTCCCAGCTCTGCTACAGACTTTGCCTGATCTTGGGCAAATCACTCAGGCCCAGATCCATAAAGGGACTTTGGCATCTAAGTCCTAGATTTAGGTGCTACTGTGATCCTCAAAACCACTGCTTAGCTGCCTTGTCTAAATCTATAGACACCTATACTCAAGTCAGGGCCTAAATTTCCACTGTATAAGTTCCATAGGTGCCTATGTTTCTGCTTCTGGGCATGTGTTTCAGGCAGGCATCCAGATGCCCATCTCATGCCTAATCCCAGCGTCATCAAGCTAGGTGGAGGAGATAGGAGGGGCAAAACCTATCTCATCTGGAAAGCCAATCCGGTAGGTGTGCTCTGAGCAAGCCTAACACCACCTAAAATAACTGGGATGGACGAAGAAACTCGCACATCTCAAGTGAGTACCCTCACTGTGGGGCTCCAGATTATAAGGGAGGCCTCCTCCCACAGTCCAGCCATTGTGTATGGAGTTAGGCATATGCATAAGCCACTGACTCCCGGAGAGGAATTTTTGGCTGTGGATCCCAAGCAAAGATAGGCACCTCCCTCTAGCCCAGCATTAAGCACTTCCCTGGCTTGGTGGGGGGAGACTTAGGATACACCCCTCTCATTGGTATCTCTCATTGGCTCCCTTAGGTAGCTCCCTGCCTAATACACTGGCATTTGTGGATCCCATTTGTGTCTCTATCTCTCCCCACACATTGCATAGGGAGCCAGAGCACCTAATTCAGGCTGTATAGATTGCAAGTAATTTTCTAGACTCCAAAATTCCTTTGTGGAGCTGGACCTCAATCTCTGTGTCTCAGCTCTCCCTCTGTAAAATGGAATAATTTCTCTCATCATTTGTCTGTCTTGTCTCTAGATCATAAACACTTCAAGGTGGGGTGTCTCTTAGCAAGTGCTCATACAGAGCCTAGCACAATACAGTCCTAACTTTAGTTGGAACCTCTTGTACTTCTGTGTAATAAAAATAATCATAATCAAGAACTTCCAGTTGTGTCTGTATTTTTAGGATATGAGACATGTTGTCCACATTTTGTAAGACATAAAGTATGCACATAAAAATTCTAAGATATGCATGATACCATGAAAAAAAACCCTGCTTTGTTCTCAGGTTCATTTGTAGGAAGAAAGCTCAGATTAATCAAAGAAGTGGCTGAAAAGTTTGAGACTCAAACAGAAAAGAGAGAAAAAAAATGGTTCACGACAACTAAAATAACAAGATGTAGCCTCATCTCAGCTTCCCAAATGCTTGTTTATTAAGTGCTAGGCATGCTGCTGCGATTAAAACCTTTGGGAGTATATGCAAAGCAGAACATTTGCATTTGGCCTTGAGCTATATACCTTCCGCACAACATAGTTTTGAACATGCTGACAGACTAAGCTAACTTAACCCCACAGAGGACCAGTATCTAGAACCTATAGTAAAAAACCAGTGAAAATGATTACAGGCGTTACAGATAAAAATAATATGACAAGCTAGTGCAAAGTTTATGCCAGGAGTTGAATACCAGGAGGAAGGGAAGAAAGATTTTATAACAGATAACAGCCCCAGGAAGAAAGAAAAAGAAGGTTAATGTTCATTATTTGGTACTGATTAATTTAATTTCAGGCCCTATTCTGTTCTCACTGGGATACATCCAGATTGACTCCTCAACTTCAATTGTCAGTAATGCAGATTCACATCTACTCTGCTGACAACATACATACTGTATATTTAGGGCCAGCTTCTATCCTCCAATCCAAGGTTAAATCCACCCCTGTACAGAGACCCAACATAATTCCTATGAACCACTTAAAACTCACTGAAATCTACAAAATAGGGATTGAATGTGTCTTGACTACTACACAGGCCTTGAATTGGCCACAGAGGGATGATTTTCATCCCAGTGTGACCTCACAAAAGTCACGGTGGTTCTGATGAGCATCACTGACAATGGAATTTGTCCCTCTCTATGCAAATGCTTCAATCCCTTCATGGGATATATATAAAAATGATTTGTAGTAATTATCCTGAATTGGAATCACAGGCAAACTGCTTTGGATAAACTGAGACTAGAACTAAAGCTTGCACTAAATAAACTATTTTTCTGAAGTTTAAGAGGGTTTGGTTAACTTCGTTTTGCCTTGTTTCTAAAATTTTTGAAGTGTCCGCTTTTCTTGGTTTTGGCTGGGTCCAGAATCACAAACACCAAAGTTTATGGCCTGGCAAAAAGCAGGAACTATATGGTACTGTCAGCTCTTGAGCAGAAAGCAATGGGGAATTTTGTTCAAAATCTGATTGCACAACATAGCCCTAGGAATTTTCTGGACATCTTCTAATAAAGCCTATTCCCAGGAGCCCACCAGCTGCATTTACAGAACAGAGAGGTTCAGCTAAGTTTGGAGGCTTTTATGGAAATTTATGGAAACTTGTCCTAATACAAAGGAACCTCAAATTCTTTTCTGATTTGTCATTCACTAAGACTGATGAGAAACTCTTTTGAATGAGCAGGTCCTACTCTGGCTGGATTATGACAGGCAAAGGAGTTGGAGTAGTAAATTAAAGAGTGATATTCCCTGTCCCAGCAGCCCTTTGCTAAAGCCACTTCCCTTCACTGATCACTGGCACCTCCCAATGTCAAAGGAATTATCATGCCCACCAGGGCAGCATGTAATGAGTGAATAAATTCTGACTCCTTATCAAGAGAGCAGAAGATGAAAAATATACTCACAAGTGAGGTGAGAAAACTAGGCAAAATTCCTCCTGTAAAATAATACATATAGCCATGCCCAGGCCTGTCACCTCATGGACTCTTATCTACTGCATTGCAATAGTAAAAACTATTTGTCAAGCACTGTGGAAAATTGTGAACAAATCTGGTTTTAAAATACTCTGATTCACCAGTTAGTCATGAGCATTTTAATAGCCCCAAATTCACATGGGAGTTCAACCCAATGGAACATACTGTGCCTGTAGTTAAAGGTTTTCAAACTATATTCTTGCTTGACCTCATAAGCGAAGTAGGGTTAGGACTTGGATAGAAACACCTGGATGCTGCAGGAATTAGTACTGGTGATTCAATAGGTGCCACTCTTTCCTCTGAGTTAATACTGAACTACAGCAGGCCCTTAAGGTACTCGGTGACATTTACGCAATGAGTTGCATCACCGAGGTACTGATCACTTGTTGACCACTGAAGATCCTGTTGCACTTTGGCAAGAGTAAAGGTGGGAGCCCCAGTTTCTTTGCCAAATTCCCATCTGGGTATTCCACCTTCCTAAATTTCCCCGGCAATGTCAATTCAGTTCAGTTCTATTCTGTTCAGGTTCTAAAATGTGTTCATTATGTTATCTGGTAAGGGGGTTCTTTTTACTTCCTGTCCCCACAGAGTTTAAGGCCAGAAGGGACCACCAGATCATCTAGTCTCATCTCCTGTATATAACAGGGCAACACCACGCAGTACCCACAGAGCAAACCCAACAACCGAAATTAGACCGAAGTATCACAGCCCAGAGGAAACTAGACTATTATGTGCCTACACTGCCAGGTAGGGTTCCTGTGAACTGTTAAACAGCTGCTACACCTTGCCACAGAGATAGCTCAGAAGTGGGTGGCCAAAAAATGATGATGCAGAAGGGAAAGGAACTGGAGGGGCAAATTGGTGCAGTGGGGGACAGAAACAGGCTAGCGACACAGGGCAGAAGAGTCTATAATCTCTAAAGCACAGTCCCCTACAGAACCTGGAATTGAATCCTGAACTCCTGAGTCTCTACATTCCTTTGCTATTATAAAATAGCTGTGAAATCTAATGTCTCTCATTCCCACTCTTCTGGGACTGATCCTTATAGCCTACTGCAGCTGCTGTTCACTCCAATAGTTCAAGGGGCAGAAGTCTGTGGGGTGGATCAAAAAGTCTGAACTCTGCTGATGATGTTGGGGGTCACTGTGGTCCCACATGATGGAATATTTATTTTTTTCAGTTTGTCTTTAAAAAATGTGTGAAACTATATAAAAAAACATTAAAAGAATGCTAAAGTTGCAAAGTCAAGCACTCAAAAGTTAGGAAATACCACACTTAGAGTTTCCTGTGCAATCAAAATAACTGATTTTCCTGTTTAGTGGCAGTTCTGAAAACTCAGAAAACCTTCAGTTCAGGTCAAAATGAATCTGAAATTTTTCAGATTTTCCAGTGAATCAAAACAGTTCAATTTGGGTGTGTTCCAGAGTGGGGATTGTACATGGGCCTCCCATATTCCAGGTGCATGCTCTAATCACTGGGCTAAAGGTTACATAGGGGTGGGATAGAATGGGCAACACCACCACCTCCTCCAGCCTACAGCCCTGCAACCTGGCGGGACCCAAATACAAGTGTCGGATCCTGGTTGGATCAGGTGGGAAAACAACCAGACCCTCTCAGGCTGAGGTCAGGTCGGCGTCCTTGTCTTGCCCATGGGGACAACTGTGTGCCCTGCTCCTAACAGCCACTGCCACCTTGCCGTGCAATGTGTACTGCAGTCTGGAGTATGCCTGCCAAAGAGGGGTAGTGCCTCTCACTTTGCAATACGCACAGCAGGGTGTGTGTGTGCATGTGTACACACCAGGAGCAGGGCACACAGCCACCACTGCAATGACCCCACGCAAGGGGAGGTGGCACCTTAGGTTTGGTGGGAAGGGTCAAGTCGGGTCAGAAAGCAATTTGACCCTCTCAGGCTTGTGTGGGGTTCGCTTGGTCGGGCCTAAGAATTAGGCTCCAGCAGACCTCTACTCTGACCATTTTGTGAATGGCTAAAAATATGCATGTCAAATTTATTAATAGTTTTGGGGCATCTGAAGCAGTATTTTTCATTGAATAAACTTTTTGTCTGAAAAAGTTCACCCGGCTGTATACCTGGGGCCAGATTAAGCACTCATAACTGCAACTAAAGTCAATTAGAGCAGTGCTTGAATATAACAAAGTGCTATAAAAATGCTGTGTATTCTGAAAAAGCAGACCCTATCTGTTTCAAGTTGGGCATCCAAAATTAGTGGGCACCTCTGACAATTTTGCCTTTAATATCTATGTTTCATTTACCCATGTGTAAAAATGAGGATAATACCATATAATTTCACAATGGTGCTGTGAAGATAAATCCATGGATGTTTGTGAAACACTCAGATACTGTGGTTATGAGCACCACAGAAGAGCTCATGAGAAATGGAAGATTTTGAATGGTGTATGGTAAAGATGGCCTGGGGCCATACACTGAATGAAGAGGTTACAAAGAAATATTGGATAACTACCCATTCCTTGAATGAGACAGGGGTCATATGGTATGGAACCATTTTCTTAAAGACATAATTTGTGCATACACACAAAAAGGGACCAAATTAAGTTTGCACAGGCAATCTTAATTTTGGCATTTGCTTAACTTTTGAGTTCTTGAATTTGCAGCCTTAATGTTCTTTAAAAATGTAGGGGGTTTTTGGTTGCAAACTGCATGCAACGAGAGACAGACAGTGTTTTTCATTCTTTTTTCCATTTGGAAAGAATCACAAAACATGCCGTTCCCTTGAAGGTGCACTCTGCAGCTGAGCCCTGCTGGATAGTCCTTGGCAGTGCTCTTCTAGTGGCGTTTAGTAGGGGCTGTAGGGTGGTGCAGCTACAGAGTGCTAACTTCGAGCATGGACTTCCCTTGGTCTTCCCTGTGCAGTCTCAGAACAAGGAGAGTTAGGGCAACCTGGGCCAGACCAAAAGCTCACTGATCTATCTGCAACTTGACAGTCACATACCCTTCCCTCCGAAAGAAGCCTGCTGAGCAGGGCAAGGTGAGGATCCTACTGTTTTCCCTTGCCTAGAACAGGAGGGTAGAGGATTTTGGAAAGACGTTTGGTGAAGATCATAGTAGCTCCTCCTTCTGGGATGTGGTGTGTGTTTGTAGATCCAGGTGCAAGGGTGTGTTGTCTGCAAATCAGCCAGTGTGTACTGGAAAAGCTGGGACAGGGAATGTTAATAGGCAAAGTGAAAGGGTTACACACACAAGTAATAAATACTTGCACTCAGACAGCCTGACCTGTCTTTCCAGGTCAGATTAAAAAAAAATAGAGAAGACCATTGCTTTTTCCCATTAATGCTCCTAGATTCAGCGGGGAAAAACATATCTGGAGACACACAAAGTAGACTTCGGCAACTCACTGAAGGCTTGTTATGATAAGAAAATCACAACCCGGGAAAATCTTATCCTATCTTAGTAACTTTTCTATTATATGAAGGAAATGAACATGTTGACCTGGGTCATGACTGTGCTTACAAACCTGCATATTAAGTTCGGAGAAAGATTATTGCTGGGTGTCTTGCGTCACTTTTTTACCATGGATTGCAGCTTCCTATTTTCTCAGAGCTAATATAACTGAGCACCCTTCCAATGAAATATATGCCTCCTAGAAGATCCTCTATCAACACACCATAGATTCAGGTTCAAATGCAAGTTTCCCATATCGAATTATGCCAGCCCACCATAATTTTTAGTTCAGATGTCAAATAGGGAAAGTGATTGAGTTTACAGGGTATGTTTTAAATTTCATAACTTAATAAAGACCAAATGTTTGATGTAAAACTACAAGAGCTCAAGCCAGTTTCTAAAGCTGACAGCATCCTCACTCATAAGATGAATATTTTCTAAAATTTGTTTTTATTAGTATTTAGATATAATATGAAACACACAAAATATTTAGCATGACTGGATGGGAAACAAAATTATTTCAATCCCAAAGGAAAGGAAAGGCTATTTTTATGCAGAGCCTGGGGAGAAAAGAAAGGCCAACAAAGAGAATGTATAACTATCCTGTCTTGATAAATTCCACAGTTTAGCCTGGAGAAGGTGAGATAGGGGAGGGCTAAGAAAAAAATGGAGCTACAACAATTTACACCACCTGGGGATCTGCCCCATAATATCTTCTTTCGGCATAACGGATTATAGCTTGGCTTTATTTTGGATCACACATCAAATCAGAAGATATATTTTAAACAGCCATAGATTAATATTTACATATTATTCATAGATAACCAGAAGAATGGTGCACAAAGCGACAATATGCCGAGAAAATAAAAGAACAGTTTAATAGGAAGCAATGAAAAGCTCTGTATTCCAATATCAATATCCTAAATCATAGAAGTCCCCTAATGTGCCTCAATTCAAGCAGCATTTTAATACTGAGATTCTATGATAATAAATATAAGATGATGGGCTATATATGAAATGACAACTTAAATCCTATGGCAAACCTACTTCACAATGGGAGGTACCTCATACTGAGTCATTTTCAATTAATAAAGCATTTTATTAATATGAGAAAGAGAATATGAAACTAACTTGAAAAATAGAGACCCTATCTCCTGACCTGTCACTCTCTCACACACAATTTCAGATGTAGAAAAACATTACAAGAGAACTAAACAATGACTGTGCTCATGAGGTTCTTTGTACATTTGGGTTATGGGAACATATTTTAGAAACTACTATTATTAAGCATATAATGGATGAATTCCTATATTAATAATAATTTTCAGGAATATTTTTATTAGAAATAAACATTTCATAGAGCTTCCTCACAAAATTCCCTCTCATTATCAGGGAATCAGAAATACTTTGTTGGTCTTAGTCTATTCGGGCAATGATCCTGAAAGCAATGAATGATCTGTCAACAGCAAGTGTAATTCTTGCATGACTCTGGCCAGCTATTTATTGAACTGAGAGAGTCAGATTAAGGTAATTGGATTTTTTAATTTCATTTTTTGGAGGGAAAATGGCATCATTTCCAAGAGACGAGGATAATATTTCCAAGAGCCTCGCTCCCCACCTCCCCACCCCAATTTTTGTTTGAAGGTTGAACGGAAGAAAAATCAATAGTGTTGTAGACAGGGTTGCCTACTTTCTAATCGCACAAAACCGAACACCCTTGCCTGACTCCCTGTCCCTCTGTTGCCCTGAGGCCCTGCCCCTTCGCCAAGGCCCCACACCTGCTCAGTCCACCCCCCCTTCCTCCTCCCCTTCCTTGCTCTCCCCCACCATCGCTCACTCGCTCATTTTCACCAGGTTGGGGCAGGGGGTTAGCGTGTCGGAGAGGGTAAGGGCTCTGGGATGGGGCCAGAAATAAGGGGTTCAGGGTACGGGAGGAAACTCCAGGCTGGGGTTGGGATGTGTGGAGGGGTGAGGGCTCCTGCTGGGGGTTTGGGCTTTGGGGTGGGACCAGGCACGAGGAGTTTGGGGTGCAGGAGTTTGGGGCTCTGGGGTGGGGCCAAGGGTTCAGAGTGTGGGAGGGGGCTCAGGGCTGGGGTATGGGGTTGGGGTGCCAGAGGGGGTGCAGGCTCCAGGAGAGAGGGAGTGTGGGACGGGGTTCTGAGCTGGGGCAGAGGTTGGGGTGTGGGAGGGGGTTTGGGTTCTGGGCTAGGGGTACGGGCTCCAGGGTGGGGCCAGAAATGAGGGATTCAGGGTGCAGGAGGGGGCTCCAGGCTGGGGCAGGGGTTAGGGTGCAGGAGGGGATGCGGGTGTGGGCTCCGGGAGGGAGTTTGGGTATGGGAGGGGGTACAGGGCTGGGGTACGGGGTTGGGGTGCAGGAGTGGTTCAGAGTGCGGGCTCTGGGTGGCGCTTACCTCAGGCGGCTCCTGGGAAGTAGCCGGCATGTCTCTGCATAGGCAGAAGCATAGCCAGGTGGCTCTGCACTCTGCCCCCGCCAGCAGACGATGCCCCCACAGCTCCCATTGGCTGCAGTTCCCACCCAATGGGAGCTGCAGAGCCGGCGCTCAGGGCAGGGGCAGTGCACGGAGCCCCCATGGCTACCCCTAGGCCTCGGAGCCAGAGGGACATTCCCAATGCTTCCTGGGAGCACACGGAGCTGGGTAGGGAGCCTGCCAGCCCCGTACCAACTGGACTTTTAATGGCCCGATCAGCGGTGTTGACTGGAACTGCCTTTCGACCGGGTGTTGTGGCCAAAAACCGGACACCTGGCAACCCCACTTGGAAATGGTGGACATTTTATTTCTTTTTTCTGCAGGCCTCAATCAGTGTTGTTCTCATTGGCCTAATGCTCTGTTCCTACTATAATGAAACAGTGACTCAGGACGCAACACATCTCTTCATTTATTTATACCACATTAATGACTAGAGGCCGCAACCAGGATCAGGGCCCCATCATTGGGGTGCTGGAACAATTTGTATAGTGAGGGTGCTGAGACCATGGAATCAAACTGTAAACCCTGTAGATAATGGAAATCACTTTGAGCCGGGGTGGCAGCACTCCTAGTTCCAGCACCTAAGTCCATTGTGCTAGGGCACTGTACACACAAAGACAGATGTCCTTCCCCCATCACCTTACAAACCAAATGTAAAACAAAACACTGAAAGTAGGTTTTGCAAACAGCACGAGGGAGAATGAAGAGGATAATATTGAGAAAGTTATACAGTTACAGAGGTCAGATAATGCACAGAATGATGATTTCTGAGGCAAGGGAATATATATGTATACACCTATCATAAAAACAGTACAATCACAATAACACAAATATCCTTTTTCTACCACCAGTAACCTTCCCCAACTTCAAACACAATCTTCGACCTCAAAGGCACTCAAGCCCTTCTTGTTTGTTTTTGAAAAGAGAGACACAATCAAGCTGTTTGAGGCTGGGTCTATTTCTTTGTTATATAGAACCATAGAAATGTAGGGCTGGAATCCATGAGCTGCAGTAACTTTGTGCACAGATTAAACATGTCTGACTTTCTGAAAATGCAGCTCTCTATGCCTTTTCATACTAAACTTAGTACCCAATTAGTAGCAAATAACAGATTTCCTATGTTGGATTTAAATTCACACAGGAGCATTGATAGTGAAATAATTATTAGATGAAGTCTCTAATATTGATCATGGTAGATATGTGCTAGAATATTTTTAAAAGGATCAATATCACATAATAGACTTGGAGTACGACTTTTTAATCCACTGTTTTCCAGCAACATTAATGTGCTCTTTATTGTCATCACAGTAGAACTTCAGAGTTATGAACACCAAAGTTATGAACGGATTAGTCAATCATACACCTCATTTGGAACCAGAAGTACACAATCAGGCAGCAGCAGAGACAAAAAAAAAAAAAAAAAGAAGAAGAAGAAGAAGAAGAACAGAAGAGAAGACAATACAGTACTGTGTTAAATATAAACTACTGAAAAAACTAAAGAAAAAGCAGCATTTTTCTTCTTCATAGTAAAGTTTCAAAGTTGTTTTAAGTCAATATTCAGTTGTAAACTTTTGAAAGAACCACCATAACGGTTTGTTCAGAGTTATGAACATTCCTTCATTCCCGAGGTGTTCATAAGTCTGAGATTCTGCACTATTATTCTACTACACTATTTGAAAAAAGATTATACTTCGTGATGGGTTATACCATGGTAGTTCTATTTACCAGCAATTAAAGTTGTATACTCACGTTGAGCAAAAATAGCAATTACTGCTATTAAACATTAATACATCTGCTAACATTTATTTTATTTGTATTTGATCTTAAATATTAAATAAATTTAATATGTTTAAATTAAACACCAAAGGGTAAAGCTTATATTATGCAAAAAGAAAGAAAAATAATACAAAAGAGACTGAAGATATATTTCTTCAGCTCCAAAAGATCCTAGTGCCTACAGAGAGCTGGGCTGAGGTAGGATTTGGATGAAAAATCTTGAACGCTAAGATGCTGCAGGAAATGGTGATAGTGATTTAGCTAAAAAGAAAAGGAGTACTTGTGGCACCTTAGAGACTAACCAATTTATTTGAGCATAAGCTTTCGTGAGCTAGCTCACTTGAAGTGAGCTGTAGCTCACGAAAGCTTATGCTCAAATATATTTGTTAGTCTCTAAGGTGCCAAGTGAGCTGTAGCTCATGAAAGCTTATGCTCAAATAAATTGGTTAGTCTCTAAGGTGCCACAAGTACTCCTTTTCTTTTTCCGAATACAGACTAACACGGCTGCTACTCTGAAACCAGTGATTTAGGTGTCACTCTTCCCTTAGAGACTATCAAAACAAATGTCCCAGCAAGGACACTGGGCTTTCACACAAGACATAAAAGATCCCGATCACTTGTGGTCGTGAAAGATCCTATGGCACTTTTGTAACAATAGAGGCATTGGCCCCAGCCTCTTGGCAAAATAGCAGTTTGGTTAATTACTTTCTGCCTTCTTCATTCCTGTCCTAACCCGTTGTGCACTGTTGTTGTGCACTGTTAAACGACTTTTACATTCCATCTTGCAGGTAGAAGAAACATTTGCAATTTCTATGCGTGTGTGTGTATTTGTATGTATGCATGCTTGTGTACTAAAGTGTTTTGGGTTCTTTTGGAATAAAAGGCACTCTACAAATGTGTGCTATTAGTTGCAGTAAAAGAACAGTTGTGAAATCATCAGATTGTACATGGACAGACTAGTTTTATATGACAAAGTATGTGCAAAGATTTTTAATTCAGGGATTTGTTTAACATCCTCCTTTTCAGTTAGCTGTTTCTTAAAAACTAAACTGTACCATCTGTATAGACCATCTGAACTGAGCTGACCCTGAACAAGAACATGAGCAGAATGAACCCACAGATAATCCACAGCACTCTGTCAGACCTGATGGTGGCTAATTTACTTCCAGATAGTATGGACAGGCAATTATTCCAGAAATCTTTACAAAAATGAGGATTTGCTTATTTTCTGAAGCATTATTTTCTAAAGAGAAGCAATTTGCAAGAAAGTTTGTAGCAATACAAAACAGCAACAACAACAACAAAAGTAATAATGATTGGTTCTGAATCTGGCATGTGTTTTCCCACTCCTGTCAAAACCATTTCCCATTATTTGGCATGAAGTCTTGGCTTTCACTTTATCTCCTGCATATGATACACTGGATCTGTGTCTATGTGTACCATATACTGTATGCTGCAGTTCTATCTCTAGTGTGTTTGTGTGTCCGCTTCCAAATATGCTGAAGTGTTAGTTGGCTGCTGCATTTTCCTTCTGGTAGCGTCAAACAATAATTAAAGGGAAGCCGATGAAGAATAATTATATTTCAGGAAAAATGCAAGAAGCTGAAGAGAATTATAACACATCAAGATATCCTCAGGAAGATCTTGGCTTGCTTGTTTTGTTTTCACGCCTGCTTGGTCTTCAAAAGCCCACACTCCCCCTCTTTCTTTCAACATACTGCCTTTAGGCATTCTCCCCTCCCTGCTACCCCCTCCCCCATGAGGATTGGCTGCATGACAGGAAGTTACTGGTATGAGTCTACCTCCTAATTTGCTGGAGGTGCTCAGCTGCTGCAGCAAGACCAGGCTGTACTGTTCTTGAGCTGGTCTCCCCCGCAGGGAAGTCAGGATAACTCGATTTGCTCCTGTCAAGGAGAAGGGTGCCAAGCCAAGAGATCTGTTTTGCTGAGCCCTTGGCATTGAAATCAAGCTTGTGGCTTTGTCATGCCCTTTTTGATGCTTTGATTCACGAGGAAAGACTATGACTGCTTCCTATCGGCGCACAACTAAACGGTACCATCATATGAGGCTTGAACTGTGTTTTTAATCAGGCTCCCTGCTGTTCTGTGTCACATTCTCTCTTCTTCCCCTTCCACAGCAATTTCATATATATTACATTCTAAAACAAGGGAGGAACTCCAAAAATGAGCATCCTACAAACAATTTTCCAGTGTTCATGGCCAATTTAGTGTATTCTGCTGTGAATTCCATGACAAGGAATTCAAGAAGTATTAATCTTGCTTTTGCTCGCCCTCCTTTTTATACCCACCTAAACCAGTGAAATCACAAAATACTAAACAAAAAAGGTTCTTGAATTTCAGCATTCTGCTTTTTCACATTTCCTTTCGACATGCACTTTGTTTACACCAACTTTATACTGTAAGAATCAGCTAGTTTGAAGAGACAGACATTTTTAGGAGTACAACTGTCTGATGATATTGCAAAAAGAAACAAATTAGTGTATTTAGTTACACGGAGGGAAATAACGTGGATACAGTTGAATTTAGATGTATTCATGTATAACTGATGTTTTTATTTTGAACCTTTTTAGTAATGGTAAAATAAAGTGCCAAGTAAATTACCATGTCAGCTTAAACTAATAACTACAACATATTTTCATAAATTGAGGTGATTTATGGGAGAGTGATAGAGGCAATCATAAAAGTAGGGGGAAAGATTTTTAAAATGCTAAAAATCTCCTTGTCTTCTTGTTCCCTGTTCTTATCCAATTTTTTTCCCGAGGAAACAAAAAATATTTTCTTTGATTTAACTGCAAGAAAAACATCAAACATGGACAAGCATCCAGTACCCTTACCTAGACATCAAAGCTATTTTCCCACATAAGGGTGCCTACTCAGCCAAAAATATAGTCCTTTTCATATACTGTACTACAACTGAAGTCTGCATGAAGCTGTGAGGGCAAGGGGGGGGGGAAATCACCTTTCATGGCCATGCACCAATTTCCACATAATGAAAGCTGGAAGTATTTTTGGTTGAACTGAGTGGTAATATTGTCAAAAGCACCCAGGTGATTTAGGAGCATGTCTCATTGACTTCCAATGAGATTCATCACATAGGCTGAGGTACTTTTGAAAAATCTCACTCTAGAGTTGCGCAAAGTTCAACCTTTTCATCCAATAGAATTCTGCACTTGTACAATCTTTTCTCAGAAATTTACAGACTTCCAAATTTAGTTCTGTACAAAATTTCAATGAAACACCTATTTGTGCACCAAAATAGAAGAAAAACATGAATTTACTCCAAAATATTCACATAATTTTTTTTGTGAAAATGGGCCCATTTTTAATTCATAACAAAATGGAAGTAAATGATTACATATAACTGTAGCTTTGATCAGAGGCAAAAGTACACATGGGACCTGGACTATCTTGGTGACCATTTACTGTTTTCAGTGCTGGTACCAGTGCTCCAAAAAGTCTGACTTGTCCAAGCTTTAAATGAGGCAATCATTAAAATTTGACATTTGTGCCAAGGTGTACAAAGTGAGTTTACCTTTTCCATTAGTTCTTTTATTATCCTTTTGGAGAAAGAAGATTAATTTAAAGTCATGAAAGACTGAGTAATTTTGTGTGATCCCCGTTGAGACTAATGGGTAATTTTGTCTGATCCCAATTGAGATTATTGGATAAAAGAACTGATTAAAAATTATATTTTTGTTATTCACTGAGTTGTCAGGATATGTTGTCATATGCTATGAGAAGTCAGAGTACTAAGGCTTCCGCTGTCACACACACAAACATCATGACATACTATGTATCATATAAACCTTTAAAAAAAAAAGAATCTCATTGTACACAAAAATGTAATAGTTTGGTAAATACAAAGTGTATCCATTTCCCAGCTCTACCCCATTTTCCCATTATATCTTTTCTCATGCACTGGATGTTCACTCCTTCATTATCCATGTGTGCTAAAGCATCACTTTTTAGGATAAGCAAATTGGGGATGTGGATAAAGTAAGGATTCACCTGAATTGTCAGCCAAGCTCTAAAAGATCTTTCTCTGGGGGTCAGAAATGCTTTTTAGTGTCTTTTAAAAGCTCATTTTATGTGGCTTAGCACTTAATCGTTCTGGCCAGGCTCGGAAGTAGAGGCATCCACATACATATACTATGGGAGAGGCTATTCCTGACAGGTTTCAGAGTAACAGCCGTGTTAGTCTGTATTCGCAAAAAGAAAAGGAGGACTTGTGGCACCTTAGAGACTAACCAATTTATTTGAGCATGAGCTTTCGTGAGCTACAGCTCACTTCATCGGATGCATACTGTGGAAATTGCAGAAGACATTATTATATACACAGACACCATGAAACAATACCTCCTCCCATCCCACTCTCCTGCTGGTAATAGCTTATCTAAAGTGATCATCAAGATGGGCCATTTCCAGCACAAATCCAGGTTTTCTCACCCTCCGCCCCCCCAACGACAAACTCACTCTCTTGCTGGTAATAGCCCATCCAAAGTGACCACTCTCTTCACAATGTGTATGATAATCAAGGTGGGCCATTTCCTGCAGAAATCCAGGTTCTCCTGACATAATTTTCAGCACAGATTTACAGACCTGAAGGGCCAGATTCTCATGTGTGGCTGAACTATGCTCAACACAGGATCCATGCAGGAAGGGAAAAAGAAGAAGGGAGAGGGATGTTATGCCAGGCCAACCTAGTTAGTTGATCACCATGGAATTTAGAGCAGCCTTGAGGTGGCTGCAAATTCTTCAGGCTGATAATGGCTCCCTAGGGACCATTCAGCTGGCCCAGGATTGCTGGAGTAAAAGGCACTCTGGCCATATCCTCTCCAGCCCCTGACACAAAGGGTGGTGTGTGATTTGGTTTACCAGGCCCTTTGTGGCTCCCTGCTGGAGACCTTGCAGTCATATTACACCCTGCCCCAGGAAGGAGTGGCAAAGGTGGGTCCTCTAGCCCAGCCTAGAAAGGCTACACAGAAACAGCCAATATTAGCCCAGCAGGCTCAGATAAAAGGAGCTGCAGGGCCTGAGCAGGTCAGTTCCTGGCTGGGACCAAAACAACAAGGAAGGGTGCTCTGTTCTGGCCACAGGTGCTTGATGGGCTGATTTATTGGCCTTGTGAACAAGAGGACCTGACATCGGTAACCCTAAGGTAATAGGTGAAAGGAAAAGGACCAGGTGGGAAGAAGCCCAGGGAAAACAGCAGCAATCAATCAAAGGAAGCATACGTGGCTGTTGTTCATAGGGTCTCCAGGTTGCTACCCGGAGTAGTAGGCAGGCCTGGGTTTCCCCACCAGCCTAAGTCCTGGAGAGGGGACATGGCTAGTTTAAAAGAGCAAGATGAGGGCCTAAATTTAAAGAGCATAGAGACAGAGCTGAAGACCCTGGTGAGAGTAGACTAACAGTTCCGGTTGGACTCTTTACTAAAAGCCCGGGAAAAGGGGCTAGATTTAACAGGACCAAAGACAGGACTAAAGACACTAGTAAGGGCAGACTGATAGCCCTTGTTAGAGGGTCTATTTTGGACTGTGTGACTTGGCTGGAGGGCTGAGCCACTGAAGGCCAACGAAGCAAGGTCAACAGCCTACAGGGGGTGTCAGGAGTAGAGTAAAAAGATTGCAGAAGACACCTAACCAACAGGAGGTGCTGACAAGGGGTGAGAGCCCCATCACAGTGGCCGGGAACAGGTGGCATACAGCTTGCTATATACCATGTGGGAATTCCCTCTGAAGGAATAGAGGATATCACCTAAATCATCATATAAGCATCCAAAGTTTGGCCAAACCACACCAAATTCTTCCCATCTTGACTGTATTTGATGTAATTGTAGCCCTGTGGTTCTCTGACTGTGGGCCTAACAAAATGTGCTAAGTGTTCTACTCCTCCAGCAGGAACTATTTAAACTAGCTTCTACTCTAGTATGTATTATTATTAGGTTCATATGGTAGTTTAATGTCAAATAAAAGACATGAGCCTTCTGGACTTAAACTTCCCAGAGATGGGAGAATCAACACTGGTGTATAGGAAGGTGTATGTAAGGGACTAGCTGCGGGTATCGGGATGATGGCAGAGCTGAGCGCCACTATGCCCAATCCTCTGCTAGCATAAGGAACTCTACTCTAGGACTGGATGGCCTTGAATCAGGCAACCACAACCATACATAGTGGAGAATCAAGGCCCCAGTTCCTACCTAGAGGAGTTTATAATCAAGGGGCCTGATTCAGTAAAACTCAAGTTGAGCTGAACTTCCTTACACAATCAGTTCCACTGAAATTAATGCTATAGTAAATTCAGTAGGTATGATGAGTTACAGGACTGCACCCTCTGCTAGATAAGACACTACAGAGGGCCTGATTCTGTCACCCTTGCTCACAGTAGGTAGTACTTATTTCATAAACAGTCCTACCAACTTCAGTGTGATTACTCAGGGAATAAGGTACTATTCCATGTGCGTAAAGGTGGCAGAATCTGGTTGACAGCATACGTACAACAGGCAAATCAGGTGGGACCAAGATATACACAGCATAATGACATGAAGTGTTTTGTTTTTACAGGGTTACTTGTCTGCATTGTGTTCGCTCCTTTATTTAAAAAAAGAAGTTTTTTAGTTAGTTTGGCACTAGGTATCTCCTGAAATGGTGACTCTTTATTGGAAATAAGACAAACAATAGAGGAGCATAAGCTACTGAGAGTGATGAGCTGGCAAATACAACACAAAAATCTAACTATTTAATGACCTTTGATCACTGCACAAAACATGACTCAGGAAAAGCAATACACTAATCAGTCAAGGTAATGCAGGAAATTTGCACTCTCCAAAAGCTGCACAAATGAAAACTAAGTTCAGCATATTTTCCCCATTGGATCCATATAAGTATCTGAATCAGAATCCTTGAGAAATTAATGAACTAGACTCATATACTTGAAAGCTGCCATGTTTCCAATATGAGAATTTGTTGTGTCATCATTTGGAAATTTAATCAGAAAAAACAGTATTCTCTGTTTTCTCATTAACCTGTTTTCTCACCAGGTCGAAAGGCTCTGTGCCTTGATTAGACTTTCAGTCCACTGTATAGCTAACAGCAATAGGGCTACACCAGGGATAAATTTGTCCCAGTGAGTCATGCTCTTGTATGGGTATATTCAGCTTTGCATAAGTACATAATTCGTCTTAGTTAAACTGTTTATCTAAATCTCCATATTGCATTTCTGGTTGGAAAAGTTGTTCAGACATCCCTTGTACCTCACTAAAGGTACATAACAATTACAGTAAATGGTCATAGAGGATAGCTTTAAAAGCCTCCTAAAATGGGAGAGGAAGGGTTTTAAAAGCTTTGTGGATTCAGGAAAAGGTCTCACTTTGTTCAGCAAATACCAACTTCCTTGCACTCGTCCTGTTACACAGCTTGCAGCATCTAATGTTCAGCTGATAGCTATCTTTGAAATTTCTATAAATCCCTTAAATATAATTACTAAATTTGCCCATTGAACTAAACTAGGAACATCCTAATAGTAGTGAGAAGCTAACAACCATGAAGCCTTTGAGATGACATCAGTGTGTCACATCTCTTGAAGTCAATGAGTTGGTAGAATTGTTACCAGTTCAAGAAGGCATGTACTCACGGTTTCTGATTTTATGCATTCCCTTTAACTAAGGCGATAGTTAAGACCTCATATTCCAGCTGAGGTAAGTGGGCTGAAATGTCAGAATTCACTCCCCAGGACCTTAAAAACATAAGAGCTTTTCTGTGTTGCAAGCAGCCATTGAGCACTGGGAGCAAATCTCTCATTCCCCTCTCAATCTCATCTATGTATTTTACAAAGGGAACTGCATCTCCCAACCCCCTGTATCCCTCAGATCTCAGTCCTTTTAGCAAAGAGTTGATGGGAAAGGTAATTCTTCCCCTTTTGTGGATTATGCCATTCTTTCTTGAAAGCTGCAGGCACACTCTATACCTGTGATGCAGCCTGTTAATTCAAGATCCCTCACATATGGTCTGACAATGCTTAGCTTGGGGCTCAGATGGCATGTTTCATCTAGCAAATTATTCGAGTTTGTGAAAACAGTCTGTGAAATTAACTTCACAGATCTGCTAACTTTCCTAACATGGCCAGATTCTGCCACCCTTAGTGCTGCCAAGTAAGATCTTACTCTCTGAGTAGTCCCACTGAAGTCAACAAGATCGTTTGCAGCCTAAGGTACTATTCAACATGAATGTGAAGGAGTGGATTCACCACTAGAGTGCCTCCTTGGACCAGGTGTGGCGTAACGTTTCTCTCCCCATCTGCCACCTCCTTTCCAGCTGCTCTGGTCCTGCGGTGGTCTACCTATTCCCAGGACTCAGCCCTTTGGCCAGGTCACGATTTAGTCCATCTCTTCCAGGGTAACAGAGTCCCACCAAAAAAATCCAGGGTCCTTATATCAGGTCTCTGGCCCCAACTCTGGACCCCATGGTTCCTGTACATCTTCAGGACTTCCAGTTGTCCTTATCTGCTTCTGAAGCCTCATTCCACCATACCACTGACTGGTTGGGGAACTCAGGCCCTCTCACTACATTGGGTTGCAGCCCAGGGGCCCTGTAATCAGCAGCTAGGATCTGTTCAGTCCAAGTCCTTGCTGCTTCTTCTGTGGGCTTCTTCCTAAACAGCCTTTCTCAAACTCTGTCCCCTCAACCTCTCGCAGTTCCCCCTTCTTTCACGGCCCTCCCCTGGAATCTCCTTAACAAACCAAAACCAAACCACCTTCCTCAGGATTGGCTTTTCATGCCTTTCTGCTACTCCATTTCCCCTGCTTTGTTCCTTAACCAAACATCCTCCCATGTCTCTCTCCCTTCTTGGACGTCTAGAACGTGCCCATTTAACAAGGCTTACCACTCAAGCCCGTCCACAGCCCATAACAACTTACATTTATTTGTTATCTCAAAAGACACCACAGTGATCATACCGCAGTAATCTCTGCATCCATCACTGACATAAACCATCAGCTATTTAACAGCACACAACAGCACTACATACGAGTTTAGGACAGGAAGTAAAGATTATGCAATTGGAACTAGAGGTGCAATTTAGGTTGGCAGAATTTACTTCAATTAGAATTAGACCAAGATGTTGGGCTCAATAGTCTATGGGTAACACAGCAACACAGAATCAATTAGCATGACACACAGGCACTCTTTTAGTACCGAGACAGAGGAAAGACGGCCACCTACAGAATTACCAGTAGCATTTCCTGCAGCACCTAGGCATTCCTTGGCGGTCTCCTATATACATGCAGACCAGATCCAACAAAGTTTAGCTGGCAAAGTCTGATAAGACAACAGCCTGAGCTGCTGTGACTACTGTACTAATAAGGAAACTGCAAAGCAATTTAAGTGCATAGATACCAATGGAAGATGTGACTGCAAATTTTACTTATGATACAAGTACATGAAATAATGTGACTAGCTCTAAAAAACCTACTCTGGATCTGCTTTCTTTCTACTTGCTTGACAAATGCAATGCGTTTGATATTTACACAGCATCTACAATACACAGTATCACAAAATATTTCATAAGGACTGCTGCTTTGATTTTATTTTCACTAGGATTCACAGGATTACAGCGGGTGAACCACGAAGAGATGTGGATGTTAGAAATCATGCATTTCTTTCCATTTTGTCTCTCCTAGTTTGAGTCCATAAATATATGGCTCAGTAAGGTTAACTGAACTGCAGCTTTCTCGATAACTAGAGGCTAGTACTGCATTTCAGAAACAGATGGTGGGTTAAATAGTCTCAGCTGGTAGGAGTTATGGCTTTGGCCTTTTCCACTTTATTTCCCTTTAGAATAATACATGACCATACTGTGACATGCAGGTTTTCAGTAATATTAAAAAAGTGGAAGATACACTTTACATCCATATACAGTCATTCCCTCGCTCAGATCATAAATCTTAGGCATCCATTCAATGGTATAATATCTTGACTTAGCTGCTAACACTAAACACTGGTAAGATGTATATTCACTGATGGGCACTGTAGAAAGCCAAGAGAGAAAAAGTTCTTGAATATTCTAAATAATATTTCTATAAAGTTTTCCAAACCAATTTTTTTTGTACACAGTGGCTTTTTGTGTTTCCCGGGAAACTAGAATATTTGGGGCTGGGCTCAATCAGTCTGCTCAGCTACTATCTGTCTGCCAAGATCTGAG
Organism: Natator depressus; assembly: GCF_965152275.1. Taxonomy (NCBI): domain Eukaryota; kingdom Metazoa; phylum Chordata; order Testudines; family Cheloniidae; genus Natator; species Natator depressus. Next base: position 243,738,978 of record NC_134235.1, on the reverse strand, counting down.
CCAATAACATATTGCAAGAGCCAGTGTGGTAATTATAAAATCTGATCTCTGCATGTCACCAAAATAAACTCAGAGCAAACGATGGCAGTGCTACCACTGTTTAACAGGTTGAAGCTGTGTGCCACATTTTAATGCCTTCTCACGAGACCAATTTCCTAATCTGAAAGAGATTTAAGACACTTAAAGGAAAACATGCAGACACTCCTCTGCTGTATTAAATAGCTCCTAGTCATATTGGGCCTCTCTGGTCTATCCTTTAAATAAACACCAAAGCTACTTTCACATCTCCAGATATGAAATTACTTTCATGGTGGTTGAGCGTTCTCTGTGCTATCCAAATTTCTCAGAAAAACTCATTGCTTTCATTTTCTCATGCTACTGCACTGAACAAAGATAAAAGGAGTCAAATAAAGATTATTGATTTAATGTTATCATTTATCACTCCCTCTCCTCCTCTGGAGTGTTACTAGGTATTTTATACCAACATATGCAGTGACAGTAATGCCCTGAACATGTCCGCTTTGTGACTACTTGCAGGCTTGAGTTATCAGCAGCCATCTGTGCTGTGTGGTCTACTGAGGAATTAGTGATTTGGAAAATTACCCAATCCATACTATCAAATCAAGGGAAAGATCTACTGTTTGAAATTACTCTCTCAGAGTTTGGTGTTCCTCCTCCCTGTATTTGATGAAGTTCTGTAAGTGAAACTACAGAGCTGATCACCTGCAGCTAGATTTCATCAGACCTTATGTGTACTTTCCCGATACTATGAAATGTGGTATAATTATTAAGAGAGGGCGGATAATGAGTTCTTCTCAAATTCTGCACAGGTTATACAGCTGTGGAGCTAAGAGACTTCAGTTTCTTTCTCCAATACACATGCCTTCTTTAAAAAAAAAATACTGAAAATGGCCAATAGTGAAAACTCACCTCTTCTGTGGTAGCTACAGTAAGTGAGACAATATTAGGGCCTCTTATTTCCTCACCTTTTATAGATGCATAAATAAGCTGAGCCACCAAAAAGTGAATGTGCATAAACTGAATGTTCATGTGATCTCTTAATCAGCTCTAATTCCACTAACGTAATTTTATCAAACACACTGAGAAAAGGCAGAAAACTTAGATACTAATTCCAAGCAATAGATCTTGTCCTCATTCTTTTTTACCCCATCCCTTGCCCAAGTGAACCTGGACCAATTCATGCAGGATTTCCCATTTTGCCTGGCTTCTGTGGGAAACCATATGCAACTCTGTGGTTCTGATTTGGTTTCACTTTGAGATTCCTTCAAATCCATAACTTTACTTATAAAATTCATCTCCCTTGGCTAATGCAAGGTTGTCTTGAACAGAACAACATCTAGAATTTAGTGCAGTCTACTTTAAAAACCTCAGTGAAGCAAATTCATTGACTTGGTGCTTAGCACCACTGTAATAGGCATTTTAGAAATACCCATGACTAATGGATAGAATTTGAACAGCTCTAACCTATATCTAATTTGTATGAGTAAGTTCATTAGTGATGCTACACAAGTCATGCATGATAAAGAAAACTTCACTTGCATTCTTAAAAATATTTGTAATGAAATTCAAAGCCCTCACCATTTGAAGTTTTCACATGTTATTTACATTTCAAGGATCTTTTCTGTTAAAAAGTGAAAAATACTGTAGGACTTTATTTGAAAGTGACCACCTTTTTCATGCAAACGTGCTCACTGCCAATCAAAAATGATCCTGTTTTTGACCAAAAAGCTCAAAACTTTAAGAATATTGAATTTCAAAATTTTGTCTCCACATTTGCTCTTGAAGCATACATTTTCACAATTAGTGAAGTGAAATTTCTGGATGGCCCTCAATGAAATTAAGAGGAAGGAGGGGAGAGGGATCACACATTTTGCAGAGCTTTAGTTACTTTGGGCCTAATCCTGGAAACATTTTTTGGCAAAATTCCCATTGATTTCTATAGGGATTGAGTCATATGAGCACATTAATTGATCTTACCATTGTGCCTTTTCGACACAGCCTTTGGTTGCGGCTGGTGTGGAGATGCACAACCCCAGGAGGAGGACTGGGAGGCATTCAGCAGAATGCTACCTCAAGCTCCTGGGCCTGCAGGGAAAGCACATCATCTACAGCTCCCTTTTCACTTGTGCTCCAGTCCCACTTCATGCTCAGTGAAGGTGGCATGAGATGAGGTTCCCATGTCTTCCATTCCACTCCTTGTTCATTTTGGAGAGCTGTCCACCTCTATGGGGTTAGGTACAGAGTTTTCCATGGACTCCCCTGAATGTAGGGACTGCAATTTTGCTTGGCCCTTACATGTGCCACACAGTGATGGGGATAAGAGCCCTTGTATCCTCTCGCCCTCACTCTCACACACACACTCTGCAAATGACGAAATGCCATGTAGACTTCAGCCTTTAATCAGCAAACTGAATTTACAACTCTAAAAATAGAAAAAAACCCTCAAATTACTATCGCCACTCTAGTGTTGCCAATCACAAGCATTCCAAAATCATGAATGAGGGCCCCAAACTCATGATACTGGCATAAAAATAATAAATTTTTGGCTTTTTTTAATTTGTATTCTGATTTATGTGCTTTTGAGATAAAATGGTTACTAACCTTCCACAACTGTTGTTCTTCGAGATGTGTTGCTCATGTCCATTCCAATCTAGGTGTGTGCTCACCCCACGCACCACTGATGGAAAGTTTTTCCCTTGTTGGTGTCTGTCGGGTCGGCTCTGGCACTTCCTGGAGACATGCTCTCATAGAGCCAGTACAAAGGGTTCCACCAACCCACTGCTCATTCAGTTCCTTCTTGCTGGCTAACTCTGACAGAATATGTGTGTGTGGGGGGGTGTGGTTGGAATGGGCATAAGCGACACATCTTGAAGAAGAACAGTTACGGAAGGTTAGTAACTGTTCTTTCTTCTTTGAGTGCTTGCTCATGTCCATTGCAATGTCTCCCAAGAAGACGCAGGGTGAGAGGTCGGACTTCATTGATACACAGATTGTAGCACCACTCTGCCAAACGCAGCATCATCTTTAGTCTGCTGAGAGATGGCATAGTGAGATGCATAAGTGTGGACAAAGACCACGTTGCCGCTCTACAGATGTCCAGGACAGGGACATGTGCCACGAATGCAGCTGAAGATGCTTGAGCTCTTCTGGAATGTGCCATCAAGGCTGGAGCCAGGGACCTTCGCCAGGTCGTAGCATGTGCAGATACAGGAAGTGATCCACAATGAAATTCTCTGGGCTGAGACCAGAAGACCCTTCATCCTGTCTGCAACAGCCACAAAAGGTTAAGTAGTTTTTCAAAATGATTCAGTCCTTCCTATATAGAAGGCGAGCACATGTCTGACATCTAGTGAGTAAAGTTTATGCTCCTGTTTGTTGGCATGTGGTTTCAGATAGAAGACCAGGAGGAATATGTCCTGGTTACTAAGGAATTGTGAAACCAACTTTGGGAGAAAGGCGAGGTGGGGGTGCAGCTGGACCTTGTAGTTGAAGAATACCATGTATGGAGATTCTGCAGTAAGGGCCCTGATCTCCGAGACCCTTCTGGTTAAAGTAATGGCCACAAGAAAGGCCATCTTCCAGGACAAATACAGCACAGAACACGTTGCCAGTGGCTTGAATGTGGGACCCAGGAGTCTTGGCAATAGCAAGTTGAGATCCCAGGGAGGGATTGGTTGTCGTACCTGGGAGTATAGTCTGTCAAGTCCTTGGAGAAAACAACTGCAGATAGAGGTTGCAAAGATGGACTGGCCATTTACCAATGGGTGAAATGCTGAAACTGCAGCCAGGTGGACTGTAATTGATGACACCGATAGCCCTTGCTGCTTCAGGTGTAGCAAGCAGTCCATCATGAATGGCACTGATGACCGTGTAGGTAGAACACCTTTCTGTGCTGACCAAATTGAGAATCTTTTCCACTTTGCTAGGTACATAGTTCTAGTGGATGGCTTTTTGCTTCCTAAAAGCTTTCCGAACTGGTCCAGAGCATGCTAGCTCCGATGGGTTCAGCCCTGGAGCTTCCAGGCCGTGAGATGAAGGGACTCGACATTCAGGTGACGCAAGTGACCAGGGTCCTGAGATATCAGGTCTGGAACCCGAGGTAGCCAGATTGGTGTTTCCACTGACAGGCTAAGGCTATCAGGACGACTCGTGCTCTGTCTCATCTTATCCTCAGTAAGACCTTGTGTATGAGGAATGGGTGGAAATGCATAAAACAGATGACCTGTCCAAGGCAAGAAGAAGTCATCTGTCAGAGATCCTGTACTGTGGCCCAGGAAAGAGCAGAAGTGTAAACACTTCCTGTTGTGCTGTGTTGCAAACAGATCTATTTGGGGAGCTCCCCACTTCTGCAAGGTGACTTGTAGGACTTCTGGGCATATGGACCACTCAGGGTGGTTGGAGAAGACCGTGCTGAGGTGATCTGCTAGTTTGTTCTGAGAACGCAGCAGACAGGAGGCCTCAAGGTGAATCGAGTGAGCTATGCAAAACTGTCATAAGCGGAGTGCCTCCTGGCACAGGTGAGAGAAGCACGTTCTACCCTGTCTCTTGATATAGAACATGGCTGTTGTGTTGTCTGTAAGTTCTGTTGCCTGTGCCTGCTACATGGGGTTGGAAAGCTTGGCAGGCCAGGCAAACTGCCCTAAGCTCTCTGACATTGATGTGTAACAAGAGCTCTTCTGGAGACCAGAGGCCCTGACTTCTGAGGGACCCCAAGTGAGCTCCCTACTTCATCACCAATGCATCTGTGTCGAAGGACACTGATGGTTGGGGTCTTGAGAAAGGGACTCCTGCACACACCTAGCAGGTCTAGCCACCATTTGAGGGAAGTAATCACCAACGGGGGAACTGTAAGGACTGAATCTAGATGATGTTGGCTTGGTGAGTATACTGACGCTAGCCATGCCTGGAGGGATCTGATCTGAAGTCTTGCATGCTGAACCACATAGGTACAAGATGCCATGTGGCCAAGAGCTGTAAGCAATTTCTCGCCATGGTGACAGGGTGATTCCTGAGGCTTTCTATAAGCCTCTTTATTGCTTGGAAGTGTACTTCTAGGAGAGAAGCTCTGGCCTGTACCTACTCCAGAATTGCCCCAATGAATTCTATCCTCTGGACTGGGGAGAAAGTGGATATCTGCACATTTATGAGCAGACCTAAGTCTTAAAAGCTCGACTGTATTAGTCTTACATCCACCTATACCTGAAAACTGGACCAATCTCTGATAAACTTGAACCCCTTGTCTCCTCAGGAAAGCTGCAATGACTGCCATGCACTTTGTGAACACCCAAGGGGCTGTCGACAGGATGAATGGGAGCACCATAAATTGGTAGTGAATTTGTTGAGGTTTCACAGGTCCAGAATCAGTCTGAGCCTGCCATTGGCTTTCGGGATTAGCAAATAGCAGGAATAGAACCCCCAGCCCTTTAGCTGTAGCGGAACCTCCTCCACTTCTCTCACCTTTAGGAGTGACTGCACCTCTTGGGCTAGAAGCTGCTTGATGCAAATGAAGACTGTGGCGGAGGTCTCCTCCTGTAGCCTTTACTCCTCTTCCTGCTATAGTCCTGTCAAGCAGGTGGCGTGAAGAAGCAAGCCATTGGCTTTGGCCTACAGTATTTCCACCCAAGGTCTGGAGTATGAAAGCCTAAGGACTTAAGCGTGGCCCTTAAGTCCTTCAAACTGTGCAGTTTGCAGTTGATCTGCTCAAAAAAGAGCGATGTACACTCAAAAAGGAGGTCCTGCAAAGTTTGTTGGACCTTGTGGAGCAAGCCTGAGGATTGCAGCCAGGAGCTTCTCCACATAGTCACAGCCAAAGCCACTGATTGGGCTGCAAGATCCTCCACATCCAAGGCTGCCTGTAGGGATGTCTTTGCCACGGACATGCCCTCCTGTATGAGAGCCACAAATACTCATCTGGACTTTTGTGGTAGCAACTCCTTAAATTTCTGTATAGAGTTCCAGGAGTTGAAATTATACCTGCTCAGCAGTGCCTGCTGATTGGCGATCCTGAGCTGGAGACCCCCAGTCAAATAGACCTTCCTCCCAAAAAGGCCTAACTTTTTGGTGTCTTTGGCCTTGGGTGTCGGTCCCTGTTGGTCCTGCCTTTCCTGCTTGTTGGCTGCTGACACCACCAAAGGCCCGATGTTGGGAGACTGTACAGGAACTCAAGCCCCTTCACTAGGACAAAGTATTTCCTGTCACTTTTCTTTGCTGTCTGCTTCAGTGATGCCAGGGTCTGCCCTGATGGGGTCTATGATGGCATCATTCATGGGCAACGCCACTGTCGCAGGGCCCGTTGCTGCCAAGATGTCTACAAGGGAGTGGGAGGACTAATTTCCTCCACCTGGATACCCAGGTTCTGAGCTACCGTCCTTAGGAGCTCTTGATGCACCTTATAATCCTCCTTAGAGGGCACAATATCACTTCCCACGACCGCCTCATCTGGGTAAGAGAAGGACGACACTTGCACTGACACCGGGCCCTGCTCTTTGCCCTTGGCACTGGCTGGGACCCATGATGCCATCTCTTGGTACACTGCATTGGCTGGATCATGTCCTAGTGGTGGAAGCAGTCTGGGCTCCGAAGCCACTGAATATGACCTCTTGAAATGGGAAGCGGCTGTGATGGAAATGCTCGGGGGGTTCCAGAAAGGCCATTTCATAGGGAACTGCCACTATCCCAGTGGCCACACTACAGGTGGGACTCCTTGACTCGGGTCCACAGCGGGACAGTGCCTGCTGGAATGGCGGTGCTGGCTCCTCCGTGAAACGTAAGACTCCAACTCCAAGGATCCCTCCGGAGACCAGCATGGAGCGGTGCCGACCGGTGACATCATGGCTGATTTCTCCTTTGAAACTATCTGAGGCCTTGAGCCTGCAGAAGTCTTTCCCATTGGTACCACCACTGATAGCTCCCATACAGCGGGGACACTGGTACCAGTAGCACGAGCATCATAGAATCATAGAATATCAGGGTTGGAAGGGACCTCAGGAGGTCATCTAGTCCAACCCCTTGCTCAAAGCAGGACCAATCCCCAACTAAATCATCCCAGCCAGGGCTTTGTCAAGCCTGACCTTAAAAACCTCAAAGGAAGGAGATTCCACCAGCTCCTTAGGTAACCCATTCCAGTGCTTCACCACCCTCCTAGTGAAAAAGTTTTTCCTAATATCCAACTTAAACCTCCCCCACTGCAACTTGAGACCATTACTCCTCGTTCTGTCATCTGCTACCACTGAGCACAGTCTAGATCCATCCTCTTTGGAACCCCCTTTCAGGTAGCTGAAAGCAGCTATCAAATCCCCCCTCATTCTTCCCTTCTGCAGAGTAAACAATCCCAGTTCCCTCAGCATCTCCTCATAAGTCATGTGTTCCAGTCCCCTAATCATTTTTGTTGCCCTCTGCTGGATGCTTTCCAATTTTTCCACATTCTTCTTGTAGTGTGGGGCCCAAAACTGGATACAGTACTCCAGATGAGGCCTCACCAATGTCGAATAGAGGGAAATGATCACATCCCTCGATCACAGAATCATAGAATCATAGAATATCAGGGTTGGAAGGGACCTCAGGAGGTCATCTAGTTCAACCCCCTGCTCAAAGCAGGACCAATCCCCAATTAAATCATCCCAGCCAGGGCTTTGTCAAGCCTGACCTTAATAACTTCTAAGGAAGGAGATTCTACCACCTCCCTACGTAACGCATTCCAGTGTTTCACCACCCTCCCAGTGAAAAAGTTTTTCCTAATATCCAACCTAAACCTCCCCCACTGCAACTTGAGACCATTACTCCTTGTCCTGTCATCTTCTACCACTGAGAATAGTCTAGAACCATCCTCTTTGGAACCACCTCTCAGGTAGTTGAAAGCAGCTATCAAATCCCCCCTCATTCTTCTCTTCTGTAGACTAAACAATCCCAGTTCCCTCAGCCTCTCCTCATAAGTCATGTGTTCCAGACCCCTAATCATTTTAGTTGCCCTTCGCTGGACTCTCTCCAATTTTTCCACATCCTTCTTGTAGTGTGGGGCCCAAAACTGGACACAGTACTCCAGATGAGGCCTCACCAACGTTGAATAGAGGGGAACGATCACGTCCCTCGATCTGCTGGCTATGCCCCTACTTATACATCCCAAAACGCCATTGGCCTTCTTGGCAACAAGGGCACACTGTTGACTCATATCCAGCTTCTCATCCACTGTCACCCCTAGGTCCTTTTCCGCAGAACTGCTGCTTAGGCATTTGGTCCCTAGTCTGTAGCGGTGCATTGGATTCTTCCGTCCTAAGTGCAGGACCCTGCACTTATCCTTGTTGAACCTCATCAGATTTCTTTTGGCCCAATCCTCCAATTTGTCTAGGTCCCTCTGTATCCTATCCCTATCTGCCACCGTATCTACCACTCCTCCTAGTTTAGTATCATCCGCAAATTTGCTGAGAGTGCAATCCACACCATCCTCCAGATCATTTATGAAGATATTGAACAAAACCGGCCCCAGGACCAACCCTTGGGGCACTCCACTTGATACCAGCTGCCAACTAGACATGGAGCCATTGATCACTACCCGTTGAGCCCGACAATCTAGCCAACTTTCTACCCACCTTATAGTCCATTCATCCAGCCCATACTTCTTTAACTTGCTGACAAGAATACTGTGGGAGACCGTGTCAAAAGCTTTGCTAAAGTCAAGAAACAATACATCCACTGCTTTCCCTTCATCCACAAAACCAGTAATCTCATCACAGAAGGTGATTAGATTAATCAGGCATGACCTTCCCTTGGTGAATCCATGCTGACTGTTCCTGATCACTTTCCTCTTGTGTAAGTGCTTCAGGATTGATTCCTTGAGGACCTGCTCCATGATTTTTCCGGGGACTGAGGTGAGGCTGACTGGCCTGTAGTTCCCAGGATCCTCCTTCTTCTCTTTTTTAAAGATGGGCACTACATTAGCTTTTTTCCAGTCGTCCGGGACTTCCTCCGATCGCCATGCGTTTTCAAAGATAATGGCCAATGGCTCTGCAATCACAGCCGCCAACTCCTTTAGCATTCTCGGATGCAACGCGTCCGGCCCCATGGACTTGTGCACTTCCAGCTTTTCTAAATAGTCCCTAACCACTTCTTTCTCCACAGAGGGCTGGCCACCTACTCCCCATGCTGTGTTGCCCAGCGCAGCAGTCTGGGAGCTGACCTTGTTCGTGAAGACAGAGGCAAAAAAATGATTGAGTACATTAGCTTTTTCCACATCCTCTGTCAGTAGGTTGCCTCCCTCATTCAGTAAGGGGCCCACACTTTCCTTGGCTTTCTTCTTGTTGCCAACACACCTGAAGAAACCCTTCTTGTTACTCTTAACATCTCTTGCTAGCTGCAGCTCCAGGTGCGATTTGGCCCTCCTGATTTCATTCCTACATGCCCGAGCAATATTTTTATACTCTTCCCTGGTCATTTGTCCAATCTTCCACTTCTTGTAAGCTTCTTTTTTATGTTTAAGATCCGCAAGGATTTCACTGTTAAGCCAAGCTGGTCGCCTGCCATATTTACTATTCTTTCGACACATCGGGATGGTTTGTCCCTGTAACCTCAATAGGGATTCTTTGAAATACAGCCAGCTCTCCTGGACTCCTTTCCCCCTCATGTTATTCCCCACAGGGATCCTACGCATCAGTTCCCTGAGGGAGTCGAAGTCTGCTTTCCTGAAGTCCAGGGTCCGTATTCTGCTGCTTACCTTTCTTCCCTGTGTCAGGATCCTGAACTCGACCAACTCATGGTCACTGCCTCCCAGATTCCCATCCACTTTTGCTTCCCCTACTAATTCTTCCCGGTTTGTGAGCAGCAGGTCAAGAAAAGCTCTCCCCCTAGTTGGCTCCTCCAGCACTTGCACCAGGAAATTGTCCCCTACATTTTCCAAAAACTTCCTGGATTGTCTGTGCACCGCTGTAGTGCTCTCCCAGCAGATATCAGGATGATTAAAGTTGCCCATGAGAACCAGATCTGCTGGCATGTCCCTCAAGTGAGTCCCTTGCTGCTGTGAACACCTCTGGCATTGACAGTACTGGCAGATTAGTGGGGCTTTGGTGCCTCTCTCATGGCGCTGGACTCAATAGCTCCCGTTCTAAGACTGGAGTCAATGATGTGGTTCGGGCTGTTCACGCCAGAGAATGGCTTGACATGGGTTGCACCCTCGAAGTGTCCCTTTAGCCTGCCGACCTTAGCGCTGGTTATTGGCCTCTGTCGGTCTTCCTTTGTTTCTTCGTAGGCATTGGCGATGGTGAATGGTACCTAGTATCTCTCACCAACACATCTGTCTTCAGAACCGAGGATGTTTGATGGTGCAGAGGTTCCTCAGACACAGTTAGAACATCTGACCTCAGTGCTGGAGACAGGGAATGGCATCGGGTGTCCCGAAGTGAAGCCAAAGTACTTACACCAAGTCAACGGACCCGGCAAAGATGGAGGTTAGAGTGCTGCCTCCATGAGGATAGAGCAGAGTTTAATATCATCATTCTTGGTGCCAGATTTAAGTCCCTACAGATCTTACATTGCTCCCACACATGGACTTCCCTTAGACACTTGAGGCAGCTGCAATGGGGGGTCACTCACAGGCATACGCTTGTGACAAGACTCACAAGGTTTAAATCCCGGAGACAGAGGCATGCCCCAGTGCCGGGCGGGATTAACCTCCGCTTAGCAAGGTTCGGTAACTCCTAACTAACTAACTCACTAATAACTGAAACTAAATTCAATTAACTATATACAATAAAACAGAAAAGTCCACTGAGGACTACTTCCAGAAGCAAGAATGAGTCATAGTTCCAGTGATCATCACAGACAGTAAGAAGGAACTCGGGGGCAGCGGGGCCCTAGATATCGGTATTATGAGGGTGTGACTCCATGGGGCACCAGAGTCAATCCGATGGATACTACTGAGGGAAAACCTTTCTGGCGGAGGTGCTCAGGGCAAGCACACACCTACACTGAAATGGACATGAGAAAGCACTCGAAGAAGAATCATTTTCAAAAGCTTTTCTCCATAACCACAAAGGCTCAAAACTAACTTTTTTTATGAAAGCTGAGATTGTCACATAATCACGATTCCAGGAGCTGGGGCTTTAAGAAAAACATCAAAAGTCATGAGAGTTAGCATGATTACTTTATGGTCATAGGATACTTGTTAGTAGCTTGTAAACAACTGTATGCTGATTTTTATTTCACATAATTGCCTGTAAGGTTGCATCAATGAAACAAACTGCATATAATAATTATCTATTTCCTGAAGGTCTACGGCCTGTTTCAGTAGAAGCTGCACGTGCTCAGTTCCTCTGAAAATTAGGCATTTATATGGAACCAAAAAACCCACAAAAGTGATTGATTTCTTAGACAGGTGACAGTGAAATGTGGAAGCCATTTCCAGTTATGTTTAATTTTAGAAAGTGAGTTGCCCTAATTGTCTGATGTAAACACAGATCAAAAATTTGAGAGCTCAAGATTTGGAGTCATTTTTTGGAAGGCTATTTTCTACTTCACTTTCATGTAATCAGAGGAGAGAGGGAATCATTAAAGGCTCCAGACTGAAAACTACATACTGGGTTTATGTTCACTTGACAAAGTACAAAAGCTGTGATTTATTATGTGTTTTATGAGAGGTAGGGAATAGAAACTGGCTAACAATCCCTAGCTTAGGACAGATACCTCAGGCTGTGGTAAAACATGACCTTTTTATATATCTACCACAAAACATTTAAGGAGCAAATAAAACATCATGACCTTTTTAGATACATTGCACAAAACATCCAAGGGGCAAATCATGCTCCCCTTCCCATGGGTGCATAGCACATGATAAGCAGCGTAGTAGTTATGATTCCCTTCTGGAAGAGAAAGAGCGAGAGACCATGAAGCGAGGGTTCTGTCTCCCCCAGTCACTGCAGTGCATGTTTCCACAGGGGCTTCCTTCTGTCTTGCTATGGAGAAGGTTGGGGGCACGGTTGTGACTGTCTAGGGATGAGACACTGAACCAGTATATTTGTGATTATGCAGATACCGCATACAGGACATCCCTCTCACCAAGGGGAGTACAGAGACTGCTATAGAGCCTCGTGGTAGGATTCTGCCTCACCCCAGTCATTTAGTTGGGATTGGTGCAAGGCTAAGTATTTGCCTCGAAGTTATCAGTGATGGCCCAGTTCTAGTTCTACATGTTTTCTTCTGTTACTATGTCAAGCAGCTTTGTTTCTCTTTGTTAAAGAGAGATTGTTGTTACAAACTCCTAGTTGCTTCCACATCTGTTATACTTTTGGATTCTCTCATTTTCCCCCTACCATAAAATATGAAGAGCAAGGACAAACTTATTTTCACAATAGATCTGGGATATGCATATCCTGGAGTGTAACATTGCTAACGATAATGTTGCTGTTGCTCTTATGTTCTACCAGAGATAGCCAATAGTTTGAGGCCTGTTTTTGCTCATTTGTTTGTTTTCAACATCCAAGGGGCAGTTTGGGTACCAAAAAGTGACACACTGATACTAAACTTTAGAAAGGGAGATTTCAGTATAGTGGAAAGTCTAGTCAAAACGGCCCTAAAGTAAAAAATAAAGGAAGTAAAATCCTCAGAAGTGGCATAGATGCTATTCAAAGAAAACAATTAAAATAGATTTCAGAGTGGTAGCCGTGTTAGTCTGTATCAGCCAAAAAAATGAGAATTCCTTGTGGCACCTTAAAGACTAAAAAATTTATTTGGGCATAAGCTTTCGTGGGCTAAAACCCACTTCATCGGATGCACACAGTGGAAAATACAGTAGGAAGATATAAATACACAGAGAACATGAAAAAATGGGTGTTGCCATACCAACTGTTGGAGGGCTGTCGGTAAGCGAGGACTGGCCTGTCTTCCAAGATCTGTGAGAGTGAGGGTTTGTCCTTCAGGATAGGTTGTAGATCCTTGATGATGCGCTGGAGAGGTTTAAGTTGGGGGCTGAAGGTGACGGCTAGTGGCGTTCTGTTACTTTCTTTGTTGGGCCTGTCCTGTAGTAGGTGACTTCTGGGTATACTTCTGGGTATATTGGCTCTGTCAATCTGTTTCTTCACTTCAGCAGATGGGTATTGTAGTTTTAAGAATGCTTGATAGAGATCTTGTAAGTGTTTGTCTCTGACTGAGGGACTGGAGCAAGAATCTTGCTCCACAGATCTTGGGAGACAGTCCTCGCTTACAGACAGCCCCCCAACCTGAAGCAAGTACTCACCAGCAACCACGCACCACACAACAAAAACACTAACCAAGGAACCTATCCTTGCAACAAAGCCCGTTGCCAATTCTGTCCACATATCTATTCAAGGGACACCATAATAGGACCTAATCATATCAGCCACACCATAAGAGGCTCATTCATCTGCACACCACCAATGTGATATATGCCAACAATGCCCTCTGTCATGTACATTGGCCAAACCAGACAATCTCTATGCAAAAGAATAAATGGACACAAATCAGACATCAAGAATTGTAACATTCAAAAACCAGTCGGAGAACACTTCAGCCTCCCTGGTCACTCAATTTCAGACCTAAAAGTCGCAATTCTCCAACAACAAAACTTCAAAAACAGACTCCAACGGGAAACTGCAGAACTGGAATTAATTTGCAAACTGGACACCATTAAATTAGGCTTGAATAAAGACTGGGAGTGGATGAGTCAATACGCAAATTAAAAACTATTTCCCCATGCTAATTTTTTTCCCCTACTGTTACTTACACCTTCTTGTCAACTGTTTGAAATGGGCCATCCTGATTACCACTACAAAAGGTTTTTTTTCTCCTGCTGATAATAGCCCACCTTAATTAATTGGTCTCATTACAATTGGTATGGCAACACCCATTGTTTCATGTTCTCTGTGTATATATATCTTCCAACTGTATTTTCCACTGCATGCATCCGATGAAGTGGGTTTTAGCCCACAAAAGCTTATGCCCAAATAGATTTGTTAGTCTCTAAGGTGCCACAAGTCCTCCTCGGTTTTTTAATTAAAATAGAGTCTCAGAAGGCATGAATACCACCGAAGAAAAAGGGAACATGGAAGGCAGGGAGTAAATCCTTATGGCTAAATGGCAAGGTTTAAGAGGCTAGTCAGGTCAATTAGAAATCCTTTACCATTTGGAAATCTAATCCCAGGCCTTAAAGCTTATACTTAAAGCTTGTGTTGACCGAGCTACTTCACTCAGGGCTGTGAAAAATTTTGCACCCTGAGCACTTTAGTAAGGTCGACTTAGCCACTGATGTAGATGCAGCTAGGTCAATGGAAGGATTCTTCTCTCCACACTAGCTACCGCCTCTTGGAGAAAAACTCCTTCCATCAATGTGGAAGCATCTATACTGTGGCGATATAGCAGCATAGCTGCAGCATAAAAATGCCCCTAGTGAAGCCAATAAGTAGAAAAATAAATGACAGCAGGAATTAAGTAACAGGGAAATCTGAAGGGCCAAAATGGTTTTCAAAGTGCAAATAACTGTGTAAACACCAACAATAAGGTTCTTTAAGAATATTAGAAGCAGGAATCCTGTGAAAGAATAGGTCGCTCTGCCAGATCACAGGAAATCAAAGGAGCAATTAAGGAGGATAAGGACATTGCTGAGAAGCTAAATGATTTCTTTGCCTGACTCTTCACCATCAAAGATACTTAGCCCACACTCTGCTCTTTACTACAAAGATGAGCTTCTATCAGAGACTGAGGTATCAGAAGAAGAGGTTCTGTAGTAAATTGATAATTTCAAGCAAAAAGTCACCAGGCCCAGTTGGTACACCCACGAGTTCTGAAGGAGTTTATGTTTGATAATAAATAGGATGAAATTCAATAAGAACAAATGCAAAGTACTCCACTTAGGAAGAAACAATCAGTTGCACACATACAAAATGGGAAATGACTGCCAAGGAAGGAGTACTGCAGAAAGGGATCGGGAGGGTCATAGTGGATCACAAGCTAAATATGAGTCAGCAGTGTAATACTGTTGCAAAAAAAGCAAACATCCTGGGATGTATTTGTGGGAGTGCTGTAAGCAAGACACAAGGATAAATTCTTCCACTCTACTCCGTACTGATTAGGCATCAACTGGAGTATTTTGTCCAGTTCTGGGTGCCACATTTCAGGAAAGATATGGATGAACTGGAGAGAAGCCAGAGAAGAGCAACAAAAATTATTAAAGGTCTAGAAAACATGCCCTATGAGGGAAGATTGAAAAAATTAGGTTTATTTAGTCTGGAGAAGAGAAGACTGATAACAGTTTTTAAGTACATAAAAGGTTGTTACAAGGAGGAGGGAGAAAAATAGTTCTCGTTAACCTCTGAGGATCGGAAAGGAAGCAATCGGCTTAAATTACAGCAGGGGTGGTTTAGGTTGGAGGTGAGAAAAAACTTCCTAACTGTCAGAGTGGTTAAGCACTGGAATAAATTGCCTAGGGAGGCTGTGGAATCTCCATCATTGGGGATTTTTAAGTGCAGGTTAGACAAACACCTGTCAGGAATGGTCTAGATAATACTTAGTCCTGCCTTGAGTGCAGCGGACTGGACAAGAAGACCTTTTGAGGTCCCTTCCAGTCCTACATTTCTATGATTCTATGAAGTAGGTAAGCTGCTAACAAAAATAAGTAATGTGTCATTAAAAACTACGACAGTTCTAGAAGACTGGAGGATAACAAATAATGTAACTATTTTTAAATGGCTGTTAGAAGTGCTCCAGGGAATAGCAGGCTAGTAAACAGTGCATCTATACCTAGCAAAGTGGTGGAAACAATAATTAAAAACAGAAAACACCTGAAAGATCATGTTTTGATAAGGCCTTACCAGCACTATTTCTACAATGGAAAATTAGTGTATCATCACTTAGTAGTTTTTGAACGGGTCAGCATAGTAGCAGATAAATAAAAAACAACTGACATAACTATTTTAGACTTGCAAAAGATTTTTGACAAGGTTCCCCAGAAGACACTACAAAAGAAGCCAAGTGATCATGGAAGATGCAAAGTATTATCATGGATCAAAAACTCACTATGAGACAAAAAGCCAAGAGTTGGATTAAATGGTTAATTTCATCATGGCAAAAGGTTAACAGCAGGATGCCACAAGGTTCTGTATTAGGTCCAGTTTTGTTTAATATGCTCATTAATGGTCCAGAAAGGTGAGGTGAGTAGTGAGATAGCAAAATTTGCAGATGACAGTTATTTGATGTTTGTCAGGACAAGAGAGGGCTGTGAGGAACTTGACATAACAATTTTTTAAGAACTACAATTTGAGCTTGCACATCAGAAAAATCCCTTGAGCTCACAGGTGCACACTTAAAAACTGATATGCTGTACATGAGTGTGCACCTAGTTGAACAATCACCCAATTATGCACACACTTGTTGGTCTGCTGGCTTCACCAGACAAATTTGTAAGTAGCACATTTCAATGAGCTCTAGATTTTCTTTCTCTTTTCTTTCTCCCTTTTATTTTTTTTAAAAATTCCAAAGGAAATTAAATGCAAAAAATCAGAATTAGCACAACATTAAGGCTCTAAGATCAAACACATATATATCAGGAAATGCCAGAATTTCAGGTTGCTCTGGCAACGTTGACTTATGCATGTTGAACATACGTACTTCTTATTTCTCTTTCTCTGTGAAATTTAAATCTTAAGGTATTACTCATTTGGCCTAACTAACTAGGCCAAATGACTAATACTTTAAGCTAGTAAACCAAACTTGCATTTAATATAAATTAAAAGCAATCATGAAAATATTCCTGTTCTTATTAGTCTTTGTAAAACACATTAAAATTAGGGCTGTCAATCAATCGCTGTTAACTCATGCAATTAACTAAAAAAAATTAAGCACAATTAAAAAAAGTAATTGCAATTAATCACACTGTTAAACAATAGAATACCAATTGAAATTTATTAAATATTTTGTATGTTTTTCTACATTTTCAAATATATTGATTTCTATTACAACACAGCATACAAAGTGTACACTGCTCACTATATATTATTATTTTTGATTACAAATATTTGCACTGTAAAAATGAAAACAAAAGAAATAGTATTTTCCAATTAACCTCATACCAGTACTGTTGTGCAATCTCTTTATCCTGAAAGTGTAACTTACAAATGCAGATTTTTTTTTGTTACATAACTGCTCTCAAAAACAAAACAATGTAAAATTTTAGAGCCTACAACTCAGACCTACTTCTTGTTCAGCCAATCGCTAAGACAAACACGTTTGTTTACATTTACAGGAGATGCTGCTGCCTGCTTCTTATTTACAATGTCACCTGAAAGTGAGAACAGGCATTAGCATGGCACTTGTGTAGCCCGCGTTGCAAGGTATTTATGTGCCAGATATGCTAAACATTTGTATGCCCATTCATGCTTTGGCCACCATTCCAGAGGACATGTTTCCATGCTGATAATGCTCGTTAAAAAAATAAGGCGTTAATTAAATTTGTGACTGAAGTCATTGGTGGAGAACTGTAAGTCTTCAGCTCTGTTTTACCTGCATTCTGCCATATATTTCATGTTATAGCTGCCTTGGATGATGACCCAGCTCATGTTCGTTTTAAGAACACTTTCACAGCAGATTTGACAAAACGCAAAGAAGATACCAATGTGAGATTTCTAAATATAGCGACAGCAGTTGATCCAAGATTTAAGAATCAGAAGTGCCTTCCAAAATCTGAGAGGGACAAGGTGTGGAGTATGTTTTCAGAAGTCTTAAAAGAGCAACACTCAGACGTGGAAACTACAGAACCTGAACCACCAAAAAAGAAAATCAACCTTCTGCTGGTGGCATCTGACTCAGATGATGAAAGTGAACATGCATTGGTCTGCTCTGCTTTGGATCGTTATCGAGCAGAACCCATCATCAGCACGGACACATTTACCCCAGAATGGTGGTTGAAGATGAAGGGACATATGAATCTTTAGTGCGTCTGACACGTAAATACCTTGCGATGCCCGCTATAACAGTGCCATGCGAATGCCTGTCTCACTTTCAGGTGAAATTGTAAACAAGAAGTGGGCAACATTATCTCCTGTAAATTGTAACCAAATTTGGTTGTCTGGGCAATTGGCTGAAGTAGGACGGAGTGGACTTGTAGGCTCTAAAATTTTATACTGTTTTATTTTTCAATGCAATTATTTTTTGTACATAATTCTACATTTGTAAGTTCAACTTTCATGATAAAGAGATTGCACTACAGTAATTGTATGAGGTGAACTGAAAAATACTATTTCTTTTGTTTTTTAGAGTGCGAATATTTGTAATAAAAACAAATATAAAGTGAGCACTGTACACTTTGTATTGTGTTGTAATTGAAATCAATATATTTGAGAATGTAGAAAACATCCAAAAATATTTAAATAAATGGTATTCCATTATTGTTTAACAATGCAATTAATTGCGATTAATTATTTAATCGCTTGACAGCCCTAATTAAAATCTAAACACTGAGGTTAACACTAGCTGGAAACATACTGATATGGAAAAGCTCACAAAAAGTCACTTTTAGAAAGTTTTTTTTTTTTGTTTCCAACAGCCCAGTGCAGACACACAGATAATATTATATAAGAACCATTTCATTCCCTCCTCCTATACCGTCTCACAAACTACAAAATTGTCAAGCTGTGGAAATCAGCATAGCAGCAATACCCTGTATAAAAATGTGGAATCTTAAGTCTCTTTCTTAAGGTCAATGCAGCTTATGGTAATGAATATGGAAAGGTTACTATTGTTGTCTTTTGTTGATTTTGTCGCAAAAAATGCAAAGAACAAAAGGTCACTAAGCAATGTTCCTAAGCTAGTTTGGAATTCACTAATCTATCACTGAGGAAAATAAAAAAGGGGTTAATAAAATACACGCTAGACAGAGAAAATGAGATTAGAGGTGGCATTTTGGCTGTGAAGCCTTCTTTAGACTGTAAAAAAAAATAGAAAGCAAAGCTAGTCCCAGACATTGATCATTGAATAAATATTTACAAACTAAATAAAGCTTCTTGAAGTGGAGCTGATATGTAATAATTGTATGAATCTGAGATGTAACAATTTTATGAACACAGTGTATGTGACTGGATCAGTGAGGGGAAGTTAATTGTGAATTGGGTTACAGCCAATATGGATATACTGATTTCACTTACATCGGTGGCTGTAAGAAGAACACCACAATGGCTTTCCAGATAAGAACGACAATGGGTAAAAGTATCAGTTTCAAGAACATTGCATCCTATCTCCAGGGAAGATGCAAGTTTGTTTTGCCAGAATGGGAACTTGGAGATCTGAAGGATACTAAACAGTTAAAAGCCTTCTGAGAAGAGGATGTGGTCCCTTGTGAGATGCTGTCTAGGGAGACATCCTGGCACAGAGTGAGAGACACTGCCGAGGGAGTCTAAAGAAACTGGGCTTTCCCAGATCCAGGAAATGGTAAGTTTTAGGGAAAAAACTAGATATGTGTGCAGGTCATTTTACTGTTTTTAAGATATGTTTTATCTGAAATGCTACTGTAGCTCACGAAAGCTTATGCTCAAATAAATTTGTTAGTCTCTAAGGTGCCATAAGTCCTCCTTTTCTTTTTGCGGATACAGACTAACATGGCTGCTACTCTGAAACCTGTTCTAAACAAGTTACATTTTGCTTTAAAGTTGTCACTGATTACCACTGTCATTGCCCTAGAGGGAACAGAATTGCAGGGTCTGAACATAAATCAGACCTTCCAAGGTGAATCCTGGTAAGCCCCAGTGGTTTGCAATCAGGCCGTGGTCTGACAGTGGGAGAATGGCAAGATTCCACCCCAAGAGACAGGTTATGGCTAGAGGCCTGAGACCCAGATGGAGCATGCTCAGAGAGACCAGGAGGGGTTAGAGGGGCAGTTTACCTAGTAACTGTGACATCATCAATAGTAGGGCAAACAATTTCACTCTCACTAATTTACTAAATCTTTTTACAGGGACATTTTCATACATGTGCATATACATACATTGACTGCAATGGAGCTAGGATAATTTATACCACTTGAAGATTTGGGCCATAGTGTTTATATAGATACAATCTGAGTGAGGATATAAAAACAGAAAGATTTAAATGTAAAGAATTAGATAAATACAGAAAGCAACCACAAACACCAAAAACATCAGAAGAAGAATATATTACAGAAGTTAGGAGGAACTACCAAAGGTGACCATTGAATGTGTTTATTCTTATTCAATTTTCATGTTTTCACTATAATCAGATTTTCAAAAACTGATACAAAAACAAATACACAGAGTAGCATAAGCGTCAGGATGAATTATATATTTATATATTTAGAAATAATCTCAAATGTCTCTAAGGCCCCATTCCTGCAAAAACTAACACATATACTTAACTTTTCATGCTGTGAGTAATCCTAGTGTTAAGCATGTGTATGTCTTTGAAGGATCACGGCCTAAAAGTCCAATTTTGTTTAGTCAGACTAGGAGTACCATAGTACTCTACGTCACTAGGCAATTGGTTTGTCTCCATATGAAAATTAATCTTAATTAAGATAATGGGTGAATTTTTAAATCAGTTTAACTATTCCTGATTATCTCTATGGGTATGTCTACACTACAAAATTAGGTCGATACGTATGCCCACACTAAGCGCATTAAGTCTGCCGAGTGCGTCCTCACTACCGTGGCTAGCATCGACTTACGGAGTGGTGCACTATGGGTAGCTATCCCACAGTTCCCACAGTCTCCACCTCCCATTGGAATTCTGGGTTAAGCTCCCAATGCCTGATGGGGCAAAAACATTGTCGAGGGTGGTTTTGGGTACATGTCGTCAGTCACCCCTCCCTCCATGAAAGCAACGGCTGACAATCATTTCACATCTTTTTTCCGTGCGACGCCATACTGCTTTCAGCAGACGGTGCAAAAGGACTGCTAACCGTCGTCATTCACCGCTTCTGCTGCAACTCTGCTCTGCTGCTATTGTCTCAATAGTGAATTTCTCCATGTTGTCTGTCATGGGCTCCCATGTACATGTGTTTTTCCTCGGGAAATGTGCGCGGTGCTAACCATTGTTCTCCACCGCTTCTGCGGCAACTCTGCTCTCCCGCTCTCATGAATCCACCTTGCAGGTCCTCTCCTTGGTCTCTATAAATATCTATTCTCGTGGCATCTGTTGTCAGCCACTGCTTCTGCTGCAATTCTGCTCTCCTGCAGATGCTATAACATGGCAAGCATGGAGCTCGCTCAGATCACCGCAGCAGTTATGAACATTGTAAACACCTCGCACATTATCCTGCAGTATGTGCAGAACCAGAACCTGCAAAAGCAGGCAAGGAGGTGACAGCAGTGCAGTGACAAGAGTGATGAGGACATGGACACAGACTTCTCTCAAAGTATGGGCCCCGGCAATTTGGACATCCTGGTGGCAGTGGGGCAGGCTCATGCCATGGAACGCCAATTCTGGGCCTGGGAAACAAGCACAGACTGGTGGGACCACATAGTGTTGCAGGTCTGGGATGATTCCCAGTGGCTGCGAAACGTTCGCATGTGTAAGGGCACTTTCATGGAACTTTGTGACTTGCTTTCCCCGCCCTGAACTGCAAGAATACCAAGATGAGAGCAGCCCTCACAGTTCACAAGTGAGTGGCGAAAGCTCTCTGGAAGCTTGCAAAGCCAGAGAGCTACCAGTCAGTCGGGAATCGATTTGGAGTGGGCAAATCTACTGTGGGGGCTGCTGTGATGCAAGTAGCCAACGCAATCAAAGATCTGCTGATATCAAGGGTAGTGACCCTGGGAAATGTGCAGGTCATAGTGGATGATAGCTTTGCTGCAATGTGGTGCAGCAACTGTAGTGGGGCGATAGACGGAACGCATATCCCTATCTTGGGACCGGACCACCCTGGCAGCCAGTACGTAAACCGCAAGGGGTACTTTTCAATGGTGCTGCAATGGTGGATCACAAGGGACCTTTCACCAACATCAACGTGGGATGGCTGGGAAAGGTACATGACGCTCGCATCTTCAGGAACTCTGGTCTGTTTCAACAGCTGCAGCAAGGGACTTACTTCCCAGATCAGAAAATAACTGTTGGGGATGTTGAAATGCCTATAGTTATCCTTGGGGACCCAGCCTACCCCTTAATGCCATGGCTCATGAAGCCATACACAGGCACCCTGGACACTAGTAAGGAGCTGTTCAACTATAGGCTGAGCAAGTGCAGAATGGTGGTAGAATGTGCATTTGGACGTTTAAAAGTGCGCTGGTGCAGTTTACTGACTCTGTTAGACCTCAGCGAAACCAATATTCCCATTGTTATTGCTGCTTGCTGTGTGTTCCACAATATCTGTGAGAGTAAGGGGGAGACGTTTATGGAGTGGTGGGAGGTTGAGGCAAATCGCCTGGCTGCTGATTATGCGCGGCCAGACACCAGGGTAATTAGAATAGCACAGCAGCGCGTGCTGTGCATCAGAGAAGCTTTGAAAACCAGTTTCATGACTGGCCAGGCTATGCTGTGACAGTTCTGTTTGTTTTTCTTGATGAAAACCCGCCCCCTTGGTTCACTCTACTTCCCTGTAAGCCAACCTCCCTCCCCCCTTCGATCACCGCTTGCAGATGCAATAACATCATTGTTGTTTCAAAATCATGCATTCTTTATTAATTCATCACACAAATAGGGGGATAACTGCCAAGATAGCCCAGGAGGGGTCAGGGAGGAGGGAAGCACCGGGTGGAGTAGGGGAGGAGGGGAGAAGGGAAGGACAAGGCCACACTGCACTTCAAAACTTATTGAATGCCTGCCTTCTGTTGCTTGCGCAGTCCTCTGGGGTGGAGTGGTTGGAGCCCCCCCCCCCCCCCGTGTTCTTGGGCGTCTGGGTGAGGAGGGTATGGAACTTGGGAAGGAGGGCAGGCGGTTACACAGGGGCTGCAGCGGCGATCTGTGTTCCTGCTGCCTTTCCTGCAGCTCCACCAGACGCCAGAGCATATTAGTTTGATCCCCCAGTAGCCTCAGCATTGCATCCTGCTTCCTCTCATCACACTGCCGCCACCTCTCCTCTTACTCCTCCAACCTTTCATCTTGCTTGTCCCTCCTGTCCTCGCATTCATTTTGTGCTTTCCTGGACTCTGCCATTATTTGCCTCCATGCATTCTGCTGAGTTCTTTCAGTGTAGGAGGACTGCATGAGCTCAGAGAACATTTCATCGCGAGTGCATTTTTTTCGCCTTCTTATCTGCGCTAGCCTCTGGGATGGAGATGATAGGGGGAGCATTGAAACATTTGCAGCTGCGGGAGAAAAAAAAAGGGAGAGTAGTATTTTAAAAGACACATTTTAGAGAACAATGGGTAGACTCTTTCACGGTGAACCAATCTGTTAACATTACATAGCACATGTGCTTTCGGTACAAGGTCGCATTTTGCCTCTTTTATTGAAGGCCTGCCGGTTTGGTGTGAGAGATGCAGGGCCGGGCAACAGAATTCGGCTTGCAGGCAGCCATGGTAAGCCACAGTCTTTCGGATTCTTCAACCTTCATAACACGTGGGAATGGTTTCAAACAGCAGCACCCTCCTTTCCCAAACCAAGCACCTGTTGGGTTGGCCATTTAAAAGGAGGGGCTGCGGTTTTCGGGTTAACATGCAGCACAAACCCAACTAACCCCCCCACGCAATTCTCTGGGATGATTGCTTCACCCCTCCTCCCACCGCGTGACTAGTATCAGGGAAGATCCCTGCAGCCAAACGCGAACAGCTCAGCGTGAATTTCCCCACCACCACCGCGTGGCTAAAAGCGGGGATGATTTCTTTTCAGCAAAAGGCAAACAGCCCAGCAGAAACGGCCACCTCTGAATGTCCCCAGAGGATTTCCACTCCATCCCCGACATGTTAAGAGACTTTTCCAGTAGCTGTACTGGTCGCGAATGCATCCCAAGTCTTCAGGGCAAATTAGTCATTAAACATGCTTGCTTTTAAACTATGTATTATATTTACAAAGGTACACTCACCAGAGGTGCCTTCTCTACCTTCATGGTCCAGGAGCCTGCCTTGGGAGGGTTGGGAGGGTATTGGCTCCAGGGTGATGAACAGTTCCTGGCTGTCGGGGAGAACGGTTTTCCGCTTGCCTGTTGTGCGCTATCCTCATCATCATCTTCCTCGTCCCCAAAATCCTCATCCTTGTTGCGTGAGACTCCACCCTTGCAAGTGTCCACAGACGGGGTGGGGTAGTGGTAGGGACAGCCCCTAGAATTGCATGCAGCTCATCATAGAAGCGGCATGTCTGGGGCTCTGACCCGGAGTGGCCGTTTGCTTCTTTGGTTTTTTGGTAGGCTTGCCTGAGCTCCTTAATTTTCTCTGCTGCGGGTCCCTGTTACAGCCTCTGTCCATCATGCCCATGGAGATTTTTTCAATATATTGGCATTTCGTCTTTTGGAACGGAGTTCTGATAGCACAGATTTGTCTCCCCATACCATGATCAGATCTAGTAACTCCCGTTCGGTCCATGCTGGAGCTCTTTTGTGATTCTGGGACTGCATAGTCACCTGTGCTGATGATCTTTGCATGGTCACCTCTGCTGATGAGCTCGCCATGCTGGCCAAACAGGAAATGAAATTCAAAAGTTCCCGGTGCTTTTCCTGTGTACCTGGCTAGTGCATCTGAGTTGAAAGTGCTGTCCAGAGCAGTCACAATGGAGCACTCTGGGATAGCTCCCAGAGGCCAATTCCGTTGAATTGCATCCACACTCCCCCAAATTCGACCCGGTGATGTCGATTTCAGCGTGGACCCCCTCATCAGGGAGGAGTACAGAAATCAATTTTAAGAGCCCTTTAAGTCGACAAAAATGGCTTCATTGTGTGGATGGGTGCGGGGTTAAATCGATCTAACGCTGCTAAATTAGACCTAAACTTGTAGTGTAGACCAGGGCTATGTGTGGATGCTGTAATTCTGGAATAAGAATACCTTATTCTGAGTTAGTTCAAGCCACTTGTTTTAAATTAATTCAGAATAAGCCATTTATTCTAAAATAATGAATTAATCAGAAATAGCTATTCTGGAAAAATCTCCTATGTAGACAAACTCTAAAAAGCAGGTGAGGGTGGTGGGAAGCAGCTTTGAAGTAACCTGTGAAGTGGGGAAATCTTTGAACTTTGGGAGAACAAGCTTTGAATAAGAGCACATGTGACTGTTTGCAGGAGGAAGCCTTTTGCACTATTTGTGCACTATTTAAAGCTTTGTAGGGATCTTTTCAGTCAAAAAGCAACAGAAGTTTTAGATGTAATTTGTTATGCTGCTAGAGTGGTCAATGATGCGGTCGGACCTAGAAGACATTGAGAAATATATATTGTGGAATTAGGGGCCATAATTGTCCATGTTCCTTGATAATTTTCTCTTGTTAACGCATGTCAACTGGAAATGTGAATGATTAATTTCACCTGCTTCAGCCACATTATTATGGGAGGTTTACCAATTCAGGGGGGAAAAAAAACAATTTACCAACTCAGGAGAGTGTCAGAAACATCCTACTACAAATATCCAGACAGACAATGCCTATTTTCATTAAAGGACACCTGCATGGAATTCCAAAAATGTACGGCATGCAAATGTACATACACTGGGGCTAGGCTATCTTTTTGTACATATATGAGCAAGCTTTAGATTCTGCATTTACTTACTCAAGCAAAACTCCCACTGTAGTAACACTGTGTGTTATGTATGCAAGGAGAACAATGAACATGTGGGTTAACTGCTTTTCAGGCGCATCATACACTGATATGCTCATGACTACCTCTCATTGCTAAAAGCAGTGAGGACAACCCATGGTTGTCACATTCTGAACAGCTTGATACAATAAGACACAGCCATTTCACAGGGTAATGGCAGATGTATCATGGATAGTAGTGCTGCAGTGGGAAGGCTCAGGATTAAGATGACCTAAAAGGTCCTTACCTTTATACTGTAATTTGTATAGTCTTGAGCCTGCTAACACTTATGAATGTTCTGAAGTATAAGCACGTGAGAAATCTATTTACTTCAACTGCTTAAAGCTAAGCACATATGTATATGTTTGCAGGATTGGGATGTTTGAGATTTTCAGCCCCATCTATCCAACAGAACTTTAGTATTATTATAATTAACAGAGGCGTGTCATCCATCTTCTGTAAATAATTTTATTTTCAAGTCTACTAATATCACTAAGATATTTTAAAAAATATGAACCACAGACAATATGTATACACAAGACTGAGAGAAACGGAGAGCCTAAATTAAGAGAGGAAGTGTTATGGAGCTCGGAAGCCCTTGGTTCCATCGATTCCTTTGACCTGGATTACTTCTGTGGCCTTAGAAAGCAAGTCTCAGTTTCTCAGTCTGTAAAATGATGATGGTGATACTTATGGTATTTACCTACCTTACAGGGATACTGTAATGATCAGTTAATTCAGTTGGATGAATTTCACCCTTGTGCAGAAGATCAGCAAGAGGCCTATGCACCACTAGGAGAAGATTCAGTAAAGAACTGTATATATATATATGGTAAGTATTTATTATGATGATGATACAGCAATGCTTTGTTTCACTGCCACAGATTTAGCAGAGGGAGAAAAAGCTACCTAATAATCCTTCTCTAAGAAGGCACAACCATGCTGACTCTTCCTTTACTAACTGAAAACTATCACTACTTGCAAAATGAAAAAAGATAAAATCAGAAACAAAAGAAATGTTATTTTCAGGTTTTTTAGGTATATCAAACAGGAAGAAAAATATGAACTATTTTTGAAGTGGAGAGCTGTGCTTCAATTATTTTTTCTTGCCTGTGTATGTAAGTTGGGTTGAAATTATTTTTGTATATAGAAGTGTTAGACTAATTATACTTCTAGGAACAATCATCATGACTAAGCAACAGGAATGGCGACACTGGGATCTGATGTGTTTTATAATGACTGTTGCCCTAAATAAATGAAGTAAGAAAGGGTTTGTTTATGCGCTATCCAGTGTAAACTATCCAGACAAAGCAGAACAAGATATCTTTCCCAAAAACATTACAGAAGCAGCAATACCCCCCTGTACAATTTGAGAGTTCTGAATTACTTTGTGAGGGAGGTACATAAGGCTGCACAAAAAAAGCAAATAAATTAACTCACTTTCACATAAGTGATTCCACGTATGTTTGTGTACATATTAGAGCTGGGCGGAGGATGGAAATTTCATTTCACAAAGTATTTTGAGATTTTGAAATTTGGCTTCAATCTGAATTGGAATAAAACACAAAAATTTCAAAATTCTGCATGAAGGAAAATTCTGAAAAAAATTGTTTCAGATAAAAAAATGTTTTGACAAAATCAAAACATTTCATTTCAATTCTTTAATTTGTATTATATAATATAATCCAAAAGAAAAAATTCTAAATAAAGCGTTATTTCAAAATGAAAAACCAAAACATTTCATTCTGAAAATGTCAAAACGGGACAGTGTGATACTGTTTGGACTTTTTTCATTTTTTTTCTCTGAAATGAAATTTCAGTGAAATCAACACAATTTCACAAAGCTTTTCAGTTTTGATGGAACCACATTTTTGGTTGGAAAATTGTTGCACTCAAGTTTTTCCAACCAGCTTTAGTATATATGTACAAACATACACATATTTTTATGTGTAACACAGAAACACGCTGTATATATAGATATTAATCCCAGAGATCATGACTGCAATCCAATATAACCCCTCTGAGGATTGTAAGCAGCACTAACATTTTCATGCACTCCTTCTATTTCAGTGCCAAGGCCCAATTTTTCAGTTCTGGTCTTTTAAATAATCTTGTTTTACATGTAAAGAATACATTTCACATTACAAAAGCCCATCTTTCAAACAGAATCAGAAAACTGGGATCTTCTTAATAGGAGGCTGCGACAGAAAACTAAAAAGTCTGTGTAGATTTACGGCCCAATCCTTCACCAATGGATGTTTTACCATTAACTTCAATGAGAGCAGCACTGTGGCTTTGGAACAAAATCCACTGAGTAAAGGCTGCAGATCTGGGCTTTAATAATGCACAGACTTCTTTGGAAATTAAGGGATCTCAAGCTCCTTCCTGGAAAAACCCAGTATCTCACAGATCTGATCGCTAAGACTGCATTTCAAGGAAAAGTGACAGAAGGTAATGAGAGGCAACTGCACTTGCCTTTCTTGGAATGGAAACTGAATTTCTAGATAAACTGAAAATTTCAGACCCTCCTCCCTCATGAGCATAGAATTTCATGATAACACAAAATAAAAATTCCTACTGAAATAATAACTTAGTGGGGAAGGAAAGAAAGCAAGCCGATTTTTAGGATTGCTGTACCTCATATATAGGAAAGCAAAGAGCTTCACTTTCTAAAATAAGCTATTTAACTCTTGAAAAGCACATCAAAACTCCAAAATAACAAAAAGACAAAAGTTGGCCTTTTCTTTGTGGATATATTTTTGCATGTGAATGAGGGAAGAATCAAACTGCAGCATAAAAATAAACATTTTGTTCCAATAGCACATAACCTGATCACTTCCTGAAGTCCTAGTGATGATAACCGGCTCTGAATTACATTCACTGCTAATTTAACACACAACTGGTTAGAATGAGGCAGCTGCAACCAACCGTTCAAATCGAATTCACATAATATGGGGATTGATATTTTCAGAAGAAAATCACTGCAAACACAGATGATTTTTTTTTTAAAAAAAAGGCCAAATGTTAATCTTAGATGTGTTTGATTTTAAACAAAGGAAGCTTGGGAGAGGCAGGGGAGGGTCCAGGAGTGAGCATTTTTTAAAAGACAAGATGATTTGATGTCACATAAAATCCTAGGGCAAATGGGGGCAAATGATATCACACAGGAAGAGGCTAGAGCTGATGCCTGCAAAGGTTTCAAAAGAAATTCCCTGACCTAATTTGGGTTTGAAGATTTAATTTTTAACATATCTGCAGCTTAATTAGGGATACACTTGACATCCCAGTGCACAGCAGGGTTTTCTTCTTCTCCCTGCAAGTTGGTGCAATTGCCATACGGGGGAGGGGGGAGGAGGAGGAGGGTAGGAAGCAGTGGAAGAGGAGGCATGCCTATATGCTTCTTGGTTTAGGCTGGCACTGGCAGGTCCATGCTAAGAGGAGCTTACAGACATAAGGCAGGTCTGACATCTCTCCCGACCTGTGATAAATAATAAAGGGAGAAAGGAACAGGAGTACTTGTGTGTACCTGTTCTTTTTGCAGATACAGACTAACACGGCTGCTACTCTAAAAGGGAGAAAGGGACATCTGAAAGTAGGAACAGGGCCCCCACCAGACTTTTATATTTTTTCGCTTTACTGAAAGCAATCAAGCCATTCTCAAATCACAGCTTTACAATGTTGCGTAAAGCAAACATAGCTCCCTTGTGTATTAATTCCTTCTTTCCCTTTTCTATTCCTATCCTTCATTCTGTATTTTGATGCATCTTCCTTTCATTCTTTTTCATTGTCTGTGGTTTCACTCAGACTATTTTTGATCCTTTATAAATAGATGTGGGGGGGGGGGAGTGGTACATTTTTCAGTCTTTCTTCAACATGTTTTTTTCTTTTCTGTTTCAGCCTCTCTCCCCTTTGCTGTTTTTATTTTGATGCTCTATCTCCCCCTGTCTCTTTCACTGTATTTTTTATCCCATTCCCTTTTTCTCAGCCTCTCTCTTTCTTCACTGGGGCGCTCCCCCACCCTGGTGTCTACCTCATAACAGAAGCTGTTCACAGCTCCCCCTGCAGGGGTAGGGAAGAAGTGCCACATCTCTCCTGTGGGACTGGGAAAAAGAGCAAGCAAGCCTCGGTGGCTTCTAACTGCCCTAGAGAAAATTGAGACTATGTAAGGCACTGCTGGGCCAGTGCATGAGGAATCAGCATGCCTCATCTCCTGCTCCTCATCCTCCCCCACTCACCCTCACTCTGAAGATACCTCCTACTCCCAGTGATTAAGCTGCCACACTTTGGTCTCCTGAATGGTAACTCAAGACTCTTCCATTTATTTTACCACCAGGACAGGGGATTTTTTAAAATGATTGCTCCAGTGATAAAGGATACAATTACATCACACAGTGACTACATGAACATTTTGTGCAGTGTTTAAGTATCTCTCTGTAGGATTTAAAAACAAGTCCCTAACAATTCCATGTATTGTCTGATAAGTTCCTGTGTTAACTGGCTATGGTAAAGCATCCATGCTGGTTTTGGTAATTAAAGGATATTAACAGTTATACACAATCAGGATCTAAAGAAAGATTTCTTGGTTAATTGGGGATCCATGGTTTTCATGTAATTTCAGAAATTGTTCCAACACTGCAAATTATTAGATAGTTTTAAATTGAAAAAGTATCAGCAAGCCAGCTCTAATTAAAGTTTTTGGTCTTAAATGTGTAACACATGAATTTCAAGTATTAGTGCCCTCCATTTTTATGTGACAAAGGAGGATTTTTTCCAAGCATTTTCAAAATTCAGTCAGAATGAGTTCATTTCACCAGGAACTGGGGAATCAGGGATCACAATATTTCTCCAGACAGTACACCATGTTCAGTTTTTTTCCAGGAAACATATCTATTTTGAATTAACTCATGATTAGAAAAAAAATCCACTGTGAAATTCAAACTCAGAAAACTGGCCAACTCCCCCAAGCAGAACAAGCCAAGAGTCTCCATTTTAAAAGTGCTTGCCATGTAAACTTTACATACTGTATCTCACACCCAAGACATGCATCTAGACACTGTGAATTGCACTTTTTGGTACAATGTATAGCAGGGAACTACAATAATAATAAAACAATCACTGTAAACTACAATAACAGAATTTAGAATGTAATCACCTAGCCACTGTCTCTAGCCACAGTGGTAGAATAGTACTACCCTGCTGAGTTAGTCTCTGAAGGTCATTAGAGATGTGTACCAATAAACATACACACTGCTATCAGATTAGCAGACAAACAGTTACCATGGCAACCATCGGACAAGAGAGCTTGCCTGCATTCAGCATTAATTTAAAATATTTTTTTCTCCTCCGTGAATTTCCTTGGAGTCAGTACTGTGAAACACAAGTGCTTGCAAGCTCTCTAATCTGCGGCTGCCTTTGAAAACCCATCCAATGTGTGTTGAAGCTGAGCCAATTAACGTTACAAGAATTGGGTGAATTGCAGAGAATCTGGCAAGGCTGTGTTTACCAATTAGGTTGGGGGGAGGAGGGGGTTATGATGCAAATGTTGCATGCCATGCATCAGGAATAAAAGCAAGTTATACTGAATATGAAACTGTTAATTGCATTTTCAGAGACACAGCCAGAAGGTGAAACTAATCATACAAATGATAACTGAGTTTTACCACCTACAGTGCTTTGATAATGCACTTTCACCAATCTGTATTGAAAGAGCCCATAAATCTTTTCAGTGGAGGAAATCACAGCACACCCTTTTGAATTTTTGGGAGATAAGAAAGTGAGAAAGTTATGTAAAAATAACATTCAAATAAATCAAATTAATATTGTTAGCAAATATAATTTCATTTAGGTAGGCTGTGCTCTTCTAAAAAGCTGTATAAAGCTATTTGTTAGAAAATTGAGAGCAGCTTAACTACACAGCTCAAAATGAAAATTCTCCTAGGGACAGGGAGCAGTGAATTTCCACTACTTGATACATAAGGCCAAAGGGAGTTTGGGGGAAAAGAGTCTTACCTCAAACAGCAGCCTTCAGGGAAAACAGTATCATAAGGACTATATCTACAGCATCAAAGATGTTGCTTTCCACACAGTAAAAAGTCCCAAGCCCCAAAGAGCTTCCAGAATAGGGACCCATATTGTTTGGAGGATCTGGGCCTAATTCGGCTTGAGGAACCCCATCCGTCCATTTGCCCAGAGTGAGTAAGTTCCTTTTTTTCAATGGGCCAACTAAAATATCACTAATTTTTTTAGTATTACAAAAAGAAAAGGAGTACTTTTGGCACCTCAGAGACTAACCAATTTATTTGAGCATAAGCTTTCGTGAGCTACAGCTCACTGGAATGCATCCGATGAAGTGAGCTGTAGCTCACGAAAGCTTATGCTCAAATAAATTGGTTAGTCTCTAAGGTGCCACAAGTACTCCTTTTCTTTTTGCGAATACAGATTAACATGGCGGCTACTCTGAAACCTGTCGTTTAGTATTACAGTAAACGATAGGAAAAGATTTTGTAATTGGCCTATTCTGAGAGTTAAGCCCACTTTCTCCATTGAGTTCCTTTGAGGCCCCAATGTAAGGACCTAAAATAGGTAGAAGCTAGATAAAATCCTACAATAGAGCTTTAGTGATATGGAGGCCTTTGCAGTGGGGTAAATTTCACAAAAAGATCCTCTCACCATGTAAAAAATCCTAATTAGTTTTCTGTAGCTTGAGTCACCATAGCCAAAGTGTCAAAGACCAGGCACTGTGAAAAAACCACAAGGTTCATATTTTAACACAGAAAAAACACCTTGAAATATTACTATCAGAGGGATAAAGCACATTAAAGAAAATTAGCTAATTGTTACTTGATAATTAAATAATGAGAATACTATGCATTTATATTGGACCTGGTCCAAAAATCATTCAACTCAATGGAAGTCTTTCCACTGACTTCAGTAGGCTTTGAATCAAGCCCATAGTTCCTTTCACCAAAGATCCTAAAGTACTTTTCAAACATTAATCAAGTTAGCTTCACGACATTCTTGTGAAGCAGGGTAGTACTGGTATCCACATTTTACAGATAAGGAAACCGAGGCACCTAAAGATTAAATGATTTGGTCAAGGTGACAGGGAGTGTCATTGGCAGAATTAGGAACAGAACCCAGATCTCTGGGCTTCCAGTCAGGTGACAAATGCATCCTTTTCCTCCTGCATCCTATCAAATACTGTCTTTCAGCAGACAGTACATGCTACAAGACAAGCATTTCAAGAGCACAAATATTTGTGTAACTAATGTATTTTGTAGTCAACTATCAGATATACACAATACTCAGAAGAGAAGAGGAAAACTCAGAAGAGGAAGAGGGAGTTTTCAAATGCAGCGTTTAGAGAAGAAGGTCAGAGTAAATACTGCAAAGAATAACCACTAGATACACAAGACAACTTCAATTGAAAATGGCATGGTTTAAAGTAACAAGATAATAGAGCTTAATAATGCAAATGGCCATTTCCCATGTGGGTTTGCAGTACAACAGATCCTAAACGTACGGAAAATTAGAAGGCATTGAAGATTAGATTCTTGAAGAGATTTTACCAAAAGAATAGAGAAAGTGAGGACAGCTGGGAACCTTGAATGCACAGCAGGTTGAGGGGCAAGAGAATGATTTGCTCTATAATAAGTGAGGAAAACACTGACAACTGTAGAAAGTGCATGAAGAAAATCAACCGCAAATGAATGTGTTTCTGAACTGCACTAGTAATCAATCAACTCTTTACCAGCAGAAGACAACATAAAAATTTGAATCCCAGCTAATGCCAGCGTGTGCTTAGCCTAGATCTGGACAGCAGTAAGACAGCCAGGGAATCTGCAGCAGACTTTCAACGCTGACAGAAATAGTTATTAGAAAGGGCTTGGGGGAGGGAGGATGTGGTTGGGGGACAGATGGGCTATGCAAGAGGTGCAAGATGTCTGATGGCTTTAAACAGGATGCATCTTTCAGTTCTTTTGTCTATTTATTTACTTTAGCATTTCATAGTCTCTGGTTAGTTTTTGTAGAATATCACTTCTTAATCGGAAGTTAGAGACATCCTACAATGCCTAAATATGACAGATAAAAATTAGGATTTTTCTCCCAGCTGTCTTCTAGTCAGGAATGTACTGTAGGTATAAATTTGTCATGCATACTTTGTAAGAACTTAGCAGGTGTTTGGAGATGGCCAGGTATTAATTCTTGCTTCAGTGGTTACAGTGTATGACAGATCTGAAAACCTTGGTTCAAGATTGAAGAAGTCTGAGAAAAATTAAAGTAATCAAGATCATGATCAATGGATAACAAAACATAATTGTTATGAAGATCAGAAAGCACTGAGAAATCTTACTGATGATCTCTGCAAACAACCTATCAGATTGTTGGGGATTGTTGAAAGTGTGAAGACTACTAGGGAAAAGATAGCTTTGCCATGAATTATAGAAGTATTGGGGTTGCTTAATTATGATCTCCCTTGTATTCCTGAAGTAGCCAACAGACCAAAAACACACTATTCACTAACACAAAACCATTGAATAAGAGCCTTTTTAAATTTATTTCATAAATAGCAGTCTGATTACAGGGTTTAAGGAACTTATTGTATCCCTTTTGAATGAAACCATTTTAACAATAGAAGGTGATTATGAAACTTAAAAGTTAAAGCAAGTATTAAAAATTATGGA
Organism: Natator depressus; assembly: GCF_965152275.1. Classification (NCBI taxonomy): domain Eukaryota; kingdom Metazoa; phylum Chordata; order Testudines; family Cheloniidae; genus Natator; species Natator depressus. The sequence continues at coordinate 243,704,619 of NC_134235.1, read as the reverse complement.
TTCAAAGCATTAGTGAGTGAGGCACAGGGCACTTCCTGAGGATTAATTGACCAGCTGGGAGGAGCTGATATGCTCAGGCTATTAACCCCAAAGAAATACCTTGAGCCAAGGTGATCATTACAATTATAAATTAAATATTTTTACATGTACCTTTTCAGGGTTCTTTCTGTTGTTTCTTTCTGTTTTTATAGATCTGAATATGCTGTTGTGTGTATCCTGTCATAGGTGTAGCAGAAGCAGCCATTATAATATATAATAATTTCACATAGTGTTCACACTGTGATGAATGCTATACAAACATAAAGGAAGGCATGGTCCCTGGTTTGCAATAAAAAAAGTCAAGATAAACAAAAGATGGAGGAAAGGGTAAAACATGCAAATGGTCAAACTGATAATTGGCCACATCTTGGTAATACAATGTGGGGTAATATTATGGGGAGTTTACTTTCATGTCTGAAGATAGACTGTTCTCAGTTACACTTCAACCTTGATATTATTACTTAGCCAAATTCTTACAGGTATCACAGTAGATGTGCATCTCTTTAGGAGACATCTGAATGAGGCAAGGGGAGTGGCCTTGGGGGCCAGATGAGGAATGTTGAACCATGCTTAGGGGGAAGCTGAGGAAAGGTACAGAAACAGTGATACCCTGTACATTAACCAATTAAATTACCCAATTTGCTTTCCATTGCTGGAAGTCTGATACTTCTCCTCCCTTCTATAGCAAAATATCCGAACATAGTAAGGGAGAGCTATACCCCAGTGGTCTAAGAAATTAATGCTGGGTGTACCAGAAAGCTGCAAATTTTTTACTCAATAATGTTACTTTTAAGGTTTGACATTATAGGTTACTCTCTTTACTATGTTAACAGAGAGCTTCCCCAAGTTGTTATTATACGGAAATGTGCTCTCCCTCCTAGATACCATGGCAACTGCAGCACTAAAAATAAGTACTGTGTTTAGACAGATGGATAAAGATAGTAATGTGGCATTCTGCTGGCAGTAGCCAATCAAAGCACAGAGATTTGAATACTGAAGGTTACTGCGGAAAGAAAACACATTGCTATTTTGCAAGCAATGCAGTCACCCCCAATTGGAGTACAGGTGTAACTGAAATGGAACATCTCATTGTGGGTCAGGAAGAGCATCTCTGTACTCTCACCAACTTAGAGAATTCCATTTCGGTAGAATCACACACACAATTGACCTGACTGTCATTTACAAAAATGTCACATGTTTGCAATGCCTGGAGGGTCCATAGTGAAGAATCATACCCCATCAATATAGTCATTGCTTCCCTCACGTAGAAGTTCTTATGTAATGTTTACAGTGTGTAATAATAAACTTTTAGCTGGCACATTCTATTGTGTACATGTTGAAATATTATTTGTATCCCTAAAATACTTTAACTAATCTCAGTGCGGAAAGGAAATGTCTTTTCTTCATAGGTCACTGAGAGCTTCACAAAGAGTTTAATCAAAGTCTAGATGGGCCTAAAGAATTAACCATTTATACAGCACTGAAAACCAAAGTATCTCACTTTTCCTGTATAATTGTCTGTACAGATTTTGGGAATCATGGGAAAAAAATTCATGGTTTATACCTGTAATCCTTCCACATGCAGCAGGCTCCCAGTAACTTTATGTAGAGAGTTTCCAGGGATAGGATTTAAGATAGGAAATATCAGCCGTTGGAACACCTGGAGGTTAGTATGTTTTCACTTATGTTAGGAATGAAACAAAATGAAGCCATGAGCAGGTACCATTCAAGCTATGTTACTAATCCTATATTAGTACTACCAAGGTAATAATAAAGAATCATAAAATCAAATGTAAACTGATATGAAACCATCCACAAGGATCATGCTACCCAGCAAAAGGATGAAACACAGCAATGTTTTACAACACACAGCATCCCTTTTCAACAGTTATGGATTGGCAGAATGATCCTACATCCAACTGACGTTGCCTATCATACACGTTATCATCACCAATTTAGCAATGAATCAGACGCATGAAATGTTAGTTCAGTCTCCATCCTGAGACTCTTTCCTGGAGTCTGCTAACAAAGGTAACATGGTGATTTAGTGATGTAGACATTCATTCACTGGACTGTCACAGGCTATATCAGAAACTTTTAGTTGACAGTTATACCCATACGTTGTGTGTGCTTAATGGTTAGCATTTAAAAAACAAGCATTTATATGCACAAATCAGGCATGTAAGAATCTATCTGATTTGCTCATGCAAATGAAGGTTTCATATCTCCAAACAACTGTGCATACAAAAACCTTGGTGTAATTTTAGAAGCCGCATTTGGAAATTTGTAGTGTATGTTCAAACTGCACTGTAGCCACTTAAATTGCACTGTAGTTTTACTGTGTAACATCTTCCAAACTAAAAATATCAATAGTGTTAAGACCAAAATATCTACTGCAATTCTTAATGTAGACTGAGGATGACTGTACTCAATCAGTAACGTTAATAAAAATAACAATAATTTGTGATTTATTTTTCCATATAAATAAGATTTACAGTGCACATTAAAATAAAATAATTAATTTTTAAAATATTTAAATACCACTTACACTGAAAACAGACTTAAAAACTGAAAAGAATTAAAGGACAATTGCTCAATATTCTGGGGGCTCTGGGGGGGGGAGGGAGAGGGTTCTTCTTTCTAATGTTATTCAAAGATTCCTTCTCAAAAGAATACACGGTGTGCACTGGTGATTTCTGAAGTGTGTACTCAAAAGGTGTGGAAATTTTTATAATAATGGTTCTGGGATTTTTAAAGTAGAAACAAGACAGACATAGTGTACCTTTTGTACACTGCATTGATTGACCTTTGTGTGACAAAAACTCCTGTACTTTGTGAGCACAAATGTTGAGAAAGGAGTTTAGGGCAGGTTTCCACTTTTTGCCACATAGGTCTGTCTTGTGTCTCTAAGACATTGCTCATAAGGGATGGCGTATAGCGATACTACCCAGTGGAAACACCAGTGGCTGAGGGAATGGAAATGTCTCCTAGAGCTCATAAGGGTTCAGGGAAAGCATCCATGCTGATAAAATCCTTTACTACCATTAAGAGGTCCCACAGTGGGCCCAGTGCAGGGATGAATGGGGACATGCCCCCTCCACTTTTGGTAAGTAGTAGAGGAGCAGTGCCTGTGCCCCCCAGAGCACATGGACAGCATTTCTGCCTGTCCTAAAGTGGGCTGCACTTGAAGGTTATGACTTCTTGCCACGTCCCACTCAACCCCAGTAAGGGCTAACCAGAATCTGTGCCATAGAAAGAAGAGAAAGGCTTGATCCACAAATGTATCTTCAGCTAGGTCCAAATATTTCCAAAGTTTGGGATGTTTGGAGCTAGAGTTTTGCTTAGACCCATCTCTAATAAGAAGGTGCTGAGGTGTAACAGCTATTCTGTAATTAGCTGAGAATTATACTACTATGTAACTATTCTCGACTAGTATGTCACCTGAAGACTTAAAAACTAACTCATTCAGAAAGATGTTTCCCATGATAAACCTGATCCTGCAACCCTTACTCATGAGATTGTCATATTTGTCAGAGGAGGCACTCTGGGCCTGATTCTGCCTCCCTTACATCTTCAACAGAAGTAGGAATACGGAAGGCAGAATCAGTCCCTCTGTTCCATATCTTGCCTGACACTTCTCAGAAGTCTTGCCTAATAAGACACCACCAGTCATTAAATTTGCTACTGATAAACTGTGTATTTCTTCCTTTTCCAGAGATGCTTGATATTCAAACTTTTAATAATTTGTTTACTTGCCTAATAACTCTACTTGCCATAAAGGAGTGAGCCCTGTGACTGAATGCTAAGGAAACAAATATAATACATGCATTAATGTAGGTTTTTTAAAAAAGTACATCTCACATTTAAGCTGTTGCCTGCATTTACATTTTTTAACGATTTAACCAAGAAACAAGAACTAAAATTATTTAGCAGAACAAATCCATCAGGAGCTCAGTATGTTGTTTAGCAGATTTTATGTAACAGTAGACACAAAGCTCAGAAATAAAATGCAAAGTAAAGAATTTAGAGTATACCACAGAAGCTAGGCCTTATGGATTAACAAGCTAGGAGAGCTCATTTAGATCCCAAGAAGAATTTTCCCTTCAGTTTATTTTCCATTGTCTGGGTTTCTTTTCCATTTCAGTGCCTTTTGTAATGGAGGCAAGCGGTCGTTATTGACCGTTTATATGGGGCTTCATTGTCAGTAGCATTTTGAGGGGAAAATCTCTTTCAAAAAGATACTATGTTGCTTTAAAGCATGTAACTCTTTCAGTATGCCAAACGCACATCGTGCTGTGAGCCATCACAGCAGTACACAGATATCGATTTAGATAGAACCAGAGGGCTGGTGAAGATAGAAAGGGCACAGTGTGCTTTCTGATGCTTATGCATTATTTAGTTTTCATAGTTTCATCTGAAGTTAGTGCCTATTTAGATAAAATTATAGACTCTGTATCACTGTGGTCAATACAGCTACATCAAATTACATCAAAACTAAAGAGGCAAAGACCATATGACTCGTTCATGTTTATAGCTACCAAGAAAATGGTTTTGAGTGATGAGCTAGTTTATTTTTCTTGAATAACATATATCTGAACACAAAAGAGTACCATATTGTGAAAATGAAGAAAACTGGAATCTATTTAGTTGGTTCACAGATACGTGCATTGGACAAGTCTATCAAGTAAATGGTCAATGTTACTATAAAAATTTCAATCATATAGTAATAATGGAAAAGCTCAAATGATCACCACACAACTAACTTGGGACCCCTGTATCGTAAGCTCAAGAGCACAAAAAATGGGTAAAAGCAAAGGATAAAAAGAAAGGCAAAAACAGAAGGAGAAAAGAAGAAAGATGCAGATGTATTGAGAGTAATAAAGAATGGAAAACTCACAACAGATCATAATATCTATCTCTGTGACTTTGAATAAGGTTCTGCTTCTGACTATCTCAGTCAAGTACTGGCTGTGAAGAAGTGGAAATGAATAAAAGAATAGCTCAATATCATATCTAGCTGCTGGATTGAGAATCTGAAAACTGAAATAGCTTTATTTAAGTTTTTAAACCTTTCCTTCCCTTGAAAATTGTTACAAACCATTAATGTACCAAATGATTATGGCCAGGTCAAATCGCCCAACAATCCAATCAGAATGATATATGTACTAATGTTTTATAAGAATGACTGTAAGTATGCAATGTAGACAGAGACTCTAATAAAATTTGGCAGCAAAAACACAATTTCAGTGGAGTAGTTTCATTCACTGTTTGAACAAAACCATACTGAAGTGCAAAGTGCTATAGAAATATTATTTTTTAAACAGTGGTTGCTGTTAACAAATCAGCATATACCAGTATTTATCTTGCCACAGTATAAAACGTAGCAACCACTTTTTAATAGCAGCCACTATGAGACATATGGTGGTGTGGTAACTGTTGGCAAATGCTGGGTGTTGTTTTTTTTTTGGGGGGGGGGGGGGTTAAGATGGCCACTCATTTGTAAACTTTTGGGCTTGATCTGAAAAACCTTATTCACAAGAAAGTCCAAATGAACTTGATAGGACTACCCTCATAAGCACTCAAATATAGTAAGGGTTTGCAGAATCAGGTCCAGGACATGCAAGCAAACCAGGCTAGAAATTGGCAACTAATACTCTGAAATACAGTGAAAATACTCACTGCACTGACTTTTACTGAGTAGTACAGAAACAGTGACTTAAAACTGAGCACACATAGTGCAGATAACTCCGACTTTAGATTATTTGAACTGAAAGAAATTGCCAAATAAAGGCGAGTACTATTGCAAATAAGCATACGAAATAATTCTTATCATATCATCCCTCCCAGCCATTGATAAAGAGTTCTACATAAATTTTATACTGGATTATAGAGTTCTTATTTTGTGGAGAAATATTCCAAGACTGACATCATTTTAAAATCTTCTGATTTAATTTTGGGTTCTCTTTACTGATTATTGGATTCCTTTTCTATTGCACCTTTTCTAAAGAAAGTAACCAAGCAAATAAACAAAAAAAGCTCTAAAAAACCTAACAGTACCTATATAACACATCATCAAACAGCTGCAACAAAAATCACTTTTCTTCTACTTAGCAGAACTTTTGATCAATCCAGGCAAGTTATTCCAGTGCCCCCAAAACATGTAAATCGGAATGGTAGTTGATTTTTACAATGAAAACATTTTTCCTGTAAATATAACAAAGCTCTAATTATTATTGTAATTTATTATTTGTATTATAGCAGCACCCAGGAACCCCAAACATGATGGCACAGTACAAACAGATAATAAAAAGACAGTCCCTGTATGTAATAAGTTTCTTTTACTTTTTGTATGTAATAAGTGTCAAACATTATATATTTTAAGGTAGATGGTTCCTGATAAGCATGGTAACATTCTGGGGAGGTTTAAAACTGAATCTTTTAAGGCAGTGTTCTCTTTACTGAAACAAAATCTTATTAATAAGGAACTTCATCTTTATAACCTGTACAGAATAGTGCAAATGGACAGCAAGTAAACACTGTAAAAATTGCTATGGGGAAGAAAAAAGTTATTCCTGCAGCAGCTAGTTTCCAAACCTCATCCATTTTTTAATTTAGAAAAACCCCAAAGGCTCTAGTTCACACAATGCATTATTGTCCTGCAAACTTCAAACCAGCGTCTGAAACTTGAAAGATGCTACTGTTTTTTATAACTCAAATAGGATTTACATCACATTTTGTTTAAAGGAAAGATGGGTGGTGGAACAAAACAAAAAAAAAACCTCTTGAGCTCAGACCTTTGTCTGCCAAATGTCAACAGGGAATACATTTTTTATTAGCAAGCCAAAGACCTGAAAACAGTGTTCCATAATGGTAGTGAGTGGAGAATGGACTGGTCTGAATTGAATTTGAACCCCATTCCCACCTCAGACCTTGCATAATTTATTATAAATGGATCAGCTCACATACATCACTATTTGGTCCCCAGGTCCAGTCATTCTTCTCTGTGCACTTTTCCTGCAGAAAACACCATGAGAACAGCTGCTTTCACAGGATTTTTCATGAAATCTCATGAGATCTGTTTGTTATGTTACTGCAATATTTTGAATGACAGTCGGCCTGCGAAAACAACAAGAATGGAACCCGGGAGGCGGGGAGAAAGAGAAAGCAGGGGGAGGAAACAAAGATAAGGAAAAAATGCAGTATAAAATGGAATGATCAGAGAACGCAAGGCAAAAATTGGAGTTAGAGAAGCAGAAAATGAGATAAAATGGGGCAAAAATAGAAATGAAGGGGAAAAAGGAGTAAGGGAAAAGAAGAAAAAAGAAACATGAACTACCATAAATACAGAACATAAAAAAGACAATAAATAAAATAAAACTGAATGGAAGAATTAAAACAGAAGAATTGTATGAGGGTTGCACGAAACATGGAGAAATACACAAGAAGTCAATACAAAATAGAAAACTGGAACGAGAGAGAGACAGAGAGAAAAAACAATCAAATGGTGGGGAGTAAATGCAATTAACAAATCTAACTCAGGATATTTTTATTATTTTATTTGCTATTGGCAGAAGGAGGAATGCGTATTGGGTTTATTGTATCCTTTTACATCTTGCCTAAAATATTGCAATATCAGTTAGGGGAATATACAGACTTGCCTGATCTAAGTCCTGCAAATAATGACTGGTCATCTTATTTTTTTTATTTTAGTATGTTTCTTCCATCCTGAGTAATAATGATGAAACAGATCTAAAATGTGCTGTTACTCACAAAGATACTCCCTACTATGTCAGAAGAAAAGAAAAGATCTATATTATGTCAAGATGCAATTTTCATTTTTCACCCAAACACTATCCTTAAGAATATAATATTTTTAAAATATCAATATGGATATACTTATATATTGGTTAGTTCCATGTCGCCAAAGGAAGTGAATGATGAGCCTTGTGTCATCAACTGCGACTGCTGCTGGCTGACTCAGGAACACCAAAAACAATAATGAAGAACTAAAGCACATTCAGGTGCTTAGTCAATTCCCATTGAACCAAATGATGCAGGATCGAGCCCTAAGTTTCGGTATTTAGATGGAGGACAGTCATGATGATTCAAGATTTGGATGGGGAGAGATGGTTTTATTTAAAATGGAATTAAATGGCAGAGTGGTCATTTCATGCGTTTAGGGTCTGAATGTCCATTGGCTTCAATGGACTTTGGAACAGGACCTTATTTTACATATTGGAGGACGGGAAGGATTTGTGTTATGGAAAGCGAAGAAAATAAAATCTTAATGTCTCCTCTTCCTGTCTCAAGTATGGTGTGATTTGATTCACCATCATTATGGATGAACTGAGACTGGCAACTGAGTCTTTTTTTTTGACACAAGACCAGAATTAGATTTGCACCACCTATCAAAGTTGAAAGACCCTTTTTCTTATGCTCCCTATTTGGCTAGCCAACCTCCCAACTCCCTGCTGTTACTGAACATGGCATGGAAAATATTAAAAATTATAGAACTTTGACATGTATAATATAAAAATTTCTGGTTCCTTCAGAACCCCAAGGGTAAGTAGGTCATGTTCAACAGACATAACAATATAACAGATAATGCTAACTATAAGGTAATATTTGACTAACTGATGAGGAGAGATTTCTACAATGTCCATAATATATATGAAAAAGATGAATCTATATGATTTTATGGATATAAATTCTTCATTATCCATTGACAGAAATATCAGTTTCAAGACATCAAATGTTAAATTTCATCTCCTGTATCTTTTCTTCCCTATAGCAAATACAACAGGTGTTTCCGAGGTGAAATAATGTACAATGGCCACAAGAATAAGAAAATAAGATTGAATGCAAGAGAATGAAACAAAGTGCATGCTTCATATCCTATTTTTCTTACACTATTATTTATTATAACCACAAAATTAGCTCTCTGAACCAAAAAATGTTCACTGTGTGTTCTACAACTCTCATTCTGTCTTAAAATATTAAAATATTGCTAAAGCATGAACTGAAAGGGTTATACCTATTTTACTTTAGAGAATTTAGATATGAGGCAGGAAAAACTATTTTTTTCCTGGCGTGCTTCACTCTGTCTCACACACCTCCCTCTCCCCCTACACCCTTTCAAATGCTGTTTTAATCTCAACTGGAGATGACTACACATTTGTAAAAGAAAAGAGGTTAAGAGGCATTAAATAAAGATGACACATAGCTTCATAAAATAATTTAAATTACTCTGAACAAGAACGGGGTAGAAAACAAAGACGAGGCTGTTTACAGTAACAATATTTAAAATGTATTAATTAAACCCAGCACAGAACTACAAAAGAGATAGCTGCTTTGAAGATGGAAAGCTCTGAATGCCACAGGAAGCTTTGAAGTTTCTCCATTTCCTTTGTTTCTCACTCATAATACATGAGGACACTATGCAGCAGCTAAGCTTTAACTTTTAAGGGACCATTTTCTGTTTATTCCACCATTAATGAGAAACAAAATCATACCCTTCTCCCAGTATTCATCTTTAGAAATCATGGCAGAGGTGCTCATTGTTGCACTGTATGGGTTTCTGGTTGCTACTTAGGAGGGTTGATTTAACATATTTCAGGCTACTCTGCCACCAGTTGTGCCACACTCATCCCAGATTTTTCATGAATTAATCATAGGTTACTGAGCATAACTTCATCTACATTACTGAGGTGTTGGTAGCAAATACATATTTATGGTTGTTTTTAGATTTTCCTCTTTAAACAGGTGAAAATCTCTGTTTCAATGCAATTAATTAGATTTAATCTCCAAGGCCCCCATTCAGGAAATCACTTAAGAATGTGCTTAACTTTATGGTTGTTAGCAGCAGAAAATGTTCTCTTGGAGCCATCTATCACCACAGTATAGATGGGAATGATCCTAATTTTGTGAAGAAAGACAGGGAAGAAAGAGTTCCCTTTTCAATTCTTGATGATGTCCTTGACAGCTGTTGTTGAGTTCAGCATTTGAATATGCTGAATCTGAGTAGTATATTTACATAACTTTATAGTTAAGTCCTGCTACTTCCAATTCACCCAAAGGGAATAAGTAGTTTTATTCCTTAAATTTGATTGCTGTGGTAGTGAAGGTGATTTTTCCACATTTTGCAGAATTAGGTAGAGTAGTTACAGTATCTGCATTATGTGTATTATCTCTAGAGATAACATGATCACATTCTCATGCAAACACGCAAATCATCACTTCTGGTTGTCATGGTTTCAAATTGAAACCTTGGCATCTTTTAACATGGCCCAGCATAAGATGCTGTTTAAAAAAAAATAGGAGCAACTATAGGAGTACCATGAATTACACCAGAAGGGATTTTCATAGTCATACATTACAGAGGGCTAAATCCTGGGTATTTTTTTAAACTACCACTAGAATTTTTGATATTGCATCTGGGGCTTGTTAATTAAAACATTTTTACATAAATGGATTCTCATTGCCTCCAATCTAACACTAAATGAAAGGAAAGAAGGTCAGGTTCCCAGCCACAACACAATACCATTGGGAATGGTATTCAGCTCAGTTTTAACAATCAGGAAATTTTAACACTCAGGAAATATTGCACTGGTGCAGTCAGAGTAGCTTTACATTTAAAAAAGTTTTGTAAGTCAGTTTACTGCTTGATTTAGCATTCGTGAGACTGAAATACCACAATGCAGGGAGAGGCAGTACAACCTTGCCCGACCAAAGTGCCTCTGTTGACCTATTCTAGTGGTTAGAAGACAGATCACTTTTCTGAACCATTCAATCTTTGGGCTCTTTGTTGTCAGTGTCATAGTTGTGTTGATGGTTTGTGGGATGCAGAATAATAGAGACCTCAAACTCATTTCACAGAGGCCACCAAATTAGCCACCAGAGGGCAACAACTTCCAGATTCAAAACAGTGGTCTAAATATGAAAGGATCTGCTATCTCACTACCAAGTAACTTCATTTCACTAAGGGTATATATCTGCACCGCAGATGGGACCATGCCTCCTAGCTTGGGTAGGCAGACATACACTAGCTCTGCTCAAGCTAGTGCACTAAAAATAGCAGAGTAGCCAGGAGCAGCACTGGTGGTGGCTCAGGCTAGCCACCAGAGTACTTTCCTGCTACCCCTGGCTATTTTTAGTACACTAGCTGAAGCAGAGCTAGCAGATCTGACTACCCCAGCTGGGAAGCACACTCCCAGCTGCAGTGTAGATGTACCATAAGTGTCAGCTAGTCCATTCCTGAGCAGAAGCCAGCATATAAGACTATGAAATACTGAGATTAGAACATTATTTTGAAGAAATACTAATAATCTACATCTAATGTCCGTTACATCCACAGCCAAATGGTGCACAGCAGTTGCAGGTGTAGCAAGCAGTGAGAAGCTGCAAAAAGTTTATCTGCTCCCTAAACCAAAGGGACTGCTGCTTCCTACTCCTCAGAGGTTTTGGCCACCACCAGGGAGGCAGAAAGAGAGTGGGGCCATGGCCTGCCTGCCCATCCTCCACACGGCTAACACACTGACTAGTACACTCTTGAGTCACAGCTAAAGGTCTGCTTGCCCCTGCAAGCCAAAGGACTCCAGGAGGTATTGTGATTTGCTTCTATTGTTTCTCCAGGGGCAATGCAGTTCTGCAAGCCTATGCCCACTAGTCACAATCTGTCCTCAGATGTTTAAAACAAACATTTCCCTTTATTTTATGAGCTACATGGATCACTTACATGGGAACTGAATAGGAGGTAGTATTTCTGATAACAGAAGCAGAAGGGAAACTGCACTACAATTTAAGGTACTTTGTACACAAGAATGACCAGTATTGTCTTCCTTTTCACAATTAATAATATTTTACTTAGTAATTAATTTCTATCACATCCATCTAAAGTATATTTCAAACCTGAATACTAAATATTAATTGTATTGTGGGCAGTGCACTGATTCACTCAAACACAACTCCAGATATCTCTGGAGGCTGAAAAGTGGTAGTCAATTAATATTTCATTTGGTGAAGTCCGAGGATGGCTGCAATGGCACCCCATTGTTTATAGAAGATTTCCTCTGTGTTTGTGATTGAGTAAGTGTTTTCATAGGTTAAGGTAGGTTGGGACTTCATGGAACCATATTCATCACATGGGCTTTGATGCTACATCCAGTGTATTTAGGATAATACACTGGATTTTTGCTGACCATGGACATTTTATTCTGCACTCTTATGTCAGTGCCAGAGAAGCATGTTATTTCTACGTAAATTACAATTTTTGCAATTAATGACACCTTTTCACCATACAAAGAGCTAAAGAAAGAGTTCTCTTTGACCACCACAGAGGTGATGGAAGCACAGGCATAAGGGAAGTGTTTACTTTGCCAGTCATTTCAAGATTAGTAATTAGTTACAGGCAGTCCTTGGACTTAAGACACAATTGGTTCCTGCAAATTGCGTCGTAAGTTGAAATGTCGTAACTTGGAACCGCAATCCACTCCATTGCAGGACTGAGCGTCATAAAGTCGAAACCAACTGCCATAAGTCGAATCAGGGTGTCAATTCAGAAATGTTGTAACTGCCGTTCGTTGTAAGTCAAACGTTGTAAAGTCGAGGACTGTCTGTACCAGGGTAACTGCCCACTCATGTGGCCCTTCTACTAATTCGAAGAATGAAAACACCTTAGAAAAACATTATTCACTAATAGTTAGTCTTCTAGCTTGTAAGAATCATAAGCACCAGTCCAATGTTTTAGATGCTTTTGCAGTACATTAATTCAAAATAGCAAACAACCATTAAATATAATTTAACAGACTTTTCTTTAGCTGTAATTATTACTTCCCATAAATCACAAGACCCCACGGCTATCTTTTCCTCGCCCCAGAGCCCAAGAAACTCTATCTACAGCTATATCTTAGGGCTTTCTCTTGCTCCTATTGCCACAGTATTTAATCACCTAACAGGTAAGTTTTAATGTCATCTTTCTTAATACATTGCTTTATGGGACGGATTTGTTTAAAATTTCTGTTATTCTTTTTTTCTGTATTAGGCAGCTGTTACAGTTAGGCTGAAAGAATTAAGGGGATTAAATGATAGGTTTAGGGAGAGGAAGGCACGTGTTGTCACTCAGGAAGTTCTATACTCTTTTTTAGGAGATAAGTGAGTGGACATTCACATACAAGAGATATGAGTCTATACAAATGAGTATATCAAAATAGTTTATTCTACTGTATTTGCAATGTATAATAGCTTCCTCAGAAGTAGGTTGTAATAGAAGTGGGTCTTACGTAGCAAAAATAGCACTGTTTAGGCATATATTAACTTACACGGTCTCTTAAAACACATTTTCTGCTCTCTTAGCCATCACAAAATCAAAGACTCCAAAAACTCAGCCCTTCGCAATTCCAGTCGTGTTTTCCCATCTTTAGTTCAAATATGCCTCCTCTGCCACACTCTACCATTGCCATGTGCTCTAGTCATGTGGTGTGGAGCAATACAGGCTCTGTAAATCCTGCTCTTGAAGACAATAGGCCAAATTGTTGTTATTCCACTGATTTCAGTCAAGTTAACGCTGGAATAAATCTGGTCCAATAACTTCTACTTGACTCATATGCTTCTAGGTAACTCTTTATCAGATTTCAAGGCACTATTATCTCACAAAGAGCACTTAAACAATTGATAATTAGCCTAACTTGTTATTCATCATTTATATGGTTTTGTAAATTTAAACAGTGCTCAAACACAGAGCCTGAACCACAGTTCTGCTGGAAGAACCCAGTGCCAGGAAGGATGCAGTAGGTCTGCTGCATGAAGTGAAATGCAATGGTGTGAGTCACTTTCTCTTCCAATCTGCCTGAAGCCAGATAGGGCAGCCCCACAATAGAGTTCCACTATTTTAGGGGGCCAAGGTAGGCCAGCTGGGAGATGGCCCGATTCAGTGGATCTTAGCTTGCAGAGCTCCAACAAAATCGTAATGCTATCTTCCCCAATTAGAGTTGCCAATACAGAGCAGCAGTGGCATTGCTGCTCCAAGATTCCTCTGGTTACCAACTAGTTTTCTAGTGGAGTTCAAGGTGTTGGTTATGACCTATAAAGCTCTCTAGTTTCAGGACGTATCATGGCATTTGTGACCAACTGAGGTGATCAAGAGGGGGATGCTGGCAGGGTCTTCTGCATGAGCAGTTGCCATCTCCAGAACTCATCTCCTTCCTTAGTTTAAGAGAACTCTGGTTTGATGACCTTCCTGGCAACCTACCAGGCTCATCTTTTTTCCTGAGAAGAGTGGGATGAGGATCCTGTTGGTGTCAGTTGTAGCAATTAATTTGTTAGGTTTGTTAATGTCCCTTTTTGGCAAGTGAATCCATTGTAGTAGAGTGGCTTTGGGCAGCAATAGCAATTTGTACTCTTACGTTGTTGTGGTTGTGTGCTCTTCAGAATTCAAAATAATTAGTAAATCAATCTGAAACCTTTCTAATTTGTATTAATCACTGGATATTAAAATGCACAGATAGAGTAATTTTTAAAAGTATTTCCAAAGGCTGTTAAATGAGGAGAGAGAGAGTTGCAAGTGCAAGCACTGCAACAATTATGAGGAAGCCTCAAAAGGTACTGATCTCTGTAGAAGAAGCACTGAGTAAGATGAAGGATGGTAAAGCAGCTGGTGAAGATGAGATAACCGTTGATATGATCAAGGCAGTTGGAGATACTGGATAAAGTGGCTCCATAGATTACTATGTGTTTGCTGGGACCAAGCTAGGATATCAGAGGACTGGAGAACAGGATTGATTGTGCCTCTTTGAAAGGGTAAGGATGATGCAGCAAATGATCCAAACACCTACTGGGGCATCACCGAGTTAAGTCAGCCTCTTAAAGTCCTTGAGAGAGTTTTGGAGTCAAGGCTGAGGTGCAAAATGGAGAAAAAATGTAGGAGAGGAGCAACATGGCTTTAGGAAGGGAAGGAGAATGTAACTGCAGTGAAACATTTATTTTATGGATGGAGAGGGACTTCAGTAAGTGGAGATAATAGAAAAGTTGTATTGAAGCCCCGGAGCTAAGGTAGTAACAATACATGGTATTTCGGGAACTTTTGAGGTGACAGTAGGATTTGAGACAAGTCAGTGTGCTGAGTCCACTTCTCTTCATTCTAGTTATGGAGTTAATTAGTTGGAGAACCAAGCCTACGGAGACAAAAAGGAAATTAATGTATGCTGACAGTCTGGCCCTTTTGACTGACAACAAAGAGGAATTGGTAAACATGGTATCAGAGCGGGCATCTGTGTTTGAAGACCATGGTTTGAAAGTATATACAAAGAAAAATGAAGTTATGCAAGTAGGGAAGGTGGAAGATGAGCTGGTGATTGATGTTTCAGGAGAGAAGCGGAATCAGAAAAAAGAATTTGTGTACTTGGTAAGTACACTTAGCACCATCAGAGAGATCTGGAGAATTTGAAAAGAAGAATCCAATGTGCACGGATGGCAGTGAAAAAAAAGGTGGTAGGAGTACTATGGGACTGACAATTAAATAACAAATAAAAAGGAAAAGTGTATGCTGTGTGCGTTTATCCCTGCTATATGGTTGGAAAATAGAGGGTCTTACGGAGATGGAAGAAAAGAAGATAAAGGTAGTAGAAAACAACACTAAGAAGAATTGCAGGCAAGCAGAGGGTAGACAGAGTGAGCATAGAAAAAATTAGGGGGAAGATGAACTTGGAACTCTCAGTGATAAATAGGCTAGAGAGCATACGCTTGAGGTGGACGTGATAAGAACAGGAGAAGAATGACCAGAAAAGAAAGCTTAGGAGGAAGAGGACAGTAAGAAAATATACGGAAGACTGAGGATACAATGAAAAGACTCTGTCAAGAGACATTTGAAGAGAAAAGAATTGGAACTCCAAGACCTACAAACCCATTTGATGGAAAGGAATGAGCGACACAAAATTGTGGGCACCTCCAGCCCTCTGGGAATGGAAAAAGGAGTCCAGAAGTGAAGTGAAATGAGAGAGTAATTAAACCAGACTGGAATAATCGGTCCCAGAGCCATTTGTCTTCAGGAACACTGCCTCCAATTTGTGAATCATTAAACCTAGTAAAGGGACAGTGTGCAATCTGCACTTGTTCTTTAATAGAGTAGGG
The DNA here is from genome assembly GCF_965152275.1 of Natator depressus. NCBI lineage: Eukaryota > Metazoa > Chordata > Testudines > Cheloniidae > Natator > Natator depressus. The sequence continues at coordinate 243,688,458 of NC_134235.1, read as the reverse complement.
GTAGGGAAATAGAGGAAAAACACTGGTAAGTAACTTATTAATTGGTTTACTGAATAAACAGGAACAGCAAACAGCATTAATAGGTTAGGTGACACATTAGTTGCCAAGAAGGCCAATGGCATTTTGGGATGTATAAGTAGGGGCATTGCCAGCAGATTGAGGGACATGATCGTTCCCCTCTATTCGACGTTGGTGAGGCCTCATCTGGAGTACTGTGTCCAATTTTGGGCCCCACACTACAAGAAGGATGTGGAAAAATTGGAGAGAGTCCAGCGAAGGGCAACAAAAATGATTAGGGGTCTGGAACACATGACTTATGAGGAGAGGCTGAGGGAACTGGGATTGTTTAGTCTACAGAAGAGAAGAATGAGGGGGGATTTGATAGCTGCTTTTAACTACCTGAAAGGTGGATCCAAAGAGGATGGATCTAGACTATTCTCAGTGATAGCAGATGACGGGACAAGGAGTAATGGTCTCAAGTTGCAGTGGGAGAGATTTAGGTTGGATATTAGAAAAACTTTTTCACTAGGAGGGTGGTGAAACACTGGAATGCGTTACCTAGGGAGGTGGTGGAATCCCCTTCCTTAGAAGTTTTTAAGGTCAGGCTTGAAAAGCCCTGGCTGGGATGATTTAGTTGGGGATTGGTCCTGCTCTGGGCAGGGGGTTGGACTAGATGACCTCCAGAGGTCCCTTCCAACTCTGATATTCTATGATTCTATGATCAGTGATTATCTCGACATGGTCCTCCAAGGAAAACTCCATAAAATACTAGCTCCAATGCAGAAAGCTATAGTGTGATACACATGCAGATTTTAAGTAAGTAAAAATTGAAGACAACAGATGTTTGGGGCTGAAGTGAGTACATGGGTAATGGATAATGTGCAAAGAGGTATGAAGAGATCTTGTGCTATTATCATAGCATGGAAATCTTACTTAGACCCAAATGGTAAAATGTATTATGCATACATTACACTGCTATATTTTAAGGACGGGATTTTACATTTTGTACATTGGCCTATTGGAAGGTGCTGTGGAGCCTCCTAAACCAATGGGCATACTCCAGGACAACCCCACCCCCAGCTTTGTGGCACATGCGGGGAGTGCAAACACTGCACCCTCATTCCCTTTGGGGTAGCTTGCATCCAGGGTGCAGGAAGAGTGAACAGTCCAATGGGGCTACTCATGTGACTAGATTCAGGTTTGGGCCCATACCATTTGCTATTGCTGCTCAGAGATGGTGTAGGCTGCACACCCTTGCAGGGAAAAAACTACAAGTTCTATTTTGTTTAGGCACTTTCCCATTTTGTTTGTAAGGAGTTGTTGTTTGTCCACCATGTTGGTGACCTTCTTCTTGAGACAATTGACGCCTTTTTCTCTCTAAGGTGGGAAAGAGCAGGGGTCACTATGGCCTGTGTTCTGCCTAGTAACAGGAGAACATAAAAGACTGCTGCACCTGAAAGTAGATGCTGTCCTTCCTGGTGGCAGCGAAGTACATGTCCTAGTCAAGACTTTGAGGGATCTACAGAAGACCATCGAAGAAGATTCAAACTGCATAGTTCCAGTTATCAGTTCCTGATTCATTTCTATCTTACCTGTATCCTGAACTCCTGTGTCCTCACCTTGCTGTCCTGTTGTATTCCATCTGTGATGTCCGCTGTTGTGGGTCCACTCCTCTGAACCTGGTGTAGTATGCTGTGTACCTCTGTACCTTACCTGTAGTAAATTCCCCTTTGTCTTCATGAATTTGGGACCTTGACTTTATGTCAGTTTGTTGTGCCAACCTGTACCTGAATGCCTTTTGTGTATTGTTTTGCTGGGGGTCCTATAAGTTACTGTTTCCTGTTTCAGAGTAACAGCCGTGTTAGTCTGTATTCGCAAAAAGAAAAGGAGTACTTGTGGCACCTTAGAGACTAACCAATTTATTTGAGCATGAGCTTTCGTGAGCTACAGCTCACTTCATCGGATGCATACTGTGGAAACTGCAGAAGACATTATATACTGTCTATATATAATGGTATATAATGTCTTCTATATATAAGGTATATAATGTCTTCTGCAATTTCCACAGTATGCATCCGATGAAGTGAGCTGTAGCTCACGAAAGCTCATGCTCAAATAACTTGGTTAGTCTCTAAGGTGCCACAAGTACTCCTTTTCTTGCTTCCTGTTTGAGTCACTGTTTAAACCAATTTGCTTTATAGTTAACGTTGTCCTTAGTTTTCTCTCCATTGATAGATGCGGTCTGGGGGAACAAGTCTGCTGGGTGGGGACTCTGAGGTGTGCAATCTAGAGCACATCCAGTTACCCACAGGCAAGTTCCTGGTTAACACCCTGCTGGGTGCTGAGCTCTGCTATTGTGCAGATTGACATGTGGTTTTCCTCATCCCAAGCAATTTGTAGCCCCTTCTATATTTCAGTTCCTTATAACACTTTGCACTTCTATAACATTTTTCATCTGAGGATGTCAAAGTTCTTTACAAACATTAGTCAAGCCTCAAAATACCCGCATCCACATTAGGTTATTCCCATTTCAGAGATTAGGTAAGGGATTTCCCTAGGCGACAGTAAGGCCTTGTCTATAAACACAGTTGCACTGTTTTAACTAAAGGTGTGTTTGCAAGTTTGTGAGTGAACACGCTTATTTCAGTTTAGCTTGATCCTGTAAAAAAAAAAAAAGTAGATTATCCTACACCAAAATAAACCACTCTTAACCTGAAATAATGGTGTCAACACACAAACTTAAATAAACTTTTGTTTTTAAAACAACTTTTGCTAAACAGGTGGAGTTTGTGTGTAGGCAAGGTCTAAGTCAGTGATGGAACTGGGAGTAAAATCCAGGACCCTTGCTGGGGGGGGGGGGATCCTGATTCCACTGAAGTTATTGACTTAAGTGGTGCCAGATTCATCCCTATTTTCAGTCCCTTTCACTACCAGCTTGTACACACTGCCTCCCTATTTTAAGAAAATTAAACTTTAATTTTTTTCTCTCTTAAAAGAAATTATATGCAGAAAATAAATTAAGGTAACCAGAAAGGGATATAATGGCAGCCAAGGCAGGAAATTCAGAGTTAAGGTATAAACATTACAGAATATGCATTACAATAGGGTCTTTCTTCATATCACCACAAAACATCGTTCTGTTTGCCAGACAGTACGATACAACAGAATAGAAAAGAACTGACTTTCTCCTGTAACCATAGAAGCATCGACGTGCAAACAACACTCTGCCTTCTGCATTACTGCATACGTGTGAGCACATAATGAAAGGCTCCCCTCACCACACCTCCCAGTTATGTACTATTGGGTCAAGAGCATCTTTTGTGTAAATAAAGTACATATATATTCAGGACCTGATTCTGTATTTGCTTACATAAGTTACTTAACTCACATTAAGTGTTTGCAGGATTGGACCCTTTAGTGACACTTTCATCACATATTATTTCATCCCTCCTTTTTTTAAATATTCTGTTCAGGAAAAATAAATCAAAAGAAGTTACTTAATTTAAATAGTGCTGAGAGGGCTGTCCCTCTCTACTGTCTGCAGAAATTCAGAGTTTAGGCTGAAGTTCTGGTTCTGCCTTTCAACCAAGACACAATGCTTAGGCATCACTGCACATATAGCACCAGAATTGTATACCCTACTTATGTGGAGCAGTACCTCACTACAAAAATGGTCCTTTTAGAGACAAAATAGAGTATTCTTGAAGTAAGGTGCTACTCAACATAAGAAAGGGTATCAGAATCTGGCCCACAGCAGTTTTACAGACACTCGCAATATGGCAAGTCCATGAATTGCCATACTGGATTAGACCAGCCATCCATCTAGTTCAGTATCCTGTACAAGAAGGTGGACAAGCAGCCCTCTGTGCTGGAGTCTGGAGACCTGGCCATGGAGGTTATAACAGTTAAATTGAGAGGTGAAATATGGGAATGCTGGGAGTCATAAGTGAGTATCAGAGAACAGACCCCATAGTATGTACATCACGGCGTGTTTGAAGTCTGGTTAGACTTGTTAGACTCAGTACGGAGTACCAGCTTTAAGGCCTTGTTTACAATGGAAATTTTATGCATCAGTGCCCAGTCATCAGCATAGCCGCAGTAGTGCAAGATATGGTAAAGTGCTATGAGCCATAATTTGTACTGCTGCAGCATGCTTTTGCCTGAGACTGGGTTAAGTTGCATTTGGGCAAATCATAGCTTTGTCTGTCTACATTTACCAATGGGTGAGCAAATTCCTAGGGCAGACAACACGCCAGTCTAAATGCTCTGAACATAACTGATCTGTGAACTATGTTCAGGATCCGTTTAAGCACTTCAGAAATTTTTGGAATTATAATGTTTACACTGGTCAATTTTCTATCTTAATTTAAATGTTTGCCCCTATGAAAAGAGAGGCACTTCTTTTCTTCATATTTCCTGCATCTTCAGAGTCTTGAACGTCTGGCACTTTTATCTTTGTGCATTTTGATGACGCATAACACTGATTACAAAGTGTCTCAGCTGGTAATAGGTTTCCTTCTTTTTTTCAAATACTGTTTTTATGTAGTTCATACAGGAATCCAATTAGCATATCATTGTGACTTATTAAATATGCCTCATGTAAATGTACATGTCAAAATACATACTGTACTTAAACAAATACGCAAGGTTGCCAGTCTTCTGTAAACAGCTTTGCATGCATAAACTAACTCAGAAACACAAAAGCTTATATTTAAATTCTCAATCACTACCAGAATAAAGACAGAGCGAGAGGGAAACAGAAAAGGTAGTGTTACTCATGCATGAAGTGAGAGAATGAATATAGACATTTGTCTCTCTTTGTCTCTGAAGAAAACTATTGACAAGAGATTCCCCATCTGCATACGAGGCTGTCACGTCAGATTAGCTCATCAGGTAATGGAAATTTGGCCTCTGATCCAGAAAAGGTCCCTATGCACTAAGAATCAAAACTGTTTCAAAGAGATTGTATTATCTTAGACAGCAGAATCAAATTAATATGGGAATGACTTCTACTGGAGGAAATTTTTTGTTACAAATGTGCTAACGTTTATTATGCATAGCATCCACTTCTCATAAGTGATCTTTTTTGACATTTGCTCATTACTTTTTGACCTTCTTTGCGGGGGGGGGGAGGAGGGGATACAATGCACCACAGATGAAGTATCGTCAATATAGGTTAAACAAAAATGCTTCTTACACACACACACACTTTTAAACGCGTACCAGTCACAACAGTTATGTTGTCCTTCTCCAGAAAGCTCACACTAATCAGTAAAAATTCCAAAATTATTGAGTCTAGTCACTAACATCCCTAGTGGAATAATTTTAGATCTTTGGATCATTGAATGGATACACTGTAAAATATTAGTGACTTTTAATGCATAAACAATGTGATTTTACTTATTTACAATTGTGGAAAAAGAAAATCATATTATGCTCTCTCTTAATATTCAGATCTGTTCTATTAAAAGTTATTTGGTTAGGCCTGCTTTGCCTTTCACTCTTGTTGTAGAGAAGACTAAAAAGTCTCCCCAAAGAAAAGACATGAGAATCATTGAAACCAAAGGGAGCTGAAGGTTCTCAGCACCTTCCAACATCAGACCCTTGAGCCTTCATCCAGGAAAGCTTGTCAACAAGGCAAGATATAGATGTTAGCTCTGTGTTTTTTAATATGGGTCACACATCTTTAAAAGAGGTTCCATGAAAGAGTGAGAGGCTGAAGAGCAAAAGGCATAAAGCTATAAACAGAGATCTATATACATGACAAGAAGAATTAGAATATACACAATATGTCAGTCAACCTGAACCAACTCCCACTGAAGTCAATAGTCTTTTCATTGACCTCACTAGGAACTGAATCAGGACACTACTGAGCATGTCAGAATGACACATGGTCCATTTCACAATGGACTTCAATGAGGTTACACCTGGATGAATTTGACCCAGGGTGTCTGATCCTACTCCCATTGAAGTTGATGGAAATTCACTGGGAGTAGGAGCAGACCTATCGTTCTGTGTATTATAGCATGTGGAGATGAACTACATGAAGTCTGGTAAAAGCTTAAATAAAGAGAAATGAATAGGGGACACTGGAAATAAATCCAGCATGTCAAAATAGTGGAATAATGGAAATATCAGGGCAATGCAAGATGTCTTGTTATTGACATTATAAAAAGCTGAAGTCTCATTTAATCTAAAATAACTGATACGTATCAGTGATTGTTATTAAATCCACATTCTTAGTCCAGTTACTTTGTTTAATATATTAAAATTTCTAAAACAGGTTCCTGCATATTCCAGTATCATTAATCAGCAATTTAGAATGTTTCTCTGTCAGATTTAATATTGCAGATTTGAATGTAGCTTAATTGTTATCTCCAAAAAATGAAAAAAAAAATTCAGCAAGTTTTGGATTTACTACTAATAATCTACACAGTTTATATTTTAAGAAGAAATGACAAAGCCAAATGAAATTTACTGTTATTGTTCTAATTGCTGTCAGGGCAATGATGATGATGGAGATAAAGGTGACAGTGATAAATGGTGCAATATTTATTTCCAAATGGTTGAGCTAGGATCATAAGAACCGCCATAACAGATCAAACCAATGGTCCACCTACTCCAATATTTTGTCTCTGACAGAGGTTCAAAGAAAGAAGCAAAATATCCTATAATGGACAATTACAGAAAATCTGCCTATAGTGGAAAGTGGTTGGTTTTTTTAAAACCAAAAAGTTAAAGCGTGAGGGTTTATATGCCTTTAAGAATTTTTCTCTCTAATGAGGTAATGCAACTGTGGATTTTTTATTATTAATATAATTGTAGGGGTATTTTTTAAAATGGGAATATACTTCTTCCTCCCACATCTTCTACTTTTTAAGTCTAGCAGGCAGGCTGTTTCTAGAGAAAAGGAGGGCAGCTGCACACATACATAATACCCTCTACTTTGTCATTGTCAATTCTCTTGCTGGCTGAGTGCTTGATACTGTGAAGTACTGAGGGCCCTTGGCTCACATTAATGTCACTGAAACCTGTGGGCCCTCAGCATCTTCCAGGAGGCACTCAGAACCTCACAAGATCAAGCCCTGGAAAAAAGAGGAGAGAGAATTCTACAAATGTCTTGCTCTGAACTGATACTCTCCATTACTACTTAGGGTTGGCAGTTCCTCTAAATGCCCACTATTTATTCAGGTTATGTCAAAGACAGAAAGTCAGCTCATCACATTTCTTGTCCTCATGGCAGTATCATGCCCTGCATCAACTGGTAACTGGGCAATGCTCCACAGTCCATTCACACATATTACTCATGCACTGGCAAAGAAGACATGAGCATCAACATGCTAAAATCTGAGAAGATAAAGCAACCCATCAACTGATAGTTGCCTTAGAAATCCCATGATGCATGGTTGGATTTTCAATCTTTTCTTCTTTGTGTCATCAGCTATTGCAAAAATAGATGCAAATATAATTCCACTGTATGGAAATAGGTTTCCCTCTAATACATTCAGACAGAGATCCATTTTTATACAGACTAATAGCACTGTATGTATCTTGCACAAAAGAAGCATACATAAAATAATTTCCTGGAGGAGGTTTTGCTTCAAGTGAGTGTGACATTCCATATTCAGTTGCTCAAAGGATATTATTTTCAGATTTAGGAGAATAAAGAGAGAACTTAACTGTATGTAAAAGATGTGAAGGAAAAAAACTTCATTAGAGAAATAAAACCTTAACTTGTCCAATGGAGTCAGACCATTATGTTCTTCTAATTATTCATGTAATAAAAACCAGCACAGTATAGCAGTGCATTTACAGTTTATAAACTTTTTAATTGCTGAATTTCAACTTCTGTTCATTGACAGCAAAGGAATGATTCTGTCGTTAATGCAGACAATATACCTCCTGTTAATGTTTAAGGACACCTCCACTGAATATTTAAAAACCCAGAGAAGTTCAGGATAAAATTTTCAAAAGTACGTAAGTAATTTAGGAACATATGTCCCATTGTTAAAAGTGCCTTAGGCGCTTACGCCCAAATGCATTTCATTAGCAAAGAGTGAGGCTGAATGCAGGTTAAGTTGAACAAGTGGAACTTTATTAAATCCTGTGCACTGCTCTGTCCGTGTGGATGAGTTGCTTCAAAACTAATTCCCCACATTCCCTGGTGTCCCATCAATAACAGTCTCTCTAGGGCACATGGGCCCTCTCACTCCAGTTCCACTGAACATGATACAAAATCCTCAAAGATATTTAGGCACCTAAATCCCATTCATTTCCTAAATACCTTAGAGAATCAGGGCCTACATCTCACTGAAAGACAATAAGGCTTATGCTTTTAAATGTCAAAACTTGTGTAAAAATGGACATGGTACACTTAGGTATTTTTGAAAATTATATTCAATCTAAAACCTAAAATTTATATCTTTTAAAAACTTTTTCTAAAAGTTTATTAAACAGCAAAGCTGTTTTCCAGGAAGTGGCACAAAGAAAGATAAAAGGAAATTGACTGTGCACTTCAGTATTAATAGGAAAATCAGAAGATTTTGATGGCTGTATCCAGGTAAAATTCAATGTGTACTGCCATTCTTTTTTATGTGTAGAGATACATAATTAGGGAGCACAGAGTGACAGGAAATTCTCATGCAAGGGGAGAAAATGGTTTCCTGAGGAAAGAATGGTGGTTGTTTCCAGCAATCCTACCATTATACTTTGTAGCTGTATCTTACAATAGCAAGACTGGAGGTCTAGAAGCTGGACATGCTGGACCTCTCTTCTTTGGCTTAGCAGATAGTTGCTCATGTTATTGACCAGATTGTGCCTGACCCTTGCTTGGTGACACATTGGGGAGGAGTGACACTGTACCTCCCAGGGTTTCTTAGTGATATTGTGCCGATCTCAGATACTAGGTTCCAGAAGCACCACCGAAACACCTGCAGCACCTCTTACAGCAGGCTTCTTATAAAGTAACAAGTAATATCCACAGTTCCACCTGTAACTAGTGTACTCCTCTGTCTGATACTTAAACATCTTTTGGAAGGTCCAGGGAAGCGAAAAACAGGCCAAATCATCAAAGAGAGAACAGATGCAGTAGGGAGGTTTCTTCATGGAGCTTGGCAGAGGCTCTGGTTATAAGCCTGACTCTATCTAGGACAGAGTTCTCTTAGGGCAGTCTGGGAAAAGCAGTCTCACAAGAGGGTCATTTTGATAGGTAACCTCTTCTGTTCATGCTGGGAGGTAGCAGAAAAATGTGAAAAAAATAGAGGTTTATTAAACACTCTTCTTTCCTTAGTCCCAGAAGGGTTGCTCATGGAGGATAATAGATGCTCCAGTGTAAAAATGCACTAGAGCACACTGCCTACTAAAGGGCTCAGTGAAGGTTTGGGAAGACATTTTCATTTAAGTGCACCACACAGTCATAGAAATATAGGTCTGGAAGGGACCTCGAGAAATCATCAAGTCCAGTACTCTGCACAGTGGCAGGACCAAGTAAACTGAAACCATCCCTGACATGTTTTTGTCCAACTTGTTTTAAAACTTTTTAAAACTCCCAATGTTTGGGATTCCACAACCTCCCTTGTGTCGGAGAAAAACACAGTTCTCACTCTGAGGCTGGGTGCAGCAAGTCAGATACACTTTATTATCTCAAGCAATTGCACAGAGGGGAGAGTGCACTAGGACACAGGGTTTCCCCCACCTAGGCAGGACTCTCAAAAGATAAACAATTAGAGCAAGCATTTACATCTTTATTACAGACAATAATAAGCAACAGCTGCATATTCTTTATATATATTCCTTCATGATATCTTATTTTTCTCACCAATTTCTCTTATAGTCTACATTCTATTCTTATCTAATACAAGGTCACAACAGCTTCTTTCACAGTTCTTTTCCTACTCGCTTTGCACTATCCCTGCTTCTACAAATCTTGCATTATTAAAGCTAGAATTAGCCTGACTCCTGCTCATTTCAGAGGCCTGCATCCAAATTCCCTTTATCTACTTGCACACTTGGAAGCCTATTCCAGAGCTTAAAGACCCTCATAGTTAGACAGTTTTTCCTACTATCTAATCTAAATATCCCTTGCATCAGATTAAGCCCATTAATTTTTGTCCCACCCTCAGAGGACATGGAGAACCATTGATCACCATCTTCTTTATAACAGTCCTTAATGTATTTGAAGACTTATCAACTTCCCCCTCAGTCTTCTTTTCTCAAGACTAAACATGCCCAGTTTTTTTAAACTTTCCTCATAGGTCAGGTTTTCTAAACCTTGAATCACTTTTGTTTCTCTCTTCTGGACTCTCTACAATTTGTTCATATTTTTCCTGAAGAGTGGCAACCAGAATTGCACACAGTATTCCAGCTGAGGCCTCACCAGTGCTGAGTAGAGCGGGACAACTACATCCATATCCTACGTACACCACAGAAGGATATTAGCATTTTTTGCATCTGCATCACATTATTGACTCATATTCAGCGTGTGATTCACTATGACCTCTAGATCATTTTCAGCAGTATACCACCTAGTCAGATATTCCCCACTTTGTAGTTGTGTATTTGATTGTTCCTTCCTACTAAGTGATGTATTTTGCACTTCTTTTTATTGAATTTCATCTTGTTGAATTTAGGCCATTTCTCCAATTTCTCCAGGCCATTCTGAATTCTAATCCTGTCCTCCAAAGTATTTGCAATGCCTCCCATCTTAGTGTCATCTGCAAATTTTATAAGCATACCCTCCATTCTATTATCCAAGTTATTCATGAAAATACTGAATGCTACCAGACCCAGGACTGATCCTCGCAGAACTCAACTAGATACACCCGACTAGTTTGTTCATAAGAATGTTATGTGGGCCTGTGTCAAAAGCCTTACCAAAAACCAAATAGACCACATCTATTGCTCCTCCCCACCCAGTAGGCCAGTAACCCTGTCAAGGAAGAAAATGAGGCTGGTTTGGCATGATTTGTTTCTGACAATCCATGCTTTTTGTAGGATTCCTTTTTTATTTCCAGGTAATAAAAGAGCTCCTGATGAAGCCATATTGGTCTCTTACTATTCTTCCTTTCTTTCCTTCATGTTGGGATGGTTTGCAGTTGTGCCTTTGATGTTGTCTCCGTGAGACATTGGCAGCTCTCATGAACTCCTGAAGTACTTTTTCCCTAAGTTTTTGTTCTCACAGGATCTTGCCTACCACTTCTCTAAGTTTGTGAAAGTCTGCTTTTTTTGAAGTCCATTGTCCTTATTTTGCTGCACTCACTCCTTCCTTTCCTTAGAATCATGAAATCTGTCATTTTATGATCACTTTCACCCACATAGCCTTCTACTTTCACATTTGCTACCAATTCCTCCCTGTTGGTCAGAATCAAGTCTAAAATGGCTGATTCCTTGGTCACTTCCTCCCTTTTCTGGAACAAAAAGTTGTCGCCAATACATTCCAAGATCTTATTGGAAATTTTGTGTTTTGCTTTATTGCTTTTCCAACAGATGTCTGGGTATTGAAAGTCTCCCATTATTACCATGTCTTGTGTTCTGGATATTTCTGTTATTTATTCTAGAAATACATCATCCACCTCCTCTCCCTGATTTGGTGGCTTATAGTAGACCCAGACCATGATGTAACCCTATTTTTTACTGTTTTTATCCTTACCCACAGACAATCAGCTGCTCTGCTTCCCACCTCCTTCTGGACTTCAGAACAAGTATATATATATATATATATATATGTGTGTGTGTGTGTGTGTGTGTGTGTGTGTATAATTTTCTTGATGTATAATGCAACATCTCCTCCCTTTGTATCCTGCCCATTCTTCCTAAACAAGCTATATCCCTTTATACCAATATTCTATTTTGTGCTAGTGTTCAAGTTTTGGTGTGCTTTGCTTTTCTTGTTAGTAATTTAAACAGAGGTTTAATTATGTGTGTTTTGTGCAACAAACAATTATTTTTATATATATAAATGCTGGACTATGTTTTAAATCATAGACTTTAAGGTTGGAAGGGACCATTACGGTCATCTAGTCTGACCTCCTGCACAACGCAGGCCACAGAATCTCACCCACCCACTCCTGTAACAAATCTCTAACCTATGTCTGAGCTATTGAAGTCCTCAAATCGTGGTTTAAAGACTTTGAGGTGCAGAGAATCCTCCAGCAAGTGACCCATGCCCCACGCTGCAGAGGAAGGCAAAAAATCCCCAGGGCCTCTGCCAATCTGCCCTGGAGGAAAATTCCTTCCCAACCCCAAATATGGTGAACAGCTAAACCCTGAGCATGTGAGCAAGGCTCACCAGCCAGACACCCAGGAAAGAATTTTCTGTAGTAACTCAGATCCCACCCCATCTAACATCCCATCACGGGCCATTGGGCATATCTACCACTAATAGCTGAAGATTAATTAATGGCCAAAATTACGCTATCCCATCAGATCATCCCTTCCATAAATGTATCAAGCTTAGTCTTGAAGCTAAATATGTCTTTTGCCCCCACTGCTCCCCTTGGAAGGCTGTTCCAGAACTTCACTCCTCTGATGGTTAGAAACCTTCATCTAATTTCAAGTCTTCCTGACGGCCAGTTTATATCCATTTGTTCTTGTGTCCACATTGGTACTGAGCTTAAATAATTCTTCTCCCTTCATGGTATTTATCCCTCTGATATATTTATAGAGAGCAATCATATCTCCCCTCAGCCTTCTTTTGGTTAGACTAAACAAGCCAAGCTCTTTGAGTCTCCTTTCATAAGACAGGTTTTCCATTCCTTGGATCATCCTAGTAGCCCTTCTCTGTACCTGTTCCAGTTTGAATTCATCTTTCCTAAACATGGGAGACCAGAACTGCACACAATATTCCAGATGAGGTCTCACCAGTGCCTTGTATTATGGTACTAACACCTCCTTATCTCTACTAGAAATACTTCGCCTGATGCATCTCAAGACCGCATTAGCTTTTTTCATGACCACATCATGTTGGCGGCTCATAGTCATCCTGTGATCAACCAATTCTCCGAGGTCCTTCTCCTTCTCTGTTACTTCCAAGTGATGCGTCCCCAGTTTATAACAAAAATTCTTGTTATTAATCCCTAAATGCATGACCTTGCACTTTTAACTATTAAATTTTATCCTATTACTATTTCTCCAATTTACAAGGTCATCCAGATCTTCCTGTATGATATCCCAGTCCTTCTCTGTATTGGCAATACCTCCCAGATTTATGTCATCCGAAAACTTTATTAGCACATTCCTGATTTTTGTGCCAAGGTCAGTAATAAAAAAAAAAAATAAGATTGGTCCCAAAATATGCCACCTTCTGTGGTAATGTCAAGATCCAAATATGCTAACAGCCACAGTCATGCACACAGCATCTGCAGAAAAAGGAAGTTTATACTAGAACCATGCTAGCCTTTAAAAGAAAATAATTTCAAAATCACTTGAAACCTACCTGAAGACATCCTTCAAAAAGCCCTGTTGTTCTTATTAATTGAAGTACAGACTAGTGATTTACTTTCTTCACACTGTCACTTGCTGCCAAAAATGGCAGCACCCTTGGAGTAAAGTCAAAACCAATGACTGCTACAGAGGCACTGAAATCACAACAAGCACTTCTCAAAAATAGTTTTTGTTTGGGGATTTTTTATTAGATCTTTTAAGAAATGTAGTTACTTACACAGGGTTTGTTTATTTTTTAAAAGTGATGTCTGCTGCTAGTGGAAGGCAGGTGTGCACAGATGGTAAAATAAACCACTATCTACCTACCCTGAGCATTCAAAACAGCAACACCTATTCCAAACTAAAATCTACCAAGTAAGCAGACCAGTGAATATGCAGCATATAAACAGGCATATGCAGGTGAATTATATAACTTGCTCTGTCGTCAGCAATTGTTATTCATCCTCTTTAGCATTTATAGCTTGAGAATGTTTTCTTTCACTTTCTAGAAGATTGGAAGGGTCAAATATTTCTTTCGTTCACGTGTCTTACTGGGCATTCTAACATTCAGGGTATGTCTACATTTCATTGTAAACTCAGGCCTGTGGGACCGGGGCTTTTGGATTTGGTGTTTTCAAATCCATGCTTGAGTATCCGCACTGCATTTTAAACCTGAGCTTACCATTTTTGGACTCGGGTCTCAGAATCATTCTAGCATGTTTATGCTGCATTACACAGACCTTGTGACTCAGGTCTGAGGCTTGAGTTGTAAATGACAGGGCTTGGTCCCAAATCACAGCAGGACTTGGGCTCCGACACATCCCCCAGTAGAGTACTAAGACCTTGGTCCTGAGCACTTGCTGACCCAAGTCAGATTGATTTGTGAGTGGTTAGAACTGTGGCTTGGGCTCAAACCTGAGTCAGAGACAAGGCTTAGTATGCAGTGTAGACACACCCTCATATACCAAAACTGAATGAAAAGTTCAAATATTTCGGATGGTGTCCCCAAAACACCTCAAAATTATCAAAACCTCTGAAAAATCCTATGGCATGCCAGCCATTAGTTTAAAGGAAAGGCATCATAGCTTAAATAATTAGGGACTGATCCAAAGCCCAAAGTAAAGTCAATGCAAAGGTTCTCATTTACTTCAGCAGGCTCGGATCAAGCCCTTATATACTAAGCAATTCTGTACCATAGGTAGAGCTACAAGGCTCTGGACAATACCTCAGCCACTTCATAGCCCTCCTTAGGCTATGCTTAGGAGAAGAGTAATATGTATAGAGAATATTACTTGAATAAAGCTATGGGTGGTCAAAAAATTATCTGTTTCTCTTTTTTTCCTATGTATAACACTTACAAACTGGGAGCAGATTGTACCTGGTCATAAAACAGGAGTACAGTAAGTGTGAAGGGATGGGGAAAAGAAAATCCTCCCCAGACAGAATGGCTCCTAATGCTCCCCCTTAAGCAGTACAGCTCTGTGCCACCCCCAGCTCTGGGCAGGACCTTTAAGGCATTGGAAACAGCATGGAGGGCTTGTTTCTACTAGGAAATTTTATGTTCAAACATGATTCTTAGGAGTAGAGTTAGCTGACATGATGCTGAGCATGACTGATGGGTTAACAAGAGTTTTAAAAGACCTGTCTGAGGAGTTCACTGGACTATTAATGTTGATTTTCAACAGTTGGGAAGTTCCAGAAGACTGAAAGAAAGTGAATGTTTTGTCAGTATTTTAAAAGGATAAATGGGATGACCCTGGTAATTATTGGCCTGTCAGTCTGAAATCAATCCTGAGAAAGATAATGGAACAGCTAATATGGGGCTCAATTAATAAAGAATTTAAAAAGGATAATGTAATTAAGGCCAATCAATATGGGTTTATGGAAATTAGATCATGTCAACCAAACTTAATATCTTTTTTTGATGAGATTACAAGTTTTCTTGATCAATGATCATGGTGGATTCTCCATCACTGACAATTTTTAAATCCAGATAGGATGTTTTTCTAAAAGGAATACTCAAGGAATTATTTGGGGAAGTTCTATGGTGTGAGTTATACTGGAATTCAAACTAGATGATCACAGTGTTCCCTTCTGGCCTTGGATCATCCATGGATCATGGCAGACAAAGACAAACCATGTTCAGCATCGTGTCATCCTAAATAGTGACTGGATGCTGATTATAATGTGGCCTTGTCTACACTGACCAAGTTACTCATGGACAGCTTCATGTCAGCTAACTCGACTCCTCGCAATTATGTTTTAACTCAGTAACATTTCCTAGGCTCAAGAAGAAATGGTATTTGGGACAGTTGGTGTTGAAGTAACATAGTGCTGTGGGGGAGGGAAGAACTGCAATTCCCTTCTGGACAGTTTTGAAGATCAAAAACTCAGCTATTCATTAAATATTTGTAAAATGAAGTTACATATCAAAACATGACAGAACAGGATATTTCATGTGTTTAGATGTGAACAGCAATCTTCTTGGAAAGAAAAATTTTACTTCTGAAATACTAAACTGAATTTTTGCTCAGACAGAGGACCACTTAAACTAAAAATGGTCATAGTTGTGAGTGAAAACCCACTAATTTCAGAAAGGTTTTTTCCCGCACAAAATTAGTTCAAATTTTGTGATATCAGGATGACTTGCAAAAATTTCAAATTCTCAGGTTTTCAAATTTCTACTGAAAATATTTCACAGAGGCCCCCAAAATAATTTTTTCTTAATGATTCTCAAAAATAAAATTACTTTCAATTTATATAATTTTGTCTGCTCTGATCTGGTAATACAAAAAACATTTACCTGATGTTATTCATACTTAGTCCATGCAAGCAGCTCATGATAGCCCTTCTTGGGCCAGATTTTCAGCTGGTATAAACTGCTGATTTACAGCAGCTGGGAATCTAGCACTATAAATTCAGAAAAAACAGGCAAGGGAGCATATACCTATATACAGTCATTTTAATTTCAGTTCACCCTATACGGCTAAAGGTTTTCACTTTACATAAAATACAGGCATATAATTATAAACAGAAATAAACTAACACACTATTGGAAGAACTGCATTTCACTTTCACAGTATGTTTTGCTGAAGATGACTGTTCCTATGGAACTACAGTGTACACGACACTCTCACGCCTACCCAATGAGTTAATTATGATTAGTGCTATTACAAAAATATCAAATTAATGAATAATAAATGAGATTCTTACACTAAACTGATATTACAAAGCTCTTCAAGTCATTCATTTTTTGTAACAATCAAGTCACAGTCCACACGGACTTTCAGAGAATAACAACTTGTGGATTTAATTACAGATAAAAAGAAATCTTGTTTCTATTAAAAGTACAGGAAATTATTCCCTAAAAAATGGAATAGCCTTTGGGAAGTGGTGCCTATTCAAAAAAAAAAAAAAAAAAAGGTATGTCAGTTTGTCTTTTTACTTCTTTCTTGAAAATGATTTCAAAAGAAATCTTCCAGGGTGAGGTCAGAAATGAACTTTTAAAGCATATTCATGAAAAGTTTGGTTATTTTATGGCATGTTAAGTGGATAGAATCTCTTCTATAGCCACACACAAAAAAGGCTCTCATAGCACAGCTGTTTAATTTAGTGATCAGGTAATACACACTAAGGATTTCTCAGCATTCTCAAATGCTGGATTGAACTTTTGGACCTGAAAACTCCTTTTGGGAATTATTCTAGAAAGGGATAATTGTCAGCAACATTCTTGAAGGAGTAAACATCATGAATAAAAACCATGGAAGATTTTATAAATGCCTGGCATCCTATATTCCATATTGTGTTATTTTCCCATTGATTATTTTTTTATTATAATATAGTCTGTATGTCTACCTCTTTGTTTGTCCTGAATAACTTTCAAAGTTAAAAATGACCAAAAATGACTATTTCACTACTATGGAGACCTGTTTTCAAGGAAAGTCCTGCTGCTTTAACTGAAGACATGGGAACACATTAACTGACCAACTGTTCCATTCCTCTGCCCTGCGTCCCTTTCTGGGAAACACTGAAATCCATATTCAGGGCCACTTTTGGGTCCCTTGATGAAAGATGCATAAGAAGTGCATTCTATTAAAAACTCCAAATAATTTCCAGATATTGCAAAGTCAGTGTTTGAAATCATGACATTTGATGTTTATTCTTTGCATTGCTATCACTTACAAACATATTCAACTGCTATATTTAAAATGTTTTAAAAAGTGGAATGGAAGTTCTTTGAGATCTTCCTGTTTCCTCTTTGCTGTGGCTCAATCCTACAAGGTATTGAGCACTCTGGACCAATTATACCAATCCAGCAAAGCACTTAGGGACATGTTTAACTTGAAGCATGGGAGGCTTTCCTGAATTGGGGCCACAGTCCATCATCTACTCCTGGGGGAATTCTGCACCACTACATAATGCAGAATTTTGCAGAAATTAATGTTGTATGTACAGAATATCCTTTCCCTCACAGAAATGGGCTGCAGGGCTGCTTGCCATCATTAGGGGCCACTGGACCTGACAGAACCCATCTTGCACAGAGAAGACACTCCCAAGAGGAGGGGGAAGGAGCTGGAGTGTTCCCGGCAGCTGTAGTTCCCTGCCTGCCCAGAAGGAAGGAGGCGACGAGCAGGAAACTCCATGCAAGCCCGGGACCCAGCATCAAGCCATTGCTCCCTCTGGATTCCTGGGCTCTGAGGGGTACTGGGTGCAGGTATGTGGGCTTGGGGGACCACAGCTGGGCTCTGGGAGGAAGGGGGTGTGGATGTCTGGGCTGGGGGTCCTGCGGGTGGGCTCTGGAGAAGAGGGGGTGAGGGTACCTGGGCTGGGGAGGCATAGCTGGACTCTGGGGAGTAGGGGGTTTGAATATATTGACTGGGGGGATACCGCACAGCTGGGCTCTGGGGGCCAGGAGGCAGAGAAACAGGAACTGGGTTTTCATAGGGGTTTCTTTAACTCTACTCCTGGGGGAATTTTTGTGTGCGTCTGTATTGTTACAGACATACTTGCTGACAAGTATTTTGAAATAAATTAGCACAATAATTGAAACTGGTGTGATTATGTAGTGCTATTTTGACATATAACATTTGCAGAATTTTGCAGAATTTTAAAATATTGTGTGCAGAATTTTTAATATTTTGGTGCAGAATTCCCCCTGGAGCAATCTCCAAGAAGGTCAAAGGATTGTGGTTTGTAGCACAACTTGGATGGAGCAGAAGAAATAGGAAGGAGCTTAGGATGAAAAAGGGCTTGGGGTGTAGGCAAGATCCCAGCTATTGAAACTCTTGACAGTGACAAGTAGCAGCTTGAACTTATCTGGAAAAAGAGGGGAACCTGGTTTAGAGATTCAACACTTTCCTTATCCCAAGTGGGAGTGCTGCTTTCAGCCACTACTAGCCCAGGAAGTGAGGGAATGATTTGGAGTTGACTGTGCTGTAGACTCACTCTGTAGCATTCCATATACTTAAAAAAACAAACAAACCCATAAAAATAAATATATAAATGCTTCTGTGCTGACAATTGTGTATCACATCTTAGCCTAAAGCAATTTTTGACTGAATTATCAACACCTCTTCCTTATAATGAAAATGTAGAGAGATCCATAAGAGGTAATAGTGCATGCTGCTAGAACCATAATTTTTTTAAAAATTTCTTGTTACTCAGGAAAATTCACTAATTGGGCCTAAAGAGGGGGTTTTCAGACTGAATTCGCCCTTCCATACTTTACAATCTTAATGAGACAAGGTGTTGAAAGAGTGCAAAATGCCTTTACATTTAAAAAGTATAATTGTACCATCCACCCTTAATAAGTCTTCAAGAATCAACACAGACTACTTCTCATACTTAATTGCATGCATGAGGATGTGATCCCCACCTATCCCAGGGTTTTGTGTCTCATAATACAAACCATCAGTAGTTTGTTAATGAATATTTATATTACTTTTATAAGTGTATACAAGGTAGACTACAAGGACACAATATCCGATTCAGTGGGATGTTCAGTTATCAGACTAGCAGGATTGTCTCCATGTCACATATTTAACTACAGAATAACACGGCATTCTGCAAAAAGCTCATGCCCATTGCTGTACTGAATATTTACTAAAGGATAAAATTCTGCTTCCATTGAAGTCAATGACAATATTTCCATTGAGACCAGAATTTGGACTTGAATGTGTACAATGCAAACCAGCTAAAGTCTGTAACTATGCTGCAGAAACTCCAGTGCTGTGTTTCTATCCATTCCCTGTTTACAGCTTTTCCTGACTTCTGTTCTGAAGAAGAAATGCTTTATACCAAAATTATTTTGAAATGGGATTGCTTCAGATACCTGAGATAAGTACTGAACCTGCCCATATCAAGGGGTTCTTTAATTGTATGCCAATATCACTATTCAGTTTGCTTAAAACATATTAGAGCAGATTAGAGCTCACTGATATCCCTCTTATGATTTTAAATACAGCATATCTCAAGGGGAGACCAAATTAGGCTACTTATCCTCTTCTATACTCTTTATCTACAAGCAGCACTCTAACAAGCCAACATGAAACAAAAGATGGATTTATTTAGACACCCTAACAAACAGTATCAAAGGAGCAGGAATAATATATATGAAACATAAAAGTTAGACAAATATGCAAACTTTGTCTCAATATCAATTATAGCAAATTATTGGAGAAAACAAACTCCCTACTCTGCAAGAGTTCCACACATAGAAAGAGTTATTTACATTGCTGGTAACCTGGATTTCCTAGCATTTACTCGGTTTTTTAGTCCTTTTTTACAGGTCTTCGCCTGAACCCCACTGGAGTTCTGCAGAATTTACCAGACGTTGAGCCCTACAGTTCTCCTACATATGGCCAGGAAGCAAAGGGGTTGAGGATGGGACATGAAAGGAAAGGGGAGCAGCACTGAGTGACTGAACCACCTGTGGGACTAACAAATGCATAACTCTATAAAAGTCAATGGAGTTGATCTACATTTACACTGGCGAAACTGAGAAGAGAATTTCGCTCTTTGCAGTTAAATTAATGCAGTCTCAGTTTATCATCACATACCAATATTTAAGCCTCAAAGAACTGTGTATATTAAGAAAATGGAATTGCCATTTAAATGACAGTTAATATCAAAATTTTTATTACAGTTTTTCTAATCATAACCAACCTTCCTTTGCAAATAACCTAACTTGGAAAAAAAAGTCACACATAAAATAACAGGTAATACAGCAGGTTGATTTCCTAATTGTAAAGTACAAATTTATGAAATGAAATATTTTAATGTCAAAATAATGTCCAGTTGGATTCTCAGTTCTTAACTGGAAACAATTTTATTTTTACTCCAACTCAAATGTCTGACTTTACAGCCCAGAAGCAATAACAATACCTAGTGTAGAGGATTTTAGGTGCACATTTCTCATGAATGCTAATGTGCGTCTCACAGCTAAATCTCTGCACATGGATTGAGAATATACCATCGAGGTGTTAAATGGCAATGAACTAAGAAGATGAATTTGTGGTGAGTCCCTTGAAGAAGAAAAATGCCAAGGAATGAAAAGTCACAAAGGATAATGTAATCCACAAAATATATTCAAAGAGAAAAAAAGAAGGAAAAATACGCAGTTTCTGATCCCCCTCCAGTATCAGTTGTGTTCTGGGTTTTCAGCAATACCTTAACAATTAGATAAGATTTACCAACTGCTTATCAGAAAGCATCATTTCCAGAGTAGTAAAAAATACCCTTTACACAGTTAAAGTCCAAGTTTGCCGTGGCTCTGCTGTTTCTTCAAACTTAGCTACACATCTCTATTTCTTATTCTGGTTTCTTACCAACATGCTCTGAATGACATTCAAAGCCAAAAAGGTTTAGGTAATTTTTTTTTCAAGGTACTATGTATGAGGTTGGAATCCAAATACTATTAACAAGCAACTGGAGTCTAGAGTAGCAGCTTACATCTAGTTCATTGCTAAGAAGCGACAAAATCTAATCTTAGAACCTTTAAAGAATTGCTCAGAAATGAGAGTGCTACTCAAACACATCTATCAAGTGTTCTGTCATTTAATGATGTATACCTTATTTGGGGCAGTGATAATGTCTTCCTATGTGTTTGTTAAACACCTCGCACAAAGGGATCCAGATCCCAACTGATGCTTATGGATGCTACAACATTAGCAACAAATTATTATTAGCAGCTATAATTATTAATTAATAATCACTCATTAGAACAGGTCAAACTAATCATAACAGTCTTACCTGGTGTCTAGGTTCCTTCCCTACTCTGAACTGTAGGGTACAGATGTGGGGACCTGCATGAAAGACCCCCTAAGTTTATTCTTACCAGCTTAGGTTAAAACTTCCCCAAGGTACAAACTTTTACCTTTTGTCCTTGAACCTTTATGCTGCCACCACCAAAGTGTCTAACAAAAATAACAGGGGAAGTGCCCACTTGGAAACGTCTCCCCCCCAAAAATATCCCCCCAATCATTATATCCCCTTTCCTGGGGAAGGCTTGATAAAAATCCTCATCAATTTGCATAGGTGAACACAGACCTAAACCTTTGGATCTTAAGAACAATGAAAAAGCAATCAGGTTCTTAAAAGAGAATTTTAATTAAAGAAAAAGTAAAAGAATCACCTCTGTAAAATCAGGATGGTAAATACCTTACAGGGTAATCAGATTCAAAACATAGAGAATCCCTCTAGGCAAAACCTTAAGTTACAAAAAGACACAAAAACAGGAATATACATTCCATTCAGCACAACTGATTTTATCAGCCATTTAAACAAAACAGAATCTAACGCATATCTAACTAGATGGCTTACTAACTCTTTACAGGAGTTCTGACCTGCATTCCTGCTTTGGTCCCAGCAAAAGCAACACACAGACAGAGAGGACCCTTTGCCCCCCCCCCTCCAGCTTTGAAAGTATCTTGTCTCCTCATTGGTCATTTTGGTCAGGTGCCAGCGAGGTTATCTTAGCTTCTTAACCCTTTACAGGTGAAAGGGTTTTTCCTCTGGCCAGGAGGGATTTAAAGGTGTTTACCCTTCCCTTAATATTTATGACACCTGGCAAACTCTAGTTTTTAAAAACTTACTTTCCCCAGTTGTGTTGCATATTATTTATTATAGTGTAGGAAACAAAACCAAAACCCAAAAACCTACAGAGCATGTGTATGAGGATTGGGAGCACTCAGTACCTCTCATGATCAAGCACTATTCTTATATGTCTTTTTTAAAAAGTTTTCCTTTTAATGAAGAATACTCACAAATTCCCTGATCCTATGAAGACTCATGTGTGGACTTAATGTTATATACAGTGAATAGTCCCAATAAAGTCAGTGGTGCTTACAGGTTTCAATCCAGGGCCTATTGCAGTCAATAGGAAAATTCTTATTGACTTCAGTGGGGACTGGATCAAGGTCACCGTGTGTATGTTAAGCACCCATGTAAGTCATTCCAGGATTGGGGTCAAAGTTTGGATTTTTTGGTGCAGGTAAAATTAGAGGTGAAATCCCCGAGTTCCTACTAAAAACACAAAATCTAGTTTGAATTTCAAAACTTTTGGTTAAAAAAAAACCCTCCAGCTCTGTACATCCTAGGTTGGACAAGAAGAATAGGTGCTAAAATAGCCAATAAGTGTAGAACAGGTCAAACTGGTCAAACTTGAACGTGTTACCTAGGGAGGTGGTAGAATCTCCTTCATTAGAAGTTTTTAAGGTCAGGCTTGACAAAGCCCTGGCTGGGATGATTTAATTGGGGATTGGTCCTGCTTTGAGGAGGGGGTTGGACTAGATGACCTCCTGAGGTCCCTTCCAACCCTGATATTCTATGATTCTAATGTGTTGCAGAAACTGAGGCAGGACTGGGGCCCTGAGATGACTCCTGAGGAGAAGAGCCCAATAAGAAGCTCTGAGGGACAGCAGGGTTCCCTGACAGAAGATGTCAGAGACAGAGGGAAACCTGTTTCACAGGGCCGGGGAGCTCAGAGAATGACTGATAGTGTGGACTCTTGGTTGGGCACCAGGCACCCCTACAACCTGCAGAAACAGATGAAAGCTCTCTGGTATGAACTAAATAACAGGTTGAAGGCTTACGAGACCCAGATCCAGGGAATAGAATGGACTTGTTTTCAAGCGGTGAAAGAGCTGGCCAAGCAGCAGGGACAGAACAAGCAGGAGATCACTGTCCAGAATAACAGAATAATATCTTGCTGACTTCAGAACTACCACAATCTTCTGTTTGACTTTTGTTGCCAGTAACTGTATGATCTCATTTTGAATTGTTTTTCCAAGGTAGGGGTGTGTGTACATTTCTTGGTGGTGACTCTTCTTAGATGCTCCGGGAGTGCAGCATCAAACTCAGCCATCAGCTCCACAATTTTAAGGAAGTTTCCATTGTTTGGCACACACAGCTGATCTGACGTGCCATGCAGTGCTAGATTTTGGGTAGCAAGCATTTTCATAATGGCAATGAGCCTTTTCAGAACATTTTGCCAGTAAAGAGACTCTGATGCAATCTTCTCTTGATGATGATCATCTATGGTGGGTGGCCTTTAACCTCAGCTCTTTCCACCTATGGAATGCTCTCTGGTGATTTGCTGCCTTCTCATGGCATGCCAGATATCTAGCCAGATTTTTCCAGTCCTTTGTTCCTGTAGAACCCAATGTGGCTAGAACATTAGACTGGAAGAGTTTGCAACAAAAACAGTATGCAGCATTCTGGGTTTTTGAGTACATAAGCCATGGCCGCTCCACTTTGTCACCATTGGGGATTTCACGCCAGTAATGTGTTGATGGAAACTTCTATTTTCATTGTCTTTGGGGAACATGAAGTTTTTCACTTGCTGTGGTCCATGCAATACAAGGAAGTCCCTCAGGCTACTGCTCAAGTGGGTCCACAGTCCTGGATCATCTAGACTTAAGGAACTAAACTCAGCATCAGCTGTTTCTTGTGCCTCCACCACACCCTTTCTGATCTACACTTTTCTTCAGGAATGTGCATGGTTACATCCATTTGAGATGGAGATATGGATGCTGCAGTAGCTTCCAGGTCACCTGCACTCTGACTAACTGGAAGATCAGGAATCTCCTCACCACTCACATCCTCACTGGGGCCGGAAGGCTCACCGTGAACATTTGTGTCTACGTATCTCAGGAGAGCTCCTTCCTGCTTAGATAGAAAAGCTTCCTTTCTCTTTCTGAATGCTGCCCCAGAGGGGCATTTTCTTCTTTCACTCATGATTGCTGTTTTGTGCCAGCTATAGTGGCTCTCAACACTCAACTGAAGGGAAGATATCAGCATCTTAAGGGCCTAACTGGCTCCTACTACTTCAGTTGACTGCCTGTTCTCCTCAAGTGGGTTCAGGGAAACAGCAGGAAACAGGGAGCTCCATGAGAAGCTGGTGTTAATCAGTCCAGGCTCCTGGGGGTGCTAGAGAAGTATATAAGTGGCTCCTCTCCTCTCTCTCCCTGCAGCTCCTGCTGCTTTCTGTTATTCCCTCTCAACTTTTCTCCTGCCTGCCTGTTATGTCTCTTGTGCCCTCCTTCCCCCAGCACAGCACTCCACCATCTCTAGCATCTAGAGCAGAGAGAATACATATGCACCAGCAGCAGACACAATTTTCTACACTGTGAGTCCTAGTGGTGCCCGCCCCCACAGTCTGGCACCTGAGGTGGCCGCCTCAGTTCGCCCCATGGTAAGGCCAGCTGTTTATGCTGGGTATCCAGGAAAGCCCCCCGAAAGGAGAAGGTAGCATGTTAACAAAGGAGTGGGTGTCCTGTGGCAAGAACACTGAGCTCCCATGCAGAGCGGAGGCTGCAATAATGGCAACAGCCCCCTCAGCTACATAGCAGACTTTTACAATAAGGGACTGGGGTGAGCTAGAAGAGAAGCCTGCTATGACTGATCGGAACCAGGCTGAAATCTTGGAACTATGGACACAGGTAGCTCAATACCGGCAGGAGTGGAAGAGATCTGCTCTTCATTGGACAGGATCATAGGGCGAGCAGTAAAACGGGAACAAGAGCTGACCCGTCTCAAAATTGAAAAGGAGACAGCAGAACAACAGTGCTTACTGCTGGAAAAGGAGCTGACTAAGCTCTGAAACCTGATCAAGGTCCAGCCAGGGTCAAAGTCCAACTTGGCTGAAGCAGAGAGCTACCTGACTGTGGCTCTAAAACCCCAGAATCTTGGTGTGGCGGCAGAGCAAGGCCACAACCAGACCTCTGCTAAAAAGAAGAGCTCTTTTCAGAGGAAAAAGGAAGCAAAAAATGATCCTAACCTGGTGAATGTCGTCCACACAATAGTACGGGTACAGAAAGAACAAGTGTGTTGCTAAGCCATATATTGAAAGCAGTGGGCAAAACAGTGTAGTCCCTGGTCTTGGAAACCCTGGAAGGCATCTGAACCTGGTTAGAGTGATCCTTAACTCTGAAGGGTGTACAAGCAGACGCATCCAGAAGGACTCCTCTCCAGATCAGGAGGCCACAGTAAAAGAGTTTAGTTCTGGGGAAATCCCGGCTCTGTTAACCACTTTAGAGGCGATAAAAGGCTTCAATCTGAATGCACCGCATATGGTAAATTATGACATGCCACTGATTATGGAGGCTTATGTGCACTGTATGGGCTACAAAAAGGAGGACCCTGGGCCATGGTAACTTCATATTTCTGTGAGGAAGATAAGGGTATCGCCAAGGACCTGGTTAACTTCCTAATGTCAGCCAAGCAAGAAGTTCCCTCTTGGCTAAAGAACATGATTATAGTATAACTTTAGTCAAGCCCACCTTTGAGATAGATTGGCTCTGAACAGAAGGAGCTCACAGGGAGCCTGAACAATGAAAACCTCTGCAGACAAAGAGGTCTGAGAGGAACCCTGACTAACTGGGGCATTGGGACAGTTAAAAGCTCTCCAGGTAGAAGGGGTTGGGAGAGAAACCCTGACAGACAAAGGCAGAGACTACTGTAACTCACTCTCCAGACAGAGGTCTAAGAGGAACCCAGACTAACTGGGCAAAAGATTGTTAAAAGTTCTCCAGGTAGAGAGACCTGGGAGAAAGTCCCTGAGAACCAAGGCAGAGACTACCATAAATAGCTCTCCAGGTAGAAAGGCACCCTGATAAAAAGAGAGCAAAGATTATAAAAGCTCTCCAGGTAGAAAGGCCTGTGAGAGAAGTACCCTGAGGAAGCAGGGCAAAATTGATAGGTGTGTCGCAGAGCTACTTAAGGAAGAGCCTGAACTGGAAAATCTCTCCAGGTAAGAAAGGCCTGGGAGGGAACCCTGACCAAAAGGGACAAAGATTATAAAAGCTCTCCAGGTAGACAGGCCTGGGAGAGAAGACCTTGAGCAATCAGGGCAGAAAGTGAATAGCTCTCCACGTAGAAAGGCCTGAGGGAAAAGACCCTGACCCACTGGGGTGAGAGACTGCCAAATCTTTCCAGGCAGAGAGTCCTGGCAGGGAAACCCTGAGAAACTAGGGCATGGACTATTAAAGCTCCCTGGGTACAAGAGCCCAGGAAGGGAGAGCCCTGACAAATGGGGGCACAGGCAAACAAACTCTCCAGACAGAAAGGTTGGAGACGGTAAATCCCAAGCTAAACTAGGGCAAAGGACTAAAGTAAGCAGATAAATTACCTGCAAGCAGGGGTGAAAGTGGGCTAGTACGGGCTGGCACAGTGTACCAGTAAGAAGTGGCCGCCGGTACTGGCCCATACGCAGACAACTTTAAAGCACTACCGTGGCAGCACTTTAACGTTGCTGCCCCTTTTGCCCCCCCGTTGGCAGCCCTGCCGGGGAGGGGGAGCAAAAGGGGCAGCAATGTTAAAGCGCTGCCATGGCAGCACTTTAACGTTGTTAACCCTTCCCCCCACCACCTCCCCCATGGGCCAATGAGGGCCCAACAGGCAGGTATAAGAAGAGCTGCAGGGCCACACTGAGAGCTGGAAGAGTGTGGATGGTGTGTGGCTGGCTGAGGGAGCTGCAGGACGTTGGATGAGGTAGTGCTTCCAGAAGCCAGGGAGGGCGAGAAGGAGCCCTGAGCTGGTTGCAGGGACTTCCTCAGGACAAGGCCCTGAGGTAAGGGTTAAGATGGTGCAGGGCTGCAGGGAAATGGCCCACAAAATTAGAGCAGCAGCATGACTTAGGTAAAGGGACACAGTGACAGCTGCTTTCTATAGGGTCCCTGGACTGGGACCTGGAGTAGTGGCAGGCCTTGGACCCCCCCGTCCCCCCCCCAATCTCCCCATTAGTCACTGGGAAAGTGGTCTGGACATTGAGGTACCCCAGAGAGAGCTGAAGAGCTGGGGCCAGAAAGGCCCTGAGAGGGCAAAAAGATTGCCACAGGGGAAGCAGCCCTGGGGCACTGCTCTATTCTGGAGCAGGGACAAACTGAGAAAGACATTACAGAGGGCACGGAGAGGCCCCTGTTGGACTTGTATCGCAGAAGGAGTTTGCTTGTCTTTTAACACACAGACAGACTGTGTGTGACTTGGCCGGAGGGCTGAGTCACCGAAGACCCACCACAAACAGGTAGAGAGAGTGTGCAGGCACATGTACTCGGCCAGGGGGCGCTCATGAGAGGTGAATGCAAACCCTGTTACATCAATATACCTACCCATAATTCTCTAATCTCACAATGTAGGCTACTCCTCAGGGATGAAAGTAATTTAAAGGACTTACCAGTACACAGGGCAGCTGGGGTCCTGGGCAAGATATAGGGGGGGTGGCTCTAGGTCCCTGGAAGGTGCAGGGCCTCAGGCAGAAGGGATAGGGCTGGCGCCAGACTCCCGCAACCAGCCCTTCAGCGCTGGCCGCCCCGCGCCACCCAGGGCTCTGGCGGCGATTTGAAAGGTCTGAGGCTCCAGCCGCTGCCAGGAGCCCTGGGTCCTTTTAAATCGCCAGGCCCCAGAGCAGCTGCCCCTTTCCCCCACCATCACCATCAGCAGCCCTGCTGGTACAGTGCTTAAAGTACTGCCGCGGCAGCGCTTTAACGTCGGCTGTGTACTGGTCCATACCGGCGGCCACTTTCTTACCAGTACACCATACCAGCCCGAACTGGCTTACTTTCACCTCTGCTACTCCTACACCTCCATTCAGACAACCCTGTAAACTATGACAAATTAAATTGTTCCATATTATTGCCTCATTTAAGCACAGTGCAAAGTTGGGAAGAAAACTGGTTTCCACAACTTCTAATTACAAAAACATTAGCAACCTGAGTCTCCTCCAGCTGAGCAGATTAGCATAGATTTTATATGCTGTCAGCTTTGACCTTCACTCCAGCAAACACTTGTCAAAATGCTAAAAGTAATTACCTGGCTGTTTAGGCAGGAGTAATGGGGTGCGTCTACCCACCATTTCTTGTTACTGATCAAAAATGTCTATAAAGCTTTGCCAAGAGGCACCGTCTAGATTTTAGAATTAAATTTTTTCTTTCATCTGTTTCTATTTCTTAGTGAACTATTAAATATTAGCTAAATGATCGCCAGCCAACAATTCCCACCACAATTCTAGGGGATGGACTAGATGACCCACTAAATGGCCGAAATGATTCTGTGATTGCTGTCACTCTGTTTCTGTAACACAAACAGAAACAAACAAGTTGGAAGGATAACCCACATCTCCTGACTTCTAGCCACCACAAGGCTTAAATATATGCCCCCAAACAGAAAATATTTTCCAAAGAACACAGAGATTTATTGTGCATCTTAAATTACAAATAAATATCTGAGAGATTAAGTTGTTGGCAGGTTACTACCATGTCCTTTAATTGCTGCATTCTACATACAATTGTTTGTCAGACTGCTGGAAAATGGAAAAAAATTATCTCCAAGTAAATCATTCTCAGTGGCCTATAACCCTTACTGAGGCTTATCCTACATGTCAGAGCAGACAACTAAAGTTCATAAAACTCAGGAAAAAAATTCCTACACTAAAGACAGAGTGCCGAAAACAAACAATTCATGATCACCTGTTTTGTGATCCCTACAAGAGTTGCAGACTATCAGTTAGCAGCATCTGCTGAAGCTGTGGTCAATCCATGTGAGAGCTGATACTCCAGTGAGAAATGTTAAAAATGAAGGCAAAATTAAAAACATATGGCCAAAATATGCCATCAGGAATACCCATGCAACCGCATTCGCTGAGGAAGAATATGGCCAACATAGATATAAAAGAAAGTGTCAAAACTCTACAAAAGCTCTCAAATAATTCCCCCATACCACTATCATGGGCCTAGCATTTCCTCTTTTTGAACTCACACACCTATAGAACATCACAGTGTGCTCCCTCCAGTCATAGGTGATGCATGGGGGGAAATGTGAGGTCAAGTGCTCCCCACAGATTACTGCCTGATCTGCTGGGCGGGAAGGAGAGGGCTCTGTCCTTCTCCCGTTGCGCCTCTCCTGGCATGCTCAGCCCCTGTCCCTGGCAACTGGGCCTGGACAGGGAGCAGAAGGGACGGAACCAGCCACTTTTCACACCACCTGCTCTGAGGCACTACTCTGTGCAGAGAGAGCCTGGCTGGAGAGGCAGTGGCCTGCCCTGCCTCCTCTGCTCTCCACTGGGCCCAGCTGCCAGGGAGTCGGGGACAGGGGCCACGCAAGCTGGAAATTACTGGGATGGACAAGGGGCTCTGGCTGGCTTGGCTCCTGTTCCCAGCAGCCAGTCCCACATGGGGAGCAGAGGGAGCAGGACAGGCCACCACCTCCCCAGCCAAGCTCTCTCTCAGGCAGCTGCCACGCTGCACAGACCAGCAACCCAGAGTGGCCAGCTTCAGCCGTGTGAGAAGCAGCTCCCTCCTACTCCCCACCTGGGCCCCGCTGCCAGGGAGAGAGGCCAAGCGTGGGCACAGTGGGAGAAGGACCGAGCCCCTCCCACAGGTAGCTCACTGGGGCAGGGAAAGTGAGGCAGAGCCGGGCTGGGCACAGGTCAGGGAAGTTGCTGGGCATAGGAGACATATGGGGCAATCACATGTCCTCCCCTTTACATTGTGCCCCCCACAGTATCAGGAGGCATGAATCGTCTATGCATGGTTGTGTGGGAACTTGCAACTGAGACTGTCCACTATCGAGTTTTGTGTGCCCAAATGGTAGGCCACTGATAATTTTGTGGGAGAGGCACGACAAGTTACATAACTTTAGTGCTTCTGCACAGAGGGAGGGTGACCTGGCTCCTTCCTGTCGATTTATGTAATACTTACATGCTATGTTATCTGTTAGGATTCTGGTGTGTTTTCCTTTGATCAGCTGGAGGAAATGGGTGCAGGAATTCCTGACTGCCCTGAGCTCGAGGAGGTTGACGTGGAGAGAGATCGCTGTGGACGACCACTTACATTGTGTTGTAAGGTCATTTAGATGTGTGCCAGTTCCTTTCAATGATATATTGGTGGTGAGAAGTAACGATAGGGAAGTTTGCAAAAAGGGGCTTTTTCCTTCAGTCCAGGGAGTTCCTGACCTTGGTGGGCAGAGATAGTGATTTGTCTAGTCTGTCTCTGTTTGGTCTATAGACCGAGCTGAACCACATCTAGAGACATTGCATGTGAAGCCTGGCATGAAGTACCACTGCTGTGCCAGCTGCATATGTCCCAAGAGTTGGCGGCAGTGTCTGGCTGATATCTGAGCGTGGGTTTGTACTGTGTATATGACCATGGTCAGGGAGAGGAACCAGTGCTGCGGTAGGAGTGCTTTGACCTGTAATGAGTTGAGGTCGGCCCCAATGAATTCCTGGCACTGTGCTGGGATAGGTTGATTTCTGGGCATTGATCTGTAGGCCCAGTTCTGTGAACAAGTCTGTTATGGTTTTGGTTACCCAGTGAGCCTCATTGAAGGAATGGGCTCTGAGGAGGCAATTGTCCATGCTGGGGTAGATCATGATCCCTGGGAGCGAAGGTGAGCAGCCACTACTGAGAGGACTTTGGAGAATACCGTTGCAGCCAATGATAGTCCGAAGGGGAGTACTCTGTACTGGTAGTGGTCTTGTCCCAGAGTAAGTCTGAGGAATTTCTCTGGGACTGTAGGATTGAATATGGAAATACATGTCCTGAAGGTTAAAGGCCATAAACCAGTCTCCCTGTTCCAATGCTGGAATGATCATTGCTAGAGTGACCATCTTGAATTTTTTAGTTTTGACAAACTTGTTGAGTGCTCCCTTCCTCTTGGGTATTAGGAAATAGCAAGAGTAAAAACCTTTGCATCACAGATGTTGAGGAACATGGCTCCTAATTGGAGGAGGCGATCTCTTTCTTGTCATAGTAAACTCTCGTGAGAAGGGTCCCTGAAGAAAAATGGGGAAGGATGTTGTGGAGAGGGAGGTGAAGTGGATGAAATACCTGGTGTGAATGATTTCCAAGACAGTCTAATGTTATACATTCCCAGGAGCTGCAGAACGTGGCAAGATGGTAGTCAAATGAGTTAGATAGATTGGTCAGCTGTAGAGGTTCAGGGGAGTGGTCTTCAACATCATGACTAACACATCAAAATTGGTGTTTGGATGTGGACAGTTGTGACATGGAGGGTTGTGAACCTGATGATTTGCACCTAGAGAACTTAGATTTCTTTCTTTGAAGTTCGTAAAAGAGTTGAGTCGGCTATTGAGAGGTACGTGATTTTTGTTGGGGCTGTGGACTAAATTTCCTCATTTGTCCAGGCATATAGATCCCTAATGAGCAGAGAGTGGCCCTGAAATCTTTGAGAGTATGAAGGGACAGGTCAGTCTTCTCTGAAAACAACTTAGTGCCTTAAAAGTGAAGGTCTTCAACAATCATCTGCAGTTCTTTAGGGAAGCCCAAAAGGTGTAACCATTACACATCTCGCTTAACCACCACTGTGGAGATGGACCGGGATGCCATATCGGCTGCATTAAGGGCTGACTAGAACGTTGTTTTGGCTACTAGCTGTCCTTCCTGGATGATAGCTCAGAACTGGTCACACTGACTCTAGGAGCTGATCAATAAAGCTGCCGAGTTTTGAATAGCTCACATAGCCATACTTCACCGTTAAGGCTTGATAATTTGCAATTTGAAATTGCAGTGTGGCTGAGGAGTAGGCTTTCCTCCTGAACAGGTCCAAGCATTTCCAGTCCCTGTCATAGGAGGAGAATTTCATTTGGTGCTGAGGGCCCAGGGAATTTACCACGTCTACGACGATGGAGTTGGAAGGGATGGGAAAGAAATTCCGTTTCCCTAGTTAGGACATAATACTTATCAGCCCAATTACAAGTAGCCGTCACTGAAGCTGGGGTCTACCATATAATTTTTACACAGTCCAGGGGAGCATCATTGATGGGGAGAGCTATTCTGGAGGACAAGGAAGAGTGCAGGATGTCAAGGAGTTTGTGATGAGTGTCCTAGACTTCCTTCAAGGGTATCTGCAGTGTGTCTGCAACTCTTTTTGCCAAGTCCTAGAAGAGCCGGAAGTCACCAGCTAGGAATGGTGGTGGGTGCACGATTACTTCATCTGGGGAAGAGGAAAAGATGTTTGTCCTTGGAGTGACCGCTTTCTCAAGTCTGCCCTCCTGTCCCCTGCAATCTCTTCTGGAGGTTCTGGACACCAAAGCTGAGGGAGAATGTCTCGGGGGCTCAGAGGTGAGGCTGGAAGTTAGAGAAGTGTGGGGGCAATATGCTGGCCACAGATCCCAGTATGGCCCTTGGGGCAATGGAATAGAACCCAGTTGTGGCACCCAAAGTTGGCCATACTGTGGTGGTGGGGGGGCCAACTGAGGGTATACCCAAGGAGCTTCTTGATAGCAGGTACAATAGGGAGCATGGAAGGAGTAATGGGAAACGACTTCCTCAGGCTCACTGTCTGATTTTCCAAAAGAGAGAGAAGGAGCATGGCAGGGGAATGGAGAAGTCTCCCATACTCAGAGAGGACTTGGTACCAAAGTCCCCAGTGCTGAGATGAGGAGACTCTGGTATGTCAGCTACCCTGAGGACTCTTGAGTCCCAGAATTCCGGTGGTACTAACTGACCAGTGCCACTGGTAGTACGGAGGGAATCGGGGATCTCACCTGCACCCATTGCTCCAGTGCTGGATAGGCCATCGATGACATAAGAACAGCCATACTAGGTCAGACCAAATGTCCATCTAGCCCAATATCCTTTCTTCCAACAGTGGCCAATGCCAGATGCCCAGAGGGAATGAACAGAACAGATAATCATCAAGGAATCCATCCCCTGTTGCCCATTCCCAGCTTCTGGCAAACAGAGGCTAGAGACACCATTCCTGCCCATCATGGCTAATAGCCATTGATGGTCCTATCCCCCATGAACTTACCAAGATCTTTTTTGAACCCTGTTATAGTGTTGGCCTTCACAACATCCTCTGGCAAGCAGTTCCACAGGTTGACTGTGCATTGTGTGGAAAAAAATACTTCCTTTAGTTTGTTTTAAACCTTCTGCCTATTAATTTTATTTGGTGACCCCTAGTTCTTGTGTCATGAGAGGGAGTAAATAACACTTCCTTATTTACTTTCTCCACATCCAGTCATGATTGTATAGCCCTCTATCATATCCCCCCTTAGTCATCTCTTTTTCCAAACTGAAAAGACCATGTCTTATTAATTGGAATAGCTTCCATATGACGAGCATACTCCTAATCATTTATGTTGCCCTTTTCTGAACCTTTTCCAATTCCAATATGTCTCTATTGAGACGGGGCGACCACATCTGCATGCAGTATTCAAGATGTGGGCTTACCATGGATTTATATAGAGGCAATATGACATTTTCTGTCATATTATCTATTCCTTTCTTAATGATTCCTAACAATCCATTTGCTTTTTTGACTACCTCGGCATACTGAGTGGATTTTTTCAGAGAACTATCCACAATGACTCCAAGATCTCTTTCTTGAGTGGTAACAGCCAATTTAGACTCCATCATTTTACATGTATAGTTGGGATTATGTTTTCCAATGTGCATTATTTTGTATTTATCAACATTGAATTTCATCTGCCATTTTGTTTCCCAGTCACCCAGTTTTGAGAGATCCTTTTGTAGCTCTTCGCAGTCTGCCTGGGACTTAACGATCTTGTGTAGTTTTGTATCATGAGCAAATTTTGCCACCTCACTGTTTACCCCTTTTTCCAGATCATTTATGAATATGTTGAATAGGACTGGACCCAGTACAAACACCTGGGGGGCACCACTATTTACCGCTCTCCATTCGGAAAACTGATCATTTATTCCTACCCTTTGTTTCCTATCTTTTAACGAAATACCAGTCCATGAGAGCACTTTCCCCCTTATCCCATGACAGCTTCCTTTGCTTAAGAGCCTTTGGTGAGGGACCTTGTCAAAGGCTTTCTGAAAATCTAAGTACACTATATCATGCTTGTTGACCCCCTCAAAGAATTCTAGTAGATTGGTGAGGCATGATTTCCCTTTACAAAAACCATGTTGACTGTTCCCCAACAAATTATGTTCGTCTATGTGTCTGACAATTTTCTTCTTTACTATTGTTTCAATCAGTTTTGCCTGGTACAGAAATCAGGCTTACCGGCCTGTAATTTCCAGGATCACCTCTGGAGCCCTTTTAAAAAATTGGCGTCACATTAGCTACCCTCCAGTCATTTGGTACAGAAGCTGATTTAAATGATAGGTTTCAAATTACAGTTAGTAGTGCTGCAATTTCGTATTTGAGTTCCTTCAGAACTCTTGGGTCAATACCATCTGGTCCTGGTGACTTATTATTTTTAGTTTATCAATTTGTTCCAAAACCTCCTCTAATAACACCTCAATCTGGGACAGTTCCTCAGATTTGTCACCTAAAAAGAATGGCTCAGGTTTGGGAATTTCACTCACATCCTTAGCCGTGAAGACCGATGCAAAGAATTTACTCAGTTTCTCCCCAATGGCCTTATCACCCTTGAGTACTCCTTTAGCATCTTGATTGTCCAGTGGCCCCATTGGTTGTTTAGGAGACTTCCTGCTTCTGATATACTTACAATTTTTTTTGCTCTTACTTTTTGAGTCTTTGGCTAGCTGTTCTTCAAATTCTTTTTTTGCCTTCCCAATTATATTTTTTCACTTCATTTGCCAGAGTTTATGCTCCTGTCTATTGTTCTCACTAGGATTTAACTTCCACTTTTTAAAGGATGCCTTTTTGTCTCTCACTGCTTCTTGGGCACAGATGACAGTACTGAAAGTACAATGAGTACTGGTAGCATCTTCTTTATTGGAGTGCTCTCCACTCCCATCTTTGCCTATCGGTACCATTGGCTTGGTGCTTGTGCCCATCAGGTCCTTAGGCACTTCAATGGTACCTGCTGCATCAGATCTTTGTGAGCCATGGGAACCAGGCTTGGAGCATCTCGCTGACAACAGTACTGAAGATACCGAATGTGCCTGAGATCTTTTGTGGCTAACTTGGGGCTCACACTTTGGACTCACCACTCTCTTTTTTGATGACTTACGAGAGGGGTCCTCTGCTTATTTATTTTGCCCACAGTCCTTGGATGTTGAGGGCTGTGGGGAAGATTCATGTTTTCTGGGTGACTCCTAGTGAGGATCCAGGGAAGGCTGTAGAGCTGCCTCCATGAAGATGATCTTCTCTCAACTCCGTGTCCTTTTGAGACCTGGGTCTGAGTTGTTAGCAGAGACCACATTTCTGGGGAATGTGGCCTTCCCCGATGCAACCTATGCAGCGAGAGTGTTTGGCTGCTACAGGGACCGCCTTTTTGCAAGAATGGCACTTCTTGAAGCCTAATGAACCGGGACACCCTTTTGGGGCAAGGGTCCCCAACAAAAAGGGGAAAAATAAAGGTGTTTTTTTAAAAGAGAAATAAAAGAAGAAAGAGGCTACAACTAAGACCAAAGAGACTAACTAAGTAACAAAAATGTTAAAGCTAAGTATCACAAACAGACTGCTAATGGCTCCAGGACTGAGGGGGCTTAGACCATGTGTACTGGTTAGCCTCATGGCGGGGCATAAGGAGGGATAGCACATGTGTGGACCTAATGGATACTGCTACAGAAATTCTCCAATCAGCAGCACAGGGACGCGAGGACACCTACAGTGGAGCACCCATAGGGATGCTACTCAAAGAACCACTAGCCCCTTCCTCCAAAGCCCTTGTGTACGTCACCTCCCCAAGATATCATACATTATGTTCCACCAATATAGGAAGCAAGAGAACAAACATTTCTACCACATTCAGTTCATCTGCCCCTACACATTATCATCAAGCCTGGAAAGTGCATTTTCATGCTATTATTTTTTCTTCAAGAAAAGATGATGATGGTCTGATTCTAAGATGTCAGTGTAAGTGATTTTTTTGTTTTGTCTTGTACTCTAAATAACGGCCATTTTTCATGAAGCTATGCAATAGCAATGCTGCCACTAAGGGTTTTTATTATTTGGTGGATACGGTGGCTGTTTTTTATGAAGACAAGATCACAAATCACACATTTTTTAAATTGTAAAGACAGGATCTTTGGTTATCCCTAGGTAAAGAAGATTTTCTCCTTGTAACAGCTGAAGTAATTTATCCCTATGCTCTACATAGTGCTTAGTATTTGTTTTTATGTACAGTCTAAAATTATTAATTTTGTTTTCCACGTTCCAACCGCTGAAGATCTATAATCAATCTGTCCAGTGAGTGGAAAAACTGTACTTTGCTTTCCTAACAAAAATCAGCATACAATGAATGCTGTCTGGCCTGAGTTTAGCTGTTTTTTGTTTTTGTTTTTTAATCCCTACTTTATTTATAGAGCTCCAAAAAATAGGTTGATCAGTATGTAAGGCACATTAATTTGATATCACCCCTTTTTTACATACAAGTTTCATTGTTAAATGCCTTTTTCTTATTATATTTTTTATTCTGTCTCCTTTTAATCTTTCTTTCCACATTACCTTGTTTAAGTGTACACAATACTTAATGGACATTTGTGCCATTTGGGTCAGATCTCTAATGTACTGCATAATAAATGTAAAGAATTCTATGAAGGCAACATTAAAGTTACAGAGTTAAAATAAAAGGTGTCAGAAAATGCAAATATTAATGGCCCAGCATCAAGGTTAACTCAGCCATGCTGTACATGTGTAGTACTTTGTGTTCCTGTTTTTCTGGGAAAATAAATAGTTTATTAGATGCCTCTTTATGTTATAAGATATACACCATGAAACACAGTAGCAGCAGCTTGGCAGAGTTAACATGATGTGCCATACTAAGACAGAATTTCTGGAAAACTATAGCTTAGTTTGCAAGATCTTTGGGATAGGGACTGTCTTTTTGTTATGTGTTCATACTAGGGTGACCAAATAGCAAATGTGAAAAGTTGGGATGGGGATGGGAGATAATAGGCACCTATATAAGAAAAAGACCTGAATATCGGGACTGTCCCTATAAAATCAGGACATCTGGTCAACCTAGTTCATACTGTGCCTAGCACAAAGGATCCCTGATCCTTGAGTGGGGCCAGAAGCACTACCACAATACGAAGACAAATATGTTTCTATCACTGTGATGGGGTGTTCACCCCACACAGGTTCTGGAAGAGTTAGAAGGTAAAGTGGGCCAATTAACTGCCCAAACTGCACCTGGAGGAAGAGCCAGGGAGCAGGAAATTGATTGGAACAGGCTCAGCTGGGCAGAAAGAGGCAGGACCTATAAGCCAGGAAGTTGGCAACAGAAGAGGTGGGAAGGAAGGATTCTTCAGACACTCCATGTGAGAAGGGAGGTGTGTCTGGGGCTAGAGGCAAGTAGCCTATAATCACTCCCTGGGAGGATGGAGTGGGGCATGGCAAGCCCAGAATAGGGGGAGAGCCAGAGGGGTAGGCAAGGCTCAGGGGAAAAGCAGCAAAGTATGGGGTAAGTCAAACCTTGGCAGTTGATGACAGGGTACCTGAGCTGGGACCCACAGTACAGGACAGGCCCAGATCCCCCTACCAGCCAATGACCAAGTGGCACCAGCGGGGTAGCGAGCAGAAGGCTGTCTGAGGACTTCGAAACCCCAGAAGTGGGGAACATGTCTTGTGACCCAGCTGGTACACTGAATCACGTAGAGGGAGCTGCAGTTCCTGGAGTGAGAGGGGTCTTCAGAGCGAGACGACGTGACAGCTGGCCCCTGCTAATCCCCAGGACTGCCAGGAGGAGGGGCCATTAGCAGTGAGTGAACCCCATGACAATCACCCATTTATAACCACACACATGAAAACTGGTTAAGCAACAACCAGGATGCAGAAGCCCTCTTCCCTATCAATTGACTGGTGAAGTTAAACAGGGAGAATTTGTATTGTGATGCCATATGGGACATCTGAACAAGGCCAAATTAGGCTTTGCTAAAAAAAATTAACAGATGTCTCCTAAACATCCTCAAAAGTCATTATTAAATCCTTCAGAGCTTCAGAATGAAACCAAATTTTGAAAAAAGTTTTGGACATTTTCAGCAGTTGACATCAGTGAAGCTACACCAATTTACACCAGCTGAGGATCAGCCTTTTACATTTCAAATGTCAGTTGTTGCATCAGTACAAGAAAAAAAAGAGTGGCATTAATTCTTTTAACATGTGAAATGTGTATTTTTTCCCCCTATCTTCACAAGGTCAAAAATGGCTTGAGGGATTTTGATCAAACCTGTCAGAAAAAATCATCTTTGCAATTATATGGTAAAAATAAGAATGTAAGCAATTTTTTAGTAATAGTGTGCTGTGACACTTTTGTATTTTTGTCAGCAATTAGTTTTTAAGTAAGGTGAATCCTGGGGGTACACAAAAGAAATCAGACTCCTGAAAGGGGTACAATAGTCCAGAAAGATTGAGAACTACCGCTACGGATATTATAGCGCTCAGTACTGTTATACAGCTGATCATGGCAACTGGTTTCCAAGCTTCTGAAAAGGTAGCAATCAGTTCACTACAAAGTTGAATTTCAAATAACCAAGAGAACAGGCATACTCTTTGTCATGTTCTCCCACAACAGGCAATCTCCATCTGATCACATGGCCTACAAGAACCAAAAGAGAGGAGTTTCACCTAAAACACAGAAATACTTCAAAAAATTATTAGTCTTCAAACTTGTGGAGGCAAGAGAAGGAAAGAGCACCCGCACAGATAGGTATATGACTGAAGGAGAAGATAATTCATCTTCTTTAGACAGCTGACAAGATCATGCAAAAATCAGAGGGAGAAATCAAGAAGACAAGTAGGACTGGCTAGCGCCCATTTGGAAAGATGAAAGACTTCATGGAGAATAATCTTCCTCATAGCCTGAAGAAGAAAAGTTTACTGCTTCTCATAATATATGACTTGTATCTCCTCAAGAGACACTTCCACAAAAAAGGAGAAATGAATTACCATTACCCAAAGAATTCAACAAGCAATATTGGCAACATTCTCACAGCTTCAGAAATGGAAGCAATGGATTGGATAGTAAATTCCTGGATTACAATGAGTTCAAATAAATGTATCATGAGAAGAACCTTTAATAGATTACCAAAAAATGGTCTCTAAAAAATGTATCGGACAAAGGTCAGATGGTATTTAGTCAAGAGCTGATATAATCTGTGGGATAAAGACAGAATGCTCTGGATGCGTCAGAATCAGTGAGATTTCAGTAAACAATTAGCCTCTTCTCATTCAAATCCTTCCTTGAGATTATGCTGCAGCATAGAAGTGAGTTGATAATAGCCATTAGCATTTTAAAATATGCTTTTAATTGAGCAATCCCTAAAAGCACAGATCTAAACTGAATAGCCACATAATCATCCCTTGTTCTCCCTACTCTTTTACCCTCAACTCAACATGTCACATATACGATGGTAAGATCTCCTGAGCAGGAAATGATTCTCTCTCATTTTTTCTGTAAGCTACCTGGGACACTTTTCATAAAAATAATAAATAACAGTAGAATTAACGCAATAATCATACTGCTGTCAACAGTGAAGACAAACACAAAACATATAGAAAACCTATAAGCTAGGATGCAGTTTGATCTACTGAAGAGTTTAGGATTGGGAAGTCAGACAGCCCTTGCTTTCCCACTGACTAATTCACTCCCTCACCTTTGGAAAGTCATTTTCTCTCTGTGCCTCACTTTGCCAATCTGTAAATTAGGGGCTTAATACTTACCCACTTTACAGCACTTAAAGAGCTATGGATGAAAAGTATTGAATGCTGTTATTACAGAATTTATTTACATTATGCAGTAATATGGAAAGAAACCTTTTTAGCCCATAAAGATGACTACATTTCATAACTAGAATTAGTGCTGGAGAATACTGAAGCACATAAAAATCATCTCTAATTTTTTAGGCTCTGAGAAGAGTTGCTAAAATTAAGTCAGAATGATTAAACATTTCAATTATACTGAATGTGACTAGAGACCTCTGTTGCAAATATTTAAAGAACATTTGGTCCAAACATTATAGCTATATTATAGATGAACCAGTTGTAACTCCATAGTTAAGATGTCACTGAAAAATGCATTTCAGTGGAGACTTATTCCCTAGAATTTATTTAAAAAACCCAAAACATTATCTCCCCAGACTGTCACCTGATTAAAAGGATCCAGATTGAATTTCTGTTGAAGTTTTAAGTGATTCTGTTGAATTTGTTAAACATTAGAAGCATTATACCAAGAGTGTCATAAATATCTGCCTAAAGTTGGGCTCCAATGCTGATATTTTCAAAGTAGTTTAGAGATTTGAATGCCTATTCATTTTAATGGGGACTGGGTGTTTAAATCTCAAGTGGCTTTGCAAAGCTCTGCCTTAAATCCTTATCTAGGCAACTAAACCAAAGGCTTGGTTTTTACAACAGACTGAGTACCCAGCAGCTCTCATTACACTTCAATGTGAACTTCTAGGTGCTTAGAACTTTTGGAAATCAGGCCACTGATTTAGAGCCTATGTATGGATTTAAGAGCCTAACTTTAGGTTCCTATTTATTGAAAATTTTGACATTAAAAAATTACCTGGCCCAGATTCTCTCACCCTGTTCAGGCCACGTTGCAGCAGTCAGGTTGAGCAAAGTTTCAGAATCCAGCAGTAGCAGGCCAGCTGAG
This sequence comes from Natator depressus, assembly GCF_965152275.1. Classification (NCBI taxonomy): domain Eukaryota; kingdom Metazoa; phylum Chordata; order Testudines; family Cheloniidae; genus Natator; species Natator depressus. Next base: position 243,647,045 of record NC_134235.1, on the reverse strand, counting down.
AACTCACCAGCACAAGGAAGATATCAGCTAGCATAAAGGGGAATAAGTGGCCCCTACACAAACTGCTGCCTTGCACTCTGAAGCGGGAAGGGGGGGGGGTCAGAACACTGTACAGCTATGCCAATTATGAACAGGCATAAATAAGTGCATCCTGTAAACTGCTTTAATTTATGCCAAAGGACAGGGGTTGGCACAAATGCCCCATGAGAATCAGGGAAACAAACTTACTCTTTTCAGAGTGGTAGCCGTGTTAGTCTGTATCAGCAAAAACAACGAGGAGTCCTTATGGCACCTTAGAGACTCACAAATTTATTTGGGCATAAGCTTCCATAGGCTAAAACCCACTTCATCAGAGATGTGGAGTAAAAAATACAGTAAGCAGTATATACATTACAGCACATGGAAAGATGGGAGTTGCCTTACCAAGTGGGGGGTCAGTGCTAACAAAGCCAATTCAATTAAGGTGGAAGTGGCCTATTCTCAACAATTGACAAGAAGGGGTGAATATCAAGAGAGGGAAAATTACTTTTGTAGTGCCTACGAGGCCAATGCAATCAAGCTGGACGTCACCCATTTCCAACAGCTGACAAGAAGGTGGGAATATCAGCCAAGGGAAAATTACTTTTTGTAGTGACCCTTCCACTCCCAGTCTTTATTCAGGCCTAATTTGATGGTGCCCAGTTTGCAATTTAATTCCAGTTCTGCAGTTTCTCACTGAAGTCTGTTTTTGAAGAATTGCCACTTTTACGTCTGTTATTGAGTGTCCAGGGAGATTGAAGTGCTCTCCGACTGGTTTTTGAATGTTACAATTCTTGAAGTCTGATTTGTGTCCATTTATTCTTTTGCGTAGAGACTGTCTGGTTTGACCAATGTACACAGCAGAGGGGCATTGTTGGCACATGATGGCATAAATCACATTGGTAGATGTGCAGGTGAATGAGTCCCTGACAGTGTGGCTGATGTGGTTAGGTCCTACGATGGTGTCCCTTGAACAGATATGCAGACAGAGTTGGCAACGGGGTTGTTGAAAGGACTGGTTCCTGGGTTAATGTTTTTGTTGTGTGGTGTGTAGTTGCTGGTGAGTATTTGCTTCAGGTTCGGGGGGCTGTCTATAAGCAAGGACTGGCCTCTCTCCCAAGGTCTGTGAGAGTGAGGGATCATCCTTCAGGATAGGTTCTAGATCCTTGATGATGCACTGGAGAGGTTTTAGTTGGGGGCTGCAGGTGACGGCTAGTGGCGTTCTGTTACTTTCTTTGTTGGACCTTTTCCTGTAGTAGATGACTTCTGGGTACCCTTCTGGCTCTGTCAATCTGTTTCTTCACTTCACCAAGTGGGTATTATAGTTTTAAGAATGCTTGATAGAGATTCTGTAGGTGTTTGTCTCTGTCTGAGGGACTGGAGCAAATGTGGTTGTATCTTAGAGCTTGGCTGTAGACAATGGATCATGTGATGTGGTCTGGATGAAAGCTAGAGGCATGTAGGTAAGCGTATAGCGGTCAGTAGGTTTCTGGTATAGGGTGGTGTTTATGTGACCATCACTTATTTGCACTATAGTGTCCAGGAAGTGGATCTCTTGTGTGGATTGGTTCAGGCTGAAGTTGATGGTGGGGTGGAAATTGTTGAAATCCTGGTACAATTCCTCAAGGGCCTCCTTCCCATGGGTCCAGATGATGAAGATGTCATCAATGTAGTGCAAGTAGAGTAAGGTCATGCTGCCCCCATCCCCATCCTCTATTCTAAGCATATTTAGGTGAACAGGGCCAAAGACCATTTGGGGAGGTCATTCCACTGGGAGGGAATGGGCAAGGATGTTTCTACCTACGTCCGGTCTTCTGAGGTGTGCCAAAGAGTGGGAAAACCTCAAGACCAGGTCAAAGCCCCTCTCCAGCCACTCCCCATCATTGAAGTTCCATTTCAGCGAGTAGCTGTGGATATTCTGGGTCCTTTTCCAGGGTTTAGCAACTGTAGGAAGGGGATTGTCAAGGTTCCTTCCCCACTCTGAACTCTAGGGTACAGATGTGGGGACCTGCATGAAAAACCCCCTAAGCTTATTTTTACCAGCTTAGGTTAAAACTTCCCCAAGGTACAAACTATTTTACCTTTTGCCCTTGGACTTTATTGCTGCCACCACCAAGTGTCTAACAAATATATAACAGGGAAAGAGCCCGCTTGGAAACGTCTTTCCACCCCAAAAATCCTCCCAAACCCTACACCCCCGTTCCTGGGGAAGGCTTGATAAAAATCCTCATCAATTTGCATAGGTGAACACAGACCCAAACCCTTGGATCTTAAGAACAATGAAAAAGCAATCAGGTTCTTAAAAGAAGAATTTTAATTAAAGAAAAAGTAAAAGAATCACCTCTGTAAAATCAGGATGGCAAATACCTTACAAGGTAATCAGATTCAAAACAAAGAGAATCCCTCTAGGCAAAACCTTAAGTTACAAAAAGACACAAAAACAGGAATATACATTCCATTCAGCACAACTTATTTTATCAGCCATTTAAACAAAACAGAATCTAACGCATATCTAACTAGATTGCTTACTAACTCTTTACAGGAGTTCTGACCTGCATTCCTGCTCTGGTCCTGGCAAAAGCAGCACACAGACAGAGACGACCCTTTGTTCCCCCCGCCCCCTCCAGCTTTGAAAGTATCTTGTCTCCTCATTGGTCATTTTGGTCAGGTGCCAGCGAGGTTATCTTAGCTTCTTAACCCTCTACAGGTGAAAGGGTTTTTTCCTCTGGCCAGGAGGGATTTAAAGGTGGTTAGCCTTCCCTTTATATTTATGACAGGGATCAAGACATTCATGGCTACTTGGGATGTGGGGTTACCCAGAAATGTTTCGTTGGCAAGAAGGAGGCATGGAGAGCTTTATCTTTCAAGTGCATGGATCAAGTATGCCCCCGGAGGCTAGGAGCTGCAGGGCCCCCCCCACGGCTCAGAGCTCCGGGGCTGGCAGCTGCAGGAGGCCACACCACCTGCAGCAGCTGAGAGCTCTGAGACCCCTACTGGCTGACAGCTCCAGCCCCACGGTCCCAGAGCTGAAGCAGAAAATGTCACGGAGGTCTCTGGAAGTCACGGATTCTGTGACTTCTGTGACATAATCATAGCCTTAACCATAGTATATGGATGTCATTATAATATGAGTACCTCAATTCATAAATCCTCCCTTCTTGCATACTTCCAGGGTAGACACTTCATTGTTGGTAGTATGCTCTGGTTTTGTTTTGTAAATTAAGTGTTTTGAAGGCATTCCTCTAAGAGATTTTTAAGCAGTTTTAAGTTTTAATAAAAATTAAATGGTACAAAACTCTTTTATTTAAGCCTAAATTGCCAATATTAGCAAAATACTGGGACCTTTGGGCTCATGAGTAAGAACCTTATTAAATGTCCATTTAGACAACAGGAGCCTTTTCACTGATTTCAGCAGGCCCTGGATCAGGCCCTAAAAGCAGACATATAAACAGTAAGGACTGAATCAGTAACCAGTACATCACAAGTCTAAGGGCCAAATTCGTCCCTGGTGCAACAGCACAGAAATCAATGGACTTCCACCAAGGATGATTCTCCCTGTGTTTATCCAAACTGATCTCCTTTGTTCCCATTTTAAAGGGATATTGCTAATTGTTTATTCTTAGTTATTACAAACTATCTGAACTATCTCAGGTAATTTGGAAGCAAATAAACCAGTTATTTTGCAGAAATAAAAGTATTTTGTAGTCACAACAATTACTACTTCACACAGGTGGTATCCAAGCTGACAGTAAGCAAACTGCAGTGCTTACAACAGTGGCTTTTATAGAAGCAGTTTAGCTTTAGATATAGAATGTGTGTGTCCTAAGTGTTCATGGGGATTGTCGAAGTAACTCATAATTAAAGCGTATTTGTACCTTTTTTAGATCCAGAAATAAAAATCTACTTGTAATAATGCTCCTGTTATCCCCTACAACCAAATTCTTTGTAAGTCACAGGTGTCAATTTTTCATTTTCAAAATCTAGTCTCTTATTTTTCTCTCTCAGACATAACACTGAGGCCTTTTTCACTATGCTAGGCCACGACTGCATCCCTCTGTTTAATCCAGTTCCTCTGCAAACAATGAAGTCTCAGGCAGTTTTAATTGACTCAGAGATGTTACACTTCAATTTCCCATATGTGCCACTAACCCCTCAACTGTCTCCTTCATTAAATGTCAATCTTCCTGTGAGAATGCTCCTTCCTTTTGTTGTTGTTGGTAGTGCTGTTTTCTAAACTGAATGGTGGATGGGCACAGTTCAGGGGTGGGGGATTCTTACCTGCTGCTTTGGCAACATCTGCAGTTGTAATATTTTGGACATTTGGGTGCACTTTGAAGGTCACAGCTGGTCCCAGCATGCTACAAAAAGATTTTAAAAATATGAGATTTGTAACAAAGAAATACAATGTAACACTTCTTATCAAAAACAAAACTTAAAAAAAGAGATGAATTTAAGGAACACTATTAAGGCACCATTTATTTCTTTCCCTTTTAGTTCATTAAACACATTTGCAACATCCATGTAAACCTTTATATGTGTTTTGTTTTAATGTATGTCTGAAAGAACATTACAGATATTAATTGAGCCTCATGACACCCACCATAAAGGTACTGTACCTGTTACAAAGATGGGCAAATTAAGGCACAGAAAACAAGTGATTTGCTCAAATACCACACAGAGCATCAATGACACTCAGAATCTCCAGGATTAAATCACATGTCATTTCTGATTCTGCCAGCCTTAGCTAAAAGTAGCTTACGTCACAAGTAGCCCCATTAAAATCAATGGATGTCTAGAAAACCTGCCTTATAGTGAGAGACAAAAGAAGCTCAACAAAGAGAAGGTGAAGAGATTATTTGATCTGGGTCTACTATTACCTTCATAAGGAAAAGCTTTCTGACAGTAGAGGGCTCTTTAATCTACCAAAGGTGTTGTGACGTCCAACTGCTGAAAGCTGAAGCTAGACAAATTCAGACTAGAAAGATGGTGCACTTTTTTTAAAGAATGTGAGTACTTAACCACTGGAACCACTTTTCTAGGGATGTGCTGGATTCTCCATCACTTGACATCTTTAAGTCAAGATTGGATAGCTCTAAAAACATCTGCTCTAGCTCAACTACAGTTATAAGCCTGCTGCAGTAACCATTTGGTGAAACTCTATGGCCTGTGTTACGCAGGCAGTCAGACTAACTGACCACCATGGCCCTTTCTGGCCTTAAAAGTCTATGAATCCATGAGCAGCTTGCAGAGTACAGTACTAATCAGCATGATAACGAATGGTAAAATCATGTCTATACTGTTTGCCAAAACAAATGCCTCAGTGTATTTTGTTTTAAAGAAAAGTAAATCAACATCAATAGTTCCATACTCAGAAGCACCCCAATAATACCAAATGTATGTGCATGTATGGTGAAGGGGATGAAATTAGAATTAAAACAGATTTCAGTTACAGGCTTCTTGGATTATTATAAAGAGTGCATAAAAATCAGATTGTATATATTTTTCATACATTTTCAAATACACTGACAGTTCCCTTTTAAAAACTCACCAGGTAATAGAATGCTTTAGAAGTAACAGTGTACTGTTGCCGTAGAGCTCAGTACAAGGCTGAATAGCTATGACATTTAGCACCATGATAAAAGTTAATCCATACAGTAAATGATATTTGATCTACTTGTTGTGGCAGAATATACCCCTGTGTTCACACCCAACACACTATTATAATAATGTTTGTACAAAGTCTTCCTTGTGAGATAACATTTAAAAACTCATAATTAGCTGATTAGTAATATCATAGGAAAATGCATGTAGCAGCATTATATGTGAAGTTATAAACATAAACTGAAATCATGACTAAAAGTATGTTTTCTAGATAAATCTGGGGAGTGGCCAAACCAGTTCCTCAGAGACAAAGGAGACAAAACTGAAGCCTCAGCCAGGTGTAAGCAAGGCTGATGGACCATTACCTGCTTAGTGACCATTCTTTGTCAGGAAAGGGGGTAAGGGGGAAAATCTACATCTTAGCAAAGAAACAGCATGGAATTTCCTTCCACACAGACTGCCCGTCACCTTGCTCCCAGCTGGAAATCCTTCTCACAGGTTGCAGGGGATGGGGGTTGGGGGGAGGGAACACGAGGACAACTATAAAAAAAAGGGACAAACACCCCCCACCCATCCCCGTCTCACCCTGCCCATCACATTTATTGCACCTAAAAGAGACAAAGGAAGCAGCCACTGACTCTGGTGGATGGGTCCTGACCTAAAGAGTTTGTTCAGTAAGACTGCTGAAAGCATGTGGTGAGAACTTTGCTTAGAATCTAATGTAGTTTGTTAAGTTAGGCACCAGTAAGCATTTTATATTCATTTTTCTTGTAACCATTTCTAACTTTCATGCCTCATTACTTGTACTCACTTAAAATCTCTCTTTTTGTTGTTAATAAACTTGTTTTATTGTTTTATCTAATCCAGTATGTTGAAGTTGAAGTGTCTGGGCAACTCCATTTGGGGTAACAAGTTGTGTGCATATTATTCCCTTAAAAGAATAATGGACTTAATATGTTTGCACTGTCTAGGAGAGGGCTGGTTAGTACAGGACATATGGTGGTGGGAAGAGGAGGGGAATCTGCGACTGTATCAGGGTCACCCTGTGGTAATCTTTAAGGCTAGTAAGAGTGAAGGTGTGGCTGGTTGGCTGTAGCACACAGAGAGAGAGAGAGGGAGAGAGAACTGGGAGTGACTTACATGCTGGAGACTGTTTGTGAGCATTCCACATTGGAGGCTACAGCAGCAAGGCACTGCAAATGACATCCCAGGTTACAGGCAGGGATGGCACGCCTACCCTTTGGTCGGGAGTGTACCCCGGTATGGTCACATTGGTTATCATAAATCACATAATCTTTGGGAACAGTTATATTTGTACTGTAAATTATGAATAACAATGCATTAATGGTAAAGTACATTACTGGAATCATATAAAATGTGCTTTGACTTTTTATGTGAGATGCATGTGAAAGCTGAAAAGTTGCTATGTAACAGAAAATACACTGGGAAATGTTCTCTATTACAGGACTGGAAATGTAGCATTAAAGTGCACTTTTGCTAAAGTAATAGTACTTAGCATTTATATAATAGTATTTTTCATTATGAGAGCAGCTAACTAAGTAATTTTCTACACCCCTATGAGGTAATGCATTTAAATATCCCCGTTTTACAGAGGAAAAAACTGTGGCAGTATGGTTTAAGACTGCCTACAGGTCACAAAGGAAACTGAATTAAGAGTCAAGATTAGAACTCAGGAACACATTGCTTCCAATCCTATGCTCAAACCATTAGATCATGCCTCACTAACTAGCTATATATGTAACTAGCTATTGCATTTGTATAATGTCTATCATTGCATTATCTGAGCCCTCTCACTAAAGAAACCAAGAAAGCCTATAAAAACCCAGTCAAAAAGCTAGTTGTTCTATTTCACTTTTGGAAATATACTGTGACAGAGTCGGGCCAGATGGCTACAGGAAAGTGATAGAAGGCAGATATATTAGCCCCAGGTTAAGTAGGTCCCTTTTCCCTGGGTAAGGTAACAGGGAAGGTTTTTTTGTTTGTTTTTTTTTAATTGAAACAGAAAAAAAAATTTATTGTGACAATTACAAGAATTATCAAGAACCAAATCAAAGTATGCAACAAAACAACGCAAACAGAAGGTATAACACAGCAGCTTTCAGGAGGGAGAAGTGTTCAGGCTAGCCTGGGCTCAGAGCGGGGGGCTTGGTCTTCCACCCTCCTGAGTTACCTGGTGGCCTAGAGCGGGGGGGCTTCCTCGACACTCGTGGTCTTCCACCCCCTCGAGTTACCTAGTGCCGCGCCCAATGTCACCGATTATCCCCCCCCTGAGAGTGCCCGGCAAGATGGGCACGGCTGCGGGGTGGGCAGTTTGGGGGTGGGGGGGTAGACACCCACGTATTATAGGGCCCTCCTAGCAAAGGGTTACACGGAGGGAACCGGATGGGGTCACCGAGCAGAGAACCCCGGACAGCGCCCACCGCTCTTCAAAGGTGTCAAGGGAGTCGGTGGACGCCGCCCAGAGGAACTCCGCCCGGATACGTGAATGTACTGAGGATAGGAAAAAGGCCCTACAATCGCAGGACGTTTCATGGGCCAACCTCCTCTCTCTGGTTTTATAAATGGCTATTTTTGCCAAAGCTAGGAGGAGGTTAACCAGGAGATCCCGCGACTTTGTGGGGCCGTGGATGGGGAGTGTATAGATAAAGAGGTGGGGAGAAAAATGAAGCCAAAAGCGCAACAGAATATTTGTGAGGAGCCGAAAAAGGGGCTGCAATCTGGCACACTCTAAATAGACGTGCGCCAGGGTTTCCCTCACATTTCAAAAAGGGCAAGTATCCGGGATGGAAGTAAACAGTGTCAAAAACACTCCCGTGCTCACAGCTCCGTGAAGGAGCCGCCAACTGATGTCTCCGACGGGCCTCGGGACCAAGGTGGAATACAAGCTGGCCCATCGAGGTTGCTCACCCTCCAAAGGTGGCAGGAGGTCCCGCCACTTTGTGTCGGGGCGGGACACCAGGGTGTGGGCGTGAAGGGTGTGAAGCGTGAGTGTATACAAATATTTCCGTGATGCAAGTTGAAAACTGACCGGTTGCAGTTCATGCAGCCGGCTCGCAGTGAAAGGGTGAGGGGTTTGTCAGGATCGGCAGGGTAGGGGCCCAATGGAAAGGTCCGGCGGGCCCGGGGTAGAGGATGGGCGTGGTACGCCCTCGCGCAAGGCTCGGTTGACATAAGCCCGAGCAGCGGGGGTCAAGGCGGCCTTAACCTCCTGAAGTACGCGCCGGGGAGTACGGGGGCTGGAGAGCCCCATGCGCCGAGCGAGCGTCAGGGGATCCAGCCAGTCTCTCCGGTCATAGTCCAGGAGGTCTCCGACCTTCGTGACTTCCGCCAAGACCAACCTCTGGCGCACCGAGCGGGACTCCGCCACCTGCACACGGAGTTGGGGGTTGTGTAGCAGGGGCTCCGTGAGGAGATCTGCTCCCGCGGTGGCCGCCACGGACCTGGTCGTTAGAAACAGTTTCCAGGTCCGGAGGAGGTCCTGGTAGAAGACCGGCAGCCCGGAGAGGTCTCGCGGAAAACCTCTCGAACAAAGGTAAAAGAGCTGCCGGTCGTATCGGAACCCCTGGAAGCGGCGCAGGAAGGCGTGCGCCAGTATGCTCCACGTTGAACTACCTGCACTGTAAAGGAGCCTCTGCAGGGCCTGGAGGCAGAAAACGCGGACCTGAGTGTACAGACACTTCAGGCCCTGTCCTCCTTCCTTCGGGGTAAATGAAGAACTCCAACAGGGGCCCAGTGCATTCCCGACCAAAAGAACTCTAGAATCAATCTCCGGAGGTGGGTCAGGAAACCCGGGGCTGGGGCCAGGGTGTTGAGCCGGTACCAGAGCGTGGACAGGACTAGTTGGTTAAGCACCAGTGCTCTCCCTCGGAGGGAGAGACATCGGAGTAGCCCTGTCCATTTCCGGATCCGCTCTATCACCCCGCCCTCCACATTTTGCCAGTTCTCCGGCGGGGAAGGGTGCGTGGCGGAAAGGTAAACGCCGAGATAGAGCAGAGGACCCGCGCTCCACCGGATGGTCTGAAGCGTGGGTGGGAGGGAGCTTACCCGCCGCCAGTCCCCCACCGCCAAGCCAGAGCTCTTGACCCAGTTGACTCAGGCGGAGGAGGCTGCCGAATAGATGGCTTGGCATGCCTCCACTCGCGCCAGGTCGCCCGGGTCCTGGACCACGAGAAGTACGTCATCGGCGTACGCCGACAGGACCAGCCACAGCTCCGGCTCCCGCAGCACCAACCCTGTCAACCTCCTGCGGAGGAGACAGAGGAAAGGCTCGATCACAAGAGCGTACAGCTGGCCCGAGAGGGGGCACCCCTGTCGCACTCCTCGCCCGAAGCTGACCGGTTCGGTCAGGGTCCAGTTGAGCCTAACCAAACACTCCGCGGAGGCATACAGCACCCGGAGAAAACTCACAAACTGAGGTCCGAATCCAAACGCCTGCAGAGTGCTCAGGAGGTACCCATGGTCTACTCTATCGAACGCCTTCTCCTGATCAAGGGACAGGAGGGCGAACGACAGACCATCTCTCCGCCCGAGTTCCAAAAGGTCTCGGACTAGAAATAGGTTGTCAAAAATGCTGCGACCTGGGACAGTATAGGTCTGGTCTGGGTGGATCACGTCCGCCATCACGGACCCTAGCCGCAGCGAAATTGCTTTCGCTACGATTTTGTAATCCGTGCTAAGGAGTGAGACGGGACGCCAGTTTCGTAAATCGCGGAGGTCCCCCTTCTTCGGCAGCAAGGCGAGCACCGCTCGCCTGCACGACAGAGGGAGGATCCCGCCCTGCAAGGACTCAGCCCAGACAGTGACTAGGTCTGGGCCGAGGATGTCCCAGAACGCGCGGTAAAACTCCACGGTCAGCCCGTCCATGCCCGGAGATTTATTGGTGGGCATGCGGTGGAGGGCTTCCGAGAACTCGGCCAGGGTGAGAGGCAGCTCTAGCCGCTCTCGGTCGCCCACGCTGACCGTGGGGAGGTCCTCCCAGAGCACCCCGCAGGCGCCAGGATCGGTCGGATCCGGGGAGAAAAGGCTTGTGTAGAAGTCGCGGGCTCTCCCACACATCTCCTCCGGATCCGTGAGGGGGGTGCCGTCTTCTGCTAGAAGGCAGGTGACGTGCTTCTTGGCCCCCCTCGTTTTTTCCAGGGCATAGAAGAAGCGGGAGCCGCGGTCCATCTCCCGAAGGAGGCGGATGCGGGACCGGACGAAGGCACCTCGGGCCCGGTGGTCCTCGAGGGCCCGAAGCTCCTCCCGCTTCTCCCGGCACGCTCCGCAGAGGGACGGGTCCTCGGGGTCGGCGGCCAGGCGCCTCTCCAGCTCCAAGACCTCCCGTTCCAACTGCTCTATCGCCGCATTTCTCCGTCGGCTGGTGCCCCGAGTGTAGTCACGGCAGAAGAGCTTGGCGCGGACCTTCCCTAAATCCCACCATCGCCGCACCGAGGGAAAGGCACGCCAGTGCTCTCGCCAGGCGAGCCAAAACTCCCGGAAGGACGTCACGAAGCTCTCGTCCTCCAACAGGCTATTATTAAAGTGCCAATAGGCCGGCCCCGGTCTCTCTGCATGGAGGGAGACCGTTATAGTAACTAAATGATGGTCGGAAAAAGGGGCCGGCCGAATGGTAGAAAAGTGGGCCTGTGAAAGATGGAAACGGGATAAATAAATACGGTCCAACCGAGAGTGGTGTGACCGATTGGCCTCCACCCGGACAAAAGTGAACGTGGAGGTGTCATCTGGGTGATGGTCACGCCAGACGTCCACTAGGGAGTAATATTCAACTATTCCCCGAAGAATATTCGCGGCAGCCGGGCTCGGCTCGGCGCCTGAGCGGTCCTGTTCCTCGAGGGTGGTGTTAAAGTCTCCTCCCAGGACCAGGCACTCGTGCGAATCTAGGGTGCCGAGAAAGTCGGACACCCGCTGGTAAAATTGTGGCCGCTTTGGGCTCATTTGTGGGGCATAAATATTAACAAGATTTACCACGAGCCCCTCCATACGGACTCGAAGGTGCAGCAGGTGGCCCAGCATGACCTCAGTGACCCCTAGCACCTCGGGCCGTAGGGTGGAGGAGAACAGGGTCGCCACTCCAGCTTGCCAAGTCGTGAAGTGGCTAAAGTAGACCCCGTCCCCCCACTCCAGCCGCCACCTGTCCTCAAAGGTCGGGTCCGTATGGGTCTCCTGCAGGAAAACTACAGAGTACCCTCCTTCCCGAAGGTAAGAGAGCACCTGGGACCTGCGGAGAGCCATCCTACAGCCCCTGGTATTCAAGGTTGCAATAAGAGTAGGCATCATGCGGAGGGCTGGTGGGGTGGAGGTTTCTCGGTGGCGGGGGTGTTTGTGGCCCCCGGCGGGTTGCGCACCAACCCGTGACCCATCTCATAGATGAGTAGATCGTTTTGGAAGTTGCGGGCCTGCTCGTAGGCTGCAGCACCGCGCCTGCCTTGCCCTTTGCCCTCCTTTATAAGGGCCCTTGTGGTCCGAAAAAGTTGCTCAAAGTCCCCCCAGAGCTGAAGAGCTAGCTGTACCTTACTGCGGGCACCACGGGTGTGTTCTAAGAACTTCCGTAGTGCATGCCGCAGCTCATGGGGGGATGGGGTTACGGTTCCCGGGGTATTCCCCGGTGGGACTCTTAATACAGCCTCGAGGTCCGCTAAGGCGGGTAGGCAGGGTGCGGACCACCGACGGGGGGTCTGACAGGCTGGGGTTATGAAATCCATTTCATGCCTTGAGGTGGAAGGGAATGGCGGGGGAAAAATTGCAACTCCTAATGGGTCGCGACTAGAAAGTGCAAAAACTGCTCCTTGGGGGGAATCTGCAGAAGGCGGAAAAGAAACGACCCCAGGGGCAGCAGGAGCATCGCAGGAGGGGATAAACTGGGTGGGGTTAGGGGAGGGGGCAGGGGCAAAGGTAAGGCTCTGAGATTCAGGAGGCAAGCAACTAAAGGAAGGTGCCTCCTGAGCAGAGTCGAGGGTTAAGGGGTAAGGGAGGGGGCTCCCAGTAATGCTAGGCGCTGGCCCCGCGTTGGTCTTGGCGGCCATGGCATCTGGTGGTGGACCATCTTCTGCAGGTACTCGCCCGGGAAGGCAATCAGGGGGAGGGAGTATGGGGAAAAAGGGGCTGGGGTGAGGTTGCCCAGTCTGAGGCCAGCCGGGAGTAGATCATCCTCTCCCTGGGTGACCGGGGTCAAATCTAGGGCCTCAATCTCCGCGTACACGGAGGAGAGGCCAACGCCTGCCACCCCGGGGGCCTCTCCTCTAGGGCCCGCCTCAGCGGTCGCCTCGGGGTTCGCGGGGGGTTCGGATGGTATCCGAGCAGAAAGGGCGTCCTCAGGGGTCTCGGAGGGGAGGGTCTCCCGTGGAGGGGGAGTTCTGCCCTCCAAAGCCAGTCTGTCTTCTCCTCCCGACACCAGCGGATGGACCTCACTCGTGGTCGTAGCGGAGGGCTCGATGTCAGTGCGTCCCTTCCTGGTCTTCCGGGGGGCTTCCACGTCGGATGGATGCAGCGGAGCTCGAGCCTTCCGCTTGCTCCGTTTCCCCTGGACTAAGTTCCAGTCCTCCATAGCGTCGTCCGGGGGCTGGTTAGCAGGGGTCGTGTCAGGGGGCGGAGGTGATGGTTCAGGGGTTCGGGGGGGCAGCGGTGAGGCAGCATGAGGAGGGGGGGGTTCTCCTTGGGGTGGGCCCTCTCCTATGCCCGATAATATCTTTGTCGCGCCCTCCTCCATTGGCTCTACTGAGGTGGTAGTAGCAAGGGTGGGACTCCCTTGCTCGCCCGGGCGTAGTAGGGAAGGAGTCTCCTGGGCCCGGGCGGGAGCAGCAGTGGATTGAGTAGGAGGAGGGTTGGTTTCAGGTGCTGGGCAGCCAGGGGCGTCGGCAACAACGGGGCCGATATCCTGCCGGGCCTCGGGGGTCTCAGGTGCCCCTCCCCTCCGGGCCAAAGGGCAGTCTCTGCGGACATGCCTGGCCGAGCGGCAGAGGTAGCACTGGGCCTCTCCGGTGGAGTAGAAGACCCGATAGCGGGCTCCCTGGTAGGGGACTAAGAAGGACCCCTCGAGCGCCTCCCCGTCACGCACCCCCGCCGGCGGTAGAAGCTGCACTTGCCGGCGGAAAGAAAGGACGTGACGGAGGGTGGGGTCCCTGCAGCCCAACGGGAGAGGGCTGATGACAGAGGTAAGCTTCCCCAAGGCGGAGAGAGCGGGTAACAGGGCAGCATTGGGTAAAAAGGGGGGAACGGAGGTAAGGACGAGGCGAACACCCAGGTCTTCTAGCGGCTCTAGGGGGACAAACACCCCCCCTACCACCAGGCCCCTCTCCACCGCCTCTTGGGCGGCAGCCTCCGTAGCTAATAAAAAAACGACCTTCCCATACATCTTGGAGGCTGCCACAATAGCCGTGGGTCCTACCACCTTCGCCAACGCCTGCACGTATGTCTCCACGTGGGGCGAGGCGGGCACCAGGAGGCAACGGACACCGTGCTTCCTGGTCAGGGCGGAAAAAGGGCCCCGACTGCTGGTGATTGTAGCGGAGGCAATGGGTGGGCGAGATGACGAGGCGGCAGGCAGGGGGGAGCCTGCCACCGCCCGGGCATACGTCCTGGGGGCCGGGGGGGGACATATGCAGCGCTGGTGGAGGGAATTGCGGGGAGGGGCACCGCGGTCGATGACGAGGCCACGGCTGTGGGGGCCGCCCCTGCCATGGAGGGTCCAGATGTTTTGGCGGGGCCCTTTCTTTTCTGCCCGTCCTGGCTTTTGCGGCCAGCTGGCAGGGGGTTCCTAGAACCTGAGGGGGGAGGGGGCGTAGCAGCAGCAGTAATCACTCCGGTGCCTCCTGCTGCCGGTGCCCCAGCAGGGGCGGTGGCAGGTATTTTGACAATCGTGGGGGGGGGGCAAGGTTGGGGGTTGGGCGGGGGGGGTGGGGGAGAAACAGCTAAATTTATGAAAGGGGCCTCGCCTTCCTCATTCCCCGCCATTGTAAGCAGGGAGGGACGGAGAGACACCGGAAGGAGAAAGGGGGAGGGGGGAAACAAATTAACCACTCCTCCCTACTAAGCTACAGGAGGGGGGAGGAATACCAAATGGGGTGGACAAGGAGGGGGGGGGAATCCAATAATAGGGGCAGGCTGTAAACTAAACAATCCGGGGGGGGGGGGTGTAAACCCACGCACGTTTGTCCAAAGAGTCTCGTTTGGTCAGCTGTTATGTCCGGTCCGAAAGGCAAAGTTCAAAGCAAACAGCTGGATCCGAAGGTGGATGGCAAATTGCCAGCAGGAACGAAGCGGCGGGGGGCCGTGACAGTTGTAATAATGGTGGGGGGGTGGAGCGGGCACCGATGGATCAGGGGGGGCTTATTGCCACACCCCCTTGTGCCGCCACAAATGCAATTAAAACACAGTCAAACTCCCCCCCACGAGAGTAGAATTCGAAAAATTACTCAGTCTTACGGCCCCTTCACGATGATTCGTAGCTTCTTAATTTATTTCTCCTGTCTTCTGAAATCCTTCTTCTCCGGCCGTGTTGGCTGTGTTCCAAGGCTTCCGGCATGCTAAGAATGTTGTAGAGATAGTCCGAGCTGCCAGCGAAGCGGCTGGGTCTGGGGGCTTCCACTCCTCCCTCCGGATAACAAAATCGGCAATCTTCCCCCCCCTCCTCCGGGGGTCCAGTTAAGACAAATAGCTGTGCCCGAAAGCAGGCGAGGGGGGGAGGGTGGTGCTGACTGCAAGATGGCAACTTGTCAACAATCAAGGAAAAAGCAAAAAAAACGGCAAAAAATCAAACCAAATCAGCAAAGCGTCCGGCCCGGTCGGGGGGGGGGGACTAAGGCAGGGTCCGAAAGTAAGAAAAATCCAGGCCAGGGGGCTTTAGGAAAGAAAAGAAAGCAGATAGCTGAGGAGCAAGCGAGGGACGGTCCCGTCCTCCAACAGGGAAGGTTCCAGAACAATCAGGAACCTTCTGGAAATAGTTAAGACAGACATGCCAATTAGAACACCTGCAGCCAATCAAGAAGCTGCTAGAATCAATTAAGGGCAGGCTAATCAGGGCATCTGGGTTTAAAAAGGAGCTCACTTCAGTTTGTGGTGCGCGTGTGAGGAGCTGGGAGCAAGAGGTGCTAGGAGCTGAGAGTGAGAATGCGTACTGTTGGAGGACTGAGAAGTACAAGCATTATCAGACTACAGGAGGAAGGTCCTATGGTGAGGATAAAGAAGGTGTTGGGAGGAGGCCAGGGGGAAGTAGCCCAGGGAGTTGTAGCTGTCGCACAGCTGTTCCAGGAGGCACTCTAGACACCTGCATTCCACAGGGCCCTGGGCTGGAACCCGGAGCAGGGGGCGGGCCCAGGTTCCCCCCAAACCTCCCAACTCCTGGTCAGACACAGGAGGACTTGACCTGGACTGTGGGTTCACGAAAACGGCCAAACTGAGGGCTGCCGTGAAGTTCCAAGGCGAACAAATCTGCCAATAAGCGCAAAACCCACCAAGGTAGAGGAGGAACTTTGTCATAATATATACAATATTATAAATAGTTTTCAAAGCTACTGTAGAAAACCAGAAGCTAGAAGCCAGAACCTAAGCTAGGAAGTTTCAATTCCTGGCAGTGAGCAGACTATTACAGAATGATTAAATAAGATAGTTATTAGAATTACCCCTCTGCTCTAATAATTCTGACCCTGGACTAGCTGTGGGCACAATGAACACTAGCTGCCATCTCCTTTACTCACATCACATCCAGTGTGCACATTCTAGTTTGAGCCAATGAAGATTGACAGTAATCAATCAATTTTTCTTCAAGTACTTTTCAGAAAAAACAGGTCTATTGCTAAAATGACAATCCAGATTCCTAGTCACCAATATCAAAGGAGTTTATTTTAATCAATGATGAGTGCCTATATGTTTTGTCAGCAGCATTTAAATAGTATTTTCTATATTATTATACTTAAGACATGTATGCACTTGCATTTCATCTGAGGTTCTTAAAGTGCTTTGCAAACATTCAGTCCACTGGCAGATTCTGGCCATGAAGCTGAGGTAGTTAGCCACAGGAGAATCACCCACTGTAGGGGCACCCTTAGTAGTAATGAGTATGCTCCTAAGCTGTCTCCCACCCTCTGCTGCTCTAAGGCACATGGCTGGAGCTGATGATTCTGCCAGTTACTAAAGACATCCCTCCTTTGTGGCAGATTACATAACACTAGCATTCAGTGAGCTTTGCAGATGAAACCGATCATAACTATAAACCAATGTGGGACCAACCTATGACAGAGCCAGTCCAGGATCAAGGAAGCATAAAAGCCAGTTTTGCATCCCCTCCCCAAGCTGCACTAGCCATTCCACAATTGTAGCCAAGGATCTGGAAATCAGGATCACACTCAGAGGAGATATTAACCCCACAGATGAGTCAAAAAGAGCCTCAGTAACTTACCAGGGTCACAGAGTGAGTTAGTGGCACAGTTGGCACTAGTGAGGTAAAAGTGTGGTCAGGGAGTTTGGCAGCATTGGTGTACTTCTGATTAAGATCTCTTTCTATCATCCTGAACTATTCAAAGCCTAAAATGGACTCCTAAAACCTACACATATGGAACCAGCCTGGTAGATAATCCAGTAACAGTGCAATGAACTGCCATGAACAGAAAAAAAGTTTGCAGCCCAAGGTCCTAATCCAGAATGTTTTGGGAATTTCATAGAAGCAGGATGCTCATTATCTTGGGTGGGAAGGAGCATGCTTGTTACTCTCTAGTGACTCCATCTGTCTAACTCAAGAACATGACACAATCCAGGGTAGGAAAGAGACAATAATCTTTCCTCTTCCAAAAGCACTGTCATTGCCCCAGAGGGCTTCTGAGAAAGTGCAGGGAATAAAGAAGAAAAACAGTTGGGGTGGGAAAAATCTCAGGGGACTGAGAAGATATTGGTGAACTCCTCTTCTCACAATGGGAAGAGGAAATCAAAGCTTTTCAAGATCCTCATTAATCCATCATGATGTGGGATACTATGTTGTTATTCTACAGTATTTAATTCTTAAATTTACTGTAAAAAGATTTACTGGAGGATAAAAACACAGAACTTTTTTAGGCATATTTACTGTATACATGGATAACACAGAGATTCTTTTCAGTCCCCCTCAGAAATTTATATTATAAATTTCAGTCCCTCTCAGAAATTGTTGCACATTGGCATTAATTCTGGTTAAAAAAAAAACTGAGCTCATTGGACAAAATTGTGTTTATTGCTAGCTGTATTGGGAATGGTCTTACAGCATCAGGAGCTCATAAAATAAAGACTTTTCTCACGGAGGTTTTCTGGCAAAAAGCACTCAATAAACAAACATTTCAATAAGAATGCTTGTCCTCTTGGGAATCCTGCATTGTTCATTATATGTAGGAGGAGTGTATTACAACAAAATATAATAATATTTGACTGACAAAATAGTTTTAAGAGAGCTTTAATGGGAGGTGCAGTCTTTGAAAATGGTGTAAGGTGCACAAAATGCACCTACAACTCAGTGAAAAAGAGCTTGAAATTAGTTAGCAGGGATCAAGATGGATTAATTGCTTGTTCTTGATGCTGCCAAGTACTCTGAAGCCTAGCTAATATTAATGGCAATTGTCTTTACATCACTCTAAATAGTGAAGCTCACTGAAGTGAGCACTATTGTTTATGACCTGATGGATTGCAAACAAACTGTTCCCACAAATCACTGATGATTCTGCCAGTTAGTAAAGGCATCCCTCCTTTTGTGGCAAATTACATCACACTAGCATTCACATTGAGCAGTGCAGATAAAACAGATCATAAATATAAAGCACAATGTCCAGCTTGAAAGATAAGAACAAGCAACATGGTATTTCTTCAGCTAAAAGAGACATTAAAAATGTCAGGAGGCAGCACATTTCATCTAAAAATATAACACTGCACCTAAGATTTTTTTAATACCTTTTTGAACTGGATTCTGCTCTCATTTACATCAGTGCAAATCTGGAGTAAACTCCCTTGACTTAAATATGAGAGCAAAATTTAGCTCTTAAAATGCATTCCGTATAAATTACTGTAATCACACACAACACTTCTGATAATACTTTTGCTAACATGTTTTTCAGCAAAGGTAGGCAAATCTGGCTTCGAGGTTAATAAGCACGGAATGCTCCCTATGCAAAATGTAATGTCTGTTTCAATGATCTGCTAAATATATTACTTGAAATGTACAGACTAATTACCCCCTCTGTTGGCTGTCAAAACTTCTGCTGTTTTTTTTTTTAATTTCAGTAATGTTTCCTTCAGCCATATTAGTTTTTTTTTAACAAAGACATTCAAAGCCTATTGCAAATTGTCACCATTATGTGCTGTTGTTTTATATTCTGTTTACTATAGATGAAGTAATTACAGTGTTTGCACTGAAATGACTTGAAGGTTGATTGCTGATTTAATGCTACTCACATATACCCCTCCCCACCAGATTTATATTATCCATCTGAAGGTTAGAAGGTGCATCTTTCAACATGCAGAGGAAGTAAATAATATGTCTTGTGTTAATATATGATTATAAGTATTTCCTTCCATTAATTGTTTTACAGACCAGCAACATTTTTGTTGCATTTTGCCTGTCAACAAATGAACTGCCTGAAAACACAGAGCTGCAGTATGATCAATATGGCAATGTCCATATCACTTTCAAGCCTTAGGTTACAATTATATTTATGAATGACACGGCTTAAATATGTATAAATTATGCATCGAGCTTTGCATGCCTGTTCTTCTCCCTCATGTGTATACTCCTTAGTACCACAGGATCATACAGGTTTGCTGTGAAATACAGTTACAGTCTATCATACCCCCTAGTGGAAAAGGATTTGAGAAACAAGTGCCAACTTGGTTATGTTTATTCTTAGTGACAAGACATGGAGCTGATCCCAGACAAAAATGAATTTGAGGCTGGACCACATTTTTAAAGAACGATGAAACATTTTTCTTGAGACTCAGGGATGTTAGGGGGAGCAGTGGATAATTACCACATTAAATATTCTCTTATCAACCCTGTTTCATAATACAAAGCTGGTCTTAATACAACTCACATTTGAAATTAGAAACAGTACAGCCCTATGTGTTCATTTAAAAGATCTTTAATCTTTTGGGGTTAAGAAAAACAATTAGTAACACTCCAGAGAACAGTGCAAACTAAATTTTATAGCAGTGAAGGTAATTGTTTTAGGGAACGTTTGGCAGAGTTGAACTAATTGCTTGCAATGTTTATACATTTCTGAGTCTGCTGTGTTTAGAAATTTCAAGCTTAGATCCATCTTCAATACTGCATGGAAATCTCCTTTTCTCCATGGCATCATAAATGAGCTGAAAATTGAGACTCATTCACTTCCACAAACACATAACATATGAAATACATCCATATCTAAACACACACACTTATATTATACATACAGCGAGAGAGAGAGAGCGCAAATATCTAATGGTGGCATTTTCATGATATGGAATGTCTGCATGACACATGATTGATAGAGCAAAATAGAGCCAGAGGTGTGTTGTGTTTGGTCATCCCTAAACAATATAGGTCCAGATTCCCTGGTACACTCTGGCTGGTTTTGCACATCCCTTTTTAATCAAACCAGCTGCAATCCCATTTGAAATGGTCAGTTAAGCCTGGTTTTACAAATGCTTTGAATGGAATGGTGCAAAGGACTCAGGTTGTATTAGTAAACCTGACCCAAAATGTATATTGCATGGGTCAATGTCTCCAATGCTGTATTTATATCACAGAATCATAGAATATCAGGGTTGGAAGGGACCTCAGGAGGTCATCTAGTCCAGCCCCCTGCTCAAAGCAGGACCAATCCCCATCTAAATCATCCCAGCAAGGGCTTTGTCGACCCTGACCTTAAAAACTTCTAAGGAAGGAGATTCCACCACCTCCCTAGGTAACGCATTCCAGTGTTTCACCACCCTCCTAGTGAAAAAGTTTTTCCTAATATCCAACCTAAACCTCCCCCACTGCAACTTGAGACCATTACTCCTTGTCCTGTCACCTGCTACCACTGAGAACAGTCTAAATCCAACCTCTTTGGAACCCCCTTTCAGGTAGCTGAAAGTAGTTATCAAATCCCCCCTCATTCTTCTCTTCCGCAGACTAAACAATCCCAGTTCCCTCAGCCTCTCCTCATAAGTCATGTGTTCCAGTCCCCTAATCATTTTTGTTGCCCTCCGCTGGATTCTTTCCAATTTTTCCACATCCTTCTTGTAGTGTGGGGACCAAAACTGGACACAGTACTCCAGATGAGGCCTCACCAACGTCGAATATAGGGGAACGATCACATCCCTCGATCTGCTGGCAGTGCCCCTACTTATACATCCCAAAATGCCATTGGCCTTCTTGGCAACAAGGGCACACTGTTGACTCATATCCAGCTTCTCGTCCACTGTAACCCCTGGGTCCTTTTCTGCAGAACTGCTGCCGAGCCATTCGGTCTCTAGTCTGTAGCGGTGCATTGGATTCTTCCGTCCTAAGTGCAGGACTCTGCATTTGTCCTTGTTGAACCTCATCAGATTTCTTTTGGCCCAATCCTCCAATTTGTCTAGGTCCCTCTGTATCCTACCCCTACCTTCCAGCATATCTACTTCTCTTCCCAGTTTAGTGTCATCTGCAAACTTGCTGAGAGTGCAATCCACACCATCCTCCAGATCATTTATGAAGATATTGAACAAAACCGGCCCCAGGACCGACCCTTGGGGCACTCCACTTGATACTGGCTGCCAACTAGACTTGGAGCCATTGATCACTACCCGTTGAGCCTGACAATCTAGCCAACTTTCTATCCACCTTATAGTCCATTCATCCAGCCCATACTTCTTTAACTTGCTGGCAAGAATACTGTGGGAGACTTTATCAAAAGCTTTGCTAAAGCCAAGGAACAACACGTCCACTGCTTTCCCCTCATCCATAGAGCCAGTTATCTCGTCATAGAAGGCAATTAGATTAGTCAGGCATGACTTGCCCTTGGTGAATCCATGCTGACTGTTTCTGATCACTTTCCTTTCCTCTAAGTGCTTCAGAATTGATTTCTTGAGGCCCTGCTCCATGATTTTTCCAGGAACTGAGGTGAGGCTGACTGGCCTGTAGTTCCCAGGATCCTCCTTCTTCCCTTTTTTAAAGAGGGGCACTACATTAGCCTTTTTCCAGTTGTCCGGGACTTCCCCCGATCGCCATGAGTTTTCAAAGATAATGGCCAATGGCTCTGCAATCTCATCCGCCAACTCCTTTAGCACTCTCGGATGCAGTGCATCCGGCCCCATAGACTTGTGCTCGTCCAGCTTTTCAAAATAGTCCCGAACCACTTCTTTCTCCACAGAGGGCTGGTGACCTCCTCCCCATGCTTTGCTGCCCAGTGCAGTAGTCTGGGAGCTGACCTTGTTCGTGAAGACAGAGGCAAAAAAAGCATTGAGTACATTAGCTTTTTCCACAGCCTCTGAGCTGGTACTTCACTAAAAGAAATTCAGGCAAACAATCCAATAAGTAAGCAACCCTGTACAGACACAAATCCTATAAAAGTCCGTTCCCCCAAGCTATTTATTAATCTCCATCAAGAAAATTAGTCAAACTGCCTGCATGAGAATCCATTCCATGCTGGAGCTCAACACAAATGGAGGTTTTTCATTGTAACTGGAGGTTCTTTGAGATGTGTGGTCCCTATGTGTGGTCCCACATGTGTACGCATGCACGCAATGTGTCTGAGTCCAGAATTTCTTCAAAGCAGCATCCATTGGCCCACCCGTGCAGTAGCTCTCCTCACATTCCCAGCCCAGGGTATAAGAGGCAGTGCAGGCTGACCTTTTCAGTTCTTATTTCAAATCCAACAGGATCTGAAGCAGATGGGATGGAGGGCAGATAGTGGAATACAGATATTCCATGCATTTCAAAGACCCGCCAGTGACAGTAAGTAACCTCCATTTCTTCTTCAAGTGAAAGTCCCTATATGTATTCCACACGTAGATGATTGGCAAGCAGTGTTCAGAATGGAAGTGGGTGCAAGGAAGCTGGTAGCAAAGATACTTCCAATACTGCCAATCCCCCCATTGCATCTGCAGTTAAGGCAAGAACTAGGCATAATGTGTCACAAACATGTGGATTGAACTCCAGGTGGCTGCTCTGCAGATGTCCTGCTTTGGAACATCTGGTAGGGAGGCTGTGGAGGCAGCCTGTGCTTCTGTAGAGTGAGCTGTGACACCACTGGGTTGTTTTCTATCTTGTAGCACTCTAAGTTTGTTTATGAGAAGGTCATGCGAGACAGTATTAAAAGTCTTACTAAAGTCAAAATATACTACATCTACCACTTCCCCCTATCCACAAGGCTTGTTATCCTGTCAAAGAAAGCTATTAGGTTGGTTTGACATGATTTGTTCTTGACAAATCCATGCTGATTGTTACTTAGCAATTTATTATCTTCTAGGTGTTTGCAAATTGATTCCTTTATTATTTGCTCCACTATCTTTCCGAGTACTGAAGTTAAGCTGAACTTCCCTGGGGCGGTCCTTATTCCCCTTTTTATAGATTAGCACTATATTTGCCTTTTTCCAGTCATCCAGGGCAGAGAAGGCAGAGTGACCACTTCATCCAGGGATGATGAAGGAGGAGTTGTCAGTACCTGTGGATCCGGTTCCAACTCTTCCTCCTCGTACACCAACGAATTGGCTGGTGAAAAGAAGAGGAACAGTACGACTTTTCAGAGGGCCCAGATGCCTGCCATAATGATCCCATGGACTCCAATAAGATGAGAACATGGGGTCAACCAGTTGCGAGGGACCCCAAGGAAATCAGTACCAGTGGTCCCTGGTGTGGGTGGGGGTTGTACCTGGCAGAATGGCAAGCATAGCATCTCAACTGTCCATCAGGGCTTAACTGATTCCACTGAGATACCAGTGTGGCCATATCCTCTGATTCCTCTGAGTCAGAACTGCTTCATTGATAGCAGTGGTGCCATCGGTACTGGGGAAGTTGTGCCAGATGGTTGGAGGTGAGACAGTTCCTGGGCCAGTGATATAGACGCCTCCTCTGGAGGGAGCAAGGACATTCTTCAGAAGTGGAGACTGTGGATAAGGGAGGAATATATCTTCCGGTGTTATACAAGTATCAGAACACCCTGGTGTCTGAGAGGTTCCATAGTTAACTCTGACATATCCAGTGCATCTACAGTGGCTGGATGGTCTTTAGATGGATGAGGCTGTATCCACAATTAGTCCAGACCAGCACTTATAGATGGAACCAGCAAACATCTATCTTTGCAGTTCGGTACTGAGGTAACTGACAGAACCAGCAGATCTGCCTACTGGTGTTAACCAGCCAAGAAAATCAGTGGTTGGCTTATGCCATACTACAAGATTCTACACTCATGAAAGCCAACTACTTTCCTCTAAGTCCCCGGTCCAGGTAACTATAAAGTTCCTTTTCAGCAAAGCATCAACACATATGGTCTTGCCACACTGATTTAATGTGATTTAAGCATATGCTTAAGTGTTTTGCTGAATAGGAAGACTCAACACTAAGAATATGATGAAGGGCTTTCCTGAATCAGGGCCAAAGCCAATATCTCGACATAAATGACACAGAAGCTTAGGACAGAGGGGAAACAATCATATTGGTTGTCACCGTATTTTGACCTTCAGCAAGATTGTTTCAGAGGCATGTTCTAACTAGAGAGCTTTGCTTACAGGTAGCCAAACACTCCAAGCTGCATAATAATTCTGACAACAGGGGAAACATTTAAAGGATGGGACCTCAAGATGCCCAATACATTTCCAAAATCATCCTTCTCCACTGTTTTTTATTAGATTGTAAACACTGTGGAGGAGGAAGAGTCTTTTACTAGCCAGAACAATTGATGTTATTATTTATTTGTATTGTGATAGCATCTAGCAGCCCCAGTCATGGACCAGGACTCCATTATGCTAAGCACTATACAAATACAGACCAAAAGGCCTATGTTCAAAAGAACTTAAAATATATCACATGCTGATCAGGGCCTCTGGGGACTTTTGTAATACAAATAATAAATGTTAATAGAATAAGTATCTTAATCCTTTCCCTGTACTGTGTTAAAATTTACTATTGACCTATGGCTGATAAAGAGATTTTTCCTTTATTTCAGCCATTCTGTGGTTGTTGAGAAATGTGTTCTAATGTGTCTATTCATGAATGAGAATCATGTACAGACTGAACCATATTTCATATCCAATTGTCTCTAAAAGTTGAGGAGTGGGGGTGGGAATTCAGAAACAAAACTTTGATCTGGGTTTGACTTTTGTGGCATAGAGTCACTTGTGCAACCAACCTATATGGCCCCCATTTAATGGAATGTCTGTAGGTTCCTGCAGCTGCAGGTAAATCAGATAATTATTTGGACATCTTGTGCTGTCCCCATAGCCTCTATCATTATGGACGTGCAACCTCTGAAGTGACACTGCTGCACCAATCTCACTGATTATGGCTGACACAGTATTGTCAATAGCCACATTTGTGGAGTGAAATCACGTAAAACAGTCAATCTGTCCAAACAGACACTTTTCTTCAAAGGCAACCTACATGCAGTAAAGCTCTGATTCAACCTTATTTTACTGATGTTTGTTTCCAATGTGAAAAATATATTTAAAAATTAAGATTTGAGAGATTTTTCAATTCAATTGGTCCCAAGTGAAGATTTTTACTAAACCTTACAATTGCAATTATTTAATGAATGCTCAGCTCAGTTTTAATAACTTTTATTCTTCACGAAATGAAATCTCTCAGACGATTATTCAAGGTATCTAATTATGGTTGGTAGAAGCAGAAAATACGCAAGTGCTGTAATTTACTTTCAAAATGCTGAACTATAGAGTTTGGACACTGAGAAGCTGCAAATACATTTGAAACACTGCTTTACTGTACAAAGGTTTTGTTTTATTTTCCTCCAGAGTGGTAATTAACTTAAGTCATTATGAAAGGAAGAACTGATGTTACATTTGTATTTTCATTTGTATTTTTATACATTTTAGCAGCCCTGCTGGTACACCGATAAGCAGGGGACTTGTATTTTTAGCCAATAAAGACTTAATCAGAGACTTTGTTCACTGACTTTGGGCCTGATTCTCCACTGCATTGTACCTGGTGCAGTCATTTACTTTTGTTGAAATAAAATGATGATAGGTGTAAAATGTACCAAATCAGAGTGGTAGTCAGTATAGCATCGTTTAGTGGCCAGAAAGTAATGCTTAAGAACCAGAGGCAGTGAGGCTGGAAAGAATGGTTCACAGTATGAAAAGGATTAGACTCCATCCACCTGAAGTGACCCATGGGCTGCACATGGTTGTGGTTCCTTTGTGAGGGGAGTATGGAAGTTCCAGTGGAAAGGCAGCATATCTACTGTCCTTTTAAAAAGCTAAATTTTGAGTACATCCAAGCCTCTGTTAAAAAAGTCCAAGTCCTGATGAAACACACTAACTGGCTTTCTGCAGCCTAAATTTAAACCAGCCATAAAAATCCAGGACAGCTTGCTTCTTCCGAGCCCATAGTGATTGCCCACTTAGAAGTCTGAAAGCTTCTCCTCTAGCAGTGGAAAAATAGTTCTGGACAACCCAATTGGCTGTTTCATTCCTGTGCCTCTTCCTCCAAACTGTGAGTTAGAAATACTTTCTCTGAACCAGCCCTCTCGCATCTGAAGGCATATCGTTTACTGGAGCCGTCATCCACTCCTGATGAAGCACTTCCTGCTCCCCAAAGCCTGCATGAATCCTTTGGTTTATAAACCCCACCACAAGCAGTCAATGTTGAAGCAAACAACCCTGGATTTGCAGCACAAGCTGGCTAGGGTGATGAAATGTACAAGAGATGGAATCAGCTGCTCAGCTGGGCCAGCTGCTCCATAGTCACAAAACTAATTCATCCATTGACTGAAAAAGTGGGACACAAACATTCATTTTTTAAATATGGCAGGCCTCTCAAAATAGATGATTCCTAGAAAACTGAGAGGTAAGTTTGGTCATCCTTCATCATAAGCCTTTTCCAACTTTAACTTCTATTATTCTATTAGTAAAGTGTGTTCAGTCGGCTAGACCAGAGGAGTAGGATTGGGAACCAAGACTGTTTGGTTCTATCCCCAGCTCTACCAGTGACTTGTATAACTTTGGGAAACTCATTTAAACTTCTCTGAGCTTCAGTGTACCCATCTGTAAAATGGATGTGAAAGGCTGTATCAATGAACTGAGTACGATTCATCTTCATAAACTCACTTATAACTACAACTCAATGAAATTTTTCAGACAAAACTTTTTTTGCTGCTGAAAAATTCCAGATTTGGAGAATTGTTTTGGTCAAAAAAACATAATGCTTCATTTTAATATTCTCAAAACAATGTTTCAATTTTTCGATTAAAACCAACTTTTTGTTTTGAATTTTATCTAAATTTTATTTAAAGAAAAGATAAAAAAAACCTCTCCAAAACTAAACAAAATGTTTCATTTGACCCAAATCAATTTCTATTTTATTTTTTTTACTTTTTTGGTTCATGACATTTTATTTTAAGTTTCATTTCCACTCAACCTGAAACAAGATCTTTAAAAAAAAAAATTTGGTTTGGCCAGCCAACCAAAAAATCTGTTTCACACAGCTCTAGTTATTAACCTTAACTTCACCAAACCCATATATGATGATCCTCTCATTACAGAGAATGGGACAGAGAGGAAAAGAGACAAGAAAAAAATCTGAAGTTAAAAAAAGAAAGGAGTGAGGATGAATCTGAGAAAGCTTACACTTAGTTTCAGAGTAGCAGCCATGTTAGTCTGTATTCGCAAAAAGAAAAGGAGGACTTGTGGCACCTTAGAGACTAACAAATTTATTTGAGCATAAGCTTTCGTGAACTACAGCTCACTTCATCGGATGCATTCAGTGGAAAATACAGTGAGGAGATTTATATACACACAGAACATGAAAAAATGGGTGTTATCATACACACTGTAAGGAGAGTGATCACTTAAGATGAGCTAATACCAGCGGGGGCGGGGGGGTGAGAGAAAACCTTTTGTAGTGATAATCAAGGTGGGCCATTTCCAGCAGTTAACAAGAATGTCTGAGGAACAGTGGGGGGGGGAGTAGGGTGGGGGGGAAATAAACATGGGGAAATAGTTTTACTTTGTGTAATGACCCATACACTCCCAGTCTCTATTCAAGCCTAAGTTAATTGTATCCAGTTTGCAAATTAATTCCTCTTCAGCAGTCTCTCGTTGGAGTCTGTTTTTGAAGTCTTTTTGTTGTAATATTGCCACTTTTAGGTCTGTAATTGAGTGACCAAAGAGGTTGAAGTGTTCTCTGACTGGTTTTTGAATGTTATAATTCTTGATATCTGATTTGTGTCCATTTATTCTTTTACGTAGAGACTGTCCAGTTTGACCAATGTACATGGCAGAGAGGCACTGCTGGCACATGATGGCATATATCACATTGGTAGATGTGCAGGTGAACGAGCCTCTGATAGTGTGGCTGATGTGATTAGGCCCTATGATGGTGTCCCCTGAATTGATATGTGGACACAGTTGGCAACGGGCTTTGTTGCAAGGATAGGTTCCTGGGTTAGTGGTTCTTTTGTGTGGTATGTGGTTGCTGGTGAGTATTTGCTTCAGGTTTGGGGGCTGTCTGTAAGCAAGGACTGGCCTGTCTCCCAAGATTTGTGAGAGTGATGGGTCGTCCTTCAGGATAGGTTGTAGATCCTTGATGATGCGTTCGAGAGGTTTTAGTTGGGGGCTGAAGGTGATGGCTAGTGGCCTTCTGTTATTTTCTTTGTTGGGCCTGTCCTGTAGTAGGTGACTTCTGGGTACTCTTCTGGCTCTGTCAATTTGTTTCTTCACTTCAGCAGGTGGGTACCGTAGTTGTAAGAATGCTTGATAGAGATGTTGTAGGTGTTTGTCTCTGTCTGAGGAGTTGGAGCAAATGCGGTTGTATCGTGGAGCTTGGCTGTAGACAACGGATCGTGTGGTGTGGTCTGGGTGAAAGCTGGAGGCATGTAGGTAGGAATAGCAGTCAGTAGGTTGCCGGTATAGGGTGGTGTTTATGTGACCATCGCTTATTAGCACCATAGTGTCCAGGAAGTGGATCTCTTGTGTGGACTGGTCCAGGCTGAGGTTGATGGTGGGATGGAAATTATTGAAATCATGGTGGAATTCCTCAAGGGCTTCTTTTCCATGGCTCCAGATGATGAAGATGTCATCAATATAGTGCAAGTAGAGTAGGGGTATTAGGGGACGAGAGCTGAGGAAGTGTTGTTCTAAGTCAGCCATAAAAATGTTGGCATACTGTGGGGCCATGCGGGTACCCATAGCAGTGCCGCTGATTTGAAGGTATACATTGTCCCCAAATGTGAAATAGTTATGGGTGAGGACAAAGTCACGAAGTTCAGCCACCAGGTTTGCCGTGACATTATCAGGGGTACTGTTCCTGACGGCTTGCAGTCCATCTTTGTGTGGAATGTTGGTGTAGAGGGCTTCTACATCCATAGTGGCCAGGATGGTGTTTTCAGGAAGATCACCGATGGATTGTAGTTTCCTCAGGAAGTCAGTGGTGTCTCGAAGATAGCTGGGAGTGCAGGTAGCGTAGGGCCTGAGGAGGGAGTCTATTTAGCCAGACAATCCTGCTGTTAGGGTGCCAATGCCTGAGATGATGGGGGGTCCAGGATTTCCAGGTTTATGGATCTTGGGTAGAAGATAGAATACCCCAGGTCAGGGTTCCAGGGGTGTGTCTGTGCGGATTTGTTCTTGTGCTTTTTCAGGGAGTTTCTTGAGCAAATGCTGTAGTTTCTTTTGGTAACCCTCAGTGGGATCAGAGGGTAATGGCTTGTAGAAAGTGGTGTTGGAGAGCTGCCTAGCAGCCTCTTGTTCATATTCCAACCTATTCATGATGACGACAGCACCTCCTTTGTCAGCCTTTTTGATTATGATGTCAGAGTTGTTTCTGAGGCTGTGGATGGCATTGTGTTCTGCACGGCTGAGGTTATGGGGCAAGTGATGCTGCTTTTCCACAATTTCAGCCCGTGCACGTCAGCGGAAGCACTCTATGTAGAAGTCCAGTCTGTTGTTTCGACCTTCAGGAGGAGTCCACCTAGAATCCTTCTTTTTGTAGTGTTGGTAGGAAGGTCTCTGTGGATTAGTATGTTGTTCAGAGGTGTGTTGGAAATATTCCACACAAGAGATCCACTTCCTGGACACTACGGTGCTAATCTATATTGGCACCAGAGGATGAAGGAGAACTGGCTTCTCTACAGGGAGCAGGCTGGCTGCTGGCCACCTCGAGCAGTAGAGAGTGCTCCACTCCCACCTCCAGGTCCCCCATCCATTGCAGGCAAGAACCAGCACGTTGGACTGGCAACAGGAGGTAAGGACTAGACTCCAATGGCTGAGGAGGACGAGCTATCTGTCCCCACAACAGGGAGACTCATGGCCACTGCACCCAAGATGAGAAGGTAGAGGATAGTGGTGATTAGTGACTCCCTTTCTCTGGGGGATAGAGGCATCCATCTGCTGACCTGACATGATGTTTGAGGAGCTGTGCTGCCTGCCTGGAGCCCACTTCTGAGACATTACTGAAAGGTTTCCAAGGCTCATTCTTCCCTCTGACCACTACCCCATGCGGCTCATCCTCCTATACACTAATGACACTGCCAGGAATGATCCTGAGCAAATCAGCAGTAACTACAGGACTCTGGGAGTGAGGGTGAAAGATCAGAAGCACAGGTTGTGTTCTCATTCATCCTCCTGGTTGAGGGTAAGGGCCCAGACAGGGACACACGCATCCTGCAGATGAATGCATGGCTTTGCAGATGGTATCGATGGAAGGGCTTCAGCTTCCTCAACCATGGGATGCTGTTCCAGGAAAAGGTCTCCTAGGAAATGATTGGGTCTACCTGGCCATAAAGGAGAACAGCATCTTCACACACTGACCCCTCAGTCTTGTGAGGAGGGCTTTAAACTAGATGTAAGGAGGGTAAGGCGACAAACGCCCACAGATAAGCATAAGAAACAGTGACATTAGGAGACACTAGATGTTGCGGGGGAAGCATGAAAAATTACAACAGGGTCATAAGAATATAAGAATGGCCATACTGGGTAAGACCAATGGTCCATCTAGCCTAGTATCGCTTCTTCCAACAGTAGCCCATGCCAAATGCTTCAGAGGGAATGAACAAAACTGGGAAAATCTTGAGTCTAGTCCCAGCTTCTGGCAGTCAGGGATCCCCGGAGCATGGGGTTGTGTCCCTGACCTCCTTGGCTAATTGCCATTGATGGACTGAACCTCCATGAACTTAACTAATTCTATTTTGAGCCCAGTTATACTTTTGGCCTTCACAGCATCATCTGGCAATGAGTTCACTGGTTGACTGCATTCTGTGGACATAAGTACATAAGAAGTACTTCCTTATGTTTGTTTTAAACCAACTGCCTATTAATTTAATTGAGTAACCCCTGCTTCATGTGTTATGTGAAGGGGTACATAACACTTTCTTATTTACTTTCTCCATACCATAAATGATTTTATAGACTTCTATCATATCCCCTTTCTTTTCTAAGATGAATAGTCCAAGTGTTTTTAATCTTTCCCCATACAGAAGCTGTGCCATAACCCTAATACCTTCTACAATTCTAATATATCTTCTTTGAGATGAGGCAACCAGAGCCACACAGAATTCAAGGTTTGGGCATACCATGGATTTATATAGAGGCATTATGATCATTTTTGTCTTATTATCTATTCCTTTCCTAACGGTTCCTAACATTCTGTTAGCTTTTTTGACTGCTGCTGCACATTGAGCAGATGTTTTCAGAACACTATCCATGATGACTCCAAAATCTCTTTCCTGAGTGATAACAGCTAATTTGGACCCATAATTTTGTATGGATAGTTAAGATTATTTTTTCCAAAGTACAATACTTTGCATTTGTCGACATTAATTTTCATCTGCCATTTTGTTGCTCATGAGAGGACCTTCCCTCTAATCCCATGACTGCTTATTATTCCTTAAGAGCCTTTGGTATGGGACCTTGTCAAAGACATTCTGAAAGTCCAGGTACACAATATCAACTGGATCACCCTTGTCCATCTGCTTGCTGAATTCTACTAGATTTGTGAGGCATGATTTTCCTTCAAAAAAGCTGTGTTGATGGTTCCCCTACAAATCGTGTTCATTTATCTGTCTGGTAATTCTCTTCTTTACTATAGTTTCAACCAGTTTTGCCTGGTACTGTAGTTCAGCTTATTGGCCTGTAATTGCCATGATTGCCTCTGGAGCCTTTTTTTAAAAAAAAACTGGGTTATATTAGCTACCTCCTGGTCACCTGGTACAAAGGTTGATTTAAGTGATAGTGATAGAAACATACTGCAGTTAGTAGTTCTGTAATTTCATATGTAAGTTTTTTCAAAATACTGGGGTTAATACCATCTGGTCCTGGTGACTTATTACTGTTAAATGTATCAATTACTTCCAAAACCTCCTCTATTGACACCTCAATCTGGGACAGTTCCTCAAATTTTTATCTAAACAGAATGGTTATGATATCAGAATCTCGCTCACATCCTCTGCAGTGAAGACTGATGCAAATAATCCATTGAGCTTATCTGAAACAGCTTTGTCTTCCCTAAAGTGCTCCTTTAGTACCTTGATCATCCATCAGTCATATGAGCAACAAGAGGGAATTCAGTGGGTAAATCTGCTCAACATCTTAGATATCTATACACAAATGCAAGGAGTATGAGGAACAAACAGGAAGAGCTGGAGGTATTAGCACATAAAACGGATTATGATTTAATTGGCACCACAGAAATTTGGTGAGATAAATCTCATGACTTAAATATTGGTAGAGAGGGGTACAGCTTGTTCAGGAATGACAGGCAATGAAAAAAGAAAGGAGGTGCTGCATTATACACCAATAATATATGCACTTGATCTGAGGTCCAGAAAGAGATGAAACTAGTTGAAAGTGTCTGGCTAAAGATAAAATGGGGAAAATATGTATTATATCATCATAGAGGTCTATTCTAGAATACGAAATCAGGAAAAGGAGGTAGATGAGGCATTTCTAGAATAAATAACACAATATCCAAAGCACAAGACCTGCTGTAATTGGGGATTTTACATTTTAGACTTGACTCTGACTAACAGTAAGATACTGGTTGTGAATCTGAAGACAGAAGTCAATTGGGGGTGAAAGTGATCACGAACTGATAGATTTCATGATTCTAAGGAAAGAAAGAAGTGAGAGCAGCAGACTAAGCATGATGAATTTCAAAAAAACAGACTTTAAGAAACTCAGAGAACTGGTAGATAGACTGGTAGACTGGTGGGTCCCATGGGAAGAAAATCTAAAGAACAAAGGAGTTCAGGAGGACTGGTAGTTTCTCACAGAGACAATATTAAAGGCACAACTTCAGATTATTTTAATACAAAGAAAAGATAGGAAGAACAGGAAGACACCATTATCACTCCAACAGAAGCCCTCTAATGACCTGAAAATCAAAAGAGAATCATACAAAAAGTGGAAACATGGCCAAATTGTAAAGGAGAAGTATGGAAGAATAGCACATGCATGTAGGGACAAAATCACAAAGGCTAAGACACATAATGAGTTACACTAGCAAGGGACATAAAAATCAATAAGAAGAGGCTATTTAAATACATTAGAAGCAAGAAAAACACAGGTTCTCTACTTAGCAGGGAAGGAGAACTATCAACTGAACATCAAGAAGGCTGAGGTGTTTAATGTCTATTTTGCTTCAGTCTTCACTTAAATGGTGACAAGATGCTCAACACAATTACTATTAACAAGGGGGAGGAATGTAAGCCAAAATAGGGAAAGATCAGGTTAAAGAATATTTAGATAAATTAGATGTATTCAAGTCGGCAGGGCCTGATAAAAGTCATCCTAGGGTGCTTAAGGAACTAGCTGAAGCAATCTTAGAACCATTAGCAATTATCAGATTGAATATGAGTCAAAAATACGATGCAGTTGCAAAAGAGGGTAATATCATTCTGGGGTTTATTAATTGAAGTGTCATATGTAAAATACAGGAAGTAATTATCCCGCTCTACTCAGCACTGGTAAGGCGTCAGCTGGAGTAGTGTGTCCAATTCTGGGTGCTACACTTTAAGAAAGATGTAGAATAACTGGAAAGAGTCCAAAGGAGAGCAACAGAAATGATAAAAGGTTTAAAAAACCTGACCTGTGAGGAGAGGTTAAAAAACAGGGCATGTTGAATCTTGAGAAAAGAAGACTGAGGGGGGAGCTGATAACAGTCTTCATATATGTTAGGTCTGTTATACGGAGGACTGTGATCAATTGTTCTCTATGGTCACTGATGGTAGGACAAGAAGTAATGGGCTTAATCTGCAGCAAGGGACATTTAGGTTAGATATTAGGAAAAACTTTCTAATTATAAGGGTAATTAAATTCTGGGATAGGATTCCCAGGAAAGCTGTAGAATCCCCACCACTGGAGGTTTCTAAGAACAGGTTTGACAAATACCTGTCAGGGATCGTTTAGGTTTACCTGGTTCTGCCTCAGCACTGGGGGATGGATTAGATGACTTCTAAAGGTCCCTTCCAACCCTTCATTTCTATGATTCTTAGAACTTAGCCCATTTTTACTTGTAAGGGTAGATCTACACAGCAGCTGGGAGATTGCTTTCTGGTGTTGGTAGACGGATATATACTAGCTCTCCTTGAGCTAGCATACTAAAAATAGCAGAGTGGCCATGGTGGCATATGCAACAGCTTGCACTAGACACCCAAGTATGTACAGAGGGGGTTGGGCAGGTTTGTATTTGGGTGGCTAGCCTGAGCTGCCATCCATGCTGCTGCAGCCACGCTGCTATTTTTAACATGCTTGCTCAAGTACGGCTAGCGCATGTCTGTCTCTCCATGGTGAGAAGCGCACTCCCAGCTGCTGTGTAGACATAACTGAAGAGTCTCCCTGAATGTTATGGCTTTTTGCTTTGTCACCCAGCATTTATTAAATGCTGCAGATCAGAATCCTCCTAATTATTTCCACATATTCCTATTATATCTTTCGCTATAGTTATAGTGAAGGCTGCAAAACGGTCTTGGTTCTATGCAAATCTATCAGGTAATAAACAAAAACTATATTATTTCATGGGGGGGGAAATAAAAAGCTCAAGATCAATGAAGCATTAAGGTTGAGAAATCACTCCCTTGCTCAAATCACAGATAAAGTTGAAAATTCAGCCCTAATTTTGTTTCCTTGTGCTTATGCCTGATTTCTTTGTATAATAAACGAATTGTCAAATAATATGGTATAATATAGTCAAATAATAGAAAACAAATGGAATTTCTTATAAAAAGCTTGTGTATGGTGAGTTACAGCACAGTATGTACAGTCTTCAAATGGTCCGATTTTAAGACTCATTGAAATCCACAGAAGTCACATTTGAACAAAACTAGTTCCATCATTTATGCATTATTCACACATACAGCATTTCTAACAGGATTATACAGAATGTACTTTAGTTTGTTGGCTTGCTTATTACATGAAAAGAAAAGCAGAGGAAATGTTCCCCAAGCTTTGAAAAAAAAAATGTACCTCACCTCTGTGCTGAGACCAAGTCTGGCAAGTTATCAGTGGAAAATGAAAAATGTGTTTAAGTTATGTACAAATGAATGCAATTGTTATCATGGAAATATCGATTCAATCTATCAGTAATATGCACAAACACTATAACAACATGAGATATGCCCAAAGAGAAAAGACAGTTCACAATATTTATGTTCATAAACACAATATTTGAAAACTCCTCTTAAGTAAAACTAAACATCACAGATAACAGAAATGTTATCAGTTTTTGTGACTTAGGAGATATAGGTAATTTCTACGGCTTTTACTCTATTCTCTATAGCTTTTCATAAGGATTTGTTTTGCTGTGTTTTGTTTTAGCTGCTTTATTTAAAAAAAAACACCTTTAAAAAAGAGCCAGTATTATAGAGGTCAAACACAGAACTCACTAAGTGAAATGGTCTGGGATGCCTCAAAGTACAGTATGTACATTGTACAATATGGGAATCTCTCTCAAACTAGTAAAATCTGTCAAAATAGGATAAACTTTATAGATGTACCCACTGTAGATGAACACACGTTGGAGAAGAGGCTCAGCATGCTGCATCACAGAGAAAGGCTCCCTTTGATTGCTGTTCAGAAGAGAGGCCACACAAGTCAGTGCCTAGATGTGATCCCAAAAGTATTGTGTATCATAGAAAATTTATCTGTTCCAGAGTATCACCATCCCTGTTACTGCCCTTCAAATCTGCACACTGGGTTAAATAAACCAGCTTAACACTATCTTGTCTCTCAAGTTACCAATAATTTCCTGAGATGCTCATATGTACAGCATACATGTATCACACGTCATAATCTATCAGCATGATGAAGTGAAACCACGAAGCACTGGTCTCCAGTATTTAGGTTCTGGATGAGTGAATATGATTAAATGGCTGATTGGGTTTTTCAAGTGTTAGCAAGAGAACAAGACAAAACAATGAACCAAATCTGTATGTTAGTCTGATTAGTA
This sequence comes from Natator depressus, assembly GCF_965152275.1. Taxonomy (NCBI): domain Eukaryota; kingdom Metazoa; phylum Chordata; order Testudines; family Cheloniidae; genus Natator; species Natator depressus. The sequence goes on along the minus strand of NC_134235.1, from coordinate 243,610,846 downwards.
CACAACTGCCAACATACACATTCATTATAGGTGGAGCTGTTAGCGCTGTCTGTCATTAAGGTTGCCTGGCACTTTCATTATAACACCCTGTTTTCAGTTGCTTATATCTTTACCAAACTTTAAGTCTGGGCTGAAATTTTACATGCCAGTTGTGTGACACAGACCAATTTATTTATTTAATTAATTTCTGCCAAAACAGTTAAGCCGTTTGCAATAACAAGGACAGGAAAAAATACACTGTTTAGACTGTGTTAAAAAATTCTTAAGACCTTTTCTTTAAAATATTCTATCACCCTCATTGCTTTGTAGCAGGGACTTGAAATTTGGCAGAGGGTGGCCTTTTGTATTTGGAATGTGCCTTTGCTGTCCACATGAAAATCCATCCAAATTTAGCCAAATTACAAGCCTTTGAAAAACTGCAGTCTGCACATGCTCAAGCCTCTCACAGCTCCTAGTGCTCACCAGAATGAAGGAATGGGGGCAAATGGGGAAGAGAGACAGATCTAACAAGGGGTATGGGAAGAGAACTGGGACTAGGTGAAGAGACTGGGACAAAGAGGGAGTGGGGAGGGAGACTGAGACTGGCTCAGGAGCCTGTGGGGGAGACTGGAAATAGGAGACAATGGGAAGAAGAGACAGATTAGACAAGGGGCCTAGACAGTGGAACTCAGAGTAGCTGGCCCGGAGACCAGGTGTTTTGCAACCTAAGAGACTCATTGTTGTGGGGTGGGAAGGAAGAATAGGACTCAGCGAGCCTGGGGTGGGAGAATAGGCTGGGCAAGGAGCCTGGAACTTAGACCATAAGCCTGAGTAGTAGAGACTGTGACTGGGTAGACAAGGAGCGTAGGGTGGGGACGAGACAGAACTTGGACAGGGACATGGCAGAATGCATCAAGCTTGAGGGAAATGGACACAGAGAAAAGTCTCTGCCCACTTGACCATACACCACTCCAGAGCCTAGAATGGAATTCAGGATTCCTGAATCTCACTATTCTTCTGTCAATAAGCAAACCCATCGGCAAAATGTGTATCTCATTCCCATCTCGTGCTGGTCCACAAAGAGGATGGCAACCTACTATTGCTATCAGCTAGTCCATTAGCTCGACCGGCAGAGGTCTGTGTGGTGGATCTAAAGGATCCAACCCTGTTGATGAACCACGTGGGTATCAATGTGAAGAGAGACAATGAAATTTCTGGGGGTTTTTAGTTTGCCTGTTTAAAATAACACACAATAATACATTAAAATAACATTATTAAGATTGTAAAGTCAAGTACTCAGAATTAGGAAATGTAAGAATGGAAGTTGCCTGCACAACCTTCATTTGACCCCCTTGTGCAAAGATATCATAACATTGTTTTTAATTATGTGATCACTTATTTTTTCCACAAGATCTCTGCTTCATTCAGTGCACAGAATGGACCAACTCTGGGAATGAAGCAGGGTTGTATAGTAAAAGAGACTGTTGTCTATAGATGCCTGTCTCATTTGTTGTATTGCACTGAAGAAGAGCTCTGTGTAGCTCAAAAGCTTGTCTCTTGCTCCAAGAGAAGCTGCCAATAAAAGATATTACATCACTCACCTGGTCTCTCATTTGTTTCAGCTGCGTAGTGAATGAGGCGGGGGACAGCAGGAGGAGAAAGCAAGGTCTCACAATTAAGACAGTTGATTGCTCCCCTGGGGAACTGGATTCTGTCCCTGCCTCTGCCACTGAGTTCCTATGTGATGCTAGGCAAGTTACCAAACTTTTCAGGGATGGCCACTAATTGTGTTCCTTATTTTCTGGGTGCCCAGCTGAAGACTCCGGGGCTTGATTTGCAGACAAACTGAGCACTTACAGTCAATCAGACCAATGCTTTGAATATACAAAGTGCTATAAAATGCTAAGTACTCAATCAGGTCCTAGATGTGTCAAACTGGACACTCAAAATTAGTGGATACTTTTGACCTTGATTTCTCTGTGACTCAGCTCCCCATCTGTTCAATGAGGATAATAATACCCCTCACCTCACAGGGACTTTGTGAAGATCAATGAATTAATATTTGTGAAGCACTCAGATACTGTAATGCTGAGTATCACAGAAAAGCCCATGAGGAAATTAATAATTTTGTCTTCATAGCAGGCTTTGAATAATCTTGTAAATAAGGCCTAAGGCCACATATTGAACAATGAGGAAAAAACAAAATACTGAATAGCTGCTTCTTAATTGGGCACCATCCATCCTGGACACAGAACGAGTCAGAAGTCCTCTTGTAAAAACAGTATGTGGTCATGTAAGTAAAGCCTATATCATAATATATATGCACAAGAGGACAGAAGGTTGCACTGGCAATGTTAATTCCAGCATGTCCTAACTTTTGAGTGCTTGACTTTGCAATCTAAATAATGTTCTTTTAATATAGATTTTTGGCCCGGAATATATACATACAAGTCAACCACAAGTTATTTGGCACAATGCAAGGAGGTCAGATTACATTATCAAAATGACCTTTTCAGTCTTTAAAATCCATGAATATCAGAATTTAAACTGTATTAAAGTCACGTATTCCTCCCCAGAATTCTATGGTTATACTTCTATAGACTAGTATTGGTATTGGCTATTATGGTTGTACTCAAACACTAGAGTGTTGGGCAAGGTAGAAGAATCTGGATAGATACTCATTCGGTGTCCTACCTTTGGGAGGTTTGAGTTTTATTCCCAGTTATGATGTCACAAAACAAAATGCCAAAAACGGGCACACTTGATACTCTAAGAGAGAACAAGATTCAGGAAGCATGAAACCTAAACTACCAACTCACCTAAGAGAGGTGATACCTCCAGAACAGGGTTTAGGAACACTGGGAAACAACAATGGTATGGAATCATGGAAGGATGTGCAAAGGGAGAGGAGGACAAAGCAAAAGAGAAGAACATCCAGGCGAACAAAAAGACCAGGTGGCAAGAAATCTTTAAAGAGAAGGACATAAATGACGGTAAAGAGAAATAAAATGAAGAAGAAAAAGATATTATGAATAGCTTTTTTCTATAGAATTTAAAGACAGCTAAAATTTCCTACTGTTACTTTTTTATATAAGCAATTTCTTCAGCTGCCATAGGGATGATGTTCAATCACCAGTGGAAGATATGGTATCCACCAGATAATCTCACTCTTAACATGTGGCCCATATCATGAAAATGTTACACAACCCCTGGTCTAGAGTGTTATTATATGAGATGCATAGACATGGTCATCCCCTTTTATTTCCTTAACATTTAAGGGCATCCAGTGGTTTAGTGGCAGGAAATCCCCTCAGCCGCTTCTTTGGTATTATCTCAAATGTAAGAATGCTGAATAAATAGGCACAGATAAATCACACTGTCTATGTCAGAAGAATCCAGGAAGACGGTGTTTGTGATAATCCAATGGCTCAAATCACAGAATCAGACTGTCCTTCCTATTACACCAGGGGCAGCTTTAGCATGGGCTCATGGGTTCAACTGCACCCACAGAAATCATCCCCGCAGACAAGCTTGAGTGGCACTGTGACCCCATGCACCAGATCAACAACCCCCAGAGCAGGAAACCAGGCTCAGCTCCATGGGACAGGAGCTACCACTGCAGGGCAAGTGAATGGCAGGCTTGCTCTTCAGCATCCCTCTCCCCATGCTGGGAGCTGCCCCTCTTCCCCAGGACAGTATTAGGGTTGCAATGCCAAGGCAGAGGATGTTGCTGTGGGTGGTCAATGCCCCGTAGGCAGTTTAGTATAATGCACCCATTGAACTGGGAGGCTACATCCACCCCTGCTTTACACTCTCAGCTGACCTATTAGGTTTTACATTTTTTAAAAATTGTATTTGGATTTTCTTTGATAAGATTCCTTTTCTATAAGTTCAGTTGATGATGGCTGAAGAACTGTAATTCCAGGAGAAAGGTCATCGCTACAGTTCACATTGTGGTGGAATCCATCCCCCATACCCCCTTTTTTTTATGCCATGCCTCCTGGTATTACCACCCACCTGACTCCAATCCATACTACACCAGTCCAACAATCAATCACCAGAGGCTGTGGACACCCATAATTAGATTTTAAAATCATAACTATAGTCATTTTACGTCTGCTTGCATAATTACATCAGCATGTTAATATCATTTTAATGGTCTCTAATGATGTAATAAGAAATAATGGAATTTATCTGACAGCGACATAACCATTAACAAAACATATTAAGCATAACTAGTACTTCCATAAAAATTCAGGCTGTATCTGAAAGTGACAGCTAACATGTTGGATCCTTTTTGCAATGTTGAAACATTTCTGATTATGTATTCTCCAAATAAATCCCCACTCATCCGCTTCACAGGGAGAGCAAAGTTTATGTCAATGTAACTTGAAAACAAAACAAGTGTTGCAGTGAATTGTGCACTCTAGGAGCCAAGCTGAGGCTATACTGAGGATCCCAGGTCATCAGTTAAAATTGCCATGTTGGTGAAAGAGAGAAGATAAGATAAGCTGATTACCACCCTGAATCAACTAAACAAGAAATAACATGGGAATAGGCTGCAAAGGCAACTGTTCACTCAACCAAATTCCAGAACAGTGGGAAAAGCTAAAATATAGGCACATACTATAAATATTCAGCGGCAAAACTGACCACAAAACAATAAGATCGCCTCTGTGAAATAATCCTTTCAAAATTACTACATCGCAGAAAAATGCACATGAAACAATTGAGAGTTCTAGATTATGGGTTCCTTAGAAGAATTGATTGTTTAAATTTGCTATGGTGCACGTCTCAGAAATAATTCTTATTAAACTTGCTGCTTTTGCATGGTCTTTGAAATTAACCCTGTAGTTTTCATTAGTAAAACTTATGTTTGCCTAAAAAAGTTGACAAAAAGTTTAAGGATCTCCGACACAAGAAATAGTGCTGTCACCATCATACCATATAGTATATTGGGGAGGGAGAAGAGAGAGAGAGAATTGCATTTCCTAGTCTTATTCACATGTTGTGTTGCCACGTCAGCCTCTGAATTAGCCAAATATGTCAAGCTCCTTCCTACTTCCTCTTTGTTTCTATCTCCTTCAACTGACCTCAGACTTACTGAATGGTTTCCCCACCCAGTTACATACTTCATTCTTTTAAAAAGTTGCTAACTGCCTGGGGAGAGGGGGAATGGGCGCAAGCATCAAACCCAGGCCCAGAACTCCACAGGAAGCGCTCAGACCATGGGCAACACACCGCAGCTTACCTCAACCAGAGGAGAAGAGGGCTCACGAAGCTCTAGCTCACGAAGAACCCAGCCCATGAAGCTCCTGATTGGGGCTGAACATGAGCTGCTAATGTGACTCTCTGGCCAACAGAGCTAATGCAATCATGGGACGCATAAACAGGGGAATCTTTAGTAGGAGTAGAGAATGGATTTTACCTCTGTATTTGGCAAAGTGTGACCACTGCTGGAATGCTGTAACCAGTTCTTGTGCCCACAATTGAAGAAGGATGTTGATAAATTGGAAAGGGTTCAGAGAAGAGCCATGAACATGATAAAAGATTAAAAATCATGCCTTATAATTATAGACTCAAGGAGCTCGAACTATTTAGCTTAAAAAAAAAAAGGTTAAGGGGCGACTTGACCACACTCTGTAAGTATCTATATGGACAACAAATATTTAATAATGGGCTCTTCAATCTAGCAGAAAAAGATATAAAATGATCCAATGGCTGGAAGTTGAAACTAAATCAATTCGGACTGGAAAGGAGGCATACATTTTCGCGAGTGAGGGCAATTAACCATAGGAACCATAGGTGGGATTCTCCACCACTGGCAATTTTTAGATCAAGATCGAATATTTTTTAAAGATATGCTCTTGATTCAAAAGAATTATTTTGGGGGAAGTTCTATGGCCTTTGTTATACTGGAGGTCAAACTAGATAATCGCAATGCTCCCTTCTAGCCTTGGAAGCTATGAATCCTTCTCTTGGCATGTGCTAGAATAACCACAGTGATCAAACGAGATATATGGTGATGTAGGGTAAATTAGCTGGCCATTGAGCTACATTTACCTCCTGTAAGTCAAAGGTATAGCACTGGAAAACTAATGACATTTACTGGCACCATCACATATAGACAGAGTGAGGGCAACTGCAGGAAAGATTGAGGAGGGTACCGCAGAGCAGCAACACAATTAAGGGGCTAAAAGCAGTCAGTCCCTGAGTCCCACTACAAATAAGCACCTACCATATCCTTCCAGATGTAAAGCCTGTGGCCTGAAGCTTTAGAGAGAAGGGAGCTCAATATTGTCATCTGTTGGTGAAATGGGAGAAGAACGGCCCACAGCAACTTAAGATCTGCAGATAGGAAGGGGCTTCACTGGCGAGGGAGATCTCTGCCAGCATCAGTTAGAGGGCAAGGAGAATTGACTGAATGGGTCAGGCTTCATTTGCATATTATGTGATGGCGTGGCGCACTCTGAATAAAATGCAGTTTAGTTTTGCCTTTAGGAGCAATTAAATGCAATTGACTTTGTTGGGAAATACAAGGACAAGATACTGAATGTGCCTGAGGTCATCCTGACCGAGATTGTGGTCAGGCGAAGTTGAGTAAGGGAGCACGGACAGAGGTAAGGGAGAAAGAGAGGGAAAAGGCTCCTAACAGCTGCTGGAAGTGCTTCTCTGCCGGTGAGGACTCTGTCAAGTGTCCCAGACACCACTGATCTCATCCTGAGAGTTGAGCTGAGACTGCTGAACAGCGCATAGTCTAGGCAGCTTCAAGGTAGTGGCAGCTTGGTGGCAACAGATGATGCAGAGCAGCAATGGCAGTAGCACCTCTGAGGTGATGGATGGCACAGAGCAGTGGAAGAGGTAGGCAGCTTGGACTGAAACCATAGACAGAGCAGCAGTCTATCCACGGGACTCTGGTGTGGGCCTCCCTACCCAGCAATTAAAGCTGAAATCACTCCAGCTGAGTTAGGGAGAGGAGCCCCCAGAGCTGCCCAGGCAGCAGCAACCTGTTAGATAGAGTCCTTGGAGTTCTCCAGTCTAGGTTAGCTAACTGTGAGCAGGGAGCTGAGGTGGTAGGAAGTGGCCAGAACACATTAGTCACTCATAATGGCCAAAGAAGGACCAAGGTGAGTACTACTTTTAAGACATCCTGGCAGGTGGGAGTCTTACATCATATAATTTGTTACTTGGTGGTTTTACCAACTCATTGTGTTGTCTACCTCCCCTTCTACACCTCCAAAGTTCTCTTTGTTATAACCTCTGGACTCAGCACTTGCAAGAACTGCCCATAAGGGGCAGCCAGGGTGGTTTATGTAGGTTCCCAGATTTCTGGGTGGGGGCTTAAGCCAGTGTTAGTTAAGTCTTTAAGGAAACTTCTAGAAAATTAAACCTGGCCATTTCTGCTGCCGACAACACCTGGCAGAAGAATTAAAGAGACTATCAAAAAACTCCCAAATATCGTCTCCCATGTCAGAATTTCTCTGAAAGCTGCCAAACCCTCCCATGCACTAACCTTTATGTCCTTATTAGCTCTCTATTAAATTCTGTTGAGTTCTATTTTTTTAAACTTTCTCTCATGGAGGAGCTATAGTTCCTGTGCAAACATTTCCACCTTAGAAAATTTAAGCAATATCTTCGTTGTACCAGATCTGTCAGGTCACTACCTGTCCAATTTACCAGATGAACATGCATGTAATTAGTCAGTGTGAAACGCAGAAAAGTAAAACAATGTTTAAACAAGGCTGGACCCCTGAAGGAGACATAATCTAGTGTTCCAAGCACAAAACTCAAAGTCAGAAACCCCTGAGTTCTACTCTACCTCAGACACTACACCTCCCCTTCTATGAAATTGAGTATAATACCCCTTACAATACTTATATAGTTATGGTGAAGTTAGTTAATGTTTATACAGCACTCTGAAGATTATAATTTTCCCTTTTACCTTATACTAGTGGTACTATGGAGATCTTTTGGACTGCATCAGATCATTTTTATTAAGTAGGCTATTGCTAACTGTACACAAAACTTGGCAAACAATGCCAGGATATTCTTCTCTTTCTCTCTCTCTCTCTCCACCCCCCACCCCCCGTGATGAATTTTGATGATAAAAATTTAGGTATTCCCTTAAGAAAATATATATTAAAGAATAACAATGAAAAAACATATAAAATAGAAGGGATGAGCACCATATACATACTTGACATCGTCAAAGTCACTCATCTGCAGCTTCAGGAGATCTGCCACATCCTTTATTAACTCCAAACCCTTTTCCACATTCAGCGGGCTGTTGAAAGGAAAAAAGAAAATGCAGCATTATGAAAATGGAACTCATCAATACTTGAGAGGCAAAAAGTCCCCAAAGAGTTATCACCTTGGCCTGTCAGGGTCTGAAAATTACTGCTTACAGTATTCCTGTCACATAGCGATTGTGATATCAAGGGAATTGGGATCAGGTGCTTCTTCAGGCATGATGAATCACCTGAATTTTCCAGCAATAAGACAAACAATAAGGTGTAAATGGAATTGTTAGGAAGTGTAATGGGCCCATGATGCAGTGACCGTTTCATCTCAAGCCTCAATAAAAAATGTAATAAAGTAAAAAGAAAGAAAGAGTGAAAAGGATTGGCGAGACAAGGATGGAAACAAACAACAAAGTCAAATTGCAGGGCTCTGTATCAAATGGACAAGGGAAAAGCATATTTTTAAATTCATTAGTTTTTTTTAATGAATCCTGACCCAGGGAAAGGATGCAAAAATATTATGGATTTGAAAGTAAACAATGGAGATAGGCACACAGAGGAGGAGAGGCTGATTAGATAGATGGAAGACACTTTGGTGTGCGTCTGCTGCTGACATAACCTGCCTTCAATCTTTTTAGATTTTCTCAATGCCACATTTACATTTTTTAATTTAGAAAACAAGTTGCAATCAAGCATATCACATATGCAGTGTTATCATTTAAGAAAGCATTTAGCTACATGCAAAATGTTCATTTATAAAAAGTTTCAGGTTATTAGTTAAGAGTTTTTTAGGCTCTCTTATAACTCTAAAGATGTATTGCAAACATTACATTTTCTATCTGTGATTGACAGCAATGTTCAGTAACTCCAACAGATACAACATTTTCAGACCTATCTGGATGGGGGCTTAAAAGTTTCTTGACACCTTAAATGACTGCTTCTTGGAGCAGCTAATCTTGGAACCCACAAGAGAAGAGGCAATTCTTGATTTAGTCCTAAGTGGAGCACAGAATATGGTCCAAGAGGTGAATATAGCTGGACTGCTTGGTAATAGTGACCATAATATATGGTAACTAAATTTAACATCCCTCTGGCGGGAAAAACACCACAGCAGCCCAACACTGTAACATTCAATTTAATTTCGGAAAGGGGAACTACACAAAAACGAGGAGGTTAGTTAAACAGAAATTTAAAAGGTACAGCGCCAAAAGTGAAATCCCTACAAGCTGCATGGAAACTTTTTAAAGACACCATAATAGACGCTCAACTTAAATTTATACCCCAAATTAAAAAACATAGATGATAACAAAAAAAGTGCCACAGTGGCTAAACAACAAAGTAAAAGAATCAGTGAGAGGCAAAAAGGCATCCTTTAAAAAGTGGAAGTTAAATCCTAGTGAGGAAAATAGAAGGAGCATAAATTCTGGCAAACTAAATGTAAAAATATAATTAGGAAGGCCAAAAAAGAATTTGAAGAACAGCTAGCCAAAAACTCAAAAAGTAAGAGCAAAAAATTTGTTAAGTACATCAGAAGCAGGAAGCCTGCTAAACAACCAATGGGGCCAGTGGACGATCGAGATGCTAAAGGAGCATTCAAGGACAATAAGGCCATTGTGGAGAAAATAAATGAATTCTTTGCATCGGTCTTCATGGCTGAGGATGTGAGGGAGAGTCCCAAACCTGAGCCATTCTTTTTAGGTGACAAATCTGAGGAACTGTCTCAGATTGAGGTGTCATTAGAGGAGGTTGTAGAACAAATTGATAAACTAAACAGTAATAAGTCACCAGGACCAGATGGTATTCACCCAAGAGTTCTGAAGGAACTCAAATACAAAATTGCAGAACTACTAACTGTAGTCTGTAACCTATCATTTAAATCAGCTTCTGTACCAAATGACTGAAGGATAGCTAATGTCACGCCAATTTTTAAAAGGGCTCCAGAGGTGATCCCAGCAATTACAGGCCAGTAAGCCTGTCTTCAGTACCAGGCAGATTGGTTGAAACTATAGTAAACAACAAAACTGTCAGACACATAGATGAACTTAATTTGTTGGGGAAGAGTCAACATGGTTTTTGTAAAGGAAAATCATGCCTCACCAATCTACTAGAATTCTCTGAGGGGGTCAACAAGCATGTGGACAAGGGGGATACAGTGGATATAATGTACTTAGATTTTCAGAAAGCCTTTGACAATGTCCCTCACCAAAAGCTCTTAAGCAAAGTGAGCTGTCATGGGATAAGAGGGAAAGTGCTCTCATGGCTTGGTAACTGGTTAAAAGATAGGAAACAAAGGGTAGGAATAAATGGTCAGTTTTCAGAATGGAGAGAGGTAAACAGTGGTGTCCCCCAGGTGTTTGTACTGGGCCCAGTCCTATTCAACATAGTCATAAATGATCTGGAAAAAGGGGTAAACAGTGAGATGGCAAAATTTGCAGATGATACAAAACTACTCAAGATAGTTAAGTCCCAGGCAGACTGCAAAGAGCTACAAAAGGATCTCTCAAAACTGGGTGACTGGGCAACAAAATGGCAGATGAAATTCAATGGTGATAAATGCAAAGTAATGCACATTGGAAAACATAATCCCAACTATACATATAAAATGATGGGGTCTAAATTGGCTGTTACCACTCAAGAAAGAGATCTTGGAGTCATTGTGGATCATTCTCTGAAAACATCCACTCAATGTGCAGCGGCAGTCAAAAAACCAAACAGAATGTTAGGAATCATTAAGGAAGGGATAGATAATGAGACAGAAAATATCATATTGCCGCTATATAAATCCATGGTGTATCCACATCTAGAATACTGCGTGCAGATGTAGTCACCCCATCTCAAAAAAGATATATTGGAATAAGAAAAGGTTCAGAAAAGGGCAACAAAAATGATTAGGAGTATGGAACGGCTGCCATATGAGGAGAGATTAATAAAACCGGGACTTTTCAGCCTGGAAAAGAGACAACTAAGGGGGGATATGATAGAGGTCTATAAAATCATGACTGGTGTGGAGAAAGTAAATAATGAAATGTTATTTACTCCTTATAACACTAGGAGTCGCCAAATGAAATTAATAGGCAGCAGGTTTAAAACAAACAAAAGAAAGCCTTTTTTCACACAACGCACAGTCAACCTGTGGAACTCCTTGTCAGAGGATGTTATGAAGATCCAAGACTATAACAGGGTTCAAAAAAGAACTAGATAAATTCATGGAGGATAGGTCCATCAATGGCTATTATCCAGAATGGATAGGGATGGTGTCTCTAGCCTATGTTTGCCAGAAGCTGGGAATGGGCAACAGGGGACGGATCACTCGATAATTACCTGTTCTGTTCATTCCCTCTGGGGCACCTGGCATTGGCCACTGTCAGAAGACAGGATACTGGGCTAGATGTACCTTTGGTCTGACCCAGTATGGCTGTTGTTATGTTCTTATGGATTTTGATTAAATGGTGCTTTTTAACATTGTTAAACCCCAGTGTTCATATAATTAAACTTTAAAAGCATGAGTCAGCTCATTTATGCCAGTGTAAATCAGAAAGAATTCTAGTGAAGCCAATGCAGTAAAGTGAGAAGAGGATCAGGCCCTACATTTTTACTTCAAGACTTTGGAGGAGGAGGAGGCGGTGATAGAGGGAAAAAAGAATGCTCTTAAAGGTGATTTCTTTATGTAGGCCAAGAAGGAAAAAAAGAAAAAGAAAGATTTTCCGGGACCTACTTTATTCATTTTTTTTACTTATTTCAATGAAAGATTTCACCTGCAAGTTTTTATCAATCATCATCGTTTTATGTATTGTCTACTGGGCTGCAATGAGCACTTTTATTTATTTATTTTACCGTGTTTTGCCTACAGTGCCCCGAGGATATGTCTATTTAAATAACAGGATATCTCATTTAGACTTTGGTTAGGATAGAATTGCTCAGCTTCTCTTCACATTCCTACAGTCCTAACCCAAAATGCTCAAGGGACATCCTGTCACACAGACAGAGGTACCACCTCAGGGTACCATATAAACTTAAGAGTTCTTCTACATGTAAAGGGCAGAGATGTTCCTGTGTAAAAGTAAAGTAAAGAATATAAGCACTTCTGCGAGAAAAAAAAATACCATGGATTAGTCATAAAAAAAAAAACACCTTACATTTCAAGGATTGACAGCGGATAGAACTCTGATTATTTACAGATAACCACGAAAGTAGATTGTCATAGTGACTCAAGGGCTTATGTGTTAATTAGATCCTTTCCTTCCAAAGATGCTGGTTTAAATGTAGGGGGATGATTGGTGTCAGGAGGTAGATTTTTACTATAATAGCAAGTACACACAGAAGTGCAAGGAAAGAGGACTGGAGAAGGGCAATACTTTAAAAAGGGGAACAAAGAGGATTCAGAGAATTATAGACCAATCAGCCTAACTTGGATACCTGGACAGATACTGGAACAAATTATTAAACAATCCATTTATAAGCACCGAGAGAATAATAGGATTATAAGGAATAGCCAGCATGGATTTGTCCAGAACAAATCATTCCAAACCAACCTAATTTCCTTCTTTGACAGAGTAACTGGCCTAGTGGAGGCGGGGTAGATGTGATATAGCTTGACTTCAGTAAGGCTTTTGATACAGTTCCCCACATGACATTCTCATAAGCAAACAAGAGAAATGTGGTCTAGATGAAATTGCTATAAGGTGGGTGCACAACTGGTTGAAAGACTATACTCAAATAGTAATTCTCAATGGTTCACTGTCAAACCAGGAGGATGTATCTAGTGAAATCCCTCAGGGGTGAGTCTTGCATTCGGTACTATTCCATATTTTCATTAATGACTTCAATAATGGAGTGGAGAATGTGTTTATACAATCTGAAGATGACACCACGCTGGGAGGGGTTGAAAACACTTTGGAGGACAGGATTAGAATTCAAAACAACCTTGACAAATTGGAGTATTGGTCTGAATTCAACAAGATGAAATTAAATAAAGACAAGTGCAAAGTACTTCACTTAGGAAGTAACAATCAAATGCACAACTACAAACTGGGGAATAACTAGCTAGGTGGGAGTTACAGTGGATCACAAATTGAAAATGAGTCAACAATGTGATGCAGCTGCAAAAATGCTAACATTATTCTGGGGTGTATTACAAGAAGTGTTGTATGATAGGGTATGTCTACACTACGAAATTAGGTCGAATTTATAGAAGTCGGTTTTTTAGAAATCGTTTTTATATATTCGAGTGTGTGTGTCCCCACAGAAAATGCTCTAAGTGCATTAAGTGAATTAACTCGGCGGAGTGCTTCCACAGTACCGAGACAAGCGTTGACTTCCGGAGTGTTGCACTGTGGGTAGCTATCCCACAGTTCCCGCAGTCTCCGCTGCCCATTGGAATTCTGGGTTGAGATCCCAATGCCTGATGGGGCTAAAACATTGTCGCGGGTGGTTCTGGGTACATATCGTCAGGCCCCCGTTCCCTCCCTCCCTCCGTGAAAGCAGCAGCAGACAATCGTTTCGCGCCTTTTTTCTTGAGTTACCTGTGCAGACGCCATACCACGGCAAGCATGGAGCCGCTCAGATAATCGTCACCGAATGTCTGCTGGGTACTGGCAGACGTGGTACTGCATTGCTACACAGCAGCAGCAACCCCCTGCCTTGTGGCAGCAGACGGTGCAGTAGGATTGGTAGCCGTCATCGTCATGTCCGAGGTGCTCCTGGCCACGTCAGCCAGGAGCGCCTGGGCAGACATGGGTGCAGGGACTACATTAGAAGTGACTTGACCAGGTCATTCTCTTTAGTCCTGCAGTCAGTCCTATTGAACCATCTTATGGTGAGCAAGCAGGCGACACAGATTGTTAGCAGTCCTACTGTACCATCTTCTGCCAGGCAGGCAAGAGATGAGGATGGCTAGCAGTCCTACTGCACCATCTTCTGCCGAGCAGCCATGAGATGTGGATGGCTTGCAGTCCTTCTGCACCGTCTGCTGCCAGCCAAAGATGTAAAACATAGATGGAGTGGATCAAAACAACAAATAGACCAGATTTGTTTTGTACTCATTTGCTTCTCCCCTCCCCCGTCTAGGGGACTCATCCCTCTAGGTCACGCTGCTGTCACTCACAGAGAAGGTGCAGCGAGGTAAATCTAGCCATGTGTCAATCAGAGGCCAAACTAACCTTCTTGTTCCAATAAGAACAATTACTTAGGTGCACCATTTCTTATTGGAACCCTCTGTGAAGTCCTGCCCGAAATACTCATTGATGTAAAGCCACCCCCTTTGTTGATTTTAATTCCCTATAAGCCAACCCTGTAAGCCATGTCGTCAGTCACCCCTCCCTCCGTCAGAGCAACGGCAGACAATTGTTCTGCGCCTTTTTTCTGTGCGGACGCCGTACTAAGGCAAGCATGGAGGCCGCTCAGCTCACTTTGGCAATTAGGAGCACATTAAACACCACACGCATTATCCAGCAGTATATGCAGCACCAGAACCTGGCAGAGCGATACCGGGCGAGGAGGCGACGTCAGCGCGGTCGCGTGAGTGATCAGGACATGGACACAGATTTCTCTCAAAGCATGGGCCCTGCCAATGCATGCATCATGGTGCTAATGGGGCAGGTTCATGCTGTGGAACGCCGATTCTGGGCTCGGGAAACAAGCACAGACTGGTGGGACCGCATAGTGTTGCAGGTCTGGGTCGATTCCCAGTGGCTGCGAAACTTTTGCATGCGTAAGGGCACTTTCATGGAACTTTGTGACTTGCTTTCCCCTGCCCTGAAGCGCATGAATACCAAGATGAGAGCAGCCCTCACAGTTGAGAAGCGAGTGGCGATAGCCCTGTGGAAGCTTGCAACGCCAGACAGCTACCGGTCAGTCGGGAATCAATTTGGAGTGGGCAAATCTACTGTGGGGGCTGCTGTGATGCAAGTAGCCAACGCAATCAAAGATCTGCTGATATCAAGGGTAGTGACCCTGGGAAATGTGCAGGTCACAGTGGATGGCTTTGCTGCAATGGGATTCCCTAACTGTGGTGGGGTCATAGACGGAACCCATATCCCTATCTTGGCACTGGAGCACCAAGCCGGCGAGTACATAAACCGCAAGGGGTACTTTTCAATAGTGCTGCAAGCTCTGGTGGATCACAAGGGATGTTTCACCAACATCAACGTGGGATGGCCGGGAAAGCTACATGACGCTCGCATCTTCAGGAACTCTGGTCTGTTTCAAAAGCTGCAGGAAGGGACTTTATTCCCAGACCAGAAAATAACCGTTGGGGATGTTGAAATGCCTATATGTATCCTTGGGGACCCAGCCTACCCCTTAATGCCATGGCTCATGAAGCCGTACACAGGCAGCCTGGACAGTAGTCAGGAGCTGTTCAACTACAGGCTGAGCAAGTGCAGAATGGTGGTAGAATGTGCATTTGGACGTTTAAAGGCGCGCTGGCGCAGTTTACTGACTCGCTTAGACCTCAGCGAAACCAATATTCCCACTGTTATTACTGCTTGCTGTGCGCTCCACAATATCTGTGAGAGTAAGGGGGAGACGTTTATGGCGGGGTGGGAGGTTGAGGCAAATCGCCTGGCTGCTGGTTACGCGCAGCCAGACACCAGGGCGGTTAGAAGAGCACAGGAGGGCGCGGTATGCATCAGAGAAGCTTTGAAAACCAGTTTCATGACTGGCCAGGCTATGGTGTGAAAGATCTGTTTGTTTCTCCTTGATGAAACTTCCCGCCCCTTGGTTCACTCTACTTCCCTGTAAGCTAACCACCCTCTCCTCCTCCCTTCGATCACCGCTTGCAGAGGCAATAAAGTCATTGTTGCTTCACATTCATGCATTCTTTATTCATTCATCACACAAATAGGGGGATGACTACCAAGGTAGCCCAGGAGGGGTGGTGGAAGAGGGAAGGAAAATGCCATACAGCACTTTAAAAGTTTACAACTTTAAAATTTATTGAATGCCAGCCTTCTGTTTTTTGGGCAATCCTCTGTGGTGGAGTGGCTCGTTGGCCGGAGGCCTCCCCACCGCGTTCTTGGGCGTCTGGGTGAGGAGGCTATGGAACTTGGGGAGGAGGGCGGTTGGTTACACAGGGGCTGTAGTGGCAGTCTGTGCTCCAGCTGCCTTTGCTGCAGCTCAACCATACACTGGAGCATACTCGTTTGATCCTCCAGCAGCCTCAGCATTGAATCCTGCCTCCTCTCATCACGCTGCCGCCACATTTGAGCTTCAGCCCTGTCTTCAGCCCGCCACCTACTCTCTTCAACCCGCCACCTCTCCTCCCGGTCATTTTGTGCTTTCCTGCACTCTGACATTATTTGCCTCCACGCATTCGTCTCTGCTCTGTCAGTGTGGGAGGACAGCATGAACTCAGAGAACATTTCATCACGAGTGTGTTTTTTTTTCTTTCTAATCTTCACTAGCCTCTGGGAAGGAGAAGATCCTGTGGTCACTGAAACACATGCAGCTGGTGGAGAAAAAAAAAGGGACAGTGGTATTTAAAAAGACACATTTAAAGAACAGTGGCTACACTCTTTCAGGGTAAACCTTGCTGTTAACATTACATACATAGCACATGTGCTTTCGTTACAAGGTCACATTTGGCTCCCCCCACCGCGTGGCTACCCCCTCAACCCTCCCCCCTCCCCGTGGCTAACAGCGGGGAACATTTCTGCTCAGCCACAGGCAAACAGCCCAGCAGGAACGGGCACCTCTGAGTGTTCCCTGAAGAAAAGCACCCTATTTCAACCAGGTGACCATGAATGATATCTCACTCTCCTGAGGATAACACAGAGAGATAAAGAACGGATGTTGTTTGAACGCCAGCAAACATACACTGCAATGCTTTGTTGTACAATGATTCCCGAGTACGTGCTACTGGCCTGGAGTGGTAAAGTGTCCTACCATGGAGGACGCAATAAAGCTGCCCTCCCCAGAAACCTTTTGCAAAGGCTTTGGGAGTACATCCAGGAGATCCGCGAATGCCAGGGCAAATACATCCTTTCACATGCTTGCTTTTAAACCATGTATAGTATTTTAAAAGGTACACTCTCCGGAGGTCCCTTCTCCGCCTGCTGGGTCCAGGAGGCAGCCTTGGGTGGGTTCGGGGGGTACTGGCTCCTGGTACAGGGTGAGAAACAGTTCCTGGCTGTCGGGAAAACCGGTTTCTCCGCTTGCTTGCTGTGAGCTATCTACAACCGCATCATCATCATCTTCTTCTTCGCCCCCAAAACCTGCTTCCGTGTTGCCTCCATCTCCATTGAAGGAGTCAAACAACATGGCTGGGGTAGTGGTGGCGGAACCCCCTAAAATGGCATGCAGCTCATCATAGAAGTGGCATGTTTGGGGCTCTGACCCAGAGCGGCTGTTCGCCTCTCTGGTTTTCTGGTAGGCTTGCCTCAGCTCCTTAAGTTTCACGCGGCACTGCTTCGGGTCCCTGTTATGGCCTCTGTCCTTCATGCCCTGGGGGATTTTGACAAAGGTTTTGGCATTTCAAAAACTGGAACGGAGTTCTGATAGCACAGATTCCTCTCCCCATACAGCGATCAGATCCCGTACCTCCCGTTCAGTCCATGCTGGAGCTCTTTTACGATTCTGGGACTCCATCATGGTCACCTCTGCTGATGAGCTCTGCATGGTCACCTCTGCTGATGAGCTCTGCATGGTCACCTGCAGCTTGCCACGCTGGCCAAACAGGAAATGATATTCAAAGGTTCGTGGTTCTTTTCCTGTCTACCTGGCCAGTGCATCTGAGTTGAGAGTGCTGTCCAGAGCGGTCACAATGAAGCACTCTGGGATAGCTCCCGGAGGCCAATACCATCGAATTGTGTCCACAGTACCCCAAATTCGACCCAGCAAGGCCGATTTAAGCGCTAATCCACTTGTCAGGGGTGGAGTAAGGAAATCGATTTTAAGAGCCCTTTAAGTCAAAAAAAAGGGCTTCATCGTGTGGACGGGTGCAGGTTTACATCCATTTAACACTGCTAAATTCGACCTAAAGTCCTAGTGTAGACCAGGGCTAAGACATGGGAGGTAATTGTCTTGCTCCACTCGACGCCTGTGAGGCCTCAGCTGGAGTACTGTGTCCAGTTCTGGGCACCATATTTTAAGAAAGATGTGGACAAATTTTAGACAGTCCAGAAGAGAGCAACAAAAATGATATAAGGTTTAGAAAACCTGACCTATGAGAAAAACTTTTTAAAAATGGGGCATATTAAGTCCTAAGAAAAAAAGACTGAGGCAGGGAGGAAGCTGATAAGTGTTCAAATATGTTAAGGACTGTTACAAAAAAGGAGGGTGATCAATTCTTCTCCATATCCAATTAAGGCAGGACAAGAAGTAATGAGCGTAATCTGAGCAACAGAGACTTAGGTTAGATATTAGGAAAAGCTTTCCAACTATACTGGTAGTTATACTCTGGAGTAATCTTTCAAGGAAGGTTGTGGAATCCCCATCAAGTGGAGGTTTCTAAGAACAAGTTGGACAAACACCTGTCAGGGATGGTCTAGATATACTTGGTCCTACCTCAGCGCCAGGGGCTGGACTTGACTTCATAGAATCATAGAATATCAGGGTTGGAAGGGACCTCAGGAGCTCATCTAATCCAACCCCCTGCTCAAAGCAGGACCAATCCCCAACTAAATCATCCCAGCCAGGGCTTTGTCAAGCCTGACCTTAAAAACCTCAAAGGAAGGAGACTCCACCACCACCCTACGTAACGCATTCCAGTGATTTACCACCCTCCTAGTGAAAAAGTTTTTCCTAATATCCAACCTAAACCTCCCCCACTGCAACTTGAGACCATTACTCCTTGGTCAGTCATCTCCTACCACTGAGAACAGTCTAGCTCCATCCTCTTTGGAACCCCCTTTCAGGTAGTTGAAAGCAGCTATCAAATCTCCCCCTCATTCTTCTCTTCTGCAGACTAAACAATCCCAGTTCCCTCAGCCTCTCCTCATAAGTCAACAATGTGACTTCTCAAGGCCCCTTCCAGCCCTACATTTTTATGACTCTATGATTAGTAGGTGACAGAGACAATGTTCTGAATAGTCAAAGGGGTAGGCAGTGGCATTGTAGGATTGTATATGGGAGAACAAATTGCATCTGCAACCCTTGCATTTCCTGTGTACATGGGTATGGCAGTAGTATAATGATGTTGTGGTGGATGACATATAGCATAGAGCACGTGCAAAACACTTGTAGTACATGGTAACAGGATAGCTAGCTAACTGCAATGCCAAAATGCTCTAGTGCAGCGGTGGGCAACCTGCGGAGCGCGGGCCACATGTGGCCCATCAGGGTAATCCGCAAGACAGTTTTTTACATTTGCACGGCCGCCTGCAGCTCCCAGCGGCCGCAGTTCGCCATTCCCGGCCACTGGGAGCTGCGGGCAGCCGTGCAAATGTAAACAAACTGTCTGGCGGCCCGCCAGCGGATTATCCTGACGGGCTGCGTGTGGTTGCCCACCACTGCTCTAGTGTACACAAGGCCTCTTGTTCGAGAGCCAACCCCACATACCATTCTGTTTTTATGTATAAGAACACCTGTATAGTGGCAGATGACACCAAGCTGGAAAGTGTCAAAAATAAAATTTAAAATAAAAATAAAATAAATTTATTTTTGACACCTTTCAGCTTGGTGTCATCTGCCACTATATAGGCTGTGCTGTAAGGCTGATTTGAGAACAAGCAAAGTGCAGGAGAATAAAACACAACTACTGACTATACTATACCGTATAAACTTTACAGCTTGCGATATATAAAGTCATTCTGCATTTTGTAGTATGCTTAATAAGTAACTCTAAAAGTCACCATCCATTAAAATACATTCCCCCTCCTGCCCAAGGGTCATTACTGTGTAAACCAGCATTTCATTATTGAAACAAAGCACCTTACTTCCATCGGATTATCCTCAAACACCTTCTCTTTCTGTCACCAGCAATTTAAACATTATTTTTCAATTGAAAGATCACAGAGCTAACGAAAAATGTATATTGAACCAGTGTCAGTGTTCTTATACAGTCTATCTCAGATCACTTGTAAAACAGACTTTGTTTAAAGGGCTAACAAGAATGAAGTTATAAAGAGCATAAGGAAATACATACAATTTACTGGTGGGTTAAATAGATATAGATTATACTCTTTTAAAATCAGGCTCTGAGTCTTCACTCTCCAAAATCTTTCACCACTTTCTTTATTGTACCTCACTTCCCAGCCTCATTAGGCACACTACTCTGGCATACAGCTGTACCTGGGGCATCATGAGGCTCATTTTTCTATTTAAAATAGCATTAGATGATGGTGTTACATTATCCTCTCAGATGAAATGGCTTCTTTGTTGAAACCAAGACTGCAGTGGCATCATTTGGCACCATGACTTAATCACAGCTCCCTTTGCAGAAACTTCCCTATCCCCATTTGTCATTTTAAAAATCAAGGGCCCAATCCAGAACTACTTGCTCAGGAAAAACCAATATGTACTTTAATTAACTCCCATTGACTTCATTAGGAGGTTTGTCTGAGTAAGGACAGCAGGACCAGGCTATCATGCTATTTTAATTAGAGAAGGGCCTGATCTAAAACTGCAGAAACTTTTAATGGGAGCTGCTGCCTGCTTAGCCCTTTTGAAAATCAGGCCATCTATTTAGATGCCCAAATATGGATTGAGAAACCTAACATAAGGCAACCACTTTTGGAAATTTTGCCGCACAATGTACTGAACACTGAAATGAGAGAAAAACAGAGAGCACGGCAAACACACCAACCACTCGCTACATTGCAATCGTTTACATAGAGCCCTCACTGTTAGAACCTGATTTTTAAAGAGCAGTTCTACACCTAAAATGACTCTAATAAAGGCATCGTGGAGTTCCACTCTCATTATCTGTCAATGACTTCCACAGCTAATCTGCTCAATTTACGAGAAAAAAAAGAAGTTTTTTCCTGCCCTCTGGTTTTACAAACTCCACTTGCAAGTGTCTCACAGTCACACCAGGCCATTTCCTTCTCATACACCAGCACAAGAAATAAAGGTTTTGCTAGCCAAATTATGTCCTCAGTGTTATCTATGCAACCCCCCTGCCTTCAGTGGGATTACACATATGTAACTAAGGCTATGTCTACACTAAGACCTTACAGCGGCACAGCTGTACCACTGCAGCTATGCCGCTGTAAAATCTCCTGTGTAGCTGCTCTATGCCAATGGGAGAGAGGTCTCCCGTTGGCATAATTAAACCACCCTGAATGAGCAGCGGTAGCTATGTCGGCGGGAGACGGTCTCCCGCCGACATAGCGCTGTCCACACCGGCACTTCTGTTGGTGCAATTTATGTTGGTCAGAGATAGGTTTTTTTCACACCCCTGACTGACAAAAGTTTTACTGACAAAAGTGAGTGTAGACATAGCCTATGAGGAATTCAGAACATTATTCAGTTGATGCTGAATGAGGAATACAACCCAGTTCCCCTTCTCTCTGATCTGTTAGCTCTGCAGTGGTCACAAGAGTAAAGAGCAGCATTCATGGCAGTCCAGAAGGATTGTACACTTTCCCTTGGGTCAGATGTGGGGAGCATGCAGTAGAGGCAGCCAGCAATTAAGGTGTGGCTTGACAAAAAGATACATTTTTAACATTACAAAATCTGCTCTGACTCCATTACTTAAAGAACAGAGCTGAATGCTGGATCCTGATCCCAGTCCTAGTTTAGCTTGGTGCCTTAATTACACATTTGGTGCTGTAACATTCCAATAGACATTTCTATAAGATCCCAAAGCTCAGCAGTGCACCCACAAGTGGGAATACGCAGAGGCTACTTTGAAGTTGATAGATTACATCTCTCTTGAGTTGATCTAATGATTATATGTTCAAGGGTATGTTTGCAATTTCTGGCCAGAGAACAGGAAGAAAATACATAAAAAAGCAGCGAGGTGAGTCCTGTGGGAAATGCCACTGAGCAACATGGCAGTTCCCTCAGCCTAGCACAGAATAGCACTCAGTTACTAATAAAAGCTACAGGGTAATGGCAAAGGGGAAGAAAAAACAGAGATGAAAAATGTTTTTTCTACATTTCCCAACACTCTTGTGAAAACGATCCCATAAACTGGTCCATTTTTGGAGAAAATGTTTGATCTAGTTGTACAGATGGCTTGATTGTTAATATTTGCCAGGCCTGCTCTAGTCCAAAGAGAGCAATATGTGTTTCACAGTAAGGCTGTCAGCCTCACAAGCAGTTGCTCTCATTCGTTTTTCCTTCTCAGAGTTGCCAAGTGTGTTCCAAAAACCACTTACTGAGCCTTAAAATCCGCATGTGCCACTGTTCAATTTATGTACTGTCCTTCCCAAACTGTACACAGTGCCCTTGCAATACATTTTTAAGAAAAGTAATGCAGCACAGTAATGGATATCCATCCAGTTCTGTCAGATTAGTTCATGTGAATAATTTTCTAAAAAAATGAGGAATAACCTACAGCACAGAAATAAGCCTGACATTGGGAATTACACTCCTTAAAACTAAATGTCTGTCTAATCCCCAGTGAAATCTTAACTAAATTCTCAGATTTAGCATTCAGTATTTTCAATTTAAATCTTGGAAAGAGTCTTAATGGAACAGTTGTTTGTTTTCCACATGGATAACAATGTAAAAAAACCGATGCATTGCCAAATAGAAGCTCCACATGCAAAACTTGTTGCATGATTACCTTAGGTAACCAGCCTCTATTATACACTTAAGCACACCAGGCAATGAAAGTAGCATATAGGGAATGACTGTGAAATTAAAGGTAAACAGCTTCCAGTTGAAGATATTGGTAGGGATATATAAAGTCCTTTATGGCTTGGTTCACGGATACCTTAGCGATCCTTGTCCTCTTTGTGTTTTAACCCAGCAGCTCAAGTGATAACAATAATATTCCATTTGGGACACTCAAGTTAACAGTCACTGATTGTGCTCATCCAGGGTCTGGATTAGAGCTGGTTGGGAATTTTTCTGAGACACAATTTTTCATTGAGAAAAATTGCAGATTTGTCCAAAACAAATATTTTCTCAGGAAAGGATCAGATTCATCTCAACTCAGATTCATTGGGAAGGTTTTTTATTTTTATTTCCATGATGGAGGGAAAAAAGAGAAAGAGACACTCTCCTCTCACTGTGGTGAGAGACACAGTTCACATGCTTGCTTGTTTGATTTAGAATAGGGACTTGAATATACATCTCAGACAGCTGCCCTAGCCACGAGCCTATTGGCTATCTAGGGTACGCTGCATGTGTGTGTTCTCGTGCGCTCTCTCTCTCTCTCTCTCTCTCTGTCATTTTGTGGAAAATATTGAAAGGTCTCAGGTTTATCCCAATATGGAATGGAAATATTTTATAATATAATAAATATTAATACTTTAAGTCTTGAAAATATCTGTGGGATGGGAGAACCATTTCCCAACCAGCACTAGTCAGGATGTTTCCAGTGGTGGGTCCTTGCCTCTGGAATTTATTCTCCAGCTTAGTCTAACAAAGCCTGATTTTGATTACCCTCCGTACACATTGTGAAACTTACACATTTGCCCAGGCTTCTTCAGTAGAGGTTGACTGAGTGAGTTAGGACAAGGCAGTCAAATATTAGAGAATGTTTTAATGCTGATTTGGGTCAATTTTTTTCCCTATTCATTTTTAAAGACATGTGCATTTTATCATCTGAAATACATAAAATTTCATTAAAAGCGGCAAAGAGTCCGGTGGCACCTTATAGACTAACAGACGCATTGGAGCATAAGCTTTCGTGGGTGAATACCCACTTTGTCGGATGCATGTAGTGGAAATTTCCAGAGGCAGGTATAAATATGCAAGCAAGAATCAGGCTAGGGATAACGCGGTTAGTTCAATCAGGGAGGATGAGGCCCTCTTCTAGCAGTTGAGGTGTGAACACCAAGGGAGGAGAAACGGTTTTTGTAGCTGGCGAGCCATTCACCATCTTTGTTTAATCCTGAGCTGATGGTGTCAAATTAGCAAATGAACTGAAGCTCAGCAGTTTCTCTCTGAAGTCTGGTCCTGAAGTTGTTTTGCTGCAGGATGGCCACCTTTAAATCTGCTATTGTGTGTCCAGGGAGGTTGAAGTGTTCTCCTACAGGTTTTTGTATATTGCCATTCGTAATATCTGATTTGTGTCCATTTATCCTTTTATGTAGGGACTGTCCAGTTTGGCCGATGAACATAGCAGAGGGGCATTGCTGGCACATGATGGCGTATATTACATTGGTGGACGTGCAGGTGAATGAACCGGTGGTGGTGTGGCTGATCTGATTAGCTCCTGTGATGGTGTCGCTGGTGTAGATATGTGGGCAGAGTTGGCATCGAGGTTTGTTGCATGGATTGGTTCCCGAGTTAGAGTTACTATGATGCGATGTGTAGTTGCTGGTGAGAATATGCTTCAGGCTGGCAGGTTGCCTGTGGGCGAGGACTTCAAAGAGAAACACCATCAGCTCAGGATTAAATTTGACACCATCAGTTTAGGATTAAACAAAGACTGTGAATGGCTAGCCAACTACAAAAGCAGTTTCTCCTCCCTTGGTGTTCACACCTCAACTGCTAGAAGAGGGCCTCATCCTCCCTGATTGAACTAACCTCGTTATCCCTAGCCTGATTCTTGCTTGCATATTTATACCTGCCTCTGGAAATTTCCACAACATGCATCCGACAAAGTGGGTATTCACCCACGAAAGCTTATGCTCCAATACGTCTGTTAGTCTATAAGGTGCCACAGGACTCTTTGCCGCTTTTACAGATCCAGACTAACACGGCTACCCCTATGATATAAAATTTCATTGTTATTTTGCAATGATGCCCCCTTGCAATGACATAAAACTAACTTCAAAGACTCCTTTCTTAGCAGGGTGAACTGTAAGCCAAAATTAGAAAATCTCAATATAAAATACAGGTCTGGAAAAGTGTATGGAAAAGTTTTTTAAAAAATAAACGATGGGAAAGATGCAAGAAAAATTGGACATCATTTTGTTTCATCTAGAGGCCACGTTTCTGACTAAACAAAACTGAGGACCAGATTGTCCTGTCTGCTGAGGCCATTTCGTGCTGCATAAGCATACCAGAGCTGGATACTCTGCTGGCAGATATCTTGCCACTTTGATGCTTCTTGCACAAGCTGCCCCGAGTGTAATGTTGCATGGAGAGAATGTTGCATTCCAGGCACAGAGCTTGGGAAGGACAGGGAGTGGGCATTGGATCTTGAGGTAATATATGGGATAGATTTTGAGCTGCTCTGTAAGAACTTATTAATATTATATGTCCCATCTGTTTGTTATCGTGTTTCTTATATGAACAGAAGGGGTTAATTCAAGCAGAGGTTGGCTCTACCTACACACTAGCTTCAGATAGCCACCCATTTACCACTCTTGTGGGACAATACTAGACCCATTTTCTTTGATGTCCTACCTCTAACCCCCTACTGAACTCAATGGACCAGTTTGTCTAGGTAAGATCAGAGGGGAACACAGGAGAACCAAAAAGCCCTGGAAATAAGACAAAGGGGTTTGGGGAGATAAAAGCAGTATTCGTAAGGAAGGGAGAGGGTGATGACTTGGAGTTGCTCATGAGAAGTGGTTCCCAAAGACACACCCCCCAGAGGCCAGGGGTTTGGAGTAAAGAGGGACCTGCCTAAGTCTCTGCCAAAGGAAGGTAAGCCTGTAAGTAACACAGACATCAGTACAGGCCTTTTGTTGTTTTAAAATCCTTTATTTTCTCTTAGGCTTTGCAATCTTCCTACTGTTAAATTTAAAGAAAGATTTTAAGAAAGCTGTCTGGTCACTGCATTAGTCACTGGTCACAGCTCCTGTAGGGAAGACTTGCAGGTGCTGAACACAGGCCTGCTGATTAACCAAGGCTGGTGCTCAGGGGGCTGCAGCCTATGGTCCTATCTAAGACTGGGAGAAAAGATAGGGCACAAGGCCTAACATTACAGTACACTCAGAGGGACTGGTACGGAAGGGTTTAAGGTGCAGCTAGCCCTGGCACCCTGACACTTTATGCTAGTAGCATAAGTAAGTGCTGTCCCATGCATTGCTAATTTGCACCAGCATTGGGCCTCTCTGAGTGGGGACCTGCGCCCCCACCCACACCCTCTCTACTCCATCCAAACAGAGATAAGATGAAGTGGAGAAATCAATCAGTTGTAGCCTTACTCCTTAACGAACGATGGTTTCTGTTCCTTTCAAAAATAAATACATGTAATTATTAATTCTATAATCCTACCTTGTGTGATTATGGATATTCTCATTAGCCATAAAAATGTCTAATCCATTTTTAAAAATCCTGCTGGACTCTTGACCTCACTGATATTTTATCAGGCCAATTTGTATTCTGAAAAAGGGTTGTGGGTGGTCTACACAACTGAAAATAAGACCTCTTATTTGAGTACCTGAGTATGGATTTAGGTGCTTAAGTCATAGAATCACAGAAATGTAGGACTGGAAGGGACCTCAAGAGGCCGTTGTAGTCCATCCCACCACACCGAGGCAGGATTAAGTATACCTACCATCCCTGACAGATGTTTGTCAATGCTGTCCTTAAAAACCTTCAGTGATGGAGATTCCACAACCTCCTTAGGTAACCTGTTCCAGCACTTAACTATTCTTATAGTTAGAAAGCTTTTCTTAATATGTAACCTAAATCTCCCTTCCTCCAAACTGAACTGATTACTTCTTGTCCTACACCCAGCAGACATGGACAACAACCGATCACTGACCTCTTTTACATATTTGAAGTCTTCAAGTTTGAAAATTTGTGCCACAATACGCATCATCCACTTTCTCTACTCCTCTTTGATCTCAACTTTATCTTTCTTAATTGAAGCAACCAGAACTGGACAGTTATAATTGTTACAATTTATGTACTGATTTTCTATCCCTCTACTGATGCGCATAAATATACTACTTGTTTGTATAACTGCATTTTGCTTGCTTATCTGACTACTTTTGTAACTACATCACAGACGGCAGATACCCTCATTAAGCTAATTGAAATAACTCCTAAGTACCTTTCCTCAAAAGTTCCCAGAGCCCAGTGTATGAGAGGAGATTTTTAAACAGATTTTTTTCTGTAAAGCCTGTTTTTGCTAGTGTATATTATTCTGTTGCACTTATCCAAGAGAAATTTCATCTGCCATTGTGCTCCTTAATCCCTCAATGTATTTAAATCCTTCCTAGTTCTTCCTAACAGCCACCTCTTCCTCTCTATTGACCTCTCTACATTTGGAAAAGCAGCAGTTCATAATGATTCATCGTCTCTTACACTCATCCAGATCTTAATCCAATGCAACGCTGTGCCCCTTACTCTGTGACTTATTTTCCTTAATAGTCATTATGAAGAGCATCCCATTCATCTCCTGTTGTATTTGAGGTTACTAGTACAATCTGCAGCTTTGCTTCAAAAACAGCTTCTCTCTGTGGAGGGCCTCCTGTAGCTCATCAGGAGGGAGTCCCATTCCGATGGACCTTTGGACTTGGACTCGGTCCTGTTGAAGAAGATTGTCCTGTAACAGGGAATCAGTGGCTGGGGCACAGAGGTAGGTGTAGGGTATGGGGCTGGTAATAGCTGTAGCTGGAAGCCAGGGTAGGAGACAGGGCTGGAAAGTTAGGGAGGCAGCATTAGAAAATGGCAGTGGATCTGGGCAATTCCACTGGCATTTCTTTTTGGAGCTAAATTAAGTGAGTGAGGAATAAGGGGAACTCTTCTTTCTATAAGCAGAAAAATTTGAAAAATGGCCTATCCTTGAGATCCTATGAGACGGGGAGTGTGTGAATTTCAGAGTTTGTGGTGACAATGGTTCTGTAGCTACAGGGAGGCAGAAACATAATCAGATTCTCACAGAAACATTTTCAAAAAGACAGTTTAAAAATGTTTCCTCTGCAAAAGCTACTACTACTAATTGTCATCTGCAAAGGCTGCTTGAATCTTGATTTATGTGAAAATCTCAATGCAACCTGAACTATGGAGTAGTTACTGATACCTCCAAAATAAACTATGTGTACATTGACTCCAGCTCCCCACTTTTTTGCATGCATCACAGATATATAATGTGCATGTGCATCTGTGTGCACTTTGTGGGGTAGCTATCCACCCATCCAAGATAGTTATATGGTCCCCATTACCGTAGTATTTCAGCACCTCATAGTCTGTAATGTATTTATCCTCACAACACTTCTGCTATGTAGAGAAGTAGTATGGTCCCCATTTTAGAAGATGTGGAACTGAGTCATAGAGAGACTAAGGGCTGGTCTATACTAGAAAATTATGTTAGCTTAACTATGTCACTCAGGGGTGTGAAAAAATCCACGCCCCTGAATAGCATAATTAACCCAAGCTAACCCCTGGTGTAGCCAGTGCTTGGTTGATGGAAAAATTCTTCCATCTACCTAGCTACTGCCTCTCGGGGAGGTGGATTACCTACACCAAGAGGAGAACCCTTACCATTGGCATAGATAGCATACCCTGATGCACTACAGCAGCAGCGCTGTAGTGTTTTAAGTGTAGACGTAAGTCCAAGAGTTCAAAGTCACATAAGAAGTCTACGGTGGAGCAGTGACTATTGGGTATGGTGATTTCAGTCAAGGTAATTCACAGTGTTGACATGAAATGAAATTTGAGCCTAAGCCAAGACAGTCCTGACAGAAAATGATTTTATTTTATCTTTCTCATTGATGCTCCTATGAATAATCAGAGAACAGTTTGTATTGAATTAGAAGAGAGCAAAATTTTTCATCCAAAACATTTTTCAGCAAAAAATGCATATTCAGCTACACCAAAACATTGTGTGAATTCATTTCAGTTTCATCAAATTGTTCATGTAGAAGACCCCCCCAAAAATTCTGAAAAAGTCAAAAATATTTAATTTCAACATTTTTAAATGAAACTTTGAGATTTTTCAGTTGAAAATGACTTTTGGGGTCAAACAAAATGTTTCACTGGATCAGAAATTATTTTTTCTACTTTTGATTAACCAAAAATTTCATTTTTTATTTAACCTGAAACTAATCCCCCCCCCACCATTTCTTCAGACTTACCAGTGAACTGAAATATCAGTTATTCACCCAGCTTCCAGTTGGAATGTCTGGACACACAAGCAACAGGTTCATGGTGCCATGACACTCCTTCCTCACCTTTCTTAGTTTAGGTTAGCCTTTCTGTGATGACTCAGTGTAGCTTCCTTGCACTTAGTTTCCCATCTCTTAAAACGCTCAGCTTGATACCCATAAAAAAATCAAACCAGGAATATAATTCAGGTTAGAAATGTTAAGAGACCCTTATATGATTTGTACACCACTTTGGTTAAACTATGATACATTTTAATTTTTAGAGCAAAAAAGCCACATGACTCACATTTAATCTGATTTGTGCAGGTGTGTGGTAACTGAGTCATATCTGGGTATGGCTCTTCTATGAAAATCTTATGGGAACTGCCTAATATCACAACAATCCTAGAAATAATGATTTTAAAAACACTTCAACTTACCTTATCTAGCTACAGTTTTCTCCATTCTTGTTTCCTCTCACACTTTATTAGGATATTGAACATTCTTAAACATACTTCTGTTTCGACAATACTCCACTTTGCACATTTTCTGTTCCCTCCCTTCCCATCACCAGTAGGTGTGAAATTTAAACCTCTTAATTCAGACAGATTCAAGTCCAGACCAATTTATAACACAGATGACACTTTGCAAAAAACAATTTCAGTGGTCAGTCTATGAAGGTCAATGGAGATTACTATATCATGGAAAGGTAACAGTAATGCAGAAGTGGAGAAGGATAAGCTCTCCAGAGTTATTATGGAAATGTAACACCAAACCAGCCTGTACTTGTGGTATATTCACTTCAGACATATGCTAGTACCATCTACCATAATGGTATGGTTAACAAAAGAAAGGGGAGGAGGGAACCCACACTTGCACTTTGTCATTGGCAGAAACATGTTTTCTGGAATTGGGAATACCCTAAACACAATCATCCATCTCTGGTATAATTGTGGCAATTAGAGTGTGCCTTGCTTGTGACAGGGAATTTAAGTGGTCACATAAAAAAGAGGTGGGGGAACAGTACCAAGTCCTCCTGAAAAAAGAATACTTGACCACTATCATCCAAGGAAAGAATGAACTAAAGAAACATAAAAATTTTAGTCATCAGGTAACACTAGAGAAGCTGTTGAATTACGCAAAATGATGTTATTTTTAAGACTTAGTCCCTCATCTTCTGACTATATGTTCCATTCTATGCATCCAATGAAGTGGGCTGTAGCCCACAAAAGCTTATGCTCTAATAAATTTGTTAGTCTCTAAGATGCCACAAGTACTCCTGTTCTTTTTTGGATACAGACTAACACGGATGCTACTCTGAAACCCATCTTCATAATGTTAACAAATTACACTCTGATTTCTCTGAATTAATTTCCTCAGGAGACACATTTCTTTGGCTCAAAAGACTGGGATTGGAATACTATGCCTCATAACTCTAGATGGCTGGTTCTAGTCCAGCAAAGATGAGTACTGAGAATTTTACCCTCTGATGGCTGTTAGCCAGTCTTCTGTATACGAAATGATTTAATTTCACTCCTGTTTTTAGCGTTTAGGTGTCTACATCACAAAAAAAGTATCTGGCACTCAGGAGAGACTCCAAAAACTGGACAGGCATAGAAACCAAACTGCTCTCCTTCCCCATAGTTAAGCCCCTCCAGGAGCAAATTTGTGCTAGAGTTAGTCCTTCAGGAGGTGCAGAGATGCCACACTTCCTGTACACTCTAGATGCAG
The DNA here is from genome assembly GCF_965152275.1 of Natator depressus. NCBI lineage: Eukaryota > Metazoa > Chordata > Testudines > Cheloniidae > Natator > Natator depressus. The sequence continues at coordinate 243,579,852 of NC_134235.1, read as the reverse complement.
TCTTTGGTTTCTTGTGATACACTTACTTCTGGGGCTGAAACAAAGAAGCATAGGATAGGGCAGCTGCAGGCTGCAGTTACATGCGGAGGTGCCCTATTTCCGATCCTCCCTTTGGTCACATCTCCAGGCAAAATTCCTCTGAGCCACGTCCACTGGCTCCCTGGACGCCTTCAAGGAGCAGTGGGTGCTGTACGGGTTCTCTGCTCAGTGGTCCTCTCTGGTTCCCTGCTTTGACTCTGTAACCCTCACTCCTGTCCCTGTTATTTCATTTGTTGTCTCCCATATTCAATTGAAACCTAGGTCTGTTAGCTCCTCCCTTTAGGCTGGGGAGAGGGACCATTAGATGTGCGTTACCAGAATCTCAATAGGTACACAGAGTAGTAGGAAATTTGTTACCTTATTGCTGTACATAGATTCTGTTAATAATAAAGGGTTTACCTTGACCCCTTTGAGTTAGTATGAGTAAGATACTACATGGTATCAGGACTGGAAGGCAGAGCATCCTGGAAGGCCCAGTGACAGGAAACACTGAAATGGCTTTTACAGACACTGCAATTTCAAGTAACTCTCCACTGGCACTGAGAATCAGGGGAAATGCTGAATATGGCTGGAAAAGGTTCATACAGTAATTTACACTGTATATGAAAGCCACAGGGGCATATAACTGGAGGATGAGCACAGAAGCTCTAGTTGTATATAATGCATCTTGGTCTTGTTAAGAGGATGTCTGCCAGAGAGAGAAAGAAACACAACACATAACCAGATATGAAAGATGTATTCACAGGAAATGGGTGCCTCCCAGTAACATATAAAATATTGTTAAGAGAAGATGCAGAACTGATGGTACCTGCCACATAAAAAGTTCCACAAGCCTTAAGAAAGAGGCTAGAAGCACTGCTGAAAAACATGACGGCAAATGGGTTAGAGCAGGGGTAGGCAACCTATGGCATGAATGCCAAAGGCGGCCCCCGAGCTGATTTTCAGTGGCACTCACACTGCTCGGGTCCTGCCCACCGGTCCGGGGGGCTCTGCATTTTAATTTAATTTTAAATGAAGCTTCTTAAACATTTTAAAAAATCTTATTTACTTTACATACAACATAGTTATATATTATAGACTGATAGAAAGAGATCTTCTAAAAACGTTAAAATGTATTACTGGCATGCAAAACCTTAAATTAGAGTGAATAAATGAAGACTCGGCACACCTCTTCTGAAAGGTTGCCGACCCCTGGTTTAGAGAATAAAAGAACCAACCAGTGGGGATCACTGCTTAGTAAGGAAGGGGACTATGGCTGTGTATGAACCTTAAGGAACTGAACAAAAACATAACAACACTTCCACTTGTCCACAAGAAGTGACCTACTGTCCAAGACGGTAGGAGCCAAATTTTTATGCAAATCAGATGCATTAGCAGGCTTTTGACAGATTCTCTTTGGACACAGACCCCTATGATCTGCACTTTCAACACAACATTTGACAGATACTGCTTCCTAAGACTGCCTTTTGGAATATATTCAGCTCCAAAAGTGTATCACTGCACAATGAGCCAGATGATAGTAGGAGGTGTGAAAGTGTACATTGATGTGTGACAGAGTGTACAAACCACACCCTGGTGAAGAGCGGGTTAAGGAGTTGCTCTGGACAAAGGAGGCCTTGCCCAACCACTCCTGCTGGGCTTGCTCACAGTGCAGGCAGAGCACAAAACAGAGCAGCTCAGCTCAGTCTGGGCAGACAGAGCAGGAGAGCAGTTGCAGCCTCCTCCAGAGAAGCTGCCGAGGCTCCAATCTGCTGGGACCAAGCCTTACATGCAAACCAACACAGGCCCTTCAGCCATGGAGGCTGATGGCAGTGAGCTGCCATTCACAGCGGCAGAGTAGCCTGAGAAAACTCCAAGGGGAATCCCAAGGCAGACCAGTGGCACCAGTAGGGGAACCGAAGCTGGGGTAGGAAGTGGCCCAGGGAGCAGACACCAGGGTACCTGCCCCCCTAGGCAGTACATTTTGAATTACTGTTTCTTTGGGCCCTGGCTTGGAACCCGGTGGAGCAAAGAGAGCTGGGCACTCCGGCCACTGACTCTTGCCATTGGGTAACACAACCACTACTCCAGCTGCTAGGCAAAGAATCCATTGACTCTTGCCATTGAGCGACTGAGCCAACAGCTACAGCCATTAGGCAAAATGGTTATTGCTTCTTGCCATTGGGAGACAGAGCCATTGACTTCAGCCACTAGGCAAAGCAGTCACTGGTTCTTGCCGCTGGACTACAGAGTCCAGAATATCTCCACTAGGTGGTACTGCCAGCCTTAGGCTCAACCCCCCACTGTCCCCACTGAACATCAGAAATGACTAAGGAGCGTATTGGAAATTGTGAGACTGTATAACCTTAAACTGAGTAAGGCCAAATCTCAATTTCAAGCAATGGAAATAACATACTTGTGAGAGAGACTGACCCCAAAGGGAATCTTTCCTGATGAATCGAAGATTTAGGCAATACTGAACATGCGGAAATCTGAACATAAAAAGGGAATTCAAGGGCTGATAGGCATGTTGAATTATGTCGGCAAATTCATACCTAAGTATATAGCTCACACAACTCACCTAAGACATCGCCTCCACAAGGTCACGGAATGGGCCTGAATACCAGAGCATAAAAGAGAGTTCAATGGACTTAAAGCACATTCTGACATCAGCTCCAGTGCTGCAATTTTTTGACCCACTTAAAGATATCAAACTCTTCACAGATGTCTCAAAAAGAGGGCTGGGAGCAGTACTAGTAAAGTGTCTTGGAACTGACTGGTTTCCAGTCTTGTATGCATATAGGGCTATGACAGCCACAAAGAAGATGTATGTACAAATTGAAAAAGAGACACCAGGCCTGGTATACAGATATACAAGGTGTCACTACTTTCTCTATCTTCAGTTTCAGAGCAGAAACTGATCACAATCCACTGATCGCATTACACAAACAGGGACTCGGAGAAGCACCTCCAAGGATACAGAGTCTACTTTTGAAAATACAGAAGTATGATGTGTCCCTGGAGTTCCAACGTGAGTGCCACTTAGTCATGGCAGACACACTCTCAAGAGCATGTGCTCCATCTGACAATACACAGCCTGATGATCTGGAACAAGCAGTAAACATACATGTCAACATGATAAAATGTCACGTACTGTATCTTCAGGCATATGGGATGAACTGGACACAAAAAGAGCTAAAGAAGAAATATTGCAAGCATTAAGCAAAGGAGGTGGGAAATCAACACTTCCCACCTGCATATTCCACTATAAAAATGAGCTTTCAGTGATTGCAGGGGTGCTTTTGAAGGGCACACAGATCATGGTTGCCACAGTGATGAGAAAGAAAATATTGGAACAAATACACAAAGGGCATCTGGGAATGACCAAATCAAAAAGAAGAGCTACAGAAGTTGTATTCTGGCCAGAGATGAATAGTGACAGAGAAGAAATGATGAGCAGGTGTGGAACATGTCAGAAATACAGAGATTCCTAGCTGAAAGATACCACACGAACTTGTAATTCCATGAGACAAAGTTGGAATTGGGAAGACATGATCACCTTGTTACAATGGACTACTTTACCAATTTCCCTAAAGTAGTGACACTTGAAATACCACAGCAGCAACAGTTGTCAGGCGTGTTAAACCTATATTTGTATGTCACAGAATTCTAAAAACCGTAATAATTGACAATGAACCACAGTTCAAGAAAAAGGAATTCCTGAACTTTGCTTAAATGCCTGATTTTCTTCATGAGACACCTACTCCCAAATATGCTCAAATCAATGGATTAGCTGAATGTGGAATACATAGTGGAGAACTTGCTAAAAAAAAAGCAATGGATGCAAGGGAAGATCTATATTTATCACTACTCAGCTACAGAGCTGCCCACTGCAATATGGATTGTCACTTGCTGAACTCCTCTGCAACAGACATATAAATACTTGATGACCAGATATGGAACAAAAACAAAAGAACCCCAAAGGATGGCTAACAAAGGAGTCTGTGATAGTGTGAAAAAAACTGGGAAAGTATAATCGGACAAAGTATTACAATAAAGGAGCAAGTCCTCTTCCAGTTAGAAACAAAACTTTAGTGACAATTTGGCAAGATGGGCTCTGGCCTGTCAAAGCCACAGTGATCAGAGAAGAGTCACACTGCTCATACTCAGTGATCACAGATGAAGGCAAAATCTTACAAAAGAATTGTAGGACACTGCTCAAGATACCTGACATCTGAAAAGGTTCAGAAAAGGGCAACAAAAATGATTACAGGTATGGAACAGCTGCCATATGAGGAGAGATTAATAAGACTGGGACTTTTCAGCTTGGAAAAGAGACGACTAAGGGGGGATATGATACAGGTCTATAAAATCATGACTGATGTGGAGAAAGTAAATAAGGAAGTGTTATTTACTCCTTCTCATAACACAAGAACTAGGGGTCACCAAATGAAATGAATAGGCAGCAGGTTTAAAACAAACAAAAGGAAGTATTTTTTCACAACGCACAGTCAATCTGTGGAACTCCTTGCCAGAGGATGTTGTGAAAGCCAAGACTATAACAGGGTTCAAAAAAGAACTAAATAAGTTCATGGAGGATAGGTCCATCAAAGGCTATGAGCCAGGGTGGACAGGGATGGTGTTTCTAGCCTCTGTTTGCCAGAAGCTGGGAATGGGTGACAGGGGATGGATCACTTGATGATTACCTGTTCTGTTCATTCCTTCTGGGGCACCTGGCATTGGCCACTGTCGAAAAACAGGATTCTGAGCTAGATGAACCTTAGGTCTGACCCAGTATGGCTGTTCTTATGTTCTTGGCAGAGAAAAGTAAAGTAAAAGCAGACACACAAACAGAAAACAGTTCACAAACTGACCCTGTTATTGCCTATGAGAGTAAACAGTTGGTTACAGACAAGGACTTGCCTAAAGAGGTTCTGCAATGCAGCAAAGCGGGAAGATTGCTTAAATGCCCTAAGGGGCTGATCAAGACATGTTAATGTTTTGTTAGAGCAACCTAACGGACTGTTAAATATTTTATTCTATTTGTAACAGTTTTTTAGTTTTATTCAAAAGTGTTTTAGTTCAATAAAGAAATTTTAAAAGGGATCTAAAAAAGGGAAGATGCACTATAGAGTAAGTAATTCAGGAAGTGTAAAGATACCATACTTCCTCTACACTCTAGACGCAGACTTTGGTTTCCTGTGACTATGATGCACTTCCTGCTGGGACAGAAAGAAAGAAAGAAAGAAAGAAAGAAAGAAAGAAAGAAAGAAAGAAAGAAAGAAAGAAACAAACAAACAAACAAACAAACAAACAAACAAACAAACCCAGGACAGGGCAGTTGCAGGCTGCAGCTACCCAGAGTACTAGGAAGTTTTGTTACCTCATTTCTGTACATAGTTTCTGTTCATAATAAAGGATTTATCTTGAGGCCTGTCTGCTCATCAGTAAGACAGTACAGAATTGAGGTATATTGCTGAAGCAGTGTAGGGAAGCCTGCATTGTAACTGACTGTACTGTACTTATAGGACTTCAGAGCTTTAGGATTCACCTTCCAGGATCTCTCCTGAGCACTAAATACACTACTCTTTTGTAATGAACTGTGCTGTCATTGCCATTAAAAATAGCAATGTTTACCAAAATTTACTACACAGTGTTAGAAGATATTGCAGTAGTTCAATTTTAATTATTGACACTGTATACAAAAATAAAGCATAAATCTCACAGACTAATCCCAGACTCTAATTCAGAGATGTCCAAAGTGCAACCCAAAGGTTAAATGAGGCCCACAGACCCCTTCCCCAGTACACCATACTGTACTATGTTATGATTATGTATGTAAACAGGGTCTGAAAGAGTTCTCCCCTGACATCTAGTGATGAATTATGGGGAAAGACCTCAGGAGCAGACTGTATGTGCATAGACAGACCTACTCTGTCTCGGGTATCAGCAGACAGACCTGTGTTGCCAAAGTGATCAGTTTTGGCTGTTTAGGGTTAAAATTCACTTTGGTATTAAAGGTAAGGGTAATGAAATGTTGTTATCCTTATTATATAAGCAAAGAATGGCAGGACTGTACTTAACATGCCCTGATTGAGGAGGGGCACCCTAAATGTTAATCTCACTTGCTAAACAGGGGGTAGTGATGCCAAATCCAAGTTAAAGTCAGAGGGGGTTGGGACAAGTGTTCCTACCTGGTGGTGTAGACCTGTTTAAAGGGTCCCAGAAGCCATTTGCTCCTTCCATCCCTCCCCGTCTCCAGTGTTTAACAACATAGCTGCCTAGATTCATTTGAGAGTCCTGGTTCTTTCTCAGTTACCATTAGAGCTGAACTCATTGATAAGCTAAACTAAGAGGGCTGAACCTTAGACCTGGTAGACAGTGTTGTGGTGAAAAGACAATGTAAAATAGGCAGCAGCAGAGAGGCTCCTCACTACCCAGTGAAATCACTAAAGAGTTGAAATCACTGAGAACTGTCCTCTCTGGTAGAACCTCAGAACACAGCACTGCAGCGAAAGGTAGCAGTTAAGGTTGAAGCTCTGAGCAACAGCAGTGATGACAGCAATGACAGCAACAAGCAGTGGCAGAGACAGCAGAAACACAGGTGAGCAAAAGCACAGGCATCATTCAACCAGCCTCTCCCCTTTGGGGCAGGAGGCAATCCACCCAATTGCATCCCTGGACTCTGGGGACGTTGCTGACCTTGGATAACAAACTGGAGCGGGGAGCGGAGGGAAAGGGGAGCGGCATGTTAAAGAGACATTTGTCCCTGGGATGTTCATACAACAAGGTGGGAAACCGAGAAAAAGGCCACTTCCTAAGATACTGTGGGGTGGGTGTTTCACTTATTGGTTTTGTACTTTCAAGTCATTGTTGCAGTGTTTTCCCAAATTAATGCTGGGTTACCTCTCCCTTTGATTAAGAGCTTTCTTTTGTTACACAGACTCAGTCATTGTGAGTGGGGAAGCACTGGCTCTTAGTGGAGGCAAGGGGAGGTGTTTAGTTTTTCCAGATTACTGGGTGGGGGCTTTGTCTTGTTAAGAGGAACCTCTTGATATTGGACCTAGCATCACCTGGCAGAAGGGTTACATGCAGTACACATATCATTCACATATGACTGTTGATTACCTACATACTTCTTTAATAACTCTGTGCTTTTTTGCCTCTAGATTCTGGGGATGGGTTGTGGTTTTTCAGTATGGTAAGTGGATATCCATCATGGTGGTCTTCTGATGATGAACAGATGAAATCTATTCTCAGAGTAACCTTGTGCAGTCTCCCAGAATCATACTCCAAATAAAAAATGGGGCAAATGACACCTAAAGCCTGGCTTAGTAATAAAGGCTGTGAAGCACACAGAATTATTAAGGCCAATCTGCAGAAGAGTTGAGATTTGAACTCCTGGACCAATATTTTCAAAAATGGATGTTCAAAGTTAGCGTCCTAACTCCATACATCCAAACCCGTACAAAGCCTGATAATTCAAACTACTGAGCATCCAGCAGCTTGCAATCACTCAAACTGAAGCGGCTGAGTTGCGCTGGGTGGGAAACTATTTCTTGTCTTGTAAACTTTTTGAGATTTCAGAATTTGTCCTGTCTTATATCAGGATGGAACTGAGACCCTTTGAAGTTTTTTGTAAAAAAAAAACAGAGAGAAAGACCACACCTCCCTTTGCCAGAATAGCCATTAGCTCAGTGGTTAGGGCACACTCCTGGGATATAGGAAACCTAGGTTCAAAGTCCTTACTCAGCTGTTTTTCCCAAATTATTGATTATTCTTGGGTGGCTCTCAGATTTTGACCAGAAATTCCATCGGCGACCTAAAGAAAGTTTTGTCAAAACTGGTATGTTCTCATGAAAAGTTTTAATTTTGACAATCCAGCATTTTCCAATGGAAAACTATTTTGTTAAAAATTTCCCAACCAGCCCTGATGCTGAATGCCTAAAAATGGATTTGGGAGCCTAACTTTAGGCACCCATTTAAAAGAATGTTGGTCATGGTCTCCTAGTCTCCAACCCAGTGCATGCTCCCACAGGCTAAAAGGTATGTAGATGTGAGAGAGCTTTCGTTCTCCTTCTCACGGGACTATATGTGAAAATGCACTTTATTTTGGCATTTTTATTGTCTGTTAAGAAGAATTTTTCCATTTTTGAACAGAAGGGAAAAAAGAGGCGGGGTTAATGGCACTCTCAAAAGCAAAATCATTTTTTATCCTTAATTTTGGAGTCCCTATCAATGCATCCATGTCATAATATGAGAAACTTTTATAATTATAACACCAAAGTTAAAAACATATAAAATAACATCCTTTAAATTATTTTTCTTCTTGTAAATTTGCCATAGACTAGACCTACAATTAGCAGAAAGAGTTAACACTTCCAGGAAGGACAAATCCCATATGAAAAAGCATCTACAGAAGTAGTTCCAATTTTTTTTAAAGGGGACAAACAGTAAATAAAGGAAATAACCCATTTTGATTGGTTTCTCACCATAATAAAGTGCTGAAGCAGCACCCAAGAGGATTTTCTAGACAATTGCCTACACAGACTGTCAATTTGTTCCTAAGATTAGCCCAGATGGATAGTACGGTTTGTATAGATTGTACTGCTCTCAGCATCTGAAAGGTCACTAGACGAAACAGCAGGAGTGACCTATTGTTCTTGCTAGTGACAACCAGGCTGCCATTATGACAAGTCTTTAAACTATCACAAATCTTTTCTTTAAGAATTACATGGAAATATTATCTCTGCTTTGTGGCGCAATTAAAAGCTGTCATCTGAGGAGTTCAATGCCACAATCTTAAATATCTCCTTGGGTCACACTTGCAAAGCCAAGGAAGCCTGAGAATCTAAGAGTGAATGAATCACCTCTGACATCTGTCAACTATACCACTGAGTGCAATCTTTTCAGTTGCATTTTGAGATCAGAATGTAAAAAAACTCAAGCTGACATCCCCAGTTTACAAATATGTAGGACTTTTTCATTTTTTGCCAGCTGACTACTGGTTTCAGCTGTAAATATGAAGCTTCATCATTACAAAACAGTTTGGCTAATAAAAAAACCTGACATATTAAGAACGGCAACGTATAGCTTTATGTGGGAGAAAAAGGAAAAACTATATAATATACAGAGAATAATATTCTAAACTTAGGCACTACATCTGACATTGCATTTCACCTGTCCATTTACTGTGTATAAATTATTACTGGGTTAAATAAATTAAACCTTAATATTAGCTTTGTAACCTTGAATGTCCTAACTGAAAAGTATTCAGGGAAGCTGCTGCATGTTGTACATTGCTCCAAAATGCAGGCATATTAGAAATAGGCTTTAAATTTCAACCCTGCTCTTGAACGCTATTATATTTTTTACCATGTCTTAATGTTTAAATGTTTCAGAGTTCAATGGAAACTTTAAAACAAAAATAAAACATGCATGCATACAAAGGATAATGGGTAAAATGTAAAACAGATTTTCTGAACTTGTATGGAATCCTATAATTTTTCCACTTGTATTACAGATAAGCAGGTAGATTAAATATTTTTCTAGCTATAGTGCCAATGTCTCCCTCTCTCTAGGTATGAATATATGCCAACATAACACATACTTATAGCTATATCCCATTGTAGAGGATATTGTTCCATTTTCAGAACATGGCAATGGTGTTTGTTACTACTAGTTCATTACAAACAATCATTCCAAGAGTTATACTAGGAGAACTTAATACCATAGCAAAGGTACTAAAGATATGAAAAGAGGACAGTTGTTGAAATGCATCATTTTTTAAATGTATCCCCACTTCCCAGCAGAAATAGTTAACAACCACTCCTTACCTGCCTAACCCCCAAAAGCAAAAAATCTAATGCACCAAAATTCAAGAAAAACAACTCTGTTCAAACCCTTAGCTAAATGGTCCTTGAGCTTCTCTGTCAGATACTGTCCAATTGCTCTGTACGGCCCTGTGTACACTAGGAAAATAACAGATTGCTGGCAGTGGTTGTCAGCAATGGGTCCCCTCCTGGCCCTTCCTCAATTGTTGTAGACAATGGTTTAACTGCTCATATGGAGGGGATAAACCCATTTTCAGCACCATTACAGAAGTCTCAGTTACACTTTCTATAATGGTGCTGAACATAGATTTATCCTAGCAGTTAATCATTTTCAACACCACTTGAGGGGGGCCTCTAACAAAACACAAACTTTTAATTCAAGAAATAAGTAAAAAAAAAAGAAGTCTAAACTTTAAACTTCCAAATGTTTTTCCCCTCTTTAAAGCACTGTGTTTCACATGGAGGGAGGGGGGAAGTGCGGTCTTTTTGAAGTATAATATTAAATGTCAAATTCATTAGTTACTTGTCCTGAAATCATTAGGTCTTTCATTCTCAGCTAGCTTTGTTCATGATGTTTGGATTGTGTTATTTTCAGATCAAAATGGAACCACAAAGGAAATGTTGTGCTTTGTTATTGTGTATCATTTTTCTGAAGAATGACTCAGGCATTGATATTTAGGCTACTTTGAAGTCAAATATTTAAAGCGCACATCCTTAACCATAAATACACTGACTGACATATTGTGCAGATCACGGGGACATCAGAGGACCAAGCGCAAAGTAAGTAAAGGGCCTACATATTGTATATCTTCTACACAGACAGAATGGCATCTCTACTCTCTTATATTTCCATCAAAGTACTGAGCTGGCTGCCAAAAAAGTGTTTCTGATGTGTCAAAAAGTGGTACAGTAAATAGCATCTTCCTCTTTTACTTTCATTTTTCATCAGTTACAACCACTTTACATTTCCCTATTTTAAAAAATGCAATTCAAGTTTGCTACTATACTTACTCTTTCTCTGTCACAATATAGCCATATTCCTCCTCCTCAGAAGACTTCACTTCTAGCTGTAGCCCTTCTCCCATCTTTTTTTGAGGTTCTTCATAGGCACTTTCATCCGGCATCAAAGAATTCTTAATCCAGTAGTGGATCTCATTCAGCTCTTTAGAGTCAGGTTCAGATTCAGTTTTCTTCTCAGCTGCCAGTTCCCTTGAGAAAGTCTCACTCTTTACATTTTCAACACCAACCTTCATTTCTTCTTCTGAGGAAGAAGAAGAACCTGAGTCTTCTGATTTCTTGGTTTCAGTCTTAAAGGACTCTTCAGAAGTAGGCTTATCTGGCAGATTTTGTGTTAATGATTTCTCATTCAAGAAGTCCATTAGTTTTAAACCCAAATTGGTCTCCTGTATTAAAAGAATAGAGCTCTTTGTAACATTAAACACATGGAGGTATGGGTGTACTTATCACGTACAACGCCTGGACCCAATCCTGCAAACCCTTACTCATGTGATTGGGACTACTAAAATAAGTGTTTGCAGGATCTGTTTATATGAAGAAAGAGTATATGTAAATATATTTACATTCTGAAAATAAAACTACAGCACAATATGAAAAGAATCTTGAAAGCTTCCACTATATTGGGAGAGATTTTATATTGTTATAAGATTTATACGCAATGTCAGACTTAAGTGTTAACTTTAACTGTAGGACTTACATTGTTTCAAAATAAAATGTCTCTTTTCAGCTTGATAACCTTTGTTCTCTGAGACATCTTTGAACAGAATTGGGAGAATATGGCAAAAAAAGATTTCAGAAATATTTGTTTGAAAACAAAATCTCAAATTCAATATACGGTAGTATGCATAGTCCCTTATGTTTGTGTTTTGTGAATATTGATGAAAGTAAAATTTTATCCTCAAGAAAATGAGAAATGATGCAAATTACTTTTACAAATACGTATTTGCATGAGTGTTTGTACTGAAAATATCTGAATAGCTTTTTAGGAGATAGCACATCAGGAGCAGAAATAATACCATGTGACTTAGGTGTCCAATTACACTGCAGGAATAGTGAATTGTCTCTAGCAAATTGTTGTGGTAAGTAGTTTGTGAGCAATCCATAGGCTGTGATTTGATCATAGAACTGATGTGTCTAATGAAGTCAAATAATAAACAAATTCGTAAAATCAAGGCATATTCATGGAAAACTCAAAGAGGGGGATATGTTCATTACATAAATTTTTGCTATATCTAGGGCTATCCTAGAGAGGGGTTCCTGGTTGCTTATAAATGCCATCTGAAGTTCTTTTGTGTAGAGCTGTATTCCATTCTGTCACCTCTCCTATTCAAAGTGTTGCTGAAAGATCTGTTTGTGGAATACCCTATTGGTGAAACAGCAAGTGCAGCACTTTGTTCTTCAGAGCAATTTTGTGTGGATAGTTGAAATTCCAGCTGAACTGGTCCACTAGTGTATTTTTCTTGCCTGGTATATGGCCAGCTGTTGGTGAGACCTGATTATAAACACATCATGGATGGCTTCTTGACACACTAAGGTAGATTTAGCTACAACCTGACAGTTGACATAGTACATCGCATAGAATTTCTCACTTTGGTTTGCCAAAACTCTTCTCTGAGTTAATTTTTCTACATGCAACCCAGAAAAAGAATCAAGGATACTCAAAAGGACTAGTGTATGAATTAAGTGCCCAAGTTCTGAGCCAAGGCTCACAAAAATATCCTCAAATTTGCTGCTTAGCTGAGGTCCCAAGCCTGGTGTCACAGTTTGGGGTCAATTTGTCTTTCGGATCCTGGTTTTTCTGTCCAGAAGAGGATGAGCCTTGAAAATCTCTCCTCTCATGTTCATCAGTTTGAGCAGATTTTATCCCTGCATGGGGAGGTGAAAGGGTGATGATACAGAAACCCAATTAATGGAAGTCAATTTTGAATCCTTGAGATTTAAGGTCTCATCGTTTTTCCTGCTAAAATGTTTCCTCAGACAGAGCCTCTTTACTCACATTCCATCTCAACAGGAGATGTCACCTGAGTCACTATTGCTAACATTCCCCACATTTGAGATTTGTGGGACCGGTAAAAGGATATTTTCAATGAGATTCCTCAGTGCTTGAATTCAATTCCTGTGGGAGCCTGAGTTTGTCTAACATTCAGGATCTATTCCCAAGCTTTTGTTTGAGAGGATGCTAAACTGAGATATTTTTCTTCTGCTTCGCAGTTTAGTTAAATTTTAATTAAACATCTATTCAACTTATGTACATTATGTATAAATCAGAGTGGGTACATTTTGTAAATAAATAAGAATTATATCGATTTGAATGTTTTATTTTATGCCTCAAAATAAAGCTATAGAGAAATAATTACTGACATGATAGTGTGGAATATTTGGTTTAACAAACTTTACTTTACCTTTTTATCAGCTCTAGCATCTTCTTCATGTCCTCCATTATCTGTAAGACATAAACAGGGTATACATGTCGTTATAAAATACAGAACTTTGTTTTTAAAGCACAGACTACTCATGGACTACTCTACTTTTTTAATGATAGCTACTTTACTAGAGATTAAACATTAAGATGCTCTCGTGAAAGGATAAAGTAAAAAGTGTAGTTCAGTTTTGTTCTTTTAGATGCATTTGGACAGCAAACTAATGCAATGTCAATAGAAACAGCACAATTAGATCAAATTAGCAGTGTATTATGCTAACTACTGCAGTGGTATTGCTTATTATTTTACCACTGTTTACCAATGCCTCAGAAAAAAAATCAATAAAATGACTCTAGCTAGCAGCAGTATCATAATTATATACATAAACAAACAGCAGCAATGTATTCATTGTGCACGCGCCTTTTGGTTGACAGATGCTGACATGACTATGTTATTATGAAGGAACAAAAAAAAAAAACTTATTTTTGTCCATGCTGCAGAGACTTCAGAAATGAATCACATTCTGCAGTTAAATTATAGTCAGACTTTGCAATCACATCACTGTCTGAAGTCAATGGTTCTTCTTTTGAAAAAGATTAAGAATTATATCTCAGTAATTTGTCCCAGTATGACTCAGGACAAACCCACAGGACTGTATCATTTTAAACCAGACACAGTAGTGATCATAAAAAAAATAATAATTTCCCTAAATCCATATTAGAAGGAATTTGGGCTATACTTCTGCTGTCAAAAGTTCTGTTCCCATTAATAAATAAATAAACAAACAAATAAAAGATAGTAACTTAAAAGTCAACATTTGCCACAAAATACCACACAGCGGTGGTATCTGAGATACTGCAGCATTTCCTACCATACGAGAGGGGTAAGGAGAAACTGTAATATATCATATCTTTCTGCATAGTAAATGTAGAGTTTTTAATGAAAATCACAGTAGCTGGATTACTGATTACTGGACCACCAAAAATCTGTGTTCAAACACAACCAAATAAGTATAATGAATCTCCTTAGTTTCCTGAGCAGGAAGAGGAAGAAGTTGCTTGTATATATTTGCTTGTCTGAGAGTTTTGTCTGCATGCAATTACGGTACACGAAAATATGATTACTTGTAAAGCAAAATGGGGTAAATGTTTTTGCTTTATCATTTATATATTTAAAAACAAGATTCTTGGAATAAAAAGAATGCTTTTTATTATCATTTTGTTTAAACATCTCATTCTCAAGAATGAGAAATTAGGCCTAATAACATAGAACAATTTACCTTTTATCCTGTTTATGGAGCTTGAAGATCCAGAGCTCACAAATAGCCACATTTACCTTGCATACATGTCTACATTGTAAAAAGCAAATTTGAAGACTGAAACCTTCCCGACCTCTGCCAAAAGATACAAAAACTCTCCCTCCCTGTCTTCTTTAAAAATCAGTGAATAAGAGAGACCATACTACTGCAGTTAAAATAAAGAGGAAAATGACTGTAAATTGCTTTTTGTCATGTTTATCTTTTTGGTCTAGTACCTTGTATGTTAAAATTGGCATCCATTAGTCCAGTCTCATAATCTGCTCCTCCTTGTGCATCCACTTCCTTGACTTCTGCTTTTGCTCTCTCTCCTTCAAACTTTCCAGCTCCATTTTGCTTTTCTTCTGCTACATCAACAACTTGAATGGCATCAGCAATAATATCAGCCATCTCATCAAGCTCCAGTGGGCTAAGATTATCCACATTCACCTTGTGTTTCTTCAGGTCTTTCAATATATCCTGAATAAATTTTTCTGAGTCAAAAAAAAATCACCAACATGATCACTAGATTTATTTACATGCAAGAGAGAAACATTGTGCAAGTGCTATATGCTTATAATATTTTCAGGAAAATGTAAGACATCTTTTCCACGTACAGAAACAATATAATAGCACACCCAAAGGCTGGATTTGGTGAGCCCTATCATACTCTGATGACAGATGACTGCCTTGCACAGGAGGTGCACTTTGTTTCAGAAAGCAGGCTTCCAATTCAGTGCATGACCGGTTTGTGACAGATGCTGAAGGATAGAAGTCAGTATGGCTTCGTTAGCTGCACTCACGTCTTAAGCACAAAATTGTTGCTGTTTTTCTTTGCACCAAGAATCATCACACTTTTCCAATCTAAACTGACTTAACGTGACCTAAAGTGACTTGACAATAGTAGTCAATTAAGATAACTGTTAAGGTAGCTTGATGGTTATTTATTTGATTACATTAAAATAGCACAGGCATGATGACTACAATTACATGTAGGGAATATTGTGTCAGCTGGTGTATGATTCAGCTCTATCCACCATTCTATGAATCAATTGTTGAGCCATATTTTATATTATAAGTCTTGTCTAGTCAATAAGTCGTATAGGTATCATTACTGAAGTAAGAGATAGATAAGGATTTTGGATAAACACACTTTCTGGTGTGATTATTTATTTATATATTTGTGAAATTTTTAAATACGGGAAGTAGCTAAAACATTATTAAAAATTTTGGAACGGGGAAAGTCATGTAGAATAAGCTCCCCTCCTACGACTGAGATATTTATCTTTATCTACCACTACAATCACAACCGTAACAGCCCAATGAGCATCCACAAAAAGAGCTTTTATTTGACTGTCCACTCACACTTCATTGCCACTGGGCTGAGTACTCTGCAGACCTTATCCAAATCTCCCTTGGAGATGCCTCACTTAATTAAAGGTTTCCTATGGTCTCAGAAACCATTTTTCAGCCACATGATCTCTTTTGTGCTTATCAATACTGACTACTAATTCACCAGTTCACCTGAAGAAGAGCTCTGTGTAAGCTTGTCTCTTTCACCAACAAAAGTTCGTCCAATAATAGATAATACCTCACCCACTCCTCACTAATTCACTATACAGTTTGCTACCATGCGTCTGTGTCTCTCTGTTTACAAAGCAGGTATTTTTAGGTCTGTAGTGTCAGGTAGGAAAAACAACAACATGGAAACATTGATATCTCAAAAAAGGGTTATAAATTGCTTTTAAAAGTTGTGTTGAAAAGTATATTCTATGCCTCCAAACAAGATGAAAGCAGCCCATTGAGGTGGCTAGTGTATATTCCTTGCACTAATGGAAGAACCTGTGCAGTAAGGTTCTACTCAAAGTAAGTCAATTTGGTAGAATTGGGAGCTATATTTGAAGTGTGCTGCATAATACTGTACAACTGTTACACATGTTTGGCTTATCGTTTACTACTGGCCTCCACTCACCATTAGGAAATGAATACCTCACGTCAGTGTTTCCCAAACTTGGGACGCCGCTTGTTCAGGGAAAGCCCCTGGCGGGCCGGGCCGGTTTGTTTACCTGCCACGTCCGCAGGTTCGGCCAATCGCGGCTCCACTGGCCACGGTTCGCCGCTGCAGGCCAACAGGGGCTGCGGGAAGTGGCGGCCAGCAGCGACGACCGTGGCCAGTGGGAGCCGCGATCGGCTGAACCTGCGGACGCAGCAGGTAAACAAACCGGCCCGGCCCACCAGGGACTTTCCCTGAACAAGCGGCGTCCCAAGTTTGGGAAACACTGGCCTAACGTGATCAAAAACCAGTAAAAATATGATTAAATGCCTTTCTTCAATTGGGTATTCTAAAAGAACAGATGAATCTAGGTTTCTCTGCATGGGCATGCAGAAATCTAAAAAGCTTTAGTCAGATTTAGCCAGGATGAATCCCAGAAGCCTTCTGCAAGATTAGAAGCTCAACAGTTAGCTCAGAAGATGAGCCATTAAAAAAAACACACTAAGGATGATAATGTGGGATACTATACTGCACAGATTTAATAATACTAGCAAATCAATGCAATTGCCAAATTTCGGTTTAGGCATCAGTTCTGGGTTGTGCACTGTTTGTATAGCTAGATGAAAATGATCAGGAACAACATGCAAAATAATGAAGAGGAAGCAAATAAACCAAATAGGGAAGAATAGACTAAATGTCCGTTGCAACCCAAAACAAAAAAAGCTTTTCAGGTATGTTGATATATATATACATGGCACATCACAGTACAAAAGAGTATGTTTGAAACACCATGTATGACTGCATGACCTCAGTGAATCTATAAAAAGAACAGTGGAAACCTAAAACAAAATTAATGACTGTTTTCCAGTAGTTTTTGACCATGAATATACGTGTAATCTCTAGACCGTCAAGATTTTGAAGGTTTCATGACCATTTTATGCATTTTCTGCACCTTTCCCCAAAGCGAAAAGTGAAATTTACAAATTGTTATCAACTCTTTCTATCATATAGATTACAGTAAGAATCTACTTCTGCCTTTCTAGCATACACATAAATACTGAATGCTAATTTTCAGCACTCAAAAGAGTTAGAAGCCACCTCCATAGTACAATGAGCAAACTCAACACAGGGACTTTGACCTCCTAGACATTAAAAGTCATTGTACCAAAAAATTAGACTTAGGGTAACATTTTCTAAAATGCCTCAGAAGCCTAAGTCTCATTTTAAAAAGTGTTTTAGGCACTTAGAAGCTCAAGTCTCACTGAAAGTAAACATGATTTAGGCTTCTAAATCCTAGCAAAAAGTGTGTAGGGTTTATTTCATTGAACAAAAAAGAGTATAAAGTATGTTCATTTAATTAAGATAAACAACATAAGTCAAGACAGTGGTAACATCATGTAGTTTAAGTTCTTGCTGTAAACTGGGGAAGTCAGGGGGTTTCCAAGTTCAAACTGGTGTTGGGCCCCAGGAGACTTTAATCTCTGTCTGTCCAGGATTAGGTTCTACTCCAGACAGATCCTGACCAGCCATGACATTCAGATCCAGACCCAAATTTCCCCCTAAAGTTGAGATCCAAGGTTTTGGTTCAGGCCACATCTAATTAAAAATGTTATATAAATGTAACATTATTGTATTTTTCTAAAGAGCAGTTTAATGTCCTCACATCAGAACCAGCTGCCAAATCAGCAACTGAGTTACTGAACAACAAGCTGCCAACATAATCTTGTCATTTCAATTTCACTTTACTTTTTTCAAGCTCTCTTCTTTTCTTTGTATCTATTATCTGGCAAAGTCTTATCTCCTTAGTCCACTTCCATAGGTTCATAGCTGATAACAAAGCACAGTCTCAACTGAAAAATGGAAATAAGGGCAAGAGAAATCACACAAGAGAATATGAATGGCCACAGGCCCTGCTCCAGATTCCACTAACAGGCT
The DNA here is from genome assembly GCF_965152275.1 of Natator depressus. Taxonomy (NCBI): domain Eukaryota; kingdom Metazoa; phylum Chordata; order Testudines; family Cheloniidae; genus Natator; species Natator depressus. The sequence goes on along the minus strand of NC_134235.1, from coordinate 243,561,342 downwards.
CTCTGCAGGTCCTTCTGGTTCACAGAATAAACCAGAGTAGGAGAAGCTTCCTGCCTCCCTCTGATGCTGCTATTCCTGATCTAGCCAATGTCACCAGGAAACTGCCCATCAAAAAGAACAACTCCTGAAAAACAGCATCATCTCAGTGCTGACTTCAAACTTGACAAAAACTAGGCATTACAGTACTGTATGCTACCATTATTGAACAACTACTGTCCTACCTATTAAAAAACCAGAAGAGCTGCAGAGCAGAGCCAGTGCTGAGGAACTTGAGGAATGTGATGTGTTTAAGTATTCCAGAAGGAACACCAGCAGAAGTCTATCCAGATGGTCAATACAAGCTGGTGAAAATGATTTGCTTTGTAAAAAGGTTTGGGGAGAGAGCTTGTGTATCTACCTTGGACTAATAAATACGCTGTTAAGTAAGTGTTTTTGTTTATTTTAAATATGGATGTTTTCCCACTTGTGCTGGCACACAGCCATTCTTGTATATCATTTTCAGCTGATAAGATGAGAAGCCCATTTGAAATACAATAAGGGGAATTTCTAGACCTCTGTGTTGGGTCCTGTATTTATTGAAAAACTCTTTTGGGAATTTCAGTTAGTTCTTATGAATTTCCTAAAACAAGGAAGAAGAGGGTCAGAAGTTGGTGGATATTGTAATACAGCAGGTAGCATATGTGTGTGCATGCATGTCTGTGCACATGTGTAAACTTCAGGGTGCCCATATCACTCTTCCTCTCCCCAGTACTGGATAGAATCAGAATAGGGAAGGCTGAACTATCTCCAGGAGTCAGAGTAACAGCCGTGTTAGTCTGTATTCGCAAAAAGAAAAGGAGTACTTGTGGCACCTTAGAGACTAACCAATTTATTTGAGCATAAGCTTTCGTGAGCTACAGCTCACTTCATCGGACGCATACTGTGGAAACTGCAGAAGACATTAAGACATTATCTCCAGGAGGCCATGCATTACTAACAAAAATCTCCTTTACCTCAAGCTGGAGGATTTGAGATCTATCCCTGCTATTGCTGTAGAATTCTAAGGGACCAGCATCCCGACAAACAGTAAACATTAGGTTTTCATATATTTATTATAATACTGATTTCACCAGTGAATTCACCTGAGAAGCAGCTGGTTGGTGACCATGACATGGGATGCTTGCAGTATTTTCAAAAGGTTTTTTGCACTTTAAACAAGAAAACTTGATTTTTATTCATAAAAATCCCTGTGAATGCCTCACTTGGGCCTAGGCAGGGGAGCCTGAAAATGTAATGATTCATGAATCAAACTAGTCTGGACAAAGCTGGGCTCAGTTGCACATGGCACTTGTGCAGTTGGCAGGTTTTTACTTTAACAATTGGAGTTTGTCTCGAAAGCCAGTGCCTGCTCAGATCACACCACTCCTAGGCACCCTCTGTCTTTCACACCTGTTAGTTATGAGTGGTTTAAGAACATTCCCAGGCATTTTCCTGTGCATGAGTGTCTCCCTCCTGTTCCCTAGTTAACCTCCTCTTGTTGCCCACCAACTCTCACTGATGATCTGCTCGAGGCATTCTGTGTTGTTCTGCCAGGCTTATTCTCTCCCTTTCCGACTTCTGAAACATGTGGCCAGAGTAGGGACACAAGCTCAAATCACTGTCCTGTGCTCTGTTTAATATGTGAGCACTTCTGTGGTTGGCACTTTGACCATGTATGTTAGGAAAAATAGGGAATGCTGATGATTTGACTGACTGAAGAAGAAGAATGGGCTGGTAGCTTGCACATGTACAGAAAGGCCACACAACCAGCAAGATTAGAGGAAGATTAGGAGCAGGGGGAGATGGCAGATTCAGAGGAGAAAGGGGAAAAACAAGAGAAGAAACAAAATCTCTCCACAGATATACAACTATTGCCCTCAGTGCAAATCTTCCGTGTAGACTTTAAGGTCAGAAGGGACCATCGTGATCACTTACTCTGACCTCCTGCACACTGCAGGCCACAGAACCTCACCTACCAACTCCTGAAATAGACCTCTGACTGAGTTATTGAAGCCCTCAAATCATGGTTTAAAGACTTCAAGTTACAGAGAATCCATCATTTACACTAGTTTAAACATGCAAGTGATTCATGTCCCATGCTGCAGAGGAAGGCAAAATCCCGCAGGGTCTGTGGCAATCTGACCTGGGGGAAAATTCCTTCCTGAGCCCAAAGATGGCGATCAGTTAGATCCTGAGCATGTGGGCAAGACTCGCCAGACAGATACCTGGGAAAGAATTCTCTGTAGTAACTCAGAGCCCTCCACATCTAGTGTCCCATTTCCAGCAGTTGGGGATTTTTGCTAATGGCAGTTGCCAACGGGCCACATGCCATTGTAGGCAATCTCATCATACCATTCCATCCGTAAACTTATCAAGCTCAGTCTTGAAGCCAGTTAGATTTTTTTCCCCCCACTCCTATCCTTGGAGGGCTGTTCCAGCACTTCACTCCTCTGACAGTTAGAATCCTTCGCCTAATGTCAAACCTAAACTTGTTGATGGTGAGTTTATAGCCATTTGTTCTTGTGTCCTCACTGGTGCTTAACTTAAATAACTCCTCTCCCTCTCTTGTATTTATCCCTCTGATGAATTTATAGAGAGCAATCATATCATTAGGCTAAACCTCTGGCTGAATTTTGGCAGTTTGCTACAGGCAGGAAAGCTGCTCAGATTGGCAGATTCAGTCCCTGTCCATCATTTCTAACAACTGCTACTTTATACTGTGAATATACTGATGAGTTACCTTATGTGTATCTAAAAGGACTAATAAATGACTCAAAGAAGCCAAAAAAAAATAATCAACAATACTACTGATTCTTCACATGAATCGTTTCAGGACATTTAATAAGTTCATATAACTGCATATATAAAAGCAAGCTAGCAAAACTGTACCTTACTACAGGATACGTTATGCATGTGAAAGTCAAAGAAGCACAATCCAATGAATTTTGAAACATGTTATTCACTGTAAGCATTAAATATGTTTGTTCCCTATCGACTCCTGCTAGGAAAGGTGAAGTGGAACAGTTGGAGGACAGTGTAACCAGTATGGGCCTATTTTCCTTTGAGTGTAGCCGCAAAACCATGCAACCTGTGCCTACAGTGCCACCTGGATTTGATTTACATTACAGTTTGTTCTTTGAAACCTATAATCTCTCCAGGCACCATACCAAGACTGCTTTCACTTTGGGCATCCTTTGGACTGCAGATATTGTCTGCCTTCAGACAAAAAGCCAAAGTTTCAGCAATTTTGTGTTTCAAAAGCAAACAAAGGAGAAAAAACTTTGTTGGTAATGTAAACTAGGGAAGGGACTCATGAAAGCCCTTTTCTACATGGTCAGATGGGGATCAGCTGGAATTAAGGTAGAAAGAGCAGCTGCAAGGCATCAAATCCATATGCATAGCTGAGCATGAGGGATTGATTCATTGATTTGGCAGGCACTCTGAACTGCAGCAGTAACATCAATACTTGGTTTAGTTCAGACAAATGTTCAAGTGGATGCACACTACTTTCCAAACTCTCCCTACCCTCAAGCCATGTAAGGAAGATACAGGTTGACTCATGAAGCACCACTGAAATAAATCACAAGATCCCATGACATGTTACACTATGATTGTTAAGTATCTGTTAAGCCATATGAATATGAATAAAACAAATTCATAAAAATCATGATCTGCTCATGGACAGTTAGCAAATAGAAAAAAAGGTCAAATTTGGCAAATAATTGTTTGCAATTGATAGTTCAGCCAATTCCAGCTGAAACCCTCATTCTCCTGCTTCCCCGCATCTCAGGTCTTCGTGAACTGACAACCTCCTCCTCTTCACATGCAGTATGCCAGAGTTTATATGATCGAGTATATTTCAGTAATTATTCTCTTTTTGCTAACTTTTCATTTTACCCAGGGTCCTCCAATTTACAGCTAAATAAAGAGAACAGAAGACCAAAAACAAAGAGACAGTTCTACCTAAGTACTGTGCAATGTGACAGATGTGCATGAAAGCTGATTTGAGTGCAAATGGATTTCCACAGTTAGTTATTGTTTATAACGTGTTTTGAAAATGTAGAGTTATATAAGTGCTAGGTATTATGGAATGCAGGACATTTTTCACATGCATAAGGGGAGGATGTGTTGAAGGACGTGGGAAGCAGTATGCAGGGAAGGAATGGTTAGATTTGGGCTGTTACGGTTGTGATTGTAGTGGTAGATAAATATAAATATCTCAGTCGCAGGAGGGGAATTTATTCTACATGATGATTTTAATGCTTATAAAATCTATTATAATCTTTGCAAAAATGCCTAGAACACATGATGGAAGCTTCACAGATGATAAAACAAACAAATAAATAAATAAATAAAAATCTTACCATCCACTGCATTCAGAGGATCTTTAGGATCACCCTGAGGAGAAGCAGATTTATAACTCAGCATCTCTGAACTTGGTCCCAGCACTACAGCTCCAGGTCTCTGCAGGAATGGCTGATTCATTTTAAAGTCTTCTGTCTCTTCTTTGGCAAAGGTTCCATCAAAATGGCCAGTCTGAGATGAACGGAACCTATTAGCATAGAGGTGAGACCATTTAGTCCTGCCAATGGAGCTTTTATCGTTGTTCCGTGCTGCCATCTTTTGAGCGACATAGGCACGTAGTGCAGAAATCAGAGCATTTCTGTCGAGTTCTGCATCTGACTCTGGCGGGAAGCTGTCCAGCTGAGGTTGATTGAAGGTCCTCAATGCAAGATTCTCAGCAGACTTTTGCTGGGTCAAAGCAGGTGCTTTTCCTTTGGACTTCTGCATCATGTAGTCTATAATGAGGTCAGGTTGGATGTTATCCTGGAGTGAAAAAAATTAGGTTAGGCCATTATTGCAATGTATCGTGCATTATAACGCTCACTTGTTATTCAGAAACATAGAGTCATAGAAGTGTAGGACTGAAAGGGACCTCAAGAGGTCATCTAGTCCAGTCCCCTGCACTCAGGGCAGGACTATGTAATAACTAAACCACTCCTAACAGGTGTCTGTCTAACCTGTTTTAAAAGCCTCCAGTGATGGAGATTCTGCAACCTCCTCGACAATTTGTTCCAGTGCTTAACTACCCTGATAGTTAGGAAGTTTTTCCTAATGTCCATCCTAAACTGACCTTGCTGCAATTTAAGCCTTTTGCTTCTTGTCCTATCCTCAGAGGTTAAAGAGAACAATTTTTCTCCCTCCTCCTTGTAACAACCTTTTTTATGTATTTGAAAATTGTTATGTCCCCTCTCAGTCTTCTCTTCTCCAGACTAAACAAACCCAATGTTTTCAATCTTCCCTCATAGATTATGTTTTCAGCATCAGACCTTTCATCATTTTTGTTGCTCTTCTCTGGACTTTCTCCAATTTGTTCATATCTTTTCTGAAATGTGATGCCCAGAACTGGACACAGTACACCAGTTGAGGCCTTGTCAGCACGGAATAAAAGGGAAGAATTACATGGGCACACATTCCATTGTATTTTAATGCTAGGCAAAATTAATCAAGAAATCAGAATCTGCCACATAACCCTTCCGACCAATGTGCGAACTCTGGTACACTTGAAGGATTGCTTTAAAAAGACACTATATTTTGTTACTTATGTTACTAATATCACTTTAGATTATTACAGGTGAGAAAATCATAAAATTCAATTGGCTTGCAATTATGTATGCTCTTTTTATATTGATCTGGACAAAGAAAATCCAGTGAAGTCCATTCTCCTTTTGTTTTTATTCATTTCAGTTTCAGAATCTCAGTGCTGCAATGACTGGGTTTCAGACATTGCAGAACAATGTCTATTTGTTTAAAAATAACTGTTTTCATTGAATTTTTAAAATTTCGGTTTTTTAATTAAATTTTAGTAGTTTGTATTCCTTTTTAAACTACAAATGACACTTACAATAATAAGCTGACTCCTCTAATTTCACATTTAGTATAATTAAATGTTAAAAGCATCTTTGTTAAGATCACGTGTTTTCCCTCTAAAGGGTACTCATGACCTGAAGACAGGCTTATCAGTAACCAACCCCTTCTTCCCCCCCCACCAAAAAAAAAACCTAACACTTATGTAACATCTTTCATTTTAAGAGACCACTAAATACTTTACAAACTTAAATTGCAATACTTAGGTTGTAAAATCTTATTTAGATTATCAACTCTTTGAGACAGGGACTGTTTCATAACCTGTACAGTGCTTTGCACAATGGGACCCTGATCTCAACTCACTTTCTAGGTGTTACTGTAATACAAATAAATACTAACCACAACAATAATATACAGTATTGGAATAGTTTGAATATATAGTATGCTGATCATTTTGGTCCCTAATGACATGAAACCCGGCAGATGTGTAGCGTTGCTATGCACTGTTAAAACAACAGTTTAAAACAGGAAATGTAACATTCTGAATCCAGATTGCAGAGAAATATATACTTCACAGGAATGCAAATTGCTAGAATGTCATTACACAAATTGGAATTGGGCCAGAAGACCAGTATTAACACACCTCCTCTCAGTCTCCATAAAGATGAAAGAGGTCAGGAGTGGACCTTACGAGTTCAAAAGATGAAAGAATGAACTTCAACTTTTATCCAGTTCTTCATTTGGGGGCCGTTATTTTATTCTTCCCCACAAGTAACTTTAACACGCCCTCCCCCCCACCTCCGGCCTCCATTAGAGAGATGATTTTGCAACATCTTTCCTTTGCCAAGAAGCAGATTCTCCCTCAGAGTAATAGTCATTCCATGAATTTTCTACAATGGTTTATGTTCATAGAGAGTGGAGAGCTGTAATCTCCTTTGTCAGCAAAGAAAGTGCATTTGAGTTCCATGTCTGTGGCACACTAGCACATGCAGATTTACCTTTGAGCTTTACCTCTTGAACAGACAATGGCTACGCATTTAGCTGATGCTGAACCTCTGGGCTAATCATAGAATCATAGAAATATCATGCTGAAGGGACCTCAAGAGGTCATCTAGTCCAGCCCTGCGCTGAGGCAGAACCAAGTATAGCTAAACCATCCCAACAGGTGTTTGTCTAACCTGTCCTTAAAAACCTTCAATGATGAGCATTCCACAACCTCCCTTGGAAGCCTATTCCAGTACTTGACTATCCTTATAGTTAGAAATTTTTTCCTAATATCTAACTTAAACCTCCCTTGGTGCTGATTAAGCCTCTTTCTTCGTAGTGGAGTAGAGTCTCTCTTAGGGAAAATAGCTTCTGGCTAATACACACTATTGGATGTTCTTCCCCTTAGAAGTCCTGGGACAGCACCACTCCTTGCTCCACATCTCAAGCATCCATGTGGAGTATGAACAGTTGGGTGAAGTCAGGGTGGAAGAGGACTGGTACTTTGCTCAGAAGATCTTTCAAGATCCTGAAGGCTTTGTCACAGGCCTCAAACCAGCGACCTTCTTGGGGCTAGAGTTCTTAACTAAGTGAGGGTGCTGCTATCATGGCGAATCTAGGTATGAATCATCTATAATATCCAGCCAGGCCCCAAAAACATCTAACTTGTTTCTTTGTTGATGGAATAGGGCAATCGCTCAAGGCCTGGTATTTCTCAATCAGAGGTCAAGTTTGCCCCTCCTGACAATTATGTCCCAGGTATGTTACCTCATGAAATTCCAACCAGCACTTGGCCTGGTTTTCCATGAGGCTGGCTTGCTTGAGAGCCTGTAGGACCACCAAAATATGCTCAAGGTATCTTTCTCAATTACAACTATGAATGACTATATTGTCTATGGAGGCCATAGACTCCATACTGGGCTGTGTGATCACAGAACCATGTTCAATAGTCACTGGAAGGTGGCCACGGTGCCATGAGGCTGAAGGGCACAGTCCTGAACTGGTACAGTCCAAAAGGGGTTGCAAAGACCTTTTTCATCAAGATCCCTTGGTTAAGGGAATCTACCAGCAGATCTTGATCAGATCTAAGGTCTAGATAGGCTTCTCTGCCCCCAACCACTCCAACAACTCATCAACTTGGGGCATGGGATGTGTGTCAAATATGGATATCCCATTCACTTTCCTAAAGTCAATGCAAAACCAAGTCATCCCAAGCCTTGGGCACCAAGACAATGGGTCTCCGCCACCCACTGTGAAATTCCTCTACTATCCCTAGGTCATCATCACCTAAAGCTCCCAAATGTACTGCATCCCATACCTTCCTGGACAGAAGATGGTGGCTCTCACTGACTCTCCATCCAGGCACCATTGTGGTGTGGTGAAAAAACAAACAGGTTCATCCAGGTCATGATGAGAACACAGAAGGAAGAGATTAGGCCACTTGCAATATCTGAGTCAGCTGGGGTTCCAGTAGCCTTCCCTGCAAGGAAATTGTGTCCGGGTCTTAGCACAGTGGAGCCTGGGGGCCAGGTCTGGATTTGGTGTTGGGTGTTAGGAAGGTGTTAAGAATAAGGTCTCACAGTCCCACCGTACCCTCAGGAGACTTATATGGTAAATCTGGGTTTCTTTCCTCTTCCTGGACTACTATATCTCGTAATGCACTCGTCCCTCTGGCATGCCATTTTAGTCATTAACTTTGACTGTTACCTGGGCAACAACAGCAGTACCTGTTGCCAGGTTGGAATTCACATGAGCAGGTGCCCTTAGTATAGGCTTGCTCAAGACATTTCAGGGCCTTTAAGAGATTTTCCTTCACAAAGTCCTGAGTGTCTCTCATAGCTGGAGAATGTACTGCATTACGCTGGTGCCTATGGGCTCCTGATTCTCCCAGGTATCTTGAATTAGGTCTAGAATCCCCCCAGGTTATTTACCATATAACAACCTGACAGGCAAGAACCCCATTAAGGCCTGAGGAATCACGCATCTGCAAATTAGAGTGGTGGATCCCAATGGAAAGGGTCCTCCACCATAAACTTTCTCAGCATCCCTTTTAGGGTCCCATTGAAGCATTCAAGTAGGTATCTATTTGTGGGCAGTGAATGGATGTTCTCTGAGATTTGATTTTCAGTAGCTTACACAAATTCTTCCTCAGTTGTGACATGAAGTTCATTCCTTGGTCCATTACTATTTATTTTAGGATCTTCACCTTCACAAAGACCTTCATAAGTTCCATGGTTGGCACATTAGTTGTGCAAAGTGGAACAGCCTTCAGGTACTGTGTTACATAATCCATGATCTCCAGTATGTGTTGGTGTCCGTTTGCATTCCCCTCTAGTGGTCCAATCAAATCCATGCCAGTCCTCTCAAACGGGATGTCTAAAACCAGCATTGGTACAAGGCGGGCCTTTAGAGAACTCTTGGGTCCTGCTAACTGACACTCCAGGCAGGACACACAGTAATCCCTCACCTTTTTGTAGATGCCTGGCCAATAGAACCAACTAGTAATTCTTTCAAGGGTTTTCTCCCTTCCCAGATGGCCAGTGCACAATACTGAGTGTGTAAGACAAAGTGACTCCCAATGAAAAAGCCAGGGTAGCAGAAGGTGGGCCCATACTTCATTAGTCTGGGGTTTGTGAACTAATGGATAGAATCATTCCTTATCTTAAAATGTGGCCATTGCTCCAGCTTCTCTTAGTTGATTACCAACCCATTGACAATGGCCAGCTGTTCATATGCCTGGCACAAGATGACATCTCCCTTTTGTTCCTCTACAAAATCCCTGTTCTCGGTCAGCCCGTGCTGCTTCCTGCAGCTCCCATAGGCCAGAAACAGCAAACCGCGGACACTGGGAGCTGCGGGCGGCCGTGCCTGCGGATGGTCAATGTAAAAAAAACTGTCTCTCGGCCTGCTAGCGGATTACCCTGACAGGCCGCGTGTGGCCCATGGGCTGCAGGTTGCCCACCACTGAACTACACAGTATTTCTTTTTAACAGGGGCTCAGTCAACTTTATGTTAATCTGAAGGTTTGTACTGCATAGTTCTGATTGATTGCCATTGAGCTCACTTGAATATGAGTAATTTTACCAGGTTTCCCATATTCAGCATAGGGAAATCTGGTCACCCTACATATCCGTGGATATACATTCTGTATCTGCACAGGGCTCTACTTATCCACTGAGGGCAGGACAAGAAGAAATTGGCTTAAGCTGCAGCAAGGGAGATTTAGGCTAGACATTAGGAAAAACTTCCTTGCTGTGAGGGTAGTTATGCATTGGAACAAATTACCTAGGGAGGTTGTGGAATCTCTGTCACTGGAAGTTTTGAAGAACAAAAACCTGCCATGGATGGTCTAAATAATACTTAGTCCTGCCCCACACACCACACAACAGAACCACTAACCCAGGAACCTAGCCTTGCAACAAAGCCCATTGCCAACTGTGTCCACATATCTATTCAGGGGACACCATCATAGGGTCTAATCACATTAGCCACAATATCAGAGGCTCGTTCACCTGCACATCTACCACTGTGATATATGCCATCATGTGCCAGCAATGCCCCTCTGCCATGTACATTGTTCAAACTGGACAGTCTCTACTTAAATGAATAAATGGACACAAATCAGACGTCAAGAATTATAACATTCAAAAACCAGTTGGAGAACACTTCAATCTCTCTGGTCACTCGATTACACACCTAAAAGTGGCAATACTTCAACAAAAAAACTTCATAAACAGACTCCAACAAGAGACTGCTGAAGTGCAATTAATTTGCAAACTGGATACAATTAACTTAGGCTTGAATAGAGACTGGGAGTGGATGGGCCATTACACAAAGTAAAACTATTTCCCCATGTTTATCCTCCCCCCCCCCCCACTGTTCCTCAGACGTTCTTGTCAACTGCTGGAAATGGCCCACCTCGACTATCACTACAAAAGGTTCGCCCGCCCCCTCCCCCCGCTCTCCTGCTGGTAATAGCTCTCCTTAAGTGATCACTCTGGTTACAGTGTGTATGGTAACACCCATTGTTTCATGTTCTCTGTGTATATAAATCTCCCCACTGTATTTTCCACTGAATGCATCCGATGAAGTGAGCTGTAGCTCACGAAAGCTTATGCTCAAATAAATTTGTTCTACAAGTACTCCTTTTCTACTAGGACAAATGTGCAAATAGAAACATGCAGCCTGAAATCCCAGGAAAGGCAAGGCATGGGTAAATAATGCAATACTAAAACACAGTATCTAATAAAGAATAAGCTATTGCTATGTCAATTGGCATGAGAGACAGTCTTTTGATTTTATGGAATGGGGACGGAGCTACCTACACTACAGAGCTTTGAATCTGGTAACTATTTCTTTTTACTTTATTTATTTTCAAATCTAATAATAAACATTAAAGGCCACTGTGCTAGTCCTGCTTCAAGTGCTGTTTTATTCTAGACTCATGCATATGGACACTGCTGGTTTGTCTAATTTCAAAGTTAAATGAGTTTGACAGGGTAACACCTGAGCAGGGTAGTGGTTTGTTTGTTTTTTAATATCCTGAATTGCTATTGATTACAGGGACTCGTTAATTCCCTCTGTGGTGCTTTTGGATGCATGACAATAGACACTGTTAACCATTATTATGGAAATAACATGCATTGTTTTGTAGTTATGGTACTATTCAATTAAGTCATGTCATTGCTGTAAGAGCCTTAAAAATTATATTAAGCTGTCACAAGGCTTTTTTTGGAAAATTCTGGCTCTCCTGCTTTAAATAATGTTTTTTAATCCCATATCACCCTTCAAGAAGTGATGTAGATAATCCACATGAGGCACTATCAAAAATACTGTAAAACCTAAACATTAACCTTTTTGAACACAGAATTATCAGGGCAATGTCTGGTGTGGTTAAGTTAAGTAACTGACATTTTCCCGTTGAAAGTTCACAGAAGGGCACATTAAACTATACGTTGTAGATGCTCACTGAGATAGTTTATAGAATATGCATTTTCTTTTGCAAAGAGCTATTGAAAAAAAAAGAAGGTTGAGATGTATACAGAAGAGGCCGGTGAATGCCAGTTAATTTGCAGGTAAGAGATGGAATAACTTTTTAACTTCCAGTTCACCTACGTGAGGGCAACAGAGCAGTGTTGCATTGAATTGCCATTTATGCCTAAACATGCGTTTCTTTGGAGAACCATTTGCCCAATGTGGAAGAGGTGTACAGTTGGTGAAAACCCATTTTAAGAATATACAAAGACACAGCATCAAAAAAAATAATTTTACTTAGCACTTTCACAAGACCTTTCACATTCAGTGCTTATAAACTTTAACTCATCCTTCGCATCCGTTGACTTCAGTGGGGACACAATAGCTAATTACAATAATTTAACACAAAGTTCACAGTGCCAATTTGATAAGGTGGCAAAATAAACTGCAACATAAAACACACATTCAAACCAGAACCCTTTGGGCAATAATGAGAGAAAATAAGAGTTTTCCAAAAGCCATCAACAGCACAATAAGCTAAAGCTTTTCTTCAGCATATGTATTAAAATAGATGTACATCTTTCAGTTAGAACAAAACTCAGTAGTGAACGAACTACACACCCCTGCATCATATGTAAAAGCACTATGCCAGAAATACCATATGCTCATGTAAATCCTACATATCCGAACAGGACCACAAAAAGTACAGTACAATTACTAGATCAGCATGTGGGATGAGAGTTTTACAAAAATGGTACTCAATGTTGTGGTATACTTTCATATTAAGAGAAAGCTGGCTGATGAGACATTTAGACACCTTGGACCAAATTAGGCCTTAGGATGCCTATATATAATTACAGTTAAAGTCAACAAAAGCATCCACAAGCAGAATTTAGTCCTCTGGACAAACATGAATTTAAAATGTCTTCTATCGTCACTAATGGTTTGCTTACATATAGCCGTGACATGACACCATACAAGAAACCACCACATTTAGTTCCAGTACTGGAAAGACAATTCATATACACTTAAACCAGCAAAGGACCTAAAGCAGAGCCCCGTTGTAGTCCAGCCATGATGGAAGACAGATCACCATGCTCACAATTTTTATGTAGATTCATAGATTTTAAGGCCATGAGGGACCATTATGATAATCTATTCTGGCCTCCTACATAACACCAGCCAAATGGTTCACTAATAATTCTTCCATAAATATCTTTTGCTTTCTTTCTGAGACTGGTATCTTTGAACCCATTTAAAAGCTACATCAGAAAAGAATGTTAATTAATACCCTGCTGTTAGTGTCAAAAGCTTATTGATGATCAAGCAAAATGGCTCCACAGAGTCTCTTTTGATCAGAACTAGTGAAGACTTTGCCTCTAAATCCTGATTGTGCAATTTCAGTGTAATAGAAAGGTCTGGCATCTGATTGCAAATAATATGGTAATTTGCTCTGCTGTAAATGTAGTTGGCACAGATTTGATTGAAAACTGTATGTTCTCTCATTTTTAAACAAAAAAAAAAGAGTGGATTAGTACTCTGGTTTCCTTTGAGTACAAGTTCTTACTTCAGTTGTGCTACAAATTTTAAGACCAAAGTGCTTGCAGCCCTTCTTGACTTTTGTGGTGATGCCCCAGTTCTCCTGTTGGCTTCCCAAGTCATTTCCGCCCGCCTGGCCCTCCTAGAGGTTCATCTTTCCCTCTCAGATGTTAACAGTTATGGAACTTCCTAGTCTTAGCCTTCACAGTTCTATCCAGTGCTAGTCTATAGCTCTGCCTCTCTACCAGTTCTTCCTCCTATTGGCTAATGTTCTTGATTATAGGTTCTAATGGAATGACATGCATGAAGTGGAAGTGTCAGTGTGTCTTTGTTTCCATAGCAAACAAAAACCTTAGTTTTACCAGATGATGTGAGTCAAAGAACTGACAATGAACTCATAGATTCATAGATACTAAGGTCAGAAGAGACCATTATGATCATCTAGTCCGACCTCCTGCACAACGCAGGCTACAGAATCTCACCCACCCACTCCTGCGAAAAACCTCTCACCTATGTCTGAGCTATTCAAGTCCTCAAATCGTGGTTTAAAGACTTCAAAGAGCAGAGAATCCTCCAGCAACTGACCCGTGCCCCATGCTACAGAGGAAGGTGAAAAACCTCCAGGGCCTCTTCCAATCTGCCCTGGAGGAAAATTCCTTCCCAACCCCAAATATGGTGATCAGCTAAACCCTGAGCATATGGGCAAGATTCACCAGCCAGATACCCAGGAAAGAATTTTCTGTAGTAACTCAGAGCCCACCCCATCTAACATCCCATCACAGGCCATTAGGCATATTTACCATGAATATTTAAAGATCAATTAATTACCAAAATCATGTTATCCCATCATACCATCTCCTCCATAAACTTATCAAATTTAATCTTAAAGCCAGATAGATCTTTTGCCCCCACTGCTTCTCTTGGAAGGCTATTCCAAAACTTCACTCCTCTGATGGTTAGAAACCTTTGTCTAATTTCAAGTCTAAACTTCCCAATGACCAGTTTATATCCATTTGTTCTTGTGTCCAGATTGGTACTGAGCTTAAATAATTCCTATAGGAGTTGTGCATCAAGGTAATCAGTGCTGATGGGTTTATTAGGACTTACCAGTTCTCTTCCCTGAGAACAGTTTGCTCACATGTCGTAAGTCTGTTATGGAAGTGTAAGATTTCCAAGAATGGTGTTTAAACAATTTTTCTGAAAGGATATGGTGAAACTGGTACACAGAGCTAACTCATTACCTAAAGGCTGAAGTACTGTAGGCACCCATAATAAACAAGTCTGGGAGGAATATACACATCTTAAACTAAAGTCAAAGGGTCTATTCATATGCTTAAAGTTAAATGCATGCTTAAGTACTGTGCTGGATCAAAGCCAGAGTTCTCAGAATCTTGCAGAATCAAGCCTTAACCTTAAAAATCTCCAACAATTATAAAAAATTGTTTGCAGTAAGTTTTTCACAAAAACCAAACATGATGGTGTGATATTGTAAGTAACAACCTTCCCCTCCAACACACACAATTAAGCAAGCAAGACTAATGTTAAAATTGCTGGCAACTCTACCTACTCCCACCTGAGTCTTCTATGAGCTAACACTAAATAAGGAAAGGCGTACTTGTGGCACCTTGGAGACTAACAAGTTTATTTGAGCATAAGCTTCAGAGTAGCTCACAAAAGCTTATGCTCAAATAAAACTGTTAGTCTCTAAGGTGCCACAAGTCCTCCTTTTCTTTTTGCAGATACAGACTAACACGGCTGCTACTCTGAAACTAAATAAGGACGACATTTTTAAATTTGCACCAGCTCCACCATCTGCTATTTGCTGAACTGGTCATGGTGAGTCAGCCAGCACTCAGCACTAAAGCACAATGTGTGATATTTGCATCATAACACAGCAAACCAAGCGTCACATTACAAGGAGGATACCTGTTGAACCAAACTCCAAATACTTGAGTTTAGTAGATTAGAAGACATAAGACTGAGAGGTGCGGAACAGCCACATATATTATT
Source organism: Natator depressus (assembly GCF_965152275.1). Taxonomy (NCBI): domain Eukaryota; kingdom Metazoa; phylum Chordata; order Testudines; family Cheloniidae; genus Natator; species Natator depressus. Next base: position 243,545,949 of record NC_134235.1, on the reverse strand, counting down.
GGCCATCCAGCCAGACCACCTGAATAGCAGAGATTTTAAAGCAAACCATTAAATCTGAGTAGTATCCAGGAAATTATTGAAAATTAATGACCTGGGATTTTGTATAAGCGCTCTGTGTCAGCAGTATGGCCCTGCAGCTGCATCAGCTTGGTCTCCTGAAACCTAGTGAGCTCAGTTGAGTCGCATCAGCTAGTGCCCCTTATCAACCGCCCCTTCTGACTGGTTGAGGAAGCCAGCAGGACTCTTCTTAAGTCCAGCCCCAGCCCCAGCTTGTTTGCTGCTTAGTGTAAGTGCCTGCACATTCTCTGTCTCCCTGCATCCAGTCCCAGTCCCGTGTTGGAACTCAGCCCTACCCCTGCCTGCCCCAACTCAAGGCAATGCCTCAACAGGAAGCTCTAATTCTTGGTTCTGACTCTGCCTCAACCCTGGACTCTGGCCTTCATGCCCTGGCTCCTGCTCTGCCTGCTAAGCCTTACTCCTACTCCACCCAGTAGGCAAGACTGCTCATGACCCAATCTCCTGATGACTTTTAGCTGATACTTAGCATATATAATACCATTTATATAGCACTTTCTATCTTTAAAGCACTGTACGTACTTTAATTAATCCTCACCTCACCCCTGTGAGGTAGGGTAAATTATCATGCCTATTTTACAAATGGATGAGCTGTGAAATCTCCTAAATGAAACCATAGATTCTTATTCTCAGTAGATAGAGGTTTCTTTTCCTTAGTAGATAATGTTCAGTATTATAGGGTAAAATATTCAAAAATGCACCAATTGGCCCCTTGCTTTCTGTACCCCATTTCTGTGCTAAAACTCAATATTTACATCTCTAACTACTTGGGTTATATCCATAGTCAGATAGAAGTGAAAATACTCAGGTCTGTAGCTGAAGTACAATTCTCCCCCACAGAATTTGCCCCTTCTTAAAGCAAAAGTGAAAACAGCAGACAAAAAGAGGGTCCTGTAGCTAGGGTGCTTACCTAGGACTTGAGACCTGGGTTAAAGTCCCTGATCCATCTCAGATTTCTTGTATGACTTGGGCCAAGTCAATTACTCTCTCTGTAAAATGGGGATAATAGCACTTCCCTACGTCATAAGAGCGTTGTGACGATAAATTCTATAAACATTCAGATACCCATAAAGGGGGCCACATACTTATCTTATACTGACAGACGATCTATATAGCCTTGGAGAGATCCTCTGTAATTTGCACCCTTATATTTTCACTAAAGAATTTATTTTATATAGAGGTTACATTACAAATTACTCATTTATACTCAGACGGCTAAAAGCAGAACTTAAAATTCATGTTGCATAAGGGTTTTTGATTTTGCAACAGTCATATACAACAGCACACCAAGAGGTAGCTGGATACCAAAACCAGTATCTGACTATTCTGACTCTGACACAGTGATCCATATTACATCAATTAGGGCTCTGCTCTTTTGAGTTAATGCTCTGGATTTAAAATGAGTAGTGATTGCATGCCCCATGATCTCTTTTATTATCCTATCAGTATTAATGCTGTTCAGAAGAATAAGTTCAAAGTATATTTTAGACTGTTTATTTGAGCACTCAAATTTTCTAAGACTGGGATATTAGTACTAGATGTTTCATAGAAGCATCTAGCAATTGGTTTTCAATTTAGGAAGCTTCTGGAAGGTGGACTGGGCATCTCTTCTCGGGGCGGTCCTCTGCAGCTGAAACCCATCGTGACTGGTAGAAGGTGGTGGGAGGAGTTCTTAGAGGGGTCACAAGGACCACTTCCAGACAGGTCACCCCATCCTGGAACTCCCCCTGATTGGTCAAATCTTCTCTCGGGGCATTCCTATCAGGGCAAAACCCATCCCAATTGGTAGAGGACAGTGGGAGGAGTTCTTAGAGAGGTCACATGACACACCTTGCTTCCGGTCATGTGTCCACCTTGACCCCAGAAGTAATACCCCATGGGGTGGGACTTCCAGTGACCGGTGGGCAGGCCTTATGGGGTCAAGGGGCGGGGTTAATGTTTTATTGACGGTAGGGCCCTAGCAAAATGAGCTCCCATCAATAGTTCACAGTTGCACCCACTCCCCTTGCCAGCATCTAATGACAGTTGATCCAATCCATTCCCCTTCCCCTGTAGCTTCTGCTCAGTTCTATAATTTTCTTATCGGTTTGACAGGCATAAACAAGGATCCTGATATGCTAAACATTCTCCTTTAAACTTAGAATAGATGTTAGTTTTATTTACAGACCAAAATTAGGGCCTAAGATTTCTAGTATCAAAAAACATTCCAGTGGAGAGCTGCACCAACAGGCAGTGCTACTGCAGGAGTAGCCCATAATTATTCCATCACCATACTCTGACCAGAGCAGCTCCTTTCAGGGCAAGAGAAATGGAACCTCCCTCTCATTCCATTCTCCAGGGGGCTAAAGGAAAAGTAGGGATTTCCTGCCCCCAACAAGGAACTAAAGGAGCAGTGAAGGGTCCCTCTAACTCTCATATACCCGAATGGGACTAAAGAACCAACTTTTCCCACTCGTATCCCCTACCATCCCAAGGAGAAACAACAGGAGAGCCTCACAGACCCAGCAAGCACATACAGCACAAGTGCTCTACAGCAGGTGACAGCCTTTTATCTCATCCCCAAATGGAAAACTGAGCATCTTTTTCCAAAAAGAAAAGGAGTACTTGTGGCACCTTAGAGACTAACCAATTTATTTGAGCATAAGCTTTCGTGAGCTACAGCTCACTTCATCGGATGCATACTGTGGAAAGTGTAGAAGATCTTTTTATATACACACAAAGCATGAAAAAATACCTCCTCCCACCCCACTCTCCTGCTGGTAATAGCTTATCTAAAGTGATCACTCTCCTTACAATGTGTATGATAATCAAGGTGGGCCATTTCCAGCACAAATCCAGGTTTTCTCAACCCCCCCCCCACACACACACACAAACCCACTCTCCTGCTGGTAATAGCTTATCTAAAGTGACCACTCTCCTTACAATGTGTATGATAATCAAGTTGGGCCATTTCCAGCACAAATCCAGGGTTTAACAAAAACGTCGGGGGGTGGGGGGGATAGGAAAAAACAAGGGGAAATAGGTTACCTTGCATAATGACTTAGCCACTCCCAGTCTCTATTCAAGCCTAAGTTAATTGTATCCAATTTGCAAATGAATTCCAATTCAACAGTTTCTTGCTGGAGTCTGGATTTGAAGTTTTTTTGTTGTAATATCACAACTTTCATGTCTGTAATCGCGTGACCAGAGAGATTGAAGTGTTCTCCAACTGGTTTATGAATGTTATAATTCTTGACATCTGATTTGTGTCCATTTATTCTTTTACGTAGAGACTGTCCAGTTTGACCAATGTACATGGCAGAGGGGCATTGCTGGCACATGATGGCATATATCACATTGGTGGATGTGCAGGTGAATGAGCCTCTGATAGTGTGGCTGATGTTATTAGGTCCTGTGATGGTGTCCCCTGAATAGATATGTGGGCACAGTTTTTCCTTTTTTTCACAACTGTCTCTTAGACTAGCTTTTCCAGTACATCTATCTCTTTAAGGCAAACATCTACCCACCAGTTTTATATATTTATATATATATATATAGCCCCCATCTCTCTAGTATCAGAAGCTTACAAAAAGTGCTCCCATGACTGCACAAAGGCATAAAAGAGCCACCCCCGCATGGCAAATTGAGACACAACTGTCTCCACTTTCCACCCACTCAACAGAGTGGCATGAACCTGCAGATGCCCCTCTCTTCCTTTCTTTCCTTAGAGGTCCTTTGCCTCCGTAGTCTGCCACTTTTCTGCTTCTCTCCTTGCCACAGTAGCCTTTGCTCCTTCTTCTCAGTCACATTTGTTGAAGATTTCATTCCGAGGCTTTCCAGGAGACCCAGCTATAGGATTATTATAATACCATCCACAATATACCAGCATGGCTACTGTGAACAGCAAAACATGTCCTCCTTTAATACCAAAATTTCTTCAGTATCAAATATGTCTTGGGCATTCTAATCCAACAAAATGAATCACGTGCCTAGGTTTCAGCAGAGGCAGGATGTAAATAAGTCCAGTTTTCCCTGACAGGAAGAAACTGGCTCCAATTTAGGTGGAAAATCTGTAATTTGAAGCCTCTGTGATTCTGTATTTTCAGCTACCTAAAAGCCATGCCTTTTCAGAGAGTGAGTGAATTAAGTCTAGTATTTGATTGAAAGGATTCACAAATATTGACACTGCAGAAGTTTGTGAGAAGGTAAAGCCCTCATTAGGCCTCGGTGAAAAAAATGCCAGCTAATGTCTAAGGGACAAATGCCACCAAGTGCTCATTTCCTGAATAAATTTTTCCAACAGAATGACAGCAAAATGTTCTTTAGAGCTGTAAGCTCTGGGAAAGAAACTCCCCAAGCCTTGTGAATGACTTTCGGTTTACTCGCTGGTGAGGTGATTATCAAATGTTAAAATACACCTATTGAGCTTGCAATGGATAATGTCTAAAACAATGCTAATAAAAAAAAAAGGCATGACACCAGGAACTCAAACTGCTCCATGCATCAGAATCACTGGGGCTTCTGTAACTGACAGTAAACTATAGATAAAGTTTGTTGTGTCCCACGACTTAAGCCTCAAGATGGTTATTACTGCTGCTGTGGTGTGTGAGGTAAACCTCAAGCTCACTGATATTTACTTATATGTGCATTTTAGAATGATGTCATACACAATTGCTGAGCTGCAACCTGATGAATATGCAAATCAACCACTTTATTCTGGTTAATATAAATATATTTGGGAGATGGAAGGAAAACTACAAATCAAGATTTTCAAAATTGGGTTCCTAAAGTTTAGCTTCATACTGTAAATCCTCTAAATAAGAATTTAGGAGCCTATTTTAGGCACTCATCTTTTTAAATTTCAGAACGCTATTAGGGCAAATCAGAATATATTCAGGAACTGTCTCTTAGACTAGCTTTTCACATTCATGAAAGCAATTATAGATTATCTTATTTGGCCTACTGTTAGCATTTGTTTTATAATTCTACATGCTGTTCCTACAAACTTCACCCACACCTCCCCATAGCCAGGAGAGGGAGATAGTGCCAAAGTAGCCAGGCATAGTGTAGTGCTCTCTGCCAACACTACAGGCAGGATGGGATGGCAGAAGACAATAAATAGCTTTTTGGGATCCAACTGGCACCTGGAAAGGACATGTTTTGATGGAAGGGGCAGAAAGAAGAAGCCAGAGAGAAGCCTATACTTAGCAATAAAGGTGGCAATTCTAAGGGAAAGTAGCATATAGAACTTCTAATCTTCCTGCATTTTTAATAAATAAAGTACAGAAGATGAAAAGAGGAATACAATTATTTAATGTCTGCTCAGAATTCATCAATATTTGGAGAAAATTATGAAGATGTGCAGTTTCCATTGTGGTATGCAATCAAAATTGAGCAAAATCTGTATCTGTTTTCAATTTGGTAAGTGGTTTGACTCTTAAATGCAGTTCTTAAAGTTATTTTCCTTTTCAAACCATGAAGTTAACATTGCTTGTCAGCTGTCTAGCAGATTCTTAAACACGCTAGCTTGTATTTTATTTAAATACTACTCCTTTTACACAGGAATACATTGTATAAATATGGAACGTTTCACTTATTACTTTTTGAAAGATCAGCAACTGCCTTTGAATTTTAGAGGTGAGAAAGGTCTCCAAGAGACTGTAAAAGGGATAATTAGCTTTTGAGACATTATTTGCTGCCTGTTTTTTACTTCTATTTTGTATTACAGATAATGCAGTCTGAGTCACAATCAGTTGTTTTAAAATGCTCCTCAGTGGAAAGAATCCCACAGTTTGTTTCTATATGTGCTTCATTTCCAGATTTTCTGCTCTTTATCTCACTCCCTCAGGTTTCTAAGTACCTATCTCCATGGCAACACTCAATAATGTTGGTGGGTGGTGTTATCACAGCAGGCTTCCCTACAGAAGATCTCAGACATATGGATTATTTATGAATTTGCATGACAGCACCTACTGAAATATCTTTTGGGCAAATTTACACTTCCCTGAAAGATAGAGCCTTCAAAGAATGACAACCTCACTCAATGTCCTCAGAATCAAAACCGGACACTCAAAAAGCTGAGCTCAGGCACCAACGGGAGTGGGCCCATTCATTAGTTCCCATACCTAATTTGCTGCTGCCTAAAAGTTTCTCTTATCCTAAATAAGTACCTGTTGTCATATCACATAAATTCTAACTTACTGCTGTTTACTCCAGTCCATGACATTTGAGATATTTCTGATTTCGGACCATAATACTTCTGTTTTGTGGTAGCCGTATTATTAGGACATTAAAGAGACAAGGTGAGTGATGTGTTATTGGACCAACTTCTGTTAGTGAGAGAGACAAGCCGTTGAGCTTACACTGAGCTCTTCTTCATTTCTGGGAAATGTAGTCTGTGTCACAGCTACAAGGTGGATTTTTTAGCGTAAGATATTTCCAGGGACCATTCAAGGTGTTAACACCCCTCTAGTCATAGTGGGGAAAGGAAGGGGATGGGAAGGCAGGGGAGGGGGGCTAAGTGGGTTATAGACTGTTGTAAGACACCATAAATCCAGTGTCTCTATTCAGCCCATGATTTTTAGAATCTTGCAAAGTTATGAATTTAAGCTCCCAGGCTTGTCTTTTGAAGGTGTTGTGCAGGTTTCCTTTGAAGATGAGAACAGAGAGGTCAGATATAGAGTGATTCACTTTGTGAAAAGTGTTCATCCACAGGTGGTATGATGTTTTTGTCTTTTATCATTTGTGTGAGTTCACTGTGAAAGTTCATTCAAGAGCACAGTCATTGTCTAGTTTCACTCATATAGTTGTTGATGGGGCATACTACGTGCTGTGATAAGTATGTAGAGGACACATGAATCCTGAAGGTGTATTGGGGAGGGTGCTGAGCATCACAGCAGTGGAGATATGACTAGGAATTTTGCATTTGTTGTTCTGGTGCCACTCTGAGCTGGTGTGTCCTAGTCTTTGGGGAGCTTGCTTCTGATGAGCTTGAGGGGTTGGCTGAAGGCCAGAAAAGGGGATTCAGAAAAGATTTCTTTCAGAATGTGGTCCCCATTGTATATGGGTTGTAACTGTTTAATGATATCCCATATGGGTTCCAGTTTGGGGTGGTAGGAGCATAAATTCATAACCTCGCCCACCTTGTCTCTCCAGAATCTTTCAGACATGTGACAGTTAAATAAAATGTCAGGTACAACCTGTACCACTGTTGGGAATCACCAGAAAATGCTACTGTAGATGGTCTTGCTAGTTCTATGTATATGAGTCATTAGCTCTTAAGGTAGCAAGCGGGGGAAAGAGGTTTGTCAGCTGTGGCAGTTTGGTTTAGATACCAAGCATATCATCTGTAAAATCTGTCTTCCATGCCTGACTCTCTAACCCATAAGAATCTTTTTAGGTGCACCTGCTGCTTCCAGGTTGCATTCATGCAAACAGCCAACACATTAAGACATTACAGGGTGCCAAAACATTACCCAAGAGGTCAAGAATATCTGCCAGTTTCTTCGAAATACCATATTGCATTCCATGAACTTGTTAAAGACACAGTTTTTAAAAATTTGAGCATGTCTCTTGACCGTGGACAAATACATCAGCTTTTATCTATCTACTGAGAGTTTATTACACTAGATTTTACAATGCATTTTAGTTGAGGCATATGCAGGAAGCAGACCCTGTAACAATACAGAACATAAGAGGTAGGTTCTTAACCAGTTCACCTTTTTGGGGAGACTGCTTTTATTCAGTTTCCTATGTGTCTTAACTCAAACAACAAACGCTGGTAGCAGGGTGTAAAGGGAGAGGGCAGAGGAGAAGGAAGGAATTAATATTAAATGTAGAAAGCACCTAAAGATACAACCTTGACAGAAGCTTTATCGTTCTTCATCCTTGGATATAAATTTGGAGCTGCAGGTTGCGAGAGTATACCTAGGTATGCCAGATATTGCTGAAGAGACTTGGCCAAGTCCACATCCTTTTCCAGCTCATAATTCCTTTCATTATCAGCAGCACTCCGCTTTGAAGCCCTGCACATCAAAACCAAGGAAAAGAGTGTTACCGGCATAAATGATATACACTGAACTCAGAAAAAAAAATCACTACATTTTATATTTGAAGCTACAGGAGTCAGCTCTATGTGATGGTTCTTAACAAAAAATACCTAAAGAGTTTTAAACATGACACTAGAACATGTGGGAAATGTCTATATTTCAGCAAAAAGAAAACATAAATCCACTGGTAAGGTAATAAAAATAATGATTATAATTAATGATCTAATAGCAAATCAGCTACAAAGCCTGAATCAGGACAAAGTTTTGTCCAAAGGGGGAAAAATATTTGTAAATACAAGAGGCAATATTACAGTTCACCCTAAAGAGATACACAGCTGTGCTTACAACAGAACTTCAAAGAAATTATTAAACCTACAATCAGAATCCATTTCTTTTTAGGCCAATAGTTGGTCCCACACCTAACTTGCAAAATCCCCAGATGCCACTGGCAAAGGACATGCAATCAGTAGGGCTTAAATGAGGTGATGGGATGGAATGAGAGTTTCTTCTGATCTGCATCTGTGACCCAGATTCTTATGTGATATACAGGTTACCTATTTTTACAAAATATATTTAGCTCGACTCTGAGCTCAGATTGAGCCAGCAGCAATGGTAGCAATGGTACGGTATATCTGTACATCTCTGAATCAGTTCTCATGTTCTTCATATTCTTTTTTTTTTCCCTTAAGTCTCCAACTCATACATCTGCCAAAAAAACCAACACAAAACCCTCAAATCTGACCAAGTATAACTGCTCTAGAGGTGTCTGTGAGTCTGCCGAAAATCTGGAATAACAGCTCAGAGGTGTGAACAAATCCACTCATCCATCTCATTGAGATGTTAACTTGAGTGCCTAATGATGATAATTTAAACGTCAGCGTTGTTAACTATTTCATTCCTCATGTAAGAAAAGAGACAGAGATTCCCAGATATGCATTTCTGTGGGCGACATCTAATTTTGATGTTTACAAGTGGCATTTGGTACATTCCACCATCTCCTTCCCAATCAAAGAGTCAAGTCAAAGGCGCCCAGTTGCATTCAGACTGCACGCATGATTTTATTTTGAACATCTGCAGTCCAGGGGTGCTGGAACAATTTTTATAGTGGGGGTGCTGATGATGGAAACCATGTATTTGGTGTTTGTTACTACTACTTCAAGCCAGGGAGTGTGGCAGCACCCCCAGCACTCCTAGTTCCCGCACTGCTGCAGTCTACTGTGAGCAGTATCTATGTGTAAGGGGACTCTTGTCCCCTTACTAAAACTCAGTGGGGGTGTTTTGGTTGGCTAGCTCCCAGTACCAAAAGAAAGGGTTGATGGGAAATCAGAACCCTGAGACTGACAGTCCTCAGGAACAATGGAGAGAGGCCAATGCTCCAGGTCAGCCTGATTGACAGGGTGGGCAGGCTAATCAGGGAGTCAGGAGGCCAGGGGCGTCCCATCCTCCATCCTCCTCCATGTAAGCTGTGTCAGACAGAGTGAGGTCGAGCTAAGGAGAGAGCAGGGGCCGAAGCTGAGCTGGGGAGCAGAGCCATGCCAGCCACAGGAGCCAGAAAAGCAGCCCAGGAAACAGATCAGTGCTGGGAGCAGAGTTACAGAAGCAGCCCAGAGAGCAGCCCTGTGCAGGGAGCAGAGCTGCAGCAGCCAGAGCCAGAGGGGCCAGAGAAGCAATCCAGGGAGCCGGAGGCAGAGTAGCAGCAGCAGCAGTGCTGAGACAGAGTGGTGGAGCCGGAGCTGAGGCAGAGTGGAGCTGGAGCAGTCCAAAGCCGGGTGCGGTGAGCAGCTGGGGAGAGCGAAGGGGACCCTCGGCAGTGGGCCCTGCGCAGGGAGACACCCCAGCCAAGAGGCCTTGCAGGCCAGACTTGGAGGGAGATCGTAACCCTGATGGGGTGGGGGCAATGCTGGGAAGAAGGATCCTGCCACTTAGAAGTCTGAGAGTGTGTGGCCACCGCCAGAGCAAGTGTCCGAGCTGCAGCATCCCTGCAGTACCGCCAAGGCCTGAGGAGGAGGCCTGGGACTGTGAGGAACAGACTGTGAACTGCCCTGACATTCCAGAGATGCTACCCATGATGTCCCCATGCCACAGAGTGGGGTTATGTGTTTTCCTTTAACCTTTCTCATTTCTTCCTTTTTTTAAAAAAATTGATTGCTGTTTAATAAATTGTGTTTGCTTTGAATTGCGTGTAATGATCAGTAGTTCAGGAAAGTGTCCAGTGCAGAGAGAGCACCCCGAAGTGGGGACACCCTAGCCTCTGCCCTAAGTGATCACAACAAGGTTGGGGGTCGAGCCCCCAGGAATCCTGGGCCCAGCCTTGTTGGAGTTACAAGGACTCTGCCACACAGGAGAGTGGAAGGGGAGACCTTGAGGTCAGGCAGGCCTCTGGGTAAAGGAAGTGGGAGTGAGGACTCAGATCCTTTCACCAGCCCATTTCACCAGGGTAGCGTGTAAGCCAGGAAAGTTCCCTGCAATAGCAGGACCATTCCCCCGCTTACATATGGGCATGTCTACATGTAAATTGCTACTGTGGCACAGCTGCAGCCGCACTTCCGTGTAGACACACACAATAGCAACAGGAGGGGTTCTCCTGCACCTGTAGTAATCCACACCCCTGAGAGATGGTAACTAGGTCAATGAAAGAATTCTTCTATCGACCTAGCACTGTCTATACTGGGGTTAGATTGGCATAGCTATGTCTCTCAGGGGTGTGGCTTTTTCACTCACCTGAAAGACACAGCTAGGCCAATGTAGTTTTCAGTGTAGATCAGCCCTCATTTTATGGACTCACACAGGTGGAGTATATTTTGAAGGCAGAGCTTGGAAGAGTACCACCATGCTGAGTTTTATTTATTCATTAACAGAGCATAGAGACCAGGGAATGGGTGGTCAGGCCTAGTGGTCAGAGCCAGGGTCAGAAGTCAGGAACCAAAGCCAGAGTTGGAGTCAAGGTCACACTGAAGTCAGGGCCAGAGTTGAGGTCAGGAGTTACGCCAAAGGTTGAGCCACAATCAGTGTCAGGAGTTATACTATGGGTCAGCACTGGAGTCAGGAACCAGGGAACAGCACCGGGGTCATGTCAAAAAGAAAAGGAGTACTTGTGGCACCTTAGAGACTAACCAATTTATCTGAGCATAAGCGCTCACGAAAGCTTATGCTCAAATAAATTGGTTAGTCTCTAAGGTGCCACAAGTACTCCTTTTCTTTTTGCGAATACAGACTAACACAGCTGTTACTCTGAAAGGGGTCAAGTCAGAGTCAGACGCCAATATCAAGGGTCAAAGTGGAGTCAGGAACAGTGCCAGGGTCAAACCAGAGTTAGGGTCCAGTACAGCAATAGATCAGAAGTTCATGCCATTGCTCAGACAACATCCTGTGCCTCCTTCTGGCGTAAGTAGTATGTCTGGGCCAATCAGTGGGGCTGGATGTTCACTCCAGTCAGCAGCTTCATGGGCGGAGCCTTTAGTGGGCCAGAGTTCTTAGAGAGCTGTTCGGTGGTGGTCACAATCTGGGCACTTCCTGTGGACATATGGGCCTAGGTTTGTGACCAGTGATCCCTCACACAAAGCTTCAGCCTGTCATGTTTATATCTAAAAATCAAGTGTCCTGCCTTAATTCTGATCTCAGAGTGGTGAAAGTCTGAAGTAATTCCACCGTAGTTGATGGAGCTATACTGGTGTGACTTCAGACTCAGGCCACATAACTCTTATGAGATGCTATAACAGGGTGGTTTGCCCCTTAAGTGCTGGGACTACTAGGGTTACCATCTTCAAGATTCCCAAAAAGAGGACACTGCTGGGGGTGGGGGGAGCTGATAGAGATGGGTACAGTTGGGGGGGTTCTGGAGCGCTGTGTGTGTACTGTGTGTGTACTGGGAGGGAGTATTTAGGGGATACTGGTGAGGGTATTGCAGCCTTACTCTCGAGGTGGGGGGCAGTGTCACTCCATCATGGTGGTAGGGTGGCTGGCACAGACCCGGGATGTAGCACCTGCCATCTGCCAGTTCCTCCCTGCCTCTCCCCCTCCCCAGGATGGGGAGCCAGGGCCTGGGTGGGTGGGATTTGCGGCTGCGGCAGCAGCAGAGGGACCAATCAGGACGTGCAGCCAGCTCTTTTTGAGCTGTAATGTCTGCTCCACAAAAAATCCCAGACATTTCCTCTTGTTTGAAATATCTGCTCAGACAGAGGATCAAAAAAAAGGAAATATCTAGGAAAATTTATGGTAACCCTAGACTAACCAAGCTTGATTACAGAATAAGGCATACCTGCGCTGAATGCATTAAATCAGGTAATTCCCTCTAAGGGGCAAAAGGTGGCTGCAATGAAGGGGGAAGCTCAGGAAGATTATGCAGAGAGTGAGAAAAGGCTTCTGCAGAGAAAACCTTGAGATCCGGAGAGTTGCCCCAAGCAGGAAGGTCTGGGAGGAGCAAGATTTAGGGCTTCTGTGGAGTTAGGAATGGACTTTATTTTGGTATTTTGAGTTTTATTTGCAGTTTAGTTTATAGTAATAAACTTAGTCATCAAGGAGGGGTATTTTTGACAAATAAAAAGCATGAAAGGCAGTTTTATTGGAACAGTCCAAGAGGGGAAACTGAGGCAGGCTGCCTGTAGTGTGATCCAATGCCAGGAGGAGCCACACAGGAGGCAGCTGTCCCAATTATACAAACCCTCAGCAGATGGCTGAACTTGGTAGCGTCATTTCACTACAGCCACATTTCCAAGAAAGTAGGGGAGAAGGCCCAGAGCCAACACACAAGTACAGAATCTTTGACCAAACAGGTCAGGCATGTGAGATTCTAATAGGTGCAGGCAGAACTCTCAGTCTGGGGGCAAGAAAGGTTATGGTTGCTTTGATACACTCTGAATCCTCCTAATCATGAGTTGCTCTGCAAACCACGGAATAATTTACAGAGCTCTGGAGGCCTGCATAGGATATGGCAACCTGTCCCAAACTGCCAGTAAGTTCCAGCATTGCCTGGAATTTCTGCAGTGCTGTGAGTTGCAGCCCCAATATGCTCCCCTATCCCAGAACACCAGTTACACCAGAGCTTGCAAGGGAGACAGTAGAAGGCAACTTTATGGCTGACTTCTTCAGTTCTCGCATCAGGGAATCCTCCACTGGCCAAACCTACAGAGTTTAGAGCAGCCTTGTGCTGCTTTTACTCAAGAAAAGGGCTGTGTACTTTCACCACTGGTGTCAAATGAGATACGCTGATTCTGGGGGACTCAGGCAATTTCTGCAGAGAGGACTATGGGGGCACTACTATGTAGTTCTTGCTAGTTTCCTATGCTACTTGTATCCCTGTGTAAACATTCTGGTACATCAAAATACCCTTCTTTTGTTCCAGAACTCTACATTCTGCCTTGTAATGCAGGTTGGATGCCCAGGTTAGATTATCTGAGTTAAACTACACCTGTGCATGCAAGTGCACACACACCACTCCTCCTTTTCTATCTAACTGAAAGCCAGTCTAAAATTTCTACCAGTTTGGAACCGAGTAAGTCAGTACAACTTCTGCTTCAGTGAGAACCAACTAATCTGAAGAGGCTCTCATCACAGAAGCCATCCCAATGATCTATCAATTCCAAATGTTCCTCTCATCCCTTAGTTAATCTCGAACATCACTCTTCTCCTTTCTTAATTTACTTTAAGAAGAAAGGGAATGAAAACAGAAATGCAAGACCAAATTCTGCCCTCTGAAGTCCCACTGAAGTCACTGGGAACTGCCCACACATATCCGAAAACAGAATTTGGATTAGCCCTTACAAACTCCGGCCTGTGGCAGTTGTATTAACACTCACTCTGACAATGAAAACAAATTTCTCTTTTTCTTAAGGAGATGGGAATTGTCTCAAATTGTGTTAAATATAGCACTAATTGTACTTTTTGACAATTTCCAGAGGACATGCGTCCATGCTGATGACGGATTCTGCTTGATAATGATCCAAAGTAACGTGGACTGACGCATGTTAATTTTCATCATCTGAGTCAGATGCCACCAACTGACGGTTGATTTTCTTTTTTGGTGGTTCAGGTTCTGTAGTTTCTACATCGGAGTATTGCTCTTTTCAGACTTCTGACAGCATGTTCCACACCTCATCGCTCTCAGATTTTGGAAGACACTTCAGATTCTTAAACCTTGGGTCCAGTGCTGTAGCTATCTTCAGAAATCCCATATTGCCACCTTCTTTGCATTTTGTCAAATCTGCGGTGAAAGTGTTCTCAAATCGAACAACATATGCTGGGTCGTCATCCGAGACTGCCATAACACAAAATATATAGCAGAATGTGGGTAAAACCACAGAACTGGAGACATACAATTCTCCACCAAGCAGTTCAGTCAGAAATTTAATTAATGCATTTTTAACAAGCGTCATCAGCATGGAAGCATGTCCTCTGGAATGGTGATCAAAGCATGAAGCGGCATACATATGTTTAGCATATCTGGCATGTAAATACCTTGCAACACCGGATACAACAGTGCCATGTGAACGCCTGTTCTCACTTTCAGGTGACATTGTAAATAAGAAGCAGGCTGCCTTATCTCCCATAAATGTAAACAAACTTGTTTGTCTTAGCAATTGGCTGAACAAGAAGTAGGACTGAGTGTACTTGTAGGCTCTAAAGTTTTACATTGTTTTGTTTTTGAGTGCAGTTATGTAAAAAAAATTCTACATTTGCAAGTTGCACTTTCACAATAATGAAATTGCACTAGTGGACTCGTATGAAGTGGATTGAAAAATACTATTTCTTTTGTTTCTTTTTTACAGTGCAAATATTTGTAATAAAATAATAATATAAAGTGAGCACTGTACACTTTATATTCTGTGTTATAATTGAAATCAATATATTTAAAAATGTGGAAAAACATCCAAAATAGTTACAATATATTTAAATTAATATTCTAATTATTGTTTAACAGTGTGATTAAAATTGTGATTAATCGCAACTTATTTTTTTAATCTAGTTAATTTGTTTTGCATTGATCACTTGACTGCAATTAACTGACAGCCCTAATAATTAGATATATAGATTAAGGGGCATATATAATTATTTAATTGGTTATGACAATAGTGTTCAGAACTCCTGCTTCAAGGAGCCTACAGTAATACCCATAGAGTTAAAAAGTAAAATAAATGAGAGAGAGGCAGGAGAAATGAGATCATCACAGATAAAAAGATACATAAAAATATATTAACTAATGTGCAGTATGTACTGAAAACAGACAACCTGAAAATCAACAAACACTTTAAACTGCTGACACACTGGGCCATATTTTCAAGGGCTCAGCATGCCAGGCGCTGAGAGCCTCATGGACTGTCATTTTGTTCTGTGTTTGTACAGCACCTAGTACAATGGGGTCCTGGTCCGTGACTGGGGCTCCTAGGTGCTATGATCATATAAACAATAAATAATAATAAATCTGAAAATCCGGTCATAAATGTCACATCAGTGGTTGCTGAGTACTTAGCACCTTTTAAAAATCTGGCCCTTCTTTAGGTGCTTAGGTAAGAACTGGGCCATTTTGAAAACGAATTTCCAATAGTGAATGCTGAGCACCTAAAACCTGGCTCTTTTGAAAATCTGGCTTATATTGATTTACTCATGTAAGAGTTTGTAGGATCAGCACATCAATACTTATTTCAAAAGAAAATCAAAATTCCTCCTTAATAATTCAAAATAATTACTGACATTACAATGCATGGTAAGCCATTGAGAAACAATAGCTAGTTAATATAAGTAGGGAGAGAAATTTTATTTAACATGTACAGGCCTCCTTTAGTTCTTATTAGACATTAAATGTATTATAGTTCAATATCTTATTCAGAATATGCTTATACGCTAATGTATTAAGTTAAATTTCCACGTTATTGGACCACTGAAGTGCACTGTCATTATGATTTTAAAAACTGCTATTTTTCATGTTATTCGAGACTAACTCAACTGAAACTTCTATACAGTTTCACGCACAAGCAACAATTTGTTTTCATGAGCTCACTCCAGAAGAAAGCTCTCCTATGGGCAGGTTATTTTGTAACTGTCTGATATAAAATTTCCTATTCCTCCCCCTGAAGCAACTGGTACTGGCCACTATCAGAGACCAGATATTGGATAAGATGGGCCACCGGTCTGGTCTGGCTATTCCAATTTCTCTCTGATACCAATGCAATGAATGGAGAGGATAAGGGAAATATGTTTGCCACCAACATTTTCCTATCATATTAGTATTCAGGGTGTCTGTGGTGTTCACTCATTCTCACCCCTGTTCCTTACCAATTTTTTAAAATCCTGTTGCACCACTAGTTTCTGCTCATCCTGTGGACGGTATTTAGTGATTTGCATAAGAATTTGGTCTTCAGGACATTCTGTTTCTACACACCTGTAAACCCACCACTATGACACATAACGTTATGGAAGACTTACCTTAGTGTGTCAGATCCATCAGATAAAAATGAATCAGGGCGCCAGTGGTGGATTTTATGAATGTTTGAGAGTTCCAGGGCAATAACATGCTGCATGTAATCATCTTGCCAGGTAAAACCTGTTAAATAAGGACACACTCATAAAAAACAAATCCAACTTGCAAAGTTTGACAAAAACCTGTCTTTATGCAAACAACTATAAATAGAAGCTCTGTTTGCTGAAATGTTTTTCATTCTGCATACTCCAGAAGCCGAACTGCAGGTTCCCCTCTCCTGCCGACACTTTTATTAATCAGGCCTTTCTAAGTACTCTTACAGAAATACTGATCCTGTTGGAGTGTTCTCCTCTAGGAAGGCAGTGGGTGTTCTGATGAGGGTTAAGAGGAGATTATACTTAATAGAATTTTAGAATTTTAGCGGCTAGTCTCGAAGGTGCTAGAAGCCAGCTTTACTGAATAATAAAGAGTTATTTTGGGTTAGTTGTTGAGTTATTTCTAGCTCAGCTATTGTGAAAGAGCTTTCAAACTGAACGGTAGTAAATAATGGAAAGTTACTTCTCACAGGTGATTTACTCATTTCTCTGCACCTCACAACTTATACAGTGCATTGCCCTTTCCGTGTAACCTCCTCCTGTAAAACCAACCATTTAGAGTGGTAAGGGGATAGTGTTGTTACAGTGGAAGCAATTATTGTGACGTTTCATGACCTCATCTGGGGGCATTTTCTGGTATCTTTATACTCAAATGTTATGACAAAGCTTTATAACAAGGATGAATTTAGTTATGAAAGTAACTTCCATGTGATTATGCATTAATTAGATGCACTGCTGATCACATGGTAATTATGCTTGGAATAATGATACAACTCCAAGAATAATTGTTATCCAATTTGTAAATTTTAGATGTTATGGTAACACTTTAGTTTGTAGAAATACCCCATGCAATTACTGTAATTATTTAATAACTAAATATCACATAACTGCAGAGATATTCTACTTTTATGACTTGCACAGTTACACAGAACCATAAACCTCAATAAATTTACACGTACCCATTTAATCAAGTACTGTGATCATTGTAAGGAATAGTCTTGTTATAAATGTTCTCTCGCACGTATAACCTGCCCACATAAAGGAGGGAGGGCTTTCTAGTGCTTCGGGTAGGACTTGGCAGCAGGATGTCTGTGAAAAACAGTTACCAATCTCACACATATATTGTAAGGCTTAACGAACGTTTGTAAAGTGCTTTGAGATCCTCAACTGAAATGCATCATAACCTGGATTCACCAAGACATTTTCTGTGTGACTATTCATGTTAGGCTAGGGCTAGAAACATTTGCTGGTATAGCAATGTCATTTAGGTATGTGACAATTTTGCAACATATCTATATCATCAAAAGCCTTACTGTAGCACTTATGTCAGCCAGCATAAAAGTGCTTTTGTCAGTATGGCTTATTTCACTCACCAAACCAGTATAAGCTACACCGATGAAAGCACTTTTTTGCTAGTCTAAGATGTGTCTTGTTATAGGACAGGTTGGCCAGTACAGGTAACAGGAAATATTTTCCAGTGTAGACTAGGCATTGGGCTTCTGCATAAGTACCTTGTTGAATGTGGGACTTGTTGAAGTACAAACTGGATTGGGGGTGGAGAAGTGCATAGTTACAATGTTTGGAAATGTTTCCCTGTCAGTGAAGTTCCTCTTTGGAGCTGGAAATTTATTTTTTGTTAATAGAAAGTTGAACAAATCCTTGGAATCACTGGGGTAGTATAAGGGTTTTAGCAAATAAATAAAACTATATGGCATATAATGGATCCATTGTCCACTTCCTCCTCCCTCTCCCATCCTCAGAATAAAATTATACACAATTTTGCTGTGAAAATACTTTATTTAAAAACATCTCTGATGTTTATAGCTACTCTAAATGATTTTGAACGCTGGGGGGGAGGGAGGAGAGGGGAACGTCCAACACTTTTTTGAGATCTGTTGCAGCCTTTTCAAATGCAAATCCCACCTTTTCAAAAGCTGAACTGTAAGGGGAAGGATTCAAACCATTTGCAGACGTTTAAACCTAAGATTGCTCAGAGAATGTATTCTTAGCTGAATACCTAAACAATGAGTCACCGTGGGTTTATAGTAATTGTTACATGGTATTATTAAATTATTTTAGGATTAATGTGCCTAATGTGTTCAAGTTTTTTCCACAATTGCTTAGAACTGTTTTTACAAAGTCACCTAGAAGGGAAAACTAAGAAGAAAATCAAGTCTAGGTGATTGTAGATATTCAGCATAATGGATCAGCCAGATATAAATTTATATGAAAGGCATTAACGCTGATAAAACAGATCATTTAAGAAAATGTCTGTACATTTTAACAAGTGCTTCCAAAAGAATTAAGGACCCATCCTGCAACTGTTAGCCAACACAAATAGCCCCATTAAAGTCTAAGGGACTACTCATGTAAGTAAAGACTACTTGCATGAACAAAGGCGGTAAGATCGAGCTCTTAGTTGTAAACTAAGATTATGGAATAGAGCAGTGGTTCTCAACCTTTCCAGACTACTGTACCCCTTTCAGGAGTCTGATTTGTCTTGCGTACCCCAAGTTTCACCTCACTTAAAAACTACTTGCTTACAAAATTAGATATAAAAATACAAAAGTGTCACAGCACACTATTACTGAAAAATTGCTCACTTTCTCATTTTTACCAAATACTTATGAAATGATTTGAATATAAATATTGTACTTACATTTCAGTGTGATATTTAAACCTGTTTTTCACTTGTGAGCCTTGTCTGAAGTCAGAGCCCCACTTTACTGCTAAAGCATGTAATTTAGCTTAACAGGGCCCCCTGTGGCATGGGGCCCTGGGCAGTTGCCCTGCTTGCCACCCCTCTAAATCTGTCCCATGACCTCCGTGCGGGTCACAACCTCCAGGTTGAGAAACACTAATCTAAATGAGTTGAGTACCCTCTGGAAGACCTCTGCATACCTTGGGCTGAGAACCACTGGAATAGAGTATATACCCACACACACACTTCTCTAGAAACAAAGCCCAGGATTCATCTGCAATACCTGCAAAAAGATACAAAACTCACCTATATGTGTCTATTGATATCCACGGACTTATATGTCAATATAGTTAATAGCCATTTCAACAAGCTTTCATCTACACAGTCCTTGTCAAAAATCAGCCCCCCATTGCAAATACCACCTCAGGACAATAAAGAATTGTAATCTTACTTTTTAGTGGCCATCACAGTTATGTCTGTCATGGAATCTAGGATTATTTTCTTCCTTCCATTGCACTATACTAGCATTTTTTCACAATGCATTCCAGACTATTACAAGTATGAAATAGTAGGGGTGTGAAGGAATACAAGCGAGGCACTAAAAAGAGGTGTCTTGTCTGGACGTTAAAAACAAAAAGAGAATCTCCATTTTTGAATCCCTACACTTTTTTCTAACTCAGATGGGGGTGCTGCACGAACGAGTGGTGAGGAACCTAAATCTTTATTTGTTCAGGAAAATCTTCTCTCCTTACCTATTAGTCAATATTGCGCTTTTTTCTTTTTTTAATGTAACTATCTCAGGAACTGCAGTGATGTCTAAAGCTAACCTTATGCCAGTCATGTTCCAGGTTTGTTTCAGTATAAAAAAAATTCTCTCCCACATGCTGAGCTCAATAAAATAACACATGGAAGAGTTCTAATACCAACCTGACAGCTACATTCAAAATTAATGTTGAGAAGCAGTGTATGACGCCGTATGGCAATTTCCTGTCCCCTTTGTCTATAACACCACACCTAGCGGCTGCTCCTGGCTCACAACCCAATTATAACAATTTAACTCTGCTGGCTGAACAGGATCACAGTGGTGCTGTTGTATGCACATTACTTCCATGTCACTAAAATGGGACTGTACTGTGGGACACGCGGTTACCGATTAACTGTCCCTGCCAGAGCTCTGTCTAGGCTGTGTATTTTCTAACTGTGAATTCCCACAGTTGGAGAATGCAAAACCATACAAACCAATTGTGCACTCTTGTGACAGAATGATCCTGGGAGGTGATTTAATTGTTGCAAGATCTCTCCTGAGTAATATTGTGAGGGAGGGAGATTTGGGCGAAAGCCACAGGTCTGATATTCTTTTTCCTCATGGAAGAAAAACATATTTCCTCTTCCTGGGTGAGGCAGTAGAGGGTTTACTTCTATTTTTCCAAAATTGAAATTCCACAATCTAAATTTATGTTGAAAAGAAATGACAAGCCAGAGTCACTGAAAGCCTGAGGCTGATCTCTCACAGCTGTGAGAATCTGGAGTAGCTCTGCAGAACTTGAGCTGCATATCAAAGTGAATGAGGTACATCAGTGTAACTCTGGAATTAGAATCATAGAATATCAGGGTTGGAAGGGACCTCAGGAAGTCACCCAGTCCAACCCCGGCTCAAAGCAGGACCAATCCCCAATTTTCGCCCCAGATCCCTAAATGGCCCCCTCAAGGATTGAACTCACAATCCTGGGTTTAGCAAGCCAATGCTCAAACCACTGAGCTATCCCTCCACCCACAACAGAGATCAGTCTGGTCCTTCCCATATTACCATCAGAGGATCTCTCTGGATATTTCCTCTTCACTGCAGAATTAACACAAATCATTACTGTTATTATTTATATTACAGTAGCACCCAGAGACACCAACTAGGCTCCTGTTGTGCTAGGCACTGAACCCTGACTGTGCAGACTGCCCCAAAGGTATCCAATTTAAGTATTTAAAAATTGTAAAAATAACATGAACTTAAAAACAATGGCTGTGCTATATTTTGAAAATACTCTGGGAACTGGAGATTTACACTACATGGGCAATATCAGAATCTGACCCTAAGAGTATGGACTCAGAATTGTCTTCACATTTGTATTGCAGTTTCATTTTTATCTTACATGATTTGCTATTGCCCTCACACTAGTTACCATCCAAATTTACAGAATTATTAAAATATAATCACAATTCATAGTATCCATATTTTCCTTGTCTGATTTTTACATTTTGTAACTAACCTCCATGGCTCTGTTGTTCTTTGCCTCCTATCTTAGTAAAACTAGGTGCCCATCTAAATATACTGGACCACATCCTGAGCTGATGTAAATCAGCATAGCTTCATTGACTTCAGTGGAGCTGTGCTTATTTTCACCACTCCACTGAGCATCAAGCCCACTAACTGCACTCCTGGGCTAATATAAAAACAATGTTAACATTTTCAAAATTTGATCACTCACAGCTCAATACATCCTTCTACTGCCCTTCCATCCCCAAACCATTTCTCATTCAGAATGTAAAATCTGCCTATTTCTTGTATTAATGTCATGCTGTGTTGGCCTATGAAGGAAAACGATAATGTCTAAGCTTGACAAGCATGCTGGTATAAATCGGCATAGTTTAGTCTAAGTTAATGGAACTATGCCAATTCACACCAGATGAGGATCTGGCCCATTGAATCTGCCCATTCATACTACTGATTCTTTTCTCTAACACTGAGGGTGAAATTCTCAGGGCTACGTCCAAGAGTCTGAGAGCAAGTCAAATGAACCTGAGTGGATAATGTGATGGGATTACTTTGGCTTTTGTGCCAACTGAAATCCAAAATAATTAGTTCTGCATCAATATATTGGCAACAAAGTGATTTTTCCATATCAAGTCCATTCAAAGTGACAGGAGATTATTACATATTGGCCGCAAACTATAAACTAAAACCTGATCCTTCTCTCTCCCTGCCACCCATAAAGACCAGCAAACCTCAAAGTTGAAGCTAGAGCATGTTACTTATTTGATTCTATTTCTCAGTTGTGACATTATTTTCCACTTTTTAATTATATTTTCCTTTTTCTCCTGATGCAGCATATAGTGACTGAATTGGCCTCATTAATACTACAAAAAGTAATTTTCCCTCTGTTGATATTCACCCCTTCTTGTCAACTGTTCGGAATGGGCCACATCCACTCTAACTGAACTGGCCTTGTTAGCACTGACCCCCTACTTGGTAAGGCAACTCCCATCTTTTCATGTGCTGTATATTTATACCTGCTTACTGTATTTTCCACTCCATGCATCTGATGAAATGGGTTATAACCCACGAAAGCTTATGCCCAAATAAATTTGTTAATTTCTAAAGTGCCACAAGGACTCTTCGTTGTTTTTAAGTTTTTCTCTCAGCTTCTTTCAACTGATACCTTATTTCAGTCAGGAAACTCTCCATTGCAGAGCTCAGAGAATTTCAGCACCCATGCTATGTGTTGCAAATTGTTAAAGCCTTCTTTAGCTGCCAGAATGTCTGCAGAATTGTGCGTGATTGGCTTTCTTCCCTATTTTCACAACAGACAGGTCAACATATAGACATAACTTTCTGCAGGCTGCCTTTCCAGATACCCTAGAGGAACAGCACTTGTTCTCATCCCAGGCCTCCATTTGCAGAGCTCAAGGACATATCCAGTGATGTTCACATACTGTAATACTGGTTTGCTCTCAATTGCAATTTTACTTCCTGGGCTGCTGTATCTATAGCAAGATTCATGCTTTCAAGTGCCACATTGTCGACCTATGAATGCAGTCAAAGATGTTTTCCATTACAATAAAAGAAAACAAGGACTTTTTCTAATAGCAATTTTGCAATACAACCCTCACTGGCAGGTTAATGGCAACAATAATTGTGAAGAGGCAACAACCACCTCTCCACACAGGTAAGGCTGCAGCTATTATTATAAGCCCTATTTTATAAAGGGGTTGATATATCGGGCTTGGAATATAAATTTGGCCTGAAAATTAACAGATTTATTGTGAAGTCAAACTTATTACAAAGTTTGAAGCAAATTTTTCAAAGTATTTTCGAGTTACAGTTCACTAAAAACTACCTTGCTGTTGTCTCCCTTTAGGTTAAAAACATCTGGTTACTGATCTTTCACACTTGCCACGGAATTAAATCTCCTTCTAATTTTGTTCACCAGTTATATTTGACATAAACTGCTGCTAGTTATAAAAAGTTATTAATGATTTTGCTGTGGGTATTTTGAGTCCCAGTACTGTCTCCTTCAATTTTAATAGGCATCATGTGCCTAGTCTTGCTCCCATCTCAATTAAGACTTTTTGGCAATTGACTTTACTGGGAGCTCTGCTTTGGGGCTAAAACATCACCGTTCCAATCTGAGGTGTGTTTTGTTTTATTATGGACAAGTGGTAGTCTCTCCATAATTAAGACCATCATGCTGTCTGGATTGGCTGATGACCATGAAGGCTAATGTCAAGAAGCAAGGCAGAGGCCCCAAACTGGGTGCATGCTCTGTAATTAGATGTCACCAACTCAAGAACAAATGTGAACTCCTGAATCGCTATAACAGTCTTACCATGGAGTCACAGACAGTCCTCTTGGGCATTCCAATCTATCTTGCCACACAGGCAAGCTTCACTCTGTGATAGTTGGCTGCTATACACCAAAGACCACAAAATATTCAGGTTGCTTCCAGACCCAAGAGAGCAGTCACTTAACCCAGGTCAATTTGTACCTTAGATCTATCTGTCACCAATGGTTGTAACTAGGGTGACCATATTTCCCAATGCTGAATATGGGACACCTGGTAAAATTACTCGTATTTATGCAAGTTCTATGGCAATCAAGCTGAACTATGCAGTACAAATATTCAAATTAACATCAAGTTGACTGAGCCTCCTGTTAAAAAGAAATACTGTGTAGTTGGATTCTTTTTATTTACCTTCTTATCTTTTTAAGGCTTTAGGGTTCACACAGAAAGGGGTGACACACACACATCCCTACCTTCCCCCCACACACACTGGGAGAGATGACACACACTCCCATACACCTCTCCCATACGGGGGGAGGGGGTGACTGACCGACCTGATCCTCCCTGACCGGCGCTCTCCACCCTCCATGCCTGGCCGGGCCCTTGGGACGGACCCTCCTCTCCTGGTACCTGGCACCACATCTTCCCGAGGCAACATGCCCCCTCCCGTCTCCCAATTTCTGCCAAGGTTCACACCAGAACGTGGCCAGCAGCAGCCTTTTGGCACTGTGCAGGAGGGATGGGATGGGAGCTGCTTCCAGCCATAGGGCAGGAGGAGGTGGGTTGGTGAGCTGAGTGCTCCTGCCAGGGGCTGGTTCTCTGCACAGCTCTGGGAGTGGGATGCACCCTGCCAGGGAGGATATGGAGGAGCAGCGGGGCTTGGGAGAGGGATGAAGGGGCAAAGCAGGGAGAGGACAGCGAGAGGGGGAGCATGTAAAGGGCTGATGGGTGGGAAGCAGAGGCAACACGTAACCAGCCGCCGCCTGGTCCCTGCCTGCACTCACCAAACACCGCAGCCCACAGCGTGCAGCCAGTGCTGTCCGGAAACGGGACGGGGCGAGGCCCTGCTGGCCGAGAGCTGGCACGCAGTGGGGGCTGCGCTGGCGGACCAGCAGGGGGAGTGGCCACGCCCCGTGCACTGCAGCTTTGTCCCGCCACCAGCCTTGCACACCTACCCCCATTGTTGGCCACTGGGGGGGAAAAAAAACCACACACTGCTGGTGAGCAGGACCCACCAGTATTAATGGGGGGGGTGGAGGGGAGACAGAAAATACTGGGCAATTTGCCCATTTTTAAGGAAAAGTTGTGACACCTGCAGAAAGGCTTAAATACGAGATTGTCCCTTTAAAAATGGGACGTCTGGTCACCCTAGTTGTAGCCAATCCTGTAGTAAACTAACTAAAGATTTATTAACTAGGAAAAATAAATGAGAATTATTACAAGGTTAAAGCAGGCAAACATATATACACAAATGAGTTATTGCCTATGGTTTTAAAAGGTGGGAGAATTGTAGTAATCTGTCAGCTATGAATGTCTGTTAGGGCTAACCCAGTTGGCAGCCAGTATCAAGCGGAGTGCCCCAGAAGTCAGTCCTGGGGCCCGTTTTTTTCAACATCTTCATTAATAATCTGGATGATGGGATGGATTGCACCCTCAGCAAGTTTGCGGATGACACTAAAATGGGGGGAGAGGTAAATATGCTGGAGGGTAGGGATAGGGTCCAGAGTGATGTAGATAAATCGGAGGATTGAGCCAAAAGAAATCTGATGAGGTTCAACAAGGATAAGTGCAGAGTCCTGCACTTAGGACGGAAGAATCCCATACACTACTACAGGCTGGGGACCATCTGGCTAAGCGACAGTTCTGCAGTGGATGAAAAGCTGTATATGAGTCAACAGTGTGCCCTTGTTGCCAAGAAGGCTAATGGCATATTGGGCTGCATTAGTAGGAGCATTGCCAGCAGATCTAGAGAAGCGATTATTCCTCTCTATTCGGCACTGGTGAGGCCACATCTGGAGTATTGTGTCCAGTTTTGGGCCCCCCAGTACAGAAAGGATGTGGACAAATTAGAGAGAGTCCAGCAGAGGGCAATGAAAATGATTAGGGGCCAGGGGCACATGACTTATGAGGAGAGGCTGAGGGAACTGGGCTTATTTAGTCTGCAGAAGAAAAGAGTGAAGGGGAGATTTGATAGCAACCTTCAACTACCTGAAGGGGGGTTCCAAAGAGGATGGAGCTAGGCTGTTCTCAGTGGTGGCAGATGACAGAACAAGGAGCAATGGTCTCAAGTTGCAATAGGGGAGGTGTAAGTTGGATATTAGGAAAAACTATTTCACTAGGAGGGTGGTGAAACACTGGAATGGGTTACCTAGGGAGATGGTGGAATATCCATCCTTAGAGGTTTTTAAGACCCAGCTTCACAAAGTCCTGGATGGGATGATTTAGATGGGGTTGGTCATGCTTTGAGCAGGGGGTTGGACTAGATGACCTCCTAAGCTCTCTTCCAACCCTAATCTTCTATGAGTCTATGATCCTGGGCTCTACTTTGGTTTCATAGCTCTGGCCCTATGAGAGTCCAAATAGCCAAAGAGATGAAAAATGTTCTTTTCAGCTATTTTTATTTCCTTCTTCCAGAATTCAAGCTGATGGGATGAGCCCTTTTGCACATAGCCTCTTCATGGTGTGAGGGGGCATTTAACAAAGTCTTTGTATTGTGTTGTTCCACAATGCCCCATTTAGTTTTGACAGCCCTTCTTGATGGGCAGGAGACAATCCCTCCTGACTGGGTTCACAATTTCAGAGCAAACTTTTTTTTTACAGTTATAAAGCAAAAACTTAAATATTCTCGTATAGCATGTGAGAAAGATGTTATAAGTGAGATTATTGCATGCAGTAACTCACAGGCATTTCATTAACGCTAAACACTAAATACATTGTTATAATTTCAATGCCCATCTTTACCATACTAACACACAGGTGAAACAGACTGTTTTCCAGCAATGAATTTGTCAGTGCTTGGATGAGGCCTAAAGCCTGGCAAGAGCTGGCATGTGGTCTGCCAGCATTACAAAGACTACAAGATAATCCTGTGCCTGATTTTGATTTACTGCTGGTAACGCCAAAAAGGGGTGTGGGCGGCAAGGAATCCTTTACCTTTCAAATATTTAGAATTAAGCCTCAATGGCAACTTCCATATTTTCTGGGAAGTTTGGTTTGGTTGAGTAGGCTATTTCATGAAATTAGAAGACAATGGCTCCTTTTTGAAGATTCTCCAATATTTAATGTTTCTTTGTATCCCTCCATATGCCACAAAATTGGACACACAAGTGAATATTGAGACACTGGCTTATGCAAGAGACAGTTCCCAAGAGCAGAAATAGACATGCTTTCTCTGTCAGCGAAGCTGATGGAAGCAAATTTAAAATATAGGAAAATATTTTCATCTGCTAACTCTGAACATTTCATCGAGGCTACTTTTCAAAAACATATGGCAAATTCAGGATCTGGTAAGTATAGTTAATCCTCCTCCAATCCCCACCAACGTGCCCCTCTGACCTAAGGTAATGTGCACAGGCACTTGACCTCAATAGGCAACCAGTACTGCCAACCCGAAGAGTTCAAGAACACCATGTCATCCTCCCACAGCCCAAAATCATGAGATTGAAAGAACTACAAAAATATTGATTTGGGTCTGCTATCTGATTTTCTGAGTTTTTCTGGGGGAACCACCAACCCCACAAAAATTCAACTTGAAATCCATACCTTAAATGCTCAAACAAAAACTGCAGGCTTCCTGGCCACTCTCCACTGGAAGACTCCAATTCACTTTCTAGAGTGGAGGAGGTGTCATCCTTTCACTCTCCATTCCTTTTCTCTAAAATTATCCCGCCTCTTTCTCCATCTTCCTAGCTCCTTCCCCGCCTATCATAGCTCTCCTTTCCCTCCCTACCCACAGTTTCATTCACCTATTCCACCATGTAGGCGGTTTTCTGGGCAATGATGATGATTTTACAATGCTGAAAATGAATGGCACTTTCCACATGACCATCTGTGATGCCCATAAATTTCACAGCTCTGTTTTCCTGTCTAGTTTATCAATTCTGTTTCAAGACAGCAATAGTACACATCAGCCACATTGTCTGGAAGATCCCCTTAGTTCCTAGAGGAAGGAGTTTGGAAGTCCCTTATCCTCGGGAATTATAACAAGCACCTGTGACATAGTATAGTTGGCCAGAAATGTACTGCTGCTTTGGTAATTAGCAAATTATGTAGATATACCTGTTGTATTCAGCCAAGCAAATTCAACTCAAATTCCAACTTTCTTCATATACTTTTAAATGCCTATCGGAAAAATTCTTCCTTCAGAGTGTACAGTGGATAATGAATCTTACCTCTGATCTACTTCTCTCCCTATACGTACTGGACTCCCACTGACGCCCATGTAAATCAATTTCCACATGTTAAAATGGGCCTTTAGTTGTGTGTGCAAAGGGACGCAAAACAGATGACTCTGAAAATGCAGTTACTCGTTTGTAAGTGCAAAATCCTCTTAAGCGTCTGTTTTTGAATGTGAATCCTAATGGTTTACATAGAAATATTTGTATCAATTGTATGTGTTGGACAGCAGTCAGAATAAAAGACTATGCAATATGTTTTCAGTACAGAACATGGAGAAAGCTGGCATACTTGAAAATTTTTTGTTAATGAGTGCCGTGCACCCACACACCATTCTCTACCTAAGTCAGCACCAGTGCAAATCAACCTTGAGAATCAGAGATTAAACAACTGCTCATTCAAAATTATCAGAAACAAACTGCAATAGATATATGTAGTCTATATCTGTTTGTATACTTCTCTCCCCCACCCTTTGTCTCTTTTCTTCTTAGATTGCATATTCATACAAGCAAAGGACTTTTTGTTGTATGTATTTGTACAGGGCCTACACAATGGGTCCCAATTCCAACTGGAGCCTGTCAGTGCTACATTAAAAATAACAATAATTACAATACCCATTGTTGTTAATAATATAGCAAATGCAGAAATGAGGGATGATTTCCCTTTAGGAATCTGGGAAAGATCACAATGGCCAAAAGCCTGAAACTTTCCAGTGAAGAATTATGGCCAAGAGGGTGTACCTGAAGCAAAGATGAATCCCATGCAGCTCAAACTGCATCAGCAACTATAAAATATTAAATAAAACAGCTGATGTACTGCCCCATGCACAGGAAATGCACACAGAGTGAGCTTGTTCAATCCCAAAATGCCACCTACTATTTCCAGCTTGAGTACTTTCAACTATGTTATTTCCATTTTCTTGTACATGTAACAAAGCTCTGTCCTTGCCTCCGTGGGTCCCGTGTTTCCTGGCGGATTTCGCTAGCCTCAGAGGCTCACTGTGACCCTGCACGTAACCCTTCTTTCTCTAGAGACAAGGGTCACAGTCTACTGAGCCATTTTCATCGTAAGCCAGCAAGGGAGGTGAGGAGAAGTTATCCTTCCTTGCACGGTCTCTCTTGTCTCCCAGTCTCAGTGATTAATCAGGGGGCAAAGGTGGGGGGGGGAGCCCCGGGCCCACCCTCTACTCCGGGCTCCAGCCCAGGGACGCTAATAGTATCAGCTATGGTAGCTGACCTTTTAGAAACATGACATGTACAATTCATAGAATCATAGAATATCAGGGTTGGAAGGGACCTCAGGAGGTCACCTAGTCCAACCCCGGCTCAAAGCAGGACCAATCCCCAATTTTTGCCCCAGATCCCTAAATGGCCCCCTCAAGGATTGAACTCACAACCCTGGATTTAGCAGGCCAATGCTCAAACCACTGAGCTATCCCTCCCCCCACAGCAGCCCTCACTTCCTCAAACTCCACTTCACCCTTACGTCAGGGCCTCCTTCCTTGTGCCTGATATGGTGTGTGCTACTCAGCCTCTCCAACAGCGCAACTTCCTCCCACAGCTCCTGACATGCACCCCCACCGGACTAACTGGGAGGCTTTTAACTAGTTTCAGCCAGCCCCTGATTGGCTTCAGGTGTCCCAATCAACCTAGCATTCTCCCTGCTTTCTGGAAAGTTCTTAATTGGCCCCAGGTGTCTTAATTGACCTGGAGCAGCTTCCATTTCACTTAACCTGGTACCAGGGATTTGTTTAGCCTGGAGCTAATATATCTATCTCCCACTACTTTTCTATAGCCATCTGGCCTTACCCCGTCACACAAGAGACAGCTTTTTACCTTGCTACAATTGCATGGGAACAGGACACAATGTACAATAATGCTCTTTGCTTTTTTACTTAGGAATTCCTGGTATGCATGTGTCTTAGTCTCCAGCTGATGTAGTTCCATATTTGAAGTCCATTCTTTCCCCCTTGACACAGGACAGCTAGTAGTTCAGTAAGCAGCAATAGATCTCTCTTTTTGGATCACTCCTGAGATGTTGATTTAAGATTTATTGATTGTTACTAATACTTTATCAAGTATACTCTGTCTGGTCCCTGAGTAACTGCTTCCTTTCTAGCTTCTTTCCTGTCTGTCACTAGTTACTGTCTCTTCCAACAGAGTACTTCTAAGATTGTTGCTACTTTATAGTATCCATATCAGAAGAGGGGCTGAGCTGTAATACACAGATGTGGAGCCAAACATCCTTTAAATTTGGGAGAATTAGCAAACAGAGTTTTCATTCATGCCAATGAATAATACATCACTTCACTTTTAAGAACTTTAGAGATGCCATTTATTGCTTAAAACCATGAAGTGATTTCAACTTTGTACAGCATTACGGTTTTACTTGTGATTAACACGGTGCTCAAAGTTCAGTGAAAAGCTGAGGCTTCCAGGAGAACATGTACCATGATGAAACTATGTTAAAGCAAAATGCACACATGGCATATAAACTACCCACCATTCTCAGGTCAATTTCTGTTCTGTTTACTTTTAATCCTTCTCCTTTGAGAGCTCTGTGTCTTTAGCTAAAAATGTAAATATTCTGGAATAGCTCCACTAAGTCAAAACTACATAAGAACAACAAGTACTGCCTGTGTCCAAGATGTTTGGTATGAACTAGATTTAACCTGCTTGGGACAGGAATTCCACCTTGCTACCAAAACACCAATCACACTGATGAGAAATAACCACAATCATAATGCTAGCAGCTTTTTTTAAGGCAGGTTATTAATTTATATTTGTAACAGTCATAAAAATTTCAGATACAATTATTATATTTCACATCCAGTGCTCCTTTTATCCCCACATTTAATCTTTTGTTCCAACTAAAGTGTAAAAAGAAATAGACTATTTATTTATTTATTTATTGGAATATTGCAGCTTGTATTCACAAAAACATGAAATTGAAATAAAAAAGGAAGTTCTTTCCCAAAAACTTTTTAAGGTTTTTCATGCGACTATTGTGCCTGTGAAAGGTGTTGGATTAACACATTTGGAAATCCAAGTCCTCATTTGCTCAAAGAGTTCAGTACAGGCTTCCCCACACAGTCCTCTTCAATTAGCCATAACTCTCATCTGGAGAGACCATGCCTAGAAGGTGTGAGTGTATTTCAGTCTCCAAGCCCACTGTCTTTGCTGAGACTGTCAGTAATTGCGCCAATTAGTGCCAATTGGAATTGTGGCCTTTAACATGGATGTTGATCCACTAGGAAATAGACTGTAAGCACTAGCTCCCTTCAGGACTAGCAAAATACAATGGGATTTGGCATACAATGAATCCACAGGCATTTTTCAGAATGCACAGCTTGAAAACAAAGCCACACATTTGTCAGAGAGAGGAAGATAGCGGGGGTTTGTTCCTACAGCAAAGACAAACACAACAGACAAGTTCTATCTCCGTGGCCCTGTATAAACTGGGAAAATGCACCACGTTAAAACATATGTTTAACTAGTACAATGTTAAACACATTTTAGCCCTTTGTATGTTTAACAAGGACCCGCTAAGATGCTTTTAAATACAATTGTTCCTGTCCCTACCTAATCATGTTTAGCTTCATGCTAGTTAAAATGCATTAGTCATTTGTATTCACAATATACTTTCTGAGTATAAATATGCCGTATATTTTCTAACTACAAGCCCAATCTTACTGCTTGAATATGAAGACAATTCCTGTTCATCTATGGTATCAAAATAACAATAACCCATCACTGCACAAATTAATCAGTCATGTTGCATAAAGAAATGTTTTCCCCTTTATGAAACATCTAAGTAATTGTTAAATACAAGAACTATTATTTTAATCTCTACAGTTTATCAATCTACCATGAATCATTATCACAAGAGTAACTAGATGGTTTGATTCGATGAGAAGGAGGATGGTCCAGTGGCTTAGGACATTAGCCTGAGAGATGGGAGACCCAGGTAAAATTCCCTGCCCCACTACAGGCTTCTTTTGTGACTTTGGATAAGTCACTTAGTCCCTCTGCCTCAATGCTATCATCCTCATTTTATAGATATGGATCTGAGGCCCATATCCTGAAAGGTATTTAGGTACCTCACGCCCACTGAAATCATGGAAGTGAGGTGCCTAAATAAATACCATTGATTTCAATGGGAGTTACATGAGAATAATAGCACTGCTCTGCCTCATGGGTTTTATAAGGATGAATACTGAGATACTACAGTAATGGGGGCTGTACAAAAAAAGCCTAAAATAGGCACAGTTTGAAATTGTTATCCATTAGGGTTTACATTGTACATTGTATAGTATCCATTATCCATTGTACAGTATACAAAAGTTTGAGTCACTATCTTTAACCAAGTAGTAAATGGTGATGGTTGTTTTTTTCATCTTCTCAACGTCAGTATATTTCTACACCCTGAATAACAGCTACTAACACACAATAAGCGAATGTATTTCCAAAGGTTTTGATAGTTATACGAGTTTGTCCTTCAACTTTCTGGATGAGATACAAGCAAGCAAAGCTCCATAAGAGTGAGGATTGATATTATAATAATAATATCATATTTCAAAAGAGACTAACATTGCAGATGCAGTTTCATATGTAGCTGCTATGCTCTGTAATAGTATGGATGGAAAGTCTTTCTTACCAGTGGCTGCAGGTATTAACTAACAGTGATATCTTTCCAGACAATCAAGCGCTACACTATTATCATACCTTTGATGTGTTGGAACAGTGTTTGTCTAATTTTCTACCTCCTCAGGGTTTCATGGTTAAATGCAGTGTACAGTTTTCTCCCATGCTTGAGAAAATAAAGCTGGAAAATTACTTAAAAGGGAGGCAGAAATGTAATGAGGAGGGGAACTGGTTTCTTCACTTGTCTGTAAAGCATCATCTTCACCAGTGAGCCACATAAAAACAATGAAAAGTGTTAGGCAACCTTAACCAAAAGTTGCATTACCACTCTGCATATAATAATAATGACAGATGGAACCTGTGGCAGTTAATCTGATTGGTATGGAAACTGTTTGAGTTAATATATGATAAAGAATGCAAATTAAAAGAAGCCAGCCTGTCATACTTAAATACTTTACAAAGTACTTTTATTTAAAATCAGATCTCTGATTCACCGATTGTTTTAGCCAGTTTGTTTTTATGAGACTGCAACTATTTAATAATGGTATAGTGAGCAACTGTCAATCTACAGAACATCCATTCGCTAAAGTATCCAAGGGCTCCATGTTTCCTTACATGACTACTCCCGCGTAGAAGAATGGAAATTTAAAGAATTTCTCCTTCATGCCACAGAAAAAGTTAGTAGTTCAGGCCCATGAATCTGCAGATCTGAAAGCTCTTAACAAGAAGTACTCCGAAAGTCACAGATACGATGAAAGAGAGAGTGGTGCGCGGATAAATTGGTTTAATTGCCCTGCTTCATCCTTGCAACTTTACTAGACAACCCATCTTTACCCAACCAACAGCCCCTTCTCGTAATATTAATGGCAGGATTAGCAGTTTTTAGGCAGTCCAGAGATGGTACGAGATGAATAACCTTTAACGGCTTTGCAAACAGAATCATTGCAGTCCTGTGTCAAAGAATATAAAACATTTTCTTTCACAGCTTAGGAACAAAATGCTTCTCTGATTCAATAAAATGTAAAGGAAAGATGAGAATCTGCTAATGTCATTGCAATTGACAAAACAGACACATGACCTAGAATGATTTTAAAATGTCATTGTTCATTTACTATTTCTGCTCACCTTTGTCTTCATATTTTCTCCAGTCATTCATTTTATTCACATTACACACTGAATGTGCAAACAGGAAAATACCCATGTGACCTACTGGGACACAATCCTGACTACTGGAGGAACTGTGTCACCCTTCCATTGCAATCTTGGGTGTCTTATAATGCCTTGCTGTAGTTGCTCCCGCCTGGGCTGCTCACAGCCTTCCAGTATACAAGTTACGCACAGACACTCAGGATGTGACTGCAGCCTGTCAGCTGCAGCCTTGGTTATGCTGCAGGGTGACCCCAACACACCACTCCCAGCCCAGAAATGTATGTCCTGTACTGCCCAGCCCTCTCCCGAACAGTAAAAATATATTAAGTTTGTTATTCCTTAAAGGGAATAATATGCCCAGTTTATTATTTTAAATAGAGTACTTAGACATTTCAATTTAAACACAGTAGATTAGACAAAACAGTAAAACAAATATATTAACTACAAAGAGAGAGATTTTAAGCGAGTACAAGAAATGAGGCATAAAAGTTAGAAACAGTTACAGGAAAAATAAAGATAAAACACTTACTAGTGCCTAACTTAAACAATATTAGATTCAAGCAAAGTTTCTCACCACATTTCTCACCTCCAACAGATTAATGACCAAACTCTCAGGTCTGCAACCACTCCCCCCACAGCCCCGCCACAGGCCAACAGTAGTTTTCATTTGTCTTCTTAGGTGTGATACCAGAGACCGAAAGAGAGAGAGAGGAGAGTGTTTTGGGCTGTCTGCCCCTTCTTTTTATAGTCCTGTCCCCCCTTTGAGATTCATTTCCAGCTGGGAGCAAGGCAACAGGCAGACTAGTGAAGAAAATAAACTCCATGCTATTTCTTTGGTAAGATGTAGAATTTTGTCCGTGCCGCCTTCCTTGCCAAAGAATGGCCGCTTAGCAGGTAATGGTGCATCAGCCTTGTTTACACCTGGCTGAGGCCTCAGTTTGCCCTTTGTCTTCAAGGAACTGGTTTAGCCACTCCCCAGACTTAGCTAGGAAGCATACATATAACATTGCTATATGCATTTTGCTATGATATTATTGATCAGCAAGTTATGAGTCTTTAAATGATACTTCACAAGACATACCTTGTACAAAGATTATTACAACCGCATGCAGAGTGTGAATACAGGGGTATATTCTGTCATAACCTGCTTTCATTAATCACTCCCTAACTAAATGTCAAAGATTCAGATCTATAAACAAACCAGATTTGCCATTCTTATTGTCTTTCAAACCTTTATTTTGACACAACTACTTCTTTTGCATATTATGCTGCAGCTGATCCACTTTCACTTAAAATAAGGTCAAATTTAATTAATTTTCAACTTATTATGTACAGTATCGGGCCCTGTCTGTAACTATTTCTTGCTTTATTTTAAGATAAAAATATCCCGTCTCTCCCCAAAAGATTATTTTTGATCATCCCTGTTTGATTGGCAGTATATTAATAACAGAGCCCAGATTTCAAGAACAGCATTCTTATAACAAAAGTATTACTATAACAAAATACATTATTTTCAGAGCTCTGTAAATACATCTTTCTCTTCATCCATTATATTTATTATATCATTCACTTTTGTCCTCTATCATCCCAAATGTGATGTCTATGTTCTTTCTTTAGAAGTGTGAGGTTTTTTGTTATTATTTGTTTATTTATATTTAACATCATATAAGAGACTAAATAATACTGTATTAATGGAGAAAAATTTAATCATGTTTTACATGTAGAAATGTTGCAATACACCATGCAGTCACCAGATGTCATTATAAGTAAAGCACCACAAGAGAGCATTGCTGTCAGTGAAATAAATGTCCACAGTGAACATCTTGAATGATTTCAGTGGCATCTGACTTGAAATCAGAAATCAGAAATTCTTATTTTCTAGGGCTCTTCTAGATGCTTAACAAATTATTCTGAGTGGGTGGGGAGAGCGATCTATGAAAATGAACATGCTCCAAAGCCTTACTTGTTTCCACCTGTACTGGTGAAATCCAAACGGACAGAGTCTCTGCAGAGGATTCACATCCATCCTGATATACCCTAGAATCAAGCTGCTTTTGACAGCATGAGCCTTTTTAGTATATGCCTAGGAGCTGGATCCTGCTCCCACCAAAGTCCATGGTACAAGTCCCATTTACTTCAATGGGAGCAAGGGCAAACCACTGGGTTACAGGATGTTAGAGAGGCCTGAAGTCACTCTGGGTGTTAATGTGACATTGTCACACAGCATAACAATGTACTTCAAGAACAAATGAAATGTAAGCGAAGATGAGGGTCTACCCCACTCATGCATCTGCATCATCAGTAATAAGTTGCTCAGGTGCAACTAAGCAGAATGCAGCCATACAACTGGAATGCAGCTAACAATTCTACTGATGAAGCATAAACCAAAACAGAATCACCTCACTCTCCCTAGTGCTAACAGGAGTGAGAAAGTAGACAAACTTTTATTTTTCACTAAAGCAAACAAAGGTGACCTGAATACACACAGGGGGCAGATCCGTTCAGTAAAAAGTTCCCATTCTTATATGGTCACTTTCCAGAATAGAAATGCACTGAAACTATACCATTTTGGGAATTAGACAACATACCAAGAAATGTATTGAGTTGCAAGGTGGGGGAAGCAGCATAAAACATGATTCTCATGCACGCTAATATCACTTTACATAGCTCTGGTATTTAAAAGGTGGATTAAAGTGGGCATAGATTATATTTATGCACTCCGTTTAAGGCCCCTTGACACTGCCAGAGAAGTATAAAGCAGCCTTCATGTAAACGAGAATCAGGATCATTCTATTCTGTTCTACTTAGGTTCTTACATCACACTCATCTTCATGGTAACAGGATTTATCCTCCCTGATGTTACTATTTATTACATGTAAAAGGTGGGGTTCCCCACAGTGAAAATTCGTACCGTTTTTGATATTTCCACAACTAATTTGTCCTTGATTCATGCTGTCCTTAATAACTCTATCTAGGCAGCAGATGTCAGGGTTTTTCATGTGGAGTGAAGCAAAAGTGAAGTCACATCCCTAATAAATGGCTTACTGAATATTTACTTTTACCTAGATGACTAGTTGCTAGTGAATCTTCTTTTGCTAAACCCTATGTTTACATGTTAAAATGCAACATTTACTGAAGCAACTATTCTTGCCAAAAATATGTGGCATTAATAAATCTTCAAAACAAGCCCTAGTAAATGTCACTTTTGCTTAAATGTTCTGCAGAATCAATGACAAGTGATGTTGTCATTGCCCTTGAAGAATCTCTATGTGCAGCTTGTGTTTGGATCTGAATCCTGTTTCTGCCAGAATCAATCCTAAACCACTCTAAAACCTGGCTCAGAAACATACAGTAAAAACAAAACAGGAATGCATCAAAAGCCAAGTAGAAGGAAAAAGTGACCCTGGGGAATTGGAAATTCTGAAATACGTGCAGAAAAGCAAAAAACTCTTTTTTCTACCTTTTCATTAGAAGCTACATTACAAAAGAGCTGTCATGAAATACATTTGCTTATTGATGTTCTGCATGGGAATATTTTGCGACAGACTTTATATGCTACAAAACCCCATAATCAATGCAATTGACACATCTTTTGTATCACATTAGACACCTTCATATTAGATTTGTAAAAGATACAAATACAATGGCTGGTTCAGCCTAGTGCTTTCAAAGCTGGAATCTATTTCAGCATGATGTCAGGCAATACAATATGCTGTGAATTTATCTGTGCATCCTTGACGTTTTTGAAACATCTTCATTTTGTGTGGATCTTATTTTATTTTTAAGAAAAAAAGATGAAAAATGGAAACATAAGAAAAGGGAGTTACATGATACAGGACTTTGAAGCTGTGTTCATTTGCACACAAAAAATGGCAATGCTACATGTGAATTCCATAATTTGGAACTATGTAGCTAGGCACCACTGGAATGCCCTGTCCTATATACCTTAGAAGAGTATACAGAGTAGAGCTGCTGCCTTGCCTCCGTTAGGTGCAGCAGTCAGGAGGGCTCTTCCAAGAAGATGGTACAGCTCCCTGATTCTCTGGCTCATTCGTAACCAGCCACAGCTCTGAGGGTATGTCTACACTGCAATTAAAAACCCACTCCTGGGTTTGTGGGCCTCTGACTAAGGGTTGTTTTTCTAACTGGAGGTGTAGACATTCAGGCTTGGGCTGGGGCCTCGGCTCCCTGCGAGGTGGGAAGGTTCCAGAGTTTGGGCTGCAGCCCAAGCCTGACTGTCTACCCCGCAATTAAACAGCCCTCAGCCTGTGAGCCTGAGTCAGCTGGCAAGGACCAGCCAAATGGGTATAGCTGGAATGCAGCACACTCCAGCCATTTCTTCTTCCCATTTTTGGCATGCCTTCTGTGAGGGCTGCAGCAGGTGGTGGTATAGGACCCAGTTACACCAGCTCCATGCCCACTGTGGGCTTCCCAATGCTAGATGAATCCTCACTTGGGAAAATGCAGCCAGTGAAAAGGGAGGAGAGAGGACTGGAGAATCTAGCCTCATAAACAGCCCACAGTACAGAGCCCCTCTCCTTCAAACTGGACATGGTGCATTCGTCCCTGCCAGCCACAGAGTTTCAGAGATGCAACTGGGTACAGTCCTCTCTAGCGCCTCTGCAGATGCAAGTTCTGTAGGGAGAGAGTCAAGAGCCCATTTTATACCACATACCATATATAATTACCATTTTGGGCTCTTGGCTCAGTCTATGCATACTTTCAATACACTTCCTTCATTAACCATGTCTAGGGAGCACATTTTTAAACACAGCTGTTTCTCTACTATAGGTGCTGAGTAATGTTGAATGTGTTGAAGGTGTATTACACATGCTGTAAAACACTGAATTTTCCCAGTCTAGGCAAAGCCTTGGAGTGAACCCCACCAAGGAAATCCAGGATTAAAAAAAAACCCAAGATTTCCTGGGGCTTCCTAGCAGAAACGGTCATACTCAAAGAAATGAAGAACTAATTTCTCATCTTCGAGTAGCTGCTCGACTACAGATATCCTGTCAGTGGAACAAAGAAAAACAGCCCAAAATTACAGAAATGGTTCCGAAAAATATGGGTGGTTATTTTTATGGAAAAATTAACTCATAAATTATGTATGCAGCAAAACAGAGAGGCCAAATACATACTGGTACTTCGATATTTGGTTACCATTTATTCAATACTGTCTTCTTATTTTTTTCATATTAATGTTTGACAGACACATCTGCTTTGATAAATATTAGTAGAGTCAGTACTTTTACTCAATTTAATGAAGTCTCCAGAAACAACACATCCTGGGTGGTCTAAAGAGGCTCACACTGTAATATGATAATACCCTGCACCAAACAGAGAGATTTGATTATATTATTGTATAATGTTTTTCGAAACAAAAAGATCCATACTGTAATGAGTAACATCCTATTTCCGATGTTTACATAGCAGCGATTTGTAAACCTGTTAAAACTTCCTAAATAAATAAATAGTTATAATCCCCTTGCCCCCAAAGATCTCAGGTTGTACTGTACAATCTCATTACCTATCCTTGGACCTTTTCAGTGGAAATAAATTATGTCACAACCATACTAAAAAATAGCAAAACCATCAGACTTCATACAAGAATTCAGAGCATGTAATGAACAGCTTGCTACAGTCTCTCATTTCAACTACTGAACCCTCAGAGA
The DNA here is from genome assembly GCF_965152275.1 of Natator depressus. Classification (NCBI taxonomy): domain Eukaryota; kingdom Metazoa; phylum Chordata; order Testudines; family Cheloniidae; genus Natator; species Natator depressus. Next base: position 243,506,226 of record NC_134235.1, on the reverse strand, counting down.
TATCTTAATTGATAGAATGAAATAAACCACCACTACTGTTTGTAAATACAAATCCTTTAAGGTGAGGAGTTGAAATGCACTGGAGGAAAAGCTAGGAAATTGTGCTTTCACTCCATTTTTTTTGGCTACATTACAATGAAATTAGAGACTGTTTGAAGCATTTGATGCTTCATTATGCAGACCTTTTTAGATTCAGTTGCTCAAATCCCACACAAAATTAACTGACAGACTTTGATCTGGATTATCTGTTAAAGAAAAATATTTTATGTAATTTTAAACCATGCACCTCTGAAGATGTGTAATACACTAGCAGGAAAATCCCTTAAGAAAACACCTCAAAGATCTATATTTAATTCTGAAACACTTTGTACTAAATATTTTGACTGTTTCATAACTGTAGAATTATAACCCTGAACTATTGGGGTTCAGTGCCTACTTAGTGCTAGGACTTCAGAGCTCTTGAATAAGGCAAGAGATCATCCTCGACCTCAAGGGATCGCTGATGATTATTAGTTTAGTTTGAATTGTAATAGTCCCTCTTCCATTCTCAGTCAAAAGCAGAGGTGTGTAGAAGCCACCTGAAAATTCAAACTAAACTAATAATCATCGGCGATCCCTTGAGGGCAAGGATGATCTCTTTCACAGGTTGTATTTTTCATGGGTTCTTTAGTGACTGAGGAGTCTGATCCTTGAGCCACAGTCTCGTTGGCAGACATTGCAGGTGGTGTTGGAAGACAGGGTCGGGCCATGATTGCTGTGTAATAGTTGTCTTTCCTTACTTTTCTGGTGTTTTTCTGTGACCATGGAAAGGCGATTTTCCTCAAAAGTGAACATTCCCTCTCTGACAAGTCTTTGCCAGGTATCCCTGTCCTGGACTGCTGTCTCCCAGTGTGTGGTATCAATGTCATATGTCTTGAGGTTTATCTTGAGGGTGTCTTTAAAGCGTTTCTTTTGGCCTCCCCATTTCCTTTCTCCTTTGGTGAGTTGGGCATACAGCAGTTGTTTTGGTAAGCGTATATCAGGCATGTGCACACAGTGCCCACTCCACCTCAGCTGGTGCTGGATAATCAGGGCCTCAACACTGAAGATGTTGGCCTCTGTGAGGACACTGACATTAGTGTGATGATCCTCCCACTTTATCTTGAGGATCTTCCAAAGAAAGTGCTGGTGCTGGCGTTCCAGGTTTTTCAGGTGTTTTCTATAGGTCACCCAAATCTCACAGCCGTAGAAGAGAGCTGGGATTTCCACTGCTTTATAAACTAAAAGTCTAGTATGTATTTGCTGAACACCTGATGAGACAATCTACCAAAGGCAAGGCTGGCACAGCGGATTCTGTGCTGAATCTCAACATCTATGTCTGCCCTCTGTGAGAGATGGCTGCCAAGATAGGCAAAATATTCTACATTTTCCAGTACATTCCTTCTGTCAATGTAGATCTTCCTTGCTGGGTCTGATGATTGATCGGAGACTGGCTGGTGGAGAACTTTTGTTTTGTCGATGTTCAGAGTTAGTCCTTGGCTTATGTAAGCTTATGAGGAGAGACACACCTGTCTAGTAAACAGGAGATCCTGGGTTCAATTCCCAGTGGTGCCTTAGTGTATAACTCGGGGGGAGGGATAGCTCAGTGGTTTGAGCATTGGCCTGCTAAACCTAGGGTTGTGAGTTCAATCCTTGAGGGGGCCATTTAGGGATCTGGGGCAAAAATTGGGGGTTGGTCCTGCTTTGAGCAGGGGGTTGACTAGATGACCTCCTGAGGTCCCTTACAACCCTGAGATTCTATGAATTAAGGGTTGTTTGTAGAGCCTCCTTTGAGCGTGCAACCACAGCAAAATCATCTGTGTATCATCACGCAGATACTAATAATAATTACTTTTCTTAACCTTGAAAATTATTTAGATTTAGTTGAGTTTTGGCTGACTGATTAAGTCAGTTCTTATCTCCTCCAAGACCAGTTGGTTCATCCTTCCTTTTTACCACACAAATAGGTCTAATTAAGAGGATGTTGTAAATGGCCATGTGAGCAGCAGGAAAAAAATAAATGTGCTATACAAGCCATGTCATTTCATTAAGAGCATACTCCAGGTTTTACTGTGTATCACACACAAACTCAAACACATACAGCCTCCATACTTCTTCCTCATGTTAGCTACTCTTGTTTATTTCAACTGAGAAGCCACTGACCCTTGAAATTATTTACACATGTCTTGAAGACATAAGTGGTTTTAACTTACTGCTACCTCACAACAGCTGTACTTTAAAAACCTCTTTGTTTCCCCTGGAAGAGATGAGTGCACACACAAAAATATCTGTAGCAAATGTTAAAGGTTTGAATGAAACCCGGAAATGAGGAAATTCAGAGTTGGCTTGACTTATCTGTAACAAGTAACAAACCCCAGGTTCACTTCTAACCTCCCATCCAGCATATACAACAATGTTATACCGTAGGCACAGCAAGGTAACTTTAACTTTGAAATCAATGCTCTTTGTCAGTACAAGTCAGGCCATGAAAACAGGCATTTCTAATGAATTCACAGAAGGCAGATCTACACTTAAATTCTACAGCGCCGCGGTAGCGCTTCAGTGAAGACACTACTATGCCAATGAGAGAGCTTCTCCCATCAGCGTAGTTAATCCACCTTTGTGAAAGGCAGTAGCTATGTCCATGGGAGAAGCCCTCTCATGGACATAGCGCTGTTGACACTGGCTCTTAGGTCGGTACAACTGCATTGCTCAGGGGTCTGGAGTTTTCATATTCCAGAGTGACAGAATTATACCGATGGAAGTTTATCACGTAGACCTGGCCTGAGACACCCTTTAACTGAAGTGGCAACAGCACACACACAGCTAGAATATTGGAAGCAACTGCAATATTGTGTTTTCATCAGCAAAGGGACAAAAGCTTTGTTATTTCTGAAGGCTACATTTATATTCAGTGTAATAACTCAAAGTATCATTGCCTGACACCATTAAGAGATGGAGGTCAAATATGTCAAGTTAAAAAAATATTACATTCACCGCTCATACAAAAGAGTAAATAGGCTCAGATTGTCATGAAGCGCAGTGACATTATTTAAATGTCTTTGTTAATCAGGGTCCTGACATAAAAGATGATGCTCAGAGAATTTGCTCTTCAGACTCTTCTCAGCATGGGTCAAATCTGCTTAATATTCCAAACTCGCTGATCTTAGATGAACTATGTTACCCTTATGTGATCTCTCTTTTTCCCCCTTTCTCCTCTGAATTCTGCATGCACTGGTATTTTCTGTTTTCATTGCTGCTAAAGGGCAGAAAAGCTATGGAAATACAAAGTGAAGTTACTTTCAAGCCTTGTTTATAATGATTTATACATTATACAGCTGCTATAGCTGCAGAAACTTTCACAAAAATGTCAGCATGCTTTCTAATTCAAAGGAGTTCAGGAATATTTACATTCAACCCTAATATTTGTTTTAAATGTTGCTTAATAAGAGGGAGAAAATGGTATTGCTATCTGCTGATTCATACACAAATCAGAATAGAGGACCTGGTTTTTCTCGTACAGTTACAATAGGAAAAAACCCATGTAAAGAGCAAGGAAAATCAGGCCCACAGAGCTTTAGCATGCAAATAGTATTATTTATTTACCTGACTTAACATTCCAATATTTACTAATATATGTCCCAGTCTCATGGAGGATGTGTCACAAACTCAGTTGCCCCTTCAGTTTTTCATAATTGGGTAATGATGGGCAAAATCCTAGAGAGGTTCATACACTTCAGTGCATATGGAGAATGAGATGCACAACCAATGAGAGAGAGAGCACTATGTTAAGTTTCTGCCTGTAATATATATAGACAGCAGCAGGAGGAACCAGAAAGATTCTTCTGCTCATGGTGTTCAAAAGTCACCATGTTACAGCCAGACTGAGGAATGCCATAGAGTTGAGTGGAGGGGGTAGGGGGAGGAGGAAGTGTAGCTTCCTTTTATGGATACCCAGCCAGCCAGTTAGCATAAAATCACTCTTGGTAGCTGTTCTCTACATGCTTTACCTGTAAAGGGTTAAAAAGTCTGACTGCATGCATAGGTAAAAGGAATTGAGTGGGCATCTGGACAAAAGAGCCAATGGGAGGGCTAGAACTTTTTAAAATTGAAACAAGACTCCCCTTTTGTCTGTCTGTGGTTGTTCTAGCAGAGAGCAGGGACAGGGCTGGACTATGCTGTAAGAACTTGCTCCAGCTATGGAAAATCATTAAATCATACCTAGAAACTACTCATTTGAAACCCCAGCTATGTAAGTAGATCAGGAAATGTCTAGGAAGATGTGATTAGGTTTATCTCTTTTATTTCTTTATGGCTTGTAGACTTATCTGTGCTAACCCCCAAATGCTTTTGTTTTGCTTGTAACCATTAAGCTGGATCTCAAGAAAACCATTTTTGATGCTTAATTATTATATTTGCTCTTTTTAAATCTAGCAATAGCCTAAGTTCCAGACGTATTTTCTTTCTTTTTGTTTTAAATAAAATTTACTTTTTTAATAACAGGATTAGGATTTTTGTTTCCTAGGAGGTTTGTGCATATGTTGTTTAATTAGCTGGTGGCAACAGCTGATTTCCTTTGTTTTCTTTCTCAGCTCTTCCCCGGGGATGGGTGAAAGGGCTTGAGGGTACCCTACAGGAAGAAATTCCCAAGCACGCCTTCCTGGGTCTAAAGGGTTTTTGTTGGGGTTTTTTTGCACTTGGGTGGTGGCAGCATCTACCCATCCAAGGTCAGAGAGAAGCTGTAACCTTGGGAGTTTAATACTACTAGAGTGGCCAGTATTAATTTTTTAAATCCTTGCAGGCCCCCCACCTTCTGCACTTTAAGTGCCAGACTGGGGAATCAGCCTTGACACTTCTTTTGACCAATTACTAAATTTCCTTCTTGAGTCATTCCTTCTCTCATACCACTGGCTGGTCTTATGGGGAGGAAGGGGCCATTTCAGCTCTCTCCAGAACGGGGAAGAGAGCACAGTGGCTCCTTCTCCCTCTCCCTCTCTCGGGAAAGGTTTCAGAAGGCTTGGTGGTTCACACACTGCCAAGTCTATCAACTCAGTACTCTCCTCTCAGAGTCCCTGTGATCAGTGCTCAGTATGCTTTGCCGTGCTTCTGCAGAGTGGGTAAAAAGCCCATCTGCATACTTTTTCAGACCGTCTGCACTGCTGGGGAATAAAATGCAGTTAACAGTGGCTCCCTTTTGCTTACTAGTGCAGACTTTTCCACACAAGCTGACACCGTCTAGAAATTCAGGGTTAAGCATGAAACTTACCCTGCTATTTAACTTTCAATGCCTCTCTCTTGCTCTGACTAGATATTGCAGCTGTATTGGTGTACATAAGATCACCATCTACCTGCACCATCTACCATCACCTGCACATCTACCAATGTGATATATGCCATCATGTGCCAACAATGCCCCTCTGCCATGTACATTGGCCAAACCGGACAATCTCTACACAAAAGAATAAATGGACACAAATCAGACATCAAGAATTACAACATTCAAAAACCAGTCGGAGAACACTTCAACCTCCCTGGTCACTCAATTTCAGACCTAAAAGTCGCAATTCTCTAACAAAAAAAACTTCAAAAACAGACTCCAACGAGAAACTGCAGAATTGGAATTAATTTGCCAACTGGACACCATTAAATTAGGCTTGAATAAAGACTGGGAGTGGGTGGGTCATTACACAAAGTAAAAACTATTTCCCCATGCTAATTTCCCCCCTACTGTTACTCACACCTTCTTGTCAACTGTTTGAAATGGGCCATCCGGATTATCACTACAAAAGGCTATTTCCCTCCTGCTGATAATAGCCTACCTTAACTGATTGGTCTTGTTACAGTTGGTATGGCAATACCCATTTTTTCACGTTCTCTGTGTATATATATCTTCCTCCTGTATTTTCCACTGCATGCATCCGATGAAGTGGGTTTTAGCCCACGAAAGCTTATGCCCAAATAAATTTGTTCGTCTCTAAGGTGCCACAAGTACTCCTCGTTCTTTTTGCATCTACTCTAAGGCAATGATGTCCAACTACTTCCCAGGCTTTCTATCCCTGGTTTCTTTCTGCATAGCTTAAACACTATATTGATAGATTTCTTAGACATGGCTAAAATAGGTATATTTGATCAGAAGGTCAAAATTAAGGATGAGCAACCACGTTTGGGTGAAATAAAAACCCATGTCTTCAGCCATCTATCAAACAAAACCAAACTTTTCTCCCCCTAGATTATGTTGTGATAATTGGACTGAAAATAATTGTAAGCTCAACTGTAAAAAGTATGTAAAAGCTCATAATATGTCATAATAACCTGTAACAACAAACATTGACTGGAAATGGTATGAAAGGGAGACAGAAAAGCTCAATTAGTTTACACTAATCATGCTTTGTAAACAAGAAAACGTGTATCCAAAAATTAAGAAACCAAAAACAGTGTGTTGGAAACTAGGCCTAACTGGTGGACAAAATAATAAGGAGATAGGCTATTCCACTCATCACTACCTTTTCGGATCCTTAAAGAAAAAGGCATAAGAGGGAAAACACAGAAGAACAAATGGAGATGACTGGAGCAAGCTTCACCATCATGGCTCATACATTCCATCTAAATTAACACAACAGTGGGGATCCCCCAATTCTTCTCAGAACCACACGACACTTTTGGCCATTTTGAAGTTCACTAGTCCAAACATTTCACTTTATTTATTCTCTCTAGTCTTCTTGACAAACGGGCAGTGCCTGCTTCTCACATTATTTTTAAACTTAAAACCTTCCCCCATTTAATTATTTAAATGACTATAAATAAGAAAATGAAATGCTTGGGCTGCCTTGTGACGTTCTTATTGAAGATAGTTCACGGGCATGTGTAACACCGACAGACCCCAGTGGGTGGAATTGAACCAGGGACCTCTGGAGCTTAGTGCATGAGCCTCTACCGCATGAGCTAAAAGCCAATTGGCTGTTAGCTAAGGCTGTAGAGTAAACTCATTAATTTCTGTCTCTCTAAGTGGTTTCAGTCTCACAAGATGGGACAGAACACCAAACCCAGGAGGTGTGTGGATTACATACTTCTCCTAGCTGAGGAAGTCCATCCCAAGCTTCAGAGACTTCCCAGTTGAAATCCCAGATGAGCCCCCACTTGTAACACCAACAGAACCCCAGTCATCTGTGGGCAGGATTGAACCGAGGACCTCGAGAGCTAAATGCACAAGCCTCTCTTGTATGAGCTGAAAGCCATGAGGCTGGTAGTTAAGGCTGTAGAGCAAATTCATTAATCTTTCTCTAACTGGTCTCCGTGTCACTAGATGGGACAGAGCACCACACCCAGAACGTGTGTGGGTTACAAAAACACCATCACAAGGCAAGCATAAACCAGGGGTGTTCATCAGATTGAGGCCATAATACTGAGCAGAATCTATGTCACAGTGTATAAAATATGAATTCCCCCCCCCCACACACACACATATACTTTGGCCTGATTTTCAGTGGTGCTTAATGCCTGCAGTGCCGATTTAATTACACTGGAGTTCAGAGTGCTCAGCACTTGCATAAAGCAGGACCTTTATGAATATAAGATTGCAGTGCTCTGATGACTGTTAAACAGGAAATCACTTTTATCATCCCAGCTGTTAGAGGAGTTGATAGAAAGGTCTATATTCAAAAACGGTATTTTTATCTACTGCATCTCTGGCTGTTTGTATAAACTATTTCTATAGGAAATAAATATGTAAAGGTGGCATCAATTACTAAAGTTTCAATTACAGTACAGAAAGGGAGGAGAAGCCGTGCACACAGAAATGACTAATTTGAAAAAGGAATAAAGCATTTTTCAGATAAACTGCAGTAATGTCATTTCTGAAGAATTTAGGCAGGATATTTATTCATTCCTCAACAAAGGAGATGACAGAATCTGTGTATGATAAAAATCTTCTCACTTCCTTCTTTGGACAAAGATGCAGTCACAAGGCTGCTTTTCATATTCAAATCCCTCAGTTATTAGCTTTACTACCTCCTCTACCTTTGGCAATTGCCTCGGCTTTCCTACATTCTTCTGCAGATCAAAACAAAAAATCCTGAAATTCATGGCCCACATTCTGAAAGTTGGAGGGCAAATATCCAATTATGTATTTTAAAATATCACCAGAAATGATCAGACCATGTATGTGAGATTACAGATAGAATCCACATTTTACACATGAAGCATAAACATGAAGAATCTGATTTATGCCATTTATTTTGATTTGGCAGGGGACTTAGGGAGGCAGCAAAATTACCTTGCAGAAATCACGAAGGCACTGAGATTCTGTTCCCAATGAGGCCTCTACCCTGCAAATAAGCAGCAATGACCATAGGGATTGGCAGGCTGCCATCAGCTTGCCTGAGCCAGTGGGTATCTCGTGGAGTGAGTTCACCTAGTTTTCAATAGTCCGACCAATGTCTAACTCAGATTGGCTTGCCTGGGCCATCAAAAACTCTCTAGTAAGCTGAACTGAAAGGCAAAGGGCCCTGACCCAGCCTGGCTATTTGGGTTATGGTAAAGGGAAGATCCTTCCTCCCTCCTCTGGTTTCAACTGGGAACTGCCATTTGATAGATGCAGCCAGCCTTTTTTATTTGGCCTACTGGGTCCTGATTGGCTGCTGCCTGCTCCCAACTCTTCTAGCTGCTGGAGAACCAAGTCTTGCTGGTTTCACAGCAGCTAACTCTGCGAGGTCTTTCTAGGTAACCAGAAAGGTCCAAACATTGCTGCTTTTTGTTGCTTAAAGGGCTGCTTCCTGGTGTGGAATACAACAAGGCAGTGGGGGTCTCCAGCAGGGGGCAGGGAATGCCTAGTATACCCCATCATATAAGCTAAATCCTGAAAATCACGAAATAGAGTGATGCTGCATTAGGTGCAATCCTTACGGGGTGGGATATATAGTGCCTTTCATCACAAAGGATTCCAAAGTAATTCACACGTTATACATATAGGGAATCCTGCAGCCACAGGTGGCGCAGGAAAGAGCCAAAGTGGAGAATATGCGGAAAAAAATTACAGGAGGTGAAACTTTGACCAAGAACACCTAGACAAAATTCTACTTCTACAAAAGGTGCCATAAAATCTTTAATGGTCAAATAAAAAAAGAGACTCTCTGTGATCTCATCAGAAAGAACCATTTACATTTAACACACGGACCGCCATCTCTTCTAATGTTGAACCCTCTTTTTCCTTTTATCTGCCCATGTCTCTCCACTTTTACTTCTTTTACCCAATGTACTGTGAAAATACATGAAAGGCTTGATTTTTCATGGGTGCTGAGCACCCTCCACTCCCACTGACTTTAATGGACTTAACTCAGGACATAACTGTAAGGGGGAAAAAAAGAATAATCTTTCCCTTCCCTCCCTCTCTCTTTCCCTTTGTGACAATACTGCTCACAGGCTCTCTAGGGAATGATTTATTTTAGCCACAAGACTGGCACTTGAAATTTTACAATGGCCAGTTCATTTTCACACCCCTTAAAGATAACAAATACTCAGTAATTTTAAATTACTGAATCATTCATTCAACTTAAAATGCCTGAAAATTAACATTTTTATGGAAAGTAATGAATTGTAATTGCACTCAATAAAAATATAAGTAAAGAGAACACTGATAAATACCACACAGTACATACATCATTCTGCAAATGAATTAATGTTTAATGAATATCCATTACTAATTGCTGAAGACTACTTGCAGAATGAATACTTTGTTTTGACTATTTATTAAATTCAATTCAAAACATTATTTCAGTTACTAATTTTTTGTTATTTTTAATCATTTTGGTTCTTTGAGTGAGATGCAAGATGCCGCACATGATCAGGGTCTAGCCTGGAATGATGAGGAGCCATTAAATCCCTTGGTAAGCTAACCAGATTTGCTGGACAGATGCGCAAGTTGCAGTGATTGGTTCACACTTTGGAGACTTCTCCATTGAGAAATTATCTAGAGAGACTCCAATTACTGTATATATTAAGCAACTTTTCTATTAAAGTGATGCAGTCTGAGTCCTCTGCCTCTCTTTTTTTTAGCACAGAGGCTGAAGCAGACTTTGTTGAGGGGTTTGCAGATGCTGCCATTACAACTACTCTCCTGTTTATCTCTGAGGACAGGCTGTTGCACAAGATCAAAACTATTGCTGTAGCCACATCTCAAGAACACTGTCTTCTTTCCTTTGTGCAAGGGATATAGATTCCAAAATGGAGTCTCAAATGCCACTATTTCTACACTGCCTCCTCTGTAAAGTCCAAAGTCTTGTCATATTGAAGTCAGTGGCAAAGCTCCTATTGACTTCAGTGGGTATGTCTACATTGCAATTAGACATGCGTGGCAGGCCTGTGCAGTTAACTCAGGCTCAGGGGTCTTGGGTTAAGGGGCTGTTTAACTGCAGTGTAGATGTTTGGGCTCGGGCTGCAGCCCAAGCTCTGCAGCTCGAGCTCTGCGACCCTCACACCTCACAGGGTCCTTGAGCCCATGCTCCAGCCCAAGCCCAAATGTCTACACTGCAATTAAACAGCCCCTTAGCCCGAGTCCCGGGAGCCCGAGATAGCTGGCTCAGGCCAGCCGCGGGTTTGTAATTACAGAATAGACGTACCCAGTGGGGCCAGGTCTTGGCCTTTGTTAATTTAATAGTATGTGTAAAGATGCCACACCTAGCAGTGCAGCTGCCTTCTAGGCCAGTACTACAATACCAGTAACTACTATGATCCCAACATCTGCTGGGGCTTGAACCCAAGACCTTCTCACATATGCACAGTATTGATTTTTTATTTTTGTCAATTCAGAGCAACACTTTGCATTTTTATTTTACATATGTTTATTCACTTTTTACTTCTTTCAGGACAAAAGTGAATTTTGGATGAGGGCGTATTGTGGGTGGGGTTGCACACTCATTTGGGTTGAACTGCTACAACTGAACACAACTTTGTATCTTACAAGGATCATTTTGAAGAGTTTATATTCAAGCTGTTCAGTCATTAACATTAGAAAAGCTGCTACCTGTCTGAACTTGTGGCTTTTTGGCATATTTGAGACTTTGGTTTCATATCCAGTTTGTACTGGTCTTTCAACTGGGAAAGGAGTGCTGAGAACATATGCTTAATCCTTGGATGTGGCCAATGCTTAATTTGTGCAAGGGCTGAACCCTGGCATTTCTGGGCTTGGCAGTTCATAGCCCCAGCACCTCTGGGCTTGCTGCATCAGTTATGAATGTAAAAAAGTTACTTGAGCCCCGGCACCTCTTTCATTACAAATTAAGCACTAATCTAATAGCCTTCTATGATGAGATTACTGATTCTGTGGATGAAGGGAAAGCAGTGGATGTATTGTTTCTTGACTTTAGCAAAGCTTTTGACACGGTCTCCCACAGTATTCTTGTCAGCAAGTTAAAGAAGTATGGGCTGGATGAATGCACTATAAGGTGGGTAGAAAGTTGGCTAGATTGTCGGGCTCAACGGGTAGTGATCAATGGCTCCATGTCTAGTTGGCAGCCGGTGTCAAGTGGAGTGCCCCAGGGGTCGGTCCTGGGGCCGGTTTTGTTCAATATCTTCATAAATGATCTGGAGGATGGTGTGGATTGCACCCTCAGCAAATTTGTGGATGATACTAAACTGGGAGGAGTGGTAGATACGCTGGAGGGCAGGGATAGGATACAGAGGGACCTAGACAAATTGGAGGATTGGGCCAAAAGAAACCTGATGCGGTTCAATAAGGATAAGTGCAGGGTCCTGCACTTAGGACGGAAGAACCCAATGCACAGCTACAGACTAGGGACCGAATGGCTAGGCAGCAGTTCTGCGGAAAAGGACCTAGGGGTTACAGTGGACGAGAAGCTGGATATGAGTCAGCAGTGTGCCCTTGTTGCCAAGAAGGCCAATGGCATTTTGGGATGTATAAGTAGGGGCATAGCGAGCAGATCGAGGGACGTGATCGTCCCCCTCTATTCAACATTGGTGAGGCCTCATCTGGAGTACTGTGTCCAGTTTTGGGCCCCACACTACAAGAAGGATGTGGATAAATTGGAGAGAGTCCAGCGAAGGGCAACAAAAATGATTAGGGGTCTGGAACACATGACTTATGAGGAGAGGCTGAGGGAACTGGGATTGTTTAGTCTGCAGAAGAGAAGAATGAGGGGGGATTTGATAGCTGCTTTCAACTACCTGAGAGGTGGTTCCAGAGAGGATGGTTCTAGACTATTCTCAGTGGTAGAAGAGGACAGGACAAGGAGTAATGGTCTCAAGTTGCAGTGGGGGAGGTTTAGGTTGGATATTAGGAAAAACTTTTTCACTAGGAGGGTGGTGAAACACTGGAATGCGTTACCTAGGGAGGTGGTAGAATCTCCTTCCTTGGAAGTTTTTAAGGTCAGGCTTGACAAAGCCTTGGCTGGGATGATTTGATTGGGGATTGGTCCTGCTTTGAGCAGGGGGTTGGACTAGATGACCTCCTGAGGTCCCTTCCAACCCTGATATTCTATGATTCTAAGCACTGCCTATGGCACTTGGACAGCATCCCCAACGGCCAATTAAGAAGCAAAACTGAAAGGAAGGCAAGGCCAGTCTTTCACAGTTGACATAATGATAGTAAATGCAGGACTTCAAAGCAAGGATAGAAGTATGGAGGTTTCACATGAAAAGTATAGGTGTGTTTCATAGAGATGGTGATTCTTGTATATTCTAAGCTCTTTTGTGCAGGTGGCATCTCACTTTGTATCTTGTACAATGTGGAACATAGGTGCTTAATAAATAATATTGTGCAGAGATAAATGTATCTTATTTTTATATATATATATATGTGGTTGGACCATGGAGTCACTTTTATATTCAGGAGTTAATATATCATGCCAAGTAACACCAATATTATATAGAAAACATATGTAACATGTAGTATTCACATTAAGGTAACATTTTTATTCCAGCTACGGTCTGTCAGGAACATGAATGGTATGCCTCCCATCCCCCAGAAAAAGGAGATTAACTTTCATAATAGACTTTGTTTTGCCCTATTTTGGGGTAGGGGACAAATCTCACTGTAATCAGAATACTAATTGCAAAAAAAAAAAATCCTCCTTACACTTCAAACCATCAGAACCCTGGGTGGGTGAATGAAAGCTAACCACAGTTACTCAAAAGCATAAAGGGATGATTTTAGTTATGACTGAAGCAACAAACACAAATATGCACAGGATTATGGCCCCAATTCAGAAAAGCACTTAAGCACATGCTATGTTAACCTCTATATAAGAAAATATTTAAGCATATGCTTAAGTCCCAGGACCTAACCACGTAATTAAATACTTTTTTGAATAGATACACTTTTCTGAATTGGGGCTTATACTACTTTCTTTTTCCATCCAGGCTGCAAAGTTCAGATCTGGATCCAATTTTCCCACAGTCTGGGAATATTCCAAACTCCATTACTAATTTTTTTCTATGGGCTATAAAAGGTGATTACAGCAATTGTGAATTAACTGCTTCTTTTCATTACATGTCTTGGCTCACATATATTACAGCACTCTTACAGTATAATGCCATCGTGTACCATCCACTTGCTCTGTATGTTCTCAATAATTATGGCACTAATATACAAAGTTAATAATCAATACATTATTTTAGAGATCATAATGCTGTACATTTTGTACCAATCTACTATTGTCATTCTGCTGCTTCAAGTCTCTCTCTCACCTGTTCATCTCCCTCCCCCACCACACTCTCCTTTATCTCTTCTGGAAGCCCCCCTCTGCTTTCCAATCCTAGCTCAAAAGCTACATTACCTCTCATTTTATTAAATTTTCCCCCAGGAGAACCTGTAACCCGAATTTACCAACCTCTCCCCCACTAGTAAAAACATAAACAAACAAAAAAATCCACTCTTAGTCACTCAATTCTTTTTCAACCCCATTTACTTTCCATTTAACAGATGGTTGGTGTAGCAGGAAGGCACTGAAGTAAGAACAAAGGTTGGTGCTCTGTTGCAGTCTCTTTAGGGTAGAATTAAAGGAGAATTCTCTATCGGAGAAAGCCACCTCCCTTCAATATTTCAGTCACTGCATTATTATTAAGTCACAGCTTGTCTATGAAAGGAAGGGTCTCAGAGTGTCATGAACTCCCAGAAAATGTCTAGTCTACAATTCCTCTCAGAAAAAAAGGAATGCTCCAGGGAGAAAAAACCCTTTGTGCAAGGAAAGATTTGTTCTGCAATATTTTGTAAGCACTGGATTTACAGAAAAGAGATGAATCTTTGCATTAGCACCATCTAGGCACAGAAACCGGCAAAGAAATTACATCACATTGCACGACCCTGGCTATGCTGCTTTCCCCACTCTTCTCCCCTGACTGATGTACATTGGGGCTGAGCAGGATTATGGAGTGTATGATTCCTATTTCATTGATATATGCACATGGCAGAATGACACAATGTACAATGCTGAATCCTACAGTGGGAATCCGGTTAATTTTCAGTGACATTCTGTAAAAAAAATTCTCACTTGTGATGTCTCTTCTCAGATGGAATTTCAAGGACGAGGGAAAGGACAAAGCATACCCCCAGTTTCTTTTTTGCCCAGTGGTGGATTGTTCTCCCACACAACTGCCTCCAATTTTAAGTACATTTAAATGCAGACAGAATGTTCCATACTGGCTCTTGAATGTCTGTCCATAACAGCAACTCATCAAACCTTAAGACAACACCGCTTCTCTTAGAATCCGGAACAGCATGCTCAAGACACGAGAAGGCAACCTCTAGGAGAATACTATCAATAAATATTGGCATGGGAAAGGGGGAGTCAGGAAGAGACAAGAGTGATACACACTACAAGGAGGGAGAGGAAACAAGGAGACAGTCTCAGGCCCACTGAATTTACATCAACTGGAAATATGCCCCAAAGATTAAGAAATGTCAGTCAACTTGCACATTTCACTTTTTTTTTAATGTATTTAATTGGCCATTTCAAAATTTCGAGGAGTTTTGTAGGATCTCAGGTATTTTCATTATTTGATATGAATGGAGAAAAAAAGTGTGTTGAAAATGGAGCACTTGAAAGGAGGGTGGAAAAAAAAGCAGAAGAAAGGCATTGGAATATATAGAGAAAAGAGGAGTAAATGAGCCAGAAAAAAGGGAAGTATTTATTTTCTTGCATACAGCTTCAAAGAGGAACATGATCAAATTACATTTCCCACACACACAGTTCCAGACTTTTCAAAGGAAGTGACACTTTTTACAATGTTATTAAACATGTTTGCAAATTGCATTGTCATATTGGGAATTATAAGGCCAAATTCCGTCCTACAGGAAATGTGTATGGGCCTGTAGATAAAGTTAAGGCAAGCCATCCTCACACATATGAAGGAAGAATTTGTTCCTTAAAGAAAAATAAATGCAATAATAAACATACTGTCAAATATGTTCCCTAAACATTTTTCATAATGTATACATATATTATTGAGTTAACCACAAAATAAATTTATACAGAGGTCATAAAATTTTCATTTTGCCTTAGATAACTTTCCCTTGGTATTTGTATTACTTCATAGCACTTTCCTAACTTTACACAGAGAATACACAGGCTATATTACAAATATTAGTGTACCTGCGGTACTCTTAGCGCAGAGACTCCTCAGGGTAGACTACAAGTCCTGAGGTAACATTATTTAACTGTCTATAGCAATAGGCAAGTTTTTAAAATGCAACTGCTGTAAGTCAGTTGCACTTTAAAAATAGCAAGACCAAGCAGGTGGCAAGCTGTGATTACTGCTACTGATTGACTGCAAATTGTGCACACAGTGAGTCTATGGTAAAATAGCCTGTTATTTTTGTTACTGCATATTCTCTCTCTTCCTGCCCACCACCTTCATCCACTTACGTGTTTCAGCTATCTGCTACATCTTGTCTTTTAGACTGCAAGCTCTGCTGGGCAGGGACTGTTATTTACTAAATGCTTGTATGGTGCTTAACACAGTGATTCCTATGCGTGAACTGAATTTTCAACTTTGAGTTTCGTTATGAAGTCAGTGATGTTACTCCACTGATAAATTCAGCCTCAGAAGCTTAAACATGACCAATAAAAGGTTAGTTTATCTTTCCTACAATGTGTTCCAAACCTAAATGCTAAGGATCAAAACCCAGGAATTAGTATGTTAGTGAAAGAAGGTCAAAAACATACAGCTAAAATTCTAGGTTTTTTTTAAACATATAGTATTTTGCAGCCCATACATATGTCACACTTGTAAATTATCTCCTATTTGTAAAATTATTTCTAGTTTGAATTACATAAAGGATGAAGATAGCTTAACATTAAATATGCTGCCCAGAGCAGTTATCTGCAGCATCTCACAATTCATTTCCAGAACATTTTGGTTTTTGTCTTGTATGGCTCTTTTGTTTAGTCTTGTGGCTTAGTACACCTGACCAGCTCATCATGATGGCACTTCTTCAGTATGATTCAGGAGGAATCATAAGAGGCTTTTAAAGGGAATAAAAGGAAAGGTTTTCAGAACAATTCCGAAAAAAGAGGGGTTCAGAAATCAATTTGTAATTATCTGACAACACAAATCTAAAGGCTTTTCTGTGATAAGGGTGGTAATACACAGGGCTGTAATGTGAATTATTTCAAAGAATAAACCACTGATTGTCTTCATGACCTATATAGCTTTTAGTGAGCTTTAAAACAAAATTACATTTTATACTACTCATGAATGGCTTGTTCTTCTTTTAGAAATGCAGGGGGTTTGTCTCATCTAGTAGGCTTTCAGGTTTAAATAGGACTCAGTTTCTTCTGGTGTTGATACATTTAGTTCCCCTGAAAGTAAAGGCTCTGGCTTTGCCAAAGAGATGAAGCTTCCTCTGGACAAAGGCCATCCTTTTCAGCATGTTTAAAAGCAGAGTACAAATCATCTTGTTATGTTGTTTTTCCACAAAAGCGCAACATTGCAATGAAAACATTCGCTGAAGGGGAAACATTTCATGTTTCAAAAAAATGCAATCAACAAATATGTATAGGACAAGTTAAAATATATTCAAATTAGAAATGCAAGAAACTCAAAGGCCTGGCATTTGCAGCTCATTGATGTAGGGACTGAAAGTAATAGTTTCAAAATGACCCAGGCTCTCAGGAACCTAAGCCTCCTGGACTTTCAAAAATAGGACTTAGGAGATTTTGAAAATTTTACCCTGTGTCTTTGAATGTGTTTGTACAGGAGCCTCTATCACATATTTAATGATATTAAACTCCAAACTCACTGAATCTGAGCTGGAAGTCTTGCTGGAATGGCTGCTCTCACTGGTTTTCTTATGCTTGATCTCCGGGTCATTCAGAGAATCAGAGAACATCAGGGTTGGAAGGGACCTCAGGAGGTCATCTAGTCCAACCCCCTGCTCAAAGCAGGACCAATCCCCAACTAAATCAAAACAGGTAGGTTACTTACCTTACAATAACTGGAGTTCTTTGCGATGTGTGGTCCCTATTTGTATTCACTGTGGGTGCTCATGCACCCCATGGGCCGAAGACTGAAAACTCTTCAATAGCAGTGTCCATTGATCTGCACCATCTTCTCCAGTTTTGACTCTACTGTGAATAATCCTAGTATAAGGATCCGAAGCAAAGGGAAAGGAGAGTCGGTCATGAATACTCATAGGGATCACAAATTTTGAAGAACTCCACTTAGTGTAAGGTAAGTAACCTTCCTTTTCTTCTTCGAGTGCTGGTCCCTATAGGTATTCACTGTGGATGATTCCCAAGCAGTGTCTACTGAAGAGAAGGTTGCAAGGATGCGCTCTAAACTACTGTTCTTGGAAATGCTGAACCTTATGAAGCATCCTTACCTGAAGTTTGAACCAGGGCATAATACCTAAATATATGAGCAGAGCCCCAGATTTCTGCTCTATGGATCTCAGAGGGGAATTCCTTATAGGGAAGCCACTGAGGCAGCTTGAATTCTGGCTGAATGAGCTTTGGCAGATTGGGGAGGAACGGTTTCTATACATTCATACCAGAGCAGGATGAAGTTGGAAATCCATTTTGAGAGTTGTCATAAATATAACCCTGACAAGAGTCTTTAGGAAGAGAATGCTTCCCCATTCATCCTCTCAACAATGGAGACAAATCACCTCACAGATCTTTCTTCTAAAGGGCTCCATTCTATTCAGATACAAGGCTAGAGCTCTGGGTCTGACCAAGGAATGGAGTCTCCTGTCCTCACTACTATTGTGAGATTTTGGGTAGAATACAGGTAGATGGACTGTTTGATTCAAGTGAATATCAGAAGAACCTTGGGGATCAACCTGGGGTGTAATCTCAGGGAGACCGTCACTCTGAAAGATTGAATGCAATGTAGTTGCAGTCATGTTGGTCCCTGGATATGAGAGAGACACAATGTGGGTGAGGTAATATCTTGTATTGGACCAACTTCTGTTGGTGAGAGACAAGCCTTCGAGCCACACATAGTTCTTCTTCCAGTCTGGGAAAGATACTCCCATCCCAGACCTGAAGAAGGGCTCTTTGTGGCTTAGAAGCTTGTCCAATAAAATATATTATCTCACCCACCTTGCCTCTCTGTGAAAGATCGTATACAGCAGTCTGCCTTGAGGGCCCTGAGCTTACCCACTCTCCTAGCTAAGGTGATAGCAGTTAGAAAAGCTACTTAAACTGTAAGATATGCAAGTTTCCAAGGGCTCAAATGGCATGCTCGTAAGTGCCAATAGCACCAGGGTTCAGGTCCAAGAATGCACAGGGTTTCAGGACTGTCAGGAACATTCTGATAATGCCTTTTAGGAACTTGACTGTTGAGAGATGGATGAAAACTGAGCAGTTCTCCATCAGAGGATGAAAGGCACTAATAGCTGCTAATTGTAGTGAAAGGATAGATGACCCCATTGTGAGGAAGCTGAGATCCGTTGGTCCAGGGGGTCTCTGCTCAGAGCACAATCATTTCTCAGCCATCCCTGAAGCCTTGTGAAGGGGATCACATAGGTGCATGAGATCACATGGCCCAACAGGACTAAACAGGACCAGACTGTAGTCTGGAGGCTGAGTCGAAGTTGAGTAATTAAATCTCTCATCACAAGGAATCTGTCCTGAGGTAAGTATGCCTTGGCCATGATCCAGTCCAGATTCACGTCAATAAATGTTATAACTCTTGTGGGCATTACAGTAGACTTTTCTGGATTTACTTGAAGTCCCAATGCATAAAATAAAGATCAAGTAAGGAAGTGACTGCTGCCTGAACCTCAGGATATGACCATTGCATGAGCAGCCAGTGATCTAGGTAGGGAAACCTGGGTTGCCTTGTCAGTGCAAGTGTGCCCTACCATAGGTAGAACTTTGTAAAGATTCTCAGGGCCATTGATAGGCTGAAATGGAGTCTATATTGGATGTGTTCTAAGCCCACTGTAAAATGCAGTACCCTCTTGTGCGCTGAGTGAATATCTACACGGAAATAGTTATCTATAAAAACAAGAGCGGCATTCACCTTTCTTCAGGGAGGGCATTATAGCAGACAATGTAATCATGCTGATTGGATTGAATGGCAGATGAACGTATTCAGCTGTCTTAGGTCCAAGATCCTCCAGCTTCCCTTCTTTGTGGGGACTAGGGAGTATTTGGAGTACGAGCCCCCCACCCCTCCCCATTGGGGAGGTATGGGGTCTTTTGCCCCTAGACAGATTAGGAAATTCACGTCCTTTTTGAGAACTCTCTTGTGAGAAGGGTCCTTGAAGAGAGTCCTGGGCATATTAAGGGGGGATCCTTAATCTCCAAACTATCGAACTAAAGCTCAACTAAGCTAACTAACTAACTAATATAAACTATTTACAAAATCAAAATTTAAAAGAAACACTACATGGCTACAGACACAAGCCTTATACATATAATACAATTGGAATTGTAATGAGTCCATTTCTGTGAGAACTATGACTTCATTAGTATTAATTTTTGCCACAATTCTATTGATCCATACAAAGTATTCTGGAAAGTATTAAGTGTTCCTTGAATTACATTAAATTGAAACCCTTTGGCAATCAGTAAAGAACTCACTTTGATAAATGTGTCCCAGACCTGCTAGCAATCAGCCAGTCTCACTTCCTAAAGCATATGTTAACATTTCCTTCATTTAGCAGTGGATCCATCTTGGGTGAAACTTGATATATGCTACCAGTACTGAGTTGCTTCTAATTCAATTTGTTTCAGACACAGAATCATAGAATCATAGACTTTAATGTCAGAAGGAACCATTATGACCGTCTAGTCTGATCTCCTGCACAACGCAGGCCACAGAATCTCACCCACCCACTCCTGTAACAAACCCCTAACCTATGTCTCAGCTACTGAAGTCCTCAAATTGTGGTTTAAAGATGCAGAGAATCCTCCAGCAAGTGACCCGTGCCCCATGCTGCAGAGGAAAGCGAAAAACCCTCAGGGCCTCTGCCAATCTGCCCTGGAGGAAAATTCCTTCCCGACCCCAAATATGGCGAACAGCTAAACCCTGAGCGTGTGGGCAAGACTCACCAGCCAGACACCCAGGAAAGAATTCTCTGTAGTAACTCAGATCCCACCCCATCTAACATCCTATCACAGGCCATTGGGCATATCTACCGCTAATAGTTGAAGATCAATTAATTGCCAAAATTACACTATCCCATCAGATCATCCCTTCCATAAACTTATCAAGCTTAGTCTTGAAGCCAGATATGTCTTTTGCCCCCACTGCTTCCCTTGGAAGGTTGTTCCAGAACTTTACTCTTCTGATGGTTAGAAACCTTCGTCTAATTTCAAGTCTAAACTTCCTGATGGCCAGTTTATATCCATTTGTTCTTGTGTCCACATTGGTACTGAGCTTAAATAATTCTTCTCCCTCCGTGGTATTTATCTCTCTGATATATTTATAGAGAGCAATCATATCTCCCCTCAGCCTTCTTTTGGTTAGACTAAACAAGCCAAGCTCTTTGAGTCTCCTTTCATAAGACAGGTTTTCCATTCCTCGGATCATCCTAGTAGCCCTTCTCTGTACCTGTTCCAGTTTGAATTCATCTTTCTTAAACATGGGAGACCAGAACTGCACACAATATTCCAGATGAGGTCTCACCAGTGCCTTGTATAATGGTACTAACACCTCCTTATCTCTACTGGAAATACCTCGCCTGATGCATCCCAAGACCGCATTAGCTTTTCTCACAGCCATATCACATTGGCAGCTCATACTAATCCTGTGATCAACCAATACTCTGAGGTCCTTCTCCTCTGTTACTTCCAAGTGATGCGTCCCCAGTTTATAATAAAAATTCTTGTTATTAATCCCTAACCGCATGACCTTGCACTTTTCACTATTAAAGTCAAATTATCTATCTCATTCTGTCTTGGACAGAAAGTAGCACTTTCTTCATCCACTCCTGGCAGAGATTAAACCTAAAGCTCCTTGCTGATATGTAGTGTAGCCTTTAAGCAGGTTCTTTGCTTCCACTCTAAGCCAGACTGGGTCTTCTCATCCCTTTGCATCCCAGTCAGTCATTCTCCTGAGGGTTTTTTGACAGTATCAAATTGCTTCTCCTTATACACAATGCCTTATAACTTGGGGCACGGACCATATATATTTGTACAATGCTTAGTACAGTGGAGCCCTGAATGAGGCCCTACTAAAAAGGTACTGCCAACATATACCTGCCAACATGCCTATGTTGGCAGGCACCACTCATTTAATAACTTTACCTTTTATTGTAGAATAGTTGTATCCCCAAAAGCCATATGTCTTTCTCTTTTCTTAGGTTTCAAAGGGAATACAGGCTACTTAGTCAGCAAGCTTTATTTGTCTTTGAAGCTTAATCCAGGCTAAACAGCTGGGGGTCTCTTGCTTATGCCTAGAAACACCAGGCACCCTCCCCCTCACCCCCCAAGTCCAAGCAGCATAAAGATCCTTAGTTCCTTTGGTTTGGGGGTTTTATCCTCCTCCTGCCATGTGCTCTGCGCTGCAAACTTGCTGATAGGAGGAGTCTACTTACATGACTCATCTTCAAAGGGAGGAGAGCAGAACTGCAATAAGAGTCTTTAGTTCTTTTGTTGAGGATTCCTCAGTCCAGATGGAAGGAGTTTCTAGTTGTAAGATCCACTCCTAGCCAGTCCGTTATCAGTGGGTCTCCTCTTTCAGAAGGGGCATACCAATTTCTGTAGGAAAGCAACTCTTCGCACTAATTAATGTCCCTCTCCTGTATGGCAATTCATACAGTTACAGAGGCTCACAATACAACCACTCAAATATTACACTACAATACAGAACATAGATATACAAATAAGATTGATGCATGGAGCAACTCACAAGCATTCAATAGAACCTAACCACTAAACATCTTCTTATAATTCTTATATCAATTTGTCAATATTAACCCACAAGTGAGCCAGACTGATTCCAGCTATGTATCTGTCAGCATCCAGTTAAGACATGGGGACCTTAGCACGCACTGGCACCTGGCCTGCCAGCATCACAGTCACCCTCTTAGCATCACATGTCTAACTTCATCTTCCTGACTTCCTCAGAGATTTGGGGAGCTGAGATATACAAAGTCCCATCCAGAAGTTAAGAAAGCTTTCTCAGTTTGTGAACAATTTGCCCTATGCAGTCAATGTAAAGTGAACAAAAAGCAGCACAAGCGGTGATAAATTAGTGAACACTTGTTCTTTTCTCCATCAGTGTCTACCACAACTGCAAGTGATCTCAACAAAACCAGTACAGACAAAGATTACTAGGTTTGAAAATACATCACACACTATAGGGTCAAATCTGCAATGCCTGTTTGGCTTCCTTCTACTTCACTGAGGGAATGGACAGTGTATTGTAGATCAGTGGACTAGTCACTAGTTCTCACCTCTAGGTCCTCAGTTCATAATAAGATAAAAACAAGAGAACATAAAGGAGGATTCTGTCATATGAATGCTGGAGAAAGCCCTAGTTTTCATCTTTTTTTTTGTATAAGCAACCCTTGAGATTGCAAGTATTATGCTCAGTTCCACATCCCTTTTTTCCTCTCTGCGGTATTGATTGGTACACTGGCAGCAAAGAAGTTTTCAAAAGGGAATAAACAACAAAAATGGAAAGAAAACTACTGGGGAGCTATAATAATTATTAATGTCCACCTGAAACTCAAATATGTAGCACCACTTGCAGATCCCAGAAGTAATTTCAGCAAGACAAACTATCAAGACAGCTTCTATTCAAACTCAGGCCCAGACGTGTCTCCTGTCCTCCGACAATGCAGAGCAGTCTGATTTACCCAGGTAGATGGGTAGCAGGAGTTTGCCTGGAGTGAGCCCAGTGAGGCTTACATCTTGCCAACTTCTCCGAGGAAGCTCATAGTAGGAAGGTGATATGGAAGGGGGGGGGGTTCAGCTATTGTGACCTGCACTGGATGTGCCATGTTTGTCTTTCTTCCACAGGACAGAAGCGACTTAGTCTGTACAAAGTGCAAGCTAGTATCCATATTGGAAGAGAAGATCGAAGGTCTGGAGCAACAGATATCGACCCTGCGTTGCATACGAGAATCTGAGGATTTTCTGGATAAAAGTCAGGATATGCTTCTACGGGCACAAAGCTCTAAAGATTTAGAGGAGGTTGCACAGCGGAGCCAAGAGGCCAGTGAGGAAGCTTGGCAACATGTGACCTCCAGAAGAAGAAGGGGGAATGTCCGGGTACCAGCAACGCGGACACAGGTAAGTAACCGTTTTCATGTTCTCTCCACAGGTGCCATTGCGGAGAGTGGACCAGATGATACGTCCGGGGGGAGAAAGCAGAAGGAGACTCCGCTGGTTGGAAGGCATGAGATGCGCTGTCCTGAGGTTGGGGGTTCCACGACCACCACTCCCAAGAGAAGGAGGCAGGTGTTGGTGGTCAGGGACTCTCTCCTCAGGGGGACTGAGTCATCTATCTGCCGCCCTGACCGGGAAAACAGAGAAGTCTGCTGCTTGCCAGGGGCTAAGATTCGCAATGTGACGGAGAGACTGCCGAGACTCATCAAGCCCTCGGATCGCTACCCCTTCCTGCTTCTCCACGTGGGCACCAATGATACTGCCAAGAATGACCTCGAGCTGATCACTGTGGACTATGTGGCTCTGGGAAGAAGGATAAAGGAGTTTGAGGCGCAAGTGGTGTTCTCGTCCATCCTCCCCGTGGAAGGAAAAGGCCGGGGTAGGGACCGTCGAATCGTGGAAGTCAATGAATGGCTACGCACGTGGTGTCAGAGAGAAGGCTTTGGATTCTTTGACCATGGGATGGTGTTCCACGAAGGAGGAGTGCTGGGCAGAGATGGGCTCCACCTAACGAAGAAAGGGAAGAGCATCTTTGCGAGCAGGCTGGCGAACCTAGTGAGGAGGGCTTTAAACTAGGTTCACCGGGGGAAGGAGACCAAAGCCCTGAGGTAAGTGGGAAAGCGGGATACCGGGAGGAAGCACAGGCAGGAACGTCTGTGAGGGGAGGGCTCCTACCTCATACTGAGAATGGGGGGTGATCAGGAGGTTATCTCAAGTGCCTGTATACAAATGCACAAAGCCTTGGAAACAAGCAGGAGGGCTTTAAACTAGGTTCACCGGGGGAAGGAGACCAAAGCCCTGAGGTAAGTGGGAAAGCGAGATACCGGGAGGAAGCACAGGCAGGAACGTCTGTGAGGGGAGGGCTCCTACCTCATACTGAGAAAGAGGGACGATCAGCGAGTTTTCTTAAGTGCCCGTACACAAATGCACAAAGCCTTGGAAACAAGCAGGGAGAACTGGAGGTCCTGGTGATGTCAAGGAATTATGACGTGATTGGAGTAACAGAGACCTTGTGGGATAACTCACATGACTGGAGTACTGTCATGGATGGTTATAAACTGTTCAGGAAGGACAGGCAGGGCAGAAAAGGTGGGGGAGTAGCACTGTATGTAAGGGAGCAGTATGACTCCTCAGAGCTCCGGTATGAAACTGCAGAAAAACCTGAGTGTCTCTGGATTAAGTTTAGAAGCGTGAGCAACAAGGGTGATGTAGTGGTGGGAGTCTGCTATAGACCACCGGACCAGGGGGATGAGGTGGATGAGGCTTTCTTCCGGCAACTCGCAGAAGCTACTAGATCGCACGCCCTGGTTCTCATGGGCAACTTCAATCATCCTGATATCTGCTGGGAGAGCAATACAGCGGTGCACAGACAATCCAGGAAGTTTTTGGAAAGTGTAGGGGACAATTTCCTGGTGCAAGTGCTGGAGGAACGAACTAGGGGCAGAGCTCTTCTTCACCTGCTACTCACAAACTGGGAAGAATTAGTGGGGGAAGCAAAAGTGGATGGGAATCTGGGAGGCAGTGACCATGAGTTGGTTGAGTTCAGGATCCTGACACAGGGAAGGAAGGTAAGCAGCAGAATACGGACTTTGGACTTCAGGAAAGCAGACTTCGACTCCCTCAGGGAACTGATGGGTAGGATCCCCTGGGGGAATAACATGAAGGGGAAAGGAGTCCAGGAGAGCTGGCTGTATTTCAAGGAATCCCTATTGAGGTTACAGGGACAAACCATCCCGATGTGTCGAAAGAATAGTAAATATGGCAGGCGACCAGCTTGGCTTAACGGTGAAATCCTTGTGGATCTTAAACACAAAAAAGAAGCCTACAAGAAGTGGAAGATTGGAAAAATGACCAGGGAAGAGTATAAAAATATTGCTCGGGCATGTAGGAATGAAATCAGGAGGGCCAAATCACACCTGGAGCTGCAGCTAGCAAGAGATGTTAAGAGTAACAAGAAGGGTTTCTTCAGGTATGTTGGCAACAAGAAGAAAGCCAAGGAAAGTGTGGGCCCCTTACTGAATGAGGGAGGCAACCTAGTGACAGAGGATGTGGAAAAAGCTAATGTACTCAGTGCTTTTTTTGCCTCTGTCTTCACGAACAAGGTCAGCTCCCAGACTGCTGTGCTGGGCATCACAGCATGGGGAGTAGGTGGCCAGCCCTCTGTGGAGAAAGAGGTGGTTAGGGACTATTTAGAAAAGCTGGACGTGCACAAGTCCATCGGGCCGGACGCGTTGCATCCCAGAGTGCTAAGGAATTGGTGGCTGTGATTGCAGAGCCATTGGCCATTATCTTTGAAAACTCGTGGCGAACGGGGGAAGTCCCGGATGACTGGAAAAAGGCTAATGTAGTGCCCATCTTTAAAAAAGGGAAGGAGGAGGATCCTGGGAACTACAGGCCAGTCAGTCTCACCTCAGTCCCCGGAAAAATCATGGAGCAGGTCCTCAAGGAATCAATCCTGAAGCACTTACACGAGAGTAAAGTGATCAGGAACAGTCAGCATGGATTCACCAAGGAAAGGTCATGCCTGACTAATCTAATCGCCTTCTATGATGAGATTACTGGTTCTGTGGATGAAGGGAAAGCAGTGGATGTATTGTTTCTTGACTTTAGCAAAGCTTTTGACACGGTCTCCCACAGTATTCTTGTCAGCAAGTTAAAGAAGTATGGGCTTGATGAATGCACTATAAGGTGGGTAGAAAGATGGCTAGATTGTCGGGCTCAACGGGTAGTGATCAATGGCTCCATGTCTAGTTGGCAGCCGGTATCAAGTGGAGTGCCCCAGGGGTCGGTCCTGGGGCCAGTTTTGTTCAATATCTTCATAAATGATCTGGAGGATGGTGTGGATTGCACTCTCAGCAAATTTGTGGATGATACTAAACTAGGAGGAGTGGTAGATACGCTGGAGGGCAGGGATAGGATACAGAGGGACCTAGACAAATTGGAGGATTGGGCCAAAAGAAATCTGATGAGGTTCAACAAGGACAAATGCAGAGTCCTGCACTTAGGACGGAAGAATCCCATGCACCGCTACAGACTAGGGACCGAATGGCTCGGCAGCAGTTCTGCAGAAAAGGACCCAGGGGTTACAGTGGACGAGAAGCTGGATATCAGTCAACAGTGTGTCCTTGTTGCCAAGAAGGCCAATGGCATTTTGGGATGTATAAGTAGGGGCATAGCCAGCAGATCGAGGGATGTGATCGTTCCCCTCTATTCGACATTGGTGAGGCCTCATCTGGAGTACTGTGTCCAGTTTTGGGCCCCGCACTACAAGAAGGATGTGGATAAATTGGAGAGAGTCCAGTGAAGGGCAACAAAAATGATTAGGCGTCTGGAACACATGACTTATGAGGAGAGGCTGAGGGAACTGGGATTGTTTAGTCTGCAGAAGAGAAGAATGAGGGGGGATTTGATAGCTGCTTTCAACTACCTGAGAGGTAGTTCCAAAGAGGATGGTTCTAGACTATTCTCAGTGGTAGAATAGGACAGGACAAGGAGTAATGGTCTCAAGTTGCAGTGGGGGAGGTTTAGGTTGGATATTAGGAAAAACTTTTTCACTAGGAGGGTGGTGAAACACTGGAATGCGTTACCTAGGGAGGTGGTGGAATCTCCTTCCTTAGAAGTTTTTAAGGTCAGGCTTGACATAGCCCTGGCTGGGATGATTTAATTGGGGATTGATCCTGCTTTGAGCAGGGGGTTGGACTAGATGACCTCCTGAGGTCCCTTCCAACCCTGATATTCTGTGATTCTATGGTGAGCTTTACAGCAGTGGAAATCAGCATATTTCCATTCTTACTGAACAGTTGATTCTGAGGCAGCACAATTCCAACTGCAATGCTCCAAAGAGCTAATGTGTTCTCTTCATTAAGATGTTACCTCACAGATAAGTTTTGTCTTCCACATCCACAATTCCCCTTATTTCAGGGTGTGATGGGGACGGGCCCACTAACTGTTAGGCTAGCCCCTCCTCCTGGCCCCTCTGGGGATCAGCTCATGAGGTCAACGCCCCTTCCCATGGTTGCACATCATCACTCCATCTCACTCTCCAGTCTGCAGCCCCTCTGTCACTCCAGGAACCACAGCGTCCTCTTCGTGGCTAGGCCCGTAAGCCAGCGTTCCCCCCTTCTGGGGTATAATCCTTCAAAGTATCTGTCACTCCGACAGTGACTCAGGCAGTCTTCCAGTTCACAGTCTTCCAGAGCCACTTCCACAGTGGTGAGTAGGGGAATCTGGGCCCGCCCTGTACTCAGGATTCTAGCCCAGGGACCCCTACAACACGCAGCCTCATCTACCTTGCTGCTTACTCCCTGGGCTGCTTCCTACCCTGGCACCCCTCCCTTCCTGGGGTTTGCCAGGCTCTTAACTCCCTCCTCCCAGGGAGCAACCCTGGGTATTTGTCTCTATAGCCCCCAAACACACACCCCCTCTCCCAGAGAGTGACTGCAGACTAGCTCCCTCCCTTAATATAAGTCCTGTAAGTTCCCTCACAGCCCAGTCAGATTCCCCTAATTAGGGTTGTCCTCTCAACCTTCAGTCAATAGGCTAATTGGTCCATCTGACCTCCACTGACCCCTTCAGCGCGAGTGTGGGTTGGACACCCCATCACACAAGCTCAGAAGTGAGGAATTTCGTTTCTGATTCAACTAGAGTTTTTAATCTCTCATTCCATTTTGATGAAGTGGCCAACACAGTGTACAACAAGAGGCGACAGTTTAGACAGGATCCAAATTCTCCACCTCTTAAGATTAATTCCCACTTTTCTGGTGGGAGAGGAAGCACAGTCTTTCTGAGACTTCCCAGTTTTACTGTTCTACTTTGTCTTTTAAAAATACGTAGTTGATTATGAAATCCTGAGGCTTCTTGTACTTCCTGGACCAGATATTTGTTTACCAAATTCATTAAATAAGTGTGTGATACACCTTTCTCTGGGGTCACATTCAGAAAGTTTCAGAGTCTCTTCCCCATCCAAAGTTCTTTTCCTGCATGGGAACTTTATTTCAAGCTTTTCTGGGATCTCTGTTGTGGGGGTGTCATAAATATAAAGGGAAGGGTAACAACCTTCCTGTATACAGTACTATAAAATCCGTCCTGGCCAGAGGCACAAAATCCTTTTACCTGTAAAGGGTTAAGAAGCTCAGGTTACCTGGCTGGCACTTGACCAAAAGGACCAATTAAGGGGACAAGATACTTTCAAATCTGGCCAGGGGCGGTGGAAGTGGGAGGTTTTGGTCTGTCCGTTCTGAGTGCTTGTCGGACACAGATCAAGAAAGCAAGCAATCCAACTTCATTAGAATAAGTAAGTACTAGCAAGGGAATGTGTTAGCTTATTTTTGTTTTGGCTTGTGATTTTCTCTGTGCTGAGGGGAAAGTGTATTCCTGGTTTTCTTTTTGTAACTTTAAAGTTTGGCCTACAGGGAAATCCTCTTTATTTTGAATCTGATTGTCCTGTAAAATTACATTCCATCCTGATTTTACAGAGGTGTTTCTTTTACTTTTTTTTCCTTTATAATAATATTCTGTTTTTTTTAAGAATCTGATTGGGTTTTTAGTGTCCTACAAACCCAAGGGTCTGGTTTGTGCTCACCTTGTTTATTTTTAAAGCCTCCCCGGGAAAGGGGGTGTAGGCTTGGGCGGGTATTTTGTGGGAATAGGAACTCCAAGTGGTCCTTTCCCTGATTCTTTGTCTAAATCACTTGGTGGTGGCAGCATACCTCAGTCCAAGGACAAATAGAGATTTGTGCTTTGGGGAAGTTTTCAACCTAAGCTGGTAGAAATAAGCTTAGGGGGTCTTTCCCTTATGAAGGACTGGTTTGTATATGGTAGTCTGGCATGTCTGGACTCCAGGTCGGGGTTTACTGTCAGCCTCTGCGGCACATGGATCAGATGATCCTGGATCTGGTAAGTCCTTGTGGGCTTGTGGAGGCTTGTCAGCTGTTTCCCTCTTGGCCATTCTGTAGCAAGAGTCAGCTACTTCTGGGGCACAGCAACTTTCCTCCTGGTTGCCTTCTCCTGTGACAAGCTCTCCTTTTATCTTCCTTCTTCTAGCTGAAGCAGGCTCTGCAGGTGTGCCTATTTGGGTCTGGCTGAACCCAGAGACGCCTGTTTGCCTTCTCCTGATTGGGATGGGAGAGCGTGCCCCATCTGAGTACTTGAGAGCTTTCCATTTTCCTTAAAAACACTATCTGATGTGAGTTTTAACAACCTGAACTGGATCTTCATGACAAACATTTAATGTGAAAACAAAGGAAAGTCCCGTATTTGGTGGCACCATCAGCTCACAGAAAGCAGCAAAACCATGACAATTATTAGGCTGTTTGTCAAAGAACTCAGCACATTCTTGAGGTTCTAGCACAGGGGTGGGCAAACTTTCTGGCCTGAGGGCCACAACGGGGTTGTGAAACTGTATGGAAGGCCGGGTAGGGAAGGCTGTGCCTCCCCAAATAGCCTGGCCCCTGCCCCCTCCCACATCCCGCCCTGACTGCCCCCCTCAGAACCTGCAACCCATCCAACCCCCCTGCTCCTTGACCCCTGACCGCCCGCTCCCGGGACCCCCCCCCCGGCCGCCCCCTGGGACTCCAACCCCTATCCAACCCCCACCCCAGCTCCCTGTCCCCTGACTGCCCCGACCCCAATCCACACTCCCGCCCACTGACAGGCCCCCCAGGACTCCCACACCTATCCAACTGCCTCCTGCTCCCTGTCCCCTGACTGCCCCCACTACCAGGACCTCCTGTCCCTTATCCAACCCCCCCACACTCCCCGCCCCCTTACCATGCCGCTCAAAGCAGCAGGAGCTTGCAGCCCTGCCGCCTGGCTGGAGCCAGCCACGCCACCTCACTGCCCAGCAGGAGCGCGCTGCGCCGCAGGAGTGGCGGGCCAGAGCACTGGTGGTGCAGAGCACTGAGGCTGCGGGGGAAGGGGAAAAGCACAGGAGGGGCTGGGGGCTAGCCTCCCTGGCCAGGAGTTCAAGGGCCGGGCAGGACAGTCCTGCGGGCTGGATGTGGCCTGCAGGTCGTCGTTTGCCCACCTCTGTTCTAGCACTAGAACTGTTGTATTTACTGTCTCAGGAGAGCCAATGTGGCCCACTGGACAGGGCCCTAGATTGGGATTAGGAGATCTGGGTTCTATTTCTGACAGATTCACTGACTGAGTTTGTATAATGTTTAGCATAATGAGGTCTCTAATATTAATCTTCTTAGTTAATTAATACTTATAGTTACAATCACACTGATGCAAAACGTGTCCTGTAACACCTAGGAAGTTCTCTTTAACTCATTCATATACTCTTGCCCCATGAATATACTTTAGGAAGACAGGTATAACCCTATCAGGGATACTTTTAATAGTAATTCATTTAAAATTTTAATCTTACCTGCCCTCTTAATTGACTTTCAATAAAATGTTAATCCTCATATCAAATCAATGCAGAACAATGTTGACTAATGAGTGATAGCTGTTGATTCCTCAGTTTCTCAGTAGGATCAGTCTCAACTTCCTAGAATCTGCCATCAACCCTTTGAAATCAGTATTGTTTCAACATGGAATCTGTAGACTTTGATTCATTGTTGGAAGATGACACAACAAACATTAAATTGCAGAGAGGTGTGAAAATTCTGTTCATGTTTGTTTCTGACTTTTGCACAAAGCCACACAAACAAACCCACACACAAGACAGAACATGCTGTTACTGGAGGATGTTCCCTCTAGTAACCAAAGACTCTGATGGTAAGGGCAATGCTTAGCAAGTTCCTGGTTTATAGCACGAGTTTATGTTTAACTATTGGTGACTCTGACTATGCAACTATCAGCTCAACCAGAATATCATCTGCGATGGAGTTATTAAAGAGCTAGTCATCCAGCAGTAAATTACCATGAGACCAAGGAACCACTATCACACCACCTTTGTTTACACTGCAGTATGATCACTCTTTCTGGTGCCTCCCCCAAACTGTACAATACCCATTTTGCCTATTTGCCAGACAAAATGCCTTGTTCAATTCTAATAACATTTAGAGTTTAATGCTCCCTCACACAGGGGCTTCTTCTCAGAAATAAACAGTTCCTTCTGCCCCATTTTATTTGGAGCACTATTTTATCTCAAGGCAATTCAACACACCTGAAGTGTCATTTCTCACCCACATTTGAGGGAATTGTTACAACAGATCTGCAAACAGAGTAGTGAGACTTTATACCACTATCTGACAAAAAATTTCAGACAAATATAACACCTACCATTGCCCCTAAATAGATAAAATCATTGCTAAACAGTAGCTATCAACTGGATCTGTTGTCTTGCAATTCATTCTGCTTCAGGTACTGCCACTGTAGTACGCCTTGATTTATTTATTTCAAGTTCAAGAAGTGGCACATTTTGACACACTACTCAGAATTTAGGCAGACAGTTAGATATATTCACGAGATCATAACAGCCTTCCCTTTGAATCATAATGCAAATGCACAGGGTGTTCACAATGTGACAATAGCACAATACACTTCGAAAAAGAAAAATACTTTTAGTGACAAGTTGGCTCAATTTTACAGAATGGATCAATAAGCCTCAAATCACTGTCAGACACTTATGTCCCTGTCCCTCCGGTTTTCTTCCCTCCTCTCCCCTATATCTAAGCACACAAAAGTCTACTTCAATTAAAAGAAAATTACAGCTGGTACAGCAGCAAGCACTGTGAACTAGTGTATCTATTCTAACCCCCTGTTTTCACTTGATAATGCCTTTCTGAAATTTTCATCTTTTAGAATAATATTTTCCAGGCTTGGGCTTTGCTCAAAGGAGTTTTTATTTTATTTCTTTAAAAATATTTAAGGTACACTGATTAGCCATTTTTAAGTACATGTTAAGTGGGGATAAAACCCTTTTGCTCTGAAATATATACTAGCAATGTTTTGTTATTTTTTAAACATATTACAGCTGAAACCACAAAGATTCGAAAGTTGAAAATTGGCACTGTCTTTCTCTGGAAGCAATTGGATTTGACCAGGTTATCAACATTTGATAATTCTGGCTCTGAGTATGCATAACACATGTTTTTTGCTAGGTTTGTAACATGTGCTCCTAACAAAGGATATGCTCACTAGATGTGAAGGGCCTTGGCACATGCCACAAAGGCTGCTGAGATAAATTAGCCTTGCTGCAATATCCATGGGAGAACAGATACCTTTTTTCAACTGCATTTCAACAGTTTTCTGATCCACAGCTACTGTGGCAAAGCAACTCTTAAACAACCTTAGTAGTAGGACTAGCTATGATGGCTCAGACCAGTAGGTCTATCTAGTTTAGTATCCTGCCTCCAACAGTGGTGAGTACCAGATATTCAGAAGACAGTGCAAAAAATTCCATAAAGACAATTATGTAACAATTTGCCCATGGGAGAAGTATAGTCCTAACCACAGGTCACTAGTGGTTGTCTTATGACTTGGAGCATGAGCCCTTATACATTTCTAGCCTGTCTTACATAACTGTGTATGTTCTCCTTAGTCATATAAATATCTAATCCTTGTTTCTTAATCCCACTAAACTCTTGGCCTCATTGGGTATGTCTACACAGGGATAAAAAAAACCCAGAGCACAGCCACAGCTGGCCTGGCCTTGCAGGGCTTTGGCTGCAGGGTTAAAAACAGCTGTGTAGAGGTTCGGCTCAGGGTGGAGCCCAAACTCTTGGACCCTCCACCCTTGCAGGGTCCCACAATTTAGGCTCTAGCCCAAGCCTGAATGTCTATACAGCAATTTTTCGGCCCAAGAACCCGAGTCCTGCAAGCCCAAGTCAGCTGACCTGGGCCAGCCATGGGCTTTTTATCCCTGTGTAAATGTACTCCTAGGAGTCTGACTCAGCACCTGGGTACCCCACATGCTCTGCTCTGAACTCAGTGTATGGCCCTTAGGCACAATTCTGCAAAGTGGTGTAAGTAATCAGCTCCCACTGATAAAAGATTAGCATGCTCAGCCTCTCTCGGAGTTCCTCAGCACCCTGTAGGATCAAGTCCTTAATGCATACTCAATATGGCTGCACATATGTCCCCAGCCAGCCTGTACAGACAATGTAATTTAGCTGCACATTCCTCCTCAGCCAATCTGTCCAGACATAACTTCCCTAAATGCCAGAGTCTTATGGTCATAAGAGAGGAACTAACCTGTGTACTTAATGGTATAAGAAAAAAATGCAGACTGTTATATTATTTGTGATATAGTATGTGATCCTATAATTAGAGACTGCATTGTAATGTATACACTCATGAGGTCAGAGTCAAGACTGCACATGAAACTTTTATATTGGAATTTCCTCACCACTGAGTGCTTAATTTGTGCAATTTAAACATTGCAGAAATGTGATGTTTTGCACTTAATAGAAGTATAGGTTTATTATTTTTTGTGAAGCCAGTTGGTTTTCTTACACTACAATAAAAAAAAAAGTAGTTATAAAGGTGTGTGAAGAAATTATGTGGACATGCATTTATTGTATAAGGACCTTGATAAAGTTCACTGGTGTCCCTTAAGGCAAATTAGATGAACTCTCATTTAATAGTACTGATGATGGATGCAGTAAACAGCTTTAGGCCTGGGAACATATTCTATGGCTAGTAAAAACTATTAGTGAGGCAAAAAGCTCATTTACAGCTTTCAGATAGCCCTAGCTATCAGTCTGTGCCATGTAAACGAGCAGAAAGAGGTTGTATGCAGGGATGCAGAGCATTCTGCAAAGAGTAAAAGGGATATACATCTAATCAGCTCTCTCCCTGGGGTGTACTTTAGCGCTGCTGTGAATGATGTGAATAGTTGGATCCGTTATCTAGTAATAACACTGTATTCCTTGGAGAGTTGGGGGAGAAAACACCGATCAGTGTGAACACTTCCCTTTCTTCACATTTAAAAAATTCAGTATTATTTGCTCCAATGTAATTCTTCCCAGATCTGAATTATATAGAGTGAAATTCACCTCAGTATAGAGGGACAACAAAAGGCCTATTTATCACTTATGTCTCTTTTAAGTCCTATTTTGAGCTGGCCCTCTGAACAAGAGATGCATTTAAGTGGATTGTTGAATAATTTATGGGTGAGATCTATAGTCACAGGGCCCATCTGGAGGTTGATCCAGGAGATAAGCTCTGGACAATTCTAATTGCTACATGTGTAATCATGAGGATCAGTAAATCATTAAAAAAGGAAAGTTTAAGTAAATATAATAAATAAAAAAATAATCAGGAAGCTACCATCTTGTAAATCTAATATAAACTAAGACAAGTGGAGCTCAGCATTTCCATGCCAAAAAGGAAATAAAAGACCTTTAAAAGATGGTCTCAAGTAAGTTGTCCTGTCTAGGAGTGAAAACAATCTTGGTTATTTTAACAGTTTACTTTAAAATTACAGTTTCATACCCCAAAATACAGAATTAGACAGACTCGGGAATTAGCCAAGGCACTTGAACTACATCTGTTATTTGGGAGCTAGTTGTGATTAGGATTTAGACGCACCATTAATAAAAATGAATTGATAATAAAAAAGTGATTTAGAAAAGGTGGGAGAGAGAGCAGCAAAAAGAGCAGACAGAAACTGGGGGAAATATGATTATTTTTTATGTTCAACGGCAAAATCAGAGTTACGTAGGCCATATCACTAAACTTTCCAGTGCAGTCACAGCAATGATATGTGTCTGTTCAATTCACACATCCCTAACTCCTGCTGGGAAGTAGTGAAATGGCAGCTATCATTAAGCAACATCAGCAGCATACACAGCTTCAGGAATAGTGACAGTTATTTTTGAGAGACTTCTGAAAAATAATTTTAAAATATATGTTTGTACTGAGAATTGTGTATTTAATTACATGACCGCTACTGGGAGAGAGTGCAGGAGATAGGTTGGAACATTGCCCTAGGCTTACCAGGAGGCTGGGGAGCTGTTGCAGAGTTGTCTGCACATTTCTTTTGTTTTTTAAATTGCAGGGTTTTGTACTTCCAGTTCAGGGCAAGCAGCAGCAGAGGGCACCAGACTGACTCCTCCCAGCACCAACCTCTCCACATGTCTCTCTCTGACCTTGCGGTTGTCATCCAGCAAGGGAAGGGCCCACTCAGAAGGAAATACCCAGAGGGGCCAGGTGAATTTCTAGGTCCCTCTTTATCAGCAGGGAAAGGAGAAATCAAAACCTTGCTCAATGCCAAGTACATTTTATTTTTCTTATTTTACCCTTTTTGCCCCCCACACTTCAGAAACCAACTAATATTTCTTCCACTTAACACTTGTGTCTGTTTCCATGTAGCAAACACTGGTCTTGACTCTTGGGGAACACAAGCTTTGCTTCATTTGTAGCAACAGCATCCAAGATGTCAGCGCAGCCCAGGGAAAAGGCTGTGTTAGTTTATCTGCCTGTAGTGGCTACCCCTGCTATTATTACTACTTGCTACTTAGAACTAAATGAGCTGAAGTGATGAGACGTGCTTTTGGTGCTGAATGTTTAGGTTTTATCCTGATAGCCATGGTTCATTTGTTAATTAATTAATTCGATTTTTGCAACAAAGAGGGGAGGGACTTTAAAAACAAAATCTTTCTAAAAGTTTTCTATTGTAGCTATACTGTAGTGTCAACACACTTGTAAATTTTTTTAGAAACCAAAAGATTCACAATTCAATTACACAAATTTTACAGGGAGGCAAATTTTGGGCCCATTCTGCTTAGACGTTCCCTTTTTGACTGAATTTTCAGCTACACACTGAAAGATCCCTTTCCTTATTGTTTCTTTCATACTAGCATAATGGTACCCGCCACTTTCCTTTTGCAATGACAGGTCATTTTGAAAGCCTGCCCATCCTGCCTGCATCTGATATTCTTGACACCAGATGCACATACATTTTTACCACAATTTCTACAAGGGCTGTTTGAAAGAGAGAGAGAGTAACCTGACAGGAAGAAAATGTTGTTGCTAGAACCATTTCAAGGCACTCCCCTGGGTGTTGAAAATCTGTCACAATGCCACATGAAATCTACACATGCTGTTACAGCAGCCAGTAAAAACAGAAAATGGAGAAAGGGGAAATATGAAGAACCACCTGGAGGGGAAACAAGAAGCTTATCCAAGCCCATAAGACAATCTAACATTTATCTAAGAATGTGATTACCTTTTCTGTTATTAAATGTGTTCCTGTACATCAGGATAAATAACTTGCAGAGAAAATATTTTGAAATAACAAATATGCTGTTTGGCTTCACGTTACATATACTGCAGTGATGAAAAGGTGGAAGCAATCAAGCAATATCTAAGGCTACTGAGCGATAAGGATTGGAAGACAAAGTACAATAAGGTACTTCAAAAATATTATAAAATAATTAGTAATATACAAATAACTAAAAATATATTTTAAAAATAAAATTGTTTGGTGTGTTTTTTTTTATTGTTACCAACAAATTCCACCTCAAAGCACTTTAAAAACATACAAAATTCATTTCACCCATGCCTGAAGTACAGCTGCCTCTGGGGTGCAATGCGGTGATTGTCTAACAGTGCACAGTAAAAACATATAATGGGTAAGGACAAGAAATGAAGAAGAATATCATATCTATAAAACCTTAGGGGGAATTTAGGTAGGTAGAATGAAAATTACCCCAAATTAAATACGTCCCAGCTACTAAAATTACTCTTACAAAAAGTGCCTCGGTTCATTAAAGACGACATGTGATCAGAGCCTTCTGTCTAACAAAAATGACTGCACCTGAAGCCGCACAGTCCCTCCTAGAACTATGCTATATTACTGCTTTAATTTGACACGGAGGAGAAAATATCTGACTCAAAGGAAACAGTGGCACCACAACCCTTTCTACTGCAGCCTCGGTTTTCTTGGAAGTCTCCTGTCCAAGTACTCACAAAACCCAACATAGATTAGTACTCTCTTCAATATATTTTGATAAATCATACTCAAAGAACATCACCAAATGCCTCCAGCGCAGAACAAATATATTCTCTCTTTCCTACCAACAACATTATTTTTTCCAGTGCTGTCACAGCTCTTCATCTCAAACGATCAGTGCAGCCAATTTCATATTTTAGTCCTCTGCTCCATACTGTTTTGGGATTTTTTCTCTCTTCCCCTTTAAGAAATTATGGCACTTTATGCTTTTGACATATTGCTCAATACTTCATGAGAGTCCTGCCAGGAAATAAATCCATAGCTGTTTTCATGACAGCAAATTACATGCCAGAGTGTGACATTTAAATGCTGAATTTTAATGGCTTGTCAGCAGAAGTGAAATGTATTTAAAAAAATTAATATGTGAGAGAACAATGTGTGTGTCTATAAAATAATTCTGTTCATATTAGACAAGGATGGTAAATACAGTGTCAAACTTATTCTATTTCTCAAAGCATATCTTCATGGAGTGAGAAAGAACCTTTTATGAGGAGGGAGATAAAATTCCCCACTCTCAGCCATTCTGTGAATCTCTACTGCATTTTCTGTAATCACACTGCTTGTGAAGCTCCCATTGACATCAATTTTAATGAGAGTTCAATGTGCAGAGAAATACACAGAAGGCAGTAAAGAGCAACATGCAGACAGAAAGGGAGAAGTTTGCCCTGCATCTCTCATAAGTAGGCAGGGCTGTCATATATTTAATACCTACTAATTTATTTGGACTATATGTGATCATCTGATCAGACATTTATTCCAGATTGTGGAAATTAAAACCTTTTCTTAAATCAAAGACATAATCAACCAAACCTATTCACAACACTCATACAAAACAGTTCAGCCAGGCTGTTACCTGCCCACATCAAATATTTTCATTGACATTTTCTTTTTCTGTGTCCCCCAATGACAGAGTACTAACACTACTGCTGATGATTGTAAAGTAATAAATTGCTATTTAACTTGAGTTGCAAACAGTGTAAACAGAATTTTCCTCTCACGCTGCTTTTACATTGATACAGAATCATAGGACGGGAAGGGACCTTGAGAGGTCATCTAGTCCAGTCCCCTGCACTCATGGCAGGATTAAGTATTATCTAGATCATCCGGGACAGGTGTTTGTCTAACCCGCTCTTAAAAATCTCCAATGATAGAGACTCCACAACTTCCCTGGGCAATATATTCCAGTGCTTAACCACCCTGACAGTTAATAAATTTTTCCTAATGTCCAACCTAAACCTCCCTTGCTGCAATTTAAGCCCCTTGCTTCTTGTCCTATCCTCAGAAGTTAAGGAGAATATTTTTTTCTCCCTCCTCCTTGTAACAACCTTTTATGTACTTGAAAACTGTTATGTCCCCTCTCAGTCTTCTCTTCTCCAGACTAAACAAACCCAACGTTTTCAATTTTCCTTCATAGGTCATGTTTTCTAGACCTTTAATCATTTTTGTTGCTTTTCTCTGGACTTTCCCCAATTTGTCTACATCTTTCCTGAAATGTGGTGCCCAGAACTAGACACATTACTCTAGTTGAGGCCTAATCAGCATGGAGTAGAGTGAAGGAATTACTTCTCGTATCCTGCTTACAACACTCCTGCTAATACATCCCAGAATGATGTTAGCTTTTTTTTTGCAACAGTGTTACACTGTTGACTCATATGTAGCTTATGGCCCACTATGACCCCTGGATCCCTTTCTGCAGTACTCCTTCCTAAGCAGTCATTTTCCATTTTGTATGTGTGCAGCCGATTGTTCCTTCCTAAATGGAGTACTTTGCATTTGTCCTTATTGAATTTCATCCTATTTTCTTCATACTCCAGTTTGTCAAGATCATTCTGAATTTTAATCCTATCATCCAAAGCACTTGCAACCCCTCCCAGATATATATACAGATTTATAACTCCATATATATACAGGGTTACTCTTGATTTACATGCCCATGATCTAGAAAAGAGGATGACTGATGCAGATGGTGTACATTTATTTAGGTTAAACAAGATTAGAAAACACTGTGAAGACCCTCAGAGGGTCCTAACAGAGTTAGGTGAATGGGCAGCATGGCAACAGATGGAATTATCTGTTGACAAATGCAAGGTAATGCACATTCAAAGGAATAATTTAAACTATGCATACACATTGCTGGGTCCTAAATAAACTGTAGTCACTTTGGAAAAAAACAAAACAAAACAACCCAATGAAAACCACTGCTTAGTCTGTGGCAGTGGTCAATAAAGCAAACAAAAGGCTTGAACACATAAGAAATGGGATCAAAATAATACTAAAAATATTATAATGTCATTATATAAGTCGATGGGCTACCCCCTCACCTTAAATACTCTGTTCAGTTCTGATCACTTTAGTTTAGACAGCAGAAAAAGAAGAGGTTCAGAGTCAGGCAATCAGAGTGACTAAAGGCAAGGAACAACTCACTTCGGTAACTGGGCTTGGAAGGATTAGATGTTGATTTCACCACCGTATACATAACCGTATTAGATGTTGATTTCACCACCATATACATAAAAAACAATGAAAAGTATATTGCCATTGATAATAATTGAAATTTACAGACAGGCAAAGTAAGAAAAATGCTGCTTGAGAACCTATTAGAGTTTGATTTAAGGATATTTACTTTATATATTTTGACATATGATGTTGACAATTTCTGTTTTAATGATTATAAAATTTTAACTTTTTCAAGCTGTGTCTAAAGTCATTAAATAATTATTTTCTGACCCCCACTGTTATCTGATTCCCCCTCTGCCCCTGCAGTAACTTCTGCAACTGTGAAAAAGTAAATCTAGGCAAATTGGGAGGAAATGTTTAAAACTCAAAATTTTATGCAACTGTAAAAGTGTAAATTGATAAAAATAGGGGAAAAATGCATAAAAATAAACATCTTATCCATTGAAATGATAAAAAACATTGAATTCTGCCAAGCCTACTTATAAGGAGAGATTGAAACCACTGAGATGGTTTAGTTTGGAGAAATGAACTAATCAGAGGGGATGTACAATAGTATACAATAGTGACAGATACAATGCAAATCAATGGCATTATATACTTCCGTACAGTGCCTCACCAATGCATTTCTATCGAGGGAGCATCTCATTTTAGTCACCAAGCCTATTCAACGCTTCTCCTTTCTACTGAGACTGAGTGGCCCCAGTTACGAGGGTGTGTTTTGTATTATTACGATGGTAGCACCCAATCAGAGTTCAGGACCCCACTGTCCTTGGCAGTTTACAAACACACAATTCAAAGAGTGTCCTAGCACAATAAAGTTTATAATCCAAGTGAGAGATCAGAAACAGGAGAATACAACAAACAGATGTGATGAAGGACAAAGTGAAGTGCATATGTTCAACAGAAACTAAACTAAAACCCTAATTTATTTCATGTAGACCAAACCACATTACAATTCAACAGACTTTTGATAACCTGCACTACCACCAAGGTGAAAGGCTTCAAATCATATCAACCTCAAAAACATTCAGTCCTCCATGAAGCATTTTCTTCATCTCCACTCCTCCCTTTTTTTCTTTAAACATCTCTGCTGATTAATTCTATTTAGTTATAGGTTCAGGATTTTTATCAGTGCTAGTCTTCCCACTGCCACTCTGGTAGCATCAACACCACTCCTGGGTCAACCAGGAAGGGTTCAAGCTCATAAGAACCTCTCCCTCTCTCTCCTTCCACGCCCCCTGGAAACACATGTATAGTGGCTGGATGTGCTACTACTACTTCACATCTGGCCCAGAGAACCTGAAATAAGAAATTATGGGACCTAAAATCACCATTAAACAGCCATCCGCTCTGAGGTGGCTTGAAATTACATTTTCCCAGGATTTAGAGTTTAAAATTTACAGACATATGCCCACCAAGCAGTTAGCCAATTTACTAGCAAAATACCATTAATTCCTCTTTGAAAAAGTATGTTAAAACATGTATTACATAATTAGGCAGGTCAAATTTCTGCTTTTCTTTATATTGCAAGCTTTCTAGTTAAGAACAGTGCATGGAAAATTCTAATTAGAATAATGTCAATTTTTTTCTAGCATTCAAACTGCAAACCATGTTCCAGTGTCACTGGAGAAACCCGCTATTTGAAAAGTACAGCTACTGGAGAGAAGTGTTGAAGGCAACAATGTCTAATTAAAGCAGCAGTGACCTGACAGAAATGTCTTTTCTACAAACCTCAACCTCAGCATTATTTAGAGAACCTTTCTAACCTAACACATATGAAGGCAATTCAGCTGTTAAGATGAAAGGTTGTCAATACAGTGACATTAGAAAGCACTTTTCATGTTCTTTACCTAAACACGATTACACATTTTAAGCGTTAGAAAGGTAATATCAAGATATCAAACAAACAGAATCCATGGCAAAGGTAATAAGGCTGCTCTATGCAATTTTCACTTTTAAAATTCACAAATTGTCAATTTTCTCCTGAACTTTTCAGTGGGAACCTGTTCTAAAAGCCCATATGTGGCGTACTTATTTCCTTTCACCAAGTCCTTTGGAACTACCACATAGGACATTGGCAGAGTGGTTTGGGGGAGTTTCCTTTCCTGCCTAGAACCACAAGTTCAAACTCATATAGAGTCAACTCATCATGTCAGGTAGATACACAGTAACTTGTATGAAACTCTATTTAAGAGTCTTTCAGTTCATAGGTCTGCTGTCCCTGGTCATTAAAGAGACCACTTCCCTTTTTATAAGAGTTCATCTAAAATGTCCCCTTCATCCCAGACATGGAAGTATCTCAACAATGCTATATGTGCTGTGTAAAAAGTGTGAATTTCTCTGCTACCCTTCAAGATGAAAAGGGCTAAATAAAATATTATTAGAAGTAGTGCAATGTCACAGTCTAACTGGACTGGAATATGTCATGTATCATTTCCCTGAACTCAAAGGCCATGTACTTGGTGGCAAGTAGCATTTTATGTTACAGATATGCCCCTGATTCTGCCTTCACTTAACACAGAAAGGATTATTCCACCTCATACAGAGGAAGAGAAAATCTTCACTATGACAATAAATAAAGTGACCCTACTTTTTTGACATTTGCATTTGTCTCCAGAATGAAGATAACCCTTGCTACCATACATGTCCCTCCAACACAGGGAAGGCCAGAGACCTCAGTTATTTATCTTTACATCAGATCTGTGATGGCAATTGGGAAAACTGAAGGCTATGGTAATAGCTCATCACCATAGTCTGGAAGTCATTTTGACTGC
Source organism: Natator depressus (assembly GCF_965152275.1). NCBI lineage: Eukaryota > Metazoa > Chordata > Testudines > Cheloniidae > Natator > Natator depressus. Next base: position 243,463,273 of record NC_134235.1, on the reverse strand, counting down.
ACACTACGGCCAATACTGTGAGTTTCTGAGCATAAGGGACAGGAATACCGGCAATATCTTTTTACTGATACTACATTTATTTTATCCCCACCAGTGATTTTACAGAATTCTCCAGAGAACTGATATCACATTCAGACCACCATCTTCCCAGATGAAAAAACAGCTCTCTTGAGAGCCAGTATCTATTGCACCATATGCTCCCCTAAAAGGGAAGTCGTCCTGCACCCTGTCCTTAGGGAATTAGAGCTTAACCACCAACACATACTCAGCCTCTTTTGGTTTCAATTGTGCAATAGCACAAAAGAGATGATAAATATTCAGGGGCTATCATTTCCCCCCCAATCTGTCCCTCTCTCTTAGTTCTTCTTGTATTGATTCTTTTAACAATAGGCACAGCAATTTTACTTGGATACATGGATTCTGCCCTGGAGCTGTGTCTATTCTAGCTTTTGATCCAAGAGCAATACTCATCTCCTGACTACTAAGTTGCTTGTAAATGCCTCCTTTAAGTTATTTTAGTTTTACCATGCCTCAGGCAAATACATGTTTGAAGCAGTTATTCACATCTCCATCCTATTACAGTAGTACTGTCTCAGTGAAGATTCAGAATTAGACTCAACCAAATTCTAGCAAGTGTGAAATTCCAATAATTGTTATGCTTCCCTCGCATACAATAAGATGAAGAACTCACAGAGGACTGAAGGGTGTGGACAGAGATGCAGAGAAGACTCATGTTGAGTGATCCAGGAAAATAAGATGAGGATCACAGGAACACAAGTATGAGAATACCAGTAAAAACACCATAAAGTATTGTAGTTAGGCAAAAACAAAGAAAACAGATGTCCCACATTGGCCCTTGCTCCATACAGAAGGTCTTCTCTTTAGCAAGGATGGCCTAGTGGTTAGGGTGCTAACCGGGGATTTGGGAAACTAGGTTCTAGTCCCTGCTCTACCACAGATTTCCTGTATGACCTTAGGCAAATCACTTAGTCTCTCTATCCCTCATCAGTAAAATCAGGATACTAATACTTACCTACCTGGCAGGGATGTTGTAAGGAAAAATATATTAAAGATTGTGAGGTGCTCAGATACTCTAGTAACAGGGACCATGGAAGTATCTAAGATAGATAGGGAACTCACTAAAAAAGGATGAAAAAAATCAAACTTGTGACATTGTCAAATTAGCATTAAGCAGGAACAGTAGCTGGGGCAATGTAAGCCTCCTTAAAAGCGTAAGCACTTGTTAAAGGGTACCCTACCCCACCACTATGGCTGCCACAAAGTTCAGTAAAATGTGGGTATCCTCCCTGGAGTGTTGCTGCATCAGATCCCCTCGCTGGAACATGTGCTAGACAGTACGGGGCCCTACATTTTCATGCAGACCTCCCCAATGTCATGAGTTTTTAACTGAATCATGATTTTTATGGCTTTATCCCATTTTCTGGCTTGCCTATGCTGCCTTACGCCTTATTAGAGTCAAGGTGTTTAAAAACTGGATTGTTTAGATGACTATGGCTCTGAAGGATTAGACAAGGCCGGCAGAGGCTGGTTAGACAAGCCAATTTCAGTGTTCCTGTACTTGTCTAGTGTGCTTGTATCCTGTTCTTTAGGGGTTTCTTCTAGACCATCCTTGAGGCTCCAAAATAATGCAAAAACACCTATCTTGAGAAGAAGGGTCACGTTGTGTCACATTTGCCTGGCTATCCATGGATCCCTCATCTGGAAGATGGGTATGCTATGTTATTAAATTAACTGCTGGGAATGGCACAGAGAAGCGGGATGATGTCAGTTTTGATTTTGTTTTTTTCCTGAGGGAGGCAGTGTCAGGCGTTGGTCCCAAGCCCCTGTAAAATGCGTAGGCCAGGACTTGATGAAAATACATTGTAAAGAGAGTTTATTAAATCTTAGCTTGTTCATCTCAGTAAGTGCTTAGTTTCCTAGACAGCTAGTGTGACAGCCCATGGTGTCCTAAGAGATGGCAATCTGCCCAGGATGGAGGCAATGCACTATAAATCCCAAACAGACGAGGAGGATAAATCAAACCAAGTGTCAGGAATAAGGGTCTGCAGATGGGCCAGGGATCAGCTAGCTAACCACAGCTAGAACCCCTAATTGGCCAGATCACCTGACTAGCTGAGTGGTGTTACTAGGACTGCTATTTAGCCCAGCAGTAGCATTTTGTCAGTGGCCGCTCAACACACTTGCTCACAGAGCTGCAACCTCTCCTGTGTCTGCCTTGTTCCAGCCCTGCTCCAGCTGTGCTTGAGCCATGCGCATGCCCTGCCTTCACCCAGTCCATCTTCCTCCTGGTTCTTGACCACCACTCCTCCAACCACTAGACCTGACCACCCACATCCTGGTCTGTGACACCAAGACATCCTACTACATTCTGTTGGGACAGCACCTAGAAAAAACAGACACATTTTCTCCAGCAGAGTCACACACACAAAAATCTCATCTGGTATTAAAGCACAAAGACAAAGCATCTCTCAGCAACAGTTTTGATGGTGTTTCTTTACAGCACAGAATATAGACACTCAAAAGAAAAAGAAAAACAAAACAAAAAACTTGCCCACAGTTCTTAAAATAAGTAATCAAAACTCCTAAAACTTCTCAGGCAGGGGTGGGCAAACTTTTTGGCCCGAGGGCCACATCTGGGTATGGAAATTGTATGGCGGACCATGAATGCTCACGAAATTGGAGTTGGGGTGCAGAAGGGGGTAAGAGCTCAGGCTGGGGGTGCAGGCTCTGGGGTGGGCCCAGAAATGAGGAGTTCAGGGTGAGGGAGGGGGCTCCAGGCTGGGGCAGGGGATTAGGGTGTGGGGGGTGAGGGCTCCAGCTTGGAGTGCAGGCACTGGGGTGGGGCTGGGAATGAGGGGTTTGGGGTGCAGGGGGGTGCTCCAGGCTGGGATCATGGGGTTCAGAGGGCAGGAGGGGGATCAGGACTGGGGCAGGGGCACGGGAGGGGTGCAGGCTCTGGGCAGCGCTTACCTCAAGCAGCTCCCAGAAGCAGTGGAATATCCCTCCTCTGGCTCCTACGAGGAGGCACGGCCAGGCAACTCTGCATGCTGCCCCATCTGCAGGTGCCACCCCGGCCAATGGGAGCTGTGGGGGCAGTGCTTGGGGCGGGACAGCGTGCAGAGCCCCCTGGCTGCCCTTAAACCTAGGAGCCAGAGTGGGGACATGCCACTGCTTCTGGGAGCCTAACAGAGCCATGGCACGTGGGTGCGGAGTGGCCCCCAACCCCGCTCCCCAGCTGGAGCGTGGGAGCAGGGCAAGCCTCAGACCCCGCTCCCCAGCAGGAGCTCGAGGGCCAGATTAAATTGGCTGGTGGGCCGTATGTGGCCCATGAGCTATAGTTTGCCCACACCTTTTCTAAGGTGAAACTTGACCCCAGTGATGTCAATAGAAGTTTTGTCACTGATTGGGGCCAAGATTTCACCCTAATTCTTTCCTAGAAAACTATGATTAAAAACATAAGAAATTAGCGGTGAAAAGAACCTATTAATCTACTGCGCATAAAGAAAAATCTTAAGATTATCTAATAGTCAAATTATATATAACATGGCATAGTCCACCTGAATCCCAAGGCTGCCTATTCTTAGCCTATGTAACACCTCTTGGTGAAAAATAAGACTGCACGCAGATTTTAAGACAGATGGAATGCCTGCTTCCAGTAAGTCGGTTTGCAGAATATTAAGGGGGAAATTATTGGTTTCTTTCCACAGCTGGATCGCAGTTAATCTTGGGATGCCAAGCAGGATTTGATAGGGATTCATGGTAGATTCTCTTTTACCAATAAATGTTTCAGCAAAATCCATCCATCTGTTTTACTACCCAAATCAGAAGGTGCTGCTGTTCTTATCCATTAAAAGCACGATGGATGAAAACGTAAGTGGTAATGCAGACAAAATGAGAAAAAGTTGCCATCCAAAATCTCCGTATGAAATCCTGTCAATTTGGAGGAACTGGTCAGTATTATAGAATACCATTATGAATAGTATAGCAGACTTCCTAAAAGATGCATCACTAATTCATATATTTCTCACTTGTAAATATGACTTCAAGAACTCAATTATCTTCACTCATAAGCAAGGTCAGTCTGTATTTACAATTGTCCAAATTATGTTAGGGTAAACTTGTAGATCCAAGGCTCAATTATGTCACATTGCAATAAATAGATATTAAGGAGGAAGTGGCCTTTAGCAGATAAAGCAGTGGATTGGGTTATATTTCTGGTTCTGTCACTAATTCATTGTGTGACCTTGACAAGTCAGAAGCTCTTTGCAACTCAGTTTACCCAACTAAAAAAAGGATAAAACAGCAGCAATACAATGGAGGGCCTCATGAGGCTTCCTCAAGGGATGTTCTCAAAGAGTTCTCTGAGTCTGCATGAAAGAGCAAAGTATTAATTATTATTATATGAATCATTCTCATGGAAAACAAGGCAGCCATTCCAAGAATGTGCTGTAAGATTTTCTCATGGGAACACAATAGTCCTCACGTTCAGAATAATGAGGATTTTTGCACTTCAGGAAAAAGTAATATCCCAGAAGACATTTCTATGGCTCACAGATTGAACTGGAGGGAAAAACTGTGTTGGAGCAAATTAAAATTTGACTTTAAGGGAACGCTATCCATATTGACTATGGCTATCCATATTGACTGGCCCAATTTTTGATCTACCTTTTTTCCTTTCAGACATATGGTTACAAAGTTCATTTGATTTAGGACTTTTTTGCTTTGAACAACAACAAGAATTTAAAACTAAATTATAGGGATTACAGGGCAAAGTTTATTTTAGACAATGGACAACTATAAAAAAAAAAAGGTCAGATAATGTGACTGAACTTCACTATGAAACCTTCTGCTTTCCCTTCAACCACCCCAGGAGCAGAAATTTTGTTGTGCCTTTCTGGTATCTTCGCATACTGCTGACAAAATCAAATTTGTACTTTGCTTTACTAATACAAAAAACAGGCTGAATTTTATTCCTCTTTTATCAAATTATTAGCTAAATTCCAACTACAGAATCGAGGACAGATGTTTGTGCATGCAGCACAAAAACAACAGCTTGAAAACTCTAATCTCAGGCTGTCTACAGTGCTGGAAGTTAAAAACATTGGGTGAAATCCTGGCCCATTGAAGTCAATGGCAAAAATCCGGGTATGTCTACACTGCAATGTAAGCCCAGGGTAAGTGGGACTCAAGTCAGCTGTCCCTGGGTTTGAGAAGCCTGGGCTTGAGTATCTACACTGAATGCCAACCCTAGGTTAAGAATTTTTCAACGGAGGCCCGAACCCAGGGCTCTGGTGTGCACACTGCCATATGCAGACCCAAGTCAAACCAACCATATCCCAGACTTCCTATTGCCCTCCTGAAATGCGGCCGCTCTAACCTTATATTCATAGTGCACTGTGGAATCTGTGACAGTCCACACCACACGACACAGGAAGTTTGAACAGTCCACCAACTGAACTGGAAAAGTTTATGATGCCAGGGTTTTCTGACAGTCAGGAGTCTATATTCATGAACAGACTAAGCCACTATTCCCACCACATGACATTATCATAAATGGAGTTACTGTCCTCACTTTTATTCTGGGGGAAACTTCGTACCCCTTTTTGCCTTGGTTTATGAAACTGTACCCTGACCTCAGAGGCCCTGACAAAAGAAAGTTCAATTACACTCTCAGCAGGTGTAGAATTATGGTTGAATGTGCATTTGGCAAATTGAAATGCCATTGGTAATGCATACAGACCTGTTTGGATTCCAGGGTCATCAATGCTGTCCACATTACTGTGGCTTGCTGTGGTCTTTACAATCTCTGTGAAGCCAAAGGTGCGCCATTTCCCCTTGATTGGACCTATGACAGTGAGGGGCTGCTGAACCGCTACACTCAGCCAGGAAGCGCATATACCACAGCTGGAGCTGTACTCACTCAGACAATAGAAATCTAGAATGCTTTGTGCTCTCAAATTATGGACTCACATGGGCCAACGGAAAGGCAGAACAGTACCTTTACCAATGTGCTGGGAAGAAGGAGGAGTATTGATTGCTTGTGCTGGGAGCGGGGGGGGGGGTGTCGATTGCCATACACTGGACTTTTGAATGACATGACAACTTATGAAATGAGGGTGGGGGAGAGAAACAGTATGGATTGATGTAAATAATGATGTATGGATTTATATATAGTTAGCTGTATTAAAACATGGGTTTTACATACAACTTTCCAGTTGTCCTTGATCATGTGTTTACCATTATTATTTGAAATACACATTATATGATGTGTTGCAGTGATGGCAATAAAATTTCTTTATAAAATAAAAATATAGAATTTTACACATTTACTGGAAAAGTAAAATATTAAACCATCGCCCAGCAGGCCAGCTGCCCATTAGCACACCAAAACACCAGCAATACCAAAAACGTTAAAAGTAGCCAAGAGTAAAGTGCATAACCAAGTGCAAACTGTGAAACTTTGCACAAGACACCCCCCACAACTACTGCATGTCCCCTGGCCTCCCATTCTCCTTTCCCATCCTTCCACGCTTGCCACGCACTTGGTGCCAGAGCAGGGGGGGTGGAGGCATCCACAGGGGAGGAGTTCAGCACTGAGGACTGCATGGGGCACATTTGCCCTGTCCAGCCACTCATAGGGCCCTACTGCATGGGCCATCCAGCCATGGACTTGTCCAAACTGTTCCTGGAATGTAGGCCAGGGTCCCACAGAGTGGACACAGTCTTCCTGCCATTCGGGATAGCAGCCACTCTGACAGTTTTCTCTGTTGCATTCTATCTTCTCCCCTTTCTGTCGTTCCTGTTCCACGAACTGCAAAGCAAGTGCCTGCTGCCATGCCACTGCCCTATCCTCAAGCTGCGAAGCCATCCTGAGCCCTTCTGTTTCCCCTTGGCGTGTCTTTCATCTTGCAGCATATCCCTTTGCCTTTAGTCCTCAACCTGCTTGTTGGACCTGTCCAGAACTTCAGCCATAAGGAAACACTTCCTCTTTGAACGGTCTGTGGAGGTATATGAGTAAGGTTTCCACAGTGTGGGCAAGCTGTGATGGTTCTGCAATCAGTAGAGGTCGGGGGCCCAGGAGTAGGACAAGACATGGCGGTTATTGTCTTGAATAGCTCAGTGCAGGAGCACGGAAAAATCATTTTGAAATTTCAAGGACAGAAAATGTTACTTTTTGAAGCTAAGCATCACTATATTGGCAGAGGGCTGCTTCAGACTCCAGAACAAAGGTCCCTGGACAAAGCCAGGTTAATCACAGTGAAAGAAGTGCTGAGAGAATGGTAAGTTAAAAATCACAAAAATGGAGCCAGAAACTTACCAGGCTCTGGGGCAGCTTCCCCCTCTTCTGTTTCTGCTGCTGGTTCCGCGGCAGGCCGTTACTCCAGGGGAGCATCAACAAGCTCCTCTGAATATAGCCCTACGATTTGCTGTAGCTGCTCCTGCAGCAAAGCTTCCTCTGAGACCAGTTTCATCAGCAGACCCACTTCATTTCCCTCATTCAGCACGTGCTGCCAGCTCCCACTGATTCCCATGCTGGCTTCAGAGGCCAGCAGGTCACCATCCTAGCTGACCAGGCCAGTGGCTCAGTGGTCACACTCATCATAAAATGGGCATGACGACAGCAAGGCTCACTCCTTACAGAAACCAAGGCACTCAGTGCTGAGTCTGGCTGACCTGGCTCAGATGGAGGTCTCGAGGCCCCCTCCATGAGCAGAAACTTTAGCCTGGCTTCATGATCTTTCTTCATGCAAGGCTTAAAGTCCCTGTAAATTTGGCAACACTTTCCAATGTGAGTTTCCCTGAGGCACTTCAAGCAACTTGAGCGTAGGCTGCTCACAGGCAATGCTGGAAGCCCAGTGACTGAGACATCCCTCGGCACCAGGAGTCAATCAAAACCCTGAGATAATTAAAAGAAATTGAACTAAGTACTAATAACCTTAATAACACTAACTATTTACAATAGAGAGAACACAGTCCTTTGAGAGACCTTGCAAATGCAAGAAGAGCAGTTGCAGGTACCGTCACAGGCGGTAAGAAGGAACTGAGAGGGCTCGGGATTGGCTGGGCCCTTGACACTGATGCCAGTGGCACACAGCAGCAAAGGGCACTCAAGCCGCCCCAACAGGTGGCACTGAGGGAAAAAATGTCTGGTAACTGCATGCGGGGCATGTGACAATGGAAGTGGAATGCATATGGGCAATCACTCATAGAAGAAAGAAAAGCTGATAACCTCTACAGTGCTCATAGTTTATTTGTTTGCTGGCTATTCAAAGTTTAATTGATTTCACATGTACTCTACATTTGCCACTGATTTTTTTTTAAAATGATCTTAAACCTTGGAGACAAAGAGAGAGCAAATGGGGGTGAGGGGGAGGAGATGACCCTACATAGATCTGTGTGTGACAGAAGACAGAGATTGTTAATGCCTTTCCTACCTGAGCATCATCAGACCTCAAGTGTAACGTGCTCAGTTAAACAGCAGGGAGCTTCAGCACTATAAGATGCCAAGTTACATTGGAAAAATTGATGCCTTCAACAACTCTACAGAGGAGTGGTGATATACAGAGGGAGAGGCTGGAGTAATATTTTGAAGTTAATGAGATAGCACCAGATAAGGGAGTTCCAGTCCTACTGTGTTTAATGGCAGGGAAAATGTAGTGCTTATTGCACAGTTTGACTGCTCCAGTAAAATCAGTTACACAAACTATAAAGACACTGCAACAAGTTTTATCACCTAAGACATTAGTTACTGCTGAAATGGCCAGGTAGGTGAACAAAAATCAACATGAAGCTGAATCTACTGCAACAGCTTATGTGATCAGTTCAAAGAAACTGTTGAAACAATGCCAGAAGTACAATGTGAATAGGAATGATTGGAAAACAAAGGCATATAATCAAGTGTAGCTAGTCCCTATTTTAAAGAAAGGTGGCAAATTACAAAGGTATAGAGATTGCAAGATCATTATAGTATTAACCCAGGGCCTAGAGACAAATCTGCTACTATGAAGATATTTTTGCATCATTAGGTATCAGGAAAGATCCACTAAGACTGACCTGTGAGACTTCCTTCAGACAGAATTTAAAATGAATCCAGGACCTGCCCTATCATGAGTTACAAAGAAGAGTTTATGCCATGATAATAGGGCAGGATTAGATACAACCTGAACCTCTGCTATCTGGCAAAAGGCTATGGACCAGGTATTTCAGAAATTTGGTGTTGCTTAGATTATGCTCTCACAAGGATAAGTGATGGGCCCCCCAGGGGTTTCAACAAAGTAATGACAGTGTCATATGAGGAAGAAGTACCATAGGTGATTTTTTTCAATGCTCCAGGCATTGTGGGCATGTAAATATAAATATTTCTTAGGCTTGGCACAAATTCCAGAGGAATACTAAAGCTGGCTGGATGTTTCTTACCCATAAAATGCATGCATCCAAATGTCAGCTCCTCCGATAGTCTCTCTGCTGGACCTGAATCACTTCTGAACTTAAATTTCATCTGCTATGAGGCAGATTAGTTAAGTACACACATTTTAAACTCAGCTGCATCATGGTCCAACAGAGCAGTTAGAGACACTAGGGATATTAGGACCTACAGTTGCCAAGAAAAGCAGGGAGGAAAATGGACTAACTAGTCTTCCCACCAAAGATATGCTCTTATGAACAGGAGTATGACACCTGTCCTCCCCACAAAATTAGCAGACTAGGAGGAGGAAAAAGCAGATTTCATGCCTCCCCTCCCCAAACAGAGATAATGTGCTTGAGCTTGATCTTCTGAGGCCCATCTCCTATTCTCTGGATAGCAATAGGAGATGGGCCTCAGCCTTTCCCAAAGTTCAAAGGTTGGAGAGAAAAGTGGTCACATGAAAGGCCATGAGACAAAAGTTCAAGGAAGAATCACTGGAACTAAAATAACAAGGAATGGTCCAAAAGGAGGAAAGGGTAAAGGCCTCAAACAGCTTGAGAAGGAAATAACAAAAACAATACTTTACACAGCTGTTAGAAGCACAGATTGTCATAATGTACAGAAAACAGTCATGCCCCTAAAATTTTATAAACACAGAAATTGCAAATAATAGACCTTGATGTCGTAAGTTCATACAATTAAAGTAGGTGTGAGTCTGCAGGTGTGTATTTATAATCCATCCAGTGAGTAGTGTCATACCTGTAGTGCTTCCTGCTTTACTATTGATGTTTGGCTTTTTGACTTAATGCTAAAAGGAAATCTTATGGTTCCTAAAACAGCTGAATATACAACCAGGGAAGAAACTATCTAATAACTGGAAAAGAACTCAGCATAGATAAGAGTCCAATCTTCTCTAAAATCTTCTGACTGAAACAAAGCAGGATTTCTCTTGAACCAAGAACAAAAACTGAACATTTAATAAGATGGTCAAATTTGGCTGACAGAGAATATACATTAAACCATGGATACACATACACCACAATCAGATACTGCAGCACCAAGACTGGACAGGATGATGACGGTCAGTGTACCTTTTAATTAAAATTTAAAAGTACACACCCTTTTGTGATGACATCAAGGAAAGAAACTTGAGTTTCCCTAAACTAGTTTCAAGCATACTTTCCTCAATTTCTGAATTGAAATTAAAGTCTTGGCCATCTAATATTCTGCTTGGCCTCTAAGAACTCTTCCTTTTTAAGATGTCCACCCCTGAGCCCACAACTTCAAATTTTTGTTTATTTATTGACAGTGTTGTCTGATGTGCTAGAGCTAGGGGCTCATCAGATGATGCTGGGCAGTCTTTTGTGAGAATCCACATTGACTCAAGTCTCAGGTCAACTAAGCATTAGTATGCTCTCCTCTCTTTATTCAAACCCTCGGTCAGTGGCAGAACAAAGTTCATTTTGATGGAAGAAAAGGGAAGACTACAACTCCACAAAATATCAGGATCAGACTTGCAGAGTTTCTGAACTGCAGATTATCAGTGGTGACAGAGATGAGAATCAAGAGGCTCAAAACACAAAATAAAGCATTTCTTTGTTCCTCTATAGAGCAGGGTGATTTATTAATTGTTAATTATATGGTAAATTTAACCCTCCTTCTATTCATGAATTGTTTTCACTCCAAACCTGATTTCTGTGAATGTATTCATTATCAATAGTATGAATGGATTAAGTGAATAATTTTTAACCTACTATTTGCAAACTTTTCTATTCATGGTTTGTTTGTTTGCTGGGAGTGATTGGTACAGTAGACACTTGTTACTGGCAACATATAGGTGCCCTTTTGCTATGTTGCTCCTAAGCGGCTGTTGCTCTTCTGGGGAGTATCGTCTGACCAAAGGCAGCCTGCTTTTTCTGATACGTAAAACAGCTACAGCACATGCTAACAATCTATAATTGTAACAATGACGTGTATATTTACTATTATTGCTACAGTATTACATTAGTATATACATATATAGTATATACACTGTACATTTTAAACATGAGCTCTGTTCTGCATTTGTTGCTTACTGGCATATTGTATCAAGAAAGTGGTATTGAGTTAGTTATAAAAGTATCAAGTTTTATTTTTATGTTTTAAGAACAATCAGACACCAACCATGACAACACACACAATCTCTTGTTCTTACTTGTAAACCTTGTTTGTACTCACACTGAATTGTAATGCTTTACACACTCTGCAAGTGGCCCTGGATAAAAGCAACTGCTAAGCAAATAAATAATAATAATACTGTAATAACCTAAATTAAAGTATTATTTCAGATCAAAGTGTATTCTATTAATACACTAAGTATCAGCTTGTACATTAAGTAAGAATGGATAAACTCGCTCATTTTGGGGTGAAAGAATGCTGTTAATTTGCTCTGTTGCTTCTGAGTCACAAGTTTGTTTTGAAGATGGGATTCAATATCGCAGAGAGAACTGTAGACCCTGTCACCAGTCCCTCTAGCTGCTGAGGTGTGTTCAAAGACTTCAAAAGCTTGGAGTTTGCTGGAGGTGAAACTTCATAAAAATCAAGCTCACTCTCCTGGTTATATTATGCTTCATCAACACCAGCTCATTTCTCTGGCTTTGCAATGCTCAGTAATTCCCCATCGGTTATCTCTCTGAACATAAGCAAATCCTCATCCACAGCAGCGATTAAGTCCTCTTTTTCCATGTTCACTGGAAGTGGAACATTGTTCAGGGGGTTGTCAAACTTTTCAATATCCTCGTCTTCCACACCTTACACTAGCACAACAAATTTGCCTTTCCAAGAACAGCTGAAAATTGTTGTTGGCTTTACATCTTGCCATGCCTTTGCAACAAGATGAACTCAATCTAGCAAGTTTACAGTTTTCAAGACTGTCTGAACATCAGTGTTGGGGTCCTCATCAAGAGCGACAATAATCCGGTTTGCGATTTTTGATTGGTAATGTCCCTTCTTCATGTTCTTAGTCACACCTTGATCCATAGGTTGCATCAAAGATGTAACATTAGAGGATAACAATTTGAGCTGAATGTTAGTGAGAACTTCTCCCTGGGGTTGTGGAGCAGTTATCCAGTACAAGGCATCTCCTACAGCTCTGCAAGAGAAGCTGGTGATCCCACTTTTCAGCCAGTTGATGAAAATCTCACCTGTCATCCAGGCATTCATTGAACTGACATAAATGAGGAGAAATTTACTAAAATCCTTTTGAAAAGCCTCTGGGTTGTTTTGACTTCACAATCATGAACAGCGGGCATTTGTCATTCCCATCCATGTTGGCACAGATGACCCAGTTACGCTGTCTTCTGAAGCTTTCACTTCAAGCTTTTTTTTTTTTTTGCACATGTCCCCTGTCACAGGGCCCTTTCAGATAAAGTCCTGTTTCATCAGCATTGTAGATATCAGCCAGGGAAAACTTTTCAAGAATGTGAGGGAGTTTTTCTCATTGCCACTGCTCAGCTGCTGGTTTGCCCACCAACTATTTTTTGCCATGCTCATTTTTGTAAGCGACTTTGAAGCATTTCTTCCATCTGTTAAACCACTGTGATTTGCCTCAAAATCATCCAATGCAAGTGAAGCAGCAAGCTGAAGGGCTTTTCCCTTGATTGTGGGTACAGCAAGCAGCGCTCTCTGTGCCCTCTTCTCCATGAACCGTATAAAAACAGCCTGTTCAACATCCGGGGCTTTCCCTTCATGCCCACACTTACAGCTGCTGTTCGACTGTCCAACTTCATATTCAGCCAAAAGCTTATCCTTCTGCTTTCACATTCTGCATGCAACCTACCTGTGCAACTCCCATTCGACTGCAACTTAGTTTTGAGAAATTGTTGGAGTTTGACAGTCTTGGATAATCTGTACTTTTCTTTCAGTGTGAGACTTCTTGGCATTTTGTCTGTTTTTGCCACACACAAAAAAATGACGCAAGTAAGCAAAGGCTGAGATGTCACAACATCAAAAATGTTTTTCTTATATGGTGGCTATGTTGCTGTTATCAAGTGGACAATTCACGGTAAGGAAAGAGTTCCCATGGGAAATGCTGCTCAAAAGCCACAGTTGCTCTTACACGGTGTTGCTGCAAACTAGCATATACTGTAACATATTTCACATACAATTGCTTTTGCTGTCCAAATCAGTAAAACATTTATGCACAAACTTAAGTCCATCATTATTCAGCAAAGCATTTAAGCATACGCTTAATTTTAAGCATGTACTGAAATCCCATTCTTTAATAAAACTTCAACCTGTGCTTAAAGTTAAGTATGTTCTAAAGTGCTTTGCTGAATATGGATGGACTACTGAAAGAGGCCCTCAACGGATAATAAACATGTTGAGCTGAAAAATAACTGAATGTGGGAACGAGATTGCTGGGATGTGTAGTCCAAAAGAAGTCATATGATACAGGCATGTTGTGACAGCCCAACCCTTACATAACAGGAGCTGTTTGTGCTCAGGGCGTGAGAGGAGATGGCAGGAGAAACAGCTGACAGGATCCAGGAGAAACCTGCAGTGAGCAGGAAGGGATGGGAGGCCTACAATGGTGAGGCCATGTAGGAGGTGGCCCAGACAGGATGAAGCAAAGATTTAGTGAGAGTCCACATGGCAATTCACAGTCTAGGGACTTTGGATTGGAATCAGGTTCCCCTATGCCTCAGTTCCACCCAGGGGAGGGCAGGATGACAGCCAGCAGAAAGCAACTGCTGAGTCTAGTAAGGGACTGAAGGTCTATAATGCACAATCTGCTTTGTTTTGTTGATTCCCCAGAAGGAGAAGGATTTTTTGAAAAGGTTCAGTCACAGGACTAAAACCCCAAATTGCAGTGAGGCAGCAGATGTGCATGACACAGTGAAGGAAGCTAACTCCATTACAGGGAGAGATGGACATGCATACCTTTGTTCAAATGTGAAAACAGGAATTTCTGCAAAGAACAGACATTCCCCATGAAGGTTTGCAAAGAGCATATCAAAAGGGGAATGTATATGATTGAATCAAACATTTGAATGAATGTTATTGAACTTTTTTAGCAGTATTATACTATCTAATCCCCTATGAGATGCTGCATATAACAGAACAGCTGGTTCCCTGCTAATGGAATCTGTTAATAAATTGAATACAAAGGTTTGAGTCACAACACTGTGTGTCTGTTAATGTAAAGTATTATCTGAAATAAACATACATGTGTGTAACAGCCTGCCTGCAGGGGCTGGGGCCTCATCAGGCTACCTGAAAATGCTGAGCAGGATTGCTGAGATCTTTTCACTCACCACTCTGCTTGTATTAATTAAGAAATAAATCTCTTTCAAATATATAAGCAGCTCTCATAAACACTGGAGAAAAATAAGCAGGATGTGGTTTTATCAGCCCAGTCAAGCATTTCTTATGGCGCAGCCTGACCCAGGGAATGTCTCTTGGCTTTCATTAAAGAATACAAACTACAATACCATGGAATAAAAATCTTTCTTTCAACCACTTCCACCTAGCTACCATTTATAACTTGTGTATCCCCCGTTTGCTCGGAGTGGCACTCTGTCCCCCTCTGGTGGTGCCTAGGCCAGCTACAAACTGATGAATATGCTACAGCCTTGGCTAAGAGACAGGTGTCTTTTTAGCTCATGTAGTAGAAGCTCGTGCATTTAGCTCCAGAGGTCCCAGGTTTGATCCCCACTGCCAAGACCCCTGAGTGGATCAGCATTACAAGTGGTGGTAGGAAGTGTCTAAAGGAGCAAGGCTGCAGTAGGCTTGAGGAGTAGCCTGGACTGTCGCTCCTAAAAGATCAATAAAGATGGGCAGGTAATATTTTAGTCGGTTTCCCACAAACAGTAGAAATTTGATATAAAGCTCAAACCCTGGGGGCACAAACCTCTTCCCACTCATCCTCAGGTATTGAGATGTTATGATGCCATCTAGGCCAGCAGTTCTCAAACTGTCGGTTGGGATCCCAAAGTGGGTCGCAACCCTGTTTTAATGGCGTTAGACTTGTTGGGGCTTGCAGCCAAAGCCTGAGCCCCACTGCCTAGGGCCAAAGCCCAAGGGTGGTAGGGCTCAGCTTACAGGCCTGGGGCTGAATCCTTTGAGCTTCTGCTTTGCCCCCAACCCCACAGGGCAGTGGGGCTCATGTGGGCTCAGCCTTCAGTCCCCCCTCCTGGGGTCGTGTAGTAATTTTTGTTGTCAGAAGGAGGTTGCAGTGCAATGAAGTTTGAGAACCCCAGATCTAGACAATGCATCAGCATCCAAGTTTTTGCTACCTGGGTGGTACTTTAGGCTGAAGTTGTAAGTGGACAATGCCACTAACCACCAGTGACCAGCAGCATCCAGTTTGGCTGATGTTCAAATGTAAATCAAAGGATTATTATCTGTGCAAACCTCAAACTTCGTCTTGTACAGATAATCATGCAGCTAGTCTACTATAGCCCATTTTAAATCCAGAAATTCAAGTTTGTGCACAGGGTAGTTTTTCTCAGTAGGTGACAAGCTTCAGCTGATGAAAGCAACAGGCCTCAACCCCTCAGGGTGTTCTTGATGTAATACCCCTTCTAAGCCACCCATGCTGGCATCCACATGCAAAACATAAGGTTTTTGATGATTGGCAAATGCCAAGATAAGAGCTTTGGCGAGGCATGCCTTAATTTTCTGAAAGGCCTCTTGGCACTGATCATCCCTTCACATTCCAAATAGGTTGAAGGGATGGAAATAGGTTTTATCAGTTGGTACAGGCTTAGCTTTTGATCCATTCCTTCAAGGTGGTGGAGGGTAGGCCTTAAAGAAGCTGATTCAGTGGTCTCATCAAACTGAAGTATCCCCTCAAAAAGTGCCTATAGTAACTGCAAAAAGAAAAGGAGTACTTGTGGCACCTTAGAGACTAACCAATTTATTTGAGCATAAGCTTTCGTGAGCTACAGTTCACATAAATTGGTTAGTCTCTAAGGTGCCACAAGTACTCCTTTTCTTTTTGCGAATACAGACTAACACGGCTGTTACTCTGAAACCTATAGTAACTGCAGAATCCCAAAAATGAACATAGGGCAGATAAGTTCTAAGTGGAGACAGTCTCAATTTTTGATCACTCCATAGCAATGCCTTGCTGTGACTCTATGTATCTCATATAGGAGACTAAAGAATGGCAAAACTTACACTTGTCTAAGGACTGTTTCCAGCCTTCCTCTCTCAAATGATCAAGGATTTTAAGCAACCGCCTTTCATGCTCTTCAAAAATCCGCCCAAAAACAATTAGATCATCCAAGTAGACAAGGACCTCCAAGAGATTCATGTCTCCAAGCGTTTGCTTCATTAATCTTTGAAAGGTAGCAGGAGCCCCATAAATTCCTTGGGGCATCCTCTCAAATTGGTAAAATCTAAGTGGGCAGATTAAAGCAGTTTTCTCTTTACCCATCTTGTTCATAGGTATTCGGTAAGATCTAATACACTGAATCATTTACTTCCACGTAAACAGTTAAGGGTATTTTCAATCCTTGGCATTGTATATTGGTCTAGTACGGTGCGCTTATTTAGAGTTCTATAATCTACACAAATTCTGGCAGACCCATTTTGCTTCCTCACCACAACAACTGGGGAGGCATATCGACTTCATGACCAAGAAATTATTCCAGCGGCCATCAAGTCATGTAGGTGTCTCTAAACATCTTCCACATCGGCTGGGGCCAGATGACTGGATCATTCTCGAAAAGGTCAAGAGTCATTTGGATGGATCTCATGCTGAGTACTTTTTGCACAGCCCACATCCCACTCATGTTGGGAGAAGACGTCAGCATGCTCTAACATTTTCCTACAGATGCACTGTTTCCATTACTCAGGGATAAGGGAAACTCCAAAATCAAAACAGTTGGATGTCAAGTCAGTGGTGTTGCTCTTGACAGCTGCAGCATGCATCTGAGATACATCATCAACTGAGAACAACTTGACAATCACTGTCCCACACTGAAGGTTCACTTTGTGAGCAAATACATTTCTAACAGTAACTGTGATCATCCTAGCAGACACTACAGTAGCCGCTTGCACCTCCGGTCTGACCACAAATCCTCTGGGTGGGGACATTTCCTCTGATGTATCCTCTAACGACAACTGATCAATAAGCCAAACAGGAAACTTACGGATCCCAGTCATTTGACAGGGGCTGCCAGGTGGTGTTTGGACAGTTCTTTTCTTTGTGTACCATACATTGCCATACATATTAACATCCTCATAAGAAGCAGAGGGAGAGTCTCCTTGGAAGCATTTATATGCCTCTTGGATGTTAGGGTGGATAGGCAAGGTATGGATGTATGAATCCCCCGCGGTTTCTTTGCATACTCTGAAAAATTGCTGGACCAGACTGGTGTTGGTTCCATGCAAGATTGCAACATTACTCTTGACCCAGGAGTCTGGCACACTAGGACTAAAGTGTCCAGCTTCTCAGGAACGTTCATGATGACAGGAACTCAATCTGAATGGAGAGAAGTAAATAGTGGTGTACTCCAGGGGTCTGTACTGGGACCAGTACTATTTAACACATTTATAAATGATCTGGAAAAAGGGGTAAACAATGAAAACAGAATACTGGGTTGGATGGATGTTTGGTCTGATCCAGGATGGCCATTCTTATGTTCTTAATCTGAATGGACATTTACCCGACATATGGGTATTTTTGATTACTCAACCCCTAGATTTCCAAATTATCTAAGGGTTGGATGGACAAGTGATGAAAGTAGGTGTTGTAAATGGTGCAGAATGGTGAGCTATGAACCACTTTCAGAAGGGCACAAGCATAAATGCCTTTTACTTGAACAGGAACAATGTGAACCGGACCAACCAGTCCTTGTGGCAAATCCCTCCAGGTATAAGCAACCTGTTGACAGCACTTAGTGGAGCATATCTTCCTTTACACCAGAACGCTAACTTATGATCCTCCACGACACAGCAGATAACAAGTGCACTACAGCAAACAGTGTCCTTTAAAATCCAGTAGGATTCAGGAAAATAGTGAGAACTTCAATAAAATTTTAAAAAATAGATATAAACGACTTCCTGTGGCAGAACTTGCGGTGGTAGAGAGATCCCAGTGGTTCCTCCAAAATGTACCCCCTTTTATTCCCTGGGTTGCTCAGGAGCAGGCAACACTCACCTGTGTGCCCAGGTGCCTGATGTGGTTGAGAGTAAAGGAGATCCTGAGTATCCCAGTGTTGACGTTGGACAGGTGGGAATCCTCTTTCCACCCCTCTGCTGCAGTCCTTTTACTTGTAAAGGAAATTAAAATTGGTGATGCCTCCATCTGGCTGGGCACAGAAACTTATCTAACTTGCATTTACACTGCCATCATTTACCCCACCTCTGAGTGGACACTCCACAGGATTTCAGAGTTTTAAACACTTGCTTGCATGGGTGTTGTCATAAATATAAAAGGAAGGGTAAACACCTTTAAATCCCTCCTGGCCAGAGGAAAAACCCTTTCACCTGTAAAGGGTTAAGAAGCTAGGATAACCTCACTGGCACCTGACCAAAATGACCAATGAGGAGACAAGATACTTTCACAGCTGGATGCGGGGGAGAAACAAAGGCTCTCTCTGTCTGTGTGTTGCCTTTGCTAGGACCAGAGCAGGAATGCAGGTCAGAACTCCTGTAAAGGGTTAATAAGCAATCTAGTTAGATATGCGTTAAATTCCGTTTTGTTTAAATGGCTGATAAAATAAGTTGTGCTGAATGGAATGTATATTCCTGTTTTTGTGTCTTTTTGTAACTTAAGGTTTTGCCTAGAGGGATTCTCTATGTTTTGAATCTAATTACCCTGTAAGGTATTTACCATCCTGATTTTACAGAGGTGATTCTTTTACTTTTTCTTCAGTTAAAATTCTTCTTTTAAGAACCTGATTGCTTTTTCATTGTTCTTAAGATCCAAGGGTTTAGGTCTGTGTTCACCTATGCAAACTGATGAGGATTTTTATCAAGCCTTCCCCAGGAAAGAGGGTGTAGGGTTTGGGAGGATTTGGGGTGGGGGGAGAAGACGTTTCCAAGTGGGCTCTTTCCCTATTATATATTTGTTAGACGCTTGGTGGTGGCAGCAATAAAGCCCAACGGAAAAAGGCAAAATAGTTTGTACCTTGGGAAAGTTTTAACCTAAACTGGTAAAAATAAGCTTAGAGGTTTTTTCATGCAGGTCCCCACATCTGTACCCTAGAGTTCAGAGTGGGGAAGGAACCTTGACAGGTGTGCTTGAAGACCTTGAAGCTGGAGACAGCACTCTGTCGGTCCAGTGTATCAGTTCAGTCAATGTAACGAGGGGCAAAAGAATTCTAATTTGGGATCATTCCAAGCTGCCCACCTCATCTGAAGATTAGAGATGTTTTAACCCAATGTTAGCAACTGTGGGTTCTGGTTCGATGAGAAGACCACTTTCCCTCTTCTCAGACTCAGACAACCCCTTAAAGTCTCTTTGCTGTCCCCCTTCCCTTGCAAGTACTTTCCCAAACAAGAGGCTTGGTTACTCACACTGCCTTCACTGCATGCCCACCTCAGTCAGCTCTAGGCACCGCAACAGCCTCTGCCCTGGCTCCCGTGAAGCCACCAACCACCTCTGAGGCTCCCTGCTTGATCAAAGCACCGGCAGGCTCATAGCAGCAGCTTCTGGTTTCCTAGCAGCTCCTTGTATGGGAAGAGCTCCACAAAAGCAATCTCAGCTCCTCTCCACAATGGAGCCCACAGCATGCTTTCCCTGGGAGAGGAAGTATCTTTCTTTCTCTCTTCCCCCAAAGCATCATGGGAATTGTAGTCTCCAAGGCTGGATTGCAGCACTCAGAATCTTCCAAACTGGAACACTCCCAATTATGTTCAGAGACCCCTCTACTAAAGGGTGCCTACACTTGATTTACTGTATAATGTCACAAGCCAGGTGTCAAACCTTTTTCTCAAGGATACCACTGCAATGGGCCTCATATAAGAACCTAAATACGACATAAAGAAAAGTAACAATACTTTTATAAATGGTCTGTGAATTTGTTGCCAGCTCCAGAGCCAACCACCCACTCTGGAAGTTATCATTGACTTGTATTAGGTTTTTTTTTTTCCTTAGATGGTGTTGCATATACCACTACACCATCTTGATAAAACTGAGGTCAGGTGAAGTGAAAGAGAAAATGAATGTCTGCAAGTTAAAACTGCAATAGGGAGAGAAAAGATAATGTAAAATATAAGTGAGAAAACAAAAGGAAAATATATCAAGTTGATTACAATGCTCATTCACTTTGCCAGAGTCTTGACTTCCTTCTTTGTAGATGCCACAGAAGCTGTGGTCATTGTTTGAAAAGGCAAGATGCACAAAAAAGCATTTTTAGAAACAGTACACAACAGATATGGTTGCATTTTAAAATAATGTATCCTTTTTTTCAACTGAAAAAATTCAAAATTTGGGTTTTTTTGTGCAACTCTAGTAAACAGCCATATCAACTAAGTTTTCTTCCTTAGAGCTTTGAATGGTCAGATCCAATAGCAAAAAGTAACTTGACTTGGAAACATTTATCCAAGCCAAACCCACTAACAAATGGGACATAAACCATCATTCTCATTTGTTGCTCAAAACAAAACAACAAAAACAAAAAACAAAACAAAGAAACCCAACAAACCAGGCTTTCCAATACAAGTAAAATGCAGTGTCAGTACCTATGTCGTATGGAAGCTGAACAGTCTGGGAACATGCTGCCTTGGTGCATTCAGAGATTTAATTTACCTTAAATATCAGCATAGGATGTTTTGCTCTGCATGAGACAGTGTTCCGTACAAGCACTCTGAGTGGGTGCTTGCAGAATGCTTCTTCCATGAACTCTTTTTTCCTGTAACACATGTTGCTGTAGCAGCTGCAGTTCCAAAGTGGTTTAATAACATCTGCTAATTATTAGCCTTTTAGAATCATTGGTCAGAAACTGCTTTAGGAAACAAATGCAATTCCCTTCTGACATAGTGAATAAAAGAAATGCCATCACCCTCTTTTATTATTGCTTTTAATATGTTTTCTAGTGACATTTTTGACTCTGTTTGAATTTTAATGGAGTTTCACCAAGTGCTTCCATATTGCCTTGCATGCTTCTGATAAATTCACATGGTCATCTGGGATAACTTGACCATCGTGCTTTTCCAGAATCTTGTAAAGAACTGGGGATGAGTGATCTCTTTGTCTGTGTTGTTCATTTCTTTGACTGTCTGATTAAACTATTTGGACAAAAAGGAAAATGAATACATATTTTAAGTCCTACTAACACCACCACAGTAAAGAAGTTCAGGCATTTTAGTGCATAGTAACACAAATATGCATTCATCAGGGCCGGCTCTAGGTTTTTTGCCGCATCCCTGGAATTGTGTTGCCCCACACACGTGCTTGCTTTGCTGGTGCCTAGAGCCAGTCCTGGCATTCATTGGGATTCCTCTTCTTTGTTATCTCTCACAGTGGCTTGTGTTAAGATGATTCTGAAGACCAGCAACAGTGATAAATACTTCCATCTCTTCAGGGACTGTACAATCTCATCCATCCTGCCTTCTATAGTGCTGTGCTTTCTGGCTATCTTTGTAATGCTGGTCTTTAGTAGACGGACAGTGCTGTCTAAGCAACCTCTTCTTGACAGCTCTATAACTCTGGGAAAATGCAGTTACTTTCCTGAATTGCAACTGTTGTTTTTAAAGATGTAGTTCACATATCTATTCCATTCAAGGGTGTGTGAACCCAGTGTGTGCTGGAGCTTTCTGTAGCAGTACCTGTCAGGGTAACACGAGCAGCCTGCACGTCCTTGTGGCTCCATATATAACCTCCCAAGGTTATATAAGGGCAGCATTGCCCTAACCATGCTCAGTTTCTTTAAGCCAGAAGACATTGGTGCAGAGGATCTCAAAACTCCAGTGCAGAGGGGATGGAGGATGGGTCATGGAAAATCCACATGAACTATGTCTCAAAGCACAACAGTTACAATACAGGTACATAACCATTTTATCATTCTTTGATGGGTTGCACATGTGTATTCCACTCAGGTGACTCACAAGTAGTACTGTTAAGAGGTGGGGCTTGGAGATAACTTACATATCATCTGCAGAAATACTTTCCCAAAGTTTGCATCAGATATTTTACTAGTCAGGATGGTGTAATGGTTAGTGAAGGACCAAGTAACAGCCCTACAATTGTCCAATATGGAGATGCCCCTCAAAAACACTGCAGTAGCTTGAGCCCTTGTTGAATGGGTCAACAGTCGCTGCAGTGGAGGGGTGTTTGGTACCCCACATACTGTTGTGATGCAGGAAGTAACCCATCCGGAAACTGTGATGAAACTCCCTGATCTTTAATTCTGTGGGCATAAAAGAGACAAAGAAACAAGAAGATAGCCTAAAAGGATTTAGTCCTGCCCAGATAGAAAGCCAGTGCTCACTTTACATACTCAGTGTGAAGCTACTCTTCATCTCTACTTGAATGTGGCTTTGGGAAAAAAATACACATAGCTGTACAGTTTGGTTCTGATGAAATGTTGATATTATTTTTGTTGAAAACATAGGAAGTGTTGGCATTTAATCTGATCCAAACTATATAGCTTTACCTCTACTCTTCTGGCTGACATAATTGCAATGAAAAAGAATGTCTTCTGACAGAAATGAGACAAAGAATAGGTTGCCAAAGTCTTGAATGGAGGACACAGCAGAGTCACTAATACAGTGGAGGTTCCCAAAGAGGAACCAAGAGTTTTACAGAAGGAAAAATGCCAACAATGCCTTTTAAAAATCTAGTAACCTTGGGGTTGGGAAAAAATGGCCTTCCCCAAGGTAAGGATGGATTGCCAAGATCACAGCTAAGTGGAATCCAGAGAAAGAACCACGGATTTAAGATGTAGCAGATACTCTGAAATGTCCTGAATCTTAGCATCTGTTGGCTGAATTCTCTGACTAATGGACCAGATCAAGAAATGCTTCCATTTGGTTTTGTAGGTGGACCTAGTGGACTGCTTCCCATTATTAAGTAGTATGTCCTGAACTGCCATTGACAAGTCCTTTGTTACTTGATCCAAACAGGCAGCAGACATGCCGTGAGGCGCAAGCTGCTCGGATCTGGGTGCCACATTTGTCCACACTTCAGAAATCACAGGAGGGGTGATGGGGGTTGAAACGAGAGACTGTGAAGATTTGGGAATCAGCACTTTCTCAACCACAGTGGCCAACATGGATTATCTTGGCACTATCTTGTTTCAATATGAGTATGATCTGATGGATGAGCAGAATAGAGGGGAATGCATACATGAGCTATGGTCCTCATCTCAGCAGAAAGGCATCAGTTAGTGAGCCTCGATTATGACCTACTCAAGAAGAAAAAACTGACATTTCTTCTTGTCTTTCACTGTGAATAAGTTGACTGGCAGAATACCCCAGGCCTTGAAGATGGTTACCCAGTACAATGTTCTTTAGCAACCATTCATGATTCACAGGGAAATTCCTGCTGAGACTCTGCCAGCTAATTCTGGAAGCAAGGTAAGTGAGCAGCAATAGGAGCAATGCCTTCTTTGATGCAAAAGTGCTGGAGCGTCATCACTTCCCAACAGACCTGAATGGACCATGCCCCTCCCTGTCTGTTCAAACAGTACACTGAAGTTGTATTGTCAGTGAGCTTCTGGACCAACAAGCCCCTGAGGTAAGGGGGAAAAACATAGCAAATGTGAATCATTCAAAGTTCAAGAACACAGATACGAAGAGCCACATCTTGCTTGGTCCACAAAGCTTAGATTTGCAAACCCCCTAATTGTGCACCCACCTTATCAGAGAGGTGTTGGTAATGACTGTCTTGATTGGAAGGAGATGAGCAAATGCTATGCCTCCATATACATTGTTCTGATCCATCCACCACGCTAGGAAACACAGGACTGCAGGAGAAACCCAGACCAATTTGTTCAGGGGGTGTCTGTTCAATCAAGAGACTAGCTTCTGCCACCCTCAAATGATGCACAGGCATAGCCTGACATGCAGAGTCATGTGAATACATGAAACCATGTGGCCTAGTATCCTTAAACATACCTGGACAGTGATGGTGCGGTGGCACAACTGGCAAATTGCCTGAAACCTGTCTTGAGGGCAAAAAGCCATCAATTTTGTAGAATTGAATAGAGTTCCAATAAACTCGATCCCCTGTGTTGGAATAATGAGGACTTCCCCTTGTTCAGCTTGAGTATCAAATGACTGAAGAGATGGATAATGAACTGGACCTGGAAAAGAATTCAAAGTTCAGATCTGCGTGGTGCTAACTAATCTCCATGTAAGGGAAGATAATGAATTCCATTCCTCCTCAAGAATGCCACCACCATGACAATGTACTTGATGAATTACACCTGGGGCCAAGGACAGGCCAAAAGGAAGTACTTTGTATTGATAATGTCAACTTGCCGTTACAAATCTCAAACTTCCTGTGACTTGGCAATACTGCCACAAAGAAACAGGTATCCTGGAGATCTAGGGCAGCAAACCAGTCCTTGTGGTTTAGGGAGGGAAGGATTGATGCCAGGGAAACCATGCAAAATCTTATATATCTGCTATAATTGTTGAAATTTTGAAGGTTTAGTATGGGTCTCAGATCCCCTTTGACTTGGGGATCAGAAAGTATTGTGAACCCCTTTCCCTGATATTGAAGGTGGATTTCCTCTGGGGCACCTAGAGTGAACAGAATCAGATCTTACTGAAGGAACACAGCTTTGTGAGATGGGAATGGAGAGGCTAAAATATCCCAGTCTCTCAGTGCTTAGGACCCATTTATGAGTCATGATTTCCTGAGCACTGAAAAACTAGGATAATCTGTTCCCAAAGGGCTAGGGGGAGAGACCGGATGATTGCTGGTGGCTGTATTGCTGTCCTTGAGGAAGAAATAAAATCTGCTGTTTCCCCGAAGATGACAGAGAACAAGCTGGTTGATTCTAGTAGGAGCTGGAGGATCTCCATCTCTGTGACTTGTGCCTCCTCCCCAAAAAGTCATGCTGCTTCAGAGGATATCAAGACTACTTGTAATACTGCTGAGAGTATTGTTTTAGAGTGGTAGCTATTATAGAGTCCTGTACTGCTATATATTGGGGGCTGGAGTATAGATCCCCAATTAATGGAGTATAGCACAGGAGTGTTTAAATGAGTACAAACTCATCGGTTTTGTCAGAGAACAAAAACTGACCATCCAAATCAAGGTCCTCTATGGTTTGCTGGATGTCAGAAGCTATGCCAGAGTTTTGTAACCAGAAGCCTCTTCTCACTGGTTATTGCAGAGGCCGTTCCCCAAAAACAAGCATCTGCCACACTGAACACCAACAGGAGCATTGTATTGGCCACCAATAGGTCTTCAGCCGGGCTGAACTCCTCCCTTTCATCTTCAGGCAACCTATTAGTAAACATGGGCATTGCTTCCCAGTTTAAAAAATTATATTTTGCTAACAGTGCCTGCTGTGGTTAGCTATGGACATCTGGAGAGAGGAGATGGAATAATTTATTCCCAACAAGTTAAGTCTCTTGGACTCTGGAGATGATCTGAATCTCTCTGTCACAACATCTCATTGGCAGCTGTGACCACAAGGATGTATGGGGCAGGGTAGGAATAAAAACACTTGAAGCCTTGCATTAGAATGTGGTATCATTTCTCTGTGCACTTGGCTGTAAGCGCTAAGAAGGCTGGCATGTGTCACAAGGCCTTCGCCTGTTCCAAAAGAACTTCGTTAATAGGCAAGGCTACTCTCCCATGGGCTGCTGCCTGAACAAGGTCCAAAAGCCTGAACATGTTCTCTTGGACAAACACAACTTCTGTGCCTCACAATTCAGTCATCCTCCTCAGTTGGTCCTGATAAGATTTAAAATCCTCTGAAACTAGGGAGGAGGAATCTGAGGCCGTTGAGTCATCGAAGGAGGAGGACGACAGATTAACTGGGGTCAGTGGGTCCTCTTGTGGTACAACCTGCTCCTGTAGTAGTCTTGTAAGTCTGGTTGCCTACAAGGGCCAGTATCTGCAGGGGCCTGCAATGTAGGTGGCTCTGGCAGGTACCCAGCAAAATGGTCTGTCAATCTTCCCTTCAAGTGTGCTGGTAATTGAGACCTGGGAGACACCCCAGGAGTTCCAAAAGGGCCACTGCTGAAGTGTTTAAAGTATAGACAGGGAGACACAGGTCGATGGCCCAGCAGTACCAAGTACCTGAGGAGTCCTGGCAATGTTCCATGTACTTCTTTGAAGAGGAGGAAGAGTCCTTCTTTGATCTGGGGTGACTTCAGTCATGTTATGGATCCTGTTTTGGGGAATCCCCGGAGGAAAATCAGCCCCTCTTTCTCTGAGAACAGTCTGCATCCAGGGGTCTGTCAGAGACCACTGCAGCTTCTGTAGCAGTGTGAGAATCTGGGTGATCCGAAGGCTCTGGGACTGAAGCAGGTATCCTCATCTGCTCTGTGAGGTGCTGCTTGAGATGCAGATCTCTGGAAATCTGCATCCTTTTCTTGAAAGAACAGCAGATACTACACCTCTCTTTAATGTGTCCCTTGCTGAGACACAAAAAATGCATGGGGATGGGTGTCACTATTTAAAATAGATACCCCACACGATGGGCACTGCTTAATGATAGGCGAGTGTATACCACTGGAGCCTCACACCAAAACTGACTGACTAAAACAAATAAAAGAGTAAAGAAACTAGACACTGAGCACTAACTACTAACTAACCAGCTATTAACTAAGAAAAAAAGGCAGGAATCTAACTTGCTGGCTTCACAGAGAAAAAACCCTGAGGTAAACCACACTGGGAGCTCAGACTCAGGAGATGGTTGGTGAGAAGGAACTGAGGTTGATGCCCATATATAGCCTCTGGAGGGGCCACATGGAGGCACAGGGTATGTGCACCTCCCCAACAGGCAGTGCTGCAGAAAGCTCTCCAGTTCTGGCACAGTACTGAGTGGAACCCACATGTGCAGCTATTTGAATAAGAATGAGAAATGCTTTACCTCCTTCTCATGCATTATAGAAGGACCAGTGGCACAAGAAGCTGATTATAAATTTCAGCAACCATCAAGGGCTTTTTTCTTACCCATACCCAAGTTCATAAACTTTTCAGAAAATCTTCATAATGAGCATTGCCAGAGTCTTGACAAGGATCGTATGAGCGAAAATGCCATGCGGGATTACAGTACTGTGAGAAAACAAAACTTCGCAGCAAGGTACTGACAGCTGACATAAACAGAAATACTCTCAGCGGGTAAAAAAGCCATGAAAATTGTACCCTCGTGAAAATTTAATTCAACATAAAGTCAAGATCCTTTATTAAGGAGATTAACATCAATAGTATGACTCATCCAACTTTCTGTTGTATGCTTTGCTAGCATACTGCACGTAACTAAGGGTGGCAGAATAAACTGATGTGTTATTAGTGCTACATTCTACTTTGTTTTATTGTATCTGAACATACAACCTTTCCTTTTGGCCTTTGCTTTGATCACAAACTTCACTTGAAAGTAATCAACAACACGAAAAATAAAGAAAAACGAGGATGGATAGCCTAATTAGCAATAAGGAAATAGAGATGCGCATGCTACCGGCAGAGGAAAATGAGGAAGTTAGTACTACTGACAGAATGTAAAAATCTGGAATAAAAAAACAACAACCCATTGTAAAAATTAAGACCAAAGGTACTAGAAAACCACTCAAGATAATGAGCAACAAAAAATACCCTTAATTGGCAATACGACTGATGCAGCTGCTAACAGGAATTTTACTCATTCTGAAATGAATTATAATTGACATATTGTACAATCTTTCAGGTAAAATCTGTGTGGCATGTTGCTATGCCAGTAACAAAGAGTGCAGTTTGATCCTGTTCTTTTCATGGTAGATGTACCTTTAGCTGAAGCAGAGCTAGTTAGTTGTGCTGCTGAAGGACAAGGCAAAACTGGAAATTAGAACTGCTCATGGAACGATCTTTTGGAGCAAGTAAAGACCTTCTCTGAGTATTTCTGGACCATCTGTGTGGTCCTGAATGAGCAAGTTTCCTTTATGTCTGAGTTGGATGAGAGAGATATGATATTCTGTAGAGTGCACAGGAAAGCAGTATTAACCATGCAAATGATCATCATTACAACTGACACACATGGGTTGGAAGTATGGACCTTGATACCTACAGTAGAAAACAAAGACTTCCCTCTAAACTTCATTATAAGAATAATGGATTGGGTAAACACTGATAAAACTAATCTGGCAGAACTGTCATAACAATGGACACACTTTAAACATTTCTACCAATTGAAGAGTTATAATTGGTTCTGTTGGTCCAGTTCTTTATGCACAATGTATACTCCAGTATTTGCCAGGAATGAGGAGAGTAGGGAGGAAGTATGACACGCACTGAATGTGTGTATTGTATGTATCTGTTGTAGATATTTTTAAGGTCCCCATGGTACCTAATTGCTGAGAATATTAGACAAGAGAGCTCAAACTGATGTAAGAGCAAGCAGGAAGATGAACATCTGTGTGTGTTGTGTAAGGTTCCTGAACCAGTTTTAATAGTGACATACCCCCTTCTTTCCCTACCTGATATTTAATATGCATATTCTACACCAGTCTCTTTCAATGCACTAAGCAGGAGACAGACCACATTTCATTCATAATATTTCCCTTAGGGGAAAATACTGCTTGCCCCCTTTACAAGGATTAAAGTGCAGCAGAAATGCCAACATATCTGCTGGAAGGATGGTGGGCTCCAGATAGAGAGAACATGTGCAGAGAAATTCTGTATCAAAACAAGCTCGGTGATCAGTGATGGCTCTCTGTACAAGAGCATGAGGATGGCAGGTAGATCATGAGCAAGTTAGAGAGTGGTGGGGTCTGGCAAAGGGTCCACAGAGAATGGAGATCCACCAGTCCCAAATCCTGCAGGGGAACTGGGAGACAAGTAGTCACTAGGTACCTGGCTTCACAGTTGCCCCACATCATACTCACAGATGAGGAAGGATTCCATCTCTCCAGCTCCTACAAAGGTGCTCTGAGCAAAGACCATTGCCTTGGGCTTTGCTTGCAAGACATTGATTTAGCCCAGGGGTGGCCAACCTGAGCCTGAGAAGGAGCCAGAATTTACCAATGTTCATTGCCAAACAGCCAGCAGCTCCCCTCCCCACACCCGCTCCCAGCACCTCCCACCTACCAGCAGTCCCGCCAATCAGTGCCTCCCCCTCCCTGCCCGCACCTCCCAATCAGCTGTTTTGTGGCATGCAGGCGACTCAGAGGGGGAGGAGCGAGGGCACGGCAGGCTCAGGGGAGGGGGTCGGAAGGGGTGGAGTGAGGGCAGGGCCTGTGGCAGAGCCAGGGGTTGAGCAGTGAGCACACTGCCCCCCAACTCCCCGGCACACTGGAAAGTTGGTGCCTGTAGCTCCAGCCCCGGAGTTGGTGCCTATACAAGGAGCCGCATATTAACTTCTGAAGAGCCGCACGTGGCTCCAGAGCCACAGGTTGGCGCCTCCTGATTTAGCCCTTAATGAATGGCAAGCTAGGATCACATCAGTAGGAGGCAGCTGGACAGGAAATAAATCCACAGCCTATTTTGGTGTCCTGCAAGGGTGTATAATAAATCATTCCAACATACATTTTGGAACCATTTAAAATGAAGATTAAAATGACAAAGCTTTCCTGTTTTTATCTCTGCCTCCAAAACAGATGTGTTTATTCACTTATAACACATAAAGAAGTTTGTTCAAGTTACTGTTCTTCATTTTGTTCAAAGTTTTGTTTTGTTAATTCCAAGTAAGCCACTCAGAAACCAGATTCTCCCTTTTCAGCCTTTCCATCACTTTAGAGCGAGTGTAGGGATTATCTCAAGGAAGATTCACTAAGCATTACTACAGCCATGCTAGATTTAGTAGTTAAATGAAACCAGAACAGTTCAAATAAAGAAGTACAGAAATTAATTAGGAAGTTAAGAATTTCTCATAGCTGATGGAAAGTTAACCCCTAGCAGGTTGGGTGCCCAATGTGCTTTTATCCTGCCATGTGCTGTGACGCATTCAAATGTATGGTAAATTATTCCTCAGCTATTAATGATTTACACTAGTGCAGCAGTCCGCAAACTGTGGGTCAGGACCGCAAAGCATTAGACTTGCTGGGACCCAGGACTGAAGCTGAAGCCTGAGCTCCACCCCCACCTCGGGCACTAGGGCTCGGGCTGCAGCCCCTTCTTCCTCATGTAGTAACTTTGTTGTCAGATGGGGGCTGCGGTGCAACGACGTTTGAGAACCCTGCACTAGCGTAAACCATGTCTCCTCTTGTGGAGGTACACCAATGGCATTTACACTAGCTATACCATACATTATTCCTCAGCATAGAAAAGGTTGAAGGCACAGACACACATGGTTTGCAGAGGGGACATAACCTTCCTTTAGATGCTTCACCAAAACACTTCTACATATTCATGGGCTCAGGAGGTGTTCTGCCTGGATAAGAACTGTAGGATCAGGCCTGAAACATACTGATTTAAATTTTCTGTACCACATAATACCAAAACCCACCGAAAATAATTACTCTACACCACGGACTGTTGCTCTTTTGCCCCACACGTTTCTTGGGTCCACTCTCATTCAATTTTTACTGTACCTCTATGTGAAAGCTTCTCTAAGATGATCCTTAGGTGCTGAAGAATGGAGGGTGAAATTTCATATTTATATACATCTATTACCGGAACCTGCTGACATCTCCCAAATGCTCCATCTGCAGAAAAAGAAGGCAAAAGGGGAAAGGAAAAGAAAAAAAATAGTTCTCATTCTCTGAAAGGAAGAAACACATGATGAGATGTGCACTTGCAATATGTCCTAATTATATACTGCAAAACTCTTTAGAACACAGTTTTAAAAAGTCATCAAAGGACTACTGGAATTTTGAAGTAGTCATGAAGCAGTGCATTTTCTATCAGAATAAATAATACTGGAAGAAAATTATCCTGGTAGAGGAGGGAGGGAGGATCTATTGTATATTATAAAGTTATAAGACTACACTTTAAAAAAAAAAAGTAATTTCAGACTTCTGGCTTCCAAATCTTTTGATGTAAGGCTTCTTTTCTGACAACTGTGTATGTGTGGGAAAATTAATGTTCAGCATCTCATACTTTCCAGATGAAAAGCAAAGCACCCAGAAAATATAAATATTAATTTTCAGGAATTATGAGGATTTGTTGAAATATTTTTAATGTAGGAACTGTGCGCCAGGCATTGGTAAATGCATGCTGAATCCATAATGCCCAGCAAAGGCTCATTTCAAGTAGTACCTTCTAATGAATACAGTAAAAGGAAACTGCTCACAGAACAATGATATATTAATGGAGCCTAATCTATTTAGCTCCATTCTATTTGTCTAAAATGACAAGACTCTTCTCATCAATGTCTTTTCAAATCACACCTTCTAATTAATTTAGGTCCTAATTAGTCTTTATTTAGAGAATTGTTCATTTTGAGACAAGCTTCCTGTGTATGTGTGGGAGGCAGGGGGGAGTTCAAACCTTCAAATTACCTTTCTCTCGTTCATATAAAAGACTGATTCAGAGTGTAGGTGCTTCATATACACTCTGACCATCTGCAGTTTTAGGTTTCAGAGAAAAAAGGTGGTTTCATTTATTGTTCAGTATAGTTTTGCTTTAAAGAGTGATCCAAAGGAAACCATTCAAATGCAACACATTTAATTAGGAGAATATTCTGCATAGTACTGGTTTTACCTCAGTAATTACTGCACATCTGATATCACATTTGTGTTTAAAAAGAACAGCTTCATCTGATTAGCAAAAAACAACATCAGGTATTAATTTGCAAGCATCCATTCACTTCTATGGAACTTTGCAGAATCAAAAGAATAGAGAGAGAAGCAACTGGCCCAGTTGCTCTCAAATGATGAATAATGTTCATATGACATTCTAGAAAACAAGCAAGTATGTGGCATAGAAGAAATAATGTAGTATTACCTTCATTATTCCATGTAAATAACTAATTGAAATTAACTGAAATTTATTTTCTAGTGTCCGTTTCAACCCTCCCAAACGCAAAAATGCCAAATAGGATTAACCCACATTAAAAATTCACCTCCTAGCTCAATTTTTATTTCTGAAAATTATTTTTTAAATTAAAATTTCAACAGGAAGGCACGTAAACGGGTGTGAAGTCTCGATCTCGTTTTGAAATCCTGATGCAGTTTGAAATAGCCACAGTATCAAACTTTTTTTAAAAAAATGAAGAATTATAAATTTATAGTAAATTCATTATGAACAAATAAGGCTTTGATTTATCAAGGAACTTAAGCATGTGCCTATCTCTAAGAACATGGATAGTCTCATCAAAGTCAACAGGATTCTTCACATGGTAAAGGTTAGCATGTGCTTAAATACCTTGCTGAGTTGAGGCATAAAACCTTAAGCGGTTACAAATAATTTGGCTACAAATCTCAATGGCTTAGAATTAAAAAAACCCACATTACATAATACAAACAAACAAGTTATTGGGAGTATTTTATTCTATGTTAGTTTTAAATTCAGCTGAATAAAAACAATTTTTAACCTGAGTCTAGAATCTAGAACACACTTTGCATTTAATTCCAATTACACCATTTTTACATCCTATTTTAAGAGTCATTGCCAGAAAAGCTATTTCTTCTGCAAGTTCTAGAATTAAAAAGTTGATTACTTGATACACTTATCTCTTTCTAAACTTGCATTTGGGCCGGCAACTTTCATGCAAAGCCTTCAGCTTGATGCCACTGGAAACAATGAAGATAGTCAAACTCGAAAATTAAGGATTAGGTCCAAAGTCTGATCTGAGTTATGCTCCAAGAATAGGGTAACCAGATAGCAACTGTGAAAAAACAGGACATGGGGTGGGGGGTAATATGTGCCAATATAAGAAAAAGTCCCAAAAAACGGGACTGTCCCTATAAAAACAGGACATCTGGTCACCCTATCCAAGAACCTAAATGCAGTTATTGGAACAGCATAGGCAAGATATCTGAATCAGCTAATTATTTGGTCCTTACACTTGAAATCCTGACATAATATGAATTAAAGGGGTACTACTAGGTGCCACTGGAACCAGAACTTCCATTAACCACAATAGTAGAAGAGAGATGGGAAGAGAATGACATGCTACTAATTTATAGCTGGTAAATGGCATCTCTAAAAAGGCTCCCTCTGAGGCATGGCATACCCATTTTTGTGGCATTATGATCTTTACCTGTTACTGCCTGTTACATTGGTCTGTAAGCACCTTTCCAGGTCAGTTGTACCTATCTACTTCCAGATGTTGTAATAAGTTATTCTATTGTGTTAGTGTAAGAGCTCCCTCTAGAGTGGCAAAATTACTCACTTGTGTAATAAATGCTAAATTGTGACGAAGAATGGGTAACTACTTGAAGCTGTAATTAAATGCAAACAAATGGGAAAGACCTTCAGAGCTAAATTTTAAGGAATTTTTTTATGTATGATGAATAAAGTTCAAAGCATGAATTGTGATTTAATAAAGAGTTAAAGGAAAAACACTGTAGGCTTATAACACCAATGGGTTTATATAAAATTTTGCTAAAAATTGTACCCCAAGAAATAACATAACTCAGGAAAGACATCCACTCCACACACTAGCCAGAATGAGGAAACATTGAGACAACAGATCAATATAAACATATGGTTATCATTAAAATACTATTATTTGTCAAGCATTGCCACTGGTAGTATCACTTTATTATCGTAGTTTCCCCCTATACTTATATCAGGAATATCTGTGTTAAATGCATGACACATGTTGATTTTTAAGGGACTTCTACTTTTGCTTCCAGAGGAATGACTCCATCCAAATAGATGGAGAGATGCCCTCTATTGTATTTAGTTGTGAAAGATTTCACTAGAAACTGAACATAAACACTTAAAAGCCATTGTTTAAAAGCCACGGTCTAGAACAACTCTTAGAATACAAAGACTGCTGCTGAGATTACAAAAGTACTAAATTCACCTAAGTCATGCAACAGGTAAGATCTTTATTATGGCAGATGTGCTACCTAGGGCACATTTTTTCGAAGCATAGAATAGCATGGAATATGATATAGAAACACAAGTACATATGCTTACCGATCACCTACCATCTTCTCTTGATAAAATACAGAAGGTGACACATGAAATTGTGAGCATGACAAACTACATATCCTGAAGGGATGACTCTGGAGGGAAGGCAGGAGACAAATAGAGAAATCTCATCCCTAGCTCATTATTACTGCTGTTTTTATGATGAATCAGTGTACATTGGTGATGCAATTCTTACAGAAAAATGGAGATTCCATTCATCACTGAGGAAAGAAATGCTATGTTGCACTCATGAGAGATATCTGGGTACTGAATTATGTGAAAGGGCCAAAAAAAATCAGAACTTGTGATATGGTTTTGTAATGTTAGTTGTGTTAAAATGTTTCAGTCACAATAAGCTAAACAATCATCATTACAGTCTCACCAGGTACCAAAAAAAGCTTTTGGCAAAATCTACCGAGTGACCTTTTTCCCCTTGAAGGCAAATCTATTTAGTGGCAGCTGACTCATTCAGTTTATTTTAAGCAAAGTCTCCTAAAATATACCGAGTGAAATAATGATTCACCATGTGAATTTTTTCTTCACAAAATGTAAGCAATTATTGATTAAGTGTTTTTAGATGATTATCCACTATATACCCATGTTTCAGAGTGGTAGCCGCGTTAGTCTGTATCAGCAGAAAGAACGAGGGGTACTTGTGGCATCTTAGAGACTAACAAATTTATTTGAGCATTTGCGTTCTGAGCTTGTTACACTGAGTCTAAAGTAACCAAGGTAAAATGAGCTATCAGAAAAACCTGTTCACACCATCTAAAACATACTCAGAAGAAACACAAGAGATGGATTAATCAGGTTCCTTCTTTGACTATCCTTGTGTACAGAAATACATCCCAAGAAGCCATCCTGAGATCACTCTTCACTTACTAACGGCTAGACATCTTAAAAACTGTAATTAGTTAAATCAAACACTGAGTCTCTTAAGATGATGAGAGTTCACAAACAGATGTAGTAAAGCAATGATGACAGGTTTTTGCACACAGGGTTCTGTATAGCATGAGTAAAACTGACCAAAGTCTTGTAATATCCACTTCACTGCTTCTAAGCAAAGCTATGAGCACGAGCAGAGGCCCTGGAGTTGTCAGTTTGTGTCTATCCCTTATGTAGGGCCCTAACAAATTCTCGGTCCATTTTGGTCAATTTCATGGCCATAGGATTTTAAAAATCATAAATGTCATGATTTTAGCTATTTAAATCTGAAATGTCAGTGTTGTAATTGTAGGAGTTTTGTGGGGGTTGCAAGGTTGTTGTAGGGGGGCTTGTGGTACGGCTACCCTTACTTCTGTGCTGCTGCTGGCGGCGGCGCTGCCTTCAGAGGTGGGCAGCTGGAGAGCGGTGGCTGCTGGCCAGGAGCCTAGCTCTCAAGGCAGAGCCACTGCCAGGAGCAACGCAGAAGTAAGGATGGCATGATATGGTATTGACAGCCTTACTTCTGCACTGATACCTGTAGAACTGGGCCCTCAGTCAGCAGCCGCCACTGTCCAGCTGCCCAGCTCCGAAGGCAGCAATGCAGAAGTAAGGGTAGCATGGTATGGTATTGCCACCCTTACTTCTGCACTGCTGCTGGCAGGGCGCTGCCTTCAGAGCTGGGCATCTGGCCAACAGACACTACTCTCTGGCCACCCAGCTCTGAAGGCAGCACAGAAGTAAGGGTGGCAATACCGCAGCTCCCCAAACATAACCTTGGGACTCTCCTGCAACTTCCTTTTGGGCCAAGACCTCCAATTTGAGAAATGCTGTTCTCCCTCATGAAATCTTTATAGTATACGTAAAAGCACACAAAAGACCAGATTTCATGGGGTGGGGGCGGCAGATTTCACAGTCCGTGACGCTTTTTTCATGGCCATGAATTTGGTAGGGCCCTACCCTTATGCCTTCATTTGACTGAAAAGCTTACATTCCTCCCTAATTGATTAATTAGGTCTCCATGGCCAGCAAGGAAATACCCATATTGTACTGACAAGTGAGTGAATTTTGCAAGCCCTAAAATCAGGCACTTCGTTGTACACGTGAAGCAATTCCTTCAGCTGTTATGACTGCCTGTAGCGGTCAGGCAATTAGAAGGCCTTCCAGATAGAGTGGTTAATGCAGTTAGAATGTATAAGTGGACCAAGGCCCATACCTTTCTTACTATACAGTAATTATCTGATGTTATAAAGTTACAATATGTGTAAAACTAAAGTTTGCACCAGTGTATTATTTACAGTAGGTACACCTAAATACACAAAACCATATACAGCGATGTTATGCATATGACAAGACGTATTTATCAACTTAATTATCTCACCTGCACTCTGTCCATTAATCGAAGGACTTATTGTACCACTACAAACCTTCAAGCAGTTTTAAACAGCTGCCATATTTTAGTAATTTAATCTGCCAGAAACATGGATTTGTTTTTGTTTTTTTCCCCTAAATGTGGAATTTCCCCCCAAACTTTACTGGATATTGTTGCAGGGACATTAATGATCAATCCTGGACTAAAGACAAACCAAAGTCCAGATATCACAAGACTCTGCATGGTTAGAAACAGAACTTTTATACAACTGGAAAGGGGAGATCATTAGACTTCCACTGGGACACTCAGTACCTGCTTCTAGACATGGAAGTCTCAAGATATTGGACTTTAAGGTCATGAATTTTCTATACAGAGAACAGCTATTATAGGAAACATATTGACATTATTAAAATATATATTATTTTTCTCTCCCTTTTGAATTCTGTACAATAATGCACATTTTCAAAGTTGTTTAAAAAAGGAATCAGTTATGATTTCTAGAACAGTACATTAATCTTCCATGTCAATGGCTTTTTATTTCAGAAGACAGTGAACCCACAATCATTAGTCAAGATTTACCAGTACACAGTAAACAACATTATTATAATATTCCATTTATTAAAAACATTTTGTTCTATA
The DNA here is from genome assembly GCF_965152275.1 of Natator depressus. Taxonomy (NCBI): domain Eukaryota; kingdom Metazoa; phylum Chordata; order Testudines; family Cheloniidae; genus Natator; species Natator depressus. The sequence continues at coordinate 243,425,800 of NC_134235.1, read as the reverse complement.
GAGAACAAAACATGTTTTGTACATCAATTTTTAAGTACACTTCACAAGAGAGGTGCATCTAACACCAATTAAGCAGTAATAGGTTCTACACTGGTATTCCCCATGCAATGTTTTGAAAATTTAAACCATGATTTGAAAAAGCAAATGCTTAAAAGTGTCATACCAATACTTCTTCAGAATAACTCATGATTACAATCTCCAAAGCTGCATGACGTACCTGCAGAATTTTAACATACAGTGGTCTGCAGAGAATGCTGACTTCCTACGAGCACCTTTCCATGTTAAGCTTTTAAAACTGGTTTATCATTTTACTCTGCTTTTTCTAGGTTCAGCCTCATGCAGCCTCAGTAGTCCTGTTTTACTTCTATTTCTGAACAGCAACAGTGGCACCTAGTGGACAGCTTCACCCCCAGGGCTCAGTTCTGATCTCAGGCTTGTAGGTGAATATTGCAGAATAGCTGGTAAACTAAGATACTTGAGATACATGTGGCATTTTAACTGACATCTATAGCTATCCATTTACCCAGATCCAAACCTTCACTAATGTGTATGGTAGACAGACTTGTGAAACAGTGTTTAATGTAGCTATGTGATTTAAAAAAAATTTAAAATTAAAAAACCATGTACCATATTGCTGATAACTTCATATTTGTTGAAATAAACAATGTTGGTTGATCGAAAAAAGGAGGCTGGTACAAAGAAAACTGGCCCATTCACCCGCTGACTGCTTTTCTAAGACTTCCTACAAGTTGTATATAGTGCTAATTTTGTTGTTTGTTTGTTTGTTAAAACAGTATTTAACAGGGATCTGACTTTGCTATCAATGGCATAATGTATTGCAATAGAAGTAAAATCACCCACCTTAGAAACAGTCAATAACAGAAGGCAACAGCCAAAAATATTTTTTTTCTGTGTTAAAAACATGTATGGATTTAGAGGAATCACTGAGGCAAATAACACTACCATAAAAAGAATCCTAAATCTCTGAGAAAAAGCCTTATTCCTCAAATACCACAAATGCCCACCCCTCCAATATACTCCAAAACAGAACTCTGGGGGCGGGTGGGGGGGGAATCGGTCTACATTTTGAATGGTATTTTATTTGTTTTCTCCTTTCCAACATCACAAGTGGCTTAGTTCAGCTCTCATTCACATTGAAATGGCTGCTGGAAATGTCAAAAATTCAGAGTCATAAAGATTACATGGCAAAGGAGTAGCTTTGGTGGTAAAGAGCTAAAACTTCTGTTAGCCAGTGTATATGTTATACATACTGCACGTCACATTAATATGTATTACATGTCACATTAATATGATATATATTGTATTACTGTACATATCAATGTCAGCACAAAGTTATGCTAAGTTGTATTAGGTTCATTCTTGCCCACTATGTCAGGACATTTATATCTGACAATACCTTGCAAAGCTAAACATAGTAGTTGGCAGTAGAAAACATAAACCTTCTGAAAATCAAGACACATGAGTACAAGGTAGGAAGAGTCTTCATGGCCCAGCTGGTTTGGCATGCTATGTTCAAAAACAAGAGATAAGGGATACACGTTGGAACCACAAACACAAGGTAAAAAGCTGATGGATGGATTTTAGACTTGGGTAATGTATAAATATAGCTAATTTTGAATGCATATTTTGGGGAGCACATCTTCTTTTAAGGTGAACGGACTGTGTGAACAGCTTCCCAGATGGAAGTAACTTCTTTTGTACTGTACTGTTATTGATTTTTAGCAGTAAAATTGGCTATGTTTGGTTATTTGGTCTCGAACATTTTTCATAACAAACCACAAGTGTAGTCAATCATTTGGCAATACTATTAATCAACACCTCTCTATGGTGACTTTACACAGGAGTTTAAAAGTGTCCAATTCCTGAGAGGTCAGTATTCCTGGTACTATAAGGATAGCACCGTACAAAACACATTCATGGATAAGTAGGTATCCGGTATCTTTAGAGTTCCCTGGACTTCTATGAATGATTTCAGGCTCATCTATAAGCAACACATGGACAAACTGAGGAACTGAGGTGCTTTATTAATAAAATAATTTGTATATAAGGAAGTATGATAAACAGCTGCATGTCTGATTAATATGACAGCATGGCATGATTATCCATAAAAACAGTATTCGGCAACAGACTTTGTCAAGGCAATACTTATGTCTAAAAGCTACAAATGTATTAATAACACTGTGTAGAGTGAAAAAATAGACAAATCTGTCTTTAAGACCTGTAGCTAGCCTACTGAGATCTCCTGATTCAAAAGATTTTTGTTCTTAATATAATTATTCTTCTCTATTTCTTTGTGGCATCCAAGCACACCAGTAATAGTCAGGATGATGAAAAATACCCAGCTGACCCACCTATTAGCTAGGATCAGCAATGAAACAGGAATATCAGCAAGTACATGTTCTCTCTGACAAGCTAGTTAAAGTGCTACTGAATGCCAGATTCCCTACAAGTCCTTTCCTAATCTTCTTGGAAATACTCTGCGGCTCAAAAATAAAACCTTGTGGTCTGTCTCCCACCATTATAAACAAATAACAGTACTGATGACCAATCCTAAGAAAAAAAGGATGGTACACCTTGGTGATTATCAACATGCTGATGTTCAAAGCTGAATGCTGGCACTGAGAATAATACAAGTTAGCAATTACATAAACACTATTGTAGCGCTGAGTGTTGGCCAAAGATAGTCACTAAGAAGTATAGTTCCGCTGAGATGCGAAGGACCCTTGTCTCAGGAAGTAACTCCTGAGGAAGATCATGCGTGTGCGTGTTCTTCCCGCCTCTAAAAGAGGAACTGGTTTTAGCTGCAATAGCAGCAGGAGGACAGACATTCTGGGGACTGTGCTGTTTGCGCTAATCTGCTAATAAGCAGTTTGCAAGGTCCCATAACACTATACAAACAGTACTTCAATTAACTGAAGAGAGATTTTTAAGGGATTAAAGAACTATGTACATGGCAAATATCAACTGTAAAAAGCTGGGATCTCTCAATGAGGGCAACAGATGGAGAGAAGGAACATAAACCTCTGTGTGAGAAAGATTTTATTTATCAGAAAAAGCAGCACTTTAAAAAATAGATGAGAGAAGAGTAGGCTGACCAGACACAACACACACGATGGAGACTAGATTTTAGGGCTGCTGTCTTTTCCATTGAGAAGACACTCCAAACAAAACCACTTGTTCACGATAAACTATGCCAGCTTACAGGTGGACTTACCTGGACAACTGCTCCCAACTTTCAGGACTGTGTGAGGGATAAGAGCAAAATGGGAAAGAATTACTCCAACTTCTCCAAACAGCTACAGGAAAGATATTATAAACTCAGATATGAGATTTATTGCTAGTTTACCAGTGAAACTGGCCTACGCATGTCTTCAGTAATAGCACATTTAGTAGAGGTAGTGCAAGACTAAGACTAAAGGGCATGTTTCCTTTTCTAGCTACAGTTTCAGGATGGATCAATACTAGATGGACATAAGTTTGAGGCACCTGTAACCAGCTGGCAAAAATAAATGGGAATAAGATGTGGAAGATACTAGTTATATCTGGGAGAAAGAGTATACGAAAGATACAAACAAACTGGAGGGAGAAGAAAGAAAGAAAGAAAGAAAGAAAGAAAGAAAGAAAGAAAGAAAGAAAGAAAGAAAGAAAGAAAGAAAGAAAGAAAGAAAGAAAGAAAGAAAGAAAGATTTTAGGGGGCTGCATGGACTGACATGAGAAAAGGTCAAAAGAGATAAATATGTATAACTTGACTAACACTAACATGATTTAAAATAAGGAGGGGCATGATACAGTCTACAGATGTTTGAAGGGTGTAAACACAAAAGTGGGATATGAATTATTTATGGTATTACTAGGAGAATTGGGATGCTCTTACAAAAATGAACAAAACTGAGTATCTGAACAAGCTTCTTGACAGTGAGATCTATTCCAGAGAGTGTGGAATAGCCTCCCATGAGAGTAATGGGAACCCCATTTCTTAGAATTTTTAAATTAGGCAAGACACAGTACTAGAGAATGAAGAACAGTGAATAATCCATCTCTACTAGCTAGAATTCTATTAATAGAGGTGCTGGTAACTGTTAGATCAAGCTGGAGGGTCACCACAGACTAAGGATTTATGGAAGCAATAAGATGCAAATATACTAATGCTTATTTATGTACACTAATTATTCCAAGTATCACTGAAATGTACTTCAATCACTACAAGGATACCCACCACATTTTTGGTTGGTGCCAATGCTTTGGTGCCAAGAAATACACTGGAGCTGGCAAGGCCTTCATTGTGTAACCAAACTGTATTTATATTCCCAGGGCAGAAAAAAGAACTTGCTTAGGAATGTGAAGTAACCTCTGTAAAAACTCTGTGAAAAAGAACTTGCTTAGGAATGTGAAGTATTATTTATTTCATTTGGTATTAAAAACAAACCAGTGGCTGTAGCACACATGACAGCCAAAGCTCATATGTCAAGAACTAGTTATTGTGGACATGCAAGAGGAAGGTTCCCCTCAGGTTAAATCTAACCTGAAGAATGTTGCCTTCACATCCCTCACAAGCGGCATCTAATATTTGCAGCAAACTCCTTTCACTTCTGATTTAAGCCAAACTTGAATCTTTCTAAGTCTTCAAGGAAACATGCCTAGTGAAGCAATCTACAGACAGCTGATAAGTTTTATAAACTATGTTAGTGAACTTACTGCTTAGGAAACTACCAGAAGTGACTGGAAACATACACAGTTCAGACAAGTACTGTTCAAGATGAAACTTCTCCATACAGTTCTGCCCATGTACTGTATCGAAATACTGATCTGCACAACTTTATGTTCCTAAGCCATTCTTCAGCAGAACCTGTTAGTTATACTCTTTTTTTTTTTTAGGGAGCCATTAGAAGCTGACATAGGTTGGAGCAGACAAGAGCCTGCTTTAACTTACATCAATACTACATCACCCCCTGGCAGCCATGGGGAAAAGGTGTCTTATAGCAGAGTTCTGGCACAGCTGATAACCCATGCCTAGAACATTAATTGTGTTCTCAATGTTGGTAGAGTGGTAACAAAGATGAGGACAAGGCAATCATACAGAGCAATCCTGGTCACTTGGTCAACTGGTCCCTTTCAAACAAACTGAGTTTTAATACAGCCAAATGCAAAGTTATACATCAAGGAACAAGGAATGCAGGCCATACCTACAGAATGGGAGACTATCCTGGAAAGCAGTGACCCTGATAAGTCACTGTGGACAAGTAACTCAGCATGAGTTCCCAGCATGATGATGTGGGGAAAAGGGTTAATGAGAGCCTTGGATGCGAATAGAAGTAGAGAGGTGATTTTACCTCTGCATATGGCATTGGTAAGCCCAATATTGGAATACTTCATACATTTCTAGTGTTCACATTTTAAAATAGAAGTTGAAAAATTGAAAAGCCACAGAAAATGATTCGATGACTGAAAAAAATGCCTTACAGTGAGAGACTTTAAAATCCTTCTGGCTTATCAAAAAGAAGACTGAAAGGTGACTCGATTTCGGTGTAGAAGTACTTCCACGGGGAGAAAATACTGGATACCAAAGGACTCTTTAATCTAGAAGAGAAAAGCAAAACTAGAACCAATGGCTAAAAGCTGAAGCTAGACAAATTCAAATTGGAAAAACATCACCCTTCTTTTTTTAAACAGTGACGGTGATTAAACATTGGAACAAACTACCAAAGGAAATAGTGGATTCTCCATCTTGTGATGTCTTCAAATCAAGACTGGATGCCTTTCCAGAAGATATCCTTTAGCCAAGCACACATAATTGGGCTCAGTACAACGGTATCTGGGAAAAATGTCTGTGATGAACAGAACGTCATATTAGATGATCTAATGGTCCTTTCTGGCTTTAAACTCTGAATCTATGAACTTATGGTGGCTCCCCAAAAACTGTGCAAACTTCTACTTCACAGGATAATTGTTATAATGTAGACACATAGACTATAATAATCAATTTAAGAATTATTTAAAAGTCTTATTGATTTCTAAGCTCTGTAACTGAAAAAGTATAAATGTTGTAAATGTAACCTCCCTTTCCTCCCTGGGGTACTCAGGAGCAGGCAACACTCATCTGTGGGCCTGAGCACCTGATGTTGTTGACATTAAAGGAGATCCTGAGTATCCCAGTGGTGATGGATGTTGGATAAGTGAGAATCCTCTATCCAGCCTTCTCCTGCAGTCCCTTTACTCCTAAAAGAAGTTAAAATTGGCTGTGCCTCCACCTGGCTGTACACACTCAAAGGCTTGCCTTGGGAACCTCAAGGAATAAACCCCTTTAAATAGGAGTAATAATAATAATGATAACTTGTGGCATGGGTCTAACTCAAATACCAATTATAAATAATATACATCCAATATACTTAAATTAGAGCTAACGCTCATTTACTTAACAATTTAAAGAAACAGGGTATAACAAACTAAGATTAAATGTCACTACTAATTTAAATCCACAGGGGCAGTTGAATAAAATCAATTAACAAATACAGTATACAGTAATAAATTAATCTTATATAACTGGCATTTACACTGCCATCATTTACCCCACCCTGGCGCGTACACTCCTCTGGATTTCGGAGTCCTAGACGCTTGCGTGGGCGCGCTTCAAGATCTGCAGCTGGAGAGAGCACTCTGTTGGTTCTGTGTATCAGTCCAGCCAAGGCAACAACCTGCACAACCCCTCTGATGACTGGAGCTGGCCCCACCAAATGTCAGCAGCTCTAGATCCTGGTTCGGTGGGAAGATCACTCTGCCTCTCCTCAGACTCAGACTCTACTGTGCCACTTCCCTTGCAAGTACTTTCTCAAACAAGAGTCAGCTCTAGGCACAACAATAGTCTCTGCTCTGACTCCAATGAAGCCACCAACAGCCTCTAAGGCTCCCTGCTCAATCAAAGCCCCTTCAGGCTCTCAGCAGCAGCTTCTGGTATGGACAGAGCTCCACAGCAGCAATCTCACTCCTTTTCCCAAAATGGAGACCACCGCCTGCTCTCCCTGAAGGAGGAAGTCTCGCCTTTTTTCTCCCCAAGGCATCATGGGAGTTGTCGTCTCTAAGGCTAGATTGCAGCACACAGGATCTTCCCCTGGAACACTCCCAATAAAGTTCAGAGGCCCCTCTAGTAAAGGGACCTACACATGAAATAGTGTAGAAGGAAGAGTGAGACATTCCATTTGGAGGAAGGAATCATTCAGACATATTACATCAGGCATCCTCATTTGTCCATGACAGGCCCAGGTTTTGAACACCTCCCTTAAGGAAGTGGATTTTCAGCCTATGACCTAGAACTGTGGCAGGTTGCACTCTGCTCCTCCTTCCACTGATGGTAGCAGTGGATGGAGAGCAGATCAGGAACAGGCTTCTACCCTCTGCTCTATTCTTTGTAAAAGAAGGTAGCAAGGAGTACAACATCCCAGATCCCACTAGTGGTTTTCAGAAGTGTTATTATTCTCATTAAGCCACAGAGAGCTTGTATTGAACAACTATATTATTTTAAACATTACATAACACAACAGTTAAGGCCTGCTGAAAGCTTCAGACAGCTACAGTCTGTTCTGCCCTCTCCAATACAGAACCTTGCATTCCAAAATAAAGGATGAACTTTAGCATTTGCAGCCCTATATTTACATAGTAATAGCAGCTCTCCACATAGGAGTCCAAGGCGGGAAGGAACCAGAGTTAAGGGCAGGTTTCAAACTATTGAATTCACATTGTCTATACTCTTGAATTGTTCATAGTGGGGACATCTTGCAAGATTTCCATCATCTGGAACTACAGCCACCAAGATTCTAGAAGGTAGGCCCTTTCTGGATTTGCAATGGAGACCCAACCCTGCAGGATGTGGTCTTGATTTGAATCTGTGGAATCTAATTCAAATTTTGCTGCTCTTCTATTCAAGGTGGAAGAGCACCTGGCTGAGGATCCATTTAATGCCATTTATAAATTGTTATAGGCTGTAGAAAAATACTGTATGATATTATATTGTATAACCTGAGAAATCATATGGCCGCACATAATTAAAGGCTATGGTAATAATAATAATAAAATCACTTAGCTTTTAAATAGCATTTGTCATCAGTAGATCTTAAAACACTTTAACAAAAGCGGAAAGCGTATTTTATTCCATCTTACAGATGGCGATACTGTTGTACCCACGTACAAATGGGGCAGAATTGAGGTTAATCTTAATTTTGGCATTTCCTGACACTTGAGTGTTTAACTGTGTAACCTTCATATATTTGAAAAACATGCAATAATGTGTGTAATGTTGTACAATACAAACACACTCAAATCTGTGAGAGGACATAGCTTACCAAAGATGTAAAATAATGGTGGTCTCTTTGCTCTTTTTTTGATAGATAGATAGATAGATAGATAGATAGATAGATAGATAGATAGATAGATAGATAGATAGAAGACTTGAAAGCCAGGAAAACAAGCTTTGAAAAAAGCTCTTTAGAAGAGAAAACACTGGAAACAACCCAGTTATATTGGCAGTGGTTCAGGAAACAGTGTAGATACTGTAGGAGCTTTCATCAAGTTAGTGCCTTACTCTGACTTTCTGTACACTGTGCAATACTACTACTTCTATATTATTACACAGATGCAATTAAGGGCAAAATTTGTACTCTCCCCATCCCTTTTTAAAAAATACAGATTCAAGATTTAAAGCATGAGTATTGAAATGTGAGCCAGACTACATTAAAAAAATCTCTTTTTACTGTGCAGGATTAAAATTTGATCTTTTAATTCACATTATACACAGAACCAACTGTCTTTGCTAATGTTATCTTTGTGATATTCAAATTAAGTGTGATACAATACTCAGGGAGATTTGGATTTGGGGAGTTACTATCAAAATGTAGGTTCCATTTGTCCAGCTTTGAGTTTAGGCCACACAAAAAAAACATACAGAAAAATGTGTATCCACCTGTTCAGGGTTGCCAGGTGTCCAGTTTTCACCCAGAATGCCCAGATAAAAAAGGACCCTGGTGGCTCCGGTCTGCACTGTCGACCGGCCATTAAAAGTCCGGTCGGTGGTGCTGCGGGGCTAAGGCAGGCTGGTCCCTACCTGTCCTGGCACTCCGCTGCACCCCAGAAGCAGCCAGCAGGTCTGGCTCCTAGATGGAGGGCCTCGGGGCTCCACGCGCAACCTCCAACCTGAGCACAAGCTCCGCACTCCCATTGGCTGGGAACCACAGCCAGTGGGAGCTGGGGGGTGGTGCCTGTGGGCAAGAGCAGCGCATGGAGCCTCCTAGCCCCCCACCTAGGAGCCGGACCTGCTGACTACTTCCAGAGCGCAGTGCGGTGCCAGGACAGGCAGGGAGCCTGCCTTAGCCCCGCTGTGTCACTGACCGGGAGCTGCCTGAGGTAAGCCCACACCCCAACCCCCTGCCCCCTCCAAACCCATAGCCCACTCCTGCATCCCAAACCCCACTTCCCCAGCCCCACCCCAGAGTGTGCATTCCCAGATAGAGCCCTCACCCCCTGCATCTCAACTCCCTGCCCCAGCCCTGAGCCCCCACAAACCCAGAGCCCTCCTGCACCCCAACCCTCTGCCTCAACCTGCAGCCCCCTCCTGCACTCCAAATCCCTCATCCACCCCCCCCAGCCTGGAACCCCTTCCTGTACCCCAAACCTCTCAGCCCCAGCCCAGAACCCACACCCCCAGCCCAGAATCCTCATCCCCTCCCACACCCCAACCCCCTGCCTCAACCCACAGCCCCCTCCCATATTCTGAATCTCTCAGCCCCACCTCAAAGCCTGCAGCCCCCTCCTGCACCCCAAACTCCTCATCCCCAGCCCCACCCTGGAGCCCGCACCCCCAGTTACAGCCCTCACCCCCTCACACACCCCAACCCCCTGCCCCAGCTCAGTGAAAGTGAATGAGGGTGGGGGAGAGCGAGCCACGGAGGGAGGGGGAATGTAGTGAGTGGGGGGTGGGGCTTCAGGGAAGGGGCAGGGCAGGGGCATGGCCTCATGGAAGTAGCGGGGCTAGGATGTTTGGTTTGGCTGGCAACTCTACTTTAGTCTGAAAAACTCTTTGGGACAAGGACTATCTCTTTGTTATATGTTTGTACCATGCCTAATACAAGGGGGCTGCAGCCTTTAGGCCTTATAGCAATTAAAATAAGAAGAAAGATTTCTGCCTGAGGATGTTACATGCTAATGCTCCTATTGGATTTCTTATATTCTTTAAGTTAGGCATATGTTTAAATATTTTGCTGAATTGGGGCCTTTCTAGATAAATATATTAGACAGATAGCTATTCTCTTGGATCACAGCATGATGACCACTTCTGTTGAGTGCATCAACTTGTCAGGGCTGGGCCATAGGCAAACAGTGTGCACCGGTGAGTTACCAAGTTGCAGTAACGAATCAAGTAGGAGGGGTGGTTTCAAGCTGGGTCAGGATACTAGGGAGTCAGGATCCGTTACCAGGTTACAGATAGAAGGCAAACAGAGTCAGGGACAAACCAGGGTCAGAAGCTGGAGTCTAGGGCCCACAGCAAGCAAGGTCTGGAGCAGAAGCAAGCAGGTGGTCTTCATCGTTCTCAAACAGCTCCTCATGATGGCTTCCTGGTTTACATACCAGCATGAGCTAATCCAGGGTGTGGGGTTTGCTGTACTTTTTGCAGTGCTTAGCTTCACAGGGTCCTGCAGCAGAAACACAGCCTAAGCTTCTAATGGCAATATGGAATCATCAGCACCGCAAAACCCCACTGTCCAAGGTTCTAGTCCTACAGGTTATTACACTACATAAGAATGTCATTCCTTTACCAGTACCTTGCCAGACCCTTACTTGCTAGACTAGTCAAGTTTATTTTACCTTTCTTTCCCACAAAGTTGTCTGTCTTTTACCCTGGATGAGGCAAGTAGAAATACTGCAAAAGTGAAGCTATCAGAGTTCATCTATCGGGGCTAGACAAAAGATTTCCCCAGAGGCAAATATTTCAAAAAAACTGTACAAATACTAATGAAAACAAAATTAATAAAGCAGTATTTCATAAATAAACCAGGAATAAAGGAATGAACATTCTGAGGAGGGAAAAACTAATGTCACAAAATACATGCGTAATTACATTTTAGTTGTGATTTACATTAGTTGACAAAGTATTTCTCCCATAAAATATAACTTGAAGAGATTAAAATTAGAAATCTTTAAATGATTTTCATTATTTATCATCATCTTTTCCAAAGCAAAGGTTTTATAGGCCTGACTTCTCTTAGGGTCTTGCCTTATGTAAGTATTGTACCAACACTGCCAACCACCTTAAGTTAACACGCATCTATTGATTTAACCTGAACTAACATTTTCTCCCAAAGGCAACAACCACAATTATCTTTTTTCCCCTTTTAATCTATTTTTGCATATTTAGCATTTGCATTAATTTTAAGACATCCTTCATTTTGCCCTTTAGTGGACAGCGTGGAGAATCGCAGCCATGTATTCAAAATATTTGCTTCCTGCTTTCGGTGTTTGTAAAAGGGCAACATAGGCAAGACACCCCCTTTCCATCACAACATCTGGACCATCTTTCTCCCAAATGAAAATGTTCACACTGAAGCCAGGGAACGACAGCCTAAAAACAATACACACATTTTAGTAAATTTAAATATTTTTAAGGCACTATTCTAAATCTTTTGTGCAAAGTTCATGTTCTACCTAAACCACAAACTGCTGTCATATTTGGTGCAGCTTGTTATGGGTAGAAAGAGAGCAGTTAGGCAGCAAAAAAATTTAAAAAAAAAAAAAGGGGAAGAAGGAGTTTTATCTATGGCAGCTAATCTCCTCAATCAACAACACTCAGCTTTGCTCAACAGCCGTTGCCAAGTAACCGGGGCCAGCTCCTCTTATCTGCTTCATAATGTTTCATTGACTATTCAGACAAGAATAGAAAGCTGTGACACTCAGGGTTATAAGCAGCACAAAATGAAAATGGCACATTATGTGGGATGACGAAAAGAAGTCTTTTAGCCCTCGCCTTATCTGGACTGTGACTGTTGCTTAAAATCATCTATCATTTTCTGCTCTGCTCATTTAAATACCACAAAACAAAACTATATATATATATATATATATAGCCAAAAAGCATTAAAAATCTTTTATATATGTTTATATAACATATAAACAAGATTTTTAATGCTTTTCGGCAAGTGCTTAGCAATTCACTGACATCACTGATAACTGTCACAGAGAAAGGCTACAGTTACTGACTTCCCTATTACACAACCTAAAGCCAGATATTCACCAGTTATTCTTAAACTATTGCAAGCAGATTCAACGGGTTGAAAGATGCTCTCTCACAGCAGGTGGAAAATCCTTTAAATCTTGACAGCCATTTTATGTGTGACCATAAGATGATGATCCATGCAAAACTTGAAATATTAACTTTCATTCACAATTTCATCTCTCTTTCTCACACAAATACAGAGAGATTCTGATTTACAATTCAAACACTGATACTCTTTGTATTAGCTTTTTTCTCCACTCAGGCATTGTGTTAGCTACACGGAAATCTCATGCTGCCTCCTTCAGTGCTGCTTTGATTGTACATGAAAGTTTAGATTTTCAGAGCACACACCCATCTTTGAAAATCAAGCCTCAGTCTAAGCCTGTCTCTAAATATGATGGTTCCTAACCGTCATTCTCTTTGCAATGTTACAACACTATCTCAAATATCCACCTTGACTCTTCAAGAACCAGTGTCAGAATGCTTGCATCATCACAAAGTCACAATGTCCATCTTGAAAAACCCCTTGAATGATATAATAAAATATTTTCTGTAGACTTAGGTATGCTCATTACCAGAAGCTATATTTCTCCAATGAATTTAACTTTCCTGGAATCCTTCGTCTCCCTGATAAAGTTTAGGCTGGAGTCCAGTGTGAGTATTTAGTGTGATCCACATCTGAATTCAAATGTAAACTTTATCAGGGATCAGTGTTCATGTCACGCTCCCTGTCAGTACCCGGCCTAGGGCAGGAAAGCTAATGATCCAACCAGCGGACCAAATTCGATGATGAATCCTGGTCACATGCCACCCGAGGCATATTGCACATACACTAAGAAGAGAAGAGTGCGATCCAAAGACTGCAACCACATCTAAACAGTGTCACATTATTCAGTCACAATTCAATGATAAGTTTAGCTATTTATACGCTTTTGAGGATGGAAAAATTTTGAATAAAGCAAGACAATTAGCTGTGACAAAAAAGAAAGCTAATATTTTGGTTTTAACTCACAAAGCATGATTTTTAGGGAACTAACATCTCAAGGTGCATATGGTGAAAAGGCTTTAGTGAAGGGAAATGGCCTTAACAAAGAGCAAATTGTAAACACTTTGCAATTAAACCTTAGTGTCATTTCAACTATCGGTTTTTGACCTTGCTTGACTTTTCAACCAATTAATTTTTAAAAGAGAAAAAAACAAATATATTATTTTAATAATTTAGAGAAAATAAACCAATGTAAGAGATGGCTCAAACTTAGACCACAAAGATTTTTGTTTCCTCTCAAATAATACATAAATCTGCAAATTTATAAAGATTAAATTTGTTAATTTCAAAACAAAACTTTTTAAAATAATAAAAATAAATGGGATCAGCAGTATAGTTTTAACATTTTAGACACTGCACAGACATATAGATGTCCATCTAAAAATTAATTTGGGTAGCAACCTGGAAAATGTCAATCAACTAATTAAGTAGAATTTGTACTGCTTTAAACGGGAGCATGTCAGTAGCATCTGAATTCATCTTTACAAAACTATACATTCCAGTCAAACGATTCACCAGGCTTCTATGCAAATATTTAATAATTTTTTTAAAAATAGTTACATTAAAAAAAGTTACATTATGGAACAGTGATTGTCTTGGTTCCTTCCCCTCTTCTGTTTCTTCCTCTCAGCCAACTGTGCTATGATCTTAATCATAACAAATCTGAGGAACTGTCCCAGTTTGAGGCATCACTAGATGAGGTTTTGGAATAAATTGATAAATTAAACAGTAATAAGTCTCCAGGGCCAGATGGTATTCACCCAAGAGTTGTGAAGGAACTCAAATATGAAACTGCAGAACTACTGATTTCTGTTTTTCAAAAAGTCTCCAGAGCCAAAATTATCAGACACGTAGATTAACACAATGTCCTGGGAAAGAGTCAACACAGCTTTTGTAAAGGGAAATCATGTCTCACCAAACTATTCGGATTATTTGAGAGTGTCAGCAAACATGTGGACAAGGGTGATCCAGTACTACTTGGACTTTCAGAAAGTCTTTGACAAAGTTCCTCACCACCTCACAGTGTAAGAGGGAAAGTCCTCTCATGGATCAGTAACTGGTTAAAAGATAGAAAACAAAAGATAAGAATAAATGGTCAGTTTTCACAATGGAGAAAGCAGGGTCCCCCAAGGATCTGTACTGGGACCAGTGCTGTTCAACATATTCATAAATAATCTGGAAAAATGGATAAACAGTGAAGTGGCAAAGTTTGCAGACAATAGAAAATTACTCAAGATAGTTAAGTCCAAAGGGATCTCACAAAACTGGGTGACTGGACAACAAAACAGCAGATGAAATTCAGTGTTGATAATGTTTTGTAATGCACACTGGAAAACATAACCTCAACTGTACACACAAAATGATGGGATCTAAATTAGCTATTACCTCACAAGAAGGAGATCTTGGAGTCATTCAGAATAGTTCTCTGAAAACATATATGCAATGTACAGCAGCAGTCAAAAAAACTAACAGAATGCTAGGAACCATTAGGAAAGGAATAGATTTCACTGAATGAAATTAATAGGCAGCAAGTTTAAAACAAACAAAGGGAAGTACGTCTTCATACAACGCATAGTCAACCTGTGGTACTTGTTGCCGGGGGACGTTGTGCAGGCCAAGTGTATAACTGGGTTCAACAAAGAATTAGATAAATTAACGAGAGGATAGGTCCATCAATGGCTATTAGCCAAGATGGTCAGGGAAGGAACCCGATGATCTGAGGCCATGTCTACACTACGAAAGTACTCCGATTTTACAGAAGTCGATTTTTGGGAACAGACTGTATAAAGTCGAGTGCATGCATCCACACTAAGTATATTAATCTGGCAGTGTGCATCCACAGTACCGTGGCAAGTGTTGACATTCCGAGCGGTGCACTGTGGGTAGCTATCCCACAGTTCCCGCAGTCCCTGCTGCCCATTGGAATTCTGGGCTGAGCTCCCAATGCCTGATGGGGCCAAAAATTTGTCACGGGTAGTTATGGGTAAATGTCGTCAGTCAACCCTCCTTCCCTCCGTGAAAGCAACAGCAGACAATCATTTTGCCCCTTTTCCCTGGATTGCCCGAGCAGACGCCATAGCACAGCAAGCATGGAGCCCATTCAGCTCATTGCAGCAGTTATGACCATTCTAAACACCTTGCACATTATCGTGCAGCTTAAGCAGAACCAGCACCTGAAAAACCAGGCGAGGAGGCGACGGAAGTGCGGTGATGAGGACATGAACACAGTTTTCTCTAAAACCGTGGTCCCCAACAATTTGGAGATCATGGTGTTACTGGAGCAGGCACATGCCGTGGAATGCCGATTCTGGGCACGGGAAACAAGCACAGAGTGGTGAGACCGCATAGTGTTGCAGGTCTGGGATGATTCCCAGTGGCTCCGAAACTTTCGCATGCGTAGGGGCACTTTCATGGAACTTTGTGACTTGCTTTCCCCTGCCCTGAAGCGCAAGAATACCAAGATGAGAGCAGCCCTCACAGTTCACAAGCGAGTGGCAACAGCCTTGTGGAAACTTGCAGCTACCGGTCAGCTGGTAATCAATTTAGAGTGGGCAAATCTACTGTGAGGGTTGCTGTGATGCAAGTAGCCAACACAATCATTGAACTGCTGCTATCAAAGGTAGTGACTCTGAGAAATGTGCAGGTCATAGTGGATGGCTTAGCTGCATTGGGATTCCCTGACTATGGTGGGGCTATAGACGGAACGCATATCCCTATCTTGGCACCGGACCACCAGGGCAGCCAGTACATAAACTGCAAGGGGTACTTTTCAATGGTGCTGCAAGCACTGGTGGATCACAAGGGATGTTTCACCAACATCAACATGGGATGGCCGGGAAAGGTACATGACGCTCGCATCTTCAGGAACTCTGGTCTGTTTAAACGGCTGCAGGAAGGGATTTACTTCCCTGACCAGAAAACAACTGTTGGGGATGTTGAAATGCCTATAGTTAACCTTGGGGACCCAGCCTACCCCTTAATGCCCTGACTCATGAAGCCGTAAAAAGGCACCTTGGACAGTAGTAAGGAGCTGTTCAACAAAAGGCTGAGCAAGTGCAGAATGGTGGTAGAGTGTGCATTTGGACATTTAAAGGGTCGCTGGTGCAGTTTATTGACTCACTTAGACCTCAGCGAAACCAATATTCCCATCGTTATTGCTGCTTGCTGTGTGCTCCACAATCTCTGTGAGAGTAAAGGGGAGACATTTATGGTGGGGTGGGAGGTTGATGCAAATCGCCTGGCCACTGAATACGCGCAGCCAGACACCAGGGAGGTTAGAAGAGCACAGCAGGAAGCTCTGCACATCAGAGAAGCTTTGAAAACCAGTTTCATGACTGGCCAGGGTAGAGTGTGACACTTCTGTTTGTTTCTCCTTGATGAAAACCCGCCCCCTTGGTTGCCTCTAAATTCTCTGTAAGCCACCCACCCTCCCCCCTTCGATCACAGCTTGCTTGCAAAGGAAATAAAGTCACTATTGTTTAAAAAACATGTATTCTTTATTAATTGATTTTAAAAATAGGGAGATAACTCACAAAGTAGCCTGGGTGGGGTGTGGGAGGAGGGAGGGAAAAGGCCACTTTAAATTTTATTGAATTACAGCCTTCTGTTGCTTGGGCTGTCCACTGGGGTGGAGTGGTCGGGTGCCCGGAGCCTTCCCCCTCCCCCGCCCCCGCGTTCTTGGGTGTCTGGGCGAGGAGGCTATGGAACTTGGGGAGGAGGAAGGGCGGTTAAACAGGGGCTGCAGTGGCAGTCTGTGATCCTGCTGCTGTTCATGAACCTCCACCAGATGCCGGAGCATGTCTGTCTGATCCCACAGTAGCCCCAGCATTGCCTCATGCCTCCTCTGATCTTCCTGCCGCCACCTCTCCTCACGTTCATTGGCCACTTTCCTGTACTCTGCTATTGTGTCCCTACACACACTCTGCTGAGCTCTGTCAGTGCCAGACAACTGCATGAGCTCAGAGAACATTTCATCGCGCGTGCGTTTTTTTCACCTCCTTATCTGAGATAGCTTTTGGGACGGAGGAGGGAGGCTTGAAACATTTGCAGCTGCTGGAGGAAAAAAAGGGAGGGAAGTATTTTAAAAGATACATTTTACAGAACAATGGCTATACTCTTTCACGGTGAACAACACTATTCACATTACACAGCACATGTGATTTTGGTACAAGGTCGCATTTTGCATCTTCTATTGAGTGCCTGCGGCTTTGGTGTTAGAGATCACACACGCAGTGCCGGGCAACAGAATTCGGCTTACAGGCAGCCATGGAAAGCCATAGTCTTTTGGCTACCTGCCTACCTGCAACCTTCATAACAGCAGCACCCTCCTCTCCCATACCAAGCAAAGCACGCTGAGTTGGCCATTTAGTGCTGTGTTTTTCCTGTTAACATGCAGCAGCAGAAACCAAACTAACCCCTTCTCCCCCATCCAATTCTCTGGGATGATCGCTTTACCCCTCCCCCCACCGTGGCTGGTAACAGGGAAGATCCAAACGCGAACAGCTCAGCACCAATGGCCACACACAGACCCTCACCGCGTGGTTAACTGCAGGGAGGATTTCTTTTCAGGCACAGGCAAACAGTCCAGTAGGAACGGCCACCTCTGAATGTCCCCTTAATTAAATTTCCCTATTTCAACCAGGTTACCATGAACGATATCACTCTCCTGAGGATAACACAGAGAGATAAAGAACGGATTGCTTGAATGCCAGCAAACACCGGGACCATATGCTGCCAGGCTTTGTCATGCAATGATACCAGATTACTTGCTACTAGCATGGCGTGGTGAAGTGTCCTACCATGGAGGACGGAATAAGGCTGCTCTCCCCAGAAACCTTATGCGAAGGCTTTTAGAGTACCTCCAGGAGAGCTTCATGGAGATGTCCCTGGAGGATTTCCGCTCCATCCCCAGACACGTTAACAGACTTTTCCAATAGTTGTACTGGCCACGAATGCATCCCAAGTCCTCAGGGCTACTTAATCATTAAAAAATGCTTGCTTTTACATGTATTATATTTTAAAAAGTACACTCACCAGAGGTCCCTTCTCCGGCTTCATTGGGTTGGGAGGGTATTTCAGTCAGGGTGAGAAAAAGATCCTGGCTGTGGGGAGAACGGTGTGCTGTGTGCTCTCCTCAAGCTCGTCCTCCTACTTACAAGAAGAAAGCCAAGGAAAGTGTGGGCCCCTTACTGAATGAGGGAGGCAACCTAGTGACAGAGGATGTGGAAAAAGCTAATGTACTCAATGCTTTTTTTGCCTCTGTCTTCACGAACAAGGTCAGCTCCCAGACTGTGGAGAAAGAAGTGGTTAGGGACTATTTAGAAAAGCTGGACGTGCACAAGTCCATGGGGCCGGATGCGTTGCATCCGAGAGTGCTAAAGGAATTGGCGGCTGTGATTGCAGAGCCATTAGCCATTATCTTTGAAAACTCATGGCGATCGGGGGAAGTCCCGGACGACTGGAAAAAGGCTAATGTAGTGCCCATCTTTAAAAAAGGGAAGAAGGAGAATCCTGGGAACTACAGGCCAGTCAGCCTCACCTCAGTCCCCGGAAAAATCATGGAGCAGGTCCTCAAGGAATCAATCCTGAAGCACTTACATGAGAGGAAAGTGATCAGGAACAGTTAGCATGGATTCACCAAGGGAAGGTCATGCCTAACTAATCTAATTGCCTTCTATGATGAGATTACTGGTTCTGTGGATGAAGGGAAAGCAGTGGATGTATTGTTTCTTGACTTTAGCAAAGCTTTTGACACGGTCTCCCACAGTATTCTTGTCAGCAAGTTAAAGAAGTATGGGCTGGATGAATGCACTATAAGGTGGGTAGAAAGTTGGCTAGATTGTCGGGCTCAACCGGTAGTGATCAATGGCTCCATGTCTAGATGGCAGCCGGTATCAAGTGGAGTGCCCCAAGGGTCGGTCCTGGGGCCGGTTTTGTTCAATATCTTCATAAATGATCTGGAGGATGGTGTGGATTGCACTCTCAGCAAATTTGTGAATGATACTAAACTAGGAGGAGTGGTAGATACGGTGGCAGGTAGGGATAGGATACAGAGGGACCTAGACAAATTGGAGGATTGGGCCAAAAGAAATCTGATGAGGTTCAACAAGGATAAGTGCAGGGTCCTGCACTTAGGACGGAAGAATCCAATGCACCGCTACAGACTAGGGACCGAATGGCTAGGCAGCAGTTCTGCGGAAAAGGACCTAGGGGTGACAGTGGACAAGAAGCTGGATATGAGTCAACAGTGTGCCCTTGTTGCCAAGAAGGCCAATGGCATTTTGGGATGTATAAGTAGGGGCATAGTCAGCAGATCGAGGGACGTGATCGTTCCCCTATATTCGACATTGGTGTGGCCTCATCTGGAGTACTGTGTCCAGTTTTGGGCCCCACACTACAAGAAGGATGTGGAAAAATTGGAGAGAGTCCAGCGAAGGGCAACTAAAATGATTAGGGGTCTGGAACACATGACTTATGAGGAGAGGCTGAGGGAACTGGGATTGTTTAGTCTGCAGAAGAGAAGAATGAGGGGGGATTTGATAGGTGCTTTCAACTACCTGAGAGGTGGTTCCAAAGAGGATGGTTCTAGACTATGCTCAGTGGTAGAAGATGACAGGACAAGGAGTAATGGTCTCAAGTTGCAGTGGGGGAGGTTTAGGTTGGATATTAGGAAAAACTTTTTCACTAAGAGGGTGGTGAAACACTGGAATGCGTTACCTAGGGAGGTGGTAGAATCTCCTTCCTTAGAAGTTTTTAAGGTCAGGCTTGACAAAGCCCTGGCTGGGATGATTTAATTGGGGATTGGTCCTGCTCTGAGCAGGGGGCTGGACTAGATGACCTCCTGAGGTCCCTTGAAACCCTGATATTCTATGATTCTATGATACTCCTTATCTTCCCCATCCACAAAATCCTCAGGCATGGCGGAGAGTACCCCATCATCAGAGTCCACGGACAGGGGTGGGGTAGTGGTGGCGGCCCCCCCTAGAACTCCATGCAGCTCAGCATAGAAGCAGCATGTCTGGGGCTCTGTCCCAGAGCGTCCGTTTGATCCTTTGGTTTTCTGGTATGCTTGTCTGAGCTTCTTAAGTTTCACGCAGCACTGTGTTGCGTCCCTGCTGTAGCCTCTGTCCCTCATGGCCTCGGAGATTTTTTGAAATGTTTTGGCATTTCGTCTTTTGGAACGTAGTTCTGATAGCATGGATTCCTCTCCCCATACAGTGATCAGATCCATGTTCGGTCCGTGCTGGAGCTCTTTCTTGATTCTGGGACTGCATGGTCACCTGTGCTGATGAGCACACCTGGCCAAACAGGAAATGAGATTCAAAAGTTCCGGGGGCTTTTCCTGTACACCTGGCCAGTGCATCCGAGTTCAGAGTGCTGTCCAGAGCGGTCACAATGGTGCACTGTGGGATAGCTCCCAAAGGCCAATACCTTCAGATTGCGTCCTAATTCAAAACAGCAATGTCGATTTCAGGGCTAATCCCCCCGTTGGGGAGGAGTACAGAAATCGGTTTTAAGAGCCCTTTATGTAAAAAAAAAATGGCTTCATTGTGTGGATGGGTGCAGGGTTAATTCGATTTAACGCTGCTAAATCCGACATAAACTCGTAGTGTAGACCAGGCCTGAGTGTCCCTAAGCCTGACTGCCAGAAGCTGGGAGTGGATGACAGGTGGATGGATTGCTTGATAAATTGCCCTGCTCTGTTAATTGCCTCTAAAGCATCTGGAACTGGCCACTGTTGGAAGACAGGCTACTGGGCTAGAAGGACAACTAGTTTGACCCAGTATGGCAATTTTTATGTTTTTATGTTCTTAGTCATGGAGAGATGACAGGGTTTATTAGGGAGAAATTATTGTTCATTGAAAAGGGTGAAACATATTTAATGTTTTCATTTGGAGCCAGGCACTGTGGAAATGGGATGCGTTCCATTATCCACAATGAAGATACTTCTAAAACTACTACAGGATGAAAAAAAATCCCTCATCCACAGTACATAATGAGTATCTTATTCAACAATCCATTCAAGTAACCTTTTCAGAAAAAGCATTATTGTTCCTTTGCACTCACACAGTACCAGAAATATTAGTGATATTAATTTGCATGTTTGCAAATTGATCCTTAAGGGGATTTCAAAGTTTAGTGCATATAGTTCATGCAGCTTATATAGGCACAAACATACCCGGAAAGTGCATGCAAATCAGGAACATTTGTGTGCATAAAGCCCATTAGTGATGACACGGGTGAACAGATATTAAATCACAGGTGTACATCTTTATATTTGTGCATTATAGTTTGGCAAATGCAAACATGCAATGCAATACATGCAGGCACCTAACTTTGAAAAGTGGGCCCATCACATTTTATGGCATCATAAGTCTTTCATGATGACATGACATCAGAAACCTTTGATGAATTCACATGAGTAGCTGCATATATTAGAAACAATATAGGTACTTATGAAGTAAAATTTATACTTTAGGTTGGGTTCCCCTATGATTTAGAGACATTCATCTGTTATGATGTGCAATCTGAGCAGAACTTCTAGGCCTAGAGGGATTACGGGCAGAGTTCTCTGTCACTGTTTTGGTTTTATCTGTTTTTCCTCCTCCAGAGGGGTTCAGAGCTAAACCAGTAATATTTTCTGAACTCTCTTTTGTTGTTTAAATTATCACACACACAAAAGACTTTCAAGGACTCGGGGGGGAACTCAACTCTACTAAATTGATATTACTCAGTGGAAAAACTGGGACAAGGCAAAATAAAGTTGTTTGTCGCCAAGATACAAATCATAGTTATGAAGACATATTAGGTTTTTTTAGAGACTTGAGATCAACAGAACTGTCAGTAATGAGTGAGAAACAGTTTAACATTCTGATGGAGAATAATTTGGCTCTGTCATTAGGTTAGCTATTCTAGTGGCATCATTAGAAATGCTCCCTTTTTACATACAAACAAAACACTTACATTAAGCGGCATCCATATATTTAATGTACTGATTTAACAACACTCTGAGTTTGTCTTTTTGAAGACTTCAGAATAACATCTATAAAATCAATATGGATAATTTTTAATTACGGCATTGCAACTATGGTTATTTAAAAACCCAGTGCCTCAGCAAAGTAGATGACAAACATTAATGAGCAGTAATGCACACATGGTAGTGTAAATGAAAGGATAATGAAAGCAATTTATTTGAAAATTAAAATATGATTAAGAATGGCAGCCTGTACTAAGGCCCAGATGCCTAAAAAAAGCAACCAACGTGAAACCAGACTCTCATTAATTTAAGAACCTTATGAAATTGCTTTCCTTTCTTTGACAGTTTTTAATATAAAGTAAGTTAACTAATCGACAGCGTATGTGCTCAAGAAGCCCCAAAACCCTTGGAGATGTTTAGAAAAAATGCAGTACAATCCTGGGAAAGTCTCCAAAGTATTGGCCCAGTTCAGCTAAAAAAACGTTGGCTCCCTGCCATTTGCTACATTTCTTGAGTTTAAGATAGTGAGTTGTTCAAAACACTTTCAAACATTATCTAATTAGTCCTCACAACACCTCTTTGAGGTAGGTATTATCACCACCATTGAGAGGCACTGGGTGCTAAGTTTCAGAGTAGCAGCCATGTTAGTCTGTATTCGCAAAAAGAAAAGGAGTACTTGTGGTACCTTAGAGACTAACAAATTTATTTGAGCATAAGCTTTCGTGAGCTACAGCTCACTTCATCAGGTAAGATGAGCTATCAAATGGCTCACCTTGATTATCACTACAAAAGGTTTTTTTTTCTCTCCTGCTGGTAATAGCTCATCTTACCTGATCACTCTCATTACAGTGTGTATGGTAACACCCATTGTTTCATGTTCTCTGTGTATATAAAATCTCCCCACTGTATTTTCCACTGCATGCATCCAATGAAGTGAGCTGTAGCTCACGAAAGCTTATGCTCAAATAAATTTGTTAGTCTCTAAGGTGCCACAAGTACTCCTTTTCTTCTTACTTTTACAGGTGTTGATAATCCATAGGTACCATTGACTCCAGTTCGAGCTGAGGGCACTTAGCAGGTCTGAAAAAAAGGGAACTTTTTATTTAAGTGCCTAAATATGGATTCAGGTGCCCAGCTTTATACACCCATGTTTGAAAATGTTAACCTACATGACTTGCCACAGACAATAGTGGGAGTCTATGTCAGAGCCGAGTGCCCCATTCCCAACTACTAAACCACACTGCTCCTTAGGACCAGAATAGGCCATGGCAGAGGTTCTCAAACAGGGGAGCAGGCCACCTTGAGGGGGCACAGAATGTATTTGGGGAGGGGGCTTTAGAAGCTTTGGGGGGAAAGCTTTTTTACCCACAGCAATGAATAACTAGCAAAGCTGATTCTTCCAGACCTATCAGGTTCTCAGATGGCGCAGTGCATTATGACAGTTTTCTGTTACACTTACATAGCATTATACAAAATCGTTGTCATCTGTACGTGAATCCATTTGCTACATATGGTGTGCACATTTAATTGTAAGCATCGACCATGATCGCAGTTTTGCTTTTGCTCTTATAACAATGGATTGTTGGCATTTTTTGAATCAATGCCTTACTGGTTTTAATATTTCGTGAGAGCTGCATGTTGATTTTTTTTTATCATTCGTGTATGTACTTGTGTGGCAGGCAGTGGGTAAGGGGAGACACAGACTATTACAGACACAAAGAAGGGGGCGGCGATCAAATAAGTTTGAGGACCACTGGCTTATGGTGTAGTGAATTAAAATCCTGAGGGAAGATTCACTTTTACTAATTCCTTATTGTAAATTATGACTTGACATTTGGTAAAAGAAAGAAAAGGACAAAAAGAGAAAGGCAGTCATGCTGATACTAAACCCACTTCCCTGGTTCAAGTTCCAGCACGACAGGTGCAGACCTGACACCCTGATCAAACAGAAATCACAAACCCAGAATTAAATATGGGCACTTGGAAAGCAAGTCTCAGGGAAAAGCAGGTCCAACTAAACACTAATTTTTGTTATAAGAGCCCAGTTCATAAAAATATTAACTTGTACACAAGGCTTGCATTTATTACATCTATTTCCAACTCCCAAGGAAAAGAGCGTGCTGTGCAGCTATCAGCAAAACGACTTCACTATTTGCATTCTGTTTGGGTGCATAGTTACAGATGCAGAGTACAAGACAGTGCTGTATATACCCATACTTAGTTTCCTTTATTGTGTACAGAATTTCAGTCCAGTGTCCCGAACATCAGGATTTACACTCTAAAACCAAATAACTAAACACTCCACAAAGCTGTTTGTATATATGGCCTTGAATGACACAAACAAACAAATACCTTATTTAAAACCTGGCCACTAGATACTGAAGCTCTGGCTTTTAAAACCTTTTTACAATGTACCATTATCACAATTTAATCATCTGTAAGTAATATTATTGCTTAGGCTGTAAGTTCTTTAGGGCAGGGACTATCTTTTTGTTCTGTGTTCATACCAACCCCAACATAACTGGGTCCAGGTCCATAGTCTTCTAGGGACCTACCATAACAACAAAACAACCACCATGTGCAATGGCTTAAGCAGCAGTGTTATTTTTTAAGATTCTGGTTTATAGCTCATGGACGTTTTTAATTTTTCAAGGATAGAAACTGACTAATTAGAGCTAGTTGAAATTTTGCCTTTAAAAAGTCTTTCAAAGGGAGAAAGTCAAATTTGTTGAATCAAATTTCTGTGGGAAAGGTCAGCTGTCAATTATATTTTTCAAGTTTTCATTGAAAAAATGAAAATCAGAATTTTTTCAATTTTTAACACACTAAAACTGAAAAATGATAGCTCATTGGGCAAAAAATTAACTAATAAATCCAGAAATGTTTGCCCAACCTGCTGGCATTTTTTGATTCTTCACTGTTCGTGACGCACAACTTGCTTGCTCACTCCTTATATGGTCTTGAGGAAGAACAAGGCTTGAAAGGCCCAGACATCTATTTGTAAGTCTCAGTAAAAAATGCCAGTGCTCCCATCCCCCAAATACATACATATTTAATTCCACTGGGACATTTTCACTTCCACCCACCCCTCAAATAAATCAGTCCCGCTCCCACCAAATAAATCAGTTCCTTTCCTCCCATCCTCCCCAAGGCTGGCTGAAGGTTTTTTGCTGCCCCAAGCAAAAAATTTTCCGCCCCAAGCTCAGGTGGGGCTGGGGCTCACAGGCGGCGCTGGAAGCGGAGGGAGTGATGTCACCTTCTCCCAGCACCTGCAGGGGCTTTACCCCCTCCCCCACCCGGCCGCGCAGAGAAGCCCCGATATAAGGGGTGGCACAAGGCAGCGCAGCAGCCAGTGCACATATGAGGCGGCGCAGCCCTGGCTCCCTGGCAGGACTCGCCCTCCCCTCCCCAGGTAGCGGCTGGGCCCTGGCAGCTCAGCATCCCGGGGCCGGGGCTTCCCCTTCCCGCTGCGGCCAGGGGCACGGCGCCCTCGCCCCGTCTAAGTGGTGCAGCTCCGAGAGCGCAACTGCCCCGAAAAAGAAAGGGTGGCCGGAATGCTGCCCCTGGAAATGTGCCACCCCAAGCACGTGCTTGCTTTGCTGGTGACGAAAGCCAGTCCTGATCCTCCCAAATAAATTTCATTCTCCCAGTATAAATCAATTCTACCCAAAAATAGTTCTGCCCCTTAAAACAATAAACAACAAACAACAACTCAATTCTGGCCACCAGAAAACACAACCTATCAATTTGTCCCACTGTCTACCTCCTAAATGTTTCTTCCCTACCCCAAGATGGTCAATTTTGCCCTCCTCCCCCCAGCATCTTTGCTGGACTCCTTTCCTGTTGTTTCCATTGCGTAAGCATACACAGCCTCTTAGTAGCTCCTCCCCACTTGAGCCCTGTACTATTCATCCTCCCTCTTCTTTCCTTTGAAAGGGGCAGCACCTCTCTGTCTGCTATGCTCATTACTCCTCAATCCTGCCCTGTGAAAAATGTTGGTGTTCTAGTCTATTCTGAAAGGGAACCTGACCTGCTCTGTTTCGCCTTTCCTTTTCCAGTCTGTTACAGAGATAACATCCATAGCCTGCTTCTTCCTTCCAGAAAGAAGCCAGAAGCTGCCTACACAAAATTTCTACTTGCATAACTCTACCTTCTTGGGGGGGCCCTTCTCAGCCTGAAGTCCCTGTCACCACAGATTTTGCAGCGTGTGTAAACCAGCCCCAGCAGTGGGGTTAAGAGGATTAGGTACAGAACTGGGCATCAGGTGATTTTAATCCAGGGTCTGCCACTGACCTGCTATGTGACCTCTGTGTGGGATAACTGGGAAGCATAAATGTTTGTAAAGCACTAAAACACTGAGATCCTCAGACAATACGGGCTAGATAAGCGTAAAATATTATTACTAACCCCGCCCCAGGGTGACAAAGACCGGAGCAGAACTCAGCCGTACCCTGACCCAGGCAGAAAATGATGAAAGGACTGGCCAGGTTACAAGTATCAGACCCCCATCCAGTATGACAGGAGCTTTATCACCTTGCCCATATGGCAAGGCTTGCTGGCAGAATCTGACTGCAGCACCAACACCAGACCTTCATTAGGATAGTCATGGCGAGTGCCTACGGCTACATCTACATTTGGAGTTTGCGGGAGGGAGGGTGATTTCCAGTTCAAGTAGCCATACTCATGCTAGCTCTCACAAGTTAGCATGCTAAAAATAGTAGTGTAGCTACAATGACATTGGCAGTGGCAAGAAATGGCATGGACTAGCTGCCCAGAGTACATACCCACAGGGTCCGGGCGAGTTTGTACTCAGGGCACCGAGCCATGCCATCACTCCTCACTGCCCATGCTACCACAGCTACAGTACTATTTTTAGCATGCTAGCTCGATGATAACAAGCACAAGTACATCTGCTTGAGCTGCGCATCACGTCCTCAGTTCCAAGTGTAGACGTAGCCTATATATACTATTATACTCTAACCCTTTTTCCTCAGCGCAGACTGCCTCAGCATTAACCAATGTTGCTGTTTTAAAACTGGGTTACAGTAATTTCATCACCTTTTGTTATAAACAAATAGTAATCTTTATTATCAAGCATGGAGATGTGCTATGGTCTACCATTTTTGCCTTAGATTAATATACAGGGACTACTACAAATTCTGAAATAAACGTCTAATTATCCATGACAAAACTGGCAAGATTTTAAGGGCAACAGCTGTACTTACAGTTGATCTGCAAACAGCACTTTCCCACCATTAACACCATAATAAAAAACAAAGGAAATTGCTCTCATCTACTGAACACATGCCATTTTATAATTTCATCTCTTAACAAAAGGCTATTTGCTGGCTATTTCTTTAGAGGCAGCATTATTCTGGGATATTACTAAATTTTACAAATATTTTTAGAATTTGCTACTTTTAACTATTGTTTTTTTTCTGACAGTCAAGCCAATCTTTCAACACATCATCTCACAAATTGCTTCAGTTCCAGCTAAACTGGAACAATGCCACTTTAAGTTAGGTGACAAGGACTAATCATCAATAGGAGAAAAAACAGAACCAATAGCTGCTTAAAATGTATATTTTAATCCTTAAGAAATCCATTGGGATATTAACAAAGGGTGGTTTTGTCTGCAAAAAGACATTAACATAGCCATTTATAAAACTAATATGAAAGAGAGCACAGCTCTAATAATAATGCAAGTACATCACAGAATAACATTATGGAAATAGGATGACAAATTGACCTTGGCTTATCCTGGATGAAGATGACTTGTGAAATGAAAATTTGGCTGTAATTTGTTCTTGCTTTTCCTAAAAGGTTGAAGGCATTTCTATTCCAACTGACTAAGAATACTGTTAATGTCACATCATTAGGCAGGATATACTTACGTACAGTTATTTTAGTGCATTCAAATAATTTTCAGACTTTTTTTATTCTTAGAAAAACTCCCCTGCTCTGCTGCTAAAGAAAAATAAGTGGGTGTGAGCTATAGTACAGGCAATTCCTAACAGTTAGTTTTTAAACCACTTCCAAGAAAGGAGTATCTGCTACAACTGAATAACTGGATGCTCTACGCTTATGTATCAAATGTTTCTCCTTGACTTGACAGGAATCATTGGTTTCAGCATTGGAGACTCAGTGCAATACAGGACATGATGACAATTCCTTCAAACAAATGTAGAAAAATAAGTAGTTATGGATTCTTATAGGGGAAAAATGGACTTGAGTTTCCACATGTATAACACAGATCCTCCTCTTAGTTAGAGCACATCCATTTCGGGAAATGGATTCACATTAGGATACATCCTGGTGAATGTATCTTGGCATCATTGGCAGGCATCAAAATCTATGTAGGGCATATGAGATAAGCATATTGGAGGGTTTCAAATTAAAGTGAAAACTTATAAAGTTAGGTCTTTAAACCTACATTTCTGATGTGTTATACCAAACTTTTCAACAAAAAAGATAATTTTTCCTGATTAATAAATTATGTTACATAGTCTTGCGATTTAATATATCCTTGCAAAAAATTCATTAATCTGGAACCAAAGAGAAAAACTGAAATCCACTCAGAAATCAATGAAATAACCCAAAATATGAATAAATAAGAGCTTGTCAGAATTTGTTCTGTTTTCATTTTTTCTACTGACAACAGAAATATTTTGACACGTTACAGATAAATATTAAATAATGATTTATACTGTATACATTCATGTGTCAAATTTGCATACAGACAGACCATGGAAGCCTACGTTATACCAGGGTAACTGAGATCAGAATTTGTTCCAATATACTTAAACATATAGTACTTATAATAATGGATACTAACAAGAGAAGATATTTAAAGGATTTAAGAAATACTTCCATTCAAAACTAATTGGTATCACTGACAAAAATTAAGCGAGGCGTAATGGATAGTGTAGCATTTGGGCTCAAAGAAACACTACACACAGACTGCAGGAACTAAAACATTACAGCTGTCAACTGACAGTCTGGTGGCCTCTCTTCAAAACTTCCAACTGCCAGATGCAATGCACTTTGTAAACCTACAGCTACACTTATCAATTGTAACTTCTAGTGAAACACATTAATTCTGCAAATAATGTACATTCTGTTTACCTGCTTCTCTATTATGAAATTTTTTGATTCCAGAAAATTAATTACAAATATGTTTCAATAACAAATAAATTGAGTAGCAGCAATTAGCAGTGCACAAGGAAAAATAATACGTAGTGTGGTGATTATATTATATTTCACCAACTCATCCCTATAATTTAGAAGAATCATTAGAAAGAATAAGGAAGGAGAAAGACGGAGGAGGCCTGGAGAAAAAGGAGAAGTATGTCACCAGACAACAAATGCAAAAATAAAAAGCTAATAAAGCAGATGTACTGGAAAGTATACTATGCTTCACAATAGAGGAGTTTGGACCTATTCACTCAGCAATAGCATGCTAATCACCACTCAATCATTTTCAAAATACTGCATCTGAGGCAAAGTCAAGACAGATAAAGCAGTTTGCCAATTCTGCACACCCACAAGTAGGTATCTCATCATACCAAGCACTTACCAGAGCTACAGATTTCTCATATCTAGAACCATGATCCTGATAACTATTAATGTTGCTAGCATTATTTTTATGTTTTTTCCTATGCTGCAGTGTTTGGGGATATTTTAAAATTTGAGTTATGCCTTTACCAGTTAGAAAATAGTACAGCCCCTAGTACAAAAAAACAAGAACACACTTAAAAAAAACAAGTATTGAGGCAAATTGCTTTTAAGAAAGAAATTGATTCAGATAGCATACGCAGTTATCTTAATTAGTATTAAAAATACAAGAGCTATAAATCAAGTTTCATACAAATATAGATATGGTCAGGAAGAACTCTCCCCTCTGAAATTCTCAGGTATACTGTACTTTGCTTGTTACTGTATATTTTTTTGTTTTTGTAAGATTTTTACATGCTTTCCTATGAAGAATCTCCTACAGTAGGGGAGGGGATAGTGGTAGAGACAGAAATTTGTTCTTTGCCAATTCGATATTTCTTGAAGGCCAGTCTAACATACACAAAAATATATAAATACCCTTTAAAAAAAAAAAGACAAAAAGTTGCCTCTGTATTACAGTTCAATAACATTTTCCGTTACTAGAAGCAAACTCAAAGTCCAATGTAAACAAAACAGGAAATCCTCTGAAAAACAGAATTGACAAAAATAAATGACACAAAAAAGTCTCAACTCTATTTGCTGTTTAGATCAGCTAATTAACATATTTATTGAATTATACTGGCAACGAAGTCAGCAATATATTGAAATCCAGATTTTTTTCTTCTTGATTTAAAAGCAACACAGATGCTTATTACAAAACAGCAGTTCCTCTTCTCATTTTTATCAACCCTTTTTTAACAGCCTGACATTGACAGTTTCAAGCTTAATTGTACATTCAGCATGTACTGTTAATTACATTAGATAAATGGATCACATCAGAACAGTGTATTCAAAAGAGATCATGTGCCAATCTTACAAATTTAAAATCAAACAAGCAACTCTGTAGACCCCAATTCTTGAAGCTGTTTATCAGCTGAGTACTAGAGAATATTTTGAATGTCATTATACATCAAAAGATGAAAGACGTGCGTCTCGCTACCATAGTTGGTGTTCCACTTACACAATGCAATGTAATTATATGTTATAGCAGTGCATGCTTGGAACCACTGTAGTTAAGGGGGTATAGTATGTCAGTGTTTTATCCACTGTAAACTCTCTTTTTCAGCCATGTAAATTTACTCTCTTATAAAAGAGAGGAGTCTATCACACCTGGTGATACTTACTGTACTTGTGCTAAAAAACAAGCAATTGAAACTTATTTGCAGGATTGGTGGAAGCTTTATGTACGTTGCAATCAGCATCAAAATTGCTGCAATGCTGAAATTTAGTACACGAGGCCTCAGATAAGGAGCAGTGGTGGCTAATATAAGTGTTTTGTGTGTTTATAACTGCAATCAACTCTCCAGGCATAAACTATCCTCACCCCCATACAAAATTGGCTGTAACATTCTCTGTCTGATACAACCCATGTGTTATCCACACAAGGGGGGAATCTGCCAGGTAACTAAGAACTTTTGGGAATAGGATATCTGGAGCCTGAGCAGCAGGGTCTCCGATCATATTTTCACCTCATATAGGTGGTTGCAAATTGCAATCCACTGCACTCACATGAGCCGCTGAGCAAGAGCACAGCAGCTTATGGGAAGCACCTTTAATGTAGTGTCTGTGTTCCATGGGAGCAGCCAAGAAGCTGCTCTGAAGTGCTGCCAAATTAGGACATCTCACAGATTTTCTGGTCCTGCCCTTCCCCACACATTTTGGGTCTATGTTGCTGGCACTGCACAAGTTTTGGCTTCCCGATCTGGCCCAACACACACTCTGGTCACCTTTTCGTCATGTAGTACAGTGAAGGGGTGGAGGAGACTGCCTTCACTGCTATGACCCAAGCAAACTCTCCACACACACACTCCAAAGTTTATGTCATTAAAATTATCCACCAATTTGTGTCTTTGTGGTAGGCAAGGGGATTGTAATATCAGTGGAACTACTAGTTCCATTGTCATACTGGTTAAGGGCACAGGGGATTACGAGGACCTGGATATTGGCAGAATGGTATTTTTCCTTTAAACAGATGTACAAAAGCTGACTAATGCAAAACAAAGCTCAAACTTCAGCCTTAGCCCACTGAATTGTGCCTCTGATTTGTAGTGCACAAGATTGAGTCACCTAGCATGGAGTGAGCCTGCCATACCCAGACACAAAAGGAGAAACCTAAGGACAAGTTCAGCAGGTTTAAAATCAGACTTTTATTTTAAAAACACAATTTTTGGTGCAATCAAATCAGTATCAACCCAATTATGTTGAGGGTCTATCTTGTTAGGCAGCAGGGTCAGTCAGAAATGAGCAGCCTCTTGCAATTTTTCATCAAATCAACCCCGTAATTTGAGAGCCAATGCAAAGAAAAAAACAGCATCAGACAGTAACAGCTTTTCCTCTCCACTCCAATCCAAGCATTCTGATTTTTATTTTTTTAAAAACTACTTCTCTTTTCCATGAAAACCAATACAATATATAGTAAGTAATAAGGGGGTTGTTGTCTCTGGACCTCCACATAAATGCCGGATACTTGCAAATGTTTTTCCACGGCAGGTTCATTTGGTTCACTAAAAGGCAGAGCACTAGTTTTAAGTATTATAGTGCATCTTCTACCTAAGTGATTTGTGGGAACTGAGGGATCTGCCTGAAATTGCAAAATGTGTGACATATATTTATAAAGTCCTTTGCAGACAGCAATCTACCATAATAAGAAATACATTAAGAAAATACACAAACTTTATGTTAGGGACTCTTGGTAACTCAAGGAGATCTTAAAGGGTTTGAAAATGTTGGGTTACTTTCAAACAGAGGAAGGATGAGACTATGAGTAACCAACTACCAATAAGCACAAAATTACAGTCCGTTGTATTCACCTAACCTTTATCTAGAGAATTGAGTAGCTGAATCTGTACATCTAAACTGACAAGGAAAACAGTGGAATGATAAGGAAGATTTCTAAATTATTTAAAGTGGTTTCCATGCTTCAAAAGGTTCATATACTTTTGTTCCTTTATATATCTACAGCTATTTAAGTTTGCCTCTGTCTCTGAGACAGGCAGCATTGTATCTATGATGTTGAAAGAGAGAAAAGTAATTCTAAAAGTTTGAGAAGACAATTCTCCCACTGGGATGCTGGTGCAGGAGAAGAATTAGTTGGCTGGTTTGGCAGATATTGAAATGCAGGAGTCCTGTCTCTAAAGAAATCAGCCCCTATATGCTTCTGTCTCCTCCAACAGGACAACGGCACTTTTAAGTATTCCAGTCAGAGTCTGCCAGTCTCTTTTAGGATCAAAAAGTAGTAGGGTGTTATTAACACATTTTACAGCTTAATAGCATGCATACAGATCTCCCAATGGGGGCACCGGGCCACTAAGGGGAGACAAGACCCTGGAGTGATCCACTCTGAGGATTGGGGAGGAAGATCCTACTCTAATTCACATGTATGTCACTGGTAGAGACTCTGAATGACATGCTGCTTTACTTTGCTTTCCCTAACGACAGCTGATAGAGAGTGAGTTTGGGAAAGAGTAGACATTTCAAATGTGTAGTCTGTGGGATATGGATTACTTTAATCTCCCTTCCCAAGCTAACCACCGGTGGAATACTTTTCCAATATCTGCCAACTACTGGCAAAGGGGTTGTATTCTTGCAGCCTTTACTTGTCTAAGTTGTTTCACTCAAGTCAATGGGATGACTTGCATATTCAAGAATGATTCACATGAATACAAGTTTCTGGATCATGCACTCAATGACAACTGCAAAACCAACACTCATCTGCTAATTAACTTAAAACTCTATTTGACTCAGAGAATGTACTTCTATGCATGCTGCTCACATAGTTCCCATAACACACAGGACCAGGTTGTGACTTTAAGACACTGGCCACAGAGGTGAGGCTGAGGAGAGGTTATTCTGTAGGAAGATCACCTAGAGAATTCTGGATTCATTGGCCAGTGCTTCCTTTGGGTAGGCAGCATTACTGGCACTAGTCTTACACCAGCATTAGGACTAGACTCTTCACAATAACTATGGAAGTCCCATGCCCAGTTTCTTACACCCTCCCCACACACCTCAACTCCACATATCCTGATGATGGATGGTCTGGCCTATCGAGATGATGGAGAGAGGTAACCAAAGAAACAATCCACAGCACCCTAGGATGCAAGTATTTTCATTTTCCCTTTGTTACTTTCCTTTATCTCCTTTTCCTTCCAATGGTCCTATTTTCCCTCTGGCTTCCCCTAGCAGTAATGCTAATGAGCTAATGGTCATTCAAAACCACAAGTTGCTTTCAGGTGATAACTCTGGGCTCCTAGCACCTGATCTGCCAGAAGGTCATTGTTGGTTGGCATTCATCAAGAGGAGAGAGTGAGTACTGGCTGGATATTTCAATTCCAGACTTCTCTAACTGCAATTTTATCAATGTAGCGAGAATATCTCCGCCACTCTCCTCTCGCATTTGTTTGATCCCTTCATTCACTAAATCTTTCCTACAATGACCTGATATTTTACAGTCAAGTATTTATATTCAAGTGCAATAATAAATCTATCTAAACATTCCCAATCTATCTGTCAGAATAGTTTGTAGGTGCAATATTTTAATATTATATATATTCTTATGTGTATTGATATACATACATATTGTATATAAAAACACATACACACAGTAATGAATATTTCAGACAGAAATATAATACCTACATTCCACTGTGATAAGGGCAATAGCTACCTACACCTTGATGTAGTATGGCATAAGCATTTTAGCAGCATCCGTTTGGGAAGAATCAGTCCCACACCAGTGACTGCTTTTCTATACATAAAAATGGCATGACTTTAAAGTCTGTTCACCAGTGGGCCTACTAATCTAGAAACTGGAAATTTATACTATCCAAAAGGGGAGATACTTACTTCTAGATCTTGGAGGCTCACAAGATAGATGTTAGATCTTAAAGCTGTCACATTTGTAAGGGCAGAAAAGTTATTATAGATCTTTTTTGGAGGTTTTTATGGTTCCGAGTCCTGGATTGTAGGTTGCAAGGTAACTAAGTCACATAGCTTTACAAGTGGAATGAATTTAAGAAATAGCCTCCAAAAATGTTAAGGCTCTCTACGAAAAACATTCCTTAAACAAGTTTTGTATAATGTGAGACCTACACTGAACAGATTACAGAGAGGAGTGGTATAAAGGTTTTAACAACACTTATTTGGGATCACCTAATTTCTACACACCTGCATTATGCACCAGGAGCTACCAGAGAGTCTGTGGACACAAGCAGTCATGAAGATCACTGCTCTCTGCCCAAGCAGACCCAACAGCACAGTTTCCCATCATGATCCCTTTCATGGGAAGGAGAAAAAAGCAGGGGAGTTCACACAGGCTTCAGGGCAGGACCTGTAATAAGGGCTCTTGTCCCTGCACCAAGAGCCATGTTTCCATCTCTGGACATTTGGAATAAAATGGGCACCATCTGACTGGTTGTTTGTTTATTCACAGAGACCTAATCTATAGGGTTTGGTGAGAAGTGTGGAAGGAGGGCTTATTTAACATGGGAGGGCGGGCCAGCAGGACCCATAGATAAAGGAAGAAGATTTCTATTTTTAAAAAATAGGACAAGTATGTGGTATGCTTAAAATGGGCACAACTGCAGTTTGCTTTAATGCAAGAGTTCCCAAACTTGGTTCGCGGCTTGTTCAGGGTAAGCCCCTGGCGGGCCGCGAGATGCTTTGTTTACCTGAGCAGCAGCAGCAGGTACGGCCGCTCGCAGCTCCCAGTGGCTGCGGTTCGCTGTTCCCGGCCAATGGGGGCTGCGGGAAGCAGCGTGGGCCAGGCCACCACTTCCCGCAGCTCCCATTGGCCGGGAACGGCAAACCGCGGCCACTGGGAGCTGCAAGCAGCCATACCTGCTGACGCTCAGGTATACAAAGCATCTCGCGGCCCGCCAGGGGCTTACCCCGAACAAGCTATGAACCAAGTTTGGGAACCCCTGCTTTAATGCATATTGCCTCCCCATATTTTCTGTCTTGTCTACTTAGATCTGATTATAGGTTTGGGGCCTGTGCTGCTGGACCTGTGAGCTTACGGAGCCCTGTTGAAACCAATGAGATGCCACAAAGGTTTGCACATGTGGATCTGAATGAAGGATCAGGGCCCTTGATTGACTTTTTGCCTAATTCTGTTTGTGAGACATGTAGCACTTATGGGCCCCAGATAATAAATAATACCTGCACACATACACACACACCCCACATGTGATGCTGAGAGCCCTGTCAAAGTGCATTTGTCACATATCTTTGGGCACCCTACCCAACATGCATATTTGCCTGGATTATTTCTAACATTGCAGATCTCTGAGTATCTACAAACAGACACCAGATTTTATTACAAAAAGAACCAGCCCACAAATGGGATATCTAACTGCAAAATTACACTTGCCTAAGGCATAAAATGGAACATAATCAGTCTTAGACAAATGATGAAGTTTTGGGTCCAAGATCTTATGGCCCAACAGGTCTGAAACTGGGAACTTTGTTCCAATGAAAAGGGGAAATTCCCAGCTTGCTAGTGGTATACTCAATTTTACCCCGTGATGGTCATAACCTACCTAATAGGGACATTGTGAAGATAAGTCCATAAATACTTGGGAAGCGTTCAGACAAAAACCTAGACAGATTAGAGAGTGCTGAACTTAAAAATAATGCCAATTAGATGTCTTGTGGAAAAACTATTTCAGGTCACTCTAGAGATATTTTAAATATATGCAAAACTAGCAAAAGCTAGCTCACTGCCTGTAACAACAATGAAAACAGTAATAACAATATTAACAAAAAACCCTGTTATTACCATAGCCACAAGCGAGACTGCAGAAATAGCTAGAGAGCGCAGAGCTAAGTTTACTTGCTCTGTCTCAGATCCTCTCTTTCCAGTGCGTTGTGCCATTATCACCACCACAGTATCAGCTATTTTTCAACCCTTTGAAAATGAGAGGAAAAAACAAAACAAAAACATCTCTTGATTGCTCATGTTAGGATCTTCAATTTTTTTAATAGCTTCTCCTTTGACTAGTAGCATTGTCAGTTCCCCAAGGGCAGAATTCAGTTCTCAAATATGCACGCAGAATACAAACCTGCCAATAATACTTCCTTTAATAGTTTAAATTCTGGGATATGCCATCTATTGAAAAGCACATATGTGTAAAAACAGACACTGATGTCATTTATATTGAGACATGGCAGCTTAGGTATACAGAATATGCCAATGATTTATATAAAACAGCAAAACATCGCTATCTTTCCTTATGACTTGGTGTCTGTCAAAGGCAGTTTTATTTCCTCTGAATTCATTGGATTTCTTTTCAGTCTCTGTATCTCTTTGATACAAACAGAGGTTTTGTGCCATGTGTGGCAAATTATGCCATGAACCAATATGCATATCTGCAATTAATTTGCATGCAACCATAAATGCCAGCTTTAAAAAAATTGTGTGGATTTACTGCTCATGCAGTTCTAAGGAACGAAGACCTGGTTTATCCAACAAGGCTGCAGAAGCCAATCCTCCAACACACTCCTGGTCAATCTGCCTCAACCCTGAACTTTTAGAGTTGGGAGGGACTTCCTCCAATGATCACAGGGGGTGTAGTTCAGTCTCCATGGCCCATGAAGTTCTCGGCCTCTGCTGAATCTGCCAATGAGTGCAAACTGTGGTGGTGAGATTTTGATTTGGGAGCTGGGACTGAAACCTACCATTATTGAGATCACCAAAGATCTATTAGATTGGAACAATTTTTAATCAACGTTGAATTGGGCTAGATTCAGACTGCTGGCCTACAGGTAATAGGCTATGTATCTCATTAGCACTAATGTGAGACATCTAGTTCCCTAATAAGTGCTAATATTATACCATCAAGAGTGAAGTTTGTTTTCTGGAAAGGAGCTAATTAAATCAAGTTCTGACCTCTTTGGAGCTTGCACAGGCAACATCTCCCACATATTGGTCTCAGTCTCTTCAACCTAACTCTATAATATGTGTCCCACCCTGAATTTAAAAGAGATCACTCCCATTAACTAAGATACTCTAGCCTTTTATTTTATTTAAGGTACATTTAGTGAGGTTGTATCACACCACCATGGGTTCGGTTCTGGTTGCTACAGCTCAACAGAGTGAAATTGCCTCTGGTGCTTTTCTGAAATTTGGAGACTCTAATGCAGTGGTCCCCAAACTTTTGAGGGTTGCATGCCTCTCCCCCCCTCCCTTATCCCTGTCCGCACCGTGCCCCCTGGTGGTGTCCGCACCAGGGTTGGGAGCAGGGCCGCAGCTTGGGGGTGGGTGGGAGCATGGACAGGAGTAAGGAGGTCGAGACTGGGGACGGAGTTGTGGGTGAGTCTGGGAGCAGGGCTGTAGCCATGGCCGGGGCCAAGACTGGGGGTGAGACCGAAGCCACAGCCAAGGGCCAAGGCTGGGGGCGGGGCCGGGAGTGGAATTGCAGCCAGGCTGCAGTGAGGGCCAGCAGCTGTGCCCCTGGCAGGTATGGAACCGCACCAAGGCTCGGGATGGGGCCACATGCGGGGCCGGGGCCACGGGTGGGAGTGGGGCCAGAGCAGAGCTGGGGGCAGGGCGTGGCTCAGTGACACGCCCCCTGTGGGCCTGGCCTTGGCCTGCCGCTACCCCCAAAACATTCTTCCTCTACTGTAATGCTAGAAACACACAAAGTCCAAGGATAATGATCACAGACACAATTACAAAAACAAAGAGTCTTATCTGTACTACAAGTTTTATTAAAGCAATAGGTAAGGTTGTTGATTAATGGCAGTTAACTCACGCAATTAACTCAAAAAAATTAATCATGATTAATCACACTGTTAAACAATAGAATACCAATTGAAATTTATTATATATTTTTGGGTGTTTTTCTACATTTTCAAATATATTGATTTATATTACAACACAGAATACAAAGTGTACTGTGGTCACTTTATATTATTTTTATTACAAATATTTCACTGTAAAATGATAAACAAAAGAAATAGTATTTTTCAATTCACCTCATACAAGTACTGTAGTGCAATCGCGATCGTAAAAGTGTAACTTACAAATGTCGAATTTTTTTTTTTACATAACTGCACTCAAAAACAAAACACTCTAAAACTTTAGAGCGGGGGGGGCAAACTTTTTGGCCTGAGGACCACATCAGGGTTGCGAAACAGTATCGAGGGCTGGGTAGGGAAGGCTGTGCCTCCCCAAACTGTCTGGCCCGGCCCCCTATCCGCCCCTTCCCACTTCTCACCCCTGACTGCCCCCCTCAGAACCCCTGACCCATCCAACCCCCCCTGCTCCTTGTCCCCTGACCGCCTCCCCAGGACCCCACACCCTATCCAACCCCTGCTGCTCCCTGTCCCCTGACTACCCCAACTCCTATCCACACCCCCGCCCCCTGACAGGCCCCCTGGGACCTCCAACCCATCCATCCCTCCCCCACTCCTTGTCCCCTGACCACCCCCTTCCAGAACCCCTGTCCCTAACTGCCCCCCAGGACCCCACCCCCTATCCAACCCTTCCTGCTCCCTGTCTCCTGACCACCCCCACCAAACCTCCGCCCCATCCAACCGCCCCCTGTCCCCTGACTGCCCCCTGGGACTTCCTGCCTGTCCCCTTACCCTTACCAGGCCGCTCAGAGCAGCAGGACAGGCTTATTTGAAAGCCTTGGAGGTGGGCAGGCACAAGCCGCGCTACCCACGCGGTGGCACAACCACAGGAGAGGGGGGACAGCGAGGGAGGGGCTGGGGACTCACCTCCCTGGCCCGGAGCTCAGGAGCCGGGCAGGATTGTCCCGCGAGCCAGATGTGGCCCGTGGGCCATAGTTTGCCCACCCCCGCTTTAGAGCCTACAAGTCCACTCAGTCCTACTTCTTGTTCAGCCAATTGCTCAGACAAACAAGTTTGGTTACATTTGCAGGAGATAATGCTGCCTGCTTCTTGTTTACAATGTCACCTGAAAGTGAGAACAGGCATTCACATGGCCCTTTTGTAGCTGGTGTTGCCAGGTAGTTACGTGCCAGATATGCTAAACATTCATATGCCCCTTCATGCTTTGGCCACCATTCCAGAGGACATGCTTCCATGCTGATGATGCTCATTACAAAAATAATGCATTAATTAAATTTGTGACTGAACTCCTTGCGGGGAGAATTGTATGTCTTCTGATCTGTTTTACCTGCATTCTGCCATGTATTTCATGTTATAGCACTCTTGGATGATGACCCAGCACATGTTCTTTTTAAGAACACTTTCACAGCAGATTTGACAAAATGCAAAGAAGGTACCAATGTGAGATTTCTAAAAATAGCTACAGCACTCAACCCAAGGCTTAAGAATCTGAAGTGCCATCCAAAATCTCAGAGGGACGAGGTGTGGAGCATTCTTTCAGAAGTCTTCGAAGAGCAACACTTTGATGCGGAAATTATAGAACCTGAACTACCAAAAGGAAAATCAACCTTCTGCTGGTGGCATCTGACTCAGATGATGAAAATGAATGTTCATCAGTCCACACCGCTGTGGGTCGTTATCAAGCAGAACCCATCATCAGCATGGACGCATGTCCTCTGGAATGGTGGTTGAAGCATGAAGGGACATATGAATCTTTAGCACATCTGGCACATAAATATCTTGCAAAGCCAGCTACAACAGTGCCATGTGAATGCCTGTTCTCACTTTGAGGTGACATTGTAAACAAGAAGCGGGCAGCATTATCTCCTGCAAATTGTAACCAAACTTGTTTGTTTGGGCAATTGGCTGAATAAGAAGTAGGACTGATTGGACTTGTAGGCTCTAAAATTTTACATTGTTTTATTTTTAATGCAGATATTTTTTGTACATAATTCTAGATTGTAAATTCAACTTTCATAATAAAGAGATTGCACTATAGAATTTGTATTAGGTGAATTGAGAAATACAATTTATTTTGTTTTTAACAGTGCAAATATTTGTAATAAAAACTAAATATAAAGTGAGCACTGTAGACTTTGTATTCTGTGTTGTAATTGAAATCGACATATTGGAAAATGTAGAAAAACATCAAAAATATTTAAACAAATGGTATTCTATTATTAACTGTGCGATTAATCACGATTAATTTTTTAATTGCTTGACAGCCCTAGCAATAAGTAAAGTTACAATTATCCATGCATATAGAAAGCCTACAAAAACCAATGCAATAATTATAACTGTAGTAATACTCACATCTCAATAGATGATCATTGCTAGAGGGATGATTCCTGCTGAGGTTTCTCATAGGGTAGTCTTCCCATTTTTACCCAACCAGGAAACCCTCTTTTATATTGTAGTTCTGAATACACCTAATACTTTCTGCATATTCATGAAGGTGTCAACCCTCTTTTCCTTATCTGTACTTCACACTCTATGAATATTGGGTCCCCCATTTTTCATAGGTTGTTGTAGCTCCTCCTCTTCTCATTAGCATATACGCACAACACATATCCTGCGGTCAGAACAGACATTCAAAGATCATAGAATCATAGAAGATTAGGGTTGGAAGAGATCTTAGGAGGTCATCTAGTCCAATCCCCTGCTCAAAGCAGGACCACAGATGTTCCAATCAGGTGTCTTGTGGTCTTGAACAATATATTATAGTCTATTGCAGTCTATTTTTCCATAACATCACCTATTGGCACATCTTTTTCAGTAACCTTGTGACCTTGCTGGCAAAGGGTTAGACAAATATGGTTGAAGTTGTAAAAGCCTCTGAAAATCAGAGCTTCCATATGTTCATTTTTGACTATTTGACCTTAATCTCTCTGTGCCTCAATTCCCAATCTGTGAAATACAAAAATAGCTCACAGAGGAGTTGTGAAGATTAATTCATTAATACCTGTGAATCACAAACACTATGATGGTCAGCACTAAAGAAAAGCCCATGAGGATATTAATAACTCTGTATTCAGGGTTTGGTGTATGGTAAATAAGATCTGGGGTATATACTGAATAAACAGAACTAAAATATTAATTTCATAAGAAATATGAAATAACTACCTATTC
This sequence comes from Natator depressus, assembly GCF_965152275.1. NCBI lineage: Eukaryota > Metazoa > Chordata > Testudines > Cheloniidae > Natator > Natator depressus. The sequence continues at coordinate 243,383,806 of NC_134235.1, read as the reverse complement.
AGTAAGCAGTATAAATGGGACTTAAGCAGACGCTTAAAGTTCAAGTGCTGTCCCAAATAGGGACGAACTTACTACATGCTCAATTGCTTTCATGAATCAGGATCATAGATCTCCAGTTTTTTTCTTTGAAAATTGGGATTACCAAACAGATCAGCAGATATCTGCAATTTACTCCCTTTATTCCACTTACTCTCACCCATCTCTTCTTTATACTCATGCACCAAATCATTTCCATAAGTTATAAAACAAATATCATTTTGACATCATTCTAAAGGGTAAGAAGCTGTTTAAATTTGTATGACTAGACAGAGAACAAATGTGGCCTTACATAATATTCTGAATGTCCTAATGCCAAAACCAGAACTCTAATATCAGTAGAAAAATTCTGGAGGGTTTTGCAAGACATTTTCCTGGAATGCATTCCGATGAAGTGAGCTGTAGCTCACGAAAGCTTATGCTCAAATAAATTTGTTAGTCTCTAAGGTGCCACAAGTACTCCTTTTCTTTTTGTGGATACAGACTAACACGGCTGCTACTCTGAAACTTGAGTTCCTAAAGTACCTGGGATCTGCCTTGTTCTGCTCCCTTTGCACTGCTCAGACAGCATAGAGGAAGCAGAAACCACAGACCATTCCCATGTTGGTGTAGGGTATCCCCTATGGGCTCAGAGTCAGAGTGGTCAGTTCCTATGCCACCATCCCTACAGCCTCCAACTTAATGGACAGGAGGAGTGAGGAGAGAGTTGCCAAACTGGCTTCTTGAACCTCCACCAGGACTGAGTCAGAAAATCAGGGCACTGTAACTGGCTCCCTGATGTTCCCCACCTTGCTGCATCAACAGTCCTTAGAACCTGTGATGGGGTGCCCACCCCATACCAGCCTTGAAAGAATTCATGCAGATGAGCAGCAGGTCAATTAACTTGAAAGGCTGCAACTGAGGGAGAGCCAGGAATGGAAAAACTGATTGGAGGTGGAGCCCCAGCTGAGAAGGAATGGGCAGAGCTGGTATGAAGATAGGAAGTTGGCATCAGAAAGGGGCTGCACGGGAAGTAGTCTGCAGTCATTCCCCAGGAAAAGGGAGGTGCGTTTGGGGCTACAGTGCCAAGTAGCCTGCAGTTACTCCCTGGGAGGAGGGAGTTTGGGCTGTTAAACCCAGGTTGGAGGCACCAAAAGGTAGAGCTAAGATGTAGGAAGGAGTCCAGGGGAAGAGCAGCATGGTCTGGGAGTGAGCAGGCCACCGTAGCTAGAGATAGGGTTATTAGACTGGAACCCAGAGTAGTTCTGCAGGAGTGGCACAGTCAGGGTAGTGAAGGGTAGACTGCCATTTGTATAGAGGGACTTTGATACCACAAGGGGAGGACTATAGTGACCTAGCTGGAGGGCTGAGTCACAAAGGAGCACCCCGATCACAGAGGAAGAGCGAGAACACAGAGAGTGGAACCCGCAGAAGGGGGTGTGAGAACTGCAAAAATCTAATCCCCAGAGCAACCAGGAGAAGGCGCCCTACTGGTAAGTGGACCCCATGATAGCCCCATATAATACATAGCTAGGTGATATTCTGACCCTCCTGATGTCAAAGAAAGTTTTGCCATTGACTTCAATAGAACGAGGATTTCACCTAATGAGTTTAAAGCAAGCCTAAGCAGGCATACCAATGTAACCAGACATTTATAAACTTCCATATCTTTTTCCTTTTTCCTCGTAATACTTCATACAATATTTTTATTTGGCTGTTATAACTTATTTCTTAAAACACAAGGCCCCAATATGGCTGCCAAACAGACTACTATGTCTACTTTAGTTTCTTTCCTGTATAAATTTTAAGTGTTTCTCTCACTGGTGAAATTCAAGAAAGAAGATGGCTTCCATTCTACCGAGAGCGCCATGTGCAAAGCAGAACCAGTGTTTGAACAACAGGAATAGAATAGTCAGGGCATATAGGGAAATCTCAGAATGTTGCCATTTTAGAGCTCAGTCTATTCATCATAAAAGCTAGCCATCTTCCCAACCCAAAAAAAGGAATATTTGAAGAAATATCTGTCATATACTTCAATATCAGTGAAAGAGGCTCAATAATGATATGTTGATTCTCTCTCTCATTTTCTCTGCTGCAAGAGACCAAACTAGAGTTCATTCAGTTCAAACATCTTGGGGTAAGTACATGATGGTCAAACTGAGATGGCAAACTCAGTAAGGTGATTTATTGTACATCCTATTCACATCAAAATCACCATTCACATCAGCCTTGAAGGTTTTATTTTGAAACCTGGTTGGTTGATCTCTATAGCCACCACGGCTCTAAGACAAAACCCATCCCAACTTACACATGTTCATGTAAATATTACTGATGATCACAGGAGATCAAATTAATTTTGGTTGGAACTTCATTGACTAAGGCCTGGTCTACACTGGGGGGGGATCGATCTAAGATACGCAGCTTCAGCTACGAGAATAGTGTAGCTGAAGTCGACGTATCTTAGATGGACTTAGAATCATTTACTTCACATCCTCGCGGCGCAGGATCGATGGCCGCCGCTCCCCCGTCAGCTCCGCTTCTGCCTCTTGCCCTGGTGGAGTTCCAGAGTCAACAGCAGAGCCATCGGGGATCGATCACTACCCGCCGATCCGGCAGATAGTGTAGACGTGGCCTAAATGTTCTTACATAGATCTGGTATAATTTAAAGATATGTTCCTTGAATCTATTCTCATTCTTGTTTAGAGCACAAAGACTGGCATGGCATTTTTGTTCAGACCAACTAAATCACAAATAATATACCAATCTCCTTGCTACTTGTACAATACATAACATGTTATCTTCAAAATATAAACTTGAAACTAAATGGCTAGAGAAGAACACTCAATAATTTAATCAGTTAATTTTTACTTCATCCTGTTAATGAAAACATTCAATAACCTCTGCTCTAAGCTTTGAAAATGTAAGTTATAAATCTCTCTCTAATACCTTCTTTGTACCTTGGCACATCAATTAATCCTCTGGCTGCTGAAGAATGGAAAACATCAAACTGTGAAACTTTCTTGACTTAAAGATACCAAGTAAATGTGACTGGTCACAACTTTGATCTGAATTATGAAATACACATCCTTTACTTATTAAATATACACTCAGTAAAACAGGCCTCAGAGATCAGATCAAAGGAAGAATACACAATACAAAATGAGATGCAGGGAGAGTGTGAGCTAATTCACAGCAAGTCCTTTAGTTGAGTTTCAAGAACAGGATACTGAAACTGTTATGAGCTGCTGAAATGTGGAAGTAGGATTTACATTTAAATTTTTATTGATAAGTAAAATTGTAACGTACATAACAGACATGCAGAATAGACTTTCCACAGGAGAATTATTTTTTTTTACCATCTGTTTACAGTGTAATGAGCAGAGTGGTAGAAAACGGGCAGAATCTACCTTCCCCTTCTCCCCTTCCCAACCCCCCCCCATCACCACCACCACACATAGGGTTATTCAGGGGCAATGGCAAAACCTCGAAAGGTCTGGAGGATCTATTCTGTTTGGTTCTTTTAAACATTTCTAGTCTGGATATTGGGATGGAAACCTGTTATGAGATCAAATGTCATAAGATTTCCAGTAGAGCTCCAGTTTTCCCCATGGCTCATAATAGGAATAACCTTGGGGTGGTATTTATGGTACTATTGCTTCTGATCTAATGTAAAACCAGAAAGCACAAATATGAAGGGAAATGTGGGGGGAGGGAGGGGAGCGTGTCTAGGAGGCAGAGGAATCAAACCTTATTATGTTTGCAGTTTGGTCTGAGTTAATTTTTATTTTACATAACCTGATTCAGCCATACCCATATTCTATGCAGACTCTAAATCCCTCTTTCAATCGGTCTAATTCACCTGATTTTCCAATTAAGAGTACATCTTCACAGCAGACTTCACTTGCGTCTGGGAACCTGGCTTAGTATAGCCTGGATGTGAGAGTCCAATCACACTTGAGCCATACCCAAATTGCCACATCCACACTGGTGCTGCTCTCATACACGCGAGGCACTAGATCTTCTTGGGGCACATCCAATGGTTCTTAGTATTTCACTACACCTCTACCACTCTGAATTGTTTCACAGTATACTGTGAGATAACCTGTCTATTCTTCCTTGGCCCCTGGGCAGTTAGCTCACTAACTCAGAAAACAACTTCCAGCTTGGCATGCTCTAGATTTCTGTCTGCAGACTTTGTTCCAACCAAGGGCAAGGCAGAGGTCCTGCTAAGATTGATAACTGTTCTAGCTGTTGATATTCATGCAACTCTCATTTCAGCAACAGGAGGCAAATGCAGGGCATGAGACACAGTGCAGCGTATTTTGGCAGTGGCTTCTTACCCTGAGAAGATGGTGGCATGCCCTGCTAAGGAGATAACAGAGGCTACATGCAGACACAGCAGGGTGGAGACACTGATGGAAGCTTGAATGGGTGTGGGTCCCCCCATGCTGACCAATGGTTCTGGAGAAGGACCACAAGCACAGAGTGATGGGACTACATTGCCCTGCAGGCCTGGGATGACCAGTAGTGGCTCCAGAAGTTCTGCATGAGGAAGACCACATTTCTGGAGCTGCATGGGAGCTTGCCCTGGCCCTTCGCCACCAGGACATGCAGATGAGAGAGATCATACAAGTCCACAAGCAGGTTGCTATTGCCATCTGGAAGCTGGATACCCCAGATTGCTACAAGTCACTGGCTAATCAGCTTGGTGCTGGCAAGTCAACTGTAAGTGCTGTGATGATGGAGGTTTGCAAGGAGATTACAACTGTGGATTAGCCAAGGGTAGCGGAGATTGATAATATGCCCAAAATAATAGCAGCCTTTGGGGAAATGGGCTTCCTGAACTGTTCTAGGGCCACTGACGGCACACACGTGCATTATCTGTCCCCTCTACCTCACAAGGAGCACAACAATATGTAAACCAGAAAGGATTGCACAGGACTCTGTTGACTACAGAAGGAGGTTCATGAACAACAACGTGGAGTGCACCAAGAGAATGAATGGTGCCGAAGTGTCCTGGATTTGTGGAGTTTTCTAATTGGGACAAGCTGGGACTTTTTTCTATATTCTTCATTCCCATCCAGATATCAACAGGGTGTCTGTGCCCATTGTTATCTTGGGAGACTCAGCCTATCCTCTCTATCCTGGCTCATGAAGCCCTGCCCTGATGTGAGAGTACCTGGCAGAAGGAGGTTTAATTACACCCTGACCAGGTGCAGGGTAGTAATGGCATGTGCATTTGGCCCACTGAAGGCAATATGGTGCTGCCTACAAAACCATCTGGATGCCCATGTGTACAAGGCCATTCATGTTATTACAGCCTCTGGGCACCACACAAGCCATGTGAGGATAAGGCAGAGTACTTTGGCCAGGAGTGGGTCGATGCCTGTGCTGGTTTACAGGCCTGGTACAAGCAGCCAATAAGCGCACCTCTGATGATTGCGGCAGGGTCCAGGAGAGCCAGGGAAGTATTGGATGCCTTGTGCGCCCACCTCCTTGGTTTGGAGGGTGAAATGGGGGAAGAGATAAGCACAACGCTAGTGTACTGTGTCAATCTACCTGTATTATACTTACCAATATATGTATTGTTAATCTAAGACTTTGCTTTGGACTTCCTGTCTCTCTTTGTTTTCTAAGCACTCATACCCTGAGGGATTGAATAGAAAAATAATGAATTAAAAGTCAACAACACAGCTAGATCAGCTGCCACAAACTAAAGAAAGGGCAAACAAAACCAAAGTGCAAATAAAACCAAACAAAACATAAAACCCAGGAGTGCAACGTCCCCTGGAATGGAATTTCACATCATCGGTGCACCTGTTGTCCTTCCCCCATGGATGCAGGAGCGGAAAGCCTTGGGTACATTGGTCCATGTGAAAGTCCATTCATGGACTGCACTGACTGGCTCATTCCGCACCCAGATTTGTCCAGTGGCTGCAGGACATGGTAGCATGGAGGGAATGAGACTGGAGAAAGCTGGACCCAGGCTGGAGCAAGATGTGGGTTCTCGGTTGGCACGTTCCACTGCCTGCTGGCCCTCATGTCAAATAGCTGATCAAACTGTTCCCTCTGCTGCTGGCAGTCCTGCTCCCTCAGTGCCCACTCGTACTTTGAGATAATGAGCTGCCATCTTTTTCTCTATCTCCAACATGGCCAGTGCTGCAGCCTGGTTCTGCCAGTCCTGCTCCAGCATCTTCTTCTGCATTTCCAGGATCTGGGGTTCCGGCAGCAGGGCATCCCTGGCCCTCTCTCTTTTCTGCTGAAGAGTCTGGACCCTCTCTCTGACAGTTATTGCCACCCTGGATGGATGTCTCACCTCCACTAGGGTACATGACCCTGAAAGGCAATGAAACTGCATAATATTTTTCTGTTCAGGGGAAAAAATGAAGTTTCTCCCCTTGAACTTTCTGCATTACAGAAAGGGAAAAGCTGCAGCTTTCATCTTGTTGGCATGAAGTCTCGTCCATGTTTCTGCTCTGAAGTTGCTGCATTTCCGTTTCTTCTGAGCAAAAAAGCCAGATGCTCTAAGTTGGTTTTAAAAGAACCACACATTAAAAAACTGGCTTTTGTGTGGTTGTGGTTGTGGGGGAAGAGGTCAGAGACCTTTTACTAGAGATGGTCTTAACATTACTGCAGGCTGCGGTGGTATTAGAAGATGTCAACTTGCTGGAGAGGAAAAGGAAAGGAAAGCCCCTGTAAACCTGGTGTGGATTCTTGCATCCACAGATGATATTACTTTGGTGGGAACAGTGACTATGGCAATCATGAACTGTTTGTTTGGTGAGTGCACTGTTTGAAGCCATGGTTGTAGGAAACAAAGATGGAGTCTGGCAAATGGTGTGACATAAATCACATGGTGTGGCATGAAGCCAGATGTCCCAGGAGAGAGAGACAAATTTTGATCAGTGTTTGAGGATTGTTCATGATCAGATCTATGAGGTCATTCGTGGCTTAAAACCTATCTATTGGCTGATAAACCCTTGCAGTGATCGGATTTAGGGACACTCAGAGGAAATCTAAAGTCTGTATTGGAGTGAGGACAGACTTTTCCCAGTTTATGCTGATCTCTAGGGAAGACAGGAGTGGAAGCACTGACAAAGTCAACTCGTAGATTTCTTGTTGTGTCTTAGCAACAAGAAGTCAGTCAGTCATTGAGATAGGGGAAGACAGTGAAGCCATCACACCTCATATATGGGCTATTACTACCGTAAAGACCCTATATTGAAAAATGGCCAAGACCCACCACGAATCTAAAAGAGCATCTGTAAGCAGGGTGACTGTCCACATGAAAGTGTCCTTCATATTGAGAGATGTAAACCACATGCCTTTTTCCACAGGGATTATAGATGCCAGTGTGACCATGCAAAATTTCAGATTGTGAATAAAGTGGCTGAGATGGCAGAGATCGAGGATGGGTCTCCCTTCTCTTTGAGTAGTAGGAAGTAATGCTAAGTAAAAATCCTTTCCTTGGTACTAAAGAGGTATCTGCTCTATTGCTCCTCATTATAAGATGGATTCTACATTTAATTCCCACTTGTGCATTGTTACTGCACTCCAGACGTGGAAAATGAATGCTACACAACACCCAAATGGCGTGTGGGAATCAGCAGGTGGTGGCATCATTGTCTGTAGCTCTCAAACTCCTTGCAAAAGTATCATTTAGCTGGGACTGGGATAAAGATCTTGCCTCAGAACATGCAGAGAAACATGATTTCTGAACCCTTAGCATCTTACAGTGTGGCTCATAAGGCTGCTGGTGCTAAAATAGTTGAAGCATCAAACTAGGCTTGTATGATTGACTGTGGAATTTTCTCTTTGGGGCAGGTGTATATATTCCCAAGGAATGGAGAATGACCCTGGAAGTCCTTTAGTGTGTGTAACGACTCAGCTGTCTTTTGGTCAAAAAGACGAGTTTCATTGAAGGCCATATCCTCCACGGTGTTCTGGACCTACCTGGGAAACCCTGAAGCATATAATCACAATTCATGGAGTATCACAGCAGCAATAGCCATTGCCCTTGAAGATGTGTCTGCTGCATCTACATCTGACTGAAGAGCTTGCTATCTTCGATGAGAGCCTGAAATTGAGCTCTATCCTGTTGCAGAAGCTTGTCGATGAAATCTGTGAATTTGGAATAGTTCAGGTAACTGTTCTTAGCCATCAGTGCTTGGTAAATGGATATTCTGAACTGAAGGCTAATAGAAACAAAGACCTTCCTTCCCAATAAATCGAGTTGTTTACCTCTTTATCAACCAGAGTAGATCTAGGATTTTGCTGTCTAGATCTCTCCATGGCATCCTGGAGTTAGGAGCAGGATGCAAACAGAGAAATTCTGCCCCTTTGGTTGGGACATAACGTTTTTATGCCTTCTTACGGATAGGTATGCAAGTGGCTGGGGTATGCCTGACTGCTCTAGGTGGTTCCAGAATGGCTTAATTAATACGAAGTGCAACTTGGCGGTATCTGGAGGATTGGGGGATGTCCAGGAGTTTATGAGTAGGATCCTGAACTTCCCCAGGGAACATATGTAGCTCCTCTGCAACCTTACATAACAGTTCCTGGAATTCTTATAGTCATCGGGGGATGGAGATATTGGAGCATCTGCTTTGTCTGAACATGATGCCGGTCTCCTTGGTATCAGTGGAACCACCAGATCCAGTTCAAAATCTTCCTCTTTCATGCTGTCAGGAAGCAGCTCCGGCTTTCCTCGCAGAGAGGAGGGGTGGACTGACTCTCTAGAAGATTGCGTGGACTCTGCAGGATAGTATGGGTCCCCTAGATGGGTCAAAGGCTGGTTGTGGAGGTCCCATTGGCACCAATGGCTCCAAGGCAGGTGCTGAGGTGGAGGTTGGTTCCAGACTGATCTGTGTCCCATGTCTGGAAAGGAATGTCTCAGAGGCAGAGACATCAGTTCATTGGGTGGGACAGAGTCTCCTGAGAAAGAAAATGCCAATTCTGGATCCATCGGCAGTAACGACAGTGCAGTTGGAGAGAAACCATGTCTGGATGATTACATGGGAGACAAACTCCTCCCATAAGCTGCATCTCCTGGTGGAGTCAGAACCTCCTTTGTGAGGGAAGGACTTGATGATGATGGAAATTGGGGTTCTGGAAGAGCAAAAATGTCATCAGCTGGAGCGTAAGACTCTGTTCTCCTTGGACTGCAAGGGGGCCTGTCCGCCTGAACTGACAAAGCCAGAGCAGTTACAGTTTGCACCAGAGTCAGGTGAGGTAGAGTGGATACCAGTGGTTGAGGCTCTTGATGGTTGCCTTTTGTCAGTACTGTTGGTTCCCAGAATCTAGGCTTAGCTGCTACCAGAGGGAACACTGCCACCGGAGGATGGTCTGGTACCAGCAGAGCCCTGGATTTGTGGACTTTCTTGTCATGACCCTGAGACTTAGGATGTACTAAGTCCTCATGAGCTGAGTGGGACGACTTGCTTGACTTAGAAAAGGTTTATATCAGACTTCCTTGAAGTGGATTTAGGGGAGGATTTGCTCTCGTGTTTATGAGAATGCTCCCTACCCTCCTGACATGACCCTGACAGGAGATCTGTGGGAGTTGATTCCCTCACACGTAAGTCAGACCTCATGGCAGGAGAGGCAGTAGCTATGCCACTATGGGACAAACCCTCCCATTGACATAGCACTGTCTACTCTGGGAGTTAGGTCGGTGTAACTAGTTATACTGACATAAGTTCCTTGTGTAGTCCAAGCCTAAGACTGTAAGCTCTTCAGGGCAGGCATTCTCTTATTTCATGTTGCACAGTGCCTAGCACAATGAGGCTTCAATCTTAGTATCCTCCAGGTGTTTCTATATTACAGACAAACAGTGCATCTTTCCTTTAATGGTCAGGGAAGCTGCCCCCTTCAAACAGAAAGCAGGTTCATTAACCTGAAAGGGAGCTGAACAAGTGCAATTCTGCTATGCGAGTGGGGGAGGAGAGATATAATTGCCTTCTGCATGCATTCAGCTCCATAATGGCTCCCTATGCCACACCACTCTGGGGCCCAAGGGGGGCCAGGGCAGCTCAACAGGATCACAGAGGAGCACATTATAACAGGTGCAGAGAATGGCAAGTAGGATGATTAGGGGAATGAAGAGCCTATTTTTATGAGAGTAGACTAAAAGAGCTTGGCTTATTTAGCTTAGCAAAATGAAAGCTGAAAGGAGGTGGGATTGCTCTCTATAAATAACTCAGGGGGCAGGGGTAAAATCCAGAGAGGAGGAAGAGCTATTTAAGCTAAAGGATAATGTTGGCACAAGAACAAATGTATATCAAATGGCCATGAGTAAATTTAGGCTGGATATTAGATTTCTAACCATCAGAGGAGTAAGGTTAACAGCTTCCCAGTAAGTGTAGAGGGGACAAGAAACCAAACTGGTTTTAAGATTGAGCTTGTCATAAAAATACAGGGAAGGGTAACCACCTTTCTGTATACAGTGCTATAAAATCCTTCCTGGCCAGAGACAAAACCCTTTCACCTGTAAAGGGTTAAGAAGCTAAGATAACCTCGCTGGCACCTGACCAAAATAACCAATGAGGAAACAAGATACTTTCAAAGCTGGAGGGGGGGAAACAAACGGTCTGTCTGTCTGTGTGATGCTTTTGCCGGGAACAGATCAGGAATGCAGTCTCAGAAACTCTGTTAAGTTAGTAAGTAATCTAGCTAGAAATGTGTTAGATTTCCTTTTGTTTAATGGCTGGTAAAATACGCTGTGCTGGATGGAATGTATATTCCTGTTTTTGTGTCTTTTTGTAACTTAAGGTTTTGCCTAGAGGGATTCTCTATGTTTTGAATCTGATTACCCTGTAAGGTATTTACCATCCTGATTTTACAGAGGTGATTCTTTTACCTTTTCTTTAATTAAAATTCTTCTTTTAAGAACCTGATTAATTTTTCATTGTTCTTAAGATCCAAGGGTTTGGGTCTGTGTTCACCTGTACAAAGTGGTGAGGATTTTTATCAATCCTTCCCCAGGAAAGGGGGTGTAGGGCTTGGGGGGATATTTTGGGGGAAGACGTCTCCAAGTGGGCTCTTTCCCTGGTCTTTGTGTAAGATGCTTGGTGGTGGCAGCATAGGGCACCAAGGACAAGGCAAAGTTTATACCTTGGGGAAGTATTTAACCTAAGCTGGTAAGAATAAGCTTAGGGGGTCTTTCATGCAGGTCCCCACATCTGTACCCTAGAGTTCAGAGTGGGGAAGGAACCTTGACAGAGCTTGATAAGTTTATAAACAGGATTGTATGATGGCGTTTGCCTACAACAGTAGGGGACTGGATTTGAAGATCCAGGCGGTCCCTTCAAGTATTATGTTCCTACACAGGAAATATAAAGTCTGCAATAAGATAGTGACCACAAAGTAGACCCACAGCCTGAGAAAGTTTCTTTCTCCTTGGCCCCCTGTGGACTATTATTACTTGTATTGTGGTAACATGTATGAGCCCCAGTTGTGGACCAGGATCCCACTGTGCTAGGCACTATATAAATTGGGATATACCCAGCAAACAGACTGATACTAGTACTTGAGCTGTTTGTTGCATGGGGATTTGGGCTGAAGGGCATATCAGATTGTTTTTTTTCAAAGACAGAATGGCTCAGTTTACCTAATTAATGCTTTAGAGTTTACACCAGCAAAAATTAATGAAGTAAAAAAAGAAATATCTGGGGATATTTGGGCTCCAGGACACGGAGGCAAGACTTGCTGGTTAACCACACAACTGGAGATTTGCAACCGATCAGTTGCTCACATGACAGACTAGACAGAAACCTTATTTAAGGGCAGGATCTGCTCCAGGCTTCCTGTTTCTCCCTGGCCAACCATCCCCAAATAACAGGAAGACTGAAGGTGACAAAGGGCAGGACACAAGGACTGGCCTGACAGAATGACTGGCCCAGAATTCACAAGAAGTGGTGAGCCTAGGTTTGGGGGAAAAAGTGTATAGGCTTTTGTTGTTTTCCCTTAATATCTGTAACTTTTATATGCTTTTAGAGTAAAAGTTACTGTGGTTAAGAAACCCCTGTGCAAAGCCTGTGTTCCTTGCTTTACCTGCCACACAGTCACCAAAGAGTTAAACTATAAACCAGAGCACCCACGGCAAGGTGGAACTCTGGAGAAATGTGCATAAGCAACTGGGGGGGCATGGGAGGTCAGCCTAGTTTCAGGGCCTGGGACAGTTGGAATGCAGAGTCCAAATCCCAAGGAAGGGTGACACATAAGGAGTTGGCATCCAGGAGTGTGCCTTAGTGTACATCTACACTGCGAAAAATACCCCGCGGCAGCAAGTCTCAGAACCTGGTTCAACCAATTTGGGCTCACAGGGCTCATGCTACAGGAATAAAAACAGCCGTGTAGACTTTCCCCCTCAGGCTGGAACCCATGTTCTGAAACTCAATGGCAGGGGACACAGACTCCAGCCCGAGTGGGAGCATCTTCACTGTTATTTTTAGCCCTGTAACGCCAGCCCCATGAGACTGAGTCAGTTAGCCTGGGGCTCTGGGATTCGCTGCCGGAGTTGTGGGTTTTGGTTGGGTTTTTTTTTTGCAGGGTCGATGTAACCCTTCAAGATCCAGAGCTAGAAACAGTGACTGGACTCTGCCCAGACCCAGCAGGTTTGGAGGCAGATGGGATTCTGGTCAATTGGGTCCAATTACAAACTAGTGACTATCCAGTAGAAGGACTCAGCCAGGTCTATAACACAGGGTGGCAGCCAAATGATCCATAATACACCATTGGGCAGTTGTGAAATTATGGCATGGGACCCCAAAGCAAACCCCTTTTCTATAAAATGCCATGGGATCTTCAATGTCCACGCAGAACAGTGTGGACCTCTGTTTCTAAACACTCCCACACAGCAGTCTGCATGGAGCTCCATTTACCTAACTCAGAAAAATAAAGAACTGAATCAACTCTGCTGAGATATGAACCTGTGGCTGTTGGTATTTAAACTTCTGTGGCATGCCCATGGCTTTTCATAGACATTCTGCAAAGCAGAGAGGTTTTGCCAATCTCTAACTGGGATGCTACCAATAGTAAATTCACCTTATTAAAACAAACACTGCTGTAATGATCCCAAATGATCCCCACTGACATTACTGAAAGCTGTAGTATTTTAGACCATTACTATAATACATACACTTTTCTGAAATTACTAAAAATAACTGAAAATTATTACTACAAAGATTTGAAAATACAAAAATAGATTTTTAAAATGGTACATGCCCGCCCCGCCCAAAAAAGAGGAGAAAGTAATTGAGCCTCTAGAATTCTCATAGATAGGCCTTGTTTACACAGCCAGGTATTGCACCTCTAGCTGGGGTGTAAATCTAGAGCTTACCACACTACCATGTACTAACTGGACATGTGGACCTTGGGACCATGCCCTAAATGTTCTATGGTGTGCTTTGATCTACTCCTGTTTCTAAAGCAAAGTAGGTCAAAGCACACTATGTTTTCAATTTTCATAGTCCACACAACCAGCTAGTTCATGGTAGGTGGGTGCACTGCAGATTTACACCCCAATTCAATAACTGACTATGTAGAGACAAGCCAATAAACACAGAAAAAAAGACGCCATCAATTCAAAGGCAATTTATTGCTGGGGTTACTTGTTTGTAACTAGACCCAGCTGTAGCACTGGAATGATGCAAGGAAATTAGATGAATCCAGAGTCTCCTTTAGGAAATGCTATAAAAGCTTCTCATTTGATTCCTCCCGCTCCCCCACCATAACCAGAAGGACATTCTCAGTATCAACCATTTCCCTCTTTCACCACACAATATAGAGACCCTATTCAAGCAGCACTTTCATAACCAAAACAGGGAGAAGAGGCAGAAACTCCATCAAATCCACTAGTAATCTGGCTCTTGCCAATCTATTTTATGTGCAAAGTGCACCAATATTACGGTGATGGACTGCAGTACTCCTAGCTAGATTAGAAAACACATTGATTCAAAGGGAAAGGGGGAGAGATTTTCTTTCTCAAACCTTAGAAGAGTTCCTTATAGAAAATTACTGTCTATTAGAAAAAGGCACCTGATAGTAACTGAACACTTCATCCTTGTCACACGGTTCCATTTTCCACTACGCCTTTAGAAATAATGTTGATATTTTGATCTATTCTATACTGACAATCTGACAAAATGGAATTTGGCAAGGTTTCACTGATTGAAAACAGCCAATTCTAAATCCAGACTGTGAGCTTGTCTGATGTTTAACGTACAGTAGCATCTGATTGTTACAGATAAAAAAATACAGTACATCTTGCTAAAGCTGATGGTGTACCAGGTGGTTTGTGATGCTGTGACAAATAGCCTACTCGATTCCTGACAAAATACTCCCTCTGCTGTACAACATACAATGTTACACAAGTCTAAGGTACATACACCAAAACCTTCATATATACTAGTACATAAAATAAGAAAAGGTTATAAGTGTAAAATATTGTCTAGATCAGAAGCCTAATTCACACCTCCAGATTTTTCTGGTTGGCCTTTGAGAAAAGAGAAAGATTGTCTGCTGCTTCTGATTATAGCCTACTGATTATATCCGAATGTGCCAATCAAAATAGGCAAAGAGGCTGTCTTTTAGTTTAGACTGATAAATTAGGACTTGACCTTCAAAAATACACTAACAATACTAGATCAAATTAATAAATTATTATTATAACTGTGTACAGATACTTGTCCAGTCAAAGTAGTCAACACAACACGGGGTTAGGATGATATACAAGTATAAATATATTTATGTCACCAATATCAAACTGAGAATGGGCATGAATCTAGCCATGGGGTGCTTTTTTTTGTTTGTTCAATTATTGTACAATAATTGGATTGCATTATAAATTCCCTCTGTCACATTTCATCATGCCTCTACAATAGACAGCTAACTGGAAAATATTGAAAAGTACATCATATTTTGGTGGAAAAAGAAAAAAAGTCCATAGAAAATTCCACAACAGGATGGGATGTGACAAACTACAGAACATGATGCTGAAATCTGAAGAAAATCAGGCAACAGTTTCTAGAACAAAGTGAAATTGCTATGCTGGATGAAATCCAGCCAAAAAACACAGTACACACTCTCCAGGAAATAGCCAAACTTTCAGTATGTGAATTCTTGCAGTTGAACACACACACCACAGAGGACCTCTGCTTTGTGGGGTGTGCAATGAATCTTTCAAATATGACACAATCAATAACTGATATTCTTTTGAGCATATGAAACCAAGCAGGCAAGCTCAATATTTCCAAAGTAGTATCTGCATAGTGAGAAAACTTAAGGAAACAGAAGTAGAAACAAAGTACATTTTAAAAATGATGCTATATTACAACATGAATATGTAATATGTACAAAAAGAACAGGAGTATTTGTGGCACCTTAGAGACTAACAAATTTATTAGAGCATAAGCTTTCGTGGGCTACAGCCCACTTCATCGGATGCATAGAATGGAACATATAGTAAGAAGATATATATATATATATTATACATACATACAGAGAAGGTGGACATTGCCATACAAACTGTAAGAGGCTAATTAATTAAGATGAGCTATTATCAGCAGGAGAAAAAAAACTTTTGTAGTGATAATCAAGATGGCCCATTTAGTCAGTTGACAAGAAGGTATGAGGATACTTAACATGGGGAAATAGATTCAATATGTGTAATGACCCAGCCACTCCCAGTCTCTATTCAAACCCAAGTTAATGGTATCTAGTTTGCATATTAATTCAAGCTCAGCAGTTTCTCATTGGAGTCTGTTTTTGAAGCTTTTCTGTTGCAAAATTGCCACCCTTAAGTCTTGTACTGAGTGGCCAGAGAGGCTGAAGTGTTCTCCTACCGGTTTTTGAATGATATGATTCCTGATGTCAGATTTGCATCTATTTATTCTTTTGCATAGTGACTGTCCCGTTTGGCCAATGTACATGGCAGAGGGGCATTGCTGGCACATGATGGCATATATCACATTGGTAGATGTGCAGGTGAACGAGCCCCTGATGGTGTGGCTAATGTGATTAGGTCCTATGATGGTGTCACTTGAATAAATATGTGGACAGAGTTGGCATCGGGCTTTGTTGCAAGGATAGGTTCCTGGGTTAGTGTTTTTGTTGTGTGGTGTGTGGTTGCTGGTGAGTATTTGCTTCAGGTTGGGGGGCTGTCTGTAAGCAAGGACTGGCCTGAGGTGGGTATTGTAGTTTTAAGAATGCAAGAACCTGCTGAAGTGAAAAAACAGATGGACAGAGCCAGAAGAGTACCCAGAAGTCACCTAGTACAGGACAGGCCCAACAAAGAAAATAACAGAACGCCACTAGCTGTCATCTTCAGCCCCCAACTAAAATCTCTCCAATGCATCATCAAAGATCTACAACCTATCCTGAAAAATGATCCCTCACTCTCACAGATCTTGCTATTTTCCCCTGAAAAGTTATTTTGAGTGGCAGTTTTAAATTTCTAATCTGAAATTTATTACTGATGCATACAAATCATAGTAAAAAATCAAATATCTCTATATTTAGAAAACAGCTAACTGAAATTAGAAGTTTCAGGAGCGGGGGGGGGGGTAGAAATTCAGTGAAAACGACACTGGAGGTAAATCTGGAATACAAAAAGTGGATAGTCTTTCCAGCAACTCCACAATAATATATTATATTTTAATCTCCCTTAACCAGTCCAAAAACTCAAGATCAAACGCTTCTGACTTACTAGTAACACTCTAATTTACAATGATATTATAGGGTTACATCATGCATATATGGTCAATAACTATATTGCATTTGGAATATATAACTATCAGTACAGGAAAATACAAAACAAAAACCTATTGTTAACTGTGTGTCCTTTGAAAAACACAGTTATCACCATTTGGTTGCTGAAGCATACTACAGCAGGCCATCAGCCAGCAGCAGACTGTGATAAATTCTTTATATAGGAAAACATTTCCACTACATACATATTACATCTGATTATATTTGTCATATAAAACATACGAGGGATAACAGCTGCCTCTGTTCAAAAAGAACAGGCATCTGCGAATCATTCAACTCATGCACCAATATCAAATTATGGCCCATATCCTAATCCAGACTTGACAGGGTCATACATTTACAGTACATCAAAACCACCACTGGATGGCAGGAAAAACAGTTGATAATTTCTTCAAGCTTCATAAACTCTCAAGATGCTAGTGAATGACTGTAAAACCAGATGAATCCAAATATACCATCAATGTGAAGTTACATATGCAGTACAAATGCCAACTCCATGCAAGCCCTCAAAGTGGCAGAAGCTTACACAATATTGTAGGAAGTCTTAAACCCTATAAAATATTGAGTAGTTTTAGCATTACTCATATTCAAAGTCATCATAATTTATGAACAGCTACAACAAACAAGCTGGCAGTGGCAGAGGTTGCGTGGTAATCCTGTAATGTACCACAGATTAAAAATTGAATTTTTAAGTTATCATTAATGAGACCAAAGGAGATGTGACACTCTATCAATCTCACAAAACCCAGTACCACAAGGTTTCAGCATGTGCCCCCATAGAGCACACAGTCTTACAGATTGAAAGCTGCCAGACAAACCCACAGGACTCCTTTTAAAGGAATATATGTTACTTCTATTTAAAGAAGAGGCAGCTTCTAAGAGGAAACAGTGGAGACTGAATTTACAGTGTACCTACCACTAATCAGTGTTCTATTCTCTCCAGCTGAAAAGCACACTATAAGAGAGGGTTACTCACCTTGTGCAGTAACTGAGGTTCTTCAAGATGTGTGTCCCTGTGGGTGCTCTACTTTAGGTATTCGTGCGCCCCTGCGCCTGTAATCAGAGATTTGTGGTAGCAGTGCCCAGTTGGGTCGCACATGCATGGTTCCAGTCTCGCGCCGCTTGAAGCAATTATCTGTTGCTGTACGACCAACTCCATCTCAGTTCCTTCTGTACTGCCTTTTGCTCAAGTCAGAGCATCTATCAGCACCCCTGTGCTTAGTCTTGGTAGCACAGTTTTCTCACAAGTTCTAGTTTTAATAGTACAGTAGTTTTTTTAAATCCCCGTTTATTTTCTTTCCCTCACTAGGAGTTTAGGTTTCCATTTTTGAACCATTAGAGTGGAGTCTTCATTCTCCCCTGGCGGTGGGGGAAACACTCCCCTGAGGGGCATGTCCAGCTCACCATGTTTTAAATGCTGCCTCACCTGCAGGCTGTCGATACCTGTGTCAGATGGGCACTCACAGTGTGTTCATTGCCTTGGCGAGACACAAGTACTTCAAAAGATTTTGCACTGCCTTCATGTGATGTAATTAAATGGGATTCTTTCATTTGTTTTTCTTCAGATCCTACCTGTACTTTATCACCTTTTATCCTGTCCTCTTTACTAGGATATAGATAGATCCGCCCCAAGGGATGTCTGTCTGAACCATGTGTTCCTCTGCCCATCAGCTTTTCCCCAGCCCTTAGTTTAAAAACTCTTCTGCGACATATTTAATTTTATATGTCAGCAATCTGGTTCTGTTTTGGTTGAGGTGGAGCCCATCCTTCCTGTGTAGATTCCTCCTTTCCCAAAAGGCTCCCCAGTTCCTAATAAACCTAAAACTGTCCTCCCTATACCATTGTCTCATCCATGCATTGAGATTCTGCAGTTCTGCCTGTCTAACTGGCCCTGCATGTAGAACTGGACACATTTCAGATAATTCTACCAAGGAAGTCCTGGACTTTAATCTCTTACCTAGCAGCCTAAATTTGGCCTCCAGGACCTCTCTCCTACCTTTTCTTGTTGTTGGTAACTACATGAACTATGACCACCAGCTCCCCCCCGGCACTTCATATAAGTATGTCTAGATGCCTCGAGAGATTTGCACCCTTTGTACCTGGCAGGCAATTCACCATGCAGTTCTCCTAGTCATTACAAACCAACTATCTATGTTTCTGATGATCGAATCCCCCATTACTATTACCTGTCTCTTCCTAATAACTGCAGTTCCCTCCCTTAGAGGGGTATTCTCAGTGTGAGAGGATAACATGACATCATCTGAAAGCAGTGTCCCAGCTATGAGACCATATCCCTCCACTCCAGCTTGATGTTCTCCTTTCCCAAGAGTTTCATCCTTCTCAACATCACCGAGATTGTCAGAATGGGGGTGGGACCATGCTATTGTGTCCCTGAAAGTCTCATCTATGTACCTCTGTCTCCCTTAGCTCTTCCAGTTCAGCCACTCTGGTCTCTGAGGGCCATGAGCTGCTTACACTGAATGCACACATATGCTACTTATGCTGCATCCAGTGCAATAAACTGGATAGCCACCACTCCGCTGCTGGACTTCAGCTTGCATTATTTTTACTCTATGTTTTCTTTTGGGAGGGGAGTTACTGATCTAAGTTTAGAATATGTTTGTTAGTTGTATCTGGCACTCACACTCCCTCTCTATACTCCCTCACAAAACTCCCATTTACTAGCTTCTCTGGTTACTTATAAACTGGCTTTTTAAAAGCCTGTTCTCCCTGAATAGCCCTGCCCCTTTATTAAGGGATATTAAAGGGATTAGGGATGAAAGGATTGTAGACTAGAGTCTCATTAGGAAGCTCTCAGCCTTGCCTACCTGACTGCTAGGCTCATCACACAGTACCCTAAACAGACCACATTATAAATTTCAATCAAGCAAGCACGCGACACAAAGAAACTAACTTACAGCACTCACCCAAAAGGTCATGTAGTCTACTCCTGGAGAACTCCCTCACAAAACTCCTGTTTGCTGCTCCTGTTCACTAGCTCTAATATAAACCCCTTTTGATAGAGTCAGATTTAAAAAAATAGGCACATTGATTCACTTTAGATTTCTGCCCTGGGTTGGGGCCCAGATTCCCATTTTGTAAATGCAATTTGCACCCAGAAGTCTGTCCCCACATTTTTCCTATTGCAAATGTCAGCAAATAGGTAGACACTCAACTTGATGTGCATCAGTTGAAACAGAAGCAGGGCAGAAATCACAGATTTGTGTTCTTGCAGGAGAAAAAACTTTTCCACATCTATCAGATATAGGGAGAATCTTGTACTGCAGTCTCTGGGACATCCTGTCAAAGCCCCAGGGATCGTTCCATACAATTCTGCAGCTTTTACAGGTCAGTATTATATCAATGTAAACAATGTCACAAGAATAACCCCACTGATCAATGTATGTTATGTGTCCTTTTCTGTGCCAGATCCACAAAGGATAGAAGTCTACTACAATCCCAGCTACAGATTTCGGCTCTTCATTTCAAGCTGTGGAAGCTCCTATTTTTTGCAGTGCAGGTGTCCAGTTCAATCCCCACTGTTGGCCATGATGTGGGCCATCACTTAAGCATAATAAATCTTACTGGATTTGTTAAAATATAACTATTTTGGAGACCCAGAATAAAAGTACTGAAAATAAAAAATAAAATTAGCACATGGGTGTGAACCAAAGCCCCACAAATCTGGAAGGAAATAGAACTTTGTTAAATTTGGCCCTGTACCCAAATTTTACTGCTAGCACTCTTTCTTTAGTGGGAAAAATCAAAACCCCAGATCTTTTTTTCTCATAGCTGTGGGGAAATAGCCTCTGGCCCTGAATGTGGATTTTTAAAATAAATCCAATACTCCAGCATGCAGATCTTTATATGATGATCATCTGCTCATTTCCTGTGCCCTGTGATATACAGTTTGACACATAAATTATCAACACCAGGCTTTAGGTTTAACAGCCTTTGGAGGTGAATAGGGACAGTTGACACCTTAACGAGCTATCATGTCAGGCTATCTGCAGACTGAGGCAGACTGCACTGCGATGGTTTATACTAGATTCACACTTCAAAGGACACCTTTTACAACCATAACAAGTAGAGTTTTTTTTTTAATGGAAACAGATTTTCAGAACACAAGATGGCATCCTCAAAAAAATAATAATAAATAAATAAATAAAAGGAACAGCAAGCTGGCGCAATTCAAATCCCATATCTTGGCTAACCTTAAAGGAAACTTACAGCCTTTTTTACAATGTAAATATGTTTGTGTGAGAGAGAGAGAATTTAAAAAACACCACCATACTTTTCATACCTCTTAATCAAAGTGATTGCTGATAAAGCCTAAAAAAAAGCCAGTCACATTTTGGAAAGGCTTTGAAGAAAGCTGGCATGTGAATAAGAGAAAATATACAAAGAGCAGCTCATAACAAATCTTGCATGCCTCAACGTGATCTGTCTCTGAAAGGTTTCTGTGAATTTGATCGTTGCAATAAAGGTCAATTTTGACACCTCTGCAATTTGCAACTAAAGACCTTGTTTTCAAAGAAAGTAACATACTAAAAAATGCAGACAGCTCTGATCCACAAAGAAAACTGATGTATGGGAGCTCTTACACCTGCACTCTAATTTGCATTCAAGAACTGGGGAAATAAATAGCCCTGCCTGTAAAATGGCCAAGAATATTATAATCCTTGCACTTGGAGGGCCAGATTGTAACAATACTAACTGGGCTAAGCCAGGGGCACTTAGGAAGGGAGACCGGGACTCTCGCTCAAAATCTCTCTTTTGCTTTGCTTGCTTGCTGAAGGAAGGAAATTATGCCAGGCATATATCCAGCACAGTGTATATTCCCAGTCATGCCACCAAAGTCAGTGGAGTTCCACCCGGGAGGAATATGGTCCAAAGCTTATGCACAGCACAGTGTAATTTACAGAGTAAGAACCAACCAGAATCTTTTAGAGTCTAAAATGAAATTTATATTTCAGACTGACATATTTGGTTCTACAGCCAAATCCTCAGATGCTTGGGTGATTAACTGAGTCTTCCTGTTTTGAGGCTGTGAGATATGTCTCAAAGGGTATATCTAAACAGTGTTTTGGAGTGAGCCTCCCAATGCCGATCAACAGATTCAGAGTAGCAGAGCTCACAGCAGTGCTCTAAAAATAGCTGTATAGACAGCACATTAAAGTTGCTGCTCAGGCTGAATCTCAGGCTCTGAAACCTGGGAGGGGGGCTTCAAAGCGATGTCCTTAAAGCTATTTTAAAGAACCAGCGCACGCATTTCTAGCCCATTTCTTCAACCCAGGCTAGGAGGCTCACTTCAAAATGCCATGTAAACATACCCAAAATGGATTACTATATATTTCTGTAAATTAAGAACTGGCAGCATCTGCTCTGGTTGGCCCCAGAACTTCACACTGTAATGGCCTTCTAGACCAGGTTACTAGGTAAACCTGTAGTGAAACATGCATAGCATCTTCCCATACAGTGTCTGGCATAAATTTCATGAGAACTACATTTGTAAGTGAATTGTCTCAAGACAGCCTCTGAGCCTAAAGCCTATACACACCATTGAAGTAGAACAAATGGTCGCAACAGTGAATGAATGAAGATAGTTAGGATTAGAAACCAGACTTAGGGTATGTCTACACTACGGAATAAGGTCGAATTTATAGAAGTCGGTTTTTTAGAAATCGGTTTTATATATTCGAGTGTGTGTGTCCCCACAGAAAATGCTCTAAGTGCATTAAGTGCATTAACTCAGCGGAGTGCTTCCACAGTACCGAGGCTAGCGTCGACTTCCGGAGCGTTGCACTGTGGGTAGCTATCCCACAGTTCCCGCAGTCTCCGCTGCCCATTGGAATTCTGGGTTGAGATCCCAATGCCTGATGGAGCTAAAACATTGTTGCGGGTGGTTCTGGGTACATATCGTCAGGCCCCCCTTCCCTCCCTCCCTCCGTGAAAGCAAGGGCAGACAATCGTTTCGCGCCTTTTTTCTGTGCGGACGCCATACCAAGGCAAGCATGGAGGCCGCTCAGCTCACTTTGGCAATTAGGAGCACATTAAACACCACACGCATTATCCAGCAGTATATGCAGCACCAGAACCTGGCAAAGCGATACCGGGAGAGGAGGCGACGTCAGCGCGGTCACGTGAGTGATCAGGACATGGACACAGATTTCTCTCAAAGCATGGGCCCTGCCAATGCATGCATCATGGTGCTAATGGGGCAGGTTCATGCTGTGGAACGCCGATTCTGGGCTCGGGAAACAAGCACAGACTGGTGGGACCGCATAGTGTTGCAGGTCTGGGACGATTCCCAGTGGCTGCAAAACTTTCGCATGCGTAAGGGCACTTTCATGGAACTTTGTGACTTGCTTTCCCCTGCCCTGAAGCGCATGAATACCAAGATGAGAGCAGCCCTCACAGCTGAGAAGTGAGTGGCGATAGCCCTGTGGAAGCTTGCAACGCCAGACAGCTACCGGTCAGTTGGGAATCAATTTGGAGTGGGCAAATCTACTGTTGGGGCTGCTGTGATGCAAGTAGCCCACGCAATCAAAGATCTGCTGATATCAAGGGTAGTGACCCTGGGAAATGTGCAGGTCATAGTGGATGGCTTTGCTGCAATGGGATTCCCTAACTGTGGTGGGGCCATAGACAGAACCCATATCCCTATCTTGGCACCGGAGCACCAAGCCGCCGAGTACATAAACCGCAAGGGGTACTTTTCAATAGTGCTGCAAGCTCTGGTGGATCACAAGGGACGTTTCACCAACATCAACGTGGGATGGCCGGGAAAGGTACATGACGCTCGCATCTTCAGGAACTCTGGTCTGTTTCAAAAGCTGCAAGAAGGGACTTTATTCCCAGACCAGAAAATAACTGTTGGGGATGTTGAAATGCCTATATGTATCCTTGGGGACCCAGCCTACCCCTTAATGCCATGGCTCATGAAGCCGTACACAGGCAGCCTGGACAGTAGTCAGGAGCTGTTCAACTACAGGCTGAGCAAGTGCAGAATGGTGGTAGAATGTGCATTTGGACGTTTAAAGGCGGCGCTGGCGCAGTTTACTGACTCGCTTAGACCTCAGCGAAACCAATATTCCCACTGTTATTACTGCTTGCTGTGCGCTCCACAATATCTGTGAGAGTAAGGGGGAGACGTTTATGGCGGGGTGGGAGGTTGAGGCAAATCGCCTGGCTGCTGGTTACGCGCAGCCAGACACCAGGGCGGTTAGAAGAGCACAGGAGGGCGCGGTATGCATCAGAGAAGCTTTGAAAACCAGTTTCATGACTGGCCAGGCTATGGTGTGAAAGATCTGTTTGTTTCTCCTTGATGAAACTTCCCGCCCCTTGGTTCACTCTACTTCCCTGTAAGCTAACCACCCTCTCCTCCTCCCTTCGATCACCGCTTGCAGAGGCAATAAAGTCATTGTTGCTTCACATTCATGCATTCTTTATTCATTCATCACACAAATAGGGGGATGACTACCAAGGTAGCCCAGGAGGGGTGGTGGAGGAGGGAAGGAAAATGCCACACAGCACTTTAAAAGTTTACAACTTTAAAATTTATTGAATGCCAGCCTTCTTTTTTGGGGGCAATCCTCTGTGGTGGAGTGGCTGGTTGGCCGGTGGCCCCCCCACCGCGTTCTTGGGTGTCTGGGTGTGGAGGCTATGGAACTTGGGGAGGAGGGCGGTTGGTTACAGAGGGGCTGTAGTGGCGGTCTGTGCTCCAGCTGCCTTTGCTGCAGCTCAACCATACACTGGAGCATACTGGTTTGATCCTCCAGCAGCCTCAGCATTGAATCCTGCCTCCTCTCATCACGTTGCCGCCACCTTTCAGCTTCAGCCCTCTCTTCAGCCCGCCACTTACTCTCTTCAGCCCGCCACCTCTCCTCCCGGTCATTTTGTGCTTTCCTGCACTCTGACATTATTTGCCTCCATGCATTCGTCTGTGCTCTGTCAGTGTGGGAGGACAGCATGAGCTCGGAGAACATTTCATCTCGAGTGCGTTTTTTTTTCTTTCTAATCTTCACTAGCCTCTGGGAAGGAGAAGATCCTGTGATCATTGAAACACATGCAGCTGGTGGAGAAAAAAAAAGGGACAGCGGTATTTAAAAAGACACATTTTATAAAACACTGGCTACACTCTTTCAGGGTAAACCTTGCTGTTAACATTACATACATAGCACATGTGCTTTTGTTACAAGGTCGCATTTTGCCTCCCCCCACCGCGTGGCTACCCCCTCAACCCTCCCCCCTCCCTGTGGCTAACAGCGGGGAACATTTCTGTTCAGCCGCAGGCAAACAGCCCAGCAGGAATGGGCTCCTCTGAGTGTCCCCTGAAGAAAAGCACCCTATTTCAACCAGGTGACCATGGATTATATCTCACTCTCCTGAGGAGAACACAGAGAGATAAAGAACGGATGTTGTTGGAACGCCAGCAAACATACACTGCAATGCTTTGTTGTACAATGATTCCCGAGTACGTGTTACTGGCCTGGAGTGGTAAAGTGTCCTACCATGAAGGACGCAATAAGTCTGCCCTCCCCAGAAACCTTTTGCAAAGGCTTTGGGAGTATATCCAGGAGAGCCGCGAATGCCAGGGCAAAGTAATCCTTTCACATGCTTGCTTTTAAACCATGTATAGTATTTTAAAAGGTACACTCACCAGAGGTCCCTTCTCTGCCTGCTGGGTCCAGGAGGCAGCCTTGGGTGGGTTCGGGGAGTACTGGCTCCAGGTCCAGGGTGAGAAACAGTTCCTGGCTGTCGGGAAAACCGGTTTCTCCTCTTGCTTGCTGTGAGCTATCTACAACCTCATCATCATCATCATCATCATCTTCTTCGTCCCCAAAACCTGCTTCCGTATTGCCTCCATCTCCATTGAAGGAGTCAAACAACACGGCTGGGGTAGTGGTGGCTGAACCCCCTAAAATGGCATGCAGCTCATCATAGAAGCGGCATGTTTGGGGCTCTGACCCGGAGCGGCCGTTCGCCTCTCTGGTTTTCTGGTAGGCTTGCCTCAGCTCCTTCAGTTTCACGCAGCACTGCTTCGGGTCCCTGTTATGGCCTCTGTCCTTCATGCCCTGGGAGATTTTGACAAAGGTTTTGGCATTTCGAAAACTGGAACTGAGTTCTGATAGCACGAATTCCTCTCCCCATACAGCGATCAGATCCCGTACCTCCCGTTCGGTCCATGCTGGAGCTCTTTTGCGATTCTGGGACTCCATCGTGGTCACCTCTGCTGATGAGCTCTGCATGGTCACCTGCAGCTTGCCACGCTGGCCAAACAGGAAATGAGATTCAAAAGTTTGCGGTTCTTTTCCTGTCTACCTGGCCAGTGCATCTGAGTTGAGAGTGCTGTCCAGAGCGGTCAAAATGGAGCACTCTGTGATAGCTCCCGGAGGCCAATACTGTCGAATTGTGTCCACAGTACCCCAAATTCGACCCGGCAAGGCCGATTTAAGCGCTAATCCACTTGTCAGGGGTGGAGTAAGGAAATCGATTTTAAGAGCCCTTTAAGTCAAAATAAAGGGTTTCATCGTGTGGACAGGTGCAGGTTTACATCGATTTAATGCTGCTAAATTTGACCTAAAGTCCTAGTGTAGACCAGGGCTTACAAATATAGTCTTGTATCTGGCTTGGGAAACTCAAAGGAAGTCTGAAAGTTGAAGAAGCTAGTTAAAAGAGGGCTAGCATGTAACACCATAATATAGGCTTGCAGTGTTCTGTAAGAATACAGGAACTGAAGAGTGTTGGAATGAGAATTCTAACATACTGCACCAGATGGTACAAGTGTGTCACTCCCTTGTATTCTGGCTACATTTCAATTACTGCCTGTCATTTGGAAGCACCCGTGTCACTTTTTCACCTCAAATGGGAAGCATTAGGTCCCCCCTCAAAGCTCTAATGGAGTCAAATGACACCACCAATTTTTTGTCTCTCTCCCCAAGCATTTGAAGCCTCTCATTTGGCAGCCTTCTTCCTGTAGTAGCTGGATTCAGTGCCCTCTGGTTCTTCCCAAAGCTATTTCCTTCTCTTGGCTGGTGTGGTTGTTAAAGTAATTCAGGGTACTCCTTCTGCCACTCTCTGGGGGCTGAACGTGTTGCCTCTCAAAAACTGGCTTCTGTTAGCGTGGGCACTAAATTCTGGCTCATGCAGGCAGCCTACTGTATTTTATTAAAAATCCAGAACCACCTGAGAAACCCATTTTCAGGGCTGGGGTTTCATGTGGCTTTGGATGTACTATAAAGAGGAAGGAGATGGATTTTTCTCCCCCATGATGTAGGGCTACTTATTAATTCTTACTTGATTCAGTGGTGCTAGAACAGTAATTCTTTGATTTCCAGTGAAAATGAGTGGCCTTAACAGAACTTGGAAGAAACGTTAGGATGAGTCACAGTGAATGCCAGATATCGACTGTGACAGTATCTGGTTCAGGGAACCAGTCAAGAAATCTAGAAACAAGATCAAAGTTAAAGTTAAATGAAGCTCTCCATATATAAGCCAGAGGACAAAAAGCAACTAGAATCAGGGGTTCAAAACAGAGAAAACAGAAAACAGAATATAGCTCACTTTATCAGAAGTTAGTCAACCAAACTCCTAAGCAGGGGGATAGGTAATACTGGAACCAAAGGAAGAGTGCAATAAAAAAAATCACTGACTTCCATCAACAGCTGAACTTCGCAACCACCAGAAAAAGGGTCAACTTTTCAAACCACCATATTGTATAGGTTTTTTTCTTCTCCGTTTGAGGACACTGACAACACCCAAGATAGACTAGATGGTGGTCAAAGGTCTTTTCTCTAATTCCCATGGTAATGTCTAGGTATTTTATGTTTTCAACTTTTTTAGTATGTTACCACATCACACAACTCCAACCTTTCCCCATTGTTTCTCTTAAGAGTTACCCTGTGTACATGTTCCCTGATTATATTTTAAGATAATGCAATACTCATCTGGATACAAAAAAAGAATTAGATTACTTCATGGACAATAGGTCTGTCAATGGCTATTAGCCAAGATGGACAGCAACACAACCCCATGCTCTGCGTGTCCCTAAACGTCTAATAGCCAGAAGCTGGGACTGGATGACAGGGGGATGGATCTCTCAAAATTGCCCTGTTCTGTTCATCTCCTCTGAACCATCTGGCGGTGACCACAGTCAGAGACAGAATACTGGGCTAGATGAACCACTGGTCTGACCCAGTAAGGCTGTTCTTATGTACAAGACCTGCCTAATGCACACTTTTGGCTAAAAACTTTATATGCTTTTTTCAGTCTCAGACACCAACACTGCTTTGCTAACAGGGCACAATTTTAAGATCCTGCCAGGAGCCTCTCTCGTTGTTTTTGCTGGCTAAGTAAAAGGCTGATTAGACACTGCACTGAGACTCCTCTCTCACTTGTTGCTCAGGTTGCTTTGAGAAGATGAGGCGGAGACCTCCCAGTGTGGCCAGCATAAGTGGCAGCAGTCCACAACCATTACCACTCCTTTAGTGTATTGACTTGAGGACAGAGGACTGCCCAGGACTGTGGGGATGACATAGGAAATACCAGATGTGATAAAGGCGCCTAAGGGAGAGACAAAGAAAGTACAGAAAAGAGGTGAGGTGTGTGAAAGAGGAGAAAAGGACCTTTGAAGGGGAAGAGAATTCTACCAGGGACGAATGGAGCTTTGTGGGGATTAGACGGACAGAGAGAAGATATCTTCTCAAGACAACGGGAAAGGGAAACAGGAATAAATAGATTGGTCCTTTTATCCAGATAGGTCACAAACAAAAACACATATTTTAATTCTCTGATTTTCAAAAGAAATAAGACTTTTTTAAAGAATTGAACAGAAAAATTGAGATAAGGTGTCTGAGAGGAAAATATCAGCTATGGGTACAGAGTGAGTTCCTTTACATTATCAAAGAGAAGACAGACAGAGAGAAGATACCTCCTAAAGACTATGGCTTTCCCTGTGCTTGGAATAGCAAAGGGTGGAAGATTTTTTTGAGAAAGTCACTTCTGTTATAAAAACTAGGATAATGGACTATAGTGAGGGTGTTTCATATGCTCATGTTCGTCATGTCTTTGTAAATGTTTATTAAAGCAGAATCATATTATCATAACAGGTTCCTACATATTTAACATCATCCTGACTTTTCCCTCAAGTCCTCTAGGAAAATCATGATTACTTTCCTTATAGAATGCATGTTTTAGACAAAGTTCAGTTTGTTCATGTTCCTGAAATTGGATAGAATTGCAATACGTTTCTGTCTGAAAATCTGAGGGGTGAGGACCAAAGGGCATCTGAATAGCATTTTTCCCTCCTTGCAAATTATACATTCTCTTTTCCTCTCTCTTACAAGAAAACATTCTGTCATACCAAATGTTCATACGCTATTGATGTTCCTGGCTCAATGAGTTTGTTCCCCCCCATGGAACACTAAATATATTTGTTAATTAAGGTCTTTACAGACAAGATTTTTCTGTTTGTGCTTTTGTAAATTTTTGTCTCCCCCTTGAGGTAACAGGAATGTATGATTGTATGGAAGTTAGCAATGAGGTTGTGGTTGAGTCAATATTTTTAAATGCATGGTTTTTATTTGTAGAATTTGCATTGCATATTCATGCATATTGACAAAAATAACTCAAAATATATTTAAAAATTAAATATTCTAATGGGAACTAAACCTCCCATGACTTGAATTTTTCCACATTATTTGCATACTTCTTGTAGGGCTTTTTTTTTCTTTTATTTTTTTTGCCTTTAATTCATTTTAAGCATTCCTATGCCAGCCATATGATTATAGTGAAAACTTGCATTCTATTGTTCAACATAGGAATAGCAGGACATTGTGTGGTAAATGGCCTAATTACATTAAGTGCTCTTTCACAGAACATGCCCTAGATTCTAGATCAAGTAATATTCTAGCTGACTAGAGCCCTACATTAGAGGTTTTTATAGGTTTTATTCTCCCTCTCATCTTCAGCAGAACAGTGTCTGCAAGAGAATTGGTGCATTCACTTAAGTACCAGGGAGTTAAGGGAGCAATTGAGGAAAATAATATATTATAGAGAAGCTAAGAGATTGCTTTGCATCAGTCTGCTCCATAGAGCATGGTAGGGGAGATACTGACTCAGCCTACATTTGTCAGAAATAAAGAAGAGGTACTACCTAAGATTGTGGAGTACAAGGGGTTGTGGAACAAACCGATAGACTGCAGTACAACAAGCCACCTGGTCTAGATAGTATACATCCAAGAGCTCCAAAAGACTTCAAGAATGAAGTGGCTGCCCTGGCAATATAAATATGCACTCTCTTTAAAAAACAGCTATTATGCTGGAGGACTGCAAAGTAGCAAATATTGTTTTCATCTTTTAGAAAGGTGCTTTGGGTGAACCTGAGAATTACACACCAGTGAGCCTTACCCTCTCCATCAGGAAAATTGGCTGAAATGACAGACTTAACATTTTGAGACTGTTTAGTTTAGAGAGGAGATGAGAAGAGGACCCATGGTAGAAAAATACAAAATCATGAATGGTACAGAGAAGGTAAATTGGACATTCTTATTTACCCTCTCATAATACAGGAATAAGAAGACACTCCATGAAATTGAAAGCAAACAAATTTAAACAGAAAAAAAAAACCCTCTCATACCTTATAAAAAATAACTTGCTACATACCCTGATGCAACAGTCCTCAGCTACCAAAGGGGTTTGGACATGGTGCCGTCATCTTTTTTAAAATGAAAATAAACCCAGTGCCATTTACTTTTTACATTTCTTGCTGAAACCTCAAAATATATTTAATCTTTCATTGAAGAGTTAACTCCAACTGCCACCACAGTTTGCCAGCTAATGAAAATTCAGTTAGATGAAGTGATACTGGAACAGCTAACCTTTGTATTCCTTCATAAAAAGCACCCAAAAAGGAAAGATATGTGTAGGCAGGGATCAGTCACTTGCATTCACTGAACACTGACTTTAATTAGTTCATCACTATGAAAAAAAGTACAATAGAAAATAATGGTTATTAAAAATATGCTCTATCAGAAAATTTATCCACTCCATGCAGCCAAAACACACTTACACCGTTTAAATCTCTCATCTGCCAAACAGAAGGGGAAAAAAAGATTGTAGTTTCTTATATATGTTTATTGTAGCTCATGGACTGTTAGCAGCTTCTCTCCCACTGAATAATGGCTGCAAACAAGATTTTTAAAATACACATTCTTCAGGGACATTTTCCCTAATCAATAACATTAGGGTTAATTAGGCTTTGCTCATGTTACCTAAAAATCTATATTTGTCCCTAGACTCACGAAAGGTAAAATTAAGGAGTAAAGTAACAAGGAAAATATAGATTGCAGATTACAACCTTCCATAAATTTGCTCAAAGTAAGGAAAGATCTACCCCTAAGCACTAAAGTTCCAGTAGTCAGATCTAGAGAGGGAGTTGATCCAAACCAGACCATGAATGTGACCAAACTAAGACAGAGGTAAAACAGGAGCTGATACCAATGAGCTGCGGTGAGCTCAACTTAAGAAACAGTAAATATTGCCAACTCAGAATTCACATAATGTACTCATGCTCTTCTTAATGCTACCATTTGAATGTAGCATGTAATGCACCAGGGAACTCAATCTTGTTGATTCTGCAATAAGACATATAGAAATGCCTTTTACGCATTGTCTTGTATTAGTGATTTATCTGTTTGATTTTCTGTTTTACTGCTCATAATACAAATAAAATCTAGTTTACTCTATGGTCCTCTGTCTTGAATTATTCACCATTAGAACACTAATTAATTTGAGTTCCATGGTAGAAAAAAGTAAATATTAAACTTTGAGAGGTTTATTAAGTGTTTACGTAACTTGGGTTTGAAGTAATCTTTATACCCTACATAACACACACCCTATGAAGTTCAAGGTGCTGTTTTTGACCCATAAATACCTAAATAGTTTGGGTTCTAGTTACTTGAGAGAGACATCTCTCTCATTGTGTCAAGCCACCACAGATTTGATCAGCTAAGGCACTTATAGCAATAGCCCTCTAATTTAAAATGGAAGGTGCTGGGGGCAGGACATTCCCAGTGAGGGATTCTCAACTCAGACTTACTATCCCTCTTAGTCCATCAGGATCCCCGTTTAGTAAACTTTCAGGGTACCCTGCAAGATGCATATGATTGTGCAGACTTTTCCTGAAGGGAGGAGGGAATAGAAGGTAGCTTTGGGAATCAGGGGTAATGAAAAATGTGAGTCTGTTGTGAGAAGGCCCATTTATTACCAGTCTAAACTATTGGCTTGTTTTACATTTTTGTACCACACACAGAGCACTGAATAGGTGCTTTTATAAATGTAAATAAGAAGTTACAATAGCTCAAGGCTTAAATTCATGTTCATTGTCAAACTGCCCAAAACAAAAAGATAAAATTTCTATTCAGAAAGTCTCTGAAATGGGAGAGATTTTTATTATTATAAATTAATAATGATCCAATCTCTTTACTCTGGCAGGCTCTAAGTCTGAAAGGATTTAGCTGGTCTCTCAAGCTGCCTATACAGGACAAAGCTTTACAGGAGTTGCCATTCTTCCTCCTGTAAATTTCAAGCCATCTGAGCAAGCCTAAGATTAAAACTATTGAGCAATTTATCCACCTCTGAATTCTCATCACATCATACTAGCTCAGTAATTATTTCAGAGAGGCAGATAAAAGTTTAGGCACCTTTTCCAACTCAATTACTTAGTCAAGTCCTCTATTCCAGCAGGCATTCTAAGAGGTTATCATGACAGGCTCACTTTAATCACACCTAAACCTTCAAAATGTATTCAGGACTGTCAGCTCCTGCTGCTAGCCTGTCATCCGAAGTAGAAGGATAATTACTGTAAGAGAGGGAAACATGTCCCCCAAATACTGTCAGTCAGTGCTGTGTGCACTTACACACATTCTGTGTATGTACACATGCGACAAACACCAGAATGTATTTCTAAGAGATGCCTGCTCATTCATTCTTTACGGAGTTTTGTTTATCTCTTGAAATACATGAGACTAATCAAAGAAAAGCAAAATTTGTAAATAAACTTACCAGTAAGATTAATTATCAAAGATATATATATTTACAAGCAGTGCTTTTATATTTTAAAGGTAGGATTTTTTGGGTGTACAGATTACATAATATCTCAAGCTTCAATACATATGAGCTAGAGCTACCATTCAGTGACACGTGCATACCAAACATTCTCCTTACAATATGGAGTATAAAGGAACAAGTTCAGACCATTTCTTCTTGAGAAAACAGACTGATGCAACAGACCACTTTTTAGATTATAAAAATACCTAGTGTGTTGCTATGCACTTTGTATTTTTTTTAAATAGTAACAAAATGATATGGAATAGTTCTTGGTAATCTAATGCTCATTGGTTTGGGGAAGAATGAGTGTGTGTTCCTCAGTAGGATGGGGATGAGGTATCTTTCTCAGGCTTTTTACCTAATAATTTAATGCATCTGGCTTGTGGAATTCACTTGTATATCAGTTTTAATGTTGCTGGGTGACTATAATCATTGCAAGTTTAATTATTGTTAGGGCATGCAGTGCTTCTGCATGGGCTTATTTTAATTGCTGTTAAATGTAATTAAATAAAATGGCAGCAAGAGAAAAACTGCTAAAATAAGTTGTACAGTTTTCACAATCATGGAACATTTAAGGAAGTAATATAAAAAACTGGCAGTCAATTACTATATCATACACTGTTTTGACATATTTCAGAGTAACAGCCGTGTTAGTCTGTATTCGCAAAAAGAAAAGGAGTACTTGTGGCACCTTAGAGACTAACCAATTTATTTGAGCATGAGCTTTCGTGAGCTACAGCTCACTTCATCGGAGGAGTACTTGTGGCACCTTAGAGACTAACCAATTTATTTGAGCATGAGCTTTCGTGAGCTACAGCTCACTTCATCGGATGCATCCGATGAAGTGAGCTGTAGCTCATGCTCAAATAAATTGGTTAGTCTCTAAGGTGCCACAAGTACT
The DNA here is from genome assembly GCF_965152275.1 of Natator depressus. Classification (NCBI taxonomy): domain Eukaryota; kingdom Metazoa; phylum Chordata; order Testudines; family Cheloniidae; genus Natator; species Natator depressus. The sequence goes on along the minus strand of NC_134235.1, from coordinate 243,350,013 downwards.
CCTTTTCTTTTTGTTTTGACATATTCTAGGCAGTTCACTTTACAGGGTATTTGCAGAAATTGCACAGCTGCTATGAAAATAACAGATCTTGATACTGGGAAAAACAGAATGAGTTATTGGGGCAGCAAGATATAGATGAAAATCCTCTAGAGTGTTCACTACGAGATTTATGATACTGCATTCACTAATCAATCAAATGAATGATAGACAAGGTCACAAATACTTGTGCTGGTCCTCAGTACTGGTACCTCCAAAGAAGTGTAAACAATATTTTACATGCATTTTGCTAAGATGAAAATAACATCAATAAATATTTTGGAAACACTTATTTTTGCAGTTAATGTTTTATGAGATTCATGTGGGATAGCCAAATAGAGAATTCTAAAAATGGCATCCTATCCAATATACTTTTTTATGAATGGTGAAAGCATTAAGAAATCCTAGAATCCCTCAAATAAGAGGTTGTACATAAAAGCTGAAATGTTACTGGTTACCTTTTCCAGATCTGAAAAACAGTACTGTGAGGTTTGAAAGCTTGTCTCTTCCACCAACAAAAGACTGGGCCAATAAAACATATTACCTGACACACCTTGTCTCTCATAAAAGCTAAAACATGGTAGAGACCAAAACTAAGGCCTGGTTCAGGTCGACATAGTTAAATCACTCAGCGGTGTGAAAAATCCATATCCCTGAGCACCGGAGCTCTGCTGACCTAACCCCCATTGCAGATACAGCTAAATTGATGGAATAATGCTTCCATCAACCTAGCTACCATCGCTCAGGGAGGTAGTGTTCTTATCTCTAGTGAAGGAAAAACGCTTTGTCACTGTAGGCTGCATCTACACTACAGAGTTATGCCGACATAACTACAGCACAGTACCTAAGCTGCTGTAGTTTCTGTAGTGTAGACATAACTTAGTCCCTGATCCTAAAATTTATCCCAATGGGGGACACAGTTCTTATATTACTTATTCAGCTAATTTCTTGTAGGTCTCACAGAAGAAATTGGGCTGTGACACATGAAAAGCAAACATCAATGGGGCTGCAGGACACAGTGTTGCAAGCCTCCAGTGAAATTAGAGAATGAGCCTCTACCTTTGAGAATGGATATTTAATGGGGAAAAAAGCCTCTCAAAGCCAAGACAGTAAGAAATAAACTTAGCACAGAATCTCCTCAGATGCTTTAAGAACTGGAACAAATTTCATATTCAGTAATTGCATTTAAGAGAAAGCAAGACAAAGCATGAAAAAGAGATCAAATGCCATCACCGCTCAGATGTAAGTAATGCATCAGAGCCACCTACTGAGAATTTCCATTAAGAACTCACTAGCTCAGGTTCTGCTGTGAATGCAAAAGTTGGAGGCACCCCTGCCTTTATTTCTCCGCCAGTACAGTAGCATCATAGTTTCCTCTCATTGTGGAGCTATTATTGCTATGTCTACATCAACATGGTTAACTATTTGAACTTTCCACATAACCTTTTATTTCATGTAAAAAAAACCCACAACAACACTACAATTGACTAGCTGTTAAGGGCAATTTCTATAATACCTAACTGGTCATGTTAATTGAACAAATACCTTGTTTATAGGAAAATGTTATTAGCCATCCAACAAAGCACAAGAAATTAATGGAATGTCTGTTGGGCCAACAGGTTTACTTAACGATCACACAGCAGTTTAATAATGCTAAAAATCAGTTTATTTTCCAGCCCAAAAATTGTAGCTATAGTTTAAACTTTTGATTTTTTTTCCTCCCAACTCCTAATTATCTAAGTAACAAAAATAAATTACAGTGCAGGAGGAGGGAATGGGGAAATGAAGCACTTTATGCATTTGACACCTAGCCATCTGGTATCTTAGAAATTCTTACCAGCAAAATGGCAAGGAAAAACAGAGCTTAAAGTAGAGTTTTTAGTAAAGCAAGAAAGTGGTTATTCCATCCAAAGACTGTGGCTGGCAACTGATATGGAAGGATATAGCTTTAAAAATATTAAAATTTAACTTTATACTTTAAAAAGATATTATGCCAGTACAAGTAGCACATCGGAAACCAGTGGCAGATGGCTGTCAAGAAATCCTTTCTCCTTAACTTTCCTGATGTGCTTTGCTTCTCTAGCTTCCTCTTCAATCGTTCGAGGACTGTGAGAAAGAAACATAGCCAACACTCCTCCTCTTTACACATGAAGTCAAGCTCAAGGCAGTAGTATTATACTAAAATGGATTGCACATCCTGAATTAACTTTCCCCAGTCTGCCTTGATCTCAGTGAGGTTAGATGGAATATGTTATTAGCGTGCCTCATCCCATCGCTGCTGAAGAGAGAGGGAGATCCAGTCCACCATACTCTGGCATAGGACCTTAGAGCCAGGGCCAGAAGAATGGGCTTACTTGCATGTACTACACTGAATCCCTGAGACCACTTTATCTCCATCAGTGTAGAACTAAACTTCATTTGGAACAACAAAGTAAAAATTCTTAAAAAGAAGCAGCAGAGGTTTCTGCAAAATACCATGTTTTGTGCAACACCCAACTTTCCATTAGTTCTACATGCTAACGGCTAATTTCACGTGTAAATAGCTATTTACGTAACTAATGTACACAGGCAATTAACTGATTTGTTCATGGCAGTGTATGTGTAAGCACTTTGGGACACACTTCTGGGCCTTTACTGATAAAAAGTGTGGCCCTATGTGATTTCTGAACATAAATATTTTAAAAATCATTAAATTAAAAAATATTACTTCAGTTACTGATCACACAACTACCTGTAGGCAATGACTTTTCCAACCACTTTAGGGAGATGAACTATAAAATATAGTTCAAGTGGATACTCAAACTAATGTCAATTATTTACTCCAGCTCACAATTCCTTATTCAATTTTGCTCTAACACGTGCCATTTTGCAATAAAAAAAATTGTGATAAAAATTATCTTTCTATCATAAAGTGCACCATGCAGCAAGTCAGAGTCAGCCACCCTGACACAAAAACAGTAATGTACAGTGTGAAAAAGTTTGTGGCCTGGAAGAACCAGTCAGGGGAAGCCGGCTGATTATGGAGTCAGATTCTTTTTCAACCGTAGAAAGTAATGGGTTGAGTTAAGGTAACTATAGCAGACTGTTACTGTTTGTTTAAATCTGGCAGCAGCTGTTGAAAATTCATGATTTTTCTCATGAGTCTCATGATATTTGGTCCTTTTCTTAAAGCTGCAGGCTCTTGGAATCATGTGCTGACAAGAGAATCTCACCTTTTATTTTAAAAAAGCTACCTCTCTAGCCCTCACAGCTGCAGACAATTGCTTAAAAATGTGGACCCTAAAGGCTCAACAACCAGCATGCAAATAAAAAAACCCAGAATTTTAATTTTAATAATCTCATGATTTTTTGCGGCCTAACTTGATTTTTGAATGCTTGGGTTTGGTAATATTAAATATTGCTGAAGGACTCCTGACAAGCTGAGACTGCTCTGATCCACATTAGGTGTTTTTAGAAATGCCTTGTGAAAGTCTTGCTCTTTACTGGCAAGAGGGTCATGTAACAGTTACTAAAGAGTCTCATTTTACTTCAGATTGTAGATTTACAGTCTTTTCATCGTACAGTCTTTGTCTCAGATCTTAGCAGGCATAGATTCCACAGACACAGAAAAGGCATTTTTCAGATTAGCAGGGTCTGATTTAGTGATGGTAAGTAGCACACTAATGAAATGCATGGAGGCTCCCATACTACACCCAGGGCATTACAAGGAGATGTGCTGTGCTGAACCAATATCAAGCTTTGTCTACACTGAAATTTCAAACTCTGGCATAACTATATTGCTGTAAAACCTCTAATGTAAATACAACTCACACCTGTGCAACATGATTTGCACTGATAGCTGTATCTATGTTTGGTGTTTGCACTGCCACTGTACGACTGGGGGAGAAACACTGGAGGCTAAAATCCCACTGAAGAAAAGTGGGATCCCACTTAGGGCTCGTCTACACTAGAAGTGCTATAGAAGCGCAGCTGTACCAATGCAGCTGCACCGCTGTAGCACATCTGGTGAAGATGCTCTATGCTGACAGGAGAGAGTTCTCCCGTCAGCAAAATAAAACCACCTCTGCAAGAGGCAGTGGCTATATCAGCAGGAGAGCTTCTCCCACGGACAGCACTGTCCACACCAGCACTTAGGTTGGTGTAACTTACGTTGCTCATGTGGGTGGCTCATTCACAGCCTTGAGCGACATAATTTACACTGACATAAAGTGTAAACTATGTAGTAGTGTCCAAGCCCTTAGACTAGTTTAGAACTTCTAGAGGTATGGTTCCATCATCAACAGCAGTTGCTCCATATTTATTTATAATGCACTTAAAATGAATTAGGTATTTTCCGAATACACAGAAAGACAATGCCTGCCCCACCAAGTCTTCTACAAGACTGAGTCATTCATGGAAAATATTAATCATGTCACTTAATGTATTTCTGGAAGGCCCTCAGAGGAGGGCAGTATAAAAACCTGAATAGAAGAGAACAGAATACATCCGAACAAGATTGAGAGGTTAATATTAAAATAAGTCCCAGATCCAGTTATGGAGGTGCATATACTCATAATGTTTTCATATGAAAACATTGCCTGCTGTTCCTTTTGCAGCGCTATTTCGGTCTGAGATTGCCAGAGGGCATTATGGGGACTTAAGCAGCATGTTTATTTTGCTTCTGGAGTTTTCCTTTTAGGAGGCTAAGTGTTTGCTTTGCTTTATAACAAGCCAACAGCAGCACAGTTCAAATCATATTATACGCAATTTCATGAGATAAAACTTGGTACTCTCAAAAGTACCAAATTCTCCAGCTGTGATTTGCAGTTTCAAGCAAAGTTTGGGCTTATGTTCAGACACGCTACACTACACATTAAGTGATACATCTGAGCTAAACCTCATTAAAATTTACCCATCTCTAACTTCAATGTCATTAGTTGGAAGCAAACATTAACCTTCACTATTTTTGAGTGCAAAACAAAACAATTAAAAATCAATAAGAAACTATTGTCACTGCCAGATACTAAAGCTTTTTTGCACTCTGTGTACATGTATATATTTATGCGGGTGTACATGTCTGCATGCATATTTTACACAACCGCATAAGTCTCTCTCCTGAGTTTTTCCTGAAGTCAACTCCACCAAAATAGACAGAATTAAAAAATACAAAATTGAAAGCAAAGGGGAACATATCACTATTTGATGCCTCCCTCAATCAACTGTACTATGCTACAAATTTGCAAAAGGTTACATCTGTATGAACAGAAACTCCATTTTCCTTGTAATTTATGGTCAAGCCACAAATACATAGATTAAGTTATAGAAAAAATGTACTACTTTTCTCAGGATCCATCAAGTAATTACCATACATTTATATATAATTTGAAGACCCAGATATTCCAGTTAGCTGAGCTGTTCTCAGCACAGTACAGGATGGGGTTGGGATGGAAAAGGTGACTGCAACCCTCATAGTCCACTGACCTTAGAACCAGCAAGAGAACAAATTCTTCACACAGTTGCCCACTGCCAAAAGGGCCATTCTCACTATCAAAGATTGCTGTCACATGGGGAAGATTTCCTGTGTCAGAGCATGGAATGGTGTAAGAGCCACAAGAACAGCTTTATGCCACCCAAGGACTCCCTTGTGCAGGAGAAATCCTCACAAGACCGTATCTACAGTTTGTGGCTGCTTTCTGCCACACAAAGGAACAGGGGTGGGGGACTAGCTTCTCACCCATAATATGGAAAATTAAACACTGGGAATGATATAAGAAATTCCAACAATATAACATACTATGCGTTGGCATATGACAGGGGAATATGTCCAACTTTGGATCCATTTAATAAAATTCACACCAAAACCAATTGTTTCTCATGTATAAAAAGAGCTGAACATTTCCATTGAATCTGGATTTTGAAAAAAACAACATTGTATGGGTAGGATTCAAACAACCCTGAATTATTCTATCCAAAAAAAGTTCATAAAAGCTCCTTTTAAAAAACTACACATTGGAAAACTGAAAAAATTGCACCACGCAAAAATGACATATTATATGTTTTCCCTAGTTCCTTAGAACAAAAGCCTCCTAAAACCAATCCGATCACATTTATAAGAGGCATGAAATGAAAAAAGCAAAAACATAAAACAAAAAAATATACACCACAGCTTTCTCGTCACTATGGAGCAAACCTATTATCTGACCAAACTTCCAGAAAGGACTGAACACTCAAAAGTGGAGCCTTTAACACTGAAAAAGATTACTGCATTTCCTATTAGGAATGTGTCTGGTATAAGACTCAGTACAAGTTCCTGGTGATTTTTATTCCACTCATACTTTACTACACTTCAGATTCTTGATATGTGGAGAGTGGACTTTGATCTCACAACAAAATACTGTACTTTTTTAAAAAGAGCCTTGATAGATATTGCTACAGAAAAAAAACTTTTAATAAAAACGTTTTCCTTTGAATTTCTGGAATTAACTTTTTTCAAGAAACATCTTCACTGTGATTTGACCCCATTTAAAAATAAAAGTGAGACATGTAAACACAGGTGGCTGGGTTGTATCTGAATAGCAACAATATTTTTTTAGAATAGCTGAGAACTGCACACCCTGAAATGCAAATATGATTATGAATGAAAAGAAGGGTTGTGACTTCCACAAAACACAAAAAATTGAATCTATAAAGTAGTATTTTTCTTCTAGTTTTCTACCTGATATACCTTTTCAGATCTTGTTAAGCAGTGCATAATTTGTGTCAGGACTTGCCAGGGCTGGGCAGTTCATAGCCCTGGCACCTCTGGGCTTGCTGCTGCATCAACTATGAAAGTAAAATTCAGTAAAAGCTTTTTTATCCAGCGTGTTGAGGGAATGGGAGTGCCGATAAATAAAAAATTCTGGTTAACTAAGAGGGAGGTAGTTTGGGTGCGGGAGGAGGCTCGGGGAGGGGTGTTAGGGTGCGGGAGAGGAGGCGGGGTTCCAGATCCTGGTGACACTAACCTCGGGCGGCTCCCCGCAAGCGGCAACCTGTCCCTGCTGCTCCTAGATGGAGGCGCAGCTAGGCAGCTCTGTGCGCTGCCTCCGCCCACAGGTGCCACCCCCACGCCTCCCACTGGCCCTGGTTCCTGGCCAATGGGAGCTGTGGAGCCAGCGCTCAGGGTAGGGGCAGCACCTAGAAGCCTAGCCAAGCCTCCACCTAGGAGCAGCAGGGTCAGGTTGCTGCTCACGGAGAACCACCTGAGGTGAGCACTGCCCGGATCCAGCACCCTGCATCCCCTCCCGCGACCCAACCCCGCACTCCCTCTGACACTGTGAATCCCTCGTGGCTGTTCCTCCGCCTAGGAGCAGCAGGGACATGTCACCGCTTCCGGGGAGCCACATGGAGCCAGGTAGGGAGCCTGCTAACCCCGCGCCACCCGGACTATAAACCAACTTTCAATGAAGATCAGAAATGCTGGTTTATAGAGCTTTCCGGTTGGTAAAGTGCCAGATAACACAGCTTTTACTGTAATTGCTTGAGCCCTGGCACCTCTTTCATTACAAATTAACCACTGCTGTTAAGTGGCATATTGGATGGCTGAGAAACACTGAACATCCAGAACCTGATTATGCTCTCACATTGTTTACACTGCACGTCTAACTTCAGCAGAGCTACTAAATGAATGATTTAGTTCCAATGTGGCAACTGAATCTACATGAGTGGATGCGGGCACTCAGGGGTCCAGTTGCAGCATCAGGACCTTACATTTGGGTGAGAGGAGAATCTGGCCCGCAGACCTTCAGGGAGCACTCTCAGGCAAACATTTTTTCTTTAATATCTTCTTTGTATAAGCACTGTGGTTATTAAGGTGAAAGTTCAGAAATTTAGTTTTACAACTGAAATCCTTGTAACATAAACCTACTTCAATTTTCTGTACTGTGATCCACAGAAGAATACCGAGTAAACAAGAACTTCTTAAAAAAAAAACTAATCCCACCACCCTTGTGGTTTTGAATAAGTCACCTAAGTTTTCTTTTTTATACATCTGCAGAGGAAGTTGCAAGGCCTAGTTTATTAATGTTTGTAATGTGCTTTGAAATCTTCTAATGGCGAGTGCTATCACAGTTCACGTTTACTACATTTTGATAATTTATAACGTTAGTTTCCTTTTTTGCATTTTACATATCTCAGACTGGTCTATTTATAATTAGTTCTCATGTACTAACATAGAGATGTGCTTGGCTTTCCAGCACTACTTGGGAATGTTTACTTTTTTAAAAATAGTTTTAATTTACTACATATCTCTAATGCAGGGGTTCTCAAACTGGGAGTCGGGACCCCTCAGGTAGTCACGAGGTTATTACATGGGGGGTCGCAAGCTGTCAACCTCCACCACAAACCCTGCTTTTCCTCCAGCATTTATAATGGTATTAAATATTTTAAAAAGTGTTTTTAATTTATAAGGAGGGGTCGCACTCAGAGGCTTGCTATGTGAAGGGGGTCACCAGTACAAAAATTTGAGAACCACTGCTTTAATGTCATTACTCTTTTAAAAAAACACAAAGCCTAAAACTATATTATGATGATGGTTTCTTGACAAATCTGAAGAGCCAGATTCTGATTTCATTTACATACACAGTACTTCACTGATTTCAGTGTAGTTAATCATGATTTTCATAGATATTCAGAAGGGACCATTATGATCATCTAGTCTGACCTCCTGCACAACGCAGGCCACAGAATTTCACCCACCACTCCTGCAAAAAACCTCTCACCTATGTCTGTGCTATTTAAGTCCTCAAATCGTGGTTTAAAGACTTCAAGGAGCAGAGAATCCTCCAGCAAGTGACCCGTGCCCCATGCTACAGAGGAAGGCAAAAAACCTCCAGGGCCTCTTCCAATCTGCCCTGGAGGAAAATTCCTCCCGACCCCAAATATGGCGATCAGCTAAACCCTGAGCATATGGGCAAGATTCATCACCCAGATACTACAGAAAATTCTTTGCTGGGTAACTCAGATCCTACCCCATCTAATATCCCATCACAGGCCATTGGGCCTATTTACCATGAATATTTAATTACCAAAACCATGTTATCCCATCATACCATCTCCTCCATAAACTTATCAAGTTTAATCTTAAAGCCAGATAAATCTTTTGCCCCCATTGCTTCCCTTGGAAGGCTGTTCCAAAACTTCACTCCTCTGATGGTTAGAAACCTTCGTCTAATTTCTAGTCTAAATTTCCTGGTGGCCAGTTTATATCCATTTGTTCTTGTGTCCACATTGGTACTAAGCTTAAATAATTCCTTTCCCTCTCCGGTATCTATCCCTCTGATATATTTATAGAGGGCAATCATATCTCCCCTCAACCTTCTTTTAGTTAGGCTAAACAAGCCAAGCTCCTTGAGTCTCCTTTCATAAGACAAGTTTTCCATTCCTCGGATCATCCTAGTAGCCCTTCTCTGTACCTGTTCCAGTTTGAATTCATCCTTCTTAAACATGGGAGACCAGAACCGCACAAGGAATTCCAGGTGAGGTCTCACCAGTGCCTTGTATAACGGTACTAAAACCTCCTTATCTCTACTGGAAATACCTCTCCTGATGCATCCCAAGACCGCATTAGCTTTTTTCATGGCCATATCACATTGACGGCTCATGGTCATCCTATGATCAACCAATACTCCAAGGTCCTTCTCCTCCTCCGTTACTTCTAATTGATGCGTTCCCAGCTTATAACTAAAATTCTTGTTATTAATCCCTAAATGCATGACCTTACACTTCTCACTATGAAATTTCATCCTACTACTATTACTCCAGTTTACAAGGTCATCCAGATCCTCCTGTAGGATATCCCTGTCCTTCTGTAAATTGGCAATACCTCCCAGCTTTGTATCATCCGCAAACTTTATTAGCACACTCCCACTTTTTGTGCCAAGGTCAGTAATAAAAAGATTAAATAAGATGGTCCCAAAACCGATCCTTGAGGAACTCCACTGGTAACCTCCCTCCAGCCTGACAGTTCACCTTTCAGTAGGACCCGCTGCAGTGTGAAAATGTACACATGGTCAGTATATTACTTAGTGACCACAAATAAACTCAAGGCAAACTTTTGACAAAGTTTGCATTAGAGAAATCCCAAATCATCCCTTCTGATACCAATAGCAAAGACTCCTTTGCAATGTTTCCTCAATGTTGTTTTGTTGGGGATTGTCCAGAGAGAGTTATTATTCCTGTTCTAACTTCACCTCACTGATTGCCAATTATCTTGATTTAATTAAATACAATTATAAACACCAGTCTAAAAACTGTTTGTTCCGGAACACAAACACTTGTGGTACACCCTAACTAGGGTTGCCAACAGTCCCTTATTACAAGGGATGTCCCTTATTACAAGGGACGTCCCTTATTTTTCGTTTCTGTACAACAAGACTGAGAGTTGCTGAGTGCTGCAAAAATAGCAGAAAATACCCCTAGTGAATGTAGGTGAGTACTGCTTATTAATTATTATTATTATTATTGATTATGATGATACCAGGAGGAGGGGTGGAGAGGGGGTGCTAAGAAAACAGTCCCTTATTTTTGAAATACAATGTTGGCACCCTTAATGTTTTGATGATAAACAAATGGTTACACAGAGACAGACAGTGAATGTACAAGGTAACCGTGAGGTACAGAAGACGGTCGTCAAGACAAGAACGGGCCATTCCTTCACAAGTAGGCCCAGAAGTATGGCTAAGAATACGTCTACACTGCACACTCCTTACAGCAGCATGTAGCGTACACATATTGCGCGGTTACCTTGCCTGGGTACAAACAGCAGTGTAAACAGCAAGGCACTGTTTAAGGAGTAAAGACTCACCTAAACCCTTAGGGTATGCACTCTACAAGACCTAAGCAGTGCCTCCCATATCTAGACTGCTATTTTTAGCAGTATAGCAACCTGCTGCCAGAGTCTTTTCCAGCCACAGTAAGTAAAAGACTATGGCAGCAGGGAAAGGCTCTGGCAAGGTGAGGCAGCAAGTTAAAACTGCAGTAGCAGCTCCCCACTGTGTGTACACAGCCTGCTTTTGAGTACAGCCTGTAGCTACCCATACCCTACACACCACCACCAAAAATGTGGAGTGTAGACATAACTTAAAGAACCCAAGAGCCATCTGGATGTAACAATTTTAGATATTAAGTTGAGAATAAATGTCAAATTCTAAGCTTATTTCTCATCTTTGATAGCAACAAGACATTCCTTAGCCACACACTGGAAATGGAAAGAACTTTTAAAGGGACCTGGGGCATGTGTCTTATGGAAAAGTTTTTAGATAATTCAGAAAAACAGATCCCATTAATCTGGTCAAAACTTTTTTTGGTCAAAACTGGTTTTGGGGTTTTTTTAATATTCACAAAATAATCCTCAAAAATCATGACAAGACTAGGTAATTTATGATAACTTTTTATTATTATTATGACAAACATGTAGTCCTCCTTTGTTGTGTTCCTTGTCTCTCCTCTCCTCATTCCAGTTGCCATGCTTACGCATACATTTGTACCATTTCTATGAGTCTACTGTATCATCCCTCCTGTGTCTTCTCCGTTCTACTGTATAATTTTGTTATCTCTGAAAGTGGTAAATGCTTTTTTAAAAGACATTCTAAGTCATCTGAAGCTGCTACTGTTTGATTTTTACTGATAATGGGAGACAAAGAAGAAACACAAACATGACAGGACTAATTTAGTTCTCTATTTTTATGTCAACCATTTTCATAATCAGCATTTCTATCCAATGTCCAACTATGAGTGTATAACATATAGGATTGTTTTTATAGGATAGGCTTTTGGAGGATATTTTAGTCAAGTTCTAATCTGGGACATAAGAAAACAAAATAATGGCTCTGGAAGAAATAATTATTTTTTACAGTTTATAAGTTTCAGACAGATTCTGTACACTCTATTAATTTACAGAACGTTTCAAACACCCGATGTATTTGGGTCTCTGGGAGCATTTCCCACAAATCAATTTTTTGTGTGAACTCGAATGAAAAAGCCAATAGGGTGTTTTTTTTAAAAGTAACTGAATTAAAAATAGTCAATAAAAGGTATCACAAGTCCATGCAGATTTTTTCTCCCCTCCTTAACAGAGAAGAGACCAGCAGAGTAAACTCCAGACATAAATAACACAGGCAGCTCAATGAATACCCTTAATTTTATCTTAAAGTATGTTTTGAAAAAAGGTATCCTTCTGACCTTAAATCCTGGAGAAACGGGGTACAATAATGTCATAAAATTCAGTAATCAATTTTAAATCTGCACACCGGTATATTAGGAAATCCATAGGTTTTCCAACTTCTGTTTATTTACTGTTTTAGCAGCTACGGTACCTTTTTTCTTTATATATTAAATAGTCCCTGAGACATTGATTACATCTTTGCTATAATGGAACTCAGCTAAGGAGCAAAGTGCAACATTGTTTTCAAAATATTGCCTATTAAATTTTCATTGCTCTTAAACTCCATAATTATAACATATTAGCAGCAAATGCCTGAGTGAGCATTGCTTTAATTTGAAACTGAAACAATGTACACAACCTAGCAAGAGGAATATTAATTATGAGGTTCTGTTCTTTTTCTGACCACTCCTAAAACCTTAAGCTAAAGTTAAACAAACATGCATATTAATATGCAAAAGCCAGCTGACATGAAATAAATCATATAACTCAGGTATCAGATGTTGGGTACATAGCAAGAATGACTTCGCACTAGGAAACTGTGTTTAAGTTTACACTAGTGTCTAGAATTCTCCACGTACAACAATCACACATCATAAGAGGTACATGCCTGCAATTCTTAACATTAATTTTATCAAAGAGCCGTAAATCATTGTATTATACATATTAAGTATTTCAACTATGAAGAATAGAAATAAAAAGAAAATCAAAAAGAAAAAAAGAGTAAAAGGTGAACATAAATGCAAAGTAACAAAGTAGCCACTCATATAGATTATTCTCTGTGATATTGGAGTTAATGACCACGTCATAAAAAATTAAGTGTTTCGGAGAAATTCAGTAAATCGGTTCTATATCTGCAGGGCTGACAGCTTTATTTGTAATTCCTGGTTGGCACCAGTTTATATGTAGTTAGTGATGACTGTGATAGAGTTATGTGAAGTGGTCATTTTAGTTCTTCATGCAACTAATGTCAGAAGTACACATCCCTGGCTATATTGTATAACCATTCTGTTCTTTTCTTACCAAAGTGAATTGGACAACCATTGGTACAAGAGCTATCGCATGTAAGAGTGATGTATACTACCTTAAACCGAAGGAATTGTGACACAATCCTAAAGTTCATCAGTACGAATGCACTTTTTCCCAGTAGAATTTTTAAAAAACCAGACAAACCTCAATCCAAGTTACAAATACTAAAAAATAATAGTACTACAGTAGAACATGAGGCCCAATATTGGGCCCTCTTTCTGCAACACTGTACGAAAACAATGAGAGAGAATCCCTGCCTTCGTGAGCTGATGATGGAGTTGGACAAGATTGAAAACAGAAGAACGGAGAGGTGAAGTCATTTACCCAAAGTTGTGCCACAGGCCAATGACAGAATCAATGGGACTCCTCTTATGCTTAAACATAGTTTAAGTGTCTTGCTGAATCACGACTTATTGATAAAAACAAACCATACAAAGAATCCTCAGTAATTATAAACACCGACATAGCAGTATATCGATTGTGTACTCTCTCTCAAACAAAGAACTATACCTAGAGGTCAAACCCATCCTCTGAATAAGATTTAAATATAACTAACATAAACAGACACTTCTGAAGCCATCATTTTTAGAAAGAGTTCATGCTGAATTCTAGAATCTGTCCCCTCAATAAGGGCCTGATCCAAATCCCATCGAAATTAATTGAAAGATTTCCACTGCCTTCAATGAGTTCTGAATCAGGCCCTAAATTCTAGAATATATATATGAATAATCATCTGAGTCCTAGGAAGTAATGCGTAAGTATATAATGTAAACATTTTATCAATAACATATTATAGAAGGATATAGCTTTGCCACTGTTACAAAAATGCAACTCCCATTCAAGTCAGTGGGAGTCCTGGATGAGGACTGATGTAAGGTTTGAGTTTAAAGTACATCATTATTTCCACAGGCAAAATTCTCTTCATTACAATAATTAGAGCTGGTTGGAAGATTTTTTTCTTGGGTTAGGGGAGAGGAGGGAGGAAAAACTGTTTGACTTTACAGTGAAATATCAAAAAGCAGCTAAAAAACAAATCAGTTTTCAGGCTTCAAGGGTTTTTTGTTTGTTTCTTTCTTTCAATTAAATATTGAAATTTCCTGTGGAAATTTTACAGGACGGAGGAGTCCATCCTGGTAGGCAATGACTGAAAAAGATTCGGGGGTTGTGCTAGATAATCAGCTGAACATGAGCTCCCAGTGCGACACTGGGCCAAGAGGGCTAATGCAATCCTTCAAGCTATGAACATAGGGTGACCAGACAGCAAATGTGAAAAATCGGGATGGGGGTGAGGGGTAATAGGAGCCTAAACAAGACCCCAAAAATCAGGACTGTTCCTATAAAATCGGGACATCTGGTCACCCTATATGAACAGGTGACTCTCGAGTAGAAGTAGAGAGGTTATTTTACCTTTGTATTTGGGACTGGTGCAACTGCTGTTGGAATGTTGCATCCAGTTCAGTTGCCCATAATTCAGGAAGGATGTTGATAAATTAGAGAGGGTTCAAAGGAGAGACACACAAATGATTAAAGGATTAGAAAACATGCATTATGGTGACAGACTCAATGAGCTCAATCTATTTAGTTTAACAAAGAAAAGGTTAAGGGGTGACTTGATTACACTCTGTAAGTACCTACATGAGGAACAAATATTTAATAATAGGCTCTTCAATCTGGCAGAGACAGGTATAACATGATCTAATGGCTGGACAAATTCAGACTGGAAATAAGGCATACATTTTTGACAGTGAGAGTAATTAACCACTGGAACAATTTATGATGGTGCTGGTGGATTCTCCATCACTGACAATTTTTAAATCAAGATTGGATGTTTTTCTAAAAGATCTGCTCTAGGAATTATTTGGGGGAAATTCCATGGCCCATGTTATACGGGAAGTCAGACTAGATGATCTCAGTGGTCCCTTCTGGCCTTGGAATCTATTAAAGGTAATACTGTGGATTTGGTGCATTATATAAGGCCAATCCCAGCCACTTCTGAAACTTAAAATAAAACTTAAAATAAGTGAGACTTTTCAAGAGAATCAAAAACCTTTTCAAAATCAATCACCTGAACAAAATTTTTATAAATATCTTTTCAACAAATCCATCTGCAAACAGACAGTGGCAATCCCCTAGGCATTGAAGCTTCTATATCCAGTGACAGTTGTACATACTCACTGATATCGGAACTAATTCTGCATGTAATGGAACTTAATGCTTCATCATGGAATAGCTCACACTTATGCCCTCCCAGAAACAAATGAAAACATAACCGTTGAAAGCACTGTGCGTTATCACTGAGAGAAGAATATATTCCATTCTCTGCCTTTTTAATGTTCCTTTATAGCAATGGTTCTCAACAGGTGTATTATTTTTTATCTGTTACGTGGGCCACAGGTTGAGAACCACAGTGCCCCCCCCAAAACCGCCCTCAGTTCCCTATGCCCAGCACCCCTGCCCAGAGCGGGGCCAGGAGCAGAGCTGAGCAACCGAGACCCAGACCCACCCCGTGGGGCTGGGCAGCCGGACCCCAAATTCCACTGCGTGGGGCTGGGCGGCCAGATCCCGGGACCCTGCCACACAGGGATGGGCAGTGGCCAGCAGCCAGACCCTACCGTGCGGGGCTGGACAGCAGCCGGATCCAGACCCCACCACACAGGGCCAGGCCACCAGAACCTGAGTGCCACAGTGCGCAGACAGGCAGCCGGGACCCCCAGGACCAGGCCAGGAGCAGAGTGCCCAGTGGAGGCTGGCAGCCAGGACCCGAGAGGCGGGGCCAGGAGCGGAGCTCCACCGAAAACCTGGGAGTGCTGCAGCACCCCAGCAAACCCCTAGTTCCCAGCATCCCCCACCCCCTCACTGGCCAGAGCACCCGCTTTCCAACCTACCTACATACACACTCTCCTGCCCCCTGCGGCACTCACCAGCCCGCCTGCTGGCAGGAGTGCTGGCGGAGGCTGCAAGACACTGTCTCCCCATCAGTCAACCCCACCCCTGCCAGACCAGAGCAGCAAATTTTGCATTTTTTTTAAAGCATACAGCGGGGCCGCAGCTGTGTGCTAATGGGGCCGCATGTAGCCCGCGGGCTGAGAACCACTGCTTTATAGGAACTCGCCCTCTCAATTATCATTTGACTGGAGTCGGGTGCCTTGGGCCATCATTTTCCTTTGGATAATTTTGCTGCAAGAAAGTGGCAAGCTTCCCAGCAACAACGCTGGCTTCACTAACGCAAAGTTATTCCCCTCCTTACAGCACAGATCTGTTTTGAGGGATGGGACAGAATAGGAAAAAAAAAATCTCAAGATGGAAAAAAAAAATGAACAGTTACATTTCTGCTGTCCCCTCCTCCCCCGCAGCCTCAGCTCACTGCACTGCCGGCACCATGCTCTGGGCGGCAGGGCTGTGAGCTCCTGGGGCAGCGCAGCTGCAGAGCCTGGCCTGACCTGGTGCTCTGTGCTGTGCGGTGCATGGCTGGCTCCAGCCGGGCGGCGCGGCTGCCTGTCCTGGTGCTCCAGGCAGCGCAGTAAGGGGGCAGGGAGCGGGGGAGCGGGTTGGATAGAGGGCAGGGGAGGCCGGGGGTGTGGATAAGGGTCGGGGCGGTCAGAGGGTGGGGAACAGGGGCGTTGAATGGGGGCAGGGGTTCCGGGGGCGGTCAGGGAGAAGGGGTGGTTGGATGGGGCAGGGGTCCTGGGGGGGCAGTCAGGAAGGAGCGGGGGGTTGGATGGGGCGGTGGGGGCAGTTAGGGGTGGGGGACTTGGGGGCAGTCAGAGACAAAGAGTAGGGGGGGTGGATGGGGCAGGGATCCCGGGAGGCCGTCAGGGAACAGTGGGGGTTGGATGGGGCAGGAGTCCCGGGGGAGCCGTCAGGGGGCGAGAAGCAGGGGGAGTTGGATAGAGGACAGGGGCCAGGCCATGCCTGGCTGTCTGGGGAGGCATCGCCTTCCCTAACCAGCCCTTCATACAATTTCTGAAACCTGATGCGGCCCTCAGGCCAAAAAGTTTGCCCACCCCTGTGCTATATACTGCAAAAAGGTAGTTAAAACATATTTTAGTCGTGCAGTAGAACCTCAACGATACAAACACCAGAGTTACAGACTGACCAGCCAACTGGACACCATGTGAAATCGGAAATAACCAATCAGGCAGCAGCAGAGACCAAAAAAAATATACTGCATTGTGCCTGTACTGCATCTTAAAGGTAGGCATATCTGGGCTGCCTGTTTCCATCCCTACCCCTACCCCCAGGTGTGGGTCACCCACTTACAACTAGGAGTTGAAGATGCTACGATTCTCAGGCAAATCTGTGAGCCCGCACTGCCAACCCAAGGCAGGTGAAGCAGAAGCAGCATTGAGGTCTGTGCTGCTTTCCTGTCAGCCCCGTTTTCACACCCCCCCCCTTTCCACCAGCCGGGAGAGGGACATGCTGTTTTCACCACCACCACCCCTGCCAGAAGAGGGACATGCTGTTTTCACCACCACCATTACCCCTCCGGAGGGGGACAAGCTTGCTTGGGCCCAGGAAAGAAGCTGCCTAGTTGCCTTTGGAACCTGGCCCGGAGTGTGAACTGCTGGAGCCAGAGCTACATTTTGTTCAGAGTTACAGACCACCTCTATTCCTGAAATATCTGTAACTCTGAGGTTCTACTGTAAGATGATCAGATAGTAAAACATCCTTGAAAACACTGAAGTTAAATATATCTGCTTTTACTAACATTAAGTCCCCTTCTACTTCCCTCCAGTGTTTAGTATGCTAAAATCTGACAACAGCTCCAGTTTCAGGCCAGTCTGGGATTAGTCCAATCTTCTTTTAGAAATTTGAGAGCCTCTGGTCTTCTGACAATTAGCAGTCTTATAGACATATATCTAGAAAGCCATTACTTATTACATCAACTGTTCATGACAGGTGACATGTTGGAGAAATCATCTGGGGACCAGAAGTTTCTTCAAGAAAAGAAAAACATATAAATATAAATGTTTTTCTTTTCTTGAAGAAACTTCTGGTCCCCGTATGATTATATATAAAGCTAACTGAATTGAGATCTTTGTCCAAGTGTACCCTATTTCTGTAAAAGGGTAGAAGTGGGAATATTTCTGGTCTGAGGGCAAACACATGCACACAAACGCACATGCAGTCAGGAATCACAGCCATCATTAAATCTCATTATTTTGTTATTTCTAGTAGCTGGAGGTTACATACAGTTGCTCTGTAATACACTCTTGTATGGTATAAAAATAATATCCAACAAATTCACTTCATCACTAACAAGTTACACATTTATGCCATGTAAGGAGCCCAGCACTATGAACTCAGTGGCTTACATGTGTTGTGCAGTACATTCCCTACTATCTTATATTCTCTCACATTGCTTGCTGGCATAGTTTTATGTATCTACTTATAGATAAACTGTACATTGAGTTTTTATGATTTTTAGTCTCATTCTGGGCCTCATTTAAATTCCCATTGACTTTAATAAGAGTTGGATTAAGCCCTATATATTTATAAGTCCTGTGAATCTCTTTCCCTGCAACTCTCTCAATCCTCAATAATTTAAATAGTAAATTAAAATAACTCTTATGGCTGGCACAGTCCAAATGGTTATCTCAAATGTGCAGTATGACCATAAATTTAAATCCATACATAGTGCCCAAGGGACAACAGAGATCATAGTTCATCGATTAGTTCTAATGGAAAATTTCAAAGGCCAATCAACTTTACAAAGAAAATGAAACACAGGGACACAAACTGTGTTAATTGTTAGTGAAGGTTTTGATATTTTAATGTCATATATTATGTATTTCCAATATCTTTGGAAATCCTAAAAGCTGTATCTGCTAACTTTCTGTTCTTCTCATTTTTGCCAGTAAAGTCTCAAGAAAGTATCATTGGATGGGCTAAGATGAGTATCATAAATTGTACTTGCTGTAGACCACACATAGTAAAAAGCATCTGACAATGCTGACAATGTATATTCTGAAGGGAAATTAATTCCAAAAATATAGTTGAGGAATTCTTCTGGACTGTCCTCCCGAAGCAAAGAACAACTTCTTTAGCAATCTATGAAACAAGCACGAAGCAAGCAAGAAACTGAGCCTTGATCCATCAAAGCTGTCTCAGAACCAAGTTCCCTCTCTTTAAGGTCTTGTCTATATTAGGGTCTTTTTACAAAGATTTGCATCTCTACTGGTAATAGCAATGTTGGGAGTGCTAGTGTAAAGGCTCTTGCAACAACCAGTTTTTATAACATTGTGTTGTTTAGACGTACTCTGAACAGACGTAGTTGACATTGGGTGAAAAACAGTGGCTATCTCTTGAACTCTGTTTAGAGTTTAAGACCAGAAGGGACCATTAGATCATCCAGTCTGATCTCTGGTCCACCGCAGGCTCTTAAATTGCATGCAGCTATCTTTGTGTTGAGCCAAATAAATTGTTTGACTAAATAATGATGTGTTTGGCTAAACCACATCTTTCAGAAAGGTTTCAGAGTGGTAGCTGTGTTAGTCTGTATCAGTAAAAACAACAAGAAGTCCTTACCAAACTCCCATCTTTTCATGTGCTGTATATTTATACCTGCTTACTGTATTTTCCACTCCATGCATCTGACGAAGTGGGTTATATCCCACAAAAGCTTATGGCCAAATAAATTTGTTAGTCTCTAAGGTGCCACAAGGACTCCTCATTGTTTTATCTTTCAGAAAGGCATTCAGACTTAAGATGAGAATCCAATACTGATCTCGGTAGTATGTTCCAATGGCTAATCACCCTCACTGTTAAAATACTGTGCCTTATTTGAATTCATCTGGCTTCAGCTTCTAGCCATGGGTTCTTGTTATGACTTTCTTCACTAGATTAAAGAGCCCTTCAGTACCCAGTAATTTCTTTTCATGAAAATACTTATACACTGTAATCAATCACCGTTCAATCTTCTTTTTGATAAAGAGCTCCATCTGTTTAACTTAAAGTTTCTCACTGTAATGCCATTTCTCAGCTATTGAATAATTTTTGTGGCTCTTTTCTGCACACACTCCAATTTTTCATCACTTTTAAAAATGCGGACACCAGAACTGTATGCAATATTCTAGTATTAGTCTAATCAATGATACATACAGAAGTAAAATCACCTCCCTATTCCTACTCACCATTCCCATTTTACTCCTGAGGGCATTCTGTGCCAAAAAATAAAAAATTTTGCACCAAAAAAATTAAAATTCTGTGCACAATATTTTAAAATTCTGGAAAATTCTGCAAATTTTATTTGTCAAATAAATATGGAGGCTCCAATATGGCATTTGGGCACACAGGCCACTCTCTGCACAAAGGTGGGAGATCATTGTGCAGCTACCCCCTCCCACCCCGGACACGGACTCAGCGATGAGGCTGCACCCAACCCTGACACAGCGCAAGGACCGGGCCTGACCCAGAAACACCCCAGGGCCCTGCCCCTTCATGTGGGCAGGCAGGCTCAACAAGGCAGGATACAACTGTGGAGGGGCTTAGTGTGGGGGGATCCAGGTGTGGTTTGAGAGTGTTCTGTGTGGGGGCAATCTGGATGCAGGCAGCTCAGGGGAGGATCCAGCTGTAGAGGGGCTCAGGATGCACAGCAGCTGGTTGGGGGGTTCTGGTTGCAATGGTAACGGGACTCTGCAGGGGGTCCGGGTGAAGGTGGTTGGGGCTCAGGGTGTGGGGCGTAGAGCTCGACAGGGGTATGTGGGAGGTTCAGTGGGGGTCCAGATGCTGGGGGAGCGGGGCTCAGTGGGGTGGGGATCCAGGTGCAGCTAGTTGGGGCTTGGTCTGGTGGTAATTTGGGTGCAGGTAGCTTGTCGGGGTGGACTAGGTGCAGGGGAATGGGGCTCATCGGGGGGGTCTGTGTGCAGGGAGGTGATGCTCAGCTGGAGGGTCTGGGTATAAAAGGGTCTGGATGCACGGATGGGGGAGCAGCTCCATGTACGGTGATCCCTCCCCCTGTAGCTGAGGAGCGAAGGGTGTAGGAAGTATAGGGGGGTGGTGCAGTTTGCAGAGCTTCCTACAGCCAGGGGCAAAATCTGGAGGTGGGTCTGATCTGGTTTGGATGCCGTGCAGGGGAAGAGGAAGTCCTGTCCTCTCCAGTCCAGCTTGGACTAACAGCTGAGCCTGATGCAGGGTAGGAGCCACCAGCTGGGTCTTTCCCAATCCCACCTCCTGCCCCACAGTGATTTACCTCTCTTCCGGCTGCCCTGGGCATGCAAAACTTACTGCTGGGGAGGGTTTCATGACTGCTCTTGTGGCTTCCCTTTGCTTCCCCATCAGAAAGTCATTTTTCTGTGGGGAAGCAAAGAAATCTGCAGCGGACATAAATTCTGTGCATGTGCAGTGGTGCAGAATTCCCCCTACAGTACCATTTGTATATCCAAGGATCACATTAGTCCTTGTCTCCAGCAGCAAAAGCAGAGCAGGAAGTGAAATGAGACCCAGTTGCCTTGGAAGCATGTCCCTGAACCTGGAACTGTGCAGGGGAGCCCCCCGCTCCCAACTCTGGAGTCACTAGGAATCAGGTGGTGCCTCCCGTTCCTGCTGTGTAAAGAAAAAGTGCAGAGAGGAGCCAACCAGAGAGTCCAGCTGGTAAGAAGAGAAACTGCCAAAACAGGACCTTTGGCATTCAGAGAACTCCAGTTTTAACTGGACAACCCCCTGTACTCCCCCATCCTTCTTCAGTCTCTTCACTCCACACCTAACCTTATCTTCTCCTCTGCCCTGTCCCCTCACAGCCCTTGTCTACAATGTCCCCTCTCCCTCCTCTTTTCTTTACATTTCGTTTATCCCCCCTAAACCACCAAAATATTGTGGAACTAACTTACTGTCTGTCACCATCATGTTGCTCACTCTGCTTGTGTGTCACAGCCGGGCCCCAACCCTGCACCTGTCTTGTCTATTTAAATTGTAAGCTCTTCAGGGAAGGGACTATCTACCTGGTATCTAGCCTAGCATAATGGAGCACCATTCTTGGTTACCTCAGAGGCACCATCTGTAGTGTTAGTTGTGAATGTTTAGAGGAGCATAAAGCAAGAAAGTAAGAGTCTATGTAAACAGGAAATAAAGACAGTCTGGCAGTCATTTACTCTCATAAAAACATGATTAGTGGTAAAAATAATAATAATTCACTGCAGCATCATACTGGAAGTTCACATTGAGTTGTCCACACTAACTCTTAGATCCTTTTCAAAGTCACTGCTTTCCAGAATACAGTCCCCCATTCTGTAGGTATTTACTGTCTGCATTCCTCATTCTAGATGTATAACTTTGCATTTGCCTGTGTTAAAATAGAGGTGTTTGAATGGGCCCATCTTACTAAGCAATCCAGACTGATTTGTAGGACTGCCCTGCCCTCAGTATTTACCATTCTATATATCTTTGTGTCATCCACAAATTTTATATTGTGTATTTATTTCCAGATCATTGATAAAAAATGTTGAACAACATAAGCCTGAATTCTGATTCTTGCAGAAGCCCACCAGAAACACCCCATTCAATGAGATTCCACACTGATTTCTTTGAGAGCCATCAATTAACCAGTTCTTAATTGATTTAACGTATGCCTTATTGATACTATACAGTGCTGATTTTTAATCAGAATGTCACACCTTTATAAAAGTCTATTACATCTGTGCAGTTATCTTTATTAATCAAAGTTGTAATGTCCTCAAAGAAATAAATCAGGTTTGTCTGACAACACCTTTTTGCAAAAAAAAAAAAAATTTGGATTGGCATTAGTTATAGTCCTATACTTTAATTCTTTATTAACTGAAACCCATATCCATTTTTCCATTATTTTCCCTAGCATTGGTGTCCAGCCTATAATTACTGATTCTCCAGCTTGCCCCTTTTTTAATACTGGCACAACATTAGCACTCTTCCAAAATTTCCCCTGTATTCCAAGATTTATTAAAAATGAACAAGATTGTGACAGAGATTGCCTCAGCCGGCTCTCTCAGAACTCTTGCCTGCAGATTTAAAAAAATATTTGTTTCTAGTAAATGTTGTTTAACATGCGCGTTGGTGACTAATGGATTGACAAGTACTTCATCATCCTCATGTGATAGCATATCATCCTGCTTCTTTCCAAATACATAACAGAAATATTGAACATTTCTGCATTTTGTGCATCATTATTAACAATGTTACCATTGCCACCTAGTAATGGCCTATGCCATTGCTATTATTTCTTTTGTTCCTAATATACTAGACTAGGTTTCCCAGCAATGGTGGAGATGCAACTGTGAAATAAATAAATAAAGAAATATATATATATATATATAGCAAAGAACTACTAAAAATACAGCCACACATAGTAGAAGGGACAAGAGTATTCTATACTACAGGAAAAAAATTCTTTACAACGTGGTGGAAAACAGAAAGTAAAAACAAAGCAACAGACTTAGATGTGTGTATTCCTTTGTCAGTAATAACTGTTGGATTGTTTTGTCCATTGCATGAGTTACTACTCCTTTGTTTTGTATTTTTCTTGAAAATGTAACCATTTTAAAATGATGAATATATTATATTTAAGTGAAATAAAGTTGCAGCTATGCAAGACATTTGTTCATTACTAAGGCCCTATTTAATTTGCAATATTGCAGAAATCGCGAATCCCACAATATTAAGCTTCCACTGCAATTTTGATTTTAATTAGCTTATTTTGCACAGTCCACAATTTTGCATAAATTTTGAGGTTTGCAACACACACTTTTTCCCCATTAGTACAGTAGAATCCCATTTATCCAAGCTAATAGTGGCTGGGGCTCAGACTGTCAGACCTGGGCACGGCAGGGCTCCTGGCTCTCAGCCTGCACATTAATATCTGCACAGTAGAACCTAAGAGTTACGAACACCAGAGTTATGAACTGAACAATCAACCATACACCTTATTTGGAACTGGAAGTACACAATAAGGCAGCAGCAGAGACAAAAAAAAAAAAAAAAAAAGCAAATACAGTCCAGTACTGTGTTAAACATAAACTACTAAACAAATAAAGGGAAAGCAGCATTTTTCTTCTGCATAGTAAAGTTTCAAAGCTGTATTAAGTCATGTTCAGTTGTAAACTTTTGGAAGAATAATCATAACATTTTGTTCAGAGTTACAAATATTTCAGAGTTATGAACAACCTCCGTTCCTAAGGTGTTCGTAACTCTGAGGTTCTACTGTAATATAGTTGCAGTAAAATGTCTAGTTATCAAAAATATTAGCAGGCATAACATAATACTTGAGTGTTTATATTGTTCCAGCAAGTTTTTTTTAAACAAAGATCTTCTCTGGCTTTTCCAAATTGCCACAATTAATAAAGGTCCATTCTTATTTTTCCATGTGTTGTCTGCAACTCAGCTGCAATTATTTGACAATCACGCCATAATTCAAGTAGGGCCTTATTCATTACTCATTTACACGCGTGTGTGTGCACACACACTATAAAAATTAATGTACATAGCATTAGGTGAACTTCAGCTGTCAGAGGGAAAAAAACAGAATCCAGTTTGCTTCTAATTATAATTCTTGCTAGAATTTTCAGACTTATTTAGCTTCCTAACTTGTTCTTTGAGACCTAAGTTAGTGGTTAACTTCAATTTAGGTGACAAATCTCATTCCAGATGTTCCGCATCCAGCCCAGTTAGTGCATTTGCAATTAATTCTGTAGGTATATACTTAACTGTCAGTTCTACTGTCAATAAAACAGATCTAATGTCTGGCTCAATGTCATTCCTGCCCTCTTGAATTATGCATAAATCCAGCTTTTTGCTTTATATTAAAAATAATCAATACAAGAACAGTAAATTAATGAGGGTTTTTAAAATATTTGAGCTTCCACACTTTAATGAGAATTTCTTTTTTTAGTTTCCACACCTGGTCATTCGCACAGCAAAGCTTGTTAAATTTAATTATGATATTGTGCACCTGTGCCTCTTCCTGCTGCCAGGAAGCACCAAAATAAGGCAAGCATACAAAAAGCTGTTTACTTTTTAAAAAGTTGTTTTTTGACACTTTTGTATTATTGCTGGCAAAATTTTCTTGCCCTTGTGGTAGCCTGTATTTAAAACTGAATTGTTAGCTCTGAGTTAAACTACATTGTCCGTAGGGCCTGCACACAAAGAACAAATACAGTGACCACAAACACAGTTATAATACAAACAGGATTTTTTACTTGTAAGTTATAAATTACACTCACATACCCATCTATACAACATAAGAGATCCCAAGCAATAGCTAATGTTGTATTCATACTCACATATCCAAAGATATCGAATCTGGTGGCTCTCTCAATAGGTGGTCACCAATAGAGAAGTGGTTCCTGCTTTGGTCTTCCCTCAGGTTCTTCCCACTCTCTACATACCACACTTAACACCTTATGCATATGCATGAGGATTCCAACATCCTTTTTCCTATCTGTACTTCCACACCCCATAAATGTTGGGATGCCCTCTTTTCAGAGGTTGTTCTCTTAGTTCCCCTTATTCTCATTAGCATTTACATAAACATGTTTCCATGTTAACCTGTTGTCAGAGCAGAAATTTCCATGCTATTACAACCAGTTGTCTTGCAGTCCTGATGGGTACATTGTGATACATTATCCTGGAACATCACCTATTGGCACATCCTTTACAGTAATCTTGTAACCTTACAGGGAAAGGTCATTCCTGGGTCACCCACTCAGGTCAAGTTTCCTTAAGCCTGAGGTCTAGTGTGGCTAAGCTGAAATCTTACAGGCCTTAGCATGTAGGCCTTGCATTACTGCCTTGCTTTACTTATATACCTAATACACACTCATCACTTTTAAATACTTGTCAATCTTATACTCTTCTAATCCTACAATTTAATTCTATTAATCACACATTAATTACATATGAAATAACATATGAATTAACCATGACAATAGATAACACAATTAAATGATAAAATGAACTAATTGGCTAAAATGGGGTTAGCTCAGTTTCTAAAAACCACAAATACTTGCAAACATATGTAGTGACTGATGGCCTGATCCAAAGCCCATTGAAATCAAACTGCCATCAACTTCAGTGGCAGAGGGATTTCGTGTCAGGGATGGATCAAATGTCGACTTCAATGGGCATCCATTATATTTCCATTTTTACAATTTATTTCGCTTTGCCAAATATTAAAATAATGAAAAAATTGTTAATTGTCTCTGCAAGAGCCTAGAAGAGATCTTCTCCGCCGACCACTGCCCTACCAAATCACAACTGGCACTAACTTATTGGTAGCAGATGGTCCAGTGAAGGCCTGGGCATGGAAACTGAACTACCCCTCTCATTCTTGGGAGGGGACAGGATTAAAACCAGAGTATTTCATTGCAGTCTTACAATTGTCTATTACAGTCATTCCCAACCTGAGGGTCACAACTCCAAATGGGGTCATGCAATCAGCAGATAGGGTTGTGATGATCCCTACCATGCAGAGCATGCCATTTTGTTCCACACAGCATGACCTCATGTGTACAGTGCACGTGAGGTCACATTGTATGCAGGATGCTATTTTGCGCTACAAAAGTGCATCCTCTACCCAGTGTGAATTTTACACACCATATATATGAGGTCACACTGTGCAGAGGATGACATTTTGTAGCACATGCAGCGTGACCTCACATGTACAATTGACCTTTCACATGCTGAATAAAGACCTGAAGAAAGTAGAGCAACACCACCACATCACAGCCAACCAGGTGGCACACCAGCTTCTGCTCAACAGGAAAGCTCTGAAGAATCAACGTAAAATATTAAAACTGATCTGGAAGAAAATCATTTCAGTGTGCCATACACAATAGATAAACTCAGTGCTGGAATAAGTCACCTGAAGAATGGCAAAGCAGTTGGACTCAACAACATATGCATGGAGCAGATTAAGCACTTTCGGCCAGCAACCCAGTTATGGGTATTACATCTTTTTAACAATTGTTCACCAACCCTAATGTAAGAGAACTGTTGCCCCCTTACTAACATTCAGTGGGGGTGTTTTAGTTGCTAGCTCCCAGTACTAAAAAGGGGGAAGGGTCGATGGGGAATCAGGACCCTGAGACTGACAGCCCCCAGGAACAATGGGGAGAGGCCAATGCTCCTGGTCAGCCTGAATGACAGGGTGGGCAGGCTAATCAGAGAGTCAGGAGGCCAGGTAGGTCCCATCCTCCGTGTGAGCTGGATTTGCCTGGGTCAGACAGAGTGGGGCCGAGCTAAGGAGAAAGCAGGGGCCCAAGCTAAGCTGGGGAGCAGAGCTGTGCCAGATCCAGAGGGACCAGAAAAGCAGCCCAGAGAGAGCAGATCCTGTCCTGGGAGCAGAGCTGCAGCAACCAGAGCCAGGGAGGCCAGAAAAGCAGCCCAGGAAGCAGGTCAGTGCTGGGAGCAGTCACGGGAGCAGCCTGCAGAGCAGACCTGTCCTGGGAGCAGAACTGTAGCACCAGAGGCAGAGGGGCCAAAGAAGCAGCGCAGGGAGCTGGAGGCAGAGCAGCAGCAGTGCTGAGACAGAGTGGTGGAGCTGGGGCTGGAGCAGTCCGGAGCTGGGTGCGGTGAGCAGCTAGGGAGAGCGAGGGGGACCCTGGGCAGCAGGCCCAGCACAGGGAGACACCTCAGCCGAGAGGCTCTGCAGGCCAGGCTTGGATCGTAACCCTGACAGGGCGGGGGCGACACTGGAAAGAAGGGTCCTACCACTTAGAGCCTGAGAGCATGTGGCCACCAGCAGAGCAAGTGTCCAACCCACAGCATCCCTGCAGCACAGCCAGGGCCTGAGAAGGCGGCCTGGTACTTACAAGGAACAGACTGCGAACTGCCCTGACATTCCAGAGACACTGTTGTGATGTTCCCTGCCACAGAGCGGGGTGATGTGTTTCCTTTAACCTTTCCCATTTTCCCTTATTCTTTTTAAAATTAATTGTTGATTAAATAACTTGCATTTTCTTTAAATTGTATGTAATGGTCAGTGGGTCAGAGAAGTGCCCAGTGCAGAGAGAGTACCCTGGAGTGGGGACACCCTAGCCCCTGTCCTAGGTGACCACAGCAGGATTGGGGGTCGAGCCCCCCAGGAATCCTGGGCCCAGCCTTGTTGGGGTTACAAGGACTCTGCCAGACAGGAGAGTGGAAGGGGAGTCCTCAAGGGCAGGGAGGCTACCGGGTAAAGGAAGTGGGAGCGAGGACTCAGATCCTTTCACTAGCCCACTTCACCGGGGTAGTACAGAAGCCAGGAAAGTTCCCCACAATAGCGGGACTAAATTCCTCCACTTACACTAAGAATACCTAAATTATGGTGACAAGTCCAGGTATTAGCTCTACTGAAGTCAGGGAAGGATGCCTCTGACCCTAAGAACTTCAGGCCAATAGCACTCCTATGGCACTTTTATAAACTTTACAAAAGCCTGCCACCTCATATCAAACAGCATCTAATACTGGAACAAGCCGGATTTAGACCGAGAAAGTCCTGCACTGGCCAAATACTAAATGTCACCCAGAAGAAAACGGATTTTAAAGAGGGAACAGGCTCTGTGTTCATAGACCTATCAGCAGCATACGATACAGTCAGCCATCAAAACCTGCTTGCCGAAGTCCATGATATGATGCACAACTACCACCTAGTGCAGCTCATTCAGTCTCTTCTGGAGAAGAGGCGTTTTTACATAGAACTGTGCAAGAAACAGAGCCGCTGGAGACAACAAAATGGCTCCCACAGGGCACCAACCATCTTCAGCATTGTGCCCGCAAGGGCCGGGGGGGAGATACCAGCGAAAGGAGGACACTCAGGCCTAAGAATAGTAAACTATGCTTTATTGGAGGAAGGAAGGAAGAACTTACGCTCCAATCTGCGCGGGGAGCCCCTAGGACACGCAGAGGGGCTGCAGGGGACTCTGGCCGTTCGGGACAGCTGAACGGGCAGGACTCCGCCGGGGAGAGTCCTCTGTGGCGCTATATTCTCCGCGCTTATCTCGGGGTTACATGGGGTCAACAGCTGGTTACATTCTTATATGTATGATTTATGCTTATTACATAAACTAACTTGTTTACAGGCAAAAATATGCTGAGCTACAATACCATTTGGCAGGGTCTGTCGGACAAAGTTCATTGAAGCTGCCTGCATCCTCCGCTTACATCCAGTCACATACTCAGTCCACCACTTAGCTCCTCGCCAATCTTCCGCAACCTTGCCCCTACGAACATATATATCAATAATCAGCCCATACAAAGCAATACGAGGAGCCAATACATGCTGATGGCATATGCTTTACGTCACAGGAGAAGGACTTTGCTACTGTTGAGACCAGACTGACATGTGCATTGAGCAACCTGTCAGCTTATTACAGAAGAACCAGCTTCACACCAACCCAGCAAAACACAGGTGATGGCTTTTTCACCTACGTCATTGAAAAGCCAAGTGGAAATTAATTACCACCTGGGATAAAGTCCCAGAGGCTAATCACCCAAACCCTGTCTACCTAGTGACATTGGACCAAACACTTTCCTTTTAAGAACATATAGAGAAGATGAAAGGGATAGTTAGTGCCCGCAACAACATCCTCTGATAGTTTGTCACCTCAAAGTGGGAAGCTAATCCAGCTACTTTGCGAACCACTGCTATTGCTGTGTGCTACCCTACAGCAGAGTATGCATGTCCAGTGTGGAAACAATCTGTCCATGCTAAGAAACCAGACCCTGTTCTAAACGACAGCTGTCATGTAATAACAGGATGTCTAAAGCCAACACCAAAGGATAGCCTGTACTTACTGGCTGACAATGCACCACCTAATATCAGGAGGAAGATAGTAAGCCAAAAGGAAAGATCACAGCAGACGGAAGATCCAAGGTATTCATTATATAGTCAAACAAAAGTAACCAAACACCTTAAATTGCAAAATTATAACCAGTGTTGTGCCTTTCGATACGACAGTTAACAAGGCATGACTGCGGTTATGGAATGACAGACTACGTGCAGCTGGACACACGGAAATAGATTTGGAACCCCAGGAGGACCACTGTTATTGGCAGCCGGTCAACATGGTGATGACTGAACCACCTGCACACACAAACTAGTAAATCAAAAACTAACACGATCAAATGAGGCTACTCTAATGACAAATACACGTGAGAGTGGTGAAGTGCAGACCACAAACCACCTGCTCATTTGCCAACTCATTGGGAAGACCTGTATGAAAGAGGACCTCGCTTGCAGTAACAGAAAGAGCCTTCACTTGTGCATAGTTCTGGAAAAACATCTAGTTTTTGACAAGAACACGAGAGGAAGATATTACAGGGAGAGTCTATTCTAGGAAACCAAGATTTTTCAAAATGATGGATGATTTAGGGCAGTGGTCACCAACCGGTAGATCGCGATCGACTGGCCAATCCTGGAGCCTCTGCCAGTCGATTGTGATCTCCAGCCGCTAAAAGTCTGGTGGCTCACTGCCTGCCCTGGCCAAGCACCGCTCCTGGGACACCCCTAAGGCCCCGGGGAGAGGGCAGGAATGGGTATCCGCACACTGCTCTTGCCTGCAAGCACTGCCCCCGTAGCTCCCATTGGCCAGGAATGGGGAACTGCAGCCAATGGGGGCTGTGGGGGCAGAGTCACATTCCAGGTGCAGCGTGGGGCCGGGGCAGGCAGGAAGCCTGCATTAGCCCCACTGCATCACTGCCCAGGAGCCACCCAAGGTAAGTGCTGACCAGGGGGAGCCCACTCCCCTCCTGCACCCTAACCCCCAGCCCTGAGACCCCTCCCGGAGCCAGCACCCTGTACCCCCATCCCCTCGTATCTCTAAGGATACACTGTGTAACAGCCACAATTCCATCCAAATCCATCATTACTGCAGAGAATGATCAGTTCTTCAACGTGTTCTCCACCTAAAGCTGTGCTCAAGGCATTAACTTACAACCCGTTTGTTAAGAGCTGATAATGACCTAATTTACTGCTTAAATCTCTTCCATTCACAGCCTCTGAAAAAAAATATAAGGAATGAAATTCAGTTTTGCTCATTGCTTTATTCACTTATACTATCTTCTCAGTGAAAAAAATCCTGATATACCAGACTTCCTTTGGCCACACCAACATCTTATAATGCAGATAGATAATCAAGTTTGTTTTGCCCATTTGTTTCAAATTAAGTTGTATAGTCTTAGAAGCAGGACATATATCATCCTATACATGTATATAGCACCTAGAACACACACACTAGGGCAGAAATTTTTTGGTTGCTGGTGGCCGCTCTGACAAGTTTTCCTAACATACTCAATTAACTTTAGGAAAAACAAATAAATATGCACATATCCACGTCCAAATCATTGTAATTTATTTATGTTGGTTTTTTTCGCAGATTCAAGAATAAAAATAATGTACAGTTTTCTCTGTTCTTTACTGGACCTAAACAGAATAGAAACAAATAATGTGCTTTGCATGTTCTTGTACCTTTTGGTTGTTATTTCTTTTGCTTTTTTTGCTTACTTTTTTTTAAAGACTTGCTAGCTAGTAAGTCTGTTTCTGTGAAAAGTACTCTTTGTATTTTGTTAATATCATTTTTCACAGCAGCAGACTTGCTAGCTAGCAGGGAGGCAGTGAAAAGTGATATTAACAAACATACAGATATCACTTTTCACAGCAGACTTACTCAGCCCTGGCAAGCTGGGACAAATTAAGCCCTGGATGGAGAGGTGGGTAGGGAGGCAGTTCAGGACCAGGGGTGATGGGAGGGTGAGTCCGGGGACCAGAGCCCTGCAGCCGTGCAGCTGGGGATGGAGGATGCAGTAGGGGTCAGGGGTGATGTGGGGGGGTGGTGAGTGTGGGGCCAGCAGTCACTGCCACATGGCTGGGGGCCAGAGCCGGATCGCATGGCCCCACGGTGGACCTGCGGCTGAGGGTCAGAGCCCACTGCTGCACAGCTGGAGCCCAGGGCCAGAGGAGGCAGTGGGTGAGGAGTGAGCCTGGGACCAGGGCAGGGATCAGGGCTCAAAGCCCATATTCAAGGAATGGAGTCACTGCCACATGCCTGGAGCCTGCCATCCACCATCCCAGGTCTGAAGCCCAAGCCCCACCACCTGCCTGCTCCTGCTTTCCCCCCTCCATCGCCACCCAGGAGACTGTGGCCACGCGAAAAGCTCCTGGTGGCCACATGCGGCCATGGTGGCTGCATTTGAGAAACGCTGCACTAGGGTTACAATACTTTCCTGGGGCACTATTGCAATACAAATAAATAATAGGGTTATTTCTCATTGGAAGTAAAGTTAAATTGGCATAGAGATAAAACAGCATATTCCTTGTGTGACTGATTGACCTGAATAAGGATCTTAGGTGGTAAAGGGATGTTTGCATCTGGCAGAGGTAGCACAATACTTTCACAATTCTACCAACAACTCTGAGTTTAAATTCAGCCTTCGGTTGCTGCTTCTTTCAAAACACTTCCTCCACTGCTGCATCCTTGTGTCATTCCCCCAATGAAGTCCTTTGTGTTAAAACCAAATACTTTGTGTCACTCAAAAAAAGACTGAACTTTGAGCTGATGTACTGGCATCAGCTGTTTAAACAGATGGATATGCAGTGTAACTTACTAGAACAGTAGCTGTCAACCTTTCCAGACTACTGTAACTCTTTCAGCAGTCTGATTTGTCTTGTGTAACCCCAAGTTTCACCTCACTTTAAAACTGCTTGCTTACAAAATGAGAGAGAAAAATACAAAAATGTCACATAAGAATGGCCATACTGGGTCAGAACAAAGGTCCATCTAGCCCAGTATCCTGTCTTCCAACACTGGCCAATGCAGAGTGCCCCAGAGGGAATGAGCAGAACAGGTAATCATCAAGTGATCCATGCCCTGTCAACCATTCCCAGCTTCTGGCAAACAGAGGCTAGGGACACCATCCCTGCCCATCCTGGCTCATAGCCATTGATGGACCTATCCTCCATGAATTCATCTAGTTCTTTTTTGAATCCTGTTATAGTCTTGGCCTTCACAATATCCTCTGGCAAACAATTCCACAGGTTGACTGTGCATTGTGTGAAGAAATACTTCCTTTTTTTGTTTGTTTTAAACCTGCTGCCTATTAATTTCATTTGGTGACCCCTAGTTCTTGTGTTATGAGGAGGAGTAAATAACACTGCCTTATTTACTTTCTCCACATCAGTCATGATTGTATAGACCTCTGTCGTATCCCCATTAGTTGTCTCTTTTCCAAGCTGAAAAGTCCCAGTCTTATTAATGTCTCCTCATACGGAAGCCATTTCATACCTCTAATCATTTTTGTTGCCCTTTTCTGAACTTTTTCCAGTTCCAATATATCTTTTCTGAGATGGGGTGACCACATCTACATGCGTATTCAAGATGGGGGCGTACCATGGATTTATATAGAGGCAATATGATATTTTCCTTCTTGTTATCTATCCCTTTATTAATGATTCCCAACATTCTGTTTGCTTTTTTGACTGCCGCTGCACATTGAATGGATGTTTTCAGAGAACTATCCACAATGACTCCAAGATTTCTTTCTTGAGTGAAAGCTAATTTAGTGAGAGCTAATTTAGACCCCATCATTTTATATGTATAGTTGGGATTATGTTTTCCAATATGCATTACTTTGCATTTATCAACACTGAATTTCATCTGCCATTTTGTTGCCCAGTCACCTAGTTTTGAGAGATCCTTTTGTAGCTCTTCACAGTCTGCCTGGGACTTAACTATCTTGAGTAGTTTTGTATCATCTGCAAATTTTGCCACCTCACTGTTTACCCCTTTTTCCAGATCATTTATGAATATGTTGAATAGGACTGGTCCCAGGATGGACCCCTTGGGGGTCACCACTATTTACCTCTCTCCATTCTGAAAACTGACCATTTATTCCTACCCTTTGTTTCCTATCTTTTAACCAGTGACCAATCCATGAGAGGATCTTTCCTCTTATCCCATGACAGCTTACTTTGCGTAAGAGCCTTTGGTCAGGGACCTTGTCAAAGGCTTTCTGAAAATCTAAGTAAACTATATCCACTGGATCTCCCCCTTGTCCACATGCTTGTTGATCCCCTCAAAGAATTCTAGTAGATTGGTGAGGCATGATTTTCCTTTACAAAAACCATGTTGACTCTTCCCCAACAAATTATGTTCATCTACATGCCTGACAATTTTGTTCTTTACTATAGTTTCAACCAGTTTGCCCAGTACTGAAGTCAGGCTTACCAGCCTATAATTGCCAGGATCACCTCTGCAGCCCTTTTTAAAAATTGGCATCACATTAGCTATCCTCCAGTCATTTGGTACAGAAGCTGATTTAAATGATAGGTTACAGACTACAGTTATTAGTTCTTCAATTTCACATTTGAGTTCCTTCAGAACTCTTGGGTGAATACCATCTGGTCCTGGTGATTTATTACTGTTTAGTTTATCAATTTGTTCCAAAACCTCCTCTAATGACACCTCAATTTGGGACAGTTCCTCAGATCTGTCACCCAAAAAGAATGGCTCAGGTTTGGGAATCTCCCTCACATCCTCAGCCATGAAGATCAATGCAAAGAGTTCATTTAGTTTCTCCGCAATGGCTTTATTGTCCTTGAGTGCTCCATTAGCATCTTGATTGTCCACCCCGGAACCTGCATGGCGCATATAAAAAGCTCAGTGCTCTTCCACTGGGCAGCTGGGGGTCTCAGGATGGGAGACGCGCTGGGGCTGCCCCAGGATTCCTCTGGTGGTGGTGGGGCTGGCTCAGGGCTTCTCTGGTCATGAGGGGGTGGGCCCTTGTGCAGAAAGGACAGGGCCGGAGGACTAGCCTCCCCAAAGTGGGGGTCCACCCTCAGCCTATGCCTATTAGGGAAGATGTCCGTTAGTATGTTTGACATATTCTATGCAACAACAACAGCATCACAACATTCAATGTTATTGTATCTCCCAAACTACTGTACTACTTATTGTAGTGGTCCCCAAACAGGGGGGGCACAGAGAAACATTCAGGGGGATGTGGTGGGGTCTGGGCCAGCACCCAGAGTGGGTGGGATGGGAGCGCCACCCCACCCTGCTCTGCCCCCAGCTCTGCTCTGGCTGCTGGCCCCAGCTGCCCCACCCCCCACCCTGGCTCAGCCATGGCTCTGCTCCCAGCCCCCCAGCCTCAGCCCAGGTCCCGCTCCTGGCCCGGCTCCAGGGTAAGGGGCGGGGGCACCACCCTGAAAAGTTTAGGGACCACTGACTTATTATGAAATGATATTAGCTATGAATGCAACATTTTAGAAGTGTCCACAGGACTTCAAACACTGAAGAAATGTGATGATATGAGAGATGTTATTAAAATTTTAGCTAGCTCTTTCACTGTAGTCATTAATTGTTTCTGGTTAAATGGTTAATTGACTGTATGAATTCCCAAATAGAATTTTGATGCCAAAAGAAAATGTATGCATACAAGCTAATAAATAATAGTGCACACATGAAAATGTACCAAATAATTATAGCATTCTCAAATTTACCTGCTGTACTGCATGTACCAACAGTCTCAAAGGAACTGAAGTACCTTTCCCTTCAAGTGCAACCTTACAATGTGTGACAGGTTTCAGAGTGGTAGCCGTGTTAATCTGTATCAGCAAAAAAAACGAGGACTTCTTGTGGCACCTTAGAGACTAACAAATTTATTTGGGCATAAGCTTTTATGGGTTAGAACCCACTTCATCGGTTTTAGCCCACGAAAGTTTATGCCCAGATAAATTTGTTAGTCTCTAAGGTGCCACAAGTACTCCTTGTTTTTTTTCTTAGAATGTGTGTTCAGTATGTAAATCATGTGATGGAATGAATGTGTTTCAGGAACAGCAGGTGCTCTCAACTACAGCTAATGAACCTGAGACCCACACAGCTCTGCTTTCTTCTATTAACATGCCCCTTCCCAGCCTCTTCACTAACAAAAACCACCTGCTCAGGTGATTAGCTGTCTTACAGTCCTCTGAGATATGGACATTTATGAAGCAAGTTAGGAACCTAAAGGCAAACAATCCCCCTGAGGAGTTTACATTCAGTGGTACAATGTTATACAGCTAATAGAGCAGGAATTGCAAATTAAGGCATTTACACCATGCATGGTAATTTTACTTGCAAACCTACACTTTCTCTTTTCAAATGTATATCGTTCTGAACCACAGTATACTCAACCTGTTGCAGCCAAAGGCTACACTGAAGAATATTAAGGTTGCATAGTCACTCACTCAACAAAATTAGAAAATCCCAAAATAAAGGTTGACTCTGCAAGCTTAATTAGACCCCTTTGGGTGTATGCAGTATGATACAGTCTTTAATTACATGATAACATACCATTTTCCCCCACAGGATCAGTCTTCTTCTGTGCACAGGCACAGGATGCCTGGTGCTCACAGAATGAGCAGTATTTGGTTTTATCTTTATTATTCAGTGTTTGGTCTTATTTAATACACACCATTCAAACACTGTTCTGAATTCAAAATTATCAGTTACCTCATAGGTAGCATGTGAGTGCTTCAGTAACTTTAATTTATTTTCACAGCATCCCTGTGAGGTAAGGGGGTATTTTTATTCCCATTTTACAGATGGGGAAGAGAGGCACAAAGAGATTAAGCTCAATAGGGTCCACTAATTTAGGGTCCCTGATCTGAGGCACTCAGAACCTGATTGAAAAATCTTAGTTCTTAGCATTATATAGTTCTTTGCATTATATAGTATTTTATAGATTCAAAGTACTGCTCCCATTGACTTCAGTTTTCAGCTGAGTGCTCAGTATTTCCACAAATCAGACCTCAGATGTCTCAAATCAGGCACCCTAAAAATGAAGAACACTCAAATTAAACTCTTTACAGGTGACAATTAAGTGACATGCCCAGCAAAACAGGAACTTTGTGGAAGAGGCAGAATCCATTTCTCTAGGGGCACATTCAGCTGCCTCAAACACAAAATCATCCTCTCTTCCTAATCTCATTCACTATATACTTTCCAGCTTCTGCAATAAATAAGACGGGACTGTGAGCTTTGTTTCGGACATCTCCATTTTGCCTCTTTCCTGCTCCAATTCTCTGGATTGTTGATTTACAACTAAAAGGAATATTTTGAACTATGGACTGATGACACAGGGAAGAATTAGTGGGGAAAGCAAAAGTGGATGGGAATCTGGGAGGCAGTGACCATGAGATGGTCGAGTTCAGGATCCTGACACAGGGAAGAAAGGTAAGCAGCAGGATACTGGACTTCAGGAAAGCAGACTTTGACTCCCTCAGGGAGCGGATGGGTAGGATCCCCTGGGGGACTAACATGAAGGGGAAAGGAGTCCAGGAGAGCTGGCTGTATTTCAAGGAATCCCTGTTGAGGTTACAGGGACAAACCATCCCGATGAGTCGAAAGAATAGTAAATATGGCAGGCGACCAGCTTGGCTTAATGGTGAAATCCTAGCGGATTTTAAACATAAAAAAGAAGCTTACAAGAAGTGGAAGGTTGGACATATGACCAGGGAAGAGTATAAAAATATTGCTCGGGCATGTAGGAATGAAATCAGGAGGGCCAAATCGCACCTGGAGCTGCAGCTAGCAAGAGATGTCAAGAGTAACAAGAAGGGTTTCTTCAGGTATGTTGGCAACAAGAAGAAAGCCAAGGAAACTGTGGGCCCCTTACTGAATGAGGGAGGCAACCTAGTGACAGAGGATGTGGAAAAAGCTAATGTGCTCAATGCTTTTTTTGCCTCTGTCTTCACTAACAAGGACAGCTCCCAGACTGCTGCGCTGGGCATCGCAACATGGGGAGTAGATGGCCAGCCCTCTGTGGAGAAAGAGGTGGTTAGGGACTATTTAGAAAAGCTGGACGTGCACAAGTCCATGGGGCCGGACGAGTTGCATCCGAGAGTGCTAAAGGAATTGGCGGATGTGATTGCAGAGCCATTGGCCATTATCTCTGAAAACTCATGGCGAACGGGGGAAGTCCCAGATGACTGGAAAAAGGCTAATGTAGTGCCAATCTTTAAAAAAGGGAAGAAGGAGGATCCTGGGAACTACAGGCCAGTCAGCCTCACCTCAGTCCCCGGAAAAATCATGGAGCAGGTCCTCCAGGAATCAATCCTGAAGCACTTACACGAGAGTAAAGTGATCAGGAACAGTCAGCATGGATTCACCAAGGGAAGGTCATGCCTGACTAATCTAATCGCCTTCTATGATGAGATTACTGATTCTGTGGATGAAGGGAAAGCAGTGGATGTATTGTTTCTTGACTTTAGCAAAGCTTTTGACACGGTCTCCCACAGTATTCTTATCAGCAAGTTAAAGAAGTATGGGCTGGATGAATGTACTATAAGGTGGGTAGAAAGTTGGCTAGATTGTCGGGCTCAACGGGTAGTGATCAATGGCTCCATGTCTAGTTGGCAGCCGGTGTCAAGTGGAGTGCCCCAGGGGTCGGTCCTGGGGCCGGTTTTGTTCAATATCTTCATAAATGATCTGGAGGATGGTGTGGATTGCACTCTTAGCAAATTTGCGGATGATACTAAACTGGGAGGAGTGGTAGATACGTTGGAGGGCAGAGATAGGATACAGAGGGACCTAGACAAATTGGAGGATTGGGCCAAAAGAAACCTGATGAGGTTCAGTAAGGATAAGTGCAGGGTCCTGCACTTAGGACGGAAGAACCCAATGCACAGCTACAGACTAGGGACCGAATGGCTAGGCAGCAGTTCTGCGGAAAAGGACCTAGGGGTGACAGTGGACGAGAAGCTGGATATGAGTCAGCAGTGTGCCCTTGTTGCCAAGAAGGCCAATGGCATTTTGGGATGTATAAGTAGGGGCATAGCGAGCAGATCGAGGGACGTGATCGTTCCCCTCTATTCGACATTGGTGAGGCCTCATCTGGAGTACTGTGTCCAGTTTTGGGCCCCACACCACAAGAAGGATGTGGATAAATTGGAGAGAGTCCACCGAAGGGCAACAAAAATGATTAGGGGTCTGGAACACATGACTTATGAGGAGAGGCTGAGGGAACTGGGATTGTTTAGTCTGCAGAAGAGAAGAATGAGGGGGGATTTGATAGCTGCTTTCAACTACCTGAGAGGTGGTTCCAAAGA
The DNA here is from genome assembly GCF_965152275.1 of Natator depressus. Classification (NCBI taxonomy): domain Eukaryota; kingdom Metazoa; phylum Chordata; order Testudines; family Cheloniidae; genus Natator; species Natator depressus. The sequence continues at coordinate 243,310,744 of NC_134235.1, read as the reverse complement.
GGATGGTTCTAGACTATTCTCAGTGGTAGAAGATGACAGGACAAGGAGTAATGGTCTCAAGTTGCAGTGGGGGAGGTTTAGGTTGGATATTAGGAAAAACTTTTTCACTAGGAGGGTGGTGAAACACTGGAATGCGTTACCTAGGGAGGTGGTAGAATCTCCTTCCTTAGAAGTTTTTAAGGTCAGGCTTGACAAAGCCCTGGCTGGGATGATTTAATTGGGGATTGGTCCTGCTTTGAGCAGGGGGTTGGACTAGATGACCTCCTGAGGTCCCTTCCGACCCTGATATTCTATGATTCTATGACCTTTCAATCTTTTGGAAGTTACCAGAGACACTTTTGTAAGCCAGCAGACTATTCCATCACTGCTACAAACTTGATCTAAGGACTTTGCAATCACCTGTACGTATATCGCAAAAAGAAAAGGAGTACTTGTGGCACCTTAGAGACTAACCAATTTATTTGAGCATAAGCTTTCGTGAGCTACAGTTCACTACAGACTAACACGGCTGTTACTCTGAAACCTGTATGTATATGACTTCTTAACCATTCAATAACTCTTCTTTCTATTAAGAAAATCTTTCATTCGTTTACTAAAGATTATCTGACAGTGTGATATTTGGGTAAAATCTGAGATACATAATGACCTGGGGGTAAGTGTCTGATCCTCTGGGATTAGTAGAACCTCACATATGGTGAATTGGGTTTTCAGTAACCTCTCACCATATTAGATCTGTTTGTCGGGATTGGAGAAAAGGGCTGGAATGCCCAAGGGGGACTGTGTTTGGCTTCTGGTTAACCACTGTGGTACTGCAGAAGCTGCCTTGGTGAGTCTAACTATAGACCAAGCCACCAGTTTTGGGTGATTTTCTGCTCTGATTTTTGCAGTCTGCCCCAGCGTGGCATTCTCAGTGTGGTCCATCCCAGGCACCCCCATTCACAGTGTTTTTTGTTTTAATGGAATTTCCTAGGTTTTAATAAAGCAAACTAAAACACAGAAATTCAATCATGTGAAACCATATTAGCTACCATATCGGTCACCAGCAGCTTAGGAACCTTTAGATCCACAGCTCAAGTGGCAGAAATCTTTGCTAAAAGAATAAATTATAGCAGTAATAGGTTGTCATCTTCTGGGTGAGCTAGCCACTAGACAGAGTATGAGACAGAGGCCCTTTTATCTAGGCACACCATTCATCCTGTTTTAAGCCAGACAGTCTCTTTTCCTGTGGGTTGTCCTTCGTCCAGTAGTGAGACAAAACTGGATGTGGTTTTCTCTGGTATCATGGGTGGGTGATGCCATTTTGAAGATCATGCCAGTCCAGCCCTGCTAGCATGAACTTGCGTACACCGTGTACACAAGGGCAGAGCAGCATGCTCTTCAAAACAGCATCCTCCATGAGGCATGACCTAGCACACATGCCAGCAGGTGTGTGGACACCAGCAGGGAGGCATTGAGAGCACAGGAGAGACACTGTCACCACTCTCAGCTCTGATGCCCAGTGCCACAGCAGCCCAGCGCAACCACGGGCTGCAATCATGGGGAAAGTCCTGCTCAGCCCCTGTAGCCCTGGGCTGGAGCACACTTGGTGCAGATGGAATCTTTGGAGAATTTACAAACTAACAAGATTCTAAGCATGTGTAAACTGAAATTTTTTGAAAGTTATAAATTAGCCATATTTTGTGCAAATTTTCACAGGGATAGGAAAAGGCTCATACTTATTATGGACAACCCCTACACACCAAATTTCAAATCCCTGCTCCAAGACCTGTAGGAATTAGAGCTTCTCAACAAAATAATTGTAGGATTTATTTATTTAACGTGGGCAAAACATTTTCCCAAACCTCATTCTAAGAATTGGTATAATTTCTGTTGAACTTCCCCCCTTGCTCCCCCACACACTGAAAATTTCATCCCAATATGTTAAAGAATGACAAATGTATAAGCAACTGAAAACAGGGTCATATAAATGAGAAATGTCAGGTAATCTTAACTATAGGAATTACTAGCTAAACCAGCTCTAAGTATTATTGATGCTGCTTGTTTCATATTTTGCCTCATGTGAAGCAGCTAGAGAAAAACAAATACACCAGTAACATGAATATCTGCTTTAAGTATCTGATGTGTTTATTATCAGTCCTTTAGTAAAAGATGATGGTACTCTATACATCAGCTCCCACCCAATATATATTGGCCCTATTTACCTTCATCCTCCACAAGGAACACTTCTCATTGCTTTCTATAGCACCAGTTCAGCAAAGTTCATAAACTTGTCCCTGATGTTAAGTATATAAGGAGATGCTATTGTGAAATAAGATAGGGTGTGAATTTAAAGCACAATAGCTATTCTGCACTAGCTCACCATGTGGACACACTTATTCTGTGCTAAAAGTGCCTATCTGCACTTTACCTTAATCCACTTCCAGCAGGGAGCTACTGCAGCTCAAGTGAGCTGTAGCTCATGAAAGCTTATGCTCAAATAAATGTGTTAGTCTCTAAGGTGCCACAAGTACTCCTTTTCTTTTTGCGAATACAGACTAACACGGCTGCTACTCTGAAACCTGTAACAATACAGTCACACACAAAAATTCCCCCAGGAGTAGAGAATTAAAGAAACCCCTCTGACAACCCAGTTCCTGTTTCTCTGCCACCCTCCCCCCCGACACGAGCCTAGCTGGGGGGCCAGACACCCACAACCCCTCCCCCCCCCGAGCCCACATGCAGCCCCTCCAGACAATATACCTGAACCCCCCCTTCCCAGAGCCCAACCATGGGGCTCCCCCAGCCCAGATACGTGCACCCTGTCCCCACCAGAGCCCGGCCGCAGGGCACCCCCCCCCAGCCCAGACACACCCTCATAGTGCAGCTGTGGGTCCTGCCTTGCCCAGACACCCCCCTTCCCTCCCCGCCGAGCCCAGGGATCCAGAGGGAGAAACAGCCTGATGCTTGGCCCCAGGCTTGCATGGAGTTTACTGCGTGCCATCCTCTCCTTCCCTCAGGGCATGCTGAGAACTGCAGCTGCCCGGAACCCTGTAGCTCCCTCTCCCTCCCCACAGCAGTGTTTCCCTTGTGCAAGCTGGGCTCTGCTGAGTCCAGTGGACCCTAGTGGTGACTAGCAGCACTGCAGCCCATTTCTGTGGGGAAAAGAAAAGGAGTACTAGTGGCACCTTAGAGACTAATCAATTTATTTGAGCATAAGCTTTCGTGAGCTACAGCTCACTTCATCGGATGTTCTGCACACACAACATTATTTCTGCAAAATTCTGCATTGCGAAGTGGAGCAGAATTCCACCAGAAGTAGCAAGTAGCAGGGAAAGCATCTACAGATTTCCTTAATTTCCCTGCCAGAAGCCAAGTTGTACAAGCACTCTTACTTCACTCTTCTACTTTTGTTGAAGTAACTTATCTCAGGGGTTTCTATAGCCTTCAATCATCATGGTATCTAAAATCAGCCATGATGATTCCAGCTTTGAAAACTCATCCCAGAGCACTGCTCTTTGCTACAGTGCTGGGGGAATGTGGTTTAGTACCTCTTCTGGTTGCTCAGAAGGCCCACCCCAGCATTTGACTGTAGCCTCTCTAAACTTTATCCCCTGGCATTTGTTCTTGAAACTGTGCCAGGTTGAGCAGGGGCACAGAGAGAGCAGTAGATGGGCAGTCTGGAGAGCAGATTGCATCAATGCAGGCAAAGAAAAAGGCAGCACCAAGGGAGGGATTAATAAGATGGGGGAAAAGAGAAAACAATCAATTACAGGAGGAAGAACAGAGGAGCAGCCTCTCAGACAGGAGAGGACCTTTTCACAGGATGTTCAGCAACTTCATTTACCTCATTTTCTGCCACTGTAATGTATTTATTGTGTTATTTTAAGTGTATTTTGGTAAAATTTCATGGAAACTGAAATTCTGTTCTAAAAACATGAAAAATCATCATTTTTTTCTGATGCAAGTTTTGGTTTCAATGAGCTTCCTTTCACTGGAAATAGTCTTGATCTAATGCAAAAAAAAATAATAAAATCAGGATCCATTTAAAATACAGTAAAGAATGCCTGAATTCTGACCATTCTGAATTTTGCTGAAAATATTTCAACAACGTCCTACTGTCACACACATGCAATTTGTGAAATAGGCTGCATAATTATAACAACATATATATTTTGATTATACACTAATGCATTTCAGCAGACAATTTTTTAAAAACTTTTGTTTATTTGTAATTCTACTTATGATGTAAATAACAAAACAAAGACTTTCACTCATAAGATAAAGTTGTACTCCTTGTGCACAGCTGATCACCAAAAAGAATATTGGAGCTGGTTATAATAAATTTGCATATATTCCTAAAAAATGCCAGCAGACCCTTAGCAATGGCAGCTCTGCTACAAATCACTCTAATAAATTCACCTGACTTAAGAACAGTGCCATCTTGTGAGCAGGTCAGCTGAGAAATGCAAAGCAAGCAGAGCATCTCTGATGCCGCCACTGCTCCCAAGATAATGCTCTCATCAAATATGAGGAAACCATTATCCTATGCATAAATTTATTATAGAATAAATCATTTTAATTTTACATTCTCCAGATACTGAGTATAGCTATAATTCCTCTAAAAAATAAATGTGTTTGTTAAGGCCACAGACTGAGCATGAACACTGCACCCCCTAGAGTGTCTGAAAATGAAACCTTCCCATTTCAGACTCTGCAACTATTATGGTAAAATAAAACTGCTTTGATGGAGCAGGGGGAGGATCTGGATTAGCCACAGGGGACATAATGATTGATCAAATCAAATATACTAGTAGGTACAATTGTGTTCCAAATTAAGCTCCCAAAACACAATTACAAGAAGCCATCTCACTGTCTTTTTGGTAGCTTTTGTATTTTTCAGTAGAATAGATAACCATCTGCATCTCAGAGACTTATGACTCTCCCTTTGTGCCCCATATTATTACCTACTTACAAAATGAGCCAAAGAAACAGAGAGACTTCATATCCTCTGGTATCTTTGCATTTTCATTTCTTTCTCAATGGGATTACTGGTGATATAAGGTACTATTCAAGGTGAGCAAGAGTATCATGATCTGGCCCTTACTAATTATGACACTCTGTACCTCAGAACTGCATCCTGGACTCCCATATTCACCACTGTCATATGATTATATGTTTCGTACAATGCAAGCCGTGTGATAGTCTTGATCTGTTGAACATTAATATCCTGTTGGACTGTATGTATTGTCATCATATGTGAAGTTATGAGGTATTGCTATATGCATTACTGAAATATGTTGTGAGGTTAGTCCACCTCGTCAGTAGGGACAAAGGAGCACCCATCACTGGCCAGACAGGCATTAGTGGCCCATCAAGAAGAATCCACTCTCCCCGAGGCTTCTCAGAGAGGGCACACACACAATGAGGACCGCCTGACCAACGGGGACTGCCTGACTCCATGTCACAGCAAGGATCTTTCTAGCAACTGGAAGAAGGTATAAGAGAGTAACAGTGACATCATCACTTGGCCTCTCTCCCCCTCCTTCTCAATGCCTGGAAGACAAAGACTTTGAACTAGAGAGATTGGTTCAAGGCTGGAAGGGAGTCCAGTCTGTGTATTGAGGAACTGTAAGCTGCCTGTAAGGGTGAGAGACTGCTTGATTCAAATTTTGCTTAGTCTGTTAAATAATAAAAAAAATAGAAACACAGTCTAAATTCTAACTTTAAGTAGTCAACTTTGACCTCTATGCCTGCTGCTTATAATCACTTAAAATCTGTCTGTCTTTCTGTAGTTAATAAATGTAGTTAATATTTTATTTAAAACAGTGTGTTTTTTGTTGAAGAACTTGGGGAATCTCAGCTCAGATTACAAAGGCTAGCGCACATCCACTTTCCTTTGAAGACGTGGCAAACTTATTAATGAGCTTGCACTGTCCAAGGGAATGTTGAGCAGTGTAAGATGGTATATTTCTGGGGTGCAAGGCTGGGAGCTGGGATGATTTGCTGGTGCCTCTCTCTGTATGATTTATGTGTGGCTCAGGAAGTATTCTTGCAATTTCCTGGGGTGTATGGCGCCACATATTGATGACTGAGTGATCACAGTGCCTAGAGAGGTGTTGCTACTTGTCACTGACATAGCTTTGTGAGAGACAGACAAGGCTAAAGTTGAGGGGGCATAGCAGTCCCACAGTTCCAGGTTGTACCCCGGGGATCCTGTCACATTAATTCACAGGATTTGGTAATTTGCAGTACCCCTCCCAGTCATTACTGTGAATTAGAAAGGGTCTATTGTATCCGTATGGAATCCCAATATTATGCATCTTTCTAGTCTGTGGTACCAGATTTTGGTCTCAGCTACCTATGTACAACTTACATTGAATCTGAAGGCAGAATTTGGTGCACAGTAAGACATGTATAACAGCAGGACCCCTGCCCCCCCAATTAACTGATCTGTAGTCCTCCTTTTGATCTAAGGGCTTGCAATGGGGTACACTCACCTCTCGCAAGTGCCCCATCTCAGTGTATGTACCTGCTTCCTCTCTCTCAGTTTGTGGTGGCTCAGCCCTCCAGCCGAGTCAGACCGTTTGTATGCGAGATAAAAATCAACCCCCTTCTGGGATATACATCTAACAAGGGGCCTATCTCAGTGTCTTCTGTAAGGTCCCTCGATCTGCAATCATATCTTTGGGCTTGCTCCTCAATCAGTCCATTAGGACTTATTTCAAACTGTCTTTCAGCCCTTTCTGAGCTCTTTCAAATTGTCCCGGCTCTTCAAGCAGTCCGAGTGCTGGTGTGGGACCATGCCCCTTTAAATAAACTGTCACTGCTACAGCTCCCTGGGCCACTTCCCCATGGCTCTAGCACATTCTTCACCCTTGCCTCCGGGCCTTGTTCTGGTGGAGCCCCAGCAGCAGCAGAGAGCTCCTTCGCATATCCTCCCCCCCCCACCCCCGGCCTAAGCCAGGACTTCTCTGTCTGAGGGCCTGTAGCTCCCAGCCAGCCAGGGACACCATCCACTCTCAGCCAGCTCGAGCAAGGAACTGATCTCCCGCTGTCCCTGCAGCTCTTCTTATACTAGCCTGCTGGGCCCAATTAGCTGCTTCCCACACAGCTGCTCTAGGCAGCATGGAGGACCCCTCTACTATCCTTTTCTGGGGCAGAGTGCAGCAGGGCCACAAGGCCTCCAGCCGGGGGCCTCTGGATCTAGTCCACCTCGTCACAGGGTTACAAAGCCTCAAGGATCACTGAATACATTAGTCTCCACTAGGACGAGATCAGGTCATGGTCACACAGGACTCACGAAGATAAGAAGAACGGCCATACTGAGTCAGACCAAAGATCCATCTAGCCCACTATCCTGCCTTCCGACACTGGCCAATGTCAGGTGCCCCAGAGGGAATGAACAGAACAGGTAATAAAGTGATCCATCCCCTGTTGCCCATTCCCAGGTTCTGGCAAACAGAGGCTAGGGACACCATCCCTGCACATCTTGGCTAATAGCCATTGATGGACCTATCCTCCATGAATTTATCTAGTTCTTTTTAGTTATAGTCTTGGCCTTCACAACATCCTCTTGCAAAGCGTTCCACAGGTTGACTGTGTGTTGTGTGAAAAAATACTTCCTTTTGTTTGTTTTAAACCTGCTGCCTATTCATTTCATTTGGTGACCCCTAGTTCTTGTGTTATGAGAGTAAATAACACTTCCTTATTTGCTTTCTCCACACCAGTCATGATTTTATAGACCTCTATCATATCCCTCCTTAGTCATCTCTTTTCCCAGTCTTATTAATCTCTCCTCATCTGGGAAGCTGTTCTTCATCCCTAATCATTTTTGTTGTCCTTTTCTGAATCTTTTCCAATTCCAATGAAGGCAGAGAAAGAGAGCTAGGTCTGTGCTCCTGAGAGAGATCACTTCTCTGGTATTTCTATAATTGTTTTATGTGGTTAAAGGGCTGTTCAATAAAGAAATGGTGAACTTTTGGAAACTCCATCTCCACCTGGAATCCACTCACGCTGTCTCCACCTGGAATAGCCATACACTAAAGCCAACATGGGGATATATGTAGGCCACTCTCTTCTTAGCTATAGTATTGTCAAACCATTAGTTAGGTTGGAGGGGGTAGGGTGGCCCGTATTTTTAAAAAGTGTTCTAAATATTCGGAGAATAGAGTTATGATGCCCAATAGCCATAATGGGTTTGTCACATGTCACATTTCCTTTTATTGAAATCACAATCTTTTTTTTTCCAGACACTCAGAATAGATAAACTTTTGTTTGAAATATGATTATTCAAATTAGCTCCCAGGATCACATTAGATAATCCCAAATTTCAGCCAACACAACATTAATACACAAATTATAGGCCCAGCAGCAGTTTATGAAAAATGTTGATAAAACTAGCTCTGATTATTTGAAAGATAATCCTTTAATAATTAAAAAAAGGAGGGAACCAATGGGTTGGTTTACTTTTTAAAGTTTATCACAGGATTCACTTTGCTATAATGTAATCTTTTAAAATGTTGCTGAAAAATATGAATGATACAAAAAGTCATGCTATAATTATCTTTTAAATGAAACTGGGAGAACTAAAAACCTATAATTTATCCTTAATAGAGACGAATTTTAAAGAGGTATAGTACTGATTATATCCATTAGTGGAAATACATATACTTAGTAAAATGCATCACAAGCTTTCTTGTCTTTCCCCTTAACATAAAATCAGCTATATTCTTGCAAAACTTTTACAGTGTTTATAGCAATCATCTTTGCCAACTTCCTGCCAGTATTTTCCTTGGTCTGGTCTCTTTGCATCTTCATTTCATTCTCAAATTACCATACTACCTGTTATCCAAGTTACTGAAATAATACGTATTTTCTACTGGGTGAGTGTCCCTTACAGAAATATAAAGGCTACACTGACTCATAGCTGAATAGCACAGGTATATTTGGATGTTATTTAGGTAATGGCTCATTTCAGCTGTGTGGGTTATCAAAGCCCTTAGCCCCTAGAAATTATGTCATATTTGTGGACAACACAACATGTATAATACAAAAAGGCCATTTTATACAGTGAGTACAGAACATGCAATTCTTTATATACAATATTCAGACTTGTCACATATCACACTTAACCACACTGGTACGTATGCTGTGCCTATCAGTTTATAAACACACACACATTTTATAAATTGTGGCATGTTATAACAAAAAAAACCAGAAGCTTCTTTTCATGCTATTCTTAAGGCACCAAGGTCTTGAAAAATTAATTTCCCTATAGCAAAATTATTGGCCATATTCAAAGGAATCAAATACATTATACAGATGGTCATGCTGTTCAGGATTCAAAACACTCATCCCATCTGCTGCTGCTAGCAGTTCACAATACTGTATTCTGCATTACAAAGTTTAGTAAAAGTACAGATATGACCACATATCTACTACAATTTCAGTACTTAGCCATCTTGAAAGTATCTAAGGTTACAAAATGAATTCACTTTTAGTTTTCACTCCAGAACCTCCTAGCTCCATTATATCAGTATACAATCTCTTGCAACCATTGAAACTTTGCCACCTCTTTATCACCTGCTCAAGCCTTCCAGAATCTCCTTGGCCTCCTAGTCCTGCTACACAAAGTTCCCTTACCAGTCTCCATGGTTTCACCTGCCTTTCCTCTTCCGTTGCCTAACCCAGGCTGGTTATTATGCAGGAACCAAGCACAGGACAGGGAGTATGGCAAATTAGGTTCTAGTTCTATCAGACTTGATGTGTAATCTTCAGTAAGTCTCTTACCTATCTGTGCCTCCATTTCTCCACGTGTACAACCAGGATAAATAATATTTACTTTTCCTCACAGAGCTACTGTGAGGAAATATTAATTTATGTTTGTAAAGTGTTTGCAACCAGCAATGGAAGGCACTGTAGAAGTGCAAAGTATATTATTTATTAGTTTGTTCAAGCTGAATTCAGACCCAATTAATAGCATATGCATATGTATATATTTTAAAAAGAGGAACAAAGTCTGCAGGAGAAGCTGAATTCTTCTCTGCAGTCTTCTCTCTTACCATCCTCAATCTGCCCTCTCATTGAAATCTTCGTAAAAATAGGAGGAATCTTATGAACTGGATAATTTTTGACTGGAACTGTACTTCTGCCTTTCTCTATTCGTTCATGATAAAAAAACTTGGGATATAGGATTCACTGTAATAACGATGGGAGCTGTACTTGTGACAAGTACTGCTACAATCCAAGCGCTGTACTAGAAGTAGCCCCTCCTGACATGAAGTGTGCGGGAGTGAAAACTAGTTAATTTTGGAGATACACTATTATCTATATATCACTTATGCTTCTCTTTGGAGTGGCTTCAGTCAAACTCCTAGCATGTCAGCCTGGCCTTTCTGGCTGACAGACATTCATTGCTCATACTTTTCACTTTTTCTCTACAGCCTAGCAAATAAATCATACTGGATTAAGATAAACTAATTTTGGTCATCTAGCTCAACAGTACTGAACAGTAAATGGTTAGCGGCAAAAAATGGAAAACATGGGTATGTATAAAGAGCTCTTTGCTTGCTAAAAAGACGCTAAGCTGTAGTGGTGGTCAGCCACATAGCTGAGCTATAGCTGCCTACAGATTTGACTTATAATTGTGAGCATTACTCCAGCTGCTTGAAGGTTAATGGAAAGACAATATTAACATACAAAAGGGCAATTCAGGGCCTATGTGGATTTTTACTCTTTTTGTTCTGTGTCTGTACAGTCCCTACCATAATGGGGTCCTGCTCCATGACTGCAGCTCCTAGGCACTATGATAATACAGATTATTAAATAAACAGTGAGCTATAACACCCCTAGGAGGGGAAGGTTTGCTATCTTATAGCATCCCAGCATGCATCTAAAGACCCACTTGGAAATTCTCTGTGAGGAAACAGCTTAGCCCCTCAATCTTTCTACTATGGCAACAAAGCGTCTCGGAGATTTTCCAGTGGGCTTGGTTCTTTGCAGGTAAAACGCCAGAGCACGACTGATGTTGAGGAAGTGTAGTGTCTTGTCCTCAGGAGAGGCATGAGATTTTAGGCAAAAAAACAGGTAAGTGAATTAATAGGTTGATGTGGAATTCGGACACAACTTTGGGGAGGCATTTGGGGTATAACTGCAGGGAGACCATCTTCTTGTGGAATACCATTTAGGAGGGTCTGGCATCATGGCCACTAGCTCACTGACCTTCTGGCTGAAGTGATGGCTACTAAGAACACCACTTTCATGAGAGGTGGGTCGTGGGACAGGTTGCCATATGTTCGAAGGGTGGCCCTGTGAGAGTTGATAGAATGACGTCAAGATCCCACTGGAGAGTTGGCTTGATGACCGGTGGGAAGGTTCTGATCAAGCCTTTCATAAAGCATACTGTTATTGCGTGTGTGAAGACAGGGCATCCTTCCACCATGGGAAGGAAGGGACTAAGTGCTGCTAGGTGTACATGAAGCGAGTTAAGGGCTAAACCTGATGTCTTTAGGGTGAGGAGATAGTTGACAATAATTGGAATGGTCACCATGTCAAGGGAATAGTGGTGATGGCGTCCGCATTCTGAGAAGTGGAGCCATTTAGCCCGGTACCGTATTCTGGTCAACTTTTCCTGCTCTGGTTAAGGATCTCTTGGACCAAGACAGAACAGGAGCATTCTATGTCCAACACCCATCCAAATACCAGGCCATGAGGTGAAAGGAACTCGGGTTGGGGTGCCTGAACCTTCCGCGGTCCTGCAGTGGGGAGATCCAGGAATGGGTGGATCCTGACAGTAGGCAGGTGAACAGCATCAGGCAGTCTGTGAACAAGAACTGTCTGGGCCAATAAGGTGCTAGGAGGATGTTGGTGGCTCCACCCTGATGAATTTCCTGGAAAACTTGAAGTATAAAGGGAATAGGAGGGAAGGCGTATCAAAGGTCACCCATCCAGGGGAACAGGTGAGTATCACCCTGGGAGTTGCTGCCGATGGCTCCCATCGAGCAGTGAGAAGCTTTCTGTTCATCCGGGACACAAAGTGGTCCCACAGGTGAGTACCACACTGCACAAAGAGACTGGTCAAGACTGTGTCATGTATCTCACTTTTGTGGTCTATGCAGAGAGTTCTACTCAGGCTGTCCACTTGGGAGTTCTGAATGCCCGAAAGGTATCTGGCCTGTATGGTAACCTGGTTTCTAACACACCCGTTCCACAGTATAACTGCCTCAGAGAAGAAGGAAGGAGATCTCCCTCCTCCCTGTTTGTTGATATATGCCACCACAGTGATATTGTCCAATAGGATTTGCATGTGGAGGGAGCGTATGAGGAGAAGGAAGCCCTTGCAGGCTAGGTGGACTGCTCTGAGTTCCAGCACATTTATGTGTACTCTGGCCTCTCATGGTGTCCATGTACTGTTGGCTGTGTGGAGGGTCCACGTGGGCACCCCATCCTGTAAGGAAGATGTCCTTCATGATGGTGGCCCTTGGAATGGGAGGGCTGAAGGGGGTCCCACCATGACCTTGGACAGATTAGACCATCCAATGAGAGAGGCAAGAACTTCTGAGGAAATGGTGACTCTGGAATCAATGCGGTCTCTGGTCATCCTGTAAGTCGAGTGGAGCCAGGCTTGTACGCACCACAGGTGAAGGCTGGCAAAAGGTATACCTTGATATTGCTGGTGGTCATCTAGTGGAGAGGGCAACAATGGGATGACTGCATCACCCGGCAACAAGAAGGCTCCAGTCTCCACATCCTTCTCCTTGTACACTGATGGAACCAGCTGGCACGCAGCGGAAGAACTGTAGGATTCCTGCGATGGTGCTGGGCACCTGTGATAAGGGTCCCAGTGGGCTCCAGTATGGCCAGAAAGGGATCCATGTCTCGGTATTCCCCTTGGAAAGTGATACCATGCATCCATGGGGAGGTCATAACTGGGTGGATCAGGTAGCTTCAGCTCCCCTGTGCGGGCTCTTGTGCCATGTCAAAGACATTGGTGCGACTATGTGCTCAGACTCCTCCGAGTCCAATGATGGCGCCATCAGAAATGGTGGTACCGACAGTCACGAGACACCCATAGCCGATGGATAGGAAAGGGGCCTCTCCTGCAACAGGAGCAGCGGTTCATCCTCTGGAGTAGGAACTTCTCTGATGACCGTTGGGCCTGACAGGAGTAGAGATTGTGGCTAGGGGAGGAAGACATCCTCCAGAGTTAGGAAAAATCTCTCTGTTTTCCAGAGTCCATGGGGTTCCCATTGAGACTCCAGAGATACCCGGTTCAACCATCGGAGCTAGCCAATCCCCACATTGTGAAGGCGGTACCAATCGTACAACCGGGCCCGCACTCATAGATAGAGTTGGCTTCTCTGTGTGTCCCAGTACCATGGGCACAGTCAGTACAATGGATCCCGCTTCTTCTTCACCTTACCCTCCATCCAGGGAGCCTTCAGCACCAGTTCCTCAGATCCATACATGATATCTCACCTAACCTGGCATGGCTTGGGTAGGAAACACCTCTCTTGTGAGCAGTCTGCTGTAAGGATCTGCTCTTATGTCCAAGGGAGCACTTTTTACTCTCCCTGGGGGGTCTTGTGTCCAGGGTCCTTGGGCTTCAGTACAGGAGGCTCCATGCCATGGCTTGGGCTCAAAGGGGCACTACTGGCCAGCTGAGACTGCTATACAAGGGATTCTCCCTGGCCAGGATCAGAGCGGGGCCTCACAGCTTCTTCCATCAGGAACTTGAAGAGCCTGTGCTCATGGGCCTCTCTGGATCTGGGCAGGAAGGACTTACAGGTGCTGCCCTTCACAGATGTTTGCCTCACTCAGACAGTAGAGGCACCGTTGATGCTCATCACTGATGGGAAGGAGCAAGGGCCGGAGACACAGTTTTTAAAGCCCAGAACACATGTTTTGGGGAGAATTCTGGACTGGGAGTGGTGGGGTTGTTCTGCAAGTAGTAACCAAGGCTAGTGGAAACCGAAGTGTGACTGATGTGTGGCTGGTAGGCTGCAACTAGACACAGAAACTCAGGGTGTTACCTGCATGCTTGTTTGACTGAGAGCAGTCCAGGTAGGAGCTACAACAGCAAAGCATCGTAAGACACTCAAGGTTGCAGAGTAGGTAGTGACACAGCCTCTCACTGATCTGGATTGCAATGTGGAATGTCATAACTGCATTAAAGGGGAACACAGTGCAGTGGGTGCAATCTTTTCCCCTTTGCACATCTCGACCTCAGATGTGAGTCCTCCACACTTCTGGAAATGAAGGGGACTATTCTCCTTAAAAAAACTAAAGGCTTCAAACTACAACCCATATTCACACAAGCAGGAGACGCAGTGATTCATGGAAGGGTTTTTATAATCAGTCCCCCACTCTGATTATTGTCATCACCAAAATTGTGATTTTGTATTCCTGAGTACACTACAGTTTTCGTCACAAGGTGCTTTGCATTTTTCCCCAAAGCAAGGAACTAGTTTTAAATCAAATTCATGTACAATGTTTTTTTAAAATTGCATCTCACATTTTGCCACAGATTTGAAGATCCTTTTCAACTTCTCCTATATCCTCAGCTAAATCAGAGGTATAACTGATCCAAATATAAATCTGTGTAAAAGCACTAACAACGGGGAGTACTTCAGATGTATATATATCTTCCTACTGTATTTTCCACTCCATGCATCTGATGAAGTGGGTCTTAGAGACTAACAAATTTATTTGGGCGTAAGCTTTCATGGGCTAAGGTGCCATAAGTACTCCTCATTGTTTTGGCTAAAACTCTGAAACCTGTAAAAGTACTGTTACAGCAAACAGTTATCCATGAGCTTCTCATACTGTTCCCAAAAGTATACAAGGAGTCTCACTAACTATTAAATCTTTTACTGATTTACCAAGTGTTCTCTAAGACTGCTGGTGAGGAACAGTTTTAACAAAGCATTATGCACACACAAACCTTCCAAGCCTTGGAGCAAGGTTATACATCCTGTCATTCTGCTCAGCTGGAAGTCAAGATGTAGTATGTAGTTATTCTTGATTTGTGGGAGACTCCTATGAAGACAGAGACGAAAGGGATGCAGATTCCAAGTGAATGTTAATTTGGTCAAGAACAGGTTTATCAAAGTAACTTATCTTTGGTGATGTGGGGGCGGGGAAGAGGGCCCGCAGGTGAAACTGTTGTCCTGGGCTTGGGAGAGGGGCTGGCACTAGCACCAGAGTTTGGTGGTAGACAGAAGCAGGGGAATGAAGCTGAGGCCTGGCCTGACATGAGTAATTAACACATGGAGGGGTGCCTCGTTTTTTGAAAGATAGAATTAGGGACGAAAATGAATCATCAGATTGAAAACAAAATTTTGTACTAAATAAGATAAGTAAATAGGTCTGTAGGCTAAGAAGACAGACTGTCCAAGCCAACAAAGATAAGAGGGAGAACATGCAAGGAACAATTTACTAAGAACTAGATAACAATGAATGTATCTATGAATCTCTATGAATGTAGAGATGAGGTAAAGAGGAAGTTGAACAATGGTCAGTGCATGGACAGTGCATGCTGCACAGGGATAGGTTCCTGCAAAATAACTAAGCCAATCCAAAAATGTGTGATGCAATGTATAGAAAATGCAACGAGATGTGTAATGTATATAAAGGGAGAAGGTTTCTGTGTAACATTGCAGCTGTGATGTACCCTGCACCCATCCCCTGTGTTTGAGTCTGATCAACTCAGCGTAGCACTGCTGTATGCCAAATAAAGATGCCCGAGTGACAAAGGCTGGAGTGGGACTCAGTTCTTGGGAAGCCGAGTCAAAAGAAGTCTCAAAGGGAATCCCAACAAGCACCTGGCTGCCTGCTGCTGCAGATGAGCAGGAGATCTAGCAGCAAACAACACAACTAGGAACCAAGGCAAGTAGAGGTCACTTCTCTGCCCTTGGAGAAGCAAGCAATGGTTTCTCCTGTCTGCCCTATGCCTCTCTATTTCCTGCTCCTCTGTTTCTCTTTTCCCTTAGACTTTCTTTTAAATACAACATTCACTTTAGACATCTGCAGCTTCCCACTATCCGATTCTGAAATCCCATTGATTTCCATGCCTTTACATTCTGCTGAAAACCCTTCCCTTCTGCTTCTTTAGATTCTCTTCCATGTTGCATTCCATGCAAGTAATCACGAATCAATAATATGGGCTCTCTCTCCAAGTTCTAATGACACTTGTTCGTTCAGGAAGAGTTAGCCATTCAGATCAGAATGTTCACATTTTTGCAGAACTTTATCACAAAAGTGTTCAACTCTGCAGCACACAAATGCCATTAGGCACAGTTATACGTCACGATTTTTTAAAATCTGTTTTTCCAGAAAATGGTGGACAGTGGAACTGCAGTGCATCTCTAAACCTGTAATGTAGATTCTGTATCATCCTGATTCCAACCAGTATTAACACCCACAGTAATAAAATGCTTCACTTTATCATCCTATTCAAGGCAAAGGACAACCCTGCTGCACTGACATATGGCTCTGCTCCTCTGGGTATGTAAGATGGCCTGCAAAATCTCCTTGACTAGGAAGTGATAATGCCTTTTAAAATCAATGACTGGCATTAATTTGCATTTCCACTGAGGAAATGTCATGTATCCTAATAAGTCTTCCTAAATAACGGATGGCTAACAATCATGATCCTGTTCTTTAGTATTTTTTTTAATTGAGTATATTTACAGCACATTACAGATTGCAGGGCTACCAGAATTTTTCTTCAGCAAGAAAGCTATCCTGAGGCTGAAAGCATAAAAAGTGATTCGTCTAGACAATTCCTGAAACAAAACAAAAAAACAGCAAGAAATAATGAGGACTAACTATGGTGAAATCTGAGTGACTGCCTTTTTTTAAAAAAATGAGACACCCCCCCAAAAAATTAATATTCTTATATGGAGTTGGGGTAAGGAACACTCACACTTGTCACTGGTATATGGCCACTACTTAAAATTTGTACTTATCCTGAAACCATTTCCACAGTACCAAGCCAACCAAATTTTTTATAGCTCTGGTAGGACATTTTTTTAAAAATCACCTAATTCTTCTTCTCACTTATTTTAAATTCAACCATATTGTAAACAGCAACATAAATCGCTGGAAGCTAAGATTCCAGGTTTTACAATATTGTAGAACATTCTTCTTTATCCCTTATGGTTCATGAGATATCTGAATTAAAAGGGTTTTATCACTGGTCAAGGATGCAAATATAGAAAGTGTAATTTTCATTCCGTTGTCTATTTCTGCATGCCTGAATAGAGAGAACCTGAAAACCTAAGTAAAAACTAAGGACCAGATTTAATGAAGCTATATCAGGGGTTCTCAAACGGTCAGCCTCCACCCCAAACCCCGCTTCATCTCCAGCATTTATAATAGTGTTAAATATTGAAAAAGTGTTTTTAATTTATAAGGGTGGGGTGTCACACTCAGAGGCTTGCTGTGTGAAAGGGGTCACAACTACAAAAGTTTGAGAACCATTGAGCTATATGAATGTGATTTTCAAAAGCTCTCAGCATTGACCTATTTTTGGCCATTGACTAAAATGGGAGCAGATTTAGACTAATGCAGAATGCTTTTAAAAATCCCACCCTACACATATGTATAAGAGATATGTATACACCCTTAAACAAATACACAAAATAGACAATTGCCAAGAGAACTGGAGATGTCCAAAATGAAGATAAGCCATCATTAAGGATGGTTAACAAACAATTTGTAACTAGGGAAGATATGTGGCATGCAGATGACCTGGGTATTAAGAACCTTGTACAAGGTAGAGAGTTGCATTAATAATTCATTCCAGCATGACAATTTGCTAATCTGAGCATATAAATTTCCCCAAAATACCAAAGAACAGTTTAATATCCAAAAAACAAAATGGAAGAATTACACTTTATTTGTGGATAAGAAAAATCAACTCTTTTTGTCTCTAATAGAATAAAGTGCCTTTATTTCTGATAGTCAGTAAAGATACAGCAGTAGCCAACTCCAAAACAGAAAGTATATTTAGCAGTTTCGCTTTGAAAAAAAACAGGTGTGCCTATGCCAACAACTTCCCAGTAATAAACAGGACGCACACTGCATGTCATACAGAAGCAGATTTTGTTTAGCAAATGCTTAATGTCATTGTCATGGTTTCTGAAAATGCGGCTTGTAATGCCACTGTTAGTTGCACTTACTGTACCATAAATAATAAAATGCCCACTTCCTACTTATGTCCACTGCAGAAAACTTCATATATTAAGGAAACATTTCTGAACTTCTGAGACTGTCTTTTATTCTGGCCTATGGTGAGAGAATTCAACTGATCTTACTACAGAGTTTTCCTCTACAGACAAAGCCTGGTCTCATTCAAGTCAATAAGAATCCTGAGTTTATGATTTAGTCCTTGATTCTCAGTATTTCATTGCTACATTAAGTGCCATATCAGAGAAGGTATTATTATTATTATTTTATTTATTACACCAACAAAAATGGCAAGAATGGTGGAAGACAGTTAATGAAGGCACAAAAAAATATCCATTAGCTATGGAAAAGCATATAGTATTAGAATAGACATTCTGTAAACGGGAAATTCTGCTCCCTTTCCTTACTTTTAAACTTGGAACTCAATCCTGCATGCCTATTTACATGAGTAAAACAGGCCAGATCCATTGCATCAGCCTCAGAAATCTTTAAAGCCAAAACAGCTTTAGGGTATAGCATCTGCAGGATTTACTGTTTTAGTTAACACATATTGGCAAAGAGACAGCTGGAGAGACAGGAAAGACTATTTTTTATGGCAGAAAGGCTCTCTCTAGATTCGTGGAGTGGGGTCACCTTTAAGATGTCTAATGCATTAAACATTCTAAAATGCACTATTGACCCCTCTTTCATCCATAATTTATTTACAATTACCATGCCAACAAAATGGATTGGAATGTCTCGCTCTCTGTGGCATCATTTCTAGAGAAGAATATTTAATCAAATGCTGAAATAAATTTCCCAAACATGTAATTCCAAAAAAGTTGTTCTGTGATCATATGTAAATCTTTTTGGATAGATTTGAAATAAAGCTTGACATTACAGTGCAGCAAAAAGGAATTACATATAACTGTAACCTTATTAAAACCATAATTGAACTACTGAAAAAAGTGAGGGGATTTTAACATTAAACTTCAGTTTTCTCAAAGAATGTTTATAAATGTAAAGATTAAGTGGACCATAAAGATTTAAAACAAAATTTACCAGAAGACAGAAACAGGAAGCTCAATATAAATTATTTCTGAGATATGTAATAAACATGACTCATTTCTTATATCTCTGTTGCTCTTAAATAATCTTATACTTTGCCAAACACAATGGCCCGTTTCTATCCAACCATTAATCATATGACATTCTGAGCTGAAAAAGTAGAAGCATTAAAAACCAGGTTACCTCCTCTGAGTATTAGATATTTGGAATAATCTCCTTTATCAATGAGTGATTTGAATGGTCTGCATTTATAGATACAAAAATAAATAGAAAACAGTAATTTGTATGGTCTGTAGAGGAGCGGTTTGCTTTTAAAAAACATCTAGCACAACTTGCACAAGCCATCAACAATGCTGCATTAAACTTGAAGATAACATATCACTACTAAGCAGGAAAAGGATTTTAAACTTATTGAAAAATCTGCTAGCCCCCTGCATCTGGAAATCTGAAAACAATTCATGACTCAGGGAATCAAACTTTTGAAGAAGGAAGTATTAAGGAAAAAAAGACCAAAAAGATTATACTGGAGAGGATTACTAGTTGGAAAGCATCATGTACACTTACCCATAATAGTGTACAAGCACCACAAGGAATCATTCAAGACCATGTTATATATAATCACAAAAACACAAGATAGTAAAGGGTCTGACTCGAGTATACACAGTAAGAAAATTAAGGAGCTGAGTTTGGAAATACATTCTTACCTAACTCCATTGTGCCTAGGTATTGTACTTGTTTTCTCTCCTCATGTCTCTTTGAAAGATTGTCAGTGACTACAGTCTTGTTTTCAATCTGCCTCTGCTACTGACCCAGCTCTCTTTAAAACTCTATATGGGGCATATGTTCAATTTAAGGCACATCAGATCATCTACTCTGACTTCTTGTATAATACAGATCACAGAATTTTTCTTTTTTTCTCTCTCTTTCTCTAGCTACTCTTTTATTCAGCCCAATAACTTGGGTTTGACTAAAGCACTTTTTAAGGAAAGGCATCCAATTTCGATCTGAACACATCAAGAGAAGGAGAATCCACAAATTTCTCTTGGTAGTTTGTCGCAATGATTAATCACCCTCACTGTTAAAAAACTGTGCCTTATTTCTAGTTTTAATTGGTCTGGCTTTAACTTTTTTTCATACATTGTAAGTCTGTAAGTACCTACAATTTAATAGAAGCTCTTCAATCTAGCACACAAACATACAAGAAGATCAAATGACTGGAAGATAAAGCTAGACAAATTCAGACTAGAAATAAAGCAACAGCAGGCCTGGGCACTGGCAGTTCCACGCACTGTTTGGAGCAGGAGTAAGGAACCAGAATGACAAGTCAGAGATGGAGTCAGGAACCAGGACCATGGCAGAGGCAATACAAAAGCAGGGCTAATGCAGGGCAGAAGTAAGATCAGTTGCAGGCCAAAGCATTAAGTAGCCAGCAATCTGCTGCTGCTGACCTTAAAAGTGGGCCCGCTGGCTCCCCTAAGCCAATCAAGCCAGTCAGCCAATCCTACCCAGCTGAGCTCATCAATCTGCCTGGAAACAGGGATAGCTACGTCTCAAACTCAGCTGCAGGTGCTCACTCCTGACACAGATTTTTAACAGTGAGGCTAATTAATCATTCAAACAATTCACCAAGGGTTGTGGTGGCTTCTGCATTACTGGAAGTATTCAAATCAAGATCAGATATTCGTCTAAAAGATATGCTGTAGTTCAAGCAGGCATTAATTCAGGGAAGTTGTAGTGTTAAACAGGAGGTCTGATAAGATGATCAGAATGGTCCCTTCTGGCTTTATAATCTATTAAAAAGGCAACAGAACTATGACCATTTACTCCAACAGAGGATCTGCCCCATGGTTAGGGCCCTACCAAATTCACATTCCATTTTGGTAAATTTCATGATCATAGGATTTTAAAAATCTGAAATTTCACAGTTTCAGATATTTAAATCTGAAATTTCATGGTTTTTTAACCATGGGGGTCCTGACGTAAAAAGGGGTTGTGGAGGATGGTCACTGGCTACTGTAGGGGATGCGGTACTGCCACCACTACTTCTGCACTGCTGCTGGCTGCGGCGCTGCTTTCAGAGCCGGGTTCCCAACCAGCAGCCGCAGAGCTTCCTGCAACCAGGGGAGGTTCCCAGAGGTGGGTCTGACCTGCCCCCGGGAGCGGCCTGTGCAATGGAAGAGGAAGTCCAATCCCTCCCCAGCCCAGCTGGGACTAGCAGCTGGAGCCCAGTGCAAGGTAGGTGCCCCAACCCTGCCCCTCCCCAGCCCCAGGCCCAGCACTTGGGAGTTAACGGGGCTTTGGGCTGGCAGTGTGTGTGGGGAGGTGACCATGGAACCCCCTAACCCTATGTCACCCACCCGTAAGGCCGGTCCTACCGCGATGACACCCCTACCCCCCATCCCATACCACGCCACCCTCACTTCTGTGCTGCTGCTGGCAGTGGCACTGCCTTCAGAGCTGGGCACCTGGCCAGCAGATGCCTCTCTCCACTCTCTGGCCACCTAGCTCTGAAGACAGTGCAAAAGTAAGTATGGAAATATTTCCCTGTAGTGTTTGCAACTTTAAGTTTTGGTATGGTCCTGTAATTCTGCTTAGATACTCGTGTTTAATTAAAGACACTTTTGAAACTGCCCCGAAGTTCTCTGCTGCAGTTGTCAGATGGTTTAAATTATACTGCTGCTTCTTTAGAGCCACATATTGATTATTAGTGTTTGATTTAAGGATATTGACTTTGTATATTTTGAAGTGATTATGGCAATTTGTGTTATAAAGCTTTAATTTTTGAATCCTAACCTCTACAGTCATTAAATAGTTATTGTCTAGCCCCCCCCATAATTTCCCACAACTCGGATAATTTAAATAGATAAAAATAAAAAGATGCTTAAAACCTATAATTCTGCATAACTGAACATTTAAATTGATAAAAAGCAGAAAAAAATGCACAAAATATTACCTGTTGAAATTTAAAAATATTAAAATAAAATTCCGCAAACCCTACATATAATTAAGAAGTGAAGGTAAAGGTAGCTCATTCTGATTTTTCTCCCCTTATTTATTTATTTAAGTGGGAGAGGAGAACCAAAAGGATAATATTGGAGAAAATTACTCAGTGACTGTTCCCCTACTAGTCAAATATTTGGTAACTTCCTACATATTACATAAGGAACACAGAACAAAATTCACTGACAATAAAAAATAACCTAGTATGTGTATCAAATTTTGGCCCCAGTCCTGAAATCGTTACTCAGGATATTTATTTGGGACTGCTGAATTGGGCCCAAAGTCCTTTAGTGAGAGTTTTATCAGAGTAAACACTTTGTATTGTTGCTACAAGTTATGACCACTTGCAAGAAAGAACAGTGGTGTTTTATTAAGTGTTGCACACATTTAAATCCTGTCTGGTTTATCCAGTAGCTGCTACTGAAAATTATTTTTTTCATACAGTTAAACACAAAAATTACAATCCATATTTGAAATATATTTGTAAAGACTATCACTCTTCCTTAACATCTTGGCATGGATGTATTCAACTGTTAGTGACATTTCAATGAACAAAGTGCCTTCAACCCAAAAGAATCTCTATGCACTTCACGAATACACACACAGTACTACTGTAGTGAGGAGGATGGCCTCTGAGTCAGATGATCTGTGTCCTATTTCTGGTTTTGTCAAAGACTTCTCATATATCCTTGGACAAGTCACTTGACCTCCTCATGCCTCAGGGCTGGTCTACACTGCCACTAAAGTTGATGTAACTTACATCACTTAGGGGTGTGACAAAACCATCCCCCTGAGCAACGTAAAATACGTCGACTTAAAGTGCTGTCTATACCGCACTACATCAGTGGGAGACTCTCTCCCGTTGACATAGCTTCTGCTTCTTGTTGAGGTGGAGTAATTACGTCGATGGGAGAGCACTCTCCCATCAACATAGCATGTCTTCACCAGACACGCTACATCAGTGCAGCTGCATTAATGGAGCTGCACCAATGTAGCGCAATAGTGAAAACAAGCCCTTGGTTCCTACATCTGTAAAACATGGATAACAGTGCTTACCTACTTCACAGGTGTGTCGAGACAACATTAATTAATTCTTGTCAAGTGTTATTATTAATTACTTGTATTACTATAGCACCTATGACTTGGACCAGGATCCTATTGTGTTAGACATGGTACAAACACAGAACAAAAAGAGAGTCCCTACCCCAAGCAGCTTACAATCTAAGTACAAGACAAGAGGTAACAGATGGATACAAGCAGATGGGGGAGGACAAGGAAACAATGAGACAATAATGGTATAGGCTACTGGTGCACTTTTACCACTGCTTAACACTTTGTTGTCAAGTGTTTGAAAGCTATGAAGAGCTATCAAGTCTGTGAAAGAAAAATGCTGTTGAAATGGAACTTATTATTATTAATGAACAATAGCAATATGATGGGATGACACTAGCCAACCAATGCAAAACACCCTGAACAACAATTGGAGAAGGGGATGTTTTGGGCAGAAGTTTGCTAGAAAAACCCCTATTCTTTCAAAAAAGAGGCATGGCATCTGCAGAACAGATGGGATCTTGGAATTTAAGGACCCATCTGAAGTAATGTCTAAATCAGAGTCTTTAAGAGTGCAGTATTAACACAACTATACAGATTTTCCCTATCATTGAAGATTCGTTTGAGTAGTCTTTCAAAGGATGTGCTGGCACAGCGGATCCTGTATTTCTGTGTCAATGCTGGTTGTTTGGGAGAGGTGGCTGCCAAGGTATGGAAAATAGTCCACATTTTCCAGGGGTTCTCCTCTGATGATGATTTGTGGAGTACAAAGAGTAGTTCGTGCAGGTGAGGGCTGGTAGAGCCAGCCAGCATTGACACAGAAATTGAATACAGGATCTGATGTGCCAGCACATCCTTTGGAAGACTACTCAAATGAGTCTTCAATGATAGGGATCTGCAAACAGGCACCAAGATCTTGGTTTACAAGGCAGTTGTCATCCCCACCCTTCTCTATGGGTGTGAGACCTGGGTAACCTACAGATGACATCTCAAGCTTCTGGAGTGGTTCCAACAGCACTGCCTCAGGAGGATTCTCAGGATCAGCTGGGAAAACCAACGCACTAACATCAGTGTTCTCTCTGCAGCCAGCATCAGCAGTATAGAAGTGCAGGTCATGAAACACCAACTCCACTGGGCTGGCCACTGTGTACGTATGCCTGAAACTCGCCTCCCAAAGCAAGTACTCTTCTCTCAGTTAAGTCAAGAAAGAAGGGCTCATGAGGGCAGTGGAAGTGCTTCAAAGACATACTGAAAGTACACCTTAAAAAGGGAGGTATCAACCCAATGAACTGGGAGGTGTTAGGATATAGATATTGAGGCCTGTCTGTAAAGGCCTATACTCTAAGAATTTAGGTGTATTCTTATCACTTAGCTAGTTACAGAGGTATAAAAGAGAGTATCAAAATCACTGTCTGCCAAGTGTAAGGTCCTTCTCTCACTGTGACAGTCTGAGGCCCTGTTCTTAGGCTAAGGCCTTTGGCTAAGCAACAGAGGCAGCCATAAGCTGGGAAGCGACCGGTCACATCCTCACATTCCAAACTAGTCACATTGAAAGAAGGTGCTATTGGGTTGTTAGGAATATACTCCTGTCCTGATAATGCCTGTCACCTCCAGAGAAAGGGAAGTGCCTAGAAGATGTAAAAGGAAACTTAGTTTGATAGCATCCTGTCTGGCAAGAACTCACTTATCAATAGCTGGGATGTGAAATCCTCACTTCTGTATTGTTTTGTCATTATAGGTCCCACTTTGCTATTGTTTGTCTGTATAATCTCTGTCTGGTTCTGTGATTGTTTCTGTCTGCTGTATAATTAATTTTGCTGGGTGTAAACTAATTAAGGTGGTGGGATATAATTGGTTACATAATCATGTTACAATATGTTAGGATTGGTTAGTTAAATTTCAGGAAAATGATTGGTTAAGGTATAGCTAAGCAGAACTCAAGGTTTACTATATAGTCTGCAGTCCATCAGGAAATGAGTGGGTGGGTGTGGGGAGGGGAAATGGGAACAGGGAATGGAGGTGGTGAAATTGGAACCATGTTTTGCTAAAGGGGGAAATGGGAACAGGGACTGGGGGTAAGGAAATTGGAATCATGTTTGGCTAAGGGCAGGAATGGGAACAAGGACACAGGTGTAAGGCTCTGTGGTGTCAGAGCTGGGAAGAGGGACACTAAGGAAGGAAACTAGAATCATGCTTGCTGGAAGTTCACCCCAATAAACATCGAATTGTTTGCACCTTTGGACTTCGGGTATTGTTGCTCTCTGTTCATGCGAGAAGGACCAGGGAAGTAAGTGGGTGAAGGAATAAGCCCCCTAACAGGAGGATTCGGTGAGGAACAGAACACAGTGATGCCACACCATACACGAAGCCACAGCTCACTTTGAGGAGAACAGACGTGCTCATGAGACAGAAGTGACAAAGGAGGAAAGAAAGGGCACAACAGTCCAGCCAACAACCATGTCTCCTCCAAGATTACACTTGTCACTTCTGTGGGGAAAATCTGCACAGCATGAATTGGGCCCCTCAGCCACTTAAAAACCCACCAATGAACCCCCTTGGCAGACATCATCCTCACATCGAGAGATGGCCAAAGAAGAAGAAGATACAGACTTTGCACCCAGAGAGAATTCAGATGATCAATATTTGCCTTGCATAAATTAATAACCGCCCCATAAAATGGTATCTGTAGAAAAAGGAGGTAAGTTTCAAATACACAAGTAGTCAAATAATGTATCATGCATTTCTATTAATCATATAAATAGATTAGTACAATTTTCAAAAATTAACACAAAATGGTATGTGCTAGGAAAAAGAAATAGCGTGTAATTATACTAGTCAGGAAAGTATCTATGTATTTTGAGGTTTCTAGTCCAGTTCCTTTTTGGAAGCTTTTTTGTCCATTTTCATCAGTGTTTTCTGTTATCCTGGATAGCTTGTTATTTAATCAAATATTTGACTCATTTGATTAATTACTGTCACTCTTGTGTGATATTTATACCTAGATTGATGTTTACTTAGGAGAGGGGCAAGGAGGACAGACACATACTGCACAAGGCAGCTAAGGAAGTCCAGCATGGGGGCTGGGGTACATGATTTATGAGGAGAGGCTGAGGGAACTGGGCTTATTTAGTCTGCAGAAGAAAAGAGTGAGGGGGAATTTGATAGCAACCTTTAACTACCTGAAGGGGGGTTCCAAAGAGAATGGAGCTAGGTTGTTCTCAATGGTGGCACACACCAGAACAAGGAGCAATGGTCTCAAGTTGCAGTGAGGGAAGTGTAGGTTGGATATTAGGAAACATTATTTCACTAGGAGGGTGGTGAAGCACTAGAATGGGTTACCTAGGGAGGAGGTGGACTCTCCATCCTTAGAGTTTTTAAGGCCCAGCTTGACAACGCCCTGGCTGGGATGATTTAGTTGGTGTTGGTCCTGCTTTGAGCAGGGGATTGGACTAGATGACCTCCTGAGGTCTTTTCCAACCCTAATATTCTTTTATTCTATGGGCTTCTCCACAGCGTAACAGTTAGAGCTAAATCAAGGGCGATCCTTTTAATTACAGAAACATGAGTTCAAATCTTACTCAAATCTGGAGAGGATATACGGTACTAGTCCAGTCATCGTTTGTCCACACTACAAAACCACCAATTTGGCATCTATTTTGCTTGTGTAATATTTCTTAAAATGCCCTGTTCCCAACTATGTTTATCCAGGTCCTTGGATTACAAGTGTGCAAACAGATCTGTAAAGATGGAAGCTTCTCACTATCCAATTTACCCAAGGTTCCAGAAACCGAACACCTTATTCTTATTCAAGAGGTAAGCTACATTTCCTGATGTCAAAGTCAGATGGAGAGGGAGGTGACATGAAGGTTCTATGTACGTCTTTGCTGTTTCAGAAACACTACAAAGCAGTGTTCCCTCTGTCTTTCCACACCAATGCCAGAACATTATTGTTTGGTGTTCTGTTCTGTCTCTTTAGACCACATTGTCCTTTTCAGATTCTTGTGTTTCATGATTCATCAAGCACAAATTTTATTGAGACTCCCTAATCTCCTTTCCAAACTGCCAGTACTTTTTCACAGCCTCCCAGATGTCACATGAAGGTTTATTTTTGTTCGTTTGTTTTTAAGTGTAATAAAACAACAATAAAATATAAAACAGCTCTGTATATCAAACTTGGCAAAGGCTGCTGAGTAACCTGTTGAGTGAACTTTTACATCCCACACAGAAGTAATTAGTGTACCTGTGTGTGATAAGCCCTTACATTAAAACCATTAACAAACCTAATATTTCCAAAATATTTTAAATTACACATCTTTCATACCTTACAGGGCTTTTTCTAAATTATAAGTTACCTAGTTATCATGGATTTTAGAAAGCAGCAAGTACAAGAGAATCACATGTTATCCTCTAGTATCAAAATGACATTGTATATTTCTGAAAGTGAAAGTCTCATAACCATCCAAAAGCATCTAGTGCTTAGGCAGTAGTGGTTCTAGCAGAATAGTGCACTTTAAAATATTATACATTCTGTCCTAATCTAAAATGAGACTGAAATTGCAAGCCTCAGTCTTGGGCTCTTGTCCACATCACAATCCCTCAATACATAATATGGCTGGCAAGTTCTGACCAGGAATTATGGGAGCGGAGTCAAAGAGGTATTAAATAATTACTTATTTTTATTCTGTGATGCCCTATGTTGAAAAACCGCTGGGCAACTAACAAAAATATTTTAAAAACCTTAAGGCCTAATATAAAGCCAGTACTGAATCAAAACCGAGAATCCTTTAAACACACACCAAAACACACAATAAATAATGCACCATTCCACTCACCAAAACGCTATCCCAACCCAGGCCATAATTTACCAAAGACAGACAATATCCTCCCGTGTAAAAAACAAAACTCACAGGGACACAAAAGCTTCTTGAATTATATCACAATTGTACTTTTTGAATGTGCCCTTGACAGAGAAGGCTCTGCCTCCTGTCCACTTGAAATAACACTGTGGAATGTTCAGCGGTGGTTCCAAACATGTCAAGATTAATCACCAGGACAAGACACAGGGATACAGAGGAAACCTAAGGGAGATTAAATCTGTGTTATTTACATCTTTACATACTTCTTTAATCTCCCTTGCTTCTGCATAGTGGGCAGGCAGTGCAGCTCCTGGAGCACGAACGAAGGTCCACCAATAGACATCATGCTATTGTGTTCTGCAGGAGCTACAGCTATGAGTGATTCTCAAGAGTAACTCCAAATAAAGTAAAAAGAA
Source organism: Natator depressus (assembly GCF_965152275.1). NCBI lineage: Eukaryota > Metazoa > Chordata > Testudines > Cheloniidae > Natator > Natator depressus. Next base: position 243,282,207 of record NC_134235.1, on the reverse strand, counting down.
AAGGAGGACTTGTGGCACCTTAGAGACTAACACATTTATTTGAACATAAGCTTTCGTGAGCTACAGCTCACTTCATCAGATGAAGTGAGCTGTAGCTCATGAAAGCTTATGTTCAAATAAATGTGTTAGTCTCTAAGGTGCCACAAGTCCTCCTTTTCTTTTTGCGGATACAGACTAACATGGCTGCTACTCTAAAACCTCCAAATAAAGTATCTCACATGTTAGATGTCACAAATCATACTATCATAAATAGGGCCGCTCTTTAAAGATTATAACTTTCAAATATTTTAGAAGTGCCATTAATACTGGGTTTCCTCTTTCAGCTTTCAATCAAAGATGATGCCTGAATTCTTGAATTTATATCCCACTAGTAACATCACTATCTTGCTGTGATGGATTCGGTCACAGAGACCCCCTTGGGACTGTCACCTGATGTGCTGAAATTACCTCTGAGCCCATTTTCCCTGCCAGTTTGGGACTTCCAGAACCCTGTCTTGTTCGGCCAGAAATGCAAGCCTGCTGCAACACAGACCCAGGGTCTTGTCCATGCCACCAAAGCTGCAGACTTAACTGAAAACAGCTCAGCAGGTTACCGGTCTCCAGCACCCAGACACCCAGTTCCAATGTGATCCAAACCCCAAATAAATTCGTTTTACCCTGTATAAAGCTTATACAGGGTAATTTCATAAATTGTCTGTCCTCTATAACACTGATAGAGAGATATGCCCAGATGTTTGCTCCTCCAGGTATTAATCACTTACTCTGGGTTTATTAATAAACAAAAATGATTTTCTTAAGTATAAAAAGTAGGATTTAAGTGGTTTCAAGTAATAACAGTCAGAACAAAGTAAGTAAGCAAGCAAAATAAAGCAAAACACACAAGTCTAAGCCTAATACATTCAGAAACTGATTACAGGTAATCTCTCACCCTCAGAGATGTTCCAATAAGCTTCTAGTCTGGGCCCAATCCTTTTCCCTGGTACAGTCTTTGTTAGATCCAACAGACATCTTAGGTGGTAAGCAGGGATTTTCTCATGACTGGCAGCCCTCTTTGTCCTGCTCCACCCCCTTTTATAGCTTTGGCACAAGGCAGGAATCTTTTGTCTGTGCTTGTCCCCACCCCCGCCTTATCAATGGAAAAGTACAAGGATTAAGATGGATTCCAGCATCATAGGACATGGTCACATGTCACTGTAAGACCCCTGGTCTCTATTCTTCCTGGGTTGGCCCACACATACACAGGAAGGCGTGCAGGTAAATAAACCATTTACAACCAAAAGTCCTAGTCAATAGGAACCATCAAGATTCTAAACCACCATTAATGGCCCACACTTTGCATAATTACAATAGGACCTCAGAGTTATACTTCATATATCTAGCTTCAGGTACAAGAATAATATATGCATACAAATAGGAAGAATATATTCAGTAGGTTATAACCTCTCTTATGATACCTTACAAGAGACCTTTCGCATAAAGCATATTCCAGTTACATCATATTTGTTAGGATATGGATATTGAGGCCTGTCTGTAAAGGCCTATACTCTAAGAATTTAGGTGTATTCTTATCACTTAGCTAGTTATAGAGGTATAAAAGAAAGAATCAAAATCACTGTCTGCCAGTGTAAGGTCCTTCTCTCATTGTGACAGTCTGAGGCCCTGTTCTTAGGCTAAGGCCTTTGGTTAAGCAACAGAGGCAGCCATAAGCTGGGAAGCGACTGGTCATATCCTCACATTCCAAACTAGTCACATTGAAAGAAGGTGCTATTGGGCTGTTAGGAATACATTCCTGTCCTGATAATGCTTGTCACCTCCAGAGAAAGGGAAGTGCCTAGAAGATGTAAAAGGAAACTTAGTTTGAGAGCATCCTGTCTGGCAAGAACTCACTTATCAATAGCTGGGATGTGAAATCCTCACTTCTGTATTGTTTTGTCATTATAGGTCCCACTTTGCTATTGTTTGTCTGTATAATCTCTGTCTGGTTCTGTGATTGTTTCTGTCTGCTGTATAATTAATTTTGCTGGGTGTAAACTAATTAAGGTGGTGGGATATAATTGGTTACATAATGATGTTAAAAGGAGTACTTGTGGCACCTTAGAGACTAACCAATTTATTTGAGCATGAGCTTTCGTGAGCTACAGCTCACTTCATGAAGTGAGCTGTAGCTCACGAAAGCTCATGCTCAAATAAATTGGTTAGTCTCTAAGGTGCCACAAGTACTCCTTTTCTTTTTGCGAATACAGACTAACATGGCTGTTACTCTGAAAATAATCATGTTACAATATGTTAGGATTGGTTAGTTAAATTTCAGGAAAATGATTGGTTAAGGTATAGCTAAGCAGAACTCAAGGTTTACTATATAGTCTGCAGTCCATCAGGAAATGAGTGGGTGGGTGTGGGGAGGGGAAATGGGAATAGGGAATGGGGGTGGCGAAATTGGAATCATGTTTGGCTAAAGGGGGAAATGGGAACAGGGAATAGGGGTATGGAAATTGGAATCATGTTTGGCTAAGGGCAGGAATGGGAACAAGGACACAGGTGTAAGGCTCTGTGGTGTCAGAGCTGGGAAGGGGGACACTAAGGAAGGAAACTGGAATCATGCTTGCTGGAAGTTCACCCCAATAAACATCGAATTGTGTGCACCTTTGGACTTCGGGTATTGTTGCTCTCTGTTCATGTAAGAAGGACCAGGGAAGTAAGTGGATGAAGGAATAAGCCCCCTAACAATATTCACACTCATAAGCCTATTTCCATAAAACATGTGGAGTGCAAATCACACTTGCATCTAGTCAGTTTCAATCAGTCACTGAAATAGCACCAAGATACAAACTTCCTGTTTGGAAGAGACACAGACTGTATCTTCACTGCTAAAAATGGAGTGTTATTTATACCTAGGGTAACTAATGTGTGTGAGTGAGCTCCAGGTCAAAAACACAGGGAAGACAAGCCACCCAAGTTTTACCGTGAGGTAATCTCTCTGAGGTCAACCCGAGGTGGGGGTATAGTGCTGACCTCACCGTATTTATCCCATAGTAAAACTAAAATGCTGTGTCTTCACTGTGTTTTTAAATGGGGATAGCTCATGCACACTAGTTACCCTAAGGTTAAAAAACCCAAACATTTTAGCAGAGAAGACAAAGCCAAATACAGTTCTGCATAGCATACTGAGGATAAATCAGATAAAACCATGTTATCTGTTCCCTGAAGGTCTTCACATACACTCTGACCAGTAAGAGTGACAGAACTGTACAACTCAATAAAAGAGAGCAGAAGGCACTGTAAATAGAACAGAAGGTGCTTTGGAACAGCTGAAGAAGAACTCATACAATGACTCTCCAACGAGACATCTAGGTCTAATATGAGGCATCCAATATTCGGAGACCAGTTTTGAAAATCTGTGCCACAGTTAATCTTTCTGTGTTTACTTCCCCAATTGAAAATACTTAACTAATCCTCACAAACCCTTGTAAGGTAAAGGTGTACATAAAATCCTTTGAAGATCTCAAGTACTATGTAACAGCTAATTATTCTTTAGCTTTTAGGATACAATGTGACCAAAATTAATTTTCAGAGATAACAGTAGACACACAAGGGTGCCCCTTTCTTGAATTTAATGTTGTATTTTGACAAGTCTCCCCTGTTTACTCAAAGAATATTAAAAATTACTTGATCTCAGGTAAGATCCCCCCACCCCCTCGATCTCTGTGTTTCACAAGTGGTTACGGGAGAACTTCCAGATATAAATGGCTTAGTTTGGATACTAATTCTAAACCTATGTGTACTTTTTTCCTGAAAGTCAAGTTGAAAATCTCAACATCAAATTTACTTTTGAGATCTCCAGTACTTCCTGAGCTGGTGTTAGACTTCATTTATACTGGGAAAGCGTTCTGACATACTTGGATGAAAAATGTTATATTATATGATCAAGGCATGTGCCAGTGCTATTTGAAGTATTTCAACAGAAGCTTGAATTTGGATTTAACAAACACTGATGATTACTGAGAAGCTTTGAGAAGCTCATACACAAATTTATAGTCATTCTACAAAAACTCTGTACCTTTGCTAACAGAAATGCCTTGTCAATACAGATATAGCTGTAGACATGTTAGCTAAACAATGCTGCACAATTCCATCCCATTAGGTGACTATTTGGAAACCTCAAAGCATAACACATTAAGTGCAAGAAACCGCTTCAGGGATCCTTACTCTACTCCCTTATCATCTGTGGCACATGTTCACCATTTATGGCTTTGTCATCAACACATGCAAACCTTATGGCTTGTCATCAACACACACAATCACTAACATCCCAAAATGTTCATGGAAGCACTGCAGCTTAGGAAAAAAAGACATTAATATTCTAAACTATTTGGAGACATTCAAACTTGGAAAGGCTCACAATTCTAAGTTGTCATGCTTGGAAGGCTTCAATACATTGTACTAATCGAAGTCCCCTCTAACAAGTGCAGCTTGCATATATAAAGCCATATTGATTCAGCTGTGCTTAACTGTTTATACAGGCTTTCAGGGACACAGAATCTAAAAACACTATTTCAGACATTAGACCATGTCTTCCTGTGAGAGGTTTAGTTGCTGTCAATGAGGCTTGACTTAATGATACAGTGTGCCAGCCACTATAGTTAATTAACTTTTTTGGTTCACCTCACAGAGCTATTTTCCGCAATCAGATCTTATCTGCACAATCCCTGTTATGGTTTCATGCTGCAAGGAGATTTGCAACAACTGCATCTGCCATTAATAAAACTCTCCTAGCTTTATAAATGCTCCCTTGATGGGAAGTGAAGAGGTGGCATCTAAGGAAGGATATGAAAGCAGCAGGAAGATACTGAGGCTGAAGCAAATGATCTTCAGATTACCTAAACGAAATAATGCCAGTGCTCTGTATGAGCAACTCAAATATTAGAGAGTAACATAGAAAGCTGGGGGTAGTTATTTTCAAACTAACAGCCTTGTCTACACCCTATGCTGTTTACCTCAACACCAGTATACAGCACACAGCGTTATTTTATACGAAAGGACAGGATATGCTTGGTTGCTGTTTTCTATCAGCATCTATAATATTGCTTTACATCTTGTAATTGGATAGCTGCACAGCAGCAGAAAGCTGATGTTTTGCATAAACTGCTTTACTTATCGTGTACGATACAAAATAGAACATGACATTTTCCAAATATTCAGTCAAAAAACTGAGATTAGAAGAACTTTAAATATACAGCTACAGGAAATGTTCTGAACAGACGTATATGCAATTTGCTTTCAGAGTTCTGAAAACTCCTTCCTGAAGCTTCATTCACTCTATGTCTCACATGCAAACACATGCCCTATTCTCTCCTACCCCCAATTCCTGATCTTATTTGCCTTGCTATTCATTTACTGTGCTTACTCCAACTTCTGTTAGTCTTAAAATGTTTATCCATCTGCTTCTTTCTTCATATAACAACTCAGATGCTTATATAGGAACATCCATTCTTCAGCTTTATAGAATTCCAAGTAATGTTCTTCACTTTTCTATTAATGCCTAGAAATAATAATACCACCTAGCTCTTACAAATAATTTTTATCCCTAGATCTCAAAGCCCTTCACAAACATGGTAAGTATCCTATTCCCCATTCTACAGATAAAGAAACAGTCATTGAACTGACTGCAGGATGTAAAATCAAATGGCATCTAAATATTTTCACCCCAAAGCCTGCCTCTCTCAATGAAAAATCCAGAAAGCACAGTCAAAGTCGTCTTCCTTGGCTAATCCTCATATCACTAAGGCAAACATAAAACAATACGCTCCTTTTTAATCACTTGTTGAGTAAGTGCCATTCAGGAAAACTGATAAAAGATTTATGGAAGAAAATTAATATCGCTTGAGTGTTGCAGGAGTAACTAAGCAAATGCAAATGAGAACTCATCACTGAGGCCAAAAAAGGCCTTTATAAATTATTAGGGCCCTACCAAATTCACGGGCCATTTTGGTCAATTTCACGGTCATAGGATTTTAAAAACCGTAAATTTCATGAGTTCAGCTATTTGAATCTGAAATTTCACGGTATTGTAATTGTAGGGGTCCTGACCCAAAAAGGAGTGGTGGGGGTTGCAGGGTTATTGTATGCGGGGGTTGGTGTACTAGTACCCTTACTTCTGCGCTGCTGCTCACCAGCAGCAGCGCAGAAGAAAGGATGACATGGTATGATATTGCCACCCTTAATTTTGTACTGCTGCGTGCAGAGCTGGGCCCTTGGTCAGCACCACCACTGTCTGGCCGCCCAGCTCTGAAGTCAGCACAGAAGTAAGGGTGGCAATACCGCAACCCCCCTACAATAACCCTGTGACACCCCCTGCAACTCCCTTTTGGGTCAGGACCCAAAGCGGAGGGCAATGAAAATGATTAGGAGGCTGGGGCACATGACTTACAAGGAGAAGCTGAGGGAACTGGGCTTATTTAGTCTGCAGAAGAGAAGAGTGAGGGAGTATTGGATAGCAGCCTTCAAGTACCTGAAGGGGGGTTCCAAAGAGGATGGAGCTTGGCTGTTCTCAGTGGTGGCAGATGACAGAACAAGAAGCAATGGTCTCAAGTTGCAGTGCGGGGGGAGGATCTAGGTTGGATATTAGGAATACTAATTCACTAAGAGGGTGATGAAGCGCTGGAATGGGTTACCTAGGGAGGTGGTGGAATCTCCATCCTTAGAGGTTTTTAGGGCCCGGCTTGACAAAGCCTTGGCTGGGATGATTTATTTGGTGTCGGTCTTGCTTTTAGCAGGAGATTGGACTAGATGACCTCCTGAGGTCTCTTCCAACCCTAATCTTCTATGATTCTATGACCCCCAATTTGAGAAACACTGGTCTCCCCCGTGAAATCTGTATAGTATAACACTGGTCTCCCCCAGATTGCATGGGGGGAGACCAGATTTCATGGTTCGTGACGTATTTTTCATGGCCATGAATTTGTTAGGGCCCTATACATGATATAACACTGATTGCTGCACAGACAAATGTACAGCAGTTCCTGCACTGAATGGTGATATATGGCCTAACAGATGTATATGATGTGATGAATGAACCTTTCTCCTCTCAGCTCCTTACAGTAGAACTTATGATCCAATTATTATTTTAACAATATTATTTTTAATTCTCCTTTCCTTTAATCCAGGGGAATGTTTATCCCAAAACTGCAGGTATTTAATTTTTAGAAAAAAAATCCACTTGTGCTGGAAAACTAACCAAGTTATTTTCTTTTGAAAAATTTAAATCCCACAGCTCTCAGGGCTCTGGGTACCTTTGCACTGCACAATTTGCAGACGTCAGGAATATCTGGAGAATTTCAAAGATGCAGTTATACAAAAAACAGCTTGGGGGAGAGGGTGATGCTCAAAAGTAAGGAGTCCTCACATTTTCTGTTAAATACAAAAAGAGGCATTGCCTAGTATATTTTATTTTTCATTTCCCCAATTCCTGTTTTACTTGAATCTTTCAATATCCATCCTCTTCAGAGCCTTGAAAATAACATTAATTTCCTTAATGATTTTGATCCTGCTCTTTTACAAACTTTGATGATTTTCCTTACGTTTTAAAAATAAGTTTGACTTTCTTTGCCTTTTTTGAGCTTTGATTCCAATTTACTTTATTTACTTCCCAATGAGCATTATTGATGACATGAGCATAATTCTGTGAATACTGTTTATTAATTGGAAGCCGACAAGGGCACATGAGTTGAAAACATTTGTGTAGGTCCCTCAAAAATATTGCTACTAAGGTTGTTTTATGAATTTGTCAGCAATGGTGCCTTTTTATTTGCCATATAGATGCATTTATAATTTAGAGAATATTCACCCAAATTAGGGCAAAAACATGACATACATTGTAGTAGTTTTAAACAAACTGATGTTGTCCCTGCACATTTTTAAAATTAAAATCAGTCACTGGTGAATGCCAGTGACTGAGGTGCTTAATCATCATTGACCTACTTTTATCAACTTTGCTTAGGGAAAAATAAGAATAGTATTTTCAAAAGAGCACAGTTGGCTTAACTCTGCTCCCACTGAAAACAAAGGTAAAACTCCCACTGACTTTAATGCGGCTAAAATTAATGCTTTTCAAAATCTCAGAGTAATTCACTAAATTGTGCATAGAAAGATAATAAGACATTATAGATACATACACATTTGCAATTTTATTGCAATTTTTAAAAAATAATGAGATGGATGCAGTTAAAACTGTGTCCCTTTTTGCATGAATCTCTTGAGTGTGGTGGACTCTCTTTGCTGGATATAACAGCGTAGAGTCTTATGGCCCAGTTAAGGGTAATACTCATTTGAAAATCTCCATCTAGTCATTGGATAAAAAGTATATGATATGCTTGAAAATCCAACACTGTACAAAACTGTGGAGCTACACTCTGCATAAGATACACAAATCTGACCACATGAGGTGTTCTTTTGCAGATTATTTTAATAGCCACAAAAGACCAGGTAAACTAGGAAGTTTACTATAGAATTAACTTTGAGGGGAAGTTGGGGAACTTACGCATCTTTACTTTCTATGTATTTATTTTATCTTATTTTTTCATCTCTCTCTCTCACTCACTCACACACACACCCCCTATTTGTTTAAAGGACCTGATTCAGGAAAGTACTTAAGCACATACCTTAATTTCAAGCACATGAGAAGTCCCCATTGACTTAAATGGGAGTACTCGTGCTTTAAATTAGACACATGCTTAAATCTGTTTCTGTATCAGAAACTACAAAATGTGCTATATTAAAAAGATAACAGTACTGACTGTTCTGACTGAATGCTTAAAACAAACAAGAATCCTCTCACTGTATTTGGTGCCACTCGTTCATGAAGACAAAAATCCTATGCATTGTACTTTGTAATTAAGCTATATTTATGAATCTATGTATTGTACCATGTTGCAGTCATAACAATAATTAGAGGCATCCCTGTAAAGATACTGGTTCCTCAGAACAGCAGTGATTTCATACAGCACATTAACAACGCTGGAATGAGACCAAAGTGGTTGCTGTTCCCACTCTAGTGGACTTTGATCTGCAGCCACCTACTAACAGTGTTGTGTCTGTTTTCTTGTCTCACTGCAGAGAAGGTAGGAGGAAGAGGAGAAGGAAGCTGCTGAATGCAGCTGTAGGGTTAGCTCAAGCAAAAAGACAAGGAAGCAGTATATTCAGAAAAAAATGGTAGTATCCCAAGCAGAGGGAGAAAGATTCCTTTCAAGCCCTCCTTTTTCCTATGATAATAAAGGAACTTGTCTTGAAAAAACAAAAGGGATGATTACTTAACATTATAGTCTAAAAAGGTAAAACTCTGACTGACGGAACTGCTGCTTTCAAGCTAGACTGTCAGTTTTAAAAGTTAAGATATTCTTATTTCAATGTATCTAACTTTATTTCTAATTATTTCCAGAAAATTTTGTTAGTCATGATGTTGTCTAAAGCCAAGAGGAATAAAAATGCCATTTAACTCACCCTAACAACTACTTATCAGCAGTCTGATATAAAATACTTTACTCATAACTTAGATTTTGCTTAAGTTGACTATATATGTAATTATATAGAGGACAGATAGGTCAACAAAACACATCACTCAGACTTACCATTTATGCAGATCTCAAAAGGTTTGCAAAGGTCATCCTCAAATAGGCAGCCTAAAAACACAACGGAAAGTTAAAATCAGTACAGTTTTCAAACTGTGGATAATTGGTAGAGTACAGACTTCTTAGGCTATTAAATCCTCAGTGAGATTCAGACATTTGATTGACCTTAGATTTCTAAATGGGGCAGTACAGAAAATCAAGAACATGGAAACAGGCTTGTCAGAAAGCTACTCTCACTAAATGTACACTTCCAGAATAGCATTGGGCCCACTTCTCCCCCTCCCTACTCTACAAATGATTGTATCTTCCTTGTTCCTGACAATAATATGAAGAGCCTCATATTCTGCTTATCTGTTTAGGTGCCATCACAAATTAGAGTATGCTGAGACCAGCACAGTGACCTAGTGGATAGTGTAACATGGAACTCAGAAGTCCTCTCAATATACTCTATTTGAGGTAAGCTGAAGCTGGTAATCAGGCAAGTATTGCTTTCAGCAAGTAAGGGACCAGGTGGAATGCAGCAGGGCTGGATTTGGGCATTGACACCATAAGGTCATGCCTAGGGCCCCAGCTCCTTGAGTCATGTGATTATATCAGACTACCAGCTGTCATTTAAAAACATAAAAATAAGATTATGGTGCAGAGAAAACCTTGACAATGAGGATGAGTGTGCCAATGCAGCAATGCCTGCCTCATTGCCTCAGTTTGCAGACAGCCTGGAAAAATCGCTCTGAGAGAAGTGAACTGCCCGATTCTTATTTTCTTGGGGTGTTAACTCCCAGACTCACTGTTCTGAGGGCCCCTGCCATCAACACCCAAACAGAGGACTCTGTATCTGGTTGCAAAGCAGTCCCAGCCCACCCACTCATGCACATAGATACTGATGACTGGGGTAAGTACTGTCCCCTACCTTCCCCTGCTGTTGACTTCACTACTTTCAGTGGCGGAAGTCCTGCTACTATCCCTGTTGCTTCCCTTTAGAAAGGGCCCCTGATGCTGTTCCCAGAAGGAGAAAAGGGCTCTCCACGATGCTGCCCCTGCCATGCTCACTCCAAATGGGGACCACAGTGCAGGTGGAGAGTCTCATGGTAGAGGCATCATGCTGTACCTAGGGCCCCAGTCTGTCTTAGTCCAGACCTTCAGTACACTAATTATTCCATCTCCTGACAATCAAACCTGACAACTCGATAAAGAATTGGGATGGGATGCACTCAAAAAATACTCTTCTCTGAACTTAGGTCATGCCTTCCACACAGATCTCAAATCTCTTGACAAACTTTACACTTCACAACATATCTGAGAGGCAGGTATTGCCTCAGATGCACAAATGGGCATATGGAGTCCCGGAGATTAAACTGACTTGCCCAGTGCCACACAGTGAGTCAACACCAAGACAGGGCATTTAACTCTCAGCACATGGTCTAATCATTGAAGCAAATTCCCTCTATTCCCAATTCGGCCTGCCTCCCCAGATGCAGAGGAAGTGCAAATATCACTACAACAATTCTTTGATCATAGGGAGATTCCTGGAGTCAGCAGCTCTAAACTAGAGTGAGTAAAAGCCTTAGTACAGGTGAAATCCTGAGTCTCTTCCTTGAAAGGGAAAGGGTTTGGAAGGATATAAAGCATTGGTGAGGGAAAGCTCATACAATGATCTCTCTCTCACACACACACAGCTGCTCATCTATGTTCCTAAATTTGGTATCCGCTGTAGGCTGTGGAAATGGAATGAAAATGCGTACAGCACTTTACACACATACGTGGATGGAGTCTGCATGCACAATATGACAGAGCAGTAGATGGTTGTTTCAAATTATGAACTCCATTTTGTATTATGTGCTGAAAATGTCTTAACTTTCCCAAGGCAAACCTGTTGTGATGAATTCTAGACTGATGCTCTACCCAGGAAACATGTTTCACTCCTCATCAATCGAGAGCCATCAACTGTCTCTCAACTACCAGCCCCTGTGGAATAATTGATTTTCTACACGGGCTGAGGATGAGTGGGGAAGGGCCTACTTAATGGCAAGGTCCTGCTCTGTGCTGGGAGCCAACCATCAGTACACATAAGAAGGACTTCCAGGAGAGAAGGGGTAGGAGGGGTTTCTGCCCAGCCTGAAACAATGATGATTCTGGGACTCACAGAAGGGTTGAGATGAGACTAGGGGAGGGTGAATCTCAGGGCTTGAGTACTCTAAGAGTAAATTTTCTCTGGTTAAGGAATTCCTTTGCTAAGGGGTCCTTGCCTTCTTGTCACATTATCCCCGAAGGGGTTAAACTAAAAGCCTGGAGTGCCCACAGCTTAGGTGGAACTCTGGGAACTACATAAGTGACTGGGAGGGGCAGGGGGTTCAGGAATTCTCAGATGCTGATCTCTGGGCCTAGGGCATCAGCACCCCACATTCCAAAGAAGGGTGACAGACGAGATCTGAGTCATGGGAACATGCCCCATAGACCCAGAGCTACAAACAGTGACTAGACTCTACCCTGTTGACTTGAAAGCATGGTGGGACCCAGCAAGTGTATCCATTCATAACAGAATGGTGATTGTACAGTGAGGCACTGAGTCAGGTTCTAACATATTAGTACTTTTTAAAAAGTGGAAAGGCCCAGAGAAGGCCTAAATTATGATCAACAAAATGAGCATGTTAAGTGTGAAAAGTGGAAACACCAAAGCCCCATCAGTATGAATATATGACTCAAATGCACTCTGTAATTTTGCTTAATCTATTTTGCATTATCAATCTATTTTCCATAAAGAGCACGGGAAAACTGATTATATACTGCTTTACATTCTCTTTTAATAACAGTTGACTATTAGATGTTGATTAGAATGAGGCATCTGATTCAATTAACCCTGAAAGCCAATTCCTTGAAGTGAAAATTCATAAACCCAGTGTAGGGCAAACCATACCCAACCTTGATTACTCTAAAAAGTCTACAAAACCTTCAAGCCTCCTTGAGATATGTGATATTTCAAATTATTCATTACCAGCGTTGAATGCTAGACATACTTCACCCAGCCAGTCAATATGCTAATTTAACTGCTAATTTATTTTTGTTGTTATTTGCTGTAACATTAAGAAGCACATTCATTTTAAATATCATCTACCTACTAATACTAACGATGGTAATAAGTCACTCTCGAAGAGTGAAGAGGCATTATATCCAGCAGACACTTCATTCAGTTCATGCCTTACAGGATCAAAAATACACTTAATTTTCCAGCAAAACAATTCCCCTCCCACCTAACTTCCAGCCAAACACATGAAAAGTTGATGCAGTTACCCCAAGCCCTAATGAAATAAAACACTGTTAAACATTTTGTTTATACAGAAGCACTTTAAAACCAGGATCACCATGAAACTATCCAGCTGTCTAAGGAGGCCCACTCCTGAACTGGTTGAAAAGCATAATGAAGAAAAGGACCTTTGAAAAAGTCCATGTTGGTCGAGGCCAGTGCTGGGCAACCTGTGGCCCGCGGGCCACATGCAGCCCATCAGGGTAATCCACTGGGGGGCCGTGAGACAGTTTGTTTACATTGACCATCCGTGGGCACGGCTGTCCGCAGCTCCCAGTGGCCGCAGTTCGCCGTTCCCGGCCAATGGAAGCTGCGAGAAACGGCGGCCAGCACATCCCTGCAGCCCACGCCACTTGCCGCAGCTCCCATTGGCCGGGAATGGTGAACCATGGCCACTGGGAGCAGCAGGCGGCCATGCCTGCAGACGGTCAGTGTAAACAAACTGTCTCGAGGCCCACCAACAGATTACCCTGACGGGCCACAGGTTGCCCACCACTGGTCTAGGCCCTTCTCCACGTATGCATAAGTACAATTTTCTAGTACTGTACAAAGAAGATGAGGAAGTCTGATGAGCATGGAGGGAGGCAATTAGGGACTTCTGTCATTCCTGCTGAGCAAAATTAAGGTTTAGGTGTGATTTCTGGAGTTCACCTATAAGCTTTGTCCTCACAAGAAAAAAAATATGGGTCTTTTAAACATATGTTAACTAATGTGGTAAAATCCTAGTGGGTGAGGATGTTGAAGTACACCCTGTGTGTTAAACTACAGCTGCCTTGCCTACACTAGAATTTTAACATTGTTTATTACTTAACATGTTAAAAGTACACCTTTCTTTCTAGTGTAGCTATAGCCCCAGTGGTGAAGCACATGTCTCCAGGTGGAGGCAAAGCACGTAAAAAGGACAGTCTATTAGTGGAGAGAGCATTGGGCCTGGACTCAGGAGAGGGTTCAATTCCTAGCTTAGCTACAGGTTTCCCTGTGCGACCCGGAGAAAGTCACTTAATCTACGCTGTGCCTCATTTGCCCATCTGTAAAATAGGGATAGTAATTCATATAATCATAGAAGATTAGGGTTGGAAGAGACCTCAGGAGGTCATCTAGACCAACCCACTGATCAAAGCAGGACCAACCCCAACTAAATCATCCCAGCAAGGGCTTTATCAAGCTGGGCCTTAAAAACCTCTAAAGATGGAGATTCCACCACCTCCCTAGGTAACCCATTCCAGTGCTTCACCACCCTCCTAGAGAAATAATTTTTCCTAATATCCAACCTAGACCTCCCCCACTGCAACTTTGGACCATTTCTCCTTGTTCTGTCATCTGCCACCACTGAGAACAGCTAGCTCCATCCTCTTTGGAACCCCCCTTCAGGTACTTGAAGGCTGCTATCAAATCCCCTCTCACTCTTCTCTTCTGCAGACTAAATAAGCCCAGTTCCCTCAGCCTCTCCTCATAAGTCATATGCCCCATCCCCCTAATAATTTTTGTTGCCCTCCACTGGACTCTCTTAATTTGTCCACACCCTTTCTGTAGTGGGGGGCCCAAAACTGGATGCAATACTCCAGATGTGGCCTCACCAGTGCCAAATAGAGGGGAATAATCACTTCTCTAGATCTGCTGGCAATGCTCCTACTAATGCAGCCCCAATATGCTGTTAGCCTTCTCGGCAACAAGGGCACACTGTTGACTCATATACAGCTTCTCATCCACTGTAATCAGCAGGTCCTTTTCTGCAGAACTATTGCTTAGCCAGTTGGTCCCCATCCTGTAGCAGTGCATGGGATACTTTGTTCCTACATGAGGACTTTGCACTTGTCCTTGTTGAACCTCATCAGATTTCTTTTGGCCCAATCCTCCAATTTCTCTAGGTCACTCTGGACCCTATCCCTACCCTCCAGCCTATCTACCTCTCCCCCCAGCTTTGCTGAGGGTGCAATTCATCCCCTCATCTAGATCATTAATGAAGATGTTGAAGAAAACTGGCCCCAAGATTGACCCCTGGAGCACTCTACTTGATACCGACTGCCAACTAGACATTGAGCCGTTAATCACTACCCATTGAGCCTGATGATCTAGCCAGCTTTCTATCCACCCTATAGTCCATTCATCCAATCCATATTTTTTTTAACTTTCTGGCAAGAATACTGTGGGAGACCATATCAAAATCTTTGCTAAAGTCAAGGTATATTACATCCACCACTTTCCCCATATCCACAGAGCCAGTTATCTCATCCTAGAGGGCAATCAGGTTGGTCAGGCATGACTTGCCCTTGGTGAATCCATGTTGACTGTTCCTGATCACCTTCCTCTCCTCCAAGTGCTTCAAAATGGATTCCTTGAGGACCTGCTCCACTTTTCCAGGGACTGAGGTGAGGCTGACCGGTCTGTAGTTCTCCAGATTCTCCTTCTTCCCTTTTTAAAAGATGGGCACTATATTTGCCTTTTTCCAATCATCCGGGACCTCCCCTGATCACCACGAGTTTTCAAAAATAATGACCAATGTTTCTGCAATCACATCAGCCAACTCCCTCAGCACCCTCAGATGCATTGCATCCAGCCCCATGAATTTGTGCATGTCCAGCTTTTCTAAATAATCCTTACCCTGTTATTTCACCACTGAGGGCTGCTCACCTCCTCCCAATACTGTGCTGCCCAGTGCAGCAGTCTGGGAGCTGACCTTGCCTGTGAAGACCGAGGCAAAAACAGCATTGAGTACTTCAGCTTTTTCCACATCATCTGTCACTACGTTGCCTCCCATTCACTAAGGGTCCCACACTTTCCCTGACCTCCTTCTTGTTGCTAACAGACCTGTAGAAACCCTTCTTGTTACCCTTCACATCCCTTGCTAGCTGCAACTCCAGTTGTGCTTTCACCCCTACACGCTTGAGCAATATTTTTATACTCCTCCCTAGTCATCTGTCCAAGTTTCCATTTCTTGTAAGCTTGCTTTTTGTGTTTGAGCTCACTGAAGATTTCACTGTTAAGCCAAGCTGGTCACCTGCCATATTTGCTATTCTTTCTGCATATTGCGATGGTTTGTTCCTGTGCCCCATTATGTAAATTCCCTATGTCACAGCAGCATTTGTAAGGCTACAAGCCATGAATGATTGTGAGGTGCTCTAACACAACAGCAAAAAGGGCCATATAAATATGTGGATAAAGAGGTGTTCATTTTTGGATGATATAAGAACATAAGAATGGCCATACTGTGTCAGACCAAGGGCCATCTAGCCCTCTTTTCCAACAGTGGCCAATGCCAGGTGCTTCGGGGGAATGAACAAAACAAGTAATCAATCTGTCGCCCATTCCCAGCTTCTGGCAAACAGAGGCTAGGGACACCATCCCTGCCCATCCTGGCTAATAGCCACTGATGGACCTAGCCTCCATGAACTTATCTAGCTCTTTTTTGAATCCTTATAGTCACAACATCCTCTGAAAAAGAGTTCCACGAGTTGACTGTGCGTTGTGTGAAGAAATAATTTTTCAGTCCTTTATTTTAAGGTTTTGTGATTGGTATGCTGTGTGTACCGAAATGTGAATTAACACAATATAAAGACTTTGTGTATTAACAACATAAAAAGAGTTAACTTCTCAGTGATTTACAATAATGAGTGCCAAAAGAGTTTATGTGCACAAGTAATCAAAGCTGATTAAAGTAAGTACAACCCACATCATGAAGTTCAGAGGGCCAGGCCAAATCATGCAGGCACAAGGGCTTCTTGTACCCAGAATTCAGCGAGTGAAAAGAAACAGCCAGATTCTTCCCCCTTGATGGGTTTGGTGGTCCTCTCTCAAAAATCACTTGTTCTGTGGATTGAACCATTCATCATTTTTATAAACCCTTCTGATAAAGGAATTCACTACAGCTGAGCCAAGCATAAGCCCCTTCTCCTCTCCCAGCTGGGTTCTCTGGCACTCTCCACAAAAAAAAAACAGAAGCCTGTGATACAGATTACACTCTCTGCTCAGGGAAAACCCTTGCTTCTCAACTAGCTAAAGGGCAGAATCCATAGGGCCTGACACTGCACTGGTTCCAACCTCTCTCTTCCTCTAGTTTATCCCCATATATTTTTGTTCCCCATTATGTCAAGGTCATTCCATGGATACAATCATCAAAGACGTATTGGAAATGGCTTTTCAAGCTCTTCAGCTCCTGAGTGCAGAGACTGTGAATTTTAATCTCTTTATGGGTAACACATTCCTCTTCGTGGGTTCTGACAAAAATTATCCATTCTAACCAGGCCAGGTCACAAAGTGAGGCAGAGTGTCCCAAAATTTAATTCTACTGGGTTTATTATAAATCTCCTCTCTTAAAAACAAAGACAAGAAAGGAAAGGTTTAGACACTTTTATTAAAATGCTAGAATGAAATAAAAATTAATATGCCACACATTAAATGAATTAAAACTAACTGATAGGTCTCCAAATGTAACAGTAAATGTGGAATCATCACTGAGTGGATGTTTCTCTGGTGGGATCCTGCAGTGATCAGTTCTCACCACTACTCTAACATTTTTATCAAAGACCTGGAAGAAAACATAAAATTATCACTGATGATGATTTTATGATCTTAAGTTCGCAGATAACACAAAATTGGGGGAGTGGTAAATAATGACTAGGCCAAGTTACTGATACAGAGCAATCTGGATCTTTGTTCACACAGGCAAACAATATGCGTTTTAATGTGGCTAAGTGTATACATCTAGGAACAAAGAATGTAGGCCATGCTTACAAGATGGGGGCTCTGTCCTGAGAAGCAGTGACTCTGAAAAAGATTTGGGGATTGTGGTGGATAATCAGCTGAACATGAGATCCCGGTGTGATGCTGTGGACAAAAGGGCTAATACAGTCCTTAGATGCATAAACAGGGGAATCTCAAGAAGGAGAAGAGATATTATTTTACCTCTGTATTTGGCACTGGTGAGACCACTGCTGGTATTCTGTTTTCAGTTCTGGGGCCCACAATTCAAGAACGATGTTAATAAATTGGAGAGGGTTCAGAGAAGAGCCATCAGAATAATTAAAGGATTAGAAAACATGTGGTAGACTCAAGGTGCTCAATCTACTTAGTTTAACAAAGAGAAGGCTAAGTGGTGACTTGATCACAGTGTAAGTACCTATATGGGAATACAGATTTGATAGTGGGCTCTTCAGTCTAGCATAGAAAAAGTATAATGTGATCCAAAGGCTGAAAGTTGACGCTAGGCAAATTCAGACTGGAAATAAGGCATACATCTTTAACAGTGAGGATAGTTAACCACTGGAACAATTTACCCAGGGTTGTGATGGATTCTCCATCACTGACAATTTTTAAATCTAAAAGATCTGCCCTAGGAATTATTTTGGGGGAAGTTCTATGATTGTGTTATACAGGAGGTCGGATTAGATGATCACAATGGTCCCTCTGGCCTTGGAACGTATGAAGTACAGAACCAGATTGCAGGCCACTATGCTATGTTGCTCATCAGTGACTCTACGTCACTTTAACTTCATCTATGGGGAAAATGAGCAGCACAGAGCCTAAGATGACATCTATGCTATCAAAAATGTTGATAAGCAACAAAAGTGACACAACAGCAGCACAGACCACAAAGAGAACATTATGCATATTTTCCCCACTTACCAGCCTATGATAATATTGCATTAATTATATCTCCTTTATGAGTTCTTCAAGCTTGTGGGTGGTTTCACCACCCAAGGAAGGGGGATGAAGCTTCAAGTATTAGTCTTTTTAAAGCCCTTTCCTCAACGATGGTTTTATTCTCCTCAACACAATAGCAAATAAATTGAAATACAATATTTTCCCCAGAGACTTTCCCTATGTCAGCCAGCCAGGAAAAAAGAGAACGCAGTCTTACACTTACAGCCAGCTTCCCCTTCCTTTTAAACTCCCCCTGCAGTGGCCATGTAACCAGCCAGGACCTGTTAACCTTTTACAGACTGTAGTGCATTCACCTCAAACTGTCATTTAATATTCTTGAGAACACAGGTTGTTCCACCTGCTTCTACCTCATTCACATATAGCTGACATCTAGCAGTATCCTCCAATAGAAAATCCAGAAGATCTTTTCCTTCCAAACATTGCTGGTGATGGAAACAACAGTGCAAGGGCCCCAGAAGACAAAAAGTAGGCATGTCTGATGTGCTTCTTTGGCTCACTAGAGGTTCCTCAGGGCAAGATTTGAGTATTTTATCTTTACCAGCTGCTGTGAATAGCTCTGGACATAAAGTACATTTCAGTTTTCCTAAAGGAAGAATTAGAGGATAAGGACCAAGGGCCAGATTTTTAGAAGAACTCAACTCCCATTTAGGTGCCTAAATATGATCCAGATTTTTCACAGTATTCAGCACCCAACATGCTAAACTCTTCTGAAAATATGATAACTTATTTTGTGAACAATTGGGAGTTAAGTTCTTTGGAAATTAATGACTTAAGGAGGTGGGCTGGCCCAGGTGAGAATCTGCAACCCCCTCCACTCAGCAGTGGGGTGAGACACAGCTCTGCCTGGTCAGCTGAAGAAGGAACTCACTGGTCTCTCCAGCTCATGTGATTTCCCCCCCTTCCTGCCATACATACACGTACACACACACAAACCAAGTCTACAGCTCTACTGAGGGGCAAAAGTGACTGGGACAATTTGCTTTGAGTAGGGCACAAAAGTCAAGTATAGTTCTTCTGAGCTCACCAGATTTGTTTTTGGGCACATTACCAGTATAGATATGCATGTAAATTAAGAGGAGTTGTGGCTGAATTCTGTACACTGCTCAAATCCTATCAGTTGCATATAAAAATCTACTATTGTTTGTTTTCATTGGTTTAATTTTGGCATTAACTCAGTTAATAATCTTCCTTTCCCCCCTTTTTTTTTGTGCTTTCTTTTCTCTCCATCTTCTTCCCAATGTCAAATTTCTTCCTCATTCTCTTTTCTAAAATATTTCCCCTTCTTCTCTTCTATTCCCACTCCTCGAGGCTCTCATCACTCCCTGCCCATAACCTTCACTCACTCTCTGCTATTTAAACACCACAGGCACTTACTGTCCCTCACAAACCCATGCACCCATCACTCAGCAACTATTCCACCCATCTTAACCACACACACCTCATTGCCTCATCCTCTGGGACGTTCAATAATTCCACCCACCCCACTTCCTGAAGGAGGAGTTATCTGGGTATGCCACCCACTTTCCTTTTGCTGGGACTCTCATGGAGTCCCCCCTGCACTTCGTTCTGGTAGATTTCTGGGCAGGTACAGTGGGGAGGGTAAAATTTGTCCCCCTTTCAACTTCTCTTGTACTCGGGCATTTACTGGTTGCACTCCCTTTCCTGCTGCTAGGGCTTTCAGGGGATCCAACCACTTCCAACCGGAGGGAGGCAAACTTTTCCACACCTCTGAACCTGTAGAGGTGAGTCCACAACTAGCTAAAAAGTAGAGCAAATTAATCTCAGATCAGAAACATGTCAGTTCAAAAATAGCAGGGAATATCATTAACAGAGACTTCATACTGAGAGAGTGAGCAAAAGATGCATGACATGGATTAATGAAACCAGTGCCAGTTCTAGCCCATTAGGGGCCCTAAGCAGGAATATTTTGGGGACCCCCTCTGCACACACAACACATACTAATAATTAATAGGAGGGCCCTTGAGTTGCTCGGGGCACTAAGCAATTGCTTAGTCTGCTTTTGCCTAGCATGGGCTCTGAATGAAACAAATTAAAAAATTTTTATTAAAGCTAATGTAAAAAAAATTATGTAATACATAGGTTGAGAAAAGAGTGTCTGTACATCTGGGTATAGTGCTTAGATTATCCACAAAGACAGAGTTTGTTTTTAAAAGTCATATAATACATAGAGTACATAATCAGCAATAACCCAAATTTAGGTGAATAAATTTAAGAATACAGTTTAGATATTGGCATCCAAGTATTCAGGTACATCACTCGTGAGAAGTTGTACAAAGAAGTTGTGGAAAGCAAAATATATCAATGAGCGAAGATTGTCCCTCAGTAATTGAGAATTAGGGTAGGTTGTCCATTTAGGAAATACAATCCAGCAGGGAACTCTTTCAGTTACCTTCTTTACTGCGCTTCTCATCAGCACTCCAGCTCATCCCTCCTGGTATTGTCGATGTCCGGTGATGTGTTCTATGTAGATGTCCCTCAACCATTTGATGGCACCCGACACCATAAGTTGCCGCATCAGCCGAGTGTAGCATTGACCGATTCCGCAGTCTCGCAACACTCACTCGTTATTGGGGTCCTATGCTCCTATGGCTTCTACGATCAGCGCGTGTGTCTGAACCGGTAACCCCTAGCTCTCAAGGTGTCAGCCAAAGGGGCATATTTCTCCACCTTTCAAGCTCGGGCATCATGGAAGGCCGGGGTCCTGTTCTCGAACGGCACTGTGACATCCACCATGATGATCTTCTTCCGGTCCTCATTGGTATTGACGATGTCCTGTCGCTGTTGGCTGTCAGTTCCGGGGATGGTGGAGTTCATGGCAAACTTCCCTATGGGTGGCGGGATGGCTCTTGCCAGGTGATCTTGGATGGCATTGTGTCACAGCTGCCAGGGTCTGGAATGGGGCTTGCAGCTACACAGGACATGGGGTAGCATCTCGTTGGCATAGCCACACTTCCTACATCATTTTTCCTGATTCCCATGGTGGATGGCTCTATTCAGCAGAACACAGTTGAGCTGGGCCCTGTGGCTGAACCTCCAGTTGGCAAATTGGGTGAAGCTGCCCCTGGGGAGGAAGTTGTTGCTGGTGTCCCACTTGCACGTCACCTCGAAAGCTTTGCCCTGGTCTGGCTTCCGCTTCAGGTTTTCCACATACTCGCAGTGGATGGCATCCTTCAGGGTCCTCTGCAGCATGGTTCTAGCTTTCGGAGTGAGGATGGTGTGGTCCATGTTCTTCACCTGTGGCACCAGGACTCCCAGCTCCTGGCATTCCTCGCATCACGTCCAGCGGCAGCCAGTATGTTTCTCCAGCCATCGCATACATTGTGGGCACGACTCCAGAGCAAAGCAAAGTATCCCACATCTCTTCCACATTCGCCTTCCAGTAAGCCGCTCAGGTAGGTGGCAACATCTTGGTTGGAGGGGGTCCTGGCAATTCGCTTCCTGATGACATCCCGCAGAGCACTTTCTGCAATGTTCCTCAGCATGGCGTATGGGCATGTCAGAAGGCGGAAAGCGTGAGTGATCACTGCAATGTTGCACAGATCACTACTAAACCCGGATCTTTTCCTCTTCCCTCTCCCCAGATGGTTGTTTTATTGTTTACTGTTGCCTGTTGTCATATGCTAAGTCTGTACATTCTTTGAGTCAGAGACAGTCTTTTTTGTTCCCTGTGTGTACAATGCCTAGCACAATGGGGCCTGGATTGCTGATTGAGACCACTAGGCATTGAAATATATATATATTGAAATATGATCCAAGCTAGAGGAATCCACTATGGAATAAATGTTTTTCATTTAAAAAAGAAACATGCGAGTATTAAAGCTTAAGCAATGGCTGCATCTTGAAGCCTCAATCACAATATGTATTAGTAACTTAATTGCTTTCTCTTTCAATATGACTATCCCTTCAACCTGTGCTGATAGGAGCACTATAAATACCCATGATACACGGATAGATAAATATGTGAGGGGGCTACTTGCTGAGCTAACAGGCTGTCACTGCTTATTTTCAGCTTGTATGAAATATTCCTATCTCAGTTCCCCTGAGTGGGGTTACTACTGAACCCCCTTTGGAATTAAATAATCAAAGGAAAACCTATTTGGTGACAATATTATTACACATATTTGATTATTAGTATATTAATACAATGGTGATTACATCAATGTAGTGTCTTCCTGCTGGGGAGCACTGAGAAGAGGTCACTATTAACAATAATTGAGGATATCAGCAGTAATAATAGCTTATGAGGCAAGAAGGTGTGATATGGTCATCACCAGCAGAGCTCCAGCCACACCATTTACATTTGCCCAAATTTCAAAAGGCAGATGGTATTTTGTGGGTAAATGTATGCCTCTGGGTGTTTTTTGTTGCATGTGATAATGCATATTAATAGACTTTAGGGTTTTTTTCCCCAACCAAAACTAAAGGCCATTTTAACGATGCTTTAGCCAAGCTTTTTTCTTTGGTGGAGGCCACCAATAGCTCTCGTACTTTCAGCAAGTGGATGGCAAGTATAGAGTCTTCTTCAAGAGAAAGAAGAGAGGTGCAGTTCTGAGAACATTCTACCTATTAGACTGACTACTAAGAGGCCGGACTCAACCCTTCCTTTAGAAAAAATCACTGTAGAACAGTCTGTCATTGAGGATCACTGAGATCACCTTAAAACAATAAGATTAAAACAATTAATTATTAGAATCAGTCTAGAATTATTGAAAATTAATCTAGAAATCTGTGCCTTTAACCCACATCTAGTGTCCACGACAGCAGGAGTGAAAAGGTGATTTAATTTCACTAAAGCAACCCAGCACCTAAGAAAAGATCTTTATATACCAATGGTCTTATTGGTAAGGAAAGAAAAGATCAGTAGCACTGCAGTCTAGACTATATGGTCCATTTCTTTAAAAACTAGAAAAGTTAATCGGAGTGTTAAAGTGATGTATAGACTTTCATCTTCAGGTCACTGGTCCAAATCCAGGCCACGTTAATAACAAGTTTCAGTAAATACCATCTCATTGCTCTCTTGTGTTTTTGTGAAATGAGTTTGGTGAACTCAGTTTAGTTCCCAGTAAAAAAATGTCTACATCACATAAATCACCACTTCCGACTGACATCTTTTTTGCACTCTCAGCAAAGAAGTCAAGGGTTGGAGAAGATAGCCAAACAAAGTGAACCCTCTCACCTCTAGAGAGAGATTTTTCCAGTTAAATGTTTAAACACATCAATGGAAGATTTTGAGAAACTTTTGCTGTTACTGCCAATTTGGGTAAGAGAAATAAGGAATCCTTGGGCAAAGGAATTAAAGAAAGACTGCTCTGGGACAGCATAGTTTGAAAAATGGGGTTCTTAAGGTAAAATTTTCTCAAGTCCCTAAGTGATTTCAGAGCCTAAATCCCATTCTCAAAAGTGACTTAGACACATAGGAACCTAAGTCTCAATTTATTGAAAAATTTATTCTAAATAATTGGCAGTTGCTACGTTAATTATTATTAAAGTTGCCCCTTATGCACTGGATAAAACTCTCATTATTACTAGCTCAATAAGGATCAAGAAGAGATACAGTTTATGGACTTTCCTCTATAGATTGTCTATGACAAAATGAAAATGGAGTTTTGGCAATCATAGAATATCAGGGCTGGAAGGGACCTCAGGAGGTCATTTAGTCCAACCTCCTGCTCAAAGCAGGACCAATCATCCCAGCCAGGGCTTTGTCAAGCCTGACCTTAAAAACCTCAAAGGAAGGAGATTCCACCACCGCCCTAGGTAATGCATTCCAGTGCTTCACTACCCTACTAGTGAAAAAGTTTTTCCCAATACCCAACCTAAACCTCCCCCACTGCAACTTGAGACCATTACTCCTTGTTCTGTCATCTGCTACCACTGAGAACAATCTAGATCCATCCTCTTTGGAACCCCCTTTCAGGTAGTTGAAAGCAGCTATCAAATCCCCCCTCATTCTTCTCTTCTGCAAACTAAACAATCCCAGTTCCCTCAGCCTCTCCTCATAAGTCAATATTAATTAGTTAATATTTGCAAAATGCTTGAAAGATGTAAATTCAATGCAAGTTCAAACAATCAGTGTTGAGTTATCTCCCACCACCTCCGAAGGAAAGTAATTTACTCATGATGTTTGAGGTTGGAGCACCTGTCCCAGTTTCAGTTTGTGAAGACTTTAGAGAGCGATTTGTAAAAAGCAAATTTTGAAAGATGACCTGTTTGGAGTTTAGTGGCTATTGTATTCTAATCTATTTGAGATCTTATACTACATCCTTCACTGAGGTACCTGGGCACCTTCCAGAAGTGCAGTAAGTGACGGGACTAGCATCTGTGACACGTTTCCATCTTTCTTCCTTCCTCTCTCCAGATGGAATATTGTTTGATTTATTTATCTCTGTTGCACAGTTGATCCTGCCAGGCTAAAATTTCAACTAAATTGGGAGGCAGCAATTTGGGAGAGTCAAAATATATCTTAGACCTTAGTAGGGAATGACGGGATGAAGGATAGGCTAGAGCAAGTCATCAAATGTGTGTTTGTTTCAGGAAAGTGGTTGCTAGACAAGAATAGAAACAGGTTGGCAGAATGAATGGCAAGCTCTGAGAGCTATATTTCACAGCTGAATAGTCCAGGAGAGAGGTGGGGACCAACTAGAGCCCCAAGAGACAAAAATAATTTCAGAACATCCAGATTTATAGGTCCACTAATTTTAATTTGAATATAGTTAATATTTACCCAGCGCATTTAAAAAAGCAGCTTTGTACCCGTCAGATGATTTTGTATCCTTTTGATACTGTTATATATAGTGCCACACTCACTTAGACTTAGATATGTTATTGAAAAGAAAAGGAAAGCATTATGTACATGTGAAATCTTGTAATATTTACACAAAACAGCTTAAAGAAAAGAAAAGGCAGCTTGGTGTGGTCCCAGTCAAATGCTCATGAGCGTGGAGACATGTATAGTGCATGAAGGATATAGGAGAAGAGCAATGAAAGTTCTTGAGGGAAATGACTTATATTAGGCAGGTAACTCAATGCATTACTCCATCAAAATGTGTCTATTTAGCTGAACCTGAAAATGCAGCCTTTCCTTATCAACAACAATATGGGACTGAGGTACCAGGAAATGGGTCAAATAAGGATATGGGAGCATGCCAATGCTAACAGTGTCCTGTGAGGAGGAATAAACCTTTTGCCTTGCCACAGAAAAATGAAAGAACTTCGCAAATGTTTGTGTACTTTATATTTTTTAAAAGCTACAGAGAATTCAGTTGTTCTAATTCAATATGATTGAAGTATCTCTTTACAGATAATCACTATTCACCATCATGTATTTTGTTCAACTTATGATGGAATTACAGTGAATGTGTAGATGTATATATAGGATTTAAATTGCATTTTTTGTCTGAATGAGATATAGGGAAAGACTTAGGAAATACTGTACCATGCTGATGCAAAATTAAGCCCATCTCATATAGTTTCTAAACCTATTCCAGATTCTGCTCTAATTCACTGCCAGTGTAAATGGACGAGACTCCACTGTATACCAACAAAGATTTTGGTTCTCCGAGTGAAAGGGTCTAATTCAGATCTCCACCAGTTGTAACTATGGAGCCAGGCCCCAGGTTCCCTCAGCACAGAGAAGGAGGACTTCATGGAGTTACTCCCGATTTACACGGGTGTATATGAAATCAGAGTCAGAGCCCAAGTTTCCCAGGATACAGCACACTGACTCATTCAAGTTGAACTCCAGCCCTGTGAACACCAAGTGATTGATGTTCCTTCAACAGACTAACAGCTGGAAGGCATGCACCATAGATACACATATCAGAGCAGCACTCTTAAGACAGACTGGAGATTAAAGCAATTGGGGAAGAAGCCAAGAAAATTAGAGATAATTTAGAAGTGAAAAAAACTGATGCATGCTGAGTTGTAGTAGAAATCAAGTTTTAGTTTCTTCCAAATATGTAAACAAAAGATAAAACTCTCTCTCTGTAAAAAAGAATAAACCTCCTACATTTTAGAAGTTCACCCAGCTTTTAAATTTTTTTTAAACCATCGAAGGAAGGTTGGCCCTTAGGAAAATTTCAGTTTAATAAGAAAAAAGTACAGGCCTTGAATGGCTTCAGTCATTAACCAATACAGCCTTTCACCATGAAGAGTAACCAAGAGCGGCTCCTGCCTAATAGCAATTCTAAGACCTACATGTGAAAAAAACCCCAAAACCCACTAATACATCTACCCGTTTTATCATTTGAATTTCTCCTACTGAAAACAACAGTCTTCACATCATCGGTGTGAAAAATTAACTTCACACATCTTGGGGAACAAAGGAAAGATCTGGGGAAAAAGAAAACAGTTGCAGGCCCCCAGTCTCAGTGTAGTGAAGAGAACTCTCTCCTCTCTACCAGCAAGTGTGGTCTAATGGGCAAAGCACTGGACTCTTATGTTCTATTCGTAGATCTGGCCTTTAGTGTGACCTTGCGCAAGCCACCCCACCTTTCTGTTTCTTCCCTGTCTTGTCTATTTAGACTGTAAGCACTTTGGGTCTTATTATGTGTTTGTAGATACCTGGTACAATGAAGCCCTGATCAGCACTGGGGTTTCTAGGTGTTACTGTAATGTAGCTAACAACCTGATATCTTTATTCAGCTGTTGTGTAGCTTAGGGATGTCTTTTGACCATGAGAGAAAAGGAAAACATATGTAAAAAAATGTCCCCTGGCCATGCAACGGCTGAATAAAGATGTCAGGAAGGTTTCAGTACAAAGCAAAGAGGCATTTTCCTGCAGACTTTTTTTTAGTTATTATTTGAACAGCAAAGTCAGTGCCACTCCTACTCCTGTTCAAATAAAGCAGAATGATCACAACAGGGAATATGCAAAACCTCCTTGCCAGTCACTGCACTGTGGACTGCCTGAGTTTTTTAGTTCTACTCTGCAAGAACTGATGTGAAAAAAAGTGGAAAGAAAGCATCTCTGGGACATTTCCAGAATTCTAATTAACCTCCTGGAGAGGGTGAGCTGTAGATGGACAAGGAGAACCCCAGCCTCCAGGTGACGGCAATCACTCATGTTCCTGGTTTCCTTTCAGACTGTTACTGCTCGTTCTTTTCTTGACTTGTTAAATAGGCACCTCTGATAAAGCGATGGATTTCTCTCCAAGACCTACCTCCCTTGTTATCGTACTGTAAATTTGAGTGACTTATCTAAAACCGTTTGATTGTAACTGAAAGACTAATCAAGGGCAACTAAAAGGGTTTTTTTAATTATTTAAAATAAAGAAAAAGCTTGTTTCAGGCATGCAGCCATCTATTATTCCATTCTTCTCCAATGAGAGGGAATTGCAGCCAGTGTGATTTACTGCAGTGGCAATTTGTGACGTGGGTACAGTGTACATTATATAGAGCACATTGGAGCTTCATGGGGTCATGGCTCACTAGCAGATCACAATTCATTTCTGAGAACAAGTTAAGGTTGCACACTGTTACCATTCACAGCTATAGTTAAATTGGAGGCTGAAATCTGCACCATTTATATTTCGTTCCCTTTACCTTCCCTCCAAGAAACATATTTTCCAAACAAATGTTCCATACAGCAAACATGAAACTCTTGCCTCCAAAAATAAATAGATCAGTCAATAAATGAGCAGGTGCACTTAATTTACCTTCTATTTATACTGTCACAGCCGATCAGTGTAAAAAGCCAAATAAGCTCTTCTTACTCAGTTTCCTACATCTCTGCTCACATCATCACCACCTAGTATTCTGCTCATTCTTTCCATTCATCTCCCACCCCTCTCTATTCCTTCTTCTATGCTCCCCCTTCCACCTGCCAATATGGGAAATTTAGGCCCAATGGTTAGGTAATTCTGCAGGGATGTGACAGATCCCAGTTCAATTCCTTTCTGCGACTTCTCTGATCATCTGTCTTGGATGGTTTAGAAACAACAAATCCTGCATCTTGGCAGTGTGTTAGACTAGATCAGTAGTTCTCAACCAGGAGGTACCTAAACTCATCTAGATATTTGCCTAGATTTACAACAAGCTACATAAAAAGCACTAGTGAAGTCAGTACAACCTAAGATTTCATACAATTACTTGTTTATACTGCTCTATATACTATATGCTGAAATGTAAGAACAATATTTATATTCCAATTGATTTATTTTATAATTATATTGTAAAAATGAGAAAGTAAGCAATTTTTCAGTCATAATGTGCTGTGATTCTTTTGTATTTTTATGACTGATTTTGTAAGCAAGCATTTTTTAAATGAGGTGAAACTTGGGGTACGCAAGACAAATCAGACTTCTGAAAGGGGCATAGTAGTTTGGAAAGATTGAGAACCATTGGACTAAATGACCCAATGGTTCCTTCTAATTCTATGATAAGAAGAAGGCATGTGAACAATATCTGAAGTTCTGAGAGGCCAGGGAGGAGATTGGGAGAGACTTTTGCCCCTAGTGGAAGTGGGTAAGAGCCTTAACCTCTGGACTATACAGTCAGTCTCACTCTCGCCGGCTCAATTCATATTTAATTATTTATACAAAGTGCAATTGTATAATTGGAATCTTCAACGTGAGAGAGACCCACCCCAGAATATCCCATAGCAGGGACACCGGAACAGGGGGGTCCAAGGGACCATAGCCCGTCCACTTTTCACCACAGGCCCAGCCTCCTGCCCCTCCTATTCCCTCCCCACACCATCCCCTGAGGCCCTGCCCCCCGGTCAGGCCAGAAGCTGGAGTTCAGCCTGGGTAAGAGCAGCCCAAGGAGCCTGGGCAGCTGTGTGGTGCCATGGACCCTCCACCTGCCTGGAGTTGGGGGGCTTGAGAGCAGCTCCCAGCCCATGTCCCCAACCCCTGATCCCCCTGCCCAGGGCAAATGGAGGGTCCATGGCTCCCCAAAGCTGCCCGGGCAACTCTTACCATGATCCAGCTGTGGCTTTTCAGTCCACCCGGGCCCCGCCCCCAGGCCAGGCTGGAAGCCAGAGCCAGGTCGGGATAAGGGCCACACAGGCAACTGTGGGGAGCCACAGACGCTCCATCTGCCCTGGGTGGGGTACCTGGGGTACAGGGACACGGGCCAGGAGCTGCTCTCACGTTCTCCCCCCCCACAGGCAGGTGGAGGGGCCCGGCCCAGCTCCGGCTCCCAGCTTGGCCAGGGGGCAGGGCCTTGGGGGGAAAAGGAGGGGGTGGGGCCTTGTGCCCCCCCACTTCCCCACACACATACTCATTTTTAGGAAGAATCCATCACCCCTGTCCCATAGTCTAGTGGTGAAGGCACTTACCCCACATCCAGTGGGGAAAAGTCTCTCCCAACCTCCTCTACTCTCCCTGAACTCTGATTGCTTCCTGCCTACTGACTCATCTGCCTCACTAGTGCTGGTTCAGTTCCTGTTCATAGTAAACATCCCTAAACCTGAAATGGAAAGTCAATGGAGGCAACATGATCACAAGCAGAGAGAACTGAGTCCCCCTTCAGCAGGATGGGGAAACAAACAAAAGCGATGACTTTGGAATAAGGAGAGGCAGAAACTTGGGAGAAAAAAGCAGGAGACAGAATAGGTTTGATAGAGGGAAAGGAGGGAGGAAGAGTTCGCCCAGTTGAAGAAAAAGGAGTATCTGTGGGGTGGAAATGGAAGAGACAGAAGAGATTTTTGAGGGAGGAAAAAGCAAGAAAGTAATCTCCATATTAGTATTTTGAGGCATAATAATGGATTTAAAGTGTGAAATAAGTCCCAAATATCAGAGGTCAGGTAGTGGCAAAGATAAGAGAAGAACAGAAGTGTGCTTAACCCGTTAGGCCACATGACTTTGGGGCAGTTTGGTCACCAGAACTCATAAGTGTGCCCTTTTGAGCAAAAGGTGCTTTTCACATTTTTTACCAGCATCCTGAGAACAAAATTTATTTCACAAATAATGTTATCAAAAACTTTCTAAATGACATATAACTTCTACAATTTCACTAAAGTTTCATGAATTCAAACAGATAAATTCTCTCAAAAATATTTGTGATAATATTTGGCTTAGTTCTAATTGTGGACTCTAGTCCTATAAGTGGATGTAAAGTGGCAGAGGAATGAGGTAAACATATTTGTATAGTCACATGGGACACAATATTTAATGTGGTTTAGAGTCAGCCTGGTAATTCATGTGTGCGCCTTCCTAAATTATTTTAATGAACTCACATTGTTCAGTAAGAAGTTTACTTTTTTCATAAAGGATCCAACCTGAACCAAAACACTAAACAGGAATCTTTATAGTAAGAGACTCCCCATTTTACCAATATCTTGCAAATCTAATATTGTAGTGTTGGCAGGTCTGGAATTTAATGCTTTGCAGACAGCGAAGAACAATGTGTATACACAACATGTAGATTTAAATTACAGTGATTATAAATGCAAAGCAAACATCTAGTTATAAGATACTCCCTTTATGCAAATATTTTGTGATCTTTACACAAAGGCAACAACAGCAGAAGAACAAGAATAAAAAATATCCCAAATAATTAAAGTGGGAATTTTACAGTGCCTCCCTCTTTTTGAATTATATTGCAAGTACATTTTCAGGCTAGCACAGGGGTGGGCAAACTACAGCCCGTGGGCTGGATCCGGCCTGTCAGGGCTTCGGATCCGCCTGCGGGATTGCCACCCCTGCAGTGCCCTGGCCGCTCCCGGAAGCAGCCGGCAGCACGTCACTGCAGCCCCTGGGGAAGGGAGGGGACAGAGGGCTTTGCATGCTGCCCTCGCCTGCAGGAACCGCCCCCCCACCCCCGCAGCTCCCATTGGCTGGGAACAAGGAACTGCAGCCAATGGGAGCTTCAGGGGAGGTACCCGCAGGTGAGGACAGTGCACAGAGCCCTCAGCCCGCCCCCTGCAGGGGCCGCAGAGAAATGGTGCAGGCCGCTGCCGGGA
Source organism: Natator depressus (assembly GCF_965152275.1). NCBI lineage: Eukaryota > Metazoa > Chordata > Testudines > Cheloniidae > Natator > Natator depressus. The sequence continues at coordinate 243,250,694 of NC_134235.1, read as the reverse complement.
GCAGCGTGGGGCCAGGGCAGGCAGGGAGCCCACCTTAGCCCTGCTGCCACCCCAGAGCCACTCCAGGTAAGCGGCGCCAGGCTGGAGCCCGCACCCCGAACCCCTGCCCTGAGCCCCTAACCCCCTGCATCCCCTCCTGTACCCCAACCCCCTGCCCTGAGCCCCCTCGTATACCCACTCCCCTCCTGCGCCCCAGCCCCTTGCCCTGAGCCCCTTCCTGCACACCACACCCCCTCCCACACCCTGCACTCCCTCCCTCCCTGCCCCAGCCCTACATTCGTGGCCCTGCATGCAATTTCCCCACCCAGATATGGCCCTCAGGCCAAAAAGTTTGCCCATCCCAGGGGTAACACAAGAATTCAAGGGGAACATTTTAAAGCTTTAGCTAAAATCGTCTTACAGAAAATTATTTCAGAGAAACAAACATGGAAGTATTCTGATATTATGAAATACCGTGCAAGTGCAAGCACACAGCACTCATCCACCTCTCTTCATTTCACTTTCTTGTGTATTCACTAGCTCAGCTTCATTCACACCAATGTCCTAATCTTTGTCAAAAGCTGGATTCTCCCTCTCCTTACAGGTAGTTGAAATATATGGTAGGGTCAAGGTACAAAGCATAGCTGCTGTGTCTGTAGTTTAATTTTCTTTTTTGAAGAGTCCCTCACTTTTGTACAGATGCCTGGAACACATTTAATTAAAGGACACTTGGAAAATAATTTGAGTTTACAGAGTATGAGTTACACTGTTACTCTTCTGTGGACAAATCGTGCGCTGGCATAGAACACTTAACTGGGAATCCAATTCAATAAATTATCAGGAACATTACAGCTAAGAGGTTTCTCCTATCAATTCAATCTCTCTTTAGCTGTTGGTGGGAGGTTTGGAGAGCAGAAAAAATACATTTACACAACTTTCAATTTAATCAGTGCACATACTCACAGCTTAACAAGTTGTCTGTATTTTTGTAAATGTTATTCCTATTGCTTTGTGTATAGATAACAGGAGCCAACTAGAGTGGATTACTACAAAGTCTAAAACTCAGGTTTGGAACACCAAGAATCCCTAGAAACCGCCAGTTCAAATACCAGCAGGATTGAATCAGCTCTTCATCCTTCCAACCTAAACATAGTAACATACAATTCATCCTCTAGAGGTCTGCCAGTGAGACCTTAAAACCCAAGATCATATCAGGTCTGTGTAGAGGTTAAAGATGACACAGCAATGTTTGTAAGAGTACATGTTTGCTCCAGTGTCCTTGGCCAAATTTTCCAAAACCTGGCTCGCAGTACTGTTTATTGATGCATTTCAGTAGCAGTGTATACAATTTAAGTGGTTTGGCATGAAAAGTAGCATATACACATATAAAACATTATTAGTAAATTACTCTCGCTTTTAGGTTTTCATGGCTCTCCATGAAGCACAGTGTGGGCTTCATGGCAGGTCTCAGTATTTAAGCAGATTGGAAGAGGCCCTGGAGGTTTTTCGCCTTCCTCTGTAGCATGGGGCACGGGTCACTTGCTGGACGATTCTCTGCTCCTTGAAGTCTTTAAACCACGATTTGAGGACTTCAATAGCTCAGACATAAGTGAGAGGTTTTTCGCAGGAGTGGGTGGGTGAGATTCTGTGGCCTGCATTGTGCAGGAGGTCGGACTAGATGATCATAATGGTCCTTTCTGACCTTAGTATCTATGAATCTATGTGTTTGTAAGTATATCCAGTTAATACACCTAGTTAAGGCACCTGGTTACATCGCCACTGTCCTTAGACCAAAACACAACATAGTTCCAATTTACAGGATATATGGAACTTTGTCAAGATCCCATAGACATAGCCATTTAAAAAACACTGTTAACAGTCTGTCTACACTACAAATTGAAAACCAGGTGCCACAGGCTCAGGTGCATTTGTTATGTAGATAGGACCTTAGAGATGCTACCAGTTCCATTTCTACCAGAATATTTTAGTTACCTGCTCCTTAATAGCTTATGGAATATTTCTATTTATACCTTTCTCTCTGTTGCTATTTTTGTGCATAGCTAGATAGTAATGGCAAGCAGCTTTGGAGCAGATTCTCTTCTCCCAATGTTTCATAGTATTTGTATTTTCCACTGGACAGCTGATTCTTTACAGGTGAGAAGGATAAAATGGGACTAAAATATAGCTGAAAGAACACACATCTTCAAATCATTACAATTCAAAGCAGTAAGGGTTCATAAACAGAAGTTACTCATTATATTTGCAGCAAGCTACTTGTAAGATTTTTAAAGGTGATCTGCAAAAGACTGAGAAAAATATGACTGTGCTTCTTCCCCCGCTTCTTTATTATGTATAAAGAAGGCACAAAACTTATTGTGGAGGTTGTTGGGGGTGGGGTTTTCTTTGTTAGATTTTCTGCCTTTTTTTTAAGGTCACAAATACAAAGAATGTCAAGAACTGTATGGTCTTCCCTGGTTTTCCTGAAGGGCCTCCTGCTTGCCTGCCCTCCATCTCAGTGGGAGAGACTGTTGGTTAGATCAACGGGGGGGGAGGGAGAGCTCAGAGGGGGGGAGGGAGAGCTCAGTGGTTTGAGCATTGGCCTGCTAAACCCAGGGTTGTGAGTTCAATCCTTGAGGGGGCCATTTAGGGATCTGGGGCAAAAATTGGGGATTGGTCCTGCTTTGAGCAGGGGGTTGGACTAGATGACCTCCTGAGGTCCCTTCCAACCCTGATATTCTAGGATTCTATGATTCTATGTGACACTACCCAGAAGGGAGGGGCAAGAGTGCATGCTTGGTGAGGCAGGAGCCAGGCTCCCTCTCATTCTCGGGCCTCTGGCTCTTCGTGGCCAGGCTGCAGAGAGAGAGCAGGAGAACTGACTCTCATGCTCACCTCCACCTACTTAAATTCCTCCTAAGATTTTCAAGAACCCTGAGCCCAGAAAAATGTGAGAAGTGGGTTTACCAGGATAATTTTGGAACCAGGTGGCTCAGTGATCATCCACAGGGACATCCAATACTCTAGGTAGGGTTGCCAACTTTCTAATCACACAAAACCAAACACCTTTGCCCTGCCACGCCCCTTTTCCAAGGCCCTGCCCCTGCTCACTCCATCCCCCCTCCCTCTGTCGCTGGCTCTCTCCCACCCTCACTCACTCACTTATTTTTAGCAGGCTGGAGCAGGGGGTTGGGCCAGAAATGAGGGCTTCAGAGTGTAGGAGGGGGCTCTGGGCTGGTGCAGGGGTGCACAGGGTTGGGGTGGGGCTGGGGGGTGGAGCCAAACGGGTTTGGGGTGCAGGAGGGGGCTCCAGGCTGGGGGGTAGAGCCAAATGGTTCAGAGTATGGGAGGGGTCTCTGGGCTGAGGAAGGAGGTTGGGGTGCAGGGGGTGTGTGTGTGGGGTGCAGGCTCCAGCAGGGAGTTTGGGTGTGGAAGGAGGCTCAGGGCTGGGGCGCAGGATGGGTCCGAGTTCCGGCTAGGGTTGCGGGCTCTGGAGTGGGACCGGGGATGATGGTTTGAGATACAGGAGGGGGATCAGAACTGGGGCAGGGGGCTGGGGTGTGGGAGGGGGTGCAGGGTGCGGGCTCCAGGAGGGAGTTTGAGTGCAGGAGGGGTCTCTGGGCTGGGGCAGGGGATTGGGATGCAGGAAGAGATGAGAGCTCCGGCTGAGGGTGCAGGCTCTGGGGTAAGACCAGGGATGAAGGGTTTGGGGTGCAGGAGGGGGCTCTGGCCTGGGGCAGGGGTGCAGGCTCTGGGAGGAGTTTGGGTACGGGAGGGGGCTTGGGCTGGGGCAAGGGATTGGGGTACAGGAAAGGGTATAGGCTCCAGGCAGCACTTACCCCAGGGGGCTCCCCGGAAGTGGCGACATGTTACTCGGGCTCCTAGGTGGAGGCTTGGCCAGGCGGCTCTGCGCAGTGCACGCTCACTGCTCCTGCCCACCGGCGCTGCCCCCACTGCTCCCATTGGCTGGCCAATGGGAGCTGCGGAGCTGGTGCTCAGGGCAGGGGCAGCAAGCCGAGCCCCTTGGCCATCCCTCTGCCTATGACCTGAGGGACATGTCACCACTTCCGGGTTGCCACGCAGAGCCGGGTATGGAACCTACCAGCCCCACCAACCAGACTTTTACCGGCCCGGTCAGCAGTGCTGACCGGCGCCACCAGGGTCCCTTTCTGATAGGGCAGTCTGGTTGAAAACTGACACCTGGCAACCCTAACACTAGCCCTGAGCTGTTGAGGGATGATGGAGTCTACCTGTCAGATGCAGGGCTGACACTTGGCTGCATGAACTTCATGGCTGGATCCAGCAGGAAACAGAGACCCAGCAGTGTGGGGGGGATGCAACCAAGCTAATGGCTAGTACTTCCAGTGGCCGGTGAAGAGAAAGGCTAAAAGGGTCAGCTCCACAGGTAAATGAGACCTTTGTTGGTGGTCCTTGGGCCTAGAGGAGAAGGGGAGACCTGCAGTCTTAGCTGACTGAGGTCCCTTTTCTCCCCATGCAGATGGAGGGCAAGGAGATTCAGAAGTGAGCTGAGTCCTAAGGATGAGCCAAGGAGGGTTGACCCTGCATTATTAGTTATATGGTGAGAGCCCTTCAACCCGGTGCTGGACCCAATTAAAGGCTTGGAATGTGAGAGCAGGGGTGAGTGGATAGTGCCTCTCCCCAGTGTTTTATTAATAAAGTTGTGGACTGCCTGTTAAATCCATCCCTGTGTCTGTCGTTCTCTTACATATCCCGATCAGTGTCTCAGAGCATGTTTACTGTGAACTCTCACACTTTAATTGAAAGGAAAGGGGGGTGTTTCATCTTTTACAAAAGATTCCTTTATTTAAAAGGATTAGTCATTGACATTACACAGATGTTTTTTTAAAAAAAACAGAATTTTAAACAGGCTAACTAAAAATTATTCTCACTCCAAATAGCTCGGTTTTAATTCTAAACTCATTAGGTCACCACTTCACTACTTCATTTTTCCTATAGTCGCAGTGTCTTTCAGGCCAGACGAGACCTTAATTTCTAATATAAAATAGCCCCAAGAAGACTCGGTTCACTTCTCTTCAAATTAATAAAAAAAAAAGTCAGTATTGTCAACTCTTGTGATGTTATCCTTGAGTTCTGCAATAGATGTCTTTTTGTGGGGCCGGGTCTGGGTTTTTTAAGTCCTAACTCCTGGAAATGTGTGTTTATGGAAGAATCTCAGCTTTCATATTAAAAAATCCTAAAATTTTAGCCCTCATAGTTCCAAGGAAAAGTTTGAGATTGTGATGTTTAAAGGCTCAAAAATCAGAAGGGAAACAAAAAGAAGCTAAAATTTATTATTTTCCAAAATCTTATTATTATAACAAATCATGATTTTGGGAGGGGGTCTGATTCATTTCTTTTAAACAGTTGAGGTTCACAATACTGAAACAAACCTATCCTGCTTTATATATTAAAAAAAGAGAAGCAAAATGAGTAAAAAGCTCCTTCCCACCCCTTACATATCAAATAACTAGCAAACTATTAATAGAACTCAGTAGTTTTAAAACAATCTTCCCTCTTTCAGTAACTCCCATTCACTTTGACAAATCAGAATTAATGCCTCTTTTTAAAAACAGCAAAGTATCACATAGCACCAGTATATATAAATATGCAGGAGACATAGGGCTGCCAACTTTCTATTGGCACAAAACCGAACACCTTAGCCCTGCCCCTTTCCTGAAGCCCCACCCCCTTCCCCACCCCTTCCCCGAGGCCCCGCCCCCACTCACTTCATTCCCCCTCCCTCAGTGGCTCGCTCTCCCGCACCCTCACTCACTTTCACTGGACTGGGGCAGGGGGTTGGGGTGCAACAGGGGGTGAGGGCTCTAAATGGGGGACTGGGCACTGGGGTAGGGCCAGAAATGAGGTGTTCAGGATGCAGGAGGGGGCTCTGGGCTGGGGGTGGGAGGGATGGCTCCAGCTGGGGGTGCGGGCTCTGGGGTGGGGCTGGGGATGATGGGTTTGGGGTGCAGGAGGGGGCTCCAGGCTGGGGGGTGGGGCCGAGGGAGTCAGAATGTGGGAGGGGGCTGTGGGTTGAGGCAAGGGGGTTCGGTGTGGGAGGGGCTGATGGCTCTGGGGTGGGGCTGGAGATGAGGGGTTCAGGGTGTGGGAGGGGGCTCTGAGCTGGGGCAGGGAGTTAAGGTGCAGGGGGTTGAGGGCTCTGGGCTGGTGGTGCAGGCTCTGGGGTGCAGGAGGGGGCTCTGGCTTTGGAGAGGGGCTCAGGGCTGGGGATTGGGGTGCAGGAGAGGGTATGGGCTCTGGGGTGGGTGTACAGGCTCTGGGGGGAGCCTGGGGGTGAGGGTTTGGGGTGCAGGAGGGGGCTCCGGGCTGGGGCAGGGGGTTGGGGCGCAGCAGGGCTAAGGCAGGCTGCCTGCCTGTCCTGGCTACCTGCTGCACCCTGGAAGCAGCCAGCAGGTCCGGCTCCTAGGCAGCGGGGCGGGGGGGGTGTGTAGAGGCCCATGCCTAGGCGGGCAGGAGGCTCCACGCGCTGCTCTCACCCACAAGCATGCCCCCCCCAGCTCCCTTTGGCTGGTTCCCAGCCAATGGGAGTGCGGAGCTGGTGCTCGGGGCGGGGGCAGCGTGCAGAGCCTCGTGGCCCCACCACCTAGGAGCCGGACTTGCTGGCCACTTCCGGGGGGCAGCACGGTGCCCCAGGACAGGTAGGGTCTAGCCTGCCTTGGCTCTGCAGCACCGCTGACTGAACTTTTAATGGCCCAGTCGGTGGTGCTGACTGGAGCTGCCAGGGTCACTTTTCGACTGGGGTGTTCCTGTCGAAAACCAGACACCTGGTCACCCTAAGGAGACACCTACCCTCTTGAATGACAGACAGGCCTGTAACTCTCATTGACAGGTGGAGACTGGTATAGCAAATGTCTTGCTTAATTAAAAATACTGCACTATAAACGGCAGAGTGGGGTTGACTTTGAAAGGAGCAGGATTGGAATCCAAGGGCTCTGGAAGGGAAGCAGTGAGTAAGGTAGATTGAAACAGGAGGAGAGCTCTTATTGCACTAGAGGCTACGGGGGAGAGGATGTGTTGCTTAACCAAGTTGGGGAGCAGAGTAGAAGCTATCCCTCTGCTTTTATAGATTCATAGATTCCAAGGCCAGAAGGACCACTGTGATCATTTACTCTAACTGCCTGAATAAGAAAGGACATAGAACTTCCCCAAAATATTTTCTAGAGCATATATTTTAGAAAAAAAATCCAGTCTTGATTTCAAAATTGTCAGTGATGGAGAATCCACCACAACCTTTGGTAAATTGTTCAAATGGTTAATTACTCTCACTGTTATAAAAGTATACCTTATTTCCTGTCTGAATTTGTCTCGTTTCAACCTCCAGCCATTGAATCACATTATACCTTTCTTTGTTAGACTGAGGAGCCCATTATCAAATATTTGTTCCCATGTAGATACTTATAGACTATGATCAAGCCACCCCATAAGCTTCTCTTTGTTAAACTAACTAAATAGAGCTCGTTCGGTCTAACACTATAAGACATGGTTTCTAGTCCTTTAATCATTTTCGTGGCTCTTCTCTGAACCCTCCCCATTAAAACAACATCCTTCTTGACACAAGGACTTGACATCATATTCCAGTACTAGTCACACCATTGCCAAATACAGAGGTAAAATAACTTCTCTACACCTACTCAAAAGTCTCCTGTTTATGCATCCCAAGATCTCATTAGCTCTTTTGGCCACAGAGTCACAGTGAGAGTTCATGTTCGGCTGATTGTCCACCATGACCCCCCACATCTTTTAAGCGTCACTGCTTCCCATAGAGTCCCCTGCCATGTAAGTATGCCTACGTTTCTAGCAGAGAGGAAGCTGTGCTGTTCCCTCCTCGCACTTACTTGAACCTTAGAGAGAAAAGGAATGCTTTGTGTCATTTAACAGCAACTATTATAGCTCAGGAAAATCAGTTCCATATCAGTTACCTCACAATCCTTCTCTAGAAGTATATTGGGAAAGATGTGGGTCTAGAGCAAGAGAAAAATGGGATCTTTGGGGCTTGTAAAGAGATCCTCTGGGAAGAAGGAAATATACGTGCACTTTATCGTTATAGCCTTCCACTGAAAACACCTGGAATTCAAAATGAGCAGTGAAGAATACTCATAGAAACAGAAGTTTAAATTAGTAAATATGAGTATTAAAAGCCTAATTACACTCATCCAGTCAGGTCACTGATACATGCCAAGAGACCTGTGTATCCAAGAAAAACAATCCCACTGAACTCAATTTGTTAATAGCAAATGTTCACAACAAAATGCTTGTGAACAATCTGCAGCCAGGAATCATTCAACAAAGTTATCCAGGAAATAATTTCAAATAATGAACACACCTGTGAAAATCTTGAACTCTCCGACAATTCGTGGGAAGAAGTTAATCAAATAAATTATTCATTCAAAATTCTCCTATCAGCTTTACCCAAACCCTTTGGTTACTCTGTGATTTTTGTGCCTACAGACACCCAACCCATATAAAATCTCTATAGTAAAGTACCTCGTGCAAAACAGGTAGTTTGGATATTTAGGACTTTGCTATAATGTTAGTCTGGGGCACTTAGATCAAAGGGAGGGGGTTTTTTTTGTTTTGTGTTCTAGAAATGTCTACCTACCTTTATCTCTTTTCCCCCTCCAGTAACTACACCTGATAGGTGGAGACCCTGACTATTGAAGTCTATGTGAGTTTTGCCATTGTGTCAATGGGCTCACACCTTTGCCATAATGGCTGCTTAAATTAGCATGAGTGGTATCACTATTTACCCACTGTAATGGCTAAATAACTTATATGCCTATCAGTACCCATACTACAGTATTGTGGCGCACACAGTGTTTTTTATATTTTAAATCTATATAGTGCAGAATTATCATGCCCCAAGATGGACACAGTCATCATTGTCTGAATAAATATGATGAAATTCAATAATTTCCCCCTCTCGAGTGCTCATATGTACTGACTGAGGGTGAAATCCTGGCCGCAGAAAATTAATAGCAGCTCTCATTGAGTTCACTGCCTAAAAATTCGCACTAAGTTTTTTCTAACTAGCCACTTACAATCAGACCTTCATATTTTTCTTCTAGCTGTACTGAAGTGGTAAATAAATAGAATATTGTCTATTTTAGTACAAATCAAACTAGAACCCTTAAGTTTTGTACCTGAGAGTCTTCCTGATATTTCTACTTTTCAGAAACGTCCATCATTTTATTTACATAATTTTCAGACAATGACAATAACCAGACTTTAAAATACTAATGGGATACAAAAGTGGGACATGAGTAGGGTGCTCTAGTTAACCCTGATTTTCTTAGTTCAAAGGAATAAAAAAATGAGTCTTAAGGATGAATTTTCATTTGAAAAATAATAGGCTCATTCTTTACCTCCATACCTTAGTCTGACTGAGTCCCTAAGCCACCCCCAAAGAGAGGAGAGCAAAAATGTGAGAATGTCTCTTTTTTTTTTAAGTGCTGTTTAAGAGGAGATCTACGCTTTGATGTGTAATGCAAAAGAACATTGGTGGAATGAAGTGGGTAGGTGTCAGTGACATGCAAAATGGCAAACTTGCTTCTGAGCAGTTTGGCAGAAGCCAGGTTGTGAGAAATAAGGCACTGCTGACAGAGTGGGAATCTCCCTCAGGGTGGTAGCTCTTCCCCTTGAGTTGCCTTGAAGCTGGAATAGCAATACCCTTTCAGTTACCTGCTTTTGCCTCCTCTGTACTGCTAATATGTTAAAAGGATTTTTATTACAACATATAAAAGAAGACTAAAGGGACATTTTCAAATAGAAAATTACATTTCCATTTGAAAAATCTGAACCTACTATAATTACAAGGCATATATATAAGATCACTACAACTGAAAGAGGATAGTGGGAGAAATATTTTTCCTGCTGTTAGGCTTCCGCAGTTTTACACTGTGCATGTGACAACACTTTGTGTATAGTCATGTTCATTGTTCTGTTGATGATCTGCTGTACTTCCTGATGGGACAGAGGTTGTGAGTATTGTAGAGATCAAGAAAGAACTGCAAGAAAGTAGATTGTCCAGCAGTACCTATTACCTATCCCAGAGCATGGGGCTTGATTAAATGAGAGCATGGGGATTGGGGTGTGAGTTTCCGTTTAGGTCCATGTCTAATATGAACGGAATGGTATTTCAGGGGCTTAAAGGATGATATCATTTTACAGGAAACATATGATGACTGTGATTACCTCAGTTCTCTTGCACACTGACCTCTACCTTTTGTGCACTGCAGCTATTCAATAGGCCCTGCAAAAGTGTGTTTACCAGGATTTGGCATCCTTTTCTCTTTGGGATCCTCTAGACCCCTGAATGGAAATGGAGTAAGTCCCCACTAAACTTATTAGAATCCTGAGGGGTGTGATGACATTGGTAACTCAGCACGAGTTGAGAGCTACCTTTTCACTCCCCCACGTATGCTCACCTGGCCTGATGGGGGGAAAATAAGAAGTGAGGTGTTTTCTCTGTGTTCCTTTCTCCTTGGTGTAGAGCCAGAGAGCACCAGGGGCCTATGAAGGATGCTGGGGATCTCTCTTCTTTCTTTTCTGAACCTCTGCTTGTCACTGGGGAGCACCTGGCAGGAAGTGCACCCATGCTGCTTTGGACTACCTTGGAAAAATAGAGAGGATATGCTGACTCAGGAGTAGCAGAGAGTCTAGGATCCAATATGCCCCTTCTACAGGGCAGAGAAGGATGCAGGAGACACGAGGCTGGAGGGGGAAGCATTACCTCCTGAAGAAAGATCTACAGAAGGCAGGCCTCCAAAAGCCAGGATAGGGATGGAGCTGGGAGAACTAGAAGGACCCCTCCCTCCAAGCCAGAAGAGGGGTAGAAAGGGAAGACTAAGATATGCTGAAGGACATTTTTCTTACCCTGCTGCCCCTCAACTGCAAGAGAGAGTCAGAAGAGAAGCTAGGGCTGGAAACCAGTGGGGAGCCCCTGCCCCCTTCGCAGGACCCAGGACAGGGAAGTGGTTGTCCCTGCAGAGCAGTGGAGGTAGCAGGGATACCCTGGCCTGGTGTAGCCTCCTTAGCGAGAGCTGGAGAACATAAGAATCTGTAGTGGGGGAGCAGTAAGGGGAAGACCTTTATTCCCTGAGTCCCAAAGACAGATGAAGCTCAGCTGGAGGTAGCAGGAAGTATTATTCCTTCCTCAGGTGTCCTCTTGAGGTCCTCAGAAGTTTAGTTGTTGCGGTGTTTACATCTCAGCTGCTGCCCATGCTACTGAAACTGAAGAGAGAGCAGGGAGGAGGAGGTGTGCCCAAGCTCATCTGGTGGTGATATTTCTCCAGGGCCTGACCACTCTCCCCTGGTGGAAAGACCCCATCAGCTTCAACAGGGGAGCAGAAAAACCGGTATGAGCCTTTTTAATAAAAGTTAATTAAAAGACAGTGTATCACGTTGATCATGTCCCTTCACGTCAAAATATGCTGAAACAAATTTTCCTTTGAGGAAAACCCAAGTTGGGTACTTCTTATTCTGCTCTAGTAAGCTGCTCCCCTCACTTCAGTAGACTGACTCTCCAACCTATGAAAAAATGAATATGAAAAAATAGGAGCTTTTCAGCTAGGCCAGCCCCTGTAATGGGGCAATAAGATCATCACCTGGAAGAAGAGATGTTGTTTCTTCGGGAGGAATTCTTCCAAAGCGTTAAAATATTGTAAGTAAGAGTCAGGGAACTTTGGCCAGTTTCCAGCACTTTCATGGAGAGACTAAAATATTCAAAGGCTATCTGTGTGAGAGGTTATTTTTTTAAACGTGAAAGCTCTCCTGCTCCAGAGCTGGAAAACTTTCATTTTCAGGTGAAGTGATGAAGGGGCCAATCACGCTTGCATTTGCTAATCTCAAGTTTCCTTTAAAGAGTCTGGCTCTTACTGAAAAATTAAAAACAAATTAAAAAGTTCAGGGAAGAAAAAAACCCAACACAATAATATATTGGATTGTTCTTGTGTTGTCTCCAAAAACTTCATTAAGTGGGAGGCTGCTCCATAGCTCTGATCATATTTCTAGAACTTGCTTTTGGCTAACTAGTAATTACAGAGATAGTGGAAAGTTGGTATCATCCTAATGATAAGTTGGAGGACACAAAGAGAGCAGATGGATTTGAATTTGTAAAGTGCAATGGCACAATCAGAGCACACACATCAACATTTTTGTTAAAAAAAGGCATTTAACTATTCTGCACTTCCTAAGGTCACGTAATCAGAGCTTTGCAAGAGGGTGTGCTGAAGTATTTTAGCTGAAGTTGCAGTTTAGAAAAAGGTTTCATGTTACTCTTTTTGAAATTTGCATTTGTGGTTTATTATTTGTGATGAGGGGAGATTGCTCATCATACCTCCCTATGAACATATATGTTCACATCACTATAATATCACTAAATATTTTAAAATAGAAATAATAAACTCCCATATTTCCCAGCTTGTCAGAGAAGTAGTTTGATCTGGGTATAATTTGAGACATGTAATTTAAAGAGCAGTGACAGTATTTAGTCTGCCTGAAGTGAGGCAGAAGCCCTTACAAGAAAAGGGAGTCTACAAACCTTTCATTCCTAGATTCATTCAGAAACACAAGACACGCCCCTGCTCACATTTACCTGATGATTATGTGACACAGAGAAATGAGAGGTCCATGATCTTTTTCCCACTTCACAAAGAGGAATAGATAGATAGATAAACATTTGGTTTACATTTGATTATAAAAGATCACAGTTCTTTCTACACTTATGCATCAAACAGAGTAATGACTGATGGCTAACTTGTATTTACACTCGCAACTGAAAGGACTTCATTTTAAGAAAATTATCCAAGGCCAGAAGGGGGATAAAAGAAAAACAAAACAAAACAGTCTAGTTTTTTGCCTCAGTTCAAACCTACAGTCGAAGAGTTGCACTGCTACACTATAAACCTTTGCTCTCATTTTGTTCCCAGGTCTGCTTCTACGCAGAAGGTGGTTGTGTCAAACTTTCCCACAATCACCAAATTTTTTTCTTCAATTCCTTCTCAACTTATATACTATATCCTAAGAACCTCCCTACACCTCCCAGGCTCTGTGGAAAGGAGGAGAGCTGGGATAAAGGACAGATGGTTTGTCCTCTCCTCTTTCCAATACTCGACATCTGGTCCTCCAAGCTGCCATGAGCACCTAATAATAAAAATTGTACCCATACAATATTTTGTTTCATAGAACACTGTAAAAACACTGATCAATCCTCAAGTCTCCTCTGTAAGGCAAGCAAATAAATATTACCCCATTTTAAAGATGGAGAAAGAGTGGGACATGGAGGTTAAATAACTTCTGCAAGGTCATCAGTCATTGTCAGGAGCAGGACTATTACTAGTACGTATTATTTGTTAAGTGCCAACAGCATGTGAAGTGCTGTAATAGACATAAAGAGCACCAAGAAGCTTATAGTCTGAACAGACAGATAACACAAAAAGCATGCTGGAAAACCAGGAGAGAAAGTTCCTAGCTTGAAACTTTAATTAATTATTTTGGTAAGAGTGGTGACTATTTTTTGTTAAATATCAGCGCTCCTGACTGCTATGGCCATTGCCTGAAACACTAGGCAACTCGGTTTCCCAAATATGTCACTACACTACTCACTTTCCCCCACGTGTAAAATTAGAACATCGCCAGAGATATATGTTTTCACCCACAGAGTTCAAACCCCTTTATAAATGGGTTCATGTTACTACCTGAATTTTAGTCCACTTATATCATCAGTAAAATGAAAATAATATTATTTGCATACCCCTTTGTTAGCAAGTAAATTAAGTTAATCAGGTGCTTTTTGAGAGGCGAGCTACATATTATTAAAGCCAATCAGTGGAAAAGGTGGGATCAGAACTCAGGATTTAACACAGACTTAGGCCTTTTGCCTTTGAGCAGTAAGATCTCTTTTAGATAAAACTAGAGTTCAGCTTCTGGTACCAGAACTCCAGGAAGATTTAACTCTCAGTGATAGGGCATTTCACTCTGCCATAGGAAGCTAGTTATGCATCCATGCACACAATATCTGTAGTTAACATTGCAACTTGAATGTTAATTGGATTTTCTACTGTGTATGCACTGGGGGATATTTACAATTGCTTTTAACTCAAACCTTTTACAACTGAGTTTTTCAAACTTATTTAAGCAGGCATTATATCCTAGGGACAATTTACATGCCCAGTTTCATGTTTCAGAATTTTGCTGTTGTTTGAGTTATGCTAAAACTGCAACAATCTTTTTCTTCTCGAGGGGGAAATGTGTATAGACATACAGAATTCAAATATCTGAAAGGATTTGCTTGAATCTTCCCAAAAATGTTAGCCTTCAGGGAGAGATTAATCTTGGAGAAATTTAGTCCAAAAGATTCCCTTTTGACAATTTATTAGTGTCACAATGTTGGGGTAACTGCACCTCTGACCCCGTTCAATGTCAGCTTTAGGGATGCCCCCTTAAGTCTCAGGTCTCTAGCCATCGTGTGTGTGTGTCTGTCTCTCTCTCCCTGGGAAAGGACCCCCATCCCTCTCCCTCCAGAGATAAGTTTTAGGCTTCAGCCCTCTGTAATTCACTGATTATCCTAACAGGTCTGACCTAGCTCAGCACCTGCAGTTTCCCTCTCTATCTCTCAAGGGCTAAAACAATGGTTTACCGGAGACCAGACAGCCTTACAAAGGACAAAGTACACTACCGAGAAACCACATCATAAAACAATAAAAAATCTAACAGTATACTTAAGCTAACCAGATGTCCCTCATCATTGCTATGGAGAACCTGGCAGGTTTGGCCTTCAAACCCTTAAAGCAGGGTTTGCCCTTGTGGTTAAAGATTCAGGTCACTTTGATGGATCAAAATCAGGAATTCTGATTCTCTCCCCAATCAGTTCAAGCTGGCCATTTATACCACAAGCTCTCCCTTTATCTTCTGGGTCTCCTGAACCCAGTCTGAACCAGTATATGCAATTCAACCCAGCTGGTGGTGCTTCTCTCAAGTGGTTTACCTGTCCCAGGGTCTGTAGTAATTACCTCCTACTGATTTTAGTTCCCTTACAGCACTTAGTAACCCTCCCCAACCAGTGTAAATCCAATCTCTTGTGCTCAGAGACACAAATAATACAGATTCAATAGTCCCAAGATATACCTGTGTTCATCATATCTGTCACAATTAGTATGTGAAAAAACTGGATTAGGATGAAAGCTTTTTTGCAGCTTAAGCCCGTGCCATCAGCTCTCACTGCAAAACAATACCATTAGATACAGCTCTGCACTGTTACACAAGCTTTGTGTGATCAGAAATTTTTTAATGCACCTGAGGTTAATATTGAAGATGTATTGCGGGGGTCCAAGACAGAACCAAGTTCATACTGGAGTATTAGAATTCTATGGCATTTTGGAAAGATAGCTGCTTTTATCAAAGAGCTCCCTTTATAGTTCAGTGTCACTGAAGAAAAATGTTTTAGGAAATAATAGACCTATTTAGTTGCATGCATGCTCACTCTCAAGCTGAGATTCAATACTTTAAAAAGTAAAGCTATAGTTGCAAGCATGATGAATCATCTAATAAGGACCAGCCATTCAAATACACACACACACACACACACACAGGGAACCTTCTTCAGAACTGCAAATGAACCCAAAAGAACCATCTTATATTTTATCACATAGCAAGCAAGGCTCCCACTGAGAGAAATAATAAACATTGATAACTGGTATCGTTCAATACATTCACTCAGCTTCTTACAGCAGGAGCCCCTCTCACCAACTGCAGAATAATAAACAGTGGATAATATTTATATTAGCGCTGACGATTAATTGCAGTTAACTCGTGCGCTTAACTAAAAAAAATGTAACTGCAATTAAAAAAATTTATCGCCGTTAATCACACTGTTAAACAATGAATACCAATTGAAATTTATTAAATATTTGTGGATGTTTTTCTACATTTTCAAATATATTGATTTCTATTACAATACAGAATACAAAGTGTACAGTGCTCACTTTATATTATTTTGGATTACAAATATTTGCACTGTAAAAATGATAAACAAAAAAAATTGTATTTTTCAGTTCACCTCATACAAGTACTGCAGTGCAATCTCTACCATAAAAGTGTAACTTACAAATGTAGATTTTTTTTTTGTTACACAACTGCTCTCAAAAACAAAAAACTCTAAAACTTTAGAGCCTACAAGTCCACTCAGTCCTACTTCTTGTCCAGCCAATCACCACCACAAACAAGTTTGTTACATTTACGGGAGATACTGCCATCTGCTTCTTATTTACAATGTCACCTGAAAGTGAGACCAGGCGTTCACATGGCACTTTTGTAGCCAGTGTTGCAATGTATTTATGCGCCAGATATGCTAAACATTCGTATGCCCCTTCATGCTTCAGGCAGCATTCCAGAGGACAGGCTTCCATGCTGATTATGTTCATTTAAAAATAGTGCATTAATTAAATCAGTGACTGAATTCCTTGGGGGAGAATTGTATGTCCCTGCTCTGTTTTACCGACATTCTGCCATATATTTCATGTTACAGCAGTCTCAGATGATGACCCAGCACACTGTTTGATTTACGAACACTGTCACTGCAGATTTGACAAAATGCAAAGAAGGTATGAATGTGAGATTTCTAAAAATAGCTACAGCACTCGACCCAACGTTTAAGCATCTGAAGTGCCATCCAAAATCTGAGAGGGACGAGGTGTGGAGCATGCTTTCAGAAATCTTAAAAGAGCAATATTCAGATGAGGAAACTACAGAACCCGAACCACCAAAAAAGAAAATCAACCTTCTGCTGGTGGCATCTGACTCAAATGATGAAAATGAACATGCATCGGTCCGCTCTGCTTTGAATCATTGTCAAGTAGAACCCATCATCAGCATGGATGCATATCCTCTGGAATGGTGGTTGAAGCATGAAGGGATATATGAATCTTTAGCACATCTGGCACGTAAATATCTTGTGATGCCGGCTAAAACAGTGCCTGCTCTCACTTTCAGGTGACTTGATAAACAAGAAGTGGGCAGCATTATCTCCTGCAAATGTACCCAAACTTGTTTGTCTGCGCGATTGGCTGAAGTAGGACTGAGTAGACTTGTAGGCTCTAAAGTTTTACATTGTTTTATTTATGAATGCAGTTCTTTTTTTTGTGCATAATTTGACATTTGTAAGTTCAACTTTCATGATAAAGAGATTGCACTACAATACTTGTATGAGGTGAATTGAAAATACTATTTCTTTTGTTTTTTACAGTGCAAATATTTGTAATAAAAATAAATATAAAATGAGCACTGTACACTTTGTATTGTGTTGTAACTGAAATCAATGTTTGAAAATGTAGAAAACATGCACTAATATTCTATTAGTGTTTAACAGTGCGATTAATTACGCAATTAATTTTTGTGAGCGCTTGACAGCCCTAATTTATACTGATTACTATGTATGTGCTTTCTATGTGCAAATCTGTCACCCACAAGGAAACGTTCTCAGGATGTGCTATATCTAAGGATGTGCTATAACAGCTCATTTATACTGTGAATATTAGTGGCCTTTTTGCCACATGATTAGAATTAGATTTGAGAACCTTGGATAAAGGTGAAAAACATTATTGTTAGCAAATTGGAACTATTAAGACCAGTTATTTTAGATATCTGTATTATTAATCATACAGCATCATTGATTTGCATTGTTCTACAAAGCACATATGAGGACAAAGTCCAGGCCACTAGACAAACAACACATGATGATAACAGATCGTAGTTCATCAGGAAAATAGAGGAAGCAACAGTAAATAGTTGAGGGGATATAGCTGATGGAAAAGCCCTGTTTCACAAGGAAAGCAGAACACACAATATTTATGGTACAAATGTTGTCTATTATGATTTTTTTTCAACTGGTCAGAAGCAAGAGCAGAAGTAGAGATTAACATGTAGAAAAAAATGAGTTATGAGGAAGGATTTGAAGGAAAGTGAGGTTATTAGATGCATAGGAAGATATCAGAAATGCCCAAACTTTGTGATACACCAGGGATCTCAAACTCAAATCACCACAAGAGCCACATAAGGACTAGTACATTGGCCCAAGGGCCGCATCACTGAAATCTTTTCATACAACGATACAAAGGTATACTCAAAAATGAAAAAAAATGAAGAGTAATATAGTATGCTATTAAAAGTCAATGTATTAACTTTTTAAAAACTGTAATGTGAAGAGGGGTTTTAATAAAATATAAACACCTGTAAGTATTCCTTATGTGGTCAGTAACACTGATGATGATCGACACTAGTGGTTCCCAAACTCGTTCCGCCGCTTGTCCAGCAGCTCCCATTGGCCTGGAGCAGAGAACCACGGCCACTGGGAGCCGCAATCGGCCGAACCTGCGGACGCGGCAGGTAAACAAATCGGCCTGGCCCGCCAGGGGCTTTCCCTGCACAAGCGGTGGAACAAGTTTGGAAACCACTGATCTACACTAACAGTCTATCAACATAGCTGTAATGGCAGGAACTTTTTAAAGTAACTATTCATACAAAATACGTTGCCACTTTTAACAAACATTCTTCCCAACTACTCACAGAAAAGAATCATACATGCTGAACTTCATACATCAGACTGCTTGTCTAGTCCATGAGGCCCCGCCCCTGCCCTGCCTCTTCCCACCCTTCCCCACCCCCATTCCAACCCCTTCTGTAAAGTCTCTGCCCCAACTCCACCCCCTCCTGGGCCCAATTCCAACCCCTTCCCCAAATCCCCGCTTCTTCTCTGCCTCCTCCTCTAAGCGCGCTGCATCCCCGCACCTTCCCACTCCCTCCTGGAAAGTCCTAAGTGTCGCCAAACAGCTGTTTGGTGGCAGGAAGCGCTGGGACGTAGGCGGCGGAGCGGGGACGCAGCGCACTCCAGGGGTGGAGAGATGGGGGGCAGGGAGGGAAGGGGAGCTTGGCTGCCAGTGGAGTCGGCGCCTATGGCAGGCAGCAGGAAATAACTCAGTGGGCCGCGTGATTGAGACCCCCGTGATACACCAAGTGTCAAATTGGCAACCTATTAGGAGCGCGAGTACTGCAGCTAATTTTTGTATGCTTTTAAATAAAAAATGAATGTGCACAACATTATTTGTTTTTACTTTCTTAATTAACTCTAAAACAAACAAAAAAAATCAAATTATCAACAATTGCAAACCTGCAGCTGAACAGCTTTGTCCTCGCCCTTAACTGCAGGGTACATTTGGACTGCAGCTTGGCAATCACTGCTGGTATTCAAACATATATAAACTCACACCAGATACTAACAAGTTTTACCTTGGCTTGTTGTTGAAGTGCATTTCTAGTAAACCTTTTCTTTAGGTTCTTTAGGTTCACACCAACATATGAACAATATTTTACTCAGCATTCTTTGACCTTCATACTTCTTCAGATGCAAATGTCAATGTTTTATTTTCATCAGCCTGTGGTTTGCTCCACGAGAATTGTAACCCTGAAGCAATTTACTAGGATATTTCTTCTTGCATGCAACACTAAGCCACACACTGAGAACAGCAGGCACAAAACAGGAAAGGTGTTAAATAATACACACCCTATAAACATGAAGTTAGAAAGTACAATGATGTCTTATCATATTCTTCAGTATTTTACTGTGTTAAAACCGTATTTGAACCCTAAGTATACTAGTGATAAAACAAAGGCAGCATTTTAATATGTGACTCGGAAATCAGGTAACACAAGGAACTATTCTCCTCTGAAACAGTCCCCTTTTTCTTCATGCCAACATATAGTTACCTCCAATAAAGACAAAGTTGGCTCTGACAGATCCAATTATTTTTCCATGCCAAGAGCAAAAATTAATCTATAAATAAATGAAGAAGTAACATTTCCGCTTGTGCTGGAGAGAGAAGTGTCTTGTGAATCTAAAGCTACTTGAAATTTTTACATCTTAAAATAAACCCAAACAGTCAGTCTAATAGCATCTTAGAATTGATATGTGGGACACTTGGTCTCAGTCTCATTCTTTTCCTTTCTGGGCCTGCAAGGCTGATAGCATGGTTTGTTAACCAACGGCCTAATCCAAAGTTCACTGAAACCATGTCCAAACTAGACCGTATCAGTCCTTGTCCAGAAGTATGGTAGAATCAAAATGTCAGATTAGAAGAACATGGGATCTCCAGGGCTTTGAAAGGGACTCTGAGGACACCTTGGGAGATGGTAGGGAATTAAGTCTGCAGTCACCACCGTGGTCAGTCCCCAAAAACTTCTGGACCATGCCAAATTCCAAAAGTTTCCTACTTATTGAAAACTCTACCAAATCTAAAAGTTAAAATGTAAAAGAATAAGCAAAATGTTAAAAACACTTCCTGGTGGCTACTATAGACACTCCACTGGTGAAAACCCCTCTCCCACCTCACTGACCGCATAGATTGCCAGTGTTACCAGTGAAGCTGAAACCAAGAAAGCAGGGGGGTGGTAAGTCTGGACTAAATACATTGTTTAGATTCTGTCCAGGGCAGGGTGGGAATTCAACCTGCTTACAGGCCCATTCACAAATTAACAGTCATTGAAGCACTGACGATAATCAGGGTTACCAGCTGTGACTCTAACCCTTGCCTTTCTTGGATGATAAAATGACAATAGAACACATAGCTAGGACCCCTACCAACCCTTCCTTTTTGAGGAGAAACTTCTACCGCCTCTATAAATATGCAACTGAACAGTACTAAAGAAACCATTGCTCATTAACAAAAACATCACAAACAGTGATCCAATGTCTAATCTCTCTTTTTCAAATGAAGCTAATTAGGAAGCTAGCAAAAAGCAGTCCCCAATACTACCTATTCATAAACCAGTGTTCTATATCCCTCCTCGACATACTTCAGGCCAAGGCATGGTACTAAAACAGCACCTGTTACTCTGAGGAGTGAAAGCATTGACAAAGGGAAGTCCATATCCATGGTCATTCTACTGGACTTCTCTGCAACATTTGATAGTAAAGGTATGACACTGCATCCCATATTTGCCATAGTATTATGATGATGATACAATTATGGCATAATTATGATGCATTTTGTACAAGATAAGTCATGTGAGGTGTCACAGGAAAAGTTATGATTTAGTGAATATGATTATCCTATTTGTATGAATGTATCATT
The DNA here is from genome assembly GCF_965152275.1 of Natator depressus. Classification (NCBI taxonomy): domain Eukaryota; kingdom Metazoa; phylum Chordata; order Testudines; family Cheloniidae; genus Natator; species Natator depressus. The sequence continues at coordinate 243,229,560 of NC_134235.1, read as the reverse complement.
TCTGTATCTGAAGTTATGAATATTGACTAAGGGTCTGTATTTCAAATAAACTTACTCTGGAAAACAACCACACCAGCCTTTTAGGTACAACAATGAAGAAGCCAGATTGGGCTGGTGGCCCATCAGCAAAGACAATGGCTTTGCTTAACCTTCCTCTGGGCGTTTTGGCCAGCCTGTAAGCAATGGCTGCTATAACTCTACAAGGACATGTGACCAGGCCATATGATTCTGGACTCCATCTTGGGATGTCAGTATTTTTCCACAAACCGGTCTGGGAACCAAGTTTTGAAACAAAGGGTTCCCACCATAGACGAAAGCTATATAAGGCCAGGAGTGACATCATATGCTGTTCTTCACTCCCCACACAAAAGGACTCCTGGAAACACCTGAGGGAACAAAGACTGAACTGGGGGAAGTGCTGGACCCAGGCTAAAGGGATGTTTAACCTATGTATGAAGACCTGAGAAACCCAAGCTGGAAAGCTAATGCAGCTTGTGCCTTAGGAATCTACCTGTACCATCAGTTACTGTGAGAATCTGCTATTCATATCTAAACGATCTAGTACATTAAATTTAGTTTGCATTTTTGTTTATTTGCTAGGTAATCTACTTTAATCTATTTGCTGTCCCTCAAAATGACTTAAAATCTATTTTTTGTAGTTAATAAATTTGTTTTTGCTTTAGCACAGTGGTTCTCAAACTAGGGCCACCGCTTCTTCAGGGAAAGCCCCAGTGGGCCGGGCCAGGCCAGTTTGTTTACCAGCCGCGTCCACAGGTTTGGCCGATCGCAGCTCCCACTGGCTGCGGTTCACCATTTCAGGCCAATGGGGGCTGCAGAAAGTGGCACAGGCCGAGGGACATGCTGGCTGTCCTTCCTGCAGTCCCCATTGGCCTGGGGCGGCAAACCGCGGCCAGTGGGAGCCGCGATCGGCCGAACCTGCGGACACAGCAGGGAAACAAACTGGCCCGGCCTGCCAGGGGCTTCCCCTGAACAAGCGGCGCCCCTAGTTGGAGAACCACTGCTTTAGCTAAAGCACTTTTTGAATGTAAGGGTAACCCAGAATCTAACCCAACCCTTCCCCAAGACCCTGCCTTGCTCACTCAATCCCCCCCTCTCTCCATCACTTGCTATCCCCCACTCTCACTGACTTTCACCAGACTGGGGCAGAGGGTTGGGTTCGGGAGGGGGTGCTGATTCTGAGGGGGGGATTGAGTGAGCAGGGCAGGGTCTTGGGGAAGGGTTGGGTTAGATTCTGGGTTACCCTTACATTCAAAAAGTGATCCTGGGTATAAAAAGGTTGGAGACCACTGATCTTGGGTGACCACGTGTCCGGTTTTCGACCGGAACACCCAGTCGAAACGGGACCTGGTGGCTCCGATCAGCACCGCCAACCGGGTTTGTTAAAAGTCCAGTTGGCAGCGCTGTGGTGCTAAGGCAGGCTAGTCCCTACCTGTCCTGGCCGGCACCGTGCTGTGCCCCAGATGCGGCCAGCCCCAGATGCGGCCACTGTGCTGTGCTCCAGATGCGGGGGGCCATGAGGTTCTGCGCACTGCCCCCACCCCAAGCACCAGCTCCGCACTCCCATTGGCTGGGAACGGTGGTGCCTGGAGCCTCCTGGCCCCCCTGCCTAGGACCCAGACCTGCTGACTGTTTCCAGGGCATGTGCAGCACAGTGCCAGGACAGACAGGCAGCCTGCCTTAGTCCCCATGCTGCACCGCTGACAGGGAGCCGCCTGAGGTAAGCCCATGTCCCAACCCGCTGCCCCAGCCCTGAGCCCCCCAAACCCAGAGCACCCTCCTTCACCCCAAACACCTCATTCCTGGCCCCACCCCAAAGCTCTCACCCCCTCTTGCACCCCAGCCCCCTGCGTCAACCCGCAGCCCCCTCCTGCACTCCAAATCCCTCGGCCCCAGCCTGGAGCCCCCTTCTGCACTCCAAACCCCTCATCCCCACCCCCACCACAGAGCCTGCACCCCCAGCTGCAGTCCACCCCCCATCCCTCACCCCAACCCCCTGCCCCAGCCCAGTGAAAGTGAGTGAGGGTTGGGGAGAGTGAGCCACTGAGGGAAGGGGAATGTACTGAGCAGGGGATAGGGCCTCAGGGAAGGGGTGGGGCTAGGGTGTTTGGTTTTTTGCGACTAGAAAGTTGGCAACCCTGTCTTCATCCAGGTGCTGATTTCACCCAGCCAGTGAGAACAATGGGAGAATTGCTGTTTATATTTGATATAAAGAATACGTGGACCCACCTGCATATTGCTGGTGCTACAGTCTCTGTTATCTCACCATCTTACTCATAGAAATGTTCAGTAATATGGAGGAGAGAATTGTGCCTTGTGGGCCACTGTATTTGGAGGGCTCATGAGAACATTCTGGGTTAAGTCTGAGAGGAAGGACCATTTCAGGGCACCTTCATTCACTCCCATAGCCTCCTGCAGCTTGGGCAGGAGTATTTGGGGAACCTATTGTGACGGGTTCCACCCAGGATGCCACCTTGAACTGGGGTACCACTGAGCCCCCAGACCCACCAGCCTGGGCTCCTTCTCTCACTGTGCTGCTGTGACAAGCTACAGACCTGCTCCTGGCCCTACATTTCCATCAGCATTCACACAGGTAGACATACCCAGCTGCAGTTACATGCAGGCTCGCTGCATAGCCACTGCATGAACAAACAGTAGAAAGGCTACAGCCAAGATAACTCTCAGCTCCCCAGGCATGCACCCTCACTCTGAAGTATAAACCCAAAATTATACCATCTTGCACTGCACAGGGAACTGTACAGTGTAAGCTCATAGAGTTGACCCCCCCGTCAATGTGGAGACGAATATGCAACAGCCTTTGCCCCTTGAGCTACAATTTCCCATGCACTTCACTCCAACTCACTGCTTTAGCTAAAGCAGTGGTTCTCCAACTAGGGGCGCCGCTTGTTCAGGGGAAGCCCCTGGCAGGCCGGGCCAGTTTGTTTCCCTGCTGTGTCCGCAGGTTCGGCCGATCGCGGCTCCCACTGGCCGCGGTTTGCCGCCCCAGGCCAATGGGGACTGCAGGAAGGACAGCCAGCATGTCCCTCGGCCTGTGCCACTTTCTGCAGCCCCCATTGGCCTGAAATGGTGAACCGCAGCCAGTGGGAGCTGCGATCGGCCAAACCTGCGGACGCGGCTGGTAAACAAACTGGCCTGGCCCGGCCCACTGGGGCTTTCCCTGAAGAAGCGGTGGCCCTAGTTTGAGAACCACTGTGCTAAAGCAAAAACAAATTTATTAACTACAAAAAATAGATTTTAAGTCATTTTGAGGGACAGCAAATAGATTAAAGTAGATTACCTAGCAAATAAACAAAAATGCAAACTAAATTTAATGTACTAGATCGTTTAGATATGAATAGCAGATTCTCACAGTAACTGATGGTACAGGTAGATTCCTAAGGCACAAGCTGCATTAGCTTTCCAGCTTGGGTTTCTCAGGTCTTCATACATAGGTTAAACATCCCTTTAGCCTGGGTCCAGCACTTCCCCCAGTTCAGTCTTTGTTCCCTCAGGTGTTTCCAGGAGTCCTTTTGTGTGGGGAGTGAAGAACAGCATATGATGTCACTCCTGGCCTTATATAGCTTTCGTCTATGGTGGGAACCCTTTGTTTCAAAACTTGGTTCCCAGACCGGTTTGTGGAAAAATACTGACATCCCAAGATGGAGTCCAGAATCATATGGCCTGGTCACATGTCCTTGTAGAGTTATAGCAGCCATTGCTTACAGGCTGGCCAAAACGCCCAGAGGAAGGTTAAGCAAAGCCATTGTCTTTGCTGATGGGCCACCAGCCCAATCTGGCTTCTTCATTGTTGTACCTAAAAGGCTGGTGTGGTTGTTTTCCAGAGTAAGTTTATTTGAAATACAGACCCTTAGTCAATATTCATAACTTCAGATACAGAAATGATACATTCATACAAATAGGATAATCATATTCACTAAATCATAACTTTTCCTGTGACACCTCACATGACTTATCTTGTACAAAATGCATCATAATTATGCCATAATTGTATCATCATCATAATACTATGGCAAATATGGGATGCAGTGTCATACCTTTACTATCAAATGTTGCAGAGAAGTCCAGTAGAATGACCATGGATATGGACTTCCCTTTGTCAATGCTTTCACTCCTCAGAGTAACAGGTGCTGTTTTAGTACCATGCCTTGGCCTGAAGTATGTCGAGGAGGGATATAGAACACTGGTTTATGAATAGGTAGTATTGGGGACTGCTTTTTGCTAGCTTCCTAATTAGCTTCATTTGAAAAAGAGAGATTAGACATTGGATCACTGTTTGTGATGTTTTTGTTAATGAGCAATGGTTTCTTTAGTACTGTTCAGTTGCATATTTATAGAGGCGGTAGAAGTTTCTCCTCAAAAAGGAAGGGTTGGTAGGGGTCCTAGCTATGTGTTCTATTGTCATTTTATCATCCAAGAAAGGCAAGGGTTAGAGTCACAGCTGGTAACCCTGATTATCGTCAGTGCTTCAATGACTGTTAATTTGTGAATGGGCCTGTAAGCAGGTTGAATTCCCACCCTGCCCTGGACAGAATCTAAACAATGTATTTAGTCCAGACTTACCACCCCCCTGCTTTCTTGGTTTCAGCTTCACTGGTAACACTGGCAATCTATGCGGTCAGTGAGGTGGGAGAGGGGTTTTCACCAGTGGAGTGTCTATAGTAGCCACCAGGAAGTGTTTTTAACATTTTGCTTATTCTTTTACATTTTAACTTTTAGATTTGGTAGAGTTTTCAATAAGTAGGAAACTTTTGGAATTTGGCATGGTCCAGAAGTTTTTGGGGACTGACCACGGTGGTGACTGCAGACTTAATTCCCTACCATCTCCCAAGGTGTCCTCAGAGTCCCTTTCAAAGCCCTGGAGATCCCATGTTCTTCTAATCTGACATTTTGATTCTACCATACTTCTGGACAAGGACTGATACGGTCTAGTTTGGACATGGTTTCAGTGAACTTTGGATTAGGCCGTTGGTTAACAAACCATGCTATCAGCCTTGCAGGCCCAGAAAGGAAAAGAATGAGACTGAGACCAAGTGTCCCACATATCAATTCTAAGATGCTATTAGACTGACTGTTTGGGTTTATTTTAAGATGTAAAAATTTCAAGTAGCTTTAGATTCACAAGACACTTCTCTCTCCAGCACAAGCGGAAATGTTACTTCTTCATTTATTTATAGATTAATTTTTGCTCTTGGCATGGAAAAATAATTGGATCTGTCAGAGCCAACTTTGTCTTTATTGGAGGTAACTATATGTTGGCATGAAGAAAAAGGGGACTGTTTCAGAGGAGAATAGTTCCTTGTGTTACCTGATTTCCGAGTCACATATTAAAATGCTGCCTTTGTTTTATCACTAGTATACTTAGTAAACATGCCCAGTTTCATGTTTCAGAATTTTGCTGTTGTTTGAGTTATGCTAAAACTGCAACAATCTTTTTCTTCTCGAGGGGGAAATGTGTATAGACATACAGAATTCAAATATCTGAAAGGATTTGCTTGAATCTTCCCAAAAATGTTAGCCTTCAGGGAGAGATTAATCTTGGAGAAATTTAGTCCAAAAGATTCCCTTTTGACAATTTATTAGTGTCACAATGTTGGGGTAACTGCACCTCTGACCCCGTTCAATGTCAGCTTTAGGGATGCCCCCTTAAGTCTCACGTCTCTAGCCATCGTGTGTGTGTGTCTGTCTCTCTCTCCCTGGGAAAGGACCCCCATCCCTCTCCCTCCAGAGATAAGTTTTAGGCTTCAGCCCTCTGTAATTCACTGATTATCCTAACAGGTCTGACCTAGCTCAGCACCTGCAGTTTCCCTCTCTATCTCTCAAGGGCTAAAACAATGGTTTACCGGAGACCAGACAGCCTTACAAAGGACAAAGTACACTACCGAGAAACCACATCATAAAACAATAAAAAATCTAACAGTATACTTAAGCTAACCAGATGTCCCTCATCATTGCTATGGAGAACCTGGCAGGTTTGGCCTTCAAACCCTTAAAGCAGGGTTTGCCCTTGTGGTTAAAGATTCAGGTCACTTTGATGGATCAAAATCAGGAATTCTGATTCTCTCCCCAATCAGTTCAAGCTGGCCATTTATACCACAAGCTCTCCCTTTATCTTCTGGGTCTCCTGAACCCAGTCTGAACCAGTATATGCAATTCAACCCAGCTGGTGGTGCTTCTCTCAAGTGGTTTACCTGTCCCAGGGTCTGTAGTAATTACCCCCTACTGATTTTAGTTCCTGATTCTGAGCCGGGGCTGAGGGTTCGCAGTGTGGGAGGGGGCTCTGGGCTGAGCCTGGGGCAGGGGGTTGGGGTGCAGAATGGGGTGAGGGGTGCAAGTTCTGGGAGGGAGTTTGGGCTGGGACAGAGTGTTGGGGTGCAGGAAGAGGTGCGGGGTGTGGGCTCTGGGAGGGAGTATGGATGCAGGAGGGAGCTCCACGGTGGGGCAGGAGGTTGGGGTGCAGGAGGGGATATGGGGTGCTGGCTCCAGGAGGGAGTTCAGGGCTGGAGGTTGGAGTGCAGGCTCCCACCGAGGGGCATTTACCTCCGGTGGCTCCTCAGAGGTGGTGCAGCAGAGCTAAGGCAGGCTCCCTGCCTGTCCTGGACCCACTCAGGCACATCAGCACCTTCTTCCCATCATGAGCCAGGCCAACCCCCGACTCTACCAGCCAGTAGTGCACCATGTCGCCACGCCACTTCTAGAAGGGGCCAATGCACCCCCTGGGGGGGGGCACATAACACTGCATGCTGACCCTCTCTGCAGGCACCATCCCCACAATTCCCATTGGCCACAGCTCCCTGTTCCCAGCCAATGGGAGCTGCAGGGGCGGTGCTTACAGGCAGGAGCAGCGTGCGGGGCCACAGGGATATGCTGGCCGCTTCCAGGAGCAATGTGTGAGGCCACAGCAGGCAGGGAGCCTGCCTTAGCAGCAGCCCCGCTGCACCGCCACAGCTGGAAATCGCGATCGACTGGGAGGGTTCCCAGGATGGGCCAGTCAATTGCGATCGACAGGTGGGTGACCAGTGCCCTAGATGAAGAGCAGCTGAGCTTGCTAAACCTCTCCTGGCTGCCAATTAAGATGCTAGCAGGAAGACCTCTGAAGAACATATTATTTGTATGAACATAACACCCAGGCACTCCCCAGTCAGAATTGAGCCCCATCGTGCTGATCACTTTACAGTCATGCAATAAAAAACAGTCCTTGCCTCTAAAATCACAAAGAAATTACATACAAGAACCTACATTAAAAGAATATTATTTAGTTTGCCAAAGGTATACACTTAAAAGTAAGAAATATCAGGTTGAAAGTTGCCCATGAAACCTTAATTCTGCCCCCTCCTTTGCAGATCTGTGCATGGAATGAGGGAAAGTGTCCTGTGGAAAAATTATATGTGATCATGTAATTAAAGGCTATCATGCTGCTATCACGATAAATACAATGTTAAATCTGATTTTTCCTAACTCTTAAGTGTTTAGCAGTCTTAGGGCTTGTCAACTCAGGGACACTCTGAAAATTTAATACACAATAATTAAGCTAAACTGAATTAAGGTCACTTTAATTCTGAATCAATGTCCTCAAAAAAGTTTAATGTGGTTTAACTAATCCACTTTAAATTCACACCTTTAGTTAATTTGTACCATCTTCCTTCAGAGTCTCCACGTAGACAAGTGCTATGTAACAATGTTTTAATATAATTTTTATATCTAATTTCCCACTTTGTTTCAGGGTAGATAAAATTTTAAGGTTTTTTTTAAACATGGAATTTATTTATTTAAATCACAAATTTTGAAAAATTAAATAGACTTTTTTTACAATAAACCTACTTGAAATTAAATTTTTACATTAACTCCTAAACTTCTTATAATCTATTATAATCATTTAAATAACTGTGTGCGCATATTTTCTATGTATATATAAAGCAATACATATTTGTTTCCATATTTTGAAGAAAATCAAACTACTGAACTGGCAGAAGTCACCAGCTAAACATCTGGAACCACAGTTTGTTGAAGAGCTAAATCAGCTTTTGACAGCAGCAACTTGTTCTGTAGATGCACAGAGAATACTTTTTTCAGTCCAACTTTCACAACTAGTTCAGTTCAATTATTAGTTCATTCAAAGTTAAGAAACCAATTGGGAGTTCAAAAGCCAGGAAAGTTTGTTTTCCAGTCTATAAATAAAAATTAGGTGTGAGAGAATGAGATCTAGTTTTAAAATCTTGAAGGACATAATGATAAGGAATAAACAGTTCAATTCACTGACTAAAGATAACAAAAACACATTTTGATTAAAAAAAAAGTTTATCAAAAAGTTTCTGTATCCAGCCATTTAATAATGAATAAATATATAAAATGCTATTTGAATTGAATGCTAATTGAATTTGAACTTCCATCCAAATAGAAAATGATGTATTTCTTATTTACTAGATGATTGTTTTTAACTTGTGATTTGTGGCAAGTTGTAACATAATGAAAAATGTAAAAATTAATTAAGAATCTGAATCAATGTACGTTTTTTAATTGCTTAAATAAATGTTCCTGATTAGCAGAAAAAAAACCCAATTTAGTGTAAAGGCTATATTTAATTGCAAGCCAACATGTTTTAATGGTTACCAATCAAGGAGAAACAACCTTTCATTAGGAAAACAACAAAAATGCTAAATATGAGTAAAATCAGTTATTTAATCAAGGTTTCCTTCTTGCTGATTTAAATCACGATTTAAGTCATGATTTAAATTGCTTGGATTTAAATCAATGCACTCTGGATTGTTGTTTTTTAAAGGAAAGGCAAATTTTACTATATGCAACTGTAATAAACCTCTTTTAAGCATCATTAAAAGTCCACACTGAAGTGCAGACCTTTACCACTTGAGTTACAGGGGTCACTACATTAGCAGGAAACAAGAGAAGGGTTGTTATATCAGAACAGGAATGGACCACTGAAGCCAGGAGCTGGGGACAGGAGGTCATTTGTGGGATTTTGGCCAGGCTCTCTCTATCACAAATTGCACCTGCAGCTACCCTGGAAGCTCCCAGGCATTCCCAGTGCAGTATCTGCTACTGCTGCTGTTGCTTCTGCAGTGCTGGTATGAGGTTAGACCTAGAATGTTAATGTTAAGTTATTTTGCTGTGCTGGCAATGTTTCCTGCCATGCAAAGAAATGGCGAATCTCAGCAGTTTATATCTCAGCTAAAACAAAACAGAATGTCCTAGGGCAAAAGAAAGGCACTTCTCAAGCCCAAGAGCTTTCCCTCATCCATTTTCAAAGGCTTGCTACAAATGATGGAGGTGTTAGAACATCTTTTAAAAATGGCAAAAATTGTTTATAATGGAAAGTATAATGAACAGTAATGAAATGCAACCTTAATTTAGGAATCACTACCACCACCTCCTATAATTAAGGAAAAAACTTAACAGGTGAGAGCAGATCACAACAGAGGAGATGGTGGTAGGTGAGGAGGGACAAGATAAGGGTAACAGTAATCAAAATACATGATTACATGCACAGGCTATATGCAAAGTTTGCATGTTTCTATATTCTTTTCTCCCTCCACGTCAGCCTCTACTACTCAGGATATCTGGCCTCAGATTGTTAACTGGTCTAACTGGACACCTCAAGACTACTGAATTCCCAAATAGGTATCGCAGCAAAACAAACCAAAAACCACTTTTAGTTTTGTGACTCACAAGAAGACAGTGCCTCTTCTATCAGACAAAGACCTAGTCAGGACTGGCAATACTAAAGGCACTTCAAAGCTAAATGCAACACTTCTCTTCAAATTAAAACAAAAACAACGAGAAATCTGGTGGCAGATTAAAGACTTAAAGACTAACAGATTTATTTGGGTATAAGCTTTCGTGGGTAAAAAACCCACTTCTTCAGATGCATGGAGTGAAAATTACAGATGCAGGCAGAAATATACTGACACATGAAGAGAAGGGAGGTACCTTACAAGTAGAGAACCAGGGCTGACAAGGCCAATTCAATCAGGGTGGATGTGGTCCACTCCCAATAATTGATGAGGAGATGTCAATACCAAAAGAGGTATCAGTATCCCTGATGAGGCCATGGCACACCTGGCGGCTGAGCTTTGTGACTTTGTCCTCACCCACAACCATTTCAGATTTGGGGACAACTTAAACCTACAAGTCAGTGGCATTGCTGTAGGTACCCGCATGGCCCCACAGTATGCCAACATTTTTATGGCTGACTTTGAACAACGCTTCCTCAGATCTCGTCCCCTAGTGCCCCTCCTCTACTTGTGCTACATTGATGACATTGTCATCATATGGACACACAGGAAGGAGGCCCTTGAACAGAATCCCACCTGGATTTCAATAATTTCCACCCCACCATCAACCTCAGCCTGGACCAGTCCACACAAGAGATCCACGTCCTGGACACTACAGTGCAAATAAGTGATGATCACATAAACACCACCCTATACTGGAAACCTACTGACCGCTATACTTACCTACATGCCTCCAGCTTCCATCCAGGACACACCACACGGTCCATTGTCTACAGCCAAGCCCTAAGATAAAACCAAATTTGCTCCAATCCCTCAGACAGAGACAAACACCTACAAGATCTTTATCAAGCATTCTTATAATTACAATATCCACCTGGGGAAGTGAGGAAACAGATTGACAGAGCAAGATGGGTACCCAGAAGTCACCTACTACAGGACTGGCCAACAAGGAAAATAACAGAACACCACTGGCCATCACGTACAGCCCCCAACTAAAACCTCTCAAGCACATCATCAATGATCTACAACCTATCCTGGAAAACAATCCCTCACTCTCACAGACCCAGGGAGGCAGGCCAGTCCTCACTTACAGACAGCCCCCTCCCCCCCCCCACAACATGAAGCAAATACACACCACACCACAGAAAAACTAACCCAGGAACCAATCCCTGTAACAAACCCTGTTACTTACTCTGTCCCCATATCTACTCTAGCAACACCATCAGAGGACCCAGACTAATGAGCCACACCATCAGGGGCTCATTCACCTGCACATCTACCAATGTGATATATGCCGTCATGTGCCAGCAATGCCGCTCTGCCATGTATATTGGCCAAATCAGACACAAATCAGACATCAGGAATGGTAACATACAAAAGCCAGTAGGAGAACACTTCAATCTCCCTGGACGTTCTATAACAGATTTAAAAGTAGCCATACGTCAACAAAAAAAACTTCAGAAACAGACTTCAAAGAGAAACTGCAGAGCTACAATTCATTTGAAAATATAACACCATTAATTTGGGCTTGAATAGGAACTGGGAGTGGCTGGCTCACTACAAAAGCAATTTTCCCTCTCTTGGTATTGACACCTCCTCATCAATTATTGGGAGTGTACCAGATCCACCCAGATTGAATTGGCCATGTCAACACTGATTCTCCACTTGTAAGATAACTCCCTTCTTTTCATGTGACAATATATTTCTGCCTGCATCTGTAATTTTCACTCCATGCATCTGAAGATTTTCACTCCATGCATCTGGGTTTTTTATCCACGAAAGCTTATACTCAAATAAATCTGTTAGTCTTTAACGTGCCACTGGACTCCTTGTTGTTTTTGTGGATACACACTAACATGGCTACCCCTCTGATATTCTCTTCAAATTAGCTTGCCTTCAAAAGTAGGACATGCTCACATATTATAACCAGATCAAAATATTTTTCTGAAAGGCTGTGAAATATGAGAGTTTATTATTTCCATTTTAAAATATTTAGTGATATTATAGTGATGTGAACATATATTTTCATAGAAAAGTGTATAATGAACATTCCCCCCAAAATAATAAAGTACTACTGCGAATTTCAAACAGAGTAACATGAAGTCTTTTTCTAAGCTGCAACTTCAGCTAAAATAATTCAGCACACCCTCTTGCAAAGTTCTGATTACATGAATTTAGGAAGTGCAGAATAGTTAAATGTCTTTTTTAACAAAAATTTTAATCTGTGTGCTCTGGTTGTGCTGTTGCACTTTAAAAATTCAATCCATTTGCTCTTTTTGTTTCCTCCAACTTATTGCTAGAATGATACCAACTTTCCACTATCTCTGTAATTACGAGTTAGCCAAAAGTAAATTCTAGAAATATGATCAGAGCCAGGGCAGCCTCTCACTTAATGAAGTTTTGGAGACAACACAGAACAATAAATATACTATTGTGCTGGGTTTATTCTTCCCTGAACTTTTTAATTTATTTTCAATTTTTTAGTAAGAGCCAGACCATTTTAAGGAAAACTGAGATTAGCAAATGCAAGCGTGGTTGGCCCCTTCATCACTTCACCCAAAAATTGAAGTTTTCCAGCTCTGGAGCTCGAGAGTTTTCACCTCTTACAAAAAAAAAAAAAACCTCTGTCAGAGATGGCCTTTGAATATTTTAGTCTCTCTGTGAAAGGGAACTTTGGCCAGTTTCCAGCACTGACTCTTACTTACACTATTTTAATGCTTTGGAAGAATTCCTCCTGAGGAAACAACGTAACTTATTAGGGATGATGATCTATTGCCCTAATAGAATAGCTGAAAAGCTCCGATTTTTTTATGGACCTTTAGGTTTGTGAGTCAGTCTAGTGAAGTGAGGGGAGCAGCTTACTAGACCAGAATAAGAAGTCCCCAACTTGGGTTTTCCTTAAGGAAACCAAAACCAACACCTCAACCCCCATGCTCCGGGATAGGTAATAGGTACTGCTGGACAATCTGCTTTACTGCAATTCTTTCTTGATCCCTAAAATACTCACAACCTCTGTCCCATCAGGAACTTACAGCAGACCATCAACAGAATTATGAACATGACTACACAGAAAGTGTTGTCACATGCACAAAGTAAAACTGCAGAACCTAGCATCAGGAAAAATATTTCTCCCACTATCCTCTTTCCCTTACAGTGATCTTATATGTGCCTTGTAGCTATAGGAGGTTAAAATTTTTCAAAAGGAAATGTGATTTTCAAGTTGAAAGTGTCCCTTTAGCCTTCTTTTATATGTTGTAATAAAAATCCTTCTAACATATTAGCAGTACAGAGGAGGCAAAAGCAGGTAACTGAAAGGGTATTTCTATTCCAGCTTCAAGGCAACTCAAGGGGAAGAGCTACCACCCTGAGGGAGATTCCCACTTGTCAACAGTGCCTTATTTCTCACAGCCTGGCTTCTGTCAAACTGCTTAGAAGCAAGTTTGCCATTTTGCACGTCACTGACACCTACCCATTTTTCACACTTCATTCCACCAATGTCCTTTTGCATTATACATCAAAGCACAGATCTCCTCTTAAACAGCACTTAAAAATATGAGACATTCTTTTGTTACTTACATTTACCTCACACTGTTACACCCGGCTTCAGATTGTCACTCTCTTTGAAATCATATATTGATGTGACAAATGAGGACATGGACGATAGATGCAACATGATTCCTCAGAAATATAAGGCACCACTTCCAGTGCAAAAATGCTTTTAGGAGATCTCCAAGTTTATTGAGTCACATCCCTCAGCTATTTCTCACTGAGAAGCTGTCTTAACACTTGTTTCCTTAGTTTTCACATACCAGATAAGAGTTGTGAGTAATGCTTTCTGTGCATTCCCTAATCCTAAAGTCAAGGGAATAACCCAGCAAGCTACTTCTGGCCCTTTAGGTTTAGGCACTGGACTGAAATAAAATAAACTTCTCTTGAACTTTTAGTGCTGCAAGCTAGGTTGTTCTCTTCACACTGTTTTCTTGTACTAAGTGGAAGGTATTCAAGGACATCATCATAAATTAATGATATAATAGGAATTTTTAAAAAGAGAGGAGAATATCTTATCTGGCAATTCCCTTTTGAATGAGAGAAGCCATGGTAGCGTGACCAGAAAAAAGCAGTAGAAGAAGAGGAAAGGACACAAGCAAAATACATATAGTGCTGATGGCTCTGAACAATGGGGATATGCATGTAAGTGTCCTTAAAATCCAATGATGTGAGGAAGTCAGTGAGGTTGTCAGATTCAGCCACCACAGAATTTCTGTCTTAAAATTTTGGCACCTTACAAACTAGCTGAGCCAAAATCTGACCCAGTTCTTTGCATTATTGTAGAAAGGAAAACAGCATGGAGCAAACCTTATAATTTGGAATTTGCATATGCCCTGATGGTGAGTAACCTTGAGAAAAGATTTTACTGTGGCTCTGTTTCAGCAAAAGAACACAACTGTCCTTGGAGTGGGAAGGAAGGAATGGTGCTTTGCAAAATAACTCTTCTATTATTGCCATTATTAGATCATCAAATAATCTTTTACTCTGGAAGCCCATTCCTACAGGAAACCTGAAGTTCTTCTCCAACAGGGCCTGCAACAGTGCAGAGACTGTCAGAATGAAGTGATCCAAATCCTTGACTATTTGTCATGGCCTGACCACTACTGGAACCTGAAACCCATCTAGCTCTCAAAATCACATATGGTCTTTTCTGACTATCCTACCTTTCTGCTGCCACTTTTCAGTCTGTCCTAGCTGCAGTCTCAGTTCAAGGAATGCCACATGCCGGCCACACACATCTAACTCCCAAAGAAATATATGATTAAGATTTCTCACTCCAGTCCAATTCCTTTTCCTATTCACTGGCTGCGAGGAATGCTGAATGAGAATTATAAAATATTCCATAAGCATTTCGTAACTGACAGAATTTCAACCAATCAATGCACTAGATATATTTGTATACAAGGATCTTAGATGCTTTGTTTTACCGCTATTGTCCCAACTTCAAGCAAAGAACGTTAGTCCAAGCAGGAAAAGTTATCAAAACCAGTCAGTCATATGATGCTTTAGAAATGAGTTATCATGTTTGCATTCTTCTGCCTAGTTCTGTCAAGTTTGATGATGCATTTAAAAAGAAAAGGCATCCATTTTAGATGAAATACTAGTAGTATAATTTGCATAAACAGGGTATATTTTGCTGATGTAAATGGTCAAGGACAAACCTAGACTCCAATTTCTTATCAATGTTACCTGGCACCCATAGTACACTTTGGGCTAAGAATTTTGGCTGTTGAGATTTATACTTTTTAGCGTAATAAAAAAGTTAGTTCAGTTAAGCTACAATTGCTGGCAAATATTCCTCAGCAAGGCATGCATCCAACTAGGCTATTTGTAAAGTCTTAATCTTCCGAAAGTTATAACCTTTAAAGCTGATTTTGAAGTAGCTAATGAGATCCACATTTACCTATTACATTTTTGGACTATGTGTACTTTGGAAACAAGGACTAAAGCACAGAGCTTCTAGTTCTTGGTTCCTTCTAAAGAACTAATAAACAGGGCTTCACAAACAGTGGAAAACTTCTAGTTCTGAGCATTTTCACTAATGTATATTGTCTCAGTCTTTTATGAAGACACATACAGAGTACATTCTATTAAAAGTTCAAACAAACTCTAGCCAGTAAGGTGAAATTTAACTTAATAAAACAGAGGTGGAGGGGTGAGTTTCAAAAAAAAATTGAAATGCTTCATAGGTATCAAGAAGGAAAGTAATTATTCTTCTTATTCTCACCTCTACGAAGCTAGTCTTGAAATAAATTAGGATTATTAATCGGTAATTTGTTTCTTAACCTCTTTCAGTCCACAATGGAATACAAAAAGCAAAGGACCAAAACTCCAGTAAAAACAGAATTAGTGATCAGTGAACCTCAAGACATCCAGAGTGGGAGTTCAGCTTGGATTAGAAATAAAAAAGTCTGAATGATTACCAGTGTAGCCAACTCTTGAGATTTTATCATGAGTCTTGTGATGTGTGATGTTTAACTTAAAGCCCAGCTTTGGAAACAAGTAATTACATGAGAACCTCCTCTTTCATTTAAAAATTAAAGTAAGTTTTTAACCCTTGTGATTATAGAGAAAAGCTTTTTGGCCTGAGGGCCGCGTCGGGTTTCGGAAATTGTATGGAGGACCGGTTAGGGGAGGCTGTGCCTCCCCACCAGCCAGGCGTGGCCTGGCCCCTGATCCCTATACCCCCCCACCCCCACCCCGCTTCTCTTCCCCTGACGCCACCCCCCCTGGGACTCCTGCCCCAGCCACCCCTCCCCATTCCCTGCTGCTCCCCCGGGACCCCTACCCCATCCACCCCCACTGCTCCCTGTCCCCTAACTGCCCCCCGCCGCCCCATCCAACCCCTCCTCTCATTCTTGACTGCTCCACCCCGGGACCCCTGCCCAATCCAACCACCCCTTCTCCCCGCCTGCCCCCAGAACCCCTGACCCTGACTGCCCCCCACCACCCAATCCAACCCCCCCTCCTTCCTGACTGCTCCCCCGGGACCTCTGGCCCCATTCAACCCCCACCCTTCCCTGCCCTCTGACCGCCCTCACCCCTATTCACACCCCTGCCCTGACCACCATCCCCAAACTCCCCTGCCCTCTATCCAAACCCCTCCCCACCCCTGCTCCCTTACCGTGCTGCATGGAGCACCAGTGGCTGTTGGCACTTCAGCTGCACCGCCAGGCTGGAGCCAGCCACTCACCATGCAGCACAGAGCACCGGGTCAGGCCAGGCTCTGCAGCTGCGCTGCCCCAGGAGCTCACAGCCCCACCGCCCAGAGCATGGTGCCGGCGGCGCAGTGAGCTGAGACTGCGGGGGAGGGGCCAGGAGCTCAAGGGCCGGGCAGGAGGGTCCCATGGGCCAGATGTGGCCCATTGGCCGTAGTTTGCCCACCTCTGCTTTACAATGTGACTCGAATGCACCCTATTTTATAAAAAAACCCACCGATTTATTCTTTTTTAAAATCTCATGATTTTTGAATGCTTGGGGTGGGCAATACTGGATTACTTAACTATTGGAAGATTTTCATCAGCTCTATTTGTGGTTCCCCTCAGTAACTGTAAGAGTAGCATTTCCAAATTTTCACTGTATTAGGACACTTACAGTTCCAGTCCCATTTTTATTTGGAAACTAGTACTAAAACAACTTATCTGAACAGTACATAACCTCAATAAAGGCTTGATTTGAATGTGGTTCTGAAAATGGGTAAAGGCTCAAGGGGATTATTGTTATTATCTGACAAAGAGATGTTTGAGGTCTGAGCAGCAAGAAAACGCCTCAGAAATAGGAAAGTAATATAAGCAATAAAGATGCATGCAAAATTAGAGGCACAAAATGGTATACTGAAAGGGACAATGTCAAGTCCTAAAGTTTAGGCCACCAATTCAACTTAAATTCATTTGTAATAATTTGCTGGATGATTGCAAATTCTGAAGATGTATTTTTCTGAACACTATATAAATATTATTACCAAAACTAAGAATCTGACTAAACACAGTGAAAACTCCAAGCTACAATGATCTTGGCTGGATCACCACATTTACAAATCTTTAAAAACTAATGGCTTACGTAGAATGAATAGCCTTTCTCTTCTGTGTTGATTTACATTACTGGGAAGTCCAGAGCAGTTATAATTTTGCTTTAAAAACAGTTAAACAACAGTATGAGATATTCGCAAAACTGCAATATGAACGATAAAAAAATATGTGCTGTAAGAGGTCAAAACATTAACTCATCAACTCTTTGTTTTCTGCTAAATTCAATAAACTAAAATTAACACTCTAAATGACGTGTTCAGAATAAGATGGCAACTTACCACCTTATTTGTGACACTCCTAAAGGGGTGAAGCAAAACACAGAAAGGTCTCAAAGCTGTGGAGACCAAGAGATGGTAAATAATGTTGTGTCATAATACCTCTAACAAGTAATAATGCAAGACTTAGAAAATATATGGGGGCAGGAGTACATATCATGCCTGGGAAGTTAGTAAATATTTAGAGTTGTGGAACAGACATAGTAATTTACTGGAGGTTTTACAAGGAGCAGGGGATTTCCATGGCTTCCCCCCTATAAATAGATCACTGCTCTTCATGCCAAATAATTCTAGGTTATTCCTTGTAACTACTTCCTAGCACATTTCATTCATCACTATAATCCACCTCCTCCCACTTTCGAAAAAAAAGTATTTGGATGCAAAATTTATATGATGTTATAGTCAATGTAGCCTTTTTATTAAATGATCAAGCATATCTACTGCAGAAATTACTGTGATAAGAAATATTATTGTAACATGAAGAAAAATGATAATGGGTGCTCAAGGTTTTTTAGAATAAACACTGAATTATTTGTTTATATGTGAGATATTTATATTGTTAACTGACATGGTGCAGTATGAAAAATCTACAGTTCAATGACAGAAAGGGAGATAGCATTGTTCCCCATGATGAGATTTAATCTACAGTGTCAAATTTATCATCAATCTTCCTTCCAAAGAGTGATTGAGTTTGTAGTAGGTTGCAGAGTGACAGCCGTGTTAGTCTGTATTCGCAAAAAGAAAAGGAGTACTTGTGGCACCTTAGAGACTAACCAATTTGAGCATAAGCTTTCGTGAGCATCCGATGAAGTGAGCTGTAGCTCACGAAAGCTTATGCTCAAATAAATTGGTTAGTCTCTAAGGTGCCACAAGTACTCCTTTTCTTTTTGTAGTAGGTTGGTAACTAGTGGACACCTAATGATTCAAATTTGCCTTGATTTTCATAGTTCAGAAGGCCATTTCCCAGTGTTTTAACTTTACTATCCTTTAGCCAGGCTTTGATTACTGGTGCCAATTTAGCTAACCAGTTAATAGCTATTTGATGCTTTGCCAAAAGCAAAATCATATGCACAAAATCTTTTAGCTGAAATGATTGAATTGATTCAGGATTTATTTTCAAGATCACCTCAAAACAGTTTGCATATGTTCCTTTCTGTTTTAAAAGGATGGAAATATTGATGTGTCCTGTTCAAATATCGTTATCACCTGTCACCTATTATTCCCATCTGCATCGTGACTGGAAAAACACACAAACGCACCAGCCTTTACTTTCTTCTCAGTCAATATCAGTAATTCCTAATCCCTATTCAACTTTTACATTAAGGCAGGGATTCGCGAAGAGGCCATAGGGAATTGGCACCAAACTCTCTGAAAATCAATGGTCATTCAGTGCCTAACTCCTTTAGGCTCCTTTGAAAATACCAGACGCCTGTAAGATTTTAGAGATTTCCAATTCTACAACTGTGATTCAATAGTGGCAGCATTCATCAGCAACAATCATAGATCTTAAAGGATTGTCATTAGATTAGGGTTGCCATCTCTGAGGTACAAAATAATGGAACATTCCGGATTATCCTGGGCCATAAAAACTGGACAGCTGGCAATGTGTACAGAGTACGCTTTCAAGATTTCCCAGGGCAGCTATCTCAAAAAAGCAACAGCTGGCAGTATGTACTGAGCACCTTTACAGATTTCCCAGCTACCTCAAAAAAGGGAAAACCTGGATAGGTGGCAATTCTACGTTAGATTGAGGAGTTGTATTCTTGAGTATAATTTAAAAGTATTAAGAATACTTTTATAGCACAAATGCTGATTTCACTGAAATAAAGCAGAACACAAACTAACTAGTTTCCTCATCTACATGGGGTAGACAGAGCATGTCTTAATAGTAGTCTTCCCTTTTTTGTTTCCCCTTCCTCCATCAAACATTTTGAATTTTGAATTGTATTTTGTTTCTTAGTAATCATGCAAGATAATATGCATGGGAATCACTAGCATTGTGGAAAGTAAAGCCAGCCCAGAGTCCTATGAAACACTGAAAAAATTAGGATTGTCAACTAATCGTAGCAAACTCAAGTGATTAACTCAAAACAAATTTACTCAATTAAAAAAATTAGTCGCGATTCATCACAATTTTAATCCACTGCTAAACAATAATAGAATACCACTGAAATGTATTATAAATACTTTTGGATGTTTTTCTACGTTTTCTAATATATTGATTTCAATTACAACACAGAATACAAAGTGTACAGTGTTCACTTTATGTTATTATTTTATTACAAATATTTGCACTGTAAAAAAGATAACCAAATGAAATAGTTTTTTTTTCAATTCACCTCATACAAGTACTGTAGTACAATCTTTTTATCGTGAAAGTGCAACTTACAAATGTAGATTTTTTTGTTGTATAACCACACTCAAAAACAAAACTTTAGAGCCTAAAAGTCCACTCAGTCCTACTTTTTGTTCAGCCAATAGCTAAGACAAACAAGTTTGTTTACATTTATGGGAGATAATGCTGAATGCTTCTTATTTACAATGTCTCCTGGAAGTCAGAAGAGGTGTTTGCATGGCACCTTTGAAGCTGGCGTTGCAAGGTATTTACATGCCAGATATGCTAAACATTCATGTGCACCTTCATGCTTTGGCCACCATTCCAGAGCACATGCTTCCATGCTGATAATGCTTGTTAAAAAAATAATGCATTAATTAGATTTGTCACTGAACCCCTGGGGAATTGTATGTCTCCTGCTCCATGATTTTACCCATATTCTGCCACATATTTCATGTTACAGCAGTCTCAGATAATGACCCAGCATATGTTGTTCGATTTAAGAACACTTTCACTGCAGATATGTCAAAAAGCAAAAAAGATACCAAAGTGAGTTTTCTAAAGATAGCTATAGCACTCAACCCAAGGTTTAAGAATCTGAAATGTCTCCCAAAATCTGAGAGAGACGAGGTGCGTAACATGCTGTCAGAGATCTTAAAAGAGCAACACTTGGATGCAGAAACTACAGAACCCGAACCACCAAAAAAGAAAATCAACCTTCTGTTGGTGGCATCTGACTCAGATGATGCAAATGAATGTGTGTCAGTCCGCACTGCTTTGGATCGTTATTGAGCAGAACCCATTACCATGAAAGCATGTCCTCTGGAGTGTTGGTTGAAGCATAAAGGGGCATACGAATGTTTAGCATATCTAGCACGTAAATACCTTGCAACACCAGTTACAACAGTGCCACGGGAATGCCTTTTCTCACTTTCAGGTGACGTAAGTAAGAAGCAGGCAGCATTATCTCTCGACTATCATCATCAGATTCCATGACTCCTTGAAAAACTGAAGGTAGTTCCCAAAAGGGGGGAAAGGAAGGGTCTAGATCCACAGACTGACCACAGAGTGACTCTCCACCAAATCTATCAAAATGATTGTTTTGATGTAGCCAAATGTCCTAATTCAATCATGAGACACATTGGAAAGAAATCTGGGATAATGCTGATGTTCCAAATAAACATCTGATTGCTGATCCCACAAAAGAACTTCTGGGCTTTAACCTACCCCAGAAACAATAGTCTACGCTGAACTATTTCAGAACATTGTATCACAGGTGTTGTCATCTCTTACACTTCCGGAAGACGAGAGACATTGCATAGTGTAAGTGTGGATATCAGCAGCAAACTATGGACCACATTGTAAATCAGTGCCTACTTCAATCATTTGCTGGTAGCAACTCAGACTTACACCAAGCCACTTCCGAAGCTACCCACTGGCTCACTGAGTTGGACTTGGTTATTTGAAAATTGCTAATCAACTCTCTTGCATACAAAAGAAGAATCTGTAGCTGCTGTTGTCTGTTCATTTCATTAGCCACTACAATCACTAGTGAGCCAAGTACTAGATGTGTGTATAGATACCCCACATTGGTGGATGGCACCTGGTACCTCATATTGCTTTTTTAGAGGTAGCTGTTTGCCATATATGCTTAGCATAGTCTAAAAGAGCCTCTTTGATGGGAGGTGGCAAGTGTCCAGGCACAGAGGCATGGAGTATATCCAAGAGTTTATGGGAGGTCTCCTATACCTTCTCCAATGGTATCTCAAGGGAATCAGCTATATATCTCAAAAAAAAAAAAAAAGAATTTTTTTTTCTTTTTACGAATTTTCTTTTTACGAATACAGACTAACACGGCTGTTACTCTGAAACCTATATATCTCAGCAGATCTTGATCTTGTAGTCACCCAGTTGAGAGTGTGTAGATGAGACCATTGCCTCATCTGAGCACAAAGTTGCAGCTGCAATCTGATCCTCAGCCTGATTGTGATCCTCCTCAAATAGTTACTAAGAGGACTCAAATTCATGGGCTGCAAGTTGAAACACCCCCGTTTCCTTGAGATGGCACAATGGAGAAGGTTCTCACCCTAGGAGGTGGTCCAGGAATGTAGTGCCTTGTGTGGTGAAAAGCCCAGGTGTTCCAATAGAGCCATGTTGGAACATTACAAGGAAAAGGGCATGGGAGCCAGAGAGAGGATACCAAGCCATATGCCCATACAGGGTACTCCCTATGAGATCCAGACATGTAGAAAGTCCTTGACACTCTCTCAGAGTCATAAAGTTCAAACAAGAGGGCCCTTGGACAATATGAACGGGATCCCTCCCCACAGTGTTGAAAATCTGAAGACAAAAAAGAGCATTCCAGATCTAAGGGAGGGGTGCTGCTGAAGCTGGTATGCTAGGCTGCATCATAAGTCAAGAAGTAAGCAGCACTGGGGAGGCATCTGGTAGATAGAGTAGATTCCAGCTCATCTGAAACCTGAAAATCTCTCAGTACTACATATTTCCTCAGTCCCAAAAGAGATGGTGCCCTAAACCTCAATGTGGGAGTAAAGAGCACTGGGGTTGACAGTGCTCCCCCACTCCAATACAAACACACTGAGTGGCAAAGTGAGCAGTATCAAAGAGATGGGTATCAACAGAGTAAGTACTGCATTAACCAGCCCTGAAGCACCTGCTGCCAAGGTAACCCCCCACGTTCTGGCATCTGCATCAAAAGCAGATAACTTTGAATCCCAAGATGGTGCTGGAGTCCTGGTACCATGCTTACTCAGAGCTTCCATGTTATGCAGCTTGGGTCACAACCCTGATATTCTATGATTCTATGGAATCTCCTTCTCTTGGGAGTGGTGAGGTAATGTGGACCAACCTTTGCTGTGAATTCCCAGTGGAGATCTCCCTCTGCTCCTCCCAAAGGAGTGACTCTCCTTTTTCTCTAAGGATCTGTCTTCAGTCCAGAGCTGGGATTTTCTTTGAAGATGGAGCCCAGAAGTTAGGGGACTCAAACTCATACGGGTGCATCTGGACTGAAGTGGAACTTGTACGGGGGGGGCGGTTGATGGTCTGTCCTGCCTAGATCAGAGACTGGCTGCATGCCTCCCTTCCCTTCAAAATCCATTTACAAAAGGATTTACACAGCAAGCATTTGTCACAGATATAAGCTTCTCTAAAATAAAAAAGGCATCAGGGTGCCAATCATTAAGAGGCATCACTGCCTTGCAAGAGGGGCAATAATTAAAGCTGGATGATTTAGGATGGGACATCACTATGTCCTGGTACTGGGAAGTTCATGATGAAAGAAAAGAAAACTTAAAAAACTTTCCAAAGGGCAAACTAACCAATGACACCTAACTCACACTAGTACAGCAAAACCCTGTTTATCCAATCTAATTGGGACCGGGGCCAGATCAGATAATCAAAAAATCAGAAAATCCGGAGAATGGGAAAGTGCAAGGCTGCAGCACTGTCTAGCAGCCACAGGAGGGATCGCCCACTTCTGGACCTGTGCGCACTGGTTATTCGGTTAACGGGGAGAGCTGGATAATGGAAGGTCAGATAAACTGGGTTCTACTGTATATACCATTACCTATACAGAGACTGAAAAATTCCATCCAGATGTGTAAACAGGGTAGTTCCATTTTGCAGCCACAAGTGGTTGGCGATTCGGCCTGAGCTGCCCTTTATGCCCTTGGTAGCGGAGCACAAAGACACTCAGGGTGCAGGCATGGCTCTGATCTCGAGATACATGCATACCAAGAGTGCAATATGTATTGTGACAAAGTTCCTGCTCTACCTTGGTGGGTCTTGTGGTTATTGGCGGATTTACTCGCCTTGGAGCTTCACGGCAGCCCTCAGCTTGGCCGTTTTTCTGAACCCACAGTCCAGGTCAACTCCTCCTGTGTCTGACCAGGAGTTGGGAGGATTTGCGGGGAACCCGGGCCCGCCCTCTACCCTGGGTTCCAGCCCAGGGCCCTGTGGAATGCAGCTGTCTAGAGTGCCTCCTGGAACAGCTGTGCGACAGCTACAACTCCCTGGGCTACTTCCCCATGGCCTTCTCCCAACACCTTCTTTATCCTCACCATAGGACCTTCCTCCTGGTGTCTGGTAATACTTAGACACCTCAGTCCTCCAAGAGTCGGTGTTCTCACTCTCAGCTCCTAGTGCCTCTTGCTCCCAGCTCCTCACATGCACACCACAAACTGAAGTGAGTTCCTTTTTAAAACCCAGGTGCCCTGATTAGCCTGCCTTACTTGATTCTAGCAGCTTTTTGATTGGCTGCAGGTGTTCTAATCAGCATGTCTGTCTTAATTGTCTCCAGAAGGTTCCTGATTGTTCTGGAACCTTCCCTGTTACCTTACCCAGGGAAAAGGGACCTACTTAGCCTGGGGCTAATATATCTGCCTTCTATACTCTCCTATAGCCATCTGGCCTGACCCTGTCACAGTATGAACAAGCACTCAAAGAAGAATGCTTCTTTTTCACAAGTGTTTTTTGGGGGCTTAGAGCCGAAGAGGCTTGATACTTTTCCTGCAAAGTATATAATGGCAGATTTTGCTGCAAATAGAAAAAAATCCCCATTTACTCGAGCTGAAAGCATTCTATACTAATCTCAACACAGCCTTTGACAAGAAGTTATGTACTGACCGGCCCTCTGAAACTACTTTTCATGATCAGCCAAGGAAAATGATACACTACATTCACCAGCCAAATAAACCATGGACTAAGATTATTATTGCTTCACTTCATTACATGATGCTTCTCTGTATGGAGTTCAAAATTGCACTGGCTTTTTTGCTCCATTCTACATTGCAAACTCACACTGTGTGCTGTCCTCTCTCATTGTCACCACACTGCATTATGCAATGTTGTCCAGTATCAACCTTTCAGCACTACTGCTTTCCAGGTCTCTCTGTTCCATCAATTATTTGTGTTTCAGGGGTTTCCTTCCTCCCCCCACTCCAATGTATTATTTGGTAAGGGTCTAGACTCATGGAGGACAACTGGAGTCTGCTCACATGGATCCACTTGCAGGATTAGGGTCATAGTCTATACTTCAGGAAACACAAATATTTTGTATATTGAATATAACAGGACAATGCGACACATCAAAATAAAGTTTTAAACACTGTCAAATTTTATTTGCAAAATGCATTCATACAATACATTACAAATACAATTCTGTCCTATATTAGCTTCTGCCAATGTGCATTTTAATTCCGAATATGATGAGATCAGTAATTAGGCTAGGTTAGCTGATATATATCAACTCTGAAGTCAGTGAGGCCACACCAATTTACAGTAGCTGAGAACCCGTTCCAATATTCCATAATTACTATATAATTTCAATAATGAATGTAAAATAAAATTTAAAACTATTTCAAGTAATTATAATTTGGTTTCAGTCCATTCCTATTGATTTTCTGATGGGAACAGAATATCAAGTAGTGTCTAAAAACTAAATAATGTCTTGCTCAATGCTCCCTCTACTTCCTCTTTCTTTCCATTAACTCACTCAATGGAATCCCTCCCCTTAATCTTGATTTCCCTATTCATTTTTACATTTATAATTTGAACTCCCTATAATCTTTCTTCAATCCAGAGTCCCTTGCCTTTTATTCCACTCTAACACCTATCTTTGATGCTACTGCTCCTTTCACACCTCCAACACTTCCTCCTTCCTCCCCTCATCCCTGTTCTTTGAATTCAGTGCAGATCTTAGTCATTTAGAATGCCACTGGCAAAATGCCTAGCATGCAGACTCCCTTTATGTTTTATAATCTGCCATATCGTCATTTAAAGATGAGCCCACTGCAGCTAAAGTCTTTTTACCAAGTCCTAATCATATTTCTCATATAATCTGTGTAAGTTTTTCACCAGATCCAATTCTCTTTTTTGTTGCACTGTTCCCCTGACTTTCTTTGTCCAAATCAAATCTCATCCCTAACAACTCTGTCCTTTGTGTCATCGTCAGTGTTATTCACAAAGAACTCAGTTCTCCTACTCCCAGGGGTGAAAGTAAGTTAGAGGACTTACAGGTACGCCGGAGTCCTGAGCAGGGGGCGTGGCCTCAACCAGAAGAGGCGTGGCCTCAACCGGAAGAGGCAGGGCCTTAAATCCCCGGGACCTTTAAATCTTGATTTAAAGGGCCAGGGGTCCAGCTGTGGTAGTGGCAGCTGGGAGCCCGGGGCACTTTAAATCACCCCCGAGCTACCAGCTGCAGAGGCAGCTGGGAGCCCTGGGGCTCGGGGGCAATTTAAAGTGCCCAGGCTCCAGCTGCCGCTACCGCAGCAGAGCCCCGGGACCTTTAAATCACTGAGGAGCCCTGGGGGCTCCTGGCTGCCACTGCTACCCCAGGGCTCTGGGCTCTGGCAGAGCTTTAGAGGGCCTGGGCTCCGCTGTGGTAGCAGCTGCCGGAGCCCCGAGCCCTTTAAATCCCCACCTGAGCCTTGCTGCCCGAGCCCTGGGGTAGCGGTGGCCAGGCTCCATCGGGGATTTAAAAGGGCCCTGGGGCTCCAGCTGCTGCTACCGTCCCGGCCCTTCAAAGGCCCGCCGGAGCCCCACGGCTGCTACCCCAGGGCTTCGGCAGCAGGGCTCTGGTGAGGATTTAAAGGGTGGGGCAGTAGCGGTGGCTGGAGCTCTGGGGCTCTTTAAATCCCCGCCAGAGCCCCCCCACCCCTACCCCAGGGCTTGGGCAGCAGGGCTCAGGCAGGGATTTAAAGGGCTTGGGGCTCCAGGCGCCGCTACCACCCCAGCCCTTTAAATCCTCGCCAGAGCCCCCAGAGCTTCGGCAGCAGGGCTCAGGCAGGAATTTAAAGGGCCCCGGGAGGGTAGTGGGGGCTGGAGCTCCAGGGCCCTTTAAATCCCCACCAGAGCCCCGCCGCCGCTACCCCAGGGCTCGGGCAGCAGGGCTCAGGCTGGGATTTAAAGGGCCCTGTGGCAGTAGCAGCGGCTGGAGCTCCGGGGCCCTTTAAATTCCTGCCAGAGCCCCACCGCCGCTACCCCAGGGCTCGGGCAGCAGGGCTCAGGCTGGGATTTAAAGGGCCCCGGGGGGGTAGCAGCAGCTGGAGCCCTGGGGCCCTTTAAATCCCCGCCGCAGCCCCGCCACTATCCCAGGGCTTTAAATTGCCCTCTGGGAAAGCCGGTCCTGGTACGGTGCACCGGCTCTTACCGGTATGCCGTACTGGGGCGTACTGGCTTACTTTCACCTCTGCCTGCTCCCTTTCCTTCGCCTATCTCAGTCATCAGCTCCACCTTTTTTTCTGTGCTATTCTCACCTGCTGTCCCTTGATGTCTCTCTTATAACCTGGGCTTGTTCTATTAGCTTCCCCTAGATACCATGCACCCTTATCCCTCTTCCTCCCTTCTGCCTCTTATTCTCCTTCTGTTGTGTCTCCCTTGTCTTAGGCACTCTCTCTCTTCTCTTGCCCTACACACTACAAATGCCACCTCTTGCCACTCTCGATTCTGATATCTCTGTTCCAACGGCCTTCATCCAAATAGTGGAATGGGCAATTTATAGTCAAACTCTTCCCTATGCTACCACTATTCTACTATTTATAGTTTCCAAGCCCTGTTTCATTCTGTTAATTCTGCTGAGATAGCACTCACTTACTTACTGTTAATGACAGGTAACTAAACCCAACGGGCCTCACTTCTATTCTTATTGTTCTTGTGATGCTGTAGATCAATCTTCTCTTTTATGACAGAGGCACGTTTGTTTTTTCTAACCCCTTCCCTCAAATATTTTTCTTCCTACTTATCTCATCGATTTTTCAAGGTACTTAGAAATGATAACCTCTCTTCCTCACTCAGTGGGTGTCTGCCTGGGCTTTATTCTCTGTCCTTTTCTCTTTTCACTCAGATTCTTTTAATATTCTTTCTTCTTAATGGCTACAGTATGATCTGTAAAGCTGATGACATTGTATTCTGCCTTCCCAATGTTTCTCTGACATATATCTATAATTATTTTTCTTCCTATTTCTATTTGTTGTAAAACAAAAGCCAACTCTCTTAAAGTAAATAGGAACCAAATATAAATTCTATTCTCCTCCAATTTTCTCTCTCCTTTTCTACTACCCACTTTTTTCACTGCCAACATCACTCTTGTCATTCAGAAGGTTGCTGTGACATCCTGGGTCTTGAAGCCAAGCCTAGGAGTCCCCAGACAGCCACTGCATCCTGGCCTCCACCCAATGTTTACTGAAACCTAGAAGCTACTAGGACTGTAGCCCCAACCAAGACACTACCAATGGGAGTGCTGATGGGAGGATCACCCAGTTCCACCAATTGATCCAACCATGCTATTATAGCCAGAAGGAAGCACAGGAAGTTTGTGTGAGCAACAAAGTGGTTTCCTGTTGTGGCTGCATTGGTCCCTGCTTGTGCCTGCTTCTTGCATCCAACTCTGTTTCTGATTCCTGCTCTATGTCTGGTTTCAGTTCCCACTGTGCTCCGGCTCTGTGCTTGATCCTTGCCTCTCCTCCTGCCCTTATGCCTTGCCCCAATCCTCAGTTACCAGTCCTGGCTCTGATCCCAGCCTCCAGCTTTAGACCCTTGGCTCTGGCATTTGGCCTTGGCTCTGACTCTCCACTTCGATTCCTGGTTCTGACTCTGGCTTGACTCCTGGCTCTGGTAACTGGCAGTTGATCCTGGTGCTAACCCTTGGCTTCCTTCCCCAACCTGTCAGCCTGCTCTGCCCATTAGACCTGACTCCTGCTCTGACTACTAGGTCAGATCGCTTACATCCCAGTCCATAACAGTTACTGCTAGGTAAATTAGTCATAACATTTGACCAAGAACTAACTTTCTCCATCCATATTTTTAATTCTAAATCTTGCTGCTATTTCCCAGACACTTCATGTATAAGGTTTCTTATTTCTGACAACAAAAAATCATAGCCTATAAACTTTTGTCCTCCCAGATGGATCTATGCAGTGATACTGTGTTGGTCTTCCAAATTTGTCCTCTTCATTCACTTCAGTCAATCCAAAACCATGCAGTTCATCTAACTTTTACTTCTTGCTATTCACGTTCCCTATGTTTTCTTCACTTCGCTATCCTTTTATCCATCTACCCTCCACTTTAAAATTCCCTTACATTTAATACTATCATGAGATCTGCACTTTTCTACATTACCTTTCTTTATTACTTTATCCTTCCTCTTTGCTCCCTTCATCTATTAGCATGATCTTCTACTCACAGTTCAGTCTGCTATTGCCATTTATAAATATCATCCTTTTTGCTCTCTTCCTCACTATTTTTCTGCCTTTTCATCATTACAAATCCATCTCAAAAATCTCTTTTCCCCCTTCTTTAATGATACTTCCAATGACTAGACAACCAGTTGCCAATTTGTCTTGATGCAATCACTTTTTCTTTCATTGCTATGGCCTTCTGTCACCTTTACTTGCTTTGGATTAAAGGCCTGAGATAAATAAAATTTAATTTCATGCAATATATTTTAGTGTGCAACTCAGTGTTTTCCCCATCTGAAAGCTGAAAAGGTTTTATAATGCCATGAAAGTCCTTCCAATGTTGCCTTTTGGTCTTCTCTAAAGTTCACTTTACCCAAGAAGAGAAAAATGAGAAGGTAAGTGTACTTTTTTTTTTAAATAGGAACCCCTTACTACCACAGTGTGAGGGCTGCACAAAAAGCTGTTAACTGGGCCCTTGGAGTATGTCTTTATTGATTGCATTTATTGTCATCAATGATTCAGACTTTTTATGAAAAACAGTATTGTGTGATGATTTATACTTGTATAAAATCTTTTGGTATGATCATTTAATGCATGGCCATTCTCCAAAACATTGGATTTACTCATCACAAATCTACTGACAAAATTATATATAATGGACTTATATAGCATATATTATGGTTTGAGTCATAAAATATATACCATAAAAAATACAGGATGTGCAATGCAGAGAATTCCCAGAAAAACTCTGGGATGAGCTGTAGGAAGCAAAATTTCAGGGTATATTTTTTTAAGAAACTTGGGTTTTTTAGGAAACCAGGCTTATTATAATGGAAATCTAGCATCATCCTTAACTATAAAATGGCCCGATGCTCCATAATGTTATGCACTTATAGATTGTTATTTCAGAATACTGATATTTGTTCACTGCCTTGAACTATCAGATGTCTGGAACTGGACAGGCACAGGCAAAGATCAAACATGGGAAATTTAATACCAAAAGGTGACATCCCAAATGCCTAACTTTTACAATACATATAGATTTCATATGTGCATAATATCATTCAATATTCTGAGAAAACTACAGTGCTTAAGCACAAAGAAGTAACAAATTATGAATGAAATGGCTACCACTACTCTGACTTTCTTGTTTTTAAAGTTCAAATTAGACCCTAATTTTAAGATTTGTTATATATTTTAAAGGCATTCGAATACCATGGTGATAAGCCCATTATAAGAACTGGAATAGAATACACAATAACATATTTCAGCTTCTTTAAATAAGCTATTTTTATATGTCTTATATTGTGGCTCAGCAGTAGGGTATTAAATTAAATATCTTTTTTGCACACACTTCTTGATTAAATGCAGTATTAGAAGAAAATTAGTGGCTTTTGTTAGTTTGATTATATTGATTATTACCTCCAATTATAGAACTAGAATCCAAACATTTGCAGCCATCTACACTGTGAATTAACTGGCTCTCTTTAAACCTCTTAGTAAAAATCCGAAAACATCTCTGTGTTAATCTTGATTAAGTAGTCCAAATTACATATTAACTCTACTAGTTTAACAATTGTGGCATGCGCATCAGGAAACAGCTGGCTCTGAACACTGTTAAACCAACTGAGGAATGTAATTGTGTTGGACTGTCAGGACTAAAGATAACATTTATGTTAATCACTGGGATTAAAACAGCTAAGATTTTGCCACTCTGAGCCAAAAACTATTAAACATTTGGGGGTAAAAGAGAGAAAAGTTGCCAGAGGCACCCCCAAAATGTACCTTCATTCATTAATGCCCAAGAATGTCACCATCTGAAGAGGGATGCACTTTATGCATAACATTTCATGCCGAAGAGGGTGTATGAATAACAGGGGGTGGGGGATAGAGATAATCTGCCCACCTTTCTAGTTTCTATATATATATTTTTATGATATACCGCTGAAATTCTCCACAACAAGGCCAACCAACACAAAACAAATTTGAAGTTTCAAAACCAAGCCATTTATTAAACCAATCAGAAATTAAAATGCAGAGTTTCAGAGAGATCACTTTATCTGGGGGGAAATTAGGGCTGAGGCCTGAAAATCAAGTTTTTGTAACAGGAAGCTAGTTTCTTGCCTTAACAATGGAGCATCTATTCATAATTATAATTCTTAGCACTTACAGATGCTTACTTTAGAGCACTGATATAGTTCTAAGCAGTGTGCACACATGGGCCCACATAGCTTCCAAGTTTTGTGCAGGTCCAGGTGTAACAGCTGATGCAAACTACTTAATTATCTAATTTGCATGTTTGAAAAAATTGCTATTAATCAAAATGGTGTGGATCTAATGATGGTGAAAGATGCTGGCTTGACAACCTTCTGTTTATCTATAACGGAGTAACACACACACACACACACACACACACACACAGGGACTTCTACCAAAGGTAATAAATAAGAGTTGGGTTTCCATAGCGCATGCAGTTCTTAGTCTCTCTGATGGGTTCGCTAATTAGTGCAAAGGATGGTAGTGAGTTTGTGACATGGGAGCTGGCACTCACACTCATCACTCATTTCACATAGGGGCCACCAAAACATCTATTAAATGGGAGCAACTTTTGATCTCTGCGGAGCTCTTAGATATAAACTGATGACTAGTGGTGGACTAGAAACTCAGAATCTCCGTTCCAAGGGAAATTCTGACATTTCAAAATTTCTTTTTGTCCTAAAGCAGAACAAGAATTTGAAATTCCAGCAGAACAGAAATTCTAAAAAACTTCATGTCAGAAATATTGAAATGATCTCAAAGTACTTTTTTTGCATCAGGTCAATAGCTCATTTTGATAAGTCTGTCTGAAGTGGGGTGTACAGTGTTGCAAGCTTTTTGTGAGCCTTGGACGGCCTAGAACCAACTAGGGCAACCAAAAGGAGACAAGGCAATGGTAGAAGGAGATGCACCGCTTTGATTTTCCCAGGCAGCCTCAGCCACAGGTCACATTTAAAGGCTCTCCTCCTGACTGCACCAGTGATGCAGCAAAGCAGCTCCTCTGGTCGCCCATGTGCAGGTTGAATGTCCTCCCCTGTCTAATGCCCCCTGTCTTCCAGCCAGTTGACTAACAATCATGAAAGCATTTTTTATGAGCAACTCCCAACAGTATGGATGTGAAAACCTGATTTTCCCATCTTATTAGATGCTATCACATCACCACTCTAAAACATTAAGATACAAGTCACTTAACAGAAACAGTCTCATCTTAAACAAAAAGTTCTTGCCTCCATAATCTCAAATCATGACATTTATCTCCCCTGTTCCTGAAGACCTTATGTAAACTTTAGAAATAAAACAAACTCATTTCTTGTTTGTAGCCTTTGGATAGTTTATGTAGTTGAAGAATTTTTAATATAGACGCTCTTGCAAGATCATAAATTATTCAGTGATGTATTTGTTATTGGATTTGTTCCACAATGCAACACTGCAAATTTGTTACTTCAACCAGTAGTCGTGACAATTTGTGTAAATTATAGAATTTAATAAACTGTTTTAATTGTCTACAGTCAGTTACTATAGGTCTGATCTCAGAGTAGTAGCCGTGTTAATCTGTATCCGCAAAAAGAAAAGGAGTACTTGTGGCACCTCAGAGATTAACAAATTTATTTGAGCATAAGCTTTTGTGAGCTTCAGCTCACTTCATCGGATGCATGCAGTGGAAAATATAGTGGGGAGATTTATATACACAGAGAACATGAAACAATGGGTGTTACCATACAGACTGTAACAAGAGTGATCAGAGAAGGTGAGCTATTACCAGCAGGAGAGTGGGGGGAGGGGGGAAACCTTTTGTAGTGATAATCAAGGTGGGCCATTTCCAGCAGTTGACAAGAACGTGAGGAACAGTAAAGCGGGGGGAGGAATAAACATGGGGAAATAGTTTTACTTTGTGTAATGACCCATCCACTGCCAGTCTTCATTCAAGCCTAAGTTAATTGTATCCAGTTTGCAAATTAATTCCAATTCAGCAGTCTCTTGTTGGAGTCTGTTTTTGAAGTTTTTTTTGTTGAAGAATTGCCACTTTTAGGTCTGTAATCGAGTGACCAAAGAGATTGAAGTGTTCTCCGACTGGTTTTTGAATGTTATAATTCTTGACGTCTTATTGGAGCAAATGCGGTTGTATCGTAGAGCTTGGCTGTAGACAATGGATCGTGTAGATGGACTACAGGCCGTCAGGAACAGTATCCCCAATAATGTCACGGCAAACCTGGTGGCTGAACTTTGTGACTTTGTCCTCACCCATAACTATTTCACATTTGGGGACAATGTATACCTTCAAATCAGCGGAACTGCTATGGGTACCCGCATGGCCCCACAGTATGCCAACATTTTTATGGCTGACTTAGGACAACGCTTCCTCAGCTCTTGTCCCCTGATGCCCATACTCTACTTGTGCTACACTGATGACATCTTCATCATCTGGACCCATGGAAAAGAAGCCCTTGAGGAATTCCACCATGATTTCAACAATTTCCATCCCACCATCAACCTCAGCCTGGACCAGTCCACACAAGAGATCCACTTCCTGGACACTACGGTGCTAATAAGTGATGGTCACATAAACACCACCCTATACCGGAAACCCACTGGCTGCTATGCTTACCTACATGCCTCCAGCTTTCATCCAGACCACACCATACGATCCAGCCAAGCTCTACGTTACAACCGCATTTGCTCCAACCCCTCAGACCGAGACAAACACCTACAAGGTCTATCAAGCATTCTTACAACTACAGTACCCACCTGCTGAAGTGAAGAAACAGATTGACAGAGCCAGAAGAGTACCCAGAAGTCACCTACTACAGGACAGGCCCAACAAAGAAAACAACAGAACGCCACTAGCCATCGCCTTCAGCCCCCAACTAAAACCCCTCCAATGCATTATTAAGGACCTACAATCTATCCTGAAGGATGACCCATCACTCTCACAGATCTTGGGAGACAGGCCAGTCCTTGCCTACAGACAGCCCCCCAACCTGAAGCAAATACTCACCAGCAACCACACACCACACAACAGAACCACTAACCCAGGAACCTATCCTTGCAACAAAGCCCATTGCCAACTCTGTCCACATATCTATTCAGGGGACACCATCATAGGGCCTAATCACATCAGCCACACTATCAGAGGCTCGTTCACCTGCACATCTACCAATGTGATATATGCCATCATGTGCCAGCAATGCCCCTCCGCCATGTACATTGGCCAGACTGGACAGTCTCTACGTAAAAGAATAAATGGACGCAAATCAGACGTCAAGAATTATAACATTCAAAAACCAGTCGGAGAACACTTCAGTCTCTTTGGTCACTCGATTACAGACCTAAAAGTGGCAATTCTTCAACAAAAAAAACTTCAAAAACAGACTCCAACAAGAGACTGCTGAATTGGAATTAATTTGCAAACTGGATACAGTTAACTTAGGCTTGAATGAAGACTGGCAGTGGATGGGTCATTACACAAAGTAAAACTATTTCCCCATGTTTATTCCTCCCCCCGCTTTACTGTTCCTCACGTTCTTGTCAACTGCTGGAAATGGCCCACCTTGATTATCACTACAAAAGGTTTCCCCCCTCCCCCCACTCTCCTGCTGGTAATAGCTCACCTTCTCTGATCACTCTTGTTACAGTCTGTATGGTAACACCCATTGTTTCATGTTCTCTGTGTATATAAATCTCCCCACTGTATTTTCCACTGCATGCATCCGATGAAGTGAGCTGTAGCTCATGAAAGTTTATGCTCAAATAAATTTGTTAGTCTCTCAGGTGCCACAAGTACTCCTTTTCTATTTGAGAACCAGTTTCTCAGTTCATTTTTAATCAGCAGATAGTGAACCCAAGAGATCTCTCATATATTGAGGGTTTTATGGTTTCATTAGATAAGATTTCCACAGGATTTCATTAGCAACTGATAAACACAGTTAACCTTAATTTTCTACAATATTACACAGTTAGTATTCTTCTAAAGACTGGTCCTCATTTCAGTAACATTTCCCTTCCTCCGCCATTCCCCCCCCCAACATTTTTGTCTTGCTAATTTTTAAAGATTTTGATGACGACTTGCACAGGGATCAATACTGAAATAAACCTCCAAGTGAATTTGCCCTCCAGCAGAGATTGAACTGGCATCTCCTGCTATATAGGCATGGCAGCAGTAACATCTATTGTTTAAAGAAACAGATTGTGATTTCTGAAAAGTAATACATGCTAGGAAATATCACCTGCTATATTTAGCATGAAAGGGTAACACACATCAGTGTTTACCTCTCTTCTTTCATCTTCTCATATATTTCTCTCTGTTTTCCAGTTTCATTATCATTTTTTCAATTTTTGTTTATTTTACTAGATCCTATCTACTTTCTAACTCTTCTTCCTACTCTTGCCATTCACCTCTCCTTTGGTCTTGTCCCCCCTTCTCACCCACCACGCGTATTTGCAGGTCAATGTCTCCAAGATTTCAATTGTTCAAAATGGATGGTAGCACCTGTTTTAGAAATAGTGCAGGTCGGAAGAGTACTTAGTTGTCTCCTACAGTTCAGAAAACAAGTTTTAGTAAATCTCATGACATTCTTAGTACTGGACAAGAGCCTAAATCACACGCACCTAGACAGTTTGCTAAGTGATAAAGGAACACCCCAAAATGGCATAGGAAGACCAAAAAAACACCACTCTAGTTCCCTCTGAAGTATTTTAAAACAAATACATTACTGGAAAATTAGTATTTTCATCTTCAGCATAAAAAGAAAAACAACAAAGAAATTACCAGAACATGCCTTATAGCTTATCTTAATGTTCATTTTGGAATATGGCATATGCTACTATGCAATATACATCACATACCCAATACTGTTCATAGTAATGTCCTTCACTAAGATTAGGTAAAACTGCAGTACCTTAGAATCCTCTTTGTGGGTAAATGTGGATTTTTAAAAAGGAAACCACTGTAACATATCAAAACATATCTGACATTCTTCCTATAGTAAGCTGAATTACACAAATTCTAAATAAAAAAAGCAGTGAAATAGATATAACACAACATAAGAATAACAAAACAATCAAATTTAGAAGAGCAAATAGAAATGTGCTAGAAACAATACAAGAAATGACAAATTACTTGAAAAAACATTGTGAGTATGGGGAGAGTTCCATGCACATATATGTAGTCCAGGCACCAATGTGTAATTTTTATCTGTGTTGTAATTACTAGTAGACTCAGCACTCCCATTCCAAAAACACCCAAATCTCTCAACATAGCTAACAGCCTCTGAATCTACTTAAAGTGGGGAGTTTTGTAGTAGTTCACTGTAGTAAATAGCTTGACAGCCCTAATATAAACAAAATTAATCACAATTAATCAAGTGATTAATTACACTGTTAATAATAGAATACCATTTAAATATTTGATGTTTTCTATATTTTCAAATATATTGATTTCAATTACAACATAGAATACAGTGCTCACTTTATTTTTGATTACAAATATTTGCATTGTAAAAAACAAAACAAATAGTATTTTCAATTCCCTCATATAAGTACTGTAGTGCAATCTATTTATCATGAAAGTTGAACTTACAAATGTCAAATTATGTACAAAAAAAAAGAACTGCATTCATAAATAAAACAATGTAAAACTTTAGAGCCTACAAGTCCACTCAGTCCGACTTCAACCAATAGCTCAGACAAACAAGTTTGGGTACATTTGCAGGAGATAATGCTGCCTGCTTCTTGTTTATCAAGTCACCTGAAAGTGAGAGCAGGCATTCTCATGGCACTGTTGTAGCCAGCATCGCAAGATATTTACGTGGCAGATGCACTAAAGATTCATATGTCCCTTCATGCTTCAACCACCGTTCCATAGGATATGCATCCATGCTGATGATGGGTTCTGATCGATAATGATCCAAAGCAGAGCAGACCAACACATGTTCATTTTCATCATCTGAGTCAGAAGCCACCAGCAGAAGGTTGATTTTCTTTTTTGGTGGTTCAGGTTCTGTAGTTTCCGCATCTGAGTGTTGCTCTTTTAAGACTTCTGAAAGCATGCTCCACACCTGTCAAGGTTCCTCCCCCACTCTGAACTCTAGGGTACAGATGTGGGGACCTGCATGAAAAACCTCCTAAGCTTATCTTTACCAGCTTAGGTCAAAACTTCCCCAAGGTACAAAATATTCCACCCTTTGTCCTTGGATTGGCCGCTACCACCACCAAACAAATACTGGTTACTGAGGAAGAGCAGTTTGGACACGTCTTTCCCCCCAAAATACTTCCCAAAACCTTGCACCCCACTTTCTGGACAAGGTTTGGTAAGAAGCCTCACCAATTTGCCTAGGTGACTACAGACCCAGACCCTTGGATCCTAAGAACAATGAACAATCCTCCCAACACTTGCACCCCCCCTTTCCTGGGAAATGTTGGATAAAAAGCCTCACCAATTTGCATAGGTGACCACAGACCCAAACCCTTGGATCTGAGAACAATGAAAAAGCATTCAGTTTTCTTACAAGAAGACTTTTAATAAAAATAGAAGTAATTAGAAATAAGAAATCCCCCCTGTAAAATCAGGATGGTAGATACCTTACAGGGTAATTAGATTCAAAACACAGAGAACCCCTCTAGGCAAAACCTTAAGTTACAAAAAAGATACACAGACAGAAATAGTTATTCTATTCAGCACAATTCTTTTCTCAGCCATTTAAAGAAATCATAATCTAACACATACCTAGCTAGATTACTTACTAAAAGTTCTAAGACTCCATTCCTGGTCTATCCCCGGCAAAGACAGAATATAGACAGACACACAGACCCTTTGTTTCTCTCCCTCCTCCCAGCTTTTGAAAGTATCTTGTCTCCTCATTGGTCATTTTGGTCAGGTGCCAGCGAGGTTACCTTTAGCTTCTTAACCCTTTACAGGTGAGAGGAGCTTTCCCCTGGCCAGGAGGGATTTCAAAGGGGTTTACCCTTCCCTTTATTTTTATGACAACACCTCATCCCTCTCAGATTTTGGATGGCACTTCAGATGCTTAAACCTTGAGTTGAGTGCTGTAGCTATTTTTAGAAATCTCACATTCATACCTTCTTTGCATTTTGTCAGATCTGCAGTGACAGTGTTCATAAATCAAAAAACATGTGCTAGGTTATCATCCGAGACTGCTATAACATGAAATATATGGCAGAATGTCAGTAAACAGAGCAGGGGACATACAATTCTCCCCCAAGGAGATCAGTCACAGATTTAATTAATGCACTGTTTTTTAAACAATCATCATCAGCACAGAAGCATCTCCTCTGAAATGGTGGCTGAAGCATGAAGGGATATATGAAAGTTTAGCATATCTGTCACGTAAATACCTTGCAACACCAGCTACAAAAGTGCCATGTGAATGCCTGTTCTCACTTTCAGGTGACATTGTAAATAAGAAGCAGGTGGCAGTATCTCCCGTGAATGTAACAAACTGGTTTGTCTTAGCGATTGGCTGGACAAGAAGTAGGACTGAGTGGACTTGTAGGCTCTAAAGTTTTAGAGTGTTTTGGTTTTGAGTGCAGTTATGTAACAAAAAAAATCTACATTTGTAAGTTACACTTTCATGATAGAGATTGCACTACAATACTTGTATGAGGTGAATAAAAAAATACAATCTCTTTTGTTTATCATTTTTACAGTACAAATATTTGTAATAAAATATAATATAAAGTGAGCAGTGTACACTTTGTATTCTGTGTTGTAATAGAAATCAATACATTTGAAAATGTAGAAAAGCATCCAAAAATATTTAATACATTTCAATTGGTATTCTATTGTTAACAGTGGGATTTATCGTGATTAATTTTTTTAATCGCAGTTTATTTTTTTGAGTTAATTGCGTGAGTTAACTGCGATTAATCGACAGCCCTAGTATATAGCAAAAAAATCAGAATAGAACAATATCAAAATACCATTCAGATAGTGCTGTGGAAACTAGGCTGAGCAGAATGAAACCCAAAGCCATGCACCAGCTAGTTTACTGAAGGTGTGCATGTGCACTCTACTTTCTTATAAACAGATTACAGAGCCTACAACGCTTCTACATATAGGATGTTTTGAAGGTGTTCATTGCATTGTATAACTTGAGGGAAGGTAAAAGCTACAAATCCTACTCTTCTATCATAGCATCAGAGGTGTGGGATTTTGAAAGGAGGCCAAGGAAATTACGTTCAAGTCGCACTGACTTTCAGTGGGATTTGGATGCCTAACTCCATTATAGTCCTTTGAAAGTCCCAGAAAGAATCTTTTAAAAAATAATGATGAAAGCTGGAAGACATGGAATTAACCACCAAAGCAACGGCACGTTCTTTATTGCCATAACCTTGACTCTGCCTTTCCCCACAACCCTAGTGTTTGTTGCCAGGCCTTGTTATCTTACATCTTAACTTAAATTTTAAGCTAAGACGCGAGGATAGGGTGTGTGTCTTTAAAGCACCACCCATATTTATGCCCCTGTATTAATATAAATATTCTAACTTTTTGAAAGTTCCCAATTTTTATTAAAGATGAATACAAGGAAGGCATAGGGCCATTTCTGCCCTCAGTCCCTTTCCAACCAGCAGAGGTGAAAGTAAGCTGGTACAGGCCGGTACGGCATACTGGCAAGAGCCAGTACACCATGCCAGACCGGACCAGCTCCCCCAGGCTGGCGCTTTAAAGGGCCCAGGGCTCCCCGCAGTGGCTGGAGCCCCTGGCCCTTTAAATCACCCTCGGAGCCCTGCCGCCTACCCCAGGGGCTCCAGCAGCAGGGCTCAGGTGGCACTTTAAAGGATGCTTTAACAGTGCTTGTTCATACATATTTACTGTGGAACAGAAGCAAAGACAATTGCTGAGATCATTCAACATCTGCCAACTATTTAAAAATATCACATGAGACTTGGGGGGATGTTACCCAGTCAAGTGAGAATCAAAAATATATGCAAAACTGCCAGTCTAGCATTCCTTTTGTTTCAGGCCTCACACCTAAGCAGACAGTATTTTGCATTCCTCTTTTTCTACATTTCTTCAAACAAATAAATGAATGTAAAGCCATTAAGAGCTATCTGATAAAAGCCTCCTTTGATTAAAACAAGTTAACTGCTAGCCGGAACTAATAGTTCTGGTTTGGTGCAACTTATTATTGACCCTGATTCCAATTGAATGGGAAAGATTTGGTCTAAATGAGAATTTTCTTTCCTGCAGGGAGAGAGAAATAAAAAAAAAGAATGGACATAGATACAGGAAACTATTCCAACCTAATTTATTGACAAGTACACGTATTCTGAACAGGGAGAAAGCAACAGAAAGAAAGCACAGTCTGTCATTCACAAATGTAACACATTCAAAACACCAGCAAAACATCTCTGTTTAGGCTTTCATCTATCCAGCAGTTTCTCTTAGCCTACTGCGCTATCAAGACACTGCTTCATATTGCTATGTGTCTAACTCTTCCCCAAGCACATTTAAAAAAATTTCAGAGTACGTGTCTGAACAGTCAATCTAATATTTAATGCCCCCACAGGCAGCATATATCACTCTCTCAGCTTGGAGAGAATGTGTCTGCTGGGCCTGAACTAGGAAAATTAGTACAGTATCTCTTTTCCAGCAATGGTGCAGTTCCACCATTTGCAACCAACAATGTAAGTGCTAGTGTAAACATGACACAAGTTTTTAGCAAAGAGTATTGAAAATCTGCTCTGAGCTTTAAAAAGCCACACTGAACAACATGTACTAATAGTCCTACTGTAGCTGCACGGTTGCTGTGAGTCAAGGCAGTTGTCTAACTGTTCTGTAACACAAAACAAACCCACTTAAATGCCAGGTTTGACTGAGATGCTCACTTTAGTACGTTTGAGCTATTAACCCATTAGTGAGCTGGGTGTATCTGCAGTGGCCATCACTCCTTATATAGGTCCCTATCTCAGATCATTTATTTCAAAATCATTATCTTCTGTCTGTAATCATTTCCTACACACAGCTTTGAAAAACAATCCAAACACCACCACCCTCAGGCACTTAAGAGGTTCCACCCAATATAATATCTGGGTACAAAATACAGTTTTCAGAGAAGTGTATAAACATCTTATTCTACATTGTTCTTGCTAGCCAAGGGTTTGGCTAGTTGAGCTCAATTTCTTGTTTGCTCCTCTCTCTCTCTCTTTGCTCTCTTTTTGCAGGTAAGTTTTTTCTCATTGCAAAACAGGCCTGTTAGTTGTAAAAACTGATCGAGTGTCTACACCACAGCTGGAAGTAAATCTCCCAGCCTGGGCAGACAGCCTTGCACTATTGGCACTTGAGCTAGCCTACTAAAATAGCAGTGTAGAAGTTGCGCGCCAGTGGAGACTCAGGCTAGCCACCTGAGTTCAGACACAGAGGGTCGGATAGTCTTGAAAGCCTGAGCTGCCCCCCAAGCCACAACATCCACGCTGCTATTTTTAGCATGTTAGCTTGAGCCCCATTGGCACAAGTCCGTCCATCCAGGCTGGAAGGTTCATTCCCAGCTGCAGTGTAGACATACCTTGATGGTCTGCAGCTGATTCTGATCAGTGCCAGTAGGGTTCTCTACAGGGCCTTGTCTGCATGCAAGTTGTAGGCTTTCTAATTCCTAGCTGTAGTTTACGCTCAACTGAAATAAGCCAGGTTTAAACAAAAATAAGAGTGTCTACCGTGCCTTTTAAACTGGTTTAACTAAATCAGTTTAAAGTCACACCTTAATTTAAACTCATGCTCACACTTGAATTCAAGAATTCCCTATCTCTAGCTCCTCCAATTTACAACCTGGACACTTCTAGCTTCTGTGTCTCCAAATAAGTGCGGCTTTCTTGGTGGGCTACATATGGTGATCCAGTCTCTGAGGTTACCCAGTCACTCAGGGCTTTGAATATAAGAACCAGGAT
Source organism: Natator depressus (assembly GCF_965152275.1). Taxonomy (NCBI): domain Eukaryota; kingdom Metazoa; phylum Chordata; order Testudines; family Cheloniidae; genus Natator; species Natator depressus. Next base: position 243,187,458 of record NC_134235.1, on the reverse strand, counting down.
CTTGAATTGGACCTGTAAATGAATGTGGAACAAGCTGAAGATACACAGCACAGGTGTGAAGTGCTCTCAGCAGCTAGTCTTACTGAAGAATCAAGCTGAATGTGGTACAAGTTAGAGTTTTTCATTAGCCAGTACTAGAAGTGCTAAGTATAGAGCGTTAAAGAGATCCATAGACATGCACATATACCCCATGATTTTGATTCTCCATAAAGCTTTAATCATATTTACAGAAAATACTTGTTTCTCTTTTTCTCCTATACGAAGATTCCCAGTCTCCTGACTTCCTCTGTTGAGCTGTCAGGTAAAATTTCAACACTCTGCCCCAGCTGTTTTTAACTTTTTAGCCAGGCCCTGAAGGGAAATTCACTATGACGCTAGTAAATCAAGTGCCAGCTCTGGCCAAGGCTGTAAGCGTTAGCTAAGAACTGACAAACTCATAGCTGGAAACCAAAGCAGTTCACCTGTATGTTAGTTTTGTTCAAAATAGGTATTAGTCTTATAAGAATGCATGTAGTGTTTAGACGCTATGAAATGCTTGTAAGTTGCTGCATTCATTAATCTCATTTGTAGGGCCCTATCAAATTCACGGCCGTGAAATCTGGTTCCCCACCCCCACCCCACACCCCGTGAAATCTGTATAGTATAGGGTAAAAACACAAAATACCAGATTTCATGGGGGAGACCAATGTTTCTCAAACTGGGGATCTCAACCCAAAAGAGGGTTGTGAGGGGGTGGGGGCTCACAAGGCTATTGTAGGGGAGTCACAGTATTGCCATCTTTACTTCTGTGCTGCCTTCTGAGCCGGGAGGCTGGAGAGCGGCAGAGGCTGGCTGGCCGCCCAGCTCTGAAGGCAGCGCTACAGCCAGCAGCAGCGCAGAGGTAAAGGTGACAACACCATACCATGACACCCTTATTTCTGCACTGCTGCTGGCGGTGGTGCTGCCTTCAGAGCTGGGCTCCCAGCCAGCAGCCGCAGAGCTTCCTGCAGCCAGGGAAGGTTCCTGAAGGTGGGTCTGCCTCAGGAGCGCCCTTGCAGGGGAAGAGGAAGTCCCATCCCTTACCAGTCCGGCCAAAACCAGCAGCTGGAGCCCAGCATACAGTAGGAGCCCCCAGCCGTGGAGCCATGGCACCCCCAGCCATGCCCCTCCCCAGCTCCAGGCCCAGTGTCACCCCCAATGGCCCCCTGAGGGAGGGGGGTCTCCTGGGGAGGCAGATCAGCAATACTTTGCAATGCCTGAAACAGCGTTAGCAACCTACAGTGCCGATCTGCCTCCCCAGGAGACACCCCCCCCCCCAGTGCTTGGAAGTTAAAGGGGCCTTGGGTTGGCTGGGGAGCGGGGTTTGACCACGGAACTGCCCCCCAACCATGGCAGCTCTGAAGGCCATGCCACTGCCAGCAACAGTGCAGAAGTAAGGGTGGCAACACTGCAACCCCCACTACAATAGCCTGGCAACAACCACCACCCCCCATGACCCCATTTTGGGTTGGAACCCCCATGGTTACACTGAGAAATTTGAAATTTATGATTTTTAAAATCCTATGATTGTGAAATTGACCAAAATTGGCCATGAATTTGGTAGGGCCCTACTCATTTGTAATATCGCTATTCCAGGCTATAAAGAAATGTTAGTTTTGCTTTATAACTTTGAAAATGTTTGCTTTGGACCTGTGAACCCAGGTACCACCAGTCAAGATTAAACAGGTCATTAAGGAACATCAAGATACAAAGGACTGATAAATTACCCTGTCACATCATTGAAATGCTACATGCTAGGGAACTTGTCTCATGGATTGGAAGGCCAAATGCAAAAGATGAAACAGGATCACAAGAAAAATGTTTAATCTCTTCACTGTTTGAACTATCACAGGGCCACAGACACTAAACTAAGGCAGAAATCCCCAGGGGTTACTCCTGGCTCCACTCTGAAAGGCATTTTGAATTGACAGAGAATAGACATCTCTGTCACCTTTAGGAATCCTAAATGATAACTTATTTGTGTGTATATGTGTGCTTGCTTTAACCTGTAAATAACTCTCATTCCTTTTTCCTAGTTAATAAACTTAGATAGTTTATTACAGGGTTGGCTACAGGTGTTGTCTTTGGTGTCTTTCGAAGGTCAGGCTCATTAAAACATATCTTCAGTTGAGGGTGGCTGATGAGAGAATGACATTGCTGGCTATTTTATAGCTTGAAAATGCCATTGGCCAGTCTTTGGATCTCTCTGACAATGTGCTTTGGTTCGCGACCTTTTGAACTAAAGGACTAGGGTTAACATTCTAAAGCTGTCACCTACTATAACACTGTTTAATACTGGCCCACTCAATGTTGGTGCTTAGTTCAATTTCTTGATGTTAGTACATTTCAGTTATTCTTAAAATTAAAAAGTTTCTATAAGCTTAGAGGAAACAATTTTATTTGCTTATATATGGCACGAATTAATAGAGATTTACAGATCCTAGCATGCAAATTTATTGTCTTATATGACAGGGATAAATCATGCTTGCAAATTGTGCACCAAAGTCATGAAATGGATTACAAATGCAATAAAATATAAGGTATTCAAAGGGTTAACAAATGGAGGGGGGCAGCGAAGACGCTCCTCACCTGCGGCGCCATTTGGTCTAGGGTTGACCCTGAAAGTGACCATTTATCACTAAGTCCAACTTTTCTGCGTGGCAAGATAGACTGGAGAGCCTTAGGAGAATGTCTACGACTCCATGGTAAGACTGTTATAGTGATCCAGTAGTTCATATTTGTTACTGGGTTGGTGAAAGCTATTTATAGAACATACCACCAGTTTGGGGTGTCTGCTCTGTTTTTGACAGTCTGCCATGAGGCAGGCACTCATGGTCGTGAGCCACTCCAGACAGCGCGACATTCACTACCTACCATGTCCCCCTGTTCTGAACAAGAAACAGTCACCAGTCCCTGTTTCCTAAAACCAAGCTGTAACACGTGGCTTCTTATGGAACCAGATTTATAGTTGGGTGCTGCATTTTGGAAAGATATTTCTGAGCACTGAGGGAGTCAATGCAACTAATCTATAATGCTCTGGTCCCATCAGCTTTCCCAAAAAAAGCAGTCTGAGACAAGCCTTAAGACTCCTGAAAGGGATGCATACTGGAGTTTTGGCTGAAGATGGCTGCTCAGGAAGGGGCCTTTGGGAAAAAACAATAATGAAAAAGAGGGAGATTTACTAGCTAAAAAAACCCTTCCTGGAAGACAGGGAAGCAGACTTTATGGTTAAGAGCATCAGAGTCTGTCAGTATCAGGAGACACACATGAACTGGGTCACTGCCAAAAAAGTACTAATACAGATATCAACTTTTAACCTCTCTAACTGTCTTTTTGCTATCCCAGATTCTTATTTGTATTACAGTAGTTCCTATAGGCTCCAACCAAGATCAAGGACCCCACACTGCTAGGCACTGTACAGATACAGAGTAAGAAACTGTCCCTGTCCAAATCATCTAACAGTCTAAATAGACAAGATAAAATAAGGGTAGGAGGGGAAACAGGCACAGAGAGGTGAAGTGATTTGCCCAAGGCATAAAAAGGAACAGCACCCAGGTGACAACTCCCAGTACCATGCCCAATTCACTAGACTACATCAGCCCCTCATAACTGCGTCTACATATAAATAAACAAAATGATTAAAGTTTTGCTGTTCTTCACCCAATCTCCAATGTACAGAGCACTGTGTAACCCCAAATACAATTTACATTTGACTGTTAATACTGAAAGAATAAGTGCTGACTGTACATTCTGGGAGAAGAGAAGAGAAGAGAAGAGAAGAGAAGAGAGCAAATAGGTGGAGTCCAGCAGCCTAGTGCTACAATCACAAAAAAGGGCATGAGTGGGGCCCTGATTCCTGCCCTAAAGCATCAGATTAGAAGGTTGGGGGTGCCAATTAGACTAAAGGGACAAGAGCCCCTTGACCTCAGGGGTACTGTGATGCATTGTTACACAGGCATTCAAAATATATGCTTTACGGGTGCTATAGGGCTCCATCTCTGACACACTGACTTCAGAAATTGGAGATAAAAACTAAAAAAATGGAACCTGAGCTTGAAAATGAAAACCTTCCCTGTTGAGCTACACTCTCTCAGATGACAGACCTTGTACTTTTTTGTGATATCAATGGGCCTGATTTTTCAAGCACCTAATATATTTTTTTTTCATTTTTCACTTCTTTGTTCTTTTTTGTTCACTGCACATTTCTGGTTCTCTTTCAACTTTTCTTGTCCCTCACAGAAACAGCTGTGGCCTTGATGTGCCATCATTTCGAACAAGCACTTGCCTACCATGGATGCTGAAGATGGCCATGCATTAATACTTTTCTTCTATAAAGGCACATCTCATTTAAACTGAAAGTGTTAGAATGCGACAATATTCTGAAATACCCCACAACCATGTTTTAATACATTTGAAAATGACAGAAACATTTCAAAGTAATAGTTAGAAATCACTGTGAAAGAATAGGAATAAAAGAAACCTTTGTTGTTTCAGAAATAGTCTTGCTTTTTGCTTTTTCACAGAAGCCTTTTGTATGTTTAGGCATCATAAAAATACATGATTATTTCTGCATTGTGAAGGCTGATGATTTTCTGTACATCAGTACTTCAATCTTTACAAATCTGCACAGTGCAAAAAAAAATGTATACCCTCTTGCGGTTTAGAGAGCATGGACTCTTTAAGACCTCGTCCTGAGACAGAGGAAGTGCTGGTTGTTCCAGGGGGATGGGAGTGGTGAGAGAGCACAAGAGAGCAACAGGGGTGTGTGGGTGGTCTGTAGCTCCAGACAAGGGGGCCTACAGCAAGCAGGCCCTCATGTAGCATAGCAACAGAGAACCGGCCCAAAGCCTGGGAGGGACAAAGCCGATGACCTGGGATGTCCCAGGATGGGAGCAAGGAAGCGCACCAAGCCATGAAGGCATCACCTGAGAAGGACAAACCGGAGCTGGACGCATTATCACTGTTGTCCAGAAGTGTATGTGGCTGTGAGCACCAGGGCTGGTGACTTTGCACTGGGAACAAGAAGAGTGGTTGTAACTAGTTAAGTGGGGAGTTTTTCAATCTGTGTGGGTTTGCGGCAAAAGAGGACACCCAAGGGGTTTGTTGGGAAAAGTTTACGGGTGCTGAAGATGACCAGGAGCACCCTAGACCCACTGCTGGACTGGAACTCTGCCTAGGATTCCTGAATTCTGAGTCTAAACACAGTGCTCAGCATCTATCATTTTATACTGTGGTACCACTGTCCCAAAGGTCCTCATGTGGTGTGTAATTCTGTTTTACTGCTCCCCCTAGTTATTTCCTTCTGTTGTTTTTCTCCATTCATCCCTCTGTAAATAACTATTTCCCTTTCCTATATTTGTTGTACTAATCTGGTGTGTGTGTGTGTTTACTTTGGGTGGTTTGGAACAGGTGACCCGGAGATAGAAGGGAGTTTTCCTGTTGCGTTCCTGAGAATGACTTTTCTTGGCTAGAGCTCCCTCCCACAGAACGAACTCCATCTTGGCCATGAGGGCACTACAATTTAAAAGCAACATAAAGTTAAACTACTTTATATAATCAATTTTATTATGCACACAGCCACTACTCCTAATGTCAGCAAGCAAAATTTACTGCTACTGAAAAGGGTTTAATCTATTCTTGCAGAACACAGCCTGAGCTGCATATAAATTAAACCACACCTTCTAAAGACTGGTCTTCAATTTTTCTTAGTAGCACACACATGGAAAGGGGCAATATCAACTAAAAATAATTGTATTTTTTTAAAACTTATTGTTTCAACATCTAGGATAACGGAAAGAAATTATGGGAGAAAAATAATTTTCTTTTCACTTTGTTTATCGCCATTGTTGTACTGTTATTGCTGTATTGTCAGTCACCTGTGATTTTCCCTGTCATTTGTGTGGATCTTGCACACAGCAAGAGAGGAAAAAAGAGCCATTCTTAAAAAATAGAAAATGCAATTGTTTAAACACAAAACTTGGCAGATGGGCACAGGGGCAAGGGCACCAGCTGAAATTACTTTTCACTCATCTTCAGAAGTTGATTTGATTTCAACTTTATAATGTCCCATTAAGACCTCAGCAAGGTGTTCTGAAGCAGTTGTGAAATACTAAATACAAATGACAGGAACATAAATACCCTTATCTGCAAGCTATCCAGGGAAGATCTCCTTATTTCCTTTGCCTCAGTGTGCAATACAGGATTTAGCAGTGATTTCAACTGAGAAAATACTAAGAATACAGAGTCTCTATAAGGCAATTTACTAACATGGGGGGCTCATCCAGTACCCACTGAAGTCAATGGGGAATCTTTTTTGCCTTCAATGTGCCATGAATCAGGCCCACAGAAAGCTGCAACAGGTAGCGTGACCAAGTGTCTGGTTTTGGATCGGAACACCCAGTAGAAAAGCACCACTGACCGGGCCGTTGAATGTCTGGTTCATGACGGTGCAGCGGAAGCAGCCAGCATGTCCCCTAGCCTTAGGGGCTGCCGGGGGGAGTCCGCATGCCATTTTCTGGGTCAGAGCAGGGGAGGAACTAGCACCGCTCTCGAGCACACAACAGGCAGCTGTTGAGGGGTCGTAGGGCGCATGCTCCTCCCGCTGGTACCCGGCCCTCTTCTCCTCTTGTGGCTGGGCTCGAGCTGCGGAGCGTGCCCTACAGCGAACCACTGTCTGTCTGTTGCCCCATCGCCGGCACCCGGGAGTTCGAGGTATGTGTATCCCCATCTCCGAGTGCTGGGAATGGCGTTGCTTCCCCATCCCTGCATCCCTCCCCGTCCCACCCCCATACCAACCCTCCTTCACCCTATCCCCCTCACTCCATCCTTCCCCATCCACCCCCGGCACCTCCATCCCAGCCCTCCTTCACCCCCATCCCCCTCACTCCATCCCTCCCTGACCCACCCCCCGCACCCTCATCCCCCATCATTGCATCCCCCCATCCCATCCCCCCCATCCCCATCCCGTCATTGAATCCCTCCCCATCCCACCCCCCAAACCCTCATCATTGCATTCCTCCCGATCCCAACCCTCGTGCACCCCCATCCCCCTCACTGCATCCCTCCCCGTCCCATCCCATCCTGGCCCCCATACCTACCCATCCCAGCCCTGTACCCCTTACAGTGCTCTCCCACCCATCCTCTCCACCTCCCAGAGCCACTATCCCCATGTCCCTCACCCCCCACACTCTTGCACCCCATTCACCTCCATACACTGCCGTACTCCTATTATGTCCCTATACACCCCTTTGACCCCCACATCCTCATCACCTATAGCCTTCTGCCTCCCTCTGCATCCCCATCCACCCCACACCCCCTCCTCTCTCCTTCATTGCCCCCTCTCACCCCCACCCTGCTCTCATCCTTGGCCTCTTTCCCTCCCCATCCTCTCTCCACCACCCCCCAACCCCCATCTTTTCCCACCCTCCTCCCTTTCTGGCTGGGTGATTTAGGCAGCCCCTGGCAAAGTGTATGAAAAAGTCCCCACTGTATTTTCCACTGAATGCATCCGATGAAGTGAGCTGTAGCTCACAAAAGCTTATGCTCAAATAAATAGTCTCTAAGGTGCCACAAGTCCTCCTTTTCTTTTTGTGAATACCGACTAACATGGCTGCTACTCTGAAACCCATGAAATGAATACACACATATTTTATAACAAGTGTTTAAAAGAGAAGGGAACTCTAAAAGAAATGTATTATTTATTAAAAAGTGAACATTGTTGACTAGTAATTGCAGAAGAGCCAATGTATCCTACATTTCTTCCTACTTTTGTCTAGCTACATTATAAACTCTTTGTTATAGACTCTCTCTTTTTATGTGTATATCCAATATTACCACCGTGGAGCCCTGATCTTGGGTCTCTAGGCACTAAACATCAATTGTAATAATAAATAATGTGGAAGTATATGTGTTAGTGCATGCTAGATGTGTACATATGAATACACGTGTGTATCTGCATGTAGGTGTGGGAGTCCGTTTCTCCAGATTTATTTATATAGGTATCTGGACAGGTGTGCATTTCTGCAGTTGTGCTCTATGGATTTGTATTTTGGCTTTGGGAGTGGGCCTTTAATGGACCCACTACAGCTGTGATAATGTGTGGTCCTAATTCCACACATAAAATGACAATAACTTTAGTGAAAAAAACCATGGAGCTGGTTACAAAAAATGGGAAGAGGGGAGGGAAAGCATCATGAAAACCTTTGTGAAATTTCATTTTTTTTAAAATTGCCCTTTTTGACTATTTTGCTACCAGCTCTAGCGTCCTGTAAAAAATAAAACCTGAACTTAGCATAATACATCTGTCAAAACAATAAATATGACTGTTTGGGCCTAGCAGTGAAAATGAGCAGGTGAGAGAGGGTGGGAGAGAGCAAGCAACGGAGAGAGAGGGGATGGATTGAGCAGGGGTGGGGCCTCAGGGAAGGGGCAGGGCAAGGGTGTTCGGTTTACTGGAATTAGAAAGTTGGCAACCCTACCAAGAGGAAGAGTTTCACACTGTTTCTTTAAGAAGTAAAATCCATTCAATGGATTGAGAACACCAGGGGTTTTGTTTGTTTGGTTTGTGTCAAGGTTCCTTCCCCACTCTGAACTCTAGGGTACAGATGTGGGGACCTGCATGAAAACCTCCTAAGCTTACTTTTACCAGCTTAGGTTAAAATTTCCCCAAGGTACAAATTAATTTTACCCTTTGCCCTTGGATTTCCACTGCCACCACCAAACTTTATCTGGGTTCCTGCAAAAACGGAGTTTGGACACGTCTTTCCCCCCAAAATCCTCCCAACCCTTGCACCCCACTTCCTGGGGAAGGTTTGGTAAAAATCCTCACCAATTTGCATAGGTGATCACAGACCCAAACCCTTGGATCTTAGAACAATGAAAAAGCATTCAGTTTTCTTACAAGAAGACTTTTAATAGAAGTAAAGGAATCACCTCTGTAAAATCAGGATGGTAGATACCTTATAGGGTAATTAGATTCAAAACATAGAGAATCCTTCTAGGCAAAACCTTAAGTTACAAAAAAGACACACAGACAGGAACAGTCATTCTATTCAACACAGCTCTTTTCTCAGCCATTTAAAGAAATCATAATCTAACACATACCTAGCTAGATTACTTACTAAAAGTAAGACTCCATTCCTGTTCTGTCCCCGGCAAAAGCAGCATACAGACAGACACGGACCCTTTGTTTTTCTCCCTCCTCCCAGCTTTTGAAAGTATCTTGTCTCTTCATTGGTCATTTTGGTCAGGTGCCAGCGAGGTTACCTTTAGCTTCTTAACCCTTTACAGGTGAGAGGATTTTTCCTCTGGCCAGGAGGGACTTTTAAAGGGGTTTACCCTTCCCTTTATATTTATGACAGTTTGTTTTTCTAATTTTCCAACAAGTCAGATCTTTCTGTATATAATTGTTTGCAATTATCTTAGAAACATCCACAGCTTGACTCCCCTGAACAGTGAATACTGCAAAAGGAACAAAACAGAAGTGCAGAAGAAACAAAACAGTTCTCTAATACTTTCCCCAGTTAAAAGCAACGGCTAGGAGGAAAGCTGCTCTATATCACTGCTTCTCAAATTGTGGGTTGCGTCCCCATTTTAATGGGGTCGCCAAGGCTGGTGTTAGACTTGCTGGGGCTGAAGCCTAAGCCCAAGCCCCACTGCCCGGGGCTGAAGCCAAAGGGCTTCAGCCCTAGGTGGCAGGCCTCAGGTTACAGGCCCCTCACTCGGGGCTGAAGCCCTTGGGATTCAGCTTTGGCCCTCCCCACCCCGCCCAGGGCAGTGGGCTTTGCTCCCCCTGCCCTCACCTGGGGCGGCAGGGCACGGGCAGGCTCAGGCTTCGATCTCCACTCCTGGGGTCATATATCAGAGTAGCAGCCGTGTTAGTCTGTATTCGCAAAAAGAAAAGGAGTACTTGTGGCACCTTAGAGACTAACCACTTTATTTGAGCATAAGCTTTCGTGAGCTACAGCTATGCATCTGATGAAGTGAGCTGTAGCTCACGAAAGCTTATGCTCAAATAAATTGGTTAGTCTCTAAGGTTCCACAAGTAATCCTTTTCTTTTTGGGGTCATGTAGTAATTTTTGTTGTCAGAAGGGGGTTGTGGTGCAATGAAGTTTGAGAACCCCTGCTCTATATGTTTGTAATAGTTTATCCCAAGCACTGATTTTTCTCTCTTTCATTAACTAGCTAAGATAATTTTTGTTAACCGTCATTCTTAGCCACTATGAGAACCTCCAAATCTCCTACTATAATTTATTATACAGCTGTATTAAGTAACATTGACATATACTTATTTATAGGAAAACAAGCACTTATGCAATAAATTATGAATGCAGAATACAAACATCACTTTGCAAGAACCTCCTACTACTCATGCCGTTACAAAAATACATTAAAATAAACAGCACTTTGCAATAAAATTAATTTTAATGGAAGCAATGAAGCATTTCCATCTTTTACAATAGAATTGGTCAGACTTCTCAGACACCATTATACAGGATAAATATAAACTGTTTTATTCACATAAGATGATGCACACAAATAAAATCATTGTGTGTGGAATGGTTCACACATACGTACCAGTGTTCATACTGAAAATATGACAAATAAAGAAAAAATTTATACAGGACAGCGTATCTTGCTAGAATAGCATGTGGACATTTTGCCCTGTTCTGTTCATTCCCTCTGAAGCATCTAGCATGGCCACTATCAGAAGACAGGATACTGAGCTAGATGAACCACTGCTCTGACCCTTTATGGCCATTCTTATGTTCATGTAAGGAACTCTAATGGACAATATTAATAGATTTACAGATTTATAGGACAGAAGAGACCACTTTGATCATGGGCTCTGACTTCTTGCATAACAAAAGCCATAAAATTTCACCAAGTGGCTCCTCCATCAAATGCATAACTTCTGATTGAGCTAGAACATATCTTTTAGAAAGAGAGCTAATCTTGATTGAAAGACTTCAAGTAATTCAGAGTCCACTACATCCCTATATAAGTTGTTCCAATTATTAATTACCCTCTGTCACAGGGCAGCTACTCTCCAGGGGGAGTTAGGTCCACTCTGCCTGTGACTGCCTCATGAAGGTCCCACCTGGGGGTAATTAACTGTCTTGGGCAGGTGATTAGTAAACGAGCACCTGGATTATAAAGGTTACCCAAGGTAATAAAGGTTACCCAAGCTCAGTCAGCCGGGAACAAACAAAAGGGAGACAGGAGGCTTCCAGGAAAAGCCTGAGCTGAGCCGGGAGCCTAGAAGGTGAGCTCTCTGGGGAACCCACCAGGATGGAGATTCTGTAAGAGATGCTCCTGGAGAAGGAAGCCTCCTAGACAAAGGGCTACAGTCAGCAAGCATCCAAGAGGTCCTGGTCTCAGCCAGGTTTCTCCCAGACATTGGCCGGAAACCCAGCCTGGAAAGCTCAACTGCTGTCCCTGGATTATAGTTGCAATGGACAGACCTCCCAGACCCCTGGATCCAGAGAAGGATGTTACTCCAGTAGAGGAGAGAGGCCTAATCACAGGGACAGAGATTAGAACCAAGAGAGGTGAACACTGGAGTCAGGTGGGGGCCATTGACTTAGATTGACCAAGTCACCCTGCTAGGAGGTTGGGATGAATGTTTTGTTTATGTTCTGGATTGGCTTTTCTGTCAATAAATGAGACCCTCCACAAGGACATGCTCTTTAGCATTTAAGTGGCTGTTTGGACTTGTTGATGCCCTGGGTGTAGGGAAAATCAAGTAAGAGCTCACACACAACCCCACGCCCGCCTGCAAGGGGATGCGCTGGGTCAGACTGGAATGATGACACCTCTGGTTTTAACATTTGTACCCTTTCTAGACTGAATTAATATAGCTTTAGCTTCCACCCATTGGAACTTGTCATGCCTTTATCTGATAGATTAAAGAGTCTTCTACTATCAAAAATTCTCCCTCTATGCAATGCTTCTAGCCTGGGATCAAGACATCTCTTCACCTTCTCTTAGCGAAACGAAATAGACTGAGCTTCTCAAGTCTTTCAGTATATGACAGGTTTTTGCAGGCCTCCAACCACTCTTTCAGCTCTTTTCTGACCTCTGTTTCCAAATTCCCGACAGCCGTTTTAAAGTATGGCCAACAGAACTGGACACATTAATCCAAGAACGGTCTCTCAAATGCTATATTAGGCAATACTGACTTCATAATCAATATTCCCCTGCGTATATACCCAAAGCTCATATTAGCCCTCTTAAACACTGCATAGCATTGTGACATCATGTTCAATTAGTTATTCATCATGACCTCTACGTTCTTCTCAGAGTCACAGCTTTCCAGAATACAGTCCCCTATTTTACCAGTCTGACCAACATTATTTGTTCCTAATTGTAATGTCTGGCTCTGCTAAAATGAATGTTGTTCAAATAAGCTAAGTTTACCAAGAAATCCAGACCACCCTGAACTCGCATGTCCTTTTCATTGTTTACTGTACCAGTTATTGGGTCATCAGTAAACGTAATCAACAATGACTTTATATTTTCTTCCAGATCAATGATACCATTCTGTCAGGAACAAATCCCCATTTCTCAGACAAACATAGCGAAGCATCTAACTCCTTTTGTCATTAGACAGGAAGCTAAATTATGGCCATATCAGTAAAATCCATGCTATGCTTCCACAGCTTTAAAGCCTAGAGAATGTCAAGCAAGCTCCCACACCTCCAAATCAATTTCTTTCATACTGGAATAGGGAGGCGTTACTTGCCAGACAAAATTTTTATTGCACATTAGATCATGAATAGACTTCCTCTCACAGGCAACAGAAAGTAGAATTTTCATAAATACACTATGAATATTAACAGCAACTATTTTTCTACAGCCTACAAGAACTAAACAAAACAAAATTGTTCTAATTTCAATTTAACCTAGCCACCATCACTTCTATATTCTCTCACTCCGCTATAATCTCTGTTCTCTAAACTTTTCACTTTTTTGCATCAAGAAATTCATGTGTAGAAAGACTAAAAGATAGACTTTGCCAAATGTTAAAAAAAATGGTCTCTTTCAAAGGTTGGTTCTATTCTGTTCTATACAGGTTTTCATACCACCCTTATCCCTATTGTATCTGACTGCCTTCCAGTGTACATTAAGCAATATGACTAACGTCTGTCCCATGCAGTTTTGTGTTCTCTCTCTCATTCTCTTATCCTTTTCCCTAGGGAAAAATTGTGTGCAGTGTAGTGTTTTGTTTTTGTGGTATATTTTTGTTTGGGATTTTTTATAAATGATATGGGCATTATATTATCTGATTATATTAATGACAGCAAAGTCAAAAAAAAGTACAGCTTGCACTTGGAATAAAAGATAAGGAGGTTTATGACAATTCTTAGTCCTTGTGGGAGTTTGTTCCACAGTCTTGGACTGGCTCCTGAGAAGGCTCTGTCTTTTGCTCACATAAGCTTTACCCCTGAGGAGGAATTATTGATTACAATCCTTATTTCAGAGGGGAGAACTTCTAGGTATTGTGAGCTCAAGCATTAGGTACCTGGAAGATAAATACTGAGGTCTGGAACTTGACTCAGTGTTCTATAGGTAGTCAGTGTAGAGAAGGGAGGGCAGGTGTGATGTGCTCACTGTCACCTGTGTTAATGGGCAGATGCATTACTACATTCAGCAGTGGTTGGAGTTTCCTAAGGGCTGATGACTTCATGCCCAAGTATATTGAATTGCTGGAGTCCACAAGTAAGGTGACAAAGACATGTAAAACTGAGGTCCAGTCGTTATCTGCCAAGATGGGATGGAGTCTCCTATCCAACTAGAGATGGCAGACAGGATTACTTGTGGCCACTGTTGTTGGAAAGCTGTGTCATCAAGGAAATCGAGGAGCATTCCAAAACTACAGACTGAATTAACTATTTGTTGGTGTCTATTGTCACCTAAAGAAGACTGCAGTGTGGCTCAAAACTTAACAAAGTGCTTTCATTTTATGAACTGGACCTTTGACACAAGTAAAACTAGATGAAACTAAACAAACCTGGATAGAAATAATTTCCTTGTAAAACTCAACAGGAGTACATTTTGTCAAAATGTACATGTGCTTATATAAGAATGCTAGAAGTCTAAATACTAAGATGGGTGAACTAGTATGCCTAGCATTAAATGAGAATATTGATATAACAGACATCAAGAAAATTGGTGGAATGAGGATAATTAATGGGACATAGTAATACCAGGGTACAAAATATACAGGAATGATAGAATAGGTCAGCAGTAAGGCAGGGAGTGCCACTATATATGAAAGAAAGCATAGAGACAGATATAGTAAAAATCTTAAATGAATCAAACTGTACCACAGAATCTCTATACACAGAAATTCCATGCTTGAACAATAAGAGTACAGCAGGAGGAATATACTATTGACCATCTGACCAGGATGGTGACAGTCACTGTGAAATGCTCAGGGAGACTAGAGAGGCTCCAAAGGCAGAAACACAATAATAATGGGGGATTTCAACTATTTTCATATTCACTGAGAACATGTCACTTCAAGAAGGAATGCAGAAGTAAAATTTCTAGACTCCATAAATGATTGCTTCTTGGAGAAGCTTGTCCTGGAACCCAGAAGGGGAAAGGCAATTCTTGATTTAGTTCTAAGTGGAGCACAGGATCTGATCCAAGAGGTGACTATAACTGAACTATTCAGTAGTAGTTACCAAAATGTAATTACATTTAACATCCCTGTTCGGGGGGGAATGACCAAAAAACCCGGCACAGTAACGTTTAACTTCAAAAAGGAGAACTATACAAAAATTAGGAGGCTAGTTAAACAAAAATTAAAAGGAGCAGTCACAAGGGAAAAATACCTGAAAACCACATGGAGACTATTTAAAAACACCATAATAGAGGATCAAACTAAATGTATACCACAAATCAAACAAAAAAACAGTAACAGGACCAAAAAATGCCACCATGGCTAAATGGCAGAGCAAAAGAGGCGGTTAGAGGATACCAAGGCATCATTTAAAAACTGGAAGTCAAATCCTACTGAGGAAAATAGAAAGGAGAATAAACTCTGGAAAGTCAAATGAAAAATATAATAAGACAAGCTGGGAAATAATTTGAAGAACAACTAGCTAAGGACACAAACTAACAGCAAAAATATTAAGTACATCAGAAGCAGGAAGCCTGCCAAACAGTTAGTGGAGCCAATGGACAATCAAGGGACTAAAGGAGCACTCATGGAAGGCAAAGTCATTGCCAAGAAGCTAAATTAATTCTTTACCTCAGTCTTCATTGCAAAGGATGTGCAGGAGATCCCCCAAACTCAAACCACTCTTTTGAGGTGGCAAATCTGACTAACTATCCCAGATTGTGGTGTCAATAGAGGAGGTTTTGGAACAAAGAGATAAATTAAATAGTAATAAGTCATCAGAACCAGACGGTGTTCATCCAAAAGTACTGAAGGAACTCAAATATGAAATTGCAAAACCATTAACTGTAGTAGGTAACCTACTGCTTAAATCAGCCTCTGTACCAGATGACTGGAAGGTAGCTAATGTAATGTCTACTTTTTAAAAAGGCTCCAGAGGCGATCCTGGCAAATGCATGACAGTAAGCTACACTTCAGTACCAGACAAACTGGTTGAAAATATAGTAAAGAACAAAATGATCAGACACACAAACACAATATTTTGGGGAAGAGTCAGCATCCCTTTTGTAAGCGGAAATCATGCCTCACCAACTTATTAGAATTCTTTGAAGGTGTCAACAAGCATGTGGGTAAAAGTGGTCATGATATGATAGAATTCATGATTCCAAGGAATCGTGGGAGGGAAAACAGCACAATAAAGATAATGGAGTTCAAGAAGGCAGACTTTAGCAAACTCAGAGAGTTGGTAGGTAAGTTCTCATGGGAAGCAAGTCTAAGGGGAAAAACAGTTCAAGTGAGTTGGCAGTTCTTCAAAGAGACGTTATCCGGAGCAGAAGAACAAACTATCCCACTGTGAAGGAAAGATAGGAAGTATGGTAAGAGACCACCCTAGCTTAACCAAGAGATCTTCAATGATCTGAAACTCAAAAAAAGAGTCCTACAAAAAGTGAAAACTAGGTCAAATTACAAAGGATGAATATAAAAAAACAACACATCTGGTCTGGTGACGAAGGTGACAGGTTAGCCAGTGGGAAGGCCTCCTGATCTGAGGTTTCCTCAGTTTCCTCCTCTTATGTTTCTGAGGTTGCTGAGATAGGTAATGATGGAGATCATCGTGCTCTTGATCTTGGTGGGCTAGGAGGTCCGCGATGTTGAGCCTATGGCTCCCAATAGGGCCAGTTTGGTGGGAATGGCATAGGGGGTGGTGCCCATAGTAAATACGTGCCTCCATGGATGAGTGACCACTCTGGTTGGTGGGATGGTTCCGGTTTGGGTGAGGATGCAATGAGGTGTATATATCACCCCTTCATTCTGGTCTTCATCGTCACAAGAGAGAGGGGCAGCTGACCTTGGTGGAGTGGTCAGGCGGCTTGGTACCAATCAGGATGGAGTGCCATCGGCACCGAGGAGCAGAGATTGTGGTGTTGAGGAGACCAGGAAATCTGTATGCCTCAAGAACTGGTGCGATACTGTGAGTGATACTTGTGCTGTGCTGTGTAGGTAACACAAGTGATGCCATTGTGCCACTCATGCCGAGCACCTTTTCGGCTCTGTGGGTAATGAGGAAGAGGGTTTTACTTTTCCCTGTGAGCCTCTGTTCGAGCTTGCCCTCTTCGGGTCTTTCACTCTCTGAGAGCTCGTGGTATCAGAAGTTCCCGGTGTCTCGGAGTCTGATGTGCTTGTTGCTGAGGTAGACTTGGCGGTCAGGGATCGCTTTTTCATAGCCAACTCCCATTGAGGTGAAGTCTGAGCCCACTTTTTTGTTGCCTTTTTAGGCAAGGTTTCTTCCATACGGGCTGTTGAAACAGGACCTCTGTCAGAGGCTGCTGCTGGTGATTGTTGGCCCGGAGGAGTCCTCAACTCAGTGTCTGAGGCTGGTCTCAGGGATTTCTTCATCATGAGGAGCCTCATTTGGAGATCCCTCGCTTTCCTTGTTCTGGCCATGAGATTATGGCAATATGGACACTTTTGGGGGATGTGTCTCTCGTCGAGACAGCAGATGCACTGTGCGTGTCCATCAGAGATAGGGATACACAGTCTGCAAGTCAGGCAGCATTTGAATCCCGCTTTGCCAGAAAGGTTCTGTCCCAAATAAGAAGGGGGCAGTAATTCTATGTGACCCTGAACTTCCTACTGCTAGGGGTAAAAGGAAGGGAAAAGATTTTTTTTGATCGAATAGATAAATAAAATAAGTAGAAGGGTAAAAACAATAAACTACCTAATTACTAAGACTACTATAAACTATCTTACCTACGGGTAAATGTGGCGCTGCTGATTGCTCTGACTCAAGCCAAAGGCATGTAGAGAAGGAACTGAGGGATGGTTGGTCACGCAGTGCTATGTAACCGCCTGAAATAGAGAAAGACGGCGACAGCGCATGCATCACCTAACGAGGCACTGCTACCACAAATCTCCGATTACAAGCGCAGGGTTCCTGGACACCTAAAGTGGAGCAACCACAAGGACACTCCTCAAAGAAGAACCATCAATTGCACACATACAAAATGGGAAATGACTGCCTAGGAAGGAGTACTGTAGAAAGGGATCTAAGGGTTATTGTGGATCACAAGCTAAATATGAGACAAGTGTAACACCGTTGCAAAAAAAGCAAACATCATTTTGGGATGTAACAGCAGTAGTATTTTAAGCAATTCATGAGATGTAATTCTTCCACTCCATTCCACACTGATTAGGCCTCAACTGGAGTATTGTGTTCGGTTCTGGGTGCCACATTTCAGGGAAGATGTGGAGAAACTGGAGAAAGTCCACAGGAGAAAACCAAAAATTATTAATGGTCTAGAAAACATGAGCTATGTGGAAAGATTGAAAAAATTGGGTTTGTTTAGTCTGGAGAAGAGAAGACTGGGATGGGGGGGACATGATAACATAAAAGGTTGTTACAAGGAGGAGGGTGAAAAATTGCTCTTTTTCACCTCTGAGAATAGGACAAGAAGCAATAGGCTTAAATTGCAGCAAGGGAGATTTAGGTTGGACATCAGGAAAAACTTCCTAATTGTCAGGGTAGTTAAGCACTGGGGCAAATTGCCTAGGGAGGCTGTGAAATCTCCATCACTGGAGGTGTTTAAGAACATGTTAGACAGCACCAGTCAGAAAAGGCCTAGTTATTACTTAGTCCTGCCTTGAGTGTGACACGATTGGAAAAAGGCAAATATAGTGCCCATCTTTAAAAAAGGGAAGAAGGAGAATCCAGGGAACTACAGACCGGTCAGCCTCACCTCAGTCCCCAGAGAAATCATGGAGCAGGTCCTCAAGGAATCCATTTTGAAGCATTTGGAGGAGAGGAAGGTGATCAGGAACAGTCAACATTG
Source organism: Natator depressus (assembly GCF_965152275.1). NCBI lineage: Eukaryota > Metazoa > Chordata > Testudines > Cheloniidae > Natator > Natator depressus. The sequence continues at coordinate 243,168,983 of NC_134235.1, read as the reverse complement.
ATTCACCAAGGGCAAGTCATGCCTGACCAACCTGATTGCCTTCTAGGATGAGATAACTGGCTCCATGGATATGGGGAAAAGTGGTGGCGTGATATACCTTGACTTTAGCAAAGCTTTTGATATGGTCTCCCACAGTGTTCTTGCCAGCAAGTTAAAAAAGTATGGATTGGATGAATGGACTATAAGGTGGATAGAAAGCTCGCTAGATCGTCGGGCTCAATGGGTGGTGATCAACGGCTTGATGTCTAGTTGGCAGCTAGTATCAAGCGGAGTGCCCTGGGTCGGTCCTGGGGCCGGTTTTGTTCAACATCTTCATTAATGATCTGATGATGGGATGGACTGCACCCTCAGCAAGTTTGCAGATGACACAAAGCTCAGGGGAGAGATAGATACACTGGAGGGTAGGGATAGGGTCCAGAGTGACCTTGACAAATTGGAGGATTGGGCCAAAAGAAATCTGATGAGGTTCAACAAGGACAAGCGCAGAGTCCTGCATTTAGGATGGAAGAATCCAATGCACTGCTACAGGCTGGGGACAGACTTCTCCCAGTTCTGCAGAAAAGGACCTGGGGATTACAGTGGATGAGAAGCTGTATATGAGTCAACAGTGTGCCCTTGTTGCCAAGAAGGCTAACGGCATACTGGGCTGCATTAGTAGGAGCGTTGCCAGCAGATCGAAGGAAGGGATTATTCCCCTCTATTCAGCACTGGTGAGGCCACATCTGGAGTATTGCATCCAGTTTTTGGCCCCCCCACTACATAAAGGATGTGGACAAACTGGAGAGGGACCAGCGGACGGCAAAGAAAATGATAAGGGGGCTGGGGCACATGACTTATGAGGAGAGGCTGAAGGAACTGGGCTTATGTAGTCTGCAGAAAAGAAGAGTGAGGGGGGATTTGATAGCAGCCTTCAAATACCCAAAGGGGAGGTTCCAAAGAGGATGGAGCTAGGCTGTTCTCTGTGGTGGCAGATGACAGAACAAGGAGCAATGGTCTCAAGTTGCAGTGGGGGAGGTCTAGGCTGGATATTAGGAAAAACTATTTCACTAGGAGGGTGGTGAAGCACTGGAATGGGTTACTTAGGGAGGTGATGGTATCTCCATCCTTAGAGGCTTTTAAGGCCTGTCTTGACAAAGCCCTGGATGGGATGATTTAGTTGGGGTTGGTCCTGCTTTGAGCAGGGGGTTGGACTAGATGACCTCCTGAGGTCTCTTCAAACCCTAATCTTCTATGATTTTATCTGGACAATGGTGATCCAGTATAGTGTACTTGGACTTTCAGAAAGCCTTTGACAAAGTCTCTTATTAAAGGTGCTTAATCAAAGTAGGCAGTCGTGGGGCAAGAGGGAAGGTCCTCTCATGGATCAGTAACTGGTTAAAAGATAAGAAACCAAAGGGTATGAATTAATAGTCATTTTTCACAATAGAGAGAGGATCTGTACTGGGAACTATGCTGTTCAACATATTTGTAAATGATCTAGAAAAAGAAGTAAACAGTGAGGTGGCAAAATTTCAAGACAGTTTAGTCCAAAATAGATTATGAAGAGTTACAAAGGGATATCACAAAACTGGGTGATCAGGCAACAAAATTGCTGATGCAATTCAATGCTGATAAGTACAAAGTAATGCACATTGGAGAAATAATCCAAACTATACATATAAAATGATGGCTGTAATGTTGCAATCCATATGTTTTATGGAAATATGTTTATAAGTGTGAATATGATGTAAATGGAATATGCTTTATACAAAAGGTCTCTTGTAAGGTATCATTACAAAGCTTATAATCTACTGAGTGTGTTCATCCTATTTGTATGAATGTATCATTCTTGTATCTAAAACTAGAAATATGAAGTATTACTCTGAGGTCCTACTGTAATTATGCAAAGTGTGGGCCATTAACAGTGGCTTGGAATCTTGAAGTTCACATATCCCATTAATTAGGACAATTGGTTGTAGATGGTTTATTTACTTGCAAGCCTTCTTGTGTAAGTGGGGGCCAGCCTATGGGTAATGAAAAATGAGGTCTTACAGTGACATGTGACTACGTCACCTAATATTGGAATCCATCTTAAACCTGGTGCTTTTCCATTTAAAAAGGAGGGGTGGGAACCCAGAGAGACAAAGGATTCCTGCCTTGGGCCAAAGCTATAAAAGGGGTTGGAGCAGAACAAGGGGGGTGGCCAGTCATGAGAAATCTCCTAGCTACCAGCTGAGCTGGAACAAGGACTGTACCAGGGGAAAGGATTGGGCCCAGACTAAGAAGGAGTCTAGTCTGTGAAAGCGGCTTATTGGAACATCTCTGAGGGTGAGATTTACCTGTTTTCAGTTTCTTAATGTATTAGGCTTAGACTTGTGTATTTTGTTTTGTTTGGTAACTTACTTTGTTCTGTCTGTTATTACAACTCTACCCCGATATAACACGGTCCTCGGGAGACAAAAAATCTCACCGCGTTATAGGTGAGACCGCGTTATATCGAACTTGCTTTGGCCCCCCCGTTCCTTGTTCCCTGACCGCCCCCTCCAGAGGCCCCAGCCTGCTCCACTCCGCCACCTCCCAGCCACGGCGCTCCGCTTCCCACCGTTGGTGAGTCCAGGGATGTTGGGGAAAGGACGCCCCCTGTACTCACCTGCAGCGGGAAGCAGAGCACCGTGGCTGGAAGCTGGTGGAGTGGAGCAGGCTGGGGTCAGGCTGCTCTACTTCCGCCACCAGTGAGTGCGGGGAGGTTGGGGAAAGGACGCCCTCCACACTCACTGGCGGTGGGAAACGGAGCGATGCAGCCCCAGCCCGATCTGCTTTCCTTGCCCCAGCCCCAGCCGTGTCACTGGTGGGGGCGTTGGGGAAAGCAGAGGGCCGCGGCTGGGAGCTGGAGGAGTGGAGCGGGCTGGGGTCGGGCTGCTCTGCTTCTGCTGCTGCCAGTGAGTGCGGGGGGATCCCTTCCCCCAAGCCCTCTCCCCCGAGTGACACGGCTGGGACCAGGGTGAGGGAAGCGGAGCAGGCTGCTCCCGGTCCCCCGCTAATCCACCGGGCCACTCTGGGACTGCAGGGCCCCCAAAAGTGCCCCCCCCCCACAGATCCTGCCTCCCAGACCCTGAGGGGGGAGCCACTGACCGCCCCTAAGACCCTCTGCCCCTTGTCCAACTCCTCGGCCCCAGCCTGGCACCCTTAACACGCTGCTCAGAGCAGCATGTCAGAGCTTTACCACATTGTATGCAAACCCGCGTTATATCGGGATAGAAGTGTACTTGAAACCACTTAAATCCTACTTTTTATACTTAATAAAATCACTTTTGTTTATTATTAAACCCAGAGTAAATGATTAATACCTGGGGGAGCAAATAGCTGTGCATCTCTCTCTATTGGTGTTCTAGAGGGTGGACAATTTATGAGTTTACCCTGGATAAGCGTTATACAGAGTAAAATGGATTTATTTGGGGTTTGGATCCCATTGGGAGCTGGATGTCTGGCTGCTGGAGACAGGAGTACCTGCTGAGTGTTTTTCAGTTAAAGCCTGCAGCTTTGGGGACATGGTTAAGACCCTGGGTCTGTGTTGCAGCAGACTTGTGTGTCTGGCTCAACAAGACAGGGTTCTGGAGTCCCAAGCTGAGAGGAAAAACAGGCTCAGAGGTAGTTTCAGCACATCAGGTGACGGCCCCAAGGGGGTCTCTGTGACTGAACCTGTCACAATGGTGTCTATGGGTTATATTCAAGAAAGAGATCCTGGAGTTATCGTGGATAGTGAAAACATCTGCTCAATGTGCAGTGGCAGTCAAAAAAAGAATGTTAGGAACCATTAAGAAAGGGATAGATAATAATACAGAAAAGAGCATAATGCCACTATATAAATCCATGGTACACCCATGCCTTGAATACTGCATGAAGTTCTGGTTTCCCCATCTCAAAGAGATGTTAGAACTGGAAAAGGTACAAAGAAGGGCAGCAAAAATGATTAGGGTTATGGAACAGCTTCCATATGAAGAGAGATTAAAAAACTGTTCAGCTTAGAAAAGAGACAACTAAGGTGGGGATATAATAGAAATCTATAAAATCATGAATGGTGTGGAGAATGTGAAAACCAAAAAACAGGAATCACTCAATGAAATTAATAAGCATCAAGTTTAAAACAAACAAAAGGAAGCATTTCTTCACACACCTCACAGTCCACTTGTGGAAATCGTTGCCAGGGAATGCTATGAAGGCCAAAAGAATAGGATCAAAAAGAATTAGATAAATTCATAGAGAGTAGGTCCATAAATAGCTATTAGCCAAGATGGTCAGGGATGCAACCCCATGCTCCAGATGTTCCTGAACCTCCATTTTCAGTGTAACCCATGTTCTGGAATTTGGTGACCATAAATAAACGACTGCTTTAACCAATTTATTATGAAGGTAGACAGCTTTCTCCTGCCTTTGGGAAACCTGAATCAATACCACTTCCTCATTTGTCATAAAAACATTCTGGGTAAGACTGAGTATTCCATGCAGAAAAATATAGGTTCTCTGTTGCACTGTAGTTTGCTTTCACAAAATGAATCACTGCAACCCCTTTCTATTGTGCCAAGATACTGAGGTTCCCTTCTAATCAGAAAATTAAATCAACAGATCATGAAAGTGCTGTAAGGTTTACTTTTGTCAACTGACCATATGATTTCTTTTCACACCTCTGGCTATATATTAAGGTACCAACATGTGAATTTAGCAACTTTTTTCTAAAGTGCAAAATTAAACTGCACATATATCAAAACCACCACGGGGGCATAGCTCTGAAAGAGCTTCTTTTGATTAACACTGCAATGTTCACAAAAGTAGCATCTTTTTCTAGTCAACTTTTCTATACAGTTACTAGCTAGAAAGAAACACACCTTGCAGAAACTTTAATAGCTTATATAAATTTTGGTTACATAAAATATATTAATTACTACCTAAATATGTGCCATACTCCAAAGGGTAATAATAAAAATGCTTTGTGCTTCTACACCACCTTCCACACAGAGACTGTGAAATTAATATAAATATTTAGACCACTAACACAGCACTTTACCTTTTCAAAGCACTTTGCCAAGATTTAGGTAGTCCTCATAACATCCCTATCTGGTAGGCAAATATTATCCCCATTTTACAGATTGAGAAAAAGAAATACAGAAGTTTAGTGATTTACCCAAAGTCACAGTCTGTTTCAGAACAGGGAAAAGAACCCAGATCCTATGATGTGACCACTCGACCTTCAACGCCCCTCATAATCCGGCTCCCACAAATGCTCTACTAATCTCCTTCCAATCCCCTCCTTTAAAACCCAACCCACTTGAAACCTTCAAGGTTTTTGTATCTTATTCTTAGTCCTACTTCCGAGCTTTCTTCCACGTACCATGGTACACTTGGAATCTCTTCCTTGATCTAGTCAAACATCCACACACATATACCCGAAAATCAAGTCTCATCTTTAAAACACACTTCTTCTAACAAGCTTACAAACCCCATTCTCAGCACAAGAACATGTTGCTAACTGCTTCTAGAAAACAAATTGTGTAACCAATCTTGCCGTGTTGTACGTTTTACTTGTTCATTCTATTTCTAAGTCAATGCATTTATTATAGTCGCTAGCTACACTGTAAGCTCCTTGGGGCAGGGACTGTCTTTTATCATATGTTGTAAAGTACCTGGCACATTGTTGGCATGTTAGAATGATGAAGGAGTAGTGCTATTTATACATATAAGTAGCCTGGTATCATATGCTTAGGTAAAGGTTAGATTTCTAATGAACAGTTTAATATAGAAACAGTTAAAGGCAAAAGCCCTCATCTCTGCATTCCTCACAAGCTGTAAGACAAAGACTCTCCTTTCCTACAGAACCAAGAAGCTCCTTGAGAGAGGGGAAGCAATGCTTTCTCTCACTAAACAGTTCCTGGGACTACACTTCTACAAGACTTGGAAACTCTGCAGGACAGGAGAAGATATTCCCTTTTACCTGATGTGACTCAGTTCTGCAGTACAGGAGAGTCTCCTAGAGTAGATGAACTCACATCACATTAACATTTAAAAGGCACTGAGCCCTGGTCTACACTACAGGGTTAGGTCGAATTTAGCCGCGTTAGGTTGATTTTAAAATGAATGCGTCTACACAACCAACCCCATTCCGTCGACCTAAAGGGCTCTTAAAATCGACTTCTGTACTCCTCCCCGGCGAGGGGAGTAGCGGTAAAATCAACCTTGCTAGGTCGAATTTGGGGTAGTGCAGATGCAATTTGATGTTATTGGCCTCCAGGAGCTATCCCAGAGTGCTTCAACGTGACTGCTCTGGACAGCACTTTGAACTCAGATGCACTAGCCAGGTACACAGGAAAAGCCCTGGGAAATTTTGAATTTCATTTCCTGTTTGGTCAGCGTGGTGAGCTCAGCAGCACAGGTGACCATGCAGTCCCCGCAGAATCACAAACGAGCTCCAGCATGGACCAAAAGGGAGACAGTGGATCTGATTGCTGTTTGGGGAGAAGAATCTGTGCAGGCCGAACTCCGATCAAAAAGAAGAAATGCTAATATATATGCCAAAATCGCACAGGGCATGGGGGAGAGAGGCTACAACAGGGACACACAGCAGTGCCACGTGAAGCTCAGGCAAACCTACCAAAAGACAAAGGAGGCAAACGGTCACTCCAGGTCAAAGCCCCATACATGCCGCTTCTATGATCAGCTGCATGGCATTCTAGGGGGGGACGCTACCACTACCCCACCACTGTCCGTGGATACCTGCAAGGGGGGAGTCTCACGCAACAGGGAAGAGGATTTTGTGGATGAGGAGGAGGAGATTGCGCAGCAGGCAAGCAGTGAATCCGTTCTCCCCAGCAGCCAGGACCTTTTCATCACCCTGGAGCCAATACCCTATCAAGGCGGGATCCCGACCCTGAAGCTGGAGAAGGCAGCTCTAGTGAGTGCACATTTGTAACTACAGTACAGGGTTTAAAAGCAATAGTGTTTAATGTGTGATTTGCCCTGAAGAATTGGGATGCATTCGCGGCCAGTACAGCTACTGGAAAAGTCTGTTAACGCGTCTGGGGATGGAGCGGGAATCCTCCAGGAACATCTCCATGAAGCTCTCCTGGAGGTACTCTGAAAGCCTTTGCAGAAGGTTTCTGGGGAGGGCTGCCTTATTTCGTCCTCCACGGTAGGACATTTTACCACGCCAAGCCAGTAGCAAGTAGCCTGGAATCATTGCAGCACAAAACATGGCAGCGAATGGTCCTGGGTTTTGGTTGCATTCAAGCAACATTCAGTCTTTATCTTTCTGCGTTAGCCTCAGGAGAGTGATATATTTCATGGTCATCTGGTTGAAATAGGGGAATTTTTGTAAGGGAACAGTAGAAGGACCCCGTTCATGCTGGGTTGTTTGCGCTTGGCTAAAAGGGATCATCCCAGAGAATAGCCACACGGCAGGGGGAGGGGTGAAGGGATCATCCCAGAGAATAGCCATGCGGTGGGGTGGGGGGTGTTGTGTCCTGCATATCCACCCGAAAACCGCAGCCCCTCCTTCTAAATGTGAAACCCAACCGGCATTGCTTGCTATGGGAAAGGATGGCGCTGAAGTTTGAAACCATTCCCACATGTTCTGAAGGTGGAAGAAGCCAACCCCACATACGAAAAGGCTCACCATGGCTGCCTGGAAACCTAATTCTGTTGCCCAGCTGTGTGTGATGTGTCACCATACCGGCAGGCGCTCAATATAAAAGGCAAAATGTGACCTTTTACCTAAAGCACATGTGCTATCTGATGTGAATTGCTTGATTCACTGTGAAAGAGTCTCCCTTTTGTTCTCAGAAATGTATCATCTTAAATTTTACTCTCCCTTTTTATCTCCCCCTAGGTGCAAATGTTTCTATGCTCTCCCATCATCTCCGTCCCTGAGGTTATTGCAGATTAGAAGGCGAAAAAACCCGCACTCGCAATGACATGTTTTCTGAGCTCATGCAGTCCTCCCGCACCAATAGGGCACAGCTTAATGCATGGAGGCATTCAATGGCAAGAGGTCAGGAAAGCATTAAGGGGGCATGAAGAGCAGAGGCAGGAGGCAACGCTGAGGCTAACGGGGGAGCAAATGGACATGATGAAGTGTCTGTTGGAGCTGCAGGAAAGCCAACAGGAGCACAGACCCCCACTGCATCTATTGTATAACTGCCTGCCCCTCTCCCCAAGTTCCATATCCTCCTCACCCAGACACCCAAGAACGCAGGGCGGAGAGGCTCCGGGCAGCCAGCCACTCCACTCCAGAGGATGGCCCAAGCAACAGAAGGCTGTCATTCAAACAGTTTTGATTTGTAGTGTGGCTACAATAAGCAATGTGGCCTTGTCCTTCCCTCCTCCCGCACCCCACCCGGGCTACCTTGTCAGTTATCTCACTTTTTTTTTTTAATTAATAAAGAAAGAATGCATGGTTTCAAAACAATAGGGACTTTATTTCCTTTGCCAGCTGTGATCGAAGGGGGGAGGGTGGTTGGCCTACAGGGAATTAAAATCAACAAAGGGGGCAGGTTTGCAGCAAGGAGAAACACACATAGCTATCACACCGTAGCCTGGCCAGTCATGAAACTGGTTTTCAAAGCCTCTCTGATGCGCAGCGCGCCTAGCTGTGCTCTTCTAATTGCCCTGATATCTGGCTGCTCAAAATCGGCCACCAGGCGATTTGCCTCAACCTCCCACCCTTCCATAAACATCTCCCCTTACTCTCACAGATATTATGGAGCACCCAGCAAGCAGCAATAACAATGGGAATGTTGGTTGCGCTGAGGTCTAACCTAGTCAGCAAACAGTGCCAGCAAGCTTTTAAACATCCCAAAGGCACATGCTACAGCCATTCTGCACTTGCTCAGCCTATAGTTGAACTGCTCCTTCCTACTGTCCAGGCTGCCTCTGTACAGCTTCATGAGCCATGGGAGCAAGGGGTAGGCTGGGTCCCCAAGGATAACTATTGGCATTTCAACATCCCCAATGGTAATTTTCTGGTCTGGGAAGTAAGTCCCTTCTTGCAACTGCTCAAACAGCCCTGAGTTCCTAAAGATGCCAGCATCATGCACCTTTACCGGCCATCCCACGTTGATGGTGATGAAACGTCCCTTGTGATCCACCAGTGCTTGCAGCACCACTGAGAAGTACCCCTTGTGGTTTACGTACTGGTTGGCAAGGTGGTCCAGTGCCAAGACAGGGATATGCGTTCCGTCTATTGCCCCATCATAGTTAGGGAACCCCATTGCAGCAAAGCCATCCAGTATGACCTGCACATTTCCCAGAATCACTACCCTTGATAACAGAAAGTCAGTGACTGCATTGGCTACTTGGATCACAGCAGTACCCACAGTAGACTTGCCCACTCCAAATTGATTCCTGATTGACTGGTAGCAGTCAGGCGTTGCAAGCTTCCACAGGGCTATCGCCACTCGCTTCTCAACTGTCAGGGCAGCTCTCATCTTGGTATTCCTGCACTTCAGGCCAGGGGAAAGCAACTCACAAAGTTCAAGGAATGTGGCCTTACACATGTGAAAGTTTCGCAGCCACTGTGAATCATCCCATACCTGCAACATTATGCAGTCCCACCAGTCTGTGCTTGTTTGCCGGGCCCAGAATCGGCGTTCCACTATATCAACCAGCCCCACTGCTGCCATGATGTCCCAATTGCTACAGCCCGTGCTTTCAGGAACGTCTGTGTCCATGTCCTCATCACAATCATCCTCGTGCTGGCGTCTCTTAGCGCGGTTCTGCATATACTCCAGGATAATGCGCAAAGTGTTTACAATGCTCACAACAGCAGTGGTGATCTGAGTGGGCTCCATGCTCTCCATGGTATGGCATCTGCACGGGTAACTCAGGAAAAAAGGCGCAAAATGATTGTCTGCCGTTGCATTCACAGAGGGAGGGAGGGCTGACTGACGACATGTACCCAAAACTACCCTCAACAATGTTTTTGCCCCATCAGGCATTGGGAGCTTAACCCAGAATTCCAATGGGCAGCGGAGACTGTGGGAACTGTGGGGACTCTGTAAGTCAATGCTAGTCACGGTATTGAGGACACACTCCACCAACTTAATGTGCTTAGTGGGGACATACACAATCAACTGTATAAAATCAATTTCTAAAAATCGACTTCTATAAAATCGACCTAATTTCATAGTGTAGATATAGAGGGAGGATCTGGGGGTTTAGAGCAGCCCATTAGAGAAAGGTGCCAGTAGTGAAGATAAGACGTAGATCTGAATTTTCCCAACATTCAGGGACATTCTGAATGTTAATACTATAGGAAATACATTAAATAGTCTGGGCCTATCAATTCCCTGCTGTAAATTTAGAAGTAGAACATTCCAAAAAAGTCCTTTACTTTAAAAAAATTGTACAAAAAAACCCCAAAACAAATCTCAAATGTTAAAAGCTAAACTCTAATTCTAATTCTTTAAGGAATATTACACTCCTACCTCTGAAAAAGAAGCCTTTGCCTGCTCATGTGTGTCATGGTATTCATAGAAAGGTACAATTTCAGATCAGTTTAGGATTTGTAAGTAGTTAAACAAACAATCATAGAATCTGATTGTGTTCTGGAGAGCAGGTATCTACATAGTTGTATGTGCTACTGAAACCTTTTTCGAAAAAAAATCATCACTTTTGTTGCAACCAATATATTTTTGGCTCTTTGGAGACAACAAAAACATATAACAGGCTTGTTAGTGCTGACAGTGCTATAAAAGCAAAGATTACAGACGACATCTCAGAAAGGTAATGTAATACCATGTCTGCACTGATTCCATTTGCATCCTTCCTACAGTTAAACAACATGATTAGGGTCTTTAAAAAATAATAAATCCTTCTGAGCTTCTCTCATTATCCTAACTTAAAAACTAGAGCTGGTCAGGAATTGCCAAGAATTTTTTTCAGTGGAAAATGCAGTTTCCACCCAATCAATATTTTTTCAAGAGAAACTTTTGATTTTGTTCACTTTATTTTTCATTGGGGAAATCAAAACAAAATACTTCGGTTTGTCAAATCAAATCAAAATGTTTCATTTCAGGTCAGTTCAACATTGCACTGTATCTGCCTGAGCTGTGCTCCTTGCAGTGCATCATGGAAGTTGCAGTCTGGGTTTCACATTCTCCTCTAGGGGCCAGGACTCTGAGGTGGCACTGAGCATCCTCTCTCTCAGATGCCTGGCTGACTGGCTCTTGCTCATACGCTCAGGGTCTAACTGATTGCCATCTGTGGGGTCAGGAAGCAATTTCCCTCCAGGTCAGATTGGCAGTGACCTTTGGATTTTTTGCCTTCTTCTGAAGCATGTGGGCATGGGTCACTTGCCAGGATTATTTGGTTATATCTCACTTAATCATTTCCCTGCCATTGCAGGTACCTCAGGCACTAGTGCACCTCATTCCCTCCTATTCTCTGCCTTTGGCACATAACAGTTAAGTCTCCTGAGGGCTCGATCTAATTTCAGTTTTGGGGTTTAGAGTACAAGTGCTGGGTGGTGTTGGTGGCCCGTGATATACATGTGGTCAAACTAGATGAGGCTGGTTCTCACTTCTGGCTTTAAATTCTAACTCTAGAAACCGAGTTTCCTGGCTGCACTACATTTCCCATGAAGCAATGCAGTCTCTCCTCTGGTTGAACTACTGCAGTGTACCATGGGAGTCCCATGACTAATATGCATCATGGAAGTGTCTGGCTAGGAAGCCTGACCCATACAGGAAAAGAGGGGCAGCACCAAAACCGCAACTCCTATGATGTGTTATGGCTGCTCAGGTTGACATGGACACAATACAATGTTGAAGTGACTCATTATATAGTATTTTGATTATGAGCACATCAAAACACAATATTTTGACTTTTCCAAACTGAAAGTTTTCCAAACTTTCCAGTCCATTAAAAATTTCAATAGTTTGCATTTTCATCCCTATTCAGGACAAAAACAGATGTCAAAATATCAGAATTTCCTATGGGATGAAAGTTCCCATTTTTGACCAACTCTACTTAGAACCTCTCTCCTGCACCAAAACATATTCTTCACCACGGTTGGGAAATGCAAAGGAGTGTGCGAAACCAGAACCATTTTAAAATGACATGCTTACAACCAGCACCATTCCTGGCTCTGTGGGATCCTGCATAACACAACCTTAGCAACTGTTGAGTTTAGACTTTAGACTAAACTCTAGACTTTAGAGTCTTATTCTGACCATAATACAAAACTAATGACTGAAAGTGATCGTCAAATTTAACAATACCAGCAATGCTGGCATATCAGGGCAGAACAAGGTTTAGGAGCAACTTCAGATCTCTTGTTTCACAAGCAAGTAATTATCACAACCATCGTGAAAGCGACCTGCATAGGAGCCCAAGAGGTAAGGAAGGCTATATTCATTTTTTGTTCATCTAAGCAACTATTAAGCACAGAATATTTTGTTCTGGAATTTATTCACCTGTATTATCTTTATTCTCCATGAGATGAATAAAATAATACTTAAATTTATTTTAGTATGACTATCTTACACTGCACAAGTTAATTTTGGTGGCAGTAAAGCAAAAATCAGGGAAGAAGGGCCGTTGCTCTGTTTTACAATCTGCACACTTAGATAATCAAAGGTAATGTTACACAAAATGAAGACTGCATATCTCAGTGTGAGATCTCTACCTGTCATCTACTTTTTATCCTTTTTAAAATAAATAAATAAATAAAGCTATGTTTCTTAGAGTGACACTTTTTCAGGTAACTACATATTAGGGCTATTTTTGTGTTTCTTTGTTTAATATTACCATATTTTATCTGCTAGTCTGCACAACTAATAGTTGTTTCAAAATGAGTTTCAAAATGAATAGAGGCAATAAGAAAATAGATTCACCCACTGGTTATATTCTCCATAATAGATCTAACAGCAGACTAGTCATTAAAATATGTTCCTCATAAACATATTTTCCAAATGCCCAACAGATCCACTACATCATTAATTCTAGTTCCTTTTGTATACTTTAATCTCCCACACCCAAACACAGGTGTCACAAGGAGTTGGACTTTTATTATTGTGCATTCATAAAGATTTTTTTCAGGTAAAAGATAGTCTCCTTCTCATGAAAAATGCACAGGAAATGGCCAAACTATAAATGGTAGAAACGTATTCATTTTGAGAAAGAAGTCAGCTAATGCGGGAAAAAATCCAATTTTTGTCAGTTTCATGTTCAGTTATGTCTTTTCCTATGCTCTACTGCAGCCCTGGCTAAGATTGGGCTCATGAAGTCTCAAACTTAGCAGGGATGGGTCTCATCAGCACTTTGACGGGAGATCTCCAAGTTGAATTTAAGTACTGCAAGAAGTGGTGGTTGCCATTCTACACGTGACAGTTTTATTTCTGAATCTGTGTTGAAGGAATACTCCAGCATAGGGTCAAGGTTATTGGATTGTTGCAGGTACAGTCTTTGAGATGAAAAATAAAAGCTCCTGACTACTTCTGGCCTACCAGAGCCCAGGGACTTTTTGTAAGACCAAAACGATTAGCTGCAATGCACTAGCCAAGTTCCATTTAGAGTAATTCCGTTCTGTTATCCCAAAATCCCCCATAGCTCCAATAAAATGAAGTAATCTTCATATAGTGCCTAAAACAATTATATAGTGTTTCTGTACATTTTTTAGAGTCTTCTGCCTCTCATGCCAATAGTGATAACATTTCAATGGTGGGAGCAGTGATCTTTCTCTAAACACAGCTTGTAATATTTGCAATGCTCAGGCCCCTCTATAGTGCCTTTTCCTCTACCTTTCTCCCTGTCTTTAGAGTTCAAATCGTAATACCGAGACATATTTTTTTACCAACAAGATTGTACATAGTTTCTGTGTCCATTCTACACAGGGAGAAGTAGTAGTAGTCTACAACAGTTTTGAAAAAAACATTTAATGTGGTACATGCCCCATCTATACTGGCAAAGGATCTACTTAGTGGTGCATTGGCAACTTGCTATTACAAACTTGTTTAAAGGTGGTTCTGGTTAATATGGGTTCACCACCAACATTCTGAGGTCCTAAATACCAACCCATTAACAAAAGGAGTACTTGTGGCACCTTAGAGACTAACCAATTTATTTGAGCATAAGCTTTCGTGAGCTCCAGCTCACTTCATCGGATGCATACTGTGGAAAGTGTAGAAGATCTTTTTATACACACAAAGCATGAAAAAATACCTCCCCCCACCCCATTCTCCTGCTGGTAATAGCTTATCTAAAGCGATCACTCTCCTTACAATGTGTATGATAATCAAGCTGGGCCATTTCCAGCACAAATCCAGGTTTTCTCACCCCCCCACACACACACACACACAAACCCACTCTCCTGCTGGTAATAGCTTATCTAAAGTGATCACTCTCCTTACAATGTGCATGATAATCAAGGTGGGCCATTTCCAGCGCAAATCCAGGGTGTAACAAGAACGTCTGGGGGGGGGGGGAGGTAGGAAAAAACAAGGGGAAATAGGTTACCTTGCATAATGACTTAGCCACTCCCAGTCTCTATTCAAGCCTAAGTTAATTGTATCCTATTTGCAAATGAATTCCAATTCAACAGTTTCTCGCTGGAGTCTGGATTTGAAGTTTTTTTGTTGTAATATCACAACTTTCATGTCTTTAATCGTGTGACCAGAGAGATTGAAGTGTTCTCCGACTGGTTTATGAATGTTATAATTCTTGATATCTGATTTGTGTCCATTTATTCTTTTACGTAGAGACTGTCCAGTTTGACCAATGTACATGGCAGAGGGGCATTGCTGGCACATTATGGCATATATCACATTGGTGGATGTGCAGGTGAACGAGCCTCTGATAGTGTGGCTGATGTTATTAGGCCCTGTGATGGTGTCCCCTGAATAGATACGTGGGCACAGTTGGCAACGGGCTTTGTTGCAAGGATAGGTTCCTGGGTTAGTGGTTCTGTTGTGTGGTATGTGGTTGCTGGTGAGTATTTGCTTCAGGTTGGGGGGCTGTCTGTAGGCAAGGACTGGCCTGTCTCCCAAGATTTGTGAGAGTGTTGGGTCATCCTTCAGGATAGGTTGTAGATCCTTAATAATGCGTTGGAGGGGTTTTAGTTGGGAGCTGAAGGTGACGGCTAGTGGCGTTCTGTTATTTTCTTTGTTAGGCCTGACCTGTAGTAGGTGACTTCTGGGAACTCTTCTGGCTCTATCAATCTGTTTCTTCACTTCCGCAGGTGGGTACTGTAGTTGTAAGAATGCTTGATAGAGATCTTGTAGGTGTTTGTCTCTGTCTGAGGGGTTGGAGGAAATGCGGTTGTATCGCAGAGCTTGGCTGTAGACGATGGATCGTGTGGTGTGGTAAGGGTGAAAGCTGGAGGCATGTAGGTAGGAATAGCGGTCAGTAGGTTTCCGGTATAGGGTGGTGTTTATGGGACCATCGTTTATTAGCACTGTAGTGTCCAGGAAGTGGATCTCTTGTGTGGACTGGACCAGGCTGAGGTTGATGGTGGGATGGAAATTGTTGAAATCATGGTGGAATTCCTCAAGGGCTTCTTTTCCATGGGTCCAGATGATGAAGATGTCATCAATATAGCGCAAGTAGAGTAGGGGCGTTAGGGGACAAGAGCTGAGGAAACGTTGTTCTAAGTCAGCCATAAAAATGTTGGCATACTGTGGGGCCATGCGGGTACCCATAGCAGTTCCGCTGATCTGAAGGTATACATTGTCCCCAAATGTAAAATAGTTATGGGTAAGGACAAAGTCACAAAGTTCAGCCACCAGGCTAGCCGTGACATTATTGGGGATAGTGTTCTTGACGGCTTGTAGTCCATCTTTGTGTGGAATGTTGGTGTAGAGGGCTTCTACATCCATAGTGGCCAGGATAGTGTTATCAGGAAGATCACCAATGGATTGTAGTTTCCTCAGGAAGTCAGTGGTGTCTCGAAGGTAGCTGGGAATGCTGGTAGCGTATAGAGACTGGGAGTGGCTAAGTCATTATGCAAGGTAACCTATTTCCCCTTGTTTTTTCCTACCTCCCCCCCCCCCCCCCAGACGTTCTTGTTACACCCTGGATTTGTGCTGGAAATGGCCCACCTTGATTATCATGCACATTGTAAGGAGAGTGGTCACTTTAGATAAGCTATTACCAGCAGGAGAGTGGGTTTGTGGGGGGGGGGGGCAGGGGGGGTTGAGAAAACCTGGATTTGTGCTGGAAATGGCCAAACTTGATTATCATACACATTGTAAGGAGAGTGATCACTTTAGATAAGCTATTACCAGCAGGAGAGTGGGGTGGGGGGAGGTATTTTTTCATGCTTTGTGTGTATAAAAAGATCTTCTACACTTTCCACAATATGCATCTGATGAAGTGAGCTGTAGCTCACGAAAGCTTATGCTCAAATAAATTGGTTAGTCTCTAAGGTGCCACAAGTACTCCTTTTCTTTTTGCGAATACAGACTAACACAGCTGTTACTCTGCAACCCATTAATGTAATTTCTTCAAATATAACATTTTAATTTTATTAAAGGAACACTCTCATAGTTTAAGTCCAAAATTTCTGCCTAACTCAAAATTGTTGTATTTTATTATGTTGAGGAATATCCTCAAGGCTCAATGTCCTTCTCACACCATCAATCTATTCCTATGGGAAAGATGGGGATTATTTAGGGTTGTGGAAGGTAGAGGACCTTCCCAAAGAAAAAACTTTGTCCTCACCCTGTTTGTTCTAGTTAATAGTTAACTAGCCTCAGACCAGTGCAGAAATCTTTGGTGAAGCTGCTTATATGATCAGGGCCTACATTAAATAGACACACTTTATCATAGCCAGCTCCATGTGTTTGAGTATTTAGATTGACAGTTCTCTAGTGAATTACAATATCCACAAACAGTATCACCATAACAGTATTTGGCAAAACTTATTCACAAATGAACTGTGACTTGGGAAATAGAGAATAGGAAACCATAGTGGGAGTACCACCCACCATGGAATATATAAGCATCAACAAATGGCATAACAAAAATTGATCTCTTTCCAGTTAATTGCCATCTGGTGATATTTTACAATATGAAGTTTAGGAGAAGAGATATTACATGCTGGCTCCAACACAAAAAAAGACTGAGGAGAAAAATTGTTAAAATAATACTTTGTTAAGACTCTGCTTTAAACAGACCTAATCATATTATATTCAACCACTTTCAAGCAAGACCTATTAAAATATACGATGTCTTGGATCTCTGAATTCCCAAGATTGATATCAGGGCTAGTGGGAGTCTGCAAAACACTGATGGAACTGAAAATGCCTAAATCCTCATTCACTCCAAAACACTTAAAGGAGCATGAACAGAGCTGATGGGGCTGTTCATGAGAGGGGCTTTGTGTAATGCACTTGAACTACCCTCAGAGTTCACTTGTATGAAGATGATTTTTCAGCTGAAAACAACTTCTTAGCGTTATTCTAATAGAGGGAAAACAAAGATAATGAGATGAACAACAGCTTAATGTTCAGTGTAGATCACTCTGTTAAAAGGGAATTAAAACGGTTAATTGTATGCCTGGACATGCACCCACTGGGGTCGGGTAATCCTTTAAACCACTAATTCATCAGGATAGCCCTGAGATGCATCTGTTTTGATTTACTTTATCTTCACTATACACACACACACACGCCATTTTAGTTATTTCTTAGTAAGTGTTATATCAACCATGACATCTGCTACCCCTTTGCTTGCCTGCTACCCATTTCCACCACCCTTTCTTTGTTATTTGCCTTCAGATTATAAACTCTTCAGAGTGGGCATGACAGATGGACAAACAAAAATGCCATTGAGTTGAGTGTAGCACCTCGCTTTGCTTGGCTAACTTTAATACCAGATATAACGTAGTCATGGTGCTATGAAAGCTTCCCCTCGCTCCTTTTCCAAATGCTACTCAATCGTCACAGATAGCTGCAATTTCTATTGCTCAATAAAAAAGTGTTTGAGAGATTTACTCTGATTGCCACATAAGAATATGATTGAGTGATCTTAATGTCCTAGTCTATTGACAGTCGATAAGATGGAAATACTACAAAATATTACTAACTTTATTTTTTTCCGTGGAAATCTCTGATTTCAACATTGTCATGCTGATTATTAATAAGTCATTTTTCAACCGTCATTAGTCAAGAGGAACATCTGCATATAATCCAGGGTGCACTAGGTATGCCAAAAGTAACATTTTAGATAGACAGATTTTGGAAAGCATGAAATTGCAATTAAAAATTAGAAAGGGATGGAAATGCACAATTTTTTTCACAGAAATCTTCTCTCATTGCAACCAACTCCAACTATATATAACTTTAAAAACAGACTGGAAACAATGGGCCTGATCCTGTTTCCATAGAAATTAATACGAGTTTTACCATCCACTTGAGAATGAATATAATTAGGCTCAATATCTTGAACATTTTAATCATATAAGGACAATTGGACCCAGAGCTGCAATTTTATCACTACTGCCTTTCTAAAAATCTCTCTTCTGTCCGCCATATTGTTATAAATCTCATTTTTTTACATCACTTTTCCTGTTAAGCTTTGTGCATAACTGGAGGACCTAACATTTTCATATTTGTAAGGTTCAATCCTTCAAAATGCTGAGCTCTCTGTCCTCAGTCCAACAAAGCAAGTAACTACGTACTTCGCTTTAAGCAGGAGAGCAGTCTCAACTGCAATGGGACCACTTGTGCACTTAGAGTTTAGTCACATTTAAATGCTTAACTGTATTGGGGCCCCTAGTGCTCAACATTTTGCAGGGCCTTGCCCTTTGTTTGCTACAGCTGGAAAAGACTGAAGATGGGTAGAAATGTCCAGGGGTCTAAAATATGGTTTAAATACGGTAATCTTTTGCAGTATTTTACATTCCTTCATTTGTTTTAGCACTTCAGTAAAATGAATATGTATTTCATCTTTGCAACCACTGTGGCCACATCAGACCCTGTTCTTCAAGGTGCCCATGCATCGCACATCCAATCCACAACAGCTGAAACACCATCAGTATTGCCAGTTTTATCAAGATTCTTGCAATTTTTCATGTATTTCCTGAAGCCCTAACTCCTGGATAAGGAAACTGCATAAGAATATCACCTTTCATTTTAAAAAGAAAGTAAGTTTCTAGCACTCATGGTTATGGAGAAAAGCTTGAAAACTCAAAGCCAGCACACCCGAAATGCTGAAACTAGAAAGCATATAAAAAGAACCCAAAATTAATTATTTTAAAAAAATCTCATGACTCTTATACCACTTTCATGATTTTTGGAGGCGTGACACATGATTTTTGAATGCTTGAGATTGGCAATGCTGCACCATATACCCTTGATTTCTTTTCTCCGCTCACATCTAATTCTATGGCCAAAAACAACAAAACAGACATTTAATTCCTAACTTCACAATCCTGTTTTTCTTTATTTTTTTACTTAGACCATTTGTTTTGACTCCACATCTTTAATTCCTACTCCATGTAGTGGGGTGAGGGAGGTTCACCAGTGAATGCAGTGCTTCTCAAACAGGTGGAGAGGGGTCTCTATTACTTGAAGTTGGTTGTAATAAACCAAGAGATAGCCAGCGGTTCTTGTGAATACATAGATGGGGAGGAGGGGAGAGGGCTGGTGGGAGGGAACCTGGTCATATTTAGTAAGGGCTAGATGGAATCTGGCACATGTTATTTCAAGTAAGGTTCTGCAATATCAAAGCAAGCCCTGAGCTATACTCCGGTATGAAGTGGATTAAAAGCAACAGCTAATATATAACATATTGCATAATCAAAATTAAAATTCTACAGACCCACCTTTACCAAGACAAATATAGTGTAATTAGATATTTTTAAGATTTAGAAAACAAACTCAAATTCCCTGGTGGTGATTTAGTTGAACTAATTGGTTGTCACCCTCTGAAGCCACATTTTAAATTCAGATCTGAGCAAAGTAAAACAAAATTAAAAATGTTACTCAACCAGCCATACAATCGTTCCCTATCAGCTCCATCTCCAGTGGACTTCCACATCATAATTTCATGTTAATCAGTCACAGTGGTCAAACTTTGTACCAACTATGGTGTATGACTGTGCAACACTCGCCTCATCAGAGACGTCTCCCTTCACATAAGGGTGGAAACGTACTGCTAATGAAACATGAGGCAGCCTATGCAGCACTTACACACTTAGTGTGTCTAGCTGGACTGTGACTAAACAAAAGACCTGGTTCCCCCTATGACCCACTGAAACTCTCATAGACTCTCCTAGCAAACTGGTTTTACTCTTTAAAACTTGTGGAGGAATCTGATTTATAAACTGATTTTGATCTTACACAAAATGTTATTTGATAAATAATTCTTAGTATTTCATTAAGAGGCATTCTGCATCAGTGAATTGTCATTAGTACCAATAAAGCATGTTTGCACTAAATGAAAAAAAATACGGAGAACAAGATACTGTAATTTCCTATAGCACGCTTTATTTTTCAAAGGGAATGGGTTCCTTAAAGCTAAGCCTCTTTAATCACCTTATAAACATGATCCTAAATTTAATAATTATTTTTATAAGATAAATATTCTTCTTCTTCTGAACAGTATAATGAGTGTTATCATGAATGCTGCAGTATATAGAGGTTCACTTATACTGGTTGGGATAAAAATATATATTACCATCTAAAGAACTGAAACTTACATTAAAAAGCTCAATAGTCATTCACTCATATGCACTTCCCTTTCCTCCTCTTCCTGCTTCCTCTTTATGGACCCAATCCAGCACCTCTTCTCTCAGGTTCCCCTTCCTTCTACCCATTCCCTCCCTGACCTTTCCTCCTGCATTTGAGTCTGTCACTCTTACTCCGACTTGCTGTTTATTTCTCTGCTCTGCTCCCTTCAACTTCTCTTTCTGGAATGTCTGTTTCATCTCTAACAAATCCCATGCTGTCCATTACCCTCATTTCTCACCCCTTTCCCTCACTTACAATCACCAAAGCCTAATGGTCTCACAATAGATTTGGGTCTAGGCTGCTGAAAGGCCCATAGATTACTTTACTTTCTCCCTCCCCCACACACACTACTTCCCTGTTGTGGCAGGACTCCCCTCTTTCTCTTCCCACTTTCAAACCTTCCCTTTAACTGTGATTTTGAAACAACAACATCATTTCTCTCTCTCTCTCCCCAACACAACTGCCATAAGCTACACCCAACCCCTGAATCCCCTTTACCACTTCTCTTGGCCTCCAACTACGGACCGATGCTTCCCATCAGTTGGAATCTCTCAACCTCATTTTCACCATGCATGATTCACTTCAACTTCTCTGTTTTAGTGCTCCCCTCTCTCTGACCACCACCTCCGCTCCTCACAATGGCTTCCCACTTACACCTGTCTTGACATCCTGTCCATTGCATAATATGATGCACAAGGGAAGGAGAAGAATTTGGGGAACGACAGACTTCACCTCAGTCCCTGGAAAAATTATGGAGCAGGTCCTCAAGAAATCCATTTTGAAGCACTTGGAGGAGAGGAAGGTGATCAAGAACAGTCAACATGGATTCACCAAGGGCAAGTCATGCCTGACCAACCTGATTGCCTTCTAGGATGAGATAACTGGCTCCATGGATATGGGAAAAGTGGTGGACGTGATATACCTTGGCTTTCACAAAGCTTTTGATATGGTCTCCCACAATATTCTTGCCAGAAAGTTAAAGGAGTATGGATTGGATGAATGGACTATAAGGTGGATAGAAAGCTGGCTACATCATCAGGCTCAATGGGTAGTGATCAACGGCTCGATGTCTAGCTGGCAGCCAATATCAAGCGGAGTGCCCCAGGGGTCGGTCCTGGGGACAGTTTTGCTCAACATCTTCATTAATGATCTGGATGAGGGGATGGATTGCACTCTCAGCAAGATTGCAGATGACACAAAGCTCGGGGTAGAGATATACACTGGAGGGTAGGAATAGGGCCCAGAATGACCTAGACAAAGAAATCTGATGAGGTTCAACAAGGACAAGTGCAGAGTCCTGCACTTAGGATGGAAGCATCCCATGTATTGCTACAGGCTGGGGACCAACTGGCTAAGCGACAGTTCTGCAGAAAAGGACTGGGGTTACAGTGAACGAGAAGCTGGACATGAGTCAACAGTGTGCCCTTGTTGCCAAGAAGGCTAACAGCATATTGGGCTGCATTAGTATGAGAATTGCCAGCAGATCAAGAGAAGTGATTATTCCCCTCTATTCTGCACGTGTGAGGCCACATCTGGAGTACTGCATCCAGCTTTGGAGCCCTCACTACAGGATGTGGACAAATTGGAGAGAATCCAGCAGAGGGCAACAAAAATGATTAGGGGGCTGGGGCACATGACTTACGAGGATAGGGAACTGGGCTTATTTAGTTTGCAGAAGCGTGTGGAGGGATTTGATAGTAGCCTTCAACTACCTGAAGGGGGGGTTCCAAAGAGGATGGAGCTAGGCTGTTCTCAGTGGTGGCAGATGACAGAACAAGGAGCAATGGTCTCAAGTTGCAGTGGGGGAGGTCTAGACTGGATATTAGGAAGATCTCTTTCACTAGGAGAGTGGTGAAATACTGGAATGGGTTACCAGGGAGGTGGTGGAATCTCCATCTTTAGAGTTTTTTAAGGCCCGTCTTGACAAAGCCCTGGCTGGGATGATTTAGTTGGGGTTGGTCCTGCTTTGATCAGTGGGTTGGACTAGATGACCTCCTGAGGTCTCTTTCAACCCTAATCTTCTATGATTTTGCTGCTGACCTTGACTCTCCCTAAACCTCTCTGTCAGTTCCATGGCATCTACCTATAATTTGACCCACTCTTCATTTCACACCGTTGCTCCTCTCTCCCATGATCCTGTACAGCTGTCTAATCCCCAACTCCTCTCTTCCCTTTTCCAAACATCTCTAAGTCTTCCACATTTACTTTTATGCTTCTACTCCCTGACACCTGTCCTGAACTTGACTCCCGGCACAGAAACATGCCACTTATCCCCATTCCCCTGCCCCTGCCCAACATCTAGCTGATTTCTCATATGCAAAGTTAAGACAACCTATCAGAAACTTCTTTCCCACCACCCCTCTCCCTTCCCATCTTTCTCTCTAAAACAATCTCTAATCCCTTTTCTCATTTTCATCCAATCCCATAAACTACTCCTTCCTAAATCTGCCTCTAAACCTTAACGGTGGTAACTTCAGTAATATTCAGGCAGAATAACTATCCAAATATATGGAATGTGTGACAGTCAGAGGTGCCAATCTGTTGATATAAGAACACCTGACGACATTGCTCAGGTTTTGTGCTGGAGTACAAATTTGATGAAGCTGGGATATATATTGCTTTTGGGATCTGTTGGAAATGGAAGTGGAACTCTTTTGGAGTGCTGGAGTCCATCATCAGCAGTTGCACAGGCAATGTAAAAGCATAACGGAATGCAAGAGATTTCCCCCAACTTGCTATTTCTGTAGTTTTCAGGCCTCCTGCTCAAGTTGGCCGAAATGGCCATCCACAAACCACGAGGAGGAAGCTCAATGGGGAGATGCTCTGTGACTGTGGGAGCTATTTCCAGTCCTATGATCATTCCTCTGGGCTGTGTCCACTGACTCCTTAGACATCTTTGAAGGAGCAGTGGACACCGTCAGGGATTCTCTGCTCAGTGTCCTCCTCTGGAGCCCAGATTTTTCAATCTGTTTTTTCATTTGTTGTCTGAATAATTCATTTGTGGCCTGGGTTCAATGGTTCCTCCCCTCAGTTGAGGGGGGCAGATCATTTCTTTTGGGTGGCCCTAGGCCCACCCATCCCAGTACCAACAACAGGTACCTCAGGCCCTAAAGGAGGGACCAAGGAGGAAACCCACATGACAGGTAGCTGAGAGCTTTTTCTCTTGGACTGAGGGAAGCCTGGGTAGCTGAGCCCTGAGCTGGAAGCCTGACTGGAGGCAGGAATTGATCAGGTACTGCGGCCTGCCTAAAACCCTGGGTAGAGGCAGACTGTAATGATCTTGGAGAGTGGGAGTGAAAGTCATGAATTTGCGACAGTCTGAAGCTGGAGTTAGCCTGCAAAGAAGGTTACCAGCTGAGCCCAGCTGGGTGGAAAAGTCAGTTGTTTATGCTATTTTCTGTTGGACTGCAAGTGAAAAAACTTTGAGGCCCTGGG
The DNA here is from genome assembly GCF_965152275.1 of Natator depressus. Classification (NCBI taxonomy): domain Eukaryota; kingdom Metazoa; phylum Chordata; order Testudines; family Cheloniidae; genus Natator; species Natator depressus. The sequence continues at coordinate 243,144,852 of NC_134235.1, read as the reverse complement.
GGAAGTGAGTGGTAGGAAATGGATCGCAGGGAAGCACGGTTGAATCATTCTGGGGTATTTGCTATTATTGCTTCTCGTGGGGCCCAGGGTCAGAGTTTGTTGGAGATGGAGAGAGGGCCCTGGCTCCTCTATCAACCTCCATTTTGTGGAAGGGGCTGTGATGGAGTTTGATTCTGTGTGAAATCCAGACCAGTGAGGGGTTGTATCACCACTTGCCCTGCAACACTGGGTGCCTTACAATGCTTTGTTGCTGTAGCTCCCAGCTTGGGACACTTACAGCCAGCCTCCAGGCATGCAGGCAGGACCGGATTAACACAAGGGCTTTAGGGGCTTCAGCCCAGAGCCTCAGGCTAAGAGGAGGCCCATAGGCCCGATGCGGCCTCCTGCTTCTTTTCTTCTGGCCTGCAGCAAGTCCTTGTTCCACGGACCAGACACCGGTCCCCAAGTGTCAGCGCCCCGCCCCTGCGAGCGCCAGCATGCCCCTGCAGCCCTTAGGCAAGAGGCATTCAGTGAATCTCTGTGCACTGCCCCCACCCCCAGTGTCGCAGCCAATGGGAGCTGCGGGGGCAGCGCCTGTGGGCATGGGCAGCGTGCATTGCACAGAGCAGCCTGGCCCCTCCGCCTAGGGGCCGGACATGCCGGCCACCTTGGGGAGCAGAGCAGCGCAGAGCCAGGGCAGGCAGGGACTCTGCATTAGCCCTGCTGCACCGCCGACTAGGAGCCAACCGAGGTAAGCGTCTCCCAGCCAGAGCCTGTACCCTGCACCCCAACCCCCTACGTCAGCCCGGAGCCCCCTCCCGCATCCAAATTCCCACCCAGAGCCCGCAACCCGAACCTCCTGCTGCACCCCAACCCCCTGTTCCATCCCTGGCCCCACCCCCCCCAGCTGGAGCGGCACCCCCTTCCACACCCCAATCCCCTGCCCCAGCCCTGAGCCCACTCCCGCACTCCAAACTGCCAGGGGCCCCACAAAATCTAATAGCCCCAGGACCACAAGAGAGTTAATCCAGCCCTGCATGCAGGTCACATCCTGAGTGTCTGTGTGCTATGCAGCCAGCCCTGGTTTTGCAACTCTGACTCCAGCAGCCCAACCTGGCATCCACCAACCTTGATTGAGACATACTAAGGTTCATTTGTTCTTGTAAACAGACAAAAGCACATCACAACTTATTAACTTAACTGGGGTAAATACATCCCTCCATTTAAACTCAGCACTGAATTGGTTTACAGTAAACGTAAAACAAATTTATTAACCATAGGACATAAATTAAGTTATGCCAAATAAGAGGAATAATGTTAGAAAGCATTACAAGCTTATAAAAGTGAAAACACCATATCTAGAAGTCTAAAATTTAATCTAGCAAGGTATAGGCTTTCTTCGGGATGGTTTCTCTACTGTATTCAGTTTCCAGAGACTTTAACCCCTTCTCCCCCTTGGTTGAATGACCTATCTTTCTCAGCTTGCAAGAGCTCTGTTCCCTTAGGTCTGTCTAGTGATGGATCCTAAAGATGGCTTTTGTTTTTGCGTATATCTTCCAGAGTTCAATTACCTCAGTTCAAGAAGCAGGATGACCATACTGTTCTTCCCTTCCTTTGGGCTTTCCATCCCCCTGTATGTAAATAGGGCTTCCATTGTCTTGATTCCACTATGCTTAATTTATATAGGAAACAGGTAAATAGCTGCCTTCTGTCTTGTCTGGGAGGGAACCTGTTTCTCCCTGTTTGGCCACAGACTTTAAAACTTAATATAATTAAGTATCCATATTTCCTCATATAGTGTTAATACATACATTTCACAGTGATTTTAATCACCAGTGTATCATTAGATTTCAGATCTATGCATTTATTCTCACTCTATGCACTTTTATAATAAAGTAATATTGTATACGATCAGTTGATTCAATTGCTTATCACTTTAGACCTCCGCTCTTTAGAGACCAGTAAACCTGTGAAATTGATTTTTATGAGGGTAACCCTTCAAAGTAAAGTTTATTAAAGCTGTTAGGAAGACAACATGGAGTCTGGTGGTAAATGAAGCTTCATGCTCTTCCTTCCCCACTTGTTAGCTTAAATGCAAATTGTTCTGTTTCCTGCCATCTCCTTTCCCTACTGTCTTGATGGTCCTGTTTACTACTTACATGCAAATATGGAACTTCGTTGCCTTTGCCTGAAGAACAGGCCAGTCAGAGATTCAAATTCACATTCCTTTGTCTATGTGGGACCTGTTTACCAACTCCCCAACATGCCTAGTTTAAGCACACTTTAGTCATAATTCCAGTATATACCCATATCTCTTAATACCCACCACGTACATATATCACTCAAAAAATATTTGATATTAGTTTTCAAATGCCATCTCAATGCATATTTTGTACAAAATGATTACACTAGTGTGTAGAGTGTGAATGCAGGGGTGCTCCGTGTCACTGGGGCATTAAACCCCTTTCCCCAACCCTGCCCCCCAGAGAAGAGAGAGTTACTGTAATCACTGAGTCAATGGCATGCCACCCACAGGGGCCCAGAGGTGAGCTGAAGACCCTTTCTTTTGTGGGGATGTTGGACTGTATATATTTTGTTTAACTCTGTTATCCCAGAAGAGGGTGAACCCAAATGGTGACCCAGCCGGAGGGCCACGTTGCTATCTACCAAAAGGTGGACCACCATAGCGTTGGAGTGATTGCTGGTGAGGGACACTGGGAACAGGAGAGAGCTGGGATACAGTGACCTAATCACTAGAAAGCACCACTGGTAAGCCCAGTCCCCATCACAGGTGGGTTTGGTAATGTTAACACCTGTCCACTAAGTACTAAACTGAGATAAATTGATTTGCCATCGCCCAATAACTAGCCATCAGATGGCAGCAACTTTCAGCCACTACTAATCCTAGGTTGAACTCAAACCACTGACCAAAAAAACACTGTATCCTTTCTTCAGTCTTGTCAGCCATTCAGTATTCTTGTAATTTAAGAATCAACATTTGGATGTAGAACTAACTCCATATTCATACAGACCCTCCTCCTCCCTCCCTCTCACTCTCTGTTGGGGGGCGGGGGAGGAACCCAAGCCCCTGATCTGGCAGTTATTCAGCACGTGCTTAACTTTACTCATATAAGTAGTCCCGGGACTGAATCCCAAGTCAGTTTTGTTTAGCACAGTGTTCTTTGTGAAACTTATACGAATAATATGCAGCACTATCTAATAGTCTATAAGTTAATGTAATCAGTTTCTACCTACCTACCATTTTTAAAATTAACCTGCAACTGAAATGAAATGTTCATTCACTGTACGTGACAAGCATGAATGGAACCTACAGTTACTGATTTATCAAAAAAAGGATCTTTCCTACTCCTTCTAAACTGAAATGCTGCCACATAAATTACAGTCCATTTGATCTTGGTTTACATTTACAACAAATTTTGATAAAATAATTTCCATAGCACTTTGAAGGCAACTGTTATTATAGGGCACATGGAAACAATTGTTTCCAACAATTTATTTTCCAAAACAACACTGATTTATTGCAGTCATATTAGAGAGCTAAAGATACAAAAACGGAACTCAAGTTTATAAACCACAGTAGACCTACATTGCTACATTCAAAATACATCATAAAATATTAACTTTTTTGCACAAATAACCACATCCATTTTAGTGCAGTTCACAAGCATCACCTTCTGCATTACAAAAGTATATTTTAAGTCACCATATCTAAAATAAAATTAAACATAAAACTACAATTACTTAATACCAATATTAAGGTGACTTACTCACCTTAAAGTACTGAACTAAGTTTAATGTTTTAGTACAAATAAATCATCTCTTCAATGTAATAGTGTAATAAACAATACTGACAATTTCTTTTGTTCCCAAGTTTCCCATAGCATCTAAGTCATCTAATATGAAAATCAGATCCAGCTGTATCTTTTTAAAAGGGACACCATCAAATTGAAACCAATAATTCTGTATGAAAATGTTGTACCTACTATAGCTATAAGCAACACCCAAGATTAAAAACTGCTTGATTTATGTATTTGAAAACGTCGTGTACAGCCAATTTTACTGCTTCTCCTGTGCAGTTATTTAGTAAGGAAGAAACTGACTCGCCGAAAAGATCAATATTACTACCAGTAGGGGAGCAGAAAAAAATGTAAAAATTCTAACAGAATTAGGAAACAAAATAAGGATATATTGTTTTTAGGCTGCTCTGTCAGAAATGGTTATTTGTGTCCTTGTTTTTTAATATAGTTCACCACCAAAAATTCAAGTTGGCAGTGTCCTTTTAACATATAAGGATTAATTTAGAATATTAAACTATCAGCTCTATTTTTAATCAGTCTTCTGAACACAGTGTCTATACTGGATACAATGTACTCAGCTGTTTTCTTTCTCTCTGAAACTGAACACCTTGTTGGAAAAGATAAGACCATCTCTTCTTGGCTAAATCTAGTTTTTTTGCCATACATTTTCACATTTAGTTGCATGAAAAATGCTACCAGTAAAGAAGTATTTTAAATGTCAAGAAGCAGTAGCAGGCAGTATGTTCTCTTGCTGATAATGATATCTTATAAAAACACATTCTTACAGGAACGACTTGCAATAGTATGTGCAATATGGGGGCAGAGGAAGGAAGATGTACAGATCTAATATTTTATCTTGCCTTTTAATTTGTTAATCCCCAACTTCTTGAAACAACCATGTAGGTATTTGTTATAAAATAGATAGGTCATCATTTGAAGATGATCATTTTATTGTAATTAATAACTTATACAACCATTTTGCACACAAAAATGTCCTATGAGGTTCTGCAAGGGTGTATATTTATATTTATGAGTCAGTCTATAGTGAGACTTACTGGATCACCTACTAAATACAAACTAAATATGATTTTTTCTATAGGTACATTGTTTTTAAGTGGACTCCAACATTTATTATAGAGGTTGTATAGTGTATCTGTGTATATTTGCATTACTGTGTGTTAAGAAAGTGGGATTGTGTTGAAACAGAGGAAAACAAATGTATAACCTCCACGGCAACCAAAAAACTCAGACATCCTGTACAGTGTTACATTTGTTTTTCTTGCAGTAATTGTTGCCTACAATAGTACAAACCCTCCATAAATTAGTAAAAATTAAAGTTTTGAACTCACAATTAACAAGATACTGAAATGATGTTCCAGAGAGTGATTAATAAAATTCTAAAAGGATGGGAGATTTTAAAACTGTTTCCATACCCAGCAGTGCTACAGCCGTTTATTTTCCTGGCTTTTCTGAAAGGCAATAGAGCCTTTCCTCCTTTTCAAACAGATCCATACTTTCAGACTTCTTGTGATTTCCCAAAAGATTTTAAATTTATGTTCAGGGCACCAGGAACCAGAAACTGAATTGTGTCAAGAAGCAGAATGTAAATGACTGCATTCTTAAAATAAAAGAAAATACTAAGACAATATCTGAAGATTTTGGACACAGGCATTCTTCCCATGAGGCCATGAAGAGTGGGCTCCATGACTGAAACAACTGAGGATGCTGCTACTATCTTCAGTCCAAAATCCTTCTCCCTAAAAAACGTATCTCACCAACCCCCCTCACACCAAGCATTTAATGTTTATTCTCTCTGGCTTGAACTGAAATCATTAGCTTCATTTTTAATCCTTTTTAACAGACAATATTAGCATTAGGAAAACTGCACAGTTTGCTTTGGAGGGGTTCCTCTGTTTTTAATTTGTTTTATTATAGAAAGGGGTATTTCTCAGAGGAAGCTAATTTACCTAGACATTCTGATCCCACTAACCAGTCCATGCAGCCACTAAAATGATGCCAAATGCAAAACTCTCCAAGTTACCACCACCCTCTTGCAAGGTGAGTCACCGTAGGAAGCTGTAAGTCAGGGTGACTGTTTGGATAGAGATCATCGTGGGTAGCTTTGATTGGGATTTAGTTATCAGAGTTTCAGTGAAAGGAAAAGCTTGTTGCGATGGGGTTTGGATAAGAAGATTTAGTGTTTAGCTGCAGAGCCTGAGGTTAGTTGTAAGAGCATCTCTGAGTAGATTAGGGTTAGTGTTGGGGGTCTCATGATTTGGGAGAGCTGAATTTAGGGAATTCAAGTGCAAGGTTTAATGCTTGGAAGTTGTCTGTGGGAGGTTTATTTAAATTGAATCTTAACAACAGGGCTTAGTTTGAGAAGGTCTCAGCAGGAAACGCTTTTTGATGGTCTTCATGGGATATTGTTCAATAGTTTGGGGGCTCTCCGTGAGTTAAGCTTAACTTGGGGTTCAGTATTGTGTCAGTGGGTGGGTTAATTTTGGGTATCTCAGTGGGGGGTTGTTTGGGAATTTCTTTGTATAGGGATCTCAGTATGGGTTTAAAGCATGTGAGGGGTCCAGCGCAATGAGTTTAGATTTTGGGAGAGTAAATATATGGAGACCTTGGTGCATTTAGTTTGGGGTGGGTGGCAGTGGGGGTACTTTTAATTTTGGGGGCTCAGTGATGGAAGGTTTCAGTGGAAGTTTTAAGTCTGAGAGGGGGACTCAGTGAGATGAATTTAGTTGGAGAAGGCTCTGTTGGGGGGGAGGGGTGTCTCACACTAATGGTCTCAATAGGTTGAGTTTGGTAGGGGTCTCAGCAGGATGAGATTAGTTTGAGGGGGTCCCATGTAGTTGATCTCCGTGGCTGAATTTGATGAGCAGATTAGGGAACTGGTGTTGGGGATCTCTGTGGGAAGCCTCAAATGAATGGTCTCAGTGGAGTGAGTTTAGCTGCAGGGGATCTCACATGAATGCTCCCAGTGACACAAGCACAAGTAGGCACATTGGGGAGCTCTCATAAATACTGTTGGTGGTGTAATCTCTGTTCAGATGGATTTCACCTGAAAGCCCTCAGTGGGGAGGTTTCACACAATGGTCTTACTGGGGTGGGTTTGGCAGGAGGGTCTCTGGGGTGGGGCGGATCTCACAAAATGGACTCAGTGGGGTGGGTCTCGCAGGAGGGTCTCTGGGGATCTCACACAATGATCTCAGTGGGGTCAGTTTGGCAGGGAGATCTCACACCATGATCTCAAGGGGGTGGGTTTGGAGTGAGTCTCTGGAGACCCCACACCATGATGAGTCTGGCAGTTGGCTCTGCAGCTGGGGGGAGGGCGGGTTTCATGATACTGGCAGTGGGGTGAGTTGCGGGGGTCTTTCATCTGACTCTGAACCTGGTGTGTGGGGAGGAACTGGGGGGCTGTCACACACGAGGCTCACAGCAGCGTGGGCTGGGGGCTCTCACAGGAGGCGCTTGACGGGAGAGGGCTGGGGGCTCGTGCCGAGGGGCTGACAGGAGGCGTCCAGCGGCCGGGAGGCTGAGGGCGGGGCGCTCGACGGGGCGGGCTGAGGGCGGCCGGGGGGCTGAGGGCAGCCGGGGAGCTGACACGGGGCGCTCGGCTGGGCGGGGGAGGCTGAGGGCGGGAGCTTGGCTGGGCGGGCTAAGGGCGGCCGGGGGGGGGGGCTAAGGGCGGCGGGGGGGGGGGTGAGGACGGGCGCTCGGCGCGGCGGGCTGAGGGCGGCCGGGGGATTGATACCGGGCGCTCGGCTGGGCGGGCTGAGGGCGGCCGGGGGGGCTGACACCGGGCGCTCGGCGGGGCGGGCTGAGGGCGGCCGGGGGGGCTGACACCGGGCGCTCGGCGCGGCGGGCTGCGCTCGGTGGGTCGGGCTGAGGGCGGCCGGGGGGCTGACACGGGGCGCTCGGCGGGGCGGGGCGCACACGAGGTGGGCTGCGGGGGACTGTCTCCCAGGGCTGCCCCGTTTGCCGTCGCCGGGCAGCCCCGCTCACCTGTGAGACCCCAGCCCCTTCCCACTCCGCCCAGCCCGGTCCCTCCTCTGCGGCCGCAGCACTCACCGAATCTGGCGGCGGCGGCGGCTCCGGCTCCGGCTCGGGCGCGCGGGAGCTGGCTGTGCGGGGCGACGGCGAAGACCAGCAGCAGCAGCGGGAGCATGGAGCCGAGCGCCCCCATCATGCCTGGCCCATCGCAGGCGGCTGCCCGGTCCGCTCCCTCCGGCGCTCAGTCCATGCTGCCTTGTCCGGGCTGGCGTCGCTTCCCGGCGGCTCCCTAGATCCGGCAGCAGCTTCAACACCCAGGACAGCTACCAGCGCCGCCCGCCCCAGCCGGCCCCTCCCCGGACTCCCTGCCAGGCAGGCAGCGGGAGGGGGAGCCGGCGCACAGGCGCCTCCTCCCTGCACATGAATGAGCTCCGCGCTGCAGCTGCTTCCCATTGAGCCCCACGGGCCAGGGCTCCCGCCCCGCCTCCACCCTGGACTGGGGTTGAGGGGGGCTCCCCCGCCCACCCCTGCTCCCCCCAGGACTGAGGGAGGGTGGGCTTCCCTAATTGCCTCTCCCCACCCAAATGCTTCTAAACCCGCTCTGCCCCCAGAGTGAGGTTCCCTATCAGCAAACATTGGTGCCTGCAAGGTGCAGGAAAGATCAGGTATTTAAAACAACAAAAAGGGGCCTCAGGGTGAGATGAGGCTCAAACGCCCCAAAATATCATTTTCCCACCATTACCCACAAACACCGTTTACATTTTGATCTGCTGCCAGAAAGACATGTTTCCTTCTAGTCTCCTTTCCCCATTACTAATGATATGCTTTTACAGCATCCAAACTGCTTCCCTGAATAAACTAAAGATAGTTAGGCCCCTCCTATTGGGTTCCAGGCTAAAGGACCCTTTCCCAGCCTATGGGGAGGATCCACTGGGCCCGGGACTCAAGTAATTATGGAGAACAACAGAAAAAATAACAAGGACAGATGGTAGGGTCAAAAGTAGGGAAATAGTTAGGTCCCTGCCCCACGGGTTAGGGTCTTTCAGACCCACTTCTCCCCCCCACCCCCAACAAATTTTTGCCCAGTCTCCCCTTCCTCCTGTGGGCACTGCCAATATTTTAACAATGGTTCCCACCAATATTGCCCTTTCCCCATCTCCCCCCCCCCAAAAGCCTATCTCAGGGCAAGCTCGGTAAAACAGGAGGGGGTGGGGAGTAAAGGACTTGAGAATCTATTCATCTGTTTTCCACATCATCATAACCCAAGGAGGGAGGAAACAACGTTATATTAAGTGCAGTTACTGGATAAGTTTACAGTAAATATATCAATATAGTAAGAACAGTTCAGCCTGCTTAATTTTAAGTGAGAGGGAAAGAGTTGTAGAGGGGTGTTAACTGTGTGTCCACCTCAAAGAGATTTTTTTCAAAATACTTGCAACTTCTCCGTGAAAACGTTATTTCTCATTCAGAAGTATTTTAAGAGCCCACGGATGAACCATATCCAGCAGGGTTGATTTAGAAGTATTTGGATAGGATGTGTCTCCCTTAGAAACCTAGTTATCACCCCAACATTCCCTTTAACTGAATGGCTGGCTATTAACTAGGGGTCAGGGGGATCTCGGAACAACCTCTGCCAGAAAAAAACACTGCTTTTATTTGCCCTCATAGGCTCTTCTCATCACCTCACCATTTTGATAGATCCTTTAGTGTGACTAATTTAAATCCCAAGAATCTTGCATTCTTTAGCTCACACAGCTGTCCTGTTATTGCTCTTGCTATCAAGCCCAGGGGCATGCAGGCAGCTGGACCCCAGTACCACACACTGTTAATGACTTAATTCATATATTGTTGCTAGGCCTTTATGAAGGTTTTTCTTGCTTCAGCCTTTATGCAAATGACCTTTCATTATATTTGATGACATTTCTTCTTCCCCTTTATACTGGGCTAGAATCATTATAGCCTCTCATTCACAAACTTTATAACGTTGGAATAAAGCGTTAGCTGTCACTTATCATAGATGTGGCGCTGCAGCATACATGAAGGCAGAGCATTGCATTCTGGGACCCGTAGTCTCTCGTGGTTGCCCTTCCATATTAAAGTTTAAAGTGACTGCAATCTCCTCTTTGTTATGCAAATTTTGTGCAGACCCCAGCATTCCTACATTTTGCCTTTATGAGCAGTTTGTGAGCCCCTCCCTTAAGAGGTAGGAGTGATAGTTGTGGACGGGTTATAGGGTTGCTTCCTTACTTAATCGTGGTGAAGAAAATGACAATTCATGACTTCTTGGAAAAACACAAGTTTGGAAAGTAGTAGGCACACAAAAGTGAAGATTATCATGATATCTAATTTCACCAGAAATCAGGGAGTTTGGGGAGGGGAAAACCAAAAAGAAAAAATAGCAAGTTAGAGAACAGACACACAGAGATGGAAGTGCTGCAAGATAAATTAAGCTATGCTCATGGGTCATGCAAACCATTTGGCTTTAAAGCCAGCAGTAGAGGAAACAATGAAAAAGGCCATGTGAACGTACAGGAAAGTGCAAAAAATGACTGAGTTAAGAAGGGGCAAATGGCAGGCATAATGATATAACAAGTTGTTTAATATATCACAAAATAACTAACGTTAGTGCAGATTATTGTAATTCCTATTGTTTGCAGTGAGCTATCTTCATAGCAACTAAACATTTATTAATGAATACAATGTAGAGCATCATGGAAACTCAATACATCTGTATGCATAGTGTGCAGGTGACTGGAAAGATTACAACATTAATATTTAAAAATGTGAACTTGAGACATAGAAGGCAATTCATCAAAGAAAAGAAAAATAATAGGAAATCTTTTAAGTACACAAGGCCAGTGAAGTCAGGAGTAAGGCCTCAAAGAGAGGATAAAGATAGTTAATTGACAAGTGAGATAGACATTCCAAAACTATTGAAAGGGCCACTGTAACAGGGTCGGCACCCACCTCTCGCGAGTGCCCCCTCTGGTTGGGTGCGTCCGTGGTCTTTAAACCAGTCCCAGCCCTGCTGTTGGGCTGCACCCCCAGGGCTGCCTGCTTGGAGGACCTCTCCATTGCTCCTTACCTGGGATGAGTGTGGCAGGACCCTGAGGCCTCCAGCAGGGGGGCTCTGGGCCTAGTCCACCCCATCACATTTCTCCCCTCCCCGACAGGATTGGGGTAGTAGTTCAGTAGTGAGTACTCTCTCATTTTGCCCCTCATTCGCAGGGTCTTTCCCCTCCCAGACGTCTCTGTTTGGAGGGCTATTAGTTATAGTCTCTCTGTGCCCTGATCATAGGCACTGACTTCCTCTGTTCCCCGGGGGTGCTTGACCCCCAGTACGCCCCAGGCCTCACCTACACTCCATCCCTTCCACCAACCCTCACCCCCGCCCCTTCCCGCCTCCTCCCACCAGCGCCTCCTGCATACCGCTGAACAACTGATAGCGGTGAGCGGGAGGCGCTGGGGGCAAGGGGGAGGTGCGACCTATGGGGTTACCAGTGGGTGCTGGAGCACCCACAGAGTCAATGCCTATGGCCCCGATCTAGCAGGGTCCTTTTCTCTCTGGCCTCTTCACTTTGAGAATCTGTATTACTCCTTGCCCCTTTCAATCAGGTCTCCCTCCCCCAGACCTCACTGTCTGGAGAGCTTCTAGCCAGGCTTTACCCTGTGTCCAGAGTCGAAGCTCCCAGGTCTTTCTTACCTGGAGAGCATGTTCATGGTCCTTGACTCACTTTTGCTTCCTGGGCTTTGGGGTCTCTGTACGCCACACCTCTAACTGTGTTTCATAATCATACACCGTGTGGAGCAAGCGCTCTTTTTCCTCGGTGAACTGGAGCTCTTCCGTCACCTGCTCATTCTTGAACTTGAGATCCTCCAGTTCCTTTTCTGCTGGCTCCAATCATTTCACCATGTCATCCTCTGTTAGGAGGGAGCTTATAAAGCCTGCATGCACTGTTTCCTTCCCTATCCTAGGTCCTGTTCTTTATCCCAACCCTTCTCTTTTGCCTCTGCAAGCGGGGGTGAATCTGTCTGGGCCTCTGTACTAGTTAGCACACTGGGTATTTTAGCCTGAGTTCCCACAGTGTTCTGCTTGATGCTGAACTCTATCGAGGTCCCTGCTGTACTCTGCTGGGCCCAGGCCTTTTTCTGGGTCTCTATTGTATCCGGTTGTGCCCACTGATCCTTCTGCCTCTGGGCCTGGGCCAATGCTGCCTGCAAAGCCTCTGCCCCTTGGCTTCCACTTGTACCCGGGCCAATTCCTGCTCTACCCGGACCAGCTGGCTAATAACTTTTTCTCTGGAGATGTTAGCCTCATCCAACTCTTGCTGACACTTCCTCAGCAGGTTCCTCACATCTGGGGTATTCTGGTCTCGCTTCTGGACTCTTTTCTGGGGTCTCCTTACCCTACTTCTCCCACTAAGACAAGCTGGAAATCCCTTACCCAGCTCGGTGCTCCACCTAGTAGGACCTTCAGGAATTTCACAAGGACCACCTGAGCCAGGTGCTTCTCCACCTAGCTGGTTTCGGGGCAAAGCCAGCGTATTGCCAGGTCTCGTAACTTCTTGGCCATTACCCGTGGTCATGCCCCTCATGGGAACGATTCCATCTGGAACTTGTGACTGTACGCCTCTCGAGTCAGCCCTAGCTGATCCAAAATGGCTGCCTTCACCACAGGGTAGGAACTTGCCTGCTCATTGCTTACCGCCCAGTAAGCCACCTGTTGCCCAAGTTGACTCTTTCCAGGCTGCTGCCTTGGCTACCCGCTCAAAGGTCCAGAGAAAGACCTCAGGGTCCTCATCTGATCTGAGCTTCGCTAGGCCGGGAGCCAACTGACACCAGTTCTATCACCAACTGGGTTCTGGGGTGTGGGGTGACCCAACCACCTTTGTATCCACTCCTACTGGTTGGAGTGGATCTCCTGCCACCGTTGCTGCACTGCAAACTGGGCCTCCTGTTGCCTCTGCAGGTTCTTCATTACTTGCATCAGCAGGGCCTGGGGCCACTGCTGCTGTTTCTGCTGCATAGCTGCCTCCTGCTGCTGCTGGCCTGCCACCAACAGACGGATCACCTCTCTCATGGTCATGCCCCTTGGTGATCAGGGTTTGGTCTGAAGAATCCCCACTTCTGGTACCAAATGTAATGGGGTTGGCACCCACTTCTTGTGAGTGCCCACTCTGGTTGGGTGTGTCCGTGTTCTTTAAACCAGACCCAGCCCTGCCTTCAGGCCATACCCCTCACCCAGGGCTGCCTACTTGGAGGACCTCTCCACTTCTCCTTACTTGGGATGAGTGTGGCAGGATCCTGAGGCCTCCAGCAGGGGGCCTCTGGACCTAGTTCATTCCACCACAGCCACTTTCAAAGTTGGTAAGCCTAAAATATTACCAACAAGATCCTATTTTACCTTAGGACTAGCTCTTATTTTCTAGTCCTTCTGATATTTTCCAGCAAATACTTAGTTTTTGCAGGATTTCTTAGTCCCATGTATTTTTCATCAGTTCTGCATTGCACCTTTGTGAACACACACCCAGGCAAAAACAAAAAAAAGCAAAACCAACATATAAAAAACCTGATAAGGTTGATAGGCCTAAAAGTTAACCTACATATTCTTTCCACTGAAGAATTTCTTGCTCTAAAACTAGTGATTATGAAACAGTGAGTAATTTGGTGCACATACTAGGTCTTATAAATGTCCATTTTGGAGAAAATACTGAAAACAAGTATCAGACAAAATAAAATAGCTAGAACGTTAATTATGATTTGGATGTTGTCAAGGTTCCTCCCCCACTCTGAACTCTAGGGTACAGATGTGGGGACCTGCATGAAAAACCTCCTAAGCTTATCTTTACCAGCTTAGGTCAAAACTTCCCCAAGGTACAAAATATTCCACCCTTTTGTCCTTGGATTGGCCGCTACCACCACCAAACAAATACTGGTTACTGGGGAAGAGCTGTTTGGACACGTCTTTCCCCCCAAAATACTTCCCAAAACCTTGCACCCCACTTCCTGGACAAGGTTTGGTAAAAAGCCTCACCAATTTGCCTAGGTGACTACAGACCCAGACCCTTGGATCTTAAGAACAATGAACAATCCTCCCAACACTTGCACCCCCCCCTTTCCAGGGAAATGTTGGATAAAAAGCCTCACCAATTTGCATAGGTGACCACAGACCCAAACCCTTGGATCTGAGAACAATGAAAAAGCATTCAGTTTTCTTACAAAAAGACTTTTAATAGAAATAGAAGTAAATAGAAATAAAAAAAAATCCCCCCTGTAAAGTCAGGATGGTAGATATCTTACAGGGTAATTAGATTCAAAACATAGAGAACCCCTCTAGGCAAAAACCTTAAGTTACAAAAAAGATACACAGACAGAAATAGTTATTCTTATTATAAACAATTCTTTTCTCAGCCATTTAAAGAAATCATAATCTAACACGTACCTAGCTAGATTACTTACTAAAAGTTCTAAGGCTTCATTCCTGGTCTATCCCCGGCAAAGACAAAATATAGACAGACACACATACCCTTTGTTTCTCTCCCTCCTCCCAGCTTTTGAAAGTATCTTGTCTCCTCATTGGTCAGGTGCCAGCGAGGTTACCTTTAGCTTCTTAACCCTTTACAGGTGAGAGGAGATTTCCTCTGGCCAGGAGGGATTTTAAAGGGGTTTACCCTTCCCTTTATATTTATGACAGATGTACACGAGAAAGATTTACAGTACATCTCTGTCAATGAGGGAGGGATCATGTCTAAAAAACCTGAAGATTTTTTTATAGTAAAAAGTGTTGATGGTGGAAGCATCGAATATAATTTATCTGGACATACCAAATGCTTTATCTACAGAACATATGAAAATGTGATCTACAGGCCAGTAAGGATAATGCACAGGAGAGTATGTGCTGCCTAAAGGGATAAAAAAAATCTAGCTCAGATATTGAGCAAGGAACTTGAGTAAAGAAGTTTCAGATACTGTGACGTGACCAAAGAACATTACAGGGATCAGCGTTAGGACTGATCTGGTTAATTTTGTACTGTTAGGTAATGAATTTGGCGCAGAGGTACAAGAAGGTGGAAAAAATTGTTGATAGAATTTGGAGGGATGCAAGAGTGGAGGGTAGTTAAGTTGATGAAAAAACAACAGAAAAGTGGTTTAGTCAAATCAAAACAGAAAATGTCCAGGGTAATAGATCCAGGGATAAAAAACATGAAAAAGGAAACTATTTCAACAATCAAATAATACCAAATAGGTTTTTGGATGGAAGGGACAAACAATATGAAGGAGATCAGAATAAATATTTAAAGGTATGAGAAAGTTTGATAGCGCAAATATTCTAGAATATGTAAATAGAACCATAAATCTTTCACTATGTATTGGACTAGTGAGGTAATATTTGAAAAACTCTCTGCAGTCTAGTTTCCTTATTACAAATGAGGGCAATCAGAATGCCAGAACTGTACACACACATACACAAGAATCATAGGGGCTGTGTTCATATGTTTGTGTAGGGTGGAGTTATGCATTTCACGTACTTCAATCTAATATTGGAGAACAAATCCAATTGTAGGTTAATACAGGTACAAAGTAGAGTCTGTACAAAAGGTCAGTTTCAGCTACTAAGTACAGTGGTTAACATTATAAACAAATACTCCCTTAAACAAATAGCATCAGAATTGCATTCTTCACTTTATTTGTTCCAGGTAATCAAGTCTTCTGAGCAGGTAGAGTGTAAATTATCTGTTCTGTTAATGGATCCAAAAACTACAGGGATCTACCAAGTAGTTTATCTTAGATAAATTATATGCTTTAGCAACCTATATATCTTGCCACAGCTTTCAGATTTTTGTGTGAGAGAGATTTATGGTATATTCCTGTCCATTTGAAACAAAATGTAGGCCACTCATTTTGGTCCTGCTGGGATCTGCTTCTGATGAGCCAATCGTCCAGGTAAGGGTAGATGTGGATGCCTTATCTTCTCAGTTGCGCAGCTACCACAGCTAGGCATTTCACAAAGATTCTCAAGAGCTGTGGAAAGTCCAAATGGCAATACCTTGTACTGAGTGATTTGGCCCTACTGTGTATCTCAACTACTCCCTGTGGGCCAGGTGGATGACTATTTGAAAGTATGCATCCTGCAGACTAAGAGCCATGAACCAGTCTTGAGTAGCAGAGATGGAATTACGGACGCAAGAGTTACCATCATGAATCTGAGGCAGCATATGTATTTGTTCAGTCTCCTCAGATCTAGGATAGGATGAAAAAACCCTTTTTTCTTTGGAATTCAGGAATAAAAGCCTCTTCTTTATTCCTGAGGTACCTCTTCTATGGATCATAAATGAAGCAATAAGGCCACTTCTTTCTGTAATAGGATCTTGTGAGAAGTCCCTAAAGAGGGATTTGGAAAGGGGGAGATAGGAAGTGGACATGAATACAGTTGCCCTGGGCAACGATGTCCAACACCCATTTGTTTGATGTGATAGTGGAGCTAGTCTAGTGAAAAGGGGTAAGATGGTGCCTGAAGATGGTAGCAGACTTTAGATTGGTTACAATTTGACTCCTGACACTCCCACCAAATCTGCTGCCTCTGAGATGGTGCCAGGTGTGTGATGGAAGAGGAAGAGGAGGAGAAATGTCTCCTGGAGTATTAGGGAACTTTTACTTGCAGGTACTCTTGCCACCCAATCTGGAAAGGGGTAGTCTCCTCTGTCTTTGAGGTTGGTGTTTATATACCTTTCAGTGTGTAGGTCCTTAAGGATGAGCAAATGGTGCACTTAATCTGTTCTGCTGATAAAGAGCTCCATCAAAGGGCAGGTCCTCTGTGGTGGTTTGCCCCTCCTTTGGAATGTGTGATGCCAGCAGCCATGAAGAGCTCCTTACGATAGCTCTGGTCATTGACTTGCAACCACATGTGATGCATCCAAGGCCACTTGCAATGCTATTCTGGAAACCATCTGGCCCTCTTTTACTGTCTCTTTCAATTCCTACCTATTCTTCTGAGGAATTTTGGACAGTAAGGGAATTACTTTTTCTCAGGTGAGGAAGCTACATTTTCTAAACAGGCCCTAGTAGTTCACAATGCTGAGGAACATACTTTGCACCCAAAGAGGTACAGGTCCCTTTTCCTTGGGGGCACTTTTTGTGGACCTGTACTTTTCTTGCACAGAGGACACCATCAGATACCCTAGACACACCTGGTATCTCTTTTCCACTCATTTAGATGTGGGGAGGCAGAGGGACTGGGGTGTGCCATAGTTCCTTGCCAGTTCATACATGCCCTCATTGATTGGGAGGGTGATCCTGGCCAGCATTATAAAGCTCAGTATGTCAAAGACCTTGTGAAACTTTTCTCGGATTACTGTGGTTTCAGTGCCCAGTGTCTCTACACTCTGGGACAGGAGGCCCTAGAAAGCTCTGAAGTCATCAACTGCCGGTGCCAGGGCCAGTGCACTGCCTTATCTGACAACAATGATTCCTTCACTGGAGATTGAGGTTGCTGCTGTCCCTCCATTGTTACCTGCTCCTGGAGTTTGACATCCGACTCTTGAATGAGTGGCCTGGCTAAAGATGTCACTGAGGAGCCAGTTCTTCTCTTCTTTGACATAGGGGAGGTGGGATCTGACATTATGACATATGTGATGATGGTCCCCAGTGTGACCAAGGCTGCATGTTGTAAAGGTTGAAGTTGGCTGGCCCAGTGCCACTCACATCCTGCTTGAGGTGGGGCCTGGAATGGGCGGCCTCTGGCACCTTCCCTGGGGTCACTCTGAAAAGGTATGGGAGAGGGATCTCTACTCAACATCAGTGAAAGCAAGTAGGTTGGCAAAGGTACTGAAGTATGGGCCATAGGATGGGGCAGCTCCAGTGCTGGTAGTGCCAGTGCAGGCTGTTGCTTCAGTGTGGAGGATGTCTCAGGTTCCCCTGTTGGGGTATAACTCAGACCCTGGCTGGGCTTGGCCATCTGTGCTGGTGGCTGAGCTCCATACTAGGTTGGGAGTTTTATCTCTGGAAGAGTGGTGTTTTAGAGTCCTCTTTGTGGAATAGACCCACAAGGTGCTTGTAGTTATGTTTGTGCTGTATTTGGTTTTGCTTTGCAGTGTCACTCTTTGGTCTTGTGGATGCTGGGGTAATCTGTTTTCTTCCACACAGTATATAAAACAAATGTTTACATTAAAAGGTGCTGAAGGATTTGTTAATCTGCTGGGGCCACGGCTAATGCAGTCAGTGACGAAGTCATAGGTCTCAAGGTTGTTGGTGTTGATGTTGTTGAGGACTTCTTTGAGATCCCGGAATATAGTGCCTGTTTGAGGGAGTACTGGCCAGTGATGATTTCTTCAGCTGCAGTCTGGTTGTTAGCATTTGCTCTAGGTCAGAAGTGACCCATATAGACTGCTCTAGCAGATGTAGTTTGAGCCAAGTGACCCTGGAGTTGTGAGTCCTCAAAGAGACTCTGGCAAACAGAGCACCTGTCCAGGACATTTTTTTAATCAAGATATATAAGTTGTATATAAGTTTTTTATATTCATGTTATTGTCAATAGAAAATTTAAAGATTTAAGGGATTTTTAATTGAAAATATTAATGATTGTGCTAACTTTTAGGAATTGTTGAATGTTTGTGTCTGTTCCTGGCTGTAATAGCTTTTAAGGCCAAAAAAGAGCTGCTCCTATGATAATCTGCAACTTATTTCTACATATATATATTGAAAAGGGAGAAAAAACATGTTTTTTCTGGTTACAACAATTAATATTGTTTATTTATTATACACAGATGTTTTAAAAGCTAAAAATAAAATGTCAAAAAATAATTTTTAAATTTCAAAATAGTTAATAACAAAGAGCTTGATCCTGAAATGGGATTACTCACACTAGTAAGCACTCTGTGTCACAGTAAGTGTTTGCAGCATCAGGGGACTAATGGCACTTATTACAGATGAGAGGTAAAACACGGGCCTTGTTTACTGGTAGTCATTAAAAGCACATGATGCTCTTCCCAACAGTACGGCCTGGTATCTTTTCTTATCTAAATTCTATTGGGTAGTTGCTCTTTATTTAAAATTACTAATTTTGTTTAAATAAAGTACAGTTCACTTAATTATTGGGCCAGATCTTTTTTGCTGTAAACAGGAGTAGCTCCACTGAAATCAATGGAGTTTCACCAGTTTATACCATCAGAGGATCTGGCCCTCTCTCTTTACAGTTCTTTATTTTGTAGTGTTACTGTGTGCAATTTAAAGGCTTTTGCCATTCACTCCAAAGGTAGCTGAATTTGGGTGACAGACTATATGATTCCTGCATGTTTGTCAACCTTGTAGAGTACTTTGAGATCTTTGGATGATGGACACTATGGTCCCAGTCCTGTGAACATGTATGTGTGTGCTCGATTTTCAGCATGTGAATATTCCCATTGATTTCAATGGGTTAAAGTTGAGAATTAGCTTAAATATTTGCAGGATTAAGGCCAATAGGCTATCAGCTGTTGACATCATGTGAGTACAAAATATACAGCAGTTTCTGTCAATGCATAATGCAGCGCATTTGACACTAGGGTATATTCGTAGTGTTGTGAGAGGCTGACTAAGCCACCACTACAAATAGTCCTTGGAGGTTTGGGAATTTCTTATGAATGGGAAAACACCGGGAAAAAACAAAAGATTTACCACAGTTAATGTATCACACTATTAACAACCCTAAATGAATGCTTTCACAGCACAATGCAGTTAGAATAAGAGAAGTGTGTTTACACTTCGTGGGAGAACATTTAGGATTATTCTCATGAGGCAGCAGCAATTTCATCTGGAAGATTTTATAGAAACGGTGGAAAAAATCCTGGTAGGGGTTAACTTCCTGTTTGATTTTATTGCTGTTTTTAACTAGTATAAACTGGTATAGTATTTTCTACTATACAGTTTGTAACAATGCTTGCATTACACTGTGCTAAAAGGTTTACACTAAGTACTTCCAGGTAATAGAGGAGGGAAATGAAGACGGAGACACAAAAAACTCCTCCAGGACTACATGAGTGATGGGGCAATGTAAAAAAGTAGCCTGATTTTAGTGATGACTGATGGGCTGCAAGCTGCTATTTGATTCCCTATGCTGCAGCTGGATGATAATAATAATTTTGTGTTGCCAGAGCAGAGCTGTTGGAAAGGAGCTTAAAATGGAGTGGTCAGGGCCTGAGAGCTGAAATGCAGTGAGAGCTGTGAGAACAGCAATAGATAAGATTTATGTTAACTGAAAACGACAAATGAGACTTACATTAACTGAAGACTTCAGCATCTGCTTATGTGAGTGTTTGTAAGTGATATTTTGAGCTGATTTGGAGGCGACACACATTCTCCAGGGTTTGGTACCAGATCAAGCTTTCTTAGTTTGTATGGAGGTTTGGGTTGTGTTGAAAAATTTTCATAATCTTTTATGCTAGATTAGCCATGGGCAGGGTAGCTTTTCTTAATGTAGGCTTTTGCTCACAGGTCTGGGCAGAACCCAAACCACTGTGATTTGGGGGAATTGAGGATTGTATTTGAATTATTCACATAGTCCTTGTGGAGATACTGGCGCAGATTAACAAGACTATTGGAGCTGCACTTCATATAAATCTCATTGGTGAGGGGGCAAAGGTGGCATTTTTTCCTGATCCTGTGCATGGCAGACACAATCCTCTGTCCCCAGCACAAGATAGAGCAGCCTTGCCATTGCTCTATCTTACACAGGTTGCCTTTGAATGAAAGGGACTGATGTAGTAGCCAGACATCCAGCAGACATAGAAGCTCTCCAGCCATGACCACTACAATGAGTATCTGTGGATGCTCAGAACCTCTGGAAGTCAGACCCAAGGTGTCCAGTTTGGGGCCAAACTCAGTGGCCACTTTTGAGAACTTTGGACTAAGAAGAGGTATGTAAGGCTCAGTGTGGAAGGGGATAGTTCCAATGAGAACAGGGACAGACTATTTATGTGCCCAGAAAGTGGCTCCCTTTAGAACAGAAAGGGAGTTTGAGAAGTTTGGACAGTCTCTAAGGTAAAGGGATGGCTTCAGTGGGACTGGGGAAAATAAAACCCTCTCTAGAGAAAAGAGATCAGAAAAAGATTAGGTAGCCTCTGAAGCAAAGGATTAGGATTGGTCTCATACAAAATGAGGAATGTGTGATTTGGGAGCTTCAGTGGGACTAAGGAAAGCACGAGCAGACTGAAAACATTTAGGGGTAGGAATCACTACAGGGAGCAGCAAAACTTAGAGGCACAAACCATCTACAATAGCTCAGCTTTCCTTGTGTCGCAATCCACATAGACAAAACCAAAGTGGAATATGCTCCCTTATCTGCCTCTAAGAACCTGAGCCAGTCTGTCTTTGGAATGCTTAGTGTCCTACCCAAGTTCCTGAATCAATAAAAATGCTATTAAAATAAGGATTCCGGGGTCATCTGACTAAGAGAACAATGATATACTAAAGAAACTCTCAAGAGCACTTGGGAAAAAACTGCTATGTTTCTTGTTAATACCCATCATTAGTGCAAATCAAATGTGCTACAGATTTTACCATTGTAGTATTTAGCCTAGACTCACAGTGATCAGTACACCAGAGCTGCAAATTAACCCCCTTCCTGCCAAGTTGAGCAGTTGGCTCAGATTTTATTTTAAGGCAGAATAGGGTCCCTTACAATTCCAATGGAAAGAAAGCCAAGAAAAGAGAAAGCCAAGTAATGTGCCAACTAAGAGGCAAGAATTTCAAACTAATCACAGTATCCCACCAGTGCTACTGACATACACATATTGCTGAAATCACTGCATATCAATCTCGTGTGAAAATAGGATGAAGCCGGAAAGCCAAACTAGTGTGTGTCAGTGAGAGATTTAAAGAGGTTATTATTGTTAAAACAGGAGGCACTGCACTTTTAAATGTGTTTCATTTTCTAAAAGATTAAAACAGAGAAAGAGAAAAGTAATGAGTAAGAGAGACAGAAAAAGAGGAAGAATTGAGTCACATAAGAGATTTTTTTGAAGTATTTCTCTTTCCCTACCTCCCACACAAAAAGACACATGGAAGAGAATGGGTAGGATGTTTATGGGAGTAAGGCATCTAGGTACTTTTCAAAATCCCATTAGGCACCTATCTTCATAGCTAAGCACCAAAATAACTAAAATTTGGCCCTGGCTGAATCGCTCTTATACCCCATTACCAATCCTCTGATACAACCTACTCCTCCTGCAACTGAATTAAAGAATGAATGAAATTAGTGTACTTTGTGATCTTGAAAGAACAGTCCTTCAGCTGATTAAATCACTTTGTCTTACAAGGGTCTAGGAATTAATTGTTCTGAAAACTATAAGAGCATTAGAGCAGTATCTCCTATGTATAATAGAATAGATAATGAATGAAGCAACATTATACAGAGCTTTCTCTCTGTGGTAGTCAGAACACTTTTCTTTAATTTCCAACTATCATTTTAAGACAATTCTTTATCTTGCTTTAGATAAATCATCATTTTATGCTACTCATCTAAATCTCACAACTTTCTTCTACCCTTTTAGGAATAGAAGGTATTTTAATGTCCCTTATGTGACTGAATCCAGGCAACATTCTTTCTGGGTATTTTTTTTTAAACTGAAAGACAATTCTGTTTTTAATTATGCAGAACTGGATTAATTTGCAAACTGGACACCATCAAATTAGGCCTGAATAAAGATTGGGAGTGAATGGGTCACTACAAAAACTAATTTCTCTCTGTTGATACTCACACCTTCTTGTCAACTATTTGAAATGGGCCACCTTGATTGCATTGGCCTCATTAGCACTATAAAAGTGATTTTCCCTCCACTGGTATTCACCCCTTCTTGTCAACTATTGAGAATAGGTCACTTCCACCTCAATTGAATTGGCTCGTTAGCACTGACCCCCCCACCCCACTTGGTAAGGCAACTCCCATCTTTTCATGTGCTGTGTATTTATACCCACCTACTGTATTTTCCACTCCATGCATCTGATGAAGTGGGTTTTAGCCCACAAAAGCTTATGCCCAAATAAATTCGTTAGTTTCTAAGGTGCCACAAGGATTCCTCGTTGTTTTTGCTGATACAGACTAATATGGCTACCACTCTGAAACCAAAGCAAGTCTGTTAAACTTCTTTGAACAGGAATAAGTGTATCAAATGCAGGGG
Source organism: Natator depressus (assembly GCF_965152275.1). Taxonomy (NCBI): domain Eukaryota; kingdom Metazoa; phylum Chordata; order Testudines; family Cheloniidae; genus Natator; species Natator depressus. Next base: position 243,121,907 of record NC_134235.1, on the reverse strand, counting down.
GGGGGTTGTTTTTGTTTTTTTGTGGCTAATTTAATCTGCAGATTGAATAAATGGTAACCAAATACCTTTATTTTAACATCATCTGCATCATGCATCTCCCTTTATGGAGCAGAGGCATGGAAATCTATAACAGAAATTGATAAGATGAACAAACATGGTAAGAAAAAATGATGGACATATTAATAACATGCTTTAAGGATGCCAACACAACTGCCGTGTCAAATAATAACATGGACATCACCTGGGACGAGGAAAAGAGAGCAATTTAGAGAAATATTATGCAGAATAGAGAAAGTAGGCAAATCCATCAAACCTGACACTCAGAAGCCTGAACAAACCAGCACAAGACCAAAATAAATGGCAGAAACTGGCAGATACCCTACGTACTTGCAGGCTCAGAGAAGGAAAGAAAGAAGATATTACCTAACCCTTCATCCTATCTGCAAAATCTGCATGGTCTCATGGAATTCCTGAAGGATTCAGTCCTGTCCAGATAGAATGAAAGCACCTTAAGCACATCCAGAACATGCAGCTTTTGGCTGGAGTGGGGCATAGGGAAAAAAGGCAGGCATGTGGACTACTTGATTTAGATGGAAGTCAGACTACTTTCAGCAAGAATTTAGGGTGAGGCCTAAAGGTCACCTTGTTCTTATGCAATATGGTGTTCAGACAACCATACCCATAAATGCCTATATCCTACCTTTGGGGCAGATGTTATTGCCATTAAAAAGGCTGTTTTCATGGATAAATCGTGAAGTGAGCAGAGAGCTAGAGGTTCACAGGATGGTGCTAGCACTATGTTAAGGTCTCAAGGAGATGGGGGGCCCCTAACTGGGGGGAATGTGCATAAGGCCATTAAGAAATTTGCTACCTGCAACAGGGTACATCACCTCCTGAGAGCCCCCTTGCAGCCTGGATTGTCTCTGTGGCACCGTACCTCAGTTTCCCTTCTTGGACTCCTTAAAAACTCCACACAGACTTTTCTCTTCCAATAGTATGCTGATATATTATCATAAATTGTTCCAATCAAAATAAAGTCGCCAGAGTCCAAATTTCATCCTTCCCAGCCCTAATTGTCCAGAGTCATATTCTCCCCCAAAGTCTGCTCACTGGCTGTCTCTCCTAGGCTTCTCTCCTTACCTCCCCCTATTGATAGAGGTCAGTGGGTAGTCCTTCCCCTACTAGCATCTCTCTTTTTATAAGGTCCAGCTGCCATTTCTTAAGCCCATTTGAGCAGCAGGTAATCAGTGATAGGTGCACTAGACACAGCACCCTCTTAAAGGGGCCAGTCACCTTGTGACACCACTGTTGTGAGAGACTACTGTATGACCCTGTAGGGGGGGAAATTAGTTGATATTGCTGCCAAGTGGACTCTTAAACTGATAGCTAACTCTGATCTCTTCAGCAACAAAAAATATAACCAAAATGGCAGGTAACGGAATCTCTAGGGGAAATAATTGATGGTGTTCAAAAGAATCTGAACTTAAGAACAATGAAGCACATTGCACTAGAAGTGGAATAGGTAGTGTTATGCACTCAAAGAAGCAGCTTGTATCATTGATTTTCTTGTGTCCCACTTTTGGGCCTTTGAGCTTATACTTCAGTGTAGACTAAACATTTTTATTAGGGTGGTCTCTTAATGAATAGCAGTTTTCTGAGCTGAAAAACGCTGTTCTTCTGTTCACTGGGTCAACCATGGCATTTTGTTGTTCTTGTTGTACTTGTTGTGTCCACATATCTATTCAGGGGACACCATCATAGGGCCCACTCACATCAGCCACACTATCAGAGGCTCGTTCACCTGCACATCTACCAATGTGATATATGCCATCATGTGCCAGCAATGCCCCTCTGCCATGTACATTGGCCAAACTGGACAGTCGCTACGTAAAAGAATAAATGGACACAAATCAGACATCAAGAATTATAACATTCAAAAACCAGTTGGAGAACACTTCAATCTCTCTGGTCACTCGATTACAGACCTAAAAGTGGTAATTCTTCAACAAAAAAACTTCAAAAACAGTCTCCAACGAGAGACTGCTGAATTGGAATTAATTTGCAAACTGGACACGATTAACTTAGGGTTGAAAAAAGACTGGGAGTGGATGTGTCATTACACAAAGTAAAACTATTTCCCCATGTTTATTTCCCCCCCCCTTACTGTTCCTCACACATTCTTGTCAACTGCTGGAAATGGCCCACCTTGATTATCACTACAAAAGGTGCTTTTTTTCTCTCCTGCTGGTAATAGCTCACCTTACCTGATCACTCTCGTTACAGTGTGTATGGTAACACCCATTGTTTCATGTTCTCTGTGTATATAAAATCTCCCCACTGTATTTTCCACTGCATGCATCCGATGAAGTGAGCTGTAGCTCATGAAAGCTTATGCTCAAATAAATTTGTTAGTCTCTAAGGTGCCACAAGTACTCCTTTTCTATCTGTGCACTGTATGCAACTATTGCCTGTAGCACAAACTAGCTTTAGTGAAAAAAATAAACACAATGCTTACTGTTTTTTCCTGGCTGGAGTACTCACTATTAATTTATAAAATTTCTCTCTGAATAAAAGTGGGGGAATGTAGAATCCAACAACATTGTCAACAGAGACTTCACAAATGAGGTCACAATTCAGTCAGAACAATTGAGTGCAGTTCATTGGCAGTAGAGTGTTATGAGTTGTTTCTTGTTGCCATTGGTCATTATGAATATTGAGTAATAAAAACTGTACAAAAAATTTCTAAATTAAGACAAAGTTAGACAGTCTTGTTTAGCTTGGGCTCATATTCCAGAGTACAAGCCTGCTTGTGTGTCTGCACATGTGCATCTCTCTTAGAGGAAGGTTATCTAGATCTATGTTGCACCCAAAAAGAATACATGAAAAGTTTGTGTCAGTGACAGCTGGAAGTGGAAAAATTACTTGGACTATATTAAAGACTACACTGTGTCCTTGTAATGTTGAGTCAGGCAAAAGCAGAGGGCATGGAAAGACTATTAAAAGCTGAATGATAAAGGAAAAGTCAGGGTGTTCCTTTTCCATTCTGAATCTTCAGCTTAAAATATGTTTCTGTTACCCTTGATATAGTTCAGAATGTTCTTGCACAGCACAAGAGACTAAACAAAAGTGTTTTATTTGGTCTCCCAAGGGACTCCTCTGTTGTGGCGGAGAACAGAACAGGAGAGAATGACAGATGTTCTATGAACTCTTCTGCTCTGTATAATAGATGATGCTCCAATTCCACATTAAGCAAGGAAACTACTCATACAGGACTCTTGAATTTCTTATGACCTGATTTTAAGATGTGCTGAGGACCTACAATTCCCACTGAAGTCCCTGTGTACTCAGCACCTCTGAAAATCAGGCCATTATTGTATAACATTGTTCTAAGGTCTGGTCTACACTACAGAGTTAGGTCGAAGGAAGCCGCCTTAAGTCGACCTGTTAATGTATGTGTCTACACTACTGGGTCCTTTACGTTGCCCTAAATCACTTCTGATGTCGACTTCTGTAATCCACCTCTGCGAGAGGTGTAGCACTTAGTTTGATCTTCATGGACTGATTGCGAGGTAGTGCAGACGCAGCATTGTGTAATTCGACTTAATTGGCCTCCAGGTGGTGTTCCACAATGTTCATCTGTGACCACTCTGGAAATCACTCTCAATTCTGCTGCACTGCCCTGCAAAAGTCCCAGGAACTTTTGATTTCCGATTTCCTGTTTGATCAGCATTGGGAGGGTGGCAGCTTGAGCACAGCTGATCATGGAGACTCACGCCCCAAACACGCTCCAGCATAGTCTGCACAGGAGATGGTGGATCTCATCGCTGTGTGGGGAGAAGAGTCTGTGCAGGTAGAGCTCCGATCCAGCAGAAGAAACGCTGACATTTATGCAAAGTTCGCTCATGGAATCGAGAAGGGCTACACAAGGGACACACATCAGTGCAGTGTGAAAATAAAAGAATTTCGCCAAGCATACCAGAAGGCAAAGAAGGTGAGCAGTCATTCTGGTGCTGAACTCCGCACATGCCGGTTCTACAACGAGCTGCATGCTATTCTCGGGAGTGACCCTACCAGCACCCCCACAAGCAACATGGACACCTCACAGGTGTGTGAGTCTAGGGACAACAGGGAGGATGATATGGTGCATGAGGAAAAGGAGGCAGAAGAGAATGGGAGACAGCAGTGGATCCATTCTCCCCAAGAGCCAGGAAATATTTTTAACCCTGGAGCCCTCTGGGTCACAGGACATCATAGTGGCTGACTGTGATGCCGGGGAAGGCACCTCTGGTGAGTATCCATTTAAAATGAAAGTCCAGTTAAACTTTAGCGGACACACACATTTGGTGGTATTGCATGTTTACTGTGAAGAAAAAGCAAGGTGCTGTGGTTCTCTGCTTACAAGAGGCCACTCCAGCTACGCAGAGGGTGGCTCCCGGAAAAGACTGTTTATGTTGACTGGGAGATTCTGGGAACCCTCCAGGGATATCTCTAGGAAACTTTCATGGAGGTACTCTGCAATCCTTTGCAGAAGGTTTCTGGGCAAGGCAGTATTATTTCTTCCACCATGGTAGGACACTTTCCCATGCAACTCCTAAATTAATTCTGCTGGCATCATTGCGGTACACAGAATAGCAGCATAAGGACCAGGTCTATACCCAGATGCTTGCAGCATCTCCTCCCTTTCTGCCTCTGTTACCCTCAGGAGACTGATAGGGGCACCTAGGGGAAATGGGGGAAGTTTTCATTAAAAGTGCTCTTACATGGAAAAAAAAAAAAGGGCATGTAGACCCCCCACACACACACACACTCCAGCTCGCCAAACCACACAGCTGCTAATGTGCCTTTACTGTGCTCGGGATGAGTGGGCAAGTAGTTTAAAGTGGCTGATAGGGGACTGGGGCCCACATGAGAGATTCCGCAATTTGGGAGTGAAAACCTTCCCTCCCCACCCCATCCCATTTGTAAACAGCTTCCCATGGTGCTATGGGGAAGGGCCATTGTTTGACTAGCTACCTGTGTGCCCGACATGAGCCTGCCATAAACTTCATTAAAAGTGCAGTCACCCATGACCCAGGGGGGCATACTCACTATGGCTGGAGCAGCAAAACAGCACAGTGAAAGGTTACCGATTCCGATTACGTTATGGCTTGTACCTAGTGTAATAAGGGTTTTTATTTTATGAAAACGGCCTTGCTATGGAAACATTTTTATTCATGTACAATGGCTCCTTTATTTTTTCCCCTGACTGACGGCTGGAAATGTGTCCATCATGTCATCAACACCTGAAAGCAGACTTTCAGTGATTAGAAGGAGGAGAAAAGAACACAGGAGGACATGTTCACCGAGATAATGAACACCTCCGGGACAGCTGACACAGAGCTGAGAGCGTGGAGGATTTCATTGTCCGAGAAGTTAGACATGGACATCGAGAGCAGGAAAGCTTCCAATGAGCGAGAGCATGCGGCGCAGATTATGCATGCATACAGATGCTTCAGATTATGAGGGACCAAGCAGACATGTTGAGGCATCTGGTTGCACTGCAGGAACAGAAGCAGGAGGATAGAGTCCCTCGGCAGACCCTGGTGGACAGCCAGCCAGCCAGCATCGCTCAGCACAGAATCACCCTCCCCCACATGTTCCATGAGGTGTGGGTGGAAAGTCGATTGTCCCTTTCACTTAACTCAGGGTGGAGTGGGAGGGTACAAGGAACAGAAGGTGTCCATTCACACACCTTTGATGGTCTGGAATTGGTGTTATGTTACCCAGCTGAAAATGTTTCTGCCGTTCCAACTTTACAACCCCTTTCCCCCAACGTTATCTTTTCTTTCTGTTCTCCCTCTTTACTTATGTTTGTTAAATAAAGTGAATGGATTCAAGAAATAAATGTTCTTTATTGAGTAGAAGCAGTGGTCTTGGGAGGGGGGCAGAGGCATCAACTTCCCCTCTTTTTCTGTGGGTGCTCGATCCCCCCGGTACACCCGGCCATGCCCCCACTCCACCCCTTCCATGAGGCCCTGCCCCTGCCCCGCCTCTTCCAACCCCTTCCCCAAATCCCCACCCCAACCCTGCCTCTTCCCCACCTCCTCCCCTGAGCGCGCCATGTTCCTGCTCCTCCCCCTCCTCCTAGAGCATGCAAACAGCTGTTTGGCGGCAGCTGGGCAGGAAATTCTGGGAGGTAGGCAGAGGAGTGGGGACGCAGCATGCTCAGGAGGGGAGGAGGAGGTGGGGTGGGGGCAGGGGGAGTTTGGCTGCTGGTGGGTGCAGAGCACCTACTAATTTTTCCCCGTGGGTGCTCCAGCCGTGAAGCACCCACGGAGTCGGCGCCTATGGCGGTGACTTGGCTTTACAGGGACAGTGATACCAGCCAGGTGAAGGTTTGGGAAAGCACAATGCAGACAAGCAGCTCACATTACTGTGACTCATTATTGAAACGGCTTTTCAAAGCCTCGCGGATACACAGTGCCCCTTGCTGTGCTCTTCTTATTGCCCTGGTGTCTGGCTGCTCAAAAATGGCTGCCATGTGATCTGTCTCAACTGCCTACCCCTGAGGAAAATTCCACTCCTTTTTTCACAGATATTATGGAGCACACAGCAGGCAGCTATAACCATGGGGATGTTCTATTCACTAAGGTCCAACCTCGTTAGTAGACTTTTCCAGTGCCCCTTCAAATGACCAAAGGCACATTCAACCACCATTCTGCACTTGCTGAGCTGATAGTTGAACTGTTCCTTACTGCTGTCCAGACAGCCAGTGCATGGCTTCATGAGCCATGGGAGCAAGGGGTAGGCTGGGTCCTCTAGGATAACTATAGGCATCTCATCATCGTCAATGTTAATTCTGTGGTCTGGAAAGAAAGTCCCGGATTGCAGCTTTTTGAACAGACCCAAGTTCCTAAAGATGCGCGGGGTCACGAACCTTTCCCGACCATCCTATGTTGATGTCGGTTAAACTCCCCCTGTGATCCACCAGCGCTTGCAACACCATTGAAAAGTATTCCTTTCAGTTTATATACTCTTTGGCAAGGTGGTCTGGTGCCAAGATGGGGATATGCATGCCATCTATCATACCACCGCAATTAGGGAACCCCATCGCGGCAAAACCATCCAGTATGTCCTGCACATTTCCAAGACTCACTACCCTTCGTAGAAGAAGTTGATGAATGGCCTTGCACACTTGGAGCACAGCAGCTCCCATGGTTCATTTACCTACTCCAGATTGATTCCCCACTGACCGGTAACTGGCTCATGTCAATCTTCCAAATAGCGATCACCACTTGCTTCTCCACTGTCAGAGCAGCTCTCATTTGTGTGTTACTGAACTGCAGGGCAGGGAAAAGGTCTGCACAAAGTTCCTGGAAGGTGGCCTTCCGCATTCGAAAGTTCTGCAGCCACTGCTCATCATCCTATGCCTGCAAAACGATGCAGTCCCACCAGTCAGTGCTTGTTTCACAGGGCCAGAACAGCGCTCAGCAGAATGCAGCTGCTCTGTGATTGCCAGCAGCAATTGTGAGTTGTTTTTTCCAATGGCTTGCAGCAGGGCTGCTTGCAGGACATCACTATGTTCCACGTAGTGGGCCCTATTTCGGCTCTGGAAATACTGCAGAAGGCGCGAGGTGTTTGAGATGCTCACAGCACGTGCACTACTGAGCAGGCTCCATGCTTCTGGGGTTATGGTGTATGTGCAGCGGTTTTAATGCACAAAAACCACTGGGTTGTTTGCCATTGATATGAGGGAGGGAGCACAGTGCATCATGGGATGCCGATGCAATGTTCCCATTCACCCCTGTGACAAAGTTTTGGTCCCATGAGGCATTGCACAAACTTCCCAAAACACACTGTGGCAAGTTGCACTTTGGGATAGCTACCACTGAGGTACTGCTTTGTGCATCAATGCAGGAGCTGCAAGTGAGAACACACTCCATCGAGACAATGCGCATGGTGTGGCCACACGCAGGCGACTTCATTAATTCGGGGGCTTGAGGTTGAATTAGATAAAGTCAACTTAATTTTGTAGTGTACACAAGCCCAAAGATAATTTTTAAATGATTGTTTCTTATACTATCATCACTGCACTTAGGAGCACCTTTCATCCACAGAACTCAAAGCACTTCATCATTAAATCTCCCACCACTCCATAGAAGTAAGAAATATTATAGTGTCTAAGTGGTAGAAATATCATTCTTTCTTATTAGAAGAAAGAATGATAGTTAAGGAGAATGTAACAGAAGCTGGGAACAGTATGAAGGAAAAAATGGCAAAGTACTTTTAACGCAGTGGTCCCCAAACTTTTTTGCCCATGCCTCCCCCTTACCTGGTCCGCACACCCCCGGGAGCCATGGTCGGGAGCGGGGCCACGGTTGGGGCTGGAAGCCCTGGGTCATGGCTGGGAGCAGGGCCAGGAGCCGGTGGCTGAGGCCGGGGCCAGACCTGCAGCTGGGGGTGGAGCTGGAGTGGAGCTTGCAGCCAAGCTGGGCTGGGTGGTGGTCCCTCCCCACCCCTCCGGGAGTGATGGCTTGGGCCCGAGGGAGGTGCACCCCACAATTTGGGGACCACTGTTCTAATAGGATTTCAGTTCACAAGAAGGTGGAATCAAGTTGGAGAGATTGGAGTTGATCCACAGTTGAAGTTACAACAAGAAGCCTAGGGGTTAAAAAGGAGAATACTTAGGGTTTTTGAAGGAGGAAGAGTGAAATATTCCTAACCCAGCAAAAAAACCTACATGATAAACAGAGCTACTAAGCTACTTTTTATAATGTTAATATCTGACCCACTTCACTTCATCCCACCCCTACTGAATTTTGTTTTTTTACTAAATGATACTTTAAATGTATAAAACTAGTTTTTAATTTGAAGTAGACTGGAGGATCTGTTTCATGTCTTGCCTCTCTTAGCCAACCTGCCATTTCCAGAAAATTGTTTGAAGCAGCACATAGTCAAAATAAGTTTTACTTTTCAGTGTTCTCAGGATTATAATCAGGAGCTCTATTCTGTTACTCACCCAAAAAGATGACAACTTCAGCAGTGACTTCTGGCAATATATTAAAGGTTTGGTTCAGTACTGACAGTGCCATCTACTGAATAATCACCACCACCATTGGGTGTTCCTTGGACATATCCCATATAAGAATGGACTATCCTGCCCTGCTTTTTTTGGTAAAGTGTAATGTGTAGTAACAGTTCTGGTACAAGTGATTTGCCCCCTACAATTTTCCATTGATGGCTCAGCTTCAATGCCAATCAATATACATTTTGATGGTCATTAATCAAACTGTCAGTATAATTAGTAAATAGAGTAGCACACAATCACTTTACAGCATAGATAAAACTACTAAATCAAGATAGTGAGGTGTGAAATCGTTTTAGGGCATTAGGCTATCAGGTACTGTCCTTACATCACAACCTTATGGGCAATTTCTCCCATTATCTTCTATGGGAATTATGTATGCATATTAAAGGGAAAACTTGGCCTGTATGCAAGTGGAATCTGTCTTTTATGCAAAATTCTACATAATTATTGAAGTAAACCAAGATCTGAGTAGGTCATCAGCATTGTTTTGATGCACTTTCAGACAATAAAAAAGTCAGAAGTGATTCTACACACTAATTACACTCATACACAAACAGGGCATACATTAGTAAGCTATACGTACGTGTTAATATTCAGGTTTTTTGGTGCAAAGTTTTTATATTTGTGTCAGAATTCAATTTGCCAAAAGGTAATAATTCTCCTTAATCAAAAAAACCAAGTTATCTGACCTCTTTATTTCTAAACTTTGGCAGCTTTGCCCTTGGGTTTTAAAGTTTCTGGAGAAGCCAAACCTGTCATTTTTCTTTAACCATTTAAAGCAGTGTAGCTGCAACTAAAATTTGACATAACTCTGAAAATACACCCACCCTTCCTTATCAAGATCCATATCTGTTTGTATAGAATTTGTTCAAAATATTTTTGTATTACTTTTGTATAGTATTATGGAAAACTTGCAACCAAAGAGCCAAAATCTACAGAGTGGTTACTCACTTTACCATAACTGGTGTTCTTTTAGATATGTTGTTTATATGCATTCCACTCTTGGGTGTTCGTGTGTCCCAGTGCCAGAGATCAGAATATTTTGACAGCAGTGCCCGTAGGCTCAGACCCTAGCCGCCCTCCAAAGATATAAAGGGGTCAGGCCAACTACCTCTCAGCTCCTTCACTAACCCTAACCCAGTTGATTCCAGACTTTGATACAGTGGGGAAGGAGGTTGGGTCATGGAACACACAAACAACAAATCTTGAAGAATATCAGTTACTATAAGGTAAATAACCTTTCTTTCTTTGAGTGACTGTCTATATGTATTCCACTTATGGGACCACTGCTTGGCAGTCTCCAAATCAGAAGATGTGATATCAGTCTTAAGTAAATAAATATTGAATAACTGTCTTACCAGAGGAACCATCAGTCCTGGAAGCTTCCCCTATTGCATAGTGTTTTGAGAATATAAGATTCAATTGCATCTAGCAGCCCTACAGGTTTCTGAAATGGGAATATTTCTAAAAAGCCATGGAAGTAGCCTGAACGCTAATACAGTGAGCTCAACAGGAAGCTCATGTTTAGCCATTGGATACTGGATGTATACATCCTGAAATTCAGTTGGATAAAAAACAGTTACTAACCTTCCATAAAAACCGGTTACTCACCTTCTCGTAACTGTTGTTCTTCAAGCTGTGTTGTTCATGTCCATTCCAATCAGGTATGTGCACGTGCACGATGGCCAGAAGATTTTTCCCTTAGCAGCATCCATCGGGTCAGCCTGGGTGCCCTCTGGAGTCGCGCCCTTATGGCGCCTAATATATAGCCCTGCCGACCTGCCACCCCTTCAGTTTCTTCTTGCCGGCTACTCCGACAGAGGGGTAGGAAGGTAGGTATTGGAAGGACATGAACAACACATCTCGAAGAACAGTTATGAGAAGGTGAGTAACCGTTTTTTCTTCTTTGAGTGCTTGTTCATGTTGATTCCAGTCAGGTGACTCCCAAGCAAAATTAGGAGGTGGGGTCGGAGCTGTCCACTGATAAATGCATAGCTTTTGTCTTTGTAATTCCTTTCTGTGGTGAACTGGCCCATGCAATTCAGAGTCCAATATATCTCCAAATTCAACACCCTGCAATGCCTGACTCCAAAATAGAGGTGCTGGTGGACTTGGGTTCTTGAGGCAATTTCATGGATCTGGAGTTTGTCTGAGCGCACAATATCCCCCTCCCACAGCACAAGGACTCACCTGCATTAGTGAAGTCCACAGACTGGTCTCTTCTGTCATCGGGACCAGTCACCACCAGACTGTTCCCTTAGAGGTAATTGCCCTTTGAGGCCACAAAGAAATCTTCCAGTTTAAGCTAATTCATGCACCACATTCATCAGTTGTCCTTGGCATTCCTTAGCTCATCACCCATGACCTACACATCTGCTGGTGGTCAGGCCTGCTGTGCTTTGATTCTCCATCTTGCTGACAATCCAGTTTTCCAAGAGACGACCAGAAACCAGAAACCTTTTGCAGCTTATTCAGTCCTCCAAAGAATTCAAAGATGTGAAGAAGGGATCCCAAGGAGACCCTGGCAACACCCCCGCCCATCTTCCCAATGGCTCCAGAGATTTCTGTTAAATATCAACACTACGCTGATATGTTCAGCAAAAAGAAAGATGACATTGTGCTGCCTCAGCACAGCTACAACTGCCTCATCAACCTCCAGTCAGGAGCAGAGTTTCCCTTTGAGCACATTTATTCCCTCTCCGAACCTGAACTACAGGCACTCCAGAGCTATCTCAAGGAACACCTGCAGAATGGGTTTATTTGCCTCTCCACATCCACAGCAGGAGCCCGCATTTTCTTTGTGGCAAAGAAATATGGCTCCCTCTAGCTTTGTGTGGACTACTGAGCTCTGAACAAGATTACAATCCAAAATTGGTACCTCTTATCGCTTATTAACGAGCTGTTTAAAAAACTCCACTCTGCCAAAATCTTCACAATGTTAGGCCACCATGGAATTTATAAACTGGTAAGGAACGGGGAGGGTGACAAATGGAAGACCACCTTCCACACTAGGTATGGCCACTTTAAGTATTTGGTCATGCTGTTTGGGTTGCGCAATGCCCCAGCAATCTTCCAGCATTTCACAAATGACATCTTTAGGGACACACTGGATAAATTTGTCATCATTTACCTGGATATCGTCTTCATTTTCTCAGAAAGTCGGGAACTCCACATTATCACATGTACACTCTCTTGGAGAGATTCCGCCGGAATCACACCTCTGTACAAAGCTGAAGATAAAGGTGATGAATCATCTGAAGACAGTAGATAGGTAAAAGTACTCTCAGACTCATAGAATCTATTAGGGACCTAATTAACTCAATTTTTTAGTGAGCACCAAAGTTGACTTCCCATTGTTTAGGATGAGGCACAGACAATCAAGTAAGTATAGTGCTGTGGACGTGAGAGAGGACTTCTGTTACAATCTTAGGGTTTTTTTTTGGGAAGGCAGGTTGTATATTGTTAACGCTGTTCCAAGCATTGCAGGGCATTTTAAAAAGAGTTAAAAGGTGTAAGTGTAAAATAAAGAGAATTTTTTTACAGGTTGCAAAAGGCTAAAAGGGGAGGGGGGGACACAAAAAGCAAAAAATGGGTTAACTTTACGCTTTTGCTAGGCCCAAAAATAAAATGCTGACTTTAGCCAGCCTAATGCACCACACACATTTAATTCTTGGCTGCTGCCAAAAAAGAGGGGGGGCCAAATTTACCAACCAGCCGTAAAAAAAAAAAAATTTACTGAACAGACACAGACCTGCAAAGCCAGCCCATAACAAGCAAGGCAAGCAAAGGCCAGCACAAAAAACCCCAAAAAGAACAACAAAGTCTAGCCAGTATGTTTTTAAAAAGTTAAAAAGACCACAAAAAGCCAGTTTAAATTGGCACAAAAAGCACCAGAAGCAAAGGTCGCGAAATAAAACACCCCCCAAAAAGCAAAAGCAATTCGAAGATTTGCAGTGAACCTTGGACGACCTGGGCCCAGGACAAGAACTCCCGTCCACCCCCCCTTCTTCTTTTTACGTTACACCCAGGCCTGGCCAGTCTCAGGTAGTGCGTAAGTATAAAAGTGGGTTAGGGCTTGGGGCACTAAAGCTTTCTTCCTTCCTCTAAGTAACGTGGAAAGCACCCATCACTCTCTGCTGTTATTTTATCAATAAAGCTTTAAAACTTAAACACTTGGTGTGTTACGTCATCTCCTCCCTTAACAATCCTGTAACATCAGCCTAATCACCTGATGCCCCAGACAAATTGGTGACATAAATCTGTCACGGTTTTGGTGGAGAATTGCGGAGGGGAGGGGGAGCCCTGCAGAGTGCACCAACTGTTTTGCCCTAGGTATTTCATGTTTGCTCTGTCCGGCACTGTTGGTATTACATGTTAAGGATTTTATGATTAAAGGTGCGCCCACTCTCAGCAGTAGTAGGTTTGAGAACTGGAGAGAGGTTTAGCATTCCTCTCTCCACCTCGGTTGGCAGGGATAGGGTGCAGGTGTGTATACTCCCGGTTGTAAAAGTCTGGGGTAGTAGTAGGAGGACTCAGGGAGTCTCGCTCCAAACATATAATCCTCGGTGCATACGCCCTCAGTCGTAGTATAACTGAGTTGAAGAGGAGAACATAGGGTGTCTCGCTCTGTCTGGGAAGGGTTTTGGTGTATGGACCCTCGGTGATATCGGACCGAGTAATACGGGGGGAGGCTTAGTGTCTCTCCGTCCAGCCCACGGAGGTGAACATTGTAAGCCTCGGTGCCGATGTAAGCTAAGTAAAATCTCAAGTGATTAAAAGATCTTAAGAGTTGTACTAAAGGATTGTAATAACATATTCAGAAAACAAAAGGGTACAGCTGCGGACTCGGGAGCCCCACAGTTGTGGGCAATGGCATCAGCGATGCGTTCATGGCTGGACGTATGGGCATTAGGGAGTGCGGACATGGTAGTCCAGCTGCCCAGTCAGCTGGCGTCACGGGAGGCAGGTGGACCTGATGCCCGAGCCACGGGGGAGGCAACAAAAAGGGACAAAACCCTGCTGCCCCTTTCAAAGGGGGGTGAGAACCTCTCCTAGCTGGAGAGGGCTGTCACCAAGGAGGGATACAATTTCTGGGGTTCCGTGGTGAAGCTTAGAAAAAAAAAAGTGCAAACTTGGCAGAATTTGCTAGATCTGTATGCCGAGTATAAAAAAGCAGAAGGGTAAAAACCTAGGGGCAGCTGTGAAATTAATTTGAAGTGCAGCAGTCATGTGGCATCAAATGTTGTCGGGACAAAAAAAGAAGTTGGGGAAAAGGAAAAAGGTGTGTATCTGACAGTTAGTGAAAATTGAGCAACTAAAAGCGCAAATCACTAACCAGGCAGCAACCCAAGCCTACACCCAGGAAAAGTTGCAAGCCTTGAGACAGGATTTCCAGGGGGGAAAAGCGAAACGCACCCGCCTGGAAGCACTGGCTAAGCAGGTACCGGTCCTTCAGAGACTTGTCAAAGACTTGACATTTGTGCCCAGCATACGCCGCAACAGCTGCAAGTAATTTTTTAAAGAAGTAAAAAGTTAACTGCAAAAACTGAAAAAAATTAAGCAGTTAAACATTGTAAAAGTGTTAAAAAGAAAAAGTGTTAAAAAAAATTCTTGGTTTCTTTGCAGCCATTCTAAAAAAAAAAGAGGCCGTTTTCCAAAGGAATGTCAGTAAATAATCTATTTAATTAATTTAATTAATTTAATAATAATCTATTAAAATTATCTAATTAAAATCATTTGACTATAAACAATTTAGTCAAATTTGCTAAAAAAATGTAAGGGGGTTATATTAAAACTTACATGCCCCAACTGTATTTAAAAAATGTAATTTCTATACAGCTATGTAAAAACAAAGCAGTGTATATCCTAAAAGGGGTAAAAAAAATGCAAACATACCATGCTACTTAATTAAAATCCTATTAGGGCTCCAAAGGGAGCCACAGGAGATTGTGTTTTCTTTTTCAAATTTTTGTATGTTTTAAAAGCAAAAGTAAAAAGTAAAAAGTAATCAAAACTCTGGTAAAAGTTAATTGTGTCCCTTTTAAAACAAAATCTCTAAGCTGCTAATGGCTTTAAATCAAAAAGCAAGCCAAAAAGCGTCTGTGTTAATGTAAATTACCTAACTGATAAACTTAAAAGCCATTAAAACCTGCCCTCCCTATAAAACAAACACAGAAAAATATGGGGGTAATTCCTCTGTTTTGCCTGCAACCAGCAAGGGTATTTGTGTTAAAAAAAAAGGAATATTTTAAGCAATAATCTGCCACCCCCAAAGGGATACAAATATGTTCTTTTTGTCTTTCAAAACAACAAAAAAAGCTAATGCCAGCTAAAAAGCAACCCAAAATACCATAAATCTACTGTCACAATAAAAATTCATGTTTTGTCTTGTGGTGTTGTTTGTCTTGTTGTTAGCACTGTTGTGTACCAAATGCTGCAAAAAAACTTCCTTAGGCAGCAAACACTATATTAAAACAAATTGATTTTAAAGCAAAAATTATAAATACTATAAACCTAAAGGTAATTAAAAATAAATTAAGCTCTCTATCCCAGCTACAGGACAGCTTAATACAAAAATAAATTTAAAAAATCATACTGCTATAGCTATAAAAGGTACTAAAATGCAAATACTTGCTTTGTTCACCTTGAAACACAAAATGTTTTGGGTAACATCAAAAAACACTGAGGTTTTAATACACTTGCTAAAGCAAAGCAAAAAATTACCGTTTAATAATTATCAATACAAATGAATGCAGTATGTTTCTGGCATAGTAAGGCCAAACCTTTTAATTTAAAAAATTGTTGTTAAACATGCACACCAACAAGCTCGAAAAGCAAAAATATAAAAAGTTAGCCCACTCCTCATATGGCACATAAAATCCTTCTGGCTACCCCAAATCTCAAGCCAGTGGACTGGGAAGGGAGGAAAGCTATTGAACACCAAAAGCTGTACCGAATAAACTCCTCAAAAGGGGTGTGCTTGTCCTTGCCTGTTGCTCTAAAGCCCTGTAGTAAAAACATTTCACTAAAATCTTGTATGTAAAATAAATTAAATAATAAAAACAAAGTACTGTATAATGGGCAATATGCACCTGTTAATTCCTAAAAAAAAGTGTTTTAAAAAAATTAAAGAGTGTTAGCAACCCACTAGTAAACAAATGTAAATGTAAGTACTGTGTTTAGCAATAATCACATTTACTGTTTTTCACAACCAAAAAAGTCTCAGCTTTGCCCAGTAAAGGGAGGAGCTATGTAAATCCTGCAAAGCCATAAAAAACGCTTTAAATAAAAAAAAGGCCAACTGTAAGGGGATTGTTGTTAAAAACATCTGGGAATGGCAAATTAAAAACAAGATAATGTTGCAAAAGCTGAAAAAGGCGGCCCACACTCTGAATGCCAAGTAGGTGGGTCCGTACTCCATCGTAAACCGCATCTCCCCAGTAGTGTACTGGCTTCAGCTACCAGGCAAACTAAAAGGAGCACATGCCAATTGGCTCAGAACATATGCTTCTCCCTAGGTTTCTGGTCATGGCATCGTGGGCCTTGGTTTTGGACCAGCCACCTGCCTGAACCATCCAAGTCTCCAACTGTCCATAACATTATCTAAATAATCATAATTTAAAAAAAAACAAACCTCCAAAAACTATCCCTAGCTCAAGTGGCCAAAGGGGCCCGAGCGTGGCGGATGGCTGAAGGAAAGGTACCTTAAAAACAGTGCATAGTCTGAACAAACACAGCAGGGCCACAGCAAAATACCTGGTGGGTGGCCCCAAACCTCCCCTAAATCCCATGGGAACGAACCCTTTTCCTCCTGTGGTGGCCTGAAGTAAAAGTAAAATAAAAACCCCTTTGGCAAGCAATAGAAATTACTAATCTCAAAGTGTAATATTGTTCTTGTAACCTCCTAAACCAAGCAAACAACATCCATAACAAAAGCCAAAAAGGGCTGTAACAAAACAACTAATAATTTAAAAAGCTTTTGTATGTGCCTCAGTTTCCCCCATAGGTACATTTACGTTGTTGCTCCCCCCCCCCTTTTCCTTTGTTAACAAAACAAGGCAGCAATAGCAAAAGCCCCAAAACACCCCAAACAAAATGGTGAAACTGCTCTTGCTGCTTTAAGCCTGCAAAATTCGTCAGGGCAAAACAATGTATGTATGGTGGTATTTCTCTCTAAAAATCCTCGAGTTCCCGATGTTTTGGGCCTCCTTTGTTAATTTTACCACTGTTCAAAACTGACCATGGTAAAAAAAAAAAAGGTCAATTATTCATTGGTGAGGGACGGCAATTGTGGCTTAGCATCCTAAAAATGTAGCAGCACGTATTATGTGGAATTGGGTGGTCCATTGCAACGTTTAAAAGGTGGCTCCCCCCAATAACACAATGAAGCGGTATGTGCTGACCATGGCCACTAACCATCAGCATGTATGAAGTGCAAAGGGCAACACCTGGCAATTATGGCCTATAAAGCCCTGCCAAATAACGTGTAAAAAAAAGGTAATGCCAGGCTGCTTTTAGAAGGTGGATCAACACATCTGCTGGGAAGGGGAAGCATCAAAATACACCCCCACTAAGGCCCATTTGTTTACCAATACCTCTGCGTGTGTTTAGAAAACCACCAACCCTAAGGTGCCCCTTGATCTGCTGTAACAGTCTCTGGTGCAAAATTTTTCGATGCATTGGCCCGTAGTCATGCAAAGTATGGTTAATATCTCTAACTATGTTGTGTTTAATTTTTCATAAATTGCACCCAATGTTTTCCTGCCCTTGACGCACAGCCAGAAACAACTAACTGTATTCCAAACAAATGCCTCCTCCTTTCTAAAAAAACCTGCCTTTGTCACAGCCTTTCAAATGGGGCATTTATGTCAACAGAAAAATGTGTTATGCTATCTTCAATTGTTGCCGCCCTAACAATCTTGTTTGTGCTATATTGCTGTTTATGTAGGCAGCCGACCGTAACCCTTGCCACCGTGTCAGAGGTAGGGTAAAAACCTAAGTGGTGACCCCCCACAAGAAAATGTTGATTTGAGGTCGGGCGGGGGGCATGTAACAACCCCAGGGTCCCTCTGGGAAGGCAGGTCAGCATTGTATATTGCTAACGCTGTTGCAAGCATCACAGGTCATTTTAAAAAGGGTCAAAAGTTTAAGTGTAAAATAAAGAATTTCTTTGCAGGTTGCAAAAGGCCAAAGGCGGGTGTGGGGGTGGGGAGAGACAAAAAAAGCAAAAAACAGGTTAACTTCATGCTCCTGCTAGGCCCAAAAATAAAACGCTGACTCCAGCCAGCTCAAGGCCACCACACACATCTAACTGTCGGCTGCTGACCAAAAAAGAGGGGGGCAAAATCCACCAACCAGCCATAAAAAAAAAATTCAACTGAACAGACACAGACCTGCAAAGCCAGCCCATAACAAGCAAGGCAAGCAAAGGCCAGCACAAAAAAACCCAAAAAGAACAACAAAGTCTAGCCGGTGTGTTCTAAAAAAGTTAAAAAGACCACAAAAAGCCATTTTAATTTGGCACAAAAAGCACCAGAAGCAAAGGTCACTAAATAAAACACCCCCCAAAAAATCCCAAAACTTAAAACCCTCCTAAAAGTTAAAGCAATTTGAAGATTTGCAGCGAACCTTGGACGATCTAGGCCCAGGACAAGAACTCCCATCCACCCCCTCTTCTTCTTACGTTACACCCAGGCCTGGCCAGTCTCAGGTAGTGCGTGTGTAAGTATAAAAGTGGGTTAGGGCTTGGGGCGCTAACGC
Organism: Natator depressus; assembly: GCF_965152275.1. Lineage (NCBI taxonomy): Eukaryota > Metazoa > Chordata > Testudines > Cheloniidae > Natator > Natator depressus. The sequence continues at coordinate 243,103,081 of NC_134235.1, read as the reverse complement.
TTTCTTCCTTCCTGTAAGTAACGTGGAAAGCACCCATCACTCTCCGCTGTTATTTTATTATTTTATCAATAAAGCTTTAAAACTTAAACACTTGGTGTGTTACGCCATCTCCTCCCTTAACAATCCTGTGGCATCAGCCTAATCACCTGACGCCCTGAACAAATTGGTAACATAAATCTGTCACACTTCTTCCTGAGATCTGCCTCTCAGTAACCAATCGTTCAGACACAGGAAGATATGAATTCCCTTCTTCCTGGGGTACACTGTCACTACAACCATATATTAGGTAAAGACCTGCAGAGGAAAGACGGAAAGGGAGAACAGTGTATTGATTGTGCCGGTTTGCCATGACAAACCAGAGGAATCGCCTGTGGCTTGGGAGAATTGCTACATGGAAATAAATGTCCTGAAGGTCCAGGGCAACAAACCAGTCATTGTGATTTAATGTGGGGAAGATAGTTGTTGGGGTGACCAGCTGGAACCTCATGATATATTTGTTGAGGTTGTGGAGTTCAAGAATAGGTCTCACCCCTTGCATATGGGAACTAGAAAATACTGAGAATAAAACCCTCAACCCCACTGGTGCAGAGGAACCTCCCCATGGTTTCCAAAGCTAACAGAGACTGAACCTGCTCAAGGAACAGTGTCTTTGGATAGGGTATCCCTGAAGAGGGACGGGGATGGGGAGGAGGGATGGAAAGGAACTGCATGGCATAATCTGGTCTGATGGTGCCTAGGACCCTGTGTCCCTGGTAGTCAAGTCCCAAATATCATAAAAGCGAGCCAGCCTGTCCCACACAGAGAGGATGAGAATGTAAAAATCATGATTGTATTACTGATTCAATACAGGTTGAAATGGGACCTTAGTAGATGCTGGGGGGAACAAGTTGACTGGTTGACACCAGAACCAGAAGGTCTTTGCCTCCATGATCTATGACCCTCCTTGGAGTTGCCCTGCTGACTTGCGGGAAAAAAGGACTTCCAATGAAGCAGTGGCGCTGCTGCTGCCTGCCATAATAGCACCTCAGTACTGAAATATATACCCCTAAAGAACTCAGCGTGGTTTGTGAATCTTTAAAAGAGAGCGCAGTCCTGTCAGTCTTGTCCAAGAATAGCACCCAACCATTAAAGGGCAGGTCCTCGATAGCCTGTTGAGCATCAGGACCTATGCCTGAATTTTGCAGCCATGACACTCTCCTCGTGGTCGTATCTGAGTTCATAACTCTAGCCAATGTCCCGGCTGGGTCCAATGCTGATTACAAAGAAGTCTTGGCCACCAAACAGCCTTCAGCAACAAAAGCTCTAAACTTTTCTCTGGAGGTTTCTGGCAACTTGTCTGCAAATTAAGATGTGGCCATCCAATTAAAGTCATATTTGGATAGCAATGCCTGTTTGTTTGAGATATACATTTGCAGGGAATCTCTCTGTCCACCTTCCTGAACTCCTTTTTCTTGGGAGTAGATTTATTCCTACCCTGCCAATCCCTATCATTCACCACAGTTATAACAAGAGAATTAGGGGCCAGGTGAGACGAGAACTCCCCAAAACCCTGCAGAGGGGAAAAATAGGGCTTCTCCAAACACTTCACCATGAGCAGCACCAAAACCAGAGTGTTCCAAAGGGCCTTTGCAGGTTCTCAGAGAGCATAATTAATAGGGAGGGATATTCTCCCTGGAACAGATGGCTGGAGAATTTCAAGCAATTTGTGTTTATTCTCCTGTAAAAATTCTGCCTGGATGTCCAAGTAAGCAGCCACGTGTTGCAGTAGGTCCTGGTATGCCTTGAAATCCTCAAACACCAAGGGAGAACAGGAACCTGGTACTGTCGAACAGTCAGGAGACGACAAAGAAGCAGTCAAGTACACCAGGGACAGATCCTGTTCCTGAACTGCTGGATACGGATGAGACAAGTCTGGAGGTCCCAAGGGAGGAAGCTCAAAAGTTGTCTGAGCTTGGGTGGGTCACCAACATTAGCCACAAACAGGACTGGTGATCTCAGTCTGGAGTGGGATGAAGAATGCGATGAGAGAACACTGTTGGTACAGATAAGGCATTGGTGGCCAATAGGCCCTGGGCCAGAAGTCCCTGTCCTGACTACACAGAGAGTGTCAATCTTGGTACTGATATTGCTCCAAGAACAGTCCCTTGCACACATTGGGTGATGAAGTCTGGGAGGAGGACCTCGACCTGGATCCTGAGGAGTCCTAGGTGTCTGGTGACAGTGGTGGAGTACTGATGGGATAAGCAGATGATTAGAGTCATCTACAACTCAGAAGGAAAGCGGTACTGGTGCCAATGGAAAATAAGGCATCGGCAGAGCTGGTACCAAATATGTGATGCCCACCCCAGGTGCTAGGAAGGCATCGGTACTCAGGTCAGCGATGGTGCCAAAGTACAAGGCGGGATCACAAAAGCTTATGCTCAAATAAATTTGTTAGTCTCTAAGGTGCCACAAGTACTCCTTTTCTTTTTGCCAAAACAATGTCAGTGCAGAGGAGTGCATCAGTGCTGAGGAGGTGCTTGGTGATGGGCCCAGAACTGGCCTCAACTCTATAATCTGCAATGCACACTGCTGTGCCAATGGACCCTGTGTCTCTACGGCACGACCAGACGGTATGAACAGTGTCCACACCATACCCAAGCAGTGGAGGCCATGTCCCTGGCAAAGTGCTGGAGCAGTGGAGAGTCTGGAACAGATAGGCAGAGTAAATCTGCTGCTGCCTGGTATGCCATTGGCGTAGACACACTTGGTGCCAGCGTTATCATCGTTGGTACCAGACTCAACAGATGCCCCCAGGGCAGAACCAGAGTCAATGGTATAAGTTATTGGTGGTCTCTGTGAGGTACCAGGGAGAGGTTTGATGGACCTACTTCATCCCGCATGCTGGAAGTGGTACAGTGCCATTACATACTCTTTTTTTAGAGGAGGAAGACTCTCCATGAGCCCTGGTTAGTCCAGATTACTTTTATGGGATTTCTTCCTCAGTGCCCCCATGGAGGGTGAATGGCTCCTCCATCTTCTGGGGGAGATGCCAGTGCTGGAACATAGAGTGGTCTCATTCACTTTGTCCAAAGGTGACCTCTGAACAGAGGAGGGTTTTGGTGCCAAAACAGGCCTCGTGGCCTACTTAGAAAGGTTCTGTTTCAAGTGTAAGTCTCTGGCCCATTGAGTTCTTTTGATGAACAACTTACAGATAGAGCACTGCTCCTTCGTGTGTTCCTCACCCAAACATAGCAAGCACCTTGTGGGGACCCCTATTAGGAATTGCTCCCCAACAAACACAACAGGCAGTGCTTGAATCCGGGTGAGGGTATCACGCAGGACAATAAGTATCCTAAGTAACTCTAATTTAGAATCATAGAAGATTAGGGTTGGGAGAGACCTCGGGAGGTCATCTAGTCCAACCCCCTGCTCAAAGCAGGACCAACCCCATCTAAATCATCCCAACCAGGGCTGTGTCAAGCCTGACCTTAAAAACCTCTAAGGATGGAGATTCCACCACCTCCCTAGGTAACCCACTCTAGTGCTTCACCACACTCCAAGTGAAATAGTTTTTCCTAATATCCAACCTAGACCTCCCCCACTGCAAAAACTTGAGACCATTACTCCTTGTTCTGTCATCTGCCACCACTGAGAACAGCCTAGCTCCATCCTCTTTGGAACCCCCCTTCAGGTAGTTGAAGGCTGCTATCAAATCCCCCCCTCACTCTTTTTTTTCTGCAGACTAAATAAGCCCAGTTCCCTCAGCCTCTCCTCGTAAGTCATGTGCCCCAGCTCCATAATCATTTTCGTTGCCCTCCGCTGTACTCTCTCCAATTTGTCCACATCCTTTCTGTAGTGCGGGCCCCAAAACTGGACGCAATTCTCCAGATGTGGCCTCACCAGTGCCGAATAGAGGGGAATAATCACTTCTCTCGATCTGCTGGCAACGCTCATACTAATGCAGCCCAATATGCCCTTCTTGGCAACAAGGGCACACTGTTGACTCCTATCCAGCTTCTCGTCCACTGTAATACCCAGGTCCTTTTCTGCAAAACTGCCACTTAGCCAGTCAGTCCCCAGCCTGTAGCACTGCATGAGATTCTTCCGTCTTAAGTCCAGGACTCTGCACTTGTCCCTGATGAACCTCATCAGTTTGTCTAGGTCACTCTGGACCCTATCCCAACTCTCCAGTGTATCTACCTCTCCCCCCAGCTTAGTGTCATCTGCAAACTTGTTAAGGATGTAATCCATCCCCTCATCCAGATCATTAATGAAATATTGAACAAAACCAGTCCCAGAACCAACCCCTGGGGCACTCCTCTTGATACCGGCTGCGAACTAGACATTGAGCCGTTGATCACTACCCATTGAGCCCGACGATCTAGCCAGCTTTCTATCCACTTTCTAGTCCATTCATCCACTCCATACTTCTTTAACTTGCTGGCAAGAATACTGTGGGAGACCATATCAAAAGCTTTGCTAAAGTCAAGGTATATCACGTCCACCGCTTTCCCCATATCCACAAAGCCAGTTGTCTCATCCTAGAAGGCAATCAGGTTGGTCAGGCATGACTTGTCCTTGGTGAATCCATGTTGACTGTTCCTGATCACCTTCCTCTCCTCCAAGTGCTTCAAAATGGATTCTTTGAGGACCTGCTCCATTTTTCCAGGGACTGAGGTGAGGCTGACCGGTCTGTAGTTCCCCGGATTCTCCTTGTTCCCTTTTTTAAAGATTGGCACTATATTTACCTTTTTCCAATCACCGGAACCTCCCCTGATCGCCAAGTGTTTTCAAAGATAATGGCCAATGGGTCTACAATCATATCAGCCAACTCCCTCAGCCACCTCGGATGCATTGCATCTGGCCCCATGGACTTATGCATGTCCAGCTTTTCTAAATAGTCCTTAAACTGTTCTTTCTCCACAGAGGGCTGCTTACCTCCTCCCCATACTTTGCTGCCCAGTGTAACTCTCTGGGAACTGACTGACTTGTCTGTGAAGACCGAGGCAAAAAAAGCACTGAGTACTTCAGCTTTTTCCACGTCATCTGTCACTAGGTTGCCTCCCCCATTCACTAAGGGTCCAGCACTTTCCCTGACCTTCTTCTTGTTGCTAACATATCTGTAGAAACCCTTCTTATTACTCTTCACATCCCTTGCTAGCTGCAACTCCAATTGGGCTTTGGCCCCCTGATTACACCACTGCATGCTTGAGTAATATTTTTATACTCCTCCCTAGTCATCTGTCCAAGTTTCCACTTCTTGTAAGCTTCCTATTTGTGTTTCAGCTCACCAAAGATTTAACTGTTAAGCCAAGCTGGTCGCCTGCCATATTTGCTATTCTTTCTGCACATCGGAATGGTTTGTTCCTGCATCCTCAATAAGGCTTCTTTAAAATACAGCCAACTCTCCTGGACTCCTTTCTCCCTCATATTTGACTCCCTCAGGGAACTGATAGGCAGAGTCCCCTGGGACGCTAAGTCTGCTTTTCTGAAGTCCAGGGTCCGTATTCTGCTGCTGTCCTTTCTTCATTTTGTCAGGTTCCTGAACTTGACCGCCCACTTCTACTCCTACGAATTCTTCCGTTTGTGAGCAGCAGGTCAAGAGGAGCATGGCCCCTAGTTGATTCCTCCAGCACTTGCACCAGGAAGTTGTCCCCAATACTCTCCAATAACTTCTTGGATTGTCTGTGCACTGCTGTATTGCTCTCCCAGCAGATGTCAGGGTGATTCAAATCCCCCATGAGAACTGGGGCCTGTGATCTGGAAACTTCTGTTAGTTGTTCAAAGAAAGCCTGCTCTACCTCATCCTCCTGGTCTGGTGGTCTATAGCAGATGCCCACCACGACACCACCCTTGTTGCTCTCGCCTCTAAACTTAACGCAAAGGCTCTCAACAGGCTTTTCTCCAGTTTCATACTGGAGCTCTGAGCAATCATACTGTTCTCTTATACAGTGCAATTCCCCCACCTTTACTCCCTGCCTGTCCTTCCTGTTTATACCCATCCATGACAGTTCTCCAGTCATGTGAGTTACCCTACCATGTCTCTGTTAATCCAATCACATCATAGTTTCTTGACTGTGCCAGAACTTCCAATTTTTCCTGCTTGTTTCCCAGGCTTCTTGTGTTCGTGTACAGGCACCTAAGATAACTACCCAATTGCCCTACTTTTTCAGTATGAATCAGGAGGTGTTGCGGTTCAAATACAAGACAGGACAAGCTTTAAGCAAGCAAGCAGGCTGGTCTGCCTGTCAGCTTTTCCACCCTCTCCTTTATTTCTCTCTCTCCCCCCGCGCATTACATACTCCAACAGATAAAAGGAATACACTGGCTTTGTATAATATTCTTATTTACCAATTTCTGTCTACCGCATTCCTTGCTCTCGGGCCTTGAGCCCAGTCCTGGGAGGCTTCCCACGGTTCATGTCATCTGGGTGAGATTCCAAGGTTCATGCCCTTGAGAGGAGCCATGTGTGCACTGCTCCTACACAACACTCCGGGTGTGCCCTGAATGTTGCCAAGTGCATGAACCTTGCATGAATGCTACAAGGAGGACGCCCCTGTTGCACTCTCCTTTTGTTTTCTTCCGGTATCCCACTTCCCCACTTACGTCAGGGCTTAAATCTCCATCCCCTGGCGAATCTAGTTTAAAGCCCTCCTCACTAGGTTAGCAAGCCTGCCTGCGAAGATGCTCTTCCCTCTCTTCGTTAGGTGGATCCCATCTCTTTCTAGCAATCCTTCTTCCTGGAACAACATCACATAGTCGAAGAATCCAAAACCCTCTCTTCGACGCCACCTGCGTAACCATGCATTTACTTCCAGAGTTTGATGGAACTTAACGTGGGACCACAACTTAACTACCACTACTATCTAGGATACTATAAACTATCTAAAACTATATATCTGTAGAGAAAAAAAAACTTCAGAAAACAGAGATAGAGAACATGAGATGATAGCCACACACATCTCTAACTTCAGCCATAGGCAGTAAGAAGGAACTGAGGGTCATGGTGGCACCACCTCATATAACCAGAGGAAAAAATGGTTACGCACCCCTCATAACTGTTCGAAATGTGTTGCTCATATCCATTCCAATTAGGTGTCTGTGCACCCCTACCAGCACCTGTGAGGTCGGCTGTGGAGCCCCCTGGAGTGGTGCCTTCATGGCACTCAATATATGACCCTGCTGACCCGGCACCTTCTCAGTTCCTTCTTGCCGGCTACTCCGACAGAGGGGAAGACGGGTCTGGAATGGATACAAACAACACATCTCAAAGAACAACAGTTATGAGAGGTGAGTAACTGGTTTTTCTTCTTCGAGTGATTGCTCATATCAATTCCAATTAGGTGACTCCCAAGCCTTACCTAGGTGGTGGGGTCGGAGATAAGGAAATGCTGATTGCAGCACTGCTCTGCCGAAAGCTGCATCATCGCTGGCGTGCCGTATGATGGTGTAGTGAGAGGTGAAGGTAAGCACCGAGGACCAAGTTGCTGCCCTGCAGATTTCTTGGATCAGAACCTGTGCCAGGAACGCTGCTGACGAGGCCTGGGCCCTAGTGGAGTGTGCCGTAAGAGCCAGGGCTGGTACTTTGATCATGATGTGATCCAGGAGGATCTTCTTTGAGATGAGACTGGGAGGCCTTTCATCCAGTCTGCTACCGCTATGAACAACTGGTTCGATTTTCTGAACGGCTTAGTGCGCTTGATAGAGAAAGCTAGTTCTCATTGAACATCGAGGGAGTGTAGCCTCTGCTCCTGGTTACTGGCATGAGGCTTAAGGTAAAAGACGGGTAGGAAAATGTCCTGACTGGTGTGGAAGTGTGACACCACCTTGGGGAGAAAGGCTAGATGTGGCCTGAGTTGCACCTTATCCTTGAGGAAAACCATGTAAGGTGGGTCAGAGATGAAGGCTTTTAGCTCGGCCACTCGCCTCACAGACATAATGGCGACCAGAAAGGTACCTTCCAAGACAGATACAGGAGGGATCAAGTTGCCAGTGGTTCGAATGGGGGCCCCATGAGCCTGGAAAGGACCAGGTTAAGGTCCCACGCAGGGACAGGCTGCCAGATCTGGGGATGTAGGCAGTCCAAACCTTTGAGGAAACGACCAACCATAGGGTTAGCAAAGATGGATCGACCAGATGCACCTGGGTGGAAGGCCAAGATAGCAGCGAGGTGGACCCTTATGGAGGACACCGCTAGGCCTTGCTGTTTCAGGTGTAGGAGGTACTCTAAGATGAGAGGTACCGGCACCTGGAGAGGGGGTGTGCAACACTGGTCACACCAACACAAGAATCTCTTCCACTTTGCCAAATATGTGGCTCTAGTAGAGGGCTTCCTGCTGCTGAGGAGGACCTTCCTTACTTGTTCTGAGCACAGAAGTTCCATGGGGTTCAGCCATGAAGCTTCCAAGCCGTGAGGTGGAGGAATCGTAGGTCGGGGTGGTCCTGAGTGAGTAAGTTGGGGAGGAGAGGTAACGTGACCAGTGCGTCCACCGACAGCTCTAGTAGTGTGGTGTACCATTGTTGTTGAGGCCATGCTGGAGCTATGAGAATTACCTTTGCCCCCTCCCTGCAGACCTTGAGCAGGACCTTGTGTACGAGAGGGAACAGAGGAAAGATGTAGAGCAGGCGACCTCTCCAGAGTAGCAGGAATGTGTCCGTGAGTGAGCCTGGGCTGTGACTCTGGAAGGAGCAGAATATTGGGCACTTCCCGTTGCTTTGGGTGGCAAACAGGTCAACCTGGGGAAATCTCCACCTTTGGAAAATGAGGTGTATGACATTCAGCCAGATGGACCACTCGTGTGTGCGGAAGGACCTGCTGAGGCGGTCTGCCAGCGCGTCCAGAACACCTAGTAGAAAGGATGCTTCCAGGTGAATGGAGTGGGCTATGCAGAATTCCCACAGCCGGAGGGTCTCCCGGCATTAGGGAGAGGAACAGGCTACACCGTGCTCATTGATGTAAAACATGGTAGTGGTGTCATCTGTTAGAACTGCTATGCACTGGCCTTGTAGTCGGGCCTGGAAGGCCTGGCAAGCTAGGTGCACCGCCCTCAGCTCCTTGATGTTGATATGTAGGGAGAGCTCATCCTGCGACCACAGGCCCTGTATCTGGAGGTCCCACAATGCGCACCCCATCCCGGAGCTGACACATCTGTAACCAGGGACAAGGAAGGTTGAGGGTTGTGAAAAGGGACTCCTTCACACACCGCTTGGGGGTTGAGTCACAAGCGGAGGGACGTGAGGACCTGTCCTGGCACCGTGAATTCAAGCTGTTGGGCCCAGGGTGGGTGGGCTGAGGTGAACCATGCTCCAACTGTGTAAGCCCCAGCCTGGCGTGCTGGGTCACATAAGTGCAAGCAGCCATGTGGCTGAGGAGACTCAGGCACCCCCTTGCTGTTGTGGTTGAGAATTGCTGGAGGCTCTGAATTACGTCCGTGATGGCTCAGAATCGGGACTCCAGCAGAAGGGCTTGCCCCTGAACCAAGTCTAACACCGCCCAATGAATTCTATTCTTTGGGTCGGTTCCAAGGTCGACTTTCCCAAGTTGAGGAGGAGACCCAGTCATTCAAACATGCACCTGACCAAATGGATTTAGGACTGCACCTGTGCCCTGGTGAGGCTCCTGAGCAGCCAATTATCGAGGTAGGGGTATACTTGCACCTGCTGATGATGGAGGAAAGCAGTCACGACCAACATGCACTTGGTGAACCCTCGGGGGGGCTGTTGAGAGGCCGAATGGTAGAACAGTGAATTGGTAACGTTTGTGGTTGACCAACCAACGTAGGGAGTGCCTGTGTGCTGGACAAATCACTAAGTGGAAGTATGCGTCCATGTCGAGGGCAGCATACCAGTCTCCCGGATCCAGGGACGGGATAATAGTGCCCAGGGAGACCATGCGGAACTTCTACTTTACCATGAATTTGTTGAGCCCACGCAGGTCTAGGATGGGTCTGAGACCCCCCTTTGCCTTGGGGATTAGGAAGTACTGGGAGTAAAATCCCTTGCCCTATAGCTCCTGAGGAACCTCCTCCACTGCTCCCATGGAAAGGAGCTCCTGCACCTCCTGGATAAGGAGTTGCTCATGAGAGGGGTCCCTGAAGAGGGACAGGGAAGGGGAGGTGGGAGGGAGGGTAGGAGCAGAACTGGAGAGTATCCCACTTCCACCATACAGAGGACCCAGTTATTTGGGACCAAGCACAGTAGAAGTGGGACAAACGATTCAAAAAGGACAGGGAGGCATCTGGGAATGAGTCTGGTGTGCTGTCCTTGGGCGCCCCTTCAAAAGGCCTGCTTGGAACCCGACAATGGTTTGGTTGGGCCCTGGTTGGAAGGGAAGTTGGAAGGCTTCCTTCCACCGTTCCTGCCCCTTCTCCTGTAAAATTCCTGCCTCGGCCGAGGAGGGTAGGAGTGCTGTTGCTGCTGTTGGGGATCGAATGTTGGGTTGCCGAGGTGTGCATACCTAAAGATTTCATAGTAGCCCTTGAGTCCTTTAGGCTATGCAGTCGAGAGTCAGTCTGCTCCGCGAACAGGCCTGCCCCATCAAAAGGCAGGTCCTGCATTGTCTGTTGAACCTCGGGCAGTAGACCTGAGGCTTGCAGCCATGAGGTGCGCCTCATGGCGATACCAGAGGACAAGGTGTGTGCTGCCAAGTCCGCAGCATTCAGTAAAGGCCTGTAAAGAGGCCCATGCCACCGCCTTGCCCTCCTCCACTATAGCTCCAAACTCCTTCCTGGATTCAGCTGGCATAAGCTCCTTGAACTTGAGCATCGAGTTCCAGGAGTTGAAGTTATACCGGCTCAGAATTGCCTGCTGGTTGGCAATCCTGAGCTGGAGCCCCCGCCGAGGAGTACGCCTTATGTCCGAACAAGTCCAGGCATTTGCCTCCTTGGACTTAGGTGCTGGGGCTTGTTGCCCCTTCCTCTCCTTTTCATTTACCGCCACAACCACCAATGAATAAGACTGTGGGGGTGTAAAGAGGTATTCATACCCCTTTGATGGCACAAAGTACTTCCTCTCAATGCCCTTGGCAGTGGGAGGGATGGAGGCCAGGGTCTGCCAGATGGTCTTGGCATTTGCCTATATAATTTTGATGAGGAGTAGGGCACCCTCAAAGGACCCTCTGGGGCCAAAATGTCAACCACCAGATCCTCTGACTCCACCACCTCTTCCAGCCTGCAGACCCATTTTGCGTGCCACCCTGTGCAGGAGGTCCTGGTGAGTGCAACTATCTATGGGAGGCGGTCTGGAGACGGAAGTGCCTGCAACTGCCTCATCTGGAAAGGAGGACAAGGAAGCTAATGAGGAACAGGGTCCTCCTGTCCCTCCTGCTCATCAGGAACCTCCCAACCTGCCTTGATAGCTGGACCAGGCTCAGGAACGGGAGTTGTTCTGAGGGGAGGCAGGGGCATGGCGCCTCCTCGGCACCCCTCGGGATGGGGAGACTGTCTGAGACCTCCGGCACCTTCAGTTCAGAGGTGGCCGATCGGGAGCTTTTAGACTGGGCTCCCTGGGCCTGGTGGTATGCCCATGGGGTCCAGAATGGCCACTGCGCTGGTCCCTGCCCCTGTCCCCACCTCAGAGCGTCCACGGTATTGACCCCACTCTGAGTACCTAGATCCCGCCTCTGAGTCCAAAGACTGGGATTGGGACCGTGAGCGCCAGGGAGGGGCTGAGTGGAGCTGATCCAGCAAGCAGCGCCATGCTGTGGAGCGGTACCGTGATCTGGAGCTGCATGGGATCACTGAATGGCATCAGGACAGGTGCTGGGTCCGGGATCTGCTGCGTGATGGGGACTGATGCGTGGATCGGCATCACAATCAGGAGCGCTGGCATGACCTGGAGCAGTGCTGCAAGTATGACTGGTGCCATGATTGCGAGCGGTGCTGGGACTCTATCGGCAGTGCCGAGGGCCGGATCATCGCTGGTTTGCCTCAAGATGGTGCCATACAATCTGGTACTAGAGGCTTGGCGCGAATTGTGGGTGACCTCGGCACTGTCATGGCAATGAGGTTCCTCGTGGCCGCAAAGGTGTCTAGCGGTGGATGGTGTGGACCTCCTCGATGATGTGGACCGGGGAGTCTAAGGGCCTAAGTGACGCCTCCATAAGAAAATGCTTAAGGCGAAAGTCTCACTCCTTTGGGGTGAAACCCTTTACAAATCCTGCACCTATCGGCTTGGTGAGCCTCCCCCAGACACTTTAGACAACCGTCGTGGGGTCATCCATTTGCATGGGTTTGGATCAGGACTTGAACCCCTGGGACTTGGGCATGAAAGCCCTCCCAAGAAAAAGCGTTTGGGATAGAGGGTAAACCCCCCAGCCCACCTGCTAAGTACTAATACTAAGTCAAAATTTAACTGACTAAAACGAATCAAGGAGAAAAACAAATGAGGCTAAGGAAACGTAGTAGAACTTGCTGAGCAAGACGCCACAGTTCCAATGATCATCACTGGCAGTAAGAAGGAACTGAGGAGGGTTGGCAGGGTCATACATTGAGCGTCATGAAGGCGCCACTCCAGGGGGTTCCACAGCCAACCCAATGGATGCTACTAGGGGAAAAAGTTTCTGACAGCTGTGCACATGGCACACGCACACCTAATTTGAATTTGTCAGGGTTCCTTCCCCACTCTGAACTCTAGGGTACAGATGTGGGGACCTGCATGAAAACCTCCTAAGCTTACTTTTACCAGATTAGGTTAAAACTTCCCCAAGGGACAAACTATTTTACCCTTTTGCCCCTGGACTTCCACTGCCACCACCAAACTTTATCTGGGTTCCTGCAAAAACGGAGTTTGGACACGTCTTTCCCCCCAAAATCCTCCCAACCCTTGCACCCCACTTCCTGGGGAAGGTTTGGTAAAAATCCTCACCAATTTGCATAGGTGACCACAGACCCAAACCCTTGGATCTTAGAACAATGAAAAAGCATTCAGTTTTCTTACAAGACGACTTTTAATAGAAGTAAAAAGGAATCACCTCTGTAAAATCAGGATGGTAGATACCTTTCAGGGTAATTAGATTCAAAACATAGAGAATCCCTCTAGGCAAAACCTTAAGTTACAAAAAAGACACACAGACAGGAATATTCATTCTATTCAGCACAGCTCTTTTCTCAGCCATTTAAAGAAATCATAATCTAACACATACCTAGCTAGATTACTTACTAAGTTCTAAGACTCCATTCCTGTTCTGTCCCCAGCAAAAGCAGCATATAGACAGACACAGACCCTTTGTTTTTCTCCCTCCTCCCAGCTTTTGAAAGTATCTTGTCTCCTCATTGGTCATTTTGGTCAGGTGCCAGCGAGGTTACCTTTAGCTTTTTAACCCTTTACAGGTGAGAGGATTTTTCCTCTGGCCAGGAGGGATTTTAAAGGGGTTTACCCTTCCCTTTATATTTATGACAGAATCGATATGAGCAATCATTCACAGAAGAAGGGTGACAGCCATGAGGCATGAGCACCCGCCTTACAGGTACAGTTAGGCAGAATTCTCTGGGTTTGGTGTGCTAGGCGTCCAGACACCTACATGGAATACACGGCTGCATCTATTTGAAGAAGAATCCTAGTTGTCATCAGGCACCTTTAATCCCATGCTGTACTGTTCCTACCACATGGGAGACTGCTCACCTTGTCCTGGAAAATGTCTTCTACCACAAGTTACTGACGGGCATTATATCTGACTAGGATCCCCGTTCATCTCCTGGTACTGGCAGGAATTTTTCACATTCCTTGGCATCAAGTCCCTTACTTCAACTGCCTATCAGCCACAGACTAATGGGCAAACAGAGAGGGTCGATCTGGAAAAGTATCTTGGTTGCTTTTTGAGTTGCCAGCAGGACAACTGGCTCCCCTGCTATTCTATGCCAAATTTGCATAGAACAATGCAACCCATGCCTTGACCCAACATAGTCCATTCTTTGCAAATTATGGCTTTCATCCCCACTTCCACCCCAGTACTCGCTGCTGTGGATTCAGTCTCCCACCTATACCAGGTACACCAGGAATTCAAAGAATTCTTGCAATCTGCCAAAGAAACCAACAAACACCAATGGGGACCAAGAGCATCAAGCTGCCCCAGTCTGACTGTAGGGGACAAGGTGTGGCTCTCTGCTCAGAACCTTAAATCAAGTTGCCTATCCACCAAACTCAACTACAAATACCTGGGCCCTTTCAAGATTATAGAATGGGTAAACCCATTGGCCTTCAGGTTATAGCTGCCTGAGTCCCTGAGGATCCACCCCATCTTTCACACCTCATTTGTAAAGCCCTACACTGAGAACCCACACCCCAACTGCTCCAACCTACTACTGCCACTCATAACAGTTCACAGACAGGAAAAGTACTTGGTCTACCACATCCTCAACTATCAGCAAGTTAGGAGAGACTAGGAAGACTACGCCAGATGAGTGGTTTTGGGAACTGATAGAGAACATCCACACCCTGGCCGTATTGTGAGAATTCCCTTAGAAGTACCTGGAAAACAGCCCCAAGGAGGCACCCTTGAAGTGGGGGACGGTCAAGGATCAGATCCTGCAGTAGAACCAGTCTCTGTGCAATCTAAAGAGGGTAGCTGGTCTGTAGTATGCTGCCTGACTGGTTACATCACTTCATTGGTTGGAGGAGGAAGCAGACTGGCTCTTACACGCGGTAGCAGTGGTACGGCTGCTCAAAGCATTCACCAGTGGCTGTGATCATTCCTGTGCCTGCTTGTTCCCAGTCCTACCTCATGTCAGGTAACCCAGATCTGACCTAAGTTCCCCCTTAGCTGTGTGGCAATAAAGGGCAGTGTAGGTGCACAGCCACAGGGACCTGGAGAGGACAAAGGTAGGAAGTGGGCAGGGAGGGCAGCAAGTTGGGGCGTGCAGGGCTGCTGCAGGCCTCTCCCCCGGCCCCGGAGCTGCAGCCGGCAGGGAGAGGCACTTCTCCCCCAGAGCTGCTGCTGGCAGGGAAAGGACTGGGGGGAGTCCTCTGGCTGCATCCCCGGATCTGCTGCTGGCGAGGAGGCCTATGGCCCCAGCCCCAGAACATCCTGCACCCCAAACTTCTCATCCCTGGCCCCACCCCAGAGCCCCCACCCCCATAGAGTCATAGATTAGGGTTGGAAGAGGTCTCAGGAAGTTGTCTAGTTCTAGTCCAACCCCCTGCTCAAAGCAGGACCAACCCGAACTAAATCAGCTGGAGCCCTCACCCCAATGCTCTGCCTCAGCCCTGAACCCCTCATCCTCGGCCCCACCCCAGACCCCTCACCCTAGCCAGAGCCCTAACCCCTGCAGACCAACCCCCACCTCAGGCCTAAGCCCCCATCACATGCTGAACCCCTCAGCCCCACCCCCACCACATATCATCTCCATATCTCCAGGTGGGATCACACGCTCAACGCCTCTACCTCATTTGAACAGTGCTGAAGTCCATAAGATGGCAGAAGCCAAAAGGACATCACACAAAGAAAGCCTCTTAGACATACATTTCCATGTATCCTTAAAGATGTTGGAGCCCACATGCTGTCTGATTCATGCCAAGGCCAACTTACTAATGAAAAAGGATCACCTCTAGTAATAGGAGGCAATTCAATCTCTCTGATTTTTGCATTCATGAAATATTTGTATAATGAGTATTTAGGGGGATCATGATTTGGAACACCTGCTTGCTCACAGAAGCTTAAGCAGAGAAATGAAGGTCAAGAAATGTAGTATTTTATTAATGAGTTAATAGACAGTTGGCAGCTTTACTGATTTTCCTATGGTGGCTAATGCACTTTGTCTACAGCAGCATCCTGGATAGAGTGCTGAAGGAACTCTGATTGCTTCTAGGATTCATTTATACACATTTGTGTAGGCTTTGCTGATGCAAAGTTTGACCCACTTGCTTATGGAGGATTTGCATGCTTTTAGGCTCAGATACTCCGGATAAAAGCAAGTGAATAAAAATGGAGATTTTCCTGAACTCTTTAGGTTTAAAAAGAAAAACAGTTCTTCTCACAATCGGTATGTGCCCCAATCTTTTCAGGTGTTGCGGTTTTGGGTAAAACAGGAACAATAATTTGCTGTGATGCATGGAAATAAGTGTTTCTGTCCAAGAATGCTTGACTGTGAAGAATGATCTTGTCTCTGTGGGAAGACTCATCAAAACTCATGCCTCCCAAGAGCAGAGGTTTTGGAAACTCTTCTTGCAGACATAATTGCAACCAAAAAAGCTAGCAGAGACACTAAAACAATTTGTTTTGTGAACATATGTGACATAATATTCTCTGACAATTGTGCTTAGGAATGGACTGGGTACTGTTAGCAAAGTTGTGTAAGGAAAAAATAGTTACCTACCTTTCCATTCCAATGTAAGTATGTGCATACCTTGTAGACAGTCATTAGAGAACTTTTTCCCTTAGTGGTACCCTTCAGGGCATCTTGAGTGCCTTCTGTCACTCTGTGCCACTGCACACTGGTGTAAGAGTGTGGAGCCGCCCCCACTCAGTTCCTTCTTACCGGACAGACTCCAAAAGAAAGGGGAAGGCGGTTGGGTCATGGCATGGACATGTGCAACATCTTTAAGAACGACAGTTGTGGAAAGCTAGGTAACCGTTTTCTTCAGGTGGTTACACATGTCCATTCCACTGTAGGTGACTCACAAGCAGATTGAAGTAAAGGCAGGCTTGGAGTCTATCTGAACAGCGATTTATAGAACAACCTGTCAAAAACTGGCATAGTTTCTTGACTGACAGAAAATGGCATAATGAGCACCAAAATGCAAACTGATGACCAGGCTGCTGTTTTGAATGTCTCAAATAGGTACTTGTGCTAGGAAGTTTGCGGAAGCTGTCCGTGCTTTAGTCAAATGAGCCAATACTCTAGGAGATGGCATGACATTAGCTAACTGGTAGCACAAGAAATCCAGGAAGAAATCTTTTGAGTGGAAGTTGGTTTGCCTTTCACCCCTGAAACTGCAACGATTACCTATTGGAGGGTGGAACGCTGAAATGACTGCCAAAGTACTTTAACTGAACTGTCAGGCATTGATTTTTTAGGTGCTACATATAATCCAAAACATAGATGGAAGCCTGCATTGGAGAGACACTTCTCTGCTGAGACCAGATAGAAAAAACATTTCCATTTGGCCTGGTAAGTATGCCATGTAGAATGCTTTTTGCTATTCAGAAGCAGCTGCTATTTTCCCTAAGTGCTCATGCCTTACCTTTTAGGTAAACCCATGACATTCAATGTCAAAGGGTTCAAGAAAATGCTGTTCAAAGGGATAGTTCAGTCATTTTATTAATTCTCTTTTTTAAAAAAAATATATAAAAGGTATTGATTTTATTTCACATGAAATACTTGGAATATACCTACAATATACCTTCCTCATAGCCATTCCAAAATCTTTAATAATACATTATCTATGTATGTACAAAACATTTCTGCATACTTTAAAAGTTTCTGCACAATTGTTTTAAATATGAAAGGAATATAAAACTGATTTGTTTTTAAAAGTTATTCATTTGCTTGCTAAGACTTTCAGTTATGTATGTATGTACAAAGCATAAGCTAGCATAATACAAGCATTCCAATAAGGTACAATTCACTATTATATTAAATATGTTTTTCAAGGTAACATATTCCTTTGCTTTATAAAAAACAATACATCTTCCTTCTTTCTACTTTTCATGACTTGAAGGCAGCGATACAGTCAAGGATTCAAGATGTCATCCAAAATTTTCATCGATGATTCATATACGGTTCTGAAACCAGAGAAATCAGTGAGCAGCTGAATAAAACGTGCAAAAGAAACACATTTGCCTATTTGCTTTTCAATAAATAGCTACTCCCTTATTTCTTTGAGAAGTTACACACCATTAGTTTAAGGAATTAAAGAAGTTGTTGTGTTTGATTACATTTAAGAGGAACAATCTTGCTCAGCATTTCCATTCACCTCTCTGAATGATTATAGATTACAGTATAGCTACGGAGAGTCAAATCTTTAATTTCAAAATTGACAAAAAAAGTTTGAATAAAAGTTTGAATAAAAGCCTGAATTTTTTCTGTTTTGACAAGCTTTAAATATGATCTAATCTGTTCTCTACTTTTAAAAAGGTATAAGGAAGAACAATTAGAGGGTCCATTTAAATATTTTTAAAATGCTGTATTGTTACTGTTTAATATTTAACCTTCTACATACTTAAAACACTGTTCATTTACTTCTCTGAATATTTGATTTACTGCCCTTTTCTACCTCTGCCATCTTACTATCACATACACAGCATTAATCCTCTGAAGTCCAGTCTTGCCCTTTCCTCATTTCCCCTTCTCATCTCTGCTCTCCACTCCCCTACCTCCTCCTCTTATGCTCACTCATTTTCCCCATTCCCCACCAATCCGTATAATTTCTGCATTCTCCTCTTCCTCCGGTATTTGTTTTCCCTAGTGCTGATCTTCCTGCATCTTTATCCTTAGTACTAATAGCCACCCATCTGTCACTTCAGCCCCATGCGTAGTATCCTTAGCAACATTCCCACCTCTGCACACACTGGAATTCTTATGCAATCTCAAAAAAGATAACTGCTATCCCCAAGCTTTTAATTGATCACTCTCTATTTCCTTGCATTCCTCATCCAACATTGCCTCTGCAGTTGCACTCTCCCTCAGAGCTTCTCACACTCACCTGGCCTTAAACTGTCCTCAGAAGACCACAGTCAGGGCATCTGGCTTATCACCAAACACTAATGCAACGTTAATCTTTGTAGATTTGATTTTTCAATGCTTGAATTCATATTGTGACAAACTGTCAGCTTTATTTTCCATGCATCATTTGTTCAATATCTGCAACGTTAGTTATTTGTAAGATTCTAAGGATGCCCTATATTAGCAATGCTAGTCACTAACTTAAGTATTGTTCCAGGTGCCCAAAGAGCAAACATACAAGGAATAATTCAGTAATTTTATTTAATATTTTGTTTGGCTTTAGATCATTAAACTGAGATGTCCCTTCACTGAGAGACTCATCATGCCCTAAGCTAATGGACGTCCAACCATAATAGAACTCAGAATGACTGTAAGGCACCCAAAAGAGGAAAAAACAAGGTAAATTTAAAGTCAGTTGTATTAAATGCTCTTTACCTTTATTATTTTGAGTATGCTGCAGGGAATCCTATACAAATAGTGAGAAACTATTTGCAAGTTCTCTTTAATTAGCACTGACAGAGCAATGAAGGGTTTGGAAAGACATCTATACGATAATGTGAGGAAAACATTAAATGTTTCAGCATAAAAGTTAAATAGATTTAATTTTGGTGCCCATAGACTGAAATGCTAAACATACTAAGCAAAGATGATTATATATATTATAAATTATATCATAATATTTCATAGTTTATTTGTTCATTGGGAAAATCCATAATATTCGCTTTTAACTGTCAACTGAAACTGCTAGTTCAGTTGAGCAGAGAAGACTAGATTCTAGTAATTAGAAAAATGTGTACTTCTGGTGTAGTGCACTAATTTCTTATTTAAGGGCAGCACCTGAGGTACTCCAGTATAGAAGACCTCTACATATTTCTTATTGTGCTACCACATACAGATGTTTCCTGGTGCCCGATGCCCAAATTTAAAAGGTTGGGGCAGCATGCAAAGTCCCTTGGAAATTCAGTCAGGTCCCAGGCTACATCCACCAGGGATAAACTAATTCCCAAAGGGCTGACATTTTAAAATAATGTAAACAGATGTAAAAAGTAACAAATTAAGCTTTGAGAAGAGTAAATTTATTACAGTTGATGTTAGCATATATAAATTAGTACATTATCAGATCATATAATGAGCTGTGGACTAATATGCAGACAATTTTGACTACAAGTTTTCCTCTGGCCAAACAGAATGAGAAAGATGTAATAATTAAAAGAAAATTGCTGTTTACCAAAATAAGGCACGCTGCAATCAAAATATAATTGCATTTGAGTCATTACAGCACACAATGAGGCACCTAACAGAACATGTGAATTGCCATATGGGAGCAGACTTGTGGTCCATTATCATCCAGCATCCTGTACCAAAAGCTTTTAAGGATGGTGCAAGAACCGGTCAATAGAAGTGGGCAATAATGGAATATAACCAGCTCACTGGGAAATTTCTTCCTAAACCTTTTACAGATAGTGGATTATGCCCTGAAACACGAGTTTGTATATTCTTCCAAGTTCTTTTACAAAAAATAATCCTATATAACGAAGCTGTGGATGTTCTTACTTTCTTTAACAATATGTAATCTTTTCTTAAACTCTGCTAAGCGCTCAATGATAGCATGTGGAACTTGTTGTCACAGTATAATTGTGTTTTGTGAAAAAGTATTTCTTTTTATGACATTTAAATTCTCTGCCTCTGAAATTCATTAAATGTTCCCTTGTTTGTACATTACAAAAAAAGCATAAACAGGACAGTCTCCCTACCACATACAATTTGGTGTATCAGATCATGTCACCCCATCTGTCTCTCTAAACAGTCCTAATCTTTTACTTCTTTTCATATAAAAGTTTTTCCATGTTTCTAATTTATAACAAAACAACAACAAAAAAACGTTACCAGAATTGAAAACAGTATTCCAGGTGAAGATGTGCCATTTATTTGTCATTATTTAATTTGTATAGCACTTTCCATTCTGTAAGGCATCCTAATGTTCTGTTCACTTTTTGACTGCAGCTGTTTATTGAGCAGAGGTAGTGTTCATAGAGTTGTCCAAGAACACCCAGACCACTTTTCTGCATGTTATAGTTAATTTACAATGCAGCAATGCATGAGTTGTTCATATTAGTCCTTTGAATGTGCATTACTTTACATGTATCCATACTGATCATCATCTATAATCATGTTGCCTATTTATCTAACTTTGTTAGTTTCACTGTAATTCCTCAGTGTTTTCTGCAGTTTTGACTAAATGAATTGTGTAATTTGAAAGTTTTGCCACCTCACTGCTCATTCCCCTTTTCCAGATCTTTACTAAATTTAACATTGGTACTAATATAGAACTTTATGGGACCCCAGTGTTAACCACTTTTCAAGCGTGATGAAAATTGACCATTTATAGATGTATGGCAATTCTTCAAAAAGGGCCATATTTTTGGAATTTAATGTAGCCACCCTATACACAACACCCAACTATCATTTGAAAGCTTATTTTATGTATGTTTAAATGAGGTATGATGTGGTGCTGTCAAGTGGTGCCATAAGCCTGTAGGTGATATGAAACAATGGTACCCAAAATGAGAAAGTGTCATTTTTTGCACAGTTCCAGAATCACTGCCACATGACTGTAACTTAAACAGTAAGAACTGTAGTCAGTTTAAATATCTTAATGTGGTGTTTATTGGTCAAAGCTTCCAAATGACAATGTATTAAAAGATTTGTATTGGTTTTGCATAGGCAAATATTTCTTTTTCAGAAATGAAGCTGTTTAGCATGTGACAAAAATAGCAAATAAGATTTTGCAATATACTAACATGCAATGTTTCACACTGCAATTTTTATTTGTCAAAGTACCTCACAAGTGACCATAGTTTTATGCATTTTCAATTAAAATTTGCTGACCAGATCAGTCTCACACTGAAATCTGTAGCAGTAGATTGCATGCCCACAGTTTGTACTGCATAGTGGGTAGATATACACGTATGTGAATTCCTAACGTAATGCTTCTCTACCTGTAACCTTTTGTACATACAGTGTAGCATCTAGTATGCCTGATAGAACGTTTTAATCTGTAATTGCCTATGCATGCAATACTAGTGTTTGAAATATTTTAGAAACCAGCTTGTTAGTTCAGTGACACTTATGCACAGGTCAGTATTACTGTTAGAGATGACACGCTTAATATTATGAATATGCAAAATGAGAGAGAGAAGTGGCCTAAAGAGAAGTAATGAATACAAAGTTCACAAACAAGTCCTTGCCTCTGCACTGAAGAGGGATGAAGTGCATGTTATAGCTCTCATCAACCATGTCATCAAGAATATGACAAACCCATTTGACCCTGAATCACATTCAGAGGTGCTTATCAACATATCTACTGGACTGCACGTAACACCAGACGTACAAGAGTCTCCACTGAAAATAGCAGATGTTGGTAAAGAACAAATGGGGAGATTTTTGAGAGGTGCACTTGATTATGATGGAACACATAGCTTCTTCAGTCCAGTCTAGAAATCTGGCATCAAAACATTTGTTGACATGGCCAAGATGACCACATTTAAATCTGGCAAGGGAGGGACAATCACAGCAGTTATCAGTCCAGAAATTGTTTTCCGCAGAGCCCTGTGGTAACAGCTGCAGATCAGACCTCATCTTAAAGTAGATGTAGAAAGCTTTCAAATAATCCATAGTGTGCATATGTGTAGAGAAGGATTAAGTACACCAAATAGGTGCTGTCTGCTACTCATGCCTATTATTCCTACTCTTTTTTTGTTTCCATTATAGTACTTTACCTATTGCCCAAGAACCACAAGAATTAACTACGGAATCTGAGCTTCTATCATACATTTTTTGAAAGTCCAAGTAAATTATATCAACTAGTTCTCCTTATTTTGTTGACATACTGTAAGATTAGTGAGGCACCATTTTCCTTTACAGAAGCCATACTGGTTTGTCCCTATCATAACAATGATCATTTAGGTATTTTATAATTCTATTACTACCATCATTTCAACCAGTACAAAAAGTAAGGCTTGCTGGTCTGTAATTTCTGGAATCGCAGGGCACGTTTTTAAAAGAAAGATACATTTGCTACTGTTCAATTCTTTGGGATAGAAGCAGATTTAAATGAATGATTGCATTCTTTGTTAATAGCTCAGTTACTTCATTTTTAAGTTCTTTCAGAATTTTAGGGTGTATATGATCAGGTCTTGTTGGCTTTTTAATATATCAGATTATTCCAGCACCTTCTCCTTTGACACCTTATTTTCTGACAGTACCTCAACTTTATTACTGGAAAATAGAAGGTGTCTTCCCCATCCTCCACATTCTCAAGGATGAAGACTGATACAAAGGAATAATTTAGCTTCCCTGAAACGTTCTTTATCTTCTTTGATTGTTCTCTTTAATTCCCTGATAGTCCAGTGGACTTACTAATTCTTCTTCTATGAATATCTTAAAAATATCGTTTTTAAAAACTAGTTGTGGCTGTTTGCTCTTCAAATTCCATTTTAGCATTCCTAATTTCCATCTCACAAATTTTCTTCCACAGGTTGTCTTAGGTTCTTTTTTACCATCTTTTCCCACCATTAAACCAATGTGCTTTAAAAAACAAACAAACCAGAAGACACGAAACAGATATGCATCAATGCCTCCCTGCTGCAACCACAGGAAACTGACTGTCCAATTTGTCTACCAATTCCTAACAAAAATTGTTGGAACCATACTACAAATTTATGCATGTCATCAATGGCTATAACTTATATTTGTTATCCCGAGAACTCTGAAGAGATTATAATTAGGTGAGGCGGAGGTTTTGAATATATTACATTTTATTTCTATCTGAATGCAGCAAATAAGAGTATTTTTAGTGTTAATGAAACTATGAATTTTTGTTTCAGACCATATGCAAAGTTTAAATGTAAGTGGTTGTAAAATTAGCATTTTTTACTTTTAACCTGTGAAACAGAAGAGGCTAATTTGGTCTAAAGCCAACCTCCTATAAAGCTGAAATTGCACCAAAAGCAGAATCTAATGACTGTGGTAAGGCACTAAAATAATTTTTTATGACCCTGGATACAGTTTTAGCTAGAGAGATCCATATTAGCTAAGACACAAAATGCAGAGAAAACCCCTCAGCTCTAGTGCTATGAAACAGCAAAGTTACAAAGAATGCTTTCTTTTCTCTGTGCAGTTCTTAGTGAGATTGGACTTTAAAAGGAACTAGGTTGGAGTATTGTGGATTCTACAGTATATAGAACAAAACATGTAAAGAGAATTACCATCTGAAAGGGGGAGTTGAACCAGGAAATTTAGTTCCTTAATGGGCTCAATAGCCTTCAACATTTTGGCACTATTTTAATCCCTGTATCATATGGATTTCAGTAAACTTCTTCACCAACAAGTACAGAATCTTGCATCCCTTTTTCAGTCAATCAGTGGGTTTTTTTCTGTACATCAGATTTACCTTTCAATGCTGCTAGATTCTGCCATGGCAACTTCCCTGCATGTCATCAGCTTCTTTTGAAGGGCATGCGCAATATCCTTAACAAGTGAAGTTTTGTGCTTACCTATTTTAAATAATATGTTAAAAAATAAACAAGTCTGTATATTCCTGTGTAGCATCTATATAACAAATTAACAGTTTGTTAAAAACTGGTGACATGTTTACTTAGATTTTCATTATCCAGGTTAAGTGTATAAATCTGTGCTATGTGAATGCTATTATACTCCTATAAAACAGGATATGGAAGAGTACTATGTTAGCGTAGCAGATAAAGATTTTTTTTTTTTTTAAAAAAGACCCCCACAAAGTTTTAGATCCAATGTCTAATAGCATCCCTTACAACTTTGCATTTTTCTTTTTAATTCTGTATTCCTATTAAAATTACTACTTCTGAATTTCCACAGCTAACTGGAAAAATAATGACAGGTTTCAGAGTAACAGCCGTGTTAGTCTGTATTCGTAAAAAGAAAAAAAGAAAAGGAGTACTTGTGGCACCTTAGAGACTAACCAGTTTATTTGAGCATGAGCTTTCGTGAGCTACAGCTCACTTCATCGGATGCATCCGATGAAGTGAGCTGTAGCTCACGAAAGCTCATGCTCAAATAAACTGGTTAGTCTCTAAGGTGCCACAAGTACTCCTTTTCTTTTTTCTTTTTGGAAAAATAATGTAACATTTTAAAATTAAGTTGGAATAAAAATCTACTATTGACAAAAGCCTTCATTGGAGACAAAATTAGTTTGACTGACCTTTGATTATAACAACTATGTACGCAGCAGCTGTAAGACTAATAATTCCTTCAATTTCTTCACAGACAATGCATTCCATTAATTCATTTAAAAATGACCTAGAAGAAAATCAAAGGCACATGGGGAAACATGTTCCTTTACAAACATAAACAGGACTCTTAGTTGGCCCCCCCAACAATGGTAGTTCTCCAAACCATCACATAGGAAACCATGATCTAGGATCAATCATGAGACTCCAAAACACATAGTTTAAGTGTGGGAACCACAAATGTACTTCTTACAGAAGATAGTTAACTGGCTGATCTCTGGAGTTTCACTGCTGATAGTCTGAGGAAGCAATGTATTCTGTACAGTGGTGGCTGCTTAGGAATGGAATGAGGGAATTTAGGTGAAATAATTCATATGAGAAGAGGAGGAGCAGTAACCAAAAAATAAAGATTTTTCGGTGTATTCAGAAAAGAAAAAAAAATTCAGACAGAAAAAAGAAAAGTCCTTAAAAAGTAAAAATACTGGCTCTAAAATAAACTGGAATTGTAATTCATTTAATTGTCTGCCATTTGCTGTGGAAGTCAAACAAGTTGATGGTGTGAACCAAACTCCAGGTGGTGCTCTACAAATCTCAGATATTGGAATGACTCAGAGAAACAGCAGAGGTTGCTTGAGCTCTGGGGAATGGGACTTGATCAGTGTATCCTGGATCAGATGATCCAGTCACACTATCACATAGCAATTTCTAATAATGCCTAAATAAGTTTTGGATTGTATTTGTAATATCACAGCACCCTGGAGCACTAGTCATGGACTCCATTGTGCTAGGTGCTACACCAGGGATCGGCAACCTTTGTCACGCGGCCCGTCAGGGAAACCCGCTGGCGGGCTGGGACGGTTTGTTTACCTGCAGCGTCCGCAGGTTCAGCTGATCTCAGCTCCCACTGGCCTGGAACGGTGAACCGTGGCCAGTGGGAGCTGCAATCAGCCGAACCTGCGGACGCTGCAGGTAAACAAACCATCCCAGCCCGCCAGCGGGTTTCCCCGATGGGCCACGTGACAAAGGTTGCCGATCCCTGTGCTATACAAACAGAACAAAGGGACAGTTCCAGCCCCCAAAGAGTTTATGATCTAAGTAAAAGATTAGGGAACAAGTGAAGACTCCCTGTTATGGAACTGCACAGGTAGCTCCACTGCTCTGAGTTGCAGAAGGAAGTTCATTTCCTTTCTTAGTAATATCTTGTGAGATGGATCCCTGGAAAGGGACAGGGAAATAGGGTAGGGAAGGAATGGAACTAGATGGTGTATCCCTATAACCTTGGACCAGTTGATTTTGGAAGTCTGGTTCCAGGCTTTCTGAAAACAAGACACTTCCCAAAACAAGATGGGACAGACCTCAGACCTCAAAACAAGATGGGACAGACCATACTGTCAAACCTCCTGATGCAGGATGTATGGTTCTCCTCCTCTGGAACCTCTGCCTCTTCCTTGGAGGATCTTTGATGGCCGTAATTGGGTTAGGGGGATTGCCTATGTCTCTGATAATTCTGAGCCCTGTATTGTTCCCTCATGGAAGAGGGAATATAGGCTTCCAGAGCATAAGATGGCTTGAGTCCTTTAACATGTGCAGGGTTTCATTATTATGCTTAATTAAGAGGTCAGAGCCATTGAAGGTGGTCATTTAGACCTCCTTTGGTATCCCTGAGGACTGCAACCAAGCAACCTGCATGATTGCAGAGTCAGAGGCTTCAATGGTGGCTTAATGAGAGGTCCATGCAACCAGATGCCACTCTAACTCCAGGGACTTAAGCTCCTCTCTGTGCTCCTGCAGGAAACTTGCAGTGAACTGCCCAATTCAAGAAGTCATACTCAGTCAGGAGTAGCTGGTAATTTAATAGTCATGCATCTGAAAACTGTCTGAGGAGTATGTCTTTCAGTCAGAAGTCAAACTTTTTTGGAACTTTGTCCTGGGTTGTTCACCTGGGTAATCCCTGCTGCTTAAACATCCCTTGGACTGCAGTTATTACAAAGGATCCAGGCACTGGATGGTTATAAAAGTATTCAGCATCCTTAGAGATGACTGGTAGCATCTATATCTATACCGAAGAGTCACTTTGAGGTGGGCACCACTGAAGCTCCAGGACTCAATGTTGAGAAAGATCCCACTTCTTGACTATGGAGGTGTGCACCACTAAAG
Organism: Natator depressus; assembly: GCF_965152275.1. NCBI lineage: Eukaryota > Metazoa > Chordata > Testudines > Cheloniidae > Natator > Natator depressus. The sequence goes on along the minus strand of NC_134235.1, from coordinate 243,076,017 downwards.
CTGAGCTTTGAGGTGGGTACCGCTGAAGCTGAGCTTTGCCATAGGTATCTGGTTGGCTCCTACAAGCCTTTGGCAATGCCAATCTGCCAGGGACCAATCAACACAGACTGTCAAGACATTTGTATGACTTCTCATGCACTGTTCTCCACTAGAATGTCCAAGGTATGTGGCGTCCACTGGAGAAGTTCCTAGTTTTCTGGCTGGGTCAGAACAGCTAGGTGGACAGCCTCATCAGGAGAAGAGCACAAAAAGCACTTGAGAAATAAGGCTGGACCTCCCTCTCCTGCATGTTTTCCTGTTCAATTTCCTGGTCCTGAAGGTATGATTGTATTCTGGATCAGTTGGCCTTCCTGGGGGTCTATCCAAGAAGGAGACCTGGGTCTAGAAATAGGATCAGTGGATAGAGCCCTTCTATTGGGATGCACTCCCTATGGGGCCCAGAATAGCCATATGTGCATGGGATAGGGGAATGGTTTTGCAGGCCATGGAGAATACTATGAGGGAAGTACCAAGAAGTTAAATGCTTTCTCTTGTAGAAGTGTCCTCTGGACTCCCTGTCTAAATAGCTCAGTTCATAAGGCAGTGAGTGAGGCAAATACATAGTTGACACCTTCCCAGTCACTTCAGATGTAGGAGGAGGAAAAGAAATATAACTCCTCCATAGGAGCAGGTCCTGGAGCATGCTCTACTGACAGAGAGGATAGTGTACTTGGTTCCAGGACAATAGTTTCCTAGTAAGGGCCAGCAACAGAGACTCTGGCAGCTCAGATGCCATCAAGCTTCCTTGAAACATGAACATTGGTTCTGAGGCTGCTCCATCTGTATCCGGAATTATGAATGGTACTGCAGAATCTGTGCCAGAAGATTTGGTACTAGGGCTGGAAGCTCAGAAGCTTGCACCAGGTTCTTTGGTGTTGGGTCAAGAAGCTCTGAAGTAGTTCTGGTTCTGAGTGCTTCAGGATGGGTGCTTGGCTGCCATCAATACTGGTCAAAAGAAGGATGGCTTCTTCAGAGGCAACTCTTCGGTACAGAGGCATCACTGGGATCCAATGTGGGACTTAAACTGCCTCTAAACTTAGATCTATTATATGCTAGAGAGAGAGATCTGAGTCTGCAGATACCATGGACATTATGCTCCTTCCTTCCTCTCTCCTCAGAGGATTGATCTGAGGAATGTATGGAAGCTCTGGCTGACTCCATAGTCAAGGACTGGGACCTTTCTCAACACTGAGTCCTGGAGCTCGAGATAGACTCCAGGTTAACCGGAGTGCTCTCATACTGTCTGGTCTGGTTTGGCTGCCTTCTCAGGAATGGATGATGCTCTCATGGATCTCTCTATCAGGAAAAGATTGAGGTGAGATTCCCTTGGTTTTGGGTCCTTTTCTAAAAGAAGGAGCACACAGAACACTTGTGTGGTGTATAAGCTTCATGAGGCAGAAGACGCACTTAGAGTGTCACTGATGGGAATAGCTGTCTCACAGGAGAGTTAAGCTTTGAATCCCAGAAGCTTTGATTCCACCATGTGCAGGGGCATCTTGTGCCAAGTCACCCTCAGACTTGAAGACTTTTCCCTTTTTTGCCAACAGATTAAAACTATATAAATCTAACTAAACTAACTATAATTGGAAAAAACTAACTAGAGACAACAAAATCGCGCAGCGGGCAGAGATGTGGTTTTCAGTTTCCTCTTACCACCTGTGGTTGCAAGACAGAAGGGTGATTGTGGTTGCCCTGCCCTTTGGACTCTTGCGCTATGGAGCACTGGAAGGTGTACAGAGCACGGCATGGTCCCTGACACTGCTATTCAAAAAGATTCTGATCTGGGGTGTATGCACAGCAGAATTGGAATACATGTGGATAATCACTTGAATAAAAATAAGTTATGAACAATTTTTAAAAGGACAATTAAAATGAAAATTGAAATTCAGTTGTAACTGCAGCGGACTCAACTAACCTCTACTAAAATCGTGATAGAATACATAATAAGCATCCAATTTAAGTCCTACAGAAAAGTCACTTGGGAAAGCTGCAGAATGCACACCAAACTCTCTTTCAGGGCATACTTAACACTTAATATATTAACAACTAAATAATTTCTTTATGCCATTTGTATAGTGCCATCAGTGTGTATTTTACAGTTGAGTTTAAGCATGCATGTTGTTAGTTCCAGGTTATATGATTGGTGTTATTTCTGGTAAAGACTTTGGTTTCCTCTAAACCCTTCCATATAGGAAGAAGTAGGATTTATGAATACCTTTTGAAATAAGTATGTGATTATGAGGAAAGGAATTATCAGAATGAATAGTCGTGTGATTCTAACACAAGAACAATAGAAAAAGCAAAAAACTAACACAATCAACGTACCAAAAAAGTAAAGGATTATGGGACATTACATGGAAATGTAGTAGGTGATCTAGGTATTCACTGGCTAATTCCACAATCTTGAATTTAACAATTAAAAGCTTATTTGGTTACTTACTGGTTTCACATTAATAAACCTTATGGAAACTAACAGACAAAGATTACCTGACCACATTTATTGACTTAATTATCATTGCCATTAAACTGCCTGAAAGTGGAGGAAGGTCTGCAATGGACTCTGGTGGTGCAAGTTCTTCTGCATTTGAAGCCTAAAAAGAAGACAGCTCAAATTCAAAATAAATACAGAAGCACATAGAAAATAATTAAGAAAAACAGAATTTGAGTAGCTACATTAACTGAATGCATGTTTAAGTTATTGGGAGAAACATTTAAATGTATTTTTCTAGCTCATTTCAAAAAAGTACTTGACAGTTTAACTCAGCAGTGTCAAAATAAACAAAGCAAAGTTGGATTGGAAAAATTAAAACTTTTAACCAGATATTTGGCATTTACGTTAAAGGAAATAACTAATATCATACATAGTTGAGCTTTAGCAAAAATGCCATTTAAGCTAGATTGTTAATTAGTATTTATAAAGGTGGCAGCTCACCCACATGGAAGATATTACATAAAAATTTCCACTTTAACTATATGTATTAGATCAGTTCTCAAACTTTTTACTAAGGCGACCCACCAATCACATTTTGTCTCTTTTGGGGACCCACTATGACACCCTTAATCCACCCTTCCCTCTCTCAGCCTGTTGCCACCCTCTCTCTCTTCCCCTTCTCAGCCCTTCAGTCATCTGTTATCCCCTTCTTCGTCCAAGCCTGCTCAGCTCCCCCCAGTCCTCTTGCTCTCCCAGTCCTCCCCCTCTTGCAGCCCTAGTTGCCCCGCCTCTCTTCATGGCCAGACCTATGATTGCCATCAGGTTGCTGGCTGACTGCTTCCAGCCCAGATCCTGCTTCCCATGCTGCTGCCTGCGGGAAACAAAAGTAGGCAGGCAGCAGCAGCACAGAGGAAGTGGCCAGAGCCAGCAAGTGGACAGTCAGCAGCCTGTACATGCATTGAAGGTGCTTCCGCCATGGTGCTGCCACCCAGATCTCGCTTCCTATGCTGCTGCCTGCTGCTCAGGGGATCTGTAAATAAAGGCCTTGGTGGGAAGAGGTAGGAAGACCAGTACCCCCTTTCACACCTGATTAGGATCTTTCCACCAATACAGTGGTGAGAGGACTTCAGAGGGGACCTGGACTGTCATATCTATGGCCTGGTCTACACTGGGGGGGAGGATAGATCTAAGTTATGCAACTTCAGCTACGTGAATAACGTAGCTGAAGTCAACGTACTTAGACCTACTCACCGTGGCGTCTTCACTGTGGTGAGTCCACTGCTGCTGCTCCCCCATCAACTCCACCTTCGCCTCTTGCGGCGGTAGAGTATAGGAGTCAACAGGAGAGCACTTAGGGGTCGATTTATCATGTCTAGACTAGACGTGATAAATCAACCCCTGCTGTATTGATCGCTGCCTGCTGATCCAGCCGGTAGTATAGACATACCCTATGTGGTGTCTGTTTGGAAGGCATACAAGTTCAGCCACCACAACATACAACAAAAGTGAAGTCTGAAATGGTGCATGATGTGTGTAGAAAGCCTTGTGACCGACCAGACATAGGCAAGCTCTCACAGTAGCGTATGCATGAGTCTGCAACTAGTTATGAGGACTACCATGATGTCAAACATGTCCTTAGGCAGATAGGCCCTGCTGTCATGGAGTTTAATTCTGCCCCTATGAAGTCTATTCTCTATATTGGCACCCGAGGACGGCATCTCTCTGTTGATTTTTAGGCCCAGTGCGCCAAAGTTAAGAATTTGATCAATGGAGTCTTCTAGTTGCTGTGGTAAGCAAACAGCCAAGTACACTATGGGTATAGAGATGCCAGAGAACAGCACCTGGAACCATTTTGGAGGTTGGTGCAGCAGATGGTGTCTGCCAGATATTCTTTGCTGGAGCCAATAAAGCTTCATTCACTGGTAATGCCAGACTTGGGAGTATGAAGTACATTTCGGAGCGTAAGAGCTGTTCTGTACCACCTCCACAGGAGTCTTAAGTGAATCCACTATGCAGCACAGCAAATCCTGGGAGCTTTTGTAATTATTTGGCTGAGAGGGTGTTGCAGGAACCACTGCCTTGTCCAGAGATAATGAGAGAGCAGTTGGCCTAGTCTGCTCTACCATGGGAGGATGCTTTTCCTCTGATATCTTGACATGTTGAACTGCAACCTTAGACAGCCAAGCTTCTGAAAACATTTTTTTTTTTTTGGCATAACAGGATAACCACCAAAGCTTTTTATTATGCCTACAAAAATGCCAGTTTTATCACTGCATAACACCTCCTTCAACAGGTCAGGATCTCTGACTTTCCTTTGATGTACAGTCAATGGCGGTTCAGATTAACCAGGGAAGGGCACTACTGTACAATTGAAGCTTGACCACTGCTAGCCCTCTTTTGAACTGCTTTGGTTTAAAGGTTGAACATTTAGTATAATAAACTAAAAAAGTACAGTAGATTATTTAAACTCTTTACCTTTCGCAGTGTGTGACTTATCTCAACCACTACTGCAGCTAGGAGAGTAGAGAGTACACCATGGTGAACTGTTGGACAAGATGAATGCCAGCACTGGACTGTGTGTATGAATTCTCCAAGAGCCATTTGAATAGAATGAATCAACTAAAAAAATTAATTAATTAAAATATAGATCAGTTACAGCATTTCCACTTCGGGAGCATTTTAGTGCAATTAAAAGCTTTTAGTCAGGGATTCTCAAACTTTCATAGAGTTGACTACATCTTGATAGAGTGTCTCAGGAACTGTCGTCTCTCTCCCATTTGCTATCACATAACACCTCTACAGCAATTGCTTACCTAGAAAACTAATGTTAGGAAAATATTTAATGTAATTTAGCTGTCTTGATGCAATTTAACAACTCAGAGTAAGGAAGAGAACTAGCATTACGAGAGCAGTTAGGTCTCTGTGAATCTATCCTTTAGGGCCTAGTCAAAGGGTTGAAAAGCACAGGGAAAATCTCCCAAGGGCACTAAAGGCAAAGGCTTGGACCCTAAGTCTATGTCTACATTTGAGCTGGGAGATACTATTCCCAGCTCACATAGACATACCTACACTAGCTCTGCTCAAGTTGGCGTGCTAAAAATAAAACATTGTAGCTAGGGTAGCATGGACAGCAGCTTAGGCTAGATGCCTGAGTATGTACCCACCCAGACTCCCTGGATATGTACCTGGGTGGGAAGCCCAAATTCCTGCCCACACCATTCTATGCTGCTATTTTTAGCATGCTAGCTTGAGCACAGCTAGTGCAGGTGTGTCTACGTGAGCTAGGAATCACACCTCCCAGCTCAAATGCAGATTTAGGATTACTTGGAAGAATCCAAGACTTCCTGGCACTGATCCACTTATCTCAGCACCAGGAAAGAAACACTGTCCAGACCCTGCTATAAACATATAAAGTTCCTTTTCTCGAAGTAAAGTAGGTTCTGGAGGATTTTGACACCACTCCTTTTGGCAAGAGAGAACAGTTGTAAGCCATATACAGAGGCCAAGGGAGTTAAGGATGGAACAAAAGACTGAACCTGGGACAACAGATCTCTCTGCTCTGGGAAGGGGAAGATTACTTTTGACATTGAGAGAAGGTTCATAACCAGGCCTATCAGAACTAGAGAAGGTACAGAGAGCAGCTGATGGCTCTTTGCAGCAGGGAGGAGGCAGCCACTCATCTCAATCTTATTGGCTCTTTCCTCTCATCCAGCACTCAGTCCCATTCTCTCATCTCTTACCAAACCTGTTTTTAGTTTTCTTTCCTCACTAAGTTTTGAGTGCTGCCAGTCTGACCCAGTACACACATTGCTGGCACCCACATCGTGGAAAAACATTTGCTCATTTCTTTCTCTGTGATGAGGCAACACCCGTGTATATATCCACTCAAGTTATTTGACATGGGGAATTTGATTCAAGCACAGAGGCTTAGCTTGAGAGTGTAGGGCAGGATATGCTTTTTATTATTTATCCAGCTTTAGATCTCAGCTGTGAAGAAGAGACAAACAGCCTACAGAAGGAGGAACTAGCATAAAAATGCCTCATCCGGTTTGGCAGTCTAAACTGACATCACAAATGCATGATCCCTTTTTCACATTAGTATTTCCACTGAGCAGGACCAGCAGCGGGGAAAATCCTATTGATGACAAGGCTTAGAGCACCAGACACAAATGGCATAATGTCAAATCAATTATGAAACTGAGGATAATGAAGTATTTTTTGTGCCAATAAACCCAATGTGTCCAACTCACATCTGAGTAAAAGTCAAAGTCCGTGTTTATAGTTAACTTTACAATCACATGGTTTTGTGTGTGTGTGTGTTTAATAGGATGACAAATACCTGAAGCCCTTCTTCCTGCTGTTTTCTGAGCCTGCGTGCCACACATTCTAAAATTTTCTGGAACAGAGCCTGAACAGCATGGAGAAATGTTGCCACTTCTTCATCTGTATCAATGTTTTGAGTCAAAGAAGCTTCAATAATCTCTTTTAGAACATAAAGTAATGTAGGAATACAAAAGCAGCTTCTTTCTAGAGAAACAAATACCATATTAGACATTTAAAAAAATACAAATTTTTAACTAGATTGATATTCTTTAATTTAGGCCTTAAATTCTCACAGTATTTCCCAGAGTCTCGCCGCCTACCACTCAACATACTATAAAAACTCCAGGGGGGTTGAAAATATTTACCAGAGCTCCACTCTGGACAGCTCCAATCAATTTAAATGCTGCTTTAGCTACAAGCTTAGAATTAAATTCATTTACACTGTATAAATGGCTGTAATTTACTAGTGCAGATTATTTTATATTCAGCTAATTAACAACAGGGTCTGGGAGGCAGGAGCTGCCGGGGGGGGGGCACTTTTGGGGGCCCCACAGGCCTAGAGCGGCCCGGGTGATTAGCAGGGGGCTGGGAGCAGCCTGCTCCGTTTCCCTTGCCCCAGCCCCAGCCATGTCGCTCAGGGGAGGGGGCTTGGAGGAAGGGATCCTGCCCTGCACTCACCATCAGTGGCGGAAGCGGAGCAGCCCGCTCCACTCCGCCAGCTCCCAGCTGCGGTGCTCCGCTTCCCACCGCTGGTGAGTGCAGGGGGTGTCCTTTCCCCAACCTCCCTGCACTCACCAGCGGCGGGAAGCGGAGCGCCGCGGCTGGGAGCTGGCGGAGTGGAGCAGGGTGGGGCCACGTTGCTCCGCTTCCCGCCGCTGCCGGTGAGTGCCTGTCAGGGGGCGGGGGTGTGGATAGGGGGCGGGGCAGTCAGGGGACAGGGAACAGGGGGGTTGGGTAGGGGGTGGGGTCCTGGGGGTGATTAGGGACGGGGGGGGGGGGGTCTGTGGAGGGGGCGGTCACGGGACAAGGAGCAGGGGGGGCCAAAGCAAGTTCAATATAACACAGTAAGATTTTTTGGCTCCCGCGGACCACGTTATATCGGGGTAGAGGGTGGGTGTGTGTGTGTGTGTGTGTGTGTGTGTGTGTGTGTGTGTGTATTGTGACAGGGTCGGGCCAGATTGATGCAGGAGAGTGATAGAAGGCAAATATATTAGCCCCAGGTTAAGTAGGTCCCTTTTCCCTGGGTAGGGTAAGGTAAGGTAAGAGGGAAGGTTCCAGAACAATCAGGAACTTTCTGGAAACAATTAAGGCAAACAGGCTTATTAGAACACCTGCAGCCAATCAAGAATCTGCTAGAATCAATTAAGGCAGGCTAATCAGGGCACCTGGGTTTAAAAAGGAGCTCACTTCAGTTGGTGGTGCATGTGAGGAGCTGGGAGCAAGAGGCGCAAGAAGCTGAGAGTGAGATGGCGTACTACTGGAAGACTGAGAAGTACAAGTATTATCAGACATCAGGAGGAAGATCCTGTGGTGAGAATAAAGAAGGTGTTGGGAGGAGGTCATGGGGAAGTAGCCCAGGGAGTTGTAGCTGTCCTGCAGCTGTTACAGGAGCCACTGTAGACAGCTGCAATCCACAGGGCCCTGGGCTGGATCCCGGAGTAGAGGGCGGGCCCGGGTTCCCGCCATCCCTCCAACTCCCTACTTGATACCGGAGGAGTTGAACTGGACTGTGGGTTCCACCAGAGGAGAAGGTCTCTGGCCTGTTCCCTGATCCACTAGGTGGATCAGCAGAGACCGCGGGGATTGTTGTTCTTCCTTTCCCCATCCTGGCCAGTGATGAGGCTAACTGAGTGAACGGCAGATTTGAGTCATGAAAGTGGCCAAACTGAGGGCTGGTGAGAAAATCCGCCAATAAGCACAGGACCCACCAAGGCAGAGGAGGAACTTGTACACACACACACGCACACACACTATAAGTTTTAAACAAACAATTTAATACTGTACACAGCAATGATAACTGTGAAGCTTGGTTGAGGCGGTGAACTTAGAGGGTGGGATATTTCCCAGGGAATGCCCTACTGCTAAATGATAAACTAGCATTTGGCTGAGCCCTCAAGGGTTAACATGTTGTTAACATAGCCTCATACTCTACAAGGCAGCACAAATGGAGGGAGGGGAAACAGCATGGCAGACAGAGACAGAGATACACACCATGTGTGTGTGAGAGAGAGAGAGATGGAGATGTGCATTGCCCCTTTAAGTACGCTGACACCACTCTAAGGACATTACCTTTAAAAAGATCAGGAAGTTGAGACGGCAGCTGCAGACAGCAAGCTCCCGCCGTCCTGAGCCCTGTTGTGTCCCCACCCTGCTCTATATGGAGAAAGGATAAACAGAGGGCAGGAGTAGGGGCGAGGGGGGACACCCTGACATTAGCCCCTCTCTTCCCGCTCCCCACACAGCAAGCAGGAGGCTCTGGGGAGCTGCTCCAAGGCAGAGGGCAGGAGCAGCACATGGCAGTGGAGGGAGGGACAGCTGAACTGCTGGCAATTAGTAGCCTGCTGGGCGGCTGTTGCACAGGGAACTTAGGGGAGCAGGGAGCTGATAGGAGGGCTGCCAGTCCATCCTGGTTCCAAGCCCCGACCAACTAGCTACAACGGGCTGCTCTTCCTGCAAGCAGTGGACAAAGCAGGCGGCTGCCAAACAATGTTATAAGGGAGCATTGTGCACCTTTAAACGAGCATGTTCCCTAACTGATCAGCAACGAAACAACGTTAACCCTGACGACCTTAAGTGAGCAGTTACTGTAACAGCTAAATTGCAAAGCCATGCAGGAACACGGGATCCAGACATGAAAAAGTTCAATTGTTTTCAAATAAACATGCCTATGGACTTGTTCCCTTTCACGCCCTGTAAAATAGCTCTTTTGCACATTGAGAGCTGCTACTTTGCTTTCATGAAGAATTGAAGTTGAATTAATAAAAAATGTATTTTAATAAAGGAAACTATGTAGTAGACGGAAAGAAAGTGTGTTTCAGAGGAGTTCTTGAGACTTTAGCGACTCTGTTTTTTGTTTTATAACAACGTTTGTAAAATTCACTCTACGTATTGTAAAAAGTTGTATTAACCATTTCAAAACATCCAAAGGAAAGATCAAGACAGAGATAGCAGACTAAGTCACTTCCTTCCTCTATTTAAGTGGGAGTTCATACAAAATCCTGTATGATTAAAGAAATCTAAGCGACTAGTTTACTGAGTTGTGTCAGGAATATTAGCCTGGTCACTTCAGTTAGTCTCATCTTCCATTTTTTAGTACACCAAGCACAATCCTGCTGCATTTCCAACACAGCAGAGTAATATTTATTTCTATATTATATGTGAGAGGGGCTGGAAACATTACACACAGCCTGAAAAATCCACTTCTCCACTACTCAGTGGGAAGTTTTCAGTTATGAATATTGGGGCCTAGCCTATAAGTTTCTTCAGAAATTAAGCTTTCACTTAGTCCTTATTATGGAGATAACTCCAAATGCAAACTGAATACTAGATATGACAGAGTTGTCTCCCGGAGCCTAGAGATAGACAACTCCAATGACAGTTTGATCCAGCTGTAGCGGCAGTGTAAATAAGTAAAAATCACTGCTGCTATTCAGAAACCTGTGAACAACAGAGAAAAAACGATTACCTACATTTCGTAATTGCTGTTCTTCGAGATGTGTTGCTCATGTCCATCCCATTCTAGGTGTGTGCGTGCCCATGTGCACAGTTGTCAGAGACTTTTGCCTTAGCAGTATCCATAGGGCCAGATGTGGCACTCTCTAAAGTGCTGCGCTCATGTGGCAGTATATCAGCCACCACCGGCCCTATAGCCCTCTTGGTTCCTTCTTGCCAGCAAATCCGACAGAAGGGTAGGAGGGCGAGTAATGGAATGGACATGAGCAACACATCTCGAAGAACAAAAGTTATGAAAGGCAGGTAACCTTTTCTTCTTCTTCTTCGACTGCTTGCTCATGTCGATTCCATTCTAGGTGTCTCACAAGCAGTATCTATGGAGGTGGACTCAGAGTTCACCACTTGGCGGCTTGCAGTACTGCTCTACCAAAGCCAGCATCGTCCTGGGCCTGCTGGGTAAATGCATAGTGGGACGTGAAGGTAAGGACCAACGACCAGGTGGCCGCCCTACAGATGTCCTGAATAGACACTTGGGCCAAAAAGGCTGCCGAAGAGTCCTGCGCCCTGGTTGGTGCACAACACAGGCCACAGAATCCCACCCACTCCTGCGAAAAACCTCTCACCTATGTCTGAGCTATTGAAGTCCTCAAATTGTGGTTTAAAGACTTCAAGGAGCAAAGAATCTTCCAGCAAGTGACCCGTGCCCCGTGCTACAGAGGAAGGCGAAAAACCTCCAGGAACTCTTCCAATCTGCCCTGGAGGAAAATTCCTTCCCGACCCCAAATATGGCAATCAGCTAAACCCTGAGCATATGGGCAAGATTCACCAGCCGATAAAAACACGATTGCCAGGCGTGGCCCCTTTGCTTGATCATAGCAAAAGTGAAAGCAGGCAGTGATCCAGGAGGAAATTCTCTGAGCAGAAACAGGATGAACTTTCATCCTGTCTGCCACAGCGACGAATAATTGTGTCAACTTATGGAATGACTTGGTCCTGTCAATGTAGAAGGCCAGAGACCTCCTGACGTCCAGGGCATATAGCTTGCGCTCCTCCTCCAACTTATGCGGCTTCGGAAAGAAGACTGGCAAGTAAATATTTTGGCTTGAATGAAACCGAGAGACTACCTTTAAGAAGGAAGGTGTTAGCCTTGTTCTTGTAGAAGACTGTGTAAGGCAGTTCCGAGGTGAGCACCCAAATCTTGGATACCCGGCGGGCTGACGTCACCGCGACCAGGAACACAACCTTCCAGGAGAGGATCAGGAAAGAGCAGGAAGCCAGAGGCTCGAAGGGGGGATCCGTGAGCCGTGACAGCACCAGATTCAAGTCCCAAGGAGAAACAGGATCCCTAAAGTGCGGATAGAGATGCTCCAGGCCCTTAAGGAATCTGGCGTGATATCTTGAGAGAAAACCGACCTGCCTTTTAACGGTGGGTGGAAGGGTGAGATGGACATTAGATGGACTTCGATGGATGAAAGTGACAAGCCCTAAAGCTTGAGGTGCAGTAGGTAGTCTAGAATGAGCTGCAACGGGGCTCACTCGGATCAGACCCCCTTATTCGCCATCCAGCAGGTGAATCACTTCCATTCGGCCAGGTAGGTCGTGCTGATGGAGGGCTTTCTACTGACCAACAGGACTCGCTGGACCTCGGACAAGCACTGCCGTTTTCTTGTGCGTTTTGCCACACAGCAACCAAGACTTCAGATATAGTGCCACCAGGTTGGGGTGCAGGAGACTGCTGTGGTTCTGGGACAACAGGTCTACCCTGAGCGGCATCCGGAATGGGGTCGCCACCGAGAGGTCCAGCAGAGTGCTGAACCAGTGTTGGCGCAGCCATGCCAGCACCGTGAGGATGACCTTCGCGCTGTCCTGCTTGATCTTCATGACGACTCTGGGCAGCAATGGCACCAGAGGGAAGGCGTACATCAGAGCAGGATCAGACCATGGAAGCAGGAGGCGTCCGACGGTGATTCCCTGTCCCTGCCCTCGAATGAGTAGAAGACGTGGCATTTTCTGTTCTGCCTGGATGTGAATCGGTCCACCTGGGGAGTTCCCCACCCCTTGGAAGATAGAACTGATCACATCCGGGTGAAGGGATCACTCATGGCAAGACGAGAATATCCTGCCCAAGCGTTCCTAGCCCATGGGAGATGAGCGACCAGATGGATTGCTGCAGACAGAAATCCCAGAACCGGAGTGCTTCCTGGCAGAGGGCAGATGACCTGGCTCCCCCTTGTCCGTTGATATAGAAGATGGTGGCCCTGTTGTCCATTAGGACCTCAATCACCCTGCCTTGTATGAGAGTCCAAAAGGCTTGGCAGGCTATGCAAACAGCCCTGAGTTCCCTGACATTGATGTGCAGGGACTGATCGTGACTGGACCAACAGCCTTGAGTACTGAGATTGCCCAGGTGGGCTCCCCAGCCTGGGTCCAAACTGTCGGAGACAAGAGTCACTGACAAGACCAGGGCTGCGAAGGGGCCTCCCTCCAGCACAGATGTAGGATCTCTCCACCAGGTAAGGGATGACAGTACACTGTCCAGAATTCTGATCACCCAGTCCATACTGTGCCAGTTGGGGACATAGACCGATACCAGCCACGCCTGTAGGGGCTGGAGGCGGAGTTGCACGTGCCAGACCACGTAAGTGCATGCTGCCATGTGACCTAACAGTCTAAGGCATGTGTGGGCGGTGGCGAGTGTATGGGCACACAGAGACAAGATGAGGTCAACTATGGCCTGGAACCAAGTCCTGGGGAGAAAGGCTCTGGCTCAAATGGAGTTGAGTACCGCCCCAATGAATTCTATACATTGCACTGGGGTGAGGGTTGACTTTTTGTCGTTTATTATTTGGCCCTGGTCATCATGGCAGGTGGAACAGATCGAGATGCCTCTATACCTGATACGAGGACCAGCCCCTTATCAGCTAGTCATCGAGGTACAGGTAGATTTGGACCCCCCCCAACATTGCAGGTAAGTGGACACTGGTGCTATACACTTGGTGAACACACTCGGAGCTGACAAGAGACCAAAGGGCATCGCTGTGAACTGGAAATGGCGCTGGCCCAATGTGAAACGGAGGAAACGCCAGTGCCCTGGGAATATGGAAGTACGTGTCCTTTAAAGTGAGGGCAGCGTACCAGTCTCCCGGGTCCAGGGACAGGATGATGGAGGCCAGGGAGAACATATGAAACTTCAACTTTTTGAAATACTTGTTGAGGCGACGCAGGTCTAGAATAGGTCTGAGGCTCCCTTTTGTCTTCGGAATGAGGTAGCAGTGAGAGTAAAATCCTCTTCCCTCCATGTCTTGCAAAACCTCTTCCACTGCCTGTAGGCGCAGGAGGTTTCTGACCTCCTGAACGAGGAGTTGCTTCTGAGAAGGATCCCTGAAGAGGTATGGGGAAGGGGGATGGCAGAGTTGGTCAGCTACAAACTGCATGTTATAGCCCGATGAGACTGTGTCGAGCACCCAGTGGTCCGAGGTGACGTCGGACCAGGCTGACTGGACGGGTGGAAGTGGTTGAAGAAGTCAGGGAATGGATCCGGTGCAGCGACTGTGGAGTCATCCTTGGGCTCACACTCAAACTGACTACTTTTGGCTGCCTTGGTCCTTGGAAGGACCAGGCTGGGCAGGTGGACGAGACAACGACTGGTGGCATCATTTAAAGCCCCTGTCTTTGTCCTTTTTGTAGAAGCCGGATCGAGGGGTACCCCAAGACCTTGACAATGGCTTTCTGGCCTGCTGAGGAGTATGCAGGCCCAAAGAGTGGAAGGTGGCCTGGGAGTCTTTAAGGCCATGGATACTAGCACCAGTTAGCTCCCAGAAGAGCCCAGTTCCCTTGAAAGGGAGGTCCTGAAGGGTGGACTGCATCTCTTGGGCCAGCCTGGAGGTCCGTAACCAGGATCTACGCCTCATGGCTATTGCAGAGGCAACCACCCTGGATGCAAGTCCATGGCATCCCAGGCCATCTGGAGGACACTCTTGGCTACCGTCTTGCCCTCTACTATCAGAGTGGCAAATTTTTGCACGTGATCCGGTGGGAGGCTCTCTTTGAACTTGCTGACGGAGTGCCACAGGTTGAAATTATATCTGCCAAGTAGGGCCTGATGGTTAGAGACCCTAAACTGGAGGCTTGCTGTTGAATACATTTTTCTGCGAAATAAGTCCAGTCTTTTGGCATCTTTATTTTTGGGGGTGCCACTTGCCTGGCCCTGCCTAGCCCTTTCATTGACAGTGGACACAATCAGGGACCCCACAGAAGGGTGCGTGTATAGGAATTCAAACCCCTTAGTGGGGACATAGTACTTCTTTTCCGCCTTCTTGGATGCGGGCGGAATGAAAGATGAAGTCTGCCACACCAACTTGGCAATCTTTAGGACCCCTGGGTGAACAGGTAATGAGAACCAGGTTGGGGTAGAGGAGGGAATGACATTGAAGAGGTCACTGGGCGCCTCAGCTAGCTCCTCGACCTCCAAGTTCAGGTTGGCTGCCACCCTTTTAAGTAGGACTTGGTGCTCCCTTAAGTAATGGGGGGAGAAGGGGGCTACAGGTTTGCGAGGGCCCTGCCACTGCCTCGTCCAGGGATGAGGAGGATGACTGCACCGCCGGAGGTTGGGGGGTGTCCTCTTGCTGCGCCGGAGACTGCTCTGCGGCTGCCGGGGCCTCCCGCAGAGTCACCGCTTCGGATTTGGCCCCTTGTTCCAACACTGGTGCTGGCTGTGTCGGAGGCAGCTTGTCTGATGTAGCCTGGGAGGAGCAGTGGGAGCAGGGAGCTGGTGTAACAGGAACCCCACACGGGTTCCAGTACTGCCACTGGGCAGGCCATTGCCCTTGAGCCCATGCTGGTGCCGCAGGTGCCTTAGCAGGCTCCTGGCTGGGAGACAATTCGCCCCGTACAGGGGAAGGGTTGAACTGTCCCTCTGACCCGGACCACTTCCCTTCTGGTGACCAGAGCGGGGCTGTGGAAACCAGAGTCTGTCGACTGACTTGTTGGCGACCGGTCTGGGGAAGACGAGGGCCGGTGCTTGTCCAAAGAACGGTACCGGGGGCCCGGTGAATAGTGCCGCAACGAAGAATGGTCTTGTGTTGATGGGGACCGACGACTGGGAGATCTGTGAGGCGACCAGTGCTGTGGCGATCTCTGGCAGGAAGACCGTCGGTACCGGAAGTATGGGGATCAGCATCACGACTCTTGAGTTCCATGTCTTGTAGGCGGAGACCGTGGTGTCAGAGATCTGCACCTTCTGGCCGGAAACCGGGGTTGCGGCACTTGGGTCCTCGGCCATGGCGAAGGGGAACAACACCTGCGGTCTGGGGGCGTTCCACTGCCTTTAGGGACGGTCCCATCACTGGAGGGGTCATCTGAGCTGGTGTCTTGGTGGGATCTACCATGCAGTCAGGCATCTGCGGTGCTGGTCGGCCTAACTATTCTTTGGCTACCGTGCCCGTCTCAGGCTCGGCTACGGGGTCTGACCACAGCGGTATCCCCAGAGCCTCTGTTGCGGGCACGAGACCTAACTCGGGTCCTTTGCCCAAAGTTCTCTTGTGAGGTGCCTGCCGACCAGACGACTTAGACTGCTTCTTTGGTACTGGTGAGGGGGAATGGTGCTGGGCAGATCCCGGTGCTGGCGGCGCACTGCATGCTAACGCTGAAGTACTGGGCGTGGAGTCCGAGTGTGGGGGCTCTGATGCTGGGCACAGAGCAGCCTCCATGAGGAGGGCCCCTAATTGAATGTCCCGCTCTTTTTGAGTTTGGGAATTAAAGTTTTTGAAGCTCCAGTACTTGTCTTTTCTGGGACTCCCCCAGGCACTTCAGACAACTCTCGTGAGAGTTGCTGATAGGCATCGACCAGCTGCACTCAGAACACGGCTTGAAGCTCACGGGGAGTGGGGCATGCCCTGCTCCAGGACAAACTGCCATCCGAGACTAACTACTAAACTACTACTGAAACACTTAACAGCTAACTAATCGCTGACTCAATAACAAAGGAGAATGATCTGAACAGTGAAGAACTGCTAATGCTCTTGCTAAGCAAGACCAGGTGCTCCAAACAACCGTCACGTGCGGTAAGAAGGAACTGAGAGGGCGTAGGGCCACCGGCACCTGATATACTGCAGCATGAGCATGGCACTCCAGAGGGCACCACAGCCGGCCCAATGGATACTGCTGAAACAAAGTCTCCGACAACTGTGCATGTGTGGGTGCACATACCTAGAATGGAATCGACATGAGCAAGCACTCAAAGAAGAAACTCAAGAATCATGTCACACTGATTCACACTATTGCT
Organism: Natator depressus; assembly: GCF_965152275.1. Lineage (NCBI taxonomy): Eukaryota > Metazoa > Chordata > Testudines > Cheloniidae > Natator > Natator depressus. The sequence continues at coordinate 243,059,269 of NC_134235.1, read as the reverse complement.
GCTAGCAGAAGCTACGAACATCAGCAGAGGCACACACTGGAGTTTGTTCATGGGGGAAGAAGATCCAAAGCAGAGGCAGAGGCTATGCTAATGTAGCAGAAATGTATTCTCTAACTCTTCTCCTTAAAGCAACCAGGAGTCTCTGGGAGAGGAAGAGAGTATATGAGAAAAAACACCCCTTACAGCAGCATAGAGGAAGAAGCGATTACTACAAACATTGTTATTAAAGTGTACCTGTTTGCATAATTGAAAGAGTAACATCTAAAAGGTGTGCTTGAAACTCTGAATCTCCAAGGCCAACCATTATAGCATCCTTACACACTTTCAGATATGCCTAGACAAGAGAAGGAAAAATGCATCAACCCTAGATTATATTTAAGAGAAATATTTTAGTATTAGCTAAAAATAATAAAAACAGCAAATCAAGTTAGGAATTTTAAAAAACATTTGTATTTAATATTTTTCAGACTGAGGCCAGTCTAAACTATAAACTTACATCGGTATAACCATGTTGCTCAAGGGTGTGAAAAATCCACACCCCGAGCAATGCAGTTATGCCAACGTAACTCCGTGTTGAGAGCACTATGTTGACAGGATGTCTTCCCCTGTTAACATAGCTAACAGCTCTCATGGAGGTGGATTAACTGTGCTGATGGAAGAAGCATTTTAAGTGTAGACCTGCCCTGACTAAATACAAAGAAAAAATGTAATATAACATTACAGTATTGTAACTTTTTGGTGTGAGAGCATATATAGGAGCGGAAGTTAACATCTAATAATTAAAGAGAGCAAGAGCACTAAAACAGAAACTAAAGACTGTAAAAGTTTTACAGTAGCACAAAATGTATGTATTTCCCAAGTCTTTCTTTTGTCTCTCTCATAGTCCAGAAACAGTCAGATTTATATTAAAAACCCCCACTATTCCTCTATCTGTCAGCTTTTTCACTAGGAGAATATCCCATATCATCTCAGAAGAGTAACAAAGCCTGCATCCACTTACCAATTTTGCTTAGGCACACCGTGGTGTTCTCAGAAGGTGAAGGTGTAATTTTGTATTATGGAATGGATAAATGTGGGATACCCGAAGTCATGACCAATTTGATCCATTGGTAATTTCACTTTTTTAAAACCCCTATTATGAGACAAAAGGTTACTAGCCTGTTCTGTATCTGTTATTCTTAAAGTTGTGTTGCACATGTCCATTCCACTTCAGATGTGCGCGCACCCAGTGCACTGTTCTCAGAGATTTTTCCCTGATCCCCCAGTTCCTTCTTACTCGACGGACTCCAATATAGAGGGGAAGGAGGGTGGGTCATGGAATGGACATGTGCGAAACAACTCGAAGGACAGTTACAGAACAAGTTAGTAACCATTTCTTCTTTGAGTGATAGCACGTCCATTCCACGTCAGGTGATTCACAAGCAGTTTGATCTGGAGGTCGGATTGGAGTCTATCTGAATAACAATTGAAGGACCACACAATCCAAATCTGGCATCATCTGTAGACCGTTGGGAGATAGCATGAGGCAAATGTAGGTACTGTAGACCAAACTGCAGCTTGTCAAACATCCAGAATAGACACATGGGCTAAAAAGGCTGCAGAGGCTGCCTGCGATGGGGTTGAATGTGCTATCATCCTATTTGGTGGAGTTACAGTAACCATGACATAGCACAAATGGATACAGGAAGGAATCCAGGACAAGATTCTTTGAGAACAAACGAGAAAGCCCTTCATTCTGTTTGCAATTCCCACAAACAACTGCGAGGACGATCTAACAGTTTAGTTCTGTCCAAGTAAAACACTAACACACTCCCCCTTGTGATCATGTTGGTGAATTTAGTAAATATATTGCCTGATTGATGTATACAGAGGGTCAGACACCAGAACCGTTAATTCACCCACTCTCCTGGCTGAGGTGACCACCACCAAAAATGCTACTTTCAGTGAGACTTAGAGCAATGAACACATAGCCAGCGGTTCAAAGGATGGACCCATTAGTTTTGTTAAAACCCGTCTCAAAACCCTAGGGGGAACAGGAGCCTCTCTACTTGGAAATATAACCTGTTCAAACCCTTCAAAAACCTGAGCAACATGGGACTGGAGAAAAGTGACTGATCAACTGGAGGGTGAAAAGCCAAGATAGCTGCTAGGTGAACCTTAGTAGAACTAATGACAAGGCCTTGCTGTTTCATTTATAACAAATAGTCTAGCACATGTTGTATCGGAGCTCGGATTGGGTGAATGCCTTTCTGCTGGGACGAGACGGAGAATCTCTTCCACTTGACCAGGCAAGTATACCTATTAGAAGATTTTCTATTATTTAAGAGGACGTTTTGTACCTCCTTTGAACATATTTCCTCCTGAGGTGTTAACCATGGATCATCTAGGCTGTGAGGTGAAGGGCCTCCCAGTTATGGTGACCATGTTCTGTAGGCCAGGGCCATTCTGCAGTAAGCAGCAGCAGCTGCTATAGTAGGACAGCAGCAGCTATGAGCTAAGAAGCTGGGAGTCACATCCCATCTAAACTGAACGAAAATAATATAATATTGGGTTTTTATGAAGCATTTCTGCCCTAATAGCACCAATAGTGACCAGACAGACAAATCTTAAGGTGTGTAAAGAAAACTTTGCAAGATGACACTACCTGGCAACACCACTTATCAGCAGTTTCAGTTGAAAAGATACAATTTATTGCTTTTGTCTGTTTTTAAATTTGTAATACTTCCATTTGTTTACCTATAGTTATCACTGTGTGTTCTTTAATTTACATTTTGACAAAAACAAATGAACTTTTAGGTAGTAGGCTAGAATTGGTGAAAAATATTGTTTTGTAGTACTTCAGTTTAAAATGATTGGTTAAGGGATTGCTAAGTAGGACCCAAGTTTTAACTATATAAACTGGGGGCCAACGGGAAGTTATTTGGAACCGAACTCCGGAACATAGCCCAAGGTCAGAGCTTCCAAAACCATCACACCCTGCTGACCACACCGTTCAGAAGCTGGAGCCCCAGATGACCTGATCCTGACTGGCCATCAAGAAAAGTTTGACAGCCTTGTTGGGAGTGGTGAGCATTATATGCTTCGCATGTGTATTCTGTTAACCTATATTTATTAATAATTGATCTATGATATTACTGTGCAAGGCTCTTTCACTGGTAAAAGGTCCCACAAACCCACATACGCCCTTGTCCCCTGAACCTAGGACAGGAAAGGGTGGGGTGCCTAAATTAACTGGGTTACTCCTTGAGCCCACAGTAGGGTGAAGGTGGGTTGCCCTAGATTGTGCGGGTAACAGGTCCTGTGAGATCTGGGTCCACTAGCAATGTCAACTGATCCCTGGTTGAGAGGTTCAGCAGAATGAATGTTGGCAAGGCCACACTGGTGCTACGAGTATCACTTGAGATTGAGCCTGCTTGATTTTTACCACTACTCTGTGTAGTAGTTGAGGTTTGCCTGGAGAGGCTGTTTGCTTGTCTGCCTCAGGCTGGAGGGACTTCTCCATTAAGATCATTTTAAGCCGGAGATCCCTGTCCCGTTGGGCTCCAGCTTTCAGGTTGCTGCAGTGGGGGCATTTCTGGGGAATATGCCCCTCACCCAGGCAGCGTATGCATAAAAAGTGTCCGTCTGAAATGGGCATGGCATCACGGCAGACGCCACATCGTTTGAAGCCTGGAGACCCAGGCATTTTAACTAGTAACCGTCCCTTCAGGGAGGGTTTGTCTAACGAACTAACAAGACCTTTTTTCCCCCCTAACACTGACACTAACTCACTCTATAACAACTTATCTAAAAGCTATTTCTTAATGGTTTTAGGGAGAAGTGCTAACACTGCCCCTTCGTTCCGTCTTCGGCCGAGAATGGTTGAGAAGGAACTGGAGGGCTCGGGTCGTGTGCATGCCACACACAGCACCAATGGCACCACGAGATACCTACTGCGCACGCACATCCCACGTAGACACTGCTACCATAAATCTCCGATCGATAGCGCCAGGACGCACTGCCACCTAAAACTGGAGCACTCACAGGGACACTACTCAAAGAAGAACTAATGTTGCCTGAAGCGAGGTCCTGGTCACCATTTTCCTCTCGTCCACCAAAGCCAGAAAATTTATCTTGCCTCCTCTGGCAACTTGTTCATAAAGTTTAAAACATTGTCCCAGAGGGAAAAAAGCAGAACACCCCAGCTAAGCTTGCTGATTAGTGATCCGGAGCTGTAGTCCAGCTGCTGAATAAAGTTCCTTCCAAAAAAGATCAACAAGCTTCTTCACATCCTTTGATTTTGAGGTAGGTGCTTGCTGACCCTGCACTCTCCCTCATTGTTAACTGAGCCCGCCAAAGGTCCTGAGAGCAAGGGGGTGGGGAGAGGCGTAAAAACATTAAAACCCCTGCAAAGGAGCATAATATCTCCACTCAATTCTTTTCAGTATAGGAAGTAGGGAAGAAATTTGCCACAGAACTTTAGTAGGCTCCAGAATAGACTGATTTGTTGGGAGCACCACTTGAGAAGGTCCCACAGATCCCAAATTAATAACTTATCTGTGAGACCTCTTGAGCCACTTACACCTGAATATCTGTGGCAGAAGCCACATTCTGTAGAAGGTCCTGGTGGACTCTAGAATCATCCAGTGGAGGTAAGGAGCCCTCCAACACAACTACATCATCTGGCGATGAGAAGGAGAAAGCCAAGGCTGGCTGAGGTGCAATCTCCTCCAATTCTTGCAAGGGGGGATTCATCTGAGCAGATTACTCCTCTTTGGCACTGAGCCCAGTACTGGGAACAGCTTCTTGCAGTAGCATCGTGACACCTACTGGAGAACATAGAGAGGAGAGGATGCAAAGGTGATCTGGAGGCAGGAGAAAACCTGCAAGGGTTCCAATACGGCCACTGATAGGGTCCCGGGCCACAATTTCTTCCTGACCGAAGGTCTCTACCAGCTGGTGAATGGGGGGCTTCCACTGGATACCAGGGTGGAAACTCCTCAGAGAAGAGTGATGGTTAACGTGACAAAGCCGTGACATAAGAGCCCACTTCTGACTCTGACAATGAACCGGAATCATCTGACCAAGGAGGTGTGGTTCTTGTCAGTGCCAGAAGTCTGGAGAAAACAGCTCTGGTGAAATCATGGTCATTTACCTCTCGATGGCACTGAACAAGGAGGTACTACAGTATCTGGAGGTGCCCATGGTACTGGGTGCTAAACTCCAGTAGCTGGCAAATCCTAACAAGTGACTATTAGTACTGGGCATGAAGATTATTGAATCACTGGCAAAGCCAGTACTGAGAAGCTCAGCAGATCACATGCCTCAGGTGTTCCTGGCCCCAGGACAGACTCCTTTTGCTGTAGAGCCAACGAAGACTGCACCTTGAACTAGATGGTGCAGCCACAAAGGTCAGTCTCAACAGGGCCAATATCGGGGTAAGAGTCAATGAACCACTTCTGAGGCACTGTGTGTGCCAGGAAGCGTGCCTCAACCAAGTGCACTCTATTTGCTTTTTCTGCATTCTTCCTAGGTTTTGGTGCCAGGGTCCTCAATCTCCGGCTTCTTCAGTACCAGAGAAGGAGATCAGTGTTGAAACTCTGCCAAGACAGGGGGAATACTCCCAACTGAAGCAGATGTGCTTGCTACACACCCCAAATCGGGAGGCTCTGAGGGTGGACAAAGGGCTGCCTGTATCAGAAGGTGTTTAGTCTGACCTCCCTATTTTTTTTTTAGTTCTGGGCTTAAAGGCTCTGCAGATTTAGCACCTGTCTCGGACATGAGTTTCTCCTAGGTACCTTAGGCACCTGGAGTGCAGGTCACTAACTGGCATAGGCTTCGTGCAAGCATCACAGGACGTGAAGCCAGAGGATGCCCCGGCACTGGTACCCAAAAGGCGGGAGCTGCAGAGTGTAAAAAAAAAAAAAAAGTATAGCAGAAATCTAATATTAAAAACTATCCTACTACTCAAACTACAACTATTAATGAGTACCAACTATATACAACGCTAAGAATAAGGAAAAACTTGCATTAGCAAGGAAGAACACTCCAATAGCTGTCAGGGGCAGTAAGAAGGAACTGAGGAGGGTCAGGGGCAGCTCTGCCCTTTATACCATCACACAGCCTGCATGAGGAGACAGAAGGCGCATTTGCTGCCTGGATAGGTACTGCTGAGGAAAAAATCTCCAACAACAGTGCATTGGGTGCACACACATGAAATGGAATGGACATGTGCTATCACTTGAAGAAGAATGATATTTAAAATCCTTGACCAAATTCTTGTGCTCTAGAACATTCTTATTAAATATGAATAAAAATCCTTTTCACAGTATTCTCCCACTAGCAGTCATCAACATCTTTGTAGGTATAAATACTGTTTACCACTTGGCTTTTTTATATAATTTTTTCCATACAAACATGAATGAATATATTCCTTTACAAAAATTATCCCATTTAATAGATGGTGAAACAGAGATTGAGAGGAAGGATGGGTCAGTGGTTAGCACATTAGCCTGAGACTTTGGAGACCTAAGTTCAAATCCCTTCTCTTTCACAGACTTCCTCTAGGAAAGTGGGCAAGTCTGTCACACTTCCTCATAGGGGTACTGTGAGGATAAATATATTAAAGATGGTGAGGTGCTCAGGTACTGTAGTAATGGGGGCCACATACCTAATATGTATATTCTTTCACAGTTGTTGTGCTTGACAGTATGATGCTGCTGCATTTAAACAAGGGAATGCAGTTTAAAAAAAAAAAGCTATAAAATAATTAAAACAGGGTATGACCTAATAAAGTACCCATCATTCAAGCAGCTACAGCACTGGACTGAGATGTATGAGATCTGGGTTTTGCAATACTTCCCTACCTCACAAGGTCATTATGAGGTGCACAGATATTTTGGTGATGAGTGCCACAGAAAATCCAACAAATAAAGCATGAAATTTTCATAAACCCAATCCTTCCTCTCAGCTATATAGGGCACACAACTCCATAGCCAGGTAAAGGGTTATAGAATCATAGAAATATAGGTCTAGAAGGGACCTTGAGAGTTCATCTAGTCCATCCGTGCTAAAGCAGGTCCAAGCATACCTAGACCATCCACAACGGGTGCATATCTAACTTGTTTTTACAGTCCCTAGTGATGGGGATTCCTCAACCTCCCTTGCAAACCTGTTGCAGAGCTTAACTACCCTTATAGTTAGAAAGCTTTTCCGAATATCTAACCTAGATCTCCCTTGCCACCGATTAAGCATATTAATACTTGTCATACCTTCAGAGGACATGGAAAACAACTGTTCAGAGTCCTCTTTATAACAGACCCTAACATATTTCCTCCTGTGGGAATTCTGGGCTACTGCACATGCCCAGAATTCATGTGCCGAGCGAAAAACTTTTTGCAGAAAGTAATTTCTTCTGGAAAGTTGCTGCAGTTACGCTTTTTGCCCATCAGGTGCCACTGTAGCACTAGAACAGAGCAGCCTCTCCTGGGCCAGCCCCAACTGCCGATAGGGAAGAGAAGACAGCACCCTGCCGGTGGGGCCTGGTCAGGAGACAGGGGATATGAGGGAACAGACAGTGTAAGTCACATGGGACTACTGGGGGGTCCCATTCTTAAGGGCTATTGGGGGAGGACAGACTGGGACTGGGGCTGAATGGGAGTGGAGGCGCATGGCCACATGGGAACAGGGAGAAGGGGGTGCAGCACCACATGGGGATGGGGGAAGGGCAGTGGCTGAGTGGGTGCACAGGGACAAATGGGGAGGGGGGAGGAGGTGCAGGGCCACATGGGAGAAGAGGGGTGGCTGAGTGGGGGCACAGAGACACATGGGGCATGGTGTTGGAATGGGAGAGGGGGTGCAGGAACACATGGGGATGGGGGAGGAGAGGTGACTGAGTGGGGGATGCGAGGACACGAGGATTGGGGGGTGGAGGGACACATGGAGACAGGAACAGATGTGCCTAACTGAATGGGAGAGGCTAGGGGTCAGCCAAGGTCGGCGTGAGGGAGGCTCCCTAACAATCCCTCCCTAACCCACCCCCCAAAAAAACCCTTCCATTTTTCTCCCACTCACACCCAACAACCCTCCAAGTTCACACCCAGGCTCCTTCCCAGCAATTACTTCCCTCTCCCTCAGCTCCTCCGTTACCCTGGACTTCTCCAAGCCTTTGCACTGGTTCTGAGTGGTGTGGGAAATATGGTTCTGTATTGTAGTTTAAATGAACTATTATTCAGAGTTCTATATTATGCCTAGTAAGGGATCTATTTGTCAAAAAACATTTCCTGAATCTTTTTCGTTGTCTGCATTGTTACAGACATACTTATTGACAGGTATTTTGAAACAAATTACCAAAATAATTGAAACTGGTGTGATTATATTGTACTATTTTTACAAATAAAATATGCAGAACTTTAAAATATTGTGCACAGAATTTTTAATTTTTTGGTGCAGAATTCCCCCAGGAGTAACATATTTCAAGACTTATCAGGTCATAGAATCTTAGAATATCAGGGTTGGAAGGGACCTCAGGAGGTCATCTAGTCCAACCCCCTGCTCAAAGCAAGACCAATCCCCAACTAAATCATCCCAGCCAGGGCTTTGTCAAGCCTGACCTTAAAAATATCTGAGGAAGGAGATTCCACCACCTCCCTAGGTAACGCATTCCAGTGTTTCACCACCCTCCTAGTGTAAAAGTTTTTCCTAATATCCAACCTAAACCTCCCCCACTGCAACTTGAGACCATTACTCCTTGTTCTGTCATCTGCTACCACTGAGAACAGTCTAGATCCATCCTCTTTGGAACCTCCCTTTCAGGTAGTTGAAAGCAGCTATCAAATCCCCCCTCATTCTTCTCTTCCACAGACTAAACAATCCTAGTTCCCTCAGCCTCTCCTCATAAGTCATGTGTTCCAGTCCCCTAATCATTTTTGTTGCCCTCCGCTGGACTCTTTCCAATTTTTCCACATCCTTCTTGTATTGTGGGACCCAAAACTGGACACAGTACTCCAGATGAGGCCTCACCAATGTCGAATAGAGGGGAACGATCACGTCCCTCGATCTGCTGGCAACGCCCCTACTTATACATCCCAAAACGCCATTGGCTTTCTTGGCAACAAGGGCACACTATTGACTCATATCCAGCTTCTCGTCCACTGTAACCCCTAGGTCCTTTTCTGCAGAACTGCTGCCTAGCCATTCGGTCCCTAGTCTGTAGCGGTGCATGGGATTCTTTCATCCTAAGTGCAGGACTCTGCACTTGTCCTTGTTGAACCTCATCAGATTTCTTTTGGCCCAATCCTCTAATTTGCCTAGGGCCCTCTGTATCCTATCCCTACCCTCTGCCCCTGAGTATTTTTATCCTCAAAGGTCAGATTGTCAAAATCTTTTATAATTTTTGTTGCTCTCCTTTGGACCTTCTCCAATTTGTCCATATCTTTCCTAAAGTGAGGCACCCAGAATTGGACACAGTACTCTTGCTGAGGCCTCGCCCAGTTCTGAGTAAAGAGGGATAATTACCTCCTGTGGTAATAAATTACACTCATGTTAATAAACCCTCAGAATATTAGTCTTTTTCACAACTGTATCACATTGCTGACTCATATTCAATTTGTGTTCCACTATACCCCCCAGATCACTTTCAGCAGGATTACTGCCTACCCAGTTATTTCCCATTTTGTAGTTATTCATTTGATGTCTCCTTCTCAAGTGTATGGTTGATGTACACACTGTTTGGAAGTTGGCATAGGCGCCAAACTTTAAATACTGCTATGACACTGGACTAGTGGGATGCAATTACTGTACCTAAAACATAAAAATCATATGAATAAAGCATTTAAAAACAATTGTAAAAAATGGATACTACTGTCAATTCCATTTGAAGTAATTGTAAAGAGACCTCTAACCTGGATGATTAGCTGAGAAACTTCAATGTACTGCTCTAGAACATTCTCCTCCTGTTCATGCATTAGAATAGAAGGTAGAACATGACTTTCTATCCAAGCACCTGTCTCCTTCAAATGTGAAAGGTAAACTTTTCCTTCAGAAGAAAACTGCAAGAAAAACAAACAATAATAAAAACAGAGCTTGATAATGGTCTTTTTCCCTCACGAATACCTCCTTAAAAAACAATACCTTGTGCTGAAGATGAATACTTAATCTGCAGTAGAGGGTGAAGGCTCTTATGGCAGTTGCTTGATTGAAGCTATGAGACCCTGCACCAGTTGCTTTCATAATCGAGCCAAGAATCTCCTGCAATATTATAACTTATAGTTATATTTAAAAACAAAATATATTTTCAGGAAGTCCTGTTCTGCACTTTGCTTTTGCGTAAAGACTGAAATTCAACTTCAAATTTATTTTCAATAAGCCAAGATTTTCAGAAAGTGACTGGGGTGTTTTTGACCACTTTGTTTTTTGAGTGCCAAACTTTACACTTCAAAGGGGCTTGATTTTCAAAAAAAATGCTCTGCACCTATCCTCTGGAAGTCAGGCTCCTTTAACATGTCTCAAATTGGACAAGTTTGAGGCACCTACAAAAAAACTAGAGATTTTTGAAAATCTTGGAGTAAGTCTTGCAGTCCTATAATTTATTTCTATTCATGATCTAAACTGCTAGTTATTCACAAAGTTCAGAGGTATGCAAGTTTTAAATTACAATAGTTACATTTGCTACAGATAAAGAGGTACAGCTAACCTCAGATTGTTAGTCACAACTGTTAAAGCATCAAATATGCAGAAGACAGCTTGGTCAAGTTCAGGCAGTACACTTTCAGAAAGGAAGAGACCATTAAACACTATGGATAGCTTTTTGATCATTCTTTTCATTAAAGTATTTCATCAGTTCATATCATCATGAGTGTGATGGCAGAAGATCCAAAGGATGGAGGGCTGGTGGATCTTACTGAGACTTTTGAAGAAAAAATGTTAAATCTAAATTTCAGTAGTGGTACTGTGTCACATTAAATAGTGCTTTACATTCAATATTCTGCAAATATTACCTTTGCAGCTCCAAGTACTTTCAAAAGCTGGTTCAATTTCTTTCTGGGGACAGATAGCAGGCAATCCCGATTCATGGAATGAGTTAATAAATATTCTAGATAATCAAGTGCTAATTCTGGTTTTGACTCATGTGTTACTTGGATACGTACTCGCCGCTCAGATGCTGTATTGCTCTAAATGTGGAGGAGAGAAGAAGCCCATTAATCACTGAGATACAAAGGATACTACAATAAACTTTAATCTGGAGGATAAGGACAGATTGAACCAGATTATATAATGCAACAAAGAGGTAGAATTCAGTGTTTTCTTGGCAAACCTTTCTTGGCGTCATCTCACTGGACATCCAATCACAGATTAACTCCATAATGTGTCCCACTTGTCCCCAGCGACACAAGCAGTCTATCAGGGTGGAGTATTTATTTTCATCAGCTCCCTTCTCAAGATTCCTCAATTTAGAGATCACACCACAGCTGAAAACAATTTCAGATATAGCAGCTGTTTTTATTCATTAGCACAGTAATGACGCAGACAAAATGAACTGATATGATATCTGAAATATTAACAAAACAGTTTATAGGCCTATTGGCCCTACAGATTTTACTAAGTTATCAATTGTCCTGAATTGATATGTTCTTCACTGAGGGTATTTTAATGTATACCAAATAAAAACATAAAATTAAAGTCGAACAACAGTGCACCCCCACCTCAATTTTGACATTAAGGAAATAGTACCTGAATGTAGGAATAGCAGAAGCTGGCATGAAAGATGCCAGAATAACTAATGGAATCATGCAACGATCATCCTAGGATTAAAAAAAACAAAATAACCAAAATTATAAAAAAAAGACTGAACCCATCTAATAGTCACAGAAGACAACAAGAATCTAAGCGCCTTTTTTCGAGGAGTGGATTCTGTCACTGCAGAATTTTCATACCCATTAAAGAACCACCAGAAACAGCATTGAAAAGAAATACTTAGAGTGGATTGTCAGATTCATATACTTGGGAGTGCATGTGCTCCTGGTGGCCATATACATGCTCTGCTACCAGAAGAAAACATTTACTTTAAGTTTATATGAAGATGCATGGCCATGACTCCATCCAATTCCTTTCCATTTAAACAATGTATTAGAAATAGAATCCAAAGAAATGGGTATACACAGGGTGAGGAGTGTAGCTTTATAGTGGCAATTTATTCGTCCTAGATAATCTTTGTTCTCTAACCATTTTCACCACAGATCCCTAATGTTGGAAGATTAACTATCAGTCATCCCTCAAAGAGGTGGGTCTGAGAACTAGTTAAATGACTGTGCGATTACTTTCCAAAATTGGGCATGGGACCTGGATTCAAAGCCAATGGTAATGCTGCCTAAATGTAGGGATTAAACATCAAGTAGCAGCCTTCAATATCCTTGTTTAGATAGGTTTGTGCAGCACCTAGCACAACAGGGCACTCATTGGAGCCCCTAGGTGTCACTGAAATATAAAAAAAATAAGTGACTTAGAGGTTACTTTGGATCTAGCAGCATGCATCCGAAAACCAGGCAGAGACGCTTTCAAGATCTTACCAGCTTTATGTCAAAATCTTCTCTGTTTAAATTGTGTTTGAAGAGGTAGTGTCTCCTCTGGACTTAGCTCCATGAAATACAACATAAAAAATTTATGTACAAGTTTAGTCCCATCTGGATAACAAGTGAGAGTGTCTCCCTCTTTTTAAAAAACAACAACAAAATGGAAACATTCACAGAAAAAGAACAGTTTTGCTTTTCCAGCAGAAGAGAGCCTCTTGCCCGAGTTCCTGTTCTTCTTGAAACTAAGACTGTTCAGACCGCTTTTCAGATCCATGCTGCTTCATCAATACCAGAAAGCATGTCAACAACTAGGTCAAAGAGACTGCCAAAGCTGAAAAGCTTGTCCGAGTTTGGCTCAAAGCCAGCTCTGATTAAGAGAGAAGGTTACTCACCCTGTGCAGTAACTGTGGTTTTTCAAGATGTGTCTCCCTATGGATGTCCCATTCTAGATACGCTTGCACCCCCTGTGCTTCAAATTGGAGATTTTAGGTAGCAGTGTCCATTCAGCTCACACATGTTCCCTCTTCATCTCGTGCCCTGCACCAGGGCTATATAGTGCTGTGCGGGAAAAATGCCCTCAGTTCTCTCTCTACTGCAGAGCTCATTGGAAAGAACTCTGAAGCAGAGGAGGAAGGCAGGCAGTGGAACACCCATAGGGACACATCTAGAAGAACCACAATTACTGCAAAGGGTGAGTAACCTTTTTTCGTTCAAGTAGTGTCCCTGTGGGTGACCTCTAAGGGAGAGGTGGGGCTTCAGAGTCGAGTCTAGAATTGAGGATAACACAGTGAAGCCAAATATGGCATTGGACACTGAGTTGTGAGAGACTGCATAATGTTCAGCTAATGTATGAGCACATGTCTAAATCGTGGCTTCATATTTCTGCAACTGGAACGTTTCTGAGGAAGGCTATGGAAGTGGAGAGCAATCTCGTGGAGTGAGTTCATACTCTAGAAGGAGGTTAAAGATCACGAGACTGATAGCAGTAGGTAATGCACCTCGATATCCACCTAGAGCAGGGGTCGGCAACCTATGGCACGTGTGCCAAAGGTGGCACGCGAGCCGATTTTTGATGGCACGCAGCGGTGGGCTGAGCTGCCGCCACTCTGGGGTTTCCGCTGCCGGCTCCTGCCAGCCGGGGTCCCTCGCTGGTCCCACTCAGCGCCCGCTGCCGGCCTGGGTGAAGGAACTCCAGGCTGGCAGCGGACTGAGACCCAGGCTGGCAGGAGCCGGAACCCCAGACCGGGGGCGGGCTGAGCTGCTAAGTCGCAGCTCTGCGGTTCCGGCTTCTGGCCCCTTGCCAGCAGGGTCCCTGGCTGCAGCCCCACTCACCTTCCTTCCGGTTGGAGTTCATGCCCCCTCCCAGACAGGGTCCAGGCCTCCGGCCCTGCTCAGCCTGCTGCTGGTCTGGGGTACCAGCGGCCAGCTCCACTTACTTCAGCTGCCAACCTGGGGTTCCAGCCGCTGACCTCCTGCCAGCCAGGGTCTGGATCTCCAGCCTTGCTCAGCCTGCTTTCCGGCCTGGAGTGCCAGCAGGCCACCCTGGGCTATGCTCCTGGCCTTGGATCAGTGCTCTGCAGCCTCCCTGCTGTGGCCCACTGTCCCCAGCCTGGGACAGTGAGGGTTGCCCATGAGACAAGAGAGGGTGCAGCTCAGCACCCCCATCTTAAAATTGCTTATACCAGACCATGATGCGTTTGACCTCATGCCTGCCTTCTATCGCCATTGTTTTTCCCCACTGAGAGTTGAAGGGAACATTTGACAAAATGGCAGCTCCTAAGAAAGCGAAGCTAGATGTCTGATCATTTCAGCCTGCTTGGACTGACGCATTTGGGTTTATTGAAAAGAAGGACCGTGCTATTTGTGCTTTCTGTTACGAAAGTGTTGTTTGTTGCACATCAAGTGTTTGACGACATTTTGAAACGAAGCATGAGAAAACCTTTCTTGACGAAGTAGACGACTGAATCGATCAAAAAGGCAGTAGCAGCCTATGAGGAGCAAAGCCGTGTTTTTAAAAGCTTAAGTGTAAGTAAAAATCAAGCTAGAGAAGGAAGTTACAAGATTGCACAGTGCATTGCAAAAAAAGGAAAGCCATTTACAGATGGGGAATATATAAAAAGTTTTTTTCAGCAGTTTGGAGATTTTGTTCAATGATTTGCCAAATAAAGATACAATCATATCTAGAATAAAAGAACTGCCCATCTCTGCCAGAACAGTTGAGAGACGCATAAGTGAAATGGCAGAAAACATTAAGGAAAAGCAGACAACTGCATTGAAAGGCATAGCAGTGTTTAGTGTTGCAGTTGATGAGAGCGTAGATATAAACGACGTTCCACGTTTGGCAGCTGTTGCAAGATATTGTGCTTCCAATGAAATCCAAGAGGAACTTTGTTGCCTAAAACCCCTGCATGGCACAACAAAGGGGGAAGATAAACTGGAAAGTTTTGTACACCATTTTGAAGAACAAGGAATTGACATCAGAAAAATATTTTGTGTGACAACAGATGGTGCTCCTGCCAAGGTCAGAAAACAGAAGGGATTTGTAAAGTTACTTGAAGATCAAATTGGCTGTCCAACAGTCAAATTTCACTGCATCATCCATCAACAAAACCTTTGTGCTAAAATGTCTAATTCAGAGCTTAATAATGTGATGAATACGGTGGTGTGAATTGTGAATTTCCTTGTTGCTCAATCTGCTTTGACTCACCGACAATTTCAAGCACTGCTAGAAGAGATGGACAGTGCTTATAACGACATCCCACTTCACGGCAACATTTGGTGGCTAAGTCGTGGCAAGGTTTTGATGCGCTTTGTAAACTGTTTTGATGCAATCAAGGCCTTTTTGTCGGAAAAAGAACAAAACTACCCCGAACTGGATGATGACAAATGGCTATGTAAGATCATGTTTCTAACTGATATCACCGCTCACCTAAACAAACTCAACTTCTGTCTCCAGGGTGCAGGGCAAACAGTTCTGGATCTTTATGAAGCCTGGAAAGCATTTGTTGCGAAACTAAGCAGTTTTTTCCAGGAATATTCAAACTTCTACTTTCCACTACTTCCAACTCATAAAAGAGCTATCGACACATTGCACTGTCAATGTCGATGAGATTGGAAAGTACATGCAAGAACTGGAATCAGAATTTTCCGACAGATTTCCAGATTTCCAGCGATTTGGCCCAATGCTTTCTTTTCTAATTAAACCTGAAAAGTTCAACAAAAGCGCCTTGGATGTGTCTGTATTTCAGTAGATTGGTGTTGAAGATTTCGAAATGCAACTCATTCAGTTAAAAAGCTCAGAACTGCGGACATCAAAGTTTGTGGATCTGTGAAGCGCACTTGAAGCTACCGAGAGAGATCATGGGGCCTCTATTCTGACCTGCTGGATGTCCCTGCCACTGAAATTTAACTGTTTGAAGAAGAAAATTGTGTTTGCAATGCTTTCAGCACTTGGATCCACATACCTGTGTGAACAGGTATTTTCACACATGAAATCTGTCCTCTGTCCCTCTCAGAGCCGGTTAACAACTGATCACTCAGAAGCCTGTGTGCAGCTTAAAGTATCCAAATACGTGCCAGACATTGGAAAACTCAGCAAGGATCACACTAAACTGATAAGATCTGCATTTTAATTTAATTTTAAATAAAGCTTCTGAAACATTCTAAAAACCTTGTTTACTTTACATATAACAGTAGTTTGGTTATATAACATATAGACTTATAGAGAGACCTTCTAAAAAACATTAAAATGTATTACTGGCATGCGAAACCTTAAATTAGAGCGTATAAATGAAGACTCGGCACACCACTTCTGAAAGGTTGCCGACCCCTGACCTAGAGAGTCTTTTTTTGCAGATTGAGGATCCCTTAGATCTGTCCACAATGGAGAGAAATAGTATGGGAAATTTCCTGAAGGGTTTAGTCCTATCTAGATAGCAGGCCAGTGCAAGCACTCCTGACATTGAGCATGTTTCAGTGTGGTTTCAGAAAGGAAACTAGGAGGTGGATAAATTGGTTTATGTGGAAGTCCAAATATATTTTTGGTAGGAACTTGGGTTGCAGTTGTAGTGTGACATCTTTAAATAAGACTGGAAAGGGGGGGAAAATATGCCATTAGAACCCCTCTCTCTCCCACTCTTCAAGCAAAAGTTATGGCTACTAGAAATGCAGTTTTCAGAGAGGTGTAGAAGGGAGCAGGTGGCCATGATTTGAAAGGAGGTGGTCTTAGACACCTGAGGACCAAGTTGAGGTTCAGTGTTGGTGTATGGCATCAGATTTCTAAGAAGAGGTTACCCAGACCTTTGAGAAACCTTCTTGTGGGATAAGAAAAAACAGAATAACCCTCTATCTTATGATGGAAGGCTGTGACACTGCGAGGTGCACTTTTACAGAAGTTAGAGATTATCCTGACCTTTTTAGTTCTAGGATGTAATCTAGCACAGATAATAGTGGAAAGGATGTAGGAGGAAAATGTCTTGAGTCACATCAGAGTTTGAATCTCTTCCACTTTTGGATATGTGTGTCATGAGTAGTTTTTTCCTGCTATGTAACAGCACCGCCTTTACGTCCTCAGAGCACATCATTTCTAAGCTCTTGAATCATTGACCACACATGCCTTAGGCCAGAGAACCTGTAGATTGAGGTGATGGACCTGGCTGGCATCCTAAGAGAGGAAATGAGTAGCTGGAGAGTGATTGGTTGGCAAACAGCAAGCTGAGTAAGGTAGGGGAATCACATTTGTCTCGGCCACATGGGATCTACAAGTATAACCCTGTTTTTTTCCTCTCTCTTAAGCAGGATCGTCGATATTACAGGAATCGGTGGAAATGCACAGAGGAGACTTCTGTTGCTTTGGAAGTGAAAGGCATATCAGAGAGTGGTGACCCAGACTGGCCCTGGAGCAAAACTGGGAGCATTTGCTGTTTTTGACTGTGGCAAATAAGTCTATCTTGGGGATGCCCCAGTGTAGAAATATTCAGCGGAGAATGGTGGTGTCTATTTCCCATTTGTGATCTTGGGATCTTAGAGCCTACAAGTCCATTCAGTCCTATTTATTGTTCAGCCAATCACTAAGAGAAACAAGACTGTTTACATTTATGGGAGATAATGCTACCTGCTTCATATTTACAATGCCATCTGAAAGTGAGAACAGGTGTCTGAATGGCACTTTTGTAGCCTACATTGCAAGGTATTTACGTGCCAGATATGTTGAACATTCATATGCCCCTTCATGCTTCAGCCACCATTCCAGAGTACATGCTTCCATGCTGACGACACTAGTTAAATTAATGTGTTAATTAAATTGGTGACTGAATTCCTTGGGGAAGCATTGTATGTCTCCTGCTCTGTTTTACCCACATTCTCCCATATATTTCATGTTATGGCAGTCTCGGATGATGACTCAGCACGTTTGTTTAAAGAACACTTTCACTGCCGATTTGACAAAATGCAAAGAAGGTACCAATGTGAGATTTTTAAAGATAGCTACTGCACTCGACCCAAGGTTTAAGAGACTGAATTCTTAGAGTCTTTAGGCTTGCCGGCAATGACGGTACCTGAGGAGCCTGCAGCCTTGTGAGTACTGAGCCAGAGATCAGTGAGTGCTGAGGTGGTTGACCTGATCGGAGATCATCTCTTCTTGGTAGATTCTCTACCCAAGGGACTTGAAGCCTGCTTTCTGGAAGCTTTTTGAGAGGAATCCAGGAATTTTCTCTTGGAAGCTGCGGGGGAGTATTGTGCCAAGGAAGTTGATGGAGACAGCCTCGTCAGGGACCGTTGGACAGTAAAAATCCCTGGGTTGGGGTTGGAAGCTGGTTGAAGCAAACTCTCCGTCATAAACAGATGCAGTTTTACGTCAGAGTTTTCTGGCCTTTGACCTTAATTTCTGGCAGAAATTATACTTTTGAGGGACATGTGACTCCGGTTATGTCTGTCACTGACCGGGATAGCCTCTTGGTAGGAAAGATAACATTTAAACCCGGGGGAGCTGGGCATACCCTTTCCAGGTTCCACTTCCCCAGATGGAAGAAAAAAGAAAAAATAACTATGGATGGTGAACAGTTTACTATTCTAATAAGAATTTTTTTTAAAACTCAAAAAAGAAAAAAGGAAGTATAAGAACTAACAGAAACTCCATGAACTAACACAAACTATTTTGAACAAGAGAAAAAAAATACAAGTTAGGTAATCTCAATTCAGAGGCTACTGAGGCTCCATCTTGGGCCAAGGCGGCTGAGAAGGAGCTGAGAGGGCGGTTCACCTGTGCAACGCTATATTGCACTGGTGCATGGCACAAGATGTATGCGCAGGCCAAACGGGCACTGCTACCTAAAATCTCCGATGTGAGGTGCAGAGGGCAAAAATGTTCCAAGAGTGGAGCACCCTTAGGGACACTACTCAAAGAAGAAAGGATAATTCTTCCACTAAGGAAGCCTTCAGATGGCTTTCACAGTCCTTGAGGGCTCTCAGAGCACAACTCACACAAAGAAGAGAAACCTTCATTTGGATGATCCTTCCAAAGGCATCACAGGCAGCACATGTACAATTAGTAACGAACAGAGCTTGGCATCTCTCATGAGGAATACCGCAGGACTAGGTGAACAGATCAACAGGGCCAACACTATGAAGATTAATGGAACTAACTGAGCCAAACATGTCAACGCCTAACAATGAGCAAGTGCATCAAGAGAATGCTCACCACAAGGCAGAATTAAGATAGCAAAAACAAGTGCAAGGAGGGGAAGGAGAGTCTGGTGTTTCTAAGTTGTCTGCTCAAGTAGTGAAAGAGGAACTGGGGTAGTGATTATTCAGAATGGTGGGGGGAAACTCCTCATATGACTTAACACTGAATATTTTGTTCTGCAGGGGAGCCTCAAGAGCCATTGCTTTTCGAGACTTCCTACCATGGTGCCAAGAGACCAAGAGCACATGCAATAGAGATAATCAAAGGAGAACAAATAGTTACATATTTGTTTCTGTTTCAATACTTAAAATTATAAGGACCTATTTGCCAGACTCTGTGAAATTAGAGCACTCTCTTTTGTTT
Organism: Natator depressus; assembly: GCF_965152275.1. Taxonomy (NCBI): domain Eukaryota; kingdom Metazoa; phylum Chordata; order Testudines; family Cheloniidae; genus Natator; species Natator depressus. Next base: position 243,039,676 of record NC_134235.1, on the reverse strand, counting down.
AGAAAGAAAAGGAGTACTTGTGGCACCTTAGAGACTAGCAAATTTATTTGAGCATAAGCTTTCGTGAGCTACAGCTCACTTCATCGGATGCATGAAGTGAGCTGTAGCTCACGAAAGCTTATGCTCAAATAAATTTGCTAGTCTCTAAGGTGCCACAAGTACTCCTTTTCTTTTTGCGAATACAGACTAACACGGCTGCTACTCTGAAACCTCTTTTGTTTAGGAAATTCCAAGGACCTCACTCAAGCCACTTTTTAGTTCATGGCATCATCCAAACACCATATGAAAACACAATTGCAGAGAGACAGACAAGGGACATGCACACATATGCCATGCAAGCACTAGAATTAAAAATAATTTAAAATAAAAATACAGGTTTCTAGGAAGTCATTCATCTATATTTTAAATTTGCCAAAATTTTTAACCTGTGATATTAAAGTTTACCTTAAAAGCTTTAAAATATTCTGGCAGTACAGAGGCAAACTTTCTGATTGTGTAACCTTTGGCTTCTTCATTGTGATCCAGTGCTTTGTGAATACTTCTCCAGAGAATTACAGTAATCTCCAGTAAACTTGCCATGGAAGCCACATCGTTTATTGACAACACATTATTTAGCATCTGAAATGCAAACATTTGGGGATTAAAATAGCTAACACTGTATAATATGAATGAAAGTTAAAATTATATTTCAAAAATTGAAAACCTTTTTCTGAACTCTTCATTTAACAAAGGAGCTATGTTTACTATATGGGGATGTGAATGCCACAACTCAGACTTAATCTGTGCATAAATATAGTCATTTTGATAGATCCATATTTGAATAAATACAATTGCAAAATCATTTCTACTATTGTATACTTAGAATAACCATCAGCATGAGACAAGCACCCATTTTAAGTATGCCTGGAATTCCTCTTGCTTCTTAAGCTACTTGCCACTCTGCCACTTTTTCCTGTCTTCCTATCCCTAGAGATCACCATTTGTTCCCCTTACGGTCTCCCTCTTTCATGTTCACTTTCCTGTCTCTCACAACATAAGTGCTATTTTAAAAAGTTGTTAGTGCTCAGCATAAAGTAAAAGCCTTATTTTACTTACACTTATATTCTCCTTTTCACTTTCTTCTTCTTCATCTTCATCATCTTTATTTTCTTTTATTGCTCTCTGGATGCAGGCATTCAAGCAGCGCCGAATAGTGAGCATGAATTTAGCTAAATTTTAAAAGTAGATAATTTAGACAACCATTCCACTTAAGAACCCTTTATCAGCAACAGATATTACAGGTAATTATAAAAATTATTTGAGGAAGTGGGAGATAAGAAGCAGACACAGCTAGTATATAAGATACCAATTCCATTAAAGTAAATTTAATATTCAAATATGAAACACTTGTGGTTTAAGTAATCACCACCCTTTCTGATCCAATCATTGAAAACAACAAAACAAAAAACAAAAAACACACAATCCCCTTGTCTGGTATTTTTCTCCAGAGAAAAGATCACAGGAAGCTATACTAAATTTATTTGCAATAGCTATTACTTCAATGGACTATTCTCAAAACATGATGGCTCTCTGTGACATGGAGGCTCCTTGGCAAAGGGTCCCCTGTTATTTGCAAACTCTCACCTCAGAGCTAAGACACCCACTGCACCAAACTCAGTCTTACAGGAGATTTATCCATAATGAGTAACGTAAGGTATCTACAGAAAACTCCTGGTCAAGACTCAATCATTTCAAGATTTATGTATGTATGGATAATATTTCAAGAATAATGTATTTATATTGAAAGTATGCTTTATGGACTTGGGAGTAAAAATTGGGCCTGGTCTACACTAGAAGATTAGGCTGTTGAGTTACCGTGGTGAAAAATCCACACCAGAGTGGCATTGTTAAACCCCGCAGTGCAGACAGCACTAGGTCAATGGAAAAATTCTTCTGTTGACCTAGCTACTTTCTCTTGGGGAAATGGATTACCTAGAAGGATGGGTAGCATTTTAAATGTAAATGTACCCTAAGTCATCGGGGTAGTGTGTCTTGGTGATGAGCCATTAAAGCAAGAGGGAGCTGTCACTCAGACAGCAAAGTAATGAAAGGCTCTATTATTTACCTTTGCCACAACCCAGAACAATGGAAAGCCATCAAAGACAACAGAAAACAATATAAACCACTTGGAGGTGACAAGGAACATTATAGCAGGCAGAAGATCACCCTGGTTGTGAATAAAGACAAAAGACTGTTGTACATTTGTATCACCAAATGTAAGGAAAGGTTCTGTATCCATTCACTGAAGAAATCCTTTGAGGAGCAGGGGACTTTCATGAATGTTTGGATCCTGATTCTTGTGAAACCAGCCAGCTCTCCACGGGCTGAACTTTCTGGGGGTAGGAAGCTTACTTTATTATATAGGAAAGGTAACTATTGACAAGAGTAAACCTAGGTTCACATGTTATGATTTTGTTTTGTCTTGTAATCAGTTGTTCCCATTACTTTCTTTCACTTCTAGTTAAATCTTTATTCTTTCTTAAAACAAATCTACTTTTGTTTTATTGTAAGTGCTTACAAGTACTGTGTGGTTTACAGAAGCAATGGTTTAAGATAAAACTGGTACTCTGGGGTACACTGCACCTTTGGAGGCTGATGATCTGGAATTTCTGTGAGTAACCAATGTCAGGGGCTTGATATCAAAAAGGAATGATTCCAAGGGATTCAGGGTGCACCTATTGTTAACCTGCAAGATGAAGTTAGGGCTGGCATAGTCCGGAGAAGCGTGGTCGCTCGGCTGAGAGGTTGGTTGGTGTTAGGGAGAGGATACCCAGCAACCACAAGGAAGACTCCCTCTCCCTGAAGGTAGGGAGTAAAAGTGACTGAGTCTTATGTGCCCTGATAACCATCACTCCCCCCCGGACATAAATCCACAATATTTACAGAACACATAATTAAGCTACTATCTTTGAAATCTCTCAGTGTCCACACAACCACCCTCATCTCTAGAATGCATGTGTAGGGATTGTTCTTTGGGTGACCTGATGTCTTGAGCGTGGAATCAACCTGTGCAGATTCCTTATTACTTTCTGACATTAGCAAGTTCTGGAAATAAAACCACTCTGCTAGTTTGCTTGCTGGCATGGATTCAATAGCATTCTTCGCTAGAAAGAAAACTTCCTGCAATGTATCTCCCTGATACTGCTGGTCTAATAACATTTTCTATTAGGGAAATTTGGAAGAATTTTTCAGAAGAGACTTTTGTAGAGTCAGCCACTTGACAATACTGAAGGCCCCCAAGTATTGGAGACAAACTAAGTGTTAAACAAGTAATATAAAATTGACATTTCCAGGACTCTTGTAGTGTCCAGTACTTTACCTATGTTGGTGGGAGCAGTATACTCGTAAGCATACTGATAGAACTTTCTGGCTGCTGCTGGATTCATCTGGATTAGTGTAACACAGCGTTCACACCATACCTCCTCAGGTTGATTAACAGGCAAGAAAGAGTTGAATAGGAGATTTACTAAGCGGCGTGACACAGGACGTGAATCAACTTCAAGACGAGTCAGAAGATGCTCCATGGGACAAATTTTCCAGAACTTTTGAAATTTTTTTTTTTAAAAGTGAGAAGGGGAGGAAGTTAAAGGGGCAACAGAAGAAGGGAAAGAGAAACAAGATATTACAATTTTTTTTGGTTAACAGTACTTTCTGCACCAAAACACAGACTGAACAAAAGTAAAATGTATTGTTTAAAGTAAAATACTAAAATACATAGCACTATATAGAACCAGTACTATAGCATTATTCAGGTGCAATACATAGCATATTGAGTGTATTAGTCAAATTCCAACTCTCGCAATTACAATCCAGTGTACCTAAAATTCTTTATTCTGTTCAGTTGATAAGGAAGAATTACTTACCTGCAGTAGTAATACTTTGAAAATATCATCGCAAAAACTGTTATTCAGGATTCTTACTCAGGTCTCACTCCCAGCTTCAGAGAGAGTTAAATTCCCTACCTATGAAAATTTTAGGTTCTGAGGCAGCTGTAAGGGTGACTAGTGCACAAGCTCCCTTCCAGATATATCCACCAAAGATTAGCCCATGCCATCAGCTGCCACTACTTCAGTCCTGTCTCAGCTACTGCATTACAGACATGGAATGCAGGAAGTAAATTCTTAGTTATGCAATAGTAATGCTACTACTCTACATCTGTCATTTTTGTGGCAAGGTCTTGAATTAATTAGGTCTATGCTTTTAGATATGTGATTTCAAAAAAAGTTTTGGAATTGTTATTAGGCACTGAAAAATCTTCTTCCTTCTGGCTCACTAAATACAGCAGTATTTCCCTTGTGGTTACAAAATATGGTGTTACCGCATGCAGCTCAATAGATCAGCCTCTCCTAATAATCACTTTACTAACAAGGGCTTATTGAAAACATATTTTCCAACATCCAATACTTAACAAAAGTACACATTTCCTATTTATTTAAAGAAAAACAGTTACTAACCTTTTGTAACTGTTGTTCCTCAACGTGTATTGCACATGTTCATTCCAGGTGTGTGTGCACCTGTGCACAGTCATTAGAAATTTTTTCCTCAGTGGTACCCATCAGGGCAGCTTAAGCACCTTCTTCTGCCATGCACCAGTGCATGCCAGTATGAAGGGCTCACCCATCCCTGAGCTCCCTCACTTCCTTCTTGCCAGACAACTCTGAAGCCAAGGGGTAGGAGGGCAAGTCGTGGAATGGACATGTACAACTCATCTCTAAGAACAACAGATATGAAAGGCTAGAAGCAATTTTTTTTTGGAGTGATTGCACGTGTATATTCCACTCAGTGACTCACGAGCCATAACGTATGATGGAGTTCATGTACACACAGACTGGAGTACAATTTGTCCAAATTTAGCATCATTTCTGGAGTACGGAGTACTGGCATAATAGGATGCAAAGGTATGAACTGAACACTAGACTGCCACTCCACAAATGTCCTGGATTTAGACTTGAGCAAGGAACTCTCTAGAGGCTGCCTGCCATATCATGGAATGTACTGTCAGTCTGCCCAGCAGGGAAATGCCTACCAGATCATAACAAACATGAAGGCGGAAAGTTATCCAAGACAAAATTCTTTGCAAAGAGACAGGATGACCCTTCATCTGTCTGCTATGGCCACCAATAGCTGGGCTGACAAACAAAACGCTTTAATCCTCCCTACGTAGGATACCAACACTCTTCTGACATCTAATGTGTGCAAACGTTGCTCCTCTGTTGGCATGTGGTTTGGGGTAAAATGTAGGAAAGTAAATTGACTGGTTAATATGAAAATTAAATACTACTTTTGAGAGAAATCTTGGATGAGGGCACAAGTACACCTTATCCTTAAAAGAATATTGTATAAGGTGGTTCGGATGTCAGAGCACGCAATTTGGCTACCTTCCTGTCCGAAGCGATAGCTATCAGGAAAGCCACCTTTAGAGATAGGTGCAGTAAGGAACATGTTGTTAGAGGCTTAAATGGTGGCCCCATGAGCTTTGACAAATCTAAAGTTCAAGTTCTGGTGGGGATAAGTTCCCTTATTTGAGGATACAACTTTTTCAGTCCCTTCACAAATCTGATTGTTATATCATTAGAAAATATAGAATGGTTATCTACAAAGGGATGGAAAACTGATATTACTACCAGAATCATTTGGTAGAAGAATCATTAACCACTGCTGTTTAAGTGCAACAAATAGTCCTCTATCCAGCATAATAAATAAATGCTGGACAGAGGACTGCATTGGCGAGACCCCCAAACTGGCAAGACCAGACCGAAAAAGGCCTCCATTTTGACATGTAAGCAGCTCTGGTAGAGGGCTTTCTAACAAGACATGGTGAACTTCCTTCAAACAAGACTCCCTCTAGGACTTTGCCATGGAGCCTCCAGGCTGTTAAATGAAGGACCACAGGTTTGGTGGAGCAGCTGACCATTATCTTTGGAGATCAAGTTCAGGTACAACAGGAGCGAAATTGGAGCTGCAACTGACAGATCCAATACAATGGCAAACCAGTGTATCAAGGCTACATTGGGGCTATTAACATAACTTGGACCTGATCCTGCTTGTTCTTTAGGAGGACTCTTTACAGGAATGGGATTGTAGGGAAAAGCTTAGTAGAGCTTGTTTGTCCAGGGTAGCAGGAAACCATCTGCGATGGAACCACGACTGTGGCCTTGTAAGGAGCAAAATTGTTGGCATTTCTTGTTGCCCTTGTTTGCAAATAGGTCTGTCTGAAAAATTGGGAAAACTGTCTAGATGCATTTGGGCAGAGAAACCATTCATGACAACTTGTAAATGATCTGCTTAGGTGATCCACCAACTCATTCTGCATCCCTGGAAGGTAAGCGGCTTCGAGACGGATTGAATCGGCAATGAAAAAGTTCCATAGGTGAACTGCCTCCTGACAAAGAGGAGACGAGTGGGTTCCCCCTGCCTGTTGAGGTAAAACATTGCCACAGTAGTGTCTGAGACACCAAACAAGCTTTTGGCCTTAACATGTGGTAGGAAGGCCTGACAGGCAAGGCAGACAGCCCTTAGCTCTCTGACACTGATGTGAAGAAAGAGATCCCTTGAGGCCTACAAACTTTGAGTTCGGAGGGCATCCAGATAAGCTCCCCACACCAGGACAGATGCATCTATCACCAGTGTCAGTAAAGGCTCGGGGCAGACAAAGGGAACACCCACACAAACATTGAGTGAGTCTGTCCACTTATCTAGCAAGGTTGGTACCTGTGAAGGCACAGTGAGCACAGTGGTAACTTGGTGAATAAATGGAGGCCAGCCAACTTCGATGAGTCCTGATTTGCAGCCTGGCATGTTGGACTACATATGTGTATGAAGTCATACAGGAGTTTCATACAGTTTTGAGCTGATGTTGGGGGGAACGTTAAGGTCTGCCACAAGAGAATGAATTGTTTGGAATCTTGTGTTTGGAAGGAAAGCTTGGGCCTGAGCAGAGTCCAATAGTGCGCCTATAAAAACCCTATTCTCTGCACTGGACAAAGGAAAGACTGATCAACTTAGACAAACAGACCTAGAGCTTTGAAGGATGATGGGATGAGTTGTACACTGGAGAGAACCTGAGCCCTGGACCAGCCCTTAACTAGCCAGTCATCCAGGTATGGTAGACCTGTACTCCTAGTCTCCTCTGAAACGCCGCTACCAGACATATTTTGTGAAAACCTGAGAAGCTGCCGACAGGCCAAAAGGCAGCACAGTGAACTGATAATGAAAGTGATTCACTATGAACCTGAAAAACTTTCTGTGACCTTGATAAAATGCCACATGAGAGTAGTCATCTCTTAAATTGAGGGCAGCATACCAGCCTCCAGGATACAGGTACAGAATAATGGAAAGCTGGAAGGCAAGGTGACCACGTGAAACTATCTTTCTGAAGTATTTGTTGGTGCAGGTCTAAAATTGGTCTGAGATCTCCCTTTGGTTTCAGAATTAGAAAATAACAGGAAAAGAACCCTTTTCCTCTGTGACACTGCAGAACCTCTTCTATGGCTCCTACCTGAAGGAGAGACTGACCCTCTTATAGTAGGAGTGCCTCGTGAGTGGCCCCTGAAGAGAGAGAGGTCGGGGGGTTGGGTAGAAATAAATTGGAGGGTATATCCCACTTCCAGTGCTTAATACCCATCAGTCTGAGCTAATCCAAGACCAAGCACTGGGGAAGTGGGAAAAGCAGTTTGCAAGTGTGGGGAAAATGGAAACTGGCATGGCGAGCTTTAGCATCCCATCAAAATGCCTGTTTAGCTTCCCCTGGGTGTCTAGATGGAACAGACTGTGATGCTGAGGCAGAAGGAGAAAGAGGTCTATATCTACAACCCCTACTCTTTTTTTCCTCGGCACATCCTGCCAAGGAGCAAGGACAAAGTAATAGCGGGTCTGCTGTGGGTGTAAGTGCTAACTGGGTGGGACTGGAGTATACACCCACAAAAACTTCTTCCACTGAATGCATCCGATGAAGTGAGCTGTAGCTCACAAAAGCTTATGCTCAAATAAATTTGTTAGTCTCTAAGGTGCCACAAGTACTCCTTTTCTTTTTGCAAAAACTTTAGAGTTGCCCTGAAGTCCTTCAAGCCATGGATTTTAGAGTTAGTTTGCTCCAAAAACAGTGAAGACCCTTCAAAGGGCAGGTCCTGTAAAGTCTGTTGAATCTCTTGTGGAAGCCCCAAAGATTGCAGCCAACAGCTCCTGCACATGGCCACTGCAGAAACCATGGACCTAGCTGCCGAGTCCAGTGCAGCCTACAGCGCAGATCTTGCTACAGATTTCCCCTAATAAGATAACAAGGGGAACTCCTACCTAGCATCCTCTGGCAGCATGTCTCTAAATTTAAAATGGAGTCCCAAACATCAAAACCATACCATCCCAAAAGTGCTGGCTGGTTGGCAATCCTGAGTTGCAACCTCCCAGTAGAATAAAAACTGCTATATCAAACAAATGTAGGGGTTTTTTTTCCATCTTTTGATTTGGGGGTCACATCTTGTTGGTCCCCTTCATTGGACACTGACAACACAAGAGACCCTCACCTAAATTGAGGCTGGAGGAAGGGGTCTGCCAGAGAGCCGTAATAGGGTCCATACTAGCCTTGTTAATAAGGAGACCTCTCTTGAAAGCCAAGCTGTAGCCAAAATGTCAACAGGCATTAAGAGGATTCTTTAACCTCCTTCACCTGGATCCTCACCCTCTTCAACAGCTCTTGGTGGCCTTACAGTCATCTGGGGGAGGCAAAATGCCCAAGGAGACTGCCTCACCAGAAGAAGAGGCCAGCACAAGCTGACACTGCTCTTCCTCCACTAGATATCCAGCAAGGTCCTCCTGAACCACCTCTTGCTGTTTGGTATGGGGACTGGTACCAGGCTCAGGAACAGAGTGCCTGGCGAGTAGGTGCCCCATGCCTCTCTGAGGACACAGAACAGGAACATCTCAGATATGACCTAGAATCCTGAAGGAAACCCCATGGATTCCAAAATGGGCCCCGGTGACCCTCTAGCCATTGGGGGGGTGGCCAAAGGTTCCCAAGCAAAGAAGTAGTGCCAAAGTGGAGTGGAATGAAAGTGGCTCTGAGGGTGGGAAACATAGGAGCCAATCTCTGATTCAGTGGAGGACAACTCCCCCCCCTGCAGACCAAGTAGGGACTAGTCCCAATGATGTCGGAGTCCAGTGCCAAGTCAGAGAAGGACACTGAGCAGCCAATGTTGCAAGCTTCCCCTTTGATGGTACTGATGGATTTGCAATTTGAAGCAATGGAGGTTGACATGGTACCAAGCACTGCAACACCCCTGTCTGCTGGTACTGAGAGCACAGTTTCCTGCACTGTCAGATAAACTGGCACTGAAAGGCTCAGCAGATCTCTTGCTGCCACAAACAACTCCAGTGTGGTCACTACTGAGATGGTCTCAGAATGGCATGGTACCACTGTTGTAGAAGGCGTTCCCTCAGGCTTCAGATGTGACTGCACCTGCTTTGGTGCTGGAATCAATGGTGCCAGCTTCTGTGGTGCCACAGAAGAGCAGTGCTTAGGTTCTGGCCTCACTCTATTCTGATCCCTATGCCTGGCAACCTTCCCCTCTCAGTGGTCTGTTTAAGAGGTCTTATGCCTCTTCCTAGGCAGATGGTGCACCGGGACTCAGGCAGCACAGAAGGTGCACTCCTAATGAAAGCTGAAGCACTCAGTGCAGGGTAGGACTAACCAGGCTCTGACAGAGGACTTAAGGCTGCCTCAATGAGCAAAAACTTTAGCCGGCCTTCTCTGTCTTTCCTTGTCCAATGCTTAAAGTCTCTGTAGTTCTGACAATGAATATGAACTTCTCCTAAACACTTAAAGCAGCTTGAGTGCGGATAGCTCACAGGCATTGGCCTAGTGCAAGAGATGCAGGATGAAGCCCAGCGATCAAGGCATCGTACAGTACCAAGTAACAGACAAAAAACCCCAATTGAGCCAAAAAAGAAAACTTACACTAAGTACTAAACCAATACATCTAGTAAACTATGTACAATTAATTTACAATTAACACACAGAGCACTGGCTAAGGCAAGCCAAGCAATTCCAATGACTCACAGGCTGAAGGAACTGATGAAGCTTGGGGGCAGCTTGGCCCTTTATACCACCATGTGGCAGCAAAGGATGCTCGAGCCACCCGACGGGTATCACAGAGAGAAAAATTTCTGATGGCTGTGAGCACGAATATCAAGAGTAGACTGGACATGTGCAAATCTCTCGAAGAAGAAATGTAACTTATGACAAAACATGTAAGAGTATCAATATTAAACAGTCTGTTTTAAAACAACACCACATCCATCTATTTTAACAAAACGAAGGTAAATAGATTTTGGAAAAATTTTAAATTTAGTGCACATGCAGAGTGAGAAAGCTTACCTCACATTCCCTTTTGGAAAAACATTTTACACAACAATTTTCAAGCACAGTAAGCCAACATGTCAATGGAGAGGCAGCTTAATTAACTCAACCTACTGGAAATAAAACTAATAGCAATCTACTGCTATAGCTCATCTCTACTAAAAAATTTAGAATATTTTAAACAATACAGCTCTGCATGCAAACTTAATCACTATATCAATTTTTTTTAAATAAATACTCAGACCACATAGGGAACATTTCCAGAAACCTACATCTTAATATTCCAATAAGAATTTAGTATTACGTGCCTGTTTCTTTCCCTCTCAAATCTTTTTATACTAAATAAAATAAAGCTTACTCTAACCTACAATAAAAATAGGTGTCTGCACCATATACAGAGAACAATAGGAATGGAGGACAGGGTTGTTGTTTTTTCCCCCACTCTTACAAGAGACTCTTCTCATGGATATTTGCATGTTACTTTTATGTAATGCTTCCATGAACCTTGTATGTTTTACATAATATTAGGGGAGCCTAGAAAAACTAGTAACAAGACCAGAAAGTAAAATGAGATTTAACTTGTGAAGGTGCAAATTAATACATCTGGAAAACAGTCACAGAAGACAATATTCAGTGGCCGTGAAAACAACCACATATTGCCAATGATCTTCCACAATGAGGACTGCGGATCTTTGCAGTTACCCACTGCAATGTGGCTATACCATTCATTAAGGCCTAAGTAATTAATTGAGTGTGAATACCTAGGAATTCTACTACTTCAATTTCCACATAGAAAACATTAAATGGGCACTCGGATCAGAAATGCAACAGCTACAGTTCCATGTACAACCTTAATTCTTCTCTTTTTGCCTGTGCATTAGGATAGTGTGTAATCATGGAATCAAATTATTTCACAAATAATAGAAGAACAAATGTATGCTGTGATTGGAATGCTGCGCATTCATCTTTAGAATTTGTCTAAAGGCAAGAACTTCACGTTTCATTTCAGATCAAATTGAAAACTTTTTTAAAAAAAAATGTGACAAAAAAAAGTCTTAAAAAACCTGGGTTTGGGTCAAAATGAAATGGCATATAGTTGGAAACCTCTCCCCTCACCACCCACTAATAAAGATAAAGTGTAACTCTCAGCCATTTTTTCAAACTACTGATGAAAGGAGGGCTGGCAGTGAACTTTACAAAAACGAGAAAGCTATAAAAATTAATACAATCATATTACTAGGGAAAATCTTTTTCTGTTATCAATCTACTGGAGACTACTTTTTCCTAGTGGAAAAATCAATTGCATAAACTTTCCTTAACAAGTTATTTTAATTAAACAGAAAACGCTACATTAAAAGACCATTATGTTTCCTAAATCAAGCACTCAAAAGTTAGTAAATGACAAAATTAAGGTTGCCAATGCACTATGACACAATCTTTAATTACAGGATAACATACTATTTTTTCCACAGCACCCTGCCTCCATCTGTGCACAGGATGGACGGTGCTCACTTAGTGAGTAGTTATTTGATATTTTGTTTTCTCCGCATTGTTCAGTATGTGTAGAACCCTGTGAAATTCTTTTTTCTTTTCAATAATTTTTCAGAAATTTTGTTTTATCTCCTGGGAGGGGAACAAAATAAAACGAACATTGCAGAAAAATTCCCAGGGAAGGAAGAGGGCATGGAGAGCAACCCTACTCCAGTCTAGTGAAGAAGGAAGATCCTAAGGGACAGGGCTGGAGAGTGAGACCACCTTGCACTCACCCTGCAGCGGTGCTCTGCACGTCATGCCCTGGCACATGAGGTCGCAGCACTGCTCAGTTTTGGCCCAGTTGCCCTTCTGTCATCATGACAGAGGAGTGGCCAGGCCAAACCTGAGCAGCACTGCGACCCAGTGCACCTGTTCTTTTTTTAGTTTTATGGTGTTTTATTTTATGCTATTTCGCATTTGCAAAAAACACGAGGCTCTAAATATGTGGCTCCAGGCATTATTTACCACAGACTATTCAAACCCTGCCCAGAAGGCAGAACTATTGATCTCCTCATTGGCTTTTTCTATGGTACCCATTACAGCATTTCTTCACAAACATTAATATTCTATTTTCACACTATCCCTCTGAAATGAGAGGGTAGGATCATCCACATTTTATAGATGGGGAACTGAAGCAAAGAGATTAAGGTCAGAAGTACCCACTAATTTTCTGTGTCCAATTTGAGAAACCTAGGACTTGATTTTTTGAGAATATGTAGCATAATACAGCAATTATGTTCCAAGCATGACTTCAGTTGAAGTCAATGGGAGCTCTGAGTGCTCAGTACTTCTGCAAGTGATACCCCAGGGTCTCGAGACAGGCACTCAGAAAATGAGGAACACAATTAATGGCCATCTCTGAAAAATGACTTCCTATCACCATGTATGAACTCTGTGGCAGAAGCATGAATAGAACCCAATTCTCCAGCATTCATCAGCTGCTCCAACCGTGAGACCAACTTTCTCTTTCTGAAATATCATGCCTCATTCACTACACACCCTCCATCTTCTATAACAAATGAGGCAGGAGTCCTCCAGACAACAGTCTGTTTTATTACACAACTTGATTGATCCGGTGGGAAAAAAATATGTGAACATGTAATTAAGAACCGATATAATGCACAGCCAGGCTTAATTCTGGCATTTCCTAACCCCAGAGTGCTTGACTTAATAATGTTCTTTTAATATTTCTTTAATAAGGCTAGGAAGTTGCACACAAAAAACCTAAAACCACCCAAACAAATTCTATCATGTGCCAACATATTAACACCTACATAGGTCATTAGAGGGCTGGAACCTTTAAATCCATAGCCCAGACCTCTTCCAGTTGAGCTGATAAGCAACAGAGCAATAGTAGGTTGTCATCCTCTATGTGGACTAACAACAGAATAGGAATGAGACACTTTGCCAGTACGCTTCACAGATATATATTGATGGCAGAGGAATGGTGAGGCTTGGAATCTTGGGTTCCATTCTAGGATCTGGAGAAGAGTGTCCTCTAGTGGGCACAAACTTCTCTCCATTCTCCTACAACCTGTCCCTATAGATCTTCCCCACTCCAAGCTCATCATCCCAGTCCATTTACCTCCTCTAGCCAGTCTAAGTGTCCATTCCTCAGGCTTCTCATACAAGTCCCAGTTTCCTTGCCCAGCAAATCCTACTTCCCTAATCCCAGTCTCCCCCATTCCCAGTTCCCTACCCAGCCAGTTCCCCCCTACTCCTAGTTCTTCATACAATCTGTCTCCCTCACAATTTCCAGTAACTTCCTTCCCTATCTGCTCATGGGCCCAGTCTCCCTCCCAATCTCCTTATCCAATCTCAGTGTCCCATCCAAGCTCCTCATCAAATCTGTCCCCCCATTCCGCATCCCTCCCCGCTCTGGCTACAAGTCCCCTCCTCCTCTCCACACTGCCTGGCCATCAGTGGGGGGTGAAGAGGAGTGTCATTCAGAACACAGATCAGACAGGCTCCCAATTCCCAATTCCAGTGGATCTGGCACAACCTGGAGCAACCAGAAACTGCAATTGCAGGGGAAGTCCTGCTCAACCAGCTGTAGTTCTGGGCTGCAGCACATTCTTAATAGGCAACCTTAACCACAGGCAGTGCTATGAGCCCCTCCTATAATAAATGTAACAAAATGAACAATTCATACTCTAATAGCAATAACCATGTCAGCACAGACACGTGTACTACAGGATATTGGTGCATTTTTAGGATGACTGAACCTCATGCCTCTTGGAAAACCTAAAGTATGTGCCAATGCATGACCACTATGGATTTTCATATTAGAAACTAAAATAATACAGCCTCATTCCCAGAAATTGCTGCTCTTGGCCCAAGATACATGTTGACATGAAATTTGCAATTTGCTGCCTTTTTAAATCTCAAAATCTTATTAAAATTTAAAATATGAAGAAAAGCATTTTGATAGATGAGATTTGCAAGCAAGTCTAGAATCATGTCCTCTGAGACTAGTATTAGAGTAATGAGACATGCACAACCTTCCAAGACACCAGCGCTAAGCATTAATATCATAGTAATCAGTTTGTGTCAGATGGGTAAGATTTGCATTGAGGCTTAACTTGCAGTACAAGCACAAGCATTAGTATCACAGTGATCTTTCTGCCACTCCATGTTAGCTCTGCTGAAAGGAGAACTATTAGGAAATCCTGCTTTGGCATCAGTATTTTAGCTAGAGCCAGGCTTAATCTCTCTCAGAGGTGACCACCTCCTCTATTTGGAACACTGCAGCCTCACTGTAACCACTATTGAACTGCTTTCAACTTTTCTTTAAAAAAGGATAATTTTATTTAATCTCCCCATCCCATCTCTTCCATTTCTCTCTCTCCTCCATGTTCCCTTACACATTATTCTCCGTGACTTGTTTCCCTTCTTCTCTGATCTCATGGACATTCTTTCTCCAGTAGTGGCCCTGCCCCATAAGCAGCTTCTGTTTTTTCTTCTCCTGCCTGTTCTGGTCCCAGAGGGCTGATTCCGTATCCTCTTTTTCTTAAGTAGCTACTGGCCCAACAGAAAATGGCAAGAGCTGAAACTCTTCTTGTTATTAAAGAAGAAACTGAGAGGTACCAGTCAAGAACACACTAAAGTTACTAAGAATCTAAGAGGAAAAGATTAACTTGTTATATGGAAAGTTTGATCCTCATTTGAGGTAACAAAAATTCTGATGCAGTAATCTCCTGATGTGGCAATATTTCCTAGTGATGCCCCCATTTCCATTGAAACAATCATGGAGAGGCAGGAAGATTACAGGACACTAGACTTAGTGTCATGGTACTTAACAAGAATCTAGACAATCATAACATTAACTTAATTTTCAAATATATAGCAGGAAATGCTTAAATACCACTATCCAGGATTTTACATCTCAAACCTTTAATGGGACATACATGACCAATAAAACAATTTCCTGTAAGTTTCTGCAAATTATTGGTTAAGTATTCTAATAACGGATTGACAGCGGTATTGATAAATGTACATCTTTCAGAATAAATTGTCTTGTTCTGTTTACATCTCCTGTGTGCTGCCTACCAAGTCCTATTTATCTTACCTTAGCAGCCCTGACAGCCTTAATTTTCAGCAGCATATCGACAAAAGCCACTCGCACTTTCTCAGAATTGTCATGGAGACTGTATTTTACTGTTGGCAGGAGCTGTTCCAATAATGGGTGGCTTAGTTTGTTGTCCAAAATTATAGGCAGACACTGCAACAGAAATATCACACTGAATAAAAAAATAAAATAAAAAAAACCAGCAGATATACAAAAACTATACTAAAATTATTAAACTTAAGGCTAAACATAGTGGCAGATGTTTCATTTACATATTTTTTTCCTATAATTATCTTTTAAAAGAAAATGCTAAAGAGCAACTCAAAATCTCTTAATTCCTTTCATTTCAGATGAAGTGGTTTTACCTTTTAAGATCTTCTCACCTGAGGCAGTGTTTTTGTTCATCGCTTGTACTTGAGGAGTACATGTTTATGCCCAGGAAGTGAGTCTTTCTGACATTTGTTAGATGGAGTTGATCGATCAATCCTGGTTTACTGAACAACTATCTGGGGAACAGCCTTCCCCAACACACAGACAGTAATATATGCATCCAACCATGGGAAGACTGACAGTGGGGTACAAAACACGACACTTAAACCTGTCTTTTTTTTCCAGGTCTCGCTCTCTGGGTCACACATGATGCCTTGGAACTGAGCTGGAAACATTTTCTACACAGTTGTGTAATTAAGTATATATCTTTAGTTGTTTACAATTATCTGAACAAGAAAGTCTAGTCAAAGTACCAAACCAAGAGCATGGAAAGGAGGTCTTTCCACCCTCAGGTAGCCAGAGAGAGAGGAATTGAGGTGGTCAGGGATCACATAGCTACTCCTCAAACTCAGCTCTAAATGTTTGGTTCCACAAGGGGTTGCTTGTTCATTCCCAGAAGGCATTTTTTCTAGAAGGTTTTCAAAACTTAAATACAGGAAGTACATCTCAAGGGAAATTATGCAAAGATCAACTCAAAGAAGAATCAAAAGGTTTTATAAAAAGCACGCCTTCTACTGAAGTTGACCCTTAATAACCCATGCCACATGCTTCAAGGAAAACTTAAAAGTTTACTATCAATACAAGTTTTTAAAGTCTGCTTATTAAACTTACCTTAAAAACAGAACAGCGAACATCAGCTGAAGTTACATCAAAAGCCAGATCTCCAATTAATTTTTTTAAAAGCTCAGCAAGGATGGTGGCAGGAATCATGTCCCAGTATTTGGATGTTATTTTACTAACACCAAGTACCCCTGTAGAGCGGACCAATGGGTGAGGATCTTCTAAAAGACTCTATAAACAAAGAAGAAGAGGAAACAAATTTCATGTATGCATCGTCATGCTGTCTGTTCATATTTAAAATAAGAAACAAAAATCATCGCTATTAGCATTTAACCAAACCATATAAGATGTGATATTATGAAATATTTCCATATCTGGAATATTCTCCAAATGAGTGTTTATTGCTATTATTAAACAACTTTTGGTTAGAAAACAAAATTAAGATAAAAATATTGGCGACGATTTTCAAAAACATCGGCGATGATTTTCAAAAACATCACCCTAAAGTTAGGCTCTTAGAGTAGAATTTTCAAAAGTTATTGAAAAAGTCAATGAGACTTGTGCATGAAAGTCACTTAAATACTTGAAAATCTGACTCCTAAGGTTTGCCTTTATGCACCTAATTATCAAGTCTCACTGTTCACTGTTTGTGAGGCAATGACCTTAAAACCTGGAATTTCCAGGAATCTTCAGTGATCAAATATTTATTCTTGTGAATACAACAATAAATTTCCCCAGACAGAATAAAACACTGCTTTAGGAATAAACTGGCTAGCCCTCATCTTTCCAATTCATTATTTTAACTCTTATCTCCCCCATACTTCTGTTTAGATACTCCATCATAGGAGCTGCAGATACTTAAGATTAGGAATTAATTGCAGACTTTCAGCTGTTGCAGCACAAAAGTCAAGTAATCAAGTATAGAGCCCTCCTTACCCATTGTATCCTGAGTAAATGAATGAAAGTAAAAGCCAGTGTCATCTGGCTTTCCTAAGCGCGCTCTCAGGTTTTTGAACCATACTTGTAGCTCAATTAATGTAAACTCAGACCCCCCACTTCATTAGTATTTAGGCCCCTTTCCAAAACATTGCTATTCCACCAGAAATCAGAGCGTGCACAAGATTAAAGAATTTAATTGCATATTTCTGCACTCTTTCCTGTGGGTAACATTCTCAATCCCCTTACTCCATTGATTGCAGTACATGTATTTCAAATGGTCTTACTGCCAAGTAAACTTTGGCAAATGTTTAATTTAACATTTTGTTTTCACATTTTGTCTTCATGAAAACTTACGAAAAGTTCTTCAAACTGTTTCTGAATTTCATTATCCATAGCCTCATTATTAAAATGGGGATCACGAATAGGAAACGCTTCAACAAACAATAATGCTGCGTTTGATCGAACTTCTGAGTTTCTGGCCTGTTACAATGGAATAGAAAAGAAATTGTTCATAAAATTGGTACTCTTTATTAAAACTTATTGACAAATATTCTTCAAATCACCCTCATCAGTTTAGTACTTCTAATCAAATAGGAATTCTAATAAAGTAATTGGATTAAACATAACAATTTATAACAACTTCTACATCTCACAGTTCAAAGTTCTGCCCAACCAGTAAATTCTAGGTTAGCTGTAAATTGAGTTCTCAGAGCATATTGGCTTCAAAGATGCAGAGGATTCACACTTGGAGGAGTGCCATCTTGTGTAGGCCTAGAATAGTTAAAGTCAGTTAGCACTGCTACAGACCTTCAAATATGTGCTCTGTGGTAGAGAGGCTGCAGCTATAGAAGGTGGAACTTTGGTCTCAGCCCTTAAATTAGCGCTCAGAATATGGAAATTGAAGTCAAGCAAACATACTTTATTTTGGGGGGCAGGGAGCGGGGAGAAGGTCATCCTCTGACACTTTTGGTGTTTGCCACTACTTGACAAAAAGTAGAAATTTCATAGGGATTTCTTTAATTGGTTTGAAAATTTTATTTAATTAAACAAACAAACAAAAACTTAAGTATATCATCCACCATATTCTTCAGGCAGTATGTGTATGTAAATAATTAGTAAGTTTAATTTACTCCTTAAATTCAGAAAAGGCAATCTTGTAGTAACCTAAAATTAGAATTTACAATAAATAAGCAGCATTTTTGCATCAGTACCCCCAATATCTGTCTGAAATTAATGAAAGTAGCCCTGGTCCTAGCAAACACAAGAATCCTCAGTAGCTTTAAAAAGGGAGGATAAAACAGTTACCTACCTTTTGTAACTGTTGTTCTTCATATCCGTTCCGTTCTAGGTGTGCGTGCACCCATGTGTGCAGTCGTTTGAGATTTTTGCCTTCGTGGTATCCATAGGATCAGCTGTGGCGCCCCCTGGAGTGCCGCGCTCATGCATCGGTATATTAGGCGCCACTAGCCCTACACCTTCTCAGTTCCTTCTTCCCAGCAACTCCAACAGAGGGGCAGGAGGCTGGGTAACGGAATGGACATGAGCAACACATCTTGAAGAACAGTTATGAAAGGTAGGTAACCATTTTTTCTTCTTCAAGTGCTTGCTTATGTCAATACCATTCTAGGTGACTCACAAGCAGTGCCCATGGAGGTGGGCTCAGAGTTCACGGTCACACAGCTAGCAGCACTGCTCTGCAAAGCCAGCGGCATCATGAGCTTGCTGGGTAAGTGTGCAATGAGATATGAATGTGTGGACAGACAACCAGGAAGCAGCCCTACAGATCTCTTGGATTGGTACCTGTGCCAGGAAGACCGCTGATGACGCTTGTGCCCTAGTTGAGTGTGCCGTCGCAATTGCCAGCAGAGGCACTTGCGCCAGCTCATAGCAGTAGGGGATGTAGGCAGTGATCGAGGACAAAATCATTTGAGCAGACACAGGGTGACCTTTCATTCTGTCTGCCACTGCAACGAACAACTGCATCAACTTATGGAACGCCTTTGTTCTGTCTATGTAGAAGGCCAGCACCTTCCTGATGTCCAGGGCATCGAACCTGCATTCTTCATCTGACATATGAGGCTTTGGGAAGAAGACAGGTAAGTATATGTCCTGGCCCTTTCATTCACAGCAGACACGACCAGTGACACCGCTGGAGGGTGCGTATAGAGGTATTCGAACCCTTTTGCAAGGATCTAATACTTCTTTTCCACCTTGCAACAAGTCGGCGGAATGGAAGAGGGGGTTTGCCACAGCCATTTGGCAATTTTAAGACCCATGGGTGGACAGGCAGCGCGACCCGGGCTGGGGTGGAGGAGGATATAACATTGAAGAGGTCACTGGACTCTTCTGCGACCTCCTCAATTTGTAGGTTAAACTTAGCAGCCACTCTTTTAAGAAGGGTCTGGTGCTCCTTGAGATTGTTGGGGGGGACTACCAATTTGGGAGGGATCTGCCACCACTTCATCTGGGATGACTACACCACTTGTGGAAGAGCAGGTTCCCCCTCCCACTCCAGGGATGGCTCTTTAGGCGCTGGGGTTCGGTGTGCTGCCCCCGCGTCGGATTTCGCACTGCGTTCCAATTCCGGGGCTGGTGGTGCCAGGGCTGGTTGGTCCAAGGTGGCCAGGGAGGGCTGGTGAGAACACCGGACCGGCATTACTGGCACGCCCCACGGGTTCCAATATGGCCATTGAGCAGGCCACTGCCCCTGCTGCACATTGTCACTGCAGGTGCCACACTGGTCTCACGAGTCGGCAGTGCATCTCCCCTTCTTGGCGAGGGGCTGAACTCCCAGTTTGACTCGGACCACTGCCCTTCTGGTGATCAGGGTGGAGCAGTCGAGGCCTGAGTCTGCCGACTGACTCTGGTCAGCAACCGGCAAGGTGAAAGTGAGGAACAGCACCTTCCCAACAAATGGTACCAGGGAAATAGGACTGGTGCCGTGACAAGGAGTGGCCCTGCCCGGGCGGGGATCAACATCTTGGAGACCATCTGGGCGAAGGTGAGCTGGGCTACGGCAATCTCTGATAGGAAGCTCGCCAGTACTGGTGGTATAGGGACCGGCGCTTCAACTCCGGTGTCCCATGTCTTTAGATGGAGAGCACGTTGAGGACCTGGGCCTTCTAGTCGGTGACCTAGGATACGGTGCCGGAGTCCGAAGCCACAGAGATAGAGATCTGCACCTGTGGTCCAGTGATCAAGGGTGCTCCACCACCCTATGAGGGGCTCCCATGATTGGCTTGCCCTTAGAAGTCGGGGTCTTAGCTGAGTCTGCCGCCTGGTTAGGTGCCAGTCGGCCTACTTGCTCTTTAGCCGCCGGGGCCACTTCGGGCAACGATGGCCCTGGGAGAGACCATGGTTCCCTACCTCTCCCTGGAGTCGGATCCCTAGTCGGGCTGGTGGGGTCCAACCTCCGCGGTAACCCTGTGAAGCACCAGGGTGGGCACATGGCCTGACATTGGTCCTTTGTCCAAAGATCCTTGCCCTGCTGCTGCCAGGAGGCTCTTCTTCTTTTGCCACTTCTTAGGCAAGCCAACTCTACGGATACTGCTAAGGCAAAAGTCTCCGACAACTGTGCATGTAGGCGCGCACACACACACACCTAGAATGGAATCAACATGAGCAAGCACTCAAAGAAGAAAGCATTTTACTGGGTTGCAAGTAAATGAAGGCTTTTGTTCCACTGACTCACCTGGCAGATGATGCTTTTTTAAAAATACCACTGAAACCTGACTTAAGAAGAGTCGATTGCCTTCACACATTACATTAAGGTTGCAAGGCAACAGTTGCCAAATGCATAGAAGGAGTCAGAAAAACAGTCTGAAAAGTATGCATGTTTTCCTACAAAAACTACTAAAGTGAAAGGTGCCTTAGAAATTCAGATAGGGTTCTGCTATTTGTTGTAGTGATGAAATTATTTGAACTGAGAATTAGGAATAGCATCAGCATTAACAATGCACAAAAGAAAAGGTAATGCTTTTATATAAAGGTCTAATTGCACAACTGTTCTATTGCCATGTGTTCATCTAAATCTAAGATGTATTTCATAAAGGAAATATAATACCACACATGTTCAGTACTGGTGTATTTTCAAATCACTTGTAATGCATGTATTTCTCAACATTATTGTTTCCAAACTGAACAAAGATTACACTCGAAGTGTTCTGCTGTTTGGTATTAGTGCAACATAACCCCCCTCTCCAAAACCACACAACTACACAACCTTTAGAAGTGTAAAATGTATATTAATTATTATTTGTATAACTATAGTATCTAGAGGCCCTAGTCATGGGCCAGGAGCTGTCTAAAATAGAAAAAAGTAACTGCTCCTACCCCAGCGAATGGTACAATTTGAGCATGAGAGAGACAATAGATGAGGAGTACAAGAAAATAAATGAGACAGTACTGATGAACATGACAGGCAGTTGTGTCAGCACGAGTGACCGAATTGTTGTCACTTTTTTGTGGGCATTATGGAAAAGGACTTTTAAGGAGGACTTTGAAGGTGGATAATAAATGAGTTTTGCAGATGCTTACAGGAGGAGCAGCATGGGAGAAAGCATGAAGATGCTTGTTTGGAAATTTAACAACTGGGAGATTGAGGTTGGCATCATAGGCTGATCGGAGGTGGAAATCAACTTCTTGATAGCAAATCACAGAGGATAGCAGAGAGTGAATCAGGATAAGGACAGGCCATGAAGTGCATTCAAAGTGAAAACAAGTAGCTTAAGTTTGATGTGATAGAGAAGGGGAAGTCAGCAGAGCAATGCAAAGAAAGGGGTGACACGGTCAAGTGATGAGCTAGCAAAATGATCCTTGCATGCTCACTTAACTAAGGAAGACCTGAACATATTTTTCTGTAATTTACAAAACAAATCACTTTTATATTGTTTCTGTGATACTCACTTCACTTACATCATGGCAAAACTGTTTATGAAGCTATCACTGGTTCCAGGTTAGGTGGTACACAGCAAACAAGGTTAGATTAAAATAATGTACAGGAGGGGTAATATTAAATCAAATTCAGAAAAGAATAAGAAATGTTGCTCAAAAAGAAGTTAAACATCTGGTAAATCAGCACTGAATGCTACTCTCAATGAGGGGCATACTGGCCCCTAAGTGGTCCCTTCCTCCCCATTCCCTACATAGATCTCCTTTGTTTCCTGACATCTTGTGCCAGATGGAGAGGGGGCAGAAACTCAAGTGCCAATGATGTAAAACAAAGGCTGAACACAACATATGTCTCAAAGCCTATGCTGAAGCTGTATTACACAACAAGTGAACCTTCCCTTTCAACTTCCATTGAAGTTTCCAAATCTCACCCCCAGGAACTATCCGGGTAAACTGCTTCTTCATCAATCCTGAGACTACAGCCTGCATCAGAACTATCATCCTACTTCACTGAAAAGATCTTTCACATTCAGGAAGGCTTCCTAAAGAGGAATAACTTATCTGTAACTGAAAAGGAGTACTTGTGGCACTTGTAATTGGAGATTCTTCAAAATGCATGGTCCCCATCTGTATTCCACTGTGGGTTACGCAATTGCACCATGCACCCAGAGTCAGAGAATTTGAAAGCAGTGTCCTTTGGTCTGCACATGCACCCAAGCCATGTGCTTCCATCCAAGGTGACAAAAGGTGGGGGAGACCGACCACATCTCAAGTTCCTTCTCCATCGTGAAACTGACAGATCTGAAGCAGAGGGGACTGAGGGCAGGAAGTGGCACACAGATAGGGACCACACATCTTGAAGAAACTTCAGTTACAGGTAAGTAACCTTCTCCTCTTCTTCGAATAATGGTTCCTATTGTATTCCATTGTGGGTGATTGACAAGCAGTACCTACATTGGAGCAGGCTAAGGATGGAAGGGTCAAGTGGAGAACCACCATGTCAAACAAGGCATCCTAAGTTCCCTCTAAGCTGCATGACCGCCCAGCAGACTATCAAGTACCGCATACTTCAGGTGCCCCTCCGTCCACTGCTGCACTGCTCCTGCTCTCTGCCTTGGAGCTCCTGGGAGCCTCCTGCTTGCGGTGCAGAGCAGGGAGGGAGGGAGAGGGCATTGATGTCAGGGTGTCCCCCTCCCCTGCACCCCATCTCCACAGAGCAGCGGCAGGGGCAGAGAAGAGAATATACACGACAGGGCCCAGGAGCGGGACAGATGGAGCTTGCTGGCAGCTGCTGTTCTGTCTGAACAAGCAGGCTTCAGACTGGTGAGCGCCGATCTACTTAAAAGGGTAGCGTACTTAAAGGGGCAATGCATGTTTCCACACCCACCCACCCAGAGTCTTTCACACTCACCTCCCAACACATACCTGTATTATTATTGTTGTTACTTCTTGATACTTCTTTCAAAGTGTGTTATTTTAGTTTTTTGACTGGTTTATGCATTTCATAATTTTTATTTCTCTCACGCTTAAATTTAATTTAAGTAGTGAGTTCTAAAATGCCTAACCTGTCCTGGTTGGAGTAATTATCCCTATGCTAACTTTTTAAAAATATATAATATATCTAGGTTTTTTGTTTCTACTGGTGGCACACATCTGCACATTACCTCGATATGGTGCACATAACAAAATTCATTCCACACATGGATGGAAAATATTAGAGGGAACATTGGAGGCATCCGCTGCCGAGTCCTGGACCAAGGCATTGTGAACATGTGGACAGAGCTCCACATGGTTGCTCTACATATGTCTATGCAAGGCACATCCTGAAGGGATGTCGTGGTCATTGCTTGAGCTCTAGTGGAGCTAGCCTGTATGCCAGAGTGGGGAGGTAGATTCAACAGCTGATAGAGTTTAATGCAGTCAGAAATCCATTGGGAGATTCTCTGGGTGAAGATGGCCTGTCCCCTGATTCTCAATGCTATTACAATAAACAGTTTAAGGGACTTCCTAATTATTTTTGTTCTTTTCAGGTAAAAGGCCAGAGCTTGTCAGATGTCGAGGGAATGGAGCTTATGTTCTTCTGCAACTGTGAATGGATTGGTAAACATGAAACCGCTGGGAAAAAATTCAGGCATAGGTGTAAGGAAACTTTATCCTTATGGAATACTATGAATGGCAGGTCCACCATTATAGCTCCGAGTTCCCAAACCCTTCTCACCGAAGTGACAGCAACAAAGGTGGCGGCCTTCGTGGAGAAGAGGGATTGAGAGCAAGATGCCATTCATTAAAAGTCTGTGGGGGGGGGGGGGGAATTGTTAATACCAAGAGTACCAGATTCATGTCCTATTGAGGCGCAATCTTTTGCAGGGGTGGAAAGGTTCTTAAGAAGCCTTTCCAAAATCCAGCGGTGAGCAGGTATGTAAAAACAGTAACCCTCCACAGGAGGATGGAATGTGCTGAGCACGAAACCTGATGTCTTGAAAGATAGAATGTAGTCCAGGATTTGGGGAATCTTCACAGCTTCTAGGGGAATCTTTCCTACTCTTAGAGAGAATGTCTTGTAATGCCGAGGAACATGCCTGTTCTATAGTTTATGCCCATCCAAACAGCACACTCTGAGGTGGAGTGGACATGGATTGGGATGCTTGATCTTGCAATTGTATTGGATCGGAAAGACTGGGGAAGTTCAGGATGGTAATCAGTGGACTGGATGACATGTGCAGGAGATTGGGCCAAAAGGGTGCAATCAGAATGACCGTCACCTTGTTTCATCAGATTTTGTATATCACACAAGGTAGGAGAGGTAGCGGAAGAAAGAAGTAGTTGAATTGGTCTGACCAGGAGAAAAAAAATGGTTACTAAGCTTCTTGTAACTGTTGTTCTTCAAGGTGTGTTGCTCATGTCCATTCCAATTAGGTGTGCGTGTGCCGCGTGCAAAGCAGCCGGAAGATTTTTCCCCTAGCAGTACCCATCGGGTCAGCCTGGGCACCCCTTGGGGGTCGCATCTTCATGGCGCTCAATATAGGGCCCTGCCGATCTGCCACCCCCTCAGTTCCTTCTTACTGCCAGTGAGAAGAAAGAAAGAAGTACTGCCAGTAAGGCTAGGTGGAACACCCTTAGATCTTGCCTCAGCAAGCGCATCTTTGCAGTGTCCTGTTATATAGTTGTTTACAGTCAGTGGTTTTAGTAGTTATATTCTAGTTACTAAATATAACTATTTAGTAGTTATATTAATTTGGGCCCCCCACCCCAACACTCCCGACACCAGGACATGCCTCGGTCCCAGGGTTTTAAAGCCTGCGAGGACTGTGGCAAGTCTATGCCCAGGAGCGACCCACACACTTCGTGTTTGAAGAGTTTGGCAGAGAGCCATTTGAAGGAGCATTGTGAGATCTGCAAGGGGTTTCACCCCAGAACCCTAAAAGACCAGGACCAGCATCTCAAATTCTCCGATTCCTACAATGGAATACAGTAGGGACCATCACTCCAAGAAGAGAAACCTGGATTTGCCCTCCCTGCGTTCACCAATATACAGACTGCCTGCATTCCTGGTGTTCAGTATATGCACTCATCAAGCAGTTCTGGACACCCTAAAAGAGTCTTGATCCAAGACCTATGAATCCGATCCATGTGCCCCCTGGCTTGTGAAAGAGTCATAAGCAACTGATGCCACACACAACTGAAAAAGCCAACAACTCATTCATTCACCTACAAAACAGAAGAGACTATCATCATGTTTCTCACCATTGAGCTCAAAGAGATCTCTGTAACATATATTTACAAGCCATCAAAGATACTTTTCAATTTCGTCAGACTGCCCACACAACAACCAAGTGTACCATATGAATCATAACTGGTGATTTCACCAGCCATACCACTCAAAGCTATACAGAGAACAGTGACGATGGACGTGACGTGGGCAGTCGCTCATCAGTTAAGCCTGATTCATCACCTGAAGCTACATAGTTCTTTTAACAGTTGCCGGTAGAATCATAGAAAATTAGGGTTGGAAGAGACCTCAGAAGGTCATCTAGTCCGATCCCCTGCTCAAAGCAGGACCAACCTCAACTAAATCATCCCAGCCAGTGCTTTGTCCGCCAGGGCTTTGTGTTTATACTCACACTCATAGAAGTGTGAGTATAAACCTGACCTCACCTTTGTTAGCACTACATTAGCTCTCACACATAGAAAACTGGTGCTAGACCCAATTTCGAGATCACATCCTCCTCCACTTGGAATTGAGGTACATGCTTCTGTCATTCCTATCTTTACACCGTTCTGATGTCAGTTCAACTTTGAAAGCAAACTGGTTGGCATTCTCCAAAGATCTTGACATAGCTGTCAGACTTATTGAACCAACACTTAAGAACTACATCCACTTTACTGATGTTATATGTCGCTCTGCTAGGAGAAACCTACCTTGTCAGAGGGAATATAACCTCTGCCTAACACCCCAGTCAGTTATACTGTAGGAGGCATATAAAAATTCTAAGACCATGTCTTTGCTTATGACAATAGCTGCTAGCAAACATTTGCTGTCAAAAGTCACTCAAGAATGCCTAAAATCCTAGCAGAACTTGATAAAAATCGATGGATATGACCCATAACAGCAAAAAAGCTTGGTCAACCATACATAAACTCTGACAATAAAAAAATGAGTGGACATTTCAACATCTCAGCTGATCAGATCACCCACTGAATGCTACTCAGTGGGAAGGTTAAGCAGACCACTACCAACTAGTCATTATTCCAGCAAACACCCCTGGATATATCCCACAATCTAGATCTTACAGTGTCTTTCTCCCTGAAGGAATTGGATGCTGACATCAATGCCTGAAAACAGGGAAACCAGCAGGCCAAGATGACATCTGAACTGGGCAGATAAAAAATTTCTCCCCACATACACAGAAGTGGCTCCTGAGTATGTTTAATACCAGTTTCATCCAGCTCAAACTCCTGAAAATCTGGTAAAAAGCCAAGGCAGTGGCCCTTTTTAACCATCCAACCAAAAAAACTTTCAACCTATCTCACTCCTGTGAGATATTTTAAAATTGTTTGAACAACTACAGTTATTCTGCCTTACACCAATTATCAAACCCTTTCTTATCAACAAACATAGGCTGGTTTTTGCTGGGATCGGTCCTGTCCTGTTCAGCTTCTGAATTTGACAACATATTGAAGATGGACATGAAAGGGGATTAATTATGAGATCAGTGTTTATTGATCTCTCAGCCACTTATGATAGTCAGTCATCGAGGACTCCTTGCCAAGGTACTAACATTAACAAGGAACCACCACTTCATGAAGCTAATACAGACTATACTGGAGGACTAAAGATTCTTCATGAACTTTTGTGGCAAACAGAGCTGATGGCGATGACTGTAGAATGGCCTCCCACAAAGTATTGACTTAGCACCTACATTATACAACATCTACACAAACAACCCTGGAAAAAGGTGCTTTATCACCACACACACAGCACAAGGAGTTTGACTTTAATACTCTGGTGAATGCACTTAACCTCGCCAAGTACAGTAAAAGCTTTGTTATCCGGCATGTTGGGAAGGAATGGGGGGTGCTGGTTAATCAAAAATTCTGGCTAACTAAGAGTTACACTTACCAATGGAATACCAATTTTCAAAGAATTAGAATAAAATCAAAGAATAAAATCAATAAAGAATAAAATAGTATACAGGTACTCACCAATCCAGTAGTAGTACTGCACTGCAGAGTGGTTGGTTTCTTGAAGCACTTAGGTGTATACAGGTCAAGTTTTCTATACAGTAGGTTATCTTATGACACTACATATCGTTATGGGCAGTGTATGGCATACACCCAGATCACTAAATAAATACACTTAAAACTAAAACTATACTGAACATAATGTGATCTTTCTTTGATGATTCAGAAGGCACTTCAGGATCTTGCAGTGCCTCAGTGTCATCATTATAAACATCAATTCTCATTATAGATGTAAAAGGTGCAGGAGATTGGGCTGAATCTATGACGACCCTATGACAAACCCTGAAAGCTGCTTTTTGAATACATTCCTGATATCAGCTTGCTTATTGTCTCCTGCCTCTTTTCCATAAAAGAGTGCAGAATGTGCAATTGCATTACCTCCTGGTCAGTATACTAGTCCCAGATACTAGATTGAAGATTTGTATTGGGAGATATCAGAAATACTGGTTAATAGAGCTTTCTAGTTGATAAAGTGCCGAATAACACAGCTTTTACTGTACTATTACTCCTGGGGAATTCTGCGCCACTACACATGCGCAGAATTTATGTCGCCTGCAGACGGGGAAGCAAAGGGAAACCACAAGAGCAGTCACGCGACTGTCCCCAGCAGTATGTTTCAGGTGCCCGGGGCAGCCAGCAGAGATTTAAGTTACTGTGAGGCAGGACTGGGGAAGATCCTGCTGGTGGCTCCTACCCTGCACTGGGCTCAGCTGCTAGTCCTGGCTGGACAGGATGCAACTTCCTGTTCCCCCTGCATGGCATCCAGGGCCACCCCCAGGTTTCTCCCCCAGCTGCAGGAAGCTCTGCAAACTCCCCCCTCCCCCCCCACTGCTTCCTGCACCCATCATTCCTCAGCTGCAAGGGGAGGGATCCCTGTATAGAGAGCTGCTCCCCCATCTGCCCAACCCCCGTGCATCCAGACCCCCTCATACCCAGACCTTCCCGCCAAGCCTCACCTCCAATACACATTCAGACCCTCCCCCCAATGAGCCCCATTCCCCCTGCACCTGGACTCCCACCGCACCGAGCCCCAACAAGCTACACCTGGATCCCAACCCCACTGAGCCCCACTCCCCCAGCATCTGGATCCCGCATTAAGCCCTCCACACTCAGACCCCCCACATTCAGACCCCCCACCACTTTTACCTGGACCCCCCTGTAGAGTACCATCACCGTTGCACTCAGAACCCCTCCAACAAACCCTTGTGAACCCAGATCCCCCCCCACACCTGGATCCCCCACTTAGCTGCCCACACCCAGATTGCCCCACACAGAACCCTCTCAACCCACACCTGGATCCCCCCCACAGTAAGCCCCTCCACTTTTGGATCCTGCCTTGCTGAGCCTGCCTGCCCACACCTGGTGCACCTGGCATGGAGGAGCGGGGCCCTGGGGTGTTTCTGGGGTAGGCCTGGTCCTTGCACTGTGCCAGGGTTGGGTGCAGCCTCACCGCTGAGTCCGTGTCTTGGGTAGGAGCTGCACAGTGATCTCTCACCTCTGTGCAGCCAGTGGTCTGTGCTTCCCAATGCCATGCTGGAGCCTCCACATTTATATGACAAATAAAATTTGCACAATCTTAAAATATTGTGCGCAGAATTTTTAATTTTTTGGTGCAGAATGCCCTCAGAAGTATACTATGTATCTTCAAATGAAGCAAAGATGCAAGTCAATGAACTATGGGCAAATGAAACAAAGATGCAAGTCAATGTATTGGCTGCTTACACAAAGCTGATGGAGGATGGGCCAGCTGGCTGAAATTGGAAGGCCTTCTCCTTTGAGATCTCTCTCTAAACTGGATAACCTGACTGCTGGAAATACTTCTGGGAATACTGTCGGTATTGTTGCTACTGTTATTGCTGACCCTCGTGGAAACATCTCTCTATCACTGGGCTATAAAATCCCAGCAAACAAGGGACAATGCTTGAAACCCAGTGAAGGCATTACACCAGGCAAAAACAAACTATCAAACTAACTAATCGAACACTAAGGTACTAATACTAACTATAACTATATACAAAAAAAGAGAGAGAGAGAGAGAGAAGGAGAAGAAAACTCTCTGAGTTAAGAAAAGAGTGAGGTAAATACCACACAGAACACTCCGACTTAAGCTGCAGACAGTGAGAAGGAAGTGAGCAGGGTTAGGGCAGTGCCGCCCTTAAATAGCTATGGGAGGGGTTATGAGGGACAGAAGGCCCTGGCAGGTACTGTTAAGCAAAGTTCTCTGGCTTCAGTGTGCACGCACACCTGAGTGGAATAAATATCTGCAACTACTCACTCAAAGAGGAACTGGAGTGGTGGCAGGTCTGCATCTCCCTATACTCCCTCATCCTGGAGCACGAGGGCATCTACAGCACAGGCACAGACACTGTTGATGAAACTCTCCAATCCAGAATACACAGGAGCGCACACATCCTGATGTGAATCTCACACAGGGATGCTGTTCAAAGAATTAGCTGAACATGACAGAATGACATTGTGGCTAAAAGGGCTAATGCAATCCTTGGATGTATAAACAGGGGAATAGCAAGTAGGAGTAGAGAGGTTCTATTACCTCTATGCTGGCATTAGTGCAAGTGCTACTGAAATAGTGTGTTCTGGAGTCCACAATTCAAGGAGAATGTTTGAAAGATTGAAGAAAGTTCAGAGAAGATTCACGAGAATGATTAAATTATTTAAAAACATACCCAATAGTTAAGCTTCAAAGGATTCAGTTTTTATTGCTAAGTGTTAGTTTCACCATACACACAAACCAATGAAAAACTATTTACAGATAGGCAAAGTACAAAAAATGCTGCTTGAGAACTCTGATTTAAGCATTTTTAGTTCGTACATTTTGACGAGCGATGTTGACAATTTGTGTTTCAATAGTTATAAAGCTCTAAATGTTTGAATCTCAATGTTTACTCCCAGTAATAATTATTCTGATTCCCCCCCACATAATTTCCTGCAACTGCGAAAAGTTAAATGGTTAAAAATAAAACATGCTTTTAAAACATCTGTTGACATCACTAAAAATAAAAATCAAATTCTACCAAGCCCACTTATAAAGAAAGATGCAAGGACATCAATCTTTTTATCTTAAAGAGAAAAGATTAAGTAAGGGGTGACTAAATCACTGTCTAGAATATCCACAGAAATTTTAATGTGGGCTGTTCAATCTAGCAGACAAAAGGTACAAGAAGAGCCAATGGCTGGAAGCTGAAGCTAGACAAATTCAGACTGGAAATAAGGTGCCAATTTTTAACAGTCAGGGTAATTAACCGCTGGAGCAGTTTATCAAGGGTTGCGATGTATTCTCCATCACTTGGAATTATTAAAAATGAGGTCTGGATGTTTTTATAAAGTTGCCTGTACACTGCACATCGCTGTCAGCACTGTGTAAGGTACATGTAGCTACACACCATAGCAAAAAGCAGGCTGCATCCATAATGTAAAAGTTTAATCAATTAACTGATAACTGAAACTGATAAGTATCAAACTTAATGATTAAACCCCTCTGCCGCCCCCTGCACCCAGGGATCCTGGCTCCCTGGGTAAAATGTGGAGGTGCTGCAGCACCCCCACACCGTTAGCTCCCCGGTTAAACATTTAATCAATAGAATTTTAATAGTTTACACAGTTACTGCTCTACAGCGGATGAAGGCTCCAGCACCGGGGAGCTGGTGGAGCCTTTCCCCACTCCCTTCTCATTGATGGAGCCTTTCCCAACTGCCAGTCTCTCCCTATAGCAGGGGAAGGCTCCAACAGCGTGCCTTTACTAACCATAGCACCGTAGATAGTGAGGCATTGCTTTTTATACCCATCTTAGGTGGCGGACTAGCCATGCAGGTATTCTACATGCCCCCATAAGAAGAGTGCAGTATAGACATACCTTAAGAGAGATGCTCTAGTTCAAACAGGAAGTAATTCAGGGAAATCTAATGGCCTATGCTTTGCACGTCAGACTAGATGATCACAATAGCCCCTTCTGCCTCAATCTTTGAAACAAACATAGCAATATTTGTAAAAATAGATATGTTTAAAAATTCCAAAACAAGACATCCACTGCAAACACTTCTCCCTCTGGGAAGAGGATGGAAGAACAAACATGTAAAAGTTTTAAGTCACATTGCTTAATGCACTAGTGGAAAGCAGTGGAAGTGCCAGTGAGGAGCACAGTACAAGAACCTGTATATGACATATGAGGCCTCGTTCCTTTTAGGTCTCCATCCTTTAGAGCCACTTTGGATACAATTAAGCTCCAAGCTGTACGGAACCCCATTTCATAGACATTTTGTTTCAATACCACTATTACAAATTGTAACATTTTAAAGAAAAAAAATCAATGTGAATGTTACACCAACTGCAATTTGAAGATATCCAGTAAAGGAGAATTACCTTTAATGCTCTCCAAAGGATAGGTTGATACAATCTGTGCAGCATTTCTTCAACTCCCTGACGAACTTTACTTTGTTTGTGAAAGTAACTCAGTAACTGTCAAAGCAAAACCAATGTTAATGTATGAAATACATTTCATATGCTAGGTTTCATACATTTGAGAAAGGTAGCTTGTTTTATTCCACTATGTCTTTTACAAAAGAAAATTGACTTTTTTAGTCTGCATAAATACAATTATTTTAGGTCAAGCTAGTCTATGTATTAAAGTGTTATTTTTAAATATGTTCAGATCACTTAGGGAACAAAACTCTCCTTCCCAGATATCAAAGTTTTATTATGAAATTCTCACTGAAATCTTATTTTACACTGAATAATGATTGCTACATTATTGCATGCCTTCCTCTCCAAAGTCTCTGCCATGAGATAGATCCAAAGAATCAAGACATTGATTCCTAATAGATTGAAAATGCAGACTCATCACCAAAATATTTCAAGAATTAAAGCCTATTCTGAAAATAAAGTTCTAAAACATATAATAGTATAAGAGTGAAGAAGTTAAGAACTGAATTATTCTAATGTATATAAAATTAAAATATTGAAAGCAATATGTCAAAAACCAAAGGCAGAGAACCCTGCAGTCATCACTGGTCTTGTACCTGAAAGATTCACTTCCAGTAAATAAGGTTTTGGCCTGATTTTCATATGTTCTGACACTCCCACTGATTTCAAGGTAAGTTGCAGATGCAGAGCACTTCTGAAAATTGGACTTTAAAAGAAAAAAACGGGGGGGGGGGGGAGGAGGAGGAGGAAAGAACCCATTCCAAAATAAAGTTGGAGTTGTGGTTGAAAATTTTCTATTTATAGAGAGGAAAACATCTTAGAAGAATGTTTTAAAAACCCAAATATTAGAAAGCCAGGAAATTAAGTTCAGCAAAACAAAAAACGATCAGTTATGGAAGACCATTACTTGGAATCTATGATGAAGTCTGTATAGGTTTGTATGATACATACTCTATATGACTATACAAGGTCAAGATGCTAAGATGTGTCAGGGCAGGAAGTTTCAACAAGTTTTCCTCTTTGACAATTATAGTCATTAACTCCTAAGCAAGTTTAACGTGCCACCATATACACCAACTTGATTTCGACAATATTTACATGCCAGATAGTTACCAAAATGTTGGCTGGTACACAATCTCCGATTAACCTTCCCACTTTGGCTAAATTTGTTACCTGTATGGCAGTTTAGCCAGCTAAAGTTATTGTTAAAAAAGTACCTTAAACATTAATTTACATATTTTGAACTTTCCTGTCCCACAAAATGAACCTTAATTTAGAAAATGCCCTGGTTTTCTAATGTCTTGATTTTAATTCTACTACTATGTTGTATAAAGGTTTTTTCCTCCCTTTAAGTTACTTATATTTTCTCAATATTAAAATTGTGTCTGGGAGTCTTTTTTTGTGTTTTGAAAGTCTTTAAGAACTGCTCAGTGAAATGGATCCATGTTGCTGTTGGGGTTTATAATCTCCTTGAGGTTCTAAGGAGGCTTCTAATCTGGTGTTAGAGGAAGGCGCTGAAAGATAGTCTGGCAGCAGGGAGTTTCCAAAGCATTACCCTACTGGATTCCCCACCAAAAAAAACAGATGAACTAGCCATGAGTAGTTAACTCTCTGACGAATGGAGTTCTTAGACTAAGTTACCATGAATAGAACTTCAATTAGTAGCTGCTAGAAGCAGGGAACGCTCTCCCTGTCTAATTGAAAGAAGGAGCTGTTTTCATGACTGCGACACTCTATCCCATGAGATAAACTCAGTTATGAATGAGAAGCAAGAACTGATTTGGGAAACACGAATCCTCTTCGAGAAGCAGCTTCTGCCAGCACTATGAACAGAAGAAGTAAGGAGCATGGGCTGCCAGATACCATCACAACCTGTGATAATAAAATAGGCTGTCTCTAAAGACTAGGGGGTAGAAAATTCCCATAGGGCCAACAGCACATAACTCTACTCCTAAACTAATGGGAAAAAAAGCATTTAAAAAGTTATATTTGCATTCAATTGGGAACTAATTGTTCTTAAAGCTGACTTCCTGAAAACAGTTTACATGGAATGGGCACACCTGACAATGTAATTTTAAAACACAGGGGATCCTAATGGGCTTAAAGTCATTGGGGAAAAAAAAATTCTTACCTATGATACTAATGCAACCGTGAATAATGAACTTCAAAAGCTAATTTTCACCATCTCTGTTGTCTACCTTTTCATTTCACTCATTTTAAAATAAATTAGCAGTGTGACAATTTCTAGTCAAGTTCGCTGTGTTTTTACATAAGATACAATGCTTAGGTTGCAAATAGTGCAGGGAAGCATATAAGTACAAACAAAAACCCTTCGAACAGATTTTATTTTAATATTATGAAATTGAACATAAATTTATATTAAGTTGTGCAAAATCCCTTCTTCTATTTTTTGATCTGCATAGAATATCAGGGTTGGAAGGGACCTCAGGAGGTCATCTAGTCCAACCCCCTGTTCAAAGCAGGACCAATCCCCAATTTTTGCCCCATATCCCTAAATGGCCCCCTCAAGGATTGAACTCACAAGCCTGGGTTTAGCAGGACAATGCTCAAACCCACTGAGCTATTCCTCCCTAAATTTGTACCTAAACGATTTAAGTGCCCCAGTTAACAAAAACTAATGAATAGATTTTCAGAATCAGTACACTATTCTTAACATAGATTAAGACAAACTTAAGACAAACAGAATATTCTCATATTACAATAATCTGATTGTGAAAAGAACTTTAAAACACACATTGTGCTAGTACTTTTATGTGGTGTTTGACAACAACATACCTCTCTCACTTTAGGATGCACTGGAGAACTCCTAGGAAGATTAATTCCATGATGCATGAAATCCTGAATGCAATTATGCTCAAGAATCTAAAGTAAAAATGCATTACAAACTATAGTTAACATACAAGATTATAGGCTGCACAGGTATGATTTACTTAAGGTTGCTTGATACTTTACATTTTCATACTTTGTTTTCAGATGCCTATAGCTAAGCCCCTTCGTTTTCAGTTTAAACTGATTTTTACCAAAAAAGTCCCGGGTTTTACAAAAGTATTATTCATTTTTCCCCCCAATTTTCACCCTAGTTTTGTATCTTTCAGATACATTAAAAAAACCTTGTTTTATTAAGAAAATACATATATCTCATGCAACATATTGTATTACGATAATACATTAGTCTGTGTATATGCAAAGCGGCCTGTTGAAGTAAAGGTATGTATTAGACTGAAAGATACGCAACAAATAGGCACACATGCAAACTTTGAAGTACATGCGCATCTGAACATACTGATGAATCTCACACCCACCACGTACACATTTCAAGCTGTTAGCAGATAACTAGGGCTGTCAAGCGATTAAAAAAAATTAATCGCGTTATTAAATAATAGAATACCATTTATTAAATATTCTGGATGTTTTCTACATTTTCAAATATACTGATTTCAATTACAACACAGAATACAAAGTATACAGTGCTCACTTTATATTTATTTTTTATTACAAATATTTGCACTGTAAAAAACAAAAGAAATAGTATTAGGTGAATTGAAAAATACAAGTACTGTAGTGCAATCTTTTTGTCATGAAAGTTGAACTTACAAATGTAGAATTATGTACAAAAAAACCTGCATTCAAAAATAAAACAATGTAAATCTTTAGAGCCTACAAATCCAAATCAGTCCTGATTTCTTGTTCAGCCAATCACGCAAACAAGTTCGTTTACCTTTGCAGAAAATAATGCTGCCTGCTTCTTAATTACAATGTCACCTGAAAGTGAGAACAGGCCTTTGCATGGCACTGTTGTAGCCGGCATTGCAAGTTATTTACATGACAGATGCGCTAAAGATTCATATGTCCCTTCATGTTTCAACGACCACTCCAGAGGACATGCGTTCATTCTTATGATGGGTTCTGCTCGATAACGATCCAAAGCAGTGCGGACTAACACATGTTTATTGTCATCATCTGAGTCTGATGCCACCAACAGAAGGCTGATTTTCTTTTTTGGTGGTTCGGGTTCTGTAGTTTCCGCGTCAGAGTGTTGCTCTTCTAAAACTTCTGAAAGCATGCTCCACAACTCACCCCTCTCAGATTTTGGAAGGCACTTCAGATTCTTAAATCTTGGGGTGAGTGCTGTAGCTATCTTTAGAAATTTCACATTGGTATCTTCTTTGCATTTTGTCAAAATTTCCAGTGAAAATGTTATTAAAAACAAACAACATGTGCAGGGTCATCATCCAAGACTGCTATAACATGAAATATATGGCAGAATGCAGTTAAAGCAGAACAGGGGACATACAATTCCCAAGAAGTTCAATCACAAATTTAATTAATGCATTTCAAGAGTCATCAGCATGGAAGCATGTCCTCTGGAACAATGGCCGAAGCATAAAGAGGCATATGAATCTTTAGCACAGCTGCCACGTAAATATTTTATGATGCCAGCTACAACAGTGCCATGCGAACGCCTGTTCTCACTTTCAGGTGACATTGTAAGTAAGAAGCGGGTAGCATTATCTCCCGTAAATGTAAACAAACTTGTTTTTCTTAGCGATTGGCTGAACAAGAAGTAGGACTGAGTGGACTTGTAGGCTCTAAAGTTTTATACTGTTTTGTTTTTGAGTGCAGTTATGCAACAACAACAAAAAAAAAAAAAGACACCACATTTGAAAGTTGCACTTTCATTGATAAAGAGATTGCACTGCAGTACTTGTATGAGGTGAATTGAAAAATATTTCTTTTATCATTTTTACAGTACAAATATTTGTAATACAAATAATATAAAGTGAACACTGTGCACTTTGTATTCTGTGTTGTAATTGAAATAGACATATTTGAAAATGTAGAAAAACATACAAAAATATTTAATAAATTTCAATTGGTCTTCTTTTGTTTAACAGTGTGATTAATCGTGATTAATTTTTTTTAGTTAATTGCATGAGTTAACTGCAATTAATCCACAGCCCTACAGATAATGGTTTAAAGATCTGACACACTAAAATGGGAAGAAAACGAAAATCTGTATCAGAATGTGTTTCAGAAGACAAGAAAGTATTCAAAAGTTTAAACAAAAAACGAGAGAAAAGGATTAAATTGAATGTGTGCGCTGCAAATGTGTGGCTCAAGTATTAACTGTAAATATTTATAGGCTAATAGTTCTAAGTCTACAACAATAAACTATTTATTCAAATGAAAAGTTTTATTTGGGGATTAGAGATATATTGTTTTCTTAAACTCAGAGGTGGCATTGCTTTGAGTTCTGTTTTAGTTCTTCAGCAAACCACATTAAATTCCATTCATCAAAGCACTAATCCACTGCACGGGTTCTCAAATTTCATTGCACCACGACCCACTTCTGACAACAAAAATTACTACACAACTCCAGGAGCGGGGACCGAAGCCCAAGCCCCACTGCACCGAGCAAGAGGGCCAAAGCTGAAAGCTCAAGGGTTTCAGCCCCAGGCAGGGGGTCTGTAACTTGAGTCCCACCGCCCAGGGCTGAAGCCCTCCGGCTTTGGCTTCGGTCCCAGGCGGTGGGGCTTGGGCTTCAGCCCTGTGCCCCAGCAAGTCTAAGCCAGCCCTGGCGACCCCATTAAAATGGGGTTGCGACCTACTTTGCGGTCCCGACCCACATTTTGAGAACTGCTGATCTACTGAGAATACTTCTTTCCCTGTCCTTCCGTCCACCAAAATAAGCCATGATATTGAGCCAGAAAAATTTTTAATAGTTTTTTCCACCGATTTTCACCTGTTTTGTGGTTGTGGTCATAAACACTGATAAATTCCCAGGAAAAAATACATAAAATAAAAAACAAAAACAAAGTGCCCTACTTATAGCTAACTATTTTGAGCTAAATTTTTCCATGCTGGGTGCCTCTCTTGGACTGATTTTTTTTTCATGTTTCATCAAAAATTGTTCATCCATTTCTCAGAACAAGGTTAGGGATATAAAATGCCTCCATGCTGTAGAGCAGGGACTTGAAATTTTGCTAGGACAGTGGTTGGGTATCAAGGATGTGCTGTTTGCTGTCCCCTTAAAAATCTGTCCAAATTTGGCCAAAATTACAGGCCTCTGAATTTCTCAGTTCATCAGTTCTCTGATGACTGTCTACACTAAGCATGCTCAAGTTCAGGACTGCAGGGGTTAACTTTCCTTCCAGTTGTTCCTTTCAGCTGTCAAAGGCTGCCGTGGTGCTGAGCACAGAAACAGAGCATAGAGACTCATGTATGCCCAATGATCCCGCTGTTAGTGCCCAGGTAACGAGAAAGAAGGAGAGGAACTGAGCCTGCGTTAATGGCAAGGCATGGGGGAAGACTGAAGGAGAGACTAAAACCAGGACAAGAGGTCAAGGAAAGTCTGGAGAGAACAGAGGAAGAAGGGTCTAGAGTACACCTTCCCTCAGAACCTGAAATTGAAACAAGATTTGAGTCTCAACATTCTATGGTTGTCAGCAAACAGATGTTAAACCCACTGTGCCTTACCTCCCTTCTAGTGGCTAGTCTACATAGAGGATGACAACCTACAACTGTGATAAGTTATTATGTTAGCTCAAGTGGCAGAGGTTTATGCTGTGTATCTGAAGATTCTAACCTTGTTTAAGAACTAAGTGAATGGCAATACGGTTCAAATTGATGAAATTTGCTTTTTTTAAAAAAAAACATGAAACTACAATAAAGTGAATGCTAAGATTGTAAAGTCAAGGACGCAAAAGTTAGGAAATGCTGAAATTAAGGTTACCCATGCAACCTTAAGTTATTTCCTTCTTTCACAAACTTCATATCGAAATCACGTTAAATTTTAAAATGCTAGCTGCCTACATCTGTTACCTAAATTATATTTACTTATCGAAAACAGAAAAACTCCAAAACTTGTCAAACATCTACAGCTAAAGGTTAAGCTTTATTTCAGAAAAGCTATAATACTAAAGTATCTTAAACCTAGTTCTTACCATAGTGTCTTAAAAGAAGGGGGGAAAAAGAGAGAGAGAGAAAGAATAAACGAACGAACATACAAGAAACATGCCCTAGGCATGTAAACTCAAAAGCCGCTAGCAAGCACTATCCTTCAGGGCAAAGTGCATACTCAGCCACTACTCAAAGCTATAACTCAGTTTCTTCCACTAAATTTGGAATATTGCACAAAAGATTGAAAAAAGTAGAGAAGATAGACATGCTGTTTGAATCTAAATGGGCAATTAGATCAAAGAACTACAGTGGCTGAATTAATCATCCTTTCTCCTTCCAGTATTACTTCTAAAGACAGGAGATTAAGCAGCAGTTGTGCTCGGGAGATGGGTCGGAGGAATATTTGTTGAAAACTGATTGCTCTCCCAAACAAGGCATCAGATCTATTGGCCAAAACTGAAGGGAGAAATGTTGTATAAAAGGTGCGTATGGAGCTATACAATTGTCAAAAGAAAAAAAATAAATTCTGAACCTTTTAACTGGATCAATTTCAAAGAATCTTTAGATTAACTAATCTTAATAGCAAATTCAAAACAGAGTATGTACCTCTAAGATCTCTCCTGAAGCCTTCTTCCAAGCCCTGAAATAGATTTCTGCAATATATGCCATCAGAGATCTGTGTTAACCAATTAAGAGAAAAGAAATATCAAACTTCTATACCATCTTTACAATAAATATTGTACAAAAAAAGTTAGTATGTTTGTTGGTGTTGAGTGGCAAGGGGTATTACACAGTCTCTTTCAGCACTGTTTTTAATACCAGCAAAAACTTGAAATCTATTTTAGTAATTAATACACCAACAGAAGAATATAAAGTTTACTCAGTTACAGATTTCAAAGAAACCCTCCATTAAAATTTTATATATTTTAAAGAGAAAACCAAAGCACCCACTGAATATTATTGCAGGTATTATATATTACCTCATCTTTAAAAAAAATTAAGGGTATGTTTCCAAAGCAATGCAGTTTTTAATGTTCACATTCCAAAATATGTAATACAGTGATGTCGCAAAGCATTGTGCAGTCTGCTTTGGCAGCATACATGCTGTAACCTTATATTAATGAAATAAGAACTACAACCAAAAGAACTAAGCATAATAGCATTTGCACATTTCAGAAGTGAGAGAACTGATGTATTTATATAGAATAAAATACTTGCACTGAATCTCGAGTGCTTTAAATTATTTAAAAAGCAAATCTGAGAAGAACTGTTCTAAATCAGAAGCATTATGCAGATTATTTTAACTTAAAAAGAATACCTCAGTATCTTTACTGAACTATTTTGCAATTAATCTCTCACAATCTCTTTAAACTGGTACCATATAAAAGAGTACAATGCTACGTAATTAGTAATTTATCACCAAACCAGATGAATTCTTCCAATTAGGCAAATACAGTTTTGTCCCTATCCAGAGGACCTGTGCTAGTTTTTTATATTCTGCAATATATTTAATTGTAGTAATCCAATCAGGACTGGTGCCCCATTTTGTTGGGCAACATATAAATATACAAAAACAGAGGTTTGTTTTCACAGCTAGTTAGTGCATGACAAGATGGGGTGTGAATGTACAGCATGCTAGCCTGCAATGTTCTAAACTGACTGTGTGGACCTACTATACTGCACTAAAAATTCCCTACTGCACATGTAGCGTGGTGTACATTCACATCCGGGCTTGCCACGCATACCTAGCCATGGACACAAGCCATGGGTCAACCTTTTTGTGGATGTATACTACATTTATATTATGAGGGAAAAGTAAAATTTAAAACCTAAACAGGTACAGATAAGCCTGTGTGTTTTTATAATTTGTGTAAAAATATGAAGAGACAACATGAAAGTATCTGGTTCAAAATATTTAGTTGGCTGACATAAACATCCATATATTTTGAGATTCCGTGATGTTTTGGCCATTCGGCTCCCATTCACTCTGAGAATTGTACACAGCTAAACCACCTGTTGCTACTGATTGATATAGTTAGGTTCACAAGAAGTTCAATACAACATTAGTTGATTACTTTGTAAAACATATGAGAGTCCTTGGGTTTTTAGATAGCTAAAAAAAAAAAATCAATACTAAAAAAATACATTCTTCATCCACACATCAGGCCCTTGGGCGCCAATCCCGCAACTTATTCCTCAGAGGCAGACTCCTATGCACAACCTTACTGAAGTCAATGGGAGTCTCCACATGAAACAAGTACTATGCATCTTTTTTATACAGGACATTCCACTTATTAGCTACCTCTCAGTTCCCAGCAAGAAGTTGCTATTATCAAAAGGCAGCCAATAAGCAAAAGGCAGATTTGCAGGGCTGCAGGCAAGGAAGGAAGCACTAGAACATGCCTTCCTGGATGCAGCCCTGCAAACGTATCTGCAGAGGAGAGAGATACCGTGCAGTCACGTGGCCCCCAGTACCTCCACTCCCCATGGAAAGTCCTGCTATCTGGGCTGCAGTGCCTCCTTCCTGCAGCTGCCAGGCCCACACCTTCCCCTCCCGGCTACAGGCAAGTTGGCAAGGCTGCAGCAATGGAAGACATGAAAAAGTGGCATAACTATTGCCAATATTTGAATCCTATTAATGTTAAAGTCTATGGAACAGGATTGGTTCCTGTAAAAAGGTTGCTATTGGCCAGAAGTTAATATCAGGATTGCTATTAACCAGCATCCACTGTATAGACAAGATATAGAGTTATTGAAGCAATATGGAAGTTATTCGGTATATTTGTAGAACCTGATCTTTTCATTCAGGTGTATTTCATCCATAAGCTAGAAGTTCCATCTCTGAAAACTTAAAGCAAAGTTTGCCATTATGAATGCTGGCTAATCACTGTAACTGTGATACATACTTTGAAAAACACTGCAACTGGTTCTTAATAGTCCCATGGATCATTTTAATGAAGTTTACATTCCAGCTCAACAGAAAGCTTAGGAATCTTCTTCCCTGTTAAGGAAAAAAATGGAAATAAGCCCAAATCAGGAATCATCAATTTAAAATCCATTTCAAGTTGTTAACTGCAAAAAAATGGTTACTAGCCTTCCATAACTGTTGTTCTTTGAGATGTATTCCTCATGTTCATTCCAATGTAGATACGTGCTTACCCCAAGCACCGCCACCGAAAAGTTTTTCCCTATGGTGTCCGTCGGGTCAGCTCTGGTGCCCCCTGGAGTCATGCTCTCATACCGCTGGAAATAGGGCCCCACCACCCCCTCAGTTCCTTCTTGCCAGCTAATTCCGACAGAGATGCAGGCGAGGAAGTTTTGGAATGGACATGAACAACACTCTCAAAGAACAACAGTTACGGAAGGTTAGCAAACATTTTCTCTTCAAGTGCTTGCTCATGTCCATTCCAATGTAAGCGATTCCCAAGAGTTGCACAGGTCGAGGGTTCGGAGTTCATTGACACACTAACTAACACAGCGTGGCCAAAACTCGCGTCATCTCTAGTTTGTTAGGTGATGGCATAATGGGATGCGAAAGTGTGGACTGACAACCCTGTTGCCATTCTACAGATGTCCTGAATCGGAACTTGTGCCACGATGCCACCGCCGATACTTGAGCTCTTGTAG
This sequence comes from Natator depressus, assembly GCF_965152275.1. NCBI lineage: Eukaryota > Metazoa > Chordata > Testudines > Cheloniidae > Natator > Natator depressus. The sequence continues at coordinate 242,996,579 of NC_134235.1, read as the reverse complement.
AATTGGATGTCAGCGGAGGAGCTGGGACCTTCGCTAGATCATAGCATGTGCAGATACATGAAGCAATCCACAATTAAATTTTCTGGGCTGGGACTGGACAGCCTTTCATTCTGTCTGCAATGGCTATAAAACTTTATATCTGTGCGTGCGGATATCAGCAGACATAAAGCGGATATCCGAGGAGCTGCAGATCCCTACTGGGAACGGAGGGTGGAGGGGTCTGGGTTCGGGAGAGCAGCTCCCTGTCAGAGACCCCTCCCCCCACTCGCACCACCAGATCCCCCTCCTCTAAGCCCCCTCCACATCAGGAGCCCCCCGCACCCTCACCCCCACTGACCCCTACCTCCTGCATCAGGAGTCCCCCACACCCGGACCCACACCCACTGAGCCCCAAGCAGCAGCACTCTGACCCTCCACCCCACCAAGCCCCACTCCTCCAGACCCAACCCCGGCCCTGCAGAGTCCCATTTCCCCTGCACACATAATCCCACACCAAGCCCCTGTGCATGCAGACCCCCCACCGAGCTGCCAGCACCCAGATTGCGCCACATACAACCCTGGTACTCTTGAGGGAATTCTGCACCAAAAAAATTCTGCAAAGTTCTGCATATTTTAAATTGTCAAAATAACACAGAAACAATATAATCACACCATTTTCAATTATTTGCTGACAAGTATTTTGAAATAAATTACCAAAATAATTGAAAATGGTGTGATTATATTGTGTTATTTTGACAAAATATGCAGAATTTTAAAATATTTTGTGTAGAATATTTAATTTTTTGGCACTGAATTCCCTCAGGAGTAGAGCGTGCAAACCAGATATCCATGTTATATCCACGGATATAAATTTGGTATCTGCACAGGGCTCTATGGATTTCCAAAAGGGCTTAGTTAGTCCTTTCTATGTAAAGAGCAAGTGCACGCCTAACTTCCAGCGAGTGGAGTGTCTGTTCCTCCCTTTTAGCATGTGGCTCAGATAGAAGACTGGAAGGAAGATATCCTGGTTACTACGGAATTGTGAGACCACCTTTGGCAGGAAGGCCGGGTGTGGCCGCAGCTGAACCTTGTCCTTGAAGATGACCATGTATGGTGGTTCTGAAGTAAGAGCTCTGATCTCTGAGACCCTTCTGGCAGAAGTAATGGCGACCAGGAGGGCCACTGTCCAGTACAGGTACAGCAGAGAGCACATTGCCAGTGGTTCAAATGGGGGGCATGTTAGCCTTGCCAGCACCAAGGTCCCAGGAAGGGACTGGCTGGCATACCTGGGGGTGTAGCTGCTCCAACCCCTTAAGAAAAACCACAGATCAAGTTTGAGACGATCAACCGTCATTCACCCACAAGTGAAAGGTCGAGATTGCAACTAGATGGACATCGTTAGGCCTTGCTGTTTCGAGGGGATTAGGTAATCTAGAATGAAAGGGCAGTGTCGACTGAGTAGGCGAGATGCCCTTTTGCGCTGAGCAGATAAACAATCTCTTCCACTTCGCCAGGTAAAAGCACCTCATCAACAGGCCCAGAGCATTCCAGTTCTGTGGGGGATCAACCATGGAGCTTCCATGCCATGAAATGAAGAGACTCAAGGCTCAGATGACGTAGACAGCCGTGGTCCTGACAGATCAGGTCCGGAAACGGGGGCAAGCTGATTGGCCTGTCCACCGAGAGATCTAGGAGGGTGGTGAGCCAGTGCTGATGCATCCAGGCCGGGGCTATCAGGATAAGACACATCCTATCCCTTATGAGAGGGATAGGAGGGAACATGTAGAAGAGATGGTCCGTCAAAGGGAGGAGAAAGGTGTCTGTGAGCGAATCCAGGCTGTAGCCTAGGAAGGAGCAGAACTGAAGATACGTCTTGTGCTTTGTCGTGAACAGGTCTACCTGGGGGTTCCCCACCTCTGGAAAACGGTACTCAACATCTGGGCAAATGGACCACGCATAATGGTTGGAAAAGGATCTGTTGAGATGGTCCACTAAATCGTTCTGTGACCCCGGGAGGTAGAAGGCTTTGAGGTGGATCAAGTGGCTATGCAGAATTCCCACAGGCGAAGAGCTTCCTGGGAGAGGAGTGCGCTCTGCCCTGCTTATGTAAAATGTTGCTGTTATGTCTGTAAGGACCGACACGCAGTTGCCCGCCAAAGGGGGTTGGAACACCTGGCAGGCTAGGCACGCTGCAGTCAGTTTCCTCATGTTGATGTATAACAAGAGCTCCTCCGGGGACGAGAGGCCCTGAATCCTGAGGGTCCCCAAATGAGCCTCCCCATCCCATCACCGACACGTCTGTGACAAAAGATATTGGCGGTTGGGGCCTCGAGACTGTGACTACTGCACATACTGTGCGTGGGTCTAACCACCAAAGGAGGGTGGAAATCATCGACAGGGGAAGCGAGACTGCCCTGTCCAGATGGTGTTGGCCCAGCACGTATACCGATGCCAGCCAAGTCTGGAAAGCCCTGAACCATAGTCTCATGCGTTGCACCACATTGGTACATGCTGCCATATGCCCCAGGAGCTTTACACAGTTTCTTGCTGCGGTGATGGGGAAGGCTCTGGCCTGGGTCAAGTAGAGAACCACCCCGATGAATTCTATCCCTTGAACCGAGAAAAGGGTAGATTTCTGCATGTTTATCAACAGCCCCAAGGCCTGGAAAGTTGACTGTATTAACTCCACATCTGCCTCCACCTGGGCCTTGGAGCAACCTCTGATCAGCGAGTCATTGAGGTAAGATAGACCTGAACCCCTTGTCTCCTTAGGAAGGCTGCAACGACTGCCATGCACTTTGTGAACACCCAAGGGGCCGCTGACATGCCGAATGGGAGCATCGTAAATTGGTAGTGCATGCGGTTCACAACGAATCATAGGAACCTTCTGTGTCCCCAAAAAACTGCAATATGAAAATACGCATTCTTCAAAATCAAGGGTGGCATACTATCCCCCTGGATCCAGAGAAGGGATAATAGAGGCTAAGGAGACCATGCAGAACTTCAGTTTCTTCATGAATCTGTTGAGGTTTTGCAGGTCCAAGATCTGTCTGAGATCACCATTAGCCTTCGGGATTAGAAGGAGAGGGAGCAGAACCCCCAGCCCCTTAAACTGGTGGAACCTCTTCCAGTGCTCCCACCCTTCGGGAGCGATGGCATCTCTTGGGCCAGAAGCGTCTCATGAGAAGGGTCCCTGAAGAGGGACAGGGACGGAAGGTGGGAAGGAGGGGAACAACTGAATTGAAGGGTGTATCCCAGTTCTATTGTGCATAGCACCCAGCAATCTGAGGTAATGTAGGCTCATGCTTGATAGAAGTGGGATAACCTGTCTACAAATACAGGGGAATTTGGATCCACACGTTGTCCTGGTACGTCATTCCATCAAAAGGCCTGCTTAGACCCTGCTGATTGTCTTGTGGGGGGAGGTACTGGAGCAGATGAGGACTGCAACAGAGGCCTTCTCTTCCAGCCTTTAATCCTTCTCCTGCTGTAATCCTGCCTCTGCTGTGGCAGGAAGAAGCAGGACCATTGGCTGGGGCTTATAATGCATCTTGGCAAAAGCCAGTGTATGTAATCAGAGTGGCTCTAGAGTCTTTCAGTCCATGGAGCTTCAAGAACATCAGCTCCAAAAAGAGCAATTTGCCTTCAAACAGAAGGTCCTGCACAGCCTGCTGCAACTCACAGGGCAAATCAGAGTACTGAAGCCATGAGCTTCTTCTCATGCCTACAGCCAAAGCCATGGATTGGGCTGCTGAGTCTGCCATGTCCAAAGCTGCATGAAGGGACACCCTAGCCCCTCTTCAGCTATGGCTGAAAACTTGCCCCTAGACTCGTTTGGCAAAAGCTTGAATTTAGCCATTGCGCTCCAGCAATTGAAATCACATCAGCTCAGCAGCGCTTGCTGGTTTGTGATCATGAGCTGGAGGCCACCAGTTGAGTACACCTTCCCACCAAAAAGGTGTAGTTTTTTGGTGTCTTTGGCCTTGGGAATCAGCCCTTGCTGACCTTGACATTCCTTGTTTGCCACTGAAACAACCAAAACCCAGTAGTGGGGGAGGGAGGGGTGTACAGAAATTTATACCCCTTCGGAGACACAAAGTACTTCTCCATCCTCTTCACAGTGGGTTGGAGGGATGCAGAGGTCTGCCATAAGATTTTGACGGGGTCCAAAGTGGTATTGTTCAAAGCAGTGGTCTTGAAGCCGCTGAGATGTCCACCAGGGAGTGGGAGATTCGGAGATCTCCTCCACCTGGATAACCAGGTTCTGGGCTACCGTCCTGGGAAGGCTCTATACTTGTCCCCACCCCCGCCTCATCAGCAGAGGTGGAAGAGGATGCCTGTACTGGTAAGAGGCCTTGTTCCTCACCCTCTGCACCAGCTAGGTCCCATGAGGTAGGGTCTTGCAATTTGGTACCAGGCTCGGCACCGAGGCCTGGTCACTACTCCAAGGGAGGTGGTGCAAGATCTCTTGACTCCGAAGCAATGGAGTAGAACCTCCTGGACTGTGCATCCTGGACTGGCTGAAAAGGGTCAGAGATTCCAGAATGGATACTGTAGTGGCATCTGCCACTGCGTCGGTGGCCAGGCTGTTGGCAGAATACCCAGGCTCATCTCAGTTGTTGGGTGTCACCGATTGGAATCACTTCTTGGTGACCAGAACGGAGCAATGCCAACCGGTGCTAGAGAACGGTGCCAGGAGGGAAGAGACCAGTGCTGTGACATCATGTCGGCTTGCCCTTTGATGGCACCTAAGATCTCGGTACCACGGCCATCCTTGCCTCTGATACTGCCACTATCTGCTCCCAAATGGCAGGGGATGGCAATACCAGGAGGGACAGTAACTCCCTCGCTGTCTCAAATTTCTCCAGCATGGATAGCAGCGCCAGGGCCGAACTCCAGTGGCTCTCTTTTGGCGGTCAGTCCAAAGGTGCTGGACTCAACTGTGCCCTTCCTGGGGCCAGAGTCAACGGTACCATACGCATCGCTGGCAACTCTGAGTGGCCCGGCATGGGTCACACTCTGTCAGTGTCTCAATGTCCCGCAGACCTTGGGGTTGGGGAATGCCCTAGTCAATCTTTTTCTGCTTTTTTCTAGGTACCGGCGATGGAGAGCAGTGCCAAGAGACCCGTGCTGGAATTGTCTTCCTTAGCACTGGAGATGAGTGTCGGTGCCGGGAGTCCTGAGCCATACACCCAGAGTGCTTCCTAGGTGCCGGAGAAGTGGAACAATGTTCTATCTCCCTTAGAGATGCCAGGGTGCTTCTTACTGAAGCCAAAGTACCCAGTGCTGGGTCAATGTGACTCTGCTCCACAGGGGGACAAAGCACTGCTTCCATAAGGAGGAACTTGAGTCTAGTGGCCCTGTCCTCTTAGGTCTTGCAAGCCCTTGCAAATCCTGCAACGCTCCTGCATGTGGGTCTCCTTCCAGACACTTGAGGCAGATGGAATGTAGGTTGCTAACCAGCATCAGCTTATGGCATGATGCACCCGGCTTGAACCCCGGGGTCCAAGGCCTACCCTGATGCAAGGGAAGGGCTAAACCCGCGAAGCGGGGTCTGCTACAAACAAACAAAAACTCAAACTCTAGAAAAAGAAGTATTTACAGATGATCAGCAAAGTCCACAGAGAGGTACTGAAAAAACGCAAGGATGAGCAGCAGTTTCAGTGACTTTCATGGGCGGTAAAAAGGAACTGAGGGGTCGGCGGGGCCCTATTAACAGTGCTATGAGGGTGCAACTCCAGGGGGCACCACAGCTGACCCAACAGATACCACTGAGAGAAAAAAACTTTCCAGCGGCGGTGCTCGGGGCAAGCACACACCTACACTGGAATGGACATGATCAAGCATTCGAAGAAGAACTTAAGGTCACAAGTAATGTTTCTTAAAGAAAAAAATTTCATATATTTCAGTGATATTCTGATTGTTTAAGAAAAGTAGTAAGATTCTTAAGCATTTTTATTTCCTAGTATAACTGAAGAATTGCTTAGTATTTATTTGTACTGCAGTAGTGCCTAGGGACTCAAACTGGAGATCAAGAACCCAATATGCTAAGTACTATGTACAAGTTCAGGCTAAATTCTCCAGGTACTATACAGTTCACCTGGTGCTAAGAGCCCCTTAATAAAATTGTTAAGTCAGGTGTAGAATCACATTAATATACTATCTTTCAAAAGGCAGAGAAACTGTTTATACATAGTGGTGATTTTCTAAAGTCTTTTTTAGTGAGAACACAGATTTGTAACATAGTCAAAACAGTATTTCAACCTGAGGAAAACTGGAATTGTGGTTGGTCTATGGAATAATAGGTCTGTAGTAACAAGTGAAGGCCTTATAAAAAACAAGATCTGGAGAAACAAGCATACATGTTGATTTGTTGCTGAAAGATAGCGAATGCAGATTTATACATTTGTATAATAGCTAGTTTTCAATGCTTCTATCGTCAATATATAAATAGGAAATATTAAAGTAAACCAGATCATTCAGAAACTACCTAACTAGAGCAACAAAATTATTTAACATGGCTAACATTACCCTTAATTCATATAATTATATTGTTTCTGTAGCATAGGATGTGACCAAGCAAGCACAGTTCTGAGACTTTTTCAATACATTTGAATGCACTAAGTCAATGACACAGTAACAAATTTAGAATTTGTTTTTGCTGTAGTGTAATAAAGAATAGAACAACTAGTTCATTACCATACTTTCTCCATTGGCTTAATATATATCTCAGTTTCAATCCATGCTATGACATTTTAAGGTGTGTAATGTATAGACCTCAATATTCCCTAGTGTGCAAACCAAAGTAAAAAGTTACAGCTGAAAACAATTTTTCACTGAGAAGCGATCAGGTTTAAGACTTCTGCAAACACAGTACAAATCTGAGTCTGCAGAAACTGATAATACTTCAATAATTCCAAAAATGGGCTATGATGTAGAATCAGAAGGGTAAGAATTATACTGTAGTTTTTGGAGTGCTTTTTCCCTTTCCTGACAACATTCCTGCAGCACAGAATGGTTTGTCTGTGCTTAGGGAGACAAAAGTCAACGGTGAGACAATAATAACTGGAAAGCCTGTTTCACAAGGTGTTACTTTCATGATAACAGATGGGGCCAAATCCTGTTGTCTTTACTCAGCAAAAAAAAAAAAAAAAAGATTCACTTTGGGGGAAAAAACCTACATATTGGCTCTTAGCTCCATAACCTGAAATAAGCGGTGAATTGTCTGTCTAAAGTTCACTATATGACTATAAGAACTGGTACTTCCACAAATACTATGTCACAAAAAGACTAACTCTGAAAGAAGTTAACTTAAAATATGTGAAAAATATGGAAAAGCATAATGGGAAAATGTGTTTACCTCTTCTTTTTTTATATGGTTAACACTCATAAAGCACTGAAGCAACAAATCTTTTACTTCGTAACTCTCCTCAAGGTCATAATCAAAACACAGTAACATCTGGTGTAGATGCCATAGACGAACTATATCTGCACCCTAAAAAAAGAAAGAAACACGGCTATGCTGTAGTGAAAGTAAACCCAATTACATTTTTAGATTTTGCTGTCTAAGAGCTCTCCTGCCAACCACATTTCAGTTTCAGGACCTGAACCAGTCCTGTACCATATAGGCAGTGGTACTTTTTCAGACTGCATAAAACATTAATTTCCTTGATATAGTGGAAATGGAAACAGATTGAAACAACATGCATGACCACAGAAAAAAGACTTGCAGTGAATCTGAGAGTCTAAGAGGAAGCCAAGGAAAAGAAACCGAAGATCATTAGGATAAGGGAAAGAAACAAGACAATGTTGCAGAGGTGGGATGAACCATGACAGAAGCAATTAGAATGATGGAGATGTCAAAAATGAAAATGACTATAGAGGAAACAATTTCTTGGGTACTGCCACAGATGTGCACAGTGCTTTACAAAACACAGTTCAGACAAAAATCGTCCGAGAAAATTAAATCGAAATCAAACTGAAATAAAACAAGCAATTAAAAATGAGACGTAAGGCTGGGAGCTAAGAATTATAGTTCATCAGCAATGGAAAGCTGAGCAAAAGGAGTAGACGTGCCTCTGGAGCACACTGGGTGTGGAACTGCAGTTATGTCTCTGCCTCAGTTTCCCCTACTTGCCTTTCAATAAATTCAATGAGGCTTGTATACAGCGAATAATGCCCCTTCTGGGGTCTAGTTTATTTAATCAACTGCCAAACATGGTATGTAAACAAGCCTTCTCCCTCAGCTGTAACTCCCCAGGCTTCTCCACTGCCTAGTCTCTCCCCGATGACTCAGGGCATCTCCTCGGCCTTCCTGTCCAGAGAGCTTTGTAATCTCTCCTCTGGAAATCTGTGTTCTGGGGTAATTCCTCTCCCCAGAAGCTTCCTCTGTATTCTGGCTCTTCATAAAGCCCAGGTGTTCCTTTACTAATTAACTAACACCCAGCTACTGAAAGACACCATAATAGAGGTTCAACTTAAATGTATACCCAAATTAAAAAAAAAAAATTGTAAGAAAACCAAAAAAGTGCCACCGTGGCTAAAAAACAAAGTGAAAGAAGCAGCGAGAGGCAAAAAGGCATCCTTTAAAAAGTGGAAGTTAAATCCCAGTGAGGAAAATAGAAATAGAAAGCAGCATAAACTCTGGCAAATTAAATGTAAAAATATAATTAGAAGGCCAAAGATTCAAAAAGTAATAGCAAAAAAATGCGTTAAGTACATCAGAAGCAGGAAGCCTTCTAAACAACCAGTGGGGCCATTGAACAATCGAGATGCTAATGGAGCACTCAAGGATGATAAGGCCATTGCGGAGAAACTAAATGAAATCTTCGCATTGGTCTTCACGGCTGAAGATTGAGGGAGATTCCTAAACCTGAGGCATTGTTTTTCAGTGACAAATCTAAGGAACAGTCCCAGATTGAGGTGTCATTAGAGGAGGTTTTGGAACAAATTGATACACTAAATAGAAATAAGTCACCAGGACCAGATGGTATTCACCTAAGAGTTCTGAAGAAACTAAAATGTGAAATTGCAGAACTACTAACTGTAGTCTGTAACCTATCATTTAAATCAGCTTGTGTACCAAATGACTGGAGGATAGCTAACGTGATGCCAATTTTTAAAAAGGGCTCCAGACGTGATCCGGGCAATTACAGGCCTGTAAGCCTGACTTCAGTACTGGCGTTGGATCATATTAAAGAAGTTCTGTATTAAAATCACAAATGAGTTTGATTCCCCCTAGTTTAAATTCCAGGGTATTACTAATTAAGAGGTCTCTTGGTTTTTGGTACTGTTTCTCTCCCTCTCTGTGTGAAACTTGCAAGCTGCTAATTGTGTTAGTATATTCTAAGACAGAGTCTGTTCTCAAAGCAATTCTTTGTAACAACTACTACTCACACAGAGACTCAAAGCAATACTCTGTAACAACAGAAACAGCACCCAGAGACTCCCCGCCCTTTTGTTGTACTCATCTCGCCTTGTTAACAATTGTGATTAAAATAGGAGATAGAGGATGTATGTGGATGGATGCTTGGTATGGATAATAACTGAATGATCAGGGAGGTGCCAGCCTAAGAATCCAGTGTCCATCGGCTGAAGAAGGCGTCAAGTGGAAATAAGCAGAGGCCCCCCGGAGGGTAGACTGGAATCCACCCAACAGCCTCAAGATGGGAGAACCAAAGAACAAGATAACATCTGGCAGCACGGAGCCGTCAGGAATGTGCTATCTGCTGATTGATTCAGCAACAGCATGAAGAAGCAATTCCCATAGACTGGCATAGGAAGAAATTCCTATAAAAACGGACTCTAGAAAGTGAGAACTTTGGGGTCTGATTCTGCAAACCAACTTCCACGAGTGTCAGATGAGCATCTGACAAGGCCCTGCTCCCTCCTCATGTCCAGGCCACCTGGCCGGTGGCTTGGCATGAGCAACTCTAAGGCTAGTAACTATGATAACAACCGTGTGTGTGTGTGTGTGTGTGTGAGAATAAATATGAAATTGAATGAAATGTATAGCTATAACTAACTGCTTACTATGATTCTTTCTGTATTCACAATAAATGTGGCATTTTGCCTTTTCCCCTTTAATAAGATCCTGCTCGTTTTTATTTTATTGGTATAACACCGGGCAAACTGGTTGAAACTATAGTAAAGAACAAAATTGTCAGACACATAGATGAACATAATTTGTTGGGTTAACATGGTTTTTGTAAAGGAAAATCATGCTTCACCAATCTACTAGAATTCTTTGACAGGGTCAATAAGCATGTGGACAAGGGGGATCCAGTGGACATAGCGTACTTAGATTTTCAGAAAGCCTTCGACAAGGTCCCTCACCAAAGGCTCTTAAGCAAAGTAAGCAGTCATAGCATAAGAGGGAAGGTCCTCTCAAGGATTGGTAACTGGTTAAAAGTTAGGAAATAAATGTTAGGAATAAATGGTCAGTTTTCAGAAAGGACAGAGGTAAATAGTGGTGTCCCCCAAGGGTCTGTACTGGGACAAGTCTTATTCAACATATTCATAAATGGTCTAGAAAAAGGGGTAAACACTGAGGTGGCAAAATTTGCAGATAAACTATCTTGAGTGCTTTTGTAAGACCCAGGCAGACAGCAAAGAGCTCCAAAAGGATCTCTGAAAACTGGGTGACTGGGCAACAAAATGGTAGATGAAATTCAATGTTGATAAATGCAAATTAATGCGCACTGGAAAGAATAATCCTAACTATATATATAAAATTAGCTGTTATCACTCAAGAAAGATCTTGGAGTCATTGCGGATAGCTCTCTGAAAACATCCACTCAATGTGCAGCAGCAGTCAAAAAAGCAAACAGAATGTTGGGAATCTTTAAGAAAGGGATACATAAGACGACAGAAAATATCTTGCCTCTATATAAATCCATGGTACGCCCACATCTTGAATACTGTGTGCAGATGTGGCCACCCCATCTCCAAAGATATATTATAATTGGAAAAGGTTCAGAAAAGGGCAACAAAAATGATATGGGGTATGGAATGGCTACCATATGAGGAGAGATTAATAAGACTGGGACTTTTCAGCTTGGAAAAGAGATGACTAAGGGGGAATACAATAGAGGTCTAAAAATCATGACTGGTGTGGAGAAAGTAAATAAGGAAATGTTATTTATGCCTTCTCATAACACAAGAATTAGGGGTCACCAAATGAAATTAATAGACAGCAGGTTTAACACAAATAAAAGGAAGTATTTTTTCACACAACACACAGTCAACCTGTGGAACTCCTTGCCGGAGGATGTTGTGAAGGCCAAACCTATAACAGGGTTCAAAAAAGAACTAGATAAATTCATGGAGAATAGGTCCATCAATGGCTATTAGCCAAGATGGACAGGGGTGCTCCCTAGCCTCTGTTTGCCAGAAGTTGGGAATGGGCAACTGGGGATGGATCACTTGATTATTACGTGTTCTGTTCATTCCTTCTGGGGCACCTGGCATTAGCCACTTTCGGAAGACGGGATACTGGGCTAGATGGACCTTTGGTCTGACCCAGTATGGCCATTCTTATCCCATTACCAATCCACAGGTGGATCTAGATTGGTTTACTCCTCTTAGCCATGCCTGGGTGCCTGACCCCTCCGAGGGCCAGCCCCTGTGACATCGCACAATAAAGGCTGATCTAGCGTGAGGCTGAATTAAAAAAGGATAATTTCTGAAAAGTGCTGAGCACATGTACTCTGAAAAATAAAGCCCTTTTCAGGTTATTCAGGAACGACACCCCAAAATTGAGTCACCTGAAATCATTAGCCACTCTACAAATATTGACCATTAACTTTCTGGGGGAAGGAGGAGAAAGTGAGAGGAAAGGTTGCAGAACAAGTGGCTAACTTATCACGTGATATCATTTTCAAAAGGATTCAAGTTTTAAATTCATTCTACACCGGATTATAACAATTTAAAAACACAAATTGCAAGACAGGTATCCATTGGAGACACTTTAGATCCAATCAGCCTTAAACATATGTTGGATAAATTATATTAGAGGCCTTTATGACTGAGACGACCAATTAGCTCAAATAAAATGAAGGATATTTTAGATACATATGAACTCTGGATATTCAATAATAATTATAAAGTTATCCACATAGCTTCAACATACCAAAATAGTTTTGCTCTTCAGACTTTTTCTTAGCAGCATAATAAAAGCTGTTTTCCCCAGTTGTTCTTTTCCTTCCAGTCCTTTCTCCCACCACATACCACATAATTGCTGGATGGCACCCTGCAGGACTTTTTCAGATTCAGATAATGCATAAAAAATACCTACAATGAGTGCAAAGCAATTATTTACTGCAAGTATAATCAAACTCCTGTGGCACAACAGCCTATTAGCAAGTTGAATCTGTCTCATGATGCCTACCTCAAAGTTCTGCTCTTCCTACGTTTGTGCCCACAATACCAATCACAAACAGAAAAATAAGTTGTTTGGGTTTACATAAATGGTTCTATTAAGCTCTAAGCTCTTTGTCAGAGTGTACTGGCTCAGCAATAATTCAATTGCATAAGATTCACCCATTTTAATAGTGACAGAGAGATAAAGGTACTTACCTACCTCACCTGGGGTAGTTAGTTATGTTTGTACAGGATTTGGGGGATGAAGATGCACAGCTTAGCCTTGGACGCATCTGTAAATTATAACGCCCCACCCCTTTTATTTTTCCAGCACATAGCTAGAATTCTAGATGCCCTACACTTGAAAAAAAATACCAATCTCATAGACAGAATTTAAAATCAAACACTCAGTATACTTAGCGCTATATTAGCTTACACAAATGCACTAGAAAACCACAAATCATCAGCAGATGAACACATAATTAAGTTGGTGATAAATTTATTTTCAGATGGTACCTTGATTCTTGACCAGAGTGTCATTGGAGCAACAGTTATATCTATGTGAACATACTGATACTTCTTAAATAGTAGAGGCACAATTACACTGACCTTCATCTCCTCTTCCATCTTCCTTTGACAACTGTCCCATAGAATGTTGGACATGAATATTTGAAAAATGTATTTAAACTGATAGTTTACTTGTTTTTTAGGGATAGGAGAGTCGACCAACACGATGTAAAAAAAGAATGACATAAAACTGTTTTTTCTTATGGGATGGATTGCAAACTTATTTTTTGGAGGAAATAAGGAATCCAAATTAGTATATGCAACCCCTTGCCTGCCATCCTTCACAGTAAGCTGTCATAGTAAATAAGGCCTACAGGCCAAAATATCAGTGTCTCTGGTACCAAAGTTTACCCTTTTATTCAAACCACAACAAAAACAAGACGACTCAACCATTAGCAGCAGATCAGTGTATTAAAGTGCTGCCGAAAATCAGCATACTATGTAACATTCCACATTAAGAAAAATACCCACCATTTAATATTAGAGCACATTCTAGAAGAGCTTTGTAGTTTATATTTTCATCTACTACAGGTATCGAAGCAGTAACTACAGTTGTCACCCCTTGGATCACAGCTGTCATTTGTTTCTGAAAGTTAAAAAACAATTCATCTTAAGTAAACTGAAAAATAGTTTTCTTTATAATAACTCGAAAGGCTTCAAAATAGGCTATAATTCTGAAAAAAATAAAGTCTCAGAAAATAAGCGTTAGCTACAGAAAATGAGTGTGCATGGCTCAAACAATGTTCTGGACACATTTCCATTTAACATTGAACAAAGCAAGTGGATACTATCAAGTCAATTATGGCACAACATTCATATCTGCAAAAACCAAAGTTTTTACAAAATTTAAATTCAAACAAAAGGCTTTTGATTTTTATTATCTAATTCCTAATTTAATTACTAATACAGAATTTTTGTTTGTATTTAAGCCACGAGCTTGGTTTGTAATCCAAACTTTGCAGCGTATCCCCATTTGAGAGATAAGAAATTATATCTACTTAGCAGGGTTGTTTTGTGGATTAATGCATTTGTAATTTTAAATTGTTTAAATCCTCAGATGCAATGTGCTATATAAGGTAAAGCATTATTGTGATAGTACAGCAGTTCTCCAACTTTTATAATTTGTGGACCATTACATCACAGTCTTGCTCCCACCAACACAAGTGCTCTACTACACCGACATAATAACTCCACCTCCACAAGAGGCATAAGGCTTATGTCTGTGTAGTTAGGGTGACGCAGCGTCAGTGTAGACACAGAGTTAACCAATAGTCAATGTAAGTGTCATTCTTGTCAATTTCACGGCTCCATATTGGAGATATGAAATTGACAAGAAAAGCTGGCAGTCTTCCTGCTGTGAACACTGAATTTGTAAAAGACTGAACTTGTAATAACATTTGATCAATTAATACACGGTTAGCATCACTTAAGTATACTGCAGAAACAGTCAAAACTCCAGATTATAAAGAGAGCAGGAAAAGATTAAAGAGCGTTAACTCTGAAAAACCCCAACTTGTTTTTTGGAAGTTGTACAAACCAATTCTGTGCCATCTCTAAGTAGATACATCTGCTGGTAGAAGATCCTAACTCAAAGTACTCAGAATCTTGAATAGCACATTGGAAGATTTTGTATTTTTATTTTACCATTTTGGGACTTTCCTCTATTTCCATATCATCATCACTTTCATCTTCAATCCTCTGCCATCCTTCCACTGGGTTCTCTACCAAAATTTGTGTTAATAGATGCGTCAGCCTCTCCCATAATACTTCCTTCTGTTTTCTTGGTAATTCCTGAAGCAATTCATTCAGATCAAATGGATCAAATGGATCTTTCTGTAAAGTGTTCAGAAAACATTACATGGCACAAAACAACAAATTTATTCTGTGTCAGTGTAGTGGTTTACATTGATACAGTCATACTGCAATAAAATAAATGCTTATTTTAAACAAATCTTTCATATTATACCTAGTAATAAAGGGAAAATTACTTGCTTGAAATTCTGCTTATTTGATGACATCAATTTGAAGGATTCCTACTTCTAAGTCTTAACTCCTTATCAAAAAACAAAGAGAACTTCCTTAATGCAAAGTCTTTTCATCTTTGAGGGCAACAGTAAGTGGGATCAATCATAAATAAAGCTAAGTTTTTGTCACGGATATTTTTAGTAAAAGTCAGGGACAGGTCATGGGAAATAAAAATTCATGGCAGCCTGCGACCTCTCCCTGACTTTCAATAAAAATATCCCTGACAAAAGGGATAGGTAGGTTCAGCACCCACTGCTGCTAGGGCTCCCGGGTCTCGCACCGATGCGGTGCGTGGGAGCTCCAAGGTCCCTCTTCCTCGGGGCTGGGCTGCTGCAGGGTCCCCCAGCCGCTGGCCGCCCGCCACTGGGCAGCTGCGCGGGATCCCACTGGCCGCCCACCATGGCTGGGCAGCTGCACAGGGTCCCCCCACCAGGGGGCTAGGAGCTCCAAGGGCAGGGCTGGCTGGGAGCTCCAGCCCCAGGGCAGAAAATGTCAAGGAGGTCAATGGAAGTCATGGATCCCGTGACTTCCATGACATAATCGTAGCCTTAATCATGAACCAGGTTCCCCACTGACCATCACACAATACCACCTGCTGAGTATAAATGCTCCAAATGCTCCTATCACGTCCTTCTTGACTTACAGCTGGAGGGAATTTCACCATTCTTGCATTACAAAATTAGAATCCAGAAGTAAGAATCCTGCACTGATGGTATTTTTAGATAAACGTTTGTGATAGCATTCAAAAGAACAGGTTTCAGAGTATCAGCCATGTTAGTCTGTATCTGCAAAAAGAAAAGGAGTACTTGTGGCACCTTAGAGACTAACATTTATTTGAGCATAAGCTTTCGTGAGCTACAGCATGCACCCGACGAACTGAGCTGTAGCTCACGAAAGCTTATGCTCAAATAAATTTGTTAATCTCTAAGGTACTGTCACAAGTACTCTTTTTCATTCAAAAGAAGTAATCAGTGCAGTCTAATGGAAGAAATTCCAAGATAAACAGAAAAGATGGAAATAAAAGTGTGAAGGTCTACAGGAATAGGCTCTCCCATTCCTGAAGAACTTAGCTGGAGAGGGGAGCCTGCAGGAAGCACAGAAACAATGTCCTGTGGTACACTGCACTACCTTTAAGTCTTGCTACCCAAACTCCACCAGCTCCAGAGCACCTTGAGAATTCCTACCCATACTCGCTTCCTAAACTCCGTAGAATGGGACACTAAATGCTAAGGACCTTGAGAGGTCTGCAGCATCAAGACTCCCGTCCACAGAACAGTTGATTGAAACTGCGGTTAGCAGTGGACTCAGCAGCCACCAGGCCAAGTACAGTATTCCTTCTCCCTCCTGTGTACCTCTTAAGAGCTCCCCTCTTGTGAAGCTGCTAGGCTTTATAGAACTAAGACTCCCCTCCAATAGATTTAAGAATGTTTAGAAAAATAAAGAGACATGGTCGATGAGGTAACATCTTATTAGACCAATTTCTGTTGGTGAGAGACAAGATATTACCTCACCCACCTTGTCTCTCTCTAATATCCTGGGACTGACATGACTACAACAACACTGCATAGAAAAATAAAGAAATTCATAGCAAAGTTTTTGTCTAAAGTGAAAGGTGAAAGAGTATATGAATTGTGTGTGTAACTTAAGGGTAAATTCCTTTCTTGAATGCTGGAAATATATAAAAAGCAAGTATTAATTAATAATAATAATAAATTTGCAAATTAATTCCAATTCAGCAGTCTCTTGCTGGAGTCTGTTTTTGAAGTTTTTTTGTTGAAGAATTGCCACTTTTAGGTCTCAAAACAGACTCCAGCAAGAGACTGCTGAATTGGAATTAATTTGCAAACTGGATACAATTAACTTAGGCTTGAATAAAGACTGGGAGTGGATGGGTCATTACACAAAGTAAAACTATTTCCCCTTGTTTATTTCCCCTCCTACTGTTCTCGTAAACGGCTGGAAATGGCCCACCTTGATTATCACTACAAAAGGTTCCCCCCTCCCCGCCCTCCTGCTGGTAATAGCTCACCTTTCCTGATCACTCTTGTTACAGTCTGTATGGTAACACCCATTGTTTCATGTTCTCTGTGTATATAAAATCTCCCCACTATAGTTTCCACTGTATGCATCCGATGAAGTGAGCTGTAGCTCACGAAAGCTTATGCTCTAATAAATTTGTTAGTCTCTAAGTACTCCATCTCATCATGATGTCCTAACAAAATATCAACTGAGCGATCTGTTGACAAAATTCCTTTCCTCCTCACTGCCCTCAACTCAAACAGGATTTGTTAGCTTCTAAATGCAGGCTAACCAAAATTACCCTGACATAAGGTGTATATCCCAGCTTCAAAAAAAAAAAAAAGGGGGGGGGGGGCCCAAATAACGGTCACTCTCAAAGACCTAACTTTCACACACGCATCATAAAGTTCTTAGATGACCCTCAGTAACAGTCATCCATGTGGGAACTGAATTCACCCAGAACAATTAGCGTGACACTGAGCCAGCTAGGGTTAAGCAACCAGCAGGCTTTAACAACCCTTAAGGACATATTAGAAGAGTGCTGAAATGGTAAAACAGGACTATTCCTTGTAGATAGTTAGCAAAACCATGTTAAGTAGATTAAAGTGCCTGTATTGTTAGAAGATCAAAAGTAGATAATAATTGTATTTGTCTGTGTTTACTTAGATCTTGTTAGAAGTTTAACAATGTGATAGAATTAGTTTGTAGATGCTAAACTTCTGTTCCTGTCTATAATGTTTCATTACTATATTCTATTGATTCAGAGATCAAAATGAGATATTAACATTTAGATGGAATTTGTGGTGTAATAATATTGTCTTCATTCCTCTTTGAAATTTGTAGTAAACTATCCGTGAATGGTTTGATTTGCTTTATGCTAATGAAAGCAACTCAATTACCAGTGAATGAACATATTTTAAGAGTGACCAAGTTGTATATAAGACACCAGCGTTTTATAAAACATACATATATACATACAATGTAGTTTCTTGGTATTATGTCTGCAATAAATCAGGTTTCATTTTTGAGTCAGGGTTAAAACAAGCACATTTTCAAAGTAGTGTGAATACAGAACTGTCCAATTCTTTATTAATGGAAATCACATGGTTAAATCTTCATTTGCCATTTTGACAGCCTACTCCTGATTAAGTTATTTGGCAATTAAGCTTCTCAGTTGAAGACAGTGATTTATGGGTATTTGCCATTTGTAATACTTAACTCTAAAGTCTATTTAATAGTTCATATGTATATAATTTGATTAAATTATACTTTGTTTCAGGATCTCTTTATGGAGCTCAGGAATTTATATCTGGCATGGGATCGCAGATAGCTCATATTTCAATTTCACCTGTGGGACAGACTTATATGGAAGGCTCTTATAACAGCATATTAGTGAAACTGAGTAGAACGCAGTCTAAGCTTCGCTGAGAAACAGAAGTATCCTGTTGCAAACCATGCAAATAAACATGCTTAAGTCAGTTTCATTGAGATCCCGTAACAGCACATGCTGTATCTTAGCAGATAAAAGATAGAATGAATAGAGGACGTACAAAAGGTGATGGCAAGCAAAAGAATACCAGAAGGAGAGATGAGAAGACAAAATATCTTTAAAAAGTGGGGGAATGGAGAGAAAATAAATAGAAACAAATTAATTTTAGTATACTGGATTGGTAACCAGAAGAACTCAGTAGTCTAAGTTGACAATGCACTTTAAGTACTAATTTTTAAATTCATATTTACCACAATAATTATTCTAAACATGGTTGCAGTTACTAGCATGGAAGATTTAAAAAAAAAAATCTAAGTATTGATAGGTGGGAGGATTTTACTACTATTATCCATATTTATCATGGATTACTTACATGAAGCTGCAAATAATGCACAAATTCTTCAACAGTATCTGTAGATACAACTTGTAGAAATGCTTCACGTCTTGTCATGATTTATTTTTCCAAAGGTGCTTAATTTGTGAAGCTAGGAGAAAAAAGTCAGTTATTAAAAAAAACCTTTTTCCAATCAGTATATAGTGTAATTTTTCAGATGAAGAGGCATTATGGGTACAAGAGTAAGATTAATAAATTTCTCATCCAAATCATACTTCATAAGAAACAGACCACATCATTTATTACCCCAAAAAGCATGTTCACAGATAGCTTTACTAGCTAATTTTGTGGTTAATAATGACATCAACCTTCAGAATCTGTACTTTAAATAAAAAACAAAAATGCTTTAGTAGGAAAGAGATCTTTTTTAAAGAAAGTTTAGAAGAACTTAGGTTTTTTTTTAAACGAGGATCATTACTTTTTCCACCAAACTCTCCTTTTAGCTAATAACTTAGCATCCCAGACAGCAATATTTACTTACACAAAGCCACAAACAGTGGCAGTTCAAGCTTTCTCAGTGCTGCCTCACCAAATTTTTCAACTTTGACCTAAGGAGCAAGACCTAGACCAGCAAGAGCTAAGTAATGCCCAGTTAACCCACAATTTATACTACAAGATATACCTACTAGTCCTGTTGCCTGCCTTTGATAGGAATGCCCGATTTCTAACAGCTTTTATTGGTATGATGGGAGAGAAAACACAGTTCTCTAAATATATTAAGCCTAGCTCTTGACTACACTTCTCACTAGTGTGTTACCCAAGGATCTCTTTGCTGAAGCCCCACATTCATCTTTCATATCCACCTCTGATTACTCTTCTGGATATATGCCATCATGTGCCAGCAATGCCCCTCTGCCATGTACATTGGCCAAACCAGACAGTCTCTACGCAAAAGAATAATGGACACAAATCTGACAACAGGAATCCTGGTCGGAGAACACTTCAACCTTTCTGGCCACTCAGTAACAGACTTAAAGGTAGCAATTTTGCAACAGAAAAGCTTCAAAAACAGACTCCAACAAGAAACTGCTGAGCTTGAATTAATATGCAAACTAGATACCATTAACTTGGGTTTGAATAGAGACTGGGAGTGGCTGGGTCATTACACACATTGAACCTATTTCCCCATGTTAAGTATCCTCACACCTTCTTGTCAACTGTCTAAATGGGCCATCTTGATTATCACTACAAAAGTTTTTTTCCTCCTGCTGATAATAGCCCAACTTAATTAGTTTAATTAGCCTCTTACAGTTGATGTGGCTACTTCCACCTTTTCATGTTCTCTTATGTATGTGTCTCTCTCTCTCTCTCTCTATATATATATATCTATCTATCTTCTTAGTATACGTTCCATTCTATGCATCCGATGAAGTGGGCTGTAGCCCAAGAAAGCTTATGCTCAAATAAATTTGTTAGTCTTGAAAGTGCCACAAATACTCCTGTTCTTTCTTCTGAATAGTAAGCCTCAAATTTTTCAGGCATTAAAAATAATCAAAACCTTTGGATCAGCTGAATAATTGACATTTGCTTCCAGCCCTAAAAACAGGGTAAAAATTTATTACTGATATTTATAACGTCACCATTTCAAACTTGTTTTTGCAAGGTATATTTTTGAAGTTTTGGAGATTTTCTATAGAACTTACCCCAGCAGTAAAACAGTTCACTTTACAAAGCCAAAATATTTGAGTGACACTGCAAGGGAGAAACAATTTTAGATCTCCACAAAAATGTGAGATCTAATGTGGGGGGGGGGGGGGGGAAGCAGAGGAAAGTACTTGTGAATTTTGACAAAATTCCTCACATTTATATTAATTTGCTGACTGAGCTGGCTACATCGCAGAAGTATTACATTATGCACTCCAGAGATGACGTATGTTAAATGCCATGGACATATCTGTATTACAAACTTTGGTTGATTCAAGTTACATGGGCATACAGCTGTCAAAGTTCATATTTCTTTCATTTGTGTGTATACTTGGCTGCTTGTGTAGGGCTGTACATACTTACCAAAAGTGCATGAAATAATCAGTTTAATTCACCAACTACAGGTAATCCCTTGTTTAAAAAAAAAATCTTAGTTGTAAATGTGAAACATGTTTTATAAAGGAAGTGTATGTAGCCAAAATATTTAATTTAAATGTTCTGTTTAATAACAATAATTTTTATACACTGTTGTATGTTTAAGTTCCGTTACCATCCTAATACAGTTTGATACAAATCATGAACAAAAAGTTAATAAATAAGCACTATGGCATTGACCATTTTCTAACAAATTAAAGGTACACAATTAAGAATCTGAATATATTAAGCTATATAATTGCTTAAATAAATGTATACAGTTACAGTGTATCCTCCTAGGCAGCAAAAAAGATGCACCAAATCTAGTGTAAAAGCTCTATGTAACTCTAAATCAACATATTTTAATGCTTGTCAACCAACGAGCACCTTTCCTTAGAAGGAAAAGGAGAACTTGTGGCACCTTAGAGACTAACCAATTTATTTGAGCATAAGCTTTCGTGAGCTACAGCTCACTTCATCGGATGCATACTGTGGAAAGTACAGATGTTTTTATACACACAAACCATGAAAAAATGGATGTTTATCACTACAAAAGGTTTTCTCCCCCCCCTCCCCCCCCCCCCCACACACCCTACTCTCCTGCTGGTAATAGCTTATCTAAAGTGATCACTCTCCTTACAATGTGTATGATAAGCAAGGGGAAATAGGTTACTTTTTATGACGACTCAACCATTAAAAAGTAACCTATTTCCCCTTGCTTATTCCTCCCCCTCCCCCCGCACTGTTCCTCAGACGTTCTTGTTAAACCCTGAATTTGTGCTGGAAATGGTCCACCTTGATCATCATACACATTGTAAGGAGAGTGATCACTTTAGATAAGCTATTACCAGCAGGAGAGTAGGGTGTGTGGGGGGGGGAGGGGGGAAGAGAAAACCTTTTGTAGTGATAAACACCCATTTTTTCATGGTTTGTGTGTATAAAAACATCTTCTGTATTTTCCACAGTATGCATCCGATGAAGTGAGCTGCAGCTCACGAAAGCTTATGCTCAAATAAATTGGTTAGTCTCTAAGGTGCCACAAGTTCTCCTTTTCTTTTTGTGAATACAGACTAACACGGCTGTTACTCTGAAACCTTTCCTTAAAAAATAACTGAAGTACAAATAGAAAAGTTGATTAAAAACGATGATTTAAACTGAGGCTTTCCACTTGGTGATTTAAATCACGATTTAAATTGCTGATTTAAAATCAATTCACCCTGCAACAGGCAATGCGATATAAACTATAAACAAAAGTTAATGGAATGGAACTTTGAAATTGGAAAGGCAGCAAACATTTGTCCATTTTAGTGCACCAGTGTAATCTGTTGGAGCTACACATACACCAGTCATGCTTCTCACAGGTCAGTATGTGATATTCTGGTTTTCCTTGTTGTCCCCACACGCGGGGTAAGGATACAACTTGTGATGCCAGGTGAAACATTGTGGGGGTGGCGATATAAGGAGCTGCTACCATGGAGTTTTCCAAGCAGAGGGGAGTCTGAGATTTTTGGACCTGTAGGTCAACCAGGATCTGCAGCATTTGGGTTTGCTGCCTGAGAAGACCCATTATGCCATAGTCTCTCTCGCTCTCCTTTTTCCGCTGGAATTCTGGGCCTCTCCCCTCTTTCCTTCTCCATGCCACCTGCAACAATGGCCCTCAAGGCCCTGGCTGCACTGGCTTGCAGGATCTCACTGCACGTCCTCCTTAGTCCTCTCCCTTTCTCCTCCTCCTCAGGGTCAAGGCGTTCTGAAGGTATGGAGAATGTCACAATGCCAGCTGCTGACAGATGCATCGTTGTATTTACAGTCACAACGGAAAGGGAGAGATAAGTTTCAAAACTCTTTTCCCTTATTCCCATAAAAACTTTTCAGATGACATCTTATTGACACTTCAGCTTTGGAGTGCCTCTGTGCATTGCTACTCTCCAGCCCCAGCCAGCAGCAAGTGAAAGTGTGTTGGGGGGAGGAACTTCAGTTGCAAGAAACAATAACTTTTTTGTCCATATTCCACTGGTATGAGTATAGGGCAGTGGCATTGAATACTAGCACTGTTTTCCACAGATGGTGATGGTTTTAGCTGGTATCTCACTCCTGAGGGTAACAAAGGCACAGACAGCACAGCTGCTAGTGGCATCCTGAAGCCACCCAGGCCCCCCCATGTTGCTAGCCTGTTTACTGCAAGGATGCCAGCCAAACTCATCACAGACCAAAGTGGGAAAGCATCCTACCCCAGAGGAAGAAATAAGGCAGCCATCTCTAGAAACCTTCAAGAGACGATGATGAAAATTTCATGGAGAAATTCAGCAAAGATCTTTCAGGATAATAAGAGACGTCCCTATGTACATAGGCAAACTGCTCCCAATGGGTTCCCCACCAACCCAACAGGGGAATGAAAAGCAGTTGTCAACTCTACCTATTTGTTGTAGCACTATCTCAACTCATATGAGTAAAACAATGAGAAGTTGATACTGGTGTCATATTAACTTGTGGGTGGGATGGGCTGTGCATGATCTTTAAATTTAAAGACTGTAAGGAGAAATGTATGCACACGCTTACCAGAGATCCCTTCCCCTTGCTCCTCCATGCTTGGCTGGCAGGACTGGCTAGACTGTGGTAGAGTCTCTAACAGGTCCTTGCTCATGGCACGGCTGGAACAGCTTCCCTTCAACTTCCCCTCAGTGTTCACAGCAGAAATCTGTCTCAGGCTCCTCACAGGTATCCAAATTGATCTGTGGGGTGCTGATGGGGTCTCCACCAAATATGGCACACAGCTCATTGTACAAGTGGCAGATCTCTGGCTCAGGACCAGATTTATTGTTGTGCTCCCTGGCATTGTGGTATAACTGGTGTAGGTCCTTCACTTTCACATGATACTGCTGCTGATCCCTGTCATACCCCTGTGCAATCTGTTCATAGATGTCCATGTTTCCTCAGCTGGTCTGTAGCTGTCCTTGCACAGCTGCTTCTCACCACAAAGAGAAATCAATACCTCCTGTCTACTCCAGGCAGGAGCGCATCTAGTGCGTGGAGCTGGCATGTTCAGTTGAGCAGTTGCACACAACAAGGATGAGCTGCTAGATGTGCTCTCCAAGCTGGGCAAGCAGGAAAAGGCATTTCAAAAATACACTGGCAGGGAGGGGAGGTGATGCTTCCGGTCTCCGTGACCCTGGGCTGCACAGTTCACAATTGTGACCAGACCAATCACTGTCACATTGTGGGACAGCTGTCGGTGGACTGTTAGGGTCAACACAGGTCACACAGTTTCTACACTAGCACTGCATCGACTTCAGTAGATCAACCACAGCTCCACATCGCTATGGGGAAGCGGTTTACTACATGGCCATAATGGAAATTTTGTCTCTGGCAGACAAGTGCAAGTGTGGACACATGCACTAATAGCTCAGCACAAAAGTTTTAGGCGTAGATCAGGACTTGGTCAAGGAAATCTTTGTGCCCTGTCCAAGGAAGATTCAACTCAGCACTAAAGCAGAGCTAAAGATCTCTTCTAGCTCCTTTTTGAACTGGTTGTATTTTTCAAAATATTTTTGTTTTGTCTTTGTGCAATTTACAGTAAGATGTTAAGCAATAAGAAGCAAGAAATACCCACACTAATGTCTTAAGTGAAACTTAAATCAGCAAGAGGATTTCTCTACCATCTAAGCTAGAATCCAGTAAAAACTAACAAAAGAGAGAATGAGGAGAACTGATTTTGTTTTAACTATCTAGATAAAAGATTAACTTCACAAAATTTTGAACTTTTGAACAAAGAATAGAACTTCATCCTGTGGTTACTAACAATCAGAACTAGTTTGATTCACACTTTTCTGCCAGATCGTAAAAAAAAAAAAAAAAAAATTGGTGGTGCACCTGAGGTATAATACTGCCTGTATCACCTGGCAAGAAAATTTAAACAAGAATCCAGCATTTAGTGGAGATGGTCATGTGACTATAGATTCAGATACTGAGAGTAACATCCATAATTAGCTTTGCACTCTCTGCTTATTTCTGAAGCTCATTAGAGGTTAATTGTTTGTGGCAAAAAAATAATAATTTTGGAAGCTGTAATCAGTTTAAAATGGGGTGCAGAGTTGAGTGTCAAAGTGCCTTTTCAGTAAGAAAACAAGACACATTTCCCACTTTTCATGTCTACCTCTTTACATTGTAATTCTCCCTTTTACATAACTACCTACAAGATTCAGCTCCCTTCTACCACGATCAATAATGCTTATATTTGAGGCATTTACCTACCCATTCCACTTTATTCTCCTCTACATAATTTGCAAATATTTATTGCAAATCTTCCATCAACTTTGGTGGCTGAAATATCAAACTTTCTGATACAGAAAAAACAGGAGAAAAAATTATCAGTAGTTTGTGGTATTTTTTTAATTAGCTCCTCCCTTTTATGTTTTTAATTTAGAAATAGTAAGTGGGTACAAAGGGGTAACAATGTATATACAAAGGTAATGAGAAAAGGCCTATGGCTATAAAACTCAAGCTGTAACAATAAAATCATATGCCAGTGCAGGAAGTGTGAGAGAAAAAGTGAGGTGGAAATTAAACAGGAAGTTGACATTTCAGTTGCTAGTCATACATAAGCCAGTTTTTACTTAATAAGTGATAACACAAATAACGTGTTGTAATGGTGTAATTGAAGTATATTCCATTTACAAAGCCCTTCATCAAAAGAACTTGTAGAAATGGTAGAGAAGAAAAAAGTCTTATTTTATTCTCTATCCCTGTCCCCAAGGCCCAGCGTAGTACGATTGGTACTTGCAGCATACATAAGGGTTTTGCCCAGTTAATGATACGGGTCCTGTGGGTGACGATTTCATAGTCTGGAATATTTCAGTGGTATGAATCCTCTCCCCTGGTTTTTCTGTTGTTAATGTCGCCCGACTGCTCGGTGAGATTTAACAGCCTGGAAATTTGAGAGGCAGGTCGCTTCAGGAAGCAGCCAGGCCAAGTCTGCTAGCTGGGGCAGAGCCGTGCTGCCCCTAGGGGCACCTCTTCTCTGAGGCGCAGGAGCCCAGCGGGAGGACTGGGGAAACAGGCACCCGATGATACGGATAACCGCCGCCGCGAACCGCGCTAGCACCGCCACCCAGCGCGCGCGCGTGCTCCCTCCCTCCCCACCCAGGCAGCCCGCCCAGCATCCCACCGCTCCCGGCCGCCTGCCGCCCCGCACTCTCTCACACAGCCGTGACAGAACCAACCTCCCCCTGCCCAGGCGCCTCGGCCAGCCCTGACGCTGACAGGCAGCAGCACCATTCCTCAGCCGGCCCCCAGCGTCAGCCCCGCACCCAGGAACCCCAGACTCACATCGGCCCGAGCCGCTCTGCGCTCGCTCTCCCCGTTTCGAATTCTCCCGCGGCGCGGCGGCCGTTAACCGTCAACGCCCCTTACGCAAGCGCCGCTACACAGCCGTGCGCGAGGGGAAGTGCGAGCGCGCACCCGTCGCCTCTACGTCCACCCACTCGACTCTGTCTGCACTACAAAGGGCGTGACGTGCGCGCGCGAGCGCTGCGGCCGTTGAAGGGAGGAGCTGGCTGGTTAGGGGTTGCCGCCGCTCAAGGTGGGAGGGGATACGGCTGCTCTCCAGTTCCTGCGCTCGCCAGCCGGTTGGCGTCGTTTGCGCCTCAGCAAGGCCCCTTGGAGGCGAGCAATGTCCCTTTGGACTCGAGCAGCTCTCCGCGTTCCCCCACGCACTTTCCATCGCCGCCCTCCGCCCCGCAGCGGGTCATGGGCGGAGGGTCCTCCACGCACACCCAGGCACAGATTTCACGGCCTGACCTCGGCTCCCATGATGTCAGGAAGCCGTCTCTGAGACAGAAGATCCCAGGGTTCAGGCTGTTGCTGCCCGAGGGCGAACTATTAAACAGTCGCTCAGCCCCAGCCCAAATCAGCTGGCAGGGCCAGCCGCTGCTGTCTGATCGCAGCATAGATGTTCCCTAAGAGCCAATCTCCTGCTGCATGTCAATAGGATGCATGCAGGAAATGCGGTGGCCTATGGGGTTCCAGCCCCAGAGCTGTGACACCGGCAGTTTCATATCACTTGCTGAATGGGACAGGTCAATGCCCTTACACATTGGGGTTCTGTAATCTGTACAGGGGGCAGGCCTCAAAAATCACAAGATTGGCTTCGAAATCATGAGAATTTTTTTTTACATAACAATTCTGTGGTTCTTTTAATTTACCTTGGGTTTCAGAGCCTGCTGACAGCCAAGGAGCACTTGCGTCATGGCTTTAAGCTTTTTCTTCTGCAACCACAAGGCCTTACGTTTTAAGAACAGCAGCTGCTGAGCTGTCTGGGAGTTGAGGCTTTAAGTGAAATGTCAAATATCATGAGACAAAAACATGAGAGTTGGCAGTGCCAGGAGTCTTTACACGTTTGTCCTTTGCTTCCTGAAACAGAGGGGCTTCCTTGCTCTACATCCTCTCCAGCTGAAAATATAGTGCGGCAAGTGCTGGGGGTTGCCCCTGCCCCTGGAATTAATTTATAACCTAAACCACAAAGAGGCAGTGGAGAACATGGTTTTGAATTCTCTGGAGAAGAATGTTGCTGCAGCCATCACTGATGTGCAGCCACCTCTGTAAAGGATACAGAATACAGTCCCTTGAAAGGCCATACCACAGTGATTTGCGAGTTAATATACAAGACAATGGGACAGGAGGTTTTATTCTATTCCTGGTCTTGCCACTTGCCTAGGCAAGTCCCATTTCTCTGTCTCAGGCCTGCTCCACACTATAAAGTTAGGTGAATGTCATCATCGGCAATCCCTCAATTCAAGGATGATCTCTACCACAGATTTACATATGGGTCCTGAGATGACTCAGGAGTCCAATCCTGGAATCACAGATCTGCCTGCAGTAGGCAGAGACATTTCCTGGTGGGTCAGCTGCCAGCTCAGAGAAAGTTCTTTCTTTTTCCTTCCTTCTCTCCCTCTCATTTCAGCTTCGAGGGTAAGACGCTTCTCCTCGAAGCAAGCTACTGTCTGATGGAGATGTGGCACCACTGAGGTCAGTTGGTTGCTTGCTCTTCCCAGCTTGTGATGTCAACATCAGTTGTCTTGAGATACACTTTCAGTGTGTCTGTGTAGTGTTTCCTCTGACCATCACAGGATATCTGACCATGGGTGAGCTGAGAGTAGAGGACTGGTTTTCAGAGGTGAGAGTGTGGCTTGCACACACAATGTCCAGCCCAGCTAAGTTGGTGCATGAGGATGATTGCTTCAATGCTGGTGACATTGGCTTCAGTGTCCTGGATGCTGGCATTAGTACAGTGATCTTTCCATTTGATGAAAAGTACCTTCCAGAGACTTCCTTGGTGGTACCTCTCCAGACTCTTGAGGTGCTGTCAATAGGTCACCCAGGTTTCGCATCCATAAAGGAGTGTAGGAATAACAGTTGCCTTCTAGACCTGCATCTTGGTATCCTGCTGTAGGTCATGGTCTGTGAAAATGCATCAGAGCAATTTCCCAAAGGATGCACTTGCACACTGGGTCCTGTGCTGGATCTCACTGTTGATTTTTGCATTTTGAGAAAGTTGGCTACCAGAAGTGCTCGCTCGACTGTCTCCAAAGTCTGTCTCTTGATGGTGATTTGTGGTGAGTCATGTGCAAGACCTAAAGCAGGCTGATGGAGCACTTTAGTCTTTTCAATATTGGGAAGACATAGGTCAATGTAAACTGCCTTGAGTCGACCTTGTTGTGCATGTGTTTACACTTAAATTTGTCTCCCACTGATGTAAGTGCCCCATTATGCTGACGTAGTAACACCAGCTCCCTGAGCAGCGTTGAGTCATGATCGATGTACAGAGGTTGACATAGCACAAGCGTAGACACTGCATTTACCTGTGTTGATCCTAACAGTCCTTCAGCAGCTGTTCCACACTACCTGACACTGACTGCTTTGTTCACAATTGTTAACTCCAATGCCCATGGGTCATGTAGACTGGAAGCCCCCTCCTTTAAAACCCCTTCAAATTTTTAAATGCCTTTTCTTGGTTGTCCAGCTTGGTGAGCACACCTATCTGCTCTCAGTTGTAGTGCACAACTGCCCAGCTGACTGTGGGGACTACACACTCCAGATGTGCTCCTGCCTGAAAGTAGACAGGAGATATTGGATCACCTGGGACTCGGGGGAGAAAAGGCTATACAGCCACAGCTCTGAACCAGCCATAGAAACCTTCACATCTATGGGCAGATTGCTCAGTGGATGCAGGAGAAGGGGTGCAAAGAGGTGTTACCCGGGGTTCTTTCAACCCAAAGCTTTTGGTAACTTTGACTCTGTGCGAGGTGGTGTCAGGAAATAAATCAGGGGAGACACGGCTGTCCGACCAATAGATGGCTGGCACAAACAGGACAACACAAGAGTGCTTTCACTTAAAGCTAAACTTTACTTAGTCTCAAGCACTTATACACATGTCCGCAAGAGGTTAGTAAAACACCCCCAACCCTTGATAACTACCGAAGCTGAGCATGGCTCTCAAGTGGCACAGCGACAGCCCGTCTGCCACTGGGAAACACAAGATGCATCCAGAGAGAGAGAGAGTCCAGTCCTGAAGAGTCCCCCTACCTCAAACTTTTCCCCCTTATTTATACATGAGTAATAGAATGACATGTCCCTTAAAGCAAACTTGTTAAGTAAGCAGTTTCAATGGTCAAGCGAGAGGTTCCTTCTGATTATCGATTAACCAGTTGTGGGATTTCCAGAGTTTGTAGCCTTGAGGCCCCAATAGACATTCCTGAGGCACCTCCTGCTCTTCTAAGATGCATGTATCAGCAACTTCAACACAATTCTTATCAGGAAGGACACGGGATCAAGCTGCCTTTCTGTGGCACCCAACCCCCCTTCCCCTCCCCTCCTGCCTTGGTTAAGCAAAGCCTGCTGACTTGGTTAATTTACAGCCTGCTGACTTGGCTGCTTTTAGCAATAAGCCATAGTGGTTTCAGGCACTTTAGTGGTTTGCCAAAGTCTCCTCGTACAGAGGGACCAGGAGCAGTGCCACGTGTCAGCCAAGGAACTGTGGCATGCATACAAGAAGGCCAACAACTGATCTGGTGTCAGGCTGCAGACCTGCTGCATGCCCTATTTGGCAGAGATCCCACCACGATCCCACACACCACTGTGGATACCTCTGAGGAACCCGAGTTATTCCCCTGCTGTGAACAGTGAGGAGGAGGAAGTGGAGGAGGATTATGGGGGATGGGTAACAGGGGGTCCAGCTGTGCAGCAAATTAAGACCTGTTTTTAACTCCATCACAGTCCAGTCCATCCCTGCAGTCAAGCACAGGGGGAAGGAAGTCAGGTAAGTGTGTAAATAAATTTCCCATTACAGTGATGGCACTCTCAATTTAGAAGGACACAGCTATAGACTTTTCACTAATTTACTAGAAGTGGTACAACAAAGATCTGTGCTTTTCATTCCCCTTTAGAGTTAGATTTGGGGGGCAATAGCATGTGGAGTAGTTTATTTGTGTGCATAGGGACGTCCCTTGAATTCTCCTGAGAGATCTTAATGAAACTTCCATGAAGGTACACTGCAATCCTCTCCTGAAGATTTCTAGGAATGGCAGCCTTATTTCTTCATGGTATTTCAGTCATGGTAGGACACTTTCCCACACCCATCGGCGATAACTTTGGCAGGTACCAATGCCAAAAAGAGGCTAAGCACACACAGGCCTGAGAGACTTTGGGACACAACAGCAGTTGTGCTCTCTCTGTCTTTATTACCCTCACGAATGAGATATCAGTGAAAACCACCACCACTTGTGGAAAATGGTTCCAGTCTTCAGTGCCAGTGCCCTATATTCAGTTTTATGCAACTCCCTTCTCGTTTCCCTCACCACAGAGGGTCATACTCATCCTGGCTTGAGCTGAGAGTTGAACCGGGCACAAGCACTCCAAAGCAGAAGTGTCAATAAGCGTTTCTTGTTTAACACTTTAGGGGAGCAAGGAAACGGGGGGGAGTTCTGAATCTTAAGTTTCACTTTCTGTTCCTACTATATTGACAATGGTGTTTTATTGCAGCCTTGAGGTATTCCCACTCCACACCAGCAGAATGACTGATCCAGATAAGGAGGAAGAAAAAGCAGAAGTGGGAGGACATGTTTTGCGAAATCCTGCAAGTCAGTGTTGTATCAAATCTTGAACATAGGGCCTGGAGGTTGAATATAACAGATTGTATGGAGAATGAAAGAGGAGGCAGGAAAAAGGCGCAGGAAAAGCAGAGGGAGTGGCACCAGGATATAATGGAGCTTCTCCGTCAGCAAATTCAAAGGCTGCAGACTCTTGTGGATCTCCAGGCTCAACAATCCTGGGCTCAAGTCCCATTGCAGTCTGTGGAGAACTGCAGCATAGCATTTCCATACACCCATCCCGCCTCAGCATGTCACGTGACCTCAGGGTCCACACGCTTACCCCTACCACTCCACACTGTGGGAAAGCGTGGACAACCACAGTTTCACATACACTGACCTGTAAGAGCCATGGTTGGTATATGTATAGCTACAATGGACATCAGTGTTCCTTCCTCTTACTTATTTATTAAGGTTCACCAAAAAAAATTAAGTAAAAATGTATTTACGTTTAAATTCTTCAGATGGGGGAGGGGCTGTTTTCATAAGTGAATAAAACTCTTGGATTTTAAAAGTTATTCATCTTGTTAATTTACAGCACATGGTGTATAATGCCTGCTGGTAGTGAAAATAGTGGTCTTGTACAGTCGCAACCCATAGGATCAGTGCCAAACAATGTAGTTATCAAAAATGTACAGCAAGCACTCCAAGATTAATAAATGCATTCTCAGTAATATATGCAGAGCAAGTACCATGCACGTCCTAGCAGGCCCCCAAACTGCAGTGTCAGGTTGATCACACATTACTGGGGCTCGTGAAGTGCTCTTTCAAAGCGTCCCTAAGCCGTATAACTGTTCATTGAACTCACCTGATAGCCCTTGTGTCTGGCTGATCAAACTCAACTGGCAGCCCCTTTACCACCACAGCAAGTTTTCCCCATTTGCTTCACAAATATTATGCAGGACACAACAGGCAGCTATAACCTTTGGTATATTTTTCACACTGAATGTGATGTCCCAGTTCTTGAACCCAGGCCTGGGAATTCCCAGACAACTGCTGCATCCTGGCCTCCGTTCAATGTCTGCTAAAATCTGGTGGGCTGAGAAACTAGGACTACAGCCTCAGCCAAGGCACCACCCATGGGAGTCCTGATTGGAGGATTGCCCGGGGGTCCCTGATTGGTCCAACCATGCTATTTAAGCCAGAAGGAGCCTGTCAAGGTTCCTTCCCCACTCTGAACTCTAGGGTACAGATGTGGGGACCTGCATGAAAACCTCCTAAGCTTACTTTTACCAGCTTAGGTTAAAACTTCCCCAAGGTACAAACTATTTTACCTTTTGCCCTTGGACTTTCGCTGCCACCACCAAACGTCTAACCGGTATTATATTATTAGGAAAGAGTCCGTTTGGAAATGTCTTCCCCCCCCCCCCCCCAAATCCTCCCAAACGTTACCCCCTTTCCTGGGGCAGTTTTGATAAAAATCCTCACCAATTTGCAGAGGTGACCACAGACACAAACCGTTGGATCTTAAGAACAATGAAAAAGCATTCAGTTTCTTAAAAGAAGAATTTTAATAGAAGAACAAGTAAAAAGAATCACCTCTGTAAAATCAGGATGGTAAATACCTTACAGGGTAATTAGATTCAAAACATAGAGAATCCCTCTAGGCAAAACCTTAAGTTACAAAAAGACACAAAAACAGGAATATCCATTCCATTCAGCACAGCTTATTTTCTCAGCCATTTAAAGAAATCAGAATCTAATGCATATCTAGCTAGATTACTTACTAAGTTCTAAGACTACATTCCTGTTCTGTCCCCGGCAAAGGCATCACACAGACAGACAGAGAGAGAGAGCTTTGTTTTTCCCTCCCCTGAGCTTTTGAAAGTATCTTGTCTCCTCATTGGTCATTTTGTTCAGGTGCCAGCGAGGTTATCCTACCTTCTTAACCCTTTACAGGTGAAAGTGTTTTTCCTCTGGCCAGGAGGGATTTAAAGGTGTTTACCCTTCCCTTTATATTTATGACAGAGGCACAGAAAGTTGTCTGAGCAACAAGGTGATTTCCTGTTGTCCTGCTTCCTGCACCCAACCCTGTTCCTGGCTCCTGCCTTGGTGCCTGTTTCCTCCGTGTTCGCTCCTTGCCTCTCCTCCAGTTCCTGCCCTTATCTCGCTTCTACCATTATTTACCAGTCCTGGCTCCAACCCTGGCCTACAATTTCTGACTCTGACTTGACCCTGGACTCTGGCATTTGGTATCTGACCTCAGCTCCAACCCTCATAATCAATTCCAGACTTTGGTTTGACCCCTGGCTTCAGTAATTGGCAGTTTACTCTGGTGCTGACCCGAGGCTTTGTTCCCAAACCTAGATGCCTGGTCTGCCCACTAGACCTAACTCCTGCTCTGACTACTAGGCCAGATTGTCTATATCCTGGGCCATGACACTGAGATCCAGTCTGATGAGTAAACTAAGCCAGTGCCCTTTCATTCTACCAAAATCACATTCAGCTGTCATTCTGCACCTGATGAGCCTGTAGTTGAATCTTTCCTTGTTGCTGTTGAGGTGGTCAGTGTACAGATTCATGAGCCGGGGGTTGAGGGGAACGCTGGATCCCCCAGAATCACTGTTGGCATTTCAACATCAACAGTGGTAATGGGTCAGGACAGAAAGTCCCTGCTTATAACTTTCTGAACAGTCCTGCCTTCTTAAAGATGTGAGCATCAGGCATCTTCCTTGACCAGCCAACACTGATGTCAGTGAAGCATCCCCAGCAATTGGAAAACCATGGAAAGGGAGCCCTTTCTATTGAGATACTCTTTGGAAAGGTAGTTTAGGGCCAAAGTAGGGATGCGAGTGTTGTCTATTGCTGCACCACTGTTTGGGAACCCCATAGCTGGAGTGCCATCCACTATGTCCTGCACATTGGCAAGAGTCAAAGTCATGTGTAGCTGCAGATGATTAATGGCCCTGCACACTTCCATGACAACAGCCCCCACCATGGATTTTTCCACTCCAAAATGGCTTTCCATTGACTGGTAGCAATCCAGCATTAGAAGTTTTCACCTTGTGATCATCACTCACTTCACCACTGTCAGTGCAGCTCTCAGTTTGGTGTCCCTGCATTGGATGGCTGGGACAAGCTTTACACACAGATCTAGGAGTGTGGCCGTGTGAATACAAAAGTTCTGCAGCCACTGCTCGTCATCCCAAACCTGCATTACGAGGAAATCCCACCACTCAATGCTCATTTCTTGGACCCAGAAACAGTACTGCTCCACTATCTGCAGCT
This sequence comes from Natator depressus, assembly GCF_965152275.1. Taxonomy (NCBI): domain Eukaryota; kingdom Metazoa; phylum Chordata; order Testudines; family Cheloniidae; genus Natator; species Natator depressus. The sequence continues at coordinate 242,962,321 of NC_134235.1, read as the reverse complement.
GCTCCATGAATGCCACCAATAAGGTTGATTTGGTTCTCACTATGTCCCACAGCAAACAGACCACCAGGAAATCATTATGTTCCCTGTGGTTTTTCTTGTGGTTCTGCAGATACTGCATCCTGTGCTTGCAACACTCATGATAATAATGCAGAGCTGTGCAGGCTCCATGCTTCTGTCAGAGATGGAGGAGAGTGACAAGTCCCACATGGATTTGTGGGGAAATTGAAAATAGACACAAAAATTGTGGACTAGAGATGGTGTTATGGGATGGAGAACATTGGATTATGGGAAGTTCACTCCTTGCTCCTAGTCACCCATGTATGATTTGTTTTTGCCCCACCATGCATTGCCAAAACTATCCAAAAAACAATGAGCTGAACATTCGCGGGTTTCACGTGGGGATACTTACTCATGGTCCATTGAACTGTGTGTTGACACAAGCACTCCTGGTGAATATGTGCAGTACCAACTCAAGGAGACAAGTGTGCACATGCACAAGCAATACACTAACTGTGGTGGCTTTATGCCAATTAAATTGCAATGACACCGTGGCAAACCTTGTAGCATAGACATGGCCTCAGTCTCCTCATTTGCAAAATGGTCACAGGTGCTTAGTGAGACTTAATTCATTTATGTTCATAACGTAGCTTGAGATTCATGGACAGAAGGTACTACAAAAGTCCCACTGTTATTAAGCTGAAACTATTCATACATGCACCTTGTCTGTAGTTAGGATGAATGTTCCCTATGTTGTAGCAAAAACAATTACTATTTACTCACAAAGCTCTCCTCAGTCCAATGTATTACAGTGGCAAACTTTTCCCTCCCAAAGGGGCCTTGTTTTTAGGCTTCTAGTGTTGGCAGCTATGAAATTAATTGTAACCAAGGTGAACAGCAGGTACACTGCACACTCTTCATCCAAAAGCGGAAGAATGGACCAGACCTTGCAAGAAGGGAGCACTTTAGAATTTATAGGAAATTGTGTGGGCCAAATACAATTTGTTTGAAAAAAAAAAATAGTTTAAGGCTTTCAGACTACAGTAGGTGGGAATATCTACTTTTTATTTATTATTTTTATATGCAATCCAGTATCAGTGAGCAAGAGATTCTGGACCCTAGTTCTTTAAAGTAAGTTTTCAATTTATATAGTATCCTCTTCATCATTTCTTTGAGCTCCTCCCAAAGCTAATAGTAATTAATATGTCTTTCCAAGGCTTGCTCTATAATTTTGTTCTTGTATCATCATCAGCGCTATATTTGTTCAATTTTTCTTTTACCTATGTTGATAGCATTACTTAAGAGTGACTTGCTTGATTTAAATTATTTCCAATTTATTGTAGGAGGACCACATGTGGCTCCTTGATCATACCAACAACAATTTTAAACTAACAGCTGTAGGAAAGTTACTAAATATGACTGAGATTTTCTGGACTTCAGCTTTTTCACTAAGGCCTGACTCAGAATAAATTTAATGAGGAATAGTGTGTAAAAATGCTTTCTTTTTAAAGCCAGGGCATTGTCTTATTCTGTAACGATGTTTTGACTGTAGTATCTTTTTATATCTCTTTGTTCTATAGTACCAAAGGGGTAGCAGTGTTAGTCTGTATCCACAAAAACAACAAGGAGTCTGGTGGCACCTTAAAGACTAACAGATTTATGCATCTAAAGAAGTGGGGTTTTTTTACGCACGAAAGCTTATGTCCAGATAAATCTGTTAGTCTTTAAAGTGCCATCGGACGCCTCATTGTTTCTGTTTTATAGACTTTTTTTTGTTTATGTTAAAAACTCAACTGGAAACATTTTCTCCCATACCTATATGCCAATTTATAGTTGCATAGAGTTTAAGCCAGAAGGAACCATTCAATCATCTGGTCTGAATTCTTGTATGTCAAAGGCCATTACATTTAACTCAGATATCCCTATACTGAGCCCAGTAACTTTAGTTGGAATAGATCAGGGGTCACAAACACGTGGCCTGCGGGGTTCTTTTGTGCGGCCCGCCAAGCTCCCCATGCCCCCCTGCCCCTCTGCCTACCTCCAGGCCAGGGGTGGACAAACTACAGCCTGTGTGCCGGATCCAGCCCGTGGGATTGCCCCCCTTGGCACCGCGAGTCCCACGCCGCTCCCTGAAGCAGCCGGAACCATGTCCCTGTGAACCCTGGGGGTGGGGGGAGGGCAGAGGGCTCCGTGCATTGCTCTCACTTCCAGGCTCCGCCCCCACAGCTCCCATTGGCCAGGAATGGGGAACCGTGGCCAATGGGAGCTTTGGGGGAGGTACCTAGAGGAGCAGCAAGAGCAGCACATGGAGCCCCTCCCCCCCCTCCCAGGGACACGTTTCCGGCTGCTTCCTGGAGCAGAGCGGGGTCAGGGCAGGCAGGGAGCCTGCCCTGGCCCAGATGCGTGCCACTGCCACCCTGGAGCCGCTCTAGGTAGGCGGCACCAGGCCGGAGCCCGCACCCTGAACCCCTCCTGCACCCTGCACTTCCCTCCTTCCCCTTTGTTTTTTAGATATTTCCAGCAGTCATTCTGGGTGGGGATTCAGTGAAGAATGAACTTAGATTAAATCACTCCCCAGTCTTAAGTAGGATTTGCATATGGCAGGAATCTTTTGTTTCCCAGTTTGACCCCAACCCCCTCCTAGTGGAAAAATACCAGCAGGCCAAGATGGTGTCCAGTGCCAGGTGACATGACCATATGACCCTGTAGTGTCAAAGCAGCATCCCAGGAAGCTTCTCAGGAAGGTGGGAAATTAGCATCTTCAAAGTCCGATTGTCCTTCCTAATGGCCCATCCAGGCCATTTGCGTACTGTCTGGTGGGTGTTCCCCTGGTGAAAACACAGTTATAATTGTTACATAGTCAATATTCCTAACTTCAGATACAGAAGTTATATATGTATACAAATTGGATAATCACATTCAGTAAATCATAACCTTTCCAATGATACCTCACATGACCCATCTTGCATAAAATACATCTTAATTATGCCATATTCATCTAATAAGCATATCTCTATGAAGAATTTCAGAGTAACAGCCGTGTTAGACTGTATTCACAAAAAGAAAAGGAGTACTTGTGGCACCTTAGAGACTAACCAATTTATTTGAGCATAAGCTTTCGTGAGCTACAGCTTATGTAAGTACTCCTTTTCTTTCTATGAAGAATATGGGGCATAGTGTCACACCCTGCAATATCAGGGAATTGATTAGATGAGATATATCCAGATGGTCCTCGCAGGTGATTCATACCCCATGGTGCAGAGGAAGATGAAAATTCTTCCAGGTTCCTGCCAATCTGACGTGGGGAAAAATCCACTCCCGATGCCAAATGTGATCAGTTAACCATGAGCATGTGAACAGGACACACCAATCAGGTATCTAAAAAAAGAGGATTCTCTGTAGCACCTCAGATGATGTTCTCCATCTATTGCCCCATCTCCAGCTGTGGCTAGTCTCTGATGCTTCAGAGGAAGGTAAAAAGAAAACCCCGAATACATCTAGGCAATTGTGCATTATGGAAAATAATTCCTTCCTGACCCCTGCAAGTGACCGATTTGAAGTCCTGAAGCATGAGATGTGATTATAGTTATTGTCTTACTGCAGACCTGAAAGTATTGTGAACATGCTGAGGGCCATTCAGGCAGTGTTGTTCTTCCCATGGTTTATGAAAGAAAGGGATGAACAGGGTGACTCACAAAGTCAAAGATTTCAAGGTCAAAAGACACCACCATGAAATATCCAGCCCAGCCGCATTCTCCTCCCCACACACACTGTAGAATTTCTCCCAGAAGTTGAATTAGAGCATATCTTTCAGAAAGGTATCTAAGCTCATCTTAAAGATTCCAAGTCTATTCAAGTCATTGGCCCAGAAAAAGAGACTCAGAATGATCTGACAGTCCAGTGGTTGCAGTCCTTATCTAGGCAGAGAGACCCAAGTTCAAGGCCCTGCTCCAATGACTATTTATTTATATAAAGTGGAACAGCTTCAATAGGAGAGACTGAGAATAACCTACACCAGAATAGTCTATGGCCATGGGGTAGGGCACTAACATAAGAATGGCCATACTGGGTCAAACCCACGGTCCATCTAGCCCAGTATCCTGTCTTCCAACAGTGGCCAATGCCAGATGCTTCAGAGGGAATGAACAGAACAGGCAGTCAAGTGAGCCATCCCATCATCCACTCCCAGCTTCTCACAAACAGAGGCAAGGGACACTCAACGAGCATGGGCTTGCACTAATTGCTATTGGTGAACCTATCCTCCATGAACTTATCTAGTTCTTTTTTGAACCTTATTATAGTTTTGTCACAACATCACCTGGCAATGAGTTCCACAGGTTGACTGTGTGTTGTGTGAAGAAGTACTTCCTTATGTTTGTTTTAACCTTTTGTCTGTTTGCATTCTCCTGCAATGTGGAAGATGTAAATTCAAATCCCTTCTTCACTTGAGGCAAAGTGGGAAATTGAACCCAGGTCTTCCACCCACATCCCAAGTGGTGCCTTAATCATTGGATTAGAGTTTATAAGAGGATGGCACAACCTCCTCTGCCTGTTTTGTGACTCCAGCCCAAAAAATCAACATCTTTCAATAATGTCAAAATGAGCCATTTCATTTTGACATTGCCAAAAACATTTTGATTTTCTAGTTAGGTTGAAATTACTCAGGAAACTGCACAAATTCACTAATATTTTTGGGTCGACCCAAAACTGCATTTTTTTGGCAAATAAACTATTAACTAAAAAAATTCAGCCTGCTCTAATTTTGAGATCTGTCAATCAGCCAGTTTAATTCATTTTATAAATTCCCTGCTCATTCCATATGATGCAAGTTTTTCAATAAAAATGTCACGTTGTATTAAGTCAAATGCCCTGGAGAAATCCAAGTATACTATGCCAACTAGTTGCATTTATTAACCAGACTTGTAATCTTGTCAAAAAAAAAAAAGTCAGCTGGTTTGTCTGACAAGATCTACCTTCCATGAAATCATGCTACTTGGCATTATTTTATTTGTTAATAAAGTCCCAAATTAACCATTACATTATCTTACCTGAGACTGGTGTCAGGCTAACTTGTTTATTTTTCCCTTTTACCCATTTAAAATATTGGAACTATGTTCGGAGTCCTCTGATCCTTTGGAATTTCCCCAGTTTTCCAAGATTTGTTAAAATCTAACATTAGTGGTTCAGAGAGCTCCTCAGCTAGTTCCTTTAAGACTCTTGGGTGTAAGTTATCTAGATCTATTGATATTTATGTAACCTTTCTGCCCATCAGATTTGGCAGCAACCAGGGCTTGGTTCACTATCTAGGGGTTCCGTTCCAATAACGCAATGCAAAACCAGCTCGAGCCCCCACCCAGTGACCTGGGACAAATATATACCACCCTCCCCGGGTGCCTCTAGGAGGTAATACTTCTCCTCTCACAAGCACAGAGTCTGAGTGTAGCAAAAGCCTTTTAATAACAGAGAGGAACAATGAGGCTTTATGTTGGGGAAACACCACCAACAGGATTCATAACACAAACCATGAGCAAAAACCCACCGCAAGCAAATTGGGCCATGTCCTTTCCCTTTGGTTCTTGAGTCCAGCAACCCAAAAGTCACCCAAAGTCCCAAAAGTCCAACAACCCAAAAGTCTCTGTCCCTGGTGAGTGCAGCCCCAGAGTTCAAAAGTTTATCTGCAGAGTTTTACCTCCTAGCCTGGCATGGGGGGGGGGGCGGTTAAGGGGCACCTTAAGTGGTCGAAAGCCGACTGCCCCACCACTCTGTGGGGCTCTGCTCCACCCTGCTCTGCCAGCTGCTCTGCTCCGCTCCACAAGCTGTCCATGAACTACTCCAGCAGTCCCATGACCTGCTCCGCTCCACCAGCCACTCCACTCTGCTCCACCAGCCATCCCATGAACTGCTCCACTCTACCAGCCATCCCGTGAGCAGCTCCAACCATCCCACAATATATCTTCAGCTCCCCCCGCCCACTACTTAACACAGTGACTTCAGCTCTTCATAATTTTAGCTCTTTAGTGATTTCAGCTTGTAGAAGGGGAGCCTCAGTGCTGGTACACCATTGGCTCAAAGTGAATTCAGCTCAGCAACCTGTAACTAGACTCCTAATGGAATCAAAGTTAGCTCTGATATTCCACAGTAAAGAGATGAAGAAGTGCAATTAGCACATAAGACCCTCACCAGGGGGCCCATACCACCACATATTAATTCCTATCCCCCAACCTCTCTCAATTCACTGGGTTTTGGAACCCATGACCCTTGCCTAGCGAGTGCTGCTAAGTTGATGGCGAGTCCCTCCATCATAACAAAAGGCCAAGTACAGTTCCACTGTCCTTGATTCCCATAATCAGGATAACAACAGTTTATTCTTCCTGCCCCAATAACAGAGAAACTGGGGCTCCTACAGCAGCCAAAGTGACCATCTAGGCGCGGTGGGTGTGCCTATGCAAATGAGATCAGCCCCTGAAGTTCTTTTCCAGAACCCACCACAGCTCACCACCAGATGTCAGGGTAGAGCTCATCCTGACTCTGCTTACGTTTAATTTTAGCAGATGTTGCTTCATATCTTCCTTCGTTACAGATGGTAAACTATCTATTCCATCCACATCATATGGTATGGATATATCATCCTGCTTCATTTCAAATGTCTGTTGAACATTTCTGCCTTTTCTGCATCACTATTTATAATTTTACTATTGGATGTAGCAATGGACCTATATCTGACCAATGGCATTTTGTTGTTTTTGTTCCTAATATGATTAAAATGTCTTCTTATTGTGCTTAGCCCTATTAACCATTGATATTTCACTTACTTATTCTTCTTCTTTCATTTTTTTAAATGTTGTAACTGTATTCTTAAATTCTATAAAGGATTTAGTTTAAATGGAGAACAGAATGGAAAATAAAATTTATTATATGTTTATGATGTATAATTAATGCTATTCTGTTCCAAAAGTTTCTGAGATCATTTGAAATTCAATAAGATGACTAAAATGCTTTAAAACAAAGATAAAATGTTTAAATTCTTAAATCATTAACAGAATATATGTGTAGACTTGGAAATAATTAATTTGAAAAGAAGATAAGGATATTGCATAGCACCAAATTCACTTGGGCATCAACAGGAGAATAAATTACATCACTTGTAATTTAAAAATTAAGATGGTAATGAGATACAAGAATTGATAGGACAGCAAAGGGGATTAGCAGCCTAGAGGCCACTCTTCTTTTCCCACACCACCCAACAGCACCAGTCTTCTCTGTCTGTCAGTATGTACTAGCAACCCTACTTTCAAGCACCATTAGAGTCCAGTGATCTGTCACCAACACTAGCATCTCTCTTTCAGCCAAGCACACATCCACACAGAAAATATCACCAGCTTTTCTCTTCTCAGGACAACTGTCTATCTCACCTTGAACATGCCAGCTGCAAGAGCAACATAGCGCTGTCTCAACCATCTCTCCATCATCCACCTAAAGGCAACCAGTAGAAATAGTTTGACAGTCACCCTGAAAAAGCCTGCTTGCACCACTGCCCCATTCCCATCCTTCAGCAGCCAGCCGGAGTTGCCCCCACCCCCGCAAAATAGCCAGGTCAACCAAAAAAAACAGGGGTGGGGGTGGAATGTCTGCTGCTATAGAGGGAAGAAGGTTCAGGTCAGGGAAGTCTCAGGAACCGTGGATCAAATTTTTAAAGAAGTTAGGTGCTCAGTTGAGTGCACAAAAACATTCAATAGTTTGAGTAATTTGTGTGAACACTTATCATGGGTGTAAAAGTAAGAGTAAATAAATCAGCCTGCAAATTTGACTTTTAAATTATTTTGTATATGCTAATGTATATTCCTTTTCATATATTAAATATTTTTGACATCTTAGACTGAACTCATGGATTTGCTTAACATGTCTCTTTTTGGATTGTACTAGAACTGAATGCATCATTAATACCTTGATTAGTCTTGTAATTAGTTGTTATGTTAGTCCTCTGGCCACTGTTCATTTATCCTGGCAGATATCCATTTAACAAGTTCATTAAAACATAGTTTTGCTTGGAATTTGTATTAGTGTTGCATAGAAACCACAGAGGGACTTTAAAAATATTATTGTAATTAAGAGTTGACACAGAAATAATAACAGACTGAATAATATCAAAAGATTGTTTTGAAGAGACACTCAGGAAAACCAGAGATATGGAATAGGATTTTGTCATTCTTAGAAGAATCACTTTTTGTACAGTAAATTAATACCTAGCCAACCGCCGCATTCTCACTTTCTCCAACGTTCCCTCTTTCAAGAGCTACCAAATTGTATGCTTCTTTTCTCATGTCTGTTCAAAATAATCAGTACCCTCTGATATTAATCTCACATTTATTTTCCTGTCACATCTAGTTAAGGCAATAGCAAAAAATGGCCCCTCCACACATGGTTGCTAAACAACAGCAAATACAGATTTCCTTTTGTGCTGTCGCTTCATAGAGCACTCCTTTTTTTTCCTGGTTGGTGCCCTGCGTAAGAGATCCCTGTTACAAACATCTGAACCACCAAGCAGTTCAGAATGCCTGATGCAGTTCATTTTAATTATCACAGAATCATAGGACTGGAAGGGACCTCGAGAGGTCATCTAGTCCAGTCCCCAGCACCCATGGCAGGACTAAATATTATCTAGACCATCCCTGGCAGGTATTTGTCTAATCTGCTCTTAAAAATTTCCAATGATGGAGATTCCACAACATCCCTGGGCAGTTTATTCCAGTGCTGAACCACCCTGACAGTTAGGAAGTTTTTCCTAATGTCCAACTTAAACCTCCCTTGCTGCAACTTAAGCCCATTGCTTCTTGTCCTATCCTCAGCAGTTAAGAAGAACATTTTTTCTCCCTTCTCCTTGTAACAACCTTTTATGTACGATTCAACATCATTATAGTTATAAAAATAAGCAAAATATTCCTTGAATGTCAAGATGCTTATTTTACAGTGTGACAGTTTATACCTGCGTTCACACTCTACATACTACTGTAATAATGTTGGTACAAGGTATGCCTCGTGAGATATCATTTAAAAACTCATAACTTTCTGATCAATAATGTCATGGCAAAATGCACATAGCAACATTATATGTAAAGTTATGAACATAAACAGAAATCATGACTGAAGCGTGTTTTCCAGATAAGTCTGGGGAGTGGCTAAACCAGTTCCTCAGAGACAAAGGGCAAGCTGACAGCTCAGCCAGATCTCAATCAAAGCTGATGGACCATTACCTTTTAAGTGGCCATTCTTTGGCAAGGAAGGGGCAGTGACAAAAATCTACATCTAAACAAAGAAATAGTGTGGAGTTTCCTTTCTTCACCACACTGCCTGTTGCCTTGCTCCCAGCTGGAAATGCTTCTCACAGGCGGGGCTATAAAAAGAAGGGGCAGATAGCCCTCTCTCCCTGCCTATCTCTGGCATTGCATCTAAAAAGACAAAGGAAAACAGCTGTTGGACTCTGATGGGGGTTTGGGGTAGGGTCCTGACCTGAGAGTTTGGTCAGTAATCTGCTGGAGCATGTGGTCAGAAAGTTTGCTTTGCAACTAAGATAGTTTCTTAAGTAGTAAATGCTTTATTTTTTCTTGTAACCATTTCTGAGTTATGTGTCATTACTTACACTCACTTAAAATCTCTCTCGTTATAGTGAATAAACTTGTTTTACTTTTTTATTTAATTGTGTGTTTAAATTGGAGTGTCTGGGTACTCTATGTAAAATAATGAGCTGGCATATTATTCACTGAAAGGAATAACAGACTTAATACTGTATGTTTGTACTATTCAGGAGAGGGCTGGGCAGCACACGACACACATTTCTGGGGAAAGAGCCGGGACTGGGAGTGTGTCGGGGTAACCCTACATCATAACCCAGGCTGGCAAGAGCCAAGGTCTGACTGCACACACAGATGTGGTTAGGCGTGATTTACATGATGGAGGCTGTGAGCAGTCCAGGTTGGAGACTACAGCAGCAAGGCATTGCAAAGGGCACCCCAGGTTACAGGGCAGGGGTGACACATTTACTCATTATTCTGGATTATGCCCTAGGATGTCACAAACAGCTAGAATCTTTGCTTCTGTCATATTTACAATGTTACATTACAACTTTATTTTCGATAAGTGATTTCTATTGGGATTATGCTACACATATCACTTCACTATCCGTAGTTACCCCTATTTCTTTCTATTGGAAATATGAAATACATTGCTACAATTAGAGCATTAGGCACAAACTCTCCTAGTTCTCAGAGGTAGCATTTTAGTATTTTCACTTGTAATATGTGTGTATTACATTTTTTAATATTTCCAGCATCACACACTGATAAACAAGCTGGGGCATGTTGGGTGAGGTGGAGCCTTGCACCACTCCAGCTTCCCAAAGCTCTCCAATGTGCAGTGGGGAAGTGTGCCAACTGTGCCATCTTATATGAGGGTGCAGCTTGAGCTACCCTCTGCAGCTGGCCAGCTCCATGGGCTGGTGTGGTGGTGCCATGGAACCACTTCCTTGTTTCATTTGCCAAACTTTTCTGAGGTGGGTTACAACCCAGTGAATACTAACAAGTGACAACCCTTGAGCTTGAGAGATTCTAAATCCATATACAAGGAAAACTCCCATTTAATACAAAAGGCAGAATTGGACCCTGTATATCCTCAGTGTGCACAAGGGATGCAGAAATTGTTCAGACTGGCCTCTCCCCTGAGCAGCCCTCCCTATGGAAATTCATTGGTGCCAAAGTATATCTCACAGCCAGGGCCATTCACACTAGGGTACATTTCAGTCATAAAGAACTAATTTAACTTGTTGCTGTTGTTGTTACTGATGGCAACTCTCCTTCCTCACAGGCAGAGTTACAAATCACAGTAATTTTACTCCAGTGACTATAAATGCTTCAAAAACCAAAAAGGGGCTTTGCAAGTTAATGTGAAATTATTACAAATAGCATTTATCATAAAATGAAACAATATTTGCCTGGTTAAATTATTAATTTCATTCTGTTGTAAATATAATCTGTGCAAACTTGTCTCATATTTAAAAAATCTTAATGAGATTTTCTAAGCACTGGGTAGCTTTTAGTGTCACTATAGCTAGAGCAGGCATTTTATAAGCAACATGTAAAGTACTGGTTTCAGAGTAACAGCCGTGTTAGTCTGTATTCGTAAAAAGAAAAAAGAAAAAAGGTTACGAGCAGGACAGTGGGGTGGGAGGAAGTTTTGTTTCATGGTCTCTGTGTGTATATGTCTTCTGCAGTTTCCACAATATGCTATGCATCCGATGAAGTGAGCTGTAGCTCACGAAAGCTCATGCTCAAATAAACTGGTTAGTCTCTAAGGTGCCACAAGTACTCCTTTTCTTTTTTCTTTTTATGTAAAGTACTGAATATCTTCCAGGGGCATCATGTAGTGGTGAGGAAACTTGTAACTCTAGCCTGCAAACAATGTTCTTTTTGAACTTGTAAAAGACAACATAAATGCACACCCATATTTAGATTCACTTAAGTTCATATTAAAGATTAACATAATGTGAAATATCTTTTAATGCATTTCTAGTGAAATATTGTAAATAGTGTAGCGTATGCCTTAAATGGTAAAATTAAAATGTACTAGTTGACAAGTCCGGTTGTACAAAGCCATTGTTTGTTTCATTTTGAGTATAGCTTGTTGTACATAACATAAAATTAACTTTAGCCTTTAAAAATCAAGAATCAGCTCAGGTTACAGTGAATCTTCTCTGGAATCAATAAGTAGGGAGAGACCAGACTGGGATGTGAGTCCTACCCACCCTCCCAATCTTTTTATGCTCTAAATGGTGGAGGAAGGAGTAATGTTTATGTAAAAGAAAGTAGATCGTATTGTTATTAGTTTGTTTTGCAAAAGCACCTAGAGGCCTTATTATATTAGATACTGAACAACTATATATGACATAAAGTTCTTTGGAACAGGGACACAATGCACAAATGAGGGGGGAAACAGATGTACAAATAAAGTGATCAGAAAGATGGTCGATACACGTTTCATTATTTATTTTATTTTGTGTTTGGGGAGGGTGGGTTATTTATATGGAAGGAGCTGGAACTGTGATAGCTAAGATTTAATTATGCTGAATGAATAGAATTTAAAGCAGGCAACAGAGACAAACTAGCTAGAGAGGTCTGTCTGAATGGACCAATGGCAACACTTGTACATTTAACTATTTTAGTTTAATTGTAGCCTTCCATAATATACCAAATATGTATTTGTCCTCTTCTCTGGTTAATGTTAATTTTCCTGGTCTACAGACTGAACAGTCTTTGGGTCCAAGCAATACCCAGTGAAAACAGGATTAAACAAATGTTTACAGCTCATGCCTCTAGAAAAGAGGATGGCTCTAGACTGTTCTCAATGGTAGCAGATGACAGAACGAGGAGTAATGGTCTCAAGTTGCAATGGGGGAGGTTTAGATTGGATATTAGGAAAAACTTTTTCACTAAGAGGGTGGTGAAACACTGGAATGCGTTACCTAGGGAGGTGGTAGAATCTCCTTCCTTAGAGGTTTTTAAGGTCAGGCTTGACAAAGCCCTGGCTGGGATGATTTAACTGGGAATTGGTCCTGCTTCGAGCAGGGGGTTGGACTAGATGACCTTCTGGGGTCCCTTCCAACCCTGATATTCTATGATTCTATGAAAAAACCTAATGTGCTGTTGGGTAAAATAATATATCCACTCTCATTTTTTTCACTTTTTAAAAATTATTCTCCTAATTTGGTTATTGTGTTACACCATGACCATATTTCAGTACTAAAAGGCACTGTGAACTAGGGCCTCATTCTGTAAGTGCTTATTATTAATGATTATTATTAGTAGTATTAGTAAATATTTATATTATGGTATAGCCCAAAGGCCCCCATTGGAATTGGGGCTCCATTGTACTGGGTACTATACAACCATAGAAAAGAGGCAACATTTGCCTCAGAGTCACTCAGGTGAGTAACTTTCCTCAGGTGAGTATATACTTCTACTGACTAGTCTTAACTTTTTGCACTTTACAACCTTATTTAGCGCACTCAGAGCCTTATGCCTCCATCCCGAAGAGATGTATATTATCAATTCCTTTATTGATGAGGTAACTGAGGTACAAAGGGGCTGACTTGTCCAAAGTCACATAGGAAGTTTCCTTGGAATAGAATCTTCATTTTTGCTGTGGAAGTCTGATGTCTTATCAATCAAATCATAGTACTTCTGAGGCAAGTGGCTTTAAATCCCCTGCCTCAGGTAACCCTATCTGGAAAATGATACACATTTTTGTAAAGCACTTTGAGATCTAGAAAGGCAATGCACTAAGGAGGTATAAAGGATTACTATTAACCTAATTATAAATTCTTTCAAGAAACTTGTGTTAGTTGAGCTTCAGAGCAAAGGGGTCAGGGCATGGTGGGATGGAGAACTTACCACTGTGTTGATTTTCCCTGTCTTGTGCCACATTTAGTTATATCCAGTGAATGGTCTAGTTATTATGTAGTTCTTCCTTGAGTGCAGGGGACTGGACTAGATGATGTCTCAAGGTCTCTTCCAGTCCTGCACTTCTATGAGGGAGAGGGAGGGGACGAGGGAGAAAAGACTGCAGTAGGCTCCAAGTTACTCCATGGCCACTCACTGCATCGGTCCAATGCCTGGCCTGGCTACTCAGACTGGCTGCTAGACTGAAGATTTTAACCTTAGTAATTACTAGGTAAACTGTAGAGCAGCGTCTTCTCATTTTCACATAGTACAGCAACACCCAATCAATACTGCTTCCCAGATGTTTCAGTGTCTATTGGTCACATTAGCCATTCAATAAGTCTAACGCAAACAGATATTTATGACCTCAGATATTTCTCAACAGGTCTACAGCACCATCTAGTGGGTTTTAAGTGTCATCATTAGAGAAGGGAAAACATTCCACTGGAGAACATTAATCTAACCATTTACCAGTGAATAAAATATTTGAGTCTGCATGGAAGACAAGAAAGTCAAAACAAAAATTATAATACATAATAAATGTACGTAAAGCAAAATATTAAGAAATCATTATTTTGAAAGTCTAGATCCTAAGAGATTTGTGTTTCCACAACCTTTTCTATAATCTTAACGAGGAAAGGGAAATGAAATTCAATGTGACAATTGTTTTCTTAGAACAAAAGTATCTTAAACCACCATGCAATTATATTCACAAAACTCCTTTAAGCATGTTACAATCCTCATACCTATAAACAAGGTATTTTACATGCTATTTAATTAACAGATTGATCTGTGTAATTTTGCCTGTGCTTTGTATGAAACGCATTAATATAATTGCAGTCCCATCAGATATCCAGGACCATTTTTTCAGAAATGACGTGTATGAATGATAAATTCTTGGGACAAGCGTGACATTTCCATTTTGATTGATGCAGTTGGCATAGTTGACGTTTATTAAACTGGGTTTTGTGCTGAACTTTATCATGTGGCTTGTGCTCAGTGATTATCACAGTCACTGTAGCTCACATAGCATCGCATGTATCAATAAGAACCAGAAATAGGGTCTCATTAATTTTAAGTCAGACGACATCCTAAGATCTTAACATTAACTAAAAGTCCAGATAGTAGCAGACAATGTGCATGACTCTCCAGGTGTTTAAACCTATCTCTGGTAGCACTTTGCAAGTATGAAATCCACTGCAGAGCTGTAGGAAGGTCCTGCCAAAGGTTAATATGTTAATGAAATGACTAATATTTGTGAAATACTAGGCCGGGTCAAATGGTCAGTCTTTCAAAGTTTTCAGACTGAATAAATGAGTTTGAAATTCTTAATAAAAAATAAAACTGAGATCTAAAATTCACAGTATTCAATTTTTGTTTACACCAACTAATGTTCCCTTTAATTTTTTCCCTTTAAATGTTCCCTTTAAATTTGTGAGTAGAGCAAATGGTGACTCAAGCTTAAGTTTATTTCAAACCTGTGAATGCAAGTCTATCCAACTCCCATTCCTTCCTCTCCTCCCTCATTCAGTCTAACCTGTCATTCACTCCTTCCTTTTCCTTCCTCATTCCATTCTCAACATTCATTATTACTTCCTCTCCACTACTCTCACTCTCCTGCACTCTCCCTTTCACTTTCCCTCCTCTCTTCTCCCACTTCCTCCCCCAGTGCCACACGATCTATCCTTCCAGTGTGTGCTGTGTGCGTGTGTAGATGGACAAAAGTCAGAAGGGAAAAAAGAAGGAAGGGAGGGAGAGCTCTGGGGGTCTTTTCTCCCCCCCATCCTAGATTAGTAGAAGCATTCAAAGGAAGGGAGATCCCTTGACCTTCTTTATCTCCCACCCAGTGCTAGGGGCCTTGCCTCTCTTCTTCTTTCTTGCCCAGCTGATGCCATCAGAAGCAGCAGAGGGAAGGGGGGAAATGAAAAGCCCAAGTAGGAAAGAGAGAATGAAAGACATAGAAGAGGGTGGTGGGAGGGAAAGGAGAGCTGTAGGACAGGATAGTGGAAGGATCTTGACAAATTTATTTATCAGTGAGTACATTTCTCCTGCTGATTACATCCCTCTTCTCCCATTCTACTGGAAGAATCAGAATTCAATAAAAGTAGCAAGTAGTATCCCCAGCAAGGAGGCAAGCATATTCAAGAGGTGTCTTGGAGTACCTTGCACTAGAAATCTGTCTCTATGGAGGCCTTGAGCTGTACTAGATAATAGTTGATGAATGTGTGAGGTTAAGACCATCTGGTGACCTGCAGACTGTAAGGGTTATGGCCACTGTCCTGCAGTAGGAAATCTTCTGGTGCAGTGTCCTGTTACCAATACTGGTGTTAAGTCATATTCATACTGGTCAATATTCAACATATTCAACTAGCCAGTTGCTTAAGGTGGTCTTAGAGACCACAACTATCTTTGAACCATAGAAGTAAAAAGTCTTAGTTGTGAGGGAAATAGCCTAAATGAGAGCTGGCTTGGTATAAACTAACTTTATCTTACATGGAATTTATTTTAACAAGATCTAAAACAACTCCCTTCAAGCTTAAAAGTTGCTATCAATAAGACATAGGCACAGACACTTAAAAAGTATTTAGGTGTTGATCCACTTCGCATTGCCAAGTGTAACCCCTAGAAGCCCTGATACCCAGAGGAATTTTCAGCCCCCAAGCTAGGTGCCCAGACTCCCCATATGAGACATGGGAGAGTCAGGTGCCTCAGGAAGGTATTTTCAGAAGCTGGTCCTCTGAGTGGAGAGCTGCCTAAGCTAGCCAGGAGTCAATGCTGAGGAGATGAAGGGCTTAGGTGCTCAAGCAGTTTGACCTGGTGAACCTGACTGATGGCCAGCGATCACCACCTGCTTGGGATCGATCCTCAGGTGTGAACCTTCGCCTGGAATTAGGCACCTAAGCCAGGTCAGCTGCTTAGGTAGCCCACACCATAGCAGCTGAAACCATCTCTCTCTCTGTAACCCCAGAACTAAACTAAACTAAACCACAGCCATTTTGGGTGCACTTAGCCACCATTGATTAAAAGCAGAACACCAGATAGCTAGGAATAATTGTCAGGGTTCTCATAGGCCAGGCCAAATTGCTGTGGTTGCAGCTTTGCTAATCAGAATGAGAGGAGGGGAAAAGAGTTAACAGACCATAAGAATAGAAGAGTGTAAGTGGATAGCGATGTTGGATTTGGGGCTCCTAACATATAAATTTATTATGGCTAGAAATACTTGGAATGTTTTGTTGAGAAGAGATAATGAGTAATTTGTTGAAGCTAGGAGAATCGGTGACCCAGTAGGGGTTAATATGGTAACCCCCTGGGGGTTACTATGAGTTATGTGTTTTGTGAGAGCTGGTTATAAAAGATGAAGTAAGAGTAAACACCTTAGAGCAGTCCAAGGGAGCTTTTCTTTGGGCAAGGAGCTGACACCTAAACTCCCCATCAGGGGGAGAGGAGGGCCCCTGGAAGCCTGGCTGGTGATCACTGTTCAAAGGGGAATGGGCCATCTCTGCGCCACTGATTGGACTAGGAGGTCAAAGAAATAAGGTGTCTAAAGCACATCCACCTTATTTGATGTGAACCTACAAAGAATCCTGGGTAACAGAGGAATAATGAAGATGGAAAACAGATATCTAAACTCCTTCCCTCAATCCAGGAAATGCTCAGAGTCAAGGAAGTGCAGGCAAAGTGTGAGGGCCTGAATGTCCCTGAAGGTGAACCAGGCCATTCTGCAAACAGGAGATGAAGGGGAACAATTACTAGTGAAAACTTCTCTCCCCCCTTGGGTTATGGGGTACCAAATAAAGCAATCCTTCTCATGTTTACTTCTTGAGACAAATGACCATAAAGGGGCTCAAGAACATAGGCATCACCCTGAATTCCAAGTTGCCCCTGTTGGTTGATGTATGCCATTGCAATTACTGTAGGTTGTTGTGGTGGACCATCATAGGTCACAAGGCTTGTCTGATAGTCGTGACTGTCCCATGCTCTGCAGAGCTCCCAAAGACCTTGATTGGGATATTGTCTAAAAAATGTTTACCATATATTCATATATGGTATATTACCAAGCAAAAGTGAGACTCTGAGCAAACACTCGTCTGGGATCTAATAGACTTCTTACCATTAAGCTATCCCCACATCCTCTAAACAGTGGATGGAGTTCTCTCTTTCCAGGTGGATCTCTACATTTTTTTCTCAGGCTACCAGAATTACTGTAGATAACATGTTCAACATTGGAAGAAAATGTAAGATACTATATATGCCTTTTAGACAGTGTTTCCTTTTACCAATATGCCCATCACTGGACCTAAGTATGAGCTCACTTACTTTATTTCCAAAGACACGCCTTTTTAAAACAAATATCTCTGCTTTATTATTGAGATGACAGCTTCCATTGATAGAGAGAGCAGAGAATGAAGATGAAAAATATTGCTAAAAATGTTTGTATGTCATATTTTTAGAAAAGGATTATTTAGCTATCTACAATATTAAAACTAATCACTGACATCTTCATTTAAGAACAGTCCTAAATGAAACTAGAACACTATTTTCTAATGTGCTGGCTTTGTTTGTGGCTTCTAGTTACCAAGAGTTACATGAACATATTTAAAACACCATATAAAACTTCAAGTACTTGTTTAAAGTTTACTATAGTGCTGCAAACTTCTACAAAACATGATATAAGAAAAATTACATTTAAAATTATATGACTGCAAAACTGTAAACCTCAACAATAGCTCAGTCTCATCTATTTTTATTGTTAGAAAATGTTGCATATCTCCCATTTATCTGAGTGTTTTTATTATTGCTTAATCTACAAAAGACTAATTTTAACAGTTAATCAAGAAACACTGACCTAGGAGAAAATAATTTCTTCAACTTGTGATATTACCACAGTCTTCCCAGCTTGGATCAATAAAAGATAGTTAACCAGTAATAGAAAAAAGAACTGGCACAATAAACTGTAAGGTTATCACTTATCATCACTGTAAAATAGAATGCTAGTGGTTGCTAGGCATTTAGTTTAGGTCTTCAACCCATCATAGACTACAGCTGACAGCTTTGATATCCATGATTGATTGATCTACTTGATTGATGTAATTGAATGTGACAGAGTGCTGCATTTTATAATGTCTTAAGTTTTTAAATGGAGCACTGAATTATATACCTTACATTTAGGAACAGTGTTTCAACCAACTTAATAACCAGTGTTCACAATAGCATTTGAAAATACAGCCCAACTCTGCTGCTCTATTATCTGCAACTCAGTGGTAAAATCCTTTGGAAACCATTTATCTATTATTCCCTTCTTCTCTGGAAGACAATTTTCTGCAGAGTAAATGCTAGCTAAGCACTGAGACTTTGGTAAAAGAAACCTTTTTACTTGTGACAGCCACAAGCAATTCTCCAGTTGAACTTCGGTGCACCTCCCACTTTCTCTCTCCGTGAGCAACACCACAGCAAAACCTGACATCACATTAGCAATATAATAGAGAGATAATATACATGGCACCAATTCATACAACTGCATTCTCTGCAGAGATTAGGCCAGCTAGATGGGATAGTGTGAATGGTCAGATATCTCTGTCACCTACAGATCACCAAGGATTGCTAATCACCATTTATTTCTACATCTGCATGTCTGACATGGACTGGCATCATCACAGCACAACCATAGGGGAGTATAGATGGATTAGGGCTGAAACAAAGTGATTTTTTTCCATCAGTCTTTACCACAGTGGATGTTGGGCAGATATCTCACCCAGACCTGCTCTTTTCTGGTAATAAAGAGGAGCTACTATCAGAGATCGAGGTGTCAGAAGAAGAGGTACTGGACCAAAAACGATAACTTAAAAAGCAATAAACTACCAGATGCAGATAGTACATCCAAGAATTCTGAAGGAGCTGAGGTATAAAGTGGAGAACACCTAATCAAAATTGGCAATCTCATTAAATACTGTTTCCAGAGGATTGGAGGAGAGCAAGTGATGTACCTATTCTTGAGAGAGGACCCAGGGGTGATCCAAGTAATTGTAGACCAGTGAGTCTTATATCTGTACCCAGCAAATTGTAGAAACAGTAACAAAACACCTGGAAGATCATGTGCCTTACCAGCACAATTTCTGCAAAGGAACATTGTGTCTCATCTCAGAAACCTCAATGAAGTAGTGGATAAGGAGAACCATTTGACAATTTTTTCTTAAGACTTCCAAAATGTCTTTGACAAGGTCCCTCATAAGAGACTACTACAGAAGTTTAATAGTCATGGTGGGAGAAGCAAAGGAGTGTCATGACTCAGAAAACAAAGAGTAGGATTACATGGTCAATGTTCATCATGGCAAAAGTTTAACAGTGAGGTGCCTCAACATTCTGTACCAGTGTTATTTAATATTAATAATCTGAAAAGGGGAACGAGTAGTGAAATAGTGAAATTTGCCAATTGCACAATTATTTAGGTTAGTCAAGCACAAAAACGTCTGTGAGGAACTTCAGAGAAACTTATGTAAGCTAACATTAACACAACATGATGACAAATTATTTTTAATGCTGATAAAAACAAAGTGATGCACACTGGAAAGAAAAGTTTAAACTACCCCTACACCTTACAGGTTCCTAAATTAACTGTCAGTTCAAGAAAGGAACCAGGCAGCATCATAGGCTGCTCAATGAAAACCTCTTTTCAATGTTCAGGTGCAGTCAAAAAAGCAAATAAGATGGCAGGATGCATAAGGAATGAGAGAATAATATGGAAAATACTATAATACTGTTACATAAATCAATGGCGTGTCCTCATCTGGAATACTTTTGTGCAGTACTGGTCACCCTATCTCAAAAGAGCTATTGCAGAACTAGATGAGATTCAGAGAAGGGTGACAGAAATGATCAAAGGCTTGGGAAAAATCTTATATTATGAAAGATTGGGATTGTCTGTCTTAGAAAGGAGGCAACTGAGAGGGCACAAGTATGTACAACAGTGAACGGCAGCTTCCATTTTCCCAATTTCATAATATAAGAGCTTGGTGACATTCAGTGAAACTAACTGGGAAATTCAAAAGTGATAAAAGGAAATACTTTTTCACACAACACATAATTAGACCACAGAACTCACTTCCACAGTAAGTTGTTCAAGCCAAGAACTTAGCAAGATTAATAAAAGGGACTGGAGATTTATATGGATGACAATATCATCCTGGGTTATCATAATTAATGATAAAATGTTGTAAGGAATATTAAATCTCATGATTCAGGGCTTAAGCCATTCTCTAACCATTAGAGATCAAGATAAAACAATGTGTGGGCATGTTATCCTATATTTGCCTACTTTGAGGTTCTTACACCTTCCTCTGAAGCAGCTGGTACTGACCATGGGATACTGGACTAGATGGACCTTGGGTCTATTGCAATATGTCAGCACCAGTGTTCCTAACTATTGGTATTTAAACCTAGCCTAACTGTCCCATGCTAACCTGGTGACAAATATTGTTATGTTATTGTTGTGATGTCATTCTCAGAGATACTGCTTTTGGAGTTGTACTTCCAGGCAGTAATGTAGCTAGACATTTGTAGACACATTTGTTGATGTGTTGTTGCCTCTCTTCAGTATACTCACAACCTCCCATAGATGACATGTCATCACAAACCATATGGTCTGTAGCACACAATGAGTCAGGGACATCCAACATTGTGTAGTGGGGTGGGGAAGAGGTGGACGCCTTCAAAACAGGATTTAAGGGGGGCTTACGTATTGCATGCAGCTGCTATGTGCCCTGTGAACAGTGTGTGGCATTTCATTCATAGAGAGGAAATTATACCTTTAAAGTAGGAGTGGCATTAATACATTCATCAAGATGAGAACAGATTCTGGCAGGTTTGCAAAAAAGCCAGGAGAATATTTTTGGTATGTGGTTAAAAAGACATCTTCATCTTGTCTAATCCTTTTTTAAAACCTCTTCTCAGCAGCGTGGGTCTCCACTCACAGCATCTTTCCAGAAAGTGAAGACTAACTGAAACATAAAATGTGTTTGAATTTTGACAACTTCTCTCCTTCAGCAAATAGTTTTGAGAGTCAGCATGAATTGAGGGGACTGAAAATGCAGGGTCTAGAACCTACAAACTCCTGCATACTAATCCCAGTTCTGCACTAACAAACTGTGTGGCTTTGGGCAAATCATGTAACCTCTCTCCTTCAATTTTCCAAGTAAAACTGGATACTTCTTACCTCTCTCCATCCCTCCTGGGAGTGCTGTGTTGATTACAGTAGCCAATGTATATACACCACACAACTCTGAAAATGGAAAGCACTAGTATTTTCAGGTCTGCAAGATGCGATAGTTAGTCTCCTTGCAAGGGCCTGCAGGAAAGGGAACTGCAACACACTGACTTCCATATGAATTGTTTATTGAATAAATACATGCATCATAATGTAGAATTACATGAGCAAAAAAGGCAATCTGTACAAAATAGATCACACTTTGTTCTCATTTCAACTCTCATCAATTGCCCCATCTCTGCTAAAGAAAGGATTCCAAACAAAAGATTCATCTCTTTTAATCCAAGTGACACACGGTGATTTGTGTTTGGATTATGCCAGCTCTGAATTTAAGAGTGCTGGTCTTCTTCCCAGTGAAGCGCAGCATTTCTAAAAAATGTTTCCATACCACAGAACATAAATGTTGGTAAATACAGCTAACAAAGCTCATTTTTGTTTTAAAACATATTTTAAACACCTTTATATGTTCATATGCTAAGGCACGGGATAAAACAAACAAACCACATGGAAAGCTAATGAGCTGACATTCAAACCTTGACTTACTAACGAGACAGGTTTTTTTGGACCAAAAGGAAAAATAAACATCCTCGCTTTTTTCTTTTCCCAAACAAAAGAACAAGCCAGGACTAACAGTTACTATGACACACAGATTTTTTTACGCACTACCTAGGGCAGAAAAAGACACTCTTACTTGGACCGAATTGTTCTGATCCATTTTTACGCAAGGCCAGATTTTCGTAAAGCACCCAGCAGTGAGTACTGAGAACAAACAGGAGCTGTTGGGTGCTCAATTATTTTGAAAATGTGGCCTCTTCATTTTAGGTACCTAAGTGGAGCTGGGCTATCTTGAGAATCTAGGCCCGACGGTGAGTGCTGAGCTATTTTGAAAATTGGTACTATAAATTCTACATTTACTTTCTCCTCCATTTTGTGTTACTACCACTTGTCTTGACCACAAACACCGCATTTTCCCCCTACGGACTAAAGAAGGAAAAACATGCAGTTATTTGTGATCCAGCACAAAGTCTAACTTCTTCCTCAAGTTAGCATTTAGAGTTGAACCATAGTGGGGCTGAAAATTTAGCCTTTAGATAGGGATTGAACTCCTTGATGTCACTGGTCATGGTGTTAACCACAGCTGTCAACTACATTTACACCAAAAATCCTTCCTCCTAGAAGCTGAACTGAGGCAAAAGGCAATGCCACTGAGCTACACCTCCCTTACTTACATCAGCTCTTACTTTCTGCACCTTCATTTGCATCTACATCAATTCTCTCTCTGTTCCTCCTCCCTACAGTGTAAAGGGATAAATGACTATTCCACAAGGAAAGTTATATTTCGTAATATATTGCATTGTGTGTGTAGATAATGAATGTGTGTACATATTTATACATAACCATTAATATAGAGTGGAACCTTTAGTGAACTTGAACAAGAGGCAGACTTGTTATATGAAGTGGGAAATTCTCCAGTTTTCTTATGGTTATAGGGCTCTCTGTACAGCTCAGTCCTGCAGTCTAAATGCTTGCAAAACTCCCAGTGAGAGTTTTGTCTGCTGACGTTGTTCTGTGAAATAAAATGACCTCACTATAAAAGAGTTCCACTGTATATATACGTATGTGTGTAATAGATAAATTGTGTGAAAATACAGACTGATATCAAACTAAAATGGGCTGATGCTTAATTTTGATGGAAACTACAGGCTACGTCTACGGTAGGCACTTTGGTATATTTAGTAACGTAGGTATATTCTACATCTAGAATTAAGGTTCTGTCAGTAATTATATTGTAAAGCTATTTTTTCAGGAGTTTATTCTGCCTTAAAAATTCTTTCTTGGCTAAGACTCAATTCCAGACTCTTAACTAAATACTACACTTCTGTTGTCTAATTGCATATTTACCCAAGATCATGAGGCTAATGGCTCTGAAAGAGCTGCACTGGTCTCTTGCGTTCATAATGCACATTTTATAACAGTCTGAGAAAGCTTTCAAAAAGGAAAACAAATGGGATACAAAAACAGCCCTCCTGTGATTCACAGCAGGAAGGTTGTAGTGGCTTGTCCTCAACTCTCAATTGTCTACTTTCTTGCTGGTGTGTGTTATCTACATTGTTGTGGGTCCTGGTAGAAGAATACAGCAATGTTTCAAAAGAACCTACCTGGCACATGGTAGCAGTGGGGGTGCATTTTGCCTCATGTACCAGGTACATCAGGCAGCAATGAAGCAATTACGGAGAGTGTCAACTCTGGATTTCATGGGGGTTTTCCAGTTTGTGCTCCACTGTAATATTATACATATTCTGTATAATAAAAAGACTACTGTGTCTATTTGATGAGCCTGAATTATAAGATGCTTCATATACCTTATTTGTCAGTGTAATGACAATACAATTGTTAGGACAGTCCACGAGTGGTTATTTATTAGACCTGGTTTCTAATATGGAAGTTGACTGTCCTCACCGTTCTTTCAGAAGATCATAGGTACAGTGCTATAAATTATGGGGAATAAATTACACCAATAAGAAATAATAAGTCAATCTTCATAATAAAATATTGTACTGTTTATAAGTCTTCATTCCTGCATCAAATGAAACCCCAGATTTATATGCGTAGATTCATGGACCATGACAATCCTTTCTTCATACGTTTCTAGAATTCTCAACTCTAAAACACATTTATTATATTCTCTAGAATGACTTTCCATAATACATTTCTATATAAATATTAAAATATTAATGTTGTGTACATTTTCTTTTACTAGCCTTACAGGGCCAGAATCACACTGTTAAATCTTAATAATGTCTTTCAATTAAAAAAAAAATCCACAAAATTAATCATTTTAAGACCATTTTGCTGCAAGGTCAAAACTAGATTTGTCCAAAGAATTTAACATGCATTTAGAAGAAAATATCTATATCCTTGATCTGTTTTCTTCTGACTTCAAACCAGGATGGAAAAATTATATAAAAAAAAATAGTATATATTTACATGGTACAGTGTACCTCGGTGATATATAAAACAAGGCAGGAAAACAGCAGAACAGCATCTTTTCACTTTCTAATAGGTACAACTGCCATAAAGTTCAATTTAAACACAAGAGGTTACTCTACCATACCATTGCACATTACAGTAACATCATGAAAAGTAGTTCACCAAATTAAAATACAAAGTTTAACAATAAGATTGGCTAAATCTACATATCATGTCCAAGTATTATAAAACTACTGGGGTGTGTCTAATAAGTAAATAAATGAAGCTATAAAAATAATATTGATACATCTGTGAGAACAATGCTTTTAAAATATATAAAGGTTAGCAAAAGTATGCTAGGGGGAACTCCTGGTGTCTAATGGTGCCTAGGTTACAACATGTGGCTTTGTACCATCTTCTGTTAAGTCATACCTAAAAAGGGACAGAGCAAAGAGGAATTATTATTTAAAGTAGAGTTATGTTATTGAAAACCCACCAAAACATTACCATACTCACCACTGGGTCCAGCCTTTGGTGAGTTCTTCAGATGCCAGAGGTATCAATAACTGTGAGAGGGATGTTAAATAGACAATCAATGCACTGGGTGCATATTTAAGTCTAAACTTCTCTTTAAATGGTCAGAATTTGACACTGGGCTACACTGAAAGCAATATTGCCAGCAGAGAGCATTTTACACACATGCTGGCATATGTATTTGATACCGGTTGATTTCTAGAGGAGGTTTAAGTTGTTGATTTTGATCTATAAGTAGTTTGGGTCCAGGCCACTCGAAAGATCAACGTTCGCTCCTGTGATATCATGGCAGCTCTGAGTGGCTGATATGCTCATGCTAAAAGCCCCCTAGTTTAAATGGGAGGAAGCTGGCAGCAGACAATTCATTGTGAAAGGTATGAAAGGTCCTCAGGTCTGGAATCCCTTACTCAGTCCATCAGAGCCCAGATCTGGTGACTTCCAGGACTGCAGGTCTTGCCTGTTTTTCCCCAAAACCTTTCCTGGGCATTGTGGAGATTAAAGAGGTCTTGCAGGATGGTGAACTGGGTTGACAGATTAACTTGTTCAGGGGCACAGAAGGTCTTTGACAGAGGTTCTCTTCATGTCTTTGTACATTTTGTTATTTTAATTACTGTGTGTGAATTTCTTGTGTGTACTTTGAAAAGTGCTTTGAAAAGTTCAGTTCCACACCAAGTAAATATGCCCTTACAATGGCCCTACAATTACTTGCAGGAATAATAATTTAAAGTAAATCAAGTGGCTCAGATCCCATTTTCAGGATCTGCAATTCTGGGAGACCATTTTCTGGAATTTCATCCATGTTCTATTACCCCTTATCTGTCTGCACCATCACTAAGTTAGGCATTTAGAACACTTGTATACATTTCTGCAGGAGTGTATTATCCTCCCACTTTCTGACATCTCCTGGTCTGCCATTCTTCCCACCCCTTGTCATTTGTTCCTGTCCTCACTGAGGCTTGAGATATAGAATGCCACTGATTTTGAAAAACAATAGATCTGAACCAGGCACTCACTCAATCAGGCTTAGGCCCAAGGGTTTTAGTCTTTATAGCTGTGACTTGCTACATGACATTTTTCAGCATGTTTTCAACTTACCTTGCCAAGCAGCCCTTTGTCTTTGGACAAGAAACCACCACTGTTCTTCACTGCTACATCTAGTGTCCTCTTCTGCACGTCAGGTAGAGAAACACTGAAATCAAAGCTAACATGGAAAAAATATTGTTTTAGTGAGGATTTCGTGCCTGAAACATGTAACATGCTTTGAACTGTGCTAGTTTTGTTGCTTCTGCTAAACACCACAATTCTCATTGACCCATTTCTAGAGCATTTCTTTTACACCACAAAATAAAAGCATACAACAAATAAGGTATGGACTATAGAGGGAGAAAAAGAAGGAAGAGAGGAGGATAATCCCACTGTCCTGTCCAACATTTCCCTTCAATAAAGTGTTCAAGGCTTAAATCAAATGTTCAGAGCTATAGGGTTTGATCCTGTTCCTAGCACCTAGTGCTAATCAATGGGCTGATGATTGGTTATCTGGGGGAAATAGGAGGAGGAATCCTACTCTCCAGGCTGTAGTGCTGCTTCTCATTTTATAATCAAGATTCAAGGCTGCATCAGACTCCATGGCTCAATGTCCCCATTCTCCAGGGGGAAACACTGGTGGATCTGTACAGCAGCAGAGCCACTGGCCCTCATGCCCTTCTGTCAGAGTCCCTTCCCAATTCTTCCCCACAACAGCACACAAGGAACCAAGCAGACTGAAATCCTCCCCACTCACAGAGTGGAATGCATTTTGTTCCTTTACATCTGGGACCTCTGCACTTCTGGAGAGTGAGGGAAGCCTCTATACCATAATGACTCCAGCTGAGCATTCACATCTATTGTCACCTGACCCACTGCTCTGTAAAGCACTTTGTTTTGTCAAACAAAGAAACTCAAATCTGTCACCTGGATGGGGGAGGATGGAGATGTAGTCTTCGGGAAGCCTCCGTGGATTTTAACAACCGTTTTGTTTTTCTTGTCTATTTTTAAAGATCTAAAAACCAGGGCTCTGGTAGCAAAGTGGACTGATGCTACTCCAACATTTGACTGACTGAAGATAGACCCCTCCTTCCATTATACAAAAGACCAGATGTGCTGGTCTACTGACCTGGCTACAGGTAAACGCCAAGCACACTAGCATTCCCTGCTACAGTCCCAAATCTTTGTAAGGACTGAGCAAGGGTTACTGTCAGAAGCTCATTTGTGTGGAGGGTGCACTTGGGACCGAGACACTTTGGCCATTCTACAAAGGGAAGATCTTGTTTCCAGACTGGCTTTGTAATGGAGAAGTCTTGCAAGGCAGGCTAGGAAATAATCCTCACAGGAAACATGCCACTTTGAAAGGCCCTCTTCTGCCTCAGTACTGGCATGCTGGCAAACAGGCCTAGTTCCAGGCAGAATGATCACACAGAGGCAGGAAAAAGAGCCACTATTTAAAATCCTCAGCCTATGACTGCCCCATGTTGCTCAGGAGACTGGGAGTAACCTCAGCTTTCTTTGGTGTTTTTAGGCTTTGATTTATTATTTTTGTGCCTTGATTTTCTGTTTACAGGTTTAATGTATACATATGTTCCATCATTTATAATGTTGCTCTTTCTGTGGTGCCAAACGCCACCTGTGGGATTACTATTTTTTGCCAGTAAACCTTGGTTTCTACAATACCACAGGTCAAGCTAGTGCAGTGCACATACCCAATATCACACCTTGAATATGAAACGCGTTCTAGAAAACCAAATTCTGATCTTATTCCATAGCTTATTTTCAAAGCTCTGAAATACTGATTTAAACAGCAGAATTCTCTCTGATGTAGCCTAAATCTCTTATCTACATTGCAGATCTGTGCTATGTATTCTTCATGTACAATGTCCATCAATGTCAGTGTGGACTGAAGAGGAAAATTTTGCCCCAAGTCTTTCCTACTCCCTGAAGCAGAAGCAAATCCATGTATTTTTTAATTCATGAAACCAATCAACATGGAAAGCAGGCTATTTATAATGCAATATATAGGAACAGAGACAACTCTGGCTTTTTAAACCTATCTTATGTTCACAAGAGGTATTGGTAAGTTTTAAACTTTTAATCATTTTAACACAAAAACCAATAAAAAGTTAACTTGGTTATTTGTTGGTTCTCAAGAGTTAGAACACAGAGTGAAACTGTTGGTTACAATGAAGCTGTATATGAAATTTAATGTTTGAAAGCCTTACAAATTCATATAAAAATCTAATTTCACTTATACCAACATCATATTTACAAAGGGCATGGATGTTGCCCTGATACCTTTGTAAATTGGTCTTGATCTGAATCAGCCTCAAAATACAAACAATACTTTTAGGTCCTACCTACATTAGGCAAATTTTTTCAGAAGTTTCCCACTTCTACTAACACCTGTTTGTCTCTAAAGGTATTACGAATGGTGAGACCCATAATGTAGACACCTCACTAGCTGCTAACACGACTTGAATAAATGTATTAATGAGAACTTCTCTGAGCAAGATTAGATGACATAGAGCTTAAAATGCCAGTCAGCTACCCATCTAGGGCTCTCAGTGTTCCTAATATCAGTGGAGTCAAATCAGTTAGCAGCAGTGAGACACGTCTGAAAACTTTCAGCTCTGAAGAAATGTCTTTAGGCTGTGTTTGCACTAGCAAAAGTGGGACTTCTAATTCATTACCAGTGCTAACAACAGTGGAAGCTCTATAACAGATCAAGCTCAAGGATTAAATTATATGGCGATAAAGACAAGTGCCCTGTCTACACTACTGTTTCCACCAATTCCCATTGGTAGAAGAGACTGGTGGTGAATTACAGGGACAAATTTGTGTCAGACTAGACAAGGCCTTAATGAAGTCACTGGGAACAGACAGAGTAAAACACAAAAACCTGAGTAAGAATCTAAGGATGACTCTTTGTTTGAAAATTTCCAGCCTACCTCTAGTTCATGCAATAGAAGTTTAACAGCTTTGCCTATTACATAATGTAAAACTAGTAAACTGAAAATGCAACATACGTTTGATCGAACACTGGGTTTAATGTCTTCTTTGATACATGTGTTTTTCTTCTTCCTGATCTTCTCTTGTCAGGTAATAAATACATTCGGACATACGGGTCAGATCCCTCCTCTGAAAAGGCGATTAAATTTCTGTGATTAAAGAACCCAAAGAGAATCCCCACCCAAAGAGAAAAACAGGTTAGAACATAGTTAGAGCTTGTTAAATACAACAAGGAGAAATGTGCTTGCTTCCTATTTGGCTGCACTTTTTTAGTCGACTTACACTTTCATCCTTTGTTAAATTAAGAAACTGCTGATGATTGTTTGGCCAAAAGTGACTAAGTGGGGACATGAAGTGAACTACAAGTATTTGAGTCATGTAGACATTGCAGAGGGAGAAGAATTGCTTAGGGAGAACTAAAGGTGATAGACACCTGGGAAGGATATGATGAATTGAACAGAACAATACCTGGAAAAAATTCCTAACAATTGAATACTTAACACTGTGGGAAAGTCTTCTAAAATAAGTGGAGAAAGCCCAAGTGCCTGCAAGATTTCAAACTAGGCTGGACAAAAAACTAACAAAACATACTCTAGGGAAAAATCCTGCCTTGCAAGCGAGATTGACTACATGGCTTAACAGTAAGGCTAAGATTTTGTCATGCATATTTTTAGTAAGAGTCATGGACAGGTCACAAAAAGAAAAGGAGTGCTTGTGGCACCTTGGAGACTAACAGGTCACAGGCAATAAAGAAAAATTCACAGAAGCCCATGACCTGTCCATGACTTTTACTAAAAATATGCGTGACAAAATGGGGAGCTGCAAGGTCACCATACTGCCCACAGAGGCCCCGGCTTGGAGCTGCAGGATCCCCCCCCCCCCCACCTACTGTGGCCAGAAGCTGTGGGGCACCCATGCTCCCAGCCATTGCAGGTGGTGGGGGGACCCCGCAGCTCCCAGCTGCCGTGGGCTGAAGTCACACAGGTCTCTGGAAGTCACGGATTCCGTGACAAAGTCGTAGCCTTACTTAACAGCAATTTTCCACCTCTCTAACTTCTATAAAATTGTCACTGTAATTTAGAAGGTTCAGAGCATTCATTTAATCTCCTATATGTGTATCTATTATGTTTAATATATGAAAACCTGCTGTGCTTTGAGCACCAAGCCAAGTGGAAATAAGCCTTTTGAAATACATTAAGTTCTCTGACAGGTGAGTGTGAAGACAATAGTCAACTTTTTTGAGCTGTTTACTACCAGCATTGCATTTCTGCAGTGTTGGATGTTGTTACACTAGCAATAATTGCTTGTTAGTGGGTACTATTAATTGTAATGCAGTAGTTCCCAGCAGCACCAATTGAGATCAGAGCCCTGTTGTGATAGGTGCTATATTAATACCTAGTAAGAGATAGTCCTGTTGTGTTAATTTGGATAGACTATGTGGTCTAAAAGTATTACACATGACCCAGTCCAACATTACACAGTATTAAACAAGGTTTGGCATTTGGTATACAGAGACCTCAGCCTGCTTAGTACCATGGCAAACACAGCATTAAAATCCTTTTAGCATTTTATTAGAGAAACAGAAAAAGGAAAAACAGTTAAAGCATTTGAGATACAAAGTATTAAATAAGGTTTTCATTTTAACAACATCTTTCCCTTTCCCTTTAGCTGAAGAGAATTTTTAGAAGAAAACCTCCCTTTGTTTAACAGTCTCTTAGATGGTATCGAAGATGGTAATAACTGTTCTTTTGAGGAAAAGAGAAGAAGTTAGCTGAGCAGGGATAGTGCTGCTGTTGCGGCTGTTATTAAAGTCCGATTGTGTTGTCTAAGAAGACAAGACAAACGGAGAAAAAAGAACAGCAAAGATAGAAAATGCAGCTTCTGTCTCTGGTGCTGACTTGCACTTGCAATCTCACTGCTAGGAAAACACAGGCACAACAGATGGTCTTGTCAGCTACTCTGAGACCTGCCAAACTTGTACAAGCATCAGGCTGTTTAGGGCATTGCTTTTAGCTGATTCTCTAGTCACAGGCTTAGAGCAGTGTTGCAAAATATGTATACTTGGGCAGCTAAGCTAGACTCTCATTAGACAGAAGGAAACAAGAGAAAGATAGCAAAGAGGCAAAATAAGATAGGAAAGGAAAAGGACACATGGAGGAGGAGAAGAAACAACAAAGTTTCATATCCCAGGTGGTGACTGGGATTTAGCTGAAGGTGGTGGAAGTGGCAATTTCATCTGGGTCCCTCTCTCTGGCCTGGCTTGGTCAGGACATTTCTCAGGATTAAGAAGGTGACCTGTGGCCACAAGAGATGGTGGGGAGATGTTGAGGCTCACTTCAGTAGCCATTTTTTCTCCTACTTTCTTTAAGAACCCCAAAAGGGAATGCTGGATGGAATAGCCCATCCCCACACTATTTTGTCCACCAATTAGGCCTAGTTTTCAACACATCAATTTTGGTTCACTGATTTCTGGTTCCACAATTCTCTTGTTTAACAAGCATGATCTTAACAAATTTGTAGGCCCAATTATCACAACAGTCCCTGCTACATATAGTTTACATTGCAGTATGAACAGGTAAGACAGGATGGGAAGGGAAAGGGAGGCACAGAGAGGTGAAGTAACTTGCCCAAGGTCACAGACCAGATGAGTGCTGGGTACACAGCACATGCCTTGACTCTCAGTCCATACCCCTATCCGCTAGACAATGCTGCCTCTCCAAATTGCACTGGGGTTTTGAATATCTTCTCACAGAGTGACAGCAGCTCCTACATGTGGCTTTCAGTTTCTGCTGATATAATCTGGATGTCACTGTTGAGAACTATCATCTAATGGCAGTAGTGGCGATTTTATGATTTACTCTGTCTACCACTGATGAGTACAACAGTATATGATTTTGGCATTTGCATATCATCATACTCTAACATGTGGCCTTAAAAGTGCTCCAGCCAACCAGACCAGTGTAAGGATGAAAGAAGAGACTGGACATTGGTAGATATGCCAAGCGTCATGCAAAAATATACAGTCTGATATGCTGGCTTTACCTGCAGGAATGCACCACCACAATAAGTTTGTTTCTTTGTGAGCTGTGACGAATTGTCAACTGAATTTGCCCTAATGGAGACTGTCCCAGAGTTGTTCCACTGTGAAAAGATATAGAACATTACACGCTATATAAATGGCATATAAAAGAACAGATCAGTTGAATTATATATGCAGAGTAGAATGGTGGTTGTGCTTCTCCACACTATCTTTAGTGAGAAGCATGAAGATCCTTTGAGAACTCCAAATACAGAAGAAAAATAAAAGGAAATTTAAACAGCACTGAGGACTATTTGCTGCAATCCTCATTAGTCTAACAGAAACAGTGTAGTTATTAAACATACTAGATTTCACATTAAGTCCTTTAGCAGTCAACCCTGCCTTTCACCTACTCATAAAAACCAGACTCAACATAACTGACTTTGTTACATTAATATTAGTAGGATCCCATGGAAAAGTGGGCTGCAATTCACTAGTCCATAATGAACTAATATTATATGGGCATTCTTTAAAGTGTGGTTATGGTGTGAAAGATAAATGTAAAAATGGTACCTTCTTATTTGACCTATCTGCTTATTGTAGGTCTTCTCATTTGCATTCTTGCTTACTTTATTGACAAAAATAATGATTTCATTCCTTTTTGCACTGCACAGCCAATATCGCTATGGAGCGTAAGCTGGAATTTATTTTACCTTGCACATTAACAAATTTAACAACTAAATTCTAACTGCAGAATCTTTCTTTCTGGGGAGTAAGGAAGCAGAAAGATCAGAGACTGATTTTCAAACACCAAACTGACTGCAGTCCTGGCAGTTAGAAAAATCAAAATGAGTAGGCTCTTCCCTTTTGGTACTGACAGTGCTTTACAAGAGCAACTTAAGTGTATTGCAATAAACAAGTATTTAACACTCTACTTTTCAAGTTGTCGCAGTCTCTGACGTAGCTCCTGCGTGGCGATGGGCAGCGATATGTCTGAGGCTATACTTGGAGTTGGTTCTTTGACTGAGAGGTGGCTGGGAGAATAGGTGACGTTGGAGGCAAGGAGACTGGAGGAGCTTCGGTTGAGATCTGTTGGCCACTGGGGACTGGCATTAGGAGGATGATTTTTTTCAGCTATATCAGTCTTTTTATCACTCTCGGTCACTGGGGAAGCTGGAACAGGTTTGTGTGAATCAGCTGGTGGTGAAACAGGGACCTGAGGCTTAAAAGAAGCTTTTCTTGAGTCTTTGGAAACAGACGGCCTCTTTACTTGAGCTGAGTGTTGATGATCTGGAGACCGCTCTGGCTTTTCAAGAGACAGTACCTAGAGGCAGTAAAAACATTAGTGGTCTGCATGATAATACAGAAAACAAGAATACATATTTATTTCTACCAGATTTTTGGTAAGGTAACACATTTTTGGCATGCTTTTGTGCCTTTATTTAGCATTAGTCTAACTTTTATTCATGCTTGCTGTAATGGAAATACTTCCGCACTGCAAAGCGCAACACCTGGTTCTCTGTATGGAAATTGCATATTAAAATTAATGAACTATTAAAACTACTCACTATTTTCCCCACTCATCTGGCATTTTCATCCTCATTATTCCTTCCCACAATATGGCAACTGCTGGTGCAAGAATCGTCTACTCTGCAGCTCTTGCCATCTGGAAAGCCTTCAAGTAGCTTTCTGCCTCATCTCTTTTCAAATTTCATCTTACATCAAAATTTTTTTTCCTTCTTGTCCATATCCCTTAATTTCACTCTCTTTAGATGTGCATTTCATGTATTCATCAATGTACAGTATATTTGCTCCAGAATAGTCTAATTTATCCCCAATTTTTTATATTTAACTCTGCAAAGTATTTTGGGGATACAATCTGTGTAAGAGATACTACCCAAAATAAAGTTGGATTTGAATGTATTGCAGTCTACTGTTAGTTATGCAATGTGCGGGGACAGAGCTTCCAATTCATCAGGCCTCAAAACAGGGAGATCACCAATGTCCAACACAATGCACATCTACCCAGCTGTCTGCAACTTTATTTTGAAGTCACTTTTCTAAGCCATTGACAAGCTGAGGACAACTCAGCACTGAACTAATGTTACAGAATACGCTTTTTGTAATTCTCAGTCTACATCATCAACAACGTTAATCTCTACCCTTCCACAACTGAGAACAGCACACAGTACAATATGTTGTCCTTCCTTTAAAGCCAGAAAATACAGGCTACATGCTATCTCAACTCAAACATATCCTCGGTAAAAACTAGTGCTGCCATATATAAAGTGTAAAAAAGCTGAAAATGGCTGAGAACTTTAAAAACTGGGCTATTACAGACTGCAAATCCCAGTGATGATTCAACCCAGAGATATGTAAAACAAAAGCAGCTCTCGACCATGGTTGTAGTTGTTTCCATCACTTCACACTGACTCAGACATTCTAGGTTTCAGACGGACACACAGAAAGTCCTGGAATCTTATTATATACATGAATTAAAAAAGACCCTTATAATACCCTGAGTGCCATCTTCATGTTTATGGTGCTGTTTGGACCAGAATTGTTAAGCTGGAACCGCTGATGCATAGTTAGATCTTCACTTGCCAGCAGCTGGCTCAGAGGAAGCTTGAAATTTCCCAAAGAACACTGATGTTGTTCATCCTTGACCTAGAGCAATACAGAAGACAACATGCTCAGCTTTATGAAAACACTCAGAAAAAGAAAATAAAAGTTATAATTTTAATGACAAGTTTTCATCATGTTCAGATATAGTTTGCCCTTAACCCAGTTTTGGTGGGTCCTATATTTATAGGTGTGTCACTGCGGCAGGAAATATCAAAGAACCTTATGTGTTCAATATCCATTCACTCTCATCTTTACCTTCATTAGAAAGAAAACAGTCTAGCCTGAGCACTGATGCAAATAAGACAGAAGACCAATGATAATAGTTGTGTCCAGTTGGGTTGAAGACTAAATTTATAACGCTAGAGTTTTCTGACAGTCAACTATATCAGACAAAAGTGAACTCAACAGTTAAGGAACAGCATTAACTCAACATTCCCCATCTTCTCTAGATCCCTTCAGCTGTCCACATGAGGCCTCAAAAGCGTGAAGGGGTGTAACAGTTGGCCAAAGTAGGGAAGATCTCATGGAGAGAGCAACATGAAGGACCTGGGCATGATAAACCCATGATAATATTGCTTCTGTAAATTAGTGTGTTATTGAAAGAGCTGCTTGTTACGACTCAAGCATCCATCACAGGATGATTAATTTAGTATATAAAAATGTGAGACATCACATTTGGTATATAGTTGGCAAAGGGAGTTTAGTTATAATTATTTTTTCTCCCTTTAACAAGCAAGCTCTCACAAAAGGTCATCTTTATGCTAGTTCTTAAATATTGTTAAAGTTTAAATTGTAGCGCTTGTTACAATATCTCCATGATGTCTGGCTCGTTAAGAGCTTGTGAACTATGGCTGCTAATCTGCAATGCTTTAGCAAAAAAGAATACATGAGGACAAAGAGATACCACACCTCAACTTCAAGGTCCTGCCGTTTGGGATTGTGAATGAAGAAAGTGAAGTGTTCCTCCCATACAGGTTCATTGGTCTTATATCGAATCTGAAGGGGAAAAAAACCACGTTACATGTGGAGCATTTCTCTCAAACAAAGCTGGTGTTGAAGATGTCCTCTGTTTATACAACAATCATGTTATGAACTTTATCTACCCATAGGGGTGGCAAATGGGGTTAGCTCAAAGCACATATAGTTCAGTATATGTGCATGTAGTCTATTTAATAAAACTTATTCTTAGGGCTTCTGTTTTTTGGAGTTTGTTAAATTTTTTAAAATATTTTTGTTTTTTAGGTAGATGTCCAAAAATCGGGGAGGAGGGTGTTGAGGCTTGTATATACTTTGTATATGCTGTATTGAGTTATGTATAAAGTTATGTATAATTATGCATATTATGTAAATGTAGAAACGTTACTCATTAGAGTAGTACATACTGTAATGACTAATCTCTTTATAATGTTCCTAGTGCACTTTAACGTAGTACTGTTTCAAACAGCATTAAACTGCACTAGGGAACCTTTACTGCACATCAGCAGGGTTTACAAAGACCAATTAATGAGCAACACATTACTGCATTTTAAAAATCACACCCCTGAAATTTGCATTACTGCTCAGTGTAGACAAGCCCTTATATACAATTAACATTTCTGGTGTTTTTTGACTCAACATTGATTTTTATTTATTTACTTATTATTGGGGATGTTTTATCCATGTATATCACTTAAGACCTAAAATCAGAAGCCCTACTTATTTTGTAAGTTACATGGACTGACAGTTCCACATTATTTCAATGTACTATATTGTGCAAAGTGTAATTCCAGTTGATGAACCTCCACCCCAGGTGGTGTTGGTCTGTGAACAAAGTAACTTCACCATAAGGTTCCAACTTATCTTCAAACTGGTGATTGTTCTTTCCCAGTCTTCCTCAGTGTCAGTGGGCGCACCAAGACTGGATGACACAACAAAACCGAATATCACTACTTCCAGTGACTGGTGAAAACTGCCATGTCATTTCCAGAAAGCAGCATTTTTTTGGAAAGACTGACATTAAAAAGGGCTGTTATGTGGAGTTCAGGTTAACAATGTACCCGTGATCTGTTTGTTAATATTCTCCTCCAGTTCTGAAATCAATATCTATATGAATGTTGCATGTACAACATGCTGTCGGTCTTCTGATAAAATTTTCAATAAGATATGTGAACATCGATATAAAAAGGCAACCACCACTGGTAATGTGATCTCCAGTTTGGCCCATTGCATCTTTTGCTTAAAAATAGTCAGTTCCTTGTATTTATCTCACTGCTGTGTTGCTAATATTTGTCATTAATTTATTTGTTTTTATTTAAAGAAATTTTAGCGCTTGGTCAATATTTGCAGAGGCTGAAGTCCTATTTATCTATAGAACTAGTTTAGCACATCTTTACAATGCAAGCTTCTATACTTAGTTCTACCAATGTGCTCTAACCCCAACCTGGAGAGAACACTTTTAGTGACAAGAGAAGGTTACTCACCCTGTGCAGTAACTGAAGTTCTTCAAGATGTGTGACCCTGTGCGTGCTCCAGTTCAGGTGTTGGTGCGTCCCTGCGTCATTGATAAGAGAATTTCAGCAGCAGTGCCCTTCCGGGTATTGTGCTGTCCCCGTCTTTCGGCATCATTGACACCTTATCCAGCACGCATGACCTGACCCCTCACAGTTTCTTCTCTACCATAGAGTCCATAAATTGAACTCCGAAGTAGAAGGGAGGAAGGTGGGTAGTGGAGCACCCACAGGGACACACATCTCCAAGAACCTCAGTTACTGCACAGGGTGAGTAACCTTCTATTCTTTTCTGAGTGCTGTCCCTATGGGTGTTCCACCTCAGAGGACTGTAGAACAGTGCCTCACATTGAATAGAAGGGGCTTCGGAGTTGTCTGCATAATTGAAGAAAGCACTGTTTAGACCTAGAAGTGTCACTGAGCCTGTGCTCTGGGCGATTGTGTAGTGTTTTATGAACCTATGTTCAGAGGCCCAGATGGCAGATCTACATATGTCTATGAGTGGTATATTGTTCAAAAAGGCTACTGTGGTTGCTATAGATCTGGTAGAATGAGTTCTGATCCCCGATGGGAGTTGTAAGTTGTTTTGCTGGTAACAGAGGTGAATGCACCCTGAGATCCATTTTGATAGCCTTTCTGGCAGATCCTTTAGAACATTCCATGGTGGAAATGTTCTGGCAGATCCTTTAGAACATTCTGTTCTGATCCTTTAGAACATTCCATGGTGGAAATGTTCTGGCAGATCCTTTAGAACATTCCATGGTGTCCTGTGAGACTACTGCATCTGACGTGGTAGAGTGCATGATGCACATACTGCCATCTGCAGCAGGTAAGAGTACCAAGTCTGTCTTGGTCATGTTGGGGCTAAAAGTATGACCTTTGTTTTGTTGGTACATATCTTGAGTATCAACCTTGATAGACCTATCAGTGGAAACGTGTAAAGAAGTGGTGCTTCCCATTTGAGGAGGAAGACATCCCCTAGCAATTGGGGTCCCAGACAGGCTCTTGAGCAGAATTGTGGGCATTTGAAATTTTGTGATGTCACAAAGAGGTTGATGGATGGGTGGCCCCAAAGTTGAAATATATTTTGGAGGACTACTTTGTTCAGTTCCCATTCATCATCGTGGGAGAATTCTCTGCTCAATATGGCTGCTATAGTGTTCTGACAGCCTGGAAGGTAGGAGGCTGAGATGCTGATATTGTGTTGAATGCACCTATTCCACAGTTTCATGGCCTCGATTCATAGGTACTGGGGGGCCTGCTGCAATGCCTTCTGTAGGTAGCCCAGGGGTCC
Organism: Natator depressus; assembly: GCF_965152275.1. NCBI lineage: Eukaryota > Metazoa > Chordata > Testudines > Cheloniidae > Natator > Natator depressus. Next base: position 242,923,611 of record NC_134235.1, on the reverse strand, counting down.
CAGTGAAGCCATTACATGAGGAATGGCATGGTTGGGCCATCCATGTGTGCCCATACCATGGCTGCATGTCCTGCCTATATTGAGGCCTCAATCTTAGGGTATGTCTATACCACCCGCCGGATCGGTGGGCAGCGATCGATCCAGCAGGGGTTGATTTATCGCATCTAGTCTAGATGCGATAAATCAACCCCAAAGCGCTCTCCCGTCGACTTTGCTATTCCACCAGGGCGAGAGGCGCAGGCGGAGTCGACAGGGCTACGGAGTTGACTGCAGTGAGTAGATCTAAGTACGTCAACTTCAGCTACGTTATTTACGTAGCTGAAGTTGCGTAACTTAGATTGTTCCCCTCCCCAATGTAGACCAGGCCTTAGAGGTCCAGAGGTTGGCGTTTGTCGGTTGTGAGGAATGTTGCCAAGAAAAAAACACCCTCTTCCTCATTATCTTCCTCCTCACTGGAGAATGGAGGTGCTATTGGTGATATAGGCTATTCAGGTACTGTGCGCACCGGAGAGCTGTCAGTGCCAAAAAGTGGTGATTCTGGTATGGATGATACTAACATGTCCTTCTGATGGAGAAGGTGACGCAGTACTGGTGGTTTCAGCGCCGAAGTGGTTGATGCTGGTGGATTCAGCGGTGCAGTCGACAGTGCTGATGGATTTGGCGGCAATTTGGTCAGTGCCGATGGCATCACTATTGTCGCGGTGCTCGAAGCTGATGGGGCAGATGATGGTGGCATAGCCCGTGTTGGCAGTTTCGTCTCCTTAAGTGGTGGTGCTGCTGCTGCTACGGAGGATATAGGCTTACTCCTGCCTCTTGTCTCCATGCCTGGGTACTGACGATTAGCAGAGACCACAGTGCAGGTGGTGCTGGAGGATCCCGGTGCCTGATAGGTATTTACCTGCGGTGTGTTCAGTACTGAGGAGAGTGATCTGGCTGGATACTGCTTATTTTTGATAGGCTCTCTCGGAGGAGAAGTTGCTGCTCATTTCCGCATTGATTTTTTAGAGGAGTGAGTCTTCCTCTGAGCAAAAGTGAGGTCTCCAGGGATCTTTGTAGAATCTCCTTCCTTAGAGGTTTTTAAGGTCAGGCTTGACAAAGCCCTGGCTGGGATGATTTAACTGGGAATTGGTCCTGCTTCGAGCAGGGGGTTGGACTAGATGACCTTCTGGGGTCCCTTCCAACCCTGATATTCTATGATTCTATGATTGTCCGGAGGGGGTCTGCTGCCCAGGGTCGGGGGCCAGGCGCAAAGATGACCCCATAAAGATGAGTTTGAGGCGCATATCCCTGTCCCTCCTAGCTTGAGCCTTCAGTGAGCGCATTTCTGAGGGATATGTGACTCACCCAAGTAGCGGAAGCTGCATAAGTGTTCGTCTGATAGGGCATGGCATCCCGGCATGACAGATAGCGCTTAAATCCTGGTAAACAAGGCATAACTGAAAAAGTGACGGTTCGTTCCAGGTATAGACACTAAAACAGTCTATGAAAAAGAAAACATTTTTTTAAACTGAAGCAGAAGAGAAGAAAGGAGGTAAGTAACTGACTATTAACTATTTTAACACTAAAACAAGCTAATGTTGTGACACTGCTGGGAGCTCCGTCCCTGGCTGAAGACAGTTGTGAAGGAACTGAGGGATTCAGGTCGTGTGTGCTTGATGAGGTGCCAATGGTGCCACGAGACGGGAACAGTGCATATGTGACCCAGATGGCACTGCTGTTGGAATTCTCTAATCAACAGCGCAGGGACGCACCAACACCTGAAGTGGAGCACCCAGAGGGACATCACTTGAAAAAGAACAGGTAGTTCTGATGATTATTATTTATTTATATTACCACAGTGCTGAGGAGCCCTAGTCATGGGCTAGGACTCCATTGTATTAGGTGCTGTATAAACACAGACCAAAAAGGCAATCTCTGCGACAAAGAGTTTATAACCTATGTTCATGCTCATTCAGTCTCTGGCCTCTCTCTGAGAATGCCAGTAAGGATGCTAATTAGTGCCAATTGTGGGGGTGGTTTTTGGTTAGTTGGATAACTGGACATTAGACTGAGTCCACCAGCTCATTTCAGATAGATAAGACTTGAAATTGACTTTTGGTTACAACTTGCACTAGGGGCTAAAGGCTTGGTAGTCCACTGCCAAGCACATATAGTTAAGGACCCAAATGTCTCTGAAAGAGCTAAGTGTTGAGAACAGTAGCTTACCTTACTTTCCTGTGCCTTGTGTCCAACTGACAATAAGACAAGAGGGTTGGGGTTGCTGTTTATCTTCTTTCCTGACTGATAAAGAGAAGAAAGTGTAAACTTCATCTTAAGAATATGCTATTACATTTCCCTCTACTTCAATTTCACTCCAGTATTTAATACCCCTCAGCCTTTGAACCCAATCTGTTTTTTTAAATATCAAAATTGTATGCACTCTGCCATAAGCATTTTTACTATCCTCAGCATTTAACAGAAAGCATGATCTGCACACTTTTACATGGTTGGTGGCTTCTTAGCTGCTTAACATACAGCAACAATACAGACTCACCCATCCATAGTAAACTAGTTTAAGAACAGTGCTACAAGCAAGTTGGGGTTTCAGAGTCCTTCCAACTGTTGTTCTCTCGCTACCCTTTGAATGAAACTGTTTGGAAAAGGGCAACCTCCCAACCTTGTAATGAGCATTACAACTGACAGAGTGTCATCAGAACAACAAAATGAACGTTGCGGTTTGCATGCTGATGGAAGATATGGAGAAAGTGCCAACTCAGGAAGCTTACTTTATGTACAATGCTATTGTATAATTAAACTGGATTTAATACCAGGTCATCAACATTTCTCCTTTTTGGGTGGGAAGAATGAAGGTGCACTGTAATGTACCTGATAGGTATTTCTATAGTTTACCAAATACTCTTTATTAGAGAATCAATCAACTCCCATATCTGAGCCTAGCTCACAGCTGCATAGTATTAGCTCAAACTGTAAAAATAAACATTAATTTAGAATCAAACTATATAAAATAGAAATATTTCTAACCATGTATTTCCATAACACATTTTAGATTGGCCTATCAAATAAAAATTTAAGCCAGAGAGAAAAGTTAGACATAAACGATAATCATCTCAAGAGGTTGTTAATGCAATTTAAGAAAACAGTATACAAGGTTAATTTATTTTAGATTTTACCCAAAAGAGATTAATGAGATAAGACATAAATTAAACAGAAAAGTTAGTTGAACCCTACTTAAAACATGTAAGGTCACAAAAAATGTACTTTATGATTGAATCACTACTCTTGTTTTGAGCTTAAGTATTAAGAATCAGTTCATGTCTCATATTAATCTTCTACATCTCATACTTCCTATGATATGACATGATTCTTATCAGATACATTTTGCTTATTGTCAGAATTTCCTTTAAAGCACAATGTTAAAGGAGTATTCCTTTCATGGACAAATGCTCAATTTCTGTTTTTAAACTTTAAATATTTAGTCCCACCCAAAATAGTTGGGATGTAAGTGTTCAGGGAATACAATGAAAACAAGATTAAAATGCATCAACATAGTTAAAGAATGCTATCTGCAGACTTAAATAAGGAAGATTTATTTTGATTTTTTTTTGTTTCACAAAATGTTGCCTAAAAATGTATTTTCTTTGTAGAAAGATGTAAATAACAATAGCGGTATTAGCAAAAATTCTTATAACTAATACTGACTACACAGTGGCTTTACATAATCATTTTAGTCCTAATGAAATAAATGATATTGTGGCCATGCGTGCGCACCCACCCACCCACTTGCCTCCATAACAGATATCTTTGGCAGGTTGAATTTACTGTTCATAGGAACGTCAGCATCTAAACTTGCAAACTGCTATTTCAACAAGTTTTTCCAATTTCCACCATTCATGCTATTCTCAAATTATTCTCTAAATCTAATTTCTGGACTTTACATGCAATATGTCTGGGCATAATATAATTTATGTGTGTTTATGTATTTATGACCCAAAGAATTTTTATAAAAATCAAATCAAGGAAAAGAACATTTTAAATGCATTATTTTTTAAACTTTCTTTCATGTAAGAAACAAATAAAATATAATGCAAGACAAGGATACATTCAGAATGTATTTAAAGTGTATTGACACAACATTAATTCAAAATTGACATGCAACTCCTCAATAGAGAAAATTAGTATTTAAAGTTCTCTATTTTTTAGAGCAGTCACTAAAGCAGAGATTCTTAAAGATTTCAGAAATTAACAATAGAGAGACTGTACTTTTCATATCATGGTGTCAATGAACACAGTTTTTAAGAACTTGTATATATAAGTCTTATAATGAGGTGGAGCTCAGTTTCTGATACATCTCCTTAAGGCTTTGATTCTCCAATCAGAATACTCATATGCTTAAAGTTAAGCAAGTACTTTGTTGGGTTGGGACAAGAGTGCTCAACATCTTGCAGGACTGAGCCCTGGATGGAAACTGACAGCTTCTAGGGAAAACATCCAACTGAAAACGTACCTTAGAAACCCAACAGGACTAAAATATTGTGTTTATTACCTATTTCTGAATGAGTAACCAAGTCTTATTCGGCATGTGGGAGGTGTCAGCTTTGATAATGAAGTATTACTTTAAATCAGAATTCTAAAGCCAACTATGCATCATTTAGTTGATTTAGAGCCTAAATTCTCACAGACCAAAATACTCTGTTTATGTCTTGACCATGTCATTTACTTCTTGGTGCTAGGAATTAAATATTCTGGCACTAAATGCATTGCTGACAATAGAACTTCCATCCACTTTTGGCAGAGACATGTTGCAGACATTTGTGCGTTTTCAATTAACTTTGTGATCTTAAATGGAAAACTGTATTAGTTTTACCTTTAGGGCTTTCTGAACAGCAGCCTTCTTCAAGCCATCAGGGTTAAAGTTTAATGGATTATTCTTTTAAGTCAGAAGAGAATATATGAAGGGTTAATAAGTTGTGCAAGGAAGCGATTACACTAGGTTAATTAATTAATGACATGACACAAATAAAAAAAAAATCCCCCCAAAACAATGAAGCAAGAATAACCAAGTAGAAGTAAGTTCAAAATAGCTCAATAAAGTCTTTTGTTTTTCTCTCCTCTTCTACTACAAGTAGTCTGCTTTTAAAATACACTCATTTTCTTTCTATCCTTTTATATTCTCCTGTAACATTTCTGTTAATATACAAAAAGGCACCCAGGTTTACTAAAAGGATTATATGAGATGCTGCTTTTCCCAAAAGCCCTTTTATACATTGCTTTTTCCTATTATGGGAAAATATGTTTTTTGAAATACCACAACACAGAAGCTGACACAAAGAAAGATAAATCAAATGGGGATGCGAGAGAGAGTGCTTTTATGGGAAAATAAATATATAATTATTCCAGATATTAATAAGGCTTAGTTCATTGTAAATGTAAGCATTTTCATCTTCTTTTCTTGTTCTTCTTTTTCTTTGCCAATAGACCAATGCAAATACCTTACATGCTACTGGGAATGCAACATATTTTACTAGTTTGAACTGAGGATGTGCAAATCTATCAGCAATAGAAATCTGAGCAGATTTAAGGAATGACAATTCAGCCCTCTGACCATTTTCCACGAACTAAACAAGGTTTCTCATTTTACTTCATTAGTAGTCATATTATCCTTGAAGTAATGCAAGCAAACTGTAAAACAAAGGGAAATTTGCATTGCCACCAACTCAGGAGGGGGTAATTTTAGGAATTAAGTAAAGGGTTTTTAAATAAAGGAAACAAAAGCCTTCCAAGGTTTTGTACCATCCTATTGATCTTCAAGCACAATATCCCACTGATTGCAATGGGGAGTTCTGCTTAAAAAGCTGGGGCATGTGGCAGCCCAGGAATTAGCACTAGCAGCTTTTCAAACATGCCAGACTTAAGACAGGACGCAATGCTACCAGTACTTTGCCAAGAGAAAATCTGTCGAAAATTGAAATGCACTGCTGACTAAAATTAAATGTCAGTTCTTTCTGAAAAGAAGAAAAAACAAATTCTTTAATATTCTTGTTGTGAAGTCATTGGCCATATCCTGGCTTAGGAGAGCATGTACTATAGTATTCCTGGCATTGAGTTTAGATGTTTGTGTTTCAGTATGAATAGAAATGATCAAGGAAATGACCAGAGATCAATAAATCATGATAAAAAGAAAAAAAAGAATTGTGGTACTCTATAAAGATAAGATACTATATTCTTACTTAGTGGGATAATATTAAAGAATAGCCAACTGTTTATGTGTAGATGTACTTCTCTGAAAATATTATACTTCATAGATCCTCAATTCTGACTTTTGGGCACATCTGTTGTTTTTAGCAGCTCATGTAACTTGGCTTTCAGTGAAACAGTGAATATTTTCCTCTCCAACACTGTTCTGGGCAACAATGTAACAACTTTCTCATACATAGCTACACTGTAAATTATAAAGAGCGTCTGAGACAGAGAGGACTACTAATTGAGATGCCAACCTTGATCTGAGACTCGTAGGGATGTTTATGAAAAAAATTAGGGAGGCATTTGGGTGCTCGGACATCTCTCTCCCGCTCCCCTCCCTGCAGAAACTGGGACATCTCTCTCCTCCCTTCCTCTCTCCTCAGAGAAACCAGGACCTCTCTCCCTCCTCTTCCCTCTGGCAAAGGAGAGTGGACAAAGGACCCAGGCTTAGCCCTGTTACGCCCTGACCTCCATCCCAAAACAGGGAGAAGGGAGGATTGGCCCTAGGAAAGCTGCAGTCCTGTGCCACCTAGGGCCCTTAACTACCTTGGTCAGTCCTGGGCCTGGACCTCCTTCCCAGGTTGGTCCTTCCTCCTCTTCCACCTTCTCTATTACATTCCCTCTCTTTTCAATCACTTCCTCCTCCACTGAAGACTATGCAGTGAGGGTTCATGGCAATCATCAGTGGTGCTTGGGACACTGGATTCACTGCCCAAGCCACAGGCTGTGTGCTGAGCTCTAATTGACCCTCGTGGACCCTGCTGGCATACTCTAGGTACCTAGAACATGTTAACGTAGTCCAGCAGGGTCCACACAGGGCGGTAAGAGTGCAATATGCAGCCTGTGGCTTGGGTGGTGAATCCACCCATTCCAAATCACTATGACTTGCCTACTATCAGACCCTCGCTGTGTAGTCTCCGTCACCCTAGCTGGAGGTCAACTAATGCCTTGAAGCATGACGACTAATTACTTCTGTATCTCATAAATCCTTCCTGTGGTCTCAAATGTGGTTCCAGAAACTTCTGAAGCTCTGAAAGCATCCTTTGGTGATCTATGGAAAATATTGACCTTGGCAACAGTTGTATTGAACTCGGTGTGACCTGTACATGACCTGTACAAAATCAAAATCCAAAGGCAGACACATTTGCAACCCAGTACTCTGAGTGAAAAAGGACACTGCATGTCAATACTAATGATGGGCACTTTTGAAAATTTTACCCACTAAGTGACTTATAAGCTGAGTCCCATTTTTGTAAGTGTCTTGGGCACCTAAGGCACTTTTGAAAAGGGATTTAGGCTTGTTAGTCACCTAGCTGCTTTTGTAGATTTTATCCAGTGACTAAAAGGGAGATATACCTGGAAGAGATGTCCTATGTGAAGTCACACACTAAAATCTAAAAAGAAGCAACAAAAATAGAAGCTTTCGACCAAAATTTAACATTAATATTTCCTTTACATCTTGTTTTCAGGTAGTAGAATAATTTTTATTGAAGAAAACACCAATTACCTTGAAATTTTAGTACCAAGAAAATATACTATAGTATATGTTTTTATGCTTAGGCCTTTTTATTTGTAAATTTAGATATTTAATTGTATTATAGATTTTATTAGAGGAAGTGTAAATATTTATGTACAGTTCATATGATTTGGTATTTGAACCTTAAATAGAAGGATATTAATTGAAAGGACCAGGCAAACAGCTGTCTTTTGGTCCACCACCATTGTGTTTGGTTTAGATCAAATAAGAGACCACCAGCAATACTTTAATCTGCACATCCTCCTAGGCTTATTCAGCTCTCTCTGGCTCAGGAACTCTGAACCTGAATACACACATGGCTTCCAATCTCTAGTTGTTTATGGCAGTGTGTGTATTTAAAGAGTGTGTGTAGTGTAGCTACAGCTGTGTCCATCCCAGAATATTAGAGAGACAAGGTGGGTGAGTAATATCTTTTATTGGACCAACTTCTTTTGATCTTCTTCAAAAGAAGTTGATCCAATAAAAGATATTACCTCACCCACCTTGTCTGTTTAAAGATTTTGTCAAAATACAAGACTATTCAAATGCAAAGGCAGCCATCAGTTTTCAGTGAACCCTACAGCGTTCAATGCAATCACAAAGTACTTCTGTCTATACTACCACCTATGTCAGTATAAGTTATCTCACTCAGGGGTGTGACTAAGCCACCCCTCTAAAGGACATAAGTTACACTAACCTAAGCGCCGGTGTGGACAGCTCTATGTCAATGGGAGAGCTTCTCCTGCCGACATAGCTGCCGCCGCTTGTTCAGGGTGGATGAATTAAGTCAATGGGCGAGCCCTCTCCTGTTGATTTAGAGTGGCTCCACTAGAGAGCTTACAGTGGCACAGCTGCATCGGTGCAGTTGTGCGGCTATAAGCGCTCTAATGTAGCCATAGCCTTAGCAAGTGATGGTCCCCACTAAATGGGGCCATTGCTGGCTAACAAAGACTATTTGAAATAGAGAAAAGGAATTGGAATTGGCATAACAAGAATCATAATGGTGTGAAATAGAATTTACAATCGTCTTTGGAGTTTGGGGAGCACAAAGAGCTACAAAGAACTTTTTATCAAAACCTGAACCAGGTGAGGGGAGATTGCAAGTTCTCATAAATACTGCTATATCTCATTTTAAGACTGTGACAAAGGAGGTTGGCTGTGGATGGTTTATCATAGTTTCATTTCTCTGGTACTAAAAGTCAACATTTCGTCCACATTATGCTGATACAGTATGTATTTTATTACTCCATGAATCTAGCAATCTAAGTAAAAGCTCTTACTAGTTAATAACCTACACATCTTGGATTTCTTATCATAGAACATAATTTACTTACCAGATATGTTATAATAATAAATTAAATTTTAAATGTCTAAAATGCAATAAAAAGGTAGCACAAAAACAAACGCACACTGGTTGAAACCATGCAGCAAAACAAATTGCATGCTCTGTCATTCCACTATAGAGTCAGTGGCTTTAGTAGAACTAATCCACACTCTGGCAAGTAAACAAAATAAACATATATATAACACCAGAGAACTCACAAATAGTGCTCTACAGAGTGAGGTAGTGTTTTCACAAAAGACTAGTCCCGATGCTCTCCTTTCTTTTAAGTATCCACACCCAAAGTTTCCCTCGTAGATACTCTTAGGAAGATGGAAATGGAAGGAGAAAGAGAGTGATGGGATTGTGGCAGAATGAATGCACAAGCAGCTTTACTATACAGGAAAGTTAAGGAAAACAGTCAAAAGATTCCAGAATAACTGCAAGATGTAACATAAGTAAATGTTTCCCATCATATATTTTTTCATCAAGTAATCCCACTTCTTTAGCACTGCAAGGCAGGTGTTTTTCAAAGTTATTTGTGTATTTAAACTATATCAATACATTGTACTTGTACAGTACAGTAACCATGAGAGGATCCCTCAGTGATCTTCAAACATTCTCCTGGCTTACCCTGGATATTCCACATTTATGTTTTAACATGACAAGTCCTACTAAGTACGTGAAGAATGACAAGCCCTCTTCTATGCCATTTCCAGTGTAAGACAGAACACTTCTAACATCAGTCTTTGTGGAGTCTGAAAAATTTAAGATCTTTTTCCTCAAATGCAATGCTTTGTAATTCACAACTGGAAGGCAATACCATTAACAAGCCATCTTTGAATGCAAAAGCGACATTTCTTTATAGAGACAGCTATGGCTAGGGATTGAAAAAAATGTTGCTAATGGAAAGCCTTCTGACTAAAACTAAATGCCTCTGACTGGGATTACCTACAAAAACATGTGGGTCTGACACCAATGCCTTAGATCTGAAATGTACTACTGATCAAGGATGGTATTAGTAAACTTTCCTTGTTCTGCATCACTAATAGCTGTCAATGCTGAAGAGATTCAGTTTCCACCAACAATTACACAAAATTATTCCATTGATAAATATTTGCACATTGAGAAGAGTCGGACGCCTTTCATGTTTTGTCTTGTAAATATTATTTCAAACCAGAATTAGGGTGGACACATAGAAGACAATTTGCCACCTTTGGACAATTCCAGAGCAGAAAGACACTCTTGTTCTTTCCCTCTTCCTCATATAAGAAATATTCCTGCTAGAACTTTCAAGACTGTTATTATAGCAGACTAATTTGGCATGTATAACAATCTTTTTCAGTCTCTCTTTAATTGAGCTCTTTCCATATCACTAATAATATTTTTCACCCATCTGTGAATTTTTTCAATTTTTGTTGTATCATTTTTGCAATAGGGTATCCAGGACTGAACATAGCACTGTAAAGGAGACCCTACCATTGATTTATATAATGGCATTTTTAATATTTTCAATTCTATTTTCTATTCCACTCCTTATGATCCTAAAATTTTGTTTGCTTTTTTGGCAACACTGCAGAACAAGCTGAGGTTATCGCTGAACTGTTGGCAGCAACACTCAGGTCTTTTTCCTGAGTGGATAGCAATCCTCAAACTGCAATGCATAAAGGGCAGTCATATGCTCTGGACAGGCAGTATATAGACAGTATCAGATATGGCCTATTTTCCTCATTAATGGAGTTAACTAAAGAGAAGGCAATCATGTTTGTACTTGGGACAAAACTTCACATTATTCTAGTACTGAGGAATCAGTGTTCCCTATCAGATTATGCCTTGAGGTTTTACTACCATATAAAGATGAATGCTACCAACTCCTACACACTGAGCTAAAAATATTGTCTCAAAGAGCAGGCAAATCTCAAATTTATTCCGAGATATAATTTTTTTTTAAAGACTCAAATTCTAATCTGACCTTTTTGAGGGAAATAAGACTAAATTAGATGAAGCTATTGGATGTTTACAGGAGGCAGGAATATGAAGAAGTCAGAGTTGAGGCAGATTCCCCAACAAGTGCCTGGCTACCTGCTGGGGAAGCTGCACTAGTATGGAGAAGCAGAGCTTTAAGGAAAGGGGAAATAGAGAAGTAACAGATTTTGTTGTGTTTTACAATATTTTCTATACATACACACACTCAAAACTTGGTTCTAATTTGAGTAAAATCCAGTAGTTGAATAATTATCCACAATAGACAGTAGGGTACTATTTCTCAAAGACAAAAGTAGATGGTAGACAAATACTTTCCTAAGTGCTGGAGTACTATACAATAAAATTAAACTATATAGACAGATTCCAGAGACTTCCTGTTGAGTAACAGGGGTAAATTCTATGTGGATTTATGCCCCATTCATTTCTAATGAAGTAACAAGGTAGCCTCGGGGTGCAAATCCACACATGAAGTTTCCCTTTATAGTTTATACAAACTATCAACACAATTTCCAACCAATTGTTACTTTATAAAAAAATACAACCTATGCTAGAGTATATATGAAATGACTTGTGAAATAATGATGTTTGAGGAAGACAGGAATGGGGACGACTTGTTCAGCATGTTTAGAGTTATATTTTCCATCTTTCCATTTAAGCCATATTTTAAGTGACACTAGTTAAAAAAAAGTATTACTTGTATAAATTTTCACGCTTTTATCATACTTCCTTTTTCTTGGTTTGAAAACCTTATGGGGTTAATGTTTTAGCCAACATCATAGCTACCAGCTCAACTGGAGGGAAAACCCAATGGTATCCTTCACACTCTAACTTCAGATATCGTTCATTCTGTTCCTGTTATCGTTTATAAGTATGAAAACCACTTCAGTAATCTGTGGCCAACTACAAGAAAACCAGCCCTTCCTACCCTTGGGCACCTTTATATATACAAGTATAATTGAAACTAGTGCTCACAGATTTATTCTTCACTATGGAACAGCTCCTAAGCCCAAACACATATAAGTCGGCTTGAACTCGAGGTAATGGGAGCTGCCCACTTCTCTTTTATAGGCTGGTCCATACTATTTTCTTTAGAAAAATATTACATAATAAAATATTATGCCAAATCCATCAAAGGAGCATTCTTTTAAAAATTACCTTGATTAAACAGCAGACTTTATGAAATACAGTTAACTACATTGTACTAATTTCTGAGAGACATGGACCATTACGTTGTACATGGGAAAACATGAGCAAGAGCGGAAAACATGGCATGTGGGTTAGTAAAGCAGTGCGGCATACTATTAAGCAAGAAGTGCTAGAAGGAAGTAACAGCCATCCAAGGCAAGGGCTACTATCACAGTATGACTTACTGGTAGATTTCTTGCTGAATCCAAATAGAGAATAAGCAATGCAGAAGAAAGCCCATCATTGGCTTGGTCTTTATCAGCTTTAATGCTTGACAGCACCTAAAATTAAAGAATATACACTAAGCATGTTTCTATACATGCAAATAGTAATACAATGTTAGATCCATCCCTGATTATTTTTTTTCTTATGCACAAATACATCAAAACACTTGCTTATAAATAATAGTATTCATAATTAGTAAATCAAATAAAAATGTATATAGTGATAAAAGTTGTAATAAACAATATAGCTGATTTATAAGACAAATTACATCAAGTGTAAGATTAAATAGGAGTTCCATCTTCTTGAAGGTCTTCAGATGATTTTATAGTATTGCACACATTACTTATGAACTTCAAGCACTGCTTTTCCCATACGTTTTCTCTGATGTCTAATATAGCTCCTAATTAAATGCAATTAAATAAAACAAATAGCCAGCAATTTTTGCTAAATGTATCCTATTTATTAATACTCGATATAAGCAATACACTGATAGTGAAACTGTCTCCACTGACAGGAGTTAGGAACTCATTTGTTTCTTACTTCCACATCAGAAGATTCACAAGTTCCTGCTGTTACCTTGGGAGGTAATTTTACATTTTGGCAGGTAGTTCTTTTAGTATGTTGTTAAACACTCAAAAGCTAAATTGAATGGATTTCATGCAGTTATACCAAACTAATTTCCTAGCATAGGCCTGAGTGCAATGTATTGGCAGTATTCCCATGATCATGCCTCTTTTACAGCAAACACAAGACACTTCGTATTAACGATCCTGAAAAACAGAATTTTTGTGGATTCCCAACTCATGGGGCATGTGGCATCTGTCATGTGACAATGGAGATAAATTTATAGCTTCATTAGTAAAGACTTTAGCCTTGAGTCTAAACCACCTATTGTTCATCGTTAAGTAATCATTCGGTACAAATGCCACATTAACTACTTGTTTGCAATGTTGTTGTAGCCATGTTGTTTCCAGGATATTAGAGAGAAAAGGTGGCTGAGGTAATATCTTTTTAGACCAACTTCTATTGGTGAAAGAGACAAGCTTTTCAGCCTCACAGAAGATGAGCTCTGTGTAGCTCAAAAGCTTGTCTCTTTCACCAACAGAACTTGGTCCAGTAAAAGATACCATCTCACCCACCTTGTCACATTAACTACTTAACTGTCTGTTATCAACCTAGTCCATTAACCTCCTAAATAGAAGAGCAATTCCTCCCTTAACAGAGGAAAGTTGATATGTGTTGATCCAGACAAAATACTATCTTCAGAGAATGCTATTTTTAGATAAATAAACCTGTCTTCTCTAAAGATTTTCTATAGATCCCGAATTCTTTTCTTAATTTTTTGGGGATAAATTCTAAGCCTAAAATGATCTCGATTCTAAACCTGATTTGAGATCAGCTACATAAACACTAAGGAAAGCAGCCGAGAATTCTCAGTGGAGAGCACTACCTTTTATTTTTTCCTCCTTTTGGAGGTCCACCAGAATTTGGTAAGTAGAAGGGTATAGTTTATTAAGATTAATTTTGTTTAGCATTTGGTTGACAATTTAGTATTGTTCCAGCTTTTGTTCCTTATGTAGTTTTATAATTATCATGGTTTTCTGGGGATTAACATTTGGCACAAGGTGAGACTGAACATAGTGGCTGTATGAAGATTGGTCAATTGTATTTTAAAACTTTTTGTATTCAATGTGCCTTGCTGCCATGGCAATAGCCTCTACAGATAACATTTTCAAAAACACATTTAGACACCCATTTCCCATTGAAAGTTAGTGAAACTGAGGCACCTTTGAATATTTTACTCTGGATTAAATTAATAAACAAACATGGAAGTAAAAAGATGGCAGGAATGGTGAAAGCCAATCATAAGAAAGCTGGTCTACAGACCAAAAGGTAGATAACAGCTAACAGCTCTGCCAACAGGCTGGTCTTCCATAAACAAAAAAGATTTGAACGTGATGTTGAAGATTCAAGTTAGTGGGCATGATGCTCATCTTTACTTTGCAGTCAGTAGAGACCAAGACAAGTTGTTTACTAGCTAATCATGATTAAACCACAAGGAGTGGTGAGAATCAATTAACTCAATTCTTTGCAACCATGCTAATAAATGATAACATACTGTAGTAATATGATCCCAACAAAACTCAGCTTAATCTACATCAGTCTTGTGTCTCCGCAACTCCAGTCCAGGCTACCTCCTGATAAGAGACTGTCAGTTTTAAGATTTTTTTACGCTGTTTGGAGCTAGAAATAATGTATTTCCCCAGTGATTTTCTCCCTCTCTAGATGAAGATGTACCATTTCCCCCCTTTCTTTCCGATGTAGTAATAACAGACATTTTTATTTTTCTCTGTGCACCAGCATCAATGCCAAATTTGGCAGGAGTCTGTGAATAGCTTTCAATAATATTGGTTGTAGTAATTCATTCTAGAAAGTAGTCATTGCTCAAACATTTTTAAAATTAAATTAAATTTAATTTAATTTTAGTGTGTCACAAAGTTCTGGCTCTTTTCTGGTGACGAATGGTAGATTAAAAAAAGTTACATACAGGACAGTCTTCATCATTTTTTAAGTATTTTAGTAATATCAGTTTATTCGCCTGAACAGAGTGTTAGTGTTTCTTTAATAATTACATAGGTAAAAATAGAAAAACAAATAAAAAGTGACTTGTTAACTCTAAGTGTATATGATAATTTATTAAAGTTTGCCAATGCAACCACAGATGGTTACATGAAACAGTGCAGGATATACAACACATCTGGAGACTTTGCCTTCAAGCTAGGCTCATTATTAACCAAGCTATGCCCATATGCTATGTAATTTAGGAACCGAGCACCATTAAGCATATTTATTGCATCTGTTAAGAATATTCATTGTGTCTAATATATCAGGATACTGAGCACTCAAAATCCATAAATGTCTTTAAATACTATATGCAGGGATACTGGTGCAATCTTTATATCTGTTTTTAAAGATATGCTCTTTAAAAAAAGCTGAATGTTCAGCCTTTAAGGATTATTAGGATCTTTGAAGCTGTTACTATGGGTAGCTCTTTTAAAACTGAATTCCATCAGTGAGAAGTTTCTAACTAGCAATGTGTATTTAAAGATGATCTCATATTTCCACAAAGCTTCAAAATATTTTTAATTCACAAAAAATAGTATAATTGCTACGTAAAAATAAATCCATAAAGAACTAAATTAGTTGCCTGGTGCTACAAGACAACTAAATCTCACAAAGCCATAGTTTTCCTTTAACCATTGTCCCATGATCTTTAGTAATTCTGCTACAACGTCACAGATGCAGCTTGGGTCACAGACAAATCTGACTGGTCTGAAAGGTTCTAAAGCTGTATCTACAGGAGTAACACTACACGTCTCCCCAATCTTATTATATTTAGAGGACTGGCTCATTTAAAATTTTAACAAAGAAAGAAAAGGCAGTGAGATTAGGATAAAGGAACTTGCTTCCGACTTTAATACCTTGTCAAGATTCTCAGCCGTTGGCATCAATGTGAGCCATTCCAGTTTTAAGTGCAATTTTCCTTTGGAGACCTCATCCAGAGTGAACCACTGCAAACAAAGCAAATTAAGCAAAATGATAATAAATAGCTAAGAGTTCACCATTTCATGAACCGCTATCATTACAATTGGCTAATTGACTTCTTTTTAATTGTAAACTAGAATAAATCAAGAAGAGCTCTAATCTGCAGAGTCTGAAAGGTGAAAGGATTCAGAGATGTTATGTGCTCCATTACATAAATGACTAAGATATAACAACACAACTGGTCAGCTCCATAACATAAATTGGCCAGTCACGCAGTCCCAATTTCTTGCAGCACCAAATGCTGTAAATCATTGGGATAATTCTTAAAAAAAAATTTAAAAGGTGTCTGGGAATTACAAACACAATACAATGTTACAGTAAATCCATAAGACTGCTGTATGGCACAAAATTCCACTCCATGATCAAAACTGTGTTACAGGTGTTACTTTAATTAGTTTGACAGGTCTAATAGTACTTCATCTAGGCAAAAGAAACTATTCTACTGAGCTTTTGCTTTTTACAAAGACCAAATCACGAAAAACACGTCAATCCTTCTGATGCTTAATCCCTGCTTGCATACGCTGGCAACCCTAGGCATGGTGTGATAAAAGTTGAAGGCCCTCTTCCTGCAACCTTCACTGATCCAAATCTCTCACTCCTTTGACTAATCCCAATGAAGTCTTTAACAACTATAATCCATGGGACAAGATCATGGGACAAGACCATGGGACATGCCAGTAGAGTTCACTCATGTGTAAGGACTGCAAGACTGATTGCCATGGGGGAAAAAAAAGGGCAAACAAGTGAGTACGCAGCAAGAGTTTTCCTATCAAACAGTGATAGACTTACCTCATCTAGGAGGCGTTCCTTCTCAACTTCAGTTAGATCTATCATTAGACTAGAAGAACAAAAACACTTTAGAGGGGAATCACAAAGCCTAGCATAGGACTTGAAAAACCCATTTATCCTGGCAAGTATAATTTTGCAGTAGCATAGGCGCCGATTCTGTAGGTGTTCTAGAACTGGAGCACCCATGGGAAAAAATAGTGGGTTCTCAGCACCCACCAGCCACCTGCCGATCAGCTGTTCGGCAGTGTGTGGGAGGCACTGGGGGAAGGGGAGGAGTGGGGGCAGGAAGAGGCAGAGTGAGGTGGGGGCTTGGGGGAAGGGGCGCAATGGAGGTGGGGGTGGGTCTTGGAGCAGAGCAGGTGTGGAGCACCCACCAAGAAAAATGAAAGTCAGCACCCGTGTGCAGCAGGTTCCTTCTCAAGAGAGGAGCTGGGAGAAAAGTAGCAGAATGGCCAAGCACTACTACTCCTTTAACATGGCAAAGGGAAGTCAGGGAGCCAAGTGGCTGGAACAAGAGGGGATGACAAGGAAACAGCATGACTGAGCTGCTGCTCTTTTTACAATATGGCGTGGGGAAAATGAGCAGAGAAGCCTTTGAGCTGCTGCTTCTTTAAAAGTGCTAGGGGAAAGCAAGGAGTGTTGGCCCAGTTATAGAGAACGAACTAGAGGGAGGGAGGGTAGGGCAAGGAATTCATGTACATTGAAGAGACCAGCAGAGGCAGCACAGAAGCCTTGTAAGAGGTAAGATGGCAGAATTATTTGAAGGAGGAGGGATGGGGGAATCGATTGTGGGACAAAAATGTTTTTTTCGTGAGGAGGTGCAGTGGATAAGCATTTTGTTGGGGAAGATGTGGCAGTTCAGGTATTTTTCACACAGTCTATCAGGGTTAGTTCTTGGACAAGTAAAAAGTGTCAAGGTTTCTTTTCAAACTCTGCTTACAACGAAAAAAAGTGCAGTTATTCGGTTATTTGAAGCTATCTTTACTTTGTCTGCAAGGAAATAATTATATATTTATACACACACACGCACACACACATACACCCACCCCCCCACAGGTTTGACTTTGCAATGATATCTATTTCCATCAAGCATTTTTTCAGTCCAGAGTTAGACATTTTTAGAAAGAATATTCTGAAAACATGATTTTGGCAATCAATTGATCTTTAAATATTCATGGTAAATAGGCCCAATGGCCTGTGATGGGATGTTAGATGGGGTGGGATCTGAGTTACTACATAAAATTCTTTCCTGGGTATCTGGCTGGTGAATCTTGCCCACATGCTCAGGGTTTAGCTGATCACCATATTTGGGGTCGGGAAGAAATTTTCCTCCAGGGCAGATTGGAAGAGGCCCTGGAGGTTTTTCGCCTTCTTCTGTAGCATGGGGCATGGGTCAGTTGCTGGAGGATTCTCTGTTCCTTGAAGTCTTTAAACCACGATTTGAGGACTTGAATAGCTCAGACATAGGTGAGAGGTTTTTCGCAGGAGTGGGTGGGTGAGATTCTGTGGTCTGCGCTGTGCAGGAGGTCAGACTAGATGATCATAATGGTCCCTTCTGACCTTAATATCTATGAATCTATGAATAAACTTGTTTAGATTGCTTAAGAATTAATTCACTTCTTTTAAAGTGTTTTCATATTCAAATAGAGGTCAATTTTATCTATAGAATAGTACTCAATAGTCACATATATGTTTAGGATTCCAGAATACATATCCAGGGGATTAGGGAATTCTTATATTTGCTTATTTACAATTTTTTAAAAATATACATTATTTTTTAATTTTATTTTACAGCAAACCTCAATATATGCAAGAAATTCCAACTGAGTACTTCAGAACATTTCATTTCTTTGGCCGTATTTAACAATAGATATTCCCGTTGTATTTACCTTCCCAGAAAGTCATCTTTGTCTGGATCTTCATCAAAGAGCTCAATCTCCAGCTCCTGTCCAGGATTTTCATATACTAAGGCCTAGGATTATAGTAGTTATTAGCAGATAGACGGATGAGATTACCTAGTCATTATTACTATAGCAAAACAATAGTGAAACATTATGAACCACTGTGCATTTGTCACCACACAAAGCAATAATAATACATAAATAATAAATATTTAATCTGAATTTGGGGACCAAGTCAACTATTTTAAAGTGATTTTAGCATCCAAATGCTGAAAACTAATTGCATTATAATGTATCAGCAGCATTATCTAGAGTTAACAGACTAGGATGAAGTTTTAGACTTAACACAGCACTTCCTGGCTTTAGAAAGACTCACTTATTTTAATTAACTGTATATCCATGTTCCTGTAGGTGGAAATATGTATGCTACTGCACTGTGATTTGATTTAATATTCTATTTTTCTGTTAAATGTGATAAAAAAATCTCTTGATTTGTGTGTGATGATGGCAAAATTTAATGACAGATCTTCCCTGAAAAGAATGGGATGGATCTAGCCCACTCTGACATTCATACTACACATGTTAATGTTTTGATAGCATGTCTAGAATTTATCTTCAGAAGTACTGGGATTAATCCCAGACTAAAGAAAGCTACACCTTAAATCAATAGACCTTTATGTATCAGTAACTGGGATTTCAGCAGGAGACACATTCAGAAGTTTATCTGCGAAATCTCCCTAATATTTTCCACTGACCAGAACAAAGTGACTCATATTGGAAAACTATTTTGAACTGTGCAACACAAACTCTGGCAGATTGTACCTCATACACTTCATTCCACTTTGGATTGAGATTTTCTTTGATGACCTTGCTTTGGAAGATTTGGTTGCCAACACGAATGATTCCATAAGGGTCTGACTTTCCCTTGACCATTCCCTTTAGGTAAGTATCTTTCCCTTCCAGATCCTGAGCTTCAATAAAGTGTATCCTTAGAACACCCTGAGAAAATGAAGAAGTGTTTACTTAGTGATCTAGAAATATATATCATTAATATTCTCAAAAGCAGTTTCTGTAAATCCTTTAAAAACATTCCATCGCTATTTTGAGACTATATTTGTATTTAATGTTGAGTACTACTAGTTTGTATTTCCAAACATTTTTATAGTAATAACTTTAATCTACAGTATCTGACTCTCTTCAGTTGAGGTCTTCAGAGACAAGGTAATTAACATGCTAATGGCACTTTTTGTAAACACAGGTGTCACAGAGTTGCCGGCTCCTTTAAGGGGCAGAAGTGACCAAATCTATCTGTGATGGGCCTTTTTAAGGAGAACCCTCAGAAGGGAGGGAGGGAGGGGGCTGGAGGCGGAGTGGCCGTTCAATTAATTAAAACTGTGCTAAACTTAGTGACAACCTGTTGGGGGAAATTAAGGCAGAGCGTCCCTGCAGCACCACACCTGTCCACAAATGCTATCATCTAAAATTAAATAGTTAATTTTAATTTTTTAAATAAAAATACCCATCTAGGGCTTTGGTCTAAACCACTAACCATATTCTTTGGTTAGTGGAGGAAAAGGTTCTGCCAATGCAGAAGGTAATGGATTTGGGGTCACACTTACAGGTATCATTTATAAACACTTTATAAACTACTAATAAATGGTATGTCATTATATAAACAATATGGCTGCATTCAGAGTAAGTTGTAATGTTGTATATACACACACACACACACACACACACACACACACACACGTATATGTATATTTTGAAAAACATCAATACTATACTCAATTGATATATTAATACCAATTTACTTTATACTACAAAAAGTGCTTACCTTTGGTATAGGGAACCGCAATTGGGCAATCTGTACTTCACTCACAAGAGGAACTGTGATTCGATTTGGAAGCACCAAGTAGTTGGATATTATATCCAATATTATGGTATCCGACAAACCACTGTTGGATAAAAAATATCAATTAATTAACAAGATAAAAGATCTTAAGGACATGTTCATGAGACGTTAACGTACTGTAGTTGCTTGAGCATGACACCTTGCAATCTTCTTCATAATAGAAGTCCTTAGCAGATCTAGAATTATCCTTAAAGTACTAACATACTACAGGACAATAAACAAAAATGCTGTAGTAAGACTACTTTAAGCCAGTAGGTTCTGAGTCATTACTGAAGTTTTCACGTATATGGGCAAAATCCTAAGAGAGAAGGGAGTGGGCTTTATATCTTACAGCATAGAAATAACATGTCTACGTATTCTGTACAGAGGAGATAAGGACAGAGAGGTGTGGTTTTTCCTCTTTATTGCATGGCACTGTACAGAAACTTTGTAACAATCAACATTTTGCCCTTTACATTGTTCACCAATTAAGCTGCATGTGTACATGCCAATTTTTTTTTGGCTACAGGGCACATTTTCTTCTGTGGAAATTGTGTAGATTTTTTCCCTCTAATTTATTTGGATTTTAAGTAGGGCTTCATGTCTGTCACGGAGGTTGTAGAAGTCATGGATTCCATGACTTTCCAAGACCTCCGTGACTTCTGCTGGGGCCAGTATGGCTGACCCCAGGGCTACCCAAGCAGCTGACTCTGGGACCAGCTACTCAGGTGAACCCTGGGGACAGCCACACCAGCTGCAGCTCCAGTGGCCCCTGGCAGCGGTCCTGGGACAGCCGGCACAGCCGCGGTCCGTGGCTCCCGGCTGCAGACCCTGGGGGGCAGCCGGCGGAAGCAGCTGCGATCAGCAGCCCTGGCAGCTGTGGTCCATTGGCCCCGGCAGCGGCCCCCAGGCAACTGGTCAGACCAGCCGTGGATCAGTTACTGGTGCTGCTGGCCCTGGGCCCCCCCCCGATTTAATCACAGGTATTTTTAATATAAGTCATGGACAGGTCTTAGCCATGAATTTTTGTTTATTGCCTGTGACCTGTCCATGACTTTTACTAAAAATACCCGTTACTAAATTGTAGCCTTAATTTTAAGCCACCCAGCATTTTCACCCCAAATGGCCACGAGGTGGAAGCAGCAGATGTAAAATAATGGAAAGGCCTAGAATTCTTTTGCTGTACATTCTGCTTTTCCCTCAACAAGTGTAATTAATCCAGGGGTATGGAATAGCTTCCGTATGAGGAGAGATTAATAAGACTGGGACTTTTCAGCTTGGAAAAGAGATGGCTAAGGGGAGATATGATTGAGGTCCATAAAATCATGACTGCTATAGAGAAAGTAGATAAGGAAGTGTTGTTTACTACTCCTCATAACACAAGAACTAAGGGTCACCAAATGAAATTAATAAGCTGCAGGTTTAAAACAAATAAAAGTAAGTATTTCTTCACACAATGCACAGACAACCTGTGGAACTCCTTGCCAGAGGATGTTGTAAAGGCCAAGACCATAACAGGGTTCAAAAAAGAACTAGATAAATTCATGGAGGATAAGTCCATCAATGGTGTCCCTAGCCTCTGTTTGCCAGAAGCTGGGAATGAGCGACTGGGGATGGATCACTTGATGATTACCTGTTCTGTTCATTCCCTCTGGGGCACCTGGCACTGGCCACTGTTGGAGGACAGGATACTGAGCTAGATGGACCTTTGGTCTGACCCAGTAGGGCCTCTCACCATCATCATTCAGAAAAAAAGTCTACTGAATAAAGTATAAGGTCTGTTACCTCCATTATATATTGATGAAGCAGATGTTCACTGTTATGCGTTTTAGTTTTTAAATGTAATTATTTTAATCATTCAACTCTGCTTTGGAAAGCTAGGCTGTGTTGTACTGTTACAAAACAAGCTATCTTTTTGCATGCATTCAAAGAAATTAGGAGGGTTTAAATTAAAAACAAAATGCACAAAGAAAAATGTGTGCGGTGAGAGTGAAGTATATAGCCTGCAGCAAACAGAGAATTAGTGTCACACTATGAAGAGGAGGACACTAAAATCATACTCGTTAGGAATCATTAACAAAATCCTATTTCTCCTGAGCAATGCCAATGAGAAAAATATTAAGATAGGGTCTAAACTGAGCTCTGAAACATTTCTAGAGAAACAACACTGTCTGGTTGTACTGTCTACACTTGTAAAAACTGGACATGTATTTCACTACTGGTACAGTGTGAGTGGTAGCAGCACCGTAGGGAGGTTTAGGAGTTAGTAACCACAGTTAGATAACATAGTGAAACATACCTGAGCCCTCTCTAAATAACAGCTTCAATTATTGCTACAGCTGGTTCAGCTGTGCCAGTGGTGAACTGCGGATTTGATTTTGCCAGTGAAGCCACACATTTTAAAGGTGCTATTTTGAAATTTCAGTGTAGACAGGACTTAGGATAATAAATAGCAGCAAATGTTCTGGACTACTCACAACAGGACATACAACATGGACAATTTGTTTAAGCTCTTTTCTGCACTCAGGTGTAACCCTGATTCAGCAATTGGTATAGCGGAACAAGTGCTGACTGCTAAGTGTCGACAAGGGCAAGCCAGCGTTTGCACTGATTGAACTAACTAATAGGTGAATTCTTGGTTCCCCCCTTGTCAGTACAAGAAGAGTACAGCCCAGACCCCACCAATTGCTGAACTGGGGCTACTCTCAAGTGTTGACAAAGCCCTAATCACAAGATATATTTTGTGCCCCAATTTGGGTCTCTACTAAAATATGCACCTTGCTGTAATAAAACAGCACTCACCTACTGCTCTCTGGATGCACACATACTACAGTGGTCACCTTGGTCACCACTATCTTACATTATCCTTGCCATCCTTCACTAGCACAAAACACACCTACTCCTACACATATATCCCTCAGAACTGCACAGAGTTTTGACGACACATTCAAATCCAAATGCAAGTTGCACTGTCAGAAAGTTTTATTTTATCAGAAGAGAGAAAACAGTACCTAGGTGTAACACCAATGACACTTGTTGGCGGGTGGGATAGAACCTGGGATCTCTGGAGCTAAATGCATGAGCTTCTACTGCATGAGCTAAAACCCACGTGCCTCTTAGCTACGGCTGTTTAATCTCTAAGCAGTCTCAGTGCCACTAGATGGGACACAGCAACACACCTGAGAGGTGTGTGGGTTACATAGGCACTACAGTTCCTGGATATTTAAACTCCTTTTCATATTATTGTCTTTGCTTTGATTTTTTTGTTTGTTTTTTGTTTAAAAAACTGACTAAACCAGTTTTGAGTTAGCTGAAAGTTTAAAATGTTTTTAGGCAGTAAACCAACATTTTTAACACATGAACAAACACTTAGGTAAAGAAACACGTAGGATGGAAATGTTGCATCGAAGCATATTAAAGTCTCATTTTGGGGAGAGTATTTGCTGGTATGTGATAAATCTCTGAAAACAGAGGCTGATAACAGAATCAACATGTTACCTGTAGTTTGACCACTGGGTAACTAAAATAGGCATTGAACATGAATGCTACAAATTTGCTTTGAAGGCCTCCTCCTCCTGACTCCCATGCATCTCTGAACAAGCATGTTAGCTGAGGGAAACATGCAACTGCCAGAAGGCACAATTTCCATCCCACCATCAACCTCAGCCTGGTCCAGTCCACACAAGAGATCCACTTCCTGGACACTACCGTGCTAATAAACGATGGTCACATAAACACCACCCTATACCGGAAACCTACTGACCGCTATTCCTACCTACATGCCTCCAGCTTTCACCCTGACCACACCACACGATCCATCATCTACAGCCAAGCTCTGCGATACAACCGCATTTGCTCCAACCCCTCAGATAGAGACAGATACCTACAAGATCTCTATCAAGCATTCTTACAACTACAATACCCACCTGCGGAAGTGAAGAAACAGATTAACAGAGCCAGAAGAGTTCCCAGAAGTCACCTATTACAGGACAGGCCTAACAAAGAAAATAACAGAACGCCACTAGCCGTCACCTTCAGCCCCCAACTAAAACCCCTCCAATGCATTATTAAGGATCTACAACCTATCCTGAAGGATGACCCAACACTCTCACAAATCTTGGGAGACAGGCCAGTCCTTGCCTACAGACAGCCCCCCAACCTGAAACAAATACTCACCAGCAACCACATACCACACAACAGAACCACTGACCCAGGAACCTATCCTTGCAACAAAGCCCGTTGCCAACTGTGCCCACATATCTATTCAGGGGACACCATCACAGGGCCTAATAACATCAGCCACACTATCAGAGGCTCGTTCACCTGCACATCCACCAATGTGATATATGCCATCATGTGCCAGCAATGCCCCTCTGCCATGTACATTGGTCAAACTGGACAGTCTCTACGTAAAAGAGTAAATGGACACAAATCAGACGTCAAGAATTATAACATTCATAAACCAGTCGGAGAACACTTCAATCTCTCTGGTCACGCGATTACAGACATGAAAGTCGCTATTTTACAACAAAAAAACTTCAAATCCAGACTCCAGCGAGAAACTGCTGAATTGGAATTCATTTGCAAATTGGATACAATTAACTTAGGCTTGAATAGAGACTGGGAGTGGCTTAGTCATTATGCAAGGTAGCCTATTTCCCCTTGTTTTTTCCTACCCCCCACTCTCCTCAGACGTTCTTGTTAAACCCTGGATTTGTGCTGGAAGTGGCCCACCTTGATTATCATACACAATGTAAGGAGAGTGGTCACTTTGGATAAGCTATTACCAGCAGGAGAGTGGGGTGGGAGGAGGTATTTTTTCATGCTTTTTGTGTGTATATAATAAGATCTTCTATACTTTCCACAGTATGCATCCGATGAAGTGAGCTGTAGCTCACGAAAGCTTATGCTCAAATAAATTGGTTAGTCTCTAAGGTGCCACAAGTACTCCTTTTCTTTTTGCAAACCTTCCCTGAAACTCCACTTCCAAGCCCTAGAAGTTGGTCACTTAATGAAACTGGTAGTGTCAAATTTTTCTCACCAAAATACTCAGCTGATAGTTTTGGGTCTTCAAAATATTTTAAACTCCCAGGAAAATGTTGTTATCTTTAGTGGGTGTATGGAATCAAATAGAGGAATCAAAATATGGCAAGTAAAAAGCCTAAAACTAGATATTTGTGACACATTAGCCAATAATGATAGGTTTTACAGCTCAAGTGAAAACCAGCAAAATAAACATATAATGAGACAGCAACAGGGGCCTGTGGTTACAAAGCTTATTGGAATGGGTGGAGCTTTACCAGTTAACCTCAGATATTTACCATCCTGAGTTTGGGACTGCTGGACTGTGACAAAACTGGAATTACTACATTTTTTAACTCCAAGACGAGCTGTGTCTAGTAAAGCGAAAATGCTACCAAGTCTTCTTTCAAGAAAGAACTATTTTCTTCTAAACGTTATATTGCTGCAGACTATAGAGAAAATACCACTGGCTTACTAAAACATTTTCAACTTTGTACAGAAGGCTGATGTACAGTAGTTGCTACTAAGTCAGTTATTTGTTAGCAGTCAGACACCACACACCATTTATATCTGTAATTCCTCAGTTTCCTCCTACACCTCAAATCAGAAATAACTCTGGTAACTATGGCACCTGTTAGAAAACAACTGACTTCTTAATGGCAAGCACTGCTATAGGAACATAAGAATTGAAAAATTGCATCAGACCAATGATCCATTCAGCTCCCTACCAGTTGCTTCAGGATGGTGCAAGAAAACACATACTGGACAATTATGGAATATTTTGACCAAAAGTGAAGTGTTCTCCTAATCCATGTCAGTTAATGGTTCACTAGTGCCCTGAAGTATAAATGTTTATGTCACATTACGAAGTTCTTACGATCCTATCTAACATAACTGTGGGTATTCTGTACCCATGTAAACATTGAATTCTACTAAGCTCATGGCTTCAGTGAGGTCTTGTGGCAATTTTTATCATAAGATAATTATATTCTGTAAAATCTGATATTTTTTTTTATCCGTTTCAAATAAGTTTCCCCTGAAATTCAAGAAACTCTCAAGTAATGCACCCCTTATGTATTGCAGGAGAGGAGCATCAAAGTTAGTCCTAATCCCTGCTAGCATGTGACAAAAAATGTTGGGGCAATTTAGGGATAAAAAGCGAAAGTTATTACTTAAGACAAACACTTCAAATATTGTCTCAAAATAAAATTGTTTTCTCTTCATTTAAACAAAAACGCTAAACAGCTGCTATAACTGCCAGAGCCACAAGCACGAATTACATGATCAATGGGAGACTTTATGTCCTTCCTTGCAAGCAGCAACATCTTATTTACCACTGGTTACAATAGCTAAAATAGATCTGTTTTGAACGTCCATCTTCCCAAATCAAGGAAAATAAATGCCAATACAGCACTAAAGTGTTACCGGTGAAAGTAAACACAAGTCAAATCAGTTTTAGTTTCCACAGCAACTACACCTCACCCACGCTGCACACATTATGTAGATGAGTGGCCAAATTGAGGGTGCTATGGTAACTGTTACTGAGTTTTTGACTTTGGCAAACTTACACAGCTTTATTTACATTTACATCCAAGCAAACAATATATATCTAGAGAGAGATAAGAATCTCTAAAGTCTAGTGGGCCTAAATGTTGCTGATATCTTAATCAGTTTTATTAGCTGACAACAGCAAAAGATTACTCAAAGGCTATATTCTAGAAGTACATAATTTTCTCTTTCACCAAGAGGACTTCTTTCCTCAAAGAGAGGTTTCAGAGTAGCAGCCGTGTTAGTCTGTATTCACAAAAAGAAAAGGAGTACTTGTGGCACCTTAGAGACTAACAAATTTATTTGAGCATAAGCTTTCGTGAGCTACAGCTCACTTCATCGTAGCTCACGAAAGCTTACGCTTAAATAAATTTGTTAGTTTCTAAGGTGCCACAAGTACTCCTTTTCTTTTTCCTCAAAGAGTCAGTCTTAAGTGGGCTATGCACAAAAGCAGTTAGGCAACCATTATCCTAATTTATTAATGCAATTCTAATTTCAATTTATTCAGTTGGGATTTCACACAACAACTTCCAATATCTTTAAGTGACGTTTTAGTCATACATTTTGAGTAATAAAGGATTTTCATCTCATTCCTTCATCCAAGGTTACCAAAACGATTCTGGAATCAAGTAACACTTGAGAGTTTAAGCATCTTATTTTCAGGTATCAAACTGAAGTTTGATAATTTTGGCTTTTGTGATTGGCCTGCCAGTCTTCTAATTTGATCCCAAATGTCTGAGTCAAACTCATTCTTCTCATTAGTCTTTGCTCCAATATTACAACAGTTTAAAGCCCTGACTAAACATGGATAACTTTAATGTGAAGGAATTCATGGTATTATCCTAGTTAGTATCAAAGCCTTTATATCACAGCATTTTTCCCCCTCTACCAATTCTTTATTTCATGAAGAATTTTTATCCTTTAATATCACAAAGAGTCATGAAACCCAGGTCAACGTGTTTCTTCTGTTTTCAAATATAAAGCAATATTCCATCATCACTTCATTTGGTCACCACTTAATACAGTGCAGGGTCCCAAGAAAGTTTTGAAAGGAAGGAAATTGAACACTTCAAAATTGAGGAAAAAATAATCATGAACACCTTTGAAACTAACTGCTATGAGAATACCCTTTCCCCCCATATTACTGAATTTTAAACAGGCAGACAATAATCATGGATTATTTTAAACCTCAGTAACTGAAATTCATATAAATACTTTTTCTTTATTTTTTTTTAAATTCTTTCTCCCACTGAAGTGAATGGGTGGTTTCAAACCTTTGAAGGCATATTGCTGTTTCACACATATACACACAATAGTAGTAGCTTACAAGGAACAGAATTTTCCATTCTGGAAAAATTTTCAATCACAATTTTTCATAGGAAGGAAAGGCAAGAAAAATTCAATTTCAGGAATACCAAAATGGATTTTTTCAGTTTGCCAGCTGCCCTGGTTCCTGCCTCCTGGATCAGCTGCCCAGCTTCCCAGCAGCATTCCATGTGGGCAGTTCGGGATCCCAGTCCTGTGAATAAAGTGACTGAAAACTGTTTTGCTGGAAAATTTTCAACCAGCTATTCTAGGCACGATCCTTTCTTATACTACTATATTTTTTATCATTAAATCCTCATTGTTATATAATTTCTACACACTCTAAATGGAATATTAAATGGCAATGGGCCATAAGACATTTAACCTACATATTTAGCTGGTTTCAGATCTAACCAGGATATTTTAGATTTTCTAACTTTCTGCCCCTTCCACACACACTCTTTTTTTGAAGAGATGGACAAGGAGGCAAAACAGACATGATGACTTTTATTATGCTTACTTCAGTCCTGGAACATCCAGAAGATTGGTCAGTCCTGTCCAATTAATTTCCAGAAGCTGTAAACAGGAGAAAAAAAATAAAAAGTTGTTCCCAGTGCTGAAGAAACAAAGCTGACAATCCAGCATTTTGATGGGTGGAAAGCTGATGGCTAGCTTCCAGGAAGCTATTGTTTTTAAACTAAAAAACACACTGATCCTATCATTAATCTCTAAATATCAACTGTACGCATACAGTATCAGGAGGGTTCTAGACATGCCAAACCAACAACATATTACTATAACCCAGGATGCCCAACCTGCAGCCCACCAGAGCATTCCATAAGGCCCATGGCCTGCTTCAACACACTATAACAGCCAATTCATTAGCGTTTTGTCGTCATGTTTACATCCTTTTAGTGTACGCTTGTGTAAATAGACAACATTATACATATGTTGTTTCTATCTAAATACATACAAAACAAGCTGAACTTAAAATAAAAATCAATGCAGGTGACTTTAAATCTTACTAACGTATGTAGAATCTGTTTGGCCCACATAAGGTTGTGCTTAGATTTCTGTGGCCCTCCTGTGAAATAAGGTTGGTCCTATAATCAGTGGTTTTCTCCTTTGGTCAAATATTCATACGTTCACTCTGCACATACTTCTTAACAAAGTGACTAATGAAAGACACAACAGTATTGTGTCTACGAATAAAACAAGTTTCCTCAGTGGACTCAATATCAACTATAACCTATTACTGGAGTCAGGCGTCATTTTTTATTTACCTCTAGATAATAAAAACCTACCCTTTATATTTTTACTTTACAGTAGAACCTCAGAGTTACGAATAACTGAACAACTCGGGAAGGCAGTTGTTCGTAACTCTGAACAAAACGTTATGGTTGTTCATTCAAAAGTTTACAACTGAACACTGACTTAATACAGCTTTGAAACTTTACTATGCAGAAGAAAAATGCTGCTTTCCCTTTTTTTTAGTAGTTTAAGTTTAACACAGTACTGTACTGTCTTTGCTTCCCCCCACCTCCTCTCTGCTGCTGCCTGATTGTGTATTTCTGGTTCCAAATGAGGTGTGTGGTCGACTGATCAGTTCTTAACTCTGGTCTTCGTAACTCAGATTCTACTGTAATCCACTGGACATTATGAAAAAATCACTCATAAACCTGAGGTTCTTGAAAACTATGTTCAGAAAGCGAATTCCACATCTCTTCAGGCTTTCTGCTCTATTTGTTAGTATCTCTCCTTCTCAGTTGGCTAGTGACATACTTGAACAATGTTTGTAAATGCACCACCTCAATTTACAAGGTGAACCTCTGTGATGGAGTTTGCAGATTGCATACTAAACCAGAGCACAGCATAGAACAGTACTGGGCTAGGGAGGAGGGAAGGATAATTAAAAGGACCCTGGTGCTCTAAATTGAGTGGGTAACAGCACCAGGAAGTGAGACTGTGAAGCTGTGAAAGGAGCCTGGAGCTGTGAAAGGACTGGCTGCAGCATTCCCAAAGCTACTTTGGACGTGATGATCCAGATTCAGCTCCCTCTTCTTTGGGAGTTGTAAACTGAGTAGACTGTCTTGTCCCACTGACAGACTAAACTGATACTCCTGAGCCCATGACAATGCCCCAGAGGAGCCACAGCCTGGTAGGAAGTGACCGGGGGGGGGGAGGGGGAGAGTATAACTTGGGGTGGACCAGCAAGTGGTCCAAACACTGTAATGCCCCTATATGGCCCTAGGTTGGGCGGGACCCAGTAGAGCTTACTTCCTTACTCTGCAAAAAGAAAAGGAGGACTTGTGGCACCTTAGAGACGAACAAATTTTTTTGAGCATAAGCTTTTGTGAGCTACAGCTCACTTCATCGGATGCATTCAGTGGAAAATACAGTGGGGAGATTTATATACACAGAGAACATGCAACAATGGGTATTACCATACACACTGTGATGAGAGTGATCAGGTAAGGTGAGTTATTACCAGCAGGCGAGTGGGGGGAAAAAACCTTTTGTAGTGATAATCAAGGTGGGCCATTTCCAGCAGTTGACAAGAACCTCTGAGGAACAGTGGAGGTGGTTGTGGAGGAATAAACATGGGGAAATAACCAGTCGGAGAACACTTCAATCTCTTTGGTCACTCGATTACAGACCTAAAAGTGGCAATTCTTCAACAAAAAAACTTCAAAAACAGACTCCAACGAGAGACTGCTGAATTGGAATTAATTTGCAAACTGGATACAATTGACTTAGGCTTGAATAAAGACTGGGAGTGGATGGGTCATTACACAAAGTAAAACTATTTCCCCATGTTTATTCCTCCCCCCACCACCTCCGCTGTTCCTCAGACGTTCTTGTCAACTGCTGGAAATGGCCCACCTTGATTATCACTACAAAAGGCTTACCCCACCCCCCGCCCCCCACTCTCCTGCTGGTAATAGCTCACCTTTCCTGATCACTCTTGTTACAGTGTGTATGTAACACCCATTGTTTCATGTTCTCTGTGTATATAAATCTCCCTACTGTATTTTCCACTGAATGCATCTGATGAAATGAGCTGTAGCTCACGAAAGCTTATGCTCAAAAAAATTTGTTCGTCTCTAAGGTGCCATAAGTACTCCTTTTCTTTTTGCAGATACAGACTAACACAGCTGCTACTCTGAAACCTACCTTACTCTGCTTACCTCTATTGCGACAGAACCCTAAGGGGAATAGAAGAAATACTCAGAAGAAATTGAGGTCTGCCACACACGAATCAGCCAGAGCCCTGTCTAGAATGCCCAGACCAGAAAGAACTGTGGAGCCACTGCCTGACCACTAGGCCAGGGACTCTCAAACTGGGGGTCGTGACTCCTTAAGAGGTCACAAGGTTATTAAATGGGGTTGCAGCTGTCAGGCTCCACCCCAAACCCCACTTCACCTCCAGCGTTTATAACAGTGTTAAATATTAAAAAATTTCTAAGTGGGGGGGGGGTCACACTCAGAGGTTTGTTGTGTGAAAGGGGTCACCAGTACAAAAGTTTGAGAACCACTGCACTAGGCCAACTGGCTATCAGGCTGACCTGCTACCCCCCATGCATGGAACTCTTTGTGGCATGCATTACCCCCATGGGAGAAGTTCTTCCCTAGATCTAGCTTGAGGATTTACATGCCTTTTTATTTTTTACTATATAAATGTAGATGTTCTTACTGTTTATTTAAATACTTAACTCCTTTTGTGAATCTTACTAGGATCCTGAACTCAATGACATTATGTGGCAGTGAGTTTAGGATTAATTGTGCCTTGTGTCAAAATATATTTTCCTTTACCAGTTTTAAAATATATTGCCTTTCAATTTCATTTAATGTCCCTTTATTCTTGTATTATGAGAACAAATGATGCAGCCCATGGCTGATGCCTTGGTAGGCGGATATTTATTTAATCCATATAATTTAAAAGTTCAAATATGTAAACACACAAGCTGAACTGTTTGATTTAGAGAAACTCCTTTTTTGGTTAGCAAAATTAAACCAATGCCTTCTCATAATACAAGAACAAGGGGCCACCAAATGAAATTAATAGGTAGCAGGTTTAAAACAAACACAAGAAAGTATTTTTTCACGCAACGCAGTGTCAACCTCTGAAACTCCTTGCCAGAGGGTGTTGTGAAGGCCAATACTATAACAGGGTTCAAAAGGGAGCTAGAGAGATTCATGAAGGATAGGTCCATCAATGGCTATTAGCCAGGATGGGCAGGAATGGTGTCCCTAGCCTCTGTTTGCCAGAAGCTGGGATTGGGTGACAGGGCATGGATCACTTAATGATAACCTGTCTGTTCATTCCCTCTGGGGCACCTGGCATTGGCCACTGTCAGAGGACAGGATACTTAATGGACCTTTGGTCTGACCCACTATGACCATTCTTATGCCAGCAGCTCCCTCTGTACTCCTCTTGCAAGAAAAAGCTTCATATTGCTTTTGAATAAGTAAACAAGCTGACAGAATTGAATTTCCTGGGCTACAGTTTCCTTTTTACTTTCTAAAAAATATTATATCACTTGCATAAAAATTAGCTGAGAGTAAAAAAAAAAAAATCTATTCAAATGGTAATATGACTGCATAAGCAAAATGGAACAACAGCCTTTTGTTTCCTTTCTAGCTTTTGGCTGAACCACTATGCTGTTTCTTTACCTGCAAATATCAAGGACTGATTTTTGCAACTGTCTGATACATGGTTACTATAAATATGCAGAAAGGCTCACATGTATTCATTTTGTTATTTCAAAACCAGAGCTCGTGCCATTCTTTTTAAAGAGCCAAATCTATCTCAACAGTTTGCTTTAACTGGAAAATTCCTTTTGAATCCTTACACTACCAGTGAACAACAACAAACAAGACTGTGCCGTCACATACTACCATACATCTGAAGATTTCAATGTGGTTTTATGAAGGTGGGTAAGTACAACAACTGTTGTATAGATTGAAAAACTGAGGCACTGATACAAAGCTACTTGCCTAATTTCTCAGTAAGGTAGTGAGAAATCAGATATCTTGACATCCCGTACCCTTGCTCCAACTATTTGATAGAGTTCAGATACCATGAGGATAGAGTTTTGTGGCGTCCAAACTACGCCCTGGGAAGCTTGTGGAGGCAATGGCAATGATGGGAACTTGTCGTGGGGAAGGCACCTCTGGGACCTTGATCCAGTCATGGCACTGCTCTCACTCAGCACTGCTGCTGATGTGCCTAGGGTGACCAAGTGTCTGGTTTTGGACTGGAACACCCGGTCAAAAAGGGATCCTGGCGGGTGTTGACTGGGCCGTGATGCGCAGTGGAGCTGGCAGACTCTCTGCTAGCCGCTGCACAGCTCCTTGGTCAGGAAGCAGCTGGCATGTCTGGCTTCTAGCCTTAGGGGCTGCCAAGAGGGGGTCCGTGTGCTGCCCACCCCCCCCACACACAGATGCAGCTCCCATTGGCTGGGTCAGGGCAGGGGAGGAACTAGTGCGACTCGTGAGCGCTCAGCAGGCGGCTGTTGAGGGGTCACGTGGCACACGCCTCTCCCAGTGCTGCCTGGCCCTCTTCTCCTCGAGCTGCAGTGCATGCCCTGCAGCGAACTGCAGTCTGTCGCTCCATTGCTGGCACCCAGGAGTTAGAGGTATGTATCCCTGTCACAGAGTTCTGGGAATGGGGCTGCACCCCCACTGCATCCCTCCCCCGCACCCTCATCCCCCCACCACTGCATCCCATGCCATCCCACACCTTCCCCCATCCCTACATCCCTCCCCATCCCAACCCCCCCGCACCCCTGTCCCTGCATTCCTCCCTGTCCCATCCCCCCGCACCCCCATGTCCCTCACTGCATTCCTCCCCATCCCACCCCCTGCACCCCCATCCCTGCATCCCTCCCCATCCCACACCTCCCACCCCCACCCCTCCGTCCCTGCGTCCCTCCCCGTCCCAACCCCCCCGCACCTCCGTCCCTGCATCCCTCCCTGTCCCAACCCCCAGCAGCCCCATGTCCCTCACTGCATCCCTTCCCCATCCCATCCTGCCCCCCATGCCTACCCATCCCAGCCCTGTACCCATTACCCCCACCCATCCTCTCCACCTCCCAGAGCCGCCACCCCCCATGTCCCTCACCCCCACCTCCCATTCACCTCTATACACTGCTGCACTCCCATTATGTCCCTATACACCCGTGCCCCCCACATCCTCATGTACCTGTAGCCTTCTGCCTCCCCCTGCATCTCAATACACCCCACATACCCCACCCACACTCCCTCCTCTCCCCTTCACTGCCCCCTCTCACCCCCACTCTGCTCTTCTCCTTGGCCTCTTTCCCTCCCCATCCTCTCTCCCACACACAGACACACCATCTTTTCCCCTCCAGCTCACCCTTCTCCCTTCCTGGCTGGGTGATTTAGGCAGCCCCTAGAAAAGTACATGAAAAAGTGTCTCTGTGCAGGCAACTGTGTGCATGCGTGCATTATGCGTGTGTTAAGACTGTGTGTCTTTGTGTAGGGTGGTGTGTGTATTGCCGCATGGGTGTATACCTGTGTGAATAAAATTTGCAGCCTAACTCTTTGACTTTTATTTCTTTTGCTGGCTTGTGCACAAAAAAAATGACAAAATATGTGTGTATTCATTTCATAACAAGTTTAAAAGGGAAGGGAACTCTAAAAGAAATGTATTATTTCTTAAAAAGTGAATGTTGTTGACTAGTAATTGCAGAAGAGCCAATGTATCATACATTTCTCCCCACCTTTGTCTAGCTACATTAAAAACTCTTTGTTGCAGACTCTCTCTTTTTATGTGTATGTCCAGCACCTACCACCCTGGAGCCCTGATCTTAGTTGGGGTCTCTAGGCACTAAATAACAATTGTAGCAATAAATAATGTGGAAGTATATGTGTTAGTGCATGCTAGATGTGTACACATGAATACATGTTTCAGAGTAGCAGCCGTGTTAGTCTGTATCCGCAAAAAGAACAGGAGTACTTTGTTCGTCTCTAAGGTGCCACAAGTACTCCTGTTCTTTTTATGAATACACGTGTGTGTATGAATGTAGGTGTGGGAGTCAGTTTCTACAGATTTATTTATATAGGTATCTGGACAGGTGTGCATTTCTGTGGTTATGCTCTATGAATTTGTATTTGGGATTCAGGAGTGGGCCTTTGATGGACCCATTGCAGCTGTGATAATGAGTGGTCCTAACGGAGGGAGTGGGGATGGAGTGAGCAGGGGGCAGGGCCTCGGGAAGGGGTGAGGCTTGGGGGCAGCGGTGTTCAGTTTTCTGGAATTAGAAAGTTGGCAACCCTAGATGTGCCTGGAGTGGTTCTGGGCCTTCAGGAAACTGGGAACTTTGGAAAATGAAGTTACTTATTGCAGAAAGCTCCATTTTGAACTCCTTTCTCAAGGAAAACAGTCACTGAAGACAAGGAGTGAGATCAGGATTCAAAAACAAATATGACACTAAAATTAAAAAATACTCTGGAAGAAGTATTTTGGAAGAACTACTGCTAGACAGGATTTTTGTAAGCCTCAATACCTTGCCTGCCTCCAATACTGAGTGGGCCGGCAGAACAGAGGTTCAGTTAAAACTGTATGGAGACACATTGACTGGGATGAATAAAGCGTGGTGCAAATTAACGTACATTGAATAGGTGAGGCACAAAAGACATTTCAGATTTTGACAGTGGGGATATTTCAAATGTGCGTAGCAAAGACATACTCTGAATTGGTGTTTGGAGCTCCACTCTGAATACTTTTCAGACTAGCAGCCGTGTTAGTCTGTATCTGCTGTGACAAAGTTCCTGCGCTACCTTGGTGGGTCTTGCGCTTATTGGCAGATTTGCTCACCTTGGAGCTTTACGGCAGCCTTCAGCTTGGCCGTTTTGCTGAATTCACAGTCCAGGTCGACTCCTCCTGTGTCTGACCAGGATTTGGGGGGAACCCGGGCCTGCCCTCTCCTCCGGGTTCCAGCCCAGGGTCCTGTGGAATGCAGCTGTCTAGAGTGACTCCTGGAACAGCTGTGCGACAGCTACGACTCCCTGGGCTACTTCCCCATGGCCTCCTCCCAACACCTTCTTTATCCTCACCATAGGACCTTCCTCCTGGTGTCTGGTAATGCTTGTACACCTCAGACCTCCAACAGTCGGCATTCTCACTCTCAGCTCCTAGTGCCTCTTGCTCCCAGCTCCTCACACGCACACCACAAACTGAAGTGAGCTCCTTTTTAAAACTGAGGTGCCCTGATTAGCCTGCCTTACTTGATTCTAGCAGCTTCTTGATTGGTGCAGGTGTTCTAATCAGCCTGTCTTAATTGTCTCCAGAAGGTTCCTGATTGTTCTGGAACCTTCCCTGTTACCTTACCCAGGGAAAAGGGACCTACTTAGCCTGGGGCTAATATATCTGCCTTCTATACTCTCCTATAGCCATCTGGCCTGACCCTGTCACACTGCAAAAAGAAACTAAGAGACTTAGAGACTAAGGTGCCACAAGTACTCTGAATACTGACATCTTCCCATTCACAGGTATCAGTACTTTCTGTATTGCTGAGGAATAGTGTAAAATATAGCAACAATCTGCTGTCTCACTGCAATGAGTGGTAATCACTTCCAGGCAGTTGTTATATTCACCAGTTGAAATGTCACTAAGGGTAGTGCTGAAAACCAATTAATATAGGTGGAACCAGACCTTGCAATAGAGTTCCAATTCATTTTGGAAAGCAGCTGTAAAAAAAAGTTGATAGTCTTTTCTGTGGTGCCCAGGTCAAAGGACATCTCAAAAAATTACTTGTCTTGATGACTTACATAGTGCTAACAGGGAGTTCTACAGGAACACTTGCCAAACTGAAAGATGCACATTACATTAATTTCATCAGGCAGTATAGAGTTACTTCTTCACATTAACACCAGGCAATGAGTTTTTCCAAGCTTGTTATGAACCCCTTGCTAAACCTTTAAGGTGACCTGAAATATCCCAAGGGGAAAAAGTTCATATGAGGCTTGTTACATGAAGAGGTTTATTAAGACGATTGGTTGAAAGGTATCTTGTCAACACAGGACAAATGTATATAAGTTAACATACATCCAGAAAATGACAAATATGAAATGAAGTTGTTCATAGTATAATACTGCACAGCCAAAGTTCCAGAGCAGCAATCAGAACATGGAGTGAGAGTTATCTGATTATTACAAGAGAGAGAATAAATACTACCCCCTTAAATTGCTTAAATCAAAACACCATGCCCTCTGGTCAAAATACTCTGAGCATTAAAAACAAAAACAAGTCAAATTCTTGAACACATGGTAAAGGGGAACCAGATTTTTCTCCTTCCAAAACAAATAATGTATGTGTTCTGTAATCTCTCAACAAACATTTACACATAAGACTTTACCAGTTTAAGGATCAATGCCTTGCATGCGACGATCGATACCGGCGAATCGGAGACTGTTGATGAGATTCCGGCAACTCACGGAAGTTACTAGATCGCGGGCCCTGGTTCTCATGGGAGACTTCAATCACCCTGATATCTGCTGGGAGAGCAATACAGCAGTGCACAGACAATCTAGGAAGTTTTTGGAAAGTGTAGGGGACAATTTCTTGGTGCAAGTGCTGGAGGAACCAACTAGGGGCAGAGCTCTTCTTGACCTGCTGTTCACAAACCGGGAAGAATTAGTAGGGGAAGCAAAAGTGGATGGGAACCTGGGAGACAGTGACCATAAGATGGTCGAGTTCAGGATCCTGACACAGGGAAGAAAGGAGAGCAGAAGAATACAGACCCTGGACTTCAGAAAAGCAGACTTTGACTCCCTCAGGGAACTGATGGGCAGGATCCCCTGGGAGAACAACATGAGGGGGAAAGGAGTCCAGGAGAGCCGGCTGTATTTTAAAGAATCCTTATTGAGGTTACAGGGACAAACCATCCCGATGTGTAGAAAGAATAGTAAATATGGCAGGCGACCAGCTTGGCTTAACAGTGAAATCCTTGCTGATCTTGAACACAAAAAAGAAGCTTATGAGAAGTGGAAGATTGGACAAATGACCAGGGAAGAGTATAAAAATATTGCTCGGGGATGCAGGAGTGAAATCAGGAAGGCCAAATCACACCTGGAGTTGCAGCTAGCAAGAGATGTTAAGAGAAACAAGAAGGGTTTCTTCAGGTATGTTAGCAACAAGAAGAAAGTCAAGGAAAGTGTGGGCCCCTTACTGAATGAGGGAGGCAACCTAGTGACAGAGGATGTGGAAAAAGCTAATATACTCAATGCTTTTTTTGCCTCTGTCTTCACGAACAAGGTCAGCTCCCAGACTGCTGCACTGGGCAGCACAGGATTGGGAGGAGGTGACCAGCCCTCTGTGGAGAAAGAAGTGGTTCGGAACCATTTAGAAAAGCTGGATGAGCACAAATCCATGGGGCCGGATGCGCTGCATCCGAGAGTGCTAAAGGAGTTGGCGGATGCGATTGCAGAGCCATTGGCCATTATCTTTGAAAACTCATGGCGATTGGGGGAAGTCCCGGACGACTGGAAAAAGGCTAATGTAGTGCCCATCTTTAAAAAAGGGAAGGAGGAGATTCCAGGGAAGATATGCTGGAGGGTAGGAATAGGATACAGAGGGACCTAGACAAATTAGAGGATTGGGCCAAAAGAAATCTGATGAGGTTCAACAAGGACAAGTGCAGAGTCCTGCACTTAGGATGGAAGAATCCCATGCACCGCTACAGACTAGGGACTGAATGGCTCGGCAGCAGTTCTGCAGAAAAGGACCTAGGGGTTACAGTGGATGAGAAGCTGGATATGAGTCAACAGTGTGCCCTTGTTGCCAAGAAGACCAATGGCATTTTGGGATGTATATGTAGGGGCACTGCCAGCAGATCGAGGGACGTGATCGTTCCCCTCTATTTGACATTGGTGAGGCCTCATCTGGAGTACTGTGTCCAGTTTTGGGCCCCACACTACAAGAAGGATGTGGAAAAATTGGAAAGAGTCCAGCAGCGGGCAACAAAAATGATTAGGGGACTGGAACACGACTTATGAGGAGACGCTGAGGGAACTGGGATTGTTTAGTCTGCGGAAGAGAAGAATGAGGGGGGATTTGATAGCTGCTTTCAACTACCTGAAAGGGGGTTCCAAAGAGGATGGATCTAGACTGTTCTCAGTGGTAGCTGATGACAGAACAAGGAGTAATGGTCTCAAGTTGCAGTGGGGGAGGTTTAGGTTGGATATTAGGAAAAACTTTTTCGCTAGGAGGGTGGTGAGACACTGGAATGCATTACCTAGGGAGGTGGTGAAATCTCCTTCCTTAGATATTTTTAAGGTCAGGCTTGACAAAGCCCTGGCTGGGATGATTTGATTGGGGATTGGTCCTGCTTTGAGCAGGGGGTTGGACTAGATGACCTCCTGAGTTCCCTTCCAACCCTGATAGTCTATGATTCTAGGGACCAGCATATGGACTCTCTGGAGTGGTGCCACGAGCTTGGAGATCAACCCTGATGCTCCAGAGATCGGTGCTGGGACTCCAGGGACTGGTGAGGTGCTTCCATAGTCTACGCCAGACAGCCGGCGAATGATGCTGTCAAGGTTCCTCCCCCACTCTGAACGCTAGGGTACAGATGTGGGGACCTGCATGAAAAACCTCCTAAGCTTATCTTTACCAGCTTAGGTCAAAAAGTTCCCCAAGGTACAAAATATTCCACCCTTTTGTCCTTGGATTGGCCGCTACCACCACCAAACAAATACTGGTTACTGGGGAAGAGCTGTCTGGAAACATCTTTCCCCCCAAATATTTCCCAAAACCTTGCACCCCACTTCCTGGACAAGGTTTGGTAAAAAGCCTCACCAATTTGCCTAGGTGACTACAGACCCAGACCCTTGGATCCTAAGAACAATGAACAATCCTCCCAACACTTGCACCCCCCCTTTCCTGGGAAATGTTGGATAAAAAGCCTCACCAATTTGCACAGGTGACCACAGTCCCAAACCCTTGGATCTGAGAACAATGAAAAAGCATTCAGTTTTCTTACAAGAAGACTTTTAATAAAAATAGAAGTAATTAGAAATAAGAAATCCCCCCCTGTAAAATCAGGATGGTAGATACCTTACAGGGTAATTAGATTCAAAACATAGAGAACCCCTCTAGGCAAAACCTTAAGTTACAAAAAAGATACACAGACAGAAATAGTTATTCTATTCAGCACAATTCTTTTCTCAGCCATTTAAAGAAATCATAATCTAACATGTACCTAGCTAGATTACTTACTAAAAGTTCTAAGACTCCATTCCTGGTCTATCCCCGGCAAAGGCAGCATAAAGACAGACACACAGACCCTTTGTTTCTCTCCCTCCTCCCAGCTTTTGAAAGTATCTTGTCTCCTCATTGGTCGTTTTGGTCAGGTGCCAGCGAGGTTACCGTTAGCTTCTTAACCCTTTACAGGTGAGAGGAGTTTTCCTCTGGCCAGGAGGGATTTTAAAGGGGTTTACCCTTCCCTTTATATTTATGACAGATGCCGAGATCCCGGGAAATGCTGTCTAGAGTCCGGGGAATGATGCAGGGAACTCTGACAGGTAAGCTCGTGGCGCTGCTCTGGTGATTACTGGCAGGGCACTCCCTGCATTGGGGAGCAGTGCCGCACTGATGGGAACTGCTGGAAAGGTCCCAGAGCAGGTTTACCCCTTGAATGGGGCACCTTGCTGGCCGGCGTGGGCAGCACCAAAAGGGACAATATGTTCTTAGTGGTATGAAAGACTTCTGGCATGAATAGCAGTGCCAGGTGCCGAGTGTCTCTGCTGCTTCCCGGAGTGGCGGGCAAGTCACAAAGGTGTCTCGACAGCTCAACAAGTGCTGAAGCCTGGCCACCATACAGAGGGGAAAAGCTGCCCTACAAGGGTCTTTGCTCTTCTCTGGCTCTCCCCTTCCCTTTATGCCCTCTCCTGGCCTCTCTCTGCTTTTTAGTCATTACCGGTGATGGGAATCGGCACCGGTCGGAGCAAGCGGTGCTTGGAGCGGAGTCTGATCTAGCTGGCTCCGAGGCTGGTGCAAGGGCCCATTCCATAAGGAGCACTCTTAGTCAAATGTCCCACTCCTTTTTGGTTTGGGGCTTGAAACTCTTATAAATGCAACACTTGTCACTTACGTGGGTCTTCCCCAAACACTTAAGACCGCTTTGATGGAGATCACTGACTAGCATAGGTTTTTTGCAGCAGTCACAAGGCTAAAGGCTGGGGCATGCCCTGTCCCGAGGCTAAGTCCCGCAGGGAAATAACTAACTATTTCTAACTTACACACTAAGGGAACTAATACACTACACGAACTTTCGAAGAACTATATACAAGAGAATTTACAACTAGGCACAGTTGAGAAGGAAAGCTACCCGAGGCATGGAGACATTCCAGCACCATTACTGGCAGTAAGAAGGAACTGAGGGAGGGGGGAGCTGGTAATGCCCCTTATACTGGTGCATATACGCGCCACTCCAGAGGCCACCAGAGCCAGTTGCCTATGGATACCACTAAGGGAAAAACTTCCGGCACCGGTGCATGTGGCAAGCACGCACACCTACAGTGGAATGGACATGAGCAAGCACTCAGAGAATAACATTTGTTTTCCACCACTGCAGGAAGAACTACTGCTGCACCATCAGACGCTGATACTTCAGTGGGGATACCTAACCATCGCCGCTGCACCAGAGAGGACCTCAGCCTGATACATGTGAGAGTCTGCTCTGACATCCCCACCTTTGTGTGCTCTTTTCTGTCTCCCGCGATCTTCTTCTTGTATTTCTCTCTTGGCTTTTCACCAGATCCTGAAATCAACTGTATTGCACAACACTAGCACAGCAAGATGAGGTGGCCCATCCAACTCTGCTCTGTCTGAGAAGGACCAGTGAAGGAGAGGGACCTGATCAGATTAACTAGCTCATTTCCCTGACTGAAAGGGTAAACTAGGGTTCAAAGCAACAGCTGTCATGGCTAATCGGGCAGCCCAAAGCATTATTCATGACTGACCAGCTGCCCTATATCATGAGATCAACAACAAAAGGCATATTTCTCCTCTCTTTACTATCCAATCTCTCCTCTTCCTTCTGCGTCTGTTTTGTCTAAAGCAGTAACCATCATTCCCGATTCAAAATGTAACAACAAAACTAACCCTTTCTTCCCCACCAGGAAGGACTGTCTGACTGAATAAGAGACTTTAATCAATATTCAGTGCCTCCAAAAAGGCACTTTGATTGGTTCTGATTACATTTATTTTACATAACTACTCAATTTCAATACTCTTTGCCTAGTTTAAATTATTTTCCTTTTTCATGTTTCAATAATACATTTATAATCTTGGCATAAATTTCCTACTGTTTCTCTCATGGTACCAAGCAGGCTGAGGCCTCTGTATACCTTGTTTGACATTGTTTGAGGTTGGACAGCGACAGGGTCTTGTTAACATCTTTAACTCCCTGAGCCCCTTTATTTCATCTAAATTAATACAACAAGAGATAGATGAAAAAGTACTCCACCAATGTATTTACACATTTTCTAGTCTACCTCCCAGGAAGTGATTGATTAATTAGTTTCTGTATATCAGTGGTCTTCCTCCCACGCTGTAGAAAGGTATTTACTGTACCATTTTCTCAATATCACTTTCCCTTCCACTTAAATATCAGTTTGTCATCAGTCACTCCCAAACCACACTGCTAGGATGAAGCTTGACAGGTCAAGATTCTCTGGGCTTCCCTTTAAGGGAAAGGTGTGGCCTCTTAGAAGAGTGTAGGAGAACTTATTGCTACCACCACCAAAATAATATATCACACCTGCCTGGGGCATATTGGGTCTATTAGAATGACTGACCTTGATCTTCTTGATGACTTCTGCATCAGGGGAAGGAGAGGTTACTTAACTGTACAGTAAACTTGAGATCTTTGAGATGTTTTGTCCCTATGGGTGCTCCACCATAGCATGTGTGTACACCCATGTGCTCTTGATCAGAGACTTTAATTAGCGGTGTGTGGGGGTCTCCGTCTATATACTATACAACCTCATCCTCCAGTGCATGGGCAGTTAGGGAGGGGCAGACCTGCTGCTGCTCCGGTTCTCTCTCATCCACAAAGCCAAAGACTTCACAGCAGAGGGGAAGGAGGGCCCAAGCAGCTATCAAGAGACAAATTGTGTAATTATGGTTTTCAGCAAGGGAATGGAGAGTTAACAACTGGATTGGAAAGGATCCACCTGGGCAGGAAAGTGAATTAATTTGCTAAGGCATACCTATACATGGAAGGTTAGCTTCCATGATAACTAGCAGTAAAATATTTCAGAAGGACAGGATCCTGCCTTCAACTATCATATTAGACTAATCAATCTTTTTTCAAATGGATCTTTATGGATTTTTATTTTCTGAGTTTAAGTAAAGAAATCCTACAGAAGACACTTATTGCTCCATTTGGACACATTTCCTATCGTTATGGAGTGAGTTAACTTTTATGGGTATGGTTATGTAAACAGGCAAAAAATGTAAGTTTATACGGCCTAACAGAAAATATTTATGAAAGCCATCATAGGTAATGGAAGTAGTTATCTTCTCTTCTGTAGGTTCATGGGATACTGCATAAGTACATACTCTTGTAAAACTCTTGCTTATATGAACCTAAAAATGCAAAGAGCTAAGCAGATGAGTAAAGGAATTCTTGTATGCCAAGACGAAAAGAAAAATTTATAATGAATAATTGTAATTTTATATGTGGGAAAAACTAGGCAGAGAGATTACATGACTTGTGCTGTGTTACACATTAAGTCTATGACAAGACAAATAACTAGAGCATATCTCCTGATTCCCACTCCTGTACTTTAACCACAAGGGTGTGCTTGCTATAGAAAGATATGGTAACTAAAATGAATAGTAGCCACAAGACTACAGTACAGTTATTCATCAATTACTACAGTGAGACTTTTTTCTCCAGTGCCTTATTATGACCATTACATGCACTTAGGCCACAATCCTGCAAACATGCACACAGGTGAGTAAATTTATGCACAAGTGGCCCCATAAAGTTCAGTGGGATTACTTGTCTGTGTAAAGCTACTCTGTTGTAAATGTTTGCAGGACTGGGGCCTAATTCTAACCATATTTTTCATTCAAATATCGTTCACTATCAAGTGAGCTCTGAATGTAATAAATATAGAATCAAAATCATGCTTAGGAGACTACTAGTATAACACTAATGGTTACTAAATTGTTGTAGGTCATATTTTGAATCTATTAAATACAGCACGACTAAGACTAATACAGTGTACAATTGCTGCATCTTAATGTTTAATATTAAAAGTCCACTTTATTACATGACTGTCAT
The DNA here is from genome assembly GCF_965152275.1 of Natator depressus. NCBI lineage: Eukaryota > Metazoa > Chordata > Testudines > Cheloniidae > Natator > Natator depressus. The sequence goes on along the minus strand of NC_134235.1, from coordinate 242,878,751 downwards.
TCCTTAATTTTTAAAAGAATTAACCAATGGGTGGATTGCACTGGGACTAAACCCCAGAAAAATCTGAAAAAGGCAAGAGTCACTTACCCTCAGAAAAAATGTTCATAATTGCGTCACACATTTAATAGAGGTTATAGGTCAAATGTTTATGCTAAATGATTTTAAAAGATTTTATTTTTATGCCATTTGGTGCTATCTGTAGTGCTTATTTTCTATCCACATGGACTATGCCTTTTCTCCTACATATAATACTCCTCCTGGGTGAATTCTGCACCATTGCAGGCTGCAGAATTCAATGTTCCCTGCAGATTTCTTTGCTTCCGCGCAGAAAAATAACTTTTTGACAGGGAAGCAAAGGGAAGCTACAAGAGCAGTCACGTGCCCCTCCCCAGCAGTGCAGGCGCACCTTTTTGGGTGCCCGAAGCAGCTGTTGGAGAGGTAAATCACTGCAGCTTAGGGGATGGGGCCTGGGGATGCCCCAGCCAGTGCTGGGTCAGACCCACCCCCCTGCATCCGGACCTGCCCCTGCACCCCCACCTCACCAAGCCCCACCCCCCCAGCCTCTCCCTGCTGCATCTGAACCCCCATCCCTGCACCAAGACCAAACCCTACCCCCCGCACTTGAACCCCCAACCTGATGAGCCCCAACCCCTATGCACCTGGACCATCCTGACAAGCCACCTGCATCTGGATCCCCACCCCACCAAGCCCTACTCACCCAGCACCTGGACCCCCCCGCTGAGCCCCCCCCACCCAGATGCCCCCTCTCCTGCTGAGTTACAGACCCCCCACACCCAGACTCCCCCTGCTGAGACCCAACCACCTTCACCTGGACCCCCCTGCACAGTCCCATTGCCCCTGCACACAGAACCCAGCTGGGATGATTTAGTTGGGGATTGGTCCTGCTTTGAGCAGGGGGTTGGACTAGATGACCTCCTGAGGTCCCTTCCAACCCTGATATTCTATGATTCTATGAACCCCACAAAATGAGCCACTGTGCATCCAGATCCCCAACCCCACACCTGAACCCCCCACTAAGCTGCCTGCACCCAGATTGCCCCACACAGTACCTTCTCACCCACACTTGGATCCCCCCATACTAAGCCTCTCCACACTTGGGTCCTGCCAGGCTGAACCTGCCTGCCCACACCTGGTGAGCCTGGCATGGAGGGGCAAGGCCCCAGGGTGTTTCTGGGGCAGGCCCAGCCCTACCTTGTGTCAGGGTAGGGTGCAGCCTCACCACTGAGTCCGTGTTCCGGGGTGGGGAGGGGGGAGCTGCAGGGTGATCTCCCACCTCTGTGCAGCCAGCGGCCTGTGCTCCCCACTGCCACGCTGGAGCCTCCACATATATTTATCGACAAATTTTGCAGAATTTTAAAATATTGTGCACAGAATTTTTAACTTTTTTAGCACAGAATTCCCTCAGGAGTACCCATTCATGATTTTATAGACCTCTATCATATCTCCCTTTAGCCATCTCTTTTCTAAGATGAACAATCCCAGTCTTCTTAATTTCTCCTCATATGGAAGCTGCTCCATACTCCTAATAATTTTTGTTGCCCTTCTCTGCACTTTTCCCAATTCTAATATATCTTTTTGAGGTGTGGGCATAGCATGGATTTATATAGTGGCAATATGATCTTTTCTGTCTTATTATCTATCCCTTTCCTAATGGATGCTAACATTCTGTTAGTTTTTTTGACTGCTGCTGCACTTTAAGCAGATGTTTTCAGAGAACTATCCACGATGATTCCACAACCTCTTTCTTACATGGTAGCAGCTAATTTAAACCCCATCATTTTGTGTGTATAGTCAGTATTATCTTTTCCAACGTGCATTACTTTGCACTTATAAATACAGAATTTCATTTGCCATTTTGTTGCCCAGTCACCCAGTTATGTGAGATCCCTTTCTAGCTCTTCGCAGCCAGCTTTGGATTTAATTATCTTGAGTAATTTTGTATTGTCTGCAAACTTTTCCACCTCATTGTCTACCATTTTCCAGGTAATTTATGAATATATTGAACAGCACTGGTCCCACTACAGATCCTTTGGGGACCTCACTGTTTACCACTCTCTACTGTGAAAACTGACCATTTATTCCTACCAGTTACTGATCCATGAGAGGACCCTCCTTCTTATCCCATGGCTGCCTACTTTGCTTAAGAGCCTTTGGTGAGGGACCTTGTCAAAGGTTTCTGGAATCCATGTACATTATATCCACTGGATCACACTCGTCCACGTTTGTTGACCCTCTCATAGAATTCTAATATATTGGTGGAGCAGGATTTCCCTTTACAAAGGCCATGCTGACTCATCCACAACATAACCTGTTCATCTACGTGTCTGATAATTCTGTTGTTTACTATAGTCAACCAATTTGCCAGATACTGAAGTTAGGTTTACTGGCCTGTGATTGCCAGGAGCGCCTCTGGATCCTTTTAAAACAACCAACATTACTTTAGCTATCCAACAGTCACCTAGTACAGAGGCTGATTTAAGCAACAGGTTACATATCACAGTTAATAGTTCTGCAGTTTCATATTTGAGTTCCTTCAGAACTCTTGCGTGAATACCATCTGGTCCTGGTGACTTATTACTGTTTAAATTTATTAATTAGTTCCAAAACCTTCTCTTTTGACATCTCAGTCTGGGACTGTTCCTCAGATTTTTCACCTAAAAAGAATGGCTCAGTGAAGATCAATGCAAATAACTCATTTAGCTTCTCCACAACAGCTGTGTCTTTCTTGAATGCTCCTTTAGCACCTCGATTGTCCACTGGCCCCACTGATTGTTTGGCAGGCTTACTGCTTCTGTTGTACTTTAAAAAAAAATTGCTGTCAGTTTCAGTATCTTTTGCTAGCTGCTCTTCAAATCCTTTTTTGGGCTGCCTAATTATATTTTTACACTTGACTTGCCAGATTCTATTTTCCTCTGTAGGATGTGACTTTGAATTTTTAAAAGATGTCTTTTTGTCTCTAACCACCCCTTTTATTCTGTTGTTTAGCCATGGTGGCATGATTTTTGGTCCTCTTACTGGTTTGTTTGTTTTTAATTTGGGATATTCATATAGTTTGAGCCCGTATTATGGTGTTTTTAAAAAGTTTTCATGCATCTTGCAGGCTTTTCATTCTTGTGACTGTTCCTTTTAGTTTCCATTTAACTATCCTCTTTATTTTTACTCCTTTTTTAAGTGACATGCTACTGTGGTGGGTTTCTTTTGGTATTTTCCTCTATAAATTTCTCAAACTCAGGCACTCTTTAATGGAAAATGTAAGTATCAAAAGGACTCATTCTTTTAGTAGTCATGCCAAAAAATAATAAAGTACTGAATTTAGGAGATACCCTTTTTAACCAACCAGCGTGGTGGGTCTAAAATTAGAAAGTATACAGTATCTTCAAAATTGCTCAGCAATGTAATTTCCTTCTCTGTCATCAGTTTATAAGACACACACAATTCCCTCTTTGTTTAGCTGAACATAAGGAATACAAGCTGTTTCTCTGCAGCTAACATGACACTGAAAAGATCTTGTTCAGAATTTGTCACTCAGTGAAATGTTGCCAACAGCTGGAAGAAGGATGTAGCCTATCCACAACCCATTGCAACTGAGACAGGTGATACGCTTTGCAAACAAAAATTGGTACTCAGTCAATTTGCTGGCCTGCACAAGAATATTTCAGACATTGTAATAATTAGCTAGTGCACACTGCCACATCACATGTATTCCTATTTCAAACTCCCCGACCCTGCTGAAAAACCGATTTAACAATTTTTCCTTGAAAATAAATCAGATGTGAAATTTTACCTATATTCTGTAATGAAGGATAGCAAATAAAACATTAACTTACTCTAAAATGTAGTGAAAAAGCTTCATATAGCAAGATTTTTGAATGACCACTGACTTGCCCCTTGGTTAACATTTTAATACAAGTATAGGAAAAATAGTTATCTGGAAACTTAAGAAGCCAGGGACTGTTCTAGAGGATGTGTTGCGATGGACAAACTGTAAAGTATCTGAATCACATACTCTACAAAACTTTTTGCTACAATAGATAACTAGTACACACAATAGAACAGGTTTAGTTATAAAATAAATTTAAAATGGATATACACTGATGGGATCTAGCAACAGAGGAAATTCCACAGTGTTTGGGGGATCATGTTACGAGACAACAGCGCCTGGAACACATTACTCAGTTTGACCTTGTGCTCATAGACATAAGCATATAGTGTTATATTACAGAAGAGGTCTAGGGTGAAATCCTGCCCCCAGAGTCAATAGGCATTTTGCCATTTACTTTAATGGGGAAAGGATTTCACTCCTGGGCTGTAATGTGATTCTGTAACATGTTTCTAATACCATTTAGTCTGCCTACAAAAGGAATACCAAACCATCTTACAACACATTTAGGACACTACGATGTCATAACAATTCCCCACCATGGTAGGTTTGTCTTGGGAGACATGAGACAATACATATTATGGGTAAAAAAAAATTAAAAAGTGCTTAGATGATTCAGGAGCCTAAGTCCCTTTGACTTTCAATGGAAGCAAAATTAAAACATACTTTTAGAAATCTTTCTATTAGTTAAGCAATGGAGATAGTGTTTGGGCCCCAGTTGTGACTGACAAGCTTGTTCCAGGTAGCTAGCCTTCAACTAGCAAAACCTTTACATATGAAACTTTCAATCCAACCTAGTAGTATAGTTTTTCTCCAAAGTCACCATATTCAGTTGTAGACCTATAACATTATGTGTCTCTGTTCTGATGCAAGACCTTCAGATATCCTTGGGTCAACACCAACTGTGAACTTTACCAAGTGATTAGCAGCTAAGAGATTAATCTTAATGTTTTAAATATTATTTCTAAATGAGTACAGAAGTCTAATAGTAAACAGAAGACCACCACTGTGCCCCTTGGCTTATTGTGTAAAAGTAAAAGATGAGGCAAAGTACACTGTGCTAACTGTTAAAACTTTATAGTTCATTTTGTTTCTATTATTCACTCTAAATGAGAAAATCCATAGTTTTCCTCCCAGGTTCTACTTCATTTGTCACCTTAAATATTTGATATTTCTTATGCTTATAGTATTCAGGTGTGGAAAAAACATACTTTTAAAAACCTGTACTTTGAACTTCAACAACTTAACATAGTGTGCCCTTTAAAGTCAGCCTAGCAAAATCATCATGGAAGTTAGCAAAGTTCCCTAGTTTTCTTCCGCCAAAGAGGTAGCCTTCAGAAAATGGAAATTAAGTAGAGAAAGCTCCCAGCTTCCACATATACCTGGCATGATAATAATAAACATATTTATCTATTATCTGAAAAAAGAGGTGCACAGATGAAGCAGCAAAATTTGCAAATGATCAACCCAAATTTTCTCTTAAGAGAATGATTTTGATGAAAGTATGATGCATGTAGAAAAGTGAGGTGAATGGGTAGGGTGTTGACAGATGAAATTCACATATCTATTCAGGGGACACCATCATAGGGCCTAATCACATCAGCCACACTATCAGAGGCTCATTCACCTGCACATCTACCAATGTGATATATGCCATCATGTGCCAGCAATGCCCCTCTGCCATGTACATTGGTCAAACTGGACAGTCTCTACGTAAAAGAATAAATGGACACAAATCAGACGTCAAGAATTATAACATTCAAAAACCAGTTGGAGAACACTTCAATCTCTCTGGTCACTCGATTACAGACCTAAAAGTTGCAATTCTTCAACAAAAAGACTTCAAAAACAGACTCCAACGAGAGACTGCTGAATTGGAATTAATTTGTAAACTGGATACAATTAACTTAGGCTTGAATAGAGACTGGGAGTGGATGGGTCATTACACAAAGTAAACTATTTCCCCATGTTTATCCCCGACCCCCCACTGTTCCTCAGATGTTCTTGTCAACTGCTGGAAATGGCCTGCCTTGATTATCACTACAAAATGCCGCCCCACCCTCCTGCTGGTAATAGCTCACCTTTCCTGATCCCTCTCGTTACAGTGTGTATGGTAACACCCATTGTTTCATGTTCTCTATGTATATAAATCTCCCCATTGTATTTTCCACTGAATGCATCCGATGAAGTGAGCTGTAGCTCACAAAAGCTTATGCTCAAATAAATTTGTTAGTCTCTAAGGTGCCACAAGTACTCCTTTTCTTTTTATGAAATTCAGTGTAACAAATTAAAGATATTGTACATTGGAAGTAATTTAAGTAGTCACACACACTGCTGGATTCTAAATTAACTGTAACCATGCGGGGAGGGGTTGGGGGGGGGGAGAATAAAAAAAGACATAGGTGCCACTGCAGATAGCTCCAGGAACACTTCTGCTCTATCAAGTGCCACAGGTATGAATGGAGTGGAAGACCTTGAATCGATCAGCATGTGCAACAGCAAAGAAAAAAAGCACACAGAAGGTTAGAATATATATTGAGCACGACAGTAAGTAATTTTGAAGAGAAGTATAATGTTGTTATATCCGGGAGGAGTTGAAGGACCTATCTAGTGGGGAACCACAGGGATCAGCCTTGGTGTGACAGATATGGCAATTTCCTGTAGTAACTTTGTAAAACCTTACTGAATTAAGTTTAAATATCTTGAGGCTGTTATGAACTTATAACCACAGAAAAACTCTTGGATGGTGTCTGAAGGACTGTCTCCTATCACAGCCCTTCCTGCAGCTGGGGAAGGGGTGACCTCTGATAGGCTTATTAGCATGCCTGTAGGTTCTTCTACTGTTCTATAACGCTTCCACATTAAGAATAAATGTTCTTGCTTATAAAGAGCTGTGTGGGAACTTATAACTGCTGGCAACTACAGTTGTTCATCGCCTTCAAAGAGAAAGCAAAGCACAGATGTTTGCTTATTTAGGCTTTCTGGCTTGCTGGGAATAGGCAGGGAACTGCAGCCTGGGAAACTCCCCATAAGTAAGGAGAGAGACAAGGGTCTCCACCAAAGAGACATGATGACTGAGGAGCTGGATCCTAGAGTGGGTACCCTTGAGGGACCGGAGAAGGGGGAATACAGGTGCAGTTGCCGTAAACACCTGAGTCTGGTATTATTCAATATTTTAATGACTTGATGGAGTTGAAATATGGTTATAAAACCTGAGGATGACACCAAGCTGGCAGGGGTTGCAACCACTTTGGAGGACTGGATTAGAATTTAAAAGGACCTTGATAAATTGAAGAACTGGTCTGAAACTAACAAGATGAAATTCAGCAAAGACAAGTGCAAGGTACTACATTTAGGAAGGAAAAATCAAAAGCACAAATACAAAATGGGAAATAATTGGCTAAGCAATAGCACTGCAGAACATGATCTGGGGATTATAGCAGACCACAAACTGAATATGAGACACAATCTGATGCAGCTGCGAAACAGGCAAGTATAATGCTGGGGTATATTAATGGGAGTGTTGTATGTAAGACACAGGAGGTAAATTGTTCCACTCCACTTGGCATAGGTGAAGCCTCGGCTGGAGTAGCATATCCAGTTTCAGCACGACACTTTAAGAAAGAAGTGGACAAACTGGAAAGAGTCCAGAGGAAAGCAATAAAAACTATAAAAAATGTTAAGAAAATGAAGGTTACTTACCTGTAACCGAACTTCATTAACATCGATTCTGCATATTCACACTCATGGGATGCTCCAGTGGGTGTACCCTGAACCATTAAATTCCAGTTAGCAGCAGCCACTGGAGTGCTCATGCACCTCCTTTACCCCTCCCTTCCATGAACATTGAGTGTTCCAGAGCAAGGGTATAAAAGGGGTGTGGGGCTCCAGCCATCTCAGTTCCTTCACCAGCAACCCCAAGCCCTTTGGCACGTAGGACTCCGAGGTAGTGGGGAAAGGCAGGCGGGGAGTGTGAATATGCAGAGTCCATCTCAAAGAACCTCCGTTACAGGTAAGTAACATTCATTTCTTCTTCAACAGTCCTCTACATATTCCAACTCATGGGATAGATTAATAAGCAGTACTCTGACTCAGGATAGTGGGACCATGGAGTCCCAATTAAATAAGGACGGGAGGACTGTCTTGTCAAATTTTGAATCAGATCTAGATTCTAAATTGAAAGAACAGTGTTTAGTAAAGGTGTGAACAGAACTCTGTGTTGCTGCTCCATATATCTCTGTTAGAGAAAAGTGTCCAGAAAAAGCCACAGAGGCTGCCTTTGATCTAGTAGAATTGTTCTAAATTCTTGAGGAAGGGGTAACCTTTTCAATTTATAAGCTTCAATAATACATAATATAGCCCATCCTGAAAACATTTGCACAGAAATAGCTTTTCCCTTGTCCTTCCTTTCATAAGCCATAAATAATTTTGGGACTGTCTAAATTGTTTTGTCTGGTCTAAATGAAAGGCTAAAGTGCTTCTAAAATCCAGAGTATGTAATTTAGCTCCACCATCCTGAGTATTATGTTTGGGGGGAAAACCCGGTAAAATTATAGACTGGTTTATGTGAAAATTGGAGGCCATTCTTGGTAATAACCTAGGGTGCATACAAAGAACTAAAAACTGGGAATGGTGGATCTGCCATAATGTATGTAATTCACTCATATGTCTTGCAGAAGTGACTGCTCTAAAAAATACTGTCTTTATAGACCACTGAAATAAAGAACAACTCTCCAAAGGTTCAAAAGGGCTAAGGAAGTTTCATCAATTGTAATAGCATTAAATTAAGACCCCAAGATGGCACGTGACATCTTATTGAAGGGTTCAAGTTATTATGGTCTTTTAAGAACCTCTTAATGACATCATTTGTAAAAACTGATTAGCCCTCCACAGGTACATGGTAGGCTGATATGGTTGAGAGATGAACCTTCACTGAAGACAGTGAAAGAACTGCTTTCTTAAGAGACAACAAATATTCTAATATATAATCAACTGGTGCTGTATACGGATATCATACACCGAAATCCACAATAAAAACCTTTTGCATTTACAACTATAACATTTCTACATAGACTTTTTCCTGGAATGTAAAACAACTTTTTTTCTAGCTGTCACAGAATCCTACTCCCTATGTTGTTAAATGAAGAGACTGAAGATATGGATGATCCCAGGTTGTTGCAACAAGTCTGGTACCAGTGGCAGAGGCTCCATTAGTCCTCTAGACAGGCAAATTAATTCCAGATACCAGTGTTTTCTGGGCTATGCTGGTGCTGTTAGAACTACCCTGTCCTTGTCTGGTCTTAACTTGTTTATCACTCTCTGAATGAGGGAAAAGGGGGGAAATGCATACAGTAAGCGCTGACTAGTGTATTAAAAAGTCATCCGATATTAAGTCCCTTTCTCTGCCTGCTTTCGTGCAAAATTTCTGACACTTCCTGTTGCTACTGGATGTAAAAAGATAAATTATCGGATTCCCCATAATCTGATAAATGTGTAACTATTTTGTCCTTCACAAACCACGCATGCATCTGTTATTTCAACCCACTCAGATAAATTGCAGGGGTGTTTTATTCCCCGGCTACATGGATTGCTATTGCATGAACATCGAGTTCTATACACTATTTCCAAAGATTATTTGCATCCATTTATAATTGTAGGGAATGAGCCTACCCTTGCTTGCTCAGATAACATAGTTCCATCATATTGTCTGTTACCCCCCACCCCCCGTCTGACCTGAGGTAGAAGTGACTTAAGAGACAGTCTGATTGCCCTCAGCTGTAATATCCTGATATGTAGGTTCTTTTCTTTTGGTGACCAATAAGATCAGGCTAACAAATTATTCCTCAAATGTGCTCTCCAGTGTAGATGCATCAGAGGTATTACTGACAGCACAGGCGAACTGAAAAATGTACTCTTCATTACTTTTTGAGTACACGTTAATGATGCCAACACCTGCTGTGGGATTACTATTTTGCAATGCATGCTGTCATAAATATAAAGGGAAGGGTAACCATCTTTCTGTATACAGAACTATAAAATCCCTCCTGGCCAGAGGCAAAACCCTTTTACCTGTAAAGGGTTAAGAAGCTAAGATAACCTCGCTGGCACCTGACCAAAATGACCAATGAGGAGACAAGATACTTTCAAAGCTGGAGCGGGGCAGGGGGTGAGGAGGAGAAAAAAGGGTCTGTCTGTCTGTGTGATGCTTTTGCCGGGAACAGATCAGGAATGCTCTTCAGAACTTCTGTTAAGTAATCTAGCTAGAAATGTGTTAGATTTCCTTTTGTTAAATGGCTGGTAAAATAGGTTGTGCTGAATGGAATGTATATTCCTGTTTTTGTGTCTTTTTGTAACTTAAGGTTTTGCCTAGAGGGATTCTCTGTGTTTTGAATCTGATTACCCTGTAAGGTATTTACCATCCTGATTTTACAGAGGTGATTCTTTTACTTTTTCTTTCATTAAAATTATTCTTTTAAAATCCTGATTGCTTTTTCATTGTTCTTAAGATCCAAGGGTTTGGGTCTGTGTTCACCTATGCAAATTGGTGAGGATTTTTATCAAGCCTTCCCCAGGAAAGGGGGTGTAGGGTTTGGGGGGATATTTTGAGGGGAAGACGTCTCCAAATGGGCTCTTTCCCTGTTCTTTGTTTAACACGCTTGGTGGTGGCAGCATAGGGTTCAAGGACAAGGCAAAGTTTATACCTTGAGGAAGTTTTTAATCTAAGCTGGTAAGAATAAGCTTAGGGGGTCTTTCATGCAGGTCCCCACATCTGTACCCTAGAGTTCAGAGTGGGGAAGGAACCTTGACACATGCTGACTAAGCCTGGTTTACAATTTATCGCTAACCTGTATTGAAAATCTATTCTCCTGAAGATGTGGTTGGATGCCAAGAGATCCAGCAGATGGAGGGGAAAAAGAGTGGGTGTGGGGACTGGAGAAGAAGATACATAGACATTTTTATCACTCTCTCCTCTGGGAGAAAACCTCTTGCCACAATTGAATTGATTATGGCTCCTATAAAGAGGATCCTCTGAGTTCGGTTTAGGAACAGCTTTTCCCAATTTATTTGTAATCCTAGTCTGGCAAATAAAGGACATTTTTGATTTACATGTAATAGGATGCTTTCCCTGGATTCACAGGGCTACAACCCTAACTCCTATATGCTTTAACAGTTGGATTAGCAGAGAGTGTTGCCTACATTGCGGTGTAGCATGGGACGCTTTCCAGAGCACTCCTCCAGCACCCTAGAAACACGTTTTGCAAAGGTATAATGATGCCTCAACCTCTCTGGCAAAGCTCATGCAAGGCCACAGAATTGGAAATTACATTGGATTCACCATCAGGATGTTAAACTCTTTGTAGTTCTCAATGTAGGCAGGGACTGTTGTACTTAACACAGCATTAGATGGTCAGGGTTAACCCATGGTAATGCCTGTACTTTGGAAGTATTCACTTAGGCCACCCCAACTTTAACCTATCAAATGCATGAATTAAAAGATGTAAGTTATACTGCTAAAACATTACAAAGACCTCTTTTACTTTTCTAAATGATATAAATTAATGTAATTCTAAAGAATACTATTTATTGCAATGATTCTCAGACCGTGGAGCTCTTCCAGATATTCCATGGAGCACCTCTGTAACAAAAGGTGACATATTGTGTCCGTAAGTAATGTTGTAGCTCAGTACAATTTTAAAAAATGTTTCCAGAGGGTTTTTGCTGACTAATTCAAACATATCAAACAACCTACTAACCCCATCCCTCTGCATCCTGCATGAGAGTTTTATAGTCTTCTTTGTCAGACATCTCTTTGGTATGAATGTGACCCTGGATAAAATTTTCAGAAGTGCCTAAATCACTTATGTCCAGATTTCAACGGTATTTAGGTACTGCTACACTCAGTGTTCCAACGCTTAAGTCTCTTTTTCAAAAGGATTTTAGGCACTTAAGAGCCTAAATCCCACTGGCTGTCAAAAAAGATTTAGCCTCCTAAGTGTCTAAACCCCGTTTGAAAATGAGACTTAGGCATTGCAACACTGAGTACAGCAATGTCTAATACCTTAAAAGTGTGAGCCTTAGGAATCTGAGTCCCATTCACATAGCCAATTTTGTAAATTCCACCCAAATTCAGATTTGCCACCACTACTAAAATTGAAGTGGTAGCAGACAGGAGGACAGGACCAAACTGCAAAGTGGACTATCTCTCCTGATAATACTTGATTTAGTAAAAATACATGTAAAGCCCTACACCCAGAGGGAGGAAATAAACAGATAAAAATGGAAGGATGTTATCTATCAACTGCATCTTCTCTATTAAAAGCAAATGTATTTGTATTCGGTCTTCTTTCATTTTTTTAAAATATATATAACCTACTATTCTAGTTGCTGCAGAAAGGTGAGCGACTGGGAAAGGAATTTGAACTTAAGAAGCACGTCACTCTGTCATGAATTTACAGAATGACTATAAACAGACCTAATTAAAAAAAAATCAGGATAACTAACTGATTACACCATATTTTGTTCTTCTACATTTGGTGTAGATGAGCTGAATTTAGCTTTTCAGGGAAAGGTGAAATATATAGTGTGACAGGGTCGGGCCAGATGGCTGCAGAAGAGTAATAGAAGGCAGATATATTAGCCCCAGGTTAAGTAGGTCCCTTTTCTCTGGGTAAGGTAACAGGGAAGGTTCCAGAACAATCAGGAACCTTCTGGAGACAATTAAGACAGACAGGCTGATTGGCTGCAGGTGTTCTAATCAAGAAGCGACTAGAATCAATTAAGGCAGGCTAGTCAGGGCACCTGGGTTTAAAAAAAGAAAAGGAGTACTTGTGGCACATTAGAGACTAAAGAAAGCTTATGCTCAAATAAATTGGTTAGTCTCTAAGGTGCCACAAGTACTCCTTTTCTTTTTGTGAATACAGACTAACATGGCTGTTACTCTGAAACCTGGGTTTAAAAAAGGAGCTCACTTCAGTTTGTTGTGCGCGTATAAGGAGCTGGGAGCAAGAGGCGCTAGGAGCTGAGAGTGAGAATGCATACTGTTGGAGGACTGAGAAGTACAGCATTATCAGACACCAGGAGGAAGGTCCTATGGTGAGGATAAAGAAGAAGGTGTTGGGAGGAGGCCATGGGGAAGTAGCCCACGGAGTTGTAGCTGTCACACAGCTGTTCTAGGAGGCATTCCACAGGGCCCTGGGCTGGAACCCGGAGTAGAGGGCGGGCCCGGGTTCCCCCCAAACCTCCCAACTCCTGGTCAGACACAGGAGGAGTTGACCTAGACTGTGGGTTCACGAAAACGGCCAAACTGAGGGCTGCCTTGAAGCTCCAAGGTGAGCAAATCTGCCAATAAGCACAAGACCCACCAAGGTAGAGGAGGAACTTTGTCACAATAGTTAAATAAGCTCATTCATGAAGTGTACATTCAGTAACTCCTCACTTAACATCCTCCCGCTTAACGTTGTTTTGAAGTTACGTCGCTGCTCCATTAGGGAACATGCTCGTTTAAAGTTGTGCAATGCTCCCTTATAACGTTGTTTGGCTGCCTTCTCTGTCCACTGCTTGTAAGATTCTGTGGAAGAGCAGCGACTTTACAAAGGAGCACTGAACAAGTTCCTCTTCTCCGTCTCCTCCCCCGCCTTAGGACTTTCTGGGAGGGAGGGGGACCTGGCATGCTCTGGAGAGGATGTGGAGTGGGGGTGGGAAGAGGTGGGCCTGGAGTGGAGCGGAGACGGGAAGAGGCAGGCCTGGAGCATCCCCCGGCAAAGTCGGTGCCTGTTCTTCTGGGGGGAAACTGCTGCTGCGCAAGGTGCTTCCTAGTGTCCTCGCCTGCAGCAGGCTGTGCCTGTGTGGGGTAAGCCAGGGGTACCTCCCAACCACAGTACAGTACAATACAGTATATAATGCTTTTTGTCTGCCCCCCAAAAATTTCCTTGGAACCTAACCCCACACATTTACATTAAATCTTATGGGAAATTTGGATTTGTTTAACATTGTTTCACTTAAAGTTGCATTTTTCAGGAACATAACTACAACATTAAGTGAGGAGTTACTGTAGTCATACAAAAAAACCCATTATGATTCCTGACTCACTTTTCTGCTCTATTACACAAGATTCCATTTCAATTTTTTGGCATTAAGGCACATCAGATTTAAAAGAAAAAGCTAGGTTCAGAATATAAGAACATTTTAAAAGATTATTTTCTTTTTTAAAAGATGCATATGCAAACATATTTGAAATGCATATTAGCCTCACCAACAAATCTAGTTTTTAAAATATGTTTTATTAGAAAGTATGAAGTGGGAACTCCTTCAGCTGAAAAAACAAAAAACCCCCCAAAACTATGCATTGTTCAGGAAAGTGGTAGAAGACTCTGGCAAACTCATTAGATAAGTATGTTCAGAATTATTAATTTAGGCTGTGTTGCCTTATATAGTCATCAAGGCAGCAAAGAGATGATACAGAGTGAGTGGAACTATTGCCAGTTACTTTAGATTGGAAAATATGAGAACAAAATCCATCGCTAGTTGCCAACTAATTCCTCCTCTGCTCCCCTACCAAAAGTGAAGGAAAACTTTTCTTGGCTACAGCCACTCCATTTCTAAGCTGTGGAAAGGATTTTGTTATAGAACTTCACTACTACACTAAAAGTTATTTTAGATCCTGCTGAGAAGATTAACACACAAATATTGAAGAAGATACAGTGGGAAAGAAATCTTGTAATAAAACAAAAAACATTACTACTTAGCAGTAATAAACCTGCTATATAAAAGTTATTTTATGAGTCGATTGCTTTTTGGACAAGTGCTATTCAGTAGGGGTAGGACTGACTGACTGGCAGAGTCTCAAGGTATTAGTAGGATCTGACATTTTCAGGAATGTTATGGTCATTCACAGTATTTCTGATTTTCATACTCTACTCCACCTGCAGTCCTAAGTCAATTAAATCTAGACTTTAAAATAAATTTCAAAATGTAGGGGACCAGTCTAGATTTGATTTTGACAAATAGGTAGGAACTGGCTGAGAATCTGAAAGTGGAAGGCAGCTTAGGTGAAAGATCGTGAAATGGTAGAGTTAATGATTCTAAGGAATGGTAGGAGAGAAAACAGCACAATAAAGATAATGGATTTCAAGAAGGCAGACTTTAGCAAACCCAGGGAGTTGGTAGGTAAGATCTCATTGGAAGCAAGTCTAAGGGGGAAAACAGTTCAAAAGAGTTGGCAGTTTTTCAAAGAGACATTATTAAAGGGTCCAAGAACAAACTATCCCACTGTGTAGGAAAGTTAGGGAAGTATGGCAAGAGACCACCCTGGCTTAACCAGGAGATCTTCAATGATCTGAAACTCAAAAAAGAGTCCTACAAAAAGTGGAAACTAAGTCAAATTACAAGGGATGAATATAAACAAATAACACAAGTATGAAGGGACAAAATCAGAAAGGCCAAAGCATAAAATGAGATTAAACTAGCTGGAGACATAAATGGTAACAAGAAAACATTCTACAAATACATTAGAAGCAAGAGAAAGACCAAGGACAGGATAGGTATATTACTCAATGTGGGGGGGAAATCAATAGCAGAAATAGCACAAGTGCTAAATGACGTTTTTGTTTCAGTTTTTACCAAAAAGGTTCATAGAGATTGAACTTCTAACATAGTGAATGCCAGTGAAAATGACGTAGGATCAGAGGCTAAAATAGGGAAAGAACAAGTTAAAAATTACTTAGACAAGTTAGATGTCTTCAAGTCACCAAGGCCTTATGAAATACATCCTAGAATACTCAAGGAGATGACTGAGGAGATATCTGAGACATCGGCAATTATCTCTGAAAACTCATGGAAGATGGGAGAGATTCCAGAAGACTGGGAAAGGGCAAATATAGTGCCAATCTATAAAAAGGGAAATAAGGACAACCCATGGAATTACAAACAAGTCCGATTAACTTCAGTATCTGGAAAGATAATGGAGCAAATAATTAAGCAATCAATTTGCAAACACCTAGAAGATAATAAGGTAATAAGTAACAGTCAGCATGGTTTTGTCAAGAACAAATCATGTCAAACCAACCTAACAGCTTTCTTTCACAGGGTAACAAGCTTTGTGGATAGGGGAGAAGCAGCAGATGTGGTAAATCTTGACTTTAGTAAGGTTTATGATACAGTCTCCCATGACCTTCTCGTAAACAAACTAGGGAAATACAACCTAGATGGAACTACGATAAGGTGGGTGCATAACTGGTAGGAAAACCATTTCCAGAGAGTAGTTATCAATGGTTCACAGTCGAGCTGGAAGGGCATATCAAGTGGGATCCTGCAGGGATCAGTTCTGGGTCTGATTCTGTTCAATATTTTCATCAATGATTTAGATAATGGTATACAATACATTTAAAAAGGTTGCAAATAATACCAAGCTGTGAGGGGTTGCAAGTGCTGGGAGGATAGGATTAAAATTCAAAATGATCTGGACAAAGTGGAGAAATGGTCTGAAGTATATAGGATGAAATTCAGTAAGGACAAATGCAAAAGTACTTCACTTAGGAAGAAACAATCAACTGAAAACATACAACATGGGAAATGACTGCCTAGGAAGGAGTACTACAGAAAGGGATCTGGGGGGTTATTGTGGATCTCAAGCTAAATATGAGTCAACAGTGTAACACTTGCAAAAAAAGCAAACATCATTCTGGGACCTATTAGCGGGAGTGTTGTAAACAAGATATGAGAAGTAATTCTGCTGTACTCCATGCTGATTAGGCCTCAACTGGCATTTTGTATCTAATTTTGGGCACCACATTTCAGGAAAGATGTGGACAAATTGGAGAAAGTGCAGGGAAGAGCAACAAAAATGATTAAACGTCTACAAAACATGACCTATGAGGGAAGATTGAAAACACTGGGTTTGTTTAGTCTGGAAAAGAGAAGACTGAGGGGGGACATGATAACAGTTTTCAGGTACATAAAAGGTTGCTATAAGGAGGAGGGAGAAAAACTGTTCTCCTTACCCTCTGAGGATAGAGCAAGAAGCAGCATCTTAAACTGCAGTAGGGGCAGTCTGGGTTGGACATTAGGAAAAATGTCAACTGTCAGAGGGGTTAAGCACTGGAATAAATTGCTTAGGAAACTGTGGAATCTTCATCACTGGAGATTTTTAAGAGCAGGTTAGACAAACACCTGGCAGGGATGGTCTAGATGACACTCTTAATCCTGCCATGAGGGCAGCAGACTGGACTAGATGACCTCCTGAGGTCCCTTCCAGTCCTACGATTCTATGCCAGTTCTGTTTCCTATAATCAAGGGCACCGTTATTCTCATTCTAGCGCATAGGTATCCACTATCTCTAAAACACCATAGTTCACCCCAAGTGGCAACTTTTTTTTTTTCAAATGAGACTTCAGCTAAGGCCCAGGGGAATGCAGAACGAACTACAATCTGAAGGAGATTTGTACCAGACTGTGCCTGTTCTGATAATAGAGTGGTTCACTGTCTATCTGGCACCTTTTACAAGAACTAAATGGGCATGTACAGACACAGAATTTGGTGGGGGGATTTAGCCATGTGAATCTCAACTGCTAGATCTTGAGACTCTAAAAAATGTACTACTCTGGCATCATGTCACTCAAAGTGACCAACACCTTTTAGGAAGGGATTTTAATTGGGATCTGCATCTAATTTAAAATCTTAACTCAAAGGATTTGCATTTACATCACCTGTTAGACAAGTAGCCTTGAGCTAACATGAACAAAGGCTCCCACCATCCCAAACACAACAAACAGAGAAAGTTACTGCCTATGACAAAGAAATCCAACTGACAGGTTTTAGTGAGAACATCTGTACTGCTCCATGTGATATCCCTTGTGATAAATTGGTATATAGTCATGTAGAGCCAGAAGCAGGATATAGGCCATTCATGTCTGAACAACTCAATAACTCTTCCATTTCTATCCTCTACACTCTTACATTTTTCATGCCAAAGGATAAAAATGCTCCCAAAACCAACAGAACCCCCCTAAATCCGTACACTTCTACTCATTTTGGAGAGGGAGTTCATTGTGGGGAGAAATAGAAATAAATTTCCTGACCTCCCACAAAAAGGCAGTCAATTTCTTCCAAATACAAAACTGAAATTCTTTTAAATTCCAGTCATCCAATGTTGCCTACATGTAGCAATACTACGTGACTCCACCCCCTTATCTTATCATCAATTTATCCTTGAAATATTTCCTTAACATTTTTTACATATACCTCTGCAATTTTCACCCATATTCCCTTTTACTAGGCATTAATTGTTTGTCCCAGACGGATGAAACGATCTGTAAAGGATGACTTCGTAGCTATATGAGCTGTAAGTCTCCTCAAACAGAACATCTCTAACCAATCTAGGTGTAGTAGCATCAGTTGCTCTAAGGCTTTTCCTAGAATGAAAATGTACAAATGCTATCTGATTTGCAAACTTGCCCTGGAGGATATTTTAGCGTCCTGTGAACAAAGAATTCTAGAAAATGTTTATTGAGACAACGACAAACATTCAGATTCAGAATAGGGTAGAAAAAACTATATTCTATTTAAGTCAGAGGAAGAAATGGTGAAAAGGATAAATGGAGAGGCAGTTCTAAGCACAATTCCCAAACCTGAGCCATTCTTTTTAGGTGACAGATCTGAGGAACTGTCCCAGATTGAGGTACCATTAGAGGATGTTGTGACAGGTTGGATCAGAGAAACCCCCTGGGAGCTGCCACCTGATGTGCCAAAACTACTTCTGCCCCTGCTTTCCCTGCCAGCTTAGGACTCCAGCACCCTGTCTTGCCGAGCAAGACACACCAGTTTGCTCCAACACAGACCCAGGGTCTGAACCACGTACCCCAGAGCTGCAGACTTAACTGAAAGCAAGTTAAGAAGTGTTCCTTCCTTTAACACTCAGATGCCCAACTTCCAGTGGGGTCCAAACCCTAAATAAATCCATTTTACCCTGTATAAAGTTTACCTTATACAGGGTAAACTCATAAATTGTTCACTCTCTATAACACTGATAGAGAGATATGCACAGCTGTTTGCACTCCCAACTATTATTAATTAACCCGGAGTATGTATTAAGTAAAAAAGTGATTTGATTAAATACAGAAAGTAGGATTTAAGTGGTTCCAGTAGTAACAGACAGAACAAAGTGAATTACCAAGTAAAATAAAATAAAACATGCAAGTCTAAGTCTAGTACAGTAATAAAACTGAATACAGATAAAATTCTCACCCAGTAAGTTTCCTTTTACAGACTAGTCTCCTTCTAGTCTGGGTCCAGCAATCACTCACACCACCTGTAGTTACTATCCTTTGTTCCAGTTTCTTTCAGGTATCCTTGGGGGTGGAGAGGCTCTCTCTTTAGCCAGCTGAAGACAAAATGGAGGGGTCTCCCAGGGGTTTAAATAGACTTTCTCTTGTCGGTGGAGACCCCCTCCTCTCTCCTATGCAAAGCCCATCTACAAAATGGAGCTTTGGAGTCACCTGGGCAAGTCACATGTCCATGCATGACTGAGTTCCTTACCAGCCAAGCCATATTCCTGGGAAAGCCCAGATGTGGACTGGCGTCTCCAAGTTCATTGTTGGCTTAAGGGCTTCTTGACTGGGCACTTACTGAGAATAGTCTTTTCTCAGGAAGCTGACCAACTGCTTCACTAAAACCTACTCAGAATCAAACAAGTATGCAGCCAATATTCATAACTTTGACTACAAAAATGATACATGCATACAAATAGGATTAATAGATTCAGTAGATCATAATCTTTACAGAGATGTTACATGGCATATGTAGCATAAAACACATTCTAGTTATGTCATATATACATTCATAAGTATATTTCCATAAAGCGTTATGGGGGGCACCATCACAGATGTTTTGGAACAAATTTATAAATTAAACAGCAATAAGTCACCAGGACCAGATGGTATTCACCCAAGAGTTCTGAAGGAACTCAAAAATGAAATTGCAAAACTACTAACTGTAGTTAAAGTCAGCCCTGAATGTTAACAGATTTGAAACAACAACTTTACTCAATTTAAGGAAACATACCTGCTTTTGCAAATATAGACTCCTGCTAGCTGTACATCTTTTTGATGTGTGAATACACAATATGAATTGGTTTTGGCTCAATAAAATCAAAAGAAATGTCTATTTTCATTGTTGTTTGTATGGTACAGAGACATCTTGAATAGACAAGTGCCTGGAGAAATGGTAGATATCTAAAATGTGATTGCACCAACAGTCTGATTTCGAATACAGAAATCAGACTTAAAAATATGTCAAAAAAAATCTGACTAACAGGAAAGATGTTATGTGAATGTTATCGTTCTTAGACCTGTGAATCTAATTTCACTATGAATATAATTCCAAGGTTAAAAAAAAAAAAAGTCTCGCCACTAAAGCACTGCAACTTTTGCTAGGTTAATAGTCAAACCTTCTAGATAATGTCCTGTGACAAGGTAAGTCCAGGGAATTCTTGTGATGCATAAAGAGTCCTCATGCTTCAGTCTTTTTCCATCATAAAATCAGAAGACCTCATTCATTCTTACTATTCTTATTAATACACTAGGCAAAAAGCAGAGCAATGATTCATAGCTAGATTTTTTTACTTACGGGTTTCCTAAGGAAAAAAATAGATAGCGCTCCAATTAAGGGCATGTCTCCAATCAGTGGTTCCAGGATAACCCTCATAGTACCATGAATCTGAAAAAAGGGGAAAAAAAAATAAAAGGATAATGTAATTCACTCCAACCAATCTAGGTACTTTATGTAGATTAAGTGCACCCAGTAGAAAATACACACATAACTATGTTTTTGGAAGTCTTTCATTAAGGGTGAGTTTATGCAAGTGCAGATGGCCCTATATGCCCCTGAAGTCTAACTAAAGCCCTTAACAAGGGGGAGTTAAGTGGTACATAAGTCTTTGTGCAAGTCCTCTGTAAATGGACGCATTCACACTAAATTGTGTTAAGTCACACTAGCATACTTTTGATTTATATACAATTGATGCTAAACATTCATGGATGCTACTTTACTACAAATAAATAATAAATGTGGAAATATGTATTTACTCATATGCCACAAAGTGCTGCAACAGACATACATGTATAGCTGCGTAGCGGGGTGACTATCCCGCTCCTGTCCTGAAGGAATTAAAGCAGCCCGGGAGAGGACTGTGAATAGGAAAAGCAGGCTGATTGGAAAAGCAGCCACAGCTGTGGCCAGCTTAATCAAAGTCCACCTGGCCCTTATAAGAGGGCTGTGGGCCAGAAATGAAGACAGATACTCTTTCTAGCTTCCTAGAGAGAGAAAGACCTGGCTGCCTGGGAAGCTAAGAAGGGTACCTAGGGTGGAGCAGTGCTGGGGAAGGGCAGAGGGAGCTGGGGAGCTCCAGCCTATCAAAGCCCCAGGCTGCAGGCCTAGTGAAAGGCCTATGAAAGGGTACTGGGGCTGCAGAGGGGCAGCCCAGAGATAGGCAGAAGCAGCTGGTTCAAACCCCCTTGCCGATGATGAGTGGTTCATAGACTGCAGTCTGCCCCAGGGAGTGGGGGCTAGATGGTGACTGGCAGTGGCCACTAAGGCAAGGTGGGGGATCCCCTGGGTGGGAGACTTGGATTGTGGGTTACTGCTGGGAAGGAACCCTAACAAGGAGGGCACCAGGGTCCAGGAGGGACACCGGGGCCAGCTGCAGGCGAGACGCCAGCCTGCAGAGGGCGCTCCTGGTTGGAAGAGCTAATTTCCAGGATGACCGACAGGAGGCGCCGCACCGGTGAGTCGTCGCCCCACAACAAGCAGACACAAGTAAATGTGAATTCTTATAAATATACCTTATGAACTAATTCATTCTTAAAAACTTTTATTTCTGCCCCATGCTGTTCTCAGCAGAACATACCATATATGTTTAACATTTATTTCCATATTTGAAAGAATAAATTAATTAGTATGTCAAGAGTATACTAATGCAATTTAAATTATTATCTTGTAACAAAGACCAATGGTATATAATTCAAAGGTAATAACAAAAGCAACAGAATTAGTAAATTATATTTTGTGTGCCAACTGGTAAATTGTGTCATGACAAATGTGAGATAATTTTGTAAAACTGTGGTTATGGTGAAACAAGAGAAACTGAACTTCACCTGTATACTTTTTACACCAGCTCTGCAGAAGTATCTCTTGATCTCCAAATCAATTTCACAATTGCCAACAAAACTGAGGAAAAACAGAAAAACTACAGTACTATATAAATGTTTTACATTTCTAGACTCTAAAATTGTGACACATTTAATTGCTAACCCCAACATTCTTTTCCCAGTCAAATGAAACATTTCATATGAAACAGTTCTGCTTTTCAGAAACTATTATATTCTATATAAAAATAACTATAATTTTAAAGCACTAAGACAATTCTATTCTGAAGACCGATTGTAAAATCAGATGGAAGAGGTGTACTCATCTTTAAAACTGTATGTAAAAGAGGAAAAAAGCAGAAAGTTATAGTTCTGGGAAATAATGGAAGTATTTATTATGAACACACCCTTCCTTTTAGGGGCACATGTTATATGATTTTCTCATTCATTGTATGGTGCCATGAGAAAACACTCAGACCTTGAGAAGTACCCTTGATTATTATAGGCAGAGCTAGTAGGGCCATCTCTTATTATAGTTGTCTGACTCTTACAATTATAGGACCCTGTTTTCAGTTGCTTATAACTTTGCCAAATGAACTATTTGGGCTGAAGTTTTCCATGCTGTCTGAATTGTTTTGGAAAATTGTTCAGCCATTTTCATGAAAAAGGTGGGGGATGAGGGGGACACAGAAATCTTGTTTTGCACATGTTAAATTTTTTGTGACCTTTAATTTAAAAAGCTCTAGCTCAAGAAGGATACTGATAAATTAGAGAGGGTTCAGAGAAGAGCCACAAGAATGATTAATGGATTAAAAACCATGCTTTTCATAGTGATAGACTCAAGGAGCTCAATCTATGTAGCTTAACAAAAGAAGATTAATAATGGGCTCTTCAATCTAGAGGAGAAATGTGTAAACATGGTTCAATGGCTGGAAGCTGAAGCTAGAC
This sequence comes from Natator depressus, assembly GCF_965152275.1. NCBI lineage: Eukaryota > Metazoa > Chordata > Testudines > Cheloniidae > Natator > Natator depressus. The sequence continues at coordinate 242,855,765 of NC_134235.1, read as the reverse complement.
AAATTCAGACTGGGAATAAGGTGCAAACTTTTAATGGTGAGAGTAATTAAGCATGGGAGCAACATACCAAAGATCTCCATCACAGACAATTTTTAAATCCAGCTTGGATGTTTTTCTAAAAGATATGCTCTATGAATTATTTTTGGGAAGTTCTAAAGCTTGTGCTATACAGGAGGTCAGATTAGATGATCACAATGATCTCTGTGGCCTTAACATTTGACTCCCTCATAATTTGCAACAAGGTCTTGCATGTTGGGAGGAGGTATCTTTAGATTCCCCCACCCACATGAAAATCCACCCATGTATGCTTTTGATTTAAAAAAAAAAAATCATTCCACACATGCGCGGTAGAGACTTCAGGGATTTTAGCAGCTAAAATCGGTGAAGATTCTATCCCCACTGAATTTACTCCAGCTCAGGCCTGAGGAGGACTTTCCCTGAAATTGCAGATGTTGTGGGCCATGACGAATCCTGAACTGACAGCAGGAAGCCTGTCTCTCCTGTCTTAATGACTTCTAGTAGGTACAGGCAGCATGGAGGACAAAGCTAACTGTTTCAAAAGCAGAGGGGTCAAGAACTGGATCTTGAGGGCAGGATGGATTGGGACAAGGAGCAGGTGTGAGGCAGGGGGAGAACTGAGTCTACAGCTGCAAGCCAAGGAAGGAGGCTACACCTGGGTGACAAGAAGACTAGACAGAGAGCCAGGAAAGGGGGAAAAAGCACAGGTTGGGGGGACTGGGATTCAGTGTGAGGCTGCAATTGGGTGAGCAAAGAGAATGGAACAATGATGCAGGGCGGATGCTGAGACTGGACAAGGAGCTCAGGAAGAGAGGGATGTGGGTGGACGAGAAAAGCAGACTAGATGAAGACTTAGGGGAAGGAGTATGGACTGGCTGCGGAAGGAGACTGGGATGAGAAGCCTGAGGAATGGAGACAGGGACTGGGGCAAGGAGCTAGGGGTAAGGAAGTGACGTGACTGGAACAGGGACAGGTTGGAGGGTGTCAAGGCAGAAGGGGGTTACACTTAGGGGGAATGGGAAGAAGAGATTGTCCCCACTAGATTACATTCCCCTCCAGAGCCAGGACTCTTGGATTCTGTTCTTGAGTCTCACCTTTCATCTTCTGTCAGCATATATCTGTGAAACCAACTGGCAAAGTATCCCATTCCTGTCTAGTGGTGGTCCACATAGAGGATGACAACTTACTCTTATTATCAATGACTCTGTTAAGTCAAGCGGAAAAGGTGGTGTGGTGGATCTAAAAGTTCCAGTATTGCCTAAGAACCATTTGAGCGTGCGCACACCCCCCCTCACCCCCCACAGTAAAAGAATGTTAAGCTTGAAAGTCAAGCAATCGAAAGTTAGGAAATGCCAGAATTAAGGTTGTATGTGCAACCTGAATTTGGCCACCTCATGCATATGCATTATAATACATTCTTTAATTACATGATCACTTATTATTTTTCCATAGAACCACTGCCTCATTCAGTGCAAAGAATGGATAGTGCTCATTTAGCTAGCTGTTCAATATTTTCTCTTCGTTGTTCAATGAAGGCCTTATTTATACTACACACTATTAAAACCTTGTTCTGAATACAGAATTATTAATTTCCTCATGGGCTTTTTGATGGCACTCCTCACTATAATATTGGAGTGCTTCACATATCAATGAATTTATTTTCACTACACCCCTTTGAATATTACTATCCTCATTATGCAGATCAGAAGCTGAGAGACAGTAAGGTCAAAAATATCCACTAATTTTGGGTGCTCAATGTGACACACCTAGGACCTGATTTTTCAGAGTACTTAGAATTATACAGCAATTTATAGGTTCAAAGCAGAGCTCCCACTGACTTCAGTTTTAGTTGTGTGTTCTCAGCACTCTGAAATTAGATCTCAGAATCTAAAATCATGCATCCAGAAATGACAGAACACACGACTAGTGATCACCTGTGAAATATTTGGTTTAAGTGACTTGTCTAGCATCACATAGGATGCTGTGGCACATCCAGGAATACCATTCCCCAAGGCTGCATTCAACTGTCTTAACCATCTCTTCCAGCAATCCCCTGGCTCATTCACTACACACCTCTCAGCTAGAGCAACAGATGAAGCAGGGGTCCTACAGATTACAGCTTCCTTTACTACACAACCCTGATTTATCCCTAGAGCAGGCCCAGCTTGTGTGCTGAGTGAAACAAGGGTCCTGTGGAAAAAATAGTACTGAATCACATAATTCATACAAAACATTGTATCATAATGCATACGCTAAAAAGAGACCAAATTAAGGTTGTATGGGCAACTTTAATTCGGCCTTTCCTAATTTTTCAGTGCATGACTTTGCCTTCTTAAATATGTTTTTAAATATTTGTGTGTGTGTGTGTGTGTGTGTGTGTGTGTGTAATATATTAGTTTTTGTCTTTGTGTGTGTTAAGAGTTTATCAAAACAAACTGGCCACTAGAAGTAAACAGCACCAAACTGGAAAAAATCAGTAACAAGCTTTAATCTTAGAATATATTAGAGAAAACTTTGCCCTTTAACATGTTTTGCTGGGCCCATGTATATGCAACACAGTTAGGCTGTACCATCACCTACTATTTGGAGTCTCATTTAACAAGCACAGTTTATCTAATTGAGATCATAATGGTCCTGAAATATTTAAGACTACTTTAATTTGCAGATCGCTAAAGTGACACAGACATATCATAGTCTAGTGGGGAACACTTTAATCCATAGCCTTTTGATTTCTTAGATATTCATCCTCTCGGTGTGTTCCATAAAAGTGCCTTGGGGGTTACTCATAGTATGAAAGACGAGAATTAATAGACCATGAAGTGTGCAGATTCTTTATCTGGCAAGCCATAACAGTCATTAGTGAGTCAGTATCAGACAAACAGAAGGATTACTGACCTAATGGATTAACATCTCATTTAGATTTTTTTTTTATCATCTTTTTCGGTACTTAAATGGCTCTCAAAGTTTGTGAGCCTTTCAAATAAATTTAAAAAAAAACAACAATGTTCTCCCTTCCACTTTCTTCTTTGCCACCAAGAAGCAGATTAAGAAAATGTATCTGGGCTTACCTGAAAATTTCACTTTTTCAAATAATAAGGGCTTGTCTACTTGGGGAAGTTAGCATGCAGCAAGAGTGTGAATTTACAGCACACTAGCTACTCTGCATTACCTTTTCATATAAGAACTGTCATACTGGATCAGACCAAAGGTCCATCTAGCTCAGTATCCTGTCTTCTGACAGTGGCCAATGCCAGGTACCCCAGAGGGAATGAACAGAACAGGTAACCATCAAGTGATCTATCCCGTTGCCCATTCCAAGATTCTGGCAAACAAAGGCTAGGGACATCATCCGTGCCCATCCTGGCTAATAGCCACTGATGGGCCTATCCTCCATGAATGTATCTAGTTCTTTTTTGAACCCTGTTATAGTCTTGGCCTTCATAACATCCTCTGGCAAAATGCTCCACAGGTTGACTGTGCGTTGTGTGAAGAAATACTTCCTTTTATTTGTTTTAAACCTGCTGCCTATTAATTTCATTTGGTGACCGCTAGTTCTTGTGTTATGAGGTGTAAATAACACTTCCTTATTTACTTTCTCCACACCCATCATGATTTTTTAGACCTCTATCATATTCCCCCTTATTCGGCTCTTTTCCAAAAGTACCAACCTTATTAATCTCTCCTCATACAGAAGCTGTTCCATATCCCCAACCCTTTTTGTTGCCCTTTCTGAACCTTTTCCAATTCCAATATATATTTTTTGAGATGGGGTGACCACATCTGAACTAAGTATTCAAGATGTGGGCATACCAGGGATTTACATAGAGGCAATATGATATTTTCTGTCTTATTATGGACTCTTACAGGCACTAAAAGTGCCATTGGCCAATTTAGCTTAGTACATTTTTAGGGCTTTTCTCAAGAGCAAGTTACTGCACAGCAAGCCTGGTAAATAAAAATCAACGATTTAAAAAAAAATTGGATTTTTTTAAATTTAAATTGCCTTTTTCCTCAAAGCATTTTATCAAAAAAATCTGATCTAAGAGTTTTAATTAAGATACATTACAGCTCAAAGATATCTCATCATGGAATAGGGATTACAAATTCTAATTCTATAGTATGAGACAATATATTCATGTAATGTTTAAGAGAAGTTTTGTAAATGAGTTCCAATAGTTCATGGATTATGGACCCAATTTTATGGGGTTTCAGGGGCTTCTGTATAGATTATTTAGGTTAATCTTTCTATCTGCCCAACGGGACTCAGTGCTCAGTCTAGAAGATACCATCAGAGATGCTTAGTTTTCCAGTTCTCAAACTGTGGATTTGTGTCTCCAGAGATAACATGCTTGTTAAGAGTAAAAATGGTTTTATATAAATAATATATAGAAGTAATAACAGACCTCAACCTATTATCCCTCTGCAAATTTGTGTACACAGAGTCAATCCCTTACATCTCTAAAAGTACAAAGCTTCAAGAAATTAAATAAATAGAGGATGGTTGGGGGTGGAATAGATCTGGACAAGGGGAAGAAGTCTGGAGATAAATGTGAGAAGGGAGGGACAGGGAGTAGAAACAAAAGTGAAACTGTTTGAGCAGCATATTCCAGAAGTCTTGAGGTCTTCCGGAGTTTAGCCTCCATTGATTTGAGATTTACCATACCATTCGCTCACTGGAAGGGAAAACCTGTAACGGCAGCAGGCTGTAAGAGAGACCCAGTTTGGGAATCGGAACCATTCAAAAAATATGTTTGCTGATGATGTTTTAAAGAAAGTCACACCAGTGAACTAGTGGAAGTGACTTAAGCACTTGGATTCAGAGACTGTTGAAGTGATAATCACACTTTTAACAGCAATAGCTTCTTCTGCCAGTGTAGAAAGAATATTTTCTTCCTTTGGACTAATTCATTCCAAATTGAGAAATTGTTTGGGACCTGGAAAAGCAGGAAAGCTTGTTTTTCTTTTCCAGATTATGAACAAACAGGAAAATGAAGGTGAAGACAACTGAGTTACCTGCAGAAGCCAATATTTTTTAAGTTTCTCATATTAACCTGGCTGACATAGTCAATTTGATTTTTAATATTAATATTTCATTTAACTATTTTAGTTAAACAATTTTTACAAAAACAAACCTGATTTTAAAAAACTTGAATGTTTAACTAAATTCAAAAAATCATATGCTTGTTTTGTTAAAATATTATGTTTGCTGTTAAAGAAATAAATCCAGAATACAAAATGTTGTTGTTTTAGTTAAATAAAACAATTTAAATGTCTGTCTGATGTTCTCTTAATACAGTATGGCAAGAAAATCCTCCAAATGTTAATGATTAACCTGTTGAACTGGAGATAGTTCACCTCCCAGTGACTTCATAAATATCTGCTTCATTTACCTTTGGTAAATAAAATAACCAAACAATCATTTTCTGATATAGCTGTAAAACTAATCTGAAAAGTTTTCAAAATAAATCACTTTAAACAGGGCTGGCTCCAGGCACCAGCGTTCCAAGCAGGCGCTTGGGGCGACAGTTAGAAAGGGGTAGCAGTGTTTCCGTGGCGATAGCAATTCGGCGGCAGCCCCTCTGTCCCGCCGGCTGCGGTGGCAATTCGGCGGCAGCTTCTCCATCTTGCCGTCCGTGGCAGCAGTTTTTTTCACTGCTTGGGGTGGCAAAAACTGTAGAGCTGGCCCTGACTTTAAAAATGTCTAGTGTGTGTATAGTGTGTACCTTCTAAAATGTGTACCTACGCTTCTATAATGTGTACCTACGCCTATCTCTGAGTTGTGAAGAATATGTATTAAGGTTATAACAAGCAACAAGAATGTACTTTTATGTAGAAATCCAAGATTAAATAGAGTCTTCCTGACTAGTGATTTAAATCAATTTGATTTAAATCAAATCAACCCTGACAGCAAGCCAAGGTGTGACTCTACAGTCCCATGCAGACACTGCTACAGCACAGTGAAATCTGCAGAGCAGGGCTTAGCATGCTGCTACTTCAAAATGTAATACTCCAAGCTGCACTCCAGGACTTTCATTGCATTGTACCACTGTTCATATGGAACCTCACTGTGCAGCAAGCTGCTGTGCAAAGATTTACTTCCTGGCTTGCAATACAGTAGTTTGCTGCACAGATAAGCCCTAGAATGAATTAAGGTAAAGGTCACAAAGGCACTTTTAGTGTGCAGTAAGAATGTCTACACAGGGAGTTAGTGGAGAGTAGCCAGCGTACTGTAAATACACCCTCGCTGGTTGAGCTCTAACTTTCCAGGTAGACAAGCCCCAAAGTCCACAGATCCATTACACTGGGTACTTCAGCCTGCTTGCACCTTGGGCAGAACCAGATTTGTCAATCACTGGCAACAGAGAAGTGCCCCATCTCCTGATGCACCCTCCAGCTGAGGAAGCTTCCACAGCCAGGATAATTCAAATCTACTTTCCTAAATTCGACTGTTAAGTACATCTTATGGAAAACATTTCTCCTATTCCAGAGCATGGTGAATTCTACATAACAACAAACTCAAATCCTTGTATGTTAATTTTCATCTTTATATGGGATCATTTGTTAGTCCCAAGGTGAGCCAGATCCTACACAAAGAAAGAAAAATTTCAGATAAGCACAGATAAATTTTCCTATTCTTCATGCTAAGGTATACAGATATGTTTCCAGGATGGAAAACATGATTATTCTTTAAATTTGGACAAACAAAATGAGGCAGGTTACATATAAATCACTGCTTGCTTTGCCTGGGCACAAAGACCTTAAGAAGACTTCTGCTAAAACAAAGGAAATTACATTGGCTAAGATTGTATGAGGAATATGCAGTATGTGTTTAACTAAAGGCCATCTAACAAATCTCAGTACAGGACACATGAATATCCTGCTCTGAGATTATTAGTGCTTGTAAAACCTGGACTCTGATGCTAAACTAAAGGAGGAATATTTCTTTAAGTGAATGAATATTATGACAGTTCTGAGGACTATCAGACAGAATTAAATGTGTAAAACTAGGTCTCATTAGAGAAAGCTTCCAACTTCAAATAAAACTCATCTGATTGGAGATACAGTAGACCTCCTGATGGCTGCTAATGGATAGATGTATGACACCTTCTACACAGCTACAACACTGCATATGACACGTTCTGTCAAGACTGGATTTTTGTAGGAATTATATTGGGGAAGTTCTATGGCCTGTGTTACACAGATGATCACAATGGTCCTTTCTGGCCTTGTAATCTATGGAAGGGTTCAATCTGTGCTGTAAAGAATGAGGTTCCAACGTCATGCTGTATGACCTTGGGGGGTTGGAATAAAGTTGCTGCCCTGAAGAAATTTTTAAAGTTGGAATTCATACAAAACTTCCTTTACTGAACATGCTGAGAACATCAGACTACAGAGACCTGAACTTTTTGTCTGTACACTCTAAACTGCCATAATAAGGCCTCCTGGAGGAAATGAAGGCTATGTTCACTGATTTAATGTGGTAGCTAAACTATGGACTTTGCAACTTCCAGTAGAATAAATTCTACTTGTTTTCTCTTTTAGGGTCCATGAGAGTAATAAACCCACTACATCTAAGTATTCATCTTAAGCCTGTTTGTTCCTGGATGAAGGAATAGTCTTGCAATAGCAGACATCCTCCGTGAGATACAGACATCTGAAAATTCATTGCTAGGTTAATCAAGATTGAAAGCCAGAAAGACAAATAGTACCACTATGGCTCTCTCACTTCTACAAAAACACAAGAATGGCCATACTGGGTCAGACTAATGGTCCATCTAGCCCAGTATCCTGTCTTTGGAATTGGCCAATGCCAGATGCTTCAGAGGGAATTAACAGAATAGGCTATCGCTTAGTGATCCATCCCCTATCATCCACTCCCAACTTCTAGCAATCAGAGACTAAGGCAGTGATCCCCAAACTTTTTACCTCTCATCTACCCTTATCTTGTCTATGGCCCCAGAATCAGGACCAGGAGTGGGGCTGCGTCTCCAGGAGTGGGGGATGCAGACAGGGGTAAGAGGGCTAAGGCTGGGGGCGGGGCTGGGAGTGGAGCCCCAGGCACGGTGCTGGCAGCCAGGGAATTGGGATGACTTGTCATTTTAGAAAAATTCAAGTTATTTTTGAATTGTGTATTCATAAAGCAAACTTACAGACTGCTTTAGGTAACAACTATATGCAAATGTAATATCTTAATATAATTGTGCTTAAAGAACTGAGAATGACCTCCTAACAAATTCAGTTCTAAAAACCCCAATAACATGAATGCAGAACCAAATAAACAAATCATAAATTCTAAAATATTTTTATAATGGACGGGCATGCTCTTATATGATAATAAATAAATAGGATTACCTGATCTGAAGATCCAAAATGATCTGTCTTTTATCTACGTTTTCAGTGTACACTTTTACACCATTGATCCGAAGTGGCTGAAACAATAACAACAGGGTGTCCATTTAAAGACGTTAAACTTTCTTCAAAAATTTGTCATGTTTTGAACCTTATCTTTAACAGAAGGATTAGTATTGATTAACATAAATAAAGTTGCAGCAGGAATTGCTTACATATTTATTATCTACATTATTTCACCAAAGCATTACTAAAAAATGCAATTTAAAACATTTGTCAATTTAACACAGTAAAGTAGGAGGGGAAATTTACTGGCCACGTACGCAGCTTAATCAAAGTGCTGCCATCCTGTAGCTCGACAAATCTTGCGAGACCATTCCTGGAAACAGCATCCAGGGCTTAGGTTTCAGGCTTTACCCACATATTTTATGCTAAGCCTTTGTTCCGCCTAAAAATCTCTTTCCTGCTTGACAGGGGACATCACTAATTCTCTCCCCACGCCCCCAAAAAACAAACGTCCCATCACTTCCTTTATCAGGCTTGTTAAAACAGCAGCATTGAATGGAAGCTGACGGGAATCATATGCAATTTAGAACACTACAACTCATTCATATCAACCAGTGTGGGGAAACTGTGACATAGGAGCCTCAAGAATATTTTTTTTTTGCCCACAGAGTCTGCAAAGTTTTCAGCTCTTGCTGACCTCAGAAGTGAAAGAGAGATTCAAACTTTAATACCCTTGTATAGCAGAGTACTGCAATTGGGCCGGTCTACACCAGGTCTGAGAACAATTAAGAAATTAGACACACACTCTGATGAGGCTAAGCATATAGTTCTGTTTAATGTTCTTTAATGACTGTTTTTATAGATTTTTATCTTGGCTGTTTGTAAGTGAGGAAGAATCCTTCCTTACAACTCACAGCAAACTATATCATTAGAACTAGTTCACTAACCAATGTTTCCATTTTAGATTTTTCTAAAATAACTAAAGTACATCATGAAAAGACTCATTTATGGAAGTTTAAACTTCAACTTTTTTAGTAAAAAGAAAAGGAGTACTTGTGGCACCTTAGAAACTAACCAATTTATTTGAGCATAAGCTTTCGTGAGCTCAAATAAATTGGTTAGTCTCTAAGGTGCCACAAGTACTCCTTTTCTTTTTGCGAATACAGACTAACACAGTTGCTACTCTGAAACTTTTTTTAGTGGAAAGGTAGGATTCCAAGACATTGAAGCTTGGGCTAATTTGAATTGATTTTATAGTTCTATATTGTATTAAAAGGATATGCTAGAATTAATTATGTAAAAATACATGTTCTGTATCTTTCTTTCTGAACGTCTCTTACAATTCTTGAATGATACGTGTTCTTATTAGAGAAGACAAAGCCATCTTGCTATAGCCTCTCTCGGTACAAGTAAGAATGTTAATTTTGCCCATGTGCAACTCCTGTGAGTGTGCACACTGAGGGTATGTCTACACTACGAAATTAGGTCGAATTTACAGAAGTCGGTTTTGTAGAAAGCGTTTTTATACAGTCAATTGTGTGTCCTCACACAAATGCTCTAAGTGCATGTAGTTAGCAGAGTGTGTCCACAGTACCGAGGCAACTGTCGACTTCCGGAGCGTTGCACTGTGGGTAGCTATCCCACAGTTCCCACAGTCTCCGCCGCCCATTTGAATTTGGGTAGAAATCCCAGTGCCTGATGGGGCTAAAACATTGTCACGGGTGGTTCTGGGTACATATCGTCAGGCCCCCCTTCTCTCCCTCCTTCCGTGAAAGCAAGGGCAGACAATCATTTTGCGCCTTTTTTCTTGAGTTACCTGTGCAGACGCCATACCACGGCAAGCATGGAGCCTGCGGAGCTAACCATCACCGTATGTCTCCTGGGTGCTGGCAGACGCGGTACTGCATTGCTACACAGCAGCAGTTTATTGCCTTTTGGCAGCAGACAGTGCAGTATGACCGGTAGCCATCGTCGACGTAGTCCTCGGTACTCTTTTAACTGACTCGATGAGGTCAGGGGCGCCTGGGCAAACATGGGAGTGACTCAGCCAGGTCATTTCCCTTTTAAGTTTTGTCTCATGGCGATTGAGTCCTATCGGCAGTGCACTGTCTTTTAATCAGCAGCCAGCAGAAGATGATGACCAGCAGTCATACTGCATCATCTTCGGCCGAGCACCCAGGAGATGACGATGGCTAGCGGTCGTACTGCACAGTCTGCTGCCAGCAAGATGTATAAAGATAGATGAAGTGGCTCAAAACAAGAAATAGACCAGATTTGTTTTGTATTCATTTTCTCCTCCCTCCCTCCGTGAAATCAACGGCCTGCTAAACCCAGTTTTGAGTTCTATCCTTGAGGGGGCCATTCAGTTTCTTGAAAAGCCACCCCCTTTGTTGATTTTAATTCCCTGTAAGCCAACCCTGTAAGCCATGTCGTCAGTCACCCCTCCCTCCATCAGGGCAATGGCAGACAATTGTTCCGAGCCTTTTTTTCTGTGCAGTCACCATACCACAGCAAGCATGGGAGCCCGCTCAGATCATTTTGGCAATTAGGAGCACATTAAACACCACGTGCATTATCCAGCAGTATATGCAGCACCAGAACCCACCAAAGCAAAACCGGGCGAGTAGGCGACGTCAGCGCGGTGACGAGAGTGACGAGGACATGGACACAGACTTCTCTCAAAGCACGCGCCCTGGCAATGTGGGCATCATGGTGCTAATGGGGCAGGTTCATGCGGTGGAACGCCGATTCTGGGCTCGGGAAACAAGCACAGACTGGTGGGACCGCATAGCATTGCAGGTCTGGGACGATTCCCAGTGGCTCTGAAACTTTTGCATGCGTAAGGGCACTTCCATGGAACTTTGACTTGCTTTCCCCCGCCCTGAGGCACAATAATGCCAAGATGAGAGCAGCCCTCACAGTTGAGAAGTGAGTGGCAATAGCCCTGTGGAAGCTTGCAACGCCAGACAGCTACCGGTCAGTCAGGAATCAATTTGGAGTGGGCAAATCTACTGTGGGGGCTGCTGTGATGCAAGTAGCCAACGCAATCAAAGATCTGCTGATATCAAGGGTAATGACCCTGGGAAACGTGCAGGTCATAGTGGATGGCTTTGCTGCAATGGGATTCCCTAACTGTAGTGGGGCCATAGACAGAACCCATATCCCTATCTTGGCACCGGAGCACCAAGCCGGCAAGTACATAAACCGTAAAGGGTCCTTTTCAATAGTGCTGCAAGCACTGGTGGATCACAAGGGACGTTTCACCAACATCAACATGGGATGGCCGGGAAAGGTACATGACCCTCGCATCTTCAGGAACTCTGGTCTGTTTCAAAAGCTGCAGGAAGGGACTTTATTCCCAGACCGGAAAATAACCGTTGGGGATGTTGAAATGCCTATAGTTATCTTTGGGGACCCAGCCTACCCCTTAATGCCATGGCTCATGAAGCCGTACACAGGCAGCCTGGACAGTAGTCAGGAGCCGTTCAACTACAGTTGAACTACAGCTGTTCAACTACAAGTGCAGAATGGTGGTAGAATGTGCATTTGGACGTTTAAAAGTGTGCTGGTGCAGTTTACTTACTCGCTTAGACCTCAGCGAAACCAATATTCCCATTGTTATTACTGCTTGCTGTGCACTCCACAATATCTGTGAGAGTAAGGGGGAGATGTTTATGGTGGGGCGGGAGGTTGAGGCAAATCGCCTGGCTGCTGGTTACGCGCAGCCAGACACCAGGGTGGTTAGAAGAGCACAGGAGGGCGCGGTGCGCATCAGAGAAGCTTTGAAAATCAGTTTCATGACTGGCCAGGCTACGGTGTGAAAGTTCTGTTTGTTTCTCCTTGATGAAACCCCCCCCCGCCCCCCACTTGGTTCACTCTACTTCCCTGTAAGCTAACCACCCTCCCCTCCCCCCTTCGATCACCGCTTGCAGAGGCAATAAAGTCATTGTTGCTTCACATTCATACATTCTTTATTAATTCATCACACAAATAGGGGGATAACTACCAAGGTAGCCCAGGAGAGGTGGTGGTGGTGGTGAGAAGCACCAGGAGGGGTGGTGGAGGAGGGAAGGACAAGGCCACACAGCACTTTAAAACTTTAAAACTTATTGAATGCCAGCCTTCTGTTGCTTGGGCAATCCTCTGGCGTGGAGTGGCTGGGTGGCCGGAGGCCCCCCACCGTGTTCTTGGGCGTCTGGGTGAGGCGGCTATGGAACTTGGGGAGGAGGGTGGTTGGTTACACAGAGGCTGTAGCGGCGGTCTGTGCTCCTACTGCCTTTCCTGCAGCTCAACCATACACTGGAGCATATTAGTTTGATCCTCCAGCAGCCTCAGCATCGAGTCCTGCCTCCTCTCATCATGCTGCCGCCACCTTTCAGCTTCAGCCCTCTCTTCAGCCCGCCACTTACTCTCTTCAGCCCACCACCTCTCCTCCCGGTCTTTTTGTGCTTTCCTGCACTCTGACATTGTCTGCCTCCACGCATTTGTCTGTGCTCTGTCAGTGTGGGAGGACAGCATGAGGTCAGAGAACGTTTCATCGCGAGTGTGTTTTTTTCACCTTCTGATCTTCGCTAGCCTCTGGGAAGGAGAAGATCCTGTGATCCTTGAAACACATGCAGCTGGTGGAGAAAAAAAAAGGGACAGTGGTATTTAAAAAGACACATTTTATAGAACAATGGGTACACTCTTTCACGGTAAACCTTGCTGTTTACATTACATACATAGCACATGTGCTTTCGTTCCAAGGTCGCATTTTGCCTCCCCCCAGTGTATGGCTAGCACCTCCCCCTTCCCCGTGGCTAACAGCGGGGAACATTTCTGCTCAGCCACAGGCAAACAACCCAGCAGGAACGGGCACCTCTGAATGTCCCCTTAAGAAAAGCACCCTATTTCAACCAGGTGACCATGAATGATATCACTCTCCTGAGGATAACACAGAGAGATAAAGAACGGATGTTGTTTGAACGCCAGTAAACATACACTGCAATGCTTTGTTCTACAATGATTCCCGAGTACGCGCTACTGGCCTGGAGTGGTAAAGTGTCCTGCCATGGTGGATGGAATAAGGCTGCCCTCCCCAAAAACCTTTAGCAAAGGCTTTGGGAGTACATCCAGGAGAGCCGCGAATGCCAGGGCAAATTAATAATTAAACATGCTTGCTTTTAAACCACGTATAGTATTTTAAAAGGTACACTCACCTGAGGTCCCTTCTCCGCCTGGCGTGTCCGGGAAGCAGGCTTGGGTGGGTTCGGGGGGTACTGGCTCCAGGTCCAGGGCGAGAAACAGTTCCTGCCGGTTGGGAAAACCAGTTTCTCCACTTGCTTGCTGTGAGCTATCTTCCTCATCCCCAAAACTTGCTTCCGTGTTGCCTCCATCTCCATTGAAGGAGTCAAACAACACGGCTGGGGTAGTGGTGGCTGAACCCCCTAAAATGGCATGCAGCTCATCATAGAAGCGGCATGTTTTGGGCTCTGACCCAGAGCGGCCATTCGCCTCTCTGGTTTTCTGGTAGGCTTGCCTCAGCTCCTTAAGTTTCACGCGGCACTGCTTCGAGTCCCTGTTATGGCTTCTGTCCTTCATGCCCTGGGAGATTTTGACAATTGTTTTGGCATTTTGAAAACTGGAACGGAATTTTGATAGCACAGATTCCTCTCCCCATACAGCGATCAGATCCCGTACCTCCCGTTCGGTCCACGCTGGAGGTCTTTTGCGATTCTGGGACTCCATCATGGTCACCTCTGCTGATGAGCTCTGCATGGTCACCTGCAGCTTGCCATGCTGGCCAAACAGGAAATTCAAAAGTTCGCGGGCCTTTTCCTGTCTCCCTGGCCAGTGCATCTGAGTTGAGAGTGCTGTCCAGAGCGGTCAAAATGGAGCACTCTGGGATACCTCACGGAGGCCAATGCCAGCTAATTGTGTCCACAGTACCCCAAATTTGACCCAGCAAGGCCGATTTCAGCACTAATCCCCTTGTCGGGGGTGGAGTAAGGAAATCGATTTTAAGAGTCCTTTAAGTCGAAAAAAAGGGCTTCGTCGTGTGGATGGGTGCAGGGTTAAATCGATTTAACGCTGCTAAATTCGACCTCAACTCCTAGTGTAGACCAGGGCTGAGGGCACATATGCACAACTTAGTTGTCTGAATTGGAATTTGGCCCGAATGTAAGGGTTAACCTCCAGGATTCTTTAGATATTACAATATCAGTCTTGTCTTTATTCCATTCCTTATCAGAGCCTCAGTTTTGTGTCCCAAATGAAAGACAGCATATTCAACATCACAGGGTTCTGCTCCTGACCTTGCACCACTCACAACACCATGCTCAGACACTGATTCAGTACTGACACAGATGGAAGAGTCCCACCTATTTATTAACATCACTTCCTGGGTTTTCCTTTCCTGGATCTCTTCAATCGAAGAGCTGACCTTGTTCAGCTCATACTTTATTATTTACTATTTATATTAGAAATGCACCTTAAGATACCAAGTGAGATCAGGGTTCACTGAGTTAGGCACCTTAAGATACCACGTGAGATCAGGGTTCACCGTGCTGTACAAGCACACAGTAAGATTCTCTGCCTCAAACTTTACAATCTAAAAAGACAAGACAGATAAAAGTTGGAGGAAAGAAAGCATTATCATCCCCATTTTACAGATGGGGAATGAAGTCAGAGAGTCTGACCGACATCACCAGGGAGACTGTAGCAGCACTGGAAGTTGAACCTCAGATCTCCTGAGTCCCAGTGGGCAGGCTGGGAGAAAAGGAGAAGCAAGCACTTTGAAATCCCCACTGGAAACCATTCTTCACATTCATGATAGCTTGGAAGAACAATGTAGGACGTTTTCACACACAAAAAGTATATTCAAGTTAATGTTTAAAATCAAATTTACACAAGTTAAGAAGGAAGGTACTGTACATCTGGGGTAAGGCTTGGGTTATGAGGGATTACAAGTGTTGGTTACAAGGTTAATAAGATATATACATAGTACATAACAGGCATAGACCCAGATTGGGGAGCAGGAGTTTTTTAAAAACGACAGTGGATAAGTGATCTCGGGTACGCCACCCATAGAATGTATGTAGAGTCCAAGTCAATATTGGTGTAGTGAATAAGTACATGGGTGGGGTGTGTCCCTTGGTTCGTCAGGGAAAGAAGGAAGTGGGTTATTTCCCTGACCGGCGTTCTCAATTACTTGACCTGGTACTGACCGTGTCCAGTGATGTGCTCCGTGATACTACATCCTCAGCTGCTCTACAGCTCCACTTGACACAGATGAGCATAAGCATATTGGTTGCTCTAAGCCATCTTTGTATTTCCCCAATCTGAAAGGCTACTGGAGGTCATTCTAGCCTTTGTTGTAATTCAAAGCAGTCTCAGAGCAGCTCAATTTCATTTGGCTGGAACAATCCCAAAGGGCTCCACAGCTGGGGACTGCTAGAAGGCAGCATGCTCTGGCCATGCCATGCCTTCTCTGCAAGCCAGAGATTCACCCTTACCAGAGGAATACCCAGCTGACTGTTAAGGAAGCTGTACAGACCATTTGTGTCACTGACATAGTGCAAAGTGGCCAGAGCAGTGGCCAGGATCTGATCCTTTTAATTATCAGCATTGAAGTTCTAAGAAATGGAAATACAAACAAACGAGAACTATCAAAGAAACAACAGAAGTCTTCTGAAAAGCTCCTGACAGACCAGCAGAGAGAGGAATTTTGGTGTGTTCCGCAACTTTGAGTTAAAGTGGCAATATGAATCAGGATCCTATCCTTAAAGTTCAATGAATACATAAGCAAGACTTCAATCTCTCTAAATTAGACTGGAAGTATGCTGTCAAATATTTTCTCTACATTGTTACCTATATCTGAGCTTCTCCTGTGACTTACACTGGAGGCTGAGACCAAATTCATTCACTCATTTAAACTCATTGAAGTCAATAGAGAAACACGAGGCATGAATTTGACTTTCAAACACTGTCAGATTCATGAAAAGGGGAAGGGTAATATTTGTTCAAGATAAGGGGGAAGAAAATGGTAAGCATCCATTTTTAAATGCTCAAAAAGCTTGCTACACAAGTTCTCATATATGTTTTACAATCTTTTTATTTTTTGTTTTTGCTTCACCATAGCTACATTATACTAGCAATCAGCCACCTAACCAACCACAAGGAGACATTAATAGCCACACCATACAAGGCTGGAATGAAGATTCTGCTGTGTAAGGAAACAATGGTGAGGGTAATTCCTTCTTCAAGAACGTAACTCACAGTAGTGTAGTACTGTAGCACAACAGTAGCATTATACATACTCAACCAACGTACTAGTGCTCCCCACTGAAATCATAGGCCTCACACTAGTCTTTTTTTCCCAAAATTTGTTACCAGTGGGATCAGCAGTGATTTTTTTTTTAATTAACAAAGCAAATAAGATTCCTCCACCTAACGTATCATTTAAGCCTACTGAGTTTAGTTAAAAAGGTATTAGTGAAAGGCTTACATTTAATTATGCTAATATCGGAATCCTTTAAGATTAAGGATTACTGTCTTTGCCATTCTCCCACAAGTGGGATAATCTTTCCACAACGGTGATCCTGGATCAAAAGGCAGCATTAAATTTGCCTCCCAAGTCTCACACATTTGCATTTTATTATTTAATATTTATATTATATTATAGTAGCACCTAGAGGCCCTTAACAGGACCTCATTGTGCTGGGTGTTGCATAAACACATTCAAAGACATTCTCTGCCCCAGAGAATTTACAATCAAATGTCACCAAAAGGCCTTACTTGTGTAACTTTAATGTATCATGTTAAAAAAGCAAGAGAAAGACAGATTTAAAAACTCATAAGTTAAAAGAAACTGACCTGGTGACCTATATCAATCTTTGTGAAACTGAAGGTACTAAGGTGGTTGTTTGCTCCTCTCACAGCTGGTTCTATAGTTTCTCTGAAAAGTTTCTCAATAAACTGGCAAATAAAAGGCCACAAGTGTTTTACAGTCTGAGGAGAAAGAAATAAAGATTATACTAAACAGTTAAAAACACACACATTTGTATTGTTTCAACACGCATCAGTGGACAAAGTCTTCAAGGCAAAAGATTTTTTAAAATACAGTACAACACTTCTCTCTGCCGTTTGCCAAGAGAGCCCTCCCTTCTGCATTTCCTACCACATGGAAGAGCCTTCTTGGACTAGCGTCTTAATTCTCCATCTATTTTCATATCTTGTTTGAGAACTTTTTTGCCCATTACTTTTTTGCCCATTTTGCCCATTAATATACATATTAATTTCTCTATTCTAATATTTACTATTACTAAAATATTGCTCTGGGATACAGTTTGAATGAAAGACGCTACACCAACTGGAGGTGCATTGTTCTGTGTTTTATTTTATTTTATACACATGGAACTTCAAAGTTCTGTTCATTTATAAAACAAATACAAAACCGGTTTATTTGTATATGGTACATTACGACACGAGCCAAGACCAAGGTAAATTTATGCTTAGAATCTGCAGTTGACTGTCAGTAAGTGTGACTGAAATTATTTTAATGCAGATTGAAATGGATCACTCTGTTCAAGAATGTCTGATCATGATTTAGTACCATTACAATGGCGTCACAATTATCAACTGAAGAAAGATTGGCCCTTTGTTTTCCCAAACTGTATTTAGTGTGTGGGGTAAAGATCTGTACTCTGATCAACTGCCAAGACATCAAATGTAAAAAGATAATAGATATTTTATCCTTGAGTCCCACAGCTATCTGGAAGAACATCCTACCTTATTTAGCCATTCTGCCCTTTCTGTATCTGGAAAATGAACCTAAGGAGAAAGAGGGGGGGGAAAAGCAATTATTACAACCACACTTAATTAATGAAAATACAATGTATATAAGAATCAATAAATTTAATATCGGGAACTGGTACAAAGAACCAATAATTATCAAGGACCTGAGATTCATAATAAGAATGTATAAACATGGCTAAATAGTTGAAGTAAATGCCAATTAAAAAATTGGAAACCAGGTAAATATACACTCATGTATACTCCATAGTACAGGTGTGTAGGAAGTATTGTTTTAGCACAGTGTAAATGATAGTGTGAGACCAATAAATACAACAGTCAAGTCCACAGCGAGATTAGTCAATACAACATACCTCTAAGTTTTAAGGACACTGTACAAGGGTAACTTCTCTTTTGGGTACTTTGTGAGACACACCAGAATACTATCTGATGATTTTGAAAAATGACTTGTCTGGTGGTTATTAAGACTTCAAAAAACTGAAGTGAAAAAGAATGAGGTATGCTCATCAGGAGCAAAACCAATCATACACAAATCTCAGATTCTACTTTTGAAAAAGAATTAAACAACTATGGATGTTAAATACATGCCAGTCATGCTCTGCATTGCTTCCATGAAACAAGGATGGACTGATTTTTTTTAATTTAAGTGATTTTACAGCTATTTCAAGACATTTAAATAAGATTTTTATTTATACATTGCTAGTTCTTTAGTTTGTTCTCACTTTACAGTCTAAAATTGCCTCCACTCCCTGTTCCTCCCCCCAGGCCTCAGAGGTAGGGAAGCTCTGTCTGGCCAGTAGGGGAAAGAAAAGCCTTGGCCCCTTTAAGGATTCACACACACACACACAACCATCCTCATCATGGGCGCTCAGTCTACTTGTGACGTGGAGGAGTTTTGTGACTGATTGTTTGGCTTGAACCGTGAAGCTGTCATGCACCAAAGGGGAGGATTTATAAACTCTTTCCCCTGCCCCCACTTCCAGGTTACAGATTCCCAGGAACATCAGAGTGACCACTAAGAATCCCCAGTGGGGAGTGACTGGAAGTCACCCCAACAAATAGCAGAGGCAGCCAGTGTAGCAGAGCACATGGGTAAGCAGTGGCCCTGAGGTTGGGACACTTACGCACAGTCAGGCCCAAAGTTTCCCCCTCTTTGTTGGGATGACATGAGCCCTGACTGGTTCTCTCTCCTTATGAGGTCCTATGGAAGGGTGTCCTGGTAGGTACCAATGTAGGATTAAGTACTGTTTATTCTGCTATAAAGTGAAGTTCAGCACTGTGGGTTCAAATTCCACGAGGAAGTTTTTCAAAGCACGTCCTGAATTTTTAAAAAGTTTGTAAGAAGCTACTGGGAGCCAGAAGAGTGAAGAAACACATGATGTTGAGTGGGGATGCCAAACACACCACACATACTGCAATTAAGTGGTGGCAGAAGAGATTGCTCTGATTGCCTCTTCTTTTAACTATTGTTATGTGAATGTACATGTGTGGTTTTGATACAAAAAATTATGTAGTTCTGACATTTTAAAAGTTACAAATATTGACCCCTGCATCAAAGTTTTGGGAATCCCTGTTCTGCAGAAAAAGCAATTCTTTTTTTAATGCATCACTGAAATTTGTCCAATATAATCATTACAGTTAGCAGATATGTAACCTGGAATTACAAGTATAGATAGATTTTTCTGCCTTTTTGTATAAAGAGGTTTGTTCTTTAAGTAAATCTCTGAACCCCCACAAGGCTTGCACTAAAAGGCTGTGTGTTCAAAATAGATTTCCTACTTAAAGAGTTTAAGTGCATGAAAACTATTAATAATGAATATTTGTGTTCCTCTGTACTAGACTATAATATTTTATTAATGTAGAATTTAATAGATGGGCAATCTAGGCTAACTTAGAGGCAGACAGCTGGGAAATCAAAACTTAAATGTCTCTACAAAGTATCTACTAGGAATATTCATTTTTGAATTTGCAACAAAACAAAATAGTACATATGTGTATGTTTCATGTTTACACTGAATCAGAACTTATAATTAAACATAGAACTTTCATTCAATATTTGTCTTGTGAGGGTTCTCAAAACCTATGCTCCTTCAGAAGGGTTGAAAGGTATAAGAAAAAGAAAAAAGAAAGGAGGAAAATTTAGGAAGTGGGGGTTAAGTAACTGGTTTTTGCCTTCCTTCAAAGCACCTGCTACTGATCACTGCTGATGAAAGATACCAGATTACTGTCGATGGATAAGATAACGTACTGTATGTTGCTATCATTTATAAAGTTTGTAAAAAGCTGAACAATTCTCCTTTCTACATATCTGCATCTCATATTCCAGGTGCTGGAACCTGGAACTAGCAGTGCTGTGGGTGCTGCCACACGCTCTTGCTTGAAGTGGTTTCCATCATATACAGGGTTTACAGTTTGGTTCAATTGCACCCCCACTATAAAAACTGTTCCAGAACCCCGATTCCTTCCTTCGTGCTTCTATTTGTTTGAGATATTATGTGCTGTAATCTCCTGTTACAAATGTTTCCTCAAAACAAAGTTATTCTGATGTCTATCAGTAATAAACCACTGTACCAACTGTTTTATTTAATATCTAGGATTGGGGCAGGGTGTGTGTGAATAACCACACTACTATGTGGTAAATCAATTTTCTGTGTTTTGTGTTAATTGTACAGTTTGTCCATTGAGACAAGATGTGTAAAATATCCTGGACAAAATTCTGTATTTTTTTGGCTCACACATTACCTATTCAGATTCTGTAGCATCTAAGCTACATATAAAGTTTTAAAAGTTTCTAGATCTCAAGGTCGCAGCCCTCACCTTTCAAATTGATGCAATGCTATCTTCTTGAGTCTGCAGACCCACTGACACAATGGCTCCAAGAATTCTCCCATTCCCTATTAGTTTCACTGATGTGGTACCTCTAAAACCGGATGTTGACATTTTAAATGGCAGTATTAGTTACTTAAGTACTGGTCATTTGAGCGGATGGAATAAGGATGAGGGTTTTCATAGAACAGGGATTTGGAGCTTCTGCAAGTAAGGGAGAACAAAAACAATGGGGAGTGGAAGGTAGAAGACTAGAAGTAGAAAAAAGAAAGATAGGGAAGGAAGAGGAACAATTGGCAAATAAAAGTGTTCCTAAAGATGAGCATAATTTTCCCAGTGAGTGCTGCTTGATATGACAGTAAGGCACTAACCAAATAAATAGGCTAATCTAGATGTTACATACATTTCATATTCCACCGTTGATCTTTGTGGAAGCATCCCACTGACATCCATTATGGATTAAGAGGTGTATGCAACCCTAAATATATACCTTGTCCACAAACCATACTCCAAAATGGAATTTGGCCTGCTCCACATATATGTTTGACACCCAGAATTTGGAGCATAAGCTCCTTAATGCATGGACCACGCCACCTCTGTGTTTTGAACACTGCTAAGCACACAGCTGACATTCAGCTAAATTTGAATTTGATATTGCATGTAGCATTTCCATCTCCTTTCCTTCCAGTCTCTCTTTGCATGCCTCTCCCACACCCACTTCCCTCCTGTGCATGTTGCTTCTGAATTATGCAGGATAGCTTTAGATAGGTGGGAAAGATAAATAGGAGGGGGGAAAAGCCAAACAGACAAAAGATTAAACTAGTTTATAAATTCTCTTAAATTAAAACTAAAATGTGTCTATTAAGCCTCGCTTAACAGGGTACAAATGTGTGTTCTGGCTCAGATTAATACTTACTTGCCTTATATTCACATTCCATACACCTTTGTATATGCCTTATAAAAAAGGGTCTCATTGTTTTTAATACTTGTACTAACCGTATACAATGTATGGAACTATATAATCCTTTAGATGTCCCTTTACTAATCATAAGAAGACACTAAAAGATAAGCATAAAAAAGTATGTAATTTAATTCCATACCTGCACCCTTCAAGATCCTGATCTCTCTTTATTATTCTACCCTTAAGTCCTCAGAACATAAAAAATATACTTTTGTTCAAGCAAAGCGACATATGGCATACATATGGCGCACCTTCTGAATCAACATTTTTTGCCTTTTCCCCTATCCCCAGAGTATGAAGTCTATTAACTCTGAAGGGGTCCCAGCCCAAGCTGGCCAAGAGTTGACGTTTTGGTTGCATTTTAGATGCTCTGCAACTCTGTGCTGGAAGGTCTACAAACTAGACCCCATCACACTTTGACCACATCTACACTACAAACTTTGGTCAATGCAAGTTACATTGGCATAAAGCTACCATAGTTACTATATCACTTCTGCAGGTGCATACTTGGCTCCTTGCACAAGCATTGCAAGTACTCACCAGGAGTGCTTACGCTGATGCACAGTGCAATGTACCATGGATACATAACCCAGTGTGCAACTCACCATCATCTGGAACACTGTCTTTGGGGAAATTTTAGCAAAGCATGGTCGGGCAAAATGAGTCAGGCAAGGGAGACTGGGAGCAAGGGGTCAAGTTCCCATCATGCAACTTCCTCCATCCCATAATGCCACCCATAATTTCCCATAATTTTTGCACCTTTTAAAAAAATCCCACACAGCACTTCTTGCTGTCTGCCATCTCTGACAGAAGATCTCAATAGTTACAGCTGCCTGTTGTGTCTTGCATAATACTTGTGAGGAAAAGAGAAAAAGTTGCCTCAAGTGTCAATGCGGAGTGGCTGTTGGCTAACTTCCAACAATCAGACACAAGGGCTATTAGAAGAGCTCAATGTGGAGCTATGCAGCTGAGGGAGACCTTGAAAGAGTGTAGATACATGCACAGCCAGGTCAATGCAAGGCAACTTACATTGACCTAACGTTGTAGTGTAACCCAGGCTTTTATTTTTAGTTACTTTAGGGCTAAATGGCCCTGAAGCACCACTGTTCATAAATTGGTAAATAAAGACTTTTTTTGCTTGAGGCCCCTTAAACATGAATCAGGTGGGCAGAGCTAATTTTTCCTTGATAAAAACTGCAGTGCTGTGCCCAATAAGAAGGCTTGCCCATTTCCAGTGATTATTTTCACACAGTGCCCCTTATACTGGCTATACAGAAATCCCTGTTCCACTTCATAGCCTGCATCTTTACAATACACACTAGCTCAACTTAAAACTAAGACTTTCTTTCTGCAACAGAAGAGGCACTAACACCAGCTTCTTGGACCTAGTACCTCTGGGTCTGGCAGCTTTGACAACACAGCATCCACAAAGCAACTCCACCGATGTTCTGTGTTGAGAGAGGGCAGCAGGTATCTGAGCCCCGCAGTTAACTCCTATTCAAAGCCTGCCTAGTCAGGCTTTGTGGATGAAGAAAGGGGATATTAAGGACTTTTAAATACAGAAACAGGAAATGTTTTCCACAATACCATTTTTTATTGAACTGTTCATGCAAGTTTGATAAGTACAGTCACATTTGCCACTTGGAGACATTTTTAATTATTAAAAAGAGAGCAAGGAATAATATATGTAGAAATACTGTGGCAAATATTACCAACACCCTAAAGACAGTGTTGAACACTAAATCAAATTCAATGTTAAAAGTTTCAAGAATGTTTTATTCAAGCATTTTGAAAAGAAACATCTTAATATGGAGTTACACAGTTTTGCACTTTTCAAAATATACGTAAGTCCACATTATCATACAGATACTTGTGCTTAGCCCTGAATAACTGTTGACTGTATTTTTCATTCTCAATGTGCCCTGCACCCGAAACTGCCAGTTCCTGCCAAGTCCTGAATTTAGGATAAACTATTTTTTCTGCCATGACCAATTCAAAACTTGAAATCCCAGAGAAAGGAATGCAGCTCCCTGCTGCATATTTGCTGTTAACGTTGTCAAAGCTCACTTCACTATCACCCACAATTAGTAACCACCAGCATGTGGCAAATAACTAAGAATAATAGTATGTCAGAAAGAGAGAGGAACATATCTCCTCTCCTTTAACAATGGAGGTTTCACAAATCTGCACACGTGTCACTAAAAGAAAGCACAAGGCAAAGAAGCTTTGCAAGCAGTGCGGTGTAGCATTCCCCTGGAAACAGTTTTGCACAACTCAGCACAAGGGAGACATCTCAGATAAACTGCTTGATTTAAAACATAAGCTGCAGTGCGGTGACCGGTTGCCTGCTGATGCTCTATGTCATAAAAAACCCTTGGTGCCTTATCTTTCTACCTTTGTCATCAGCCTTATTTAAAACTGTATATTAGCCAAAACATGTAGCATTACATAATTCTCCTACTTTATAAAACCCAATTATATTTTTCAAGTAGTTTAGACACAAGTATGGTTCTCAGCTATCAGGTCTATTCCATAAAATCAAAACTACTGTAAACCAAATATTTTTCAGTGATCTACATAACACTGTTGCTTATCACATCAAAGTAATGAAAGCATTACAAAAAAGCTACTAACATCATGGTACCATTTAACAATATTATTACAGTTAAATGAAGGAATTCTTTAAAGTCAGGATAATAAAAGGTTATAATTATGAAGCATATTCTCTTCTAGAACTTGAAAGATTTGAGAAACTATTCTACAAATTAACATAATTAAAGGCTGGACTGGTACACAAGCAGAATCTGAAAACACTTTTCTCTCTAGAAAAGCAAGGACGTGTTTTCTACACAGGGTACTCACAGCTCAGTAAAAGTAGGTGTTAGTTGATCTCATGTGATGATGAGATCTGCCTACTAATGATAATAAATATTTTCTAAGTGGACCAAAACTGGAAAGGTTAGTATAGATTTCTTCAGGAAATAATGAACAGAATCAATAAACATTGATGCTGATTTGTGTTAACACCCCTATTACAAAAATGCAAAAATTGAAGTTAGTTTCTCCCATTTATGCTGTTCATTTACTTTATGTTCAAAATGAAAGAAAAGAAATGAAACTAGATGGATATATTTAGTCTTTTGGTTCTCATGCACCAACACAATGCAATTGAACTTAGAATCACAATATTGCAAGGAACCGTTCTTAAACAGATTTTCAGTTCAGTTCACAAAAGTCTTTTCCTTCATATTAGATTTTGCATATCTCCAATCCTAACCCATCCTGCTTTCTCTGAAAAACCTAAATTTTGAGATGAAACTAAGTGCTCCTTTAAACTATAACTGCCAAGCTAATTTGTTACAGTTTGCTTTAGCCCATGCAGCTTTCATTGTAAACTAATTAGGGGAACTTGAAAGGAAAATAATCCTGGTATGAATAAAGAGCTGGAAGCACAGTAAGTGGAGTTTAAATACCAATATACCAACTGGTTACTGTAGAGCTAGCCAAAGTGAGAAGGAACGCTTTAGATTACAAGGGAAAATTCACAAGCTATTTCCTGTTGCCAGGGGTGAAAGTAAGGTGGTACAGGCCGGAACGGCATACTGGTAAAAAGTGGCCGCAGACTGGACCCAGCTGACTTTAAAGCGCTGACCCTACTTAAAGCGCTGTTGTGACAGCGCTTTAACATCATTGCCCCTTTTGCCCCCTCCTCCCCCCCCGGGCCTCCAACCGGGGGGGGGGGGGGGCAAAAGGAGCAACTGCCCCGGGGCTGGCGCTACCACAGCAGTGGCCGGCACCTCAGTCCCTTTAAATCACCACCAGAGCCCCAGGCAGCATGGGCCAGGCAATGCAGATGGGCTGGCTGGAGGATGCTGACCCCCAGCCCTGCCCTTTCTGCTTGAGCCCTGCCCTTTCCCGAGTGGCGGGGAAGCAGGGGAAGAGCTGGCACCTGTACCGGTAGGAGTTCAACTTTACCTTCACCCCTGCCTGTTGCCAAACACTAAAACAGTATACTAGAGTGATAGGGTGAAATTGTTTTACATAATAATTAGGGCTCAAAAAAAATACTGCAAGGAAAATTATCCATACTGGCACCTGTTGGTAAAGTTAACATTCAACTAATTTTTCCATTACCACTTGGTTAATCTCACTATGCTTCTGTCTAGCCTCTTTTCTTCTGCACGGATTTGTCTGTACAGTAGTCCTAAACATGTCAAGTTATTAGCCTCTGCACAGCCATATCCAAACTGGGTATAAAACCCCGTGTGTGTTGTCAGGAAGGGAAGTAGAGTAGCTAAGAACCCTTGAGATAGCTTTACTGGATGCAACCATAATTGTCTTGTCCTGGCATTCATCAAAGGCATTCAAAAACAAAAAAAAACTGGTACTGGCCACTTACATTGACTTTAGCAGCCCCCAAATCAGATTTAAGTCCAATACAGTTTAGAATAAGACAGCAATAGAATTAAGATACTGGAAAATGTCTAGTCTACCTATTACACTAAACTAGCTCACAGGAAGCAATGTAAATTGCTCATCAAAGGGACTAGTCCATTGTTATTCCTTCAGCATAGAAGCCACTCTACTAAGCAATCCATGTTTTCAGTGGCCTCTATGGAATAGTACCAAGGTATCAACAAATGATGTTCCATTTTTAAAAGTTTGCAGCCTCTAGTCACATCAAAAGCAGCTTTCAGACACTGTCCAGGGAATTAATCATTGCACTCTCAGCAACAGGCCCACTTCATGCACCACTTCTCCCGGTTTTCCCATAATGAATGAAAATCTCTAAGTTCTCATATTGAACTTCAGGTCTGCAATATTATAAGTACAATATTATAAGTATGAGGTTTGTTTTGGCTTGCATGTCTCTGTGGGTATGTCATACCAAGTTGAGGTCATCTTCAAACTTCTACATGAAAGTCCACTGTATGACCCTTCTATGAAAGCCTTTGATATAACAGATAGAACAATTTTATTGAAGTTGCTACGCCACTGTGGAATCGCTCAGAAATTTGTGATCATCATTCTGAGCTTCTATAAAAAATGTGAAATGCTTAGGAACACATAACAGTGAATTGACTAAGCCATTTAAAGTTAATACTGGCCTCAGACCAAATGTGTTATGTCTCCCATTATCTTTTTATTGGTGGTGGACTGCATAATGAGAAACACCACAGAACAACCAAGGGACATACAATGGACTGTTACCCAATCGTCCTTAATATTTAGAGACAGAAGATACATGATATAAAATAATTATGCCTAAATAGAATTTCCCATTTGAAGCATTAGAGACATTAAATAAAACTGTACTCAAGCTTTTTATTAGAGCTGGGTGGAAATCAGAACCTGCAATTTAATCCCCCCCCCCACTTGAAAAAAAGGAACCAAAACAAAAATGCTGAAGTTTCCAGTGAAAAAGAATTCCAGAAAAACTTAGTTTGGGGATTATCAAAATGTTATGTCCTGATTTTGACTTTTCTATATTGTGTTGTATCACATAAAATTGAAACAAAAAGTCATTTCAAAATGGAAAATCAAAGGTTGAAATATTCTTATTAGAAGGCTCAGTTCCTTTTTAAAAATGAAATTTAATCAAAAACCCATTTCCATAAAATGTTTCTTTTTCAACAAATCAGCATTTTCTGATGTAAATACATTCCATCAGATTTCCATCACCTCCGATTTTTATGAAGAAGTCTACAGAAAAACATCATCAGATAAGAAAGAAAACAGAACTGCCCTGGAAAACAGTAAGATTGAAAATAAAAAAGTAAAATGACTTAGAGGTTGTCTATCTAAGGCTGGTATCCAATTCAAGCAATTTTAGACTACAGCTTTCCAAGTCACAAAAAGTAGTCTCATATCTGGAACAGCCTCATATGAGGCTACAGTCCAAAAGAATGTATCTATCTCAGAAGGAATTCCGGAGAAGAATTCATACAATAAGTCATAGCAATAAGCATAATATAGAGTTTAACTACATTTGGCATGTTAATCCAAAACACAGTACTTTCAAAACTTAAGCCATTTAAAATATGTCTAAAGCTGTTTTTATTTTACCCATTTTCAACTCTTCTGCATAGCATTTAATTGCTGCTAACGATACAGCATCTTAAAAACACAAAATCTGAAAGAATATCTGGTCCTGTTTCCAAATGAAAGCATTGAAAAGCCGATCAATAGTTGTGACTCTCTGATCAACTATAAGCCCTATTAGTATAAAGTTCTAGTTTTATTAGGCAGTGCAAAAGTAGCATGTTTCAAATTGTTTTTTTTTCAAGCCCAAATCAGAAATTAGAGATGAGACCAACTAGCGTAAGTAATTCAACCAGTGAATAACAGCGTCCCTCTAGTCTAGTGCTTTGTCAAGTCCAACTTTAAATTATTCTATGTTCACACACGTCTCAAGTGTATCACTTTGCAGGACAAGCATACATTTAAGAAATATTACAAGAGTATGGCCTTGTCTACACTACACAGTGTACAGTGTCGACGTACAGACTACAATGTTACTTTTGGCGGCAAAACTCTCACGTTTACCAACAAAATAAAACCACCTTGACGAGATCCATAGGATGTGTGTGCGTGCGCGAGACTGCTGTGCTGTGCAGAGCTGGGGAGGAAGGCGGGGCTGATATCAGGGAGTGTCCCCTGCCTCGGGACTGGTTACTTCCGACTGCTGTCTGAATTTAAAGAGACAACATTCCGACACGCTCATTCTCCCCCAGCACACACACTGTCTCTTTCACATACACACTCCCTCCCACACACTCCCCAACACAGTCTGTCTCTCCCCTGCCCCACACACACTCCCTATCACACACTCTCTCCCCCTCCCCATACTTCAGTTGAAAAGTGGCTGGCAATCTAGTAGGATACCCATGGAACGATGGGATTGAGAAACCTGCATGATTTGATGCTGTACCTGCCCCATGAGGCATTGCAAACCCTTCCCAAAGCTCCCTGCGGCCAGTTGCACAGTGGAATCACTACCCACAGTGCACTGCTCTCTGTGTGGATGCGCTCTGCCAACACAAGGAGCATAGTGTGGGCATGCAACAGCGGTTTAACTGAAGCAGTGGCTGTAGGTCAGCATAACTTTTGTTGACAAAACTCCATAGTGTAGACAAGGCCTATGTCCTACCTCACCCACATGCTGTCTTACATTCTCTCCTCCTGCACTAGCTCATAACCATCAAGACCCAAAGGGTCATAGCCCCCTTGCAAATCGAGTACCAATGCAATCAATCTCTAGGTAGGTCATTAAGACAGTCTGGCTGAATGTTCAGTCTGCATGTGCGATTGGTGATCTTAGCTTTTGGCAGCCATCTGATCACCAACTGTGTAGCGGCATTCCTTGGTAACTTCCTAATTCACTGGTCTTCCATCCTAACAACAACAAGCCCATACTAAGAAGGCCAACAAAACCATACCAGTGCTGATACAAACAGTTGCTGGGTTCAGGTTTGAATATAGTCATTGCTGATCTTGTCTTGCCACTCACTATGATGCAGCTCACAACGACCATGAGAATCAAAAACGTCAATCTCCTGCTTTTCAGACTTCCTCAGCATCAATGTTTCACTACTATACAACAGAGTAAGTAAAAAGAAAAGGAGTACTTGTGGCACCACAAGTACTCCTTTTCTTTTTGCGGATACAGACTAACACGGCTGCTACTCTGAAACAGAGTTAGTATAACTCAGGTACTATAGACCCACAGCTCCATGGTAAGCTTGATGTCACGTCTCCACCCGCTGAAGGGCCTGGGACATGGCAACAGTTGCTGCCTCGATATGAATGTACACATCTTTCGAGCATCCTCCAGCACTATCTATGAATCTTCCCAAACGTTTGACAGTTGCCATCTGCTCTATATTGGATCTGGATAGGTTCATACTGAGCTGTTTGTAATGTGAAGTTGGTGGCTACTTAATGGCAAGAGCCAGGAACTTAATTTCATCTGGATTAACAAACTGACTAACGCACTCACCCGATCTAGTTGGGCATGAAGCAATCAGCTGCAGTGATTCACCAAACTGAGCCAGCAAGACAGTACCTTTGATGTACTTGAGATCTCAAAGCAAAATCACTAACAGCTGCTTCTTCAAGCTTATCCATCCACCAGTCCATGCCGACATTGCACAACGGTGATGGGACGCACTCTTGCCAAATTCCCATGGAAACAGGAAACCATTCCATGAATTTTTCATTAACTCAAACACAGTTTTCCATTCCATTATAGAGCTCTTCTATTGATGACACTATCACGCCAGGGGCACTGAGTCATTTCATCAGATCCCACAAACTTACTCAATGCAAGGCCTCATGTAAGTCTATAAAAAGTGCTGCACATTTATTAAATTCAGACATCTCCTTAAAAAACGGTTTCGAAGTAAAAATCCGGTTGATAGCAGAACAACTAGCTCTAAAGCCATACTGGGTATCCTGACTTTTGCCACACTGGTTACTAGCAGCCAAATCCATACAATAGAGAGAAAGCATGCACACAGCCAGCCACACAGATGCTGTTCTCAGACTGAATCCTCTCCCATCTTTCCTTGCTGCCTGGGTTGACCCTGCTTCCCCTACCAATCAGTCTGAAAAGCTGGTTAAACTCAGGCAGTAGGTAATGTGTTTCTGCTTCTCCTATGCTCAGCCCAGAATATATGCATTTATAATCAGCATCATTAAAAGTCAACTAAAATTTGCTTGCTTTGGCAGTCTCAGGAGACACTAAAAATTGAATGAACATGGGGAATAAATTATCTTCCCATTTAGCGGTAGATCACTACATAGCAAGGTTGAGGTACACTGCTTGGGGAAGGTGAGGACGCTACTACTGCCACTAACCTGCTTCATCTGTTTTGTGGAGTCAGAGAGCACTGCTCTCTGTAGGGCTGACATTCTGGTACCTTTTGCCAATACAAAATTTGTGCCACTAATACACCTGGAATTTCAGTTTAGTTACCCAGAAAGGTTGGAATTATTTCCATCAATTTTATTGCATCCTTGGTCAAAAAGGTAATAATAGTCTGTCTATTTGTAAAAGTATTTGCAAAATGGTACAATCTAGAGCAAATTTCTTCTGCTTAATGAAGAATCTGATCAGGTTACATGACAGCTTCCAGAGATCTTCTGAACAGAAATAGCACTTATTTCAAACTTTATCAGATCCCTTCCATAGACTGATGTTACTCAGACAATCTTAACTCAGGAAACAGTAACAGCAATTTCCTGTTCAGTCTATTACACGGAGGAAATGAGTGGATGAACTTATTTCCCCTCCTTCCCCCACTTCACAGCATGCCAACATTTCTGTGGAGTAGCCTAGAACTTAAGTCTTTGATAATATTTTAATACTATGCCACTTTGTACACACACCCACAAACATATACACCATGTTAAAAGAACATTAAGGTGCCAAATCAACCACTCAAAAGTTAGTAAATTCCAGAATTAAGGTTGTCTGTGCAACCTTAATTAAGCCCCCTTTTCCATATACATTATGATAATCTTTAATCACATACTATACTTCATTCAGTACACAGTATGGACAGTACTTAAAGATCAGCTATTCAATATTTTGTTTTCTCCTCATTGTTCAATGTGTGGCTGTAAGTCTTATTTACAGCACATTATTCAAATCCTGCTCTGAAGACAGAATTATTATTTCCTTATAGGCTTTTCTGTGATGCTTATCACTGTTGCATCTGAGTACTTCACAAACATTAATCTCACAACACCCCTCCAGAATAAGGGACTATCAGTATCCCCATTTTATGGATGAGGAACTGAGGCACAAAGAGATTAAAGTCAATTAATTATCCACTAATTTTAGGTGCCCAGTTTGAGACACCTAGGACTTGATTTTTCAGAGGACTAAGCACTTTATTAGTTCAAAGCATTAGCTGCCATTGACTTCAACTGCAGTTGTGAAAGCTTAGTACTTCTACAAATCAGAGTTCAAGGTCTTAAGTCAGGCACCCAGAAAATAAGGAACACACAACTAGTGACCACCTGTGAAAAGTTTGGTTTAAGTGACTTGTTCAGCATCAGAGAGGAACTCTGTGGCACAGGCAGAGACAGAATCCAATTATCCAAGGCATCATTCAATAGTTTTAGCCATGAGATCCTCCTCACTCTTCCTGCAATTCCCTGCCTCATTTGCTATACATTTGTTGCAGAAGTTGGAAGGTGAAGCAACAACCTCCTTCACTACACAACCCCGATTCATCCCCAGAGCCCATCCTGTGCACTGAATGAACCAGCAATTCCTGTGAGGGTAGGGGGGAGTATGTGATCATGTAACGAAAGACTATAATAATGCATATGCACAAGGGGAATGAGTTATGGTACCCTCCTCTCAATCTACGTCTACCGCTTTAGGTCCAGCTCTTTTCCCCTCTACACTTGAATCAAGCAAATTCCTCTCTCTCAAACTTGGGACCCAGCAAGGGTGTATTGACAGCATAGGAGAGAGACTCCCTGCTCTTGGTTCAGGCACCCAGATACTGTACAGCACAGACCTCAGCAGCCCAGGAAAAGTCCTGCTCAACTCTGGGCTTCAGCATGCCCAGTGCAAATGGAATCTTCAGGGAATTTAGCTGCTCAAATCTACATCTCTACTGAGTATGTGTGAATTATATTTTTTCAAAGGCTTATAACAGGCCAAAATTGGGCAGATTTTTACAGGGATAGCAAAAGGCACATCCTTGACACACAGGCCACCGCCACCCCCACCCACCCTCCACATTTCAACTCCTTGCTCTAAAGCCCTAGAACTTTTCAAATAAAAGGTCAATACTTTTTAAAAAACCATGAACAAAACAATGTGCTTTTCCCTAGCTTCATTCTAGGAAATTGCTGAACAATTTTGGCTGAGAGTTTCCAAAAAAAGTAGGAAAGTATAAGCAAACTGAAAACAAGGTCACAGAATGGGAAGCGTCAGGCAAACTTAATAACAGGTAGTTATTATTAATCAATCATTTTATTACAGTAGTGGCTAAGGACCAACCAAGAGCAGGGCCCCATTACGCCAGGCACTGTACAAATACAGAATAGCAGACCAATCCTGCCCAAAAGAGCTTACAGTCTAAATAGACAAAGAGTTGGGAAGGGGTATAATGCACAAGTAGAGTGAATGTGATGGCAGCAAACATCACATTAGAGTTTTGTTTATTTGTCTGTTTTTGAATGGCAGAGGGAACTTAGAAGGGAAGGGAGGTATGGGGACAGAGCAAGGGAGAAGACGATAAGAGGGGAAGGTGTGGAGTGAAGCCAAGGGGAAACAATGGAGGGAGAAGGAAGGGGAAGAGGGCTGGAGCATAGGAGCTAACAAATTCAGGGCAAAGAAAATCCAGTCAAATTTGTAGAAATTCTCACACACACACACACGATTTGTAAAGAATGAAAATGGTGTTAGTTGCCAAACAGGATGTGGTCTTCACTTTGAGATCTGAAGTGATCCATTTAGTGCTAACCAGCATGAGCTCAACCTTGCCACTCAAGTCTTCTCTCTATTTTGCGAGTGCAAGTGGAAGGAGGCAAACCTGTATATACATGTATGCTATTTTTGACAGACTTGTTTATTTGGCCCTTGGATTTATAATAAAAATACCTGGTACCCATTGGGCCTTATACACTGAGTTCATGGTCCGTTAACTGCTTTTAACAGATTCCCATGTTCACTGCCTGGTATAGTACTGATTATCCTCAAAGCATAAAAAGTGTTAATATATGGAAATGCACTTACGCACCCAAACTCTATCCTGTAGTGGCACACTTAGGGGGAAAAAAAAGATATGAAAAAGTCTAATGTATCTTTGAAAAATCAATGTAATCTAATCTGACTACAAACAGCTAGGTTAATCATAATGATATTGTTACTGCACAGAGCAGAGTTTGGGTGCCTTCCATTTCCATACCTTGATATATTTGGATTTCCTTGAGATTTGCCTTAACTCTGTGTTACCTGGATTTGTAATGTTTGGTTTTGAGATAACTGCAACATGCTTGTAATGTTTTATCTGTAAATTACAGATGTGTACTCAACCTTAATTCCAGTTTAATGTAGCTTTTAATGTAGGAATTAAAACAAATTTAACCCAATGAATTTAATTTCTACTCTAATGGAATTAATATGAAATGAGAAAACAGCAGTAGTAGTAAACAAGTTTAAAAATGAAGGGTCCTGCATTGATTTGTAAATTGCAACACAACCCAAGCATGATGGATGTTTGGATAACATTTTCCTTCAAAAATAATGCCTTTTAAAAAAGCGTCCTCTAAATCAGGTTTGTGCCTAAGAGACAAGGGACTTGTCTACATTTATAGTGTGGCAGAAGTGCAGCTTCACCACTGTAATGCTTAGCGAAGATGCTACCTAAGTTGGCAGGAGATCTTCTCCTATCAGCGTAGGTACTCCACCTCCCTGAGAGGCAGTAGCTATGTCAATGGGATAAGCCCTCCAGTCAATATAGCGCTGTCTACACTGGGAGTTCGGTCCATATAACCGAGTTGCTCAGGGGTGTGGATTTTGAATGACACAGTTATACCAACATAAGTTTGTAGTGTAGACCAGGGCAAGATGTGTGCTGGTGGAGACACATACTTAGTATTAAACCACACAAAAAATCCAAATACGTTCTACTAGCATTAATTTTAGTCATTCTATGTTACCTTCACTCTGTCAATCTAGCAAATCATAAGAGCAGCCACAAAACATCTCGCACAGATCTATACAAGGTAAATACACATTTTTGATCCAGACAAACGAATGTGCTATTGTTTCATGCCTACACGAGCAACCTGCGTCAAAGTCAGTGCAAGCACTGGTGAAAGATCATGCTCTGAAATGTGTTCAGTAATTGGTCAACTCCATTTGACATTTTCTTAAGCTTGATATTTGGCTGCAACAGCTTTTGAAATTAGATCTATCCCTCTTTCCCCCTATCAGAAATGGACAACAGGTCTGAAGGCCTTGAAGTGGGTTTTAGCCCACGAAAGCTTACGCCCAAATAAATTTGTTAGTCTCTAAGGTGCCACAAGTACTCCTTGTTGTTTTTACTAAATTACTTAGGCACTTTTGAAAATCCCACCTTCTATTTTTGTCTACTGTGCTAAGGTGAGGAAAAAAACCTCATGCTTTTAACACCATAAAAGGATAAGTCTCCAAGTTTAGACAATAAGAAAGAGCCCAAGGGTATGTATAAAAGAACGAGATAAACAAAACTTAAATGAATTCCAATTTCACTGCTATTCTTTTCCCTAAAATATGTGGTTTCACTCTATTCCCTAGTGATCTTGCAGATTGTATAACTCCAAGTCAGTCAGTTTTAAAAAAGGTTGACTTGTTTGCTAGAGTAATCAAACCAAAGAAGTCTGAACCACAAAAAATGTTTAGAAGAGTCGTTTTAAAATGCTTATAACTCAAATTTACAGATTTACTTCAAAAGTCTATTCTGCATTCTTGAAGAGTGAGCACTGTAAAGTTGTGGAAGGATACACTACACTCTTTATACTTAAGATATTTAGGCCCTGCTTTAAGAAGATCTCAACTCAACCTTCACTAATAATAGCAAAGGCATCTCCAGAATACATTGTTCTCACTGAAGAGTCACATCTTAAAACTTTCAGAAAGATACAAGAGAGTTTTCACCAATCATATAGTGACCCGTAATTTTTTAATTTAGAGATTTGCTGTTTTTTCACACTGATGGTACAATTCCAAGCAATTTGTTGAGAGGTACATTTTTTGCAATATAAAATTCTCATTTAAATAAAATTGGGGTAGAGGGCTTTTTGCCCACTCCCAAAAGGAAGACACATTTGTTTTAGATTTTTGTTACAGTATTGAGACAAGGTGCGCTTAAGACAAGACAACAACTACTGGAAAAAACAGTTTGACCATTAACAGTCCCTACTTTTCCTGGGCTTGCAGCCAAGCAAGGACTGAGCCAGGCAGGCCAGGAAATGGTTTAGGTTTGTGGTGTCTGTGGAGTCACAGCCAATCACTCTTTTGCATAAAGTGGTACCATTACTAGCCTTATGCCAAGCATACGCTGCTTACTCAAGATAACACACCTAGATCTATGGAGAACAAGAAGAGCTCTGCTGAGTCTTGGTCCACAGGGAGATAAGGAGACTTTGGTTGGCAAGAACAGTCCTGCCATAGGCTAGCACTCTATGATATGGTCCAGGGGTCAGCACAGAAGTTGCATTTCCTAGGAGCTAGCCATGAAAGTCAGAACTAATGATAACCAGTCCTAGAAATCAGGCATGAAGAAAAGCAGAAAGCCATCATTTTCTCTACCAATGTAAAACAGTTTCGAAACTATTTAACATTAGTCCCATGATGGCACTCACGTACATCCTAAGAGTTGTATTAAACCTTCATATTTTTATTGGTCAAATAGGTGAGAACTGGATTAGAATTCTCTTTTCTTATACCCCATAAATCAACACTTTCCCCCTTTCAAGTAAAAAACAAAGCATGCAATAGTATAAAGTTAATCAGAAAATTCCATGTGGTTGCAATGTTCCCAAAGCATTATCTCCAAGGAAGGGAATGATTAGCAGCTGCACAGAGATGGAGTGTAGTCTCCAACTCAATGACCCTAAGAACTGAAGGAAGTTCTAGTCCCAACCATACAATTTCAATATACCCATGCTAATCTATAACCTTGACAATCCTACGTAATGAGCTGGGTTGCCTTTTGAGACCTAGCAAGTCACTACTTTAACTATCATAACTTCCAGCAGAGATTCTGCCGGAAAAAAACTCTACCAGTTAGCAGCTGCCCCTCACTTCACTACCACAGACTAGCCTCAATGATTTCTTCCAAAGTCTGAAATCCAACTGCAATAGTAATAGGGTACTATACAGAGTAGCCTGTGCCATATCTGGATTAATCCCCTACCAAACAGAAACAAACTATGATTGATTCTTGTTGAAACTAGACAAAGTCACAGGCCTTCTATTTCTTTCGGGAATTTCACAGGAATAGATTTTAGAAGTACTCATGAGACCATTGGATGTAGTAATTCTAGAATGAAATAAAACATCATCATACACAGTACATTGGAGTTTTATGGCATTACAAGCCACTGGAATCTCACACTCATCTTCCTGTTATTGGCAGACCTGCCAAAAGCCAAACTATGATTACTCCATCTGGAGCCTGTCAAGAGAGTAAAAATGCACTAAGCTTCATCAGTCCTGTGGGTTTACAGGAAGTGGAAGATTCTGAATTTAAAAGTATTTTAAGTCAGCATTGTTCATCCAGATCTGGAAGTAAAGGCAAAAGATTCATTATTCTTTTAAGTGGTCATTTACTTCAGAAATTGTGTCAGGCATTTTTGAACTGAGCAACCTAGGAATTCAAATCTGTCATTTAAAATCTTTACCACCACCATGCAGGGCTGATGAACAGTGAGTAGACTAGGTTAAAAAACCCAACAACAATAATAGATATATTCCATGTCACCTCAAGGATCACCTGCAAAGCTCTACTTAGTATGGCATACTAACAGCAGTTTTTTGGCTATGAGTTTTGTATCCAACCTCTGACATACAGGTAAAGCAAGAATTTTTGTTACTCATTTCTAATACCTGTATCAGATTATGAGCACATTCAGCAGAGGGCAAGGGGAGTGTGGGAAGAGAAACGTGTAGCATGGCATATAGGTAACAAAAATTGGAATTAATACCTATAGAACTACAGGCTACGTGTCACAGTAGATTAATGAGCATGTGTTAGTCATCTTTGGCTCATCTTCTTATCTAGTGCACCCAAAGTAACATAGTGAATTGTGTGGTGTCTCAGTAGTTTATGCTGATCTACTTCTAGATCCTCCACAACTTGGCAACTAAAAGGAAAGCTACAGAACTTGAATACCAAGACTGTTGTTAATCAACACCACAGCACACTCTAGCTTTGATATTTGTCAAATACCTATTACTGTGGTATCTCAACACTGAAAATACACTAGCAGAGCTGGCTACATGAGGGAACTGGCAAAGCACTTAAAAGCAGCACGATAACCACTTGGTCTTTACTGTCATAGTCAATTGTCATTTCATTTTTCAAATAAAATCTTAAAACCTCTAAGTAGTCTGTCAGTTCCTGGCTCTTAGATCAGATTTATACAGGAATTAATTCAAAACAAACCACAAAAAACACCTTACAGAAATTCAAAGTAAGTTTTGTAAATTTGATGTTGTTATATTTGTAGAAGCCTTCCTGGATCTGTAGAACACAGATAAAAATTTTACTATTCATATTGCCCAAGAAAACATGCTTGACTTGTGAGAAGACAAGTTCATGCTTTGAGAATAGAAAGAGGATAGAGGAGGATGCAGTGGCAAAAAAGGAGTGATTGTTTAGCATGCATATTTTAGTTCCACATTTTTTTTCTTTTCTAGAAGGAGTCAGAGTTGTGTGTGGCCTTTTTTTCCCTCCTGTTCCTGAATGTGTACAAATATAGGAGTCTGCCGTGTAAAAAACAACACACAGAACAATCTGGCTGTTTCAGTTCTTGTATTCAGATTGAATACAATTATGCAAGTCTGCACAACCATGTTTTTTTGCCTGAACCAGATTAACAGTGCAGTTCTACAGTTTCACATGTTTACTCTGAGTGCTGTGCACTTCATCTGATATCAATCCAGATGTATTGTAACCATCTTAAAAGGATGTAGTCAGTGAATTTAGAGCTAATATTTGTGTTACAATATTTTACAAGACATACCAAAAACATTTTAACGAACTTCGGTTTAGTTCCTCTGAAACCTTTATGGAAACACTCTATGGTGTTAACAGCCCAGCAACATGGGTCTAACATATGAGATCCAGAAAGTAATACTGAGTAGTCTATCATCATTCCTCGGGATGAAACAATGCACAAATAGTAAACCAACCAAAATAAACAATCAAAAGTGGTATTTGGAAATCAGGTATGGATTATTTTCAATTTAATATTTTAATCTGCAAGGGTCACCATAAGTGAGACAGCAAAATAAAAAAAGAAAAACAATGCTATAAAGGCACTGTCCATATGTATTACATCAAGAAAAACAATTCCAAGAATTTTATTGCACAAAAGCAAGTAAAGCACTGGTGCAGCCTACAGACAATTTACACCAATGCAGTGTGAAATTGTGTTTACATAATGGATAGGCATTGGTACAGCTACAGAGGTAGCTAAAAACAGTGTCAATGAGGTCTTAGTATTTAAACTGAGCCAAAGGTGTGTTATACCCTTCACAGACATTCAAGAAGACTGGTTATTGTGCCAAAAAATAACAGGAAAACAGGCCTGGGGGAAAAGATATAAAAGAAGGCAATTTCTCTTACCTACCATCTCTATTTTGTGTTCTTAAAACATCTTACCTATACGGCTTACTTTGCGGTTTTAACATTTTTACCCTTAGTACCTTACAAAAGTAAACAGGAATCATTGGAACACAATTTCCTTTTAAGTTAAACCTTCTTATTACATCTTCTGTGGACCAGAACACTGACAAAACTAAAGACACAAAATTTAATTATGATGGAATATACGGTGCAGTAGCCAAGCGCTAGGGAAACCTTGAGATGTTACAACAGAATAATCCATTGGAAACTGAGGTCAGTTCCAAACACCCCTATGCCCACTTCCCCAAAATTGGATAACCTAGAAGATACTGCTGCCAGTTTGGTTATCAAATTAAGCAGGTATATTGCAACTCATTATTGCTTGAAGAATAATTGGAGGAAGAGAACATCAAGGATCAAAAACTCAGTCCACACAAATTCCAGTGCAATATTATTGGAGAAAAGGAAGGGTGATCATTGGGTCATTCAAGATATCTATGGCCAAACAATGGAATTGAACGGCAAGACAGTATTTCCGCAGCTCTAATGACCAGCCTTAAGAGCAGCCTACCAAGCAGTTTATATGTTGGTTTAATGTCGTATTTTGCATATAAGATTTTTTTAAACACCTCATTGCTATTTCTAACATTAAAGCCCCTTTTTTATGCTCTTCATAAGCATATAAGAATGGCTATACTGGGTCAGACCAAAGGTCCATCTAGCCCACCATCCTGTCTTCTGACAGTGGCCAATGCCAGGTGCTCCAGAGGGAATGAACAGAACAGGTAATCATCAAGTGATCCGTCCCCTGTCGTCCATTCCCAGCTTCTGGCAAACAGAGGCTAGGGACACCATCCTTGCCCATCCTGGCTAATAGCCATTGATGGACCTATTCTCCATGAACTTATCTAGTTCTTTTTTGAACCCTGTTATAGACTTGGCCTTCACAACATCCTCTGGCAAGGAGTTCCACAGGTTGATTGTGCGTTGTGTGAAAAAATACTTCCTTTTGTTGGTTTTAAATCTGCTGCCTATTAATTTCATTTGGTGACCCCTAATTCTTGTAATAAGGAGGAGTAAATAACACTTCCTTATTTACTTTCTCCACACCAGTCATGATTTTATAGATCTCTATCATATCCCCCCCCCCAATCATCTCTTTTCCAAGCTGAAAAGTTGCAGTCTTCTTAATCTCTCCTCATATGGCAGCCGTGCCATACCTATAATCATTTTTGTTGCCCTTTTCCGAAACTTTTCCAATTCCAAGATACCTTTTTTGAGATGGGGTGACCACATCTGCATGCAGTATTCAAGATGTGGGCATACTATAGATTTATATAGAGGCAATATGATATTTTCTGTCTTATTATCTATCCCTATTTTTGACTGCCGCTGCACATTGAGCGGATGTTTTCAGAGAACTATTGACAATGACTCCAAGATCTCTTTCTTGAGTGATAACGGCCAGTTTTAGACTCCATCATTTTGTATGCATAGTTAGGATTATGTTTTCCAATGTGCATTACTCTGAATAGGTCAACATTCAACTTTGATTCCTGTTTTCTGAGTCAATAATTAGGAGGTCTTGAAATTGACATTCATCTCCACTCAGTAAGGGACTGCTTATTTTCTAACCATAACAAGCCCTTGGTTTGTTGCAATAAACAAGTGTTTGTTTTGTGACCAAGCCCCTGTTACATCGAATAGACGGATCAGGAAAACCATTCTTTTCCCTCAGTAAGTAATAAAACTGAAGCTTGGTCACAGAACAAACACTTGCTCCTTGTAACAAACCAAGGACTTGCTATGTTTAGAAAATAAGTAGTCATTTATACATTCTATAACACAATATGCTGAAGATTGTGGTCATGTCTGTACACCTCACACATTTATGGTGCTGAACTCACTACCTATATTTGCCATATCAGAAAATAAGTTTTTAACATACGAACGCCTCTCTTGCGTCTTATTCTTAGTATTTTAGAAACATAATACATAAAACACATTCAGGTTCCACAGACATACTGAGAAACATTGCTTCAGCCCAGACACATTACCTCATTACTATCTCTTCTCCTGGCTACTGGCTGAGAAGTTTTAAAAGTGTCTTCTGATGATCTTGCAAATAATCAACTCTGTTATGACTTCCAGAAAGCATTTGCTGATAGACGGCTGTTGATATTATAAGCTACAGCAATTTAAGAGTTCAGAGAGAATCTCTCAGTGACATAAAATCTTCATTTGGGACACCATGAAGTAAAAACACCTCAAGACCCTTACTAGGGGAAAAGGAAAGCCTACCATGACTGTTTCAAAAGCAGATGTTCCATTCCCTGCAAGACACCTCTTTCAGGTCTTTAAGGTCAGTACAGTACACCTCAAAATATGCCTAATGGTGGAAGTTTTGCCTATTTAGACTAAAAATACCTCTACAGAGAAGCCTCGTGACATCCCTCCCATATATTTAGTGTCATAAATGGACACTAGAAATGCTAAATACTGAAAACAAGATTACAGAATTGTATGTTTGTTAGAGAAACTAATCCAGTTTTCATCAAAACAAAGATCACTTGCATTTTCAGGCCTCAGCAAGTAACAGAAATCTTGACACACCTCCCTACAATGTTTTAGTCTGATGATCATTTAACAAACTAAACACCCCTACTAATCATAGTGGCTTTATTCATTTAGAAGCAAGCCCAGCCATGTATCTTCCAAAACAAGAATGGGACCATTCATTTAGAAGCTATCTTTCTATGGAGGAAAACCAACTAACTCAGGTTCAGTCACTATTAACCTGTTTATATATACACATTTGAATAAATATTATTTAAAACCACTGAACCAGTGTCAGACATAGGCCAGTCAACAACAGCTCATGATATAATCCAAAGAATAATTTGATACCATCATCTGGCAGACATTCATTTATGTGAAGTGGACATTTTGATATTGCTGAACTTTAATGTTTTACAATTAAATGAATTCTAGAGAAATATTGTTGCTTTCTTTTTCTTCTATCCAACAAATGGACATTTCACAATGCCATACTAAGGTAGGCATCATATCTACACAATGCATGTCAGACCTCTAATTCTGTACTAGCGCTGTTGGCTGGTCCAATTAAAAGAGGCACATAGAACATCTTTCCCCAATTCACATGCAAAAGAAAGTTTATAGGAAGCCAAGGCAGATTTCCACAAAGTATTAAGGAGATACACTAGGAAAGAATTTATCCCACTGAATTTATTACCTTTTATGGAGTTACATTTGGCTTGTTTTGAAGTCTGACTGATATATAATGAGAAAACGTCCTTCAACTCAAGCAAGTTGCCTACAACTTATTTGCCCCATTTCACTTCTTCCAGCGAAAATGGTAGAGGCAAAGAATTCAGAATTTAAAGCACTGCTCCATCTACAATTCCTTCCCATGTCTGTTTCACTACACAGCACCACTGTACCTTGAAGCTGTTTTTCTCAACTTGGAAATTTAAATGCTAGCAAAATAACAAAAGGGGTAGGGGTGGGGGGTGTCAGTGTCCACTATTGTACTTGCAAGTTCAGTTTTATCTGAAGTATTGTCACAGTGCTACTGGTAACAAAGGCTTACACCTGTTGGAGATTTAAAATAAAATATATAGTACTTTCTAGCTGCAGCAGATAGCTTGATAATAAATTGCTATTATCCAATGGAGAGACTGGAACGGAACTGAACTCTGGATTGCCAATTTATAGGAATGCTTTTGCAGTCCCTCATCTTTTACTCAGCAAAATTCTATTTCTTATTCTTCTAAAAATAGCTGCTAACCAACTGAATTGGGGAACAAATTCCCAAACCTCCGTATTGATTTTCTCAAGCTCAATTACTAAAAAAAAATTAGCAATCAATTGCTTAAATGAAACAGGAGAAAAGAGTGCCTCATGTATGAAGTGAAGAATATATAATAATGTTATTATTCTTTAATATGCTTCAGAGAGGTCATGTAAGATCAGGGTAGATTAATTTAAATCACCAATTTCAATCATAATT
Source organism: Natator depressus (assembly GCF_965152275.1). Lineage (NCBI taxonomy): Eukaryota > Metazoa > Chordata > Testudines > Cheloniidae > Natator > Natator depressus. The sequence goes on along the minus strand of NC_134235.1, from coordinate 242,812,420 downwards.
TAAATCAACAAGCAGGAAACCTTGATTTAAATAATTAACTTTCATCATATTTGGCCTTTGTACTTTTTAGTTAATTTCCTTAAGGTAGGTTGATTCTCATTAGTTGGTAACTTAAAACACGTTGATTTGCAACTAGAGATAGATTTTACACTAAATTGGGTGCTTCTTTTTGCTATCCAGGAAGGATACACTATATTTATACACATTTATTTAAGCAATTTATATAGCTTAACTTATATTTATTCAAATTCTTAAAATTTAAATGTTTTATTGTGTTAGAAAATGGTGAATGATTAATTTCTTATTTGGTAGATTATTTTTTACTTGTCATTTGTTAAGCTCAATTTGGATGGATAGTCAAATTCACTTAAAAATGTAAAAAAAACGTTTGGATTGCTTTTATTAAGTAAAACTCTTAATATACTGGATATAGATAAGGTTTATCAAAAAGTTTATCAAAACATGTTAAGCATTAAAACTTAAAAAGAAAAGGGGTACTTGTGGCACCTGAGCGACTAACAAATTTATTAGAGCATAAGCTTTCGTGAGCTGCAGCTCACTTCATTGGATGCATACAGTGGAATGGAACCGATGAAGTGAGCTGTAGCTCACGAAAGCTTTTGCTCCAATAAAGTAGTTAAGTCTCTAAGGTGCCACAAGTACTCCTTTTCTTTTCATGGATACAGACTAACAGGGCTGCTACTCTGAAACCTGTCATTAAAACTTAAGTAACATTTATTAAACACGAGGTATTTTCTTTACTTAGTTAATTGAACTGTTTCTGGTCACCATGTGTTCAAAATTTTAGAACTAGTAGACCTCATGCTCTCACACCTAGCTTTTATTAACAGATTGGAAGCAGAAAAAACAGGCTTTCCTGCTTTTTCAACTCCCAATTCGTTTCTTAACGTCCAATGAACTAGTCAATAATCTGAACTAGTTGAATAAACTGTAATGAAGAAAATATTCTCTCTGTCCCTGCAGAAGGGGCTACTGCTATCAAAAGTAATTTAACAAACTTTGGTTCCAGGTGTTTGGCCTGACTTTGTTTAAAAGTTGGCAGCAAACATGTACTACTTGTTTTTTGTATTTTAATAGATAAGTTTAGGCCTTAACTTAATTTTAAAATAAACCTGTATTTAAACACAATATCCAAATTAAATTTTAAAAATCCATTTTTTAATTTTTTTTAAATAGTCAATTTTTATCCACCCTTTGAAAGACAGGATACAAATTTGAAATGACACAGAAATTTCAGAACAGACTACATTTTCAATGATGCTTAGATACAAAAGAGTACCAGTTGAAGGGCTTTATTTCCTCAAGTTTTCCTGTGTTATTTTATATCTAGAATGTTAGACATACAGATGTACTACAGCTACTGAATCAGCATCTGCAATTAAACAGTAATCAACTAAAAATTTACTCAGCTCCTTCAATTTTGACAAAGAACTAAAGTGAACTCCTATCAGTTAAGGGCCCAGCTGATTAAGGCAGTAATAGAAAAGAAGCCCCTTGACTTTAATGAACAGTAGCAGTTTTGATAGGATAATTTTATATTAACATGGTATCAACTTTGCACAAATTACGTAGTTTCTAGAAAAAGGGCAAAACAGAAACCAAAGAAGATGAATTATTTTTAGAGTTTATTTAAACGTTTATTTTAAAGGAGAGATTGTCAAGGGTAGTCAGAGGCTTGGATGGATGCTGCTCTCCGTTTTAGTTATATTGTAACTCAAAGTAAAAAAATCACCAAGTAGTGTCCCTTATAGCACATATGGTTCAATGATACACAGATCCACATGTACACAATACTACGTTATAGCTCCTGGTTGTCTGTGACATTTAAATGGGGGTGTTGTCTTTCAAGTTAAAGTATATAAAAGGGAAAAACACTGGGTGAGGATTATTATATGAGAGGTGAGTAACATATTGTAAATATCTCAACATACATCATTCAATAATTAATTAAACAAGGCTTATTAAACAAAGAATTCCTTTAGCAGCATGTAAAAGAAAATCTGGTGCTTTAAATATATCTGTTAGTACAATACAGAACAAAGCAGATCTTTAGACATCAGAACAAAAAGGGGGTTAGCATACATTTGTTCAGAAAGCAGATACATATATTGTGAACTAAAGAGGAAATGCTCATGTTCAGAGAAGAAAAAAATTCCCTTCTTCACATAATAGGTTCCTACAGCTGTTATAAATAATGTCAGTCTGCTTGAAGTTTGGGGGCAGAATTAGACCTGTTCGCCACCAGCAGGCATGGAGAGCATCTCTTGCCACTCCCTATGAGCCTGCCAGTTGAGACAGCTTCCACAACCACAGTAAATTCATTTGACTACAGGGATACAATAGTAAAATATTTTATATTTAACATTTTGTCCACAGCAGGATGTGGCAAGAATTCTTGAAAAGTTTTTGGATACCAATTTGTATCCCTGTTTGACCACAGACCCAAACCATCTTGAGCAAAGGATCTGTAGATCTTATCACTTAAAGAAAGGAAATTCCGATAAGTATGGATACATTATTAGTCTTAGTACTGAGATATGCAGATATGATGAGATTTTAACAAGTGAAAGAATTTGTGTGTGATAAAGTAAAACGTGGATGTGACGAGAACCTTCCTTCAAATCCAAGTATGAGAAGTACCACCTATGCTGAAGTCTGCTAACTTGGACATAAGCATTTCCATCTTGAACGGCTGTTTCTTCAGGAAACTATTCTGTTTCAGATTGAGTACTGCTCCACTTCTTTAGATCTTTGACACTAAAAACAAGATGGATTATAACCCTTAACATGCTCCCTGGGCAGTGTGTGACTCCTATATTTGGGGAGGCTGGGCATGAGCACCAGAAGCTCCCTAGAAGGGGTGCGGGTGCCCAGACTGTGGCCCCATCCCCTGCTTCACCCCAAGACTGCTCTTGCTTGGCCTTCTACACCCGAGGCCCTGCCCCTGCTCCACCCCCACTCCATCCCAAGCCCCCTCACTCACTGCTCGCACCTCTTCGCCAAGGCCCCTCCCACCCCTCATGGAACTTTGAGCAAGTACAAAAACTGGGGGGAGGGCATTTGCTGCTCTCAGACACCCCTAATTGCCACCTCCTGCTTACCAGAACGCTCCGAAGGGCTCTGGGCCAGGTGGAGGTGGCAGGGGATACTCCTGTCCTGGCCATTGCAGTTGGTATTGCTCAACCATCTGGCTTAACTGGCACCTGCCTCCAAGAGGAAGGCGGGGTGGGGGGGACCTTGGTGGAAGAGGTGGAGTGGGGTCGGGATGAAGTGGAGCAAAGGCAGGACATTGGGGGAAGAGTAGGATGCAGGAGCAGGGCCCTGGGGCGGAGCATGGACAGGGCTATGGCTCAAGTTCCCTTTCGGAGGCGACACTCCAAAGGCAGCAGGCCAGCGGCGCACCTCCAAAGGGAGGTGTACCATAGCCTGTTTGGGGAGGCTGAGCCTCCCCTGGCCTCTTATACCCACCACCCGTAACGTGCTCTCTTGGTACAGGACTGGTTCAATCACTCCCATCGGAAACATGTTTTACAGTTTCCTTCATGCACCAAAAAAAGGAGTATTTGTGGCACCCTGGAGACTAACAAATTTATTAGAGCATAAGCTTTCGTGAGCTACAGCTCACTTCATCGGATGCATTCAGTGGAAAATATAGTGGGGAGATTTTATATACACAGAGAACATGAAACAATGGGTGTTACCATACAGACTGTAACAAGAGTGATCAGGAAAGGTGAGCTATTATCAGCAGGAGACCGGGGGTGTAGGAGACGGGGACCTTTTGTAGTGATAATCAAGGTGGGCCATTTCCAGCAGTTTACAAGAACAGTAGGAGGGGAAATAAACAAGGGGCCACAAGTACTCTTTTTCTTTTTACGGATACAGACTAACATGGCTGCTACTCTGAAACCTGTCTTCATGCACCAGTGTTTCTTTGGGTTGTTTTAAATTGGAAGTGGGATGAATCTGCATCTTGACAGAAATTTATCTGCTTTTTCTTTTAAAGACAGACACTTAGTGGACAAAGGGAAAACAGCAGATATATTCAGAATTAAATGAAGCATTTGGTGCTATGTCTTACAAAATCTTAATTCAAATAGACTTCAGTAGGAACATTCACATGGACTGACAACTGGCTGAAGAAATGTAAACAAAGGTTATGAAAACAATAGTCTAATGAAATATTGCAGAGATGTGCATTCGGTCCTACCTTAGTTAATAACTTCATTAAGAAATATTAAATGTATGATGTAAACTCTATCAATAATCTGATTAAGATTTATGTTTTATTAGAAAGATATTTGATCAAATTATTTCTATTAATATAAAAAGAGGCTGTCTTTGAACTAACGGAAACATAAGCCATGCTGCTACATGATAAGGACAGCCAAATGACAACATAATACTCATCACGTGATAGTTATTTTCAGCCAGAGTAAAACTACACTCACATTTCTGGTAACAACTTCATGGCACATCATTCTAGACTGCTTCAGCTAACTGTGAACCTCTAACCCATTTTTCAAATCTTTGTTTAACTGTGGATGAGAATTTCAGTCATAGCAGCATATAGTGGAAAAAACTTAATGCACTGACTCATTGTGGGGGAACGCTATTCTTCCAAATTCTTCTAAAGGTCATTTACGTGAGAAGGGTTCTACTAGATAAACTATGTTTTAACAGTTTGCTGCACAGAATTTTAATACTATATTTTTTGGCTGATAGGCACATATACATTTTTTTTTTTTAAATTAGCCCCAGTACCTCCCACAAGTGATCTCTCCAAAATAAGCAGCCATCATTTATTCAATGTCTTCACTAGTGCATTTAAAGAACTAAGTAAATATTAAAAAATGTTACGCAAATTAAGTTTGTCATCTTTTATAGGCCAGTTTTTATAATAGAAAGCTAAATTTAAAGATGGCTTGTGAACAGCCTAATTTTCAATGTTTTCTGAATTTTTTTTGCAATGAAGTAGGTTAACAGGTCATCTGAAATGATGGAACACAAGAGACTGGATGGGCAGATTTGACAGCATAAAATTACAAGTTTAATTGTAAAGTTAACAGATCCCCTTCATACTCACAAACTGACATCTCAATGGGGCATTTGCTCACTCCATTCCAATAGTTTCTCTTCTTCACTAGGAAATTGTCATGCATGAAATATCTTTTCAAACACTATAGGCAGAGCTGGTAGCACCTAATAACAATGCCTGCCGCTTCCCACTATAGGGTCCTCTTTTCACTTGCTTATAACTTTGCCAAACAAATTATTTGGGCTGAAGACATGCCAGGTGTGTGCCTTAGGCTAAATATTTTGGAAAACTTCTTCAGCCAGACCAGTTCAGCCATTCTGGAGAACAAAAGTAGGCCAAAAAAAAAAAAAACTTACTTTACCCTCTGTTAAAACATTTGGGCAACCTCTTCTTTGACAGGCTCTAACATCCTCATCCTTTAGAACACACCTACCACATCGGGGCCCCTCAGGCGAGTTCACACAAAACAGATGTGGGGAGAGAGAAGGAAGGAGAACCTTCCTCACAACTTTTAGCCCAGTGGTTAGGGTACTCACCTGGGATGTGGGAGACCCTGATTCATGTCCCCCTTCTCCCTTGTGAGAAGAGATTATTTTTAAAAACAGGAATCTGCCACCTCTCAAATGAGTGCCCTAGCCATTGGGCTATGGCATATTCTGATGTGGGACTCCCTCAGTCTCTCCCATTGAAGCAGTTCCACTATTGATAAATAATTAAAGAATCATTGGACCCGAGAGAGAGCGTGCGCACAAGCATGAGAATGACTCTATAGCAGCGGTTCTCAACCAGCAGTCCGTGGACGCAGCCCAATTACCACAAAGCTGCAGCCCAGCATGGCGGGGGTCTGGGGTCGACACGGCCGGCTGGCCCCCCGGCATCAGGGGCCCGGGGCTTCCGTCTGTCCCCGCAGTGTCCGGGGCTGCCACTTGACCCAGCAAGCTCCGGGGCTTCCAGCCGGTCCCCGGCGGGTCTGGGGCCGCCACCTGGCCCAGCAAGCTCCGGGGCTTCCAGCCAGCCCCAGGGGGTCCGGGGCTGCCACCTGGCCCAGCAAGCTCCGGGGCTTCCAGCCGGCCAGTCCAACAAACTTTGGGCTCCTGGTTGGCCCCCACAAGCTCTGGGGGCCGAGGCAGCCGCGTGTCAGAGGTCCAGGGCGGGCAGCTGGCCGGCCCCACACAGCGGGAGTCTGGCCTGCCGCTGCTCTGCCACCCATTCTCTGCGGCCCAGGTAACACAGTATGAGCCAAATAAGTTGAAAACCACTGCTCTATAACCTGGTGGTTAGAGATTTTGAGAGACCCAGTTCGCCTGCTCCAGTGGCTTAAAAAAAAAAAAAAAAATGTATTTATCCACAGTGCAACAGTTTCAACAGGAGAAACTGAGGGAGCCCCACATCAGAATATCCCATAGCCCAACAGTTACAGCACTCTCACCTGAAAGGCAGCAAAACACCATGTTCAAATCTCTTCTCCTCATCAGGTTGAGGGCAGGGACTTGAACTGGGGTCTCCCACCTTCTAGGTGAGTACCCTAACCACTGGAATAAAAGTTATGAGGGATATATCCTCCTCCTCCCCAGGCTTCTTGCAAAAATATCTTTGACTTCTAACTCCAAAGTGAGTTTACAGCTGAGATTCCCCAGCAGAGATAGGTGCTTAAATCCAGGCTGCAGCCTATCTCCCTGAGGCTTTGGCTAGACTAGCCCTTTTGTTGGCAATTTTGTGTGTCAGTCAGGGGGAGAAAAAAAATACCCCCTGACCAATATAAGTTTCACTGACAAAAGCGCCAGTGTGGACAGCACAACGTCAGCGGGCGTGGTTTAATTATGCCAGCAGGAGAGCTCTCTTCCACCGGCACAGAGCAGCTACACAGGAGACCTTACAGCGGTGCAGCTGCAGCGGTACAGTTGTAATGCTATAAGGCCCGTAGTGTAGACATAGCCTTAAAAGGGCAGGTCTAGCATGTACCCCTCTTGTTCGCATTGCCCAATGACTAGCTTAAGAAGCTCCTCGCCTCGCATGCTGCCTTTATGAATTGTAGTCTAAGGCTCCCATCTCTCCCCATTCATTGTATAGGAACCCAGGCAGTTAACTCAGACTTCGTGGATTGCAGTATGTTTCTGTGATTTTCTATGCACCTAAAAGTTAGGTGTTGTGATGCAGATGTCATGATGCCTAAGTATCTTCATGAATTGAGGCCTAAAATAAGAAAGGAAGCAAACAATGGGTGAGATATTATTTAGCACTGGCTTCAATATACCTTTGTTACATTGCTTCTTTAAACAACTACACTCAAGCTGAACTAGAGCTTTATTAAAGCTACTGCAGGTAAAATTTATTGTGTGGCTTCTCTCCTGTTTAAAAATGTAATACAAGCTGGAATTTAGCTCAAAAGTCAGCTCTGAAGGGGGTGGGGGGGGGGACCAAAATATGTTGGCTAGAAGAGAACAAGTTAACTCTTAATTCTCTATTAATTCCCTTAACTTGCTACTCTGTTCTTGCTACTCTTTCATACTTCCCACATGTAAACTTGATGTCTAGACAATTGTCTGCAATACTAGTCATACAAACTGATTAGCTGTAGCTAATTATTAGGCCAACCATAACTTTGTAGGCAAGTTCAATTTAATATGGTCACATTTTATACTTAGGTCTGACCAAAGAAACATACCATGACATTTATGACTCAGCCTCCAACTTTGAGTATTAGCAGTTTAGAATAAGAAGTCTCCTAGACCTGCTATACCTTGGATAACAGCAACATCAAGCACCGCTCTGTTTTCTGTCTTTTTATGTTGCTGGGTATAGGAAAATTTAACTGAAGTCTCTTTATACTCTGAAAAGTGACAAAAGTGACAAAAATGGCACTGTGGGGTTCCATTTTTGTGTTTAACTTGTGTACGAGATTCATTGCATTCATAAGTAGAAAAGTGGTTTGTCTGAGCTGCCAGCCTTAAAAGTGAACCTAAGATTCAGCTGCTAAGTTTGGTTCTTTTTAGTTCACATTTCATCACCAGTCAAAGATTCTGCAAAACAAATTCACGCAGGTTGCATCTCTGTCACCTCAGTCTTCAAATTCTATACTCTATAGACATAAACCAGGGCAGAATTTGACCCAGTAACTCAAAATTGAGCTATTTTTCCTTTTTGACATACTGGGTCTGTAGTGCTAATAGGAGTAAAGTAAAATTGTCTAATTTGTCAGAAATCCATCATCTTCTCTGTAGAATCATATTGAAGTGTTTGACAAAAACCCCAAGATATTATGTACATTTTATTCAAAAAAAAATGAAGGCTAAACACCTGTACACACCAAGAAAGTTTATGAAAATATGTGCTTTATATTTTCAGGTAGACATGCTCAGTTTATTCTTCAGCAGCATGATCCCTCACCTCCTCTTGCAAGCAGCTAATGTTTATTGTTCATATATCAATATTTAAGATCAAACAGATATTTAAATATACATTCTGTGAAGTCAAGCCACACACTTTGCATCACTTCACCAATGCTTTACTGAATATAAACTAAACAAATTTTCTAAATACATTATAGCTACACTCATTAGTTTAGGAACATCCTTGTAAAACTAACACATGTTGATAATTACATATTAGTGTCCTTTCCCTTTAACTGTTGTGGTGGCATAGTCTGATAGTAAGGCAACACTAAGTGCAGTCTCACTGAATCCTAAAAGCATCACTTTTGGCTTATTTATGCAAGAAAGCTGCATCAGTTTATTTTAACCTAATTTACTTAAACAGATGCAATCCAAACCCACTGTGTAGATACTTATTTTGGTTTATACCAGGTCTTTAATTTTAATTAGATGAGGACACTGTTTACGGTAAACAACAATAAGCCATTCTTAAACAGAAATAAACACACAACTCCAGTTAAACTGTAAACTCTCATGTAGACAAAGACAGATTGCAAAACAGTTTCAGAAATTTGCAGTTAAGCTTTGCACATGTCATTATCTTTCCTACAAAGATCCAAAACATTTAAGCTTCAAAATCATTTCAAGTTGATCAGTTGGAAACACCGATAAAGTATTTGCGACTTAAATGTTTTCATGCTGAAATGGTTAATAATGCTAAAATTTCTTCATGTGCTTTTCTGCTGACTGCTACCAGAGACTGCATGGCTGCAATGCCTCTCTTCCCAGGCCACAGATGCTATTAATTTGGGAAAAATTTCTTAGATAAAGTCATCCTGTTTCACTACTACGTCCTGAAGAAAGCAGCAAAGTTTCACTCATCCACAAAATTCAGCCAAATGCCTGCATACGTGTCCCTAATGAAATCAGGGAGATAGTCACCTTAAAAAAAAGATGAAACTTGGAATCACGTAAGGGTTTTTTTTGTTTGCTTGTTTGGTTTTTGTAGGATGGTAGAAGGTAAAGGTTTTACTTCTAAGAGTCTGAAATCCTGTCAACCTGTTTGACAGTACAAAGCCAAGTGGGACATTGGTCTTTTAAAACAAACTGGAGGAAAGTCCCACTTTCCATCTCTAAAGTGAAATTCTTCAACTGCTGCTTTTCTTTGTATTGAAGTTTGTAAACCCTTTCACAATGCTGGGTAAGAAGTGTTGCCCTTGCTTGTAAGAGCACTTTGAGGCCCAATCCTACTCCTATTTAAAACCAGCAGCAGAACTAGTGACTTGGAAACAGTCACTTTATATGTGAATCACTGCCAACTTCCCAATAAAAACACATACCAAAGCTTTACCTTGATTTTAGTGTGTTTATTACTGTAGTGGAGCCTACTCTTTTTAAAGAAGTTATTCTATACTCCATTTCAGATTGTGTTCACAATGAGAATGCTGATGCACAAAAAAGTCATGCAAAACAATGAAAAAACATGGTGCCCAAATATCGAAGGACAATAAAAAATAGTATCAAAGAGTTTCTTTTAACAGTGTACATTTTTATTTAAAAATGGATCAGGGCTGCTTTGTCAAGTTATGCAACTCCTGATAATGTTCAATGAACTTATTTTTGTGTATTTAAAAAAAATGTATTCTCACTGCCTGACCACCTGGTTACAGAAACAAAGTGAACTTTTACAATCACAATATAGTATTAGTTGACCTTATCTAGAAAAGGTTTATTTCAACAGAAGAGTAGCATTACTTTCAAATCACAGTTGACACAGCAGTTAATATCCTTGGCATACAACTGGAACTGCTTGCTTAAATTAACACAAAAAACTGTTACATTCCCTCAACACATAGTGCTAAAGCAGTATTCTTACTCAAGATTTAAATTTTAATTTTGCAGTGGTGTATACTAAAAATAGAACAAATGGAACTAAAGAAGTGATTCAGATGTAGAATTATAAGTTATTTTTAATAGAAAGCATATTCTATGCTCTCCCTGACTCTCATTTTCTGTCCCATAATAGTAGTAACCCTCAAATATTAAGAAAACATCCTCTCTCATTATTCCAGTGACCTGCAGACAGTGCAATGCCCTGCAGTACCTGATTCTGATTGAGTAGCAACTCCCTTGGATAGTTATACTGCAATGGATTCAGTGTCTTGTCCAAGTGTCCTCATTTTGGAATAGCAGCTGCAATCAATGACCCTCAAAAGGTAAGTCTGTAAAGTGCAGAAAGAGATGAGGGAAAGAAAATCTTCTGGGATACATTACTTGAGGTAGGAAAAGACAGAATAAGAACTCCCATAAAGCTCATTTTTATTGACTGTGGCAGCAAGTGCTTTTGTCCATTTAAGGAACAGCTCTGACTTTAAAAATGTGGTCACTGAACTCTCAGCAGGCCTTCTGTCTTCATAGATAAAATGTATCATAATTACATCTATCCAGAATACAGAACACTAAAAGGTGAAAGAGGACCAAGATTTTTTACATTCAGGCCAGCCATCTGATTAGACAAATGCAGGTTTACTATTAAATATACTTCCCAAGGAAAAGGTCATGTTGGAAATATCTCTCAGATAGGAAAGCTGCTTTCTCACTGCACTGTAACATACTATGGAGAAGCTAACCAATAGGAGCATGCTATGCAGTAACTACTTGTATTAGCACTAGGAAAATTTGAGCACCATATAGGTATTCTTTCAGCTGGTCTTGCTGTCAAAGCTCCCTGAAGTAGATATTCATGTACTGCATTAATACAGACTGAAAGTCTTGGGTAATCAATCACTACAAAAGATAAGGGCTAAAAACAAGCCATTGATTTGCAATTAGGATGAAGAGTTCTATTTGATAATGAAAATTTTTATTTGAGAAAAAAATACTGCATTAAATCTAACAGTGTTCCTAATTCTATTTTTTCCAACATTAGCTGAGCTTCTGATGTCCACTAGAATTTCATCTCTCCAACAGCCTACAAAGTATAGTTTCAAACCTCTAAAGGACAGACATTATGTAGGCACACTTCCAAAGCTTTAGGTCTTTGGTCTACACACACAGGGAAATAAATGCCATTTTCTCTAATGCCTATACAAACCACGTCATAATGCAAAAACTGAAATACAAAACATTAATCTTGGCTACAGAGGACTTACTGTCCGTATGTAATGCATCTTCCTATGCAGAATCTAGATATCAAATTAGATTATGGAGATGAACCAGCCATGCTATAAAGTTAAATTAACCAAGCTTCCAAATGCACACACCCCAACTTCAAAATCAGTCTACTGCTACCATTTAATCCTAAACTAGACTGTATAAAAAGTTTGGGGCAAGTCACACAGTTACAGTTATGGAGATTTAAAAATGTCCAACACTTGCCACCCTCCCCTCTCACTAGTCTTTTCTGAAACACCTACAAAATTCACTTCTACTGGAGTGTTTAACAAGTAGAAAGGTCTTTTACTAATTCTAAACAGATCAGATAGCAATTAGATTATTTAAAGATTTGATCAAGTGAAAGCAAAAAACACTACACATGTATATTTTAAGCTTATCCTCACACAACACTTGATTCACTCATTGCAATGTATGCATGGCTCAAACGTGCATGTCTGAGACAGGGATGGAGAGAAGAGTAGTTATCAGAGGAATCACACAGAAGTAGATTTAATGTTTCCAGCCCAGAGGTGTGATGTGGAGACTGTGAAGACAGAAGTTAGGTGCAGAGAAGGTGTCCAGGAAGGAATGGGATCTATCTTTGAGAGACTTGGAAGGTTCCTTGACATTGTTGTGTGGCTTGAAGGTAGTCTAAGCAATTCTTAAAATAATTAAGATTTAAAGGAATTACTAGACACAAACCTTAGTCAACCTAAGGTTTGAAAGAATGTTAACTTCTGATAACAGCTATAGTTCTCAAAGTGCTCAAAAGGCTGCAAATTCCAAATTAAAGCTTCACTTACAAAAACACTAAAAGATCTTTTTTAAATAAATCAGTAAACACACTAAGGTCACCCAAACAGCCTTAGGTCAGTCCTCATGGCACGACTCTGAGAACAGAGCCAGAAACAGAACCTCATCCAGTATTCAAGGTTCATTAAGAATCACTGGTAAAACTAAGCTGTGGGGGTGGTGTTGAAGTTTCATACTCTGTTTTTTAGGAAACGTACACTTACACGATTTGTCTGAAACATGAGATTTATACTTTAAAGATTGTTTATTTCCTCTGAGCTAATGTAAGAGGCTAAGATGCCTACACCAGTGTAGCCAGCTAAAACGCTGAGCTAAGTTTTTTCTTTGCGAGAAACCCCAGCCAGGAAAGGTTCAAACCCTACTCGTAAGTGTAAGTTACGAGTCAGAAGAAGGCAGTAACTGCTTCATGCTCAGCGCAGGTATTAACTGGATGGGGCATAAGTGTCCGAGAACTGACGCTAATAAAAAAGGTAGGCAGAGCAGGGGCTGCTCACACGGCACACTGGGTGGGTGAGTGGGGGCCAGACAGCGAGTAGGCGGCGAAGGGGAAGAGCCAAGAGGTGCTATCGCCCGGCCTGGGGATGTGAGAGAAGCAGCACCCCACCACCAGAAATGGGTGGAGTCGCGGATACCGGAGGAAGCGCTAGGGCAGGCACCCCAGGGGCGCTGGCAGGTGATGCATGGCTCTGGCTCCTCACGCAAAGAAGCCCCAAGGAGGTCGGACTCCCCAGCGAAGGTCCTAGCCTGGCTTGTCTCTCTTCCCCCGGGGAAGGTGCCAGATCCCAGCCCGGGGTGCATGTCACTGCCCCAGGCGGTCAGGTCCTGAGGCTGGCGACAGGCCCCGGCCCGGGGTGTCACTCACCCATGCAGGCAGCTCGGCCGAAGAGACGCTGAGCCGCACCACCCGCTCCTCGTCCTGCAGGAAGGCGAGGGCCCGACCCAGGCGGGAGCTCTTGCCGCCGCGGTGCCTGCGCAGCCAGAAGAGCCCGAGCAGGGCGATGAGGATCCAGCTGAAGCTCAGCCCCAGGTAGCCCAGCACGTACACGGGGAAGATCAGCGCGAAGCTCCGCGCGAACTGCGACACCAGCCCCGACACGTCGACGCTCAGCATCGGGGGAGGCTCCGGCACCGGCACCGGCTCCCCGGCCGCAGCCTTCCCCGCCGCGGCGGGGTCCGACCCTGCGCCGGGGGGCTGCTGGGCCCCGGACCCGCTCATGCTCTGCTGGCGGCGGCGGCGGCGGCTCCTCGGGCGCTGGCTCCGGGCGGGCAGTGGGCGGCGGCGCCTCGCATCCTGCGCTCAGCCCCGCTCGCAGTGCCACACACCAACGGCCGCCCGCCCGCTTCCGGGTGCCGAGCCGCGGCCCTGCCCGCCGAGGGAGGGGCGCAGCGCGCGGAGCTGCCCAACCGCGAACCCCGCCCCTGCCCCGCAGGAGCCGCCTTGTGTCGCCTCGCGCTCAGCCTGCTGCGTCAGTGGGCGCCGCGCTCCCGCTCAGGGAACCCGAGCGGCCCCCCCCCCCCGAGGCAGGCCCCGCCGCCGCGCCAAGCTCGTCCCCAGGGAGCCCCCGTGAACAGCAATACAAGCCCCCTCCCCACCCCCGCCCGAGGGACCCTTCGCGCCCTGCAGGGCCCCAGGACCAGGGCTGCCTCCCCTGGGTCTTCTGCACAGGGACCCCACCCTGGGCAACTAGGCGGGTGCAGCTGCACCATTCCTGAAGCTGGCTCTGGGCCAGCCCGGCGTGCAGAGAAAGCCAAACAGTGCGCCTCTCTCTGCCCCTTCCTCCCCCTCCGCTTCCTAGGTGGGAGCCAAGGGGCTGTCCAACTCCGGCCCCGCCCGCAATAACAGCATCCCAGCTTCCCTCCGTTGGTCCCGGTGTACTAATCACAGGATCAAAGCCTAACTGTGCATGGAGAAGGGGACTGGAACATGAGATGGAGAGAGCGGGAAATATAGGATGGCTGGTCAAAATCAGGGAGTAGGACCATGGATGGGAGACGTGAGACAAACCCACTTTTTAGGGCCATAGAATTAAGGGCTCCCCAAGTACAGATGTATATGGTACTCTCCACACACACCATCTCCTTACCCTACCCTACCCTCTTCTACCCTAATCCCATGTGACTGCTTTCCCCCTTCCCACTTTGTACTAGTCATGCTAGTAGTTGGCAAGAGGCTGCTACCTGTTACAGCCCAAGTAGGAAGCTGCTTTCCACATACTTTGCACCCATAACTAGCAGCAACAAGGGATAACCCAGAACAAACTGTTAAGTGAGTAGCTTCAAAGGAGCCACCAGCTGCTTCCCCCACTTCTCAGCTACAGCAGGTTTACCTGTAGTTTTTCCCACCTCGACTCTACTATTGCTGTCTTTGACAGCCTAATGTTATAGTACAGTAATGCCTAAAGGCTCCATTCAAGATCAGGGCTCCTTTGTGTTAAGTGCTATACAGATACATATTTAGCCCTGGTCTACACTTGAAACTAACATCGGTATAGCTAGGGCCCTACCAAATTCAGGGTCCATTTTGACAATTTCACAGTCACAGGATTTTAAATATAATAAATTTCATGATTTCAGCTATTTAAATCTGAAATTTCACGGTGTTGTAAATTGTAGGGGTCCTGACCCAAAAAGGGGTTGTGAGGGGGTTGTGGTACTGCTACCCTTACTTCTGTGCTGGTGCTGCTGGCGGCAGCGCTGCCTTCAGAGCTGGGCAGCTGGAGAACAGCTGCTGCTGGCCAGGAGGCTAGCTCTGAAGGCAGAGCCATTGCCAGCAGCAGCACAGAAGTAAGGATGGCATGGTATGGTATTGCCACCCTTACTTCTGCGCTGCTGCCTGCAGAGCTGGGCCCTCAGTCAGCAGCTGCCACTCTCCAGCCACTCAGCTCTGAAGGCAGCAACACAGAAGTAAGGGTGGCATGGTATGGTATTGCCACTCTTTACTTCTGCACTGCTGCTGGTGATGCACTGCTTTCAGAGCTGGGCGTCTGGCCAACAGACGCTGCTCTCCAGCTGCCCAGCTCTGAAGGCAGCACAAAAGTGAGGGGGGCAATACTGCGACCCCTCTAAAATAACATTGTGACCTCCCCTGCAACTCCCATTTGGGCCAGGACCCCCAACTTGAGAAACACCGTTCTTCCTCATGAAATCTTTATAGTATAGGGTAAAAGCACACAAAAGACCAGATTTCACTGGGGGGAGACCAGATATCACAGTCTATGATGTGCTTTTCGTGATCGTGAATTTGGTAGGGCCCTAGGTATAGCTATGTCTCTCAGGCCAGGTCTACACTACAGACTAACTTTGATATAACTACATCGCTCAGGGTGTGAAAAATCCATATCCTGAGTGACGTAGTTATACTGACCTAGGGTCCCATGTAGAAAACACAATGTCAGCGGGAGAGCATGATCGACATGACAGCGTTAGGTCAACACAAGGTGACTTAATTATGTCCGTGTGATGTGTCTATACTAGAATGCTGCTTCTGCCAAAGTAAGTCCTGTACTATGCTGACATAACTCCACCTCCATGAGAAGCATAGCACTTATATCAATGTAGTTAGGGAGACACAGTGTCCACGTAGACATTGCGTTACTTACATTGCCTGTTGGCTATCAGCCCCACGCTGACAGGGCCCTCCCCCCGCCCTCTGACTGCCCCTCCAGGGCTCCAGCTGTCAGTGTCCCACAATGCTCCACTTCAGTCAGTGGAAGCGGGCCTGGTGAGGATGCACACTACTGTAGCTGCACTACAGTTTGTAGTTTAGACCTGCCCTCATGTGTGTGGAAAATCCACACCCCCAAGAGACGAGCTAATTCCCAGTGTGGACAGTGCTAGGTGGATGGAAGAATTCTCCTCTGATGGGAGCTGCAGGGGCGGTGTCTGCGGATGGAGCAGTGTGCAGAACCGCCTGGCTGCACCTCCATGGAGGAGCAAAAGGAGGGACTTGCTTCCGGGAGCCGCTTGAGGTAAGCACCGCTCGGAGCCTGCACCCCTCAGCCTCTTAATGCCCCAACCCCCTGCCCCAGCCCTGATCCCCCTTCCGTTCTTGAAACCCTTCGATCCCAGCCCAGATCACCCTCCTGTACCCCAAATCTCTCATCCCCAGCCCCACCTCAGAGCTCGCACCCCCAGCCGGAACCTGCACCCCTTCCCACACCCCTGCCCCAGCCCTCCAAACCCCTCAGTCCCAGCCCAGAGCACCCTCCTACACCTCAAACTCCTCATCCCCAGCCCCACCCAAGAGCCCACACCCCATCCAGCACCCCAACCCCAATTTTGTGAGCATTCATGGCCTGCCATACAATTTCTATTCCCCGATGTGGCCCTCGGGCCAAAAAGTTTGCTCACCCCTGATCTAAGTAGTCAAGACCGTTGGTACAGAGAAAGGAAAGCTGCAGCAGGGAAACTGTACTTCAGGTTAGAATGTGCTCAGGTGGTCTGCTAAATTTCACTCCCCCCCATAATGTCTGTTAAATTTCACCGTTTCTGACCAATGAAAGATGCCAATGGCTGCAAGTTATTTCCAGACCATCTCAGAGCATGGTTTTATTCCAAGAAATGGCGGTGTAAAAATGGCAACTTGTTGGTGAAGAGATCTGTCTGTCCTTTGGGTGTAATCAGAGACCTGATTACTAATGTTAGTAACAAACAAGTTTTTACTGTTTTTATTC
This sequence comes from Natator depressus, assembly GCF_965152275.1. Lineage (NCBI taxonomy): Eukaryota > Metazoa > Chordata > Testudines > Cheloniidae > Natator > Natator depressus. The sequence continues at coordinate 242,795,348 of NC_134235.1, read as the reverse complement.
TTGTTAGTCCTGAATAGCCAAAACTGCTTTGAGAGGCAGCTGGATTCCACTCCTTATGCAATGGCATTGTTCATTAACTTCCCCTCAGTTATACCTGTTTCAACCTTTGAAGACAATAAGGTTTACTCAGATGTCACTGATGTCCAGATTATGCCCTTGGCATCTTTATACATACGCTGGTGCAAAAGGAGGAAAGGATCCACTTTGACAGTCATAGACAGGTTTGAGCTTGTAGACTGACAGAGAGAAAAACACATAAAATATCTGTATACTTGTTAACTGATCACATTTGTTTTAGAATTTGTCACAATAAATAAGGAACTCCAGAACGCTACTTTTGCAGAGTATTTGGGCACAGTACTGCACTTTAATATCCTTAAAGTTCCAAATAATTTGTTTATACTCTTACCTATATCGGGGTCTCTAGCTAACAAACAGAAAGCCCCTGTTACTGTTACAGCAGGATAGCTGGGGTGATAAAGGGCTGAATGCACAAAAGGCTTTAGGCATTGTGACACTGAGAATCACAAAGGCTACATTTTAGGCTCCTGGAAAAATCACTGAGATTAGCAAAGCTTGAGGTAAGCACCTAGGCTCCTATACAGTGACTGTGATTTACAAAATGTGACTTACAAAATCACAGAATGTTATTTACAAAAGTCAGCAGGTTAGGCAGGGAGGCACCTAAGCTAACCAATGGGAGGTGCCAACCAGAGGGATTGTGTGCTAAATTCCAGTCCCCTCTCAGAAGTAGCCACCCACGTCCAGGCTGCAGGGAGGCACCTATCTTGGCTAGCAATTTTCAGCTGTAAATCTGCTGTGGAGTTAGGTGCCTAAGATATTTTTGCTAGAAGGCTGTGTGGGTGGAGGATCTCCCTTATGACTTTTATCCCAGTGGATAAGATGCTCACGTGGGAGATGAATGGGTGGCCTGTGAACTCCTTGTTCGGGGAGGCTAGCCCTTTGCTCTGCTCTTCTGTCTGAGGCCCCACCATTACCCTGCTCCTTCCACCCAAGACCTTTCCCTGCCTCCCACTCTTACCCCCTGGGGCCAGAGGAGCCTCAAGCCCCCCACTGTGGCCAGAGGAGCCTCTGTCGGCCTGCCTGAGCAGCCCTGAGCCCCAGTCCACCTGCCTGAGCCACCTTGGCCGGCCCGCCCAAGATGCCCCCTGAGCCCTGCTGCAGCCTGGTCCAGGGGCAGGGAGCATTAGCAGAGGTTTGGGCCCCCAGCTTCCATTATGTGCTGCCCATGGGGAGATGGGTTACCCCTGGTTCAAGTCCCCCCCCCCCCATGAGAGAGAACAGATTTTAACAGGGATCTGCTACCTCTCATGTAAATGCTGTAACCACTGGGCTATGGAATATTCTGATGTAGGGTGTCCCTCAGTCTCTCCCGATGAAGCTGTTGTACTGCAGCTAAATAATAAAGACTCAGTGGAGCAGGCAGGGGGACTGGGTCCTGGGTCTCCCACATCCTGGGTCTCCCACATCCTGGGTGAGTGTTCCAGCCACCAAGCTATAGTCATTCTCATGTTTCTTTGTTTTTCCTCTCTCTCTCTCTCTCTAGCACAAGTATGAGAATGACGCAATAGCCTGGCAGTTACATCATTCAGCTGAGTGATAGCAGATTCCTGTTCAAATCCACTTAGGTGGCGGTGGGATTTGAACTCGGGGATCCACGTACCCACTAGCCTGAAAGGCTCCGCAGCTGTTTTGTGTAAGCTTGCCAATGGGATCCCAATCCAGTAGGCAGCCTCTGAGCACACCTACTGGATATGGCTCCTCAGGTGAGTAAGGCAGCTTAAACACTCTGGGGCTTAGAGGTAGATAGCCAACTGGATGCCCACAAGGAGGCAACAATTGCATGCTCAGAGGAAGAAACACAGGGGACTTTTACTGCAAAAACGTAGGCGCCTACAGGGTTTCAGTGGGAGTTTTGTCCATTGCTGTGGTCCCAAAACTGGGCCTCAGGTGCCTAAAACGGAGACTTAAGCACTAAATGCTTTTTGAGAATTCAGACCCAAGTCCCCAACATCCTAGCCACTATGGATGTAGAAGCCCTCTACACCAACATTCCACACAAAGATGGACTACAGGCCGTCAGGAACAGTATCCCCGATGTCATGGCAAACCTGGTGGCTGAACTTTGTGACTTTGTCCTCACGCATAACTATTTCACATTTGGGGACAATGTATACCTTCAAATCAGCGGCACTGCTATGGGTACCCGCATTGCCCCACAGGATGCCAACATTTTTATGGCTGACTTAGAACAACGCTTCCTCAGCTCTCGTCCCCTAATGCCCCTACTCTACTTGCGCTACACTGATGACATCTTCATCATCTGGACCCATGGAAAAGAAGCCCTTTAGGAATTCCACCATGATTTCAACAATTTCCATCCCACCACCAACTTCAGCCTGGACCAGTCCACACAAGAGATCCACTTCCTGGACACTACGGTGCTAATAAGTGATGGTCACATAAGCACCACCCTATACCAGAAACCTGCTGACCGCTATACTTCCCTACATGCCTCTAGCTTTCATCCAGACCACACCACACGATCCACTATCTACAGCCAAGCTCTACGATACAACCGCATTTGCTCCAACCCCTCAGACAGAGACAAACACCTACAAGATCTCTATCTAGCGTTCTTACAACTACAGTACCTACCTGCTGAAGTGAAGAAACAGATTGACAGAGCCAGAAGAGTACCCAGAGGTTACCTACTACAGGACAGGCACAACAAAGAAAATAACAGAACACCACTAGCCATCACCTTCAGCCCCCAACTAAAACCTCTCCAACGCATCATCAAGGATCTACAACCAATCCTGAAGGATGACCCATCACTCTCACAGATCTTGGGAGACAGGCCAGTCCTTGCTTACAGACAGCCCCCCAACCTGAAGCAAATACCAGCAACCACACACCACACAATAGAACCACTAACTCAGGAACTATCCTTGCAACAAAGCCCGTTGCCAACTGTGTCCACATATCTATTCAGGGGACACCATCATAGGGCCTAATCACATCAGCCACACTATCAGAGGCTCATTCACCTGCGCATCTACCAATGTGATATATGCCATCATTTGCCAGCAATGCCCCTCTGCCATGTACATTAGCCAAACTGGACAGTCTCTACGTAAAAGAATAAATGGACATAAACCAGACATCAAGAATTATAACATTCAAAAACCAGTCTGAGAACACTTCAATCTCTTTGGTCACTCGATTACAGACCTAAAAGTGGCAATATTACAACAAAAAAACTTCAAAAACAGACTCCAATGAGAGAATGCTGAATTGGAATTAATTTGCAAACTGGATACAATTAATTTAGGCTTGAATAAAGACTGGGAGTGGATGTGTCATTACACAAAGTAAAACTATTTCCCCAAGTTTAGTCCCCGTCCCCCCACCTTACTGTTCCTCACAGGTTCTTGTCAACTGCTGGAAATGGCCCACCTTGATTATCACTACAAAAGGTTCTCCCCTGGCCCCCTGGCTCTCCTGCTGATAATAGCTCACCTTTCCTGATCACTCTTGTTCTAGTCTGTATGGTAACACCCATTGTTTCATGTTCTCTGTGTATATAAAATCTCCGCACTATATTTTCCACTGTATGCATCCGATGAAGTGAGCTGTAGCTTATGTTCTAATACATTTGTTAGTCTCTAAGGTGCCACAAGTACTCCTTTTCTTTTTGCGGATACAGACTAACACGGCTGCTACTCTGAAACAAGTCCCTGAAGATCTACTTCAGACAGCCTGAACCACACCCTTTTATTAGGGCTGACAAGATGAGGACCCTATATTTGACTCAGGGTGCATGCAAATTGAGATGGGTTTATTAAAAAAGTGGAAGGCGATAGAGGATGTTGGGTAAATTCATTTTATGTGGATAAAGAAGAAACAGCTAAGGTGCTTCTAACCCCTTTGGGCTTCACACAAGTAAATCGTGTTTTGTGAGCATTTTTGAATTTCGTTTAATTCCTGCCTGCAGCCCTTGTGAATTTTTACTATTAAGTTACTTCTCTAAAGAATAAGATTTGATTTATGTTTTCTCCTTCCCCATATCACCCTTCCAAACTGCATCTTGCTCACTTACCTGTTCAGGGTGTCAAATCCTTTTAAAGCTACTGCCAGCCTGGAACAGAAACCTTCAGTCATCTAGCTGGGTAGGGCCGTCCTTACCTATAAGCAAAGTATGCAGCTGCTTAGGGCACAAGGAAATTTGGGGCACCAAATTTCCTGGTGCCCTGCGCAGCTGCATGCTGCTCCAGCTCTTCCCCAGGTCCCCGCTCCTGCTCTGCCCAGCCCTGCTCAGGTTCCTCCCCACTCCCCTGAGGACTGAAGCAGGGCCGGGCCTGCGCTCACGCCGCTGCTGGTGAGTGCTGGGGGGGTGGTTCCTCCCTACCCCCCAAGCCAGCCCCTCCCCCCTTCGCGGAGGCCTGGGGCCTGCCCCCTCCTGCAGAGGCCTGGGCCCCCACGCACCTCCTCCCTGCCGGGGGGCTGCATAGGACCCCAGAAAAGCTAGGGGCGGCCCTGTAGCTGGGGCTGCTCACTACACATGGACATTTTTACTAATACCTAGAACTATTATTAGAAGCATCTAGAAAATGTATTTCATGTGCAGCCAACTCATTTTAAAATCATTTTTAGTTATGTCTACACTACAGGCGCTACAGCAGCGCAGCTGTAGCTATGCCACTGTAGCGTAGACGCTTACTACACGGAAGACAATAAAATCCACCCCCAGTTTTGGGGATTAGATCAATTTAACTATGTCATACAGGGTGCTAAGTGCTGAGCAATATAGTTAGCTGGACTAAGTCTTACTACAAGTACTGAGGCCAGGTATAGTTTACACCTGGCCTCAGTACTTGTAGTAAGACTTAGTACTTGTGCTGCTTCTCTCAAAGGACTAAAAAAATTTTAAGACAGGAATCTTCTCTGACATGTTTAATATAATCTGATAGATATGGCACAAACAAGGGTATTTCCTCTTAATTTGGAAAGGACAAAGCCTGCCATGAAACACACTGTACAACCCATATTGGCTTAGATATGAATGTACAGCATGAAAATTGGTTCAGGATTTGGGTGCTCATGTGTTTGTTCTTAGATGATTTAGTTGGGGATTGGACAAGATGACCTCCTGAGCTCCCTTCCAACCCTGATATTCTATGATTCTATGATATACAGAAACATCACAATACTTTTCATTATATGTTATTTTATATATAGCACGTTCATGCAGGGAATCAAATGAGTATTCAGTTCAGGTTCGTGTTCAGTTGCATTCAGCATGTTTGGGTTCAGTTCCAGTTCAAGCCACCAAAAAAAAAAGGACGGTTCAAATAAAATCACAGTCTTAGTGGAAGTAATTTAAAAAAGAGGGTTGAAACTTAAAATTGAAACTATTTTGATTTTTGACCATTTATTCTTTAACTTTAATTTTGCATGATTTATCCTAGTGATTTTGTGTTGTCAAATAAACGCATGTTTTTAAGAACAATTTGTTTGACCAAACTAAAACTAGATATTTTAATATTTGCTCTGTCATATTGGACTACTGTGGTGAAAGGATAAACCTCGGGCATGAAAATGTTCTTTCAACACTCACTTGTGTTGCTAGAACTGCCAGTACAATATTTGCAAGTTGATACAGCTTGGTCATGACATTTTTATAACATTCCCAGTAGTTTAATATGTTTTCTTTCTTATTGAGATGTGGCTTATCTGCAAATAAATCAAGAATAGGTCCAGTCATTTTTTGGGACTCTTCTTCAGCCGGATCTCTTTTCCTTTTTAGAGATCTCGCAAGCTTTAAGACGACGTTCTACTTTATCATCTGATCTTTCAGGTACAGACATATCTGACATTGATTCTAGGACATCACTATTTTCAACTTCTGACTGAAGCATTTCCATTTTTGTCCACATTTTGCTCAAATGAAAATTTGTCTTGACTTTGTCCTCTTCTGACAGTAGGAGTTGATATCTAGCATCAAGGTTTATACATGAGAGAAAGATATCATTTTCAAACAGATTTTGTTCTCATTTTTTCATTGAAGCCAGTAAGGATTCGGTAAAAGAAGAAGAGACTTTTTGTGTTTCCAGCACCATAAAAATCATCCATACTCAGTTCATATTGAAGAATCTTTGTTGTCACTTTAACAGGTTTCAGTGCAATTGTGATGCCTTCAATGGCACTCTATTCTGCTTTTATCAGGTGAAGCTTATGATCTGAGGTGGTCATGCCCTGGCAGAAATCCATGAGCTTCAAGAGGCACTCAAGCATGTCATAAATTGAGTGCCATCTGGCAGGACAATCTAACATTGTACTTTCCGTCAATGAGTCTTCAACTGCAAGCTGCAGTGGATGGGCAGAACAGTGAACTTCCTTCAATATTACACCCTTGGCCTCAGCACATAAACTAAGCCCAGCTTCTTCAACCAAATCATTCTGATCTTGGTCTACATCTTCTTGAGCATCTTCCCTGAAGAGTAAATTCTTTGTTTCCCCTTCATTCTGAATTTGTTGTTCTGCTTCTTCAGTTTCCTGATCCTCAATCATTAACTTTACTGCTTTCACAATTTTTGTGGCATTATCTGTTGTAATACTAAATATATGCCTTGGCATGATTTCATTAACTTCATTGCTTTCACCATTTTTGCGGCATTATCTGTTGTCATACTAAATATATGCCTTGGCGTGATACCATACATATCAATAACTAAGAATAATATATTTTAAATATTCAGAGGTGAATCTTTCCTTGACCTCTTTCAGTGCTAGAATCTGAAGAGCAATTTTCCCTGCAACAATATACTGAATGTTAATTCCTAAAAGGGATCGGTCAAATCATGTGACACAATCTACTTTCAAATAAATTAGTCTTTCCCTGATGTTTTATTATCTTCTCCTGAATGGTAGCTGCTACAGTGGCAACTTTGTCTAGTATATTTTAGTGTAAGTTTCATTTGCAGGCCTCCCAGAATGGATTTTTTTATGAAATCCTGAATCCTCCATTGTCTTAAATGGTCTTCCATTTACAGTGACTAATCCTAGGCAAATATCCAGTAACGTAGCTTCATCAATTGTCCATGTAATTGCCTTAGTTGTGAACATGGAGTCCAAAGTAGCTTGTGTTGTGCTAGACTTCTTGGATGTGGGTTCATCAGGATTGTGTGCATGTTGTGGTAATTTATTATTTTTATTCTGCAATTCTTTTTTTTCCCCCTAAAGAAAGGGTATCTTACTCCTCATGCTGGTGCCTTTCCAGGTTGCTGGCATGGTTCCCTGACATGACTGAATGGCACTCTGCTTCCCCAATTTGACAAACAGATTTTTTTTTTTACACTGATATTTGAAGAACTTTCTTATGGGATTTTGTTGGTTTATCCCCATAATTAATTCTCAATTGCTGTAATAAATAAGAGAAATATAATTTTTATAAATAAACAATGCTAAATGGCATTTTATGTGTTTAGATTGCATATTTCCAGAATCTAAACACATATGGCTGTGTTTTAGCAAAGTAGTGGCATGAAGTCTGAGAAGCAGTTCAGAAAAGGGTGATCTTTAGTCAAGAATCCTGTTACCCTCAACTCATTAATTAGTATCAATTGGCAATCAATACAGTTATTATTAACCCTTAAAAAGGATCAGGCAACAGTCCCAGAAGTTAACAACACTTCCAGCCCAAGGAAATGGTTCCCCAACACTTCTCCCCCTTAGCCGGGCCTCCTCCCACCCACCCCCAACTCCCAAGGCAGCTCCTCTCTCCAACTGCCCAGCTTGAGGCAGGGCCACAAACTCACTTCTCTGCTGCAGCAAGCCTCAGGACCCATTACCAATCCCCCACCTTCTGGGGGCACAGGCACCCACTCAGGACCCACTCCCTACCCACCACCACACCACCCCTAGAGCAGTTCTTTTTCTTCACCCATCTGGCTAGGGTTGCGAACTGTCTAATCGCACAAACCCAAACACCCTTGCCCTGCCCCACCCCTTCCCAAGGCCACACTTCTGCCCTGTCCCTCCTCCTAAGCCTCGCCCCTGCTCACTCCATCCCCCCCTCCCTCCATCGCTCACTCTCCCCCTCCTCACTCACTTTCACCGGGCTGGGCTAGGGAGTTGGGGTGCGGGAGGGAGTGCAGGCTCTGGGTTGGGGCCAAGGGGTTCGGAGTGTGGGAGGGGCTCCACACAATGGAGCTGTGGAGTCGGTGTTCGAGGTGGGGCGGCGCACAGAGACCCCCCCCCCCCAGCCACCCTTGAGCCTTGGAGCTGCAGGGACATCCTGGCTGCTTCCCGGGAGCCCTGTGGAGACAGGGTAGGTAGGGAGCCAGCCAGCCTGCCTGCCCCATTGTGCTGCCCACCAGACTTTTAGGGGCCTAAAATCTCCCTGATTGGCTTCAGTAGCCACCGGGACATCGAGGCCCATTCCAGGAGACTCCTGGCCAATCTGGGAGGGTTGGCAATCCTACATTTGGCTACAGCAGGCTCCAATTAGAACCAAGTTCCAGGCAGGCTGGCCTGCAGCAGAGTATTTCCTCCCCACACTGGTGGTGCTGCTGGCCCAGCCCTGCTGCCTCAGTAAGCACTGAGTGGCAGCAGTAGCCTGGACCATAGCCTAGTGAGAGAGAGAGCATGGGAGAGGGAGAGAGACCGGAGATGGTCTGTGCTAGTCCACAACACTTGAAATACCTGACTGGCTCCTGGGCTGGAAAAGGTTGGGAACTACTGTTCTAGAGCGTGGCCCATATCCACCCACTGCGGAAAACAGAAACAAAACACAGCTCAGACTTCTGACCCCATATACTGTATAGTATTCCAGTTTTTGTGCAAAAGGAGAATTATCACTTTTTAAGTAAGATGTTTAGGGACATCATGTTCCCCGTGTGGGCTTGTCTATGCAGAGAAATTTACTGTCATAATTATACCAATATAACTTCCCATGTGGACACTCATTTCAGTCAGGTCTACACTACAAACTTACATCAGCATAACGTTGCTCGGGATAGGAAAAATCCGCACCCCTGAGCAATGCAGTTGTACCAACCTAATCCCTGGTGAAGACAGCGCTGTCGACAGGGCTTCTCCTGTCGACATAGCTACCGCCTCTTGTGGAGGTGGATTAACTACGCCTATGGGAGAAGCTCTTTCATTGGCGTAGTAGAGTCTTCACTAAAACGCTGCAGCGATTTAAGTGTAGACCTGTCCTCAGAATAACAGATCCTTCATCTGGTTTAATTTATGCTGCTTCCAAAGCGTCTACGTGTCTCCAATACAGTCTTTGGTGTTGGTAGCACTATTTCTCTGACACCATCACAAAACTCCACTCCTGCAGCATTAATTTTGACCTTTGCTCTGTTCTCTTACATGCTCCATATCGGCAGATTGTGTTTCAAGTATGGATCAAAGGCAGTACTGTTTGTCTAAGCTTGTGGCATTAGAGGAAGATCAGGAGACAGCAAAGAGCACATTGCTACTGAATACAAGAAGCTTAGCTATTTTATATTCTTGTTCATGCGGAGAAGAGCAGAGAGGGCCAAAGAAAGCCATGAAGACATAGGGACTCAAATCTTGTTAACAGTCCCAAGGCTACTGATGGCCCTGCTGCTACTACCTTTTCTTCCTAGGAGAATCTGGGCTATTCTTCTATACCCCCAAATTCTGAATGATAGTTCTTTGTATTCCATTGCCTATATGGAAAATGTTCTCAAGTATGTTCTAGTGTTTATCATTTTATAGTAAATAATAACATATTAAATTCTTTGCCCCCACTAGGCAGGTAAAAAACTAGCACAGTTTATTTTTAATTATGGCTAAAATGTAAAGGTTACAAAGAATTTTCAGTTCCACTAGATTTTAGTTCTACTATAAGTGGAAGCTTCAGACATGTATTCTGACTTTTCAGTGACTTATCCTGATTAATTATCATGAGCCCTAGCTTTAGGTTTGGAAGGGTCCTATGCTAAACTCCAACAAGATGTCTCCTCACACCCGCAATCTCTCTCACATGCTGCTTTTTGCCTGCTTAAGGCTGCCATTGATTGGTACAGTGTACTGCTGTTACCTGTGGCTTTTTTCAAAGCTGAAGTATACTTGAGAGCTGTAATAGATTAAGTATACATGCTTATTCTAAGTACAAAACTTTGTCTGATCACGAAACTGAGACACTTAAAAGTTAATATATTCTGTTTAAATTTTGGGTACTGGTGCTACCTACACACTTGCTATTTTAAAGTTGCATGTATTTGATACATTGGTGAACTGTTTAAAATAGATATTTAAAATAGGCTATGATGGAAGAAGGACAGAAGGCACTGAATGTGGTTTTAATTAGGCCACAACTTTATTCTTAAATATCTGAGTGTTCCCATCATATGAAATTGTACAGTGCAGGTAATTCCATACTCCTTTCCATATACTTAGGGAGCTGCCATCAGCCCTCCCCCACATCCCGATCCCAGACAAACCACTGCTGGGACTCTACCACCCTTCCCCGCTCAGATGAGAGTTAAGGGGAGCGATAAAGGAGAGGGGTTGCCTTCCCATCATACCAGTCATAGCCCCAAGCCCTTTCTCTGCTTCTTTAGAGAATGCCTCCTTTAAATCCTTTACCAGTCCATTTTATCTGAACCATATGTCATGCTGTCTGGAGTGCCTCCCACCTCTGAGTGCCTACCTCAGGGCAGACTGTCGGAAAACAGGGCGGACGCCCTAAAACTAGTGTCTATATTCTATAATTAGATTTCACCAAACCAGTAACAAATGTGAACTCCTGGGATCACTATACCAGTCTTACCATGGAGTCACAGACAGTCCCCTCAGACTCTCCAGTCTATCTTACCACCCAGACAAATTGGACTTTGTGATAAAAGGTCACTTATACCCAATATCGCATCACATCAGGTTGCACCCACTCCCAAGAGGCTAGCCACTTACCCCAGATTAACTGGTACTATAGATCTTATGCCAAAGACAACGCTAGCAGCCAATTCTATAGTAAACTAATGGTTTGTTAGCTAAGAAAAGGAGAGCTATTGAAAGGTTAAAACAGGTAAAATATATATACACATGTGAGTCACAGTCTATAATTCTCAATGGTTGCAGAGACGTAGTAATCTGCCAGTTTCCCAAAAGTCTCTCAGGGCTACCCAGAGTTCTGTGGGGATCTCCATCTTCTTATTCAGTTGTTCTGCACTATTAGAATCCAAACAGTCCAAAGATGAAGGATCTTTCCTTGAATCAATTCTTATAGCTTCTTCTCACTGAAAGCAAGCTGACAGTGTCACTACCCATGTGGGCTTTTCCTCTGATGATGGACAGCGAGGAATGCATTTAGGCTTTTGACCTCCGATCATCAAACACAATGACCACTTGCTTTGAAATTAGCAGTTTTCTGTTAAAGTTCTTTATTTTCATTTCACAAGGCTTCTTTCTTCCGCATTGGAGTGTTGCTCTTTTAAGACTTCTGAAAGCATGCTCCACCCCTCATCCCTCTCAGATTTTGGAAGGCACTTAGAATCTTAACACTTGGGCTGAGTGCTGCAGCTATCTTTAGAAATCTCACATTGGTACTTTCTTTGCATTTTGTCTACTCTGCAGTGAAAGTGTTCTTTAAACGAACAACATGTGCTGGGTCATCATCCGAGACTGCTAGAACATAAAATATATGGCAGAATGCGGGAAAACAGAGCAGGAGACATACAATTCTCCCCCAAAGAGTTCAGTCACAAATTTAATTAACGCATTTTTTTTTAAATCAGCATGGAAGCATGTCCTCTGGAATGGTGGCCAAAGCATGAAGGGGCATATGAATGTTGAGCATATCTGGCACATAAATACTTTGCAATGCCAGCTACAAAAGTGCCATGTGAAAAGCCGGCTACAAAAGTGCCTGTTCTCACTTTCAGGTGACATTGTAAATAAGCAACGAGCAGCATTATCTCCCCATAAATGTAAACAAACTTGTTTCTCTTAGTGATTGGCTGAACAAGGAGTAGGACTGAGTGGACTTGTAGGCTCTGAAGTGTTACACTATTTTGTTTTTGAGTGCACTTATGTAACAAAAAATCTACATTTGTAAGTTGCACTTTCACAGTAAAGAGATTGCACTACAGAACTTGTGTGAGGTGAACTGAAAAATACTATTTCTTTTGTTTATCATTTTTATGGTGCAAATATTTGTAATAAAAAATAATATTTTGTACCACTGTACACTTTGTATTCTGGGCTGTAACTGAAATCAATATATTTTATAATGTAGAAAAATATCCACAAATATTTAATACTTTTCAATTGATATTCTATTAACAGTGCGATTAAAACTGCTTTGAAGTTAGCACTCTTCTTCATTTGTATTTCCCCAAGGCTTCATCTGCATTTAATGGGTTATTTAATTACAAGGCTATACATAATAGATAAGTGAAAACAATACAAGTCGCATTCCATTAGTTTTCATGAAGTTTTAACACCTGACAACAATCTTATATTAACACTCCTTTGATCTAGGGTTATTTAATTACAGGGTATACATAACATAGAAGTAATGTAATAGCAAACTACAGGATACAGGCAGATGAAATCACAATCAACATCTCCTTTGATCTTTATTAGCATAAGAGTGAATTAGTTTGAATGCATACTAACACTTAACCCTCACCCGCATGGCCCCACAATATGCCAACATTTTTAATGGTTGACTTAGAACAACGTTTCCTCAGCTCTCGTCCCCTAATGCCCCTACTCTACTTGGGCTACACTGATGACATCTTCATCATCTGGACCCATGGAAAAGAAGCCCTTGAGGAATTCCACCATGATTTCAACAATTTCCATTCCACCATCAACCTCAGCCTGGACCAGTCCACACAAGAGACCCATTTCCTGGACACTACAGTGCTAATAAACGATGGTCACATAAACACCACCCTATACCAGAACCTATACCTATACTGACCACTATACTTCTCTACATGCCTCCAGCTTTCACCCTGACCACACCACAAGATCCATTGTCTACAGCGAAGCTCTACGATACAACCGCATTTGCTCCAACCCCTCAGACAAACACCTACAAGATCTCTATCAAGCGTTCTTACAACTACAGTACCCACTTGCTGAAGTGAAGAATCAGATTGACAGAGCCAGAAGAGTTCCCAGAAGTCACCTACTACAGGACACACCCAACAAAGAAAATAACAGAACACCACTATCCATCACCTTCAGCCCCCAACTAAAACCTCTCCAACGCATCATCAAGGATCTACAACCAATCCTGAAGGATGACCCATCACTCTCACAGATCTTGGGAGACAGGCTAGTCCTTGCTTACAGACAGCTCCCCAACCTGAAACAAATACTCACCAGCAACCACACAATAGAACCACTAACCCAGGAACCTATCCTTGCAACAAAGCCCGTTGCTAACTGTGTCCACATATCTATTCAGGGGACACCATCATAGGGCCTAATCACATCAGCCACACTATCAGAAGCTCGTTCACCTGCACATCTACCAATGTGATATATGCCATCATGTGCCAGCAATGCCTCTCTGCCATGTACATTGGCCAAACCGGACAGTCTCTCCGTAAAAGAATAAATGGACACAAATCAGTCAAGAATTATAACATTCAGAAACCAGTTGGAGAACACTTCAATCTCTCTGGTCACTCGATTACAGACCTAAAAGTGGCAATATTACAACAAAAAAACTTCAAAAACAGACTCCAACGAGAGACTGCTGAACTGGAATTAATTTGCAAACTGGACACCATTAAATTAGGCTTGAATAGAGACTGGGAGCGGATGTGTCATTACACAAAGTAAAACTATTTCCCCGTGTTTATTTCCCCCCCCCCCACTGTTCCTCACATGTTCTTGTCAACTGCTGGAAATGGCCCATCTTGATTATCACTACAAAAGGTTTTTTTTCTCTCCTGCTGGTAATAGCTCACCTTAACTGATTACTCTCGTTATAGTGTGCATGGTAACACCCATTGTTTCATGTTCTCTGTGTATATAAAATCGTCCTACTGTATTTTCCGTTGCATGCATCCGATGAAGTGGGCCGCAGCCCACGAAAGCTTATGCTCAAATAAATTTGTTAGTCTTTAAGGTGCCACAAGTACTCCTCTTCTTTTTGCGGATACAGACTAACACGGCTGCTACTCTGAAACCTAACACTTCTTTGATATTCACATACAAATGAATTGTCCTGAGACTCTGCCATGCCATTGGCACCAGGACTGTCAACTTCAGAGCTCTGAAAACAGCTGCCTTCATTAAATGCCCAGCAAATGTCATTAAAAGTTTTAGACCTCTGCCAGTCTTGCTGCAGAATGAACAGGCCACTGTCATTGTGAATGTTGGGTCCCTGTGGTGTCATCCACTCTAATCACACCTTATGATGCAGTATGTCCCACCGAATTCTGCTCTGTGTTGCAGCTCTCAACTGAAACAGATTGTCATAATTAAACCAAGCAATACCCCCAACCTGATTATAGCCATATATTTTAATAATGCTGGACTTCTATCTCGATATGCCTCTGCAATAGCACCCATATAGATAAGAAGACGGCTTCCCAATTTTACCACATTCTAGCCACCTTTGCCTCTTCGGTATTTCACTGCCTGGCTTGCCCTGTCCCGGCTTACTCTCTGTCAATATGTCCCTATGGAACAGTAATAATATGTCTACATATTCACCTCTCAAAATCTTATCTTTAGTAGTACGAAGAAGATGAACTCCAACTGAGTCAGCAACCCCAGCATAAACATACTCGTGACTAATGATGATGGAACCCTCAGTACCCTGCTGCTCAGTACCCAGATGCCCTGAATCGGTGATTCTACCCCACACATTTACATTGCCTATTGCAAGGCAATTTGGAGGTTGCTCAGCCATCTCCCCCATATTAAGGATTCCTACACCATGAGAGGAGTCTGCCCCACCAGACTACCACCTGTATCCCAAACTCAAGCCCATGCTGGATGCCTGGGATTACAACCTCTGGGCTCCCCACCAATGGAAGCTCCCAGCTTCTGCAACAACTGGAGATTAGCCTGCAACAGCTGTGTAATGCCATTTGGCTCTGTGGTGGGTAGGCCTACTAGCCCAGTCATCCCAGAGCCAGCTCCTGGGATACCAGTTCCTTCCCTTAGCTTAACTTCTAGGTCTGATGCCCCACTTGCATCGGTATCCCCCACCTTTCCCAGGGAGGAGAGAAAAGAGGAGCTCTGGGTAAGTGGCTACCGGGACGGTTAGTTCCCTTGAATGAAGAAGTGGGTAAGGTCCCTGAACCTCACTGCAGTCCTCCATACTGTCACCAACTGCTGCACTGGAGGGGAGGGGATCTCTTTCACAGTCATGTGCCTTTCCTGCCCCATTATTCTTTCTACAGATCCATGCTTCCCTAAGCCATGCACAATACACCTCTCCCTTGAATCCTGCTGTCCTGCAACCACCACATGGCGCTGATACATGCAGCCCTGTCAGCAGTGCCTATCAGAGACACTGTTTACTTGTTCCCGTGTCCTGCAAATAGCTTGTTCAAGCTTCCTAGGCACAGGTATTGACTTTCCAATGTGCCGGGGGGCAGGTGCTCGATCCCCAGCTCTGCCCCAGGCCCTGCCCCCACTCCACCCCTTCCCCCAAGGGCCCACCCCACTTTCCCCCCCCACCTATTGCTGCCCTATTCTGCCCCATCCCCACTCCTCTCCCCTTTCCCCCAGTACCACCTGCACACCACAAAACAGCTGATTGAGGCAGGTGGGACTGGGAGGCATGGGGAGGAGATGATTGGCGACGCCGCCGGCAGGCAGAAGACCCTGTGGGGGGAGGAAGGAGCTGATGGGGGCTGCCAGTTGGTGCTCAGCAACCACCATTTTTCCCCATGGGTGCTCCAGCCCTGGAGCACCCACAGAGTCAGTACCTATGTTCCTAGCTCAGTGCAGCTGACAGCAGAGTCGTTTCTCAAATATAACCACTGTGGCCACATTTTTCTTGTGGCCACAGCCTCCTGGGCAGTGATGGGGGTGGAAGGGAGAGGAAGCAGTGGCCCCTCCCCCAAGGCCCCCAGAAGGGATTGGGCCCTGCCCCCCTCTGGAGCCACAACTGCTGGAGGAGCAGCAGTCGGCGTGAGTTCCCCACCTTTCTGGGGGCGGTAGGGCTCGGGCTTCTGGCTTCAGCCCTGGGGTGGTGGGTGGCTCCAGCTGTGCGGCAGCAGCTCCATCCCCCGGCTGCAGGGTTTCGGCCCTGGGCTCACCCCCACCCATTGTCCCCACTGCCTTCCTACCACCTCCCCATCCAGGGCTTAATTTGTCCCCCCGCTTGCCAGGACTGATTAAGTCTCTCAGCTAGCAAATAAGTGTGCTGCTGTGAAAAATGATATTAATAAACATCCAGATATCACTTTTCACAGAAGGAGACTTATTAGTAGCAAGTCTTAAAAAAAAAAAAAAAAAAAAAGCAACTAAAAAAAGCAAAACCACCAAACCAAAAAAACCCCATGAACATGCAAAGCGCCTTATTTGTTTTTCTATTCTGTTTAGGTCCAGGAAAAAATAGAGACAACTGTACAACTGTGCAAAAAAACACATCATAAATAAATTACAAAGATTTGGATGTGTATATGTGCATATTTATCAAATATGGTATTCTCTGCACAGATGCCGGAGAGAGGAAAAATATTTTGGATTATTCAAGAGCTGGAGATGCTCTCACTGCATTTTAAGCAGTGCGGCCTTTGTCTGGCTTAATGGAGAAAGTGAGTTGCCACAAGCGTGATTAGTCCAGCAGGCTGACAGGTAAAGCTCCGGGGGGGCTTTAAAGTGGCAACAAATGACCCTTTTCCTATCAGCCTGCTGGACTAATCACGCTTGTGGCAACTCACTTTCTCCATTAAGCCAGACAAAGGCCGCACTGCTTAATATGCAGTGAGGGCATCTCCAGCTCTTGGAATACTCCAAAATATTTTTCCTCTCTCTGGCATCAGTGCAGAGAATACCATATTTGATAAATATACTCTACAGCAGAACAGAAACACAAACTTCAAAATCTACTGTTTAGGATAGTCAACAAATTGTCACTGCCCTTGACTCAGAAGTTCACTAAGTTAATACAGGATTGCTTGTAAACAGCTTTTTATTTGCCTGGGTAGATTGCACAAAATATCTGTGGATTCTAAATTTTAAAATTTCTTGCAAAAAAGAGCAAGACTGAATTATTCATAAACTTGTTTATTTATAAATAGATCATTTAGCACCAAAAGCAAATACTTCTCAGAGGACAGAATTTAGCTTTATAGATGTATGCATGTTACTTATAAAACTCAGTTTTACTGCATTACTTATTCAGTTTTCCATTTGGGTTACTGCTGAATGATAAAAAGACACTCCATATTCCAGACACTGAGTCCAGTTTCTGTAGTACTTTTAATTTATGCTAAAACGAGGGAATGAGACACAGGTTGGGGATGGGAAAATCAGCCATTAATTATCACAGTGCATTGGCATTCATTTTTTGTATCAAGTTAGAAGCTGGTCATCTGACTTCTGCAGATTAAACCATGAGGGCTAGATCCTACTTCACTGAGGACAACTGCAGAACACCCAATGGCTTTACAGAAAGCAGAACTGAATGCGACAACTCCCTACACCATCATTCCCTTTTATTGGTCAGTTCTCTAATAATGAGAAATAATGTGTTCACTGTTATTGAGCATTAGCACAAACATTTAATTCTCATCATGACCCAGTGAAGTATTCTCAGTTTTACTCATAGTGGGGGTGGAGGGGAAAAGAAAGATAGTAATATGCCCTGAAGTTCCACACCCAATCCAACAGGCTGTTCAGCATGCTAGTATCCTGGAAGTAGAACAGGAGTACTCGTGGCACCTTAGAGACTAACAAATTTATTTGAGCATAAGCTTTCGTGGGCTACAGCCCACTTCATTGGATGTTCCATTCTATGCATCCGATGAAGTGGGCTGTAGCCCACGAAAACTTATGCTCAAATAAATTTGTTCGTCTCTAAGGTGCCACAAGTACTCCTGTTCTTTTTGCAGATACAGACTAACACGGCTGCTACTCCGAAACCTATCCTGGAAGTGTTCAACATGAGTAAGGCACACTCCTTTCCTTTAGAATAGGATCACTCACTTCTGCAATTAAGAGTGTTTCACCGATGTATCTGGTTAGCTGCTACATTTTCTGATGCTAACTCTGATAGTTGATGTGATAAAATCACTAGCATTTTTATTTTTTCTCCATTTTTATAACATCTGGCACATGCTAGATGAGCTGCAGCTAGAGATTAAATCAATCTGTCCACAATAAACTGTATAAACTATCCTTCTCTGCCTTAGTATTTTTTACTTACTACCTCATGATATAGATTTTCCTTTTATTAAAGAAAAGGATCAGTTACTAGAATTTGAAAATATCACTGTAAAAACAGAGTACAGCTGTTGTGGGTTTGAATAGGTTTTAAACTCTCTGCTTAAAACTGGGGGCCTAATTCTTCACTATTTTGCAGAGACTGCATTGCATTATGATGTGTAGCCTTTTACACCTGTGCAAAACAATTCTGAGATGCTACCAAATCAGAATTTGTTCCTACCCACTTTGCACAGGTGTAAATGACTATGCTGGGCATCAGGTAGTGGAGGTTAAACAAACAATGGTTATGACCAACTATTTAAGCAGAATTTGAAGCATCAGAGAAAGGATGCAAACAGCAGAACATCCAAGCCAATGTCTTTTTACAAATGTCTTCCTACGAAGCAAGTGTTGGGGTGGTTACACACACTCTTTTTGAAGTGCCACTGCTATGTTGTCTCCTGTTTCCCCAGACATAGTTTCCAAGTTTTGGATGGTTTGATGGATGTGTGCTTCCTGGGGCTCAGCAAGAGGTGATGTGGGGTGCCATGGTGGAGTTCACCATAGTGGCACTGAATGACACTGAATCTTAAGTTTCAGAGTAGCAGCCGTGTTAGTCTGTATTCGCAAAAAGAAAAGGAGTACTTGTGGCACCTTAGAGACTAACAAATTTATCTGGGCATAAGCTTTTGTGAGCTACAGCTCACTTCATCGGATGCACCTTAAAGCAGCCATGGCAAGTCTCTCCAGGCATTCAGTGAACTTTCCCAGGGCT
Source organism: Natator depressus (assembly GCF_965152275.1). NCBI lineage: Eukaryota > Metazoa > Chordata > Testudines > Cheloniidae > Natator > Natator depressus. Next base: position 242,776,162 of record NC_134235.1, on the reverse strand, counting down.
GAGTGCCAGGCAGTGGGATGCAGTATTACCAAACTCAAGAGATCAAAAATCATGAGTTGGATCCCCCCAAAAACATGATTAGCCCCATACACTGGAAGATTTTGAAAACATCAAACCATGTTATTTTTGTGTGTCTTTTGACTTTTTAACTGCCTTTTACTGTTCTTCCAATGTGCCTGATAATTTCAGGTTGAAAAGTCAACCTTTAGTGCACACAAAAATGCATGCCTCTTTCTAGCTGCTCAGATGGGAACGCCACTTACCTTCTTGCCACCCCTAAGATAAGCGAACTGCCATCCACTTCCCATCACTGTCTTGATTCTCTCTCCTCCCAGCCTCACTGCATCCGATGAAGTGAGCTGTAGCTCACAAAAGCTTATGCTCAAATAAATTTGTTAGCCTCTAAAGTGCCACAAGTACTCCTTTTATTTTTGCTCCCTAAATCATCTCTCCTCATCTGGACCTGGCAGCACAGTCTCCCTGACTCGTCCCAGAGGCAGAAAAGCATCAGGCTCCTTGGATCCAGCAGCAGTTCTTCCCCGCCTCCTCACTCCACTGCCTGTCCCAGGAGCCTCTCTCTGCTATAAGGCTTCCCTTCCCCACCAGGCTGGGGGAGCTGCCATTCTATCCCCTTCAGCTCCCACCCCACATCACCAGGTGCAGCCCTACCCATTTTGCCAACCAGGGTGGAAAGCATTTTCAGCACCCACCCAGCAGCCAAACGCCCCCCACCCCCAAGAGGAGCACATGGGGTTTGGCACCTCCTGAAAATTGGTGCCCAGCCCCTAGAACCTGCCCTGCCCACATCACTCCCGTCAGTCGCCCCCTTCCCCACCCCGGCAACCTCTCAATTGACCTCCTGCTCCCCGAGTCCCTCCCGCCCCCATTCTCCTTTCACGGCGTCTCTGCGGCTCACCACAGTCCCTGACTACCCAGGTCACAGCTTCAGTCTCACTGAAGCCAGCGCGAGCTGGCAGCCCATTTTAGTAAGGGCAGTCTCACCGCTCCCTGCCGCTAGACTATAGGAAAATGGCGGCCACCACGCCAGCTTCAGCCCCTCCACAGTTACAGGGGACGGCGGCCATTTTGAGTAAGGGACAATCCCAGCGCCCTCAGCATTCAGCAGCTCTCCCGAGACAGGGAACAACCCCCCTTTCGAGTCGCGGTAAAACCGCCCGCGGGCAGTAACGGGCACAGTGTTGGACACGCGCGGGGGCGCGGAACCCGCCACGGTCTCCCCGGCCCGCTGTCCCTCGGCCGCCGGGGAGGAGCTTGGGTCCCCACGCCCCACAGGCGCCCGTGGTCTCCCGTCTGCCACACCTGGCCCGCCGCCACCTCCCTCTGGCTGGGATCGATCGATCGATCGATCGGCCACCTGCCCTTCGCTGCCTGCCAGTTGCTAGGCGGAACCCCACGCAGTTGCCTTGGTTTCTTCGGCCCCGCCTTCCGCCCGGGGGTCGGGAAACAGCGGCAGGGACCTGGAGAGCCCTCGGTGCAGCGCGTTGCCGCTCCGCCATGGAGCCCGAGAAGGTGAGTCGGAGGTGGGGGGAGGCTGGCTGCACCCCGCGGCGTATCCATAGCGCCGACTGGGCGTTAGCGTGTGCGCCGGAGGCGCGCCACCGCCTACCTGCGTGGCCTACGGAGGGTTCCCTTGCTGCCGTGACCGTTGGCCCGTCCCCCCAATTACTGTCATGCTTTGCTCCCCCGAGTACCCCCCACTGCTGTGGCCCATCACCCCCACGGCCCACCCCCCGCAGTACCCCCCACGGATGCGTTCCCCCCCCCCCACCCGTCCCCTCTGAATACGCCGTACTGCTGTGACTCATGTCCCCCGAGTACCCTCATTGCTGTGACCCATCCCCCCACGGCCCATCCCGTTTTAGTGCCCCCCCGCTGTGACCCTGCCCCCCCCCCCACAGCCCATCCCCCACTGCTGTGACCTGTCTCCCCCGCCCCCCGGTACTCCATGCTGCTGTGCCCCCTACACTGAAGTGCCACAGCCTTGCCGCTGTGCCGCTGCAGCATTTTAAGTGTAGATAAGCCCTCAGAGTGGCACAGCTAAATACACGGTGGACCATATTGGTTAGCATAAGTAGTTAACACATATTTCAAGGTACCATTCATGGTGAAGTAGCCCGTTAGCACTATTTCACACATCATGTGAGCAGTTGCTGCACACCAGTGGTCACCTATCCCAACTTAATTATGGGGAAAAACATGATTCTTAAGTTGGTGCCCCTTTAGTAGAAGGCTGAGACCATATACAGTATAAAATTTATTGGGGAAAAATATTGCGATTTATTAAAATGTTGTAACCTTTTTCTGTCTTTGTAGATGTAGTATATTATAGTTAATATTTTCTATTTCACAACTACTATTTACTGTTTATATTTCCGTAGGAGACTTTTCATTAGGTCTATGCTATTGTAAAATTTGGAATTGTGTTATTTAATAAAGAACCAGAGTGGAAATGCTTATTGGCATCTGCTATAACAAGCTCCCACTGCTACATCTTATATGGTGCCAAAAGTGTCAAGTCATTTTGCCTTAATCTGTACTATCATACTTTGTGAATCTAGGTCTTTCAGTTAGTTTAACTATAGACAGATTGCTTTAAATAGCATATGTAATGGCTAGGCTTGACAATCCTGTTACTCCTGGGGAAAGTCTGTACCACTGTGCACATGTAGAAGTCATGTCCCCTAAGGATTTCTTTGCTTCCTTGCAGAAGAATGATTTTCTGATGGGGAAGCAAAGGGAAGCTGCAAGAGCAGTCATGCACTCCCTCCCCAGCAGCATGGGCATGTCGTTTCAGGCGCCCAGCGCAGTTGGTGGAGAAGCAGTGGTGCAAGTAGAAATTATTTCTTGCAGGTACTGCACGCATGGGAGGGACACAATTGGGGGCATGTGACCACCGCACATGACCCTCCATGTGACTCCTCCCCACCCAGCCCGGGGCCCCTGCCTTCTGCCAAGTGAAGGGAAATCTGTTCTCACTGTGAACCCCCCCACCCATATTCTAGTTAGAATATTCATAGGAAAAGTCCATTAATTGTAGACAGGCGTTTTCCAGGGTCCATTGTGAGATAAGTGTTCCTTAATGGCCATTCATAGAATCATAGAATATCAGGGTTGGAAGGGACCTCAGGAGGTTATCTAGTCCAACCCCCTGCTCAAAGCAGGACCAATCCCCAATCAAATCATCCCAGCCAGGGCTTTGTGAAGCCTGACCTTAAAAACTTCCAAGTCATTCAACTTGACTTGTCCCTTCATGTGCTGGCTAAATACCTTGTGGGTGTTACCACAGGAACAAACATGTAAACATAGCTAATATTTGTAACTTCAGACAGAAATAGCATAATCATATGAACCAGCTATTTCACATACATGACTATTTCCAAAAGAGATTCTGAAAAATCACAGCACGTACCTGAGACCCTATGTGCCAGCACCATGCCCCACTGGGGTTTTGTTACCTGTTATGTAACAACAGAGAGAGAGTGACATGACTCTGTTTAGCCTAAAAGGGCAAGGTTAAGTTTTAGCTGTTCAGGTGTGACTGCACCTTTGAGCCTAGTCAGTGAGGGTATACTGGCACACATTCAGTTTAATGCTTAAACACACTGAGGCCAGCTGTAAAATGCAACTGATTTTTCATCTGTTGGATCTTTTTCAAATCTCATTCTATTTCCACTATAAAAGGGGATATAGTGCTTCCATATACAAAGAATAAAGCATACATTTTTTTCAACCTCAAATGGGTTTTATTTTTGACAAAGGAAAACAACAAAAAGAAAATCTTCATGAGAGAACAAAATCTGTGTATGTCTCTTGGTTTATGAGCACCGAGCAACTCTGGGAACAAAACAGGCAACAAGCTTTGCAGATGTGAAAAATTCCTAGAAATTGAAAGATACAGTACATACAAAATATAAAACCATAAAATCTACCACACACAAGGATACAAAAAAGGGAAGGAGCAGAGAGGGAAGGAAGATATGAATGGGGAAAAGGAGAGGAAATGTAAAGAGGAAAGAATCTTCCTTGATCTTTGAGTTCTCTCTTTCAGCCAGATATAGTGCGCTGTTCCTAGACAGTGGCTTATATACAATAATAATTCCCGCAGTGTTTCAGTCCTACATTCACTACTGATTAGCTGAGTTTTCTTGTTACATAATTAGATTGAACTCCCTTGTATATTATTCTAGACAAAGACCTACATCTTTTTCCTGTTTTATTGTTTGGTATTAGAGTCGTCTTGTAATGCCAGGTTCGTCATCAGACATTCTTCCAGAACATGAAGGTCACTTCTGGAAACAATAGCAGCAGAGGTGACAGATGCAGAATAGAAAACAATAAACCCCAATGGCATGTAGCCAGATATGGAGGGACAAAGGCTGCTCAGCCTGCAAAACCGCAAGAGCTGCTGCCCAAAAGTGCATCTTTCATTTATCCAGTCAACCAGGCCGCTTAGGTCCTTTAGTTCTGTGCCCATACTGATTTCAATCAGCTTCTTCATAGCATCGTTTGTGGGTGGAGGACACTAACCACCAACTCCTGTGCCTTTGATTTGATCCTGACCAACATAAAACAACATAAAACAAAGCCTTTGTTTAAGTTTGTTAGCACAGGTATTGTGCTGTTAAGAATGAGTGCCCTAGCCAGGTTCTGCTCCTTTCCCCACTGTGGCAGAGGAAAAGGACCAGAGTGCAGCCCCACCCTCTCAGCTGTGTCCTCCAGCAGGGCTACCAGTTCCGTGTGGGTGGGGAGAGGGAGCGGAGCTGCTGGAGTGGGGCTGTCCGGCGGCCCCACGTCTTTCCGGTACCCTGTACCAGCTAGAAATCTCTATGGGTACCGCCATACTTGCACTCCTGAGACCACATACAGTATAAAATTTATTGGGGAAAAATATTGCTATTTATTAAAATGTTGTAACCTTTTTCTGTCTTTGTAGATGTAGTATATCACTGGGGGGGGGGCGCTGGGGATGCCCCAGCCGGTGGCTTCTACCCTGCGCCAGGCTCACCTGCTAGTCCTGGCTGGGCTGAGGGCAGGGGAGGACGAGACTTGCTCGTCCCGTGCAAGGAGCAGCCAGGGCTGGGTCAGGCCCACCCCCAGAAACCTCCCCTGTTTGCAGGAGGTTCCGCACCCCCCCCCACCGCTTTCTGCCCCCATCGCTCCTCAGCCGTTGGGGGCGGGGTCACTGTACAAGTAGCTGCTCCCCCATCCGCCCAACCCCTGTGCATCTGGACCTCCCCATACCCAGTCACCCCCCGCTGACCCTCACACCCCTAAACCCAGAAACCGCACCAAGCCCCCCCACACCCGATCCCCACCCTGCTAAGCCTCACCCCCTGCATTCAGAGGCCCCGCACACCCAGACCCCCCGCTGAGCCTGCCCCACCCAGATCCCCCCCGATGAGCCTCACCAAAACACCAATGAGCCCCAACCAGCTGCACCCAGACCCCCAGCACCCAGACCCCCCTGCTGAGTCTCCCACACCCAGACCCTGCAATCTGCAAATGGGGAAAAAAAAATTGTCTTGTTTCTTTTTGGGCATTGTTACGTTCTGCTCAGGAAACTCAAAACTGTCAGTGTGTCAGGCCCGATATGAGTTACAGTATAGTGAGCCCTCTGCCAGGTGGCATTAAGGGACTCCTAGGGTCACAGGTATATCTATGCTGAAAGTGTAATTTCCAGTTCAAATAGACATACCTGTACTAGCTCTAATTGAGCTAGTGTGCTAATAATAGGAGTATAGCTGCGGTGGCATGAGCAGCAAGACAGACCTCCTTGCCAGAGGGTGTTGTGAAGACCAATACTATAACGGGGTTCAAAAGGGAGCTAGATAGATTCATGGAAGATAGGTCCATCAATGGCTATTAGCCAGGATGGGCAGGAATGGTGTCCCTAGCCTCTGTTTGCCAGAAGCTGGGATTGGGTGACAGGGCATGGATCACTTGTCTGTTCATTCCCTTTGGGGCACCTGCCACTGACCACTGTCAGAGGACAGGATACTGGGCTTGATGGACCTTTGGTCTGACCCAGTGTGGCCATTCTTATGTTCTTAGCCACCAAAGTGCAGTCCCATCTGACACCCTGGGTAGGTACTCGGGCAGCTAGACTGTCCTGCTGCTTACACCACCATGGCTTCACTTCTGTTTTTAACATATTTGATCACAGCTAACATGGGTATGTTTACTTGAGCTGGAAATTATACTGTCCCGCTCCAGTGTAGACATTTGATCGATCTCTCTCTCGCCTGAAAGTTATAGTTATTTTCTTTGAATTTTTTCTGCCTTTTTTAACTTTAGAAATGTCAGGAATTTCAATTCATGTTGTCCCTGTTTTTCCTAGCAGCCTCCTTGGAGGATCCAAAGAAGTAGATTGGGATCTTTCTCGGCATATTGTTTAAGGGCTCGGTGTGTTGAATAATAACAAAATCATCTTTTTGTTAAAATTAGTTGATAGAACTAACGAAAACAAAAACCTAAGTCTTAAAAATCACTTCCCCTCTCAGTTAACCAGGTTTAACTTCCTTGGTACATGTGATATCATCCTGCAGGTCACCAGTTCATAAAGTACTCTAGGAAAAATATTGGTTAGGCAAGACCTGAATTTCTACTGTAAAAAAAAAAAAAAAGAAAGGAAGAAAAAAAGAAGCAGAAAAACACTTTTAAAAATAATAACTCTTTCAAGGCTTGTTTGTACATAATCTTTTTTTCTCTGCAGGTGACTATGAAAATATATAAATGGAAACATTTCTGTTGGACTTAGTGTTTATAGCTTTTACAAAACCTAAATTTGAAACCAGACTTGTCCTGACATATCCCTTTAAATGAAAATGGCACCCATTTTAAGTTGAGAAAATGCTTAATAAGATAAACTTCCTTATATTCTGCAGTGCTATGTAGTAAGTGATGCCACAGACTGAGATTTAGTTTGTACGCAGCTTTCCAGTTAAGGAAAATAACTTTGAGAGCTATGACAAAAGGTCATAGGTCTGCTATCCTACTGAGAAAGGAGACCAGAGGAAGCCTGAATTTATACTGTGATTGTCTTTGTACTCCTTTTTCACTTCAGTGCCAAATGCCAGTATTTCATATAACAATCAATTGACATATATAACGTCAATTCCCATTATACCTTATACAGTAGTAGGGATAGGAGAATATTGTCAGCACCTTATGGAACATAATTACTCAACAAGAAGATTTCTTAGTCAGTTTAATTGGAGTATGCAGTAACTTATCTTTAATTTTGTTGTACTCCAGTGCTCAGAAATAAAACAAAAAGGACCCACTGCTGTGTGGAAAATCAACTTTCCCTTCTGGTGGTGGAAATAGTGGACTTGAGCTACTTTGAAATACCTAGGCACGCTTAAGCAAGTTAATGGTGATGTAATTAAAATTTAATGGTACATACATATTTATAAATGGCTTAATTCCTCAGTTTAAAAATGTCCATCGATAATATGCAAAGTGGCTATTCTGCACCTGAACTCAGTTATTCCATCTTTAGCATGTCTTTGTCATTCCTTTTCTAGAGAAGAACCAAAGAAGATACTTGGAAATCAGATGAACTTAAGAAACATCTTAGGGTAAACATCTTCTGTAAATTTATAGAATCAATTTAGCCATTTTCTGGACTGCTTTCTTTAGTAAAATTAATGTGACTAATGTTATATTTTAGGATGCAAAGACACCCCAGTCCTCCCAGCTCAGATTTAATTGGATTTGTGGGAGAATTTCAACATCGAGTTTAAGAAAGGCAATCTTCTAATACTCAGGAAACAGTTAATGGATATTTTATTTAGTTATACAGAAACTATGCTGCAGGTCACATGTACAATACATGGGCCAGATCATTGATAATAACTGCTTTTCTGTTCAGAGCCTGAATCTTCATTTTTCATGAATGTGCAGAGTGTTAAAACTGATTAGTTCTGTTACACCAATGGAAGTGAATGATAGCCCTGCAGTGGGGATGGCTTAGTGGTCTATGTACTAGATTTGAAAGGTTTTGATGTTAGCAGGAGTGACTGAGCCCTTTATCCCTATTAGGTAGATATATTAAGTTATATTCAGTTTACTGTATGAATGCAACTTAAAAAGAAGTTCTTGTCTGCTCTGCGTTAATATGAAAGGTCTAGGCTGAAATCCTGACCCCACTGAAATCAATGGGAGTTTTGCTATGGGCATCAGTGGGACCAGGATTTCATCCCTTGTGACTTTTTAAAAATAGGACTTTAGGTTTTCCCTAGGTTCTTGGCCAAATTGTTTCTTTCCCAGCTCTCGTTATACGGTATGTTCTATGCCTGTTGTCAACTAACTGCCAATCTTCTGCCATAGAGGTGGCTGCATGATGCCCACATATATGTTGTTATAATTTATTATTTCTGGTGGTGTGTGATACATTTTCTAAACGAAGAAGGCATGATCACAACGTAAAGATATAGGGCTAAATTTTCAGACTAGCACAAAAAAGTATGCATATTTACATGTGTAATTTGTACACATGAACACCAAGTTGTGCAAGCAGTTCTGTTAAAGTATATGGAAATGATGAGTCATGCATCTGAGTTGCCCTTTGTATATCAATTTATTATGACAATTGCAAGCTTAATTGTAGTAACTGTATGCACAATCCAGGCATGTATACACGTGGGCATTTTCACAAATTTCTGGAAACTGGGTTCCATAAATCACTTATGGATTTTTGGGATAAAAATACTATATGAAAATAAATTAGTGAATTTTAATTGTGCATCAGTTTATTTTTACTCTTTTTAGGTATCACAGTCAGATAGTCAATCTGAAGATAAGAAACAGAAGGAAAAGAAACTGCAAAGAGCTATAGAGACTCATGACATGGTTGATTACAAAGGATACATACCCAAGGATCAAGACAAGGACAGAGGAAAGGCAAAAGAAAGGACAGGTGAACGAGAGAGATTTAAATCTAGTGAAAGAGACAGGGATAAGCTAAAAGAAAGAGAAAGGGGAAAAGATCATCACAGAGAACAAGAGAGAGAGAAATTTAAGGACAAGGACCAAGGAAAAGATGCAGAGAAGGAAAAACACATTAAAAGAAAAGATAAAGAGAAGGAGAGTGATAAAGAAAGAGACAGAAAATATAGGAGGGATGAGCTGAAGCAAATGCTTATACAGAATAACCTGAAAGCATATGGAGGAAGTGATAAAGAACAACGCAGAAGAAGAGAAAGCAAGGATCATTTGGGTAGGCTGGCTTGCTTTGCTCTGCATATTGTGAAGTATTTCACTTTTATAGGTAGAAATGGACTGAAACCAAACTCCTGTCCTTGCAGGGAGCGTAATGTCAATGGGCACTGGGTGCCTAGCTGCCATGTGTGCATTTGAAAATCTTACTCAGTAACCCAGTTTCATTTTCAAGCTCCCAGGTTCTCAGCTGCCTCTTTTCCTTCCCAGTGAGTTACTGAGTATAGTAGTTTTTGGTGATTAATTAATTCTAACATAGTGGGTGACTTATAAGTCCCTGTATGAATACAGGGCTTCTCCTTTGGGTAATTCTGCTATCAGGTGCCTGAACTCTGCATGAAATTGCAATGTAATTATAGATGTGTGATAGCAGGCGGTATCGTAGTTCCTACCATCATGCAAGAGGGAATGGAGTCTCTCTCAAGGGCTTCTCTTTAGGCAAAACCCCAGATACAACCAATCTTGGGGGGGAAATTTAGGCTCAAGTTTATACTGTTTTATTATTTGTTACCAATAAATCTCTCCCACTCCTTCCCCCCCCCCCCAAAAAAAAAAAAGGTGGTAGGTTTGAATTTTATACAATGTGTGTATATATTCCATTGAGAGAAGGGTGGCAACTCTGTCTATTTGCATTAACATTGCTGGATTCAGGGTCCCTATCACTGAAATGTGGAGTACGTGCCACATACTACCGGTGTAATGTGTCATGTACTACACTGGGGATTTTTAGTGTAATAAAGAAAAATGTCTTCAGTAATTTTATATATATAATTTTTTTAGAGCAAGCAAACATAAGGGATGAAGTGAAAGAGAGAAGACATACAGAAAGAAAAGTAAAGGAAGGAAAAGTAAGGAAATGTTTCATAATAGCATAAGATAAGGTGAAATGTAATGAATAAATTTGATAAAACTCCAGTGCCTGAGTAATCCAAGAAGTGTATTTATAGCAGGCTTGCATGTAAATTGTTACAAAAAACCAAACAGTATTTGAACATAGTTCTTTAATTGTAATTTAATCTTATTAAAAGGGAAATGTCGTCTAACTTTCAACATGAAAACATTTAAATGTTATTTGTTTTTAACATTTCCATTAATAATCTTTAAGGAGATATGTTGTTCTTGTTTAAACATGTAGCTATCATTTATTTTTGTACAGCATCATCAAACAAATGTACTGCAAAATGTTTAACCTATTATTTATTAATGTACTTATTACTAATTTATTTATTTGGCATTGTAAGTGTACATGGTGCTTTACCACAGATTATGTGTTAAAAAACAAAGAGCTACATCTCTGCTTGAAGAGTTCATACTCTAAAGGGGAGTTTACCATTACAATGAGGTGTACAGTCTCCCAGAGGAAGTATTGGAAGCCCCATTGCTAGTGTAATTAGAAACTTCAGTAGACACAACACGTGACAATATATTGTATGGAGAAATCCTATACTGGCAGGGAGATGGACTAGATGACCTAATATGAGTATCCATTCCTGATTTCCAGAATCATAGAATTCTGTTACTTCTAACATTTTAATTAAAAATCTTTGGAGAAGTCTCTGACTTTTTTTGTATTATTTTTCCTTGTTCCAGAAAAGTGAGAGCAAAAATAGTCTTGGCGAGTTTTTAACAAAGAAAGATGAAGAAGGTGGACATAGACACAAGTCACACAGAGATCAAGAACTGAATAAAGACAGAGGGAGGAGTCATAGGGATAAAAGAGAACATGAACATTCAGTTAGGGGAGGAAAAGAGAGACCTTCAAAAGAAAGAAGCCATGAATTGTTTGTAAAGGATGGGGAAGAAAAATATGTGTTAAGGAGACCTAAAGAAGGATCCTCCATTGAAGATAGAGAAAGACAACTGAGTGAGAATAATGAAAAAAGACAGAGGGAAGAAAATGAAAGAAAGAAAAGAGACCTTAAGGTTAGTTTTTGTAAAACTTAAAAGTTGTAGTTAACATTTTTCGGATACCTTCTTATTTCATCTAACACCCAGTCTGTCTTGAAAATGCTTTGTTAAAACATAATAAACAAATATTGATTTCTGGTGAAGTGAACATCCAGAGATATGGACTCGGAAGGTAAATATTGAATGAAGCTTTTCCTGAGGGAACAATAAATTTTGATATTTCCTGAAATGTACATACACACACATGCATTCTGATTGTCTTCTTCACAAATGCAGTCTGGCAGTTTCTTCATTGGGACCCTGAATTTCTTATTAAAATGCTGAAGAGGAGATTGTTAGACGTCCAGAAAAACAAATTGGCTGGGATTTCCAAAAGAGCCCAAGGGAGTTAGGTGCCCAACTCCCATTTAATTTCACTGGTTTTTGGGCACCTAAACTCCCTTAGGCTTCTTTGTAAATCCCACCTATTATTAACATGTTATGAGACTTTTGTTGCCTCCAGAGCTGTGATTGTCTTGTGGTGCCATGGGCAGTGGTTGGGAGAGCCCAGGCCCTCTTTCTCTCTGTGTCTGCTCAGGATTTGGGGGAGCTTCTGTCCCAAATGGTGCCTCTGGAATTGGGAATGGGGTAACTGGGCTACTGGTGCCAAGTGCTGGATTCCAAGGGTTATGGGGAGAGTACAGCCCAGTTCCCCAACCTCAGCCCTTCACTACTACTGCTCTAACATCTCCCTGGTGTTTCCAGTGTAGTATGTGATGCTGCTGCTGTTTTGACAGAAATGCAAGCCTAATGTTGGAGTGTTCTGTGATTTTGGCATGCTGCCAACATTTTTCTGCATGAGTGAAAGAAAATGGCAATTTTTAATCTGATTGGAATGTCATGGGTCAAAAAATCACTTCTGTAGTACAAGGGGATTCCTCCTGCCGAATATCAAAGGCCTGCTGCAAACAGAAGGTGTGAAAGCTTCTCAAAATAAGTTGGAAAACTCCTTGGTAAAGGAGAATGTAAGCAACCTTAATATAGGAATTGCTACCAGCTCCCCCTGTAATTCCGTGTCTTTATTAGTGACATAAGTCAGATGACTGACTATCAGCAAATTTTTCAGGGTTTGTCTAGACTTGGAGATTTGCTGAAATACCTATTCCAGAATATATAAGCTCTTATGTGGACACTCTGAGCTATTTCGGTAAATTTGCAAGTGTAGACAAGCCCTTTGTGTACAGAAATTAAGTGATAAATTCCACCCTGGCAGGTGCAGCATGGGAAGCAGAGAGAGTGGCAGAGCCTCTGCTACAGGGATCCTAAAGTGGTCAGGACAGGATTCCTCAAAAAGAGCCAGAGGCACATGCAGTGTGTACTTTGCTGCTGCTCTGAACAAGAGGACTGTAAGCTTCCATCAAGTATGTACTGATGAAAGCAACATATGTGCTAACCCATAGCCCGAATAAGTCAGCCAGATTCCCTTCAGGTTCTTGAGCATTATGAGGTAATCCAGTCCTGCTGGTTGCACAAATGAAAGATGTTCACAATCCTCTCTCCTCCCTTTGTGCACAAACACAGCATAGTGCAGGATGTTGCCCTTAAGGATCACTTGCAAATGTTCAGCATCTTCAAGAGAAGTTCTCTGTACATGTTCGGCATTTCTTTAATTGATGTTTCAGCTATCTATTTTCTTTGCTTAACATAATTACTTTCTCTTTGAGAGGCCTCATGCAGAGCTTCCTACAAGTAATGGAGCATAGAAATGGATAGCACATGATGACCCATGATTTGTTAATGGAATATAACTGTTTCTCAGCAACCTCTTATATTGCCGCTAATACTTTATTACAAGGTCATATACATTATTTCTCAGAAGATTTCTGACAGTGTGAATACTATGAATTAATATGCAAACTAGATACCATTAACTTGAGTTTGAATAGAGACTGGGAGTGGCTGGGTCATTACACATATTGAATCTATTTCCCTAAGTTAAGTATCCTCACACCTTCTTGTCAACTGTCAAAATGGGCCATCTTGATTATCACTACAAAAGTTTTTTTTCTCCTGCTGATAATAGCTCATCTTAACTAATTAGCCTCTCACAGTTTGTATGGCAACTTCCAACTTTTCTGTATGTGTGTGTGTGTATGTGTATATATATATATATATATATACACATACAATCTTCTTACTATATGTTCCATTCTATGCATCCGATGAAGTGGGCTGTAGTCCACAAAAGCTTATGCTCTAATAAATTTGTTAGTCTCTAAGGTGCCACAAGTACTCATGTTCTTTTTGCCGATACAGACTAACACAGCTGCTACTCTGAAACCTGTCACTATGAATTATGCTAGTCTTTCAATTTTTTACAGAAGACTGAGCACAAAAAACAAGGAAAGAGCTTAAGAGAAGAAGAAACCAGCCATCATCATGAAAGGTACACTCATATATTTAACGTTATTATATACTGTACGATATATGTTGTTTGTATGAAAGTAACAAAGGAAAGGTACAGTGCACTACCCAAATATTGTTAAGCTCATTGTTGTCACTCAATAATAAATATGTTTTTACTACAGATAATTTACAGTGTGCATCACAATCTTTTGGGAGGCAATTTGTACATTAAAATTATTACAAAACCTACATATTCTGCCGTAAAAAAGATGATTTGTTAAAAAGCATATTCAGGCTTTCCTTCCTGTTGAATTCTTTGGATTTTTGGTTCAGAGCGGTGAGATGCAGACTTGCAAAATATAAGTTAATTTGATCCTTGTACTTAAATTGTGAGACAGTCCAGGAACCTTCAGAGCCAGACATCTGTTTGTCTGTCATCTGACAGTTTATCACATAGTCATATGGATACTTGGTAAACTGTGAAGCGCACCTTTTATTGTTTCTTTGAATTGTAGATGTCCTTCTTAGCTGCAAGTCTGGCATGGCATTTAAATTATTAATTAGATAGCAATTTCAGGGCTACACATACAGATTTCCAAGGAAAAGGGTCTTGACAAGGAGGGATAAAAGATCTGGGTGATATGCATAAATTATTTCCTTCATTGATCATGGAGTTTACACTTACATACTAAAGATAGAATATAGTTCTTGTATTCTTTAGTGAATCAGCCATGTCAAATCTCTATACAGCCTTCTGGAATATAACTCTAGACATACTGGCAGGCAGAATTCTCATTGCTGGGTTTTAGCTTAGCTCTTTAGTGAAAGACTGGTAGGATTTCCTGACTCCTGAGGGTAGTGAGGTAGTGCATGAGCCTTCACCTGACATCCCTTCAAGGTATAAATGCGGTGCCTAAACATTCTAGTCAGTTCCTCTTGATCTTGGTCAGTTTATCATCCTGGGAGTTTTGCCTCCTGTACATCAAAGTTAATGACTGTAACATTGCCAGAGCAGTATTTATATCTATCAGGGTGGCACAAGATGGCCAGCAAACAGCCTGGCTTGCTCTCTACTCTGCCACCCCTATTCTCATAGACAAAATTACTTTAAGAATTGAGGGCGTTCAACACTATAGAGTTATGATCCAGGAGTGAAGAAACTTGTTAGAATGTTATCTTCAGAGAAGCAGAATTATAGGCAAGTAATTTTTCTTTCTGACTTTAAATTCTCAAGCCTATGTAACTAAAGGGATTTCTTTCCCCAGGAATATGGGAATCCATCCCACTTATATTTTCTCTCCTCTCTTTCTTCATACCCGGAAGGCTGTTCCATAATATGTCTCAAGAACTGTCCTGTTACTTTGGCTTAAGGGGAGTGGACTTTCTTCATTTGAAATCCATAAACTCTGCCTCCAGAATAATTGGAGGGACAGTTAAAGAGCAGCACAAATTGTTGCTTTTCTTTCCTTCTTCAGGGGGTGACTGTGGTGCCTCCTCACTTCTAACCCCAAAATGAAGGACCAAGTTTGAATGTAAATCTCTTACATCCAGCATAAAAGAACATTGCCAGGCTTGGCCCATTTTTGATTTACTGACAATGATGTCAGTAATACTCGGTAAATGTACAGGACTAACTCTTTCTTCTTAACTTTTTCTATAATTACCACTCAAGGATAGCAATAGGACATGTCAGGCAGTATATCTGGGCAGCGTTTGTGCAATTGTTTGCTGATTAATCACTTGGCTCTTGGCTGACATCATCACGGAGGCCTGCAGAAAGAAACTAAGAATACAATGGCTATTAGGTTTTGTTGCTGAAGTATTGAAGTTTATTGGAAGGCTTCAGTACTTTTTAATATAAAATAACTGTTTTCCCCCAACACAATATTTTCCTCTGACTTAATGCAGATTCATAGTGATATTCCGTTTATTTCTAGGAGTGCAACAGATAAAGGAAAGAGCATTGAAAGGGAAAAAAAAGAGGACACAAGCCAAAGGGTAAAACTATTTGTTTTGGAGTATTAGAATGCAGGGATTTTGTTAGAATTAGTGATATAGTATAGTAGTTACTATATGTAATGCAACTAAAAATTATCACAACACAATGACATGATTAAAGTAGATATGGTAATTTGTATATATATTAAAGATTTCTTAAATAACTTTGATGTTTCAGGATGAAGTATAGGAAAATTGATTTATTCCTTATCAGTGTGCCCCTCTTACAGAGATAGGTGCCTAAGTGCAGGCCGCAGGGAGGTGCTTATTTCTGCTAGTGATACACAACCAGGAATTTGTTTCCTGGAGTTTGCTGGCTTAGGCACCTCAGGTGTTTCTTGTAAGAATGTCAGACAGGTTCCTAACTGGACACAAAACAGCTGGAGGAGGAGAAGGTGAAATTTATCTTATAACATTTAGGTCAGAGGTTAGAGCACTCACCTGGGACCTGGGAGGACCCAGGCTCAATTCCCCCCTCTTCCTGAGGGGGAGAAAGGATTTGAACAGGGATCTCCCACCTTTTAGGAGAGTGCGCTAACCATTGAGCTGTTGGGTAGTCTGATATAGTGCACCCTCAATTTCTCCTGTTGAAGCTACTCCACTGTGGATAAATAATTAAAGAATAAGTGGAGCAGGGGGCTGGACCCTTGGTCTATCACAGCTCAGGTGGGTGTCCTAACCATCAGGCTACAGATTAATTCTTCCCCTCCCACCCCCTGCCACCTAATGATATGCCCAGAGGCAGAAATTTCAGTGCCAAGGGAACTTTTACCCTCAAAATTTAGGCACCTGCAGAGTTTGGTAGGCACTTTATGGATTGCAGTGGAGCCTAAAATGGGGACTTAAGTACCTACTCCCCAGGCCTAGCTGCTTAACTCTGGGGTGTAGGTTCCTAAATGTCTTTGTGAATCCCACCTTTACTCAACATTTTTTCAAAATCTTACACATTTGGGGAAAAAGTCCCCCCAAAGGTGGGAGAAGTTTCTAACCATACATTACAAGAAAAACCCATTTACTTATATACAATATAAAAATTCCACTCTTCCTCTAAGCGGTTGTTATAAGCAGAGAAAATGTGATTTTAGCTAAATAGAAAGAAATTAACATCTTATTCTATCTGTCATGAGACCCTCAATGTAATTCATAACTATCCAGTAAAATAGTTGCCACAGGGATGATAAAAAAAATGAAAGTATGCAAAGAATAGGATCAGGGCTCATGTGGATCAAAATAAATTAGAGGAATTTTCCAGAACGGATACCATAACAGTTATTTACTTATTTTGTTCAAGTTTGTGTACCAGTAACTCACCAAGACAGAACTTTTAATTATTGAGACATTTTTAGCATATTTCAAACAGCAAGATTACAGAGGATAGAATTCTGTAATGTTGAGATTATATCTCGGAAGCATCCAATAAATCTAAAATTCTGTTTTGGAATACTGTGCTGGCATCTACATATGTAGAATTATGGTCCCTACTTTTTGGCAAGTAGATCCTGTTCCAACACCTACTGAAGTCAATGGATAGACTTCCATTGACGAAAGTGTATCTGGTTCAGGCCAGAAGTAAAGAATGATGGTCAAGGATGTATTGTAACTGATTAAAAAAGAAACATTTATGAACCAGAGCCATTTGTAAGTAATCTATATAATTTTAGTAAGTGGATTTTAATAGAATATTGAATGCAAACCTTTTTTTAATGCAACATTAAGATTACACTGTTCATTTTTTTAAGTCAGGTCATAAAACATTGAGGAAAGTATAAAGCTAAAGGTTCCTTCAGGAGTGTAAATGTTCTCACCTGGCGCTTATGTAGTATTTTGTGAGATACACTTGACAAATAATAGAAATAGAACATATGTACAGTGTGGACAAGCCAATGTTGCTGTAGGTACTGTGGCCTTGAAGCTTGGGTCTGATCAAACTGTGCTTGATGCAGGATCTCTGGTCTCCTCCAATACTGGCTCCATGATGCCTGACTTGGTTCCAGATGTAACTTAGTGTGGCCTCATGGTTGCATTAAGCTATACCAGTTGGTAATAAAGCCCAAGAGGCCATGCAGGAATAGGAACTTTTTTGAGTATGTATCAGTGTAGAACTCACTGTAGGAGCATATGTGCTTCATCTATACCAGATCAGAGTCTTTTGAATAGCAGTGTCAGTCAGGGCTCTGGATGTGCCCTGTGTCTCCTCATGCTCCTATGCAAAGGCATAGAGGGTGGAGTGAACGCAGCCCTCCCACAGTTCCCTCTTGCCGTCTGTGGCAGTGAGGTGGGACCTGGCAAGTACCTGACCCACTGGTCTGTACCTCTGGCTGGATCTTTGAGTCCTCAGAAACTTGGGCTTCGAATTGTGAGGGAACTGAGGGAAGGTTGTGGCCACCGACCCTTTATCCCACCATATGAAAGCATGACAAGGCACAGGGCATGAGCATGGCCCCAACAGACACTGCTATTCACAAGACCCCAATCTCACATACAGTAGGCACACGTGCCCCTAAAGTGGAATCCATGCCGACTGCAACATTTAGAAGAACCACGTATACTGTAGGGTAAGTAATTTATTTTTCTGGTCTTTTCCTTTGCCTCATGGAAAAGCAAGACATTACATACACAAAAATTGTGTTACTGTGCAGTCTTAACTTTACAGTAAGTACTCAGCAGTGAAAGATTAAGGCTGTAGTGTTAAGCTTAACACTGCCCCCTTGTGTGAGTGCATTATTACAGTTTTTAAATTTGTGATCACATACCTTTTGTCATTTTCTTTCAAGCTTTGTTTTCATAAACATTTTTATTTTTAGTTACTCCAAGCTAGGTTGTACCCTTAGACACAGCTTTGTGGGAGGAGAGTTGCATAATATACACTGCCCTAGGAATAGTCTTGGGAGGAATTTTGACTTAGCATCATGATTCCCCGCAAATTCTTCTTAGGCTTGGTCTAGAGCTTACTTCAGTATAATGTAAGTCACTCTGGGGTATGAGTAATCCACACCCCTGAGTGACGTAAATTATACCGACCTAAGCACCAGTATAGACAGCACTATGTTGGCAGGAAAGCTTCTCTTGCTGACATAGCTACCACCTCTTGCAGAGGTGGATTTTTTATGAGAACAGGAGAGCTCTCTCCTGTTGGCATAGAGAGTCTTCACCAGACACGCTACTGCGGCTCAGCTGCATCAGGGCAGCTGTGCCACTGTAGCACTTCTAGTGTAGACTAGCCGTTACTCTGTGTGTGTGTGTGTGTGTGTGTGTGTAAGGTAATTATTAGCAGCTCTTAAATGAGTGCAGCTTTCTTTCCTTCATTTTCCGAGCCAGTACCAGTGGGCAGTGTGAGTGTGTTCCCACACCTGTTTGCTCTCTGGAGAAGCAGCTGTTGTGCAGCCCCCTACTGCACAGATGTATCGGACCCAAAATCCAGACATCTTTAACAAAGCTGTAAAGGGGGTGGGGTTGGAATCTTACTACCCCTTATTAGTCTGGATGGCTATATTAGGTTTGTCTCAGCCAGCCTTTCATGTCTATAAAGTACATTGAAGATTGCAAGCATGATATAATGCTCAGTGTTAAGAATTATTAATACTAATATATTTACAATCGGTTCTTTCAGTTACTTAGTTCAGGGCCACATTTCACTTCTTTTCTCTTATTGTTTTTATATTTTGATTCATTAGCAACACCAAGGTGAACATGTGTCAGCATGGAAACCTATGCAGAGGCAAAAAAGTGAGGAAGAACTTGTAAGCACAATTGATATTTTTTATTTTCTCTTGATTTCTTGAGAGCATGGAATTATCAAATAGCCTTCCTTGTGAGTTAAATTCCATTTGTTGTTGTTTTTTTCAATACAATTCTGCATAGTATTTTTATGCAGTTTAATTAGTATGAGATTTTCAAAAACTGGCACAGCTATAGAGAGACCTAGGTTTTTGTTGCACTAAAAATACCTGATCCTACCCACTAATTTGTAGGCCACTGATGTGAATTATCAAAAGTGCTGGTGTTGTACATTTTTTCATAAATGCACAATTTTATTGTTTTGAAATCTTTTAAAATCCCTTTCATTCTGATAGTCAAAGTTATGAATAAATAAAACAGAATAGCAAGGGGGGGAGCATAGCTATAAAAAATTAATAAATTGGTCGCGCATTGCTTTTTTTAAAAGCAGACACGGGTATTTAGAGAAATGGTGGCTTTTGGAGGGCAATGGGTTAAGGACAGCAGGCACAGCTAGTTCTTGTCAGTCGTTTTAGTAAGAATAAACTATTCTCTCAGTAAATTCAGTATTGCTTTTAGCTGATATTGTAATGTTGTTAGATTAAGTTATTATTAAATGAAGATTTGTTGTTTGCCCACTAATCTATGGCTCTCTTTTTCCTAGTTCAAATTTACAATTGGATTACTTTATTACTAATCAGCTTTGAACCCCATTACAATTAACATAGTGTATAAGGAATGTTCCGGTCTAGTTCTCTGAGAAATAAGGCAGTTTTATTCTGTTGTTATACCAATATAAAAGCTACAGTAACTTTGTGTGGGGCTTTGTTGAAACCAGCACATTTAATCTCCCCCCAAAAAATCATAAGAAAAGAAGCTGTTATTCATAGAATGTGATTCGGTTGTGGTTTGTTTGTATTGTTGTTATTGTATATCAATCATCACCGCCTGTTACTATATATTTCTGTAATTTCATTTATGATCTGACTTTATAGTAATTAGTTTTATAAATATATTTTTCAATTTTATTAGAGAACATAAACAATTAAGCTATTCACTGTTTATGTTCTGGCAAATAAAAGATCAGTGTATTGTAAAGTTATATAATGGCTTAATTTTTTATACTGTTATATTTCCCCTTCTAGGAAATCAGTGATAACTATTTGACAAATTATGAAGATGATTTTGAAGTATGTATAAGTTTATTCCTTTTGTAATCATTCATAAGTGTAACTTGTTGTTTGCTGTAGTAACAAATATAACATGGTTTGTGTTTTATGCTTTTACTTTTTTGATAACATTGTGGCCCTTTCAGACTTCTTGCCAAGCTTTTATCTTAATCAAGTCAAATTTCTGAGTCTGGGGGTAGGGAGAAAACAGGAGGGGCAACTTTGACTTTCCATTCGAAGTCTTCAAAGGATCATCATTCTGTCTTACTAGATTTCAGGTATTCAAACCTTTTTGAGTAAAAGTCTTGAATTTTGGCCTACTCACTTGTTACGTACTGCTGATTATAAGAAAAACTTAAATTCGACATGTATGTCTGACATGTCAGTAGGTCACCAAAATGTGTTCAGTCTAGCAATTTACAAAAATTATATTAATTTTTTTTTATTGGACTTGCAGTTTGGTTTGAAGAATAAAATAAGGTTACCAGCTCTATTTACCAGAATTTAGCCAAGAAAGTTGTGTAAAGTAAAAAAGTGTGCCTCAAGGACCTTTATTACCAGCCATGTCCAACCAGATTGTGGACTGTGGTCATCTAGGGTCTGTGTGTGAAATCTTGGCCCCATTGATTTAAGTCAAAACCACAATTTCAAGTTGTGTGTATATATGGTATATCTCCTTTGATTTCAGTGGGACAACTCTTGTGCTTAAAGTTAAATATGGGCCTAAGTCTTTGCAGGTTTGGGATCTAGATTATTTTTTTTAAATGATGGCTGTTAGAAAGTGTTTAAAAAGTTTGGATTATCACAGTCCTAGCATATATAGATTAGTGGGAAAAGAGAAGATGAGGTGAAAGATGCAAAATAAGTACATTTTATTCATTGGTTGCAGAAATAGATAGATTTATTCCATCATTAATATGACCATTTTATGCCATATTGTTATAGACTACATAATGGTGTGTGCTGGTATAAAGGTTTTATTGGCACGAGTTGGGGATGACTACTCATAGGTGCAAAGCCACAAAGAGTTATGCATCTCAGCTTAAACAAATGTCCATAAAACAGTTACAGCACCACACACCAGCACATACATTGTTATGATATGCACTTTAAAAGATTTAAAAAAAAAAAAAAAAGGTACTGTTTTTCTGTTCCAAGACACTGGGTATGGCTAATCCAGATAAGTTTATCACAGGCATTTAAGAGAACGTAATTTATTTAAATCAAAGAATTATTTTTTAAAATTACTCCTGATCAGAGGATTTATGGCCATTTTCATGCATCATTGCTCTTGAACTCTTTGCTCTTCATTGTGTTGAGCTATAGGATTTTTTTTTTAAAAGCATCTTTAAAAAAAGACAAAAAGTATTTTGACACAGGCACCAGTAGTATGATTTAAATTTTTTGATTTCATTTCTGTTTAACATTTATTAAAAGTAGTGTTATTTTTAAAGGATTATGTAGATGATTTTGATGACGATGATGATGAAGACAATGATAGTGAGGCTAGAGACTCAGAAGAAAGACTAAGAGAGATCCCTGTTTCCAAAAAATCAGAAATAGAAGAAATTCAAAGAGCAATTAATGCAGAAAATGAGAGGATTGGTACCTTACTACCAAAGCAAATTCAAAAAGAACATGAAAAGGAACCAAACATGGGTATGTGATTGAGCTCATCTTTTAAGTGTTGTTGTTAAATGCATTGCAGCTTTTGTGTAAACAAGATACTTCTACTTGCTCTAAAGATCTCCATTAAAGGCAAAAAACTAGTGTTCTGAGTAAATCACTTAGCTTTGTGGCTAAGCAGCATAACTTCAAAATAGCTAACCAAAACTTCAGAGATATTACCAATGAATTCAAATGTGAAGTATAAAGGCCGAGACTTAATAACCCTGTTCCCTCATTTGGAGGGCTGGGAGAGCTGCAGATCATGTTTCAGCTTCCTATGGTGTCGCCCTCCCAGTCTTTCAAAGGTCTTAACAACGTCCTCCAACAGAAAGAGAGAAGTCAGGACCTGATATTTTTTATGTTAAAAACAAGAAAAAAAAAAAACCTTTTACTGGTGGAAAAAATAACCAAAATATAAAAGAACACAAACACGATTTTTTATTTTTGGTTTATAATTCATCTTTAAAGTATAGTTTTGCTGTGAAAAGTGACTATGTAAAATGACAACCTCTTCCTCGACAGATCTGCTTAGTTTATTGACTATGTCCGCCATAAGGCCCTGATTCACCTTCACACAGTCTAACCATGCAGATCACAATGCTGGATTGGGTCTATAAGAAGCGCTTTTATTACTTTTTACTCCTCTTGGTACTTCAGGGCAAATACAGCTATGGAAGAGTGACTGAGCTTCTCTCTGCATAATGCAACATCAACTGCATTTTTAACTAAAGTCTGATTACAGAATCTTTGTCAGAACTCAGTTTGACTTTGATTCCAGGTTGAGTAAGTAGTAATTTGGCAGTTAGAAAAATCATCTTCTTACTGGTAAACTGAGCAGATTTGATCTAATTATTAAAAGACAATAAATGTGGAAATATGGGTCCTAATTTTTAGTGCAGACACAGCTTAAAAGACGGCAGGTTTTGTGAGAGCCTTCTGTATAAGAGTCAGTATATTGCAGTGCAGATTTCCTATATTTCTTGCAGAAGCTCACCATTCCTGCGTCAGCTTTTAATGTACGCTCTTGTATAGATCAGATTTGTAAGTTCCCTTATAATACCTGCTGCACGAATTTTGATTTATTGTAAATTGTACAGTATTCTATGTATTTTGACAAATCATTCTGATTTAATGTAAACTACAGATCACTATAGCAGTGATACTTAGCACTCCTATAGCATCTCACATTTTAAAAGCACTATACAAACATTATTTAACAAATCTTAGCAATCTTCTTCTAAGGTAGCTAAATATTGTTGACTCTGACAGTGAATCAGACACGGAAGTCAATTGACTTTTCAAAGCCCACATAGTGAGTCACTGGCAGAGCTGGAACTAAAATTTAAGAGTTCATGGATTCTAGCTCTTTAGTTGGTTCATTGACTAGACTGGCTTTAGAGCAGCAGGTTTCAGCTTGTGCCTTATGTCCCCAAAGGGCTACAATGTCTCCTCTCAATCAGTGATTCCGCCTCAGCTGTAGAGGCCAACCTCCTATTGGGAGGTGGTTTATACCACCTTCTGCCAGCTTGGGTGAATCTGACCTAATAATCACTATTTGAACAGGGCCATCTTAAAGGCAGAGTATTGTCGCTGATCCTTGAACTCTTAATGTACATTGGGGAATTCTTCATGGTGAAAAGAAGGGACAGTTTTAAGAGAAATGAAAATCTGAATAGTAAAGGACCAGCAGTAAAGGAAAAAAGATTAGTTGCTTTATATTTGATAAAGTTATGATACCCAGTGCACCACTCCTTTTCCTGCAAATATATCCTTACCTGCATAATTAATCTTTAGCATCTGCACATCATAACACATTTTGTTGATTGCTATAACTCCAGTTATCTGACATTTTAATGTTTTATTAATTTCACTCACAAAATTTTGTAATATCGTACAGAAAGGCAAGATTCTCCTGCCAGAGGCTCTCTTTATGGAATGTTCATGGATTTTGAAACAGCAAACCAGCGGCAAAGTAACCGAAATATGGCCAGTAAACAGAAGTAAGCAGCATTAAAAATTCACTGCATGTAGCTGTTTAGGCAGCTCACCATCTAAAATGTAAATTCTTTTCATAATGTTTGAAATATTCTTAGTAATATTTTATATGCAACAGGGTGGATTTGATTTAAATCATGATTTAAATCACTAGTCAGGAAGACTCGATTTAATTATGGCTTTCTACGTAAAAGTGCATTCTTGTTGGTTGTTATAAACATATTCTTCACAACTCAGAGATAGATGTAGGTTTCATTTTTAATAGGTATACACTATACATTTGTAAACAATTCTTTATTTTGAAAACTTTTCAGATTAGTTTTACAGCTATATCAGAAAATGAATTATTGGTTATTTCATTTACCAAAGGTAATTGAAGCAGATATTTATGAAGTCATTGGGAGGTGAACTATCTCCAATTCAACAGGTTAATCATTAATATTTGGAGGATTTTCTTGCCATGCTGTATTAGGAGGAGAACATCACCAGAGAGACATTTAAATTGTTTTATTTAACTAAAACAACAACGTTAAGTATTCTGGATTTTTTTCTTCAACAGCAAACATATAATATTTTAACAAAACAAGCATATGTCCCTTGCTTCTCACATTTATCTCCAGCCTTCTTCTCCTTGTCCAGATCTATTCCACCCCCAACAATCTTCTATTCATTGTACTTCTTGAAACTTTGCACTTTTAGAGAGAGGTAAGGGATTGACTCTGTGTACACAAATTTGCAGAGGAACTATAGAGTTGAGGTCTCTTATTTCTCACCTCTCTATGTATTATTTATTTATTTATTTTATTTATTTTAAAACATTTTTGCTGTTAACAAGCATGTTACCTCTGGAGTTATGCAAATCCACAGTTTGAGAACTGCAAAACTAAGCATCTCTGATGGTATCGTCTAGACTGAGAACTGATTCCCATTGTGTATATAGAAAGATTAACCTAAATAATCTATACCGAAGCCTGTGGAACCCCATGAGATTGGGTCCCTAATCCATAAACTATTGGAACTCATTTACAAAACTTTTCTTAAACATTACATGAATATATTGTCTCATGTTATAGAATTAGAATTTATAATCCCTATTCCTTGATGAGATATCTTTGACCTATAATGTATCTTAATTAAAACTATCTTTAGATAGGCTTTTCCTCAAAAATCTTTAGATAGGCTTTTCTTCATTTTATCATAAAAATCCGATTTAAATTAAAAAAAATCCAATTTTTAATTAAAAAAAACCATAGATTTTTATCCATCCTGATATATAATTACTTTATATATAAATAATATTTTATATAATATTTTATTTTACATGTGATGAAGGATTGCTTAATCAACTACAGTTATTTGGTTTAAATTAAATCCCTTTTGTACGCTTTGTTTTAAATTAAAGAAATATTAAAATAATTTCTTTAAGTGTAACAAAGAACAATCAATTCTATAGAATCTAAATAGTGTGGGTTTGTCTATACAGTCCGCAGCAGAGAGCTTCTCAGACAGGATCAACAAATTCGGAATTGCACTGCTGCACTAAATATACCTGTGTAGATGTTGCGGGTCAGGCTGGAACTCAGGCTCTGAAGCATAGGGAAGGGCATGGGCTTCAGAGCCAGGCTGGGAGTCTTGCTGTCACAGCTTGTGTAGATTACCCTGTGTGTACACAGAAAAAATTGTGAATATCATTAACATATTTGGCATGGCTTTAGGAGTACTTCCCACCATCCTAACTATTTGAAGAACGTAAAGTGCATCTGTTATATCACAGGAAGCGTAGTTTTTCTAGCTTTTCAGTAAGGTCTGTAACTTAACTTGTCACTTTGAATAGTTGGACACAAACAGTCCCTAGGCTATAAAAAGCTTGGGTTTATGTATACCTCTAATTAGTAGTATAAGTTTCCCTAGATTTGCAGTCAGGTTTTGGAAGTCATATATGATCTTTACCTTCATGTCACAATAAACTAGATCCTAATATTGCCATTCCTTGTATGAGTATCTACACGGATAAACATTTTAATATCAATGGGCATTGATCTGGGACTCCATGCATTTGTTTGGAGGGGTAAATAGATTGCTAGATCTGTAGTACATTATTGTGTAATGCCATTTTCCTCTAAATTGCCATGGGTTCATATAGATTTTGCATCTTAACTCTTTTTCTGTTTTGTAATTCATTGTAAAGGAAACGCAGTTCAGAACTGCTCCGACTAATTGACCTGGATTTCTCAGTCAGTTTTTCTTTACTGGATTTGCCTCCAGTGAATGAATATGACATGTACATCAGGAACTTTGGAAAAACAAACACTAAACAGGCAAGTACCTGACTTTTAAGACTATATAAATCCTGAAAACTGAGATTCTTATCCTGAAAAATTATTTTCCTTCCATTGGTTACATTAGCTAGGAGGGTGGTAAATGTCAACACTTTAATTACTTTTGACAAGAGAAAAACCATGTCCGGAATGAGCCTAAACAGTCAGTAGTGCTCTAGTTTTTAGAGGAATTTGTATATGAAGTGGGAGGATAGTGGGAAAGATAGTACAATGGCAACAGGAAGCAAGGCAATACATAATACATTCATAAACATTTTTAGATGACTAGTGCTTATTAACATAAAGGACAGCTGCAAAACCACAGGAGTCCTCAGAATATTTGCAAGAGATTCAATATTTATCTTGAACTAAGTGTGTCAAAGCATTAAAATAGTTTGTCTGTTCTGTGTCTTCCGGAATGTTGTTGGTAGATGTGTTCAAAGATTTGATTTTAAACATGAATAATTAAAAATACATTAAAAGAAAAGGAGTACTAGTGGCACCTTAGAGACTAACCAATTTATTTGAGCATAAGCTTTCGTGAGCTACAGCTCACTTCATCAGAAGCATTCCATGTATCTCACGAAAGCTTATGCTCAAATAAATTGGTTAGTCTCTAAGGTGCCACCAGTACTCCTTTTCTTTTTGCGAATACAGACTAACATGGCTGCTACTCTGAAACCTAAAAAATACATTTACGCTCAATTTAATATGTAGCACAATATGTGTATGTATTTAGAAACTAACTGACAAACAGAAGACAGTAATATTGAATTTAATAGTTTTTAAAAATTACTGTTCATGTTAAGTTTCAGCTATTTGGTGGCAGCAAGAAAGTGCTCAGAGTTGGCATCATCATGTTCATAATTTTAACTTCGTATTTAGGCATATGTTCAGAGCAATGAGGATAATCTTGAGAGAGACGTTCAAACAGATGAAATAGAGACTCTAGAAAAATGGACACAACATCCAGGAGACAGTGTCCTTGTATCTGGAGGTGAGTAACCCTTTGCTTTTGTTTATTTAGGGCCTTAAATGCTTAAACTTCCTCTCCTTCTTTTTCACTGCTGCTGTTAGATCATGAAATGAGACAGACTGCTTTATTTATTTATGTATTGATTGATTGATTGATCCCTGCTTCTGCTGGAAAGAGAAGTATTCCCCCAGCAGCGTCTCCAAACTCAGCATTGTTGCTGCTGAAGAGAAGTTGGCTGCTATCATCCCTTCTCTTTCTCAAATGTTTCATAGAACATAGAACTTCCTTGGTAGTTGATTTTGTATGTTGGTGCCTGTTTGTAACCTCATGTCTTTTTACAGGTCCCAGAAGCAGCAATGATGTGTCTGTAGATATTGCTGTAACACCTAAGATTGATTCACAGAGATTAACAAACTTTCTCCGGTCTGCTTGTCAGGTACGTTTCTACCTCAGTGAATGTACATATATAAAATGTGGGAGAGATGGATCACTTAAAACGCCTGTCCTTTCTAGGTACCCTTGAATAATATTCATTACGGGTGAGATTCAACCGTGTGCAGAGGGACAGAAAAAAGCCTGTGTAAAACATAACTCCCTATTAAACCATGTTTTGCAAAGCTGCGAAGTTACCAAGAGAGTTGATCAACAGCTATTAAACTCATCAAAATAGTTTTGAAAGTTGCCGATAGCAAAGTTGAAATACAAGAATGGTCTTTTTTACTTCTATAAATGTAATTAATTATGTTTGAAAGGTGATTGCTGTTTTGCTTGAGGAAGATCGAGTTGCAACACAACCCAGGTGGAATCTAAGATCTCGACAAACCAGTCTGTCTATTAGTGATAGCTGCTTCCAGTTAAATACTAATCTACCTTTTCTCCATGGTAAGAGAACTTTATTGCACACCGTTTAGTGGACAAATAGAACTCCTCTTCTTTACATGAAGTGCCAGCATTTGTGCTTGATTGATCTGTGGAGAGCACATGTCAGGATGTAAAGGTGCGGTAAAGCTCACTTTTGCATTCCTCTGATCCTGCTGTAATTCTATGTAGAGCAGTTCCCTATATGCTTGTTTAGAGGACTGCAGCTACAAATGACCACAAGAGGCCAAAAATGCAGCCAAGAGTCACACCTTCTTTTCTTTAATATACTGGCTTTCTGTCTCTGAAAGATCACCCTTGCATGGAGTGATCCTCCTCAGGTTAGTTTTGTTGGGGTTAGAGCTCAATTAACTTTGACTACGTGGGGCAAAACAACCATGTTGCACTGCTAAAATATGGCTTGATATGTTTAGAACACAACACACATGGAAGACAGTGTATTACCGTAAAGCTGTGTCTTTCTCCATGCAAACTACAAAAATTTAAATGAAAAAACTAAAACTATCATGACTGGGTGAAGGAAAGACCTACTGCAACATGAAATGTTGCATTTTCTAACAGATATGCCAGAAAAATGAATCTTGTTCTGACAAATGCCTACGTTTCTACATCCTGCACCCTCCCCTCTACTGCCCATTCTCTGGTTGAGATGTTAGCGTCTCTTCCACCATGTACCATAGTCATTTAATGAGAATGCCAGGGCTTGGTTGTGCTCAAAATAATAGTTCTGCAGATTCTTTGCCTCCAGGCAGCTGAGCAGAGCAGTGGCTCAGTTTTCTCTCCATTCCTGTTCACTTTCCTCGTTTAAAGCCAGTTTTGGGACAGGAGAGAACAGTTTTCTTTCCCTCTCCCTCTGCCCTCTTCTTTCATGCTCTGGCAGAAAATGCACTCTGCCAGCAATATTAAAATTTTCTTTGAAATTACTTGTTAATTTCCTAGGTTGTGGCTGTGGCAACTAATTATTCTCTCTCATGTTCAACAAGTTTTCCTTTTTTATTTTGACTTAGGCCGAAAGGTATCCTGTTTGCACGTCTCTCAGGTTCAGAGGCAGGCATTGCTTTCTGTTCACGGGTTACCTGAAAAGCCAGGTGCTATTCAATTGGACAGGAAGTACATCGTATGTGTATGGAATGTCTGGCAGCCTTCCAGTCCTCAGAAAGTTTTAGTTTGTGAAGCAGAGGTACAGTTCCTAGTCATTACACAATTGCCTATTGAATGAATGATTTTTGGATGCATATTGTGCTGTTCTGTCCTGGTACCGTGTATAAAATTTCTTTATAAATCATGTACAGTTGAATCCAGTGAGTGAGACAATAACCACACTCCACTCCACACTCTGATATTGGAGAGCTGAGAGAGGGTCTACGTTCACCCTGACTGCATTTTACAGATTTCTTCTTTTTTAATCTGGGCCAGAGGTTTCAAGGAGCCATCTGTCTCCCCAGCCATTACTATGCAATGGAATTATACCTATCAGCTTTGCAACTGTGGGTAGGAACAATACAGCAATGCTCTGGAGAGGAGATAGGCTGCAGAAAACCTCCTATGTTGGCATGCCATGGAGCCATCATCTCTAGCTTTTATGTGGGTTGGAAGAACACAGATATATTGAGCTGGATCAAGCCTTTAGCTCCCTTTCAATTATAAACCTAATATATTTGTTCGTACCTTATAGGTGTCATGCTGCTGCTTTAGTCCCAGTAAGGCAACTTTAGTATTTGCCGGAACAATGGATGGTTCATTGGTAGTGTGGGATCTCCGAGAAGACTCAAGGATGCATCACTGTATAAAGTTAAATGAAACTGACTGGATTTTTAGAGCTCCAACATTTTCTACTGGTTAGTATGATGTGTGTCTTGAACAATCTTTTCATATTCAGTGAAGGTATCATAAATTAAGAAATGTTAAGTTCTTGCTAACCTAGTTCAGCCAGATCAGAGGTGATATATAAGATGGTAAAAGTTCCACGTCAGTAATGGGTGTAAAGGAATGTCAGTTTCTGTAATTTACACACTAGAGGATTGGAATAGAGAGGTGTATCAGGAGAGCAACTGAGCGTATATCTACACTGTAGCTTGCTGCATGCGTATCAGTATGGGTAGACAAACATGCACTAGCTCTGCTCTAGCTAGCACACTAGAAATAGCAGTGTGGCCACAGGCAGTGGTTTGGGCTAGCCACCCGAATATAATCATACTCAACCACCTGGGTACATACTTGGGTGGCTAGCCCAAGCCTCCACAGCCAAAGTGCTATTTTTAGTGTGTTAGAGCGTCTGTCTACCTGCTCTGGGACGCACACTCCAGCTACAGCGTAGACATGCCTAATGGGGGAGTGTCAGTTAAAATAGGGTACTCTCTTGTTACTTTAAGTTGCATAACAAAGGACCAGCTGAGGTCATTAGCTAAATCAATTTAGCCTCCCTTACACTCACTTTGACTCCCTCATATACCTTAGCATACACTTAGATTTCTCTTATACCTATTTATAACCCCACTTTATTGACATGAGTAGGATTTTCAGGAGCACCTAAGTGACATAAGAGCATAAGTCCCATTGACTCTCTGTGAGACTTGTGCTTCTAATACTTCTGAAAATCCCACCTATGTAACTTATATCACCTCAGAATTTTATCTCATTACTGTAATATTTGTGGTGGGATTATCTCCTCCATGATCATTTATTGCCCATGTATCTATCAGGCATTGTAGCAACACAAAGTCTTAGGGAATCGTAGTAAACTTCCACATAAGCCTGCATTGCTCATGTCTGTGAGTTTAGCACTGTTCAGAATTTGACTGTGACTTTTGATATGGGTTGATTGTCAGGTCGGGCCTTTTTATGATAGCATGGATTCAAGGTAAACGCACAGCAAGGATCACATCACTGAAAAAAATATGTGTGTTGGTCTAATGTTTCTTAGGATCATCACTCCCACACCAGTGTCTTGGAGACACAGGCCCAAAGTCAGAGCTGCTGTGTAAGATGGAGCAAGGGGGACTCAGTTATATTCCTTTAGACTTACTTGCAGTCATTTGCTGATGTGTGATAGAGTCAAAGTTGGTGTTACTTACACATTGAGAAGCTAGAGGAAGGTGTAAGTTCAAGAGTGTGTGGGTGTGACCTACTTTGCTTAGATCTCCTTACCACCTTCTGTAGTGGGTTTTCTTCCTGTGTCCCCTCTTCCAACCCCTTGGCATGTGATTAAAAAAACTTAGATTTTCTTAGGCTCCCTTAAATGCAGTGGCCCAAATTCAGAGATTATAAAAGTTTTATATAAGGCATGTAAGTTACATATTGGTAAGCAGGTGTGGGGTCTAAGGATCAGCAATTGGATCAGCAGGGCCAGATCCTTACACTCGTATAAAGCCCAACTGAAGTCAGTGGGATTCCACACAAATGAAGAGTTTACTTGTGCAGATTTAATTTCAGGATCAGGTAGGTAAGTAACCATAGAGTGATTTTAAACTAGTATAGTTTATATGTTGAAAGTATATATTCTATCAATATTACCTGAGCCTCACATGAAAATTGGCCTACTTTATCATTTTGCACCACAAAATGAGAGTCAGTCCAAAGTAACAGCCCACCTTTAATCTACTTAGGGCCTCTAATCATATTGCAAAGGGAGTCCCGCTACTTCAGTTCTATTTTTTTTAACGTAGAATTCATTTTTAAAAATTAGATGATTGTTAATGTTTCATACCCAATAGTAATAATCATGCTGGGGTATGCATTATTTGGCTGTTGATGGGATTGTTAAGTGATTGAAGATCTTTGGTGTTGTGCTGCACAATGCACCAGTAGCCAAGTGTGTACATCCTGTTGTGGCTTATTGGTTTTATCAACACAGGGATTTTAGTACTGCACACTTATTGGAGCCGGATCTCTTTAATCTTAAATGAAGACAATTTCGTTTTCAGCAGCAAATCTTTGGAAATCATAATCTCTGACAATAGGGTACATAATGAAATGACTCCTCTAAATATGTATTTGCTTGTAAAAGCTTATGAAATGGTAAATATTTTCTAATTAAAAATTATTCTTTTTGGTGTACTGCTTTCTTTTTCACAAACAATGAAATCTTTTTGGTGTACTGCTTTCTTTTTCATAAACAAATTCTTCTTGACCTATCTAGAAGAATTATTTTTCTACCAGTTTTGTCTTTCCCAATTAAAAAATTTCCTCCTCTGTTGATGCTGATGGGGCTTGCAATTACTATAGCTGTTTACTTTTTTTTTTTTTTTTTTTTTTGAGTATCAGCAGCTTTAATAATGTCACCATTGTACAAAAAGTAAGTGGAAGCTTGTGTGCCTGATACCGTTCTGGGAACAATGTGTATTACCTGCTGCTGTAGAGTTAACAAGGAAGTAATGTAAGTGCCAGGTTTTTGTTTTACTACGTTTTTGTAAAGTTTAAATTTTATTTTAAAGGGTTTTAAATCCAGATGGGTATAACATTTTAGAAACTTTACAAAATCAATAGTGTAATAAAAATGGCACTTCTACATGACCCTTCTGGAGGCCTGTATGGTCTGTATCAAGGACACCCACAGCTCTGGAGTCATTTTGTTTTAGATCTGATTCAAAACAAATAAATAAATGCTCCAACATGGTTGATGTATCATTATCAGCACAGCACAATCTAGAGCAAAACATGGAATGAAGTTCAGTAAGCCTGGGCATCAAAAAGACAAAAGGCAAAGGTAAGTTTTAGTTAACCATATGCTGACTGCCCCTCTGTCTCTCATTACTATTTGGGTCATTTACCATTAAACTTTAAGGCTGGTGGATTTTTTAAAAAAATAATTTTATTATTCAAACTTACATAAAATAAGATGAAAATAAATTTAAACATTCTTACATTATTTCCATTTTATGTTAATCAGTGTGATATTTTCTATTACAAAATGTAATATGGTCAGTCATAGCTAATTTACTCTTCCTTCACGTTGCTAGATGTTGTTTTGGTTATAGTCCTGCGATACAGTCTTAGTCCATTGTCTTGTTGCTTTTTCAAAAGAGAGTTCTCATGTATATCTCAACACTGTTGATGGTCCTTTTTACTGGAGATTTTCATAGTCAACATTATGTTTAATTCTGAAAAAAAAACCTGAACTGTTTTGGGTTTACAGCTGGTGGAATATATCATATCTGAAGATTTAATAAAAGGAAGGCGTCTAAAGGCATTTTTATTTCAGAAGGCAGAGAAAGCTACTAGGGGGAGGCTGTTCCAGATTAGATTTTGACAAATAGGGAGGAACTGGTTGAGAATTTGAAAGTGGAAGTTAGCTTGGGTGAAAGTGATCATGAAATGATAGAGTTCATGATTCTAAGGAATGTTAGGAGGGAGAACAGCAAAATAAAGACAATGGATTTCAAGAAGGCAGACTTTAGCAAACTCAGGGAGTTGGTAAGTAAGATCCCATGGGAAGCAAGTCTAAGGGCAAAAACAATTGAAGACAGTTGGCAGTTTTTCAAAGAGACATTATTAAGGGCACAAGAGCAAACTATCCTTCTCATAAACACACTAGGGAAATGCAACTTAGATGGAGTTACTATAAGGTGGGTGCATAACTGGTTGGAAAACTGTTCCCAGAGAGTAGTTATAAGTGGTTCACAGTCAGTCTGGAAGGGCATAACGAGTAGGGTCCCGCAGGGATCAGTTCTGGGTCCAGCTCTGTTCAATATCTTCATCAGTGATTTAGATAATGGCATAGAGAGTACATTTATAAAGTTTGTGGATGAAACCAAGCTGGGAGGGGTTGCAAGTGCTTTGGAGAATAGGATTATAATTCAAAATGATCTGGACAATCTGAAGAAATGGTTGGAAGTAAATAGGATGAAATTCAATAAGGACAAATGCAAAGTACTCCGTTAGGAAGAAGCAATCAGTTGCACACATACAAAATGGGAAATGACTGCGGAAAGGGGTCTGGGAGCCATAGTGGACCACAAGCTAAATATGAGTCAACAGTGTAACACTATTGCAAAAAAAGCGAACAGCATTCTGGGATGTATTAGTAAGAGTGTGCAAGCAAGACATGAGAAGTAATTCTTCCGCTCTACTCCGTGGATGGTTAAGCACTGGAATAAATTGCCTAGGGAAGTTGTGGAATCTCCATCATTGGAGATTTTTAAAAGCGAGTTAGACAAACACCTGTCAGGGATGGTCTAGATCAGTGCTACTCAAAGTGGTGGTCCGCGGACCTGTGCCGGACCACGAGCCATCGGCTGCTGGTCTGCGCGCACATTGGAAAAAAAAATGCCGGTCCCCCACATCAGATAGCTTGAGAAGCACTGGTCTAGATGAGTGTAAGGGACTGGACTAGATGAACTCTCGAGGTCCCTTCCAGTCCTGTGATTCTAAAGCCACAAAAACCATAAAATGTTCTAGATATTTATTCAGTTTTTGCTTCCCTCGTTGAGACTGTAACTTGTATGGATCCTTCTAGCTGTATGTATTCATTCCACGGGGACCTGTGTGCTCCCTTCAACCTTTTCTGCCACTGCTCAGATTAGATTAAGAACCATGTTGTAAGGTTTTTCAGCTTCTGCTTTATGTTGGGGTTGTCTGCAGCCCCCTGTTCTGCAGGATGCATGATCAAGGTCTAGCTACTAAACAACCAGCACTAAAAACACCTTAAAATGAAGCTCATCTTCTTTTTTGTCATGTAACTGCATAAATACTCAAACAGATTTTCTTCATATTTTTTCCATAAACTTTCATCCTCGACTGAGATCTACGTAAACTTTAACAGCAGAGTTACAAACCCTTGGAAAAGCAGGTTTTTATTAATGAAATGGCTGAAGGTGTGGTGCAAATGATGCTGCAACATTTTGTATTGTGAAAAATAAAAACAAATAATAGAAGACAATTTACCACTACTATTTTGTTGACTTAAGAACTACATTTTGCAGAGTTGTGTTTTGAATTTTTGATGAAGTTCATTATTTGTCATTCCTGCTTAGTAATCACTAAATCCTAAAACAATAATCTGAAAATGTGTAGGGTTTATTGTTGTTGTTGAAAACAGTACAGTGATTGTTAATTTCTTAACTACAGATGGTGTTCTCTCCTCGTTAAACCACACATATCCTGTACTGGCAATAGAACCTGTCTCAACATCTGTCTATAAGGAACAGAATTATGGGCTCTCACACCTATCTTCTCAAGAAGGTATGTGAACTGCTCTCCAAAGGATCAATAAATTTGATATTTTCTTGAAGTAAATATCTGTTATACTAGACATTTTACAAGGGTATTAATCCCTGGTCCTAGTCAAATTCCAATTCATAACTGCCTTCTGCCTTCTTAAAGTCCTCTGTATTCCATTTGGATACAGCATTATTCTTCATGTTCTGCCCTAAACTATTATGCATTGTTAGTGTATGCGCTTTAGCCATAAATATGAGTGCATTTCTATCATGCTCCCTATATGCAGGGCAGTATTGTATCTTCCCATGGTAAAATGCACAAGATGGGGAAAGATGGCCCAAGAAACTCCATAAGGTAAATCTTATGGCGTTTCTACCAAATATTCTCCCTCAGGTAAGAGGTGAGACAATCTGAATCTGTGGAAAGGTTTGTTTCTGATACCACACGCAATGTGCCACTGATCCCCGCATCTCTTTCTGTACCGGTCCCCTAAATTGCCTAATGACCCACCTCCCCTAGAAACGCTGCTACCTCAGGAAACATGCTACTTTTGGTGCTGCCCCAAACTCCACCAGGGTGTGTAGTAGAAGACATAGGTGGACTAAATGCAAATTATTATTCTAAAATAATAACAGGAGTCCAGAGAAGAGCATCTGTACAGTCCAGCTGTTATCTAATTTGGCCTAATCACAATTCTCGTTCTGCCCCCAAATCCCTGAAGAACCCAAACGTGTAGAGAGGTGCAGAAGGGCAGCTTGGACCTGGTGGTGAAAGAGAGAGTATCCAGATTGGCTCCCCTTCTTTCCTTTAATAGGATTAGGGCACTTTCCTCTCGGTTATGCAGCACACAGAAGAGCCGCATAGGGCCCATAGTTAATATAGCAGTTTGGTAAATATTTAAACACTTTGGTATCATTCAGGATGAATGTACTATATAAATGTAAGTTGTTATTGATACTGTATTATTATACTTTTCCCCCCATAGAAATGTCAGGCCTGTCATTCCAGATAGCTTCAATGGATGAAAATGGGACTCTCAATCTGTGGGTGAGTAAATAAATATGTATGAAAAGCAGGAATATTGCACTTTTGAAATGAGAAATTTTTTCTTTAAAAATGCAGCATCCTTCGCATTTCCAAGATTTCAGGT
Organism: Natator depressus; assembly: GCF_965152275.1. Taxonomy (NCBI): domain Eukaryota; kingdom Metazoa; phylum Chordata; order Testudines; family Cheloniidae; genus Natator; species Natator depressus. Next base: position 242,739,601 of record NC_134235.1, on the reverse strand, counting down.
AAGAGTTTCTTTTGAAAATTGTGGCAACATTAGCCATTTTATTGTCATACTTCCAGAAGTGCTATGACTTGGCTCCCTAAACACCACAAAGTTCCAATTAGGCAGAACTATTGATAGATATGTGATCTATGTGGTGAAATCAATCAGCAGTGCTGCCTTATGGGAATGTTGCTCACATTTATCTGTTTCTTGGGAAATCTCTGTTGAAGTCTACCCACTTCATTCACTTTAGAGCACTATGGGTGTGACAGTCACTGAAATTGAGGTGGGAAGCCACACTCATAACATGTTGGAGGCATCTTCAATCTTTTCGAAAATATTTTTCACACAAAGAATAGCCAAGGTGTGGTAAAGAATTGATTACCTAGTCAGAAAATATTATAGGCAGGTTAGTAACCCCACTTTGTGGATGATACGTATATTTGTCTTTCTGTTATCTTTTAATTAATGTGTTGAAGTCTCTCTTTCTTGTCAATTTTTAAGCCTAATTCTGATAAACTAGAAATATTTCTACTTTATCCTAAGTATCAGCCTAATCCTATTGTTTGCTAGTTCCTGTTATTGCAATCAGATTAATTTTGGGGAACAGGTGGATTAATAAGGGGACATACAGCGTTTCATCTCCATATAACCAGTTCAAACCCAGCAAAGCTCCTACTAATTTCATGGGGAACAGGATTGGGCCCAACAAGAGGAAAAAATATATAGGGCTAAATTATCTGATACATCCAGTTTACCTTGGGCACAGCATGGGATTGAGGGGTAGGGTAGGGGCCATCCCTGATTCTCTGTCCACACATACCAGCTATAGGCCAGAGCAGCCCAAGGACTGCTCTAACTTGTCCAGCTGACAACTGTCTCCATCTATCAGCTGGGGATTGTTGGAACATATCACGCTCCCTGTGCCAAGGTCTCTGGGGTGCATAGTATAGGAACTGGCTCTGCTAGCTACCTTCCCAGTGGTGACTGCCTCACACCAGGGAATCCCCAGAAGGGGACTTGAAGCCTCTCTTCTACCCTCCATTTTTCTGCATGAGCAGTGCAGGGCAGAAAATCTGCATAGTGTCATTGTAATGTTAGGCTCAGTTCTGATATAGCTACTGTAACGCAGCCTGCAGTGACTGAAGTGCATGAATACGAACCTCAGTACAGACTATTAAAATCCAGGGCACAAACCCCAAATTGGTTGTGAGATCTATACTTAGAACCAATTATCAAATGTAAACTCTTGAGGCACTATAACAGCCTTAACATAGAGTCATAGACAGTCCCCTTGGTACTTGGGTCTGTCTTACCAATAAGGTGAGCTTACCTTTCTGACAGATGATCCCTTCTACGAAGAATCACAGCAATATTCAGATTTTTCTCCCAGTCCCAAAGGACCAGTCACTTTCCCCAGGTCACTTGCACCTTACATCTCAGACCAAAGACCATACTATATAAAGATGTATTAAATAGGAAAAGGAAACAAGGGAGTTATTTACAAGCTTAAAACAGGTAAACATATATACACGAGTTACAATCTTAAGTTTCAAAAGGTAATAGAAGCGTCTACAATCAGCAGGCTCCTTATGTCCTTTATAGCTAACCCAGACTAAGCAGCTGAGGGTCTCTTGTTTATCCCAAGAAACGCTTCCCCTCCCGCCCCCTCTCCCCAAGTCCAAACAGCATAGAGGTATCTTGTTCCTTTTGTTCGGGGTTTTTTAATCCCCCTCCTGCCAAGTGCTCTGAGCTGCAAATTGAGTTGATGCGAGGAATCAACTTGCATAATTCATCTTCATGAGCAGGGTGGGAGAGAGCAGAACAACAAATGTCTTTTGTCCTCTTTAACATCCACAATAGTCTGTCTGATACTGATGGACCTTTCCTGTTGGAAAGGATTTAACACCTGTTGAAGAGCAGCCCTTCGCACTAATTAATGTCTCTCCCACGTTTGGTGATTTACACAGTCACAGATGCTCACAATACAACCACTCTACTATTAGCTTACAGTATGGAATACAGATGTTATAAGTGAGATGAATGCGTGCAGCAATTCACAAGCATTCAATAAAGTCTAAACATGTTCTTATAGTTCTAATACCTATACTAAGCCAGACTGATTCCAGTTACATATTTGACAGTGTTCAATTGAGACATAGGGACTTTCGCACGAGCTAGGTCGACCAGCCTCACGGATGCTCACATAGAGCAGTGACAGGGAACCTAGAATGTCAGTGTAGGTTTTGTTAATATTCAATATTTGCTTATTTTGAATCATTGTCCTTTTTTAGGTAGCAGTTGAATTACAAAAAGTGGATTTGGCTGGTTCACAAAGTGATCTAGGTAAGTACTGTACATGAGAGGAACAATTAATAAAGCAATCCGTTTTTGAGTGGAAGGGAGAAAAAGAGGTCATTGGGAGGGCAGTGCAGTCAGTGAGGGAACACTCCGGGAATTTGTCGGAAGATGAGAGTGCAACTGCCATTTTGCATTTATGGAGAATCTAGATCTGAATTTGGGTCTATATATTGTGTTTTGGGAGCTTTCTCATCACTGGTATCGGAATAGCCATCCCCTTACTGCTCTGCCAGCTCTTCCCTTCAGGGGCACCTCATTTTTTACACCTTTCACAAGCTCTCTGGCAGTTCTTCCTTCATCATCACTGGAATAGATACCCTTATCAATACATCCATGCTGTCTTTAGCTTTAGTCAAAGTTGTAACTTCCCTTCCAAAGCAGCCCCCATTTGCATCCTTATAACTGTCTCAGAAACTCTCCTTTTGGGCTGTAACTTACCATATTTGGTTTCAGACCAAAGATCACATTTTCCTCCCAGAATTGAATGAGATACATTCAGCCATTTTCAGGTTATCTGAAAATACACTTTCTTAGGTTCGAACAAATTAGGACTTATGTTTGTCGATCGCTTTAAAAAGGCGGAATTTTTAAAACTTGCATCGTTCAAATGTCTCTTGTACTCAGTAAGGACTAATCATCAAACTAATCAACCTGTTTAAAAACACCACATTTAAAAATAAATCTATAACCTTTATAATAATAAAACTGTGCTTCTGCACATCTGCAGTAAAAACGTGGATGAAATTTTTAGTTTCTTAAGCTCCTGTAGCACTGCGGATCTGCATAATTTGCTGAATCTGGATATTTTGTGTATCTGTAGATATGTGCAGTTTAAAAGCTATGGAGTTTTGTCAGACACAGTTGTGCTAGTTCAGCACGCTGGCCCCAGCATTTATTTTCCCTCTTCAGAATGTTCCTTTACAATAAGAAAAATTCAGTTGCCAGTGCAGTTCTCTTTTTGAATTAATACAGTATGGTAGCAGTGTTCTTGGTAATATTATTACACGTTATCTTTACTGTGTATTTTATTACCGGGGGTCCCAATGATATCAATGTGTCATTTCTATCATTAGTCTTTGTATAGTAATGTTATGATGTGATAGTGCATATTATCAAAGAGAGAAAACCTGTAGAACTAATACAGATGGTAATTCAGTTGAAGTTCTAGAGGTTATAATTTTAGAATTAAAAAGTCCATTTCTCCCTTTTCCCTTCTTCCTCCCACTTCCAACAATAATTACAACTTTTTAGGATTTGAATTCTATAGCCAATAATTTTTCTAAACAACACATTTTAGCTTGTCTCATCTTTAAGGACAGTGTTTTAACTGTGAATTTCCCTGTGTTTATTAATTGGAATCTTAATTCTATTTTAACATAGTTAGAATCATAGAATATCAGGGTTGGAAGGGACCCCAGAAGGTCATCTAGTCCAACCCCCTGCTTGAAGCAGGACCAATTCCCAGTTAAATCATCCCAGCCAGGGCTTTGTCAAGCCTGACCTTAAAAACCTCTAAGGAAGGAGATTCTACCACCTCCCTAGGTAACACATTCCAGTGTTTCACCACCCTCTTAGTGAAAAAGTTTTTCCTAATATCCAATCTCCCCCATTGCAACTTGAGACCATTACTCCTCGTTCTGTCATCTGCTACCATTGAGAACAGTCTAGAGCCATCCTCTTTGGAACCCCCTTTCAGGTAGTTGAAAGCAGCTATCAAATCCCCCCTCATTCTTCTCTTCTGCAGACTAAACAATCCCAGCTCCCTCAGCCTCTCCTCATAAGTCATGTGCTCTAGACCCCTAATCATTTTTGTTGCCCTTCGCTGGACTCTCTCCAATTTATCCACATCCTTCTTGTAGTGTGGGGCCCAAAACTGGACACAGTACTCCAGATGAGGCCTCACCAGTGTCGAATAGAGGGGAAGGATCACATCCCTCGATCTGCTCGCTATGCCCCTACTTATACATCCCAAAATGCCATTGGCCTTCTTGGCAACAAGGGCACACTGTTGACTCATATCCAGCTTCTCGTCCACTGTCACCCCTAGGTCCTTTTCCGCAGAACTGCTGCCTAGCCATTCGGTCCCTAGTCTGTAGCGGTGCATTGGATTCTTCCATCCTAAGTGCAGGACCCTGCACTTATCCTTATTGAACCTCATCAGATTTCTTTTGGCCCAATCCTCCAATTTGTCTAGGTCCTTCTAGACAAATAACCTATAATTATTTTTATATTATATTTTATATATTATATATATAATATTTTATATTATAACCTATAGTTATTTTTATACGTTCTATTTAATTAAACAATTATATGTGATTCTTGATATTTTATTGACATTTGAGTCCCTGGTTTAAAGAATAATTATTTATCATTTCAGGTTTAATTCCTGGGGGGAAAGTAAAGTTAGTACATAGCTCTACTGTTCAGTTGAATAGCAGGTAAGAAAACACTATTTATCCATTAAATTGTGTATTTATAATTCATTGAGATAATTCTCCCCTAGAACTGGGCACATTATTGTTATCTAATATATATTGATCAGGATTTTCAATAGTTCATTACTGTTGAAAATATACACTTTTGCCAGAGATGTCCATTAACGTGTTAAATTTGGGAGACCTTCCAGTTTAAAATTTTTACATTCTGCCTCTTCCTGTGCATAGACAGATGAATGTGGCCCAGTGTTTCAAACAAATATTTAACACTCAGAACCAACAACATCTTCTAGTTATTGTTGTAGTCACAGGATGCAGTATATACTTGCATTGATTTGGGAGAAAAGGTCCTGGTTATTTATATTATCTTTTTCATTTGCATTTCCCCAGCCTTTTCCCAAAAGATATCCTATGCCTGAGGACACCTCAAACACTGAATATTAAGTTTCTCCCTTCTAATCCTAATCATTTCATTGTCGGAACAGACATTGTGAGTAATGTTCTAAATTTCATTGCATTGTTCTCATCCCTCCTATTACTGTAATTATAAAAGCTGTCTGTTTTCTTTGGAATTATATGGGCACTACATATGTAAATATTTACTGTTGGATATTATTAAAAATAGTTTTATTCTAATTAGTACTGATCTTTAAGTGCAGCAGCTCGCTGTAAATTGCTGCACATAGATTTTTATTTAGTATAAATGCTGATGATACAGATGATTTGTTTTTGTTTTGTTTATTTTATTAACAGGGTGTGGTAAGTCATGGTGCAAGACATGATTTAAGAGTACCTCCAAAGCTGTTCAAACCCCAGCAGGGTGGACCAAGATCAATAAGAGCTAATGCAGTTGATTTCTCCCCTTTTGGAAAGCCAATATTTTTGGTATGGAAGGCTTTTTCCTAACATTAGTTTAATTTCAAATTATTTGGGGTGGGGGATTTCTAAGAGTTCTAACTCAACACATGTAATAACACTCAATTTACATTCCCAATTCAGAACCCTCTTGAGAGGTGGCAAACAAGTATTGTATATTAGTGATTGAACTCATCATATGCTGAGAGATGAAGCAGCTGGCTTGCAGAAACAGACTGACAATTCCAGTACAGCTGATTATCCTTAGAATGTATTGCCCACTCTCATTAAACGAGGACCATTTTTAGCTTGTAGTTGTATCATGAACTAGGTAACCCGTAACTCTTATCTTACTTTTATCTTATCCCATACCTCAGTCTGGGTTGTTTTCCTTTTGTAGATAGCATGGACACACGCACAAAAATTATCTGTCTCTCTTGTGCAAGCTTACTGAACACTAGTTGAAAATGATTACAATAGGATTTAATTTCTATTTATCCAGATACTTAGTTATGTTTGAACTATTCTATGATAATGTCATATCTGCCCCAATTTACATCACTTCAGTGGGATTGCACAGATTGTAAATCAGGCTGATGTTTGGCCAGCAAACATACACATTCTGTACTGCCTCTGCCCAGAACCAGAACTGACGTTCTTACTCTGTGGGATCTTCCACCTTTGTCTGGGATAAATTTGGTCAGATTCAGACTGTATTATCCAAATCTATAAATATAGAGTAATTTTGGATGAAAGCAAATGCAAAATGAAGCCTGCTTTAATTTTAGCCCATTTAGCTCATTGTGGTACTGGAAGTACTATGTGATCTTTAGCCTGTAACTTGTTGGATGGACCTGTGGCTAGTAAAAGCACATATAGGAGTGGGGAGAAAAAGGGGTTGGACCTTTATTGGGAGATATTAATATTACTTCCATAAAAAAGCAGTTAATCCTTTTTTTTTTAGAAACCATTTCATGGACAATTACCATTCCATACCTAACCTTCCTTGTTTGGCAAAGGTTATTGTGGCCGTTGTGGCAAAGCAGCTGGAGTCATTTGACTTCCTTCACACTGTTCAGACCAACATTAGGCTTGTATGTGGTCTAAGGACTATGCTGGACATACTGGTCCATCTCATAAGAGTGGACAAGGATGGACACGCTGATTCTTTTTGATTTGTCAGTAACTTTAAATATACTGACCTGAGGTTCTCATGGACACTAGCAAGAACAGAGTTATATTTTATGATACCTGTTTCTCCCTGTTGGAGAGAACCCACAGTGAGAATCATCTGCTCTAAGGGCTTTATCCTCCAGAATACTGCACATTTCTATTCTTTCTCCCCTCTTCTACAATGTGTATGTGAGGAAATAAGGAATATAGTAGATGGCTTGGGAGAATCAGACCTTATAAACCCAGTTCATGCACACCTTCAGTAATGAGACAGATATCCCTCTCAGCACTTCCTTCAGATACTTTGTTCTATCCATCAGCGTTACCATTGTCTTGTCTAGAATAAGCTTTAGCCAGTTTGCTATAATCCAGACAACTAAGAAAGCGAAGGCATCAAATTACTCATGTTTAATGAAAGCAACAGAGCTGAATGTCACCCATGTATTTATGGTAAGACAGTCAGAGAAGTCAATGGCCAAGCTCCTATTGACTTCAATGGTGCAGGATCAAGGCCTTAGTGAGATGTACAATCTGAGGGTCCATTTGAATCCTTGGCTACTCCTGTGGCTTAGTAGAAGTAGCCAGGAGAGTTATTTTGTCTGTATCTCTCTAGGAGGTTGCAGATTTTCCTATTGATGTAGATTTCATCCCAGTTTGTCTTTGTGACCTCCAGATTGAGTTATGGCAGTATGCTTTATATGGGGTTACCACTGAAACTTGAAACCATACCAAAAATTAAAAATTGGGAAATTCCTGATATCCACACACTGAAGTATAATAGTGATGCATAAATCAGGTAACTGTGCTTTTATTAAAGAAGGAGTACTTGTGGCACCTTACAGACTAACAAATTTATTTGAGAATAAGCTTTCGTGAGCTACAGCTCACTTCATCGGATGCATGCAGTGGAAAATACAGTGGGGAGATTTTATATACACAGAGAACATGAAACAATGGGTGTTCTCCGACTGGTTTTTGAATGTTATAATTCTTGACGTCTGATTTGTGTCCATTTATTCCTTTACGTAGAGACTGTCCGGTTTGGCCAATGTACCTGGCAGAGGGGCATTGCTGGCACATGATGGCATATATCACAATATATATATCTACCAATGTGTTATATGCCATCATGTGCCAGCAATGCCCCTCTGCCAGGTACATTGGCCAAACCGGACAGTCTCTACGTAAAAGAATAAATGGACACAAATCAGACGTCAAGAATTATAACATTCAAAAACCAGTCGGAGAACACTTCAACCACTCTAGTCACTCGATTACAGACCTAAAAGTCGCAATTCTTCAACCAAAAAAACTTCAAGAACAGACTCCAACGAGAGACTGCTGAATTGGAATTAATTTGCAAACTGGACACCGTTACATTAGGCTTGAATAAAGACTGGGAGTGGATGTGTCATTACACAAAGTGAAACCATTTCCCCATGTTTATTTCCCCCCCCGCCACTGTTCCTCACATGTTCTTGTCAACTGCTGGAAATGGCCCACCTTGATTATCACTACAAAAGTTTTTTTTTCTCTCCTGCTGGTAATAGCTCACCATACCTGATCACTCTCATTACAGTGTGTATGGTAACACCCATTGTTTCATGTTCTCTGTGTATATAAAATCTCCCCACTGTATTTTCCACTGCATGCATCCGATGAAGTGAGCTGTAGCTCACGTAAACTTATGCTCAAATAAATTTGTTGTCTCTAAGGCGCCACAAGTCCTCCTTTTCTTTTTGCGGATACAGACTAACACGGCTGCTACTCTGAAACCTGTGCTTTTATTGTAAAGACCAAAGCCAAATACAGTATAGTTGAATAACATAACTGATCTTTTCATCAATAGGTTTGTAACTTTAATTTTAATTAGTTTGTTTCTTTCCCAGATAAGATTTTTCTTTGTGTTGCTGTACAGGTTGGCTGTTCAGATGGAAGTATTAGATTGCACCAAATGACTTCAGAGCATCCCATCATACAGTGGAATGACAGCACAAATGGCCAGCCAGTTATTGCCCTCCAGTGGGCTCTTACAAGACCTGCTGTGTTTTTTGTCCTGGATGCATCATCTTGTGTTTACATTTGGGATCTACTGGAAAACGACTTGTGTCCTGTAGCCAAACAAATTATCCAATCAGATAAGTAAGTAAATTAAATGACTTTTGCTTTTTCTTGCTGTTAGAAGATGGCAACATTGCACTGAATCTGCCTTTTTGTTAGTTTTGTTTTTTTTTTTGCTTAACTTTACACCTCCATTAGAGCATGAATTTGTGATTGCAGTCTGCAAGAAACTTGCATTATGCCTGATTTTTATTTACATAAACACTTTTTTTTACCTGTTCTGGCAGTGTAAAGAGGCCTAACAGTGAGCGACTCCTTACAGTGGAGTGACCACTCCAAGGTCCTTTAACACTGTCAGAGAAGAGTAAAATGTTCTTAGTGTAAATCACAACAAAGCACAGTGTCATCTGTGGGAGTTCTGTGCATGGAGCCGCTGCAGCATCAAGCTGTTATAGATGGTCAAATTCTGTTCCCATTTGAGTCAACTGGATTACTCATATGCTTAAAATTAAGCATATGCTTAAATGTTTTGCTGACTCAGGTCCAGAACAGTCAGCACCTTACAGGATCAATCCCCAAGACGACAGGGAAAATATGAAGAGTTGAAGAGAGGGATACTATTAAAATGCATACATATATATGTTAGGGGGCTTATTCCTTCACCCACTTACTTCCCTGGTTCTTCTCGCATGAACAGAGAGCAACAATACCCGAAGTCCAAAGGTGCAAACAATTCGATGTTTATTGGGGTGAACTTCCAGCAAGCATGATTCCAGTTTCCTTCCTTAGTATCCTCCTTCCCAGCTCTGACACCACAGAGCCTTACACCTATGTCCCTGTTCCCATTTCTCCCTTTAGCCAAACAGGATTCCAGTTTCCTTACTCCCATTCCCTGTTCCCATTTCCCCCTTTAGCAAAACATGGTTCCAATTTCCTTACCCTCATTCCCTGTTCCCATTTCCCCCTTTAGCAAAACATGGTTCCAATTTCTCCACCCCCATACCCTGTTCCCATCTCTCCCTCACACACACCCACCCATGCCCTCCCACCAAGGCCCCCCCACTTCCTCATTGACTACAGATTATATAGTAAAACTTGAGTTCGGCTTAGCTATACCTTAACCAATCATTTTCCTGAAATTTAACTAACCAATCCTAACATATTGTAACATGATTACGTAACCAATTATATCCCACCACCTTAATTAGTTTACACCCAGCAAAATTAATTATACAGCAGACAGGAACAATCACAGAACCAGACAGAGATTATACAGACAAACAATAGCAAAGTAGGAACTATAATGACAAAACAATACAGAAGTGAGGATTTCACATCCCAGTATTGATAAGTGAGTTCTTGCCAGACAGGATGCTGTTTCCTTTTTACATTTTCTAGGCACTTCCCTTTCTCTGGAGGTGATAGGCATTATCAGGACAGGATTGTATTCCTAACAGCCCAATAGCACCTTCTTTCAATGTGACTAGTTTGGAATGTGAGGATGTGACCTGTCGCTTCCTAGCTTATGGCTGCCTCTGCTGCTTAGCCAAAAGCCTTAGCCTAAGCACAGGGCCTCAGACTGTCACAGTAAGAGAAGGCCCTTACACCAGCAGACAGTGATTTTGATTCTTTCTTTTATACTTCTAGAACTAGCCAAGTGATAAGAATACCCCTAAATTCTTAAAGTACAGGCCTTTACAGACAGGCCTGAATATCTATATCCTAACAATATACATGCTTAAAATATATATAGAAATAAATTATGATTATTTTTCCTGAGTGGGAACAGGAAACTTTTATTTCTCTGTCCTTACTTTTAAATATTTACTTTGTACAGAGTAACCCAGCCTGATAAGAATCTGGCTAGGATCGCTGGCTCATGTAAGATTTTGGGGAAAATCAGTATAAAATAAACATAATTTTTAAAAGCTGCTACAATTATTTTTTAAGTTTTGTACAATAATAGCTATTTTACTTGAACTAATGTTTAAAGCATGATTAGACATTTGATCACATGGAGGCTGTGTACCAAGATAAAAATTTCCCCCTCAAATATATGTATGTGAATTATTGCAGCTGATTGGTCATTTTCTTGTTGCTTGTCATAGCATAATATGTTTCTCTATATTTCCATTTCTGGCATTTTACCTGGTTTTTTGGCAGATAATTCAGTTAATTATAATTTCCTATTAGCAAGCTTTTGAAGTGCTCAGTACACATTGGGGGTTGATAAACAGGTCACAAGGGTTTCCATTTTCATTCATTTTGTCTCCATTTAAAAAACACCTCCTCTTTTGCTTTCAGGGTTATGACTATGGTTGTATTGGGTGAACCGGAAAAAACAAATGGTCTGTTGGGGATCGCATTGGCCAAACAATCTGGAATAATAGACATTCAGTATGTAAAGAAGAGGTGGGCATTACCTCAGTCAGAAGAGTCAGAAAAACTACTGTTGCTCTTGCAACAATCCTTATAAAGCAGAGAAATGGTCTTTTTCTGCGTGTACAAATATGGCTGGCTATATTTAGAATTTTTCATTTGATTACTGTAGTTAAAAGATTTATAATTTAAGAGCTTTTGCATTTGTATATATTTTACAAGAATGTCAATACAGTATTTCAACAGAAGATACAATATTTTTGTTTAATTATAAAAATGACAGAACAAAGCTTGGTAATATTGTACCTGAAGGAAGATAAATTGTGGATTTAAATGTAAATATATTTTACTGAAAAGTATATATAAATGTTCACAATTCCAGATTGTGAGTATTTATAGATACTTTTCACTAAAAAAGTGAAATTATATTCCTATAAAATGTGATATGCTGCTTCTCAATATTGCACTTTGAAGCAAACTATATCCTATGTATAAAGCTAAATGTATGCTTTTCTGTAACATAAAAGGCTGTAACCATGTTCAGGTTACCTTTGGAACTTTCTCAGCGTCTCCACAGCTGTCATTTGTGCATAGATCATATCCCGATTATAAATACTTGTGTAAAGACCAGAAAACCACACAGGGTTACCTTTGTTGAGTGTCCTCTGCATTCTCTCATTCTGGATGGGGTTTGTCCTTAGCAGAAGAAATGAGGCATCCTTCCCTCAAACCCTGTGGAACCCCAATATCTGCTGGGTTTGCAAGATTATCCACAGGGAGGCCCTGTGCCTCTGCACTGATTCTGGGCATCCTTCATCTCTGTTCATACTCTCTGCCAGCGTGACTTTGTCAGGGACTCCTCAAGTGGCATGGGACCTTTGGATCCCTTGTTATAGATGTCCCAGCATGCATGGGGCTCTGCAGAAGAACTAATTCAGCCGCAGGTTGTATTAACTTGCCTATGGAATGTCTTCTGGGAGATATGGCCCTCCCCCAGTCCGTCCCCTCTCATTCCCACCTCCTCCTTATTGGTGGATCCTTACGTATGCATTGAGCCCTCCAAGAGATCCAGAATGGGGAGACTGCAACCATGGAGACATGGGGATTAAACGAGATGACCCTTGTGGTCCCTTCTAGTCCTTTCATTCTATGTCCATTTACACCAATTTAGAATCCTTTATACATCACTAAGTAGGTCTGAGGGAGTCAGAGTGTAAAATAATCTGATTTAAACTATCTCATCCATCTCTTCTGACTTTGACCCTAAGAATTTGCAAAAATAATTGCTAGTCATTAAATAGGTCCCTTAGCTAAGAGCCTCACATGCATATGCTTAGGACGTGCTGACCTTATGTTTTCTGGTTTTTCCAAACTTTGCAAATAATCTGCTTATTCCATTTACAAAAAATCCAAATGTTCTTTGGACTAATGGAATATTCAAGGTTTTCCATCATAAACTAAATGATATTTACCTGTTTGTTACTGCATTTAAATAATTATAAAATAATTACCAAATTCTCTATGTAGAGAGGAGGATAGATTTGTCTTTAATAGCTGTTTTTATTGTCCTATTCTAATTTTGGGCTGGAGTTGTTGAACCTCTGGGGTGAGACTCGCTGTGGAAACCTTGAACACAAAAGTAATATGTTTGGAAAAGTTATAAGCTACTGAAAAAATGAGGTTCGGATGGAAATTATACCTCACTGTTGCTCAGAACTAATTGTCCCTACTTTTAAAATAATACTAACACCTAATCCTTATATAATGTTTTTCATCAGTAGATCTCAAAGCACTTAACAATATTTAATGTATTATCCTCATAACACCACTGTGAAGTAGGGAAGTGCTTTTATCATCATTTTTACAGATGGAAAACTGAGGCACAAAGAGGCAAAGTGACTTGCCCAAGGTCATGCAGGATAGCTGTGGCAGAGCAGAGAATTGAACGCTGGTCTCTCAAGTCCTAGGCGAGTGCCCTAACCACTTATCTTATCTAATAGTAAGAATCCAGTACAGATTTTTAGTGTCTCCTTCTAACAGAGGCTGAAATAGTTTTTAGGTTCTAACTCATTTCTTACAGTTCACAAGAGTAAAAAAAAAAAAAAACTGTTTACAATATCTTGTCACTTTAAATGAGTAACTCAAACTGGCCACGGGGTGGTGCCAAACCCTCATCAGTAAAAATGGGTATAAATGATACACAGTGGTATGAGAACAGATTTGTTTCTAGGCATCTAGATTTAATTAAATGTTTCACTTCCTTGAAAATAGCAGCTGAAACCCAGAAAGACTGAAGAAATGCTGGAGTGCCATACTCATTAGAAAAATCATTGACACTTTGGTTCCCTGGTCAGTCACCTATTCTCACCTGTTCTCATTTCCCACAATGGGGAAATTGGAAACCACGAGGTTTTCTTCTCTCCTGATCCACCCCTGGATTTCTCTCTACCATTTGAAAACAAAAATTGCATTAACAATATACGTGTTTCTGAGAAAAATGACATTAAAATGACATTCCTGATACCTGTGAGTACAAACAGTGGTGAGGATCAAAAAATAGTTCATTTGCACTCTTGTTTGGATAGGGCCTTCTTGTAAACCTAACTGTCATGGTTGAAGCATGCAGCTCCACCTGTGGCACTTTGAAAGTTCTGACATTTTTGGAAGCAATCTTGAGAGTCTGAGAAATCCTGCAAAATCCCAAGTTTCGGCCAAAAATCTGATGTTGGACAGGTACGTCTGTCCTGCTAGATACAGTAGCTCTGAAGATCAGTGACCGAAATCTTTTAACATCACCTTTCTCTAGTTTCAGGAATCAGGACAAAGAACAAATGATAGATGCTCCTTGTGTTGAGGTAGGAAACCATGATTTTCGAGTTGTAAGGCAAAAGAAATCACCTAAAACCAAATTTTTCTAATGTAGGTGCCTAAATTAATATTTAAGCGCCTAAATAGAAACACCCCGATTTTTAGAGGACCTGAACACTTTAATCCCTCAGTAACTTCTCCTACACCTGAGATCTCCCCTGGCCACTGCAAAACTACCACATTTAAGCTTACTTGTGAAAAAATTGCTGTGGCTCAACAGTATTGCATGATTATTTTTCCCCATGTATGAACAGAATAATACATGTTAGGAAAACTGGGTATTAAGGTTTGTAGATACCAACACTGCCAACCATTGTTGTTAACATCAAGCAAGAAAAAAAATGCATCACCACCATATTTCACAAATGTCCTTACTCTGTGGTGTTTAAAACCCTATTATGTTCATATTGCTCCTTATTTCTATTGTGGTAGTGCCCAACCACGACAGCAAGGGTCAGGGGCACAAAGTGCTGTACAAACATGTTGCAGAACGTGATCCCTGCCACAAAGAGTTTACATTCTAAGGCCTTGATCCTGCACCAGTGAAATCACTGGAAGTTTGGCCATTGGCTTCAGTGGCAGCAGGGGCAGCCTTTATTGTAAGATAATAAAAAGTGAATTTGGGAGGCTGAGGGTAATAGTGACAAAATCACGTTGTGATGTGTGCTAGTTATGTCACAACTGGATTATTCTGAAAAATAAAACTATCAGCAATCTCCACTGGCCCTCTCCTTAGTCATTAGCAGTTGATGACTCCCAGTAAACATAACAGTAGAATGAGGTCTTGAGAAGGGATATGAACAGAAGAGCATGAAGTATCTTAATGGTCTAATTCAGGGAGGGGTGTTCCATGCATAAGAACCTGCCATGCTATAGCAAACCAAAGGTCCATCTAATCCACCATCATGCTTCCAATGATTGTCAAAGGAGTTTTGTCATGGGCATCAGTGGAGCCAGGAGCTCACCCAGGATGTTCTAGAGGAAAGCAACAGTGCACCTGGCCATCTGTGCAATGCTGTATCTTGAGGGAAAGACTCCTTACCCCTTTCATTCTTTAATCAGATATTTCATGTCTCTTCTTATTTTTACTTGCTCCTTTAACAGATCTTGTGTACATATGGTCTTTACTCAAAAGCTAAAAATTGCTATTGTGCAACCTTTAAAACAGCCCAAGATGTATATTATTATATGTATGTTATTAATTTCACACTTGGGGAATTTTGTATATTATTTTATATACGATTAATATCCTCTGTGATTAAAATAAATAAATTGCTTCATCTTTACTTAGTAGAAAACTATCATTTAAAAATGGTATCAAAGTCTGAACGCTATTCATCCATGTAAAACTTGCATAAAATGTTACATTCTACTTTCAAACCAGCAACTCCCAGCCAGCATATATGAAAATAAAAATATGCTAAATTGCCACAGATAGAGACAGAATTTACATTTTTGGACAGGGCCTCTGCTTTTATTTTTCTCGCTGAGAACACACTTAAAAGGCTCTCTACATAACATAAACATTGATATTATTTCCACTGTATTATCTCATCCTAGAGATGGGAAACTGAAAGGGAGTTTTCAGAAGCTGGGATAATAAGCTGATAAGAGGAAGAATAACTCTAAAATCCTTCCAGATCTCTGGATGGTTCATGGCAGGTTTCTGAAAAATAGTTTGGAAACAGTTTTGTCAATTTATCATACTGTTTTTGGAGAAAGGATTGGGAGAACAAGAAAAGAATGGTACTCTCATTTTTATGTTGGAATAGAATACTGGGGTAAAGGTGACCCTCCTACCCTACTGTAAACTGCGTTTTCAGTGTAATTTATACATAGTTACTTCCAATATATATGTTTTAAATGGATTTTAAGTCTTTATGTAAAGTGCTAATTAGTAATGATAACTATCATAAAGATAAAACATGTTTAAAATTGTAGTGTTTTGTCTCTTCTGTAGCAATGAAGTAATGTCTACTTCTACTTTACTCTAGTAGTAAAAGTCTACTAATTAGCTAGTATCTGTTTATCAGAATAACTTTTTATTTAACATTTGTTTCTGAAGACTGATGATCTCTTTTTTGAGATGGGTGAAGGAAGAAAAGTTTGTATCCAGGTTAGGTTTAGGGACTGGCTGAAATGTGGTCCTCTGACATTGACTGAGGAAGAATTGTTCAAATCTGAAGCGGGACTAGGCTAGGGTTTATGTTAGAATATGGCCCTTAGTGATTATATTGCGTGCAATGGCATACTTTTTGGGGGAGATTAGGAAAATACTGCAGTTGGGAGCAGTGGAGTAGCTTGTGTGCATACACATTTCTGATTGCTCGATCCACTCCTGGATTAGGCACATTGAAACATTATGCATAAACCGATTTGTTTTTTATTGGCCTTTGTGGGCATACCCAACTCAAGACATGGACCAGAACAACCCCATTTATAGTATTTCCCCTTGTACCATTAGTTCCTGAAGTGTGCAGAGATGACACAGACACAGCAATGAGAATTCTGTCCCCAACTTCCGAATGTAGGCATTTTAGTAGGCTCTTAATTTAGGATGCAGGTGCGCAGGTGCTGATTTTATACATTAAGCGGTGGTTTAGGGGACCTCAGTGTAACATTTATGTGCCCTATTCAGGCACCTCTGTGTGAAAACTGAGCTGCATGTGAAGTTCGAATTGTTTCTTTCCCTTCATCGTGTTATGATGGGTGAAATAGCTCACGGGGGCTATTTAAATCTGGATACTTTTCCCATTTATGGTGGTTTATCAGTTCTTGGAGATCCCTGTGCCTCTCAACAGAGCGGCAGGTTTTTCTTTCTACCACTCATTCTCTTGTTGAATATAATCCCAGAAGTTAGAGACAGAAGAGTGGAGGACTGCTCAAGGAAGGTAAGGTGAATTTGCCCACCCTGTTCTGAGACAAGAAGTATGAATCATAGAATCATAGAATATCAGGGTTGGAAGGGACCTCAGGAGGTCATCTAGTCCAACCCCCTGCTCAAAGCAGGACCAATCCCCAATCAAATCATCCCAGCCAAGGCTTTGTCAAGCCTGACCTTAACCTTAAAAAGCTCTACTTGTCTCTGTAAATTGGCTCTGAGATCACCTTTACAATGTCACCAACCACCTCTTGGAAAAGGAAAAAGAAAATGGTTATTAGGTAGTTTGTGTCTCTTAGTGCGGCATTGTTCCCTTTGCTACATTCTTCCATGTTTTGTATTATTTGGCATTCTTTACATAGTTACAACCAAAGTTGTGCTGTTCACACAGAATAATAATGATACTAATATCCCACAGGACGTTACTTATAGTAATGATAGTGACAATAAACACAATCAAGCAAAAACCCCAACTGTATAAATTATGGAAACTGTACTTCTGATTACCTTTTCAGAGAGCTGTGCCTGTGGGCAAGTGTCTACAAAAGCGCCACAGTAATGAGAATAATCAAATAGTCCTTAAATAGATGCACAACATTAACTATTTGCTAAATAAATCAGGACAGAGTATTCATACACAAATACAGATGGGCTATGGCTGTGGGAGGGATGCTAGCTTGCCCAAGTTTTCAATAAGCTTTCCCAGGCTGGGAATGGCAACCAATAGTGGGACACATATGATGCCTACCTTTTCTTCGTACTGCTAGCCTTACTACCCACCCTGTAGTAGTAAGTAGGTGACATCTTTAGCTAATCAAATCACCTGGAATCTTGAACTATTTTAAGTATTTTGATTGCTGGTACTGGAACGTGAAGTTCTCTGTTTATCTTCAGAACAGGTACTGCATGGGCAGGGGCAATGCAAGATGCCAAACACCATCTTACCCATATATGATTGTAAATATACAAAGACATCTCAGTCCACAATGAAAACCTCAGTTCCTATCTCAGGGCCTGATGCAAACCCCACTGAAGTCAATGGAAGATTTCCATTATCTTCCATAGACTTAGGCATAGAACACAAATAGAAAATCATCTCTGCCTCAGCCCTTTGTTCCGATTCCCCCACTGTCTCTCACTTCCATAAGCTATATTGTTTTTTTCTGGGCTAGCCAAGATGTATGCCTGGCTGATGCCAGCAATTTTAACTCATGTGGGATATAAAAACACTCATCCCATTTTCAATCATTTAAGGCATTTTTGAACAGGAAAAAATTCCCTATATTCGTGCTGAAGCAAATAATTTATAACCTAGTGAAAATACTCTAGATTCATTGAATTATACAAAATGAAATGTTAATCAGATCACTCTTTTACACTCTGTGTAAAAGCAACTTCTAGCTGATGACAACAATGAACATCTGCCTTTTTGGCTCAGTCATCCAGGGTTCTGTGTATGGGTCATTAACGGCCCTCATTCTGAGGCTGCAGGCAGCGGTGTTCTTTTCTGGAGCTAGGAACCCAGCACGTGCCCATGAAGAAAAGTTGGTCTTATGGTTAGGTTAAGGCACTGGACTGTGGCCCAGATGATCTAGATTAAATTTCCAGATCTGCCACAGACTTCATGTGTGATCTTGGGCAAGTATTTCCTCTTAATGTCTCTGTACTTCAGTCCCCCATCTGTACATTGGGGATATTTCCTTTCACTCTTTTTGGCTGACTGATCTATTTAGATGGCAGACTCTTTGGACTAGGGGTCATCCTTTACTTTGTCTTTGTAGAGTGCCTAGCCTAGATCAGCTCCAGGATCAAACATTATATTTATGAAAGATCAAAGGGCCATGATCAGTGGTTTGAGGTGGATTCTAAGCCTTGTTCCATTTCCTGTGCACTTCTCAGTGAGCACAAAGGGCATGAAAACCATCTGCAATTCCGCTGCTGAGGATTCTCCAGCAGACGTGGCTGTGACATCACTGGCTCCTATACCTCCCTCCCTACAGCCCCTGGTACAGGAAGCATGTTGGCAGGTTATGGCAGGAGCAGATTGTGCTCTGGCTATCCCCAGCTGACATATGGCTTCCAGGGAATGGTTGCCAGACAGGACAGATTAGAGCTGGTGAGGGCAAACCTGGAGGAGAGAACTGTAACAGGTTATTGGTTTTTCCTTTTCACCTCTGCTGGGCTGCCCTTGGAGGCTGTATGAGGGATGGGAGCCATCCTTTGCTAGGAACTTCCCTTGGCTCAGGAGCCAGTCAAGCTCCTATCCTGCCCTCCCTGGGGTTTCCTTAGCCCAGCAGGGAAACAGGGAACGCAGCAGCCAGAGCTACTCTCTCCTGCTTTCCACACAATGTGGCTGAGCAGCTGTGGCAGGGTGGGGTGGGTGAAGAGCACTCCCAGGTCCCATCAGAGCTGCTTCAGGACTGCAGGAGAGCTGTGGGACACAGTTGGGAAGGCATCTTCCTGCTCCTGCAGGGGACACATTTTCAATTCATAATGAGATACACATTTTCCTTTTAACACAAGGGCATTTTAGGGGTATCCGCAGGTTGGATACCAGTGAATCAGCACAATGGGGCCCAGATCTTGATTGGGGCCTTTAGATGTTAATACAATGCAAACAAATAACGTTATATATCTGTTTGAGATTTTGGCTTCTCTAAGAGGGTGGGAAAATTTTTTAAGTGTGAGATAGAATTACCTGTCTCAGATCAAGCACATGTTTGTTTGATCTAGGGAAGGATTATGCAGAGGTAAAACGTACAATATATGACTTCTATAACACTGACTGGCTTTTCTCTAGAGATGAAACCAGATATACACCTATGTCTCCAATTTGACAGTGCATGCAGTGTCCATTAGGGAGTGTGAAAAAAGGGACGCCTTATGGCATATGAGCCCCTGACACTTCAATACATTTAAAGACATCTGTTATTTTTGCACAGATGTGATTTGGTCTTTGTCCTACTTTTTCTTAGGAATATATGTACTGCCTCTATTTGCAAGCTTTGTTTTCTGGCCATGCAGTGACAATTTCCTGTCCAAGGGAATCATTGCAAAAATGTTGCGCCTGCTTCACTGCTATGTGCAGAGATGAAGGAAGGAGGAGACACACATCAGGGCCCTAATTAAGCCTTGGGTGATTGCCACTTCCCACCACCCAATACAGATGTAATGAGGTTGAGTGGTGCCCGTACAAGAGGTATTAAAACTACTAATTATTCCTCAAAAAAAGGTTTTTATTGATTTTCAGCTATGAAGGCAACACAGACAAAATAAGAAAAGAAAGATTAAAGACCAGCACTGAATAAGGATTAATATAAATGGCAAGTTATACTGAAGACAAGTACATGTAAAGCTATCACACACCAGTCACTTACCACTGGTTCTACACTACAGTATCGATACAACTAAAATCAAATCAGCTCGAGCAACCAGACTTCTTTACTCCATAATCTTACCCTACATTTGCCCGAAAATACGTTACCCTTCAGTCGGTCGTTTTTCCACACTGGCCAGGTACAGACAGTCGAGAAGTGCACATCCCTTTGGTTCAGGGGGTGTGGATCAGATATCTCTTATGACCAACAACACACACTGGTTCTGTGTCTTCGTAATTTTTTTCTGGTCTGTCGGCCGTGTTTTAAAACAGACCAACCAGTCAGGTTGTCAACCACATTGTCAATGCAGTTAGTGTGGTCGCCCTAATCGTATAATTGATGCATACTTATCTCCTTGTAGCCAATTGTCAGTTAATCGTATAATTGAGGCCTATTTATCTCCTGTAGCCAATTGGGTCTTAAATGTGGTTAATGCGGGTTTGATAAGTACATAGGAGTCAGCACAAAATGTTATCTGGTTGCAGCGCATCCTGACCACAAGTTTAAACTTAATTTTGCAAGGCTTGCTTTTTGAAGCATCCGGAAGTTTGAGGCCTAACATTGCTAATACCTTTGTTCATTGCAAGTTTGACCTGACTTTAATCAGATCCCCCCCCGAGGCCTAAACTTCTGGCTTAGCAAAAACAACATTTATTTGTGTATATCCCGTTATAACAGGGGGCAAATAGCGAATGCAGGCAAACATTAAGGCTCCAGCAATAACTATGGTAAAACAGAGTAACAATCCCAGAAGAAAGTGTGGGCCTGGGAATGTTAGGTCCGGGACCTTGACTGAGGATAACAGCACTTTATATCCAAGCATAACAATTCTTTTCCAGTCTGTTGTTGTAGTTTGGCCCTTGTGGTACTGCAGATAGCAACCTACTTTTATTAGGGCAATTACGGTAACCATTTATATTATGATTAGTAACTGCTAGCTTCTCTGTTCCATGGATTGCATTGCCCTGAGATACACCAGTAGTTGACGTAGATCCAGTTGTTTTTATGGATGTTCGCAATAAGAAAAGGAGTACTTGTGGCACCTTAGAGACTAACCAATTTATTTGAGCATAAGCTTTCGTGAGCTACAGCTCACTTCATCGGATGCATTCAGTGGAAAGTGTAGAAGATCTTTTTATACACATAAAGCATGAAACAATACCTCCTCCCACCCCACTCTCCTGCTGGTAATAGCTTATCTAAAGTGATCACTCTCCTTACAATGTGTATGATAATCAAGTTAGGCCATTTCCAGCACAAATCCAGGTTTTCTCACACACACACACACACACCTTCTTGACATCTGATTTGTGTCCATTTATTCTTTTACGTAGAATAACTTAATTTCTTTACTAATTTGTTTTTTCCCTGCCTTCATGTTGTTTGCTGCCATTCATTTGTTGTAAACAGTTTAGCAAGGTTATGCACATTGTAAATGTTGTACAGCAATAATACAGTTGTTTTTACAGAGTAACCAAGTTGCCTGGTTCAGCTAGTGGTTTTTAGCTGATTGATTGTTATTTGACCAGTCTCTTATTTATAAAGCACTTCATTTTTCTTTTCTTGATGTTTGGGGTTTTTTTTTTTACTGTATACCGATATCATTTGGTATTTTTGTGGTGTGATATCTTTTGGTGTCTTTAGTCTGTGGGATGCAACTTAAACAGCTAGTTAGTTAACATAATAAAGGTGGGATTTTGTTTGTTGTTTTTTACATTTCTTTTGGTTTTAGTAACCCAAATTTAACACACAGATTAATTTAGTGTGTTTACAATGTAATAGGGAGCAAGTTTTTTATAACACAAGCTATACTTTTTGCAATTGTTGTATAGGCATTCATTTTCATTTGAGATGCATACTAATATTTTATACTAAATGTAATGCTTAACAGCTAAAATAAATGCTCATAATCTTCCATGAGAAGGTGTATTGCTTTCCCTTGCTGAACACTTTGTTTCAGCAAAAGAGTTAGTAACATAATATTAACAAGCTTTTTAGAGTTAATTTGCTTGTGATACCAACTTCACTCTTGTTAACTGTTTCGAAGCACAAACTTTAACAACCATTGCTTCCCATTAACATAACATAACAAAAGAAAAGCGTATAAAATTAAACCAACTATAAATTAAACCAAAATAAATTTTAAAGACAGGTCCATGCAAATACTTTGAGGGTATTAAACTTTCATGATGCTTTGCTATGTTTGGGAGCCAAAGGTGGAAACCTTTTGAAAATGTGGAAACCTGTTGAAATTATTTGGTTAGCTTTATGCATAAATTGGTATTTTTAAACATTTTTGCTATCACATTCTTATAGCTATATTCAAAAGTGAAAATAAGTTTATAAAAAGCCCACACAATAAATTGACATTTTGTTAATATTATCTTTACCTTAATGTTGAGATTGCTTACATTTTTTCTTTGAATAACAAATAAAAAAAATTAAAAAACAAAACAAAACTGTGATAGATAAAAGAGAATTCTTTTGTTTGCAGTTGCATTATTTGTTGAGGCAGAAATATATGTACATATATTTGTAACTGAAACCTTTTTGATCTTTGCACAAAAATTGGTGCTAATAATACTATGATTATACCCCAACCATGATCTTAAAATAGTGTGGTACCACATCTACATATATTTTAAAAGGGTATAAAATTGACTTTTGTTGCAACAAAATAAAAATAATAAAAAATAGTCATGTGACACACACAACATACAACACACATGACGTACAGGACAACTTACAATTAAAAACAAATGGCACCAGAATTGTATTTATAACTATACAAAATAAGGCAAACAAAAATACAAAATAAACAAAAGGGTTAAACATTTAAATAAGCAAGTTAGTACCTTGTTATTTAAAACTTTTAATAAAAATTGATAAAATTCATATAATTACTTGCAAAATTTGTTGTATTAATTTAGTAACTTAAGGCATTTTCCATTACTTCATATTTAACATTATTTTAAAACTTTGCTAAATGGAAATAAGAAAAGAGTGTGCATTTTTGCTGCTTGGCAAGCATATCTTTAAGAAAGTTAGGAATAATTCCAGCTGTTGCATTCCTGAAGGGTTAAAATAATTAATTTATTGGATTTATGTAAAGTTTTTACCTTGTTTTCTCTTTGTTTGCTGTTTTGTTCTGTTTTCAATTGCTTTATCCTTTGGAGGTTTCTGTAAAAACTATAACTTTTCACTTTTAAAACAAAGAGAGAGAGCTAAAGTGAGGAGAGGCGGGGAAAATGGGGGGTGAAGAGCAACCTAGGAAGGTAGCGAGACCTGAGCCAAGAGAGATTAACTCTATCAAGGTGTATGAATGTACAGGCAGCAGCAGCGAGTTTAGCAAACTGAGAAAGCATATAAAGGACAAAACTTAACCAGTATGTAAAAAGGTTATATTTTTAGATATGAGCACGGAGTGTGGTTCCGTGGGTCAAAGCAGTTGGGAACTGCGCCCCTGGTTTTTATCCTGTCTTTGAGAGGAGAGTGGGGGTAGTTACCTGCTCTTGTAAAACCTGAATTTGTTCCCCCAGTGTCTGTTGTTTTTGTGTGCATGCCAAATGGATGGCGAGAGTGCTCCTTTTTGCTGTAGTTAACTGTTTTTGGGCAACTCCATGTCTTAATGCTTCAATTTTAGGTATTAACCTGCTTAATTTTGGTTTTTTACTTTGAAATTCTTTTTTATTCATTCCCCTGCGATCGAATCGCAGCTCCTGTCTCCTAGTGTGCTCTGTGAACTGTTCCATTTTTTCCTTCATTTGATTTACCAATTCAGGGAAAGTATTGTGTGCTACTTTTTTCATTTGTGCACTTACTTGTCCCGTTCTGACAGGCACCAGTCTAGGTCTCAGTTTAAGTTTAACCAGAACCTGGCTTTTATTATAAGGTGGTGGTTGCAATGCAGTGGACCCAGTTTCATCTTTTAATTTTGCTAGGGCCACCTTTTTCCATTTCTGTCCCCATTCTTCAGGCACAGGGTAGCTACCTGAAGCCTGCTGTTCACCAAAAATATTTATAACAGGGGACAGCACATGTATTTTTTGTAGGTTTCTTGCAGCTGTTTCCAATGTTTTATTCTGTTCCTGTGCTGGCTGTCTTTGGGCTGCTTGCCACCCTGCAAGAGGGGTGGGAGCATTCCAGGGCTGTGTAGCTTCTTTTGATTTTTTTAACTCCTTCCTTGTTACTGTAACCGCCCTGCCAATTTTGTGGCATGTTGTCTTAACCATTTAGCAGCCGCGGTTATAGTTTGAAATATTTTACATTTTAAGGCTACAGTCTCTGCCCCTGCCTTACAAATTTCATTCCATGTTTCTTCCCCATTACATTTTTTTAAACTCTGTGGGGATTTGCAGGGAGGAGTTAAGGGGTTCCCTAGCTCATGGTTTTCTGTCATGTTAGATCGTGATTCCTACAGTGGACAGCTTGCTTACTCAACAGATCAGCGGTCGGGGTGACCAATGTTGTCAGATGCCACCGGTGTGGTGCTCTGCTCTATCCAGTGTTGATAACAGTTGGCTGCGTGTATGTGTTCCCTCTGTGTGCTTCCCCGGCTCTGCGCAGATAGCTGACACAGCAGTCACCGAGAGAACCCCCAAAGACCACAGACTCTCATAAGGTATGAAGGCACCCGGCCAGGTTTATTGTCAAACGAAATACAGTCTCTAGCTCCCCAGATCAGATGTCTACAGTTCTGCTATTACCTATGTGATTACACTGGCAGATGTAACCACGCGTCTGGAAACATTAACCGCAGAGTCTCTGCATGCCTTCAGTTTGCCATCTATTTTAGCTGTAGATATGCCTCTGTGTCTTGCACAGCTCTTTGGCTGTCAGGCTGAGTTTTAAGACTCAGACAGAGTCCCTGATCGAAACAGAAAAATTACGCCAGAGAGTCTTTTGGAACTAAGTTCCAAGGCTGATTTTTAAGAATCAGACTCCGTCCCTTAAACCACAAATATACCATGCCGCAGAGTCTTTAGAGGCTTATGGGTTTCAGAGCAGACAGGTTAAAGTGTCTGACTGCATCCCCTTATCCCAGTTTTTATCCGGAAACCCTGCCAACTACGCCATGCAGAGATGAAGGAAGAAGGAGACACACATCAGGGCCCTAATTAAGCCTTGGGTGATCACTACTTCCCACCACCCAACACAGATGTAATGAGGTTGAGTGGTGCCCATACAAGAGGTATCAAAACTACTAATTATTCCTCAAAAAAAGGTTTTTATTGATTTTCAGCTATAAAGGCAACAACACAGACAAAATAAGAAAAGAAAGATTAAAGACCAGCACTGAATAAGGATTAATATAAATGGCAAGTTATACTGAAGACAAGCACATGTAAAGCTATCACACACCAGTCACTTACCACTGGTTCTACACTACAGTATCGATACAACTAAAATCAAATCAGCTCGAGCAACCAGACTTCTTTACTCCATAATCTTACCCTACATTTGCCCGAAAATACGTTACCATTCAGTCGGTTGTTTTTCCACACTGGCCAGGTACAGACAGTCGAGAAGTGCACATCCCTTTGGTTCAGGGGGTGTGGATCAGATATCTCTTATGACCAACAACACACACTGGTTCTGTGTCTTCGTAATTTTTTTCTGGTCTGTCGGCCGTGTTTTAAAACAGACCAACCAGTCAGGGTGGACCACATTGTCAATGCAGTTAGTGTGGTCGCCCTAATCGTATAATTGATGCATACTTATCTCCTTGTAGCCAATTGTCAGTTTATCGTATAATTTAGGCCTATTTATCTCCTGTAACCAATTGGGTCTTAAATGTGGTTAATGCAGGTTTGATAAGTACATAGGAGTCAGCACAAAATGTTATCTGGTTGCAGCGCATCCTGACCACAAGTTTAAACTTAATTTTGCAAGGCTTGCTTTTTGAAGCATCCGGAA
Organism: Natator depressus; assembly: GCF_965152275.1. Taxonomy (NCBI): domain Eukaryota; kingdom Metazoa; phylum Chordata; order Testudines; family Cheloniidae; genus Natator; species Natator depressus. The sequence continues at coordinate 242,713,313 of NC_134235.1, read as the reverse complement.
GTTTGAGGCCTAACATTGCTAATACCTTTGTTCATTGCAAGCTTGACCTGACTTTAATCACGCTATATTACTCCAGTTTTATGTTGCGTAACTGCATGGAAGTCAATGGATTTACACTGGTGTAAAACTGGAGTATCTTGGAGGTGAATCAGAACCATAGTGAGGAAACGCACAGAATTGTTCCTGCAGAGTCATAATGAGAACAGGTGTTGTAATACTAGCAAACTAAGAGTGCTGTACACTCTTTTTAGAAGACTGCACGCTTTATAGGTAGGTCAATCAATGCCGCACTGCTCTTGCCCATATAAACTTTATTTCTCAAAGAAGGGAATTATTTTTGGTACTTGTGAAACAGCTTAACTGCATTTCAGCTCTAAGTAAATCATTTCAGAGGGCTGATTCATGACTGAATTATTCCAATTTTACTCTGCTGTAACTCCACTGAAATCAGTGATGCCACACCAGTCTAAAACGGGAATAATGCAGTGCTGAGTTTGGCCCAAGATGCCCAGTGGTCTTTGCTACCTTTCTGATTAATCAGTTTTCACCTCTGGCTGAACTTCTGTTGGATTCACTAAATCTTTTAACAGATTTTTTGCACCTTTTCCCAACTGTCCTGAGATTGCTGTTTCCAGGAGTCTAACATACAATAGCTTCACTGGAACCTGAGCCCACACTTGGATCTGACATCTGTGCCTTCTTTCCTCCAAAAGTATTCTACTACTGCTACAGGAATAAATCTAGTACTGTACACTATGTATCAGTAGAGTGTGTTCTTCGTGGCAGGCATGGATATGGCCACAGAGGACTTTAAAGAGGTCTTTCCTCTTGGCCAGTAGTTTATGCTTCATTGGCTGATAACTGCACTGTTTTTTTTTGTTTTGTTTTGTTTTATGTCATCTTCACTGTAGTGAGGCAAAATCATTCAACTCCATCTAAACCACATGTATTTCCATCATATATTTCGTAATGTGCCTGCAACCTCAATTTGCTATGTTTTTCCTCTCAGCTATAGCAAAAACATCACAGCAATGCCACTTAGTTAGAAGCATATTTTAAAAACAGTGTGTGAACACTAAAAAATAAAAGCAATATATTTTATGACATTCACAAAGGAATGTACACTTGTTAGAAAGGAGCCAGGGCATGGGTAGTTTGTAACCAGATGAATTTTCTCTGTGGTGTTTAAATAGGAGAGCCAAACAGTGAACATGTACTCTGAGTTATTTGAAGGTTTGGATTAGCTCTGATGATTACTCCACAGAAGTTCAACTACCCGTATATTTAAATGGATTTAAAAAATGGCTAAAAATGGCCCTTAAAAGGAAAGCTCTAGTGTACTATTATTGTTATTTAAAGTCAGTGGTGCAAGTAGGGTGGTATGCTGGACCAGTAAGATATTTATAGCTGGTACGGTGTACCAGAAAGACACAGAAGGAGCCTGCCCCAGCCCCGGCTCTTCCATGCTGCAGCTGTGTCTCCTGCATCCTCCTGCCTGGGATCTGTACAACAGCCTCGCCAAAGGACAGGGCTGGGGGCAGTAAAGCTGCAAGAGCTCTCCCGGGAACTGCAGAGGTGAAAGGAGGAGAACATGGGGCCGCCAGGCAGCCCCACACGCTGGCAGCTCCTCTGGTGGGGCTGCTGTACAGACCCCAGCCCCAGCCCCGTCCTCCGGTGGGGCTGCTGTACAGTCCCCAGCCCCAGCCCCAGCCCCTGTCCTCCGACGGGGCTGCTGTACAGACCCCAGGCAGGAGGACTCAGGAGACACAGCTGTGTGGAAGGGGTGGGAGTGGTAGAGCAGCCGCCCCGGAGGAGCTGCACATTCTGCTCCTTTCACTGCTGCAGTTCCTGGGATAGCCCTGTGGGTCAGGGCACACCCAGGAACCACAGTGACGAAAGAAGCAGAACGTGGTGACACTGGGCAGCTCCATGCTAGCAGCTCCTCTGGCATGGCTTTACTGCCCCCAGCCCTTCCATGCAGCTGCATCTCCTGAGTCCTCTTGCCTGGGGTCTGTGCAGCGGGAGGAGGACAGAGCCCTCCCCCAGGTAATGTCGGATGGATGTGGATCTTGGGGAGGGGACGGGGAGAGTGCGGGGGCCCTGGGCTGGGAACGGGGTGGGGAGGAGTCATGTGGGGAGGTCACATGCCGCCCCCCCCTTTGTGCCTCTCCCATGAGTGCAGCCTACTGGCAAGAAATGATTTCTGCTTGCACCACTGTTTAAAGTATGATACCTCCCAGGAAGCCCAAGGATCAGGGTCCCATTGTTCTGGACAGACAAGTAACAGGATACAGTTATTGCCCTAGAGAGCTCACAGTCTAAGTGGAAGATATATTTCTCTAATCACTGCGTTTAATTACAAAGGCGAGTATGGGAATTTTCATTAAATCCTGTAGGGCTGAGCCCAGTGCCACCAAAATGCAAACTGACTGACATCAGCAAAGTATACTGAAGTTAGAGATATAATGGAACCGAAATATTCGCAAAATGCATTTCTGATATTCACCCGCCTTTGAAATAAGAAGCTAATGATTAGTTAGGATACTCCAGATAACTAAGTAGATATTTATTATATTAGAAGGAAGTCAAGACTGGTTTCATAGCCAGGCTAAGTGGGCCAGAAGACGGTGTATGTTGCATTTAATGTAATGTGACATTCCTGCATGGGTTGTTGTTGGCGACTGAATCCAGAACCTAGCTACTTGAGGGTGACAAAGAGCCACTCTGTGAGTGCGGCTTACTTTAGGTTAACTTTGACTCACCTCTGAATTTGACCTGTTGTTTTCAGTATGCTTGGTAAATCTCTCTCTCTATAATCACACACACATTAGGCCAACATCAGCCATGGTGCAATGCCATTGACTTCAGTAGATTTGTTAGCATCTACATCAGGGTTGAATTTGGCCTACCTTGTATGTGGTAAACATACTGTGATGTAGATATTTTGTAAAGAGAATTAAGTATTGCTTTCCTGGTGTTACGGGGATTTAATTGAAAAACACCTTTTGTGTATTTTTTTTTAATGAGCACCAAATGTTTAAATTGGGTTTAAGGTAAGGTCTGTTGCTGCTCCATATTAAAAAATAACAGAGCTTCCTTAAATGATGGTTATACTACTCCATGTTTAGACTCTTTACAACTTGAAAAATGAATGGACCAGTTTATGTAAATCAGCTTAGCTCTACTGAAGTCAATGGGGCTGAGGATTTGATCTTTCATATTTGGTCTCCATTTTGTAAGGTGATTTTCTACTCTATTTAGCCTTCTGTTTAGTAGCATTTACCTTAACCATTAATCAGTCATGTGGAACTTTGTCAAACACTTTTTGAAAAAAAAAATCTAAGCAAAGTATATGACATCCACTGTATTTCACGTAGCTATTGCTCAGAAAAACTTCAAAAGACTCCAGCAAATCACTTAAGCATAGTCTCCACTGCCTGAATCCAGACTTGCTATCATTAATCAAACTTTGTTTTTCCTGGTCTTCTCCCACCTCACCCTCTGAGGTGGTTTCCAGGATTTTCCCTGTAATCCATATCCATATCTAAGGCTACAGTTTCTTGGTTTCTCCAGTTAAAGATGCCACTTTGCTATCCTCAGGAATCTCTTCTGAACCTAGCAAACTATTTTAAAAACTAATGTTCAAAAGTCATTTATTGGTTCAGATGAAGTGAGATGCTGGTGGATGGTAAAAGGGATGAAGCAGAGTAAAGGATGTGGTGGCTGAGGAGGATGCAGATGAAAGCGGGCACAGTTGGAAGCTACTCAGGATGAGTTGGAATCTGCAGTGAAAGCAGGGGTGAAAGTAACTTAAAGGACTTACCGGTACACCGGAGCCCTGAGCGGGGGTGTGGCCTCAACCGGAAGGGCGTGGCCTCAACCGGAAGGAGTGGACCTTTAAAGATTTAAAGGCCACAGGGCTCCCGACTACGGCTGGGAGCCCCAGGGCCTTTAAATCACCCCTGGAGCTCCCAGCTGTGGAGGCAGCTAGGAGCCCCAGGGCTCAGGGGTGATTTAAAGGGCTTGGGCTCCAGCCACCGCTACTGCAGCGGAGCTTCAGGCCCTTTAAATCTCTGCCAGAGTCTGGCTGCTGGAGCCCGGGGTAGCAGCAGCAGGGAGGCATTTTAAAGGGCTCAGGGCTCCTGCCACTGAGGGGATCCCTGGCCCTTTAAAACACTGTCTGAGCCCCGGGGTAGTGCCAGCAGGGCTCGGGTGGCGCTTTAAAGGGCCCAGGGCTCCTGCCGCTGCAGGGAGCCTGAGCCTGGGGAAGCCGGTCCGGTCCAGTCCGGCATGGTGTACCGGCTCTTGCCGGTATGCCATACCAGATCATACTGACTTACTTTCCCCTCTGAGTGGAAGATGTGCAAGCTTCACAGCTATGTGAAATGGGCAAGATTCATGTCTTGAATTTTTGTCCAACCCTGATTTTTTACTCTGACTCAATGCATATTTTGCCTGGGTAAGGAATGCAGGATTTGGTCATTGTGGGTATGCTACATTTTCACATTGCTACAGTCTCATCCTCTCTGTTTCAAAATGTAGCTAATTGGTTGCATGCTGTTTCATGCAGTGCTTGACAGGTCCATGAACTTGCAAAGGTCTTGCATTAAAAATCTAGCCCTCAAGGTTTCTCCCTGGTATTCTTAGAAACATTAGTCCTGATCCTTCAGCTACTGATCGCTTGAGTGATCTCACTGATTCTAAAGACGGCACTAATGCGAATAACAGCTGCAGGAATGAGCCATGTGTTTTTTATTGGTAACACATCTTTGAGCATAGACAGTTCCCAACTATGTGTTTTCAATTAAAAAAAAAGTTTAAAATGTTTCTAATGGCCTCAGAAATACACTCCTTTTCAGAGGTGGAACCAAAGTGGTATCTCAAGATTTAGCTTGTTATAAGAGACGCAGTACAGCATTGCTGCTGAAATACTCTATGCAGTGCAGTGGAAACACTATAATTGTTTGGAAAGAAACAGATTATCTTTCTGTTTATATGAGTTGATAGTTCATGTTCTTTTAAACATACTGTAATAATGAATAACCTTTTATATATAAATGACATTTATTTTATCTGCAACATCAGCATTTTGAATCTTGCTAGGTGGAAATTAGATTCTCGGAGCGACTGAAAGTTTAATGCCTTCACATCTAACAGTTATTAGCTTGCACTGGGTTTTAACCTGAGAAATCAACCATAGCAAAGCCGCACACAGAACAAATGTAATTTATTAAACAGCACTATAATATTTAAAGTTCAAGAACTACAGGTCAAAGAAAACAATGACACCATTCAACTCCTGAGAGAATATCAGAAATAAAACAAATGTATTGTATCTTAAAATCATACTTTCAAACATACTATTAAACAAAATTAAAAGTAAAAGAAAAGTGAGGATTTACAAGGTTCCCTGCACAGATTTATATACATACACTTACAGATTAAATACATACACACACCATGTATGTACAATGTGGTATATATATTTATCATCCACCTATAACTGTCTCACCTACTTTCTTTCCACAAGTCTATCTCCCTGTGACTTATTTTAACAGACGTACCCTCTAACCAACTTCAAATAGCTGCAATAATAATAAAAAAAAGAGCTTGCCATAGAAATATTACAACTTTCTCCCCAAAATGTGAGATTTTCTTCCTAACTTATCCCTACCAAAGAAGAGTCAGGCCTGGACCGGTCACAGCTTTAGCACACATAAATATGTCATAAATGAACTTTTAGACCCTGCAGGTCAAGAAATAGGAGCTATATACCATGGGAATAGAAGCCAGTACTGGGATCCAGCACTCACTTCTAGCCCTAGAACGTCAGAGGAGAATGGACTTTAAAATGGCGATACATTTTTATGTAGAGAGAAATGCACTTTTATGGCATTTTTTACAGATTTTTTTAATGGCTTTCCCTGAGCTCTGTACAGCTGGACTGATGGTAAATAAGGCATCCAGCTTCACAACTAATGTAATAGGAAAAAAGCCAATAAAATTCTGTTAAAGTTTCTAAAACATTCCTAATATAATTTTCTGCAACATATTTGTTATATGGAGAATCCATGCTGGTATGGTGTGGATTTACCCTCATTTAGAAAGAGCTACATAACATAGTCATGGTTTTACCATTCAGTAATTCAACCAATCCCAAACTCAGGCTTTGATACATATATATTCTGTATGTGTGTGTGTATTGCTGTACAAAATGTACCATAGTGTGTCTGAAAGATCATATGTAACATTAAAAAGTAAATCTGTAAGTAGCTGCAATGGTTCAGCAGAACAAAATAGAAATGCAGTCAGCAGGGGCTTTTCCTCAATGAATAATGTTGATATTATTGTCAAGCTTGCACTACTTTAAAATATCCCTGTAACTCACATCACACACAAACTGAACGTGACTTACTGTGCGTTCCCCTGGGAAATAATTAATGTTTGATGGCTTCCTCTGTGCTAACATGGACCTGAAGTCTATTCTGCCCTATCCCATCATTAGTCTGACAGATTAAGCGCTAGACTGCAAAAATGCAATATTTTTACTTTGGATAAGGGGCAGGGTATAGCTGCCCAGACACAGATTAGTGATTTTAAGTCACACTTTTCTCCCTGGTTTCTCTTTCTTGTTCCAGGGGCAAGCATCTGTGCCAGCCATTTACCAGGTGCAGATTACTTTTCTCTCCAGGCTGACTTTTCCACGCTGGTTTCAGAATAGCAGCCATGTTAGTCTGTATCTGCAAAAAGAAAAGGAGTACTTGTGGCACCTTAGAGACTAACAAATTTATTTGAGCATATGCTTTCATGAGCTACAGCTCACTTCATCGGATGCATTTTCCACTGAATGCATCCGATGAAGTGAGCTGTAGCTCACGAAAGCTTATGCTCAAATAAATTTGTTAGTCTCTAAGGTGCCACAAGTACTCCTTCTCTTCTCCCAGGCTGGTGCATTGCACAGTGTAGGCAAGGCTTTGCGCACTCTCTGCCCTTCCCCCTCACTCCTTGCTCACCTTTGTGGGAGGAGGAGTGGTCCCTTGGAGGCTGTCCTCCCCCTGTGCTGTGATTTGGATGCAGACAGCCTGCACTGTGGTATAATGGGGTGCCTAACATTCCTGTATCCCACTGTTAGGAACAAGTGGCAACCTTACCCTGAGACACTAATCCTCTTAAATTTTCTTCGAGGAAGGGGCTCATCTGCATTCTTTGCAAACACCATGATTCACTCAATTTTCCACCTTCATTTTACACTCTCCCCTCTCACAGGCCCTGCATTGTGAAAGATACATAAATCTCCCCAAAATTTCAGCTTCATTCCTCAATAGGGCGAATGTTCTCCAGCCCTTTCTGAGAAAGGAGAAATAAGGACACAAAGACAACATCAATCACACAGTTTAATGACTTGTTTTTTTACAACACCACTATGAGAGATGAAATAAAGAAAAGAATCATGTTAACTTGAAGTAAGGCCTCAGCATATTCTGACACAGGATCGCACCATCCTCCAGCAGTTGTATTTATTATAGTAGAAAAAAAAGTAAAACATAAAAGAAGATAGTAACTGTCTTTATTACATATCCTATGTGGGATGCTTTCTTGTATTAAGACACTAACATGGCTATTATTATAGGCAGTGCTGGTAACCAGGTATAATTAAGGTTGCCTGACACATTCTGTTATAATACCTTATACACATTCTGTTATATCCAGTTACTTATAGCTTTGTAAAACTTGAACTGTTTGAGCTGAGTTTTTCCATGCTGTATGTCTGCCTCATTCTGGATATATCAGGAAAATTAAAGCCAGAACAGTTGATCTGTTTCTGAGAATGAAGCTAGGGAAAAATATATTATTTGTAAATGTTTTAGCTCTTTCCCTTGAAATGTTCTAGTGCCTCTATGCTTTACAGAAGGGATTCAGAATTGGGAAGGGGTGGGCTAAAGTGGTCTGTGTGGCAGGGATATGCTTCTTGTCATATCTGTGAAAATCCACCCAAATTTGGTCAAATTATGAGCCCGTGTAAAATCATATACATGCTCAGTAGATGCGTGTTAGAGTTTAACTGTGAAGAGTCCACCTGCACTGAGTATGCTTGACCCTCACATAGTAACTTGTGCTGACCAGACTGTACGTGTGCCATCTCCACAGAACAACGGAGTATGCTCCAGGCCAGGGTATAAGGCCTCAGAAATATTTTCCCTGTAATTTATGCTTGTCAGGTATCCGGTTTTCGACCGGAACATCTGGTCAAAAAGGGACCCTGGTGGCTCCGGTCAGCACACTGGGCCATTTGAGAAATCACGTCAGACTTTTGCCAATGGCAAACAAACAAGATATTGTCCACAAAAAATATTTTTGGGCATGAAAGCAAATGGTGAGAAATACACTCGAGAATGGCTACTGTATTCACCATCAACAGGGTCTGTGTACTGTTCTGTTTGCAAACTTTTTGCATATAAACCTTCAACATCCCGGTTTGCTACAGATGGATTTAGTGACTGGCGGAATACTGTTTTAATTGAACAACATGAAAATAGCACTACTCGCAGAGATTCAATGTTGACATATTTAAATCGAAGACAGGACTTTGGATTGACACAAAATTGGAAGAACAAATTAAGGGGGAGCATGAATACTGGCAACATGTCTTGCAATGTGATATAGCTGTTATTCAAACATTAGCTGAACGTGGTCTGCCTTTCTGGGAATCAAATGACACATTTGGATCATTGCAGAATGGAAATTTCTTGGGATTGTTGGAGCTTATGGCTCAGTTTGACCCATTTTTAGCAGGCCATATCTCAAAATATGGGTATGCTGGCAAAGATAACCCATCATACTTATCCAAGACAATCTGCGATGAACTCATTGGTGTAATGAGTGACAAAGTTCGTTCAGCTATTGTGGATGAAGTAAGTACTGCTGTGTACTTCAGTTTATCTGTCGACTCTACACCTGATCTTTCACATATTGATCAATTGAGTATTGTACTCAGATACGTGTCTCCCACAGATGGAAAATCAGTTGAACTATTTATAACATTCCTCAATTTGAAAAGCCACACTGGTGAAGAAATGGCAAACCAAGTACTGCATTATCTGTGCCAAGTATGCAATATAGATTTCTCAAAGTGCAGAGGTCAATCTTATGACAACGCTGCCAGCATGTCAGGACATTATCAAGGAATGCAGAAGAAGCTTTTAGAACAGAACAAATGTGCCATATTCATACCACGTGCTGCACACTCTCTCAATTTTGTTGGCCGCAGTGCTGTTGATTGTTGTCCGGTGGCAGTACGTTTTTTCTCAACAGTTCAGTTACTTTATACATTTTTCTCTGCCTCAACACACCGATGGACAGTTCTTAAAACATATTTGGGCAATGATCGTGTGTTGAAATCTCATGGAGTGGCAACAAGTGCAATTCTGGAGTCCTATTCAAAGATTGTGGATTCATTAGAAAGTATAGCTGAAGACCAATCATAAAAGGGAGAAACTATACATGAGGCAGAAAACACTGCAAACAAGATGTAAGAACTAGAGTTTGTATTCATGTTGACCATGTGGAATGAAATTTTACAACACTTTTACCACACAAGTCAAGCTCTCCAAGAAAAAGAATTGGATTTGAAAACATGTGCAGACCTCTGTTAATCATTAGCAGACCACATACACACTTTGAGGAATGATTTCGAAAAATCTGAAGACATATCAAAAGATATCTTGCCTGATACTAACTACAAAGAAGCTCAGTCCCGCAAGTGAATCAGGAAAAAACAAGCAAATGATAGCAGTGCAACAGAAACAGCACTGAATCCTAGAGACAAATTTCATGTATCTACTTACTACGCTATAATTGATACACTTGAAGCTCATATGAAGAGGAGAGTGAAGTGTACAAAGAAGTATCAAGAAGATTTTCTTTTCTAAATGATATGGACTTATCTGATGAACAATATTCACAAGGTTCCCAAAAGCTAGTTGACTCATACCCTGTTGACTTGAACATGAATCTCTGTGGATAAGTACGGCAGTTCCACTGTTATATGTGCGCAAAGTTTAATGAAATTCAGTCACATTGATCTTCATGACACAATATTGAAAGACAGAATACAATGTGTATTTCCAAATGTAGAGATCGCACTACGTATTTTTCGAACATTGATGATTACTAATTGCTCTGCAGAATGCTCTTTTTCTCAGCTGAAAAGAATAAAAAACCCTCAGAGAACAACAACGTGTCAGGACAGACTTGATTCACTTTCCCTGTTGTGTATGGAAGCGGACATGCTTTGTTGAGTCAGCTTCGATGAACTTATCCAGAATTCTTGCAATCAGAAAATCTAGAAAGAAGCTATTTTAATTTCAGCATACATGTAAGTTTTGTGTCATTTTGAAAAATAAAATTTTATTTTATGGTATAGTATTGTTTCTATTTTGAATTACATATGGGGGGGCACCATAATCTTTTCAGTGCTTAGGGCCTCTAAAGGTCTTAATCCAGCCCTAGCAAGAACACAGCCTTGTTTGACTCCATTTGAAATGGGAAAGGAGTCAGTGAGATCTCCATTAAAAAGTACCTGACCTTGCATCCCCTCAGGAGATAAATGAATGATCTTTACCAGTTTTGGTGGGCAGCCAAGTTTGCTGAGGATCATCCATAATCCTCCTCTATTGACTATATTAAATGCTTTTGTCAGATCGATGATAGAACTGAACAAATTCATGTTTTGTTCGATACATTTTTCTTGTATTTGCCTGATACTGAAAATCATGTCTATGGTGCTACAACCAGGTCTGAATCCGCACTGAGTCTCAGGTAGATTGGCTTCTGAGACAGATGAAATCAGTTGATTCAGGAGGACACGAGCAAAGATTTTTCCAGCAACAGAGCGGAGAGATATCCCATGGTAGTTATCACAGACCATTTTGCTGCCTTTATTTTTAAATAACGGAAAAATTGTGGCATCTTTGAAGTCTTGTGGCATTTCTTCACTGTCCCAGATGTCAGTAAGGATCTTCCTGAGTGTTGTTACCACTTTTGGACCCGCAGATTTATATATTTCTGCCGGTATTCCATCTTTGATGAGCTCAGGAAAGTCCTCGGGCAAACTGATTGCCTTTTCTATTTCTTCAAGTGAGGGTGGTGAGTCAAGCTGGTGCTGAATGGGCTTTTGAGGTCTGAGATTAATAGGACTTTTTTCAACTGAGGACGGTCTGTTCAGTAGTTGGCTGAAATGTTCAACCCATCTGTGTTCTATGCCATGTTTGTCTTTGATGACTGTCCTGCCATCAGCCATCATGAATGAACCTGTGCCCACCTTTGAACGTCCATAGACTAGCTTCAAGGAATCAAAGAACTTCTTTGTTTCATTTGTTTCTGCATACATTTGAGTGTCTTCTGCTACCTTCTCTCACCGTTTATCTTGTATCATGCGTGGTTGTCTTTGTGTCTTGCTTTGCAGGTATTTAAATCTGTCTCTCTTTGAGAAGGACTGAATATAATTTTGCCGGATTTGAAAAGCCTCATTTTTTTCTTTCAAGAGTACTCTGATTTCCTCATCATTTTTATCAAATCAGTCACAGTGAGCCCTTTTCTTCCATCAGTTGCAGTTTTTTGTACTGTCTCTCTAAATTCCTCCCACGAGACAGGGTTATCACCAAGGTTGGTTTCTTGTGCACTTTGTAGCTTGTCTTGATAGGATGCATAATTTAGTTTAACAGTATCAGGGGACGTCTTGATTGTTTGGGGGCATTTCAGGCATGTGGGCACAATGTGTAGATTCAGTATTGACCTAATCATTCTATGATCCATCCAACATTCTGCTCCATGCATGGCTCTGGTGATCCTAACATCCCTTATTTGTAATTGTCAGGTTATGTTCTGCACACTTGCTTAGGAGTAGGAGACCATTTTTGTTCATTTTGCCAATGCCATTTTTCCCAATTACACCTTGACAGTTGTTGTTATCTTTACCTAGTCTTGCATTAAAATCTCCTAGGATGATTGGTTTTCACTTTGTGGTGTTGACTTGATGAAAGAGTCGAGATCAGAGTAGAAACATTCCTTAGCATCGTCAGGGTTTGTTAAGGTGGACACATATGCATTAATGATGGTAGCAAATCATGACTTATTTAGTGGTAACCGGAGTTTCATGAGTCTTTCGTTAATGCCTATTGGAAAGTCTTCAAGATATTGCAAGAGTTTGGTTTTAATGGCAATTCCCACTCCATGGATTCTATCAATGTGTGGTTCTTTTCCCTTCCAAAAGATTCTTTGTAACCCCCCAGCTGGTTCTGTTATAATGCCCTTGTCTGCCAATCTAGTTTCACTGAGCACTGCAATGTCAATGTCATACCGGGCTAGCTCTTTTGAAAGGAGAGCTGCTGTTCTTTCAAATTGAGAGGTATCATCTTTGTCTATCATAGTCCTGATGTTCCAAGCAGCAATCTTTAATGCTTTTTTAGTTATCTTTGTTTTTCGACTGTGTTGAGGATAATCAACCAGCCGCTGTAAACTGGCCGGATATAATTTGGGCAGGCAATGTTTGAGACACCTTTTTTCCTAGCCCCTTCCCTTACAAAGAGGGAGCAATGCAATCCTAAAAAGGCCTGCTCTGTCACCTGGAGTGTTGCCGAGCTTCCCCGCTGCCCTTGGGTCAGGGATGGGTGACAAATGTCCCAGGCCGCCAGTGTGCAGGCTTGTGGCTACGACTACCAGGAATCATCTTCACCTGTCGCTTTGCCATTCCCCCATCACCACAGGACTTTTGAAGAGAGATGTTCATGGCTGATGTGGGCATGAAGTTTATTAAAATGGGAGAGTTGTTGCACTGGGACAATCCCATTCTCTCGGCTTCTGAAGCTTGGCCCAGTGGCACAAAGGCTGTTACAACTGGTGGCTCTTTTAGCTGCAGTGGATAGCCAGGACTTTTGTAGTACCTCATCATGCCTTTTGCCTTCCACAATGCATTGCCGCACTGCTTTTCAAGCCATTGGACCAAGATATGGTTTCTTTCGCCTTGGCTACCAGAACAGTTCTCATATGCTTGGGAGGGCAATCCCTAAATCACCATCAGTTTCCGCACTTCCGGTTACCCTCACCTGGTTTAGCCCGCCTGCCGAGGCAGTTTACCGGGATGTGGCCACTGTTGCATACTTACAGCTACTTGGACCCAGAGGTGAGAGCTGGGTGTACAGTGAGGACCAGAGAGGAAAAGAACCACTCCAGGAGTGCGGCAGTTCGGATCACTCAAAGGTACTACCTCTCTCATACACCCCAGACATCCCTTTGTGTGAGTAGAAAGTTGGCAACCCGACTGTAATTGCTGCACCAGGTGGAACAGGCAGAAGGGCTGAGAACAGGGAGCCTGTCCCTGTGCTCTTGATTCTCTCCCTTCTGCCACCCAGGCAGAATGGAGGAGGAAGAGGTCTGATTTGAATGTAGAGGATACAAGAGCCAGTCCGGGGGGGCGGGGGAGAGAAAGGAGTCTGGAGAGACTGGAATGGAGGGAGGTGGAGAGAAACTGTGAGAGAGACTTGGAGGCGGGGAGACTGGGCCTGAGAGCAGAGTGGGGACTGGGACTGGCTGGGCAAGAAACCTGGGTGCTGTGAGGGAGGGCAGGCTATGATTTTTTGGATACAAGGAGGCTGAGACTGGTTGGGCAAGGAGCCTAGGAGTGGGAGCCCTGGTGTGGGGAGTCTGGAACTAGGACTGGGAGCCAGTAAGGGCAACAGGGGGGCCTGGGAGCCAGTTAGCTGGGGAGAGGTTGGATATGGGTCTGGGTAGTGGTAGGAGGACTGGGACTAGCTGCACAAGGAGACTGAGATGAGGAACCAGTAGCGGGGAGGAGAGACACATTTGACAAGGAGTGGGGCTGTGAGGGGAGAACTGGGACTGGCTGGGTAAAGAGCCCGGAACAAGGAACCGGAGGGGTTTGGGAGAGAGTGAGATTGGATGAGTAGCCTGGGAAGGGAGTCTAGGACTGGGAGCCGGGGGTAGGGAGGAGACAGATTGGAAAAGAAGCCAGGAGTGGGGAACTGGGAATGGCTGGGTAAAGGAACTGGGGACAGGGAGTTGGGGCAAGAAGGGAGGAACAGGGACTGGCTGTGCCAAGAGATTGGGACTGGTTGTGGGGAGGGGGAAAGACTTGGAATCAAAGGGGAAGATTTTGGCTTGTAAGGAAGCCTGGAGGGTGAGGCTAAGACTGGCTGGGCCAGGAGATTGGGACTGGGTAGGCAAGGAGAATGGGGCTGGGACAAGGAGCCAGGGGTAGGGAAGAGACAGGGCTAGAACAAGGACAGATTGGAGAGCAAGCAGCAGAATGGGTTGAGCTGGAATGTAATGGGCAGGAGAGTCTGTGCCCACTAGAGCATGCTTGCCTCCAGGGCCTGGAATGGAACCCAAGATTCCTGAGTCTCACCATTCCTCTGCTATCAACAAATATCTGTGAAATCCACTGGCAAGGTATGTGTCTGATCCCTCTCTAGTCTGGTCCGCATAGAAGCCAACAACTTACTATTGCTATTAGTCACTCTGTTAGCTCCTCTGCATGGTGGATCACAACATTTATGGAGAAGGGGGCTACAGACAACCTTAATTCTGGCATGTCCTTACTTTTGAGTGCTTGCTTTGCAACCTTAATGTTCTTTTACAAAGTTTTCAGTGTAATTATTATTATTATTATTATTCCTATTATTGATAACTTGTCCTATGGTAGTACTTAGGAACCCCAGTCATGGACAAAGACCCATTATGCTGTGTGCTGTTCAGATGCACACCTCTCCCCCCCACAAAAAAACACAACTTTTTTGTTTTCCTTCCTGCTACTTCTGTCAAATTTTTGTAATGGCTTCACTTATATCTTTTATTTTTAAGCATTAGTGCTAACAGAGCTCCATGCTGCCACTAGTATATTAAGCTTGGTGTTTTTAAACCCTGCTCAGAACAGGAGTAAAGGATATGGTGGAAAGAACACCTGAACACGGTCTACACTATAGCCAGCATTTTCTCCCCTGAAACGTTGGTAACAACACTGAAACATTTTAGCAAAAGCTGTCTAGTGTAGGTAAGACCTAAGTATTATTATCGCCAATTGACAGATAGGAAAGAGAAAGAACAGTTAAGGGCATGATTCCAAAGCTAGCAAAGACAATGAGAGTCTTTTTATTAACTTCAGTGGGCTTTGGATCAGGTCCTAAGTGATTTTTCACGTGGTCACAGAACCGATTTCTGATGTATGATTACAATTTAGGCTTTTCTAGTGCCCAGCCCTGTGCCTGATCACACATCTCTTTTATGAGAGGCAGTGTGAGCTACAGAAGATCATTAATAGCTACTTAAAGAATTAAATAGATTTATACCAATTATTTTTGCCCCAGGGAAAAGGTATCTATTTAATAGTTTTAAATTACTTCCTTAGGTTTATTATTTTTAACTAACGTTTTGTCAGTCTGGCACATTAGCTGAGCACAGAACATGGCTCTGTGTTTGTATCACTATCCCTTAGAAGCTCGGTTTACGGGCCATCTCCACCAGAAACTTGAAGGCTCACATGGGGAAGCATTGTAGCCAGCAAAACTGCCCATACCCTTAAGGGACTGTTAATTGCAGTGTGCATTTTTACAGTAATTTTATTTTCTAATTTAGATTGCATCTTTGCAGTTTAATTTTTCATCCCTAATTATTATTTATGTTTCATCATTCATATGTTACGAATGGCTTGCTGCTACCTACAGTATAACTCCAAGAAGTACGTATCACATGCATAATTTAAATAATGCATTTTAAAAATCTGGAGCATGCACAGTGGCCTACTTACATTTTCTGTAGCTAGTTCACTTTATCATGTACTCAAAAACTGTTTGCTTACAGCATGTGCATGGATTTGCAATTGTAATAACAACAGATCAGTTTACATTTTTGGTTTGTTTTTTTATGTAGGGTAAAGGCCATAAGAGAGAGAGAAATCTTTTATGCAAAACACATCTAGGATAGCTGAGGGTGTCTAAAATAAAAAACAGACACCTGAAGAGGGTTTTGTACTTGCAGGAAATACACCCTCCAGATATGCATATGCTAAATACTGCACTGGTGACTCATGCATGAAAACTAATGTGTCCATCTGCCTTGAAATGTTTGTATATAATCTGAATAAGAACCATTTTTTTCAAACTCCAGTTCCAGCTGGCTATGCAGCATTCTTAGACGGCACATATTGTGTGCATCTCTGCAAATCTTAATTACCGTGTTTTCTGCTTAGATACCATGGAAATAGATGCCCTCAAATACCATAGATAGAGAGAGACAGTCTGTTTCATAATTGCTCTCCAACAGCAAGCCTGTGAAAATAATTAACTGCAGGTGTCAAAGTAACATTGCAGGCCCCCTTCTCTGCTGCTTTGCATCCCATATAGTTATTACACCTGCGGAAAATGAGTGCAAAGTAAGCGTAAAATGCTGCCGATCTTTGCGTCCCCACTTTGCACAGGTGCCAAAGAGTGTACAAGCTGCAGGAGAGTGAGAAATCAGGCTCTGTGGTTCTGCTCTGACTCAAAAGCCTGATAATTCTGAGTTAGGGTAAGAACCCTGGGAGCGTGCTGGATTCAGTCTGAGGGGCAGCTAGGTAAGCAGAGCAACATGCATTCAGATATTTCAATGAACTCCCCTTGGCAGTGCTTGTGCCTCTTTTGTGTTCACTTTCTGGTACCATTGGAGCCACTGAGTTTGACCTGAATGGTGGCAGAAAGGGACTTTTTCAAAGGCCAGTACATGTGAGATTGTTGCCCTCAGTTCATATGTTTTTGCACCGGCAGATAAAGAAGCTATATTTGTTGTGTAAATTATGTGTCTAATTCCAAACCACACTACTTCATGCTGGTACCTTGTCAAAATGCTGCACTTCAGCCAGGTGGTGAAGTTTTCCACATTCATCATCTGATCTACCTCACTATTCCTGACCTGTCTCCTTTCTGTCCAAATTAAAATCCCCTCAAACATCTTCTTGAGGATGTCTTGCCATCAACTCAAACCCAAAGGGGCTAAAACAGAGCTCTTAATCCTCCCCTCTTAAACTCTCCTCCCCACACCTCCTTTCACAATCGCTCTGGGCAACACTATAATCCTGCTGGCCAGTCAATTTCATAACCTGAGCATCATCTTCAACTTGGAACTCTCTCTAGGTCCTCACATCCAGTCTAGGTCTAAATCTTGTCAGTTCTTTCCGCATCATGTCTCTAAGATATGGCCTTCCCTAGCTGACCATAGAGCCAAAACTCTCATCATCTCATGTGTCGATGACTACAACAGCCTTCTCTCTGGCCCTGAGAAATGCAGTCTTCTCGTATAACCATTCAGAATGCTGCTGTAAAGATAAAAACAACAAGGAGTCCGGTGGCACCTTAAAGACTAACAGATTTATTTGAGCATAAGCTTTCATGGGTAAAAACCCTTTACCCACGAAAGCTTATGCTCAAATAAATCTGTTAGTCTTTAAGGTGCCACTGGACTCCTTGCTGTTTTTATCTTTACAGACTAACATGGCTACCCCCGATAGCTGTAAAGATAATTTTTCCTAGCCCATCATATTAACCATGTTGCCCCTCTCTTTGGATCACTCTAGCGGCTCCCCCAGAAATATTGTAGCCAACATAAACTACTTGTCTTCATTTATAAGTCTCTTCATGGCCTATCGCCACCCTGCCTATCATCTTTCATTTGTTGTTGCGATGTTGACTCCCACCTTTGATTGGTCCACATTGTCAGCCTTCATTGCCTACTTTTCACATTTTCAAACAAGCACCTTATGCTTTCTCCCATGCTGACCCTCACGCTTGAGACAAGCTCCCCATAACCATCTGCAAAGCTACCTCCTTACCCACCTTCAAATCCCTCCTCAAAACTCTCCTTTGCTGTGATTCCTACACTAAATTTGACTGTGGTTAGGCTGCTGGTGTGCAGAGCCCACGGCCTGTTATGTCGGCCAATATTGTCATTGTTTCCTTGTCCTTGCCTGTCTGTGTCCATTAGTTGTCTCTTGTTTATACTTAAATGTAAGCTCTTTGGGACTGGGATAGTCTTTTTGTTTTGTGTTTGTACAGCCCCTAGCACACTGAGGTCCTCCTCCATGACCAGGGCTCTTAGGTGCTATGGTAATAATAAAATATTGCATTTGACTACGTTTTCCTATATAGTATCTGATTCAGTCAGATGACTTTAGTCACCTCTGCACGTTGTAAGGCCCTCTACCTCTCAAGCTGCCAAGGCCCAAATATGGGATACAATGTGTGACAAAGGCCTAAAATGAGAGGGACGCACGTTTATGCACCAAACTTTAGATACCATGGGATGCCTTCCTTTGGCATAAATAACTGTCTCTACAACGTCAGCTTCATGATTCTACAAGTCTGAGATAAACTTTGACAATATAAGTAAGGGCCACACTGATTTTATGTAGAACAGAGGTGACTTTGGGACTAGCTTAAGTGATTTACCTCAAAATGGTGACACTTGAGAGATCTGGTGGTCCCTCCAGCTCCTCAATGGCTAGCATTAAAAGGCACAGTATGGGCCACCATGTCAGTATGGTAACCTCCTCTTTAAATAGGATACCAAGCTTTTTCAGAATGGCTGTGTCTGACTTGCAGCAACGCTGTGTCTGTTTATTAACACCAGTTCTGGCTCTCTGCTTTTCATGCCTTTCTGTGAACTGCTGTGTCCCATCTTTCATCCTCCATCACATAATCCTCCTCTAATCCTTTGGATCTGGAATGGGGCCTTCCATGTACATTTGTCATTCTAATTTGTCAGAGAAATGTGGAAAATATCCTTTCTCACTCAGATCAAAGTCTGTGGCTTGTGGTCCACTGCCGAGTTTCACAAGGAGAAAAGTTCAGGGGAATTTATTCTTTTCATTTATAAAATCAGTAAAATGGATCATCAAGAGTGTTGTGAGGGCAAGTTAATTAATATCTGTGAGGTGCTGACAATGGAGCTGGGGATCACATAAATATCTAGACTCTTTGTGTGTCTCCAGCTTTCCTTTATTATAAATAACTATCATTACACTCACATTGTAGTAAAGTGGCTATGATCAGGTTAACTGGGTTACTCAGAGTATTATGGGATGGCACCATGCTCGCCTCCTTCCTTGCTTCCTATTTAGTCAGCAGGAGTCCCCCCCATCGTCCCCCCGCTCGCCTCATTGTGATGCAGTTAAATAAACAAGCAAGTTCCCAGCCTGCAGTCCTGTAAGCAGACTTATTTTTGTTGCACTGAGCTGTCCCTTTACAAAACATAGCATTTACCATTCAAGGGGCGGAAGAATGGATTTACAAACATTAATTAGCCCTTATAAGCTGTGAGGCAGGCAAGTGTTAATTTTATTACACTCATTTTAAAAATAGGTGAACTAAAGCACAGAGAGACTAAGACTAGATCTTTAATGGTATTTAGGTTCTTAAAGATTAATCTAGGTGTAAATGGGACTTTCAGAAGCACCTTGGCTAGTTTTAGCTCAGGTGAAGCATCCCCCCTGCACAGTACTACCCATGCCAGACCCACATAACTGCTTCCACAACAGAGGCGTACTAGGTCATGTGTTGGGAGGGATTTCTGGAGGGATAGCCCATGGTTCTTGGCAGTGTATTAAACTGGGCTGCTCTGTGAATTCATTTGCAGGGTGCTCTCTCCCTTCCACAGAGTCACTGCCTGTGGCAGTGGCAGGAGAACAATACTTTATATAAATAACTTCCAAGAGGAATGTCTCATTATTAATGCAGACAGTTCTGAAGGCAAAAGTAAACAGCATTTGGCAGCAAGGTCTTCCAGTGAGATTGTCATTTGCAGGCTGAATTCCTCAATGACAAAGTGATTCATAGCACGCCCAACTGAGTTCTCTGCCAGTCCGTTCTCTTCTGTAAATAGAAAAGTATTATTTTGGGTGCATTTTCCAAATTATGGGTCTTACTGCTATCACAGCACAGCTTCACCCAAAGACTGGTGTTTCTAAGGATTCTGGGCAAAGGTAGACAGGACTAGTGGCAGGAGCTTGGTAGGCAGGAACAACTGCCAGGGTTTGGAGTCCATATCAGGACCAATAGTCAGTCAGGCCAAGCGTCAGGCTGAAGGGCAGAGCCAGAGACAGGTTGGGGCTCAGGCCAAGGGTCAATAGCGGTTATCAGGGTCCATGTGGGTATTCCAGGGCTTGAGTAGCAGTCAAGGTCTAAGTCAGAGCTGAGGTCAATACCAGGAGATCAAGAATAGAGAATGCAGGGTGGTCATGGCAGCTAGCTAATGACCCATATTGTTGCCTGGACACTTCCTGGAATGCTCCTTGGGTTTATAAAGGACAGGGAGCCAATCAGGTGCTGTGAGGCTGCTGTCTGTTAAACCCCTTGAGGCGGGGCTTCCTGTGGTCTGTGCCCTCACTGGGTTGTGAGTAGGGAAGCCCAATCTGGTTACAGCTGCTGCTGAGTGGCTGTGTGGAGACGTTCACTACCAACTCTGCAGGCCTGATTTTGAGACCTGATGAGCCTTACAGTGTCAGCTCCTGGCCAATTAGCAGCACAGAAGGAGGATTTCTTGCATGGCATCTCTGTCCAAATGCTCTGGAAGTCAGCAGGCAAATGAGAGGTTAAAACACAGTGTGAAAGAAGAGAGGAGTTAGACAGGAAAGTACAGCCCTTTTGGGATAGGAGTGGAGGACTAACAGCACCCATGCTTGATTACCCTGTGGCCTCCCTGCGAAGTAAGTGGGTTGCCAACCTGGGATGAAGCAAGACCTCAAGTCTATAACCTCAGCCATATCTGCTAACTGAGGCTTAAAGCACCCACAAGACCAGGTTAGAGGTTTTTCCACGTGAACAGACGGGGGGCTAGAGGCAATGCCTGGGCTAACTCTGCAGTGAAGACAAACCCTACGTGACTAGTTCAAGGTCACAAAGTGAGTGAGTGGCACAGCCAGTTGGAGCCTTGATGCCCAATCACTTCCTCTAATCATTCTGATTCTCAGCTCTGGGCAGCATTCTCTTCCCCAAGCACATTGTCTTGCAATCTGTATAGTGCTGATCAAGTGTACAGGCCCCTAACACTGAGCTAAGGAACAAATTCAATAGCCGTTTCCACTGCAGGGCCTGTGACACACCACTGAACACTCCTGATTCCGTCTAGCAGAGGACAGTGATATACAGACACAACCTTAAATTGGGAAATAAAATAAATGGGGGGGGGGTTATATTTTTTTAAAAAATTGGTTACAAAATTAAATCTGGCTAAGACATTTTTATGCACAGCCCTGAGCAATTAAAAAAGGAGGTTTTTTGTTTTTGTTTTATAGCTCCGTTAGAAAGCCCTGGATACATATGTTTATATTGAGAGCACTGACAAAAGCTTAGCAGAAGAATAATAGTGTCATAAAAGGCGACACTATAATAGTCTACTTGATACATTCAGTAGATATTTGGCAGTAGCTGGGAAAAGTAATGAAGATAAGGAAAAATGGTGTTAATCAGACTGACAATTGTTTATCCCAAACTAAGCAGTGATAATAAAAGAATCAGCACTTGGAGGCAATGCGTGTGTAATGGGCTGAATGAGAAAACAGACATGTTGGAGTGGAAATTGGGAGACCATTTTTTTTTGTTTTTTTACACTTCCAGGAAAACACACAGGATGTTCCAATGCTGGGGTCACTCAACTAGGAACCTAATGTACAATTTGCAACTCACCTTTATGCCAACTTTTTGGATCTATTGTTTTCAGATGGAACCAATATATTGCTGAGCCTGTCTTATGATTTGAAGCACGTTACCTCTATGAGCTTGTAATTAACCTTTCCAAGAAACCTCTATGCTGAATTATTGTTCCGGATCCCAAGAGGCAGACATGCTGCTTTTGGCATTCAGGAAGGGTTTAGTTAACAAAACATTATGCTAGTCTTGGGGGAGTTTAAGAACCAACCTGAAACTTGAGCCAAACTGGAATGTTATTTTGTTTTGAGGTTCAAAATATGTTCAGTTAATTTTCTCTTAAATAATTTTTCACTTTTGCACACCTTTGCACCTTCTGGGTTTGGGTATGGACTAGGACTGGCTGCCTCTTTACCATAGGAAAGGCTGTTCTCACAGCATTTCCAGCCTGAATGAAACTAGGAAACAGCAGAGATTTCATGCAAAAGGCTCCTCTTGTTTGATCTCCCGCTCAGTTCTACTTACACACAGTCTGGATAAAATATGACTAAGTATCAATTATTTGAGGGAGCATAACTGGACTAGATCTCAAGCCTCAGGAGTGTCATAAATAAAGGGAAGGGTAACCACCTTTCTGTATACAGTGCTATAAAATCCCTCCTGGCCAGAGGCAACATCCTGTTACCTGTAAAGGGTTAAGAAGCTCAGCTAACCTGGCTGGCACCTTACCCAAAGGACCAATAAGGGAACAAGATACTTTCAAATCTTTGGGTGGGGGAAGGCTTTTGTTTGTGCTCTT
Organism: Natator depressus; assembly: GCF_965152275.1. NCBI lineage: Eukaryota > Metazoa > Chordata > Testudines > Cheloniidae > Natator > Natator depressus. The sequence continues at coordinate 242,690,828 of NC_134235.1, read as the reverse complement.
TGTTTACGTGTTGTTCCCCCTTGGGACTGAGAGAGGCCAGACAGAAATCCATCTTCTCCAACCCATCCTAATCCAAGTCTCCAATATTGCAACTAGTATAGGTAAGCCAGGCAAGGCGGATTAGTTTATCTTTTGTTTTATGTTAATTTTCCCTGTGTTAAGAGGGAGGTTTATTCCTATCTTCTGTAACTTTAAGGTTTTGCCCAGAGGGGGATCCTCTGTGTTTTGAATCTGAATACCCTGTAAAGTATTTTCCATCCTGATTTTACAGAGGTGATTCTTTTACCTTTTCTTTAATTAAAATTCTTCTTTTAAGAACCTGATTGATTTGTCATTGTTCTTAAGATCCAAGGGTTTGGGTCTGTGGGTCTGTGTTCACCTGTACCAATTGGTGAGGATTATTACCAAGCCTTCTTCAGGAAAGGGAGTGTGTAGGGCTTGGGGAGATATTTTGGGGGAAGATGTCTCCAAGTGGTCTCTTTCCCTGTTCTTTGTTTAAAACGCTTGGTGGTGGCAGCATACTGTTCAAGGATAAGGCAAAGTTTGTACCTTGGGGAAGTTTTTAACCTAAGCTGGTAAGAATAAGCTTAGGGGGTCTTTCATGAGGGTCCCCACATCTCTACCCTAGAGTTCAGAGTGGGGAAGGAACCCTGACAGGAGAGTTTGGGGGTGGGTTGGGTTAATACATCATTCATCAAGTCCCTTGATATGGGGGGCATCTATTGAAGTACTCTTTACTTACACTCCAATCCTGCGATTAGTAGTATGGTATGGACAGCTGCATCCATGCAGAGACTGATTAAAGCCAATGGGGCTCCGTGTGGGTATAGCAGACCTCCCACACTGTCAGGATCAGGCTATTGTGATATTCAGGCAAAATCCCATTCATTTCAGTAGGAGTTTTACCTATCTAGCTCCAGTATATCTCTCTAGGCATTTGCAATGTACTGTGTACATCATGTTGGTATTTGAGAATATTTAGATAACAAGATTGAGAACTGACTAAGAACTTCAGGCTTTGATCTATGGATTTTAGCAATGCCCCGCTGGCCAAAAAAATGATCATGATCTATAATTCACTTTATTTTAAAGAATTCTGGCATCTCTCCAATAATTTTACACAGACACAGTTCCAGGTGCCAAAACTAGAAAGAGTAAAAAACAAAATGCTTATAACCTTCAAGTTATTTCACAACTAAATTGATGATGCAGTATATAATTACAGCTCCCATTTGCTTTTCATTAAATTGTTTGAGATTGCAATTCATCTTCAGAAATTATTAATCAGTTTAAATTCGCATGTGAATATGTCCAAACAAGTACCTAAACATTCAAAACATTAATATTTACTTCTAATTAAGAGTTGGGATGCAAGTTTAATTGTGTTTCAGTAATAAATACACAGTAGCTCCTGCAACATTTTGAGAACTGGACAGTACATTATACCTAATAAAGGTCACAGTCAGCAGTGAGTGACTTTTATTGTCTCCAGTAGTGTACTTCTGTGACTTCCCTCTATTATCACAGCCTCAGTAGCCTGATAAGCAGTCCATACTATGCTTATTAATGCATAGTCTACTAGGGGCTTATATAATAGATATGTTTATGAGACCGTTATGAATAACAGACAGAACCTGCTGCTTGCAAATGACCATTTGCCCCAGCTGGCTGTACCTTTTCTGTTTGAAAGCTGAAGTCTGATGAGGTACTAAAGCTGATTCCAAGTCAGTACAGGATTTAAAGTTTCATTTATACATCTGTGGTAGCCACTGTGAAGAAAGATTGGGTCCCTCTCTTTTTGGAGAACAAAAGCGATCTCTCCTTATCAAAACAGGTTAAACAGAAAGTATGCATCTTCATTTCTGTTGTTGTTTTTATTTGTCTTGAACGTAGAATCTCCAGCCAGCCCAAATTGCAGGAGGGGCTCTAGAAACACACAAGGCTGGTTTGTGAATTCCTTACTCTCCTTGTTGAGCAGTTACTCAAGAAGTCCAACCGACTCCAGTGGGAGTACTCACGTGACTTCCCAAAGTATGTTAAGGAATCAGAGCACATGAAGGTGTTATCCATGAAGGGCCCTCAGCTCTGGAATTCACTGCCCCCAGTTTGTCCATCAGCATGTGAGTCTGTTGACCTACAGGCAGAGTGCTGGACTCATCCATTCTATTAATGATTTGCCTGAGGGGGTGATTGGGGTGGGATTGCTAGGTCTTGGGAACTGACCTTTTTTTCTTTTCATTTCTTGGACAAGAGGCAAAACGTATGGTATTTCTTATACTAATTTCCTGCTGTGTAACCCACCCCATCCTTTATGTCAGCATTGAATTTGTTCCTCTATATACTGTTTCCATTTGTTAAAACACCAAATAGAAAAATGACAAAAAAGTTCAGCTAACGGTTACTGAGTTCTGATAGGGGTAGAAAACAGCACCAAATAAGCAAAATTCCGCTGGTGGGTCTGCTCTGTAGATCTAAGTGGCACCTTCTTTACTTGATCCTCAAGCAGAACGGCCACTGATGACACATTACCCTTTGGGTTCCATGGCTAGAGGCCTGGCAAGAAGCTCAGCATGCATCCCTCCGCTCTGTGCACGCGTCTGGGATGCTCCTTGGACAGGAAGAAGGGATATCTTTTGTTCCAACCTTGGCTTGTAGTTATCTCATAATTTAGGAAGCTGCCCTGTAATCAGTTTCTCTCTTACCTCTCTACTCTCTCTCACTCTTACATGTCTCCTTTGCATTGCTGAAGGACATGGGGGAGAGGGAACCAATGGAACCTTGTGTTCCCCTCCATGTAGAGGAGGAGCTGGCTGGCATGGCATTTCCTATTGCACTGCATATACTCCCCACTCCAGTGCTCAGCTCTGACCTACACTAGAAAACTGGTGTGATCTATTTTCTAAAACCCTGAAGTTAAAATGATACTGGCCACATTTTCTCATTGTCTGCACTTGCAGCTAAACCACGCTCAGCACCCACTGTCAGCAATGGGTCATTCTTCTAGTGGGAGCTAGGTTGTAGAATGGAAACAGTATGCTGAGGAACAGTCCAGGGAAGTGCTCCTCTTCAGTGCAACCTCCTGGGAACAAGATCCCTAAACATCCACCAGGGTGGCAGGAGGCAGGAACCACGAGTGGACGTTTCATGCCCTGATATGATGGCATCTACATTTCAAATGTGTGGTTCGTTGGATTTGTACTAGTCTCAAACAGCTGGTCAGTCTTTGTACTTCATTTTTCATGATGGCAGCTGCTCTGTGATTGCACTTGCCTACCTAATAAGCTGTAACTGAAAACCTTTTAATTCACAAAATTATGTCACTGGCTTGACTAACTGGAATGATGGAGAGCAATTTACCGAGCTAAAGCAGTCACATCTAAATGGCTGAGTTAATGGAACATGTATTTATGGTTAAATTATTTACTGTAATTGTTTCAATGTTATGCAAATTGATTTTGGGTTGCAGTTGAGGAGAAACTTTTTTGCCAGTACTTATAAATTAATATTTATTAAGTCTTTTTCAAATGCTTGGGAACTGAGGCCTCTTAAAAAGTAATGTTCTGGATTTGGAAGTGCTGGGGACCATGACAGCTTTTAGCAGTACAGAACTATTACATCCTACCTGAGGAATGAACATCTTACAGTGCCTTTTGTGATGGGATTGGCTGGCATCTACTTCCAACATGTTAGCAAGATCTGTAAGTGAAAGCCTGGAGCAGCAGCTGCCAGCAGGGCTGAGAGAAGAGGTTTACACTTCAGTGTTCAATGCAACCAGTTTTCATTCAATGACCTTGGTCAATGAAAAGAGTAGGTCTTTACTGCATAAGAATAAATGGGAAGCAAGGTACAAAAGTCATTTCCTTGAACGAAGTGGCTAGTAGAGAGTTATTATGGATAAAATTTTCAAAAGCACCTGAATGATTTAGGAGCTTATGGCCCATTTTCAAAAGTGACTTGATAGAGCTAGATTTTCAAAGGTATTTAGGCACCTAAAAAAGCAGATAGGTGCCTAGTGGGATTTTTCAATCGTACCTATGTGCCTAACTCCCATTGATTTTTGCTCCTGGCTCATTTAGACACTTTCAAAACTTTAACCTACAAGCCTAATCGAGATGTAAATGTGAAAATGGAATATTTATGACCCCTCTTCTCTGACAAGACTTGGACACCTTACATTTGTAACCGTTTTCTGTCGTGCTATACAGTACTTGTGTGGGTTGAGACAGGTAAATACTTACCTACTTCACAGGGGTGTTGAACGGTAAACTTAGTTGGTATTTATAAGACATTTTGATGATGTAAAGGGTTCTATCAGTTCTAGAATAAGAACTGCTAAAGTACAATATTCTAGTGTTTATTCATTGATACCATTTCTGAGGGCTGAGCTGTGGCAATTCTCCCTTACCTACCATTTCTGCAGGCAACATGCTGCCCTTTTTTACTTTAGCAACAAAGACTGAGGTGCACAGGGAATCCTCTGGGGCTTGTTGATCAACTGAGAGGAACGGTGGCCTGAGATGTAGTCTGAGGGTTGAAGACCGTGATTAATCCCCAGGTAGGGCCCTGTGCCAGTAATTATTATAAAATGCTAGAAAAAACAGATACATCATTTTTAATGAGTAATAGTGTTCTAAACTATAGATAATTGACCTGCACATGAGCCATTCATATCGGCAAAATCTCCCACCATATTGTTCCTTTTCTAACTCACAAGACACAGGCTTTTCTGGTACATGACCGAATAAGGGGAAATATGGCATCTTTCACCAGTAATCTATGATAGTGGAAGTGGCTGGAGCCTAGCATTTGACGTAAGTAAATTATAAAAGTTTTGAAAATGCACAGCAAGAATAATTGCACTTAACTATTTTAGTTTTGTTTTCTTAACAATGAGGTGCATACACAATATGTACCTTTTATTATTCATTGCCCTTTCTAAAAATAATTGAGCTTTGGCAAGTGTAGCCAGGTGTAATTTGGAGGACTGCTGTGTTTTCAGTCCTTACGAGGTGAAATTCCCAGAAGAGATGGGTGGACTGTGGCCAGGCTACTGTATGTTGTAGGTGAATAATGATGACTCCCTGTTCAGCATTGACTTTTTCCAGCAATATCGCTGCTGCAAAGGACATATTTACATCTGTGTAAAAGATGGGCCTGAAGAGTGCAAGGCAGTAGCTTTGGGATGCCTGGATGTCTGCTTCGTGGTTATGTTTGCACCGTTTGGTTTGAAAGACTCCTTTCTTTTGACAAATGTTGCTTGCAATGAATCTGTTGTCTCTGCCAGAGCCTAGTTACAAGTTTTGTGGAACAATTAATTAAACTCCCATCCATACTATAAATTTGCAGGCCTGGCTTTGTTTTATTAGTTCCACAAATATTCATCTTTTAAAAATACAGCTGTGGAGAACATACATTGACTTCTGGGTTCTAACTTCTTCCCTCAGTGAGTGTATTCATTTCTTACTAGCATTGTGTTGCACAACACAATCCTTCTCTCACTTTCTTTCAGGTGAATCTGTGCAATACATCAATGCAATAAAGTTTATTTACTGCAGACAAATCATGGTCCCATTAATGTCAGTGTGGGTTATGCCATTGATGTCAAGAGGATCATGATTTGACTCTTCATATAGAGCACAATAGTTCAGCTAACATGTATACCTGCCCTGATCTGTGCTCAGAACTCAAACCAAATCTTTGGCGGTTCAAGAACATTTGGTTAGCCATTTAAAAGTTAGTTTACATTTTATTCTCCTTTGCATGTCCTGGTTATGGCTGGGATTGGAAACAGAAATGCCAAAATAGCACAAGAGAGACAAGGTGGTTGAGGTAATGTCTTTTACTGGACCAACTTCTATTGGTGGAAGAGGCCAGACCTGAAGAAGAGCTCTGTGTAAGCTCAAAATCTTGTCTTTCTCACCACGAGCAGTTGGTCCAATAAAGATATTACCTCAGCCACCTTGTCTCTCTGATATCCTGGGCCCAAAATGGCTACAACAACACCGCAAACAAAAATAGCAACAAACAAGAAAGACTGAGGATCTGGCCTTATATGTGACATGCCTTTAATCCTGAAGAGTCCAGACTGCTTTCCAAATATATTAAACTGACCTATATCTGGGGATATTTTCATTCACTTAAATGCAGCCATCTCTGAGTGAAATATGTCAATCATTTATCAGTGTTTAACAGCAATTCTGTGTAACAGTTTAGGACGGAGTGAAAAATGGATCTAATAAGTATCTAATTAGAAGAGCAGGGAGATTTAGACAGAAGGTCTGAGCTGGAGTTTGATTAGGACATGAGGATTAACACCTCTTCTGTTACACAAAGTGTCATGTGAGAAGACAGTTAATAAACCGTATAGACTATCCCCAAATTCAGAACACTGGCAGTCCATGAGGGATGGTCTATGATAGGTGGAGGACATTGCTTTTGCAGGAGAAGATGGCTGAGGAATAGAAAGGAAGCATGAGGAATTATTATAGGTAGCATAAGAAAATTGCTGCAAGTAAAGGGTGCTACACTGGTCCCATTAAAGTCTTTTTCAAAATTCCCATCAATGTCAATGGGTCCAGAATTTGGCCCTTCTGTCTTTGAACAATTTCTTCCCAGGAGCCAGGACAAGAAATTCCAGGTGATCTAGGAAACCACAGAAGATGTACTTCTGGGTCTTTTTTTAAATGACTCTTTTTCCTGCTTGACACTGGCAGATGTGCTGCTAGGCATGGTGATGATAGCCTTAAGGTATGTCTTCACTGCAGAGTTAACCTGGGCCCATATGTGGGCATTGCCCCCACCCCTCTCTTGTCCCACAAAACCCCTCTCATTTGAGTTTGGTGGTGTTTTCAATCCTGGCTAACTGGTTCTCAGTCTGGTAACCCACCCAATCTTGCAGTGAAGATACAGGTTAAACTACTCAAGTGCTTGATTGTCCTCCAGTGCCTTCCCACAATTCCCTCCATGTGCCCAGAAGGTCAGGCAAGTTCTTCCACAATTCACTGGAAAAGAATTAGTAGCAGCTCAGCTTACAGCCCCATAAAGAATCATGGATACACCCCTAGACGTCCTAGCAACGCACATGGGTGAGAGCAGCACAAGTGAGGACACAGCAAGTTGTGGCTGGTCACTCTCAGACTAGGCCAGCCCAGGTGCTTAGTCCCGGATGCTGATCACTCAAGATAATGCTGCAGTGAAGATGCAGCCTCAAGGTCCCAGCTCCAGACACATGCTTTGAGCTTTCCTACATGCTGCTCTGAACATGTATCCTATCCAGTTGTGAGAGAGAGAGACCTCAATATTGATGCAAAAACTATAACCTAACTTTAAAAATTATTAGGTTGTTATAAACTTGTTTGTGTCTGTACTGAATATTAATATGGAGCTACAAGTGTGTTATAGTCAGGATTCTTGAAAACATAACACACATGGTTATCTAGTTATATTACAAAATGTTTAAACAATTTTATTTCCTGTTGAATGCTAATAAAACTGAAAGAGTGACTCAGAAAATAGACTGAATAAAAAGAAAGAGTTAAAACTCTAACATGATAAGTTCTGAGAATCTCTTGCCATAAAGACAAAGTAAATATAATTGTCAAGAAAGAATTACAACTCTCATACATACATGCATTAACAAACCATATTCATAAGATTAAGAGGCTCCTTAGGACAACCCACGAAGGTACTGAGCCAGTGAAAAGGTGTCAGAAACCAATTGTGAATCTAAACAAGCCTGGAAGAAGGGTGTTTCCCTATAATCTCATGGAAATAGAAAAGTATCTAAACCCCCACAACTCTGAAGTGAGTGTTCCTCTCTCTCTCTCTCTCTCTCTCTCACACACACACACACACACACACACACACACCTGCTTGCTTAAATAGCAAAACACTCCAAAACTCATCCTGGCCATCTCTACAAGCAAGCTACACAGGCAGCTAAGACTAGAAAAGACTCAAACAGAAACCAACCCAAAGAAAACTTCCTTGTAGAATAGTGTACTCACCACCCACGGTGCCCCCTTGTATTAGGGTTTGAGTCACAATGGGTCCTTGTCTCCAGAGCCTACTGCTGGCTAGCTGCCTCTCACTGAGTCGTCTGTGGCTCAGCCCTCTGAACACATAAAGTTCAGGTCCCTTCTGGGGTAACAAGAAGGCCCATCTGAAAGTTTGCAAACATCCCAACACAAAAGAGTCTTCAGACCCCCTCTTGGGCTATTCCTCAGTTTATCCTTTGCGGTCTGTCTTCAGCCCCACCCTGAGGTTGATATTCCTTCCATTGGGCTTGCATGTCCTTTCCTCAGGGGCTGGTAGGGAACCCAGGCCCCCCCTCTACTCTGGGTTCCAGCATAGGACCCCTGTATTAAGCAACTAGGTCTGCTTCCTCAGACATGCTGCTCTTTCCCTGGGCTACCTCTTACTCTAATCCTGGCCCCTTGTGCTGTGTTCCCTCAGCTTGTATCCTTTTGTTCTCAAGCATCTGGCTTCTCTTTGCTGAACTGCTCTTCTGCCCCGCTTAGGCTCCACTGAAGTACTTTTAACTCAGGGCTTCCCTCACCCGACCTGCTCTCTGTGGGTTTCTCTAGACCGGAGAGTCCTTCTTCTCTGCAGTCTCCCTCCTCTTTCCCTCCCTTCTGCCATTTGCACCCTGCTGTTAGCTGCCTTAAACTCCTGGTTTTCCCGGGACTCTACTGACAGAGAGCCGGAGATCCATGCTAACCTTGCCCTGACAAGTTAGCATGCTGAATTTAAAACAGGTTGCAATTTTAGTTGTGTGATTAATGCCATCTGTCACATACTCTTTGTAAATGGTAGGATGCAAGGTTGCTACTAGTGGGTCAGGCTTCTGTGCCAGATATGGACTGACTATAGAGCTTCCATCAATGGGGAGAGATATTAGAGATGTGTTCTCTTTAAGACATTTTACCAGCTAAAGTAAGGTATGCAATGTTGTAGCCCTGTCGGTCCCAGGATATTAGAGAGACAAGACGGAAGAAATAATAGCTTTTATTGGTGAGGTGAGGTAAGGTAAATCACACCTGGCGCCACCTAGCAGCTGATTGTAATACAGTATTAACATTTCGTTTCATCACCTCCTTTAAGTTCGACATTCCTGCTATTTACAAAATTTACACTATCTTTAAAGTTCAATGTGTATCAGTCTGTTAAGTGTCTCTGAATTGTACTGGTTTTCTAATTACACAGCTTGAACATGTAACAGCTTGGTTGTCTGGCTGTCCATTAGTTGCAACAACTGTCTCTGGTTGGTCTAGAATCTTTGAATCTTTTTCTACAAATGCAGAACAAGAAGAGTTTATTGTTCATTCTGAGGAACAAACTGAAGATGCCAGTGGTTTTTGCTGAACTCTCCACTGTCTCTCTCAATAACTTATGATCTGGGCAATGAATTATTTTTCTTTATGACAGCTGAATTCTCCATCCAGTTTGACATATAAACAGTCACCAGGTTATAGACCTGGCAGTTCTCTGAGTTATAAAAGAGTTAAGCTATTTTTATCCAGTTTGGCTTCTCTCTCCATGTCTGGCCACTTTGCAGATAGATTCTTTCCCAAAGTTGGAACAATAGTTCTGATTTGTCTTCCCATCAGGAGTTGTGCTGGACTATATCCAGAGCTGCTATTGGTGCTGATTTGTAGCTCAGAAGAGCAAGGACTGGATCTTCCTGATGAAGGATTTTCTTGGCTGTCCATATAACTCTCTCAGCCTCTCCCTTCGCTTGTGGGTAATGCAGGCTGCTACTCATATAATCAAAATCATATTTCATTTGGAATTACTTAAATTCCACTGCAGTGAATTATGGCCATTGTCCGTCACTATTTGTTTCAGAATATCAAAATGAGCAAAAGTGCACTTCAGTTTTCAATAACACTGTGTCATATTATGTCTTTCAAGTAAATTATTTCTATACACTTGGAAAAATATTCCACTATGACCAGGTAATTATGTCTTCTGAATTCACAATAATCTGCAGCCAGTCTCTTCCAAGGTAGAAGTGTTGTTGTTATTAAATGTGTGGCTCCACTAATTAGGTGCCTCCTGGACCCTGGAGAGGATGTGGGGGAAATATGGGGCAGGTGGGGGTGGGGCCTAAATTTGGGGCATCCCAGTCCCAGCTGGGCTGCATGTGACTGCCAGGGAGAGACGTGGCTCTCCCAGTCTCAGCGGCTATCTCTCCGCAGCCCCAGCTGCGCTGCGGTGGCTGGAAGAGATGAGAGTCTGACTCTCAGTCTCTCCTACCCCCAGCTGGGCTGCAGCGGCCTGGAGAGACTTCTGGCTGGAGAATGACTCCAGTAACTGTGTTTTTTTAAAAAATAATCCAAATAATTCATCTCTTCTTCTCCTCCTCAAAACTGTCATTAAAAATCACATTTAATAACTATTTTTATATTCACAAAAGTGACAATGTATTATTTATGCCTAGCTTTTGCATTGGATGGCATTTCAGAATTACTTAACTGGTACATAGGTTAATTAATCTAGTTCCTAAAATGAATGCTACCTCCACCAACTGCTTAAATTATTTGGATTTAGCTTTGTCTGGGAACATGTATTATGGCTTTAAAGTTTGATTTGCAGTATCACTCTTGTATTTTCTAACCTGTCATGTCCCAGTTCTGGGGCTACGGTGGCCAGGAGAGATGCCTCTCCCCAGACACATTCTAAAACTTAATGGAAATCACTTAGAAATCTGGACAAGTGATTTCAATTAAGTTTTAGAATGTATTTGGGGAGAGGTATTGGAAACCATTAAGGCCAGATCTTTGCTATCTGGTACAGTTCTAGCTCTTCAGAGTACTTCCATTGACTCGTAAGTAGCAAGTACTAGGTTTGGTGTTAGGTGCTTTGTAGGATGAAGACCTCATTTGCAAGCTCTTTGAAGCAGGGCTCTGTCTGCAAACTCTGAAGCCATGTGTTAATATGCTCCATTTACTTATGGGGCTTGTCAAAATTTAATGAGCCTACTCTGAGTGTTTGAGTTGGTGACACACAGTGTGAAACCAGGAGAACTTTGCCTGTTTCTACAGGGCTCTCTTGCACTTGCACAGTGTGGGTCCTAAACACTCATTTAAAATACCCACAAACAACCTGTCAGGGTTTCCTCCTCACTTTGAACTCTGGGGTACAGTTGTGGGGACCCGCATGAAAGACCTCCTAAGCTTATTTCTACTAGCTTAGGTTAAGAACTTCCCAAGGCACAAATCCTTTCCTTGTCCCTGGATGGTATTGCTGCCACCACCAAGTGATTTAGACAAAAATTCAGGGAAAGGGTCACTTGGAGTCCCTATTCCCTCAAAATATACCCCCAAGCCCCTTCACCCCCTTTCCTGGGGAGGCTTGAGAATAATATACTAACCAATTGGTTACAATGTGAACACCGACCAAACCCCTTGGTTTTTAGGACACTGAAAATCAATCAGGTTCTTAAAAGAAGAATTTTATTTATAAAAAATAGTAAGAGAATCACACCTGCAAAATCAGGATGGAAGGTAACTTTACAGGGTAAATAAAAAGATTTGAAACACAGAGGATTCCCCTCTGACTCTCCTTCCCAGTTACAAAACAGGAATGAAATTATCTCTTAGCATAGGGAAAATTCACAAGCTAAAACAAAAGATAATCTAATGCATTTCCTTACCCTTACTTACAATTTTTGTAATCTTAGATGAATGATTTCAGGTATGTTTTCAGAAGATGTTTTACCTGCCTGGTCTCTCTCTCCGTCCAGAAAGGGAACAAACAAAGAGAGCACAAACAAAACCTTCCCTTCTCCCCCCAGTTTGAAAGTATCTTCTTTCCTTATTGGTCCTTTTGGTCAGGTGCCAACCAGGTTATTTGAGCTTCTTAACCCCTTACAGGTAAAGTGATTCAGTACATCTGGCCAGGAGGGATTTTATGTTACTGCATACATAAAGGTTGTTACCCTTCCCTTTATATTTATGACACCAACTATTTGATGTTTTACTTCCCTTTGTATTTTCAGTGTTGTCACTTGCTTGTTTGTGGTTTTGTTTGCTCTCTGTGTTGCTTTATTACTTATTTTTACTGTTCTCTGTGTGGGAAGTATTAAATTAAGAATTGACATCCCATAGAAATTGTATAAGCCTGAGTGAACACCTTTTACTCTCCTTTCCAGTATCATAAATTATTGTATTAATATTTGTGATGAGAGCATAACTATTTCTAGTCGACTCATAGATTTGTTTAGCACCTCTGTATGCTAATATATAGTATCAGTCTAAACAGAAAGGCAATGCCAGGTATATAACATTTTAATCTGCCTTTTCAGGAACTGTGATAAGCGTGTCTCCACACAAATTCCACTGGGGTGAGGAAGAAAGCGTGGATTTGTCTTCAGCTCTCTGACTAAGGTGACCATATTTTCCTATGCTGAATACAGGACACATGGTAAAATTACTTGTATTCAAGCAAGTTCAATGGCAATCAATCAGAACTATGCAGTACAAACATTGACTGAGCCCCTGTTAAAAAGAAATACTGTGTACACCTCTCTCACATGGGGGGGTGACCAACCGATCTGACCCGACCCTCCCTGTCCAGTGCTCTCTGCCCCCCATGCCTGAATGGGCCCCAGGAGGGACCAGGGCAATCATTAGGATTTATGGGGCCCTATGCGGTATTATTAAATTGGTGCCCCTATGCCTGATGGCAGCCCGGGTTCACAGCCCACAGGGGAGGGACGAGGCAGCAAAGGATACCGAGCCACCCAGCCCACCTCACGGTGGCGGAGAGTCACAGTTCCCCACAGAGACCCCTGTACTCCTCTCCCTCACGCAGAGTGTGTGGCGCTGGTGCATTCGGCTCTGTGAATAGGGCCCCTGCCTAAGGACACTGCAGTGTGTGTTGGGTGTGCAGGAGCCAACCTGCTGTCATGGGCGGTGGGTGAAGCTGCTGCCTGGGGAGGCTAGCTCCCCAGCCCACCTCTTCTGCCTGTGGCCCCGCCTATACTCCACTCCTGCTCTGCCCCAAGCCCCGCCCCACCCTGTCCAGGCCCCACCCTCTCCCCACTGTCTTCCTCCTCTCTTCCCTCCCCCTACCTGCTCACCCTCTTCCAGTCAAATCCCTGAACCCAAATAAAGCAAATGACATTAGAAAGAAATTGCCAAAGAGTGTTTTTTTTCAAAAGAAAATGGAGCATGTTTTCCACTGCATGCAAGATGGTGAAGAGTGGACATACACAAGGTACCTAATTAAAAGCACTAAACTTGGGAATAAAAATGTCAATCACAGGTATTTTGATATACCTTGAAGTTTGTCAGAAATTTATTTGCAAAAACTTTGTAGTAAAGGCAAGTCAGCTGTCCTGATGAATACAACATTAAATATTATGGAATACATGATGCAGCTCTTCTCTGTTTTACATTTTCTTAATCAGTATTTCTAAGATGGATTTTGTATTTTAAATGTACTCTTAAGCCTTCATGAAGTAATCATTCCAGATTATTAAATATTTAACTCACTGAAACAAAGACATTATTTTAAATTAATCAGTCACAGAGGTTTAGTGTGTTCATAACAATATTAATTGCTTTTAGAAAAAGGGAACACTAATTTACTTTGTGTGATCTCCATAACAATAGACATGTTTATGAAATTTCACCAACTTTTAAAAATATGTTTCCAAAGATTTTAGGTATAACAAAGGATTTCATATCTTACTAAAGTACTGATTTTGCTGGAGGGTTCTCTTAAAACTAGTTAATCCAATAGTGAGAAGTAAAGAAAGGGAATCTCGTTTGTCCAGCTATCTGGAAGGAATGGGGTGTTGTCCCTTTAAGGGCTTTCTTCAATAGTGGGGTGAAGGGAGAAAAGGATGGACAGAAAGACAAGGAAGGCTTTCGAAGCAAGTTTTTTGTATGGTAGTAATTAAAATTAAAATGTGTATTTTAGATAAGGATGGTCTTTTGAAGGATTTATTTAAAAAACTGTGTCTGAAGATCCAAGCATTTAAGGCTGAAGATGAATACTCAGTTTGTGCATCTACAAATCTATGCAAGGATTTTTGAGACATGTGATTTTATAATCTTCAGCAACACACTAATGAAATATTTTTAAAAGCAAATTTTAAACTAAGGTTCTGTAGCCTAACATGTTCTGAGTAAATATTACAGTAATGCACAACTGTTTTTGTCAGTAAATTCAGAAACTGACAGTATACACCAGGAGGTTGGCAAATGCCTGTTAAATGGCTTCATTGCCACTTGAATGGCTCTTTAACAGTTTCAGTGTTGTGCTAATCTGGCAGGCTCAAAGGCTTTTTCACTTTTAAGTTACTAGATCCCCTCTGGAGGAAGACTCATCAGGCTGCAGCAACCAGCTGTGGGAGCCTGCAGGAAGGGTCAAAACAGAGATAGGAAGAGGCAGAAGGGTGGACACTAAGACCCAGGGGTGCCCCAAATTTTCAGGTGCCTTACGCAGCCTCCTATGCTGTGTATGCCTAAGGACGGCCCTGGGAGGGACCCACCTCTCCTGGTACCTGGTGCTGTGTTTTCCTGAGGCAACAAGGGGGCATGCAGGGTCACAGGCCCCACCCTCCCCAGACTTCTGCTAGGATTCACACCAGAATGTGGCCAGCAGCAGCCTTTTGGCACTGTGCGGGAGGAAAGGGGTGGGAGCTGCTTCCAGCCGCTGGGGAGGGCGGTGGGGAATGGATGACCTGGCCTGTGTCTTTGCAGACTTCATCTCTTCCTCCCCTGTGGCTGGAAGCAGTTTGTCCCTTCCTGCCCACACACTGTTGAAAGGCAGCTAACAGCTCCAGGCTGCTGCTTGCCACTGCCATAACCCAGCCACCTCCTGTGCCCTGGCTACTGTGCAGGCAGGAAGGGGTTAAGCCCTAAGGATGCATTGTGCACCAGTGCCCAGGGAACCTGGCCGTAGAAGTGGCTCAGCAGGGGAGGGTGCTTAGAGGACGGAGCAGCCCTGCACTCCCTCGGGGCAGGATCTGGGGGCAGGGGGAGAAGAGGGTGCTAAGCCCCTGCCTGGAGGGGCTGCTGTGGAGCCTGCAGTGTCGGGGCTTGAACAGGTTGGAAATTGCTTCCCCCCACACCCCCACCACTCCAGAGCTTAGCTGAAGGGAGAGAGGCTTCCCGTGCCAGTGCTGTGTGGGGCTTTGTCACATGCAGGGCTTGGTTTCCCCTGGCCAGCACCCCAGGCCGGAGGGTTTTGAGCTTTCCTGGGGCCCCGGCCCAGCCAGAGCCAGTGGGGGAAGGAAGGAGCCTGCCAGCCAGGCTCTTGGTGAGCTGAGCGCTCCGACCAGGGGCTGGTTCTCTGCACAGCGCTGGGAGCAGGCCGTGCCCTGCCAGGGGAGATATGGCGGAGCAGTGGGGCTGGGTGGGGGGTGAAGGGGAAAAGCAGGGAGCTGACAGTGAGAGGAGGAGCACAGAAAGGGCTGTGGGTGGGCAGCAGAGGCGACATGTAACCAGCTGGAACCTGCCCACACTCACCAGCCACTGCAGCGCGCAGCCAGTGCTGGCCAGAAACGGGATGGGGGGCAGGGCCCTGCTGGCCGAGAGCCGGCACACACTGGGGACTGCACTAGTGGGCCAGCAGGGGGAGTGGCTGGCCTCGCATGCTGCAGCTTTGCCCCACCACCAGCCTTGCACACCCACCCCCATTGTCAGCCACTGGACCCCCGCACTCATCGCTGGTGGGTGGGCGGCTGGCCAGCAACAGGACCCACCAGTACTGATCCTATTGGGATCCAGGACCCACCAGTACTGATGGGGGGAGACAGAAAATATGGGACAATTTGCCTGTTTTTAAGAAAAAGTTGGGACACTTGCAGGAGGGCTTAAATATGGGATGGTCCCTTTAAAAACGGGACATCTGGTCACCCTATCTCTGACCCTTCACAAGAAGACTTTCTTCTTAAGGCCCTGATTCAGCAAAGCACTTAAAAGGTACTTAATTTAAGCACATGCTTAAGATCCATTGAAGTCCTAATGAAATCAAGCTTGATGAATAGGAATGGATTTAAGCACAAAGTCAAGCATGGGCTTAAGTGCTGCGCTGAATTAGAGCCTATCCTCCATTTTTTGTGACCACCTCTGCAAGATCTGTTACAAGCAGCATCCGTCTTTTCTCTTCTGCAGGCAGTTCCACCTTTGCCATTGACAGTATCCTCTAGTAATTGCGCAGACTTCTCTGCTCTCGTCTTTTTCAGACAATGTCCCACTGCTACATAAGAGCTGGATATTGTTATGATTACTACACTACTACTGGTAGTAGCAATGGTGGTAGCACTAGTGTAGATAGGGCTCAACCCTGTATCCAGAAGAAACAAAGCTCACACCATTCATAGCTGGACAGCAATCAGTATTCTGGTGACACAAACGTGGCAGTAATATTACAGGTCCCAGTACAGCAAGGTACTTAAGCATAGGCCTTACTTTAAACATGTGAGAAGTCATACTGAACTAAATGGGACTATTCATATGGTTAAAGTTAGACACATGCTAAAGTACCTTGCTGAAATGGGGCCTAACTGAGAAATTTCAAACTTGTGTATTTAAGTTTTGGACCAATAACTTTCTTTCCCAGATGTTTTTTCTTTTAAGTAAGTTGGAAAAGCTAACAGTCTTAACGTGAAGTTAACAAATCTTTTGGTTTGGGATATATATAGCTGACCTGGAACAGCCTGCATATTTTCTAGTCTTCTTAGTCTTTTGTTAAGGTCCAGATAACCTCATACTTCATATGCCTGCTCTTATGTATTACTCTAGGTTTTGTTCCTTTTATAGTTCACACTGTGATACATTTTAGATGAAAAATTCTGCTTGAGGCCATGGTGTCTCACATGGTGAAAGACGAGGTAGCCCTATTTTTAAAAATACTAGGGTTCTGATATTTATTATTGCTCATCAGAAGTAACAGCACAATCTTCCTATTGCTTTTCTGCACGGGAGGCTACAATTTATATACTTGCTGATTTGTGCTACTGCTACCCTGTGCACATCTATTATTGATTTATTTGTATCTGTCATGTTGCTGCTTCACGCCGTTCTTTTAAGTCACTTCTTTTGTCCTCAGTCAGTCCTGGATTGTTATTACAAGTTCCCATCACTTCAGATACTGTATTGTCAACCTGATCTTTGAAGAGTTGTTTATAAATTTAATTACAAAAGTAGAGCATTCCCCATTGCTAAGGAATTGTGGTGCCTCAGATCATCAAAAACAAAACAATAATTTACAACGTATAAGGAGCCCAGTTGCCTAAGCGTTGTCAAATGTTTTGTAGCATCACAACATCGAGGAGCGTTTAAGGAGAGATGTAAAGGTGGCTAACAGAGTGGGGTTTTGCAGATTTTTCCAGGGAGTTCTTCAAATGCATGAAGGGCATGAAGGTGTCTGTTGGAAAATTTGACTAATGGGCAGTTAAGGTTTGCATAGTTGATAGAGAGTAGGCAGAGGTCAAGAGCTCAATAGTATATAACTGATAAGAGACAGGGCAGGAATAGGCCATGAAGGGCCTTAGAAATGAAGACAAGAAGTAGCCAAAATGTGCTCAAGACTGCAGAAAATAAAATATGACAACAATCCGTCTCCTGCAGATAGCCATAGGGGAGCCTAGAATAAGGAGTAACTTGTCAGATTTTATTTTCTTTCCCTTTTTTTTGGTGTGTTTGTGTGGGGTGTGGTTAGAGGTTCTGGAGGATAAGAAGAAACAGAGATGTGCTCTCATCAGGGCCAACCCTATACATGAAAACTTCAAGAGTGCCTGTTATTAGTATAAAGAAAAGGAGTACTTGTGGCACCTTAGAGACTAACCAAATTATTTGAGCATAAGCTTTCGTGAGCTACAGCTCACTTCATCGGATGCATAAAAGTGGAAAATGCAGTGAGTGAGCTGTAGCTCACGAAAGCTTATGCTCAAATAAATTGGTTAGTCTCTAAGGTGCCACAAGTACTCCTTTTCTTTTTGCAAATACAGACTAACACGGCTGCTACTCGGAAACCTGTTATTAGTATGAACATAACAGTGGGTTAATCCCAAAGGTCTTACTCAATTTTCACTCGCTCCTTACTTTGGCAACATATATATTGATGCCAATAGAAGTTTTGTCACAGGAAGGACTGAGTAAAAGCAAAGTAAAGACATCCTGAACTGGCCCAATACTAGTAACATAGAATTGCTAAATAGTATACTAATAAAAATTCATATTAATCTAATAATACTAATACTGCCAGTTTTTCTTCTGTCCTACTTTTCCTCCTGAGTGAAACAGCAAGAAACGTTTGTGGTGTGACTCAGGAGAAGTGCTGATACTCAAATCCTGCTGAAGAAAAAGAGCTAGATGCTTAATCATTTTGACTATAGATTAATCCTGATTTACTTCCTACCCTCAGTACCGAAGGCATCTTTGAAATTTTCTAGTCTTACATGACTGGACTTAAATATAACCGGGAAGTCCACATTTTATTCTATTCAATTCAGGTTCTTATACCAACCTCATCACCATAGTAGCTGAATGCCTTCTAATAGCGTATTACGTGATGTAACTAATGTCTGTGCATAGCTTCATTGGATCAGCCAGTGACAACAAAGAAGGGTTACAATCTGTCATTTTCACAAAATGATTGATGGGAGGACTGCTCAAAGCCAAACTGCTGCCCATGATGGTATAGCAGGGTAAAGTACAATGTCGGTGCAAAGATGCAGCTGCTGCTGAAGATGATCGCTGATTTTCTCTTTGTTGGTAGGACAGGGATTTAGTTACCAATCTCACAATGTATTTTTTGGGACAGTAGATATGTCTTTCCCTTTCGGCACCAATCATCATATTCTCAGTGGCTGACGAGTGGGCCCAGGAGTAACATTCAGTTTGCTGGTAGAAGTGGGGAATTTTTCTCTCTCCCTCTCAATATAGTATAGTGAACCTACAGTAGGACTGTGACTTTGAACCCTGAAGTGCACAGAGAAGGCTTATGTGCAAAGCCAGAGGGCTGCCATTTGTTTAGTGATGTGGACCTGGCTAAGGCAGCAATCATTTTAAAGTTTGTGAGCCATTGTGTGGATTTGCACCATAAATTATGCACCTTACTCTGCCTGCGGGACTGCTATGCACATTTCCTGGCTGAACTCACAGTCCTTGGCCTCAGGGAAAACAGCCTTTCTGGATAGCAGAGGGAATGAAAAATTTGATGTCAGGCTGAACGCTTCTTGCTGAGTTGGTTGTTATTAATGACACTGGAGCACAGGGCAGCTGGAACAATTTATATAGTGGGGGTGCTGAGAGCCATTGAACCAAACTGTAAACCCGGTATATGATGGAAACCACTTTAAGCCGGGAGTGCGGTAGCATCCCCAGTACCCCTTGTCCGAGTACTTATGGTGGAGCATGTTGTGAATGGAGTGGATGTGTCTAAGCTTGTGTTTTGAGATCATCTTCTTTCCACAAGAGAAGATCTACTTCTGATGGCTCATCTCAATTAATTACTTCCTCTAACTAGAGGAGCAGCCAAATTAAAACTAAATAGGTATAGAATAGCTATAGATAGAGTATCTAAAGAAGATTTCTGCAGTCCTGGCTCCTTCAGTTCTGAATCATTCCTGGAGGCACTGAGTTGCCACTTACTGGAACTCCCTGTCCTGCACACCCCGGAGCCTCCCAATGAGCACTCAGAGACGCTTAGTACTGTACATGCAAACAGATAAATTCCACTTCGCTCCCTGGCCCTTTGAGTGAAGAATGTTACAACTTGTCATCAAAAGTTGGGAATTCTGTATTGTTTCTTTCCGTAAGTGAATAGCTGCAGGAGCAGAGGAAGGGAATGCACCTTCCTGCTGCAGAGAGTAATGCCAGTTTGCTTAATAAAATGATACGCAGCCAGGCAACTCTTGACAAGATAGTATAATCTGTTAACTCAATAGAGAAATGTAATTCAATACAGGGCATAAGGGTCAGAATCTGGCTAGCCCCTGTACAACAGTGGGAGAATGCAGGGAGTGTCTTTCTTACTTGTGTCCTTGCACAGAGGCTAGCCAGAAGTTTGTGGGGGAAGTATAGTCACTGCAGCTGGCTAGTGCCCTCATGGACGTTGGCTACCCAATGGGTGGCAGGGTGAAATGGATGGCAGGGCTGGCTCTAGGCACCAGCAAAACAAGCAGGTACTTGGGGCGGCACATTTCTAGGGGCGGCATTCCGGCGCCGGCCATGCCACCCCTAAAATTGTGCCCCCGCCGCCCCAGCTCGCCTCCGCTCTGCCTCCGCCTGCTCCCCTGAATGCACCGCTGCCCCTCGGCTTCTCCCCACTAACTCCCAGGCTTGCATCGCCCGAAACAGCTATTTCGTGCTGCAAGCCTGAGAGGGAGGGAGGAGAAGCCGAGCAGCAGCGCGCTTTGGGGAGGGGGCGATGGTGGAGCAGAGGTGAGCTGGGGCGGGGAGCAGTTCCTCTACCCCCGCATTACTTCCTGCGCTCTCCCCCGCTCCCTCTGTTCCCCTGAACGCACTGCCTCTCCCTCGCCTGAGAGGGAGGGGGGAGAAGCGGAGTGGCGGCGTGTTCAGGGGGGCAGGTGGAGCGGAGGTGAGCTAGGGCAGGGAGTTGCTGGGGGGGGCGGGAGCCGCAGGAAGCAAGGGGGGGGAATGCGGCACGCCCAGGGAGGAGGCAGGGCAGGGGATTTGGGGAAGGGGCTGGGAAGGAGTGAGGCGGGGCAAACATTTTTTTGCTTGGGGCGGCAAAAATCCTAGAGCCGGCCCTGAGAGGAGGTGTGGCCATGTTGCTCCTGACCCTACACACACATCGGTCAGCAGAGCTAGCCAGGTGCAAGCAGAAAGCACGCTGCGGCAGAGCTACTATGCCAGTGCGTGCTCTCTGGAGGCCCCCAGAAGGAATTCTGGGTGACTAGATACAACTCAGCTCCTCCCAGGCTTCCTAAGCTGCCTGCGTTCCCCCGTCACCCCCAGTTTGAACGAAAAATGTCAACCAGCTCTTCTCAGTGCTTTAACTTATAGTGAGCACATGTCATTGGGAAACCACAATTAGTGCTGAGCTGATGGCGAGTGGCCCTGCCAATTTTAACGCGGAAGGCAAATCCTGGGAAACCAAAACAGAACAGGATCTTGGAAGAGGATTCTGTACTCTGTGCTCTGAAAGACTTATTCACAATGGAAAGTGAGATACTGTACTTCTTATAAAGAAGGCAAGAAAGTATGTCTGTGTGACAGGGACTGGGCTTGCTGGTGGTGCTTCTTCATGGGTAGGTCACTGGGTCCCAGCTCTCCCCTGTCCCCGGTTTCCCTCGCCAGCAATCACGCCAGTGCTGTGGCAGTCCAACTTTTGGCAGGTAGCGACTTGGCCCTCTGTCTGGATCACCAGCTGAGTTCGCCCCCTTCCAGATATATACAGTTCAACATTCCCACAAAAGAAAGGATCTTCAGCCCACCTCCAGGCCCCTGTGGGAGGTACGCCCATGACTCAGGGCTTACAATGTCTCTATCCTTTCCTCCTCTCCAAGGGAGAAAAAGGGGCTTATGCCCCTTCCATAAAAAGGGTGGTTGGTAGGGGAGCCCAGGCCCTCCCTCCCTACTGGGCCATATGAAAGGCAGGGATAGCAAAATGCCCAGGTGTGCTTCAAGGTTGTCTCCCTGGGCCACTTCCTAACATTTGCTTCCCTACAATGCCTCAAAGTCTTTCACTGAAAGTCCAACAGAAAATAGCAAAAACAATTGAATTGTCAGCCCACCTGGGCTCAGCTGGTAACTTTTTTCTTTGCAGACTAGCTGCAGCTACCAACTGGCCCAAGTTCCTGGGTTTCACTCCCACCGCCTGAGGCTGTCAGTCCCACTCTCCCTCTATCCAGAGTTTCAGGCAGGTGGCAGTCCCTGATCAGCGCATCTCCAGTGAGGTTTCCAGATCAAGGCCAGGCTCCCAGGATTCTTTCAGCCCTGAGCTCAAGAGAGAAAGCTCCCAGCTACCTCTCACCTGGGTCTCTTCCCTGGCTCGTCCTCTAGGGCATGGGGTAGCTGCTGCTTGCAGGCCCCTCCCTTGCAGTAAAGACTTCTGTAGTGCCCATACTCAGGAGCTCTCAAGATAGGGCTCTTCTCCTCTACTGTCTCTCCCCTTCTTCTTCTTCTTCTTCTTCTTCTTCTTCAGTTTCGTGGTGTAGCAGACTCACTTCCTGAGTCTATGACTGCCATGCAATGTGCTTTGTATCTTTTTTATGATTTAGAGTCTTGCACTTTTCCTGGTATTCTTAAAGAATTGCAGAAGAGCTTTTTTATTGGGTCCCATTTTCCTTGTTTTCTTGATAGAGGTTGCAAGGAAAATGTTGTTACTTTAAGACCTCTGAGTTTTCTATATAAACATTTCCTTTCACAGGTACAGTTTTGACAATCCCAAAGGATATGATCTATTGTTTCCTGGACCTTACATGTTATGAATAATCCATCCTTGTGCATGTTAATTAGAAATAGATTACTATTTAATCCACAATGCCCTGTTAGAATTCTAAATAGAGCCACTTTGCTCTTCCCCTGAGGACCTCGTCAACTGTTGGGCATACTTCCTGAAATTTTTTTCCCTTTGTTTCATTTGCCCATAGTTCTTGCCATTCCTTCCTTAGCTGATTTTTGATTAGGTGTGTGATGCTGTATTGAATATGTGGAACCCTTTGTCATATTATTGATACCAATATAATAAAATTGCAAGGAATCTGACCAGATATGCCGTGTGAGGTATCTGGGAAAATGATATGATTTGCCAACTATGATAATCTTGTTTATTTGTTTGTATCACCTTTGTATCATGAGTTATAGAGATGTATGGTATATCTGGATTTCAAACTTGTGCTGTGCATCTAGGTGACACCCCCAGACAGACTGGCATTAGCACTGCCTAGCCTTTTGATGGCACATGAAGGGTCATCAGCTGTACAGTGAATCCATTGAAAGAAACCAGGGAAATAAACCTTATGAGTAGGGCCCTACCAATTTCACGGCCGTGAAAAACATGTCATGGACCATGAGATAAGCCCTTTTCTGTGAAATCTGATTTCCCTGAAATCAGCCGGGCTGGGGAGGGACAGAACTTGTTCTTCCTCTACATGGCTGTTATTGGTGGGAACTCAGACCCACCTCCACATGCAGCGCAGAAGTGAGGGTGTACCCCCTGAGGCTCTTGCCAGGGCTTGGGGCTGCAGCCACCTCCAGGCTGCTGCTTCTCTCCCCGCCCACCTGCAGCGGCTCCTGCTGGGGTTCAGGGTTCCTGCCCAGGCTCTGAGATCTGGGCTGGGTGCTGCCACCCACTGTAGCTCCAGCCCCCACAGCTCCTGCCTGACACAGGGATGCCCGCCCCCTGCACTCCTGCCAGGGCTCAGGGACCTGGGCTGAGGGCTGCCACTCCCTGCCGCTCCATGCACCGCAGCTCAGGGCTGCCCCCCATGTCGTGGCTTTTGCCTGAGATCAGGGCTGCTGCCCCTCCCCTCCGCGTCTGCTGCCTGGGCTCAGGGATCTAGGCTGGGGGCTGCCACCCCCTGCAGCTCCAGCCGGGCCTCAGGGTTTCGCCCCCCACAACTCCTGCCTGAGCTGCAGGCTCCCGCCACCCCCACAAACAACACCGTCTGGCAGCTGGTGAAGAAGTTGATGTTTCTTCCCCAGAGGGCCAGCAATGAACTGATGTACATCTTGCACAGGTAGGGCAGTGTCAACATCCCTGGAATGGGTGATCTGTGTGATGTTGCCGTGATCACTCACAATTTCCACCTTCTGACGTGCCTGGATGCCACGGTGGGGGATGCCACGGTGAGGGACATCACGCAGAGTGCTCTGCAGGATGCTGTCAAGAAGAGAATCGCCAGGACCCCCTCCAACCAAGATGTTGCCACCTACCTGAGTGGCTCGCTGGAAGGTGAATTTGCAAGAGATGGGGGAGACTTTTTGCTTCACTCTGGACTCATGCTCGCAATGCTATGCAACGGCTGGAGAAACGTATTGGCTGCCGCCGGACATGGTGCGAGGAACGCCAGGGAGCTGGGAGTCCTGGTGCCACAGGTGAATAACACAGAGTGCACCGTTATCACTCTGAGAGCCAGAACCATGCTGGAGGGGACCTTGAAAGATGCCATCCGCTGCCAATAGTGGAAAACCTGAAATGGAAGCCGGACCAGGGCAAGGCCTTCGAGGTGATGTGCAAGTGGGACGCCAGCAACCACTTCCTCTCCAGGGGCAACTTCACCCAATTTGCCGACTGGAGGTTCATCTACTGGGCCCGGCTCAGCTGCATCCCACTGAACGGAGCAGTCTGCCAGTAGAATCAGGACAAGCAATGCAGGAAGTGCAGCTATGCCAACGAGACACTACCTCACATCCTGTGTAGCTGCAAGCCCCATTCCAGAGCCTGGCAGCTGCAATACAATGCCATCCAAGATTGCCTGGTCAGAGCCATCCGGCCACCTCTGGGGAAGGTAGCCATGAACTCCGCCATCCCTGGAACCAACAGCCAACTGTCATCACCAGTGAGGACTGGAAGAAGAGCATCATGGTGGACGTCACAGTGCACTTCAAAAACAGGACCCCCGCTTTCCACAATGCCTGATTTCAAAAGCTGAAGAAATACACCCCTCTGGCCAACACCCTGAGAGCTAGGGGCTATGAAGTCCAAACTCATGCGCTGATCGTTGGAGCCCTGGGCACATGGGACCCCAGTAACGAGCGAGTGCTGAGAGAATGCAGAATCGGTCAATACTACGCTCGGCTGATTTGGCAACCCATGGTGTCGGACGCCATCAGGTGGTCGAGGGACATCTACATAGAACACATCACTGGACATCAACAATACCAGGAGGGATGAGCTGGAGTGCCGATGAGAAGTGCAGTCGGGAAAGCAACTCAAATACTTCCTGGTGGACTGTTTTTTTTTTTTCTCTAAATGGACAACCTATCCTAAATTCTCAATTACTGAAGGCCAATCTTCACTCATTGATATATTTTGCTTTCCGCCACCAACTCTCTGTTTTGGTATCCTGCTGTTAATCAATTTATCTCGTTAGACTGACCTCACACTTGGCAAAGCATCTCACATCTTTTCATCTATTTATACCTGCTCCTGTATTTTCCAGTCTATGCATCTGATGAAGTGGGTTTTAGCCCACGAAAGCTTATGCCCAAATAAATTTGTTAGTCTCTAAGGTGCCACAAGGACACCTTGTTGTTTTAGCTTCAGTGTTACTCCCAAAACTGATGGTTATCTGCTCTCCCTTTTGCAGCCTTCCCTGACCTTGACACTTTCAGTGAGCGCTATCCCAGGCATCCTGTGCCAGAAGGTGTTTAAATTCCAGTTTGCTTAAGGGGATTCGTAGATCAACTTGTTCATGATTCATAGCATGTTTGTTTGTTTGTTTGTCTGCGATTTCATTGCTTGCTATCCCGGCATGCACCAGGATCCATGCTATTACTATGGTTATAGCCCTTTGACCAGTTTGGTTGTTAGCAGTAATATTTTATTAAGAATATCATTCATGCTGTCAGACTTACCACTATAAATTGCCTGAGGCTCTGATAAGGAATCAGACAGGATGGTGATGGCAGGTGGCTGCACATCTAAAGCCCAATTTAGCATAGTCCTTGTTAGTTCAGCTGTAAAGACGGATACAAAGTTAGTACAGCTTTGTTGAGTCCAAGTGAGGGCATGCAGAAAGTTGTTCCCACATTTCCTGTTCCTTCCTCTTTTGAGCCGACTGTATAAATCTGGCCATAGTGTCCCCACTTATCACAAATATATTGATTTGCTATATCTTGTATATTTATTGTTCCTCTTTTATTTATTTTATTATATAATTCCACGTCTCTCTCAGGGGAATGGTTTTCCAGTGTTGGTCATATAGATAAAACTTTACATCTTTTTAGATTTTCCTTGCTGTGAAGATAATTCCCTTAATTTTGTCTGTGGAGAATCTGAAGCCACCCCTCCACCCCCGTTTCCCCATTCTGCATTTTTCTTAAGTGCATCACTGGGTCTTTTGGAGGCACTTTCAAGGTTTTGCCTTTTGGTCCATATGGCACAGACATTAGCAAATAATGTGACCCCTATTCTTCTAATCATCTCTCTAGGGAGATAATTTATCATGATGTTAATGAGGGTTGGGCTAATTACATTCCCCCGTGGAATTCCATTTGCAACTGAATATGCACTGGAAAAAGCTTTTCCCTATTTGGACTTATAGAGTTCTTCTGCCTAAACATTCCCTTATCCAGCTGTACATTTTTCCTATAATGCCCATGGAGGCCACTTTATGAAGTAGTCCTTTTCTCCATAACACACTGCAGGCTTTTTCCATGTCCAGGAAGGTTACTATAATGAATTCTTTGGTTCTCATGCTTTTTTGTGCTTTTTTCCTTGGGCTGCGAGATAGGCTGGAGTCTGAGCTCTGGGACACTCCTGAGTGCAGAAGGCTACACAGCAATGAAACAGCCCCGCAGCCCGAGCCCTACAAGCCCAAGTCAGCTGGCACAGGCCAGCCGCAGGTGTCTGCTCTGCAGACATACCCAATGTTCATGGGCAGCATGTGAATCTCTGGCTCTGGGAGGCTAGCCCCCAGCCTCGCCCCTTCTGCCCGAGCCCTGCCCCCACCAGAGCTCAGAGCCTCTTCACCGCGGCTGCCAGCCTGTCTGCCTCATCCCTGGGCCGCCTGAGCGCCCCAGCTCCAGAGTGCCAGGTGGGCGGCGCGGCCCCCAGTGTCTGGCAATGTGGCCCCAGCGCCCCTTGCTCTGGAGCGCTGGGCAGGAGGGCTGCCCGGCCCCCAGCCCCGGAGTGCCGGGTGGGCCCCCCTAGCTCCAGCCCCGCCATGGGGGAAAAGCACAGGAGGGAAGCAGGAGAGTCCCGGGGGCGGAGCTTGGGCGGGGCTTTATTTCCTCTGCTGACATTTCAGTTGGCAAACCATACACTACCCCTCTCGTTTCTGTGAGGAACTTGGGTAGCTGACAACTTATTTTTATTTTACCTACCACTTTTGTCTTAAGGAGCTTCCCTACTGGTTCTTTGTTTTTACATTCCAATAACAAGTCTCTGCCAGTCCTTAGCTCTTACTATATCTCCAGCTCTATTTTAACACACTCTTCAGTCCTCAGGGGGTTGATATCTCCTATCTTTATGTCCTTGCCTTGGGATTTTACTAGTATGTAACTTTCCCCATTTCCCTTTCCTGCCTTCCTTTTCATTGGCTCTTCTTCTGGTTCCAGAGAATCTGCCCTTTTCTCTTTCCTTGTTTCCATCCAGTCTTCCTCAATGCTTTCCCTACTCTCATTGTCTAACCTGGCTTCTGTTTCATTTGTTATCTCTTCCATCTCATTCTGCCTAGCCTGTCAGCCAAGGCTTCACCCAACCACAGCTCCAGCCCAGCCCAGCCCAGCCTCCCCTCAGCAGCCCAGCCAGCCAGCCCATCTCCCCTTCCGAGCTGTCTGGCGCCTTTTGAAACTTCTCCTCCAGCTGGAGCTTGCTCTGCAGGTGTGGCAGGGTGGAGTCACCTGAGAACTGCTCCTTACCCCCTTCTGCCCCAGTGTGGGGTTTATACCACATCACAGTGGTTGCCGGATGGTACTATAGCAAAGATTCAGGATAAAGTCTCAATGATGGGTGTACATTTTGCCCTTTAAATGTTATAGTAAAAATGAGGACTGAAGAATGATCACTTCTGAACATAAAGTCTGGTCCTGTCTTTGGTTTGGTAGGCAATAATTTACCCTGGCGCTATTAGTGTGACAGTCTTTGTATATAATACAGTATGACATTTATTGCTACTCTAAAATGCACCAAGAACTAGGACGCATTAAGATAATATAAAAAGAAGGAAAAAGTAGCACTACAATCCTACAAAACCCATCCTCCTGTGGGTAGTCCTTCCTCATGCCTTTGGACCCTCTGAATTTGAAGAAGGCTTCTATGAGCATCAGTAAAAACTACTCACCTGAATAAAAAGAAAAAAGAAAAGGAGTACTTGTGGCACCTTAGAGACTAACCAGTTTATTTGAGCATGAGCTTTCGTGAGCTACAGCTCACTTCATCGGATGCATAGCATATCGTGGAAACTGCAGAAG
Source organism: Natator depressus (assembly GCF_965152275.1). Taxonomy (NCBI): domain Eukaryota; kingdom Metazoa; phylum Chordata; order Testudines; family Cheloniidae; genus Natator; species Natator depressus. The sequence continues at coordinate 242,662,761 of NC_134235.1, read as the reverse complement.
ACATTATATACACACAGAGACCATGAAACAAAACTTCCTCCCACCCCACTGTCCTGCTGCTAACAGCTTATCTAAAGTGATCATCAAGTGATCATCAAGGAAGGCCATTTCCAGCACAAATCAAGGTTTTCTCACTCTTCCCCCCCCCCCCCCCCCCACAGACACACATACAAACTCACTCTCCTGCTGGTAATAGCCCATCCCTCTTTGAAACCTCTCTTTATAATGCGCATGATAATCAAGGTGGGTCATTTCCAGCACTAATCCAGGTTTTCTCACCACCCCCCCCCCCACACACCCTCCCTCCAAAAACCACACACACAAACTCACTCTCCTGGTGGCAATAGCTCATCTTACAATGTGCACAGCAATAATCCAAGTTTAACCAGAACGTCTTGGGGGGGGGGGGTTTGTAGGAAAAAAACAAGGGGAGATAGGCTACCTTGCATAATGACTTAGCCACTCCCAGTCTCTATTCAAGCCCAAATTAATAGTATCCAATTTGCAAATGAATTCCAATTCAGCAGTTTCTCGCTGGAGTCTGGATTTGAAGTTTTTTTGCTTTAAGATAGCGACCCTCATGTCTGTGATTGCGTGACCAGAGAGATTGAAGTGTTCTCCGACTGGTTTATGAATGTTATAATTCTTAACATCTGATTTGTGTCCATTTATTCTTTTACGTAGAGACTGTCCAGTTTGACCAATGTACATGGCAGAGGGGCATTGCTGGCACATGATGGCATATATCACATTGGTGGATGTGCAGGTGAACGAGCCTCTGATAGTGTGGCTGATGTTGTTAGGCCCTGTGATGGTGTTCCCTGAATAGATATGTGGGCACAGTTGGCAACGGGCTTTGTTGCAAGGATAGGTTCCTGGGTTAGTGGTTCTGTTGTGTGGTATGTGGTTGTTGGTGAGTATTCGCTTCAGGTTGGGGGGCTGTCTGTAGGCAAGGACTGGCCTTTCTCCCAAGATTTGTGAGAGTGTTGGGTCATCCTTCAGGATAGGTTGTAGATCCTTAATAATGCGTTGGAGGGGTTTTAGTTGGGGGCTGAAGGTGACGGCTAGTGGCGTTCTGTTATTTTCTTTGTTAGGCCTGTCCTGTAGTAGGTGACTTCTGGGAACTCTTCTGGCTCTATCAATCTGTTTCTTCACTTCCGCAGGTGGGTATTGTAGTTGTAAGAATGCTTGATAGAGATCTTGTAGGTGTTTGTCTCTGTCTGAGGGGTTGGAGGAAATGCGGTTGTATCGCAGAGCTTGGCTGTAGACGATGGATCGTGTGGTGTGGTCAGGGTGAAAGCTGGAGGCATGTAGGTAGGAATAGCGGTCAGTAGGTTTCCGGTATAGGGTGGTGTTGATGTGACCATCGTTTATTAGCACTGTAGTGTCCAGGAAGTGGATCTCATGTGTGGACTGGACCAGGCTGAGGTTGATGGTGGGATGGAAATTGTTGAAATCATGGTGGAATTCCTCAAGGGCTTCTTTTCCATGGGTCCAGATGATGAAGATGTCATCAATATAGCGCAAGTAAAGTAGGGGCGTTAGGGGACGAGAGCTGAGGAAGCGTTGTTCTAAATCAGCCATAAAAATGTTGGCATACTGTGGGGCCATGCGGGTACCCATAGCAGTGCCGCTGATCTGAAGGTATACATTGTCCCCAAATGTAAAATAGTTATGGGTAAGGACAAAGTCACAAAGTTCAGCCACCAGGTTAGCCGTGACATTATCGGGGATAGTGTTCTTGATGGCTTGTAGTCCATCTTTGTGTGGAATGTTGGTGTAGAGGGCTTCTACATCCATAGTGGCCAGGATGGTGTTATCAGGAAGATCACCTGAATAAGAATCTGCAATTTTGGGCCCTGAGATAGTAAGGGAATGGGAACTGCTATCTGTGTGATGAAGCCTGGCTTTCCTCTTGCATTTCTATCCTCTTTTTCATGTAGTCATGCCCTGTTTCCAAGGAAGTGATAAACAGCTTCAGCTTTTATTTAGCACAAGAGCCTCAGATGAAAAGAAACAACATGCTTTCTTCACACTTTCCACTCCCTAAAGACCAGGTAGGCCATTTCCTTAACACTTTTCAGTCTCTTCTACATTCTTTCAAGTTATTGTTTGTATAATTCTTTGAACATGCGTGCTTAGTATTATTATTATTATTGGACTGGGCAAATACAAAAATGACTAAAGAGTGTGTGAAATGTCTATAGTGATGGGGAAATGAAACTGGGTGGATAGCATCAGTATTAAAGACTCAGCCTTTTAAATTACAAGGGGCTGCATCTGGCCTCCTTCCTCGCAAAGGTCCTCCTGTTGCATTCAGTTAGGATGATACACAGTCCCCAATTAGTTTGCAAAATAGGGGGTTCTACTGTTCAGATTTTATTGAAGAAAACAAATAATTCAGAAAATGTGTTACACGATGCATATTCACATTACATGATGGAAAATATCTATAAAACGTAAATTAGGGGCAACATTTTCAAAGGTTAAATTAGGTACCTCTCTCTCCTGGGACTGCACTTAGAGATTAACTTTCAGATTGATGAGATTTTGCTACCTTTATTTAAATGCACAAATAATTCAACAAACACAAACCTTATTAAGATGTCTAGTCATTCTGAAGCAAATCCTGGGCCTTCCTCAATGGGTGCAGATGGCTCTGATGATGGAAATGGTGTGGTTCCATTTCACCTAGGGAGGGGGAGGGACTGGGATTTGTGGTTCGTTCCCCAGCATATGCCCAATAAAATTCAGTGTAAGGCAATAATGACTGATACATTGTTGGTCTAGTTTTCCTTCGGAGTTTTTAATGATTTTCTGTTATACTTCACTAGTAATTGTGTTCTTATTTGAAGGAATCTTATTGCATCAACATTATTTTTATAGATGGAAGTGTGATCTTCCCCCTGATTCTGCACTGGGATCTGATAACTCAGATAGTCATTCCTATGTGGAGTCCCAGTGCTGGATGGCTTGATAAATGGCTTGATTTTCAGCAGTGCTGAGCACCCACAGCATCCAGTGGAAGAAGTAGGATTTGCCTCCTAATGACTAAAAGCTGTGATAATGTTGCATTCATCAGATTTCTCATATCACAAGGATGTGTGCCATTTAAGACAAAAGGTGTAAAAATATAGTAATTTCAAAAGCGGATCTTCATCTAGGCAGCCCCAGCAAGCCTGAATTTGGATAATTATTGTTTAAAACGAGGACACTGACAAGTGGCTGGAAGGAAGGTATGTCTGCATGCAGCGACTCCCGATGCAGCACTATCCACTTATTTCAGTCCCATTCACTCATAATGGCTATTTACAGAGCTGCACTGTCACTCATCTGTACTACAAAGAAATATTTGCTTATTAAGCAGTGCTTCCTATTGATTACTCTCCCCGGCAGCCAATTATGTCTCCAACCTGAAATACTAAGCAGCGAGTAAGTATTCCTCCTGTAGATGGCTACTGAATAGCGAGTGGGGGTGAAAGTTTGGTCAAAATCCCATTAAAGCAAAAGGGCTAGTTTGGAAGATCTAGGTGCACAGCAAGGAACTGGCACATAAAATATCACCTGCCATTCCCTGTTTACCTATTAAAAATTTAGTCCAGAGCACTAATCTGATTTATTTCATACACAAAACAGTGAACAATTACAAATGTAAATCTTAGAAAGGAGACGGGGGGGATGGGACAATTCAGAGGGCTAGGTTGTGATCTGTCCCAGTGCAGGTGTATGGAAGGACTGCATATTTGAAACATCTATTCAAAGTGGCCAAATGCGGCTGTCAAGCCAGTGTGTAGCCATCAAAAACTCTGCTGACATCAGTAGAGTTATTATCAGTATTATCAGTAGAGTTACCACTGTCATAATAATTCAGTTAACTCCTCTGGTGATTCTGTAGATTTTAGAGCACATTTTGACCTGTGAGCTTTAGCTTCTAAAACTGATCTGAAGTAGCAGCTCAGTACATGCTAGAGCTTCTTGGAAATTTTGCAGTGGACCATTTTTCCATTAGAAAGTACCAATTTTTCAAAAATGAAATGTTTCCTAGAAAAATGTCCATCTTGGACAAAACTTTGTTTGAAAGAAAAACTTATAGAGACCATTTTGATAAGGTCTGTTTAGACTTCTTAGAACAGAACTTTCTATATTGAAATGACTTTTCATTTCAGTTGTTTAATATTATACAATAAAATTAAAAAGTCAGAATCAGAACAGAATGTTTTGATTTTGCTGAAATGAAACAGTTTGATCAACCCAAAATGAAATTTTTCTGGAATTTTGGTTTGTGGGAAATTTCAGTGTTTGGGGGCCATCATTCCATTCAGGAATACAAAAAATTTTGAAATGAAAAATCTGGTTCCTGCACAGCTGTATTTCAGTCTCCTTAGCACTCTCAAGTGTAAAATCACTTCTGCAAAGATACAAAAGCGGGAACACAGAGCTCAAGGGCTGCTTGAGGATAGCAAGAGAAGGGATGCAGAGGGGCAATGGTCTTCATTCACCTCTGTATGGGCCAGCTACGCACAGAGGGGAATGCATACTGCACTTTGTAGAACAGGAACTGTTCTTGTCCTTGCTCTACAAAACCTTCAGAAAAATTGTGCTTGAAAAGCTTCATGCTCAAGGGCTTTGGGAATGAGCACTGAGGACTTGTCCTTCTGAATCCTTCAGTTCTATGGGACTGTCCCTCGCCTTCCATTTTCATCTGGAGCTGTCAAACAAACTATAAAGCCAAGAACAAAAGGTCCCCTTATCCATTATGCTCTGAGTAAATATTATGTGCTAATCTTAAAACTTTACATGTCGGATAAACAATAGCCAGATTAATTGCCTGCAACTTCATGCTGTTCTTTTAGGAATGTAATACTTTGAAGTGTTTTCCCAGAGACAACTGCAAAAGACATGCATGATCCTTTGTAAACACTGATGCTGCTCCAACTTGTTGCACACTTGATAAAAGCCATTATCAGTCTTCTGTTCCCAGCTGCATTGTTTACACTAGCCTCTCAAACATTTGTAAATAGTTCTTTGCACATTGCTTCCATGCACTAGAGAGTAGTGTATGGGACCAGCCATCCCTGAACCCTTCCTGCGTCAGGGAATCTCAAACCCAATGTCCTTTGGGAAAGGAAGAGAATGGCACTCATTTTGACCATTCTATCCAACTTCTTCTTTTTGCTGGGTTTCAGAAACTCATTGGCTTTCTGGTAGTTAACACAAAAACCCACACAATGAAACTGCAGAGGGGAAAATTAGCCCAAGATGTATTGACAAATGTCAAACTCCATTTGGGACCCATTGCAGCAGCTTGTGAAGCAAAAGTAGATGGGGGTGAGATTAGTGCTTGAGAAATGATAATAGAAAAGAAATAGTACCATGGTAATCAGTACCAAAGGAACCCAAACGCCTCCTCATTCCCCTTCTATCGCTATCCAAGAAATGGCTCCTGAAGCATCAGGAAAGTGAATTATTTGGTGAGGAACAAAGGAACATTACACAGCAATTGCTTTATTGATAAGACTAGTAATCCATCTAGTGCACTGGTTCTTAAGCTGGGGTGCACGCACCCCCTTGGGGGTGCAAGATGCCCTTTCTGGGGGTGCGAGGCATGCCAGATTTTTTTAGAAGGTAAATCATTGAAAACACAAATTAAGCACAGGCACATAAGTACAACTACTTTGTTTCATCAAACCTATGTATTTATTAACATTATACATTTTTTAACGATTACTGTAATATAGAAACAAAAAATATATCTAGGTTTAAAGAACTGACCTACTTCCAATGATTTTTGATAAGGGGTGCAAGAACATATTTTGATTTTTGATAAGGGGTGCAAGAACATATTTTGAGAACCAAAGGGGTGGAGGTTGCAGTAAGGGTTAAGAACCATTGATCTAGTGCAAAAAGAAAAGGAGTACTAGTGGCACCTTAGAGACTAACCAATTTATTTGAGCATAAGCTTTCGTGAGCTACAGCTCACTTCATCGGTGCAATAACCTGACACCAATAGAAACCAGTACCATGTGCTTCAGAGAATGGCACCAGGTAATGGTCCCCATAATGGAATAACCAGGGGGATGAGGTGGATGAGGCTTTCTTCCGGCAACTCACGGAAGCTACTAGATCGCATGCCCTGATTCTCATGGGTGACTTTAATTTTCCTGATATCTGCTGGGAGAGCAATACAGCGGTGCATAGACAATCCAGGAAGTTTTTGGAAAGCGTAGGGGACAATTTCCTGGCGCAAGTGCTAGGGGAGCCAACTAGGGGGGGCGCTTTTCTTGACCTGCTGCTCACAAACTGGGTAGAATTAGTGGGGGAAGCAAAAGTGGATGGGAATCTGGGAGGCAGTGACCATGAGTTGGTTGAGTTCAGGATCCTGACGCAGGGAAGAAAGGTAAGCAGCAGGATACGGACCCTGGACTTCAGGAAAGCAGACTTCGACTCCCTCAGGGAACAGATGGCCAGGATCCCCTGGGGGACTAACATGAAGGGGAAGGGAGTCCAGGAGAGCTGGCTGTATTTCAAGGAATCCCTGTTGAGGTTACAGGGACAAACCATCCCGATGAGTCGAAAGAATAGTAAACATGGCAAGCGACCAGCTTGGCTTAATGGTGAAATCCTAGCGGATCTTAAACATAAAAAAGAAGCTTACAAGAAGTGGAAGGTTGGACATATGACCAGGGAAGAGTATAAAAATATTGCTCGGGCATGTAGGAAAGATATAAGGAGGGCCAAATCGCACCTGGAGCTGCAGCTAGCAAGAGATGTCAAGAGTAACAAGAAGGGTTTCTTCAGGTATGTTGGCAACAAGAAGAAAGCCAAGGAAAGTGTGGGCCCCTTACTGAATGAGGGAGGCAACCTAGTGACAGAGGATGTGGAAAAAGCTAATGTACTCAATGCTTTTTTTGCCTCTGTTTTCACTAACAAGGTCAGCTCCCAGACTGCTGCGCTGGGCATCACAGAATGGGGAAGAGATGGCCAGCCCTCTGTGGAGATAGAGGTGGTTAGGGACTATTTAGAAAAGCTGGACGTGCACAAGTCCATGGGGCCAGACGAGTTACATCCGAGAGTGCTGAAGGAATTGGCGGCTGTGATTGCAGAGCCCTTGGCCATTATCTTTGAAAACTCGTGGCGAACGGGGGAAGTCCCGGATGACTGGAAAAAGGCTAATGTAGTGCCAATCTTTAAAAAAGGGAAGAAGGAGGATCCTGGGAACTACAGGCCAGTCAGCCTCACCTCAGTCCCTGGAAAAATCATGGAGCAGGTCCTCAAAGAATCAATCCTGAAGCACTTACATGAGAGGAAAGTGATCAGGAACAGTCAGCATGGATTCACCAAGGGAAGGTCATGCCTGACTAATCTAATCGCCTTTTATGATGAGATTACTGGTTCTGTGGATGAAGGGAAAGCAGTGGATGTATTGTTTCTTGACTTTAGCAAAGCTTTTGACACGGTCTCCCACAGTATTCTTGTCAGCAAGTTAAGGAAGTATGGGCTAGATGAATGCACTATAAGGTGGGTAGAAAGCTGGCTAGATTGTCGGGCTCAACGGGTAGTGATAAATGGCTCCATGTCTAGTTGGCAGCCGGTGTCAAGTGGAGTGCCCCAGGGGTCGGTCCTGGGGCCGGTTTTGTTCAATATCTTCATAAATGATCTGGAGGATGGTGTGGATTGCACTCTCAGAAAATTTGCAGATGATACTAAACTGGGAGGAGTGGTAGATACGCTGGAGGGGAGGGATAGGATACAGAAGGACCTAGACAAATTGGAGGATTGGGCCAAAAGAAATCCGATGAGGTTCAATAAGGATAAGTGCAGGGTCCTGCACTTAGGATGGAAGAATCCAATGCACCGCTACAGACTAGGGACCGAATGGCTAGGCAGCAGTTCTGCGGAAAAGGACCTAGGGGTGTCAGTGGACGAGAAGCTGGATATGAGTCAACAGTGTGCCCTTGTTGCCAAGAAGGCCAATGGCATTTTGGGATGTATAAGTAGGGGCATAGCGAGCAGATCGAGGGATGTGATCCTTCCCCTCTATTCGACACTGGTGAGGCCTCATCTGGAGTACTGTGTCCAGTTTTGGGCCCCACACTACAAGAAGGATGTGGATAAATTGGAGAGAGTCCAGCGAAGGGCAACAAAAATGATTAGGGGTCTAGAGCACATGACTTATGAAGAGAGGCTGAGGGAGCTGGGATTGTTTAGTCTGCAGAAGAAAAGAATGAGGGGGGATTTGATAGCTGCTTTCAACTACCTGAAAGGGGGTTCCAAAGAGGATGGCTCTAGACTGTTCTCAATGGTAGCAGATGACAGAACGAGGAGTAATGGTCTCAAGTTGCAATGGGGGAGGTTTAGATTGGATATTAGGAAAAACTTTTTCACTAAGAGGGTGGTGAAACACTGGAATGCGTTACCTAGGGAGGTGGTAGAATCTCCTTCCTTAGAGGTTTTTAAGGTCAGGCTTGACAAAGCCCTGGCTGGGATGATTTAACTGGGAATTGGTCCTGCTTCAAGCAGGGGGTTGGACTAGATGACCTTCTGGGGTCCCTTCCAACCCTGATATTCTATGATTCTATGATTCTATGATTCTAACCTGTTGTCACAGCTTTGGTCAAGGTGTAGACCTCATATCTGACACCCCTCATGGCAGTTGCCCCCCACCCCAAGTTCAGCTGTCTTGGCTTGAAACCATTTCCCCAAAATCTCCCAAACAGGTCTTGCATGTTCCCCAGAAGCCCACTGAAGGTGTGGTCTTCTGGTTTACAGTTTACTTCTTTAGGAGTACATGTCAGTGAAAGCCAGCACACACATAGAGACTTTGCACAGGATTCTAAAACACCATTACTGCTCACTTAGGTAGCACAAGAAATACACAGATCTATAAAAAGTAACAAACACACCTATACACATTTCCCTGACATAGGTTCCTCACCACCCTGGACAGTGCTTTGTGCACAGACCAGAGTCGTCAAAGAGTCCATGATCCTTCCTCTTCCCCTGCCCCCCTGAACATGGCTTCTCATCCAGAGTATGGAATCTCTAGTCTCTTCTCCCTTTCTCTCTCTTTTCCCATGACTGCGGAGAGGGCCTCTCTTTTATAATCTCCAGTCCCCTTTGTAAAATGACTCCCTGGTCAGTCTCAACAGGAGACAGACCCTTACCCAGTGACTTTGTTGTTAGGCAATCGCTCCCCTGACAAACCAGTTCTCCTGGGTAAGAACCAGCCTTTTGTCTGTAGTGCTTCTATTTGAATAAAGTACCACCCAGATTTATTGACCCTCTATTATTAGCTCTGTACTACTACCCCTTGGGAATTCCAGCCCAATATGGAGTAAAAGTTCAACAGAAAAGGCAAATAAGCTGCACATTCACCACTGAGTTTGCAGCTTGATAAAGACACCTGCAGAGAGTTCATAATGCTAGCTAATCCTGCTGCTCAACTCCTCAACTCCATGATATCCTGTGGCAAATTCAATAGGCTAATTATGCCACCTTCCAAAGGAAGTGGAAGTACGAGAATACAGGAAAAAAGGCAAGAGTTAAAGAGCTACCTAAAAGTGAATCAAAGCATAGAATGGCCAAGTTATTAATGGTTAAAAAAAACGAACAATAAAAGCAAAAGAGTTCAATATTTTTAAATGGCTTGTGCTGCACTGATATTTGCTTCTTCCCCACCGCATTGTCATTCTTTAGATCACACCATCTTTCTACATTGTAAACTCTTGTCTAAACAGAGCCAAACATGCTCTTGAGTATTCTACAATTAATCATAATTATGGCACCAGGGAGTTATTGGCCTATTTACTGAGTTAGATTCTCCACTATCAATACCTCCCCAATTTTGTGAAACCTTTTAGTCATGCTGGGAGTAGGCTGATCCTTCCAATGTGTGGCAGCTGTCATGATTCTTGTCACTAGCAAGAAGAAGTCCAGCAGTTCTGATGGTGATGACATTGCAGTAGGGTTGTTTAGAACTTACTGTCTACTTCTGAGGGCCCCACTCAAAAATGTAGAGGAGATTAATTTATTCCTTTCTAGACCTTTAATTATCCATCTTTGTGTGGGAGAAAAAGAAATCCCAAACAGTAGCAAGCACCGATACAGCCTGCGACTTTATTCATTTCATGCTAAAGCTTATGTTTCTTACAAAACTATAAACAAATCCCAGCACTCCTATACAAATCAGCTGGAGTGAAGAAAGTTATATTACTAAACAAGTGACAATGAGCCTCCAGAATATGCCTCTTATGTCATATAAAGAAGAATGGTATTGCCATAAGAGGGAAAAACAGCGGTCCACTTTACATGAGATATAAAAGCCTCTAGCCTGCTGCAGGACTCCAGCCCCACTACCGAGCTGTGTAGTGCCCTGACCCCAGAGACTGAGGGCAGAGAGGAGCTGCTAGGACTGCCATCTGCAGTTTACCCAGAGGAGACTGAGAACTCACAGATGATGGAGACCTGCCAATGGACTGTGGTAGGAAGTAGCCCAGGGAAACCAGACATTAGCCTCATTGTCTATCACAACATGAGGCAGCATGTTGTGGTAGGATCCCCGCTGACCCAGTGGCTGGATTCCCTGCCACTATTAGAGCCTTGGACTGGAACCCAGTGGAGTAGGGTGAGCCCGTGTCCCCATACCCCTGCTAGCACCCCAATTCCTGGCATGGTGGCCTACTCACCCTAGGCCTGAAAGCCTGTGCCTTCTGTGCTGTATGTCTGCCCTAGTCAGAATGCTGGTCTAAAGACTGCTCATTGCTCTGCCCTGCCTACACTGTGTTTGCTGTCTGCCCTAGGCAGAAGGCTGGGCTAAAGACTGTTCATTACTGTGCCACGCCCAGAGGGTCAGAAATCTGACTGTGTTTACTGTCTGTCATAGCCAGGAGGCTAGGCCAAAGACTGCTTGTTTCTGGCCCTGCACAGAGGTGTTGTGCAGCAGGAAACTTGGGACCCAACTGATTCAATGGCCTTCGAGGGCAACCCCCTTGACACTGAGGATGAGCTGCATAAAGACTGCGACACGGACGATCCGTCAGCCCTGGAGCTGGACCAGGACTGCCAGGATGGAGAGGTCCCAACCCCAGTGCCGACTGATGAGGGAGCCACCAGTGTAGGGGCTGACTTCAGTCAGGACCAGATGGAAGGCCCCTTGGTCAGCTGGGCATATGTGCAATTTGCCTGTGTCAACAGGAAAGTGACAGAGCCCCAGTGAGCGACCAAGTGGCCCTGTTTTAAACTGACCAGTGACCGCCTCTATCGCATAGACTGAGACCCCCAGACTCAAGAGCCCCGGACCCAGTTGGTTCTGCCCCGATGCCACCAAAGTGCTATCCTGAAGCTGGCCTGTGATGTCCCTGCAGCTGGACATCTTGGACATGAAAAGACCCTGGCTTGAGTTTTGGCCAGCTTTTTCTGGCTGGGGCTGCATCAGGATGTGAAAGACTATTGTAACTTGTGTCCCAAATGTTAGCTCGTGGCCCTATAAGGAATGCAGGAGGCTCCCTTTATCCCCTTGCCAGTAATTGGGATCCCCTTCAATAGGGTTGCTGTGCTGGTGGGGCCCCTTATGAAGAGCATTGCCAGATTCAAGTATATCCTGCTCATCTTGGATTATGCCATCTGGTTCCCACCCCTCTTGTTAGCTATTCAGGAGGTACTACAGTCTACAACTAAATTTTCCCTCTTTCAGTTGCTCTACGGTCACCAGCCCCTGGGACTACTAGACCTGACGTGAAAAACCTGGAAATATACACCATCACTGGCCCAGGGTCTCTTGCAATATGTTCTACAATTGCAGAGGTGCTTAACCAGTGCTGGGGACGTAGTGAAGGAGAACTTTCAGGCTGCTTAGGGGCTCAAAAGTGGACCTATAACAAAGGAGCTCAGGCTTGAGCCTTTGAACCTAGCAATAGGGGGGTCCTCCTACTTCCCTCGGACAAGTCAAAGCTCTTGGCCTGTTTGCAAGGGCCGTATGAAGTGATCTGCCAAGTAGGCCCCGTTACTTATGAAATATGGCAACCAGACTGATGGAAGAAACAGTAGCTCTACCATGTCAACCTCCTGAAACTGTGGCGAGAGCGTGAGGGGCTGTTGATTGCCCCATATCTCCCTGAAACAGACCTGGGTCCCCAAGTGCCTGTGGCAACAGACCCCAAAGAGCTGCAGACTTAGGAGATACCCACACAGAAACAGGCCCGGAGCCGAAGGCTTTCCCGAAGACCTTCACCACCCTGTCAGGTCAGACCACGCTCATCCACCACACCATTCTGACAAGCCTGGGGAAAGTTGTTTGAGAGAAGTAGCTCAGGGAAACTAGTATCAGAGGGGTAGCCATGTTAGTTTGTATCCACGAAAACAACAAGGAGTCCGGTGGCACCTTAAAGACTAACAGATTTATTTGGGCATAAGCTTTTGTGGGTAAAAAAACCCACTTCTTCAGATGCGTGGAGTGAAAATTACAGATGCAGGCAGAAATATACTGGCACATGAAGAGAAGGGAGTTACCTTACAAGTGGAGAACCAGTGTTGACAGGGCCAATTCAATCAGGGTGGATGTGGTCCACTTCCAATAATTGATGAGGAGGTGTCAATACCATTTGGTAATCTAACTCCTCATCAATTATTGGGAGTGGACCACATCTCCGCTGACCCAGTGGTGGGATTCCCAGTGACTGCAAGGCCCCTGGGCTGTGACCCGGTTGAGTAGGGTGGGCCCAGGTCACTCCACCCCCTCTTGCCACCATCCCCACCCCTGGGGCAGTGGCCGACTCACTCTAGGCCTGAAGGCCTGTGTCTTGTGTCTGCCCAAGCCAGGAAGCTGGGCTAAAGACAGCCCATTGCTCAGAGGGTTAGAGCCCTGACTGTGTTTACTGTCTGCCACAGCTGGGAGGTGAGGCCAAAGACTGCTTGATTCCTGGCTCTGCCCAGAGAGCCAGGGCCTATAGACTACTAACTAATGGTGGTTTTGCTGCCTGATGCAGGAAGGCAGAGTGGCCTCCCTCCAAGCCTGACAGGGAGGGACTACTACTGACCGCTACACTAATGAATAGCTTTTCAAGCATAACCAAAATGAATCTTACTAATCTTTTGTTCTGTGGCTTATTCTTTGACCAATGTTGCTGTGATGCTGCACTCCACAATGTTTTATGGAAATATGCTTATGAGTGTAAATATAATGTAACTGGAATATGCTTTATGCAAAATGTCTCTTGTAAGGTATCATTACAAAGCTTATAATCTACTGAGTGTGTTCTTCCTATTTGTATGTATGTATCATACTTGTATCTGAAGCTAGAAATATAAAGTATAACTCTGAGGTCCTATTGTAATTATGCAAGGTGTGGGCCATTGATGGTGGTTTATAATCTTGACAATTGGTTGTAAATGCTCTGTTTACTTGCAAACCTTCCTGGGTGAGTGCCAGCCAGCCCTGGAAGAATGAAGGCTGGGGTCTCACAGGACACGTGACCATGTCACCTGATACTGGAATCCATCTTAAACCTGGTGCTTTTCCATTTAGAAGGAGGGGTGGGAACCCAGAGAGACAAAAGATTCCTATCTTGTGCCAAAGCTATAAAAGGGGGTGGAAGAGAACAAAGGGGGCTGTGAGTCATGAGAAAGCCCTTGCTTTTCACCTAAGATGCCTGCTGGAACTAACAAGAACAAGGACTGTACCAGGACTGTGCCAGGGGAAATGATTGGGCCAAGACTAGGAAGGAGTCTAGTCTGTGAAAGAAGTTTATTGGAACATCTCTGAGGGTGAGATTTACCTGTAAACAGTTTCTTAATGTATTGGGCTCAGATTTGCGTGTTCTGTTTTATTTTGCTTGGTAACTTACTTTGTTCTGTCTGTTATTACTTGAAACCACTTAAATCCTACTTTTTTCCTTAATAAAATCATTTTTGCTTATTAATTAACCCAGAGTAAGTGATTAATACCTGGGGGAGCAAACAGCTGTGCATAGCTCTCTATTGGTGTTATAGAGGGTGGACAATTTATGAGTTTACCCTGTATAAGCTTTATACAGAGTAAAATGGATTTATTTGCAGTTTGGATCCCATTGGGAACTGGGTGTCTGAAGACAAGTAACCTGCTGAGTAGTTTTTGTTTAAAGTCTGCAGCTTTGGGGGCGTGGACCAGATCTGGGTCTGTGTTGCAGCAGGCTAGCGTGTCTGGCTCAACAAGGCAGGGTTCTGGAGTCGCAAGCTGGCAGGGAAAACGGGCTCAGAGGTAATTCCATCACATCAGGTGACAGTCCCAAGGGAGTCTCTGTGACCGACCCTGTCACAGTCACTTCAACATTAATGTTCCCAACAGAGTTTATTGATCTAGAGGAACACCAGCAAAACCCATTCACTGCTGTTCCTCAACTATCTCAACCACCTGGATCTGTTTCCTGTTTAAATCATTTGATGCTGGAAGAGGAAAGAGATATGACTTCCTTTATGCAAATTTGATGTACTGTGTCACTAATTTGTAATATAATTTACAGCCAGGTACTGATCATTAGAAATGCATATAACAAAAATAAATGTATAAGGTGAAATAAATGCTCCACACTTTAGTAATGAATACAATATAAATGCCTTCCTGGATTGATGGATAGTTTGATGTGCATTCTTTGGGGATGATGATATTCTAATCTGAGACTCTGGCATTAGTTTCTTTAAATAGTTTTTCTTCAGTTGTGTTGTCAATGTGTCTGCTTTCCTGGTCTGTTATGCATTTATTCTTCTTTGCAGCACTTGATGTACTCTCTTGTGCTGTTTTAATTCCTTTAATTTCCCCCCTCCCCCGTTAGAAATATTTGATTCAGTGAAGTTTATGAAAAGAGAGAACATTCTCTCAGTAAAAATGATAAACATTTGGGGTCAATCCTACATTCTTTGCTCACACAGACATTTAATGGAAGTCCATCAGAGTTTTGGGTTGCAAGGAATGCAAGATAGAGCTTTTAATTAATATTGGAAAAATGAGGAAATTGAATAACTCAGGGGCTGGTCATGGGTTACAGACAATCTGGGGCTTGATTCTGATTTCACATCAATTTTACAATGCTATAACTTCATAGGAGTTATGCCTGGCTTATATAGTATAAGCAAGATCTGAATCAGGCCTTAATGTCTCAAAGATTATCATTTCAAAGAATAAAATTCTACATGAACTGAAATCAACGCTACAGGTCTGAAAAGCCCCAAATGTTGAATAGATTAAAATCCAGATTTAGGTGGGGTATCAAACTCTGGCCCGTATGTTTGAAATGGTCAAAACAAAACCATGGATCAAAACAACCCATAACTTTGGAAAAGTTTATGTTGTAGCTTGGTTCCATCTCTAAGGAAAAAGTATTTTACTTTGAAAAGCAGATTTTTTCAGAGCAGCTATATTCCCTATCTACTCCTCTTAGCAGGGCAGAGTACAGGAAATCTTGGATATGGTAGATGCTCCATCATTTAGGATTTATCTACATGGGGACACCTAGGAAAATTAATTTGGATTAACTGAAGGTGTTAATTTGAAGTTGATTAGTTAAAATGCATTAAGCCCCTGTGTGAACACCTCATTCAGAATAGTAGTCTTAGTTAATTTTATCTTAGCGTATGTCTACACTACGAAATTAGGTCAAATTTATAGAAGTCGATTTTTTAGAAATCGTTTTTATATAGTCGATTGTATGTGCCCCCACACAAAATGCTCTAAGTGCATTAAGTGCATTAACTCGGCGGAGTGCTTCCACAGTACCAAGGCTAGCGTCGACTTCCGGAGTGTTGCACTGTGGGTAGCTATTCCACAGTTCCCGCAATCTCCGCTGCCCATTGGAATTCTGGGTTGAGATCCCAATGCCTAATGGGGCAAAAACATTGTCGCGGGTGGTTCTGGGTACATGTTGTCAGGCCCATTTTGGTGAGGTCTGTCAGGGGCACCTTGAAAAGTTTAATGGAGATTCAGTGCTGCCTGGCATACCGGGGGAGGGATAGCTCAGTGGGTTGAGCATTGGCCTGCTCAATTGGCCTCAATCCTTGAGGGGGCCATTCTGTGTGACAGTTGTTTTTGTCACATCTCCGCTGCCCATTGGAATTCTGGGTTGAGATCCCAATGCCTAATGGGGCAAAAACATTGTCGCGGGTGGTTCTGGGTACATGTTGTCAGGCCCATTTTGGTGAGGTCTGTCAGGGGCACCTTGAAAAGTTTAATGGAGATTCAGTGCTGCCTGGCATACCGGGGGAGGGATAGCTCAGTGGGTTGAGCATTGGCCTGCTCAATTGGCCTCAATCCTTGAGGGGGCCATTCTGTGTGACAGTTGTTTTTGTTTCTCCTTGATGTAAAGCCACCCCCTTTGTTGATTTTAATTCCCTGTAAGCCAACCCTGTAAGTCATGTCGTCAGTCGCCCCTCTGTCAGAACAACGGCAGACAATCGTTCCGTGCCTTTTTTCCGTTCAGATGCCATACCACGGCAAGCATGGAGCCCGCTCAGATCACTTTGGCAATTAGGAGCACATTAAACACTACACACATTATCCAGCAGTATATGCAACACCAGAACCTGCCAAAGCGAAACCGGGCGAGTAGGTGACATCAGCGTGGTGACGAGAGCTATGAGGACATGGACACAGACTTCTCTCAAAGCACGGGTCCTGGCAATGTGGGCATCATGGTGTTAATGGGGCAGGTTCATGATTCTGGGCCCGGGAAACAAGCACAGACTGGTGGGACCGCATAGTGTTACAGGTCTGGGATGATTCCCAGTGGCTGCAAAACTTTCGCATGCATAAGGGCACTTTCATGGAACTTTGTGACTTGCTTTCCTCTGCCCTGAAGTGCCAGAATACCAAGATAAGAGCAGCCCTCACAGTTGAGAAGTGAGTGGCAATAGCCCTGTGGAAGCTTGCAATGCCGGACAGCTACCGGTCAGTCGGGAATCAATTTGGAGTGGGCAAATCTACTGTGGGGGCTGCTGTGATGCAAGTAGCCAACGCAATCAAAGATCTGCTGATATCAAGGGTAGTGACCCTGGGAAATGTGCAGGTCATAGTGGATGGCTTTGCTGCAATGGGATTCCCTAACTGTAGTGGAGCCATAGACAGAACCCATATCCCTATCTTGGCCCCGGAGCACCAAGCCGGCAAGTACATAAACCGCAAGGGGTACTTTTCAATAGTGCTGCAAGCACTGGTGGGTCACCAGGGACCTTTCACCAACATCAGCATGGGATGGCCGGGAAAGGTACATGACGCTCACATCTTCAGGAACTCTGGTCTGTTTCAAAAGCTGCAGGAAGGGACTTTCTTCCCAGACCAGAAAATAACCACTGGGGATGTTGAAATGCCTATAGTTATCCTTGGGGCCCAGCCTACTCCTTAATGCCATGGCTCATGAAGCCATACACAGGCAGCCTGGACAGTAGTCAGGAGCTGTTCAACTATAGGCTGAGCACGTGCAGAATGGTGATAGAATGCGCATTTGGACGTTTAAAAGTGCGCTGGTGCAGTTTACTGACTCGCTTAGACCTCAGCGAAACCAATATTCCCATTGTTATTACAGCTTGCTGTGCACTCCACAATATCTCTGAGAATAAGGGGGAGACGTTTATGGCGGGGTGGAAGGTTGAGGCAAATCGCTAGACACTAGGGCGGTTAGAAGAGCACAGGAGAGCGCGGTGCGCATCAGAGAAGCTTTGAAAACCGGTTTCATGACTGGCCAGGCTACGGTGTGAAAGTTCTGTTTGTTTCTCCTTGATGAAACCCCACTCCCTTGGTTCACTCTACTTCCCTGTAAGCTAACCACCCTCCCCTCCCCCCCTTCGATCACCGCTTGCAGAGGCAATAAAATCATTGTTGCTTCACTTTCATGCATTCTTTATTAATTCATCACACAAATAGGGGGATAACTGCCAAGGTGGGCCCAGAGGGGTGGTGGAGGATGGAAGCACCGGGTCAGGTAGTGGAGGAGGGAAGGACAAGGCCACACAGCACTTTAAAACTTTAAAACTTATTGAATGCCAGCCTTCTGTTGCTTGGGCAATCCTCTGGAGTGGAGTGGCTGGGTGGCTGGAGGCCCCCCCCACCGCGTTCTTGGGCATCTGGGTGACGAGGCTCTGGAACTTGGGGAGGATGGCGGTTGGTTACAGAGGGGCTGTAGTGGTGGTCTGTGCTCCAGCTGCCTTTCCTGCAGGTCAACCATACACTGGAGCATATTAGTTTGATCCTCCAGCAGCCTCAGCATTGAATCCTGCCTCCTCTCATCACGCTGCCACCACCTATCAGCTTCAGCCCTCTCTTCAGCCCGCCACCTCTCCTCCCGGTCATTTTGTGCTTTCCTGCACTCTGACATTGTCTGCCTCCAAGCATTCGTCTGTGCTCTGTCAGTGTGGGAGGACAGCATGAGGTCAGAGAACATTTCATCGCGAGTGCATTTTTTTCGCCTTCTAATCTTCGCTAGCCTCTGGGAAGGAGAAGATCCTGTGATCCTTGAAACACATGCAGCTGGTGGAGGGAAAAAAAGGGACGGTGGTATTTAAAAAGACACATTTTATAGAACAATGGGTACACTCTTTCACGGTAAACCTTGCTGTTAACATTACATACATAGCACATGTGCTTTCGTTCCAAGGTCGCATTTTGCCTCCCTCCACTACGTGGCTAGCCCCTTCCCACTCCCCGTGGCTAACAGTGGGGAACATTTCTGTTCAGCCACAGGCAAACAGCCCAGCAGGAACAGGCACCTCTGAATGTTCCCTTAAGAAAAGCACCGTATTTCAACCAGGTGACCATGAATGATATCACTCTCCTGAGGATAAAGAATGGATGTTGTTTGAACGCCAGCAAACATACGCTGCAATACTTTGTTCTGCAATGATTCCCGACTATGTGCTACTGGCCTGGTGTGGTAAAGTGTGGATGGAATAAGGCTGTCCTCCCCAGAAAACTTTTGCAAAGGCTTTGGGAATACATCCAGGAGAGCTTTATGGAGATGTTCCTGGAGGATTTCTGCTCCATCCCCAGACATGTTAACAGACTTTTCCAGTAGCTGTACTGGCAGCGAATGCCAGGGCAAATTAATCATTAAACACACTTGCTTTTAAACCATGTATATTATTTAAAAAGGTACACTCACCAGACCTCCCTTCTCCGCCTGGTGGGTCCGGGAGGCAGCCTTGGGTGGGTTCAGGGGGGTACTGGCTCCAGGTCCAGGGTGAGAAACAGTTCCTGGCAGTCAGGAAAACTGGTTTCTCTGCTTGCTTGCTGTGAGCCATCATCTTCCTCATCCCCAAAACCTGCTTCCGTGTTGCCTCCCTCTCCATCGATGGAGTCAAAGCACACGGTTGGGGTAGTGGTGGCTGAACCCCCTAAAATGGCATGCAGCTCATCATAGAAGCGGCATGTTTGGGAGTCTGACCCAGAGCGGCCGTTTGCCTCTCTGGTTTTCTGGTAGGCTTGCCTCAGCTCCTTAAGTTTCATGTGGCACTGCTTCGGGTCCCTGATATGGCCTCTGTCCTTCATGCCCTGGGAGATTTTGACAAATGTTTTGGCATTTCAAAAACTGGAATGGAGTTCTGATAGCACGGATTCCTCTCCCCTTACAGTGTTCAGATCCCGTACCTCCTGTTCGGTCCATGCTGGAGCTCTTTTGAGATTCTGGGACTCCATCATGGTCACCTCTGCTGAGGAGCTCTGCGCTCACCTGCAGCTTGCCACACTGGCCAAACAGGAAATGAGATTCAAAAGTTCGCGGGCCTTTTCCTGTCTACCTGGCCAGTGCATCTGAGTTGAGAGTGCTGTCCAGAGCGGTCACAATGGAGCACTCTGGGATATAGTTCCTGGAGGTCAATACCGTCGAATTGCATCCACACTACCCCAAATTTGACCCGGCAAGGCCGATTTCAGCGCTAATCCCCTTGTCGGGGGTGGAGTAAAGAAATCGATTTTAAGAGCCCTTTAAGTCGAAAAAAAGGGCTTCGTTATGTGGACGGGTGCAGGGTTAAATCGATTTACCGCTGCTAAATTCGACCCCAACTCCTAGTGTAGACCAGGGCTTACTTCACTTCCAAAGTGAATTAAACTAAACTGAATTAAGGCTACTTTAATTCTGAATAACCTGACCGGGATTTAATGTGGTTTAACTAATCCACCTCAGATTCAAAACTTTAGCTTATTTTAATTAGTTTTCCTGGAAGTGCCCATGTAGTGTGGCAAGGTACCTCTTTTGCCACGTCAGTCTCAGTGTTTCTCCCTGTGGCAGGGTGGTAGAGGGGATGGGACCTGGAGTAAATCAATCCTACTCTGGAGGTTTTTAATTTTTAACTTTGGTTTATTTGCAATATTTACAGGGTGAGCCTCAGAGTAGCCCAAGTTGTTCTTTTAAGACACCGCACAAAAAATACATCTTGTTCCATTGGAACATTGACTAATTATGCTGGCTTCTGGTTGCCAGCACTTCCCCAAACAGAAGAAAACTCAGTGTTTCCCCTATAGGGAGGAGAACAGCCTACCATCTGGGAGAAGCCTTTTCTCTTTGCTGCCCCAATCCCAATGCAGCTTGTTTCTTCTCCCTTCTCCCCCGCACTCATGGGAAGAAGGGTTTTTAAAAATCAAGACAGCCCTTAATTGGAATCTGGTGTCTCTAATTAACAGGTAAGCTCTTTTCAGATCTGACTTTGTCACCATAGACAAACCTAAGTCTTTAATTCAAGATATAATGTCTTTCTAAAAGATCTGCTTTAGCTCAAACAGAAGATGCAGATTTATTCAGGAATTACTAGGTCAAACTAGTTGATCATAATAGTCTCTTTTGGTCTTAAAATCTATGAAAAGTACAATGATAGAGGTTCAGTCTGAACTCCTGATTGGCATGATTTGATGCAATTATTAGACCCAAAGTGCACACTGAGGTCTGCTTTCTCCCTTTGCAAACTATAGAAGTGTATAAATAAATAAAAAATTAACCTTAAAGCTGCGGACTTCACACTCCACTGGTGAAGAATAATCATGTGAATTTTAACTGAAAAGTTAAAATTGCAATGATTAAAATGTCAATTTGTGCATGTACAGGTAAAAAAATCACTTTGGCCTAGATTCTACGACCCATAGTCATGATACCTAGTACCTTACTATGCTAATAGTCCTATTGATGGTGATGGGAGTAAGAATCTTCCCAGTACGACTGTGTATAGCAGCATCTGGGCCTAAGTGTTAAGGCCTGTGGCGTTGTGGAGTTATAGTTCTCATTGCAATCTTAACTTACTCCCATTGCATGTATTTTTGATTAATAGGGTCTAAGATGCATATCTTTATACACGCAGCATGGGCAGTGTGACTGAGGCAAAGTTTCAATGAAAAGAGTACATTTAAAAACCCCCACTAATAGTAAAATATTAAAGAGCATCTGCAGACAGAGAAGCAGCCACTGCAGGTTGTAGAGGGGTGCCATCACAACCTATCATAGTCCTTATGTTGCTGCTTTCTGCAATAGCTGCAGCATACAAGCATTGCAAGAGTGCACATATAATATGGCACTGTTAAACTTAGTTGCCTGTTTACATCTAAAAATTCAGCCTCTAAACACATGCAATTTATAGTACACGTGTCTGACTCACAGAAACTTGTTGTTCATGGGAAATTTTTTTACAAATGTTCAGTTCTGACTGTATAGTTACTTTTTTGTACCCCAAATCTTCTTCTCAGTACTTTAGTTTCCTCTATCAGGACCAAATCCTGAAGTCCTTAATTAAACCTTCCCCAACTAAAATCAACAGGAGCTCTATTTGAGTGCACACTGAGGGACCTACCCCGTAGTTTTCAGCTAGCATTTTAAATACCATCTTGGAGAGGAAGGAGATTTTAAACTGTCATGGCCAACAGGTCATTTTCCTTGATGAACTCCTGAGCCCTTAGCATTTCTTTTGTTCCCAAGAGGTGCTCTTAGAAGGCATCTGTTTCCCTCTGTGTCTGAGCCCCCTCATTCCAATTTTAGCAGCAGCAGCAGTCTGCTCTGACTGGCCAGGGATTTCCTTCCATGGCTCTTTTACAGTGGTGGGATTTTTGGGGAGCAGTGTCGCTGGAAAAGGCCTATTGCTGTCACCTACAGCTAGACCTTGCAAGTGGGTTACTCTGACCACATGGCATCAGTACTCAGCTCGCTGCATTGGCTTTCTATAGACTTCTAGTTCAGAGTGTTGGTGATTATTTTTAAAGCCCTGAACAGTCTGGAATCTGAGAGACATATTTATCTTTACCCTATGAGGGCAAATGAGAAAGAAACCAACAAGCCCTTTCCTGAAAACTTATTTTCAACCCTTTGCAGAGGTCTGTCCAGAAGAACCAGCTCAATGTTTTATTGCTGCACCTTGAACTGTTTCTGTTTCTCAGGAAAAGTCACTGTGGCCTAAATTAAGCACATGTTGTAAATTTTTAGGCTTAAGCATGAAATATTGGCTTAATATCAACCTTTTCTTCCATTTGTTAAAGTTCATTTAGTTTTATTCTCCTCCTGACCCCCAATTCATTCCTCAATCCATTCTCCTTTCTGAGCTACAGAAGTTTCCCAGCACTTTTACTTTATAAACAACTCCTAATCTTAACAGACTCAAGTCATAACTCCTCTGAAAGCCCCCAAGGGTGGCTTTTTATAGTCTCTCCCTCATTTAGGACAGGTGTATGGAGATGCCCAGAAATGGAGCCAAGCCTCTAGCAAGGGAGCATCTGAAGGAAGGAATATTTTGCAGCATCTCCAGCTTCCACGCTGGAATACAATAATAACCTTCCACTCCTCACTGCCTCCCCAGAACCAAAAAACAACGAAAAGACCCACAACACTAGCTATCTGTCCCTGGGTATGAGGTTAAAGAAGAAGCCAGTCCATTAGTCCTTATTCCTTTGCAATACACTTATTAAAACAATTAGGGTTAATTGACAGCCCTTGGGGTATCATCTGCCAAAAGATTTGATTGCTTAATTAGTTGCCTCTTCACATTCTTCTTTCTACTAGAAAGAGCCACATACTATTCCAGTTTGGGATCAGCTGCACTATGGAAGCAAGAAATTATTTGCTTTACACTTTCTTACACTGGGACCCTTGTGGTTGAGGTTACATACTGTACAATACTCTAGACGCCACCAACAAAAGTCTAGAAATAAATTCTGTAAATTGCAACACAAAATTATTTCCAAGTATGTTTCAAGTTTTATTCATGAGGAGAAGTACTTCTTATTTTTGGAACTTTCAGATTGCTAGGGTGAGTAAAATGAGCAGAGTTTACATAGAATGGAATCATTCAGACACATAATGTACAGGTTAGCTCAGCCAAGCATATCTAAAAATGAAAAATATTCATTTGGTTTGGACATTATCAATGGTATGTTCTAGGAATGAAGTGGCAGTAAAATAAATTGCATAACTGGAGGTAGTGTTCTCTAATGGTTAAATCCAGACTGTTGCGTACTCGCTCGATTTCTGAACATGGTGTACGCAATAACTAGTAAGCCCTCATGCATCAGCGCATGAACCAGCCACTAATTGTTTGGGGCAAGGAAAAAACCTAGTGGCAGGTTATTCCATAATTGACCGTTATGGGGTTTCTTATACATTTCTCTGAAGCATTTGGTACCAGTGACTGTTTGAACGAGCACACTAGGTTAGTTGGATCATTGATTTGATCAAATATAACAAGCCCTATGTTTTTTCAGGCATGAAAAAAAAAAGCTCATTTACTGAGGCAGATGAATATATAATACAAGTAACCTCTTGAAATCCTGCAGACAGGGTGAGAGTCACAAAATTTATTTAGGTTTCAGAATAGCAGCTGTGTTAGTCTGTATCAGCAAAAGGAACGAGGAGTACTTGTGGCACCTTAGAGACTAACAAATTTATTTGAATAAGCTTTCGTGGGCTAAAACCCACATCAGAGGCACGCAGTGGAAAATAGAGTAGGAAGATATATATACACACAGAGAACATGAAAAAATGGGTGTTCCCATACACACTATAACAAGAGTGATCAATTAAGGTGAGTTATTATTAGCTGGAGTAAAAAACCTTTTGTAGTGATAATCAGGATGGCCCATTTCCAACAGTTGACAAGAAGGTGTGAGTAACAGTAGGGGGGGAAAAATAAGCATGGAAAAATAGTTTTACTTTGTGTAATGACCCATCCGCTCCCAGTCTTTATTCAAGCCTAAATTAATGGTGTCCAGTTTGCAAATTAATTCATAGAATCATAGAATATCAGGGTTGGAATGGATCTCAGGAGGTCATCTAGTCCAACCCCCTGCTCAAAGCAGGACCAATCCCCAACTAAATCATCCCAGCCAGGGCTTTGTCAAGCCTGACCTTAAAAATATCTAAGGAAGGAGATTCCACCACCTCCCTAGGTAACGCATTCCAGTGTTTCACCACCCTCCTAGTTTTTCCTAATTTCCAACCTAAACCTCCCCCACTGCAACTTGAGACCATTACTCCTTGTTCTGTCATCAGCTACCACTGAGAACTGATGTTGAAAGTAGTTGAAAGCAGCTATCAAATCCTCCCTCATTCTTCTCTTCCGCAGACTAAACAATCCGTGTTCCCTCAGCCTCTCCTCATAAGTCATGTGTTCCAGTCCCCTAATCATTTTTGTTGCCCTCCGCTGGACGTTTTCCAATTTTTCCACATCCTTCTTATAGTGTGGGGCCCAAAACTGGACACAGTACTCCAGATGAGGCCTCACCAGTGTCGAATAGAGGGGAATGATCACGTCCCTCGATCTGCTGGCAAGGCCCCTACATATACATCCCAAAATGCCATTGGCCTTCTTGGCAACAAGGGCATACTGTTGACTCATATCCAGCTTCTCGTCCACTGTAACCCCTAGGTCCTTTTCTGCCGAACTGCTGCCGAGCCATTCGGTCCCTAGTCTGTAGCAGTGCATGGGATTCTTCCGTCCTAAGTGCAGGACTCTGCACTTGTCCTTGTTGAACCTCATCGGATTTCTTTTGGCCCAATCCTCTAATTTGTCTAGGTCCCTCTGTATCCTATCCCTACCCTCCAGCATATCTACCTCTCCTCCCAGTTTAGTGTTATCTGCAAACTGGCTGAGTGTGCAGTCCACACCATCCTCCAGATCACTGTATTGATCCTCCAGATCATTGCATTGTCTGTATTCGCAAAAAGAAAAGGAGTACTTGTGGCACCTTAGAGACTAACACATTTATTTGAGCATAAGCTTTCGTGAGCTACAGCTCACTTCATCAGATGCATTCAATGGAAAATACAGTGGGGAGATTTATATACATAGAGAACATGAAACAATGGGTGTTACCATACATCATACTGTAACCAGAGTGATCACTTAAGGTGAGCTATTACCAGCAGGAGAGCCGGGGGGGGCAGGGGGGAACCTTTTGTAGTGATAATCAAGGTGGGCCATTTCCAGCGGTTGACAAGAACGTCTGAGGAATGGGGGGGGGGGAATAAACAAGGGGAAATAGTTTTACTTTGTGTAATGACCCATCCACTCCCAGTCTCTATTCAAGCCTAAGTTAATTGTACCCAGTTTGCAAATTAATTCCAATTCAGCAGTCTCTCGCTGGAGTCTGTTTTTGAAGTTTTTTTGTTGAAGTATTGCCACTTTTAGGTCTATAATCGAGTGACCAGAGAGATTGAAGTGTTCTCCAACTGGTTTTTGAATGTTATAATTCTTGACTGATTTGTGTTCATTTATTCTTTTACGTAGAGACTGTCGGGTTTGACCAATGTACATGGCAGAGGGGCATTGCTGGCACATGATGGCATATATCACATTTGTAGATGTGAACGAGCCTCTGATATTGCGGCTGATGTGATTAGGCCCTATGATGGTGTCCCCTGAATAGATATGAGGACACAGTTGGCAACGGGCTTTGTTGCAAGGATAGGTTCCTGGGTTAGTGGTTCTGTTGTGTGGTGTGTGGTTGCTCGTGAGTATTTGCTTCAGGTTGAGGGGCTGTCTGTAAGCAAGGACTGGCCTGTCTCCCAAGATCTATGAGAGTGATGGGTCGTCCTTCAGGATAGGGTGTAGATCCTTGATGATGCGTTGGAGAGGTTTTAGTTGGGGGCTGAAGGTGATGGCTAGTGGCGTTCTATTATTTTCTTTGTTGGGCCTGTCCTGTAGTAGGTGACTTCTGGGTACTCTTCTGGCTCTGTCAATCTGTTTCTTCACTTCAGCAGTTGGGTATTGTAGTTGTAAGAACGCTTGATAGAGATCTTGTAGGTGTTTGTCTCTGTCTGAGGGGTTGGAGCAAATGCGGTTGTATCGTCGAGATTGGCTGTAGACAATAGATCATGTGGTGTGGTCTGGATGAAAGCTGGAGGCATGTAGGTAGGAACAGAGGTCAGTAGGTTTCCAGTATAGGGTGGTGTTTATGTGACCATCGCTTATTAGCACCGTAGTGTCCAGGAAGCGGATCTCTTGTGTGGACTGGTCCAGGCTGAAGTTGATGGTGGGATGGAAATTGTTGAAATCATGGTGGAATTCCTCAAGGGCTTCTTTTCCATGGGTCCAGATGATGAAGATGTCATCAGTGTAGCGCAAGTAGAGAAGGGGCATTAGGGGACGAGAGCTGAGGAAGCGTTGTTCTAAGTTAGCCATAAAAATGTTGGCATTCTGTGGGGCCATGCGGGTACCCATAGCAGTGCCACTGATTTGAAGGTATACATTGTCCCCAAATGTGAAATAGTTATGGGTGAGGACAAAGTCACAAAGTTCAGCCACCAGGTTTGCTGTCAGGAACAGTATCCCCCGCTCTCCTGCTGGTAATAGCTCACCTTACGTGATCACTCTGGTTACAGTGTGTATGGTAACACCCATTGTTTCATGTTCTCTATGTATATAAATCTCCCCATTGTATTTTCCACTGAATGCATCCGATGAAGAGAGCTGTAGCTCACGAAAGCTTATGCTCAAATAAATTTGTTAGTCTCTAAGGTGCCACAAGTACTCCTTTTCTTTTTCCCCACTTAACTAGCTACAGCTTCCCTCCTTTTTCCCAATTCAGAGTCACAACCCCCAGTACCCACGCAGCGCTGGGCAGCAGTGATACTGGGTCCAGCTCCGGTTTGTCCTTCTCGGGTGATTCCTCCCTGGCACAGTGCTCCTCCTGGCTCCTGTCCTGGGGTGCCCCCAGTCAGCTGCTCTGTCCCTCCCAGGCTTCGGGCAGGTTCTTGGCTGCTTCACTCTGGAAGGGCCTGAATCTGATTGCTGCAGCCTTTCTGTCTGGAGCTCCAGACACACACCCTGTCCCTCTCCTCTCTCTCCATGCCCTCTCACCCCCACAAACAGCACTTCCTCTTCCTGGAATAATCAGCACTTCCCTCCTCAGGACAAAGCTTTAAAGGGGCCATGCTCTCCAACCCCCAAAGGGGTTACAGAGGATCAGGGGCTAAAATACTACTCAGTGTGGGTAAGGGTGGCAGAATGGCTTGGATCCACAAAGGGACTTGAGTGTTGCCACACTTAACTGTTAGGTGACTAGAAAATCACTGGAACAACAGTGGGATCTACAAAGAGAAACTTCCTAAACTAGCTGAGATGATGCTGAGAAGAAGAGTGTATCCTAAACCCTGCTCCTTCATGGAGCTAGGTACCAAAGTGAGAGCTGCAGGGACGCACCTCTCTCTGCTGGCAATCCACATCCAGGAGCCCCTCTCCTGGGGTCAGGTGGCTTAGATGCCTAAACTGTTAGAAACATTAGAGGAGGATGTGGTGGCAGCTCCCTTATAGTCCAGTGGTCAGAGCATTCAGCCAGGATGTAGGATACCTGTGTTCAGTCTCCCCCCCTCTGCCTGAGGGGGAATAAGGATTTGAACAGGGATTTCCCCGTTTCAAGGGAGGGTCCTAACCACTGAGCTATGGGATAGTCTGGGGATGGCTGCCCTCAATATTTCCATTTGAAGCTATTCCAGTTTGTATAAATAATTAAATTGTTACTGGAGGAGGGGGACTCACTCCTGGGTGGGTTTCTCACCTTTCAGGTAGGTGCTCTAATCACCAGACTATGGGCATTCTCACTTACTTGTTCCGGCCCACTGACTGTTCAAGTATTTACAGGGAGTCCCCCCCGTTCAAATCCTTTCTCCCTATCAGGCGGCCTGGAGGAGGGGAGAGGAATTGAACCTGGGCCTTATACGTTCTAGATGAGTGCTCTCACCACTGCACTGAATGGTATAAGGGAGGCAGTACCACCACCTTCTTCTCCTGCTGGATTCTGACTGGGGCCTGCTCCAGCAGGTGTGCCCTGAGCATCCTGTATACTTTACCCAACATCTTTTAAAATCTGAGCTTGTTCTTAATCCACCCAAGCCTGTTCTAGGGTTGCCAGGTGTCTGGTTTTCGACCGGAATACCAGGTCGAAAAGGTACCCTGGTGGCTTCGGTCAACACTGCTGACTGGGACTAAGTCAGTGGTGCTGTGGGGCTAAGGCAGGCTAGTCCCTACCTGTCCTGGCACTGCGCTGCACCCTGGAAGTGTCCAGCAAGTCCAGCTCCTAGGCAGGGGTGGGGAGGGGCCACAGGGCTCCGCACTCTGCCCCCACCCTGAGCACCAGCTCCACATTCCCATTGGCCGAGAATGATGGTGTAATGAAGCAGCCTCTGGTGGGACACTACTGAAAGTATTAATTCAGGACAAATTGCTTAGAGCAGGGCAGTCACAGCCCAAGGCTTTACTACTAAGGCACACCAAACCAGCCAAACAGACAGGACTTTAGTTTTACCCCACTGGCTAACCAGAAGTCTTACAAGCAATTCCCTCAGACACTCCAGTTTCCCAGTATCACCACCAGCACCATTTCTTATGGGGATGGATGGTTATGAAAACCAATACCCCAGTAAAAGAAAAAAGGTTCTCCCAATCCCAAAAGACCAAGCCCCAGACCCAGGTCAATATGCAAGTCAGATCTTACCCACAAATCACACTGTTGCCAATCCTTTAGAATCTAAAATCTAAAGGTTTATTCATAAAAAGAAAGAAATATAGATGAGAGCTAAAATTGGTTAAATGGAATCAATTACATACAGTGATGGCAAAGTCCTTGGTTCAGGCTTGTAGCAGTGGTGGAATAAGCTGCAGGTTCAAGTCAAGTCTCTGGAGTACATCCAGAGCTTGGATGGGTCATTCAGTCCTTTGTTCAGAGCTTCAGTTTGTAGCAAAGTTCCTCCAGAGGTCAGAAGCAGGATTGAAGACAAAATGGAGGGGTTTCCAGGACCTTTTATATCCTCTGCCATGTGGAAGGACACCCCTTTCTTTTTACTGTGAAAAACCACAGCAGCAAGATGGAGTTTGGAGTCACATGGGCAAGTCACATGTCCATGCATGACTCAGTTCTTTACAGGTAGAGCAGCCATTGCTTACATGCTAGCTTGACATTCCCAGGAAGAATCCTCATATGTGGATTGGAGTCTCCCAAGATCCATTGTCAGTTAAGTGTTTCTTGATTGGGCACTTAATTTGAAGGGTGCCTTCTCAGTAAGCTGGCCAAATGCTTCACTGGTGCTATTTAGAATCAAACACATTGAGATACAAATACATAGCCAATATTTATAACTTCAAATACACAAATTATACATGCATACAGATAGCATAATCATAACCAGCAAATCATAACCTTTTCATAGGTTGTACAACCTCGACAACCCTGTATAATATTTGCTGCAAATATATAACAGTGGTTGCAACAATGATCAATACGGTTACAGTTCATGTCAATAACATCTCAGATGGCCAATGGGACAGTGCTTGTGGGCGAGAGCAGTGCATGGAGCCTCCTGGCCCCCCTGCCTAGGAGCTGGACCTGCTGCCGGCTGCTTCTGGGGCACAGCGTGGAGCCAAGACAGGCAGGGAGCCTACCTTAGCCCTGCTGCACTGCTGACCAGGAGCTGCCCGAGGTAAGCCCATGCCCCAACCCTGAGCCCCAACCCCAGCCCTGAGCGCCCCCCAACCCGGAGCCCCCTCCTGCACCCCAAACCCCTCATCCCTGTCCCCACCCCAGAGCCTAGACCCCCAGCCGGAGCCCGCACCCCCCCTTCACCCTAACCCCTTGCCCCACCCTAGAGCCTGAACCCCTCTGCCCCACCCCTCAGCCTGGAGCCCCCTCCTGCACCCCAAACCCCTGGTCCCACTCCAGAGCCTGCACCCCCAGCCCAGAGTCCACACCCCCTCCCACACCCCAATCCGCTGTCTCAACCTGCAGCCCCTTGCCACATTCCAAATCCCTCGGCCCCACCCTCCACCCTGGAGCCCCCTCCTGAACCCCAAACCCCTCATCCCCACCCCAGAGCCCACATCCCCAGCCGGAGCTCTCACCCGCTCCCACACCCCAACTCCCTGCCCCACCCCGGAGCCCCCTCCAGCACCCTGAACCCCTCATTTCTGGCTCCATCCTAGAGCCTGCACCCCCAGTTAGAGCCCTCACCCCCTCCCGCACCCCAACTCCCTGTCCCAACCCAGTTAAAGTGAGTGAGGGTGGTGGAGAGCGAGCCACCGAGGGAGGAGGAATGTCGTGAGGGGTAGCTGGGCCTCGGGGAAGGGGTGTGGCGGGGCCTCAGAGAATGGGCGGGGCTAGGATATTTGGTTTTGTGCAATTAGAAAGTTGGCAACCCTAGCCCATTCCCTATATAGTAACATACTTTCTGACCTAGTAAATTGGATTTCTCGTGCTACTATATCGAAGTCTCTCTGTGAAATACCTAGTCATAAAATGACTGAAATCTGTGATGAATTGTGAAACATTTTGATAGAGCAGCTGCCTTCATATTTTCAGGCCATACAGCAGATCTGGAATTAGTAGTTACATCAGCGTTGAGAACAAGATGTCAGCAGTTGAACAAACATTTGCAAGAAGATCTCAAATAATAAACAGATATCTTGAGAAATCTCAGCCAGAACCTTTGATGTTTGGAGTCAGTAATGGGATTAGCATTCACTCTTGGAGGTGATTCAAGAAGTTAAATGTCTGCAGTAAAACAGTCCCAGCTCACACTGCTGCTGTCCTATGACTTTCTCCTCTAAGGGCCTAAGCCAGTGCCTACTAAAAATCTATTGAAAGGCTGCCTCTGACATAAATGATCATTAGATCAGGTCCTAGCTGAACAGTAAACTAATAAAAGTGTCATAGTGGATGCTTTGGAACTTTGGGACTGTCCAGTGGCCAGCACTTTGTAATGAAGCTCAGAAGGGCAAGTTTATTTCAGGTCAGTGGAGTTAAATTATGGAACCCATGCAATTACAATGGGGATGAACTTGTCCCCAAGCTTCCACAACTGGGACAGACAGGCTTAGGGGAAGTAGTTGTAGCTGTGTCCCCGGATATTAGAGAGACAAGGTGGCTGAGGTAATATTTTTTATTGGACCAACTTTTGCCTGGTGCAATAAAAGATATTACCTCACCCACCTGGTTTCTCGGGCTTAGGAGCAGGCATTTCCCGAGATTACAGCTGTCAAAAAGGAATTCACTTTATGACAGATAATTATGTGCCCTAGAAGCATGTAGGGTAAAATTCACCCCTTATGCTTGTGCAGCAGACTAGTATAAGACCAACTAAAGCCACAAGGCTCTGCCCATGACATGGAGGCACCCCGTGCCAACGTCAGGGTCGAGGGAGTTCACGTCTGCCATTCAACCCTTGTGTGCATAGTAAATACTCACCCACTAAAGGGTCCACAACTGAGCCCGAGAGTGCAAAAACACCTGACAGGAATTAGGGTGAGACAACTGAACTCTTTTCACACATGACCTAGGAGTTATGTGAATCTCTGTGTCCAGAGATGAAAGATTAGTACACTAACTTCACCAATTGGTCTAGGCCTCAACCTACCATAAATAATTTGAAAAATTAAATCCAGAGAAAGAAGGGCTGTGGGAAACAGTGCTGGCCAACAACAAACAGATGACAAATGAATCCCTAGGTCAATTAAAGGAAAATATGCACATCAATTTGAAAGAGAATTCACAGCATTATAAAGGGAAAATGTAACAGATGAACAATAAAAGGGCAGACTATGAAACGTCTTAGTATTGGTAAAGGATTCTCAAGGTCACAGACAATTTATACAAATGCACTCATAAAAGAACTAACATGGGATGAACTGATGCTGTTGTGCTAGACTGTGTTTATACATACAAATTACAGCCCAAATTTAGCTAAACACTTAAACACGTCCTTAAAGATAAGCATCTTTAAGTCTATCCCTGTTCAGCAAAGCATCTGAGCATGGGCTCAAGTCCTATTGACTTCAGTGGGGCTTAGTCATGTGCTTAAAACTAAGTATGTATTTAAGTGCTTTCCTGAGTAGTGATGGACTTAAGCTCATGCTCTGCAGAACTGAGGTCAAAGCACAGTTCTCTGGGAAAAGGAAGCAGCCCTGGAATAAGAGGATGGATTGGTAACTGATTAAAAGATAGGAAACAAAGGGTAGGAATATATGGTCAGTTTTCAGAATGGAGCGAGGTAAATAGTGGTGTCCCCCCAAGGTCTGTACTGGGACCAGTCCTATTCAAAATATTCATAAATGATCAGGAAAAAGGGGTAAACAGTGAGGTGGCAAAATTGGCAGATGATACAAAACTACTCAAGATCGTTAAGTCCCAGGCAGACTGTGAAGAGCTACAAAAAGATCTCTCAAAACTGGGTGACTGGGCAAGAAAATGGCAGATGAAATTCAATGTTGATAAATTCAAGGTAATGCATACTGGAAAACATAATCCCAACTATACATATAAAATGATGGGGTTTCAATTAGCTGTTACCACTCAAGAAAGAGATCTTGGAGTCATTGTGGATAGTTCTCTGAAAACATCCACTCAATGTGCAGCGGCAGTCAAAAAAGCGAACAGAACTTTGGGAATCATTAAGAAAGGGATAGACAATAAGACAGAAAATATCATATTACCTCTATATAAATCCATGACATGCCCACATCTTGAATACTGCATGCAGATGTGGTTGCCCCATCTGAAAAAAGATATATTGTAATTGGAAAAGGTTCAGGAAAGGGCAACAAAAATGATTAGGGGTATGGAACAGCTTCTGTATGAGACTGGGACTTTTCAGCTTGGAAAAGAGACGGCTAAAGGGGGATATGATAGAGGTGTATAAAATCATGACTGGTGTGGAGAAAGTAAATAAGGAAATGGCTGTATTTTAAAGAATCCCTATGGAAGTTACAGGAACAAACCATCCCGATGTGTAGAAAGAATAGTAAATATGGCTGGCAACCAGCTTGGCTTAACAGTGAAATCCTTGCTGATCTTAAACACAAAAAAGAAG
This sequence comes from Natator depressus, assembly GCF_965152275.1. NCBI lineage: Eukaryota > Metazoa > Chordata > Testudines > Cheloniidae > Natator > Natator depressus. The sequence continues at coordinate 242,629,483 of NC_134235.1, read as the reverse complement.
CTTACAAGAAGTGGAAGATTGGACAAATGACCAGGGAGGAGTATAAAAATATTGCTCAGGCATGCAGGAGTGAAATCAGGAACAAAATGCAACTAGCAAGAGATGTTAAGAGTAACAAGAAGGGTTTCTTCAGGTATGCTAGCAACAAGAAGAAAGTCAAGGAAAGTGTGGGCCCCTTACTGAATGAGGGAGGCAACCTAGTGACAGAGGATGTGGAAAAAGCTAATGTACTCAATGCTTTTTTTGCTCTGTCTTCACAAAGAAGGTCAGCTCCCAGACTACTGCACTGGGCAGAACAGCATGGGAAGGAGGTGACCAGCCCTCTGTGAAGAAAGAAGTGGTTCTGTACTATTTAGAAAAGCTGGACGAGCACAAGTCCATGGGGCCAGATGCACTGCATCTGAGGTGCTAAAGGAGTTGGCAGATGTGATTGCAGAGCCATTGGCCATTATCTCTGAAAACTCATGGTGATCGGGGGAGGTCCCAGATGACTGAAAAAAGGCTAATGTAGTGCCCATCTTTAAAAAAGGGAAGAAGGAGGATCCGGGGAACTACAGGCCAGTCAACCTCACCTCAGTCCCTGGAAAAATCATGGAGCAGGTCCTCAAGGAATCAGTTCTGAAGTACTTAGAGGGGAGGAAAACGATCAGGAACAGTCAGCATGGAGTCACCAAGGGCAAGTCATGCCTGACTAATCTAATTGCCTTCTATGATGAGATAACTGGCTCTGTGGATGAGGGGAAAACAGTGGACTTGTTATTCCTTGACTTTAGCAAAGCTTTTGATATAGTCTCCCACAGTATTCTTGCCAGCAAGTTAAAGAAGTATGGGCTGGATGAATGGACTATAAGGTGGATAGAAAGCTGGCTAGATTGTCGGGCTCAACGGGTAGTGATCAATGGCTCCATGTCTAGTTGGCAGCTGGTATCAAGTGGAGTGCCCCAAGGGTCGGTCCTGGGGCCGATTTTGTTCAATATCTTCATAAATGATCTGGAGGATGGTGTGGATTGCACCCTCAGCAAGTTTGCAGATGACACTAAACTGGGAGGAGAAGTAGATACACTGGAGGGTAGGGATAGGATACAGAGGGACCTAGACAAATTAGAGGGCCAAAAGAAATTGGGCCAAAAGAAATCTGATGAGGTTCAACAAAGACAAGTGCAGAGTCCTGCACTTAGGACGGAAGAATCCCATGCACTGCTACAGACTAGGGATCAAATGGCTAGGCAGAAGTTCTGCAGAAAAGGACCTAGGGGTTACAGTGGACGAGAAGCTGGATATGAGTCAACAGTATGCCCTTGTTGCCAAGAAGGCTAACGGCATTTTGGGCTGTATAAGTAGGGGCATTGCCAGCAGATCAAGGGACATGATCGTTCCCCTCTATTTGACATTGGTGAGGCCTCATCTGGAGTACTGTGTCCAGTTTGGGGCCCCACACTACAAGAAGGATGTGGAAAAATTGGAAAATGTCCAGAGGAGGGCAACAAAAATGATTAGGGGACTGGAACACATGACTTATGAGGAGACGCTGAGGGAACTGGATTATTTAGTCTGCAGAAGAGAAGAATGAGGGGGGATTTGAGAGCTGCTTTCAACTACCTGAAAGGGGGTTCCAAAGAGGATGGATCTAGACTGTTCTCAGTGGTAGCAGATGACAGAACAAGGAGTAATGGTCTCACGTTGCAGTGGGGGAGGTTTAGGTTGGATATTAGGAAAAACTTTTTCACTAGGAGGGTAGTGAAGCACTGGAATGCGTTACCTAGGGAGGTGGTAGAAACTCCTTCCTTTGAGGTTTTTAAGGTCAGGCTTGACAAATCCCTGACTGGGATGATTTAGTTGGGGATTCGTCCTGCTTTGAGCAGGGGGTTGGACTAGATGACCTCCTGAGGTCCCCTCCAACCCTGATATTCTATGATATGTTATTTACTCTTTCTCATAACACAAGAACTAGGGGTCACCACATGAAATTAATAGGCAGCAGGTTTAAAACAAACAAAAGGAAGTATTTTTTCACACAACGCACAGTCAACCTGTGGAACTCTTTCCCAGAGGATGTTGTGAAGGCCAAGACTATAACAGGGTTCACAAAAGAACTAGATAAGTTCATGGAGGATAGGTCCAACAATGGCTATTAGCCAGGATGGGCAGGGATGGTGTCCCTAGCCTCTGTTTGCCAGAAGCTGGGAATGGGCGACAGGGGATGGATCACTTGGTGATTACCTGTTCTGTTCATTCCTTCTGAAGCACCTGGAATTGGCCACTGTCGGAAGACAGGATACTGGGCTAGATGGACCTTTGGTCTGACTCAGTGTGGCCGTTCTTGTTTTCTTATATTCTTTTCCAGGGCCTAAGTATGTGTCCCCTTTTCCTAGTGAGTTTAGTAGTACTTAACTTGGCAGATCAAACTATAGGCAGGATTCATGATAAACACTGTGTTTAAATTTGGTAATGGGACCAGGTGTCATGGTTTGAAATTATAGGTGTTTCAAATAAATTATCAGATTTGCGCATTGGTACTTTCTTGATCCTATAGCATGAGAGGTCTTTAGGTTTTTCTTTCTTGAGAAAGAAGTTTTTGTTTCTCAGACAGTTCATTATTCAGAAAAAAATGGGTTCAACCTTCTAGAGAACCAGCAAAGACCTAGGCATTTACTTAATTCATAGGTAATATTACCATTAATATTACCATCCTATTCAGAAATGTTATGGGTTACAGCATAACATCTGATACTGATATGTAGTCAGGATTCTGGCAAACATAACATGTGAGCATTGTGAGCCCAATGCTGTCTTTTTTGTGCACCTGGAATTCCCACCAAAGTCTCAATTCTATTCAACATGCTCCAGATTTTCAAAAGAGACTAATGGTTATGGGTACTCAACTTAAAGGGATGCCCTTCCTTTGAAAATTAGGCCCCTCTATGGTGTCTCAATTTGGGCATCCAAATATTGAGGCATCCAAAATCATGTCATTTAAACAAAATCTTAGCCTTTGCCTCTATAGATTATAAAGAGACATGAAAGCTGTTCCCAGCTCTCTCATTAACTCAGCAGAATCAATACAAAGGGTAGCTAATTTTGTTAACTGGCATCAATAATGTCTCACAGATACCCTGCTGTGTGCATGATCAGTTAATGATCAGATTACCTTCTGCTCTATTAATATGAATCAGGTTCCTCCCCAGATTCAGAAGAATCCCTGGAGAGAGAATCAACATAGAACCCAAGATGCCTTGGAGAAGTCTTAGAGCTGGGTCTAGAACTATAGATCAAGTGATTTTATAATTCCCTGCCGGAAATTTACCCTTGGTAAAAATTGGACCTAGGGGAGGCTCCCAGTGTGCATTAAATTCACCCCTATGTAGCGGGCCAGTACAAAAGCCAAGGCACTACTGTAGTCCCACCTAAACCCTCAAATTAGATGGTGCATAGGCCTCATGCTGGCCTTCTACAAAGGGGTGGATTTCAATGAATGAGTGAATAAGTAATTGAGATGTTATTTGAGAAAAGAAAAAACAATGATGTTTGTTTTGTTGTTTACATCTACCAAAAAGGGCAGATTAAAAAAGCCATGAAGCCACTTGGTCCAGTCCTCCATTATTTAAAGTCAGTGGGAATTTTGGGTTGCCAAGGAATCCAGTGTCAAGCCATTAATCCTCAATTTGCAGGAACTATTCTTGATTTACAAATGGTACCCTCTGTGTTTGCAATCTATATGCCTCATGCCACATGCCTCCGCTACATATGTTTCTGTTTCATTTAACCACAACCGTCAAGGGAATGGCAGAATACTGAGGAGATGTTTCTGTCTGACTGATGCCTAAACTATCTTTAGCCTCTCTAAGAAAGGTGAGATAATTTCCTTCCCCTATCTAAAATTGTGCCTCAGATAGGGACTACCTAAATTTACCCACTTATATATATCTGTCTCCCTGGAATTAATTTCCTTGTTTGCATTTTGTAAACATATTCTGGCATAACATGTCTAAGCTGAGATGTTACTATCTCAAAGAGAGGACAGACAATTGATATATCTGGCATTTTCTTCTTCTCTATCACTTTGAATGAATCTGGATCTTTTATAAAGCCAGGATGTCCAAACCATTCAACTGTAAATTAATCAGTGAGGCCAGAAGTTGCTTTCTACCCAGGAGCCAGCCAAATATTTCACAACTCACATAGTAAAAAAATAAAACAATTTTTCAAAACCTGATGACACATTACATGCTGTGAGCTAAATGGTTCAAAATTTGTTGCCAAGGCCTGAGGTGGAATAGCCATAATTCATCCCAGACCCACTCTGAACATATTTACAAGAAAACACAATTGTGCTATTCATGGATCGGTTTTTGAATAGCTAATTGGAAGAGCTTTTCTCATCTCTCTGTTGACGAGGGACACATTGTACAGGCTTCAGAGTAGCAGCCGTGTTAGTCTGTATTCGCAAAAGAAAAGGAGTACTTGTGGCACCTTAGAGACTAACAAATTTATTTGAGCATAAGCTTTTGTGAGCTACAACTCACAGAAGAATTAGACTAACCACCTCATTAGGCTAGGTTATATTTTCTCTTAAATTTCTTGCAGAGCAGCTAGGAGCATAGCTGAATCTGATTATACCTGAAGATACACTGGAACCATGTAAAAGTGAGTCTACAATACACACAGGAGCATGCATGTAAAATAACTTAAGGCTGTAGCTGTGAGGGGAGGTTCAGGACCTATTTTCCTGGCCTGCTCCCTATGCAAGTTCTTTTAGTTTGGGGCATGGCCCCGCTAGTCCAGTTGCCCTGCAGTTGGGGCTTCTCTGTAGGATCCCCTTAGCCAGGGAAGACTTACTTGCCTCCAGTGGCTGTACTGGTAGACAGGTTGCTAGTCTGTGCCTTCAGGCAGGCATACAGAGAACTCCTGCCTCTTTGCTAGTCAGCCCCTGACTGAGCCAGGCTCCCTTCTTTTCTCCCCGCTTCAGGCCTGGCATTGGCTGCAGGTATAACGGGGCGGGGTTAGCTGAACCCACAGGTGTTCTTTAACCCCTGCTGTGCCTGGCTGTAGTCTCTCTGCTCCTTCACACATTCCCACCCCCCCCATGACCCCGTTTGGGGTCTGCCCCGCTCTAACTGCTTTCCTGTGAAAGGAAGTCTGCATTCAGATGGGCTCTCCCGGTCCGGTGCTGGATGCGGAAGGAGAAGAGCTGGAGGGAAAGGTGCCATCTCATGATTCAGGGATTTGTGTCCTTCATGGTGTGGAGCCAGCAGAGGGGGGCGTGGTCGGTAACTAGGGTGAAGTGCGTGCCCAGAATATAAAAACAGAGTGAATCCATGGCCCATTTTACCGCCAGGGCTTCTTTCTTGATGACAGAATAGGTCTTCTCTCGAAGAAACAGCTTCCTGCTAAAGTACAGGACGGGGCGTTCATCGCCCCCTATTACCTGCAATAGAACCGCTCCTAGGCCCCTGGCTGAGGCTTCTGTTTGTAACAAACTCCTTGGCGAAGTCAGGGCTGTACAAGGCGTTTGAAACACCTCCTCACAGGCTCTGGTCCACTGGATCCTTTTAGGACTCTGGTTCTTGAGGAGATTGGAAAGGGGGGGGCCACAATGGAGGGGAACCCTGGGATAAAGAGGTGGTAATATCTGGCTAGTCCTAGGAATCGGCATACCTGCTTCTTTGAGGACGGTGTGGGGCACAGCTGGAGAGTCTGGACTTGGATAATCAAGGGTCGGATTGTGCCCTTTCCCAGTGTGTACCTGAGGTCCGTGGTCTCATTCTTCCCAAGGTGACTTTGGCTGGGTTCTCTGTCAGGCTGGCCTCCTTGAGGGACTGTAGGTCTGCAGTCACATGTTTCAAATGGTGTTGCCAGTCGGGACTATAAAGCCATTTAGGTACGCGGCTGCATATCTGCTATGGGGATGGAGAATTTGGTCCATCAGTTGCTGAAATGTGGTCGGGACCCCATGCAAACCAAAGGGCATGGTCTGGAACTGGAAAAGCTCGAAGGGGGTAGAGAAAGCATTTTTTCCCCTGGACTTGGGTGTGAAGGGGATCTGCCAATAGCCCTTTGTTAAGTCTAAAGTGGTGATGTATTACACCTTTCCCAGCAGGACAAGCAGTTCATCCACCCATGGCATCAGGTAGGCAACGAACTTCGATACTGCACTGACCTTGTGGAAGTCAATGCAAAAGCGGGTGCTTCCATCAGGCTTAGGGTCCAGTACCACGGAGCTTTTCCTGTCGCTAAACGACTCCTCAGGCCCATACACTTGCTCTCCTCTTTGATATCAGAGGTGTCCTGTTAGGCATAACTTCTTTCCCACCATAGGGTGGAACCCTAGCTGCACCAAAGTCAATGGCAAAGTGCTCATTGACTCCAGTCGGGCCAGAATGTCACTGTGTACAAACCCCACACACAGTTGTACACTCGGATGGGGTATACAAACCCCACACTGGGCAACAAGGGGCTAAGGGATTATTTTGGGCTCAGCCAGCCCTGCCCCGCCACACCTGCAGCAAATGCACCATCTGCTGGAGGAATTAAAAGGCAGGGAATTAGCTCATTGGGGTTGCAGATCTGGAGATGAGCACACCTGCAGCCTACAGCTCCAGCACTGCAGCGGAGAGCTGAGCTTAAGACTCTGACTCAGCTGCCCAAAGGGGTCTTCTCTGAGGAAAAGGAGGATCCACCCCAGAGACAACCAGAGAGGGAAGTATCCTGTGGACCTTGGACATTAGTAACCCCCTCTTACTTATTGTGATTTGGATTTCCCCACCAGGGGAAAGCCTTGGACTAAGCTGACTTGGGGGACTAGAGGAAGAGGCCTGGGGAGGACAGCCTTAAGCAGCCTTGGCTGCCAGATTACTGCTAGCCCAAAGGTCCCTGGGTCAGAGCCTGGTGGAGTGGGAGGGCCTGAGCTCCCCTCCCCACAACCTCCTTGGCAGTCAGGAGTTGTAGCCTTGACCACTAGGCCATGCTTCTCAACCAGACCCCAAGTGAGGACAATTGCAGTCCCCCATGGAATCTGATTGCTGTACATCACACTGTAGTATGCAATGTTGATTTCCCTCTTCATCCTGAACACAGTTCTTGGTTCCCCTCATTGACAGTGTGGTTTCTCAATACACTCAGTCCTGACTGTGCAGGCAGTACATGGAACCAAACAAGATAAACACCAAACCACTCTGTGTTTTTAGACTGCATTCATTACTGCACTGGCTCAGGGCCTGAGAACTGCTCCAGTGTCTGGTCAGGTAAAAAGGGGCAAGAACATATGGGCTAGACTGTGATTTGAGCTACACAGCTGTGTAGGTGAAAACGAACCCCTTATGCCCCACTGCAGGCTCCCCTGCCCTTCATCTGTGCAGGTGGGAGCAAGCAAGGCTACTTTCTGCTTGCACCCTCCCTGGAGCAGGTAGGTAGGGAATGCACAGACCCTTGCTTCACCTTGGAGACTAACCAATTTATTTGAGCATAAGCTTTCGTGAGCTACAGCTCACTTCATCCAAAAGCTTATACTCAAATAAATTGGTTAGTCTCTAAGGTGCCACTAGTACTCCTTTTCTTTTTGCGAATACAGACTAACACGGCTGCTACTCTGAAACCTTGCTTTACCTTCATTACTTGCCAGCAAGAGTATCTGTGCCAGTGTGGGAGAGGGAGCAAAGAGGAAGCCAGAGAGGAATTGTGACTCAGGGTTGTCTGCTGGTCACCCTGCATTCTGGTCCTGAGGTGGTGCAGTTTACACACGCTCCTGTGTTCAGGGCTGTGCCTATAGACAGAGGGCGAGATTTCAAAAATACCTAAGGGAGTTAGTTGTCCAGTTCACAGTGAAAGTCAGTAACTTAGGCTCTGATCCTCAAAGATATTTAGGCATTTAACTCCCATTGATTTCAATGGAAGTTAGGAGCCAAAATACCTTTAAGAATCTGGGCCTTAACCGCATAGGCACTTTGAAAATCTCACCCACTTGGCTGTAAATTAATACTTCTCCATCCGTGTAAAGTGGGAGAAGCCTCTTTGTTCCGATTGCTAGAAATGGCAATTCTGAGAGGAGACATGCTCGAGTTCCCTAACTTGGATCCTGCATGACAACAGATTTCTAAATCATTATGTGGCTGCCTCCCTTGGCTTCTTGTTCGATATGTTTGACTTTTATCTACTTTCACTCATTTTTTATACCTTATTTTTTCAGACTCTTATTATTTTGTTGCTAAAATTCCTTTCTTGATTTCCTGGCTGCTACTTGGGTAGGGTTACCATATTTGAACATTCAAAAAAGAGGACACTCCACATTGGGGTGCTGTTGGCCATGCCCACAGTCCGCCCCCGCTCTGCCCCAGGTCCCGCTCCCTCCCCGCTTGGCCCAGCCACCGCACCCAGTCTCATCCCCTGGCCCGCCACTGGCTTGCTGCGTCCCTCCTCAGTCCCCCACCCACCACTTGCCTCCTCCCACCTGCCACTCACTCCCCTGCCAGAAACCCCCATGCCTGCCCCAAGAACCCCCGGCTGCCACTGGCTCGCTGCTTGCCTTCTCACCCCCACCCACCGCTGGCTCCCTCGCCACTCGCCTCTTCAACCCCCGCTGCCTGCCGCTGGTCTTCTCACCGCCCCTGCTGCCTGCCTCTGGCACACCGCCTGCCTCCTCACCCTCCCGCCCACTGCTGGCTCCCTCGCTGCTCACCTCTTCACCCTCCCTGCCCTCCACTTGCCTCCTCACCCGCCTGCCAGCCACTGGCTCCCTCCCCGCTCGCCTCTTCACCACCACTCCCCACTCACCCCTCCTGCCGCAGGTCCCTCGGCTCCTAGGATCACGGGCAGCTGAGGGGTCTCCATGTGCTGCGCCCGCCACAAATGCGAGCTCTGTGGCTCCTATTGGCCGGGAAAGGTGCCAGTGGGAGCTGCCAGAGCTGCAGAGTGGGGCTTGCAGGTGCCGGCAGCACGCAGAGAGCCCTCCGTCACACACCCCCCGACCTGACCCTAAGAACGAGAGGGACCTGCCGGGGGATGAGGTGGGGAGTCCCAGCAGCGCTTACCTGGTGCGGCTCCTGGTCCGGCAGGTTACCTGGTGCGGCTTACCTGGTCCGGCAGGTCCCCCTGCCTCCTACGGTCGGGGTGGGGGGCGAAGGGCTCTCTGCACGCTGCCGGTGCCTGCAAGCCCCGCTCCACGGCTCCGGCAGCTCCCATCTAGGGTTACCATACGTCCCTATTTCCGCAGACATTTTTAGATATTTAAAAATTCCTCCCGGACGGCGATATAACAACTAAAAAGCCGGACATGTCCGGGAAAATATGGACGTATAGTAACCCTAACTTGGGGATGGTGGAACTTGCTCAGCCTAACTTCAAAACTTCTTGAACAGGGTGGTTTCTAAAGTTCAACTTGAACAAAAACATCCAACAGGGGGAAAAAGCATGGTGAGAAATGGAGAAGATACTAGGCCAAGTGAAATACAGAACGGCAGAGCAAAGGGGTCTTTTATAATAATAGGAAGCTGTATCTATGCACATACACAGACATCATGTATAGGACACCCACTTCTGGAAGTACAGTGTTAGTGGGCTTTTTTCTATTTCTATTCCATACCATTCCTTATCTAGGCAAAGTTTAAAACCAACCAACAAACAACTGAATTACCCTTTAAAACAACAACATGGATTTAAATTACAGGGAAAAGAGTTTTTACTCCCCAACTAGTTTTGCAAACACAAAATTTACCAGAGTTTCCTACAACACTAGTTGCTTATTTTTCAGCACGTTTCCTTTTGCAGTGTAGTTTATTTCTTTGTCTCAGCTGTCCAGAATGGGAGGAGTTCCTTTCACCTGTCCAGTTACCTTTCATGAGAGGAGCAGAAGATAGCTGGTTCTTCTGACTGTCTCTCAGTTCCCACCTCCAGTCCCCTTCAACTTTACAAATTAACAGGCATCTGACAGCCCAACTGACAGCCCCTCAGAGATGATCTGATAAGTGGCAGCTTTCTTCATCGTTCAAGATTGTGTCTGCTGTCCAACTGTTGGGCTTAAAGACACAAAACCGATATAAGTGTCTCTGGTTATTAGACACCATATAAGTGTCACTGGCTATTTTAAACCCTTGGAATTCATAATAAAATTCCATATTCCCCCAAACCACTTTTTGATTTCAAGGAAAAGGATGATGGCTCTGTTTTTATTTTAGTGATACTCATAGTTGCAGCTATACGAGTCCTTCAGCATTTTTAGTATTGTAACTACAGCTGGTTGGAAATGTTGTGATGGAACAACTTTTCTGCTGGAAAATGCTGATTCAAGAAAATCAGCATATTCCACAGGAGTGTATTGATTCCATTGAAAATTTCCATGGAAACCTGCCTGGTTTTCTGCCAGCTCAACAATTTGTGTCCCTGGCTCCTTCTAGACAACGCAGGTGATGGCTCCCTGGAGAGTCAGGCATCTATTCCCTAGCTGGTGGGCTCCCTATGCTGCCCACCTCATGGGCAAGTAGAGGGGCTGTCCAGCTCCCCAGATCAGAGTTCACACTAAAAATAGAAGAGTAGCTATGGCAGCACAAACAGCAGGAAGGACTTACTGCCCAAGTACCTTCCTAGGGTCTCAAAGAGGACCATACTGGGGTGAGGGGTTCTATCCCATCCTATTCCACCTCTCTTACCTCTGTGGCTACACTTTTAGTTTTAGTATGCTATCTCAATCAGTTAGCACAGGTATGTCTAGTCCAGATGGAAATTACACCATCCAGCTCCAGTGTAGACATACCATCATGATCAGGCAAACACTGAAGTGTGCATTTTAAAATCAGTTAAGCACAGAGTACAATGGCGGACATCAAATTATCAATATGCACCCACAGTTATCACTGAGTGGTGTTTGAGATTCTGCAGTATTTTTCCAGGCTTAAAATAGATGATAGCGTAGAACTGCACATCCTACCATGTGCTCACTGTGGAAAAATAAATTGAGGTTTCATAGACAGCCATCTTATTTACACACTAGCGCCATGATCCTGCAAACAGAAATACATGCACTTACCTTTATTCATGTGACAAGTATCAGGGGGTAGCCATGTTAGTCTGTATCCACAAAAACAACAAAGAGGCCGGTGGCACCTTAAAGACTATCAGATTTATTTGAGCATAAGCTTTCGTGGGTAAAAACCCCACTTCTTCAGATGCATGGAGTGGAAATTATAGATGCAGACATAAATATACTGACACATGAAGAGAAGGGAGGTATCAGTATATTTATGTCTGCATCTGAAGAAGTGGAGTTTTTACCCATGAAAGCTTATGCTCAAATAAATCTGTTAGTCTTTAAGGTGCCACTGGACATCTTGTTGTTTTTATTCATGTGAGAAATCCCAGTGATTTCAGTGGGTCTACCATATCTCTGAAGTTAAGCATACATCTAACTGCAGGACTGGAGCCCCAGATGTAACAGCACAGCTCGGTGATTACAGGCATTCACTTGCAAGAGGCTTAAGCCCTTCTGAAAATCATTACTGTTTTTTCAGTAACCTTCTAAAACTCTGCAGTAACAACATTGTTCACTGTAATGTGCTGGTGAGTCATTACTGAAGCACATTAAATTCTTCTTTTAAATAAACAATGCTACTAACAAATATAATCCCAGTGATTGCTCTTGCAACCTCTGATTGGGCCCAGTCCCATTGGTCCTATATAGGCAAAGCTCCCACTGGAATCAATAAGAGTATGATCTGGATAAGGAACACAGCAATAGTCCCATAATGGGCACCCATTTGAACTGTTAATTTAGACAGAATGACTTGCTTTCCATTGGTTTCAGTGTAGCAGTCGTGTTAGTCTGTATCCGCAAAAAGAAAAGGAGGACTTGTGGCACCTTAGAGACTAACCAATTTATTTGAGCATAAACTTTCGTGAGCTACAGCTCACTTCATCGGAAGCATTCATCCGATGAAGTGAGCTGTAGCTCACAAAAGCTTATGCTCAAATAAATTTGTTAGTTTCTAAGGTGCCACAAGTCCTCCTTTTCTTTTTGCTTTCCATTGTTTGCATTGTGCTTACACACAGCATGCCATAGGACTCTGTGAATATTCGTCCCCTCTATTCCAGGAGGCCATCCCAGTAATCAAATTTTAAATACAGTCTCACTATCTCTTTGCACAAGTAGCAAATATTATATATAGGGTGTATGTGTTATGAAAATCTGGACACAGTTAATACACCAGATTTTGTTGAATTTAGTGTAGGTTGTGCAGGGAAACTGCTTTTCAGTTCTTGTCGTTATTCAAGAACAGCAGTGTCTGAAGAAGTGGGACTTTCTGTAATGTTTTTATTAATCCAGCATGTGCTTCAGTTTCCCCTATATTTTGTGTAGCTATCCAGTGGAGGCGGGGCGAAGGACTGTTTGCTCTCAGGGGAGGCTGGAAGACACAGGTATGAATGTCACCCAGCTGTTGGCGCCAGAATGAGTCACTAAAAAAGACTGGGTGAGGCTGATCCCATATCAGTGGGAAATCTGAGAACACAATGGCAAATCCAATCACCAGGCCATTGACACCAGGCAACCAGTGATCCAGCGGGAGATGGATTTCCCCAGCTCTGGGCAGGGAAGCTAGCAAAATCCTCCAGCTCAGGAAGGAAGGCCTGGGAAGGTCTGAGGTGCGGGGTTAGGAATTAGCTGCTGGAAGGAGTCTGGGCTGTCACCTGGGAACTGACCATGGAGGTCAGACTGAGACTCAGACAGAACCTGAACATAGAGTTCACTACAGCTTAGCTGGGCTCTGGGCTAACCAAAATGGACTTGTATAATGCTTTAAACTTCATTTCTCTGTGCTAACCTAAGGACTTCCTATGCTGTGCTCCAGCTGACTAATAAATCCTACTGTTTTGACAACGCTGTTTGAGGGTCACTGCAAATACTTGGTGAGGTGCATTAATGCCTGAAGCATGTACAAGTCTCTACCAGGGGTCTGTCTCCGTTGGATTCACTGAAAAAAGCTCCCAGCGTTAAGGAGTGCTGAAGCCCCAGAGGTTCAGTCTAAGGAGGCGGTGAGGCCGAAGGGCCTCACCCTGTGCAGAAAGAGTGAGACCCCTTTGGGGTCTGGCACACTGAAGGGTTTCCGCCTAGAGACTCTTTCAAAGCTGGAGGGGCATAGCACCAGCAAAGGCACCAACTTTTCTTGGTGCCGGTGGGTGCTCGTGCCCCCCCGCCCACCCCTCCGGCCTCGCCCTGACTCTGCCCCCTCCCTGCCCCTATTGGACCCCTCCCCAAAACCCCATCCTGGCCCTGCCTCTTCCCCAAGTGTGCTGCGTTCCCCTTCCTCCCCCATCCCTCCCAGTGCTTGCCGTGCAAAACAGCTGTTTCGCGACACAAGCACTGGGAGGGAGGCGGGAGAAGCAGGACGTGGTGGTGCACTCAGGGGAGGAGGCGGAGGCAGGGCAGAGGCAGAGGTGAGCTGGGGTGGGTCGGGGAGCTGCCAGTGGGTGCAGAGCACCCACCAATTTTTCCCCGTGGGTGCTCCAGTCCCGGAGCACCCACAGAGTCAGCGCCTATGAGCACCAGTCCTGCGGATCCGGGACACAGTGATGGCCTTCAACTGGCATGAATGTGAATGCCATGTTGCTCTTGGAGAAATGTTTTTTCAGTTGGCACTGAAAACAGTAGTAAAGCAAAGATGGCCATATTCCCTTCCAAATGGGTTTGCTTAATGTTATCAAACTCGTTAAGTTTTTATAATAGGACACACAGTTTCTGGAGCAATTTTTTTTCTTTTATGAGTTCCCTTCCGCTTCTCTTTCCCCTGCACTCCTCAAAGTCTCCAGCATCTAACTGAGCATTAGTCTAGACTCAAAATTTATTCTGACAGATTTGATACAACCCAAATCTCCCAAGACTAAAAACATTTTCAAATGTGATTGTTTTTCTGTGCTCACAAGTATTTTTGCTTCTCCTTTTTTCTCTCCCTAAATTACCTCTCTTTTCCTTCCCCATCAATGCCTACTCAGAGCATAGATTGCAATGCAGTGTCCCAATTTTGTTCAGCTGTGAGTTTTTTTCGGTCTCAGTAACTCCATTTGCTCCACCTCTTAGCTCTTTTAAAATTTCCTGCTGATTTCATAGTATAAATTTTAAGTGTCCCTTTCATGCTTGCTCTCCATCAAGTACCTGACAAATGTATTCATGCCTGCAATTCCCAGCCAAAAAATGTGAAGGTTGTAAATTTGGGTCAATCATTTAGAAACTGTGTTAGTTTAAAAAAAATAAATACCACGTGTTTCTGAAAACTAGGAAATTCAGAATTAAAAATAAACTTAATTTAAAAAATTCAGTATGCACTGAAAAATCACAATTAACAATCTTAACTCTGCCCTCATTTCCCTCATCAACTCTCCATCCTAAAAACTCAAGAAAACAGTATGCCTGCACATCATACAGCTTTATCATTGACAATATGAGCCGTGTATACTTAGGTATTTAAATAAGTGTCAGGTGTGCTCTCTTTTTGTTTGGAGCTTCAGTGAGACAGACAAAATGTGAGACTGGCACCCAAAATGTTTTGCTATTCCTGTAATTACCATGAGTACGTCTATTATAGTGGAGCAGTAGCTCTGCTTTAGTTAAGGTTGAGAATTGCTTGCTGTTTAAAAGATAAGTTTTCTAAGTGCTCTACATTAAAAATGTTGATTCAGATTGTGTTGAAATTGGCTGTGCCTCATAAAAGCATGGCGTAAGATTAGTGGTCTAAATGTAGTGTCATTTGAGCAAGAGGTTCTTGAGATACAGCCCATGCCCCCCCCCCCCCCCCCCGTCAAATCCAGCAGTTTACAAAATCCTGTGGTTCTTCCAATGTTTTTTTTCCACATACCTGGGTTCAAAATATGACTCTGATCCTCTCTAAACAGAGAGCAGCTGTTTGAGATTTACTTCAGCTAGTGCATGAGACCCATTATCCCTTTGCAGGGGTGGGGGTTATATTGACAAAGTTATTAAGGGTAAAGAAAAGGAGGACTTGTGGCACCTTAGAGACTAACAAATTTATTTGAGCTATAGCTCACGAAAGCTTATGCTCAAATAAATTTGTTAGTCTCTAAGGTGCCACAAGTCCTCCTTTTCTTTTTGCGAATACAGACTAACATGGCTGCTACTCTGAAAAGGGTAAAGTTTGTAACTCCAGAGTGGGAGGTGCCAAAATGATGCACTCAAAAGCGTGAAATGTGCCTATGCAGCAAGCTCTGTTGAAGCAAGTTTTGCAGGCAGTCTATTGTCACAATAGGGGGTGGTTCAAAGTGACATGCTAAGGTCATTAAACTTAACCTACAGCGCTGCATTATAAGCTTGGGCCCTACCCTTGGTGGTTTTCAGAGATTGCTCCTTGCTCTCTGCCTGCATTCTGCAAGGGCTCCTTTTGGAAGTTTTGCCCTGAGACCAAAATTTCTGGTTGAAGAGCAATATTTTAAAGCATTCTAAAAATCCACATACAGACTCCAGTTTTACTTGAGAAGTATTGAAAAGGAAATTAGTATTGATTAAATAGAGGGAAGAGGAAAGTAAGCCATTAAGGTAATCATGTTTCCTGAACAATGGAATTGTGATAAAAGAAAAGCAAGTTGCTAGGTCACTGGTCATGTGGTTCCTGATACACAGCCTCCTTAATATGAGCCACTCACAACATTTTCAACTTCTTATAGCTTTTTTTGGTGCAGAGCTAGAGAATATGGAGGACTGGAGCAGTAAGAGGGGCAGTGTGTGTGTGTGTGTGTGAGGGGGTGTTGGAGCCATGCTGGCAGTGTGGGATTTGGAAGGAGAGGGTGCATTGGGGGGGGGGGGGCCAAGGAGAGCATAGGAGGAGAGGGGTTTGGTGCTGTGGTGAGGGGGAATTAGGGAGAGTGGGATACATAGGAATGGGTAGTAGGCAAATGGATGAAGGGAAGGGGAGAAGGCTTGGTGGGGCTTGGGCCTGGGGAGGGGTGGGATTAGTGGGAGTGCTGGGGAGACATCAGGTGGATGGTAAGGGGCACAGGGTAACTTAAAGACATGGGGGCCTATTAGTCCTGCATTCTCTACCTAAAACAAAACCAGATTACTGTCATATAAAATTAAAAAGATTGTAGAGGATATTTTAAACTAAAGGCTGGGGGAAAGCAAACAGTTGCAGAGTAACACATGGTTGGACAGAGCCATCACTTAGGGGAGGATCTATTAATGAGGATACGCTATGGCCTGGTAAAAAGGAGAGGATAAAAGTTCATGAAATACAGGTGGGAGCTGAAGAGAAACAGTCAAATGAAAAAGAGTGCCATTCAATTACATCACAAGGGATAGACAATAAGCCAGTAAAAGTCATAATGTGACTATATAAATGCATGGAATACTGTGTGTGCAGATCTGCTCACCACAGCTCAAAAATATATATATATTAGAAATGGAAAAGGTACAGAGAAGGGAAACAAAAATGATGAGGGGTATGGAACAGCTTCTATCTGAGGAGGGATTGACAAGACTGGGACTGTTCAGCTTGGAAGAGAGCTGACTAGGAATGGATACGACAGAGGTTTATAAAATCAGGGATGGTGTGGAGAAAGTGAACAGGGACATGTCATTTACCCCTTCACATATCACGAGAACCAGGGGATGCCCGATGAAATGAATAGGCAGAAAGTTTAAAACAAATAAAAGGAAGTACGTCTTCACACAATCAACCTGTGGAACTTGTTGCCCGGGGATGTTGTGAAATCTGAAACTATAACAGAGTTACAAAAAAAATTAGATAAGTTCATGGAGGATCGGTCCATCAATGGCTATTAGCTAAGATGGTCAGGGATGCAACCCCATGCTCTGGATGTTCCTAAGCCTCTGACTGCCAGAATCTGGGACTGGATGACAGAGTAATTACTTAGTGATTGCCCTATTCTGTTTATTTCCTCTGAAGCATCTGGCAGTGGTCACCGTTGGAAGACAATATATTGGACCCATTGGTCTGATCCAGTATGGACGTTCTTATGTTCTCACCTCCCATTTGAAGCCCCCATGGCTTCCTGGTTTATACAGGGAATGGCAGCCACTTAGGGAATCATGGAGCAGTGTGTGTGTGTGTGGGGGGAATTACATGGAGGGGGGGTTATGTGTGTGTGTGGGGGGGGGGTTGGAGGAGTGCAGGGAAGAGGAATGGAAAAGAGGCGGGTCTGAGCTGTGCAGTGGAAGATGTTAGGGAGGTTTCATCTCTGTCCTCCCAAAAGCCCCACATCCATGCCCCACCATGTCAGTCCCTGCAGTTAAAAACAGCCCCACAGACACCTGGGTAATCCAGGCACTGTTCCTGCTGCCTTGCTCCAGGTTCTCACCCTGCTGACACCTGCCTCTCTGTGTGCAGGAAGGAAACCAGGCTGTGCTGGATGGGAAGAGAGATGGGAGACAAGGAGATGATGCAGGGGTGGCAAAGGGACTACCATGCAGCCAGTGCTTTCTATGTCCAGAGTAATCCTTGCCAAGGGTGCCAGCAGCAGTAGAGTGGGAGAGCTGTGCTGTGCTATACAAGGATGCTGAGAAATTATTTTTTAAAATACACAAAGGAAATTAAATGCCCTCAGATGTTATGAACACAGAGTTAAGCGTGCCCAGTGGTGCCTCATGCTCTTCCAGAATGTGGAGAGTGGCTAAACGTAAACCTCTGAAAGCTAAGAAATACAAAGTTCAGGTGTACATCATCCCTGTGATGGAACCTGAACGCTGCCCTGTTTGCCTCAATATGTCAACAACACATACCAGCACTGTAGACTCAGAGATGCTACAGGGAACCTTGGAAACAGAACACATGAGCACTGCAGGACAAAGTCTAACACTCTGCAAAGGGTTAGGTTGGATGTAGAAAACAGGAACCACCAATCCCTGGCCTACATGCAAACACTGTGCACGCCAACTCCACACATACCAAAAATGGCCCCATCTCGTCGCATATACCCTGAGGAGTCCTTCTGAGATATTGTCTTACTTCTCACTAAGCCCCGGAGACCTATGCCATGTATGCCACCAGCCTGCAGACAATCCCCAGGACAAGAGGACACCCTTATGCACCTCTACTGACAACCAACAAAATTCAGCGCTAAATGAGGCATATTTGATCATTCAAGATACACATGCACCTCTCTTCATATCACAGTTCACTCTCCACCATTCCAACGGATACTTCCACCATTCAGTACAGCTACCAAAATGAATGCAGCTGGAGTGCATGCAGATCCATGCTGGAATTCAACTCTGTGGAACACAATGCACACAATGGCACATTCTGAGTCCTTCCTCATAGCTATTTATTGCAGATTCATAGATTTTATGCCTCAAAGGGGCCATCAGATAATCTAATCTGACCTCCTGAATATCACAGCCCACAGAATTTCCTCCAGTTACTCCTGTATTGCGCCTAACAACTTGTGCTTGACTAAAGCATTTTCCAGTAAGGCATCCGGTCTTGATTTGAAAACATCAAGAGATGGAGAATCCACCATCTCCCTTTGCACTGCACTTACTGAATCATTGCCAATGGTTACAGCCAGCTCCAAGGGGGCAGAGTTAAGGTTGCTCTGTGGGGGGCGTGGGGGGGGAGGTGATGTGTGCCATAACGTTGTGTTTCCTGGTTCTCAGAGGTTTAAGTGTAGCTGCTGTCCACATTCTGGAAGGGCATGAGACATCACTGGGCAAAACCTTTAACAAAGTTTGGGAGCAATTACTTTATTTTTGTCAGTATTCTGAAGCAGTGCAAGGCATTTCAGTATAGACGGTGGCTAATGTAAAATATTGAAAATAAATACAATACACATCCTCATAGGGATTCTCATGAAAGACTTATTTAGTTATCTAGCTCATGTGACTGTGATCCTCTGTTTATGCCTCGTTACAGGTGTTGAACCCTAAACACCTGCCTCTTCATTCTTGATATTTACACCCTTTGAATATTTTCTCCCAGTAAATCTGCTTCTTTTAGTCCAGGGGTGGGCAAACTTTTTGGTCCGAGGGCCACATCTGGGTATGGAAATTGTATGGTGGTCCATGAATGCTCACAAAATTGGGGGTTGGGGTGTGGGAGGGGGTGAGGGCTCCAGCTGGGGGTGCAGGCTCTGCGGTGGGGCCAGAAATAAGGAGTTCAGGGTGTGGGAGGGGGCTTTGGGCTGGGGCAGGGGATTGGGGTGGGGGGAGTGAGGGCTCCGGGGTGGGGCTGGCAATGAGGGGTTGGGGGTGCAGGAGGGTGATTCAGGCTGAGATGGAGGGGTTTGGAGGGTGGGAGGGGGATCAGGGTTGGGGTGCAAGAAGGGGTCAGGGTGCAGGCTCTGGGCAGTGCCAACCTCCAGCGGCTAGCTCTGCACACCACCCTGTCTGCAGGTGCCGCCCCTACAGCTCACATTGGTTGTGGTTCCTGGCTAATGGGAGCTACGGGGCTGGTGCTTGGGGTAGGGGCAGTGTGTGGAACCCCGTGGCTGCCCCTATGTGTAGGAGCCGGAGGGAGAACATGCCACTGCTTCTGAGACCCGCGCGGAAGAGGGCAAGCCCCCAACTCTGCTCGCTGGGCAGAGCTCGAGGGATGGATTAAAACGTCTGGAAGGCCGGATACAGCCCCCCCAGAGCCGTAGTTTGCCCACCCCTGTCTTAGTCACTATTGAGCCCAGCTGTACTCACATAGGCATATTGGGCCAAATTCAGGAGGAAGGTATAGGCCACACACCACAAAGTGCATGTAAATCTAGTTAAATTTAAAAGAGACTACGGTGGTGTAACTCACATGCTAAATAGCCAGAGGAGGCGGGGGGAGTAGTAGAAATAGCAACTATCATAAGGGTATAAAAAGAGAGATACATCTTACACTCTAAGGGGTCATATTATCATCATATAACATATCACTTTACACCTCACTTCTGAAATGGACCTAATACGATCGAATATCATTACATGAGTAACGAGTCATGAATGGAGAAATAGACAAGGTGCAGGGGATGAAGAGACGAGTGGCTTCAGCAAGTGAAATGTTGAGAATCTGGAGTAGGGGACAAGCACCCAAGTGTTGCTGGGAGGTGAAATGGGAGTTATATCCGTGACTGAAAGAAGAGGAGGGCCAAGAGTAATAAGTGCTGGGAGTGTGGCTCCCTCGCAGTGGGAGTGCCATAGGGAATGAAGCTTCATGGGACACAGGCACCTTAATGCTGGCCACAAAACTGGTCAATCTCTGCCCCAAGGTAATTCTTGTATGTCGCCTAACAATGGGCAACATTGATTTAACTATAATTCAGCCCGGGGCCACACAAACCACAAAATTTAAGGCTAGACGGGTCCACCATCTAGTCTGACATCCTGGATATCACAGGCCACAAACACCTGCACCTTAAACCCAACCACCAAAATTAGACCACAGCCCACAGGAAATTAGACTAGAGCAGAGAAAAGGAAGGACTGAGGTGCACCAGTGCCTGAGGCTCCCGCAATTACAAGAAAATGATTAAGTGAAATATACCCAGATAATCCTGGCAAGTGACCACACCCACATGATGTAGGGGAAGGTGAAAAACTCCAAGGTCACTGCCAGTCTGAACTGGGGGAAAATTGCTTCCTGACTCCCACATATGGCGATTAGTTAGACCCTGAGCATGTGAGTAAGAACCACCAGCCAAGCACCTGAGAGAGAGAGAATTCTCGGTGCCACCTCAGAGTCCTGGCCCAGTCTCCAGCCATGACATCCCTAATGCTTCAAAAGGAGAGAAAAAGACCTCTCAAACTCCAGAATATCTTAGGGGTGGAGGGAATCTCTTTCTACTCCCTGCAGGTGGCCAGCTGAAGCCCTGAAGCATGAGTTTTTAGGAACCAAAGCCATAAACCAGAAGTGAGCCCCAGGGCTGTTGAGCCATGCCCCCCTCACATCTCAAGCAACCTCATCATACAATCACACTCAGAAATGTGTCCAATGTGGATGCATGGTGGGCCCTCTGTGGAAGATAGAGTGTGCAACAGAGGGGCCTGCCTCCCAGCTTCCACCAGACATCCACATATGGAAGGTCCTGTCTGTGAACAGATCTAGTGGGGATGATACAGGCCATTGACTTCCAAAGGAACAATTGCAGAAGGGTTAGGGCACCAGCTTAGGACTTGGGAAACCTGAGGTTCAATTTCACGTTCCCCCACAAACTTTCTGAGAGACCCTGGATGAGTCATTGTATCTCCTGTGTCCCTCACATCCCACTTTGTAAAATGAGGATATTATTTCCATATCTTGCAGCGGTGCTCTACAATCCAGACTGTGAGGTACACAGCTTCTATGGTAATGGGGACCACAGAAATAAGAATGAATGAACGATAGCTAGTACTCACAGTGAAATAACACGGGCAGAATCAGGCCCTGTATTAGCACATAAAAGCATTACATTATGAATGGAAAGAATGCCTGCAACTTAAACTCAAGGGTGGATGAAATTTAAAAAAAAGCTATGCTCCTTTGTTTTGGTAAACTGGCTCCTAGACACAATGACCTTGTCAAGTTAGTCAAGACACAAGTAGAGCTATCTGGCTCTCTTATCCTCAGGAGATATGCAAAATCTTTGATTAGAATGTAGAGAGCCCACTCCTGTAAATTAGGTCATAGCTTTCATCTGTGGTAGCTCTGCTATATCACAGACACTGGGAATATCTGGGCAAATGTATTAAGCAAGAGAGGCAAAGACTGAGAAACAGAGATCAAAATGCAAGCCCTGACATAGAGAAAATACTGAATCTTTTGGATCAATTGTGTATATATGTGTGCACGCATGTGTCTGCAGGCAACCGAGAGAATATTTTTATACCAACACAAATTCACTAGCGTTGAATAAAGATTACCTACTTCTCAAAGGAAAATCTCAGGTAGGTGAGTTACTTTTTACATGCAAGGATTAAAGTTGTTTACTAAAAACCAAAGCACTAACTACAGACACATCTCTTGGACTATCTCTGGCCTGACATATCAATGAGAATATGGATCACGTCACCAGTTGGGAGGTTTAAGCAGTGCAGGTGTTGAACCAAACCATCCACAAATACTATTTTCTGACACTATTTTCAGTCTATTATGGCTAAAGTATGCTACGGAACTGAGTAAACTGCATTACTGTTGTTAGAATAAAGCATGTGAATATCTGCTTTTTCACAGCCATTGCATGGAGCAAACCACAGAGAAATCTGTTAGCATTATGACATTATAAATCAGCAGGATACAGAGACTACAGATGCTGTATTACAAGTACGAAAAGCAAATCTATTTACACACATTTATCTATACATCATCATAATCTGTACATTTTGTAAAAAATACCATTCATTTACATCAGGTTTAAAGTCTACTGTACTTGACACATAAAAACCATTACCAATACAGAGGACCAAAGAGAACGTGTTAAACAGTTTCTTATGCGAATGCACTAGGGAAAAGTTGCAGGATGTAAATAATCTTATTACAGGACATACGGAAATAAAGCAGTTTTATACATAGCAGCCCGGTATAAAGTAGTTTACAAAGTAGATGTACTTGGCTTATGTTTAATTACACTTTATTACAAGATGTATCAATGGCAAAATACATTTTTATACTGGATTATTAAAGCAGACTCTGGAATTCTCTGTGTTTAA
The DNA here is from genome assembly GCF_965152275.1 of Natator depressus. Lineage (NCBI taxonomy): Eukaryota > Metazoa > Chordata > Testudines > Cheloniidae > Natator > Natator depressus. The sequence goes on along the minus strand of NC_134235.1, from coordinate 242,606,880 downwards.
TGTTATGGTGATGTAGTCCTCATAACATACTTGTCAGAAAAAGTGTTTATCCTGATGTTTTATTTAAATCACAAAAATAGCACAGTGTACTAAATCATGCAGTTTGGTAATGGCAGTGCAGTATTCACTGCTCAGAGATTATCAAGGTGTATAGAGGCACAGTTGGTAATTTAAAAGTAGTCTTTTGTTGGTAAATGACACAGCTTGCTGTATCACTGCAGACACAGGGTTGTAGTCTAAGACTATGGAATGACAACCTATAAATACAGAGTAATTCTTTCTGCAGATTACTTGTCAGTTCTACCTGATGTTGCCAGAAGAGTTTAATGTTTGATTGTCATTAGGGATGTGTGAAAAATTTTGCACGTAAAGTGGAGAAGGAGAATTTTGGCTTTTGTCATTTACACATTGTCACTTTCCTTGGATGTAATTTGGATAAGGTGGGGAGATGAGCTTGGGAGATGGCAGTTTACACATCTCTTCCCTCTCTCGCCCCCAAAAGTTGTGAAGGGCCAGATTGTGGTACTCTCACATTGAGAAGAGCCTTTCTCTGGTCTGCTAAGGCCACTTTGTACCTCACGTTTGTGCCAAATGCCTTCCCATCCCCAGTGTCAGAGGAGGGAGAGGGCATGCCTGGAGTGCTCTGGGGTGGGGAGAAGGGGTGCAATAGAGTTGAGCAGGCATACTCCCTATCTGCTACTGGAGTAAGGTCTTTGTGGAGCCTTACAGCAGTGGCATACGTACGAGCTGTTCCAGAGCAGCTCCAATTTGTGCTAACATAGGGTAGCTCCAGATCAGGGAGCCACAAACAGTTATCTGTGCCCCACTCCCCAATCTCCACTCTGTCCAGATGAAGACGACAACGCACTGATGTCAGAGGGGCTATTTGTGGTGCGCAGTGTAATTCAGAATGAGTAAGAGAAACACAATCTGGCCATCTCCCCATGCCTTAGACACAGGATCAGCCACAACCTGTCCCAGTGTACGAGATGTAATGAAACTGAAAACCATGCAAAATCATCAGGTTTCAGGTTCTGCTAATGACTCCAAGATCTCTTTCTTGAGTGGTAACAGCTAATTGAAACCCCATCATTTTATATGTATAGTTGGGATTATGTTTTCCAATATGCATTACCTTGAATTTATCAACATTGAATTTCATCTGCCATTTTGTTGCCCAGTCACCCAGTTTTGAGAGATCCTTTTGTAGCTCTTCGCAGTCTGCCTGGGACTTAACGATCTCGTGTAGTTTTGTATCATGAGCAAATTTTGCCACCTCACTGTTTACCCCTTTTTCTAGATCATTTATGAATATGTTGAATAGGACTGGTCCCACTACAGACCCTTGGGAGACACCACTATTTACCTCTCTCCATTCTGAAAACTGACCCTTTGTTTCCTATCTTTTAACCAGTTACCAATCCATGAGAGGACCTTCCCTCTTATCCCATGACTGCTTACTTTGCTTAAGAGCCCTTGGTGAAGGACCTTGTCAAAGGCTTTCTGAAAATCTAAATACACTATATCCACTGGATCCCCCTTGCCCACATGCTTGTTGACCCCCTCAATGAATTCTCGTAGATTGGTGAGGCATGATTTCTCTTTACAAAAACCATGTTGACTATTCCCCAACAAATTATGTTCATCTAGGTGTCTGAAAATTCTGTTCTTTATTATAGTTTCAACCACTTTGCTCGGTACTGAAGTCAGGCTTACCGGCCTGTAATTGCCAGGGTCACCTCTGGAGTCCTTTTTAAAAACTGGCATCACATTAGCTATCCTCCAGTCATTTGGTACAGAAGCTGATTTAAATGATAGGTTACAGACTACACTTAGTAGTCCTACAATTTCACATTTGAGTTCCTTAAGAACTCTGAGGTGAATACCATCTGGTCCTGGTGACTTATTACTGTTTAGTTTATCAGTTTGTTCCAAATATCTGAATATTTTGACCAATGTTAACACACAAGTATCACTGAACAGTCAAATCTTTTTAACTTTTTAAGTTAACTTGACAAGTGACTGTCTCTACAAAATATTCTGAGTGGCTTAAGGTATAAAAGGCTGGTATGAAAGTCCCTTGATTGTCAGATTATTTTTGTAGAACAGGAAAGGCCTCAGTTGTGCAACAGTAACCATTTACCTTTTGAACCAAGGCTACTGTTTGTGAATATGGCAATAAACAGATTGTTACACAAAACAATCTTATTTCTATTACTTATTGTTACTTAAAATGAACTACAATACAGGGTGTTTATTGGTAATACTAATTAGAAGATATGAATTAAGTGATTATTATTTAAATCATGGCAACTGTCATGTAATGTACAATTTGGTGTTTGAAATATTGTGGTAACACTTCAGTTTATGAGGCAAAAGTACTCATGCAAATGCACAGTATTCACACTTGTTATTTAGAGAGGACACGGTCAGTTGTGACATGAGAGGTAAACATAACAGTGCTTATGTCTTGTAAGACTCCAGTGTGTATTTATAAGCACTTGTCAGCGCTGTGTCTTTTATTTCACTGGGCTACATAAGGGGCTTGAGGTTACCAAAAAAATCCTTTCAATTTATGCCTTTTATGGTCATTTGAATGGGATTGTGTCTTTTTTTTTCTGGCCTTGCTGGTCAGGATTGCATTTTCAATCACCTCACAGATATAAAACGGCATTTTGTTGAAAGTATTTACATAGTTCATTAAACTCCAGTAGTATTTATAATTTGATATACTTAATTTTAGCTGCCAAATGTGAAGTTCTAAAGATATATTTTAATAAAACCATTATGTATGAAAACATGTTTTCAGTGGGTGAGTGGGATGTCCATTCCTGTTTAGTTTTCACTAGGTTGTTCTATTAGGAAAATACCCCTTTAGAAAGCTAGATAATAAGAGATTGAGGCGCCTAGTTTGTATTCTATGTATTCCTAACTCTTTTCTAACATCAGTGTGGGTTCCTTTCTGTCTGTTTATTTTATATGATGGATATCTATCATAAATGTAACCAAAATATTTTTTCTTTTGAACCAAAGCAAAGAGGATACCATTTCTGAGAACTCATAGAACTTGATGGCTAGGGTATTAAGGTTCAGTCCCACCTTTCTGAAACACATACATGTACTGTCAGGTAGGTAGAAAAAAATCAGATGGAGAAGTCATTAAAAACATTAACATTTGCCAAATGTTACCACAGAGTTACCACAGATATCTTTGATTTTTAGTATGGGGTAAAACTCTAGTAAACTCAGATACCACTATTGGCAAATGCTGACTGTTTAATGACCACTACTGTGCAATGGACTTTTCTGTACGGACTGCAGGGCTAGCCTCACATTCTGCATTAAGATATGCAGAAATGGGCACTCGTGCAGGAAAGCAGGATCAAGCCCTTAGGATCAAATATTGCAGTGAGGTAGCTCTGAATTGAATTAGGATTTATGTGAGGAGCTAAGAAGGACTAACATTTTCTTCTGTGCAAAATACGGACTCATAATGCCCTTCATCTGTATGCTAAATTCCCACTGTCATCAACTGGATTTCCATATGGGGATCAAGAACATACATATGGCCCTAAATATCTCTATTTCAATTTTCTTTGCTATAGTAGGGTCTAGCGTCTGTATGAAAGAAACAGTCTATTAAATATAGATGGTATATATGATATTCTCTCTCACCTCCCACCCTACCCCCGTAAACATGGACCAAAGCAACATACACTGGGCGTGGTTCAGCATACATTACATATTAGAGAGAGAGATAAATAGAAATGGAGCATTACAATAAATTATATTTAGATAATTACTGCTGGTACAAATGACAGGAGAACATCAGAATGTAATGTGAATATGACTAAATAAAAACACAAAGGCTCAGATCTCGAAAGGTATTTAAGCGCCTAACTCCTACTGCTTTCAAATCAATGGGGGTTAGGCAGCTAAATACCTTTGGGGATTTAGGCCAAAATGTCTGCAAAGCCGCCTGCCCATCTGTTACCTGATTTACTGCACCAGGCCATTCTCCAGACGTCAATATGTTGAAAAGCAAAGCATAAATGGTGCATTTTAGAAAATATTACATTGAGCTCCATACAGTGATATGTCCCATAGTCTTTAGTTTGAGCTACATGGTTTATATCACTGTGGTCTCTGTCTGCATAGAAGGCTGTGCCCCTGAATTCTGATGGAGCTGGGAGACACTTTCTGAGCCATTTCGAGAAATAGAACAGCTATTGGGTCTGTAGTCGCGGCCCACTGTCTGTCTCAAACACAAACTCCGCCATTTCCTTTTCAGCTCACCTTGCACCTATATTTAAAAAATGCATGTGAGTTAAAAACGCACTTTACATGGGAAACATTTGTGCTTTCATTAGTGTCACATGCAAACTACTAAAATAATCTCTATTTTACTTGAAAACAAAATTGAGTCAAAGAGTCTGAGAAGAGTTATTAATAATACTTTGAACTCATATAATGCCTTCCATCCAAAGACCTGAAAATGCGCCATAACCCTTTGGCCTCCTGAGAAGTAGGAAGAAAATAAAAGTAAACACAACTCTTCTAAATTCAGATATGCAGCACAATCCTGAGATAAAACCACAGGCATGAGAACCTGGGCTCTAAGTCTAGCTTTGCTATGGACTTATTGTGTGATCCCAAGAAAGTCACATAACATCTCTTTACCTCCCCAACTTTAACCACAGCTACCTCCCTAGAATGTAAAGCTTAGCTCCAAAATCCTCAGGTTGCAGGGGCTAACTATTATTATTAATAATAACAACTCAGAACTCTATTATTACTGAGAGCAGTTGACTAATATGTTTCCTATCTCCAGAATTTAAAAGTGTATTGACTTGGCAGAAAAATGAGAAGAGAACAATCAAAAAGAGTTTGTAAAAATGGTGGGTAGTTATTTATGATAAGTTTTTACAGATGAGTAAGCCGAGGCATAACTAATTCAATGACTAGCCCAAGATAATGCAGCACATCAATGTCAGAGCCAGGAAAACTCAGGAGATCTGGCTCCTAATCCTTCACTCTAGCAAATGCACACACTCTTTCTGTGATATACTCTATATTATTTAAAGTGTGGTTCTACTCTGAAAAGTGACTGTGCAAAAATGGCATCTTCTTACTCAGGGGATATGTCCTCGAATCTATTGGTCATCGTACGAAATCAGATGACAACACCGTGAAGGAGGGCCTAGATGTGCCAAGTTTTACAATAAAGACTAAATTGTAGTAAGCGCTTAGCATCCAGAAGCTCCCATTTAGGGACCTAAGCAAGTTCTCAGATTTTTGAAAGAGCTCAGGCTCCTATTTAGGCACCTGAATGAAGTGGTCAGATTTTCAGAAGCACTCTGCACCCCATAGCTCCCATTGAGAACAATGCAAATCATCACCATCACCGGTGCACTTCAAGAACAATGGGAGCTGTTGGGTGCTGAGGATTTTTGAAAACCTGGCTCCAATTGTGCGAGCAGAAGTGTGTCCCAGAGAATTTCCAAAATTAACCTTTGAAAGTTTTGGGATGAAACCTTAGGCCCTCTGAATCCAATAAAAAACAACAACCTCCCATTGACTGCCCTAGGGCCAGGACTTCACCTTTGGGATTTTCTTAGATTAATAAACAGTAAGGATAGAATTTAATAACACCTCCTGGTTTTAGGGTGACAGAGGTCCCAGACAGAGTTTAACCTCTCTTCTCCCCACAATTACGCCTTAGTATGGTGTTTTTTATATCTAATATAATCCCCTCTCATATAGAAATCACCATATTCTGTACAATAATAACTCACTGATACGATTTATGATTTATATACTAGAATACTAAGGCTGCTATTACACTTATTGCTACTACATTGAAAACATTATTCAATATCACTGGGGAGAAAAGGGAAACTTACTTCACTGTTCAAAAAGCAGTACAGGACTGCAACAACCAGCCCCTGTAAACAGACAACGTGTATCAGTTAGTACACAGCTCTGAACTCAATCAGTAAAAGAATTAAAATTTGTAAAGGTTTAGAATTTACCTGAAAAGATCCCAAAGATAACTCAAAAATTATCTGATAGTGACTGGAAATGCGTATAGGAAATACAGCAAACACCATGTAGTGAACTCCAAATAACGGAATAAGCAGCAATGTTGATTTTGCAAGTCTCCTAAATAATCAGAGCAGAAGAAATTGGAGCTTAATGGAGTATCCCAGTAAAGTCTTGTTTCAGTAACATACATATTTAGTGCACTTTTATTTTTTTAGATCAATCCTGTAAGCCCTCAGACAGTATGATCTGTAAATTAATATTCCTCATGAGGGCCATTCATACCTACTGAAAACTATATTTTCTCTTACATCTTTGCTATAGTAAGCCCACACTGGCCTTATAGTCACTGGGTGAGATTCTGTGTTATGGTTCAAAGAGCTATAGTGGCTTTAAGCTACCTTTGCACCCTCCTGATTTTGGGGCTGTTTCAGGGGCTAGAGAAGTCCCCGGCATAACTCAGACAGCCATTGGGGGGCTGTCTAAATTCAGGAGCCTCCTTGGGCTGTCCTGCAGACTGCACCAGGCTCCAGAATCTCCACATCATGGTGTGCTGTAGCCCCATCCTTGACAAAGTCCTCTTGTCCACAGTGTGGCCCCTGTGTCCAGGTTTGTGAGGGGGTCCTTGGACAACAGCCTTATGGCTGCCTTCCACAATGCCTTCATCCAGGCAATCCTCCCCCAGCTGGACAAGAGGCTTATAGAGTGACTTACACTGCCCTGGCCCTTTTTAGATTGTATGAAGTGTCAGAGCATAGTTGAAGATCTGACCCAAACAGTAGGGAATACTGGAGAGTTATCCAGACATCTCCATTTTCTTTAATTTGAATATTAAAATATATTTAAAATGTACAATGTGTAAACAGTGCCTGGAGAATGTGATCCCAGAGGAGTCCTTCAATCAAGGGATTTCATGGGCAATTATATACTGATCCCAGAGTCCTAACACCTCATTTTATACTGATGGCATGAAGCATTTACCCTTCATTAATTAAAATTCCAACAGTTATGTAACAATAATTATTGAAGTACAAGAGAAAATTATATAAGTATCTGGAGATAGAACTTTAATTTGTTAAGCAGCATGATTTTGTCAAACTGACACTAAACTGTTGAAAAGGTGGGAAGCTAATTATCCTTTAGCTGTCATGCATTTTATTTTAATAACATAAACTTTACATGTTATATGGATTCAGTCAGGCATGCTTATGGATGCCTGATCTTAGATAAAATGCAAAAAGTTAACATGGAGAGTCCAGTGAGTCATCACTGTCTTGACTACAACTAGATTCAGCAATGAAACAGATAGGCTGCCTTGAGGCAACCATCTTAAACCCAAACTGTCTATTTAAGAGTCTAGGTATCTGAAGAACCTTCTATTTGAAAGTGTCTGTGCCAGTCCTCAAAGTCCTCCATGGATCATGCTCAAAATATCTCAGAGGTTGCCTCTATCTATGTGACAGTGACCTTCTGGACAGCAAAGTTCCTCAGGAATCACAATATGTCTGGACCTGAAGGTGAAACCAATGACAGTGAAAGACAGGGCTTCCTCAGCAAAATATCCTAACTTTTGAAATTCTCTACTGGAGGAGAGGAGAATGACCACAAATCTCACTGCTTCGAGAGCAAAGTGAAAAACTCATGTCTTCAGCATAGCTTTCTGACCACCAAAACCAAACCAGCAGTAAAGCAGATGAAAGAGAGAAGAGGGAAAGGCAGCAGGTGGGGAAGAGGAAAAACAGAGAAGAGGAGTGAAATGGAAAGTGGGAAGGGCAAAAAATAAAGAATAATAAAACCAAAATAATTAATCAAAACAGAACAAATTAGTGAATCAACATCTGCCCCATGTGGCTTGTGGGGGAGTTAGAAAAGAAATAAGAATCTCGACAAATGGATAGAAGTCAAATTTCATTTACATCCATATATATATAAAATGATGGCCTGGGTAAAACATGTCTAATCTGTTCTCTTGTATGACTTTTTAAATTTCATGTTTCCTTGTAGTCACTTAAGAATCAGTGGTCCCAATTTTTACAATTATATCTGAATTTAGATTAAAATTTCTAATAAATATTAGCAATATTTTTCATTATCTATGGCCATATAACTTACATTAACCCGTCTCCCATAATCGTGAAGACTTCCTTCCCTAAAATAATATGAGTGCTATGAAAATTTATCTTTGACTTCTGTTTGTGGGTATCAAATTAACCTCAGAAAGCATACACATGATCCTACACCCTACTTAAGACCTACATTAAGAGATTATGAGTAGCGTAGGACCTGGCAGGGCCTTCTACAATGGGATGAATTTCATCCCATGGATGGAGGCATGCTACTGATGTTGCAGAGGAAGATTAACTTTTCCAAAAGTGCCTAAATGATGTAAAAGCTGAAGCCCCAATTTCAGTGGAAGTTAGAAGCCTGAATACCTTTGAGGATCTGGTCCTTAGGAGTCCAAGTCTCACTGACTTTCAGTGTCACTTAGGCACTTTTGAAAATGTAACACAATATCTACTTTTCCCGGCAGACCCTGGTGTGACTCTTTCCAGAACGCATAATGATATGCCATGCAACCACTTTATCTTGTCATATGTCTCCAGAACTAACGGCCTGACTGTGGAACACTCACTCATGTTGGTGAGCAGCCCCACTGAAATCAGTGGCGCTAAGGATATTAGTAAGTGCTTACCAGTATGAAAGAGGGTTGCGCAATCAAGTCCTAATTTAACAAAGAAAACCTCCCCATATCCACACCAAAAATTTCAGTACATTTAAGGTCAAAGCCTCCATGATAATCCTGACTTTTGCAAACCACACAAGTTATCAAATTCCAGACCATTTACACAAACTCTGTAACTTGTGATCTCATGCTCCACTTTCATTGTTTCTCAACTTTCACATTAGCATTTTTGCTTTAATAATTTTCGACTGACTGTGGAGCTAACTCTATATGACACTGACATTTTAATGGAGGAAACAGCCACACAAAAATAGCCTCATGCCCCTCTGCATTTTAGAAATTGCATTTGCATGTACATAAATGAGGCTTCTGGACCTTTAAATTGCTCTGCAATATTTCTCAGTGAGCTTGATCTACCATTCTCATGGATGTCTACTGAACACCAAAACACCATCCAAACCAAAATTAAAAACCAGGCAATCAGACTCTAAGAGTTGAGTTCACACTGATGAACAGTGAAAAACAGGTCTGCTGCTAGTAAGCAGCCTACACTGTAAGACACTAAGATGCCCTATGGAGGACGCTTGGAGAAAAACAGAACACACAGGACTGAACAGAAGTATAAAAATGAAGATGGGAGGAAAAAAAGAATAGCTCTTGCACAGATGTCCTGCCCACCGTCTGGTCAGTTTTCTGAATAATAAATAGGAGACCCCAAAATCTCAAGTAGTGTGGTCCATAGATTGAGCGGGCCATACAGCGTGGTCCACTGGTTGAGACAGCAAACATGCCACCTTCACAGAGAGCTCAAGTATCCCCAGCCCAACCTGCTGCAGTCTCTACTGGTGGGTTTCTTTGTCTTGAGACATCACAATCCCTAACCTCTCAATTACCAAAACAGGGAAGCAAGGTATCATCGCATATGTAGATCTATAAGTGAGCTGCTCCGAAGGCAGCTACATCAGGGGCTACAAGGGAGCAGGGAGGAAAAGTAGGTCACTTCAATGGAACACCTAGTGCAGATGTGGTAGCTTGTTTACGCTGCTGTCCTGAAGCTTTTAACCCACCTGCAAGCCCCTCCTCTGCCTTGTGCCCTGCTGAATAGTATGGCTGCCCTCTGGTTGGGGTGTAAAAATAAGCACTACATTTCAAGCCTAGTACCCCAGACAGAATACCTAGACATTACAACATCTTATTCACTATATTATTTTTTGTGGGACCTGTCACATCCTATTGAAATCAGTACAGAGCAAGTAAAACCAAGTTTGAGGCTTAAATGGACAGGCTGGTATATAGTGCCCATAAACTAAAGCCAATTCAAACAACATCAGGTGAAAAGTCCACATCTGTCCCCTGATGTGACTTAAGGGATGATCCTAGGACGTTTGTTGAAAGTTTTTGAAGACTATGGCTGGATTCTTAAGTGACTTGTAGAAACTACAGGAGAATTTCCATATTTTTAAAAGAATCGTGATGCAACAGTAAGGTACCAAACATGTCACACTGGTTACAGAAAAAATACACAGGGTTTTATTGGGTATTTTTCATTTTGGTATTGTCAAAAAGTTTCTATCGCTTTTTAAATATGTACGGCAACAGCTTGTTTTGGTGAAGTGAACAGGTAATTAACAAGAAACCCTATTAAAAGGCCTACTGTGTGTGACTAGATGGCTTGGGGTTTTCAGTGCTCAAATTAGACTTAGGCATCAACATGCCATTTTTTGCTCTCAAGTGCCAATATCGCATCTACATCGGGATCTGGGCTTTTTTGGGCAGGGTCCGTCTTTTTATTATGTGTATAGAGCTTAGCACAATGGGGCCCTGATTCTGTATTGGGGCCTATAGTCACTAATAAATTATAATTAATAGTAGTAGTAACAATAATCAATACTAACCTTGTTAAAGAACTCTGTTCAGCAAAACACTTAAACACATGCTTAACTTTCAGCATATGCTTAAGTGTCATAACATTGTTGATTTCAATGTGTTTACAAGCTTTGCTGAATCAGGGTTCTAGCCCCAGCTATCCATCCATTTGAAAATGGGTACCACTGTATCAAATAGTTATCATAGCATCACAACACTGGATGGTTGCTGGCAGTCTGCTCCAGCAGAGGAAATCTTTAAATAGATTACTTTGATATACTGTATGAATTTTCTAGAATACATTACTCACTTGTATTGTGACTGATCATTGCCTCCGACATCGGGCGATCTTAACTTTTGCAGTAAAATTCTTATAATACTAATGAAAAGTATAAAATTCACCTGCAAAAGAAAATATATAAGTGACTTCAAGCTCCTCACTTTAGTATGCAGTGTGCTGGTAAGAGGTAAACAAGCCAGATTAGTCAGTTCATTAGTGAGCCTGGAGTGCTTGCTGCCAGAACATGTTAAATTGCACTCCCTCAGATCTACTGCTGCTTCCCTGCCTCACTGACGGTTTGTCACATCCAACACACCTCTGCATGACTGTAAATGCCACTATGGAATCATCCTCTGAGATACTTAAAAACTGACGAAATCCCTTTCCACCAGCAACCCCATTAAAGGGAATGTTCTCAAGCACAATGGGGCTTTGGTCAAGTCTCAGTACAGCCTAACGTTACATTAAACCCTTTGGTGGATTTACCACTGGTGGCCAAGGGATAATGCACATCCTGTTTATAACTCTTTCCCACTCTTGGCCCTTAAATCCCCTGTCTGGTGTTGTGGATGGGAAGCTGTTGTAGAGGTGACGTATTCATAAATCAACGATGAAAATGGCCTTCTTTGCATATCTATCTAAGGTAATGATATGGCCCCTCCATTTCCATAGTAAGTGTGCACCTCATAATCTTTAATGTATTTATCCTCACAACTCCCCTGTGACGTAGGGAAGTGCTATTGTCCATATTTTACAGATGGGGAACTGAAGTAACTGGATAAAAGGAAGTGTAATCTGACTCGGGGTGGGCTTGAACTCAGGACTGGAAATCAGAAATTGCTGCATCTGAATCCCATAATGTCTCCCATAATGTCTTCTTTGGTCTTTGGCAAGTCCCCAACCTTTCTGCCTCTATTCCCAATCTATAGAATAGATGCCTTCGTGCCAGGCACGTAAGATGGTGCTGGATTGTGTAACATGGTCTATAAAATACTTTGAACATGAACAGTGACTTGTAAATGTTAGGTGTGGTATAACATCCTACATCCATATAACCTTCTTCATCGTGCGTAACAGCAGTAAAGTGAGCTAACTCAGATCAGGGATGCAGAAGCATCAAGCACAAGAAAAAACATTCTGGTATTGAGCCAGGGACCAATATCTTATTTTTTATATTTAAAAAACAAACACAATAATCAACAGAATCACCAAGCTGTGCACCTAGCTAAACAGAACCTGCGTCTTGGTATGGGTAGATCCCTAGTCTTTCCCAACCCTAGCTCTGCCCCTGGTTGTTCAGTCTAATATTTTGATTGAAAGCTCTTTGAGGCACCATGACTTTTGGTGTCTTCTGTGCAATGCCCAGTATAATTTTTAAGTGCAAATATATAATAAATGATTATAATAATTGCATGTCATTCTGTGCCTGTTATTTACTGCTAAAGGAAATGCTAGGGCTAAAGAAGGGATGGTGGAGGAAACTGATAGGACACAGGATCCTAATTATATAAAAAAAGTTAGGAAGATTAGGTCTAAATTTTTTGTAAAAGAGAAAATTAGAAGGGGACCTCACTGAAGTAAAAGAAACAAAGAAAGAGGATAAATATACAGTCTGTCCATATGCAGAATTCCCAGTGAAGTCACTGTTAGTTCAGCAGAATTAGGCCTTCTCACTGTTGCCTTTGGGCCCACAGGTTTGTGTAATGAAGCATATTACAAAGGTCAGGGGATATACATTTTATAAGTATGTACGATAAAGGCAATATGATCTAATGGTTAGGACACTGTGGTGGCAGAGAGATTCTATTCCTGGCTTTGCTACTGACCTCCTGGGTCACCACAGTCAAGTCACTTCATCTCTGTTTCCCCTTTCCGTTTGCCTGTGTTTATTTAGATAATTGGGGCAGGGACTGTTTTACTGTGCATTTGTACAGTGCCTATCAAAATGGGGCCCTAGTCTCAACTGAGGTCCCTAATTTCTCCTGTAATACAAACTATTATCAATCATAAAACTTTAGAAACTGTGGTCCTTTTTAAAAAGGCCAATAAAATAATTGGTTTTCTGAGCCTCAGGGCATATCTTAGAGCACTATATTCAGGTGAACTACATATTCAAGTATTTGTATCTAGGTCTCTTTTGAGGCTAGTCAATTTTTTCTATTGGTCTTTAGTGATATACTGTAAGCATTGTGTATGGCTAACGTTAACCAAGTATCTTTGTTTGCATGATGTGAGTATCACTTCAAAAGATAGAGCTACTGGAGCATTAAATCCAGCCAAAGGGGATTAGGCATTTAGATATCATGGTGCTAAGTATCCTAGAAATACTTTAGATAGTATGTGAGATTATAATTCAAATGATCATTTAGGACAGTTGTTAAAGACCCCAATGTATCCAAGTTAATCTTAAAAATATATATTTAGTTTAGAGTCTCATATAATTTCAGTATGTTTAGATAACAAAATTAGAAGAAAATGACAGAGTACGTTCACACTTTAGGAGATTTTGTCTTCAGTATTGTAGATTTAGTTCTATAATATTCTTTGGGGTGGAATTTCTTTATACAGAAAGCAGATGATACACAATGTTGAACGAACTGCTAAGGACAGCAAATTAAGCCAATAATATAAATGCAGGAAAGTGTCGGGGATGGGGTACAGCAGTGAAGGTAAATGACAAAGTAGAAAGTTAGGAAGGTAGTGGAATGACATGAGACCAGTGATCTTATCATTTTGGCTGCCTTAAACTGACAGTAACTTTTGAACCAATTACACTGCGAGTACATGTATCACTTAAAATGTTCTTTTTGTTACTTCCTTCTTGATATTTAGTCCTTTACAGAAGTTTTAACGTCACAACAAGAGGGACACAACTCTCTTCTGTTGATATGATACATGACTGCTTCTGGTTTCTGAAAGCCTATTAATTCAGATTTGTGTCCACCTGAAAAGACACACAAATGAGAGCAGTCTGTATGGGAGAGGGGAAGGAAGAAGATCGCCGTGGCGGTATTTGCCAAATTGAAAACATGGGTGGTACTCCAAATGAACTGTTTGGCATAATACATCTCCAATTAAAGAAATCAGAGAGGCTCTGAAATGTGCACAGCATGACGCATGGAAGGCTGCCAAGGAACATTTCTCAGGCCAAAAATGTTCAGAGGAAAGACCAGGGGAAGGCCTCTGACATGCTGAATTGACTGTGAGGACTGACCCTGAAGAACTCACTTTGAGAATGCTGTTTTAGAGCAATCAACAGCTGATTAAATGCAATCCCCTAAACCAGCTAAAATAATTGGAAGTAACATTGAAACTAATGCCAACAAAGGGAATACTGAGAGAAGGTTGGTTTGTTATACCTATTAGAGGTAAATCCTGCTCGAGTCCCTTCACTTGCTTCCGAAATACATGTATACTCTCATCCTCATATTCAGACTGCCCCACAACTCTCATTTTGTCTCTATCTCTGCTCCCACTTCATCGAATACCCCTTCTTGCTCCATCTCTCACACTCCACTTTGGACCTACTTTCACGCTAGTCCATCTGGTGAGTACAGAACAGCCTCCCTTTTCAAATATTCCAGTTACCTTCCTTTTGCTTCATGAAAGCCTTCCTCAAAAACAACTTCTTTCACAGCTTTCCTACCTTAATCTCCTTACTGACAAACTTGTCCATAATGTCTTGCTTCTAATGGTTGTCTCATGTATCCCATTTATTTGCGGCAGACTGCACACTCTTTGGGACAGCAGGACTTTGTTTTCTTATACAGTGTGTTTTGCAAAGCTCTGAGAACAACAAAACAGAGCCTAGTGCTTCTGCTACTTAACCTCTGGCAAACAAGTTTCAAACTTCAAACCTGTTTGCCAGAAGTTACATTTAGGCATCTAAAGAAAAGTGGCCTCACTTTAACACAGGCATCACCTTTAGATTTCAGTGGGAATTGTGGATACTCCGGCCAGTTCTTCTGGGTGCTTAATGTCAGGCACCTGGGTGTGAAAATTAGGGCATGTGTACACTTGCAGAGTTATCTGACTAATAATAAATGGCCAGATTTTAACCTACTCCTATATATCTGCACAGGGTGCATAAAATAACACAGTGCTTACCTGGATTAAGAATCCAGGCACAGGGAGTAGAGAAGGCTGCATAAAGCTGCTATTCCCCTAATGACAGGTGGGTGCGGTGGAGAGTAGATGGAACCTTGATCTTCCCCCACAGAGCTGAACAAGTTGCATCATGCATACAACAATTTACTTTCCCCTTTGAGAAGCGGGGGGTGGGGGAAACATGACACGATTTGTAACTCTGACAGCTTTCCAGGGCTCTTCCTGTGCTGGCATAGGTAGGCTCTGCCTCTTATCAAACGTTAGGTGGAAAGACAATCTAGACCAAAGTAACTATTGCACCTTAACTCATCTGTTGCACTGGGGGATTGAATGTCCGTTCCTACTTCTTTTGGCAGTGCAGTTCAGCTCTCTGCAAATAGCCCAAATCCACTGTGAACTGCTCTTTCACAAATTAACACCACAGATACAGAATTAACATCTGGGTGATCACTGAATCCGACAGGAGTGTGATTTTATTTACACCTTAAGTAGCAGAAGCACAAGCCTCTGTTTTGTTGTTCTCACCCCTTAAAGCATGTTGCTCAGGAGAGAAAACAGATCTGAAAAAAGACAGCCAATCCCAAATGTGTACACAACCTGAGCCAATACAGTCCATGTACATGGACACTTCCATACTTTATTACTATATCAATTCAATTACCGATTTAAAAAACAGAGGGCTGGTTGTACCTCAGTGTAACTCTAGAATCAAATTAAGATTTGGTCAGTTTAAGACTCATAAGAGTTTAATTAAGCATCCTCTCCTCCATCAAACAGGCTTCCCAGCCTTTGCAGTAATCCTTCTAGAGCACCAACAAGTCTGTCAATATGCACTAGGATAACTGCTGTCTTCAGATATTGCAAGTTCTAGGACTTTTCAAGGGTCAGCTTGAAGCATTATTTTCTGGGACACCGAACCACAGAGGATAGGGGGATGGAATGAGTGGGGGGTGGGGCCTCGGAGAAGGGTCGGGGCAGGGGTGTTTGGTTTTGTGCAATTAGAAAGCTGGCAACCCTAGCTGCATACAGAGTAGTTGTTTAAATCAAAAGTGCTCAGTAGGTGCTTTAATTTCGCACTTTTGAAATATTTTGTATGATTTATTTTGTTTTTATCATTCAGCGTATTCTCCTTACTTCTCCAACTCCTTTTGGACTTTTGCTTCCCTTCATGCTGTACATCTGCTGAGTGTCCATCCCATTATGTAGAAAAACATTCATGTTGGTGAATCTTCATTTCATGTAAATTCACCCAGGAACCACCTTTTGCCCTGTCTTGTTTAAACAATGCAGAACTCACTCTTATGAAGGAGGAATAAGGTCCTTTGGATTAACACATAGATCATTCAAAAAGAATGAGGAATACTTGTGGCACCTTAGAGACTAGTAAATTTATCTGGACATAAGCTTCGTGGGCTAAAACCCACTTCATCAGATGCATGCAATGGAAAATACAGGAGGAAGATATATATATACAGAGACCATGAGAAAATGGGGGTTGCCATATCAACTCTAACAAGACTAATCAATTAAGGCGGGCTATTATCAGCAGGAGAAAAAAAACTTCTGTAGTGATAATCAGGATGGCCCATTTCAAACAGTTGACAAGAAGGTGTGAGTAACAGAAGGGAAAAAATTAGCATGGGGAAATAGTGTTTAGTTTGTGTAATGACCCATCCACTCCCAGTTTTTATTCAAGCCTAATTTAATGGTGTCCAGTTTGCAAATTAATTCCAGTTCTGCAGTTTCTCGTTGGAGTCTGTTTTTGAAGTTTTTTTGTTGAAGAATTGCCCCTTTTAGGTCTGTAATTGAGCGTCCAGGGAGGTTGAAGTGTTCTCTGACTGGTTTTTGAATGTTATAATTCTTGACGTCTGATTTGTGTCCATTTATTCTTTTGCGCAGAGACTGATCAGTTTGGCCAATGTACATGGCAGAGGGGCATTGCTGGCACATATCACGTTGGTAGATGTGCAGGTGAACAAGCCCCTGATGGTGTGGCTGATGTGATTAATAATAGCCCACCTTAATTGATTAGTCTTGTTAGAGTTGGTACGGCAACCCCCATTTTTTCATGTTTTCTGTACATATATCTATCTATCTATCTATCTTCCTACTGTATTTTCTACTCCATGCGTCTGTTGAAGTTGGTTTTAGCCCACAAAAGCTTAAGCCCAAATAAATGTGTTAGTCTCTAAGGTGCCACAAGTACTCCTCGTTCTTTTTTCTGATACAGACTAAGACGGCTACCACTCCGAAATAGATCATTCTGTGAGTGGACTGTCTATTTAGGCCCCGATTCAGCACCTCACTTAGGCATGCACTTTAAGTTAAGCTCATTCTTAAGTGCTTTGCTAAATTAGGCCCTTAATGAACACTATAATTCAGAAGCCGCAAAATATTACCAAATGAGATGCTGAAGGCTACAGCTAATTTGTAAAAAATGCATCAGATTGCATTTGTGTTTGTATTTCGCACTGGAGGTAAAGCTATTGTTATGCACACTAATGAGTACATCTTCAGCACAATGAACAAGAATTTAACTGCACATGTTCAGTTAACATTAATGAACTCTATGCAGCACAATCCCTGTGCAGCATGCTAAAAATGTCCTTCTGTGTAAATGTCTAATGTATGTAATTCTAGGCTACTAGTTAAGAAAAGATATACACAGCTGTCAGTCTTTTCCACTGTAATAATATTTATAAACAAAAGTAAACCTATAATCCACATGAAAAGTTTAACTTGATGTTTTCTTCCCCCAAGGTTCTTGAGCTGGCAAGAGTTTCAAACAAACAAACAAAACCAACCAGTCATTTAACAGGAGGCAGCTGAATTTTAAAGGCAATGAGTTTAAATAACCCGGGCATGTGTTTAAAATCTCCCCTACAAAGTAATTTATTTCATTACAATGGAGTTTTTGCCTATTCACTGCACAAGGCTGCAAACTGATATATAATTCATATTGCAAAATGTAGTTTACTTACTATAATAGAAACTAAAATTGGTAATCGTATAACCCACCAAGGACCACTGTGTTCATTTGTATCCCAGCAACTATAAAAAGAGTAAAAGGGAAAATTATGTTAATACTAATTTTATTTGGCAAGTGAGGTATGTGAAGACAAGTGTTTTGGATTTACAAGTCAAAACAACAATAGTCTGCTCTTGTGAATTCTAAGCAACATAATTTGATATTCTCCTGCTTTTATTTTTATTTTCACTGGGTTTTAATGTGCACATTCAAATCAATTAAAACAGAGATGTAACAGAGCAGTGTTAGAAGAAATCCAGGCAAATACCGTGGGGGACTCCCAAGTTTAGTTTCACTCTTTATGTCATGACACTTTTCCAATAAGAGTTTAGCTACAGTATCTGGGGCAGCAGAATGATCTGACATAACTGACAGATCCAATTAAAAGGATATAATTTACTGCTGGACTATTTGGGTTACAGATGAGTGGAACTGGTGTGGGAAATATTAAGAATAAGCCTTTATCTGAAAAATTGGACTCTCATTTTTCCCTTTAAATAATTTGTTCAGTTTTCCACCCCAAGCCATTTTACCCTTCAATGACCATCTAACTTTACAGTCAGTCATTCCCAGTGCCCACAGCCCCTGTTGACTTCAGTATGTACTGAGCACTTCTGAAGAAGCAGAGCTTAAAACTTCTGAGAGAATAGAAGCTACAAGAGATAAACCTTAAATAGCAGAAACATTTAATAGTTTGTAAGCTTCCAGCTGTGATGACCATAGCAAGGTACCAATTCAAGAACAGCATCACTTTGAGTTTATTTTTTTAGAGGTATTGCAAATAGGTTCCCTGAGAAGTTAGGAATAATCCATCATCTGTACCAGCTATTGCAGATGCCACTTACAAGAGTTTCTAAGTCATCTAGAGCCTAATCCTGTGAGGTACTCTGCACTCACAGTTACCAGGGATGCTAGTCTAAATTCTGACTCCCTTACATAGAAACTTAGGGAGGCACACCATTACAAATGGAGATGCATATTAAAATCATGCCACAGTTTTATTCAGATATTACAGTTAGCAAAGTGGATGAGCTGATAGACCAGGGGTGGGCAAACTATGGCATGTGGGCCAGATCCGGCCCCTCAGGGCTTTGGATCCGGTCCACGGGATTGCCACCCCCGGGAAGCGGCCAGCACCAGGTCCTCCTAGCTACTTACCCTGTGTCCTCTAAAAAGATCCTTGTCACTGTCCACAAGATGATGAATACTGTAGGAATTCCTAAGAAATTATAGTTTGTTATAGTGAATGATTGTAAAAATCTATGAACAGAAACCCCCTACCCCTCTTGTAACAATCCACTACTAGAATACACAAGCTCTGGCATGAAGCAAATGCAGCACATGGAATAATAAAGTGTAGCTGTAGCTGCAGGGTGGGGACCAGCGGCGGGTTGCAAATAATTTCTATCCATCTCCCAATGAAGACAAGCACAAGCAATTATTACAGGTGAGTGCATTTATTTCTTACAGAACATACAAAGGGTGCACACCCCTCAGGCTCCTGAGTGTGACCCTTAGGGATACAAATGCTATGCATCCCTGGACTAAATGAAGATAGATATTAGGAATGAAATGTAATGTGCAAATCATTTTACAAAAAAGCATTCACACAGACTGGTTCACTCCCATTTCCCAGCTACACCCAAGTATACTTTTATGATCAGTTTCTAAGGGCTTCACATCTATAAAACCTTCCTTTGGCTCTCGGGTATGAAAGGAATCAGTGTGTAAAAATGAAACAAAAATATTTACAGTATGTTGGAAAGTATATTAAAGATAAAGAATAAGGGACTGGCTGGCACAAAGAGTTGGGTCCAACTTTCACTGTCGGAGAGTTGAATTCAAATCCCATTTTACAATTGAAAATGAATTTAGTGGTCTGATCTTATATCGTACCCATGCCCATCGCATCATCACAGTGTTTGGCATTCTTTGCAGTTCAAGAGATTCCCAGCAAAGACAGGGCCATTTCTCTGGCAAGCATCTAAAGTGAATTGGCAGCAATGTGAAGGATAGCTTCCATAGTGTTTTCCTGTACAATGGGGCATAAGCAAGTGCTTCTAACACCACATTTCACTGAAGGCATTAAAGTCACTCCTGACTTTTAAAGAATACAATGAACATGTGGGGCCTGATTCATCACTGAATCTGAGCTCCATTCAGACACAGGAACTGGACATGTGAGAGGGAAGGAGAATGGTGGCTTTGCACATCCCTTATTCTGGGGTCAACCAGCCCGACACTGATTAGGATAACCTCAAGGCTGCCTTAGCTTGTGCCCAGCTGCTGATGGTTTCCAAGGGGCATTCAGGTCTGTGGGAATACTTGAGAAAACAGAAGTGTTCTGGACATATCCACTTTTTCCTGGCAATACCCTCTACATAGTCACTGTGCAGTGGCCTGTGAGGGAGTGGCATGGAGCCTTTGTGCCAGCTCTACATCCTTTTATGCCAGAACAATTTCTTGGTGGCTAGATTTGCATTGGTGGAACAGAATAAAGGGGCTGTCTTAGCCTGTGGAATCAGGCCCATGGACGGTAGCTGTCTAATCGGAGATCATGTTATCTCAGTGGGAAACACTGAGACTGACCAATCCATAGCTAAAAATAAGAATAAAATATGTATATATTTAAGTACTTACCCCAGCCAATCAGAAGATAGACTGTGAAATGTCTGTTAGGAGAGAATATTACCACAAGGAGGATGTGGAGGTAAAGTCCTTCAACTAAGAGCCAGTAAAAGTTTGCCATAACACAATATTGGAAAAATACCAAACTAGCCTTGCAGCCAACCTGAAGTGTTACAAACAAACAAGGATTAAACTTCTTGCAAAGAAAATGTAATATTTTGTTACAAACATTTTTCTACAGACCCAAGCTCTCTATATATTATGTTCTCTTATCTCTCCTGTATGTCAATGTACAATATATAGAAAAGTTATTTTTCAATGGCCCCTAGAAATAAGGAGATGCATTTAAAGTATAAAGAATGCTTATACAAAGGAATTTAGTTAGCCAAAACTTTATTTCTATGGCTTCCTTGCAGCCAATTTACTCAGAAACCTTGAAATCATCATGACATAAACATTAAAAAAGGAAGATACCAAAGACCATCAATCAAGATAATAAACACATATAACTTTATAGGTTTTCCTAAAAGTTTCCTAGAGGTTTTAATTTGTTAGAAAAATAACAAAAAATTGCCTTTGTGAATTTTCAAAGGTCAAAGTGAAAAATATAGAATTAGGTACCAAATGCAGTCCCACTGGTCAGGATGTAAGGATATTTAGAAAATAGTCCATCAAAAATATTTTTCCCCCACTGTGAAATTCTCTAGTGTTTCCCAATTTGTTAAAGACAACCAGAATGCATCACTCCATTATGACCTCTGCAATTTATAGTCTGTGTGATGTTTTTCAGAATGTACCGTTCTAAGATATCTGATGCTACAAGGAAATGTGCAGAGGGTTTCACACAGGGGAAAATGTAACTTTTTAAACTGTAAATTAAAATGTGGTTTGATGCTTAATTCTCTTTACAACCTGATTATGGCATGGCATTCAGGGTCAGAAGGCTTTATCTTGACTCAAAGTCATGATACACTTTGTGTCCATTTATTCCTCTTCGAAGTCTTTTGCCCTCCCTCTTGAAGTTAAGCCTGTAGCTGAGGCAGTTCCCAGCCAATGAATAGATGCCACCAGCCAGCCAAATTGTGTAAAAAAAGTTATTCAGTTTTAGAAACTGTTCATTTTAAAAGAGCTGTGCCAAGAGCACAAATAGCTCTGTGGAATGCATAAACATGATGTGAGAGTCAAACTCTCCAAGCTGTTACATAACTAAACCAGGGTTCAAATAGTGTAAGAAGCAGTACCTATTCCAAGCAACATCAGATCATCTCAACAACAATGCAACAGAAATTAGAGAACAGCACATTGATCTGGACCAGTCCAACTGCAAGAATATCCAGCTGCAAACAAGAGTAACTGCAGGACAAAAACAGAAACGACTTGGGTGCAAACAGGCATGATCAGGGCCAAGAGCCTAATCCTGCAAGGTTTTGAGCATTCTTGACTCCCTGAGATGTCAATCCAAGTGACCTGTTTACAATGATTTTACAGTGCCAGTGTTAAGTATTTCTTCAGTGAGAGTGTTTCAGTTGATGGATTGTGTAAATATAGCTTAAGAGTCACTTGGAAAAGGTTTGCACAATGGAAGAATGTACCTTTATCAATACAAAAATATTACACTGCATTTTTCTTCAGTTTTTTCTATACTCTAAATTTAGTCACAATGGGCAGGGGAAAAAACACTGTAAATTAAATTCTCTGAGGTCTTCAGCAGTGTCCGCAGATTTATTTTGCAGCAGTTCTGCTCCAAACCAAGGAGCTGGGGATACTCTATGCCAGTGGTTTTCAAACTTTTTTTCTGGTGACCCAGTTGAAGAAAACTGGGGCCGGGGATGAGGGGGTTGGGATGCTCAGGGCTGGGGCAGGGAATTGGAGCGTGGGGTTGGGGCACGGGCTTACCTCCGGCGGCTCCCGGTCAGCGGTGCAGAGGCAGGCTTCCCGCCTGTCCTGGCATGGTGGACTGCACTGTGCCCCGGAAGAGGCCAGCAGCAGGTCTGGCTCCTTGGGTGAGGCGTGCAAGCGGCTCGGTGCAGCTCTTGCCTGCGGGCACCCGCCCTCTCCAGCTCCCACTGGTTGTGCCCCATTGCCCCCCAACATATGAGCTGGACCTGCTGCTGGCCGCTTCCAGGACGGTGTCAGAATGGGTAAGGACTACTAGTTTTTACTGGCCAGCCACCAGGGTCCCTGGGTGCTGAGCAAGGTCATCCAGTGCCTTGGATTCCGCAACCCAGTACTGGGTCGTAACCCGAACTTTGAAAACCACTGCTCTGTACAATGTGATATACCATTTAACTGTTCAACCTTCTCAACCTCTGAGATTTTGCAACCCTGCATACTATGTTAATGCCTTATCCCTACTGTGCCACATGGTTTGCCATGAATGCAGATGACAGTCCTCCATCACCTTCTGGGGGTGTGGCTTGGTTGCTAGAGCCTTCTTTCTCTCCTACAAATACCCACTCAGTCTCTTATTGCTCTCCCTCCCTTAATGCCCCTCCTCTGACTCCAGATACAGCTGCAAGAGCCTTCTCAGAACATCTAGCCTTTCCCATTTCCCGGCTGATGTATCTTCCACTTCTAACCTCTACCCTGACTTACCCCACCTCCTTGCTGTCATAGTTATCCTGGGCCATGGCTGATTCTGTTTTTTTGATAACTGAAATTCCTCTGCTACCTGCCTGAATATCCAAAGCTGAATTAGCTCACCTCCCAGCTCTTCCGCTCCCTTTCTTCTCCTGCAGTTGCATCTCAGTTCTACCTGACACTAGTTCTCTCACAGCTCCCTCCACTGACAACTTAGTGTTCCCAAAAATTCACCAGGGATGCAGAGGTGGAGAGGGTTAAAAGGCAAAAATATTACACAGTGTAGCCAAAAAAGCTTCATTACCCATGACGACTGATCCTCTGAACAGTGAGCTGTGTTGGAATTGGAATAAAGAATATCATCCTTGACTAAAACAGAGACTGCTCTTAGAATGAAAGAGAGGAACAAGTTCAGATGGATGTAGTTCCGTGTGCAGTGAAGTTTTCTACATTAAAGAAGAAATTTTTTTGAAAAAAGCATTTTAGTTTCCAGGACAGAAAGGCTATCGTACAGTCTTTTGATTAGTCTTAAACTGTATCTTAGTGAAATGAACCTGTAGTGATTACCTGCCCTTTCTCTGTGTGTGACCCTGAGTAAGTCCCCTTTCAGAGTTTAAAAAAAAAATTCTGACCAGTGCATACAATTAAGGCATCTTTGACACCTTTTCAGTGTCACAGATTAAAAGGCCCTGCTGCCATTTTTTACCATGAAGAGTATATAATAAAGGTGATTTTTCATTTTCTATTTTTGGTGTGTTCTAGCCTTTGTCTTCTAGATTCCCAGTGAAAAGCCTAGCTCTCCTGGCTAAATTTCTGAAATACCCCTTCCTAATGTTTTCTTGTTGGAGTTTTCTGTCTTTAATTCCAATATTTTGATTCATAAAGTATGGACATCCTGGGATGCAGGTGAATGTATAAACAATTTAGAAATATTGTACATACAAAAATACAAATTGGACTGCACTTCCTTCCAGTCCATCAGGACTTAAAACCTTTACTCTTTAATCCACTTGCTCTGTGAAAGCTTGGAAACAGATGAGGTTTTCAGTGTGCCAGGAAAATTAAAAAACTCTAGTGGGAAGTAGGTTCCAGAGACAAGGACCTATCACCTGAAACACCCTTTCTCCAGCACCTTGTCTTTTAATGCAGCATTTATCCTAGCTGATCTCACTAAACAGCAGAGGAGAGAGGGAATCTATAAGGCAGACAGGAACCAAACCACTCAGGATTTTATCAGTAAAAAGCAACACCTTGAACTGCAGCTGAAAACTAGTACAGATTCGAGAATATTGTTGTTATTGAAGGAATGCAGACAGAATAGAATTTTATGGCAGATGACTGCATTCTGTGCTGCATTCTGAAGCTTCTGAGTGCTCTTCCGGCATAGACTTATGCAAAGAACATTAAATAATCCATTCTGGAGGTGACAAAAGCGTGGTCAATTGTGGTCAGCGCTGCATCTGAGAGAAGAAGTCATAACCTTCTAGCGTGGCAGAGATGCAAAATGAATTTTTCGCCTATTCAGCAAAGGACATAATCCCATGTTTTACTTTAAACACTTGCTCAGCTTCCATTGACTTCAATGGCTGTGCATATGCTTAAGAGCTTTGATGATGCAGGGCCTGAGACATCCAAAAGCAGCTGAGGGTCCATTGCTATTATAGTACATGGCTTAATACATCCCTATGAAAGCCAAGGTCACATTCCAGGCATCTAATTATTTTCCTTGGATAATTAATAGGAACAACATGTTTCTCTCTCATGCTGGATTTGAAAGAATAAAAGTCTAATCCTGCCAGGAGCTAGGTGCTCCTGAGAGACGCTGTACTCTTGCAGTTCAGTGAAAATCATAGGCGCTCAGGGCCCTTGCAGGTCAGGCCCTTACTGTAGTGATAGTTGCTAGATTTCTGTATGTGTAGAAATCTGCATATATGCAAACAGCAGCAAAGTCAGATATATAAAAAGTTTTATACAAAGCAGAAATAGCAAATTTTGATATTTTCCACAATATGAACTTTTAAACAACATTTTGTTTTGGGTCAATTGAAATGTTTCATTTTGATTTTGACTGAATAAAAATTGTATAAGAGGCAGTGTGGCACAATGGACAGAGCACTGGACTGGGAGATGTAGGTTCTATTCCCACCTCTGACACTGGCCTGCTGGGTGACCTTGTGTCACGTCGCCTCCCTGTGCCTCAGTTTCCCCTCTGTAAAATGGGGCAATGACATTAACCTCAATTGTAAAGTGCTTTGAGATCAATTGATGAAAAGCACTGCATCAGAATGAGGTATTATTATTATTATACAATATAAAAAATTCAAAATGAAAAGTAGTTTTGAAATGAAAAGTTGCAATGTTTTGTTCCAATAAGGTCATTTGATTTTTTTTCTCATCAAAATTTCATCAAAATTGCAACATTCCTGTGGAGCATTTTTATTTTGACAACTCAGCATTTTCTGATGAAAAACTGTCAGAAAATTTTCAACCAATTCTAATCATAATGTTCATACAAAGTTTCACCTGGGATGAAAAAGCCTTGACATTTGAAAAATTGGTACAATTTTGAATAGCAAGAGAGTTTAGTAAAAAGAAAAAGGAAAAGGAGTACTTGTGGCACCTTAGAGACTAACCAGTTTATTTGAGCATGAGCTTTCGTGAGCTACAGCTCACTTCATCGGATGGAAGCTCAGTGTCTCTGGCTGGCAATTTAGGATTAACAAATCTATCAAAGAGATGCTAGAGTCATAATTCCTTCCCCTTAAAATACTTCAGAATCTGCCCTTTGGTAGGAAAACTAGTCAGAATCCAAATTGGGTTTCTGCAATGACTGAAAACCCAGGGTTGAATTTATCCCCAACTCTGCAAGTACATGAAAGAAGTTTCAATTTTAGGAAGAGTGTACAAGAGAACCTTGCAAATGTGTGAAACTTTCTGAAACAAAATTTCCTTTTCTCATCTAATTGCCCTAATTTTAGCATGACTAGTCATAAATAGTATCCTGTACATTAAATAAAGGTCAGAAAGCATTGAAGTTGTGTCAGTTCTGCTGTTCATAACTCCTTAATATGTGCTAGACTAGGAAGCAAACAGAGCCAGCTAAATGAGAGGTTTTATATATTTGTCATACGTACATACAGGCACCCACAGTTAAATTGAATTCCTTCCACCCCAGAACTTTGTTTCAGAAAATAATGGTGCACGTGTTCAGGGATAAATGCTGTAGATTTTGAGGAAAGCATGTCCAATTCCACCGATGTAGTTGTGTGCATCAATGCACAGTTTTAAAAATCCTATGTATTACTAACATCAAAAATTCAAACTTTAATCCTGTTGGATGAAGTTAGGATTTAGATTTTTTTTTTTGTTGCTTTAGTAACTTTTAATTTTAACCCACTAGTGTAATTGCCAGAAATTCCTCCCAGGAGTTTCATTTGAAGAAGTTATTCTTTAGTCCTATTAAATACTATTGTATAGGCCGGATGGCTCCATCCCAAAGATGGATGTATTTCAGTGGATCCTTATATACAATACATTGGTACTTTCTGTAAAGCACCTTGGGATCCTTTCAGACAATAACTGCCTCTTCAATATAAATATAAATAGCTAATAAAGGTGTTTTCAGCTACTCTGATCCTGGAGAATGGGAAATGGAGCCTTTCACTACCTATTATCCTTAGATCACCCCTCACAAGATATTGGTTTTTAAAGGCATTTGCATCATTTACAGATTCTCAAGCCAATATTCCGAAGTGTGATTTATCACTGAGGATGCATTAATTGGGTAGAAGGGAGGGGGATTGGAAATTCTAAAAATATCCCCACCTCCCAAAAAATGATCCCAATATATACAATGCCCCATTTTGTCGATACTGTGTGAATGAAGTGTGCCTACACATATTGGTTTGTGCTCATTTCCATTGCTAGTGACAGACATTATCTCCCAGGGGACTAGCTTTCCTCAAGTAAGCATTTCTTTGTTGCATGGGAAACAAATTGATTCTCTTTAACCTGCCTTTTTTGGGTGACGGTTTTGAGGAGTCTGTGATAAGGTGTACACTGATGTCCTGTGGATTCTTCTTACTTTCCCAACCCCTCTTCAGTCTTGCTTCAGGCACGAACATGGTTTTCAGTCTCACCAACTGACTACCTTCTAGCGATGGACATAAGTCAGGAGTCTATGCTCGAGTCCTTCAAATGCATTAATAGCCATTGACAGTGTTGAACACAAGGTGGTGTTGATTTGCTTGCAGACCTTAACTAGGATAGAGGAGATTACTCCTGAAATTGCTCTGTTCGTTCTTTGCAGAAAGACCCCAAAAGAGCTCGTCCTTGTGGTAGATTGTGGCAGGGCTGGGGCTCTGGCGCCACCATGCTGCAGATAACATGCAGCTCAACATCTTCTTTTTGCTGAAGCTGGACGATGCCTTTTCTCAGCTCTCAATACCTGGTGGCGATTGCAGGCATGGATGAAAGAAAGTTGGTTGAAGCTTAGTTTGAAGAAGATAAAGGTGATGCTAGTAGGCAGGAGGAGGTGAAACTCATAAGCAGGCATTTGAAGGTATCTGTTCCCATAATATATTCCTGCCCTTCTTTATTCTGTGAACCAATCTGAATTGTGGGTTACTCCCAGAGCCTCAAGTAGTGTCAATTTCCATCTCCATTTAACAAAAGCACTGTGACTATGGTATTTCTCTTTACTATCTCACCACCTTTTTGACTTTCAGGAATGATTACTGAAGACACTCGAAATTAGAACACACCTGGAGACCACCGAGAAGCTTCACCAGAACATGGCTGCTCACTTGGTTAGTATTGACTGGCTTTCCATTTATTTTCAGGTACAATTCAAGGTGCTGATTTTGATCAATAAAGCATTAAGTCGTTTAGATCTGGTCTAATCTTGTGCATGTAGGTTGCACTATGTATGAATTTCTAAAGTTCTCTGGAATCCTCTGATATGAGAGGTGCAAACATAAATTCAAGTTACCAATGCAACTATTATTTGTTATTAAATTCTTCGAAGTTTAAAAATCATCAATTTTCTAAGCATCTGAATAATCATAAAACAGACAAGGATTTTAAAATATTTTCCTATTTTCTTGCTTATTTTTGTTCATGTGAGGTACTTACTTGAAAAGGCAAAGAATTATACTTCCTGTCGTTAGAGCAATCAAAGATGCACTATGTCCAAGGGTGTAGATTGCCTTCACTAGTATATAGAAATTAATCTATGAAGAAAAATATATATTCATAAACCATTAGTGACATGTGCAATCAAATGTGTAATAATGTGGCATTGCTTTAAATAGTTTTAAGAATAAAAACTGCATAATTTTGCTAACATTTTTTAGTCTGGCTACCAGCTACTGAATTCCTGTGTGAATGTTAAACATGCTGATTCCCTTACACTCATGTAATGCAACACCTCTAAAGAAGTCGTCTCTGATGAGGAAATCAAATGTGGGACTTCTTGATCTTCAAACATCCAACTACCTCAACCAAATAACCCTGCTCCATTAGTAGGCTCATAAGCCTCAATGTGGTTCAGTCACAAGAGAAAGAGAGAGTCACATTTTGTAAGCATGGGTTAGACTTGGAACAGTCTTCCACAACTTCTGCTCCAAAGCCCTGATTCAGTAGTCCAGCCTTGTTCAGCAACAGACATAAGAAAGCGCTTAAGTCCCATTGACTCCAAGTGAACATATGGAGTGCACATATTTGGTGAACTGGGGCCCAAACAACCCTTCCTCTCTCTATTCAAATTCCTCCTTAAAAGCCTAAAAGCCACTTCTTCTACAAAGCAAAAGCAGCACAAAGGGGATGCACCACTGAACAGCCATCACTGTCCCTTAATTTACCACCTAAATATTACTACATGCAATGCTATCAGAAATGAAAAATTCGTAAGAGTACTGCCAAAAAGTCAGAATTAATCTGCTACTTCTTTTGATGCCTACAATGAAATTTGATTTGTTTTACATTATTTTCCACTAAAGTACTATAAGGTATTAGTACCATAGATGTGATTTATGAGAAACAAATTAATAAACCATTTCTTGTTATTTGATGGAACTAACTGGTAGTTTTTTAACATCAATGCAGCATGCTGTATCTTATGGAACCAATTTACAAAGGTAGGCACATGCATTTATGTGCATACACATTCTGGTGCCTGTGTTACTAAGGGGCACAAATTCACAGTATTTTAAGAATATCATATTTAAGATAATAGGCTAGACTCTCTGCTACTGTAAGTCAGCCTAGCACCATTTATTTCAATTGAGCTATGGCAGCTGAGATTCTGACATCATATTTCAAAAAGTAGAAGTATGCCTCTTACAACATTTTGTATGTGTCTAAACTTCCATTTGTACCAGATTCTTCATTTGGATTCAGCACTTGTTAAAAATTATACAGTTTTAAACAGAAATATTGCTAAAACTCATCTGGTAGAAAAATATGTTGTTTTATACCCTTTTAAAATTGCTAGAAAGCAGTGATGAAAGAATAACATTAGGAAGCTGCAATTTTTCCAGAAGAATACCATTGAAAGGAGGTAATTTTAGTGATCCTGGTTTATGTCAAAATTAGCAGAACAACGTTTAAATCATTTAGCAATCACAGCATGCATTTGGGCAAATCTAAATTAAATATTAAATGAAATGAAGTATCTTGTAAATGCGGTATAATAGATATACTTAAAGTTAAAAACTGAGGGAAACAAATTACCTACATTTAGCAAATAGATCTTAAGGACATTCAAGGCAAATGGCACCAGTCCCTGTTAGCAGCTGTGTGAGGGAACATTCGCTCGTTATCCAAAAAGCATGGTCCAATTCCAACAGGCTACTTCAATAACTAATCCAACATCACCACTCTCCTAATTCCCAAATGGTACAATAGATACTACAAGGGAAATAGATGCCTACTTTTATTTTTGTACTAGGCAGTGCATAGAAGTGGATTGTCTTGACATTTTTGTAGAACTCCTGACATTTTAGTATTGAATTAGTTTGCTTTTAAAGTAGCAGTAAAACACTGGAGAGTGTGAAGGGTACACTCTCACTTTGTGGGAGAGGAGACTAGCGAGTGTTTTGGGGCTTGTTCAGCGCTAACGAGGTGTACCTGTTAGGTTTGTTCTGACTGGAAAGAAATGGGTGGCGGGGGGGAGCGGGGCGGCGGGATTTCTTAAAGAGAGAAAACCCGCCAAGGGTGGGTTGGGTTATGGTGAACAAGAAGAAGACTGCTACACCTCAGAGAGTAATCTGCCAAGAAAGAAATACTCAGAGGCCTCACCGCCCTGAAACATCATGGACCAGCTGTAAAGAAGGGTGCCCCAAGAGAAGGGGCTGCAGGTAGACCCTAATTAAAGACAGTAGGCCAGCTGATAACCAAGTCCCAAAGAGCTGGTCCCAGAAAGCCTGCCTAAGAGACGGGCCACCTGAGTCATTCTCTTCCTTTACTCTGATCATCCTCTCTCACAAAGTAGTTTTGCTTGTTTGTTTGGTGTAGAGAACCCCTCCCGTGTTACGAACACGGGAAGCACATTACAGAAAACTTGAATTGGGAACCGGTGGAGATGCAGAGGAGCCCCAACCCCTCCTCCCCCAGATGCACCAGAGAAAACATGACCATAGAAATTAGTAAAGGTCCCAATGGAATAGGAATGATCTTAGGAAGCTTCCCCACTTAAAGGACCAAGGACTGATGATAAACTTTCATTTTAAATTGAAATCCTGAGCTTTCAATGATATAAAATAGATTATTCCTTTCATTGTATTTCATAGGGTCCCAGTCCTACAAATACACACCCTTGTGCATAACACCCTTATACTTTTGTGGAGTCCCACTGAATTCAGTGGGACTCTGTGGGCACAAGAGCCCAGATCTTCAAAGGTATGTAGGTGTTGCTCCACTTAGCTTTGCAACACCTAACCCCTAGATGGCCAGTCACCTAGTGGAATCCCCAACCCCAAGCTAGGTTCCTAGGCTCCCTAAAAAATGCACAGGGAGAGTCACGTGCCTAAAAGAAGGGGATACCTGGAAGCCTGCAAGCTGAGCAGGGAGCTAACTAAACTAGCCAGGAATGAAATGCCAACCTAAGAGAGCTGACCTAGTACACCTGGCTGACTGGGCAGAGATAGGCACCTCCCTCCACTCAGGATCCTCTGCTGCAAAACTCTTCCTCAAGTTAGGCCCCCCTAAGCCAGATCAGCTGCTCAGGTAGCCCATGCTGTAGGAGCTGAAACCATCATTGTTGCCCTATGTTTCCCTGTGCCCCTGGCTGTCTTCAATGTGGATGTGGTGCTGCCCCCCATTGGCAGCCTGTATCCTGCCCTCCAGTGTGGGGTCTGACAAGTATCAGATCTTAGACATACTCAAAGCATCCCTACAGGATTGGGCCCAGTTGCCAAATAGGTGTTTCCCTCTCTAGTTTGAGAATCCTGCTTGGAAGCCTCTCCCCTCCTTTTTGAAATCCATTTCTTTCACAAACCCTCCCATGTTGATCTTATCACTAACGATGTTATCAGGCTTTGCAAGGAAAGTTTGTTGGGTATTTCCTGTTCCACTGAGTTCAACTGTAATCTGTTTGGGGCAAGAACCTTGTGTTCTACACTTCTTGAAAAACACCCCGTGCACAGATGGTGCTCTATCAGTAATAGCAAGCAGGAGGTTCTAGGACAACTTTCCTTACGATTCAGAGTACTGTGCAACCAGCACAATCAGTCCAAAGCCATAAAAATATTTAAATTCCTATAATAATATTTAGCCTGAACTAAAAACACTAGCAATTTTATTAAATGTATTCCTGTTGCTGTGATGACTACTTAGCCCATATTTTTAAGAGCGATCCAGCAGTTTCAGCAAGGATTAGATCTTGAATTTGGACATTTTCTTTCAAACAAATGAAAAGTAGTTATTCTTAAAAGAAACATGTTTGTCATCTCTGAGAACTCATTACTCAAGTGGTTAGCTTTAAGATGAAACTGAATATAGCATTAATTTATCAGTGAGCAATCATAAAATCCCGTCTTTTTAATTCACCAAATTGGTTCCAGTATTTACTGCTGATGGATGAGTTTCAATTGTTGTAATAAGTGTATATTTTCTTAATGTTTTCAGTGACTAAGTTGGGTTTTATTACATGTACACCTAGAATTATTGTCATGTGCTGTATTCTAGATAACACTCATTTAAGATATATTTAATACCATGCCTTTAAGAAATAGTGATTTAAATGAACTGTCAGTTGAGTATGAACTTCCTATAGACCAGAAAACTATGCAGATTATCTCTGCCCTTTTAACAAAGCAGACCTATTACTCTGCTCTTACAGGAAATATCATGTTTCTCTGTTAAAAGGTAAGAAGCTGTGAACTCTGTGGTGATATAATCATAACATGCTGTAGCACATCTTTATGTCTTGATTTATTATGATCTTGGAATATAAGGATTGCACTGTTCTGTAAATTATTTTATACAGAGGAGGTCACTGGCTCAAGCCAGAGTTATTAGTCCTCCATTTTCTTGGAAATAAATTCACACAAATTAAAAAGGGACATAAAACTTAATATAAATTCAAAGCTATATCTTATATTGCATATATATTTTAAAATCCTTACCTCTGTTACTACCACCAATATAAAGGTTATTAAAATAGAAATAATATTAAGGGCTAAACGGTCCTGTCATGTGTACTGTGCAATTCAGAGAGGAGGTGTGCTTGTTACGTTCTTGGCGCAAAAAATGAAAGGTCCAAGGTTGGGAATACCAGGGAAGTAAATTGCGTTATACTGAAAGTACAAGTGAGAATGGAAAAAGATGGTATCAGAAAGTAAAGAAAAGGAAACCAGGATGCTACAGTCATTATAGTGGTCCTTCATTGGCAAAAGTTTCTCTGTTACTAAAATATCTTCTCTTGTATGCTACAAATAATACAATTAATTAATTAACATCCTCACTAACTGTTAAAGTAGTGATCCATACGCTTTCTTCAGTGAGCAGCTAAACTCATTCTTATTGCCAGCACAAAAACCAAATAAACCACTGCACCTTTTAAACTCTGTATTTGGTAACTTTTTAAAGCTTTTCTGTTCAGTATATTGGGCTATTGAAAGTCTCTGAACAAGATCAAATAAGACTTTTGTACACCCAAAAGCCTTAGATCAGTAAAAACTACATTCACTAAACATGTTGTCTTGTGCTCATGTGACTGCATTATTGGCTATTTAGATATCAAACTAATGTTTAAGGTTCAGTTCCCCACTCTGTCACTGGCCTGATAAGTGACCTTGGTCAGGTCACTTCACTTCTCTGTGCCTCACTTTCCCCATCTGTGAATCTGACCACTGCCCCTTTTGGTTGATGAAAGAGAATCAGGATCATTTGGTGCCCCTCATGACCACCACTTGAGTTATCATGAAATTCTTGTATTTCCGAAAATGTTAGTGACCCTTTGAGATGCGCCACCCAATCAAGAGCGATTATACATTCTTTTTAGTTTTGGTCTTGACGGGGAGGTATTTGTTTAGGAAAAATGTAAATGGTTGGTGCCAAGTATATCAAATTTATGTCATGTTTAGTCTGCATTGCTTACCCTAACTTTTTTTCCATGTTTGCATATTCTCATTTCAGAATAAATTGCACTGATTCTACATTCTTTGCCTCCCCCAATCAAACAGGCACAGCATCAGCTGTACTTTTATAAACTTAGAACTAAGTAGAAACTGATTTCTGAAATTCAGAGGCTCATCACCCATGATTAGTCAGAATATGTGCACTAGGGGCTTGTATGAGAGAGAATGGCTACAAGTCATCATAGGGAAATTCACTGTCAGACCAGTCTGGCCTTCCTATGAGAGGGCCTGGGTACAGCAGACACCATCTGTATGACTTCATGTCAAGAACTGATGGGACTTAACATTTCTCATATTCTCCTTTTCCTCAGCACCCTGCAACACTACATTCCGATGAGTAACACTAAGAGATTTATGTGCATTACTCAATGCTATGGACTATTCTAAAACACGTGGGATTTTTTAACTTTTTATTTCCTAGAGAAGAATTTTTTGAAGTGCTATATAGATGTTATCTTCTGATAAGCACTTTCTTTCAGTCTTCCAAGGCCAAGACTCTGTAGGTTGAATTTCCTGTTTCGCCTACTCCTAGTAAATTAGAATAAAGTACAGGGCAGTAAATAAGAGCCTGATCTAACAGCCATTGAAATCATTGGAGTCTTTCCATTGACTTCAATGGGCTTTGGACCAGGCCTTGCATGCACTACATTACTTTATTTTTAATAATTATCAAGATTTTTTCCTCTCCAGTCATCTTCATTATTTAAAAGAAAAACACACTGGCATTTGTGCTTTTTGTTTTTAGCTTCTCTCGTGCCAGTGATGACGTTTGATGATTAAATATGCCTGCTCTCCTTCAAACTGCGGCAAAAGACATTTTGTATGGGACTTCCAAAGGAGCCTAAGAGAGTTGGGTGCCCAAATCTCACCGGATTTCAGTTGCTAAAAGACAGTTGTCTTTGCAATGTTATTGTGGAAATAAAAAATTCAAGATGAATTTATTACAATTGCTTGAATGACAACTGCAGTTTCAACAATGTGAATAGGGCTCTGTTGTTTAACAAGTTAATGGGACTATAGGTTGTGTGTGCCAGCTTCATCCTTTCTGTTTAAAACAGACCCTACCATTTCCATCACAGCTTTAAGGATCTGGTCCATATACGAGGATTTCATTTCTTCTTTCCTAGCTCTTTCATTTTTGCTAGTTCTGTAATTTACATTTTTTCCCTCTAGTCCATGAATTTCAAAATCAGTGTAAGGTTAGGTTCTATGCCTACTGGAGTTGAAGTGGAATTAGAGCTGTGGAATTTCTCCCCTGTCCCTTTAACTATTTAAATGCTAAATAAACTGTGTGTCAAGATGTGTTGATAAATTGCAATGGCAGGGCCACATGCACTAATAAATATTACAAAATTTCCAAAGGTTTCTTAGACAAATTATTGTAACACATCCAGCTGATATAACTAGTGATTGTGTTATTAATTAGGTTATTAATTTCTAGTGACATAATTCTAAAATATTTCATACTCATCTAAAAAATAATCTCCGTTATGTAATTTCTCAGTACAATAACATTCATCCTACTAATACTTAGGCTGCATAATGTACTAAAGACAACATGTAACTCCATATGCATATTGCTTAAAGTTAATACGAACTGTTGGAAAGAAAACACTGTTTGATGTACAGGAATGCAAAGGGGCAGTGGCTTGGACTGCTATTTTCAAGGGAAAATTCACTAAAATGTCAGGCCTTACAATCTGTTGGTTTAGTTGTGCTACAGCTCAGTTGTGTTTGGGTTTGGGGTTTTTTTGCATGTAAATTGATAAAGCTTACACATCTGAATTTTTTGTTACCCTAAAGCTCCTTTGCATCATTGCGGCAGTATAAAGGGGCCTTACCGTGCATGTACATTTAAGTCAGTAAGGAACTGACTTACGTAAACCAAGTTTAAATCAAATAAAGAATTTTCAAAAAAGGTGTTTTTTGCCCCCACCCCCCCAAACTATGCCCAGGTTAAAAAGTGGGGGCATGGCCCCCCGTGGCCACACCAGTTCCACCATTGGATCAAGGGTATGGAATTGCTTCTATATGAGGACAGACTAAAAAGACTGGAACTGTTCACCTTAGAAAAAAGAGACAATTAAGGTGAGATGTGATAGAGGTCTGTAAAATCATGAATGGTGTGGAAAAAGTGAATAGAGAAATGTTATTTAGCCTTTCCCACAATAGAAAAACTAGGGGTCACCTGATGAAATTAATAGGTAGGAGGTTTAATATAAACAAGAGGAAATATTTTTATACAGTGCACAATTAACCTGAGGAACTCATTGCCATGGGATGTTGTGATGGCCAAAAGTATAACTGGGTTTAAAAAAGAACTAGATAAGTTCATGGAGGATAGGTCTATCAATGGAGACCCTGAACCTCTGACTGTCAGAAGTCAGGAGCGGAAGATGGGTGGATCTCTCCAAAATTACCCTCTGCTGTACACTCTTCCTCTCTAAAGCTCTGGAACTAGTGGTGGTTGGATATAGGATAATGGGCTAGATGGAACATTGGTCTCATCCACTATGGCAGTTCTT
Organism: Natator depressus; assembly: GCF_965152275.1. Lineage (NCBI taxonomy): Eukaryota > Metazoa > Chordata > Testudines > Cheloniidae > Natator > Natator depressus. The sequence goes on along the minus strand of NC_134235.1, from coordinate 242,570,501 downwards.
ATGTTCTCAGCATAGTCACATACCAGTTTAAGTCAATTTAAATACACAACTTCCATTAAACTGGTGCAACTTTCTGTGTAGACTGAGCCTAAGAGCCTGATTCTCCTCTACCTTGCTTCTTTTGTTGTAATTTACATCTGTTCAAAGCGAATGTGTTTGCACGATGCCACAATTCTGAACTGATAAAATTTGCACCCACTTTTCACAGGAAGAACTGACTATATAAGGTGCAAGACAGTGAGAATCAGTCCTTAGACATTTATTGCTTCTTACCCTAATAAAGAAAGTAATTTATGTATTTTCCACCATGAGAGTCACAGAAGAAAGTGCTAAATCAAACAGGCAAGAACTACACCAGTCAGGTCTAGCTTGCTCACCAAATCTTAAGAGAACTAGAGAAAATATAAAACAACTTAACAGGAATCAATAACACACAATATGGCAAAAGGCAGTGTAAGAGTCCTTAGTTCCCTAAGAAACACTACATGGGAGTACTGTACCAGTGGTCCATTTTGTTCAGCGTCCTCTTTCCCAATGCCAGATGCTTCAGAGGAAAATGTAAACCACACCCATAATATATGTAATTACATAATATTATATGGTAGAACATGTTTTCCTAACTTGCCTGCAGCTGACCAACCCTGAAATCGCAGGGTCACAATTGTATTCTAGCTGCTGTAACTGCAATGTTATTCCTAATTTAAATAAATGTCGAATCCTTGTTTAAAATGTACTATGCTATTTTCTTCAATATAGCAAGTGCTGCAGGTTAATTCTATATTACATTATAAATCATGCTCTCCATTTCAAATGTTTAACTTTTGAGTTCCCTCCTTTGTTTTTCCCCCATAGGAAAAGGCAGAATAAATATTGTAAGAACACTCAATCCTTCTCTAAACTATTCTTTATTTTATATTCAGTCCCATAAACCACATCTCCTCTTACTCATCTTCTTTACTTTTTTATGTTTTGCTCTTTGCCTCTTCTGAGATGCTGACCAAAACTGAATGCGGTAGAACAAGACAACTGAATTACATATTTTCTGTATTATTTCTGTCTCATTAATGCAGCCTAATATCTTAATTGCTGTATTGTACACTGCACACGGATCAGGAATCTTCAGTGAGCTGTCCAAGATTATGATCTGCCATTTGTGTTGCCCAATTACCTAGTTTCAGAGGCTGGCAGTTTGCAATGGTGTCAAATTAAAAGATGAAAGCAAAAAAGCACTCATGTTCCAAACCAAGAATAAAAGGAGTTAGACGTGCATTTAAAAAAAGAGTTCAGGATCATTCAAATCGAAGTAAACAAGCTGAAATGGATTTACAGACTGACAGTGTCAGCAGAGCACACAATGAAACTAGTTAGCAACAATTCAGAATATGTTTTTTGAAGAGTTTAACTGCTAATGTTCCAGACTTGCAGTGCGGTATGAATATCTGCATACGAAAATGGTGGTTGGACCAGAAGTCCCCTGAAGGATGCTCATGATGCCTGCCAGGGACATCCTCTCCTCCACTCTGTCCTGGTCTGCCAGTTCCGAACATGCAGTCAAGAGGAACCCAATTCTTACAAAGCACCTGACAAACAGGTCCCATAGCATCAGTAGGAAAAGGGGAGCTTGCAATGAAATCAGTACTTCTACTCCCCTAAGGGCCACACCCAACAAGATACTGGGTATCGTCCGTCTGTGGAAGTTGAGGGGACTGTGAGCTGGATACTGTTTGAGCGCTCATTATCAATTTCTGAACAGGTTATAGGGCCCAATTATCAAATAGCAATTCTAAAAAAAGTCATTCCTACAACTGGACGCTCAGGCTGGCACTTGAATATAAATGGCCATTTTATGGACTCGATTTAATTTAACTCCTACAGTACAGGATTTAACTGTCCTGTTAAAGTGTTCACATTACAAACCTGCTACCACTCATGCAGTCTTTACAAATCATACCTCATGAAAACAACAGTTTTTGTAACTAAAATTTTGTTTTTCCAGAGACTAATCTTTTAAGGAGGGATTGAGTCATTTAAATATTAAACTGAAATGTTACCAACATTAGCATTAGAAAATGTTTACAAACAATTTGATACAAAAATAGCAGAAGTACAGGGGACAGGCTAAATTTCACCACACAATCATGTTTACGAACAATTTGATACAAAAATAGCAGAAGTACAGGACACAGGCTAAATTTCACCACACAATCATACTGCTTCTCTATCATGCCTTCTATCCTCTATTCTTTATCTGTATAGTGGGCCTAGAGTTTCTTTGGGAACACCATACAGTCGTTTGAGCAGAGCCACTGAAGACTCGTCCTCACTCAGGCATTGAAGACAATGGGCTTCTTATGGTACTATCCTTGATAATAAGCATTTGCACAATCCGGCCTTTAGGTCCGATCCTGTACACAGTTACACATGTGCTTAACTTTACCCATGTGAGTAGTCAGTGCAAAACATGTGAGTAGTCAACGCAATGACCAGATGAGACCAGTTAAGCATGTGCCTAAGGCCAGGCCTACACTAAAAAGTTAGGTCAACCCAGCTATGTGACTGAGGGGGCATGAAAAATCCAAACCCCAAGCAACTTAGTCAAGCCAACCTAACTCCTGGTGTAGACAGTGCTAGATTGATGGAAGAATTCTTCCATTGACCTATTTACTGCCTCTCAGTTTGGTGAATTAACTATAGCAATGAGAGAACTCCTCCCATTGCTGCAGTGAGTATCTACATTGAGGTGCTGCAGCTTTAGCGGTTTAAGTGTAGACATAGCCTAAGTGTTTGCAGGGTCAGATCCTTAGACAGGAATTTGTCTCCTTGTTTGTTTGGGAAGTGCCTAGCATATTTTAGTTGCTATAATAATAAGTTATAGATTTGGGGGGTGTTTTCCACAGATTTTATGGGAAAAAAATATTTCACCAGTATGAAATCCAAGTAGCATGGCAGGTGTCAATGGAGAAGAAATGTTTTCTGTAAACATTACTTTAAATATTCGAAAACCCTTGAGGTGTAGGATAGCAGTTAAACAGAATTACGTACAATATGCCATCAAGAAGGCAGTACTGGTCAAACCAATATCTGACTGAGTGAGCCAGACTCAACAAGGAAGGCAAGAAAAGAGAAAAAAAAAATCTCTCTCATTCTGCACCATCCTGACCCCGCCCCCCCATATTATATATATATATATATATATATATATATATAAAAATTGGTTTTTTGATTTGAGGATGTAAATAAAATCCCCTCAGATACCACAAGGAATTTTTTTGAATCTGAGGGGATTTTATTTACATCCTCAAATCAAAAAAACAACCAGACCAAAATTAATCTTAGTTTGAATCTTTCCAAAACATGCTTGCTCTGGGTTGTATACAACATATATGTTTTCAGAATGCAATGAAAATATTTCCATCTAGAAACTAACTAACTAAAACCTAGAAGTGAAATTTCTAACAAAGGATTAGTTGTCCAGTCATGTTGAAGCAGCTGTGACCCCAATTTAGCCTTTGGCTACATACTCTAAGTTTGACAGTGACTGGCAGGGAGCCTGGATATGAAACAATTCCTGTCACTTCTAGTCATTAGAAGGAATACAAGTTGGATGTCTTCCTCCACCAAAACACGTCACTTAATATCTCAGCACCACTGCAAACTTCCAGGGCCTCCACAGCAAAATGGTTTAAGTAAAGAGGTGCATATGCAGGCTGAATGACACTACTAGCTAGAAATCTCTCATCAAGGGCTTGAGAGGCTCATGCTCACCTGAAGTGGAGCATCCTTAGGGACATGACTTGAAGAAGAATGTTCATTCAAGGGCTACACAGAAGGGCAAATCAGAGATTCAAGCCATGTTTCATTACTCAGCCTACAGTACTCTGACGAAGTGTAACCTTAACATAGATCATGATCTCTTAGTTCAAACCAGGGACTTGAGTTTGTAAACAAACTAGCAATCATTACTCTTACTGGGATTAAATTAGTTTCTCTTACTACACACACACCACTGTATGCAAGTTTTTAAAATGAGTCTCTAGTCCACATTTAAAAATATAACCACCCTTTCTTTCCTCAGCCCTTGTATGATTTTATTTTATTTTCCCTCTATTATAACCAACACAGAGCACAGAGTCTAGTAGTTTTCCACTGAGAATCAACCATGCTTCTCAAAGGATAGCAAATACAATATATCAGATTGTCTTCAAAGGGAAAGAAAATCACTTTGAACTATATCTCCAATTGCATTTTCTGGCTTATAAATGCAGGTTATGACCTATTAAATTTAGGTGCCAACGTTTTCAATGTGACTAATGATTTTGGGGTAGTAATTTGCAACACTTTAAAAGGTCACATTTTCTTATGTGCACATATGTCTGCTAAGAGAAGATGAACCCACAATACTTGCTAAATTTTATGTGTGATCTTAACTTCCAGTAGCCCAAATTTTAAAAAAACAACACAACGAGGAACGGTCTTCTCTGAAGCTTTAAAACTACCTCCTTATAAAACATTCAAACAGAAAAGGTCAGGGCCCAAATTCTGCTCTACTGGTTTAAATGCCACTGAATGAAGCTGCTTCAGACTTATATCAAATAAGGGAAGAGTGGAGTTTGGCTCAAGGCCAGCACACCACAAAGAAGATAATATTTTACAATTAATCTTTATCTCATAGATAATACCATTCATTTAGCAGACTTTATACTGCATAAGGGTAAAACAGATACACATAAACAACAACAAACAGTGCTTCACAGCCAGCAAGAATGCAGGCAACTGTGAAAAGCAAAGTTAAAGAGGCAAGCTTTCATCAAGCCTTGAAAATGTTGGCACACTAATTTTAATGTGATTTGGAAGAGTTCCATATTGAGTCACGATTGTTAAGTCCTTGTCCCTGTGAGTTTTTAGTTTCACCCTGATTTGTAATAAGTAGTTCATGGAATGGAAGCTGTTATGAGTAAACTGAGCACAGCAGACTAGAGTACATACTGCCCCAAACTAATTTTTAAAACAACGAAAACATTTTTAAAACAGATCTTAACACAGACATAGTGAAACTGAAGCTCTCCTAGATTTTCAAGTTTTATTCAAGACACAAACTGCTGCAATTCAGACATCTAAAGTTTTATGAACCTACTATTAACAAGTCATTATAGAACATTACAGTAGTTCATATTTGTGATAATAAAGGCATGAATAGAACACTTGGCCTCAAGAAAGTTCAAATTGTCTAACATTACAGAAATATTGCTTCTGAGAGGTAAACTTTTAGACAAAGATTTTTTTCAAAGAGATGACAATGTTGTATTCATTACTGTATTTACCGAGGAAAATTTGCAATGCATAGCCACTAAATATAACCCAGCAGGTGGGTAGGGCACTGCAGGGTCAGCTGTTTTCAGTTTTCAGAGTAATTGTCATGGAAATGTTTATATTATGATGAATTTATACTAAAAGTTGCAGGACTTATTCTGTGACATTTTCTTTCTGTGTGGTTGCCTGATGTTAACAGGTTTTAAGAGGATAAAAGGTATAAAATAAACTGCGTGTAAAAATAAAATGTAATAGAATGTGGTTATGTAATTCGCATTTGCTAGACTACTAATCTATAAGGGCTCTTCTTATGCAGAATTTTAATTTACTTTTTTTAAAAGGCACTATATTTTGGGCTAATATTTTAAGTGAATTTAGTGCTGTGTTAAAAAAATTCAGGAGTCTGAAGTGTTCTGTATATCCATAGAATAGACATAGTACAGATAGCAGGAGTGCAAAACCTGGTTGTTCTTTCAACTTCAACCTTGGCTTGGAAGGACCTCTGGGGGAGAGGGTAGTTTGGTCCTTGGTCGTTCAGCTGACACTGACTGTAAGGATCCAAGTTTTGATAAAAGTTTAGGGGTTGATCCTGCTTCCATGGATATCCATGGGAATACTGCTATTAAGATGACATGGGCACTTTTTGTTTTTGTGGAATGTTGGTCCACCTGTTATGATGAGAGGAGACTGTAGAGTTTGGATGGCCTCCATCTCAGTAGAAGGGGAACCAACAGGCAGGCTGGCATAATTGGGGTGTGTGTGTTAAACTAAAAACAAAGGGGAGGGTAAAAAGAGGAAGATATGAACACTCAGCACAAAATCGAGACGTTGAGAATAAAATTAATCACGGAATCAAAGGCCACAAAGAGAAGAAATTCTTTAATTGGCTCTACACCAGTGCTACTAGACTGGATAACAAACAGGACTTGGTTCATTTATGAACATAAATTCGATCGAGTTGGTATGACTGAAACCTAGTGGGATGATTAACAATATTGGAAAATAAAACTCAGTGGTTATAAAACTTACTGGTACTTATGAAATATCAAGTAGGCAAAAGGGGACATTATGTGTTTGAGTCACAGAGAACTTGGAAAACAGTGATCTTGCATGCTTATGGATCAATGTCCTAACAGAGAAATCACAAGATGAGGTATTAGTTGGTGTCTGCTACAGACCACCAAAATCACACTAGGGAACAGGATGAGTGGCTCCTTAAGCATCTATCTATTTGTAGGGAAAAAAACGGTTACTAATCTTTTGTCATGGTTGTTCTTTGAGATGTGTTGTGTCCATTCCATTGTAGGTGTTTGTGCTCGCCACATTCATCGGTGCCGGAAGTTTTTCCCTCAGTGGTATCCGTAGGGGACTGGCTCTGGCACCTTCTGGAGTGGCATGCATAAGCTCTGGTATAAGGGGCGCCACTGGCTCCCTCTTCCCTCAGTTCCTTCTTGCCGGAACTCCGACAGAGGGGAAAGAGGGTGGGTCATGGAATGGTCATAAGCAACACATCTCAAAGAACAACAGTTATGAAAGATTAGTAACCATTTTTTCTTCTTTGAGTGCTTGCTCATGTTCATCCCATTGTTGGTGACTCCCAAGAAGTACCTCCAGAGACAGGTAGGAGTTCATGGACATGTCGATTGCAACACAGCTCTGCCAAAGCATTGTGAACGTGTGTACCGAAGACCATGTTGTGGCCCTGCAGATGTCCTGGATAGGGACGTGTGCCAGGAAGGCAGCCGAAGATGCCTGAGCCCTTGTCGAGTGAGCCTTCGCTATTGGTAGAGCCACAGCCTGCGCCGACTCATAACAAGTACGGATGCAGGTGGTGATCTAAGACGAAATCCTCTGAGAAGACACAGGAAGGACTTTCATCCTGTCAGCTATCTCAAGAAAGAGCTGAGTTGATCTGCGGAAGGGCTTGATGTGCTCCAACTAGAAAGCCAGGGCATGCCCGACATCTAGAGTATACAGATGCCTCTCCTCATTAGTTGAGTAACGCTTTGGACAGAACACCAGGAAAAAAATATCCTGATTGACATGGAAGTGTGACACAACCTTTGGCAGGAAGGCTGGATGGGGCCACAGCTGAACCTTGTCCTTATAGAATACCGTGTACAGGGGCTCCAAAATAAGGGCTTTAATCTCGGAGACTCGCCTCGTCGAGGTAATAGGTACAAGGAATGCAACCTTCCATGACAGGTGGGAAAGGAAACAAGAAGCCATAGGCTCAACGGATGAGATGTGAGCCTGGTGAGCACCACACTGAGGTCCTGTTTGGGGACCGGGTCCCAGACTGGCAGAAAGAATCTTTCAAGACCTTTTAGGAACCTGATCGTTATCTCATCAGAGAATACTGATCTACCCTGGACGCGAGGATGGAAGACAGATATGGCCACCAGGTGAACCTTGATTTAAGAGAAGGTGAGGCCCTAGTGCTTTAAGTGAAGGAGGTAACCTAAAATGGCCTGCAGTGACAACTGGGTGGGGGAGATATTCTGTTCTGATGCCCAGCAGGAGAACCGCTTCCACTTTGCCAGGTAAGTTGCTCTGGAGGGCTTTCTGCTCTCCAAGAGCACTTGCTGCACCTGATTATAGGTGACTCCCAAGCAATACTCCTCTGGATTCAGCCACACAGCATCCAATCTGTGAGGTGGAGAGGGGCGAGGCTCAGATGCAGCAACTGACTGTGATCCTGTGAGAGAAGGTCCGGGCGGCTGGTAAGTGCCCACGGGGCTGTTACGGCTAGGTCCATGAGCATGCCCAACCAATGTTGGTGAGGCCAAGCCGGGGCAATCATAATGACCTGTGCCTTTTCCTGCTTGATTTTCAAGAGGACCTTGCTGATGAGCAGAATGGGCGGGAAGGCGTACATCAGGTCTCCTGACCAGGACGGGAGAAAGGCATCGGAAAGCGAGCCCCTGCCGAGACTTTGCAGAGAGCAGAACTGATGACATTTTCTGTTCTGTCTGGTGGCGAACAGGTCCACTCAGGGAGCTCTCCAGTTTTGGAACAGCATCCTTATGACCTCCGAGTGAAGAGACCACTCATGGTGAGAGAAGAAGGGCCTGCTGAGGTGATCCGCTAGCATGTTCCAGACACCAGGGAGGTGCAAGGCTTCCAGGTGGATCACATGCTGAATGCAGAAGTCCCATAGACGAAGGGCTTCCTGGCACAGAGCCTACAAACAAGCTCTCCCTTGCCTGTTGACATAGAACATGGAGGCCGTGTTGTCAGTCAGCACCTGTATTACTCGACAGGACAGTTGGGAAAGGAACACTCTGCAAGCCAGATGGATGGCTCTGAGTTCCCTGACGTTTATATAGAACGCCAACTCCTGTCATGACAATAGTCCATGAGTCCGCAGCATACCGAGATGTGCTCCCCAACTGACGTTGGACGCATCCGATATCAGGGAGACCATGGGTTGTAGGCTCGCAAACGGCACACCTTCCAACACTAGCACCCAGTCAGACCACCACTACAGGGAGGTAAGTACTCACAGTGGGATCATGAGGAGCTTGTCCAGGTGATGCCTGGCCAGGGAGACTGACGCCAGCCACATCTGGAGAGGACGTAGTCTGAGCCTTGCGTGCCAAACAACATATGTGCATGCAGCCATGTGCCCCAATAGTCTGAGATAGACCTGGGCAGTGGTGAGCGGATGGACAGTGACACTGATGATCAGATCAGATATTGCCCTGAATCTGGCCTCTGGCAGAAAGGCTCTGGCTCAGGTAGAGTAGACGACGTCTCCAATAAACTCTATCCTTTGAACAGGAACCAATGTTGATTTTTGTTCTTTTATCAACAGGCCCAGAGCTTGACAAGTGCATAAAAACATAAGAACGGCCATACTGGGTCAGACCAAAGGTCCATCCAGCTCAGTATCTTGTCTACCGACAGTGGCCAATGCCAGGTGCCCCAGAGAGAATGAACCTGGGGAGGAGTGGTTGATACTAAACTGGGAGGAGTGGTAGCTACGCTGGAGGGCAGGGATAGGATACAGAGGGACCTAGACAAATTGGAGGATTGGGCCAAAAGAAATCTGATGAGGTTCAATAAGGATAAGTGCAGGGTCCTGCACTTAGGACGGAAGAACCCAATGCACAGCTACAGACTAGGGACCGAATGGCTAGGCAGCAGTTCTGCGGAAAAGGACCTAGGGGTGACAGTGGACGAGAAGCTGGATATGAGTCAGCAGTGTGCCTTTGTTGCCAAGAAGGCCAATGGCATTTTGGGATGTATAAGTAGGGGCATAGTGAGCAGATCGAGGGACGTGATCGTTCCCCTCTATTCAACATTGGTGAGGCCTCATCTGGAGTACTGTGTCCAGTTTTGGGCCCCACACTACAAGAAGGATGTGGAAAAATTGGAGAGAGTCCAGCGAAGGGCAACAAAAATGATTAGGGGTCTGGAACACATGACTTATGAGGAGAGGCTGAGGGAACTGGGATTGTTTAGTCTGCAGAAGAGAAGAATGAGGGGGGATTTGATAGCTGCTTTCAACTACCTGAGAGGTGGTTCCAGAGAGGATGGTTCTAGACTATTCTCAGTGGTAGAAGAGGACAGGACAAGGAGTAATGGTCTCAAGTTGCAGTGGGGGAGGTTTAGGTTGGATATTAGGAAAAACTTTTTCACTAGGAGGGTGGTGAAACACTGGAATGCATTACCTAGGGAGGTGGTAGAATCTCCTTCCTTAGAAGCTTTTAAGGTCAGGCTTGACAAAGCCCTGGCTGGGATGATCTGATTGGGGATTGGTCCTGCTTTGAGCAGGGGGTTGGATTAGATGACCTCCTGAGGTCCCTTCCAACCCTGATATTCTATGATTCTATGATTCTATGAACCTAACAGGTAATGATCAAGTGATCTCTCTCCTGCCATCCATCTCCACCCTCTGACAAACAGAGGCCAGGGACACCATTCCTTACCCATCCTGGCTAATAGCCATTAATGGACTTAGCCTCCAGAATTTATCCAGTTCCAGCTGCACCAGACATGGACTCTGGAGCGCCCCTTGATGAGCCAGTGGTTGAGGTACGGGTAGATTTTGATATCCCGATGTCTGAGGTAGACTGCCACTACTGACATGCATTTCATAGCACAACTGCTAGGACAAAAGGGAGCACTGCAAATTGGTAGTGGGCAATCCTGACCACGAATCATAGGAACCTTCTGTATCTGTGAAATATCGATATGTGAAAGTAAGTATCTTTCAGATCGAGAGTGGCATACCAGTCTCCTGGATCCGGGGAAGGAATGATGGAGGCTAGGGAGACCATGCAGAACTTCAATTTCTTGAGATACCTGTTGAGGTTTCACAGGTCGAGAATGCGGTGTAGACCCCCCCTTGGCTTTTGGAAACAAAAATAGTGGGAGTAAAACCCTTTCCCCACAGATGAAAAGGAACTTCCTCCATGGCTCCCACCCACAAGAGGCCTTGTACCTCCGGAGTGACCAGATACATGTGAGAAGGGTCCCTGAAGACGGAAGGTAGGGGGGAGAGATAGAAATAAACTGAGGGTATACCCCACTGCTACTGTGTTGAGAACCCATTGGTCTGATGTTAAGGGCCCAGGAAGGGTAGAAGGGGAACACGTGGTTGGAAAATAACAGGGGTTCTGGATCCAGGACACAGGATGGAAGGTCGCCCTCAAGCGCACCTTCAAAATGCCTGCTTATTACCCAATTTGTTGTGGATAGAGCTTGAGTAAGCTGAGGAGGCCAGCTGTTGGCCTTGCAGGCGCTTGTAGCCCTTGCCCTTCTTGAGGAAGGGCTCTGATTGGGAATGGCCTCCAAACCTGTGGGACTGCTGCGGCTTGAACCGCTTTCTCGCAGGCGCCGGTGTGTAAAGGCCCAGAAAGCGCAAGGTAGCCCTAGAGTCGTTCAGGCCATGTAACTTGCTGTCTGTCTGTTCCAAAAACAGTGCCAGGCCATCGAATGGGAAATCCTGGATGGACTGCTGAACCTCCACTGACAGGCCCGATAACTGTAGCCAGGATGCATGCCTCATGGAAATAGCCAAAGTCCATTTGCATCTGACTCCATTGCATCTGAGACTGCTTGGAGGGCTGCCCTGGCCACAGCCCTACCCTCGTGAAGGATAGCCAGGAACTTCTTCCTGGGCTCCTCCAGCAGCGAGTCCTCGAACTTGGCAATGGACTGCCAAATGTTAAAATCATAACAGCTGAGTAGGGCCTGATGGTTGGCCACTCTTAACTGGAGGCTGGCCGTAGAATACATTTTTCTGCCAAAGAGATCGAGGCTCTTAGGGGTCGATCCCGGTTGGCCCTGTCTATCGTGCTCATTGGCTGCTGATACAACTAGGGAGTCAAAGGATTCTGCCAAATCCTTGGCCTCCAGACCCAGGTTAGATGCCTTCTCTTTAGAAGCTCTTGGTGAGCCTTTACATCATCCTGGGGAACTGTGTGGGAAGGTCCCGCTATCCTCATTGGGCGAAGAGGATGAGGAGGTGGGTATAGGCAGGTTGGCCAACTCTGTTCCCTCTGCCATGGGAGCTTCCACCGAGGCAGGCTCCGACTCTGCTTCTGAGTCAGGGGATGAGTGGGAGACTGTCACCGACTTTTTTCCAGATGCCCTTGAGGGTGCGATGATTGAGGAAACCCCCATGGGTTCCATAGCTGCCAAGGAGCCAGCCACTGGCCTTGGGGCATGTGCCTGCTGGTGGCACTGAGGGGAATGCCAATGCCCTCAGTGGTTTGCCTTATCCCATAGGCAGTTCTTCAATCTCCCTCTCAGAGCCTGAGGAGGGGGACACTTGTCTGGGGGACCAGAATGGTATTGCTGCCATCTGTCTACCCCTTTCCCATCGGCCCTCTCCCCAGGTCTCCAATGGGGACCTGTACCAGGATGACAGCTCTTGGTGCCGCATCTCCGGTGACGGCATTTGGAGGATCAGTGACAATAACCTATCGATCGACACCTCATGCTTTGAGAGCGGGTTGCTCTGTTGACCGGGAATGAGAGCAGGAGCGAGTGGATCGACGTCTCAGCTCAGGAGACTATTGGCATGCCTCTGGAGACCTGTACCAGCAATCCAGAGACCAGTGATGACACGCCGGGGATCAGCGTCTTGACTCTGGAGTGGTGCCGCGAGATCGGAGAGCAATACCGACTGTCCGGGGACCAGTGCCGGAACTCTGGGGACTGGCGATATGCCTCCACGGGTCTGTGCTGGAGTGCTGGCAATTGGCGCTAGGATCCCAGGGAACTCTGTCTAGAGTCTGGGGAATAACCCTGGGAACTCTTACAGGTAAGCTGACCCGTATCTGGGGGCTGGCACTGCTCAGGTGAGCACTGGCGGAGCACCCTCTGTGGCAGGGAGTGGTGCTACACAGATGGGGACCACTGAAAAGGCCCCAGGGCAGGTTTACCCCTCGAATGGGGCACCTCGCTGGCTGGTGTGGGCAGCATTGTAAGGGACAATATGTCCTTAGCGGCCTGAAAGACCTCCTCGTGGATGGCACTGCCAGGTGCCAAGTGTCTCTGCCACTTACTGAGGTGGCAGGAGAGTCTCACAGAAGGCTCAACAGCTCAATGGGCTCTGGAGCCTGGCCACTGTCCTGAGGAGGAGGAGCTGCCCTGTGAGGGTCTTTGTTCTCCCCCGGCTCTCTCCTTCCCTTTATGGGATATAGGAGAATGCCAGTCAGAGGTCGGTGCCGGTGGCGACTCCGCACCGATGCTGCGGTGCTTGGAGTGGAGTCCGATCTAGCTTGCTCTGAGGCCGATGCGAGTGCCAACTCCATAAGGAGCTCTCTAAGTTGAATGTCGCGCTCCTTTTTGTTTCACGGCTTGAAGCTTTTACAAATGCAACACTTGTCGCTCACGTGGGTTTCCCCCAAGCACTTCAGACAGCATTGATGGGGATCACTGACTGGCATAGGTTTTTTGCAGAGGTCACAAGGCTTTAAGCCTGGGGATCGGGGCATGCCCCGTCCCTAGGCTAAGTCCCGTACGGAACTAACAAACTATTTTTAATTTAGCACTAAGGGAACTAATAAAACTATACAAACTTTCTATAAACTATCTACAAGACATTCACAGCTAGGTATAGTTGAGAAAGGTAAGCTTGCCAAGGCAAGGAGACATTCCAGCACCATCACCAGTGGTAAGAAGGAACTGAGGGAATCCTGATCATTGTGGACTTCAATCTAAGTGAATGCTGGAAGTCTCATGCTGCCAGTACCAAAACATCCTTGGATTTTCTAAATATTGCAGATGAAAATTTCCTAACTCAAGAAGTATTGCATCCAGCATGAGGGAATGCTATATGAGATTTGTTTTGATAGATAAAGAACTACTGATCACAGAACTAAAAATTAGTAGTAGCTTTGGTACAACTGATCATGACTTTGTCACATTTATTATGTGCAAACAGAATAAAGGCCAGACCAAAAAGTGTATATATGCTACTTTGAAGAGACCAGTTCCACTAAGCTGAAAACAATTATGACACAAATCAGCTGGGAGGAAGAATTCAATTACAAACATGTGAATGATAATGGGGAATTGTCCCCAAAGCTACAATTCCAGTCTAGGAAGAAGGTTGTACGGTTTAAAAAAAAAAGACCTGGCTTAGAGGGAAACTGAAGGCATCTATAAAAAAGTTAAAAAGGGGACAGTTGATAATCATGAATATAAATATGAAGCTAGGAATTGTATAAAATTCATAAGGAAAGCAAAGGAACATAAGGAGAAAACAATGATCAGCAGCATTATGATTTTTAAGTATATTAAGACAAAAGAGAATCCTAACAATGGTATTTGTCCATTACTAGATGGAAATGGTAAAATTATCAATACAGAAAATGGACAAGTGTTCAATAAATATTTCTGTTCTGTATTTGGGAAAAAAGCCAGATGATGTAGTCATATCGTCTGATGATGATGACGATACTGTTTCCATTCCAACAGTAATTCATGAGGATGCTAAATAGCAGCTACTAATATTAGACATTTTAAAATCAGATAACTTGCATTCAAAAGTTTTAAAAGAGCTGGCTGAGGAGCTTAGTGGACCTTTAATGTTGATTTTCAATAAGTCTTGGAATATAAGGAAAGTTCTAGAAGACTGGTAGAAAGTTAATATCATGCCAATACTTCAAAAGGGTAAATAGGATGACCTGGGTAAATATAAACCTATAAGTTTGACATAGATCCTGGGAAAAATATGGATAAAAATAATGATAAAATAAAGGCTGAGAGCTTCCTAACAAGGCTCTAGCCTCCCATCCTTTGATCCCAAATTCCTATAGGTTCCCTTGATAGGGAGAACAAGGCTTTAAAAAGCAAGATCCTAAGCGACCAGAGAAGCCAGCAAACAGGAGTAGCAAAAAGGGGAGTTTTGTGAGGGAGTTTAGAGAATGTTTGTTAAGTGTACCTGGCTCTCACACTCCCTCTCTAAACTTAACCCACTTCAAGATGGAATGCAGAGATAAAATTTCTAGATAACATAAATGGCTGCTTCTTGAAGCAGCTAGTCTTGCAACTCACAGGAGTAGAGGCAATTCATGCTTTAGTCCTAAGTGGAGCACAGGATCTGGTCCAAGAGGTAGATATAGCTGAACTGCTCAGTAATAGCAACCATAATGTAATTAAATTTAACTTCCTGGGAAACATTTGGATGAATGGGCTAGAAAACTGGCTAGATCTTTGGGCTCAACGGGTAGTGATCAATGGCTCGATGTCCAGTTGGCAGCCGGTATCAAGCGGAGTGCCCCAGGGATTGGTCCTAGGGCTGGTTTTGTTTAACATCTTCATTAATAATCTGGATGATTGGGATTGATTGCACCCTCAGCAAGTTCGCAGATGACACTAAGCTGGGGCGAGAGGTAGATATGCTGGAGGGTAGGGATAGGGTCCACAGGGACAAATTGGAGGATTGGGCCAAAAAATGTCTCATGAGATTCAACAAGGACAAATGCAGAGTCTTTCACTTAGGACAGAAGAATCCCATGCACTGCTACAGGCTGGGGACCAATTGGCTAAGCAGCAGTTCTGCAGAAAAGGACCTGGAGATTACAGTGGATGAGAAGCTGGATATGAGTCAACAGTGTTCCCTTATTGCCAAGAAAACTAATGGCATTTTGGGCAGCATTAGTAGGAGCACTGCCAGCAGATCGAGGGAAGTGATTATTCCCTTCTATTTGGCACTGATGAGGCCACATCTGGAGTACTGCGTCCACTGTTGGACTCCCCACTACAGAAAGGATGTGGACAAACTGGAGAAAGTCCAGCGGAGGGCAACAAAAATGATTAGGGGGCTGGGGCACATGGCTTATGAAGAGAGGCTGAGGGAATTGGGCTTATTTAGTCTGCAGAAGAAAAGAGTGAGGGGGGGATTTGATAGCAGCCTTCAACTACCTGAAGCTGGTTTCCAAAGAGGATGGAGCTCGGCTGTTCTCAGTGGTGGCAGATGACAGAACAAGGAACAATGGTCTCAAGTTGCAGTGGGGGAGGTTTAGGTTGGATATTAGGAAAACCTATTTCACGAGGAGGGTGGTGAAACACTCAAATGGGTTACCTAGGGAGGAGAATCTTCATCCTTAGAGGTTTTTAAGGCCCAGCTTGACAAAGTCCTGGCTGGGATGATTTAGTTGGGGTTGGTCCTGCTTTAAGCAGAAGATTGGACTAAATGACCTCCTGAGGTCTCTTCCAACCCTAATATTCTATGATTTGAGAAAATACCAAAGAAACCCACCACAGTAGCATTTAACTTCAAAAGGGAAACTACGTAACACTGAGGAAGCTAGTTACATGGAAATCAAAAGGAACAGTAACAAAAATGAAATGCCTGAAAGCTGCATGGAAACTTAAGAAAACGTACACCATAACTGAGGCTTAAACTAAACCTATATCCCAAATAAATTAAACTGCAAAAGGACCAAAAATGTGGCACCATGGCTAAACAGAGTAAAAGAGGTGATGAGAAACAAAAAGGCATCCTTTAAAAATTTGAAATCAAATCCTTCTGAGGAAAACAAAAAGGAGCATAAACTCTGGTAAGTCAAGTGTGAAAGTATAATTAGACAGGCCAAAAAAGAATTTGAAGAAAAGCTAGCAAAAACCACAAAAGCTAACAGCAAAAACATTTAAGTACATCAAAAGCAGGAAGCTTTCCAAACAAAGTGGGGCACTGGACGATTCAGGTGTTAAAAGTGCACTTAAGGAAGACAAGGCCATTTGCATCCATCTTCACTGACGAGGATGTGAGGTCCCATGCTGCCCCCTGCCAGCAGCGGCGGTCCTGTGCCCCCTCCCCCCTCCAGCACCAGAGGGCACCCTGGAGCCCCCTCCTAGCACGAGCATGCACCCCAAAGGCCCCCTCCCCAGCATCAGCAGGTGCCCCAAAGCCCCTCTCCAGATCAGCAGCTGTGTCCCCGGAGTCCTCCACAACACCAAAAAATTAGTCAGGGGTATAGAGTACAAGTCATGGAGAGCTCACGGGGCCCTCAATTTTTGTCTATTGCCTGTGACTTGGCCATGACTTTTACTAAAAATGCCCATGACTAAATCTTAGCCTTAGTTATAAGTCTTTGAAAATCTGCAGTTTGCACATGTGCAGTACAGACTGGCTACAGTTTAACAGTTTTACAGTTTTACAGCTAAGCTATCTGAAGATTTCATCCTCCATGAGCACACTCAAGCCTCTCAGAGCTTCTGGTGCTGACCAGACTGTGCATGCACTGTCCCCCAGAGTAACTGAGTAAGCTCACCCAAGCAGGGCTACACTAGCCAAGATGGACTTTCCCTGTACTAGTTGTTCCCACCTCCTTTTGACAAGGGCAGAGCTGGGCATTGGAGCTGAAAGCAAGGGGCCTTTATCTCCTGCGCTCTCAGTGACCCCCTTCTGGCTCTCAGGCAGTGTGGAGGAGGAGGAGGTCTGATTCAAATGCACAGAGGACAAAAGCCAGACCAGGCTGGAGAGGGAAGGAGTAGATTGGGGCAAGGAATCTGGTGAGACTGGATGTAAAGAGGGAGAGAAACTGTGACCGGCTGAGTAAGGTGATTTGGACTGACAGGGCAAGGAGACTAGGACAGGGAGCGAGGGGAGTGGTGGCAAGTGCTGAGGCTGGGCCTGGGATCCCGGGGGCGGGAGAGATGCTGGAACTGGTTGGGCAAGCAGAACTGGACTGGAATCTAATGAGGGAAATGTGGGGGATGACTGGGAGCCAGTTCGTTGGTGAGACTGCGCAGATGATGACACGGGGGAGGGAGGGAGGGAAACTGGACAAGGAGACTGGGGACTAGGAACCAGTGTGGGTGAACAAGGATATGGGAGAGGATAGACACATCTGACAGGAGGCTGAAGTGTGGGAGGAGAACTGGGACTGTATATGTGTGTATTGTAAAATCATCTCTCTGCATACAGTAATATACTGTATATGTGTGTATTGTAAAATCAACTATTTTCTATGGTGTGTGGGAGAATTTGCAATTTGCAAGTTACATTTCCACTCTGCTTTGCAAGACAGAATAACAGTTTTTATGAATGAATGAGTACATGAGAAGGCCTTTAATCACTTCTCATGGAAAAAGTAATGAAAAAAAATGTAGAGTGTGGTGTAAATAAATACAGTATGACGCACAATGATTCGTATCATAAAGAGCATCAGTAGAAGTGAGTCCTGCATTATATTTTCTTGAGGAGGAAGGGTCCAATTTAGACTCTTGAGACAAACAGTCCGTTAGTCCACAGCAATGATACATTTCAGAGATAACTGTGCTGTACATGTGTTCTGAATGCACTTTGTGACATTAAGGAACTGTTTGAACAAGTCATGCTCGGCCTGATTTCCTTACTTCAATAGGATCTGTGGGTGCTCAGCCTCTCTGAAAATTCAGAATAGCTATGTCAGGTCTTTCTACTGCTTATGTAACTCAGTCATAACCAAAGAGCATCGGAAATGGAAAAATACATTGTAAGTTACCATGGTACCAAGCATTCACATTACTTCAAATGTGTGTTATGTCTTGCATTAATTTCCTAGCTATGTGTGGGTGCCTGCTTATGGCCTACAAACACACATCAAACCCCGCTCCACATAATTCATATGTACTGCTCTGTTTTATCTTAGGATCAATCTACACTGCACACTCCCTTTACAGTAGTGTGTAGAGTACGTACACAGCATGCCCCCCAGCAGCAGTATAAATAGCAGCATAGATGGCACTGCTCAGGCGAGAAGAGTCAAGACATGCTCAGGCGAGAAGAGTAAAGGGTATGTACCTGACACAGTTCTCTCCACACCCAAGGAGGGCCTCCCCCATCCACACTGCTATTTCTAGCAGTGCAGTGTCCCGCTGTCTCCCCACTGCTGGAGTTTTTCACTACCACAGGGAGCCGCCAGAGGCTTTCCCCGCTGTTGTGAAAGACTCTGGCAGTGGGGAAAGGCTCTGGCCATAGGAGGCAATAGGGAAAGGGTCCAGGGTAGCTCCCTGCTGCCAGAGCCTTTCTCCGCTGCCGCCCCCTGCCAGAGCCTTTTACTGCCATGTGTAGTGGCACACTGCAGTGTGGATGCAACCTGCTTTTCACTGCAGCATGTAGCTACACATAGCCTACACGCCACACATGGTTTGCAGTGCAGACATATCTTTAGGCACAGCAGACTTGCCCAGTCTAGAAAAATGGGTTGAGGTTAGGGTATGGTCGCTAGCTGGCTTTTTCATTCATGCGGATGAATTTCAATGCCTTTTACCTTGCCTGACCAGCTTGTGCTGTGCCCTATGCAGGGTCTTGGCACACGAAAAACACCCTAAGAGGGAGCCTAGGATACACCTCGACCTATTAAATCTAGATGAAAGATACTGAAATCCATCCACACAACAAAAAAGGTGGTGACAAGGTTCAGATTAGTTAACACATCCCAATCTATCCTTGACCCATTTTTAAGTATAGACAAGCCCAATTATTCCTATTGCTGTTATACCTACTAAAAATCCAATACAAATATCCAAAGGAGAAAAAAAAAAGGAATGAAAACTTGGGTGGCCGAGGTGGCATCTGGAATTGAATCTCTGAGACTCTTGAAGGCTGATAGCTCACATACTGTATGGAGATTAGAAACTAAATACTGTAATAAAGATTTAAATTAAGCTCTGACTGTTAGCAACATACATGGCCTGATTCTCCTGTCTCATAGCTGCCAATCAAGAGTAACTCTCCTGAACTCGAGAGTTACAGCAGTGTAAACCCAATGCAAATGAGAGGAGAATCAAGTTGAGAGTATTTTCTTCAAAGCTACTATTGCAGGTAGGTTAGGAGAGAACTATACTTTAGCAAACATTCTCCACAAAGCTTCTATTTCACGACTATGTGCACTCAGTATATTGCGTAATGCACATTTTTTAGATGTGCCTAACTTGATGGCTATTGATTTACATATATTCTAAATAAGTGAGATAAACTGCAATTGTTAAATTTGTTTTTTAATATATTTTTAAAAAATGAACATTGAAACTTAAAATTCCATCTGTAGGGCCAAGTTCTGCCCTCAGATGCCAAAAACTTGCAACCGAAGTGAATGAAGTTGCTTTCATGCATCTGAGGGCCCTAAAGCATCAAGCTGTGCACACTGGCCAGCTATGTAACCACGTGATCGTTACTCCAATCTCTTTACAAAAGAGAAAGTATCATTGTAGCAAATAACTCATATTACAGATATAATCAAATGTCTTGGCTTCTCCTGAGAGAAAACTAATCCGACTCCTTGTACCCTTTCTATGTACTTTCATATTTAATTATTTTCCATGCAGTCCATTTGGTCATTTTATTTGGGATGTATGTTATAGAATAAAAGGGACAATCAACTTGAAAAAGCATATTCCTGTATTCCTGGATCAAAGATTTCTGTAACTGAAAGAAGTGAGCAATAAAATGTTATGTGATGTCTGGTACTGTGTGAATTTAACAGCCCTTTGTGGGTAGAAAGTCTGTTGTTTCCCCCGTAAGGCCAAGTTAGGCCACCATGCTGCAATCAGATTCATGGTGGCAGACCCCTGGCTCCGTGTGGAGCCCAACTGAAGCCAATGGGCTTTCACCTGGGTGCAGGGGATGAGCCAGCAGATCTAATGGCAAGATCAGGGCTTAACTCAGTCAGTTTATCCCTCACTAAGACAACCTTTATACGTAAAGACAGGAGAGCAGAAGAATCCTTGTTGATGTATTTAAAAAAAATTAAGGCCATGCTATTTCAGGCATGCTGAATCAGAAAAGTTTATTTTAATTAGTTTAAAAAAATTAAGTTGATAGTTTCCTGATTAAGTAAGATAACAAAAAGATGATAATTAATTCAAATGATACAGATTAGGACCTAAACTAATTCCCACTAAAGTCAATGCAAAAATTCCCAATGACTTCAATGGGAATTGGATCAAACCACTCACCATTTTAGCAAACTGAGTGAATTTGTTCTTTTTGGGAAATTGGCAATGAAATATAATGGAAGCATTAGGTGATTTATTATTAAATGAACTCCTTCTATTCCAGATCATTAATAACCTGAACAGTTTGTCACCTTCTTATTAAATACCTATTCAGTATATCTTTACTAATCCCTTCTCTCTCATTTAAGCTTTTAAAACAAATTCATAACCCTTCAAAGCAAACATGCCTTTCCCCTTCTGGAGCATAAAAATAAGTTCTCACCCTAATTGAGAGTAACTGCTAAAGAAACAGAAATAAACAATCATAGAAGTGTGGAACTGGAAGGGACCTCGAGAGGTCATCTAATCCAGTCCCCTACACTCAAGGCAAGACTATGTAATAACTAGTCCTGACAGGTGTTTGTCTAATCTGTTCCTACAAACCTCCAGTGATGGTAAATCCAAAACTTCCTTCGGCAATTTTTTCCAGTGCTTAACTACCCTAACAGTTAGGAAGTTTTGCTAATGTCCAGCCTAAACCTCCCTTGCTGCAATTTAAGCCCATTGCTTCTTGTCCTATCCTCAGAGGTTAAGAACAACAATTTTTTCACCCCCTTCTGGTAATAACCTTCTATGTACTTGAAAACTGTTATGTCCCCTCCTAAGTCTTCTCTTGTCCAGACTAAACAAACACAATTTTTCCAATCTTTCCTTAATAGGTCATGTTTTCTAGACCTTTAATCATTTTTTTTTTGTCCTCAGGACTTTCTCCAATTTGTTAACATCTTTCCTGAAATACGGTACCCCAGAACTGGACACAATACTACAGCTGAGTCCTTATCAACATGGAGTAGAGCAGAAGAATTACTTCTTGTGTCTTGCTTACAACATCCCAGAATGAAGTTTGCTTTTTTTTGCAACAGTGTTACACTGTTGACTCATATTTAGCTATAAACCCCAGATCCCTTTCCACAGTACTCCTTCCTGAGCAGTCATTTCCCTTTTGTATGTATGCAACTGATTGTTCCATCTTAAATAGAGTACTTTGCATTTGTCTTTATTGAATTTTATCATTTTACTTCATACCATTTCTACAGTTTGTTCAGATCATTTTGAATTTAATCCTATCCTCCAAAGGACTTGCAACCCCACCCAGCTTGGTATCATCCGCAAACCTTATAAGTGTACTCTCTATGCCATTATCTAAATCACTGATGAAAATATTGAACAGAACTAGACCCAGGACTGATCCCTGCGGAACCACACTCAATATGAACTGAATCTATGAGATAAACTCATTCAGCAGCAAAGATAAACTGCTATGTCTGTAGGCAACAAATTAAGAACCAGATTTCACTAGCCTGGCATATACTGAACAACACTTTCTTCAAGGGGACTGACTGCAGAAGAAATGGCTATTCAACATGAATGAGGATATCAGAATCTGTCTAAAACATTAAACCTCCTGTTTCCATAATCCCAGTGGTAATACCTCACTACACCACCACGTATACCCTTAATAGACACCCAACGCAAACACAGTTCCTTTCTTTTTACACACTTCTGGTGTACAAAGAGAAAGAAATGTGAAGATTTCATCACTGAGCCCTGTGAAGGGGAACACTTTCTATCTGTACTGCCTAGTGATCAAGCTGCCTTCCCCCTGGGCATTCCCCTTTCTTCCCTACCGTTCTGCCCTGTAAAGGCGTGCCCTTTCAGTGACTCAGCCCTGAGCCAGGTCACGTTCTCAGGCTATATACGAAGAATCCAATAACAAGGAAGTCTCCAGGATTAAGCAAGGGATTCAGGGCTTCCCCCTTGTTTGGGGTCTCATGGTCCAGACTGTTGTGTCTTCCCCCAACTAGGGATTCCCCACCAATGGGTACAGTTCTCTAGCTGTCCCTCTTTAGGGACTGGTATGGGGGCCCAGGCCCGGACTCACCCTTTCCAGCAGACTCCAGTCCAGGGCCCAATGGCAGGCAGCTAAGCCCTGCAGCCTATGATGCTATGCAGCTGCCTCCTCAGATCACTACCTATCAGTCCCCTCTCTCCCAACAAGATAAAGTACTAACGTACAATGATAAAGGCGCTAACCATTAGAGAGTCACAGGTCCTTCTTTGTAGGCTTGAACATGTCGCTATAGTCAGGCCTCAAGCAGCAAGTCCTCCTGCAGTGCTCCTTCCCAGGAGCTCAGAGGGCAGGTCAGCTTCTTCCCACTGTCTGCCTAATACTGAGCTACTCTGCTCCTCTTTTTAAGCTCCTCCTCCAGCCAGTGCAGGCTTTGCAGGTACAGTGGGGTGAGGTCGCCTGGGCCCAGAGTAGTTCTTTAACCCCTTTCTTTCCAGTGTGGGCTTTGTTACAACCCCATCACAGGTCCTCTTTGGACTTTTTGCCGAAACTTGGGCCCAGATCCAGCTAAACTATGCTGACTTCCACCAGCTAAGGATGTGACTCTTTGATAGTACTGTAACTCTGTACTGAGGCCTCACTTCAAGGAAGCATCCTGATTCAGGAAAGCACTTCAAACACATAGCTAAGTCTCACTGACTTCAGTGACACTGAAGTACATATTTAAGTGCTTTCCTGAACAGAGATGGATTTAAGCGTGTGTTTTCCTGAAGTGGGCGCTAACATCGCAGAATTTCTAAGGAAGGCCTCAACAAAGAGACTTTCATATTTCTTCCTCTACTTTGAAACTATAAATAAAATAAAATATTAAGAATTAAAAGAACTAACTATTCTTATTTGAATGTACTGTCTATTTGCAAAGGAAATAGCTGCTTTCTACTGACCCAGAGCTAGTGAATTTAACTTTATTTTTGATACTAGATAACACTGAACAGATTGTCCAATTTCTTGTCAGGAAGGAATTTTCTGTCATGTCACATTAGTATGGTCAATTTATTTTCTGGCAATGAAGTGCCCAGAACTGAACTCAATATTGCAGGGTCAGCCATGCCAGCGCTATGAGGAAAGAGGAATTGGTGCCTCCCTGCTCTGTGATATTATGGCACCTCAGATACAGCCCAAACTTGCATTATCTCAGTTTCCATGATACACTATCCACTCGAGCCAGTTAGAAAGCGGTAACACCACAAAAGATCTTGTAGTAACAGTGGGCAGCTAAGTATCTCCTTTCTACTTCCATCTTCTGGATTTTACCCTAGATGCTTTATTGTTGTTTGTCTTATTCCAGGTTGATTCATATTTTGTTACTTCTGCCCACATTTCCAACCTCTCTAGTTTCTCCTGCACTATTATTTGCAAATTTAATTAACTTAAGTTTCACTCTCTTCACTCCAGATCATTAGCAACAATGTTAAATAAGAACAGGTCTATTCAAATACTAATTCCTTCATCTGCCACCAGGACTGCTACAATGTATCCCTTTTTATTTATTGGCCTTTGGTTGGTTTTCAATCCAGGTGACAATGTTTGGGTACATGATAGTTTGGTGGTTGTAAAAATGGTTCTCTGAAACAGTAAAGCACTTTCAATTTTCCAAATATTCAGATGATTCCAATATCTCAGAATAACCATCTGCATACAAAATGGGAGAATAAAATGTTCCAGTCCATTTCTTTGTCAACTATTTTTTAGTTATTTATGTGTCTGGACTTTTTAATGCATTAATGAGCCACACTAATTCATGATATTTGCAAAACTCTTCATATACAGAAACGAATAAAAAAAGTTCTTTAAAATGGAAAAAAACTTGGAGACTACAGATTGCCGTTATGTGCATATGTGAGATATGGAACTGTTACGTACTCACTGGCTTTTGACAGTCTTAATTGAGAAAGAGCAGAAGTGAACTAATTATAGTTTTCCAAACACATTGTATTTTCATGGAGCACAGTGATTACTGTTAACACACATATGTATACGGAGTGGTATTGTTTTCTTTCTTTTAGTGTCTAAAAAGAATCTGGAATCCCTATATTATTTTGAAGGAAACTCAAGTTTTTCATATTTACAATAACTTTGGTTCTCTGTCCAGCATATACTTGTTACAACACATGAAATGAGACAGGAAAAAGATCAGGAGGGAGTTTCTGGCAACCATTCTACCCTTGCGTGTGTGTGTGCAAGCACACACACAGTGATGGGGAGGAGGGAATGGGGGTAGGCTGGGATAATAGGCCTGCTTCTCTGGACAGGGTCCTGAAAGAGGTCAGCTGGAAATTTCATGCACTCCTTTGGGGATCAGGCTATTCATTGACTCCTCCAACCTATTTCACCCTGAATAGGTCTACCACTTAGACACTGACTATGACTTCTTTAGCTTGGATTTCATCAGATCTGGCAGACAAGGCAATGAGTGATAACAGGCATATCAGACATGCCTACAGCTGACTGCACCTGTTGCTGGTAATCCTGGCAGGAAGGAGCAAACTGCTGGCAGTGACAGCTGAGTCAAGGTGGGTATCTATCTATCTGACAGATTTCTTTAGTGCCCACCACCGAAGTCATTAAGCACCTGGAAGAAGTAGGACATATTCCTTCTTGAAGAATAGGCATCAACTTTATCATTGCCTGGGAGGTACATAGGAGGAGCCCATGTCTCCATGTGTGAATGGGAATTTGACTGATGGTGGAATCCTGCATTTGCAAGTGAAGTCTTGCTCTGGTGTGATACTACAGAACTACCAGAAAACCAGGAACATTTCTCACAAATAAACAAAGATTGTGAAAAACGTATGCCCTTTTCTTGTTGAAAAATTTCAATGTTAGCTAAGTGTTCTAATCTGCAGGTGATGCAGGAAGACCTGGTAGCTCTCCTCAAAAGACATATAAGGGCAAGAAATGGTAGAGGCAAACTGAGAAGATTACATTTTAACACTTGCTAGGATCATTTGTTCTATACCTGACAGCCTTTGGTCCACATTCTGATGTACCTTATAAACTGATGTAAATCCAGAGTAATTCCCATGAAGACAACAGAGCTAAATGTTCATTCTACCTATTTACTGTATTTAAATGTACTGTACAGATTAAATGATATATACTATCATATTAAACTAAAGGAATATTAGTTTGTATTATAAATACACAAAATGCTTAAAACATTAGTAGTATGCAACAGTAGCAGAAATTTTATAGTACAGTCACTGATAATGGCATCACAGTGCCTAGCACACTGGGTTCCTGATCCACTACTGGGGCTACTAGGCATTACAGTAATCCAAACAATAAATAATAATGATGATAATAAAAATAATCATTAGTTTTTTATCATTATAGTTTATGAACCCTACACCTCTGCTCTTAGGGTATGTCTACACTTCGAGCTGGAGATGTGATTCCCAGCTCAAGGAGACATTCTTGCCCTAGCTCTCATCAAGCTAGCATGCTAAAAATAGAGTGTAGTCACAGTGGCGGGATAGGCCCTGACTACACGCTTAGGGTCTCATACGGGTATGTACCCAGGTGGCTAGCCCCTTCCATGGCTTGTGCTGTCATGGATACATTCTATTTTTCATTGAATGAGCACAAGTATGTTTCCTCAACCTGAGAATCAGACCCCCAGCTCAAAGTGTAGACATACCTTTAGCTTAGATGAGAATTTCAACTCAAATAAAAGATTTTCTATACTCTCAAACATGCGTACACAATTCCTGTAGATTTCAGAGTAATATGCATGTATTTGGGAGCAGAATTTGGCCCTATAGTTTCAAGCAGAGAAAGGTATAACACAATCCAATGGCTGGAAGTTGAAGCTAGGCAATTTCAGTACATAAGATGTACATTTTTAATGGTAAATGTAATTAACCATTGAAACAGTTTACCAAGGGTTGTGCTGGCTTCTCCATCACTGATAATTTTAAAATCAAGATTGGGATTTTTTAAAAAAGATATGCTTGAGGTATTATTTTGGGGAAGCTCTATGGTATGTGTTATAACAGGAGGTCAGACTAGATGATCACAATGGTCCCTTCTGGCCTTGGAATCTATGAAACTCTTTTGAACATCTGCATCTGAATGAACAGAATAATTATTTTTCTTACCTTACTGTCATCATCACCATCATAATAACCACAAGCGCTTATGTAATCTGGAAATATCTCTGACCATCCGTCACTTGTACAATTTTTGCTAATATTTCCTGTAAAACAAAAGTCACAAATTTTTCCACATAGATTCAAAAGCTTCCTAACCAACAGGCCTTAAAGTCAAGCTTCATAAAAACTGTGCTTTCTTGTGGAAACCACTCCATTAACATGCTTTGTGTCCCAGCACTGTCATTAAGCAATCCCACATATTTCCATTCATGTGCACTTATTGTTTTAACATTTATTCTTGGCTCTGAGTCATACCAAATATCTTTGCTATGCTAAAGAAACATACATACAAAATTGCAATGCTATGCCTCCTTCTTTCAATCATGGAGTGTTTGAACTGAAACTGAAAGATTTTGTAGTTTTGTTAAAATTACTCTGAAGGGAGTTTATTATCTTCCACTTTTAGAGAATTATTTGTAGTTAAAATAGTTTGCCGGACAAGTAATTTGAATGAAAATGGCTCTATACGAACCTTGATTACTCTAAACTATTATTTAAGATCTTCTGAGCAGGTGATATTAAGTGTTCTACTGAAGAGTTAGATTAGAGTACCTTGGATACTACAGTGGTGAATTTCTACATAGACAGATGAACATGCATCTGGTTTATAGCAAATTCTGATTTAGCATGTAATGCATTTTAAAGGCCCTCTCAAATTATGCGCACAGAGGCAGGGAAAATATCACAATACAGGCAAACTTCAGGGACTTCCATCTATCCTCCACACCCATAATTCAATGGGGGGACCAAAGGGGAATCTTTTTGTTTTAACTATGAGTCAGCAGTGTGCCCTTTTTTCAGAGTAACAGCCGTGTTAGTCTGTATTCGTAAAAAGGAAAAGGAGTACTTGTGGCACCTTAGAGACTAACCAGTTTATTTGAGCATGAGCTTTCGTGAGCTACAGCTCACTTCATCGGATGCATAGCATATGTGCCCTTGTTGCTAAGAAGGTATGAGTCAACAATGTGCCCTTCTTGCCAAGAAGGCTAACAGCATATTGGGCTGCATTAGTAGGAGCATTGCTAGCAGATCAAGGGAAGTGATTATTCCCCTCTATTCGGCACTGGTGAGGCCACATCTGGAGTATTGCATCCAGTTTTGGGCCCCCTTCTACAGAAAGGATGTAGACAAATTGGAGAGTCCAGCAGAAGGCAACGAAAATGATTAGGGGGCTGGGGCACATGACTTATGAGGAGAGGCTTATTTAGTCTGGGCTTATTTAGTCTGCAGAAGAGAAGAGTGAGGTGGGATTTGATAGCAGCCTTCAACTACCTAAAGGGGGTTGAGGATGGAGCTAGGCTGGATGGAGCTAGGAGGATGGAGCTAGGCTCTTCTCAGTGGTGGCAGATGACAGAATGAGAAGCAATGGTCTCAAGTTGCAGTGGGAAAAGTCTAAAACTATTTCACTAGGAGAGTGGTGAAGCACTCGAATGTGTTACCTAGGGAGGTGGTGGAATCTCCATCCTTAGAGGTTTTTAAGGCCTGGCTTGACAAAGCCCTGGCTGGGATCATTTAGTTGGGGTTGGTCCTGCTTTGAGCAGGGGGTTGGACTAGATGAACTTCTGAGGTCTCTTCCAACCCTAATCTTCTATGATTCTATGAACTCAAGCATAAAAGGTCATCTGGCCTCTGTCAACTATAAAGTGGTGAAAGTGGCCCTCTTATCTGTGATAAACTAGGAGCCCACACTTTGAAGCAATACGGTCAATAGCACATGGGGGAGACTTACCAACTAAGAAGATAAAAGTTATTCCTATGAGGTGTATGCACATTATTCAAGATGCAATACGTTACATAGGTTCAGACAGGAGAAGTGACGTTCAATTCAGATAAGCATACAGGCTTTTGGGAGCTTATCTCAACTTCTGAGTCTGCAACATTGGGCAGGAATTTTGTGAGGACAGGCTTTCTTTGACAACTCCAATCAGTTTTAGGAGGCCCTGTGTCATGTGAAGTGCCATCTTTTGGGAAAAAATTCAAAATAGAGGTTCGGAGCAATTGTAGTGATTAAACATCTCATGGCACTTTTTGCAAAAGTAGAGGGGTTACAGTAACTTGTCCAAATTAATGTTTAGGAAATTACATTCTGACCCCTTAAATTCAGCCTCTAGTTTCAACTGTATACAGTATTATCTTTACTCAGTGTTGTTTTGTATAGTGTTGCTATGAGCTGTTGAGCAATAATCACTCAAAAAGAGGCTGCATTTCACGGATGGAGAAAAGAATTACTGTGTATATGCAAAAAGAAAAGGAGTACTTGTGGCACCTTAGAGACTAACCAATTTATTTGAGCATTGGTTAGTCTCTAAGGTGCCACAAGTACTCCTTTTCTTTTTGCGAATACAGACTAACACGGCTGTTACTCTGAAACCTGTGTATATGCAGTATACCAAATGATTACCCATTTCCCGTCAACTGGATTTGTCTGAATGATAGATTTGAGCTAGAAGATCTTGATCACCTTTTACACATTCTAGAACTCTTTGTTTCCTTTTGTGAGTTTGGGTAAGGAACAATATTATAACTGTTGCTTAGCACTATGAATATAACTGTGCTAGGAGAAATTGCCTCCTTCTCAGAATTCTCAATTTATGCTTATTCTAATTTATACTTAATTTGTGCAACTGATGACCCATCTTTACTCCTCAATCCCATGAACAGGTGCCAGATAGATTAGGTTTTCCTACTACAAGTGTGTTTTTGGAAGAGCCACAACTGAAACCACTGAAAAGCTATTTTCAGAGTTGTGGAATTTTGGTACAATGATATCCTCTTGGAAGTTCTTGATATCCAACAGAAAAGCTTAAAGTTACAGGGATATGCTGTATGAAAAGAATCTTTTCCACACGTGTAGATTACAACTCACTTCCATATTTCCCACCAAGTAGCATGTCCATGAGACACCAACAGCTGAGGTTACACCAGTGAAATACTGTGAGAAGATCTGTTTTTTTACCCATTTTTTGACCTTTCTTCCTTTTACAAAGAGAGACAGACCTATTTCCTTGCTGATTCTGCCATTGTCTAAAGCCTAATACTGGCTAATACGGTCCAATGACTAGAACACCAAATTAAGACACTAGGACCTGGGTTCGATTCCTGGTTCGGTGATTTACAATGTGAACTTGGGACAGTTATATAACTTCATGCCACAGTTTCCCTACCAGAAAAATGGGGAAAATAATACTTACCCACCTTGAAAAACATTTTGAGATCTACATGTGACAATCTACTTGTAAGCATTATGTAATATTATAAATTGCACTGACCAGCTGTGCTGCAGAATTAAAGCACTCTGGATAGATGTGACACTGGATATTACCAGCTAAACTAGGCCCCCTAGCAACCTGGCTACGAGATTAAGCTGGGTCTTTCAGGTTGTGGTAAAAAACAACATGAAGGTGATTATAATCCCATGTAATTCCCACCACTGTTAATTTATCTAAATTATGTAGTAATGTTGTTGGAACCTGGGCACAATCCAATGCCTTGTCCTTCCAATGACCATATTGGGCACTGGATCAAGCCCTGTGAATATTCAGTGGAACTAATCATAGTGCATAGAGCTAAACATGCACATAATTTTTAAGTGCCCATCACCAGAGGATAGGGGAGCTCTTCCCACAAACAAATGGGAAATGCCCATAGGCACAGAGACAGTGACTAGCTTCTAAAAGAGCTGCATCTGGGTGGCGATCATGACTGATGTAGTCAGGTCAAACACAGCAGGGCCCTCAAGCTTGATCAGTGTCAATGTATGAGAACATCGACTGAAATCTGAAGTTCTGGAAACAATAAATGCCATTTGGGTAATCAGTACAATTTGTTTAGTGCTGTCATGATGGCATCTCATACTTTCTTATTGGCACCATTGAGAAGGCTCATTCTTCTCTCTCTAAAAATAAGACAATATCCTAAACTCCAAATACATGCTTTTACAATTTACTGTACATAAGCAAATTTGCAATAGACATAGAATAAATTTCACCCAACTGAATGGTTTCAGGTGAACCTTGCAGTGCGTGAGGTTATTCTTTAAAAAAAAAAAATAAGGCCATAAAATAAATACATAAAATAACTTAAAACAAAATACCTGGTTTGCTGAAAAAGTGGCTTAATACTTTTGGACAAGGGACAGTGACAGTCTCTCCAATTTCAGCAGGGCGCCAGCAAGTAAGGTTATCCCAAACTCCAGCACATCCTGTGAATGAAAATGAAAGTTGCAGTCCTGAATCCATCAAACTGAAATGAACATCTGGAAATAAATCTTGGTCATCTTATTCCTACTTAAGCCAATGGGAGTTTTGAAGGAGTAATTAAAGAAGGATTTGGCCCTTTAAGGAAAACTGCTAAGACAATATTTACTAGGAGAATTGTAAAAGGTTTTAAAATAAGAGCCCACTGATTAGCCAGTCACTTTGCAAATCAGTGCCCTTGTTCTGGAAATGCATTTGTTTATGAAGTCTACCGCACAAATAATGTCATCTTGATGTGATCATCCTGAAGGAGTCATCTGTAAGTAATGAAGATAACGAAGATTAATGAGTAATTTCTGAGGGTTCATATGTATTAGTAGCAACACTAAATTTTAGAATTCCATTAAAATATGCTTAATTAAAGCTAAACAGGACAGGTGCTTCTATAGCAATACATACGACATCCAAAAAAGGAGTTCACTGCACTAAGCAATAGGATAATTAATTATTTGAGTCCATTCTGATTGATGTATTTTCAAAGCAGTGTTCAGGAGTTACAAAATCAACTTTCCTTACCAAAAAAAATTGGTTTTGGGCAAAGAACTCCTCTTCCCACAGATGCATTACCAGGGCATTTGATTCTAACTTTCAGAATGACAGATAAAGTACAAGGCCCTGATCCTGCAAAGACATATGGGTGTGCTGAACTTTATGGAACCTGGGCACAATCCAATGCCTTGTCCTTCCAATGACCATATTGGGCACTGGATCAAGCCCTGTGAATATTCAGTGGAACTAATCATAGTGCATAGAGCTAAACATGCACATAATTTCTTGCAGGATCAGGGCCCAAGTAAGCAGCCAAAATAATTAAACATTATTTTTATCAGGATTTATAAGAACATCCATTGGTGTATGTGCAAGATTCTGGGCAGTTACATCGATAAAACATTAAAAAAAATGTATACTGTGTTGCCAACAACTGGCAGAAACAATAGACTACCTGCAAATTAAATGTACAGTAAATGTAATGGAGAGAGCATTCAGAAATACCCTATCCTACTCAATACTTTTTACATCTTTTGGTAAAGGATGGTGGAAAATGTGTTCCTTTCAGCAGAGAGCATAAAAGGTCAAGCTGATTCAGAAACTGCTCACATCTTAGGATTGCTCTGCTAAAACTTTGATGGTCTTAAAGACACACCTGTAGATTTAATGTGGGTCAGTGGTGTTACACTTTTTAAATTCTAGAAAAAATATCAAAAATAAAAATGGGATCAGTAGAAAATAATGATTTTATCCATTTCATTTCACCATGACACAGCAAAGGCTAAGCGCCATCTTTTGTTAAACATGTCAACTGTCACTGGAGATAACACCATACTCATTTGGAGATAACACCATCAACAGAAGGTAACATCAGTGTTCCAGCACTGGTTATTTTTTAATTAATGAAGAGATTATGAGCAGATCTGTGGTACAAAAGAATACATTTAGTAATTTTCTATTTGATAAATCTACAGTACAAAATGACACAATGTACATTCCAACAGGGGTGGAATAGTGGGGGTCCTGAGAGCCATTGAACCAAACTGTAAACCCTGGATATGATAAAAACCACTTCAAGCCAGAGGGTGCAGCAGCACCCCGAGCACTCCTAGTTCCAGCACCTATGCATTCCAAAATCTTCTGCTATAACCAACCTACACTGCTTCACATTGTAAGGCCAAGCCAGCACCGGAATGGAAAAACTTTACAAAAAATGGAAGAGCTTCAAAGTGATGTCTTGGCATTTCTTTAAAGAAGTAAAAGGAGCAGGTTGGGGTGGTGGCTCCCTAAAGCGATCTGCTGTCTAGAAACCACTAGATGGCACTTAACAATTGGATTATAGCAGAGAGTGCCAATTCAAACAAAGTCTTAAAGAACTCTGGGAAGAGGGGTGTTTAATACTTTTAGTAAAGGACTTGTGTACAATAAACAAGATAAAATGAAAGCCGTCTGAAAATGAGCCAATAGGTTGTCAGCTAGGCCATGGTTTGTTTTTAAAGTTTGGGAAGCAGTTAGATTTTGTACTTGATTTCCACTCACATGGTAATCAGACCATACATTGAAGAGGCCTCAGTGCCTATGGGCAATGTTTTTCCAGTCCAAGGCTCTGAATGCAATACTATGCAGTATAGCGTACATGGCAGTTTTCAAACATATGGACAGAAATTCTTTCTGCATCTTTTTATATGTAAATGAGAATGAGAGGAAAAGAGAGAAGGGCAAAGAAATTACAGGCTTAGGAACAAAGCAAGTTTAGAGTAAGCTCACTTAATGCTAATGACAAGAAGGTGACCACAGCCATAATAACCAAAAAATCAATATTGAAGAGCCCATTCAACAACACTACAGTGCATACAGTTCATAAACTAGTGAACTCCCAAATCAGATGTGTGCATACCACCAGAATGCCCATCTCAGAAGTACAGACATAGTTCTGGCAGGCATTTTAATGCCAAGGTGAGTGAATCATGTAACAAGCTGTAACATTTCTTACCTCAGCATAGAGCACACTATTGGTGCATAACAAATAATAAGAATGAGAATTTACCTACAGCTGAGCAGTGCTCAAAAAGGTGCAAAGTTATTTCCAGCTTTCCTGAACCTTTTTAGTCTGATCCTTACAACCAAAAGCCTTAACAAAAGCGAAGGGACAAATATATAACCAAAGATGGGAAATGCTTTTTGAGAAAGTAAGATCTGACCCATGCATCTGAATGATCCCTAAATCTACCTCTATGGTATGTGTGTTCTGAATTGACACCTCAAAGAGATTTTACATGTTGCTCAGTTAGAAGGATGATGCTAGATTCTATAAAGGAATCAGTTAGGAACAAGAGTCAAAACCCCTCCCTCCTTTTCCAGCATAATTTAAACATAACTAGTCATGCATTTCTATTGACCTGCTTTTCTTCATGGCTATAGGCTGATGTCACATTCTCTTTTTTTCTACTAAAACTGCTCACTTATTGTTGCTCTTTCTTAATGACCTTTTTGATCTGAGGTTTAGAGCAAGGCTGATGATGAGATTTTCTTAATGTAGGAAGCCATTTCAGAGGACTTTTCATTTTCATTCCACCCATCTTATATTACCACATTTACCTTAAATGCCGGTGAAAAAATGCCCCAGCAGTCTATTGTTTGAACTGTATATATGAAGTTAACTATTACAGAAGAAGAGGGCATAAAACAGGACTTTGGAAGTAGGAAAATCACAAGGAAGACAATGATAAAAATATAGCACAAGCCCCCTCCCAGATATAAAGGTGTCTGTACCCTTCAGCAGTCAAGGTCACAACTGATTAAGTCCTGGAAAATTCTAGCCCTGTTATAGAGGAGCACTTTCTTAGAGCTCCCTTTGAAAGTACTGGGGCCATATTGTGCTATCTGGTATTAAGTGGAAATGTGATCAGTGGAAAAACCTGCTTAAAAATGGATAATGCAAGAGGTTTCTAACTGCTAATTTTCCATCAGTCAGCTTTCAGTTTAAGACTAAATTTCCCAAGATGCCTTTCACTTAAGTCTCATTTCCCACCAAAATCAGATGCAAGCCTCTTCAAAGGGTCATATTTCTGATGTCCTATTCTGCCCTCAAACAACCATGCACAGCTCCCACAAAAGCTCTTAGATATCGTGATGATGGGCAGAGCACGAGGAAGAAAACAGAATAAGACTAGCAGTGAATTAAGCCTCATAAAGAGACAAACTTTCTTACCAGGTGAGTATACTCAGACCCACAATGATTAAATATTTAAAAAAAAAATGTTTAACAATATTTTAAAAACACCTACAAGGTTTAGTGTGTGGTTTCCACAGCTGGAGAAAATACAGTTTGAACTATGCTCAAGCAGAACTGCTTGTACACCTTTGTACTTCCCAGCCATATTAGATCCATTGTCATAGGCTTGACCAATGCAGACTTGACAATCTAACTTAAAACCTTTTAGAATTGCTAGTACTCAAGCAGCAATTTCTTTTCCAGTTTTTCTCATGAAATTATCAAACAAAATAAACCTTTCTTCAATTGAAAATTTTGAGCTGTCTACAATCTTAACATATCGAATAATCATAGTAGTCTGTTCCTTGTGAGGACAATCTGGCGTGGCATCAACAATGATTGAAAAATACTTGGCATTTCAAATTTCACCAAGAATTGTTGTTTGTACGAATGACACACATAGCTCAATAAACTTGTTTTGTATGCATGTGGAGAGATAATGGACTTGCATGTGCTTTTGACTCTCTTGTGATTCTCAAAACACGTTTAACATGCTCTGATAAAAGTGGGTCATATTTGCTGAGGAGCTCAACTATGCCTAGGAAGTTTCCATTTGCACGATCACCAATACATTGACTGGAACCAAAGAAAGCCAATCCCCGCTCAGAAAGAAAAAGGATGACATTCAGCATGCGCTTAAGAAGTTTTTTCCAGTTATTAGCTTCTGTAGAGAGTTCAATCAAGAGTAAATTCTCAACTGAACTTTCAGCTGATGCTGCCCTACTGCCTGATTTCCATGAAACATCGTTTTCTTTGTGTGACGTAGAACTCTCATGTGATGGTATTCGGTCTGTCAACTTTCTCCAACCTCTGTTGATGCTCCATCCTGATTGATCAGAGAGAACTGATGCATTTACAGCACTTTTGTTCAAAATGTAGCAGGGTGCACAGTACAGAGATTGTTTTTCCGTACTCCAGCATAACCAGTTTTTTGTGTAGGTCTTACCATTTGGAAGAGTTTTTGTCAGCAGACGAGTAGGGAAAGCAAGTATATCAGCATCTCATGGAATTTTACTTGGAATTTCAACACAACTAATTTGAAGAAAAGATTGCATTTAGGCAGCATTGCCACTAATTCCAATGTCAGTCACAGTCAAACCTGTAGTACTCATGACTTGCTCTTGCTGTGTAAGATCTACATCTTCCTGTTGTTCCTGAGTTTCTTGTTCATACACAGGATCTTCTGCTGCATCTGTTACTGTTGGCACATCTCCTTCTTGACTACTGTCCTCAAGTTCAGGTATTGGCATTGAAATATCACCTGTTGCAGTTGTGGAGTTTTCATTATCTGTAGCATTGTTTGCTGGGTAAGGTGTGTTTTCCAGTGGTTTGAGAAATGAAGTTATTGGCTTTGAGCTCTTAGCTGCTGCTATCCAAAGTTGAAATATTCTGCTGTAAATAAGCAGCTTATCTACACTTGAAATTTTTTACTGTAAACATGTACACAAATGCTGAAAAGACTTAAAACGAAGGAATAGTAATTAAGAACACAACATGAAACAGTCAGACAGGTTATTATCCTTATCACTGAATCAAAACTCAAGCATTCAAAGTATAATATAACAGGTTGAGCTGAAGACAAAGGGATGATATATATATATAGTAAACACAGACACGGATACAGACAGAGGGATAATGTTAAAAATTTAAAATGTGTGTCCTCACAAAACTCACTATACAAGATCATCCTCACAAATTTTCACCTTGAATCTGGGCCTATAGACTACAAAAGCCTATGATGATGGCCAGGCTACCAAGCTAGGGTTCAACCAACCAACCAGTCACCTCTTTTAGCTACCATATAAAGATAATAATGAGCAATTCTCATACATAAATAATTCTTTAGTCAACTAGACATAAAACTATAAAGACACTAAAATGTAAGAATTCTCTACCTTTCAACACGCACTTGATCCAGCACCAGCCACTAGTAGTGGTTTGTCACTTCCACCCTGGGCCCCAACCACCCTAAGGATGGCCCTGGCCCTGGGGCCCGGAATTTCTGTCAACAGGCCTGCACGGGATCCTTGTTATTAGCATAAACTGTGGATTTGTTCAAAGGTAGCATTTATAGAATTTATACAGTGTTCGACTAAGAGAGGGCATGGTCCACAATATTGATTTGTTGACCCATGAAGATCACAGGATCTTCCTGGACTCCACAACCAAAGAGTATGGGTATAACGCAAAAATTACTGGCAGGTGCTTTGTATGGCCTCTGTTGTGCAGGCGGTCAGACTAGACAATTGTAATGGTCCTTTCTGACCTACCAAAAACAAAATCATGACTCTATATTTCTTCTCCCTTTCACTGTTGATACACTTCCAGGCAAAAGGAGAGGCTGCCTCTCCCAGAGGGAATGAAGGCCTACCCTAAGCAATCTCATCACCATGTATGGCAATCAGATTCTGGAGAATTGTGCCCAGGGACTCGGGGATCAATCCTATGCCCATTCATGTCAGTGGAAAAATTCCCACTGACTTCAGTAGTGCGGGGCTCAGTAAGTTTTTATTCCCCAAGTGGGAGTGAGTTCTTCCATTGCTGACTAAATTTCAGTCAATGGGGATAGGCGGTGTTGTTGGAGCCATGTCAGTCCCAGGATATTAGAGACAAGGTGGGTGAAGTAATAACTTTTATTGGACCAGCTTGTCTCTCTCACCAACAGAAGTTGGTCCAATAAAAGATATTATCTCACCCACCATGCCAGTCAATGGGGAAGAATTTTAACATTATAATGACCTTGGTGTGACAGGTAGCAGATACCAACATCAGTCAGAAAGATGAAGCAAGGGCCATGTAGCCAGCCCTCCTGTTCAAAATAAGAAAAATATTTTTATTAATTTATTTTAATTAAATAAACTTTAGAAGTTTGATTCAAATTTAGGGCGAAGGTTTCAGGCAGTTCGTATTTTAACAAAGCCGACTAGCCCATCTCTAATTAAAACCATTTGAATACATTAAGTATTTACTGTTAAGTAAATGGAAATAATTGGTGTGTCTGTGTGTTGCCTTCCTGTTTATTGCTTCCTGTAGCTGTTTGTTTCTCTGCTTCTGATTCCTGACTTTTGCATGCATGCGTGCGCATAGCATTGGGGGTGTGAACTTACTCAGGGCCTGCGGCTATCTGCCTGCCATTTGGACTGTTACGTTTTGTTCATACTGTTGCTGACTTAACTTGTTCATGGTTATTACATGTTTTGATTAACAACCTGCATTGCTTCAATTTCCTGGTGTTTTGGGATTGCTGTTATGGAGTGCATCAGAGCATAACACAAATGTAGTTCGTTAACAAATCAAGGATTTATTTCAGTGAGGGAGCATCATTGTGTAGGGTATGTGTGTCTGAGTATAGAAGATTCCTTAAACTAGGATATTTTGCTCATGAACAGAGACAGTTTATTGGTGCATCAAGGACACACATATAACAAATATTTCTAGATATGCAAGGGAGTATTATTAGCCTAGGGTGCCATTTGGCCAGTTTCTTGGTAGAAGTTATCTTTAACATCAGATGTAGACATAAATTATCCAAGGGTGTTAAGCATACACCCAATAAATTGGTTTCGTTCCCCTGGATGTATTCTCCAGCCTAGCACTTAATTACATATGCAAGCCCTTCTTCTATGGCTGGGTCCCCTCTGCCCCGCTGCACTGAATCAGTACTGTCAGAAGTACTGCTTCCTTACAAGGCATGAGAAGAAGCATGCAGAGTCCTTTTGGAAAACCACCACTGTAAAATAGTAGGAGTACTGGAAGAACCTGTTGAAAGGAAACCCTGCAGAAAAGTCAAAGCATCACATTAGCATTTCCTCTCCAAAAGCCAATGGCAGCTGAAATGCACAGCAGGGATCTCCTCCTTGGACCAGCCCAGCAACAATGAACAGCACAAGTGGACTTGGAAGTGAACTCAGCTGGGATTTTTAAATAGCTCATAGTGAATTTATTAATGTAAGATTAATTATTTAAGCAGGTCTAGTAATCATTTCACCATTTGGCTACGCACTAGTATTTTTCATGTAATAGGTTTCTTCCTTTAACACTTATTTCCATAAAACAATTTCACCATGAATACAGAATCTAGGAGTAGATGAATGGTTTCAGTGGGAATTTTCTTGGAACAGATATCCATGTCCATGATAGTCACTGTTATTACAACTGCACTTCTTCTAATGCCTGAGCCAGATTAATCAAAAGGAGAAATTATAGAAAAATATATTGCTTTTGACTGTGTTACTGCAGGAAATGCATATTTGAATATGTACTCTAGGGGTCACACACTGAAATCTAAGAGACCTCCAGGGGATCATGAAATAGGAGTCACGGTAAAGGGATATTGCTGACACCTGGTAGCTTGGCAAGTTTTGTGGCATTGAATCCCAAAGGCATTACACAGGGTAGAAGAAACTCATTACGCACCACATGGCTCAATCAGAGGGAAATCCCCATACCATTATGGGAGATGTAGTCCTCGAGGGAGCACAGCCCATAAGAGGGAATTAGGGCCTCGGCCACAATTCCACAAGGCCATATGCTGATAGGGAAATGCAGTTTCATGTTTTGTTGAACTGATTCAAAATGAAATGCATTGTATCAGATAAAAATGAAATAAATATTTAATTTCAATTTTCTCAACTGAAAATCAAAAAATTTCCACATGAAAATTTTTGATTTTGTGGAAACTGCAAAATTCCTAGCCAGCTCTAGAAATTAACTTTTTGCCACAAGGTAATAGCTCTTTTCCCTCTCCGAGCCTCCCTGGAGCCCATTGTCTTCTAAACTCCTAAGTTCATCTCAAGTATCATGACGGGAATTGTGGGTAGGCTGTCTGTTCAAAAAAGAGATTTTTATGGCAGCACGTTTCCCTTTTCATCAATAGAGGGAGTAGAGAGCTCTTTCCCTTCTGGAGCTTCTGGCCATAGGTCATTATACAAATATAATATAACACTAATAATTTTAATGAAAATATAAATATAATAAACATATTCTTCCAGCTGAGGAACACCTTACCTAAAATGACAATAAATTTTTTTTAAACAAAGTTCTTACTCAGGGCTTCCCTTCTAGGTCCATGCTACAATCTGCTTTTCCTTTGCATCACTAGATTATTTATTGTTTTCACACTGAAAACACCAGGGTATATTTCTTACCTTCATACTGAAAAGTATGTTTGCTCTGTGAACTGGTGACCTTGTCAGAGGCCCCTACTTGCAAGGAAAATTCATACATTTTTATTTGTTTTCTGATTATCTTACCTTCCACTCACATTACAACCGCAGAGAAAATCCCCTAAAAGCTTAAAACAGAAGAAAAAAAATGGAACTGGTCTCCTCCTCACGAAATCTAATTATAGGTCACTTTCTTTCTCCTCTCTCCTCCACCTAGGTACAGTAAGCTGCATGTGTATATTTTAAACATTATTGTACCCAGAACATTGGGGTGGTGGTGTTTCTTTTAATAAAACTGTATGGTCCAAGTGCACCCGTGGCATAGCTCCATAGCTTTCAACGGAGATACATCAAGGATGAATTCGATCCTGTATGTGAATTGCCTTGTGCATCAGAACATTAATTAGGTCTCTCATCCTTAGTTTTTACTTTCAATACGAAGTCAGCATGAATTATCCAATTCATAAAAAGTACAGTCACAGCACAAATCAATTCTGAAAATGTAATTTTAACTGTCAAAGAAGTTAATCAGTGCTGATGAATAAGGATTTTTTCTTTGCAAGCTGTCTGTGCATTGCAGCACATCTTTTTCTTACCTTTAAACGCCACTCTTTTGACACTCTTTAGAAGTTCCATACATCTTATTTCCTCCTTATGAATCTCCAGCTGAAATCTGCATTCTGGGTGGATGCCATTCACCTGTTTAAAATGAACAAACAGGCCTGGGTCTTAAAGTATTTTAATTAAAATATTCCATGACGGATGCAACTACCAATCAAAGAATCCACAATTTTTATTTGTTATTTTAAGCCCTTAAGAGTGTACTAGGTGCAGTTCTTTCTCAAAGTCTATGCATTTTGGCTTTTCAAAATGAAACATTAAAATAATGCTCTTCCATAAAAAGGAGCCCTCCTCAACTCCTTTCTGAAGCATTCCAAAACCAATAGTGTCATTTACAAAAAGAATCCTTGACATCATAAATAGTGTATTTACCAACATTCTTCTGAGTAACTTCCCACCTCACCCCAATAGAAAGACAGTGTGTCAATCTGTACTCCAATATAACATCCTTAACTGGGAGACAAGTACATTTTTGATTTTTAAAAGAAAACTGCTTCATTTTAGAAAAGCTGAATTTGCTTTGGGTTTGGGTCACAATACTTCATTACAGATTCTTTGATTTAAGCAAGTAGTATGCAGTGGGAAACTCATTTTAAAACAGAGCTGCGTTGTTTTCATTATTTATCCTTTGCTTATAATACTGCCCACAATATGCCAGGCATTTTCAAGACAGTCAAGAAGGGAGGGTCCCTACCCATGAGCACAGACAGTTAGGTAGACTGAGGCTAGAGGAAGGGGAAAAACAAATAGAGATTTTTTTTTATTCAAGTCAACAAGATTCACGACAGGCAGCACAGTAGCAGAACTGCAGGAATGAACTTTAGAAGCTCACATGATGCACAGGAGAGTCTGCATGGAACAGGTGACTGCGCAATAAATTAACAAGCAGGAGGGTAAGGGTGGAAATGTTGGCAGAGTTGAGGGCGTAGGGACAACAGAAAATATTTAGGAATAATAATACATTTTAGTCTTTAGGAATATAGCAGTGAGATTAAGCAAATGAAACAAAATTATAAGGCAGTAAGACTTTGCTGAACTGTTCAATCAGCTGCACATTTTATAATTCACACACAAAGTGATGGTCTCTCTCTCCCCTCGTCAGCAAAGATTTAATAATAGAGTCCTGTGATGAGGTCTAATTTACAAAACACCATTACTTTTACTATGAAGTATTATAAATAAGTGAGAGCCAGGATGGTCTTGGGTTTAAGGCAGTGGAGTGGGTCAAGAGATCTAGGTTCAAGTCCTTGTTGCGCTGCAGATTTCCTGTTTGACCTTGGGCAAGTCAATTAAAACCAGATTTTCAAGAGTCAGAGCATTGGATGTTCTATTCAATCTGGCCATACCATCACAGTGGAAGTTCATGAGTGTTAAGCACTTCTGAAAACTTGGCCCTTGTTCTCTGAGCACCTCATAGGCTTTGTCTACACAGCAATGTAAGCCTAGGGTTAGTGGGACTCAAGTCTGCTGACCCATGTCACGAAACCCTGGGCTTGAGCATCTACACTGCATTTTAACCCTAGGTTAAGGATTTTCTGACCCATACTGGAACCTAGAGCTCTGGCGTCCACACTGCAGTGCAAAGACCCAAGTCAAAGTAACCCTATCCCAGAGTGCCTTCCTCCCCCACAGTGTTGACACTCTAGCTCTATGAATATGTTGCACTGTGGGAAAACTCTCATGCCCATGTGCACCTGTTCTGAGGATAATTAGGACATCAGACTCTAGGGCTGTCAAACTATTAAAAGGAAACTGCGATTCTTAATTTTTTATATAATGGGATGTTCAGTGAAAGTGTTTTTGTTTGGTTGTTTTTTTATCTATTTATTTTTGTCTGTTTGTTTTGAAGTTTGACATAAAATGTAGGTATCAGAGGAAAAACAGAGACACACTCCAGTCTGGCTGCTTCCGGCTGCAGAGCAATGAAGTGCATCCCCTGGGGTTGGGGTGCTCCAGCACGCTCAGAAATCTCTTATCCCTGCCCCTGCCGCACCCTGGGAGGCAGGGATAAGGGATCTCCAGGAGGCTGTGGGGAAGTTTTGGGGCCAGTTCCCACTCACCACCCTTACAGTGCATTCTGCCAGGGCACCTCTGCACACGGGTAGGTGGGGGAGGGGGACGGAGAGTGGAGTGGGGACCAAGTGGCTGCCCTGCATGGAGGGGGAGGAGCCAGCGTCCTGGGGGTCATTCTCCCCCAGCCATGCTGAGCCAGTAGCTCTGCCACTCCCCCTCACTGCAAGGCAGCTGCTTAGTTCCCGCTCCGCACTCTGGCCCTTGCTTCCAGGCCCGCCTTGCCCTCCCTGGGGCTGTGTGTGCAGGAATGCCTGGGTGGCGTGTACCAAAATCTGGCTGTGTTCTTGTGACCAGCTGTCTTTGCAAAAATCTTCTTCTGATCAGTCTCCTTTGAAAACCCTGCAGGCTCTCTGATAGTGTGCTTGCAGACCGGTGTTCAGCAGAAAATGGGTTAACACTGACCTGAGTGGCTGCCTTTGTGAAAGGAGGTTTGGCTTCTGTTTGCAATAGCATGCAACAGACTGGACCACAGATTGTCCACTTAGAGAGGACTAAGGAAGTTCCCCCAAGGAACTTGGATACATCCGGAGGACTTCCAGGACCCAAATCAAGCCTGGGCTGTGTGCATACAGGAAAGCAATAGGGCTCGAACTCAAAGTCCCAGTTTAACATGGGCTCGGACCCTCAGCCCTGCAGGATCTTGGACCCTAGGTCTGAGTCCCAAGTTAACACAATTGGTATGCGGATACAAGGGTTAGGCTTGAGCCCAGCCCGAGCCTGGGCTTACATTGCTGTGTAGACATACCCTTTAAGGCCAGAACGGACCACCATGATCATCTAGTCTGACCTCCTGCACATTGCAGGCCACAGAACCTTGCCCACACAGTCCTGTAATAGACCCCCTAACCTCTGGCTGAGTTACTGGAGTCCTCAAATCATGATTTAGAGACTCCAAGTTACAGAAAATCCACCATCTACACCTGTTTAAACCTCCAAGTCCCCGTGCTCCATGCTACAGAGGAAGGTGAAAAACCCTCCGTGTCTCTGCCAATTTGACCTGGTGGAAAATTCCTTCCCAACCCCAAATATGGTGATCAGTTAGACCCTGAGCATGTGGGCAAGACTCACCCACCAGGCACCTGGGAAAGAATTCTCTGCAGTAATTCAGAGACCTCCTCATCTAGTGTCCTATCACCAGCCATTGGAGATATTTGCTGCTAGCAGTCGCAGATCGGCTACATGCCATGGTAGGCAGTTTCATCATACCATCCCCTCCATAAACGTATCAAACTCAGTCTTGAAGCCCGTTAGGATTTTTGCCCCCGCTACTCCCCTTGGAAGGCTGTTCTAGAACTTCACTCCTCTGATGGTTAGAAACCTTTGTCTAATTTCAAGATAAACTTATTGACAGTCAGTTTATAGCTATTTGTTCTTGTATCAACATTGGTGCTTAATTTAAATAACTCCTCCTGCTCCCTGGTATTTATCCCTCTGATGTATTTATAAAGAGAAATCATATCTCCCCTCAACTTCTTTTGGTTAGGCTAAACTAGCAAAGGTCTCTTTGCAGAAGGTAGGTTTTCCTGATCATCTTAGTAGCCCTTCTCTGCACCTGTTCTGGTTTGAATTCATCTGTCTTAAATATGGGAGATCAGAATTGCACACGGGATTCCAGATGAGCTCTCACCAGTGCCTTGTATAATGGTACTAATACTTACCTGTCTCTACTGGAAATACCTCGTCTGATGCATCCTTGGACTGCATTAGCCTCAGTTTCCCATCTGTAAAATGGAAATGTTACTTCCTTTCTCCCACCTTTCTCTATATTTTCTATTAAAATCATAAGCTCTTCAGAGCAGGCACTGTCTCTTACTCTGTATTTGCACAGTGCCAAGCACCATGGAACCCTGATATACGTTAGGGTTTCTAAGTGTAATAATAAATAAAATAATAATAATAATAAAAACCTGCAAGTATTATTATTTTATTATTACTAATTATCTGCATTTTAGTAGCACTCAGATGCCCAATCAGGATTGGGGCCCTAATGTGCTAGGTGATGTATAAACCACTAGGAAGATATAGTCCCTGCCCCAATAGCCAAGAAACTGTCAAAATAAATAAAGTGTATTTTGTGATGTGTTATCCTGTTTTATAATGTGTTGATTTGCCAATTTGAAAAAAATCAGTAATCTGCAATATGCTTCCTACTCCTTATTATTTATTATTAGTGCTAGTGTGAATTGCAAATAATTTACCAGAGAACTACCAATGCAGAGTGTAAATCATACTGTAAACATTTTGGCAAAGAAACTTATGAAAAAACAACTTCAATCACAGGATTGAAAGGATTCCACAAACTGAAATTTCATAGAGATGGTTACTCC
Organism: Natator depressus; assembly: GCF_965152275.1. Taxonomy (NCBI): domain Eukaryota; kingdom Metazoa; phylum Chordata; order Testudines; family Cheloniidae; genus Natator; species Natator depressus. Next base: position 242,525,536 of record NC_134235.1, on the reverse strand, counting down.
TTTGAGAAAATACAATTATGTAGTACCTAAAGACTATAACTAATGCAATACTTTTTCAAATGTCCACTGCATGTCAGATATGTAATAACATCCATTTTCTAATACAGGAACCAGTTTAATTAAGATTTCAGAGTGGTAGCGTGTTAGTCTGTATCAGCAAAAAGAATGAGGAGTACTTGTGGCACCTTAGAGACTAACAAATTTATTTGAGCATAAGCTTTCGTGGACTAAACCCCACTTCATCGGATGCATGCAGTGGAAAATACAGTATAAATTTGTTAGTCTCTAGGGTGCCACAAGTACTCCTCGTTCTTTTTTTTTTTTTTAATTCAGATCTACTTTATCAGAGTTAAACAGTTTAGTGCCCAATCCTGTGCAGTACTGTTGCTTGGTCTTTTAGGCTCTCTTTCCTCCTGTTCTACCAAAGAATGGTTTACATAAGTAGTCAATATAGACCTGTGTTGTGATACACACTTAGCTGGACTGCTATAGTTTAGTGTCTGTCAGCATTCCCATTAATAAATCAATTTTTCAGGCACCTGAGATACAATAATTTTACCACAAAAATTTACTTCTAGCAGCCATTTTACATTTACCATCAGTACGACTTATCAAGTTTGGTGCACAACAGACTGTGTTTTTAAATTTACAATGGAGAGAAGGTAACTGTTCTCTGTTGCCAGATGCTTTTGTGTGTCTCCATTTAAGCCATGAAGTAGTTAATAAAATAGTCAATAAACAACATAATTTTGATTCAATAAAAACAAGGAAGGTTTTACAGCAACTAATTTCATAAGGATTTTTAATGAAATTATTATTACATGCACAGTACAGAAGTTAGTTAAACAACATCATTTTTTCAGCTAGACCATAATAGATCAACACACTCCAGTGAGTAAAACTCTTTAGCCATAAATAATAACCACTTCCTAAGTGTCCTCTGCGAATACTCTAAGAACGTCTCAAACCGCTGCTGGGACCGTTTCCCGTTTTCATTTGAATAAAAAAAAGAAAATAAAAATACATACAAATAATATAAAGTGCCAAATTATGCTCCCATTATATTGGTGTAAATAAAGGATAACTCCGTTTAAATACATTACATTATTCTGGATTTACTTTGGTGCAAATGAGAGCAGACTTTGACTCTGAGGCTTATTGAAACCCACAAGAGGAAGAGTGTTCAGATTAAGGGTTTTCACCACTCCACTGCGCTAGATATCGCAGCACATAAATCCCAAATGTCACTCACTGCCGCCTCTCCCTTGATATGCACAAACCGGCCCGCTGAAGATAAAAGGCTAGTGACCTTGACGAGTAAATACTCCAGCGGTGTAATTAAGGCAGCATCAGCCCGATGATGGATCATTCTACATTTGGCCCCACGCCACATGTTCGCTAAGAGCTCGAGTCTCCTTCTCTGGAGTTAAGTGGGAGCAGGATCGGGACCCAGGTCTGTTTAATTTAACTACTGAGTGGTTAAGTCATTTGCTTCTCAGTGAATAGCTTGGACGTTGTCAGGAGGCACCCAAGCAAAGGGCTGCTGTAGCGCCTGCCCCGGGGTGCACCTGGCTGGGATGGGCACAGCCCGCTCGATTATCACGGCGTTTACACCGGGCTCACACAGCCCGATCCTGCAAAAGCGGGCGAGCCCCTTCACTGCACGAACCAGCGATGCCACACGCCTGCTCCTTTCAAGCTGAACCCAGGCTCTTGTTCCCCGCAAGTCGGGGCGGGGGGGGGGGGTACAAGAGCCCCCCGCTCGCCCCCAGCAGCAGTTTGCCCGGCAGAGCCTGGGGTCCGCCCGCGCGGGTCACAGAGGACTCGCACCGCACCGCCTGGCGCGCGGGGAGCCCCCCGGGGACACGCGCGGCGCTGCGGGCTGACTCTCCGCACGGGGATTGCGGGGCGAGGTCTCACTCCTGCCCCGCCGCAGCAGCCCCGCGCCGGGGAGCCCGGCTGCAGCAGCCTCCCTTTGCCGCTGGCAGGGCAGAGCCGGGCTGTGCCCTGAACCGGGCTCCTCTGCCCGCAGCCAGGAGCCCCGGGCCCCCGGAGGCGAGCGGCGGACTTACCGGCCCCACGCTGCAGCAGGCGGCGAGGAGAAGGAGCAGCAGGTTCCTCATCCCGAGAGCGCTCCCGAGCCAGACACATAGGGTCCGCGGGAGAGCCGCCCGCAGGCCCGGGACCGAGCCTCCCGCACACGTGGGCAGCCGGCACCTGCCCCGGCTGCTGCCCCTCAGCCAGTCACTCCCCGGGTCCCGTCCGCTTGCTCCTGCGCGGCCAACTTCCAGCCCAGACTGACACCACCTGCTTGCCCCGCTGCTGCTCCGGGCGGCTCCGCCTCTAGGCTCTGGCTGGCTTCCCGCCTTCCCTCTCCGCCTCTGCCCGCCGCTTCCTTCCCTAGGAGGAGCAAGGTACCTGCCCCTGTGGGGAGCATGGGCAACTACCTCCCCCTCACAGCTCTGGCCACCTATGGTGGGCATGGGCAACTACCTCCCCCTACAGCTCTGGCCACCTATGGGGGAGCATGGGCAACCCTCCTGGCCCCAGAGAGCCCTGGGCCGCCTATGGGGGGGGCACAGAACCATAGAAATGTAGGACTGGAAGGGACCTCAATAAGACATCTAGTCCAGTCCCCTGCTCTCAAGGCAGGACTAAGTAATAACTAGACCATTCCTGAAAGGTGTTTGTCAGCCTGTTCTTAAAAACCTTCACTGATGGAGATTCCATAACATCTCTAGCTTAGGAAGTTTTTCCTAATGTCCAATCTAAACCTCCCTTGCTCCAATTTAAACCCATTGCTTCTTGTCCTATCCTCAGAGGTTAAGAACAACAATTTTTTCACCCCCCCCCCGTAAATAACCTTTTATGTACTTGAAAACTGTTAAGTCCACCCTCAATCTTCTCTTCTCCAGACTAAACAAACCCAGTGTTTTCAATCTTGCCTCATAGGTCATGTTTTCTAGACCTTTAATTATTTTTGTTGCTTTTCTCTGGACTTTCTCCATTTGTCCACATCTTTATGAAATGTGGTGCCCAGAACTGGACACAATACTACAGCTGAGGCCTTACCAGAGTGAAAGAATTACTTCTCCTGTCTTGCTTACAACATTCCTGCTGATACATCCCAGAATGATGTTTACTTTTTTTCCAACAGTGTTACACTGTTGACTCATATTTAGCTTGTGATCCACTATAACCTCCAGATCCCTTTCCACAGTACTCCTTCCTTTTTTTGCAAGTGTTACACTGTTGACTCATATTTAGCTTGTGACCCACTATAACCTCCAGATCCCTTTCCACAGTACTCCTTCCTAGGCAGTCATTTCTCATTTTGTAGTGTGCAATTGATGGTTCCTTCCTAAGTGGAGTACTTTGCATCTGTCCTTATTGAATTTCAGCCCTTTACTTCTGACCACTTTTTCCAGATCATTTTGAATGTTAATCCTATCCTCCAACACTTGCAACTCCTCCCAGCTTTGCATCATCTGCAAACTTTATAAGTGTACTCTCTATGCCATTATCTAAATCCTTGATGAAGATATTGAACAAAACTGGACTCTGGACTGATCCCTGCAGGACCCCACTCGATATGCCCTTCCAGCTTGACTATGAACCACTGATAACAACTCTCTGTGAACATTTTTCCAGCCTGTTACGCACCCATCTTATATTAGCTCCATCTAGATTGTATTTCCCTAGTTTGTTTATGAGAAGGTCATGCAAGACAGTATCAAAAGCCTTACTAAAGTCAAGATATACCACGTCTACCTCCCCCCCCCATTCAGAAGGTTTGTTATCCTCCCTGAGTCCTGCGCCACTGCTGGGATGCATGGGTGTGACATGATCCCTGGGGTACAACCTGGAAGGGTGGGACAGCTGTGTTCCCTGCGCTTTAGCCTGGGCTGTCGCTCAGAAAGCAATGCCAATGAGAAGCAGCAACCCCCCTCCAGGTGCTGTGATCACTCAGCCATCAGCATGTGGAGCCCCACACCCAGCTGCATTACATGAATGCTCCCTGAGCTACTCATGAATCGTACACAGAGAGGCACCAGCCAATCACCCCAGCCTTGCACCCCAGCAATATAGCATCTTATACTGCTCAAGACTCCCTTGGGCAGTGCAAGCTCATTATTAGCTTGGCACTCCAGTGAAAGGGTAGTGGACATGCAACAGCTCTTGTTAACCTGAGCTGAGATTCCCCAACCACTTCAACCAAAACCCCAGTGTTTTAGGTAAAATATAAAACAGATTTATGGACTACAGAAAGATAAGATTTTAAGTGATTATAAGTAGCAGGCATAGAGATCTAAATTGGTTACCCTAAGAAATAAAAACAGCAACACAATCTAAATTCTAACTTCAACAGACTAAGCAAGATTTGAATCAAGCAGTCTCTCACCCTAATAGACGTTACAGGCAGCTCACAGTTTCAGACTGTACCCTGGGGATCCCATCACAATGAGCAATCCCCTTTCTTTCCAGGGGTCTCTGCAGGGCCGTCCCGAGCAATTCTGGGGCCCTAAGCAATGCCCCCATGGGGCAGGTGTGTGTGGGGCCCCAGGCCTCTGCTGGGGGGGAGCGGGTGGGCTGGCCCCAGGTCTCCGCGAGGGGGGGAGGGGTTGGCTTGGGGGGCAAGGAGGAATCACCCCCCAGCACTCACCGGCGGCAAGGCTGAGGCCGGGTTGCTGCACTCCTGCTGCCAGTGAGTGCAGGCCCAGCCCGGCTGCAGAGCTCAGGGGAGTGGGGGAGGAGCAGGGGCAGAGCTGGGCCTGTACTCACCGGCACTGGGAGTGCAGCAGCCGCTGGTGAGTGCTGTGGGGGGGCTGGGGCAGGGACGGAGCGGGATGGAGCAGGGGCGGAGGCCTGGGGAAGAGCCGGAGCAGGGGCTGAAGCAGCACGCAGCTGCACAGGGAACCAGGAAATTTGGGAACCAGGAAATTTGGGGCACCAAATTTCCTGGTGCCCTATGCAGCTGCGTGCTTTATGTATGGGTAAGGACGGCCCTGGGTCTGTGCTGCTACTGTGGTGAATGGGCTGCCTTCCCTCCCTCCATCGTAAGCAATCTAGGGAAACTCATAAAGGAAACTAGGGAAATGTGGTCTAGAGGAAATTACTATAAGGTGATTTCACATCTGGTTGAAAAGAGTAGTTACCAATGGTTCACTGTCTGACTGGAAGGATTTGTCAAGGAGGGTCTTGCAGGGGTTAGTCCTGGGTTCGGTACTACTCAATATTTTCATTAATGACTTGGATAATGGAGTTGTAGCCCAGTGGGCCAGCTTACCTGTATTATATTCATTGCTTTGTTATTTTGCTTTATTAGATTTAGTAGTAATGCAAGGAACCTACAGGCTTTTATCCTGTAAGATTTGGCTTTAGTAGATACTGTGAGGCTTGAGGCCTATAATCTTTGGTATAGATAAACTTCAGTAACTCATAAGTTATAGGGAACTAAAAGGAGCATGCAAGGGGGAACTTTGTCCGGAATACTGACATCAGCCACCCATAGAACACAGCAGACACCAGCACAAAGCATAGCTGACACCAGCATCCGGAAACTTCCGGACAGGACTTCCGACCGCAAAGCTGCCATGACAGCAAATTGACATGTATGCTAATAGGGTAACATCATACATATACTAACCTATAGAAAATGGACCCCTTGAGGGGAGGAAATACAAATAAGGACCTCTACTGAATATGCATTGGTCATGGCAGCATCAGCGTAACCTACTATAAAAGTAACATCCCAGGGACAGCAGATAGGTTGGAGAAATTTAGCCTTGGGAGGGGCCAGAGTGATGGCCACTGGGGAAGATGAGGACGATGATGGTGATGAGAAAGATAATGGTTAAGTATGAAAGATAAGGGTGTAAGTATGGACGTCCAAATGTAGTTTTGGTATTATCTCTATCTGCTTTGTTAAGTTTAAGTGTGTGTTTTATCTTTGCTAAATTATTAATAAATCATATATTTATATATTGAGAGAGTTTCTATAGTGTGAGTGTTATACCTGTGCACATCAGGGATCCCAAATTATATGATAACTTTATAATAATCTTACTGGGCCTGATCTTGTGACAAGAACATGTTAATCCTCAAGTTACAGTTATATTTACCCAACTTTGGGTCAGGCTACAGAGTGGAGAGTATGCAGATGACACCAAGATGGGAGAATTTGCTAGCACTTTGGGGAAAGGAACTGGATAAATTGGAGAATCGATCTGAAATGAACAAAATGAAATTTGATAAAGACAACTGCAAAGTTAGAAAGGAAAAATCAAATGCACAAATACAAAATGGGGAATAACTGGCCCAGGCAGTAGTACTGCTGAAAGGAAGCTGAGGGTTATAGTGGATCACAAATTGAACATGAATCAACAATGTGACACAGTTGCAAAAAAGGCTAATTCTATTCTGCGGTGTATTAACAGGAATGACATATGTAAGACACAGGGGGTACTAGTTCTGCTCTACTCGGCACTGATGAGGCTTCAATTGGAGTATTCTGTTCAAAGGACAAACCTACACGACAAAATTAAGATTACATCAATCAAAGTTATGTTGACGTTCAGCCACCACAGTAATTGAATCAGTCTTACATGTCTACACTTGTGTTGGGAGTGTGTTTCCTCACCAGGAGCCCTTGCACCGATTTAACTGCCAGTGTGGGGCATTGTGGGACAGTTTCTGAAAGGCAGCAACAGTCATTGTAAGCAACAGAGTGTCTACACTGACACCGTGTCAACCTAACTACATCGACTTATGTGCTCAACCAGGGCAAACCGCAAAGAATGGGGCAGACGATCTCCAAAACTGGGGGTTATTCTAATAATTGAAGTCACCAAGTCAGCAACAAAACAGCTTCTACAATACCTTACCGGTTATGCAGAAGCCAAAAACACAGCTCCCTTAAAGCAATCCAGCTCTGGGCTCCCACCCAGACAGCCAAGTCAAATATGGTGAGGATTACTTAAAATCTAGTTCACCATATATAAAATTCTACCAATCCTAAGGGATCGGACACACACTCACCAGGTGAATGAATATTTCAGATCTTACCAAAATACATGCTTACAACCAATTCTTATTAACTAAACTAAGATTTATTTAAAAAGAAAGAGAGTTACTGTGGTTAAAATATCATTATAAATGCAGATATGAATAAAGTTCTTAGTCAGTTTCATAGTAGAGATGGTGAACTGCTGATCTGTAGAAAGTTTTTCCAGAATCAGTTCCATAGATTATAATCCAATAAGCAGTCCATGTGCAGAATCTTTTTAAATTCTTCTATGAGAAATAGCAGGGTAATCCAGACTGGAGCTGGAGACCTGTCTTGCGATTCAAGCTTCCCTTGACCAAGCTTAAGCAGATCTGAGATGAAAAAAGGATCAGGTCCCATAGTTCTTTTATAGCTCTCTGGCAGGTTACAATAGCCTCTTGGGGCAGGTCACAGGAGGTATGCCTTGGACAAAGAACAGGTAATACACATTGTGGCAATACAAACTTGCATTTCAAACACTCTGGCCTATCTAACATGGCTTTGATAACTATCTACAAGAAACGGCCCTGTTTACCATTTCAATACTTCTCTAATATGTTCTTAAAAGGTTGATCTGGGTCACGTTAGCCTGCTGGTTGCTTAACCCTTTCTGACTCAGTGTCACACCTCTATACCCCTATCCCATCACCACTGATGTCTGTCCTACATGAATTGGTGGTCTCAGTCCACTTGCTAGTGTATAGGTGTCTATATTACAAAATCACTCTTCCCCCAAATTGCACCTTTGTTAGACGTATGATTAGAGAAGCAACGGACTGGGCCAGATTTGGGGCTGACAATTTGAGCCAGGCCTGAGGATCTTGACTTGCCTTGATCTGCATATAAAACTTATTGAGCTGTCATGAGATGCCATTGATTCTGACCCAAAAAATCTAGAATACCTATTAGTAAAGAGAAGTGGATGTTGTACTTTGGCTTTTGGTTGCAAATTGGAAAGTAGAATAAATCATAAACCTCTTTTTGCTATTACTGTGCTGTAATTACGTGTTATTAATTAGTATCCTTGCTAATCTGGAGAAGTGTCTGAGTTAGTTACACAAAACTGTTTCTCAAATAGTGCTATAGATTTGGAGACAATCAACCATAGACAAGTGATGGGCTAAAAAGGACAGCCTCTCTCTTTTTTGGAGAATGGAGAGGGTTGCACGGGAAGATTTTCTTTGTATTCAACTTGCTCACAAAGTTGCACTAGACAGACACAGACGGCCCTGCAATGTAAATATTAAAAATGATTAATAATACAGCTGCTCAGATGTTGAGCAAAGAAGAGAGAGGGGTGTGGTAAGAAAAGCAACTAACAGGAGGGTGTAAGAAGGAATAAATTAAGGTATCATAACCTTTGCTACAACCTGATCCAGTGCTCCTCTGAATAGACACCAGTCTGTTATGAGTGGACCCACATGCTGGGTCCCATGTGCTTCTAAGCCAACTGGATCCAGATAGAATCTAATCACTGTTGCTAGCTCTGGGACTCAAGGGTGCACTCCCAGGCTCAAACCTCTTGTCTGAACCCTTCGTGTCATTGAAGATTCTGCAGTCCAGCCTCTTTAGTCCTGGAAACCAGTGCCCCAGACCTCCTAGGCACCTAGTTGCTTACACATGCTCCCGCAGAGTTCCACCTGTAACAAGATCCAGAAACCCCAAGGGGAGAAAAGAAGAGTTAAATGCCCCCAAAATGTGCAGCTAAACAAACTCATTGCAAATTGTATTATTGTTCTATAGAAGTATATTGTGTAAGATCATTTATGAAAGCTTGTAAAGTTCTGAACTTGATGGTCATTATGAGATATCTGTACAGACTGTGGTTATGAATCTATGTATTTGTACAAAACCAGCTTCAGGTAACAATGCATTGTCCAGCCCAGGAAGAGACAGTGATGGACCATTAGAGTTAATGGAAAGACATTGAGACATTAAGTCAAAAGGAAATACCTCCAATTTGAATAAACACGAGTCACCATGGTCTGAGAGGAAATAAAAGGAAAAAGCCTTTTTAAAGGATGCTTGGAACTGAGGGGTTTTTATCCAGAATGGAGGGACAACCTTGAGGGGGGAGATTGCCAGGCCTGGAGGAGATGTTGGTGTCACCCTAAAAGAAGTAACTAGGCTAGCTAGTACTTGTAGGCATGCTACTGGTCTCAGGGAATTGAACCATAGCTGTGCAGCATTAAGGCACCTCGAGGTTAGAAAGCAGGCAGTGACAGAACCCCTTTCTGCTCAGGGTAGACCCCAAAACAGCACAGTGGCATAATCGCTGCAAGAGTGGCACCCCAATATCAGCAAACTGAGGTGCACACTCCAAATACTTGCTAAACCGACCCTAACAAATTCAAAAGGGAAGGAACAAAGTGCAAGCTTACAGTTTGTTATTTTATTTGCTTCATCTCCTGAACCCAAAATAAACCAAAGAAACAGCAGAATGAATAAGAGTCATTAGACAAAATGAATAAAAAACAGCTTGGGATTTATTTTTGAAATACGATGTCCTATAAGGGGAAATCAAGAGAGGATCTGAAAACGTTGCTCATTCAATATTTTGAGAAGCAGAAGGAGACTGCAGTGGGAAAACTAGCCAGCCCTTAAACTGCTGCAGGTGGCGGTTGCTCAGGTAGAGCTGGCCAAATTGCAGCTTCTCAGGGAACAGGAGGAACACAAGCACCATGACAGATGGCAGAGCTGAGAACCCAAGAGATGGTAGAAGAAACTGAATCACAAGAAAGAAAAGCAACAGTGGAAGCGGAAGCTCCCCTGTGGCTCATGGAGGCGATCCAGGCAGCCAAGGCCAAAGATGAGGCAGAGGAGCAAGCCCACCAATGATGGATTGAGGTGATTAAAGAAGAAGAGAGAGCACACAAGTGGCAAATGGATGCACAGGAAATGCAAATCTGAATACTGAAGCAACAAATAAGTATTCCCCACCCCAAGGGTAATTCCTTCCAGGACTCTACCAGCTGGGACAGACGGGGAAAACTTTCAAAGACTCAGACTCGATAGAAGAATATTTGCTTTTGAAAGAATATGCCAGGCCATTGGCATCTCAAAGGACAAAAAAATGTCTGTACTGGTTCCCAGAATTTTCAAGTAATTTCCAGGTCTTTACTGGCATGGCCTGAGGGAAGGTGGGAACTATGATAAATGTAAGGAAGCTATGTTGCTAGAATCATACTGTTTTAAGTTCAGAAACCTAAAGAAGCATGACAATATTGGTCATGAGGAGTTTGTGCACAAAATGAGTGATTATATGAGAAAACAGGTAAAAGGAAAAGGCGCAGGAGGAAAAGGGATTATAGGAAATGGTTTTTGTTTGTTCAAGAACACTTCTTTCATGCTTGCTCAGATGAAATCAGAGCAGCCATATGGGAGAAGTCTCCAGAAACAGTACATGTGGCCAGGGCCAGATTAAGGTTATGAGGGGCCTAAGGCTAATGGGAGGGAAGGGCCTAAGTATGAATTACATATTGCAAAAACAATTGTGAAATAATCAAACATTTCTCTACATACATATTTACATATTATTTATTTATGTAAAATTAACAAGTTTATTCTACTCTCACGACACTCAAGTCTTCAAACAGATACTTCTGAGTAAGAGGTAGCATGAGGGATGCTACACTGTCCTTCTCTTAGGCCTCCTTTCTCCGAGGTAGTGGAGTGTTCATCTCTATGAGGGTGATCACTGCAATATCCCCCATCCTGCTCACCTCTTTCCACCTTATGCTTCTACCCTCAGCTCTCCACATGGCACAGGGCAAAGCCAAGCCCTGCAGGTGTTTTCCCCAAGCTATGGACTCTACACCACATACCCTATCTCACTCTGACTGTAGTCTGGGAGGCAGCCAGCTTTTATTATGCAAAAGAAAACCACTCAGGTGTAAAATCTACTGAAATAGAGGAAGTAGTAGTGGGAAAATTACATGGGGTGGCATTGTATTTTAGGCTATCTTGCTCTGAAAGCTGCCTCCTAGTGTTGCATTGGCTGAGGACAATGAATTACTGTTTTCACATTGAACTCAAATATTATTTGTGGGATGATACCCAGTTTGTGTAGTTAATCTCCAGTGATTCACCACAACAGGCCATTCTGTCACCAAGCTCTTCCACAATTAGAATCATAGAATAGAATCATAAGACTGGAAAGGACCACAAGAGGTCATCTAGTGCGGTCCTTGTGTGATGGGTTTGGGCCCTTTGGGGTGTCACCTGATATGCTGGGGTGCCACTGAGTCAGCTTATTCTGCCAGCCTGGGTCCCCTTTACCTGGCCTTGCACACAAGCCTCTTCCAGTCAAGCACACAGACAGGGCCACACCCAGAGAGACAGAGAACTGCTCCAGAAAGATTCAGCCTTAGGGACTTGCCCCAACACCCTGGTTCCCACTCCCTTTCAGGGGTACAAACCCAAAGGTTTTATGAAATTCGCCCCCTCCCCCAATGTGGAGGGAGATATGCACAACTTCTCTCCGCCCCCCCGTTAGAAATTACATAAACTGGGTTATATTATAAACAAGAAATAAGTTTATTAACTACAAAAGGTGAATTTTAAGTGAATATAAGAGATAACAAGACAGAATAAAGCAGATCGCTGATCAGATAAAGCAAAATACGCAAGCTAAGTTCAATATATTTAAGCAACCGGTTACAAAATGTAAATTCTCACCCAAAATGTTATTTTAGGCAGGTTGCAAAGTTTCTACGGTTCAGAGTTCCAGTTATATTTCTTTTCAGACTGGACCCCTGTCATAAATATAAAGGGAAGGCTAACCACCTTTAAATCCCTCCTGGCCAGAGGAAAAACCCTTTCACCTGTAAAGGGTTAAGAAGCTAAAGATAACCTCGCTGGCACCTGACCAAAATGACCAATGAGGAGACAAGATACTTTCAAAGTGGGTGGGGGGAGGAGGAAACAAAGGGTCCTTTCTGTCTGTGTGTTGCTTTTGCCGAGACCAGAGCAGGAATGCAGGTCAGAACTCCTGTAAAGAGTTAATAAGCAATCTAGTTAGATATGCGTTAGATTCTGTTTTGTTTAAATGGCTGATAAAATAAGTTGTGCTGAATGGAATGTATATTCCTGTTTTTGTGTCTTTTTGTAACTTAAGGTTTAGCCTAGAGGGATTCTCTATATTTTGAATCTGATTACCCTGTAAGGTATTTACCATCCTGATTTTACAGAGGTGATTCTTTTACTTTTTCTTTAATTAAAATTCTTCTTTTAAGAACCTGATTGCTTTTTCATTGTTCTTAAGATCCAAGGGTTTGGGTCTGTGTTCACCTATGCAAATTGGTGAGGATTTTCATCAAGCCTTCCCCAGGAAAGGGGGTGTAGGGCTTGGGGGAATTTTGGGGGGGAAAGACGTTTCCAAGTGGGCTCTTTCCCGGTTATATTTGTTAGACGCTTGGTGGTGGTGGCAATAAAGTCCAGGGACAAAAGGTAAAACTTGGGGAAGTTTTAACCTAAGCTGGTAAAAATAAGCTTAGGGGGGTTTTCATGCAGGTCCCCTCATCTGTACCCTACAGTTCAGAGTGGGGAAGGAACCTTGACACCCTGTCTCAGTCTGGACTCCCCACCGCCTTCCTTTCAGGTGGCTTTTGCAGTCTTTCTTTTTGAGCAGACCATGGAGAGGAGGAGTCCTGTTTGCCTTCCTCCCCACCCTTAAATAGGATTTACATAAGGCGGGAATCCTTTGTTTCCCAAACTAGACCCCTCCCTCCCTTCCAGTGGAAAGTTACAAGAAGTCCCAACTCCCAGGTAATGTTTAGTATCAGGTGACAAGACCACCTGACTCTGTAGTATCACAGTGTCCATGAGTCATTGGCAGTATGAAGCATCCGCAAGAAGGCCAAGCCTTTTCACAGTCCATTGACCTCGCTGATGGGTCATCAGCCCTGTCTGGCTTTTCCATTGTTGTACCTGAAGTGTTAGCAGTGGGCATCACCCAAAGTAGCATAGTTGAAACAGACACATAGTCAATATTCCTAACTTCAGAGACAGAAATGATACAGGCATATAAATTGGATAATCACATTCAGTAAATTATAACCTTTCCAATGATATCTTACAAGACTCATCTTGCATGAAGCACATCTCAATTATGTCATATTCATATCATAAGCATATTTTCATAAAGAATATGGAGTGAAATGTCACATCCCGCACTCATGGCAGGACTAAGTATTATCTATTCTAGAATGTGTGATCAACAGCTCTGACATGAGGTTTTTTAAGCATGACTTTTGTGTGCGCCAGCCCCCATAGGTTTGCATTTGTTTGTTTTAAGCTTTCTGTAAGAAAAAGGTAATAGCTAGAAGGGACACAGATCTTTAGATGGTTGCCCAGTCATAATATTAAGCACTTCTGTAATATGTTAGCTCTTCAGAATCACTGTACAAACATTAAACAAACTTAATCTAAAGCCTTTCAGCTTTTGAATGAGTAGGCTAATGTAGTGCCCATCTTTAAAAAAGGGAAGAAGGAGGATCCTGGGAACTACAGGCCAGTCAGCCTCACCTCAGTCCCTGGAAAAATCATGGAGCAGGTCCTCGAGGAATCAATTCTGAAGCACTTAGAGGAGAGGAAAGTGATCAGGAACAGTCAGCATGGATTCACCAAGGGCAAGTCATGCCTGACTAATCTAATTGCCTTCTATGATGAGATAACTGGCCCTGTGGATGAAGGGAAAGCAGTGGACGTGTTGTTCCTTGACTTTAGCAAAGCTTTTGACACGGTCTCCCACAGTATTCTTGCCAGCAAGTTAAAGAAGTATGGGCTGGATGAATGGACTATAAGGTGGATAGAAAGCTGGCTAGACTGTCGGGCTCAACGGGTAGTGATCAATGGCTCCATGTCTAGTTGGCAGCTGGTATCAAGTGGAGTGCCCCAAGGGTCGGTCCTGGGGCCGATTTTGTTCAATATCTTCATAAATGATCTGGAGGATGGTGTGGATTGCACCCTCAGCAAGTTTGCAGATGACACTAAACTGGGAGGAGAGGTAGATGTGCTGGAGGGTAGGGATAGGATACAGAGGGACCTAGACAAATTGGAGGATTGGGCCAAAAGAAATCTGATGAGGTTCAACAAGGACAAGTGCAGAGTCCTGCACTTAGGACGGAAGAATCCCATGCACTGCTACAGACTAGGGACCGAATGGCTCGGCAGCAGTTCTGCAGAAAAGGACCTAGGGGTTACAGTGGACGAGAAGCTGGATGAGAGTCAACAGTGTGCCCTTGTTGCCAAGAAGGCCAATGGCATTTTGGGATGTATAAGTAGGGGTACTGCCAGCAGATCTAGGGACATGATTGTTCCCCTCTATTCGACACTGGTGAGGCCTCATCTGGAGTACTGTATCCAGTTTTGGGCCCCACACTACAAGAAGGATGTGGAAAAATTGGAAAGAGTCCAGCGGAGGGCAACAAAAATGATTAGGGGACTGGAACACATGAGTTATGAGGAGAGGCTGAGGGAACTGGGGATGTTTAGTCTACGGAAGAGAAGAATGAGGGGGGATTTGATAGCTGCTTTCAACTACCTGAAAGGGGGTTCCAAAGAGGATGGCTCTAGACTGTTCTCAGTGGTAGCAGATGACAGAACAAGGAGTAATGGTCTCAAGTTGCAGTGGGGGAGATTTAGGTTGGATATTAGGAAAAACTTTTTCACTAGGAGGGTGGTGAAACACTGGAATGCGTTACCTAGGGAAGTGGTAGAATCTCCTTCCTTAGAAGTTTTTAAGGTCAGTCTTGAGAAAGCCCTGGCTGGGATGATTTAATTGGGGATCGGTCCTGCTTTGAGCAGGGGGTTGGACTAGATGACCTCCTGAGGTCCCTTCCAACCCTGATATTCTATGATTCTATGAGTTGACAAAACAGAGCTATTCCCTGTTGTGTTCTCTGTCTCTGTCCTCCCCCACCCCCAACAAAAAGACTTCACTGAAAATCAGCATCTTAAAAGACCATTAATGATCTTTCAAAAGAACAGTCCAACCAAGGCTGCTGTAATGACACCCTTGTTACATCAGGTCTGGTGTTTGTTCAAGGCTGGTTCCTGTTTCACTTCCATGTGTAAATCAAGCAGACCTTGCTTATTTTTTCCCCCTCTAAGTTCTCATAGTTTAGGGGAAGAAAGTGAAGGAGATTCTAGTTATATCAGGTGTGAAAAAGCAGAAGGGATCAAAACCTATTCTTGTGCAAAAATCTGTTCTCCCTGAAGTCAATAAGGCTACACAGGTGTAACTGTCAGCAGGAATCGGCCTGCGTTCTCATTCCCTTCTTGAATCACATCCCATGCTTACCCAACATTTTCCACTTGCGAAAGAAGTTACTTTGAGTTGGCGCAGAAAAATGAGGACTAACTTCAGGTTTATTTAGCTTTAAGTTTTTGGAATGAAAATCAAAAGAAATCAAATGTGAGGTACTTTTATGATGGATTGAACTGCTCGAGAACCAGCAAATGGACACACCCTGCCTTTAGTGCTGCTGTAGTGACACCCTTGTTACATCACGTCTGGTGTTTTTTAAGGCTGGTGATGCTGTTTCATTGGCATGTGTAAATCAAGCAGACCTTGCTTATTTTTATTTAGCCAGTCTTTCTATCATAGCCTGCTAAGAAGTTGATTTAAAATCCTTGAGGGAGAGGGGAGGGAGAAACCTACAACATTGTGTGTTGAGCTTCCTCCAGTACTTTTGCAGCCCCTTAAAAGTACAAAGATGCATTGGCCTGTGGAACTAGGCTGAGCATAAGGAAAGAACTTGGTGGCCTGTGCATCTCAGTACAGAAAAATACATCCAAGAAAAAAAATTGGATTTCTTTGATTTTTAGTACAGTTCAATACAGTATTGAAAACAGTGCATCATAAATCTGAAGCTCCTCAATGGAAGGTATTGTAAAAGTTAAAGTACTGGTATCCAGAATGGGATGTTTTGCTTTGTTTTTCTTACAAATGTGTGGGAATTCATTCCTTATACATGCGGGGTGGGAGGGGATAGTTCTGGCTTGAGCTGGATAGAGTGTGTGGAGGTTCTGTGCAATCTTCCCACCCTAACTCTTCCCCCCAACACCCCGTTGCCCTGCCCCCCCATGGGCACTCACCAGTTGTCCAGAAACGGGACCCAGCACACACAGAAGATGACGGTGATGGGCACTAGGACCCAGGAGTCAGTGTCCTGGAGCTGCCTGCCAGCCTCAGTGGAGGAGAGGGACAGAGGGAGCCTCTTCCCTCCCTGACAGCTAAGCAGAGCTCCGGAAAAATTGGGGGTGGGGGGGTCAGAGGGGGACAATACTTGCTCAAACTACACCCACGGCTGGCATGGGTTCCTGTGGTAACAGGATTTTTAGTGTCCGGTCACCAGTGATAACCAGATACCTGGCAGTGTGTTCCTGCAGCACGGGGAGACGCAGACGGGAGGGAGCTGAAGCAGCAGGCTGCAGGCTGAGCTCCTTCCAAGCCACAGGGGCTGCTTTGCCTTTCCTGCTGGCAAGAGCTACGGGAGCAAGCTCGCTCCCCCTCCCTCACCCTGCCCCGGCCATACCCCATGCCTGACCAGTAGGGCCTAAAAAATAGGAGGGCCTAAGGGCATGGCTACACTTGCAGATGTAGAGCGCTTTGAGTTAAACCAGCCTTCAGAGAGAGCAGTAGGGAAAAGCGCTGCAGTCTGTCCACACTGACAGCTTCAAGCACACTGGCGTGGCCACATTTGCGGTACTTGCAGCGGCATTGGGAGTGGTGCATTATGGGCAGCTATCCCAGCATGCAAGTGACTGCAACGTGCTTTTCAAATGGGGGCGAGGGTGGAGTGTGACAGGGAGTGTGTTGTGTGTATGTGGGGGGAGAGAGAGTGGGTTTTGGGGGGGTCTGAGAGCATGTCAGCATGCTGTCTTGTAAGTTCAGACAGCAACAGACCCCCCCCCCCGGCCTCTCTCTCTCACACACAGCATTCCACACTAATGGTTGCTTTGTCTCGGAGCAGATAAGCAGCCGGTTGTCAGAAATGGAGCTTTCAAGGGGCATATCCGCATTCCTGCAGTGATTCAAAAACAATGACAAGAATGGCCACTTGACTTAAGGGGATAATGGGACGTTTCCAGATGCTAATCAGAGCACAGTAATGCAACACCTCGTTCACACTGGCGCCGCGACGCTCCAGCGGGGACACAGCAAACGTTATTCCACTTGCCGAGGTGGAGTACCAGCAGCGCTGTAACCACAGAGTCAGAGCGCTCTGCGTGCCTTGCCAGTGTGGACGGGTAGTGAGCTAGTGCGCCCGGGGCTCCTTTATTGCACTGTAACTCGCAAGTGTAGCCCTAAGACTATACCCTTATTAGCCTAATGGTTAATCCAGCCCTGCACGTGGCTGTTCAGGCTGCTGATTTGCATGTGCAGCAGACATGCCAAACCCACGAAAAAAAACACAGAAATTGGGCTTGTTTTTGGCTTATTGGCTTGTGAGTTGCTTGTTGGCTAGTTTTTGGCTTGTAGCTTGTTTGGCTTGTAGCTTATTGCTTCTTCTTTTTTTTAAATCAGCTCCTGGCAAGCAGGGGCAAGGGGGAGAGAGTCAGGGATGCACAGCGGGCCCACCACAGTCCCAGGCTGCACACCGGGGGGATCTTGTCACATAAAGTGTTGGGGAGGTCTTAGGGATTGGCTTGTTTTGAAATGGAATTAGCTTGATTTTTGGCTTATTGTGAAAGTTGGGGTGCTTATTTATTGTGTGAAAGTTGCCAACTGTGATGTTCAGGCCAGAATGGGTATTGAGTAAAAGCCCCAAAGGGAAGGCCAGAGGCCTGGTGTAAAAGTGGGTCCTAGATTTGTTCATGGAAGGAAGGAGGGAGGAGGCGAGGCCAAATATACCCCTAACAGGTACCCTGCAAGTAACCCCAACTGCAAACCTCCAGCCTAGGATGAGGGCCCATGAAAATGCTGTGTGTGTGATTCTACTGAACACATAATGAGATATTGCCCCAAACTCAAGCCCTGTCTTGCCCAGGTTAACAGAGCTATTGTGAGCGCAGGACACACAAAGGTCCCTGTGCGGGTGTTAATAAACTTGTAAGGTCTGAAACCATGGAGGCAGACAAGATGTTAATCAAAAATGCCAAGGTTAATGGCAGGGTATGCCAGGCATTGCAAGATACTGCCATGCAGATTTCACTGGTTAAAAGGGAGATGGGCAGAGTCTGACATGCTCCTAGGGGAAAATGTAAAGCTTCTTGCTTTGGGAACTTTTGAAATCATAGCACCCTTATCCCACATATTACTGGAGTGCACGTGGGTGAACTGTGATCTGAAATTGGGAATATGAGACCGTATTTTAGCAGACATTTTAGTTGGAAATGATATAATAACTGTGTATAAAGTTATTAATGTGGTAACCCGTGGGGAGAAAGTGTGAACCTTTGTCTGGTCCAGGGGAGAAAGAGACAGAGGGAAGACTACTTTCCCTGCATCATAGGGTAGGGACACATGGTCAGGGAATAGGGAAGGGGGTTAGCGCCTCTCATGGAGGCAGCCCCCCAAGTCAGCCAAGGGCAAGCAGCCCTGGTTAAGATTAAGGATGTTTCCCTGTAGAGCATTAGGGACGCGGTTCATAGTAATGCCCCTGTAGAGGATTATAGGGGGAGATTTTTTATGGAAGAGGGCAGGATATACAGGGAAGCCCCAATGGGAAAGAGCAAGGGCTCTGGGGAACCCCTTAAATAGTTCCTAGTGCCCAAAAAGCACAGGGCAGAATTGTTATGTTTAGCCCATGACTGTCCATTCACTGGACAAATACGAGTAGAGAGGACATTTAAAAGGCTTCAGAAAAATTACCAACATAGAAGAAAAGAATTACCGTAAATCCTGTGACTTGTACCAAAAGTGGGAAAAGACTATAGGTCTCCACAAAGTCCCCTTGCAGCCACTGGCTGTAATTGGAGAAGTATTCCACTGAGTTCTCATGGCCATTACTGGTCCATTCCATAAGCCATCCAAAAATGGTGAAAAATATATATTGGCAATAACGGACTTCACCATCAGATACCCAGAGACAATGGCCCTAGTCAATATAGAAGCAGAAACAGTGGCAACTGCACTCCTCTTCATATTTACAAGGGTAGGTTTTCCCAAATGAATCATGTCAGATTGTGGGTCAAATTTCATATCCCACATATTCTTTAAATTGTGGAAAAGGTGCAGGGTAAAACAATTAAAGTCTGCCCCATATTATCAAGAAATTAATGGGCTCATTGAAAGATTTAGCGGACACATAAATCCATGCTAACAATGCATGTAGGTAGGAAGGGAAGGCACTGGGATATGCTACTGTCTTTCCTATTGTTTGTTTACAAAGAGGTATCCCAAGAATCAACAGGGTTTGCCCTGTTCGACCGCCTATCTGGAAGGAAGGCCAGATCCCCTTAGATCCAGTCAGACATTTGTGGGAAGGTAACATTGACTCTGATGGGGAACTAGTGATTGAATGTGCATCTAAGTTCACAGGAAAGCTAAAATCCATTATAGAAATGGTACAGCATAATCTTAAGAAAAGGCAAGCTGTACAAAAAGCACGGTATGACAAAAAGTCATGTGAAAGAGCCTTTGATATAGGTGATTTTGTTATGTTATTAGCCCCCATAAAAAAAACATAAAATGCAAAACTCATGGGAGGCTCCCTTTGAAGTGATAGAGACTAAATGTTATCAATTACAGAAACCTTATGGTCAGGGCTTACACCATATTAATAGATTGAAGGTTTACCATAACAAGGATGCTATAGTAAATATGATCTGCTACACAAATGAGGACCTCAAAGTATCACCTCTCCTAGATTTGCTGTCTGAGAGTCAGGGAGAGGCCCCTTTAGAGAGCATTAATTTAAGTGAAGGGCTAACCCCATTAGAAAAGAAAGAAATCATGACTGTGTTACTGTGACATTCTATACCTTGGGGGAGCGTACTGTAACCCCCATATTCCTCATTTTCATATAATCATGATCTTACATATAAAGCATGCCTTGACGGTCATTATAAGATATGCATTCAGACAGTGGTTATGTTTGTGTATACAGAAAATTATGCTCATAATCTATACTACAAGTTCAGCTATACCTCACAGCAGTGTGGCGAGCTAACTGTGAGAGGTACCTCCCAAGCTAGGTATTAGCAGCTTTAGGTAGCAATCCATTGTCCAGCCCAGTAAAAGACAATGATGGACTGTTAGAGTTAATGGAAAGACATTGAGGGCCAGTCTATACTACAAAATTAAGTCGACCTAAATTACGTCACCATACAGCCATCGCATTAATTGCATGTCCACACTATGCTCTTTGTGTCAGCAGTACACATCTCACCAGAAGCGTTTGCACCGATTTAACTGTCAGTGTGAGATATTGTGGGATGGCTTCTGAAAGGCCGTAACAGTCAATGTAATCAAGGCAGTGTCTACACTGACACTGCATCAACCTAACTACATCGACCTGCGCACTACGCCTCTTATGGAGGTGGAGTTATTGTTGGTGTAGTCGGTGAGTTAGATCAGTGGGAGCTACATTTTAGTGTGGATGCTTACAGAATTAAGTTGAAAGAACGAGGCGTACTTGTGGCACCTTAGAGACTAACAAATGTATTTGAGCATAAGCTTTCATGGGCTAAAGCCCACTTCATCAGATGCATGCAGTGGAAAATACAGTAGGAAGATTATATATATATATTACACACACACACACACACACACACAGAGAACATAAAAAAATGGGGGTTGCCATACCAACCTAACAAGACTAATCGATTAAGGTGGGCTATTATCAGCAGGAGAAAAAAACTTTTGTAGTGATAATCAGGATGGCCCATTTCAAACAGTTTACAAGAAGGTGTGAGTAACAGTAGGGGGGAAATTAGCATGGGGAAATAGTTTTTACTTTGTGTAATGACTCATCCACTCCCAGTCTTTATTCAAGCCTAATTTAATGGTGTCCAGTTTGCAAATTAATTCCAGTTCTGCAGTTTCTCATTGGAGTCTGTTTTTGAAGTTTTTTTGTTGAAGAATTGCGACTTTTAGGTCTGTAATTGTGTGTCTGGAGGCATGTAGGTAAGTATAGTGGTCAGTAGGTTTCCGGCTATGGGTACCCACATGGCCCCACAGTATGCCAACATTTTTTATGGCTGACTTAGAACAACACTTCCTCAGCTCTCATCCCCTAACACCCCTACTCTACTTGTGCTACATTGATGACATCATCATCTGGACCCATGGAAAAGAAGCCCTTGAGGAATTCCACCATGATTTCAACAATTTCCATCCCACCATCAACCTCAGCCTGGACCAGTCCACACAAGAGATCCACTTCCTGGACCCTACAAAACAGCCTGGCTCCTGCCCCCTCTCCACCCTCCCTCACTTCCTGCCCCCTGACTGCCCCCCTCAGAACTGCTGACCCATCCAACCCCCCCTGCTCCCTGTCCCCTGACTGCCCTGACCCCTATTCACACCCCCGCCCCCCGGCAGGTCCCACGGGACTCCCACGCCGATCCAACCCCCCCGCTCCCTGTCCCCTGACTGCCCCCTGGGACCCTTTGCCCCTTATCCAACCCCCCCCCGCCCCGCTCTCCGCCCCCTTACCACGCCACTCAGAGCACGAGGACTGACAGCCGTGCCACCTGGCCAGAGCCAGCCATGCCACCACGCAATCTAGAGCGCCGAGGCAGGCCGGCGGCTCCCGCAGCCGCGCTGCCCAGCAGGAGCTCGTAGTCCTGCCGCCCAGAGCACTGGCGGCACGGTGAGCTGAGGCTGCAGGGGAGGGAGGACCGAAAGGGAGGGGCCGGGGACTAGCCTCCCCAGCTGGGAGTTCAAGGGCCGGGCAGGACAGACCCATGGACCGGATGTGGACCGCGGGCCATAGTTTGCCCAACTCTGCTCTAAGGAGATATTCTCAGTGAAAACTCTGGTCTTGATACAAAGCAGAGCTGTGGCCAAGTTGTGAAATTTGGATCCCTGTCTTCACATTCCTAACATCTGGGCATATTCACATCTGGAGTTTTGGTTTGGGTCCCATCTCAAAGAAAACAAACAAACATACACAAGTAATAACACTAAACAGCAATATGAGAAAAGACAAAATGTCCTAATCCCAGCAGATGAGAAGGAGGGAGAAAGCGTCTTGGGATGTCATGATGTTAAGTACTAATATTTGCACAATTTCATACCTTTGAGTATATTAGCAGATACTATGTGTGAATATACAAAATGTATGTTTATCTACACCAGTGGTTTTCAACCGTTTTTAATTTGCGGACCCCTAAAAAATTTCATATGGCGGTTTGGACCCCTTCAGAAATTCAACCGCCACCATAGAAGTCTTAGAGTGAAAATGGACTGAACAGAATTCAACTATAAATATTACATGTGCTCGACCCATCATTTGATGCAGCGTGAGAAAGGGCACTAAACTGTGGGCTTCTATAGTAACACTTCCCGGTTTTGACCTGTAGGTGAGGGTACTTCACATACTTTTGATTGATCAGAAAAACAGAATGCCTTTTCTGAGATCTGAAACTTTATTTTCATAGTCACCATTCATGGTCACCCTTAGACATAGTCTGTGGACCCCCAGGGGTCTGTGGACCATAGGTTGAAAACCACTGATCTACAGTATTTGCAATGTGATGCCATAATTTCTGAGGCTGTTATGTGCCGCTATTTAACCATTAGGGTGGATTACTTCTAGCACTGGCTTTTATTTCAGCCATGTCAGGAAAGAAAGATAAGAGTAAAGGACATTATGGAGGTTCAATACATCATTTTCTCCAAATGTTCCTTACTTCAGAGGGCCCCTGAGGCAAGTAGGCTGTGCAGAGGGCAAAGGACTTAGGGAGAAACCAGAGATATGAGATTTTACTGTAGCAGCCAAAATAAGTCTTGGTTTCTATTGTTTATCTCAAATCCATCTATGAGACTTCAAAGGATAATTTCACCCTCATTGTAATCAAAACTTTTAAACACCCTAATATTGCTGTCTCCTTTAAGAGAAAAATTCAACTGGCAAAAAAGTAGCAAATGGAGACTAAAGGTCTGTTTATACAGCATTTTGGAGCTCGTAGGAGTAAGCCTCCTAGCCTGGGTTGATGGACTTGGGCTGGAGCTAGTGCTCTAAAAACTAGCTGTGTAGACAGAGCTTTGAAGTTGCAGCTTGGGCTAGAGCCTGGGCTCTGAAGCCTAAGGAAGGGGATAGGTGTCAGAGCCCAAACTCCAACCTGAATACAACTTCAAAGTGCTGTCTACACAGCTATTTTTAAAGCACTAGTATGAGCCCTGCTAGCCGGAGTCTGTCGACCCAAGCTGGGAGGTTCGCTTCTGCTTGCTCCAATATTCTGCATAGATCTACCCAAACAGTCCAGTGGAATAGGAACTGAAGGATACTGGAATCATGATATGGGCTCCATATTTGTAAGTTTGTATGAATAATTTTCTCAAGTAGTAAAAGGATAAAAAGAAGTACAGTTTGAAACAAACCAGCAGCAAAGTGGAATTTGTGAGAAAACTCTATGTTCCTTAGATTTTTACTTTATCCAGCGTTGAGCAAGCCTTTTGTGCTAAGAACTTAACCTAGAAGTCTTTGGGTCTGATTCTACAAGGTCCTTGGAGATTCTTGAGGTGCCCTCAAGTATCACTGACTTCACTGGGCGTTCAAGATGCTTAGCATCTAGAAAGATCAGACCCGAACTCAGGAATAACTAAATTCTTACTCAGGACTGCTGGATTTGGGGCCTGATACTATTCCATTGAACTCAATGGCAACATTCCCATTGGCTTCAATGGAAACAGGTTCAAGCACTTGGCTCTCAAACAAAATAAATATTGCTCAGACCTAAAATTTCATAAATCATGTTGCCCTTTTCAAGCTGAGCATGTAGCTGGCTGGATTTAATATTAGTCAAACAAATGGTGATGCAGTCACCTCCTAATTTAAATACCTTTTAGCAGCCACTAATATAATGCAGGGCACCTCATATATCAAGTAACGATGTGCACTAAATAAATATGCCAGCAGTTAACTAACCAAATCTCCAGCACTTAAATGCCAGTTCAGTTTTTCCCCTGACTTAATGCTATTTTGGGTTTGAAAGCTTAGAAAATTAATCTTAAGAGATGCTTTTCCCCTGGCTTTAATACACAGAGTTTTTAACTAAATCACATGACTGATGAGTGGGAGACAAGTGTCAGAACACCAGACAAACAGTGACTCATCAGCTTCAGGATTCAAAATGAAGACCAGGTTTATTTAAACATAAATGGTCCGGATTTTCCACTGCTTTGCCCCTAGGGTAGTATTTCCATCTGAGCAAACTGAGTGCAGCGTGGGTGAAATGCTCTACCTTTCTGCTTTGATAGTGTTTTATACTTCCTTCACATAGGTGCAAATGACTGTACCACGTGAAAGACAGCAGATAGAACAGGGCCAGAGTATCCTAACAGGTGACTTTGGACAATAGATTCTTTAAGGTGGGACTGAAATGCTACAGCTCTGCCCAAGTAAAGGGCAGAACATAGCTATGCTAACTCAGGAGCAGGACAGGAACCAGTCTGATTTCCTTTCCCATTCATTCCCTGCCTTTCCCATTTTTATTAATTTATTTGCATGCCACATTTGCTAAAAATGCCTTAATTATTAACATTTTCTCATTTGAAAGAATCTTTGAGTCAAAAAAACTTGGCTTGCCTATGCAGCTCCATAACAATGTGACTCAAACAATATTACATTTGAACACATTGCATCCAAAGAGTAAAAGGAAATCAGTGCAGACTAGTGCAGGCAGAGGAACATTCGGAGATTAAATGATAACAATGGTACTGAGGCAATGCTAAGGTTACAGATTCTAAATGTGCAAAATCAAGTGCTCAAAAATTAGAAAATTCCAACAGCTAAATTTTTACCTGTACCGTTAACTTGCCCATCCTGGCCCATAATTCCTCTATGTTTATGTGGGCACATGTGCTAGGCCTAACTAAGCAGAATGTGAACAAAAAATTACAAATTTTAAAATTTAGTTGATGTTTCCCCCAATTTTTTCAGTAAAAATTCTAAATTTCAACAAGGAAATTTTCTAGTGCGCGTGTTCAGTACTTTATTTAGAACAAAAATCTTGGGGTTTTTTATCCTAATCAAGCAAAAACTCTACTCCTCAACGAAGGCTACATCTAAACCATTTTTCAAACTTCAGCTGTCTTAAGCCTGGTTAAAATAAAGTGTTTAGATTTTTTTAAGTGAGAATTCTTTTCTTTTTTTTTTTTACCTTCATCAGACTCAAAATGGCTGACAGGGATTTGCTCCCTCTTTTTAAGTGGATTTCCTTTAACCTTTACCAGATCTCCCCCCCCAATTTTTTTTTAAACCACCTCTGGCTGAATTGAAGCTTGACAAATTTCAGCTCTAAAAGAAATGTTTGGAAGAGTCCAGAATGGCTGAAAAGAAGGATTCTTAGTGGAGAAAGGAGAATATATTTTGATAAAGTAAGGCCCAATCCTGGGAGATGCAGACTGCTTCCTGAAGAGTGCTGATGTACCTCATCTCCCAGTGCTGTGGTGACCCACAGCAGCTCTCAAGATTAGGTTCCTAAAACCCCCATGGATACTGTTTTGTCATTTTAAAGTCTAATCCTGCAACGTGTTGAGCACCTCTTTTGTGAAGCATTAAGCACCCTTAACAGGGGCTTAGGGGACTCCTCAGCATTTTGGAGACAACACTCAGCGCCTTGCAGGATTGGGTCCCCAAAATGGAACGTTCAAGTGGTTTTGCTAACTCCAAATATTTATGCTTACAAAATGTATTTCGGTAACAAGTTCTGTACCATTTCGTTATGTTTTCCCTAGAATGACTCAGAAACAGAAATATAAGTTCATTTCCTGCAAGGTTTAGTGTTGCTAAATTAGATACATACCCTTGTTTATTATTTTTGCCCTAAACTGTTCCGGGAAGGGATAGCTCAGTGGTTTGAGCATTAGCCTACTAAACCCAGGGTTGTGAGCTCAATCGTTGAGAGAGCTATTTAGGGATCTGGGGGGGGGGGGGGGAAATTGGGGATTGGTCCTGCTTTGAGCAGGGGGTTGGACTAGATGATCTCCTGAGGTCCCTTCCAACTCTGATATTCTATGATTCCCTCTATAACAACCTTTTCAGACAGATAAATCTAATTTCCAGGTACTTCCTATCAAACTGTAAACAACCATAAACTAATTCAACCAACAAACAGAAGATAAATCCTCTCTCTGCCAGATTTCAATATATATAAATGGACAGCTAGTCAAACAAAAAACAAATACATGCCCTGTCTTTCACCATAAGTCTCTATTTCCATTTCCCACTCTAGACCAAGGAAAATAACCCAGATGTCCTCCTCAAGTTTTTTGGACCTGCAAGTGACTACAGGCACAAATATTAAGGGTTGGATAACTGCCTCATTTGTGCCCATCTACTCACTTGCAACACAGACAGACCCCGGTCGTCGGTGGGCAGAATCGAACCCTGGGGCCTCTGGAGCTTAGTGAATGAGCCTCTACTGCATGAGCTAAAAGCTATATGCCTGTTAGCTAAGGCTGTAGAGCAGACTCGTTAATCTCTCTCTGTAAGTGGTCTCGGTGCCACTAGATGGGATAGAACACCACACCCAGGAGGTGTGTGGGTTACACACTCATTTGACTTCAATGGGAGTTATGAAGAAAGTATTGTAACATTTACCTCTTAGTGGTTACCTTTGTGGTGCTGCAACAATCCAACTTATAAATAAGGACAGATCCCCTGAAACATTTAGTTTACTGAATCACAAGCCTGACAAATAGATAGCACAGGTTAAAGGTTTGGTTTTGTGCTCCCATACCCAGAATTTTTTGTACCACTGCTTAAGGGCCCCTTGACTCCAAATGAGCACGTCACAGAATGTGTTCAACTCTATAAAACCACAAATTCCCTGTGTCGGGGCACCTATTAGAGAAGAAGGCAGCAGCTGCTTTCATTGAAAAATAACCACACCATTTATTTTTCATTTATACCTATAATTGACCACTGCAACAGCCCCCTTGCTAGCCTCCTTGACTCTCGGTCTGCCCTTGCCCCAGTCCATACAAAATGCCACAAAGAAAGTTACCCTCCTTGGCCATCACAGTTATCAGTGGTTCACAGTCATGCTGGATGTAATGCGTGGGGTCCTGAAAGGATCAGTTCTGGGTCTGGTTCTGTTCAATATCTTCATCAATGATTTAGATAATGGCATAGAGAATACACTTATAAGGTTTGTGAATGATACCAAGCTGGAAGGGGTTGCAAGTGCTTTGGAGGATAGGATTAAATTTCAAAATAATCTGGGCAAACTGGAGAAATGGGCTGAAGTAAACACGATGAAATTCGATAAGGACAAATGTAAAGTACTCCACTAAGGAAGGAACAATCAATTGCACACATACAAAATGGGAAATGACTGCCTAGGAAGAAGTACTGTGGAAAGGGATCTGGGGGTCACAGTGGACCACAAGCTAAATATGAATCAACAGTGTAACACTATTGCAAAAAAAGTGAACATCATTCTGGGATGTATTAGCAGTAGTGTTGTAAGCAAGACACGAGAAGTAATTCTTCTGCTCTACTCCACACTAATTAGGCCTGAACTAGAGTATTGTGTCCAGTCTTGGGTGCCACATTTCAGGAAAGATGTGGACAAACTGGAGGAAGTCCAGAGAAGAGCAACAAAAATGATTAAAGGTCTAGAAAACATGACATATGAGGGAAGGTTGAAAACATTGGGTTTGTTTAGTCTGGAAAAGAGAAGGGGACATGATAACAGTTTTCAAGTACATAAAAGGCTGTTACAAGGAGGAAGGAGATAATTTGTTCTTCTTAACCTCTGAGGATAAGACAAGAAGTAATGAGCTTAAATTGCAGCAAGGGAGGTTCCCTTCCTAATTGTCAGGGTGGTTAAGCACTGGAATAAATTGCCTAGGGAGGCTGTGGAATCTCTATCATTGGAAATTTTTAAGAGCAGGTTTGACAAACACCTGTCAGGGATGATCTAGGTAACACTTAGTCCTGCCATGAGTGGAAGGAACTGGACTAGATGACCTCTCAAGGTCCCTTCCAGTCCTGTGATTCCCTCTTTGAATCCTTCCACTAGCTCTTCCCCTATCACACCAAATGCAAACTTGTAACCACTGTCAAAATTCAATAAAACTCTACCTTTTTCTTGTCTTGCATCCATCCCTGCCTCTTATGCTGTGCCAAGGTCCCCACCCACAATCACCCGTCTGTCAGCTTATCACATAAACACCTCTGTGCCTTCCTATGTGCTGACCCTAACTAACTAAGGTGCTTTTATGGCACCCATTACCATAGTAATGCCTCACTATATTTTCTGTCCTCACACCACCTTGGTGAGATAGGGGAGTGCTGTCATTCCATTTTACAGATGAGGAACAGAGGAACAGAAAGACTAAGTCCCTTGCACAAGGTCACCCATAAAGTCTGTCTGAGCAGGAAACTGACCCTCATGTCACTTTGACAGGGCTAGCCGCACCTCTCTCCCTTTTCTGGTCTGAGTGAACTCTTCGAGTATTTGGCTATATACCTTTACCTATCCCGGGGTAAAGTTTTGCAATTCTCCCACTCAGGGTACGTCTATATTGCAATGAAACACCGGCAGCTGGCCCGTGTCAGCTGACTCAAGCTCGTGGGGCTTAAGCTAAGGGGCTCTTTCACTGGGGTGTAGACATTCAAGATTAGTCTGCAGCCTGAGATCTAGAACACTCCGATGTGGCAGGGTACTAGAGCTCAAGCTCCAGCCTGAGCCAAGAAGTCTATACTGCAATTAAACAGCCCTGCAGCCCAAGCCTCAGTTAGCTGGCATAGGCCAGCCCTGGGTATCTAACTGTAGTGTAGACATAGGGCCCTGGGCTGCAGGATCTGATGTGTCAACCATTCTGACTCTGTAGGTCTGACAGTGTTCAGACACCTGTGGTTCTTCCTTTTGGAGGGTGTGACCAGTAGTCTACAATGACCAACAGTCTTCTTAAAACCAAGCTATTGTTATTTAGCAGTAGGAACAAAGCATTAGAGGAAAAAATAACATTAAAACAATCTACACACATGCCTATCTTACCTGAAGGTTTACCAGCTGCTGATGGCAGCCTACGGAGGCCTAACTTCTTCAGACACCCAGCAGGTGCCTTTGTCTCAGCCCCCATCTATCCATGAAGAGAGAGTGTTCCTTTTTAAACCTGCTACAGTTCTTTTGATATCTGGTTCCCAGGCCTTTTCCTGTTCTGGCACTGCCTTTTAATGCCTTGCTGAGACATGGCTTAGCTTGAGCTCTTCTCTTCCCCTTCCTGGTTGTTTTTCCTTACAATCTCCTGTTAGATGAAACCCAGATATTAATATAGAAAAAATCTCAATAACCAGGTGTAATAGTCCTCTGGTTGGGGAGCATGGCCTACTACCCCAACCCCTGACTGCCAAGGGACCCTGGACCCTCCCACTCCACTGGGCTCTGACCCAGGGCCCTTTGGGCTACCAGTGGTCTGGCAGCCAAGGCTGCTTAAAGTTGTCCTCCCTGGGCCACTTCCTTTCATCCTCCCCCTTGAGTCAGCTTAGTCCAAGGCTTTCCCGTGCTAGGAAAATCCAAACCAAATAAGTAAGAAGGGCTTATCAATGTCCAGGGTCCACAGGCAGGGGAGAGGGGGATACTTCCCCCTCTGAGTGCTTCTGGGGTGGGCCTCAGGGAGGCCCTGTAGGCAACTCTGTCAGAGCCACGCTGCTCTGCTCGGCTCAGCTCTGCCACCCAAATGAGCCCTTTCCCTCTCTTTTAATTCCTCCAGCAGATGGATCATTTGCTGTAGTTGTGGTGGGGCAGGGCTGGCTGAGCCCAAAATAATCCCTTAACCCCTTGTTGCCCAGGTCAAAACACAGTATAACTTATTGCAGAGCAGCTCCAATTCCATCACACCAAGGCCCCCCAGCTACCAGGCTAGAGTCCTAGCCACTGGATCTAGTTCTCATATAGAACCTTTCATCTGTAGATCTCAAAGCACTTTACAAAGGTCAATATATCACCCGCATTTTACAAACAAGAAACTGAAGCACACAGAGGTGAAGTGACTTGTCCAAGATTACACAGCATGCCAGTTGCACAACTGGGACTAGAACCTAGGTCTCCTGAATGTTGCTAGGCTACAGACACAAGGGACTATCTGCTAGGCCAGGGGTGGGCAAACTATGGCCCGCAGGCCCCATCCAGCCTGCCAGCCATTTTGATCCGGCCCTCGAGTTCCCACTGGGGAGTGGGATCTGGGGCTTGCCCCGCTCTGGCACTCCAGCCGGGGAGC
Organism: Natator depressus; assembly: GCF_965152275.1. Classification (NCBI taxonomy): domain Eukaryota; kingdom Metazoa; phylum Chordata; order Testudines; family Cheloniidae; genus Natator; species Natator depressus. The sequence continues at coordinate 242,495,144 of NC_134235.1, read as the reverse complement.
AGGGATGCAGGCTCTGGGCGGCATTTACCTCAAATGGCTCCCGGAAGCAGCAACGTGTCCCCCCTCCAGCTCCTACGCATAGGTGCAGCCAGGGCACTCCGCACACTGCCTCTGCCCCAAGCGCCACCCCTGCAGCTCTCATTGGCCGGGAACCATGGCCAATGAGAGCTGCAGGGGCGGCACCAGTGGACGGGGCAGTGCGCAGCAAAGCTGCCTGGCCGCACCTCCGCATAAGAGCCGGAGCGGGGATATGCTGCTGCTTCCAGGAACTGTTTGAGCCTGCACCCCTGAGCCACCCCCACACACCCCAACCCCCTTCTACAGCCCTGATCCCCATCCCACCCTCCGAACCCCTCGGTCCCAGCCTGCAGCACCCTCCTGCACCCCAAACCTCTCATCCCCAGCCCCACCCCAGAGCCTGCACCCCCAGCCAGAGCCCTCACTCCCCACCACATCCCACACCCCCTGCCCAAACCTGGAGCCCCCTCCTGCACCCTAAACTCCTAATTTCTGGCAGGGCCGGCTCTAGGCACCAGCAAAGCAAGCAGGTGCTTGGGGCGGCACTTACGCAGGGGCGGTATTCAGGCCATTTTTTTGTTTGTTTTTTTGTTTGGTGGCCGGCCCTGCAGGCACTCACCCAGGTAGACACTGTCCCGGCCCCAAGCTGACGCCGAAGTCCAGGTGGAAGAGCCTCAGCAGGTGGCCAAAGCTGGCCCCGGGACTGCGGTCCAGCAGCAACAGTGTGGGGGGCGCCCTGGGGCCGATGTGGTTCGCACCGCCGGCTACGGCCAAGCCATCTGGCGGGCTCTGACACATGGAGCACGGGACACTCAGGCTGGGGGCCGCCCTGTGAGATGCACGGAACCTGCAAGTGCTGCAGCCGGGGCTGGGTGAAGCTGCCTGAGCTGCCCAGGGGCTGCGACAGGGTGGCCAGGAGCAGCAGCGGGTCCATAGAGGGGACCGGTGCCTGGGGCACTGCTATGCAGGGCCCGCATCCCGCTCTCCAGGGCTCCGCTCCCCACCGGCCGCTCCCTCTGGGACTGCCCTGCCCCAGCTCCTCAGCCCCCTGCCACGGTGGTCCCCCCTGCTCTGGCCTCCCGATTCCCGGCCAGTCCTCAAGGCAGGAGCCCCTCCTGGAGGGACCCTGGGCTGAGGTGCACCCTGGGAGCCCCGCCGCTTACCCCAACCCTGCCAGCGCCGGACCGGCTGGAGGCGTGGGGGGAGACCCAGAGCTGGGGCGGCAGGGGGAGAGCCCAGGGCTGGGGCAGCAGGGGGGAGCCCAGGGCTGGGGCAGCAGGGGGGAGCCAATTTTTTTTTGCTTGGGGTGGCAAAAAACCTAGAGCTGGCCCTGATTTCTGGCCCCACCCTAGTGACCACATCCCCAGCCAGAGGGCCCCCCCCCACTCCAACCTGAACTCCAATTTCGTGAGCATTCAAGGCCTGCCATACAATTTCCATACCCAGACGTGCCCCTCGGGCCAAAAAGTTTGTCCATCCTTGTACTAGGCTACAGAAAAAAAAAGAAATAATGATCTCCTAAAAATTCTCTCTGAGATTAAACAGAGACCCCTGTCCAACATGCCGAAGAAAACCCTGCCAGAGATAATTATTATATTTCAACAACAAATCTGTAGTGCAGGAAATATAACATTCTTATCTGGTGTGTATGCTTCACTTGCTAATTTAAACAAGAAGCAAATCCTTTTTTGTGGCTGTTTTAACAGGAAGCAAAACTGCAGTATCTCCAGCTCAGTGCCAGTTACTTCATTATGAAGGTACATAAGTACCAAATGGATGAACTGGTTTGGAAAATATACTCCACCCTCCATATCAAGTTATAAACCTGAGGTAAACTGAAAAGACTAGATTAAGCAGATGACACAAGTCCATTAAAATATCATGTCAACCTGACCTTGTTTTAAGTGATTTCACTGTTTCACATGAACTTCTCTCCAAATAAAAAAGAGCATTAGTTTTCATGTTTCCATTTCCTTGGAGTTCCACTTATAAAATGTCATGTTTGATAGATATTTATATGAGCCACCTGAACTACAATTCCCATGAAACACTGAGGTGGGGCTTCCAAACTGAAGTATTTTGGTTTTAGGCTTTTTGGCAAAAAGTCCAATTTCCATGAGAAAGAAAAAAAAATTGATCAGCTCTCGTAATTAAACATTGGAACAACTTACTTAAGGATGTGGTGAATTCTCTATCACTTGAAGTTTTTAAAATCAACATTGGATGTCTTTCTAAAATAAGTACTCTAGCTAAACTGGAATTTATGGATTTGGTGTAGGAATCAGTTAGTGATATTCTGTGGCCTGTGTTATGCAGGAGATCAGATTAGATAATCATAATGGTCCAGTCTAACCTTAAAATCTATGATTTTGGCTAATTCCATTTTGCTGCCAGTAATTTTCTACACTCCACCCCCCCCTGAACTGTTTTACAAGTCTAAGACCTGAGGAGAAGGAAGGTCTTATCTGTGGTTAAGGCACTGCACTGGGACTCAGAAAATCAGGGTTGAATTTCTGGCTTTGGCACAGACTTTCTGCATGCCCTGGGGCCAGCTAGGAGTTTAGCTCCCACTTAGGCACCTGGATAAAAGTAGCCACATTTTCAAAAGCGCTCAGCACTCAGCAGCTCCCACTGCATATGTGTACACTGCAATTAGACACCCGCAGCTGGCCCATGCCATCTGACTCAGGCTCGGGCTAAGGGACTGTTTAACTGCATCCGATGAAGTGAGCTGTAGCTCACGAAAGCTTATGCTCAAATAAATTGGTTAGTCTCTAAGGTGCCACAAGTACTCCTTTTCTTTAGGCTCCGGATGCAGCCTGAGCTCTGGGACCCTTCCATCTTGCAGGGTCCTAGAGCCCGGGCTCCAGCCCAAGCCTGAACATCTACATGCAATTAAACAGGCAATTAGCCTGAGCCCTAGTCAGCTGGCGCGGGCCAGCCGTAGTGCCTAACTGCAGTGTAGACATACACACTGAGTGCAGTGTTTTACTCAAGGTGCCTTTAAATCACAAGGTAGCCTTAAATGTTTAGCAAGTATTACAGCTCATTTGTAAATGTTCCCAAATGTGTGTAGAAATTAGGGCTGTTGATTAATTGCAGTTAACTCACGCGATTAACTCAAAAAAAAAATGAATCGCAATTCATTGCAGTTTTAGTCGCACTGTTAAACAATAGAAAATCAATTGAAATTTATTAAATATTTTGGATGTTTTTCTACATTTTCATATATATTGTATTTTGTGTTGTAATTGAAATCAAAGTGTGTATTATTTTTACTACAAATATTTGCACTGTAAAAATGATAAAAGAAATAGTATTTTTCAATTTGCCTCATACAAGGACTGTAGTGCAATCTCTGTCATGAAAGTGTAACTTACAAATGTAGATTTTTTTTGTTACGTAACTGCACTCAAAAACAAACCAGCGTAAAACTTCGGAGCCTACAAGTCCATTCAGTCCTACTTCTTGTTCAGCCAATCGCTAAGACAAACAAGTTTGTTTACATTTACAGGAGATAATCCTGCCCTCTTCTTATTTACTATGTCACCAGAAAGTGAGAACAGGCATTTACATGGCACTTTTATAGCCAGCATTGCAAGATATTTACGTGCCAGATATGCTAAACATTTGTATGCCCCTTCATGCTTCGGCCACCATTCCAGAGGACATGCTTCCATGCAGATGACGCTCATTAAAAAAATAATGTGTTAATTAAATTTGTGATTGAACTCCTTGGGGAAGAATTGTATGTCCCCTGCTCTGTTTTATCTGCATTCTGCCATATATTTCATGTTATAGCAGTCTCAGATAATGACCCAGCACATGTTGTTCATTTTAACAACACTTTCACTGCAGATTTCACAAAATGCAAAGAAGGTACCAATGTGAGCTTTCTAAAGATAGCTACAGCACTCGACCCAAGGTTTAAGAATCTGGCGTGCCTTCCAAAATCTGAGAGGGATGAGGTGTGGAGCATGCTTTCAGAAGTCTTAAAAGAGCAACACTCCGATGCAGAAACTACAGAACACAAACCACCAAAAAAGAAAATCAACTGTCTGCTGGTGGCATCTGACTCAGATAATGAAAATGAACATGTGTCAGTCTGCACTGCTTTGGATTGGTATCAAGCAGAACCCATCATCAACATGGACGCATGTCCCCTGGAATGGTGGTTGAAGCATGAAGGGACATATGAATTTTTAGCGCATCTGGCACGTTAATATCTTGTGATGCCGGCTACAACAGTGCCATGAGAATGCCTGTTCTCACTTTCAGGTGACATTGTAATTAAGAAGCGGGCAGCATTATCTCCTGCAAATGTAAACAAACTTGTTTGTCTGAGCGATTGGCTGAACAAGAAGTAGGACTGAATGGACTTGCAGGCTCTAAAATTTTATATTGTTTTATTTTTCAATGCAGGGTTTTTTTGTGAATAATTCTACATTTGTAAGTTCAACTTTCATGATAAAGAGATTGCACTACAGTACTTGTATTAGGTGAATTGAAAAATATTTATTTTGTTTTTTTACAGTGCAAATTCTTGTAATAAAAATAAATATAAAGTGAGTACTGTACACTTTGTATACTGTGTTGCAATTGAAATCAATATATTTGAAAATGTAGAAAACATCCAAAATATTTAAATGGTATTCTATTATTGTTTAACAGTGCGATTAATCGCGATTAATTTTTTTAATTGCTTGACAACCCTAGTAGAAGTCTTTCAGTGCTGTGATGCTAATGTGAAAGTTGTTTTTAATATTTATATTACAGTAGAACCTAGATTGGGGCTTCATTTTGCTGGCATTGTGCAAACACAAACACCTCCTGCCCTGATGAGCTATGGATATAAAGCGGTATAGTGACATGGCCAAGGTTACACAGCAGATGAGTGACAGGGCCAGGAATAGAAAGCAGGTACCTTGACTCCCATGCCAGTGCCTCTGCCACTAGACCACACTGCCTCTCACAGTAGTACTATTGGTGGACATTAGACGCCATCTGGAGAACAGGCATGAACTCCTAGTCTCATTTTTCAAGTCAGCCTGTTCATGCAGCTGACACATCAGTGCCTAGATAATTCAGCGATGGTCACTGTTTAATATGATGAAGCCATTTATTAAAATAGCTTTACTAAAAGTTTTCTAACACAGTAAACTTAGTAATGTAAATGGGGACCTCAAAGTGTCAGCCACTTTCTTGTTCCTGTATGAAATTCACTGCTTTTTTAACATAAACCAGCAAACTTTTACTATAATTTTGGTTTGTTTTTGTCAAAGTCCATACTGCAAATCCTGTGTTGTTGGCTCTAAGTACCATTATAAGGATAGAAGTCATCTGGTTAGCACATGTTAGAACAAAAATGTCTGCATGTTTTGATTTTAAAATTTCACATTTTTAATACTCTGTGAAGATCTGGGTGTTGTCAAACTTCTAAAATCTGGGAGAAATCCAGATTTTTCTGGAATGTATTTGCTTTCTCAAAAGCTGTTAGTTGTGTGAGCAAAAAAAAGCACTCATTGTGATCATGTAAAAAGTATTGGATAAAAACTATGTTAAAAGAACATTAAGGCTGCAAACTGAAGCACTCAAAAGGTTAGGAAATGCCAGAATTAAAACAGAGTGAGCAATTTTAGTTCAGCCTCCCTGTGCTTATGTATTATGATACAGTCTTTAATTATATGATCACATTGTTCTCCACGGTACTGTGATTGGTTGGACCCCTTGGGATGCCACCTGCTGTGCTGACATACCACTGAGTCTACCTGTTCTGCCAGCATGGGCCCCCTGTAACCTGTCTTGCTGAGCCAGGATATTAAAGCCTCCTCTAGCACACAGACAGGCAGGGCCACACTCAGCTGCAGTTCAGCTCTGAGAAGACTCAGTTTAAGGGACTTGCCCAACCACACAGATGTCCACCTCCCTTGGAGTGCAGACCCAAAGATATATTATGAAACTGCCTCCTCCCTCAATCTGGAGGAAGGTATGCACAATTTCTTCCCCCCACCCCATTAGAAATTACAGAAACTGGGTTTAATAATAAACAAAACAATTTTTATTAACTACAAAAGGCAGATTTTAAGTGGTAAAATGGGTGGCACACAGAACAAGCAGATTACCTTAGTAAATAAACAAAAACCGCAGACGGAGCTTAACATACTAGATAGGTAGGATACAAATTAACAAATTCTCACCCTGTGATCTAAACAGGAAAAATCCCCTAGTTTGACAGTCTCTTACGTGGTATCACTGATGGTAATAACTGTCCTTTTGTGGGGAAGAGAAGAAATTAGTTGAGAAAACTGGAGCTGTTGTTGTCGCTGTTGTTAAAGTCCAATCCCAATTCATCCCAGGTGGTGTTTAGGATTCAGCCGGAGCTGGTAGAGATGGTAATGTCATCTGAGTCCCTCTCGCTGCAACCTGGTTAGACATCTCTCAGGATTAGGATGACAAAGGCCCAAGGTCCCAGGAGATGATGGGGGTGAAAGCCATGATAGTGAAGCTTGCTTCAGTAGCCTCTGTCTGTTACTCCACTATCTGCTCTTCCCCCCCCCGCCCCAAAAAAGCCTCTTTCCTTAAAGGACACAAAAAAGGAAGTGATGGGTGAAATAGACCATCCCTCATTATTTTGTCCTCCATTTAGGCCTAATGTCTAACACACCAATTTTGGCTCATTAATTTCCAGTTCCACATCTTCTGTTTTTACCAAGTATGATTTTTAATATAGTCCTTGAGTTATATCAGTAGCCTTTCTTTGTTTAGACTAATTCATTTTTTTCTGTCTTTCTTTCATACCTTTTCCCATTAACATTTATTATTATAGGTTATTGTGACATTTTATGAACTTTTACATATACTTCCCAAAAGTCCAACTCCACCTTCATATAGTGGGATGGTAGAAATGGGGCAAAAGGGGATTGCCCAGTAGGGTGAAGTATGATCATAAAATCATAGACAATTAGGGTTGGAAGAGATCTCAGGAGGTCATCTTGTCCAACCCCCTGCTCAAAGCAGGACCAACTCCAACTAAATCATCCCAGCCAGGGCTTTCTCAAGCCAGGCTTTAAAAACCTCTAAGGATGGAGATTCCACCACCTCCCTAGGTAACGCATTCCAGTGCTTAACCACCCTCCTAGTGAAATAGTTTTTCCTAATATCCAACCCAGACCTTCCACATTGTAACTTGAGACCATTGCTCCTTGTTCTGTCATATGCCACCACTGAGAACAGCCGAGCTCCATCCACTTTAGAACCCCCCCTTCAGATAGTTGAAGGTTGCTATCAAATCCCTCCTCACTCTTGGCTTCTGCAGCCTAAATAAGCCCAGTTCCCTCAGCCTCTCCTCATAAGTCATATGCCCCAGCCCCCTAATCATTTTTGTTGCCCTCTGCTGGACTCTCTCCAATTTGTCCATATCCTTTCTGTAGTGGGGGGCCCAAAACTGGATCCAGTACTCCAGATGTAGCCTCACCAGTGCCGAATAGATGGGAATAATCACTTCCCTCACTCTGCTGGCAATGCTCGTACCAATGCAGCCCAATATGCCATTAGCCTTCTTGGCAACAAGAGCACACTGTTGACTCATATCCAGCAATTCTGGTCCACTGTAATCCCCAGATCCTTTTCTGCTGAACTGCCGCTTAGCCAGTTGGTTCTCAGCCTGTAGCAGTCCATGGGATTCTTCCGTTTTAAGTGTAGGACTCTGCACTTGTCATTGTTTAACCTCATCAGATTTCTTTAGCCCAATCCTCCAATTTGTCTACGTCACTCTGGACCCTATCCCTACTCTCCAGTGTATTTACCTCTCCCCCCAGCTTAGTGTCATCTGCGAACTTGCTGAGGGTGCAATCCATCCCATCATCCAGATCATTAATGAAGATGTCGAACAAAATCAGCCCCTGGACAGACCCCTGGGGATCTCTGCTTGATACCGGCTGCCAACTAGACATCGAGACGTTGATCACTAACTGTTGAGCCTGACGATGTAACCAGCTTTCTAGCCACTTTATAGTCCATTCATCCAATCCATACTTTTTTAACTTGCTAGCAAAAATACTGTGGGAGACTGTATAAAAAGCTTTGGTTAAGTCAAGATATATCACGTCCACTGCTTTCCCCATATCCACAGAGCCAGTTATCTCATCATAGAAGGCAATCAGGTTGGTCAGGCATGACTTGCCCTTGGTGAATCCATGTTGACTGTTCCTGATCACCTTCCTCTCCTCCAAGTGCTTCAAAATGGATTCCTTGAGGACCTGCTTCATGATTTTTCCAGATACTGAGGTGTGGCTGACCGGTCTAGAATCTAGTTTCCCAGATTCTCCTTCTTCCCTTTTTTAAAGATGGGCACTATATTTGCCTTTTTTCCAATCGCGCGGGACCTCCTCTGGTCGCCACAAGTTTTCACAGATAATGGCCAATGGGTCTGCAATCACATCAGCCAACTCCCTCAGCACTCTCAGATGCATTAGATCTGGCCCCATGAACTTGTGCATGTCCAGCTTTTCTAAATAGTCCTTAAACTGTTCTTTCACCATTGAGGGCTGCTTAATTCCTCCCCATAGTGTGCTGCCCAGTGTAGCAGTCTGGGAGCTGACCTTGTCTGTGAAGACCAAGGCAAAAAAAGCATTGAGTACTTCAGCTTTTTCCACATCATCTGTCACTAGGTTGCCTCCCCTATTCAATAAGGGTCCCACACTTTCCCTGACCTTCTTATTGTTGCTAACATACCTGTTGAAACCCTTGTTGTTACCCTTCACATACCTTGCTAGCTGCAAGTCCAATTGTGCCTTGGCCTTCCTGATTACACCCCTGCATGCTCGAGCAGTGTTTTTATGCTCCTCCCTAGTCATCTGTCCAAAGTTTCTGCTTCTTGTAAGCTTCCATTTCTTAGCAAGTTTTGCTCTCTGGACCGCTATAGTAGCCATGAAAGTCTACAGAGATTCACTCCAAAACACCTGGCTAATAGGGCTCTGGCCAGGCGGAGCAGGCCAGGAAAATTTCAGTCCAAACCATTAAACTTTAGCAAAATTATAAGCAAGCGTTAACAGGTTCTAAAATGGATAGCGTTAGTCATCCTTAACTATAGGCTACTCTGATAACTCTGCCTATAATGAGACTTGCTAAAACAGCTAGATAGATCAAAATCAATCAGCAGCGCAATTTTAGCCTTATCATGATTACACTGATGAGGCTTTTAACAAGTAATCTGGTAATTTACAATTTACTACCATTGCTTACTAAATAGTTAGTAATTGTAGAAGTATATCACATCAAAAGTGCAGAAATTACTTTTCTTGATTTTTACAAAACAGTACAGGGATAGTTCAAGGTACTTTTCACATATGTTAATGTTTCAGCTGAGGCTGATACATTAGAAAGAACTGAAAGCAATGAGTGTCTTGCTGAGGAAGTGCAAAATGTGACAATATTAAATTACAATCTAGGTTTTTAAAGGAAATTTTATGGAATCCTGAAAATTCACTTGTTAAAAGGGTTTTATTGAAAGGTATTCAGCTGCTTGTGCAGATTTTTGACAGCAGCTTCATAAACTTGAGGGGAGAGGCTTATACAATGCAAAAACGAACACAGGTTACAGCCCTCCTTTTGTTCTTAGTTAAGCCAATAGGCAAAGTTATGTTTTCTTTAAAAAGAGCAAAATTAGGACTTCTATGCAGAATCTGCAAATCCAACACTTCTGAAACCTCAGAGGCAGTTGGCATTTCCCTGACTATCTTAAGACAAAATACAGTATTTTTCACTTACTAAACAGAGTTCAGCTCTCCCTTGCAAACAGATTTAGGCTATGTCTTAGGTACTGTACAATATACTCTCTTGCTTATACTCAATGGGCTAAATTCAGTGTCACTTATGCCCTATCCTGTGCCACTGAATGCAATAAGGATGCTCATGGTGCAAGAATTTTTACAAACAGTAAGAACTGAATAGAGAAGACTAATTTTTTTAAAAGATATTTTTTAAACCGTTTTACAGAATTCTACAGTAGTGATAGAATTCTCTATTCAAACCTATAGGGTGGTTAAAAGTTCTATAGAAAGAGTAGAGAGACAAAGTGGGCCAACTTCTGTTGGTGAGAGAGAGAAGCTTTCGAGTCACACAGAGCTCTTCTTCAGGTCTGGGACATGTACTCTGAGTGTCACAGCTAAATACAAGGTGGAACAGATTGCTTAGCATAAGTAGTTAACACATATTTCAAGGGACGAAGTGACCCATTAAAAAGCCTCTAGTCATCAGGGGGAAAGGAAGGAGGGAAGGCAACTGGGTCACAGTGTTTAGTGGGTTATAGATTGTTGTAATAAGCCACAAATCTAGTGTCTCTAACAGTCCGTGATTTTTAGTGTGTAGCGAAGTCATGAATTTAACTTCCCAGCCTCATCTTTTGAAAGTGTTGTGCAAGCTTCCTTTGAGGATGAGGACTGATAGGTCAGATATAGAGTGATCACTTTGTGAAAAGTGTTCACCCACAGGTGATAGGGTGTTTTTGTCATTTATAATTTTCCTACATGTGTTCATTCGAGAGCATAGTGATTGTCTAGTTTCATCCACACAGTTGTTATTGGGGCATTTAGTGCACTGGATGAGGTACACCACCTGTTGTGATAGGCATGTGTAGGGCCCATGGATCTTGAAAGGTGTGTTGTGGGGGGTGTTGATCATGGTAGTAGAGGAGATATGTCTGCAGATTTTGCATCTACAGGTTTTGTTCTGGCAAGGTCTGGTGCTGCTTTCAGTTGGTGCATCCTGGTCTGTGGGGTGCTTGCTTGTGACAATGAGCTTAGAGAGGTTGGGGGATTGTTTGAAGACCAGATGGGGGGGTTCAGGAAAGATTTCTTTCAGGATGGGGTCCCCATCAAGTATAGGTTGTAGCTGTTTCATGAGATCCCTTATGGGTTCCAGTGTGAGGTGGTAAGTAACAACTAGGAGTGTGTGCTTGGAGGGGGTTTTATTTCTGTATTGAAGCAGGTTCTCTCGGAGTATTTGGGTGGCCCATTCCATGATGCGATCTCCTTTTCTGGCGGAGTGTCCTTGTTTGGTGAAGGCAGTTTACAGTGTGTTAAGGTGTATATCTTGGATTTTTCCCTCAGAGCATATTCTGTGGTATCTGAGTGCTTGGCTGAAGATAACAGATTTCTTGGTGTGTTTGGGATGGTTACTGGATCTGTGAAGGTAGGCGCAGTGATCCATGGGTTTCTCGTATATAGCTGTCTGTAGGATTCCATTGTTGAAGCTGATCATGATGTTGAGGAAGCTGGTGCTAGCGTGGGAGTGTTCCTGAGGGAGTTTAATGGGTGGGTGGTAGTTGTTGAAGTTGTGGTGGAAATCCACGAGGGAGCTTAAGTCATCTGTCCAGAGGGTGAAAATATCATCAATGTAGCTCAGATATATCATTGGTTTTGTGGTGCATTTGTCCATAAATTCTTCTTCAAGGTGACCCATGAAGAGATTGGTATATTGGGGAGCCATCCTAGTACCCATGGCTGTTCCCATGGTTTGGACAAAGTGTGTGCTTTGAATGCAAAATTGTTATGAGTGAGGATAAAATGGATGAGTTTGGTGGTGTTTCAGGTGGATATCTAAGGGTTGTCCATTGTCTTATAATTATTTGAAGCAGGCAGCTATGGTGTCATTGTGAGGGATGTTGGTGTATACGGAAGTGACATCCATGGTGGCAAGGATAGTGTTCTGAGAAACGTTGTCAACTCTCCAGCACAACCTACTATAAAGAACTCAGAGAAGACCCCCACGCCACAATTTACCCAGGAATTTAAGGCTATCATCAAATTCTTCCCCAAACAGCAATCTCTCCCAAACAGCCAACATCAACACAGAAATTGAATACAGCATCTGATGTGCCAGCACATCTTTTGGAAGACTACTCAAATGAGTCTTCAATGATAGGGATCTACAAACAGGTACCAAGATCTTGGTTTACAAGGCAGTTGTCATCCCCACCCTTCTCTATGGGTGTGAGACCTGGGTAACCTACAGACAACATCTCAAGTGGCTGGAGTGGTTCCAGCAGCGCAGTCTCAGGAGGATTCTCAGGATCAGCTGGGAAGACCGACGCACTAACATCAGTGTTCTCTCTGCAGCCAACATCAGCAGTATAGAAGCACGGGTCATGAAATACCAACTCCGCTGGGCTGGCCACTGTGTACGTATGCCTGACACTCGCCTCCCAAAGCAAGTACTCTTCTCTCAGTTAAGTCAGGGAAGAAGGGCTCACGGAGGGCAGTGGAAATGTTTCAAAGACATACTGAAAGTACACCTTAAAAAGGGAGACATCAACCCAACAAACTGGGAGGACTCAGCGCGGAACAGAACACAGTGACGCTACACCATACACCAAGCCACAGCTCACTTTGAGGAGAACAGACGTGCTCATGAGACAGAGAAGCGACAAAGGAGGAAAGAAAGGGTACAACACTCCAGCCAACAACTATGTCTCCTCCACGATTACACTTGTCACTTCTGTGGGAAAATCTGCAGGGCAAGAACTGGGCTCCTCAACCACTTAAAAACTCACCAATGAACCCCCTTGGCAGACATCATCCTTGTATTGAGGGATAGGCAAAGAAGAAGAAGGAGAAGATCTTGTACAGAAATTTTCTTGTTACAAATTCTTGACTCTATGGGTAAGGCACTGGCTCCTGTTCAAACACTGTTCTGTAATGACTATGTGCTACTGTCACAGGGTACTCACTCACTGCAGGCAGTGCCTCCCCCTGGCTGCTCTGGGGAATTGCTCTCTTCCAGGTCCAATGCCTCCCTTTGAGGTCTCTCAACCCATTGTCCTCCCTCTCACTCTGTGGCCCCACTCTCATTCCAAGAGCTGCAGCTTCCTAATTATGATTCGGCCCTCCAGCCAGGTCATTACATGGTTTCCCTTTCCAGGGTACAGAGTCTCAATGGACCTGCTGTCCAGGCATTGCCACTCCATCCATGGCTGACAGGGGAACCCAGGCCCGCCCACTGCTCCAGGTTCCAGCCCAGAGACTCTATAACACCCAACCAAGGTCTGTTCAGTTCCCAACCTTGCTGCTCTCTCCCTGGGCTGCTTCCTACCCATCTCCCATAGAATTTCCCTCCACCCTTCTCCATTCTGGGTATGCCCTTCCCTCAGGGCCAGGCTCCTACTCTTTCCTTGGGTTCCCGCCTTTCTTCTCTAATGCACAAAGGGTGACTACAGACTTCCTCACAGCCACCGTTTCTGTTGCCAGCTGCATGGCTTTATACTAGAGCAGCCCACACCTGCTCAGCTGAGCTTCATCTTCTAGTCAGGGGTTGCTTCTCAGCCTAAACCCTTCATGTGTGGCCTATCTCACTAATTGCCCCTTGTCAGCTTCCTTAACCCTTTTGGGGCTGGTGTGGGGTGAACACCATATCACACCTATATACAGATGAACACTGTGGTCATTAACTGAGCAGCACATAGGTAACATCAGTGATACAATCAAGGATTGCTGGGTCCTAAAACACAGACCTGTCAACCACTGGAGCTAAATGAGAATCCTGTTCATCTAAATTTTGTATTAGGGTTCATATCATTTTTGTGTGGGCCAGCCACTAAAAGGAGACTTGATCACCAAACAACTTGAGCAGGCCCATCCAGGGAAAGGTAGTGACTGATGTACACACTAGTCAATATATTAATATCAATCATTTAAGCTTGTGGATGTTATTATTTGTATTACAGTAGCATTCAAAGGACCCAGTCAAAAAAAGAGCCCCTGGTCTTGTGTTCTGTACAAATACATCTTAAGAACCGGACTCTGGCCTGTAGAACAAAAGAGTATAACAAATAAATGAAGGGAATGGGGAAGGGCAGCAGAAGGAAACAGTGATCGCAACACATGGTTATATAGACTGACTGCATACACAACTGCAGCTTTAGAATCTCTATTTCATAAGATATCATTAATAAGAGATGTTAATAATGTATAGCAATTAAAAGGGGAATAGAATTACCCTCGAAAGAGAATATTCCCACACCACGCTGAGCTGATCACCTGCTGAAGGTGGTTGGGAGTGAGTAGCTAAAAGAAATCTTCTGGGGCTTGCTCAGTAGCCTAATGAACTGCCAAGCAAACTGGCTGTGCTCTCTCTGGGTCAGCTGGTGCAAGGGCAGAGGAAGTATCTCCTATCACTCACGTATTCACCTTCAGCTACTTTAACACTGACAAGTTCTGAGGGAATTTTGTCTCATCCCACTCGCCAGAAGAAAGGTGACCTGGAGGTCAGAGAGTGCAACATGCTTCTGTGTCATTAACTGTTTACCCTCATTATACTTCTGGCAGATGGATATTATCTCTCTTTTAAAGATGAGGAAAGACAGGGCCTTAAAGAATTTGTATTTTAATAATAAAAGGTTCTGTTTGTATCAGAATTAAATGCCTGCTTTTTTCACCCCCCTGAAGCCTAATCTTGATTCAAAAGCCTAAAGTTGTTCATCTCTGCTTGAAGATTTGTCAACACTTCGCTGCCTTACTTCCCAGCTGGACCAGGTGCCATAGCTCTTGTTTTGTAAGGTAGGTGGCTCACCATGATATGCTGATGTCATCAGGATGGCTGTTGTATGCACAGTATGTAGAGTGATGTCTGGATATGGAGGTGATCTGTGCTGACTGACTCTACTATGATAACCCTTAAAAGGAAATACAGGCAGTCCTGAAAATTGCGTCTAAGTCTAAATGTTGTAACTCGGAACCGCAGTACACTCCATTGTGGGACCGAGCGTCGTAAAGTCGAAACCAATTGTCGTAAGTCAAATCAGGGTGTCAATTCAGAAACGTTGTAAGAGCCGTTCATCGTAAGTCGAACGTCAAAGTCGAGGACTGCCTGTACATATGTGTAAAAAAATGTCCTTCTGTATAGGGACAGTGAATGCCAATTCTGGACCATAATACCTGCCTTTTTCTGTGTTGATAAGTGGGACTGTTTCTAGGAGACTCGGTATGGGTAAAACCAATTCAGAGAAAATAAAGTGGCCCCATCTCCTGGCTTCGTCCCCCCCGCACCTCTCCCTCCAACTGAACACACATTTTTTGGCTAATTTTTAAAAATGATATCTGCTTTTGCTTTCATTTGTGCTTCATGCAAGTCAGGCCCCATATACACTAGGAAATTACCTGTTGTTGACAATGGTTGTCAGTAATGGGTTCTCCCTACTCCCGTCAGTAAACTGGTGTTGAAAATGTTTTGTATGGTGGTGAAGAAGGGCTAAGCTATTTTCAACACCCATTACTGATAGCATGCTGGAACCCTATTCTTCTCCTGTCGCGTACAAGTAATTCCTACTGAAAGCAATGGGAGTGACTTATATCCTGTGAGGAGAGCAGAAAGCAAGTGTTCCACCCTGTGTCTAGCTCACTAGCTAATTTATTTTTCTGTTTTTTCAGGCAGAAAGGATGTGCAGCATTTCTTTGTCCTGCCTACCCAGTTGATAATCCATTGTTATACCCATCATCCCAGTTTCCCGTACTCAGTATGGGTAAAACCAATTCAGAGAAAATAAAGTGGCCCCATCTCCTGGCTTCATCCCCTCCACACCTCTGCCTCCAACTGAACACACATTTTTTGGCTAATTTTTAAAAATGATTTTAATTTTTGTTTTTATGCTGCCTGGATCCTCTTGGGACCAGAATGGGAATACCCTAAATGCTGTGAGAAATGCTCTTCTTTTGCTATTTACAACCTGTCCAGAAGCTGAAAGTACTGAAAATCTCACAACAAAGCCTGTTCTCACAAGACTGCCCAGCCCAATTTAGTGGGATAAATGTCCAGCCTTTTGGCTGCTTTTCTGTCCTGATCCTTTGACCCGTTTGTGGCTTACTTATCTTAGGTCTGTTCTGTCACTGCAAGGATGTCAGAATTCATTCCTTGCCCAGGCTCTCTCACAGGGTTAAATTTTACCCTCAGGGAGCATGCTGAGTTTTAGCCACTATAAATCAGGTGGAGTACCACTGAAAGTGGAAAGAGGCATATTAATGAAATATCCACCTAGTTGTGTGTTCCAGTGAAGAGGTGAAAATTACTTTCCTGGACACAACTGAGCTACACATCACTAAAGTGACATAAGGCAAAAGTCTGTTGAGTGGCTTTCAGAAATACAGTAGAAAGGGCATGTTTGATGTGAACAGATTCTTAATTTTTATATATTGTTTGTATTATTTTGAAGACATTTGGTGGAGGGGAAGGGGAGCCAGGCAAGAATAGTTGCTTATTTTATCCTAATATCTTCTTGAGTGGAAAAGTCCTATAGAATTTAATAAGGATGAAACCAGTAGGGTTCTACAGAAACCTAAAATTCCATAGAGTGAAATACAAGCCCTGTTGAAGTCAAAGGCAAAACTCCTATTGACTTCAGTGGGGTCAGGATTTCATCCATTAAATTTCGTAAATAATTAAATTCTTTCTCTCTCTCTTTCTTTCTCTCTCTCTTTCTTTCTGTTATAGAATTCTATCGCAGGGATACGAATCCTGATGAAATTATAGGGGTTGGTCCAAAACTACAGAAAAGTTAGCATTTGCTATTAAATTCTACAGGAGTTTTCCATATGGCTTTCTGACTCAGCTATTTTGATACTTTGCCAACTTTCTAAATAATCTCATGCATAAGTGCAATCTGGAAGAAGAAAAGCTGACATCCTGGAGTGACTAGCTTTTGGTTCAACTTTGGTACTCGATAGCAGTGGTTTTCAACCTGTGGTCCGCAGACCCCTGGATGTTCACAGACTATGTGTAAGGGGTCTGTGAATGGTGACTATGAAAATGAAGTTTCAGATGTCAGAAAAGGCATTCCATTTTTCTAATTAATCAAAAGTATGTGAATATCCCCACCTACAGATCAGACCCTGGAAGTGCTGTCGTTACCATAGAAGCCCACAGTTTAGTGCCCTCTCTCACACTGCATCAAATGCTCTGCCCAGCACGTGTAACATTTATAGTTGAATTCTGTTCAGTCAGTTTTCAGTTTAAGACATCTATGGTAAGGGTCCACGGACCAAAGGTTGAATTTCCAAAGGGGTCCGCACCTCCATTCAAAATTTTTTAAGGGTCCTCAAATGAAAAAAGAATGAAAACCACTCCTCTATGCAGCTCTCTCTGCTGACGCACAGGGACAGCCTCTGTATAACCAGCATAACACAATGAAATGGACACTAAAATCAATCCAAGCGAAGGGGCAAACCAAGGGTTCTGCATGAGTCAGCCTGTCTGTACATGCTGAGACTGTTTCAGATTCAGGTCTCTAAGTAAACAAAGAAGTTACTCATTTGGCGTTAATCTTTGTTAAGAGTCCATCCATTACCAGAATAGAAGAGGAGACTTTTAAAGTCCTAAAAGTTCGGGAGTTATGATGCTAAGCTATGTGCTTAATGTTAAACTGAGTTTTGACAGGTGTTAGCACATCAAGGACTAACTGGAGTACTATTATTATGGGAGCAGGAACAGGCTTTTAACCCCCGAAAGCCCCACCCGTGATTGGGTCCCATTGTGCTAGGTGTTAGACAAACACATGCTTAGAGACTGTCCATGCACTAAAGAGATTATTTAAATCAGAGATTCCCAGACTTCAGTGGTTCAGTAGCCAATCAGCATTACCCAAGAGAGCCACTGTACTGTGAATTCATTGTTTCGTTTAGTATAGTACTATTCATAATTTAAACAGTATGATGGGAAATATACATATATGTGTGTGTGTGTGTGTGTGTGTGTGTGTGTGTAATTATTCTCACAGCAAAGAAGTTAATAACTTAGTGTAAATTGATAACTTAATTGGTTAATAACATCGTAAAAGCATCCTGATTGGTTAATAACTTAGACTGGTTAATAATTAAATCACACGCTGTTCTAATATCATGTGCTACAAAGAGCTACTTGTGGCTTGCAAGCCGCAGTCTGACTATCACTGATCTAAACAGACAAGACAAAGGATGGGCTAGGAGACAAAGGTGAGGTGACTTGCCCAGTGTCAAATAACAGCCCAGTGATAGAGCCAGGAATAGAATCCAGGTTTCCCTGATTCCCAGTTCAGTGCCCTCACTACAGGACTACACTGCCTCTCAGGCCTGTGGCTTAATTATTCACGGTAGCAACTACAATTGTCAGGGAAGCTACAGTTAATGGTCTTCCAGGTGCAATTTGTGTTGCTGGGGAGAATATTTTATGTAGAGAGCACCGTGGGATTCCTTACCACCAAAAATCAGGATTAGCCAGAATCTTGCTACTTTTAAGATATGATGCAAGACCCATCTCACCACACAAGTTTTTTTACTAATAATGCAGCTTCAGAATGGCTCAGTAGCATTCCCCTGCCAGACAATCACCCAGGGCCAGCCTTTAGCCCTTGCAATGCCTTTAGCCTCAGACTTGTGTTATTTAGGGGAACTAGAATGTATAGGAAACGTAGCTTTTATTTTCTTTAAGAGTAGTAGTAAATGTTTAGTCCTCTTCCTTGCTAGGATTGCTTTACTGTAAAGCTATGCAAACCCGTTACTGGGGCTGAAAGGAACAACAGCTGAGCACTGGTTCTTTAGCAGGAGATCTGGGACAGTAAAGGTTCCTCTCCTCAACTTGCATGTAAAATACATCCATTAAATGTAGAGTGTATCCAGAGAGCTGTATTACTAACTCACCCAACACTCATCATCCTGACCTTTTACATATAGTATGAGCATACTGGGCAGGAATTATCTATATCTGCACATGTAAAGGGAGACTGGTGGTGAAAAAAGAAACCATTTTGCAGGCCTGCTGAATAACACTAAGGCTGGTTCTGCAATGATCTTCCATGATCCCACTTAGGATATCAGCTAAAATGACTAAAGTTGAGTTAATCTTGATTTACAAGGATGTAAATGAGAGAAAAATATGTCTGTCAAAGGATACCCATTTTAAACTTATATTTAAAAGGGATTTCTGGTTTTGAGACAGTAGGGCAGCCAGGGTAGAAATTACCTTGCATTAAATTACAGCTGCATTAAACACTGACGCTGGGATTTTCAAATGAAGCCTAAGGGAGTTGGACGACCAACTTGCACTGAAATTCATTGAGATTTGGGCACCTAACTCCTTTAGCCTTTGAAAATCCCAATATGAGTTATTAAAGCCCCACCCTGAAGAGTAGGATCTGATGTAATAAATGTATTATATTCATATCCTTAACACTCTTTTTATAGTAGTCTGTGTAATAGTGTAGTTGGGGGCATGGGGAGGTCACCTAAGGGGAGCAGTTTTGCTATGAAAAGTGCCTTTTGCATGTTTTGTTATATATATTTTCACAAACAGAGGAATTTTTACTGCAGTTTTAGTAGAACAAAAAATAGAAACATTTTATAGCACAGCTTTGTTTTTACTAATAAACCATTACATGAACACCCAGAACAAAGGGCCTAATCCAAAGTCCATTGAAGTCATTGGAAAGATACCCACTGGTCACGATCCGTTTATGAGTCTCTCTCTCTCTCTAACTAGGACAAGTTTGGAAAACAAGCTGTGATTTATCAGGGAGCACATGCTGATGAGCCAGCCAAATCTGGAACTTGGTGCACACTCCAGCACTACATTCCCAAGGTTTTTATTTACAAAAAGGAAGTCTGAATTTGGCCTAGAAGAATCAGATGAAATGTCAGCCGGTAGATAGATTAAACACTCTTCCAGACTTGATAGTCATTGAATGTTCTGTGCTCAGACTGTTCAGAAACTTTCAAACAAAGACGTAACCTTTGTTAGAGTCATGCCAAGAGACATCAATCTGGTCTTTTGCAACAGCAAAAAGTTATATTCTTTCATGGAGGGAAAAGAGACACATATTACAATAAAACTTTCAAAGAATTCACCCGATTACAAAACAGAACCAACTGAGAAAAAAGGGCCAAGTTTTAGTCTTGGGACTAGCAGTTAATTTGCTCTGCTTCTTAATGCACTTTTTACCAATGCAATGCAGCTAATGAATGGTATGATATGGGGAGGCAGAAGCCTCTGCCATAGCGAAAGCTAAGGGAGTCATTATAATGCTGATATTGATCCCTTTTTTGTAAATGGAAAAACTACCATCATGCTTTCAGTTTTTAGGGTTAAATCTCATTAACAACTACAGTGTTTTTTTAAAGTTTTGAATAATTAAAGTAGTTAATTTTTCATATTAAAACTAAAAGGCTTTTAAACGGGTCCTTTCTACTTGATAAGAAAAATGAGGTAGAGTTTGTGTTGTAGACTTGACCCCAAGCCCATTGAAGTCAATGTGCAGTCGAGAAGGGATGAGGAGGGAAAGAGGTGGCTTTTAAGCTATCTTTGCTCCTCCGGGGTTCTGATCGCTTCTGGGGCCAGCATAGCCCCTGGCCTCAGGTAGAGAAGCCTGGGAGCTGTACTTGTTTACAAAAGCCTCCACACAGAAACCTGTAGGTCAATCTGCAGCCCAGGATAGACAGAGTGCAAAGTGCTGTGGCCTCTCCCCTTTCTTTCCCTGACATGCCCCCTCTAACCTATGTCATGCCGCTGGTGTAGGGCTGCACTGTGGGCAGTGTATACCAGCCCCACGCCACTTCGGTGCCAATGGAATTCATTTCAAGGCCATGGTGACTCCTTTACAGCTGTGCTACATTGCTGGAATGGTATAATTATCTGGGTGGTGTAACATTTATCTGTCCTTGCTATTCGTTTCCTCAATGTTAAGTACTTGGGGTTTGTTACTGAGCTGATAGATATGTACACTGTCATTGAGCATACTTAATGGGTTTTTGAAATGAGGTTGTTTCACTTTTGGTATAAAATATTAATAATGTGGATAGTCTTCACTTCTGCATTCGTTTTTCTAGCATAACTTTCAGTTAGATAGCAATAAGAGGGTTTGTTTAATTTTCTTCTATCGTTATTACATTTGGATGCTAGCTTAATTATTTTAGCAACATTAATAATAGTCCCCCTTGGGGAATATAGTAACTGAACCATTTCTATGCTCCCTGTGTCTAAATGTCATGATGTGTAGTTAAGTTAATAGCATAATGCATTGTGTGTTGCATAAGCAATTAGGCTCTTTTCAGTGCCAGCACATTTCGTCCCTTACATATAATTAATATATGAAATGCATTGCGTTTTAGCTAGAAATTGGTCTTCAGTTAAATTTCTGAACACTCCCAGAGTCTGGGATGCTGGATTCATACCTGCAGTTGTGTCTTGGATCCAACTAGATCCAAAAACCCTGGAAGAGACTGATTTCTGCTTCATGGGCCTGGAAACGGCCTCAGCCTCTTGTAGCTCCTTCCACATGGGGCCTCCTGTTTATTATTTCTGTTATCTGGAAGGGAGGCCCCACGGCCTTTCATCCCCACCCTGTTTTTAGCCCACTTCATCCTTATCACCCACTCCCCATATTGTGTGTGTGTGAATGCTCTTTTGTTGAGGTTCTGCAGGGATGAGGCATTGCCTTGCTTTGGGGTGGGCCTGGGGACAGGAAGTGGCAAAGACACAAACTGGCTGCATTGTACACCAGCACTGCATGAGAGCTGGCTGGATTAGTCTGCAAAAATTGGGCTCCCACCAATTTTCCAAGGGGCTTCTCCAAACCAACTGCAACGGGAACCCAACCAGTGAGGTGGAACCAGAGAAGCAGTACGGAGACAGAAGCTGCCTGTGAGGATGGGAGGCACTGCTTACCACAAACTGTGATTTAAAAAAAGGCTAACAGTATGTTAGAAACAATTAGGAAAGGGATAGAAAATAAGTCAGAAAATATCATAATAGAACTATATAAATCCAAGATGCGCCCACACCTTGAATACCGTGCCCAGTTCTGGTTGACCTATCTCCAAAAGGATATTGTGGAACTGGAAAAGATTTAAAGAAGGGCAACAAAGATGGTCAGGGATATGGTATGGCTTCCATGTGAGGAAAGATTAAAAAGATTAGGGCTGTTCAGCTTAGAAAAGAGACAACAAAGGGAGAACATGATAGAGGGCTATAAAATCATGACTATTATGAAAAAAGCAAACAGAGAAGTATTATTTACCATTCACACAATACAAAAACCAGGGCTTACACCGTGAAATTAGGTGCAGGCAGCAGGTTTAATACAAACCAGAGGAAATACTTTTTCATACAACATACAACTAACCTGTGAAACTCATCACCATGGGATGTTGTAATAGCCAAAAGTATAACTGGGTTTAAAAAAAAAAAGTGGATAAGTTCATGGAGGTATGTGTATCAAAGGCTACTAGACAGGATGGCCAGGGATGTAACCCCAGGCTCTCACTACCCTGAACTTCTTACTATCAGAAGCTGGAAGTGGAAAACAGAGGTGGGTTACTCCATAATTGCCCTGCCTTGCATACTTCCCCTGAAGCTCTAACCCAGGCCATTGTCAGAAACAGGATGCTGGGCAAGATGAACCATGATCTGACCCAGTATGGCAACTCTTAGGTTCTTAATCTCTACAGGGCCTCTACTTCTGTGAGGATGCTTTTGAAGAAATTCTGAGGCAGACTTGGGTCTGAAACTGCACCACTGAAGTTAACAGCATTTTTTACATTGATTTCAGGAGAAGCAGGATCAGACTTTGTGGCCCTGATCCTGTATTTAAAACCATGCAGCCAAATCACTGCACACAGATAGAGCCCTGCTGACCACATTAGCACTCCACATGGGCACAGGGGTACACTTGCACAGTTCTGAACACAAGATCGTGGCCTGTATGAAGAAATGAATCTGGCAATCACTAGTCTATCTTTTTATGTTAATCACATGGTAGGAGTAGCAATCTCAGCCCAGGCTATTAGTCCAGCAAGTCCAGTATCCTGTCATCAGTAGTGGCCAATGTATGAGAACATAAGAATGGCCATAGTGGATCATACCAATGGTCCATCTAGCCCAGTATTCTGTCTTCTGACAGTGGCCAATGTCAGAGTCTTCAGAGGGAATGAACAGACAGGGTAGTTATCAAATGATCTATCCCCTGGGGTCCAGTCCCAGCTTTTGGCAGTCAGAGGCATAAGACACCCACAGCATGCATAGGTGTCAACTTCTGCTCCCACTGATGGGTGCTTGACCCCCCCCCGTCCCCACCCCTCCATGAGGCTCCACCCCTGTCCCCCTCCACCCTTGCCCCAAAGTCTCCGTCCCAACTCCGCCCCCTCCCTGCCCTATTCTGACTCCTTCCCCAAATGCCCGCCCCAGCCCCGCCTCCTCCCCTGAGCACACCAGGTTCCTGCTCCTCCCTCTCCCTCCCGGAGTGGCCAAACAGCTGTTTGGCGGCAGCTAGGCAGGAAGCGCTGGGAGGTAGGTGGAGGAGCGGGGATGCCGTGTGCTGGGAGGTAGGTGGAGGAGGCAGGGGAGGAGGTGGGGAAGAGGGGAGCTTGGCTGCCGGTGGGTGCAGAGCACCCACTAATTTTTCCCCATGCGTGCTCCAGCCTCCCGGAGCACCCACAGAGTAGGTGCCTATGACAGCATGCGGTTGCGTCCCTGGCCATTTTGACTAATAGCCAATGATGAACCTATCCTCCATGTAATACTTCAGAGGACTGTCAAGAAACAAAACCAGACCCAAACCCATAATGCAGCTAATTATGCAATTCTACACATAGGAAAATTCCCTCTTTAACCTTGAAGATGATATATTTACACCCTGAGTATGCAAATATTCTCCAGCCCTCCTTAAAAATCCTGTTGTAATGTTTGACAAGTTTAATGTTTGACTGTGTTATTGAAGCTCTCTCCTCCACTTGCCTGAGCTTGCATTCTTGTCTTTTTAATTTTTGTATCTATTGAACAGTTAGAGATAGATTCTATACATTCACTCATGCTAAGAACAGGTTACAACAAACACCTCTCAGGGTTGTAAGTATATTTGATCCTGCCTTAGTGCAGTGGGCTGGACCAGATGACCTCTTGAAGTACCTTCTGGCCCTACATTTCTATGATGAATGACACCTTGCTCCACAAAAGGTCTTGGTGAAAGCCATGGGACCACCTTATTTAAGATGAGCAAGAAAGGCTGAATCTAGCCTTCAGAAAACTAGTTCTCCATCCATACTTGCATATAGATATTCTACTTAAATAGCAGCAAGCATTAAATACCCAAACTCAAATGTAGCATTTAAACTGTGGCTTTCTTCAGAAACTGGTAAACAGAACTCATAACAGCCCCAAACTGTTATTTAAAATAAAGTAGAATTACAGGTAACTTTTGCTCAAAATTTAAATGATATAAATATGCAGAAATCCATATTGTGCAACATACAATAAAGAAGCATTTATATTCATCAACACTCCGACATTTACTGATGATTTGATAGGTTAGTAAAAGGACAACCAAGATGCAAATAAGTAGATATCAGTTAATGAGAATCAGCTTCTCTTGGCTAGCTCATGAAAGTGGAGCATAACTGACCATTAAACTCAATTTGCCATCTGTGCAAATCATTAGTGTGATTAACAAGATGCTATTAGAAGCTTATTATAGCAGGTGTCTATTAGCAGTCACTATAGTTTAGGTTACATTAAAGACCTCTTTTTTCCCATGCTTCTAATTTTCAGAAAAGTTTTCTTTTGGGGCTGAAATTTTCCATGTGTGTGTTGCAGGTTTGGGGAAGGCACAATGCTAACATCAGGTACCGTATTTCTTTCCCCTTCCTGTATCTCAGTTTACCTATCTGCTGTCGTACAGACCAGACAGAGTTTAGTCTTTTCAAGACATTATAAGATTACAAGTTCAAATGCAAAATTATTATGTGAAAGCAAATACATGCATTCTGCTACGCTACAGCTCTTCTCTGGGAGGGTTTACTCTTCTCTGTTGCATGGGAAACAGTTGATAGTCCCACATTCTCCTTCAAATTCCCTTTGAGTCTCTGCAGCAGCCTACAATTTGTACAGTCTGTAGTAATTCTACTCGTCTTCTTCTCCAGTGGAGTGATGGTGCCTACACTCTAAATCCAACAAAATGGTAAAGTCCCAGGAACATTATCCTTAGAAGACCCTGTTGGTTCTTGTGCTGCTACCCTGCTGAATTTTCCAGCCTGGGTCCCACTCCTTCTATTTATTAATTCCTCCTCCTGCCTTTGAGATCCCATTGGTTCCATTCTCAGAGAGTGCGTCTGGGACCGTGTCCTGCCAGGCAGCTTGCCCACAATGGAAATCACCCAAGTAGCTTTAAACAGCCAGTGAGCATGCTTCATGCCTGCCACAATTTCTGGCTGATTCTAGCCCACTCAGCAGTCATCTCACCAGCTCCAGCAAGTTTGCAGTCACAGAGTCCCCTAAAAAATAACTTATGTATGTATCCACCAGTTACACCACTAAATGTGGGAATGCAAGCATGCAGGTTACACATGGTTTGTTCCTGAAGGAGATTTATTATTGGTGGAGTGTGGAAAAGTTTAATGCTTACAGTCAACTGTGTGGTAGAGGGTAAAAACTTTTTCCTTATTGTAAGAAAATTTAAGATGCATGGCTCAAAAACAGAAGAAGTTTACATTTTATCGTTTCCAGCTCTCTAATTGTCACTGAGGACTACCCTCTTTCATTATTTTCAAAAAATAAAGGTAAACAAATAATGGATATACAAGTTTTTGAAAATTGGGTTAACACATTAGTGGTGTAGATATTAGTGGTGCTTCTTGGTTGCTTCTTGGTTGCATATATGCAAATGGACATTTGGAGGTTACTGAGGGATGCATCTGATTTTGATAGTACAATTGTGTAAGTTCATGAGACATTGTGGAAATAAACATTTTTCGGCCCCATTGAGCACACTGGCAGAGCCTGTCATAGGTGCTTAGAAGCCTAGCTTTGGCCTCGACCCCAGAAATCCTTGAGACCAAAAGTGTGAATAGAAATCTAAGGGTTTTTATAAAAGTAAATCTCTAGCCTCTCTCTTTGTAAAGATACCCTTGAAAAAGTAAACTGATGTTAACCCATGCAAACCACTTGTCAGTGTTTTTTCCTAAAATGCACAGGTTTTTCTTGTTTTCTCCCCGCATCCCCATCCAGTTGCCAGTGAAGAGCAATCTATTTTGTTTTCCTATGTAATCAAAAATTCTTTGGAGACAAGATCAGCCGGCAAAGAATCTTAGAAGTAATATTGCAAAAAGTGCGTAGAACAGTGCCTTAGAAATATGCAAAGAGAATTTCTAAATTCCCTCTTCAATTTTCTCCAATATATATATATATAACAAAATACACAGGGAGGGGCCAAAATTGAAACCAAATATCCTACTCCATTCTGACACAAGCTTTGCAAATGTGCCCTGAGTTTCAGAACTGTAACATAACCTGAGGGTGGAGGTATGTCAGTCCAAAAATTGTTAGCATGTGAGGCAGTAAATCCGCATGCAAGGCTCTTCAATCTTCTCTCATCCCACTACGTGTCAAGAGGCAAGTCCATCCCAAGAGATAGTAGTGAGAGCAGAGTGAGATTGGCTGGCCTCAGGATGGGACTGCTTCATCATAAAGTATCACGTTTCTTTCAATTTTGGGATGGCGGTTTTGTGTTTGTTTGTTTGTAAAACAGATTTCATTATGGAGCATTCAGGATTTTCCAGAGCATAATGGACATGCTCCATTTTGAATTTCTTGCTGTAATCCACTCAGTGTGCTAAACATTTCACTTTAGTTCAATTTCTTTTTTCTTTGTTGTAACTTGTGTTCCCTCACCTCTGATTCACTTCTGAGTGAGTGGTGACTAACTAGTTTTCTTTAGCAGAGCAATGGTCATACTACTGTCTCTTGCCTGTCATGCAGTGAAGTGGAAATACATATTTTGTGTGTGGAAACGGACACAAAGAAGTACCATCTGCATTACAGAATCCCTTTCCTGTTAGCATTGCTTCGAACCTAGTTATTTATTACATGCTTACAGAATACTTCACTTAGTCTTTGAAATCTAGAGCATATTTTGAACAATATCAAAATCACATATAACCTACGTTTACAAAGAGGACTCAGACAAAGTTACTGTTTCCTAAAGAAGCTCTTTCTAAACTGTGAAAGGGCTCAGTAGTTGTTGCAGCCATGTTGATATGAGAGAGACAAGGTGGGTGAGATAATATCTGTTGGTGGAAGAAAACATGTTTTTAAGCTTCAGAGAGCTCTTCTTCTGGTCTGGAAAAGGTAACCACAGCTAAATAGAATAGGTGGAACAGATCGTACCTCATCCAGTGCATCAAATGCTGCAATAATTATGTGGGTGAAACCAGACAATCACTATGCTCCCAAATGAACTCACGTAGAAAAACGATAAAAGAAAAAAAACACCCTATTACCAAAGGGCAAACAATTTTCACAAAGTGATCACTTCATTTCTGACCTACCAGTCCTCATCCTCAAAGGAAACCTGCACAACACCTTCAAAAGACAAGCCTGGGAACTTAAATTCATAACTCTGCTAGACAGTAAAAATCTACTCAACAGAGGACTCAACAGAAACACTGGTTTTATGGCTCATTGCAACAATTTGTAACCTACTAACCTTCCTTTGTCCTATGAATGCAGAGATGTTAATTGCCCACTTCATTTTAAATGATCTGCTGCAACATGTGTTAACCCCTTATGCTTAACAATCTGTCCCGTCTTGTATTTGACACTCTGGTTACCTTTTCCAGACCTGAAGAAGAGCTCTGTGAAGTTTGAAAGTATGTCTCTTCCATCAACAGAATTTGGTCCAATATCTCACTCACCTTGTCTCTCTCAAAGAACTCAGTAGTAATTAAACCAGCATCTATAAATTCTCAAGCTGCTTCAAAATAAGTGAACAAACTGCAAGCACAAAACTAAATCTGAGTTCACCAGGTGCAAAATACTGATTGTAACAAAGTACCACTGTTAGACTGTTCCCAGGCTTTTTTAGCCAATGATATCACACTATAACCTGATATTCTAATAAACCCATATGAACTAAATTCAGAGAATTAACCTTTAGTTGCTCTATTAAAAATGCCATTAAATGTAGAACAAGAATAATAACCATCTGTCTGCTAAAAGAAAAGGAGTACTTGTGGCACCTTAGAGACTAACAAATTTATTAGAGCATAAGCTTTCGTGAGTTACAGCTCACTTCATCGGATGCATTCAGTGGAAAATTCAGTATTTTCTCCTGAATGCATCCGATGAAGTGAGCTGTAGCTCACGAAAGCTTATGCTCAAATAAATTTGTTAGTATTTTCCACTGAATGCATCCGATGAAGTAAGCTGTAGCTCACAAAAGCTTATGCTCAAATAAATTTGTTAGTCTCTAAGGCGCCACAAGCACTCCTTTTCTTTTTGCGAATACAGACTAACACGGTTGCTACTTTGAAACCTGTCATCTGTCTGCTGTATCTTGGATATTTTAAAGTGCCATCTCCCTGGTATAGGACTTAATTCTGTACCTGGCCCAAACATATGCAGGCAATGGAGTCAGTGAGAGTTGTGCATTAATATGGACAGAGATTTTTTTCATTTATTTCAATTAAATGTAAAAAATGCCTAAACAAAATTTATAGGTCTCCTGACAATAATTACATTCACACCTACATAGGGATATCATCCCACTATGTTTAACACAACAACAAATAACATACCTGCTGATAAATGTAGCAGCAAAATGTACCTGTACTCCAATTCCCTTCCAATTCCACACCCTGAGCTCTCCCTTGAAGCCCTATAAAACAGATACCGTGTATCCTGTATCTGAGTGCCAGAGCTGCTCAGAAAATTTCATAGACATATTTTCCAACTATACCCAGAAATTATTCCCATGAAAATTTTCTCAGAAAATTGACCCACTCTATTGAGGGCAGAACTGGGTCTCTAATATCTATTGAAAGAAAATTCCATATTCAAGATGATGTGCAGCATCAGGCATTTGGTCCAGCGTTACCGCATGACTTGCCATCTAAACAGAGGGCACATGTTAGATGGGGGGGCGGGTGGTTTGATTGTTTTTTTTCCTTTGTTGTTATAAAGAATGCTAATGAGTGGCATCTAAGAGGGGAAAAATCTCCCTTGCAATTGCAGAACAGTCATGGGATACACGTCTCACCCCACTGGCACAGGGTGATTACAAAATGCACTCCTACCCATGCACTAATGGGGGCTGGTGTCTGTGCCCGCAGGGGAGGAGCAGTTTTAATATGTCTTGGACTCAATAATACCACTGACTAGCAGAGGCTCTTGAGAGATTTACTGATTCAAGTAAATCCTCCTGGTGCCCTGGCCATGCCTTCTGCCTCGCCGCTACCATTCGCTTTGTGGGACATGTTGTCTGGCTGTGGGCTGTCTACTAAGCTGGGCGGTTGTGGGCACCTTGCGCCACCACAAATCTGTCTAGGTGCACTTTCTCACTTTAGGAGCCCTTTGCCCTGGGTTACACAATAGCTCTCATCAGGCAAAAAATGACATAATTCAGAGATAAAACTAGCCCCATGGCCCTTGTAGGAAGCACTAATGAATTCCGTGGATTTTCATTTCCCTTCAAGAGGGTGTTTAAAAAACTGGTGGCATTCATTATTGAAGAGGTAGAGAAGAACCTTGCTGATTCTCTCTTTGCAAATCCTCGTGTGTTCACACCCCATATTTAATAGCAGAGGATGTACACATGTGTTAGTTTACAGTACTATAAAGCAGCAAAAGTAATCAGAAGTAGGCTACACTGCTCAAAATAAGTGAAGAGACTACAGATTGAATTCTGCTCTGAATTACACAGGTGTAAGTAAAGAGCAACTCCTTTGACTCCATCTCTCGTTTACATGGGGGAAACTCAAAGTTTAATATATTGTGCTACATTTTGTGATGCAGAATGGGAATTTTGCCTGAGTAATTCTTATAAGAGGATGACATGATTAGGCTCAATAATAATTCAAATGGGGAAAGCCACATTGTTCTGGTCTGCATAGAAGACTGAAAAGAACCCACAAACCTCCAACCTTTTCCCAGATGTATATATTTCTTTCTCTTCCCATAACTCTCATTGGTATTGAAATAATCTCTCACAAAACACACATGAGACCATGAATATAGTTTTGACTATCATCTGACATTTTTCAAGCAGTGCTTTAGGCAATGGTCAACCTCTAGTTGCCTGCGGCTAATTTTAGTTTGTTATAGCTGGTTTCTTTTGTTCACTTCACTAATTCATCATGGTGACTTCTCAGTGGTAGCTTTATAGCTGGCATCTCTGAAAGCTTCAGCTCTTCATTTCTTTTGTTATTATTTATCCTTAGCTGCCACTATCACAGTTGCACTACACATGGGAGCTGTTCTGGTCTCCCCTGTGAATTTTAAGATCAATATCAGAATTTTAAATGTACAATATCCATATTCAGCCATTTTAAAAATCAGTGATTTGCTAGGGCTTAATTTTGTTTTGCTATAAGTAATATATATTTAATTGCCCATGATGGCCACACTGGACCCATCACAGACCATATGGGAAAATCCTTATTTAAGCACTAGCAGATCCCTGCACCCACAAGAAGCAAAATGACTTTAATAGGGCACCAACTGCATGGTTCTCCTTGCTGATCAGAGCCTTACAAATCTTTTTAATAGGCAAATTTGGGGCTATTTTAGTGGATCCAAACTTCCCCTGGCTGCCCTGTATATGAACTAAAGTCTATACTCTAAAACTCCTTAAGAAAATATTTTAGTGCACATATGCAGGAAGCTGATTATTTTTTTTTCTTTTGTTTTTAAGAAAAATACTATTAATTGTCAAAATATCCCAGAATATTAATTTTATATTATGAAATCTGTGTGCAAAGTTTTCACTTAAAAAAAGGAGGCCACATCTGATGTAGCTTATAGATGTGCTAAACCTGGGGAGATTTGGTTTCTGGTGTAAACCTAAAGCAGGACAGGCTCAAATCTGGTTCTTATCCTGTCTGAATTCCCAAAGTTTGAAGTCTAGTGCAGAAGATTTGGACAAATAGTTCCGGTATCGGTCAATCAGCCTTTTAAAAAAAATCCACTAATTTACAATTCAATCACAGTTGCACAAGCACCACACAATAGGGATTGCTCAACTCTGTGACTCAGCAAAGCCCACCAGGAAGACATACCTGGGCTAGTATTTTCAAGGTACATGGACTGAGGGTATAAAATAAGAGACAATGGCACCATGCAATTACGTTTCTCCTCCCCTTACTCTGACAGTAACAAGAACGCTGGGAAGACCCTGACTTGAACTGAGGAGACTGGTCCCAGGCTTAAAGGGAAAGCCTGTGTATTAAGGACTGTAACTTACCTGCATCATCCAGTGGGGTGAGAAAAGCTGCTTGATTGAAATACTGCTTAGACTGATAAGGTTTAGGATTTAGACTGCGTGCTTACTTTTTATTTTCTTTGGTAACTTTCTCTGACCTTTTACACCAACCACTTATAATCACTTAAAATCTATCTTTCTCTAGTTAATAAACTTATTTTAATGTTTTATCTTAACCAGTGAGTTTGTCTGAAGTGCATGGAGAATCTGCCCAGGTTACAAAGGCTGGTGCATGTCCACTTTCCTTGGAAGAAGTGGTGAATTAGTTAATAAATTTGCCCTGCTCAAAAAAGGGGCTTAACCTGTGCAAGATGGTATATTCTTGGGGTGCAAGGCTGGGGGTTTGGAAGGTTTGCTGGTGTTTCCCTGTGTATAGTTCATGTACCTCTGCATGCTGGTGGCTGAGTGATAACAGTGCCTGGAGGGATTTGCTGCTTGTCATTGGCAAAGCATTGTGAGACACAGCCCAGGCTGGAGAGTTAAGGGATACAGTGGTCCCACAGTTCTAGGTTGTACTCCGGGGGTCCTGCCACACAGTCCTATGATGTGAATCCAGAATAACTACCTAGAAGTCAGTACAGTCATTCCAGATTTACACTGCTTTGAGATCAAGATAGGCCTTAATACTGTGTATCTGAAACAACTAACTTACTGAATCTCCTTTTTTGTGCTATTCTAATTTAAAGCTACTAGAAATGTTTTCCCTTTAAATTTAAATGTGTTTAAAAAATTAAATAACAGATTTACTGTTATTCAATAACACTGACTGAGATTCAAAACCATTAAAATAAGGGTATGCCTGATAGAGCCTTGTTAGCCCCATGGTGTTACTATAATATTTTTGCTTGTTCACCCATGCATCATTTCGTCTTCAACTATTTTTTTCCTTGTTAAAACAAGCTTATCATTTAAAAAAATAGAAATAACAGAGTTCTCTCACTGAAACGTAATACTTTAGAAGAGCTAACAACAGGGTATCAAAAAGAAATATATGATGACCTCTGTTTTAAAATCAACATAATCACACCAAGGAACAGAAAGTGAATGATCACTTAAATAAAAAAAGGTTCCTTCCACATAAAGAAGGAAAGAATGAGACAAATAATCCCTTTCTATTTGAACCATATGGTATAAAGTGAATAAGAGTGTAGGAATAGGCATCCAGACAGATTTATGTTTTAAATACACAGGGAAGCTCAGTGTTTTTCAGTGCTAATCAAATTCAGAAGGGACTCAGTCTTGGAAAAAGGAATATATATCCATAGATATTCCATTTACCATTCCAGTACTAAATGAGACAAGGCCCGGATTAACCAGTCTGTACTCGGTGCTCTCGCACAGAGTCTCCATCTCAGTGGGGCCTCTGACCACAAGAAAAAAAAAAACCTGAGTGCCACTGCCACCACATGCACCAGGTCACAGCTCCACTCACTCAGATTTGGCCTGGCTCCCCTATGTTGTGATGGAGAGATAGCTGGGCCAAACCAGAGCAGAGCTGCGACCCTGTGTGCCAGGCTGCAACACCACTCTGGTAGTGGTGGGGCCCAATTTGCATGGTGCAAGGTTCCCCAAAATTCTTTAATCTGGCCATGAGTGAGACACATGTTCAAAGTTAATTCCTTATTAGACATGAAAGAATAGATTCACTTAATATTTGGTATCAATAACAGTAAGCTAGGAAGCTCCCCCCAAAGAAAGAAAACATGTTCACTAATGGTACTTATTCACCTTATCTCTATAGACAAATGCTTCTCACAGCTACATAGGTAAAAATTCTGCA
Organism: Natator depressus; assembly: GCF_965152275.1. Lineage (NCBI taxonomy): Eukaryota > Metazoa > Chordata > Testudines > Cheloniidae > Natator > Natator depressus. The sequence continues at coordinate 242,462,088 of NC_134235.1, read as the reverse complement.
TAACTCCTGTCTAGTCAATGGAGTTACCTGGGATTGATAACGGTGTAACTGAGAACAAATTTTGACTCTTCATATAATTTGTTTGGTCCCTTCCGGTCCTTTTCAGACCCACTTAAGACAGATGGTTACTTGAGTTATTTTGTTTTGTGTACTTTCTTCCATTAGTAGGTTTTTTTGTTTTCTTTTTTCTTTTTGTGGGCCTTCATTTCTAAAATGGGCTGGCTTTAATCTGGTTCTCCAAAGCCATAATTTAAAGGGACCAGCAGGAGAGTGGGTTTGTGGGGGGGGGACACCTGGATTTGTGCTGGAAATGGCCCAACTTGATTATCATACACATTGTAAGGAGAGTGATCACTTTAGATAAGCTATTACCAGCAGGAGAGTGGGGTGGGGGGAGGTATTTTTTCATGCTTTCTGTGTATAAAAAGATCTTCTACACTTTCCACAGTATGCATCCGATGAAGTGAGCTGTAGCTCACGAAAGCTTATGCTCAAATAAATTGGTTAGTCTCTAAGGTGCCACAAGTACTCCTTTTCTTTCATCTCACCCTTATAACTTCTAAAAATCAGCTCCATACACTTTCTACAGAAAAATTTGTCAGCCCCCCCATAGACTACAGAACTTCAAAGCCAACATCTTCAAGTCATCCAGCCACATATGGTTCTGCCTCACTTCTCAATATGCCAAGCCCCAAACGTGGGATGCAATGTGTAACAAAGATCCAGTGTGACAGACACAAAATAATGGGAAAAAAATTAAAATGCTGTGGATTCATTCCTTCAGTGTTATTAACTTTTTCTATAAACTCAGTTTCATAATTACTTATATCTGGTGTAAATATTTCTCATAGATTCCAAGGCCAGAAGGGACCATTATGATCATCTAGTCTGACCTCCTGTATAACACAGACCATAGAACTTCCCCAAAATAATTCCTAGAGCAGATCTTTCAGAAAAACATTAAGAACATCTGACCATAAGACTGGTCATACTGGGTCAGACCAATGGTCCATATAGCTCAGCAGTTTTCAAATTGTGGGTCAGGACCCCAAAGTGGGTCGCAACCCCATTTTAATGGGGCCACCAGGACTGGCATTAGACTTGCCGGGGCCAAAGTCTAAGTCTGAACCCCAGTGCCCAGGGTCCGAAACACAAGGGCTTCAACCCTGGGCAGCGGGCTCTGGTTACAGGCCCCCCACTCGGGGCTGAAGCCCTTGGGCTTTGGCTTTACCCCCCCCCACCTTCCAGGCAGCAGGGCTTGGGCTTTAGCTTTGCTCCCCCATCCCCACCCCTGGTGGCGGGGCTTGGGTAGGCTCAGGCTTTGGTAGGCTCAGGCTTTGGTCTCCCCTCCTGGGGTCATATAGTGATTTTTGTTGTCAGTGGGGGTCATGGTGCAATGAAGTTTTAGAACCCCTGATCTAGCTCAGTATCCTGTCTTCCAATGGTGGACAGTTGCTTCAGAGAATGAACAGAACATGGCAATTATTGAGTGTTCCATCCCCATATAGTCCAGTCCCAGCTTCTGGCAGTCAGAGGTTTAGGAAACCCAGAGCATGGGGTTGCATCCCCGAGCATCTTGGCTAACAGCCATTGAGGGACCTATTCTCCATAAACGTATCTAATTCTTTTTGGAATCCAGTTATAGTTTTGACTTTCACGACATTCCCTGGCAGTGAGTTCCACAGGTTGAGTGTGAATTGTTGGAAGTACTTCCTTTTGTTTTTTTAAACCTGCTGCCTATTAATTTTATTGGGTGAATCCTAGTTTTTGTGTTATATGAAGGGGTAAATAACACTTCCCCCTCGCCATTCATAATTTAATTCTCAATCATAGAAGTGTAGGACTGGAAAGGAGCTCAATAGGTCATTTAGTCCAGTTCCCTGTACTCAATGCAGGATTTAGCAATAACTAGACCATTCCTGATAGGTGCTTGTCTAACCAGTTCTTAAAATCCTCCAGTGATGGAGATTCCACAGCCTTCCCAGACAATTTGTCTCAGTGTTTAAATATTCTGACAGGAAGTTTTTCCTAATGTCCAACGTTAACTGCCTTTACTGCAATTTAAGCCCATTGCTTCTTGTCCTATCCTCAGAGGATAAGGAGAACAATTTTTCACCCTCCTCCTTGTAACAACCTTTTATGTACTTGAAAACTGTTATCATGTTCCCCCTCAGTCTTCTCTTTTCCAGACTAAACAAACCCATTTTTTTCAATCTTTCCTCATAGGTCATGTTTTCTAGACCTTTAATCATTTTTGTCACTCTCCTCCGGAATTTCTCCAATGTGTCCACATCTTTCCTGAAATGTGGCACCCAGAACTGGACACAATTCTCCAGTTCAGGCTTTACCAGGGTGGAATAGAGTGGAAGAATTACTTCTCATGTCTTGCTTACAACGCTAATACAACCCAGAATGATATTTGCTTTTTTTGCAACAATGTGACACTATTGACTCATATTTAGTTTTTGATACCCTATGATCCCCAGATCCCTTTTCACAGTACTCCTTCCGAGACAGTCATTTCCCATTTTGTATGTGTGCAATTGGTTGTTTTCTTCCTAAGTGGAATACTTTGGATTTGTCCTTATTGTATTTCATCCTATTTATTTCAGATCATATTTCCAGTTTGTCAAGATAATTTCGAATTTTAATCCTATCCTCCAAAGCACTTGCAACCCCTCCCCCCCACCAGCTTGATATCATCCACAAATTTTATAAGTGTACTCTCTACGACATTATCTAAATCATTTATGAAGATATTGAACAGAACTGGATTCAGGACCAATCCCTGTAGGACCTCACTTGATATGCCCTTCCAGCTTGACTGTGAACCAGTGACATCTTTGTTCTGGGAGCAGTTTTCCAACCAGTTATGGATCCACTTTATAGTAGCTCCCTCTAGTCTATAGTTCACTAGTTTGTTTATGAGAAGGTCATGCAAGACAGGATCAAAAGCCTTACTAAAGTCAAGAAATACCACATCTACCACTTCCTCCTATCCACAAGGCTTGTTTAGCATGTCAAAGAAAACTATTAGGTTGGCTGGACATGATTTGTTCTTGACAAATCCATGCTGACAGTTACTTATCACCTTGTTACCTTCTAGGTGTTTGCAAATTGATTGCTTGATTATTTGCTCTATTATCTTTCTGGGTAATGAAGTTGAGGTGACTGGTCTGTAATTCCCTGGGTTGTTCTTATTCCCCTCTTTATAGATTGGTACTATATTTGCCAGTCATATCTCTCCTTAGTTGTCTCTTTTCTAAGATGAACTATTTAATTTCTATTGAGTCTATTTAATTTCTTCTTGTCTGGAAGTTATTCCATACTCCTAGTAATTTTTGTTGCCCTTCTCTGTACCTTTTCCAATTCTAATATATCTTTTTTGAGATGGTGTGACCAGAATTGGACTTAGTAGTCAAGGTTTGGCCATACCATGGGTTTATATTGCTCCATTATGATATTTTCTGTCTTATTATCTATCCCTTTCCTAATGGTTCCTAACATTCCATTTGCTTTCTTGACTGCCACTTCACATTGACCTGATGTTTTCAGAGAACTAGCCACAAGGACTCCAAGATCTCTTTTTTGAGTGGTAACAGCTAATTTAACCCCATCATTTTGTATGTACAGTTGGGATTATATTTTTGAATGTTCATTATTATGCACTTGTCAACACTGAATTTCATCCGCCATTTTGTTGCCTAGTCACCCAGTTTTGTGAGATCTCTTTATAATTCTTCACAATGAGCTTTGGACTTAACTATCTTGAGTAATATCGTATCATCTGCTAACTTTGTCACCTCACTGTTTATCCCCTTTTCCGGATTATTTATGAATATGTTGAACAGGCCAGGTCCCAGTACAGATCTTTGGGGGACCCCACGATTTACCACTCTCCCCTGTGAAAACTGACCATTTATTTCTTTATGTCATATCTTTTAACCAGTTACTTATCCATGAGAGGACCTTCCCTCTTATCCTATGACTGCTTAGTTTGCATAAGAGCCTTCAGTGTGGGACCTTGCCAAAGGCTTTCTGAAAGTCTAAGTATGCTATATTCACTGAATCACCCTTGTCCACGTGCTGTTGACACTCTAATATATTGGTGAGATGATTTTCCTTTACAAAAGTTATGTTGACTCTTCCCCATGTATCTGACAACTCTGTTCTTTAGTATAGTTTCAACCAATTTGCCTGGTAATAAAGTTAAATTTACCGGCCTGTAATTGCCAGGATTTCCACTAGATCATTTTAAAAACATTAGCTATCCTCCAGTCATTTGGTACAGACGCTGATTTAAGCAATAGGTTACATTCAATCTTGATATTTAAATTGCTAGTGATGGAGAATCCACCACAACCCTCAGTAAATTATTCCAAAGGTAAAAAATTATGCCTTATTTCCAGTCTGAATTTCTCTGGCTTCAACTTCCAGCCAAGGGAATGTGTTACTCTTTCTCTACTAGTTTGAAGAGCCCATTATCAAATATGTGTTCCCCATGTAGGTACTTATAAACTGTAATCAAGTCACTCCTTAACCATCCCTTTGTTATGATAAATAGATTGAGCTCCTAGAGTCTATAACTATAAGGATTGTTTTCTAATCCTTTAATCATTCTCATAGCTCTTCTTTGAATCCTCTCTAATCTATTAACATCCTTCTTTAATTGTGGACACAAGAACTGGACACAGTACTCCAGCAGCAATCACACCAGTGCCAAATACAGAGGTAAAATAACCTCTCTACTCCTGCTCAAGATTCCTCTGTTTATGCATTCAAGGATCACATTAGTCCTTTCGGTCACAGCATCATACATTAACCCTTCACCTCATTTTTAGCCAAGAAAAGTTTTAGAGCATAAGGATTTGGTATTGGTATTGTCTTCTTCTTCAGCTAAACAAGACCTGTTAAGTACATCTCTCTGCAAAGACAACCAAGAGAAAAAAATCTATTCAGTTTTATTACTACAAATATATGAGTCATTTTTATTACTGCTCTTGCTTCTGTTTGATACTTTCCTATGGTAGCCATGTTGATTTTTTTTTTTTGTTAAATGTTGACTGAAGCTGGGTAAACTGCGGCTTAGGTAACCATTTGTGGTTCATTATAATAACCACACACAGTGCAAACAAGTCGTTGAGTATTTCAGTTCTGGCTTACTTATAGTAGAAGATAACATGATGCTAATGTAATTTTCTAGTCATTGTATTACAGGGACAGGTCCAAACTCAAAGTCAACCAAGGGTTTACACTAGCTTTTGCAAGCATAAACTGTGGTGAATGCTCCCAACAGTGGGAAGTCTGTCAGAAGTAGATTGTGATGGATTATTTTCTTCCTCTGTAAATCAATGTGTTCTGTACATGTATATATGTCTGTTGCTTTGACTGCTTTATTTTCCTGAACTGACAGAACTAGAGGGACCATATTTTAATTTGGAGTATCTGCAAAGCAATTTCACTGAGCTCAATCTGGTATTATTCCTAACAGAGGAGAAACTGAGGGCAAAGGATTTTTTTTTTCTCGTCACACAACAGATTTTGACTCGGATGTCCTGCTCTCCCTCTCCCACTGATAACAACAGAAGTTTGCAGATTCATAGGTTAGCAAGTTTCTGAGGTATTCACAGGGCACCAGTTACCAAACAATCTATAAGACACCCCCCTCCCCAGTCAATGGCAGGCAGATTCATTCTGTACAGAACAGGAACTGAAAATCTTAGATTCCTAAGAAAAGAATTTTTTTCACTACTAAAATTCATCTCCTGTAGAAAAGGAAACTCCATAGTGTTTCACCCGTTAGAAACAGAGCAAATTTGTGTAGGGGGTGGGGAGTGGAATCAGCTCTTCCAGTTTTGTAAACCAAGTGACAGTAAAATAAAGTGACTAGGGTGAAATTAGCAAGAAATTATTCAGTGTCTTTAAGAGCTATATTTGCTGTCCTCAAGCCAGCTCTAACCAGAGGACTTGCTCCTTCTGCACTGGAAAAGCCACCACAACATCTAGACTGAACAAGAGGGTATGGCAAAACAACAAACTGACAGAATGCACAAAGATCTGTGTGTATCATCCATGTGTTATCAGCACACTTTTGTATGGGAGTGAGACATGGACCTTATACTCTCATCAGGAAAAGAGGCTCAACAGGATTTCATATGCGTTGCCTTCATTGAATCTTTGCAATCTCCTGGAGGGACAGAGTCACCAACACTGAGGTGCTCAAACAGGCCAGCATACCCAGCATGTAAACACTACTCAAACAGAGACGACTCCTCTGGCTTGGCCATGTGTGCCGGATGAATGATGTGTGCAACCCAAAGGACATCCTCTATGGGGAATTGGCGTCTGGAAAAATACCCAAAGGATGCCCAAAATTGCATTTCAAGGATGTGTGCAAGTGAGACCTCAAAGAAATGGACATGGATGTGGACAAATGGGAAGATCACACTCAGGATCACAGCCTTTGGAAACAAGAGCTTAATAAAGGTCTCTGGAGTTACGAGAGGAAACAGTCCAGCTTAGCAGAGGAGAAAAGAGCTCACAGAAGGCAGAGCCCAAAGGGTCAAAACATCACCTTTAAATGTCACAGATGTGGCAGAGATTCTCTCTCTCTAGGGGGTCTCTTCAGTTCGCGTCTGCCATAAAAACAATTGAGTAAATTCTTTACCTCTCAGGGGCGCATAGCCATGGTCTCTTGAGACTGAAGGATGCCTACTAAAGTAAAGGGTGAAATTAGCAAGAAATTGTTCAGTCTCTTTAAGAGCTATATTTGCTGTCCTCAAACCAGCTATAACCAGAAGACTGCTCCTTTCCAAACTAAGAGACAGTACCAGGAATTAGTTGGGTGATCGGTTTCAGTAACTCCAGATCAGAACAAAATTCTGATGTACGGAAAATAAAATCCAGTTATAGTGTGTTAAAATCTACAGTTAAAGTCCCAGAGTGCACATACTTTGTGCAGACACTTTTGGTCCTGGCCACTCAGCTCAAAAATGTGTAATTCTCAAGATATATTTGATTTTCCTGTGTTCCACAATGGTCAAAACATGTAAAACTTCTTTAATCAGAAACAGATATTATTGCTTCCATGGGTACAGTAAAAGCTGCACATAGATTAGATGGATATGCTGGAAGAATGTAAAGGATGGGAAAGTGTGTGTCTTGGCTCAATTCCTGATTATTCTCCAAGGGAGAGATTTAATGGACCCAGATGCTGCTTCAAAGGTAGGAGGTTGGCAAGGGGTAGACTTTTTATATCGGAAAAAGCTAACAGCCCAGCTGTGGATGCATCAATAGAGTGAGAGGAGGCTGACTGGAAAAAAGAAATCACCGCACATCTTGCTAGAAAAATTCCAAACTCCATTTTGGAGACTGAGGCCATTCAGAAAAGCCTCTGAGATTTTTGGATGCTTAATGTGAACTAAAATTAACCTTCAAAAGTTCCTGGGATCCTCTCATCACTAGTGTTGAAAACAAACATTATCTCTGTCTTAAATTGATACTAATACATCTCAGTTTAGAGGAAAATTTAGAAGATTTTTGTTTGCTTCTTTGGGAACTCGTATATGGGAATTATCAGTGAGTGTGGGACTAGTCATTCATAATAGTTTTTTGTGGCTTTCTTTATACGCTTAATCAGGGTGTCTGATTATAACACTTCCCTTAGCACAATATGTATTGTCTCCATTTCGGCACAACGGGTGTAATTTCACTGATTCAGACTAAATAATCATCATGGTAATTTTCTTGTCAGTATTTGTCCCCAAAGTGGTATTTTTGTATGTGTTTTACAATACATGTCTCCAAGCCATGGTTTTAAACTACTAGTCTGAAAGAGGTACTCTCAAATATAAGGTAAAAAAGTCACCAAAAAAAAGAGATTTAATAACAGCAATCACTGATTTAGTAGCTCCAAATTAGGAGATGTTAATCAAAAGCTGAGTTAGAGGATAATAATGAGACAGTCTTTGAATGGCATCTAATGTAGGCGATTCATATAAGCATGTTATGCATCTCAAATTCTCCTTAGGTTACTCAGCCCATCAAATACTTCATTTAGATATCAGACTATGGATCCTTTATGGTTGTTTCTGTGCCCTAGTGGAAGGTAGGAACTTTCATAGGATGCCTCTTTACCCCAGTTGGGCAACTTCTGTACATTTTGGCACAGAGTAATGGGCTTCTCAGGCACACTGGTCCTTGGGGCAGCAGGTCATGCAAACAATTAAAGCTCATTAGAAACCAAAAGATTTACTGAAGGATTCTAATGGAATCTTCTGGAATAGATACCAAGGATGTAAAGTGTTGCTGTTTCATTGCTATCAAAACAAACATCCTTGCTGGAAAACATCATTGGTAAGAGCGCTAGCAGTTGCCCTGAGGAGGCTGCAGTCTTCCCAAGTATGAGAAGATGAAGTGGAACCGCAGAAATAAAATGACATAAGAGTAAAATAATACAATAAGTCTTGGTGCATCCCTGTACCCATAGCTGCTGGGTGGCTCAGGCTGCAGGGCGGGGCTCAGCTCCCCCCTCCCCAGATCTAAGCCACCCTGCTGCCTACATGCAAACCCAGCCCGGCAGGCCAAGCTCTGCCTCTGGTGGCACCAGGGCCATCTTGGTGCTAAGCTGTCTAGCTGTCCAGTAGCAGAATAAGCAGGGAGAATCCCTGGAGCCCAGTGGCAGGTGCTGAGGTGAGTCCACAGGGCTCCACATGGTGCTGCAGGCAGAGTCTGTCCCAAGTGCACCCAGCACACTAGCTCCATCCCTGGGGCTGGGGCTAGCGGGACAGAGGGGAGAAGGGGACTGAAAGGGGTGGTGGAAGAAGGCACCAGGTACAGCCACAGCTGGCTGCTGCTAAGTAGCTCCCTAAGGCCCCTCCCACAGCCTCCCTAAACCCCACAATAGCCTTCACACCCACCCCTTTCCCAGCCCCCAGATAATTCCCCTTCCTCAACTTCTAACCTGCCCCACCCGCATCTCCCCAACCAACCCTCTCCCATATACCCCCAAATAACTCCCCTGTCCCTGCTTAAACCCATCCACCCCCTGCTGCCTCAGCCCCAAATAAACACCCCCCAGACTCCTCCTATCCCTTCAAAAAAACCTCAGCACCTATCTCCCCAAATAAACCCAAACCACCACAAAACCTCCTCCTGCCACAGCCCTCCACCCCACCCAACTCCCCACTACACCAATCCCCATCTTCCCAAAAATACCACCATAAAATATCACCCTGGTAAAATCCTACCCTAAATCCTTCCTCCACACCCCAATCCCTCCCTCACCACTGCTCACCATCCCCCCCAAGCCTCATTCCCTAATCAACTCACCCCTAAAACTCCCTATTCCCCCAATCTCAGACCATTTCCCTTCCCCCAACCTCCCTCTTCACTCCTGCCATCCCTCCCACAGTCTTTCTGATGTCCCCAACACCCACATCCATCTACCGTATAGACCAGCCCAAATGCCCTCTGTTCCTGGCTGGACCAACCCCTCTCCCTTCAATTGCTCCAATCCGCTATGGCTCACCCAAGAATTCTCCACAGGGCCCCTCATTCCTTTAGCCCCTGCATCAGCTTCCCATCTTTACTTTGGAGAGTTATGTGGACCTGGTGATCTTTCCCCACCTCCTCTTCTCACCCTGTGTCTTTTTGGGGTGTACAGATGGCTAGCCTTCCCCTCATTTGGAGGAGCCCACCACAGCAAATCTATGAGGGGTGAGAGCCAACAGGCTGGGGTGGGGAGATGGGCCCATCTCCATGGGATAGGAACTACTGCTGTGGTGTGAGTCAGTGGAGGGCTTGTTCTCCAACTCCCTTTCCTCCCAGGCCCATTTGGGCAACCCTGAGAGACTCATAGAAAACGAGCATAGTTAACATCCCTGCTATCATTTTGGACTGTACTCTGTACTTTATCTGCTTTAACCTTTTAGTAACTCATTTCCTTTTCTTAGTCAATAAATCTGTCCTGAGTTTGGCATTCTTAGCTGTGAGCCACGCCAGGCAGCATGACAATCGAATATGTTCATCTATGAAGGTTCAGATGAACTTCAGAGTAACTCCATGAAAAGACAGTATTTATAGCTGGTAAAGTAGCTTCTTTTTTTGGGCTGGTCAAAAATTTTTTTCACAGAAGATTTTTTGATAGATTAATTTTTTATATTAAATGCAAATTTTCACTGAAATTATCTGGTTTCCATGAAATTTTTCCTTGAAAACTAAAAACTTTGTTCCAAAAAGGTAAAAAAATTTCCACTGAAAATGTCAATAAAAATGCTCTCATAATTTTCTGTGGGGATATTCCCTCCCCCTTCCCCCCCCACACCCCCATCAATTCTATTCCTTATTAGTCTATTGTTAACTTCAGTTTCCCTACTGTCTTTGTATTTGTCCCATGGAAGGGCTATATTCAGCATGACTTCCATGAGAGTTTTTAAAGAGTGCTGAACAGGGACCATAGATCTCCATTCTGTAGTCAATCCTGTTTAATATCAGCATCTTTTGCTTTACACACTTTTGCCTGCAAGCAGTTCAGCACTTTGAATGCCCACTGAATTTAATAACAGTTAGGGCACTTAACCCTCGGTAGGATCCATTATCTAGAATGATGTGAAAATACACCCCTGGACTACACAATGAGTCTAATTTGGAAGATTATCACCAGGAGAGATTCTTCCCATTGCTCTCACCTTCCTCCATTTTTTAATTTTGGCTGCTGTTGCCTATCTGAAAAATAAAAACATCAGATATTGCTGAGGCGGTGCAGACAATGTCAATGTGCCAGTCTTTGTTCCTGGAAAATGGCACACTCCAGTTACTTACCATTGATTTTTAACCTTTAGTTTCTCTTGTTCTTGAGGACCACTATCCTCCATTTTCTGGCTCTGCTGATGAGTATTAAAGAAACATTACATGGCCTGCCTTATAGCAGTATGTTTCTGGTATTTCGCAATAGTGAGAAGCAGATGAATATTTTCCCATAAACTGGCAGGCGTACACCACTTCCTTTACATTATTTTTTATTACAAATATTTGCACTGTAAAAATGATGAACAAAAGAAACAGTATTTTTCAATTCACCTCATACAAGTAATGTAGTGCACTCTCTTTATTGTGGAAGTGCAACTTACAAATGTAGATTTTTTTGTTATATAACTGCACTCAAACAAAAAAATGCAAAACTTTAGAGCCTACAAGCCCTCTCAGTCCTACTTCTCATCCAACCAGTCGCTAAGACAAACAAGTTTGTTTACATTTACAGGAGATAATACTGCCCACTTCTTATTTACAATGTTACCAGAATGTAAGAACAGGCATCCGCATGGGACTTTTGTAGCCGGCATTGCAAGGTATCTACGTGCCAGATATGCTAAACATTCGTATGCTTCTATTATTGTTTAAGAGTGCGATTAATCAGGATTAATTTTTTAATCGCTTGATAGCCCTACTTAATACACAATGCTGTCATTCTGCCTCTGAAGGTTCAGTTTGTAGGACTACTTTCTATTGCATGTGAGCCACTGCGCCTTAGACTATGGGAGTAACATGATTTTTTTTCATTCCTTCAAGGTGGATTGCCAAAGCTAGTGTCACAGTTTTGTGTGTGGAATCCTTTGATTCCTGATTTAGACTTAGCCTTTTTTTTTTGGCTTAGTTATGGATGACAGAAAAACACAGCCCAAATTGTGGGCATCAGTTTGCTGAAAGGAGCTCCTAATGATCCATTATATCTTGTATTTTAGTTGTTTGTGAGTATTACTTTTATTTTAAGCCTGCTTTCAATTTGTGTGTTTGACACTTTTAGTATCATGTTGTTGGCTTGGGTAAAGGGATGATTGGATGAAGAGAGTAAGCAAACGTGGAGAATCAGTTACAGGCTGTAAAGGGGCTAGGCCGGGGCTCAACCCTCTCCGGGGCGACAGGGAGCCACCCCAGCTCGCTACATACAGTTGACTCTGGGGGAATTTGTCCAGCCACTGGAGTCTTCCTCGGTAGCCCTTGCAGTAACTGGAATGAGCACCATAGGCCCGGGCCCTGAGTCAGGGCGGGGCACCAAACAGTCAGTAGCTCAGGCCCTCAGGCAGCGGCTGAGCAAATAGCCCAGTGTTAGCAGGCCAGGCCCCGGGTCAGGGCAGGGCCCCAAATCATCAGTAGCTCAGGCAGGGGCTGAGCAACACAGCATGTGTGAATTAGCCCAGGCCTCCAAGGACCCAGAAGAGGGGGAGACTGCCACCCACAAGTTGGGTGGCAGGGGGGACACAGGCCCACCCACTCCACTGTGTCCCAGCCTGGGGCCCTAGCAGCGGCAAGCAACCTGCTGCTGGGTCTGTTGGGATCCTGACCGCAACACACTGACATGGGTTCTGGCAGAGTTACAGCCAGACTAGGGTCGGCTGCCCCCGGGCTGCTTCCTAACTCCCCTCCTTCTGGTACCTGGGTTCCTCGGGGCAGCAGACAAGTGGCCAGCCTGGCAACTCCTCCGGATAGCTGGCGTGGACCTGGGGCTGCAGGGTTTTCCCAGTCGTGGGCTAGGCTGGCTACATCTGGCCTCCCCAGCAGCTGCTCCTCTAGTGAGGGCTGAGGGCCCACCTTTATACTTCTGGGTCGTGCCTTTCTACTTCCGGGTCGCCACCTGTCCCTCTGAGGGGCGGGCTCAGAGCTTCCTGGCTCCTCCCACTCTGGTGTCTGGAGGGGCTCGACCCTCTCCGGGGTAGTAGGGAGCCACACCGCCTCACTACACAGGCATTTACCATAAATTAAACAACCAGCACAGAAAGTAGTAACATTACCCCATACCCATATGATGCACTCTTTGCTGAATCTCACCCGTGCAGTCTGCTTCTTTGTTAGAAAGGCTGGGCAGAAAAACTGAGTAGCATTTGGAATCAGGAAAAAGTATCTGAATAAATGTTTAAAGTTACCTTATTCTAAACTAATAGCCAAGTCCCTATTTATTCTGGCTTATTATTATCACCCCATAGTGCTCTTGGAAACAAATGCTTTATTTAATCTTACAACTCAACTTCCATTGTAGTCATGCGCCCCATTTCTGCTCACAGATCACTTTCTCACAGGAGTTTCCTTTTGAGATGTAACATTCTTTCCTTTGTCTCAAAGGAAACATGAATTTTTTGAAAGAGTGAGTTAAAGTCAGCCATTTTTTAGTTTTGAAAATGGAAAAAATATTTGCATTTGTGAGAGGTACAGATGTCAAATATGCCTTGACTATATATTATTAATGACTAAAGCTCCCTCGAGCCCTTAAATCAGGAAGCTATCAGCCTGTTCCCCACCTCCATGACAACCAAGATCATAGCTAATCACTTATATCTTTACACCCCCAGTGTAGGAGACACCTTGTCTCAGGAGTCCTAGGTGACAGAGGTTGGAGACTGTCTCCAAGAATGAGAAATGGGATGCCTAGGGAAACTCTTCAATCTGTTGCTGTTGCTCACTTACACAGGACCCTTTTGATTTGCTTTTGGCAAGAGCTTCCCATCTCAATGTCTGGCTACAGGGAACCCCAAGGATTGACAAAGGGTAACACCTTGCTTTCCTATCAATGACATATTTTACTATGTGAGTGAATGCAGAGATTGTTTTGTTGTTGTTGTTTTGAGAGGGTGAGGTGAGAGGTGGGAAATGGGGACTGTAAATTGAATAAACTGTTTAGGAATACTGTGGTGGGCCCACTCATGTCTCATGAAGGCCCCTGCTGGCCTGGTGTTTGTCTGCCCCTGCACTCTCGCTTGCGATGACCGCTGCTGGCAGTTAACCTTCTCAGGCAGGGTTTTTTAGTGACTCAGCCTTCCGTCTGAGTCACACACAGTCCGTATGTGAAACAAACAGAAACCAGACCCCCTTCCTGGGTAAACAGTCCAACAGGACTTATCATAGTGTAACACTGACAGACCCTGGTTGTCAGTGGGTGGGATTGAACCTGGGACCTCTAGAGCTAAATGCATGAGCCTCTGCTGCATGAGCTAAAAGCCACATGGCCCTTAGCTAAGACTGTATCAGACTCATTAATCTCTAAGTGGTCTCAGTCTCACTGAAGGGGACCAGGAGGTGTATGCATTACACCTGCAGCCCTCCCTGGGCTCAGTTCTAATCCAATAAGGCAGAGGTTCCCAAAGTGTGGTACGGACATTTCTGGGGGGTACACAGGAGAAATTGTGTAATGGTGGATTTTACTTATTTATTTTATTTATTTCTGTATTCTTTGCATATTTTTCTTCTAATTTCATGCACACCGTCCTCACCATCAGTCACAGTTTCCTTGCTGATCCTCTACTTTATTGCATGTTCATAATAGGCTACTCAGACTAAGCTTTAAAACTCAGTGGGAACTTGTTATATAAAATACAGTAATTAATTTACATCATGATGTACTAATGAGAACAGATTTACACAGAGATTCTGATGTACAGAACCCTCACCTCTAATCCCCGTACAACATGGGTTCAGTTGCCCAGCAATTGTCCAGTTTAACTGAGCTCAGAACGTAGGAGGTTTTTTTTTTTTTCCGGTTGTATAGGTCACACTATAACTATATCAGCACGTTACAGTGAAATATGGACAGATAGCTAAAGACAGGTAGTGTTAAGAAGAACACACTAAGTATCAGTAGTGAGAAGAGTAGGGGTGCACAGGCAGCTGATAGATCTGAAAGGAATATGCAATAAGAACAATTTGGGAACCTCAGCAATAGAGCCTATCACAGTACCCTCTTTTAAAGTGTCTGCCTGCAGCCCTGTCCCTGGGCTTAATCCTCAATCAGTCCAACAGGGCCTATCCCAGTACCCTGGTTATTGCCTCTCCTGGGCTAGCTTTCAAAGTGTCCCTTAGCCCCTCCTGGGCTCACTCAAGTATTCTTCCCTGCTCTGATATGGAGCAGTGCCCCCATGGCTTCCTCCCTGGAGACTCTTCATCTGGTGCCCCAGCTCTCCAGCTGTGACACTGTTTATAGGTCAACCCCCTTCTGGGGAGGTAACAAAGTTCAACAATTACTGACCCTCTTCTGGGTTTTCAGCCCCCTCTCTGGGCTACTCCCTTTCTCAGGGTTTTAACCCCTCTGACTGTGGCTGTGGCAAGGGAGGGGGAACCCGGCCCACCCACTACTCTGGGTCCCAACCCAGGGACTCTATAAGTATCAGCTGCCTGCTGCTTCCCTTTAACTATTTGCTACTTCATTTCCCAGAGCCACTTCCCTTCTTAGCCCCAGTACCTTCCTTGCAGCCTGGCTCCAGCCAGCACCGATCAGTCCAGTGCTGCAGCCAGCCAGGAACACTGTCCTTGATCCCCTGACTCCAGCCAGCAACTGCACAAGTCCATGGGGCCAGATCTAACGCATCTGAGGGTGCTGAGGGAGTTGGCTGATGTGATTGCAGACCCATTGGCCATTATCTTTGAAAACTCGTGCCGATCGGGGGAGGTCCCGGACGATTGGAAAAAGGTAAATATAGTGCCCATCTTTAAAAAAGGGAAGAAGGAGAATCTGGGGAACTACAGACCGGTCATCCTCACCTCAGTCCCTGGAAAAATCATAGAGCGGATCCTCAAGGAATCCATTTTGCAGCACTTGGAGGAGAGGAAGGTGATCAGGAACAGTCAACATGGATTCACCAAGGGCAAGTTATGCCTGACCAACCTGATTGCCTTCTATGATGAGATAACTGGCTCTGTGGATATGGGGAAAGTGGTGAACATGATATATCTTGACTTAAGGAAAGCTTTTGATATAGTCTCCCACAGTATTCTTGCCAGCAAGTTAAAAAAGTATGGATTGGATGAATGGACTATAAGGTGGATAGAAAGCTGGCTAGATTGTCAGGCTCAAAAGGTAGTGATCAATGGCTCAATCTCTAGTTGGCTGCCAGTATCAAGCGGAGAGCCCCAGGGGTCTGTTCTGGGGCTGGTTTTGTTCAACATCTTCATTAATGATCTGGATGGATTCACCTCAGCAAGTTTGTGGATGACATTAAGCTGGGGGGAGAGATAGATACACTGGAGGGTAGTGATAGGGTCCAGAGTGACCTAGACAAATTGGAGGATTGGGATAAAAGAAATCTGATGAGGTTCAACAAGGACAAGTGCAGAGTCCTGCATTTAGGATGGAAGAATCCTATGCACTGCTACAGGCTGGGGACCGACTGGCTAAGGAGCAGTTCTGCAGAAAAGGACCTGGGGATTACAGTGGATGAGAAGCTGGATATGAGTCAAGAGTGTGCCCTTGTTGCCAAGAAGGCTAACAGCATATTGGGCTGCATTAGTAGGAGTATTGCCAGCAGATCAAGGGAAGTAATTATTCCCCTCTATTGGGCACTGGTGAGGCCACATCTGGAGTATTGCATCCAGTTTTGGGCCCCCCACTACAGAAAGGATGTGGACAAATTGGAGAGAGTCTAGCAGAGAGCAACAAAAATGATTAGGGGGCTGGGGCACATGACTTATGAGGAGAGGCTGAGGGAACTGGGTTTATTTAGTCTGCAGAAGACAAGAGTGAGGGGGGATTTGATAGCAACCTTCAACTATCTGAAGGGGGGTTGCAAACAGGATGGAGCAATGGTCTCAAGTTGCAGTGCGGGAGGTCTAGGTTGGATATTAGGAAACACTATTTCACTAGGAGGGTGGTGAAGCACTGGAATGGGTTATCAAGAGAAGTGGTGGAATCTCCATCCTTAGAGGTTTTTAAGGCTCAGCTTGACAAAGCTCTGGCTGGGATGATTTAGCTGGGTTGGTCCTGCTCTGAGGAGAGGGTTGGACTAGATGACCTCCTGAGTTCTCTTCCAACCCTAATCTATGATTCTAACTGCTCTGTTCAGCAGCTCCTTTTTATATGAGCCTGCTGGTCTCTGATTGGCTGCTTCCCTGCAACCTCTCTAGGCATCTTGGAGTATTCACCTCTACTGCCCTTTCCTGGGTGGAGTGTGGTAAGACTGCAAGGCCTTTAACCTGGCGTCTGGGCCTGGTACACCCCGTTACAATACCTTGTAGTGAGACACAGAACACTGAAGGTTCTAGATGTCAAATTTTCTGATACCACAAGAAATCCAGACCAAATAGCTTTTAGCCCAAATTAGAAGCTGTATGTTAGTGTGCCTCAACTTGTTGTTCAGAATAATGTCTCTTTTCTGTTATAAACTCTGAAGGATGTGAAATGAAAGGCACAAGAAGGAAAAAGAATAGACAGATATAAGCATGTAACTCTTGTATAACTTTGAAATATTAAAAGAAATTGCCTAAAAAAGAAGAAGTTCTAATGGATAGTAGAGGTTAATAGAGAAATATAATGAATAAAATAAAGATCTGATAAGAAAAGAAATAGAAATTTGTTATACACAGTTGCTATTTGCTGGATATCAACAGAAGCAGCAGAGAAACTGAGAGCAGAAATCTGAGAGCCCATTTGGTAAGTGTCCAATAGAAAAAAGGGGGTTGCCCCCTCCAACAAACCCTGAAAACAAAGGGCAAAACTGAAGTCACCACATGTGACCAGTCAGAGTTGACAGAACCCACAAAAAAGAAGTTGTATAATCCAGAAGCGGAACAGGACACTTAGACCAGCATCATAGACAGCACTTGCCTCTCAGCCAGAGTTACCAGGATTAAGAAGTGGTGAGACTCCATTACAGAGACTCTTTGTGTTCCTTTCTTCTTTAATATGAGTAACTGAAAAGTTACCTTGTTGAGTCTATACTCTTTTCCGCTGGGACCTCAGGGAACCATATTTTGGAATTTTAACTAAGTAACACTGTCTGCATGTTTCTTCTTTGTAAGTTCAAGTAAATTGACCTAAGAAAGACAAATAGTAACTTTAAACAGTTGCTTCTGATGTTTTAAAATAGGTCTTATCAAGCCAAACTCTAGAAATAGTGGAGATTACATTTATAAGTGCCTTCAGACAAAGTACATCATCACTTGTTGGATGAATGCTTACAGGGTGATAAATGTATTAGAAATACTAAAGTATCAATAGCTGATTTTATAAGTAAATGGTAATAAGAAATCTTTGTGATTTGTATGGTTCTATGATATAACTGCTTGACCTCAATGCTGTTTATGTCAA
Source organism: Natator depressus (assembly GCF_965152275.1). Taxonomy (NCBI): domain Eukaryota; kingdom Metazoa; phylum Chordata; order Testudines; family Cheloniidae; genus Natator; species Natator depressus. Next base: position 242,444,021 of record NC_134235.1, on the reverse strand, counting down.
CTGCTTGCAAAACAGTATGTTGTATTCAGTACCGTCCTAGAACCTCTGATATCGGAACTCAGTCTATACAAGTATTGACTATACATGGAAGTGGTTCTTGATAAAGTTGTTGCTTGGTTAAGAATAACTAAGTGTCCTGATTTGAAAAGTACTGTCCAAGGTAAAAGTAGAACCGAGAAGAACCTAGTATTAAAATTAATGAGCTAATGCTCCCTGGATTCAATGAAAAGGGGTTATCTTAATTAAATTCTATCAGTGTCTATACTTTGTGCCATTGCCAAATCTAATTTGTTTGATTTCAGCTTTAAAATCTAACTGGCAGCTTTGCAAATTCATAAATTGCCCACCATACTTGCTTACAATTTTCTAAATGTATTTGCACTGATACATCTCCATGTGACTACTCAGTGGTGCATAGTTGCTCTAGGAGTTTGAAAATAAAAATTAAAAAGTAAAGTTATAAATCAATTAAAAGTTTGTATAACAAATTCATGTCTGCATGCAGAGACACTGTGAGGCTGTCATAAGCGTAGAACCGAGAACCTTCAGCAGTAAAATGCACAAATGCCTACCTTCTTTTTCTAATTCCATGCAAAGCATAAGGCCTTCACCACTGCCTTTCATCTTTGCTTGTCTCTTGCTGCAGTCTTAACTTCATGCCATGTAATTTTGACAGCTTTCAATTCAGTTTCCATTGTACATTTCCATGCTATCTTTGGTCTAGCTTGTCGCCTCTTGCCCTGGAGGTTCCAGTCCAATGCCCGTCTTGTTATGTTATTCAGGTCTTTCCTCCACATATGTCCTAGCCATCTCCATTTTTGTTCCATGATTTCCTGTCCTATCTGTTTCTGTTTCATCCTTTTCCAGAGTTTTTTGTTTGTGATTTTTTTTGACCATCTGATATTGAGGATTTGTCTCCGTCGTCAGCTGCTGAGGCAGCTGTTTATGAAAAGCTGGAGATTAGATAGCAAAGTCCTAATAAGTCTCCATGTTTCAGTTTTCAGACTGACTTTACAATGGTGTTAAATATTCAAAGTTTAGTTTGGAGGAAAATATTTCTGTTTCTTCAGATCAGCTTTAGAGTTGCAAAGGCATGTCTGGCTTTTACTATTCTGTCTTTAAAGTCTTCATTGGTTCCACCTGTTGTCTTTACAGTGCTGCCAAGATATGTGACATATCAGACCTCTTTCATGTCATTCCCAGAAAGTGTTATTGGTGTTTCCTGTTGTGTGTTTATTCTCGTGGTTTTAGTTTTCTCGTTATTGATTTTCAACCCTACTAATTGTGCATAGGCCTGGAGATCATTTGTTTTGGCTTGTATGTCTCTATGGATATGGAAGAGCAAGTTGTTCTGTGGTCTTTCTCATTACCCAATCCACTACCAGTAAAAATATCATGGGTGACATAAGAATACTTTTTGATTGCCAACAAATCCCAACGGGGCCAAATTCTCTTCTTAGTTATATTAGTTCAACTGCACTGCAATCAGCACATTTTATAAACTTTTTCAAACCTATAAAATAGCATAACCGGCTCTTAAAATCTCAGGCTACACAGCGTTTTGCCCATTCCTGTCAAAGTTGCCATCTTTGATCTTTCAAAAGGCAATGGGAATGGGGTAACATAAGGGGATGAGGTTGAATAGTTGATTACTTTCTGAAATTACTTTCCAGCAACATTAACTATGGGCCAAATCCTGCTTCAACTGTTCAAGATTTTAAGGGATGCAATTAACTCCCTCTCACATATAAATCTGCTCTGCACCAGGCTGAATGAAAATAGACGAGAGGCATGGAAGAGACTTTTTCAGTTGGCAGGAAGTTTCCCCTCACAAGCATCTAGTCCCAAACAGCCCCACCCCCCGCCCCCACTCATCAGGATCTACTTCTGCTCTCCTTTCATAAAGTAGCCTAGCAGATCTTCCTGCCTCTTATGACAGGACTTAATTTTTCTGTATTTGCGGCTCTACTAAAAAGGAAAATTGATGTAAAGGGCACTGCATTTTGAGGCTTGAACCCTTTAAGGTTTTTCGCCTATGTACATATACCGTATTTCAGACACACCATGTTTTTCAGGTAAACCTTATTTAAATTAATATGAGCAACTGATTTTACTCCTGCATGACATACATATGCATATGTAATTTATTATTCCAATGGTGATAAATAACATGAGCAGATCACTAATTTAGGGCCTATCCTGCAATACCTTATTCATATGAGCACTGTAGTCCTTGAGTTAGGACTAGTCCCATGGCTAAGGGCTTCCAGGATTAGGCCCTTAATTTTCTGATGGACAATCAAAGTTCCTTGTTATGACAGCCAATCATACATTCACTAGGTTTCCTTTTAACTGTAACCAGTGTTAATTAGCAGCATAGCAGGTGACCTCCTGCAGCAGTTCCACGTTCTGGCAGTCTAGCTATGCATGAGGAGCAGACAAGATATTTCTGCAGTGGAAGGCAGCTCAGTTACAGCGGCAAGTCTGCTGCAGACCATTATGCAGCCATGTGACCAGGCTTGGTCAAATGATCCTACCAGAAACAGTAAGTGCAAAAGAGATTAACCATTTTCTTTTTACCTTTTCTTTGCAGTGAACATGCTCTATTTCCACAGTCTCCCACTGCCAACAAATGGCATTGTCAATCAAGCTTAGCACTGTGTATCTTAAATGAGGAGAGAAAAATAATGTTTTGGGGATCATTGTAATTGTCCAGTCTCTTATCATATTATCAGTTGTCTGAGCCATCCAACCCAAGCAAACAATAACATCTAATGAAGGCCATCTTTAAAATCAGCATTGGCATACAAACTCAAAAATACTTGAAGCAATCAGGGCTTGTCTATTCTTGGAAATTTATCAAAATAGCTATGCCAAAAATATTTCACAATAAACCCCCATGTGGACACTCAGTCTGGAATGAGAGTGCCTTTTTCAGATTTATTTTAATCCACTTCCAAAATGTACAGGAATAAGCTATTACTTCCCGAATAATTATTCTGGGTTAGCTGTTTCAGTAAATATCCAAACATAGATGAGCCCTGAATGACAGAAAGAGCCTTCTTTCTTTTTCTCCCCTGCTAAACACAACTTTTCAGATGATTAGTTTTGTTTCAGATTTCTTCCCCACAGTTTGTTAAATTATTTGTTGTTCAAGTAACCTCATTTCCTTCTGTCTTTAAATTCCTTGAACTCTCGTGTATCTCCAGTGGACACATATATTTTACCAACCTGCAGCTGGAATCCTGTATCAAAACAGACATTTGTGACTAATCACAGGAGTAACTGAACCTGAATCCTCTGCTTTGTGACTAACCCTAATGTGTCTCTCTGGTACAGATAAACTATCAATCATGTTTATAAAGTCTTTGCTGTTTCCTGTGTCCTGCTAAAATTATTGTTCAGGATATTGCTTAAGTGCACTAAATCCACACATCTCCTGAGAAATAAAGCCACAGCACTTCTCATTAAAAGCAAAATTTTGATTTGTTATTTAAATACTGTCATCTTAATTAGAGTATCATTGGCGTTATTATCCTGTTGCGCTATAATCTGTTCCCAGGAAATATTTTAAATGTAAACCAAGGCCTAATAATAAGAGAGTCCCCAGGGAACAATCAAATCAATGTAAGATGTAGGCATAATCCATCTATTTCTACAAATGTGAGTCTAGGTGTTGTTTATTAACTGCTTCCAGTTCTTTCTATGGTTAACTTTTTTCATATTTGAAAAATCAAATCATATCATCATCAAGTTAAAAGTGAGCTTGATCTGGAAGTATTGTACAACTAATGTGAGCAAAACCAGTTCAGAAAATTTCATCAAGAAATGTCTAACTGACAATGTAATGTAACATGTGTCAGCAAGATCAGTCTAGGAAGCATTTGCAGTTCCATGCAAAAAGCTTGTTTAATTGAAAAGTACACTTAAAAAACTCAGTTTTGTTTAAGACAGATATCGTTCTCATTTTAAAATGTGTGATGGATACTTGGGATTGGAGTTGTGTTAAATATTTTAACAAAGAATCTAGTCATTTTTGCTGCTCATGAAATATGCTTTTTATTAATTTGGTATTCAAAATTGCTCAGCACTTTAAGCCAATACATTTCAGTCTATAATGGTTCATGTTATTTGCTTCCAATAGGTGTTTAGATATTCACTATTCATATTGAAAGTTTGGGTAGAAATCACATGGTGGTATTTCTGCTCTTTCATTACATATAGAAAGGAAGAGGTATGTCAGAGAGATTTTAGGATGATGGGATGAACTCTTTTGGAATGAACCTAAAATACACATTCACACACCTGATTATCAACAAGGCTTTTGCCTTCTGTGAACATTCTTCCTGCTGTCAAAAAAAAAATCACTTGTATGAATGTTCAAAGAAAACAAATGTCACAAAGTAAATTTGTGATTTCATTATTTTCTTTCAGAATGTGTTCAGCTATATTTTGGTTACCTAGTATGCTTGGGAACAGTGGATGGGACACAGCAAGGAGGAAAAAGAAATAAATGAAAGCTGCTTGACAAAGTAAGAAAAGCTGTGAGTGTCCAAGTTATAGGAAATTTGTGCTATGATTCTATGTTCCAATAGGCAAAAAGTCAATATTTGGGTGTTAAGGCCAGGCATAACTTATTATTTACCGTATCATAATAATAGCATAACTACAGCCAAATCAAAAATCATTACTGCCTTAATCTTGTCTGTCCCTGGCCTTGTGATAAGATAATGGCCCTTATATCTATTAATATTCCACTGGAAGACTTTCCTCTGATCTTGCAATCAACCCTAGGTTAAAGATCACCCCCAAAATTAGTAAATTTATGCTGAAGTTTATGCCTGTAAGTTTACGTTGAAAAAGTCTTTCTGATAGAATTTACATTATGCTTCTCCCTTATTTTTGGTGCAAAGGGAAAATGAAAGGGACCAATGTTACACCCTTTCGGAATCCCTCTAGGTCCATCAAGTCAGAGTTATGTCTGCACTAAAACAACTTTGACCTACAGTACTCACCTTTTCCCACGTGAACAATTTGGTGATCCATGTACCTTTCATAAACATTCTCACTTGCCCCAAGAGCCCTTCCATGTGCATTGAAAGGATCAAGCAATGAGAACTTCATATTTTCATGACTACCTTAAAATAAGGATTATTTATTCAGATGGGAAACATCTAATGTGAAAACCTAAAAGTTCACTTGAGTTTTGATTAGACAGGTCTTCTGTCACTCTCTGGGAGAATGTATATAGCATTAGCGCCCAGCTGTGGAGAATGGACAGCCCTAAAGCAATTTAACATGCTGTGATGGTCTATACTATTATGTTCACCTCTTTTACAAGACTATGATAAATCTTGTAAAAAGTATACCTTGTGAGGTATCATTTGAAATGTCATAACATGCTGAACATTCTTGTCCTGGTAAAATATGTGTATCAAGTTATAAGATTCTATTATGTATCATTGCTGTAACATGCTCCAAGTTTAAGAAAAGCAGACCCAAAGCAGTTTCTCAGGAACAGAGGACAGACCAACACCCAAGCAGGTCTTAAAGAGCTATCACCTGCTTAAGCAACCATTCTCCAGTGTGGGTGGAGTGTAAATAAGAAATGTGCATTCCCTCACAGGGACAGTTCAAATCTTATGTCCACAACAGACTGCGTGTCACCATGATTCAGCAAGGATGTTTCTAGCACAAGAATTTGAATAATAAAGAGGGGAGGAAAACACTTGACTTCACTCCTCTTTCCATCTCTCTACTCATGACATCAAAGAATACCTGAAGAACACTGAATTAAGCTGGAGGGGTCCCAGGCTGAAAGGAGACCCAGCCTGTGAAATTTACTGCAGTGTATGGTGAAGAAAACCTTCGCTTTGAATTCTGTTAGTTTGTTAAGTTTGCCATTAGCTTGTGTTTTATCTTTTATTTTTTTTGTAACCAATCCTGACTTTTATGCATAATTATTTATAATCACTTAAAATCTATCTTTCTGTAGTTAATAAAATTTAGGACTTATACGAGCACATACACAGCTCCTGTCACTTTTGCTCTGCTCCTTCAGTTGTTACTAGACACTGAAAGTAACTATCAGAACTCAAGAGCACTGATATGCCTACCACAACCAATCTGTATTGAACTCTGAAGAAGAATAAAAGCACTGGTTGGGCAAGAAAGAGGAATCCCATTTATACCACAGCTCATGGTAAGAAGAGGGGTCCATGATCTGGTCTCAGTATGGAACATCTGGAAGCAAAAACATTTTGACTTCTCAAATCTAAGGGATAAATCCTTTAGCAAATCAGAAGGAGAAAAAATGATTCATTAAAATGGATGTCAAGAAGATAAGTATTCTGATTGCCTCCTAGCCAACTCTATTCTGGGTACTGTCTTCACCTGGAGCTTTTGCCACATGTCCAAGCTGCTTAGCTAAAGTTGCCAGAGTCACTTGAGAAGATTTCAAAGTACAGCACTTTCTAAGTAGCATTTATATGCATGGAATCAGCATCCAACCCTTGGGCATTTCCTTTTCCTCAGGCTATGATAATAAATCTTTCAATACATTTCAGGTTGCTACCCAGCATAGAGGAATGTTATGATTTTTTAAACATTCTGGAACTGGGTAATTGAGGTTGCATGCAGAACTTACATTTACTCTGCTTCCTTTGTTGTTGTTAAGGCAGGTGTAGGGGAAAATATGGGAGGGGATTGACAATGAGCACATGGGACAAAAATATATTCACTGAGTTAGGTATGAGAGTTGCTTGGACATACTGGCTAAATGCATCAGAGTTGCGGTGAATACTCAATACTAAAATAGAGCATGTAGGAGTTAGAACACCAGAAGAAAGACTAGTGGTCCATCTTCGCTAGTAACCTGTTTCTAAGGGATTCCTGGGCTTATTTTAGACCCAGTTCTGCTTTCTAAGATGATCTGATTAAAAACATATTGCTGATATAAGAAAGGGGGGGGGAGTTCTGCTGCAAAAAGCAGAATGATCTATAAAATCAGCCATGTTTCAAAAACAGCTAGCCACTTAAATGGCCATCTTAAACAGGACATGATGGGACTCCCTCCACCCTGCAGTAACTGGGACAGATTGACCATCATGCTCTGGCTGTTTTGCACTGCTCCAGTTACAAGGCAGCCATAAACCTGGCTGAACTCACCAGTTAAGGTGGGATGCTTTATGTCAACTGGCGCACACTCTGAATTTGGCCCATAAATTATATGATATAATCTGAAGTGCTGAAATCAGGCATCTCAATTCCATGGTGCTTCTCTCCCTTCCTGGATCCCACACAAGTAGGCAGTTTACAGCAGACAGCTTAGTGCTACACTATCTGTTGTTTAATGATTCATATCTGAAGTAACCTGCATTAATTTCCCCATGTCTGCAAAAGGAAGGAAGGAAGGGGGGAAGGTTGGTCCCATGATTCTGAACCATGGTTGGTTTAGCTGCAGCCACGTACAAAGGGCCCATGAACACACATCCATCAAAATAACACAGTACCACTTATTCCAGGGATATGCTAAGGATTTAGTGTCTTTAGGAGGACAAAACCAACAATCTCTAATAAATGGGTCCCTCCCGTTTGAGAAGAAGCACAAAATCAGAACCAGTAAGAGACGCAGCCCATGCACATGACAAACTCAAAGAGAATGGATCCACTGGGCTGAAACCCTGCATACTGGGTCCAGTGGGCTGCAGTCCTTCCCACAGCCCAGAACAATGGCAATAGCTAAGCTATGCAACCACCTAGGATGGTTGGGGCTGACAATTCTGTTGCTCAGCCCCGTGACCTGCTTATGCAGAGCAAATCCCTTTTGTGTGCATGCCATCCCCATTGCTCAGGATTTAGCCCCTCGGAACAATAAGCTGTACTATCAAACTTACTCCAAAATAGTTCAAAGCTCAATATAGTTCTCATAACTAGGGATGGCAATATTTATTGCAATGGGACATGGTAGTCAGACAGTCATTAGTCATTTTTAATCAGAATGCTTTACATCAGGCACATCTGTTGTAATTCACCTGCTTCCGTCGTAGTATCTAAAGTCCCCTGGTGAGACCTGAGCACTGAAGCTCCCACTGTTTTCCATGCCAGTCAACAGAAGTTCTTGCTCTGAATCAATGGTAGCTATAAAGTGGATGAGATATGCAGGGGTGAAAGTAAGTTAGAGGACTTACCGGTACGCCGGAGTCCTGAGCAGGGGGCGTGGCCCCAACCGGAAGAGGCGTGGCCTTAACCAGAAGAGGCAGGGCCTTAAATCCCTGGGCCCTTTAAATCTTGATTTAAAGGCCAGGGCTCCAGCTGCAGTAGTGGCGGCTGGGAGACAGGGGCCCTTTAAATCACCCCCCGAGCTACCAGCTGCAGCTGCAGAGGTGCCTGGGAATCCCGGGACTCGGGGGCAATTTAAAGGGCCCAGGGCTCCAGCTGCTGCTACCACAGCGGAGCCCTGGGCCCTTTAAATCACTGAGGAGCCCTGGGGGCTCCCAGCTGCCACTGCTACCCCAGGGCTCTGGGCTCTGGCAGAGCTTTAAAGGGCCTGGGGCTCCGCTGTGGTAGCGGCTGCTAGAGCCCCGAGCCCTTTAAATCCCCGCCTGAGCCCTGCTGCCAGAGCCCTGGGGTAGCGACGGACGGGCTCCGTCATGGATTTAAAGGGCCCCGGGGCTCCAGCCGCCGCTACCACCCTGGCCCTTTAAATCCACTCCGGAGCCCCCCTACCCCAGGGCTTGGGCGGCAGGGCTCTCGCGGGGATTTAAAGGCCCGGGTGGTAGCAGCGGCTGGAGCTCCGGGGCCCTTTAAATCCCCGCCAGAGCCCCACCGCCGCTACCCCAGGGCTCAGGCAGCAGGGCTCAGGCCGAGATTTAAAGGGCTGGGGCAGGAGCGGGGGCTGGAGCTCCGGGGCCCTTTAAATCCCCGCCAGAGCCCCGCTGCTGCTACCCCAGGGCTTCGGCCAGGATTTAAAGGACCCTGGGGGGGGGGTAGCAGTGGCTGGAGTTCCGGGGCCTTTAAATCCCCACCGCAGCCCCGCCGCCGCTACCCCAGGGCTTTAAATTGCCCTCTGGAAAAGCCGGTCCTGGTACGGCGCACCGGCTCTTACCGGCACACCGTACCGGAGCATACCGGCTTACTTTAACCTCTGGAGATATGGTAACATTGGGTCTGATTCTCTTCGTGCTCACACCTGTTTTATGCCAGTGGAACGCCATTGCCTTCAGTGGAGTTACTCCTGAATTACACTGTTGTAAGTGAGCAAAGAAGCAAGGGTGTTAGTTTCATGAAATAAACAATATTTGGGCTCATATTCTGAAAAAGCATTTCTATGAACAAATGGGGAATAAAAATACATATAGCACATATTTTACCTTTTAACCAGATATTTTGTACTGTATGTAACTTCCTGAACAGAATGTATTTGTGTAACTCTGAAGTTTGAACATGAGCCCATGATTATGACTTGCTGCCCAAAGGAGAAAACATGAAAATTCACAGAGGCCCAGTTCAGGGTGTTGTATTTCTCAAGACCCTGTTATTGCAGGATCTCCACCTGCATTTCAAGAGACTTTATGCAAATAGAAACCACAGGAGCCACACAGAATTAAAAACAAAAAATCCATCAGCCCCTATGTAGATGCATGATATATGCATAGGAGCCAGGATGCTGGAAAGCAACATACCGTATATTGCAACACCAAAATGCACTGCAGCAGGAAACTACATTACTTGGTCAGTAGTCCGCAAAACATTCTACAGCACAGCTGGTCAGACGAATCTTTTCGTGCTTAGACACTTAGGCCTGGTCTACACTACGAGTTTATGTCGGATTTAGCAGCATTACATCGAATTAACCCTGCACCCATCCACACAACAAAGCCATTGTTTTCGACATAAAGGGCTCTTAAAACCTATTTCTATACTCCTCCCCAACGAGGGGATTAGTGCTGAAATTGACATGGCTGTTTTGAATTAGGGTTAGTGTGGAGGCAATTTGAAGGTATTGGCCTCCAGGAGCTATCCCACAGTGCACCATTGTGACCGCTCTGGACAGCACTCTGAACTCAAATGCACTGGCCAGGTGTACAGGAAAAGCCCCGGGAACTTTTGAATCTCATTTCCTGATTGGCCAGGCGAGCTCATCAGCAAAGGTGACAATGCAGAGCTCATCAGTACAGGTGATTTGCCCACTCCACAGGTGACCATGCAGTCCCAGAATTGAAAAAGAGCTCCAGCATGGACCAAACGGGAGGTACTGGATCTGATAGCTGTATGGGGAGAGGAATCCATGCTATCAGAACTACGTTCCAAAAGACAAAATGCCAAAACATTTCAAAAAATCTCCGAGGCCATGAGGGACAGAGGCTACCTTAGGGACACAACACAGTGCCGCGTGAAACTTAAGGAGCTCAGACAAGCGTACCAGAAAACCAAAGAATCAAACGGATGCTCCAGGACAGAGCCCCAGACATGCCACTTCTACACTAAGCTGCATGCAATTCTAGAGGGCATCGCCACCACTACCCCACCCCTGTCCGTGGACTCCAATGATGGGGTACTCTCCGCCATGGCTGAGGATTTTGCAGATGGGGAAGATGAGGAGGAGGAGGACGAGCTTGAGGAGAGCACACAGCACACCGTTCTCCCTGACAGCCAGGATCTTTTTCTCACCCTAACTGAAATACCCTCCCAACCTAACCAAGCCAGAGAAGGGACTTCTGGTGAGTGTAACTTTTTAAATATAATACATGTTATAAAAGCAAGCGTTTTTTAATTATTAAGTAGCCCTGAGGACTTGGGATGCATTCGTGGCCAGTACAGCTACTGGAAAAGTCTGTTAACGTGTCTGGGGATGGAGCAGAAATCCTCCAGGGACATCTCCATGAAGCTCTCCTGGATGCACTCCCAAAGCCATTGCAAAAGGTTTCTGGGGAGGGCAGCCTTATTCCTTGTAAAGTAGGACACTTTACCACAGCAGGCCAGCAGCACGTAGTCTGGAATCATTGCATAACAAAGCATGGCAGCGTATGGTCCCGGTGTTTGCTGGCATTCAAGCAACATCCATTCTTTAACTCTCTGTGTTATCTTCAGGAGTGACATGGGAGTGACTCAGCCAGGAGAGTGATATCGTTCATGGTAACCTGGTTGAAATAGGGGAATTTAATTAAGGGGACATTCAGAGGTGGCCGTTCCTACTTGGCTGTTTGCCTGTGCCTGAAAAGAAATCCTCCCCGCAGTTAGCCACACGGTGGCGGGGGAAGGGGGGCATTGGAGGCATTGGGGCTGAGCTGTTCGCATTTGGCTAGCAGGAGCTTCCCTGATACCAGCCACGCGGTGGGGGGAGGGGTAAAGCGATCATCCCAGAGAATTGGATGGGGGGAGGGGAGTTAGTTTGGTTTCTGCTGCTCCACGTTAACAGGAAAACCACAGCACTAAATGGCCAACTCAGCGTGCTTTGCTTGGTATGGGAGAGGGGGGCGCTGCTCTTATGAAGGTTGCAGAAGCTGAAAGACTATGGCTTACCATGGCCGCCTAGAAGCCGAATTCTGTTGCCCAGCACTCCGGGCACCCAACCACTCCACCCCAGTGGACAGCCCAAGCAACACAAGGCTGTCATTCAAGAAGTTTTAAAGTGGCCTTTTCCTTCCCTCCTACCCTCGTCCCACACCCCACCTGGGCTACCTTGTGAGTTATCTCCCTATTTTTATAATCAATTTATAAAGAATACATGTTTTTTAAATGATAGTGACTTTATTTCCTTTGCAAGCAAGCTGTGATTGAAGGGGGGTGGCTGGCTTACAGGGAATTTAGAGGCAACCAAGGGGGTGGGTTTTCATCAAGAAGAAACAAACAGAAGTGTCACACAGTACCCTGGCCAGTCATGAAACTGGTTTTCAAAGCTTCTCTAACGCGCAGCACTTCCTGCTGTGCTCTTCTAACCGCCCTGGTGTCTGGCTGCGCATATTCAGCGGCCAGGTGATTTGCATCAATCTCCCACCCCACCATAAATGTCTCCCCCTTACTCTCACAGAGATTGTGGAGCACACAGCAAGCAGCAATAACAATGGGAATATTGGTTTCGCTGAGGTCTGACCGAGTCAGTAAACTGCGCCAGCGACCCTTTAAACATCCAAATGCACACTCTACCACCATTCTGCACTTGCTCAGCCTATAGTTGAACAGCTCCTTACTACTGTCCAGGGTGCCTGTGTACGGCTTCATGAGCTAGGGCATTAAGGGGTAGGGTGGGTCCCCAAGGATAACTATAGGCATTTTGACAGGTTTCAGAGTAGCAGCCATGTTAGTCTGTATCCACAAAAAGAAAAGGAGTACTTGTGGCACCTTAGAGACTAAATAAATTTGTTAGTCTCTAAGGTGCCACAAGTACTCCTTTTCTTTTTATAGGCATTTCAACATCCCCAACAGTTATTTTTTGGTCTGGGAAGTAAATCCCTTCCTGCAGCCATTTAAATAGACCAGAGTTCCTGAAGACGCGAGCGTCATGAACCTTTCCCAGCCATCCCATGTTGATGTTGGTGAAATGACCCTTGTGATCCACCAGTGCTTGCAGCACCATTGAAAAGTACCCCTTGCGGTTTATGTACTGGCTGCCCTGGTGGTCCGGTCCCAAGACAGGGATATGCGTTCCATCTATAGCCCCCCACAGTTAGGGAATCCCATTGCAGCAAAGCCATCTAGCATGACCTGCACATTTCCCAGACTCACTACCTTTGATAGCAGCAGCTCAATGATTCTGTTGGCTACTTGCATCACAGCAACCCCCACAGTAGATTTGCCCACTCCAAATTGATTACCGACTGACTGGTAGCTGTCTGGCATTGCAAGCTTCCGCAGGGCTATTGCCACTTGCTTGTGAACTGTGAAGGCTGCTCTCATCTTGGTATTCTTGCATTTCAGGGCAGGGGAAAGCAAGTCACAAAGTTCCATAAAAGTGCCCTTACGCATGCGAAAGTTTCGGAGCCACTGGGAATCATCCCAAACCTGCAACACTATGTGGTCCCACCACTCTGTGCTTGTTTCCTGGGCCCGAAATCAGCGTTCCACGGTATGAGCCTGCCCCTGTAACACCATGATCTCCAAATTGCTGGGGACCATGGTTTTAGAGAATTCTGTGTTCATGTTCTCATCACCACACTGCTGTCGCCTCCTAGCCTAGTTTTTCAAGTGCTGGTTCTGCATAAACTGCACAATAATGCATGAGGTGTTTACAGTGGTCATAACTGCTGCAGTGAGCTGAATGGGCTCCATGCTTGCTGTGCTATGGCGTCTGCTCAGGCAATCCAGGGAAAAGGGTGCGAAACAATTGTCTGCTGTTGCTCTGACAGAGGGAGGGGAAACTGACAACATGGCTTACAGGGTTGGCTTACAGGGAATTAAAATGAACAAAGGGGTGGCTTTGCATCAAGGAGAAACAGAATGGCCCCCTCAAGGATAGAACTCAAAACCCTGGGTTTAGCAGGCCGTTGATTTCACAGAGGGAGGGAGGAGAAAATGAATACAAAACAAATCTGGTCTATTTCTTGTTTTGATCCACTTCATCTATCTTTATACATCTTGCTGGAAGCAGACTGTGCAGTACAACTGCTGGCCATCATCATCTCCTGGCTGCTCATTAAAAGATGGTGCAGTAGGACTACCGGCAGGACTGAATCGCATTAAACGAAACTTAAAAGGGTAATGACCTGGCTGAGTCACTCCACTCCCATGTTTGCCCAGGTGCCCCTGACCTCATCGAGGTCAGTTAAAAGAGCACCCTGGAGTACATCGATGATGGCTACCAGTCATACTGCACTGTCTGCTGCCAAAAGGCAATGAGCGGCTGCTGTGTAGCAATGCAGTACCGCGTCTGCCAACACCCAGGAGACATACGGTGACGGTGAGCTGAGTGGGCTCCATACTTGCCGTCGTATGGCATCTGCTCGGGTAACCCAGGAAAAAAGGCGCGAAACGATTGTCTGCTGTTGCTTTCAAGGAGGGAGGGAGGGAAGGGGGGCCTGACGATATGTACCCAAAACCACCCTCGACAATGTTTTTGCCCTATCAGGCATTGGGATTTCTACCCAGAATTCAAATGGGCAGCGGAGACTGCAGGAACTGTGGGATAGCTACCCACAGTGCAACGCTCCAGAAGTTGACAGTTGCCTTGGTACTGTGGACGCATTCCGCCGACTAAATGCACTTAGAGCATTTGTGTGGGGACACACACAATCAACTGTATAAAAACGCTTTCTACAAACCGAATTCTAGAAATTCGACCTAATTTCATAGTATAGACATGGCCTTAGAATGGCAGCTCTTGCTGTTTGAAGAGACAGGGATTCTGGAGACATAAATGACAAACATACAGCAGAATTCATTTTTTCACATAAAGATTACTAGATGTGAAGCAAATTCGCAGGGTGAAATATCAAAGCAGCTTAGAGCACCCTGCATTCCCAAATACAGAGCCATGTCTTATTGTCCACTTTCATGAGCAAAAGTGAAGAAGCTAGTAGGTTGCAGCCTCGGGGTATGGAAAGAGGGAGCACCACCTCTGTAGCATCATCCCTCCATTGGGGCTCCATGGAGCTTGGCATCCATACAAGGGGAAGGGGCAGGAGTAGGGGCAGGGGCAGAGCGGGCAGAGAAATGACTGCAGAGGCAGCATGTTTCCCTTACCAACCCTCTGGGACTTTCCTGGGTAATTTTGTGCTCATTTAACATTGATACCTCCCTTTCCACTTCATTCCATTGCAATTTCACCCCAGGTGGGTGAGGCTTCTGGATTCTGTGAGCAGGAGGCCTAAGGAAGAGGCTGAGTGCAGTGTGGTGGCACAGGACTCTCCTGGAGATGACTTTGGCCTTCATGGTTCTTTGGAGTAGAGCTGGCCGGAAAATGGAAATCCCTTCCCACAGAAAATTTTGGTTTCCAAAAAGAGCATTTTTTGTCAGAAATTCATTCTGACCAAAATTTCCAACCAGTCCTGCTTCAGAGGACAGGGGAGGCTAAAACATCTTTTTTCTTATAGAGATTAACGTACAGGAGAAGGTATAGGAAACCTCATGGAATTTCCTCTCCCCTGTGCAGAAATAGCCTGCAGAGAGCAAGTACACTGTGCACAGCCCCCACTGAGTTTCTCTGTCACATTAACTAGCTACCTACTTTGTCATGTGCTAGCTCAGTAATCACAGGGATGTGAAACCACATGGAATATTTTTCTGGATGAATCCCATTAGTGTTGAAATTAGTTACCATTGGCAGAACTTTTCGCTGGGGAAGCCTGCATCAGCTTCTTAAACCCTCTCTTAAATCTGAGAAGTCAGTGTTATTCAGCTTCATGTGTTCATGGTAACCTGAAGAATAGTTAGGATAGCAATGGATTGTAAGCAATATAGAATGGGGATGCCAAGAAGGTTTATTTATGCATAAATTAGAGAAAAATTATTACAAGCATTTAAAAGATGCTTAGCTAATAAAAGGTTATTGTGATAGAAATATTAGGTTTTTTTAAAAACACTTACTAAATAGTTTTAAAGCACCAGATTTGTTTAGCCTGCGTGTAAGAGCTTAATAACAATCCTGTTAATCATCCAGAAATCAACTGCTTGGGACATTGATAAATAACAGGCAAACTATCCCGTCAATTCTTGGAAGCAGAGCCCCTGTTTTAGAACAGTCTGAAACCACAAATACTCTCCATGTGCAAACAAATGTGACTTACAGTTTATCATTTATATACTAGCTGCCCTGAAAATGTCTTTCCTCTTCCTGAATCATTAACTTGCCTGAAAAAAAAGATTCAGACATATATCAGAAGAGGTCAATAGTAAAAAAAGGAAAACTAAGCGAAACAATGGGCTATGTTATGTTTCCATGGAAAGGCTTTAAGAAGAAAAAAAAGGCAGAAAAATAATAATGAAGGAATTAAACAGACCATAAACCAATATTTCAATAAATGTTGCTACGTTCCTTCTCCCTGTAGAAATGTCCCTGATTATGCCATTGGTTTGAATTCCCTCCATAACAAATATACTGCAGTCTAAAGGGTATTCCATGTATGAAATCAACCCCAATGTTTTTATTTAGTGCATTATTTTGAATCTGAGTCTTTGATATTTGCGGACCCTCCCACAGTGTATTCTCAGGTATGTCAACAAGACAAGAGTCCAGGGACATAGCCCCAAGAAGCTGACAAACAATACAACAATTATTTAGAGGACCTGATCATGCAAGGCGCTGAGCACACTCCAGTCCTTTTGAAATCAATGGAGTTTGAGAGTGCTTAGAAACCCAGAGGAGGTTCTTAAGTTGCCATTACTTTAAAGATGGGGTTTAGTGAAGCACCCTCACTGTATGACTATGATTATCTGGAGGCTTTGATAAAACAACCATTTAGGACAATGAATGGAAGACAGCTTGTGTTTAAATATATTAGTTGAGAGCCTGCGTCAGTGGCATATAGACAATAACTGTAACAATAACAGCAATGGACAGAATGTAGTATTCGAGCTAAGTATGAGGCTAAGGATTGCATTCGGTATATGCAAATTTCTTTTTGGAGTAAAGGTTCAAGGTTCAAAATACTCCTGCTGGTTTTGATTACACGTGGAACTCTTTTTTTCCAGTGTGCTGTTCTAACTTTGTACGTACCATTAACACAATCATCTGTAAACAGAGTACAGTTTGCATTTTTTCCACATGTATTCAGTTTGGGGGAATATTTTCACAAAGAATCATGATGTTATAAAATAAACAAGATTTTCAATATTTGTGAAAGATTTTTTCCCATGCTGCATATTATTTTTGCGTGTATTTGATTTCAATTCTGCTTGTTCCCATTCGGCAAATGAGCTAAAAGGGGGTGAGAAAAAAGCAGAGAAGTCTCAGTGATGACAGTTTGTCTCATATTTTCTTTTCTTTCATTGACTGTGCAGAAGTCTCTCTGGAAATAAAGATCAATTCTTTCTTCAGAACTAAAAGAAAAAGCTGGTGCAAGTTTGTACAGAGGTGATGATTATTATCTTGGGTTGTTTTTAAATTAATAAAATAGGTATTGTTTATTGGACTGTTCCTGTAACAGCCCAGATCTCAGCTCCCATTGCAAAGGGAAAATTAGACCCCTGTAAAAGAGATCAGGAAAGAAAACAATACTGGAAGAAATGTGTGTCATTGCCATTCTGTAATACCCATGATTTGTGCCTCTGTCTCTCTTACACACATTGTACAATTGTTATATCTCCAGCATTTAGTCATTTTTGAGACTAAGGTCCAGATCCTCAGCTGCCTCTGATTTTGGTGGAGCTATGACAATTTACACCAACTGAGGATCTGGCCCTAGATATGCGAGGCCTTTCCACCACTCAGAGGTATAAGGCATTGAGTGATGCATAGGCCTTGTATGAGCTCTCTGAATGGAGGTGAACTTCACCTACTGAGCCTTCAAATCTTTGGATGGTTTCCCATCGCTAATTCAAACAACTATTCCTCTTAAATATCCTGATGTGGACCAGTGTCCAATGGACACGATCATGTCCCCAAAAATAATAATATATGCTTATGTTTTCATCCATTGAGGATGCGATGTTTGAATTGATAATACATGCAACAAAAACACATACTTTACTTGACATAGTATCATGCTGTGTCATCAATATATATGACAGGTTTCAGAGTAACAGCCGTGTTAGTCTGTATTCGCAAAAAGAAAAGGAGTACTTGTGGCACCTTAGAGACTAACCAATTTATTTGAGCATAAGCTTTCATGAGTTACAGCTCACTTCATCGGATACATACTGTGGAAAGTACAGAAGATCTTTTTATACACACAAACCATGAAAAAATGGGTGTTTACCACTACAAAAGGTTTTCTCTCCCCCCACCCCACTCTCCTGTTGGTAATAGCTTATCAAAAGTGATCACTCTCCTTACAATGTGTATGATAATCAAGGTGGGCCATTTCTAGAATAAATGGACAGAAATCAGATATCAAGAATTATAACATTCATAAACCAGTCGGAGAACACTTCAATCTCTCTGGTCACGCGATTACAGACATGAAAGTTGTGATATTACAACAGAAAAACTTCAAAACCAGACTCCAGCGAGAGGCTGTTGAGTTGGAATTCATTTGCAAATTGGATACAATTAACTTAGGCTTGAATAGAGACTGGGAGTGGCTAAGTCATTATGCAAGGTAACCTATTTCCCCTTGTTTTTTCCTACCCGCCCCCACCCTTCCTCAGACTTTCTTGTTAAACCCTGGATGTGTGCTGGAAATGGCCCACCTTGATTATCATGCACATTGTAAGGAGAGTGATCACTTTAGATAAGCTATTACCAGCAGGAGAGTGGGGTGGGGGGAGAGAAAACCTTTTGTAGTGGTAAACACCCATTTTTTCATGGTTTGTGTGTATAAAAAGATCTTCTATACTTTCCACAGTATGCATCCGATGAAGTGAGCTGTAGCTCACGAAAGCTTATGCTCAAATAAATTGGTTAGTCTCTAAGGTGCCACAAGTTTTCCTTTTCTTTTTATCAATATATATGTCATCAATATATAATTTCGTTATCCATCTCAGCTGAGCAGTCTCCCAGGGTTTCATGTCTTTGTACCAGTGACAAGTGAGAAAGCCTGTTCTAGTGAAGTACTGGAGGTAATTACTTTATAATATTGTGGAAATCCTCATTTTAAGTCAACAGATATGTATTGCCATTTTTTATTACATTTGTGGACCGATACTTGCATGCCTGGTTTCTGTTAAATAAGTTATTTTGAACTGTCAACCCAACACAACCACATCCATTATTAAATCCATAATTTGCTGAGTTTTCTTGTTCCTGTATAGTCAGTTACTGTTTCAGATCTGTTAGAATGCTTCTCCTCCCATGCAATAGTGCACATCTCCTGCCAATATATGCAGTAGAGGATGAACTATTCTTTTGGGGCTGGCTCCAATGCCCATTGAAGCCAATTTTATTTATTTAGCGTGTGCATAGTCATCTAGCCAAGTGACGGCATCTTCCGTGGCGTGATGCAGCTCTTCTAGGCCACCGCTGAACATAGTCAGCAGGCATTCCTCGACAATGTGCGTCATCATCTGTGTTGCCCCACAGCTGCACAAAGGGCTGTCACGAAGGCCCCAGCGATACTGGTTGGCTGCACAGAGACCTTGCCCAGTCCAGAACCTGTTCAACAGGGACCACTGACAATGGGGCAAGTTGAAACCAGGCGGGCAGATTATGGGGTCGGCGACGAGGGACTGGTTGGGGATTATAACTGATATCCATTCCTCTCGCCAGAGTGTTTCCACCATTAACGTCCTGGCGTGGCGGATGAGAGCATAATGGCAAACGTGTGATCTGATGGCAAACGTGCAGCCGGTGGTTTAAAAAGGTCATTATGCAGCAGCAGGCTTGGGTTGGTGGATACTTTCTCCAGTAACTTACCACTGGTAACCTCTCATCTGATATGAGGAGGAGCAATATTGCTCAGAACCGGAAGCCATGGGAGTGGAGTCAGACGCAGGGTGCCGGAGATGATGCGCATGGCAGCATGTAACTGCATATCCACCAGTTTGGTGTGTGACAATCGACTCCATACTGGAGCACAGGAGGAGGATGTTTATTAAAAAAATATGGAGTTAGCTACATCTATTAGATGGCACAGCCTGTGCAGTCCCCTTTTGCACCAGGGAGCTTGCCAAGGAAAAATACTTTCTTTAGTTATAGTCTGTTCTGTAGCTCCCCTTGCAGCTCCACAATGTGTGCCAATGCAGGGCAGTGCCTAAAAGACACAAATGGGCCTTAGCTCTGCATCTGGTTCTTTTGGTACTCAGTCAGGAGCTACCATTACTTGTCAGGAAACACATGTGGCCATTGCTTCTCTGTATCACAAGTTGCAAAAACAGTAATAGAGATTTTCAAGACAGCTCTGCACCCACCAGCTTCCATTTAGGAAGCTGATTAAATGGCCAGATTTTCATTAGTGCTCAGTACTGCCTTGCTCTCAGTAGGTACCTGAATTGAAATGGAGCTGTTTAGAAAATCAGCCTCTAGCCCTTAATCCAGCTACTTAAAAAATGACTAAATTAGTCATTAGTGAGAAAAATACAGATAATCATAGTATCAGAGGTGGAAAAAATCAGTTAGGTTACCTCATACAGTCACATGCCACTGCAAAATTGATTCTACTGTACATTCGAGTATGTTACTTGGTTCACCTAGCTTTAAATAACTCAAGCAATGGAGGTTCTGTCACTACAGATGGAGGCTATTTCACATAGCTCTCACCATTAGAAACTTTTCCCTGATTTTCAGACTAAGTGGAAATTATTGCTAAAGGATGACTGCTTTCCAAATTGGAATGACATTACTTTATTAACAGATTAAATTTAATACAAACCAGAGTAAGAAAGCTCCATAGAATAATTAAAAGCCCATGCCTTTGAACACAGCAACAAATATTTCAAATACTCTTGAAACATCAAACATTCAGGGAAGCCATTAGGCTCCAGCTATTTTCATTCTATGTTCTAAATAACAGGATTTCCTCTCAATCTGAAGCATCCATACCATACAAGGCAATATTTTAGATCATGGCAGCATGTGACCTAATGATAGCCACAAGGGTTGCAGTAAGCTACAGAATGTCAGTAAGACTAAGTCACAGTACTAGTGATAACTCAGGGGTTAAGAAAGCTGACACTATAGACATAAAAAGAAAAGGAGTACTTGTGGCACCTTAGAGACTAACAAATTTATTTGAGCAAAAGCTTTCGTGAGCTACAGCTCACGTCATCGGAAGACATACTTTTTCTAACTGAAATAAAAGCAAACTTTAATAATAAATGTCTTTGCACACCTTACCCCCATCCTCTCAAGAGAAACAAACCTGAGATATGGTTTGATGACAAAGAGGCAAGGCCATTTCACTGAAATTATTTCGATTATTACAAAATTATTACAAAAATGTTGTAATTGCCACTTGTCAGTGAATTCATACCTGCTTCTTTTTATGACTCTCACAATTCTTTTTTCTTCGAGGATATGAACACAGAAATTGTCCATTAAATCCAGTATCCTGTCTCTGACAGTGACCAGTACCAAATGATACAGTGGAAGGTGCAAGAAACCCTGCAGGGGGCAGTTATGGAATAACCTGACCCCAAGGAAAGTTTCCTCCTAACCTCCAGTAATTCAAGGTTACCATAAGCCCCGCATTCCTTCCACCCTTTAAGGCCATCCCTTCAAGGCCATCACCATTCTGCCTGAGAGGAAAGCTGGGTGTTTTTCTTTCTAGAGACAGTCAAGGTAACTCTTGAAATGGCCAAAAGGAATGCTATGGAGTGATCTTTTCCTCCCTGCCACAGTCCAGAAGCTGAGTTAACTGCCCTCATAGTGATTCCCACCAGCCTTAACCAGGGAGTAAGGCATCTCTTACCATTTTAAAGGTTTAGTTTTAAAGTTAACTTTAATTCACTTTAAATCTAACTGAACTGAAATACTTCAGAAATCTGGGATCTCAACAAAATAACTGATTACTTCCAAAACCCCCCAGCACAGCTGAATCTGCAGTTTCTGTGATTCGGTGCTTATGCTTTATGCATTGGCGCTTTGTGTCACTCAGTCCTCACATTAAGAGGTTTCTCTTTGGGAGCTTGATTTACTGCAAATTATGTCTGGGCTTTCACGGAAGGCTGTAAAAATATCTGTTTCTTGTGGCTCCTTACACAGGTGTCTACAGTCCTAAAACCATGCTTTTTTGTGGGGAGCAGAGTATTGATTCATGCCCTTAAGCAGAAGCTTCTCACTATCCTAAACTTCTCAATGTGGATTCCCAAAGCAAATAATAACGACAAACAATCAATTATTCTTTCAGGAGTCCATTTATTTCCAGAATTCCCTTGCAGGAATTGAGGTATATTATTGATGCATATGTCTGCCTGTCTGGTTACTGTACCAGACTCTGAGAAAGTTAAAGGGATAGTGCTGTATTCTTATGTCTACAACACTGCAGGATTCATAAACAAATGAGATGGGTACCTTTTAAAACATGACTCCAGAGCTATGAAAATATTGTTGCAACTGCTTCCATATAAGCACCACAATTAAAAGCTGTACAAAAATTGTATAATTTGCAAGCTAGTAATTTAAAGTTGGGCTCTAAGCATTATGGATTTGTCCAAACATGGAAAGGCTGTCTAAAATTCCTTATTGCCTAGGCAGCCAACAGCTGTGCTAGTTGTCAATCTGCTTTTTGTGATATGGACAACTGTCCACCAAGAAGTGGACTGGGATCATAACTCAGCTGACATGAGAACCAGAGGTCCAGGGCCCCCTGGGGGACCACAAGCAGGTTTCAGCAGGGGGCACCAAGCAGAGCCAGCGTTAGACTCCCTGGGGCCCAGGGCAGAAAGCCGAAGCCCCACCGCGTGGGGCTGAAGTCCGAGGCCCTGAGCCCCGCCACCTGCGGCTGAAGTTAAGCCTTGGAGTTTTTATAGCATGTTGCTGGTGCCTCAGAAAGACCACTGAACAGTTGTCAAAATTCAGAGGCAGGATCCTGAGAAAGTGAAAGCCTACATTGTCCCCTCATTCCCTGTCTAATTTTTCTTTGAGGAGGTTTCATGAACACTCCAGCAATGCTTTTAGATTGGGATTTTCAAAGGTGCCTAAGAGAGTTAGATGCCTGAATTATGGGCACTTAAGTTCATTGGCTGCCTTTGAAAATCCCAGTATTCATCTTTATGTCTAGGAGAGGAGTGTGTATGGAGAGTACATAAAGAACTAGATTGTGATCCCCTTACTCATGTTAAGTAGTTTGCTAATCTCCGAGCAGTCCCACTGATTTCACTGTGGTTTCTTGTGGAGCAAGGTACTACCTAACATCAGTAAGTGTCACAGTCTGGGTCAAAGAAGAGACGCTCTTGCTTTATATCATCATCTTGAAATCAGATAGCTCTTTGGCTTTCACACTACATTATGAGCTGTCTTCTCAAGTCTGTCTAGTGACAGAGGACAGGCTGTGCTAGCCTAGTAAAATTACTGCGAGGAGCAATAATTTATTTTTATGTCAATGGGCAATGCTGTATCTAAAAGAGAGTTAGGGAAAAAAAATTTGATCTTGGACATCTCAGATATGTTATGAACTATAGTAGGCAGTGTGTATGTGTATTACTGCCCTCTACTGACCTGCAGAAGGAGAAAGCCTATTAATTGCCAACAACTGAAGGACAACTGCCTTTAGCTTAGAGACTTGATCCAGCACTGCACAAGGGCAGAGTATTGTACAGGTGTAAGATAAAAGGTAAGGAGTAGGAAGGAAGCACAGAGAACCCAATAAATCAATGAGAGCACTGCTGTGTGGCCCTCAGTTAGACCTGTCTAGCAATGGGGGTAAGGTCTAATGTTATGGATTTGTCCAAACATTGAAAGGCTGTCTAAAATTCCTTATTGCCTAGGCAGCCAACAGGTGTGCGAGTTAGTTCTCTGTTTCATTTGCATGCTGGGAATTGCACTCTGGCTCAGGAAATGTGAGCTTTTTGTATCCCTTTTTTTGCCCCTCTGTCCCCCTTTTTAACTGTCTAATTGTGAAAGCAAGGGGTCAGACTTCTGCCCAGGGCTTTTGCTCGCACTTGAGCTGGAGAGAGACCAACTTGCTCTCCCTGCTTCTCAGCCCACAATAACTTGCAGTTCAGTGCCCACATAGAAGAGGCCTGTGTTTTTGTAGTGGTAACTGAAAGTCCTAGGTTTTATCCCTTCTGCCAGCTGAAGTGGGTTAGTGATGTATTGTTCATTTAGCCATGGATTTATTTCCCTATACACAGTCAGAGTAACTGTAGAATGTATTTACATTAGATTAACAATTCCAGTCTAAGTTGTACCTGTGACCATCATGAATGAAAAGTTTATGCTAACATATGATTCCCAAAGAATAAACGGGCAAGGGACTGCTCTTCCTGCTGATGAGTTCAGACTTTGCTATCAGATACATTTCATGTATGCACTTGTAACCATGAACTGGAGTTTGGCCTGTGTGAATGGCTCCTAATTACTGGCCCTGTCCACAGCATCCCAATTATGTGACTATTTTTAGTTGAGCTAATGAAAGATAATGGAATATGGGAAAATGAAGAATAGCCAAAAGAAGAAAGCATATCCACACAGCAGCTGAAAGCAAAACTGCATAGAAAATTTTAATCTATAGAATTGTTAAAGTTCTGTAAGGACAGAATAGAAAGCTTAACGTATGAGCAAACACACTGAAGTCTTGTTGGTGAGTCTTTGGAGAAACAGTTAAAAGTTACTTGGGGAGATTGGAGTTATAATAAGAGATGAGCCTTAATGGGCTGTATGCTCTTAATTCCTTACTCTTACTACCACTTTCTCCAAAAACAAATCTATGGGTTTCTTTGTGATTATCAAATCAATGAAAAATGTACACATGTCAAGGTCAAACAAAGTCCCTTGTTAGTAGAACCTGTAATTTGACCACAAATGGTTTGGGCAATATGAGTTTGACTTGTGCTTCTGATTTCCTGATGCAGACTGGTAAAGAGGCAGATTGTCAGCCATAAAGCACTGCGGTCTTTTTGTCTACAGTTGTCAATTGTCAACAGTCTCTTGTAGTGTAAGAGCCCAGTGGAAAGAAGAGGTTTTAAAAAACCATTTTGTTAACAGTCCTCTAGTGCTTTAGGATTTCATAATCAGACATCCGTACCCAGTGGTGCCTTTGTCCAGTGCTCTTTGAAACTGCATGTGAGTGATGTGAAATCTATATGTGGGTGACTATCCTACATGCCTTGCTGCTTTTGCCTGAAAAAAAACTTCTATGTAGGAGAGTGAGTTTGTGTGTGTATGGAGGTGGGGGGGTGAGAAAACCTGGATTTGTGCTGGAAATGGCCCACCTTGATTATCATGCACATTGTAAGGAGAGTGGTCACTTTGGATAAGCTATTATCAGCAGGAGAGTGAGTTTGTGTGTGTGTTTTTTTGGGAAAAAAAGGGGGGGGGTGAGAAAACCTGTATTTGTGCTGGAAATGTCCCACCTTGATTTTCATGCACGTTGTAAGGAGAGTGGTCACTTTGGATAGGCTATTACCAGCAGGA
Source organism: Natator depressus (assembly GCF_965152275.1). Lineage (NCBI taxonomy): Eukaryota > Metazoa > Chordata > Testudines > Cheloniidae > Natator > Natator depressus. The sequence continues at coordinate 242,418,916 of NC_134235.1, read as the reverse complement.
GAGTGAGTTTGTGTGTGTGTTTTTTGGAGGGGGGTGAGGGGGTGAGAGAACCTGGATTTGTGCAGGAAATGGCCCACCTTGATTATCATACACATTGTGAAGAGAGTGGTCACTTTGGATGGGCTATTACCAGCAGGAGAGTGAGTTTGTGGGGGGGGGGCGAGGGGGGGGGCAGAGGGTGAGAAAACCTGGATTTGTGCTGGAAATGGCCCAACTTGATGATCACTTTAGATAAGCTATTACCAGCAGGAGAGTGGGGTGGGAGGAGGTATTGTTTCATGGTCTCTGTGTGTATATAATGTCTTCTGCAGTTTCCACAGTATGCATCCGATGAAGTGAGCTGTAGCTCACGAAAGCTCATGCTCAAATAAATTGGTTAGTCTCTAAGGTGCCACAAGCACTCCTTTTCTTTTTGCGAATACAGACTAACACGGCTGTTACTCTGAAACCTGTTCTATGTAGCAGTTATTACGGGACTACAGCTTTAAAAGGCTTTTAAAAACAAGCATACTCTTAGCTAGTTTTTTCCTAATAAGCTTCATTTTTCTGAATGTGTGTACTGGTCTTAGAATAAAACTTAAAAATAAACATATTCAAGCTTAACAAATATCTGCTGACTTACAGGGACAAATACTCTGCTTCTGTTACATCCATATAACCCTACACAAGTCAATGGAGTTGTATGGGTGTAACTAAGGGAAGAATTGAGTCCACACTATTTTTTTCCAAGTGTCTTCATCAGGTTTCATTCACACAGGAAAAAAATGGAGCATGGGAATTGCCAGATCAGACTCGAGGTTCATCTAAGCCACTATCCTGTCTCCAGATGCTTCAGGAAGGTGCACAAAACCCCACCGTGGACAATTATGAAATAATCTGCATGGTTTTTGTCTATGGAAAGCTTTTTCCTAATCTCATCAGTTAGTGGTTGGTTTATACCCTTCATTAGGAGAAGTTAGGAAAAAATTTTAAATGCACCTACATGATTCAGGAGACTAAGTTCCATGGACTGAGGACCCAGGGCCCAGTGACTAGCTCTGAAGAGTTTGCACCCTAACTTGAGACAAGATGCAACAAGTGGCCTATTCCAAAGCCCACTGAAGTCAATGGAAAGACTCCCATCTGGCTCAGTGAACATAACAAAGAAGGAGGGAAGAGTGGGAAGGGAACAACACTAAGATAACTGTACTAAGAACATAAGTTTACATAAACTTGTACGTGTACAACTTGATGGTTTATAGTCATTCAAATGGTATGTTTGCTCTGGGTTTTATTAAACTACGAGTAAATATCCTAGCCTCTGCCCAGCTATTAAATGTTAATTAGAGATGGGCTCAACCTGAGGAGCCTGGATAGGAATCCAAACCTTGTCAAAGACTGCGGAGTAGGGGCATATCTAATACTAATCAAAACTTACCTCAACTGTGTGGTGGGAGTTTGGGGAATTTGCCAGCTTATACAAAGTCTGAAGCATCTGTTGGCCAAAGTCTCTGGGCATAGAGAATCACTGTGGAAAAATATAATCTGAAGTAAATCCTAGCCCCTTGAGAACAGTGTCCATCATTAAACACGGGCTACTAGCACCAATTAAAGTTACCTTTAAAAGACAGATCAGCTGGGCTGAAGTAAAACATTAGCAGGGAGCACTGCTAATGCCTGTCAGGGAGGAGGGTGAGCCACCTGTCAGCAATTAATCCTTTGTATGGAAAAATAACGCTGAAAGGCAATGACTGCACCTTGGTGTTTGCCACTTGGCTGATTTTCTACTAGGAGGGATGTTTATTTACATTTGAGTCTGGGTGCCAGTTCGACATCAAAAAACCTGTCCTATTAACTCCCTTTTCTGAAGGCCTATAATGGTCTTTTAATAAGGCTCTGGTGATTTGGCCTACCTATAGTGTCCCTAGCCTCTGCTAGAACTGCCATTGGTTCATCTCACTGTTTTCCCACTGAGATGAAGCAGTCCTTCTAGAACTGAGTGATGGGCCTCCTGCTTCCAGAGATTCTGGTTTTAGTGTAGTGGGGGAAGAACAGACTGACAGCGGCCAGCAGGGAGAGGAGGATAAACCAAGAAACTTCAACAAAAAAAATACTGCAGGGAAAATGGAGGGAAGTCATGAAGATGGAAAAAGAACCAGGTAGGAAAGAACTAGATTCAGTCCCTGGAAAACATTCCAATTATAGCCACAAATTAAAAGGTTTTCCTTGAACAATTTCAGGGAAGTCTATGGAAATTCACTTCAGAAGAGCCTTGGAAATAGCTTATTTGGCAGTACTCTGCCTGTGTCTACCTATGCTTAGAAACCTCTGAACTCTGCAACATACAGACCAGAGGCATTTCCCAGATCACCGTCCACTTGACACCATATATGTGAGTTTTCTTCATGTTGCCATTGGAATTTCTATTTCGAAGCCCCTCTTTGTAAGGAAAACCTAAGGAGCAAGCTGTCCTTATTGTCCTTAATCCAGGCTAATACTAGCCACTTTATACAGATAGGGAGCTGGATTATCGACTTCTCCCTTCCCAGTGTTCCTTGTAGATGTTTCCAACTCTCATGACCCATTGGCGCCTTTGATGGATTTTGCCACCTATATGTTGCAGATAACTGATTGCATGGCTGTCCAGAGTTCATACAGTTTATTTCCACTTCAGCTCTGTACATATTTTTTCTTCCTTCTTCATAGATCTTCATAGATTTTTTCTTGGCTTCTTCATAGATCATCTTGGGAACCTCGAATTTCCTTACACAATTTCCTATCAGTAGGCTCTGGTCTCTCATTGTTTCACAGCCCCTCTGTCTCAAATGATATTTACAATGTCAGCTTGCAGAGTCTCTGTGAGAATTGTTGTGACATTGAAAGCATGGGAATCCAGTGTCAGACATGCTAAATCAGTTGCCATCCTCTTTTATCACCAATTCATAATGAATCAAAAGAAGAGGAGAAAATTGATGTTTGATCTTTATATAATGTTTAAACTTTAGCATTTTTCTCCTCAGTGTTGAGTAAAGATAACTATTTAGAGAGACAATGTCAGCGTCAAGCTACTGAAATCTTTCAAGGGATGTGCATATGTTCCCATGCAATAGTAATAATAAAAAATCAAAAAGGGAGAGTATATGCCTCAAAGATTTTTATTTAAGGAATGCACAAATGTTATTTTAAAATCTGACACTAGCTTCAAGACTGGGAATTGGGCACGGAGGATTTAAAAAGCAAACAAAAAATAAAATAAAACAAACACTAGGCTGAAAGGGACAACAAAATCTCAGAAAAATCCAGGAAGAATTTCAAACTTAAAATGAGATACATATTTTTAACTCAATATTCCCTTCAGTCCATAGAATGCTGCATCCTGCATATCCATATGTTAAATTTGATCTTTGTGTTGTAAACTTTTTTATGCTGGGCATGAAATTGATTGTTTAAACCAAGTTTCAAGCTTCTATAGCAGGGGTGTGCAAACTTTTTGGCCTGAGGGCCACATCTGGGTATGGAAATTGTACGGTGGGCCATGAATGCCCGGTGGGGCAGGGGGAATGTATGGGGTGTAGCATAGGGGACTCTATAAGGGATGTTACCGATGTGAGGGGAGGGGTGGGCTTTACAGGGGCAGTACCGGGGACTCCTAGGGGCCCTGCTGGCAGTGACACCAAGGCAGCCATACCAGGCACCGCCATGGGCAGAGGAACCCTAGCTGAAACAGGTGTGGCCCCTGGACGGTTTTTAGGCTCTCAAGGGTTGGGCAGTAGGAGACCAGGAGGGGATTGGGCGCGCTGCTGCATGGTGGGGGGGCTGCTGCGTAGGGGTAGGGTTCCAATCCCAGAAACAGTGTGGTGAAGTCACGCCTGTGCAGTGTGGCTCTGCGCATGCCGGAAGATGGTGGAATTGTGAGTCAGGGGCTGGGGAGCGCCGGGTGGGCAGAGTGGGGCAAGCCCTCAACCCCACTCCCGGGAGGAGTTCAAGGGCCGGATAAAAACGTCTGATGGGCCGGAAGCGGCCCGGGGGCCATAGTTTGCCCACCCCTGTTCTATAGCAAAAGGACTGCTGACTGGAGAGAACCCTGCATTAATTTGCTAATATTAATTCTGCTAATGTTCCAGGAATCATCTAAACCAGTGCTGACTATGTTACTAACATACACTGGTTGTGGAGAGCATGGGAGATACCTGTATTATTTTTTAAGAATATTATGTGTATCTCGCTTTACTTGCTTAATATTCTTCTGTCTGACTGCATGGGATTAAACAAGAAGAAACAATTATGCAGAGAAAGCAGGAAGCAAAATGATGGTCAGAGATAAGACATCTCTGGGCAAACAACTTAGGGGACCTAAGGGAACAATGGCCAGGCCATTAATTGGAAAAATGCTGTTTCCTGGCATCTGGCAAAGTTACACAACTGGCTTGCTTAGGCTGAGGGCCTAAAATCAAAAGGGCACAAAACATTTTAAAACTCCCGGTTTCCATAGTTAGAGGCTGTTCAGAGGGTGGTTGGATGAGACAGCAGCCATGCGAGATATCTCTGAAGCAGCCAGCCATGCGTCAGCTTTCAGAGAATTGATAAGCTTTAGATAAGACCCAGATAAGGAGTTCAGACCTTTTTGCGGTTTTAGCCCTTTTCTCCGCTTGCTATGTCGTTTTGGGTGAATAGACAATATATTTGTTTGGAAGGAGCTGTTCTGAGTCACTTTAATCAGCTGCTGGTCACGGGCTCCCAGAAGGAATTTTCTTGCAGGTGCCAAATACAATTGGGTCTGTCATGCTAACACAGTTTAAAATAGGGTGGGGGTCTGCCACCCGGGATCCAGTCTGAGAGTGGTAAAACCATCAGGTTCCACGCAGAGAGAGGTGCAGGTACTGAAACCTCTCACCTAAGGGGTGCACTTGCAGCAGCTCCCACAGAAAGCAGCACAGAAAGTAGCTGTGTTAGTCTGTATCACAAAAACAACGAGGAATCCGGTGGCACCTTAAAGACTAACACATTTATTTGGGCATAAGCTTTCGTGGGTAAAAAACTCACTTCTTCAGCTGCATCAACATCTAGAAAGGCAGTTGAGACTGCCTGCCTCAGCTGTGTTTGAGAGACATACACAGACTGGGGGCTGGACCAGAAGCCCAATGGATAAGCCTGCACATGGCTGCCATGGACTCACTGTGGCTGAAAGGAAGAATGGTCAGATTCCCAGCAAAGGACACCAACCCACCGAGCTCCAACTCTACCACCCAGATAAGGCCTGTGGGGAGCCTTGGGGGAGTGAGGGCTCCTCTCATTAGATTAACCTAGTTTACGGGGTTTTAGTGTGTGTTGCTGCTGGGTACATTAATTACTCATTTATTGGGTATCCTTGATTCCTTTGCTCGTTTTCTTCCTCTTCTTTTAATCTACCCCTATCCTTTCTGGGAATTGTTGTTTATCATTATGTAACCTAACCCGCAAGGAGATTACCTAGATTCTTGGGACTCTGAGTGCTGGTAACTCAGGGAGAGGCATACTGTCCCTGGGGGAGGGGGAGCCAAGGCAGACTCAGAGTCTGCCCGGCAACCAATAGGGAGTGAGATGCCCTTCCCTAGGAGCTCAGGAGAGGAGAGGAGCTATTTTGGAGCCGTCTGGAGCCTGCCAGGGAAAAGGCAGGACTGGCTTTGTGGCGAGCCCCAGGCCTGTATGCAGGGTTCCCCTGGAGACCTGGCCTCTGGAGACCTGAAAGCAAGATCCCTCAGCTTGGCCCTTTCCTGCTCCAAAGTGACTCCCAGTTTGTAGAACTTTGTTGGGGAAACTTCCCCAGCCAGGCCGAATTATCCCTCCAACTCTCTATCCGAGATCAGTCACCACATGTCCAGCTTAGCTCTGGCTACTAGTCCAGGGCTGCCACTTGCTGTGAGTGTGTCTCAGCACTGAAGTGGGAGACTAAAGTTTGGATTTCAGTATAGTTTTGTAATCTGCACCTTGAGCCCTGCACACCTTTGTAGTGAGGGGAAATCATGGCACCGGAAGCAGCCTGACTCCTGCATGAAGAGGACACCTGCCAGCAGTGGTTGTCAGCCCTCTGCAGTGACTGAGGAGTCCAGAGCCACCTCTGAACCTGAGGATCATTCATGGAGTTTGTGAGTGCCTCATCTTTTAATTAGCTAGTCAGGGAAATTGTTTGGGGGACCCCTTACTCTCTGAACTGTGTCCTCGGCCCGGAGGTAAAGGTCTGGGGATCTTATTATCTGCTGCCTATTAAATCTGCAGAGGGACTTACCACCTTATCCCACTTGTGAGTCTCGTGAGCTGTACTGGACCCAGTCAGCCACATTGCTAACTGCTGCACAGAAGATATCGTGGTCACAGGTCATCAAGGGCCCCTTCAAAATACACGTACCAACAGGACACTAATTTGATGTTTGCTTTATCCGATCATATGACTGAGGAAATTCATGGGTGTTATTAGCATGAGCACCGGTGACACTGAGAATAGGGTTTTACCCTATGTTATATTTATCTCCTGTTTAATATAATTACTGTGTTGAATATATTGTATGTGTTTGTGTTATTTCTTGGAAGTCTCCAACTATCTGGCAAGTAAGTGGGGATTACCCTGTAATTAGAATTTTCCTCCCAAGCTGCCCTCGTGATCCTGCCAGGAAGAAGCAAGGGTGTGTGTGTGTGAAGGCACCGCCAAATAAATTCGTATGAGAAGAAAAAGAAGTTACACCCTGCTTAGTGGACTGGCTGGATCCAGAAGAACCCAGGCCTGTCCATCAAAACCCGTAAGGAGATTGGCACTAAAGGAGGTAACCAGGTGGATAGGGGGTGCTACAATTATTTTTTGGTCCTTGATTCCCTATTGTTATAAAAGGCAATATCCTAGAGGCCATAGGGGTTATTATTATGCACCTAATGACTGGCTGGAGGCACAATATACACAAAGAATCCAGGGTCTACTGGTCCTAATGTGGGTCACTGAGCCTCTTAGGAGGGAGGAATAAGGGGGTCTACCACCCTTGAGGAGCAGGTATGCCCTAGAAGGGGAGCTAAAGGTATTAAATCATATCCTCATGCTTGATGTATCCAGTTTCCATCTTACTGATCACAGAGATAACATGGACTTGTCTCTCTTTAAATCCTTATCAATTTTCCTTTGCCATGAAATATAAATTATTGACAGATTTCCCCCCCCCCCGGCCTTCTGTCAAAACTATACGTGTCCCTGTTAGCTAACTATTGTGTTTACCAGACCATAGACTGATCTAATAGCAGAGTCCCACTGTTAGGGGGCTTATTCCTTCACCCACTTACTTCCCTGGTCCTTCTCGCATGAATGGAGAGCAACAATACCCAAAGTCCAAAGGTGCAAACAATTTGATGTTTATTGGGGTGAACTTCCAGCAAGCATGATTCCAGTTTCATTCCTTAGTGTCCCCCTTCCCAGCTCTGACACCACAGAGCCTTACACTTGTGTCCCTGTTCCCATTCCTGCCCTTAGCCAAACATGATTCCAATTTCCCCACCCCCATTCCCTGTTCCCATTTTCCCCACACACACACACACACACCCACTTCCTGATTGACTGCAGACTATATAGTAAAACTTGAGTTCTGCTTAACTATACCTTAACCAATCATTTTCCTGAAATTTAACTAACCAATCCTAACATATTGTAACATGATTATGTAACCAATTATATCCCACCACCTGAATTAGTTTACACCCAGCAAAATTAATTATACAGCAGACAGGAACAATCACAGAACCAGACAGAGATTATACAGACAAACAATAGCAAAGTGGGAACTATAATGACAAAACAATACAGAAGTGAGGATTTCACATCCCAGCTATTGATAAGTGAGTTCTTGCCAGACAGGATGCTATCAAACTAAGTTTCCTTTTACATTTTTTAGGCACTTCCCTTTCTCTGGAGGTGATAGGCACTATCAGGACAGGAGTGTATTCCTAACAGCCCGATAGCACCTTATTTCAAAGTGACTGGTTTGGAATGTGAGGGTGTGACCGGTCGCTTCCCAGCTTATGGCTGCCTCTGCTGCTTAGCCAAAGGCCTTAGCCTAAGAACAGGGCCTCAGACTGTCACAGTAAGAGAAGGCCCTTACGCCGGCAGACAGTGATTTTGATTCTTTCTTTTATACCTCTATAACTAGCTAAGTGATAAGAATACACCTAAATTCTTCGAGTACAGGCCTTTACCGACAGGCCTGAATATCTATATTCTAACACCCACTAATAATGGCTAGACTCACTGGGACTGTGACACACAGCACCAACACAGTACTGCTAACCCCAAAGCATTCAAAACTCATCAGTCAGGACGCAAAAAATCATGAGACTTTTTTTAAAAGAAGAATTAAGTTTTGGTTCATTTTGTTTGCCTTTTCGTTAGGGTGTACACATTTCAAGTTTTGCTCCATGATTACAGGGGATAGATAGTTGTTTTTTTTTAGTGAAAGCTGAGTCCAGCAGCTGAAAGATTAAAAAAACAACCACTAAATATCACAAGAGTAGGTAACTCTGACACCACTAGAGCTGAGACTCAAAGCAGGAACCTTGTGCTTTGCAAGAAGCAGCTCTGTCAGTTTAGCAAACAGGATTCAGTCCCTTGGCTGAGCTAGTTTGGACTTGTGTTATTATATTCTCAGCTGGATGTCACTCATCTGTCACCGACCCAAACTGCAACAGTTCTTACCCAAGTATGAACAGCGCAATAAATTCAGTTGTGATCCAAATGGGTGAACCTCCACTGACTTAGCCAAATTTGTCAATATCACATTCATCCTCATGGCGGTTGCTTATGTGATTCCACTTCAGTACTTAATTTGTGCCAGGGATGAGCCCCAGCACCACTAGGCTTGGCAGTTCATAGCCCCGGCACCTCTGGGCTTGCTGCGTCCGTTATGAAAGTTAAAAAATTGCTTGAGCACCAGCACCTCTTTCATTACAAATTAAGCACTGTTCTTCCTGGATAACTCTGAAGCTGTCCTTTCTTTAATCTTTCTAGGATTTGTTTACTTCAGCTTCCTTGTAGAGGATCTTAAGCTTCCTCACCATCTTGCCAAAGATTATTGCTCCTGGGTTTCAGAAGCAGCCTCATACCTGAAGTCTTCTTAATCCATCTTTAAGAATATGAGTGTATTTCCTCCTCCCTCCACTTTTCTTTTTTCCAACTTGGAAAAAGAGGGGGAAAGTGGAATTTTATCCACTATTTCAAAACACAACATTGTGAAAAGAATGATATTTTCCCCAAGTCTTTCATTCTGAAATTTTTTCAAAATAGAAAATTTTGTTGAAAATGGATTTTTAGATGAAAATTTGTATTTTTGTATTATTTTCATTTAAAAAGTTTGTTGAAAAAATTTCTGACCTCATCTAATTTTAACCCTTTTGGCCATCCCTAATTATTGGTTAGCAATTTTAAGGGGTATTCAAGGAGGAATATATCTCTGATCACAGTTTGACGTTGGCCTGTCTTTGCTATCAAGGAAAATAAAAAAATTGGTCAGCTTCTTCTCAGATGACTGAAACACCGCCCAAAAAAGTTCAGGCTTAAATATATTTTTGGTCTTTTGTTGTCAGACCATGAAACAAACAGCTGCACAATATTACCACAAATGAATTACAAAAATTTCTTTTGTGTCAGATTGGTAATAACAAAAATCTCCTCTCCCTGCTCACCATACTTATCAGAGTCAAGCAAGACAACCCACAAAAAATGAGACAGAGGAAACAGTTTTCTCTCCTCATTTACATCTGGGCCAGATCATCTCACTGCTGCACTCTTGCCTCTCTTGATGGCAGCTGAGAGAGGATCTTAGGGGAAGGAAAATTTCCCTTTCCTCATTTCAGGGAAGAAGTGCAACCATTTAACTGCCAAGCATTTAAGCACACAGGCAATGTCCAAGGCACTACACCAAGATACTCCAAATAAAGCTATCCAAAAACACAACGCATTATACCCACTCCACTCTCTGCAAGCATGGTCCTGCTGGCAGCAGAACTGATGTGGCTCCACTGTGCAAGAGAGGCAGGTTTTGAGAGTGCTGTGTTATGGAGTAGACACAACAGTATACATGGAGGAGGGGAAGGTTGTTACAGCACCGCTACTCCCATCCTCCTCTTTGTCACACACCATACTCCCATGCTGCTCTTTGTCTTCATAGATGGGAGTGTTAGCTTGCAGGGTCCTCTGAAGCCTCACACTGAAGTAGGGATCATGAATGGTTTGGCAGCTGCTCTACAGACTGAGGATTCCTTCCCACAGGTCTCATGGAATGGAAATCTGGTGGGAACAGCTTTTCTCATCAAAGATCTAAGTCTATGCAAAATTAGAGTATTCAGGCTGTGCACAGGATAGGAGAGTTTGAGCCATGCAGTGGAAATGCTAATGTTTGTCTGCTGGGTGTTTCATTGGCTTCAACGTCTAGCCAAATGATAAGATACAATGGCTGGAAGTTGAAGCTTGACCAATTCAGACTGGAAATAAAACACTCATTTTTGACACTGGAACACTTTACCAAAGCTCTTTGTGGATTCTCCACCACTGGCCATTTTTAAATCAAGAGCAAATATTTTTTAAAGATATGCACAATTTCCAAAAGAATTATTTTGCAGACATTCTATGGCCAGCGTTATACAAAAAGTTAGACTAGATGATCACAATGATCCCTTTTGGCCTTGGAATCTGTGATTTATCTTTGCGAAATTGATTAAACAAACCTACCTCCACAGGTAGGTGTATAAGATAACCTTTTTCATTCTTTATTAAGGGTGTCTGGGTAGTGCTTACTGAGAAGTATTTTAATTGTACTGACACTTGTGTTTCAGGTTCCAATACATGTAATTTTAAATGTAGAAACGTTTACAATTTCTGGAATATGCAGTGAATATGCATTCCAAAATGCCACAGTTAGAATGTGATCATTCTTAGGCTCAGACAGGCTAAAGAATATAACAGCTGCTTGAAGACTGAAGAGTTGTTAAGAGTACATGGGTCTGTAATTACTTTTTATTTAATAAAATGGTCAGGACGGAGATGAACTTTCTTCTGCACAATACCTATTTTTATTTCAGTTAAAAGGAAAATGACAAGCTCTATGATAAAGGAAATGAAAGGTTTCTAACAGCCCAATCCTGGAAATAATGCTTATTATTGTTTGCTGGACCAGGTCCTCATTTGTTAGTGCCACGGTATATCTTGCTGAAATGATCGTGCCATTTTCTTACAGTGATACTAAATTATAGCTATGAGGCTTCATCTCCCACAGACTCAATTCTTTCACTTTCCATCTTTCTCCCCTGCCAGAACTATCCTGTCACAAGCACTTGGGCTATGCCAGCACTCCATCCCCAAGCCTGAAATATTTTCTAAAAAATCAGTGCCAGGCAGTAAAGGTATAGAATCATAGAATATCAGGGTTGGAAGGGACCCCAGAAGGTCATCTAGTCCAACCCCCTGCTCAAAGCAGGACCAATTCCCAGTTAAATCATCCCAGCCAGGGCTTTGTCAAGCCTGACCTTAAAAACCTCTAAGGAAGGAGATTCTACCACCTCCCTAGGTAACGCATTCCAGTGTTTCACCACCCTCTTAGTGAAAAAGTTTTTCCTAATATCCAATCTAAACCTCCCCCATTGCAACTTGAGACCATTACTCCTCGTTCTGTCATCTGCTACCATTGAGAACAGTCTAGAGCCATCCTCTTTGGAACCCCCTTTCAGGTAGTTGAAAGCAGCTATCAAATCCCCCCTCATTCTTCTCTTCTGCAGACTAAACAATCCCAGCTCCCTCAGCCTCTCTTCATAAGTCATGTGCTCTAGACCCCTAATCATTTTTGTTGCCCTTCGCTGGACTCTCTCCAATTTATCCACATCCTTCTTGTAGTGGGGGGCCCAAAACTGGACACAGTACTCCAGATGAGGCCTCACCAGTGTCGAATAGAGGGGAACGATCACATCCCTCGATCTGCTGGCTATGCCCCTACTTATACATCCCAAAATGCCATTGGCCTTCTTGGCAACAAGGGCACACTGTTGACTCATATCCAGCTTCTCGTCCACTGTCACCCCTAGGTCCTTTTCCGCAGAACTGCTGCCTAGCCATTCGGTCCCTAGTCTGTAGCGGTGCATTGGATTCTTCCATCCTAAGTGCAGGACCCTGCACTTATCCTTATTGAACCTCATCAGGTTTCTTTTGGCCCAATCCTCCAATTTGTCTAGGTCCTTCTGTATCCTATCCCTCCCCTCCAGCGTATCTACCACTCCTCCCAGTTTAGTATCATCTGCAAATTTGCTGAGAGTGCAATCCACACCATTTTTTTGATTCATATTCTGTAGCTCAGCTCAGTTTTGCTACTGTGATCTTAGAGGAAAAAACAAACAAAGGTTTTCCATTTAGACTCCACAGTTCATGTGGCTGTCATGTCTAGAGCCAGAAATATTAGGTTTAAAACAGTCTATAGTGACTAATTATGTATTAAAGAACTCTCATTTTTCGTGGTTCATAATAAACTCAGGTTCTAATTCTGATTGCACTGCTGTAAATCCATTGACTTTATCTGAAATAATCAGTTATTCCTGATTTACACTCATGTAAGGTAAAAAGAAAATCAGCATTTTTACTATATAAAATGTTAGTTGAAAAAAGCATATTTTGCAGGAAAAATACTGACTTTAGCCAAGTATAATGTATGTGTATTACTCATTATCACATGATGAGCATAATTGTTTTCCTATGAGAACACATTCTAATTTATCATAAGAGTTGCAGATATGAACACTTTATTTCATTGCCAGTGTTTATTATACAATATGAAGAGAATCATCAGGCTGATACATGGCTCTGATTAATTTTCCTGTCGAGTAAAACATGCTCTAGCAGAAGGATGGAATGATGGATGCATCAACACAATATGCACAGTTGCTCATGTGACAATCCAGGGGAAGCTTCCAGGACCAAAGATTCTCAGGAGTCAACATCTCTGGTATACCTTCAAATCAGCGGCACTGCTATGGGTACCCACATGGCCCCACAGTATGCCAACACTTTTATGGCTGACTTAGAACAACGCTTCCTCAGCTCTCGTCCCCTAATGCCCCTACTCTACTTACGCTACATTGATGACATCTTCATCATCTGGAGCCATGGAAAAGAAGCCCTTGAGGAATTCCACCATGATTTCAACAATTTCCACCCCACCATCAACCTCAGCCTGGACCAGTCCACACAAGAGATCCACTTCCTGGACACTACAGTGCTAATAAGCGATGGTCACATAAACACCACCCTATACCAGAAACCTACTGACCGCTATGCCTACCTACATGCCTCCAGCTTTCATCCAGACCACACCACATGATCCATTGTCTACAGCCAAGCTCTACATACAACCCGCATTTGCTCCAACCCCTCAGAGACTAACACCTACAAGATCTCTATCAAGCATTCTTAAAACTAGAATACCCACCTCCTGAAGTAAAGAAACAGATTGAAAGAGCCAGAAGAGTACGCAGAAGTTACCTACTACAGGACAGGCCCAACAAAGAAAATAACAGAACGCCACTAGCTATCACCTTCAGCCCCCAACTAAAACCTCTCCAACGCATCATCAAGGATCTGTAACCTATCCTGAAGGACGATCCATCACTCTCATAGATCTTGGGAGACAGGCCAGTCCTTGCTTACAGACAGCCCCCCCAACCTGAAGCAAATACTCACCAGCAACCACACATCACACAACAAAACCACTAACCCAGGAACCTAACCTTGCAACAAAGCCCATTGCCAATTGTGCCCACATATCTATTCGGGGACACAAATGTTATATCAATAAAATAAAAACCAGCAGGATCTTATTAAAGGGACAAGGCAAAATGCCACATTTATTGTAAATATAATAATAAAAAGAAATATATATAAAAATCACACTGTTGTATTGTTACTTATTCCTTACTTAAGGAATATATATATTCATTCATTCATTCATACCAGTTCTGCATAGGGGTTATAGTTACCAGCCTAGAAGTTGCTCGTGACAGAGTACTGGCCAGGTAGCCTGTACACGAGAGTGGAGCCGAGTCCGTGTCAGATGTGCATCCGATGCTCCTGTAGTGGCTGAACTGGAGACTCAAAGTTCTCAGTCCTTAGTGTCCATTTTTATAGGAATTTCTTCCTATGCCAGTCCGTGGAATTTACTTTGTCATATTGTTAGTCATGACAGCTCCAGGATGGCTGTCAGGTGCTCATCAGCTTTCTTCATCCTTTGAATTGGTCGGGTGGATCCCAGTTTGCCCTCCGGTGCGGTTCTCTGGTTGTCTCCACCTGGCGTCTTCTTCGGCCAATTGATATTAAATTCCTAGGCTGGCACTTCCCTGATTATTCAAAACCCACCATTCATTCACATACATTCTTTACTTTAATAAAAACACATTTCTTATTTCACCGAGTATTGTTATTTATTTGAGACTCCCTGTCTCTTAACATTCCTTCGGTACTGACTTTCTTTTAACATGCGAAGGTGTTATTTATTTGAGACTCCCCGTTTTTTAACATTCCTGATCCAAACTATAGAGGGTGGGAGTCTCTATGTGACATTTCTATGAGCGCCGCTCCAATTCGCGGCTCTTCGCGGGCGTTAAAAAAAGCATGTCAATCTCCATCACAAAGTATCCATTTGCAAAGTAGAGCCAATTGAACATAAAGTAAAGTTAGTTAAAAAGCATGTCAATCTCCATTACAACGTATCAGTTTACAGAGTCAATTGAGCGTAACCATTTGAGAAAGTAACGTTAATTGAGTGGTTTACGTTTATAAGCGTCAATCTCAATTACAATCAAGGGAAAGCGTCAATACAGAGAAAGTAGAGTCAATTGAGCAGTTTAGCTTTACAAGCGTCAATCTTAATAACAAGTGAGAAAAAGTATCAATTTAGAGAAAGCAGAGTGAATTAATGGCTTGCAAGGTACTTAGAGTTAGTTGACGGTTTGCAAGCTTTAATACAGAATTGTAAATCAATATTGCAGACTTACAATTATGTCAAATAGAAGAATTATAAATGTTATAGGCAGAACATAGGAGAATTACAAATGTTATAAATGCAGATTTACAAATATTATAAATCAATATTGCAGATTTATAATTTATTATAAACAGAATCACAAATATTAAGAATATGCCTACACCATCATAGGGCCTAATCACATCAGCCACGCTATCAGAGGCTCGTTCACCTGCACATCTACCAATGTGATATATGCCATCATGTGCCAGCAATGCCCCTCTGCCATGTATTTTGGTCAGACTGGACAGTCTCTACGTAAAAGAATCAATGGACACAAATCAGACGTCAAGAATTATAACATTCGAAAACCAATCGGAGAACACTTCAGTCTCTTTGGTCACTCAATTACAGACCTAAAAGTTGCAATTCTTCAACAAAAAAACTTCAAAACTCCAACGAGAGACTGCTGAATTGGAATTCATTTGCAAACTGCATACAATTAACTTAGGCTTGAATAAAGACTGGGAGTGGATGTATCATTACACAAAGTAAAACTATTTTGCTATGTATTTCCCTCCCCCCCCCCACTGTTCCTCACATGTTCTTGTTAACTTCTGGAAATGGCCCACCTTGATTATCACTACAAAAAGTCCCCCCCCCCCCCCCGCTCTCCTGCTGGTAATAGCTCACCTTACCTGATCACTCTTGTTACAGTGTGTATTGTAACCCATTGTTTCATGTTCTCTATGTATATAAATCTCCCCACTGTATTTTCCACTGCATACATCCGATGAAGTGAGCTGTAGCTCATGAAAGCTTATGCTCAAATAAATTTGTTAGTCTCTAAGGTGCCACAAGTACTCCTTTTCTTTTTGCAGATACAGACTAACAAGGCTGCTACTCTGAAACATCTCTGGTGCAAATCAACAAAGAGTTATTTACAAAGGAATCCCCAATCAAACAGGATGATGAGTGAAAAACCATCACACACAAAAAAGGATAACACAAGAAATACAAAGAAATGGTGAATAAGCCAAATAAACAGTCTTGAAACTAACAAAGGCCAATGTTTCCAGCAAGGAAACCATAAGAATACCTCTGGGTTTTTAGTGAAATTCAGCTGATTGCTTTCAATCATCTCCACCTGGAGTCTAATCAGTGACAGACCCTGAAGAAGGGGCAGTGTATTTAAATGGCCCTATCTTTTCCCCATATAAAGTTTCACTCCCTGCTGACAATATATGTCTACAATATATATAAAATACTGAATATACAGAAAGCATAACAACTGCAGTATATTACTTAAAAACTGTGTTAAAAGAATGTTAAGGTTCCAAAGTCAAGCAGTCAAAAATTAAGAAATGCCAGAATTAAGGTTACCTTTGCAACTTTAATTTGTCCCCCCCCGTCCATATGCATTATGACAGTCTTTAATTATTTGATCACATACTTTTTTCCTCAAGACCCTGTAACATTCCTCTGGGAATGAATCCGGTCTTTTCTGAGAGCTGCATAGTTAAAAGCACTGATCAGTGTTTTGCTATTGCTGCTTAAAACTGGTACCTCACTACTCTGTGCTGTATGCCTATTTTCCAGCAGCCTCTACAGTTCCAACTTAAATCTGAGGCTATCCTGGAATTCAAGGATCCCCCGGTGAATATCTAGTGTTTTCACTTGACCAAAAGGTGCCTTGGTGCCACACATCCAGTCCTAAGGTCCCAGATAAGAACGGCTTGTTTATCAGATTACAATGCACAAGAAGATTTTGTGATAAAACCTGGGGAACCAGACTGTTGTGATACTGTTTTTTCAGTTTCGCTTGTAATAAGTATAATCTATAGAGGACTATTGCTTCACTATATATCAAATGTAAGAGCAATCCCTCACTCTCTTTGGAAGGTGTCAAAATTAGTGGCAGATGAACATCAAAAGGTTTAAACATTTCAGTAAGAATCCTTAACGTTTGGATACTTATTCAAACGTTATCTGAACCATCAGGAACTCTTGGGACTGCAAAATCCAGCGGACTATTTAAAGATAACTTTTCACAAGTTTGAGCAGTTCCCAGTTCCAATAGGGCCATAACCAGGAAGTACATTAGTGCCCACCACAATGAAAAGTATATGTTACAATATTTTTGTTTTTAATGTTTTTCCAAAACTAGAGCTTTAACTGATGTTTGTATCCAATTCTAGGTGACAGCTCATAAAATTTCTTATTTCACCTGGACGACACTCCTCAAATCTACCTTTGTATATTCATTACACTAGTAAGATTGCGTTAATGCAATCTATGCTCTTTATAAATTGATTAGACTATCCAAACTGCAGCTGCCAGATTGCTAACATGGATTCCATCCCAACAATAGATCACTCCAACCCTGTGTCGTACCATCCTGGCTGCTTAAAAAGTATTTTAAAAGATTGGATTACTTATATGCACAGATCTCCCTGTTCCTAGGCATTCTTCATCCTACAGGGTTTAGTTGAGGAAACAGAAATGGTCCAGAATAAGAATCCTAGACCTTGGTTCAAACCAAGTTCCCAGGTCAGGGGTCTATCTCCAAATGGAAACTCCAAATACAAACACTCCCAAGTTTGTATTTCCCTATTTCACTTTCAACATAAGGATTTGCTTGTTCAATAAATGACCTCCCTTTTAAAATTGACATCTCTATTTGAAAAATCATATTCAAAGACCTCTTCTTAGATGGAGTTCCATAATTTTACATCTCGCTATATTGTCTTTCTGGAGTCTTTTCCAATTTTAGTCAATTCATTTTTAAAGGGTGTTTGTATAAACTGTAAACTAAGCCTAAAGTGAGGTAATTATTGCATAATATGTTTAATAACATTAGTTAAAATCGTAAGTATCTTATTGTTTAAAATACATATTATCTGGATTTCAACATGGTGAAACTAGTTGAACTAAAGCATTGGTATTATAGGCCCATACCTAGGGCATCAGCTCCTTCAGTGAGGTGATTATATCCGAGTCTCAGCTTTCACTGTTAAAACAAATTAAGTTGCTAACTCTCAGTCATAACTGCAAAACAAAGCCTGAAGAATGTAACTGATGATGATGTCTGCCTGAGTTTGCAGCCAGAGTGAAACAGTAGCTCTGAGAGGTGAGAACTCTCCATTAATGTTTGTGAGGTGATTACAATTTTTTATTAAAGTTAATGTTTAAAATCAAATTTACACAAGTTAAGAGGGAAGGTACTGTACATCTGGGGTCGGGCTTGGGTTATGGGGGATTGCAAGTATTGATTACAAGGTTCATGAGGTACATACATATCACATAACCAGCATAGATCCAGATTGGGGTGTGGGAGTTTTTAAAGCGTTGGTGGATAAATGGGCTCAGGTACGCCACCCATGGAATGTATTAAGAGTCCAAGTCAGTATTGTTGTACAGAATAAGTACATGGGTGGAGTGCATCCCTTGGTTTGTCAGGGAAGGAAGTGCGTTATTTCCCTGGTCAGCGTTCTCAGTCACTTGACCTGGTACTGGCGGTGTCCTATGATGTGTTCCGTGTAGATGTCTCTGGACCACCTGATGGTGTCGGACACCATGAGCTGTCTCATGAGACAGGCGTAGCATCGACTGACTCCGCACGCTCTCAGTACCGGCTCATTTGTTGAGAGCCATATCAGCACCCAGACAGATCTATAAAAGGGGGACAATAACATTTTTCTACCTCAAGATGAGAGTAAATTCTTTGTTTTTGAGGTACTCAGCACTACACTGATGGGGCCATATAAGCACAGGTATCATCTCTCCACGCTGTAATTGTAGAATCACAGAAATGTTGGGCTGGAAGTAAACTCAAAAGATCATTTTGTCCATCACCCTGTTCTGAGGCAGGATTAAGTATTCCTAGACCTATTATTATTTTAATTATGTTAAAATTTTGTACTTTCATGAATTCTGGGCTACCACTCAATTGTAATTAACAAAATTTTTCTTCCACTTGAGTGTGTTCTTCTAAGCAAAAATTGGTAATGGGCAAGAGAGGAGCATAATAGCAGAGATGGAGGGCCTGATTCTGGCTTCATTCACACCAGTTTGACACTTGTATAACTTAACTGACTTCTAGCAATTAGTACCTATTTTATATTGGTACTTGCCTTTCTAATTTAGTTATCAAATAAACTCACTTTTAAGTTATTAGCATGGGAGAAAAGTATGTCAGACAAGATCCAGTCCTAGTTCTTCAATGGTAGATGACTCAAGCAGCTGAACATTTGGGATGGAAACAAATCTATGTTCTAGAGTGGTCTGCCATAAGGACTGCATTTAATAAAGATTGCTATCCAGTTTACATAATAAATATAGTTCTTTAGAGATCTCTGCAATCAGTTGTTCCATTTGGGAATATCCAGCTAAACATAAACTGTTGTGATGAAAATTCTGTACTCCCTCACACTCTACGCAGTACGGGAACCCTGGACTACGTACTTCTGATTGCAAAAGAGTGTTAGCCAGGGCAGAATGCAGCCCTGTCTGTTGAGTTAGTTTGCAAAACAATCAATGTGCCTGTTAGAAGTTATGTACCCTGGATGTGTTGTACTGTGCAAGTGAAACAAATGTTGTTTATTCTAAGTTACTTTACTTCATTTTGAGAACACATTGGCCAAGTTAAGAGTTTTCAGGCATGTTCCACATACACCATAAATATTAGACTAAAAAAACCCAAACATTAAGAGGAATTTCTGACCTGCCAGTAACAGTGTGAAGCACATAAGTGGTGAAATCATTGATTTATTTGTAGGAGAAAGCCAAAGAAATTTCCCTGCTCTAAAGTATCTGTCCTCTGGCTCTACTCATTCAGTCTCTTCCCAGCCAAAGGATCTGCTTTATCCTCTTCTCTATATAGTTTTCTAAGCTTTTTATTGCCATTTGTTTTGTGCCTCATATATTATAACACTGTTTAATGGCAATGATTTGACACTATTCTGGCACCTTTTATCCTAAAGGATCCTAAATCACTTTACAAATGGAAATGCAACTATAAATAGGAATTACTTCATTAATGACTCAAATGCAGCCTCCTCTGAGGCTATTCACTCTTCCGTACAAGAATATGGAAAGTAAGTTTTTATTTTGATCTTGCAAGTTTGTTTCCACCACAGAGCTTTTCAACCTCAACATTAAAGCTCTTTATACAAACAGAAAAGCACTTCAATCTATAAAAATGAAATTAATGTGTACAACAGCCACATCATATGTAGATGCACCCCTGGTAGAGGTTATGACGTTACCAGCATTTAACAACTTATTGGACATTCACAATGCTTTGCAATTTTCAGTCAGAATCAGTTCACACCTAAGTTCTCATTCCTAAGCAATGCAGAATTCCCAGATTTTTACCACATCAGTCATCCTATCAAACTAGTCATTTGTTCCAATGAGAAACTCTTGTCATTTTTGTTGAGTAACCATTTCACTCGGACTTTTAACAAAATGAATAAAAAACTTTCAGGCAGTTACACAAATGACTGAAAACTGCAACACATTGCACCTGGAAAAATATCTTTTAAAACAGAGAATCAGTCAGACGAGATGATAATGTACCTCATGTGGTGAAACTGAGTGGGATGTTGCTATAAAAGAAGCCTACCTTTATCATGCCTTTGGTCTTCAGTTCTCCTCTGATGCCACTTTCTTTTCACACCATGGTCTCCTCTTGCATGACTGCAGGACAGCATGTGCAATGTCGTTTTTCCCTGCCCTGACTGCAGGGGGGTTGGCAGCACAGCAGATGCCTTGCATTCTGGATACTAGCTATCGTCTGGCACCTTGGTATCAAAACACCGGACAAAATTATGAAGAAACAAAACAGGTCAGAACCAAAGAGTTCTCTCCATTCTCCTGGGTGACAGGGTGTGTAAATGTTACAGCTAAACAGTTTTATAGTTATAAATGTATTTTTATGCACTGATCATAGAAAAAGGCTTTGCTGAAAAGGTATGTCTTAAACTTTGATCTGAAAACATTTAGAGCTGCCTTAATTCTAGGGAGTATAAGTTTCTAGAAGTCTCTGTTGTAGCCAGGTACTGTTAAAATGTACCTCAAAGGTTAAGAGCAGGACTTTGAGCTCTGTTTTGAAGTAAGTATCCAATGGAAGTTGCAGAGCTCAAGTGAGACTTGTTCTTTATTGCTTATGGGGCAGCTGCTTGTGTCTTCTTATGGCAGCTGGGTTCAGTCCTAAGTAGCTGATTATATTGGCAAAAAGAAAAGGAGTACTAGTGACACCTTAGAGACTAACCAATTTATCTGAGCATAAGCTTTCGTGAGCTACAGCTCACTTCATCGGATGCAACGAAAGCTTATGTGCAAATAAATTGGTTAGTCTCTAAGGTGTCACTAGTACTCCTTTTCTTTTTGCGAATACAGACTAACACGGCTGCTACTCTGAAACCTGTGATTATATTGGCTACATTTTCTTTTTCTCCCCTACTACCTTAGTCACAGGGATCTCCAGTACTGATGCGTTTGATCTCTTCAGGCATCAAGAGGCCATCAGAAAGATATCTGTCCAGCACCCGCAGCTCTGAAGCATCTGGGACTGAGCACTGTTGGAGGCAGAATAGTGGTTTAGATGAATCACTGGATTTTTCCAGTGTGACTAGGGTAAAACTCAGTGTGAAAACTCAGTACTATAATTCCTTGCTGTTTGGATAGGTATACAGTGTTTAGTTTCCTTTTTCAAATATCAAGGCTTTCATACAGTTAAAGGTTAGTTTTCATAAAAGTAATAGCTGTGCTGGACACTCTCTGAAGAAGGAAGAAAAGGATATATTGAATATTTTTAGTGACTTTCAGAAAAAAAGCTGCTGGGACAAAAACTGGAATTAAAATGCTGAATGTATCAGTTGATCAGAAAAGATAAGCTTGAAACTCAGCTCTTTGAGCATACGCCAGATGCACAGAAATAAAATAAAATCACTAACTGAGCATCTTAGGCAACACCATATGAATTCTCTCAGTCTCCCTAAACTGCTTCACTCCTGTAACAAAGTGACAATGTCTTAGTTTAGTTGGCATCAACAAGCTATATAGACTGCTTTTCTCTTACATCTGAAGTGCATTTACAAGCATCCTCGAAGGACAGATACAGTACAAATCTCTTGCTACATAGCTAAAAAGGTTATACCAAAATAAGGCCCAAAATCTCCTGACTGAATTCATCATGACTGTTTCTTAGAAATTCAGCCGTAAAATAGAATTTCTGATGTAACACTCGCAAGGATTCAGGGCTGTTGATTTAGGGCCTAGAAGTCCAAGTCAGTGTTGAGAGAAATTTCAATTTAGCTTCCAGGGTTATAGAATGTTGTAACTTAAGTTTGAATTCTGCCTAAGGAGCTTTACAGCTGCAGCTGCCTACCTAGAAAGGGTGCATGACCTACAGAGGCTACACACCCTAGCATGCCAGGCTCGATCTTGATCCCTTGATCCTGGAATCCACTCGTGCAATGAAGGATGATTGCATCTTGGAGTCTTTTTTCAAAGTAGCAGCCGTATCTGCAAAAAGAAAAGGAGGACTTGTAGCACCTTAGAGACTAACAAATTTATTTGAGCATAAAAGGTGCCACAAGTACTCCTTTCCTTTATATTGGAGTCTGTAACTTCAAGGGGTTTATACCTCCGTATTAAAAATGAGTGTGGCTGCAACTTGCTAAAGTTTACCCAATTCAGCGAAAGCTCACAGGCTACTGACAGATCGCCAGTGCAGCTGTCAGCTGGGTGGTTTGTATTTCCCTGATATAGGATGTCAATAATCAACATTGAGTTCTACTTTACTGGGCAGATTTTCAAAAGCACAGAACATTTCCTATTGAAGTAAATTATTTAGCTGTCTAAATATGGATTTTGGAGCCTATTTTTGATCACCTAATTTGAAAATGCTGGCCTATATAAGTAATAGTATATTTTCCTGCCCTTTCTAACTAATTTGGAATGGAGCTATGTGGCTTGCTTACAATTCGTTGTTAGGACTTACTAGAGTATCAGACTCTGTGCTGCCCAGTCAATAACTCTTGTGACTTTTTTCAACTAGTGAGTCTTGTTTTTTCCTTTTAGACCGCGGTAAATTTTTCAAAAGCACCTAAATCTCATTTTCAGAAGTGATTTAGGACTAGGTTCACTAAGAAGTCTTAGAAATTGCAACACTGTGTTTGTGATGCCTAACTGCTAGGTACCCTAGTGGAATTCAGAGCACTGAGTTAGATGCTCAGGCTCCCCATACAATGCATGGGGAGATTTAGGCACCTAAGGAAGGGACCCCCAGAGCCAGCAAGCTGAGCAGGGAGTGGACTAAGCTAGCCAGGAAATCAGGGAGGATTGATTTAAATCAAAGCAATTTAAATCACCAATTTTAATCATGATTTAAATCATCTGTTTTAATTGTGTTTTGCACCCATACATTTAGTTATTTTCCTCAATAAAAGTTGATTCTCCATGGTTGGTAACCATTAAAACATATTGATTTGCAACTACAAATAGACTTTGCACTAAATTTGGTGCTTCTTTTTGGTAACCGGGAGGCTACACTATGTCTGGACACATTTATTTAAGTAGTTATATAGGTTCCGTTACATTTATTCAGATTTTTAATTTTTACATTTGTATTATGTTAGAAAATGGTGAACAATGCATTTTTATTTATTAGATGATGATCCATTTTTTATTTGTGATTTGTGTCAAGCTGGATGTAAATTCAATTTAAATATTGTATTACATAAAACTACCTTAACTGTGCTGGCTACATATGAAAAAGAACTTATCAAAACATGTGTTACATTTAAAACTAACTGATTTATTAAACAAAGGAAGTATTATCTGAAGTTCGTGAATTGAACTGATTATTTCTGTTCATTATGTCCTTCACAATTTTAGAACTAGTGGATCACATCCTCTCACTTAGTTTTTATTCATAGTTTGGAAGAGGGAAATAAGCTTTCCTGCTTTTTCAACTCCCAATTGGTTTCTTAACTTTGAATGAACTAGTCATTGAACTGAACTAGTTGAGTAAACTGAAATGAAGAAGATATTCTCTCTGCACATGCAGAAGAGGCAACTGCTGTCAAAAGCTGATTTAGCACTTCAGCTAATTCTGGTTCCAGATGCTTAGCCAGTGACCTCCACCAGTTCAGTGGTTTGACTTTCTTTTAAAAAGGGCAGCAAATATGTATTACTTAATATTATTTTTGTCTATAATTTAAATGATTTTACTAGATTACAAGAAGCTTAGTCCTTAACTTGTCATTTTCAAAATTAATTTTAGATACGTTTATTTTCTAAAGATAAACCTGTATTTTGTTTAAATAAAAAATACACTTTAAATTTTAAAACAATTTTTTACATCCTAAGTGAAAGGCAGAGAAAAGGGACAAGGTTTAGGGCCCAGAACCTTAAAGGTATTTGGGCGCATAACTCCCACTGATCTGGGCCTTACGGGCTACCCTGCACTCAGGACTCTCAGCTGTGAACTTTCTTGTGGAGTTAGCTATCATAAGTAAACTAGGGCAGTGTGGTCAAGATTAAATTAATGTAAGGTGGGTGCAAAACTGGTTGAAAGACCGAACTCAAAGAGTAGTCATGAATGGCTTTCTGTCAGACTGGGAGGGCATATCTAATGGGGTCCCACAGGGTCTTTCCTGGGTCCAGTACAAGTCAATATTTTCATTAAGGATTTGGATAATGAAGTAGTATGCTTATAAAATGTGCTGGTGACACCAAGCTGGGAGGGGTTGCAAACACTTTGGAGGAGAGAATTAGAATCCAAAATAACCTTGACAAATCAGAGAATTGGTCTGAAATCAACAAGATGAAAGTTAGTAAAGACACAGTGAGGAAAAATCAAATGCACAAACACAAAATAGAGAATAACTGGCTAGGGAGTAGTACTGCTGAAAAGGATCTGAGGTTATAGTGGATCACAAATAGAATGAGAGCCAACAATGTGGTGTAGTTGTGAAAAAGGCTAATATCCTCCCTGGGTGTATTAACAGAAGTGTTGTTTGTAAGACACAGCAGGTAATTGTCCCACTCTACTGGGCACTGCTGAGACCTCAGCTGGAGGTATCCAGTTCTATGCACCACACTTTAAGAAAGATGTGGACAAATTGGAGGGAATCTGGAGGATAGGAATAAAAATCATCAAAGCTTTAGAAGACTTGACGTATGAGGAAAGATTTTTTTAATGGATATGTTTAGTCTTGAGAAAAGATGATTGAGTGGGGACCTCGTAACAATCTTCAAATATGTTAAGGTCTGCTATAAAGAGGACAGTGATCAATTGTTCTCCATGTCCACTGAAAGTAGGACAAGAAGTAATCATCTTAATCTGCAGCAAGGGAGATTTAGGTTAGATATTAGGATACTTTCTAACTATAAGAATAGGTAAGCACTGGAATAAGCTTCCAAGAAAGGTTGTGGAATCCCCGTCATTGGAGGTTTTTAAGAAGAGATTAGATAACACCTGTGAGGGATGGTCTAGGTTTACTTGATCCTTCCTTAGCGCAGGGCTGGACTAGCTGACCTCTCGAAGTCCTTTCCAGCACTACATTTCTATGATTCTATGCCTAAACCATGTCCACTGCTTAAGTAGCCCATGCCCTTTTTCATGGAAAAAACCCCTAGAGCAGAGAGAGACTCCCCATCCCATTATAGCCAATAGACCAGCGGTTAGGGCACTTATCTTGGATATGGGACAGTCAGGTTCATTGTCTGCTCCAGTGACTATTTAATTATTTATACAAAGTGGAACAAAGGAGATTAAGAGAAACCCACCCCAGAACACCCTGCTGGCCAGGGCACTCACCTTGGAAGTGGGAGACCAAGATAAAATCCCTGCACCAAATCAGGCATAGTAGGGATTCAAATCTGGGTATCCCACATCTCTACCTGTGGTGTGTTGAACACTATGAAGATTACAGCCTGTCACTTTAAATCCTGGTCCTACTTGTAGGATAGGAGGCTCTGTAGGGAAGTGAGGCATTTGGGCATAGCAAAGTCAGTTTGCAGACAGTCAGTTAGAGTAAGGCGGGGTGACTTGGTTGGCTCTGTGTTTTAGGAGCAGCCTGTTTTGTTTCTCTCTGGTTTTTGGGTTCTTGTGTGTTTGTGTTCAGAATTCTAAGAAATAAAGTAGTGTTACATTGCTATCTTCCAGGAAGAGTATTTTATGTTTTATTCTAATTTTGCTGTTTGTATGCTGTGAAACATAACACTAACCACTGGCCTATGGGGTGTATAGATGCCCTCTCACCCTTGGCTGCCTTTTGTGCAAGTTAGGCATGCACTAGGCACACCTACTGGATCAGACCCCAGAGGCAAGATAGGAAGGTGAACACCTAGTGTGAGAATCCTACCAGGGCTTACATGTAAGCTAGGGTCCCAAGCTGTTCCTTAGCTGTGGGGCAGCATCAGGACTAAGGTGGCTTTGCGCATGCCCACCAGCAGAAATTTAGGCTCCTGCAGTTTAGGTGGCAGCTTAGCAGTGGTTTTGAGAATGTGGCACCTAAAAGTTGGACAGAGATGCCTTAAGAAGCAGTTAGGTATCTAAATATACATTTGTGAATCCAGCCCTTAGACACATGGGACAGAGATTCAAAAGTATTTGAGCACCTAGTAGGATTTGCAAACCATCTAGATGTCTAACTGCCATTGATTTCAGTGCTTTTGAAAATTCCACTAGGCACTTAAATACCGTTAAAAATCTAGCCCTTAGGGGCCTAAGACCCATTGACTATCACTGAGACTTAAGGTAAGTTTTTCAAAAGTGCCTAAGTGATTTAGGGATTTAAATCCCATTTTCAAGAGTGGTTGAGGATCAGATCTTCAAAGGTATTTAGGCTCCTAATTCCCACTGAAATCTGGGCTTTGAAGATCTGGGCCTAGGTATCTCAGTATGTTTCAGGATCTGGGCCCTGGGAGCCTAAGTCCCATTGTAAATCAATGGGATTTAGGCTTTAAAGTACCTAAGTCCCTTTTGAAAAGAACACAGGCTCCAAAATCACATGTGCACGTCTGAAAATTTTGCCCCCCGCTCTTTTAAGTATTCTGTACAGCAACCTACTCAAAAGATGATAGAGACATGTCATTTTATAGGGACAAGAGATCAGCCTATTTGAAGGATGAGTGATCATCACACGTACTTATATATAGTGCCTTTCATCTAAAGATCTCAAAGCACTTAATCTGAGGATTGATTTACACCCATTGCTCTCCTTTTACGGACAATATAATCTTTTTCTCTCTCCTTCCCTCTGCCTATCTGTCTTCTACTGGGTCTGGAAGCGTAAGTGCCATAGTACCCAAAGAAATGTTGTTCTCATGGTATTTTCCTCATGGATGAGAATAGCATGTTCTGAAGTGTCCCTAGCCTCTGTTTGCCAGAAGCTGGGAATGGGCAACAGGGGATGGATCACTTGATGATTACCTGTTCTGTTCATTCCCTCTGGAGTACCTGGCATTGGCCACTGTCAGAAGACAGGATACTGGACTAGGTGGACCTTTGGTCTGACCCAGTATGGCCATTCTTATGTTCATGTATTGTAAACCTCCAAAGGACTTGATAATATGGGTATTGTTTTCAAAGGAACCTAAGGGAGTAAGGTGCTCAGCTCCCTTGAAATTCAGGTGTGTGTAAAATATGCATAGTCAAGAAGAGCATTTGAAGTCCTTTGGCAGCAATGAGAGGTTGTTTCTAGGCTTAAGCAAAAGGTAATTCAGATTTAATTATTACTTTTTATGAGAGGGAAGTCATTATAAGCAGCTGAGTGAACTGTCATTCACATCAGAGCAAAGGAGAGGTGGGAGTTTATCATTAGGGTGTTGCAGCTTCTTTGACTACCCTTGTCTAAATATAGTAGATTGGGCAGGATTGTACCTCTGCATGTGTGCGAGGGAAGGAGAAGGTGCAATTCTCCCACCTTTCCATCTCCCTCTTAGAGGGCAGGTAAAACTGAAGACTTTGTGCTCCCGAGTGCCCAGGCTCCTCCCTCCTAATGCTCCCTAGGAGTCTAGTCACCGTAAATGAGGGAAACAGAGACAGAGAGGAGATGTAACAGTAGCCCCTTGCCCCCTTTGAATAGGCTAGCAGAGGTTGGTCATAGCTTCTGCATTCCCTTAAGGGGTATGCCAGCAATTATGCAACCCTTGGGTGCCAGAGAACCTCAGAAGGCATAGTACCTTGGGCAAGATAATGGCACTGTTTTGCACTCAGGACAGTGCCCCTCAGGCTGAAATGAGCCTGAAATGTTACTTCATGCACAGAAATTGGTCTTTGCTTGAATACGATGGGTGGGATTCACAATCCCATGGCCAAAGCATCCTTGGGCAACCGAAGTCTCACACAGATGGTTCAGTTTTATCAGAAAACAATTCCCCCAGTCTTTCTCTAATGACTTTCTTGTCTGACATGCCTGAATATTAGAACTTCTGTGGAATTTGGTAGCTCAAGTTGTACAATAAATCCACAGAGGGTTTCTCAACTTTCAGATCTTGTAGTGAGAGATTTTTATGCTGAACATTCTAGGATACTCAGCAGTACCCTGAGAGAAGCTTGCAGAAAAACCTCAGAATGGTTTTAAATATTGTAAAATTACAAGTCTCTTAACTGGACATAAAAAGTGTGGTGACAGTATCAGGACATCTTAGTTTGCAGAAAAAAAATAATTAGTTTGAAGGTTAAGGTTCTAATTAAGTAGAAATTAATGTTAGTTTAAATTTAGAAAATCCAGCATGGCTGACCAAGATTGCAGATATAGGGAGGATGTAGAAATGGGAAATGACTCAGCAATGTCCTAGAAACCAAGATGGTGTCAGGGGAGGAGCATTTCTAGACTGATAGCTTGCTAATTACAGGCAAGCACATGTGAGTACATGTGTCATGCTAATAAAAGGGGAGGATCTAGACAGGAAGAGGAAATATGCTAATATCTGGAAGCTGATTGGCTGAGCCAGGCTAATAAATTATGTAAATGAGATGACCTCAAGAGGGCAACCAGCAGAAAAGGCCAACGACCAGCAGGAGGAACTTATAATGGATTTGGGATCTGGAGGACAGCAGAAGCTGCAAAACACTTGCAAAGAAGAAGCTACCTGAAAACTAGCCACCCGGAATAAGAAGCAAAAGACGCAGCAGCAGCAAAAGAACCCTGGGGTTGCCTTGGCAATAAGCAACTACCCCAGCAACAGCAACTGCCACTGCCACCACCACGGAGCAGCAGCACAGCTGAAGAAACCGCACTTCCTAAAGCTTTCAGACAGAGCCAAAGGACCTCTTGATGAATCAGAGGGAAATTTGAAGGAAGTGTGTAAGTCTGATCTCCTTTTTATCTATTATTTAAGAGTGTATGGGTCTTGCTTGTAAATAAAGCTGGATGCCTGCGTTTTGAATGGTATTCCCCCCCATCCATCTTGTAACCGCCTGGCCAACACTTACAGGATGTTAAATGAAAAGGAGTACTTGTGGCACCTTAGAGACTAACCAATTTATTTGAGCATAAGCTTTCGTGAGCTACAGCTCACTTCATCGGATGCATGCAGTGGAAAGTACAGAAGATCTTTTTATACACACAAACCATGAAAAAATGGGTGTTATTGGTCAAACTGGACAGTCTCTACGTAAAAGAATAAATGGACACAAATCAGATGTCAAGAATTATAACATTCATAAACCAGTCGGAGAACACTTCAATCTCTCTGGTCAAGCGATTACAGACATGAAAGTTGCGATATTACAACAGAAAAACTTCAAAACCAGACTCCAGCGAAAAACTGTTGAATTGGAATTCATTTGCAAATTGGATACTATTAGAATCATAGAATCATAGAATATCAGGGTTGGAAGGGACCTCAGGAGGTTATCTAGTCCAACCCCCTGCTTAAAGCAGGACCAATCCCCAAACAAATCATCCCAGCCAGGGCTTTGTCAAGCCTGACCTTAAAAACTTCCAAGGAAGGAGATTCTACCACCTCCCTAGGTAACGCATTCCAGTGTTTCACCACCCTCCTAGTGAAAAAGTTTTTCCTAATATCCAACCTAAACCTTCCCCACTGCAACTTGAGACCATTACTCCTTGTTCTGTCATCAGCTACCACTGAGAACAGTCTAGATCCATCCTCTTTGGAACCCCCTTTCAAGTAGTTGAAAGCAGCTATCAAATCCCCCCTCATTCTTCTCTTCTGCAGACTAAACAATCCCAGTTCCCTCAGCCTCTCCTCATAAGTCATGTGTTCCAGACCCCTAATCATTTTTGTTGCCCTTCGCTGGACTCTCTCCAATTTTTCCACATCCTTCTTGTAGTGTGGGGCCCAAAACTGGACACAGTACTCCAGATGAGGCCTCACCAATGTCTAATAGAGGGGAACGATCACGTCCCTCGATCTGCTCACTATGCCCCTACTTATACATCCCAAAATGCCATTGGCCTTCTTGGCAACAAGGGCACACTGCTGACTCATATCCAGCTTCTCGTCCACTGTCACCCCTAGGTCCTCTTCCGCAGAACTGCTGCCTAGCCATTCGGTCCCTAGTCTGTAGCAGTGCATTGGGTTCTTCCGTCCTAAGTGCAGGACCCTGCACTTATCCTTATTGAACCTCATCAGGTTTCTTTTGGCCCAATCCTCCAATTTGTCTAGGTCCCTCTGTATCCTATCCCTGCCCTCCAGCGTATCTACCACTCCTCCCAGTTTAGTATCATCCGCAAATTTGCTGAGAGTGCAATCCACACCATCCTCCAGATCATTTATGAAGATATTGAACAAAACCGGCCCCAGGACCTACCCCTGGGGCACTCCACTTGACCCCGGCTGCCAACTAGACATGGAGCCATTGATCACTACCCTTTGAGCCCGACAATCTAGCCAACTTTCTACCCACCTTATAGTGCATTCATCCAGCCCATACTTCTTTAACTTGCTGACAAGAATACTGTGGGAGACCGTGTCAAAAGCTTTGCTAAAGTCAAGAAACAATACATCCACTGCTTTCCCTTCATCCACAGAATCAGTAATCTCATCATAGAAGGCGATTAGATTAGTCAGGCATGACCTTCCCTTGGTGAATCCATGCTGACTGTTCCTGATCACTTTCCTCTCGTGTAAGTGCTTCAGGATTGATTCCTTGAGGACCTGCTCCATGATTTTTCCGGGGACTGAGGTGAGGCTGACTGGCCTGTAGTTCCCAGGATCCTCCTTCTTTCCTTTTTTAAAGATTGGCACTACATTAGCCTTTTTCCAGTCATCCGGGACTTCCCCCGTTTGCCACGAGTTTTGAAAGATAGTGGCCAATGGCTCTGCAATCAAATCCGCCAATTCCTTTAGCACTCTCGGATGCAACTCGTCCGGCCCCATGGACTTGTGCACGTCCAGCTTTTCTAAATAGTCCCTAACCAACTCTTTCTCCACAGAGGGCTGGCCATCTACTCCCCATGTTGTGATTGCCCAGCGCAGCAGTCTGGGAGCTGTCCTTGTTAGTGAAGACAGAGGCAAAAAAAGCATTGAGCACATTAGCTTTTTCCACATCCTCTGTCACTAGGTTGCCTCCCTCATTCAGTAAGGGGCCCATACTTTCCTTGGCTTTCTTCTTGTTGCCAACATACCTGAAGAAACCCTTCTTGTTACTCTTGACATCTCTTGCTAGCTGCAGCTCCAGGTGCGATTTGGCCCTCCTGATTTCATTCCTACATGCCCGAGCAATATTTTTATACTCTTCCCTGGTCATATGTCCAACCTTCCACTTCTTGTAAGCTTCTTTTTTATGTTTAAGATCCGCTAGGATTTCACCGTTAAGCCAAGCTGGTCGCCTGCCATATTTACTATTCTTTCGACTCATCGGGATGGTTTGTCCCTGTAACCTCAACAGGGATTCCTTGAAATACAGCCAGCTCTCCTGGACTCCTTTCCCCTTCATGTTAGTCCCCCAGGGGATCCTACCCATCCGCTCCCTGAGGGAGTCGAAGTCTGCTTTCCTGAAGTCCAGGGTCCGTATCCTGCTGCTTACCTTTCTTCCCTGTGTCAGGATCCTGAACTCAACCAACTCATGGTCACTGCCTCCCAGATTCCCGTCCACTTTTGCTTCCCCCACTAATTCTTCCCTGTTTGTGAGCAGCAGGTCAAGAAAAGCTCCCCCCCCTAGTTGGCTCATCTAGCACTGCACCAGGAAATTGTCCCCTACGCTTTCCAAAAACTTCCTGGATTGTCTATGCACCGCTGTATTGCTCTCCCAGCAAATATCAGGAAAATTAAAGTCACCCATGAGAACCAGGGCGTGCGATCTAGTAGCTTCTGCGAGTTGCCGGAAGAAAGCCTAATCCACCTCATCCCCCTGGTCCGGTGGTCTATAGCAGACTCCCACCACTACATCACTCTTGTTCCTCACACTTCTAAACTTAATCCATAGACACTCAGGTTTTTCTGCAGTTCCGTACCAGAGCTCTGAGCAGTCATACTGCTCCCTTACATACAGTGCTACTCCCCCACCTTTTCTGCCCTGCCTGTCCTTCCTGAACAGTTTATAACCATCCATGACAGTACTCCAGTCATGTGAGTTATCCCACCAAGTCTCTGTTATTCCAATCACGTCATAATTCCTTGACATCACCAGGACCTCCAGTTCTCCCTGCTTGTTTCCAAGGCTTTGTGCATTCGTATATAAGCACTTCAGATAACCTGCTGATCGCCCCTCATTCTCAGTATGAGGCAGGAGCCCTCCCCTCATAGACATTCCTGCCTGTGCTTCCTCCCGGTATCCTGTTTTCCCACTTACCTCAGGGCTTTGGTCTCCTTCCCCCGGTGAACCTAGTTTAAAGCCCTCCTCACTAGGTTAGCCAGCCTGCTCACAAAGATGCTCTTCCCTCTCTTCGTAAGATGGAGCCCGTCTCCATTAACTTAGGCTTGAATAGAGACTGGGAGTGGCTAAGTCATTATGCAAGGTAACCTATTTCCCCTTGTTTTTTCCTACCCCCCCCCCAGACGTTCTTGTTAAACCCTGGATTTGTGCTGGAGATGGCCCACCTTGATTATCATACACATTGTAAGGAGAGGGATCACTTTAGATAAGCTATTACCAGCAGGAGAGTGGGGTGGGGGGAGAGAAAACCTTTTGTAGTGGTAAACACCCATTTTTTCATGGTTTGTGTGTATAAAAAGATCTTCTGTACTTTCCACAGTATGCATCCGATGAAGTGAGCTGTAGCTCACGAAAGCTTATGCTCAAATAAATTGGTTAGTCTCTAAGGTGCCACAAGTACTCCTTTTCTTTTTGCGAATACAGACTAACACGGCTGTTACTCTGAAACCTGTCAGGATGTTAAATGTTGATGTTAATGTTAAGCAAGTGTGTTAATCTGCGAGACTGGGGTTGCAGGGGGCAGCCACGGGTAGGCAGAGGCAGCAGGTCCAAACCCCCTCACCTGTGATAGTGGCTTATACTGCAGTCTGCCCCAGGGAGCGGGGGCTAGTTGGTGACTGGCAGTAGCCTAGGACTGAGGCGAGGTGGGGATAGTGGGTGGGGGGGTTCCCCTGGGAGGGGGAGACCCAGAGCTGTGGGATACTGCCAGGGGGCAGCACCCAGTTGAAGGGGCACCGGGGTCCTGGGAGGGACATGGGAGCCAGCAGTTAGGCGAAACAGCAGCTGACAGACGGCGCTCTGGAAGCAGGAATGCTAATTCCCTGAAACGACCAGCAGGAGGTGCCGCCGGTGAGTCTGCGCCTGGTTACATAACCCCTTATTTATTTAAATAAATAATTCTCTTGCTTTCAAAGAATTACTGTCCATTCTTGAGCAGAAGGCTGTATCCGTGGCCTTTCAGAGGTTAGCAAAACTATTTTGCTCTGGGGAGCCCTTCCCCTACACTGAAGCACAGAGGAGAATAAGGTAGCATGAATACCAGCCAAATAAGAAGTGTCCTTTTGGAAGACAGAAGGAGAACTGAAGTGGCACCATCTCCCATTTCCCTCCAAGCCAGTAGATACTGTACTATCTTACTGACGAGAAAACTGGTGTCAAGATACTTCACTTCTGCACATTGTTTATAATAGAGAATTTAACACAACTTCCTGCTATTTTATGTTGCTGCAGCCTGTTACTGCCCTGTCCTGGTCTTCTTTATTTTTGCTTCCCAGCAGGAAGTGTGTAACAGGAAACAAGGCTGCGTGAAAAATGTACAGGAAATGTGGCATCTCTACATTTTCTGGAGGACTTACTCCGTAACCGATTTTGCCATGCATGAACAAAGTCTGGTTTAGTGTAGTAAGCAGGCCAAGGGGAAGAGTGGGAAGCTAATACAGTCAAGATCCTCCTCTGGCAAGTCTATGGAATTTCCATTAGAAATTCCTACGTGAGTTAACATCAACAGTGGCAAAGGGTACTCCAATGTAGCCTTTTTTCTGTTTGTTCCTTTATAAAAATACCCCTGAAACTTCCATCTTAGTATTCTTATATATACTTAATAGATCGTTGTTTATACAGTTGAGCACTCAAATGTCAGGAAATGCCAGTGTGAGTTCTGTCTCCTTGTATGTGTGAATTATGATAGTGAACCTGATTCTCCACTCCATGTCACAGTACTGATATAGATAGAAAGTTATCTACGATAAGAAAAGTCTGTCTACAGTAGGTCATTCTTAGGTGCTCTACTGCGGATTTCACAAGGCTTTGACTAGATGTTATAGGTAAGTTGAAAATCTTGCAGCGTTAAAAGAGTTTAGTTTACTTGTGCAACTGCAGTCATTTTCTTATCCTGTTCCTCTAACACACTTCTTGCCAGCTTTTGTGCTGTCATTTTGTTGTTGGCTCAGCAGAGGAAAATTCATTTAGAAACAAATAATAGAGTAAGCAGCTGTTTCTGCTGTCTGTTGCTATTGGTTCTAAATTGTCCCTGACACTTCCTCCAGGAGTTTCTCAAGAACATTTAAGTCAGGAAAGCAATTCCAGAACCAAAGTAAAAAGACCAATAACTCAATTCTGCATCCAATGATAGCAATAACCAGAAACTGCCAAAAATAAAAGATACTTCAAAACCTATCTCAAAGGAGAGCCATGTACGAACACAGAGATTACACTATGTAGGAAGAATTAGCAAATTAAATCTCAGGGTAGAGTAGTGTAACTACATTGCAATAGGCTTGTGTAGTACTTTTAGATCTCCCTGAACAGAGTTCAAATCCTCAAAATGAAGTTACAAGAGAATATGGAGGGGGAGGTCTCTCTTTAGGACATTGATCTATGCATGCAACATTTCCAATATGTCAGTGTTCAGAATGAGATGTATTTCTCTGTTTAGAAATGCTACAAGACTAGAATAGAAGAGATGTTGGAGGTCAGGTATGAGGCACACAGTGAACTCAGTCAAAGATGGGGGGACGGGGAGAAGAATCCAAATTTGGCTTAGACTAGGGCTCAGGTGTATCAGATCTGGTTTGAGGTTGGATCTGAAGGTGCTAAAATCTTACATCAAATGGGAAACAAAAGTAGGTCCTTTGTAAGATTGGATCTAAATCAAAACTAAAAGCATAAAGCGGAAGAAAGGAATTTTAATGCAAATTCTCCCCCACAGAAGTCAAGGGGTTCAAGGATCCAATTTTGGTTTGTCAAGAAACTGGCAAATGTAAAAAAAAAAATCACTTTTGTTTAGTAAAATTAACCTGAAGAAACACTCCCACATTACAAAAAGATCAGAAAAAGATTCATCCAGATTTTGAAGGCAAAATAAAAGCCA
Organism: Natator depressus; assembly: GCF_965152275.1. Taxonomy (NCBI): domain Eukaryota; kingdom Metazoa; phylum Chordata; order Testudines; family Cheloniidae; genus Natator; species Natator depressus. Next base: position 242,383,197 of record NC_134235.1, on the reverse strand, counting down.
AGTAAATGAAGAAATAATAGAAAGACCACCCAGGGAAACATAGTAAGGAACGTTTATATTTTATAGAAAATTTGCTGCCAAAATATTATATAATCTTAAAGTAAGAAAACAAATAGATTTGAAATTCTTGTCAAATTATTTTATAGCCCACTGACAGCCAGTTTGATGAAAAGTAACATTTCTCTTACTGTAACAGATGAGCATTGTCTGCTTTTTCTAGTAATTCAGCAGTACACACGCTCTGCTAACTTTTCAAACAAGATTATTTTTTGTGTCCAGCTTCTGTTTTCTCTTTAGATTCGAGTCAAGTACTTTGTGGAAAATGGGACTTGAGAGCTTCTTACAGTGAGAATCCTAAAGCAATAAATGAGATTAGATTTATATTCATTCTGCTCATCAGACCTGAGCAGTAATTTTAGTCCCATTAACTCTTGACTTTTTCTGGAACTTCTTTCCTGCAAGCATGACTTCATTTTTTTTTTCATCCAAGTTACTACACATCACTCCTTTGGGGGCCTGATCCACAGCTTTCTGAAGTCAATTGTAGCCTTCCTAGTGATAAATGGGATTTGAATGAAACACTTGCTGCTTAATGCCACAGTTTTTTCTACTACATCCAGAGAAAGGGTTGATATTATAGACAATAGCAATATACCCAGAATATTCTTCTGCCATGTCATGGGAGTGGGCCAAATTCTGCTCTTGCTTAATGCAGGTGTTCATCTGTATCAGGGGACAGGAGTGCCAAGCCATAACAGTCCTGACGGAAGCACCCAGAGGCCTTCTGAATCATGGAGACACACAGGGAATGTACACCTACTTCTGCACCCTTTTTTATGGTGTGCAGCATACTTATCCTCTGGGTGCCAGACCCATTCTAGAAGCCAGTACAGATGGAATGTGGTTCATAGCCCTGTGCTCCACTGTCCCCTTTTAGTGATGCGTTCCCCAGCTCCAGGGTTCTTGCACTACCTGAGAGCAGAGATTGCAGTCATGCCTAGTTCTTATGTGGCTGAGTGAGGAATCCCCACTATGCATCTATGTGAGGTCCAGCCAGTATCTGAGCCAGAGATTTTTAGAGTAGTTATTATTTGTATTACCTCTCTAGGGTTCATATCTACTACTTCTATAAGACTTTTCCATAAGAGAAGCCTTAACAGTGCTAATATTAGCAAAGTAAAAAATTAAAATTAATAAAGATCTTATAAAGATTAAAGTTGAGGAGGTAGGTAAGAGCCTGTCCTACCCACATAAGCAACCTCTGTTGTCCTCCCGTGAAGTTTGCTAGTGTGCTGGATAATCATCTGCAGTGTTCAGGGCCCCACAATGTCATTTAGCATAAAAGGTATGTGAATCCTTCACATTGATTCAACATTTCAAATTTTGTTCCAATAAAGGTCATATTTTGCATCAAAACATGCACTATTTTAAAACTTCCACAAACAACACTTTGATTTTTATGATTGAGGATTTCTGTCCAAAATAAAACAAGATAGACCAATTTTCAGTCAAAGTTCCCATTTTTAAACAAACTGAAATTTCACAGAGCTTGGCATGAAGAAACAGCATAGAAAACAAAGGAGAGGGTTTGGGATTAGTAGAAAACAGTAAATGGGGAACAGAGAAACAATTAGACTTCTACCTATTCATTTGCATTTTTTCCTTTCAGTTTATAAAATCTCCTTTCCTGGCTGTGCAGGTCTAGGCGTTAGCAGTGCCACATCTCATGTACTTTACTACTTAAAGCTTAAAAAAAGCTCCATAAATTTGTTCTACTTAGTCTTAAAGTACTTTCTGTCTACAGACTATTCGTGTGTCAGCAATTATGTTGCCAGCTTTTAGCTTTTGTATTTAGAAGAACATGACAGACAAGACATTAAACAGGCAAAGAGGAACTTTAATGTGCTATTTTAAAATTACAGAATGAACAGATCTCCAAAATTGTGTTTAAATTCACATCACATGTACTATAACGTTAGAACCCTTTTAAAATATTACTCATTCTTTGTCCTTCATAGTGGCTTTGTATTGTTTATGTGCTTTTTTTAGCTTGAAGTAATAGATTTATCATTACTCCCAACCAGCAAGTTGCCAAAAATTTACCATTAACATTCCTGTTGACTGAGTTAGAGCTGGCTTGCCCAAATGTCCCATTTGTTTATATACGGTGTTAATGTGTGGTATATTTAATTTTATGCAAAACGATTGGCAGCATGTTGTTGTACTGTCTAGCTATACAGAAAATGCAGATATTCAAGCTATGAATTAGTCTCTTTTCCTCCCTGAAAATGCTTGGTTACTGAATAAAAATGTTTTAAACTCAACAAAAGTACAGTGTAGACATTTGCAATAATGACATATTCATGACCACCATAAATGATAAATTTTTCTTTTATTTTTATTAGGTAGTTTTGGGATCCTACAAAGAAGATAGATTCCTAACTGGTATAAATTTCACTTCAATGGAGTTACACCTGTTTCCACTAGCTGAGGATCTCACTCTTATACATGCAATGTTGGAGCTATTACTTAGTTTCACAAATTAATTGTGGATTCCTGTCTCTCTGCATTGTCAGATGAGTGGAGGAAGTTCCAAAAAGTTTAAACAATAGAAGTGAGACCACTGAGAATGTCTTTTTTGACTGACTTTCCAAACACGTAAATGCATCAGTGAATTTTCTTTCTGTATAATGAGGATACCAACTGTATCTGATACAGTTAGTATCTGAATACTGTGACTCCCCTAGCCAAACAATTAGACACCTCCAGGGCGTTCTTAACTATGGAGAGACTTTATGTACCATCTCATGGGCTATATAAAATGTGGACTAAGTTTAAAACTCTCTACTAATCTCCTTCATGATACAGGTTAAGTGTTTGTTCCTCTTTAAGGGCACCATAACCAATATCAGGATTGATGCCAGTGAAAGATAGAAGTGTCTAAAGTCCTGCTGAGCAGTGTGGGAAAATCCGCTGAGGATGCTCAAACAAATCTGGGGTCTCCCATTAGTCTGCATGCATATTTTGTAATAATAAAGGGACACACTTGTCAGAAAGAATAGCCCCTGATTTTTAAGACTCATATCAGAACAGAATGGAAGGCTGACAGGATGATCCAGTGGGACCAGAGGAGAAAAAGGCAATATGAGCAAGCAGCATGACAAATGTAAAGTGAAGCTATACAATGGGATGCCTATCTAACTCATTTATGTAAACAAAAAGCAGAATAATTCTTTGTCTTAAAAAAAAAAATACAACAAATTTCAATGTCACTGTTTCCCATCTGGTTTTCTATGCATAGCATGGAAAAGGTATCAAATAGGGATCAGAAACCTGTGGGTGTACTTTAAGAAGCAAGCCTGAGCTTCTGAGAAAATGCCATCCTCAGACTAAAACAAAGCTGAAAGGTCCTCTGGATTAAACACCAGAACAGAGCTCTGGCATCAAAAAATCTGATGCACAGGGGGAGCATAACCATTCCATGCTGCAGTTCTCCACTTTCTCTCACAGGAAAAATCTTTTACTACCAGGAATACACATCTCATCTTCATTTCCATGGTTCCTAGTTCCATAGTCTTAAAATGTAGCTGTAAAAGCAAGCTATTTTCCACAGGAGTTCTAGCCACCTGTTTTATCTCTAGCCACAAAACAGCCTAGAGTCAGAGGACACAGATTTTTTTCAGGCTACTTTCCCTGAATTCTAAGTCTTCATTGCTAACTGATGGTGGTTTATCAGGAAGATCACTGACTCTTGCATTTTCAGAAGGGCCACAATGCATTCACTCTTTTCAAAGTCTTTCTTTATTTCTTCCTATCAACCCAGGACAAGGAGGTAACTGAAGGAAACAAGTGAGCGGGTTGAGGAAGACAAAGGTATAATAAGGTGTGGCAGGAATATTGGAGGAAAATCTTTCAAAAGTGGCTATGACCTTATATCACATTCTTAAAAATGAGTTAGGTATTTAGGAGACTAAGTCTTTTTGAAGGACCTAGACTTTTAAATTACTCACTTTTGAAATTGGACTTAGGCTCCTAATTCACATAGGCAGTTTTGGAAAATTTTTACCAAGACCAATATTTTCAAAAGTTACTAGTGATTGTGGGTACCCATACTTAAGACATTGTAGGTTACAAGTCTATGATGACTTCTAAGGGTGTGTCTACACTGCAATCACAGGCGTGACTGCAGCTTGTATAGACAAACCCGTAGTGAGACACAGTAGCCTCCCTCTGAGCTTTACAGGGAGTGACCACTACACCCCCCTGGTGGGTGGAGCCAAGCCAGCCTTGCCCCCCACATTGGAGGCAGAGGGGCGGGACAGGAAGTATAAGAGGCAGGCCCTTCAGCTCAGCTGGGAGGGAGCTGGCAAAGGAGGCAGATGTGTCTAGCCTGCTGCAGGACCCTAGCCCTGCTATTGAGCCATGTAGCACCCTGACCCCAAAGGAGACCGACTGGAGAGGAACTGCTGGCTGCTGTTTACACAGAGGAGACTGGGGATACACAGGTGATGGAGCCCTGCAATGGACTGGTAGGAAGTAGCCCAGGAAACCAGACATTAGTCCAGTTGTGCTTTCAATATGAGTCAGCATATTGTGGTAGGATCCCCTCTGGCCCAGTGGCAAGATCACTGCCACTGTTAGGGCCTTGGGCTGGGACTTGGTGCAGTAGGGGGAGGCTCGTGCCTCCTACCCCCTGCCACTGACCCCACTCTTGCGGTGGCAGCCTACTTGCCCTAGGTCTGAAGGCCTGTGCCTTGTGTGCTGGCTGTCTGCCCTAGCCAGAAGACTGAGCTAAAGATTGCTCATTGCTCTGCCTTGCCAGAGCCCTAGCCTAATAATTGACTATCTCCTGTGTGATGTAGTGAGGCAGAGTGGCCTCCCTCCAAGCTTGCGGGGGAGGGATGACCACAGGCAACTACAATACCCAGATATCTTTGATCTAACTAGCTTGGGTAACAATAGCGGTGAAGCTGTAGGCTGTACAACTCTGCCTAAGGCCCTGGGTAGGTACTTTGCAGCTGCTGTTTCAGTGCTATTGTTGTTCAAGCTAGCTAGATCCAAGCTAGCTCAGGTATGTCTACATATAATGCAATCACACTTTTCATTGCAGTGTAGACATAGCCTTAGAAAAGTCATCTTAAGACTTGTAACTGAAACATAGTTGATAGGGGATCATTGAGAGCAGCAGTTCTCAAACTTTAGCAACCTGAGGACCCCCATTTTGATTTTAAAATTTTCAGGGACCCCCAGACCCCTGCCTCACCTCTTCCCATCCCCACTCCACCCTTGCCCCTCCTCTTTCCGCCCTATCCCAGTGCCGCCTCCTGCCTCCCAGCGCCTCCTGAACAGCTGTTCCCCAGCATGCAGGAGGCACTGGGAGGGAGGAAGAGAAGTTAATCAGTCGGGCCTGCAGACCCCTTGGAGTACCCTTGTGGACCGCAGAGGTCTGCAGACCCCAGTTTGAGAAACGCTGATCTAGATAACTCCATTTTTGACCTTGACTGTGCTTTCTAAAACAGCCTTCTGACTTTGTACCTACCTATTGGCTAATATCCTCCTCTTCTCTGCACTTTTTCCCTCAAGAGCACCAGATTACTAACAGAGCTGTCGTCCACATTAGGCACTTACTGTCTGAGGGGATAGAATATGTAGCATCTTCTGAGGCCATGATCACTATTTCACCGTGAAACTGTTGGCCAGCGGGATGGCTACTGAGCAGCATTCTCCGCAGCCTCCTTCCCAGGGACCAACAAAGCAGGTCATTTAACTTGCCTGACTTCCTCTGATCTGGAAGTTGAAGGCTCCAGGTTGCCTCAAGGATAATTTTGATATCTGAACACTGGTGACATATATCATAACAAGTGCAACCAAAACTTCACCCCACCTTCTTTACAATCTTAAGATTGCAGCTTTGTTGTCTTCAGATGTGACACTTTTGACACATAACTGTCACAGCACTATTCTCCAGCCAGCATAGCAGTGGCTCAGCAGAACAAGATGCCAGTTTCACTTCTGGAAAATGGCTTGCTATGATGGCCTGGATTTCCCGATAGAAAAAGCACTGCAAAGAACTCACTGCCTGCAGGAGTCTGGCCTGAAAACACCCACATTGCTCTGTTTTGATTCAACTAAAACAGAAGCGCCAGAGACATTCATAACCTTGGATTCAGCATACAGAGACAGACAATTAATCAGTCTGCTGTGAAATGTAAATAATTTTTGCCTTTTGGAATATTCTCCATGATTCTGTCAAAGCCCATCATGCACAACTGCTAATTCAAACAAGAGCTAACACAAATAATGCTAAAAAAATTTCAAAGGACTTATAGCCTAACAGTGAACTTGTGTGTCAGTCAGCCATTCTTTTCATCACACTTAATCAGATAACCCTGTTACTCCCATTCAGATTTCCCCTTGTAGACCAAATTAGCATCAAGTTTAAATGGCAAAAACTACACACTTTTTAAAGTGAGAGGCCCAAACCTTGCTTTCACACTGATGTGAACTGGAGCAGCTGCACTGGCTTCAATGAGCTTATTCATAGATTCATAGATATTTAGGTCAGAAGGGACCATTATGATCATCTAGTCTGACCTCCTGCACAACGCAGGCCACAGAATTTCACCCACCTTTCCTGCAAAAAAACCTCACACCTATATCTGTGCTATTGAAGTCCTCAAATCGTAGTTTAAAGACTTCAAGGAGCAGAGAATCCTCCAGCAAGTGACCCGTGCCCCATGCTACAGAGGAAGGCGAAAAACCTCCAGGGCCTCTTCCAATCTGCCCTGGAGGAAAATTCCTTCCTGACCCCAGATATGACGATCAGCTAAACCCGGAGCATACGGGCAACATTCATCAGCCAGATACTACAGAAAATTCTTTCCTGGGTAACTCGGATCCCACCCCATCTAATATCCCATCACAGGCCATTGGGCCTATTTACCATGAATATTTAATTACCAAAAACCATGTTATCCCATCATACCATCTCCTCCATAAACTTATCGAGTTTAATCTTAAAGCCAAATAGATCTTTTGCCCCCACTGCTTCCCTTGGAAGGCTATTCCAAAACTTCACTCCTCTGATGGTTAGAAACCTTCGTCTAATTTCTAGTCTAAATTTCCTGGTGGCCAGTTTATATCCATTTGTTCTTGTGTCCACATTGGTACTGAGCTTAAATAATTCCTCTCCCTCTCCAGTATTTATCCCTCTGATATATTTATAGAGAGCAATCATATCTCCCCTCAACCTTCTTTTAGTTAGGCTAAACAAGCCAAGCTCCTTGAGTCTCCTTTCATAAGACAAGTTTTCCATTCCTCGCATCATCCTAGTAGCCCTTCTCTGTACCTGTTCCAGTTTGAATTCATCCTTCTTAAACATGGGAGACCAGAACTGCACACAGTATTCCAGGTGAGGTCTCACCAGTGCCTTGTATAACGGTACTAAAACCTCCTTATCCCTACTGGAAATACCTCTCCTGATGCATTTCAAGACCGCATTAGCTTTTTTCACGGCCATATTACATTGGCAGCTCATAGTCATCCTATGATCAACCAATACTCCAAGGTCCTTTTCCTCCTCCGTTACTTCTAATTGATGCGTCCCTAGCTTATAATTAAAATTCTTGTTATTAATCCCTAAATGAATGACCTTACACTTCTCACTATTAAATTTCATCCTATTACTATTACTCCAGTTTACAAGGTCATCCAGATCCTCCTGTAGGATATCCCTGTCCTTCTGTAAATTGGCAATACTTCCCAGCTTTGTATCATCCGCAAACTTTATTAGCACACTCCCACTTTTTGTGCCAAGGTCAGTAATAAAAAGATTAAATAAGATTGGTCCCAAAACCGATCCTTGAGGAACTCCACTGGTAACCTCCCTCCAGCCTGACAGTTCACCTTTCAGTAGGACCTGTTGTAGTCTCCCCTTTAACCAATTCCTTATCCACCTTTCAATTTTCCTATTGATCCCCATCTTATCCAATTTAACTAATAATTCCCCATGTGGCATGGTATCAAACGCCTTACTAAAATCTAGGTTAATTAGATCCAATGTGTTTCCTTTGTCTAAAAAATCTGTTACTTTCTCAAAGAAGGAGATCAGATTGGTTTGGCACAATCTACCTTTTGTAAAACCATGTTGTATTTTGTCCCATTTACCATTGACTTCAATGTCCTTAACTACCTTCTCCTTCAAAATTTTTTCCAAGACCTTCAATAGTACAGATGTCAAACTAACAGGCCTATAATTACCCGGATCACTTTTTTTCCCTTTCTTAAAAATAGGAACTATGTTAGCAATTCTCCAAAATTCTCCAACCCCTGAGTTTACAGATTCATTAAAAATTCTTGCTAATGGGCTTGCAATTTCATGTGCCAATTCCTTTAATATTCTTGGATGAAGATTATCTGGGCCCCCCGATTTAGTCCCATTAAGCTGTTTGAGTTTTGCTTCTACTTCAAATATGGTAATGTCTACCTCCATATCCTCATTCCCATTTGTCATGCTACCATTATCCCTAAGATCCTCTTTAGTCTTATTAAAGACTGAGGCAAAGTATTTGTTTAGATATTGGGCCATGCCTAGATTATCCTTGACCTCCACTCCATCTTCAGTGTTTAGTGGTCCCACTTCTTCTTTCTTTGTTTTCTTCTTATTTATATGACTATAGAATCTTTTACTATTGGTTTTAATTTCCTTTGCAAGGTCCAACTCTATTTGACTTTCAGCCTGTCTCACTTTATCCCTACATGTTCTGACCTCAATAAGGTAGCTTTCCTTGCTGATCCCTCCGTTCTTCCACTCCCTGTATGCTTTCTGCTTTTTTCTTAACCACGTCTCTGAGATGCTTGCTCATCCAGCATGGTCTACAACTCCTGCCTATGAATTTTTTCCCCTTTCTTGGGATGCAGGCTTCCGATAGCTTCTGCAGCTTTGATTTAAAATAATCCCAGGCCTCCTCTACCTTTAGATCTATAAATTCTTCCAATCCCCTTCCCTAACTAATTTCCTTAATTTTTGAAAGTCAGCCCTTTTGAAATCAAAAACCCTAGTTGCAGATTTATTTTTGTTAATCCTTCCGTTGAGTTTGAACTGAATTAGCTCATGATCACTTGAGCCAAGACTATCCCCTACAACCATTTCTTCTATGAGGTCCTCACTACTCACCAAAACCAAATCTAAAATGGCATCCCCTCTAGTCGGTTCAGCAACTACTTGCTGAAGGAATCCATCAGCAATCACATCTAGGAAAATCTGAGCCCTATTATTATTTCTAGCACTTATCCTCCAGTCTATATCTGGGAAGTTAAAGTCTCCCATGATCACACAGTTTCCATTAGTATTTACTTTATTAAAAACATTAAAAAGGGTTCTATCCATATCCAAATTAGATCCCGACGGTCTATAGCACACCCCAAGCACTATCCCAGGGGAGGGTCTAATAGTTTTCTTCCCCAATGTAATTTTTGCCCAGACGGACTCAGTCATATCCATTTCATTGCTTCTTATTTCTTTACATTCTACCTCATCATTGATATACAATGCTACTCCATCACCTTTACCTTTATTTTGGTCTTTCCTAAACAGCACATACCCCTCAATACCTGTAGTCCAGTCATGACTACTATTCCACCATGTTTCTGTTATCCCTATAATATCTGGTTTCACTTCCTGCACCAGTAGCTCTAGTTCCTCCATTTTGTTACCTAGGCTCCTCGCATTGGTGCACAAACGTCTTAATTTTTGCTGTTTGGCCTCACTCACATTCTGTACCCTATTAGGCAAGGTCATTCTACAGCCAGTATAACCTATTAGACTGGTATCTACACTGCCCTTCCTCCTACCCACGGCTATATCCTTTCTTACTTCGTTTTCTTTCCTCTCCGGAAAATCCAGCGTGGAGATTACCTGGACATCTCCCAACCATCTCCCCCAAATTCCTAGTTTAAAGCTCTCTTAATCAGTTGTGCCAGCCTCCATCCTAGAAGTCTATTTCCCTCCCTACTCAGGTGAAGTCCATCCCGAGAGAACAGTCCTCTGTCCATGAATGCCTCCCAGTAGCCATACGTCCCAAAGCCCTCCTTATAGCACCACTGCCTAAGCCATCTGTTGATAGTCATAATCTTGTCACACCTTTGTTGCCCTTCTCTAGGAACAGGCAGAATCCCACTAAAGATCACCTGAGCCTCGATTTCCTTAAGCGTCTTCCCCAGCCTAGCACAGTCTCCCTTAATAATTTCCGGCGAGAATCTAGCCGTAGCATTTGTTACCACATGAAGGATAATTAGGGGATTCTTTCCTGCTCCCTTTAGAATCCTTTTCAACCTTAGGTCTACATCCCGTATCTTAGCACCTGGAAGACAGCACACCCTCCTATTCTCCGGATCAGCTCTGGTTACAGGCCTATCTATTCAATTCAGTCATATAATCATAGGACTGGAAGGGACCTTGAGAGATCATCTAGTCCAGTCCCCTGCCTCATGGCAGGACTAAGTATTATCTAGACCATCCCTAACAGGTGTTTGTCTAACCTGCTCTTAAAAATCTTCAATGATGGAGATTCCACAACCTCCCTAGGCAATTTATTCCAGTGCTTCACCACCCTGACAATTAAGAAGTTTTTCCAAATGTCCAACCTAAAACTCTCTTGCTGCAATTTAAGCCCATTGCTTCTTATCCTATCCTCAGAGGTTAAGAAGAACAATTCTCCTCCCCTCTCCTTGTAACAAACTTTTACGTACTTGAAAACTGTTATCATGTCCCCCCTCAGTCTTCTCTCTTCCAGACTAAACAAACCCAATTTTTTTTCAATCTTCCCTCATTGGTCATGTTTTCTAGACCTTTAATCATTTTTGTTGCTCCTCTCTGGATTCTCTCCAATTTGTCCACATCTTTCTTGAAATGTGGTACCCAGAAATGGACACAATACTCCAGTTGAGGCCAAATCAGCATGGAGCAGAGTGGAAGAATTACCTCTCATGTCTTGCTTACAACATTCCTGCTAATACATCCCAGCATTACACTGTTGACTCATATTTAGCTTGTGGTCCACCGTGACCCCCAGATCCCTTTCCGCAGTACTCCTTCCTAGGCAGTCATTTCCCATTTTGTATGTGTGCAACTGATTGTTCCTTCCTAAATGGAGTACTTTGCATTTGTCCTTGTTGAATTTCATCCTATTTTCTTCAGACCATTTCTACAGTTTGTCCAGATCATTTTTAATTTTAGTCCTGTCCTCCAAAGCACTTGCAACCACTCCCAGCTTGGAATTGTCCTCAAACTTTATAAGTATACTCTCCATGCCATTATTTAAATAATTGATTAAGATATTGAACAGAACTGGACCCAGAACTGATCCCTGCAGGACCCCACTCGTTATGCCCTTCCAGCATGACTGTGAACCACTGATTGCTACTCTCTGGGAATGGTTTCAGAGTGGTAACCGTGTTAGTCTGTATCAGCAAAAAGAACACGGAGTACCTGTGGCACCTTTAGAGACTAACAAATTTATTTGGGCATAAGCTTTCGTGGGCTAAAACCCACTTCATCGGATGCATGCAGTGGAGAATACGGTAGGAAGATAGATATAGATATACAGAGAACATGAAAAAATGGGTGTTGCCATACCAACTCTAACAAGACTAATCAATTAAGGTGGGCTATTATCAGCAGGAGGGGGAAAAAAACTTTTGTAGTGATAATCGGGATGGCCCATTTCAAACAGTTGACAAGAAGTAACAGTAGGGGAAAAATTAGCATGGGGAAATAGTTTTTAGTTTGTGTAATGACTCATCCACTGGACACTCAATTACAGACCTAAAAGTTGCAATTCTTCAACAAAAAAACTTCAAAAACAGACTCCAATGAGAAAATACTGAATTGGAATTAATTTGCAAACTGGACACCATTAAATTAGGCTTGAATAAAGACTGGGAGTGGATGAGTCATTACACAAACTAAACACTATTTCCCCATGTTAATTTTTCCCCTACTGTTACTCACACCTTCTTGTCAACTGTTTGAAATGGGCCATCCTGATTATCACTACAAAAGTTTTTTCCTCCTGCTGATAATAGCCCACCTTAATTGATTAGTCTTGTTAGAGTTGATATGGCAACACCCATTTTTTCGTGTGTGTGTGTGTGTGTGTGTGTGTGTATATATATATTCCTACTGTATGCATCCGATGAAGTGGGTTTTAGCCCAAATAAATTTGTTAGTCTCTAAGATGCCACAAGTACTCCTTGTTTTCTCTGGGAATGGTTTTCCAACCAGTTTTCCACCCACCTTATAGTAGCTACATCTAGGTTGCATTTCCGTAGTTTGTTTATGAGAAGGTCATGCAAGACAGTATCAAAAACTTTTCTAAAGTCAAAATATACCATGTCTACCGCTTCCCTCTCCCCCTCCACAAGGCTTGTTACCCCGTCAAAGAAAGCTGATAGGTTGGTTTGACACGATTTGTTCTTGACAAAACCATGCTGTTACTTATCACCTTATTATCTAGGTGTTTGCAAACTGAGTACTTAATTATTTGCTCCATTATCTTTCCAGGTATTTGAAGTTAAGCTGACTAGTCTGTAATTCTCTAGATTGTCCTTATTTCCCTTTTTATAGGTGGGCACTCTATTTGCCCTTTTCCAATCCTCTGGAATCTCTCCGGTCTTCCATGACTTTTCAAAGATAATAGCTAATGGCTCAGATATCTCCTCATTCATCTCCTTGAGTATTCTAGGATGTATTTCATCAGGCCTTGGTGACTTGAAGACATCTAACTTGTCTACGTAATTTTTAACTTGTTCTGATCCTGCCTTACTTTCACTGGCATTCACTATGTTAGACGTTCAATCACTATGAATCTTTTTGGTAAAAACTGAAGCAAAGTCATTTAGCACTTCTGCCATTTCCACATTTTCCATTATTGTTTCCCCTCCCTCCCTCCTCTCACTGAGTAAAGGGCCTACCCTGTGCTTGGTCCTTCTCTTGCTTCTAATGTATTTGCAGAATGTTTTCTATGTTTCTAGCTAATTTAATCTCATTTTGTGCCTTGGCCTTTCTAATTTTGTCCCTACATACTTGTGTTATTTGTTTATATTCATCCTTTGTAATTTGACCTAGTTTCCACTTTTGTAAGACTCTTTTTTTGAGTTTTAGATCATTGAAGATCTCCTGGTTAAGCTAGGGTGGTATCTTGCAATACTTTCTATCTTTCCTACACGGTGGGAGAGTTTGCTCTTGTGCCCTTAATAATGTCTCTTTGAAAAACTGCCAACTGTCTTCAGTTGTTTTTCCCCTTAGACTTGCTTCCCATGGGACCTTACCTACCAATTCCCTGAGTTTGCTAAAGTCTGCCTTCTTGACATCCATTGTCTTTATTTTGCTGTTCTCCCTCCTACCATTCCTTAGAATCATGAACTCTACCATTTCATGATCACTTTCACCCAAGCTGCCTTCCACTTTCCGTCTCAACCAGTTCCTCCCTATTTGTCAAAATCAAATCTAGAACAGCCTCTCCCCTAGTAGCTTTCTCCACCTTCCGAAATAAAAAAAAATGTCTCCAATACATTCCAAGAACTTATTGTATAATCTGTGCCTGGCTGTGTTATTTTCCCAACAGATGTCTGAGTAATTGAAGTCCCCCATCACCTTCAAGTCCTGTGCTTTGGATGATTTTGTTAGTTGTTTAAAAAAAGCCTCATCCACCTCTTCTTCCTGGTTAGGCGGTCTGTAGTAGACCCGCCACCATGACATCACCCTTGTTTTTTACCCCTCTTATCCTTCCCCAGAGACTTTCAACAAGTCTGTCTCCTATTTCCATCTCAACCTCAGTCCAAGTGTATACATTATTAATATATAAAGCAACACCTCACCTTTTTTTCCCTGCCTGTCCTTCCTGAGCAAGCTGTACCCTTCTATACCAATATTCCAGTCATGCGTATTATCCCACCAGGTCTCTGTGATGCCAACTCTGTCATATGTGTGTTTATTTACTAGCATTTCGAGTTCTTCTTGCTTATTCCACATACTTCTCGCATTAGTATACAGACATCTAAGATACTGATTTGATTTCCCTCCCACCCCCACCCCCAGGTTCTGTCTGGTCTCTCCTTTATCCCTGCTATAATAGCCCATGCTCCCTCCAAATTCCGAACCTTCTCCCAGGTCTCCATGTTCTTGACTTACCTGTGGGCTTTGGTCACCTGCCCCCTTCGAACCTAGTTTAAAGCCCTCTTCACTAGGTTAGCCAATCTGTATCCAGATATGCTCTTCCCCTTCATAGATAGCTGGACCCCATCTCTGCTTAGCAGTCCTTCTTCCTGGAACAGCATCCCATGGTCAAGGAAGCCAAAGCCCTCTTGGCAACACCATCTTCATAGCCAGGCATTCAACTCGAGGATGCATCTCTCTCTACCTGGGCCCCTATCCTTGACCGGAAGGATCAAAGAGAACACCACCTACACTTCCAACTCCTTCACCCATACTCCCAGAGCCCTGTAATCACTTCTGACCTGCTGAGGATCATACCTTGCAGTATCATTAGTGCACATGGATGAGTAGCATGGGGTAGTAAGTTACGGAGGGACGGGTGAGGATCATCCAGCCCTCTGACTATTGGATACGGACCCCTGGCAGGCAGCATAACATCATCATGTTAGGGCGACAGATGGATGCCTCCATCCCCCTCAGAGTAGAATTTGGTCCATAGTCAATCAAAAAATTACTAAAGGCCAGACTGTGGCCCAGCCCATACATTCTCCTCTATGGTCTCACCACATCTCCCTTACAGGCCAGGAGCTGTCTGATATTTCCTTCCCCATAACTTTGCACTGGTGAGAAGGGAGTGGGTAGAGAGAATCAGTGACTAGACAGAGCCATGATTCCCCCTCCCAATGCACTATCCAGCACCTTTGAGCTGGCACTTCCTGCTCACCGCCAATACAGATTATTACTGTTGAGAGTAAAAAGGCAGTTTCTATGTGGCTTCTGTTGCCAGACCTGAACAGAGAGTCTAAAAGTAATAAAGTCCATGCATCACTGAAGCCAAGGGTATTACTCTGTGTGAAACTTGGACATTTGTGCTTTGAGAATGTGCTGCTTTCAAACCCTCTGAAGTCCTTTCTCCTTATATTCCCAGGCTAGTTATCTGAGCTGCTGAATTTGATGCCATTGAAAGTACCATTTGTATTTGCAAGATGTACGGCAGTATGTTTCCAAATGGCCAGCCCAAAGAAGACAAGAAGACTGGAATCCTAGAAACATTTTAATTTCCAGAATTGACCACAAATCCAGAAGTTAGCACCTGAAGAAACTATTCTGCACCTTTTGTTCTCCTATCACAGCAAGGCTCCACCTGTGAATATAGCTGTAACTTGGGATGCCCAGCCTTTACTGACAGAAATTAGGTGGGTTTCATAGAATATTATTTTTGAAGTCATTAAAATTTTAGAAATAAAAATAGATACATATGGGCCACATTTGGCTAGTATATAATGGAGGGGAAAGAGAGGTAGTAGCAACTTACCGGAAAGGTATAAGGGCTACAAAACGAAATTAATATTTTGAAATCCTAGTATGTGTTTTAATCAAGGACAATAAATGCATTAAAAAGTTTGAAAGCATGATAAATTTGGAAAAAATAAATGATGGGTAGGATTGACAAAAACACACAAGAATTAAGGTACATCTACACTAGCAACTGTAGTCATGTTAGGGTGGCCATACGTCCTGTTTTGGCCAGGACAGTCCCCTTTGTAAGCTCTGTCCTGGATGTCACAACTCTTTTGGCAAAACTGGGCATGTTTGCTCTTGCCAGCTGACGACTTGTATGCTATTCAGAAAAGACTATTTTTAGATAGACTATTCTACTTGTAATAGGAGCACACACTCAGGACAGAAGCATTCCCCCAAACCCTCACAAATGTTATGTAGTTTGCAGTAGGTGATGATATACAAACAGCAATTGCCACACTGGCACCCAGACAGGCAAATAGGCAGTGCCAATGGGCTTTCAGCCTGCCAAATGTTAGCACTACATGACCATTCTGCAGGTATTTAGCTTGAATAAAGTCCCTTCTTCCCCCTCATGTGCAATCCTGATCTCCTCAGAACCTGACATCATGAACATTTACCCTGTTTCTCATGTTTGTATTCAGGAATCTTCCTCTGTGGGCCACTAAGCCTTGCAGAACGATTGAATAGTAATATTTTTGGGTCACATACCCTGCCATGATAAGGGGCAACTAAATAAAATGGGATATGAGTGTCTTTGATGGCCCCTGCACAGTTTGGAAACCCCATCCTCTGAAATCCAGATATTATTTCTGGAATTTTGCTCATGGCAACCACCCATGAGTAAATCAGTGTTGCCTCACAAACCAGCACAACCCTGACCCTAACAGTGGATTTTCCAACACCGAAGTGGTTTACAATAGACCTATAGCTGTCTGGTGTAGCCAGCTTCCACAGGGCAATAGCAACCCACTTCTGAACCGGATAGCTTCCCTGAATCAAGTGTTCTGATGCAAGCTCCTCACACAGCTTCATGAAGGTCTGTTTTCTCTTTCAGAAGTTCTGAAGCCACTGCCAGTCATTCCAGGTTTCCAAAATGATGTGATCCCACCACACCATGCTGGTTCTCCTGCACCAGAAGCAACAGTCAATCAGAGGGCATACCGTGACAATACCAGCATTCACCATATCTGTTCAGTGTGAGCTGAATGAATTGTCATTGACCTCAAGGTCAACCATCTTCAGTCTGTCCGAAAATGCTGCGCAAATTCCATCCAGCATCTCACCAAGCACCTACTCCACTGCATAACCATGTGTCCTGGCATAAGGAGTAGGAGCAGAACCAGATTTTCATCCAATTGCTCCACATCATTCATCCAGTTTTGAAAAGAACAGTAAGGAGCAATGTGATCAGGAACTGCCATTGGCCAATGTGTGAAGGTGGGGAACCAAAAAGCCACAGCAAACTGGTTTCTAGAGTGTCTCCCTGAGATGCACAGAACCCTGGGATACTGCCCCTGAAATAGTAGCTCTAATGTCACATAGCAGCAGCAGCGTTAACAAGGATATATACATGTACACAGCATTTTACCAGTGTCCAGTACAGCATACATGGAATCTTGGGCATAAGTGTGGGAGCATTACACAATCCACAACTGAGCACTCTGGGATAGCTCCCGGAGGCCAAAACCATTGAATTGCGTCCACAGTACCCCAAATTCGACCCGGCAAGGCCGATTTCAGTGCTAATCCCCTCGTCGGGGGTGGAGTAAAGAAATCGATTTTAAGAACCCTTTAAGTCGAAAAAAACGGCTTCATTGTGTGGACGGGTGCAGGGTTAAGTCGAGGTAACGCTGCTAAATTCGACCTAAACTCGTAGTGTAGACCAGGCCTTAGACTAACTTTTTACCATGGTGAGTGGTAAAACTGCCATTGATTTCAATAGGAGCAAAGTTGGGTCAGTGTTAAGTGCTTTGGGGAAGCCCATCTGTTTTACTGTTGAGAATAATGGAAAGGTTAGAAGGAGAAAAGTCAACTGAATATCTCTTTACATATAAGAGTTCTGACAAAATAATCCCTGTCTGCAATGGTCAGAGAAATTTATATTCAGACATAATTTCTACAAGCATGATTCCAACTGTATTGTGGCCATACAGCTTTTTGGACTGAATGGCCAAATCTGTTTCTAACCTTCGGTTTTCTACTTTGTTGTCGGAGGTAGTTGTACAGCGACTTCCAGTTTGGTACACTTGCTTGTGCCTCAGTGTACCTTATAATATTTTTGGAAGACTATTACAAACCATTTCACAAGTTCTGTTCAACTGAATGTATTGGTCGGTGATGGCAAACCTTTTTGGGACGATGTGTCATGAAATAGGAACCAGTAGAAATCACCATCCCATGGCATGCTGGAGGTGCAGAACATTCAGTAGGACTCCTGATGTTGAGTTTTTCAAAACTGCTTTTTCATTTCAGGATCATATTTTAGAGTTTTCCTCATCATGCACGGCACTCAGATCATTCCTCAGTGGCATCCTCATGGCAGATTTAATCAAGTTCCTTGTTGAATTTCTGGGTGGCAGTAAAGCTATAGCTATTTTTTTCATAGAAACAAAAAAAATCAGACAAAGTGTTCCAAGCTTGCAACATTTTTTCTCCCAGGAGTAAATTAGTTTCTTCAAACTAGCTATGATGAATATTCTTCAGCAAGGAACTGAAGTTAGAATGGGTTTTCCTTAAATACCCGCTTGATTGCTCAACCATCTCAAGGTTATTGACATCTAGTCAGCTCACTATGATGTAGAGATCTTCATGATGAACTTTGTGTCGCTGTCTGATGAATTATAACATTTCTAGTTGTCAGAAATTAAGAAAACATCCGGAAATGATTTCCAGTAACTTTCCAGTTGTATCTGGGTATGGTTGCACTTCCTCAAAAATGCCAGCATTGTCCATGAAAGTAGCTGAGTTTTTCAGAGGCTCCCTCATTGAATCAAAGTGTTGTAACTTTCCAGCATCCAAGTATTTTTTAAATATCTCTAGTGTCATTTCATAGCCTTAAAGTTGTCAAATGTGGTGCCTGCCATCACTTGTCAACCTTGAAATTTTACATCTATTCGGCTGAAATGTTCAGCAAAGTAAACAAAAAATGTTGTCATTCAAACCATTGTAAATTTGCTACCCATAGGTAATGTTGTTCCTTTTGAAATAAGAACAATGTCATTTCTTCCAAACAGTCTACAAAATGACCAACATCCTTTATTTAGCCATCCAACATTGTTGTTCATTAGCAATCCCAAGTTTTGGGACTCACCCTCCTTTAAAGGCAGTTTATACTCTAAGTTACTAAGATCTCTTGTGATGATGAAATTTACCATTTTTATCACCATTCTCATTACATTCTCAAGCAATACTGAAGTTGCTTTAGAACAGAACACTTCTTGATGCACAAAGTAATGAAATTCAATCAATTGCAGACTGGCTTCCAGGCTAAGTGGGTCCATTTGTTAAAGGCAGAATATATGCCAATGATTTATCATCATTTGCAAAGGTTGTTGGTTCTCGCCAGTTGATGCAGAAGATTCCAACCAACTGTCATGGATTTTTCTTGCACTAAACTCAGATAATCAGTTCTGTGGAAGGGAGAGTTTTGCCCAAAATGAATAATTTAAAAAAAAATTAGGTTAATATTGTTTTTCAGTTGTTTTAGAATAAGAATGCTGCTTTACCTTGTTCCTAATACCAGTGAAGCAAACTCAGCTTAACCATGAAAAAAGGTTGGTAAAGTGCATGAATTTGCAACCACAAAGCTAAGCTTTAATGAAGCTAGGTTGTAGGTAATCAGTTCAGTCTCCTGATGCAAATTAAGATTCAGAAATTAATGCTTATTATAGATTTATTAAAATGAAGGAAGAAAAAGTGTTTATATTGATATATATTCACTGGATACCTAACTACAGTAAAAGATGTAGGTGTGTGAATGCAATTGGAAGTCAACCACAATGAAAACACCATTTTTACCTGGCCTTCTTTAGAAAAGCCATCTAATTTTGCTAAATGGGTTTCCATCACAGTTACTACATCCAGGTCACATCACTGAGTTTCAAAGTCAACATAATAATTCTTAGCCCTCAACTTTAGTTTCAAAGCACTGTGTAACTGCTCACAAATTAATCCTCACACAACTGAGAAATATAAAGATTAAGATTTAGAGAAGGCTGCCCAATGAGTTAGTTGGCAGAAATGGGACTGCAACCCAATTTACACCAGCATAAGTGAGAGGAAAACCAGGCCTTTTTGACTCATTGCCATTATCTCTGACTCTGAGCAGGCACAGCTGCCGTAACACTAAGACTAAATTGTCTATTTCCCTTCCTCATAAGAAACAAGATATGTATTTTTAAAATAGATAAGTACATTAAATGCTTGACAAAAAATGCTGAAAGTTACCTTGTAGTCTCTATTAAATAGGACCCTTAGTTTGCTTCCCTGCTAATATTTGTTCTCTTCTGCCACCTTATGGCTATTAGTGAGACACAAGCACAGCAGCAGTAACAGCAGTGAATTCCTGGTGCTCAAGACTATATGAAGCAGAATTGGGGTTCACATCAATTAGTGTCCAGTTTCTAAGTAGGAACACTTAATAGGCTGAAAGAAGTGTTCAGTGCAGAGCTTTGTGCATTCTGTAACATCTCTAGAGTCTCTGTTTTGCTTCAGTAGAAAGTATTTATGTAGATATTTTCTTAGGAAAATGTCAATATTTCAAGACATGAAAACAAAAAAAGCAACACCTTTCTGCTGACAAGTACTATCTGTAAACTATGCAATGCTGCTATTTGGCCTAAAACCCAGTTGTCTGAGAGATCACCTCCCTTTGTTTCCCACCGTGTTGGTTATGATATTCTATGTGTCTTTTCTCGACATGCCCTGGGGGGTTTAACTGCCGTGGACCAGTGGGTGGGCATTCCTAATGGAGGACCGAGGCCTCTCAAACCTGTTTCCTCTGGCTGTGCTCCGGATCATAAGTTTGGTGTTTTCATGGGCATGCTTTAAAACCCATTTGTGTAGTAAATGTCATCAAGTCTTTTTGTGTGACCATACTAAGAGCAGGCCATGGAGGTTCTTTATGGAGTTTTTATGTTAGAGTTAACTATAGTTTGTCAATTTAGTATTTATTTTCATTCATGTAGAGTTCTCAGGTAACAAGCAATGAATGCAATTGATAAATTCCTAAAACAATCCTAAATCTTAATCTTTGAGGATTCTTTTCTAGTCTTAATGAAAGTTCATTATTACATGTGTTTTACAAGTGTACACTCAAAGTAAATGCCTCTTCTCAGCCCAGACTAGGAAAGGACACCTGATCTGGAAGGTGAAATCCATTAAAAAGACACAATTTTCCTACAATTCCTACATAGGGTATTCAAGATTCTGATGGGGTGTCCACCCCACACAAGTCCTGAAGAGGTAAAATAGGCAAATTAACTTTATAGGCTGCACCTGGAAGAAGCCAGGGACTGATGAGGCCTAATGGTTAATGAAGTCCAGCTTGGGGAGGAGCTGGGATAAATATAAAGCGAGGAACTTGGTGGTAAAAGGGGGCTACAGAGAGGAATTCTGCAATCACTCCCTAGGGAGGAGGAAGTTGGCTAAGTAGAAGGAGAAGCTCTAGGGAGAGAGTCAGCCCTGTTATCCTGTCTTGGGCTATAGATTCTGGCAAAAACCTCAGAGGGAGTGAAGTGGCCACAAGGAGCGGAAGACAGGGTGAACCAGAAGATAGGGTGGGGAAAGTAGGAAAGAGCCCAGGGAAATAGCAACAAGGTCACACCTTGAGAAGACTCGGGTTGTTGGGCATAGGGCCCGAGGCTGAAACCTGGAGTAGTGGGTGGGCCCAGGATCCCCTGCTGGCCACTAGGAAAGTGCCACAGACTAGGAGGTGGATCGGAAGACTGTCTGAGACTGCGGATAGATTGTTTGGCCAGTGGCCCGTTGCTACCATGGAAGGTCAGGGCTATACTGATCTGGCCAGAGAGCTGAGTCATGAAGAGGAAGTAATCTGAGTTAAGAAAGAGACCATGGGGCATCAGACCTGTCGAGAGCTAATCCCCATATGATCCATAAGGACACACCTCAGCAGCAAGTAGTATGCCCTGTGACAAAGATATTGCAGCTTTCCTTGTAATTAGAAAAGAAAACTGATGTGTCTCAGATACCACATAATGGGAACTGTTGGTATATGGTGACATTTTAATGATGAGCACTGTAAATTACTTTTAACCTTTTGTAAATGTGAACAATCCAGGACTGCACTGCACATTGGTGTTTTCTTATTATCCTGTTTCTGCACACACTTTACCTACATATTGGAAAGAGAAAAATAGGGAGAAAGTAAACTTTTCTCTCTCCATTCACCAAAATATAAAACAATGCCTCAGAAATAAGCACTGAAGCTTTTTCTGAACATAGCATATGTTTGCAAATAGTTAACATTACTGTAATACCGTTATGTTTAAGCTATAAATATATTTTTGAACTCTGGATAGAAGCAGTCTTAATACATCTGCGTGTCAAACACTGCTAGTTTTACTTTGATTCACTCACTGTAAGATAACCCATAAAATGTGCCAGACAGCTGTTTTATCTCAGAACTTCCCATATAACTAAAACTTCTGCATTAAAAAATGGCATCAACATTACAGGCATATATATACACTGCCCAGGCCCAAACAGCTTCTGTTTACTTACTTCAGCCAAGTGTAAACTATGAGAGAATAAATTAAGTTCGCTTGTAAAAGCAACTTTCTTGCCAGAGTTTCAGTTTGTTAGTGAACAACCTCCATCTTCACATCTTTTTTCACCCTCCCTCTGTTGAATCTCTGTGAAGTAAAGCTAAAGATTGTGCAACCCTTCCTCAGCGTGAAAAGCACTTACTCACGTGCGTAGTCCTTTGGAATCCAATGAGACTGCTTGTATTTTTATAAGTGCTCTCCATCATCAGTAAGCATTGCACTATCTAGCCCTAAGGAGTCAACCTTCCTTTTCATGGTAAATAAACTGCTACAGCCCTGTCCCAATATAGTAATACATAGCACATGTATCTGTATCTGAAAGCACTTTACAAATATTAATACTCACAACCCCCCTTTTTACAGATAGAGATTAAGGGATTTGCCCAACGGCATTGGAAGAGTCAATGTTGGCATTGGCATTGAAGTTTTCTGAGTCTCAGTATCCTACTCTGTTTGTTTGACCAGGTTCCCTTCCTGGTTGTTAACATTTTTTTCTTGTTTTAATTTTTCTGGTTGAGTTTTCAATGACGTTAATAGATTGCAGGAAAACTGCTCTGTTGAGCTCCTAATTCCAGGACCAGATAAAGAAGTGAAACTTCCTAACGTTGCACTGTTATTCTTCCTTCAGTCACCATAGCCACTTGTACTTAGTGACAGCTCATGCAGAGCACAGAACTACAAACAGTCATCTTTCAGTACAATGAAACCACACACTAATGAGAGAATTTCTCAGGAGATCTGAACTTGTTCTTTATAATGTAATGTTGACATTCTTGCAGACTGCTGATCTGGGGTTTGGTTTCTCTTGAGTACATTACACTTGTACATTGTATTAATTAATTTAACTCGTGAATTTGAACAGACACTCACCTGCTGAGAGCCTGGTATTGTTGATTCCACAATTTCATTCATGTGTGCTTATATGTCTACAACCAGGACCGGCCCTAGACCAAATGGTACCCCAGGTGAGGAGTGTCTTCGGCGCCCTCCCCTCCCAGTTGTTAAATGTTTGAATATCTTATTTTTATTGCATTTGTAGCCCATTTCATTACTTTGATGAACAATTTGCATGTATAATTTATCCTTGTCATATAAGATAATAAATTTTCACACTAAGATCTATAAATCTATATTTATTCATGCCATATATAAGCACATTTTAAAAAATCGTTTCCGCTAAGCTTATAGAAATTTTTAATTTTAAGAATAAGTGAAACGTATTAACATCAAGAAATTGAACTGTGCACCAACATTGGGTGGACCAGTATTAAATAGTGTTACACTAGGTGACAGCTTTAGAATGTTAACCCTAGTCCTTTGGTTCAAAAGGTTCTTTTCTTGCCTTTGCCCTCACGAACTGAAGCACAGCATCAGAGAGATCCAAAGACTGGCCAATGGTATTTTCAAGCAATAAATAGCAAGCAATTTCAGTCTCTTTATGGCCATCATCAATCGAAGATATGTTTTAATAAGCTTGAGCTTCGAAAAGCTGCACTCACCACTCGCAGCTGTGACCAGCAGCATGAGCAGAATCCTCAAATCTGTCTACACATTAGGAAAAGTGTCCATCAGCTCTGCATCATGAATGAACTGGAGAACTTAGAGTGGAGAGTTCTTCTTGTGTTGCAAAATGTGACAGATGTTGTCCAATTCAATAGAGGTCTTTATCATTGACGTCTGAACATCCCCCAGGTGTCTGGTACAATTGCTCAAGAGAGTTTTCCTGTCCACTGGCAGCTTACTAAGGTCATACAAAAAACCCCAGGTCTTTTTACGGTACTTCATTTGTCCAAACCTTTCATCAATAGACACTCAACGAGTGAGCAAAAAAACTCCCTCTTGAATTTTTCTTCCAAGCTTCCTATCACCTCATCTCTGCCCTCGTAACCCAACTGTCTCTTCTTCCTATAAATACAAGTTTCTTTGAAGCAGGCTCAACTCCTAAGTTTTTCACTATTTCTTTGACAGAAGTGATGGCATCTTCAAATCAGTTGTCTCTGTAGGCCACAATGACATCAAAGCAGCTTCTCATCAAAATAGTAGTGGTCGCAATGTCCATCGACTGAGTTTGTAATACCTTGCTTATGCTTACTTGGAACAGGATATCATTCCAAACCACAACTGAACCAGAAATTTGAAATCAGTGATCTGGTTTGCCAGGCTTTACGCCTCGTGTCGGATTCCGCACTCAGCTTTACTTGACCGCACCAGTTCCATCAGGATATCGTAAACCTGTCACTTGGTACCTAACTGGCCTTAGACTGTCAATACAGCTCTCCCAGCGAGTGTCACTTAGTGGCTTCACAGATTTGTGAAGGTCGGATTTGTAACATTGTCCATGAGGATCTTCCACCTAATAGTTGATACTGAAAACAGGATGTAGGTCCTTTGCAGTATTCCAAAGAGAGATACTGAATCTACAGAAGATGAACTGCATCTGACATAACCAGGTTGAGGGAATGGCAGTTACAAGGCACGAAGAAAGCTCTTGGATTCAGTGCAAGGATCTTTGCCTGGTTGCCAGTGTTTCTTCCCTTCATATTCATGCCATTGTCGTAGCCTTGGCCACGGAGGTCCTGAAGCTTTATTTTATTCTCATTCAAAACATTCATAAACAGTTCTGTTAGGCTTTTCCAGTAGAGTCATCCACAGACCGGAACAGATAAAGTATTCCTTTAGCACTTGAATAAAGCCATCCTCGTTATCAATAAATCTTACTATAAATGACCTTTTCACTGTGACTAATGTCGGGAGTGCAGTCCATTATTACAGTATACTAGTTCGCTTTGCTGAGCTGCACCTTCCTTGCCATAAGGTCAATCAATTCATTTTGAATTGTTTTGCTGAAGTCATGGTCCATGTCTTCTTTACAAACTACTTGATGTAGGTGCTCATTCATGACATCGTCATATTTTCCAAGGAGCTCTACCAAACCAAGGAAATTACCATTATGTTCAGTGAACAACTTATCCAATGAGCCCCAGAGAGCCAAATTATTCTTTGCAAGGAAAAGGATATTTGAGATCAGATACTCGAGCACATTTCTCCATTGCTGGGTTTCTACATTAATAATGCACTGGTTTTCTGCATCTGCGCATTTATTCAGCTTGAGCTTGGACTGAACTTCAATCCATTTGGAGGGGGCCTTAAAATGGCCTGGTGACTTTTCATGTTGCTTCTCATCATCAGCTAAGTTATGCCAGTAATTGTACCCAGAAAGTGCAACGATTGTCATTTTGTAAAGGGAAATGATGCCTCACCAATCTACTAGAATTCTTTGAGGGGGTCAACAAGCACGTGGACAAGGTGGATCCAGTGGATATAGTGTACTTAGATTTTTAGAAAGCCTTTGACAAGGCCCCTCACCAAAGGCTTTTAAGCAAAGTAAACTCATGGGATAAGCGGGAAGGTCCTCTCATGGATTGGTAACTGGTTAAAAGATAGGAAACAAAGGGTAGGAATATTAAAATGGTCACTTTTCAAAATGGGGAGAGGTAAATAGTGGTGTCCCCTAGGGGTCTGTAGTGGGACCAGTCCTATTCAACATATTCATAAATGATCTGGAAAAAGGGTTAAAACAGTGAGGTGACAAAATTTGCAGATAATGCAAAACTACTCAAGATAGTTACATCCCAAGCAGACTGCAAAGAGCTCCAAAAGGATCTTTCAAAATTGGGTGACTGGGCAACAAAATTGCAGATGAAATTCAATGGTGATAAATGCAAACAAATGCCCATTGGAAAACATAATCCCAACTATACATATAAAATGATGGAGTCTATATTAGCTGTTACCATTCAAGAAAGAGATCTTGGAGTCATTATGGATAGTTTTCTGAAAACATCCACTGAATGTGCAGCAGCAGTCAAAAAACCAAACAGAATGTTGGGAATCGTTAAGAAAGGGATGGGTAATAAGACAGAATAAGTCATATTGCCTATATATAAAGCCATGGTACGCCCACATCTTGAACACTGCGTGCAGATGTGGTCGCCCCATCTCAAAAAAGATATATTGGAATTGGAAAAGGTTCAGAATAGGGCAATAAATATGTTTTGGGGTATGGAATGGCTTCCGTATGAGGAGAGATTAATAAGACTGGGATTTTTCATCTTGGAAAAGAGACGACTAAGGAGCGATATGATTGAGGTCTATACAATCATGACTGGTGTGGAGAAAGTAAATAAGGAAGTGTTATTTACTCCTTCTCATAACACAAGAACTAGGGGTCACCAAATGAAATTAATAGGCAGCAAGGTTAAAACAAACAAAAAAGTGTTTTTTTCACACAACACACAGTCAACCTGTGGAACTCTATGCCAGAGGATGTTGTGAAGGCCAAGACTATAACAAGGTTCAAAAAAGAACTAGATAAATTCATGAAGGATAGGTCCATCAATGGCTATTAGCCAGGATGGGCAGGGATGGTGTCCCTAGCCCCTGTTTGCCAAAAGCTGGGAATGGGTGACGGGGTAGATCACTTGATGATTATCTGTTCTGTTCATTCCCTCTGGGGCACCTGGCATTGACTACTCTCGGAAGATGGGATACTGGGATAGATGGTCCTTTGGTCTGATCCAGTATGGCCATTCTTATGTTCATTCTTGTCAAATATTTTGCAACAAAACAGGCCACCTTCTCAGTTGATTTCAAGTAAACTAGCCAATGCCTATTCAGTTTCTCACCATTCTCGAGCATTCTTTCACAGTGTGACTTTAAGAAGTGTCACTTCTGCTTATTTACTGGAAATGTCATATCCTCAATTTTGCCCAGCACATTCAAAATAATATGATCAATATTGGCAGAGTTGAGCATCGCTGGCCATAAAGCAGGATCTGATGTACTGATTTGTGATGTGCAATTTTTCTCACTGCTATTTCTGTCATCATGTGAGGCTGAGTCTTCTTTATTATTTCTCTCCTTTTCATGTAAACCAGATTTTATTTGTCATTACTCTCCTTTTGTGTGGGCCACATTCTTCTTTATCATAACTCTCCTTTACGCTGCCAGGAAAACTGGACAATTCTCCAGTTGCATCTGAAGAAGTGGGTTTTTTACCCACGAAAGCTTATGCCCAAATAAATCTATTAGTCTTTAAGGTGCCACCAGACTCCTTGTTGTTTTTGTGAACAATTCTCCATCACTTTTATCACATTTCCATTCCTTATCTTCAGGTAAATCTGCTAATTCTTTAGTAATAGGACTTCCATCATTTACGCTTAGCTCCTCAATTTCTTCTGCAATGGGACGATCACTACTGCCTACAGCCCAGTCTGTGTTGTTCTGTTTCAGGTATTTTCCTATCAAATTTCCCCCTGCTGCTAACTAGATTGCAGTTGAGCTTTTCACTTCCTATACTGAGCTCCTGAAGGCTTCTTTGAGGGCATCTTTTATTATCTACTGGGAAAACAGTATTAATGAGAGCAAAAGTCTATGTTCCACAGTCTTAGAAAGTCATCAAACATTACATGTTAAGCATGGCAAAAAAAGTAACAGTATTTCTTTTATACTGTTGCGTAGATAGGGGTTTGATAGATATCTCTGGTGTTTCATTAAATATGTCCTTTATTAGTCACTACTTACACTCTTCAAGTCTTAAAACACAAGTACACTTTCACAATTACACAATAAAACAAGGTTCACAATATCGCAGCTGGGATCTCACTTCATTTCACTTCGTTCTTATATCTCACTGACTGACTGGTGATGCCCAGCCCCTTATATACCCACGAGGGCATGGCTGACAACATATTAAGAGGTTCAAGGAAAATGTGGTCCTCAGAAAGTTTGTAAGGTTCCACGAGATTCTACATAGGTCCAGAACATGCTAGGAGGTTAGTGAAAAATAAATCCACATACAGAATACCTGAAACATTTTACTTCAAACGTTCTATTTTCCCTTTTGGCACTAACAACAAAAACAACACACCAAGCCCAGCACCTCACCCAAGCCCGGCACCCCAGACAGTCGCTTGGGTCACCTGCCCCTAAATCTGGCCCTGGACTGGCCAATGCTCCTGCAACCTTTCAACACTTCATGAATGACGTATTTAGAGACTTACTGGACCAGTATGGAGTCATCTATCCTGATGACACTCTTGTGTTTTTAGACAATCTTGAGCAGCATTGTTACCATGTTTGTTCCATCCTAGAAACATTACAAAAGCATGACCTGTCCGTGAAGTTGGAAAAATGCACCTTTTGACCAGTCCTTTACAGAATTCTTGGGTTACAGTCTCTCCCCAGAGCGTGTTAAGATGGACCCCCAGAAGGTGGAAGCCATCTGTGGCTGGATTGTGCCCACATCCTTCCAGGAGTTACAGCACTTCCTGGGTTTTGCAAATTTTTACTGACGATTCATTCCAGGCTTCTCAGGGCAAACAGCCCCCAGGACCAATCTCCTCTGCAAGGCTGTCAAATTTCTTTGGACACCTGAAGCTAACCATACTTTCAAACAACTCTCCTTGATCTCCTGATTGCTTGTCTTCAACTCCAGCCTAACTCTGACCCTGATTTCTCTCTCTCAGTTCTAGCCTGGTACTGCCTCTGACATCTGGTCTGTGACTCCAGCCTGACTCCAATCCTGACGTTTGCCTATGGAACTTGGCTCTTGCAATTCCTCCAACTCCTGCTCGATGACTACCATCCCTGGTGGGCAGTCCTCAGCTCAGCTGTGACCGCTAGGCAAGATTGCTTGTGCCCCACTCCCTAACACTCAGGTATTCTCATGGATACTTTGGAGAAACTGATCCAAAATTAGAGTCCATAATCTCCTCTACTGTTTGAATTTCCTGCTTTAACCAGCGGGTTGCTCGGTCTGTTAATTTTTGGGCAAACACCTGGGGCTGTATCTCTCCAGTCCATCTAGTTGCCCAAAACTTCTGGTGATATTTTTCTGTGGATAGGCCTATTTGGCCTAATATGGGCACCTTAACAATACTGTAGTCCCAGGATATGTTCATTGCTCAGGGCCATGCAGGCTGCTTGAGCTTCCTGACAAGTAGGGTGCTAACTGAAGGACTCATGTTCCATTGTGCCAAGCGGCTTCCATAGGTACCCGTTTGAATGTTTCTAACAATACATCAGCATTATCTGCAAGACCCATTTTACACAGGCCAGCCCCCTGGAGCTGATTACTGCTCCCCACAACTGGACTCACCAGACTTCGATATAACTGCTGCTGCACCTGCGCCTTTTACAGCTTTCTGCTGCTCCACCAGCCACTGCGGCATTCCCTCCATTGCCTGGATTGCCAGATCTTCACATTGACTTTTTCTGTCAGGTTCTCTATCACTACAAATGAGGGAAAGATCCCGCATAAGCTCCACATGTGACAGGTCAAGTGTATTAAAGCTTAAATGATCAGAGTGCTGGATCAGTTGCTGGATCAGTTGCTGTCACAGAGTGCCTAAAGTTAGGTTCTTAAAACTATATTTAGGCTCCCTCACTTTGGCATTATTTTCAGAGGTGTTAAACACCCTCAGCTATGACTCACCCTCACTAATTTAGCTGTCTAGGTGTGGATTTAGGAGCCTGACTTTAGGCAAACTCTGAAAACATTGGCCCTAAATCTTAATCTCTTTGTGTCTGTTTTTGTATCTGTAAAACTGGGATAACAATCCTTACAAGTGGTGACTTCACTGCATTGTTACAAAGACTATTTAATGTTTGTACAATTTTTTGAAGAAGTAAAGGATGTTTCTTTTTGTCATTTAGAAACACATATGTGTAATATGTAGTAAAATGTGGTGCAAGTTACAACGGGGGACTTCCTTTAATTGACAATAAAAATCTTTGTGAGGCAGTAGTTATTTTTGTCCCAAATGACAAACTGCCATGTCCCATTATCCAAAAGCTTTAAGATATGACACACTCAATTTCATCTAATGAAAACAATTTTTTAAAAAAGGCATGATGACACATGCAAACAGGATGAGCATAGGAGAAGTATTTCCCCATTTAGCAGATAAATAACTACCAGTGACATTGTTTTCCATGGCTGTATTTATGTGAATTTTATTTCAGGAACTATTTAATTGAAAGAAGTGCAGCCGCCAGTCAGCACACAGACATCATTCCACTTATTATTTGTACTTTATCCTATTCATTTCATGCACTTGCCATTCAGTAACATGTATCCCTTTTTAATTATCAGCAGAAAGGACTAATGCATTGTGATGGGTTGTGCCCCTTAGGAAGCCACCTGATGTGCTGAGATACCACTGAGTCTACCTGTTCTGCCAGCCTGGGCCCCCTTTAACCTGTCTTTCTGAGGCAGGCTATTAAAGCCTCCTCTAACACACACACACACACACAGGCAGGGCCACACCCAGCTTCAGATCAGCTCTGGGAAGACTCATCTTAAGGGACTTGGTTCAGCACTCAGATGCCCACTTCCCTTGGAGTGCAGATCCAAAGGTATATTATGAAATCTGCCTCCTCCCTCAATGTGGAGGAAGGTATGCACAACTTCTCGTGCCCCCTGCCCCTGTTAGAAATTACACAAACTGGGTTATATTATAAACAAAACAAATTTTATTAACTACAAAGGCTGATTTTAAGTGGTAAAAGGGGTAACAAACAGAACAAAGCAGATTACTAAGCAAATGAAACCAAACACGCAAACTAAGCTAGTTTCACTAAAGAAATTGGTTACAAATAGTATTTTTCACCCTAGATATTGTGGTAGGCAGATTGTGGAAAGTCTTGAAAGGCAGCTGCACTGGTCTCCAGCTTGAAACCTTAGTTATTATTACTCACAAGTTGGACGCCCTTCCAGCATGGGCTCAATCCTTCTCTCCCCAGTTTGGTTCTTGCTTCCAGGTTTTTTTTAGTGTCTCTTTTGGTGGGGAGGCAGAAGAGAACCCTCATGATGTCACTCCCCTGCCTTTGTCTTTGTCTCCAAGTGGAAAACCACTGGGATTCCAAAAGGGGAAGACGGGTATCCAGCACCAGATGACTCGGACCCATGTCTCTTCATGGCTGTGGCAGCCATTGCTCATAGGCTGTCTCCAACGTCCACAGGAAGACTAAGCTCTTTCACTAAGTCCATTGTTTCTTCTAATGGCCCATTAGCCCTTTTCTGGCTTTTCCATTGTTGTACCTGAAGGGCTAGTTGGGGGTGACACTCAAAGTAACACATTTGAAATATAGATACATAGTTAATATTCCTAGCTTCAGATACAGAAATGATACAGGCATACAGATTGGATAAGCACATTCAGTAAATCATAACCTTTCCAATGATATCTTATGTGAGCCATCTTGCATAAAGTACATCTCAGTTTTGTCTTATTCATATCATAAGGATATTTTCATAAGGAATATGGAATGGAATGTCATATGCATACCTTTTCCAATGCTAAACAGACATCTTCATAGATTCCAAGTCCAGAAGGAACCATTGTGATCATCTAGTCTGATCTCCTGTATAGCGTAGGCCATGGAGCTTCCCCAAAATAATTCCTAGAGCATATTTTCTTAGAAAAACATCCAGTCCTGATTCAAAAATTCTCAGTGATAGAGAAGCCATCCTTATAAGCTGTTCTAATGATTAACTACTTTCATTTTAAAATGTACACCTTATTTCCAGTCTGCATTTGACTAGCTTCAAGTTTCAGCCATTGGCCTTTGTCGGCTAGATTGAAGGGCCCATAATCAACCTGTGTAGGTACAGACGGTGATCAACTCATCCCTTAACCTTCTCTTTGTTAGATTGATGGAGCTCCAGCTGTTTATCTTATCACAATAGGATATGATTTTTAATTCTTTAATCATTCTCGTGGTTCTTCTCTGAACCCTCTCCAATTTATCAATATCCTTCTTGACTAGTGGACACCAGAACTAGACACAGTATTCCAGCAGCAGTCACACTAGTGCCAAACACAGAGGTAAAATAACCTCACTACTCCAACTCGATATTCCCTGGTTTATGCATCCAAAGATTGCATTAGCCCTTTTGGGCAGAAAGTTCACAGCACTTGAAACTCATGTTCAGCTGTTAATATACCATGACCCCCAAGCCTTTTTTAGAGTCACTATTTCCCCCCATCATATAAATATGGCCTACATTTTTTGTTCCTAGAGGCGTACATTTACATTTAGGTGTATTGAAACACATTCCAGATTGCTCTGTGTCAGTGACTTGTTCTCTTCATTATTGGCCTCTCTCCCCAAATTTTTATATCATTTGCAAACTTTATCAATGATTGGTTTTCTTCCAAGTAATAGATAAAAATATTAAATAAGGTAGGGCATGAATGGATTCCTGCAGGGGCCTACTAGAAACATCTATTTGATGATGATTCCCTGTTTACAATTACATTTTTAAACTTATTAATTAGCCAGATTTTAATCCATTTAATGTATGACGTTAAATTTGCATCATTCTAGTTTTTTTAATCAAAATGTTGTGCAGTACGTAGTCAAATGCTTTACAGAAGCCTGTTACATCAACAAAACTTGTCATCTCATCAAAAAAAAAATATCAGGATGACAGGATCTGTATTCCATAAATTCATGTTGATTGGTATTAATTATATTACCACCTTCTTATTCTTTATTAAATGAATCTCACATCAGCTTCTCCATTATCTTGCCTGGGGTTGATGTCAAACTGATAGGTATATGATGAACTGAGACCTCCTGTTTACCCTTTTTAAATATTGGCATAACATTAACTTTCTTCCAGTCTTCTTAAACTTCCACGCTGTTCCAAGACTTACTGAAAATCAACATTAATCATCCAGTGAGCTCCTCAGCCAGCTTGTTTTTATCCAGACTTGCTGATTTTAAAAATGTCTGACTTTAATAGCTGCTGTTTTACATTCTCATGAGTTACTGTTGGAGGGGAAAGAGTGTCATCATATGATATGAGTACATCTGGGTTTTTTTTTCAAATGCAGAATAGAAATATTTATTGAACACTTCTGCCTCTTCTACATTATTAATAATTCTACCATTTCCATCTATCAATGGAACAATACTAGTGTTAGGATTCTTTTTGTTCTTAACAAATTATTGATAAATGCAAATGAACTTTTTTTTTAATAAAAATGAAAAGTGGAAAGTAATGCATTGTTTCCTTTTCCTACAGGAGGAAACGGTGTTTGTAGGGCAATTCAAGCTAATGGATGTCAGTGTAACTAAAGGCCTGATCTTATTGTCCTCCTGACTCACTGAAATTATCTTTTCTCAGCATATATGCATTTAATACCTAGTCCCTCTGCAGCGCTTTTCATCAGTAGATCTCAAAGTGCTTTACAAAGGCAATCAGTATCATTATCCCCATTTTACAGATAGGAAAATGAGAGACAGAGGTGAAGTGGGTTGCCCAAGATCACCCAGTAGGCTGTTAGCAAGGCAAGGACTAGAACCCAGGCCTCCTGCATCTTAATCCAGCATGCTATCCATTAAGCCAACTTGCATAACAAGCTACCTGGAATGAATGTCAACATTCATAAACCTACTTCTTTCAGAGCGGTAGCCGTGTTAGTCTATATCAGCAAAAAAAACCGAGGAGTACTTGTGGCACCTTAGAGACTAACAAATGTATTTGGGCATAAGCTTTTGTGGGCTAAAACCCACTTCATTGGATGCATGCAGTGGAATATACAGTAGGAAGATATATATATATATATATACACAGAGAACATGAAAAAATGGGTATTGCCATACCAACTGTAACAAGACCAATCAGTTAAGGTAGGCTATTATCAGCAGGAGGGAAATAGCCTTTTGTAGGGATAATCCGGATGGCCCATTTCAAACAGTTGACAAGAAGGTGTGAGTAACAGTAGCGGGAAAAAATTAGCACGGGGAAATAGTTTTTACTTTGTGTAATGACCCATCCACTGCCAGTCTTTATTCAAGCCTAATTTAATGGTGTCCAGTTTGCAAATTAATTCCAATTCTGCAGTTTCTCGTTGGAGTCTGTTTTTGAAGTTTTTTTGTTGGAGAATTGTGACTTTTAGGTCTAAAACTGAGTGACCAAGGAGGTTGAAGTGCTCTCTGACTGGTTTTTGAATGTTATAATTCTTGACGTCTGATTTGTGTCCATTTATTCTTTTGCGTAGAGACTGTCCGGTTTGGCCAATGTACATGGCAGAGGGGCATTGTTAGCACACGATGGCATATATCACATTGGTAGATGTGCAGCTGAACGAGCCTCTTATGGTGTGGCTGATGTGATTAGGTCCTATGATGGTGTCCCTTGAATAGATATGTGGACAGAGTTGGCAACGGGCTTTGTTGCAAGGATAGGTTCCTGGGTTACTGTTTTTGTTGTGTGGTTGCTGGTGAGTATTTGCTTCAGGTCGGGGGGCTGTCATAGAATCATAGAATATCAGGGTTGGAAGGGACCTCAGGAGGTCATCTAGTCCAACCCCTTGCTCAAAGCAGGACCAATCCCCGATTTTTGCCCCAGATCCCCTAAATGGCCCCCTCAAGGACTGAACTCACGACCCTGGGTTTAGCAGGCCAATGCTCAAATCACTGAGCTATCCCTCTCCCCTTAAGCGAGGGCTGGCCTGTCTCCCAAGATCTATGAGAATGAGGGATTGTCCTTCAGGATAGGTTGTAGATCCTTGATGATGCGCTGGAGAGGTTTTAGTTGGGGGCTGAAGGTGACAGCTAGTGGCGTTCTGTTACTTTCTTTGTTGGGCCTGTTCTGTAATAGGTGACTTCTGGGTATTCATCTGGCTCTGTCAATCTGTTTCTTCACTTCAGGAGGTGGGTATTCTAGTTTTAAGAACACTTGATAGAGATCTTGTAGGTGTTTGTCTTTCTCTGAGGGATTGGAGCAAATGCGGTTGTATTTTAAAGCTTGGCTGTAGACAATGGATCATGTGATGTGGTCTGGATGAAAGCTGGAGGCATGTAGGTAAGTATAGTGGTCAATAGGTTTCTGGTATAAGGTGGTGTTTAGGTGACCATCGCTTATTAGCACTGTAGTGTCCAGGAAGTGGAGAAAGTCCACTGACTGATCCAGGCTGAGGTTGATGGTGGGATGGAAATTGTTGAAATCATTGTGGAATTCCTCAAGGGCTTCTTTTCCATGGGTCCAGATGATGAAGATGTCATCAGTGTAGCCCAAGTAGAGTAGGGGCGTTAGGGGACGAGATCTAAGGAAGCGTTGTTCTAAGTCAGCCATAAAAATGTTGGCATGCTGTGGGGCCATGCGGGTACCCATAGCAGTGCCGCTGACTTGAAGGTATACTTCTGAATTGCATGCCTGCCGCATAGACAGACCTAGATCAGTCAGTCTGTAGTAGTAATGTTCCAGTTACAATTGTAACCCTTCTGCCTGTCAGAGTTGGCAGCAACAAGGGCCGGGTTCAGTATCTAGGGGTTCCATTCCAATAACACAATGCAAAACCGGCTCGAGCCCCCACCCAGTGACCTGGGACAAATATATACCACCCCTGCTGGGCGCCTCCAAGAGGCAATACTTCCCCTCTCGCAAGCACATAGTCTGAGTGTAACAAAAATCCTTTTAATAACAGAGAGAAACAATGTGGCATTATGTTGGGAAAACACAGGAACAGGATTCATAACACAACCCATGAGCAAAAAACCCACCCCAAGCAAATTGGGGCATGTCCTTTCCCTTCAGTTCTTGAGTCCAGCAACCCAAAATCACCCAAAGTCCCAAAAGTCCAATGACCCAAAAGTCTCTGCCCCTGGTCAGGGCAGCCCCAGAGTCCAAAAGTTTATCTGCAGAGTTTTACTCCCCAGTCTGGGTAAAAATGTGCCTGGAGGTGGGGGGGAAGAGGTAAGGGGCACCTTACGTGACCTGAAGCTGACTGCCCCACAGGGCTCCGCTCCACTCACCATCTCACGAATGCCTCCGCTCTGCTGCCTCACGAACGGCTCTGCTCACCGTCCTGCAAACTGCTCCACCATATATTTTCAGGCTCCCCCACTACTTAACACAACACTCAGTGATTTCAGCTCTTAGTCAGTTTAGCTCTTTTGTGATTTCAGCTTGTAGTAGGGGAGCCTCAGTGCTGGTGCACCATTAGCCCAAAGTGAATTCAGCTCAGCAGCCTGTAACTAGACTCCTAATAGAATCAAAATTAGCTCTGATATTCCACAATGGAGAGAGAAGGAAGTGCAATTAGCATGTAAGGCCCTCACCAGGGCAGCCCATGCCACCAAGTATTAATACTTATCCCCAGCCTCTCTCAATTCACAGAGTTTTGGAACCCCTGTCCCTTGCCTAGCGAGTGCTACTTAGTTGATGGCGAGTCCCTCCATCATAACAAAAGGCCAAGTGCAGTTCCACTGTCCTTGATTCCCATAATCAGGGTAATAACAATTTATTCTTCCTGCCCCAATAACAGAGACACTGGGGATCCCACAGCAGCCAAAGTGACCATTTGGGCAGCTTTGGCCTCATTCTAGGCGGGGTGGGTGTGCCTATGCAAATGAGATCAGCCCCTGAAGTTCTTTTCCACAACTTGCCACACCTCACCACCAGATGTCAGGGTGGAGCTCATCCTGACTCTGCTTACACAATAAAGACTATAACACATTTGTTTAGTAAAAGAAATAAGGACTATGAACTCATTCCTTTCTTAAAGACTCACATCAATAGAATTTGACTTTCCAGTTGTATTGAAGCTCATTAAAATTTAAAAAATTGCCTTACACGAGTGATGTTTATCCCTCTTAGATTCCCTCAGACAGTTCAATACCTAATATAAAATATACATGTTAGGATATAGATATTCAGGCCTGTCTGCAAAAGCCTGTACTTTAAGAATTTAGGGGTATTCTTATCACTTGGCTAGTTCTAGAGGTATAAAAGAAAGAATCAAAATCACTGTCTGCTGGTGTAAGGGCCTTCTCTTACTGTGACAGTTTGAGGCCCTGTTCTTGGGCTAAGGCCTTTGGCTAAGCAGCAGAGGCAGCCATAAGCCAGGAAGCGAACAGTCACATCCTCACATTCCAAACTAGTCACATTGAAAGAAGGTGCTATTGGGCTATTAGGAATACAATCCTGTCCTGAATACAATCCTGTCCTGATAATTCCTATCACCTCCAGAGAAAGGGAAGTGCCTAGAAAATGTAAAAGGAAACTTAGTTTGATAGCATCCTGTCTGGCAAGAACTCACTTATCAATAGCTGGGATGTGAAATCCTCACTTCTGTATTGTTTTGTCATTATAGTTCCCACTTTGCTATTGTTTGTCTGTATAATCTCTGTCTGGTTCTGTGATTGTTTCTGTCTGCTGTATAATTAATTTTGCTGGGTGTAATCTAATTAAGGTGGTGGGATATAATTGGTTAGCTAATCATGTTACAATATGTTAGGATTGGTTAGTTAAATTTCAGTAGAATGATTGGTTAAGGTATAGCAAAGTAAGATGGGATTCGAAAATAAGGAAAAAGGAACTTGTATTTAAGCTTGCTGGAAGTTCACCCCAATAAACATCGAATTGTTTGCACCTTCGGACTTCGGGTATTGTTGCTCTCTGTTCGTGCGAGAAGGACCAGGGAAGTGGGAGAGTGAAGGAATAAGCTCTCTAACAATACATATTGTAATATCTATAATTTATCTACAAACAATGACATATGTTTGAAAGGGCTGGAAAATATGGGATGAATTCTTGAAAGGGAGTCAGGAACTCAGCACATTTAAAAACTTTCTGCACCTGATTATTAGCTACATTATGTTCCCTTTACCCCACTCTGGTAGTATAAAGAGGCTTTATAGCATGGGTAAATTACAGAATCAAGTCTGCTGTTGTTTTAATCTTTGATTTACTAATTGCTTTTTTGAAATTTGATAAGCAGCACAAGCGTCAGAAAAAATTAATAATGAGCTCAGTTATATCAAAATGACCTAATTATCACATCTGCCAAAAATCATCAGTGATTAATTTTTTTCAGCAAGTATAAATCCCAACTTTGTGAAACAGAAATCAAGGGACAAGATCACCAGAATTCAAGGAGAGGTGACCAAAATTAGAGACATACATTTGGATGCATTTAAGGACCACAAGTATTTCAAATAAAGTATTTGAAGTCTAATCACGAGCTCAACCAAAGGATTAAGTATCATTAGATGGTAAGATCTTTGGGGCAAATACTGTCTCTTATTATGCACTTAGCACAAAGGAGCTGCAATTTTATTATCTGCAGAAATAAGGAAGAAATCTCTCTTATACTATGGACCAGATTTTGACACCTTTATTCACATTGAACAACAGTGCCTTACTTTATAAATAGTCCCATTCATTTTAGTGAAGCTCCTCAGTGTAAGGTACAACTCACCATGAGTTAGGAGACTAGAATCTGATCCTGTATGAGTTGGCCAACCAGAGTGTAATATATTACTTTAAGCAAAAGAGGGTTTTTCTCCGTATCTATGGCTCTTTCTTTAGCTGCAATGGGAAAGTTATTAAAGAAGGACTGTCTGTATATTGAGGGCAAAATTTTCAGAAGCTTATATAGTCAAAATTGGCAGTTTAGGAGAATAAAACGGGAGTGAGGATTGGCTCCTCTGGCCTCAAAGCATTCTCCAACAGATCTGGTAGTCAGGCCCCACGGGTTCTGTGTATCCAGAAAGATGAGCCATCCAAAGGGACAATCCTAGGATGTGATTCAAGTATCAGGTCTTCTTCTTGGGGTACTGAAGCTCCCCTCCTTTCTCCACCCCCACATGTCCATTAACTTTGTTGGAAAGACAATGAGTCTGGGATTTGTAATTTTGAGGAATGGGTTGTTTTGTTTCTTAAGAATTTATTTGTGTTTCTTTGTCTTCATCTACATTCTCTGCTGTGGAGCAAATAGACATTATGGCTTAAATCAAATTTAACAGAGATACTCTTGGAAGTGTAGAGGTGCTTGTATCCACAAGAGTCATATTCATCTTTTCAGTATGTTATAGGGAATAGGGATTGACTTTGTGACAATGTATGTTTGGGTATATCTCCCAGGGCTGCGGTTGTACACATTTTACAGTAACAGATATAATATGGTAATTCTGAATTTGTAAATGGTTTAGCTGGATTTTTGTACAAATTTTATATTTTAAATATTCTTGATAACATAACTCTCTTATTCATGTTTATCTGCGTTGAAAACTGTAATATTTGTGAACAAATCAATTATGCAATTTCTAATACAAATTCAATATGACCTATTTATCAAAAAAATGGGCCTAATTCCTAACATCTGTGTCCAGATCTGAACTTCCCCAAATCTCAGGTGTGTTCAGATGCAGGGACTGGTTCTGACTTATGTCAAAGTCATGCTGCTTTTTTTTTTTGTTGTTATTTGCATTGTATGATTTGTTATGTTGGATTTTAAAGAAGATAAAGTAAGTGTTGGGATTCTGGCCATTCTGTCATTTAGATTAATTAAGGAAGAATAAAGCACTTATTTCTATCAAGTTTAACTAAATTGAACTGGAGAGCAGTTGTTCAAATCTACACAGGGTGATTCACTCTAAATGTTAAAAAATTTTAAAGACTCTCTGTCCCTACCCTGGGGATGTTTGTACAACAGCTTGGCTATAAACTTGTGAACTCAGTTTACAAGTCTGCTGAGAAAACGAGATGTTTTGATTACAAATGTAGACTCTTCATCCCAAGAGGTCCCACTAGATCCCAGGGTCAGAGATAAATTCAGGCACCTTTTGCATGCACTGTGTGTTCCAGAACAACTATTCAAAACATATGTGCCTATCCATTGAAAGATCAAATACCCTTTAGTGCCATGATCTCAGGAAACAGCTGTTTGTATATTGTGGGATAATGAGCACTCTTTTCTGTTTTTAATCAGTGCCAGTTCTACCACTGGAGCATCTGAGACACTGGCCCACTCTGAACACTGCGGGGGGGGGGGGGGGGGGCGCGAATTAAAGAACAAAATGTTTTTATTTTTTATCCCAGGTGCAGCATCTTGCTCCAAAATTACCAGTAGAATTTCTAATAGGGGACTCCAAGCAACAGCAGCATTTCAGAGAGTTGTTCTCCTCTCATTTGAGCAGCCTGGCAGCTACCGGAGAGAACTGAGAGGCATTTTTCCAAGTACCACTATTAATGGATGTATGTGTCAAGAAATGGGTTCTGGAACCATACTAAAACTTTGCTTCTAGAACTGCCACAAAGTTTTTATAAACCCCTATTCAGAAAAGATAGGGGGGCTTAAAACTATAAATAAGTCACTGAGCCAAATTAACTGCAGGTGTGAGTGGGCACAGCTCTATTGAAAAAGGGTTGGTCACACAGGAACACATGGAGGGGACTGAGGGTGGGATTCACAAGGGGATTTTATGCACTGCAACACTCAGCTTTGCAATGGCTAACTGAGGTGCCTGCCACCTTGTGGAATTCACAGGCCCAAATTAGGTGCTCAGGCTATCTATACAATGCATAAGAAAGAGATTCACAAAATCCAGCATGCTAAATGGGGAGCAGCGTAAAGTAGCCAATAGGAAATGCTGAGGAGAGGGATATGGCCTAACCCCCACCCTTCAAAGGGAGTTAGGTGCCTACCTCCACTCAGTATTCAGAGCTTTGAACCCTCTCCTGGAGTTAGGCGCCTAAAGTATTGTCATGTGGTCACATTATTTATAAATTGTCCATCTCCATCCAGGAAGCAAGATTATTCCCTCCAGAATATAAAAGTTCCAGAAAAAGAATGTGTTTGAGAAGTTTTAGCAGGACGTTTATAAAAAGGATTACTGATGAAGTTGTTGTTGTTCATTTCTGTGGAAAGGAGGTTTATAGGTAAAAACTTGTCTCATTTCTGTATACATAGTAAATAAGAGAGATTAGCTAAAATTCCCTTTTAAGAGTGGATTAAGCGAGCTTTTTTGTATTCACTTAGAAAAAATGTTTGAGTGCCATAAATGTAGAATCCACCAAACTAGATATACATTACAAAGAAATGTACTGTATAGCACACGTATTCAATGTAATAATACTTATCACTTTACATTTTCAAAGCCTAAAATACGTTCATTAACTCCATTAATCCTCTATGAGACAGGTGTTTTTGTTGTCATTTCACAGACCAGATTCGTACTGGTGTAACTGAGAGCGGAACTTTGCTCAGAGAAGCAAAGTGATTTGCCAAAGGCCACATAGTCAGTCGGAACAGAGCCAGGATTGTTGCTCAGGAGCTCCTGGCTTTTAGTCCCATGAGCTAACATGACTGTCAGTGGAAACCTTTAGCTCAACTGTTATATCCAGTTTTTACCATCTTTTTCCCTCTAAGAATGTTTTAGTTACTTCCTTAAAATATAAAACACAAGAGCTTGTATACAGAGCCCCAATCTTTCACTGATATATAGTACCCACAGAGTTAGCGCCTATGGATTTATTCTACCACATGGAGGGAGTCAAACATGTTGGAGCCATGTTAGTGGAAGATGGGCATACAGAGATTTTTAGAAAATTCCAGAAAACTCTGCTGAAGGTTTGTACAATTTGAATGCAATCATGCAAGATAAATGAAACTCCCTATGAAGTCAGCTGGTGTTTTACATGCATATCTGTGAGTCAAATTTTCCGTTTGTGACTAGAGCTCTTACTAATACACCACAAGAACATGACATCAAGACCCTGTGGTCATTTCAGATATAAATTCAACGGTCACAACCCTAGCGCTCCTGTTGTTTCAGCAAAGCATATCTTGCAATCATCTGTTTCTTTTATATCGTCCTTCGTCTGTCTATGAAAATATCGTATGTATTTGCCACATACTATGGTCACAATTCAAAAGCGTCTTCCGTTTTTAAAGATTCTACTAGTTTTAAAGAGATTTCTTTAAAGAGATTTCTTTTAAGAGAAATTCTGGCCCCAATGAAGTCAATGGGAGTCTTGCCATAAGATTTTAAGAAGGCCATAATGTCACCCGTTATGCTAAAATTGAGAATTCCATAGAACTGGCAGAAGTTGTGCCAATTATTGAAATCCTTATTTAAGGAAAGCTACCCTTGGGCAAGTTAACACAGCTGAAAACTAATTCTGGAGTAACTCCATCAGTCTGAAACATTCCTTTGTAAGCATTTTGACTCCGATAGAGGTACTCTCTGTGGACAGCAGTGTAAATAATAGCAGAACCCATTGACTTCAGTGAGTGTTGTCGAAATAAGACCTGAGTAAAGAAAATGAGTAAGAACTTTAGATTTGGCCCACACCACTAAATTGTGTCTATTGATATTGTAATGGGTTTTTTTTCCTACAGGACCACAGCACTTTTGCAGCAGAGAAGAGACACAGTCCCCAACAAAATCAGTCTGCTCCCCCCCCCCCCCCCCGCCCATCACTGCATCTGAAAACTTTGGCACTGTGATTACAGTGAGTCATATTCCCCCTTGTTAAATCTATGTCATCTCAATAGAGCCTGTCTGTCTGCACTAGAATGATTACAAGTATGTAAATGCAATCGTGTGGTATGCAAATATGAAAATAACGGCATACTGGTGGATAGTGATGGGAATGCTTAATCAGCTTTGTGTGTAAAATGGAGATGCAATATACATTCCTGTAACTCAGGACAAAAGGTACTTTCCGCATGTTCTTGTGGTCATTCTGTGACTTTTATTAATAGTGTTCTGGAAAATCCAGGTCAGTATTGCGGCGAAGGCAAAGGGAAGCATTGGAATAAATAACGTTCTAAATCATTTTACTTTTCTGATCAAAAGGACACTGTTAGTAAACACACAAACGGATTAGGCCAGCATTCAAGGCAGCCCTAAGTGCACATGGCGGGTGGTGTGCATGCCATTGAACATCAAGACATTGTTAGGAAAGATTTCAGTTTCAAAGGTTGTTTATCATAAGAATTCTTTACTAACTAGTGTGGATATTTGTAAGGTTTAAATAGTATAGATGAACCACACATTTCAGATCCAGACTCACCCAATGTGTGGGTTAGTTAGATATAAAGCTTTGGCTTAGGCCCATATCTAACAAGCAGAATACTCAACAAAAAACCCAAAAAAACAGCCACCACCCCAACAGAAATTACTGTATGTCATATTCTAAAACTTCTTCTGAAATCAACACCCTACCACAACACGGTGTCTCCAAATGCTCTGGTGAGAAAATGTAGTGTCAGTTCAGTATCTGATACAATCTCCTAATAGGAGACCATACTCTGCTTCTTTCAGGGGAGCAGACTCAGCAGGACGATGCATCTTTTCTGTGAGCCTTTTATCCTATTTTCTCATTTTGGCTGGGAATTGTGGACTAAGTTTCAGTCTGGGGGGGGGGAGTGAAATCTGTTGTTTTCTTTTTTCTCAGGGGGAGCCTCCAATCATTCTCAGAGCCTTGATGTAACCTCAGTTTTCCCCTATTGCTCCCCCAATTCAAAACTCAACATTGTGACAAATGCCCAAAATGCAGCTCTCTCAAAAAACTGACATTGTCATAACTATTTTGGGTCAGGCACCAAACCAAAAAAATTGGGGGGGGGAAGTTATTTTGGGCTGATCCCAAACAAAGAATTTTTGAATTTTTTTATTAAAGTTGGAAAACAAATAATTTCATTTAGATTTCAAGGGTTTTTTATATGATTTACATAGCTTTTACAATAAAATGAAGGGAAATTCTGAAATGAAATATCTGTCCCAAAACAAAGTTGAAACATTTTGATGAATGTTTTGACACTTCTGAATTTTATTTCCAACCAAAAAAATTCACCAAAACTGTCTGAAATTTGGAAGTTATTTCAGTATATTTTGCGGGAAAAGATATTTGCACAAAAATTTCACCCAGCTCTAAGTATCTCTCCTGAGTCTGGAGAGCACTGAGGGATGATTGTGTGTGCTGTTCCCTAAGTGCCCCACCTCCGTGCAGTTGAGAGGAATGAAGGAGATTATACCAGAAATGGCTACTTCCTGCTAATAGTTCCAGTTTTACCTGGAACTTCGACAACTGAGAAGTGTTACATTATTTAAGTGCCATAGATAGCTTTATGCAGTGCTTCAGTATCTGCTGCAAAGGTTTTGTATGAAAAATTGAGCCAAACTACTAAATGAAATGTATCCCCAGAGGCAGAATAAATTAGGCCTAAAATCCAGGAGCATTCCCAGGAGATAAAAAGAAGAGTATATAAAATAGGAATCCGTTATTTCAACTATCAACCACACACATTTCCAAAACATATAAAAATGAATAGTTCTTTTCTTCCACGTACACATTTAGAGAAAGGGGAAACAAAAAATGTCACCTAAGTATGTTCTAGGCTTAGCATATGTTGCGTTTTCTATCCCTCACTTGCGAAATGTTTGTAGAAATTGGTCCAAACCACAACATTAGTATCAGCATTAAACATATCTGAAAGTTTGGAAGGTAAGGAAGAGTGGTTCAGATCTAAAGCTTTGGCTCAGATCA
Source organism: Natator depressus (assembly GCF_965152275.1). Lineage (NCBI taxonomy): Eukaryota > Metazoa > Chordata > Testudines > Cheloniidae > Natator > Natator depressus. Next base: position 242,338,538 of record NC_134235.1, on the reverse strand, counting down.
TTAAAAGGGTGGGGGTTAAAGCAAAATTCAGACACAGATCCTGATTCAGATTGTAATCTCTCCAAAAGAGTAAGGAGGATGAGGACTGACATTTGACTGAGCCCGTTTCTAACTTGTTTGCATGCACTCAATTACAATAAAACCCCAGAGTTACTAGGAGCTCAGGAATGGAGATTGTTTGCAACTCTTAATAAAATATTATGGTTGTTCTTTTACAACTAAATATTGATGTAATAGAGCTTTGAAACTGTACTCTGCAGAAGAAAAATGCTGCTTTTCCTTTTTTTTTAGTAGTTTATGTTTAACACAGTACTGGACTGTATTTGGTTTTTTGGTTTTGTTTTCGTTTTTTGTCTCTGCTGCTGCCTGATTGCGTACTTTGGTTCCAAATGAGGCAAGTGATTGACTGGTCAGTTCATAACTCTGGTGTTCGTAACTCTGAGGTTCTGCTGTAACACCATAGCATCTGAGCTCCTAACAAACATTAATTAAGCCTCACAATAGCCCTGGTTGGTAAGGAAGTAAGGAGTCCCCATTTGCACAGGCTATATGACTTACCCATAATCACGCAGGAAGTCTTTCGTAGAACTGGGAATAGATCTCTAAATATCCACCTTGTAGTCCATCCTGCCTTTGTTCATGATTCCCTTTCACACTTTGCCATCACTTAATTTTTTTTAATCGCTCTGATCGCTGACAGTAAGCTTAGTTATCTGAGGGGTGCTGGTGAAACTGCTTGTGTGATAAATCTGGAGATCACCAATCAGAGAATAGACCTGCTTTGGTCCAGTACTGCATGTAGGAGAGTTATGTTCTCTAAAATGGCTTCCGTTCCACTAAGAAATGTGCAGAAAGGGAGGGTGATCTTCCGATGTGTTTACTAAATAAAAACATATATCTGAGACCTCCTGAAAAGTAATTGCAGTTCCTAAAATCAGAGTAATCATACATTCTACATCTTACTCTGTTCCCCATTAGGGTTTTTAGATTAGCACACATGCCTACTTTCAAATGTTGAACACATAATGAAATCCAGGTGGGTGGAGGTTCAGTCTCCCCATAGAAAACAATTAATAATTTATCTAACTGCCCTGTCCCACTCATGACTTGGCAAGCTGTACTTTGGCTCAGCTTCTGGGTTTGCAGGTTGTGTGGCCAGGTCAACAGTAGACATGGAGCAACATAAACAAGTGCGGGGGAATATGTAAGCAAGCAGGTAGATCACTCTCCATAGGTTCTTATCTACATAAGGCCCCTTAATACGTAGGGCTAGTCTTGGTAGAACATATACAGAAGAAAGAAAATAATTGCTACACATTCATAAAGAAAGTTGGGCTAAATCTGCATTCAGATAATGTATCCAAGATAGAGAATTTCTGAATTGTAAGCTCTTTGGGACAGGGACCATCTTGTTGTTCTGTATTTGTACAATGCCTGGCACAATATTCTCTTGGTCCATGACTAGGCTCCCAGGCACTGTGGTAATAATAACATGTACAATTACTGAACTAAAATATCACAAACATACCAGTGCGCTGCAGACAATGGACATAGTTTCTAGGTAAACAAATATGCACAGGGGGAGATGGGATTAGAACCTTCAAATCGGAAAGCATGAGTCTCTGACACTTGAGCCAAAGGTAACACCTGTCACGCTGTCTGGACTGGCTCATGATCATGAGTGCCTGCCTCAGGGCAGACTGTCAGAAAACAGGACAGATACCCCAAACTGATTGGCATGTTCTATAATTAGATTTCACCGAGCCAGTGAAAAATGTGAACTCCTGGATCACTATAACAATCTTACCATGGAGTCACAGATAGTCCCCTTAGGCGCTCCAGTCTATCTTGCCAGCCAGGCGAACTGGACTTTGTAATAAAAGGTCACTTAAACCAAAAACCACACCACATCAGGTTGCTCCCAGGCCCAAGAGACCAGCCACTTACTCCAGACCAATTGGTACCCTCAACCTTACACCAAAGACAACGCTGGTAGCCAATTCTATAGTAAACTAACTAAAGGTTTATTAGCTAAGAAAAGGAAGTGAGAGTTATTGAGAGGTTAAAGCAGGTAAACTATACGCACAGGCGTGTCACAGTTTGTAATTCCAAATGGTGGCAATGATGTAATAAACTGTCAGTTTCCCAAAAGTCTTTTCAGGATACCAAGATTGTCTCTGGGGACACAGGCGCTGGCTTCCTCCGGGCCCTGGGGGTGCTCAACCCCCACCCCGCCCCCACTCCACCAGAGAGGTGAGGTTCCAGAAGAGCCTCCCAATAGGAGATGTGGGGAACAAACAACTTAATTAGCTTCAAGAGAGCTGGAGAAATTTGAGAGAAATTGTATGCCACTGTTGTATGGGATTGTGGGAGGCAGGACTTGGAAGCCTTGAGTCTTACTTCTGATTTATGTCTTATGTTCCTAAAAGCTGAATTTCACGGTTTCAGCCAGACACCTGCAGGGGTCAGGAAGGTTTTTTTCCCCCAGTGTATTCTGGGTTTGTTTGGTTTTTTTAATCTCCTTCCTTTGAAGCATCAGGGATGACCATGGCTGGAAATGGGTCATTTGATGGAGAGAGGCAGGGATCTGCTATGTCACTTATATTCTCTCTCTCAGGTGCTTGACTGGCTGGTTCTTGCTCACAGACCTAACTGCTCACCATAAGTGGGTTGGGAAAATTTCTCTCAAGGTCAGACTGGCACTGACGTGGGAGATTTTTTGCTTTCCTTTGAAGTATGCCGGTGTGGATCACTTGCCAGGATTATCTGGGTATATGCCACTTAATCATTTCCCCACCATTGCAGGGCCCTTGGGCACTGGTGCACCTCAGTCCCTCCTATTCTCTACCTTGACACATAATAGTCTATTGTCCTGGGGGCAGAAATAGTTTGATCTAATTTCAGCTGTTGGGTTAGTGTGCAGGTGCTGGTTGGCGTTGGTAGCCTGTGAGGTCAGACTAGATTATCTGGTGGTTGCTTTTGGCCTTAAACAATGTGACTCCATTCTGAAAAAAAAAATGTTTTTTCTCAATACTTGCAGGATACATGCGTCTGACAACGTGCTGTGGTAAGGAGAACTCTGTGTGCTAGCACCATATCTGTGTGTACAGTGCCATCTTGAGATACAAGAAGGTAAAACAGGTACAACCTTCAAATTGTCTAATATAACAGCACACTGTTAATGTTTAACAAAGAAGAGCTCTGCGTATGCTTGAAAGTTTGCCTCTTTCACCTACAGGAGCTGGTCCAAGAAAAGACACTACCTCACTACCTCCTCGTCTCTAATGCTTTTAAATAGTATCTTTGTGCAATTTCATATATAATGCTACCGAAACTAGAGCAAGAAGGCTAGTCAATTAAATATTTGCTAAATAACTGTACAACAGGCTTAGGGAAACCACTATGCTAATGTTCTGTATAATGTCTCTTTCCCTTTCCTGTACCTCAGCTTACCTCTCTACTGGAGCACAGATCAGAGTCTAGTTCAGGGGTAGTCAATAGGCTGGGGGCCAAATCCAGACTGCCAGACACTTTTGAATAGCTTGCAAAATCTTTTTATTTACTTATCATCATCATCATCATTACTGTTGTTATTTTTGTATTCTTTTCTCTGGAGTCTGGACCCTGACGAAGAAATTTAGACCTTGACAAAAAATCATTGATTACCCTATGTCTAGTCTCTTCAGGACTTTGAGACAGAAAGAGAGTTAAATTTCTAATAGAAGGAGAGTGACACAAAATCTCCAAAGGAAAAAATTCACTAAATATATACCGCCCCACACAATTTACTTATAATCTTTGAAACTGTGAATAGTGTCAATAAAAACTCTTGTTGACAGACAACACTTTAGTACTTGCTACTATTACAGGTTCAGTGATGATAATTATGCACACATACACATACATGTGCTCTCCTATGGCTCTTTTCTGGGAGGATTTGTACTCCTCAATCTCTGTGGAATGGTCCAAAACCTCTAATGGGCACACCAGCACCTTAAAAGTGGGAAACAAATGATAGTCCCCCAGTTTCTTTCAGATTCCCCTTGCATCTTCGCAATGGCAGCCTGCAATTTGCACCTCTTCTTCTCCAGTGGGGCGATAGAGCCTCCAGTTTGATCCAACTGGCAAAGTCCCTGGAACACAAGCCTCACAACGGAACCCTCTGGTCTTTGCACTGCTCCCAAACGGAGCCCTCTCTCCTGTTTGGCTTCTACTTCTCCTATTTGTAAACTCCTCCCTTTAAGTTAGTTCCATTCTCAGCGAGTGACTCTGTGTGTGTGTCTTGCCAGGGTCCTAGCCAATAGTGGAAGTCATCTGAGTAGCTTCAAACAGACAATAAGGCCTATTGCCTCCCACACCCAATTTCTGGATGATTCTATCCCATCTAGCAGAGTCATCCTGTTTGGCTGGAGCAAGTCTACAGGCTCAGTCCCCCAAAACAAAAATATATATCCTCCTCACTTTCTTCCTTTATTTACTCTCTTAAATGCTGCAATGCAAGCATATAGGTTGCAGAAGCATACTATTAATTATTTCTGTTTATACTATCTGACTTAGGGTTTTATACAGACACCCATCTCCATAGAATCTGAGCAATTTCAAAGTAAAATCAATAGCAATTACCAAGACCCTGTTGGACTTCATGGAGTTTCTAGCACTTACCCAAAGGGGTTTTAATCCCAAAAAGGGAATGAAGGTTTGGGGGGCGGGTATTGTTTTTTAGATTGTATTAATCTCTTCTTTTTGTTTGGTGGGGGTTGTCAGTTTTGTGAATATCCTTTTTATGCTTGGAAGGGCTATTTTGAAGAGGGAGATTTGGCAGTATTTGGTAAAGATGGTCATACTCTGGATTTGCCTGATCTCATGTGGAAGTTTGTTCCATAGTTGGATGCCTTCAGTGAAGATGCTTTATCCCCAGCTCTAACACATAGCCCTGGACTTTGCAATCGTCATTGTCCTAGCGGAATGCAGCTATTGTAGTAGTTTGTCTATCAAAATTCTTTAACATAGCTGGAGCTTGATCCATTAATTGAATATTAGGACTAAAACCTTACACTGGCACCAGCAGCTTATTGGGAGCCTGTGGAGATACCTCAGCATGAGCCTGATGTGCTCACAGAAAGGGCCAACAAAACAGAGATGTAATATGACCTAAAAGTTAAACCAAACCAGAGTCTGTTAGACCAACACATGGAGTGAATTCCAAAGTCCCGCATCCTTCCCAGAAGCCTTTCTGCCACCAGTTGCCTCCCTTTTCAACCAGGGGCTGTGAGCTTGAGCATTTCTGCTGATTTCTGTAACTGGGTCACCCAAAGAGAGAGACTGTTTCTCAGAGAGCCAGTTTCCAAACTATTTAGGGCTTTATAGGTTAAAACTAACAACTTGGAATTTAACCAGAAATTTACCATCACCCATATAGATTAGGGAGCTCCCCAGCTAATCTATCCTTTTATGTCCATTCTGTCATTAATTGTGCTATTAAAAGAATAAATAGCATAGCACAGAAATATAATAGACCTGATTCTGATCTCACTTATGCCAGTGTAAATCAGGAGTAACTCCACTGTGTGAAACTGGTATGAGTTCAGAATCAGACCTAATGGACCAAAAAAAAAAAAAAGGACCCAACAGACATCAACAAGGACATGGAAATACTGGAGAGAGGTCAAAGGAGGGCCACAAAAATTATCCAAGAGCTGGAAAACAAGCCTTAAGGAGCTCAATTTATTTAGTTTATCAAAAAGAAGGTTGACAGGTGACTTGACCACTGTGTCTAGGTGGTTACACTTGAAGATGTCTGATTACGGGGGGGCTTTTCAACCTTGCTGACAAAGGCATAATAAGATCTGATGGCTGGAAGTTGAAGTTCTGCAAAGACAGTTTCCTAGCAGTTAGGGTAATTATCATCGCTTGGAGTTTTAAAAACAAGATAAAAGATCTTCTTAAAAGCTATGCTTTAATTCAGCTTCTGGGAGAAATTCTTTGACTCAACATGCTATAACAATTGCAGCTCTGTATGAAGACAGTGACTTTAATCAAATCTCATGTTTCAGGGCATCAGCTGGTTGCTTATAGGAGTCAGGAAGGAATTATTTTCCCCGGTGCTGAATTGACTAGATGTAGTTTTGATTTTTTTTCACTTTCCTCTAAAGCATGAAAAATTAGCCACAGCTGGGGACAAACACCAGAAGGGGTGGATCAGTGCTCTGAAATAGTACAGAGAACCTTTTTTCTAGATGCCTGGCTGGTCTGTCTTGCTCACATGCCCAAGGTCATGCTGATCAACAGATTTGGGCTCAGGAGGAATTTCCCCCCAACTTAGATTGGCTGGGACCATGGGTTTTTTCACCTTCCTCTGCAGAACTGGGCACAGTTCCTACTGGGAAATCTGAGCATAGCTCATCTAATCGATTCCCTGCAATTAGAGGGGCCTCGGACATTGGTGGGATCTTGTCGTTCCTGGTCTATGCCTGTGGCACACAGTTTAGTCTCCTAGATTCATAGATACTAAGGTCAGAAGGGACCATTATGATCATCTAGTCTGACCTCCTGAACAATGCAGGCCACAGAATCTCACCCACCCACTCCTGCGAAAAACCTCTCACCTATGTCTGAGCTATTGAAGTCCTCAAATCGTGGTTTAAAGACTTCAAGGAGCAGAGAATACTCCAGCAAGTGACCCGTGCCCCTTGCTACAGAGGAAGGTGAAAAACCTCCAGGGCCTCTTCCAATCTGCCCTGAAGGAAAATTCCTTCCCGACCCCAAATATGGCCATCAGCTAAACACTGAGCGCATGGGCAAGATTCACCAGGCAGATACTACAGAAAATTTTTTCCTGGGTAACTCAGATCCCACCCCATCTAACATCCCATCACAGGCCATTAGGCCTATTTACCATGAATATTTAAAGATCAATTAATTACTAAAATCATGTTATCCCATCATGCCATCTCCTCCATAAACTTATTGAGTTTAAACTTAAAGCCAGATAGCTCTTTTACCCCCACTGCTTTCCTTGGAAGGCTATTCCAAAACTTTACTCCTCTGATGGTTAGAAACCTTTGTCTAATTTCAAGACTAAACTTCCTGGTGGCCAGTTTATATCCATTTGTTCTTGTGTCCACATTGGTACTGAGCTTAAATAATTCCTCTCCTTCTCCGGTATTTATCCCTCTGATATATTTATAGAGAGCAATCATATCTCCCCTCAACCTAGTGAGGACTGAAATGCTTTAGGTTGACTGAAGTCTTTGAGCTTAATATATTTTTCATAGATATTTAGGTCAGAAGGGACCATTATGATCATCTAGTCTGACCTCCTGCACAACGCTGGCCACAGAATTTCACCCACCACTCCTGCAAAAAACCTCACACCTATGTCTGTGCTACTGAAGTCCTCAAATCGTAGTTTAAAGACTTCAGCAAGTGACCCGTGCCCCATGCTACAGAGGAAGGCGAAAAACCTCCACGGCCTCTTCCAATCTGCCCTGGAGGAAAATTCCTTCCCGACCCCAAATATGGCGATCAGCTAAACCCTGAGCATATGGGCAAGATTCATCAGCCAGATACTACAGAATATATGGGTATCTGGGTGCCCTATAATATACTGGAGGTCAGACTAGATGGTCTAATGGTCCCTTCTGGACTTAAACTCTATGAAAGAAGTATCCATGAATTGTAGCAGTGATGTAACTATTTATTTAGATTCCATGCAGGTAGTTACTGGGTCAGAAAACAGACAGCAGTAGTGAGGTAATATAATATGCACCAGTTTGCATGTTTGGTCTTTTCACAACAAACATAATGTAAAGGAACCACAAGGGCAGTATACAATTCAAATAACTGTGGTTCCTGAATAAACACAACATGCAAGACCTAGCTACACATACGCACTGCTGCTCTGGTTGGGTTCTGGTGGCTTTATATAGAACACGGTGAGCACTGTTAGAGGGTTTACAAATTATTTAAAGGTGCAACAGGTACAATCATATTCAGGATACTATCATATTCCTATACACTACACCATTAATTCAAATGTGGGGTGCTCTAGAAATGCAGTTTATGGGAGGGACGGGGTGCAATAGAAAAAAACTAACAAGAAGGTGCAAATCAAAATAGTGAGTGTTACTTTATCTCAGGGCTTCTCTGCATGGCCCAGCAAAGCTTGACAGAGGGGTGTGATTTGTAAAGAACACTGACGTGCTGCCCCATATAGACCTTGCTGGTGCTCACTAAAAGATAACTGCTATGTTAACACAGACTAGGTACCTTCTTCGAGTGCACTAGCAGGGTCTACATGGGGCAGTTAGACCACAGCACGTTACTGCACTTTACCAATCACAGCCCTCTGGCACACTTTGCTCTGTGCTGAGGACAAGCCCTAAAAAACAGATAAAGTGGGTTAAAAATCCACCAACTCATTTCTTGTGTAAATTAAGAACTTTACAGGTAGGAACTATAATCTTGAGACAAGACACCTCAATCTAACCCTGGTTGGGGGAGCAAAGAGGAATCCGCAGGAAAATGGGTGGAGAAACAACTCAAAGCCCCTACACAGAGTCATAGAACTTAAGGCCAGAAGGGATCACCATGTCGTCGAGTCTGACCTCCTGTGTATCACAGGCCACCACCACCACCCAGCAGCCGCACACTAAACCCGACAACTGAAATGAGACCAAGCCCTCATGAGACTAAACTGTTATGTGCCACAGGCAGAGAATCTGAGGGACTGCAGTACACCAGTGCCCAAGGTCCCCACTGGCAGGGAACTGATTATTCCCAGATGATCCTAGCAAGTGACCTGAATGCCATGCTGCAGAGAAAGGCAAACCCCCCGCAAGGTCACTGCTAATATTCCTAGCTGAAGTCTTGAAGCATGAGATTTTAGGAACCTCCAAAAACAGGGACTGATGTTCAGGGCTGGCAAGTCCTGCCCCCTAGCGTCACAAGCAACCCTATCATACAGTCGCATTCATAGATTTGTCCAGCTCTCTCTCAAAACTAATTAAGTTGTTTGCTCCCACAACTCCTCTTGGGAGTCTGTTCCAGATCTTCAGTCCTCTATGGTTAGAACCCTTCTTCTAACTTCTAGCCTGAATTTGTTCATGGCCAGTCTCTATCCATTTGTTCCTGTGCCGACATTGTCCTTGAGCTTAAATAGCTCCTCGCCCTCCCTGGTATTTACTCCCCTGATGTATTTATAAAGGGTAATCATCTTCCCTCTCAGCCTACGTTTTGCTAGGGTAAACAACCTTTTTTGTCTCTTCTCATAAACTAGGCCTTCCATTCCCCTGATCATGCTAGTAGCTCTTGTCTGCACATGTTCCAGTTTAAATGAATCTTTCTTGAACATGGGTTATGAGAACTGTACACCAGGTTCAAATTGCTAGTGCCTTGTACTATGGCATTAATAATTCTCTATCTCTACAGGAAATGCCTCACCTAAGGACATCCTAGGATCACATTTGCCTTTTTCCACATTTCCTCATTTGCCACATCACATTGGTGACTCATAGTCATCCTGTGTTCGACCAACAGACACAGGTGTCTCTCCTCTTCTGACACTTCCCAATGATGAGCTCACCGCTTGTAGCAGACATTCTGATTATTAGATCCTAAGTGCATGACTGACCTTGCACTTTGTACTATTAAATTCCATCTCATTTCTGTTATTCCAGTCTTCAAGGTCAACTAGATCCTCTTTTGTGTTGCTGATGCCTCCTGGCAGACTGGGACATGGGTGGGCATGCCTAGTGGTTAGAGCAGGCATTGGTAGCCAGGAATCAGAGCCAAGGGTTAGAACTAGAATCAGAAGTCAGATGCCAGAGCCCGGAGTCAGAAGTCAGGAATAGGAGCTGAGGGTCAGAGCTGAGTTACCTGGGGTGGGGCAGGGCAGGGCCAAGGGTCAAAGGGTGGAGGGGCACTGGGAAGAAGCAGGTGCAGGAGCGATCACAGGGGTGAATGCTTTGAGCAGCTATGAAACTGCTACTGCTGCTGGGCTTAAGAGCTGGTCTGGTGACTCTTCCTACCAATCAGGTGGTGTAGCCAACCAGGCAGCCTACTACAGGCCAGCTGCACTTGTTAAGTTGCCCTGAGACTGGCTCTGCTGCTGGCCCTGATTCATGACACCTTCTAACTTCGTACTATTAGCACATCCTATTTTTTGTGCCAATGCCATTAATAAAAGTATTGAATAAGATTGGTCCCAAGACCAATCTTCAGAATCTCCACTAGTAACCTCCCTCCAGTCAAGCAGCTCAACTTTCAGCACAATGTAAGAACATAAGAACGGCCATACTGAGTCTGACCAATGGTCCATCTAGCCCAATATCCTGTCTTCTGACAGCGGCCAATGCCAGATGCTTCAAAGGGAATGAACATTCATTCAAAGGGAATGAGGCAATCATCATCTGGCAGTCAGAGGCTCAGGACACCCAGAGCATGGGGTTGCATCGCTTGGCTAATAGCCATTGATGGACCTATCTGCCATGAATTTATCTAATTCTTTTTTTAACTCAGTTATAGTTTTGGCCTTCAAAACATCCCCTGGCAACGAGTTCTACAGGTTGACTGTGCGTTGTGTGAAGAAGTACTTCCTTTTCTTTGTTTTAAACCTGCCGCCCATTAATTTTATTGGGTGACGCCTGGTTCTTGTGTTAGGTGAAGAGGTAAATAACACTGCCTTATTAATTTTCTCCACACCATCAATGATTTTAGAGACCCCTACCATATCCCCCCCAGTCATCTCTTTTCCAAGCTGAACAGTCCCAGTCTTTTTAATCTGTCTCAGATGGAAGCTATTCCATACCCTTAATCATTTTTGTTGCTTTTCTCTATACCTTTTCCATTTCTAAAATATCTTTTTTGAGATGGGGCAATCAGAATTGCACTCAGTATTCAAGGTGTGGGTATACCATGGATTTATCAAATGGCATGATATTTACTATGTTATTATCTATCCCTTTCTCAATGGCTCCTAATATTGTTAGCTTTTTTGACGGCCACTGCACCTTGTGCGGATATTTTCAGAGAACTATCCACAATGACTCCAAGATCTCTTTCTTGAGTGGTAACAGCTAATGTCGACCCCATCATTTTGTATGTGTAGTTGGGATTATGTTTTCCAATATGCATTTTTGCATTTATCAATATTGAATTTCATTTTTGCCATTTTGTGTCGGGTCATCCAGATTTGTGAGATCCCTGTGTAATTTTTCGCAGTCAACATTGGACTTAACTATCTTAAGTAATTTTTTATCATCTGCAAACTTTGCCACCTCACTGTTTACCCCTTTTTCCAGATCATTTATGAATATGTTAAAAAGCACTGGTCCCAGTACAGTTTCCTGGGTGACACCGCTACTTACCTCTCTTGATTGTGAAACTGACCATTTATTCTTACCCTTTGTTTCCTGTCTTTTAACCAGTTACTGATCCATAAGACGACCTTCCCTCTTATCCCATGACTGTTTACTGTGCATAAGTGCCTTTGGTGAGGGACCTTGTCAAATGCCCAACTACACTGTATCCACTAGATCATCCTTGTCCACTTGTTGACCTCCTCAAAGAATTATAATAGATTGGTGAGACATGATTTCCCTTTACAAAAGCATTGTTGACTCTTCACCAACAAATCGTGTTCATCTATGTGTCTGATAATTATTCTTTACTGCAGTTTCAACCAATCTGCTTGGTACTGAAGTTAGATTTAACAGCCTATAATTGCCAGGATCATCTTTAGCATTGCCTTTTGCCCTTGAGCCTGTTCCATACACACCTTACAAGTCTTGTATTAATCCCCATCTTCTTTAATGTAACTAATAATTTCCTATGTGGCACTGTGTCAAATACTTTACTTAAGTCCAAGTATATTAAATCTACTGCATTTCCCTTAACTGATTTTTTAAGATATCTTCTCAAAGAAGGATACCAGCTTAGTCTGGCATGATCTACATTTAGTAAACCTATGTTGCATTACATCCCCTTTTCCATTTACTTCCATGAATGTTGTTATTCTATTCTTCAAAATCTGTTCTAAAGCCTTACATACTACTGAGGTATGCAAGTCTTTAATTGCCTGGATCACCTTCTTCCCCTTTCTTAAATATAGGTACAACATTTAGCTGTTCTCCAGTCATATGATACCACGTCTGAATATACAAATGTATTTAAAATTGTTGCTACTGGATTAGCAATCTCATGTGCAGGTTCTTTCAGTGTTCTGGGATGGAAATTATCCAGTTCCCCCAGTCTAAGTGCATTAACCTCTTTAAGTTTTTCTTCCACTTCAGATGTGGTAATTTCCATTTCTGTACACATCAGCAATCCTGTCTTCATGCCCATGTTTTATATTACTGTAAACCGAGGCAAAGTATTCATTTAGCTTTGGGGTCATACCTAGATTATCTTTAATCTCATCCCACCCACACTGCAAAGCATTCCAACCTCATCCTTCCTTATTCTTTTTATTTATATAACTAAAAATCCTCTTATTATTTTAATCTAACTTTATTCCTACATTTTCTGACCTCCAAGATGTAGTTTTCTTTGCCGATGAATCCCTTGTTTCATTCCCTATAGCTTCTCTGCTTACTCCTAACAACCTTTTTGAGGTGGTTATTCATTCAACTTGGTTTGGAGCCTTTCCCTATAAGTGTTTTTCCTCTTGCTTTGGTTGTAAATGGCAGATAGTTTTTGTACATTTGATTTAAAGACATTCCAAGCCTCCTCCACATTTAAATCTGAGTTCTTCAGTTCAGTTGACTCCTCTGACTAATTATCTTAATTTCTAACAGTCTGCCCTTTTGAAATAAAACAAAACATAACTGTAGACCTGGTTTTGATTGCACTTCCATTTCATTTAAACTGGATTAATTTATGATCACTCGAATCAAGATTATTTTCTGTGATGTCCTCACTACTTACCAAAACCAAGTCTAAAATTGCAATGTCTCTTGTTGGTTCAGTGACTATTTACCATCCTCTCCTCTCTTTTTTGCATAGCTAGTACTTCTTCATCGAGTGGTGTTCCTGTGGGTGCTTCACTTTAGGTGTTGATGTGTCCTGGCACCACTGATGGGAGACTTTTGGTAGCAGTGCCTGGTCAGGAACGTGCATGCACCGTAGGCGCCTTGTGTGCCATTAGTGCTCGCACGTCCCGCCCCGCCCCCACCCCAGTTCCTTCTCAACCGTCCTCACCTGCAGGCGGAGCTCCACAAGGGGTGTCTGAAATATTAATTTAGATAGTAAAGTTAGTTATTAGATAGATTTCAGTAGTACATAGAGTAGTATTAATCTTAAATTTAGTCTCAAATTTTAGTTTCAGACTACAAAAAAAAACAAAACCAAAAAACCAAAGAGAGTTCATCTCCAAGTTGCTCTTTAGATTTAGTTAGATAAAAAAAAAATTAATACAATGATGCCAGGCTCGCCTGGATTCAAAAGATGCACTTCTCAAAGAACCTCAGTTACTGCACAAGGTGGGTAACCTTCTCTTCTTTGTGACACCTTCTGAACATATTCAGCTGACTGTTATTTTTGAAAACAAATCAAGAATTGAACCATTGACTATGAAAAATATATGGTAACCTATAATCTTGGGGCAGCCTATTTTCCTGCCTGCGCATGTGTCATTGTCCCCATAGTACTAATAAGATTTAAATCCATGCACAGAGAGAAGAATATGCAGTAGAACCTCAGAGTTACGAACACCTAGAGAATGGAAATTGTTCATAACTCTGAACAAAACATTGTGGTTGTTCTTTCAAAAGTTTACCACTGAACATTGACTTAATACAGCTTTGGAACTTTGCTATTCAGAGGAAGAATGCGGCTTTCCCTTTATTTTTTTTTTTAGTAGTTTACATTTAACACAGTACTGTACTGTATTTTGTTGGGTTTTTTTGTTTGTTTGTTTTTGTTTTCTTGTCCCTGCTGCTGCCTGATTATGTACTTCCGGTTCCCAATGAGGTGTGTGGTTGACTGGTCAGTTCGTAACTCTGGTGTTTGTATCTCTGAGGTTCTACTGGACCTTTTCATTGGCCTGATCCTATGAGGTATTTATTCAGCAGCAGCAGCTCCCACGGACTTCTGTAGGAGGTGGAGATAGTACCACGCAGTATCAGGCATTATGTTTGAAACACTTCTGAGTTCATTTATGATATTTTGCTGTTGTGATAGGGAATCTGGGCTGCTATGAGTAAAAATGCCAGAGAGAAGTGGTAAATCTTTTAAAGAGAGAGTAATACTATTTTTGAGCCAGATCTTAACAAATCCATATGCACATAAATAGCCCGCGTTCACAGAAGTAGTCTCAATGAAGTTGGGGGATAAGGGTTTGCAGGATCAGCCCATTGTTATACATAAGAGAGAGCAAAATAAATAACAATAAATGAAAACAGTTATAGTCCTTTGCAAAATCATTGGTATCACAAATATCTGCATAACATTGTGTCCCCTACTTCACAACCTTGTCTGACTCATGACAGCGATGGCTACAATACCCTCTTACAGTAAGGTTCTCTCCTATGCTTTCTTTCTGCCTTTCCAGGATGTGAATCTAGTCTTTTATGCACTTGATTTCAACTCTGTCCCCAAAGCTCCTGAACTTCCAGTAATTAATTGAACAAAATCTGGAATACTTCCAGGCCTACCTACTTCTGATTGGTTTGCATTCAGTTCCTCTGCTCTGGTCATTAGTACAGCACGACCCTGCAGGACTACTCAGCCATGAAGTAAGTTAATCAGTAAATGAATAGCGTTCTGAAATAGGGAAGTTTTGTCCTGCAATTGTCAAAGCAATGATGTGTTAGTTCTCTAGCAGGCATCAGGAAAGGCAAATACTGAAAAATATAGCAAGTGTGATCTTCATAGCAGTATTTCATCAGCAAAAATCCTTGTGGGATAGGTAGGAAAGGTCAGATCCTATTTGAACTTTATTGTTAACCCTCATAGCCATATAGATTCAGTGCAGACTAAGCCTTTCGACAAGTTAGTAGTGGACTTTGTAAGAAACTATCGGCCCTACTATTGAACAGGCCATATAGCAGCTAAATTGCATAGAACCAGGAGGTGTGACTCCAGTTTCAGTATATATATAGGAGTGTCTCTCTCAGATTGCACTGTACATAAATGTCTGTTTGATTTTTTTATGTTAAGTTCTTTACTAATTTATTTTAAGTTACTGATTTAGAAAGAGATAGTATTATAATTCTCAGGAATATCAGAACTCAAAGGCAGAAGAAGGCCTTTTTGATTTTATATTTTCTTATGTCGGAGTGATTTCAGAATCCTAAGATCTTGGTGCTATTGAACACAGTCAAGAGGGCTGCAAATGTAACTGCTTGGAAATCCCAAATCAAACATATATCCAGGGCCTCTTCATGTTCCCATTAAAGTCAATATGAGTTTTGTTATTTATTTAAATGGGAGCAGGATCAAGTTTCAAATGGAACTCCGTCTTCATTCTTATTTAGAATCTCTCTCTTTCTCTAATTGCTTTAAACAGCAATATTTCTAGAATTACTTTATATTATTTAGGGACCCAATTTTTTTAAAAGGGCCTAGTGATTCTGGGTGTTCAATTTTCAGATGTCCAACTTGAGACACCTTAAAGGGGCCTGATATTCAGAGGTTTGGCAAGTTGGGCAAGTAAAAATTGAAGCACCCAAAATCTCCAGTCACTTTTGAAAACGTAGGCCATTAATCTTACATATATGACAATATAAATTCAGTATTTTCTCCTGTGAATAATTAAGATTCTATAAAATTCATAGCAACTGAGATTTTTTAATGTTGTATTTTTTTCTTGGAATGAAAGGTATAAATATGCTGATCATACTAGGGGCACTACTACCCATCTACTGTGCCATCCCAAGCCAGAAGTTGTCAAATGTCAGCGAGGAGCTGCATTTCTATCATAACTTTTACTGCTCTGTAAATGTACTGTCAGTTCTGCACACATTTTGTTTTAATACTGAAAGAAGAATAAGATGCGAAAAGCATTATATGCTGAACTCAGTAGAGTTGCACAAAAGATCACCTGGGGTAAGCATAAGGGTTTATTGATTATACATATATAAGCGTCTCTAAACTATAATGCTGACATGTCAACCACTAGATAACTGGTCATAATTCCTCTAAAGCAAAGAAAGGTGGCTACTATACTATTATTAATTATATTATCTTTCAATTTTATTTTCAGTCTGGATAGACTTATGGACAGTTGTCCACAGATGGACAAAAGAGTAAGTAAGTAAAATCCAGTTATTCATGTCTGAATACTGGTGACATCAGTATTTTTGGAAACCTTTTTGATCCATTCCTAGCTTCAAGCTTTCAGCAGCAGACTTCCCAGTGATCTGCCACACACCATCTATTCACCTCCTTGCTGGTCTACTGTGATGAACCACCACCATGCCTGTCGATTTCTCATATCACAGTCTGCTTCTTTCCATAATATTTCTAACAAGCATTCGTCTTCTTTTCCATCCAGGAGATATGCAATATTCTTTGCCAGCACTACACCTCTGTTTTCTTCTTGTCAGCAGCATTCATTTCCCACAATTCACAACCCTAGATTGCAATAGAAAAATTAAGCTTTTCACCAGCCCAACCTTCATACATTTTGAGATGCCATGCTTTTTTTCAGACTTTTGTAAGGGAGGCCTTGGCTCTGCCAGATATTCCTAGTCTTCTTCTGATTTCTTTGGAACAGCCTCTTTGGTTGGATATATATGATTCTAGATAATTGAATGTATCTACTGCCTGTACAGCTTGACCATTAATTGTGGTGTCTGCTTGTGTTCTGTTTTTGGTTAATCATGTCAACATTCAGTGAGGAATAGGCACATTCAGGGATAGTCCCTGTTCCTCACTAACTGTTTTTACAGACTCCAATATTCATTGCATTGCATTGGTGGTTATAGCAAAAAGCATCATGTCATCAACGTCTCTGAGGTCAGTTCAGAGGTGTCCACAAGTGGAAATCTCAACTCCTTCCACTTTGTCAAAACCTTCCATGGCTTAATGTCATAATTTTCTAATCATTATTATTATGGGACAAAAAAGTCAGTATTATAAATAACAGAGTGCATCATTCTATTTGGAAGCTATTTGAACTTTCTAGTTTTCTTGAAAATGCCTACAAAGATTATTTTCTAGGCTTACATACTGAAGAATCACTAGAGTTAGTATTGTGCGTGGACAATTTGAAAGATGACACAGGAATGAATAGATGGGTCAGCTTGTCATCTCATTTATATATGTACAATAACAGTTAAGTAATCATAATAAAGTCATGGCAATAAGCCCACTGAAATCAGTTGGATTGCTCAGATAAGGTTGAAAAGAAAATTTGGCTGCTCATCTGGGTAATATTCAGCAGGGAATATTTATTAACTAATATACTTGTGCATCCATTTGTGTTCTCTTCCTCCTTCCATGCCATACTAAGGAGTTATATTTGTTAAGTAAAATATGGCATATGTGTTATAGGCCATGTAGGGCTTGGTTTTTAAGAAGTACCCAATTGCCTTATCTATAGATAGATAGATAGATAGATACCATGCTTCTTCATGCAAACTGGGAAACTGCATCTGTAGATAGCCAGTTTGATGTAAAAATGACCACTTATACACACAATTACAAAAAATACAAACAGAAATTTAGCACACAATGTATCAAGGAAGCAAGTGAAAAACCTGTTGTACCGGATATATATCTGTGGTGAATAAGTAATGGTTAGGAAATAGGTTCTGTAGAAATAAATAAGAATAAAATTGAAAAACTATGCAAAGGGGAAATAAGGAAAGAGGCAAAGGCAATAAAAACAAATGCATTTAAAAATATTAATTCATAATTAAAATTAATGTGAACTTAACCTGCCAGGTTTCTCAGACCTCAAATTGTGAGTACAACCCCCATCTGCCAATATTTTCATGTAGCTTCTTGCTTATAATTTATGTCACACAAAATTACTTCATTAAGATTCTTTTCGTGAAACTGCATAGCTGAAACTGTTCTGAAACTGCATACCTCTTACCTCCACAGACTATCTTTTACTATCTGTGCTGTGTGAAGGGAAATGCTTCTGTAAGCATGTGAAGTTTGGATCTGGAAGCCTTCCTTCTAAATCAATCTTGTGATACCTTTCTAAGGAAATCAAGTTTGAGGTTAATACAACTATTTTAACAAGTCCTCCATTTTTGCATCAGGATATTAAATCAAATATTTTAGCCACATGCCTGTAAAATGTACTTGAGAAGATGTTTTATTTTCCCTTTGCAAGCCTCTTGACCATGCCATGAGCAGTGTTTTGCTATGATTTTTCAAAATAAAAGAACCACGTTTTCACAAACTGTGTGAGTGTGAAATGTGTCCTGCTGCAGACAGTGGAAGTAGCTCTCCCCATACATCCTCCTCTTTTGGTTTTCTAAGGAATAATGCTGGACAAATGAAGAAGTATAAATAAAGATTCAGGTGTTTATGGAATAGCACCTAATTTAAATCTATCACATTTATAAACGTCTAGCTGAGCTTAATATAAATTGCCAACACATCCCGCTTGGGCCTTAGCTTGTCATTTGATGTTCATCGCATGTTGGAAAGCGGTTTAAGTCATTTATCCTCTAGCAGACATATTCTTTTACTATTCATTCCTCTTATTTTTTTGAAAATGACCCAGATCACTATGTAGTTTTTAAAACATTAGTTAGAAATGTATAAAGATGACCATTAGCTGTGGCACCTGGGCACTTTACATAACTAAAATATAGCCATGAACAAATTTATCAAAATATAAGACTTACTAACAGACTCCCCATTCACCTTCTTATTACAGTGATGTACTGCCAAGTGTTCATAAAAATAACTGCCCACAGATATTGTCCTTACATTGCAACCAGACACTTTCATTTACTTGTAACCAATTATCACTTTTACACCTCATTACTTGTAATCACTTAAAATCTATATTTCCATAGTTAATAAACTTGTTTTATTGTTTTATCTAAATCAGTGTGTTTGGATTGAAGTGTTTGGGAAACTTCATTTGAGATAACAAGATTTGCATGTATCATTTTCTATTAATGAACGGATGGACTTTATGCAAGCTTGTATTGTCCAGGAGGGTGCTGGGCAGTACAAGCCACACATATCTGGAGGAAAGTCTGGCACTGGGAGTTTGCTGGTGTTACCCTGCAGTGCAATTCATGGATGGCTGGCTATAGCACTCATACAGAATAGCTGGGAGTGATTTACATGCTGGAGGCTGTGTGTAGGCAGATATTGAAATCTTATACTTATCAGGAGTTAGACCTTTTGAAAGAGTGTAGTGTAGAAATAACAGTTCTGAACATTGAAAATCATGGACATTGCATGCAGAATATGTGTTTTTCCACTCCAGTCTTATACATGTGTTAAGATGAGTGCCAGATATTCAACATGTACCAATGCATTCATTTAAATAGGAGTGTGCATGCCTGTGTGGGGGGGGGGGTAATCTAACCATGCAATCAGTACTGTTGGATTACCACACACTTAGGGCAAGTCTACATGTAAAATGGTGCAGTGGCACAGCTGCACCAGTGCAGCTGCACTGTTGTAGTGATTCAGTGAAGACGCTACTATGCCAATGAAAGAGCTTCTCCCATTGGCATAGTTAATCCATCTCCACGAGAGGCGGTAGCTATGTCGACACTGGGGGTTAGGTCTGTTTAACTTTGTTGCTCAGGGGTGCAGTTATACCGATGTTAGTTTATAGTGTAGATCTGGCCTCAGATATATTCACGTGCTTTTAACTGAAAGGCATATTTAATTCTAATAACAACAGGCTTTATTTATTTGACTGTATGATCAAGACAAAACTCTCTCTTTGCTTGTTGGTTTGGAAGTAGTCACTCTGCAAATTGTTTATTCAGTGTGATGTGCTCTGCTCTACTAATGGTTCAACTTAATTAATTTCTTGAACCAACTCCTTTAGGAGTAGAGCTGGGTAGGAAATGGTTTTCCAGTCCTGCAAATATTTTCAAGAGTTTGAAATTTTTCATGCAAGCAGAATCAGAGAGGACAGACTTACCCAGTTCATCCTACAAAACCCTGTCCATTCCGGGTACTTCTAAACCAGTTTGAGATAAACTATTTTTACATAACTGTGGTCAAATCTTAACCCTTAAAACAGTGCAGTTATTTAACAGAACCGTAATGAAATTTTACAAAATGATAGTGTGGGGTCAAATTGTAGCTACTTTTATATAATGTTGCTTAAACACAATTTTTTAAAAAGGACCAAATTCATCCCTCAACTATGCCAGCACAGCTTCCATTGGAAGTTACACTCCTCTCTTGTACTTATTTTCTGAACCATTTCCAATTTTTCTACATACTTTTTAATATGTGGACAACAAACTGGAGTATTCCAGTAATGGCCTCACAAATGCGACTATACATGGGTAATGCCACCTCCCTATTCCTACTTGATATTTCCCTGCTTATACATCCATGAAATTGCATTAGTCCTCTTAACTATGGCATCGCACTGGGAGTTCATGTTCAGTTGGTTATCCACTGTAACGCTTAAGTCATTTTCAGAGTCACTGCATTGATGCATTCCATGATACACTTCCTCATTTTGTAAATGTCACTTGCATATTTTGTTCTTAGATATATGACCTTGCATTTGGCTGTATAAAAATTATGTTATTGAAATGGACCTAACTTACCTCACATGGGAGAACTGAAGAGGACTGTGATTGATTTTATTTTCTTGGAGAAGGGTTCAGCTGTCAAAAATGTTGAAAATGCTTCTTTAGGATCTTTTTGACTAGCTTCCCAATTGTTTAAAAATCCCTCTTTCTAATGCATAGTTTCATACTAGGCCAGGTACTCCCGCTGAGGATGTTGAATTTAATTATAGTGTGGTCACTTTTACTAGTGGTTCAACTTAATTATTTCTTTAGCCAATTCCTTTAGGAGTAGAGCTGGGTGGGAAACGGTTTTCCAGTCTACAAATATTTTCAAGGGTTTAAAATTTTTTCCTGTCTTGGATAAAAAGCTGAAATCTCAAAAATACCTGTGAACTGAAAAACAGACTTGACATTTTTCTGAGCTGGTAGATTTGTCAAACCCAACACTGTTTCCCGAACAGTTTTGGGTGTGATGCACTGGCATTTTTCAACAAATAAATTATTAGTTGAAAAAATTCACAACCAGCTTTACTGGACTAGGTTGAGAATAGCTTCTCCTCTTATGTGCTCATTAACTAGCTGTTTCAAGAAGCAACCATTTAGGGTGTTGAGAAATTATTTCTCTAAACCTTATCTGATGATAACATTTGATTATCCTATATGAGGGTAGATGAAATCACTCATTTTTTTATGTTAGATGGACAGATTTTTGAGATCACGTGCAGACCTCCTCCATACCTTGAAGTTTAGGCTTTAGGATTGTACCCGGGTCAGGACTGGTGGATACATGTAATAATAGATCCTCTTCCCTATTCAGGGTGAGTACAATCCCCCACCCAGCCTTGGAAACCCTAGCTGGTAAGCCTTCCTGGCGATTAAACAGCACATGCACTCCACTAGGGTACCTTCACTAAGCGTTTTTATTATTATTTCTTGCCCTGTGTTCCAGGAGCAACATAATGTAGCAGCAGATAGAAGAGGCCTCCTTCCTACTTCCTTGCTCAGCCTTTTATACTGCTTGTTTTCTTCTCCAAGCTATACAGTTAGTGAGCTAATTACCTCATCTGATTCCCTGTAGATGTAAGTGATCCCCACTAACCTTCCAAACACCACCCCCCTCCTACTGTAGCTACCCAGTGCCCTACATTTTCTAAGCGACCAGGGTGGTGGCTTCCAAAAGGAGCTCTATTTATAACTGCTAACAGCACCTATCACAGGGAAGAGGGGCAGGTGAGGGGGGATTCCATTCCCACTACCCTGCCTGAATATGCTCATCTCTAAGCACACTCATACAGATGCACACACCAGCTACTTGAGCTTGGCACAGGAAGATGATTTGCCCTTAAGTTTTTTAAAAGCACTTTGAGATGTTTGGTTTGAATCTGCTCTCTGTCTGCAAAGTATTATTTTTGTCTTGGTTGTTAGTTACTTTTTAGCTCTCTTTTTCTTTCTGTGAGAAATTCCTGTGGTCATCTCACATCCCTTACTGTCAGTGAGTGGGATGCAGGTGGTTGGGCCTACTGGTTACAGCAGGTATCAGTAGCCCAGTTATCTGGAGCAAAGCAAGGCAGGAATAGGAACAAGCAGACACAGAAGTTACCACCACCATAAACAAATGCTTTAAGCAGCTGCTGGTCTATTACTGCTGCTAGGCTTAAGAGCATGTTTGTTGGTTCCTCCAGCCAATCAGACAGTCTGGCCAATCAGGTGATTCCACTGCAAGCCAGCAGTGATTCAGCTGGGAATCTTCTGTTGCTCACTATGGAAGTAGGTCTAATGGTCCCAGGCTCAGCTGCAAGCCCCAATTCCTGACATTTACCCTCCACAAAGTATTACATTTTCTTTTCCTTTCTTCATATACTTGGAGTGGACCCCAAGTTTATGGGCTCACGGGTTTACAGCCTATCCTAGTATTAAGAATAACAATCTTCTTTAGTGTATTGATTTGATTCCTTTCTCAGGAAACCCCCTTAATATGTTGTATGAGCACAATCCTAAATAGATTTTTTTTCCTATTGATTTAAGGAACAAAGCATAAATAAATCCAGCAAGAGAATTCAGTCTCAGTCTTTTTGGCAGATGGTGTTGCCCTGCTTTTATCATATCCAGCTGTGCAGAATTTAGTTCTAAAATGCACCATTTTAAAAAAATAAAAGGGTTCTGGGTAAAACTCCCCTACCATACTATCAACTTAAGAGTCTACCGGTTGATTCAATTTCCTATGGAGAATGCAAATTTAATCATTTAAATGTTTCTCTGATGAAGATCCATTTCAATTTTACTTTCTTCTTCTCTTTTTTTAAACCTCCATCAGCTGAGATTTCATCATCAGTAAAATGCACAGTTCTATTTGGCTATTTTATTCCAGATCAGGTGTACTACTACTGTTTTCAAACGTTTCTGAACAATACTAGAAAAGTATTTCTTTATACTTACTGGAGGGTATGAAATAAGTGATCATATATCACAATTTCTGGGAATTCAGTTATCAAATATTCCTTCTATTTTTGGCATTCCTTCTATTTTTGTCCACCACACTCTTGCCCTCCAAGGGCTAATGGAAAGCCCTAATTAGGGGAAGCTCACCTGTGTGGGAAAAGGCAGGGCTTCTATAAAGCCAGGGAACTGATAATCAGAAGGGGACTATAGGGAGATAGTCTCTAGACACTTCCTGGTAGAAGGGAGGTGTGTTC
This sequence comes from Natator depressus, assembly GCF_965152275.1. NCBI lineage: Eukaryota > Metazoa > Chordata > Testudines > Cheloniidae > Natator > Natator depressus. Next base: position 242,315,164 of record NC_134235.1, on the reverse strand, counting down.
GGGGGCTATAGCAACAAATAATTCATGGTTGCTCCCTGGAAGGAGGAAGTAAAGAGGCTAGCAAGGCCCAGAGAGGGGGGAGTGCTGGGGTAGGAAGCAGCCTAAGGAGTTAGGTTGGGGACTGAACAGACCTTGGCTGTTGTAAAGTCCCTAAACTGCAACCTGGAGTAGAGGTACTAGGCTACCTACCATTGGCAAAGTGGTACTGGCAGGGCAGTGAACTGGAAGACTGCCTGGGTCACTGTGGGAGTGACTGAGACTTTGAAGGGCTATACCCCAGAAGTGGGGAATGCTGAGTGACTTGGCCTTAGGGCCAAGTCATAGAGAGGCTGCAGCAGCTCCTGGAGCAAGAGAGGCTGCAGACAAAGAGAGGCAGAGGGATGGTGAGCAACAGCAGGAAGGGGTGTTGATCTGGTGAGCTGTTCTGCAGAGTGACCAGGAGGAGGTACCATCCTAGGAGTGCGTAGAGCACCCTGTGACAGTTACACTTTTTTATTTTCCTCATTTTCCCAAAACAGATCAAAATAATGTGTTAATTTGGAAGCCTAAGATTTTTCTCTATTTTTTGTTTTAGAAGTCAAATTTAATTCACCTAGAGCCTAAGGTGGTTTAATACTTCTAGTTTATCTTCCTCTTTATATAAGAGAGACATACATATGTCTTGTCACCTGGAATACTGTCTTCCTATGATTGCTGTCTTATCTCTGTATGTTTGGTTGGGGGTACAAAATGTCCAGCATCCAAGTTCATTTAACCACATCTTATGGAATGGAGGTAGGAGGACAAAATGTGCTTGGAGTTGCATGATGAAATGTAGCTTGTGCCATGGTAGGTCATCTAGGGCAGAGGTTCTCATAACAAATTTTTTGGTGGCCTCAGAATACGGCCATCCACTCTTGCTGCTGGACGCTCTGACCATTTTTCCTAAAATACTTAATTAACTTTAGGAAAAACAAATAAATATGCCCAAATCATTGTAATTTATTTATGTAGGACTTTATTTTGCAAACTCAATAATAAAAAGAATGTACAGTTGTCTCTGTTCTTTACTGGGCCTAAACAGAATAGAAACACAAATAAGGTGCCTTGACATAGTCTTGTCTTTTTTCTTATTTCTTTTGCTTTTTTGGTTGTTGGTTTTTTGTTTTGTTTTGTTTTTTTTATATAAAGACTTGCTAGCTACTAAGTCTACTGTGAAAAGTGATGTTAACAAACACACACACACCATTTTTCACAGCAGACTTATTGAGCCCTGAAGGGGAGGTGGGCACAGAACAGCGGGAGCCAGGGGCAATGGGGCACTAGGGAAGGCAGCCTGGGGGAGGGAGCCTGCCACCCCAGGGCTGAAGCCCAACCCCACTGCCCATACGAAGGTGGAAAACTCACTGGCTGCCTGCTCTTCCAGCTTTTGTGTCTCCAGAGAAGGGCCACTGCTTCCCCTCCGCCCACATAACCACCCAGAAGGCCGTGGCAGCAAGAAAAGCCCCTGGTGGCTGCATGTGCCACGTCTGAGAAACGCTGAAAGGGCCTGATCCAAGGGTCATTCAAGTCAATGGGAATCTTTCCAGTGCTTGCAATGGACTTTAGAACACATCCAAATCTGATCTTTTATTTGTGGGTAACTTTACACACATGTTGAACTCAGAAGATTTTAGAAAGATGAAACAAAGACATTTACTCCCCTGCAGATTTAATGGGATTAATCACATATATAACATCAGTCTTACACATGTCTATGCATATGAGTAAAGGCAATAGTTTGTGGAACTATCCTGTAGATCTGCAGGAATACAAAAGGAAAACCCAATGGATTTTACTCATGGTGTCCCATTGCCTCTGTGGTGTCCTTGTCCTACATTCTACCTACAGTAAAGGCAATATAATTCACAAAGGTGCATCCACTTCCTTTCTTGGAAATAGTGTTCTCATTAACAAATCAAGTATCGTCACTTACAGGTGAGCATTTAATTCAATAGATAAGCCTGTATTTTTCCTCTAAAATATATACATTCTATACTGAAATAAATGCACAAAAGTTGTACAGCTTCAGTTTTATGCATAGGCCATAGAGACCTCTATACACTGACATCAAAATTTATTTTTTACATTTTAAGTTGCATTCACTTGTGTGTGCAATAATGTCAATAAATGCAGGGAAGAACTCAAAGCTTATACATTCAATGAGTTTATCTTGAGGGCCATAAATGTACATTTTTAATCACAAATGTTTGTTTCAATGTGCAATAACTTGAGTATTTTTCACTTTTTTGTATTTTAAAATTAAAGAATTTCAATGAAACTTTGTAAAATTCAATATTATGTTCAAGACTTTAAACACAAAAAAATCAGGACAGCAAAGTTATTATTTCCATGGAAACTGGACCTTTCAATATTTGCTAACATCCCTTTTCAACAGTGTGCCTGGCTAATTTAGGAGCTTTCTCACAAAAAGAAAAAGTGCATGTGCCACACACATACTGTTGCTATTAAGTTTAAAAGTTTAACAAATTCTCATTTTAATGAGAAACCTTTTAAAAGATTAAATTGCCATCTGCTGACTGCAATGCAATTATTAGCTAAAATTGCCAAATAAAGAATCTATATACTCTTTATGTGCTTTAGAAACACAAACCCCACATGAGGTAGAAGACCTAACATTATAAATGCCTGACTGTCCTCCACTCTCCGAACAGTCTCCTGTCATAAAAAGTTCCTATTTGGATGTCATGTCCTTGTATAATCTTTAAATTCCATCAGTATTAGAGATGGTCATAGACAGGATAGTGAGATATGATCCTACAATTGGCTCTGTGCAGGTGCTTCTCTGAGAGCTTACAGAACCTCCCTGAACAAGGCATTGCCATATGTGGTCAGACCTGAAGTCCATCTAGTCTAATATCCTGTCTCTGACAGTAGCCAGTAGCAAGTGCTTCAGAAGAAGGTATAACAACCCCACAGTGGCTGATGTGGGTTAATTTGTCACCCACATTAGGTTTCATCCTGATTTCTAATAGTTAGAAATTGGCACTGGGTTTAATATCCCTTCAAAAATGTTATGAATTATAACTAAGGCTATGTTTTAGTCATGGGTATTTTTAGTAAAAGTCATGGGCAGTAAACAAAAATTCACAGCCTGTAACCTGTCCATGACTTGTACTATACCCCTGACTAAATCTTGGGAGTGCCGTAGGTGCTTGTGGGGGATGGGGGCGTGGGTTCTGGGGGTGGAGTGGCCCGGGGGGCACTGTAGGTACTGGGGGGGTGTGGGTGCTGGAGGGCACTGGTGGGGGGGTAGGGTGCTACAGGTGCTGGGGGGTGGTCTGGGGGTCGCCATGGGTGCTTGGGTGCGAGCCCGGGCCCCCTGCTGGTGCTGGGGGAGGGGAGTTGGCGGGGCTGGCAGGTTCCCTGCCCGGCTTCTTGGAAGTGGCAACATGTCCCTCCCTAAGCTCCTAGCTTCACATGCTGCCAGCTCTGCAGCTCCCACTGGCTGAGAGGGAGGGACATGTTGCCGCTTCCAGGGAACCCCCCCTCAAGGTAAGCACCATCCAGAGCCCTCACCCCACCCCGTACCCCAGCCCTGAGCCTCCTCCCACACCCAAACTTCTCCTGCTGCTGTTGGGGGGGTCGGGCGCAGTGGCCTGAGACTGCCCCAGCAGTGGCTGGTGTGACTGGCCCAGGGGCTGCCTGAGCTGTTCCAGGGTCACAGAAAGTCACAGAAGCTGTGACTTCTGTGACAAACTCACAGCCTTCATTATAATGCAGGCTATTCTTGGTTATGCATACAAATGTCCAATATTTTTGGCCTCAACAACTTCCTGGAGCAATGAGTTCATCCCAGTGTACACACAATTTTTGTACTGGTATATCTATTCAGTTACCAAATAGTTATACCCGTTCCCACCAAGTACGGACATAGTTAGAGTGCTATAAAGGTGCCTTATACTAGTATAGCTTCTTCCCCTTGCCATACAGGAATAGCTATGGCAGTCTAAAATGCACCATAACAGACAAAAATTTGGCCCAGTCTAGAGCACTTTTATAGTGGCATTAGAGGTCTGCTCATGACTAATTTTTAGGCCCAGCCCACCCCAGACCCAAGCCCTAGAGGGTCAAGTCATTTTCTGACCCAACCCTAACCCTGCCCCTGCCCCTGCCCCTGAGCCAGTGCCACTGCTGCCTCCTGTCCATGGGGTTGGCATGGCAGTACCTGTGTCCCCCACTCCTCTACTCCGCCAACCCCTGCTGGGGTTTGTGTATGCTGCAGAGTGAAAGGCGCTGCAACTCCTCAGTACGCACAGTGCAGTGAGATGGCAGCAGCTGGCTGGAGCAGGGCAGGGCACGCAGTCATGCCGACCCTGAGTGAATCCTGCTGAGCCTGAGAGGGTTGGGTTGTTTTCCCACCCCCACTTTTAGTTGGGTCCTGCCAGATTCTGGTTGGGTTGCAGGGCTCTAAGTGGTATAACTACTTCCACACTAAGGGGGTTGTACTGCTTTTACTGTGCTGGTAGCTAAAGCAGTACAACCTCTGAATAGACAAGCCCAATACTGCCAACTCTGGTCGTTTTATTGAAAATCTAATTATATTTATTGTTTTGCTTAAAGCCTTAGCTCCTGGAGTCAAGTGATTACATGAAAATCTTAGCTTTCAGTAAAAATGTATTATTTCTAGCCTGCACGTTTGTGGAGAAAAGCCTGAAAATGTGGTCTGAATGTACCCTAAAAGTTCAGAAACCAGAAGGCAATTAGATTTAACACAAAATTATTCATAGATTCATAGGTATTAAGGTCAGAAGGGACCATCATGATCATCTAGTCCGACCTCCTGCACAATGCAGGCCACAGAATCTCACCCACCCACTCCTGCGAAAAACCTCTCATCTATGTCTGAGCTATTGAAGTCCTCAAATCGTGGTTTAAAGACTTCAAGGAGCAGAGAATCCTCCAGCAAGTGACCCGTGCCCCTTGCTACAGAGGAAGGCGAAAAACCTCCAGGGCCTCTTCCAATCTGCCCTGGAGGAAAATTCCTTCCCGACCCCAAATATGGCCATCAGCTAAACCCTGAGCATATGGGCAAGATTCACCAGCCAGATACCCAGGAAAGAATTTTCTGTAGTAACTCAGATCCCACCCCATCTAACATCCCATCACAGGCCATTGGGCTTATTTACCATGAATATTTAAAGATCAATTAATTGCCAAAGTCTCATGATTTTAGAGCCAATATGATGACACTTTGGAGCCTGACTTGTGATTTGTGAATGCTTAGCACTGGCAATACTGCTCAGGGAAATGACTCAGGCTTCTGCCCAAGTGGAACCAGTTTCAGTATCAGGACCTTATTTTGTAAACATTTTAACAGTGGCAGAAGGTATCACTTATTTGCTGATGGTAGTGGCTGGTTTATGGAAAATTACATATGCCTTATCATTGGCTCCTGATAGGTTATCAACAGATCCTGTGCTTTAATTGTTTAGCCCAATATAGAATTCTGTTTTTCTGTTTGTTTTTATTTAAACCTTAAAGTGTAAATTACTTCATAAAAAGAGATTATCGTGAACCCCAGATTGGGCAAGCCTCTGAAACTTAAATTAAATGTATCATGCATGCACACTCTTCACTTCAAGAGTTGTGTGTGTATATATATCTAAAGAAAGAATTTAGCTTTAAAAAATAGTTCTGTCTCTTAAGACAGGCTGATACTTGAAAGATTTTCCTGGTATAGCTAGACTGATATACAATACCAGCAAAACACACCACATATGGAAGCATCCTATAACAGCAAAGCTGCACTTATTTCAGTCCAAAAAAAAAGAAAAGGAGTACTTGTGGCACCTTAGAGACTAACCAGTTTATTATTTATTTATTATTTATTATTTATTATTGCACAGCAATAATCCAAGTTTTAGTTGGGGGCTGAAGGTGACGGCCCCCAACTAAAACCCCTCCAACGCATTATTAAGGATCTACAACCTATCCTGAAGGATGACCCAACACTCTCACAAATCTTGGGAGAAAGGCCAGTCCTTGCCTACAGACAGCCCCCCAACCTGAAGCGAATACTCACCAACAACCACATACCACACAACAGAACCACTAACCCAGGAACCTATCCTTGCAACAAAGCCCGTTGCCAACTGTGCCCACATATCTATTCAGGGAACACCATCACAGGGCCTAACAACATCAGCCACACTATCAGAGGCTCGTTCACCTGCACATCCACCAATGTGATATATGCCATCATGTGCCAGCAATGCCCCTCTGCCATGTACATTCGTCAAACTGGACAGTCTCTACGTAAAAGAATAAATGGACACAAATCAGATGTTAAGAATTATAACATTCATAAACCAGTCGGAGAACACTTCAATCTCTCTGGTCACGCAATCACAGACATGAGGGTCGCTATCTTAAAGCAAAAAAACTTCAAATCCAGACTCCAGCGAGAAACTGCTGAATTGGAATTCATTTGCAAATTGGATACTATTAATTTGGGCTTGAATAGAGACTGGGAGTGGCTAAGTCATTATGCAAGGTAACCTATCTCCCCTTGTTTTTTTCCTACAACCCCCCCCCCCAAGACGCTCTGGTTAAACTTGGATTATTGCTGTGCACATTGTAAGATGAGCTATTGCCAGCAGGAGAGTGAGTTTGTGTGTGTGGTTTTTGGAGGGGGGCGTGTGTGTGGGGGGGGGGTGGTGAGAAAACCTGGATTAGTGCTGGAAATGACCCACCTTGATTATCATGCGCATTATAAAGAGAGGTTTCAAAGAGGGATGGGCTATTACCAGCAGGAGAGTGAGTTTGTATGTGTGTCTGTGGGGGGGGGGGGAAGGGTGAGAAAACCTGGATTTGTGCTGGAAATGGCCCTCGATGATCACTTTAGATAAGCTGTTACGAGCAGGACAGTGGGGTGGGAGGAAGTTTTGTTTCATGGTCTCTGTGTGTATATAATGTCTTCTGCAGTTTCCACAATATGCTATGCATCCGATGAAGTGAGCTGTAGCTCACGAAAGCTCATGCTCAAATAAACTGGTTAGTCTCTAAGGTGCCACAAGTACTCCTTTTCTTTTTTCTTTTTACGAATACAGACTAACACGGCTGTTACTCTGAAACCTGTTATTTCAGTCCCTCCCTCACGAGCAAAATAAACTATGCTGGCAAAGTGCAGTTTTGCCGGTATAACTGTGTCTGTCATAGGGGCTTTTGTTGGCACAGCTATATCAGTCACAAATCACACCTCCTCACCAATATAATTTATGCTGGCAAAAATTTGTAGTTTAGACCTGGCCTTCACTATTTCTTCTACCTTGAATAGGTTTTATTTTCTGAAGGGAAATACTTTAGGAAGGGAAGTAAATGTTTCATATTTTCTTTGTATTGTTTAACTGTTACTATATTTTCTTTTCCCTGAACCAAGTAACAAACTGGCTCTTTTGAATATTTGCTTTTCCATTATAATGCAATCTCCTGATTATAGCTATTCAAACACTTGTGACTTTCTGAACTGAGTTACTTTAGTAGCAAAAGTTTGCTTTCTAGTTCAGAAAGTAAGCAACATTTGTGTTTTTAGTTTTGCCTTTACAGAGACTTTCCAATCCAAGAGGAGGAGAAAGGAAACACCCTGAATTTTATGCTGACACGCCATGTAACTCTAGCTGCCTATTACTCTCAGCAGCCAATCACACTACTTTGGGAGGAGGGTTAGGACACTCCTAATTGAGCAGTTGCCTTAACAAACAGTTGGCACGGCCTATGAGGGAACAAACTGCCCAGCACTCATTGAAAGTGGGATTTTCTTCCTGTTGTCTGCCTACCTAATTTCTGACTGCTTCTCACCATGGAGCTTTAAAATTAGTTATTTTAGTGCTGTTCCCTAATTGAAACCTTACTGGCCAAAGGGGAAACCTTAAATATAGATTCAGAAATAAATGCAGATAAAAGACTGTAAGGGTGCCAAGGCTATAACAGGGCCAGCTAACCTGGCTTCAATCTTGCATCTTTATCAGTATTAAGAAGTCTTTTCAATCATGTTTAAGCTAACTCAAATGAAATGCTATGACTGAGGGTTTGTCTACATAGGGTCATCCAGGAAAATTAATCTGAATTAACTAAAGGTGTGAATTTGAAGTGGATTAGTGAAACCACATTAAATCTCTGTGTGTACACTATTGTTCAAAATTAAAGTGGCCCTGATTCCATGTAGCTTAAATAACTTTGGAAGAGAATTAAACTAAACAAAATTAAGGCTACTTTAATTCTGAATAGGGTCACATGGGTTTAATGAAGTTTAACTAATCCACTTCAAATTAATTGAGTTAATCTGGAATCATTTTCCTGGATGTCCCTCTGCAGAGAAGCCCTGAAAAACACACCCTTTTTGTCCATCAAGACCCAGCCTAGGGGCAACATTATGCCAATGTTTACCTGCTTGAAGCTGGATCCTACAAGGTGCTGATACTCATGCAAATTGAGGGAGATCAGCATCTTGCAAGATTAGGCCCTAAGCATTCCTATTTCTCTGCGGAGGTCTACACTAGGGTTATTTACCTTGAGTTAACTGATTATACCTGGTTTGAGTTAGTCAGCAAATGCTTACTCTGTTCTACTTTGTATTTAGCTGTGACACTCCAAGTATGTTTCCCATACCTAAAGAAGAGCTCTGTGTAAGTGTGTCTCTCTCACAAACAGAACTTGGTCCAATAAAAGATATTCCTTCACCACCTTGTCTCTGTAATATCCTGGGACCAACACGGCTACAACAACACTGCATAGAAGTTGGTGACACGTTTTTAGGGTCAGTATGAACACTCCCTGAACATTTCTTCCAGAATACAAATGTTTGTCCTTTATTTAGACCCAAAATTTGTATCCTGGAACAAACCTTTAGAGAGTATCCAGCTTAGCCTTTACAAATATGTTAACTACCGCAAATGATCTGGCAATCACTAACAACAAATAAAAACTTCTAATGGGGACAAACCTGAAAGCCCCAATCCTGCATGTGCATAAATGTTTGCAAGACTGCGGCCCAAACATTTATGTGATAACGATCACCATAGTTTCTGAGAACCCAAGGGACTAATCATACTAGGGCTGAAGACAATTGCAGTTTTGCCCTAAGTCAATATGAATCTTTGTAAAACTAAGACCTACTCCTGGGAATAAGGGTTTGTTAGATCATGATGTATATCCTTTTTCCTCTTACTATTTATAGTGCTTAAAAATGATATGGGGTTGGGTTTTCAAAGTAACCTGAGGGAGTTAGGCATCCAAACCCCAATTAAATTGGGCATCTGTCAGAAAGTAGCTGGCCTTCTGGAGTTAGGGGCCCAGCCTACTTCTCACAGGCCCCATGAGGGGAAATGAGGCAGCTCAGGTACACCTGTAAGTAGTTATTTCACCCAGTAACTAGGAGGCAGTTCATTAGACTGTCTACACTGACAATTGAATGACAAAACTTTTGTCTTTCAGAGGTGTTTAAAAAGAAACAAACCCTGAAAACACAAAAGTTTTGCCCTGACAAGCACCGGTCTGAACAACGTGTTGTCAGCAGGAGCGCTCCCCTGCCGACAACGCAAATGCCGCTAGTTGCGGTGGAAGTTTTTTCTTGGCAGGAGAGCCGACAAACAGCGGCTACACCACACAACTTTTAGCGGTACTGCTGTAGCGACACAGACACGTCACTAAAGGCTGTGTAAACCATAGCCGCAGGCAGGGAAGCACTGGGGCATGATAAAAGGCTAAGGGCCTCAATTAGAGGAGAAACCTCCTGAAGAAATAGGAAGTTCACAGAGAGAGATTGTAAAGTGAGGATTCTTCCAACAGGCTGGTGAAAAAGCTGCTAGAGAACCCAACACTCCAAAGAGGGCATATTAGGGCAAGAGGCATGAAAAGCCTGCAGAGGTGGAGAGGTAGCTCATCGAGCAACAAGGGATTGAGACGGATTGATGATGGCTATTCTAAATATGTTCCCTGAGTTGGAAACCAGTGGAGTGGGTGGGCCTGGGTTCCATAAGCACCAACTCCGTGGGTGCTCTGGGGCTCAAGCACCCACTGGAAAAAAAATAGGGGTGCTCAGCACCCATGAACCACAGTCATAGGCAGTGCATGATTCTTGAGTTTGGGGAGTGGGCGGGAGTGCTGGAAGCTCCCTAGAAGTGTGTGTGTGGAGGGGGGGGGGCACCAGTGACCAGACCATGGCCCCACCCCACATTCAGTCCCATGGCCCAGCCCTGCTTAGACTCCTCCCCCTGAGGCCCTGCCTGTGATTCACCCGGAGGCACTGCTTCCGCTTTGCCACTTCCCCGAAGGCCCTGCCCCCACTCCACCTCTTCTCACCCTCTCTCCACCTCTTCCTCTGAGGCCTCCTCCCCCAAGGTGCCCCACACCTGCTCCTCTCTGCCTGCTAAGATACCAATGACAGACACATATTCAGTAACTAGAATATGAAAGAAGTGAATAAATATGCTGAAAATAGCCTCTCCCCAAACACACACACCTCTTCAAAAGCACCCACCAGCAAAAACAAAATCAGCACCTGTGCTGGGTTCCCGTATCTACACCAGCCAAGGACTCCAAAGAGAAGGTGCTAAACCCAGGACACCTAAGGCTGTCTAGCCCCCATTAGAGTTATGGGACTTCTAACTCTCCATTATCTTGAAGGGGGTAGATACTACTAGAACCCAGCTATAGGGCTGGGTCATCACAAGGACTTGATATACACAGAATTGAGTTTGGTGCCATTAGGGGGATAGGGGCCAGGTTAGTATAGCTCCCCATCCTGCTACCAGAGGTGCTAACTGATAAAGGCCCATATTACAATGTCTAATACACTAAAGAACTTTAACTATCTAAAATTCCTTTAAAAATCCTAGCCCTAGAACAGAAATTATACCCAATTGTTCAATATAAGGTTGCAGCTGGTTTGTAACTTATTGACAGCAAAGCTCCAATGATGTATGCTTATCAAAATCCTGACTTTAAAATGAAACCCATATTTTTATGGTAATATACAGTCATATAATGCAGTGCTGTTAATAAAAAGTAGTCTGCTATCAAGCAAACCCATCAAGAAAACTTAAGTAGATTATCTACTTACATTTTTTCTATTTATATCATTTATTTTAGATAGTCTAAAATTCTCTCTCACTGCTTAAAAAAATAGAACCAAAACTGCTTTACTGATGCTTAACAAATTTTTAAAAAGGGCTTAAGGCCCTGATTCAGCAAAGACTTATGCAAGTGCTTAACTTTAAGCACTATCAGTTAGTCCCATTAACTTCAACACAGTTGAATGATTGAGAGACTTCACAGCACATAAAATTAAGCATGTGTAAGTCTTTGTATCAGGCATTAAGGATGTGATTAACTTTATTCATTTGAGTAGTCTATTATATGAATGGAACTATTCACATGCGTAAAGTTATTCATATGAATAAATGTTTTCAGGATTGAGCGATAGTATGCTGTGTCAGAATATGATGTTGCACTGCAAAAGGAAATGCAATTACAAGGCTCCTTTCTTTCTTATGTAATTTCTAATGTACATGAAAATTAGAATTTATTTGCCTACACAAGCATTAAATATTCATTTAATATTGTGACACCCCATAAGATGTACTATATTATATCTAAACAAACCACAAAATATCCCTAAATATTATAAATTACATTCAAAATGCACCCAGCAATAATAATTTATTAAAAAGCCATTCTGTAATCACACCATAGCTAAGCGTATGCAGCCAAATTTTCAGGAGTAGCCATGGATTTTGCATGCTTCTGTTTTTGGGTGTCCAAAATCAGTGGTCCCTTCTAAAAATTTTGTCCAGAATTTCTAGATTGTATTGTTTCAGAGTAGCAGCCCTGTTAGTCTGTATTCGCAAAAAGAAAAGGAGTACTTATCGCACCTTAGAGACTAACAAATTTATTTGAGCATAAGCTTTCGTGAGCTACAGCTCACTTCATCAGATCCGATGAAGCGAACTGTAGCTCACAAAAGCTTATGCTCAAATAAATTTGTTAGTCTTTAAGGTGCCACAAGTACTCCTTTTCTAGATTGTATTGTGATATTGTGCACGCTATCTTGCCTTGATTCATGTACATTCCCTCTTAACTTCCTGATCCTGCAATAAGCTCCCTGCAGGGTCCTGGCCTGACATTATGATCTAAAAACTAATATATAATTAATAAACAGTTAAGAATGTGCTTTAAATTGATTATAATAAAAGAAAAGAAAAGGAAAAAGAAACAAACAGCAACTCCAGCAGACACCACTAGAGTTCTCCTTCTCCCAAATATCCCTCGCACCATCCTAAACCCTGTTTACCCCAGAAACCTTAACTGTGGACAGACAGAAGAGGAGAGGGAGAGAATATTCAGACACAATAAAACTCTGAGGGGGGAAAAATATGTGGAAGGAGGAGGCAGCAGCGGCCTGGGGAAGCGATTGAAAAGTTTCCCCTGGCTTAACTTCTCCCTCCCCCGTCCTCCCCCCCCCCTTTCCAGCAGCAGAAGCAGCAGCAACAGCACAAGGTGAGAGAGACTTTCGAGTCTGGGGAGGAGGGGTTCGCGTGCGGAGGTGGGGGGGCTTGAATTTACAGCCCTGTGGATGATGTTTCTGTCTCTCTCCCCCTGGCTTTGGGGTGAGGAGACACCGTGTCTCGTGCTGGGTAGGTTTTTTTTTTTTTTTTAAATATGATGGAGGATTATAAACATGGCGCCTTAAAAAAAAAAAAAACCTACAAAATCTATACAGTGATCCAAGGAGCTGGGAGCAGGGGAAGGGCTGCTCTGTAGGAGAAGGGGATCCCAATAAGGGGTAGCAAATGGGTAGGGGGCAATAATAATCATAATTAATAAAAGGTGGGGAGCTGCTGGGGGAGGGGTGCAAGGTAGGATTTTGTTTGTTGTTGGGGTGAGGGGAGGATAATCTCCTAGCCAGCTTGGAAATCGAGCAGGGAAACTGCGCGGGGGGGGATATTAACTATTATTTATTCTCGTTTACAAAAGCGCCCCCCACCCATGGGCTCCAGTTGCAAAGGGCCGGGATTGCGCCCGCCCCCCCACACTGAAGTTACAATAAATAACCGGGGGGGGGGGAGAAGTGCAATGGGGGAGGGAAGGAAACGGGGGAGGGAGACACACGAGAAATCCTCTCCCGAATCTTCCACGAGGGCCTGGGGGGAAGCCGGGGCCTCGCGTGAGAGGAGAGGCCGAGCGGGGTGTGGCGCAGGCCAGCCACAGCCCCTACCCCCCGCCCCGGCCTCACACGCAAGGCGCCTGGTTTGCCCCCGGCCCCGCCTGTGTCTGTCGCTGGGGTGGTGTCTGCGTAGAGACGGGGCTTGGGCCGGATAATGGCAGCTGCTCTGCAGGCTTGTCTCCGAAGGAGCGACACGGGTAGGGGGGGGACAAGCCCCTGTAGGGGGCACGTGGCGGGGGGCAGACGGCTGTATCCCCACCTCCTCCCGGAGGGCCGACGCTGGGCGGAGGCAATACCCCCGCCCCCCGAGTTCACCCCGCAGGGCAGACGCGCGGTGGGGGAGGGAAGTCGATATTCTCTCTACCGACCCCCCCGTAGGGTAGACGCTGGGGAGGGGGGAGTCGATATTCCCTCTCCCCCCGTAGGGCAGACCCTGAGGGAGGGGCGGCGGTACGTTAGCTCCCCCCTTAAGGCAGACATGGGCAGGGAAGGTGCATGTTGCACCCTCAAACTGTCTCCTAAAGGAGGGAATGGAGTAAGGGTGGGGATTATATCCCTAGCACCCCCTAACAGGAGGTGGGCCCCTGCTCCCCAAGCCCCCCCAGGATGCTCATCAGATCCAGGCAGCCCCTCTTCACTTTCCTTCCCCACCTACTGGGTGGGTTTCTTCCTCCCACATTGTCTGCTCTAGCTCTTCTGGGGCAGTAGGGCCTGGGCGGATTGGCTCTGGTTTCACATATGTGAGTGGAGAAGCTCACCCGACCACCTGGAGGCTCGAATCTTTGTGAGGTTCCCTCCCTCCCTCTTCAGAAATGATTTACTCACTCTCCTCACCTGAGAAATGTTGCAGGAAACTTGACAGCCCTGGTTCTAGGGAATTTTGAAATAATATTTCTAAAACTTCATTTCCAAATTATCTTAAGCCTCCCACAGCATTAACTTAAGTGCTGACTCTCCTTCTGTCTCAGAGATTTGCTAGAGGACTCTCCAGGTTTCCTTCCCTTCTTTGTTTTAAGTTTAAGAGGTGAAAGTGTGCAAGGAGAAGCAAATCTTTATGTAGAGTACAGAAAGCAGAAATATAGTGGGGCATTTCATTACTTTTCCTGGCTCTCTCTTAGTTTGAGAGACAAGTCAGTATGTCAAATAGTGACACTGGGGACTTGGGAAACTTTTTGTGACATTTCTGAGCTCACAGTTATTGTCCCTGAAAATCACTCAGAATCTATCATTAAGTGTGTTAGGTCTTGTTCAAATGCAAAGTAGTGAACAGCATTTAAAGGACACTAGTAAAGAACCAGGCTTGAGAAACCTAGAAACATATCGAAAAATCAAGTATTGAATACAGTGCTGAGTATTGTATAATTCAGTGATAGTTTGACATTTTAACATCTCAGAGTAGTCTCTTCCTCTCACACTTTACTGATTGTATTACTTGAAAAATATAATAAAATAGTTTTTAAAATACCCTATTGGAGTGGAGAGGACAAGAGGAAGGTAGAAAATTTCTCCCACCTTTGTGAAGCCTGTTTTTATTGAACTTTATGGTGTTCCTTTATAGGAAATTCCTTGAGGGGAATCTCTTGCACAACGGGGGGGGGGGGGGGGAAGCAATTTGTGGTTCAGGTTGCAATCCCTTGAGTTTTTCTTGTCCCTCCTCATTCAGCACAAAGGACCAGGTCTCTCTTCACACATTTTAAAAACAATTTTATTATCAGCCATTCTGAGCATGTTACAGAAAGTCTTCAGGGAAGTAAAGCATTTGCTGACTGCTGTTTTATATAAGAAGTGAAAGTATACTCAAAATAATTCCTTGCATGGGTTCACGTTTAATCCCAAGTTTTCTATAGCTAAATAAATTGTTGTTGTTTTGACTGGATTTTTTGATGGAGGTCTCAGTAACTCACAAGTGTGTTAATGTTGTGAGAGCATTTAATTTTTTTGGTCACAAATTTTTATCTATGTTCAGAGTGACTGAAAGAGTTATCTGATGGCTGCTTTGTTGATTGTGGTAGTTATTGGTGGTCAATCTGTTGACAAAATTCAACTGTCAAACATATGCACATCATTTGATATAAAATTTTATGAAATTAAATTCATTGATTTTAATGAAGCTGTAACCATTGGCACTAGCAGTGAATTTTGCCCATGAAATTTCACATTTGTCAAAAATTTCTCCACAGATGTGTGTGTTATTTTTAGAGTTTAAGTTCCTGAACCAGTCTAGATAGATGATTGTTCTTCAGCAAGGATTGTGTTTATATTCAAGTATATTTGGGTTAATTCCTTTCCCTCCATGTACTCAGTAAATGAACAGTAGTTTGTGTAGAGTTTCTGTCAGTAATTTCTCTTGGTTGTAATTTTTTTTCTTCTGGTATGTAATGTGAGATTTCTTTTAGTCATTCTCCTTGCACTGAAGGTTTAGGAGCTTTCCAGTACTAATTAACATTCTTTATTCCACAAGCTAACATTATAAGAATTTTGGTTTCTGTGTCCCCTTTTGTCTGGGTTCCTCTGTTGTAGTAAGCCAAGAGTGCAATCTGAAGTTATTTCTTTTACAAGCATTTGAAAAATCCACCTCTTTGGAGAGTCCCAGAAGGTAGTCAGAATTGAACACTCTATGATACTTGGAGCATGGTGCCCTTGGCACTTTGGCAACACTATGTGTCATCTTTTATGTAGTCTATACATCTTAGTTTGTCAGGGTTGCTTGTGCTAACAATTGTGAACAAAGACGGTAACGGCAAGATTGTTTTTCTCAGGTTCTGGAAGACTTTTGATAACTTGGATCTACACTTGATTTCTAAATGAGTTATCAGAGTTGCAGCTGTGTTAGTCTGTATTTGCAAAAAGAAAAGGAGTACTTGTGGCAACTTAGAGACTAACAAAGTTTTTTGAGCATAAGCTTTCGTGAGCTACAGCTCACTTCATCGGATGCATTCAGTGGAAAATACAGTGGGGAGATTTATATACATAGAGAACATGAAACAATGGGTGTTACCATACACACTGTAAGGAGAGTGATCACTTAAGGTGAGCTATTACCAGCAGGAGGGGGGAGGGGGGGACCTTTTGTAGTGATAATCAAGGTGGGCCATTTCCAGCAGTTGACAAGAACATCTGAGGAACAGTGGGGGCGGGGGGGAATAAACAAGGGGAAATAGTTTTACTTTGTGTAATGACCCATCCACTCCCAGTCTCTATTCAAGCCTAAATTAATTGTATCCAGTTTGCAAATTAATCCCAATTCAGCAGTCTCTCGTTGAAGTCTGTTTTTGAAGTTTTTTTTGAAGAATTGCAACTTTTAGGTCTGTAATCGAGTGACCAGAGAGATTGAAGCGTTCTCCGACTGGTTTATGAATATTATAATGCTTGATGTCTGATTTGTGTCCATTTATTCTTTTACACAGAGACTGTCCAGTTTGACCAATGTATATGGCAGAGGGGCATTGCTGGCACATGATGGCATATATCACATTGGTAGATGTGCAGGTGAACGAGCCTCTGATAGTCTGGCTGATGTGATTAGGCCCTATGATGGTGTCCCCTGAATAGATATGTGGACACAGTTAGCAACGGGCTTTGTTGCAAGGATAGGTTCCTGGGTTAGTGTTTTTGTTGTGTGGTGTGTGGTTGCTGGTGAGTATTTGCTTCAGGTTGGGGGGCTGTCTGTAAGCAAGGACTGGCCTGTCTCCCAAGATTTGTGAGAGTGATGGGTCATCCTTCAGGATAGGTTGTAGATCCTTGATGATGCGTTGGAGAGGTTTTGGTTGGGTGCTGAAGTGATGGCTGAATTGGAATTAATTTGCAAACTGGGTACAATTAACTTAGGCTTGAATAGAGACTGGGAGTGGATGTGTCATTACACAAAGTAAAACTATTTCCCCTTGTTATTCCCCCCCGCCCCCACTGTTCCTCAGACATTCTTGTCAACTGCTGGAAATGGCCCACCTTGATTATCACTACAAAAGGTTCCCCCCCTCCCGCCCCCACTCTCCTGCTGGTAATAGCTCACCTTAAGTGATCACTGTCCTTACAGTGTGTATGGTAACACCCATTGTTTCATGTTCTCTATGTATATAAATCTCCCCACTGAATGCATCCGATGAAGTGAGCTGTAGCTCGCGAAAGCTTATGCTCAAATAAATTTGTTAGTCTCTAAGGTGCCACAAGTACTCCTTTTCTTTTTGCTAAATGAGTTACTTATTGTTCTGTAGTTAGATCTGTCAGTTTGTCTTTGCAGGCCGTATTTTCCAAAGTCATGAGTTTGTGAAGCAATATGCCATTTTGGAGGGAATATTCTAGTGAGCTAAGTCTTGGGGAAGTAAGTCTTTCTGCAAGAGGCTTGTAATGCAATGAAATTTATTTTTTAAAGTATTAAATACATCAATTTTTAAAAAGCTGGTGAAAATGCACTTTTGCAGTCTGGTTGCAAAATGAGTGTAAATTATATTTTATTTTAAATCAAATATTAAATTGTTTTAAAATGTTACAAATTAAAAGGTCCAGTCCTGGAAACACTTACTACTGGTATAGTATATGTAACTGGGAGTAGTCTGATGTTAGTGAGACGTCTCACAGTATATAGTAAGCACTATGACCTCTACTCTTCATAGGTGGACCTTACATCTATACTGAGTTCTATGGATTTCAGGGGTCTGCTAAGTACATCTCATGGCAGAATCGGGTTATATCTGCTGATGTTTGTGAGATTGGGCTTTAAACTAGGTATACATCTTCTATTGGAAGCAGCAGCTTTCATTGATTTCAGTATGACCAGTACCTCACCCTAAATTATTTGTTAGCTATTACTTTGAATGTTGAGTTTTAAACGAGAATGGGTTTTTTCATACAGAGCTATGGACAAGTTATTTTTAAGATGAAGCCAAGCAAACTCTTAACTATATTACAGATTCTCCTAGTTATGAAAGAAGTGAATAAACTCCTGGTTATTTAATCAAGATGTTTAAATGGATATCCTTGTAGTTACTGTGTTGGATTTTTTTTTTTGTGTGTCATTGCAAGACTGCCTTCCCCCTTCATCCCCCATTAGTAAACACTTTCCTTAAATTGCAAACAATTAGAGTTTGAACTAATCTAAAATAAAGTTGTGCAGTGCTGACTTGATTCAATTTTAGTAACATCTGATTTTTGTTTTTCTCCTTTGAGAGCAGTATTCTTTAGGCTGCTCACAAGACCACAGCAGGAATAGTGGAGAGATGCTGTGACACACCCATGAACCCAAATCAAAGGTCTAATTTTAGGCCTAGCAGCCTTGGTAACATCCCTTTAGAGTACAATCTTGCAGTTATTCTATGCAGGTAAATCCCAGTGGAAGTTGCTGAGAGTTTGTATACAGAATGATTGCAAGATCTAGCAAAGGAGACAAGTTAATTATTTTTTTCAGTTTCTCCTTCCTTTACCATTTTTCAGAATTGCAGTTCTTGTATCTTTTTTGTAGATACCTATATCTTCATTTACAGTAGTATACTGGAATTTTAAAAGAAACCCAAACTCTTGAATGCAATTCCAGGAGAATAATACAAATGATTCCAAAATACAAAGAAGTAATTGTTTTATACAAGCAACAGAATATTTTAAAATTTTTTATTTTGAATATACTCTGAACTTGTTGCACAGAACCAGACGAATAATTTAAAAAGACTTTCTGCATGTTCACAGAAAATAGGAGAGTTAGGTACAGGTGGGTGTAATAACACTGCTTTTCAATCAGTAGTAATGTGATAATTTCTTACAATTTTGCTATAAAAATCTAAAGTGGTAAAATCCATTTCCTTGACATTTAGGCAAAAGCCAAGTATAGTACAAAATTAATATCATACATATCTATAGGAGAACTTTTTCAGAGGCAGAGAATTGGAATCAGTCTTAAATTGTTATATAAAATTGGCAGATGGGCTAAAAGGCAGACATAATATCTAAAAAAAAAAAATTGTTTTTTGGAAACTGACTAGATTTCAAGTTGACAGTATCCCATTAAGGGGGAAAAAAAAAAAACATTTTCCTATTTTAATTTTTTTCTCTTCCCTGTTGGTCTATGATTCCCTGTTTGTGTAGGTCTTTCATACTAAAGTATATAGTTTTTTTTACCTTAAAATTAGCTAATTTACCATAGTACATTTTTAGTTACAAATTCTAGAGTCTACTGGTAGGTGTAGTATTCAAAAGTGGCATGCTGGAAATTAGATTTTGTACTTTGGTCTCCTGGACTTACAGTGTGACACCATTATCTCTTCTTTTTAAGAGAGGTTAATGGGAGCAAGGTGGAACAATTAATGGGAGGCTGTACTTTGTTCACAAATCTTAGCAAAATAACTCTTATCTTCCAGCAATGAGTATTGCTACTCCAAACGACAAGATCCAGTAAAAAAGTGAAACAAAATTGAGTTGAGAGACTGACTAAAAGCTTAAAATTAACAAAGTAATATGCCATAATAGTAAGCTGAAAGTAAATCAAATGAAAAAAATGAATATATCTTTAACTCAGTTTTGAAGAAAGTTTTATTATTTCCTGGCTAGTTGTCTAATCCTTCTAATTTTCTGTCAACAATCCTCATGCTTATTTTGTAGCAAAATGTTTATTTTTGCACACATTTAAACATACATGTTATTACATTGTAGTTATTTGTGTACTGTTATAGAAGGTGTGTTATCAGAAATCCAAGGAGTAGCCAAGTCTGCACAGAAGCTTAAGTTGAATTTTGTTATCTTATTGTTCCTTTCTTTGTTAATAAAGGAAAACCACAGGAAGAGGGTGAGTTTCTCTCCACAATGTGAGAGAGATTTTAGGGAACAGCAGATGTTCACACTTATTAATACTACAGAAGAACATTTTAACTCTGGTTAGTTTTTAAGTTCTGCTCTTAAGTGATATTTGTGATAACTGTAATTCTCCTATGATTCACATTATGGGATCAATCCGGCAATATATTGAGGTACTCATCTCCAATAGTAGCTCAATACCTTTCAGAATTGAGCCCTCTTTCTTTTTTTACTGTGGACATTCTAGTTTTATTACAGTCAGTGCCAAAACTTCCTTTGACTTCAGTAGGGCCAGGATTTAATCTAATGTGTTTTTGTTTAATGGTCTTTTCAGTAATCAATACAAAAGATTCATGTCCCAATAACTAACTGCAAATTACAGAGAGTTTGCATTCACAACAAAGAGGACATATTCACAACCAAAGGAATTGTGTACCATAAAACAGAATCACAGGGCACTGTATTATAATAGTTTTTATATCTGAAAACAACTAATGGATGGTACAAGTGTAATTACAGAGTCCCTGATGCTTCAGACACTTATACATGTAATCAGTGAGCCTAGTCACACTCAAAGTTAAACATGTATAAATGTTTGCAGGATTGGGGCCATACTCAATACAAAAATCTGTATTTTTATAACTAAAGTAATATTTTTAGCACTTTATATACAACTAAAGTACTATAAGAAAATGACTGTAGTTTGTCATTTTGTTGTGTGTTTTTTTTTTACTTTTATGAAGAAAAACATTATCTTCATTTTTAACTATTTTCCAATAAAATGTATGTGTTTCCTGGAAGTCTGCCTTTAGTTGTACAAATTGTTGCCATGATCCTGAAGCGACTTAAGAACATGCTTAGCTTTAAGCTTGTGAGAGTCCAATTGAATCCAAGGGAACTACTTACATGATTAAAGTGTATCATGTACATAGGTTTCTGCAGGGCCTGCCTATATTTTTACATTTTCAATCAATTGTATGTTTTCTCTGGCTCCTTACTTTATATTCCTTTATTAGTATCTGTCTTTCTAAATGTTTTATAACCTGTACACATTAAACATACATGGTTACATTATTTGTAAATATAGAAAATTAGTAGAGAAAAACTTAATTGGGAATTAGTTAAGCAACCTCCATTGATATACATTTTCAACCTTAACAGTTGGAATTTTTAAAATTTCTATAGACTGTCTTCCTCCAAAAACCAAAACACTGAAATGCTGCCATTTCATTCATGCCTTCTATTCCTATTTCACTTACTGTCATGCCATGAAAGTTACACATTCCAATCCCTAACCACACCTTTGTCTCCTTATAATTTGCATAAATTCATGTAAAGTTGAGACCATATTACTGTGAATATAAAATCCCATATCCTTTTCAAGGAATTCTATATCCAGTGTGTGATAACTAACATACAATTTTCCATTACTTTTTTCCTTTTTTTAAAAAAAATAAGCAGTACAAGTGTTAGTAAATAATGTTGGGAAACTACAGTTGCTTTAGGGAGGAAATGTGACTGATAGTTCATCACTTGCTCTGCCTTTGTTCATGGCAATTGACCAGAAGTAGCAAACTCAACCCCATTTGCAATCTCAGTTTCATTGGCTGGAAAGTAATGGAGGCGGAAACAAGGCTCCAGCCCTCTCTACCCACCTGTTCTGAGGGAAGAAGAAGGATAGTACTAGGCACCTGCTCTTCCACCAGCACTCGGACCCAAAATCTAGGGAGCTCTAACAGTAGTTCAGGTGGGGAATTTCTTACTCTGTTCCCAGCCTCATTTGCACCAGGCACAATCTGGTCAATAAATGTAAAATACCATATAGTCAACAGATTCTGTAATCACAAAGATAGTGCTTTGCTTTTTATTCATAAAAGTATCTTACAGTTTGAACAACATGTCACACCAGCCAAAACCTGACTTATCATAATGTATCCTGGGACTAAAGTACTGTTGAAATCTTTAGTATTAATTAAATAGTATACTATTTCTTTTATATACCTCTAATAATATATAATTTCAGATCACAAGAGGGAATTTCTAGGCAGTTATGCTTTTAACACTTTTTTTCAGGTAGCAAAATGGAAATCATAGTACTTTTGTGGTTTTAGGTAGATTCTGTATACACACTTTCAGCCTTAAGTGTTTCTTAACTATGGGCAAGATTCTAAAAGCCTTATGCATTTTGAGTAGCAACTTACTATGAGTGGGCCTGTTGATTTCAAAGTCCCTGGTTTACTGATATGCCTTTTATTATGATGGCTGCCCCTATTGACAGATCAAAGATTATTACCTTTTAAGGCTACTAGCTAAAAATAAATTTGAAACATATGTATTGCAAGAAATGTTACTGATAAACTTTAAGAATTTAAAAAATGGAAAATGAACAGCTAAGGCAAAGTAGAACTAATACTCAAATATCTTCACAGTTCATACTGTATGAATAACATCCAGTACGGGTATAAGATATTATGCATTCCAACAATAATCTGAATTCTGACCCTTTATCCCCACTACTTCAAAACTGATAGACGCTTGCATCCAACCACCCTACAAAATACATGCTGAATATGGGCTACAAGTAGCTCACCTACCACTTGTGTGTGGATCTCAGTGCAGAATTGGGCCTTAGTCTCCATAAAGAGTTCAGAAAAAACACCTTTCCTTCCACCTTGTGATTTTATTCTGAGACAAAGTGCACTTTACCTCACTTGCAATCCCTTGAAATCTCACTATATCTGCTCTTTATTTCTTGGTTAGTGAGTGCCATAAAACCAAGGTTAGTATTGTCCCTTTAAATTGATCTGAATGCTGTCTAGGCTTTAGGTCACTCGTAGGAGCTAAATGCCTGAAGCAGCTTTTGGGAAGCTAGATGTTTCATCATGAATTATTGTCTGTGCCAGCAGACATTTGAAGGTAACATGGCTCAGAGAAAAATCAATCCTTGAATACCAACATTTCTGAATAAGAGAAATATAAAATATTTATTTCACCCACAAAAGCTTTCTAAAAACTTCTCTTCTCACCCAAACAAAACAAGATGGGGGGAGAAGAGGCAGGGGGAAGAAGAGAGGTACCTTTGCCCTGAAAAGACTTCGCATAGTCTGTCTCATTGATCGGCGTGACAGGTTTCTTGAAAACTGGTGCAAGTATAAAACCCTTGTGTTTTTTACATTTACTTAAATACAATGAAAAAAAGTGAGGTGGGGGAAGATTGCTGAATTTTCATGGACAGTTCATTTGAAGGAAAGGTAATGGTTCAAATCACTTCCAGCCATTATGTTCTATACTATTACACACCTGGGAATGGATCAGTTTGTTCCTGTTGGGTGGTAGGCTCCACCACCAACAGTCCAATAACTGCATCTTCCAGCTGTAGAGCTCTCACATCATTATTCTTAGAATGCCCCAAAGTTCATGCGTTCAAAGAAAACACTTTTAGGAAGAGACTTTACCTTTCCCCCCAGGTCCACAGTTCACATTCCTGTCAACCCCCTTTCCACTTCTCTGACTACTACGGGGCTTCTTTATAAAGTTTCCTGATTGGGGTCAAGCTCTTAGCTCCTACCTGAGTCCAGGCATAAGATCTAGTATTGCTGTCACACCTTCCCACTTGGGGAAGCAGGATGAATTAGCAGGAAATGAACTCCGCATATGCTGAAATCAATAGTTCTTCCACCCCATATTAGTTCTTTATCTGAGTTGTTTATAATAAAGAGGCAAGATGGGTGAGCTAATATCTTTTGTTGGACAAATAGAAGATATTACTTCACCCACCTCGTCTCTCTAATAGCATGGGACCAACACGGCTACAACAGCATTGTTTATAATAGAGCAGTCTTGCAAAACCCCTATTTGCCTGCTCTCTGGGGACTAGTGGCATCAACTTCTGCAGACTCTAAAGGACGTGCTATAGTGTAGATCAGTGGTTCTCAACCTATTTACTACCATTGTGGGCTGCATATGTAGGTCTCTCTATGTGTTATGTGGCCTGTATGCACACAATATATATACGTCCTCAGGATGTCACATGGGCCGCAGCTGTGTGCTGGTTGGGCTGCAAGCGGTCCATGGGCCACAAGTTGAGAACCACTGATGTAGACACTACAGTGATGGAAGAGTTTTTTCCATTGCTGTAGTAAATCCATCACTCTTTAGAGGTAGCAGCTAGGTTGACAGAAGAATTCTTGTGCTGACCTAAGTGCATCTAGGGCTGGGGGTGAGTTCTACTTAGTGACGTTGCACAGGGTATTAAAATTTTCACAGCTCTGAGCAATGTAGGTAGGTCAGCTTAAGTTTTAGGTGTAAGCCAGGCCTAAGCTGCTTTTTTTTTTTTTTTTTTTTTTTTTAAAAGGCTTCTAGCCTTTATAGTTGTAAAGAAAACCTTTAAAAATGTGAATCAAGTGTAATCACCTGCAGTTAGCAGGTGGTGGGAGAGCTGTTGTTGCTATTACCCTATGGAGCCTATAAAAGGAATTGTATTTACCCTGTCCAGTTCAACAGCAGCGGGAGTAAATGCCATGGCTCCTGAGCCCGGGGGAGGAGTAAACTCTAGTGATTCTTCCTGAATCCTCTTTTGTAAGAACATAGGAATTGCCATATTGAATCAGACCGGTATGCCAGGTAGTCCTGTATCCTCTCAGATAGTGGCCAATAGCAGGAAACTCAGTGGAAGATGCCAGAAAAAATCCCTACAAAAAACCAAAACGTTGCAGTCGGCAGGTATGGAATAAAATTTTCCCTCCAGGAAAATTTCATTCTAATCCCTAACAGTTGGCTTCTGCCCTGAAGCAGGAGGATTCCTCTCCTTTCCAAAGTTTGTGTTTTTTTTTTAACATTTAATCCCTTTTTAGGCCAAGCTTCTTCCCTTCTCATCCCTGAATACTATTCCAGAACACCCCAGCTCCCCTGCCTTACAGCCTCCTATTGCAGGCACAGTATCTTCCAGCCCAGTTCCACAGTCCTCTTCCCAGGCCCAGGAAGAACAGAAGACACCTGGCTTTCATTCAGTGTGTGACTGAGTTGGTAGGGTTTGAGTAGTGAGTTAATGGTGGTTGGCTGGTGTATGTGAATAAAAGTTTGGAAGTATGTATGACAGGAAGAATGGAAAAGTCTGGTGTGAAGTATACCTGTGTAAGACAGTACAGGTGCCTGTGTCAAAGAAGAGTGCGTAAGAAAGAGAAGGAGGGCCAGATTCTCTCCTGATGTAAATTGGTGCAGCTCTGTTGGCTTCAATGTAGCAACAATTTGGACTAGAACATCCAGGAGTGTGTAAAATGGAGTATGTCATGGGTACTGGCGGGGTGTTTTGAAGGGGTGGGGGAGAGAGAGAGAGAGAGAGAGAGAATGATTATATGAAGGTAAAGGAGTTAAAAGACCATATATTTTAAATAGTATTCATCAGTGTTAATGTTCACACATGAGCTTAAAACTGAATGTTAATCTCTTCTGCTTTATGAAGTTCACTAGGGACCAATATCTACCACCCTTACTCACATTGAGCAGCACTTCACTATGTTGTTTTCTTCATTGTGATTATTCAGTGCGTGAGGGTGCAGAATCTAGTCCTGTGTTTGGACAATGAAAATTAACTCGTTAGTCCCTAGAACAATGCTGTAGTATTGTGTTGCAAACAGTTGTAAGGGGAATGTTTAAATCAAATAAATCTCTTTTCAGCAAAATATAAAATATTATAAAAACTATTTCTTTTAATATACTAGGTTTTATAAAATCTTAGGTTTGGAGAAGGTTTCAGCCATTTTAATTCAAGTTGTAATGATCAAGCAATTAGGTTGTTTAAAGTTACTGCAGCTAGGTAAGCCACTTATAGGACATTGTTGGGTAGTTTAGTTATAAAATCTGGCTTACTAGCTTCTAAATGTCTGTTTTTATAAGTATTAACTCTTGATTATGTAAAGAAAACAAAATTATATCAATTACAGTGAAATAAAAAATATAAAGCTAAGTACAATATAAAACTATAGTCATAATATTTTACATTTCACTGCTTTCTGTTGTACAAAAATGCAGAGAAGAACGCAAATAGGAAACAAAAACACGCTATAGGAAACAAATAGCTTGATTTTTAATAGGGCTGTCGATTAATTGCAGTTAACTCACGCGATTAATTCAAAAAAGTTAAAAGCGATTAAAAAAATTAATCACGATTCATCACACTGTTAATAGAATACAAATTGAAATTTCTTAAATATTTTGATGTTTTCTACATTTTCAAATATATTGATTTCTATTACATAGAATACAAAGTGTACAGTGCTCACTTTATATTTTTTATTACAAATATTTGCACTGTAAAAATGATAAACAGAAGAAAGTATTTTTCAATTCACCTCATACAAGTACTGTAGTGCAATCTCTTGATCATGGAAGTGCAACTTATAAATGTAGTATTTTTGTTACATAACTGCACTCCAAAACAATGTAAAACTTTAGAGCTTACAAGTCCACTCAGTCCTACTTCTTGTTCAGACAATCGCGAAGAGAAACAAGTTTTTTTACATTTATGGGAGATCATGCTGCCCACTTCTTAATTACAATGTCACCTGAAAGTGAGAACAAGCATTCACATGCCACTGTTGTAGCTGGTGTCGCAAGATCTTTACGTGCCAGGTCGCTAAAGATTCATATGACTCTTCATGCTTCGGCCATCGTTCCAGAGGACATGCTTCCATGCCGATGACGTTTGTTAAACAAAACGTTAATTAAATTTGTGACTGAACTCCTTGGGGGAGAGTTGTATGTCTCCTGCTCTGTTTTACCCACATTCTGCCATATATTTCATAGCAGTCTCGGATGGTGACCCAGCACTCGTTTGTTTTATAAGAACACTTTCACTGCAAATTTGATAAAATGCAAAGATGATACCAATGTGAATTTCTAAAGATAGCTACAGCACTTGACTCAAGATTTAACAACCTGAAGTGCCTTCCAAAATCTGAGAGGGATGAGGTGTGGAGCATGCTTTCAGAAGTCTTAAAAGAGCAACACTGATGCGGAAACTACAGAACCCAAACCACCAAAAAAGAAAAATCAACCTTCTGCTGATGGCAGACTTGACTCAGATGATGAAAATGAACATGCATTGGTCCGCACTGCTTTGGATTGTTATCGAGCAGAACCCGTCGTCAGCATGGACGCATGTCCTCTGGAATGGTGGTTGACGCATCAAGGGACATATGAATCTTGAGCACATCTGGCATGTAAAGATCTTGTAACGCCAGCTACAACAGTGCCATGCAAATGCCTGTTCTCGCTTTCAGGTGACATTGTAAACAAGAAGCAGGCAACATTATCTTCTGCAAACGTAAACAAACTTGTTTGTCTGAGCAACTGGCTGAACAAGAAGAAGTTCTGATTGGACTTTTAGACTCTAAAGTTTTACATGGTTTTATTTTTGAATACAGGTTATTTTTGTACATAATTCTACATTTGTACGTTCAACTTTCATGGTAAAGAGATTGCACTACAGTACTTGTATTAGGTGAACTGAAAAACAACATTTATTTTGTTTTTTACAGTGCAAATGTTTGTAATCAAAAATAAATACAAAGTGAGCACTGTACACTTTATATTCTGTGTTGTAATTGAAATCAATATATTTGAAAATGTAGAAAACATCCAAAAATATTTAAACAAATGGTATTCTGTTGTTGAACAGTGCGATTAATTGCATGATTAATCACGATTAATTTTTTTAATCTCTTGACAGCCCTGATTTTTAAACCTTACTTTGGCAGGTCTTCTGCTTTTACATATGCAGGTTAGCACGACTAAATCATGTAATTAGACATCCATTGGTATTAATTTCACCCACAATATTGTGAAGTTTGTAAGTACAAAAATGGAGGCAAGTTTTTAGAATCACAAGCCTAAATGTTTTTAACAAGCCACCATTCTGTGTCAAGAATAATGTATCCTTAAAATGCTGCAAAACAAAACAAGGCACATTGTTTATGCTAGTTTTTCAGCAGCATCAAGTTAATACAGCTCCCACACTGTTGGTAGCACATGCACAATGGTACAGAAATCAAAAGGGGAAGGAGCGATGTGGTAATGAGCAGAACTGTGGCAGAGAGAGATCTAGCCAAAAAAAGGAGAGAAATAAAGAAGTACTTACTCTTTTGGCCAGGTTTGTCCAATACTCAGAAATGAGCTAGTCCCAATGAAAGGAAGTCCTTCCTGATATATACAGTTGCATGGGGACAAGTGTATTGTCTAAGTAACATCTGATAAATTGTTCAGCAGTGACAGAGTTAACTGTTGATCTTTAAGCGTCAAAATTGCGCTTCTAAGTTAACTCCCAATGGAGTTGAAAGGAAATTTCACACTATTCTTAGGAATACCATTTCAGACTGCTTTGCTGCAGATGAAACAAGACCGCAGTTTATAATATGAAGACAGTCTTTACCACCCAAAAAGTAGATACTTCAGGGGGGGTTGCTTCTCTTAAATGACCGCTAAGACTCTGGAGATGATAAAATTTAACGGAGGACTCTTGTGAGGTGTGATCAACACT
The DNA here is from genome assembly GCF_965152275.1 of Natator depressus. Taxonomy (NCBI): domain Eukaryota; kingdom Metazoa; phylum Chordata; order Testudines; family Cheloniidae; genus Natator; species Natator depressus. Next base: position 242,286,644 of record NC_134235.1, on the reverse strand, counting down.
GTCACCAGAACTTGTCTCCAGCTAAATCCTTTGGTTTCTCTTCTTGTGTTGGCCTGATGCAGCCTATTAGAAACACAGCTCACTAGGATAGCACACCTTTATGCCCATCCCTTGACTGAAACTAAGGTCTTGTCTTTTGGTATAGCTGCAGTGTACAGTTAACCTGGGCACTTAACTTAGTTTTAGTATTAATCTTCCTGTCCACATAGAAAAACTTCTGACCCAGGATTGGAAATGTTCTAAGGTAGCTTACCTGGCTGTAGGGAATGGGGTTAGAGCCCAGGCTCCACTTTAACTTGGGCTGGAACCCATCCACTTTGTTGTGAGGACGTGAGCTAAATTGCTCAAGTGCTGATAGTCCTCCTGTTCGTTTCCCATAATTCCCCCTAAAGAAAAGATAGGTTCTCTCACAATTGACTGGGAAAGAATCCTTGAGTGTCTCAGCACAAAGAACCAGACAAATATGGGCAAGTGCAGAAACCAGGGTGGATTTGATTTAAATCACTAGTCAGGAAGACTCGATTTAATCATGGATTTCTACATAAAAGTGCATTCTTGTTTGTTATAACCTTAATACATATTCTTCACAACTCAGAAATAGATGTAGGTTTCATTTTTAGAAGGTACACACTATACACAGACATTTAAATTGTTTTTTTTTAACTAAAACATTATGTATTCTGGATTTTTTCCATCAACAGCAAACATAATATTTTAACAAAAACAAGCATATGAATTTTTGAATTTAGTTAAACATTTAAATTTTTTAAAATCAGGTTTGTTTTTAACTAAAATAATTAAATGAAACATTAAAAAAAAATTAAATTGAATGTCAGCCAGGTCAACATGAGAAACTTAAAATATTGGCTTCTCCAGCTAACTCGGTCGTCTTCACCTTCACTTTCCTGTTTCTTTTCCAGATTATGAACAAACCCAAGCTTTCCTGTTTTTTCAGGTCCCAAACGATTTCTCAATTTAGAATGAATTAGTCCAAAGGAAGAAAATATTCTTTCTACACCCGCAGAAGAAACTACTGCTGTTAAAAGGGAGATTATCACTTCAACAGACTCTGAATCCAAGTGCTTAAGTGACTTCCACTAGTTCACTGGTGTGACTTTTTTTTAAAAGCATCATCAGCAAACATACATTTCTTGAATGGTTCTTATTCCCAAACTGGGTCTCTTTTACAGCCTGCTGCCATTATAGGTTTTCCCTTCTAGTGAGAGAATGGTATGGTAGATCTCAAATCAATGAAGGCTACACTCAGAAAGACCTCAAGACTTCTGGAATATGCTGCTCAAACACTTTCACTTTTGTTTCTACTGCCTGTCCCTTTCTTCTCACATTTATCTCCAGACTTCTCCTCCTTGTCCAGATCTATTCCACTCCCCAGAAATCTTCTATTCATTGAACTTTTTGAAACTTTGCACTTTTAGAGAGATAAGAGACTGACTCTGTACACAAATTTGTAGAGGGTTGAAATCTGTTATTTCTCACCTCTATATATTATTTATTTAAAAACATATTTGCTGTTAACAAGCATGTTATCTCTGGAGACACAAATCCACACTTTGAGAACTGCAAAACTAAGTATGTCTGATGGTTATAGATTCATAGATACTAAGGTCAGAAGGGACCATTATGATCATCTAGTCCGACCTCCTGCACAACACAGGCAACAGAATCTCACCCACCCACTCCTGCGAAAAATCTCTCACCTATGTCTGAGCTATTGAAGTCCTCAAATCGTGGTTTAAAGACTTCAAGGAGCAGAGAATCCTCCAGCAAGTGACCCGTGCCCCTTGCTACAGAGGAAGGCGAAAAACCTCCAGGGCCTCTTCCAATCTGCCCTGGAGGAAAATTCCTTCCCAACCCCAAATATGGCCATCAGCTAAACCCTGATCATATGGGCAAGATTCACCAGCCAGATACCCAGGAAAGAATTTTCTGTAGTAACTCAGATCCCACCCCATCTAACATCCCATCACAGGCCATTGGGCCTATTTACCATGAATATTTAAAGATCAATTAATTACCAAAATCATGTTATCCCATCATACCATCTCCTCCATAAACTTATCGAGTTTAATCTTAAAGCCAGATAGATCTTTTGCCCCCACTGCTTTCCTTGGAAGGCTACTCCAAAACTTTACTCCTCTGATGGTTAGAAACCTTTGTCTAATTTCAAGACTAAACTTCCTGGTGGCCAGTTTATATCCATTTGTTCTTGTGTCCACATTGGTACTGAGCTTAAATAATTCCTCTCCCGCTCCGGTATTTATCCCTCTGATATATTTATAGAAAGCAATCATATCTCCCCTCAACCTTCTTTTAGTTAGGCTAAACAAGCCAAGCTCCTTGAGTCTCCTTTCATAAGAAAAGTTTTCCATTCCTCGCATCATCCTAGTAGCCCTTCTTTGTACCTGTTCCAGTTTGAATTCATCCTTCTTAAACATGGGAGACCAGAACTGTACAACGGTACTAAAGACTCCTTATCTCTACTGGAAATACCTTGCCTGATGCATCCCAAGACTGCACTAGCTTTTTTCACAGCTATATCACATTGGTGGTTCATAGTCATCCTATGATCAACCAATACTCCAAGGTCCTTCTCCTCCTCCGTTACTTCTAATTGATGTGTCCCCAGCTTATAACTGAAATTCTTGTTATTAATCCCTAAATGCATAACCTTACACTTCTCACTATTAAATTTCATCCTATTACTATTACTCCAGTTTACAAGGTCATCCAGATTCTCTTGTATGATATCCTGGTCCTTCTCTAAATTGGCAATACCTCCCAGCTTTGTATCATCTGCAAACTTTATTAGCACACTCCCTCTTTTTGTGCCCAGGTCAGTAATAAAAAGATTAAATAAGATTGGTCCCAAAACTGATCCCTAAGGAACTCCACTGGTAACCTCCCTCCAGCCTGACAGTTCACCTTTCAGTAGGACCCGCTGTAGTCTCCCTGTTAACCAATTCCTTATCCACCTTTCAATTTTCCTATTGATCCCCATCTTTTCCAATTTAACTAATAATTCCCCATGTGGCACGGTATCAAACGCCTTACTGAAATCTAGATCCACTGCATTTCCTTTGTCTAAAAAATCTGTTACTTTCTCAAAAAAGGAGATCAGGTTGGTTTGCACAATCTACCTTTTGTAAAACCATGTTGTATTTTGTCCCATTTACCATTGACTTCAATATCCTTAACTACTTTCTCCTTCAAAATTTTTTCCAAGACCTTGCATACTACATATGTCAAACTAATAGGCCTGGAGTTACCCGGATCACTTTTTTTCCCTTTCTTAAAAATAGGAACTATATTAGCAATTCTCCAATCATACGGTACAACCCCTGAGTTTACAGATTCATTAAAAATTCTTGCTAATGGGCTTGCAATTTTATGTGCCAATTCCTTTATTCTTGGATGAAGATTATCTGGGCCCCCCCGATTTAGTCCCATTAAGCTGTTAGTTTCACTTCTACCTCAGATATGGTAATATCTACCGCCATATCCTCATTCCCATTTGTCATGCAACCATTATCCCTAAGATCCTCTTTAGTCTTATTAAAGACTGAGGCAAAGTATTTGTTTAGATATTGGGCCATGCCTAGATTATCCTTGACCTCCACTCCATCCTCAGTATTTAGCGGTCCCACTTCTTTCTTTGTTTTCTTCTTCTTTATATGGCTATAGAAGCTTTTACTATTGGTTTTAATTCTCTTTGCAAGGTCTAACGCTACTTGACTTTTAGCCTGTCTGACTTTATCCCTACATGTTCTGACCTCAATAAGGTAGCGTTCCTTGCTGATCCCTCCCATCTTCCACTCCCTGTATGCTTTCTGCTTTTTTTTAAATCACGTCTCTGAGGTGCTTGCTCATCCAGCTTGGTCTACAACTCCTGCCTATGAATTTTTTCCCCTTTCTTGGGATGCAGGCTTCCGATAGCTTCTGCAGCTTTGATTTAAAATAATCCCAGGCCTCCTCTACCTTTAGATCCATAAATTCTTCAGTCCAATCCACTTCCCTAACTAATTTCCTTAATTTTTGAAAGTCAGCCCTTTTGAAATCAGAAACCCTAGTTGCAGATTTATTTTTGTTAATCCTTCTGTTGAGTTTGAACTGAATTAGCTCATGATCACTTGAGCCAAGACTATCCCCTACAACCATTTCGTCTATGAGGTCCTCACTACTCACCAAAACCAAACCTAAAATGGCATCCCCTCTAGTCGGTTCAGCAACTCCTTGAAGAAGGAATCCATCTGCTATCGTATCTAGGAAAATCTAAGCCCTATTATTATTACTAGCACTTGTCCTCCAGTCTGTATCTGGGAAGTTAAAGTCTCCCATGATCACGCAGTTTCTATTAGTATTTACTTAATTAAAAACATTAAAAAGGGCTCTATCCATATCCAGATTAGATCCCGACGGTCTATAGCACACCCCAAGCACTATCCCAGGGGAGGCTCTAATAGGTTTTTTCCCCCAACGTAATTTTTGCCCAGACGGACTCTGTCTTATCCATTCCATCGCTTCTTATTTCTTTACATTCTACCTCATCATTGATATACAATGCTACTCCACCACCTTTACCTTTATTTCTGTCTTTCCTAAACAGCACATACCCTTCAATACCCATAGTCCAGTCATGACTACTATTCCACCATGTTTCTGTTATCCCTATAATATCTGGTTTCACTTCCTGCACCAGTAGCTCTAGTTCCTCCATTTTGTTACCTAGGCTCCTCGCATTGGTGTACGAGCATCTTAATTTTTGCTGTTTGGCCTCGCTCACATTCTGTACCCTATTAGGCACGCTCATTCTACAGCCAGTATAACCTATTAGACTGGTATCCACACTGCCCTTCCTCCTTATATACATTCTCCTACTCACAGCTGTATCCTTTCTTACTTTGTTTTCTTCCCTCTCAATGCTAAAATCCAGCGTGGAGATTACCTGGACATCTCCCAACTATCTCTCCCAAATTCCTAGTTTAAAGCTCTCTTAATCAGTTGTGCAAGCCTCCATCCTAGAAGTCTATTTCCTTCCCTACTCAGATGAAGTCCATCCCGAGAGAACTGTCCTCTGTCCATGAATGCCTCCCAGTGGCCATACATCCCAAAGCCCTCCTTATAGCACCACTGCCTAAGCCATCTGTTGATCGTCATAATCTTGTCACACCTTTGTTGCCCTTCTCTAGGAACAGGCAGAATCCCACTAAAGATCACCTGAGCCTCGATTTCCTTAAGTGTCTTCCCCAGCCTAGCATAGTCTCCCTTAATACTTTCCAGCGAGAATCTACCAGTATCATTTGTTCCCACATGAAGGGTAGTTAGGGGTTCTTTCCTGCTCCCTTTAGGATCCTTTTCAACCTCAGGTCTACATCCAGTATCTTAGCACCTGGAAGACAGCATACCTTTCTATTCTCTGGATCAGCTCTGGTTACAGGCCTGTCTATTCTTCTCAGTAAAGAGTCCCCGATCACATAGACCTGCCTTTTCCTGGTGACGGTGCTATTCTCCAGTCTATCCCCTGTTCCCTCTGGCTGCAAGTTCTTTCCATTCCTATTTTCCCTTGTTAATCCTCTTCAACCTATCTATATCCTCCTGGGGCTCATATTTGGTATAGTCTCCATTACTCTTCCCCTTTTCCTATAGGGCTAGCGGCTCTTCTCTTCTTCCTTGCCCTTCCACCTTCAGTGACTACCTGCTGAGCCCCTTCTTCATTTTCCAACTCTGCAAACCTGTTCTTGAGCTGTATTTCTCCTTCACTAGCCATCTTTTCCTCTGCCTGGTTCTTTTAGTCACATGCTTCCACTGACCACTTTCCTCACCCAGTCGCCCCTCAGAATTCCTCAGTCCTGCTTCCATCTGCAAGTCTGAACTTTTCCCTTCAGATACCTCATATCTTTGCTCCATAATCTGCTTGAACCCCTTTCTAAACTCAACCAGACTTTCCACCTGAATCTCCAAACCTCAGATCTTTTCCTCCCATCAGCTCTATCAGACAACATTTCATGCAGACAAAACTCTTACCAGGTACCCCCTCCAGGATCATGTACATACCGCAGCTTCCACATCCAGTCATCTTCATTGTGTCTTCCACTATATGACAGGTTTCAGAGTAGCAGCCATGTTAGTCTGTATCCGCAAAAAGAAAAAAAGAGTACTTGTGGCACCTTAGAGACTAACCAATTTATTTGAGCATAAGCTTTCGTGAGCTACAGCTCACTTCATCGGATGAATCCGATGAAGTGAGCTGTAGCTCACGGAAGCTTATGCTCAAATAAATTGGTTAGTCTCTAAGGTGCCACAAGAACTCCTTTTCTTTCCACTACATGAGTCACTCCTACTGCTGCCTCTGTATCTGTCATAGCCTTCCCACCTAAATCCTGTTAATCTGGGAAACAAACCACACCAAAACACCACCACCCACAGCAAAAAACAAGCACCACAATACAAACTCCCCTATTTACAGCTCTGTTTGCTGGCTCCTGTGCTGCCACACCTGTCCATGCCACTGCCTGACTGGCTGGCTACCTTTATAGGACCCCTAGTCAGAGAAGGCCCGCCCCCTTGTCAGCTCAGACTGAACACTGAGTCTGATTGGGTAGATAGAAAGATTAACCTAAATAATCTATACAGAAGCCCCTGGAACCCCATAAGATTGGGTCCCTAATCCATGAACTATTGGAACTCATTTACAAAACTTTCTTAAACATTACATGAATATATTGTCTCATACAATAGAATTAGAATTTATAATCCCTTTCCCATGATGAGATATCTTTGAGTTATAATGTATTTTAATTAAAACTATCTGTAGATAGGTTTTTTCCTCAAAAAGCATTTTATCAAAAATACTGATTTAAATTAAAAAAATCAATTTTTTTTATTTTTTTTTTAAAAAAATCATTGATTTTTATCCACCCTGGCAGAAACAGAGGGGACACAGTAACATGGGTAAGGCTTTTCATTGTGGCTGTTCACAGCAGGACTAGGCTAATCCAGGTACCAACCACCTAGGTTGGTTGCAGTGTAGACATAGCTTTTACACACACGCCCTATACACAAAACCTCTTCAGTATGTTGCTTGTGCCTGCAATCAGGGCAGCTATCTTATAGGGAGCTGGTCTTATATAAGGAGACTTTGAATTAACTTGCTTCAAATGAGTTTGTTTCAATTGTTTGTATCTCCGCTATGGATGCAGTAACAACAACTGATGGCTGCTAGTCCTCCAGAGCCTTCCCATAATCCCCCAGAAAGCCCTACTGTGTGATCTATCTTGCCATCTACTTAGTAGGCTAGAAGTCATGATTGGGGTTACATTCCAGATTTTTTTTTCCCTTTTCAACCTGTCTCCTTAGAATTTACAGGCTTCTTTTCTCATTGGGGCAGACTGCATGAAATTACTGATACAACAGTAATTGTAACAAAAAAACCAGATTTACTACAAACAGAGAAAATGGAATCAAAACAAAAGAAACTGTTGGCTTAATATATCAGATTTACACTACTCACAAGCTAATCTAGATAAGACATTTTCAAGGTAGCTTGGAGGGGAAAAAGGAAAAGTGAATGTTTGCATCCCTTGAAAGCAATATCCTCCCTCTGTTCACTCAGATCTGCCTATCAGCATCACACAGGTTTCTAAAGAGATGTTTTCCCCTCTCTGTTATCAGCCTCCATCCTGATTAATCCTCTCCATCCTTTCCAAACTAGTTTTCTACAGTTACCTACGCGGACAATAGGTTTGGGGACTCTGCATTCTTTTAAGAAGACACACAGATGCTTTAATGATGATTAATAGCCATCTTGCAAAGGCCTAGCATTATTTCCTCTCTTGATTGCATAAAAACCTTTATAAACAGGAGGTACAGTAAATCCTCACTTAAAGTTGTCCCGGTGAACATTGTTTCGTTGTTATGTTGCTGATCAATTAGGGAACATGCTCGTTTAAAGTTGCACAGTGCTCCCTTATAATGTTGTTTGGCAGCCACCTGCTTTGTCCACCGCTTTCAGAAAGAGCAGCCCATTGCAGCTAGCTGGTGGGGGCTTGGAACCAGGGTGGACCAGCAGTCCCCCTATCAGCTCCCCGCTCCCCTAAGTTCCCTGTGTGGCAGTTGCCCAGCAGGCCACCAATTGCTGGCAGTTCAGCTGTCCCTCCCCCCACTTCCATGTGCTGCTCCTGCCCTTTGCCTTGGAGCGGCTCCCAGGAGCCTCCTGCTTGCAGTGCAGGGGAGGGGGGGAAGAGGGGAGCTAATGTCAGGGTGTTCCCCTCCCCCCCACTCCTGCCTCCCGCTTACTCCTTCTCCATATAGAGCAGGGTGGGGACATGACAGGGCTCAGGACGGAGAGAGATTGCTGGCCACAGCTGCTGTCTCAACTTTCTGATCTACTTAAAAAGGCAATGTATTTAGAGTGGTGTCAGTGTACTTAAAGGGGCATTGCGCATCTCTCCCTTTCTCCCACACACAGGGTGTGTGTCCCTGTCTGCCATGCTGTCTCCCCTCCCTCCATTCGTACTGCCTTGTAAAGTGTGAGGCTACATTAACAAGTGTGTTAACCCTTGAGGGCTCAGCCGAATGCTAGTTCATCTTTTAGCAGTAAGGCATTCCCTGGGAAATATCCCACCCTCTTCCACCCTCTAACTTCACCACCTCATCCAAGGTTCACAATCATCATTGCTGTGTACAGTATTAAATTGTTTGTTTAAAACTTATGCTGTGTGTATATACTCGTTCATAAGCCAAATATTTTTGGTAAAAAAGTGACGCATCAAAGAGCGGGGGTCGGCTTATAAACGGGTCTACACCAAAATTTGATGATTTTAAACTCTAAGAAATCACTGAATTGAATATCTAATACATTGTTGTTTTGCTTACCTGGAGCGTCTCCAGGCATGGAGCCCCTCAGTTCCCTGTGGCCACGGTTCACCATTCCCAGCCAATGGGAGCTGCGGGAAGTAGCTTGTCACTTCCTGCAGCTCCCATGGCTGGGAATGGCGAACTTCGGCCACTGGGAGTTGAGGGGCTCTGTGCCTGTGAACGCTCCAGGTAAACAAAACATCCCAACCCGCCAGCGGCTTACCCTGAGGGGCTGGGAGCCAAAGTTTGCCAACCCCTGAAATATGGGGTTGGCTTATGAAAGGGTCATACAGTTTTTACTGTTTTTACCTATCCATCCTGGGGGTCAGCTTATAAACAAACAGGCTACTGAACTAGTATATATGGTATATATAATATAGTTTTTTGTCTGGTGAAAAAAATTTCCCTAGAACCTAACCCCCCCTATTTACATTAATTCTTATGGGGAAATTGGATTCGCTTAACATCGTTTTGCTTAAAGTCGCATTTTTCAGGAACATAACTACAACGTTAAGCGAGGAGTTACTGTATGCCATTTTAGGTTATTGGGGTTTCACTTGTTTCAGGTACAGTGTGGAAGCACTTTAAAGAGAGCAGAAGGAGGGAATTCTTCATTTCCACAGAAGCATTATATTCTAGCTACCTATGTGGACCCCAGATTAAAAAAATTCCTTGGTTTTATCTGACTGGGGGAAAGAGATTTGATTTTTCAGTTGAACTATCTCTTTGCATGGCCTTATTTGGTTTTTATATTTTAAAAAGTGTGAAAATATATTTTTTAATGAAAGATTTATTGCGTATTTAGAACCAGCTTTACATTCAGTGTTGTCTAGGTCACATTCACACACAATCGTTTTCTTATATATCTGTAGTCACATAGCCTTGTCCATCTCATTTGAAATATTTTGCTAAATTCATCATATTATTCAATGAGTATTATATCAACAGCTCTGTTGCCTCATTGTTTTAATCTACTGCAAATCCAGTATGTAGTTTTGTTTTGACTTTCATTTGTGATATGTGATATCAGGAAGATCTGTCAGGATAGTTTTGCATGCTTCTACAAGAAAACAGGGACTTGAACTGGGGATTGCAATTCCAGAAGATAAGGGATGAGGAAGAAAACCATTGCTAAACACAGAGGTTCATGCATGCTAACTAGCAAGGGGGTAGAGAAATTAAGAAATAGGTGGTAGTAAAAGTAAATTTTAGTATGACTGATATATTTGGACATTTTGCCTAGTGGGAAAAATCTTTCTTTAAATAGGCTTGCGAGATTTTAGTTATTGAGTGACATCAAGAGTGAGAGCTTATATGTATTTTCAGCTGAAAGTATGTTTTACTGATTGAGGCGTGGCTTGAACAATGGAGACTTTCAGATTTGGAAGAGTAACAAGTGTCAGTTGTCCAATGTGACACCCTTGTGGTTGTGATGCCCAGAATATTACCAAACAAATGCATTAAATTATGTACAAGATAACAAAGAATGCTGAATACATTCACATTTCTGTGGCTACACTTAGGAAACAAAAGTGCTCTTCACTGTTTGAAATTACAGCCTTGTCGTTTTGAGCATTTCTGCCAAATTCCACTGAATTAATGAAATTATCTGGACGGCCAAACATCACTACAGATGCCTCTTAGCTATTGTTAAAGGAACCCCCAATTTTCTGACAGAATGTCAAGCTTTACTATAGCGTTTTCACCTTCATTTAAATGCTGCTCTCACTTTTTGTGTTTCAGACTACAACGTAAGTGTGAGGGGATCTATCACTAAAATGGCAGCTGCTGCTGAGACCCTTCACAGTCATGTTAGATAGTGAAACAGTGATAGATATTTCTATACTCTGTATTATAGTACATATTTATTTAGTTATGTAAAGCATTTTGACTAATCACAGCTGTTTTAAAGATCCCCTGACACTTTCTGCAAGAATAGGGATGTTAGCCCTGGTGTCCTAGCCAAGTTCCAATTTGTATAATTACATTCTGCCTACCTAAGTTCTCCCTGCAATTTCAACTGGATATTATTACTGTTATTTATTTACACAGCAGTGTGTATGTACATGGCAGTTTATAAAATAATAGTGCATGCTAAACAAAATCGCAATCCCAAATAATTTACAGTCTGTGTCTCTGAACGGATTCAGTAGAAAGAATGCAAAGTGGCACATATTTGAATAGGCTTCAGAACAGGTGGGTTTTCAGAGCTTTTGAAGTAAAAGAAGGAGGGCGCTTAACATTTATGGGGACCTTTTCGAAGTGTAAAAGGAACAGGCATGAATGAAATAAGGCATAGAGGTGAAAGAGACAGAGGCAGCAGTCAGGAGAGAACCTGATATGGAGCTGGAGGAGCTGAAGGCAGAAATGTAGGTATAAGTGCAGTGGTATAGTTACCGAGTACTTTGAAAATGTGTAGAAGAAGCTTCACAAAATTCTTCACTTATTGACCTCAGTTGTTGTGTAGTGTGCACTGTAAAGCAGATGATATGTTGTATTGCGGATGGTGGCTATATTTCGTTGGTGGGTGAAATGATTCCTGTATTATATTTAAAACTATTTGATTCTTTTCCTTACAAATATTATTTCTTTGAAACTAAGATTTGGAAATGTGTATGCTGGCTTTTTGCACAGAGTGCACATAATTTAATGATAGTGGGTATCTTTATGCATGAGCTGGATATGGATTTTACACGTGCATCAACAAGAAAAAAAGTCAAATTATATGGGTGTTGTAGGCATGTGAATGGGATTTAGGTTATCTCAGATCTGCACATGGCAATCAATTTCTGGCACAGAACGCCCCTCTTCTATATGCAAAGACTGACTGCATGGTCTGCTATTGAGTTTGTTTTATACTTGTTTAAATAGTAGCAGGAACAACTTGCTGTATGTGTTCCTACAGCAGCAACTGTGTGGGAAAAAAATCCTGACACATGCAGAGAGAAGGGAAGGGGGCTGAACTGAGGAAATTATGGTTATTTCTAACATCTGAACTAGAAAAACTGGGAGCAATTAAAGCTGCGAGTTAACTCTCAAAACACTAATTAATACTAATAAATTATTTGTAAGTCTGTAAGAAGGTTGTGATTTTTTGGTTCAAAAGTTGCTACCATAGTTTTGTTAAAGTTGTGGTTTTGGTGTGATCAGTTCAACTACCATTAAAAAAAACAAATACACATACACACAAAATAGAAACAGGTTGCCAAATGTGAATAAGTGACATTGCAACCTAGCACACAAGGTCACAATGCCACTCAAATTTGCAGCAACTATAAAAAGTTGCAGTTGTTGTTTCCACAACAAAATTGTGGCCCACAATTTCTTACAGCCTTAATCATTTATAATGTGTGAAATTAATTTACAGAGGGATATAGGCTAATCCACCATTAGACAATACTGTACCACCTTCCTCATTTATAAAGGTTTCTCCCCATAATCAGAATGACATTTGTGACAACTGTCCCTGTACCTTTCCAGAAAAACTTAACATACTCCTCCATGGATGTCAGACATAGAGTTCACAGGCTGCACCAGGCCCATTTGATGTATTTATTAGAGTTGGTTGGAAATTGTTTGTTGAAACAAGAAAGAAAAGGAGTACCTGTGGCACCTTAGAGACTAACCAATTTATTTGAGCAAAAGCTTTCGTGAGCTACAGCTCACTTCATCGGATGCTGAATGCATCCGATGAAGTGAGCTGTAGCTCACGAAAGCTTTTGCTCAAATAAATTGGTTAGTCTCTAAGGTGCCACAGGTACTCCTTTTCTTTCTGTGAATACAGACTAACACGGCTGCTTCTCTGAAACCTTTGTTGAAACAGTTTTCCATTGAAAAATGACATTTCAACTAAACCAAAAAATTCTCCAAAACTCTATAGATTTCACTGAAATTTTTGCCAAAAACAGGTTTTTACAGCATAGTGTTAATTTTTCAAAAACAAAAATTGTTTAGGGAAAATTCTGAAATTTCCAAAGTGAAATTTTTGTTTCAAGAATTATTTCATTTTCTGTTTTCATATAACTTATTTTTTTCATTATTTCATGAGATGTCAGTAGTGTATAATGTCATATCATGTCAAGTCAAGTAACATGAGATATTATTGCACATTGCTACTGACACATCCTGTTCTGCAAAATGACATAATATAATACTCAAAATATTGTTAATTTTTATATTGTTTTATTTTTATAGTATTTTAGTTTAACAATCATTAAGCGTGGTTGCTATTTAGTGTTGATTGAAACCTCTTATCTTCTTTTCTAGATCAGTGGCTGCTGACTGTGTTGCAATTGAACAGTTTGACACTTTAATCTAGAAAAGAAGATAAGAGGTTTTAATCAGCACTAAATAGCAACCACCCTTCATGATTTGGAACAAAAACATAGTTCAAAATGTTAAAATTCCCTCTAAAATGGAAGTTCCGAGTTTTGACCTGCTCTTGTATCTGTGTGGCTTCCATGACATGTTTAGGTTGCCCAAAATCTGCTTCCTTCCTTCCTTTCTTTTTCTTTTCTTTTGTTAAAGGCAGTATCTGGCCCTAATAGTTGTGAAGAAAAAATTTCATCTGTGAACCCAGAGTAATTGCTGGAGTGACATATGCTGGAGTGTACAGACAGCCTGAAACAATGACTGAGAAGTGTTAATAGGGTAACCAGACTGCAAATGTGAAAAATCAGGACAGGCGGTGGGGGGTAATAGGAGCCTATATAAGAAAAAGACCCAAAAATCGGGACTGTTCCTATAAAATCGGGACATCTGGTCACCCTAAGCATGAATTCGTTTGTGTACTAATAATGTCATTGGGGTGTCAGTTCCAAAATCCAATGCTGCCATTTCAGTGTCAATATTAACTGTTTTAGTGCTGATAATTTTTCCGTTGGAATAGGGAAGAGGATGGGAGTGAAGCCCACAAGAGGAGGTTGGAATTGAGAGTTGCTTTAGGGAGGGAAATGCAAAGGGGAGACAGACTGGGAAGAGGGAACGGAACTGAAAATGGGGGAAGGCACAGAAACAAAGGGCAGATGAAGTAGCCATAAAGGGGAGCCTGTTTTTTTTCTGAGTGATGCTGAATGCAACAGTAAGATGCTGAATTCACAAATTCCTAAGAATTTAGTTACAACATAAAAGTCCAGGTTTCCGTTGATCTCTCTGTGAATTTCCCAGTGACATCAGTGGGAGACTACTGTGCATTGAGAGAAGTCTACAGTCTTAACGTATAACCTGACCCATTGACCATAATTTAACATGGAATTAGGTCCTTGGGACTGAATGAGTTTGGTACCTCTGACCTACCCTGGGCAGAGCTTCCCAAAACCAGGAATGGCAGAAGAGCCAATGACTTCATGAAGTCCACTAAGGATGTTGTTGCACCAATGTATTAGCTGTAAATTTTCCAGCACTTGAAGGAGTGGATGTCTAGAACAAATGTAGATTATATGTCTGGAAGATATACTCTAGCTCAACCATGAATTATGGGGCTTACATAGTAGAGAATAATTCACTGCACTGCAGGAATTCTTGGGTGAAATTCTGTGGTATTATGCAGGAGGTCAGAGTAGATGATTGTTCCCCTTTAAATCCATGACTCTACAAACTGTCCAGATTCTGTGGTGATGGGTGTCAATGCAAACCCCAAAGATAAATTTAGGAAAAACACAAGTTTTGAAAGATGATGGTCTCCTTTTCATTGCTCATGATGTAGTCTGACATCCTCCTCCATAACACAGGCTATAGAATTTTACTCAGCTGTTCCTGAATCAAATCCATAAAACATATTCTATTATGTAATATTGTAATAACCCCCACTTCCTTCCTCCCCCCTCCCCCCAAACACCTTCCATCATGCATCATTGGCAGGATTTTGGATCCTGAACTGTCAGCACTGCAAAACAAGAGTGCTGCCTCATTAGCTACAGGACTAATTACTAGATCCTGGATTTATCAATCTGAACTGCATGATCTCAGGAGACATTTGTATGTTTTACATTGAACTGTAAATTTAAATGGCTTGAATAGAAAACATGTTCAGAATAGTGACATGCTGATTAAGTAAAATGTTTTTAATAAAAAAAATTACCAGGAATGGATTTCATTAGAATTTGGAACAGACACTGTCAATTTAGAAATCACATTTCTGTCTAAAAATACTTCACCTAATATGATTACAAGTAACCTAAGATTACTAAAACTAAAAGAGATTAGAGAACAAAGCTATTTGTCTTTTCAGTTTAACAGATTTTCAAAGGTATTTAAGCTCCTAAAGATGCAGAAATTGCCTCAACAAGTTAGGTACCTAACTTCCATTTATGTCAATGAGAGTTAGGCACCTACATTGCTTAGGTCAGGGGTCTCCAAACTTTATGAGATGAGGGTCATATTAGATTTTTGAAGGGGCTTCGCGGGCCGAAGCGACTGTGAAAGAAATTAAATATATGCAAAATTGTTAAAACAACAACACTACTCTACTGTGTCAGTGTTTCATTAAATTCTAAATCAGGTGTAAAAGTTAATCAATGCAGTGCTTGCTCCCTGTGCCTGCTCCCCGTGCCTACTCAGCTGCAGCCTGCCTGTTTGCTTCTCCCTGTACCTGCTCGGCTGCAGCAACGACTCTCCCCTAAGTTGGCGCCCCTTTTGGGGGGATACTGGTTCCCAGAGGCACTCGCACCTCTGCACAGCTCAGCTGTGCTGCTGCCCCGTGTGAGCTGCTGCTGGCGGCCCCTCCCGCTGCCTGCTCGGCATGCCTACTCAGCTGTTCACTTCTCCCCTGTTGGTTGGAGGGCTGGACAAATGGAAGCCCTGGGCCAGATCCAGCCTGCGGGCTGTAGTTTGGAGACCCCTGGCTTAGGTGCTTTTGAAAATCCCACGAGGTGCATGTCTGCATCTTTAGGCACCTAAAACATTTGAAAATCTGCCCCTTGCTGCATTTTCTTTATATAATTAGTTTCACTGTTTTCTCCTATGCTGTGAGCAATTTCCTTTTTTCTTCTGTTCAGGAAGGTCCACAGATTCTAAATGAGTCACTTCTGCAGTGAGTGCTGGGTTTAGGAGGCAGACCTGTCAGTCACCAGCAGAGTGAGTGAAGCTACAACCTTTAATAATAGTAAATAGAGTACTCCCAATAATAATAAATATAACAGCTCTTATCTATAGATCTCCAAGTGCTTTACAAAGGAGGTCAGTATTGTTATCTCCGTTTTACAGCTGTGGAAAGTGAGGCATAGAGAGGTGAAGTGACTTGTCGGAGGTCATCGAGTGGGTCAGTGGCAGAGCAGGGAATAGAATCCAGATCTTCTGGGTCACAATCCAGTGCTGTAGCCACTGTTCTGATCTATGTCCTTAACTTTTTTTTACAGTCCTTCCTGTTTAAGAGCTCTGAACCTACAGAAGAAGAAAAAAAACAACAACAAGATCTGAATTTGGTAACCGGATCCTTGAGCTGTGTGTGCCAGATTTTGGCAGGTTGGCAGGGTTTCTTAATGACATTCTCTACTCCTTTGCTTCTGGCTTCTGAGGCTTACCACTAGCTCATCAAGAGTGACAAGCCAAAGAGTGAACATTTGCTCACACTGTTTTTCTCTGTATTGGAATGTACACATGAGGATCAGTTCTCTTTTTGATAAAGTGGCTGGGTTGCTCCATTGAACTGAAAGCTGGCCAGGGTTCCCCAAGACCATCCTCAGCCATGTTTGAGGAAGGTACTATAAATTAACATCCCTGATTCAGTTGAAATAAACCCTTTATGCAGGGAGTTCATCTCTCTTAAACTACTTGCTGCAACTAGCTCGGTGGAGAATTGCTCCTGATCTCAGTGGCTGGAGATTAGTCCCTCCAAGGAACTAATTAGCCTACCCTCAGGTTCAGAGCCCCCAGGTTTAAGACACATCTCTTCAGAGGATTTGCTGTCTTGGGCAAGAGAAAGAAACCTCAAGTCACAGAGGGAATTTCTCAGGGAAGGCAAAAGATATCTCAAATTCTCTCAAAAATAAGGGAACTCAACACTGTCAAATCTCTTTGTGACTCAGTCCTTCCAGTCAGTCTTTTTGGAAGAAGAACCAATATCAGACAGAATGGCAAAGACTCTGGTCTCCTGCAGACCCTAGGCAAAGTGCAGGTCTAAAGTACCAAAGAAGAGTGGGGATTTCTGCTTGTTTTCCTCAGAAGGTAGCCAGGTCTTTTTATTGCTGGCTGAAGGTCAGCAGGTATAGCGCCAGAAACTAAATCTCAGAATCAAACAGATTCATTATGACAACCAGTGCCAATCTGAATGAGATCTGCCACACATGCATGAGGAAGATCGTGTTCTGTTTGCCCATCTTTGGGCACAAAGACCTTGGTTCTCCATCCTGATCAGTGAGAGAACCATACCACCTATCTTCTTCTATCCTCACAGAAGGGACCTTTCCCTACAGGGTCCTATTCTACATGAAAAACCCACAAAGATCTAGCTTAGTTGCATGGATCTTGAAAGAAGACAGCTAAGAAAGAAGGTATCTCAGTAAATGGAGGGTATTCCTGCATCTATTTGGTTCTAGTTTTTCCCTTTCTGACAACACAAAATTAACAGAATTCCATTGTTTAGAATCTGTGGACTTCCCAGTGCAGAAAAGGGGACAATGTATCATTGCTTCCTGGAAATTTTCTTCTGTCTAGTAGGAAGGTCCACAGATTTGCCCCACCTGGGAATATTGCCATATGAAGGAACTATTCCTGGGTGAAAGTG
Organism: Natator depressus; assembly: GCF_965152275.1. Lineage (NCBI taxonomy): Eukaryota > Metazoa > Chordata > Testudines > Cheloniidae > Natator > Natator depressus. The sequence continues at coordinate 242,269,048 of NC_134235.1, read as the reverse complement.
ATCATGAAATGACAGAGTTCATGATTCTAAGGAATGATAGGAGGGAAAACAGTAGAATAAAGACTATGGAGTTCAAGAAGGCAGACTTTAGCAAACTCAGAGAAATGGTAGATAAAATCCTGTGGGGAGCAAGTCTAAGGGAAAAATGAATTCAGGAGAGTTGTCAGTTTTTTAAGAGACATTATTAAGGGCACAGGAGCAAATTATCCCAGTGGGCAGGAAAGATAGGAAGTATGGTAAGAGACCATCTAGCTTAATCAGGAGATCTTCAATGACCTGAAACTCAAAAAAGAATTATACAAAAAGTGGAAACTAGGTCAAATTACAAAGGATGAATATAAAAAAAACACCCCAACAACCAAAAGTGTAGGGACAAAATTAGAAAAACCAAGGCACAAAACCAGATTAAACTAGATAGAGACATAAAGAGCAACAGGAAAAATACAAATGTATTAGAAGTAAGAGAAGACCAATGGCAGGGTAGGCCCACTACTCAATGGGAAGTCAAAGATAATAACAAAATGCAGCAATGGCCAAGGTGTTAAATGTCCTTTTTGTTTCAGTTTTCACCAAAAAGGATAGCAATGATTGGACGACTAACATAGTGAACTTCAGTATAAATGGGGTAGGATCTGAGGCCAAAACCGGGAAAGAACAAGTTAAGAATTACTTAGATGAGATGTGTTCAAGTCGTCAGGGCCTGATGAAATAAGTCCTAGAATACTTAAGGAACTGGCTGAAGAGCTCTCTGAGCCATTAGCGATTATCTTTGAGAACTTGTAGCTAGAGCTCTGCAAATCTGCGGATATCCGCTTTGTATCTGCCGATATCCGCATGTGTGGATATCCGTGGACCATTTTTGCGGATAGCGGATCAGATGCAGATACAGCCGCGCAGGGCTCTACTCACTGGCAGTGCCTGGCCCACAGCGTCCAGCTCGGGCAGCCCAGGGGGCAGGGGCCAGCAGCCAGTAGCTGGGGGGCAGGTCGGAGTTGGGGCTGTCCAGCACCCACTCTCTGCGCTGCTTCCTGTCCAGGAGCTCAGGCCCCTTGGACAGTGCCGGCATCCCCAGCGTGGCCCGGCCCGGAAGCACTGGCTGCGCTCCCAGTCCAGGGTCCAGCCTGCTGGCTCCTGGGCAGCAGGGCCCGCTCCCGGCCAAGGGGATTGGAGCGGACGGAGCACCGGTGTCTCACCCCTCTGCCCCACTGTGATGCAACACGCACTGCTACTGACGTGTGCTGTCGCTCGGGAGCCCCCGGGAGAAGCATGCAATGCGACGCCCCTTCCCCACAGCCCCACCTCCGCGCTGCCCCTTCTTCTCGAGACTCTGCCCGCACACTGCCCCTTACCCCCAGTCCCCACCCTCATGCTGCCTCTTCCCTGCAAGACCCCACCTCCCCACTTGCTCCCTTCTCTCCTTCCCTCCCCCCTCAGTTGCTAGCCCTTGTGAGATGGGATGCGGATACAGGTAAAAGATGGCTAGCGGATCGTGGGTTGGATCCAGATCTGATGCAGATAAACATTTTTGTATCCATGCAGGGCTCTACTTGTAGAGGATGGGAGAGATCCCAGAGAAAGAGAAAAAGGGCAAATATAATACCTATCTATAAAAAGAGAAATAAGGACAACCCAGGGAATTACAGATCAGTCAGTTTAACTTTGGTACCTGGAAAGATAATGGAGCAAATAATCCAGCAATCAGTTTTCAGACACCTAGAAGATAATAAGGTGATAAGTAACAGTTCACATGGATTTATCAAGAACAAATCATGTCAAATCAACTTCATATCCTTCTTTGGCAGGGTCACAAGCCTAGTGAATGGGGGAAGCAGTAGATGTGATATATCTCTACTTTAGTAATGCTTTTGATGCCGTCTCACATGACCGTCTCATCAATGAACTATGGAAATAGAGCCTAGACAAACCTACAGAAGGTGTGTGCACAGTTGGTTGGAAAACCGTACTCAGACAGTAGTTATCAATGGTTCACAGTCAAGCTGGAAGGGCGTATCGAGTGGGGTCCCAGAGGGATCTGTCCTGGTCTGGTTCTAATCAATGGCACAGAGAGTAAGCTTATAAAGTTTGCAGATGATACCAAGCTGGGAGAAGGTACAAGCGCTTTGGAGGACAGGATTAGAATTCAAAATTATCTTGATAGACTGGAGAAATGATTTGAAATAAATAGGATGAAATTCAATAAGCACAAATGCAAAGTACTACACTTAGGAAGGAATAATCAATTGCATACATACAAAATGGGAAAGGACTGCCTAGGAAGGAGTATGGCAGAAATGGATCTGGGGGTTATAGTGGATCACAAACGAAGTATGAGTCAATAGTGTAACACTGTTGCAAAAAAAGCAAACATCATTCTGGGCTGTATTAGCAGGAGTGTTGTAAGCAAGACATGAGAAGTAATTCTTCCACTCTACTCAGCACTGATAAAGCCTTAATGTGACATTACCCATGGTAAAATCTGGAATGACGGACAGCTGTATTCCTTCGATTCTCTAACTTGGGGTGCCTTTTACACTGCTTTGCTGTGAGAGCAACCACTTCTGCTCTGCTCACACACAGCCTCCAGCATGTAAATCTCTCCCAGCTATACTGTATGAGTGCTATAGTGAGCCACTCATGAATTACATGCAGGGCAACACCAGCAAACTCCCAGTCCCAGACTTTTCCCCAGAAATGTGCGTCTTGTACTGCCCAGCACCCTCCTGGACAATACACAATGCACAAATCTTGTTATCCCACATGGAGTTTCGCAAACACTTCAATCCAAACAACAAAATACATGTAATAACTACAGAAAGACAGATTTTAAGTGACTACAAGTAATGAGGCATATAAGTCAGAATTGGCTACAAGAAAATAAAAGGTAAAATGCAACTAACACCTAACTTAAACGAAGTGTATACAAAGCAAAGATGTGTTTCACCACATATTCCAGCAGTCTTACTGGCTGAACCTCTTTCAGTCAGGATCTCTCCCCCAGTCCAGTGCTGCTTCCTTTGTTCTTCAGGTGTTGATGATGTCATGGGTGGAGAGCAAGGGAGGGATGCTTTGGGGCATCTGTCATCTCCTCTTATAGCCCTTTCTCTTGCACAAGAATCATCTCTGGCTGAATTCAGGAGACAGAAAGTCTGTGTGGCCAGGAACCTTAAGCTGCTTCTTTGTCCAAATGTAGACTTTTTTGCCCACACTTTCTGTCCTGCTGAAGGGTGGCCACTTAATTAGGCAATGGTCCATTTGAATTCATTGACATGTGGCTGAGGCGTTGGCTAACCTTTTGTCTTTGGGAAACTTGTTTGTGACTGCCCTACAGAACATATTGAAACATGTCTTGGTAATATCATAAAGTGGAATGATCAACAAATCATGAGTTTTCAAATGATACCTTATATTGTTATTATGCTAGTACAAAATGTCATGTAGTCCTGTAAGATGGGGTACAGACTATCACACTCAGTTGGAGTATTGTGTCCAGTTCAGGACACCACATTTTGGAGAAAGTTCAGAGGAGAGCAACACCCATGACTTAGGAGGAAAGATGGAAAAAGTTTTGTTTGTTTAGTCTGAAGAAGAGAAGATTGATGGGGGGACATGATAATATTCTTCAGTACTTAAAAGGTTGTTATAAAGAGGAGGGTGATAAATTGTTCTCCTTAACCATTGAGGGCAGGACAAGAAGTAATTAGCTTAAATTGCAGAAAGGGAGATTTAGGTTAGACATTAGGAAAAACTTCCTAACTGTCAGGGTAGTTAAGCACTGGAATAAATTAGCTAGGGAGGTTGTGGAATTTCTGTCATTGGAAGTTTTTAAGAACAGGTTAGACAAAAACCTGCCAGGGATGCTCTAGATAATACATAGCCGTGCCTCAGTGCAGGAGACTAGACTAGATGACCTATTGAGATCCCTTCCAATCCTACATTTCTATGATTCTGTTCTGTTCTGTGACTGGAAGAAATCATTTGCACTGCAATGAACTGTGTAATAGAGAAGTGTTCCTATTCACTTTAAAATTAAATGGTTATGATTTAGGATTATCTATAGTAGTAATTGTGGAAGTCATCAAACTGGTGGCATCTTCAGAGGGCAAGGATGATCCATGCATAGGATGCTACTCAGGAAACCCACATTCAATTTCCTGCTTTACCACAATGTTCCTGTGTGAGCTTGGTCAAGTTACTTAGTCTTCTGTGCCTCTGTTCTCCATCTGCAGAATGGGAATGATAGCACTTTCCTGCATCACAGTGGTGTTGACAGGATAAAGACATAACAACAGAATAAAACATTAAAGACTGAGTATCTTGGATACTATTTAATGGGGGCCATATACATACCTTAGATAAGGCAGATACTTCCATTTTACCAGTGATTAAGAGGTCTAGTCTGCTCAGAACTGGCTGAAAAGACATTGCTTAGGATCTGTGGACCTTCCTGCTAGAAGAAAGGAAATTTTGTATGTAGGAGTGATGTGTTTTGCGCGGGGGTGAGGGGGTGGGTGAAATAGGGGAATAAAAGTATTTGATAAAAATAAGAATGTAGCTGTAAAGGCACAAATATAAGGAGCGTGGACTCAGAGGCCAATGTACTACCCAAAGCTTACTGTTTTGTTGTTGTTGTTTTTTTAATGGCTAGACTTCAGGTAGTTGATGTGCTTTTAATAGTAGGGAGGATAAAAATGTGTTTGGACTATTGCAATGTCAAACAAGAGGCTCATTATTATTTTTGGGTACCTTTTTAAGAAGCCACAATATTGCAGATAGTAAAATTTGTTCATAGTAAACAGATGAAATGTTATTCCACAAAAGAAAAGCTGCCTAATAACTTGCAAGAGAGTGAGTCACAACAAACAGCATCATTAAAACTTTCCTCAAGAGAGAACAACTCTCAGCTGAAATTTACCATTATTTTAAAACTATTATTTCAGCCAGCCTGAACAGACTATTTCTCCTCTGGGAAACTTATTCATATTTTACTCTATATTTGTTTTTATTCCATTGTTTACCCTTTACCATAACTTAGATACGGTGCTGACATTAGCTATCTGTGGCCTCCATTGCAATGAGATTTGGAACTGGATTGACAGCTTCTTAGAATATGGATTATAAATGGCTCTATTGAAAAGTGCAAAGAGTTTCAGATCTCAGTAGAGGGCGGGTGCTGTAAGTGTAGACAAGTCCTTATGCTTTGAAAATTACTGTCCTCCTGTATTATATTGTGTGTCTCTGTCACATGTAGCTACATAAAAGTATCCCCTTGAATTTTCACTTACTTGCAATAAATACCTGCCTCTCCGACAGGGCCTTACATATATGTAGCCCCTTCCATTCTAGAATATTGAAACATTTTACAGATGTTAATGAATATATCCCAGTGAGGTAGATAAGCACTATTCCTGTTTTACATATGTTAAGTGACTTGCTCAATATCACACAGATTGCCCAATATCACACAGAAAATATGTGGCAGAGCCAGGAATAGAATCTTTCTCTGTCCCTTGTATAAACCAAAGGACAATCTTTCCTAAACAGATTAATCTGTTACTTTATTGAAGCCTGCTGTCAGCTACCAACCATGCATTGTAATCTCTGGTAGCATGATGACCAGAGATCCCAGGAGAGCCAGCAAGCTACCTGGCATGAGGACAAACAGCAGCAGTATTCAGAGACAGAAGACCCTGGCTCGAGGAGAATGAACAGAGCTAGGAACACTCAGGATCTGAAGATAGGCCAGTCAGGTAGTAGCAGAAAAGTCAGTAGGATCCTGCGTGCTTCCCACCTCCTTCATTCCTGATTTCTCTATTTCTGCGACTTACAGAAGGATCCCCCAGTTTGTTTTTCAGGTCAGGCATTCTTTTGTTTTTCCTCCTCCACCTTTGTGTAACCCCGAAACACAGGCATACATTTTTCTCATACTCTTCTTAAAAAATAAAAAAGAAAGAGAACGTTTTGGTTGAGACAAAACATGACTAATTTCAACAGACCTAAAGATGTGTTTGAAAATGTATGAATGAATGAAAGCGAGGCATTATATGGTAACTGAAACTATTTTGCATCCTCCCTGTTGTGATCACTACCAAATGAAAGCTAGAACTACACTTGTTTACACTGTAAACACAAATATTTCAGATGCCATATTACTTTTTACTATGTGCTGTGACATTCTCTCTTTGTTTTTCTGTTTGTATTTCGCAGTGTGGCTTGTTAAAATACACTAGTTTTATTTTAGTTTCTAGTCAGTATCACTTTGTGGTTCATTTTATGCACTAAGGTCATGCAGCAAGGTCTGGGTGACAAACAATTTTTTTTAAAGAAAGTTTGATAGATTAAAAGTATCATCTAGTCTTACTTTTTTGTTAAAACTCTGGGCTCTTTTTCAATTATTGATCTAATGAAGAAAGGAATTCCCTTAGCACAGGCTAGTGCAGGGGTCAGCAGCCTTTCAGAAGTGGTGTGCCAAGGCTTCATTTATTCACTTTAAAGTTTCGCATGCCAGTAATACATTTTAATGTTTTTTAGAAGGTCTCTCTCTATAAGTCTATATATTATATAACTAAACTATTGTCGTATGTAAAGTAAACAAGGTTTTCAAAATGTTTAAGAAGCTTCATTTAAAATTAAATTAAAATGCTGATCTTACACTGCCGGCCCGCTCAGCCCGCTGCCAGCCTGGGGTTCCGTTCACCTAGGCCAGCAGCAGGCTGGGCAGGGGCCTGCGGCCAGGACCCCGGCTGGCAAGGGGCCGGTAACCAGAACCCCAGACCAGCAGCGGGCTGAGCGGGGCCGGCGGCTGGGACCCCAGCCTGGCAGTGGGCTGAGCGGCTCAGCCCACTGCCGCTCAGCCCGCTGCTGGTCTGGGGTTCCGTCCACTGGCTCCTGCCAGCCAGGGTCCCGGCTGCCGGCCCCGCTCAGCCCGCTGCCGGTCTGGGATCCCGGCCTTGCCCACATAGAGTGGGTACTTACCTTCTCCCTGGTTCTAGCTCATTCTCTTCCTCTCTCTCTCTCTGCACTGAGCTGAGAGTGGGAGTGCACTGAGCACAGGGCTGGGGGTGAAGGAGCAGGCTGGGGTGTGGGGTCTGACAAGGAGCTAGAATGAGGGAGGGGGCTCAGGGTTGGGGCAGGAGGTTTGGGTGTGGAGTGCTTACCTGGGCAGCTCCCATTTGGTGCAAGGGGTGCAGGTGAGAATGTGGGCGTGTGTGTGCAGGCGCTCCCGTTTGGTGCTCAGGGTGGGGGTGGGAATGTGGGGGATGCAAGAGTCAGGGCATGGGGTGTGCGGGGGCTGGGTATGCGTGGGGGCTGCAGGAGTCAGGGCAGAGGGCTGGGGGCCTGTGAGGGGGTTGCAGGAGTCGGCATGAGGTGTGGGGGGTGTTGGAGTCAGGGCTGGGGTCGTGGGGGGTGCAGGGGTCAGGGCAGAGGGCTGGGGGTGTGGGCTAGGGTCGTGGGGGTGCTGCCCAGAGTGGCTCACAGCAGGGGGCTGGAGGGGATATGCCCTGATTCCACCCCCCTTCCGCAAGGCCCTGTCCCCACCTCTTCTCCGCCTCCTCCCCGGAGCCGCGAGCGCGCTGCGGCTCCGCTTCTCCCACTCCCTCGCAAGGGCCATCAGCTGATAGGCGGCAGGAACCCAGCACGCTGGGGGAAGAGGCGGGAAAGGGGGAAGCTTGCCTGCCCTGCAGCAGCAGCTGGCAGGACCAAGCTTCTTCACCCTGCCCCAGCGTGGGGGGAAAAGAGCGGGCTTGGGCGGGCAGGATTTTTAATGGCATGCTGCTGCCTGTCAGGGTCCCGGCCGCGGGCCCCACTCAGCCCGCTGCTGGCCTGGGTTTGGCAGCAGGCTGAGTGTGCCATTAAAAATCGGCTCGCGTGCCGTCTTGGGCACGCGTGCCATAGGTTGCCAACCCCTGGGCTAGTCCTCAGGTGAGGGCTCTGCCAGCTCTCACTGCCTCCATCTTCCATATGAGGAAAAAGCTGTAAATCATGGAAAGAAAGGGGAGTAAAAAAACCAAACCAAAGGAGAGAAACAAGGAGAAGTCCCATGCTGGGGGCTCAGTTCCTTTTCCAGAATTGCAGGAACATGAAGATATGACCAGGGAACTTCATTCAGATGAGGACACAGAGAGCTGGAGGAGATCAGAGTAGATCAGCATAAATCTAACAGAGTTGACGGTGCTTAGCTTTGTTTGGTGGGAAAATGGATGAAATAACCAAACAGACTAACTAGAGAAGCATATCCATATGGTATCTACATACCATGGCAATGGGCTGCATAGAAAGGGCTATAAGGATGGTGGGATAAACGGTAAAAAAATCTGTACTGATGTGATGGATTATAAAAGGGAAATGAAGCAACCCTTGATGGTCTCTCTTTCTCTTTTAAGAACCAGAATCTGCTTAAAAAAACCCAAAACAGCTGGATAAATGGAACAGAAATAAAATTCCTTTTCTCTGTGTGTGACAGAATATGGTTCAAGGCTACTGCTCCTACATAGGACAAGATCTAGTAAAGGTAAAGCTGGATTTGATAGTAAAGATTAGGGCGGTCAAGCAATTAAAAATATTAATCGCGATTAGTCACACGATTAAAAAAATTAATCACGCTGTTGAACAATAATAGAATACCATTTATTTAAATATTTTTGGATGTTTTCTACATTTTCAAGTATATTGATTTCAATTACAGCACAGAATACAAGGTGTACAGTGCTCACTTTATTTTTATTACAAATATTTGCACTATAAAAAACAAAAGAAATAGTATTTTTCAGTTCATCTAATACAAGTACTGTAGTGCAATCTCTTTATCATGAAAGGTGAACGTACAAATGTAGAATTATGTACAAAAATAACCTGCACTCAAAAATAAAACAATGTAAAACTTCAGACTCTACAAGTCCAATCAGTCCTACTTCTTGTTCAGCCAATCGCTCAGACAAACAAGTTTGTTTACGTTTGCAGAAGATAGTGCTACCTGCTTCTTGTTTACAATGTCACCTGAAAGTGAGAACAGGCATTTGCATGGCAGTGTTGTAGCTGGTGTCACAAGATCTTTACATGCCAGATGCGCTCAAGATTCATATGTCCCTTGATGCGTCAACCACCATTCCAGAGGACATGCGTCCATGCTGATGACGGATTCTGCTCGATAATGATCCAAAGCAGTGCGGACCGATGCATGTTCATTTTCATCATCTGAGTCAGATGCTATCAGCAGAAGGTTGATTTTCTTTTATGGTGGTTTGGGTTCTGTAGTTTCCGCATCAGTGTGTTGCTCTTTTAAGACTTCTGAAAGTATGCTCCACACCTCATTCCTCTCAGATATTGGAAGGCACTTCAGATTCTTAAATCTTGGGTCAAGTGCTGTAGTTATCATTAGAAATTTCACATTGGTACCTTCTTTGCATTTTGTCAGATTTGCAGTGAAAGTGTTATTAAAACAAACAACATGTGCTGAGTCATCATCCGAGACTGCTATAACATGAACTATCTGGCAGAATGCAAGTAAAACAGAACAGTAGACATGCAATTCTCCCCCAAGGAGTTCAGTCACAAATTTAATTAACACATTTTTTTAACGAGTGTCATCAGCATGGAAGCATGTCCTCTGGAATGATGGCCAAAGCATGGAGAGACATAGGAATCTTTAGCACATCTGGCATGTAAATATCTTCTGACGCCAGCTACAACAGTGCCATGCAAACGCCTGTTCTCACTTTCAGGTGACATTGTAATTAATCTCTTCGCGATTGTCTGAACAAGAAGTAAGACTGAGTGGACTTGTAGGCTTTAAAGGTTTACATTGTTTTGTTTTTGAGTGCAGTTATGTAACCAAAAAACTACATTTGAAGTTGTGCGTTCATGATCAAGAGATTGCACTACAGTACTTGTATGAGGTGAATTGAAAAATACTACTTTTGTTTATAAAAAGAAAAGGAGTACTTGTGGCACCTTAGAGACTAACAAATTTATTTGAGCTTAAGTTTTCGTCTCTAAGGTGCCACAAGTACTCCTTTTCTTTTTGCGAATACAGACTAACACGGCTGCTACTCTGAAACCTACTTTTGTTTATGATTTTTAAGTGCAAATATTTGTAAGCAAAAATAATATAAAGTGAGAACTGTACACTTTGTATTCTGTGTTGTAATTGAAATTGATATATTTGAAAATGTAGAAAAAAATCAAAAATATTTAATAAATTTCAGTTGGTATTCTATTATTTAACAGTGCGATTAATCGTGATTAATTTTTTTATTATTATTTTAATAAATAATTCTTAACAGGAAATTATTTTAGAAATTGTACTAGTTTGTGTGTTTGAGGCATTTTTTCATGTATGTGTTTTTTAATAATGTCTACAATCATAACTATGATATTGCTCTGATACAAAAGTGTAGCCACCCTTTCTTTACAGTTCCGTGAAGGGAGAAAGAAGGCAATGTAGTCCAGCTATGGATAGAGCAGCAGACTCAGGTTCTATACCTGGCTCTGCTGGTTACTTGCTGTGTGACCTTTTCCCTAATTTAAAATGGGTATGATAATGCTTCTCCAACATCAAGTGCTTTGAGATCTAATCAAAAGCTCTAAGAAATTTTTTATTTTTTATTAGAGTACAGAAATAGTGGGTGGCTCCAGATCAGTTCCTAATTTGTTTGGTAATTAATTCTTACATGACATTTTTTTCTAGAAGCAATATCCAGGGACTTCTGAAATAAAATATTTTCCTGATTTCTAAATAATGCTCTCTAACTTTGATCCCAGCTCTACGTTACTCCTATTGAATGTATTCGCTGAATGTATCCATGTATTAGGTGAATTGTGGCGCTTCACCATTGGCCTGAGTATGGGGTGCTGTGGAGGACAACTGTGTGATGGTGGATGGATGGCAATTATTCCTCTGAGTGAGCTGGTACACTGGGATGGTGTTCAGACCTCACTATCCTTTAGGATATTTGAGCCTGCTCCTACCTGTCTGTCTATATCTGTGGTACTTAGTTATACGACCTCTGTTACTGTAGTTTCCGGGTGCTTCACAGTGTTTAATATATTTTTCCTCGTAACTCCCCTGTGCTCATCCTAGTGTAGTCACTCTGCTTGGGAGCACTCAGTGCCCCCAGGAACACATCACTGAAACACAGTGTCCTGGGCAAAGTGAGTGCCCTTGTGTGGGTTGGGCATGCAAACTTCTCTTTTCCCCTGAACACCTGAGTAAGGGCCATTTATAATCTGCCACATTTATTTTTGTGCTTTATCATGGTGTAGTATTTAAGTACCTCGCAAACGTTATTGGGTTCCACTTGTTCTGCTCTTATACTGATTTCAGTGTAGTTGCGTGCACGTAACTGAGGTCAGAATTCAGTCAAACTGTAACTTGAAAATTATAGAACGCCTCTATTTCAGAACTCTTCTAATAGCCAACTAATAAGAAAAGGCTTTGGATCCCTTCACTCTTAAAATACCATTCATTTTATGGTAGGGCAGTTATATATTGGGTAATGAGCATTTACATTTCCTATTTTAGACAACACATTTAAATAGTCCTCCCAGCATCAGTTGATAAGCTCTTTTAACTAATCCAAACAGCTTTGTGTAACTGATTAAAAAAGAGTGGTGCCAGTTTCCCCCACAGCTGAAGGTCATTGGAGGGATAATTAAGTTTTACTTTTTAAAAAGATTTAATGTCTAATTCTTTCCCTCCAAATTCTGTTATGAAAGTTGACTATAAAGGGGTCTATTTTTTAAAAAAAAAATCTGGAACCTTTTTGCTGTCATAAAATTATTTGGTCATCGTTCAGTAAAACAAAAGGAAGACACTGCATTTTTAATTCTCTGTTGCCCTGATATAAGCAAAAATGACATGCTGGATTGTAAAACATTGGACAGTATTCTGATGATGAGCTATATTTCCAAGGACATTCCTATAAACATATTGTTAAAGTAGTTTTACTTCCTGCTGTGTTCTTGAACTCAATATTCAGAGGACAGAAGATCCTGCTGTTGTGTGCGGGGGATGGGAATGGAGTCCAAATGGGATATCTATAGTTAAAAATTAAAACTAACTCCTGATATTTTATATAATAATTTCCTCCATCCTGCTCTTCCCCTTCCCTCCTTCCAAACAAGCTCGTGAGACATTACTGTAGTTAAAAATCTGCATTGGAATGACTTAAAACCCCGACATTACAGAAACTCAGCGTCGGACTTCCAGTATCTAGGCAGCTGAATAATATGGACTGTACTTGTTAATTATGAATTGCAATACCTTTATAGGGCCTGCTCTCTGAAGGGAAGCAACAGTCTCAACTCCCACTGAAGTTAGTAGCAGTGGGTGGCTCTCCACACCTTGCTTAAGGTGTTGGCACCTTGAAGGACAAACACTGTGTTACAATCATTCCATTCTTTATGTAAAAAAAATGAGGAGTACTTGTGGCACCTTAGAGACTAACCAGTTTATTTGGGTGTAAGCTTTCGTGGGCTAAAACCCACTTCATCAGATGCATGGAGTTGAAAATACAGTAGGAAGATATATTTACATAGTACATGAAAAGATGGGAGTTGCCTTACCAATTCTAACGAGACAATTCAATTAAAGTGGGCTATTATCAACAGGAGGAAAAATCGCTTTTGTAGTGGTAATCAGTGTGGCCCATTTCAAACAGTTGACAAGAAGGTGTGAATAACAGTAGGAGGAAATTAACATGGGGAAATTAGTTTTTAGTTCTTGTAGTGATCCATCCACTCCCAGTCTTTATTCAGGCCTAATTTGATGTGTCCAGTTTGCAAATTAATTCCAGTTCTCCGGTTTCTCATTGGAGTCTGTTTTTGAAGTTTTTTTGTTGAAGAATTGCCACTTTTAGGTCTGTTACTGAGTGTCCAGAGAGGTTGAAAAAAAGAAAAGGAGTACTTGTGGCACCTTAGAGACTAAGTGTTCTCCGACTGGTTTTTGAATGTTATAATTCTTGACGTCTGATTTTTGTCCATTTATTCTTTTGCGTAGAGACTGTCCGTTTTGGCCAGTGTATATGGCAGAGGGGCATTGCTGGCACATGATGGCATAAATCACATTGGTAGATGTGCACGTGAACAAGCCCCTGATGGTGTGGCTGTTGTGGTTAGGTCCTATGATGGTGTCCCTTGAATAGATATGTGGACAGAGTTGGCAATGGGGTTTGTTACAGGGATAGGTTCCTGGGTTAGCGTTTTTGTTGTGTGGTGTGTGGTTGCTGGTGAGTATTTGCTTCAGGTTGGGGGGCTGTCTGTAAGCGAGGACTGGCCTGTCTCCCAAGGTCTGTGAGAGTGAGGGATCATCCTTCAGGATTGGTTATAGATCCTTGATGATGCGCTGGAGAGGTTTTAGTTGGGGGCTGAAGATGACAGCTAGTGGTGTTCTGTTACTTTCTTTGTTGGGCCTGTCCTGTAGTAGGTGACTTCTGGGTACCCTTCTAGCTCTGTTAATCTGTTTCTTCACTTCAGCAGGTGGGTATTGTAAGAACGCTTGATAGAGATCCTGTAGGTGTTTGTCTCTGTCTGAGGGATTGGAGCAAATGCGGTTGTATCTTAGAGCTTGGCTGTAGACAATGGATTGTGTGATGTGGTCTGGATAAAATCTGGAGGCATGTAGGTAAGTATAGCAGTCAGTAGGTTTCCGGTATAGGGTGGTTTTATCGCTTATTTGCACTGTAGAGTCAGGAAGTGAATCTCTTGTGTGGACTGGTCCAGGCTGAAGTTGATGGTGGGATGGAAATTGTTGAAATCCTGGTGGAATTCCTCAAGGGCCTCTAGGTTCAATAGACATGTTTGTCACAATCTGAGACTTCATTCTCTTATACCTGCCACTGCACCTAGTCACCAGACTTTCACTAAGAGACAGATTTTTAAAGGTATTACACACCTAAAGATGCAGATAGGTCTTTTGTGGGATTTTTAAAAACATCTAGGGGCATTAGAAAATCTCATGAGGCGCCTATTTGCATCTTTAAAAATCTATCTGTAAACCCCTTACTGGCCACAGTGTAGAACCTAGATAGCATCTTTTGGAGGCAGTCAGTCTTCTGTTTCTCGTCAGAGACCATATCAAAAAATATTATAAATAGGGCCCTACCACTTTCATGGCCGTGAAAAATGCATCACAGACTGTGAAATCTGGTCTCCCCCATAAAATCTGGCTATTGTAGGGGGGTCATGATATTGCCACCCTTACTTCTGCGCTGCCTTCAGAGCTGGATGGCCAGAGAGCGGCAGCTGCTGGCTGGGCACTCGGCTCTGAAGGTAGTGGCGTCGCCAGCTGCAGTGCAGAAGTGAGGGTGTCATGGTATGGGGGGGGGTTATCACTTTGGGTGGGAGCAGGGCTGGATTTACGGGTGGGCGATGTGGATGAATGTCCAGGGTGGCATGGTCAGGAGGCACTGTGGTCACCCCCCTCAGACACACAAAGACAGCCCAAGGCTCCTTTTAGCCCCCAAGCACTGGACCTGAAGCCAGGGAGGGGCAGGGCTGGCCGAAGGCTCCTACCAGGCGCTGGGCTCCAGCTGGTAGTCCCAGCTGTGCTGGGGAGGGATGGGACTTTCTCTTCCCCTGCATGAGCCTCTCCTGGGGTCAGATCAGACCTATGTCTGCAGGAAGCTCTGCAGCTGCTGGCTGGTAGCCCAGCTCTGAAGGCAGCGCCACCGCCTGCTGCAGTGCAGAAATAAGGGTGGCCATACTGTGACCCCCTCCCACAACCACCTTTTGGGTCAGGACCCCCATGCTTACAACACAGTGAAATTTCAAATTTAAATATCTGAAATCGTGAAATTTAAGATTTTTAAAATCCTGTGACCGTGAAATGTACCAACATGGACTGTGATTTCGGTAGGACCCTAAATAAAAGAGTGTTTGGTGTTCTTTTTAGAGAAGAGGGAATCAAATTAAAGCTACACCATATAAAATGTAGCTTGGTCTGCATCTGCAACTAGTCTTGCCTAGGTACACTAGTCCTGAATCTTGTGGTTATTTGTTTTTATGACATGCTTATTACACACTATTTATTATTAATTATTATTTATCATTACAGTATTTTTATTACATTATGAAAACAGCAACACTTTTCCAAGATCTCACTTTCGTAGTCTGTATCCCTTTGAATAAGCCTGTTATAAGACAAGGCTCCTATGTTTCATCAAGGAGTATCAGATGTGAAACAGCATGCAGGTATTTAAGAAGCCAACTCAAAGAGTTCCTCCTACACAAGCATTCAGGTCTTGAGCAGTCCAGGCAAACAATGCACGTTACAACAAAGCTTAAACTTGTTCTTCATAATAATTTTAAAAACAATACTAGCTGCCTATTTAATTTTAAAAACAGCAAAAAATATCCACCTTCCTTTCCATTTCTTATAAGGGGTCTTGAAGTTTAAATCTCCTCAGTGTGATAGATATGCTTGCTTTGATCTGCTTAGCTCTTGGAAGTCCAGGGGCTCTGGGATGCTGGCCCCATGCTACCTGGGGTCCTTAGGGTCATCTCTGTCCGCCATTAGGGAATTTTTTCCTGAGAACACCCTGTAACATTTCGTGAACCCCCAGGGGTTCGTGAACCCCAGTTTGAGAACCACTGCCCTAGGCTGAGCCACAAATGTTTATGAAGTGTGTAGACTAGCATTTAGTTAATTATTTAATTCAAGTTAGTAACTGGTAATCAATTAGTTCAATCAGTTAGTTAAGTTACTTAAAATCAATGGCAGTTAGGTGCCTAGGCACTCTTGAAAAATCACACTATGTGCCAACCTATATCTTTAGGCACTCAAAGACACAGGCACATTTAAAAATCTGCCCTGAAATGGCTGCCCTCTAGGGCTTACCCTGGCCAACTGACACATGTTAAAACCTTAACAACACAAGGAGTTTAACATGTTATAAAAACCTTTCTAGTGAACACACCTTTCTAGTGAACCTAAGGTCTTGGTTATGAAATACTAACTTATTGGCAGTCTATCGTATATTAACATAGTGACAGTAGTGTTTATTCAAATCTACCATCTGGGAAGGAAATTTATCCCTGTATTCTTTCTAGCACAGTGCTCATTCTATACAATATTTGTATACAAAGATACCTTTCTTTAGATAATCAATTATTTCTGACTACTTAAAAGGACCCCTTTGTATCATTTTTTTATTCAACTTAGAAAAAAATCTGTTTGAATATCTATAGTACTATCCCCCAGGTGGCTGTTAGTTGTCTTATCTAGTTTAGTGTGTGAGAAGTGTAATACACTTATTGAAGCCCCAGATCAGAGTTCATTTCCTGTTGGTGATATGGAACCCAGTGTGCAACCCCACCCTGAATTCCTACATGCGGTTCTTTCCAGACATCCTGTTATCGTACAAAAAATTCCGTGGGGTCACTGCAGAATAAAGGACTGATCCTGTAAACTCTTAGGCCTGGCTAGAAAAGTTATACCGGTATATCTAGTCTGGTTGGAGATGTGATTTTTTAATTGATATAGTTATACCGGTATAACCCCTGGTGTGAAGGCAGTTACACTATACTATAGTAAAGGTGCCTTTTGCTGTCTGAACCAGAATAAAGCTATACATATACCAGCACTTTTATACTGGTATGTCCATGCATGGGGAGATGGGATTTAACTGTACTGGTTTAGTTAAAGTAGCAAAACTTTATAGTGTAGACATGACTGTACTCACCTTAGTAGTCCTTGCTGATATAAGGTAAACCACAACCTGGAACAAAGTTTGGACAGTGTCCAGACTAGCCTTTGCAAAGTAGCTTACTACCTTGAGTTAATTGCTAATCAACTGGTAAAAACTTCTAAAGACAATCATCCTTCCAAGGGCTTATCTACGCGGAAAAGTTGTACTGGTTTATCTCTACCGGTATAGTTAAACCAGTGTTGCCAACTCTTGTGATTTTATTGTTAATTTCACAATATCTGGTATTTTTCTTAAAGCCTCCACTCCTGGAATCAAGAGATGCATGAGAATCTCCGTTTTCATTTTTTTTAAAAGTAAGTTTCTAGCTCTCATGTTTGTGGAGAAGAGCTTGAAAATGCCAAGCAAATGTACCCAAATGGCTCAGAACCAGAAATCAAATAAAAAAATCCAAAAGTTATTTTAAAAAAATCTCATGATTATGGGGTGTTTGGCTTATGATTTTTGAACACTTGTGGTTGGCAAACTGTTAAAGCGACATAGTCCTCCTAGAGGGGTTGCAGTTACATCAATATAAATATGCTTATACGAAAATAGCTTATTCCCATACAGGAACGGGAATAAGCTACACCAGCATAACTACAGGTTTCAGAGTAGCAGCTGTGTTAGTCTGTATCCGCAAAAAGAAAAGGAGTACTTGTGGCACCTTAGTTTATTTGTTAGTCTCTAAGGTGCCACAAGTCCTCCTTTTCTTTTTACCAGCATAACTGTGTTCCCATTAGGGTTGTACTGGTATAACTATGTCAGTACAACATTGCCTCTGACCAACATAGTTATATCGGTAAAAACTGTGTGGACTAGACCTAAAACCACAAAAGGCAAAAAGAAAGACTGACCTGTCAATTTGAGGAAAATTTTTTTAGCTGTTTTTCACTCATCATCATAAGAGATAGCTAATTATGACAGAGGGGCTATAACTCTTCGCTCATGACAAGAGGGGAAAAAATGCTTAAGAGATTTATCAAGAGACCTGTCCGAAATTGGGTGTAGCCAGCCACGGTGGTCAAAGACAGGCAGTGTCTGAGCTAGTTCATTGAGCTGTAGAAGGGCAGCCATTAATCTTCATTAAGTGCTTTTTCTTCCTCAGAGGACCATCTCCTGAGAGGTGGAGACTGAAACTATCTACCAAACCCTACTCTGTCTTTAGAACAGTGTTTGGGAAAACTGGGCATGTGAGTAAGTGTGTCTGTGGGGAACAAAAGAGCAGTTATTGTCTCTGGGCAGCAAGCAATACTGACAGGCTGACCAGAATTGTCAGAGAGGATATTGGTTTTAAGGGATACAGGCTTATTTGCTTTCCTTTTTTATCAGAAGCTAAGCTGAAAATGTTTTAGAGAAGTGTAAATCTAGTATGTTAAGCAAAAGTGTTTTTTTTGTTTTTCAATTTTCTCTGTTTTAATAAATCTTTTTTTAATTAAGATTACTGCTGTGTGGGTAACTTCACATAGATGTCCTCAAAGAGGAGAGAGAAATCCATAGGGCTAGATGCACAAGGGGGGATTTAGGTATCTATGCCCAACATTTTGTTGTCTCTGGCATTTGTAAAACCACCACTGATCTGCTGCCTATAGTCTTGAAGGTGTCTAAAATCCTTAATTTTCTATTGTTAAAGTCCCTGAGGCTCCTAAATTTTGGCTGGGCACGTACACAGCTGCCTAAGCCCTGACACTCTAAGTGCCTCATGCCTAAGCGCCAGTGGGACTCACAAACTAGGCCTTCCCCCACTTAGCTTGCCTTGAGGGCCCAATTTGGTAGGCACAACAGATGCCTAAACCCACACAAAAGATGCTGGCAGAGGATGTGGACTCCTTTTACCAATAATGCAGAGGTTAGAGCACTCTCTCAGGATGTGGGAGGCATGGGTTCAAATCCCTGATCCACAGCTAGCAGAACAGGAACTTGAATCCAGGTCTGCCACCTCCCAGTTGAGTGCCCTAACCACTGGGATATAAAATCATTCTCTCTCTCTCTGGCTGGTACTTGGGCACCTGACTCCCTTTGAGGGGTGGAGCTTAAGAGACACCTCCCTCCTCAGCATTTCCTGAGGATAGTTTAGGTGGCTCCTGGCTCAGTATGCTGGTTTTTGTGAATCCCTTTTTTTAGTCTCCTAATTCTCCTTATGCATTGTATGGGGAGCCTGGTGCCTAATAAGAGGTTGTGCAATTCTTCTGGGCCTAAAAGATAGGTGCTGCAATGTGCAGTCACCCCCTGTCCATAATTTCTAAAGAGAGGAGCTTGAAAGATAAAGAGTTTCTGGACCCTACACCTTCCCATTCAATCTCAGTTGAAGGGCATGGACAAAGGTGTTGTCTCTCAGCAGCTCATATTACTTCAGTGGGAGAAAATGAAAACCCAAAGAAGAGATGAGACTCATCAGTGGTGTTGGCCACAAGGACTATGAAATGATGCACAGAAGGGAAACAAAGAGGATTAGAGATACGATCTGACTTATTTATGATATAACTGAAAAAATAGGATTATTCAGTCTGGAAAGGAAAAGGACAGGATATGTCTGCATTGAGATATTCAAAAATACAGAGGATTGATAAAAATGATTGAGTCTCCTTCCACCCCCACCTCATTAAACAAGAACAAGGAGTCACTTGATAGAATGAATGGCCTGTAACTTTAGAACAGATACAAATATTTCTTCAACCAGCATGCACTCAGCCAGTGGAATTCACTGCTAGTGGAGGTCATGCAGTCAAATACGGTGGCTGGATATTTTTAAAGGGCTTAATAATTTAAATGACCTAGAATTCCACCTAGGCATGCTAAGAGAAGGGTAATCAAATCTCATTATCTAGAAAATAAGCTGGTTTATATCACCTGCAGACATCTGGAATGAATCCTGAGCACACTCACATCTTCTGCAAACCTTTGTGCAATTAGTGAAGTTCATTATTGGGTAGGTGTTTGTGTGATGTCTTCTACTTCTGCAGCATCAGATACTAGCTATTGCCAGGGGTAGGGATGCTGGATTTTGTGTTCCATTATGTCAAATCTACTGCTTCTGCATTATGTTGACCTTCAGCTTTTCAAGTCTTATGATCAGTGTCCCTTCGGCCCACGCATGCGCTGCTGATATCCTCGTGCCCCGCACCAAGGCTATATCAGGTTGTGTGGGTGAACCACCCTCAGTTCCTTCTCAGCCACCTTTGCCTGAGACAGAGCTTAGTGTGTCTGCATTGTACTAAAATAAACTAAGCTAGACTGCAGTCAGCCAGTAGCAGAAGTTCCTCAGCTCCAAGAGTGTTTTCAAACGTTCTATTGGTAGTGGCTGCCTACTTGCATTGTCAGGCGATCATGGTATTCCCATACCTCGATGATGGGCTGTTCACGGATCAGTCATAGCAAGAGGTGTTGACTGCCACACAAATGGCACCTTCTCTGTTCTTGGACTTGGGTCTTGAGTTGAACATGGGAAAATCCGCACGGACTCCTGTACAGAACATACAACTTATTGGAGCATCCCTGGATTCCTTGGCATCCAGGGCCTTCCTTTCCATGGACAGGTTCATGACACTATCAGACCTTGTCAAAACTGTTCAAGGGCAGATGGACAGCCCAAAAAACCAACCTCCATGTCAACCTGTTGTAGCTCATAGCAGTCAGAAATGCTTGCCTTCATTTTCTGCTTCTCATGAGATTCAGGTCTATCAAAGTCATAACAGACAATGGGTATGTCTACACTGCAGTTAAAAAACTGTGACTTGCCTGTACCAGCTGATGCAGGCTTGTGGGGCTCAGGTGAAGGGGCTGTTTAATTGTGGTGTAGATGTTCAGGCTGGAGCCTGGGCTCTAGGAGCCTGCGAGGTGGGAGGGTACCAGAGCTCGAGCTGCAGCATGAGCCCAAACTTCTACATCACAATTAAATGTCCTCTTAGCCCAAGTGCCAGGAGCTTGAGTCAGCTGACACAGGCCAGCTGCAGTTCTCTAAATGCAGTGTAGACATACCCTATGTGGTCTGAATGGTTTATATAAATTGGCAAGGAGGAGTGAAATCCCCTTCCCTCCGTGCTGAAGCAATGTTCTGGAACTGGTGCATAAAAAATTACATAAGAATTTCAGCAGTGTTATCTCCCAGGCAGGCAAAATGTCACAGCTGATGCTCTCAGGAGATGTCTTCCCCGGACTACTATTGGGATTTGGACTTCCAGATTCTTGTGGGCATATTTCAAACTAGGGGATTTCCATGAATGGTCTTCGCTGCCACAGCTACAAATGAAAAATGCCATCTGTTCTATTCAAGGAGGGGTTTAGGTCATAATTCCTTGGGGGATGCCCTTCTCCCTTGGGCAAAGAAGCTATTTACACATTTCCCCTGGTGCCTCTGATCCTCACAGTGGTGAACAAAATCAGACATGGTAAGGCCAGAGTTATCATAATAGCGCCATTGTGGTCAAAGCAGGCATTACTTGTTTCACTTCGCTCTTTGTCCAGCAATCAACTGCTGCATTCCAATCTGAAAATTCTCTGCCTCAAGGTGTGGCTCCTTCATGGTTCACAGGATTAGAGTCTGCTTGTTCTGCAGAGGCATACCAGATATTACTAAACAGTAGGCAAAATTCTACCTCAAAAGTGGAGAAGATTTAGTCACTGATGCAAACTCTAGAAAGTTGTTTCTGAATGTGCCTCGCTTCAGCTTGTTCTGGATTACATGCTGCAACTAAAGAAAACAGTACTGTCAGTTAGTTCTTTTAAGGTGCATTTGGCTGCCTTCATAGCTTTCCATACTACAATTGAGGGATTCTTGAGGTTTGCTCTTGCTACAACTATAAATTGTGAGTGTTCTCATGAAAGTTCTGAGAAATCTTTTCGCACAGTTAAAGTCCCCACATTGGTTGGGAACCTTAATTTAGTTCTTAAGTCTCATGAAACCTCCTTTAGAACTGATGGTGACCTGCTCTTTACTGAATTTGGAAAACAGTGTTCTTAGTGGCTATTACATCATCCCACAGAGTCAAAGAAATTGGGGCCTTAGTTGCAGACCCTCCTTTCTACAAGGACAAGGTTTCCTTACAGCCAGACCCAAAGTTCCTTCCTAAACTTCCTTCTAAGTTTCATTTGACTCAGATATTTATCTATCATTTTTCTTTCCCAAACCACATAATTGTAGTCTGGCGACTGCTTTCCCTACTCTAGATATTAGAAGGGAGTTAGCCTTCTCCCTAGATAGGACTAATTTTGGAAATCTCCTAGACCAGTAGTTCTTAACCTTGTGGGGCTCAGGATCCATTTGTAAATGTTTATGGCCTGTTGCGACCCAGTAAATAGTCTGGGCGTGGAGGCCTGGGAGTGGTTTTGGCCAGGTCCTGCTCCCCGGAACTCACCCCACAGTAGCGGCTCCTGCAACTCCTGTGCTATGGGGCTGGCTGGGCTTGGCTTTCAGCGTTGCAACCTCCATGGTTACAGCACTGCTCAGGTTTGGCCTTGCCTCCCGACTGGACCAAATGTGTGTGAGTGAAGTTGTGACCTGGCTCATGGGGTTGCAGTGCCACTCACTCAGGTTTGGCCTACCTGGACTCTTGTCATCATGATGGCTGGGTCAAACCTGACTATTTGGACCCCAGAGGTTACAGTGCCTGGAGCAGGGAGGCAAGCCCAGTCAGGCCTGTGGGACAGGAGCCACAGGAGCTGCTCAACCCTTTGAAACATTCTAGTGTGACCCAATTTTGCGTCCTGACTGACAGGTTGAGAAACGCTGTCTTAGACTATTAATTTCATTTGCAGACTGATCTAAAGGTTCTGCTATTTCTACCCAAAGATTATCAAAATGGATTCCTGGATGTGTTATTGCTTGACAGTGCTGCCCGCATTCCACCCACCTCCTTCTGGAGGGTCAGCTCACTCTGCAAGGTCACAGTCTATATTTATAGCTCTAATTAAGAATGTCCCATATCTGAAATTTACAGAGCTGCTACATGGTTCTTGGTACATACCTTCTCCAGACACTATGCGCTAGTCGATGCCTCTAGATCAGTAGTTCTCAAACTTTTGTACTGGTGACCCCTTTAACATAGCAAGTCTCTGGTGTGACCCCCCCCCCCCCCCAATAAACTAAAAAAACTTTTTTATATATTTAACACCATTATAAATGCTGGAGGTAAAGCAGGTGGAGGCTGACAGCTCGCGACCCCCCATGTAATAACCTCGTGACCCCCTGAGGGGGTCCCGACCCCAAATTTGAGAACCCCTACGGGCATACTGCTTGGGAGTCACTTCAACTGGAGCACCCATAAGGACACTACTCGAAGAAGAAAGAGAGGTTACTCACCCTGTGCATTAACTGTAGTTCTTAGAGATGTGCTCCATTACCCACCCTCCTTCCCTTCTGTTTTGGAGTTTCCTTCTGAGACTTGGTGGTGCAGAAGGAACTGAGGGCAGTTTGCCTGTGCAAAGTGATACAGCCTTGGTGCAGGGCACAGGCCGAATGAGCACTGCTATTGAAAATCTCTGATCGAAGGTGTGGGGGCACACTCACACCTGACGTGGAGCACCCATAGGGGGGCACATCTCAAAGAACTACAGTTACTGCACAAAGTGAAGTAATCTCTATTTGAGCCTAAAGATCAAAAAACTGTCTTGATTTATTAGGGAAGAGTAACAGGTTTTGGCAGGTAGAGTAACTTATTTTTGTTAAATAAATTACAGGACGGGACAAAGAAGGCTTCCAAGGCTGTGGGTTTGATTTATGATATCAGATTAATTCTAGAGGATTTAAACTACATTCCCCTCACCCTCTCCAGTGAGGAGTCCTTGACTGGGGTAGACTGGAGCATTGTATATAAACAGAGCAGCTCCTTGTGGACTGTGCACTCAGTCATATAATATAGTTACAGATCTAGTTTCTTTTGGCAGGAAGGTTGTACAAGCTGTGATCTCTGCATTTTTTTCTTGTTTACTTTTCCTTCCATTTTCCACGGTTTGTATGTGTTCCATAAAATACAAGGCCAGATTGATGCAACTCTTATGAATAAAAGGGGATGTTACTTTTAAATTGTTACATGTATGGCATCAGTTTTAAGGGTTTTCTTGTATTGCCATTCTTAAACTGTCTTGTAGTTAGTCTCAGGGGGTGCTTTATATAAATCAGATCGAGTCACCAAATAGATTTCATGAGCTGTCTCCAGAGGAAGTTGAGAAGGTGAAATTACAGTTTCAGTAGTGATGCAAATAGGTAGTATGAAGCCTACAAAGTGCACAAATTAATGGGTAAAAGAATTATCCGTTAATTATAAACTTAGCCACTATTGGCCTCAGGTAGAATTTTCAGACGTGCCTTTTATAGGAGACTAAGTTTCATTGACTTTCAATGAGACCTAGGCTCCTAACTCAGTTAGGGGGCTTTGAAAATTTTACCCCTTACCTCTTGACCAAATAGAAGCTACCACCAATAAAGTACCAATGAAAATGCTTCATAATTTATATTTGTGCAGTTTTATTTTTGCTGTTGGCCAAGAAAGGGGATTGGTGTCGTTCCTTAGATTTAATTAAAATGAATTTCAGACACAATCAAGAAAATATAGTTTAAAAAATATGCAGCATTCAAGTTGAGACCATTCACAGGTTATCCCTAATTCAGCCATTTTACATATACTTTGAATAGTTAGAGCTATTAGATATAGTCCTTTATACTGCAGAGTGAATTAACCTTGCTATGTGTAACCTAACTTGGAATTTTCTCACTTATGTGTGGGTAAATTCTTGACTGCAATTGTACATTACAAGATTTTTGTGTTTAAATTTCCATGTATGCTTTTCTTTGAAAAATATACACGATATTGCTTCTGTATAAAAGGATGTTAAAATTATTTCAATATCATTCAGCAAATAGTGTGCCCCTGCATTTTCTTGACTTCCAACATTTTAAACAGGTTTTGGCTGAGAACAGGCATGAGAACTTCCAGCCCTAAAGTATTGAAGTCTTTAGGGCTTTGGAAAGTTACAAGTCACTGAAACTAGAACTATGTGAGCCATAACTATGGCCCTGATCCTGCACCACTGAAGTAAAATATAGTTCTGCTATTTATTTCAATGGCAGCAGAATGAGGGTCTATCTGAATATATAAGTTCTAATAAATTTAAATAAAAATTAGAAAAACTTGAATATATAAAATTGTTCAAGTGCACAAAGATAAAGAATGGGATTAACTTTGACCCTGATTTTGCAGTATGCATAGACTCTACTCTAGGTGCAGGGCTCCACCTGCAATGGAGTTTTTAATTCGTAAGAAATCCATTCTGACAGAAATTAAACCAGGTTTCTCTACATCAGGATGGCTATTTAGTGAGCTAAAAAGAAAAAAAAACATGCCTTACAGTCAGTAGTGGTAGTGTATGTGTATATTTATATATACAATTATACGTAAACTTACATGGTGGTAAAGTCTGCATGGTTCCTGGCCGCCACTCATCCTTCTTTCTTTTTAGGTCCCCACAGCTCAGATTTCCCATGGAAATCTCCTAAATTCTCCTAAACCTTGGCTCTGGCTTCTTTTACAAAACTGTTGAGCTCCTAACCTCAATAGGGTTTCTGCTACAAGCTCAGCCTTCAGATAGGGATTTCAAATGCAGTGTCCATTGCAGCCTCAAATACATCACTGCTACTGCATTAGAACAAAATATAATATTAATTTTAGCAACATTGTACAGTTAGAAATAGGTATATTGAGTTTTTAGGGGACGATGTTTATAAAGCCCTCCACTGTCATGCTCTCAGGAAATAATATCAGCCTATATCTGAGTGTTATTTCTTGTTCTTTAGTAACTTAGCATACCGTTTTTGTAACACATCACTTTAGAAGAAAATGGGCTTATTCCAGTAGTTACACCATTCCATTATTTAAAAACAAGCAATCGTGCCCCAATTAAAAAAAAAAATCCAACAAACATGCACCTTGTGAGAGACACTAGTCAGAACATTTTAGAGGTAGACAGGAAGAGAAAGCAAAGCTGTCTTTTTAAAGGAAATTTGCATATTGCATAATTTCCTGTCTCTAGCTATACGGAAATGTTGCTACACAAACAATTAAATGAAAAGATTAGAAAATCACACTTACACCGTGTGCCTCCTAATATGCTCTTGCCTTTGAAAACCAGATTTTCAGCCTTCCCCGCATCCTCTGGGGCAAATCACTGCTTCCTACTCTGAACTGGCTGGCTAACTTCTGTCAGCCACATTTTTTTCCTGGCATCTTTTAGTTTTAGGGCCTAATTCTACTTTCTGTTATTATTATTATTTGATTATAGGTGGAGCTGGTAGCACCACATATTATTAAAATTGGCTAATGTTTTCCATCATAACTCCCCTCCACCCCCTTCCTCCTTGGGTTACTCAGGAGCAAGCAGCACTCACCAGTGTACTTGAGCGCCTGATGTTGTTCACAGTAAAGGAGATCCCGAGTATGCCAGTGGTGATGTTGGATAGGTGCGAATCCTCTCTCCGCCTCTCTGCTGCAGTCCTTTTACTTGTACAGTAAAGGGATTAAAATTGGCAGTGCCTCCACCTGGCTGGGCCCTGTACACACTCACTGGCATGCCTTTGGGAGCCTCCAGGAATAAATCTGAGCTAATCTGTGCAATGGGTCTAACTCAGAAACACCAATTATAAACAATATACACTTAGATTAGAGTTAACACGCCTCTACTTAACAATTTAAGGAAACGTGGTATAACAGATTGAGATTGAATGTCACTACTAATTTAGATCAGCAAGGGGCAGTTCGATAAATTATAGAACCATAGAACCGGAAGGGACCTCGACAGGTCATCTAGTCCAGTTCCCTACACTTGTGGCAGGGCTAAGTATTATCTAGACCAGTACTTCTCAAGCTATCTGATGTGGGGGACCGGAAATTTTTTTTCCCAATGTGTGCGCAGACCGGCAGCCGATGGCTCGCGGACCGGCACTGGTCCACGGACCACCACTTTGAGTAGCACTGATCTAGACCATCCCTGGCAGGTATTTGTCTAAACTGCTCTTAAAAATCTCCAATGATGGAGATTCCACAACCTCCCTAGGCAATTTATTCCAGTGCTTAACCACCCTGACAGTTAGGAAGTTTTTCCTAATGACCAACCAAAACTGCCCTTGCTACAATTTAAGCCCATTGCTGCTTGTCCTCAGAGGTTAATGAGAACAGTTTTTCTCCCTCCTCCTTGTAATAACCTTTTATGTACTTGAAAACTGTTATCATGCCCCCTCTCAGTCTTCTCTTCTTCAGACTAAATAAGCTTTTATTTTTTTCAATCTTCCCTCATAGGTCATGTTTTCTAGACCTTTTAATCATTTTTGTTGCTCTTCCCTGGACTTTCTCCAATTTGTCCACATCTTTCCTGAAATGTGGCACCCAGAACTGGACACAGTACTCCAGTTGAGGCCCAAATCAGTTAACAAATACAGTTTACAGTAGTAAATGAAATTTATATAACTTGCATTTACACTGTCACCCTTTATCCCTCTCCTGAGTGTGCACTCCTCTGGATTTCAGAGTTCTAAACACTTGCATGGGCATGCTTGAAGATCTTGAAGCCGGGGACAGCATTCCAGCCAATGTAACAAAGGGCAGAACATTTTTAATTTGGGATCATTCCAAGCTGCTCACCTGCTCTGAAGATTAGAGTTGTTTTAACCAGATGTCAGCAGCTCTGGATTCTGGTTAGATGACACGACTACTCCACCTCTTTGCAGACTTACAGCAACCCTTTGAAGTCTCTTTGCTGACTCCCTTCCTTTTGCAAGCACTTTCCCAAACAGCAAAGGCAGTGGTTACTCTCACTGCCTGCACTGCGGGCCTTCCTCAGTCAGTTCTGAGCAGACCAGCTGCCCTGACTCCAGTGAAGCCCATCAACAGCCTCTGAGGCTCCCTGCTTAATCCAAGCCCCAGCAGGCTCTCAATAGCAGCTTCTGGCTTCCTAGTAGCAGCTCTTGATATGGGCAGAGCTCCACAAAAACAGACTCAGCTGCTCTCCCTGAACTCTCCAGGAAAGGAAGTTTTTTTTCTGTTCCCCAAGGCATCATGGGAGTTGTAGTCTCAAAGGCTGGATTGCAGCACTCAGGATCTTCCCAATTGGAACACTCCCAATTAAGTTCAAAGGCCCCTCTAGTAAAGGGTGCCTACAGGTACTTATACTTTGCCAAATTTTAACCATTCAGGCTGAGGAGGCCGGGGCATGTGGGTGTGTGAGATTTGTTAATCAGGCTTTACTGTATTAAATATGTGAAAAGTACAAAGTTCAGAATGCAGTGATGTACAGGCCTCTATTAAATGTATAAGTGGAATACAAAACAGGAAGCACACAAAACTGAAAAA
Source organism: Natator depressus (assembly GCF_965152275.1). Lineage (NCBI taxonomy): Eukaryota > Metazoa > Chordata > Testudines > Cheloniidae > Natator > Natator depressus. Next base: position 242,241,033 of record NC_134235.1, on the reverse strand, counting down.
AATATCTAAGAGGAAAGAAAATGCATCTTTAACTACCAAAGCATTTATTGTCCTCTTGTGGCATTATCTCTGTTCCTAGCTAGATGGTCCACTGGCTAAATGTAGATTCACTGGATGTTAGCTTTTCTGTTGCTTCCACATCTATTGCTGAACATGCATTTTGCAGCTGGGCTTGCAGCAGCAAATGAACAATTAGGCCTGTCTCCTCTAGCCATTTGAATTTCCCATGAGAGCAGTTCCACTGGAGGTTGCAATGGTGGGAGCACTAAGTCAGAACTCTGACTGCTGTCATTGTTTTAACAACCATGCCATTTAAACTTGCTCTGAGTTTAAATGCCTGTGATTGGAAGCCCTAGTGAAGTCGACAATAGCACCCGCTAGATAAGCTGCACCAGGGGAGGCAACAGTCTAGTGCAGATACATCCCTAGAAGCTTTGCCAAAAGGAGATTTCCTGCAGTTTAGTGAAGAATCAAGCCCACAGTAACTTTAAATTGGAAATCTCATCTTTTAAAGGAGAATGGCAGGCTCTTTTAAACAAACAAACAAAAGACCATGTTGGATTATCTCCCAGTCATTAACAGAATTCTGTATGTAAAAATTCAAAACATTACTTCAACCTTCCTTTCCTTTACTTTCCAAATTCTGAATTTTAAAACATTTAGAGGAGAAGAAAGTGATCAGGAACAGTCAGCATGGATTTACCAAGGGCAAGTCATTCCTGACCAACCTGATTGCCTTCTATGACGAGATAACTGGCTCTGTGGATGATGGGAAAGCAGTGGACATGTTATTCCTTGACTTTTAGCAAAGATTTTGATATGGTCTCCCACAGTATTCTTGCCAGCAAGTTAAAGAAGTATGGGCTGGATGAATGGACTATAAGATGGATAGAAAGCTGGCTAGATTGTCGGGCTCAACAGGTAGTGATCAATGGCTCCATGTCTAGTTGGCAGCCAGTATCAAGTGGAGTGCCCCAAGGGTCGGTCCTGCGGCTGGTTTTGTTCAATATCTTCATTAATGATCCGGAGGATGGTGTGGATTGCACCCTCAGCAAGTTTGCAGATGACACTAAACTGGGAGGAGCGGTAGATACGCTGGAGGGTAGGGATAAGATACAGATGGACCTAGACAAATTAGAGGATTGGGCCAAAAGAAATCTGATGAGGTTCAACAGGGACAAGTACAGAGTCCCACACTTAGGAAGGAAGAATCCCATGCGCTGCTACAGACTGGGGACCAAGTGGCTAGGCAGCAGTTCTGCAGAAAAGGACCTAGGGGTTACAGTGGACGAGAAGCTGGATATAAGTCAACAGTGTGACCTTTTTGCCAAGAAGGCTAACGGCATTTTGGGCTGTATAAGTAGGAGCATTGCCAGCAGATTGAGGGACGTGATCATTCCCCTCTATTTGACATTGGTGAGGCCTCATCTGGAGTACTGTGTCCAGTTTTGAGCCCCACACTACAAGAAGGATGTGGAAAAATTGGAAAGAGTCCAGCAGAAGGCAACAAAAATGATTAGGGGGCTGGAGCACATGATTTATGAGGAGAGGCTGAAGGAACTGGGATTATTTAGTCTGCAGAAGATGAGAATGAGGGGGGATTTGATAGCTGCTTTCAACTACCTGAAAGGAGAGTTCCAAAGAGGATAGATCTAGATTGTTCTCAGTGGTAGCAGATGACAGAACAAGAGTAATGATCTCAAGTTGCAGTGGGGAAGGTTTAGGTTGGATATTAGGAAAAACTTTTTCACTAGGAGGGTGGTGAAGCACTGGAATGGGTTACCTAGGGTGGTGGTGGAATCTCCTTCCTTAGAGGTTTTTAAGGTCAGGCTTGACAAAGGCCTGGCTGGGATGATTTAGTTGGGGATTGGTCCTGCTTTGAGCAGGGGGTTGGACTAGATGACCTCCTGAGATCCCTTCCAACCCTGATATTCTATGATTTTATGAGTTCAGTACCTGTACTTTTTCCTGCAGCAGATGACATCACTAAAACTTGAGGGCCCAATCCTACTTCCATGGAAGCAAAATTAGTGAAATTCCCAAATTTTCACACAGTCTCTTCAGATCCCCAATTTCAGAGCAAGATTGAGTCATATTATAGGGCATGGGGGTGTTGATGCAATGGAATGTTAGCATCAAATGCTGTAAGCTGTGAGACCCTTAACTATCATTGAAATTATTAAACTTTCTTTTTAAAGGACAAGGAAACTTTTCCATTCACATTTTATCTGTTTCAGATCATGCTCAAGAAATCAGAAAAAAGAGTTAAGTCTTATATTAACTGAAGCACTGAAGTGACAACTATGGAAGCACAAATAGAAAACAAGTAAAAATGAAATATGAGTTGGGTATATTAAATCATTTTTAAATGAATCCCAATGTATAATAAATAAAAAGGGGACTTATACTTGGTAAAGAACACCAGAAAGTAGATATAATGAAATGTGAAATCTTCTTAAATTTATGCTTAATTTTGTTGAGTAATGGAATTTACTATGTGGAAAAATAAAAATAATGAGGTTAAAAGAGTGGTCAAATTAAAAAGCAAGTTATAAGGGAGACTTGGAGAAATAAAGGCCAGCTTTCCAGACTCACAGTCTATTTCATCAGGTTATGGAGTAGCAAATCAGAACTACAAGTGAGATGGTAAAGTAAGAAGTTTTATACAGATCCAGGAATGAACATCTGTTGCCTGGCCACATGTTGAGGATGCACATTCAGCGAATAGCAAGTTAAACCCACTCCTCCCTTTCCCCACTTCTTCTGCTGACCATCCTATGAAAGTGGAGAGGAACATGTAATGCTAGACTCCTGGACTGAAGTTTTTCAGATACAGTCTGAGTGAAGTAGACTAGTATCTTCACACTCAACATCATGCACTGCTACTAAGTAGTTCAATGTAGGAGCTCCAGTGATGCAGGTTATTGCAGGCATCATCATCCTGAACCAGAAGAAGAGAGTAGATGCAGAAAAGAAAGACACAGATTGGATAAGGGTGGAAAGACAACTTTAACTTTAACCCTAGCATTTTTTTCCCCAAAATAAGTTCCCTGACAAATATTATACGGGTGATCAAAATTTAGCGTCAACCATTGAAGTAGTTACCAGCTTCTCTAAGAACACCCAGAAAGCTCCATAAAATGCCAGCTTTCAAACCAATGCATTGAGGGCACTGGGTTTTTTTCTCTCTAAACAGAAATGTGTCAGCCAACATGGCCTTGCATTCGGCAGAATCATGGCAGTCTTTCTAGAAAATATCATAGAGGTTGGGCTACAAGCCTGACTTTTGCCGAGACTTTTGCTGCTCCAGAGAAGCCCAAATGAGAGTGCTGCAAGAGATCAAACTAAATTGGTTCCATCTGGGAGTTTTCAAGCCCACTGTACCTAGCAACAGATGGGCGAGTCTCTCTACCACTTCATTAATTATATTCCAGCAATATGCTCTTGAAGTTGATTTTCCTTGGATTATGTCATGACGGTTTCTGTGAAGTCCAAGCAGCATGCTGTGAGTTCCTTGTGAAGGATATTTTCAGAAGTTTGTATCAGGCTAACCTAATTAGTAGGTTTATCCAGGCTTTAAGTTCTGTGTGCAGAACTGGCACACTGTTCAGTCAGACCCTTTGCTTTCTTAGAAGCCTGCAGTGTGGGAAATCAGATATGCAGGGTGAGACTAGTTGAGTCTCTGTGTCAGAGCTCTACCCCTGTTCAGCCATATACAGATCTGAGGGAGGAAGAAAAAAAAAAGATACAGGCTGGCAGAGGAGAGTTCTCAAATATCTGAAAATGGAATCCCATTGCTAAGGCAAAATTACCATATATATCTTCCCTCTATGCCTGCAAGTGGATAAAGTCTGTGAGTCTAGGAGTGGAATGCAGTTTGCTGAATGGCCAGATAGACACCTTTAACACCTTGCAGCCCTGGGTAATGATATCAGGAAATGTTCTTGGCTTTTGCAGGGAGTAAACTTCCTTCTTCCCTATAGTGCCTCTCTCTACACTGTTATCAGACATGTGACAGTAGTGCTAGAAGGAGCAACTCTGAGTAGCACCTGCCCATGGGAAGGCAGAGTGTGGTGTTGCAGGAGAGTGAAAGTGGCTTAATCCTGCAGAGCCCTATGTCTTCCCTTTGTGTCCCTCTTTCCCTCACATCTCTAGCACAGAGGGGAGATATGTATGAGATGAGAGCAGTGACCTGGATGGTGGAGGAGATGAGGATTGGTTGTGTAAGAAATGTGGAGAAGATGTGATAGGCTTGGGACAGAGGAAGTGAAATGGGTGGGTAATAACCAAAAAAAAAATGTGGAATTCTGCCCTCCTGCCACCAAATCTGCAAGAGTTTTTGGAGAATTCCCCTGCATTTAAAAGCAAATAAATGCCATTGCTTAGCTGCAGCCAAGAGAAAGTTGAGAAACCTCACACGAAGCTGATGCAGTTTTTTCCTCTTCAGCTCTTCAGTTTATGGTCACGTGTAAGGATACTGCATAGTCACGGAAGTTCACGAATTCCTTGATTTCTGCGGTCAGGACTGTGGCCCCCCGCCCCCTCCTCACACACCCCCATGGCTATGGCAGTGAAGCTCCAGCTGTCATTCCTCCCCCAACCCTGCTCCCAGTTATTTTTAGTAAAAGTCATGGGCTTACGTGAATTTTTGTTTATTGCCCGCAACCTCTCCGTGACTTTTACTAAAAATAACTGAGACAAAATCTTAACGTTAGTCACATGTCTGCAAATTTCACCTCAGAGAAGCTGTGACGCAGCACCAGAGGACACTATCGAAACCAAACTCTGTGAAAGTGGCAACCACACAAATTGAACAGTACATTTACTGCACCAGGACAAAACATGCCAGAAAAATAAACCCAGTCCTCAACCTCCCCCACAACATCCAGCTACTCCTAGAGTGTCTGGAAGGCAAATTGACACAATGCTTCCCAATTCTTCTCAAATTGACACAATGCTTCCTGCCTGTTTTCTCCTGACAAGTTGTGGGGTGAGGAATTCCATGGCACAAGCAAGGACTGAGACAGAGTTTGCTGGAGGTAGATTGCTACCCTGGTTTGACAAGAGGTTGCTATCAGTAGAAGTGGTGGAGAGCTTAGTGTAACAATATGTGTGCATCATCTGAAAGCCATTTTCTTCTATAAATGTTTATTTTTCCAAGTTACCATTTGCCTTTTGATACAGTTTCTCTTGATAAGTTTATCTTTCTGCTTTTTAAACTTTATTTTTTCACCTATCATTTACAAACTCTCACAATTAAGATGAAAAAAAGAGAAGATTCATAATGATATTCAGCTGTTACCTATCTTAATGATTTTCTTGGTAGTGAATGCTGTTAACATTGCAAATCAGTTTTCATCATAATTTCTGTTCTCACATGTTCATACTTTTCCTCTTTAGGCATGAAGCATTCTATGTTTGACCTCTGTTCAGATGTGAATTTTGGTGGGGAATGTTTGAGGAAAATCTTTTCAGATGATTTTGAATAGGGAAACATGAATAAAATAAGTTACCTATTTTTTATGGACAGGATTCTGTCAAAATGGCTGAAATTTGAAATTTGGTCCTCACTCAGGAACGGTGCTAGGGTTTTTTTGTTTGTGGGGAGAGGTTTAGTTTAACAGCTATACTTGTTTTGAATATTGTGTAATAAGCACTCTCTGCTCTGCCTATTGTTAACTTCAGAGCTATGCTTGTATGCACAACTTTGGAAATGCATTTTCCAAAAAAAACCAATAGCAGTCAGATAAAGACTTTGGAAGAGGCTTGCAACTCTCCAGTTGTATCCTCTCTAGTGATCTCAGTGCTCTGGAGCAACTGCTTGGTGGAGATAGGAACTGGGGAAAAGCATCGTTTGAACCCTAATCCGTTCCTTTTTTCCTTGGACTTGGATCTCAGAAACAGCTTCAGCAGCGCAGTTTTTGCAGGTCTTTCTCTACCCCCCCACCCCCCCGCCAAAGTTTCCTTTTCCTGATCCTGTGAAAGCCCCTAAGCTTAGGCACTGCTTTATCTGAGGCTCATCTTATGTCTGACACAGATCAACATGACAAGCATTTTTGGCTGTCTAAGCTCTGAGCATATTTCTTAGGGTTTTCAGTCTTGGTCTGCCGTGACACCTTGGGCCTGGAAATAGCATCTATTCTGACTCCTCAGTTGGTAATGAAAAGCTGCTTGGCCTCTGTATTGGGTGTCTCCTTTCCCTGCAGTTATGTCCCTGGCATTTTGGAACTAAAGTCCGTACTGAACACTATCAGAGCTAAGTAATGTTGCTTGTCTGTCTTGAGACGGCTCTCAGCAGGTTTCAGAGTGGTAGCCGTGTTAGTCTGTATCAGCAAAAACAACGAAGAGTTCTAGTGGCACCTTAGAGACTAACAAATTTATTTAGGCATAAGCTTTCATGGGTTAAAACGCACTTCATCAGATGTATGGAGTGAAAAATACCATAAGCAGTATATATATTACAGCACATGAAAAGATGGGAGTTGCCTTACCAAGTGGGGGGTCAGTGCTAACGAAGCCAATTCAATCAAGGTGGAAGTGGCCCATTGGCCAAACCGGACAGTCTCTACGCAAAAGAATAAATGGACACAAATCAGACATCAAGAATTGTAACATTCAAAAACCAGTAGGAGACACTTCAGGTTGGGGGGCTGTCTGTAAGCGAGGACTGGCCTGTCTCCCAATGTCTGTGAGAGTGAGGGATCGTCCTTCAGGATAGATTATAGATCCTTGATGATGCGCTGGAGAGGTTTTAGTTGGGAGCTGTCGGTGACGGCTAGTGGAGTTCTGTTACTTTCTTTGTTGGGCCTTTGTAGGTGACCTGTTGAGAATAGGCCACTTCCACCTTGGTTGAATTGGCCTCGTTAGCACTGACCCCCCACTTGGTAAGGCAACTCCCATCTTTTCATGTGCTGTAATATATATATTGCTTACTGTATTTTTCACTCCATGCATCTGATGAAATGGGTTTTAGCCACAAAAGCTTATGCCCAAATAAATTAGTTAGTCTCTAAGGTGCCACAAGGTCTCCTCTTTTTTTTTTCTCTTTCAGGAGTAACACTCCATGTGCTTGGAAAAATAACGGGTTAAATGCTGATAAAAGATAGCCCTCTCCCCATCCCGTCCCCAGCTTATGCCTCAAGGCATGACTTCTGGAGGAGGGTACCCATTGGCTGCCTGACAGATACCTGACTTTCAAATGACTCGATATGTGAACAGGTTTCAGAGTAACAGCCGTGTTAGTCTGTATTCGCAAAAAGAAAAGGAGTACTTGTGGCACCTTAGAGACTAACCAATTTATTTGAGCATGAGCTTTCGTGAGCTACAGCTCACTTCATCGGATGCATACTGTGGAAACTGCAGAAGACATTATATACACAGAGACCATGAAACAATACCTCCTCCCACCCCACTCTCCTGCTGGTAATAGCTTATCTAAAGTGATCATCAAGTTGGGCCATGTCCAGCACAAATCCAGGTTTTCTCACCCTCCGCTCCCCCACACACAAACTCACTCTCCTGCTGGTAATAGCCCATCCAAAGTGACCACTCTCTTCACAATGTGTATGATAATCAAGGTGGGCCATTTCCTGCACAAATCCAGGTTCTCTCACCCCCTCACCCCCCTCCAAAAACCACACACACAAACTCACTCTCCTGCTGGTAATAGCCTATCCAAAGTGACCACTCTCCTTACAACGTGCATGAAAATCAAGGTGGGCCATTTCCAGCACAAATACAGGTTCTCACCCCCCCACACTTTTCCAAAAAAAACACACACACACAAACTCACTCTCCCGCTGGTAATAGATTATCCAAAGTGACCACTCTCCCTACAATGTGCATGATAATCAAGGTGGGCCATTTCCAGCACAAATCCAGGTTTTCTCACCCCCCCCCCCCCACACACACACAAACTCACTCTCCTGCTGGCAATAGCTCATCCAAACTGACCATTCTCCCCACAATGTGCATGACAATCAAGGTGGGCCATTTCCAGCATAAATCCAAGTTTAACCAGAACGTCGGGGGGGGGGGGTAGGAAAAAACAAGGGGAAATAGGCTACCTTGCATAATGACTTAGCCACTCCCAGTCTCTATTTAAGCCTAAATTAATAGTATCCAATTTGCAAATGAATTCCAATTCAGCAGTTTCTCGCTGGAGTCTGGATTTAAAGTTTTTTTGTTGTAAGATAGCGACCTTCATGTCTGTGATTGCGTGACCAGAGAGACTGAAGTGTTCTCCGACTGGTTTATGAATGTTATAATTCTTGACATCTGATTTGTGTCCATTTATTCTTTTACGTAGAGACTGTCCAGTTTGACCAATGTACATGGAACAGTTTTTCCTTAAAAAAGTTCCATAGGTTCTGTTTGCATTAATAAATAGAGTGAAAAATCAAAAGAACATCTGTGCAAACACAAATATTAGAACATGTTCAGGTAGTCTTTGGTTTTATAGAGAGGCCACAGAAACTGATTCAACTGCCTCTCCTCAATAAAATACGAAGCCTGGTAGAGGAATAATAGTTCTAACAAATATCTGAGACATAAGTCCCATTGCTAGGAGCACAATTATAATTTACAGTTGAAAGGTACAGTCAATTATGTATATTCTAGAGAACGAGACGAAAAGAAAAAAAATAAACTGAAAGCTAAGTTCAATCTGCAAAATGTCATCAACTTCTGGTTCTCTCACACACCTTAAATCATCATGCCAAGTGACTTACCTTTATTATTATTGGAGAGTACCTCGTTTTTTTGCATACGTTCCTGAAACTTTGAATTAAAAATGCACATCGTTGTTTGTGTTGTGTAGCCCTGGCTTTTTGTGGAATGATGTGTCCACAGTTCTATCCGCATGAAGAGAGAGAGATTTATTTCACTTTTGTATATGTTAGCACATTATCTATTCGAGAAAAACCTTTTGTATCAATTATACTAACCAAAGAGTTAAGATTGTTCAAGTTCCCTCTGTAGCTTATTTGCCTGGTCTAGAAGCAAAGTTTATTTCACTGTGTGTTATTGAGGTAGCACGTAGGCACCCCAGTCATTGACCAGGACTCCATTGTGCCAGATGCTGTACAAACAGAACGAAAAGGAGGTCTCCTCCCTGAAGAGTTCACAGTATGTATGTTACAGAACAGACAAGCCACTTGTCTTCTGGGACAGAGAGGAAAATGATTATTAAGAAGGAAGAGAGTTTATTTAGCAACATTTTGGAGGAAAATCTAGTGTTCATATTTATATTTTCTTCCTTTTATTTTCCAATGCCTCTGTACCAGCCAGTTGGGTTTTTTGTTTTGTTTTGTTTTTAAGAGAAAATTGCAGAATCAGTAGGAATCATTTGCACTAACTACAGCCAAGAAGATGAACGGGAAGTACGTATTTACCAAGGAGGCATCTTCCTTTTGTTGCCACTGTTAATATAAGTGTAGTGGTGCATAAGTGTCTTCTATATGTGGTAGGGAGCCTTCTATAAAATCTAAATAGCCCTGGAGTTAGTTCTGATGAGCTGTCTCTTGCTGAGGTTGTTTCTCTTCAGCTGGTGGAGTTAGGTAAACAGGAAAGAGTTCCAGGTTTGTTTTTAAAATAATCATGCAGCTTTTTGTGGCTTAATCATTCAAAATGTCCAAACTTGAGAACCTCACGCATCGTGTGCCTAAACCTCAGTGAAGGATAGTGGCCTGTTAAGCTTGAAGTAAGTGAATTTGAAATGAACAACAATGTAAGTGATTACTGCACATGCATGAAAGTGATTTTTAAAAAAACAAACAAAAAACTATAAAGTTCTTAGAGGTGTTTAGTAACATTATTGCTTTTGACAGTACGGGTTGTGCCTCAGTGCCTCAGTGCCAAATTGTGACGTGCTATCAGTAGCTAGGTTTGTTCATGTATCTACAGAATTGTATACTGGAGTTGAAAAAAAATGGAATTACAGAAAAAAGACCTACAGAATTCCATAGTTCTGCGTAATGGTTTTTGTGTTTCTACCAGAGTACTGTATTTTGTCGAATTGTGTAATACTTCATTCAGAAACTTCCATCTAAATTTAAGATGGCAAAACTAAAATAAAGAAAATTACAGAAATACAAAAAGTATTCTTTTCATAGCAATATAAACTTGCTTACATTGTGCATATGTCGTATTTAGTATTATTAGGCTGACAAGTGTCCTTTCCAGGATACAGTGTACTATATGGATATTGGGAAGTAAAAGGTTTTCATGCATTGTGTACACATGTGACAGCCTAGGTATTATAGAGTTGCCAGGTGTCTGGTTTTCAACCGAAACAGCCGGTCGAAAAGGGACCCTGGCGACTCTGGTCAGCACTGCTGACTGGGCCTTTAAAAGTCTGGTCAGCGGCGCTGGTGGGCTACCTGCCAGGCTCCGTGTAGCTCCCAGGAAGCAGCCAGCATATCCCTCCAGCTCGGGCAGCCATGGGGGCTCCGCGTACTTCCCCTGGCCCTGCCCTGAGCACCAACTCCGCAGCCCTCATTGGCCAGGAACTGCGGCCAATGGGAGCTGCAGGGGCGGTGCCTCCGGGGGGGGGGGCAGCATGCAGAGCCCCTGGGGTTGCCCCTCCCCCTAGGAGCTGGAGGGAAATGCCAGCCGCTTCCCGGGAGCCACATGAGGTAAGTGCTGCCTGGAGCCTGCACCCCGAGCTCCCTCCCGTGCCCCAACCCCTGCCCCAGCTTGGAACCTCCTCCCACACCCAAACTCCCTCCCGGAGCCTGCAACCCCTCCTGCGCCCCAACCCCCTGCTCCAGCCTGGAGTCCCCTCCTGCACCCTGAACCTCTAATTTCTGGCCCCACCCCGGAGCCTGCACCCCCCAGCCCAGAGCTCGTACCCCCCCCTGCACTCCAACTCCCTGCCCCAGCCCTGAGCCCCTTCCCGCACCCAAACTCCCTTTCAGAGCCCGCACCCAAGCCCCCCTGCCCCAGCCTGGTGAAAATGAGCGAATAAGCGAGCATGGGGGAAAGCAAGCAATGGGTGTGGGGGGGGTGAAGTGAGTGGGGGCGGGGCCTCGAGGAAGGGACAGGGCAGTCTCTTGCCTATGAGAAGTGTAACTTTAGCATTTCCTGATTTTTTTTCTTTCATTTAAATTTGTGGCCTTCGTATAGTCTTTTTGATTTAATATATTTAAGACTTTCCACTTACAGTAGCTGCAGACTGTGTTGTTGGACTGCTCTATTGCAACATAGTTGTTACACAGCTCTGTTTTTCGGTGGGAGGATCTGGGAGAGCTGTCAACGGATGTCAACTTAAGGGACAAAGGGCTTGCTACAAAGCCAGCGAAAGTCAATAGAAACACTTGTTGCGTTGACTTTAATGGACTCTGGATCAGTTCCAAAGTGAATACACAAAGGTAGAAAAATCTCAGCAAACAGGCTCCCTTGTTCTAAAAATTAAATAATCTGATTTTCGTATAATAAAATAGGGGGAAAAGAACACAACAAGAAACTACTACTTTTTCTCCTTATTCTCTTAGAAAGGGAAAACTTGCCCTTCACTTTTAAGTATCTAAAGGATTTAACCATCCTCTGTAACTAGTGACAGAAGCTAAATTCTAGCAGCTGCGTCAGCTGTAAACTATAACTTGAAGAGCTTTAAAACTCTTTAAAGAGCTTTTTAAATATACTCCTGGAATAATCCTTCCAAATTACCTTCCAGACTTTGTAAACAGGGACTTTAATAGACAATTCCTTTTGAACAGGTTAAAATAGGATATAAGAATAGATCCCTACAAATTTGGAAAGCTTTGCCCAGCTTTATGCATATTATTACAACATACTTTAAAAATCATTATACACAACTGTATTAAGTTGTTGACTTGCTGCTATAATTTACAAATCCAGTACTATTACGCCAGCAAGCTTTGGAAACTGGAGCAGAGTTTCTTTAGACCAGGGCAACTATTGCCTGTACTTGCAACATTGATATGGGACACAAAATTAATCTATTGCCACCATGAAGAAGCAGAGAGCTACATACTCTGCACTGTGATCTATTTAGCTTGATAACATTACCAAATTTCCATCTAAAGTATAGTCTAGATGGAAAACTTGGGTACATTCATTCACAAAGGGAAGAGTGAGTCTTTATATAAAAGTGAGTCTTTTTACTGTATATCCATAGAGTTCATAGTTAAGTAGTAAGGATAACACTTAACTCGTGTATCATTTTCAAAACACTGTACAAATGTTAGTTAGTTAATTCTCCTCACATACCTGCGAGGAAGGTAAATAAGTTTTATTGCATCCTATGTTATAGACAGAAAAAAAAGAGAGACGCTGAATGATTTATCCAAGGCCCCATAGCGAGTCAGTATTGGAGCCAGGTGTTAGAGATCAGGAGTTCTTAGCCCCAGGCCAATCTGCCATGCTTTCTCTATAAAGGGAGAGTTTTCCCAGATTCTCCAGGCCCCCCCCCAAGTGGATGTAAAGCTGAAGAAAACAAGTCCCACTGACTGTTATCTCTTAGGGCTTGTCTACACTGGCAACGTTAAAGCGCTGCCGTGGCTCGTGTAGTTGCGGCTCGTATAGTTGCGGCTTGTGTAGAGCTCTCCCAGTGCTCTAAAAGAACCATGAGGGGCATAGTTACCAGCGCTGGGGCACTGTCTATACAGGCACGTTCCAGTGCTGCAACTTGCAGCACTCAGGGGGGTGTTTTTTCACACCTCTTAGCAAGAAAGTTGCAGCGTTGTAAAGTGCCAGTAGACAAGCCCATAGTGTTTCCTGCCCATGTTTTGCCAACCTTTATTCTGAGAAGCTACTTCACGTGTTAAGCTCACTAGCATGACACAGCAAAGATGGCGTGATGTTGAACCCATATTGCTAAACCCATATTGATAGAGTGTGATGGCTAAACATAGTGATGGAAAGCCATCAATAATTTTTGCCAACTCTTTCTTCACACACCTCAGCCTTTTATTTTGTTCCCAGAATGTTGATATCAGTGTAATTATCAAAGAGCTGAACTCGAAGCACCTTTTGGCACCTACATGAAAATGCACACATAAGTATTGCGGCTGTAAAGGGTCCCTGGAGTTTTAACTTCTTAGTGTTCTTTAAAAATCCAGCAGATATAAATTGGCCCTCAGTAGTACTTAAATTATACCAATAGATATACTTACACACAAATCTGGAATGTTAAATGCATATTTGAACTTCTCACAAGCCTTTCTATAGATTCCTTATTTTTGAAAAATGTTAATTGCAGGAAGCCTTTATATAGGTCAGCACACTGGGGTGTAGATTTTTTCCCCATAAGCAACCAGAACCTTCAACTGAAAACGGGATTATGCAGTAGCATGCAGGGCTTTTTAGAATTTTGCAGTAATTTAGGGAGTGGACTCTTGTGGTTAGTTTTACATCAGCAGCTGAGGAAGAATGGCTGTTGCGATGTGTTACGTGGAGAAGTGCAGTAATCTTCGTTTCTGGAGTGCAAAAGGCACTGTACTCCTCTCCTTTTAATAGGGCTAAAAGTTGAAAAATGTTGCTAAATTTACCTAGCCGATTTTTTTAACAAGTTAGGAATTTATTCTGGCACTTTTAATAAGCGTTGCGGCCATGTACTCTCTGTATTTCAACCGAGAAATGTCATCCTTTTGGGTGGGGGTTGCGGCTGGAGAGACGAATATTGTCTCAAAAACAAGTCAAAACCACCAAATATGAAAACTAAACATATCTCACTTGTTGCAAGGTGAAAAGTTTGGTACAAAAGCCAAAGCTATTAAATCTGTTTGGAACAGGAAATCCTTGTGAGTGTGTGATAGTTATTTGTAGTAAGTTACTACTTACTCTGTTTCTTATATCTATTGGCATGCCATTTCCTAGACAAATAAGGGACAACATCCCTTCCCTGTGCAATTTGCAATGTGAGGATCCACACAGGGAGACCTTTCAAGACACATCGAGGAAACTTGGGAGCCAGGAGTAGAGAGAAAGGGAGGGAGGCTGGGAAAAGGAGGAATCCTGGAATCTCCTATTTGCTACCTTTCCCTGGACAGCGATGCTGCAAATGGCCTGGGGAAAAAGAAGCACTGATGTGACTCTGCCCCTTCCACTGCTGTTGGCACCAGAAGGAGCCAGGAAAGAGGAACCTTCCTCCCAGCAAGTGGCAAGGATGCAGTTGGAGGGAGGAGGAAGCTTCTGAACCACACCAACACCATGGCTAGCAATGCCAGAAGTGGCAAGGGTACGGGGGAGCCTTGTACCCCATCCATCTGGTTGGCAGCACTGGTGGGCAGCACTTCAGAAACGGCAGGAGTCTTGCCGTGCATGCTGCATGAGGTGCAGCTGCATGGCTCCGGGGAGTTTATTAAAGATGCCATTTTCTCTCTCATGCACACACATACTTTTTTCTTCCCTGCAAACATAAGAGGAAATGGATTTACACATGCAGGACCAAGAATTTGCTGTTCTTGACTCCCCTTTGTGCTGCTCCAGCTGCGCAAAGGGGAATTAAAGCTCAACGTTTAATGCAACAGCTGTGGATTCCCTCTGAGGTTGCTCTAACTTACACGAGGGCCAGTTTGGCATCCAGCAGCCCCCAGGATCAGAAGGACAGAAAGGTGTCACAAAAGCACCTAAGTGCCCCTCCTCAGTTGTGCTGAGTGCTTCTCTGGCACATGTGAGCATGTAGCCCATAACATGTATGTGTTATATTTTTAGAATATTAAAGAGCAGCTGAAGCATCATAGGTTTCAGAGTAGCAGCCGTGTTAGTAGTCTGTATCCGTAAAAAGAAAAGGAGTACTTGTGACACCTTAGAGACTGACAAATTTGTTCCTCTCTAAGGTGCCACAAGTACTCCTTCTCTTTTTTTGAAGCATCACAGTAAACTTTAAAAATCATTCTACTCCTTTGAATTATTCTCTGGGTCAGGAAGGAAGTGATTTTCTTCCCTAAATTTTACATAAAATTCCATAATGGACAGGCCACTTGCCCAGCCACTCAAATATTCTATCTCTGAGAGCATCTACAGTGGATGCTTTGGAGAGAAGTAAAAAATGTATAATAGTCTTGCCATTACTCAGTACCACACTAGGAAGGGAGTTTTTTTCCTGACCCCAGCTGGCAATCAGTTTATATGCTGAAGCATAACAATTAATACTCCTTGTAATTCTCTTCATAGCTAGTGTAACTGCAGATGTTACTATTTTCTCATGTGTCTGATCTGGTTTTGGATTTTACTCAGCTGTTTTTCAATAATTATTACCCCATGGCATTACATTCCAGAGGTTAATCTTTTTTTTCTTTTATAACCTTATTGCTTTTTATTTCAAATGTCCTCTTCTTTTGTGAAACACAGTAAATGCAAGCTCTTGTTGACCTTTGTCAATCTTAGTTTACACCCCCTCTTTCATATTTCCTGCTCCTCTTCTGGATTCAGAATGAAATAAGTTCTGTTTTTCCTTCTAAGGAAGATGACCCCTCTATCCTCCAACCTTCTTCCCTCTAAATGTTCTAGGGCGAGACTGTCAATAGTACAATTGGGAATTGGTCTAACTGCACTTTGTAAATCTCCCCTTGTCTGCTTTTCTGTAAGCCTTTTGCATTTTGCCATGTCTTCTTTTAAATTAAAAAAGGTCATAAACTAAAGACAGAATGAGAAATAATATGACTTAGCTTTATTTAGAAATATTAAATGCCCTGGCCACCTTCCAGCCGTTTTTAGATTCTAGTCAACCAAGCCCCTTCAGCAGTTCCACTTACATTTGATTCTATCCATTAATAATGCCCCCTACACAGCCTACAATGAGTTCACCCATTCCACTTCCTCTCTTGGCTCCTAGAGAGTTCTATAACATACTTCGTATTTCCTAATAAGTACAAGAACCGTAATGCTCTCATCATCTGAGAAAAGTTATAGTTTTCATTCATATATTTTCAGTATCAAAAACTTTCAAATATATGTTATGATCATAAAAATATTTCAGAGCAAAACCGAAGCACAAGAAGTGAAAATCTTGAAAAAAGTCAATGGATTTTTTTTCTTTTTCTTCCCTGGGAAAAAACAAAATAATTTTTTTTTTCACAATCCTTGCATGTTAGGTAGCCAAAGTTATAGTATACTTTAATGATATGGCTGTGCAATTAGTTGCATGTATATTGTCTTTACAGACACTTTTTAAAAATGGAGATACTAAGTATAAAATTTCAAGATAAGGATGAGAAATCAGGAACACATTGTAATCTTAATATATATTTGCTATTACATGTACAGTGCAGGATATACAATGTGGCTGAGTTAACACTGGATTTGAAATCTGGTCTGGCTGATTATCCTGTCAGATAAATGCATACAGGTCTCATTCACTTCAGTGGGAGTTATGTGCATGCCTGGTCAAAAAGGGACCCTGGCAACTCTGGTCAGCACTGCTGGCTGGGCCGTTAAAAGTCTGGTCAGCGGCGCAGCAGAGCTAAGGCAGGCTCCCTGCCTGCACTGGCTCCATGCAGCTCCCGGAAGTGGCGACATGTCCCTGTGGCCCCTAGGCACAGGGAGGCTCTGCGCACTGGCTCTGCCCCAAGCGCCGGTTCCGCAGCGCCCATTGGCTGGGAACCGCGGTCAATGTGAGCTGCGGGGTCGGTGTCTGTGGGCGCGGGCAGCATGCACTGTGCAGAGCTGCCTGGCTGCATCTTTGCCTAGGGGCTGGACATGCTGGACGCTTCCGGGAACCTGCCTTAGCCCCGCTGTGCCACCGACCGGGAGTTGCTTGAGGTAAGCGCTGCCCAGCTGAAACCCACACACCCCAACCCCTCCTGCACCCCAACCCCCTGCCCCAGCACTGAGCTCCCTCCCACATCCAAACTAGCTCCCAGACCTCACATCCTGAAACCTCTGCCCCGAAACCTGAGCCCCCTCCTGCACTCCAAACCCCTCAGCCCCAGCCCAGAGCCCCCTCTTGCATCCCTCATCCCCAGACGCACCCCATAGCCCACACCCCCAGCCGGAGCTTGCACCCCCACCAACACCACAACCCCCAGCCTGGAGCCCCCTCCCACATCCTGAACCCTCATTTCTGGCCCCACCCTGTAGCCCACACTCCCAGCTGGAGCCCTCACCCTCTCCTGCATCCCAACCCCCTGCCCCAGCCCAGTGAAAGTAAGTGAGGGTGGGGGAGAGCGGGAGGGGGTCTGGAGTGTGTGGGGGCGGGGCCTCAGAGAAGGGGCAGGGCATGGGTGTTTGGTTTTGTGCAATTAGAAAATTGGCAACCCTATCACAAGTTACAGAATTATCAGGTCCCTTTAATTTTGGAATTTTGTGATTTTTATGCCTGAATACTCATCTTTAACATTGTACTGATATTATGGTAATTTTTGCATTTTATATATTCTTTTAGAGATGCTAAAGGTGATACTCTTGTCTCCCAGTTATAAGTATTCTAGTTATGTATCACTGAGTTCATTTTTAGGACACTAAGCTCAAAAATAAATTATGTATCTGTTAGTAGCAGCCATCAATCAGTTATTTCTCATTCAATAAGTAGTGGCACTGGAAGAAAGTTATTTAGTGGTCAATATGCATCATTAATCTTTTTGAGAAGGGGATTCTGTGCTGTAGGCGATTTTTAGATTATCTGTACCTCATTGCCTGCAGCTTTTGGAAAAATTGTAAACAAAGCCAGCTGCTTGTTATGTTACTGCTCATGGTTGGTTAGATGAGCAAATGGCATCGCAAGTGCTCTGCTTCTGTTGGTTTTAGTGTATAGTGGAAAATATCTTGTTCCAATTATTTTTTTAGTCCACTATCTTTCAAAATATGCTTTTAGTTTCTAAACAGAGAGTTGGGATTTTAAAATCCATATTAGTGATGGAAATGCACAAGAAGGACAAGGAGAAACGGTGTTGTCATATTAACTTTGGATAAAACTCACCCTGCTGCTGAAGGCTTTCAATAATGCTCTGTACTCCACTCAAGCACCATTTAAGCCCCTGTGTTAAAGGCTTAAAATAATGCAAGGGGCCCATACAGACCCCTGGGCCAGAGTTAATTTTACCCTTTTCAGGTAGATAGGAGACCAGTGAGGTTGATTATGAGCCAATTGATTTTTCATGAGCAGTTTGAGACTGCTAATTCCATCTATTTCCTGTTGGTTTAGTCATTTCACTACTCAATTTCATGTTTCTTTGGAATCTTTAATGTAAAAGAACCTGCCAATGAAACTTGTATTAGACACACAGTTTATGGTCTTGGAGCTGTCTGAACACAAAACATACTGCAATATACAAATTGGATTGCTATAGATTCATAACATTTCTCTGATAAAATTATTTTATGCAAGATAATCATGTAATCCATTTCATAATTCATGATAATTTTTTTTCTTTTTTTATCAGCTGCAGCTAAACAAGCAAACAGGTCATGGCACGCTTAACGAAAAGACGACAGGCAGATACAAAAGCTATCCAGCATCTTTGGGCAGCTATTGAAATAATCCGGAACCAGAAGCAAATTGCTAATATTGACCGTATTACAAAGTAAGTTGCATTTTATAATGAAAGATGATAAGGGGCAAAGAGATAATGTTAGTTATGTAAGCCTTGAAAAAAACACAATAGTCAACCTTGTTAGAGCTTGTGAAATGATTACATTCAGTACTGTTTCATTAATTGTTAAATTAACAAAAAATGTTAAAAACTGACTGTCTTTAAGTCCAATACTGAGGTATTAAATCTGACGAAGGGCCTATTCAATATTTGTTCACTTCATCATAAATCCATAGACAAAATAGAAGCAACATTGGTAGACTTCTGCTTATTCATTAGCCTGTGATCAGAGGGGAAATACTAGCTATAGAAAGTGAAGCAGAAAATGAGAATAAAAATATTTATAAATAGTGTTATAAAAGCTGAATTATTTTGGAACTGAGAGGATAACCTTTTTATTTAAAAAAGCCCCTGACCTCACTGAGATTATATTACCATACAGGAACCAAATTATGTGGGCCACATCCACACAATATGTACCTGTTTGGCCTTGAGGAAGTCACATGGGCAGCAGCTGTGTGATTGGGCCGCAAGTGAGCCGTGGGTTGAGAACCACTGAACTAGAATGTTGTTTGCTGCTAATGTTACTATTATGTATTTTGTGGTAGCACCCAAAATGTATTAGAGCTCTGCCCTGTAGAGCTTATAATTTGGGGTGTGAGAGGAAACAAACCCCCACAACATTAATATAGGTCTTTTGAATAAGATGGGCCAATCAGTGCAATCAAAGATTGGGGTTTTGTGTGCCCTGGTTTCGCTTTATTACCAGAATTTTTAGATCTACACATACACAGCATATACTGAAAAGATATCTATATGAATAACTTTTAAAAGGTGCATAACTACAGGTTGGTGATCTGTTTTATTGACATGGTTTGGAAGTTCTGTGTTAGGCGTTGGAAAGCATCTCTAGGGTTATAAAGCCAGAGAATGTAGTAAACAACAAATAAGATGAAAGCAAATAGATGAAATCCTGAGGGAGTGATAGTACTGTGCCTAGTTCCTATAAGTTTTAACAGAGAAATGCATCATTAAAATAAGAAGCATCTACTGGGACATGAAAATTCTACCAAAGGAGCCAGGTTAGCCTGATGGAGAAGACCATATACATGGGGAATTTGACTTTTCCAGCTCATTTCAATTGGAGAGTCTCAGGGTTTTACAAGCATTACTTAATCAAGCCTCAGAACATCTCTAATACATAAGTAGGTATCACTATACACATTTAGAGAGATGTCAAGTGACTTACGCCAGGCCACATAATAACTCAGTGACAAGGTCGGGAATATAACCAAATACTCTATATGTTTATGAAGTGCAAACTGGCTTCCATTCAGCACAAGATGACTGTCAGAAATATGGGACGCTGAATTAGAGAAGTCATGAGGGTGCTATCTAGAGACACACCATGCCAAATTATTGATGTGGAGGAAGGATGATGGAAACATTTGGCTAAAAGGAATGGAAACCAGTCAGGGCCATTTAGTGTAGAAACCAGCAATAGAGATTCTGCTGTTAACAAATTGGAGGATGGTCAGGCTAAAAAGAAACAGGGTACAGTTGGTAACCCACTCAGTGAGCACAAGAAAGCCACTGAAGGTGAGTTATCAGAGAATAAGAAGAAGAGTCAAGCAATCTTAATAGCTTAATGGAGAAGACCATGGCCTGGGCTTTTTTGTAATCCAGAAAGAGTATGGATGGTGTGTTGCCTCTTGGTGCCAAGGCAACGGATGTGTCAAAGGTAAAGGGTTGCATGAAAAAGTTTGCGAATGTTAAAATATCAGTCCAGATGATTACTGGCAACACAAGACTGAAGGGAAATTTGTCCTCGATTCTATCAACTTTATAGTCTTGAGAAGAGAACTCAAAACAGGACACACACACACAGATAGATGTCTTAAAGATCCTTCCAGTGCAAAGCGCTAGTGAAGGAAGAAGAAAAGTGATGCTGGAGACTAATGAGATGAATGACAAAGTATGTTCTATAGACATGAATCCCAAAGCCTTAAGAAATATTAGAATGCTCTCTCTGTGATGAGAACTGAATGGCTTAGGTGATAACAGCTTCCTTGGTTCAAGGCTCATTTATGCAAGTAAAATAATAGTGGAGCTGTTGCTTAATAAGTGTACACTGGTGTCTGTGTGCAAATGCAAAAGTGGCTAATAAGCGAAGTGAGTTACAAGTGATGCTAAGTGATGGATAATATGACTTGGTGTGCACAACTAGAACTTGGGAGGGTGTGATTCTCACAAGTAGGATGTTAACACTGTTGACAACGTTAACTCTATGGGATTTGTTAGAGGGGTGACTTTGCACATTACAAATATTTACAAGACTAGACAATACAATAATTCTGAGAGTCACAGTGGTGTGAAATATTCTTGGAAAAGGACACAGAAAATAAAGGATCAGTTTATGTGAATATCTGTTACTCTCAAAACAGTGTACTCAGTAATGCACTAGTTGAGAAATATGGACCATGAAAAAAATTCCTAAGTTAGAAAGAAGACATACTCATTGTAACAGGGGGGCACTCACTTCGAGTGCCTCCTAGCAGCTGAGTATGGTACTGCAATCTTTTCCCCACTCCTGGTCCCCTGTAGGTTGCCATCTTCGCTGGGCAGGTCTCCAGTGGCTCAAGGCACACAGTCAAAAATGGATCCCTTCCAGGGGACCAAATGTCCAACAGAACTATCTCCCATCTTAAGTAAGTGCAGCCACTCAAGCTACTGTGAGAAGAGAAGAGCTCCCCTCCCCTAGAACTGACCTGCAGCTCCTTTTATCTGAGCCTGCTGAACTCTGATTGGCTGCTTTCATGAGGCCCCATCTAGGCAAGCCTGGAGGACCCACCTCCACTGCTCCTTCCTGCAGCCGGGCATAGTAGGACTGTAGAGCCTTCAGGAGGAGACCATGAGGAGCCAGGTACACCCCATTACACTCATGATCTGGAATGTGGAGACACCATCCTGAATCTACTTTTTACCAACAGAAAGGAACTGATTGAGAATATGAAAAGGGGGCTAAGTGTTAATGATAATGAGCTACACTAACTCAAAAGTGGATTCATGGAAAACAAAAATACAAATGGTACTGGATCTTAGAAAATACACCTTGGGGAATTAAGAAACCATCTCACATGGAAGTATGAAAATCCATGAATGTGGAAAAAACTGGCATACTAGCAGACATCATAATTAAGATGTAAGAGATTACAATTCCACTGAAATATAAAATATAGAAAGCAAGAAAAAGTCAGTGTGGTTTTATAAGGAATTCTTCAAATATCTGAAGATGGAAGAATTGGAAGTTGGAACATGAGAGAACCAAAGTAGAATCTTCAGAACTAGCCAAGACTTGCAAGGAAAATGCGGTGGGGGGAGGAGAGGGAAGGAAAGGACTTTTTAATATGTATTGGGAAGCTCTATAGAGAAAAGAGGCCCATTAATTAAAGGACTAAATCAAGTATGATTCTGTTGAACTGCTCTTTAAAATTGATGAGGAAAAATAAAAAGAAAATGTACAATTAGAAAGTAATTGAAAACTGTCATTTATTGCTGTAAAATGGAGGGAAAGAATCACTTGGAAAATATGCGTACACAAATCAGGGCCTTTAGGGAATTAGCTAATTAACTTACTGAACTTCTGGCAATTCTTTTTGAAAAGTCATTGACAATTGGAGGAGGTATCAGGAAACAAAAACCTAAATTCAACTTCAAATGGGAGGAAAATTAAGGGATAAAATATGTTAGTAATTAGAGTACAATATAAATGCTTAAATAACAGAAAAGCGAAGTGTGAACAGCATGCATCTGCGAGGGACAATATCATAGAATCATAGAAGGTTAGGGTTGGAAGAGACCTCAGGAGGTCATCTAGTCCAATCCCCTGCTCAAAGCAGGACTAACACCAAATAAATCATGCCAGCCAAGGCTTTGTCAAGCCAGGCCTTAAAAACCTCTAAGGATGGTGATTCCATCACCTCCCAAGCTTGTCTATCATGATAGACAATCTTGATGGCTTTTTAAAAATATATAAATTTTAAAAAATCAGAAGATGAAGGGAATTCAATAGCTGTTCTGTCTATGTTTTAATAAAGCATGTAGTGATTTAACAAGGAACTGTAGCTTATTTGGATATTTAATTCAAATTTATTGGATATAAGCACTATACCCGGGATTGAAACTAGCTAAAAGTCTGTGAGCAAAGGGTAACAATAAATAGCATTGTACCAAGTTCTGGGGAATTAGTAATAACGATTATACAGTAATCACCTTTTTAAAATAGTGTTAAAAAACATGATCGAATGGATGTCACATCTCATCTGTATATACAGTTCAGTGCGTTGGGGTTTTGGTTAGACTGTTTTCCTTAAGGATAGTAAAACTTTTATTTAAATGTAAAATATAACAATTGGAGAAGATCCTCAGCTGGTTTAAATTGTCAGAGGCCCCTTGACTTCAGCTGAGCTACAACATCTTACACAAGTTGAGGATTTGGTGCTTGATATTTCATAACTATGGGTTTGTCCCCATGGTGCTTTAGTCCATACCAGAGGGGGGTGTAAATTTTAATCTGCAGTTTGTGTGTCACACAGTAGTTTGCCCATGTGGACCCTGCTGGCACGCATTAAAAGTTCCCTAGTGTGCATTAACGTAGTACTGTTTGAAATGGAACTACATAAATATGCACTTTTAGTGCATGCCAGCAGAGTTCTCATGGACCAGTTAGTGCACAACACTCTAGTGCTTAATAAAATTCACACCCCTCTGTTATGGACTAAATTATAACATAGACAAGTGCTAACTTGTGAAAATTATAAATGTTAATAGGAATGGTCTGGAAGTCCTACACTGACATAGTATTTCATAAATATCACTTTGTTATCCAAAAATATGTCGTGTCTAGTCCTGACATTAGGATAGTTTGACCCTAATCTGTCAGTTATATAGATAAGTATCACTGGGATTGATGATGCTCTAAACAGTAGCTGGGAATGGCTTCTGTCATGATAGCAGAGCTTTGACTTATTGTCCACATTTGTGTGTGCAGCAAGAATGATATTTGTGCTTTTCCTTCCTCAGTTTTTTCTCACCCCTTTAGCTTCCATCAGTTTTGGAATTGGGGTAACCTGAAAAAAGGAATTACAATGGGTTACAATGCACTAGGCTTTCACCTCTGGAGATCGCAGTTCAGGTACTAACTAAAATCACAAGCGAAAATAAGTTTGGCCCCATTTTAGTCCCTACATGTGTACATTTCAAAACCACCACATAATTTGGCAGCATTGGCACTGCTTACTGAAGAGAAATCTAGGACTGGAACAGTAAACTGTTGCAGGTCAGGTTTGAGATTCATTGGCAAAGCAGTGGGGGTTGTTGCATAGGATCTGCTTGTATTATATTTGTCTCGAGCTAGTGCTTTTATTCCCTCATTGTCATTAGCCCTAAATTCACTCATACTTTAGGGAAAATATCAGCTCTCCTTGATAGAATTGGATGTTTGTGAATTTATACTTAGATTTAAATTTACATTAAATGATATAAATAATATTTGTACCTTTCGTAACTTTGAGGTTGAGGAATTATTGTTTCAGAAGTCTTACAAAATAATCCTGAGATGGTTTTAACACACAATGATGTATATGGGAATAGTTAGATGTCTACTTGAGAGAAAAGAAAAAAATCATGCATATTTAAATCACTAGAATAAAATATTGACTCTCATAGACACACAGCAGGTTGAGAAGTACTTCTGTACAGATACGTGTTCTCTCTAGATTTTCTAAGGTCTTTTGCAGCACCTTTATATTTCCCTCACAACTAATTGGGCTCATAAGACTTAATCAAGTGTTTTTCTCTATTTCTCTCAAGCTATTAGGAATCCGCACTAGCAATTTATGGTTATTTACTAATCTCTTATGGTTCCTACATTTACAGAGTTCAGAGAGACAATTATGTATCCAGTTATTTTTAGTAAAATGTATGATATCAGAAGAGGTAGTTCTAGTGTTTCTCTAAGATTTGATTTTGTAACCAATACTTGTTCTAGTTTCAAAATTAATATCGTCAAGATTTATGTGAAGAACTTCATTTCATATCAAATCTAAACAGAAAATATATCTTTTTCTCCCTTGCCTATAACTCTATGTTTCTCTTTCCCTCTACTACTATTTATGATTTACCTTGGTAATTATGTTATCCCTCTCAGTAAAGTGTTGTGGGATGCAATTGGTAAGAAAGATACTGTACAGAATAAAGTTGTATTACATTATATTAGATAATTCTTGTTATAAACAATGTTTTTCAAATAACCTGTGGTCTGAATTACTTTTCATATTCAGTAGCATTGGTGAGAAAGTACTTTGACAACATTCAGGATTTAGAAAAATACTTTATTTCTATAAATAAGTATGAAGTCCTTTAAAAAATAGTTCTTTTGCACTATCATTTTCAAATTAGGTGGCCTAAAGTTAGGTACCTAATTTCATATTCATATACTTAAATATAAATGACTATCAGAAATGCTGCGCACCCACAGCTCCAGTTGGCTTCATTGAAATTTGTGGGTAGTGAGCACATTTGAGATTTAGGCAACTTGTATTTATACAATTATTATAAAGTTCACTAAATGCATCTTGAGTAGTGAGGTGTGCTATTCAGTGTAAGGTTGGTTGAATCTGGCCTATTACAAATACTGATATTTCAAGAACACACACTTTAAAGCTTTACCCTAACAATTGATTTTATTTATGGTGACCTGCAAAACTAAATACAATTAAATCCTCAATTTCATCAGTATTAAAGTATATACGTTTCATAAATTGCATGCAGCATAGATACAAGCTCTGTAGACCTCTGCACTATTATTTGCCTGTTTGGACTATTAAACTAGCTCTAACGTTAGTGTTCTGGCTCCAAATGTTTTCACCAGTACAATTGATTGTGTTATAAAGCTATCTTGTTCATTACGCTGACCTCTAATTAGGTAAACTGTAATAGGTTTAACATACACTGCTGTGTCACTTATAGTTCTGTAACTTAGTTGCCAGGCGTGCAAACTGATGAGTAGTCACTCCTGCACTTATCAGTCAGATGTGTGAAAACTAGTGAGAGCACAGAACACTGGCACGCTCCTGAGTCAGCTCCTTCCTGCCTTGTCTCTGCATAGATTCACTTTACTTCCTGCTTCTGAAGAATTAAGCCAGAACAAAGCAGACTGCTAGTTCTGCTGGCAGGATCACATGCTGCTTATTCTTTTTAGCTGAACCCACTTTGAGGCTCTTCTTTTACTTGGGCTGTGTGTGCACTTGGGCCTATACTGATTTATTTAATTTATTTTTTACAATACCTCAGTTTTTTAGTTTTTTTGTTTTTTTAAATTTCCCTTAGCTTGGAAAGCTAGCCATGGAGCCAGCAAAAAAAGGCCTGCACTCTTCACTGGCAGCAGCACCTTCAAGGTGTCTCTCAATGAGTCTTTTTTCCCCATCTGTATTTATTCTGAGACCCTCTACAGAGAGGCAGTCATTGCTCCCGTGCCTGCAGCTGAATCACCCATAGACCTCTATGGTGTTTAACCACACCTCCTCGTGCACTCAGGGGAATATTCAGGGGAAGGAAACTGAGGGGCGTATGATATCTGAAGACTCTTAGGGGAATGCATAGGATGAAGCCCCTCACCGATGAAAATCATGGGGAAGCACAAGGAAGAAGACATGATAAGCCCAGCTCACGTGTGCCTACACTGCATTTCTGCAGAAGCTAGACTAAGTCATACTCAGCCCCTCCCCTGACCTTCAAAAATAATAATAAAAAATCTGGGCATTTCTTTTCCTTGTCGACATGGGCCTGCATCCTGTAGCAGCTGCCAGTAGAACTTCCAGACTGTTGGTTGGAGCAGGCCACACACTGTTCTCCTTGTTTTTATTGTCCATGTTTCAAAATACTGGGATGTTCAAACGTAGATATGACTTTAGTGCTTGAGCCAGGACCTCAAGACTCCCCCCAGAGTGTCTCTCCAGAAGAACTACCTGATTAGGCAAGTCGTCAGCTTCCAAAATGTCATTCCTTCCTGAGAAAAGGTTCAGAGAGTCAGGACTTGTGCCAGTTCGTTTTCCCCCAGCTGGGAGGATTTTGAATCAGTGGAGTTATATTCCAGGGATAACCAAAGACTATTTTTAACCAGACAAAGACTTAACATCATAGGGCTATAATGTTCAGATGGACTGACTCAAATGTCACACAAGCATAGGCACAACCAGTATCAGATACTAAGTCAAAGGCAGGACAGCGTACTTCATTGTGCAAGGAATAGCCAGTTCTAGGGCTTCTGTTTATATCTCGAGAAATAGGAAGTCACGTCCTGGAGGAAGGTAACTGATCACTGAGTTTCTGAGCAGGAACACTGGACAACAAAACAGATGAAATTGTCAAAGGCATCAGTGCCCTAGAGTTTCAAATGGTGAAAATGGCTCTGGTAGTCTTACATCAGTTTTGTTTTCATTATCATATTTTCCTTTATATTGAAAACATAGCAGTAGTCGCCTAAGTCAACTGATTATAATGCTCAAAGAGTAAAATAGGTACAGGAGGCCCTACAACTGTTCTTTTCCCCTCAGCACCCCACAAATACTGAAATAGCTGAATCCAGCAGCCTATTGACTCAGCCAAAATGCATCCCAGTGAATGGACTCTAAGGGAAAAGGCTTGCCTCTTCCATCTCTGATCTAGAGATTTGGTCCTGGCAACCAGAGATGTATTTTGGTCAGGAAAACCCAGAAAACAACGAACTTACGTTGCGTAGTCCAAGACCCAAGGACAGTAGCACAGGGCAACATCTCCAGTTAATGGAGTTTCATCCTAGTATGTGTGTTCCCCTACATCACTCCCTCTCTACCAGTCTGAGGTTCCTTTGCAAGACAAAGCACATCTGCTCAACTGGCCATGAAGGGTGTAGTTTTGTGGATTTGTAACTGGTGACTTTAGAATCATCAGTCCTTCTAACCTTTTTCTCCTGCCTTGTGTCACAAGAAACCTTCACCTCTCCCAGATCAACTCAGTCTATCATTGTGGCTCCTGACCAAGTGATGTTCTAGGAGCTTGGTCTTTTACACCAGGTTGTCTACATCTTGCTGTTGCCCAGAAGAAAAGAGGCTGTGGGCAATCTTCTCTACATCAAGCTCAGATGCGGTGAGCAGGCTAAGAATGTTTCTTTCCCTTTATTCTGAGCTTTTTCAAGGGATGGTGTGATACAGGCCTGGCCTACCAGCGCGCTGATACTGACATCATGTGCTCTGTGCTTCTCTCTTGGTGTCTTGGTTTTCTGAAGCTGCTGTCTGTTTTTCCCCAGGCCAGTTCTACTTTCCCACACTGGAGCCAAAATTAGTGTTGGGCTCACACAATTTACTTCCTTTGAGCTTTTCAACTCTGTCATCCTTCCCCTAACATCCTGGAAGGTGGTGGTCCTTTGGAAGGAATCTCCCGGCCTGTGAAATAGTGGAGCTGGCTGCTCTCTCACTGGTCTTTCCTTGTATTTCTCTAATAAAGTAGACTGATGTATTTTTAAGGCCATAACTGATCATCTAGTCTGGCCTCATGCATAACGTAGCCCATAGGACTGCCCTGCATTAATTCCTGCTTCAAACCCAATAGCTGTGGGCCTTACCCTAATCTCCGTCCCATAAGAACAGCCATAATGGTTCATCTAGTCCAGTATCCTGTCTTCCAACAGTGGCCAATGCCAGATGCTTCAGAGGGAATGAACAGAATAGGGAAATTACCAAGTGATCCATTCACTGTCATCAAGTCCTACCATCTGCAGTCAGAGGCTTAGGGACACGCAGAGGGGTTGCATCTCTGACCACCTTGGCTAATAGCTATTGATGGACTTATCCTCCATGAGCTTATTTAATTTTTTTTAATCCAGTTGTAGTTTTTTGCCTTCACAGCTTCCCCCCATAATGAATTCTACAGGTTAACTGTGAGTTGCATGAAGTACTTATGTACTTCCAGCTCAATGTGCAGTGGCAGTCAAAAAAGCTAACAGAATGTTGGTAATCGTTAGGAAAGGGATAGATAATAAGACAGAAAATATCATATTGTGTCTATATAAATCCATAGTATGCCCACATCTTGAATACTGCATGCAAATATGTTCGCCCTATCTCAAAAAAAAAATATTGGAATTGGAAATGGTACAGAAAAGGGCAACAAAATGATTAGGGGTATGGAACAGCTTCCATATGAGGAGAGATTAATAAAAGTGGGACGTTTCAGCTTGGAAAAGAGACGAGTAAGGGGGGATATGATAGAGGTCTATGAAATCATGACTGGTGTGGAGAAAGTAAATAAGGAAGTGTTATTTACTCCTCATAACACATAATTATTAGGCAGCAGGTTTATAACAAACAAAGGGAAGTATTTCTTCACACAATGCACAGTCAGCCTATGGAACTCTTTGCCAGAGGATATTGTGAAGGCCAAGACTATAACAGGGTCCAAAAATAACAAGATAAGTTCATGAAGGATAGGTCCATCAATGGCTATTTTCCAGGATGAGCAGGAATGCAAAACCGTGCTCTGAAGTGTCTCTAGCTTCTGTTTGCCAGAAGCTGAGAATGCGTGACGGGTGGATCACTTGATGATTACCTATTCTGTTCATTCCCTCTGAAGCGTCTGGCATTGGCCACTGTTGGAAGACAGGATACTGGACTAGATGGATCATTGGTCTGACCCAGTATGGCTGTTCTTATGTTTGTTTTAAAACTTCTGTCTATTAATTTCATTGGGTGATCCCTGGTTCTTATGTTATGTGAAGGGGTAGGTAACAGTTCTCTGTTCACTTTCTCCACACCATTCATGATTTTATCATATCCCCCCTTAGTCATCTCTTTTCCAAGTTGAATAGTCCAGTCTTTTTAATCTTTCCTCATATGGAAGCTGTTCCGTACCGTTAATCATTTTTGTTGCCTTTCTCTGTACCCTTTCCTTTATCTGTGAAGCTGCGCCATTGCCCAGAGTGCTAGGGTGCAGATAGAGAAGCTATGCTTTTCTTTGCTATGTAGAGGGCTATTAATATTTACCTCCACCATTCCATTGAATATGGAAAATCGCAAAACTCCATCATCCTAGTTGAAGATCCTGAAAAGGGTTCAATGGCCCAATGTTTGCAGAGGACAACAAGGTAGGAGGCCTCTCCTCACTTCGATATAAAGTTAATTTGGCTAGGGCTGTTGTGGACTGCCCCAGGCAGTGAGCGTTGGAAGCCTATGGTTTCAGTAAAGTTCCTTTCCAGTTCCACCAGTTTGTTAGTTGAATCTGTCTTTTTTTGTTGAATTTTTAATGACGGGAGGCAGAATTGGGTTCTCTTAATCCTACTACCCTGATGGCTCTGTATAGCACCTAGCATGTTGATTTCCCTCTCTGTGTTTCTCTGCCTTTTGGTTGGGGATATGTTGCTCAGATGATATCAGTCTGCATCTTGCAAAGAAATACAGATATCAGTCTGTATTTCTTGTGTGGTAACTCCTTTCTGACTGTTGACTGAAGGATGATATCAGTCTATACTGATCATAGAACCAAGTCATTGAAAGGAGAATTTCTTGTGTGGTAACTCTTTTCTGTGGTTCACTTCTACTGATGTAGATACCCACCTTGGCCTTGTCAGATCTGTTTTAGTTCTGTGGGGCTGTTTTTGTTAAGTTCTATTTTGATTTAAGTTACAGCTCAGTTGAATCTCTGAGGCTGTGTCTACACTACCATGGTAAGTCAACCTATGCTACGCAACTCCAGCTACATGAATAATGTAGTTGGAGTCAGTGTACCTTAGTTCGTGTTACCGTGGGGTCTACACCATGGGGGGGGTCAATGGGAAAAACTCTCCTGTCGACTTACCTTACTCTTCTTGTTGGGGGTAGAGTACGGGGTCGACTGGAGAGCGATCTGCTGTTAATTTGGCGGGTGTTCACTAGACCGACTAAATTGACCGCTGGTGGATCAATCTCAGAGCGTCGATCCTGGCTGTAGTGTAGGTGTAGCCTGAGAAGAGGGGAGGCATTAATCCTATAGAGGGTGTCAAAACTCTGTCCTTCTATGGGTACTCTGTTTGTTAGGTACATGGCAGAGTGTACCTGATGGGATTATATCACAGAGAAGAATTACTAGATACGAAATTCTACTCTATTGACTTGAGATTTTCTGATTACCAAAATGAGGTTGAGTCAGCTGCAGTTTTAGATTGTGTGTGTGCCCTTCCCATTCCATAATTAGCTCTGAAAGCGGGGGTGTATGTGTGTGTTCTTCTCTGAATATCATTCTGGGAAGTTTCTCCACACGCTAAGGGCAATTAACAGCGACAGATCTCCTTTTGTTGAGCTGTCCAGTTCCTGGGCTGAGTTTCCCCAGAAGGCACATTTCTAGGAGTGCTGATTAAGCAAGCTGAGGGACAAGCAGACTGAACTGGTAGGGAATGGCCTCAAAATGGGATGAATGAGCATATATAATGGAATGACAAGATAGTGCTTCAAAACTTAAGATGATCTCACTTAAACCAGAAGATCTGGTTTGCTTACTATGTGCTTGCTTCAGGATCAGAAACCATTTAGAAAATCTGACTGTCACTGCTGATGGCATTTCTGGCTTTGATGAAAATGTAAATCTCCCTAGCGTTCTTCATATCACAACTCATTACTTATACATAAACAATAGAAAGTAATAACAATGATTAAGAAAGCAGATTATCTTTGAATTTATGACCAGGTAATCCTGTTACCTGTGTCTGAAATTTTTTGACTGAAATTATCATTTTGTTGCTATTTCAATTTCTTTTCCTTTGTCAGATTGTTCTTCTCAAAATGTCTTTTGTCTTACTATTAGTTATGAGTAGGTTTATCTGAAAACTGCTGTTTGAGATAAGGTATCTTGCTATCCAGAGGAATATAGTACAATTATTGCATTATTTTACTTCTGGCTGGTGTTATTAGATCATTTCTCTTATCTTTCTTTACTGTTCTTCTTGGTGTATTTTTAACCATAGTAGCAGAAAGGCATATATCAGTTGTTGAAAGGGAGCTCTTCCAAGATCTAGCATTTGATATCAAACCATGGTGAATTCCAACCTGACAGAATAGGTAAGGCGATGAAGCAAGTTAAGGAAACCTGAAATTTTGGCAGGTGAAAAGGGAAAGGGAGATAGTATCATGAAGTATTTTCCATAACACATAGTGTAAAAAGCACTTCTGTGTTCTGTACAGTTCAACAAAGGTGTGTGATGTGAGCATTACACAGAGACAACCAGAACATTATTGTCCCAATCACAGAAACACACAATGAAGAGATGATACTAAGGGCTAGTCTACACTTAACAGCACTGCAGCACTTAGTGAAGACGCCACCTATGCCAACGGGAGAGATTCTCTTGTCTGTGTAGGTACTCCATCTCCCTGAGAGGCGGGAGTTATGTCGACGTGAGCACTTTTCCTGTTGACATAGCACTGTCTACGCTGGGGGTTAAGACAGTAGTTATACCAACGTAAGTTGGTAGTGTAGACCAAGCCTAAGGAAAACCCTGTGTTTGAATCTCTCTTTAACAGCCATGAACTCTTTCTGTTACAGAGACAAGAATAAGGTGCTGTTTTTCTCTGATCTTGTTAAATCAATCCCCTTTCCTACATTACTTTATTTTTCCTAAGGTAAGCTGCATGAAATTGATAATATTGTAGTTGGTGCCTTTGGCTCAGAAAATGTTTTTCCTGTTCTCCTAGCACTGTTTTTTATAGTAGACTAAACTTTGTACATACACTTCTTGAAACTAGAAGCCCTAAGTCTTGTAAATATTCAGTGTTAGACCACCCTAGGAAGAACAAAAATGTCCTTTATGCTTTTGTGAGCATTCAGTTAGTTAATTTAAAGATCAGTATACTCATAAAGCAAAGAAATATATAAGAAAACTCTCTATATAAGAATATATAAATATATAAGAAACTGGTCATTTGTACAAAAATCTGATACCAAGGTAAAATTTCAAATTAGTAATTTATAATATTTCTTCATTTTATATGTAAACACATAGAAATGCATTGCAAATAAGTATATTTATAGGCACCAGAGTGTTAGTCTTTCTTGGACTGATTAATTGGTTTTTATGTTGATAGTTTTTATATTATTTGTGTATATGACTCACTCAGGTTGAAAATTTGAAAGGCTTTTGAAATGCAGAGCTATAAACCAGTGCAAATTAGTAGAAGGAAAATTTAAAAACTAGCTGAAAAAAGTGATATTAAGTCTAATCAATTTTGCATTGTAACTTTGCACAAAATTATGGTGGTATATTAATGTCTGGATTAAAGAGTGAGGCAATATTCAACATAATAATGAAGATTCTTAACATCTGGGCTCACAGAGACACATAAGACTATGAGAGAAGGGAGTAATTAAGCTGAACTCTCACATCTTGCTGGACCTCTGAAGAACACTGACAGGCTGGCATCAGCTGGCCGGCACAAAGATCTTTCTATGATGGAAATGTTTCATCTTGTTTAATCAGTATTCCCCGTAATTTGGTTTAGAGTCTAGACAGCTACACTTTTCATAATGCTTTAGTCTAGCTGGTTTATGTTCTGCTTAACATTAATTTTATTTGTGATTTCATCTTTATGTTCTACCCTAAGCAACATAAAATGTAAAATGCCTAGGTTTGGTTGTGTCAACTGTTCCTATTAACAGTCACTTTCAGACACCTCTGAGAAAAATAAATCTACCTTTGATCCTAAGGGAGATGGAAACGGCATGGGAGAAATTTATTTGAGTACCAGTAGGAGGAGAGAGGTTGTGATCCCCTGCTGGAAGGTGATGTGAAGAAACTGGCTGCAGTTAATGTGGGTGCTAGAAGAGTTAAAAGTCTTAAATTGTTAATAGCCCTGGTTAAAATATCACCCCGGCATTTAACATCTATAGATTAAGATACTTTTCCTTCCATGTTGTCTTTATACAGTCCACATTTGCAGCCAAATGACATTGGACAGTGATCTTGTTGAATCACATTAACTTAGCCGCTTAATGAAAAACATCACAGGAAAACCTAGGTTCTGTATGCAGTGGTATTGGTGACTTACAGAGAAGAGTGCAACCCTGTTAAGTCTGTATTGAAACCAATGCCCAGCCAGGTATTATGGGACATTAAATTGATGCAGATGACATGTGAGATCCTCAGTCTAGTTGAATTAAGATTGATGCAGGAGCTAGGGTGGAGGGCCATTACACAGGCAAGGATTGATGGAGCACAAGGGCACTCCAGCCATGCCCTCGCCAAGCCCCAAAATACACCTGTCTGGGGCGGGAGGGGCGAGGGGGAGAATGGATGTTGTAACTTGCTGTGCTAGTGGGGGTTCCTCCATTCTGGAGGAATCCGCAATTACTTTGGTAGGGAAGTTGTCCAGTTCTTTTGCACCTAGGAAGCAGAGCAAAGGAGCTAGAGATGAAAAGCAATAATCTGGTGTGATTTTCTTTGGATTAGATATCAACGGTAAACCACACAAAGATCTCACCATTCTTTTTGCAAGAATTAGGTGCCTTGCCAAGTTCCATTTGATAGCTTCTTCCTATCTAGATTGCCCCTGCAGTTTCCATTGGATAATTCCTCTCCTAAGCACTCTATTGTGCAGTACTGGTGTTGCAGAATGATTTCCACATTTCATCCCAGAGCTAGCTGCTTTTCGTTGGTATGGCATGTGAAGTAATTGCTGAGCATGAACTGAGCATGACTATGATTGGTGGATAAGATTATTATCACTAGCAGTACAAACAAACAGTTATTGAAAACAGCAGTGCTTCTCCCTAGTAGATACTTGCTAATGAATGCAAACTCATCTTAAATTCTTTCTACAGTACTTGTTACTATGCAAAGTATAATCCTCAATGTTTTTGTTCATTGCTTAAGACACTAAAAACAAATGACCAGGTCCTATTTAAATACTCTTAAGGGTAGTGTTCGTAAATATTGTGTGGAGTTTGACAATCCTAGTTCCCATGATATTTTTCTAAGAAGGTAACTTGTAATGTCCATACTTGTGTTTGTTAAAGTATAAAAAGTTCATTTTTGCAAAAAGCAGTTAACAGTTTCTTCAATTTTAGACTTTAATTAAAGAAAGGAAGACTGTCCAGTGTATTATACGGACTTGCTGAATTTAATCCAAACAGAATACAGAACAAACTGAAAGAAGTTTTTTCTGCCATCACACTCGTAGAACAGTATAAAGAATTCAGCTATCTGTACTTTTTTGTATGTGTGCAATGTCATCAAGTCTCAATCTAGCATTCAGGTTCTGATAGATAAGGAAAAAAGGGATGATTTTCAAATATGTTGTTTTGGAAAGTATTTATTTGTAACTTCTAAGTCTATCCATGTATTTTGTGAGAGTCAGATCCCTGATGTGGTACTGCTCTCTGAGGGAGTGGGATATATGGAGGGGATCTGCACAGGAAGTAGGTATCTCTTGAATGGGGTGCCTTGAAGCACAACTGCAAGCATCATGGAGGAGAGAGATTGTTCCTCTTCTGGTCTTCTGCAGAGATCACTAGGGAATAGCTTTGCTATCTGGCTAGTCCACTGATTCCCAAGTTTGGGCCTAAATGATTTAAGCTCTTAAATAGTGTTATCTAAACCTATTTATTAAAAAAAGTCCATCTCTTACATTTTTACTTCTGTTAGGGCTGGGCAATATATTCTTAACAAAACTCCTGTAAGGTGGTGGATTTAAAGCAAACTACCTTTCCTCATCCCAATTCTAGGACCCCTGATATCATAGTGGTGGGTACAATATAAGAATAAGAATATGAATAAGAAACTGAATAACAGTTGTATTATGCTATTTCTTTTAGTATGAAAATCATTTTTCCATGGATTTCTGGGAGAGGTTCCACTTTCCCTTTCACTTCCCATTGCTTTCATTTGAGATATAAATTAAGGTCTGTCCCTAGAATCTAAGACATTTTTAGGTACGTATCATTAGTATCTAGAGACTCAGTCCAACTCCCATTGAAGATAATGGCACTCTTTCAACTGACTTTAATAGGACCTGCCTTATTTTTTCAGGGCTCAATTGTGAGCCTAACGGCACGCTGAAGCAGAGAAATGTACGGAGCCCCCCTCCTCCCATGCTAACTGCATTGCCAGACCCTGAGCGGGTGGAGAACTATCACCAGAAGACTGTCACTTCCCTTCCTACACATGGGGATGCAGAGCGGGTGGAGCCTCAGCTTCCCTAAAGAACAAACTATGTTGTAAAGACAGACCAAAATGGAGTGTTCACCACCAAAAAGTCATCATTTACCACCAGTTGTCACACAGTGGTATCTCAGTTATTTCCTGTCCTTATGTTTGTCTAGTTTTGGTCTTTCTGTTGCACCTCTTGCTAGAATATCTATAATATTGCACCTCTTGCTAGAATATAATGATCCACCCTCTGATTATTGAGATCACTCCAAAAACCTCGTTTCTTACATGATGGCCAGGAAAAATGAGATTAACATTCATTTCAGTGTCCATGTTAACTTCCGCTTCTGAGTACTGCTGTACATCATGTCTTCTCTGTGTGTGTCTTGGAGGCCATGTTTCTTTGATTGCGGCCGCACAGGCAGATGCTGTGCCCACTGTCTTCAAGGGGGCTCCTCACAGAGACAAGAATCTGTCTACTTAGATCCAGTTGTGGCATTTTGGCCATGGATTGTAAGCTCTTTGGAGAAGAGCCTTTCTTCACTTTTGTGTCTTGTACAGCACAGTGGAGTAAATAGTGTGTATTGTGACTGTTGGCCCTTTCTTCTTCGAATGCTGGTCCCTATGGTTATTCACTGTGGGTGTGCATTTGCTTTGCATGCCTGCGTCTGAAAATTCTTCAGTAGCAGTGTCGGTTGGTCTGCACCTGTACCCCTTGCCTTCCTATGCTGCAGACTGGGGGCATAAGGGACAGCATGAACTGTCTTTTTCTCCAGTTTCTTTTCTGCCACTTGCAGTTTAGGGTGGAACCCCCCT
Organism: Natator depressus; assembly: GCF_965152275.1. Classification (NCBI taxonomy): domain Eukaryota; kingdom Metazoa; phylum Chordata; order Testudines; family Cheloniidae; genus Natator; species Natator depressus. The sequence goes on along the minus strand of NC_134235.1, from coordinate 242,204,517 downwards.
TTGTCCGTGTCTTCTAGCTTCCTAGATCCATTGTTCCTGTAAAAACATGTAGAGTTAATTAATTTTAATTCTTTGTAGTTTTTATAATTAGTGTTAATAGTCATAGTTTAGTTAGCTGGCATTGGGTGTGGGGCCCCTCCAACGTTTGGGCCATTTATCCCCAAAGTTCCAGACTTCAAGCCTTGCCGCAGGTGCCTTCAGGTCTTCCTGGTAAACAACCTGTGCATGAGCTGCCTTTACTGCCTGGGGGAGTCACACATCCCATCAACATGTGACATCTGCTACTCCTTTCCCCCTGTACTAGGCAGACCCGGGAGTCCAGACTTTGCAAGCACCTAACGAAGCTCTCCGGGAGGCCTTGGTTGGACCCAGTGCCTTTCTGCTCCCCACTACGTTGACTGCATCCTCCGAGTAGTGCCCCTCAGGCACCGATGGAACGCTCCAGCAGGCTCAAGGCCTCATATAAAAAGAGGCACAATGAGGGTAAGGAGAAGCACCCTCATAAGAAGACAGACAAAATGTCCCATAAGTCTGCTAAAAAGAGGGCTGCTTCCTCCCTCCCCTCAGGGCTAAATGAGACTCCACTCCCCAGAATTGGCGCATCTGGAAATCATGTGATCATTGGACAGCACCGGCGATACTGGGAGTGTCTAGTGCTCTGAAACTGTCCTCAAAACCGGTTAAGGACAGTAAGGACTGATCCCCTTTTTCACCAGCAGTTCCACACTGTGCCAAGGCAGCCATACCTGTGCCTGCACCAACGGATCCAGTACTAAAGAGTCTTGCCAGAGCTCGGTATGCCCTTCTCAAAGATATGGCAATTTACACAGATCTGGAGTCACCAATCCTGTCGGACTTGGTACTAGTGAGAGACATCACTGCACTGTTCACGTATCACTCACTGATCTTAAGCACTAGCAGACCTGTGGATGCCCTGACACTGTCAGGGATCTATTCACCTGGTTACCCTCTGGCCAAGCCATCAAAAGGTAGCCAGTACTGATGGCTTCACCCTTCGAGTTTGATGACTCTTATTCTGAAGACGAGCAGGAGTCAGTACCTCTCGTTCCACCGATGGTTCATCCTTTGCATGTCAACCCAGATGCGGGCTCCAGAGCTATTTGGGGATCCCTACATTCATAGGACTCTTACGTAATGTCAAAGGATCAATGGTACCCACCATGGGATCTGCCCTTTATTACTGTGATCCCACCCACTGACCTTACTGAAGTGCATGGGACCCCTACTGTGGAGTCCTACACTTTGAACACCGGGGGTATTGCTCTTGTCAAAGAATACCAGAAGAACTGCCCCTGGAGCAGGGAGAGGAACAAGAGAAGTCAGAGCAACCAGAGCAGATGGTACTGCCAGATCAGCTGAAGGCCTCTTCTTCTTCATAAGCAGTACTAAGAGCTGCCAAGGAGGATCGCAGACACCTTCCAGAACCGGCTGGAGGAGGTTCAGGATCCCACACACAAGCTCCTGGTCGTTCTCCAATCGACAGCTCCCTCCAAAGTGGCACTCACTATTAATAAGGCCATTTTGATCAGCTTTTTGTGCATATGCATTTATTTGGTTTCTACTGGTTTCTTAATGCGAACAGATTTGTATTTTATGGAATTTCAAAGCTCAGTTTTCTTGATACTGATAAACAAAGGTGTGTCTGAAATTTATGTCTAAGGCAAAGGGTAAGATCATTGCAGTTATTGAAAACATTACCTGTTATAGAATCTTAAACGTTTATTGCAAATGTTGTAATCCTGCTGTATTCTCCTACACTAATCTCAGTGCGGTTTACAGATGGAGAAACACTGAGAAAGCTGAGCTATAAATACTGTACGATTGAGCAGCAGCCTAAGTAAGATTCCTCAGTTATTTTCTTTTTGTCCTGAAGGCAGTAACCCTATCTGGCTAAATTTGGAATTTAGCAGACAGGTTATCTGGATGAACCTCCTCTTTACATCAGACAGACACTCATTTTATCTAGTGAGGATTAGCACTGACTCCCCTTTGCACAGATAAATTATACTTCAAAAGGGTTGCTCGAACCTCCTAAATTATTAGGGCCGGTTTGGTGATTTAGGGGATTTTACTTTGTCTCCCTGCCTATTCTCACCAATCTGAAAGCGTATTTGCTTTACTTCTCTGGGCTGACTACATAACAACTTTGGGGTGTGTATTATGCTTCCCAACCTGTTGATGAATGGAGAACTGGACAAGAACATAACTGACCGGTATATCCTCAACTCTCAAGGTAAGGATAATCAGCTCTTTGTTGAAAGCAGCAATCAGGGATTGCTTCATCTCTCTTCTTAATCCCTTAACTTCTTGGTGCCAGTTGTTTCTGTGCATCCATTGCCAGCAGAAGAATCTGACTTCCAGGATTATTAATATCATTTGGACATTAGGCATTTGAACAGTATTTTCTCCTTGCTTCAGTAATAGATTGGATGAAGTAGTTAGGACTCCCAACATCATGCTTGTGAAGGATAGTGTTTCACTTCTGCACATTTCTAGTGTTCTTCTCATCTTCTATCAGGCTGTCATGTTTGACTGTTCAAGAGCCATCATCTTTTCTGATTCAAGTCCCACTCCTCATGGCTGCATATTTTAGTCCTAGCTGAAGAGGACCGGACTCCCTCCCAGAACTTGCAGTATTGCTTTATAATCTCTCTAAATTTGTGTTTATGTACATTTGTACATGCTTTGATATAAATAAGGATTTTTTGTCCAGACTTTTCTACTAATATTTCCACATTTCTGAGTAAAATATTTTCCATGGCCACATATGCTCTTATATGAATGCTGGGAGTGCTCTCTTTAAGAAAACAACAACAACAAAACTTGGAAGTTGCTAGTGCTTTAGATCTTCAAAGCACCATATGAATATTAGTTCATTAATCAAAAAACCTCTGCAAGGTAGGATTTGTTATTCCCCTTTTACCGCTGGAAAAAATGAGGGAGAAGTGGCTTGCCCATAGCCATGCAGGAAGTCCAAGGTAGAGCAGGGCTTGGTATTTAGGAATGTGTGATACGCAGTGCCTTGGGATGGCCGGAAGCCACACTGTGATTTGAGCAGGAGTTCCTCAGCAAGGGGGAGAAGGCAGTTTAATAAGATCCAGGCAAGGATCTTCCCTACACTGAAGAGGAGGGCAGTACCTCTAGTTCCCGCACAAAGATTTGTCCCGTTTCTTGAATATTGTAACAATGTTGGCGTGGAATTTCTTCGCAGGTCCAGATTTTGTCAAGGAGTTGGCAAAGTTTGTGCTGGAGCATTGTTCCACCAGTTTTAAAAACCACAGATGGACTGCAATCTGGGCCCGTTGTTTTGTAATTTTTTTGTCTGGATAATGGCATGCTGGACTTCCTCAAAAGATGGAGGATCAGCAAGGTGTTCTATTGCTGAGCATTGTGGAATAGACTCAGTGGTGTCTTCAGAGACCATGGATTTGCAGTGTAGTAGGCTCTCAAAGTGTTGCTTCCAGCATTGTTCAATGACCGCATTGTCCTTGAGGAGGGTGGAGCCATCCTGGGAACGTAAGGGGGTTGGGCCTTTGGAGATGGCCCATACATAGCTTTTGTTGCTTGAAAGAAGCTGATCATGTCATCTTGATCTACGAAACCCTGGACCTCAGAAGCCTTCTCTTGCTACCGCTTATTTTTGATGTCACATAGCCTCCTTTGGACTTCAGCTTTGAGCAGTGATAAGCCTCATGTTTTCGTTGGTTAGAGGACTCATTTTGCCAGTTACAGAATGCAATTCTTTTCTGTTGAATTAATGCTAGGATTTCCTTGTTTTTGTCAAACCAGTTCTGGTGCTGATGAGTGGAATATCCTATAGTTTCAGTACATTCATTTTTAAGGTGATCCCAGTGCTCTTGAATGTCAGTGATGTTATCAGGCAAGTTAGAGAGTTTCTCAGACTGGTATTGCTGGAACGTCTTGCAGCTGACTTGATCTTGAAGTGCTTTGATGTTATACCACTTTTGCTTAGTTTTGGGGTATTTGTGGTGTGGTGAAGCGAGCTGCAGGTACATGATTGATCTTACTCGTGGATGGTCTGTCCAACAGTGATCTATACCTCTCATGGTTCATGTTATACGGACATTGGTGTAATCTCGGGCTCTGACTATAACATAGTCAAGGAGGTGCCAGTGTTTGAACCGAAGATGTTTCCAGGTGGTCTTAAATTTGTTACTCTGCCTAAAGATGGTATTTGTGATGAGCAGGTCATGCTCCACACATTTGCTGAGGAGGAGAAGATCATTGGGCTTACATTTGCCACCCTTCTTTGCTATTGTGCCACTCCAGAGTTGGGGGTCCCATCCGACTCTGGCATTGATCCTCTTCAGAGATTTCAGTTTGTCTGCCTTAGGTGTGGCTGTGAGCACTGCATCAAGAGCATGATAAAACTGCTCCTTGTTGTCTTCATCATCATCAAGTGTTGGGGCTTATGCACTGATGACTGTGGCATATTAGTTGTTGCTGAGCTTGAGCCAAAGAGTCATGAGATGCTCGTTGATCCCCATGGGAAGCTCCAGAAGCCAACTGGATATGTTATTTTTGATGGCAAAGCCAATCTCGTGAATGCGTCTCTCTTCAGGTGGCTTTCCTTTCCAAAAGAAGGTGTAGCCACCTCCATCCTCTTTTAATTGGCCCTCATCGCCCCAATGAGCTGCAATATCAATGTTGAGTCTTGCCAGTTCTCTGGCAGTTATGGCAGTTCTTCTTTCTGGGCATTCACTGTGCTGAGAGTCCATAAGGGTGCGGCCATTCCAGGTGGTGAAATTCATTGTCTTGTATCTCTTGTTTCAGCCATGAAGTTGCAGATTTGTGACTGTTCCCAGAAATCACTGCTCCTGTCTTCACCACCACTCCTGTCTTCCCCAGTGCAGAGCTTTGTGCGGGTGTGAGCCCTTTGGCAGAGGCCTGCGCATGAAATCTTTTAACGTGGGGAGACTGGTGCATGGGCGGTGACCACACATGACTTGACAGGAGGAAAACCCTGACCTAGTGGCAAGGAGATCCAAGACAACCAGGGGACCTCCTTCCTGCTGCATCCCTCATCCGCCTTCACAGACGCAGAGTACTAAAAGGTCCTCTATATGCACCTGATCCACCGTTGGGATCTTGTGAAGTTTGGACCGCGGTTAGTCAGGAGCCTTGCCTCAGACCTGCTCGCCAAGAGGGACCCTATCAGGAATATGAAAGCTCTGGACGATGTAGCTCCAAGGGTCTTTAGCCCATGCAAGCCTCTCCACCATGACAAGGTTGTGGTCCATCAGAGAGGACCGCAACTGACACGATCTTCGTGGCATGACAGATTCAGGAGAAGTGCAGAGAGCAACACCAGGAACTGTTCATGGCATTCATCGATCTAACCAAGGCCTTTGACTCTGTCAGTCGTGATGCTCTATGGAAGGTGCTGGGTAGGTTTGACTGTTCACAGAAATTCATTTCCATCATCAGACTACTCTGTGATGGGATGACTGCCACCATTCTGTGCAATGGCTCAGAAACCAAACCATTCATCATTCACACTGGTGTCAAGCAAGGCTGTGTCACTACTCCAACACTCTTCTCCATTTACCTTGCCATGATCCTAATTCTCATCTGTGACCATCTTCCTGATGAAATCGGGATTTAGTATTGTATGGATGGTCAACTCCTCAATCTCTGATGTCTCCAAACAAAATCTAAGATCACAAGAATTGGCATCACTGACCTTCCATATGCAGTAACTGTCATTCTTGCACGCGCAGAGCCTGCAAATTACCCTAAACCTTTTTGCAGGTGCCTATCACAGCTGGGAAAGCCAAGGTATTCTGCCAGCCCTCATCTGCACAAACTACTCTTCATACTCCACAAATCGCCATCATCAGAGAACCCCTGGAAAACGTGGACCATTTTCTATACCTTGGCAACTACCTCTCCCAAACAGCCAGCATTGACACAAAAATTGAATACAGGATTCGCTGTATCAGCACATCCTTTGGAAGACTACTCAAATGAGTCTTCAGTGATAGGGATCTGCAAACAGGCACCAATATCTTGGTTTACAAGGCAGTTGTCATCCCCACCCTTCTCTATGGGTGTGAGTAACCTATAGATGACATCTCAAGTGGCTGGAGTGGTTCCAACAGCGCTGCCTCAGGAGGATTCTCAGGATCAGCTGGGAAAACCAACGCACTAACATCAGTGTTCTCTCTGCAGCCAGCATCAGCAGTATAGAAGTGCAGGTCATGAAACACCAACCCACTGGGCTGGCCACTGTGTACGTGACACTTGCCTGACACTTGCCTTCTGAAGCAAATACTCCTTTCAGTTAAGTCGGGGAAAAAGGGCTCGTGGAGGGCAGCAGAAGCGCTTCAAAAGTACACCTTAAAAAGGGAGGTATCAACCCAACAAACTGCGAGGGCTCAGCGCGGAACAGAACACAGTTGCGCCACACGATACACCAGGCCACAGCTCACTTTGAGGAGAACAGAGGTGCTCATGAGACAAAGACAAAGGAGGAAAGAAAGGTTACAACAGTCCAGCCAACAACTATGTCTCCTCCAAGATTACACCTGTCGCTTCTGTGAGAAAATCTGCAGGGCACAAATTGGGCTCCTCAGACACTTAAAAACCCACCAATGAACCATCGTGGCAGACATCATCCCCGCATCGAGGGATAGCCAAAGATACCCAGTCCTGTGCTTATTTCTCTACCGCACACGTTGCCTCTTTTTGAAATACGTTGATTCAGCATCTTAACTGATTATAGCTGGTCTTACGGATTTAACTTTGTCTCCATGCTGTTTTCTCACCCATCCAAAATAAGGCTTGCTTTACGTTGGTGGCCAACCTAATTCAAACAGACATTACAAGGATTTCATTAGGTAATGTTCAGTGCTTTGATGTGTAGCAACATATATAGATCTAAAAGGCAGCATTGCCTAGTGGATAGCACACGGGATGGAGACTCAGGAGATTTGGGTTCTATTCCCAGCTCTGCTGTTGGCCTGTTGTGTGACCTTAGGAAAGTCACCGCCCTTCTTTGGGCCTCAGTTTCCCCATCTGTAAAATGAAGATAGTGATGAAAAGTGTTATATAAGAGCTAGATGACATTATTATTATTTTATTAAGAAGGCCAGAAGAGTCACAGAGGTCAGAATTGAACATGCTGGGTGTCTGATAGCGGAGGTGAGAGTATCAGGTAAAAGTATAAATATGTGTCAACAAATTTCACAAATTAGAAATAACATTTTAAATTAGCTGTGTGTGTACTCACTCACATGCATGTGTGGACATGAGTATTTAAAGAATCACATTTATCCTTAACTCAGTTTTAAGGCATTTAGCTCTTTATACCTCTGTATAAAGTAATTCTGGGCTAGTGATAGTGTTCTGGAGACCTGGATCGCAGTATTTAACATTACTGTCCAGTGTCATCACAGACAGATCTTCAGCTGCTGAAAATTGACATATCTCCATTGGCTCAGTGGAGCTCCACTGATTTATAGTAGCTGAGGATCTTGTCCTCCGTGTTTAAGTGGTTATTGACTTTGGTGCAGAAACACAATACTACTCTTATTCTTGAGCTGTATACCTTAATCTTGAAGAAGCAAAAGGGTGAGGGCTTGTCTATACTACCTGCCGGATCGGCGAGCAGCGATCGATCCAGCGGGGGGTCGATTTATCGTGTCTAGTCCAGTCTAGACGCAATAAATCGACCCCCAAGCGCTCTCCTGTCGACTCCGGTACTCTACCGGAGCGAGAGGCACAGGCAGAGTCGACGGAGAAGCGTCAGCCATCAACTTACCGCAGTGAGGACACCACGGTGAGTAGATCTAAATACGTTGACTTCAGCTACGTTATTCACGTAGCTGAAGTTGCGTAACTTAGATCGATTCTTCCCCCCCCCCACCCCCGCAGTGTAGACCAGGCCTAAGATGCACACAGCAAAGAACCAGAGTGAATTGCAAAGAAGAGAACAGAAGTAAAGAGAAAGATACACAGAAAGAAGAGACAGACTGAGAAGAGACTTTACTATACAGGAGGTCGGATAAGATGATCTGGGGATACCTTCTGGCCTTAAACTTTATGACCTTATGAGACTTAGAAAGATTAAAAATGGACACACAGAGAAAAAGGAAAAAGCACAGCAGTGGTCCAAATGCATTTGGTAACTTGGTCAGCCACCTGAGTTTTTGGATTATGCAGGCAGCTCTAATAACTCTTCCAGTTGTAGTCTTCTACCAAATAAAAAGAAAATTAAAACAGTAAAAAGTGACAAAACAAGTTCCAAGGTCCTGTGGCTTAAGTTTGCAAAAGACTGGGTTTTGTTATTACAAATAAGATATTTGAACCAGATTCTCTTGTGGGTACCTGTCCCTGTGACAGTACAGAGGAACCAGAAAGCCAGGCCCATTTGGCCATATGGGAATTCACCTAGCATATAGAAGATTCAGAGCTGTCATAACTGGCTCCTGCATCCCTTCCCTCTCCCCCTGCCTCATTCCCCCCAGAGCTTGGACATATGTTGCCAAGTAGTGTAGGGTAGAAGAGGCTAGGGTCATAAAGCCACACAGGATCTGGCCCTTTGACCATAAATTCAATATGGACCAAAACTTTATTATTCATTGATATTAATATAATAGTACCACCTAAAGGCCAATCAGGCTTGGACCCCCGTTGTGCTAGACCAGTGGTTCTCAAACTGTGAGTCAGGACCCCAAAGTGGGTCATAACCCTGTTTTAATGGGGTCGCCAGGGCTGGTGTTAGACTTGCTGGGGTCTGGGCCCGAAGCCAAAGCCCAAGCCCCACTACCTGGGGTCGAAGCCCCCACCAGGGGTAGGAGGGCTCAGGCTTCGGTGTTGCCCCCACACAAAGCTCAGGCTTTGGTTCCCCCTCCTGGGGTTGTGTAGTAACTTTTGTTGTCAGAAGGGGGTTGCAGTGCAATGAAGTTTGAGAACCCCTATGCTAGACACTGTACAAAGAATCTCTGCCTCAAGAGTTTTCAACCTAACAAACAAGACATAACAGATGGATGAGAAGAACAAACAGCCTGGGGAAACAAAAATAATTGGATGTGCACAGTTCTTAGTCAGCTCAAATACTGTAGATTCTGTGACAGAATTGGAGCTGCTCTGTAATAATTTATGAATACTGTATATTGACCTAGTTATTGGGATGGTCACTGTAAGAATATTAGAGACAAGGTAAGTGAAGTAATATCTTTTATTGGTCCAAGAGGCTGAGACACGGGGACACTGGGATATCTGAAGAAGTTAGGCCTGCCTAGATTACCAACAGGGATGGTAAGCCTTTAGGTAAGGCAGACATGCATGTCAACTATTTTAAAATTCTGTTTCTCTAAGTGCTTTGTTCCCACAGTTTAAAATAAACAATAATTTTGTGTTGAGAACTCTTTTGTCACTAATTCGCACTGGTTACTCCTTCCTAAAGGGAGGAACTGCAGGTGCTAGAACTCACTCTGACCTGCTCGGTAAGCACAACTGACGCACTGGATACTGTAGCCCAGAGTTTGGTCTAAGAGTGGGAGAACTACGGAACTGCACCACAGGCTAGTTGAAGGCACCTTATGGGGTGCACTCAGAGAGACCAGAAAGGGAACAGAAGTGTAGCTAACCTTGTAACTGTGACAGACACATAGCTAGAAAAATACAAACACAAAATAGATATTTGCCACTGATTACAGCTCAGACCCTGCACAATTCAGTCATTCACTTGACTGCTGCTCACTTCTTCTTCTACACACAGACCAGAAACAGTAGTGGCTCATAAACATCATTTTGGACCTTTGTGGGTTTTTTTAATAAAACTAGTAATGTTCTTGCACTGCATTTGTTGTGAATGGAGAATCATTTACTTTATTTCAAGTTAACATTGTTTTTGCCTGGGAATAACAAATTACAGTTGGGCAAACATTTCATATACCAGACCAAATCTAACTAGTGTTTCTTTTGTCTGCAGATGACTTAATTGCCTAATAGCCTATTGTACATTCTTTGCTCTTGCCAGTGTAGTTGAGAGTGGCCATTCCAAGTTGGCAACCTCAAGCACAGAAAAGAGACAAGTTATTACCATAACTGGGGAAGCTCTTGGGGTTTCATGTTTGGTGCATGAATTTCATTGTTCATGATTGTCCTGTCTCCTTCAGATTAATTAATGCACTGTGTTATATTCCTCTATACTATGGTCTGTATGAGTAAAATTGTTGAAACTAGCAGTTTCAGAGTGTGTAAAGCACTATGCTCTCTTAGATTGGGACTGAAGGTGGTAGAGAGTTCATCCTGTATCTAAAAGTACCAGTGGCTGGTTAGTGGTCAGCTTTGAGAATCTTTCTGGAAAATCCCTCTGCAATACCACTACACTCAGACTCCTCTAAGCACTTACACAGTGGAGAACCTACTAGGGAAACAACCTGAGTTTGGAAGGAGGGGTAACATTGCACAAGTTAAAAAAAACTTGGCAACTGCTATGATACTAAATCAGTTAATAAAATGTATATTTTTTTACTCTCAACTGTTAAAAAGGGATTGGTAACATTTAGATTTAAAGACTGTTACTTAAGGACTTCTTTTGTGCTTTGTGTGCAGGTATATGTCTCGAGTCCATGGTATGCATCCAAAAGAGACCACACGTCAGTTGAGCTTAGCAGTGAAGGATGGTCTTATTGTTGAAACTCTGACTGTGGGATGTAAGGGATCAAAAGCTGGTATTGAACAAGAAGGATACTGGTTGCCAGGAGATGAGATTGTGAGTATAATATCTAGAAGAAATTAAATCATGTTTCCTGGTATGTTGACATGGAGCCTATTTGAATGTCCATTAACAGTTATTTATAGATGATCTATTGATGTTACTTGTGAACAATGAAATGATGTTTTATAAGCACAGTTTTATTATTTAAATCTTGCACTGAAAAAATTTTTTTTTAAAGTCCTCCCTGTTCCATAGAAATCCTGCCTTGTAGGGCTCTAGATCCGCTCCCATGGAACACTGTCTGTGGCTTTACCCAGTTTTGCTCATTTACTCCTTTCTGTGACATAACTTCACCTCTCCTATGGTCATATGTGGAGATTCTCAACACAAACCTTACTGGTGTCACTTTGACTCCTCTGACATCTTCAGATATCCAGAGTGATCCTTAAAGGAATATATCTTTTTTAAAAGATTATATTTTAAAAGGAGAGTGTTGATTTGAGGGTGTTTTAATCTGAGGGGGAAAAATTAGCTCTTTTCAAGGAAAAATTGTATTTATATACCCCCAAGCCAACCCCAAAAACAATGCAACAATAACAAAACCTGTGTTATACCAGATGTCTGCAAACAGTCTGGAAATCTATCGTGGTACACTTTTTTAGCTATAAGTCTCCAAAAATTGGTTCAGGAAATATATACGGTGACTAAATCTAATTAATCAGGTTGAAAGACTAGCTTGGCTGTTCACAATATTTCTAATTTCCTGCCTAAAAAATTGCTGTGTTTTTAAAGAGAGGATGGTAAATATGTAGGTGCAAAATATGAGAGTCATGCTGCTGACTGTTATTCTGAATGCCTTTCTTTTTATTTCTTAGCAATGGAGTAACTTAAAAAAATTATCAAAAGTCTCACAATGGCCACTGTCTTCATGGGTCATTCAAACAATTCTGGTACTTCTGCTACTTCAGTAGCAACAATTAATTAACAAAAACTGGACCCAATCATGCAAGCCCCCTCATGCAAACTCATAACTTTGGAGTGAGTAACTCAGGTCATTGGAGTTTCATACAGATGCGCTATCTTCACTGCAGAGTTAAGGCAAGTTATTTACACTTGAGTTAGTCAAATGAGAGTCGCCACACTGCAAAATAACACTGGAACTGCCCAGAGTGACTGGATTAGCAGCACAGAGTGTTTGTGTTAGCAGCTGATGGGTTGTGCTAACTTGAGCTGTAGTTTATATCTCCTGACAGGTCAGCCAACATGAGTTAAGGGTTTTGTGTGTGGATGGGACTTGAATTAAGGGCAACAATCAAGTTAACTCAGCAGTAAAGATAAGCCCTACAGAGGGCTCATAGAAGCCATGTTGGCATGAAATGGAGCTATATATGTTGGAGGAATTATACACAAACAGAGCCATATTGATTTCTGTTCCATTCCAAATACAGGAAGTAAAATATGTCTTGGACAAACAGAAATGTCTTCGCAGAAGATCCTGTAAATGGCTTAACATGCTAAACTCCGCTGACCTCACTAGAAACTGAGGGCACTCAGGCCTTGTACTATCAGATTCTAAGAGTATGTCTGCACGGCGATAGAAGACTCACAGCACAGCCACAGTCAGTTGAGTCAGGCTCATAGGCCTTGGATTGTGGGGTGCTAAAATTGCAGGGTAGACGTTAGGGCTTGGTCTGGACCCCAGGCTCTGAGACCCTTCCCCCTCGCGGAGTCTCAGAGCCCAGACTCCAGACAGAGCCCAAACATCTACACTGCAATTTTATTTGCACAGCCCAACCCCTGCAAGCGTAAGTCAGCTAACCCGGGCTCTGAGACTTGGTGCCACAGGCTTTTTTTTTTGCAGCGTGGACATATCCTTAGAAACTTACGGAAAACTTGTTGAAGTCAATGGAAAGACTTCCACTGACTATGCATCACACACACAGTCAGTAAAGAAAAATTGTTTCAAGGGGTTAACAAAGAAAACTCACTCCCAGATATAAAAAATTACTTTATATGTCATTTTAGCCATTCTGTTTTACAAACTTTAGGCCTGAATTTAGGCACCTAAATCTATATGAAAACACAAATAAATGGTCTGAGCTTCAGAGATGCTAAGCATCCACACCTCCCTCTTATATAGGTGCCTAACCATGGATAGATGTGCCTAACCTGAGACAACCAAGTTAGAGCATGTTAGCCTTAGTGCATAATGTGGACTGATCGCTTTTTAAGTTATTAATAGTAGTAATAATAAGAAAGCAAATCATACAGATTATGTAACAGCTACTATGCATGGACAAAAGGTTTTGTTTGATAACCTACAGTATTAGTTTGCTTATCTGTATCAATCTAATTGTTCTATCGGGTAGACTGACATAACAAACTCTGGTAAAGCTCTTCTTAATAATGTTATGTCAATGATTGGGTTATTCTGTGAAAGGGTTAAATATTCTGTCATACAGTGCTTGACGGTTCTATCATAGATCAGTGGTTCACAGCTTTAAGTGTACTCTCTGAAGTTTTATGAAACTGTGTTAATATAACACTTTAAGGAAACTTCAGTGCATTTAGAAACACTGTGCAAAGACCTGAAATAGAGCTGCCAAGATGCATGGAGGGGTTGTGGTTATGGCGAGGCTCTTGCTTCAGAGGTGACCTTTTTGTGGTAATGTTTAAAAAAAGAAGTAAAGAGAACTTTTATTAAAATGACAATAATGTTCTGAAAAACTGACAAGAACAAGGAAATTCAGATTTAAACATCAATGAAAAATGTTCTCTCTCACATATATATACATTTATTTAAGATCTTAAATCAATAACAAAGCATGACTCAGTGGACAACATTTCTAAAAGTTGGTACTTACAACAAATTAGTTATGTGAAAGGGGTAATTGCACTTGTAATGCCTTGGTATGTTACCCATTTTGCGTGTTTGCTGGGCATCAACACAAATGGTATGGATCTAACATAGCAGCTTTTTCAAAATGCATCCTCATATTACACATAAATACAGTTGTAAACAAAATGGTTGATAATAATTTCCTCATTTACTTATTTGCCAGGATCTTAGTGCAGAATTCTGCATTTCCACTGCTACAGTTGATGGCACTAATGCCTAACTCAGTGTAGCACCTTGCCTTGTTTTGGGCACTATTGTTGTCATCACCTTTTGCAGAAGAAATGTGGAACTCTGAACTCAGGTAATAGTAGTTTACAGTTCACCACTAAAACATTATTTCTGTTCTTAACACAAGTGCCTGGTAAGTAATATTATTTGCTCTTCTGAGTCCTAGCCAAAACATGCAGTGTTAATAATAGTAGTAACACATAATATACATATAATAATAATTTCCTACATCACAGTGGTGTTGAGGATTATTTAGTTAAAATGCTCTGAAGTCCCCAAATGAAAAGTGCTATATAAATGCAAAGTAAGCACATTATTTGTTATTAACAAGACTGAGTTTTCTTACTTTTGTTGATTTAGGAAACATTTTGACATTAGTCTAAATCCTTAATGATAGTAGTTCCAGTGATTTGGTTACTGTCAATGGATAACACAACATGGAAACACAATTCTTGGCCAAAAAGAATTAACAATCAAATGTTAATTTAGTTAGGCAGTATATTTAGTTCATTTGTATCCTGAAAAAATAGTGGTCTGGATCATCCCTGATGTATTACATTGAAGTCAGTGGAATTACACCAGAAATACATTTTGCTCGGTGATTCTAGATAAGGTTCTTAAAGATGATGTGCCATGCTTATTAAAAAGCCACACTCCTTTTACTGAAGATTTAAAGCAGTTCATAAATGCCATACACATTTTGTGAATTTTACAAATGGTTTTCCTAGAGGTTATTCTTAATGTTTTAAATGTAAACTCTTTTCTACAGGGTTAAAGAATTTTAAGACCAAATTGGCCCATAGAGAGGGATTCTCTATTAAAAAACAAATTTACATTTATTCATAAAGCCACACAGTACTATTCTTACTTTAAAATGGAGATGTGTTATTGGAGAAGGTCTGGTTTGTGCACTTGCCTAGCAATGGCAGCTCAGTTGACACCACTAGAGTGGTTTGAAGTTGTCGTGTAGTGGCCAGATTCTCCGGTGGTGTAAATAGGAGAGGCCCCACAACGGATTATAGTGCTTTGTGCCATTTCACTGCTGCACAGACAGTGGAGGCAGGAAGAAGGCAATGATCTTGAACTGTCACTCTTTTTCATAAAGGGGACTGGCTGGCTGATTGTGCTCAATTAATTGCTGCCTCCAGCAGATGGAGACAGCTCTCTTGGCTGGCTAAACCGGTTTATTCTGGTCCCCTTTTCTCAGAAATTGAGACCTGCAAGAGTGACATGGGAAGAAATCATTTTGTCCTTTTCAGCCCTCCCTCTACAACTCCAGACCACTTACCCTCACACCTTTTCCTTCTTGTCAGTGTGTGTTAGTTTAGTGGAGAGTGCTTTTTGGGGAGAGGCAGCTCAGAAGCTGCAGTGTTTCAAGCATACAATAGGAAACTGAAAACCATGAGATTTTCCTCATGTACAAATGCATCTAGACTTGCTAACTCACTTCTGGGCTTTTCTGACATTTGAAATAATTATTGAAATCATATATTTGTGTCTGGAAAATAAAGTTACTTATTCAAAGTGACTTCAGATAACTTTCAGTCTCAAGTAAACCAGGACCAAATCAATTTATGTAATCTCCCGCTGCTTTCTTTACCATCACTTTTACAGCTGCTATGACCAATTGCTGTAGCATTGTCAAAAGCCCTGAGATTTTCAAGGCAATTCTGAGATTCTGAGGAAACCCCAAAAAGATTGATCATTAGGCCAAATGCATGAGATTCAGGTAGTATGATTTCTTGCCATGTCACGCTTGCAGGGATCAATTTCTGAGAAAAGAGGACTCTAGTTGTGACCTGTTTTAAATGGTCTTGGATGAATCAGAGACCATCCTACTTGCCAAGCCTATAGGAAGTGCTTCAGGTTTTCACAGTGGGCCGGCACTGGCAGTTCAAGCCTTCCTGTTGGACTGGTTATAGAAGCTTGTACCTCCACTAATGTGCAAGTAATTCTGGTTACTGCTTTCTGCAGAAAGGGGCAGAATGGGATTGAGCCTGTTGTTCAGCAGGATTAGTCTTCTTTAGACTCTCTTTCTTGATGCTAGATTGTAACTAGACCTCCCTCCACTCTGGGGCCAAGTTTAGTTCTCAGCTAAGTACAATGTTCCCTTTGGAGCTTAAATAGAGAAAGTGAAAGCATAAGCCAACTCTTTGATTCAGGCAACCTTGGTTGCAGCGTGGGTGTGCTTTCAGTTGCATGTGCCTCGCTACCTTATTGACATGTCTAGAACTATTGCTGTAGTCATGTTCTTATTCTCTTTTTGGCTTCTTAGCATTGGTCTGACTGGATGGTGGCCACGCGGGATAGGATCTTTTCTGGGGAGGGCCCTGTTAGGGTACAATGTGTCACATGGCTGCTATCTGGTGGGTTGAAAGGAATTTCCTGTTTCTCTAAGCCATCTCTGTTCTCTGGAATCTGAAGTCTTGGGTGGGACTGCCTGATCTGAAGCCAGATCTAGTCACAGAAATGGTATCTGCAGCAGTCAATTTGAGGTGGAATCTTTCCATATGGCCTCCCAGTTAAATGGTAAAGTAGAGATGTTCTTCATATTTGGTGACTTGGTAACTTGAAGTGTGGATACTCTCACTCACTCTTGGAACCTCAACTTTGCACGTATCTTTCACCTCCTTCCCCTGATTGGCAAAGCCCTTCAGAAAACTATGAAGTTCAGGCCAAGAGTCAACCTAATAGCTCTGAAGTAGCCCAGAAGTCTGGGCTTCTGGAGCTGTTGAATCTCTCTCTAGATCACTCTCTGTCTTTCCATCATGTAAGAGCTTGTGGCTCAATTTACTAGAGGGATCTCAGTCACATAAATCTAGTGTACCTGAAGAGAAAGAGATTTTCCAAGCAGGTGATTTCCATTCTGTTGCAAATGCTGAACCCGGAGCATTTTCATGGACTTGTGTTGGGACAGGAAGTTAAATCCTTTTAGATGTGACATTCCTGACTTACATGCCTTCGAGGATGGGCTGGTTAAAGGCTTGAACACCAGCTAACCCAGAATATCCAAGCATCAGCCATTTTGGCCTTAAGAAGCACAGTAGAACTCTGAATTCCTACCTGATGGGTGAGATATTTTAGAATTGCTGATACACTAAAGCCAAGACCCATTCCCTTTTAGGCATGCAGGACCTTAGCATGGAGCTAACCACATACACAAGTGCTCCTTCTGAACCCATGAGAGAGTTCTCAAGGAAAGCCTTCAACATTAAAACTGCCTTTCCAGTGGCCATCCATTCTTCCAGTAAAGTGGGGGAACATTGAGCCCTCCTGTGCAGGGATCCCTACTTGGCATGTCATCATGATAAAGTACAGTAAAGAGAAAAGCTATTCTCCATTTCCTTTCCAGATTATTTCCCCTTTCCATTTGATTCAAGAGTGCTTCATTTCCTTATTGTGTCCATTGCCACAACATAGGAAAGAAAGTGCCTGCACACAATCACAACAGTCTCTAAAGTTTTAGTGCCATGTTGGACTTGAAACTGTGTGAAGAAAGCACATACTGCTGGGAAGTTCTTTCTTCTATCATGAATCTTCTAGAACACCCATCTCTACCCCTTCAGCTGAGAGAGGAGGTGTTTCCTCTGTAAAACTGTGTAAGACATCTCCCTGAGCATCTTTACTGCTTTTCTTAGCTTTGGAAACTCTGCTTTTAGTAGGTCAATCCTGCATGTTGTAATTTGTTAGTGTCTCATTTCTTCTTGAAAATTGGTACCCACTCTGTCTGTCCTGGAGTTGGAGGCTGCTGTTGGAGTTCTCGTGTCCCATGGGTTGTCTGTGCTGGTTTGAGGGACTTTGGGAAATAATCGTGACTTGCTGATTTGAGAATAGATTTTTCAAACTGGTGCATAAGGGTCTAACCAGGTGACTTTGGTTGACATTAATGACTGTTACATGGCTCTGCCATTTATGTACTTGTTTTGAAAATGGGCATCTTGGTTTCTTCCTTTTCCTCTGTGCCAGTCCAGACACCTTACTCTGTTTTTACTATGTTTGTGGAGCTGTGACGCCATACTTTTCTGGAAGTGATGTATCTTAATATAGTATTATGCTAGAGGCTGGGTGAGACCTCACTGAAGCTGGTGGGTGTAACGGCTACCCTTGATTCAGGATAAATATAAAAAGTAGGGCTGTCGATTATTTGCAATTAACTCAAGAAATTAATCGCAATTAATCACAGTTTTAATTGCACTGTTAAAAAATAGAATACCAATTGAAATTTATTAAATATTTTGGATGTTTTTCTACATTTTCAAATATATCAATTTCAGTTACAACAGAGAATACAAAGTGTACAGTGCTCAGTTTATATGTTTTTATTACAAATATTTGCACTGTAAAAATGATAAAAGAAATAGTATTTTTCAATTCACCTCATACAAGCACTGTAGTACAATCTCTTTATCGTGAAAGTGTAACTTACACATGTATATTTTTTTTTGTTACATAACTGTACTCAAAACCAAAACAATGTAAAACATTAGAGAACAAGTCCACTCAGTCCTACTTCTTGTTCAGCTAATCCATAAAACAAACAAGTTTATTTACATTTATGGGACATAATGCTGCCTGCTTCTTATTTACAATGTCACCTGAAAGTGAGAACAGGCGTTTGCATGGCAATTTTGTAGCTGGCATTGCAAGGTATTTACATGCCAGATATGCTAAACATTTGTATGCCCCTTCATGCTTTGGCCACCATTCCAAAGGACATGCTCCCATGCTGATGACGCTTGTAAAAAAAAATAATGCGCTAATTAAATTTGTGACTGAACTCTTTGGGGGAGAATTGTATGTCTCCTGCTCTGTGTTTTACCCATATTCTGCAATATATTTGATGTTATAGCAGTCTTGGATGATAACCCAGCATGTTGTTCGTTTTAACAACACTTTCACTGCAGTTTTGACAAAATGCAAAGAAGGTACTAATGTGAGATTTCTAAAGATAGCTACAACACTCGACCGAATGTTTAAGAATCTGAAGTGCCTTCCAAAATTTGAGAGAGACGAGGTGCGGAGCATGCTTTCAGAAGTCTTAAAAGAGCAACACACTGATGCAGAAACTACAGAACCCAAACCACCAAAAAAGAAAATCAACCTTCTGCTGATGGCATCTGACTCAGATGATGAAAATGAACATGCGTTGGTCTGCACTTCTTTTGATTGTTATTGAGCAGAACCCATCACCAGCATGGATGCATGTCCCCTGGAATGGTGGTTGAAGCATGAAGGGACATATGAATCTTTAGCACCTCTGGAGCGTAAATATCTTGCAACGCTGGCTACAACAGTGCCATGCAAATGCCTGTTCTCACTTTCAGTGTAAAAAAGAAGCGGGCAGCATTGTCTCCTGCACATGTAAACAAACTTGTTTGTTTGAGCGATTGGCTGAACAAGAAGTAGGACTGAGTGGAATTTTAGGCTCTAAAGTTTGACATTGTTTTATTTTTGAATGCAGTTATTTTTTGTGCATAATTCTACATTTGTAAATTCAACTTTAACGATAAAGGGATTGCACTACAGTACTTGCATTAAGTGAATTGAAAAATACTATTTCTTTTGTTTTACAGTGCAAATATTTATAATAAAAAATAAATATAAAGTGAGCACTGTAGACTTTGTATTCTGTGTTGAAATTGAAATCAATATATTTGAAAATGTAGAAAACATCCAAAAATATTTAAATAAATGGTATTCTATTATTGTTTAACAGCGCAATTCATCGCAATTATTTTTTAATTGCTTGACAGCCCTAATAAAAAGCAATTAAACTCCTTTACGAAATAGATAGCTTAAACAATAGGAGCTACCATCCAAAACTCAGGCCACATGCAAGGCCAGTCAGGAATCTGAACTACGTGGAGTAGGGGCTGAATGGATGTTGGTTGAGGGAGCAGTGTGTATGAGGAAAGCAGCCGAAACATCATAGAAGCACACAAAGAAGGCAGCAAGGAATCTCCAGAGACAGCTAGAGAAGCACTTATAGCATGACCTCGAGGAAAAGCCAAGTGAGGGAGCTTTTGGGTAGAGTGATGGCTGGAAAGATGGTTGGAACTGCAAGCAAAGAAACTGTCTCCTGTTGTTTGATTCCTACCGTGTTTATGGAAACAGACCTTATGTGTGTTCTTTTTAAATAAACAGGATTGCATCAAAGAAATACCTGACTCCATCATCAATTTCTCTTCATAATGGAAACAGTCAGCAAGACCCCTCAATTTTACTAACTGCTTGGGTCAAAGGGGGTAGCAATAATGTGTATGGCTTGGAAAGTCTGTAACAGAGCAGGATCAACCAGCAGGGTCCCTTTCTAGGGAAGTTTCATCATTAGAGCTTCGCTTCTCCCCCTCCCCCCCTTTCCATTTGCTGATTGAGTCACTTGTACCTGCTGTCTGAGTTAACATTAAAGGATTTGGGGAAATCAAATTAACAGGTAAGAAATTACCAATGTTAATAAAATATACTTGTTGTGTGATGGAGAGGTGACCCCTTTCGACAAAAATCTCTACAGAATGGGATAACCACACATTTATTTTCTTATTACAGTTTCATATAAAAGCTTAGCGCCAGAGTGATTATGACTAAATACTAGTTCTGTGCCTTTTGTATTAATTCACTGTTTTGTTTTATACACTTTTTGCTGTAATTATGACTGCTGTTTCTCTTCGCTCACTAATATATGGAGTTGTCTAATAGTTACAGTGGTGATGCCTGGTTACTGATAATTTTCCTGTCAATATATACTACACATCTCCTACTTAATGGTATGTTAATTATACTGCAGACTGACACATTATCCAAATTACAGATTACCTATTTCAGTTATAACTAAGTAAATCTCCTTTAGTAATGAACAGGCATTTCTCTCCCATGTACATTTGCCTTATAATGAACATTTCTTCATAGACTGAAAGTTATTCTCACCATGACAACAAATATATACTTTATTCAATAGAAAAGGCTACTGCACGCTGACTCACTCTGTTCCCTTGAGTTCATCTACATTTAAAATGTCAACTGTTCTGGATAGCCTATCATATTTTGTCCCATGTTATTTTTCTAGGGTTCAGGTGTCAATTTATATATTTGCATTAAAAAAGACACCAAAGCCTATGTAAGACAAAACACATGAAAATGAATCCACCGGTTGGTTGTCCCTTGTGCCAAATTCTACATGTTGCTGGAACTGCCTCCTTTCAAGGTGCTGAGCACACTGAGGTCCTGTTGACTTCAGTGCAAAGTCACCTTTATGATGTAGAATTCAACTGATTTTAATATAAAATATCAATGCAACAGAGTAACAGAACACCACACCATCCCATCCAATTCTGCATATCATAATACAATCTTTGCCTGTTAAATACAGCCTGCAATGTATGCATTTGCTATCCTGCTAATGCATGCATCTACAAGTCAAGGAACAGCTGAATAAAATGAGCTAATGTTATGTTATATCTAAGCTATGTAACTTTACTGCCAAGTCAGCTCCCTCTTGGGGGCTGTGGCCAATCACTGGGTGCCAGTGAACTAGTGAACTTGAGCAGTGGGGCAGCTGCTGGATGGGGATTCCCTTTTTCTGTTAGTGCAATGACCCAGGAGGTTTCCCTTGCTACTCATAAGAAAAAAATAATATTGGCAAATTGTGTACTTGCAGCAGAGTCCTGGTTCATTCCAAATGGCCCCCATGAATTTGTATCACTTTGTATTTCATAAGCAGATGAAAATGACTATGAATGTTATTTATAAAATGACAATACAACTGTTGATAATACACAGTAAATAAGGCATTTCCCTAATTTGCCAAAGAATTGACACCAGTACAGTAAATTATATGATGTGACAGTCATGTTTTTCCCCATGCCCATTTGGTATTCGTATCTGAGTGCGCATTTTAGTTCCTCTAACATTTTTGGAGATGTCAGAGGTTACATGCTGCTGGGTTTTAGGTTTTTATGTTTTGGGTTTTTTTCTGTTTTTTTTCCTAAAGTAGTGTAAGTGCATGGAACAGTTTTTGGTAGCACACTAAAATGTGATGAAAATGCTAGTAGATACGGTAGTATGCAAAATTTATAGGAGGAAATGTATGCAAACAGATGGTAGAAGTGACTATATGATTTCCCCATCACCATGTTTGAATTACTTCTAGACTGTGTATATCCTGATAATAAGATGGATTACAGTATAGATACCAAGATGTTTTGTTTTTTTATTTTGAAAGGCCTACAGTATGCAGCCTTTCTCCCGGACAACAGCAAAAAACAAGGTGAACAACTTTTGCACTATGTGGTCTTAAATTCTGTTATATTTTCTGTTATTTTCTGCTACATTTCTCTTTCATTAGGATAGTTTAGATTACTGCATCTTATTTTTAGAGTTATTTTATTTATCACACCATCATCATCCTTATCAATTCCAGATCTGAATTTAGCCAACACTGTACTTAGAGTTTCATTTTGTTTTCTCTGTGGCAGCTGGAAGTGGTTACTCACATGTTAAACTTCAAGATGTGTAGTTGCAATGGTGGCCCTTTAATCAGTCATTTTCGTAGTGGGTGGTGACACCTGGTGGTAAACTTTGTAAATGCAGAGTTAGCTATGTTTGTTCTTGGCTCTATTTTAAGAACTTGTACCTGCTATGACAAGAACATTGGCCATCAGACTTTATTTAGATAACTCTAGTTTCCTGCAAGGGAAATATGTTGGGGGCCAGAATCTGCTTCCATTCACTGCCATACAAACCAGCTGAAGAAAATGAGGTTTCACTGCTGTTAGAGGACAATTTATTTGTGTAACTTGACTGTTGAAGCCAATAGTGTATTTTTCACAAGGGACATTTTGCCTTTTATTTATTTGTTTTTAAAATAATGACTATTGTGCATAAAATGATTTTTATTTTATACATACATGCACCTTATGTACTTCAATTAACTGAAAATACCTTCTATGAAAAGGACAAAGAGTACAGAGAGATTTGTTTTTAAAACTCTATAGTGTGAATGCTACGGTCTGCCGCTGTTTTATTTAAGGTCATACATAATTTTTGGCTTGGCCATATCCTTTTTCTTCCCAGCAAGTGTATTTGACCGTGGTCATAAAACCTTGCATTCAACTGGCAGTATATTTCCACATAAATGGCACATCTGGAATGTACTAAAATAGTTAGTTCTTTCAATAATCATTACAAAATTGTGAACTACCTAATCCTGTGGTAAAGTACCTTCCCATGAGTAGCCACAACAAATGGACTTGAGTCATCTTGATTTTTATTTAGGAAAATGTTTGATCAAAAGCTAATTCTCTCTCTTCCTTAGCTGGTCTTCTTGCTATGGATGAAGTTTTGCAAAGTTACATAAAGAGGAATAGTATTATAGGAAATGGAAAATGTACCCAAATTGATGTTTCATTTTGATAGCTCTTTGTTAGTGTAGTAGCAAATCAAATACTCTGAAGTGTATTGCTATTATACTTCGCTCGGAGGGGCTTGGTAAAGTGAGTGTACTGTATGTAGACATCATAGCAAAATCTAATTTATCAGAGCTGAGGTCCACAGATTCTGAAAATTAGATCCAGTGAGTAAAAAAGACAAAAGTCTTATTACATCCTGAGCTACAGGTATGGACAACATATTAATATTTTCATCCCCAAGGTTCTGAGTTCAAAGAGAATTTGATGAAGGTTAATAAAACTATTTTCCTGTTATTTTGGCATTAATACTATGTGTTCTCGGGTGTAGGAGACCTGGGTTTGGGTCCAAGGGTGTTTTCTATTCAGGTGGGTCATGGAGACAATACAGTTATTCTTCAGGGACAAGGAAATGATAACTGCCACTTGCTGTATAAACATCTCCTACTCAGCAACAGTGGAAATGCTGTGTTGGAGGAGGTCACTCACATGCAAGGAATAAAGTGACAGTAGTTCCCAGGCATGGAGAAATGAAGTGAGGATTCTCAGGACTCTGGACCAGCCTTGGTCGGACTAGATGTGGTGAGAACATCTTTTCCAACAGTTTATGGACAATACTAGCACCACCTCCATAAGATGAGAGTAAAAACCATTTGGTCAGAATTAATCAGAGTAATTCTTTCAAAGAAATGAAAATCAATTGAAAAGTGCAGTGTTTGCCATTGAAAGGAATCAGAGTGATATCTGAGCTTTGGAATTTATTTTCTGTTCTAAGTATAGGGAAACTCTGCATTTCAGATAATATTGGCAAATGTAAACATTTAATGGGGACCACTAGAAATTCTGTCTGTATTTTAGTGTTGTAGACTCCTGGGGCTAAATTCTGGCTCCGGTCACATGCATGCTCCTCTCATTGACGTCAGTGAGGATTACACACATGTATCAGAGGTCAGAATTTGGCAGTTGAGGCTAAATTTTCAAGAAAAATGTATCAAAACAAATCTGTGTATCAGTAGAATCACATTTTTGTCTTCCAGGCAGTACTCCAGGAATAATCCTAGTAATGTCCAGCACTGCAGATAAAACTTTTTTCTTTCTGAATTGTATGGCGCGTCAGAAATTTTTGTTTAACTAATAGGTTCATCATTTTATTTATGCTTTGTAATTCACACTTTAGAACTGAAAACTTGTCATTTCTAATAGTGTAGAAGACTGTTAGGCACCACACTTTAGTAATTTCTGTTAGAAAATAAACCACATCTTTGGAAAGGGAAAAGAGAACACTGATCTGCAATTTGTTAAGGTCCAGTGCTAATCACAAATGTGTGTTTGGGTAGTCTAACAATTAAGTATCTGAAATAAAAGGTTAATAGGTTATATCATACAAGACTAGAACCAAAAAAAATATATTTTTATTGTGGAGATTTTTAATGTATAGTTTGGGACATAGCTCATATTTGGGTTTGTGTTACTAACCAGACATTAAAAGAAATAAAGGCTAGTATTCATATTATGTTTAAGTTATAGTGTGTTACATTAATAAAGTTCTTTTAGTATATAGGTTTTTATTCTTGGCTTTTAAACACAAATGAGGTACAGTACACTTCTTTAAATGTTTATAATGTCTAACTGCTGCTGGACTTTAAGAAGTATCAATTTTGTTCTTAGTTGCTGCAGATAATGACAATATCATACCAAATTATTTTGTATTTTTTGTAGGACTGGGAAACAGAAAATCATGACTGGTATTGTTTTGAATGCCATTTGCCTGGAGAGGTGTTGATATGTGACCTGTGTTTTCGTGTGTATCATTCCAAGTGTTTGTCTGATGAGTTCAGGCTTAGAGACAGCAGTAGTCACTGGCAGTGCCCAGTTTGCAGGGTGAGTACCTATGAGCTTTAATGTGCTGCTTAGAGGGTTGATATTCATTAATAGTTTCATTAAGGTGGCACAGATGGTCTGGCCAGGTTAATGGATTAAGTATTGCCTATCGAAACAATGATACATACATAGCATACCTGTACAAAGATTCCAAAATACTGTGCATATAGATAACTACTTTTTTGAAGATCCTTTGAAGGAAGTTTGTATAACACTTAGACAAATATAATGCTTCCTCACTATAAGCCTTTCTGGTATTTCTGAATGCTACTGTGGTTTTCAGCGCTAAGAAGTTAATTCATTCTGTGTAAGCATCTTGCTGTGAAGTATTTAATCCATGCACTTCCTACAAACTCCTTATAGGAAGATTTCACTGTATTTAGACAAAACTTCTATATCTTCCATACTACCCCTTTTGTGCCCACTAAATATTTTGAATTGCACCCTGTCCACTTTTATCAGATCCTGAGGTAGCTTTTGCTATTGTTGATAAATGATCTGTGGGAAGAGGGAATGGAAATGAAAACTATATCTTTTGGTAAAGACCAAATGGAATAGTCAGGTAGGTATTTAGGTAGCTTTCATAATTCTATATTTTCCCCATTAACTTTTATTTATTTATATGAATGCATACAGTATACTGTGTTGGAGTGTATGTAGAAAAGTGTGTATGTATGAGTGTAATGTGAGATTGCAGTGTATTATGGAAATGAGCATATAAAATACTGTTCAAGATGCTATTTATTTTATTGATGGTCATTTTAAATTTAGTGTATTTTTCTAAACCATAATGTGAATGTTTGCAGTTTAGTAATCATGTTATTAAGGCTTTTACTCTATTGGAATAAAATTATACGTTATAAAAATCAGAGACATACTAGGGCAGCTTTCAAAAATATGGGATGAAATGCTGGCCCTATTGAAGTCAGTGAGAGTGTTCCCATTGGCTTCAGTAGGGCCAGGATTTCACCCATAGCCTCTACATATTACTTTTCTTTTCAAGGTTTTGTCCTTTTGAGCATGGTGGGAGGAGAGTAGTTTTTATGTGCACTACAGGAATGGGCAGGGATGTTGTCTACATGCCATTAGGCAAAACTAAACAGCCAAATCATGCTATTGTTCATTGGCACCTGGCCTTTAATTAGCCAGCTGCATCCCCTTACCGTTAGTATTCCTGCATACGCTCAGGGAGTGGGGCAAAGGGCACATTCTGAGCCTTAATTAAGTGGAGGGAAAACTACATCTGAATTCTTAAAAGAGGAACTACTGGTGCAGAAAGCATTCAACACTACTATTTGCTCTGTGGCATTGGGATTCTGAAAGCAAGATTAGATTCCCTAGATGTAGGTTTGGAACCAGATCTTGTACAGCGAGCCAACCCAGAGATGGTCTCTGCTGCCAGAGATGTGGGTGCCCACTCTCTTTATGCTGCAGAGAAGCTGTTGGAGGCCACATAGTTATTAGGGTTGCTTCTTTTAAAAGTCAAGCACATTTCTCTTACTTGTGACTTGACAGTCATCCAGATGCTAATTGTAAAAAGCAACACCTTCTGATTCATTGAGTCAGGGCAGACTGAAAGCTACAGGCTTCTGGAAGTGTAAGGTAACCAACTCAGCACAAATAAGGGAGTGAAATGGAAAGAAAGGAAGCGGGAGGGAAAGACCAGTAAGAGTAATAAAAAATAAAAGCATGTTAATACTTTCCATATGAACATACAGAGTGTATCCCAAAAATGGCACCTGTGTGGCATTTGCCTGTAGAGGACAATATATTCTGTTTTACTTAGCATTTAATTTCACCACTCAGGGGAATGCAACCCAGAGCAATCCTACAGTCCTTGGAATTTTTAAATAGATCTTTTAAATCACTGTTGATGCACATAACAAACACACACATAACTCACAGATGCAGTTAAAATTAGATATGCTGGACCAAATCCCAAACTCCGCTCCAGACTGAGGTTGCTTTAAGTTACAACTGTGGACCAGGAGAGTACAATGACTTAAAGCCATTTTCTTCTCCCTCTCATCTGCTGTGATATGACCACTGTCGCATCAGAGGATCTTGTTCACTATCCAATGTATACAAATAGATGGAGCAGCTAGTTTTGAGATAAATTTTACTTTCATCCTAGAATCTTGAATTCCATTAGTTTAAGCTGATGATTTTAAACAAACTTTTACCGTGAAGAAAATATTTTGAAACTCATCCTCTCTTCCATGAGTGATGTGCACTTGTGCTTCCTGGTCCATTTTTTATTTCCTTGAGAACACATTTATTGGCCTTTGTGATTCATTCATTTTCTGACCCTAAGACCTTGCAGCTCACTCACTGGCCACAGGTGACTATCAGCCTCTTTCACAAAAGACTTCTATTTTGTAGTGTGAATACCACTTCCTCCCCTCAACAGCACTGCTTGCTTGCTTCCCACCCATCTCAGTTCTGCAGCAGTAGACTAGTGGGTCCTCTGGAGGCAAGAGGGAGATTTGAATTGCTGTCCAGTCCCACACACCTGGGCACAGGTTTGGGAGCTGTTCTGTATTTTACGGCCATCTCCAGCAGGTGACTCTCTATTCTAATTTTATTTTGAAAGAGACAGAGAGAGAGCATCCTCAAAATCATAATAGTTTAGAGTGCCTTGGTTGATGTCCAAAGGACATAACAGAGCTTAACTCTCTTGTGAAAGGGCAGAGGAATTTACTTTGCATTGTCAGCAGTAAATGTATACATTCAAGAAAAATATTAGCTGGGACAAAAAATATGCGTGTCTAATACTATTTCACTCTAATGCCAGTGCACAGAATCTTTCACATCCAAGGATCTCACAGCTCTTTAGAAAGGAGAAGGGAAAGTGTGTTTTGAAACAGAATATATTGGAGAAATAATCTAAGAACACTTCATTCTTATTAAAAGGTTTCCCATGTAATGCTGCCCAGGTCACCGAGTCTTTGGATTGTTCATCACATGGTTGCTGGGTGTGATACTTCAGTCCCCTGATGCAGCTTTATTTTGCCCACCTGCTTGCTCCAGCCACATTTTACAAAGGACACTGTCAAGGATTGTTCATAATTTTAAAATATTTTTCCCTCCACAATGTTTATTACAGTTCTTTGGAAGCTTGGCTCTGAAATTTGTTTTCCTTCCATTGAGTGCTGAGTTTCTGGCTCTTCTGTTTTTAAAGGACCAGTGTGAATATTTGGGGTAATATTGCATAGCTTTCAGCACTGGTAAGAGAATACAGAGTTAGGCATAGGTTCAAATCCAGTCCAGGTTGGTAGTGACTGGAAATTGTCACTGACTGCTGACGAATCATTGCTTTATGTTGGTGCTCTCAGCCCAGTTTCTGGTAGATAGGTAACAACAGAGAAACGCTATCAAATGGGTGTGAAGATCAGATAGTCTTTCACCTGTATCAAAATGGTCCCTTCAGGACATGATAAAGGCAGATTGGTGAGTCAGTGGGGACATGGGAAGATTGCAGTAGTGTTGCTTCCTGTTGGGTGGATAAAAGAAAGAATTTCATTTTCCACTGCTGTTAATTTGGCACCTATTAGGGGAACTAAAAAAGAAAATAATACCAGAAAAAGTACTGAATCATTTGTTTTGGAAAAACTGATGCATGCAAAGATTTGCATGGACTTCATAAATAGAAATAAAAACAGGTCAACTTTTGAGTGTTACCAACTGTGATCATGTCCATTTAAGATTTTCTTAAGAAACGAAAAGAAGATGAACAGGAGTACTTGTGGCACCTTAGAGACTAACAAATTTATCAGAGCATAAGCTTTCGTGGGCTACAGCCCACTAAGGCAGGATGATTCAAGGCAGTAAGTAACATGTCCCATTTTCACACCCACACACCCACCCCGGGGCGAGATTTGGCTTCATCTAGATCCTAGTGCATTCTTGTTCAGCTCATCATTATAATTCGTATCTTTCATCCAAGGGCTTTCAAACAATTATGACTTGCAGCCACTCAATGAGGTAGGTAAGCATCTTTATACAGGGGTAATGAGCACAGAGAGGTTAAGATACTAAAAACTACCGTGATCTATATTCTGTATATTCTAGTGCTCAGTAGTGTGAAGCAGTTCATGGAATATATAGAAAGATTGTCCCCATTGTTAACAATCTACCCATAGACATAGTATGTTGAGTAGAGGAGCACACACAGTACAGAGGGTTAGAGGGACAGAAGGATGAGGGTTACAACAGTACAATGATTCAGTTGTTCAGGTTTGATTTGTGCAGATTATGGTGGTCACTCAAGATATTTTGTTTAATATAAAATAAGAGAGATGAAGAGCCAAAATGGAGAATATTATTGTTTCATTTATTGTGAGCATCATGGAAGAGAAGAGTTCTCATGAGTTTAAAAGGCTGACAGGATATGGAAGGCATTCTCTATGTAGGGGTTGGAATGATTGGACAAGTGGAGCATGAAGGCAACACAATTGGAGAGGACACTGGGTAAGTATAATTAAGGCTATGGTTTAGTCACAGGTATTTTTAGTAAAAGTCATGGACAGGTCACAGGCAGTAAACAAAAATTCACGGCCCATGACCTGTTCCTGACTCATACTATATACCCCTGACTAAATTTTGGGAGGGGGAGGGGGGCAGCCTGGGGGTGCCGCGGATGCTGCTGGGGGGGACAGGTGGCAGCGCGTGGCCTGGGATCCCCGGTGGGGGTGGGAGGGCTGGCAGGCTCCCTATCCGGCTCCTCACGGCTCCCTGGAAGCAGCGACATGTCCCTCCCTCAGCTCCTAGCTCCATGCACTGTCCCCACCCCAAGCACCAGCTCCGCAGCTCTGATTGGCTGGGAACGCGGCTAATGGGAGCTGTAGGGGCAGTGCCTGTGGGCAGAGACAGCGTACAGAGCTAGGAGCTGAGAGGGAAGGACATGTCGCCGCTTCCGGGGAGCACCCCCCAAGGTAAGTGCCGCCCAGAGCTCTTACCCCCTCCTGCGCCCCAGACCTGAGCCCCCTCCCACACGCACCCAAATTCCTGCTGCTGCTGGGGGCAGGGAGGAGGGCGGTGGCCCGAAACTGCCCCAGCAGTGGCCAGCCACACCAGCTGCTGCAGAAGTCACAGTGGTCCCGGAAAGTCACGGAATCCAGGACCTCCGTGACATACTCTCAGCCTTAAGTGTAATACAGAGTTCAGGGACTTGCCAAATCAGTGACAGAACTGGAAAGAGATCTCAGGAGCCCTGACCCCCATTCCCCTGCCATGTGTGCCCTACTCACATCAGATCTTAAACTTCACTCCAAAGGGTCCCAAAGCATTTTACAAATATAAACTGATTTACAGATTAAAGAGCAGCATTTTCGAAACACTCAAGTCCCATGTTTAAAAGTGACTTATAACTCATGGACACACAAGAAAGGAGCCAGGCTAGAACCTTGGTCCTTTATCTCCCAAAGCACATGCATCTTCTGCGTGAGACCTCCTGTACTACAGTCTTCCCACATACATATATATGCAGTATATACATACACACTAACAAAGCTAACTGTTTACAGTCTGATGGGATCACAAGGCAAGGTGGCATGGCAGCAAAATAACTTCATAAATTGGCACAACGGAGGGCCTGATCCAACTCCAAATGAAGCCAGTGTAGGGATTCCCCCTGGACTTCAGGTGGGAGTTGGATCAGGCCATGATAAACTGCTCTTGAGAAGCTTGGTACTTAAACAGAAGGTCTGTTGCCAGGCAGGGAAGGTTCGCACTAGCAGAGGTGTGGGAAGGCTTATAGAGTGTACTTCCTCACTGCACTCTGCCTGGCTCTTCCAACTTCAAAAGTACACAAATTCATATTGTTTTCTCACCCCAAAAAATGAGAGATTAAAAGAGCGCTTGGTCTGATTCTCATTTACACTGAGACCCCTTTTTACTGTGTTGTCTATGTGAAAGGGTCCTTAAAGTGGATGTGATTATAATTTACTCCTATTCCTTTGCGCTGCCAAAGCAATGTAATTGAGTTTCAGTATGACTGAGAATCAGGCCCCAGATCTAACATTATCCATCCTCTTACTTTAAGTAGCTTGAGTTGGACTACTCTAAAAATAGTTTGAGTATTTAGAAGTACTAATTTTGCATGTTTGCATAAGAATATGTAATAGCTTTTTTAAATGATAGGAAGACTTTCAAAAAAAGAATAGGAGTACTCGTGGCACCTTAGAAACTAACGAGTTTATTTGAGCATAAGCATAAGTTTTCATTGACACCTTTTCCCAACATGGCTTCCAAACTGAGCATGAGCAACAAATATCTGATGAAGGGCAAATCTTTGTAGAAAAGTAAAAGAAAAGTCTTGATTAGAATTTAGTTTATTAAAGAGGTGATTGGAAGTTGTACAGCCAGGAGACTAAACCGACGGTAAAAAAGTCATTTTGCTGGCTCCTTGGCTTTCATTACTTAAAGTCTCAAAAGTAATGAATTTTAGACATCAAAACTGCGAATAAGATTTTTCCTAAAATAAACCAGTGTAGGGAATTGGGGAGAAGTGGACAGATCCTGGCCAAATTGGCTAATTAATTATGGTACTGTAGTTTTCATCACCACTTGTGATTAACAGCAAAGCCAGATAACTGTCTTTTATTAAAGGCTCAGGTATCAGACTACAACCCATTTATCTTATATATTCTCTTTACAAATCTGTCCTGCAGACCAACGCATGAAAAAATATTCATATTAATTTGGGGATATTTTCTGCCGATGATGAAATCAAGACTATGTCAGGAAGGGAAATATAGAGAGAGACTGGGCTAGGCAAGTGAATTTTATTGTGTCCTAATGAGTTTCAGTCTATTCAAAGGCTGTGTCATTAGAAGCACACACATTGCACTCTATTGCTTATTTAAAACCTTAAAGTGACATCAGCTAGTCCACAGTTATCTTTTAATGCTCATTTAGGTTTCCATGGAGTAGAACTGTTATGTTTTATGTAAGACAGCAGTTGAGATGCATTTAAACAGATTGGGTAGTCTCATAGCAGGTAAAATTGAACATGGAGATATGTACGGTAATGCCCATTGACAAAATAAATGCAGTTGAGCTCTAAAGATGAAATTCACCTCCATACAGAGCCTAGGAAAAGGCCTATGCACCACTTAAGTCCTGAACATAGGGCTTAGGTATGACATGAGTGCTAGACTAGCCTAGGGCTGGCCCTCTGCACAGTGGTGAATTTCATCCCATGTCTGCAGTCTTGTGTGAGGAAAAAGGCTTAAGTGTTGATATGGCTAGCACAATGAAGATGTATGTTTAGTATGTAGTAGCAATTAAAACTTTAGTATTTAGGCTGGTGAGATGTATTATAAAGATGTGAGCCCAATTCTCTAAGGATATCCATCTGGTTAAACAATGGTATGCATGCTTTCATCTGGAGTACTGTAGCCAACTTTGGTCCCTTCGCTTTAAGAAAGATATAGTGGACATTGTATAAGTCCTAAGAAGAGCAGGTTATGCACTTGCCATAATAGAAAAGCCTATAGTTGGCTGACAATACATTTCAGAAGGAGTAAAGGCAAAATGAGACTCAAATACTATCCATTTATTAACCTTAAAGTACAAGGGTTTTGGCCTTAAAAAGTAACTATGTAAAAATGGTGCCGATCTGCTCCCTTGGTGTATTCAGAGTCATCCCTTAATACTCCAGTGAGAGAAATACGATTTTATAAATTTTTCCCGTTAGCTTTTGCAGAGCCAGCTTAGCTAAGAAGGTGTGAATTGGATTCTGTTCCTTTTTGTGCATCACAAAGAGTATTATTTGCTAAGGGCTTGTCTACACTGGCAGTTAACAGTGCTGCAACTTTCTTGCTTGGGGGTGTGAAAAAACACACCCCTGAGCACAGCAAGTTTCAGCGCTGTAAAGTGCCTGTCTAAACAGTGCCCCAGCGCTGGCGTTGGTAGCTACGCCCCTCATTGAGGAGGTTTTCTTAGAGCGCTGGGTTTTTTTAGTGCACCGCAACCACACAAGGCACGTTAAAGCGCTGCCAGTGTAGACTAGCCCTAAGTTCCAATCCGTTGCACCTTTGCAAACCTTATTAAAGACCATGCTTTGCACAGGTGTCATAATTTGAAGACCTGAAGGTTACAGAGATGTAACTCTGAGCCTAATTTAGTCTTTTAAATCTTCATAGTGGTGACAATGAAATGCATGAGAAGGTAAGAACTGAACCTAACACTCAGTCACCAGGCT
Source organism: Natator depressus (assembly GCF_965152275.1). Taxonomy (NCBI): domain Eukaryota; kingdom Metazoa; phylum Chordata; order Testudines; family Cheloniidae; genus Natator; species Natator depressus. Next base: position 242,171,191 of record NC_134235.1, on the reverse strand, counting down.
GAGTATTCAAGGTTGGGAGGTAGGGAAAAACAAAAACAAAAAAATCCTTTTTGCTTGTGAAGTGATCATATGGAAATCACTGAGTGATAATAAACATGAAACCCCACATTGCTGCTTTTGCAGTCTCTTTTCAGCACAGAACTGCACTTTAAATGTAGAAGACCTACAGGAGGCCAGGAAAAGAGCAAAGAGGAGCTATCACTTTACTCATAGTTGTAGTGACAATACTATACTTTAATTCATGCTAAACAGTTTCTGCTTGCCTAGTAAGCATACCATTTGCAGCTGTTACGGGCTTCTTTTTTTTTTTTAAAGCTTTCTTCCTGTCTTTCGGTAGCTAGATAGTAATACCTTGCTGATAAGTTGACCATTAAATAATACGTTGTAATTTTATGCTGATCCTAGCCTTTCTTCATTACTTCATTTTATTAAGACAAAGTAATTCTGCACTTTTTTGTGTGAGAGCATTTGAGGAGGCATTAAGAACACACTAAATGGAAATTAAGCACCTAATTCTTCTGTAACTGAAGTCCTCAGCAAAGTACATAATTCATGTATCACCATGATGCTTTGACTGTTACTCTTGTGCATTAACAGTACCAATTTTGAAGAAGAGATTTTCCTTAACTAATTGTATGATTTAATCTGAGGCAAATGTACCTTTTTAAAATCTTTGTACTGCAGAGGGTTGCTGGTGTGGTTTTTTTAAGTCAGATTTTTAAAAAATAGTTGACTGTGTTTTTTTTTTTAAACAGAGCATTAAGAAGAAAAACACAAGCAAGCAAGAGATGAGCACATACTTGCGATTCATTGTCTCTCGTATGAAGGAGCGGGTGAGTCTGAAAGAATGACACTTTTCCAAGGCGGTGGTTTGCATAGAGAGGGTAGTAGAGAGTCGGGAAATATTTCTGATGTCCCCTTTTTAAATATGTTGTATTCAATTAGGGGCATATTATGGTCACCCCATGCATAAGTGTGCAAGAGAGCAGGGGACAGAAAGAGCCATTCCTTCTTACACATCCTCCTGTGGAATGGTTTCTGTTTCAACATGTACAGCCCATGGCCCAGTATACAGATTATTCATATTTCTGGCTGGAATAGCCTGTGCAAGGACCCCACACCTCCAGTGGAATGGACTCTCTTCAGATATTACAGAGACACAAAATCAAGGTGAAACACTTCTTTCCCTTTCTCCACCTCTGGCATGCCATTGTATGGCTCCCTGTTCCTTATATGAAGTACTTAAATTAATGTAAAGTGAAATAATTCTTTTTCACATACTGTCTCTTGGTCCTTTCAGTCTATCGATCTAAACAAGAAGGGGAAGGACAACAAGCACCCAATGTATAGGAGGCTGGTGCACTCAGCTGTTGATGTTCCTACTATACAAGAGGTACAGTCACATACTTTCTGATTTCCTAAGCGAAATTTTGTTCTGTCTTTAAAAGTGAGGCCAGAACGTTATGAACCAAAGTACTAATCCTTGTTATTTAATTCTTTCCATGCTCGTTTCTGCTATGGCTTCTGTCATAAGCATAATAGCCAAACATTTCAAACTTGGGTGACTAAAGCTAGGCACCCAAATCCTTTTATCAGCACCTAAAAATGTGCCTGATTTCCAGAGGCACAGCGCACCCTCAGTTCCAGCTGATTTTAAGGGGAGATATGGTGTTCGGCACCTCTGAAAAATCCGGCTATTTATTTAGTTGCCTAAAGATGGATTTGGGTCCCTAAAGTTAGGCATCTAAGTTTGAAAATAGGGCTAATAAGTAAAATGGCAAATGAAACAAGTCATAAGAACATATTTGACCAAATAGTCCATTTTTTTCTTGTTAAAGCAGTTACAGACATCTGCTTTCCAAACATCATGATGATTCATAAAATGCCAAACATTTTGGTTGATCACAAAAAGCAGGAATGACTTGAACCACCTTTTATGTTAATTTCTTCTAAAATTAAAATACTGGTTAATATATAATCCTTTCTCTGTAAGGTGATTATGTTCATGACTTATTAAATCAAAGGAGTTGGGGGCTTCCCTTATAAGGATTAATATCTTACTGAATATTGCATCTAAAATTATATGATATGTTGTGCTACTTATTGATATTTTTATTTATTTTTTTAATTGTAGATTTGGGGGTTCTTGATTTTCAGTATTATAAAATAGAATTTAGTGTTGCTTGAAACATGAAATCACACATGCACTAACATTTTTTGGTGAAACTACCACCAGTTGCACTCCTCCAGAGGTGGAAGTTGCCAGAGTAGGCAGTTTGGGCATTTTAGCACCATGTGATCTAGATTTGCTCAGAGCAGGTTTGGTTGATGCTGGCAAAAATCCCAGAAATTGACAGAATTTTGTCTACGCTAGAATTCTCATAGGTGCTATCACCAGGGCAGTGCAACTGACAGTCGCACAGATAAGAATGTTTTACTAGTGTGGAGAAGGCCATAGCATGCTCAGCTTGGGCAGGACTAGAAAAATGCACAGTGTGACTCAGTGCAAACCTCTGTTATGGTTTAAAGTTATGGGCTTTGAAAGTTAATCCTTTGAGAAAACGGTGGCTGCAACATGAGGCCCTTAGAAAAGTATATGGGAGCTCAACACTGAATTGAAATGAAGATGAAATGCTGGATTGAAACTAAGATGCAAAGCACTGTCCCACAGGGAGCAAATCTTTGAGCAAATGCTATTGGCTAGAGTCTATTCTGTTACACACCATGGGAGTGAATGGGATTACTCCAGATTAACTTGTTATAACTGAGAAAAATTCCCCTCCTTTAATTAAGTTAATTTAAAAGCACCTCTTGGTACCTGAGAACTGGACAAGTACTGCACCTACTGAAATATGGACAGGTAGGATGCCACAGACTAATCCTGGAAGTGTTATAAGTACGTTTGTGAGCGATAGCAATATCAATAACTCACCTTGTCTGCCTAATACATATTATTGTATGAGCTTGTGTGCATAATACCCGAACAAGTCACTCTGCCAGTAGTTTTCATAGTTCTATATTTTGCTTTGTGTAGAAAGTAAATGAAGGAAAATACAGGAGTTATGAGGAGTTCAAAGCAGATGCTCAGCTGCTTCTACACAACACAGTGATTTTCTATGGAGGTAGAGTATTACATTTAATATTTTTCCCATTAATTTGATTCAGGAAATAGATCTCAGTGTTTTTACTCTTAGGAAACTGACCACTTTGGATGAGACTTGGGGACCAGCTAATTAAGAGAGGATGAGGCCACCTTGAGAGTCTGTGGCTACTAGAAGAGCGGGCTGTGTTAGTACTCATTTCTGCAGTGGGACCCAGCCTCCCTCACTTCCCCTAAACCTGGTACTGCGTTCTCTGCAGCTGGCCTTCTCAATGGGAGCACCTCTACCCCCTTACCAATCTATTCCTGCTTCAGCCTAGGAAGCTGTAAGGGGAAAACAGTGAAGTCTGTGGAGTGGGATCCCAGAGCAGCTCCATGCTGAATAGCAGGCCAGTTGCTAAGAATATCGCCAGGGAGAGCAGTGCTGACTACCTGTTTAGTCTCTGGCTGTTTACAGAACGCATACAGTCTTCAAATGGCCATAGCTATGGGCTGACTTCTTTTGAAGAAGTTAAAAAAGAATTGCTCCAGAACAAGTCACAAACCAGGTGCAGTGTCAGGGCATGTATACTTTCCCTTGGCACAGTTTACTGAGGATATATTTGCTGATCCATAGGGTTCTAAGCGTTAAGTCCCAGGTTTGCAAAGGCACCTAACTCCCACTGATTTCAAAGGAAGTTAGGAGCCTAAATACCTTTGAGGATCCGGGCCTAAGAATTCTCAGGGAATTAAGTATTGTGTTTAATACAGGCATCTAGTTTGCAGTCATGGAAAAGTCAAAATGTGTTGAGAGAATATCTGATGCAGTGAGACAATGTAATTGCCCTTATATAAATCCATGGTACGCCCACATCTTGAGTACTGCATACGGATGTGGTCCCCTCATCTCAAAAAAGATATACTGGCATTAGAAAAGGTTTAGAAAAGGGCAACTAAAATGATTAGGGGTTTGGAACGGGTCCCATATGAGGAGAGATTAAAGAGGCTAGGACTTTTCAGCTTGGAAAAGAGGAGACTAAGGGCGGATATGATAGAGGTATATAGAATCATGAGTGGTGTGGAGAAAGTGAATAAGGAAAAGTTATTTATTTGTTCCCATAATATAAGAACTAGGGGCCACCAAATGAAATTAATGGGTAGCAGGTTTAAAACAAATAATAGGAAGTTCTTCTTCACTCAGCGCACAATCAACCTGTGGAACTCCTTGCCTGAGGAAGTTGTGAAGGCTAGCACTATAACAGGGTTTAAAAGAGAACTGGATAAATTCATGGAGGTTAAGTCCAGTAATGGCTATTAGCCAGGATGGGTAAGGAATGGTGTCCCTAGCCTCTGTTTGTCAGAGGGTGGAGATGGATGGCAGGAGAGAGATCAATAGATCATTACCCATTAGGTTCACTCACTCTGGGGCACCTGGCATTGGCCACTGTCGGTAGACAGGATACTGGGCTGGATGGATCTTTGGTCTTACCCAGTATGACCATTCTTATGTTGTTATGTTATGTTAATTGGAAGTAAAAGCACCACAAGGGGTAGTTTCTAGTATTGACCCATCTCAACTGCATGCTGTAATCCTCTAAGCGACAGTTGTGTTTCTATAAGGATACTGTAGCAAAGAGTGGTGTTTTAGAACAACTGCAGCAGTTGGGCTAGGGCATTCATGTTTAAAAAAGAAAGTGAAACATCTAGATTGTTAATGGTGGCCCATCCCTCGGTCCACTTCTAAAGATGCTTACTTACCATGTTAGCTAGTTTGAAAGTCCCCAGTAATATTTATATATACAAATGGGCATGATGGGGGTTGTGAGGCAGAGAAATAGAGTTGATGGTTGGAAATGTAATAGGAGAAATTTTAGCTAAGATACTGAATGAGTTTTTTTTAAAGCATATATTTATAGCATGAAAGGCATCGTGACGGCAATTGCAAGTCTTTGAGCAATGTTCTTATATTGTGGTTATTGATGGTATTTATTTTTAATTTACAGCGGACAGTGAACAAGCTGATATAGCTAGGATGCTTTACAAAGACACATGCCATGAGGTAACTACTATCTACTAAATGAGATGAAAGAAATGATTTGGTACAGATGAAACCATTTGGTTTTAAAATAGTGTACTATCGAGTTTCTAAAATGATGATTTCTTTCTTCGTCTAAGTTGCCCCTAAAAGCAAGGAAATAATGTGGAACATTTATTATTAACTTTCCCAAATTAAACTTTTTCACAGTGAATTCCTAATTCCTTTTCCTTTTGTTCTGCATAGCCCGGGTTTTATATCTCTCACACACACAGAACAGCTTTATTGCAATTTGTTATCATATTTCTTTGCTCGCTGAACTACAGTTCTTCATAATTGGGAGGACATGATTAGTCAATGGAAAGGAGAAATCAGGAGTAAAGTTTTAGTTTCCAAATAATATATAAACACATATTGAGAGCAGAAATGGTCAGTCTTATCTGCTTTAATTCAAACCCAAAGCCAAATTCTGACTGATTTCCAAGATGGACAATTGAAAAATTGAATGGGACAGGAAAGTTGTGTTCAGGACAGCTGACGGTTTGCTCAGCCTTCATAGTCAACTAATTTCAGTGCTTTCAGAGTGTGCTTTAAATATGCTAATTGTCCTTGTGCTGTGTATAATCTTTGAAAATAAATTAAAGTTCCATTAGCATTATTTTTGTAAAAAAGAAAAAATGTTTCTATGTTAAGGCCAAAATTTCTGCCACTCTCAACTTGCCTCTATCTTTATGAATATAACTAACTGATTGCACAAAATTGAACTGATTCCACAAAATTAGCAGGCAGGGTTGAACATTTGACCTTAAAAATCTTACTACTTAAGAGTTAATAGCACTGTCACAAAGAGAATGTCCCATGGGCTGATTTACTTGTTTTTGTTTTTCAGCTGGATGAACTGCAGCTTTGCAAGAACTGTTTCTATTTGTCAAATGCACGTCCTGACAATTGGTTCTGCTACCCTTGTGTATGTTTCTGACACAGATTTTTATTTACTCACTTTTTAAAAAATAAATACTTTCAGTTCTGGTGTTATTCATTTCTTGACTATTCTGCTTCAAATAAGCAGAATAAGCTTTTTTCAAATGTACTGTTTAGTCTCTGCACCTCTGATATTTTACACAAGCAAAACCATTAACTGAAATCCAAAGCAATAACAATATGGGAAATAAACTTGGTTATCAGGCAGTTGCATTAGAAATAAGGAATTAAAGCTCTGTTTCTGGATAAAGCTATGAAGACAAATTTAATTTTTGACGTGCTTAGGAATTCTGTATACAGTAGATAGACAAATTCTGAAAAGTGTGTAACTTTCTTAATGTCTTTGATCCAAGCAGCATGGCTAGCATAGGAAGATAAGAATGAAAAAGAGTACTAGACATAAAAAGCAACCGTGTTCTTAAGATACTAGCACGGTGTTACACTAAACTTAATATTTGTGGGATGACTGAATATAATACTTCAAACCCAATAATAAAGAAAACACTTTTTTTTTTTTTTCCAGATACCTAATCATGAGTTGGTTTGGGCCAAAATGAAAGGTTTTGGGTTTTGGCCAGCCAAAGTCATGCAGAAAGAGGACAATCAGGTCGATGTTCGCTTTTTTGGGCATCACCACCAACGGTAATTTATTAACCCCGGGTGCTGCATGCATGCCTCACTCAAGTTTACCCCATCCAATCATGTTGTAATATGTTGTAACATGCTGAACTAGTCACCAGCCTAACTTTGCCATAATTATTTCAGAAAGTTCAAAGTCAGATGTAAGACATCAGAGTCTGATGAGTGATGCATAGAAGATTCCATTTTCAGAATTGCCATAGGGATGTTCTCTACTGTTTAAAGTAAAAAAGCAAATTAATTCCTATGCACATGACTCTTCACCTCCACAGCAGCCTGTAATAAAGACATTGCACACAAACTAGACACACATTAACTGCGATGTATTTTAGGTGCCTGAACTGCTAACTTTGCACATGTTGTTAGCCAACAAGATGCATCACGAGTTTACATTTTAGGGATGTAACACATTACAAAGTGTTTTGGTGCTATTGTTAGCATTGTGCCAACAGTCCCCAGGTGGAGCCCAATTTTCAGAAGTTTGTAATTTCAATGAAATAATCCCTTTCACCTAGGGCTTCAGGGGGTTGGGTTGTTCATTTAGGCTATGGCTACTTTGTGAGATTATATAAGAAAAGAGAATAGTACAGCCCCCAGTTTTGTTCAAGTGCTATTAACGTAGCTGTTGCTGCTCTGCAGAATGTGCACATCAGTGCTGCTTTTACAGCACCAGTGTGTATATGATTGTAGAGGTGAAGCAACATTTACATTTTGGCTCATTGTTTCTGAGAAAGTAGTGCATTTCAGTGCATCATGAGGGAAGCTGGAGACTTTTATAGTGTTTTTTTTTTTTTTTTAGAAGTGTTTATTTAAGTTGCTTTTTAATTTAACAGGACTATGTATATTTTCACTTGATTTATCTAGTAAATAATAGAATAGACTATGTCTTAAAACAACTGTCTCCAGCCTCTCTACAAGTGCTTATTATATTACTTCTTAACAAGGAGATTTTCTAGCAAAGATAAATGAATAAGATCTCTTACTTGCATTTAAATCATGGAATGACTTATATTGAAATCACAAGTACCTTAGCAAAAGCTTCATACCTAAGTAGAGAATCATTTCATTTGTAGTTTTGGCACCAGGCTCACACAGCTTCACACAAGTGGTGTGTTCTCTTATTAAGTAGTTTGATGAAAAACACCTGAAACATAAGTATATACTGTAAAGAGGAAAATCTGAATAACTTTAGAGACTAAGGAACCTTTCAGATCTCTAAGTCACTGGCAGGAATACAGTCCAGAACAGTAGGACAAAAAGTAATTACTGTCCGATGGCTGTTCAGTGATTTATACAAAAGGATCTGGTGTGCTTGATTCAGTTCCAGATAGATAGCTAGATAGATGTCCAAATCACAAAAACCATCCACAGAAGAGGCATGAATTTGGCACTCATCTTGAGTTTCCACAAAGAGGCTAAGGACTGAATTGGAATAGAAAGTGCACATGTAGTCGTGGTCTCTCCATGGCCTAATGATGCCCAGCCCCTGTGAAAAACTGGCCACTTTGAGTTAGTTGCCTAAATACAGATTTGAAACGTGGACTCTGTCTCCATGGCTGCCAGTTAGCCCAACATTAAATTCATTGGAATATCTCACCCTAAATCTTTTTAAATGTATATTAACACACTCTTCCTCTTCAGCTTTCTGATTGTGTCTTTAAATGGTCTTTACAAGGGCCTGGATCCCTTCAGAAAACATTCAAGATATCACAGTTAATATCCATCGGTTGCATGTGAAGCGCAGCATGGGCTGGAAAAAAGCATGTGATGAACTGGAACTGCACCAGCGTTTCCTTCGTGATGGGAGATTCTGGAAGTCTAAGAATGAAGATAAAGGTGAGGAGGAGGCAGAATCCAGTATCTCTTCCACCAGCAATGAGCAGGTGAGTACTACTGCAATGCCAAGAACTACTATAATTTATTAAATGACGGAAAGGTGACCTGCAATGGAATTTTTAAAAGTTAGTTTTAAGTTGTGCCCTGTTTACTTCTTTATGATGAGACGAGAAGGCAGGTTACTTTTTTGATTTTAATACTTTAGAAATACCAGGAATATAAAGTTATCATCTTCCCAGGTTTTGCTGGGTGACCTCTGGGAAGTCTCAGGGATGTTTATCGAGAACTCTAACACCTTGATTGAATGAGCAAAGGTCCTTAAAGTTTAAATAAGTGTTAATGAAAACAAAGAGTTTAAATTGTCCTACTGAAAATCTCTTCTCCCCACAACGGCTCAGCTTTCATTCTGTTGACTCTTGTGATGTCACCATTTCACTAGTTCTCCAGACATAGGAACATAGACATTGCCATACTGGAGCAGACCCAAGGTCCATCTTGTCCAGTGTCCTGTTCTTGACAGTGACAATATCAGATGCTCCAGAGGAATGTGAAAGAACGTGATACTAAGAACTACCTGCATCCTGGCCTGTAATTATTAGAGATTAATTATAACTCTGTCTTGTTATAGATATAAATGTACAATTCCTGTTTGAATCTTGCTAAATTCTTGGCCTACATTCCAAAGTTTAATTACACAGTACAAAATCAGAACATTTTCCAGCCTAGAAAGGACCTGAATTTCTAATGTACAAAAACAAGCAGAAAAATGTTTTCCTAAAAACAAAAAAACAAAAATCTTTCTATCATTCCAGTGAATCCTGATACAGGACTAGAGGTTTGTTCCAGAATGAAGAACCCGTTTGCCTGAGCATACCAATGACAAATTGCATAAATAGTGTAAATTAAATAAATAATTGTTATTTATTAGAGAATTAATAACACATACACACACACATGGATTCTACTCACTCCTCAGCTCATTAGTTATGAGGTCATTATCACTAATTCAGAAAATATATCTGAGTGTACATAGTCCTCATTTTGGAATTGTATTTGGCTTTGTATGTTGCCTTTCACACTCCAGGTATCTCATGCATTTTACAAAGAATGCTATTTATGTTGGCAGCTGAGAACTAGTGTTTCCCAGCATTTGGAATTATTCAACATTCTTTTTAATAATGTTGACAGCTGAAGGTTACTCAGGAACCCAGAGCAAAAAAAGGACGACGTAATCAAAGTGTGGAACCCAAAAAGGAAGTAAGTAGCCTCACGTGGTATGTCTGCCAGTTAAACAAAACAATAAAAATAAAAACACTTTCAGAATTATGATAGACATCCCTTATTTTCTGTCACATTTTACTTGTTTTATGCTACTATCATTAAAAGTTTGAGTGTCAGCAGGGAGACCTTCTCTGCTGAAGACTATAATGAGATCTGTTTATCTTAAGGTTTTGTATTGGCACTCATCACCATGGTATCTGTGTAAGATCACCACAAGTTTAGCGACAAGTAATAGTCAGATGGTATCATTACAGTTAAAAATCTCCATCACTAGTAAATCAACGTCCCACTGACAACAGTTTCTTTAGGAGCGGCAAACTAGATTTAATTTTAATAATATATTACATATTTAAAAAACTGTTAGAAGACCATTATTTAGGTTGCCAAGTCAAGGACTCAAAAGTTAGGAAATGCCAGTTTTATGGTTGCCCACAGAACCTTAATTCTACCCACTTGTACATCCAAACCATGCACTGAAGGATTATCCTAATAGACATGCACAAGAGGGCAGTGGCACTGGCAGCCATAAATCTGACATTTCCTAATTTGCATTCTTAATAATGTTCCTTTAATGTAGTTTTTATGTGACTTCATAGTTATTTTGAAAAAAGGAAATAGATTTTAAAAAATCTGTTATGTTTGACTGTAAAAACACCCCCAACTTACCTCATGAGATGGGTTCAAACCCTGACACTTAAGCACAGACTGCTACGAGTACTTGAGCTGCAGAACTAACTACATTAGTTGGCAGCAGCAGAAGTCTGTTGTCCCAGTATAGGGATGGGCTGCTGGGTTCAGAGGATGGTCCAGTGGAGCGTGGCCTGGCTATCTCTCCATCCTTGGGAGATGAAGAGGCTCCTGCCCCATGTGGTGCCTCCAGAGTGGGGGATGGATCACTGGGGCCATGTGCTAGGTATGTATGGGGAGGGGTCCTCTGTTTCTGCAGTTTCTCTCCAGTTCCCAGGGGTTCCCAGGGCAGTGTATGCGGCTGTCGTTCCTGCTGCTAAGGCTTTGGCAGCAGGTTGGATCCAGCTCATTAGTATATTGGGGCATTCAATTATTTTGGCAGCCTGCCAAAATAATCCTGTGAAAATGCAAGTGGGAGAAAGAAAATGGTGATTTCTAACAGTCTACAATTCAGCTAAACTGAACAGAATTTCTTGGGACAAAGAAAAGACACTTCTTAAGCCTAGAGACTGTCTCCCAACCAAATTTGAAATGTCCATTGTAAACAATGAAGATGTTAGAGTTTCTCAAGGAAGGTTCCAGTGATATTTTTATATTGAAAGGAGTTAAGCAGCCTCAATATACAGGTCACTACCATCTCTCCCTATAATTGTGTGGGTCACCAAATTTTGTCCACTTGATAGAGGCCTGAAGGTTGAATCTAAAGGGCACAATTGAACAGAGAGCAGCCCACCTTTGCTTTAATATGGGGAGAGGAATCACAGAAACTACAGGTTACAGCACACAATGCTTCATTGTGGTTTAGGTGGCACCAGTTGGAACATTTTATTCTGGGACATGTAGTGTCAGTGGGCCTCAACTCCAAATGAAAAAGGAGGGCAGTCACAGGTTGTAGCTTAGGCATACTGATTTACTTCTTTCTTTGCATGTGCCCAGTTCTTGTGCTTATGACATTTGAACTCATGGGCCTGGCTGTCCTTTCACTTATGCCAACCCTACGTGGATGTAACACCACAGACTTAATTAAACTACTCCTGATTTATGCCAGTATAAGTGAGAGGAGACCCAGGCCCAGCACGTAGAAATGGAAAACTTGTTCTTGCTCATTTTTGTTCTGCTTTTTGTGTTGCAGAATTGTTTAAAAAAAAACCTGGTCATAACTGGCAGAAAGGTTAGATGTTCTTGTATGTGATTTATATAATATGTTAAACCTGTGTATAAATATATATTGATGCAATATTTAAAATGTATTGTTAGAATGAACAAGGCAGGATATTACCATGACCACCTACATTTTAAAGAAATAATGTACAGTAACTCCTTGCTTAACATTGTAATTATGTTCCTGAAAAATGCTACTTTAAGAGCAATGGTGTTAAGTGAATCCAATTTCCCCATAAGAATTAATGTAAATGGGGGGGTTAGGTTCCAGGAAAAAAATTTTCACCAGACAAAAGACTATATATATGGGGGGGTGGGTGCTATACACACACACACAGAAAAAGTTTGATTGTGAAGTTTGGTTGAGGTGGTGAAGTTAGAGGGTGGAAGAGGGTGGGATATTTCCCAGGGAATGCCTTACTGCTAAATGATGAACTAGCACTCGGCTGAGCCCTCAGGGGTTAACACATTGTTGTTAATATAGCCTCACACTCTACAAGGCAGCACGAATGGAGGGAGGAGAGACAGCATGGCAGAGAGAGACAGAGACACACACCGTGTGTGTATGTGTGTGAGAGAGAGAGAGACGCGCATTGCCCCTTTAAGTACAGTGACCCCAGTCTAAGTACATTGCCTTTTTAAGTAGATCAGCAAGTTGAGACAGCAGCTGCTGCTAGCAAGCTCCCTCCGTGCTGAGCCTTGTCATGTCCCGCACCTGCTCTGTGGAGCGGGGGCAGAGGGGGACACCTTGACATTAGCACCCCTCTTTCCCTTCCACCCCACTCGCCCCGCCCCCGCTCCCCCCCCCCCAGCTCTGCACAACAAGCAGGAGGCTCCTGCGAGCAGCTCCAAGGCAGAGGGCATGAGCAGTACATGGCAGTGGGGGGCGGGACAGCTGAACTGCCCGGCAATTGGTAGCCTGCTGGGCGGCTGCCGCACAGGGAACTTAGGGGAGCTGAGAGCTGATGGGGGGCTGCCAGTCCACTTTGGTTCCAAGCCTCCACCAGCTAGCTCAACAGGCTGTTCTTCCTGCAAGCAGTGGACAAAGCCAGCGGCTACCAAACAACATTATGAGGGAGCATTGCACAACATTAAACAAGCATATTCTCTAATTGATCAGCAACGAAACAATGTTAACCTGGATGACATTAAGTGAGGAGTTACTGTAGAACTATATGAAAAATACAGGGAAAAGTTTAGGCCAGTGCCCTCAAGTTTTATTCATAGTGCAAACTGATACAAAGTCCTAAAACATGCATTAGTATCACAGTGTATGATTCTTTGTATTGTTATTGCTTGAAATATGAGGCAAAGTATGTCCTATACTTGATGTGAGGACATTAGATGTCAAATAGACGAAACCTCCTTAAAAAGATCTCTCCTAGGAACTACAATAATACAATAAAAAGAACAGGAATACTTGTGGCACCTTAGAGATTAACAAATTTATTAGAGCATAAGCTTTCGTAGGCTACAGCCCACTTCATCGGATCCATAGAATGGAACATTTCGTAAGATATATATATATACACACATACAGATAAGTTGGAACTTACCATACAAACTGTGAGAGGCTAATTAGTTAAGATGAGCTATTATCAGCAGGAGAAAAAAACTTTTGTAGTGATAATCAAGATGGCCCATTTAGACAGTTGACAAGAAGGTGTGAGGATACTTAACTTAAGGAAATAGACTCAATATGTGTAATGACCCCGCCACTCCCAGTCTCCATTCAAACCCAGGTTAATAGTACCTAGTTTGCATATTAATTCAAGCTCAGCAGTTGGTTGTTGGAGTCTGTTTTTGAAGCTTTTCTGTTGCAAAATTGCCACCCTTAAATCTTTCACAGAGTGGCCAGAGAGGTTGAAGTGCTCTCCTACCGGTTTTTGAATGTTATGATGCCTGATGTCAGATTTGTGTCCATTTATTCTTTTGCGTAGAGACTGTCCGGTTTGGCCAATGTACATGGCAGAGGGGCATTGCTGGCACATGATGGCATATATCACATTGGTAGATGTGCAGGTGAATGAGCCTCTGATGGCGTGGCTAATGTGATTAGGTCCTATTTAAGGTGTCACTTGAATAAATATGTGGACAGAGTTGGCATCAGGCTTTGTTGCAAGGATAGGTTCATGGGGTTAGTGTTTTTGTTGTGTGGTGTGTGGTTGCTGGTGAGTATTTGCTTCAGGTTGGGGGGCTGTCTGTAAGCAAGGACTGGTCTGTCTCCCAAGATCTGTGAGAGTGAGGGATCATTTTTCAGGATAGGTTGTAAATCTTTGATGATGCGCTGGAGAGGTTTTAGTTGGGGGCTGAAGGTGACAGCTAGTGATGTTCTGTTATTTTCTTTGTTGGGCCTGTTCTGTAGTAGGTGACTTCTGGGTATTCTTCTGGCTCTGTCAATCTGTTTTTTCACTTCAGCAGGAGGGTATTGTAGTTTTAAGAATGCTTGATAGAGATCTTGTAGGTGTTTGTCTCTGTCTGAGGGATTGGAGCAAATGCGGTTGTATCTTAGAGCTTGGCTGTAGACAATGGATCGTGTGGTATGTCCTGGATGGAAGCTGGAGGCATGTAGGTAAGTATAGCGGTCAGTAGGTTTCCAGTATAGGGTGGTGTTTATGTGACCATCACTTATTAGCACAGTAGTGTCCAGGAAATGGACTGCTTGTGTGGATTGGTCTAGGCTGAGGTTGATGGTGGGATGGAAATTGTTGAAATCATGGTGGAATTTCTCAAAGGCTTCTTTTCCATGAGTCCAGATGATGAAGATGTCATCAATGTAGCACAAGCAGAGTAGGGGCATTAGGAGACGAGAGCTGAGGAAGCGTTGTTCTAAGTCAGCCATAAAAATGTTGGCATACTGTGGGGCCATACGGGTACCCATAGCAGTGCCACTGACTTGAAGGTATATATTGTCCACAAATGTGAAATACTTGTGGGTGAGGACAAACTCACAAAGGTCAGCCACCAGATTTGCCATGACATTATCGGGGATACTGTTCCTGATAGCTTGTAGTCCATCTTTGTGTGGAATGTTGGTGTAGAGGGCTTCTGCATCCATAGTGGCCAGGAGGGTGTTTTCAGGAAGATCGCTGATGGATTGTAGTTTCCTCAGGAAGTCAGTGGTGTCTTGAAGATAGCTGGGAGTGCTGGTAGCGTAGGGCCTGAGGAGAGAGTCCACATAGCCAGACAATCCTGCTGTTAGGGTGCCAATGCCTGAGATGATGGGGCGTCCAGGATTCCCAGGTTTATGGATCTTGGGAAGCAGATAGAATACCCCTGTTCGGGGTTCTAGGCATGTGCCTGCACAGATCTGTTCCTGTGCTTTTTCAGGGAGTTTCTTGAGCAGATGGTGTAGTTTCTTTTGGTAATCCTCAGTGGGATCAGAGGATAATGGCCTGTAGAATGTGGAGTTAGAGAGCTGCCTAGCAGCCTCTTGTTCATATTCCAACTTATTCTTGATGACGACAGCACCTCCTTTGTCAGCCTTTTTGATTATGATGTCAGAGTTGTTCCTGAGGCTGTTGATGGCGTTGTGTTCAGCACGGCTGAGATTATGGGGCAAGTGATGCTGCTTTTCCACAATTTCAGCCCGTGCACATCAACGGAAGCAATCTATGTAGAAGTCCAGTCTGTTGTTTTGACCTTCAGGAGGAGTCCACGCAGAATCCTTCTTTTTGTAGTGTTGGTAGGAAGGATTCTGTGGGTTAGTATCTTGTTCAGAGGTGTGTTGGAAATATTCTTTGAGTCGGAGACGTCGAAAGTAGGATTCTAGGTCACCACAGAACTGTATCATGTTCGTGGGCCTGGAGGGACAAAAGGAGAGGCCCCAAGATAGGACAGACTCTTCTGCCGGGCTAAGAGTATAGCTGGAAAGATTAACAACATTGTTGGGTGGGTTAAGGGAACCGTATTTTTATGGCTGACTTAGAACAACGCTTCCTTGGCTCTCGTCCCCTAACACCTTCAGCCCCCAACTAAAACCTCTCCAGCACGTCATCAGAGATTTACAACCTATCCTGAAAAATGATCCCTCACTCTCACAGATCTTGGGAGACAGACCAGTCCTCGCTTACAGACAGCCCCCCAACCTGAAGCAAATACTCACCAGCAACCACACACCACACAACAAAAACACTAACCCATGAACCTATCCTTGCAACGAAGCCCGATGCCAACTCTGTCCACATATTTATTTAAGTGACACCTTAAATAGGACCTAATCACATTAGCCACACCATCAGAGGCTCGTTCACCTGCACACCTACCAATGTGATATATGCCATCATGTGCCAGCAATGCCCCTCTGCCATGTACGTTAGCCAAACAGGACAGTCTCTACGCAAAAGAATAAATGGACACAAATCTGACATCAGGAATCATAACATTCAAAAACCAGTAGGAGAGCACTTCAACCTCTCTGGCCACTCTGTGAAAGATTTAAGGGTGGCAATTTTGCAACAGAAAAGCTTCAAAAACAGACTCCAACAACCAACTGCTGAGCTTGAATTAATATGCAAACTAGGTACTATTAACCTGGGTTTGAATGGAGACTAGAAGTGGCGGGGTCATTACACATATTTAATCTATTTCCTTAAGTTAAGTATCCTCACACCTTCTTGTCAACTGTCTAAATGGGCCATCTTGATTATCACTGGAAAAGTTTTTTTCTCCTGCTGATAATAGCTCATCTTAACTAATTAGCCTCTCACAGTTTGTATGGTAAGTTCCAACTTATCTGTATGTGTATATATATATATATATATATCTTACGAAATGTTCCATTCTATGGATCCGATGAAGTGGGCTGTAGCCTATGAAAGCTTATGCTCTAATAAATTTGTTAGTCTCTAAGGTGCCATAAATACTTCTGCTCTTTTTGTGGATACAGACTAACACGGCTGCTACCCTGAAACCAGTAATACAATAATAATCAATAATGATATCCAAACCCAAAAGGGGGCCAGTGATCTACACAGGGATGGGTAATCTAAGAAGTATTATGGCTGTACTTGGAGAGGTTTTTAATGGCCTGGCATATTTTACCTGAAACACCCCGCCCTATTAGCAGGTATTGATCCTACTGGTAAAGATTTAAGAAAGTTCAAATAACTTTTCTGAGACGGGTGGCTTGTTACCCCACCCAGGTATGGGGAGGTGGAAATGGCTCTCTAAGAGAGAGGGGCCAGCATGGTAACTGAGTAATCCCCATTTAGGGACGCTAGAAGCAACCAAGTTTAGACTCATAGACTTTAAGACCAGAAGGGACCATCAGGATCATCAAGTCGACCTCCTGCACATTGCAGGCCACAGAACCTCACCCACCTACTCCTGTAATAGAACCATAACCTCTGGTTGAGTCCTACCCGCCAGACACCTAGGAAAGAATTCTCTGTAGTAACTCAGAGCCCTCCCCATCCAGTGTCCCATCACCGTCCGTTGGAGATAATTAATATTAGAAGTCACAGATCAGCTACATGCCATTGTAGGCAGTTACATCCCCCACCCACTGTTCCCTTTGGAAGGCTAGTCCAGAACTTCACCCCCCTGATGGTTAGAAATCTTCATCTAATTTCAAGCCTAAACTTGGTGATGGCCAGTTTATATCCATTTGTTCTTGTGCCGACATTGGCACTTAACTTAAATAACTCCTCTCCCTCCCTGGTATTTATTCTTCTGATGTATTTATAGATAGCAATCATATCTCCCCTCAGCCTTTGTTTGGTTAGGCTAAACAAGGCAAGCTCTTTGAGTCTCGTCTCATAAGGAAGGTTTTCCATTCCTCTGATCAGCTCTTCTTTGCACCTGTCCAGTTTGAATACATCTTTCTTATATATGGGAGACCAGAACTGTACACAATATTCGAGAGCAGGTCTCATCAGTGCCTTGTATAATGGTATTAATACTTCTCTATCTCTCCTGGAAATACCTCACCTGATGCATCCTAAGATTACATTAGCTTTTTTCATGGCCGGATCAGATTGGCAGCTCATAGTCATCCTGTGATGAACCAATACACCCAGATCTTTCTCCTCCTCTATTGCTTCCAACTGATAAGTCCAGCTTATATTTCCTGAGTGCACGACTTTGCAATTGGCACTATTAAATTTCATCCCATTTCTATTACTCCAGTTTTCACAGTCATCCAGATCTTCTTATATGGTATTCCAGTCTTCCTGCGTATTGGCAATACACCCCAACGTTGTGTCATCCACAAATGTTATTAGCACACTCCCACTTTTTGTGCCAAAGTCATTAATAAAACTGTTAAATAAAATCAGTCCCAAGACCAGTCCCCCAGGAGTTCTACTAGTAACCTCCCTCTAGCCTGACAGTTCACCTTTCAGTATGACCCATTGCAGACTCCCCTTTAGCCAGTTGCTTATCCACCTTTCAGTTCTCATATTAATCCCCATCTTCTCCAGTTTAACTAATAATTTCCCATGTGGAACTGTCTCAAATGCCTTACTGAAATTCAGATAGATTAGATCTACTGCATTTCCTTTGTCTAAAAAATCAGTTATCTTCTCAAAGAAAGAGATCAGGTTGGTCTGGCATGATCTACCTTTTGTAAAACCATGTTGTATTTTATCCAATTTTACCATTTACCTGCATGTCCTTAACTACTATTTTTTTTCAAAATTTGTTCTAAGACCTTGCATACAATTGAGGTCAAACTAACAGGCCTGTAGTTTCCCGGATCACGTTTTTTCCTCCTTTCTTAAAAATAGGTATTACAGTAAAATCTGTTTTATCCGGCATGTTGGAGGGATGAGGGTTGCTGGTAAGTGAAAAATGCCGGTTAACTTAGAGGGAGGGAGTTTGGGTGTGGGAGGGGGATTGCAGAGTGCGGGCTCTGGGAGGGAATTTGGGTGTGGGAGGGGGTGTGGGGTGCGAGAGGGGGTGTAGGGTTCCGGATTCGGGGGCCGCTCATCTCGGGCGGCTCCCCACAAGTGGTGACCTGTCTCCGCTGGTCCTAGGCCGAGGCATGGCAGGCGGCTCTGTGCACTGCCCCCGCCCTGCCTCACGTGATGGCTGTGCAGCTCCCATTGGCTGGGAACCACAGCCAATGAGAGCTGCGGGGGCAGTGCCTGTGGGCGGAGGCAGCGCACAGAGCCACCTGCTGCGTCTCCACCTAGGAGCAGCCAGGACAGGTCACCACTTGCAGGGAGCCACCCGAGATGAGCGGCCCCCAGATCCAGCACCCCACACTCCCTCCTATACCCCCTCCCACACCCAAACTCCCTGCCAGCCCCACCCAACTGGACTATAAACCAGAATTTCAATGAAGATCAGAAATGCTGGTTTATAGAGCTTTCCAGTTGGCAAAGTGGCAGATAAAACAACTTTTACTGTATAATAGCAGTGCTCCAGCCGTAGGGTGTAACCCTTGAGTCTACAGATTCATTAAAAATCCTTACTATTGGGCTTGCAGTTTCATGTGCCAGTTCCTTTAATGTTCTTGGATGGAGATTATCCAGGTCCCCCAGTTTAGTCCCATTAAGGTGTTTGACTTTGCCATCCACCTCTGATGTGGTAATTTCTACTTCCATATCTTCATTTCCAGTAGTACTCCTGCCCCGTCCCTAAACTCCTTATTAAAAACTGAGGCAAAGTATACATTTAGGTGTTGGGCCATGCCTAGATTAACTTTAATCTCCACCCATCCTCAGTGCTTAGCGGTCCCACTTCTCCTTTTCTTGTTTTCTTTTTATTTATATGGCTGTGGAACCTTTTACTATTGGTATTAATTTCCTTTTCAAGGTCGAAGTCTGCTTGGCTTTTGGTAGTTCTTACTTTTCCCCTACACTTTCTGGCCTCCAAGAGGTAGCTCTCCTTGCTGATCTATCCCGTCTTCCATTCCTTGTAGGCTTTCTGTTTTCTCTTAATAACTTGTTTGAGATGCTTGCTCATCCATGTTGGTCTGCAACCCTTCTCTATGAATTGTTTCCCCTTGCTGAGATACAGGCTTCAGATAATTTCTGCAACTTTGGCTGAAAGTAATTCCAAGCCTCTTCCACATTTGAATCATTGAGTTCTTCAGTCCAGTCCACTTCCCTAACTAATTCCCTTAATTTTTTTAAGTTTGCCC
Organism: Natator depressus; assembly: GCF_965152275.1. Taxonomy (NCBI): domain Eukaryota; kingdom Metazoa; phylum Chordata; order Testudines; family Cheloniidae; genus Natator; species Natator depressus. The sequence goes on along the minus strand of NC_134235.1, from coordinate 242,151,403 downwards.
TTTTGAAATCAAGAACCCTACTTGCAGACCTATTTTTGTTTATCCTTCCCTTTAGTTTTGGGAGAAGACTTGAGCCGAACTTCATGTTGTATTAGTGTTCCTTTTGGGTCAATAAAAGCAGACCCAGAAAAGGGTTGAGTTAGGGCTCTAGTGCATGTTTTGAGAGCGGGTTTGAAACAGTGCCTACTCAGTGAGTTTATAATATAGACTGTTTTGAAGTTTTTGACCTAATGCAGGCCTCTGGATCGGCGACCAGATAAGGGCAGCTCTAAGAAATTAATCAGGCTGACATGTTACATAGCACTTGGTAGCAAAAGGGAATACACAATCTACCTTTTAATGGGTATAATTTCTGTACTCGTCATTTAGGCAACCACAAAGCATAGCCCAAGCAGTAGACATTGTGATAAATGATGGTTTGACATTGCAGAGAATTTGTTAATTATCCATTCTGCATTAAGTGATTATCAAAATAAAAAATAATAATCTTTTCTTAGAGGAAACAAACAGGGTTTTTTTGTGATTTTAAACACTTCAAGTTCCTGGTCTGGGGGATGGAGGTGAGGGGGTAATATTACTTGTATCTTAAAGAGCATGGACCACTAGTATTATTCTGTTACGAACTGTGAGCTAAATTCTGTTCTACAGTAACTGTGATTTCTTCCCTGGATAATTATGTAACTGCACAATGCTTTCATGGTCATCTGTGTCTAGTTCTGTTATTATTAGCAACACTTGGCATCTGATTAGCCTTTCAGTTTCAAAGTGCTTTTGAAACAATTAGTTAATCCTCTCAGCAGCCATGTGAGGTAAGCAAAATCTTATAAAATACCAAAGTAGCCTACTGGGCCCAATTTAGCCCAGCGTCCACTAGAATAAACTCAGGTTTAAGGGCCCACATCTAGGATCCCTCTGAGAGGGTGTTAGTGAAGAGAGGATGCAGCCACCCCTTCACTAAGGGGCTTGTGTGGATGCAGTGTAACCCCCAGATGGGCAGTGCTGGCTGAGAAAGGGGCATGGCAAGGATGACATACTGAGATTCGTCATGTCCTTTGGAGCCTTGGCCTCGGACTAACGCTGCCAGCACTCCATCACACTGAGCACCCTCCAGGAACAGGGTCTTGGCTAGTAAAGGGGGATGTTAACGTATGCCTAACTTTGCCAGCTTCAGTGTATTCGAATCCTTCCTTTTGGATGCTAAGAGTTATAGTCTGTCCTGGACATAAGGGTTAGAAATTTTGCTCTTTCTCTGTAGGAGCCAGAGCCTGAAACTGAAGCAGTAAGTTCAAGCCAGGAAATTCCCACAATGCCTCAGCCCATTGAAAAGGTTTCAGTCTCAACACAGACCAAGAAGTTAAGTGCCTCTTCTCCAAAAATGCTGCATCGGAGCACCCAGACCAATAATGATGGAGTGTGTCAGAACATGTGCCATGACAAATACACCAAAATCTTTAATGACTTCAAAGACAGGATGAAGGCTGATCACAAGAGAGAGACTGAGAGAGTTGTACGAGAAGCAGTGGAAAAGGTAGCCCTCACCGCAAGTAACCCAAACTGTACACACGTGGTTTGGGGAGGGAGGAGATTGTTGTCTTCTGTCATCTGTTCTTAAGAAAATAGGGAAAATCCTTTTTTAAAGTGCAACTTTAAAAAGAAACTGTGTAAAAACAGCATTGGTTATTGTATTTCAGAGAGTCCATATCAAATGTGCTTAGTTTATTCAGTATAGTTGTTTTTTTCTAGCTTCTATCCCTGCAAATGCAACCTGCTATCTGAAAATCAAGCTGTCTTCATTCATTCATTATAATTGACCCCAGTAACACTTTTCCAGCTCGTTTGATTCTAAATTATGCCTTCAGTCTTCACCTGTGCGATGTCATGCGGTGGGATTATACAGATGTTTCTTATCGTCTCTTTAAGTGAAACTGAATAAATAATTTTCTTGTCAGTTATTTCATCTTGAGCAGTTTGGGTCAGATTGAATCTTTAAATGTTACCCTTTGAACTCTTCCACCCATTGTGGTTTTTTCATACTTAGTGAAGTTTCTTTGCATGGGTTTTGTCCAGTCTGCTCTTACTGTAAATTTGTACAAAAGAATTAAAAAAATCCCTTGTAAACTGAGCACATCTGATCTAGAGTCATTGACACAATACACATGGAATTCTATGATGCTGCTTTGACAGAGTTGCCTTGCAGTGTAGAACTACTGTAAAGTTTTGATTGTGATCTATGTATTGTATGCTAAATTGCTGGGGTCGGTTTTTTATTTGTTTTTAAGCAGTAGAAGCTTCTAAATTTTCCAAGAATGAAAATTCTACTTTGTTTGACCTCCATCTACTATGGTAATGGTATTTAGAGGTAGCCAAAGAATACAAATACGCACTGACTTTCTTTATTGACTTGCTCCCCTTATCCCAGCTGCGTACAGAGATGGAGGAGGACAAAAGGCAAGCTGTAAATAAAGCTGTAGCCAACATGCAAGGAGAGATGGACAGAAAGTGTAAGCAGGTAAAGGAGAAGTGCAAAGAAGAGTTTGTAGAAGAAATTAAGAAACTAGCAGGTCAGCACAAGCAACTGATTTCCCAAACCAAGAAGAAGCAGTGGGTAAGTGTCAGGATTTATTACCAGTGAATAACTGAAAATGTTTTGTACAGGCGGCAGGAAGTATGGATGTGCTTTCACCATTACTGTTAACCTCTCTATTCTCCCTGAGCTATTAACCTTGGGGTCATCCTAGTCTCCCCTCCTCCCTCTGCTTTTCCTTGCCACCCTAATTGCCAAATCTCTACTCCATGCCTTAGTTATCTCTCACTTTGAGTTCTGCCGTCTCCTCCTCTTAGGCCTATGTGAAACTAACCCCACCCTCTCCAGCCCATCAAAATGTTGCTTCCAAAATAATCCTTTTTTCCTATGGCTACAATCATGTCCCTTTGAACCACTTCACTGCCTCCCCGTTATGCTATGTATGCATTAAATTATGACTTTATTGTCTTGCTTTCCAAGCCCTGCGTGAAGCAGCCACTTGTATAGGATAGCTATAAGTATAAGTAAGTATAGCTAACTAGTCTCCATTTGTATTCATCTGCCAATGATGCCAACTTTTGTTTTCTTCTCTCACAAATGTCTCAACATCTCCTTCTATGGTACCCTGTATACATGGAATGACTACCCAAAATATATTTCTCAAGCTTTCACCCATCCCTCCTTCACTCCTAAAAACTTGAACCTCTAGCAGCATATACAAAAAGTGGATATAGTTACACTTAAATAAAACAACTGGAACTGGACACGTAGCTCACCCATGTATCCCATTTCCCCATGCTTTGTGTTTTGTCATTCTAGATTGTAAGCTTCTTGGGGCTGGAAGTATGTCTTCCTATATGTCAGTACAGCACCCAGCAAATTTTGCATTACAAATTTTGCATTACAATTACTAATGCATTACAAATAATTATTAACACGCAATGCTGCAGATTTCTAATAGGATGTAGATGGAAAATTTGTTACTGTCATTAGGAACAGAAGGTCTACTCTAACACATGGACTGTTTAGAGAGAGAGAGAGAGCATGCAACTAAACATCAGACAAAAGGTGGACTAGATGTAATGTTTAAAATGTGGCATTAGGATTTTGATAGCAATCTATAAAATAAAGGATGTTTGGCCTTAGATCTACTATACATCTCTCCTGCATAGATCTTGCCAAATATATAGGGCTGAGTCTTGTTTTAATGCCTCACCACAAGGTGGCACTCTCATCTTGGAGACATAATGGATGCCAGCACTCAGCTATCACTTCCTTCCTCCTCCTTCTCACAGTGACCAGCTCTGTGTCAAGCCAGTATCAATGATTTTTTTCTTTCCACTGACAATGGTTGTTCATATTCAAAATCACTAGTTCTGTCTATTGTTTTTGTAGTTTGAGGATAGTCTGTAAAAAGAAAACTATATCCCTTAGAAGAGAGAAGGAAAACGTCAAGTAGGGACAGTAGATCCCTTCCTAAGTATCAAAGATTGTTGGTGGTTTTAAAGAGGAATCGAATATGTCAAACAACACAGCTCCCATAGAATTATCTATCATTCTACCAGTATCTCACTTTTATCTATTGATGGAGTGTGATTTAGTCTCTAATAGTGACGTACCCTCAGTACTTACCTTGAGAGCCTAGATAATTATTTAGCTGCATAAGTGTCCCCCATAGGTAGAATTTATGATAGATGCACACTTGCACTCCTGCTGTCCCTGTTAGAACTTGGAATCATTCTAGTTTATTGTGATTTGTTTGTCATGTTTGATAACTTTATTCAAAAGAAAGTGCTAATTGATGCACTGGTACCCATTCCATTGCATCTCACGGACATGTGCACACACCACCTCCAAGTGAGGCAGTTACATGTTATCCTTTCTGATGCCAGTCGCACACAAATCTAGGGACCCGGGAGTAGGTCCATCAAATGCTGCCTTCAGTGAATCATTCCTGCAGGCAAGTCCTGTCTCACATTTTTAGAAAAAAACTTGTTCAGCCTCAAACTGTTGGAAATGGTCCAAATATGCAACCCCTCAAAATGATTTTTTCTCCAGCAGTAATAACAACAGACGCTTAAGTGCAATACTACTGCTGTGTGCGGCTATTATAGTAATGATACCTTCTTACTGAAATCTCTTATAATCAGCGTATACCAAATGAGTTTTAGTGGCTTTGCTTATTAATGGTTTTGTGATGGATAGCCCAAAGCCAGGGAAAGCTTTTATTATTAATTACACGTTTCTATTTCAGTTACGCATAGAGACCACAATTAAGATCAGGGCTCATTGTGCTAAGTGCTCTACAAACACACAGGGAGACATGGTCCCAGCCTCAAAGAGCTTACAGTCTTGTTAATGGGTTGAATTCTCTGGTGGTATAAATCAGCACAACTCATTGGACTTTCATGCATTTACGCTACTAGAGAATTTGGCTCTAATACAAGATGCAAAATATGGGTAACAATAGGAGACGAGGGGGTGGAGGACAAGGTTAACAGTCATAAGATTATGTAGTGTGATCATCTCGAAAAGTCAGATTCAGAGTTAAAGCTGGCAATTTGCTCCCTCTGTTATGGGTATCTGCACGTAGGATGATATAGGAGCTTTATGTCTGAGACTTATGGAAGACGTGTAAGAGGAGCAGCAGGCCCTCCATCTATGGATCTGAGTTGCCCTCCTCCATTTTAGCTTTATTGAAGTCTCCTAGCAAGCAAATATGAATCTGTTCTTTGGCTGACTCCCATGCTCTGTGTATGTAGAGGCATGCATCTGTTCCATGTTCCTTTTCAGCTGATGTTCCTAATGGCTCCTAGAGACTCTTGGACAGCCAGCTTTATGAAATCCAGGAATATGGCTCTCTAGAGGATATTCATTTGAAATGCTGTTACAGATAAACTGTCTATAGCTGAGTTATAAAAAGAAAAGGGAAGGGATTCCACTTGCAGCTTGGGCAGTCCCTTTATTGGTGATGGTTATTGGCTTTTGGCTTAGCCGATATAAATTTTTTTCTTCTGTCTGTTTTAGTAAGCTGTAGTTCTTCAAGACAATTAGGTTTGTTTCCTGAGTAATCCTTCATCTTACATTGTAACCACGTGGGACATAAAGGAAGATAGGAAGTTTCATGAAAAGTGAAATCCTGATTCTTTGACTCGGTGGCTGCATGTGGAGAGGATGCGCTGTATTCCTCCTCCCGTACCCTGTCATACAATAGACATCTCAGTCTAGATTTTCAAATGTCCCCTCGCATTTTGGGGGAGTGCCCAACTTCGGACTTCCAGGGCCTGATTTTCAAAGTTACTGAGCACCTGCAGCTCCCCTAGTAACAGTACTTCTCTATTGTACAGGGATACTTCGAGGATAAAATTTAATGCTTTTGAAGTGCTCAGATACTATAATGATGGGGGTGATATAAAAATCTAGAGACTGTGACTTGTCAACAGATCTGGTCCCAGTCTCCTTGTCAGACAAGTTATTTTCCTGTTAGCTTGCACCTCTGTTGTACTACAACAAAATAGTACAAGCAGCACTGCCCTGACACTCAGGTAGAAAGAAATTGAAGGCAAAAGATTTTAAATATTCACCTTTCAGAACCAAATCCTTTGAATTCTGAAGGCCTGTTCATCCTTCTTGAAGGGCCCAGGCAGGAAAACTTGAACTCTGGAAGTTATTGCTGTGTAAATCAAATTCATTATCACTGTGTTGAGTAGCAGAAATTCCCTTTTCATATAAAGAAAAGCCTTCACAGCCTAAGCAGAGCAGGGTAAAGAAGCCTCAGCTGAGGAACAGAGCAGCAGACCACTGGTGATCACGGCACTTCATTATGTAGTGAAGTGGCCAGATTTTCAGAGCTGCTCAGCACACACTCACATTGTTCTTGAGAGGCGGATGTGATGGAGTCTCCATTGTTCTCAATAGGAGCTGCTGGGTGCTAAGCACCATTGAAAATGAGGCCACTTCATTTAGGTACCCCAAACTTTTCGGGAAAATTAAGCTCTGTGTATTCAGGCGATGAGGTGTGAGTGTAGGCTAACTTTGCAACTATCGAAGTCTTCCTCAGGGGATCTGCTGAAAGAAAGAGCAGTCCTTACCTAGTAGGGGTGAAAAATCCCCCCTGCATTTGGCTACCACCTGCCTAACTAAAAGAGGAATACTCCACAGTCTCTACTGAGGCAAGCAAGTGACAGAAAACAAAGGAGCAGATGAGAAACAATTTGCATTTGTCAGGGTTGATCCTAGGAGTGATAGTAATCCGTTTGTTCTCTCTGCAGTGCTACAACTGTGAAGAGGAGGCTATGTACCACTGCTGCTGGAATACTTCCTACTGTTCCATCAAGTGTCAGCAGGAACACTGGCATGCTGAACACAAACGTACCTGTCGCAGAAAAAGATGAAAGATTTAGTCCTCCCCTAGAAAACCACCCCGATGATTGCTATTCTCAGACACAGCGGTTTTTGTTTCCAAGAAGCCAAAATTGTTTAGAATTTGCTTCCCATTTTGCACCAGCCTTTAAACAATTTTCGTAAAGAAATTTTGCACAGTAGTTTCAACCTTCTGTTTAATGCTCCTCCGAAATTTTGTCAGTCTACTGAATTTAACATCAGTGGGAGCAGGTTACTTTAAATAATTTTAAATAGAGGATTTGTTGCATTTTAAAACATTTTTAGGTTTTACAGAGATTTTAATCTTTAAAAGCAACAGATTTAAAAAGAAAAACAACATGAGCTTAATGAGAGGAACACTTAAAAGTTAGATCTGAATGTAAGAACTATAGAACTGTTTCAGAAAAAAAGCATACTACCTTGATGTAACATTTATTTCCTAACCTTGGTGAGCTGGTTTTGTTCAGCTTAATTTTACTGTTTAAAGGCATTATCTATTGGTTATACCAGTGGGTACCTGATTGAATTTAGGGAACAGGGTTGACACAGCAGGTGCTAGTCCTGCCTATTTTTTCTTAAACGTTTCCCTATTGTGTTTTTTTCATTATTTCTTTTCAATATATAACTTTTATAACAAAATATTAGCTTTGATCTTGTAGTTTCAAATCACAGGGGACTGGGGTAATTTTTGCTGAGCTGGATCTTAGAGAAAAATGAATATTTAAATTTTAAAGTTTGCACATTTCATCCTTGTCCTAACATGAGTGCTTGTAACAAGAAAAAGAAAAGCCAAAAAAACTACCTTTATTCATACATGGAATTATAGATGAGGCATAAAAATATCTTTAATGCTTCCCCCCTCCCTCTAAGCCCCCAACCCAAGGTCATTTGACAGCCTATTATCCGGTGTCACCTATTCCATTGCAACTTAATAATAAAAGGAAAAATAGCACTTAAGTTTCACAGAAGCCGTTATGTTTGTAGTAATGGGTCATTGCCTATTAATGAGCTCCATCACTGTACTCAGAATGAAGAATAATGCATGTTAATTTTCTTGTACTAAAGATGCCGTGATTTGTAAAAAGTCTGTATTTTGCGGAATGTCTGGACTAAGAAGCATTACCAATAGGAATGGATCGATAGTTGAAAAATGATTTTTTTTGTTTTGTTTTATATATAGTTATATGAATTGCATCCATATTCAGAGACAATTTTTTAAATAGGTGTAAAGCTTACTTAAACAGCTTTTCTTTTAAAGTGTCTCACCATTTTAGTTTCTTTTAAAGGTTGGTCTTAGACTGAGTCAAATGCCCATTAATCATCCTAGCTATTTTTTGAGAAGTTAGAGGAATAATTTGTAAATATTTATTTAGATCTTTGATATTTATTGAAAGCAATTACATGATGGAACGATGGAAGCGGAAGAATCAGGAGGAAAGCCTTTCAAAAAAGTTTTCTTTAGGATTTGTCAGGGTCAGTATAAAGATTAAAGTATAACTAAGTCTTCTGTGAACTGCCATTGAAATCCTGATCTTTTTTACTTACAGTGGTGATACAAGTTAATTGATTTGATACTGCCAATTAATGCCCAATATGTTGAAAAAAATACATGGTAAGTTGATTGGAAACAATAGTAACTAGTTAGTAGCTTGAATTACCACAGACTGTTATTGCCTGATAACTGTGTAATTAACGTTGGTCGCCTCTGTGTTGTGACGGTAAAACACATCACAACTAAAAATGAATCTTGTTCGATTACTTTACGAGTTCCAAAACTTCGATCCACCCCTATGAAAGCAAGTTATTGTGGAAATATTTTTGGTGTAAAATCATTCCAGAATATGTAATATTTAACTGATAGCTGCATGAAAGTAAGATTCGTGTTACTTTGGCTTTTTTGTCTCTGTTGACACGGTTGCACATTTCCAAGTTACTACAGCGTGAAAACTGTGTGTTAAAAAAAAATTTAAAAAATTGTGGCCTGGTTTTGTATAAGTTTTAGGTAAAATTACAATTGATTGTTTTAGGAATCATGATTTAAAAATTAATTTTTCTGCAAATCATAAAGCTATATTAAAGTGTTGAGCTTAGCCACTATGCACATTGTAATTATTCATTGTGGCTGTCCAGTTCTATGATGCATTCTGGCATTTTGTAAGCTGCTCTGACTAGCAATATATAGAGTCATTTAATGTGTTAACATTGGTTAATAAATGTATTTAAAAAAAAAAACCTCGCTGCTCTATGAACGTGTCCATGTTAATTCTGGCCTCTTACAGAAAATATACACTTTTTGGTTTCAGGGGTCTGATTTATAATGATAGTGATTTTTCAGAAATGCTATTTCTGGATACTCCCTCCCTACATTAGCAAAGAAAATCCCTCCATTTGGATGAAAAAATACTCTACGATTCAATAGAAATACTGTCTGGTATCTGTAGCAGGCGTGACTGGAAAAATCACTGTTTAAGGTTGCAAGATAGGGTCTATATCTGAATCAAAGTCATTTCTATCATCAGTGTGTGTTTGTCTACCTGCCACCCTTTGTGTTATGTCAGAGTAACCAGACTGTCGAGGTCCAGGGGTCTATGACCTCATTGTTTGGTAGCTAAATGAATATCAGAAACCAGAATATACTGTTGAGAAACAACCTCACACTTCTTTCCTGGGCCATTACTAGATATTATATACACATCATGCTCATTTCAAAAGTTTGTCTCAGATACAGTTTTTCCCCAGGAAAGTATTGCTTTTTTACCCCTCAACAGTCTCTCGGATATGTTAACCACTTTTTCTACTGTTCAGTCACAAACTTGAAACACATCTTAACATGCGACTTAGACAGCCGTGACAGGCAATGCCGGGAGATTACAGACTAATAGTAACAGCCATCTTGTAGATGAATATTGAGCAGGAATTATTTAGACAAGTGGTTTTCAACCTTTTTTCATTTACGGACCCCTAAAAAAATTTGAGTGAAGGCGTGGGCCCCTTTGGAAATCTTAGATATAGTCTGTGCCCCCCCCCCCGCCCCCGGGGTCCACAGATCACAGGTTGAAAACCACTGATTTAGAGCAAAGATGTTACGAGTATAATTTAACACTGGACACACTGGCCATGGGTAGGCAGGAATCACAGGCTTATAAAAAGAAAAGGAGTACTTGTGGCACCTTAGAGACTAACAAATTTATTTGAGCATAAGCTTTCGTGAGCTACAGCTCACTTCATCGGATGCATTCAGTGGAAAATACAGTGGGGAGATTTTATAGACACAGAGAACATGAAACAATGGGTGTTACCATACACACTGAAACGAGAGTGATCAGGTAAGGTGAGCTATTACCAGCAGGAGAGAAAAAAAACCTTTTGTAGTGATAATCAAGGTGGGCCATTTCCAGCAGTTAACAAGAACATCTGAGGAACAGTGGGGGAGGGGGGGAATAAACATGGGGAAATAGTTTTACTTTGTGTAATGACCCATCCACTCCCAGTCTTTATTCAAGCCTAAGTTAATTGTATCCAGTTTGCAAATTAATTTCAATTCAGCAGTCTCTCATTGGAGTCTGTTTTTGAAGGGTTTTTTTTTGAAGAATTGCCACTTTTAGGTCTGTAATCGAGTGACCAAAGAGATTGAAGTGCCTTTCGACTGGTTTTTGAATGTTATAATTCTTGACGTCTGATTTATGTCCATTTATTCTTTTACGTAGAGACTGTCAAGTTTGGCCAATGTACATGGCAGAGGGGCATTGGTAGCACATGATGGCATATATCACATTGGTAGGTGTGCAGGTGAACGAGCCTCTGGTAGTGTGGCTGATGTGATTAGGCGTTATGATGGTGTCCCCTGAATAGATATGTGGACACAGTTGGCAACGGGCTTTGTTGCAAGGATAGGTTCCTGGGTTAGTGTTTTTGTTGTGTGGTGTGTGCTTGCTGGTGAGTATTTGCTTCAGGTTGGGGGGCTGTCTGTAAGCAACTTTCTCTCCAGTGTTTCCTGTCATTGAGCCACATCTGCATATGTGCTCTCTCCTGCCATCTATTAATTTGTTCCTTAAAGTTGGTGTGGTGTGGTGTGCTAGCCACTAAGACTAGCAGAAATCTAGCAGCAAACTGTTGAGCTAATGAATCTCCTGTGAGGGGTATCTGGGGCTTGTGAACATCTGCACGTTGGACAAGAGGTTTGGCAATTGAGCACACTACCGAGAAAAATCAGGGCATGCTAACCTTGTGAGAGGAGTCAGGTGAGTGTTTTGTTCCTGCCAATGCCCACTACCAAAGCCCGACAAACAATGGGAAAATAGGTGGGATAATTTAAAATCAGTTCACCTTGGCTGTGTTCACATGTCTTGAATGGTCATTGCCATTGTCAGGTGGTCAAGTTTTACTTTCTGATGCAGATGGGAAATAAACACTAAGTTTGCATGCTCAAGTAGTCCCATTTCATATAAGCTGGGACACTACTTATTAACGCAGTAGAGGTACATGGTTCACAAACTGTTTTGCAGAGCCGTGGCTCATAGGCAACTAAATGAGCTAAAGATCTGACCGTATCCTTCTCTCTAAGAGCGATTCACACTCGTTTGTTTGAATGCAGTAAGACAAATTTTGCACCTACCCATATAACTTTTACTGCATCCAAGGCTATATCAAGGAATTACGACTTGGAACAGTCTAGCCCAGGAATAAAATGGTTTACGCATTTCTAAAATTCCCATAATCCTTTATATCTGCTCAGTGGGGCCCAGTGCACAATAGCAATTGGGAACCGCCAACTTCCCTACCCCAAGAGAAGGGAGGCCCCAGGCAGGGAATGGGTCCTGCCCCAGGGGTGGGAGGCCATGAAGAGAAGGTGTTGGAGAGTGAGCTTAATCCACAACTGCTCCTGTCCTGGGGGGCTCCCCACTCTGGTTTGTTGGCTCTCACCCCAGCATGCAGGTGGGTCCTTCCTAATGCAGTACATGTTACACACTGTCTCTGGATTGTTTTGGTGTGTGTGTTTTTGGGTTGGGATCATGAGCATCTTGGCTGACCTGCCACACATCATGGACCACAGAACTTCACCCACCCCTGCCTGAGGTAGGTCCAAAACTTCTGGCTGAGTTACTGAAGAAGTCCTCCAAGCTTGAGTTAAAGACTTCAAGTTACAGAGAATTCACCATTTACTTTATTCAAACCAGCAAGTGCCCCATGGTCATGCTGCAGAGGAAAGTGAAAAAACCCCAAAGCTCTGCAAGCCTGAGATGGTGGAACATTCCATCCCAATCCCAAATATGGCGATCAGTGAGACCCACCTGGGAACAAATTTGCTGTAATAATTCAGTGCCCTCTCCATCTGGTGTCCCATCTCCGGCTGTTGGAGATATTTGTTAATAGCAGTCACCAGTGGGTCATATGCCACCATAAGCAACCTCCTCCTACGATCCCCTCTATAAACTTCTCAAGCTCAGTCCTGAAACAAGGGGTTTTATTACCTCTGCTACTCCCCTTGTTAGAGGTGGGAGGCCAAACTGCACAGGCTCATGGGGTGTGGGGAGAGCAACTGTCGCTTCCAGCAGCACTGGGGGTGGGAGGGACTTTGGCCACTGCCACAGCTCCTACTTGGGATGACAGGAGGGGAGGTTCCCAGCTGCTGTCCCTGCTGTTTGAGAGACTGAGGGAAGCTTGGGATGCTGCAGCTGCTTTTCTGACAGGCCAGGACCTCCTTTCTCCCTAGTCTGTCATTGGTGCTGTTAACACCCAGGAGCAGCCTGTCCCAGCAGATTGATATGGACTCTCCGATTTGGACCTGATCATGTTGTAAGGTGACATACACACACACCCCCCCCCGACCCATGCACCAGGAAACGCTGTGAGGGTCCCTGCATTTCTCCATTGAAGAGACAGGGCCCTGTCAGGAAAGTGAGGCTTGAGCCCCCACACCCAGCCCCTGCAGGCACCTTTGCATTCTCAGGGCTGTGCTAGGGACACAAAATATCCACACTGAGACTTTCTGCCTCCTATGTCCTGTCTGGTGTCTCCTCATGGGAGCTGTGCTGTCAGGGATTCCCGAACCATTGCCCGCCCCTGTGAGTACCCTTTTCCCTAGCATGGAAGGGCAGTAAGATCTAGGTGGTATGTCCTATTCCCCCCCACCCCCAACATCCCAGCCATGTGGCCTTTGTGGGGGCCAACTGCAGAAGGGAGCCAGCCAGAGTCTAGCCCTTAAGAGCAGACGCAGCCACCCCAGGAACCCCTGGACGTTCCAGTGACAATAGTCCCTGCTGTTCTCTGCCCTGGGCTGATTGGCTGTTTGCTCTAAACTTCTCCTTCCCTCACAGTCCCATCACCTCTGCTTCACTCCGCACTTGTGCCTCCTCTGTGTCCTGTCCACCTCACCCTCCCTTCTCTTTCCATTTAGCTGAGCCCCTCCAAAACCAGTCCACCCAACTCGCCGCCTGTCCTGCCCAAAAATTATCATTTGCCCCCACCCCTTGTTCATGCTGCTTGTGTGTTCTACCCTTTCCCCAGCTTGTGTCTGGCTTGGCTATTTAGCCAATATTCTCATTTTTTTCCTTTTACTTTCCTGTCTGTGTCTGTCTCTGGTCTGATATTTAGATTGTAAGCTCTTTGGGGAAGGGACCAGCTTTTTGTTCTCTGATTGTACAACACCTAACGTCATGGCACTCCTAGGCAGCACAGTAACAGGAAGGTGAAGACCACTTCTGGCTGCATCCTCTTGCCTCTGCTCTTTGGGGTCAGGGAGAAGGACAACCCCTGTCTCCCACCTCAGACAAGGCCCCACTTGCAGGGTCCCAAACTTGTGAAAAGCCCCTTCGTGAACAAAGGGTAATATACTTCTTGGAATGCACTGATTCCCCTAACTTCCACATGGTGATGAAGAGCCCCACACACTGAGGGGCCCTTGGCATGATAGCCCTTCATTATTATTACTGTCTTTAAAATGAGAAGGAGTTGAGATTTTGCCTCCTGCTTCCTTTAGGTGGAGTAAGAGGCACAGCTCTTGGCTTGTTTGCTTTTCCTAGATGACTGAGTATATGAAATATGTTCGGGATTTGCTACTGGTAGTTATGCGCTACTCGGACAATTTTAGCTACATTGAGTGAGTGCACATATGTGAGCTATACATATGCTTTCCAACTGCCTTAGTAAATCAAATTAAAAGGGGTGAGTATAAAACCCAGAAACACTCTTCCTGTATTGTTTTCCATTAAGGAAGTTAAGTGGAAAAGTTCTCCCAGCGCTGTGACAAGTGTAATGTTTCCACTGTTTTTTCATGGAGGAAGTTTAAGGTTAAAGTGGCTGTTAAAAAACCCAACTACTTTGAACCACTAAAAGCTTGAAAAATACTTACATTTTAAACTAATCAAATCCATTTCTAGAAGACTGTAGGCTCAAGACTAGTTTTAAGCTCTAACTCTCCATTAACAATGTTAGAATGTGAAGCTTGAAATTAGAGACAGAAACAGAACGAACAAGAAATTATCTTGGACTCTTCTACCATTGCTAGGTTTTGCATACCATCAGGACTACAGCAATCCCAAAGTTTCTTTAAGTTGTTGGCAAAATATGTGAAGAATGTTAAAGGAATTACAAACAAAAGTGAATTAACGACAGGGTGTGCTTTGCTGATACTTTTCTTGTTAAAAAAAAAAAAGACAAATACTACAGAAGCAACTGAAAACATTTCCTACCCGTTACATCCAAGGACTTGATGAGACATCAGTCCCTTTTAAAAGGGCTAGACAGGTATATGTTTACTTACAAGAAATGTGGGCCTGATTCTGCTTTCCAACTCATGCAAATCAGGAGTAACCCTGTTGAAGTCAATCAAATTAGTGTAAATCTGCTGGGAGAACAGAATTGGCCTCACAGATGTTCCTAAAAATAAACTAGAATTCCATATACAGATGATACCATTTGAAACTGTTTCTATGAACTGCTTTATTGGTTCCTGGGGGAGGTCTGTTACAGCAGAATGCAATGTATATGTATATTAACAAAGCCAATGGCCCAGAGGCTCAGCTTTTTGACACACTTTTCTAATATAGACAAGGCTTTAGGAGTAAACATTTACAAACAGCTGAGCATGTAAATTTCAGGTAGAAAGGTAAAGCTATTAATTAAGGGATATTAAAAGGCAATGCACCCTTTGTTGCAAACTGCGTTACTATACCATGTGTAGGTTTCAGATAATCAAGGTGGGCCATTTCCAGCACAGATCCAGGTTTTCTCCCCACCCCCACCTCCCAAAAACCACTCTCCTGTTGGTAATAGCTTATCTAAAGTGATAAGATAAGCTATTACCAACAGGAGAGTGGGTTTTTTTTTTGGGGGGGGGGGGGGAGAAAACCTGGATCTGTGCTGGAAATGGCCCACCTTGATTATCATACACATTGTAAGGAGAGTGATCACTTTAGATAAGCTATTGCCAGCAGGAGAGTGGGGTGGGGGGAGAGAAAACCTTTTGTAGTGATAAACGCCCATTTTTTCATGGTCTGTGTGTATAAAAACATCTTCTGTATTTTCCACAGTGTGCATCCGATGAAGTGAGCTGTAGCTCACGAAAGCTTATGCTCAAATAAATTGGTTAGTCTCTAAGGTGCCACAGGTACTCCTTTTCTTTTTGCGAATACCATGTATAGTATATCTGGGTTTGCAGTTCACATGCTATATACAGTCTGAAAAATAATGCAGCTGAGAATTTTGGCTCCCTCTAGTAGTCATGTGACACTTCCTCCTCATTATCACACTTGCTGTTGCCAAATGAGTCTCCACGTTGCTCAGAGATCAGTGTGGAAAGAGCACTGTCATCAGGTGAGGGGTGGGGCACACCCTGGGAAGTGACAGGAACTTAACCCACTCCTTCCACAATTCCCCAGGCCTCCTGGAGGTATCCCACAAGCCAGCATGATCATCATCCAGAATGCTGGGAGCAGTGCCAGAAACCCTGGGTTGCCTGCCCAATATGGCGATATGCCACAATTGATGTAGCCCAGCACAGTGTGGACCAAAGGCAAATATATATGCTGCCTTACAGTGGTGCAGCTTCCACAGTGTGAGCACACACAAACAAAGGAAGGTCTGATGGGTTAGCGACCTTGGCACGCAGTACATTGCCAGCCTTCTGTAGGCAAGGCCTTAGGAGTAAAAAACATTTACCAACAGCTGAGCATAGCAATACCGTAACGAATCCACGCCCAGCTCAGGCTTAACAGCAGTCACGCTGATGCACATGACGGCCTCTCACGCTTATGTCTACACTGCAGCTCTCAGCCCAGGTAGACAGACTTGCACGAGGAGGGCTTTAGCTAGTGGGCTGAAACAATGTGGCCACTGTGGCTCGGCTGGAGCTCAGGCTCCCGCCAGACCACCTGGGGTTGAGAGCTGGAGGCACAATGTGCGCACAGCTATTTTTGAGCTATATCTACGCTGCACACCTGTCAGTGGCATGGAGGGTGGGTGTAGCTACATGTCACAGTGAAAATCAGGCTGTGTCCAGACTGCAGTGTGTAGCCACACATGTCAGCAATGGGCTCTGGCTGGGGAGGCACTGGGAAAAGGTGAGGGCAGCTCTAGCCTTTCTCTGTTGTCTGCCCCTTACCAGAGCCTTTCTCTGCTGCTGGGAGTCATCCCTTGCTGTAGAGAGAGACTCCAGCAGGGGAGAGGCGCTGCTTGGGCATGTAGAGACCCGTGTAGGGATCAAGCATGTCTGTATTCACTAAGCAGTGCCTCACAGATAGAGCCATTCCGATACCATCCAATAGAGGGCAGCAGTATGCATCTACAGTAACCAGATTATTATACACGCTCAAATAAGTGAAGTTCATCCTTGGCCATCTGGGTTCCCAAGAATTCACAGCTCACCTTAATACCAATATAACACATTTTTGGATGCCTAGGACTTCACAGCTGTTACTGTGCTGCACACCATAGTCACTGACTTCACAGCAGCTATGGGGATACAATCTTTTTTTGCTGTAAGCAGCAGCATGAGACATATAACACAACCAGACAGGCAGTTCCGAGTCTGTTCAGCAGCAATCAGTGGTTTGGACACGCACAGAAAAAGAAAAGCTAGTTCATTACGCCACCTTGTTAACAACAATTATGAAGAGGAACGAGTATCATTCCCCAGTGAACGCTCAAGTGAGAGGAGAATTATAAGTTGGCCTCATAGCCAATCTGGAGACGACAATATGTACGTAAGGGTTACATTTCCCGTGTTCTGTCCATTGCAAACCGTAGCCCGCTCAGCTGGGGCCTAAGAAGGTGCACCAGCTCCCACCCTTACAGAAATGGAAACAGGCTTCCTGAGTGCTGCAATTTGCTCTCAGTTGTATTAATTGCTCTGCCAATGGGGAGACAACTGATAGCACCGCTTTCTATTTCTTCACAAGTCAGAAGAGAGGCATGCAGCTACCTACAGGTTAAACTACCGCCATTTTATGGAGCAAGAAAAGCTACCAAAAAAAATATTTCTTGGTTATGCACTAGCTCCCAGCAACCTCTAATGCCACAATTAATCATCTAGGGAACTAAATAGACAAAGCCTTCTATGCCAATACATAAGAAACAAGGGGGAAATCTGACCTAAAGGCATGACACTTTCACTCACCTTGTGACTTGGCAAAGAACTACCACAACATTTATATTTAAACATCAGACTCAGTACAGCTCTGTTCTCACTAATGCCCACAGATCACTTTCAGAAAGGGTGTTAACCTTTTGCTCTAAACTTTTCATACAGCTAAACTGTGTTCTTAAGAGGGCAGCACACACAAACACACAGGATTCAGTAAGAGGAAATACCTTTGTGCACTCCCCAAGAAACATGCACATTCAAGGATTTACAGATGTTGCCCTACCCCAGATTATAACTGAGTAACACCTTTGGGTGAAGGGCCTTGACACTCATTGGGACACAACAAAATTGAATATATGCAGTTGCCTGACCAACCTGTATGGCAAACAATAGGAGCGCACCAGGTCTGACTGCATCATTTTGCTCTAGTCTTGAAAATTTGGGGGGATTCCCCCCCCCCAAAGCATTTTACTTTGGGGTGGGGGATTTGTCATGAGGGAGGCTTGGCCTGTGTAGCTAGGAGAGACTATGTTGCTGGCTGTTTCCCACCTCACTTATGGAAGGCACCTGGCAGGTCATGGGAGGCTGCAAACAATACAAACATGTCATGGGAACATGAGCAGAGAAACTAATTGACAGTTCTGTACTGAGAGGACACTAGCATAGCAGGTAAATAGGGAACACCCTTAGCTAGACAGCAAGAGCTGTGCGGGACACTCATGTACCTAGTCAGGCAAAGCTAGTAGGCATGCCTCTGTGGGGCAAGTTCTGCAGTAGGAGCGAACTAACAAGGAAAGTTCTGCATGAGAAGAGAGCTATGAGGGGAGGCCAGACAGGGAAAAAGCAGTGCTGAGTAAGCTAAAAGCTGCGCATGGAGAGTGCACGGTCAGAGGGTCTGAACTGGGATGCTATGGAGCACTCAACAATGTACCAAGGGTATTTTTTGTGACAACATATATGCACACATGAATTGTTATTTCCTTGTCTTTTTTTAGGCATCTTTTAAGTTTCAACTTGTGTTTGTGTAAGAGCCTCCTTTTCCAAACCGTTGGGCTATTAAACATCTAGTTATGTTTAACACGCTGTGCTTTAAAGAGCTATTGGGAAACTCGGCCTTAAACGCTGTAACTCCCACCTCCACCTATGAACCCACCACACATGGTTTCCTACTGCTACAAAACCTGTAGTGCTCCGTGTCATAGAGTATACATGCCAGCTGTGTCCTCCACATGGCCCTGACTGCCCAATGGAGAAGGGGGCACCGCTGCATATGATGGTGTCTTACTGACAAGCAATACTTACCCATACTGCGAAGACTGTCAACATTACCATTCCCTATGACCCGCAACTCTACTCACTGCCCACGGCTGGCATCCGTTCCTTTGGTAAAAATTAAATGGAAATGGAAATACAGTCAGATTACATTCCTCTTCCCAAACACAGAATAATCTTGTAGTAGAAGGCTGGCTGCCCCTTCCAATCAAGAATGGAACAAAGCCATATATATCTACATATATATATATATATATAAAAAATCATCAGTGGAAAAACTGTATTATATTGAAAAGGGTAAAGAGGCAGAGTTGGAATTTTACTCTAATTCATTTAGCGAGTTCAGAAGCTATAAAACAGGATTGTTCAGATGACTGTCATCATGACTGCCATTAGTGGTCAAACCCTATTTGTATTTTTCTCATTAAAATTAGCTAAGGTTGCATCTAATCCCTCTCTGAATATTTGCTGCTTTCTGAAGGGACGGACTGAACCCAACTGCGAAGTGAAATCACAAGTGCTCTTTTCATTTTTACAGACAGAAGAGTGACATCAATGATGCATCACCACAAAAAAAACTAATTGCAAGAGAAATCTAACCAAATGCTTCTTCATTCCCTTTGTGCCCAGTCTTCTTTTAAAACACTGTCAAACCATAATTGCTCTGGAAGCAGTCGGTGCGTATATAGCAGCAGTTAGAGCATGAGAAGAGCTGTCATAGCTTTTTCTGAGAGCTCCAGCCATATTTCTACAGCTTTCTTCAAGACACAGAACTGAAGGGGGAAAACGCTTTTGTTTTGGTTTTTTTAGCAGAAGGCTTCTGCGGGCTGAATTTTATGTACTGAGCCCAAGTTTAAGAAACCAGATTTAGAAAGACAATACATTTATTATGAGCCTCTTTGGTAGCAGCCTGTTCAAAGCCACTGATTCCTCACCTGATTTAATTGTCTGGTCCCTGCTGTCATGAGCAGGACATGTATTTTCAGGCTTTTCACCCCTTGACAGAATCACTCAAAGCTGTGTCCACACTTTCACCCAACATTTGTCCTTTAAATAGTTGCCTTTTAAAAAGAAAGATATTGAGACCAATATTTGACACACTCAGATCCATGGTCTCACACAGAGACAAACTTGTTCTCCAGCTCAGTGAGTGATTGAAAAGCCAAACTGTGGAAGTCCTTGAATCCAACAGGAATCAGACAAACTAGCAGCAAAGAATGCTGACCTCAGAGTAGGTGTTTCAGTACTTGGAGACGGAGGGCTGTTTTGACTAGCTTCCTATCAGACGGTGGAAAGCAGCTAGTTGTGTGGCACTTAGGAATGATTGTAGAGTGAGTGTGCCCTATCCCTGCAGAGCCACAAAGCCTTTATCAAAGCTATTTTAGACAAGGCCCCACCAGGTCAATATTGGCCTGAACTTCAAACAGCAAAAAAGAGCCGCCATGATAGTCTCTGCGCAGTCTGAGAATCAGTTTAGGGACAGTAATCATGAAAGACCTGGGTGGTTCTCATTAGTATTTGAACCCTGTTACTGGACCCAGTTCTGCAAACCTCACTCCATGTGAACAGTACCATTGACTTCAGTTGGGCTACTTGTCTACATAAGTACTATGCCTATGAGTAAGAGTTGCAGACTTGGACCCAGGAACCATAACACGGCGACCCACATGTAGCTCTGACCTTATTTTATCTTTTTTGCTCTGAATTTAGCAAACCCCTAAGCCACAGCTCAGCTCATTTGATTTTCCAGAGGCACCATTGTTCAGCAACAGGAGCACTTATTTTCTGCAAGGCCATGAATGAGGGGCAGGTGAAGATTGTCTAAGGGCCTTTGTTTAAGAGACTTTTGTCCTGAAGTGATGTTTAAGCAGGGGCTTTATCCTCAGTATCCGAAGTTGATTTGCATTTCTCTCCTCCAGCATCCCCCCCCCCCCCCAGCCCCCAGCCTCCTGAAGAAAAAGACAAGGTTGTCTGAGACTAAGTCACTGTTTGTGTGAGTTTACTAAGTGAGCAGAGGAAGGCTGGTCCAGAGGTTAGGGCACTAGCCTAGAATGCAGATGTATTCAACTCAATTTCCTGCTCTGCCACAGACTTCCCGTGTGACTTTGGGCAAATCCCTTAGGCTCAGATTCTAAGATGGGGTGGGCAAACTACAGCCCACGGGCTGGGTCCAGCCCATCAGGGCTTTGGATCTGGCCTGCTGGATTGCCACCCCCAGGGCGTCGCGGGACCCGCGATGCTCCCAGAAGCAGCCGTCACCGTGTCCCTGCGGCCCCTGGGAGGAGGGGAGACAGAGGGCTCCGTGCACTGCTCTTGGGAATGGGGAAGCCCGGCCAATGGGAGCTTCAGTGGAGGTACCCACAGGTGAGGGCAGTGCACAGAACCTTCTGCTCGCCCTTCCCCAGGGGCCGTAGGGATGTGGTGCCAGCCACTTCCGGGAGCAGCGCGGGGCCAGGGCAGGCAGGGAGCCCACCTTAGCCCTGCTGTACACCGCTGCCACCCCAGAGCCGCTCCAGGTAAGTGGCGCTGGGCTGGAGCCCGCACCCTGAACCCTTCCCGCACCCCAACTCCCTGCCCTGAGCCCCCGCTGTACCCTGCCTGCACCTGTGCCCTGAGCCCCTTCCTGCACCCTAACCCCTGCCCTGAGCCCCCTCGTACACCCCACACCTTCTCCCACACCCCTCACTCCCTCCCGCACAGCAACCCCCCTGCCCCAGCCCTACATTCATGGCCCTGCATGCAATTTCCCCACCCAGATGTGGCTCTCAGGCCAAAAAGTTTGCCCACCCCTGTTCTAAGAGGTATTTAGATACCTAGCTCCCATTGATTTTAAATGGTGTTGCAATAGGAGTCAGATGTCTAAATACCTTTGAGGCTGTGGGCCTCAGTTCCCTGTCTTTACAATGGGGACAATAGTACTGCCCTTCATCATGAGGGTGTTGTGAGGAGAACTACACTGAAGAGTGGAAGGCACTCAGAAGCTATGGTGATGAGCAACCTAAGTATTTACAACAGCTAGTAGCACACAGGTCTCCTTAAGGGCCCTGATCGCTGAGAAAATTGCTGTCCCTGAGGTTAAAGTGAATCCACATTCAGCACTAAAGCCAAATCTGGGGCTAGTTAATTTTTAGAGGAGGCTACTTTCTGAGGTGCAGGTTTACCCGGAATGAGAACTTGAAAAGTGGCACAGTTGGATCCATGTTTATTTTGTCTGAAATATTCTAGCTAAAGATCAATTCAGTTTTAGTAAGAAGATGTTGGCCAGCCTGGCAGACTCAGGCTAGAACCTGAATCTCAAGCTGCTCGCTCGCTGGCTCAGGAATCATCACTAACAAAGGTATTGCATTTGGAACAGTTGATTTAGCAACAACCTGGAACAGAGGCCAGCTCCTTCTCCCCTAGGTGTGTGATTTTGCTGGCACAGTAAAGCTAAATGCTGATTTGAGTGAGTGAGTAAAGTAAGCAGAAATGATACACAGAGAGAAAAAAAACCTCTCGAGTAAGGCGGCACCCTTGCTATCTAGGCACTAAAGCCGGTTGAAGAAAATGGGGAAAATGTTCACCAACATTTTCAAGAAAAATTTGTCCCTTGAACCAGTTCAAAATGCAAGAATTTTTGACCAGTTCTAAATAATCACTTTATTGCAGCTTAGAACTGCAGTTTCAAGCGTACTCTGGTTCTGTCTCTCCATGCAGAAAAGAGACGGAATATAATTTTTCAGCATCCAAAGTAGAAAAATTATAGCAATGGATGACAATTTCTTCCTGTTTTTTCCCCCACCACCAACAATCGAACTGATTTGAAAACAATTTCAATTTTCAACAAAAAAGAAAAAAAATCAAAACCATTGGTTTGTTTGTACCACCGCTACGGACAGATTTATGCTTTTCATTGAGTGGGTTGGTCTGATATGTTTGATGTAAAAGGCCCTGGGTACCATCTCCATTGATGATAAAGGTCCCCATATATATTTGGCCCTAGGTTTGTTATTGAAGTACATTCAGGTTGTGCGTCGTACGTCGTTACACACAAAGTGGATGTACTGGAGACATTGCGCAGCTTGGTGTCTGAGCACACATGAGCTGGGCACAGATTGACAGACACACCCTGTCATGTGGCAGCAATGGCATTATAAACATCCCACTGCCTGTGTTTGGGAAAAGCCTAAAGGATCTTGAGCCAAACCTATGAAAAAAAATGCCAGGATGGCGGCAGCACCCAAGGTCTTGAATGAGCCTGGAACAGCCACTCATGGTGGTTGTTATGGAAAGACTTCGCTGGTCACTGTGGGCTCTTTGAGATGTGTACTTCCCATGTGCACTTCAGGTTGTAGATGCACCCAGGACTGGAGATTTTTCCCTAGCAGTGTCTGTGTGGGCTTCACGTGAGCCCCAGCTCTCCTCATGCTCCACCCTGAGGGAATGAAAAGGGTCTGCCAGATTGCTTCTATCTGAGTGCTTTCTCCACCATTAGTGTCCCAGTATGGGAAGCCATGCAATGCAGAAGAAGGGTGGGCAGTGCACCACATCCAGGAACAGCACATCTTGAAGAAGTCAAGTTATTGCAAGGCGAGCAACCCCTCCTGCACATCAGGAAACTCACAAGTAGTGTTTCCGTATGGACGTGGCTACCTGGAGTCCTATGGTACAACGCTCCTCCTTCCAGAGGCATCAGAAGCAGTTGCTTGCAGCTGTACATATTGTTTAGTGAAAGTGTGTACAGAACTCTAAGTTGCTGCTCTGCAGATGTCAGCTGCAGTTGAGTGAGTTCTTGCTGCAGTTGAGTGAGTTCTTATAATGCCCTCAAGGGACCTATTGTTCAACTCATAGCAGAGTAGGATTCTTAGATTCTAAAGCCAGAAGGGACAATTGTGATCATCTAGTGAGACTCCCTGCCTAACACAGGCCACAGAACTTCCCCAAAATAATTCCTAGAGGGTATCTTTTAGAAAAACATCGATTCTTGTTGCACTCTGAGATTGATTTTCATAGCCTCAGGGCCTCTCCTTTCATATGTTCCACAAATTAGATAAAAAGTCTCGGGGACTTTGAAATTATTTTGTTCTTTGAAAATAGAAGGCAAATGCCCTACACAAGTTCAGTGAGTGCCACACCACCTCTTCCCTGCTCTAATGAGTTTTAGAGTAAAACACAAGTAGATGGATACGCTGTTTGATGTGAAAGTCTGACACCACTTTAGGAGAGCGACTTAGGTTGCAGCCTCAGTGATACCTTGTCCTTACAGAAAACTGGATGGGGCAGGGGGGCAGTCAGCCATGAGCACCTCCAGCTCCCCAACTCTTCGACTGACTTGATAACGATGAAAAAATGGTACCTTCATAGAAAGATGTAATAGAGAGCAGGAAGCCAGGGACTTGACCGGAGACTTACTAAGAGATTATTAAATAAGGTTCAAGTCCCAGGCTGGTACAGGTTTTGGCACTTGAGAGAAGGCTTAAATCATGTCCTTCATGGAGCAGGCTGTGACTGTGGAGGGGAAAAGCAGAGCAGGTATCTGGTAGAAGATAAATTGCACTGATGTACCCTGGGTTAGTAGCTGATGTAGCAGGACAAAGCAGAGAGGAGGCCGGGTGGATAGCTGCAGATGCACTGGGGATCAGCATTGTCAGGTGTTACCTGGTGCTAGAAGGATGATTTGTACCTTGCTCTGTCGGATTTTTTTTTTGCAATACTTGATTTAAAAAGGAAATTGGGGGAGGGAACATGTACTGCAAGGCTCCTGACCATTGTATGAAAAGCTCATCATGTACCCCCCCGCTGAAGCAGAACTCCTTGTACTTGTTCACATTGGATATGAAGAGGTCTGTGGATGGGAAGCTCCGCACTCAAAATACCTCCTGGCTTCTCAGGTCACATAGCTCACACTCATGTTCTGTGGAGAACTGTGTCCTTAGAGAATCTGCCAGGGTGTTGTGGATCCCTGGAAGGTGGATGGGTGGTTGTGGTTTAGGGTAATATGCACCAGTTCAAAATGCTGATGGCTTCTGTGAAGCGTGTGCTGGTCCCTAGTTGTCAATATAACAGACTGCCATCAGTTGCCTGAAAACACCTGGATTGACTGGCCACAGCAGCAAAAAATAATTGTTTTCAGACTAATCAGATTGCCCTTAGCTCCAACACAACGTAAAGCAGAGACTCCGGGTAATAGGGAGGGGGAGGACATTCCCTAGGGAACTTATTCTTCCTTGTGTGCTCCCCAGCCTGGGGGGGACACATCTGTGTAACAAGTGGAGAGTTGAATTGTACCGCTCCACGCTCCTGCAGCCCCCATTGGTCATAGTTCCTGGCCAAGGGGAGCTGTGGAGTCAAGGGCAGTGAGTGGAGACCCCTTACCCTCCCAGGGGCCGCAGCTACGGGCCAGCCGCTTCTGGGAGCAGCGCGGGGCCAGGGCAGGCAGGGAGCCTGCCTTAGCCCCGCTGCGCCACCAGACTTTTAGTGGCCCAAATCTCCCAGTTTGGCTTTAGTAGCCTCCGGGAGATAGAGACCGATTCCGGGAGACTCCCAGCGAAACCGGGACGGTTGACAACCCTAGGGACAGAGAGAAGTGCAATGATATCAACTGAGGCCTACGGTCAAGGGGAGTAGAAACTCCAGTTCTGGGAGCAGCAGGAAAGCAAGCTGGAGTTGCTGTGAAAATCTCCACAGTTTCGGCCACTGAAGATGAGAGTGCCAGATCTGGCAATATAAATAAGGGTTTTGGTGCCAAAGAAGCGGTCCCAGTACTGGAGGATGCTGCAGTTTTGCCCTTCAGAGAAATCCTGGTCTGGCTCTGCTCAGTACTGGCCAGGCCCACGGTGGAGCACAAAGCTCATGATGACTCAGAAAGGGACAAGGACTTCTGCTTCTTTTAAGAGGCCTCAGACAGAGAACCTTCCCTCTTGTTCTTGCTCAAGTGCTTATGTCTCTCTTCCCCATTTGTCCAGTCTCTGCTCACCAGAGTCTTTTGGACTCAAGGGGAGAAGTGAGGTTTTAGAGCTGCCTGGGACCAAAGACGCAGAGCCACTCCTACCTTTTTCAGGTCAGCATTTGGGCCGGGGGCCTTCCCGGTGAGAGGTTCTACCTGCCCCAAGGATTTTACATAGCAGAAACTCCCTGTCCTGTTTCCTCCTATGTGGGCACAATCTGCAGATACTGCACCTGGCAGGGACATGAGCTTCCCACAGGCAGTGCAGACAGGTGCACACATGGATGTCCATAACTGGGAAAAGTGTGTGACTTTCACAGTAATTTTTGAAGGTGGGTATCCTTGGCCTAAGCCTCCACAACCCTAGGAGGTATGTGTGGGTGTGTGTGTATAGCAATGTGCACAGTGAGAAGCTGGAGGTCAGCACAAATGCTATAGCTCCATCCTAGACTGTGTGAGGGGAGACAGAACTAAGACGGTGGGGCTGCCCTTCATTCCTTCAGTGCAGAGCACAAGGAGAGTGTGGGGGACATGTGCGGCCCATATGGACACAGGGAAAAATCTCTGGTCCTGGGAGCATGGAGCTCACTACACAAAGGGACAATCACCTGAAGAAGTTTAATTTCTTATTTCCTCTCCCCTGACTCTTAGAGCCCCCGCAGGCTCATTTCTGTTCCCTTCATTCCACAGAGTCTTCTCCATGACCTCCTCCTGGCTGAGTCGAATAGAAACGTTATTCTTCTCCTTTTGCCTGCAGCTGCTGCTTTTGACTGTCAATTACCCCTCTTCCTTAGGCTCATGTAAGTGCTCTCTGACTTCTCCAACCACTCCCCATCACTACTCTATCTTTACATCTTCCCCTGACCCAAATCAGCTCTCTTCAGTCTCCTGTTCCTGACTACTCCTAGGTGTTAATAGAGTTGCCAGTTTTGGTTGGACGTATTCCTGGAGGTTTCATCACAAGACATCAGTTTAATTAAAGATTAATCTTTAATTCCTGGAGACTCCAGGAGAATTCTGGAGAGGTGGCAACCCTAGGTATTTCCTAATGGTAATGGCTTCAGGTTCCCTTATTTTTTTTATGCAAAAGGTTGCCAAATGTCTCTCTCTCCAGCCTGGCCCTCCCCACCGCTATTATGCATTTCATCTTGCACAGGTCTAACCTTACATCCAACTGCCAATTCCAAGCTCCTGAAAAACAAACTCCCTTCTCTCCCTTCCAAACTCTCTCCAGGTGTGTCACATTCCATCAACCTTCCCTCTCATGCACTTTTGCAACCTCCAAGGTTTATTAACCAGGCTGTTTCTAATCTCCCACTGCCCATCATTGCCTTTGTAAAACCTCTACATTATATCATTTCAGTTTTGTTTCAAACTCAAAACCGCTTGGCCAAACTCAATCTCAGGTAAGCACCCAAACCTGTATTTGGGTGCCTAAATAACTGGCTTGCCTTTCTGAGCTAGTGAACACCCAAAATTCATTGGACGTGAAGGACACTTATTGTTTAGATGGCTAAATATAAATGTAGGTGTATAACTGAGGTGCATTGGTAATTTTGCCTTTTTCTACCACTTGATACTGGTTTCACCTTCACTGTTGCAACATCCTTGTCTTTGGCTTTGCCTCATTTTTCTTCACCCCATTCTATACACAGGCTTGGAAGGAGAAGATATTTTATCAGTATTCTCCTGGGAGAGTTCTGTGCCAAAAGATAAAAAATACCTCACATAATATTTTAAAATTCTGCAAAATTCTGCATATTTTATTTGTCAGAATAATGCCAATTTCAATTATCTTGGTAATTTATTTCAAAATTCCTGTCAACAAGTATGTCTGAAACTCCTGACACAAAGAAGATCCAGGAAATGTTTTTTTGATAAATAATAGGCATATTAATACAGAACTTTGAATAATAATTATTTAAACTACAATACAGAAACATATTTCCTGCCCTCCTCAGAAGCAGTGTAAAGGCTTGGGGGAGTCAGGGGTAACAGAGGAAGAGGGAAGTAATTGCTGGGCAGAAGCCTGGAAGTGAACCTGGAGGGTTGTTAGATGTGGGTGGGAGAAGTATGGAATAGGTTTTTTTGGCAGGGGGCGGGGGGGAAGGGATTGTTAGGGAGTTGGGGAGCCTCCCCCATGCACATCCTGGCTGACCACTAGCCTCTCCTATTCAGTCAGGCATATCTACCCCATCCCCATGTGTCCCTGCAACCACCTCCCCCCAAGTGTCCCTGACCCCCCTGTCCCCAAGTGTCCCTGTGTCCCCATTCAGCCAGCTTTCCTCCCCTGCCCCCATGCAGCCCTTTCCCCCCATCCCCGTGTACCCCCACACTCCCATTCAGCTCCTATCTCAATACGGTCACTGCACTAGCTCCTGTACCCCTCACTGTCCCCAGTCTGTCCCCCTCACTAGCCCTTCATGAACTCCAGTCTATGTGACCCGCCCCCCGCCCACAGCAGCCCAGTGTGCCATACTCTGTAGGTCCCTCCCATATTCCATGCCTCCTGACCTGGCCCTGTGGGCATGTTGCTGTGAGGAACACAGCCTCTGACCTCTCCGTGGCAGGCTGCTCCAGCCTATGAGCCAGCTGCCCTGTCTCCTGGTGTCACAGCAGCCTCAGGTGGGCAAAAGGTATAACTGCAGCGCTGCTGTGCAAGAATCTATTTTCTGCGGAGGAAAAAAAACTGTGCAGGATATGAATTTTACACATGCACAGTGGTGTACAATTCCCCCAGGAGTATCAGTAAATGTCAATAAATGTTGATTTCATCATGCACAGAAACCTACCAAAAATTATTTCCATTAATTATAATCAACGTTTATAGATGGGCAAAGTAAGAACAATGCTATGAGCAATGTTAGAGTTTAAGGCTATTTACTATGTATATTTTGCCACGGGATGTTGAAAATTTGTGTTTTAATAGTTACACAAAGTTTTAACTTCCTGAATATTAACATGTACTGGCGATAAATAATTGTGTGACCTCCCCCATAATTTCCCAAAACTGTGAGAATTTAAATAGATTAAAAATAGAAAAAATTAAAAATAAACACCATTATTTTCTGTCAACGTTATAAAAATAATTGCATTCTGTCAAACCTAGCTCTACAAATTACTACAGCTAAAACCATCCTCCTCTTGTCTCTCCAGCCTTGGCATTCCTTTCTTCAATCCCCTCTACTGGCTTCCTCTCAACTTCAGTGAGGTAGCAGTTTCTGACATCAAGTCTATACAGGAGCATTACTCTTTTTTGCCTTTACAACCATCCTCGCTTTTCTATCTCCCAGACATCTTTGAACCTTTCCCCATGCTGCCACTTACACTTGGAATTCCTTCCCTTTCCCTCCACCTACTGTTTCTTCCTTCAGCTCCCTCCTCAGGACACTTCCTTCCACAAAGCCTCTCCCTGCAAATTCACCAAAGCATGACATTAAAGAAAGTAACTTCACCCTTTTGGATTTAGACTATTATGTGGTAAAGCGTATATTATGCTTCTTCACAACTGTTTTGCTTTTTTTGTATTTGTAGTGTCAGCTCTCTGGGGCAAGGGCTTTGTGTTTCAGAGCGCATAAAACCCAGTACACAACAGAACTATATCTTTTAAGCAACCTTGCCACCCTAGAATGCAATGAAGATGTAGCCACTGTTTGTGACCTTTTTTAGCTAGCGCCATGCATTGTATTGCGCTACAGTGAAGTAGGGTTGATTTGTAATGAAACATTAGAATACGAGGGTGAGTGCCACAAAAAATGCATGTAAATGAATTGATAAGAGTACTCTGGGCAAGACTGGAGAGCTGCTGTCCACTGGATCCTGACATAAATAAGACTCAGTTGCATGAGGCTGTCCTTCCGAGAAGTATCTTGAAACGGTGCTGACGTGCTAGTCCTGAGAATGTAGTGGCTGGACAAACCTTGGAAAATGAAGCACTTTATCTACACAATAGTTATAGTATGGCTGGTGACAGTGCAAATTTCTATACCACAACTTCCCATTCCAGTGCAAGTTCCCCAACTCTGCCTCAACCTTAAACTGGAGAAATTCACTCCTATGGATGGTCACCTCTGCCTGTTGAAACTACTTCCAGGGTTCCCATTCATAAACACTTATCCATTAAGAACTGGATTTAACCCACTCAACTTTTCACTTAGGCTCCTAAACAAATGCTGGCTGGAATGCTTCATCCATCCAAAGTCAAATCTTGAAGACAGGGAGTAGGTGAGGGACTTAGGAGGTTCCTGTCTGAATACAGGAACTAGCAACTGATTTCCAAAAGCCAGAAACTATTGGGCATGAGTAGGGAAGCTTCCAAACCATTGAATTCTTTGAGAGGACCAACTGACATAATAGCGACATTGTTGTTCTCAATGCTACAGTGAGATAATCCAAAACATTTGTGAGCTATTTAAAGGTTCTGTCCTTAGATAGTTGATTTGTACCAGTTACCCATGTACTATATTTTCACACTGTTTCAGAGAGCTCAAGAAAAGATTTAAAACACCTAGAGGAATAACTTAGCAGTGACTTTTTTGAAATATGGTAGTAGCAATTCCTTGCAACAAAAGTGATGTGACAAATTTGAGGAGTTTTACAGTACTAATGCTTGTTATTGCTTCTCACAAAATGTTACCAAGCTTACAATAATCTTTACACTTTCAGCAAAAATGTGAACAGTATATTTAAATATATTAAAAAGAATTAAAAAAAACATTTCACATAAAACATTTGTTGCCGTATGAAAGTCCTTTAGCAATAAATGCTCACACCAGTATTTAAACATTGTTAAAACTATAATGATCTTACTAATAAATTATGCAACAAGAGAAGTAAACAAAATAAAATTACAATATAGCTATCAGTATTCTTCCAAAGAACCCATGTGGATTCGGAAACCTCATTTTTAGATGACTAATTAAGAAACTGCTATTTTCAGAGCAACAAAAATAAAAGCTTTTATTTGTTCATTTGAATATAAAACAGGCGTTATCACAGATGTACAAAGCGTACTGGTGGTTTAACATACAAGAAGATTGCTGTCCTTTGCACATAAAAACTTTTGTTAAACTGTGATTGGCTGAGTTACATGAATTTCTCTAACCAGTCACCACACTCTATGAAATAACGCTGCTAACATTCAACTGATAAAAGGGACAGTCTTCCCTTGGGTAAAGTGTCAAGCAGGATTAAATATATATAATAAACAAGCACCATGAGGAATCTGCTCCTGTTTGATTAGTTTTGTGTTTAAATGTTCATTGTGTACCCTCTTTTTTGTGCATGTGCATCAAATTGATTACATGGTTTTGTCTGACTTCAAAAGCACAAGGTCACAAGACAAACATTTTATACATTCTCATGAATGGTTTATCTACAGTACAATTTCTAATACAGAACGATCCTTCTTTATTGCTCAGTCTGATGGTACTTAGTGTTTCCTTCCTTTTGCTTGCATAACCAAACTAGAAATTCAGTTTATCATTTCTCTTAACTCAGAATTTAACAACCACGGATGACAGGGTGCAGAAGAGATCTGTTATTCACTGTGTTTCACAACTGCATTCACAGTTGTTTTTCCTATGACTGTGCAGTGGACTTGGTGAAGGTTAAAGTGATGTTGTAAATGACTGCTGAATTTGTTTTGCAGTACTGAGATCAGCAATAGCAGGACTTCACGAGTTAGTTCACATGCTGCAATTATGGTTGTCATCAATCAACATCTTTTCTGAAACCTTACAATAACTTGCCATTAAGAATGGATTTTATTCTTTCTGGGGAGCAGAAAAAGGAGTGAGAGAATATAAGAACTGGTCTTCAGAGCATGAGTAGAAATATTCACAGGACAGTGAAATCTGAGAGTGGTGTGAAATAAAACAAGTCTTACATAGTAAGATGCTCTGTACTGTACATGCAGACTAAAATGTCCCTATCTTTTAAAGAGATTTTAAACAACCAACACTGTGTCTTAGAAGCCAAACAAAACTATCATTAACAGGGGTCCACTGCCATAGATATTTTCCAAAGGCAGACAAAATACGTCCCTTATGCGTGTTATAAAAATGATTACGTTTGCCCTGCAACAACCTTAGTCATGCATATCTGGTCATGAGAGTCAGCACATGAACATATTTTGGACATTAAGAAAAGCATTCTTGGACTGCTTCTGGTAAACCCCACTCTTGATCACACACAGGTCAACTCAGTTACAAGGGAATGAAGGGACTATGAAAGTTAAAGGAAATAAAGACACCGGAACGGGAAATTGAAGATCTAGTTTACCCAAAGGCAGTAAAATAAAGGCAGCTGTGATAAATGTTTTCCCACTGTTCCCTACTGATGGCCTCAGTTCTGAGACCTTGGGACTCAGTTCCTTAAAACAGGCATTTCAGTTCCTCCGTTAGTTCACTTGGTCTAGGGACTTGTTAGGAGATGCACAATTTGTGCTAAATCAATTGTAATGACTACATGTTATTCTCTGTTGAAGAATAAATTAAAGACCATTAAAACAATAGTTTTCTATAAGTGTAAACTGGATGTATTAGCCACCAAGCTACGTGGACCAGCTGAGAGGCAAATTGATAACTCTATGCAAATAACCACCAAAACCTTTCCTTATCACAACAAAAACACCAACTGAAATGATGACAAAAATTGTGCAACAAAGTTATGCAGCTACAAACCAGTGCTATTCTTCAACCTGCCTTTTCTAAAGTCTAACAAGTGTATGCACATGCCAGCACAAATATTGATTGTTGACTCCATGGCAAAGAAAAAAAAATCGTATAGTGCATCTTTAGTCTTAAATTCATTCACCGCCTTAAAGGCAGCAATAATTCCACTTGCTGGTATCTAGAGGGTTGTTTTTTTTTTTTTTAGACAGGGATACTTAGCAATCCAGGATTGCTTTTTCTCAAAAAAATTGTGAGCAACGTTTGGTTATCTACAGTGGGAGACACCATGCAAGTGACAAGTACTGCATTTTAAACTTTAAAATCTTTTTTGTCATTAGTGAATTTATATTTCATATATATATATTTGATGTGATACTATCCACTCAAGATAATACAACACTTTGTTTTTATATTAGCAAACATTACAAGAGATTAATATTCTTGAATGTTTTTTTCTTTTATACTTCTAAAGAGATCAAAATAAATTAAACATTTTGTACATAATTACAGAAGAAGTAGTTAACTTATTTTATCTTTTTAGTTTAGTACAAAGATATTTGCAAGTTCATTGCCGAAATACACCTTATTTATAAATTTCTTCCACTCTAACACTAGTATCAAAGGCTCTTTGGCCTTTGTGCTTTTGACATCTCTGACAGAGAAAGCTGCTAGAACTCTAATTGGAAGGTGCTATTTTGGGCATTTTCCTCGTACCTCTACATAGTTTCCTAAAATGGTGGGATCTAAAATGGCTTAAATTAGTAATGGATCTGTATTTGTATGTTTTTTTATGACGCGTCAAAAACAACTGAACATAATTCTTTGTCATCGTATATAAATTGTTAAAAAGAATCCACTTGGAGGGCAGAATAAAAAAATTAGCTACTTCAGCTTTACTCAACATAAAATACAAAGCCACGTTTACTCAGAAAGCAGTTTCATCCAATAAGTAAAAAAAACCTAAAATGGGCTTTTCCAACAAACTGAAGGGCAGTCCTTAGTCCTTCTGCGTTAAAATTTAGTGGTAAAAGAAAACACATTTCACATTTTATTTCCTGCAAACCGTGACTGCTTTGAAAAGTCATAATAGATACAGTTCCATTCTGATGAGT
Organism: Natator depressus; assembly: GCF_965152275.1. NCBI lineage: Eukaryota > Metazoa > Chordata > Testudines > Cheloniidae > Natator > Natator depressus. The sequence continues at coordinate 242,117,931 of NC_134235.1, read as the reverse complement.
ATCACCCTCTTATCTGCACATTTTTAGTGGACACGAAAAAATTGTATACATCTATAGTAAAGTCCATGGAAGCCTTAAGATACAAGACTACATGTTGTAGGCCACATAGATGGGATCTAGCTGGTCTGCCAAAAATCCATCTCGTAGGTGCATACGTTGTTTCTCTCCACGGGAGTTGATAGGAATTACACCAATGTCCACCACCACCACCACCCCTACAATCAGATAGTGTTCCTCCAGGACCACATTGGTGACTAAAGGAACCAGGTCCAAGGCTTCTTGCTCTGATCCATCCAGCTCAACTACAACGACCAACAGATTTGTCCAGGTAAACACCGCACTAGAATACACAAAAAACATAATTATTAGAAGCTTTATGAGTTTTTCTCCCAGGCTGACACATCATGTTTTATCCACAGTGGGTGTTTCAAATATACTGCACTTCCTGGCTGCTTTCCACATGGGTATCACAGACTGCAGGAGAATTCATTCACAAGTAGAGACACAAACAGTCCTGTTAGCTGCTGTTTTAATACTATGTTTTGGGGTCTCTCCCCACCCCCACCTTTTTTTTCTTTCTTTTTTGTTGCTGAGAAAAGCGAAGGGAGTGACAGCTTCACTTTTACATATAGCATATACACTGATACAGATAGCATGTATAACATGTAGTTATACATACTAACTAAATGCTACTGACGTCTCATTTATTTTCTAGCGAAGGATAACAGGTTTAAATGTCACGCTTTATTCCACACAAATACAGCATAACAATTAAGGGCCCATTCTTTCCCTTCACATCTGGAGCACGGAAGGGGAGCGTTCCGGCACGTTGGCATGTTCTTCCCTCCAGCCCAGTCCTGCCCCCCTCATCCCATCCCAAACTCCTCCAGAGCCTCAGAACTCCCACTGGACTGCTGCAAGTTTGAGGCTCCAACATGATGCAGTCTCACATTTATTCACAGATTTTAAGGATCATGTAAGCGCTTGTCTCTTTGGAGAGTTGGTGCGCGGGAAGCTGGGGTGTAAGTTTACAGCACTCTAGTGTGCCACGCTACCCGGCTACTGTGCACGAAAAGTTCTGTAAAAGTTCAGATCAAAGAGCGCTAAGAAGCTTTTAGTGCATGGTGTCAGGGCCCACACAGACGGTGCACGGCAGGCTACAGTACTGTAGCTTTACACCCCAGCTTGCTGCACACTGAGACTTACATCCACAAGTGGAGTTAGGGGTGTGATTCCCAGCTCACGCAGACATACTCACGCTAGCTCTCATTCAGCTACAGTGCTAAAAATAGTGGCATAGGCAGCAGCGAGTGGTGGCCTAGGCTAGCTGCCCCGAGCATGTATCCACAAGATCCAGGCAGCTGTGGCAATCACATCACTAGCTCCAAGCGTAGACATAGCCTGACTCTGTATAGACATGCTCTTAGTCTGACCTGTTACAGAACCCAGGTTATAGAATTTCGACTGGGTAATTTGCACATCAAGCCCAGTAACTTGTGGCTGAACTACAGCATCTCTTATCTGTGGCTGCAAATACACACACCTTCCACACCTAGACCCACACAAAGAGGGGTAGTGTGCAGGCACAGAGAGGAGTCAGCTTGTAGTGATCCAGAAGAGTGTCATCAGCTGGACCCTTTGACCTTAGCAGTGCTAGAATACCACTGTTACAGTGTCCATTCGCCAGGGAGGATATAGTACAGTAAGGTTAAGTACTGACCCATAGCAGTCACTTATTCCATGTGCAGTACTGACCTTTTATTCCCTTACTGTAGTAGACTTGTGTACTATTTTCTTAAATTGCATTACCTACTGACAGCCATGTACAATCAGGTGAAGATTCCCTAGAACCTCACTGAGCCCCAGGAGTATGCAATTGTATTACATCCCGAGGTCAAAACTCCAATTCAGAGTGCCCTTGTCCCATCAAATTTTAAAACTCTGAAAATACGGGTATTTTGGAAACTGCAGAACACACACAATTATCCATCCATGCCCAGAATTTAGAACATGTGCTTTATTCTAAAGTTTATACGAGTATCTTTCAGGAGAGAGGTATTTAAAAATCTTTGTTTTTAAACCCCACAAAGTTCTGTTGGATTAAATTCTTTTGTGCTCATTGGCTTGGAAAGTCAGTGGACAGAAGTAGACAGGTTGAGTGGCTGCCTTCTGCCTCCATTTTGCTAAAAAAAAAAACTACTTTGATTTATAATTATATTTTAGCAGAAGGTCTAATGAGTTCTGAATGATGTTGAATATTAACAAAGTACAGTGGTCAGTCTGAGAAGATGCCTCTTTCTCTCTCATAAGCCTCTGGAATATTGATGGATTGCTTTATATATACACCTTAGTGTTCAGATGACCTGAATTAACATTTGCAACAAGAAATCCAAAAGAAAAGTTACTTTAAAATAATAATGACATCCTGGTTTTCACCTACCAGGATGGCCTTCCTGGGGAAGTAGCTAGATCTCACAGCTTCCCCTCCCCCTCCCCATACTTTCTTTCCTACTCTTGAAACCAGCAAGGTTAAAATTCCGTCCTTGGCCACTTGCTACATCAAGATGGTGCGACATTTCTAGGGCCATCTGTAGATTACAGTAGAACAGGCTAAGGCTAACCACAACTACAGTGTGAATTACTGACATTTTCAGTTGTAAGGGTCAAGTTCTAAATATTATTTTAATGCTTTAATTAGATCATGCTTTGATGTTCAGGAACAACCCAAGATTGAGTATGCAGTAGAAAAGCGTGGTTTGTTTTTATTTCTAGTTTCTGAAACAGAGGAAGACACAGAAGAAACCTTATTTGGGGGGAGGGATAGCTCAGTGGTTTGAGCATTGGCCTGCTAAACCCAGGGTTGTGAGTTCAATCCTTGAGGGTGCCATTTAGGGATCTGGGGCAAAAATTGGGGATTGGTCCTGCTTTGAGCAGGGGGTTGGACTAGATGACCTCCTGAGGTCCCTTCCAACCCTGATATTCTATGATTTCCCTAGACAGATCAGAAACACCAGCCCTTTTATAAGCAGGATTTTGTTTGGAAGCTATTTTGACTGAACTATTTAACAGAGGGAGTCTATCTAGCAACACTACATGTAAGCTTCATGAAAGTGCAATTTTGCTGGTACACAGTCCTGACTGACTCTAGGAAAGCATGAAAGGTCCTATTTCCATTTGATTTATTGGGGCTTTCTAAAAAAAAGAAACAAAACAAAAATGAGCAGTTAAGTCTAAAAATTTGCAATAGTTCAGAACCTTTGGAATGTAATTTGAAAGTTTCCCTGGCATTGTTTTTCTAGACAATGAATTAAAACAGAATGGAGCTTGGGATGCTGGAACCTCATTTCAAATGCAATGGCTAGAACTTGCTGGTAACAGACACCTCTCTGTACAGTCAAGGATCATATTATATTTATCACTCCACATAGAGACCCTTTAAAGTCACGTTGAAGTTGCAGACATGTTTCAGTGTTTCGAATACATATTTGCTTTCTAGAATTCTTGAGTTGAAAAAAAAAATTAGGAACCCATGAAGGTTGCATTTCCACAACAAGGCCGAGTCATGCTCTGTAGACACAACAAAAGCCAATGAGTTGGAAACTGCTCCCCTCCTGCAAATCCAGCTATATTCCATTGCACTAACCTCATCAGGAAGTACCAGTAAGTGGCTGTAACGCTTCAGAAGGGATTGAGCTATAATAATGTATTTCAAAATGCATCCAAAATGCTTCCTGTGGGTTTACACATTCTGTCATTGTGCACAGAGGGAATGCCACTTCCTTTCAAATGCAATGAAGACATATGCTCTGTTCCTCTTTCCAGGGTTAGAAGTTTAAATGAGGCAGCATTGTGTATTCTTAATTACATTATAAGCACGTCCATAATTTCTTAAGGTTTCTTACATTATTTAAAATGTTTTCAAAATGCAAGTTTTGCCTACATTGATGCATAGCTAAGTCAGGCATCAGACAGAAATGGATTCTTTAACATCACATGGTAAATACAGGTGGCCACTGAACAGTGTCTTTAGTGGTTCCTCTCTAAGTGGGTGGGGGAACCTGAGCACTTAGCAAACTGGGCAGTCACAACACAGGCCCCACCTCCCTAGGGGGGCTTTTCCCTTTGAGAGCCTCCTAAATTCTCTCTAGTTGGCAGGATAAAAATGAGTCATAAACCCTCACACACTCAGGGATACTCCCTCCCTGTAGTCCCAGCAAAGAGAGGGGTGAGGTGGTGAGTCTACAGTGTTACCAATGATCCAGCCTGACATAATGAGTTTGGGGAAATTGCTCTGGCTGGGTCTCTGAGGCAGGCTTAGTCTGTCTGTCTTACCCTGGGGGTCCACTGTATTCTGCCCAGGGTTGGGGTGAAGGTCTCCTGCTTAGGAGTTCCCTCTGCAGCTTCAGGAGTTGCTCCTGCAGTCTGCTGCGTAGGGCAATCCGGCTCCTTCCCTCCACTGACTGCACTTTCCTGCCTTTTAAAGGCTTCCTCATTCCTTAGCGTCTGAGGATAGGACAAGAAGCAATGGGCTTAAATTGCAGCAAGGGAGGTTTAGGTTGGACCTTAGGAAAAACTTCCTAACTGTTAGGGGGGTTAAGCACTGGAACAAATTGCCCAGGGAGGGTGTGGAATCTCCATCAATGGAGACTTTTAAGAGCAGGTTAGACAAACATCTGTCAGGGATGGTCTAGGCAAAACTTAGTCCTGCCTTGAGTGCCGGGGACTGGACTAAATGACCTCTCAAGGTCCCTTCCAGTCCTATGATTCTACGCATTATTGACAGGGTGGGAGGGGTGGGCCTAGCCCTGCCACCTTGGCCTCTCTGGCCCCTTCCTCAACTGTGTGGGGCCTTTACACTCCATCACAGTTACAGACTGTGGATTTTATACTACTGGAATTATCAGGAGAAAAGACATATCTAAAATAACTGTCCAGACCAGACTCCTCAATAAAGTTTGGACAGTTGGATCATAAATCAAATCAACAAGGTACCAACTTTCTTAACTGACTTAAAGGTGTCCCAGTGAGCACCGATTTCTTTAAGCAGAGTTGTAAAAATAGTATTTGGAATATTTTCTACAACAGAGTCTTATCACAACTCTACTGGGTAGTGGGTAGATGGTGGTGATTATTTGGGTTCACCTCTGCAGCTTGCCATGAAAATGCAACTTTAACTCCGAAATGCCTTTGTTTCTACTGTTTTGTTTATTGTTTATTCTGATGTGTTCTGGAAAGGTAATAAACACACACTCTTGTGTCCGTAGTCTTGAAGGTTTGTGTGTGGGAATTTCCTTGTCTAGAAATGGTCTGTCCGCTGGAAAGGAACTCTTTTCCTACAGATTCTGGGAGAGTCAAGGGGACAGAACAACCCCTTAGTCCGCTGGCTGCAAAGACTCCTGCAAACCAGTCTCCACCTGCCATCCTGGTGAGGCAAGTTCTGAGGTTACAAAGGTCTTAAAGGCCCTCACAAGGGAATTAAAATTCTTCACAGTTCTGGATGTCAGGAGCTCATGTTGCGCCCCTGCAGGTGTGTGTAGGAGTGGAGCTCCCATTCTGTCAACCTAATGATTACAGGACTGAGGCTCTCCATCATTACATTCATGGGGGCAGAGGGAGAGAAATGCAGGTGACAGGAGGCTTCGGGGGAAGGGGAGGGCAGTAGAGATATGAGGAATACTTTCCCCCTACTACACTGATGTGCATCCTGAGGCTTCCTGGCCCCAATGGCAGGGGAGCTGGGGACTGAAGAAATCCAGTGCTGCTTCCTCTGGCTACCTCCTACTGTTTCCTGGGATCCAAGCAAAAGTTTCTGCAGCACCTCAGGAGATAAGGGATGAAGCATTCCCTGGGGCCTCTCCTTCTCTCATCCAATAAACCTTCAGATGCCCGAGTGAGACTACTATGGCTTCTCGGACGGCTTTCAGGGGACTGAAGAATCGACCGAGGCCTTGTCTACTCTTCAAAGGTATGCTGGCATAGATAGACCAGTAGAGCTGTACTGGCACACTCTCCTCTCCCAGTGGATATCAGCTTATAACAGCAAGAGTTAAACTAGTGCCCTACACTAGAGCTTTTGCTGTCATAGTCTTGCTCACTTGGGTGGGAGTGGGAGGGGGGAAATCACATCCCTGACTGACCTAGCCATGCTAGCAAAACTTGTAAAGTGTAGACCAGGCCTAAGAGCTACGGTGATGGGAAAGGATTGATTACTCCACCAGCATCCCTTTATTGGGCTCAGGGAGCAGCTGGGGAGGGAATCTCTGTTCCCTGGAGCCTCCTATGCAGGCATCAGGGAATAGGGAATAAAGTCTCCACCCCATCAGGTGGCTCTGGACAGTGAAAGGTGGTTGCTAAGGATTATCGCTAATGTGCTGCTTCTCCCCACCCCCAGATCTGTTCCTGGTGATGTTGCATATTGACCATCCTTACAAAGTGTGCAGGAGAGGGCTTCTCCTGTGCATCTCACAAGGCCTATACAGAGGCATGGCATCGGTTGAGGACTGGTGGCTGAAGGGAGCAGCATACGTAGAGGCCTCTCCCAGCCTGTTCACCCAGTTCCATGCAGCAAATTTGGGAAGTGAAGAATTCCTCTCCGCACCACCATCTGCTGCTCCCATCAGTCTGTAGCACTTGTGATTAATCAACAAAGAGCTTGTACCTGAGTTTGCAAAGTCACCTAAGGGATGTGGATGGCCAGTTCCCAATAACTTCAATAAATGGACATCCATGTCCTGAGGTGGATCTAAAAGTCTCAGTTTACTATTTCAAGAATTGGCAACTCTTGAATGTTGACTTTACTGAACCACACTTTGGTGCAGAGTACTAGATCTGAGCTAGGGAAGAGGAGATTTTTAAGTTGTCTCTCTTCTGTTCCATTGCTCAAAAGTGGTAAAACCATATTAGAGGACTTCTCGAATTCCAGTGGACACCATTATTTTAAAGGTGTTCTAATTCACGAACGCTTTGTCCACATAAATTCAAATTTTGTATGTAAGTTCTACCTCAGCCTAAGTACTAACCTAACTGTTTTCACAGAATCATAGAATATCAGGGTTGGAAGGGACCTCAGGAGGTCATCTAGTTCAACCCCCTGCTCAAAGCAGGACCAATACCCAACTAAATCATCCCAGCCAGGGCTTTGTCAAGCCTGACCTTAAAAACTTCTAAGGAAGGAGATTCCACTGCCTCCCTAAGTAACGCATTCCAGTGTTTCACCACCCTCCTAGTGAAAAAGTTTTTCCTAATATCCAACCTAAACCTCACCCACTGCAACTTGAGACCATTACTCTTTGTTCTGTCATCAGCTACCACTGAGAACAGTCTAGATCCATCCTCTTTGGAACCCCCTTTCAGGTAGTTGAAAGCAGCTATCAAATCCCCCCTCATTCTTCTCTTCCGCAGACTAAACAATCCCAGTTCCCTCAGCCTCCCCTCATAAGTCATGTGTTCCAGTCCCCTAACCATTTTTGTTGCCCTCCGCTGGACTCTTTCCAATTTTTCCACATCCTTCTTATAGTGTGGGGCCCAAAACTGGACACAGTACTCCAGATGAGGCCTCACCAATGTCAAACAGAGGGGAATGATCACGTCCCTCGATCTGCTGGCAGTGCCCCAACTTATACATCCCAAAATACCATTGACCTTCTTGGCAACAACAGCTCACTGTTGACTCATATCCAGCTTCTCGTCCACTGTAACCCCTAGGTCCTTTTCTGCAGAACTGCTGCCTAACCATTCGGTCCCTAGTCTGTAGTGGTGCATGGGATTCTTCCGTCCTAAGGGCAGGACTCTGCACTTGTCCTTGTTAAACCTCATCGATTTCTTTTGGCTCAATCCTCTAATTTGTCTAGGTCCATCTGTATCCTATCCCTACCCTCCACCATATCTACCTCTCCTCCCAGTTTAGTGTCATCTGCAAACTTGCTGAGGGTGCAATCCACACCATCCTCCAGATCATTTATGAAGATATTGAACAAAACTGGCCCCAGAACCGACCCTTGGGGCACTCCACTTGATACCGGCTGCCAACTAGACATGGAGCCATTGATCACTACCCGTTGAGCCCGACAATCTAGCCAACTTTCTATCCACCTTATAGTCCATTCATCCAGCCCATACTTCTTTAACTTGCTGACAAGAATAGTGTGGGAGATCGTGTCAAAAGCTTTGCTAAAGTCAAGGAACAACACGTCCACTGCTTTCCCCTCATCCACAGAGCCAGTTATCTCATCATAGAAGGCAATTAGATTAGTCAGGCATGACTTGCCCTTGGTGAATCCATGCTGACTGTTCCTGATCACTTTCCTCTCCTCCAAGTGCTTCAGAATTGATTCCTTGAGGACCTGCTCCATGATTTTTCCAGGGACTGAGGTGAGGATGACTGGCCTGTAGTTCCCAGGATCCTCCTTCTTCTCTTTTTTAAAGATGGGCACTACATTAGCCTTTTTCCAGTCGTCCGGGACTTCCCCCGATCACCATGAGTTTTCAAAGATAATGGCCAATGGCTCTGCAATCACATCTGCCAACTCCTTTAGCACTCTTGGATGCAGCGCATCCGGCCCCATGGACTTGTGCTCGTCCAGCTTTTCTAAATAGTCCCGAACCACTTCTTTCTCCACAGAGGGCTGGTCACCTCCTCCTCATGCTGTGCTGCCCAGTGCAGCAGTCTGGGAGCTGACCTTGTTCGTGAAGACAGAGGCAAAAAAAGCATTGAGCACATTAGCTTTTTCCACATCCTCTGTCACTAGGTTGCCTCCCTCATTCAGTAAGGGGCCCACACTTTCCTTGACTTTCTTCTTGTTGCTAACATACCTGAAGAAACCCTTCTTGTTACTCTTAACATCTCTTGTTAGCTGCAACTCCAGGTGTGATTTGGTCTTCCTGATTTCACTCCTGCATGCCCGAGCAATATTTTTACACTCTTCCGTGGTCATTTGTCCAATCTTCCACTTCTTGTAAGCTTCTTTTTTTGTGTTTAAGATCAGCAAGGATTTCACTGTTAAGCCAAGCTTGTCGCCTGCCATATTTACTATTCTTTCTACACATCGGGATGGTTTGTCCCTGTAACCTCAATAAGGATTCTTTAAAATACAGCAGCTCTCCTGGACTCCTTTCCCCCTCGTTATTCTCCCAGGGGATCCTGCCCATCAGTTTCCTGAGGGAGTCAAAGTCTGCTTTTCTGAAGTCCAGGGTCCGTATTCTGCTGCTCTCCTTTCTTCCCTGTGTCAGGATCCTGAACTTGACCATCTCATGGTCACTGCCTCCCAGGTTCCCATCCACTTCTGCTTCCCCTACTAATTCTTCCTGGTTTGTGAGTAGCTGGTCAAGAAGAGCTCTGCCCCAATTGGTTCCTTCAGCACTTGCACCAGGAACTTGTCCCCTACACTTTCCAAAAACTTCCTGGATTGTCTGTGCACCGTTCTGAGGCAGATATAATCTTTTTGTGGACTTTAAGAGGTGTCGGGGCGGGGGGGGGGGAGACACCTGACTTAAATTGCAAACCTCAGATCTGTTACCTCATCTCTATAAGATTAAGCTCTACATAGAAATGCTACATGTAGGCCATTTCATAGTGGTGCCTGAGCCATGGAGAGATAAGAAGTAAGGAGACGGCAACTATGAATTATGTTACCATAATTCCATTGAGGTGTTTTGATGAATGAAGCCTCAGTAAAACTAAAATCCTGCCTGCTACATTTTATGAAAAGTAAAATCCATCAATATCCCGTTTTAAATTAAACAATCACACAGTCCTTTTTCACATCTGTAATCCATGGTGTTCTACTGCTTTGTTGAGTTTTCCCCTCTCTGTGTTTGTTGTGGTTTGGTATTTTGACAGGAAGACATTTTTCTTACAAGGAGGAAACAGTTAAGAAGGTCACATAGATTGTGACTGATAATTAGAATAATGTTTAGTTCATTTGCATGCTGCAGTTCAATTAGTGAAAGTTGCGTTTTATAGTAAGATACACATGTAATGATTTAATAAAATACCCTTATTAGCCAATAAAGTGCACTCTGTCATAACTATTAAATTATTATTTGTATTATGGCACCACCCAATGAGGGTCAGGGTCCCATTGTGACAGGCCCCAGACAGACATATGAAAAATATGGTCCCAACTCTGAAAATCTTACATAATAAGGATGTGATCATCAACGGGATCCATGCAAGATTTTGCTTACATGGAGCTGATTACAGGACTGGGGCCTGAATTAAGACAAGGTGCAAGAAGTAGATAAAGGAGCAGGGGAGGGCAGACCACGGCTGCAGTGATAAGATGTGAATTCTCATACCAGCAGCACAACTGGATTGCAATTTCAATTTTTTACAAGATATAAAATATACAAATAAATATCAGCTACCCACAGTAGCCATCTGCCTATCCACGGTCTACAGTCATCTGTATAATTCCACTGTGTAGGCATACTGGTCGCCATAATTATTGAAAATATTGAAAAATATAATGAGCAAGAGATCTGTTTTGACCAGTAGATGTAAAGTTAATGCCCTAAGTCTAGAAGAGGCTAGGCAGAAAGTGAAATATATACTGAAAATGGATGAAGTTTTCAAAAAGCACCTAAATCTCACTGAAAGTCAATGGGACAAAGGCACTTTTGAAAATTTTACCGAATGCCTTTATACAATATTTTCTGCAAGTATAGTACTGGCCCCTTTGCAAACAATTACTTATACAATATATAAATGCTACAAATTGTGTTGTAGAAACCTTCAGGAAAAGCAGATAATCACTAACTCAGCATCTTGATATTTAATCAATAATTGGTCTCAACTCCATAATGAAACTAACTTGCTATGTTGCTTTCTAAAGGAATTCCAAAAAAGATTGAAGAAAGAAAACAAACAGCTAAGCTTCGAAACCCCACTGCTAAAAATAACTCAGAATAAAACCAAAACCCCACCAATTACCACCAAACAGCATGTTGCATGTTTTCAAAAAAACCCAAAAAGAGTAAAGAAAATTGTCTTTTCTGATAAAAGCGGCTTATACCAAGTTTTAGCTTAGAGAGTGTATAATTTATGATCAAGTGATAAACTCCTGGAACACTGGTATATTTCCTAAATCAACTGCGCTATCCAAGCAAAAACACAGAAAACATCTTACAGGCTAGAGTTTGATATAATGTTTCACAACACTCACCATTCTGTGATGCTCTTGTGTGCTCTAATTACTGATGTCTCAATATCAATTGGATGATATCTCATCCCTCGTAACTCCATGGCTTCATCTAGTGCACCCACAACATAAAGTGCATCATGTCGCTCTAGATACAGAGAGGGAAAAGCAACGACTTAAATCTGTACTATATTAAATAAATTATACAAATATCCACATTAGTAAAATAACAACATTCCATTTATAGAGTATCCTTGAATTTCAGAAGATCCAAAGCACTTTACAAGTTATATACATTCACGATTACTGAAATGCAATGTGGGATGGAGGGCAGCAGCTAATTAGGTTGCTGAGCACAACATGGGAGAAGAAGAAATTTTTAGCCAACACTGGATCAAATCTCTATTCTTATGTAGAGCAGACAGAGTGACTTGTATGGCGTTCTGTTTATCTGCCTCTGAAGGACAATGAGTGAAACTGACCCTTCTGGGATTTGAATTTGTCTTGCAGCTTTGAATATTAAACTACTATGGTGTCTGCCTATGATGCCAAAATAATATGTTATATTGCTGATATCAAATCACTGATTAAGACAAAACTATGACAATGTTGCAATTCGTTTGTATCATGAATTTTTATCAGTTAGAGACAAGACAAAAAAAAACAACCAACCACCCCTAGGCTGAGATGAGAGTTCTTCTGGGATCTTAGGCTTATCATAAACTAACATATGTCATCCATAAGAGAAAATATATTGGCTGTGGCAATGGCGTTTGAGTCTCAATGAAGACATATCCCAGATGCTGTGTAGAAGAGGGACCTGTCCTTCTGAAGAGGGAGTTGAGAAAGGAAGGAGAGGGAGGTGTGCCACGACTACTTCATGGGAAGATTTATTCCACTGGAAACGAAAGACTAGAAAACACTCAGTTACTATTCTCTCAGAATAAGAATCCCTGCTGCTCCTTGGACCCCTTATAGCTTCAGGGCATTTTCCTGGATAAAATAATTAATAAAGAGAGAAAATCCTACAAAATGCTTTACAGTAACTCCTCACTTAACGTTCTAGTTATGTTCCTGAAAAATGCGACTTTAAGCGAAACCATGTTAAGCGAATCTGATTTCCCCATAAGAATTAATGTAAATGGGGGTGGGGGGGTTAGGTTCCCCGGAAATTTTTTTTTTGCCAGACAAAAGACTATACACACACACACACACAGTATAAGTTTTAAACAAACAATTTAATACTGTACACAGATATGATTGTGAAGCTTGGTTGAGGTGGTAGAGTCAGAGGGTGGTATATTTCCCAGGGAATGCCTTACTGCTAAATGATGAACTAGCACTCGGCTGAGCCCTCAAAGGTTAACTCGTTGTTAATGTAGCCTCAGACTCTACAAGGCAGCAGGAATGGAGGGAGGGGAGACAGCATGACAGACAGAGACACGCACCCTGTGTGTGAGAGAGAGAGATGCGCATTTCCCCTTTAAATACGCTGACACCACTCTTAAGTTGTACTTGTGGCACCTTAGAGACTAACCAATTTATTTGAGCAGAAGCTTTCGTGAGCTACAGCTCACTTCATCGGATGCATACTGTGGAAAGTGTAGAAGATCTTATTATATACACACAAAGCATGAAAAAATACCTCCTCCCACCCCACTCTCCTGCTGGTAATAGCTTATCTAAAGTGACCACTCTCCTTACAATGTGTATGATAATCAAGGTGGGCCATTATCATACACATTGTAAGGAGAGTGGTCACTTTAGATAAGCTATTACCAGCAGGAGAGTGAGTTTGTGTGTGGGGGTGGGGGTGAGAAAACCTGGATTTGTGCTGGAAATGGCCCAACTTGATTATCATATACATTGTAAGGAGAGTGATCACTTTAGATAAGCTATTACCAGCAGGAGAGTGGGGTGGGAGGAGGTATTGTTTCATGCTTTGTGTGTATATAATAAGATCTTCTACACTTTCCACAGTATGCATCCGATGAAGTGAGCTGTAGCTCACGAAAGCTTATGCTCAAATAAATTGGTTAGTCTCTAAGGTGCCACAAAGTACTCCTTTTCTTTTTGCGAATACAGACTAACACGGCTGTTACTCTGAAACCTGTCACTCTTAAGTTCACTACCTTGTTAAGTTAATCAGCAAGCTGGGATCGCAGCAGCTGCTACCAGGAAGCTCCCTCTGTCCTCATGCTCCCCCCCCCCCCCCCGGCTCTATGGAGATGGGGTAAGTGGGGTGCAGGAGCAGGGGGACACCCTGACATTAGCCCCCCTCAGCAAGCAGAAGGCTCTGGAGAGCAGCTCCAAGGCAGAGGGCAGGAGCAGCACATGGCAGTGCGGGGAGCACGAGAAGCTGGATATGAGTCAACTGTGTGCCTTTGTTGCCAAGAAGGCCAATGGCATTTTGGAGTGTATAAGTAGGGGCATTGCCAGCAGATCGAGGGACGTGATCATTCCCCTCTATTCAACATTGGTGAGGCCTCATCTGGAGTACTGTGTCCAGTTTTGGGCCCCACACTACAAGAAGGATGTGGAGAAATTGGAGAGAGTCCAGCGAAGGGCAACAAAAATGATTAGGGGTCTGGAACACATGACTTATGAGGAGAGGCTGAGGGAACTGGGATTGTTTAGTCTACGGAAGAGAAGAATGAGGGGGGATTTGATAGCTGCTTTTAATTACCTGAAAGGTGGATCCAAAGAGGATGGTTCTAGACTATTCTCAGTGATAGCAGATGACAGGACAAGGAGTAATGGTCTCAAGTTGCAGTGGGAGAGATTTAGGTTGGATATTAGGAAAAACTTTTTCACTAGGAGGGTGGTGAAACACTGGAATGCGTTACCTAGGGAGGTAGTGGAATCCCCTTCCTTAGAGGTTTTTAAGGTCAGGCTTGACAAAGCCCTGGCTGGGATGATTTAGTTGGGATTGATCCTGCTCTGGGCAGGGGGTTGGACTAGATGACCTCCAGAGGTCCCTTCCAACTCTGATATTCTATGATTCTATGAGGGCCAGCTGAACTGCCGGCAATTGGTAGCCTCCTGGGCGGCTGCTGCACAGGGGACTTAGGGGAGCGGGGAGCTGTTGGGGGGCTCCCAGTCCACCCTGGTTCCAAGCCCCCACCAGCTAGCTGCAACGGGCTGCTCTTCCTGCAAGCAGTGGACAAAGCAGGCGGCTGCCAAACGACGTTATAGGGGAGCATTGCACAACTTTAAACGAGCATGTTCTCTAATTGATCAGCAAAATAACAACGAAATGTTAACTGGGACGACTTTAAGTGAGGAGTTACTATATAAGATTAAATGCCTTTAGGAAGATCTAAATATGAGGAACTGGACAGTAATCTTAATACACAGCAATTATAAACAGGGCTTCAGATTTATCAAATTCTTCTGATTAGGTTCTATTCAAATTAGGGCTGTCAATTAATCTCAGTTAACTCATGGGATTAACTCAAAAAAATTAATTGCAATTAAAAATGTAATTGCGATTAATCACACCGTTAAACAATAGAAGACCAACTGAAATTTATTAAAGATTTTGGATATTTTTCTACATTTTCAAATATATTGATTTCTATTACAACACAGAATACAAAGTGTACAGTGTACTCACTTTATATTATTATTTTTTATTACAAATATTTGCACTGTAAAAATGATAACCAAAAGAAATACCAGTTTTCAATTCACCTCATACAAGTACTGTAGTGCGTATCTATAGTGAAAGTATAACTTACAAATGTAGATTTTTTTTGGTTATATAACTGCATGAAGAAACGAAACAATGTAAAACTTTAGCCTACAAGTCCACTCAGTCCTACTTCTTGTCCAGCCAATTTCTAAGAGAAACAAGTTTGTTTACATTCACGGGAGACACTGCTGCCTGCTTCTTATTTACAATGTCACCTGAAGGTGAGAACAGGCGTTCACATGGCACTTTTGTAGCTGGCATTGCAAGATATTTACGTGCCAGATATGCTAAACATCCGTATGCCCCTTTATGCTTCGGCCACCATTCCAGAGGACATGCTTCCATGCTGATAATGCTCGTTAAAAAAATAATGCATTAATTAAATTTGTGACTGAACTCCTTGGAGGAGAATTGTATGTCTCCTGCTCTGTTTTACCTGCAATCTGCCATATATTTCATGCTATAGCAGTCTCGGATGATAAGCCAGCACATGTTGTTTGATTTACGAACACTGTCACTGCAGATTTGACAAAATGCAAAGGAAGTACCAATGTGAGATTTCTAAAAATAGCTACAGCACTCGACCCAAGATTTAAGAATCTGAAGCGTCGTCCAAAATCTCAGAGGGACAAGGTGTGGATCATGCTTTCAGAAGTCTTAAAAGAGCAACACGCCGATGCGGAAACTACAGAACCCAAACCACCAAAAAAGAAAATCAACTTTCTTCTGGTGGCATCTGACTCAGATGATGAACATGAACACGCATTGGTCCGCACTGCTTTTGATCGTTATTGAGCAGAAGCTGTTATCAGCATGGATGCATGTCCTCTGGAATGGTGGTTGAAGCTTGAAGGGACACATGAATCTTTAGCACATCTGCCACGTAAATATCTTGCGACTCCAGCTACAACAGTGCCATGTGAACGCCTGTTCTCACTTTCAGGTGACATTATAAGCAAGAAGCGGTCAGCATTATCTCCTGCAAATTGCAAGCAAACTTGTTTGTCTGAGTGACTGGCTGAACAAGAAGTAGGACTGAGTAGACTTGTAGGCGCTAAAGTTTTACATTGTTTTATTTTTGAGTGCAGTTTTTTTTTGTATATAATTCTACATTTGTAAATTCAAATTTCATGGCAAAGAGATTGCGCTACAGTACTTGTATTAGGTGAATTGAAAAATACTGTTTCTTTTGTTTTTTACAGTGTAAATATTTGTAATCAAAAATAAAAATAAAGTGAGCACTGTACACTTTGTATTCTGTGTTGTAATTGAAATCAATATATTTGAAAATGTATAAAACATCCACATTTTTTTAAAATAAATAGTATTCCATTATTGTTTAACAGTGGAATTAATTGCAATTAATGTTTTTAATCGCTTGACAGCCGTAATTCAAACACATTCAGTTGGTTCTTAACAGTGGCACTGTGAACGCTATTGATACACTGGAAACTATACTTCGCTAGCAATTTCAGCTACCATCACAGCCAGTCTCTGTATTTTGCAAGTCATAATAATTTCCCAATCAGAGAATTTCAGCCACACTGACTGTCTTTTGCCTCACAGCATTTGTTTACTTATACTGTATATTGACAAAAGATAGGGTATGTCACTAGTGATTAATATGGCCCTGTGCTTCCTTGATAGAAAACAAAATATTCCCTGTGTCTTCATTTACAAGCTACAGCTTATAGTAAATGTTTATTACTTGCTCCTACAGTCTTAAAGACAGGGTGAGTTCAAAAATAGGAAAGGTTTTGTTAATAACTTCACAGAAACAGGATTAATAAATGAGGGTGTCTTCACAAAAAGCCCAATCCCCAATCCTGCAGCAGTGTTCCATAAGCAAAGATCTGTCCATGCAGATCCAGTTGCAGCAGTGGTGCAAAACATGTAAGAATATTCCATATTTTTTCCAGACGAAAAGTATTAGAGACATTTTGTATACAGAATCAGAAGGTCTCTTCCTCAGGGAGCTTACAGTGTGTATAGAAAACATACAAAAGCACACATCTAACAAAAGGAATATAACCAGGTAGTCATTTTTGGCAGGCATCTTGTTTCACTGTTTTATTTTCTTATTGACATCTATTTTGAAAATGCTTCTTTGGAGGGTTATAGAGCACTTAATGATGAATGTTGATGCATCCAACAGACCAGGCTACATGTGAGTGAACAACTTTATAGCACTTTCAAAGCTATGTATAAACACACATTTTTAAATGGAACTAGCGGTCTTACCTCCATTTGCATCTGTAAGTTCTGTTCTCCTCAAGAACCCCAAATAGCCAGTCCGAGCCCAAATAGTCTGTGTGTCTCCAAAGCTGAGTCTTGAATTAAAGTGATCTGATTGCAGAGATTCATCTCCATATATGGTAAAATATCCACTGGCATTATGAGCACTGTGAACCCATATCTAAGTTAAAAGCAATTACACTGGCATTAATTAAAGTATCTATCCAGAGTGAAGAATTCTTGAAAATTCTTGCGTCTATTTTTAATCATAACTAGATACTTCTATAGTACCTTTTAGCATGATGTTTTCTGATTCAACACTCACCTTATTTCTATACTTATTTGAGGGCCAAATCCTGCTTGCCTTACACATGAGTAGCTTTGCTGAAGTCAATGAGTGAGGTTCTGTGCCTCAGGGAAGTGGTGCCTAGCCTTTGCATTCTCCTGGTCTTGGGCTGCTCTGAGGGCTCAAGAGGCTCCTGGCATAACTTTGACAAGCCCCCAGAACTGTCTAATTTCTATCAGTCTCATAGGATTGTACTGTGGGCTGCAGTGCTACCCAGCATTTCCACAGTGCTGTGTTCTGTGATGCTGTCCTGACATGCCCCTTCCACTCATGCCCGCTACACTAGCACTTTGAGGGTGATCCTTTGATGACAGCTTTATAGACAGGTCTTTCACAGTGTCTATGCTGGGGAAATTCTTCCCCAACTTGATCCAAGACTGTTTACACTGTCTTGGTCTTTTCATTTGGTATAATGCCAAGGGGCCAGAAACTCACCCAATAAGACTACTTTGGTGAGTGTGCCCCTTAGTTATTAAACAATAATAGCACTTAGTATTTACAAAGCACTTTTCATCTTCAAAATATTAAAGATAGCTTCACAACAACTCTTGAGAGACAGGCAAGTCAGTACTAAGCTATACTAATGACCTTTTCCGGAATAATGAAAAAGGCACTGACAGTATTTTTTAGCCAAAATATTGTACTCCAGCCTTAGCACAAAACATTGGGATTTCGGGAACTCATTTTTTCAGAAAGATTATATATTCTCAAAAGTTGTACTGTAATTTTAATCATGACCGTACAAATTATTTCATTTATTGAAATCTTTATTTGCTCATTGAAAATAAATCGTTAAGTTCAATTTTATTATTCTCTGAAACATGAAATAAGCAGGAAATGTGTACAGCTTTGCTAAACTACATTAAACAGAACATTTTAGGTTATAGTGATCAGAAAAAGAATAAAGGAACTCTATGTAGTTGAAGTTAGACTAATCAAAGAAATATCCATTACTCCATGTCGGAAGTAATAAGACAAGTAGAAAATGTAGATGGAAAAAGCAGGTTATTTTAAAAAAGGGTCTCCGAGCTTTTCTTAAAGAGATACTCACAGTTTTGAAGTTCAACAAGAAAAAGGTTTTTAACAGCAACAGCAACTCTTTTACTGTTAATTTCACATGTTATAAAGCTGTATGGTCGACAGGTATTTATGAGCTTAGCATATCTTTATATTTATTTAAGGAAGCCACTAATACAGTGTAAAGTGGCTTTTGCTCCTGTAATTTCATTCATTACAGACAGAGGGGCAATTTTTGTGACTCACCTCACCAAGATGAGAATCCCCTAAGGGTCCCTTTGTTTCAGGATTAGCAATAATGATGCGAACTCCAGGGAGGATCTATTAAAAGACAAAGTGAGTCATATTCTGTATCTGTAACCAGATGATGTACGTGTCTGTTTATGTAACTATATAAATGATACTTGTCCCCAGAAGCCCTTTACCTGACTCGTTAAAAAAATCTTTAAAAAATTTGACATATTACTTAAGGAATGGTATTAGCTAGTTGTGGTAGATATACCTAATTCTGTGCTGTTACAGATTGTTGCCCGTAAACTTTTTGATAAGAAAATCCCTCTCTTTCCTTTTTATCAGTCAAGGGATTCAGATGTGGAAGAAAACTGCATAAGAGAGTAAGCCAATCCAGACTGACTGTATTTAGGAAATGCTGCAAACCCTCCTCTTCATAAAAGCCTTTCTGTCGTAAGAATGACACAACAGTGACACCCCCCTCCTACCAAAAATAAATAAATAATTTTTAAAATACTGAATAGGCTCTAAAACATTCAAAACCAAAAACTCTACCCCAAATAGAGTTTTTACTCAGAAATGGGACAAGAACCAGTGACTGCAGGAAATCCACTAGGGACTTTGCTATGGCTTCCTATGGAAGGTGCCCATACACTATAAGAACAGATGGCAGGATAAAACCCTGATAGACAGATAGTGTTTTCTGCCGAAGATAACATTCACATGGGGAAAATAATGAATATATTATGGTGCCAAGAGCCTCTGTTTCAGTTCTTTAAGCTAGATTGTCTGGATGCTCAGGGCAGCAATAGATCCCTTCACACTTACAGAAACTGGTTCAAATTTAGCCCATCTTGGTAGCAATAAGTAAATATGTAGCTCTGATATAGCGCTTTTCATCAGTAGATCTCAAAATGCTCTACAAAG
The DNA here is from genome assembly GCF_965152275.1 of Natator depressus. NCBI lineage: Eukaryota > Metazoa > Chordata > Testudines > Cheloniidae > Natator > Natator depressus. The sequence goes on along the minus strand of NC_134235.1, from coordinate 242,098,343 downwards.
ACAATCAGTGTCATCCCCATTTTACAGACGAGGAAACCGAGGTACGGGGAGGTAAAATGACTTGTCCATGATCACCAACTCAGCCAGTGATAGAGTCAGGTATAGAACCTAGTGGTCTAACCACCAGTCCACACTGTTTCCCATACATCCCAGAGATGTTTCCCCTGCCAGATGTCTGGTGGCCTATGAATAATGTGGAAATGTCTTGGTGGTCTCAGTCCAATTTACAGGAGATATGAGTCATCATTAAAACCACCACTGCCAAGAAAGGTGCCAGTAGTTGTCTCTAAAGCAAGTCAGAGGAGTGACTGTGGGGCAGACAGTGAACTACCATCTCAGGAGTAGGAAGCAATTCCCTCAGAACAAAGGGAGATAAGTTGTTAGAGTAATGTTAAGAGCTCTGTCAATGTTACTGTGCTGTAACGTCTCTGTGGATAACGACAGGACTGCAGTCTGTACAGCTGTTAGAGCTTTCCTCAGCACTAAATTCACCTTAGAAAAATTAACAAAGTGGAAATTAAAGAAACGTTTAACAGTACAGAAGACATGTTCAGTACTTACTTTTCCTGATTCCATTAGGGGCAAGCTATGAGGTGATCCTCTCTCTACTAAACGAACTCTGTAAAATAAACGTAACAATAGCGTGCATCAGACCTGATTGCATGTATGGTTATTTTATTTCAATAGGGTATTTTTAAAAAAGGTATCTAGGACAGCTTCATGGTTGCAATACTGAACATAAATTCAGAAAGTATGACATCTGTGCAATGGTAAATAATATCCAGAACAGGCAACCCTGTAGAACGTAACTAGGGGAATAATGAAAAAAGGCATTAATGAACATTTGTTCAAATACAGAACTCTGCAATGGTATTTGCAGCCTTTTATTTATTTCCAGTAGACTTTTTGTTTAGAGCATATTCAAAGGAAATGAAAAATCTGTTCACAATAAACAGAATCAACCTTCAGTTTCCCATAATCTATTTATAAATGTTTAAATCATCTAGTCAAGGCATAGCAACTTGTGGCTTAGGTGACCAATCATGCTCCAAGAACAGCTAGTAGTGAAAGACAAGGGTCATAGCAAGTAGCTCACAACTAAACAACAGACTGATATAGGTCTGTATTTGCAACTTTTGTGTATTATTTTTAGTGGAGTGTGTGTTTGGCAAACACTTCAAACAACCAACGAATTTGTGAAATGGAAAGTTTATTTGCTGTCTGGGACTGACCTCTTTCCTAGTTGAGACATTTGGGTTCCCACTCTCCTTGGAAAATTCTACCTTCCTTGCCAAGTGATTCACTTATACACAGAGAAACTAGTACGGCACCCTGGAATTCTCCCTTTAGAGATGTAGGGGAAAATTACTGGACTTGAATAGTTTGTTTTAAGGAGTCCTAAGAAGCTTGACCTGCAATACACAACTTGCTGAAGGAGTCTTGGTGACGCATGTGCATTGCTGTGGTTAAGTGAAGGCCCTAAACAAACTATCCAAACTCTAAACTCCTGCCCAGGGTACAGCAAGGTGCTATGGGCTAGGAGCAATCATGGCAGATCTCCCGTTTTGTAATTCATCACTTGGTCAACTTACAGGTGGAGTACCACTTACACTTCAGCTTGTTCCATTTAGCCTGCTCTGCCAGGATAGGAAGGAGGAACAACTACAGAGCTCAGTGAATGGTCCCATTTGGAGAACAGAGCCTTGGAAATTTCAGCCCCGACCGAAAGAGGCAAGCGTGGGAAGTGTATCTCTCTCACTGCTGACCCCAGAGCCAGCCCTAGCAGCTAGGACTGCAATGGACAGGCAGGAGTGCTGAACCACAGCTTTTGTTCATGGTACTGGGGGCAAAGGATCTGGTGTGAAGGTGAAAGGGGCATGGCCAGACAGTGGAGCCTTGTAGACAATTCTGAATTGTTTTCTAGTAACTGCAGGAATTGAGGCACTGCCCAATTGCCTTGAACTGGGGAAGAGGATAAGGTTCAGAAATTCAAGTCTGCCTGTGGAAAATACGCAGCCAGAAAAGAGGCTTGCTACAAATAGCTTCCTCAGCTCTAACCAGGCAGAAAGTAAGTGAGACAGCTGTAGCTACAATAAAATTGTGCAAAACACTTGAGTTCCAGTCATTTGTTCTAAGTAGTGCCTAATCAAGTTGGTAACTAACGATGCACTCGAGTTTTCAATGCTTTCATGTTTTAAACTTTCAAATAGACAAGTACACAATATTTAAGGAAATGCAGAAGACAAATTTGGACTGACACATACAGTAATTCCTAAATGATGGGTACTATAGCAGTGGTTCTCAACCAGGGCCCCCTGGGGAGCTGCAAACAGGTTTGAGGGGATCCCCCAAGCACGGCCAATGTTAGACTTGCTAGGGCCCAGGGCAGAAAGCCGAAGCTGTACAGGACTGAAGCCCGGGGCCCTAAGCCCCGCCACCTCGGGCTGAAGCTGAAGCCTGAGCAACTTAGCTTTGTGGGGCCCACTGTGGTACAGGGCCCTGTGCAACTGTCCTGCTTGCTACCTTCTAACGCTGTCCCTAGCTTTTATATGCAGAAAAACAGTTATGGCAATGGTGGGCTGGGGGAGTTTTTACAGTACGTTAGGGGGGACCTCAGAAAGAAAAAGATTGAGAACCCCAGTACTAAAGAACTGAGTCTATTCTATGAAAGTTGATGTTTATGAGACAAAGAAAGTGGGAGAAATAAAAATGGTAAATTTCCAGACAGATCTTTTTGCTCAGTAGTAAGGATTAATTTGACTGGTGATCTGAGTATTGTATAAGCAACAGCTTTTTTTTTTTTTTTTTTTTTTTTGAAGTTCCAAGATGTTCCGGGTTAAAATAAATGCTTTATACAGGTGATCACACACTCTTTGAGAATTCACCAGAACACAGAATCTGTTTAAGGAACACTTTCAGGTCAATTAAAGTCCAATTAAAAAAACACTCCAGAAAACCTTAAAGATTTTACATACCTAAGTGCCAAGTACTACACTTAAGCAAAAATCAAATGCCCAAATTACAAAATAGGGAATAACTGGCTAGGCAGCAGCACCACAGAAAAGGCTCTGGTGGTTATTTGGATCACAAATTGAATATAAGACAACAGTAATATGCAGTTATGACAAAGGCAAATGTCATTCTAGGATGTGTTAACAGGAGCGTGGACAAGGGGGATCCAGTGGATACAGTGTATTTAAATTTTCAGAAAGCCTTTGACAAAGTCCCTCACCAAAGGCTCTTAAGGAAAGTAAGCAGTCATGGGATAAGAGGGAAGGTTCTTTCATGGATTGGTAACTGGTTAAAAGATAAAGAGTACTTGTGGCACCTTAGAGACGAACAAATTTATTTGAGCATAAGCTTTCGTGAGCTGCAGCTCACTTCATCGGATGCATGCAGTGGAAAATACAGTGGGGAGATTTAAAAGATAGGAAACAAAGGGTAAGAATAAATGGCCAGTTTTCAGAATCGAGAGCTATAAATAGTGATGTCCCACAGAGGTCTGTACTGGGACTGATCCTATTCAACATATTCATAAATGATTTGGAAAAAGGGATAAACAGTGAGGTGGCAAAATTTGCAGATGATACAAAACTGCTCAAGATAGTTAAGTCCCAGGCAGACTGCGAAGAGTTACAAAAGGATCTCTCAAAACTAGTGACTGGGCAACAAAAAGGCAGATGAAATTCACTGTTGATAAATGCAAAGTAATGCACATTGGACAACATAATCCCAACTATATGTATAAAATGATGGGGTCTAAACTAGCTGTTACCACTCAAGAAAGAGATCTTGGAGTCACTGTGGATAGTTCTGTGAAAACATCCACTCAGTGTGCAGCAGCAGTCAAAAAAGCAAACAGAATGTTGGGAATCATTAAGAAAGGGATAGATAATAAGACAGAAAATATCATATTGCTTCTATATAAATCCATGGTATGCCCACATCTTGAATACTGCGTGAAGATGTGGTCGCCCCATCTCAAAAAAGAAATACTGGATTTGGAAAAGATTCAGAAAAGGGCAACAAAAATGATTAGAGGTATGGAATGGCTTCCGTATGAGGAGAGATGAATAAGACTGGGACTTTTCCTCTTGGAAAAAAGACGACTAAGGGGGGATATGAGAGAGGTCTACAAAATCATGACTGGTATGGAGAAAGTGAACAGGAAGTGTTATTTACTCCTTCTCATAACACAGGGGGAGAGATAGCTCAGTGGTTTGAGCATTGGCCTGCTAAACCCAGGGTTGTAAGTTCAACCCTTGAGGGGACCATTTAGGGATCTGGGGCAAAAATTGGGGATTGGTCCTGCTTCAAGCAGAGGGTTGGACTAGATGACCTCCTGAGGTCCCTTCCAACCCTAACCTTCTATGATTAAGAACTAGGGGCCACCAAATGAAATTAATAGGCAGCAGATTTCAAACAAACAAAAGGAAGTATTTTTTCACACAATGCACAGTCAACCTGTGGAACTCTTTGCCAGAGGATGTTATGAAGGCCAAGACTATAACAGGGTTCAAAAAGGAACTAGAAAAATTCATGGAGGATAGGTCCATCAATGGCTATTAGCCAGGATGGTCAGGGATAGTGTCCCTAGCCTCTGTTTGCCAGAAGCTGGGAATGGGGCACAAAGGATGGATCACTGGATGATTACCTGTTCTGTTCATTCCCTCTGGGGAACCTGGCGTTGGCCACTGTTGGAAGACAGGATGCTGGGCTAGATGGACCTTTGGTCTGACCCAGTATGGCCATTCTTATATTCTTATCTAAGACCCAGGAGGCAACTGTTCTGCATATTCAGCACAGTTGAGGCATCACCTGGAGAACTGTGTCCAGTTTTGTGTTCCCCACTTTAAGAAAGAGGTGAACAAATTGGAAAGAGTCCAGAGGAGAGTTACAAAACTGAAAAAAGGTTTAGAAAACATGACCTTTGAGGACAGATTGAATGAATTCGGCCTGTTTAGTCTAGTGAATGCTGAGGGGGGACCAGATGACAGTCTTCAAATATGTAAAAGGTTGTTATAAAGAAGAGACTGACTAACTGCTCTTCATGTCCATCAACGGTAAAACAAGAAGTAATTGGCAGCAAGAGAGATTTAGGTTGGATATTAGGAAAAAAACTATTTAATTATAAGGATAATTAAACACTGGAGCAGGCTATCTGGGAAGGTTGTAAAATCCCTGTCTTTGGAATTTTTAAAGAATAGGTTAGACAAACACCTGTCATGAATGGTCTATGTATATTTAATCCCACCTCTGCATGGGGGTGGGGTGTATGGACTAGATGACCTCTTGAGGTCCCTTCCAGCCCTATATATCTATGATTACAAGTTAGAAAGACTTCTAAAATCTTAAATACAGAAAGTATTTTATGCCTGACCTAAAGACAAAAGAGGTCTTTCACTGTGCCAAGGTGTTCACCGCTGTCATGGATCAGGCTGGAAAAAAATCTGTGCTAACACTGTTTTAAACTATGCACCCACAATAAGCTCCATCCCCAAAGTACTGGTGTGCAGATGTTCTAACTGTGATCATACATGCTCTTTGGGTTCTTCGGGCTTGAGCTCCTCCTCAGTGGGGTCTGAACACACCCATGGTCTCTGCTGGACTCTTTGTGATGGGCTCACCTCACTGCCCAGTGAGGCTTATATGCCCCACCAGGCTGTTAGAGCCTGACCCATTGTGGGGGCCTCACATGGCCCACTGGGCTCTGCTAGGCTCCTTAGGTTTGGCTTCTTGGTTGGGGTGGAGAAAGTAACAGTGCTCTCCAAACCTCATTCACTGGTAGTGCCAAAATGAGCTGTCACTCTCAATAGGTTGTGCAGATCATAACTATAGCCTCCCTTCTCCTTTTGAAGAGCCGTGATGTAGTTAATACTTTGTTATCATTGAGTACCTGAATTAGTCCCCTTGGAGATGAATGGCACAGTTCACATCTCTTAGAGCTATGGTTTCAGATTCTGCAACACAGCAGAAAGCATGGGTCTTGTTAGATTGTTGGCTGCTCCTGGATAGCAGCTGCGTAGATAGCAACTGTGACCAAGAGTGCTTTTCTAGGTGTACTTAATCCTGCCTCAATTTGGTGGTGGGGTGCATGGACTAGGGGTGACCTCTTGAGGCCCCTTCCAGCCCTATATTTCTGTGATAAATTAGAAAGTCTTCCCCCTAAAGTACTCTACCTGGAAGGAAGAGTGAGGACTTTTTCCACTTATCCAAGCCGTTGTGACTTTCAGACTAAACTACTGTAGTGTTCCCTCTGTGGGGCTATACCTTGAGATCACGTGGAAGCTGAAGTTAGACAGCTGCATTCTGGCTGCATACTAAGTAGTGTGTTTAAGCAGGAAACACTTTCCATTGTTTGGCTGGCTGCCACAGAACTCCCAGGCAGAGTTTAAGGTGTTGGTTTTGACCTGTCATGCCCTACACGTTGTAAGACACTGTTAGCCAAGAAACACTCCCCCCATAACACTGCTGCAGTTGCAATCTTTGAAGCCACCTTCCTTCTTACCTCTGCATATTAGGAAAACACAGTGTAGTCTAGTGCATAGGGCATTGCTCTGATGTCAGACGACCTAGGTTCTTTTTCCAGCCCAGTCACTCATCTGCTGTGACCTGGGGGGCAAATTGCTTGATCTCTTTGTGTCTCTATTTCCCCTCACATTCCTTGCCTCATCTATTTAGACTGTAAATTCCTTGGGGGCCGGGAACTGTCTCTCACTATGCATTTGTAGGGTGTTTAACAGAATGGAGGCCCAATTTTAGTTGGGGCCTGCAATCACAACCGTAACACAAATAATAAAAACAGGAAAAGGGCCTGGTTCCTAACCCCCTGTACATTTAATATTTAACTTTTACACCCATTTTACAAAGTGCACCTAGAGGCAATCTCACCCACAACCAGTACAGTTTATGAAGAACTCAGGAGGGTGTCCCACGGTGGTTTAGGTAGATCAGATTAAGCCGACGAATTTGGTGGGGGAGGGGGTCTATAAGAAACTATGAGACGATAACATTCTTGCACTGAAACTAGGACTGCCATGTTCCCAATGCAAGTCATTGGGAAATGCTGATGAAACAATCACCACGGAGTTAAATGAAATGTGCCCCTTGATCTGTTACACTTATTAAAATATAGGTCAGAATTTTCAGGAGCATTTAAATCCCACTGGAAGCCCATGGGACTTAGTAATGACGGGTAAAAATTTCAAAGTTGCTGAAGTGCCTTAGGCACCTAAGGAATATACAGTAGCCATTCTTAAAAAAGACTCACTTGCATTAAATAGGGACCTTTTCACAATACCAGGAAGACAAGGGACATTTACCTGAGGCCACAATACGGGCTACATTTCTACCCCTTTTTATATTTTCTCTTCTATAAAAACCAAACTAGCGTTAGAAAACAACAGAGTGTTTAATGGTCTCTTTAAAACAAGACCCCGCTCAAACTTTACAAAGCAATTTACTTGTAGAAAGGCAGAGAACTAAAAAGCTTCTGCTGAAAGAGAACAAATGGGTAAGTCATAAACATATAACACTATATTTACACTTATAAAACAAATGAATATTTTAGATCAGGGTTCGGAAACTTTGTTGAGAGCCTTCCTATGTACAGGAAAAAACCCCCAAAAAACTAAACGCAATTGCACTTCCCCATAGTTTACTACAACAACACAAAGAACTGAAAACCCTATACTTTCCAAGAATATGAGTAATGAAGTACAGCAGCTTAGATCAATATAATTATAATAAGAGTGGGTGTCAAAAGCACTAATGTTATTTCCCAAAGCACCTTTCATGTTATCTCACAGTTCTGTTCAAAAAGATTACACCTCACAGCCGCTAAAATGAAACTGCACCCAACATTCTAGGACATCGTAACATTCATTGACTGTGTGATACCTCTCCTCACCCCCCTTCTCAAATTCCCAGGGGCCCAGGGATTAAGATAGCAAGGCTCACTCACACTGGGCTCACAGGCAGCGGGGCCCCCTTTAGTGCAGTGGGCTTGGTGCACAGGAGCTGCGGGCAGAGCATGGCATTCAGAGGTCTGCCAGCACCGTGAGCTCCATGTAGGCAGGAAGTCAATGAGGATGCTGAGCTGGTAGCTGGGACTGACCACAGTTGTCGCAGTTCCCAGGGCAGGGAGAGTCAGACCCAAGGTAGGACCATCACTGGCTGGGACCAACTGGTTACTCTCCAGCTGTACCAGTACCACATGGGAGGCAGTGCATCACCCCAAGCAGGAACCACCAGGGTGTTGGCTTTCCCCGGGACCTGACCCAACCAGTCAGAGGGACTATGTGCCTGCAGTAGCTCCTCCCCCATGCGAGCCGTCGAGCTTTAGCACTGGGGAATGGGGAAGAAGATGGCACTAAGAGCCTCCACAGAACTAATGGCCCACTTCACACAAAAAGAAAAGGAGTACTTGTGGCACCTTAGAGACTAACCAATTTATCTGAGCATAAGCTTTCGTGAGCTACAGCTCCCTTCATCGGATGCATTCAGTGGAAAATACAGTGAGGAGATTTATATACACACAGAACATGAAAAAATGGGTGTTACCATACACACTGTAAGGAGAGTGATCACTTAAGATGAGCTATTACCAGCAGGAGAGTGTGGGGTGGGGGGAGGGGAGAGGGAAAGAAAACCTTTTGTAGTGATAATCAAGGTGGGCCATTTCCAGCAGTTAACAAGAACATCTGAGGAACAGTGGGGGGTGGGGGAGAACACCCATTTTTTCATGTTCTGTGTGTATATAAATCTCCTCACTATATTTTCCATTGAATGCATCCGATGAAGTGAGCTGTAGCTCACGAAAGCTTATGCTCAAATAAATTGGTTAGTCTCTAAGGTGCCACAAGTACTCCTGTTCTTTTTGCGAATACAGACTAACATGGCTGCTACTCTGAAACCACTTCACACAGTGGCTGCTGCCATGATGGGGGCACCAAAGAGGAAATGAACAGCTGTGGCAGACTGGAAAGAGAACCCTTCTGGTAAACCCAGTTTGCCCAACCCCACTGCCCAGGGATGAGTGATGGCTCAGTGGCAAATGTAGGGGAGCCTCTGGGATACCGCAGTGCAGCGCCGAGGTGTGGCCAGGGGCCTTGGAAATGGAGGTGAGCCCCAATACCATTGCAGGGCAGGGTTGAGATGGGGAGACACATGGGGTGGAGGGGAGTCCCTAGAATACTGTAGATGGTGCTTCCGCCAAAGAGGAAAGCACAGGGGGAGATGGAGGAGCCCCAGCTGAGCTGGAGAACAGGGCATGGGAGAGGATGAGGGGAATGAGAGGTGCTGGGATGCTGAGGGGAGAAATATGGGGAAGCAGGAAAGCCGCTGAGCTGCTGTGGGCAGGGCTGAGCTGGGGAGCAGAGCACTGGATGGAGCAGAGAAGCCCCTGCAAGCTGCTTCCCCTGGTGCTCATGGCCCCCTGGGAAGAGCTCTGGCTCCTTCTGCCCTACCCCCAGGATGAGCACAACTCTGAATCTGCTCCAACAGTACTACACTCCTAGTCAAAAGATAGGCAACTGGTGTCTTTCCTGGTGCACACCCATGTCTCCCCAGAGGCATGCCCCATAGTTCGTGCATATCTGCGCTATATGCAATACTTACTGCACTGGAAATAATAACCTCCCCTATTTAAAATGTCTCAGTTGATAGATTAAAATCCTGGCATGGTTTTCTGAGGTTAACAAATCACAGCTAATCACGGATATTGTCCAAAATACTACTCCAGCAGCAGGAGGAGTGTCCCTAAAGTGGTGGTGAAAACGGCTTCAATTATAATTAAGGCTAAGATTATGTCACGGAGGTCACAGATTCCTCAACTTTCAGAGACCTCCGTGACATTTCCCAGCCCCAGGGAGGCAGGCTGGTGCTGACACCCGGAGCTCCAAGCTCCTATACGCGGTGGGGAGACCTGCAGCTCCCAGCCACCGCGGGTGGCAGGTGCTGGACCCCCCTTCTGCAGTGGGGCTCGGGCTGTCGTTCCCCCTCTCCCCACCCCGTCAGACCCATTTTGTCATGGTTATTTTTAGTAAAAGTCAGAGGTCACAGGCTACTGTGAATTTTTGTTTATTGCCCGTGACCTGTCATTGACTTTTACTAAAAATAACCATGACAAAACCTTAACCTTAATTATAACCCAAACAGGATGCACCAGAGCAGTGGAGAAAGCGGCTCTGGTGGCACTCATTTAAGTGCTAAGGAAAGACAGCAATGAAAGCCATCATGCCGTTTGGTGTGCTGGCTGGGTCTGGCAAGGGAAGTAAGATTAGAAGAAGAAAAAGTAAGCGTTAGTCTGAAAGGCTATGAACTTGGGATCATACATTCTATTAAAACAGTTTAAAAAGCCCCATTTTAAGTCTAAGCTACCATTGCATCTCAGGTTAAACAAACTAACCAGTCTAACTTTGCTCTGATGGCTTAGCGCAACACAAGAAACCCTCAAAAGAATTACAGCTGTAATACAGTTACTCTGGAATTTGTAGAGTGAACTTCAGTTCTCTAAACAGGCAGACCCTGGAATTTATAAAATGTAACCACTAGGGACAGTAAAAACCCTCCTCCTACAAACTGCTTGTATACATTTTTATTTGCAACATTTTCAGTTCTTTCAACCAAATTTCAGCTTCCCATCTCTGCACTATTCTAAATATCAAATATTGATCACTTACTTTCAGCTTGTGGTAGAACAGTTCCTATACCTCAATACGAAGGCGCTGGTAGGAAACATTTCCTGATAGTGAATAGGAAGTGCAGTAATTCTTGAGATCTGCAATTTCTATTGTATTAGACCAAGTTATCTAATTAGACTATTAAATTTACAATGGTTATATTTAGTGTGACTGGATATTTTATCAATGATCCATCTACCCTGAGATTTGTGTAACACTTACACTGAACCTCCCTAAACTGCTGTTCAATATATCTCAATTATTAAATTTAGATCTTACTTTGCTTCTGCTCTCAAATTCTTTCATCTTCTGCCTGACAGTAGGGCAAGCATGGATTTAACATGATTTTTTCTAAATTGAAACTAAGTATTTTTCCTCATGCATATGTCATAAGGAAATCTGGTATAGCCAGCATCTTTTCGTGCATACAAGTCTAAGCTGGAATTCTAGTTAGCCACGTTAGCCACAGGGAGAATGACTTCACGCTATCTTATTGTTCACAAATAAGTATTTACCACACTGTGTTTGCCTAGAGAGGCAGTTTTTAAAACACAATCTATATTAGCAAGAGAATCTTGTGTAAAGTGGTCAGGAAGTACTATTTGAATTTAAAATAGGGTTTGAGGTGAATTACATTTCAATATTTGTTAATTATAGCAAAATATTTCTGAAGGCAGGAGGAGTACCTGTCACGTTTGTCTAATCACTGAGATATGCTACCAGCTTCTGCTTCCTCCCTGTTATCAACACACCTTAATGAAGTTGAAACAGGGTATGTCTACACTGGCAAGTTTCTGCTCAACAAGTTATACCACTTTTATTAAAGCGCTGGAAATAAACCGCTGTTGCGTGTCCACCCCGTGCTCCTTGTGACGGTAGAGCGCATCCACATTAGCAGCTCTTGCAACGGCAAAGAGAGCAGTGCATTGTGGTAGCTATCACACTGTGCAACTGGCCACAGGGTGCTTTGGGAAAGGTTTGCAATGCCTCTTACATGGAGCAGGCACAGCGTCATATGATGCAGGTTTCCCAATCCCATTGTTCCATGGGCATCCTACTACATTGCCAGCTGCTTTCCAACTGAAGTGGGGAGGGAGGGGGGACAGAGTGTGTGACAGGGAGTGTGTATGTGTATGGAGGAGGGGGGGAGAGACAGTGTGTTTTGGGGGACAGAGAGTGTGTCAGCATGCTGTCTTGTAAGTTCAGACAGCGGCAGGAAGCAACCAGTCCTGAGGCAGGGGGAGAGGGAAACCCCGAAATCAGCCCCCCGCCTCCCTCCCCAGCTCTCTGCACAGCAATCTCTCTCTCTTACACACACACAACACACACCTGCCTCTGTGTTCAACACCACGAGCATTCCACATTAATGGTTTGCTCTGTGTCCCGGAGGAGATCAGCACAGCACACAATGGCTGTCAGAAACAGAGCTTTGAAAGGGGAGGGGCACACGTCTTCAAAACAATGAGCAGAGCAGCCACTTGAGGGATTATGGGCCATACTGGAGGCCAATTGATTGCTTTCTGCACTGCAATGTGTTTACACTGCCAATACAGTGCTGGAGCGTCTGTGCTTTAAGGCTTACGACTCTCGTGGAGTTGTTTTTTTTGCAACGCTGCAACTGAGGAGTATTTGTGCACTAAGTGGCTTGGCAGTGTGTACACCTTGGGAGTTACACCGCAGAAAGCTGCTTTACTGCACAGGAACTTGCCAGTGTAGACAAGGCCTAAAACCAAGTATAACAGCTATACCTTTCATAGTCTAGAAAGGTGACTAGGAAAGTGAACCAATGAACGTACCCTCCTCTTCCCACACAGCATTGCCTTATATCAGAATAAAAGAGTACCGGAAACAGATGTCAATATTGAAACAGCTACTGATCATGAACAAGTGCTAAGTTACCATTTCATAGTAACCAGGAACTAAAAAAGGAAGAGCCAGAGTAAACAGCCATCCTTGTTAGTAAATGCACCAGAGACAACAGTTTATCCATTACATCTACTGTAGTTAAGTAGGAATTAACACAGAACCCATGAAACTAACAGTAGCTAATATCCTAAGAGAAGTCAGGAAGAATGACAGTGATTGTGTCCTATCATCCCCTGCAAAATTATTCTCCTTCTACATTTAACTTTGTTTGTGGTACCCCGCCACACACACATTTCACCTGGGTTTTTCCTGTAAAATTTCTTTTCCAGCTTTCCTATGTCTGACCATCTCCTTCTCTTTTCTTTTGTCATTCTTGCTTTTCACCTCACTCTTATTCTTCTTACTTTCTTTCTCCTTTCATTCATAGAATCATAGAAATGTAGGGCAGGAAGGGACCTCAAAAGGTCATCTAGTCCTAATTTCTGATGTTCCACCAATTTTCTTCCTGTGTTTACTATGTTCTTACACCCAGATATCCCCCAGGTGATTTTACTAAGTACATGAAGAGCCAGAATGTGCATTTTCTCAATTTCTATTTCTATTAAAACCCTTCTACTACCATGTGCTTTTTCTGATCCCTGATAGCATTAATACACATCAGTGCATAAAAATTAGAAACATTCAGATTTTTTATGTATACATTTACAGTTTTTAATTTCTTCCCATTTTATAGCTTTAAATTACTACAAGAAGATGTTAGGATTCTGGTTTTGAAAATTTTGGCCAATGTGTATACGAAAAGCACAAAATAACTTTGGTCATGTATTGAAAGTCTAAATTACTTTTCATTGTTAACACTGAAATAATTTTATTTTTAAGTGACAAAGATTTTATGTCACTAAGAGAATTTTTTTAAATCGAGGTACAGTTTTTACCCCGATGATGCAAACACTTAATGCACACATTTAATTTTAAGCATGAGTCATCCATTGACTTCACTGGGTCTATTTCATTTTACTCAAGTAACTACCTGTGCTTAAGTGTTTGCAGCATCAGCGCCTTAATATTCAACATCTTTTAGCCTATAGCTAGAAAATGTTAGAGTCTTAGAGAATTCAAGTAAGAGACCAACTAGTAATGGCATTCAAAACCAAAACCAAAAAACTCAACATTTATAATTGAGTTCATTATACATTTTAGTATAAAGTTACAACACCACAATTTTTCAAATTAATTTTACAATGCTAAATCTGATTTAAATTAATGATTAAAAAAATAAATCATGTGATTTAAGTTGCTCAACTCTGACATACACACAGAGCAGACATGTCTACAAAGTTGTTCTCTCTCCCTCTACTGCCATTTTCCAAAGCCATGGGTCAGGTCTCACAGATGCTAATTTAAAGCGGAGCAGACGCTAATTTGAAAGCGGTCAATTGATGTCCATCTCAAGATACCTTTAAACTTTACAGTCTTTACATAAAACAAAACAGTCTTTCACTAGCCCACTCAAAAAGGAGCAGTCCGAGTCAGGCCCTGGCCAGGCCAGGCCCAGCTGGAGGAGGAGATCCTATGCCCCCTGTCCCAGCTTCACCCAGAATTGCCCACTGGAGGAAACAGCCAGCCCTTTTTAAAAACCTTGTCCGCTGAGACCTGATTGACTTCTGCCCACTCTCTAGCCACTGGAGGACTAATTCTCCTTGGTTCCACCAGTGACTGAACCATGGCGGTCTCGCTAGGCAGTTTTTGGGAGTCTAAACTCACTGCTCTTTCTCCCCCATCAAAAGGACACCTTCTTCAGGCTGGGTGCACAGGCAGCAAGACCTCCAGCAGGGAGCATCAAATGCCTGGTACATACCATCACAGGTGACATGAACAGGCCTGGCAGGGCAGAGATCTCATCACACCCCTGAAACTAATGCCTCTACAACAGCCAGTCAAAGCCAGAATCGGAGATACTGTAGTAGGTAAATGAACCCAGACTATCTCAGAGTATGTCTACACTGAAAAAACAACAAGAAAGGAACAAAGAAAGAATGAAAGAAACAAAAACCCCATCTATGACAGCGAGTTGCAGAGCCTGGGTCTACAGACTTGGGATAACACTTCAGCACTATAAATAACAGCGTAGATGTTCCTGCTTGGGCTTTGAAACCCAGCGAGGGAGGTGGGTCTCAGAGCCTGAGTGGGAATGTCTACACTGCTATTTGTAGTTCTGTAGCATGAGCCTGAGTCAGTCAAGCCAGGTTTGATACTCACTGAAGGGTGGTTTTATTTTATTGTAGTGCAGATGTACCCCCGTGAGCCTAGTGAGAAGCAGAGTGGCCATTCTCCCAAGGATTTATAATCCCAAAAGATTTATGAATAGATACTAGACAAAGTTAAGAACAAGCATGTGTCCTCAAAACCAAAAGCAATAATGCTGCACAGGTACCCTCTCTGGGAACAGCGTAATGTTTTAAAATCTCGTTCTAGTGACAGGTATTCTCAAAGATACAGATTGCCTCTTTACAGGTAACTTGAACAAAAAATTCCAAACCTGATGATGTATTTACACTTCTAGTTCAACTTCAGAAAGCTGCCTGCATCTCAAGTCAGGTGAAAAAGACTCCGCAGAAAAGATGAGTGTAGTGTTGATACTTTGTAAAATTGTTTTCTTGTTCTGGTGATAGTTTGATACATTTGATAGATTTTGATCTTCTCTTTATAATTGCACTTGTATCATGGGGGGAAAGGATTGAGATAAAGCAATCTGGATACATAAACTTTCAGGATTAAACCACCAAACACTGCGCTGTAGTCTTGCTTTACCAGGTAGTTACAATAATATACATTTATTCCTGCCCATCCATCCCATCTGCAGCTGGATATTTTCTTCTAGGCTCCTCTTTCCCTTTAAGTCACTCAGCAGTGAAGAATCACCCATGATGTATTTTGTAGTTTGCTAGTTTCCTCAACAATTTCAATCACAGAAGTAGAGTTTGTCAGAGGAGCTATTAAGTAAAGTGTTGTTCTGAGCTAGCCTCAGGGTCTGGAGTGTTGGGAGTGGTACTAATTATTGTTGCTATGCCAGCTCTGGGAAAAGCCTTAACACACTACTCTGTAGTTACACTAAGAAATACTTTCAATTCTGTGATTCTAATAGAGATGGAAAGAAGCTATCAGGGCATCTAAGTCCAACTTCCTGCCAAAGGATTGTTTGCTAAAGTGAATTGTCTAGTGCTATGTCCAGTCTTGTTTAAAATGTCTCAAGTGATGGGGCTTCTTCCACTTCCCTTCAGGATCTCTGTTAACTCCTAACAAAGCAAGATGCAGCCCAAAATACATTTATACAGTCTGAGGAACACCTGAGAGGGAAAGCAAAGGATACAAACAGTTTTGGAGATTTCCTAAAGCATTTTGTCCTCTGGAGGTAGAATACCAAGACTTGATGGACACCCAGAGAGTGGGGTTTTCGGTCCTCTTTGGTGGCATGCAGCTTGGATAGAAGACAGTTAAGTGGATGACCTGGCTTAGATGAAATTCTGAGATTGCTTTTGGGATGAATTTGGGGTGTAATCTCAGAGAAACTACGTCTCTGTGGAAGACTGTGTAAAGCGGGTCAGCCATAAGGGCCCCCAGCTCACCTACTCTTCTCACTGAGGTGATTGCATCCAGAAAGGCCACCTTCATAGATAGATGAGTGACGGAACATGAGACTAAGGGGTCAAACAAAGCCTTTGTTAATGCCAATAAGACTATGTTGAAGTTCCCAAACAGGGTAGGTTTCACTATTAGAGGAAAGGTTCTGATAACTCCCTTGGGGGAAAACGAACTGTAGTGGTATTGGTGAAGACCAAATAGTTATTCACTGGAGTGTGAAAGGTGCTAATAGCTGCCACAAGGAGCTGAGAGATATACCAAGTTTTTAGAAAGAGGAGGTAATCCATCATAGTATGGGGCTTGGCACCCTCTGGGCGTAACTGATAATGCTGGCACCCAGTGTAAAATCTTTTCAATTCTGCTGTATAGCATTTCCTTGTTGGATCTTTCCTATTATTACTAAGGGATTACTAAATAGCACGATGTTAGAAGGAGGGATGTTGGGTTGGAGTGTTTCATTTTTCCATTGTCCTAAGTGAATAGGTCTGGGAAAAGCTGAATATGGATGCTTGGGCAAGAGGAGATCTGGAGAATATTCGGGAACCAGAATTGTCGGGGCCACCATGGAGCAATCAGGATCTACAAAGCTCCATCTTGTTTGATTTTCCTCAGAATTTGAAGTAAAAGAAGGATGGGAGGAAATGTGTGGATCAGCTGTTCCCACCACTGAACTAGAAATGTCTCCTCGAGCTACATGGGGCAGTAAGTTGGGCATTTCTTTTCCTCTTGAGACACAAATATCTCAAGAGGGGGATCCCTCCTGCTGAAAGATGCTCCCTACCACCAAGTTGTGTAGTTCCCACTTGTGTCTGGAGAAGCGTCTGCTGAGGCTGTCTGACAACATGTTGTTTACCCCTGGATGGTGCAATATTGAGAGGGTAATCTAGTGGCAAATGTACCAGTTCTAGAGATTGACTGTTTCTGTGCAAAGAGGGTGGACCTTGCCTCCCTGTCTGTTCATATAGCGAACTGCTGTCATGTTGTCTTGAACATGACTTGAACGTACGAAGTCCGAGTGAACAGCAGGAATTATTTGCATGCTTTGAGTACTGCATGCAGCTCCAGAAGGTTTATGTACAACTGGGATTCTTGATAAGTCCAGATACCTTGTGCTACATGTTCATCCAAATGGCTCCCCGCTCTCATATGGGGGTATCTGTAACCAATCTTTTTGTGGGTAGGGGAGGGATAAAGGGAACCCTCATATGCAGTGTCTCCCTGCTGTGCCATCAGGAGAGAGAAATCAGAATACTGTGGGAGAGCAAGATCGGTTTGTCCAGACTGTGCTTGCTTGGCACACACTGTTACCAAGCCTGTAGACAAAAGCAAAGTCTTGCAAAGGGTGTCACATAGGTATACGAGGCCATGTGACTTAGAAGAATGAGACAGGTTTGAACGGTCATCGGGGACCTCAACTGAAGTGGAGTGATGAGATCGTTCATAGCTAGGAATCTGTCCTGAGGCAGGTGTGCTCTGGCCCCAGTTGAGGGTAAGTGTTGCCCCAATAAAATCTAGTCTGCATGGGAACTAAAATGGACTCTTCTATATTTACTTGGAGTTCTAAGGAGAGCAGGAGACTGAGTAGGGTCTGGGTTGTCTGTACTTCTTGATAGGACTTCGCTGTGAGCAACCAGTCATTGAGGTAGATGAACTCTGATGACTGAAGTGGGCAGCCACTACTGATAACACCTCTGTGAATAGCCTCAGTGCCACTGAGAAGCTGAAGGGGAGCACTCTGTACTGTTAATGGTGTAGGCCCACAGTGAATGTCAGGAATCTCCTGTGTGCAAGGTGAATGTTTTATGGAAATAAGCCTCCTCTAAATCAAGAGTGGTGAACCAGTAGTGAAGGGACCATAGAAGCTGGATGATCATTCTGAACCCCCTGTGGAGGATGAGGACATTCAGCTGTCTGAGGTCTATTATGGGCCTCCAGCCTCTTTTCTTCTTAGGGACGAGGAAATACCTTGAGTAAAAACCTTTTCCTTTGTGCTCAAGAGATACCAGTTCCATGGCTTCCAGGAAGAATAGGTACTCTGTTTCTTTTTGGGGTATCTTCTCATAAGAATGGTCCCTTAACAGAAACAGGGAAGGGGATTTTGGAGGGTGGGAGAGAGAGGAACTGTATCATGTAACCATCTATCAGATGTTATGTGGTGCCAAGCCTGGGAAAAAATGAGCTAGTTGGCCACCATATGGGATACAGGAGTTCTGAACATGCAAATGTTGTTGGGGGACTGATCTGCAGCTCTCAAAAGTCCTGCCAAAAGGATTTCTTGGTAAAAGGCAGGGGCTGGAAGGAGAATAAAGGGGGGACATTAGGCTTACTATGCTGGATTTCCTGATGCTTCCTTGGCAGCCCACAAGCCCTCTGATGATAGAATGGTTGAGAAGCTGGTTGTTGTCTGTAGGATTGAGTCTTGGGCAATTTCCTCCACAGTGCTGAGATACAGATACTCAGCAAGTGAAGGGTTGTTCTTGAATCTTTGAGGAATAAAATGACTCACCTCTCTTTTCGCTGAATCGGTTATTTCCCTCAAAGGGCAGACCCTCCACAGTAAATTTGACCTCTTTGGGAAAGCCAGTGGATTGGAGCTAAAAAGGCTTTCTCATGAGTA
This sequence comes from Natator depressus, assembly GCF_965152275.1. Taxonomy (NCBI): domain Eukaryota; kingdom Metazoa; phylum Chordata; order Testudines; family Cheloniidae; genus Natator; species Natator depressus. Next base: position 242,079,536 of record NC_134235.1, on the reverse strand, counting down.
TGGAAGTTGCCATTTGGTGGGAAGCTTTATCTGCTTCTTCGACTGACACCTTGAGTGCTGAGTGCTAACCTAGCTAGCAATTTACCCTCATTGATAACGGTTTGGAACAGAAGTCTATTTTCTTGTGGGAGTGTTTTGGTGAATTCAACGCATTTATTGTAATTAATAAAATCATATTTAGACATTAAAGTTTGGTAGTTCACTATGTGAAACTGTAAGCTCACTGAAGTGAAGTTCTTTCCCCCCAAAAGGTATACACATTTGGCCTCCCTCTCAGAAGGTGTAGAGCTGGAGTGGTGTTACTTATTCCTTTTGGTGACACCTTGCAGAGCTAGAGATCTGAGAATATGTATTCTCTAGCCTCTTAGATGGCACAAACCATTTCTTCTCCATTCTCTTCAGCAAGTGGCTGGAGTACACCAGACTGTCTTGGCTGGTTCTTAGACAGTCTCATTAGTTAGCATTGCCATCTTACTGGGACCAGTGCTCTGGAGGATGTCTAGTAGCTTATGAGGGGTGTCGTGCACCCAGGGACTTCAGTAAGGCCAGTGTGAGGGTCTGTAGGGCAAATGGGGCGGGCCCCAAGAAGGAGGGTACCATTGATTCTGAGGTGTGTAATCTCTCCTCGAAGAGATAAAAGGTGCCCATGAAATCTTGGAGTCTCTGCTGGGGATGAGCCCCTGTCTTGATGGGAGTGGTGAAGCTTTCCCACAGAAACTGGACACTGAGGAGGAGGCAGATACAATGTTGATGGGTGGTGCTATTGGTACTGGAGGTCTTCTTATGACCTGTCTGGTTGATGGTACTAGTAAGTGGCGAACTGATGGTGCAAAGACATGCTTGTTAGGACTGGGTCCAACAGTACTGGTGATTCGGGGTCAGTGTAGATATTAATGTCCTCCAGGGTAGTATATCTAGTCTCTGAGATGAGCAGACTGGGCTTCTCTCCCTTGATGATGTCAGCAGTACTGGCTTACGGGTCATGGTCTTCAGTACAGAAAGCTCCTTCTCACTCCACGTCTGTACCACTGGCATAGGAAGCATTTGCTGTCTTCTTTCCCTTGGCAGTATTGAGGAGTACCCGATCCTTCGGCTAGGGCGATTTTCGAAGTATTCTTGCTTTTTGGTCCTTGGAAACCAGTCCTGTGCTCCTGGTAAGCTCCTAACACTCCCATACCTGGGCATGGAATCTCACCTGACAGAGGGTGTTGGAGAGGTTGTCCTCTTTTTTGGATGAGGATTTAGAGGGTTTTTTTCTCATGCTTCTTGTAAGAGTGTTTTCTCTTACCCTTCTTGTAACCTTTCCTGCTTCCGGACAAGTGGCACAACAGTTCTTCAGATACTTTCAAAAAGGTGCAAAAGAAACCAGGGGGCCAGAAGCTCAGCTTCAAAGAAGGGGCATCCAGAACTTCAAATATTAAAAAGGCATGAAATATTTTTACCCTAAAATATCTATGAGTGTGCGGAATTCATGTTTTGTTGGCATTTTCCGATTTGTACTTAAACAACAATTATTTAATCGTTAGGCTCCTGTGTGACCTCAGGCAAGTCACTTAATTTCTCTGCAGCTCAGGTCTCCTCTGCAAAATAGAGATAATACCCCCTACCTCCCTGTTTCTATCTTGTCTATTTTAAATTGTAGCCCAATGTTTTCTAATTCTCTGCCTCCACAGGTCTGGCTCAGAAAAAAAGGCTCAACATATAAGGACAACTTCAATAAAAATTAATATTGGCAAATATTGACATTTTGCTGTATTCTTCCATGCATTAGAGTATGCTTTATTTGCCTTTATTAAAACACTGAGATGCTTTTGAAAATACCTTCTCAACTTAACATTCATACCCTCTTCTCCAACCTTTCCCAAGGTCAGATTTGTGAAGTTGTCACACTTTCACCATCACAATCCCTATCTTTCCTCATTTTTCAGAAAAGAAAAGCGTAAAAAAATTGCCATGAGACCAATTCAGTGGTCAGGTCACCCTCCACTCTAAGTTAAAGAGCAGAGGCATTTACGGCAGGTTAACAGTCACCAGGTATCTTCACAGGGCTTTTTGCAGAATTCAGCATGAGGAGATGTCATTGAAACCAAATTAAAAACATCAGATCATTGCTGCATTTTTCTTCAGAATGTTGCAGTGCTGCTCATATTCCACATACTTCAGAGAAGGCTATAAAGAGAACACTCTTCTGGTAAGAGACTTATAGGAAGAGAAGGGCTGAGTCCTAGAGGAAATCTCCACTACAATAAGCCATTTCTTGCAAGAACAGGACTAGCAGTTTTTACTTGAGTCTAGCACATTTTACTTGAGTCTAGCACATATGACTACACTCTGTTTTTGACACTGAAAGAAAGATCTGAACAGTTGTTTAAAAGAACAGGAATGTCACTAATTTTCTTAAATAATTAGTGAGATTTTATATACTTTTAGATTCTTATACAATTAGTCAGAGATCTCCCTCCCATGCCCAAATATTGCACTATTTTTAAGCTAGGCACATTGCTCAGAAAGGAGCCAAATGACTGCTGCAGGCCAGTGAAGCTTAGTGTGTCCAGCTGTACAGCCCATTGCCCCAGAGGAAACCACTGACACAGCACCCTTAGTTCTATTCCATGAATCATTCAACAGTCAGCTCCGGAGTGAGCAGAGGCTCTGGTCCTGCAGTGAGGGCAGGCAGAAGAGGAAGAACAAAAACCTGGAGGAAAATTGAAAGATTATGAATACTGTACTGTATTATACAAGACACAGCAGGGCCTGCAATTTGTATTTTATTATAATCTGTGGCGCAATCTGTAAAAAAAAAAAAAAAAAAAAAAAAAGCAGAAATCCAGTCTAAGTTTTAAATCAGAGCACCATGATCCCTCTTTAGGTGCCTAAGTCCATCATTTTGTCCTAAAGATAGTTTCAAAACCATTGCTCAGCTGCTGCCTCACTTCTAGGTGCCTTAATTTCAGCTGGTCAGCATTTACAAATCCACCTAAACTGCCTCACAGCAGGGGTGCTGGAACAATTTGTATAGTGGGAGTGCTGAGAGCCATTGAACCAAACTGTAAACCCTGTAGATAATGGAAACCCCTTCAAGCCAGGGGATATGGCAGCTCCCCCAGCATCCCCTATTCCAGCACCTATGCCCCACAGCTAATGAGCTGCTTGGAGCGCTATCTAAGGGGGAAGCCCTGGTGGCCCAGAAGTGGGATTATCATATTAGGCGGGGGAATGCCTATCCCACCAGCGGGGATGAATCCTGTAGGTGTGCTCTGTGATACCTGTCACAAAAGACAGCCAGGCGTAAGCAGCGCTGATGTGTCTTCAGCCTAGTAGTTCAGACAGTCATCTGAGATGTGGGAAACCTGGGTTTAAATTCCTGCTCCTAATCCGGGAAAGCAGAGATCTGAACACAGGTCTCTCACATCCCAGGTCAGGGATAGGTTAGTGAGTGTCTATTGCACAAGTCTGGGTTTCAGCTGCTAAGGCTGAGATTACATAAGCAGCTGACCTGGTTGAGGCACCTAGCTCCTGGAGGTGCTGCATGGCTGGGGATCCCCAAAATGGAGGGAGGCATCTATTGCTGACCAGTGTCTAACGTCCCAGATCAATGGGAATTAGGTGCCAAAATACCTTAGATCTAGATCTAAGGTAGATCTAGACCTAACCTTGGTCCCTTTCCTCTGCATTCCACTCCTGGCTAGCTCAGGAGAAGCCCCACTCAGCTTGCTGGCTTCTGAGAATTTGTTCCTTAGGTGCTTAACTCCCCCCTTGCATTGTATGGGGAGCCTGGGCAACTAAGCTGGGACTGAGAATTCCACTGGGTCGCAACATTCAATGCTCAGCGTTGCAAAGCCTAAGTATCTTTGTGGATCTGGCCCCTGTCCTTTGATGCATCCACTTTCTTAGAGGTGCGCCTAAGATTTAATGCATTAGACTTACAGCTAATGTCAGAGAGATGTGAGTATGGTGTCTGGTTGTAATAACAGAGAAGTCACTCTCAGAAATGGCTGCCAACCTGCCTTATTACTTCCTAGACACTGTAAAAGGGGTAGGATTGAGACCAAAGGAGAAGGAAACAGAGATTATTCAACAAACTCTAATATAAATTAAGTACAAAAGGGGAGGTTAAAAAGAGGGAAGTTCTGAGCTCTCATTTAGCAAAGAATCCAGATGTTCAGAACAAAGTTAAACAAGGAACATGAATAAATAAATAAAGGACATGAAAAGAAGAAATTCTTTAATTGCCTAACACTAATGGCTAGGAGCCTGGGTAACAAACAATAGGAATTAGAACTGCTTATTTATGAACATGAATTTGATCTAGTTGGTATTAGTGAAACTCGATGGGATGATTCACCTGCTAAAATATGAAAATCTATGGTTATAACCTATTTAGGAAGGATCGAGTGAGTAAAAAGGGAGGGGGACTAGCTCTCTGTGTCAAAAATGGCATTACCTGTTTCCAATCACTGATAACTTGGAAGAAAATGATCTTGAAAGCTTATGGATCAATGTCCTAACATCTAAAGCACAAGATGGGGTGTTTGTTAGGTTTACTATGGCCTACCAAATCAGTCTAGATAACCAGCTCTATAAGTACCTTCCTACAATATGTGGTGGAATGACCAGCTCTGTAAGTACCTTCCTACAATATGCGGTGGAATAAAATTGTGAGATCATGGGGTATTTTAATTTGAGTGAGATATGCTGGAGATCTCATGCTGGAGATCTAACGCTGCCAATACATTCTTGGAATTTGTAAATAATATAAATAAGAATTTCCTAAATCAAAAAGAGTTGCAACCAACACAGAGGCATTCTATATTAGACCTAGACTTGACAGATTAAGAACTGATTGCACAACTAAAAATTAATGATAGTTTAGGTACAAGTGATCATGACTTGATTATATTTGTTATGTGCAAACAGAATAAAGTCTAAATCAATAATATATATAGTTGGTGTTTTAAAAAGTCCAATTTCACAAAGCTGAAAACAACGAGACAAATCAGATGGGAGGAACAATTTAATCAGAAAAATGTGAATAATAATTGGGATTTGTTTAAGAACACTAATAGATGCCCCAAAAGCTACAAATCGAAAAGAAGGCCATACTGGTTAAAAGACCTACCTGGTTTAGAAGTGAAGTCAACCAAAAAAAAAAAATGTAACAAGTGGAAGAAAGGGGAAGTTCATAGGAATTGTAGAAAATTGATAAGGAAAGGAAAAGGATACAAGGAAAAAGCTATGGTCAGCAAAGTTAAGGACCATAAATATATTAGGAACAAAAAGAATACTGACAATAGTATTGGGTCCATTACTCAATGGAAATGGTAAAAGTATCAGTAACAATGCAGATAAGGCAGAAGTGTTTAATAAATATTTCTGTTCTGTATTTGGATAAAAACCGATGATGTAATCATCATATGATAATGATAACATTCCTTCCATTCCATAGTATCTCAGGAGATTGTTAAAACAGCAGCTGCTAACATTAGACATTTTGAAATCAGCAGGTGCAGGTAACTTGCATTCAAGAGTTTTAAAAGAGCTGGTTGAGGTGCTCAATAAACAGTTAATGTTGATTTTCAGTAAAACTTGGAACACTGGGAAGTTCCAGAGAACTGGAAAAAAGCTAATGTTGTGACAATATTTAAAAAGAATAAACAGCATTATGAGGGTAATTATGGGCCTCTGAGTCTGCCAGCCATCATGGACAAGAAAATTAACTAAGAATTCAAGGAGGGTAATATAATTAATGCCAATAAGCAAGGGTTTATGCAAACTAGATCCTATCAAACTAACTTGATATAGTCTTTTAATGAGATTACAAGTTTGGTTGATAAAGGTAATAGTGTTGATGTAATAAACTTTGTCTTCAGTAAAGCGTTTGACTTGGTAACACACAGCATTTTGATTAAAAAACTAGAACGATATAAAATTAATATGAAAGAATCGGGGAGATAATATCTTTTACTGGACAAACTTTGATATTACCTTATGTCTCTCTCGTGTTCATTTTATATATGTGTGTGTGTGTGTGTGTAAAGATATATATCTCTTTACACACACACACACACCCACCCACCCCACTGCAAACATAAAATAAGCATGGCACACATTAAATGGATTAAAACCTGGATAACTGATAGTTCTCAAATGTAAACGGGGAATCATCACTGCATGGGTGTGTTTCTAGTGGGGTCTCACAGGGATTGGTTCGTGGTCCTACACTAGTTAACATTTATCAATCAGCTGGAAAAAACCAAAACCATCACTGATAAAGTTTGCAGATGAATCAGAAATCTGGGAAGCTGTAAATAACAAAGAGGACAGGTCACTAATACAGAGCAATCTGGACTGCTTGGTAAATTGGGCGCAAGCAAACCGTATGCATTTTAATATGGCTAAATGTCAATGTATATGTCTAGGAACAAAGAATGTAGGCTATTATTTACAGCTTGGGGGACTCTATCCTGGGATAGGTTTCAGAGTAGCAGCCGTGTTAGTCTGTATTCGCAAAAAGAAAAGGAGTACTAGTGGCACCTTAGAGACTAACAAATTTATTTGAGCATAAGCTTTCGTGAGCTACAGCTCACTTCATCGGACGCATTCTCCACTGAATGCATCCGATGAAGTGAGCTGTAGCTCACAAAAGCTTATGCTCAAATAAATTGGTGAGTCTCTAAGGTGCCACAAATACTCCTTTTCTTTTTATCCTAGGATAGTGACTCTGAAAAAGCTTTTGGAGTCATGGTGGATAGTCAGCTGAACCTGAGCTGCCAGTGTAACGCTGTGGCCCAAAGGGCTAATGTGATGGCTAAACAAGGAGCAGAGAGGTTATTTTACCTGTGCATTTGGCACAGAGGTGACTGCTGCTCGAATACTGTGTCCAATTCTGGGGCCCACAATTCAAGAAGGATGTTAATAAATTGGAGAGGTTTAGAAAAGAACCATGAGAACGATTAAAGGATTAGAAAACATGCTTTATAGTGATAGACACAAGGAGCTCAATTTGTTTAGCTTAACAAAGAGAAGGTTAAGCAGTGACCTGACTAGTCTGTAAGTACCTACATGGGGAAGAAATATTTAAAAATTGGCTCTTTAATCTAACAGAGAAAGGTATAACATGATCCAATGGCTGGAAGTTGAAGCTAGACAAATTCAGGCTGGAAATAAGGCATTTTTTAAAAAACAGTGAGTGCAATTAATGATTGAAACAATTTACCAGTTGTGGTGGTGTAGAGTCTCCATCATGGAATTTTTAAATCAAGATTGGATGTTTTTCTTTGCCTCTCATACAACAAAAAGAAACAAACTGGAGCTTTTAGAGGCAGTATGTATATGAGGCAGAAATGAAACAAGACAGCCAAAAAGGGGCCTCAGTCACATTCTACCCTGGTACTGCTGTCCTCAAACATAAAACATACCTGAAGAACTAGGGAAGTTTTGCCAATTTCTTGCTAAAGAACTAAGACCCTGGAGTGAGATCCTGTAAGATAATGGACAAAATACCTAAAACCTACCTCTTTGTGTAAGGAATCCTCAAATGCAAACTACAAACCCTCTATCATAGGTTGGTATGGAGGGACTTATGGTCTTATTTTAGATACTTCAACCAATCTTACTATCAATTCAGAATCAAGTCTCCATTGACTTTACGATGGGCTTATGTGCAGCAGGATGCCACAGTGTCCTTAGAGAGCAAGCTGTGATGCTATATAATGCCAGAATGTAAAAATAAGCTAAAGCATCTGACAATACCAAAAAATAAGGACGAGGTGTTATTCTCACGTTATAGCTGTCCCATATCCACATCAAAGGATATTTTTAAAAGTCCCACTTTTATTAGTCTCAGTCAATTTATTTCAAGTATTTTTGTCTATCCTTCTACGTTTTACAGAAGGGTTAATTCTATTGTTACCACTGTTATTTCCATATTTCTAATTTTATATACTCTCCCCCAGTCTGTTCTCTATGCTCTTCCTTTATGTAATGTGGCTATAGCAAATACAGTGCCTCTGCTACAGAGCATTGCCCTGGCTAAAGTTAACACAATAATTTTTTCTGATAACCCTGTAATAAAAAAGACTATTTTCTAGGTAGATGGATTAGAGATGTTCTAGAAGTTAGCAAGTAAGCTTCTTTGGTTTTGCTGTTCAGCGTTACTGTGAACAACGTATGCACAGGATGAAAATTTGAACAAAAACATGGGGAAGCAAGTTAAAGATTTGATAGTAAAGACTGAAAGGTATTTTTTGGGGGGGTGAAGGCTGAAGTGCTTGAATATTTTAACAAGAGTCCAAAGCTCGAGCTAATTGCTTTTGACAGACAGCTTGAATTGTAAGTATTGCAAATAGATACTATATGTAACAGATCTACAGAAATAAAATCTAACACTGCAACTCCCTACTTCTATTTCTTCTGATGTGAGAAGAATATGGCATTTAAAATCTGTATCCTCATAAACTGTCTATCAAGGAGATAATGCTCTCCAGTAGATCTGCTGAAAATTTAAAAATTATTTTAACACTGCAAACACATCCAAAAAACAAAAACAAGAAACTGAGTTTGGCTGACTAATCAAGAAGTCAAAATCTACTAGAGACACTGCTTTCTATGACAGAACAAGAAGCAATGGTCCCAAGTTGCAGTGGAGGAGGTCTAGGTTGGATATGAGGAAACACTATTTCACCAGGAGGGTGGTGAAGCACTAGAATGGGCTACCTAGGGAGGTGGTGGAATCTCCATCCTTAGAGGTTTTTAAAGGCCCAGCTTGACAAAGCCCTGGCTGGGATGATTTAGTTGGGGATTGGTCCCCCCTTTGAGCAGGGGGTTGGACTAGAGGACCTCCTGAGGTCTCTTTCAACCCTAATATTCTATGATTCTATGAGGTTCCGTTATTTTTAATTTTAAAGAGACTCAATACTTTAGAATACTCCAAGAAGTTGTCAATGACAGGATAATTGGACAGGGGCACTGTTGCAACGTGGTCAGCCCCTTTAAAAGCCTGTGGAGCCAGGGACGAGCAAGACTGGACTTAAGGAGAAGCCCAGCAGGCAGCTGCTAGGCATCAGCAGATCCAGCTAAGCTGCAGCTAATGATAGGCTCTGATCCCCAGCTGGAAACTATATGAGAGGGAGGGCCAGGAGAGGCAAATACTGCTGGGCTTCTCCTTAGGCCAGGGCTTGCTGCTCTCCAGCGCCCCGGGCCCTTAAAGGGGCAGACCTACCTGCTACAGGCATTCTTCTTACAAAGCAACAGTCTGGTGCCTGAACAAGTGCAGTATGAAGCCAGAAGAACAGTAATTTGTTTCCAATCGAGGAATCTGAGTATTTCAACGAGAGATCATGACAGTTGATCATCGTATAAGTGATGACCAGATATTTAAAGAATTCAATAAACTTAAACTCTCTCTCCCGTCTTTCATTGTATACAGCAATTCCCAAGCTTTGGATTCAGCTCCCTGCCCAGGGTTGATTGTCTCAAAGATTGCACAAGTGATGAGGAAGTGAGCTGAGCTGCTCAGCACGAGAACTAGCACACAGGACAACTTGACAAGAGAAGCATGTATTTAATGTATTGCACTCCACATTTTTTTTTAATTTAGCCCTGAAATAGGGATTTAATATGGGACTGGGAGAAGGATAAGATTTATTAAATGGAATACTGGAATTCACAATTAGGATCAGTGAGAAGTGTGCATGCGTGTGCATGTAAGAAAAGGGAAGTAAGGATGCCCACCTTTTATCCAGCAATCATTTTATCGAAGAAAAATATGAGAGCAGTTTTTATAGCTACATTGGTTGAAAGCTTCCATTCTTGTACATATTATGTACAGAATTATACAATATGCACAAGTATGTACAATTCAGTGATTTGTTTGGCCAACTTCTAGGTACAATCCGAATAAATAAGAAATGGATGTGCCTACTAGTTTATTACAAACTTATGTAAAATTATCAGTAGACCTAAAGCTATTAGGACAGGCATTTTTATTTTTTTAATCCATGTGAATATAAAAAGACCTTTGTAAAAAAGTGAACTTAAATCTTCTGAATATGGGAGCTTCCACAGTTGGGGTCTAATCTTGCATTTCTTAAGCATCCAAAGATGACCACTGAAGTCAGCAACAAATCTATCTGGACAGTGAAAGTTTTGAAGGTTTTTTTACCTGTATGCTTTGGATACAAGGAATTGAATAAGGACTCCAGGTTTTCTCTTACATTTTCTGTCCTTTTCAGATAAGTGCTGAGATCAAGGTTGTGCTGGAGCTTTTCCATCTTGCACTTTGGCCAGGAAAAGGACTGTAACAAGTCCTTGTTATGTGTAGACAGAATTTAACTGCATGAGAAAATCCTGGGGTGCATGGAGAATTTTATTCTTCTAGAATATACAGGGAAGTTCATGTGTGCCAAAATTAATAGCTATTCCAAGTCTCCTCCGGACAGTTATGGCTGATTAGGAACTTTTCAATAAAACATTGTTTTTTATTTGTCAGCACTGAAACTTCACAGGAAAGGGTTGGTTTTGATAAATTTCTGTATTCGGAAAAAATGAATTTTTTAAAACTTCCCTTTGACATTTTCAAGATGAAAAAAATCCATTAAAATGCTTTTTTGTTTAAAAATGTATGCTAAATATAGTAAAAAAAAAATTAAAATAAAAAGTCATAATGTCAATGTTTTGACTGGACCAAACTGAAATTTCTTTCAGATTGTTGGTTCACAAAAGTTTGAGATTGACTTTTTTGTCCAGATCGAGAACTGGAAATTTTTTTTAATATCACAAAATTTTCCCCAGGATGGGAAAACTCTTTGCTGCCCAGCTCCACTGCTAATGGGAAAGTTTTTAAATGGGAAAGTATAGTGAATTGGCAGACAACTGATCACATGGTGGATGAATTAATGGTGGATGAATTAATGATTTTAACGCTCTATTGCTATCCTCATTTTGACACAATGCATCCAAAATGCTGGTTTTGACAATCTAATTGGTTTTCTATCTATGATTTGTCTGTTAGTGAAGATGAAGACAGCTGCATACATCACCCTGCAGATAACTGAGGTCTGCTTTACTAGCTAGACATTTTCAGTCCTTTATATGCATGTATAGCAGCGATTTCATTCCTTTAACCACCCTCTTCCTTGGACCATGGATGGGGAGCACCACTGAGCCACACCCCCATGCCTGAACCCCCTGCCCCACCCTCCGAACCCCTTGGTCCCAGCCCAGAGTACCCTCCCGCACCCTGAACTCCACATTTCTGGCCCCACTCCAGAGCCCGCACTCCCAGCCAGAGCCCTCACCCCAATCCCAATTTCGTGAGCATTCATATCCCCCATACAATTTCCATACCCAGACGTGGCCCTCGGGCCAAAACATTTTCCCACCCTTGTTCTAAATAGAGAAGTACAGTTGTAATCCAGCAGTACAGTCCGTTGGCAATGTTTACATCTAGTGTTTCAATTCTGGCCAATAACTACCCAAATTGCACATAGCACAGGGATTTTGCTCTAAATTACTACTCAAAGGTGGTGTTTTCATTAGTCATGCACTGTTATCCAAACATCATTACTGGCAGGGTTAGAAACAGGTATTGTTTTGTTCAAGGTTTTGTCAAATATTAATTAAGAATAACATGTATATGGTAGATGAAAACTGTTACTGCACAGATAAAACCATGTTTATCAGACTTGAAGATGACATATTTAGCTGTGTTTTAGGAATAATTAGAAAGCGTATTGCCAAATTAAAAACATATAAAAAAATTTTTTTTTCCTTTTACACATTTTGGAAAACTTGACTTTTCTCGGGTAAAAGGTAAGAGGTATACCCAGTTTACAGTATAATGCTCTTGGACTATCTGAACTAAGAACGTTTCAAAGGTGGCTTTGGACTGTCTCTCTACACTCTCGCGGCTATGCACATCAGTCTTATTTTTAGGTACAGGTAAACAGCAGTGATATTCAGTTCCACCCAACTGGCTATAAAATTGTAAACATGAAGGGATTATGTCCTCCAATTTATGACCTGAATTTTAAATTCATTTGTCTAATACTTCTGAACCACGGCTTTAATCCATCAAATTAAGAGTTATGTTAGCAAATCTAGGCCAACTCTAGCAATTTCCCTTAGTGTTCTCTATAACCAGGACACCAAAAAGAAATTAATACACTGCAAACAATGATCTTGGTAACAGCATCTATTTTTCCATGACAGGCTAAAGAAGGTGAAAGTATTTACTGTAGATACAGTGTGTAAATCAATTTTATGCAGCTTGTAAAAAGAGAATACATTTTCATACTAAGGACTACTTTACAGATTTCCTTCTTCCCCTAGAAAAAAAACTAATTCTTTCTCCCTGTGTTTACTTGTCTCTTTTCCCAATCAATGCTCCTCGCCATAGCCACAGTGTAGTGTAGGCTAAAATTATTTTCTCCCACACGAGTGACATTCTAAGTAGTGATGGAAGAGGTTAAGAAGTGAGGCAATGTCTTTGTTCTTAAGTACAGAACTGTACCACCTCCCATTGATTTAGATTAGGAAAAAGAAATTAGCTTCTCAGTAGGTCTACTTTCGTGCGTGTTATGCACATATTGCACAGAATTAATTGCTTCACAAAAAAATTGCAAGATTACAATTGCTGTATACTCTGTGGATGAATTCTGAATACTGTAGTTTCACTTGAATCTGATTAGGCATCAGTATTGTCATATGTAGTGCTGTGTCTCAGAAGAGCAGCATTGAATTAATAAGACTTGTTTGGGTAGAGAGGCAGCTGGGCACTGTTGCGTACCCTGTACTGCCAAAGAACTATTTAATGTCCCGACAACCAGGCTACATGTGCTACTGCATAATCATTTTGTGACTCATTAGGCTATTGAGGACTGCAACCTCAGAGTATTCTCAGAGAGTATATGTGAAAGATGGATGGTGTTCTTACCCAGTCCTAGGGAAAGAGCTCTCTACTACCACAATGAAAGAAAAGACTAGCTGGGTTTGTTCCCAAATACACTTTTTTCCCAGAAGCAGAACTGGTGAATAAAGCTGGTCCAAAATTTTCTATTTCAACCTTTGATGGGAAATTAGATTTTCAACAAAAAGAAACAGTCACAAAAAGTATCTGCTTTCCTCCAAAAAAAAAATTGATTTCAAGTTGGAAAAGTGGGAAAAAAAAAAGCTTCCACAATAAAAAGTCCTCCTGTTCTCCCCTTTACCCCAACATAATATTTCAAATGAATTTCCAACCACCTCTGCCGGGAAAGCTTTTATGTTTCCTAAGGGTGAGTCTACAGCTGCTAAATCTCAACAGTAAGTGAATTTTTTTTAAACAAAAGTAAAAAAATTGCTTAGCAGACACAGAGAAGACTTAGTTAAAAGTTACTGTAGAAGGAAGCCACTATAAATTGCCTAATCAGTAATTTAACCTGATTTGAAACTGCCAGCTGGAATTAATGTTTTGACTAATGTAATACAGTGAACAAGATAGGGAGACAGCACTCTTAGACCTCCTCCAGGAAAAAGATTTGTACCGGTGCAACTAGTGATTTATACATTCAAAGTACTTTACAAACATTAACTATTTCTCAGAACACCCATGTGAAATAGCTAATTGTTATCTTCATTTTACAGCTAAATGGTTAAGTGACTTGCTTAAGGTTACATAGCAAGTCAGTGGCAGAGCTAAGCTACAGACTCCAGCATAGAGAGGTATACAACCAGATAGACTAGTAAGAGTTAGCCTGGTAAAGGAGGGAACCTGCTAGCAGTCAAGAGAAACTGGACATTAGAGCAAAAGATTTAGGTCTGGTTTACATACAGTTTTTGTCCTTTAACTGTACTGGTTTAGAAACAGATGTAATTAAAATGGGACAATCCTTCATACAGATGCAGTAATACTAGTATAAAGGTTCATCTCGTACCACTGAGCTGAGTAAAAGTATTAAAGTTCATACAATAAATTGTTATCCAACTAGCTAGCAAACCCTCAGCTCGGTTAAAATGGCCTGGTGTAAAGTGAATCAAGCCCGATGGGAGTGAAACAAAAAAAAAAGCAGCACCCTTATTAGAAAGAGTTGGATTGCCAGTGTGACCTTGAACAAAATGAAAGAAGTAGAGAAGCATACAGCATTAAGTGTGTCAACATGCTGTCCACAGTATCTCGGACACCTGCGATTATACCAGCGTTTTGTTAATTCAGTCATTTCTATTTTAGGTGGCTGGTGGAAATCAGTAAGAGTCTGAGGGTTACTACCACTTTCACAGCTTGACAACTGTATTGTAATATTGTTCCTGCTATGCACTTGCAAATCGGTCCAATCTGCATATTGTGAAACCAAGAAAGATGGGGTTCATACCTGTCATGTCTCAGTGCCCTCATATCAACATACACAGTGGTCGGATCTGGTCCGGATGTTCCCTGTGAAATGTAACATATTCTAGTTAGAATTTCATTTATATGAATTTATAATGATATGAAATGCAACATATTCTAACTGGAATAACTGTCAAAGTAACTTTATGGTTTAGGAATGGAAAAAATGGTCTTTTAGTTAGGCTAATCAAATAATATTTATTTAAGGTACAAATAAAACCAAACTAAAACATGATTATAATATCTTATGTATTATATGATAATTATACTATTATAACAATTGCAATATAATAACCTCCAAATATACCTACCCTAGGATAACTGTTGCCTTGCGGCTTGTGAGAACTTCAAATGATTGTACTAATTAAATGTCAACATAAGCTTTTTTGCTTCCAAAAGGTTGACTATTCAGCACATTGATACATACAAAAATATATTACATGTTTTTTCATATAAAGGAATGCTGAAATTGCTGCGGAGACACAGTTTAATGGTAAAAGCACGTGGTCAGGAATGTGAAACATGATTTGCAAAGAATCTTCCACACATGCAACAGAGCATATATTTAAAGCTAAAGATATTAAAAGGCAGAACACATGACATGAACTGATATGGATTGAAGATATATAAGCAATTATTCTGTTCCTTATCAGCTTTCCACTTTATATTTTTACTGCCCATTTGGTGTCATAATATTCAGTCACTCTGGTAACAGCAGACTGTTTTTACAGTGGTTTTGTACTCTGCAATGATTTTTCCCTTATCCAAGTGCTTAAACTCATCACCATGTATAATCTGAATTTCCTATATCGAGTGATCTTTTCTTTGCTACATACTCCACTCCACAGCCAGGTGGAAAGCTAGAACAATGGAATTTTGGAAATTCTGTTCTAAGCAGCTTAATGTTTTGAACACCAAACAATAGTTACAGGAACCCTTGTATCAGTTACTTAGGTTTTCAAGGAATATTACAGACCATCAAACCACAATGTCTTCTAGCCACTTTAAGATATATAACACAATATAATTCTTAGAAATGGACATATTTAGAGCTAAGAGAATTAAAACCAATTTGCTATTTTACATTTCTACTGCAATGCTTACTGGTAGTTCCACAATTTGTTCAGCACTGAAAACTGTGATGATGTTCTACAGGTAAACAATTTCCATACCGAAAAAGGGAAAAGACGTTACTAACAATTAATCTTTACAATACAGACACTGATCAGTAACCCACCACCAAAAGAGTCAAAGAGAAACAGCACTGCACATGCACGTTAGCCTCTTTAGCTTGTAATGATACAAAATACAAGATACAACATCCTATCTAGCCATTAAAGATGTGATTTGCCGTCTACTAATAAACTCAGCAGTGTAACAGACTAGTGCTGAGTGGAGAGCTTAGTTCAAGTAAGGATGAATGTGGAAAAAAACCTAAAAAAACTGTTACCCTTAATTTTTAAAAAAAATTGAATGTAACCAATTTGTAAAATAATGGAAACAAGTTAGTTAGAAAATTAAAGACAACCATCATGGCAATAGTTATTTTCAGTGTGAATGAAATAATTATTATAGCCAGCTAACTTTTCATGAAGCCTGCATCCAGTCAGAACTGTACTGGACTTGTTCATAATCACACACAAAGAATCTGATAATCCTCAAATCTCCAGACTCAATTTCTAGTCTGTCCCACTGTTGGAAGCTGATAGGTGGGTATTTAGGGAACGTGAAAATCCCCTACCTGCTCGGCCAGCTTCCCCAGCCTGTGAGGCTATAGCAGCAGGAATAGCAGGGATGAAGGAGAGAAGGAAAGAAAGTAACACAAGACAAAAATAATAACGACATATGGGAATGAAGGGTGGGAGAGGAAAAAAAAAAGAGAGGAAATGCAAAAAGCGGGGAGTAAAATAAAAAGAAAAACAATGTCAAATACAGGAATCTTACAAATTAACTATTTTACCATTAAAGGTTTAAAAAAAAGTAAAAAATGAGGTGTCGATATTTTAGTAGAGCAACAGAAGAGACAGCAACAGACTGTTAACCTTAGACAAACAGACTTAAGTGATTTTAGGACACTACAGACAATGTTAGTAGACAATTTATGTTAAGCACGCTATCTTTCATGTGAAAGTGTAAGTAAATATAATAGACTCGCTATTTTAAATGCACATAAATTGAAACAGGGGCTACAAGTTTACCATTACTCTAACAAATAAAGGTTGTTAGTGATTACTTTCCCCCCCTAAAAGCAGTAAGTATCTGGGTTTTGGTTTTTTGGGGCAAAATTAGTTGGCAAAGGGGGAAAAAAAAATACTTACACATTTTTCACCCAGATTAACCTGCTCATAGGGTAGAGGTAAAATCAAGGCTTCTTGTATAGTCTGATTTCTATATGTTCAAAGCTAATTATGTAACTCGGTACTACAAAACTCCTTCATTCTTTGTCCACAAACCCTGGAATGCAGGGTGTGAGGCAGTAAAAGTAAATACTAATAAAAAGCAAATAGTTCAACATCAAGATTCAACAGTACAGTGAAGGAACAATAAAAAATACAGCGACGATTATCCCTCTGTTACTAAGCCTGCTGTTTCAGACACTCTGGTGATGTAGCAACCACTGACTGTGCTGGCACGTGGAAAACCTAAACTCCGAAGGGCCGCATGGGACTGGACCTATGCTCGGTGAAGTCAGACAGTTCCAGGAGCACTGGATTGTGGTGCACTGCTTTAATAACAATATTAGTGCCAACAGAACTAGGCTGTCAACTTCTTATCCTAGAGGAAATTGTCACAGCAACGGCTAAAAATTGGTATATTTTGAATGAAGGGGAAGAGGGAGCATTTTTAAATAGGACATGTTTGCATATTACATTGCTGCCTGAGAATAGCCAGATAGATAATAATGTCTAGGTTTCACCGTATACTATAAAAATGCAACTCAGCATGAGACCAGCTTAAGCGCAGTAAGTTCATTACCAAACATATACACAAATGCAAAAATGTAACACTCCAATTCCAGAGTTGACTTTTAAAAATACCCTAAACTGCCCTCATAAGGTTTTTCAATATGAGCTCAATGCACAACATTTGGAATTTAATTTTCAACACTGTCCTCTAACTCTGTGGACGCATGTAAATCTGGTAGTTAGATGACCGTGCTACCTACCAACTGTGCCCAAAGAATTAGAGGCTGGGTTGAGAGCTAGCTGAAACATTAACCACGTGTATACAAATTCACTTAGTGTGAAACTTTAACTCTTGATTAGAAACAATGAGATATATTTTATAGATTCTTCTGTAATAGTGTTCATACAAAGCCAGCAAGCATATCCTTTCTTGTGTCTGATGTTTAGAAGGAGAAAAAAACCCCACATGTGTAGGGATAAATCTTTCCTTCTGAGATGCATGTGCCTAACTTCTATTGAAGTCATGGACAATTGTGTATGTACAATATTGCCAACCACAAGTGTTTAAAAGTCATGAATCGGGCAACAAAAAAATCATGAGATTTTCAAAAGATAAGTGTTGAGTTCTTTTAATTTGCCTTCTGGTGTGGGCACCTTTAGGGTAACACATTTTCAGGATGCTCGGGAACCATGAGGCGTAAAAATTTACTTTTTCACAAATATCTTAGAATCTCAAGTAAGGCTTGGTCTATGTTGAAAAGTTATACCGCCAAAGCTATGTTGGTTAGGGGTATGACAATACCACACTTCTGACCAACATAGCTATGACGACAAACCTTTCAGTGTAGATGCAGCTATGTCAACAGAAGAGGGCTTCTGTTGACATAGCTAATGTTATTCGGGGAGGCTGTGTTTCTACGCTGACAGAACCTCCTATACTGACATAGGCTATGTCTATATTAGTGAGCCTAGCATAATTCCAGCAGATGGAGATTTAAGGAAGTCACTGAATATCATGACTCACCAGAAAATCTTGAGAGTTGGCAAACTATCTGAAGGATTTGTACTATCTATGCAAGTACAAAATCATACATGCCAAGAATTTACTACTACTTGAAGAAATATACATAAAAATTGAATAGTCCTCTATCAGAGCAGTTCTAGTTCTCTAAAAGCAACCCCACGTTATTCCTGGTGTAGGAGATCCTCAAAAATGTGATCTTTTATTAAGGAAAAAGACACAAACAAGCATTGCCTCCTAAAAAATTTTACTAATAGAATTCTCAGTCAAAGCAATTAATATTTTCGTGTTAACTGGAGTGAAGCATCAATACACAGTTTTCCTCAACTAAAAAAAGCTACACGAAGCATCGAGTAACTTTTCTAATTATAGTGCAACAAAAATGTACTTGATCATTTTCTTTCAAAGGAGCAAATGTGGCTGAAGACATTTTCTTCTCCAGTGGAGGTTAATAACAAAGTGACTCTTTGGAAAAAGATTTTATCTCAAGGATAATTAAGCATGGGAGTTGTAATTTGAATGAATGTAATTTGAACTTCAATGCCTTTTTGTGCCACTCCTTCTCCCCCCACTAAAAACTTAATAAATTCCAAGTATTTAAATGAAAGCTAGCTTACAAAGCTAAAAATTCTGGAGGAGCACCTCTGCCTTGGTAATAGCTCATCCCTACTTTTCTAATTCTTTAGAGAATACTAAGGATATTATACATGAGAAGTAAAATATGCTATATACAATCTACTTATCTCAGAAATACCTTTGCCAAATACCTATATGACTTTTAGTCATAAGGTGCTGGATTTGTAAAGGCATTTAGGTGCCTATGATTTTCAAAAATACCTATCTGTATCTTTAGGTGCCTCAACACCTTTACAAATCTTGCCCTTAGTGACATATGGTAATTCTGTCTAAAATTAGCCAGAAGGAATAAATTCAGCGTCAGTGTATTCGTCTCATAGTATTTCATAGGGTGCAATACTAAGATTACCATTAGTTTAGTAGTATAAAACAGTTTTGTATCAAAGGGATTATTAGGATGCCTGCCTTTTCCAAGTATATATTCATAAAATAAGATTGATAAACATGCTCCAAAATTCGTTATTTCTTCTTTACATACCACCTCACTTTAAAGGAAAAAATAGAAGAAACTTGTTCGAAAAATCAGAGCACTTCTTAGGTAAAATGCTTGTATCCTTCATTTGTCACTAGTCTGAAAAGAGGAAAAATTAAAGAAACTAGCAATTCCAAGATAACTAGATGAACAACTTAGAACTATTTACAGAACAGAATTGCCCTGTTGCTGAAGACTGCTTCCAGAATACAGGTGTTATTCAGTCGATGACCTCTAGCAAAAGCACACACACTGTGCATTATAAACATAGGATATGCTCAGCCCCTGAAGACCCTCTAATGAGACCCTTTGATTGGAATAATCAATCTATAGGATCATCTATTGATGGAATTAAAGTAAGAGAAGAATAAGAGATTGAATCTAAGTCAAATAAAAAGGTAACTCACTCTGAAGACAATCAGGATAGGCCTCTCTCTGGAGAAGGAGCAAATGGTGAGCACTAAGACCTCTTGATAAAGATAACATAGGTGCAAATTTTAGGAGGAACCGCAAATGTGCCTGACAACTAGCCTTATGGAAAGTAAGGTTTCAATGACTATATATTGATAGATGTCAATAATTCCTCCATCTTCTTTCATATAATGATTACAGGGTAGGAGGGAGGATTACACCAATTATAAGAATAAACACAAAGGAGATCCCACTGGCTCAGAAATGTACAAAAGTATTTTTCTGAAGCATAGCATTAAGACCCCAGCAAACAAGGACCACTTCCTGAACATGCTGAAGAGATGCTAACTTAAAGAACATTGCTGAGAAACAGTTAAGACCCATTCTGCTCTTCAACCTGCCATCCAGGAAACAGAATGCTCTTCAGGTCAAGATACCTGTATACTACAAATCACAGGAACTGCTATACTGAATCAGAACAGTAGTCCATCTATCCCAGAATCCAGGGTTTGACAGTCAACAGTACCAGCTGCTTTAAAGGAAGCAACCCCGCTGTAGCCAAGTATTCCAGAGGATTTTGGCATCTTTACATTTTCTATTGAAAGGCCTATTTTGCATTAATTTTATAAATAATGGCTCCACTATTACTTCAAAACACACTTCACATCTTCCTTGCTTAAATGCTTTAAGAGCCATTCTGCCCATAAGAGTGATTTACAGGGCAATGTTACAGGAATTAGACTACTTCGAAACAGCGACTTAACCAGTTTTCTACTCAAAGCTATTCAAAAAAAAAAATCACGTACATACTTCTAATTCCTCCTATGGATTGAGGTGCCTGCTGTTAAGCTATTCAAGCACAACCAAAAATCTCTGCCAACCTGAGTAGCCACATCTGTTCTCTCCCGGATGTTAATGGGCTGGGCGTCCCTCTTATTTTGTGCTGAAGACAGATTAAATCTGCAGTCAAAATCGTTAACAAATATTCACTTCAGGGGTGATCCCGTCTCAAGAACTGCATATAATTTTGTGCATTCACACAACTCCCGAGGGCTGAGTTTCAGTCAGAAAGCCAACATACATACATACTCAAGTAAAAAAAGTACCTCAAATAAAATTCAGTATTGATCAGATTCTCAAGTGATGGGATATGCCTGCCATTTCTCTGGGTTAATCTGGGCTTCCATATACATTAGGTTCAACAATATTTTTGAGGTTGACCGAAGGTCTAAACTATAGAACTGGCCAGTGTTCTCCCAACTCATTTGCTGCTTTTAGTGCCAGTATGGTCTTACTGAAGTGCCTTGGTGTTGGTGAGGCAGCCACCAACAGCATGATGTCAAACTGCCTGGGGACTAGTGCAAGCCTGAAAGGGAGATCTCCATTAGTGGCAAGTGAAGCCTCCCAGCTTACAAAGGGAAGCTTGTCCTTGTTATCTACAATGCCCTTCATGGCCTCTTCTCATATGCATCAGAGCACGGAGTGAATTCAAGCAAAGCTTTGAAAGACAGTCTCAGGGATGGAGCTTCAGGGATTGAAGGGCCACTAACCTCATGTACTTGAGAAGTTTTAGTGGACGCTTAGAGCAGTCTGTCATGATAGCAATGCCATAATTTCCCTGAGCTATGTCTCCCACCCCAACCTTCTCCCACACAAAAGGAAATCCTGCAGCCATTTCAAAGTCAAAAGCGATGCAGGAAGCATAACTAGCAGACTGTTGTTACTAAGTGGTTAATTCATCTGATTCTCCTTTGTTTTCTTGACCAGGGAATTCCTAGGAGAACAGTTACTTTTTATGGGAAAGGAAGTGTTCTGGATCTACCTGCACAGTAGGTATCTATAGTACCTGCATTTTCCCTGATATGCAGCTTTCAAAATTTGGATGTATTCACGGTGAGAGGGTAAACTGAGACCTATTTGCTAAATGGAACTAACTATCAGCTCTCCAAAAGAAAGCGGGCAGAGGATCTCTTTGATGTGAGTTTCCACGGATGAAGTTTGGGAGTTCTTTTTTAAATGAAAATTTTGATTACTTGTTTCATCAGGTTTTTCTATCTCCCTTACAGCTACAGGTACTCGAGAGAGAGCAAGAAACAGTTCCTCCACAAGGGTACAGAACTCGTTCAACAGGAGAAACTTAAGTCAATATTTATTAAGTGAAATAGGTCATGCAGATGTCTGAGTTCACAACATTAACACGAAAAGAAAAGGAGTACTAGTGGCACCTTAGAGACTAAACAATTTATTTGAGCATAAGCTTTCGTGAGCTACAGCTCACTTCATCGGATGCATACTGTGGAAAATACAGAAGATGTTTTTATACACACAGACCATGAAAAAATGGGTGTTTACCACTACAAAAGGTTTTCTCTCCCCCCACCCCACTCTCCTGCTGGTAATAGCTTATCTAAAGTGATCACTCTCTTTACAATGTGTATGATAATCAAGGTGGGCCATTTCCAGCACAAATCCAGGTTTTCTCCCCCCTTCCCCCCCCCCCCCACTCTCCTGTTGGTAATAGCTTATCTAAAGTGATCACTCTCCTTACAATGTGTATGATAATCTAGGTGGGCCAATTCCAGCACAAATCCAGGGTTTAACAAGAACGTCTGAGGAACAGTAACATGATACAGTTCTGTGGTGACCTAGAATCCTATTTTCGACGTCTCCGACTCAAGGAATATTTCCAACATACCTCTAAACAACATACTAATCCACAGAGACCTCCCTACCAACACTACAAAAAGAAGGATTCTAGGTGGACTCCTCCTGAAGGTCGAGACAGCAGACTGGACTTCTACATAGAGTGCTTCCGCCGACGTGCACGGGCTGAAATTGTGGAAAAGCAGCATCACTTGCCCCACAACCTCAGCCGTGCAGAACACAATGCCATCCACAGCCTCAGAAACAATTCTGACATCATAATCAAAAAGGCTGACAAAGGAGGTGCTGTTGTCATCATGAATAGGTCGGAATATGAACAAGAGGCTGCTCGGCAGCTCTCCAACACCACTTTCTACAAGCCATTACCCTCTGATCCCACTGAGAATTACCAAAAGAAACTACAGCATTTGCTCAAGAAACTCCCTGAAAAAGCACAAGATCAAATCTGCACAGAGACACCCCTGGAACCCCGACCTGGGATATTCTATCTGCTTCCCAAGATCCATAAACCTGGAAAACTTGGGCGCCCCATCATCTCAGGCATTGGCACCCTGACAGCAGGATTGTCTGGCTATTTAGACTCCTCCTCAGGCCCTATGCTACCAGCACTCCCACCTACCTTCGAGACACCACTGACTTCCTGAGGAAACTACAATCCATCGGTGATCTTCCTGATAACACCATCCTGGCCACTATGGATGTAGAAGCCCTCTACACCAGCATTCCACACAAAGATGGACTACAAGCCGTCAAGAACACTATCCCCGATAATGTCACGGCTAACCTGGTGGCTGAACTTTGTGACTTTGTCCTTACCCATAACTATTTTACATTTGGGGACAATGTATACCTTCAAATCAGCAGCACTGCTATGGGTACCCGCATGGCCCCACAGTATGCCAACATTTTCATGGCTGACTTCGAACAACGCTTCCTCAGCTCTCGTCCCCTAATGCCCCCACCCTACTTGCGCTATATTGATGACATCTTCATCATCTGGACCCATGGAAAAGAAGCCCTTGAAGAATTCCACCATGATTTCAACAATTTCCATCCCACCATCAACCTCAGCCTGGTCCAGTCCACACAAGAGATCCACTTTCTGGACACTACAGTGCTAATAAACGATGGTCACATAAACACCACCCTATACCGGAAACCTACTGACCGCTACTCCTACCTACATGATCACTTTATGAGTGATCACTTTAGATAAGCTATTACCAACAGGAGAGTGGGAGAGTGGTTTTGGGAGGGGAGGGGGGGAGAAAACCTGGATCTGGCCCACCTTGATTATCATACACATTGTAAGGAGAGTGATCACTTTAGATAAGCTATTACCAGCAGGAGAGTGGGGTGGGGGGAGAGAAAACCTTTTGTAGTGATAAACACCCATTTTTTCATGGTCTGTGTGTATAAAAACATCTTCTGTATTTTCCACAGTATGCATCCTATGAAGTGAGCTGTAGCTCACGAAAGCTTATGCTCAAATAAATTGTTTAGTCTCTAAGGTGCCACAAGTACTCCTTTTCTTTTTGCGAATACAGACTAACACGACTGTTACTCTGAAACCTAACATTAACACGAGCATTTCTAAACATGACTTCTGTCTGAATCCAAGATCTTACATGTATTAAGCAGAAGGGACATCCATTCTAAAAGGATTCGGATATTGCTTTTAGGAGTGCAAGAGATTTGCTTGAACTTTTACATGCTGGGAGACTATTTATGACAGTAATTAGAGAATACTGAATTAGAAGAGGGCTACCTCCAGAACAAATAATGACTTTTTATCTTACTCAGCTGAGTATAGCTTTGCTATATATTCAATAGTGATCATTAAAATCACCATCTAATTTAGCTCTGGGTTACATGAGAGGTAGAGAAGTGGCTCAACTCCTGTATTTGTTTTCTGTTGGCATGTTGCAGTAGTAAGGTCACTTTAGACCAAGGTCTGATGAAGGCCTTGATTATTCAGTTCCCTGCAACAGGCCAGGGGTGAAGCTGGGGATAAGACACAGAAGCAGTGGTCTGTGCTGGGCTGATCACCTATACTTGTGAAGCGTTTTTGGATGGCCTTGCTTGTAAAACAAAGTGCTATAAAAATGATGAGTAGGAGAAGAGGGAGGCAAGTGCATTATTTGTAGTACTTCTGCTCAGATGTGGTTTTGGCTTCCATATTTGAGCAAGGCTTTTGCTACTATCCACGAAGAGAACCCCAACATGGAACAGTGGTAGGTACAAGAGCTAAAAAGGTACAATAGCCTTTGCTCGATGTATGTGGGTTATACTTACAGAATGGGGGACTCAAGGCTGCAAAAGACTTAGCGGACACGGTCGATAGCCAACTCCCAATGCTGCTCTGAAAAGGCCTACTGTGATCCTTGAACTAGTGGAGTAGGAGGTTATATTACCTATATATATGGCACTGGTGAGATGCTGTTCGTGTCCAGTTCTGTTATCCAGACTTGGAAGGGATATTGAAAAATGGAAAGGGTTCAGAGAAGAGCCATAAGAATGAGAGGTGGATTGGAAAACATGCCTTACAGCAGGAGACTTAAGGAGCGCCATGTATTTATCTCTTTATTCATCTATTTATATTTAAGTGGAGAAGATCTGATAGTAGAAGGCTCTTTAATCTAGCCTACAAAAGCATAACAAGATCCAATCGCTGAATTTGAAGCTAGACAAGTTCAAACTGGAAATAAAAAATAAAATAGAAAAATTGTGCCATAACACTAAGGATAATTAAATACTAGAACATTTTATTAAGGAGTACGGTAATTATCCATTACTTGGACGCTTTAAATCAAAATTGGGTGTCTTTCTAAAAAGATGCGGATGTACTAAAGCACAAGTTATTGGGCTGGATGCAGGAATCAACAGGTGAAGATCTAAGATCTGTGTTACAAAGGAAGTCAGACTAGATGATGACAGTGTTCCTTTCTGTCCTTTAAACCTATTAATCAACAAAGCTGAATGCCTGAAGCAGAGAATGCAAGATAAATTCCAGGTTCTCCCTGGAGACTCATCTGATGAATGGGTCAAATTGGAAATACACAGATGCCTCATATGGTGATAGCTGAGTCAGAAAGATTAGTTTTTCACTGTGTGACCTATATATTTCATGCAGAAATTATTTATCTGATTAAAGTAAATAACTATTCTACACAAAGCAGGAAGCTACTTTGTTTTAAAGTACATAAAGAAAGCACTTGGAAGCAGGGATATGCACGACATGAATAAATTCCAACTAGTTTTGTTTTAGAGTATTGAGAGTACAAGTTGTATCATTCTGATACACGTTACTGAATTACAGCACATCTGGGGCAGAATAAATGCTATGAATGTATTGTGAAGGATGAACAGGGTTCATTGACAAATGCAGAAGTGTATTACTTGCATATGAAAGGAGAACATTAAGTAACAGATGGATTTGCTCAATATGCTTAAAGAACAACTAAGCAATCGACCAACATGAAACATGATGAAACCTCCCATGCTTGACAAGAAAATTGCTCATTGATAACCATTTTCTTAGTACTAGAAGCTGTACAAATTTAAGGCATGGAAAGTCTTACCTGCAAACATATAGCCAGGTTAACTCTACAGCCAAATGATGTGCTAACAGCCCGCGGATGGAGACCCAGGTCTTTAAATAATTTTGAAAATGACTGAGTGAGAGCTATTCGGGGCCGTTCTTCTGCCACAACGACACATGTCCGTACACGTGAGAGGTCCAGTCCCCTTCCCTAGGAAGAATTTATAATGTAGTGAAAGCTACAGTTAATCAATTTTGAAACTGTGCATCAAAACATGTGTTAAACACACTGTGAAACAAAACACGAACACAAGAATATAGGATTATAATACTCCGATTCTAGCCTTTCATGGAA
The DNA here is from genome assembly GCF_965152275.1 of Natator depressus. Taxonomy (NCBI): domain Eukaryota; kingdom Metazoa; phylum Chordata; order Testudines; family Cheloniidae; genus Natator; species Natator depressus. Next base: position 242,053,165 of record NC_134235.1, on the reverse strand, counting down.
GCTGGATGGCCAACTGACACATTTATGGCTGATGTAGAACAGACCTACTTGCCTGAAATTTCTTCCCTAGCATTTACGAGGAAATGGATCACAAAAAAGTTCTGGAGGGAAAATATGCTAGTAACAAATAACAGCTCAGGACTCCAATGACCAGTGAACTGGAAGAGTTAACTGTCCTAGGAAAAAACTGACTGGAGAATTATTAAAGACACAAGGGCATGGAGGCAGTGTACACACCCTGAGCTCTACCTAATAGGGTTTCAGCAGAATAATGGGAATTCTGAATCATGAAAGGAAGATCTGGCATTTTACAGCTAGTTGCATGTGAGAGGCTATAAAAACACTGACATCAGAAATGTTACAAGTTTTACATATACAAATTTCTGCATTTGTTATAATTTATTGAAACTAGAAGAAATTTAAGAGCAATGGAAACAAATCAACCAAAAGAAGTCTCTGTTGTAGTGGCTGGTGCTGGTTAGGCTTTACTTTAGTGCTGCATTTCCCAATCCAGGGTAGGGGCAACAGATGCTACAATAGTTGGAGTGATGAAGATAGGACAGAAGAATGAATCAACGTGTTCCCTAGATACATGAAGACACAATCCAAACAAGTTACTGTGTCTGCCAATATCACACACAGCAGGTTGCTCCTTGAAAGCCACCCATCTTCTACCTCCCAGTTCCCATAGTGGCCTTAACATACAGGCACCAGGCCCGCCCTCTGGAGCTTCTTTCTCTGCTCTCACGGCACTCAGCTTAGCCATGCGGTGGCAGCAATGGCAGCTCTCCCATCAGCTTTGAGAGTGAGATTTCAGCTTCCAGATGTTGGACAAAGGGAAGCAGCAGGGACGAAGAGTCCACAAAAAACATGTGAAAGAACAAACTTTTAAAAAATAATGTAAAGAGAAACACGAAAAAACACAGAAAACAGACAAAAGGGGGGAGGGAGAAAGTGAACAGAAAGAAGGCGAGACAACAGCTAGTGTGTCTGAACACATTTGGAAGACGACGTAGTAGTGGCACATATTTGCCAATCCATTTGGGCTTGGGATTCGACTAAAAGGTGGGAACTGTTCTACGCAAGCTGTAAGCCTGAATCACTATAAGATGCATCTATAGGTACAAAAGGATACGGTCTAATGGCAAAAAAAAAAGGAGATGGAAGGAAGAAAATATTTAACCACAAAAACACGGTCTGGCTCCAAGCTCCTCTGCTTCACATTTACACCACAATACCTTCCTAAATTACTCTAATTCTGAAAAAGATATATAGCTCTCAGTAAATGAAGGCAGATACTGACATCTGATAAGTTAAACCCCTTTGTAACTGAAGAGAAAAAAAATAGATCTTTTAAAAGCAGTTACAGTTAGTTAGCAGAACTGGCAACAGAATGCATAGTAAAAAATTTATCAGGTTCATAACAAAAGCATCAGTATATCCCAGACCCCAAGCTGAAAAAGATTAGAGCATTTCTGAGTGCTCTAGCATGTCAAAACCAAACAAATATTTAACATATTTATTAGAGTAAGCTATACATACAATATGCAGTTGGCTAATACACACAGTTCTGACTTTTACAACCCTAGCAACCAGCTACAGCAATTTGGGCTGTACAATAAACACAAATCTTAAAGATTTGGAAAGCCTTAAGGAATAAATTTAACGAGGAACCTCATAATCTGGAAAAGGGCTAGGGAGCAGCAGGTGGCAAAAACTAATATACAGCCTTTGGCAAGGAATTATACTGGCTGTATTGAAGATTTCCCTTACTCTCTGATTATCTTCTCCTCAATGAATGGATTTAACACACACTTATTGAGCAGAGAACATTCCTAAATGCTACAGAAATGTCACACTTGGAAGAAAAATGGAATTCCTCACCTTCAGTGATTCTGTTTGTGAACCGAGTCCCTTGGTACAAAGCTCCATGACTGAATAGGAACAAAAAGTGTCCCTCACTTTGTACTGACTCACAGCTAGAAGCCATAGAGCAGGATTGGTCTCCAATTCTGAGGGAGGAATCAGAATAGACTGGTGTCCTGAATAAACGCTGCAAAAATATAAGATTTGTTAATACAGGCTAGAATTCTGTAGATGAGATGATTGTAAACTAAAAAGGGTATTCTCACTTGAGTGTAAACTTTAACATCAAGTACTAGGCACAGTATGTTTATATCTCACTAACACTGCACAGTTGTCACAGCTTTATGTTAAGGGCCAAATCCTGCCCTTTGTTACACCCATATAATTCAAGTGAAATGAGTGGAAATGTAGGCAGAACCTAGTCCTAAATTACTAAAACCTACAAAATACAGGTGGCCCTTACTGCTAGAAACTCATGGAAGAGCACACAGATACCTGGGTTAGTAGCATGTAAAATACGCATCTGCTGATAAAAGATTATGGTTGGTTATTACTATTTAAACATTTCCTGGACAGAAAATACAATACCTTTTACTCACCAAAGAACTGACCCCACTCCCATGGAAATAAACAGGAGCTTTGCCATCATTTTCAAGGGGCCAGGATCAGGCACCAAATTAAAAGTAAATTATGCATTTTAAAATTCTCTCCACAAAATGTTATGAACTTTTAAAAATGAAATCCCAGAGCTCTATTGTACTGTATATACAATATTGTTTATTGGCTCCCCAGTGCACAGTAATACTGAGATGCAGGCACTTGGTAATGTCCCTGTGCCAAAGGTACAGCACTAATTGTTGCAGTATCATCGTAGTCACTGACAAATTCTTCTCCAGAAGTGTTTCCTACATTGACAGTTCTCTCCTGTGTGCCCTGTGACTACCAGACGGGCAGATTTCCCCATCAGTTTTACAGTTTTTACTCACACATCTTAATCTGTGATTTGTGCATCTTTCAGCTTTGACATGTCACAACAGAATACAATAAAAGATGAAAACCAGAAAGGTTCTCACAAAGGGTAAGATTAGAGGCAGTCAGCTCCAGGAGTCACTCAATGCTGTTGAGGGGAGAGCACTGGTGCTGGAAGGCATGTTTAGCCCTTTGGAGACCAGAGGAGGCTCTGGCTCTTCTGAAACTTGAAAATCCTTCAGTACCACAAACTTTCCCAGTACTTAGAAGGGGTGCGCTATAAATTCCGAATACGAGCAGAGAGCATCAAGGTTGACGGTGCCAACATGTCCACTACTGACAAATTCTGTGCTGAAGTGAGAAACTTCAAGGAAACCAGTGCTAATAAGACTTGTAATGTAAGAGCTGGTGCTGAAATAACTGCTGGTTGCTTTGCATCCCAGGATAGTACCAAAGCCTTGGTACTGTGCTCCCTCAGAGCTCCCAGGGTACCTGATTTGTGACATGGGGTCTTCCTAAAATGGTAGTGTTGAGGTGAGTTGGACCTCTTAGTGGAAATGCCCATCAGGGATCTGTCTCTGGCTTTCCCAGAGGAGTGTTGATCCTTTGTGGATTTAATTTTAACAGTCCTACCAGAGTCTGAAACTGAAATGACTGTCAAAGATGGAACCCAGAAGTTAGTGGATCCAGAATTCACAGAGATGCTTCTGGACTGCACTGGAACTTTTCCAGTGGGGTCTGCCCTTTCCAGATCAGAAGCTAGACACATAGAGCAATCAAACAATCTAATATGCCTCCCTTGCTTTTAAGGACTTATGCACCAAACATTTCCTCAGTATATGAGCTTTCCCAAGAGAAAACAAAGCACTTGGTAGGTCCATCATTAATCAGAATTGCTGCCTTGCAGGAGGGACAGTCTTGAAGCTGGATGACTTGTGATGGGACACCACTAAGCTATGGTGCTGGGAAAAAGATCCAAGTGAGGAAAAAAGACATAATACGGAAGGTAAAAACTTCCCCAAACAATTAACAACTATCAAAAAAATTTCCAACAGGCAACTCTTTACTGTCTAACACTAATCCATACACAATTCACAATAACAGATAAGAAAACAGGATATGCAAAGACATGAACACCAAAGAACTGCGAGTTGAGAAGGACTGGAGCGGTAGATGGGTCTGATCTGCCCCTTTTACCCTCGGTACGGGAGCACAAGGGCACATGCATGGCCCCACAGAACACTGCTGGACAACAGACTCCAACCCCAAGAGCATGTGCACCAAGAGTGGAATATGTATGGACAAGCACTCAAAGAGTTGATGGTGTTCAGCACCATTGAAAATGGTGCCCCTCCTGTCCCCTACTTACTTCAGTGCCTGTTTTCAGGCACTCTAGTTTGAAAGTTTTGTCCAGTCTTTATCTTGTGTGTAACAGACAGACTGAGAGAGGAGAGAGCTGCCCTGCACAAGGGAATTCTTCACTGGCTTTCTCTGAGCCCATGGCTTTCTTCCTCAGTTATGCCAGGAGAATTGCCAGAATTCTCCTCCTCTCTTGATAGGGTGGCCAGGTGCCCAGTTTTCCACCAGAAAGTCTGGTTGAAAAGGAGACCTGACAGTGTCAGGTCAGATCTACTGACCAGACACGCAAAGACCTGTTATTGTGGGCAGGGGAGGCACCGGGTCATCACCCCCGCCAGCAACTACTCAGCCAGGGCCACCTCCTACCAGCATGAGGTGGCTGCAGCGCCCAGCAGTGGTTCTGCAGGCGAGTCCCTCCCGACCCGGGCAGGGGAGAGAAGGGAATAGCAGTGAGCATCCGGGGCAGAGGGGGAAGAGGAGTGACTGGGGGAAGGGTCCTGGGAGGAAGAGGCAGGGCAGGGACAGTATCTCGGGGGGAAGAAGTGGTTTTTAAATATTACAAAGTTGGCAACCTTATCTCATGATCTGGGACTTTTAGGGCCCCTTTATGATGCTGCAGCACTTTTATTCGCCATAAAGGGGCTTCGGGCTGGTGTAAGAATTTCACCCCAGTGCTTATCTTCAACTTAGGCCACAAAATGTAGTAGATGAAAATGGTGCCTCTCCTGCTGCAGTTTCGAAAGTTGCAATTCCAAGAAACAATGGTTTCAAGGGGTGTTCACTTCCTCTACAGTTACATCCATTTGTTTAAGAGCAAACTTTGCAGGACCTCACTTTTGCTGTAGAAGTTACTTGATCAATGACTTCAATTGCCCATTCAGGGCTGACAGGAAGTGTGCAAGAAGAAAGCAGCTCTCATTGCACTTCGAAAACAAACATTCATATCACAACTCCACGGCACACACTGTATCCACTGAATGTGGTCTTAGGGGACTGGAAAAATACAGCTCTTATGGTCCTAATTTGCAATTTAAATCCATTCCTGCACCAAAATGGCAATTAAGTGCATCTCTATCACTGTAGAACTGGACTAAAACATTGTTACTGACCTGCACTAGCAAAGTCTCAGTTTTAGAAAATTAACTATTATTTCATTTTGGTTTATCAACACACACACACACACACACACACACACACTTCTGTATTTTGATAATTAAAGCAGAATTACTAGAGGGCTTAGCTTAGTTTGGCTAACAAATAATTCAGGAAAAATTTCATATCTGCTTTATCCTATGTTTCTGTTTTATAATTAAACCCCTCTTAACATGGAGTGTAGTAGGCTCTATTCCAATAAATGGTGGTCTACACATTAGGACACGGATATCTTAAGTTCAGAAAGTAGTTTAATTGGATTTAGTTTTGATTTTATATTTGGAGAAAAGTGTTTGCTCTTTTAAAAACTATTATAACTTAGAGATTTAAAAATGCAATGCAAAACAAAATAGTAGGGTCAGCTTCTCAGAATGGAAGGCAAGAGCTGCAAAGAAAAATATGAAAAATCAAATCAAATCACATCATGAATTCCCCCATGAAAAAGCTAGCACAAACAGCTAAAAAGAAGAGCTTTTGGATTAGTGAACTCACATAGGCCTGATGACTCTGCTGCCATGCCTAGGATGCATTGTTCTGTGACAAAGATCCCAAGGAAACCCTGCTGGAGCATGCAGCCAGTTTATAGAGAAGTTGGTAAATCCCATTTTAAAGAATGTATTGCTCTGCTTTGCAAGGTTTCTTTTTGTTATTTTTTTATACTCTTTAGGACATAAAATAAAACGAACTTTGCAAAACCATGCAATATACTCCAGACTTACCAATGGGCTGGCTCCATGCTCCAGTGGGCTTTCCTTAATAGCTCTGACGTCACAGAATATTGCATTCTGGGGCGTCACAGCGAAGCAGTGCAGTATAACTTCTAAGAACCTACGATGGGGAAAAGAGGTTAGTTTTTGGTTGTTTGCAGAATGAATACCTCCTTCGGCCTAGTTAATGGAGGAATTAAATATGCATAGCTGAAGTGACTGAATTCAAAATTTTAACTTGTGTTTCTTATTTCAGAGACTGCATAAAGGAGCCCATTTTCTATGCCTGCTCTGTATCCAATATGAATTGCTACCATTTGCAGCCCCTTAACCTTCAAAAATAAAGACAGTAGGAGCTGACCATGAATCTCTATGTTAGAATAGCAAATAGTAGCGTAGTTAATGGAAATGACAACAGACTTCACAATCTGTGTATTTAATTTTACATCCAGATATCCCCCAGAGGTAAAGCATGGCATGTTAAAAGTAACAATCACCTTTTGGCACATAAGTTAGAAAGAGTAAACTGCATGCTTACTGCATACTTAAGGCTCCAAACTGTATGCTTAAGGGGCTATGCAGTACTTCTACAGAGCACCCTAAAAATGACATTCACTCCTAACAAACTAGTGTGAGATGGAAGTCAAGTCTGCGCAGCGAAATGAACCATGCTGGGTTCTCATGTCAGCTTTCTACATATAACATAGAAATAATCCATTAGAGCTGATTATGAATTTTTGGATCAAAATGCTTGACAGAAAATTTGGTTTCCAAAAGAGAATTCAATGTTTTCTGCAGGAAAACATCAATTTTGCTGAAGCTGTTCGCTGGCCCATTAGGGAAACTGAAGCAAAGTCAGTATGGCCAATCCCAAAACTCAGACCCTGAAAATTATGAGGGTTTTTAAGAGTAGAGAGAGGTAATACTGCATTCATCTTTTTCATTTTTGAACTCCCCCTGCCCACTGTGTGCATAGCAAGTCCCAAATTTGTAGGGTAAGCTGATTTTGGCTCTCAGTGGAAGATCCAACTGAGATCAAATTAAAGAACTTTATATAAAATGCTTCCCTAATTACACAGAGCTTCCAGCTTCTCCCCAAACTAGACTCTAATAATTATTTCTGTGTTCTGTATTCAGCCCCAGATCCGCCTCTCCTCCAACCTTTCAGTTAATTAAGCAGCCCCTCCAGCCCACATCAACTGTGCACAGCTAGCCATACATAATTCCTGTCCCCACATCTGCCCCAGCTCCTCTGAGCACCTCTGCTCCTTCTGGACCTGTAGGGTGTCTTCACCTCCCTTTCAGGTGTGGGGTGGCAGCTGAGGCAGGATCCTTTGCTCCTTCCCAAGCCTAGTGTTGCAGTGATGGAGAGAGGAACAGACTGACCCATTTTTCACAAGATGAAAGGGAAGGAGGAAGCACAGCTGCCCTGAGCTGCTAGGCTCTTTCCACTTTCTGTTCCTTCCCCCTTGTGAAAATGGTATTGGCTGCTCCTTTCCCCACAGTCCCTAATCCAAATTCTCTCAGGTCCAGAAGGGAAGGCAGGGAGGAGCATCTGATTGGTTGCTCTTCCCTAAAAGGCAGGCAAGTGGGGAAGGCAGCCAATTAGAGGGGGATTTCCTCTGGGCAAGTCTGAAACTTACATGAGGGTTGGAGCTTCTCATTTATTGAGAGACTGGCTCCAACACAGGCCAGAAATCACAATACTTCTGAGAGCTAACAGCACGGGGAAATATTTCCTTTTTGGTCAGGTCAACGTTAATCTGCGTTCGTTTGAGCTGACATGGTGTCTCATGGAAGTTGTAATTTGCGTGTGTCCCCCTTATCGTGGCCCCATGGTCCAATTGTATCTCCCTATCTTGCACTGCAGTCTCCCCTCGGCCTGAGCCACTATGGTATATCCTGGGAGATGTACTTTGGCCAGGGAGAATAAGGGCACAAGGCACACATGAACTACAACTCCCACGAGGAACTGTGATGGTTCACATGAACACAGACTAATGTTGAGATGACTCAAAATTCAATGTTTTGATGTCGGAATGTCAAAATATTTAGTTTCAATAGAAAGTAGGCAAACGAAATGTTTCAACAATTCCAAGGCTACATTTTTTATGAACTTTTTGTTTTGTAAAAAAGGTCAAATAATTTGACGTTTTGTACCAATTGGGGATGAAAAGAAGATGTTGAAATATCAAAATTTCCTGCAAAATGATTTTTGTTCAGCTCTAGCCCCTAGGTAGACCTTGAAATAAGAGACCAGAGCAATTATCGTTTAAACCAACAAATACACTGGATCCCGTAAAAAAAAAAAAAAAAGAAAAGAAAAACCACACACACACACACACACACACACACACAAAGACTGTGCTAGGATAACATTTTAAGGTATGGACCTTACGAGTGCGGTCACGGCAGCGCAAGCTGTGGGATGGTCTAGCTGACTCCAGTATGTGCTAGGACTTGGACAGGTACGTGACTTGGGAGTGTAGCTTTTGCAGTTACACTCTTCTTTCGAATGCTAGCTTGACGATAGCAAGTGTGAGCGTCTCTCCTTGAGTTGGGTATCACACCCGCAGCTCCAAGCAAAGACGTGTTCTCTTTGGGAATGGCAGTGGTCTGAGCTGAAGGAACTGTGTCAGCTTACATTTAGCCCAAGAGTTGCATTTTGTAAAAACAAGCTTTTTAAAAAGGCAAAGCCTAACAAAAATGGCTTCTACACTTTGTTATTAAACAAAGAAGGTTTGCTGAAACCAAAATGCTGCCGCTCTAAAAACCTGAAAGTGAAACTGACGCATTGATTTTTCATTGTTCAAGCTCAGATAAATGCCTTCTGTTGCTTTATACCAGAACAGTTAATGTTACTATAATGATTCTCGGTGTGTCAGTTCCAGATTATAATATAGTAATTGCAACAAGCTTAAATCAGAACAAATCATTTTTTTTATATTTTCCAATTGCTGTTTTTTCCCAAAAGGTTAATAAGAGAACAATCTCAGAGTATAAGTGGATCTTATGCTAAAATAACGTGCTTGAAGTCTAATAAGCACATGGTTTATGCATCTCATAAATCATAATTATCTGGTGCAAGACAAGTCCCTGTACCATTAACTTTTATTTATTTTTTTTAGCGCTCCAAGCATCTAAACAAAGTGTTGATTCCAATAGGATGTTCACTTTTAATTATAATTTAAATAAAAACATTTATGCAACACTGTATCATTTTAATGCCTTAAGTTACCTTAATTTCAGCATGGTTTTAAAACAGCAACACTGCACTTTCAGTGAAATGTGTCAAAACATAATAATTCTAGGATCTAACATTTCTTAATAAAGAATGATTCCAGCTATTTTTTCATAGACCTTCTCTGTACCATGTTTTCAATTTTCTTCTGTAAAGCACATCGTTTTTCATATACATCTACCTACATGTCTTAAAGTAAAGCTAAAAGTTACTCAGAATGCTTTTACTGCAACATTACACCATCCATAGGGTACAGAAATCCACAAAACTGTTAACTAAGTTATAAACTCCCCACTAACTAGTGCTAATAAAACGTCAACATTTTTTGTGAAAATATTTTGCAGCTTTTCAGCCAGCTCTATTATTGCCAATCAAGAATCTCTCTATTATCAAATCTCTCTATTATCAAATGCAGTTTGTTCTTTTGTTTTATTGTACAATGGAAATGAGGTTTAAAAAGTCTAAAGAGAAATCTCACCTGCAGAGGCACCAGAGGACAAACCCAAGTCCACAGTAAGGGTCCAAACAGATAGCTACTTCTCTAGAGGGGTAAAGCTCACACTGCAGCTTAATAGAACGACAAAAGGCACTAGTGGCTGCATGAGACATCTGGAAGACAAGACAGTAATTAAAATGATAAACTATGCCATTCTGCAGGTTCATTCCCAAACTACTGCCATTCCTGAAATCGGTAACAGGATGAAGGAAACAAATTAATATTAAACTTTGTGCTCAGCATGAACACACACTGTAATTTATACCTAATGTGAGTTAATTTTCTTTTAAGAGATCATCCAAATAACCATCCAAGGAAAAGGAAGAAAGAGAATCATAAGTTGAATAGGTAGGACATGGTCATGAGTGGTTTCAGATGTGCTTGATGTGATATTGAAAGCTAAGAAGAATGAGCTAAACTTTTACAAGCACAAAAAATAAAGATGGTAGAATTTCTATATAACATCAGTATAAGCAAAATAAAAGTATCAACTTGAATTTCTGTTGATCATCAATAACATACCCTATAATTCTTCAAAACCACAGAAAATTTTAGAATCTTCCAGACTACAATGAAATTCGATTGTGTATGTGCCCAAATTGTTTGGTTACATACATGACAAGAACATTTGTTTTTAGTGTGAAATTCCTACCTTTACCCCAGCTAGCATTCCAGTTGTGGACACACTAAAATCAAGATAAGCCAGTGTGTCAGGGTTAGAAGGTTTGTAGATTTGAGCAGGCCGCTTCTTTGGCAAGTCATCTAGAATAAATAAAAAATGAAAACATGTGCACCTTATTTTTATGACAGGCAGTTCACTGCATGAATCTCTGAACCATGACAAGTTCAACTGTAAAACAAGACAGGGCAGCTCTGGCTTTAATACTTACTTACCTGTATCTAGCACAGGAGGCCACGTTCTGACATCCACTGCTGCTGCTGCCTCTCGTGACCGTAACAATTTACATATTAATTGTGTAGTCATTAAACAGGCAGAGCGACTCACCTGGGAGTTTAACAAACAAAAGGAAAGAGAACACTAATTACTTCACATGTAAAACTGAGTAAGACCATGATTTATATTACAACAGGGTACATATCTAAGTTTACCAGTCTTATTTCCTGGGATTAGGAGACAGGAACATATGTCAAAAAAGGCAGACCCTTGAAATTTCAGAGGGTATACAGGACTTTTACAAGACCAAGCAATAATTGCACTTTGCAGCAAATCGTTACATTGAAATTAACGGTGCATTAATAGGTAAAAATTGCACTTTTCCCTATATAGCATCATCCTGGGAAACTTGTAGTGAAGGTTATGACAAGAATATTCCCTAAGTGAACGCAATACGTGTTTGTTTATACAAATATTTTAATAAAATGAAAACCCAACTTTACACTTACAATGCTCCAGTGGTTTCACCTTATTAAATCAATAACTGTGTGCTAGCCACAGACCCATGATTTCTCCACTAAATCAAACAAACAGGATTCTCTGCAGGACCACTAACGACTTAACACGGACTCCATTTCAGAGAGTTCTGGTGTTTCAAACAGTAGCTCTCGAGCAGTTATTTCTCAAGTGACACAGTCAGCTTACCATCTCCTCTTTGCCTACACTCGATTTTAGGCTCTAGAGGATTTTAGATTTACATATGTTGAGGGTTTCTCTGTCTTTGACAATGGGCAGTTATTTTACCAAATACATTACATAAAGAAAATGTGATACTGTTTGAACAAGTATTTAATATAGGGTATTTAAACAAAAGCCCAAATACATTACTGAACATTTTAAATCACAGCACAGAAACAATGTAAAACAAAGCACTTTTCCTTTCTTTCCCATTCTTTGAGGGTCTGTGAAGAGAAGTCAAGTAAGCGAAAGCGTTCCTAATGAATGTATTCTTTGTGGAATCTGAGCCACTTTTGGTTCCACTGAACCTTAAGCTGTTATCCCCAACACCTGTGCAAAGTAATAACCATTCTGTGCACTACTGTCAATACTGTCAATGTTAGCAGAATAGATATCCTTATTCAGGCCTCCAGCATGGAGAAAAAGGTGATTGGAAAATCCCAAACTGAGAATGACTCACTGTGAGTTACTCTAGCACTGAACTTAATACAAATACTTTCCCATTTTGGTCCCAAAGAGACAGTCTGGATCTACACACTGGAATATTTAACTCCCACCTTTTGTCAACATGAGAAAATCAATCCTTGAACCCCACACTTTCAGCCTCATATGCAAAAAGCTCTACCACATGAGCTGAGAAAATTAGCAGCTATCAGCAGTAATCGTACTGATCACACTAGTGGCTTTCAACCTTTTCAGACTACTGTACCCCTTTCAGGAGTCTGATTTGTCTTGCGAACCCCCAAGTTTCACTTCACTTAGAAACTACTTGCTTACAAAATCAGACATAAAAATACAAAAGTGTCACAGTACTCTATTACGGAAACATTGCTTCCTTTCTCATGTTTAACCATATAATTATAAAATAAATCAATTGAAATATAAACACTGTACTTACATTTCAGTGTATATTATATAGAGCAGTATAAACAAGTCATTGTCTGTACGAAATTTTAGTTTGTGCTGACTTCGCTAGTGCTTTTTATGTAGACTGTTGTGTAAAACTAGGCAAATATCTAGAAGAGTTGATTTTCCCTCGGAAGACCTTTGCTTACCCCCAAGGGTAGACGTACGACTGGGTGAGAACCACTGGAGCACACCATGTCCCTGGTCCAACAGCAGGTGCATGTGGAGAAGGGAGGAACAGAGACTCCACATTATAGACTCCTCCACCTCCTAAGATCTCATGAACTCTCTCTGTGGACACTTAGTGGAGAAGGGTGCTGGCAGGACTCCTGACAGTAGCGCTCACTCACAACATATAACTCAGTATCCCAAGCCAAGATAATGTTCACTCACTCAGTACTACCTTGCATAGGCTGGGTCAAAGTGTAAGCACTGAATGAGGGAAGACTGAAGGGCAGCTGGGTATTTCAGGTACCATATTATGTTAGCCAGGAGACTCAGGAAAGAGTGCAGAAGCTCTGACTCCTTCGGGTGTCCCAAGAGACATCAAATTTGGGGAGCTGAACTTCTGGCTAGCTCCCTGATGGATGGGCAGCAAACACACCTCCATTTGGATGGGACAATATCCATTTCCTGTCACCCTGCTTGGGTTTCCCCCATCCAATTAGAGCACAGTCTGGTCCATAGTCTTTTAGACCTCTAGTAACAATATAGTTAGATCACAGTAATGTTTGATTACTTTGACTACTCCCTAGGCATCTGCAAAACACAGTTCTATGGGCCAAATTCCGCTCTCAGAAGCAACTGCCATTGACTTCAAAAGGAGTTGAACTGATGGTACCGGGAGGGCAGAATTTTTCCCTAGGACAGCAGCAACTCAGCAATGTATTCGCAACAGCCTCAATAGTTTAATCTCCACAAGGTCACTCCACTTCAAAATGAGAGCGAATCCTTGGGTGAAACAGAGCTGGACAGGCCTCTAAGTCAAACTGTCTTTAGTAGGGCTGGCAATTTTCAATCTTTATTTAAAAAGTTAGCCTGTTGAAAAGAGCTAAATGATCATGAGACAGCTTAGATCCACCTGAAGGTTTGCCAGACATGCCCTAGCAGCCCTCCTGGTCAATCTTGGCTATCAGAGATTGAGGGATCACTGAAGTGTTATTGCATACGCTCAGTTTTAAAACATCTCAAGAGAACACAAGACCATCACTACAATAAATAATAATGGTCCCATTAATCTGTTAATAGCAGGCCAAATTCTAACACCACATTCGTACTGAGTAGCATCTTACTTTGTAAGTGGTCCCATTAACTTCAAATGGGTCAAGATTTACAAATTTGCAGATATTCGCTTTATATCTGGGGACTACATTTGCGGATCATGGATCAGATGTGGATACAAATTTTCTATCTGTGCAGGAGTCTACAAATGGGATTACTAGCCAGAGAGTTTTGGGGCACGTCTACACTGGAAATGCTAAAGTGCTGCCATGGCAGCGCTTTATCATGGCTTGTGTGGTCGTGGCAGAGCGCTGGGAGAGAGCTCTCCCAGGGCTCTAAACAAAACCACCTCCACGAGGGGAGTAGCTCCCAGCGCTGGGGCACTGTCTACACGGGTGCTTTACAGCGCTGAAACCTGCTGCGCTCAGGGGGGGTGTTTTTTCACACTCTTGAGCGAGAAAGTTGCAGTGCTGTAAATTGCCAGTGTAGACAAGCCCTTAGAGAACTAGAGCACAATTTAATAAAGTAGAAAACAACATCAGACATAAGAGGCCACCCCACGCACCCTTCTTGCACCAATGTGGTCAATGCGGTATCAGTGCAGCAAAGAACAAAAATAGACTAAGTAAGACTAAAAGACAAACAAACAAACAAAATCCAGGTCATCCCTCTCTGGGTAAAAGCCTGGCCACAATGTGACTTCTAAACTGTTACTCCCCAGTCAGTTTAAGAGCTGCTAACTCAACTTGTAACCATAAATTTGTAAAAGGCTTTTACAAACATGTAAAAAGAACTACGTGGTGCGGGAGTTTCAGATACAGGTTGGCTGAAAACAGTTTACATTAAAGATGGTTAACCTCAAACAGCTGAGCTAGGTCAGTGTAAATAATAATATCAATAATCCTGAGATACCTGATTTAGAGTCATATACTGGAAAACACGTCTACATGGGTCTTTGAAAGAAGTGAATGTAAATGCGCTCTCATCTGATTGTGACAGTGTGGGTGCTGCATGCTTTCAAGCAGTGTTGAACATTCCCTGCTCCCCTTGACTTTGTGGTACTGTACAGGATCAGGTCCTGTGACATGAAGTTTGAACCCACGTTATAAAACCTGTAGCCTTTTGCTAACTTGGATGGAAAAACTTCTAAAGAGCACTTTAATTTTCTATATTTAGTCCACTGCCTGTTTAGACTGCTTGCGGATTTCCAGATGTCTGCTCACCTCCACAATCATTTTCACTGTAGGTAATGTTGTTGCAATGTTCTGTGGATGTGGAGGTCGAACAGTTATTGGCACACAGCCTGCATACAGGCAACCATAAAATGCTGCAATCAGGTCTATTCCTGCATGAAGAACAAAACAAAAATCCTCACCTGAAAATCAAATAATTTAATCACAGACACCCATGTCAGCATAAATACTACTTTGAAGTAACCTAGAAGGTTAAATGAGCAACTAAGCTCTTTAACAGACTTCTCTTTCAGTCCCTTGTCAGTATTTGCTAAGCTTCACTGATCACTGTCACTTCTGCTGTTCTTTTAAGCATGAAATACCAAAGAAGGCCCAAAAGTTTAAACTACATGTCATCACTCAAATGAACTGTTCAGTTTTATTATCACCAATTTATCAGTGAAGAAGCTTAATTACTATTGATTAAATAGGCTATCCAATTTAAATTTACACACAAAACAGCATTTTAAAGGAGAATTTCAACACAAAGAACAAAGAGGATTTGTGTTCTTCACTGCTCCTGTGTGCTTAAGGAGAGCCTCAAAATTTTGTTTTAAAATTACTTTCTGCTTCCTTCCCACCCTATTTTACCTTAGACACAGTGGTGCAAGTAGGGTGGTACAGTCTGGTATGCCATACCATTAAGATATTTATTCCCAGTAAGCTGTACCGGAAAGACAGAGGAGCAGAAGGTGGGGCTGCTGGATGGCCCCACGCCAGCAGCTCCTTCATTGTGGCTGGACCACCCCCAGCCCTTCCATGCAGCTGCGTCTCCTGTCTGGGGACTGTACAGCCCCGCTGGAGGACAGGGCTGGGGCAGGGGCGGGGCTGGGGGCAGTACCGATACAGCCGCGCTGGAGGAGCTGCCAGTGTAGGGCTCTGGCTCCTGGGAGTGGCGGGCCCCACATTCTGCTCCTTTTGCCACTGTGGTTCCGGGGAGCCCTGCAGTTCAGAAGTCTGTATCTGGCGCAGCGGGAGGACAGAGCCCCATCCCCTCCCGCCTAGTAATGTGGGATGGGGAGGGGACAGAGAGAGTGCGGGGACTCTGGGCTGGGGATGGGGAGGAGTGACATGGGGAGTCAAGTGGGGAGGTCACGTGTCCCCCCTTTAGCTGGTGCCTCCCTTTTGTGTTCCTCCCATGAATCACCTATGCATAGCGTACCGGTAAGAAATAAATTCTACTTGCACCACTGCTTAGACATATGGCTGTGACTTATTTTTCCAAAGTCCTCCAACAAAAACAGTGAAGTCAGAACTTTTAGGGTCCCCACGGTACAATACATGCAAGTTCTTTACCTGGTGGGTAGACCAAAGCCACATGGTCTCCATCTTGTAAGTGTCCCCTTTCCATCAGCATGACTGCTATCTTCTCTGCTCGTTTATGTAGCTGGGCACAGGTTAGGGAGTTGGCTATTGTTCCCTGCATATTGAAATAAGTTAGTGTCAGAAGAACAGGTTGTGGGCTGAGTTCTGGTATTCCTTCCCCAACTGATAAATTACCAATTGAAGGCTTTTCTTCAGGATGTTTAAAAAAAAAAAAAGAGAGAGAGAGAGTGTCAATAGCCACATAGTTTAACTAGGAAAACCTTCCGTCTCATACCAAACTGCAACTGGAAAAAATTAAAGGAATTTTGTCAGGATGTGAATACGTCCCACCCCCAATCGCCATACGCTCCACCCAAAGCAATGGTTTAATCACTCACCGTAACGATATATCAGTTACCATGTAATATCATGACCATATAATCAGCACTACTTCCCTTTGTTATACCTGCTCTGTTCCCACATGCAGGGAGTAAAGCGCATTTTTACAAGAATTCTGCAGTAGTCTGATGAGTAAGGTTACGTCTACACTGGGAGAAAAAACATCCACAGCAGCAAGTCTCAGAGCCCGAGTCAACTGACTTAGGCCCACAGGGCTCACGCTACAGGGCTAAAAATAGTAGCTCAATCATTCTGCTCGGGCTGGAGCCTGGGCTCTGAAGCGCAGTGAAGGGAGAGGTGGGCTCAGAGCCCTGGCTCGAGCCTAAGCAGAAATATCTACTCTGCTATTTTTAGCCCTATAGCACGATCCTGGGCTCTGAGAGGTGCTTTTTTTCCCGCTTGTTTGGGGTTTTTTTTGCAATGTACGCATAACCAGAGTCTGAGAAGAGTATTCCTGTAAACTTAACTTCACTGTCTGCACACTGGAATGAAGCCAGATGGCACATCAGAAGGACTTATTAGAAGATGAGACACAAGCCAGAAGGGAAGAAAACACATGTGAGGGGGAAGAGATAAGTTAGGAACAAAGATGCACATGCGTATAAACCAAATAGGAAAGAAGTTATTTATTTGCACATGGTTGACCGACTAGGCATGTGGGATGGGAGGAAAGATAGCTCAGGAAGAGTTAATAGGCTATGCAGCCTCTCACCTGAACAACTGACCTATTCTTATAGAAGTTAACTTTGGGTCAGTACTGACATGGGGCTATCAGACTGTAGTGGTCTACAATGGCTGAGTTTTCTGGTCTTGGCATAGCCCCAATAGGTCTATATCACAAAAATGACCACCACAATGCATACCCTTGCTGGCAGTCTCAGCAGAGAAGCCTAACAGTGAGCGAGAAAAGAGACTGAACTTCCCTAGAGGTGGTCTCTCTGGGCCTGGGCTGAGATAAATTGATGAGGCAGCATGGGGAAGGCCTGCACTGCTACTGTCCGTGCTGTGCCTGTTCTTTGGAGAAGGAGGATTTCAGTTTCCTGTCATATGTGGCCCCTTTCACAAGCACTAACTTCACTTAAAAACCAGAGAAGCTGAAGAAATTGAAAAGAAGAAGAAAAAAAAAAAGAGTGGTAAGGAAACATTAACATTTCAGGCTTCTACTGGGTTATAAGATAGACAATGAGTCAAAAAATGACCTGTAAAAATATCCTTCCAGGGTCCTTATTATGAAAGAAAGCAACAGGGGGCTCTATTTCAAGAAGAGTTAAGGGAATACATGCATTTTGCTTGATTGCTAAGAAATGAATTATTATTCACCATAACCATCTCGCACACAACCACAATATTTATTTACTTCCAGAAATTTAAAACAAATGTTACAGAGACAAGGTACTGTAAACTGAGCAGATTTAAAAATTTAACAGAGCAATCGAGGTTCACAATTCAATTGATTTCACATGGAAGGAATGATGAATTATTTTATCATCATCAAATTCATTTTCCTCACTGTGTTTCCTACCGGCTGGTTGCTCTTCCTACTGTTTTCCCAAGACAGGCAGAGCGTGTTACTTAAGGTCTGACTTCAATAGTCTGATTTAGTCAGTGTGGGGGAATGTGGTCATCAGAACCAGTCTCTCTCAACCATGATGTACTTGTTTCTTCGGGCTGGTCTCCACTACAGGGAGATCAACACTGCTGCAATCGATGCAGCAGGGATCGATTAAGCGGGTCTGGTGAAGACCCACTAAATTGATGGCAGAGCGCTCTCCGGTCAACCCCGATACTCCAGCTCCCCGAGAAGAGAAAGGGAAGTCAACCGGAGAGTGTCTCCGGTTGACTCAGTGCAATGAAGACACCGGGCTAAGTCAAGCTAAGCTACGTCGACTCCAGCTACGTTATTCACGTAGCTGGAGTAGCGTAACTTAGATCAGCTTACCCCAGTAGTGAAGACAAGCCCTTACTCTCTGAAGATAAAACAGTAAACTCTCTCCAGGGTCAAATTCTGCCTGGGATGCACAGTGGTAGCTTGATCTCAGAAGCATTCCATTTGCCATAGGTAACTAATTAAAGCTGCCTCACCATTTGCTGTAAAGTTGCAAATGGTGATGTAACACTAGCTAGTTATCTAAAGAAAAATAAGCAAGATTAAGGGTGACCACTCTAACCTTGAATGGCATTTTGATACCAATGTAATAGACAGGAGGGCACTTTGTAAACAGGTAGGGCAGAGGTCTAGTATATATAGTAATCATGTAATCTTCTAATCCTAGAAAAACTCTAATTTTATGCTATGGATTAATATAGTTCTGTGGCACAGAAGCATAAAATCTGGTTTTGATGACTAATTAAATGTTTTAAAATTAAACCATACTTATCTCATAAGCATGCAGATTAATTTACTAGAGGTCCTGCACAGCCCTTGGAGTCCTCATCCATTTCCCTCTACATCTTCCCCTTCTCTATTTTCCCTGGAAGGCCTAATCTCATACCCAATATTCACTATTTCAGCTAAGGAAGAATTTATAGTCTCTTAGGACAGTCAGAACGATTCCTTTAACTGAGCAGAAAGACTGTTGAGCAACATCAAGAACTGTGCCTCCCTCTACTGGAATGCAAATATTCTGACTCGTCAACACTCGCGGCAACTATGAATTCATGGGGTACGAATATACAAAGCTGGATATGAAACAGAGCAGAGAGCACACATTTGATAATGACTTGAGATAATTCCCTGTTCCTCCCCCATAAGTGAGTAGTAAATACAGCAGCTAAACATTAATGCAAAAAGAAATATCTGAAGATTGAGCCACATACAGTCTTGGTGCAAGCTGATGCAGTGTGTCTCTCAGCATGCATTTCTCCACAAGGTAACTTGTTAAAGTAGTCATCTGAATTTCTTACCCTACAGTTAAGTAGCGTGTAAAGCACATGGTCAGGAGTGGTTTGAGCTCTCCACTGTAAAACTTCTGAGAGGAATAGGAACTAAAA
The DNA here is from genome assembly GCF_965152275.1 of Natator depressus. Taxonomy (NCBI): domain Eukaryota; kingdom Metazoa; phylum Chordata; order Testudines; family Cheloniidae; genus Natator; species Natator depressus. The sequence continues at coordinate 242,033,688 of NC_134235.1, read as the reverse complement.
CAAAACAGAGTGATAATCATGATACTTTATGGATTTTTTTTCTTAATTTTTTTAAAAATAGGAAGCAATTTCTTATTTCCACTTTATACACCCCATTCTCGCTTCTATTTTATATGTTCATACATCTACATCAGTAACCAGTAAATTGTTGAATGCTGTCAGCATCATTCATCATTAGGGTAACATGCTCTTGCTGAATTGTGCAGACCTGTTTAAAAGTCTAAGATTACTGTTTGAAGTGTAAAAGCAGCAAAGAGTCCTGTGGCACCTTATAGACTAACAGACGTATTGGAGCATATGCTTTTGTGGGTGAATACCCACTTGCATCCGATGAAGTGGGTATGCACCCATGAAAGCTTATGCTCCAATACATCTGTTAGTCTATAAGGTGCCACAGGGCTCTTTGCCGCTTTTACACATCCAAAATAACACGGCTACCCCTCTGATGTTTGAAGTGTGACTTACTTGTACTTTCAAAGCAATAAGTTGGTTCTGAATAGTATCTCTGGATCTAAGCCTGGCTCTGGTTTCATAGTTACTTCTAATGCTCCTCCCTCCCTAACTTACTTTGAAAAAGCACTAATGTTTGTATGTTTGCCAGCTCACAATAATTACCTATTTTGTCCTATGACTGCAGAGGTGTTAACTGGCCACTTCATCTTGAATGGTCTCTTACAAAGAGGGTTCATTACATATGGTAAACAATCTGTTCCATCTTTTATTTAGCTGTGACACTCTGAGTCCCTTTCCTAGTCCTAAAGAAGAGCTCTAAGCTACTCTCTCTTACCAATAGAAGTTGATCCAATAAAAGATATTACCTTATCCAACTTTAGGGTGACCAGATACCAAGTGTAAACAATTGGGACGCGGGGGAGGGGGGGGAGAGCAGGTGTAATAGGTGCCTATATAAGAAAAAGCCCCCAAAATCGGGACTGTCCCTATAAAATCGGGACATCTGGTCACCCTACCCAACTCGTCTCTCTAATAATTACTATCTCCACTGAGAAGACTAGAGTAGAAATGCAATACATTTAACAGAACTTAAACAAAAAAACTCAAGATCAAGAGCATGTCTACCAAACGAACTTTCTAGACTTCACTTGAAATAATAAAAACCAGTACAGGAGCACTTAGAAACACTAGAAATTTAACACCTCACACAGTACATCGCTCTAAACAAAGGTAGACACGTTAAAAAAATAATGTAGGGAATCCCTTCCTCATATCTATTCTAGAACTCAAATTTTTATTCCAACTAAGCCAACAAGTATGGGATAACAATACAAAAAAGTTATGCTATTATATTTGCAACAGTACAGAAGTGAATTTAAGTCACATACAAGATGTATTTGGAAAGATGTAACTTACCTTTCTGGCCTGATCATTGTCTTCTATCTGTCCCAGATCTCTGCCACTAGCCTGAGCAATTCTTTTTCCAGAGACCAGGTTCCCCACCATCACAGAGGCAGGGCCAATTTCTAGAATGTATTAGAAACATGCTAAATACAATAAAAATATTAGGCTTATAGTTCAGAATTCTCATTACCCCTTCTCTTGCAGCAGGTGAAGTTTTTCCCATTACCAACTTTAGTGAACAACATTTTGAGAATGTCCTAACAATTCAGTCCATGTTTAAGATATGTAAATTGTAAAAAGCAGAAAAGCAATGAAAACCATGACATTTCATGCATTTCTAAAGAGATCCATTGCTGAAGCAATAGATATACAGTTTTAAAATTATATATACACATTTTCAAACTATGGTCAATCGGCCAATTGTGGCCTGCAGAGATTTGGCCACTCCATATTTCTAGCTCCCCCCTCCCCCTTTATTTTCAGCTAGTAAGCTGCACTAGAACAAATGAAAACGCATTAATATTTTTCTACTATTTCTTTTCCATATAAGCAGGTGTTGTAGGTGTTTGTAAGTGATCAGGACTGGGAGGGTAGATGGTTCACACTCTGAAAGTATTTGAGAACCCTTGATTCAATACATTGAATAGACTGGAGAAAGTGAAGTCAAGTTTACAAGAAAGGAACATATCACCACTAACATTTCACATACAAGCTGGCCTTCACCGACGTTATGCCAACTCTTGAAAATTGGAGACTATATACTTCTAATAAATGTTGCCATTGCAGTTACCAACATAGTAGTATTTTCACTTTGTGCTTTTAGGTGTTTGCTGATTGCTAATGAAGCATCAGTGTCAAGCTTATACCAGGGCAAAGAAGCCCAAAACTTTGTCCAAAGAAAGAGCCACAAAAAACATACTGATGCCCATGCTGGAATATGCACTGTGGTTCTTAGTTATTCTGCATGAAAAACAAAAGCAAAATACCCCAGAGATCTCCTCTCTTCCTGGCCTCCCCTTACCATCCACTGAGGCTGAACACATCACATCCAGACAAAACCCTCAGTTCAGGAACACACAGTATTTAACTTATCTGCGATGTGGCCTGCCAGATGGAATTTTACAGCTACCTGGCATCTCCTATTACTATCATTACCTTGACAAGCCACTATCAGTCTCTAACATTTCATTTTTATAATGCCTTTCAAGGCTCGATTATTTTCTTTGTGTTCTCAAGCGTTTGTCCAAGAGTGGTAAATTAGAGAAACAAGGGAACTGTTATTGTAAATATGCTCTGAGTTCTATAATGGACGACACCTAAGCTTCTGGCACTGAAGGAGAGAGCATTTCAGATTCCATGGTATTTTGTTTGTGCAAAATCACTAGTGCTTAGTAACTAGTAGGTGGCCAAACCAGAGCCACAGATTCAGACACCTCTCCAACTATGTGAGTTCAAAAGCTGGATTCAAATTCAATTTTGCAGTGAGGGCACATCCCTGCTAGTGAGGTGACTGGTTACTAGGCTTGAGTCAACAGACTGAGTTATTCAACCCAAAGTCTTTCTATATTTCTTATTGCAGTCTGTTATAGAGCCATGTTCAATCGAAGTATTTTTAGGAGGGTGAAGCTGTTCACAGTTCAAATTATGCAACTGAGTCTATAAGGGGGTGAGCCCCCTTAGCTCCTATTGATATTACCACATAGAACATCACAAACATAGACTATTAATAGCTTATGCCACTTCTCAGCTTACCTGGCTGTTTTTGTCGTGGTTTAGGCAGGTTTGTTACACAGGTGTGAGGGCACATCAATACGTTACAGGGATGCAATGAGCCTTCCAAAAACAGTTGTTTGGTTTCTGATAAGTGTATGCCACCTAAAGGGGTCTTAGGGAGCGTGTTTGCTGGTACCAGTGCTAAGCAGTAAACACCCACTTGATGGATACTGTCAATAGCCTAGAAAAATTCAAGAAGCTGAAATTAATGAAGAAAGGCTAATCACTGTACTTATTAGCACTACAGTATTCATTTGGCTCTCTAAACTGGTGCAGAAGACAACCTAGCAATTACCTGCCACTGTAAACACACTCTTCAGCAATATCAGAGGAGGAGAGGTGCTCTTCACTGAGTGCATATGAAAGAAAATGTACTTCACCACTGTTTGTTATAACCATTTAAAAACGTGGATCTCTAAAAAAAAAAACAACCCCCAACATAAATAGATGAACATCAATTAAAGACCCTGGTAATTTCATATAGGTTTGGGCTGATGTGCCTGGCTCTCTCCATAACCATGTTCTAGCAGTAATTCACTGCAGGAGATCTACTAACTAAAGCACAGGCAGACACAGTTCACAGGCAAATCTGATTTTAATTTGTGTGTGCTTTTAATGCTATTGTTAAAAGGGACACTATCAACTTAAAATCTGATCAACTTCAGAAGGATTGAAAAGCAGTGTCATGTGCCACTCCTGCCTCTGAACTTTCCTGTTAATTTGTGGAGTTTAAATCAAAAGGGAAAAAAAGATTGTTAAAGATTTTCTCTCTCCCTGATCACTACATGAAATGATCCTCAAACAAGAAGGGAAACTAACAGAGTATACTGGGGAAACTATGAGACTGGCTCTCTACAAAGTGCTGTCAAATGCACAAGGCAAAACTGAAAAACAGAAGTATTTTCTTCTGTAACCTTTTACTTACAGTAACTTTAGGGATTGCTTGAAAAAACAGTAAATACATATTTTTCAGAGAAAAGTGTGATTAAAGTTTACTGCATCCCTTTAAAATCAGTTAGGAAGTTTTGGCTTGTCGTGTTATCCATTTAGATATCTTCGGGGATGAGATGGTCTAGCCCTTGGAACAGGTGGCTACAGTCAGGAATAACTGAAAAGACACAGTCTGAATGGATTTATTTGGATGATGTAGTAAAGTATGGCTCTGGAAATATCTAGTGTATATGATGACTTCTTTTCCAACAAAGAGATGGATTTTAGGAAGGAGACAAGCAAACTGATCAGTTCAGATGAAACATGGCGATTACTCAACACCACTTTATCCCTCTGAAACATTGTATACGGATGAAGAAAAGGAGTACTTGTGGCACCTTAGAGACTAACCAATTTATTTGAGCATAAGCTTTCGTGAGCTACAGCTCACTTCATTGGAGTAGCTGTAGCTCACGAAAGCTTATGCTCAAATAAATTGGTTAGTCTCTAAGGTGCCACACGTACTTCTTTTCTTTTTGCGAATACAGACTAACACGGCTGTTACTCTGAAACCTGTATACGGATGGTCGGCCATAAATGTTGGTAGCTCCCTTGCTCTCTTGGCTGAAGAGATAGCAAGATAAAGAGAGAGGAGCCCTCTGTAAGGGGTTTGAAAAGTGTCCTCATGAGTCTTGAGACAAGGGTGTTGCGGCCTCAGGTAGGAGCAGGTTCTATGACTGGTGGGTAAGTCCCTGTCCATCGTATTTAACTAGCCAATGTACAGGTCATCAGGTGCAGGGACTTAGGGTCTGGATGGAATATCTGGCAACGATGCTGTGAGATCAGGTCTGGGCAGTCAGAGCTGGATTGATATCAGAATGAACATCTGCAGCAGGTCTGTCAGGCAAAGCTGCCTGGGCCACTACAGAACCATGAGAGTGATCTTTATTTTGGAAATCATCCTGGAGGATCTGTGGAAAGACAAGTTGGGCCTGGACTCCACTGCAGAAGGAAATGTACCCTGGCTCATGCCCCCTCTGGAACAGAAATTGACATCTGGCTTTGCTTTGGGTGGCAAACAGGTCTGTTATGGGAACCCTCTCCCTTCGCCAATGATGGAACACAAGCTCTATGATGGATCTTTGCAAGGGCTACTTGTGATTGGTCATGGCTTGTCTGCTTAGGAAGTCCACCTGCTCATTGCTGACTCCCAGAAGACAAAGAACCACTGGGATTATCCTCTGTTGGTGGCACATGTCCAGAGCTTGACAGCTTCCTAAGAGATGGGAGACAAGCGTGTGCCTCCTTGCTTGTTGGTGCAGTGCATTGGTGTAGTTGTTGTACATAATGATCTGCACTGTGGAATTTTGAAGAACAGGTCAGAAGGCCATGCAGGGTAGATCAATATTGAATGCATACAGGAAAGCACAGGAGAGGGATCTCTACTCTAAGCTAGCAAGGAGGAGTAAACTAGTGATGGCAAGGAATAGATCTCTTTTTGAATGGTGGTAATGTTGGGGGATATGGTGCCGGGGACAGTTTCAGTGCCAGTTGTCTCTTCAGCATAGGAAGCATTACCGGAAGTGATCCAGATTCATCCAGGGGGTCTCTGGAGGACCTTGCTGGGCATACCAGTACTGAGATTGGTGCTGAGTCTCTCATTCCCTGTGCCGTTCCAGGTCTGATGCTCCATCCTTCAAGGAGTGATTCTGTGTTCTCCTTCCAGGGCTTCCCTTCACGTCTGGAGCTATATCTGGGTTCCACCCTGCTCTGAGTGAGCTTCACCTTTATGTACAGGCAGAGGTGCCGACTTTACTGCCTGGGATGGTGATGCTGCAAATGCTGGAGCAGTCGGAAACAAGGCTCTCGGTGCAGATGGTGTTACAGTTTCCAGTGCCAAGGATTTCACTTATGTGGAGGTGGCTGGTATCAAAGTCAGGAGTGCTGGCTCTGCCAGTGCTCTCTTCACCTTTTTCCCAGTGCTTGATATCAGTGTATGATCTGTGCTTCAGGGAATACTAGCTGATGCCACCGTAGCTATCACCTCTGGTCTGAAGTGACCTGCGTGGACTGCTGTAGCAGATACAGTTTGAGCTGAGAGTCTGGATTTTTGGGTCCTGGCTCCAGAGGATTTGCACACAGAGCACCTGTCCTGGTTCTCCACTAGGCAGAAATGAAATAAACTATGTCCATCCTTGAAAGGGATCAGTCTGGCACAGGATAGGCAGGATTTAAAGCCCTGAAGATTTGGAGTCCACCATGAGAGTTGGCATGAAGCACCTCGCCATTCTGTTCAGGGGTGTACAGGGGAGGTCTCAGTCTAGTCATAGAAGATGAAGATTTCTTCAAATTTTATGAAAAGAACAGTTTTTAAGCCTCCAAGGAGAGTAGTGGGTTGGATACTTGCTAGATTCCCACTTGCTGCCACCAGTGATAAGAGAAACTAGATGGAGGGTTGTGGCTGCTCTGCCCTTCCTGACCTCACAGGGGAACACGAGGAGGCACAGAGTACAGGAATGGCTCTGATGAACACTGGTATTCAAAAGATTTCTATCAGATGGGCCTACAGTGAAATCCACATACCCACTCAAAGAAGCATGTCCGATTACAATCTTCATTGTGTTGAAAGATCAATAAAGGGAATATAAAATTGAAGCAGCAAATTTCAGAATTGCTATAGGAACATTACCTGGAGAACTCTGCTCATCCACTGAAAACTGTCTTCCTCTGTGGAATCCGGCCTTTGCTCAGCAACAATAACTATCCTCTCATCATGAAGGACACTCACTGAAAACACTGCTATTCTGCAAAATACAAAAAGAAAAGGGTATTGGGTAAGAATAGTGACTGCAGAAAAGGCAATTTCATTCTGGAAGAGAATGTTTTGTAACTTATTTGTTAATTATTTGTATTATTCAGAAGAATGCTGCTTCAGCTACCAAATTCTTCTAGTGAAAATTGTAACATGAAACCCTGATGTAATTGTTAAACTTCAGTAGCTTTGGAGGAAAGATATTACAAGAGCTGTAAAACCAATAGGTTTTTTTTTTAAAGGGGGGTTACAAGTAGCCCTTGTTTCAGTAGCCTTCATCTTTTCAAAACTAAAATTTGTAATTTCACACAAACAAGAAGCATGCAATTATTTAGAAACCTAGAAATGCAGCAATGTTTGAATGCACTGCAAGCTAATGCTTAAAAAACATTAGCTTAGATCACTGGGGATGATCCCAATAACCCCTTACGCACTTTAAAATTATCATAGAATCATAGAAGATTAGGGTTGGAAGAGACCTCAGGAGTTCATCTAGTCCAACCCCCTGCTCAAAGCAGGACCAACCCCAACTAAATCATCCCAGCCAGGGCTTTGTAAAGCCAGGCCTTAAAAACCTCTAAGGATGGAGATTCCACCACTTCCCTGGGTTACCCATTCCAGTGCTTCACCAGTCTCCTAGTGAAATAGTTTTTCCTTATATCCAACCTAGACCTCCCCGACTGCAAATTGAGACCATTGCTCCTTGTTCTCTCAGGATTATGACTATCCTTTTTAGAAGGTGACCTACAAAGGCTTGTATCTGGTGATCTTGGAGGACTCTACAGCCTTCTCTACACAATGAAATTCTGCACAAGTTTCCACCGTTGCCAACACTAGTGCAGCTCCACTGATGTAAGCAATATTGGGAAGTTTAGCATGGATGGGTCAGGGTTGCCACAGGCATTTTTAAATGCTGGACCAATTAGACCTGCTTTAAGCAAAACAAAGATCTCAATTTACAAAGAAAAAAAAGTGAAGCAAACCTTCCCCTGTAGACAAACTTCATTGGTTCTACAGCCAGGGCTGTTGCTACAATGTCATCAGCATTATGTCTTCTTCCACTGACCACCATTAGACCATCCATTTTGCCCACAACGAAGACAAGCCCTCCTGGTCCAATAAATCCTAGTAATCCTGTCCTTATAAAAGGGTATTCACTTATTGGAGCTCCTGAACTGGTCATAGGAAACACCTGTAAGACATACCAAAATACCGTTAGGAGAACCTAATCCCCAGTGCTACTAGCACCGTGGGCTTCCCTGGGAATGAGGAGTGCTCACTCCACTCTGGACCCGGACCTCTCCATCTGTTGTGATGAACACTTGTAACAAATATATTTAGGATACACCCGTTCCATAGCTTCAGTTGCACAACTTGGATTCTATGTTGTAAATTATTTAACAGTAATGGATAAAATATATTTGAGTGGGAAGGAAATAAATTTAGGTCCAAAATGCAGGGCAGTTAAGAAAAAATAATAAAAATATCACTGGAAATGTCCTTTTCCATTAAAGGAATATTCTTCAGAAAAAAAACAAGTAATCAGAACAAGTCCAGCCATTTTAATATACTGTAGACACCTGTCAATTTTATGTAAGTTGAATAAATTATGTTCCCTTGGTATCTTCAGGAATGCCTTTATTTTCCTAAATGACTACAGCAAATCCCATAAAAATTGCAGGTAATGAGTATTTGTAAATGCAAGTTCTTAAATTATCTAAGGCAATCACAAGCTGAGGGCGACCATTGTGAGTCTTCAATAAAAGTCAAAGTTTCTGTATTTTGTCCTTTGAGGCTCAGATAACAGGAAAAAAAAAAGGTCAAATTCTGCCCTCTGATGCACATGGATGACTTTCTGAAGAAAGAATAAATGCTCACTCAGAAATCATAGTTAGGCCTGAAAGCAGATAATTGACTCTTGACTTGCTCTCACATGAAAGGACACTCTTAAAAAAGAAAAGCATCTTAAGTGACTCAGCCAAGGTTCTTAAGCATGTGAGTAGCCCATTAAGTCAATGGGCTATTTATATGCTTAACTTTACACACATGCTTAATTAGGGCCTCAGTTACTACCAACTGGATATTACCAGTTATGACGGATTTTATGAATACTATTAAATTCTAGTTCCAAAATTAGTCTAAGTACATTTCTGTCTTGGAAACCTGTCAAATATTGGATTACCAGTCACACTGGCTATCACTAATTGCTCTTTCAGCAAGGCAAAAAGTGATTCTAAAAATTCCAAACCAGTGCAGAATAGCAAGATTCCTGGCTTCCATGGATAGACTGAGAACTGTCATTCCAACCCCCAGCCCCTGTTATTTATTCAGGGTACAGTACTTGTGACACTCAGAACTGTGTACTGATGAGGAATGTTGAAACTGTCATTATGCAGGAAAAAAATTAACTCTGTTTAGACTTCACAAATGATAAGATTAGAAAAAGCATTTGGTTAAAGGAACAAATACATTTACACTAATTTCCTCTCCCTCCTCCACCCCACACACTGATTAAGGAAAGAAAGAAGCAAAAATTTAAATAAGGAATATCTCCGTTCAGTTTTTCTCTGCACTTCAGTGACTTGTTTAGCCTTTTCATATAACTTCAATTAAGGTTCAACAAGAACAGAACTAGACAGCTGCTACAAAGTTATCAAATTAGCAATCATCATTGAAATGCAAAGTTCAGAAAAACAGGCAGAATTAAGAAATTCAAAGAATTACACGTCAGTTGTTTTAAAAACAAAAGCCATATTCAATTCATTAGGAAAAGGCAATCTTGTAAAATCATGTTTCTGGCTTTTTCAGATCTCTCCTCAAAAAACATATTTCTGCTAGGATGCCTACAATAGATCAGTCATCTAATGTTGGCTAGATTGTGGGATTGGTGAAGACAGCTTTTAAAATCTAAATTCTTAGCAGTTTTCAAGTGTTTGGAACCATCAAGTTGGGCATATAGATACCCTAAACAACTGCATGTCCTCCTTCCCACTTTCCTGCTATAGTTTGTTACACATACTAGCACAGGGATTCTCAAACTGGGGGGTCAGGACCCCTCCAGGGGTCGCAAGGTTATTACATGGGGGGTTGCGAGCTGTCAGCCTCCACCCCAAATCCCGCTTTGCCTCCAGCATTTATAATGGTGTTAAATATATTTATAAGAGTTTTTTATAATTTGTAAGGGGGCGGGGGGTCCACACAGAGGCTTGCTATGTGAAAGGGGTCACCAGTACAAAAGTTTGAGAACCACTGCACTAGTACCTTGTTTCAAACAGAGAACAACCTCTCAGGGTGGGGCCCGTGCCTTTCTAAAGGTTTGAACAGAACTTAATGAAATGGGGCCCCCAAACAGATTTTATTGCTTGTGATTATTACCTAGTATTACAGATTGTATTGCTAGTAATTAGTAATAGCATTATTAGTATTACCACACCCTCCAAACAGTCTTCTCAACTTTGAAGAGTTAAGAGGATTTTGTTGTGCACCTTCATTCTGACTCACCTCGAAAGTGTTCTTGGTCATGCCTGAGAGTCCATAATATGATGTACCTGTTGCAATAGCACATACACAAAGTTCGCCTATTTCGTCTGTTCTACAGAGCTGAGGAATTCCATCTGGCCTCACTGCACACATTATAGCTAAAGAGAAAGCAAAAGACTTTCAAAAATATTATGGAAACAACAGAAGAAAGTCAGTGGTGGGGGAAGGCTGTGGCTATAAACTTCAATGAATGAAGTATATGCAGACACTAATGCCAGACATACAAAACTGCTCATCCATTCAGACATTTTAACAACATTAAAGAGAATTTAATATTTAGACAAACAGTGGCAAGAACTTTATATAAAGACAGTCAGAAAAACAAAAACTTATTTTGGCCTGACTGACTCCTTGATTTTGCAACCAGGATAATATATTTACTGTGGTCAGTACAAAATACGTTTCGCTTTAGCTCCTGGATGATAATTATGCTATATCCAGTTGCCAGCAACAGACGTCAAGGTGACAAGGCCAGCTCTCAGCAAGCAGCGAGTAACACCCATGCAAGAGATCCAGTTATTTTGCCTATCAAACTAGCACTAGTAGTGTGTTGCTTTGTCAAGAATTACCAGAGTTTAGTCTCCCATCAGTTTTGTATTGGAGTTTTGCAGGAGCTAAGAGGAGGGGACCAACAAGTGAAAAAAATATTTACAGTGAGCAAAGGGAAGAAGGGAAAGAGAGAAGAAGAGAGCGCACATTGTGGGAGAGAGGAGAAGGAAAAATTGCAACGGCGAGAAAGTGTGCGCTTGCTGGAAGACGCTCCGGTGCATTCTATCACTGCACCAAAGGTACTGCTGGAGTTCTGCCACTTCCAATCTTGGGCATAAAAGTAAGGCCAGGTATGCCTCTTAGCAGCAATCTCTGTAGTAGGAGTCTGTCATAAGCATAAGCCTTTGCGACTGGAAAGGGGCCAAGGTGACAGAGAGAAGGGAAACAGACCAGAATGCCTTTATAAGTGCAAATGTAAAGTCTTGGATGCTTCTCCACTCACAGTGAGGATAATAAGAGAATCTGTATTATACCTTGTTTTGAATTAGATCAGAGTATATAATCAGACATAAACCGATATATCTATAAAATATTGTTATACTATGGCTGTCAGAAAAAAACCTTAACTTGCTTCAATTTTAAGATGTCCAACTGAAACTGAAAATTCATTTGGTGTATAATGTATAAGAAGTAGGGCTGTTGATTAATTGCAGTTAACTCACACAATTAACTTAAAAAAATTAACAATGATTAAAAAAATTAATCCTGATTAATCGCACTGTTAAACAATAGAATACTAACTGAAATGTATTAAATATTTTTGGATGTTTTATTTTTGGATTGTTTTAAAAACAAAACAATGTGAAACTTTTGAGCCCACAAGTCCATTCAGTCCTACTTCTTGTTCAGCCAATCGCTAAGACAACCAAGTTTGTTTACATTTACGGGTGATATTGCTGCCTTCTTCTTATTTACGTCACCTAAAAGTGAGAACAGGCATTTGCATCTCACTGTTGTAGCCAGCGTTGCAAAGTACTTACGTGCCAGATATGCTAAACATTCATATGCCCCTTCATGCTGCAGCCACCATTCTGGAGGACATGCTTCCATGCTGATGATATTCGTTAAAAAAATAATGCATTAATTAAATTTGTGACTGAACTCCTTGGGGGAGAACGGTATGTCTCCTGCTCTGTTTTACCTGAATTTTGCTATAGATTTCTTGTTATAGCAGTCTCGGAAGATGACTCAGCACATTTGATTTATGAACACTGTCACTGCAGATCTGACAAAATGCAAAACCCAATGTGAGATTTCTAACAATAGCTACAGCACTCGACCCAAGGTTTAAGAATCTGAAGTGCCTTCCAAAATCTGAGATGGACGAGGTGTGGAGCATGCTTTCAGAAGTCTTAAAAGAGCAACATTTTGATGCAGAAACTACAGAACCCAAACCACCAAAAAAGAAAATCAACCTTCTGCTGATGGCATCTGACTCAGATGATGAAAATGAACATGTGTCGGTCCACTCTGCTTTGGATCGTTATCAAGCAGAACCCGTCATCAGCATGGACGCACATCCTCTAGAATGGTAGTTGAAGCATGAAGAGACATATGAATCTTTAGTGCATCTGGCACGTAAATATCTTGCCACGCCAGTTACAACAGTGCCATGTGAATGCCTGTTCTCACTTTCAGGTGACGTTGTAAACAAGAGGCAGGCAGCATTATCTCCTGCAAATGTAACCAAACTTGTTTGTCTGAGTGATCGGCTGAACAAGAAGTAGAACTGAATGGACTTGTAGGCTCAAAAGTTTTACATTATTTGTTTTTGAGTGCAGTTATGTAACAAAAAAAAATTGTAATTTCAACTTTTATGATAAAGAAATTGCACTACAGTACTCGTATCAGGTGAACTGAAATATATGATTTCTTTTGTTTTTTACAGTGCAAATATTTGTAATAAAAATAAATATAAAGTGAGTACTGTACACTCTGTATTCTGTGCTGTAATTGAAATCAATATACTTGAAAATGTAGAAAACATCCAAAAATATTTTAAAAAATGGTACTGAATTATTGTTTAACAGTGCGATTAATCACACGATTAATTTTTTAATCGCTTGACAGCCCCAGTTAGAAGTTCTGTTAAGAAACACAACAATATTGGTCTTTTCCAATCATTACACCAAACGCAAAATCAATTTAGATATAAAAACGTGATGTCATGTTTAAAAACTCTGGCTTACTACTTTAGTCCGAATTTTTTAACTACCATCTGCTTAGGATACATCCCCCTCTTTTTATAATATAATTGTGTCTGAATAAAGGGGCTTGCAGAAATATTCAGGAAGTCTGCAGCAAGCAGTTTAATTTATATTTACAACAGGTTAGGAAAATAACCTAAAATACCTTGGTCTGGTCTGGGTCACTCTTTTTTCTATGCATGGACTTGTGTTCATACTTGTGTTCTAGCCTCTGAATACAGGATTCCAAATTAATTTTGTTTGGGCATTTTAGGGGTAATGAATTAGTGGTGAGCATGCCTTCATGAGGACAATGGAGTAGAATCAGGTGTTGCCAGACCACTTGAAATGAAAGCAATCTGTGGCTAATAAGTGGAGGCTGAGCATGCGACCACAGTAAATACTGGGGAGAAAATGTATATTGGAAATCCCAAGAAAAAAAGAGTTCTGTTTGATCACATTGTTAGATTGTACACTTTAAGGTACATACATCCTAATTTTCATTGTTTCTTTAATAGGAAAGTATTTCTATTTATAGCATTATATAGTATAATTAATGAAAAAGGCTCATGTTTGTATATATTACATATTTCAGAGAAAGCTGTGCCAATCCCTACCTCCTGGCATCACCAAGCCCACATCTTGCACAGTCAGGACAGAAAGCTTTTCTTCAGAATCCACTCTAATTACTCCGTAGGTGAGACCATGCATGGACAAAACTCCCCTGCCTGGAGGCTGATTGCTGTCATCTGTTGGCCTGCAACAAGAGTCACCAACTTGAATGGGCAGTGTGTTTTACCAGGCAAACCATTATGTTTTCCTCATTTGTAACAGATTATTATCAAAAATATTCCAATATTTCTTAATTAGCATTTCTTAGATTTAATCTTGATTTATTCTGTACATTATCTTCATCTGCCCTACTACATCTGACATAATTCTTCTCCCAAGTCATTGATAATTAGAGATACCAGCTTTCACTGTCAGTGTCCACCCAGAAGTATGTTTCTATAGAGTGCTAAGAATAACTCTAATCTCACCTACAGTAATTTTTTTTTAGTCTTCAAAGAGCTTTACAAACATTAATTCACTCAGTTCCTAGTGAGAGGCATTAGCCCCATTTTACAAATAGGGAAATGGAGAAGTTAATGCCCAAATGTTCACAACTGACTAGTGATTTTGGGATGCCGAACTAGAGACAAATGCTTTTGGAAATCAGATCTCTAGTGATTTGGGGTGCCTCAATTCTTGGTAGCCCAAAGAGAGACCGAGAGACCTTAGTTTATTTAGAATTTAGGTTTAAGTGACGTGACCAGGGTTATAGTGTGTTAGTGTCAGAAAGTCAGGATTAGAACTGAAGTATTCTTGAAGTATCCCAGTTCTGTACTTAGACCACGGATGTGACTTTTTTTGCCATATGGTTAGGCATCAGCCTTCTGAACCGAAGATATTACATTTTTTAATAAATTCAATGCCAAGTTTCAGTACACGCAGCAATAATTTTATCATCACAGTTTTAACAAGCATAACTTGATTATTCTAATGCATTACTGTCTAGCTTATTACTCTTTAACTATCAGGTGTAGTCATTGTAATTTTCACAGTTACATTACAAAAAGTTCAAGACATTGTGAATGGCAATTCCTTTGTGACGTCTAGGTTTGGTCAAATTCACTCTTAACATACTATATTATTCTACAACTCAGGCATAGCTGCCTTGTCAGTTCGTTTCAGTACAAATGTGCACATTGTATTAGTGAATATAATTATACATATACGGTATATAGCTTGAACAAACTAATGTTGACTTGTGTAAGTTATTGAGTTAAGTCAGAGTGAAACTGGAAAGAGACCCACACTACATTGTACTTTAAAATGTAAAATGGAGTCTAACAATGCTGATTTGGTTAGGGATATTGCTTGCACATAATGCAAACAGACTAAACTATTTTCAAGATCAATGGAAGAGCCTATATGCATCTTGTTTTTTTGTAGTTGTGCTATGTAATCCATCATAACAAATGCCTGTGTTATCAGATAATGTTCTTCTTCTATGTCATGTCTCCTCTGCTATGCTTGAAATACTTAGATAGGCCTTAGCTAATCATGTTCATATAAGATTCCTAGTGACTGATATACCAAATTTCAATTAATAGATATTATGAGACATTTCTGAAATGACAATGTCAGCAAAGAAGGCTATGGGCAGGCTCAAATATGCAGTAGAGCATAACAAATGGAGGCTAGTAAATAGGCAGCCATGATGAATAACATTTCCATCATTTAAAAGGAATTCTCAAACACATTACTGATCAACTTTGTCTCACTCCCAATCCCCAAGCGCACATTACGTTATTCGTATGATCTTAAACATGAAAATAAAATGCCTGTTTTCACTGATTTCCTTCTCCAATTCGCTCACACAGTTCCTCATACTGCTACTTTTAACAGAGCAGAAGCCAACATGAGACTTTTGGCATACATCTCCCTTGTTTTATTAAGCAAATCCAGGATCTGGTGGATCAAGAATGGGAGCAGATCCAAGACACACAGTCCCCTTCAGGAATACGTCTTGTCAGCCCTATGCAGTCCAAACCAGGGCATCTCTAACTGAGTATCTCTGCTAAGCAATTATGGGGGAAAAAATCACCCGAGGAGAAAAGGGGATTCAAGTAGCCTGTTTCCAAGACATTTAGAACTTTTTAGGTTAAAGCTAACAACATCTGCATACTGGCTATTTCTAAGAAAAAAATATGAAGATCTTTAAGGTTCATTACAGGAAGGATACATTTTGAGATTAAGAAATAGAGGCAATGAGATAGGGGTTTTATTTCCATCAAGTTCCTAGATTAAATGAATGTGCGTAAGTCACTTAACATATCTGTACCTCAGGTTCCCTGTGTATAAAAGGGGGACAGAACAAATCTACCTCAAGATGTAAATGAATGAAGCCTTAACATTTAGTATTTGTGAAGTATTTTGAGATTCTTGGATTTAAAAGATTGTGTGCGCAAAAGTACAGAGTTCCCTCCCTTTTAGAAACATGTACAATAGATCAGAACACGTGGCTTATGACCTGCATTCATTGACTTCAGTGGAAGTCTTTTTGTGGTTAAAGTTAAGCACTCAAGTGTCGGTAGTGTCAGGCCAGATGCAATCTGCTGGAGGCAGCTCATCAAGTGGCATTACAAAATCATCTTGACCACCGTTTTGCACATGAAATTACTTTTTTGCAGCCTTCAGCTATGATATTATGCCTTGAGTTTCTGGTTAAAGCAGCAATTAATCTAGTACTAATTGCCTTTGTCTAAATTATACAGGCATTTTACAAGAGGAATGGCTTTTTCTTATTCTTCTTGGAAGGAACATCTATAATTATCGATCACAGCTTAGAAAAGTATATTGAAGAAGTTGCAGTGTTAACAGGAAACCCTGTGTACAGCAAATCTGTAGTCAGTCATTTTAATTCATGCTTCAGATGCTAATCTGTGGAATTTGTGTGATAATGTCTTTACTGTCAAGAATGACTGAATAGAATGTGAAAGATACTAAAGTTTCAGAGTTCAGGAAGTATTATCTTGCTATTTACGGACTTTACACAAGCATTTATAAGTTCAATAACATTCACTGTAACAAGATGATTGCTACATAATTGCAGAACAAGGTTCTAAAAATAAAAAATACTTTGCATTTATTATCTATTTTATTTGTTCATAAAACTTCTTCGGTAACCTATCCAAGGTACATAATATGAAAATGGACCCTTAACAGTTCAAAATGGATTTTAGCATAGAATTCTAAAGCTAGAAAGGACAGACCTCCTATTATGCATTAAGGTTCAAACATTTGATAGAATGCCTCCATTCAGCAGCATCAGATTTGAGGGAGGCACTGTCTGGGCCAGCAGGGAAAAGAAAACCCTTTAGCCTCCATAAGGTATGCCTTCCCTCTTTTTCCTCCCCTCCTTGTGGTTCCTCAGACCTCTTGGTTGAGGAGGAGAGATGTGGAGCTGCTTGTTTAACTGGATGGATAGAAGGGTGCAGCAGAAGCCCCACTGACTCCCACGTACCCAAGAGAAGGGTTTATAAATCGTTTCTGTTACCCATGGTGCCACCTCCTTGGGATTAGAGGAGGACCCTATTTCTGGACCCTTGCTGTGTGCCTTTTTGGTCTGTGAAAGAGTTTTTCCCTTATTGCCTGATTAGCCTGGTTGGGGATTTTTGTCTTCTATGCAGCCTAGGGACCTGGTGGGTAGGTTAAGTGATAATGTGTTCACATCTCAGTTTGGCAGGTGTCTAGTGCAGGTACTTGTCAATAAGGGGTCTGGTTCCCTGACAAATCAAAACTGGAATCAGGATTAGGGGAAGGTATTCACTGACGGCCAATAGGTTTCAGCAATGTCTGGTACAGAAAAGGGTCAGCCCCATGGTTCTAGACCTTTGCACAAGAAAAAGGTCCCAGCATCAATTCTAGGACCAGGTTAAAAGGGAAACGGTGCTGATGGTGGCCCTCCCCAAGGTGATATGGATTACAAAAGGAAGGTTGACCTGGACTGCGTAAATTATTGCTGGATAATTCCCAGGCGTGTTAACAGAGTTGTGGCTTAGCTAAACACACTCCTAGTATCTTATCTTTCTTTCTGAAATAATTCACAAACTGCACTTGAAAAATCAGGTTAAATTTTCCCTAACAGGCTTTATATTTTAAGCTTTGCAGAATATCTTTTACTTAACACAATTACAAAGCTTCACAGTATTAAATCAGATGCCTTAACAAGGTTATACACTGAAAAAGAGCTTTAGAAATCCGGATGTTAGAAGGGCATTTGAACTGACCATCTAGGATGACACACCCACTCTCCAGAGTTCCCACTTTTGGACAAAGTCATGACACTGTGGCACATACATTGGAATGTGCTGCAATTATGTCTTTACCCATCATATCACAATGTGTCACAAACCTGGGATAGGTGGCCACTACCTACTCACAATTATGAGTAAATATAAAGGTCTGGCAGTTATGTTGGAATTTATACACTCCATTTCCAGGCA
This sequence comes from Natator depressus, assembly GCF_965152275.1. Classification (NCBI taxonomy): domain Eukaryota; kingdom Metazoa; phylum Chordata; order Testudines; family Cheloniidae; genus Natator; species Natator depressus. The sequence continues at coordinate 242,015,491 of NC_134235.1, read as the reverse complement.
CAGGCACAACAGAGCGGGTAGCATATTTCCAGGGGATTACAGAGCTTCTCTAATCATTAAGAAAAAAGCCATTCAGCCAAATACCACCAGAAGCCTGCTGTAATTCTCCAGAAAGACACTGGTTGTTGAGTTCTAAAGCACGATCTTCTCACTCTTACAATTCAATTAAAATTCCCTCTTTTTAATTCATTCACTGCTTTATTATGGGATTTTACAAGGGTTTCCACACAGATTTTGCATGTTAGCCTGCTTGATTTTAAACTAAAATTATATTATGAACTTGATCGTATTGTTCTTTCCCTCCAAAACTAGTTAGGGTGCCACACATTCTGCATGTCCTATTTGGTACAAAGATGAATACAAAATGAATAATGTGAATGCTAACTATACAGACGTAATCTTTCTTGAATATAATTTTCATTTTTTTAGTTTGAATGTGTTGTTCTATAGACTGTCTTTTTTAATTTGTGTAACACAATACCTTCGAATAGCCACAGTGAGAGCTTCTGGTGAACTGGCACAAGGACAAATGACCTCCTGTCTTAGGCCTTTACTTTGGAAGACATTGAGAAATGCATCACAGGAAGAAATAGACCCTGGAGTAAAAAATCAGAGAAGAAAAATAATCTGACTTCTGAGACAATGCCATTCACATACAAAACATTTTGATGCATGTACATAGGTTTTCAGGACAAAAGGATCTAGATGACATCTGGAAAACATCATATCTGGTAGAGCTCAACTATATATGGTATATTAAAGATTAGCTTTCAGGCATAAATAGTTTTATTGCTTGTGGGTAGAAGAGCCACTACAGATGGATCTAAGATGTGAAGTACACATACAATATGTTTAACAAAAGGCACATTAAGGAAAGATTTACTCTAGGAACTCAAAGCAAGTTACAATAGATGAGCAGAAGATCTATATCACTGTATCTTAAAAATTACATGGAGAAAGTTCTGATTAATTCTAAGTGATCCAGATGCAGTTGTCTAGAATAGTGCATATATCCCCCCCTCCCCCCAATTCTCTGTTACTCAGAAGCAAGCCTTCTGCTTCTTTCTACAGCTTAAAGATAATTTATTTCAGTCTTTATATATGGCTGTCATGTTAAACAAAACTGGATTTACTGCGACTTACGTTATGCGGAATATCAAGTTTGCTTCAGGATTAGCTAAGGAAAAATATATTTTAAAAAAATCCAAAATTAATTACTGTTTCCACAAATGTTGTGTAGTTTGCAGTAGATAAACCTTATACTTTTGTTAAACATGTTTTGCTAATGTGACTGAAGACTGAAACTTAAAACATAAGACAGGAAATAAGTATCATATTCTTTGTTTTATTATACAAGCATGACTTACAAGGATTTGCGCCATCGGCCACTATTAGCATACGCAATGAGGAAAGGTTGATATCTCTTTGATCTCGATGTGCCACTAATGCCCAGTGCATGTCCCTGGATTTTACACAAGCGACTTTTGCTAAAATGAAAGTGAAAAATTACTAATGTGCTGAGTAAATTACAGCTAAATAGCCTCAATAGCAACAACTTGCTTTTCTGAGTTTGACTTTTCAATAAAAACCTTTATGCACTTCCGGTCCTTACCTTTGTACTGGCAGACTTTCTGTATCCATGATAGCGGATTCACTTTCATTAAAGAATACGGGATACTTATAACGTGCATCATGTTCATGACGCTCTGAAATCAAAATAAAGTAAACAAGGGATTTGTCCCCAAACAGCATAAAATTAGTAATGGAACAAGCTTATATCATGTCAGCTTGTGAATCAAGTTGATAAGTATATAATTAGGAATTCTGGTTTAAACCAATAACAGATGCTAAAAAAACATCAATAAAAAATCAATGCTGAAAATTGTAATGTAACTTTAAAAAAGGATGTTCACTTGTTTCCACTCCCTTTCACTTCGTTTACACAACAGCAACATGGGAAGTGGCACAAGAGCATGCTTTAACTCCCAAAGGTTGAGTGACTCATGACTGCATCTTTGCTTTCAGAGATGAATTTAAGGCCCAATTCTGCTAACCCTTATTTCACAGGAATGGCCCTTACTCAAAGAGATATGCAACAATTTAAACACCTAGAAAAACCTGTCTGTACCTGGAGTGAAAAGCTACCATAGCAGCAAAAAAGTTCATTTAGCATAAAAGTAGGAAGGGGAATCAATGATAATACATGAAACAAGCAAAATCACGCTTACTCTAAAACAAAATAAATTCAGGGCCTTTTGGCCCTCTTATTGGCTAGACCAATGCCAGAATACCCTTGGTGAGGTTCTAAAAAGTTGTAAAGTATATAAATAAGAAATTCAGTGAAGCCAATGGCAGCAAGTTGATCTCTGATGGTTTTAAATGTTTGTTTTCTTTAGTTATTTGGCACACAATACTGCTACATTAAAAGTAGGGGTTAAATATGGTACGTATTTTGGGAAACCCAGGTCTAGGATCCCAAGATCTGAGCATATGTAAATCTCCCAATGGGATTACTCATGTAAGTGTTTGCATGACTGGATCAAAAGATGATATTTCCCCTTTCAGTCTTGTGCAACTGTTAACACAGGAAAAGCCTTCATAGATAAGTCAGGCAACAAGGTAAGGCCATATCAAGAGAAAAAAAAGGCTGTGAGAAAATTTTGGTGGGTGCTTACTTTCAGGCTGTGTAACAACAAAGTTAACTATACTAAATTAACTACTTGTGGACATAAAACCTGGAATCCCATTCTGTCTCAAAGCATAGCTATAATTGCCCTTTGACATTCATGGAAACAGAGCAACAGGTGGCAGGAAAGGTAAGCTGGGTTCCCCTGGAATCATAAAACATAAGTTCTTTCAGTTTGAAATGTTCAGATATGGTCTTTTCAAAGATAGCCACTCTCTCCACTACGATCAGCTGAACAGGATTTCCCCAAGCTTCAGCTGCAACATCGTTTTCAAGTGACTGTTGGAGGCTGTCTTTAATAATTAAAAAAAAAGTTGGTCTCCACACCAGTGAACTTCCAGGTTCTTGCTTTGAAAGATATTCAAGAGGCAAACAGAGAGCTTGTCCAACCTAGTGCAGCAGAATTGTCTCAGGATCAGTAACACAAGAACACAAGTTTGGCCACACTGGATCAGACCAATGGTTCATCTAGCCCAGTATCCTGTCTTCCCACAGTGGCCAATGCCAGGTGTTTCAGAGGGAATGAACAAAACAGGGCAATTATTGAGCGATCCATCCCTTGTCGTCCATTCCCAGCTTCTGGCAGTCAGAGGGTCAGGACACCCAGAGCATGGGGTTGCCAACTGTTTAATCGCACAAACCCAAACACCCTTGCCCCACTCCTTCCCCTGAGGCAACGCCCCTTCTCACTCCATCCCCCTCTCCCATCACTTGCTTTACCCCACCCTCACTCACTTTCCCCGGCAGGGGGTTGGGGTACGGGAGGGGGCTCTGGGCAGAGCCTGGGACAGAGGGTTGGGGTGTAGGAGGGGATGCGGACTCTGGGAGGGAGTTTGGGTGTGGGAGGGGACTCAGGCCTCGGGCAGGAGGTTGGGGTACGGGACAGGGGAGGGGCTGGGAGTTGTGGTGCGGGGGGTGGGGAGGGGGTGTTGGGTGTTGGCTCCGGCCAAGAGGTGCTTACCTCAGGCGACTCCCAGAAACGACTGGCATGTCCCTGCAGCTCCTAGGCTCAGGGCAGCCAGGCAGCTCTGCACACTGCCCCTGCCTGCCCACAGCTCCCATTGGCCACAGCTCCTGGCCAATGGGAGCTGAAGAACTCGTGCTCACAGTGGGGGCACCATGCGGAGCCTCCAATTGCCCCTGAGCCTTCACAACATCCCGTGGCAACTGGTTCCACAGGTTGACTATGCATTGTGTGAAGTAGTACTTCTTTTTGTTTACTGTAAGCCTGCTGCCTATTAATTTCATTGTGTGACCCCTGGTTCTTGTGTTATGGGAAGGGGTTAAAAAAACTTCCTTATTCACTTTCTCCACACCAGTCATGATTTTATAGACCTCTATCATATCCTCCCATTCATTGTCTCTTTTCTAAGATGAACAGTCCTAGTCTTTTTAATCTGTGCTCACATGGAAGTTGTTCCATACCCCAGTCATTTTTGTTGCCCTTCTCCACACTTTTTCCAATTCTAATATATATTTTTGAAATGTGGGTGACCAGAATACATGCAGAATTCATGGTGTGGGTGTATCACAGATTTATATAGTGCCATTATGATATTTTCTGTCTTATTATCTATCTCTTTCCTAATAGTTCCTAACATTATGAGTGGGTGTTTTCAGAGAACTAGCCACAATGACTCCATGATCTCTTTCTTGAGTGGTAACAGCTAATTTAGACCCCATCGTTTTGTATATGTACTTGGGATTTCCAATGTGCTTTCCAATGTGCATTACTTTGCATTTATCAACAGTTAATTTCATCTACCATTTTGTTGCCCAGTTTTGTGAGATCCCTTTGTAACTCTTCTCAGTCTGCTTTGGCTTAACTATTTTAAATAATTTTGTATCATCTGCAAACTTTGCCACCTCACTGTATACCCCTTTTTCCAGATCATCTATGAATATGTTGAATAGTACTGGTCCCAGCACAGATCCCTGGGGGACACCGCAAGAGGAGGTAGCTTTGAATGATGAGGAACTTTGTCAGTGGTAATAACAACTCTAGCTGATGAGGATCTTACTGAAGCAACAGAGGACTGTTGTTCTTGATTCAATGCCTTCAAAGACTGTAGGCCTCAGAACCATAAAGCAATGAATACAGCATCCCCTCCTGCACCCCAACCCTCTGTGCTTGTTAGATAAAGGTGTAGCTAACTAGCCAAGAATCATCAGCTCTAAACTGTAATTGTCTGGTTTTACGACAAACAAGATCGAGTTAGAAGAAATCTTATGACATCCCAACATCTGATGATAAAAGCTTATTAGACAAGCTCTTTTTCAAATATTCACATAAAGGAAAAAGTTACTTACTGTAAGAATCCCATGCCATAAGCCAACATCCTTCTTGAAATCTAGTACATTCACAATTGTTTCAGCTATCAAATAAAAACAAAATATGGCTTATTTTTCTGAGCACGGCATAAACTCAAAGCAAAACCTCTTACAGGAAGGAAATACAGTAAACTTTGGTATAGCATGACTGATGACTTCAAGCATAACTTTCAGAGTAACTCTCCATAGTAGGATTAGTCTTGGCAAGGCATTTTCTCTTTGTTACATCTCAAAGACATGCAAAAATGCAATGAATCCATAATTTCTATTTTTAATCTAGAAATATTGAATACAGCCCTATATAAAATAAGACCCCAGTCAGGCAGGGATGAAACAAGAGGAATGTGTTTAATACCTTCTGTATATCCACATGCTTGTGTAAGAGCTTGACAGTGGGTCAGCAGTGCAATTCTTGTCACAGTCACCCCAAGCACACTTCCATCTTTACACGTTTTGTACTACAAGAGATTTGTTATTGAAGATTGAATATATTGTATGCAACAGTAGCACTGCTCTTATTGTTTGGCAGTTAGATTCAGAGCATTTAACATGGAGAAACAAAGGCCAGTTGATGAACTTCGTTACTACAGTTTAGCTTTCACAGGTAGGGAGAGCTCTAATGAAGGCTGCGAAACAGTTTTTATAAAGCCCCATTTTTTTTCCTGGAGAAGGTTTCTTTTAGGCAGAAACTTGTCATGTTTGGTATCAGGAACTCTTCAGCTGTTTGCATTCAGGGAGGGTGGGAGAATTACATTTGATATTAATTCTAAACTTGCTTTTGAGTCACACTAGCAACACCAGCAGCAGAAGTCTGAGTAACCTAAAGACATTAAGACATCACTGAGTAATACGTTGGCTAGATTTAAAAATGTGAGAAGTTACTTCTCACTGGTTATCTGTTAAATTATTCAGGCAGCCCTCCCGAACAAAACCGGCAAAGGGGTGGCTGCTGCAACCATGTGTGTGAGGGTATTGATACTAACAGAAATACACGAACTGTATTAAATCTAAGAAGAAAAAATAATGAGAGAATCACTGTGCTGCGTTTGGAGCCCTCATAATTTTTGGTGCTTTCTGCAGTAGGCTGCAAATTCTAAGTCATCATTTAAACAAAATCAGTATCTTCTTCCATGATGAAGATAGCCAGCAACATTCAATACATATGCATAGCTGCCATGTTAACCCACTCCTTTAGAAAACTAACATTATCAAACAGCAGCATATAGATGGGAAATCCCAACCATTTTGAACTGAGTAGGGCATTAGCTTGACTTGTGATTATTTAAATGCTAACATTATTTAATTCATTTGGTCCTTTCAAAAGAGGAAAAAAGAAGGAGAAAAACCTACACCCAAAAAAGTTAAATGCAGCTAGCTATGCTAATTTTCCCTTCCTGAAGTGGACCTTTTGGGAGGAAATTTAACCACACACACTGACTGGAGAGAGGCAAGATTTTTAAGAAAGGATGATGAACAAGCAGCTTCTCTTCCTTAGGAGGATACTCAAGTCCACAAATACTATGGAGAAAACTTTTTTCGGTGATGCTAGTTGGTGATCCCTCATCTGAACAGATCAGTGAGAAGCCTGTATGGTGAGTAAGAGCTATGGCAAGACAGGAAAAGTTCTATAGAATATTGTGGCAGCAAGTTAAATTGAGTAGGAGGAGCCATGTGGGCAAAGAAAAAAAAAGGGGGGGGGGTTGCCTGGTGATAGGAAAAGAACTTCAGATGACGCTAAGGGGGAAAAAGAAGAAACTGTTTCTAAGGCACTGAGGAGATGGTCCACCATACACTTTGCTAGTCATTTCCACATCTCAACAGATGCAGCTGGAGAAAGTCTGGACTTCTCTTCAGCACAGACAGGGCCTAGTTTTAAGGACAGGATAGGACAGAACTCCCTTGAATACATGGGCCATTCAGAATACATATCGCCTTGTGGGAGTCAATATACATATGATCTCAGTGAGAGCAAGTTAACATGGTTTATGCCATTTAATAAGTTGTGGACTTCCAGCTCCCACCCCTTCAAAGTCTTTGGTGTCATCAGTTCATTGTGTGTTAGGAGAAGTGACATTAAGCATTATATTGCATTCCCTTATTTTTTATAGCTTTGTGACTTTCTTGATAAACAAAACTGACTGTAAAAAAATGAACTTATCTTTAATCAAAGTTGTAACAAAAGCAAACAAACAAAAAAATCGAAGTCTAGAAGTGCAAAAGTTTGGGTGTCCACATTGCTGCAGCTTACTTATTTGTGAAGCATCCATCACTGTAATATCTGAAATCCCAATACAGCAAAGCAGTTAAGCACATGCATGCTCTAAGCTGACTACTTAGAGCACTGCTGAATCAGGGCCTCAAGTGCTGTAGAAACCTTTAAGTAAAAAAGGCTCCAGAAATGCAAAGTTAACTATGCAAATTTAACATTGCATTAACTTTCATATAATATTCAGTTCCTATTTATACTGAAATTACTTATCAGCCAGTAAACAGGAGGCTCATTGTTTATAGAAGCAGTGACAACATAGATATGTTTATCTTAATGTTATTCAGAAGTGTCATATGCAATGGATCATAGGGAAAATTTATCTTTATAAACTCACCTCTATGTAAGCTGTGTCATTGTTTGCATCCTTGATATGTGGGAACCAGTCACGAGGAGGTTTAGAAAGATGTTTAGATTCTGTGACAAACCATAGCAGCTTTGGCCACCCTGAGAAACAGACAAATAGCTTTTGCTGAGTTTCTGCTGGATAAATAGTACAAGAGAATGAAATGCTTCTGCACACAAGTTTATTTCAAATGTGTTCTATGCTTGTATGGTGTGGTTGGCTGAATATTGCTTATTCTACTCATGTGAGTATCCCCGCTGGAATAGACCAAGCGGGATTATTAATTATCATACTTTCTGTACATAGACATTAGGACATACTATGTTGAGGCCAGTTTCTAAACCTCAAAAGTACTAATGGTGTATATGTGACACGTTTGTAAGTGCTATTTAGTAACACATGTGGAATCTTTGTACAAGAAGTAGGTTTAATGAGGATGAGTTTACCTTTGAACTGTGGTATCTCCCCTGTAGGGCTTTTAGGCAGTCCTTTATGGCATGCATCACTAGTCAAGGCCACAGTAACACCACAGCTTCCAAGTAAGAAACCGATTTGTTGGCTTCCTGCATCCTAATTGATCACAAAAATAAGAAAAGCAACAAGGGAAATTTACTAGAACTGACTGCATGCAACATGCTTTTTTTGTAGTTTGTTTTACAAGGTATGCAATGTCTTAGGAAAAAAATAGTCGTCCCTCTATCCAACTTAATTAATTAACAAAATATAATTGCTTAACTTGTACACTGAAAAAGGAGTTCTATAATTTGGATATATTCATCCTCACAACCATATATATCCATTCAAAGGACTAAAGCCATCATATGGCTTCATCTTTTACATCTCTACACAAGATGCCTCATCTATGAAATAAGAAATGGTTAACTTACTGTAAATGTGGCTCTTCGAAGATTGATGTAGATGTGTATTCCACTTAGGTGTGTGTGAACCCAGTGCACTGGAGCCAAGACTTTGCCTAGCTGTACCCACAGAGGGGCAGCGCTTGCGCCTTGTGACTGTGGCCCCTGCCCTGGCTATATAAGGCAACACCGTCCTGACCCCCCTTGGTTCCTTGACACCGAAAGCCCATGAGAGGAGACTCTGATGCAGAGGGGACAGAGGGTGGGTCATGGAATACACATCTGCATCACATCTCAAAGAACCATAGTTACAGTAACTGTTTGTCGTCTTTGAATAAATGCAGATGTGTATTCCACATAGGTGACTCACAAACAGTACCCCATCAGAGTCTATAGAAATATAGATTGCTGGGCTGCCCTACTGAGGCCTGTGTTTGCTTTGGAAGATGCGGTAATAGCAGAATGGTCCATAAGTGTATGGCTGACCTGTAAATGTCTAATACGGAAATGTCACTGAGTAACGCTATCAATGTCACTTGTGCTCTCAGCAAATGAGCTCATATCTGCTGAGGAGGTGTAGTCGAAGCGATTTCATATGCAGTCTTAAGACAGGATCTAGAGACAGTCTGTGCAGAGACCGCTTGTTCCTTCATGAAGTCTGCAGTATTACCTTGTCCTTGGAGAACTGTGTGTAGAGGAGGCCCTGCCATCTGCGCTTGCAGATCACACACCCTCCTTGCAGAGGTAATGGCTAAAACTGCCAAAACTGTGTGTAGGTCCCACAAGGGGACTGGCTCTTGGACCAGAGAATGTAAGCAGTGGAGTCCTTTCAGAAATTTTGCCACCATGGCATTGGAAAAAACGGATTTTACCTGACTAGGAGGATGGAACGCTAATATTGCTGCCAGATGTCTGAAGATGTAACAGGTACTCCAAGATGTCCTGGACAGAAGTCCATGTCAGCTGGGTCCTGTGGGACAAGGGCCACACTGAAAACCTCTTTCACTTCGGTAAGTAGGCTGGCCTAGTGGAGGATTTCCTACTGTTGAATAGGGCTTATTGGACAGCTGCTGAACAGTGCTCTTCCTCTTCATTCAGCCATGCAATAGCTATAAGGCTGTGCAAGGAGCTGAGCACAGGGTGAAGGGTTTGGCCATGGTTCTGAACGAGGAAGATGGGGTGGAGAGGAAGTGGTACGGGTAAACAGACAGTGCAAGAAGATCCGAGAACCAGCCACCCTCGAGCAACGAGGATGACCTTGGCCTGATCCACTTGAGTTTGAGGATGACCTGGGGAATGATCGTAACAGGAGGAAAGGCATACACAAGTGTTGACTGCCAGCCGCAGTGGAAAGCGTCACAAGAGGGAGCCTGAGAGCAGTACAGGCTACACTTTCTGTTTTCTCGTGTGGCAAACAGGTCAATTGTGGGAAAGCCCAATGTTGCGAAGATGACCCGCAGGACACTCATCTTTAGAGATCACTCATAGCTAAGGGAGAAAATCCTACTGAGATAGTCTGTGAGACGATTCTGCACGCACAGCAAGTGGACTGCTGCCAGAGTGACATCCTGTTCGATACAGAATTGTCACAGGTTGATCGCCTTCAGGCAGAGTAACCTGGAGTACGCACACCCTTGTTAGTTCACACAGTACATTGTGGTGGTATTATTGGTAAGTATGTGAACCACTGAAAGTCTGATACAGTCCCAGAAAGCTCGGCATGCATTGTGGATGGCTTGAAGTTCCAGCATGCTGATATGGAGAGAGGCTCCCTGTTCCGACCACACACCCTGCACCTTCAGCGGGTCCAGATGCACCCCCACCAACCCAGAAAGGAAGCATTGGTAACCATTGAGTTGGTTGGAGAGGGCTGAGTGAAAGGGAATCCCTGGCACACGTTGCATGGGGACTTTCAGCAGAGCAAGGAGTCTAGGACTAGTGAAGGAAGGCAAACCAATCTGTACAGAGAATGTAGGACAGGGCAGGGCAGGGCAGTGGACCATCCTGAGCCACATCTGGAGGGGGTAATGGCACAGTCTCACAAACTGAGCCACCTGCACACAAGCAGACCTGTCCCAACAGGCTCGGACGCACCCAGACTGTCATGGAGGGCTGAGACTGCAGACTGAGGCAGAGCTGTTGAATTGCCTGGAAGCGATCAGTCATCAGGAATGCTCTCAACTCTGTGGAATCTAATAGGGCCCCAATGAACTTGATTTTTTGAGTGGAAGCCAAGATAGACTTTCCGGTGTTTAAAATGAGTCCTAGACGGTCAAGTAAATGCAGTGTGGTGTTGACATGTGCAAGAACCTCTCTGGAGCCTCCCTCAGCATCCAGTCATCGTGGTATGAGAAGACGTGGATTCCCTCCCTCCTGAGATATGCCATCACCATAGCCATGCTTTTGGTGAAAACTTGAGAGGTGGAATGGGGCCAAATGGTCGAACCATGTACTGAAAATGGTATTCTCCCACAACAAAATGAAGAAACTTCATGTGGCTCAGTAGAATCACCACATGAAAATAGGTGTCCAGAGCAGAAAACCAGTCATCCAGAGACAGGAGGGGAGGATAGCCCATAAAGTGACTATGCGGAACCTCGTGTATTTGATACATGTGTTGAGGCCATGAAGGTCAAATATGGGTCTCATCCCATCCTGGGGATTTGGTACCAGGAAGTACTGGGAATAGAAATCGTGGCCCCAGAGTCCCAGTGAGACTCCTTCTACTGTTCCCAACACCAGCAGAGAGCTGACCTGCTTGATGAGCTGTGTCTCATGAGAGGGGTCCCTGAAGAGGGATTGGGAGAGGGGATGGGGAGTGTGCATGGAAAGGAACTGGACTGCTTAGCCTGATTTGACAGTGTCTAGGACCCAGCTGTTGAAGGTAATTGAGCCTCAAGCATTGTAAAAACAGGCCAGCCTGTCCCCAAAGGGATGGGAGAGGGAGAGGGAAGGGCAGAGCAACAACTGGAACAGTGCTCTGGACCAAGGAGTCAAAATGGGCACTTAGCAGGCACTCGGGGAGGATGCGCGGACTGGCTGAGCCCTGAGCCCAACGGCTTCCTATTGTGAGATCTATCCCTCTTTCTGGGGTAGTCATGCTGCTTTGGGGAGGTGGGGAGGGCGGGGGGAGAGAATTACACAAAAGAGTGCTGCGGGGAATACTGCTGCTGCTGAGCTCCAAAGTGGCATCTCTGCATGGACAGCATGGACACTTCCAAGGACCTTAAGGTAATCCTAGAGTCCTTAAAGGAGAGCGAAGTGTCAGTCTTCCAAGAACAAGGTCCAGCCGTCAAAGGGAAAGTCCTCAATGGGCGGCTGGAAATCTGATGCAATCCTGCAGCTTTGTAGCCCTCTTCATAGTAACTGCACAGGCCATTACCCTGGCCGAAGTGTCCACAGCATTGAGGATGGACCGTAGGGCATTTTGGCCACTAAGCAGCCTTCTGCAACAAACACCCAAAACTCCTCATGCGAGGCCTCAGGAAACTAGTCCACAAACTTGGACATGGCTGATTAGTTGAGGAAATTATACTTGGACAGCAAAGCTTGTCGATTCAAGGTCCTCATCTGTAAAGATGATGAGGTATAGATCTGTCAGCCCAGAAGGTCCAACCACTGGGAGTCTGTCTTTTGGGGTGGACTTGAATCTGTGCTGTTGGGCCCTTTTGCTCACCAGTGAATTTGGTGCCGGATGGAAACAGAATCTCTCAAATCCTTTCATCAGAACAAAATAGCACTTCTCCGTTCATTTAGCCCAGGGGTCAGCAACCTTTGGCATGCGGCCCATCAGGGTAATCCGCTGGTGGGCCACGAGGCATTTTGTTTACATTGACCGTCCACAGGCACAGTCCCCAGCAGCTCCCTTTATTCACTAGTTGTGATAATTTTATTTATACTCATTTGACATAATAAAATTACATGAAAAATTAGAATTGGACTTAAGCTGCAAAATTCAGAACTGATCTTCTCTTCTGTCTAAACTTTTGCTTTGAATTCACTACTATATTCATAGCATCAGGTCTTTTGTGTACTTTTTCCCCCTCCCCACCCTCCCATAAGAATTAAGAATATCACTTAATTATAACTAGTGAATAAAGGGAAAAAGCAAATAAAGAACAGATACAACCCACTATTTCTCATTTGTCTGCATTAGCTTGATTCTGTACCTCCAGAGAATGATCTTTTTATACAACGTGATTATCTGAACTAGCATATGCCGACATTTGAGTAAATATTGTGGGACAATAAACTGATCCATAATAAACAGAATTATATAACTCATTCATTTCAGACATCCAGAAGTTGTCACATTCATTTTTGTTCACTGCAGTTATCAGAAATTTAGTTTAAGCTTGGCAAAATTAAAAACATTCTTTTGCAAGAAAATTCTTCAACATTGAGCTCTCTCATTTACTTCTGCTTCTATGAAAATCCAGACAAGGGAAGAGCCCCTTTTAAAAATACAGAGAGATGGCAATAAGAGAATCACGTAGTATCAATTTCTGGGAGAAGTGCTACTCATTTCACACAGCTCTGTCAGTAACTGCAGCAGCAGAGCTGGTCAAATGGTAAACTTGCTTGGAAAAAGAAAAGAAAAGAAAAAACAAAGCACTTTTGAGGCAGCTGAAACTATTTGTGAACTTGGCCAAATTGAAAAAAAAGTAGGTGAGGGAGGGAAAAGTTAGTTTTGACATTTTCAAAACAAATCAGTTTGGCATTTTGTTTGTTGAAACAAAGAGTTTCATTTCATGTCAAAATGACAGACAAAATGTTTTGTTCGATGCAAATTAAATTTTTTTGATTTTTCATTTTGGTGAGAAATACTGAAAAAAATTCTGTTTCTGTTTGAAACATTGATTTTTGTTTGTTCGTTTGTTTAATAATTTGAGTCTTTGCTTTTGGTGACTGAACTGGAAAAAAAATCAACAATTCACTCAGTTCTACTCAGGAGGTCCCAAACAGAGTTTTGTAGAGCTGACAAATTAATTGCATGGATATCCTTGCTGAATCTTGTACAAACATCCCGGAGACCAGTCAGTCATTCTAAGACAGAGGTTACTGTCCTACTGAGCATAAAAGAGAGGCCACTAATTTCTTTCCTTCAGTATCTCCCAATGAATTTGAATGATGGTCCACAGCTTCATAAAAAAACCCAGCACTAGCAGAGCACAAATCCTCCAATTCATCATAAAGATTGGTTACTGATTTATACAAGTTTATGGATTACAAATTATCACTTTAGAGACATTCTTGCACTGAAATTTGAAAATCAAAACACTGAGATGAGTCAACATAATCTTATCCCTCATTCTATCTAATTGTCATACAAGTAACCACTATCATTTTAGTTGAACTAGTGAATGGGGACAAAACCCAGGAAGACTGCTGGAAGATATAGTATTTAATTTTGATTTTTTTTTAAGTGTGCCTATATTGCTCTAGGTGTATGAACCAGTTAAAAAAAGAAAAGAAAAGCTACTGAACTGTGCCTCATTACGACGACTACCATTCAGAAATTAAACAGCAAGAACTTTCCTTTCGCTCACCTCTCCTCAAAAGGTTGAGCAAAGGGACAAGATTTGCTACATGCCCTGAGAGCCAGCAGAATGGCTTTGATGGGCTAGACAAAGGAATGGAGTGAGTGCCTGAGTAGGGGACCTTTCACTGAAGACACTATGCCAGCAACACCTCTCATTTAAGGCCTCAACTCCAAAAAACACATGCTTAACCGATTTGCTCAATAGGGGTTGTTTGGTAAATTGGGGCCTAAACACTAAGGCACTTCAAATGATCTCAACTACTATAGTACTGAACAAGGACATTCTCAAGTAGCTAGGTCCCAAGCCTTTTAGGATTTTACAGACCAAAATTAAAACATTGAATTTCACCCAGAAACCAACTAGAACCCAGTACAGATCATAAAGTGCAGATCATATGGCACCACCATAAATGACCCCTGTGAACACACACTACAAGGAAGTAATCTGCCAAATTCTGCTCATAACAAATATAATGCACTGAAAAGCTACAGGAAGAGACTACATTTATTTTAATAGCATTGGGTTCTCTAGACAACATGAAAGGGTATTGAGAAGAGAAACCATGAAGATTATCTGTCGAAAATTCCTTAACAAATCAAATTGCTCTACTGCCCCGCAAAAGGGTTATGGAAACAAACACTACTTTTGCCAGATGTGACTTGAGTTTTCTCCAGCTATTTACTTAGTTTATGTTAACCTGTTTCATCGGCAGACCAGTGAGCACACACAGTATATTATGTTGAATCTGGGCGGCTGGAAGAAGCCTCAGGATTCCAATGGAGACCAGTTACAAACTGAATGGATACAGTCTGGATTGCAGAGACAGGGAGGGCTTGCTAGCTAATAACACTAGTTTAAACAGAGAAACCTCCACCAGTGACAATTTAGAATGGCAGTAAATATGGGTGTGAGGTAAAGAGAATGGCTTAGGTATCCAAGTATCGGGTCTGAAGTACTTTGGAGTCACTGCTTTCATTCTTTGAATACACAGCTCAGCCTTTTACCCTGTTGAGGTACATAAAATTAGGTTTTTGCAGATGAGTGTGTGACTGTACTTTTGTGGTCCTAGAGTATCAATCTTTTGGATGAAACAAACCATAAGCCCTGTCTCCTCCGGGAAACTATTAAAGATTCACTAAGGCCTTTCATAAGGAGGCTTTCACCAGCGTCTGTAGATAAATGGTCCTCCTCTTGCTACTTCATTATATTTATAAATTCACACACAGAGGAAGATTATAGATATATAAATAATGTAAAGTATAATTATATAATTGTATATACATATATATTTTATGCCTGCACTGTACATTATGTATATTATTTGTATATATAATATACACACATACAGTACATAAAGTACACAACTATGTACTTTCATGTCAGTCCTCTGGATGAGAGATCCCACAGGTCCTGTTGTGTTCCGGGAAGTGGGTGGGAGCAAGCCCGCCCATGACTAAAAGCCCCTCCCCCCAGCCTAAGAGGAGGAGCCACTGAGCCAAGGACTCAAATAAATATGGGGGACAACAAAAGAAAAAAACAGGGACAGGTGTGCAGGTCAAAGGATAAAAATTGGGAACCTGAAGGGGACACCAAGCAGAGAATCCCAGACACCGCCCACTGCTCCTCAAAGCTGTCAAGGGAGCCAACAGATGCGGGCCAGAGGAACTCTGCCCAGAGACATGAACAGAGAGAGTAAGGGAAGTAGGCCCCACAGTCACAGAGCACCCCCTCGACCAACATCCTCTCCCTGGTGTTACAGTTGGGCACTTTGACCATCACTAGGAGGAAATTGAAAAGGAGGTCTCATGACTTCATGATGCCACGGATGTGGCTGCATCTTGGTACGGTAAATATGTAGTTCGTGAAGTGCCTTGGGATTAATATTTCTATATAAAAATAAACTTCACACTGCTTGTGAAAGCGTTTGTGTATTCATCCAACAAGAACGGAAGGAAAAAGCAGTCTGCCCAAAATGAAGGGTTGGGCTTTCTGATATAAGAGAAACCCATCAACCAGCAGAGGTAAGATTTATTTAAAATAAATCAATACTCTGGGGTGTATTTAAGTAATAGTAACAGCATATAATTTCCAAACTAAACAGATTTTGGCTTCTAGTGCATTGCTTGCTCAAACCCTACATATACTTACCCCAATGAACAATGGCAGATACAGAATATCAGCCAGCGGGTACACTGAGAGTTCTTTCTTTCTAGTTCTAACTAGTAGCAAAAGGGAATCAAGGAAAAATCATCAACTTTTGAGAACAATCTCAAAGACCTTAAGAATTAAAAAGGGAGCAGAAACTACTTCCCACACCAGTTTTGAAAGTAGGAAATAACCTGCCCCATTGGTAATGTGTCAGGAATCTACCTGTATTTGCAAACATGTCAAATTTGTAAATCCTGAACAGCTATAAGAGACTAACTGAAAATGGGACAACCATTATTTTTGGAAGTTTACTTTGCTATGGACCATGGGAAGAAATGTGAAATCGGAGCTGTAGGAGGGGAAATAGCATAGTCTGCCATTTCTTACATTTAAAAACCAAAAAAGCAAGACAAAGTTGGAGCATAAGGGACCTGGGCTCAGTGAAGAGCTGCAGAAGAGTGCTCTACATCAGATGCAGATGTGGGGCTTGGAGAGATGAAGGAAGCTGCAGAATTAGTTAGTGTTGGGCTGGGGACACAGAATTAATTAGCATTTATGTTTCTTTGCGAAGAAGCTAGAAGCTTCTGTGTCATCAGGCAACACAATGCAAATGTATATATTTCTATGCAAATGTAAAGTCTACTGGGTTTTTGTCTCAAGATGTTGGCAGGTATGTAGATTGCCTACAGATGTTTTCTGCTACTTGACACATTTATCAATGTAACTGGTACTAACTGCAGGTGAGAAGAAACGTGACTCATTTCAGCCTGAAGACATTATTCAGACTTTTTCAGGAACTAGAAAACTGTAGGGGCGGGCTTACTTGTGAGGTTTATAAATCCACCTCCAGATTGAAGGGGTGGATTGAGACAATTTCACTGCCTCTAAAAGTACATCTCTTCTGTGATTACCCTTGATAGGCCAGTCTTCTCTGGAGTTCATAAAAAGTGCTCCTGAAGAACAGCTTTTGCTTCTGGAATGTGTGCTGTGTCACATATATTATTCCGGAAGAAAGTTCAGGCGTCTTCTGCAAGTTCATTTAGCATTAAACTTTCCCAAGTTATGATTATGGGAAAGTGTTATTAACTGAGAAAAAACAAACAGATTCCCATATGCATCAGCTATTCATGCAACTACGTGCACCTGGGTACATGAGGTTTATTGCCCTGGGTGAGAGGGCCATGGAAGCTTTATATAAGAGCTTTTTGTTCCTATATTCACAGCATATCATCAAGGCTAGCCATGAATGTGTAGAGAGGGCAAATTTCACAGAATGAAATTAAAGCAGTTCTCTCACTCCCTGCTCTCTTTACATATGGGTATCAGAAAGTGGAGAGGACCAATTTTATGTCTTCCTTTAAAGGACACCCCCCCCCACCCCAATCATGTTAATTGACAGACCAGAAAAAAAAAGTTGAAAATACAAAGATATTAAATTACATACACTGCTTTCAGGAGGTGAGGTGCAAGGCAACCAGTACTTTGAAAGTCAGAAATCCTTGGTCAAGTAACAGTGCAGTTTTCTACTTCTTGTGAACAAAACCAACCAACCCCAGACAAGTTCAGCGATAGGAAATATTCTATCTACACATAACAAAGCGGTATATACCTATTTACCAATGCTTGAAAAATTACAAATAAGGGCCTTTGGCAATAGAGACACTTTTCTGAAGAACAGAATGGATAACACATGAGTAAGGCTATGATTTAGTCACAAGTATTTTTAGTAAAATTCACGGGCAATAACCAAAAAGTCACAGCCAGTGAACTGACTGTGACTTTTACTAAAAATACCCCTAACTAAATCTTAGGTGCTGTGGGAGGATGGTGGGGGGATGGGAGTTCTCTGGTGGTCGCTGCTGCTCCTGGGGGTGAGGGCGGCCCAGGGCCCTGCTGCCACCACTGCTCTGGGCAGGGGTGCCATAGCTGCTTCCAGACCGCTGCTCCGGGGCAGTGCCCGGGATCAGTTGCTTGGGGCTGCCAGAGCAGCAGCCAGTGCTGCTGACCCCAGGGCTGCCCCAGCTGCTCGGGTGACCTTTGGGTCAGCCGCACCAGCAGCTGCAGCTGCAGAAGTCCTGGAAAGTCATGGAATCCGTTACTTCCGTGACCTCCGTGAAAGACTCGCAGTTTTACATATGAGTAACTCATACAAAAATATACATGTATATTGGTGTTTGCCCTCTACATAGGGATAATTCTTGTCTATGGCACCTACAGACAGTTAGTGGAAGGAAAAATAAGATGAAAATCTTCTAACTAAAACTTGTCTGTTTAGTTCATTGTCATACTAAACTCACAACCCCAGACTATTGCTCCTGCAAGGAGTTTTTGTTGTTTTTGTTTTACTTCAAGGGATCCTGCATTTCCAGTTTCCTAATCATGGATTCTTCTACTCGAAAGTTTAAAAGGAATATTTTAAAAGAAAGTTTAAAAAAATACAGAATATGTCAGAGTATACTAAGGCTAAATGCAAGCTAACGGCTGCACGGAATTTCAGTCCATTGCATCCTAGAGGATCATTTGATCGACAGCTGTCCCAAGACACTAAGCCACCTTACAAATGATTCTGGGTATCCTGGAAATACAAGGCAGGATAGAATAAGTGGGAGAGAAGTAGGAAGGGATGGGTATTTGCCTAACATTTATCCACAAAAGATTTCTAGCAAAATTTATTAAACAACAATAATCATGCTGTGAAGAACGGGAAATTCTCAGCAAGAACAAATTTGTTGCCAGATAAAACCATAAATACTAATTTAATACATACGTGCTGTATAGTATTGTGTGTACATTAACACAGCTGCCAGACACATCCTACTCACCCATTGTTCACCTACAGTGTAGCTGCTGTTTTTAGTTGGGTCACACCTTCCTTTGAACATGTAGACTACAAAATGCACACTGCCAGTGTTAACTGAAGCACGCACAGAAGAGACCAAATAATGAGGAAGCATAAAAGAACAGCCTAGCCTATTGTATGATGACACATATATGACACATCCTTCAGCTGGTGCCAGAAGCAAAGCCGCTACTGTTTGACCAAGTAGAGGTTTTCCTTCTGGGACTGTTCACAAAGCGTGATTTTTATTTCATTGCTTCCACCCTAGTTCCTGTGCTATATAAACAAAGGTAGAAATATCTGCAGTCATACATGCTGTGAGAATGTGCAGTATCATTTATCAGGTACAGATCATTCAGTCTGATTTTTTAGAGTTATACCCCACCTCCTCAAATACTGTTGTAGTAATTCAATATTTCTGAAGAAACACACACACACACACACACACACACACACACACACACGAGGCTCAGCCAAATTAAAGTAAGGAATTATTTTGACATGGTGTATTTACTTGGACAAATAGATTTTACAGTCTATAGAGAAGAATGTGGCAGTAGACATCTTAAAATAAATCCAATTCAGTAGATTTATGTTTTATTAACACTTAACCATGACTCTTGGCAAGTAAAATACAGGGAGCAACAAAATAGGACTTTTCCCCCCCTGGAAGTTATGTTGATAAAATATGTTTCTTCCTCTACCATGAAAGTAAATTTTACTATGGGAATTTGCTGAAGGCTCTTACAATTTAAATAATCTAGCTGTCCTGTTTATATTAGCACAAGTAAAATCTCAATTTCAGGGACCAAAACGCCAAACAATGCACCAAGTTATACCTTTTATGTCACACGACTTAATGCAATCCTAAAAGGTTCCTGTTTGGTATTAAACCAATGCAAATTCACAGATTGTGCTTCCACAGAAGCCATTATAAAAATATATTTTCAAAACTCATAGCCCTTATCCTTTCCTCTCAAGAACAGTTTTACAGATAAAGTGATCCACAAATTTGTTTGTGAAAATAAATAAGTCAGAATAAGGACCAAGTCATCTTTCCTTAAGTCCACTGTAAAAATGATGGAGCAGCCACAAGCCTTCATCTTTTTCTACATAATAGTCACACACACACTTAAAAAAACAACAACATTTAGGTTGCAGAGTCAAGCACTCAGAAGTTAGGAAATGACAGAATTAAGGTTGCCTGTGAAATCTTAATTTGGCCCCCTTGTGAATATGCATTATGAGACAGCCTTTATTTACATGTTCACATACTCTTTTTCATAGGACCCTGCCTCATTCAGTGCACAGGATGGACTGTGCTCAGTTAGAGGTATTAATCCAATATTTTGTTTTATCCTCATTGCGCAATGTGTGGCCCTACGCCCAGTTTACTGCACATTATTCAAACCCTGCTCTGCAAACAGAATTATTAATTTCCTCATGGGCTTTTCTACAGCACAGAGCACCACAGCATCTGAGTGCTTCACAAAACCTCTGTGCCATGAGGGGATAGCACTACACCCATTTTACAGAACTTTGGGAATTGAGGCACAGAAAGATTAAAGTCAAAAGTACCTACTAATTTTGGGAGTCCAATATGGGAAGCCTAGGACCTGATTTTTCAGAGAACTTTAGCATTTTATATGTTGAAGATTCTGCTCCCATTGATTTCAGTGGCAACTGTGAGTAGTCACCTGTTCTGCAAATCAGGTCCCAAGGTATCAGGCTGCAATCTGGCATTTTCTGAGTCTTGAATGCTTGACTTTGCAACCTTAATAATGTTCTTTTAATATTGTGAGTTTTTTTAAAATAAGAAATTACACATAAAAAACAAACTGAAAAAAAAAAAAAGAATTTCCATCATGTGCCACCATATTGACACCTATGTAGTTCATAAAGGAGTTGGAACCTTTAGAGACATCATGAAGACCTCTGCCAATTGGGCTAATGGAGTAACTGATAGCAATAGTAGGTTGTTATCTTATATGTGGACCACCATCAATGGGGGATGGCAAGCTTTACCAGTGGGTTTCACGGATATTTTCTGATTGCAGAGGAATGGTGATTGAGACTCAGGGATGTTGGGGTCCATTCCAGGCTCTGGAGGGAGTATGCTCGAGTGGGCACAGACTCTTCTGTCCATTTTCCTGAAGTCTGACTCCTTTTGCCTCATCCTCTTACTTATCCTTTTCCTGTCTTTTTCTTACCCCTGGCTCTTCATCCCAGTCCCACTCTTGATTCCTTAGGCTTCTCATCCCAGTCTCCTTGCCAGCCAGTTGTACTCTCCTCCAGGCTTGCTGTCCTAGTCCCAAGCTCTCCCACTCCACACCCAATGCCGGTTTCTCTCTGTCCTGCTCTCAGTCATAATTTCCCTCCCCACCTGCCAGTAACAATTTCATCACAATATAGTCCTTTCCCTTCTTCCCCCTCCAGCTTTTCTCCCCTCTGCATTTGTATTAGACGGCTTCCTTCTCCACACTGCATGGGTTCCAGCTGTGAGGGGAAAGGTAATTGACAGCACAGGAGATAATGGCTCCCTGCTCTCAGTTCCAAGGCCTGGTTCCATCCTGAGAAGTTAGGAACAGCCATTATGGGGCAAGTCCTGTTGGGACCCCCATAGCTCTGGGCTGGAGCATGTTCAGTTACTTTGTGGGGATGGTGCCTCTACAGTCCAGGCAGCATCAGGAGCTGTGAGAGGGTTGAACATGCTCAGCCCAGATAGAATCTTCAGAGATTTTAGCTGTTAATTCTAGCAAGTCTCTACTGAACATGTGTGAACTGTGATTTTTTTTCAGGGAACATACAGAACTTGGCCGAATTTGGGCAGATTTTTACAGGGATAACATCCCAGACAGAGGCCACCTCCCACTACCCCCTTACCAAATTTCACATTTTTGCTCCAAAGCATTGAGGCACTGGAGCATTTCAAAGAAAAGTCTCAAAGATTTATTTTTACAAGTATTTTTCCCTAGCCTCATTCCTGGAAGTGGCTGAATAGTTCTGTTAATGGAGATTACATTCCCTCTTTTGAAAGATCTATTTAGCTTGGTCTGCTTTGTTGTTTAAAGGAACTGGTGAACCTTTCCATATGGACAGCCCTGATGACAGACGGTTTCAACAAAGATACAGCCTGAGCAGTCCTAGCATAAGCTTCCCTACACTACCCACCAATGGTGCCTTGAGTCCCCAGGATGCCGGCACCACCTCAAGCAGGGAAAGGACAGTTGAGTCTTCGTGTCCATTCTGTTCTATGCCTTTTTGCTAAGATTGTAATACCTGTGCACTAGGAACATGACAGCCAATTTAATGGAACCAACATCATATGATAAATTGTTAGTGTTAGCAACAGTGAGAGTTGATCAAGAACAAATGCTCTAAGGCTTGATCTACATAAGTGGAACGTAGCACAATTGTTGAGACTGGTTCAATTCCAACAACATGAGACGCCCTAGCACGGATAAGACAATGGCTGACACCAACACTTTAAGTACTGTCTTGATTAGACCTGCTCTAAAACCTGGTTAGCTAACACAGTGCCTAAAGAAATCATGGCAGATATATTAGGGTTTCCAGGCTTGCTAACTTTGGTGGAACTAATTGTCACTGGGGGCTGCCACAGCTCCCCAGCTCCAATCATTTGCTGCCACACCCAGTATCAGTCAATGAGGTTTATTTTTATAACAAAAATTAACAAACAAACAGAGCTCGGTCTTCAATACTTGGCCCACAGGCTTCAGGGCCTATCCTCCCAGGGGTCTCTGGTGCTCTAGTTGCTTGGAACTTCCTCCCCTGTGCCAGGTCTCTTCCCCTTTTGGAGCTGCAGGGTTGCTTCCTGGAGCACTTGGCCCCTTTGCTCCAGGGACCCTGCACAGGAGTTAGCTCCACTCCAGCGTGGCTTTGCTTCCAGGGATCAGCCTGTCTCAGTCCTTCCTCTTCCCAGCTGTTTATTACCAGCCCTTTATAGGCCCAGGTGTAGCCCAACCGTCTTTAATTAGCTGGGTGAGGTTCACTTGCTCCAGTCTAGGGGAGCAGGGCTCAGTCACTCCACAGAAACCAGTTACCCTGTGACACTAACTTCGTGTAAATTTTTCCTAGTGTAGACAAGGCCCATATTTTTTGCAATTAGAAGTAAACAAAAATGATAGCTTGAGATACTACTTTACTAAAATGGAGAAGCCATACATAACCTATAGTACAGTATTATCCTTTCTGTCCTTAGACGCAGAACCATTCACCACAAAAAAAATTTACACAAAGCTGTGCTCAGTGGTGATTCATTCGGATATTAAACGTTCAAAATGCACTGTGGAGGAGAAATGTAGTTCCTTACCTTTCTGGTAAGTGGCACTTCAATAGGGACAGGGACAACTTCTGCCAGTAGGCAGCCATAAAATGCTACCATAAAAGCAGCAGGATCATTGTTAGGAAAAACGAGTGCTACCTGAAACGGAGAGAGACATGTTAAAATTTACATTGTCAAAAATCTGTTACAGTGTACTGTACATTAAAAACAGCTTCCACATTCCCTTTGAAAAGCTATTAATATTTAAAAACAGCTCTGATATAATGCACTTTACAGTGTTCCACCTAAACTTTTCCCGACTTATATGTAGGTACAACTATTGAACATTTAAGAGCTGAATGATGAGTGAGAAGGAGTTTGTTCTCTCTTATACACGTTCCTTTTTGTGAGCATCTCCACTTAGGTACTTGCACTTACTTACACGCTGCATTTTAAATTGCTAGCAAGTTTCATCTGAGCAATGACTTGATTGAGGTTCAACTTTGGAGCAAATATGATTAATGTAATTTTAAATAGAAAGTTTTACATCCTAAAAACATTAAATTAGGCTACTGAAAACAGAAATGGGTTTATGCCCATCCAGAGTAACCAAACATAGCGTACCATTGTGCCAACTATTCTCAGCCTTCTGTTTTGTCCGCCTGCAACAACTAAAGCCTCCTGCAAGTTTGATGAAGAGGTTTCACCTATGCTCTATTTGTCCAATGTAGGAACAATAAATGCTACGATGAAGGTAGCAGCCTGAAATTCCTACCCTACTCAGGTTTCAGAGTAGCAGCCGTGTTAGTCGGTAACCACAAAAAGAACAGGAGTATTTGTGGCACCTTAGTCTCTACATTTGTTAGTCTCTAAGGTGCCACAAAGTACTCCTGTTCTTTCTACCCTACTCAGATTCCTCAAACTAAGCAAGTTTAGGGCCAAGGCTTACTGGAACAAGAGAACTTCAAGGAAAGATCAGGTGCCATATGGAATCACCTGAATGCTCTTTTGTTTTGAGGCTACTTTATACTAGAAGGGACAATTACTGTTATAATTTATGAAACAAGTTTCATTAACCTAACATATTGCAAACATCACCTTTTCTTACTTTATTTTGGACAGGAATTTTTTTCTATTAACTTACTTCATTATTTGTAGTCTTCCCCATGTTTTATTTTTCCCAACAACTAACAAACAGACTAGCCAATTTCATTTTGAAGTTCTTGTTCAGTGCAAGATGAACATTGCAGTAATAACTGCAGGGGAATGTTAGGACGCCCTTAATCTTTGGGGAAAAAATTACCTGATGCATTTCCATTGCTCTTGTGTTTTGAAAAAACAGTTGGCATATAGCTTCCACTTTCTTCTTCTTCCTCCTTTATGCCACTTTTTCTGGTGAGGACCAGATCTCCTTTTCCTCCACAAGAGGTTCCAGCTTCTCCCTAGTGTTCCCAGGCCAGCCAGGAGATATAATCCCTTCAGCATGTCCTGGGTTTGCCTCGGGGCCTTCACCCAGTGGTACGTGCCCAGTAGAGTTCCAACAGAAGCCTCCCAGAGGGCATCCTTATCAGTGCCCGAACCACCTCAACTGGCTCCTCTTGATCCGGAGGAATAGCGGCTCTACTCTGAGGCCCTCCCAGCTCCTCACCTGTCTCGGAGAGTAAGCCCAGCCACTCTGCAGAGAAATCTCATTTGCTCCTCTTGTACCCACAATCTCATCCTTTCAGTCATTACACAAAGTTCATGACAATAGGCGAGGATGGGGACATAGAGCGACCTATAAACCGAGAGTTTCGTCCGACAACTCAGCACTCGCTTCACCACCATGGATTGGTACAGTGCCTGCATCACTGCTGCTGCTGCCCCAATCCACCAGTAGATTTCCTGCTCCTGCTTCCCATCACTTGTGAACAAGACCCCTAGATACTTGAACTCTTTCACTAATGGCAGCCTGCTACCCTCATCTGGAGAGAGAAGTCCACTTTCTTCCGGGAGAGGACCACGGCCTCTGATTTGGAGGTGCTGATTCTCATTCGAGCTGCTTCACACTCAGCAGTAAAACTTTCGAGTGCGTGTTGGAGAGCACAAAGCTTACATTTTGGACAAAGTATTTTTATAGGCTCCTTTACAACCTATAAAATAGCCCCTGTCCTAAAGAACTGACAGTCTAAAGAGACAGCCTTCTCATGAAGGAGTGCAAGACAGATGCAACTCCTTTTTGTTAAGTAGTTTAGATGTAGGGCTTTGTGTTGTTTTATTCCAGTAAAGTGGTGCCCAGTCCCTGGGAGTAGGTCAGTAGGTCAGCTGGGACAGCTAGCAAATATGTCAGAATAGATTCTAACTAGTATTTTTAAAGGCACTTAAGGGAGTTAGGGGCGTATTGGGCACTTAAGTGCCTTAGGTGCTTTTGAATATCTCAGACACTAATCACTAACAAACCTGTAAAAATTAAAAAGGAGGAAAACAAAACATATGGAAGTGTATCTAACCAGAGGGAAATGTGTAGAGATAGTAGGTATTTCATAGAACCATGCTTCATTTTTGTTCAACACAGACACGGGGTATGAGTAGCATGAGGTCAGACTTTAAGGAAAAGGCATTTCGGAGTATTCCATATCGTGTCCATAAGGAAACAGTTTCATTTTCATTTAGAAAAGATTGCCAATGTCCACCTGTATTTAATTTAGTGCTATAAAACACTCATCTATTGCCACATGATGCAAACTCCTATTTTCAAAGAAGTTAAAAAAACTTTTATGGCACTGCAATGGGGAAAGTGAACAGAATATCTGCTCAGAACATGAGGAGTACAGGAGCGACTCATCTTCAATTTGAAATTACTTTAAATTACAAAAGATGTTGGGTAAGATATTATACAATGCAAAGTATATGCCTTCACCACTCAGCTATAAACATCTAGCTTCACTGTAACCTACAGAGAGTTATTTTAGAATAAGAACTTCAATTGATTCGAACAAAGAGAAGATTTTACTTGTCTTACTCTTGCTAGAGTTTCAGCTTTAGGTCTGAATCACCAACAAATCCTTTTTAGGGTTAGGAAATCTTAGGGATCACTGTGCAGTAATTTACTACAAAGAGACAGGCAGTAAATATAAGATATACGGATACAGTGTATCTGAACATTCCTCCTTTCAAAGGATTCTTTGTGCAAGTAAATTTAATGAGAATCAACAATTTGTTTGTCCTACTGTTGCTTAGACTCTGTTGTAAATCAAAGAGAAAGAAAAGATTCTGTTGATTAGTACCGGCTAAGTGCCACTGTAGAAAGAGATTTTGTTTAAACATCTGTTTAAAAAGACTTGTTAGTTTGATTCTTTATGTTTTATTTCTAAAAGAAATTTAGGAAATATTTCTGAAAATTCTTTTATTTGGAAAACATTAACCATGCTCATTTTACAGAGGTTAAACAGTCCCTGCCCTAAGGAACATACTGCATACCACTATACATTTATTGCATACAGTACAAGGGGGAAAAGGTGTAAATTTGAGGCTCCTGAGGGTATGTCTACACAGCCACTAGACACCCACGGCTGGCCTGTCCTATTTCATTGCTGGGTCCACCTTGCAGGGTCCCAGAGCACAGGCTCCAGCCCAAGCCCAGAAGTCTACACAGCAATGAAACAACCCCACAGCCCAAGCCCTGTGAGCCTGAGTCAGCTGGCACGGACCAGCTGTGGGTGTCTAGTTGTTGTGTAGACATACTCTGAGGTAATTATACAGAGGTAAGTTCTGGAAGGCTTTATGGATAAGGGTTTTTTGAGGATAGACTTGAATGAGTGAAGTTACTTAGTACACCAGAAAGGAAAGGACTTCCAAACTTTACATCTTCATAGAAGAATTAGTCTTCAGAACTCTGTGAGGAAGTAGGGCTGATATTACTATCTTTCTTTTACAGAGGACAGAGACAGATGGGAACCACCATGTTTGACACTAAGTGTCAAAATACAGAAGCCCACTCTGCTCTCTTCCCAACCTCAAAGACAACACTGGAGGATCATCTAAGTGACACGGACAGGTCGGCTTAGCTAATCATCCGTTCTCTCAAGCATTGAGCATGCTCAGCTATAATGGGCATTCAGTTCAGTTTCTGTCCCAACCAGTTGGACAACTTGACACTTGGGCAGAGGTTGGGGACAGGGATGTTTGCTCGGGGTTGTTTATGTTTCAGGAAGTCAATATATATAAGCCTTGGCAGCTTCTCAGTTGTACAGGGGCAGAAGAGACTAAATGACTTGTCCAAATCTATGCCAAATAAGGCAGTGGCAGCATTAGATCATGGAAGTACTTAATCCCAGTCCCACATTCAAAACTCTGATTGTTGCCTCAGGAAGCAAGCTCACACTTACAATGGTCTAAGAATTATATGTGTGTCCAGTTCTGCCAAAGGATGCTCACATTTTCATCTCATCTTAAGCAATGCCTCTTTTGCATCCATCATCTCAGCAGCCACAAAGTCATTATATTAAATACGTTTTACCAACATGACAGCATGGTCTATTATCCTCCATGCTCTTTCTATGCAGAAATCTTTGCAAACAAGACCAGTTGTTCTTTCTTTCATCAAAAAAAATATATATTTTTTTTCCATGGGAAAGCTTATTGCTGATTTTGCAACAAACTCAACTTACTACTCAGTGAGTAGTAAAGCAGATATATAAACCACCACACAAATGGCCAGTCCCTCTATGGATAAAAAGGAACAGATTTTCTCCACATTTGATTTTATCACTTATCTATGTGCCCTCCAAATCCACATTCACATCTTCTCAGAGTGTATTTAATGTCTGTTAATAAACCATTGAGATACTTACCCTGTCTCCAGGTCGCACCATTGGTTCTTGTTTCGTGCCTAATTTATGCAGTATATTGTAAGCAACCTTCATACTTCTGGTCCAAAGTTTGCCTAGTAATAAATAATTTGTAAAATTAACTTTTAAATTAATCTTCAAAATTTACTTGTAAAATGATAAAGGAAAAATGCACCTCTAGACCAAAGGGACTAAATAGCAGGAACATTTAGGGTAGGACTTTGCTACTGGGTGTATACATGAGGCTCCAACTGAACCCAAAGGGCATATTGTGGATACATTTAAACACAGATGTTTATTTGAACATTTATCTATCATATGAAGCATTATAATAAAAATGGAAAATCTCAAGCTCTCTTTATATTTTAAGTTAATTTTTCCTTTAGTTCCTTTTCCTCTACCTGCCAAGATCTGAACTCTGGGTTCTCTTCTACTGCCTGCAGCACTCAACTGTTTCAAGTGGCTGGGATGTCATTTAGCCCAGGCAGAGACACATGGCCGAATCATCATTAATTGATGTATGGCAGACATGAAAAGCTGAACTCCCACCTGGCAGAACTATGCAGGGGTGGTCCCCTCCACCTCCCTCCAAAGGCATGACTAGGATCCATGTGGCACATAGCCCAACCCCTAGCCACGTGGGCTGAGGGTGCAAAAGAACAATTCCAGGAAAATGCCAATCCCTCCCCAGGACAAAAACTGGAGGAGCTAGCACAGAAGCAGCAGGGACCCCTGGACACGGATGATGTATTAAGGTGCTTTCTACAATTTTTATTCTGTACAGTCTCTCCCCTGTGCTGACTAGCTGTTGCTCCAACGTTCTCCCACAGTGTCTTCACCTCAGCTTCAACTGCACTGCCCTTTGTGCTCAGCCTCCTTCCCTCTCTCCTCCCCATTTCCCCCCCTCCCTTTGCCTTTCCATTAACTAAGCCCTCACAATCAAGACCCCACCCAAAGAATTGTTTAAAAACAAGTTATGGCCGTAACATGACATTTATAAACAAACATCGATGGTTTGCATATTGTATCCCTTTCCCCCACTCTTCGTCTGTCTTGTCTAGTTAGACTATATATGCTCTTCAGAACAGGGACTTTATATTACTTATACAATAACTAGCATAATAGGGCCTTGGTCCCAGTTGGCCTTTAGGCACCAACACAATAAAATTAATATTTAAAGAAGAGATTATCTTCAACATTTTAAAAATCCTAATTTCTGCTCCACTGGGAACTGAGCAGGTATATTTGGGCTTGTCTCATGTAGTTTACTAACAGGGTGTGATTTCTAAAGCGCACTAACATATTTCTCATTCACTGGTCCATGTAGACCCTGCTGGTACATACTAAAGGTTCTCTTGTGTTTTTTTACAGCATACCAGCAGGGTCTACACAGACCAATTAATGCACAACATGTTAATGCACAAGAAATCTTACTGTATAGACAAGCTATTGTGTGCCTACAGGATTTTTCCTTAAATACTAGAAATTGTCACCACAACAATAGAACTAGTTTCCAGCTCGCCACTGTTATTTTAAAGTGAGCCTCTAACCTCAAGGTATTTCACTCAGAGCTATTTACAATGCTCAATAATTGTTTCAGACAAGCAAGCATGATCAGACCTTAAAAGAAGTGAAGAGGAAAATAGGTAACCAACAGCTTTGATTTCTAAAACGTTCCCTTATGGAACAAGTAGTGCAAATAGAGCGCACCGGAGAAGGAAAAGGCAAACAGTTCAGAATTGCAAGAAAGAACCATCTTTACACAAAACACTTCCTAACTTGATATACACATAAAGACTGAATAAGTTTTGTCCCTTGCTTGATGCCAATGAGAGTTAAGGGGACTCTGCACCTCACAGCGTCAGCCATTTATTCAGTCCATGAAGCATTAATTCCACCACGAGTCTTAAGTTTGTGTTTATACCCATCCAGATGCACTTTACTGTATGCATTTGACTCCTTTAACCAATTTTAACTCTCACCTTTTTCTTTCTTTCTTTTTACGAATAAACCTTTAGATTTTAGATACTAAAGGATTAGCATCGGCGTGATTTTTGGGTAAGATCTAAGTTATATATTGACCTGGGTATGTGGCTGGTCCTTTGGAATCAGAAGAACCTATTATTTGAAGAGATTGGTTTTAAAGAACCACTCATCTCTAAGTCTAGTTTTTTCGGTGGTAATACAAGGACTGGGATGTCTAAGGAAACTGTTTTTATGACTTCTTGTTAGCCAGTGTGGTGAAACAGAAGTTTACTTTTGTTGCTGGTTTGGTATATCCTATGGGGGATTAGCCACCAATCTTGGGGTCTATCTGCCCTATTTCTCAGCAGTTTGTCCTGAATTTGGCATTCTCAGTTGTGGCCCAAGAAGGCATGGTTACACCCTAATAATTTCTGTTGCCCTTCTCTGAACCTTTTCCAATTCTAAATATATCATTTTTGAGATGGGGCAAATAGAACTGCACACAGTATTCAAGATGTGGGCATGTGGGATTTATATAGTGGCCTTATGATCTTTTCTGTCTTACTATCTATGCCTTTCCTAATGTTTCCTGACATTCTGTTAGCTTTTTTGACTGCTGCTGTACACTGAGCAGATGTTTTCAGAGAACTATCCACAATAACTCCAAGATCTCTTTCTTGAGTAGTAACAGCTAATTTAGACCCCATCATTTTGTATGTACACTTGGGATTATGTTTTCCAAGTTGCATTACTTTGCCTTTATCAACATTGAATTTCATCTGCCATTTTGCGGCGCAGTCACCCCATTTTGTGAGAGCCCTTTGTAGTTCTTCGCAGTCTGCTTTGGACTTAACTAGCTTGAGTAATTGTATTGTCTGCAAATTTTGCCATCTCACTATTTACCCCTTTTTCCAGATCATTTATGAATATGTTGAACCCCTGGGGGACACCACTATTTACCTCTCTCCTTTCTGAAAACTGACCATTTATTCCTACCCTTTGTTTCTGGTCTTTTAACCAGTTGCTGATCAATGAGAGGACCTTACCTCTAATTCCATGACAGCTTACTTTGCTTAAGAGCCTTTGGTGAGGGACTTTGTGAAAGGCTTTCTGAAAGTCCAAGCACACTATAGCTGCTGGATCACGCTTGTCCACATGTTTGTTGGCCCTCCTCAAAAAATTCTGATGTAAGTTATCATAGATCCACTGATCTCTTTGGAGCTATCATGATTTACACTACTTGAGTATCTACCCCCATTTGTCCTTGGCTATGCTTGTATCTAAACCTCAGGACTCGATTGGCTATATCCACTGTCAGTAATTTTTAATAGATCTTCTTGTTTAGCTTTCTTAGAGAAGAGCGGCTAGTTGTAAGGGCTTCAAACAATAATTTCTTTAGTCCTATTACATGTTTTAGGGTGGGTGGTAGATTTCCCTTTTCAAAGGAGACGTTGACAATCTTTTATGGTCTCAGTGTTCTCTACTCTCAAAACCCAGAAAGGATGGGTTCAGTCACCGGTGATGTTCTCAACTGCCATTAATATTTCTATGATTTCCTCTTTCATGAATGTGCTGAGTTCCTGGGAGGTGTTTCTGGGCTAACTCTCTGCTTATTGTTTCTGGCAACTCATGAAATCATCCCTGATGCAGTGTGTGAAATACAATCATTTTCTGCACTTTGGGAGATGCAGGGCTTTTGTATTACTGTGGTAGTATCCTTCTGTTCCCCGCCAGCCAAAAGCCCTCACATTCTCTACTCATCCTCTCACTGACCTACTTTTATCCTTTATTTTTAAGTCACTGAAAGTAAACTCATTTAGTTCTCAAATCAATCCTACACCAGTCACCAACTGTTATCCCTACTAAGGAGTGCCTAATGTCTTCATTGTCCAAGTTAGGGTTCTCTGCTTGCATTCACCCATTCAAGTGGCTAACCCCCCTAACATTGCTGCAAACAATTATCTTGTTTCCTCACCACAGAAATGGCAAGCTCTGTGTGGCTCAAAAGCTGTCTGTTTCACCAACAGATGCTGGTCCAACAAAAGATATTAAAACATCCACCTTGCCTCTCTAATATCTTGGGACCAGCATAGCTGCAACACTGCAAAATACTGTCTATAGTTTCCTAGACCTTCTTTAGCTCTCTTAAATCTATGGGTTGATGGGAAATTAGCTTCTCCGATCCGTCAGTGACTGACTTGTTTCCAACACATTTTTAAGCAACTACTAAAGAAGTTTTAGTCTTCTGAAGATGAAGAATAGTCTTCTCTTTCGCCACTTTCTTCACCAGCTTGGAATCTGGGCCTGAGCACTTTTGCCAGACTTTCAAATTCTGAAACCAGGTCTCCCTGACGTGTTCTCCAAACATATGTGAACTACCAGATTGTTCCCCCGGCACACCAAGTATTTTCAAGTGTGTGGTATGATGGCCACGTCTCTGGAGTCAGCTCACAATTTGCCAGCACGTACATGAACAACCTGGTTAAGAGAAAGAGAAACACGTCCTTTCGCTGTCTAGCGGCAGCGTGGAAAGGTGTGACAAAGCTTTATTTCAGTGTGAGGCTATTTACTAGCAGCAATTTTCCCAGTGGTGTTAGACTTCGGGTTGAGTAATGTACCAGCTGCCCTCGCGCCAGTGGCAACAGGATTTAGCTACGCTTTTAATAGATCTTTTCTCATCTCAAAATACATTCATGCCAAATGCAGGGGGCTCTACTAACACCTCTCACACCACTGAAATGTAACAAGCCCCGAGTGAGTTGATACTCAGGCACATCTGATTGAGCAAAACATTCCTAAGGTAAAGGAAGTCACAAGGTCTTAAATATAATATAAAAGATGAGTTGACAAAATTACACACGCACTTACTTGACGTGGTTCTGAGGTAAATCCTTTGGGCTTTTCTCCCTCCCTTCCCAATTTTTAATGTAAATGTACATTTGTGTTGAATGTAAAGAAGGTTATAAAAGAAAAGCTTGCAGAGAGAAGTACTTTGAGACAAAACAAACCACAATCAGTTTCCTTATTATGAACAGTATGCTGCTCATAACCACACAGCATCAACTCAGCATAAGCAAGCCAGTGGTTTCTTACCAATCTTCACGTACAGCAATTCTGAGACTGCCAAAGTTAACTGCAAATAATTTCGCCAGACATTCTTTCAGTATCACAATATGACACTTCTTGTAAGTTAACTAGAAATTAAATATTTGTTAAATCTGAGGTAGGTTCATGACTTCAGCAGCTAAATGGTAAGAGCAAACATTTTCCTAATTTGCCAAGAAATGGCTGTTGTTCTATTATTTCTCCACCAACAGACCTATTTTATGTCCACCGTGTGCACTGAGCAAGTCAGGGGCTTGTGGAAAACACAGCATATGATCATGTAATTA
Organism: Natator depressus; assembly: GCF_965152275.1. NCBI lineage: Eukaryota > Metazoa > Chordata > Testudines > Cheloniidae > Natator > Natator depressus. The sequence continues at coordinate 241,982,004 of NC_134235.1, read as the reverse complement.
AAGATTATATGATAGTGCAGGTGCACAAGAGGGCAGAATGAATGGTTGCAAGTGTTCCATCTGGCATTATTTTACCTTTGAGAGCTTGACTTTGCAACCTAAATCGTGTTCTTTCAAAGTTTTTTGTGCTTGCAATTTCCTAGGTTTTTTTATGGGAGAAAAAAGGTAAAACCAATAATTTGCTACATACAACTGTAACAATGCTCAAATCCATGCACCATAATGGTTTAAATACGGAAACTTAACCACCATAGCCCAGGCTTCTGCTGCTTGAGCAAGATACATTAGCTGGCAGCAGGAGACGGTAGTTATCTCATTGAAGATGATGCACTGCTGGTACTACTTTTTGGGTCTGGGGAAAGAAGACTAACCCAGTTATCTCTCTCCTCCCTGGGAGTGGGGAGCTCCTGGCCATGACCCCTAGGAGAGAGGGCATGGGTTGCTGGGACCAGGTGCTGGTCCAGGATATTTGGGGCAGCTTGACCTGGCTCTTTCCCATCAGCTCCCCTGCTATTACTGTTCTGGCAGCTCCCAGGCATTTCCAGCACAGTGTGTGCTGTTTCTGCATTGGCAGCAGTATGGGCCCAGACTTAAAATGTTCACGTATTCAGTTATTTTGGCATGTTGCTGTAATTTTCCTGAGCAATGCAAGTGACAAAAGGGAAAAGGCGATTTTCAAAAGTTTCTCAGAGCAAAACCTAAAAAGACAAAGAACAGCACTTTTCTAACCAGAAGGTTTTCTCTTCCCAACTCCCAACAAATTTCAAAGGCCTATCGCAAACAAACAATGAAGTTAGAGCTTCTCAAAATCTGGGTTGCAAAAATCTTTTATAATGAAAGTGTTAGGCAGCCTAAATATATGGTGCATTCAGCTCTACCCATAAATTATTTTGTACTGGTTTTGTTGTACTTACGATGTTTGGGTTTTTTTAAAGATACAGACAAAACGCCTAGAACACTTGCTAATCCCAAACATATTTTCAATGTTTTCATTTTTGCCTCTACCTATTCCAATAAATTATTCTTGGAATGATCCTTATACTGTAAAGAGAAATGACTACAGTATATGTATTCTATGGTTTTTATACCATGTTACCATTTTCCTTCTATTTTAGATGAAAGCACCAATATTAAGCACATTAATTCATTCCAACAACACCACACGTAAAATATGGGTTTTGACTGCTTGATCAAACCTTGCATGAGCAAGAAATTGTCTTTTGTCCCCAAAGCACATATTAAAATTTTCAAATCAAATCCCAAACTCCTCTAGAACCCTACAAATCTTATCATTCTCTTACATTCCAGGTATTTTCCATTTATACCAATTCTGTGGTTTTACTTATGCCTATATAGGGACTGTGTAGTAACAAGCCAACTAAGAGGTTCTTTTCATAACTAAGATCCCAAAGGCATAAGGTACTTTTTAAGTAAAGAAATTCCATTTAATAAATAGGGACAAAGTCTTTAACAATATGGAAAAAAGGGCAAGCAGTACATTAAATATATACTGTTAAGTTGGGAGGTGTGAAGAACATTGAGAGCTGAGCAATGATGCAAATTACATGAGAAATAAGGTCCGGACACATGAGAATCAACCTGGAAAAAAACAAGCTAGTATTATACAGTACATCTAGGGGAAATAATGCTGCATGTTAAATGAAAGAGAGAAACTTGCAAGGTAATGGTGAGAGAAGATCTAAGGGATGTAGTGGATTGGATGAGAGCTTGCGGTGTAATAAATGGTGTGAGAGGAAAGGCAAAAGAAATTTCAGACTACATATGAAAGAAGCATCACTTCTTAGACTAAGGAAGTGATAGTTTTCTATATGGCATAGGTGAATTCTTATCTACGGAGGTCTTCACTTAAGCACTTTTTAATTGCACCATGATACAGTAGTTATCTTTGCCACTGTAACAGCAGTTTCCCCTCAAACTTATACTTCTGAGGAAATTCTGTGCCAAAAAAAATTTCTGCACACATTTTAAAATTTTGCAAAACTCTGCAAATTTTATTTGTCAATAAATAAATGTGGAGGCTCCAGCATAGTAGTGGGGAGCACTAGCTACTTGTTGCACAGAGGTGGGGGATCACCCTGCATTCTCTCCCCCACCCCGACCCCCGAGACACGGACTTGGCAGTGAGGTTACACCCAATCCTGACACAGCACAAGGACCGGCCCTGCCCCAGAAACCCAGGGAGTCCTGTCCCTCCATACCAGGCACATCAGGTGTGGGCAGGCAGACAGCCTCGCAGGATCCAAGTGTAGGAGGGCTTAATGTTGGGGGATCCAGGTGTGAAGAAGATTCTGGGTGGAGCAATCTGAGTGTGTGCAGCTCAGTGGGGGATCAGGGTGCAGGGGGATCTGGATGCACAGGGCCTCGTTGGGGGGTTCTGGGTGTAGGGGCAGTGAAATTCTCCAAGGTGTCCAGGTGAAGGTGGTTGAGGTTCAGCTGTGGGGGAGCGGAGATCTTGGTGTGTGGAGCTCAGCAGGGGGGTCTGGGTGCTGGGAAAGTGGGGCTTGGTGAGGTGGGGGTCCAGGTGCGGGGTGTTCTCATTGGGATGGAGGTTTGAGTGTGGGGGGCTCAGTGGGGAATGGTCTGGATGCAGGGGTGGGGATCTGGGTGCAAGGGGGGGGTTCAGGTGCGAGAGGGGTGGGACTTGGCGAGGGGTCTGGGGGCAGAGGGCTGCAGATTCAGGGGATGAGACTCTTCTGCGGGCAAGGGATCTGGATGCACAGGGGTTGGGCATCCAGACCCCTTGGGGGAGCAGGAAGCTGAGGGGGAGGAGTGCAGAGATTCCTGCAACCAGGGGAGGTTTCTGGGAGTGGGTCTGACTCAGCCCTGGCCCAAGCTGCTCCTTGCAGGGGAAGAGAAAGTCCCATCTTTCTGCACCCCCAGCCCAGACAGGTAGGAGCAGCTGGCTGGAGCATCCCCAGACCCGCCTCTCCCCCCCTCCCCCGGTGATTTACCTCTCCACTGTCTGCTCTCGGTGCCTGAAACATTGCAAAGTGGCACAGAATTCCTCCAGGAGTAATATTTAGAATTGGAAATACTGTGGTTATGTTCAATACTGTGAATTTTTTTCAGGTGGTAGGCTATTACTGCCACTGAATAGGATGCTGGGACCTTCATTGCCAGAAAGGTGTTGACGATTAGGAGGGAACCACAAATCCTCCCTGCCCCCCACCCCAACATTTAAGGGGCTGAAAGGATTGATCCTTGAGGAAAGATTAAATTAGATGCATAGCTTGGCCTATTGACAACAAAGACAAGGAGGGAGAAGTGTGGCAAGTTAAAGAACTAAAGCCCACCAGCATTTGAAGAGTGACTACCAACAAGTTAACTCACTTATTTAGGGTGTTCCAAAGGGGTATAACTGAATACTGGGAACAGCCAGGTGAAAATAAAATACAGACGGAATATCAGTTAAGAGTTAAGGAGATAATGAGATTGTGGAATAGCTTCTCAAGGGAAATAGTGGAAACTCCAGCTACACAGGATCAGATGCTCAAGTGCACTCAGTGGGATTCACTCCACAGAGCAGATGAGGTTTTAAAGCTTTAGTACCGTACTGCTTCCCTACAGGGAGAAACAAGATGATACAATGAGGGTTTCTTTCTCTCTCTCTCTTCCCTCCCTCCCCCCACATTTTATGGGCTCAATCCTGACAAGAGATTAATGCAGTGTTTCACAAAAGTGGGAAGGCAAGGGCAGAGGATGCCAAAGCATGAACATTTGGTCCTTTGGAGAACTTTCTACAGGTTTGAGTGATTGGCTGTTGGTCCTATGCCTCCCCTTTCCTTTCCCAATCAGTGTCTTTACCTCAGCATCACTCTACTTACCCCCTTCTCCACCTCCCTGCCCCCTCACGTTCCTTCCCCCTCAATGACCCCTCTCCTTCCCCTTCAGCTTCTTCCCTCTTTAGAAAAGCCATTAACAAAGATAAATGTAAAGGAAACAGTGAAAATGATCTTCAAAAGCATTGCCAAATGCACAGACTGGAGGGGAAAATGTATTTACCTTCAGTCTTTCAGTTTCAGATATCTTAGGAGTTGAACAATACCAGGAGAAAAATTTTCTGGACTGATTTAAGTTTACCATTTCAAGCAAAGATAGCCACTACTCTTTCTGCTAAAAGGATGCCCCTTTTGAATATCTCAGACCCCATATTATTTGAATAGTTACAGACTGGTGCATACTCAACTCTAACTATGGTATATTTAGAAATCTATGATTATTCCCTGGAAGTTAAAAGCGAAATAAGCGTAATAATTTTCTGGATGGAGTCACATATACTATTGAAGAGTGCAGGAAAGTAGAGCTTTGTAAGGGTTAAGTCAAGTCTCTTCCTAGAAATTCTTACAGTTCCCTTAAATATGTATCATGACAGAACCCCAGGATTAGGTGTTAAATAAGTTAAACTGCTTCCCTACCTATATAGCACACTACTGTACTATCAAATTCTCTCTTTAGTATTAGAAACATGCTTACTTCGCCCCTATGGATAGGCTCCCCTATCCTGCAATAGCTGAATTCCCAATACCGACTAATTCCCCTTCTTGCTCAGTTTATTTGGGGCAGTCGGTACAAAATACCACTATTGCTATTTTGTTACCACATATTTTCAGATCTTTAAACTAATATTTTTTTTTCTCATTAGCAAGCAAACCTCCTCAAAGAAGATCAGGACCACTGATCAATGGTGAATCACACGTTTGCTTCCTAAATTTAATTAATCTGGGGGAAAGGTTTGAGACATGTTAATCTGAACTTCGATTCTTAAAGTACTTTTGTTTTACCAGCCCTCCTCTCCACTCTTGCAAACATAATGTTTTCAGTCTAGGAGCAGATTCGCTTTGCAGTAAGTCAAGGTTTTTCTTAATCGGATGGAAGGATCAACGCTGAGCAACATGGCACTCTCCAAATACAATGTGTGAAAAGTATTGTCTCAATGGCATTCCAAGCCCCTGCTAGACTGGGGACCTAAAGATCAGGAAAAGTAAACCCTGGTTTTCTCCAGGCAAATGAAGAATGCCAACGATCAACTTTGTTTTAGTAATGTTTGAAAAGCACAATCCCTTTGAGCACCCCATGAAAATCCCATATTTAGATGGGAGTCATTTAAGAGAGACACCCTTATGTGAATCTATCTTTTCTGGCACTTATCTGTTGCAACAGATAGGCATAATTAGCACAGTTCATAGTGCAGTAGATTCTGGGAATCTACTTCAAGCTACTTGAGTGAGTGTTTGATGTCAAAGCCAGTGCAACACCGGAGGACTATGGAATTACTCTGGATTTACACCTTGAACAAAGTCTGGCTTAATATGCATGACCATTTAAAAAGTTATTTTATTTTCTAATACCAGACACATGGCTGGCATAAACTCTGTCTCCCTCCTTCCCCCTACTAGTATATTAGATTGTGTATTTTTGCAACAAATTCATACTCCCATTTCTTAACCAAGCAAAATTTATTAAATAAATAAGAGAGCACTACCAGTAGAAATGTTTTGCCATAGTCAAATATGCAGCATAACTATTGTAAGAATCTTTTTTCTCTTAAAAATGTAGCATAAAGACGCTTAAAAAAAGAGTGCTTACCGTAAGTGAGAATGTACAGTGGTTTTCCATTAGTGTCCATAGTGGTTAGGCAAGGAGCTTTTGGCGAAATGGTCCCCCATCGCTGCAGTGCTGCTTCCAGAGAAGGTGGCCAATTTGTAACCACACCCAATTGTTCTCCACGCATAGCCAACATCTGAGCTCCCTCTGGCTTTGGTTGGTTTGGATCCGGCTGTTGAACTTATTTGAAAACAACAAAACAAAAACAACAGTTACTATATAAATTCTATTCCTTGTTTATGCCCATGTAACCAAGAGAATAAGTTACCTTTGTAAAATAGCCTGAAAATAAAATGTTAGTACATGTGGAGACTACTGTGCCCAGTTTCATAAACCCCAAGTACTGTGCCTATATGAATAAGATGTGGAGACGTTTAGTGAGTTAACTCTTAACTTTCCTACAATTGAGATGAAACAATTAATAAATGGATCTATGGAAAGCATCATCCAAAATTCTTATGTAATTTCTTTTTCCAATATTTGTACTGTAAGCATAAGCAGCATGCATAAGTAAGTTTGTTCTTAAAGGAAAGACAAATTCTAGAGCTATTCAAAAGTCACATCAAGGTAACTTTTTCCTTTAAGAAGAGATGGAAAATTTTCATTTTTCCTTGATTAAAAAAATATAGTAGCAAGGTGGAACTATTGGTAAATTGGCAAATGGAACACTGATTTAAGTTATATTGTATTGTACTGCTTTGCTACATGCTTTTATTAAAATAATGTGACTTGCCACAGTATGGCAAGACATCATGGTCAGCAAGCTTATTTTTTTAAAAACAATCGCGTAGTTGTTATTCACTTTATTATTGTCTCTACTGCATTTCCAGCTATCATTTTCGATTATTTTGATAACAGATATGTAACATGTGCATCTCCCTTCACTCCTCCTCCTCCATAGACTGGGTCTTTCCGACTGACCCAGATGCATGAGAGGAAAAGACATAGCACACAGTAAATACTCTTAGAACAGAGTTTTTTCCTCCACTCTCTTTCATACACAAAGTGACCTCATTCTAATCAGAGGTTCACTCTAATCAGTACTACAAGTTGGGCAAACAAGGTGGAACTTTGATTTTACTCAGTGCATCCAAGTTCACTATAAGCAGGTCCCACTGCATCACTGCTCTCTCAACGGTAGTCAACCAGCTAGGATGTGCCTACTAAAAAGTAGCAGTCCAAGACAAATAAGGAAACATTTTATCCAGTGTTAATTAGATTCCAAAACCTTTTGAAAAACAGTCATTTTACCTTCTAACAATTCCTCAAAGTCATCTACAAAGAACTCTCGTAATGGTGGTCGTTTGGGTCGTTTTAGGGTATTGACCAGCTGTTGAATCTTTGCTGACACTCTGCTGCTCACTGGTACTCCTGCAGAATAGGGATCAATGGAGATATCAGTAGACCGCTAAGCTGCACGCCACCAGATGTCAGGTGGGGGGGGAGGGGAGAAAAAGGCTAGAACTGCAATGCCACCACAGCGACAGTTTCATGCCGTACTGTGACTCAGCAGAATGTATTCAACATTAAGACATTTAGATCATGGTTTCAAAATGAACAGTGAAGTCTGGTTTAAAAAACAAACACAGAAACCCAAAACAAACAACACAGCAGTTTCAGAAAGTGAGTTAGTTAACGTTAGGGGGGAAACAGCACGCGGGCTTTGGGGGAGAGGAGCACAGTGAAGAAACATTCCCTGGCAATAATCTTTTTCAAAAAGCTTAAAGCAGTCTTTGAGGTGACTTTGGTGATGGCTAGTGAGGAGATAGAAATCCAAGCACAGGCTTCTCTCTCAGCCACTAGGGTCACACCAAAGCTGCATGACTAGAGAGCTTTCATCACACTGCAACTGAGACTACAGATTCAGTCAGCAAGGGAAGCCGGTCACAGGTTTTTATCTTGTCATTCATTTTGGGCTGCCTCTCACACAGTAGCAGATTTCTGTCCTGGGCCCTATCCTTCCCCACCCTGTAGCTGTTCACATTGTCACGTTACTTCATTGTAATGGACACTGTAATCCTGGAATAACCCTATAGTGAATTCCATTGGCCAGGAGATAAGGATGTTTTAATAGCAATCTCCAGAAGTTACCATATGTGTTTATACAGCACCTAGCCAAACAGGATTCTGACTGGGGCCCTTGGGCACCTACTGTATATTCCTATGAAGTACTTTCCTCCTTACTCATGCTTGATAGAGCACTTCACATGATATCTGCTCCCGAGTTCAAGCCTCTAACAGCATTGCAGAAATATCACCTTCCTGTCTTTTCTCCCAAGCTAGCAACATTTTTACCGCATTAGAGCAGTGGTTGTTTCTATAGTTGAAGACAAGTGTATGTAAGATACTGTAGGTCTTAAAAGTCCCATCTTGATTGCAATTTTATTTAATCTGTTTTAGAAAAGAGGAGCAATAAATATGGAAGGTTTTACAAATAACTGTTTTTCAAAAAAAAAAAATTCAGAAAACAAAAACTTTGCCCAAACGTCACCTTAAGATGTAGCCCTATTGATATACATCATATACTCTGTCATTTGAAAACAGAAGAGCTTCATACAACACCTAGTTTAGTTTTAGTTACACATCGTTATTAAGTGAGATATAGAGAGATTTGCTGTTTTATTTGATTGAACTTTGGCAAATACCAGTTTTTTCTATAGGGAATCTGCTCCACTAATTAAGAAACATTTATTCATGCTGAGTATTGGCTTCACATATGCCAGTTTATTTTAAGACTCAAAGATGCTGTAACTTTGCTTGTACGTGCTCTTCAGTGAAATGTGGCCAAAAGAAACAAAAAGCAGATGTGTACAGTAAGTCACAAAAAAGGGGTAAGTTACAATGTTAAAGAAAACAATTGCTTTGTGACATACCATCACCAGTTTCCATAAGTTCAGCATTGCCATATTTTGGTGCCACCCTTGCTGTGGATCCTTGTGGTCTTTCTACTTGTATTGAGTGTTCTGAGGTGTAAGTAGTAACATCTGGAGGGGCAGAATGATTTTCTGTGAAAAATAAGTTAGAAGGTTTAACCAGGTTCCTCTAGATTTGAAATGAGGGAGAGAAGGGAGTGGGGGAGAAAAAGAGAGATTCCACTAAGGTTCTTCTTACGTAAGACCTGAAAAGCTGTTAAAATTAATCTATTCACAAGTTGTAAAGCACAGTTATATCCAACATGGTTTTAATATTTGAAATTTTCACGGACAAAAAAGGAGTTGTGTATTTAAAGGCTTGAGAGCCACATAATACAGATTTTACTCATAAAGGTTTTTTTACTCCTCTCCTCTCCTTTCCCCTCCCCACCCCCACCTTTAATTTTATATTAGTTTAATTTCCTGTGGCCAAATCTAGTTAGAAATCGACCCAGACACATATATTTCTGATAGATTAAGGTACCAAGATTTCAAAATAGAAAAAAGCTACAATATGTTAAGTTCTAGCACTTGCAATTGCCAATGCAAATCAACAATAAATGCACCGCTTAAAATTCAAGTTTTAGTTCAAGAGAACAATTTACTGTTATATCAAGATTTTTGAAGTCACGGTACTGTTGGAAATTGGATCTAGAGGAAGGAAATAAAATGTAATGTTCATGTTTCTTTACAGTCTGCATGGACGCTTTTCTTGCTTACTACTTGACTGTTTTTAAACAGAGCTATTTCAGCTCTCCACATAACACAGACTTGCCTTCCAAGAAGGCAAACATGATTTGGTGATCCGACTCATGATGTCACTAAACTATTCCATACCACTAATCTTCCTCTTTCTCAGCTTGGTACTCAGCATGTATCCACAGTTTAAAACATCTGAAAATACAGTCTGACTCTGGATTACCTACAGATTTGCACCGTATTCACAGATTCTATATCATGAATTTTTCCAGGTTTTTAGCAGTGTTAAGCTTCCTGGAAACAAATACAATTAATGTTTAACAAGTTTTCTGTTTAATGACAATCACCCAGAACATTCCAGACAAATAAGTCAGGGCCTTGTACTGCGTCCTGTGCCACTGAAGGCAAGAGGAATACATTCCATTCAGGGAGGATAGGATCAGGCCCATTAAAGAGACAAGCAAATCAGATAATCTCATCAGACTTCAGTATTATTGAACATTTATGTTTATACTAAATTTGTCTCACACACTTACAGCTTGCTTATTCTATTAAAATGATTTCCCTTTGGAGCTTTGTGCAATGGACAGATTTGCTTCTCCTCTATTTCTGCTATTTGGATCCTAAACACTATCAATTACTACCATTTTTGATAACCTATGCTAAAAGCATATCCATTATTTGTGTACTACATTATGGTTTTTTTAACTATGAATTAGTATAAAACAGGATCCTTTAATTCAGTGGTGGGCAACCTGCGGCCCGCACATGGTCCGTCAGGGTACTCCGCTGGTGGGCTGTGACACATTTTGTTTACGTTGTTTAAGTGGCACACCTCCTGGGATGCCAGGTCAGGTCTGCAGATGGGATGGCGCTGCCCCTTTAGAAGGGAGTCACCAACCACCATCACCCTTCACTTTCTCTTGGGAGTGGTGGCTACAATCCTCCAAGCCTTGGCGGGGTACATGGCTTTGGGGAGATTCCTCATCCCTTGTTGCCAGGGCAGCATACCAGTTTTTTTCTCTCTCTGGATGGTGGGTTGGGAGCAGGGGTGGAGCACTGCCTGCTGCCAGAGGTAACCAGCATCCAGGTTCCTCCCTGTGAAGGAGCAGTTCCCTCTTCCCAAAATGCAATGAAAGTATTCCTGTATCCCGGAGCCTCAAAAGGTTCTGTACATTTTAATATTTGTGCATTTCAAAAAGTGGGAAGGCATGTGCTACCAATGCAAATAGCTAATCTCCGTTGTAAGAGATGTCTATTATGAATGCTTCTTATTTGAGCATAAGAGACCATGATATCCTTAGATATTCTTAGATACTCTTAATGGTAGACATGACATAATTGCTATGAGCCACCATAAGGATGAGTTGAGTTTGTTTCAGGACAAGATGGGATGACTTGTTAATCTAGCCCACCTCTGAGAGAATTGTCTTGCATCCTGAACGTGTCCAGTTAGTGATGTGATTCTGATTCAGTCCATCCCTATAACTTGATTGAAATAGGCAGCTGAATATGTTATGCATGTGACCACCTGAATGCATAACAGCTTGCACAGCACAATAGTGTTTATGCTACTGTCTCAGTATAACTTCATTTTAGTTATCTCATCCATTACTTATATTTTTGATGTAATTTTTGGTCTTGCTTGTTAAATGTCAGCTTTTTATAGGCCTGGCTGATTTTTCTAACAACAAAACAAATAAAAAGGGTAGAAGTTTTATCCTTTGCTTTTTATTTATAAGGAAGAGCTGCTATATAAATGGGAAAGAATATTGTGATTAGGAAAATAATTATGTTTAAGTTCAGCTGCTTCCACCATCTTTGTGGGCAGCCAATCCTAGCACTTGAAAGTAATGATGGATCAAGCCATGGGCAACCTTATATCACATTTAATCACTTCCCTGCCATTGTAGGGGCCCTGAGATACATAACATGCAACTACACTAGGCACACCTGAAGCTTAAGAAATCCAATCCCTTACATATGATAGACATGTACTTATTGTATAATAAAATGTTACGAGACTTCCTATTCTACCATTTACTGCATTGTTGCACACATTCCATTTACTACACTAACTGCTTTTTAAACCACAATTGTTTGTGGACAGACAGGGATGGAAAAACATTTAGAGTCCTGTTCAAACTTGTTTGGAAAGGAATTGAGAGAATCCAAGCACTATAGATAAACTGATAAGAGTAGAATCTGGAGCTGATTTGCTCCTTCATTTGCCACGCTTCAAACCAGCTACGTAATTGGGTTAATAAGATGCATTTAGTGGCTGACTTCAACTTGACCATCTAAGAGCATGCCTACATGGCATCTTACATTCACACCCTGGCTCACTGCACACTAAGTTGTAGTGTAGACAAGCACTTAGGTACGAAGCATAATTGCTCAGGTTACAAAGATGCGCCCCAGGCTATAAACTGGAAAAGCTGCTTGTTTTTTGCACATCTTAAATTTTCAGAGCAACATTTCCTTCACATGCTGTTTTGGATCTATAGAAGTTCAGCTGTGCTTCATAGGAATAAGAATGCTACAGAATTTGTTTTTAAAAGTGCAAGTTTATGTGGGTAGATGTTTCCCTGGGACCTGTGGAGAGGTCGTAAGGGACCTGTTGTTTGCAGATGATGCAACTCTTGGGGTTCACATGATGCCCTACAACATCTTATTACCAAGTTCTCTGATTCATGCAAAATCTTTGGGTGAACAATAAGCTTGAAAAATACTGTTATCATGCTCCAAGGCTCTTCAGAACCAGGTCCAGATATCACCTAAGATGGTATTCGTCTGGATGCTGTTGACCAATTTTGCTACCTTGGCTTTACTGTTACCAGCAATGTAGATCTTGATGCTGAGCTCACTAGTAGACTCGGCAAAGCACCCAGGAACTTTGGTCTTTTGCAAGACTGAGCCTGGAACAATAACAAATTGTCAACTAAAATGAAAATCCATATTTATGAGACGTGTTTTATACACACTTCTATATGGCTCAAACACAGACAACTTATGTCAAACATACCAAAAGACTAAACAGCTTTCATATCAGATGCTTGCATAAAATTCTTCGAATAAGATGGCAAGACAAGGTGACAAATGTGGAAGTGTTAAATCGTGCTGCTATGTCATTCATGGGAATGTTGATTCGTAAAAAAAGACTCAGATGGCCTGGACATGTCAAGTGAATGCCAGATTACAGGATGCTAAAGAGTGTGCTGAACTCTGAAGCTCGCGAAGGGTCTAGAAAAAGAGGAAGAGCACTGCACAGATTTTGGGATGCTTGCAAGAATGACTTCATATTCTTTGGAATCTCTGTGGATGACTGGGAAAGGAGGGCAGAATGCCACGCTGGTTGACGGAGTCAGCCTGTAGATGGAGCGAGACATTGCGAGGTGGACTGGATCAAGCCTTGAGGTGACTAGCGTCAGAGGAGGAAAGAATCTGCTGCTCGGATTCAGAGCATGGCTAGTGCATGGGTGTACCCTACCTGTGGGCAGGACTGTCACTTGTGCATCAGACTCAGCAGCCATCAAAGAACTCCTTGGTGCATACACCCTGCTCTGAAAAGAGCTATGGTGCCATTCATTGATTGTTTCCCTACTCTACCCTCTAAAGCAGTCCATCCTAGAGTCTACTTTGGTTTTTCCAGTTCAGTTGTCATTATTTTTTAGAAGAATTAACAACTAATGCCAGGGTATTTTGTGCATTTTTGGTTCCTACTTGGCACAAAGAAGTTACTGTACAAGTGAGGAGGTATTACAGAGAAGCATTAACTTATTATCTTCCCATTCTTTATGAAGTGCCTAATATTGACCAAACAGTTTGTACCACTTTTCTAAGCTCCAGGAAGTATTTTTCCTACTCTGACCACAGATGAAAGGCTTGAAGACCAAGATATCAATTGAAATAAATGCAAGATTGATTTCAAAAGATTGTGTGTTAGAGAATTGGTGAGTTCCACTAGCTTAACCTGTCCCTCTTTAAAATTCAAGTATCGGCCACTATAATCTTCATTCATGGTCTACGTTGAATTAAAAAACCTCTACGTAGTTTAAAGGAAAGACCCAAGACTCTTAAAGGGAAATCTATCCTGCTCTAGATCTTATGCCCCAAAGGAGCAGCAGCAGCCCCAATTAAATGAATAGTACAACATTAAAAGCATATAATAGCTTATGCAAATTATCCAAATGATACACAGAGCTGAACTCTGAACTCTGATTATATTATAGCTAAATATTTTTTATCAAAGCCCCTCTTGAAACTGCATTACAACACTAACTCTAGAAAAATCTGATTCTGTGATGTATTCTGGAAGGAAAGTGCCTGTTGAGATCAGAATGGAGTTTTGTTTTGAGGTTTTTTTGTACTTTTCACCTATGGGTCTTTAGAGTTGCCCTTTAAAATCCTATTGATCAAAATTAGCATTTTCAGAATGTGACGCAGTTTGTCCTAACATATTTTCAGATGACATCTCCAAAGACACATTAGTCTACAAGGAAGTACAGCAGGTCCTTGTACTGAACAAGCACGATGCCATGAGGATATACATTTCTTTGTAACAAGATTAATTTGCTTAAAGTTGAGGGACTTGGCAAGGTAGAATTTTGTCCCATTTTCCCCCTTTTGAATATGACTGTCTTATTGTCCAGCCACACTTGCTATTCACTGACACATTGCTATGTCTTACCGTCCATTTCTGAAAGGGGAAGATCATCTATGACAATTACCGACTAGAATATATTTAAATGCAAGGCCCATCCTCCCAGATGTCAAGTGAAAAGGAAGGAAAGAGCCATTTGACTTGCAATTCAATACAAGAGTAGTGAGAACAGCTCACTCAGGCAATAACTTACCTACGAGTTAGTACCTATGTGGTTCTTACTTCTAGCAGACATTTCTGCAACAATGACAGATGACAACCCTAAGCTCACAGTCAAGTTCTATATCTAAAACATGTTCATACGGTTTAAGAGATATGAAGGCTAACTTATGCCTGGTATCAAATTGATCTACAGAAAATAATGTCAGCCCCAGATTTCTAGATAGTGACTTTGATTGTCCAACATGAGAAACATTTAAAGGTGCCAGAGTAGCAGCCGTGTTAGTCTGTATTCGCAAAAAGAAAAGGAGTATTAGTGGCACCTTAGAGACTAACCAATTTATTTGAGCATAAACTTTCGTGAGCTACAGCTCACTTCATTGGATGCATTCAGTGGAAAATACAGTGAGGAGATTTATATACACACAGAACATGAAAAAATGGGTGTTATCATACACACTGTAAGCAGAGTGATCACTTAAGATGAGCTATTACGAGCAGGAGAGCGGGCGGGCGGGGGAAGAAAACCTTTTGTAGTGATAATCAAGGTGGGCCATTTCCAGCAGTTAACAGGAACGTCCGAGGAGCAGTGGGGGGGGCGGGGGGGGAAATAAACATGGGGAAATAGTTTTACTTTGTGTAATGACACATCCATTCCCAGTCTCTATTCAAGCCTAAGTTAATTGTATCCAGTTTGCAAATTAATTCCAATTCAGCAGTCTCTCGTTGGAGTCTGTTTTTGAAGTCTTTTTGTTTTAATATTGCGACCTTTAGGTCTGAGATCGAGTGACCAGAGAGATTGAAGTGTTCTCCGACTGGTTTATGAATGTTATAATTCTTGACATCTGATTTGTGTCCATTTATTTTTTACGTAGAGACTGTCCAGTTTGACCAATGTACATGGCAGAGGGGCATTGCTGGCACATGATGGCATATATCACATTGGTAGATGTGCAGGTGAACAAGCCTCTGATAGTGTGGCTGATGTGATTAGGCTCTATGATGGTGTCCCCTGAATAGATATGTGGACACAGTTGGCAATGGGCTTTGTTGCAAGGCTAGGTTCCTGGGTTAGTGGTTCTGTTGTGTGGTGTATGGTTGCTGGTGAGCTGTCTGTAGGCAAGGACTGGCCTGTCACCCAAGATTTGTGAGAGTGATGGGTCGTCCTTCAGGATAGGTTGTAGATCCTTGATGATGCGTTGGAGAGGTTTTAGTTGGGGGCTGAAGGTGATGGCTAGTGGCGTTCTGTTATTATCTTTGTTGGGCCTGTCCTGTAGTAGGTGACTTCTGGGTACTCTTCTGGCTCTGTCAATTTGTTTCTTCACTTCAGCAGGTGGGTATTGTAGTTGTAAGAATGCTTGATAGAGATCTTGTAGGTGTTTGTCTCTGTCTGAGGGGTTGGCGCAAATGCGGTTGTATCGTAGAGCTTGGCTGTAGACAATGGATCGTGTGGTGTGGTCTGGTGAAAGCTGGAGGCATGTAGGTAGGAATGGCGGTCAGGTTTCCGGTATAGGGTGCTGTTTATGTGACCATCATTTATTAGCACTTCCTGGATCTCTTGTGTGGACTGGTCCAGGCTGAGGTTGATGGCGGGGTGGAAATTGTTGAAATCATGGTGGAATTCCTCAAGGGCTTCTTTTCCATGGGTCCAGATGATGAAGATGTCATCAATGTAGCGTAAGTAGAGTAGGGGCATTAGGGGACGAGAGCTGAGGAAGCGTTGTTCTAAGTCAGCCATAAAAATGTTGGCATACTGTGGGGCCATGCGGGTACCCATAGCAGTGCCACTGATTTGAAGGTATACATTGTCCCCATATGTGAAATAGTTATGAGTGAGGACAAAGTCACAAAGTTCAGCCACCAGGTTTGCCGTGACATTATCGGGGATACTGTTCCTGACGGCTTGTAGTCCATCTTTGTGTGGAATGTTGGTGTAGAGGGCTTCTACATCCATAGTGGCCAGGATGGTGTTTTCAGGAAGATCACCGATGGATTGTAGTTTCCTCAGGAAGTCAGTGGTGTCTCGAAGATAGCTGGGAGTGCTGGTAGCGTAGGGCCTGAGGAGGAGTCTACATAGCCAGACAATCCTGCTGTCAGGGTGCCAATGCCTGAGATGATGGGGCGTCCAGGATTTCCAGGTTTATGGATCTTGGGTAGCAGATAGAATGCCCCAGGTCGGTGTTCCAGGGGTGTGTCTGTGCGGATTTGTTCTTGTGCTTTTTCAGGGAGTTTCTTGAGCAAATGCTGTAGTTTCTTTTGGTAATTCTCAGTGGGATGAGAGGGTAATGGCTTGTAGAAAGTGGTGTCGGAGAGCTGCCTAGCAGCCTCTTGTTCATATTCCGACCTGTTCACGATGACAACAGCACCTCCTTTGTCAGCCTTTTTGATTATGATGTCAGAATTGTTTCTGAGGCTGTGGATGGCATTGTGTTCTGCACGGCTGAGGTTATGGGGCAAGTGATGCTGCTTTTCCACAATTTCAGCCCGTGCACGTCAGCAGAAGCACTCTATGTAGAAGTCCAGTCTGTTGTTTCGACCTTCAGGAGGAGTCCACCTAGAATCCTTCTTTTTGTAGCGTTGGTAGGAAGGTCTCTGTGGATTAGTATGTTGTTCAGAGGTGTGTTGGAAATATTTCTTGAGTTGGAGACGTCGAAAATAGGATTCTAGGTCACCACAGAACTATATCATGTTCGTGGGGGTGGTGGGGCAGAAGGAGAGGCCTCGAGATAGGACAGATTCTTCTGCTAGGCTAAGAGTATAATTGGATAGATTGAAAATATTGCTGGGTGGGTTGAGGGAACCATTGCTGTGGCCTCTTGTGGCATGTAGTAGTTTAGATAGTTTAGTGTCCTTTTTCTTTTGTAGAGAAGCAAAGTGTGTGTTGTAAATGGCTTGTCTAGTTTTTGTAAAGTCCAGCCACGAGGAAGTTTGTGTGGAAGGTTGGTTTTTCATGAGAGTATCCAGTTTTGAGAGCTCATTCTTAATCTTTCCCCTGTTTGCTGTAGAGGATGTTGATCAGGTGCCTGATTTTCAGGGGGAGGGGAGGGAGAGAGAGCGAGAGGCAGAGGGAGAGAGCGAGAGGGAAAAAAAAAAAAGCATTTTTCCCCCTCTCTCTAAATATTGCCTTCTTGATTTAGTTCTATCAGTGTTGTACTGTTTACTGCAAACTCGGAGTAAAAAAAAAAAAGAGAGAAGACTTACTGTGCCAGTTTTTAAATTACTGAAATGTCACATTATTTTATAAAAAGCTATATTTAAAGACACATTGAGACTTGGTATGTGTGAGTAATGCAACCTTTCGGAGTTTGGATAAATTTAATTCTCCATGCTATAATTTCCTCTAGCATTTCAAGATGAAGTCATAGAGGAGAACCAAACGCAGTGATTAATCTGTTCAGAAATGTATGCTTTTCTAAAACAAGGTTCTGGGCTATTCATTAAGCACAAATTTAAGAATACAGTACAACTGCTTCTTCCAACTGCAATACTTTACTGCAAGAGCCTTGGGGAAAGGATTACTTAACCAATAATACAGGTGTTACCTGAAGACATAGTGACAACAGGAGAAGGGAACATTTAAGATGCTTTCATTTACTACTTAAGCTAGGAATTCTTTCAGCTGAGGAGTAGATAGATATATCTTCACAGGAATCTGGATCACATGTAATATCATGACATTGTCACGCTAAGGCTGCCATATTTATTCCAATATCTTCCAAAGCTGATTTAGGAATTGAAATTCCCACAAGCTATTCAGGATGAATATCAGCCATTCGAAAATGAGAGTGGCTTTCCACGTGGCTATTTCATTTAGGCAAAGAGAAATGTCCGTGTCAAACATGCAGAAATAATTAATACCTATTACCTCAGCCCCTTAAAGGAAAGCAAGTCTTGAAATTCCCTTGGGAAAACATAGGAAGTAAACAATCAACTAACAATATAGATCATAACACTACCAACACCTTTCTCGTCAAGAATTTTCCCTTCACAAGGTATTTACCAGTCACACATCCCAGCCTAGGGATTCTAGAGCTACTTAGAGATAGAAAAATAAAAAGCAGTTAAAAAGGACCATGATCATAGTGTTAATGGAGAGTTACAGAAAACCATGCAAACTGACAGTAGAATTCAACTACTGAAGAAATATGGGAAGGCTGTGTAAAAGCTGCACTAGCTAGCTTCAGGGGTTCTCTGGAGGTACATTTTTAGTGCACAGTAAAGGGGCTCATTCGCATGACTCCTGTAACCATGCAGTGCTAGACCCCACGTGCTACCGTGGATATTTAACTGAGAAGTTATTGTGAAACTTGGATTGAGATTAAATAAATAAAAATATTTATTGTAAACTTATTGTATAAAGAGAGAGAGAGAGAGAGAGGAAAAAAAGAAGAAAAAGCACAGCTGTTGCTGTAAGGAAGTTGTCTCAACTTCACATCAGTAACATCAGCTAAGTGTTATGAAATAGGCTGAAGTTAAAATGAAAAGATATATAGGGAAAATAGAAGATGCTAAAAAAAGATGATTTACTAACCTATATGTGTTTGAGCCATAACATCAGCTAGCCTGTGCGCAGCGCCACTGCCTCCACTTTGTGTCGAGGAGGAAGAAGTGGTAGATGTGGTAGAACCATGGATCGCTTGACTGATCCAGTGTTCCATGTTTATACTTCCCTGGCTTGAGGTGGGAGTTCCCTGGGAGTCGCCCTGTACAGAGCCTTCGTCTTCTGAACCAGAGGAGGTATCTAATAATTGAGAACAGGCTTCATTATTTGCGATGTAAGCGCATGATGGTTTTGCTTCTTTATGGAAATAAGGCACATAAATAAAAAAAGAGAACTGCAATTCAACACCCATTGGCAGCAGGTAGTTATAGTAAGGGGAGTTTTGTACAAATGTAAGTACTGGAACAGAACCAATTGTTACAGTACATTGACAGGGTTTTCCTGCAGCAAGGTTGCTGATTCTGGTATTTCTCTATGGAACAAAACAAATAAATTTAGTTATATTGTGGTTCTCAGTCCAAAGATCTCAAAGCACTTAACAAGAGCAAATGGGAAAACCCAGAGACAGAATGCTTAAACGATGCTCCAAAGGTCACAATGCAAAGTCAGCGGCAAACCCCTACTTATGAGGTTTCACCTTGGAGGGTGGTCATACTCTAGGGAATGTTTTAGTCACTGCTGTCATGTCATTGATTCAGCAGGTGTCAGAACTGTACTTGCTTCCGATATTTTCCACCTGCTAGGGGTTGAAAGAACAGAAACAAGAAGGTAAATGGCTAGACAAACGTTAGAAAAGAAGAAATAAAGAGAACATTCCATAGAAGTGCAGAGGATTCAACCAGAGAACTGCAGGGCCAAGAGGTGGGGGAAGAGGTATGGGAGGAATCTTTAGCACTGCAAAGTGTTACAAGAAGCACACAGTGCTAGCCACGAAGTTATTTCACTCATGAGAACACAAAGATATGTGCAAACCCAGCCACCACAAGGGGGCACCGTACGTGTGGGTGATGGCTCCTTGTTGCCTCTTCAACTACCCAGTAAACCATCTTAGATTCCTCGGGCTTTAATGTTATAGTTACTTGACATGTTGCATCTGTTAATTGGATATTTTATTTAGATGGGATTGATTTTGACAGCATATAGCATGTGTCTTTCATATCAATAAAATATACAGTGAAGTTGCTCACCTGGAGGCGTGTAGGCATCCATTGACGTTTGCACCACCAATGAACGTCGTTTTGATGGCATGGGGACTGCCATCTTCCTTTCTTTATGTTTAGCAAGAGCTGCCTGAACTGCTTCTGTATGGACATCTAGAACGAAAGAAAGAGATTCAGGTTAGCCTTCAAAGTGAAAGGCATTGCATGCATACACAATGCATCTGCAACCGAGTTAAATTGTATTTCATTTAGGCTAACTGGTCATGTTAAGTCAGGGGTCCCCAACACGGTGCCTGCAAGTGCTATGGCACCCGCCAGGGCATTTTTGTGCGCCCGCAGGACACCCTGCCTCCAAAATGCCGCCGAGAAGCGTTGCTAAGTGTGTTAAGTGATTCATGCTCAGGAAGTAGGGGTTGCCACAGAAAGTGCAGAAAATATAGCAGTGGTGAAGAGCCACAATTACCTTTTGAGGGTTCTGGGTCCCTGACAGACCTTTTCAGAATTTGTTCTCAGCTCTTTCTACTTTTAGAGTGTGAGAATGGAATGGTCTTTCCTACAGCACACCCTTGTTAAGTATTGTTTTAAAGCAACAGCTATCTCAGCAAACATCCTTGCTTTTTAATCTGGTAGCGGGCCAAGGACTTGTAATGAAAGGATGCTCGTTTGTATTGATGAAGTGAACCAGGTTTCC
This sequence comes from Natator depressus, assembly GCF_965152275.1. NCBI lineage: Eukaryota > Metazoa > Chordata > Testudines > Cheloniidae > Natator > Natator depressus. The sequence goes on along the minus strand of NC_134235.1, from coordinate 241,961,594 downwards.
TATTCACATAAGAGTCATATCAGCTAGTACATAAGAGATATGCTTGAAATGTAACAGGGCTGTGAAAAATCATGAAAGAGGCAGCGGCAGCACCCTGGTGAGATCAGCTGGACTGAGGATATGAAAACAGTCCTCGTCCCACTTCTGCCATTGATTGGTCTTAAAACTTTGCACGTGTTTTGGAAGTGTAAAGTATTATTATGATCAGTTAGCGATGGGGTGGGCAAGAAAAAACAGCCGGCACTCAGACATTTTAGGTGCCAAAGCCTGTGCTCATTCTTTAGCTTATATGGCTTCTAGAGTACTGCCAACAGCGTCCACATCATTCCTCCAGGATAACGAGCATGTCTGAAATGCCCCGCCATTCAGACTAAGGGAGTGTGAACAGCAGTGCTCACCAAAGTGCTGTGTTGTAATTCCCCTGTGTGGACGACATTAGTGCCAATTCAGGACCTGTAAGTTTGCACCCATACATCCACACAGGGGAGTTAGAGCACAGCATTTTGGTGAGCTCTGCTATTTATACTCCCCCCCCCCCCCTTACAAACTGCAGGGCCGAATAGACATGCTCAAAGTTTCACAATAAGGAGCTTTTCTAGCATTCATGTGCTTCACTATGCATCTGTTTCTCCCCGTATATAACAGCAGAAACACAGTGGTTATTTTATTTTATTTTAACATGCTATTCCCCTAATTTCTTAATCAGCACAGAAGCAATACCCTGGAGAGTGAGCTATTATTTTACTTTATTTCCTCAGCTGGCCTATCACTCTCTCTATTTGGGGAGGGGGGAAGAGGGGACAGACAAGGGGGGGCAGAGGGAGAAGAGGTACAACACCATACAATAAACAGAAAAAGGTTAGTTTTATCTTATACACATTCTCAGGGTGGGAAAGAATTTAAGAAGAGCTCCTATCCCACACTTAAAAACAAACAAACCAAAAAGAGTATTTCAACTATGACTTGTGTTTGTTTTAAACCTTATATGGATTACATACATACAACAGGGAAAGAGGGGCAGGAAAAACAACAAGAGAAATAGGAAAGCGCATACATTACACATAAAGGGGTTGCAAGGTTGACAGGGCAAAACAGAGGAATTGGGAAAAAGATTATAATACTAATGTTATTAAAAGACCTAGATTTTCCTTTTTTCAGTCAAGTTACTCAAACCCTTAGAAAAGAACTTAAGCCTTCCTCTTTAAACTACCTTATAACGAAAAGCTTGTTAAAAAGTTTAATACAAATAAAAATATAACAAGTTATTTCTTACTCATCTGTGTCTTCTTAAGATACCTTTCCAATAACATCCTCCCTCTCATAACATTCAGATATGTAGGACTGGAATATACTCAGTAAAAGAGACCACTTGTGTTTAAATAAACTGGGGAAAATATAGGTTTTCACTTTAAGAGTGGGAATTATGGGTAAATTATGACAAGTTTATTAAAAAAAAAAGTCATCCTGCCACCTTTTCTTTAGTCTAGACTATTCCCTTGAAGAAGTCACATCTTACTGATTACAATAGGAAGAGTTATTTGGAAATTATCAGGCTATATTGGTTTCTTTCAAACTACAGTTGTTGGGGCGGGATAAACTGTATCTACTAAATCTGAGGAGGAAAGGAGGACAGTTTACTGAAATATATTATTAAAATTATTAGCCTATTGTTTGGACTTTAAATTCTCAGTGTTTTGGTTTCTAAATCCTCAAAAGCTATAGCAAGCTTTTCAAATTCAGCTTCTTTTTCGTTTTAAAGGGGGCAGTACTTTCTACCTAGTCCATAAATACTTTGGGAGTTTTAATTTAAAAAAATACTTTAGCCCATTGAGACTCAGCAATTGCAACATGTGTGTATAAGAAGTAAATGAGTCTAAAAAGAAAAGTTAAATGAAATTACAATTAAACCATGTAATAGTTTCAAAGTTACTACAGATATTTGCTAGTTGTCTTCACATACTGGTAAATGCTTGTGTTTGTGTTTATGAGGGGGTACCTGTTATGGAGTTTTAACAACTCTTTTTGCTTAAGGAACCAAGTAGGAAAAATAAAACACTGACACCAACAAGCGTCCTTGAGGAAATGAAAGGGCAACTGTTTATTGAGGAATACTTCCCACCTGGCTCCACCCATTGCTGTGAATGGCTTACTCTTCCCAATGATATAAAGGAGGCTACCAAGCTATTAGAAGACCCTGGATCCAGAAAAGGGTGGGGTTTGAGTGAGTTGTCAGAGGCTCCCCAGGGAACGTCATGCTAGCTAGTGGGGAGACAGAGAGAGGCAGCAATTGAAGTGGGGCAGGCTGCTTTTCATGATGCTCAGATGGAGGTAATTAGGCTAGATGAAACAGACCAAGGCAAGATTAAGGGTTAGGTAAAAGGAAAGGAACGGCGAACCATGGCCAGTGGGAGCTGTGATCGGCCGAACCTGCGGATGCTGCAGGTAAACAAACCGTCCCAGCCCGCCAGCGGATTTCCCTGATGGGCCGCATGCCAAAGGTTACCGACTAAAGGGTTCCAAAGCATAGCTCCCCCTGCAACTGTGACAGCTTGTAAAGGGTTAAGCATTTGTTTCCTTCTGTAGGTACTGGCTTATAAATGTAAATGGCTATTCTACTCAGTGGCCCTATAGCCACTTCCTACAAGCTTCAGAGTAGCAGCCGAGTTAATCTGTAATCGCAGAAAGAAAAGGAGTACTTTTCTTTTTCCTACAAGCTGCGCTCTTCGCTGTAGCTGTTGTTTCTTGGTCTTCTGATCCACAAGCTAATTAGAGCACAGTCACTGAAGGAAGCATACTAGTATATTTCCTTTTCACTGTAGCCAGATAGTATTTCAGATGGGCCTGGTTTTGTTAATCCAGTCTGAGGGACTATCATACAAAATGCACCAATCTTAATAGCAATCTGATACTCTTGCCTTGGTGTAAAAACCTCCTAATTTTACCTGAGGGATGGAGAACAAAACTTAAAAAATTTAGATTTCTCTTCAAAAAGTCTCTGTTCCTGCCCTTGGGTCTGATTCGAGCCAGTCTGCAGTACTTTTCAAAGTTGTTATATTGGGATAGCGATGGCTAAGGCACCTCATAGGCTGTATATGGCCTCTTCTTGTCAACAATTTCTTTGTAACAGCTGCTGCAGGAGATGGGGCATTAGTAATGTACGCAGAACTGGTGTAGGTTTGTGAGGGGAATTTAGGGAATGGTGAATCGTGATTTCTTGTTCAACAGGACAAGAGAGTACTGCCTAGAAAGAATACAGGTGGGTGGGGTTATTCTAGCTCCCCAGGGAAAGGAAATTGTTAATCTCTCACAGCCCTGTCAATACAAAGCACCTTGTATTCCCTATCATGGGATGCTAGAGCAGGGGTTCTCACAATAAATCTTTTGGTGGCCTCACAGTACGGCCACCAACTCTTGCTGGCTGCTCTGACAATTTTTCCTAAAATATTTAATTAGCTTTAGGAAAAACATATAAATATGCACATGTACACATCCAAATCACTATAATTTATTTATGTTGGGTTTTTTGCAGACTGAATAATAAAAATAATGTTCGGTTTTCTCTATTCTTTACTGGACCTAGACAGAATCGAAACAAATAATGTGCTTTGCATGTTCTTCTCCTTTTGTTGTTTCTTTTGCTTTTTTGGTTGCTGTTTTTAAGACTTGTTACCTAGTAAGTCTGTTTCTGTGAAAAGTATATTTGTATGTTTGTTAATATCACTTTTCACAGCAGCAGACTTGCTAGCTAGTAGGGCGGCAGTGAAAAGTGATATTAACAAACATACAAATATCTTTTTTCACAGCAGACTTACTCAGCTGAGGGCCAGATCCTAAAGCCCAGCAGCTGGAGCCCGGGGCCCATCACTATGAGGCCGGGGCATGGACTGCATGAGAGAAACGCGAGGCCGAAGGACACAGCGGGGACCATGGGGGGTGGGGGAGTGAGTCCAGGGACCAAAGCCCTGCAGCCACGTGGACAGGGACTGGAGCCCGGGGACCAGGGCTGTAGGACACAGCAGGGGCCAGTAACAATGGAGGGGTGGGAGAGCCCGGGGCTAGCGGCGGGACACTGCCACATGGCTGGAGCCTGCTGGCCACCACCCCATATCTGAAGCACAAACCCCACTGCCCCCGGGAAAGTGAGGAACTCACCAGCTACCGGCTTCTCTGGCATTTGTGGCTCCAGAGGGGGGCAGGGCTCAACCCCTAGTGGTGACTCTGGGGGAGGGAACATAGCTTCCCTGCCCCCATCACTGCCCAGGAGACTGTGGCTGCACAAAAAGCCCCTGGTGGTGACATGCGGCCATGTGAATAAAAAGCGGGCAGTATTATCTCCCATAAATGTCAACAAACTTGTTTGTCTGAGCAATTGGCTGAACAAGAAATAGGACTGAGAGGACTTGTAGGTTCTAAAGTTTTACATTGTTTTGTTTTTGAGTGCAGTTATGTTAAAAAAAAATTCTACATTTGTAAGTTATACTTTCATGATCAAGAGATTGTGCTACAGTACTTGTATGAGGTGAATTGAAAAATACTATTTCTTTTATCTTTTTACAGTGCAAATGCTTGTAATCAAAAATAATAACAAAGTGAGCACTGCACACTTTGTATTGTGTTGTAATTGAAATCAATATATTTGAAAATGTACAAAACATCCAAAAATATTTAAATTAATGGTATTCTGTTATTGTTTAATGGTGCAATTAAAATTGTGATTGATGGCGATTATTATTTTAATCTTGCGATTAATCATTTGACAGTCCTACAAGAAACATTTTCCCTTATCCCTTTTTTTTATATTCTAGCACTCCATACAATATGCTCTCTCCTTAAACGTCTACCAGATTTTCCAATGCAGATATGGTGTGATGTAGTTCACTCAGGCCTACTGAAAAGGACTGGGTCTAGTGAAAAGAAAATGCTTTCAGAAGGAATGTTCTTTTATATAGAAGTCTGTGCTATCCAGACTACTCTGTTAAAGCTGATGAAACGATTCCAGGTCCTGACCCCTCAAAGCACTCATCTAGGTAACAAAATCTTCCCTCTTCCCACTTGACTCTTTGCACAAGAAAAGCTCAATGTAAAATCTAAAGTACTGAATAAAATATCACCCCTCCTGTCTAGACTGGCAGGTATTAATGTTCAGTTCCTTCTCTTCTATTCTACTGAACTGTTATAGGTTGGCCGACCCATATATTGGATTCAATTTGTGCTTTTATTCCTGGGGAATCAATAAATGGCACAGAACAAAGTGGCACGATTGGGACGGCTAATTGCTCAACTTATGCTCATGCAGCCTGTGCGGGATTCATTATTCAACCTGACAGGTAGTTTTCCTAAGCTGCCTGATAATATTTAGTAAAGTTTGGGTAAATCAACTCCTTTCTCAGCCTCTTTTCTTTGCTGCATTTGTTCATATTTTGTTCATTCATTCTCCCTCCCATCCACCCTACTCCCTCTGTGAAAGACTAGGGAGGCAAGACATAATTTTAAAAGTAATGTTAAGTCGTGAATCAAATAGGAACCACAGTAATGTTCATTTTCTGGTTCCTATTTCAACAATTATGGATAGGGATGGGATGATTATCTGTTATGATAACATTTCTTCACATTATTATTGATATAATACAGTAACTGAAATCAGGGTTCCATTATGCTAGTACTGTACAAAAACCCAGTAAGAGAAAGTTCCTGTTCCAGAGAGCTTACAATCTAAATAGACAAGAGAGACAAAGGGTGTGCAGGAGACACAAGAGCCCAGAAACTAAGTGGATTTACTCAAGGCCACATAGCAGGTCAGAGGCAGCACCAGAACTCAGGTTTCCTGAAGCTTAGCTCAGTCCAGAGCCAATGGACCAGAATGCCCCACAGCAAGCAACTTCTCTTTCCTTCTGCATCCATTTTGCTTGTCTGCAGTGCATTACTCCTAGCAGATTCTTTATTCTGTTAGCACAGCTAATTTCCTAAACTTCCCCAGAAGGTGCCCTATTTAGCATGGCTTCTGTTTTTTATTTGGTTTATCTTGTAACCTGATATGATGCTGTATTCCAGATTTAATTGAATCGCCATAGGAACAAAGACACTAGAGTATACTAATGTACAGCAATAGTCAGCTATGAACACCATCTTTCTCTCAGCCTTTCCTACATTTATTCCTCAGTCTGTTTTCATGGCTGTACGTTCTGCATGCCAAGGAGTTTGTCTGTCTATGGAAAGGGAGGCAATCCCACTGTTACTTTTCCCAATTAATTCTATGGGACAAAGTTGTGTTATATTTGCACTGCTATGGTCCTGCGATATGACACCCCTTCCACAGCAAGCCACCAGGAGAGTGGGTAGTCAGCATTTGGTATGTACTCCAGGGAAAGGCAGGTGAGATGGGAACCATGGGGCTTCTGGCCAGCTCAGGGGATGCCCATCTTAAATGCTCATAGGTGTCAGAGGATGAGTGAGATCTCATTTTGAAGAGGAAGGAGATCTGGACCATAGAGGAAGAGGGGATTTGGATACTCAGGACAACTGTATTAGTCCTCTGTACTGTAGGATACTGAGGAGGGGGATACTTTCAAGGGTTAAGAAGTTCTAAGGAGTCATGGCAAAACTTGCAACTTATAGGTCTCTAGAATTCTACATGCCCTTTTCCACAATGTCCATTAGCTGCATGGCCCTCTTTAACTATTTACACTCTATATTTTTGATGATCTGATATTTCTGACAACAAGAAAGTCTGTATTTTTCTGTCCATCTTTGATGTAGTCAGAAATCAGGCCATCAGAAGGTTGTCAAATGGGAAGGAGGAGAAAGCGAACCTCAGATATTTATCTGCGTGCTCTGTGATAAGGAAAGTCTCTTCTGAACTATGTATTAAGGAAACATACTCTATAATCCTCGCACTGAAGCTCCTCCAAACATCTAATCTTTTCATTACAGTAAGTTTCCAGCTTCCTCCACTTCAAACTTGCCTTGTCCCATGAGATCCATTTCCCTAAGGGCACAGTACACAACTGAGAGCCTCCCAGACTCAGTTCAGTTTAGGGAAGTCCTGCAAGGAAATGAATTTTGCAGTTCCAAGCAATGGCTGTTTGATTGATAAGTTCCGTCATTTCTTACTCTAGATATAAAGAAATATTGTGGTATCTTATAGTACTCTATAATTGTTAACAAATCACTGGATTGGCGTGCGCCTACTTGCTTAACATTGTGCACAATCTTCACTCTCATGAGACCCAAAGTCTCATGTGCCTGGTCTTGAGGTCTTTTACCAAATAGTTCTCCTGCATATTTACCATATAGCCCCTCACAACCTTAAAAAAAAAATCTCACAGCGTATTCATTTTATATTTCAGATAAGAGTTGTGAGTTGCGAGGATCAAAAGGGTAAAATTGGTTTGCTCCTATATTTCAAACAAAATGTATTGTTTTTATTAACTCTAGGAATTTTTAACTTCCAAAAACCCTCTTCCCTAAAATTTTCAGTGCTATTTTGTTTATCCTTCTGACATGTACGAGATTGCCATAGCAGGTACCAAACCTTACCATATCCTGAATCCAAGCAAACAGTTTGTAAGAATCATGGATAGAGATTGAGAAGACCAATTTTCATCCAGTTTGTCTCTTCCAATAGAGGATGATTTTCTAATACAGTTTCTTGTGCTTTGTGCATTCTACTTATAAATGTCTCAAGTAATGATATTTCTCTCTCATCCTCCAGGGAGTTTACGCCACAGCATAATAGATGTCAAGAATCTTATTCTCATGCAGCCTACATTTTTCCATTCTTGATTTCGCCTACTTGTTCTTTGTGCCTCAAATAATTCTTCTCCCAAGAGCTATCTTTGCTTTTCTGTGGGTGGGCCCGTAGGAAAAAAACCTCTCTTCCTCATCCTATGGAACCAATTCCTATGATTATAATCACACCACTGGGCATAGGACTGGCCTGAGGAATTGTGGGAAGGTTTAGAAAAATGGCTTTATAGGATACACCCCACATTTAACTGACTCATTTCACATGACAATACGTTCTGAGGGATCTTTAGGTCCAGAGCTCAGCCCTTGTTCTCCTGCTGAAGATGAAAAGGAGGTTCTGGATAGTTGCTGTGACATTTTTGGGATCACCCAGACCCATGAGAGGTTCTGTCAGTGCCTGCTTTGTAACTCTGGGCACCTTAATGCTGTGCTGCTGTGGCTCGCAGCCCTCACGTCAATAGCCACAACACAAACATAGAAGTCTCACTCTGGCTTCCACTAGCCTAGTTACTCCTTGCAGTGTGACCCCAATAACCTTTCTGGTCCCAAGTCTCCCCAAACCGTCTACCCCAAGATACTACCAGACACTTGGTCTTTTCTCCTCTGGTTCGTCACCCCTGAAGTAGTGAAACCAGCCGGCAGTTATCAGTTCACTTTGGCACACACACTCCATACAGTTTGCGCAACGGAGACCCCATCTGGGGTAAAAATAAATAAAAGCTTTATTTAATAGAAAAATCACACAAACAAAACTCACACATTCAAAGATGAATTGGTAAGGGAAAGCAAACACATACAAGTTACATAGAAAACAAACAAAGATGCAACTTCTAGCTTTGCACTTCTGCATCAGACAAAGTCCCTTTTTTAATACAAATTACCAATTGCCTTTGAACAGTTTCCCAGCATACATGGATGGCCTTCTGCCTTCGAGACTGTCCCTCGGGTTCTGGATGAAGACTTCAGTTTCAAGCATACTTTTAAAAAGCCCCCAGTAGCATAGGGACTCATGGTTTTTGAAGGTGGGGAAATCCTAGCTGGGATGTCTCATTGTTTTCCCATTAACCTTAATGGTCCATCATTTGAACCACCTGGGTTGTACAATGCTAGGTGCTTTGAATTAGTCTTGTCTGGTTGGGGAAGCAATCCCTGCCTGGCTGACCACTGCCCTGCTTGGTCATTACAAGCTTTCATAAAGACCTTGCTTGGCATGTTTTTATACACAGTAACATTGATTCAATTGTTTATTGGGGGGGGGTTCAGATCCAAGAGATAACTCTTCAGATAACCTAAGGGGAGCAGGAACCTGGATGGGGCCCCCAGCCACTGAAGGGCAGTATGCACATTACTGTGCATTTTAGCACACACACAATGCTTTAGAAACTACCACCACCTACATCGCCAGAGGTTTGTGATGGTTAAGTATTATTCTCCTTGAACAGAAGGGGAAGCCATGGTAGAAAGATGGTGAGTTGACCAGGACCAAAATCAGCTGTGTCAGAGCAGGGAGGGGAGTAGAGGAGTCCCCTTTCTCAGTCTCACACCTATGCACTGGACCTCGTTGGCACTCATGCGGCTGAGCTGCCCTGATAGTGGTCACACTGCCTGTTCAGTACAGCACCCAGTTCAGCTGCCAGCAGCCGCCAGGAAGGAATTTGTGGCAGACGTAGGTCCATCTACACTTGAAGCTGCAGATATAATTTCCATCTGGAGGGACATATCCAGGTTAGCTCAAATAGGAGTGTAACCACAGCGGGAGGGGCTAGTTGCCCCAAGACCCCAGATGTGTACTAAGGAACCTAGCTACTGTGGCTTCACTTCTATTTTTAGCATGTTATCTTGATCAGAGCTAGTGTGGGTATTTCTCCTTAAACTGCAGATTACACCTTCCAGCTCCTGTGCAGGCATACCCTTAGTGACAGCACCAACACCCTAATCAGTGTTGCCCTAGCAAAGTTGCAAACTAATCCCTGGTCTTCCCAAAAGCTGAGGGACTTGTGACCCCAAAAAGCCAGCCCTGGGGGACTGGTGTCAAGAAGGAACCAAATGACTTGTGATCTTCAGGGAAAGAACAGTGAAAAAACCTGGGTCCCTAACAATCAGTTCACAGTTTCAAGGCTATCCTTGCAAGGAAGAGAGCTGGAAATTTAACTTTTATTAATGAAAACTGATGTTCTCTCACATTCTGAGTTCCCCCAAATCAAATAGGAGCCATAGACGCAGGCTTCAGAGGGGCCAAATTGCAGCTCTGCCTCTGCCTCTCTCAAATCGTTTTCAGCCCTTTGGACACATGCAGAGTTGGCTCATTCTTGCTAAACAACCTGTGTGAATGAAGGTCTTTTAGTTGTTCTTCATAGGTCACCCCTCTCGACACTGTCATTTTTGTTGCTGGTAAGGAGGTGACTAAAATGAAATGAAATACTCCAGCTGTGGGAGTACCAATACTGGATGTTATTTCTCTGCTCATGGCTGATTTGCTTTTCACTATTCTTTAGCATTGCTCCTTATCGGGTTTCTCACCAAATGTATATATATTTGCATTTTTCCAAGCTGAATCTTACCTTTTCTGTTCATGTTTTTCACTTAATTTTTATTTCTCTGTTCTTGCTCATATTTTGCAAATGCTTCTAATTTAGTGTCAACTGCAAATTTTATTAACAATCCTTGTCCTCTCTTGTTCAAATCATTTTAAACGTTCTTACACAAGAATGGAACTAACACCGCCCACTAGGCCCCTTTCCCATTGCCAGAAGAGGCAGTGAAACCTTTCGCACAATCATGGTGTGGGTGTGGGTGTGGATTTAGACACATGAGCACTTTATTGTAACTTTTTAGCATTCTATTTTCTATTTACAATTTTTAAACTGTAACTAATGCCTCATTTGAGCTTCCTCCTCTAATTTTTCTGTTCATTCCAGTTTCTTTCCTTCTATTATTTCTTATTTCTTATTTTGAAAGGTTGTCTCTTTCACCAACAGAAGTTGGGTCTAATAAAAGACATTACCTCACATACTTCTTGCGTTAACTGCTTTTCTCTAACTCCTTTTCTCCTTCCTCTTTCTTTTTCTGGATTTTAACCCTACATTTTCAAAAGATAACCAGTATTTCTGAGTGCCCCAATTTCAGACATCTTGAAAGGGTCTGGCTTTCAGAGGGCAGATGCTCAGTACTTTTTGCAAACCAAGCTGGTGAAAATTTAGGCCTTATTGTTTACCTCCTTCCATCAACTTCCAGATTTTACCTTCATTTTCCCATTCTCATCTCTCAACCTCACTTCACATCAACCCACATCTCTGAGAGACATCTCTATATCCACTCAGGCCTTCCCAACCCCCCTTTTTGCCTCATTTCAATCCCAAATTGCATTCACTTATTTTTTCCCCATTACCAGATTTGAAAAGACAAAACACAGTTTGAATTACATCGATAATGCCAAATGCTTGAAGCTCTGCAGTAATGAGTTCAGAATGCTAGAGGATTCCTTATTAGAGGTCATTTATATATTATTTATATTGCCATGGCACCTGGAGGACCCATCACAGATCAGAGCCTGTGTGTGTAGGACACTTTGCAATGAGTAAAACAGTGACTGCCGCTTCCCCACAGATCTCACAGTCTAGGATTATGAACACGATGCACACAACAGTTGGATGAACAGACAAACAGAGGTGGTTTGGGGAACAAGATAAAGAGAGTTATGTTTGCATAAGTAAGTTGTACATCTAGTGGAACCGTGTTCAGCTGTAGCTAAGAACAGTGATGCAGCTGATGCCAGTAGTGTATCACAAAGCAACCTAGGTCCTAGAGGATACTTGTGCAGCCCTGGCTTGACATGAGCAACTGAACATGGGTGAGGCCTCATTTCTTGGGAGACGGGATTAGGGAGGTAAATGTCAGCAGGACTAATTTTTGGCTAAAACATGAGAACTGTAGACAAGTCAGTCCTGAGAATGGCAGTACTATGGAAGGTCATTATAAAGGGCAAACAATACGTTGGCAGTCACTGCTTTAAATTTGACTGGTAGCTGAAAGTCTCCTGTGACTTTAACTGGACCTTTGCCATAGTTTTCCGGTGAAACCAAGGATATGCTGAGTGGGAATTTCCAAAAGTGTTGCACATAAGTACTCTGAGTAGAGATAATATGGCACCAGTGTTTATTAGAAGCAGGATCAAGATGTGCTAATTGGCAGTGACGGGTGGTAAAGCAGATAATGTGGTCTGATCAGTCTCGGGCTGATAGCACCTCAAGGGTTGCTGTCAAGTAGCTAGGTGGCTGGTGATCTCAGACATTGCTATGCTCATCCCATACAGGGCACTCATTGGTAAACAGAAAATGGCCTCAGCACCTGCATTTTTGATGAGCTGAAGCTAAGTGAATCTCTATATTGGTGTTATGTTGTTGTGGGTGATGAGGCTGCATGCTATGAGGCAGGCAGTGTCTGACTGTTTTGATAATTGCTCTCGACATAAAAGTAGACAGAGTTGTGGCAGAAGCTGTTCTGAGTCCCATTGCTTCTCAGCTACACTAAGGGGTGCTAGTTATCCTGGAATGTGGCATCTAACAGTAACACAATCAGCTCCCTCTCTAATGTAAGATCATCCAATTCTAATAAGCCATTCATTTAGCTAAGGGTCCTCGAGGCTACAAATGAAAGTCTTGAGATATTCCTTATTGCTCTAGGGTAAACTTTTCTAAAAAGCAATTTAGGAGCCTCTTAGGCTCTGAAGGCACAGATTTCCAAGACACTTAAGAACCTAAGTCCTGTTGACTCGCAATGAGACTTAGGCTCCTAAATCACTTTTGAAAAGAGGACTTCCGTACTTTTGAAAATTTTATTGAATTTTATTTTATGGCTTGCCAGATAAGGAGGGGTGGCTTCATGGGGATGGGCAAATAAATTTGACTAGTGCATGGACTTAATTATATGTGCTTTACGAAAGGTTGTAAGTTGTACTGTCACATAACAGCTGGTAGTTGAGTCCAGGGTGCATATTTGTCTGCATCCTTCTGTTCAAAAGGAGAAGCGCTGGGAGCCCTGTGTTTTTACATTCTCTGTAATCTGAATGGTAGAAGCATACAGTTATCGTGCCATGCTTTCCATGGCAGCGGTGGAACTGTTGTTAATACCTAGGATAGGAACCTGCAAGTGGAGCAAAGGTAAAAGCTGAAAAGGCAAATGGCAAAAGTGGGATTAGACTTTTTGGAGTCGTACTTGTGACTGCAGCTGGAGTGTCTTGAGGACACGCTGCAACACAAAGAGGTAACGTGTAACTACGGGGTGCAAAAATTGAATAGTGAACTCCAATACTGTTAGAGCTTTCTGAAATGCAAGGCTACTATTCATGAAAGTCTCTGCTTTCCTCAAAATTTTGATTTTTTTTTTTAACTGGAAAACCAAAACCTGAAAATGGGGGGAAAAAATCAGCTGAAAACTTGTTGGCTTCTGGCCGAAAGCAAATAAACAAAGTTGTGTTTGGTTTTTCTGTAGGGAAAAAAAGCCAGTTTTATCCTGAAAACTCTGACAGACCCAGAATTTGGTTTTGGGTAGTCAAAACTTTCTGCAGAAAATAAACCATTTTCTGACCAGCTATAGAAATAAGTCTGGTTTAAACTAAAATAAAAGCCTTTGCACCAGTTTAATTAAATAGGCAAAGAAATAACAGCTTTAGTAAAAGTGGTGCAGCTTTATAGTGTGCAGACAAGGCCTCAACTTCTACCCTCCATTGCTCCCAGAATGTGAACCAAACTTAAAACATGCAGTCCCAACTGCTTGAAACACTAGCTCCAGAGCTGTGAATGACTCAGATCATCTCAGTGGCTGTAAGGTTCAGCTGCCAACATAAACTTTTTCATTTGCACTGTTGTTGTAGCCGTGTGTCCCAGGATATGAGAGAGACAAGGTGAGTGAGGTAATATCTTCTAGTGGACTGACTTCCAGTAACAAATATCTCGCCCACCTTATCTAGCTTGTTTAGCAGAAGCGTTGAACTAATGTGCTTACCTGTCTTGGCTCCTCAAAGTCAGTGGATTTTCAAGCAGCTCGTTGCTATCAAGGACTCCTGAGGTGAGGGACAAGAAATTTAACCCCCCACGCCTCCTCCAAATTTAGAAACTTCTGCCTCTACCCAAAAGGAGGAAGAGAAGAAATTCATTCCCTTCCCAGTATCCAAAGTTTCAGCTGTGGTCCCTTCCAAAATCAAATTACTAACAACACCTTACATCCTAAGCCCATTGCTTGGGAGTGAGGTGAGATTAAATTTACAGATGTCCTGCAGGCAGACTCTTTCACAGAGGACACTGCAGACATGCAGAGAAAGGCTTATTCATACAAGGTGACCTCAATTGTTGCGATGGGACTGTCTCAGCCACATAGGTGTTTATATATTAATGTGAACATCTTGAGTTGCACTTAGAGACCAACAGGCAACTGTTGTTGCATGGTCTCTGCCAGCTGAGCAGACAACATAAGAGCGGCCATACTGGGTCAGGAAAAGGTCCATCTAGCCCACTTTCCTGTCTTCTGACAGTGCCCCATACCAAGTGCCCCAGATGCAGACAGAACAGGTAATCATCAAGTGATCTATCCCCTGTCGCTCATTCCCAATGTAACCCACACACCTCCTGGGTGTGGTGTTCTGTCCCATCTAGTGGCACTGAGACCACTTAGAGAAAGATTATGAGTCTGCTCTACAGCCTTAGCTAACAGGCAGTTGGCTTTTAGCTAATGCAGTAGAGGCTCATTCATTTAGCTAGAGACATCCCAGGTTCGATCCCGCCCGCCGACAACCGAGGTTTGTTGGTGTTACACCAGCTTCTGGCAAACAGAGGCTAGGGACACCATCTCTGCCCATCCTGGCTAATAGCCATTGATAGACCTATCCTCCATGAACTTATCTACCACATTCTGCACCATATGTGGAGTTCTCAGATACCTACAAGACTAGCCTCAGAGACTGTATTGCAATAATCTGAATGCATTTATAAAAGGGGTGGGTAATTATCAAGGTCTAGCTAGGAAAAAAAGTGATTGCAACTGCCTTTTCTGATGTGGACTGAAAAAAAGGGTGTCAGCTGGGATTCAAAGAGTTGTCCAGGGTTACAAAGCAACCCAAAATTGAAAAGCTCTCAGACAAAGAATGAGCAAAGGCCCCTCATTAACTGAGGCAGTTATCATATTCCTCCATGTCTTTCCCCCCAACCTCTGTTTTGTCTAGATTGAAATACTTCCACTTTGCTCACATCCAAGTCACCATATCAGCCAGGTTCTGGTAAGTCTGATACTGTACCAGCTGGATCAAATGAAAGAATGAAGAGATGGTTGTCATCTACATAGTGATAACACTGCGTCCCTTTCCTTACTATTTCCCGCAAGAGAGAGCACACTGAACAAGAGGTCTGGGAACATACCCCAAGAAGATCATCAAAGATATGAGCAATCTCCCTCTTAACCACAAGTGGGTTAAAAAAATCTCACAGTAAATGGTATCAGAATGCTATCAATTTAAAGAATCAGCATGGACACCTGACCCTTGTTTCCCAGTTCAGTGATGGCTCTATTTTGATAATGAATTACCACTGACCTGAAGGGTTAGCAGATGAATTCTTTCATTATTTGTTCTACAGTGAACCATTTTAATAGACATTAAGACACTCTTGGGCCAGCTACACAGTAAGTCTATCATCTAACTTTATTTCCCTCATTCTCTGGGATAACACTTATTAAAGGTGCACCAGCGGAAACAGTTCTCGAAATCCATACATTCCAGTCAGGGTTCATATTTCTTGTTATGCAATGTACATATACTCTGGTCTTCCCATAGACTAACCCCTTTTTGTGTTTTAATTAATTAATTTCAAGCTCTATAAAAGTGCCAGACTGAGATCCTGAATTTCCTTTATAAATAAGTAAATCTTCCAAAGGCTATCCAGCTCTGACATCTTCTCCAGTTGTGACGATCTCTTCAGAGGATGCATTTCAATGGTTGACCTTCTTTCAGATGCTTCATAACTCACATAGAGTTTATTTGTTTTCAAGCAGAATGTCCTAACACCTGACATGAAGAACAGTTCTGTCTTTTCCTTATTGAACACCGTTTAGAATAAGAAAGGTAGCTGATGAATCTGAGCTAGCCTAGACCTGTACTTAGGAGACTTTCATCTTGGCAATATCTCCAAAAATTACTCACTGAAAGTTTTCTTCTTTAAAAAGTGAAAGCAAACAAACAACACAGACAATCTTCCATTTTCTTCTTTAAGTTTTACTACTAATTCTGCTCAACTCCAAATCAATGAGCACTGTAAGTAAAAACAGATCCTGAAGCAAAAATGTCTCAGCTAGCCAGCCAACCCCACTTTTAAATGTATTCCAGGTGTGGTACCTTCCTTATAAGAATGTGCAGGGAACTGGATTTACTCAAATGACTGAGCATCCTGATATCCCCATTTCAAGAAGGGGGGAAAAAAGTGAATTCCTGAAATGGACCAGCTAACAAACCATTGTATCATTTGCTTCAGTCATCACTTATTAAGGAGTTGTCCTACCTTTGTCAAATGAGTTGGTCTGTCCAGCTCCCAGTGGGCATGTGACAGTCATGAAAACCACCATGTCCACAGCGGTCACTAATTGAATTACTTCTTGAGTCTCAAAAAGAGGCTAGTTACTTAATGAGCCTGGAAACTGAGCTGTTCTCTCAAGTAGTAGTATCTCTTGGTCATGGAAAGGCAGCAGGGAGGCGCTTACACTGGTATTGTCCATGCTATTTCTGGACTGTGGAAAACACAGGGATTGTCTCCACTTACCAGGGAATCGACACACAGTGATCGATCCACTGGGGGTTGATTTAGCGGGTCTAGTGAAGACCCACTAAATCAATCACCAATTGCTTTCTTGTCAACTCCGGTGCTCCATCAGAACAAGAAGCATAAGGTAAGTCGACGGGAGAGTTTCTCCCGTCAATCCAGCATGGTGCAGACACCACAATAAGTCGACCTAAGGTACATCGAATCAAGCTACGTGGAGTAACTTAGGTTGACTTAGCCCTGTAGGGTACACCTGCCCAAAGTCTTCAGGGCTAACAAGCCAGCATCTTGTGTGGGCAGTAAAATGCAGAATATTCATAATAAATGCTGAGCTTCAGTACCTCTTAAAGGTCCAATGGGGTACAAAGTGGTAATTAAGGATCCATGCAAGACCCCATGTTCCATTCATGGCAAGAACCACACAATTATGCAGCAGTGCCCCACTCCTCCTCCTCTCTCCCACTCACTGCCCCCTGGCTCCACCAAATCAGCACTGTATTCTCAGTTGCGTTTACTTTATACTGTCCCCAGACTTTACATTTTGGTTGTGTTAAAGATTTTTGTACTGATATTGAGTAGCTGCATTGAGTAAATTACAAGGGGAAAGCAGAAGTTTTATCGGCCGGGGAGAATGGCTTGCAGGAAGACATGAGCAGCAGTTCTGTTTTTTTGGATCCAAATCTTGGTACTGAAATAGCTGTCAAGGCCATATGCAGCCTCTCTCTGGGAAATGCAGAGATGTTAGGCACTTGACTCTCAATGCCTTAATTTCTACATTTGATTAATATATATTAGTTCATTTACATAAACGACAACCCTTTTCCTCTCCCCAAAACAATTGCAGACAACTTCCTAGAACATCTTGATTTTGTAGATTTGGCTATTGTGAGTGGGGGAAACGTTATTTACTATCCTCCCTTAATCAGGACACATATCAGTGGATGATCACACAAACAAACAAACGTTTGATAAATTATTTCACAAAAAGATCATTGTGCTGATAAGGTTTCCAGTCCAATAGCTTTGTGTTCTCTCTGCCATTAAGCAGGGCAGTGACAGTAAATCTAATCTAAGTATTCTTCAGTGTGAACAACATTAGAATCTAACACACAAGGATTTCACTAGGATGGAGGCAAATCCAACCTGAGTTGTCTGGAGAAGCTACCTTGCAGTCTGCGCAAGCAGCTTGTATCTCCTTAGAGCAGTGGTGGGCAACCTGCGGCTCACTGCCTTAGAGTGCCTTTCTCATGGCGCAGATCCCATTGGAGCTGAGCACTCCTCCTGCAGTGGTGCAGGGGACTTGCGCTCGAGACCCACATCTCTGTTTAAAAATAATTTTAAAAAAAATCAAGTCCAATTTAAAAAAAAAACTGTTTGATTTTTAAAACAATCATTATTTTTATTTATTCTGGTTCATAACCAGTCTGTGGGCTCCAGAGCTCTGGCTAAAGCAACCCTCTACAGTACACTACTCACTACCACCACTCTACACGTAGCTCTGTGGCCCTGGGTAGAGGCTGGTCAAAAAACCTAAAACTTTCCTTGAAGATTTTCAGTTTAAATTTTTCGAGGAATGTTTTAGTTAAAAAAAAATTAAATTGCAAATCAAATATGCAGTGAAAATTCAGGACGTTTCTACCCTCTAGCCATGGGTGGATTGTGGGACAACACTTTTAGTGGGGCCTCTCTGATTAGAGTCCTAGAAGACTGTAACCATACAGACCACACCTAGGACAAGCTCTAACTGAGTGAGGAGCCCTAGAACACCTTGGTTACTACTCCACAGCTCTGCAATTTGGGTCAGAAGCGGTGTAGCCGGTAGCCATAAACAGGAGTCTCACGTCAACATGGGAGCCTTTGCAGGTCTGCTCTGGCACAGGGATGTAGCCTCTTTTTCTCTCCCTCTTTAGGGCAGCAATTAAGGGTGTTGGGCAATTTGCGTTCCCTGCTCCCCACCTAGCACCCCTTGACAGAAGCTAGCTGCCCCCTCAACCCTGCCAGCAGGGCTAAAGATAGCAAGCTAAAGAAAGCAAGCTAAAGATACTTGCTTAATTTCTGAGATCGTGAAAACTGATGTTTAAACTGTCAGTCTTCAGTGTGAACATCCAATTGACGTGAATGGGAGCAACTCGCACTTCTCTGAGCTAATGTTGTCTGCAGACATCACAGCACGCACCCGTCAGTTTTTGCAGGTTCTTTGCAGCCACACAGGCCAAAAGACTTAGTTTATTTTTAGAGGACAGTTTAGATCTTGTGCACAAATGTGGGGCAATTTTAAAACTAATCCATGATAATGTAGCAATGTATGTGGCTGTGTAATCTCGTACATGATCCCTGTTCACAGCTGAAGTTGGTACTTAATTGTTTGCTGACTGTGACAGACTGCAGAGACTCCACCCAGTTCTTGGCAAATGAGGAGTTAACAGCAACTCAGGCTAACACATCCTCCATGGAGGGGCCATAAAAGCAGCTTCCTAGAAAAGAGACTCCCTCCAAGAATTTGTATTTGTATTTTAAAAATGGATAACGTAGCATGATGCTGCATTAATTTAGTCACCTGCTTAAATATTTCTTTAAGTTGTTCTCTTAACGCTTGGCTTCGTATCTGGGTGAGAAACCCTGAGCTGGGGAGGAATATTTGGTATGTTTTGATTTATTAGTTTTTTCTATGGCCAAGTAAAAGTCCTCTGATAAAGGAGATCTGACTAGCTGACCTATAGGTATTTTGTGCTGGATTGCCACAACAGCTTATGTTGTTATTCTCTGATACGTTATGGCAGTAGAACACAGGCCTTCCCTACACAAGAGACATGTACCTATGGACTTGGATGGGCATATACTTGAGGTGGCTAACCCCTCCTGCTGCGTGTGCTGCCACACTACACTCTATTTTAGCACACTAGCTCCTAAAGATGGGAATCGTACCCCTAGCTTGAAGTGTAGATGTACCCTTAAAAATTATGGGAAATCATTTGAAACACTGCTTCAACTTCAGTGTATATAGGTCAGAGTCTGCTGCCACCGTCTTAAGACTCATGACAATTAGACTTGCTCTAAGAAGTGTTAAATGTGTAGGTCCAATTAAAATGGTACTTTAAATGATGATGGTGACTTACAACCCATTTACCATGGAGTTTGCAATGTTGTTAACACAGGTAGAACTTAACTAATGTTTCACTGCAGTGGGAAACTTAAAAAAAAACAAACCAAATTTTTCCCTAGTGTACACAGGGTCACAGAAGCATTCGCTGAAGAGCCAGCATCCCAATGTCAATCCCAGCCTTTTACTGGCTTAACACATTTGTTTCCAGCTCTCCGAGACTGCATGATCAGAAGTGAAAAATCATTCAGTTCTGATTACCTTCTTGCTTTTTACTACGGCTGTTGATTAATCGCAGTTAACTCACGTGATTAACTCAAAAAAATTAATTGTGATTTCAAGAATTAATCGCGATTCATCGCAGTTTTAATCGCACTGTTAAACAATAGAATACCAATTGAAAGTTATTAAATATTTTTGGATGTTTTTCTACATTTTCAAATATATTGATTTCAATTACAATACAGAATACAAAGTGTACACTGTTCACTTTACATTATTATTATTTATTACAAATATTTGCAATGTAAAAATGATAAACAAAAGAAATAGTATTTTTCAGTTCACCCCATACAAGTACAATCTCTGTGTGGTGAAAGTGAAACTTGCAGATGAAGATTTTTTTTTGTTATGTAACTTCACTAAAAACCAAAACAATGCAAAACTTTAGAGCCTACAATGCCACTCAGTCCTACTTCTTGTTCAACCAATTGCTAAGACAAACAAGTTTGTTTACATTTACGGGAGATACTGCTGCTTGCTTCTTATTTACGTCACCAGAAAGTGAGAACAGGCATTCGCATGGGACGTTTGTAGCTGGCATTGCAAGGTATTTACGTGCCAGATATGCTAAACATTCATATGCCCCTTCATGCTTCAGCCACAATTCCAGAGGACATGCTTCCATGCTGATGACACTCAAAAAAATAATGCATTAATTAAATTTGTTACTGAACTCCTTGGGGGCAAATTGTATGTTTCCGTTTCTGTTTTACCCGCATTCTGCCAGATATGTCATGTTATAGCAGTCTCGGATGATGACTCAGCATGCTGTTCATTTTAAGAACACTTTCGCTGCAGATTTGACAAAAGGCAAAGAAGGTACTAATCTGAGATTTCTAAAGATAGCTCCAGCACTCGACCTAGGTTTAAGAATCTGAAGTGCCTTCCAAAATCTGAGAGGGATGAGGTGTGGAGAATGTTTTCCAAAGTCTTAAAAGAGCAACTCTCCGATGCAGAAAATACAAAACCCGAACCACCAAAAAAAATAAATAAATAAAAAACCAACCATCTGCTGGTGACATCTGACTCAGGTGATGAAAATGAACATGTGTTGGTCCGCTCTGCTTTGGATTGTTATTGAGCAGAATCTGTCTTCAGCATGGACCCATGTCCTCAGGAATGGTGGATGAAGCATGAAGGGACATGTGAATCTTTAGCACTTCTGGCATGTAAATAGCTTGCAATGCTGGCTGCAACAGTGCCATGCGAACTCCTGTTCTCACTTTCAGGTAACATTGTGAACAAGAAGTAGGCAGCATTATCTCCTGAAAATGTAAACAAACTTGTTTGTCTGAGGGATTGGCTGAACAAGAAATAGGACTGAGTAGACTTGTAGGCTCTAAAGTTTTACATTGTTTTATTTTTAAATGCAGGTTTTTTTGTACATAATTCTACATTTGTAAGTTCAACTTTTATCATAAAGAGATTGCAATATAGTACTTGTATTAGGTGAATTGAAAAATACTATTATTTCTTTTGTTTTTTACAGTGCAAATATTTGTAATAAAAATAAAGTGAGCACTGCACACTTTGAATTCTGTGTTGTAATTGAAATAATTATATTTGAAAATGTAGAAAACATTCACAAATATTTAAATAAATGGCATTCTATTATTGTTTAACAGTGCGATTAATTGCACGACTAATCAAGATAAATTTTTTTTATCGCTTGACAGCCCTACTTTTTACCCTTCCTGATTTCTAACTATTGTAGTGGATACTATTTTGAAATGATACAGCAGTACCATGGATTGGTACCTTCTGAAATCAGCTTTGAAACCCAATTTTCAAATGGTATAAAGAAATAATCTATATCTCAGCTGACTGAAATAGCAGCTGCTAAAATTACGTGAGGGAAAACTGTTGCAAAGGTCCGTATTTGGCAGAACTTTCTGAACACTTTTCCTGGTTCAGTAAATAACAAGAGAATGTTTACTCTTGGGAGGAATAAATCAAAGTTTTCTATGCATTAATTATTGTCCATGAACATTAGCTACACTTCCTAAACGGCTACCTGGGGTAATTTGTATTTTAAAAATGGATAATGTAGCATGATACTGCATTAATTTAGTCACCTATTTAAATATTTCTTGAGACTTCTGAAGAATCTTAAGAGCTATAAAATTGGAATGTTGAAGTTCAGGCTGTTCAGTTTAAGAGTTTCAGGATGGCCCACTGGAGGCAAACAGGCCAATGAGGAAATTTGAATCGGTGTTCAGATTCTGAAACTCCTTCAAGCCTAAAGGATGGGAGTGGACCTATCTCTACTTTGAAGAGTAGCCTGAAATGTGGCTAGTCTAAAACCAAACTATCTTTGCAACCCAAAATTTACTGGCAATCTTTAGAAAAATGATAAGCAGCCATGAACTTGCCCCTGTGTGCCAGTGAGGAACCAATTTTTATCCAGAACCTGAGAATCTTTCAAAAAGATTTTCACAATTATGGCAGTGCAAAAATTCTTTTATAAGAATTTATATGAGATAAAAGCACTATGATTGAAGTGAGAAAATCAGTAGGGATATAAAATGTCAAGGTACAGTGTTTACTAAGGGAATAGAGCATAGTAAGGTTGGCAATAGAAGAGAGAGAGGATGTTGAGTCTTCAAAGAGCTAATTTAACAATATGGCTGACACTTAAATGTACATGGAAGGCAAAGACAAGGAAGGATGTTGGATGATTCTCAGGATGTTAGGCCTCCAATTTAAGGCAGAGCAGAACTTTGATCATAAGTTGGGGTAGAGAACTTGTATTCAGATGCTAATTGGAATAACTTGTGAAAAAACTGAGGAAGGGAAATGTTTTCCTGGAAGTGAATTACTTATTGGATAAAGACTGCACTGTTATTTTGTTCAGGTCCTGGTCCAGGAAGATGTGCCAAATATGATAACCAGCAATGGAAGCTGGGTACCAACTAGATTTAATAATCACAATACCATCAGAGCTGAGATGCTGATGTATTAAGCATCTCAATAAATCAAACAAAAGCTTTTTAAGAAAATCTGAAGTCAAGGAAATGTGAATCACACATGGGAGTTTTGCTTATAATTTTGTTATCTATAGTAAAAAAAAAAACTGATGAAAGGGGTACCATTATTTATTAAACCATTTGAGACTGAAATGTGCTTTTAACCTAATTGATTCCAAACTGAAAGAAGAGCAATTGATTCTACGGTAGGAACATCAAATAGTACCAATACAAAAGTCTTCAAAAATGCAAGAAGCCTGGGAAACAAGCAGGGAGAACTGGAAGTCCTGGCACAGTCAAGGAATTATGATGTGGTTGGAACAACAGAGATTTGGTGGGATAACTCACAAGACTGGAGTACTGTCATGGATGGATATAAACTGTTCAGGAAGGACAGGCAGGGCAGAAAAGGTGAAGGAGTTGCATTGTATGTAAGAGAGCAGTATGACTTCTCAGTGCTCCGGTATGAAACTGCAGAAAAACCTGAGAGGCTCTGGATTAAGTTTAGAAGTGTGAGCAACAAGGGTGATGTCGTGGTGGGAGTCTGCAATAGACCAGGGGGATGAGGTGGATGTGGCTTTCTTCCGGCAACTAACAGAAGTTACTAGATCACAGGCCCTGGTTCTCATGGGAGACTTCAATCACCCTGATATCTGCTGGCAGAGAAATACAGCGGTGCACAGACAATCCAGGAAGTTTTTTGAAAGTGTAGGGGACAATTTTCTGGTGCGAGTGCTGGAGGAACCAACTAGGGGCAGAGCTCTTCTTGACCTGCTGCTCACAAACTGGGAAGAATTAGTAGGGGAAGCAAAAGTGGATGGGCACCTGAGAGGCAGTGACCATGAGATGGTCGAGTTCAGGATCCTGACACAAGGAAGAAAGGAGAGCAGCAGAATACGGACCCTGGACTTCTGAAAAGCAGACTTTGACTCCCTCAGGGAACTGATGGGCAGGAGAATAACATGAGGGGGAAAAGAATCCAGGAGACCTGGCTGTATTTTAAAGAATCCTTATTGAGGTGACAGGAACAAACCATCGAAATGTGTAGAAAGAATAGTAAATATGGCAGGTGACCAGCTTGGCTTAACAGTGAAATCCTTGCTGACCTTAAACACAAAAAAGAAGCTTACAAGAAGTAGAAGATTGGACAAATGACCAGGGAGGAGTTTAAAAATATTGGTCAGGCATGAAGGAGTGAAATCAGGAAGGCCAAATCACACCTGGAGTTGCAGCTAGCAAGAGATGTTAAGAGTAACAAGAAGGGTTTCTTCAGGTATGTTAGCAACAAGAAGAAAGTCAAGAAAAGTGTGCGCCCTTACTGAATGAGGGAGGCAACCTAGTGACAGAGGATGTGGAAAAAACTCATGTACTCAATGCTTTTTTTGCCTCTGTCTTCACAAACAAGGTCAGCTCCCAGACTGCTGCACTGGGCAGCACAGCATGGGGAGGAGGTGACCAGCCCTCTGTGGAGAAAGAAGTGGTTCGGGACTATTTAGAAAAGCTGGACGAGCACAAGTCCATGGGGCCAGATGCGCTGCATCCGAGAGTGCTAAAGGAGTTGGCGGATGTGATTGCAGAGCCATTGGCCATTATCTTGGAAAACTCCATGGCGATCGGGGGAGGTCCCGGACAACTGAAAAAGGGCTAATGTAGTGCCCATCTTTAAAAAAAGAGAAGGAGGAGGATCCGGGGAAGTACAGGTCAGTCAGCCTCACCTTAGTCCGTAAACTGGGAGGAGTGGTACATACGCTGGAGGGTAGGGATAGGATACAGAGGGACCTAGACAAATTAGAGGATTGATGCCAAAACAAATCTGATGAGGTTCAACAAGGACAAGTGCAGAGTCCCGCACTTAGGACAGAAGAATCCCATGCACCGCTACAGACTAGGGACCGAATGGCTAGGCAGCAGTTCTTCAGAAAAGGACCTACGGGTTACAGTGGACGAGAAGCTGGATATGAGTTAACAGTGTGCCCTTCTTGCCAAGAAAGCTAATGGCATTTTGGAGTGTATAAGTAGGGGCATTGCCAGCAGATTGAGGGACGCGATCGTTCCTCTCTATTCGACGTTGGTGGGGCCTCATTTGGAGTACCGTATCCAGTTTTGGCCCCACACTACAAGAAGGATGTGGAAAAATTGGAAAACGTCCAGCGGAGGGCAACAAAAATGATTAGGGGACTGGAACACATGACTTATGAGGAGAGGCTGAGGGAACTGGATTGTTTAGTCTGCGGAAGAGAAGAATGAGGGGGGATTTGATAGCTGCTTTCAATTACCTGAAAGGGGGTTCCAAAGAGGATGGATCTAGACTGTTCTCTGTGGTAGCAGATGACAGGACAAGGAGTAATGGCCTCAAGTTGCAGTGCGGGAGGTTTAGGTTGGATATTAGGAAAAACTTTTTCATGAGGAGGGTTGTGAATCACTGGAATGCGTTACCTAGGGAGGTGGTGGAACCTCCTTCCTTAGAGGTTTTTAAGGTCAGGCTTGACAAAGGCCTGGCTGGGATCATTTAGTTGGGGATTGGTCCTGCTTTGAGCAGGGGGCTGGACTAGATGACCCCTCTGAGGTCCCTTCCAACCCTGATATTCTATGATTCTATGATCCTGACTTTCCTGAACCAGACTATTTCATTAATGGGGAGCAAAGTTTTAGCTGTGGAGTGCACATCCATTCCTCCAACCAATGCCAACATCACAATGCGGAAGCCTTATAATAGGGGAAATGATCAGAACTCACCTCCAGATAACGAGATGGCCCAAAATACAGAAAGAGAAAACTGGCCTCCTATAGAATGCATAGGAAAGTGAATAGCAAAAGTATTTGTATTATCTTTGCCCTTATGCAGGAGAGAACAGAGAACAATCAATGGCTGGGGTCGTATTTTTTTCTTCACAATTTTCTGTGAAGAGACTGGACACTGAACTAGACCAGTACTTTTCAGCCTAAGGACCGAACATATTTCAAAAAGGTTAAGAGGTCACAGTCAATATTTTGGGGCAGATTTTCTCTCCTGATCTGCTCTTTTCACCTCACTGAGATGATGCACTGGAGCTGGAAAACACCTGCAAGACCCCTAGTGCTGGGGAATCCCCCAGTCGGGAGGGGGAGGGGGGGGGTTGGCTGGATCCTATATATCCTTCCCTACCACCCCTGGCCCCAGGGGATGACCTGAGGACAAATAAGGGAGGAGGCTGGAGTGCCCTGATTTCTGGCTGCCCCCAGCTGGTTTATGATGCGTTAGGGGATGATAGCCAGCTGACACAAATTAAAACAGCTCCCAGTCTGTTCTAGCCTGGATTTGAGCTGGAGTAGAATATCAAAGAGTCATAGCTGGCTGTTGGTTCTCAGCTTCATCTCCTTTTCCCCTTTCCTGGGGTGCCCTCAGTAGTTGTGTGGGAAGAAGAAGGGAGCCATCCTTTGTAAGGCACTCCCTCAAGCTCAGGATAAGCCAGTTAAGCTCCTATCATGTTCTTCCTGGGGCTCCCAGAGCCTCTCAGGGAACCAGATGAGTACCCAGTTACTCTCTCATCCTTTCTTCTATCCCTGTGACAGAGCAGGCAGACCAGCTAAACAACTAAAGGGCCACCAGCTTCTCATAGCGCTCCTGGCTACCACCAGAGCTGATCCTGATGCTACAGGGAAGGCAGAAGGAGATTGTACCTCCCCATAGCAATGAGGCGGATTCAAACACTTCAGTTTACACATTGCCGGGGGCAGCTCAATGCATTGTCAAGAACAAATTTTCTTAACACAATTATTCTTGAGAGTCACAACGTATAACACTGAGTGCCACAAGGACCAATGCCAGGACACCCCTGATTTAACCATATTGTTATATATTAAAAAACAATCTGCAGATAAATCAGCCAATTCTTAGCTGAATGTTGTAGAAAATTCTTGCAGGTCAAATGCCAAAGTAGTAGCATGTGGCAAATGTAACCATTATTTAAATGAAAGTTGGCAGAAACCACTGCATCTGACCTGAGGTTTATTTAACTTAAATTTATCAAAATAGTTTGGATGCAAATTAACTCTCTTTGTGTAATATTTATTGTTTCGCTTTCCTTGAAATGGGACTGGCAGGCACTTCGCCTACTGCAACGAAATGGTGATATGCCGCAAACATTTTAACAAGGCGCTCCCTACAAGTTTCCAACTCAGTCAGCTGTATGGGCCTGACTGTTAAAATGCACCCCTCTCCTCAAATACTATCCAATAATTTCATACTCTGCTCTTCCCCACCCTCCAAATCTATTAAATCCTGGCCGAGATCTATGACCTTACACAGAAGGACAGACTACATAATCACAGTGGGTCCTTCTGACGTTGGAATGTATGACCCACAATACTTCCTCAGAGCATCTCATGGAGGCTCTTCTGTCTGGCAGCAAGAGTGTTAGTGGCAGGCAGGCTGCCCTGTGGCCTCTGGCGGTCATCAGTGGTTTGGAGGTGTGGATTTCCCCATGTGGTGGTAGTGAAAAGGGGACAATTCTCCTTCCCACTCCCAGCTCTTCAAACTCCAGGCTGAGTAGGCTGGCACAAGTTGGGAGAAGTTGGCTGCAGAACTCTTGGTGTTGCAACAAAACAGGCCCTGATGTCTGGCTGCAACAGCCAGTGAGGGGAGGGATGGGCAGGAATACATGGTTAATCCCCAGGTTCTCCTTGTGGCACTGGTGGGAGAACCAGGAGGGGAGTTTCATTTGCACTGCTGCAATAGTGACTGTAGCAAAGGTAATGCTTATCCAGTTGCTGTGTACTATACACAGTTTACATCTTCGAGGAGATACGGGACCTCATTCTCCTCTCACTTACAGACCAGTAACCCCCTTGCCTGTGATTTATACCAATGTGAGTGAAGAGAATTGGCCCTCTAATTTAGCAACTAGAATGTAACTTTTTGGTAAGCTTCACAATTTATTTATCATGTTAGAACCTGTTCCTTGTCAATGTTTTCCAAGTAGGGTGCGTTAACATGCCCAGCTCCTTTATTTCTAATTAAGTGTTCTCTTATGGTGTTTGCAAATCAGAATCAGTATGGTAGAATTTCCCTTCGTGCCCAAGATGAATATTCCCAGTTATGGCAGCTGGAAGAAGAGTTCAACTAGAGTCCCACTGCAAACAATTGAACTGGAAGGATGCTCTCTCCACCTCTGTGTTCTTCATTTCTACTTACCTGACCTGTAGCGCTCATCCCGTGACCCTGAGGACCTGCGACGGTGATATCGAGAGGAAGAGGAAGGGGTAACAGGAGTTCGACGTTCTTGTGGCAATGCCTGATCCACCCCTGCATTAATGAAAAACAAATAGTTCTGGTTGGATAACAGAAGATGGTTGCCAATGCAGATCTGAGCACACAAAAAGCAAACTGAATGTTCAGCTGTTAAACCATTTGATTTCTATTGGTAAAAACACTACTAGTATTTGGTCAGCTGTTCTGGCCTAGTTATGTCAATGGTGCGGACCAAGGCAGTCAAAGGAGCATACATTCTACAAACACCTAACACCAAAGGGGGATGACTCCAAATTATATTGATTATTTTACTTACAAGTGGCTCCTGTAGAAACAGTGTTCAAGAGGCTGTGTGTGTATATGGGCAAGGGAATATGAATGAGTAGGAAGCCATGGGACTGAGTCTTGAAGCTGTCCTGGAACTGGTTAAAATAAATCCTAAGTAAAGTGAAACAGTCTGTACTGTAGCTACTGAGGACCAGGAAATAAAAAATGACTGCACTGTACAGATCTGAATAAGTACGTCATTTTGCTGAAAACCTTTCTTTTGGAAACAATGGAAACAGATCACTCTCCTGACACAATGCTACCTGCAGTGTCTCAACATTTCTGGCCCATTTACCCTTTGTTTAGGCTTCAAACACCCATCCCTTTTTCCCAGAGCCATTTTCAAGAGAGAAAGTGTTTTCTTGAAGGCTGGCTCACATGCAACTGGTAGGACCACAGCAGCCTTCTATGTACATTGTCCAAGAAACTAGAGTTTCTTTTCCACTTCCTTCCTGGAAAGTACAGAACTTCACAACACATCTACGCTGCTCTTTGATAATATAAGGTGCATATGAGGACCAATCTTCTTAGTGGTTGGTCTCCATGCAACAGCAGTACCTGTATTGTAAAGTTTTCCATCAGTGGACCTGCTCCCCAATATGCCCTAGCAGATTAGTGGTACTAGGGAAAGAAATAAATGGGGTCCATCTATAAAAATGTAAATGGGTGATTATAATGAAGAAAGGGATTGATTTAGTTAACAAGAAAAGAACAAGCAATGGGCTACAGACGGAGCAGGAAAAAATTAAATTCAATACTAGGAAACCTTCAACTATAAACAGGCACAGAATAGAACAAGCTGCTAGGGGAGGCGGTCGATCCTCTAAAGCAATATTTAAGACTAGACTATATATTCCATTATCATTAATTTCTTAGGAATAATTAAATCCTACCCTCACACAGGGGGCCTGGATTAGATGTTCCACTAGAGATTCTTTTGCATATAAATGACTCTATGAGCTTCATAGTTAAACTCTAAAATCTCCTAGGAGTGTAACGGGATGTGCATCTATTTTTTTTAATTGACTAAACAAAGCACTTTTTAAATAATTTGTCTTGAATCTCATGGCATTTCAGAAATTTTGATCAGTTTTTCCGCTCCCCGCTTGATTAAAGGATCTTTTCAGGAAGGAAAAGTATATAGACCCACGAGCCACACCACCAATCATACTTAGGCCCACTCCTCCCTTCTTCTCTGGGCACATGATGACTGCCTGCTGTCTCTGCGGTTTCAGCTTTCCTGCGGCATGCGGTGAGCAGGGCCCTGAGAGCACTCAGTGACTAATGTCACTATGGCAGTGCACGGCAGGAAGTGCAACTGACCATGCAAAAGTGTTGTCCAAGTCACTTTGGGCTTGTCTACACAAACATTTAGTTCACAACCATATGGGGTGTGAATCTAACCTGCCCTAGCCTGCTGTGGACTAATTGTCCATCTGGACCCTGCTGACATGCAATAACAGGTCTGTTAAAATGCTTTGATCTAGTCCAGTTGCAAAGAGGACTAGATCAAAGTGAAAAGAACTGCAGAAGAGTTTATCCTCCACCAGTCCGTTACAATAATCTATAAAGTCTGCTTGATTGATTACTCCCCATTTACCCCTAAACATTGTAACCAGAGGGCAAAATAATATCAAAACACTCAACAGGACATGTTAGGTACTATATAAAATAGCCTTGCTCTATATAGTGTAACACAGAGTACAGGATAGAAAGCATCTACACTGACACTTTTGTATGAGAAGCAGGAGAATATTACAGAATATTAAATATCATGCAATCCAGGCCTGTAGTAAACTATCTGTGACCTGTGACATGCTGTACTTGTCCTGTGACTGGAAAAGGGACTTTATTTCGACTAATTCTGTCTGGCAGATTTTCGTGCACATTTTAAAAAAGATGAATGAAATTAGCACCAGTGACTGACTTGCTTCCAAATGACTGACTATTCTCTGCCCACTGAATGTTTTTTCAAGATATGCAAAAATGTACTTTGAACAGCATTATTTTAAATACAAAGATCAGAGATCAATGCCCTATAGGTACTAAGTTACATGTAAATGTTCTTCTGTGTATTAGTGAATGACCATGCTTTTAATTCAAATGTCATCAGCTGTTAACTGCCTTTTCTAACGCATCTACTGACTTTAGCTTACAAAGCAATATTGAGGAATATAACCTTATATAAAAGCTATTTAAGAAATATATTGCAGGTTGTTAACATCATTATAAAATATATGTATGGAATGCATGTAGTCCCCATGCCCTTTCCTTGTTCTCCTTCACCTCTTCTTTCCTCCTTTCCAGTCTTTATTGCTTCTTGGTTTTAGTTTAATTGTTGTGCTAAGTGCTGATAATGCATCCTGTGTGGTGGTAGCTACTTTGTCCTATCAGATAGAGGGCAATTGTTTCTTTAGCTATAGCTGACAAATATCTTTGATGTTTCTTTTATTACTTTGAGTTGACTCTCTCAAAATCTTTTATTTAAAAATATTTAAAAGCTTAAGCAACTAATTTAAGAAAGACAGAAGGTATTCTTAAGCAGAGGTTGATTTTATTCTTCTAAAACTAATCCATTATATATAAAACCCTGGGACATACAGCTGTAGACAAACCCAACAACTTCAGGGACTGGAGGGATGGGGGAGAAATGGCATGTGATATTTGGAACAGTTTAAAATATGATTTACTATTAGATCAATCTCTTTACAGAGCTTCTCTCCAGTGATTGTTGTTGTGTCATTAAATCAAAGCTGAGTGATAATGCTCTGTATGATGTATATATGTGTTAAATGTCATGCCACCACAATTATATTTGTTACATCACATATTGCTATCATACGAGTAAATAGTAACTTCCCTGGAAACTATGACAGCCCATGCTAAATATGATTTAAAAACTGGTTCCATTCATGTATATTCACCTACAAATGGTATGCAAGAGATACCCTGGCCACTATACTCTTTGTAAGCATAGGGGTGCAGTACTCCTGATGAAACATCAACTGGACTAGGTTACCTTCCATATTTATTTCAGCTCACAGATATGATTGGAAATGGGTTCTCAATTAACATGAAAAAGAGCAGTCATAAATTTGGTATAAATTGTAGAAATGGTGGCATGGCTGTGATATTCTCATATGCCTTCATAAATCAAACCTGATTCAATAAACCATCAGGTTGATATAGGCCAACAATTAGGCTTTAGGAAATAAAGATCTACCAGCAAGTCACTTCGCCTTTCTGTGCCTTTGGCTATATCTAGACCAGGGGTCTGCAACCTTTCAGAACTGGTGTGCCAAGTCTTCATTTATTCACCTTAATTTAACGTTTCGCGTGCCAATAATACATTTTAACGTTTTTTAGAAGGTCTCGCTCTATAAGTCTATATATTGTATAACTAAACTATTGTCGTATGTAAACAAGGTTTTCAAAATGTTTAAGAAGCTTCATTTAAAATTAAATTAAAATGCTGATCTTATGCCGCCGGCCCGCTCAGCCCGTTGCCGGCCTGTGGTTCCGTTCACCTAGGCCGGCAGCAGGCTGAGCATGGCCTGCGGCCGGGACCCCCGGCTGGCAAGGGGCCGGCAGCCAGAACCCCAGACCGGCAGTGGGCTGAACGGGGCCGGCAGCTGGGACCCCAGACCAGCAGTGGGCTGAGTGTCTCAGCCCGCTGCCGCTCAGTCCCCTGCCGGTCTAGGGTTCCGTCCGCCGGCTCCTGCCAGCCAGGGTCCCAGCTGCCGGCCCTGCTGAGCCTGCTGCCGGTCTAGGGTCCTGGCCCTGTCCACATACAGTAGGTACCTACCTTCTCCCTGGTTCTACCTCATTCTCTTCCTCTCTCTGCACTGAGATGAGGGTGGGAGTGTTCTGAGACCAAGGCTGGGGGTGAAGGAGTAGGCTGGGGTGCAGGGTCTGGCCAGAAGCTAGAATGAGGGAGGGGGCTCAGGGTTGGGGCAGGAGGTTTGGGTGTGGAGCGCTTACCTGGGCAGCTCCCATTTGGTGTGAGGGGTGCAGGTGGGAATGTGGGGTGTGTGTGTGCAGGAGCTCCTGTTTGGTGCTCAGGGCAGGGGGCCGGGGGTGTGTATGGGGTGCCGGAGTCAGGGCTGGGGTTGGGGGGGGTGCAGGGGTCAGGGCACGGGGCTGGGGTGTATGGGGGGCGCGGGGGTGAGGGAAGAGGGCTGGGTGTGTGTGAGGAGGGTTCAGGGGTCAGGGCAGGGGGCTGGGGTGTGTGTGAGGGGATGCAGGAGTCAGGGCAGAGGGCTGGGGTCGTGGGGGTGCTCCCAGCCCCCTGCCCTGAGCTGCTCACAGCAGGGGGCTGGAGGAGATATGCCCTGATTCCACACCCCTCACCAAGGTCCCCGGAGCAGAGATCGTGCTGCGGTTCCGCTTTTCCCTCTCCCCCTCGGTAGCAAGGGCCATCAGCTGATGGACTGCAGGGAGGGAGAGAAGGAGGGGCAGGAATCCAGCACGCTGGGGAAAGAGGCATGGGGAGGGTGGGGGGAGCTTGCCTGCCCTGCAAGGAGAGAGCGGTGGGTGGGGGGTGGAAAACAGCGGGCCGGGCCGGAATTTTAATGGTGCGCTGCTGTCTGCCGGGGTCCGGCAGACAGCAGCGTGCCATTAAGAATTGGCACGCGCGCCATAGGTTGCCGACCCCTGATCTAGACCATGAGCTAGAGGTGTGATTCCCCTGCTCGTGTACACAATACCTGCTCTCTCTCTCATGAAGCTAGAGCGGCTTTAAACAGCAGTGTAGCCGCTGTAGTATGGGTAGTGGCAGTGGAGGAACGGCTGACCTGTGCTAAGTATATATCCACTGGTTTGTACTCCGCATGGCTCAGCCATGCCTCTGGCGACGTTACAGGTGCTACTGCAGTTACACCGCTATTTACGCTTGTGCTGGCTGGCTGGGAGATAGCACAAGTATGTGTACGTGAGCAGGAGAATAACACGCCTCGCTTGTAGTGTAGACATAGCCTTAGTCATATTCCGAAAATGGGAACGATGACACTAAGGTGCTTTTGAAAGTCCTATCCTAAGTGAAAGTCACGTGGGATTTGTGCTCCTAACACACTTAGGTGCTTTTGCAAATCCCACCCATACCCATCTTTGTAAAGGGCTTTGAGGTCAATTGATGAACGTTGCCCCATAAATGTTAAATAGTATTAGTGCACGTACGTGATTTATTTTAATCCCAGAATCAAGCTTTATTTAAACATCTCGCAGGCTTTGCAACCAAACTGTATGCAGTGCTATCCTTGTGCATGACAAGCCAAGAGTGAAATAGATTAGTTTACTTCCATTGTCCAAGATGAGTAACTTGCACAGGGTAAACCACATTAACAGTAAACGCAAATTTGATGTAAAAAAAATTGAATTTAATAGCACAAGCAAGGAGAAACAGAAAACTACTTCCACATACAGAATTGGAGGAGCTCCTATATGCAAATTATTCTGAAACAACCTCTATAATGTAAGAAGAAATTATTCAGCTGTTAGTAGTGAGAACCGCTCTTTGAGTGGAAGGCATGGGAGGAAAGATCAAGGTCACCACCCCCATTTTACAATTCGGGGAGACTGAGGCTAAGAAATGAAGTGACTTGCATACGGTCATGGTCTAAATCAGCATGGCACTGAGGACTAGAACCCTGGTCCCCTAGCTGCCAAGCTGATTCACAGTGTCTCTCCTGCAGGTTACTTCATTATGCCAAGGCTCAGTTGCTGAATCTGTAAAACAGGGAAACAGGCCTGGTTTAATGCTTACACCCTTTATATTTCCAGATTTCAGCACTTGTAAATATCCTGCCCCCTACTTTACAACAACCTTGCCAGGCAGGGTGACCAAATATCCTGATTTTATAGGAACAGTCCCGATTTTGGGGTCTTTCTCTTATATAGGCTCCTATTATCCCCCCACCCCCGTCCCAATTTTTCACATTGGCTGTATGGTCACCCTATTGCCAAGTAACATTTGGGAAGCCATTTAAGGCCTGAAACAGCAAAATGTATAAACACCTTCAACTCCTATTGAAGTCAAGGGCTCCCAGGCTGATGTCTAATCCACTAGATCACATTACAACTCTTCCCCTCCTATTCCCACATCTGTACCAGGCAGAAAATGCCCCCAAAATGTTTTAGGGAAATTCACTCTGCTCCTTTCCTAATTTAACAGTACAAGAAGTGTGCTATGGTTTTAATTTGCTAGCCTCAGTTTATCAAATAAGGAAAGTAGCATAATACAAAGGTTCCAAAACCAGATATTCAACAGTTATAGAACAAATTTAAAATGAAAACAATCCTGTGCACAGAACATCTGCACCTCTAATTGATGTTCTGGCAAATACAGCTTGAGGAAACAAAAGTTACATGGTATAATTGTTTTGTTTTCCCAAGAAAAAGTGACAGCAGCCTTCTGAGATTATGGAACACAACTGAAACACCCCCACTAATTTGTGAACGTGAAGAGGGGCATGGTTGGACAGCATCATTCTGCTTTCAATAGTATTATTAATAACATGTAGCACTTTTTATGGTACAAAATAATTAACTCTTTTAATCCCTGCAACACCCAGATAAGTATTATGGTGAAACTGAGGCAGAGAGAGTTGCTCAAGGCCGCAGAGACAGAACTTGTCATAGCCTGGATTAGAACTTGTTCACAGACCAGTGCTCCGAATCAATGAGCAATGCTACTTCACATTAACAGGAAACTGATAATAAAGTGAAGGTCCACAGTTGATTAGCTTTAGGCCTTAATATGGATTCTTTCTGTAGTTTTATTGTATTATCAATCATTGATCTGATAATAATATGGGAGCATTCTGTGGGAGAGACCACCTCTGTCACAGTGTGCTTGTAGTCACAGCAAGTGCAGTTGGGGGAGCAGCAACTGCTCAGCTTCCACAACAGAATCCTGAGAGGACCTCAGGCAGGGCCTACTCCACTGAGTTTCTGGGAGTTTGGAACGCTCTCCTCATCTAGATATGTCTGTGGGGGGATGGACAAGCTCCACGGTGCACCAGAGCATAAAGGAGTTAATGAATTATCCTAGAGACAAGAGCAGAAGCCAGCCCCATCCCACATCATCTTCAGCAATTTCACGCCTGGACGGAGGGCATAAAAAGGAAAGAAGGAAGCTTCAGTGCATGTCCTCCCTGGCCACAGGGAAGGTAAGTGGTGAACTGACAAACCAAGAACTAGGAATCCTAGGCTTTTTGTTGACTTACTAATAATTTATAAGTGTCAAACAGCAGGAAAGGGATGAATTCTGACCCTACAGAGGGCATGTGCACTATGTCTTAGACTTCTACAGCACCATCCAGAGGGCTGGCACCTGGATTTGACTGAGATATATACAGCAGGTCAGTGGCACAGCCAGAACTAGAAGTCTTGTCAGTCTCCTATGCTTTAACCACTTTATTGTACAAAACCTCCTCTGAAGCATGCCTCTGGGAGAGGTTAGAGACACACTTGGGTCTTTTCAGTTATTCATAAGAACGGTGATTTTTTACTTCGTTCTTATTTGGACATGGTTGATAACAGGTTTCCAAGTGTTGTCTCAGGCCATGTTGCTTTTCTATTAACAATGTTTGTCTACTTTATTGTAGTAGATGCCCAGAGGCCTTCAGGAGAGGGACGCTTATAAACAAATATTCACTTGAAAATATACATTTCTTGTGCTCACCAAAACGAAAGTAAAAGAGGGGACGGTTTCCTGCTGTGCTGGCCGCTCGCTCTCTAGCTGCTGCTTCCCGGATGTCACAGACCCCAAAGTTGGCAGTGCGGAGCATTCTTCTTGCGGCTCCTTCACTGTGTTGCAGTCTACACCGTACCGCGGCAGCTCCATTCGCTGCTGTAACAAGTTGAAAAAAACTAATTAATTCACGTTTAGTTTTTTTACATTTGTTACAGCAACGAATGGAGCGGCTGCCCCCATGCAGTACAGCACACACACATACACACAGACACTACGGTACACTCACGGAGCCACATGATCAGTGTTCCGCTCTGCCAACATTGGTGTTAGTAATGTTAGCAAAGCAGCAGCAGGAGGACTGGATGCTGGAACAGTGGGGAACTGCCTTTTGATTTACTTTCCGTTTGGTAGGCGCAGTTGCAAAAAATGCAGATCCCATCCCTTTCTCACACCCTGGCTCCCACCAAAAAAGTATTGTGAAATTCAATCCCTTTATTGTTAATATTTCTAAAACATCCTCCCCTTATAATAGAGAGTTCTAGTACCAAACCTTATAAATGTTTGCAGTTCCCCATGAAAACAGAGTACAATAAACAAATGAGTGACGTATTGGATAATAGGACACCAATGTTCAAGAGGTCTTAACAAGCACCTACAGGAGGCAGCCCCACTTTGTTACCCTACTTCCATTTGGAGAAGATTCATCTCCCTGGGTAGGAAGCAGGGACCCTCAGCCATTCAGCTAAGTAAAGGTTGAGAGGAAAAATACCACAATACCTCTTTACCAATTTTGTTTTAAAAGTAACAAAGGGGGAAAAAACAAAACAAAACAAACAGAAAACTACAAACACAGCAAAGACCTAAGGCATAAATAATCTCAGTTTCAACAGGAATATACTGTAATTTTACAGCTGTAATGTCCTTTAGTGCAATAAAATCATTCATTTTAATGCTGAAACAATTTAGGGCCAAGGTTCCCTTTTGCAAGCAAAGGGGACTCAGCTCCACTGGATCTAGACGGAGGAATGCAAAAGGAAGCAATGCCATCTCTGCAGCATGGTTCTCCTCTTCCTCCAGTCACAGGAAGCCCCGCTGGGTCCACTGCAGGATTCGGAGGAGAGGGGGAGGAGTCTCTCTCCCCTTCCCAAGGCAGAGGATATCCACTGAGATTTTTGTATCTGAATAAAGCAGCACAAGGCCACCTCCTTCACTGATGACAATTTTGTGTAGGCTAAACAACCTCTGCAGGAACCATACAGTTGGTGAGGGTACAAAGGCGCATTAGTGAGAGAATGACTCTCTCCAGGGGACCCTCTGCCTTCACCACAGATTGCCAAACCCTAGCTCCCTGAGGAGAGAGTTTGAAGGAAATTCTTGGCAGGTTCATCCCATAGGGTTCTCTGCCTCATCTCTTCCCCCATTACATGGGTGTCAGCTTTGGAGGATACAGTTTGCTCCTGAAATTGAAAGCTCTTTGGAGAACAAGCTGAGAGACAGCAGGACACAACTGACTGTGCTCAGTAAATACTACTGATAAAAATATGAATTATACCAGTTTGCAGAAGGTATGGGGCAGTAATGGGGGGAATGAGTAGAGGTGCACACAGTATGCAGTGTGAAGCAGATTATGAAGAGTGTTGTATACACTTTGATAAATTAGTAAAAATGCTGAATGCACAGAAGTTTAGGAATCTTCTAGGATTATGGGGTGTTTTGTTTGATCTGTCTAGTTTTATAGCTGTTCCCAACAGCTAGCAAATGTCAAGAGCACCCCCCAAATCATGCTGCACCTTTCTGGAGAGCTGAGATGGCAACAGCTCAGTCAGTAATGCCAACCCTTTTTTTTTTTAAGATCTCCTGAACTTTGGGGACAGAGCCAGTAAAGTCTAAGGACACAAAAACAACATCTTGCTGTAGCATGTACGTGTGAGCAGATTAAACAGTAAACCCTAAACTATACCTTATGGTAATTACCCGGAATTTTGTAAAGGAAGACCTGAACTATGGCCCACAAGATCAGTGGAAGTAGACACTGGTGCCTGAGTGGAGCCCCAGTGAAGACTGGGGCCTACGTTGATGCACACAAATCCATATTTGACTTCATGATTCAGTGGTCTCACATGAAAAAAAATAAATGCAGCATTGGAAATACAGATGGGCGGGAGGAGCAATAGCTCAGTGGTTTGAACATTGGCCTGCTAAACCGAGGGTTGTGAGTTTAATCCTTGAAGGGGCCATTTACAGATCTGGGGCAAAAATTGGGGATTGGTCCTGCTTTGAGCAGGGGGTTGGACTAGATGACCTCCTGAGGTCCCTTCCAACCCTGATATTCTATGATTCCAGGATAGGGTGAGCAGATGTCCTGATATTTGGGGCTTTTTCTTATACAGGCTCCTATTACCCCTCACCCCCCGTCCCAATTTTTCACACTTGCTATCTGGTCAGCCTAACTGGAGAAGCTAATGTGAAATATTTCTTTTCTTATTTTATTTGCAATTTACATATGGAATACTTTAAATTAAGCATTAAACCAACGTGAACAAAATACAGTCGGGGTGTCTGTGTATGCCTGTGGGTGAGTCTAGTTTTGATACGTATTGCATCCCTAGGGAAGCAAGGAAAGGGTTAACCCAGGTCTCTAGAAAGGATCATAGGTGCTTGTCCTTATTGTGGGACTCTGGCCCGTGTTGAGCTGTGGGGGATGACTGTTGAGCTGTGGGGGATGACTGTTTCACTTGTCTTCTTCAAAAGATACGCAGGTGTGACAGACTTAGGTTGGAAGTCCTGCAGTGGAGCAAGCCTTAGTACTGACAGGCAGGCTGTTATAAACCTAACTCCTTTTCCCCACTGTTCGGAGACCTTTGTTTGGCTTAAGTGTTAGAGGGTTACAATAGTTCTGTAGGTTTTTTTTCATTCCCTGGAATAAATAATGGCTACCTGCAGAGCCATGGCTAGTTTTATTTCTTGGCCATGTAGGTTTGGGCATCCCACAGTAATATATGTATAAAAGGTAAACACATCCAGGCAGACATATATATGTATACACAAAAGGATGATGGGAGCTCTGTATGTACAATGCATAACAAACAGGTTTGCTTCTGCCACAGATACTTCTTCCAATATACAGATTTTTATTCTGTAGCTATCTATGTATTTGACAACTTCATACAGTGCTGGAACAGCTATACATACCCGGAGGCTGTGGCAGGTATGCCCCAATTAATTTTGATCTCTTCTTTTCATATCCCTTCTGTGTGATGTCACCTGACAAGGAAAGAAAAGGAAAATCAATAAGACCTGAATAAAGACACAGTCTAGCTGCTTAACGGAAGTACCATATGCTTCACCACCACTGCACTGTCTGTTTCTCTTGACAATTATAATGAACAAATGAAAACACAGTATGATCATTCTACCCAGAAAGAACTAATTTACACTAGAACCATTTTGGCAAGTAAACAGCTAGCCTAGATTTATTCCAGCAGTGGAGTCCAGAAGCACAGTGTTTCAGTCTCATTTTGATATGCTGTCACACAAGGCTTTCAAAAACTACATAGGCCTTCATTAAGTTAATCAACAATGGATTATATAGAATACTTAGGCCTGTAATGGCTAGCAAAACTCATTACAGATTAGAATTTGATGTCATTAATGAGATTTTTCTAATCGAACATGTAGGCCACAAAAGATTTCCAAGTGCTGCTACACTGCTGCTATAATGTAAACATTTGGCTTAGCTCCTAAGCACCACTCTAAGAAAAACAATGCAGCAAACCCACCAACCATCCACTGTCAAACAGCATTACGTCTTACAGAGTCTCTGCCTAACACTGCATAAAAAGCATCTTGAAATTTCCAGACTCAATTGTCCAAGGGGTTGAATACCCCATAAGCCCACTTAATCGATATGTCTATTTACTGCATTTGCATTTTCCACAGATGACAATTTTTTAAAGATAAGGATTTAAAAGCTTTTCCACAAAAGTGTTGCACAAAGAAATGGCAGATAAGGGGAGGCTGCAGGCGAGCACATGTTTTCTGTCTAGTTAAAAGTGGAGAGGGGTCTGAACACTGAAGTCTGAATACGATTCTAGACCCATCTCTATTTACTGTTCAAAATATATAAACATAATCAAAATATTGAATTAAGGATAATTAAAATCTGAGCTTTGTCTTTTTACAAAAATAGATTTATTTAAGAATTTCAGTGTGGCTAATCCTCCAAGTGTTCAAAAATGAGATTGGCTTAAAAAAATCAAAAGATGTTAAGAATAATGAATTTGGCAGTGGGGGGCTCTGTTGCTTTCTATTTTATGAGCCTTTGGGGTACACTTGGGTTTGTTTTCAAACTTTGCTCTGTAA
This sequence comes from Natator depressus, assembly GCF_965152275.1. Taxonomy (NCBI): domain Eukaryota; kingdom Metazoa; phylum Chordata; order Testudines; family Cheloniidae; genus Natator; species Natator depressus. Next base: position 241,921,087 of record NC_134235.1, on the reverse strand, counting down.
CCATGAGGGCTAGAAACTTACTTTATAAATAAAAATAACAACCGTAAGATTCTCACATAATCACAGGATTCCAGGAGCTGAGGTTTAAATATAATACCACATATTGTGAGACACACAATAAAGCAGAGAGTTAGTAACTGTGACCCAAAAATCCTTTAATGCCGACTGGCAAGGAGATACAGAGTGGTTACAGGCCTCTTATGGGTCTGGTATGTATATTCTAGTTCACCAGAGTGACATATGAGGTCTTGACTAAAAGCTTGCATCACTTTAGCCATCAAAATAATTTTTTTTAAGTCTGTAGGTACGGATCGTCAGCAAAGGTGAAAAATAGGTTTTCTATTAGATGAGATATGCTTATTCATCTGTCTGTAAACAGAGAATTTTCTCATTCATAATGGTTTTCATATCATCAGCCTGAACCAAATGCAGATGAAGGACTGTAAAAACTTCAGAGAGGAACTAACAGAGAAACAGCAGGGAAAGAAGAACTTTATCTGGAGGGGCGCTTTAAAGGTTTGTTAGATAAGAATTGGAGGCGGGAGCAGAGAAGATGCCCAGGCAGCCTTCACTGATGAAGTAAAAAGACAGAAGTTTTGCTTCATGAAAAAGGGATCTCAGACGGCCCTGGTTGAAAATGCTAAAGAGAACTTTGGGTGAAATAAAACTTCTTCAGACAGGAGGTGAACCTGTTGGTTAAGTTTAGTCTGTAGAAAGCATGATATTGTTTTATATGTAACCATTTGTTTCCAGTATTCTTGCTCACAATTACTAGAATCTTGAATCTTTGATAATAAACTTATACTTGTTTTCACTATAAACCTACCTATGAACTGTGTGTTAAGCAAAGTGCTGGTCCCAAGTTAAGTTCCCTCTAAGCTGTGCAGCCGAGGGAGAAGCGCCTCCCCCTTCCCCCTCCCGCCCCAGCCCAGGTGCTGCTGCAGGGAGAGAGAGCTGGAGGGAGTCCTCTCTCCCCACCGTAGCCCCAGGGAAGCCTGCACCCCCGGCTGGAGCCCTCCCCCCCCCAACCCAACCCTCTGCCCCAGCCCTGAGCCCCCTCCCACACTCCAAACCCCTCGGCCCCACCCACGCCACACGTTACCTCCATATTGGTGCACATAAAATTAATTCCACACATGCGTGGGAAAAATTAGAGGGAACACTGGGACTCACTCCTAAGCAGAATCTTACAAGCTGCTGTGTTCTGTTCCTTTGGGACAGCAGACCTGGTAATTCTGTGAGTGTTCACTGAATAAGGGGCTGGATGCTGCAGGGAACACTTTGAGGATATGGGGTTGGAGTATGCCTATTGCTACCTGTACAGAGAGAGGGAGGCCTGGAAGGTAGTGCTTGTGTTGCCAGAGGCTGGTGGATTTAGGGAGCTGATCCACTGCAGGCACAGGTAAGGCTGCCTCATATTAAGGGCCGGTGGTGGTGAGGTGCAGCCTGGGATCCCTGGGAAGTGTCACGGTAACAGTAATACTGGAACTGAGAGTTTATCAGGTTGACAGCCCTGCAGAATGTAACCCGCAAACCAGGAGCAACAGCAAGTGTACATTTCTCCACAGCGCTCCCCTCATAGGCTCAACCATGAGTTGGAGGAACCACAATAATTGCTTAAGATCATTTAAACTCTCGCCATTCTGCTATGACTGGGTGCTAACCAACACCAGCTGTATGGATAGAGCTTTTGGGGCTTGCTCGGAGACCACTAAACTCATTTTGCACAGACCAAACAGCCATCAGATGGTAACGGTTGTCATTAGATGAAAGGTACTTTCTTGGGAAGGGTTCCAACCTAGAGGCAAAAGGCTACATCTCCTATTACCAACACTCCGAGCCACCCTCTCTGCCTCAAAAAACAAAACAGGACAAAATAAAAACAAAACTTTTAAAAAAATCCCCATGAAGTTAATATTTCTGGCATACATTAAGACTAGTCAGAAATGTGCATTCTGCACAGTAATCATCAGCCTCTCACAGACTAGTCGTGGAAACCTACTGTATATATTGCTGCATTAAAATGGTTTGGCTATAACATTTAGATTGACAAAAGTATAGAATATGAACCAATTTTCCTTTTGAAATTGATGAAAACAGATTAGCATGTGTTTATCATATTTATCAATACTGAATCCTTAAGCTTTCCAGACACATCTCGCTCAATCTGAGCGCATATTTCTTTTCACTTTATTATTTTATTACTGCTTTTATGGTAGCACATCCAGACCCCAATCAGAATCGGAGCTCCACTTTGCTAGGTGCAGTACAGTTAGTCTGTAATTTCATTTTAAAGAAGAAACTGCAGACAACAGGTGAGTTACAATAGTGATTCACCTTCTACACATATGGTACATATACATGCATATTGTTATTAAAGGCTTCACATGCTGGATATTGTTCTTGCAGTCCTTCCAACAGTACAGCTTGCTTATGCTTATGTAGCCCTTATCTCAGACAGGCTTTTTAAAAAATACTTATATAATTTCTATTGCCACAGAACAAAAAAGTCTGAAAACACTTGTATTTGTAAAATAAATGGGTAAAAGAAATAAAGAAGACACGTAGTCTCTTTGATGCCAAAATCAGAAAGAAAAACATCAGCTGTTATCCACTGGCCATGACATGTTTTCTTTCACACTTTTTCTCCCCTTAGACTCACACTTCTGAAATACACTAAAGAGAAGAAAATATTTTGGGTTGAAGACGACCAGTGAAAAAAACAAAACAAAATGATTTTTGGTGGGAATTAAATACAAAAGTCTTTGTCTCCCTGCAATTAATAGCAAGATTCTACTTTACACCCATCATTAATTTTTGATAATAATGAGCACACAGAAAATCATCATTGCCCGGCAACCAAATCACAAAAATATGTGACAGCAAAAAATAAAAAGATTAACTATGCATTGTAGATACCAGTATTACAGCTATGAAATGGATGGAAGTCAGATGTGCCATATGGTGTGGGGGTGTGGGCAGAAACAATTTATTAGGATTAAATTTTATATTGTTTAAGGTAGACAGACTTCAGAACATAAACACTAACTGACCAACAATTAATTTTACGAATGAAACTGGTCAAAAGCTAACTGAACTCTCACTGTGCTTTTATCACAACTCTTACTTTTTTTTTTTCCAACTCAAAATTAATTACTGCATGTCATGTACATAATACCCCCTAGCTGGTAGTTGGGCTCGCCTAGCCCATGATCTTTTCCCATAGTAAGGTAGAGAACTAAATCTCATCACCTGGAAAACATCAGCTGGACTACGTTTTCTTTCAAAAAAGAATATGAGTACCATGTTGTCCTCCCTTTCATCTTAAAGAATCAGTGACATAAAGGGCAGTTCAGAACTTTGACCTACCGACTGTGCATATAGCATGCTCACACAAACCCAATTCCCAGGGGGACCTGGATTTCACGCACGATGTGTCTTTGCTCCTTTCAGTTAGCAGGCACTATAAGGAAATTACTTATTTGCTATGTGAGCGCTTCAGAAAGCAACATTCCTAAAGATTTCAACCTCCTGCCTATGTGCATGAATAAACCAAAGCAAGACAGTGAACAAAATCACACTGCAAACGGCCGAGAACCAGAGACTTGGATTTGTTTATGCAGCCTCACCCAAGAATAGAGCTGATCAAAGGATTAAAAAAAAGTTTAGCGAAAATGTCACTGAAATACTCTTACACTTCTTTTTTGGTCAAAGTTTGAAATTGACAAAAACAAAAATGGAAGAAAAATTGCATTTGGAAAATGCCAACCAATTCTGCCCAGGAATAGCTCTGGTGTTAATATTCTGAAATGATCTATTGGGGCCATTCCAGACTGAGTGGAAAAACTGCTGGTAGTGCGATCAAAGGGACAGTATGAATGAAATGTAATCACTGTTTCAAAGGAGAGTGTGTGATTCAATGGGATAGGTCACAAAATGGGGAATCTGGAGACCTGTGTTCTATTCCCTATCTGATCTTGGCCAACTTACTTAACTTCTCTGCGCCATATGTTTCCTCATCTTTCAAAATGGGGGGTGCTAATGCTCACCTACTTTGACATCTATGGATAAAATGTGCTCTCTGAGTGCTAAATATTATTACTACTATATTTATTATTATTATTATTATCCTATTAATATCTGGTGAGGTTTAAGTTTGGTGAAGTTTAAGTTACTTTTAAGTTCATTTGACAGTATCCTAAGTGACCTTTTATTTTTTCTTGTTTGAATTCCACTCTACATATTCTTCAGAGATTTACATTTATGTCTTCTCCTTCCTCCATCAATTTTGCTTTTCTGTCCCTTAACAATGATCACTGGGGGGGGTCCAATTCAGAGATGGCATGTAAGTTAAATCAGTGGCTCTCAAAGCTGGTCCACCGCTTGTTCAGGGAAAGCCCCTGGCGCGCCGGACTGGTTTGTTTACCTGCCGCGTCCGCAGGTTTGGCCGATCGCAGCTCCCACTGGCGCGGTTTGCCGCTCCAGGCCAATGGGGGCTGCGGGAAGCAGCGCGGGCCAACCTACATGCTAGTCACCCTTCCCGCAGCCCCCATTGGCCTGGAGCGGCGAACCGCGGCCAGTGGGAGCCGTGATAGGCCGAACCTGTGGACGCGGCAGGTAAACAAACCAGTCCGGCGCGCCAGGGGCTTTCCCTGAACAAGCGGCGGACTGGCTTTGAGAACCACTGAGGTAAATGTCAGTAAGGAGGTGTCAGTAGGCATCAGGGAATTTTAAGGGTACCTACGATAATCCATGAAGATTGATGTTGTAAATTATATACTGAGGAGTTGGAAGAAAAGCATGTATAAGTTAAAGTAGCTCCCATCAACTCACTCCTTCTAGCCCCTTGGCAAGTAAGCTGCACCAGTTTACAGGTCACATCTGTGTTTGACCACAGAAGTGCATTTTCCACTTTCATTTTCACGCAAAGTATCTAAACAGCATCTCCCTCCGTCTCTTAATGCACTTAGAAGTGTAAATTTTAACCCAGCCAGTGAATCAGAAATGTTAGTGCCATGGAAGCATGGCTGCCAGCGCTTAGCTCAAAGGAAGTGCAGCGTTTCAGGGTAAAGCAGATATCTCTGTATACGAAGTCTCATTTCACACTGCAATATTGGTTGGCCAATCGTAACCACAAACATGCGGCGAATACAGATTTAGGGATTTTTACCATGATATGGGAGGCAAACCTATGTAGACAAAGGATAACAACATTATACAGAAAACAGGGCAAAGTTCACAAAGTCTCCCTCTCACTATGTAAACAATAAAACCAAATCTTCTGTGTTCCCATACTATTCCTCATAGGCTCAATATGACAGAGGTAGAAATTTACAGATGAGATTATTACATAGAAACTACAATTTACATGACACTGGCAGTAGCTCATATTTTCACACTAAGGTAGACACTGTTGAGTTTTCTGACTCATACAGTAAAAAGAAGGGCCAAAATTAACATGGGTGCCTAAAATAGACTCCTAAATCCACACTTAGGCACTTTAAACCAGTGGCTTGACTTTCAGAGGTGCTAAATAACCACAGATCCCATAGACTTCCATGAGGGCGTTGGGGAGCTGAGCACCTCTGATAATCAGCTTACACACCTGTCCAACCGCAGATTTAGGTAACTAAGGGCTTGTCTACACTGGCAGTTTACAGCACTGCAACTTTCTCAGTCACGGGTGCGAAAAAAACACACCCCTGAGTGCAGCAAGTTTCAGCGCTGTAAAGCACCAGTGTAGACAGTACACCAGCGCTGGTAGCTACTCCCCTCATGGAGGTGGGGTTTAGCCCTTTAGTGTTGCCAGGGTAGACTAGCTCTAACTCTAAATATTCAAAGATTGAACATTTTGGCCCGACAGTCAAATCATACAGGCAATGAGGTCAACCGCAAAAGACTTCAATAGGAACAAGATTGGGCCCATGTGTGTCTGAGCCAGTCTTAATGTAACACACATATTATACTTGCCTATATTAAATTAATGCCGTCAATAAAGTAAGCCATCTTATGCACATTCTTTGTCTTTTAGCATTTGTTCTTTAGACTAACAGTTCTACTGTTGATCTCTCTTCATTCACAGTTGAAGTAACCAATCCTAAGAATATAAACCTACTTGTCACTAGCACTGATGTTTTAAAGAGGGTACATCAAGGGATACTTTATTTTTAAAACATCTACTTCTCCTGGTCTTCAGAAAAATATTTGAATATTTCAGAAACAAAAAACCCATGTGCACCCGTGCTAAATTCTGTCACCCGTCTTAGCCTGCACCGCACCAGAGATGTAAACCAAAGTACTAAAAGTTAGGTCCAAGTAACACCTTGCTTAGAACACTGAAAACACAATGTAAAGTTCAGTGACCTCAAAACCAGACTGAAGTTGCTGTTTCCCACTGGACATGCATACTACAAAATGAAGTTTTGGAGACTGGCATTTCAGCTGAGTTTAAGGTACTTGTGAACAATCTCAGAGGAGGAAATAATGAAACCAATAGTTCCTCTCGAATCCATGTACTAAGCAGCAGAGTCCATGCGTAAGTGTCTTAACTTTCTCCACATTTATTCTGTGCTCTAAAGAGTCAATTTTCAGAATGACTTGTTTACTGCTGATGACTCAAGTTCAGTATCAGCATCTTGGCAAGAGGGATTTGAATGAAACAAAGCTCCTCATAAAGTGAACTGTGACTCATTTACTTCTCCCACTCATGATGCAGACAGTCTCTCTGTCAGGTCTTCCAAAAATATGTGAAGAGACAAAGGATTTTGCTTTGGATGGAGAGAGTAAAAATGTACTCACATAAATCAGATTTACTTAACAGCTTAATGTACATTAATGAACTAAAAATATATAACTGAGGAACAGATTTCTTTTCTTGTATTATCTATTTAACCTCATTTGTAGTTTAGAAAGCTAATCAAAAACATTATTGGAAGAAAACTGCTAAACTGAACTGTTCAGAAAACAACTGGATTTAAATACTATCATTACAAACAGTACAGTAAGTTATAATATTGCTCAAGGGCCTTCATGGAAAATAGATTATAGCTCAAAGGTTTCAGTGATAATTTTATCCACATTTTGCTGTCCTTTACACACACAGAGATACATTTTGTTCTTCTAAGTTACATTCAAAGCATAAAATGGCTGTATTTCAGTGATAGGTGAAGTGGAGTGTTCCTTTAATATTTGTAGTTTGTAATATGTTTTAAGGTTTCCAAAAGGTGCTTCCTAAACCAACCAATAAAAAAAATCTTTTAACAGGTGACACTACTGATGGATTATATTGTCAAAAAGAACAGAAGTCCTTGTGGCACCTTAGAGACTAACACATTTATTAGAGCTTTCGTGGGCTACAGCCCACTTCATTGGATGCATAGAATGGAACATATAATAAGAAAATATATTTATATATATACACACATACAGAGAAGGTGGAAGTTGCCATACAAACTGTAAGAGGCTAATTAATTAAGATGAGCTATTACAGTTTGTATGGCAGCTTCCACCTTCTCTGTATGTGTATATATATATATCTTCTTACTGTATGTTCCATTCTATGCATCCGATGAAGTGGGCTGCAGCCCACGAAAGCTTATGCTCTAATAAATGTGTTAGTCCCTAAGGTGCCACAAGTCCTCCTGTTCTTTTTGCAGATACAGACTAACACGGCTGCTACTCTGAAACCTATATTATCAAACCTAACAATATTTTATCTAACATAAATAAAAGAAGTTGCTTGGGATTTTTAAATTATTTCTGCTCCTACATAATGAACTTCTTGTTACTCATTTAAAAATAACAATTTCATGTCTGTTTTACGTACAGTTTTATATATTTTAAAGCAGCTAAGTCAATCATTAATCTTTTTAGGCAGAAAAGAACTCCTGGTATATTCTTTCTCTCTCCATCCTGAACCGCAAAAGCCTTTATGATCAGTTTTCCTACTTACCTTCTGGACTCAAAGATTTCTGCACATTTTTTCAAAATCCAAAATATGCCTGGATCTCATAAAAAGTAGCCTAATTTAGGCCAGTGAAAACAAAAAACTCCATGGAATTCCATATCCCTGACTCAAGATTTCTCATATTCTGACAATCTTACTGGAAGGAGAAATTGCCATGCTCAGGGCTGGAAGCCAGTACCTATGGACGTTTTTGGTGAAGATGTAAATGCTTTAAGGAAAGAGAACTGTGTGGTCTACAGGCTTTTCAGAGCTCCCAAAGAATGGAATATTTGTGAAGCACTGCTTTTATGGCCGGGATTATTGTAAAGTAAACAGAGACGAGTTTAATGGCGAAGGTTTCCATTCTCAGTGTGAATGTTTATTTCATTATTTAAAGCTTTAACGAACACTTTATGTAATGAAAGCAATCATTGCCATTTTTGGAATTTTATGGCCGTTAGGACCCTTCATAATGTTGTTTTCCTTCCTTTATAAGGCTTATGGGGCTCCCTTGAAGTCTATATCCACTCTGCGGCTGCTGAAAGCTCATCTTTCATCTCTCCACTGGTTTTTCTGTTGCCCAATGGGCATTTGCCAGTTCTAGTTATGCTCTCTCTGTCACTAGCATATACACAATGCAGCAGTCACATCCTGTTAAAGATAACAATAAAATGTAATTCTGAAAAATATGTATACAAAAAAGGTAAAAATAGTCTTTATAATGTTATCTAATAGATGTGCTTTAAATTTCAAATTAGAAAATTCTCCCTAAAGTAAGACATTATACCAATAATTCTACTTAGTATTATTTAATATTTATATTCCATGCTAGTCAGACATCCCAATTAGGATTAGGATAGCAACGTGCTAGGTGATCTGCTAAACAGGTTTGTGATTTTCCCCAACCCTCCAAAAACTTACTGAAAAAATATTGCGAGGAGTGGGGGAGGGGAAACTGCTGGTTTTCTGAAACAAAACAGAAACACATTTGACTCACTTTGTAAGCATATTTATACCTCAAACCAAAAAAAGTTTTCATCTTGCCCAAAGTGAAAAGCTTGCAATACTGTAAATAAAATCAAGATTGAAGTGGCCAGTTTACGATCCAGCTCAGCATACTGTGTCTGCCCTTGAACACACTTTTAACTATTAGCTTTTTCAGTATTTCACCTGTTACAAAGTTTGGACCAAATCAATCCAAAGATGATAAAACCATGCTGGGCTGATGCTGAGATGACTGCAAGTCATTTGCAAATTGACAAACTTCTGAATTCAACTGCCTTGTCATCCCTGATTTTACTTCCACAATTTTCTACCCTTATGATGCAATACAATGTGATGCAGGCTCCTTCACAGACGGATTCGGGGTAGAAGTCTGGATCTACTATTTTTAAGCACGGGAAGAGAAGGAATAACCTCAAGAATATGTTCAATCAGCCATGCTTCAGCTTTTCTTGTACTGGGTTCATCATATGACTTTTATTTGAGATCAGTCATATTAGGAAAGTAAAGGAAAGATTTCACAGCTTCTCTGAATCATTTTGTTATTTTGTCTTCATGTGGTTTCAAGTCTTTGTTGATCTGATCAAGCCAAAATTTCAAAGATTGTAACAATAGTGTCATCAGCATGTCATGTCAAGTCCCCCCAAAACCTCCTTCAATTGCTTTAGTATATTTAGTGCCTCTCTGTAGGCTGCCTTGTGCATAAAAATGTGTCCTATGTTTTAATGATATGCTTCTTGTGCTCAGAGTAATCACCATGCTTATGATGGTGCAAATGTAGAAATGAAGTATTCCAAAATTTCACTGGGAACCTGAAGCATCACTCCTCCTTTGTGAAGCAGACAATTATAAGGCTGATAGTGGTTGTGGCAAAATGTAGAAGACCCGTAGGATGTTCTGGAACAGGAACTTAAATTATCATTATGGCTATGTTTGAAGACAATGATTACATAAAAATGTGTCACTTGGAAGATCATCAAACTCAATATCCTGCTTTTCCACTTTAGTAGACAGTTTAATTATGAGACATATTCCAGTTTGGAGAATTCAAAAGAAATGCATGAGCATGAGTCCCTCTCTCTACTTAACAACTCATGACAATATTTACAATTGTCTTTAGAAAATTTAGCTGTTTTCATAACTGAAGTCCATTCAGTTGCATGCTTTCTACCACATCCTTCAATTGTAGTCAATATGAGTCAGAAACTCCTATGTTGATTTTTGATAATCACTAAACAGCAATTACTTATTTGCCGTATTGATCAGCAGCTTTCATGTTTCCTACAGTTAGAATGAGAAACAACTATGTAGTAAATTCAACACTCTGAAGTCTGATGCCCTGTCAAGTCTCCATAAGTTTATGGATTCTAGTAAACAAGCCTCCTAATACTCATAACTCTACCCACTTCCCTTTCCAACATCTAATGACAATTGATTCTAATCCATGCCTCTCTGACCAATCAACATAGATGACACCCATTCCCCTTCAGGATTCTAGATAGTTATAGAACATTTTTATAATTTCTTAATAGGCCGAGGAAGCAAAGACAAAAACAAAAATATCTTCCCTTTTAGATTTATTTAAATTTTCATTCACAGGTTGTAAGTAAGTAGAGCCTAATTTTTTAGTTTAAAAAAACCTTTCTAATATAGTATATTCACAGAAGCATGTAATTCTTTGTTAAAAAATGAAACAGATGAAAGGAAAAAACTTTCTGGGTTGGAGGAGTTTTTTTCTGAAAAACTTTTGCTTTCACAAGACTCATACAAACATATAGAAAGAGCCAACCCCTGACCCAAAAAGCTTATGGTCCAAAAAAGCTAAATATATATTATTGTGTTGTCCTTCTTCTACCTCTCAAATAACTGGAAAATAATTATAAAGTTCTATTAAATATCAAGATAATATATTTGGAGTAAAAGCTATAATGAATGTCTATATAAAGACATTTACAATACTCTTATTGAACTATATCAGGGGTTCTCAAACTGGGGGTCCGGACACCTCTGGGGGTCGCAAGGTTATTACATGAGGGGGTCGCGAGCTGTCATCCTCCACCCCAAACCCCGCTTTGCCTCCAGCATTTATAATGGTGTTAAATATATTTTAAAGTGTTTTTAATTTATAAAGGGGGGGGGGAGGTTGCACTCAAAGGCTTGCTATGTGAAAGAGGTCACCGGTATAAAAGTTTGAGAACAACTGCACTATTTGATAATAAAGTACCTCAGACACTTAATATATCCCAGAAATTTGAAATATTATGCTTAAAAACAATCACTATTGTCATTTCTGCAGTTGAGACTTCAGCGAATAGGAGTTCCACATCGATAGTAAAATATCCTAAAAACATATTCATGTTGTTTTACCATTTGTTCTGAAAAGACCTTAGACTTAGACCTTAGACGAATTAGACCTTAGATGACTTAGATGAATTAAACACACATCATCCGGTTATTCAACTCCACTCCAAAAGTATTAGTAAAAGAATGGGAAGACCAATAGGCGCTCACTGTTCTCCTGTGAAGTAAACCAACTGTTTATGAATTACTGAATAGCTACAGCTTTTGCTTTAAGATCTCCTAAAACCAAAAGGTGATCAGGTCCTAAACTCCCATAAGATCCACAAAACAGTAACTCCAAGAAAAAGCATTAGAGACCTTCAGTGATCTCAATACACGATGAATATGCCCGTCTTCTACAGCTTTCACAACATTTGACAAATCCACTCTCTTTTTGGTGCAGCACCTCCAGAGATTCATAAAAGGTCCATGACATTATTATAGACCCAATGTGACAGCTTATGCTGCAGTTACTGGACAGCAGCTGTTCTCATTGGAGGCATTACCCTCTGGTGATTCTCAGATATGGAACTTGTGGAAGGCTAACTCTGTGCTCTGTTTGGGCACAAAATGCTGCAATAATTCTGAAAATGAACTATAAACTCTTATCTCTTCCATGTTTTGTGATTTATTATTTTTCCCAAATTCCAAATTACTGTACACGACAATATTATTGATCGTTGTTGTGGTAACTCAGATGCTTTGTATATATTTCTCTTCCTTCTATCACTTGTGATTGATTGATTTATTTTGCAATTAGATTTTTTTAAATTCTGTATTGTTTTCTTATCTATTTTTACTCAGATTTCAAAAATCAATACTAACATCACAGAAGAGGAAACAAACCCTGCTGCAATCTTTTCAAGATTTTTAACAAACACCATTCTTTTCCAAAACATCCCATGATTAAATTGTGACTGAACTTAACATTAAAGACGCAACGCAACATCTGTACCTGAAAAGGTGAAAATGTTATAGCAAAATAAAAACAAAGGGTTTTTCTTTACATTGCGTCTCTTCCACTTGTCAATAAATGAAAATCACATGGAAAAGAAAAGGAGGACTTGTGGCACCTTAAAGACTAACACATTTATTTGAGCATAAGCTTTTGTGAGCTGTAGCTCACTTCATCAGATGCATTCGATGAAGTGAGCTGTAGCTCATGAAAGCTTATGCTCAAATAAATTTGTTAGTCTCTAAGGTGCCACAAGTACTCCTGTTCTTTTTGCAGATACAGACTAACACGGCTGCTACTCTGAAACCATGGAAAAGAAAGACAGTGCCAATGCACCAATGGTAATAAACTCTATACATATAGGCATTTGTCCCGTAAACGGCAGATATTATTCCTCACCATGATAAATCTGCTTTAGTCACAAGAAGGGATGGCAGCTTTGACTAAGTAAAGGTTCTGAGAAATAGCCTATTTGCCTATAACAATGTCAGCCATTCTGAACACACACTTCTCTACTATGAACTTCAGTGCCACAAGCCAGCTAGCTAGTTAATACAAAACGTTGCTAATTCATACTATTGGAGGGATACCCATTTTGAATTACTGCATTTTGTGAATCAGCAAGGAATGGAAAAAACAAGGTGGGCTGGAGCGGATGGGACTATCAGCAATGCTGCATTACAATTAACTGTGTTCACTTATTTTTGACAACTGAAGTTTACTGTGCTAGTAAATTGCACAACATTATATTTTGTGAAGTAATGAGAGCTTTCTCTTCACCACTTTATTAAATCTTGGCTAAGAATTCACAACATATCCTAGTTTTCTGTAACTATATAAGAAATACTGTGATTTTGGCATAATTTAAATGTCACACACACACCCCCACCCCCCCCACACACAAAACAAAAATAAGTATTATATAGGGATCAGTTTTCAAACTTGGACACTGAAGCTAGGATGTCCAGTCCAGCATTTGTGTGTTCAAATAGTTGTTTGGTACCTATGAACTGATCACAGTGCCCAAAGGCAGAGTTAGGCACTGTAATTTTGACAAGTTTTAATACAAAAATACCTTCTAAGGTCCTAATTCTGCAAGCTGATCTACACAGACAGGTGCTTTTGCTCAAACAGAGCCCTTTCTAGGCACGTCACACTCCTATTTCCTTATTTCCACTCTTCTTCTGAATTTGTTTTTAAAATACCTTGATTTATTAATTCCTTTCTTTTTCAGAATCTTCCCTCCTTCTACATGGACTTTAGTTATCACTATGCCTTTTTAAAGTCTACTCAGATAGATTTCAGAGGCTATTTCCGCACTCCCTTGACTCTCCTCGGATACTAGTCTGCTAGAAAACATTGTTCTAAATCGAATTTTGCTTCACATTTGTGGCCATGGCCTGTCTGATCACCGTGGGAGTGGGTTCAGAATTGAACGCTCTGCAGCAATAGCACTGCATAAAGTCTTTAACTACTTGGTTATTTCACATTCATAAGGCTCATCATCTCTTTGAATTTACCTTGATTTACCAACTGCACGCTTCGATATCCCTCATCATAATGTTCTCATTGTTTTCCATGTCAGGTCTTGCCCTGCAGTTGCTTGCGTCAGACCTTTCCAACTACTTCTTCTACTGTAGGTAATTTGTAATCGTTAACTCCCCTGAGTCGACCGGGTCCCTTCAGGGTTCTGATCTGGTGTCACTGCTACTGTACTTTCTCTTTGTTCACCATGTGGATAAAGGTATCATTTCTTATAATGACGAGGCATAAATGTCTGTTTCTGATTCCTACCCTCAATAGGTTTCACCTATGCTGTCTGTTATCATTTGCTTGTCTGACGACATGTCATGAATGAGTCTTCAATTTTGTGTGGTGAATATTGAAAAGATAACTACACCCTTTTCTTTTCTTTTTTTTTTTTAAACAAAAGATGCCTCTATGTTTTCAGTGTTCAGCGGGTAACCGTGGCGTGGAACCTGGACGTCCTTTACAATCAAAGATCACAAGGTGCTGCTTTTGGCACAGCCAGTGGGACGACACAGATGCTTCAAGTTCCCCATCTGTAAAATGCGGATAATGATGCTCACCACCTCTGCAAAGCTCTTTGAGATCTCCGGATAAAAAGCACTATGCAAGAGAGAGGTATTCGTTTTTACTGTTAAGTGTTTGCAAGATTAGAGCCAATAGTTAGAAACATAGGAATTGTCATACTGGATTTAGTCCAGTATCCTGTCTCTGACATTGGCCAGCAGCAGACGCTTCAGAGGAAGGTGTAAAAATCCTGCAGCAGGCAGATGTGGGATAATCTGCCCTCTCACCCTCTGCCCCTTGGTAGGTCTCATCCTGCTCTCTAATAGTTAGAGATTGGCTTAAACCCTGCAGCACGAAGTTTTATGGCCTTTCCAAAATTTTAGTAAGTATTAACAAAAATATCTTGAATTATAATAGTTATCCATATAAATGTGCTATCCCTTTTTGAATCTTGCTAAATTCTTGGCCTCAACAACCTCCTTTGACAAAGAGTCCATCGTCTAATTAGGCATTGTGTGAAAAAGTATTTTCTTTTATCAGCTTTGAATTTGCCAACTGTTTATTTCATTGAATGGAACAGGGTATTAGACAACAATGTGGGTGAAGTAATATCTTTTATTGGTTCATGGGCTGGAGAGCCGGGGCCTAGACCAGCCCTGATTACATGATGAGCGACATCTGGATTGCATCAGGTAACCCCAGGGTAAAAGGCAGGAAGTTGCATCAAAAGGGGGAAGCTCTGCACGCTCCAGCTATGTCTGTAGACATTGCAAGAAGGCTTCTGCAGGGCCCTGAGTCAGCATGGGAAAAAACTGAAGATGCAGGAGAGAGTGGGAGAAAGCTCTCCAGGTAGGGCTACCCTGGAAAGATCCTATCCAAGCAGGGGACAGACTGTATAGTGCAGTAGGGATGAAAACTCTGAGTTTCTCTTTTTCGTTAATCAGCAGAAAGACACTGAACTGCTGGGGCATAGAGGACTAGTATGTATCGGAAGACTAAATAAATGGTACCTGTTGTGGGGACTGTTTGAGCCACCTTTGAACTGAGAATACTTAGAGGGCCCTGAAGATGGGGAAACAGAGGCAGGGTGCTGCAGAGTGTCCTCTGGCCATGAGAGGGTGCTTAGGAGGTGACTGGATGGTATTAAATTCCACTTGTTCTTGTGCTGTGAGACAAGGAGAACAGAAGTCTCTGATCTACTCTCTCTATACCATTCATTGTTTTACGTACTTTTATCATGTCGCTTCTCATTAGTCTCCTTTCTAAGGCAAACAATCCCAATCTTTTCAAGCTTTCTTCATCTGAGAGTGTTCTCAAGCCAATGATCATTCTCATCACTCTTCTCTGAACCTCCTTCTGCAGTATCCTTTTTGAGTTGTGGCGGCTAGTCATACACACAACATTCCAAATGTGACTGCACCATTGATTTATATAAAGGTATTATATTTGCTTGTCTTAATCTCCATCCCATTCCTTATGCATCCTACAGGCTTGCTTGATTTTTTGACTATAGTTGCATATTGAGATGAGATTTTCACTAAACTATCTACAGTGACCCTCAGGTCTCTTTTTTTTTTTTTGATTGGCATTCAGTGTTTTTGGGAGCCATCTTTAGCCTAGAGTTTAACATCTGATTATAAACTCCAGGAAACTGGGATTAACAACATTTGCCTGACATAATCCAGCGTGCTGTATAATATAGTGTGTTCAGTGTTTGTCTGAATCTGAGTCTAAAGGCTGTTCTTGAGACAAAGTATTTTTATACACCCTGACTCATAAATTCTGTAATAGCTTACCTAAAAAATATAATCACGTTAGAACACTTCCTGTGTACGTCACATACATCACAGCACATGCGTACCTGCCCTATGCAGATCTACAATATCTTCTGTAAACTAACTTTACAAAATACTTTTCCCACGGGGCTTATAATGTCAGCAGCACCTCTGTGTCATCATTACGTTTAAATGGCTTAATTTATTTTTTTTTAAACACTTGATGTTCTTACAGCATCCTCTGCTTTCCTATGCCTCCCAGACCTCTGATATTGAACAGCAATAATAAGGAAACCCTTTCTGTTTGAGATACAGGCATGCTGCTATTTCTTCAGTACTTCAGAGTTAGAAGCCATGCAACTCCAAAACACTTATCTTATTGAAGCAGGGTATTTTGACCACCTTTACATACTTTGCTAAATAGACATGAGTGATGCTCAGACGAGCACATACAGTTTCAGGTTATGCACACATCCACTATTCAAATCCCAGAAAATGAAAATATAAATGAAAGAGACAGCTGCAAGTCCAAGATGGGAGAAATCACGTCTACTTTCTAATAGGCATCAATCGGCTTTGGATTTTTAGAAAAGCAAACTCAGGTTGAAAAGTTTTCTTTAAAACAAACTAGTAAATGTACCCAAACCTCTATCCAAAGAGGAGGAAAAATATTTGTTAGTAGCTTTTTAGACATAGTTACTATCGTACAATAATTTTAAGAAAATACCAACAATTAGACCAGACAGTACAAACAAGAAAATAAGTGGGGATAAATAATTGTAGTAGAAGTTCTGTTTGCACACAGTATCTATTAGAACTCTTTATTTGGCTTGGTCTTTACATTGTTATATCTTTCTTGAATATTTGTCCTATTCAAATACTCCTCAGACTCCTTTGCCAAAAAAGTGTTTCAACTATAAGAAATATTTTCTCTTTTATACTTGTAAAATGCTGACAAGGATGTAAACATGTAGCTCAGAGGATATTTAAGTTTCATATGGAAACTATTTTCCTTGCAATAATGGAGACAACTTCAGCTAGAGACTGACTGAATAAATGAAAAACTCTGGCAAATTCAAGTATACATATGTTACGGTGTGAGCGTGGGCATCTCAGAATCCAACAGTCCAACAATGCTTATAACACAACTTTTCACAGTACCACCGTCCAAAATCACTGTTCTAATAGGACAGGGCAGTACTGAAAATGTCGCTTTGCTGATGTTATGACAATCCAGGGTTGACCACATCCCAGAGAAAGTACTTCCAAGAATAAGGTCCTGGTGTGGCAGTATGGCATACCTGTGGCTCTGTTAGGGCCCCCTGAAAATACTATCACATGGGAGTTAATAAGAGGAACAGCATGAACAAGGATGAAATAGAATGTAATTCTAAATTTTCAAAATACACTTAACAATTTTTACATTTGAGTTGAGTCTCTCTCTCTCTCTCTCTCTCTCAAAAAAAAATCTATAAACCCATCTACTCTATCAGCACATACACATATGCTGTTCTGTTTATATTGAACTCACTCATGATTTTAGACTATGAGTTCTTCACAGCAGGATTTAGTACCATAGAAGAATAGAGATCGTAGGGATCTCTAGAGGTCATATAGGCCAGCCCCTTTCACTGAGGGAGGAATAAGTATACCTAAACCATCCCTGAGACAGGTGTTTGTCTAATCCTGCAAGACCCCACTTGATATGTCCTCCCAGGATGATAGCAAACCATTGTTATCCGTGTGCTTGATTGTTTGAAAAGTGTGAATTGGGAGTGCTTTGTTCCAGGTGAGCCGGGAGTGGGCCTGACTGTTATAAAAAGCCAGTCAGCTGTGAACCAGCTGAGCAGCGAACAGCGGAGAGGCTAATAGAGGGAGTTTGCCTGGGGAGAGCCCCCTGAGGCTTTCATCTTGCAGGCTTCTCTGAGTAGTTACTACAACACCTGAGGAAGCTCTTAGAAGGAAGGTAATATGGATGGTGAACATTCAGCTGTTACCTGCACAGGATGTGCCATGTTTGTCTTTCTTCCACAGGACCAAAGCAACTTTGTCTGTACAAAGTGCAAGCTGGTCTCCATATTGGAAGAGGAGGTTCAAGGTCTGAAGAAACAAGTATCAACCCTGTGTTGCATAAGAGAAACTGAAGATTTCCTGGACAGATGTCAGGATATGCTTCTAGGGACAACATTCTGAAGATTCAGAGCAGGCTGCGCAGCGGGGACAGAAAAACGGTGAAGAAATTTGGCAGCATGTGACCTCTAGAAGAAGAAAGGGGAGCGTCCATGTACCAGCAATGCAGATACAGGTAAGCAACCGTTTTCATGTTCTCTCCACAGGTACTAATGCGGAGAGTGGACTAGATGATAATCTGAGGGAAGGGAGCAGAAGGAGACTCCACTGATTGGAAGGCATGAGATGCACTGTCCTAGGGATGGGGGTTCCACGACCACTGCTCCCAAGAGAAGGAGGCGGGTGGTGGTGGTCGGGGAATCCCTCCTCAGGGGGACTGAGTCATCTACCTGCCGCCCCAACCGGTAAAACTGAGAAGTCTGCTGCTTGCCAGGAGCTAGGATTCACGATGTGACGGAGAGACTGCTGAGACTCATCAAGCCCTCAGACTGCTACCCCTTCCTGCTTCCCCATGTGGGCACCAATGATACTGCCAAGAATGACCTTGAGCGGATCACTGCAGACTATGTGGCTCTGGGAAGAAGGATAAAGGAGTTTGAGGTGCAAGTAGTGTTCTCGTCCATCCTCCCCGTGGAAGGAAAAGGCCCGGGTAGAGACCGTCGAATCGTGGAAGTCAACGAATGGCTACGCAGGTGGTGTCGGAGAGAAGGCTTTGGATTCTTTGACCATGGGATGGTGTTCCAAGAAGGAGGAGTGCTAGGCAGAGACGGGCTCCACCTAAGGAAGAGGGGGAAGAGCATCTTCGCAAGCAGGCTGGCTAACCTAGTGAGGAGGGCTTTAAACTAGGTTCACTGGGGGAAGGAGACCAAAGCCCTGAGGTAAGTGGGGAAGTGGGATACCGGGAGGAAGCATGAGCAGGAGAATGCAAGAGGGGAGGGCTCCTGCCTCATACTGAGAAAGTGGGACAATCACCAAGTTATCTTAAGTGCCTATACACAAATGCAAGAAGCCTGGGAAACAAGCACGGAGAACTGGAAGTCTGGCATAGTCAAGGAATTATGATGTGGTTGGACTAACAGAGACTTGGTGGGATAACTCACAAGACTGGAATACTGTCATGGATGGATATAAACTGTTCAGGAAGGACAGGCAGGGCAGAAAAGGTGGGGGAGTTGCATTGTATGTAAGAGAGCAGTATGACTGCTCAGTGCTCCGGTATGAAACTGCAGAAAAACCTGAGAGTCTCTGGATTAAGTTTAGAAGTGTGAGCAACAAGGGTGATGTCGTGGTGGGAGTCTGCTATAAACCAGGGGAATGAGGTGGATGTGGCTTTCTTCTGGCAACTTATGGAAGTTACTAGATCTCAGGCCCTGGTTCTCATGGGAGACTTCAATCACCCTGATATCTGCTGGGAGAGCAATACAGCGGTACACAGACAATCCAGGAAGTTTTTGGAAAATGTAGGGGACAATTTCCTGGTGCAAGTGCTGGAGGAGCCAACTAGGGGCAGAGCTCTTCTTGACCTGCTGCTCACAAACTGGGAAGAATTAGTAGGGAAAGCAAAAGTGAATGGGCACCTGGGAGGCAGTGACCAATGAGATGGTCGAGTTCAGGATCCAGAACAAGGAAGAAAGGAGAGCAGCAGAATACAGACCCTGGACTTCTGAAAAGCAGACTTTGACTCCCTCAGGGAACTGATGGGCAGGAGAACAACATGAGGGAGAAAGGAGTCCAGGAGAGCTGCTGTATTTTAAAGAATCCTTATTGAGGTGACAGGAACAAACCATTCCAATGTGTAGAAAGAATAGTAAATATGGCAGGTGACCAGCTTGGCTTAACAGTGAAATCCTTGCTGATCTTAAACACAAAAAAGAAGCTTACAAGAAGTGGAAGATTGGACAAATGACCAGGGAGGAGTTTAAAAATATTGCTCAGGCATGAAGGAGTGAAATCAGGAAGGCCAAATCACACCTGGAGTTGCAGCTAGCAAGAGATTTAAGAGTAACAAGAAGGGTTTCTTCAGGCACGTTAGCAACAAGAAGAAAGTCAAGGAAAGTGTGAGCCCCTTACTGAATGAGGGAGGCAACCTAGTGACAGAGGATGTGGAAAAAGCTAATGTACTCAATGCTTTTTTTGCCTCTGTCTTCACGAACAAGGTCAGCTCCCAGACTGCTGCACTGGGCAGCACAGCATGGGGAGGAGGTGACCAGCCCTCTGTGGAGAAAGAAGCTGTTTGGGACTATTTAGAAAAGCTGGACGAGCACAAGTCCATGGGGCCGGATGCGCTGCATCCGAGAGTGCTAAAGGAGTTGGTGGATGTGATTGCAGAGCCATTGGCCATTATCTTGGAAAACTCCATGGTGATCGGGGGAGGTCCCGGACAACTGAATAAAGGCTAATGTAGTGCCCATCTTTAAAAAAAGAGAAGGAGGAGGATCCGGGGAAGTACAGGTCAGTCAGCCTCACCTTAGTCCCTAAACTCGGAGGAGTGGTACATACGCTGGAGGATAGGGATAGGATACAGAGGGACCTAGACAAATTAGAGGATTGATGCCAAAACAAATCTGATGAGGTTCAACAAGGACAAGTGCAGAGTCCTGCACTTAGGAAAGAAGAACGCCATGCACCGCTACAGACTAGGGACCGAATGGCTAGGCTGCACTTCTTCAGAAAAGGACCTACGGGTTACAGTGGATGAGAAGCTGGATGTGAGTTAACAGTGTGTCCTTCTTGCAAAGAAGCTAACGGCATTTTGTACTGTATAAGGAGAGGCACTGCCAGCAGATTGAGGGACGCGATTGTTCCTCTCTATTCGACAGTGGTGAGGCCTCATTTGGAGTACTGTGTCCAGTTTTGGCCCCACACTATAAGAAGGATGTGGAAAAATTGGAAAACGTCCAGCGGAGGGCAACAAAAATGATTATGGGACTGGAACATATGACTTATGACGAGAGGCTGGGGGAACTGGGATTGTTTAGTCTGCGGAAGAGAAGAATGAGGGGGGATTTGATAGCTGCTTTCAACTACCTGAAAGGGGGTTCCAAAGAGGATGGATCTAGACTGTTCTCAGTGGTAGCAGATGACAGAACAACTCAAGTTGCAGTGGGGAAGGTTTAGTTTGGATACTAGGAAATACTTTTTCATGAGGAGGGTGGTGAAGCACTGGAATGCGTTACTTAGGAAGGTGGTGGAATCTCCTTCCTTTGAGGTTTTTAAGGTCAGGCTTGACAAAGCCCTGGCTGGGATGATTTAGTTGGGGATTGGTCCTGCTTTGAGCCGTGGGTTGGTCTAGATGACCTCCTGAGGTCCCTTCCAACCCTGATATTCTATGATTCTATTCTATGAGTCTTTGATAACTATTCTTTTAGTTTGGATTTTCAACCAGTTCACATACCTCATAGTAGTCTCCTCTAGACCACATTTCCTCAGTTTGCTTACGCCAATGTCATATGGGACTGTGTCAAAAACTTTACTAAGACCAAAATATATCCCATATATAGTGTTTCCCGATCCACTAGATCAGTAACCTCACAGAAGGAAATTAGGTTGGTTTGGCATGATTTGTTCTTGATAAATCCATGGCGGCTATTACATATTGCCTTATTATCCCTTAAGTTCTTGCAATTGATTATTTAAAAATTTGTTCCAGTATCTTTCCACATCAAAGTTAGTTTGAACTGTATCTAATTCCCTGGGTCCTCTTTATTCCCCTTTTGAAAGATAGGTACTATGCTTGCCCTTCTCTAGTTCTCTGAAATCTCACCTGTCCATGAGTTCTCAGAGCAAATCAATAATGGTTCCCAGATTGCTTCAGTATCCTAGGATTGTTTCATCAGGCCCACTGACTTGAATAAATCCAACTTATTTAAATAGCCTTTAACCTGTTCTTTTCTATTCTGGCTTGTATTCCCTCCCCCGGTTGTTAATATGAATTGGGTTAAGCAACTGGTCATAATTAACTTTTCTAGAAAAGAGTGAAGCAAAACAGGCTTTAAACACCTCCGCCTTCTTGATGTCATTCATTATTAGATCTCCTTTCCTGCTATATAGTGGGCCTACATTTTTCTTCATCTTTCGCTCACTCCTAATGTATTTAAAGAACCACTTCTTCTTGCCATTTATGGCACTTGCTAGATGTAATTCATTTTGTGCCTTAAACTTTCTGATTTTGTCTCTTCGTGCTTATGGTATTTTTTTGTTCTCATCATTAGCAACCTGTCCATGTTTTCACTGTTTGTAGGATTCCTTTTTGATTTTCAGGTCATTAAAGAGCTCCTGGTGGAGCCATATTCGCCTCTTACTTCCTATCCTTCCTTCGCATCAGGATAGTTTGCTATAGTACCATTAATATTGTCTTTTTCACAAACTGCTCACTCTCCTGAACTCTTTTGTCCCCTTAGATTTTCTTTTCCTGGGACATTACCTACCAGTCTCTGAGTTTTGTCTGCTTTTTTAAAGTCCATTGCCATTTGTTGTGGTACAGTCACCTCCTTTGCACCCCCTCGTTGCCTCAGCTCACACTACAGACAGCCTGCCTCAGTTTCCCCTCTTGGAGTGTTAAAATAAAACTTTGCCCAGGCTTTTTCTTGCTCAAAAATACTCCTCCTTGGGACTGGGTTTATTACTATAAAATAAACTGCAAATAAAACTGAAAATCCCAAACTAAGTCCATGCATAAGTACACACAACACAAGGCTTCTCTTCTTCCTGCAAGGCCTTCCTGCCTGGGACCTTTGCAGTCCCTCCTCTGCTTGGTCAGGGTCTCTTCCAGGCCTCTGCCTGCCGCAAGTTCTCTGATCTCAGGGTTTTCCTTGCAGGAGGCTTTCCTCACACTCTGCCACACCTTCCCGAGTGCCCCCAACCCCTTTCACTGCAACTTTCTGCTCCTTTTATACTGGAATCACTTGATTCCTCTCAGGTGGAGCTCATCCTGTAATCAAGATAGTCTTAGCCCCAGACATGCCACCACATGGGAAAAATCACCCTTTTTAGTCCGTAGACTGCTGCTGTCACTCCTTTCTTGCCTTAGAATCATGAAATTGTCATTTCATGATCTTTCAGCCTTCACCCTAAAGATTCACAACCAAATTCTCCCCGTTAATCAGAATCAGGTAAAAAATGGCTGCCCCCTGAATACGTCCTCCGCCTTCTGAACCAAGAAATTATTCCCACTACATCCCAAGAACTTATTGAACACTTTTGAGTTTTTCTCTATTATTTTTCCAACAGATGTCTGGGTAGGTAAAGTCTCCCATTACTATTGGGTGTTGTGTTTTGGATATGTCTCCTGCATGTTCTAGAAATACCTCATCTACTTGCTCCTCCTGATGCCTTGTTCTACAGTAGACCCCAACCATGACATTGCCCATGTTTTTTATCTTATTGTATAGCTCCCAGAATACTTAGTGCTGGATAGGTCATACAGATCTTAGCATAATAGGGCCCTGATTCTAACTGGGAGCCACTCTAAGATTGGTACCACCTCTTTCAAAAAATGTTTGTGATTAATTTGTAAGTCTGACCGCGTGTACATATTTATTTCTTAACCTCTCCATGCTCTATGTCAAACCGCTTTTTGAAAAGTCACAAGAGCTTGTGTAAATTAAGGCACTAATTAATAGCTTACTTCATAAGTCACACAATAGATATGTGTACATGAAGAGATTACAGCTAAATTCGTCTCTTGAGCACCTATTAAAAAAAGGGGATTGTGTTATGCCACGTACACAAAATTACTGTGAAGAAATCACATTGTGAGTGGTATAATATAATGTTTAAGAAAATGTAATACTATAAGGAGACATAGAGGGTTAGGTGAGTGAAAGGATGTGGGCCTTAATTAAGACACATGCAAAACAAACTGGTATCACCGACAGGTCTACAACTCACTGAGAGATTCTGATGCCCTCAAGGCTGCCACTAGTGTTCTATTCACCTTGTCCCCACCAACACCACCTTCTACTTTTCCTTTTTACAACTATTTATTCTCCAACGGACTCCACCACTACAACTCTGCTGGCCTCTTCAGTACTATGATGGACCGCACCTCCAGTTGTCCTTCCAAATGTATCTGAAATGTTTACCTTATGGAGAGCCAATGGGTTTGCTTTAATCTCAGAGTTCATCATGTCATCCTCATGAAGTACCCTTTCCCCACTACAATCTATGGGGGGGCTGTGTCAACCTTTCACCTAAAACTCTGAAACCAGGCGGAACTTTCATGGATAGCTGTTTAAACATGAACCTGAATCTTATGACCTGACACTGCCTAGGACTCCAACATACACATAAGCAACCTACAGTACCTCCCTCTAACTTCAACCTGTCTTCTTAGCCATATAGATAATAGAGGCCTAAAAATTCTCCCTCTGTACCCAACATCTTCAGGGCATGGGTGATCACTTGCTAGATTTTCAGGGGGTGACTGGCTAGGCCATTCCTCCCATCTGGAGTGTCTGTGTTGGCTCCCATTAGGCCTGCTGTCTCTGAAATCTTTTGGAAGTATATACAGTACCTTGCCACCCAACCTATTCAGCACCAACAGGGACTGAAAATGGTACTGTAGTAAAACTGCAGGCTCTCGTGAAGCTTTTGACCGCATTCTGGGACCTGATAATCCCCAGAGTGCACTCAGCTAATAGTGCACCATGACAGGTGACAGACACTGATGACCAAGGAAACAAGGGCAGCTGGCTATTCCAGAGGGTTGCTGATCCTCCTCCTCCATATAGCTTAAGATGGGAGTTGGGGGGTTTTGAGATCTTCTTGGAGGAGGATTGTGCAAGTTACAGGAGGGCATCCTGGGCCCTGTTGGGAAGAGGTAGTACTATGGGAGCATAGTGTGTACAAAGTCATCACATTTAGAGTTTTCAGATTTGTAAACCCTGGCAAACCAAACAGGTTGGCTTTGATTCATGAAACCATGAAAACCCTGGGGGCTTGCAAAACCTTACTTACGAAAGTTCAATGTAATGCATTAAACACATGGTGCATGGGTTCAGATTTATATAAACCCAATGCACATGTTCAAGGGAAAAATGGAAATTGAATACTGGCCTTTTATAGTTTTTACAAGCAACAATCCTGACCCTCTGCAACTAAAAAAAGGATCTGAAAGCAAAATCTCAGCCCAGTCTTAACTGGTCCTCCATTCTTCTGTGTGCAGTTTTGTTCCTGCAGTTATTTGCATCTACAATTTGCACCCACCCAAACGGGTTTCAATATGCCTAAAAATCTGGACATTAATCTCTTCACCAAAGTATTACATTTTGTGATCAGAATAAAAGTTTGTCTATATAAATCCCCCCAACACAATTTATATATACTGTATTTTAGGGCTGTCAATTAAACGCAGTTAACTCATGTGATTAACCCTCCCAAAATTAATCATGACTAAAAAAATTAATCGTGATTAATCGCAGTTTTAATCGCACTGTTAAACAATAGAATACCGATTGAAAATTTATTGAAATTTTGGATGTTTTGCTACATTTTGCTAAAATTTTGGATGTTTTGCTATATTGTCGTCTGTGTTGTAATTGAAATCAAAGTGTATATTATTTTTGTTACAAATATTTGCACTAAAAATGATAAACGAAAGAAATATTATTTTTAAATTCATCTCATTCAAGTACTGTAATGCAATCTCTTCGTCATGAAAGTGCAACTTGCAAATGTAGATTTGTTTTTGTTACAAAACTGCACTAAAAGCAAAACAATGTAAAACTTCAGAGCCTACAAGTCCACTCAGTCCTACTTCTTGTTCAGCCAATTGCTCAGACAAACAAGTTTGGTTACATTTGCAGGAGATAATGCTGCCTGCTTCTTGTTTACAATGTCACCTGAAAGTGAGGACAGGCATTTGCATGGCACTTTTATAGCTGGCACTGCTACAGGTATTTACATGCCAGATATGCTAAACATTCGTATGCCCCTTCATGCTTCGGCCACTATTCCAGAGGACGTGCTTCAATGCTGATAACGCTTGTTAAAAAAATAATGTGTTAATTACACTTGTGACTGAACTCCTGGGGGGAGAATTGTATGTCTCCTGCTCTGTTTTACCTGCAATCTGCCATATATTTCATGCTATAGCAGTCTCGGATGATGAGCCAGCACATGTTGTTTGATTTACGAACACTGTCACTGCAGATTTCACAAAACACAAAGAAGGTACCAATGTGAGATTTCTAAAGATAGCTACAGTGCTCGACCCAAGGTTTAAGAATCTGAAGTGCCTTCCAAAATCTCAGAGGGATGAGGAGTGGAGCATGCTTTCAGAAGTCTTAAAAGAGCAACACTCCAATGTGGAAAATACAAAACTCAAACTACCAAAAAAAAAAAAATCAATCTTCTGCTGGTAGCATCTCACTCAGATAATTAAAATGAACATGCTTTGGTCCACACTGCTTTGGATTGTTATCGAGCAGAACCCGTCATCAGCATGGATGCATGTTCCCTGGAAAGGTGGTTGAAGCATGAAGGGACATACGAATCTTTAGTGCATCTGGCACGTAAATATCTTGCAACGCCGGCTACAACAGTGCCATGCAAATGCTTGTTCTCACTTTCAGATGACATTGTAAACAAAAAGTAGGCAGCATTGGCTCCTACAAATGTAAACAAACTTGTCTGTCCCAGCGACTGGCTGAAGAAGAAGTAGGACTGAATGGACTTGCAGGCTCTACTATTTTACATTGTTTTATTTTTGAATGCAGTTTTTTGTACATAAATTCTACATTTGTAAGTTTAACTTTCATGACAAAGAGATTGCACTACAGTTCTTGTATTAGGTGAATTGTAAAATACTATTTATTTTGTTTTTTGTTCAAATACTTGTAATAAAAATAAACAAAGTGAGCACTGTACACTTTGTATTCTGTGTTTTAATTGAAATCAATATATTTGAAAATGTAAAAAAGATCCTAAAATATTTAAATAAATGGTTTTTATTCTTAACAGTGCGATTAATCGTGATTAATTTTTTTATTCACTTGACAGCCCTACTGTATTTCCTAACCAACTATAATCTATTATAGTATCTTCTTGCTCCAATTCCAAGAGAAATGTTGAGATTCCTGTATTCAAAGTGTTATCAAGATATTGAACAGGGGAACTACTGTAATTACCCTCCTGGTTGGTTAACAAAAACAATCTTTCTCCAGCTTGCATTCACCACTTAAGACTCCATGTAAAATTTAAATTAATTTACTAAAGGAGGCTTAAGTTAATTGAAATACTAGATTATGAAATGACATTTCTGTACACTTCACAAACCCACATAAGTAATTAATGCTCACAAGTGCAGACTGCTTTGACATGCTATTCATTACAATTATATCACATAATAAGGAAAACAATGAGGAAGATTAACTCAAACTCCTAACACAATATCCAGATTGGTGGCAGATCACTATTTATATAAATGTCCTTTCCAGTTCTCCAAAGAAATGGCAGAGTGTGACGCATCGCTAGAAAGGGTTAAACATTCTGCAAAATAAATATCCCACAGAAGACATGTGGGGAGATGTTTGTGGTTTTGTATATTTACATATGTATGAGTAGGGTCGACAATGTAATCAACAATCCCTGTCTATGCTGTATTCCGATAATTCAGAGGTTAAAAGAAGATGCTAGCATTTAAATCAGGGGTGGCCAACCTATAACTCCGGAACCACATGCGGCTCTTCAGAAGTTAACATGCGGCTCCTTCTATAGGCACCAGCTCCGGTGCAGGAGCTACAGGCACCAACTTTCCAATGTGCCGGGGGTGCTCACTGCTCAACCCCTGGCTCTGCCACAGGCCCTACCCGCACTCCACCCCTTCCCATCCCCTCCCCTGGGCCTGCTGTGCCCTTGATCCTCCCCCCTTCCCCACAGAGCCTCCTGCATCCACGAAACAGCTGATCGGGAGGTGTGGGGAGGAAGGGGGAGGCGCTGATCATCCGGGCTGCCGGTGGGTGGGAAACACTGGGAGCAGGGGTGGGGGAGCTGACAGGGGGCTGCTATGAATCTGCACCTCAGTGAATTGAACTCATGTCTGTATGTATATTGATCTTTTAACCATACCCTCTCTTTTTTGTTTTTTAATAAATTTTAGTTTAGTTAATAAGAATTGGCTGTAGGGTGTATTTGGGTAAGATCTGGAATATTCAATAACCTGGGAGGTAATTTTTTTATGTTCTTTTATGTGATGAAATAAGATTTACAGAAATACTCATATTTGATGTGGGTACCTGGATGGAGGCCTGAGGCTGGATCACTTTAAGGGAACTGTGTTGTTTGGACTTCTGAGTAACCAGTAAGGTAATAAAGAAGCTGTTTTATGCTGGCTTGGTGAATCTAAGTATTGGACTATCCACCAGCTTTTTGGTGTTTGGCTGCCTCATTCTTTGCAGTTCACCCTAATTGAGTGACCACAGCTGGCTCCCCACTAGGACCCTGGTCACAAAGAGCAACTATGAAAAACACACAAAGAACTGAATATTCTAAGGAGATGCTTAGTTACACCTGTATGGGAAATAAATAAAAACAAAAAATTAGAGGCAGTGATTTTAGTATAACCATTATACAATCATATAATTGTAGGACTGGAAGGAACCTCAAAAGGTCAACCAGTCCAGTCCCCTGCACTCACGGCAGGACTAAGTATCATCTAGATAGACTATCCCTGACAGGTATTTGTCTAATCTGCTCTTAAAAATCCCGAATGATGGAGATTCCACAACCTCCCTAGGCAATTGTATGGAAGAAAAAACCTCTGTTTGAACTACATTAAATCTCATATGGTCTTTCTAGTGGAACAAATACACAAACTATTTCAACCTTTAATATTTGAATGTATTTAATATACGTAAGTCCTCCATGTAAGCACAAGGGTGGGGTTCATGGGAGACCAGCCCTTGTGTATAGATCACCCATGCACTGCACAAGCTCTGTCCAAGTTCTTCTCTAAGTGTTGCTGGTTTTGCCAGAGTTGATTGTACTTGGTGACTCCTAGTAAATCTTGCAGTTCAGCTCATGACTACCATAACAACAATGGGACCACACCATATGGTTCAACGCTCAACTCATCCATCTGGCTGCAGTCTGGTGTTAGGTCTCATACTGGTGCTTGGGGGGTGGTTACTACTACCTCCTTCAATTTGAGGTCAGAATGCAGGACCTGTTTTACTATTCACTGTGAGAGGTAAATGAAACTAGCATGTTTCCAGATGTCTCCATCTATCTAAAGTACAGAGAGGGCCCCACCACCATACTATCTGAGCATCTCACAAACTTTAATGCATTGATCACAACACCCATGAGATAGGAAAGTACTGTCATCTTCATTTTACAGATAGGGAACTCAGGCACAGAGAAGCTAAGTGACTTGCCTAAGTTCACACTAGAAGGCTGTAGCAGAGCAGGGAACTGAACCTGGGTCTTCCAAGTCCTGGCTTTGTGCCCTAACTATTGGACCATCTTTCCTCAGAAAGAGAATACTGTCCAGTCAACAAATCACACTACTACGGGACCTTTAGAACATTTTGATTTTTTTATCCCCCTTCATTGACACTAATTTCCCTCTTCCCCAGTTCCATCTTCACAGGTCATTGTGCTATACAGAGAGCCTGCTCCACAGACAGGGAAAGGTGAGATATACTGAGCCTTGCTTGATTATGGTCATGAGTTTTTGAAGCTTCGTGCCATGGATGTGGATTATAGCTTGGATCCACACTGAGCTTTCTGCATCAAGGAACAGATGCAGAGTTTTCTCTGCTTAGTATCTGACAAGTATTAATAAGAACAGTCATACTGGGTCAGATCAAATGTCCATTTAGCCCAGTATCCTGTCTTCCAGTAGCCAATGCCAGGCACTTCAGAGGGAAAGAACAGAACGGGTAATCATCAAGTGGCCCATTCCCAGCTTTTGGCAACAGAGGCTAGGGACACCATCCCTGCCCATCCTGGCTAATAGCCATTGATGGACCTATCGTCCATGAATTCATCTAGTTCTTTTTTGAACCCTGTTATAGTCTTGGCCTTCACAACATCCTCTGGCAAAGAGTTCCACAGGTTGACTGTGCGTTGTGTGAAAAAATACTTCCTTTTGTTTGTTTTAAACCTGATGCCTATTAATTTTATTTAGTGACCCCTAGTTCTTGTGTTATGAGAAGGAATAAATAACACTTCCTAATTTACTTTCTCTACACCATTCATGATTTTATAGGCCTCTATCATATCCCCCCTTAGTTGCCCATTTTCCAAGCTGAAAAATCCCAGACTTATTAATCTCTCCTCCATATCCCTAATCATTTTTGTTGTCCTTTTCTGTACGTTTTCCAAATTGCAATATATCTTTTTTTGAGAAGGGGTAACCGCATCTGCATGCGGTACTCAAGATGTGGGTGTACCACAGATTTATACAGAGGCAATATGAATATTTTCTGTCTTATCTATCCCTTTCTTAATGATTCCCAACATTCGGTTCACTTTTTTGACTGCTGCTGCACACTGAGTGGATGTTTTCAGAGATCTATCCACAATGCCTCCTAGATCTCTTTCTTGAGTGATAACAGGTAATTTAGACCCCATCATTTTATATGTATAGTTGGGATTATGTTTTCCAACGTGCATTACTTTGCATTTATCAACATTGAATTTCATCTGCCATTTTGTTGCCCTGTCACCCAGTTTTGTGAAATCTCTTTGTAACTCTTCACAGGCTGCTTTGGACTTAACTATCTTGAGTAGTTTATGCTTAAATAAATTGGTTAGTCTCTAAGGGGCCACAAGTACTCCTTTTCTTTTTGCGAATACAGACTAACATGGCTGTTACTCTGAAACTTGAGTAGTTTTGTATCATCTGCAAATTTTGCCACCTCACTGTTTACCCCTTTTTCCAGATCGCTTATGAATATCTTGAATAGTACTGGTCCCAGAACACACCCCTGGGGGACACCACTATTTATGTCTCCCCATTCTGAAACCTACCCTTTGTTTCCTATCTTTGAACTAGTTATCAGTCCAAAAGAGGACCCTCCTTCTTATCCCATGACAGCTTACTTTGCTTAATAGTCTTTGGTGAGGGACATGGTCAAAGGCTTTCGGAAAAATCTAAGTACACTATATCCACTGGATCAGCCTTGTAGACATGCTTGTTGACCCCTTCAAAGGATTCTAGTAGGTTGCGGAGGCAAAATTTCCCTTTACAAAAAACAAGTTTACTCTTCCCCAACAAACTGTGTTCATCTATATGTCTGATGATTCTGTTCTTGACTATAGTTTCAACCAGTATTGCTCACTTGGCTTTGGGGAAACTTTGGGCTGCAACCCATCAGCTTGATTCATGTGCTTCCTGGCTGGTGAAAACTAGTGGCCAGAGACACAGGTCCCACCCTGGCAGAGATGCTTGCCTTTCGTCAGGAAGGCAGGGTACTAGTTGTTCTCAAGGGCACTGCTGAAGCCTCTCCGCAAGAAGCCATCTCCGATACAGGCAGTCTTGCCAAATAGTGACCTTGGACAAAACTCAGAATTTCAGGAGGAAAGACTGTGCAGAAGCAGTTTTACTGGTATATGGTGTCTCAGCTTTCCTAACATTGCCCAAACACCCGCCCTCCCCGCAAAACCCTGTAAATCCTGTTTCAGGCCTTGGCATGATATGGAAACTATTGGTTGCATTCCTTGCTTTCCTCCTGTCAATGGATGAAGATCTGGTGATTGTTTTTGTTCTGTCAACTGCTATCCACCAGGAAGACTAGTTAACACTTGTGCACACCCTGGCAGAGATAGACAGAGTGGCTCCTTTCCTCTGTGAGGGATCTCGGGGTAGTTTTGGGTACTTGCTTAGCTGTTTGAAAGTTCTCCCATGTGGGTTCTCTCATCACCCTTTGTGTTCAATGGGCATGTGAGGTCAGGAGTGTCCTGAAATGAGCTACAAGGATACTCAGTACGGCATCTACCTCAAGCTATCAGTCCCCTGGTTTAAAAAGAAGGGGACTGGACAGCAGGACACTATCTGAGGGTTCTCTGCTTTGGAATTCCTTCCTTCCCTCCCCTCTTATTCTGAAAATACCCAAACCTTCAGGGCATTATACAAGGCTCATCTATTTTTCCAGGCTTCTGGGACATGGATAGTTTATGGGTTAGAGGGTGTCAGAGGAGGATACTTATTTACGTCTTTTGTGTCAGAATCGTTTCATTGATGAAGAATGCAAATCACTTGTATGGAGGGCGGTGGGGTTTCCTGCAGCGTTTGTATGTTTTAAAGACACTCTATATCCTCACTTAAATCCTTGGATGTTTCTTCAGCAAAGCTGGAGGAATAAAATAAATCAATCTAAATCTACATTAATCACCCCTACAGCAAATACATTGTGTTTGCTATTTAGACTAACAGATATGTTTATTTTATACAAGAACATAATCCTGATGCTACAGGATACTAACTTTAAAAGGCCTGGGATTCAAAGCTTGCATGGTTGACACTGCAAGGTAATGAGACTTTTTTCCTGACGTCTTGTTTCATCTCACTATTCAAGTAAATAATTGAGTGTATATTTAAAAGAAAATGTAAATGTTCCAAAATAGAAAGCTATAGATGACCTACTTATCCTGCGTTTCTAATTTAAAAATGGATATCACTGAAACAATAATGTCCTACATGAAAGTCCTAACAAAAGAAAGTTTGCAGACTCTGTAGAATAAATACTTATCATAGCAAGACATACTAATAATTGTCTTTTCATATTTGGTATCTGTTATGAAATGTGAAGATTGCACTAAAACCAAGTTCATTATATAACCCTCTGCCAAGGTGCTTACATCTGCTATAGTACAGTGAATGACAGCTTCAGCCAATTAAATTTCACGGCTATGCTAACTGACGAATGAAAGATTGTGGAATATGTACATGCATACTGAGATATACACATGCTATTTATATTTATATTGATAAGAGATACATAACTGAAGGAGTGATATGGCATACAGATTTTATCAGCATGAAATTGGCATGGCTGCCTTGCTCATAAGTGGGGAAGACGTGAGTGCATTTATGAAGGTCATTGAAACAAAAGTGTTATTAGGATTTTTAGTACTGTTGCTTAGTGAACATGCAGGCTGACCAGCCAATCACAGGGGCTTTATCATGTAAATATTTATAACAAAAAAATAAAAAGAACACCCTAAAGAATTTTACACAACAGGAAACGAAAGGCTCCACCATAAATCTATGGTGTCAATCAGAAAATGGTACATTTCAAAGCTTTTCTAAATTAAGCATTTAGAAAATAGTCTAAAGTCCCAAACTTTCAAGAGACCTCCAGCAGGCATGTTGGCTGAGGGTAATAATTCCAGGTTGACCTAACTCTGGAATCTAGGGAAGCAGGATTACTAGGAAATGCAGTTTTGTAGCAGGCAGGCTGTAGTCCTGGACACAAACAAGACATCCGGGCAAATAAAAATCTGCTCTTTCCCTAGCAGAGCAGAAACCTGGAAAGAGGAAGGTTGTGCTGCTAGATCTCTCCTGAAATCTAAGGGCAAGTGACTCCATATTTGCTTGTTTTGTTTTTGGAATGCTGCTGGGGCAGGCACCACTGAGAGAGAGGTCTGAATCAATTTTTTTTTTCATAAATAAAATGGGGCGGGGGATTAAGTTACACTGTCTATACTGCTTTGAAACAAACCCCTGGCAATGGAAGGAGGTTCTTTTGTTGTGTTGTTATAAACTTCATGGACATGGATTTGTTTTGGTTTGACGGTCCACAGGCAACATTTGCATGTTAATAACGTACAATATGCATGTACAGTGAGTATGAGCTCAGGTAGCTGAGACCCTGGTTGTGTGTGTGAAAATGCCTGTATTAATATTATATGATCACTAGTAACTTCTAAAAGTTAAGGGCAAAACTGTTTAAAATAGAAAACTGTTTTAAGCCAAACCCATCGTATTATGTTAATAAAGCTTGTAGTGTGAATGTTTACAATGGGTAGATACACTCAGTGTTATCTAGGGATGGATATATTGCTCTTATAGTATTTAAATGTCTTACATAATTTCCTGGATTTACAATAGACATCATTTAGGCTGGAAGCATTTAAAAAACACCTGGAAAAAAAGTAGAGGACCTGATAAACTTTGAGTACACAAATAATTTGGGTTCTTTGCCGAATACATAAAACACAGTTTGACTTGGTTTGCTGACCTCTTTTTCAATTGGAAAATATGAAATATAAGCCAAGGAAAAGCGTGGGCAGCTAAAGTGTAATGAGAACTAAAATTTGTGCCAAGATATAAAGTCCAAGAGCCAGTAAGATCTAAACTAAAGGAAAAAATTATGTCCAACAGCAAAATGAAGGCCCAATCCAGGTCCCCATAAAGACAATGATAGAAGGCCACAGGCTTGGACAGAAGCAGGATTAGACAGTGAACATTTAAAAATAAGGTACATTGCTTATTTGAATGGTTATTGTTTTATCACAGTTTAGTCCAGGAGTGTGTCAGAAACACTGTACACAGCAATAATTATTCTACAGTCACTGATGTATTTCGGGATATTAATGTTATGGGCAGGCAAAAGAAAGCAATACACCATTACCAAAATATTTGTCCAGTGAGTTCAAAATGGAAAACCACATTTATCAGCCACGGAAGCATGAACTGTAATTTGCAATTCCAAAACAGAACTGTAAGCATTTATATAAATGTAATCCCATTGCACTCATTACAAAAACTTGCTGAGAAACACAAGACTGGTGCTGAGAAGGCTATACTGTTACTCAGCACCATTTGGGATCAGGCGATTGGGGATTTTTGATACTACATAGATATTTTGATAAAGCAGCCACTAAAATAAAGTTTTTTCATATAAATTGTCCAAAGCAGAGCGTTTCCGATACCCGAGGTTCATTTGTGATGGCACTTTGATAAGCTACACTCCCACCCCGTGCCCTCTTTCAATGTGAAACGCCAGAAGGGGAAAAGATATTTTCAGGTGCTTTCTGCCAGTGACATTTGTGTTTTGCAGACATGTTTTTCACTTTATTACCACTAAATAAAAATAACCCTGGTCAAAACAAAAGAGAATAATTAAACTATTTTTAAAAAGTATTTCAAAAAGAGCCTTTTAAAGTTGTCTTACATGCAGTCGGACATAATCAAGTATGAGAGCTTTTTCACTGTTTTAGATCGGACAGTTCTGTCTACCTCTCACTGATTCAGAACCTCTGCAGAGTAGGGGATAATTTCAGAACTAAAATAGAGGTCAGCAAATCCTGGCAAACAATTCCACTACTACTCACTCAAATTAAAAAGTTACTTTGCTTTGATGTGTATGAGCCCCTTTTTTGTTTGTGCAAAGCAAAAACATTTAAGCCATTGAGTTCTACTTACAGGAATGTTTGCAGAACAGGAATTTCAGTTTGCAGCCTCAAGCGTTCATTCCAGAAATGGCTGTATGTTTTATATAGGATTGGACACACTCTGACATGGTAGGGAAACAGAGTATGCAAAACCCTTGCTGGAGCCCTGGCGCGTAGGCAATGAAATGAGCCAGGCAAGGCTCTCAATGCACCCTTTGCTGGTCGGAGGGCATACAACATTATTTTGTGAATGTAATACAATTAAATTAAAATGTACTGCACCCAGTCAGTAAACTTTGTAGCAGCTACCTAGGGGTAGAAGAAAAGGGTTTCAATTTTGCTGTGCTAAATAAAATATTTGAAAAATTCTCTGGAGCTTGAAGTGGGACGACCCCAACAGCAAAGTTAGGGGAGGACAAAGCTACCACTTCTGCAGAATTCAACCTGCATTTTAAAATAATGTAGCTTTTGTATGCTGAAATTGACTTTTCACATGTGAACTGATGTAGTTTGTTCTTTTGGAATCTGCTGAGAGACAGCTCCAATGCATCTGACCTTTACCAAGCAGCAAAGTCAAAAGGAAAATAGTCCGCACTGGGAGCTGTGACAATGACATGAGGTAACATTTTCAAGAGTGCCTAAAATTCCATTTTTGAAAGTGCCATGGGCACTTAGGAACCTAAATCTCATTGACTCAGAATAAGACTTTGGCACCAAAGTGCCTATGGCATTTTTGAAAATGGGACTTAAGGTGCTTTTGAAAATTTTTCCCATGTCACTTTCTCTTTCCTGCTCTTGGCAAAGTTATAGTATGAGAAGCAAAAGACGACACAGCAGCTATTCACAGGGGCAGAAGACCTGGGAAGTCTGAGGCAGGCCTCTTATTGCTGCTAGAGGCCTGGGGAAGGGGAAGATTAGGAGAATCTCAAACAGAGGTGAAAAAAGTAAGCCGGTTCGCCCCGGTACAGCGTACCGGTAAGAGCCGGTGCGCCGTCCCAAGACCGACTTTCCGAGAGGGCAATTTAAAGTCTTGGAGTAGCAGTGGCGGGGCTGCGGCGGGGATTTAAAGAGCCCCGGAGCTCCAGCCACCGCTACTGCCCCAGGGCCCTTTAAATCCCCGCCTGAGCCCTGCTGCCGAAGCCCTGGGGTAGCGGCGATGGGGCTCCGGCGGGGATTTAAAGGGCCCCGGGGCTCCAGCCACCGCTACCGCCCGGGCCCTTTAAATGCCCGCCGGAGCCCCACCGCCGCTACCCCAGGACTTGGGCATCAGGGCTCAGGCGGGGATTTAAAGGGCTCGGGGCTCCAGCAGCTGCTACCACGGCGGAGCCCCAGGCCCTTTAAAGCTCTGCCAGAGCCCAGAGCCCCAGGGTAGTGGTGGCAGCCGGGAACCCCCAGGGCTCCTCAGTGATTTAAGGGGCCCGGGGCTCCGCTGTGGTAGCAGCAGCTGGAGCCCTGGGCCCTTAAATCACCCCCGAGCCCCGGGGCTCCCAGCCGCCTCTGCAGCTGGTAGCTCAGGGGTGATGTAAAGGGCCCTGGGCTCTCAGCCGCCACTACCGCAGCTGGAGCCCTGGCCCTTTAAATCAAGATTTAAAGGGCCCTGGGATTTAAGGCCACGCCTCTTCCGGTTGAGGCCACGCCCCCTGCTCAGGACTCCGGCGTACCGGTAAGTCCTCTAACTTACTTTCACCCCTGGCCCCAAACCCTCCTTCAAAAACTCCTCAAACAAACTTAAAAGTCAAGGGGGTAGGAAGAGACACAGGCCTTTTCCTTCTAGCAGGCAGAGAGACTCAGGGCAAAGCTTCAACTTTATCAGAGGCTAATATGAAACAAGCCCTCCACCAGTGTCCAGTTCCTTGTTGGGAATCCCAGCCTCCTCCTGCTTCCCAGCAGCTGAGATGGGGTCTGGTCTCCTGAACCAAGGCACTGACTCTGGAGTTCTCTAATACCTTCCTCCCCCTCTCCTCAATTTTCATTTCTTCTTGTTGGCTTGTAGGGGTACTCCTCTGTCTACTAAGTGTAACGGGGGAATAGTCCCACTATTGTGGGAAACTTTCCTGGCTTCTGCACTACTCCGGTGAAGTGGGCTAGCGAAAGGATCTGAGTCCTCGCTCCCACTTCCTTTACCCAGTGGCCTCCCCGCCCTTGAGGACTCTCATGTTTAGCAGAGTCCTCGTAACCCCAACAAGGCTGGGCCCAGGATTCCTGGGGGGTTCGACCCCCAACCCTGCTGTGGTCACCTAGGACAGGGGCTAGGGTGTCCCCACTCCGGGGTACTCTCTCTGTACTGGGCACTTCTGTGACCCACTGACCATTACATACAAGTTAAAGCAAATGCAAGTTATTTAATCAACAATTAATTTTAAAAAGAATAAGGAAAAATGGGAAAGGTTAAAGGAAACACATCACCCCGCTCTGTGGCAGGGAACATCACAAACAGTGTCTCTGGAACGTCAGGGCAGTTCACAGTCTGTTCCTTGTAAGTCCCAGGCCTTCTTCTCAGGCCCTGGCTCTGCTGTAGGGATGCTGTGGGTTGGACACTTGCTCTGCTGGTGGCCACACGCTCTCATGCTCTAAGTGGTAGGACCCTTCTTCCCAGTGTTGCCCCCGCCCTGTCGGGGTTACGATCCAAGCCTGGCCTGCAGAGCCTCTTGGCTGAGGCGTCTCCCTGTGCTGGGCCCGCTGCCCAGGGTCGCCCTGGGTCTCCCCAGCTGCTCACCGCACCCAGCTCCGGACTGCTCCAGCCCCAGCTCCACCACTCTGTCTCAGCACTGCTGCTGCTGCTCTGCCTCCAGCTCCCTGGGCTGCTTCTTTGGCCCCTCTGGCTCTGGTTGCTGCAGCTCTGCTCCCAGGACAGGTCTGCTCTGCAGGCTGCTGCTGTGACTCTGCTCCCAGCACTGACCTGCTTCCTGGGCTGCTTTTCTGGCCCCTCTGGCTCTGGTTGCTGCAGCTCTGCTCCCAGGGCAAGTCTGCTCTCTCTGGGCTGTGCCTCTAGCTTTGGGGCTGCAGCTCTGCTCCCAGGACAGGGTCTGCTCTCTCTGGGCTGCTTTTCTGATCCCTCTGGATCTGGCACAACTCTGCTCCCCAGCTCAGCTTGGGCCCCTGCTTTCTCCTTAGCTCGGCCCCACTCTGTCTGACCCAGGCAAATCCAGCTCATATGGAGGACGGGGCCTCCCTGGCCTCCTGACTCCCTGATTAGCCTGCCCGCCCCATCATTCAGGCTGACCTGGAGCATTGGCCTCTCCCCATTGTTCCTGGGAACTATTAGTCTCAGGGTCCTGATTTCCCATAGACCCTTCCCCTTTTAGTACTGGGAGCTAGCCAACCAAAACACCCCCACTGAATGTTAGTAAGGGGGCAAAAGTCCCCTTACATAAGGGTATGGTACTTTTTTCCAGCCTTGGCTAAATATTTAGGTACTAAATCAATTATTACATTTTGCAGCTTGACCTCAGAATACCTTGCCAAGAGGGATAATCATTATTTTCCCCATTTTGCAGGTAATGGAAGCACAGACAAGTGAGAGACAGCTCCAGTGCATCTGTGGCCGCTCTGACTTTCATCAAGCAGCAAAGTCAAAACGAAAAGACTCCGTCAGCGTGGGCAGCTGTGAAAATGCCATGGGAAAATGGGTAACATTTTCAAAAGTGCCTAAAGCAAGCAAGTTAGTGAAAAAGTTGGCAATAAAAACTGTATTTCCTAACTCATAGCCCTATGCAAATCCCCTAGATTACAGTTGCCCCTCTGTTTGAATACATTACAGTAGTTCACCATCATAATGGAGTAGCAACCAACAGAGCAGTAGCTATAACTCAGCTCACATGTGCAACATGCACTACTAGCGCCTACAGAAATAAAGTCATGGAAATCTTAAGGACAAAGTCCGAAACCTCTCGGACATCATCTGATTTCAGGTTTGGTTACAAATTCTAAACTCAGGCAGATTAATCAAAGGTTTGCAAAACCTTGCAGACAGACCTGGACCTAAATTTTTATTTCACCTGGGCTATCTTATGATTTTGCACCAAAGCCACCTGAAAGCATGAGTTTGAATGAGTTTCGTTCACAACTCAGAGAGACACTGAAGAGATGTGAGTCCACGTAAACTGAGATTGAAGTACCTATTCCCACAAAGTATCCCCCGCCCCACCCCCCACAGCATTTCATATTACTCTGATTAGAAGCCTGCATTAACAATACAACACAACAGTTTCCACAACAGCCATTCTCAGCTCACTGTTGGATGAGAAGTCTCTTCAGCACAGCTCTCATCCGCAAAATACACGAGCAAAAAGCAAATTAACTTACAGTATATTAACAAAGAGAATGGCTGCAAGGTCATTTGTCAATGTCATATCTCAATCCCAAGAACACCACTTTCATTATAGTCTCTGCCGCTGGAATAGTGACTTTGACACCCTTTATGCATCCATGTCTGCAGTCTAGCATGCATGGCTACCTCTTGGGTCAGTTATTCAATGGTAGACTATGCAATGGCTGGGACTCTCTCAGTTATGGTTGTGCTGTATAATATAAATATACAAATGCTTATTTGCTATACTCACATGCTCTCATGAAATCAATTTCTATACAGTCTATTCTGTATTAATAAGGAAAAAAATAAAGAGCATCTCATAATTTAGTACTGATGTTTCTCTACTATAACACTGCCTGTCTTGTCTTTGGGATTTATAAACCTAGTTTGTGTAGCCTAATTATTTGAACTGTACATTGTTTTACAAGTCACAGAGGAAGACAGTCTTTCTGCATTGACTTTAAATTCCAAATCTTTGATTTCTTCATTTGGAGATTCCAATGAACTCTTGATAACAATGATTATTTTAGTGCATTGCTTATTTTTTTGCATTGTACTTGAACTGTGTGACTTCAGTATAATACACATTCACACGGCCGGTGATAAGTCAAGTGCCCAACACTGTATGTGCCAAACCCAGTAACATTTGGTCCTAGGCCATAAACATACTTGGCCTCCACAATTTTTGTCTCAAAGAAATTACTGCAATGCTCATCTAAGCTCAGTATTCTTCCATCAACTTGTAACTGATTTTTTAAAATTCATTTCTTCAGCTGTCGAGTATATTTAATCAAGTTCAGCCGTGGCTGAACAGATGTGAAAGGAAATTCCTTGAATTTACTGATGCCAAAAAGTGAAATGCCTTCTATAATTAATGACTTAATCATGCTGTGTACATCCCTTTGCTTTTCAAGGTTTGTGTTTCTGTACTTGTTCTGCCTCAAATCATTTTTAATCTATGATTCTGATCCTGCAAACATTTTGCACATGCTTGACTTGATGCACAAGTTACAGGTGTGTGTAATTGTTTGCAAGATCAGAGCATTCCTTAATCTTAATTGAGGTGACTCTTACATATTTTACCTGAAAATTAAAATCTGACTGTCTTTATTAACATCTTTGTGACGAACTATCATAGGAGCCTTGCATTATTTCTCATCCTCACCACACTGAGGGCAACCAAAAGCAGAAATTGGCACTTTAAAGGTTAGATTTATAAAATTTACCTACAGCTTTCCCCATTGAAAATTAAGTCTCATCAAAATGGCCACTCAGCCTCCCTGTTCTCACTTCCCCCTGCACTAACAGCAACTTTGCCCTTAAACTAACAATCCAAAAGCAACAACAACAAAAATCTACATTTCATCATGCTGGCAGCTGCACATATCCCTTTAGATTGGTTGCAAAACTAACCTGTTGAAAAAGGACAGCAATGTAGTGGTTTCCTTACTGTAATATGACAATTCCTCATTGCAGTAGGAAAATACCACTGTATTTGAAAACATTATGTATGTACATTCCCCCTCAACTTTCTAACCTTCATCCTATGCTACTCTTATTTTCATGAATATTATATTCAGATTTGATTTTTAGCATGTCACTTGTCAATCTGTATTTGCATAGTTTTGTATATGCAACAAACATTTATTTTTAAATTATATTTACTGTAACTTGTGCATGCCAAATAGCCTCTTTTCATAAGAATGGCCATACTGGGTCAGACCAATGGTTCATCTAGCGCAGTATCCTATCATCTGACAGTGGCCAATGCCAGTGCAGAACATGACCTCGTTAAAAAAAACAGCAACAACAACAAAGGACAACAAACTATATTTGGGAGATTATTCAGGGTGGTAATTTAAACTATCATATCAAGCTCTTTTTATTAGAACTATGCTCTACTTTTCTAGAAATATATGGTCTGTTTAGAAGTCTTCACTTTAATCATAATTTCACTTGCACTGTAAACTATATTTGAAAATTCAAAACTATTGCAGAGCTTTTCCTCTTCATTCATCGTAACACTAATATAGCTCAGAGCACTGCAAACTTTTTCTTCCACCCTACATATTGTACACAGAGTGAAATTAAAACACTGATCACTCATGACATTTTTCAAAGTGTAAGAGGTTTTGTGTCAGGGAGGAAGCCAAATTCTAATGTGTGCAATTGGATTCTGCTTTTCTCTAGTTTTAATCGGAGCAGCCATTCTTTATTTTCCCATCTAAAAATTATTGTACAGTGTTACTGGTACCGAAATGTTGCCATCTTCTATATTAAAAGTGGCTGGATTTCAGTAATAGTGAGTGCATGGTAGATTAAAAAAATAATAGCAATTTTAAAAAAATTGATTTTTATTTAAATTATATACAGGGTTTTTTTAAAAAAGACCTGTTGCAAATTAAATTTGAAATGATGAAATCCTATGTTAAAGTCTAGCCTCCTTATAATCTATTATCATAGAATCATAGAATATCAGGGTTGGAAGGGACCCCAGAAGGTCATCTAGTCCAACCCCCTGCTTGAAGCAGGACCAATTCCCAGTTAAATCATCCCAGCCAGGGCTTTGTCAAGCCTGACCTTAAAAACCTCTAAGGAAGGAGATTCTACCACCTCCCTAGGTAACGCATTCCAGTGTTTCACCACCCTCTTAGTGAAAAAGTTTTTCCTAATATCCAATCTAAACCTCCCCCATTGCAACTTGAGACCATTACTCCTCGTTCTGTCATCTGCTACCATTGAGAACAGTCTAGAGCCATCCTCTTTGGAACCCCCTTTCAGGTAGTTGAAAGCAGCTATCAAATCCCCCCTCATTCTTCTCTTCTGCAGACTAAACAATCCCAGCTCCCTCAGCCTCTCTTCATAAGTCATGTGCTCTAGACCCCTAATCATTTTTGTTGCCCTTCGCTGGACTCTCTCCAATTTATCCACATCCTTCTTGTAGTGTGGGGCCCAAAACTGGACACAGTACTCCAGATGAGGCCTCACCAGTGTCGAATAGAGGGGAACGATCACGTCCCTCGATCTGCTCGCTATGCCCCTACTTATACATCCCAAAATGCCATTGGCCTTCTTGGCAACAAGGGCACACTGTTGACTCATATCCAGCTTCTCGTCCACTGTCACCCCTAGGTCCTTTTCCGCAGAACTGCTGCCTAGCCATTCGGTCCCTAGTCTGTAGCGGTGCATTGGATTCTTCCATCCTAAGTGCAGGACCCTGCACTTATCCTTATTGAACCTCATCAGATTTCTTTTGGCCCAATCCTCCAATTTGTCTAGGTCCTTCTGTATCCTATCCCTCCCCTCCAGCGTATCTACCACTCCTCCCAGTTTAGTATCATCTGCAAATTTGCTGAGAGTGCAATCCACACCGTCCTCCAGATCATTTATGAAGATATTGAACAAAACCGGCCCCAGGACCGACCCCTGGGGCACTCCACTTGACACCGGCTGCCAACTAGACATGGAGCCATTAAAATAATTTAAATT
The DNA here is from genome assembly GCF_965152275.1 of Natator depressus. Lineage (NCBI taxonomy): Eukaryota > Metazoa > Chordata > Testudines > Cheloniidae > Natator > Natator depressus. The sequence goes on along the minus strand of NC_134235.1, from coordinate 241,877,762 downwards.
AAATACAAAATAATATTAAGTAGTACATATTTGCTGTCAAGTTTTAAAGAAAGTCAAAACACTGAACTGGTGGAGGTCGCTGGCTAAACACCTGGAACAAGAGCCTGAAGAGCTAAACTAAACTACTCCACTTCAATTTCCTCAAATAGTTCAGTTCAATGACTAGTTCATTCAAAGTTAAGAAACGAAAAAGTAGGAAAGCATGTTTTCCTCTTTTAATGTATGTATAAAATCTATGTATAAAAACTAGGTGTGAGAGGATGACATCTACTAGTTCTAAGATCTCTATGGGCATGCTGACAAGAAGTAATCAGTTAAATTCACTAACTATAGATAATACTGACCTTGTTTAATAAATCAGTTATTTTTAAATGCAAAAACATGTTTTGATAAAAAAATTTCTCATGTAGCCAATATATTTAAAGTAGTTTTATTTATTAAAAAATAATGGATATGTTGTTTTGTGCATTTTTAACTGAGTTTGAATTCCCATCCAAATACAACTTGATACAAATAACAAATAAACAGTTAATAATCATCTAGTAAATAAGAAATGCATCATTCGCCATTGTCTAACATCTTAAAGATAAAATTTAAAAACTGAAATAATGTATGTTAAGATATATAATTGCTTAAATAAATATGCATAGGTATGGCGTATCCTCCTGGTTAGGAAAAAGAATGACTAAATTTAGTGTAAAGGCTATATTTAGTTGCAAATCAACATATTTTAATGGTTACCAACCAATGATAATCAACCTTTCTTGAGGAGAAAGTACAAACGTAAAACAATTAAAATGGATTTAAATCCAGGTTTCTTGCTTGGTGATTTAAATCATGATTTACATTGGTGATTTAAATTGCTTTGATTTAAGTCAATCCTGATCCCTACATACATTGTGTGATCTCTACATACATTGTCTGTTATTTTGTTATTATTAGATAGTATTAATACTACAATTAGGATGTCTATAAAAGATGGAAGAGAATTTATAATTAATCTTATATTCACAAGGTTCAACAGTAAGAAGAAAAAACTGAACCGTTGCTAAGTAATATGTTTTACTGGACAGGTGCATTCATTCTTGCAGGGAGGAAGTCAAATACTATGTGTTCACCATTTAAAGTAGTCTTTGTTGCTAAAGTTTATATCTACTTACCTCAAAAGATTGTCACAACTCTTCATAAGCAACCAATTCTAGTTTAAGGATTTCTGGTATACCTTTTTCCCCCCCTGTCACCATGACAGTAAGTGAAAAACTGCTATTTCCAGACTGTTCTGGTACATTTTGACAGGATCATTGCTGCTTTAAAACGCAAAACTCAGTTTATAATTTTATTTTTAAATTTATTTTTTCATCCAAGGTTTTTTCCAATCACATCTGACAGGTTGATCTTTGAATTGAGTTTGAAAAATATGCAAGACATGAAAGTAGTTTCACATTTGACCAGTTTACTGATTCTTCAAATCCTATGCATCAAATTCATTCAGGTAGTTCTAAAGCAGCAAGATGGTTAAGTAAAAACTTCACATTTAATAAAGGCCCCATTCAAGAATTCTTCCTAGCCTTATGACTCACATGCTACCGTGACTGGTGCATTAGAACTATGTAGATTAAATCAGATTAGATACTGATGTCACTTGCCCATGTGTAAAGCTTAGAGCTGGTCAGCTCCACACACAGCCCACACTGTCAAACTGAAAATGGAAAATAGTCAACTAACATCCCCAAAACAAAAGTTTTTGTTTTGTCAAAAATGTGAACTTTCTGATTTTTTCCCCCAGCTAGCTCTAGTAAATTGAGATTAATTCCATTTACTTCAGTGGAGTTATAGTGAAATTAAACCCAGTGTGAGAAATTTCGATCCATAGTGTATGACGTTGGTACACTACATAACCACAGCTGTAAAGTGCCTTAATTGACTACAGTGTCCAAGTTCTAACATCTGTACTGAAGTCTTTAAAAAAACAAAAATAAAAGCCTTCAACTTTCACTGACAAATTGTCATAAGAATGGAAGCCTACTGTGACAAAGTTTCTCCTCTACCTTGGTGGGTCTTGCGCTTATTGGCAGATTTACTCGCCTTGGAGCTTCAGGGCAGCCCTCAGTTTGGCCGTTTTCATAAACCCACAATCCAGGTCAACTCCTCCTGTGTCTGACCAGCAGTTGGGAGGTTTGGGGGGAACCCGGGCCCACCCTCTACTCTGGGTTCCAGCCCAGGGCCCTGTGGAATGCAGCTGTCTAGAGTGCCTCCTGGAACAGCTGTGCAACAGCTACGACTCCCTGGGCTACTTCCCCATGGTCTCCTCCCAACCCCTTCTTTATTCTCACCATAGGACCTTCCTCCTGGTGTCTGATAGTGCTTGTACTTCTCAGTCCTCCAACTGTACGCGTTCTCACTCTCAGTTCCTAGTACCTCTTGCTCCCAGCTCCTCACACGCGCACCACAAACTGAAGTGAGCTCCTTTTTAAACCCAGGTGCCCAGATTAGCCTGCCTTAATTGATTCTAGCAGCTTCTTGATTGGCTGCAGGTGTTCTAATCAGCCTGTCTGTCTTAATTGTCTCCAGAAGGTTCCTGATTGTTCTGGAACCTTCCCTGTTACCTTACCCAGGGAAAAGGGACCTACTTAACCTGGGGCTAATATATCTGCCTTCTATTACTCTCCTGTAGCCATCTGGCCCGACCCTGTCACACTACATGAAACGCTTTACTTGATTTTCCAGTTTTTTTCTCACTCTTCTAATGGATGACTTAGAATATACTAGGGCTTAATACATGAATTAGTTGGCTTTAATTAAGTAATAAAATGGGGTGAATGTTGCTTCTAATTACTTCATAAGAAGTTAGTACAGTACTTTGTCTTATTGTAATATTTGCTTGTTACTGAATGCCCTGGCTTAGTAGCATAAAGTATATGATTCAGTAGTTGTAAGGATTAAAAAAAAAGCTTTAAAAAATTAAATATTCACTGTCACACTTAAGCAAATGTTTAAAAATACATAATTTTAAAACGTTATTAAATTGATCTGTAATTCTTTGTACTTTCCTTTTCCATTGCTGCTGATTAGCAAAGGGGTGTGTGTGTGTAAGCTTTCTTCTTTCTAAACACACTTCAGTAACACAGCCAGAAATGTCAAACTCTCAGCCATGCATATGTAATGTGATAGTCTTCTTTGAGTCATGCCCCCATCTGTATTCCACATGTGGGTGTGTATATGCAGTGACTCCCCTCATGCTTCCAACCAAAAGTATAAAGGGCAGTGAGGGTTGGCACCTCTCCAGTTCCTTCTTACTGACACATGGCCTGAGTCGGAACCCCTATTTCTCCTTCGCTCTTATCTCAATAAGAGTTGTATACTTATATGCATAGTTCTTTCATAGTTTAAATAGCTCAGTTAAGATTAATATAGTGTAGTGTAGTGTAGTTTAGTATAACTAGCATAGAACTTCCCCAGTCGGGGGAAACAACTCCTTGCTATCCGGGGACTATGTCCAGCATCTCAGGCTTCAAGAACTTTGTCTCCTGCCCTCATTCCTTTTTCCAGCAGTGAGGATCATCAACTGTGCCTCTACCATCTGTGTGAGGCATGCAGCATAGCCCTACTGGCCCCGGCAGTTCTAGTTCACACACCTCCTGAAGCTTTCCACCCAATCACCATTCAGGCTCTGGTTATTCCTGGATCTTCTCACACAGGACCAAGGCAGGATCAGGCATCCAAATCCAGACCTCCCTCACCTCACGGCCTGGCGTTTGGGTGGGTGTCTGACATAGAGATTGCATGTTCAGCGCCAGTCTAGCAGATCCTTAACCACAGCAGGAAACAGTCCACCTGAACATATTACCAGGCGAAGCAGAGTTACTCCCTGGAGTGGGCCCACCACCATCACCATTCCCTTGATATGGTGACCATCCGATCACCCTAGACTACCTCTTCATACAGAAAACATCAGGCTTATCTCTCAGCTCTGTTCGTCTTCACCTGGTGGCACTTAGCACCTTCCTCCCCACCATGGGTGGATACTATCTTTATGTACCCTGTGATGGAATGCTTCATGAAAGGCTTGGTCAAAACCTTCCCATCCATTGTCAAACCTACACTCCAGTTGGATCTTAACCTCATTCTCTTCGTTCTTACAGGACCACCCTTCAGACCTATGGCAACTTGTACTATGACCCACCTTTCCATGAAAGTGGCATTCCTAGTTGCCATCACTTTGGCCAGACGGATCAGTGACCTAGCAGCCATGAGGCAGACCCATCCTACATAGTCTTTCACAAGGACAAAGTTTCACTGAGGCTGCACCCCAAAGTCCTCCCCAAGGTTGTGTCCAAATTCCATCTCAACCAATCAATCCACTTACCTGTATTCTGTCCAAAACCACATACCTGTCCTGCCGACAAGAAGCTACACTTCCCCTACATCAGCTGTGCCCTGGCATTCTACCTACAAAGAACTATGCCTTTTAGAAAGTCTCTGAGACTCTTTCCTGCCACAGCAGAGAGATGAAAAGGCCACGCCATAGCCTCACAAAGGATCTCTAAGTGGGTCTCAGGCTGCACACTGGAATGCTGTAAGATATCAAACTTCCACCCTCCCAGGGGTGTTATAACTCACTCTACTTGGGCATAGGACACTTCTTTGGCTTTGTTAGTGGATATTTTGTGGCAGAACATTTGCAACATGGTGCTGTAAATGTGTGGATAGATCACACTATGCTCTGACCCTCACGGCAGCTGCGGATGCAGTTGTAGAACGAGCTATCTTACGAATGGCTCTGCCATAAGCTTCCTTGCACCCACCTTCACACTGATCACTGCTCACAAGTCACCCACATGTGGAATACACATAGGGACCATCACTCAAAGAAGAAGAGCAGGTTACTTACTGTAACTGGAGGTTCTTTGAGATGTGTGGTCCCTATCTGTATTCCACTACCCACCCTTAGGACTTGGTTGCTTTGTGGTAAGAAGAGGAACTGGAATGGCATCAACCCACACTGCCACTTATACCCTCAGTCAGGAGCATTAGGGGAGATACTGCGCATGTGTGGGCCAATGGATACTGTTTGGAGAAAACTCAAGCTCATGGTGTGCATGCACACCATGTGTGGATACAGAAAGGGAACACTCATATCAAAGAACCTCCAATTACAGTAAGTAACCTCATTCATCTCTATGAGTCCAGTATTGCAAATTTAGTGAGCTGTAATGCAAGCTGAAATCAGTGGGAGTTCTCTCTCTTTCTCTGGATCATGGCAAATGGAAGACATTATGTGGACTATGGCATCAGTGAGAAGAGGGCTGCTTTCTAAAAGAAGAAAGCTTGTATACATACCTAAATGCTTTCAAATACATAGTTCCTAGTAATAAATACAGAAAAAGTTAATATTTTAGCAAAGTCCTTTTAAACAATTCCCAATTAAGAAGTATGCCTGAGCATGTCTGCTCTTACAACACTGTGTTGATTTCCACAACTTCTCATTACTGATTTATCAGATAAGCACGTACAAACCACAGAATATTATTTTAGTGGAATACATTCAAGGGTACACATGTATCAGACAGACCACTCTGCAGTGTAGCTTTTAGACTGTGGAATCTGAAATGCCAGCAGCCACTCTTCTTATTTTTTTCCATTACTCTTTCCTGCAGAGTAGCTTTATCTGCTAGAATAGCCCAATACTTTCCCCCAGGGTTAGTAATTTTATTTACATTTATTTTTATCTCCAACCTCCTGAAAGCACTTTTTTCCAATGTGCATTTTCTATTGACAGTATCATAGTTATTCCTGATTACAGCCATCATGTACTTAATAACCCTCTGCTTGTTGGCCTTTCTTGAAACCAAGCCATTTTTTCCTTTAAAATTTGTGTGTTAAACTTTCTCCTTTTCCTCAATATGTTCACGCAGCAGAATCTATGCACCCACCTGTAACACACCTTGGGTGACAGGAGTCAATTTCAACCTACCAGCAAAGCATACTTAAAAGCATTCTTTTAACCAAATACTACACATAGCACGCAAAGTGATAAGTAATTCAAAGAAAAGATTTATCAGCTAACAATATCCCAAAAAAATGAACTGGATCCCTCAGCCAGAAGGGGCCTGACTGAAATCCTGTTGAAGTCAATGGAAAAACTTTCACTGACTTCAGTGAGATTTAGATCAGGGCCTATGGAGTTGTCATCACAAATGTTTGTGAATTTTTATGTTCCCACGTGCTGCTAAGAGATCATCTTACTCACTGCCCAGGCTGACCTCATCAGTTGCAACCATCTTTATTTACATCTCTAATGTCCCTGATGTCATTCCCATATTGATCTACTTTATTCTGCTCCAGTGGTTCTCAACCAGGGGTAGCAGAGGTCTTCCAGGGGGTACATCAACTCATCTAAATATTTGCCTAGTTTTACAACAGGCTACATAAAAAGCACTAGCGAAGTCAGTAAAAACTAAAATTTCATACAGACAATGACTTGTTTATACTGCTCTATATACTATACACTGAAATGTAAGTACAATATTTATCTTCCAATCAATTTATTTTATAATTATATGGTAAAAATGTATTTTTATGTCTGATTTTGTAAGCGAGTAGTTTTTAAGTGAGGTTAAACTTGGGGGTACGCAATACAAATCAGGCTCTTGAAAGGGGTACAGTAGTCTGGAAAGGTTGACAGACACTGTTCTACTCCATATTGTGTTTTCCACACTCAGTGCTAAAAGGGTTACATTGTCAATTCTCCCTTTTGTGGAACGTGCAATGTGCAATTCATTAAGCCTTCAGGCAAGTGAAAGATAAACATGACAAACATGGGAGTGAATAGAAAAGGAGTACTTGTGGCACCTTAGAGACTAACCAATTTATTTGAGCATGAGCTTTTGTGAGCTCATACAACATATGCATCCGATGAAGTGAGCTGTAGCTCACGAAAGCTCATGCTCAAATAAATTGGTTAGTCTCTAAGGTGCCACAAGTACTCCTTTTCTTTTTGCGAATACAGACTAACACGGCTGTTACTCTGAAACATGGGAGTGAATGATAAAGGAGAATCAGAATATGAGTCACCCTGGTGCACAGTTTGAAAACTGCCACCAGACAACTGGCCTAGCCTTATGGCAGGGCTAGAGTGGCAGAACAGCAACAAGGGGAACATTAGCACCAATAGCAAGTCTGAAGTGATGGTGAACAAATATTAGATACCACGGGCTTCCAGCCATCCAAATTGGTGGTGGCCATGTAACCAGCAATGATGGCCTTGCTATTGGCCAGTGAGCTCCATGGCTTCCTATTTGATGGTTGTGATTACCTTGATAAGTGGAATGCAAACCTTCCAATTCTCCACTGTATTGCCATGGTGATCATAGGAGAAGTCACAGGGCAGGGTCTCTGCTTCTTGTCCCTGATATCATTCCCATCCATCCCACACCTTCTAGGGTCCTTGGTTATGAGAAGGGGGGAGCAGCAGAGTCATAGCTATCATACACAAAGAGTATTTGGATTTTTTCCATACAGGATACCTGTACAGAGGCCTTCTCCCCACAGGGAAGTTACACTTTCCAGAGAATAGGTGTGATGCATGGCCAGAAAGGGTTAAACATCCTGCATGATAAATTACTCAGATTCAACACTTAAAGACATATGGGGAGATAAAGTTTGTGTTTTTGTGTATTTACATACATATGGATAGTGGTCAACAATGTAATCAACAGTTCCTATCTACACTGTATTCTGTTAATTCAGAGATCAAAAGAACATCCACTGAATGCATCCAATGAAGTGAGCTGTAGCTCACGAAAGCTTAAGCTCAAATAAATTTGTTAGTCTCTAAGGTGCCACAAGTACCCCTTTTCTTTTTGCGAATACAGACTAACACGGCTGCTACTCTGAAACCTAGCACTTAAATGAATTGTAAACATGGGATATCGCTGTATTCATCTCTCTTTGAAGTGTATAGCAAATCACCTGTGAATGGTGGAAAAACAGGCAATTGCCTTATGTTAATCTGTGTGAATAATTAACGACGATGCTTAAGAAATGAGGGCCTATTGTTCCCTGAGGGACTCCAACCTGTCAAAGGAGGCTTGAAATTGTATAAAAGATGTTTGGGTCACAATCCTTTTTATCTCAGACCTGCTTAAGCTTCATCAGGGGAAGTTTCAGTCACCAGATTGAGATCCCAGTTATGCTGGTACACCCTTAACAGGATATTGGACATTGGACTATAACATATGGGCTAAATTCGAAAAGAACTCTTTTAGAACTCTTTGCAACTACAAAGCTCACCATCTCTGCTATGAAATCTGAACCTCAAGAATTGAAGTCATGTCTGTATGTATATTGATCTTCATCATTCTTGACATGGGTAACTAGGTGGAGGCCTGAGGGTGGGTTACTTTAAGGGAACTGTGTTGTTGGCTTCTGAGCAACCAGTGAGGTAATAAAGAAGCTGTTTTGTGCTGCCTTGGTAAATCTAAGTATTGAAATATCCACCAGTTTTGGAGTTTGTCTGCCCCATTCTTTGCAGTTCACCCTAATTGAGTAACCTCAGCTGGCTCCCCCCAGGACCCCAGTCACAATAGGCATTAAGAGAAAGAAAGAAAGAAAGAAAGAAAGAAAGAAAGAAAGAAAGAAAGAAAGAAAGAAAGAAAGAAAGAAAGAAAGAAAGAAAGAAAGAAAGAAAGATGTGGTTTGCAGCCTTCAGTCCTGATACAGTTGAGATAGTAATGGAATTCATTTTTCCTCACTGATTTGAGGAAAGCCAGTCATTAGGGCCGATGGAGGTTTTGTTGTGGGATATGGCTCATACTCTCAGTACAAGAGGTGGGTGGCTTACAAATTTCTGTGACTCCGTGATTGGCCATGTGGCTCTTAAGCGTCTCAGTTTCATTTGCTGAGATGGGAGGTCACGTATACGTATAGGAGAGAGAAGTACTTGCAGGAATGTCCTAGGTGCTACCACCCAGACATTTGCTTTTAGATGTTGTTAGGCCAATCCCGCCATCTTCCTTTTTAATCAGTGCATGCCTGTTTTCCCTCTGCTGGCCTGGGGCAATAAGAGTTAATTATTTGTGAAGATGGAGACAAAACTGGCAAAAAGCAAGCTGCTTCTATTTACACTGAAGGAGTCCAGCAACAATAAGGAGAGCGTTCGAAAAATCTGGCAATAACAAAAAGGCCTGTATATGCTCAGGAAAAAAAAAGAATGATCTGGTATAAAGCTCACCAAATGCGTAGAGCTGCAGGGTGAAAATATTCTCTAACGAAAGCAAAAGATAAACTTTTTTAAATCCTGTGTTCGCACTGATAAAAGCCAGGTGCTGATATAGTAAACATTATGACCTCTAGAAGTGGGAACAGAAATATTGTCAATTGAAATTATGATGTTTCATTAAACCATACAAGGTGTTTAATTTTCCACAACTACTGGATTTTGTTTTTTGCCATTTCACTTAGTCATCTGAAAGCCCTGTAGCCTTGAAAGGAGACATATAACAGTATAATAATGCCTTTAATACTTTATCATATTTCAAAAATAGATTAGAAAATGGCCCTAATACATGGAATTTCTTTAAAGAGCAGCTTCCTCCAATGTGATTGGCAAGTGGCATAGGGCAGCATTTCAAATCTCTCTCCAATTAATCACCTGATTAGATTATTTATAAGAGAAAGTAGCAATGTAATTCTATCTACCCTCTTTATTGAGTTAACACTCATTCAGGTAGATTGTGAGCACAGTAGCATCAGTGTACAATGAGAGAGCATCAGAAATCTCTTCACATACTCTGGTTATGTGTCAGTGTAACTGAAGTCCAAATATGGCATTCAGATTATCATTTTAAGAGAATCACGTTATTATCCCTTTCAGTCTGAGGTTGGAAACATGGATATTTTATCTAGGACAAAAGGAAAATCAGTAAGTGCTGAAGACTTCAAAGTCCACATCTCAGAGGGAATTTTATTTTTGTTTTGTAGCTTTTGCAAATAGTTCTGCTCTTCCAAATGTGCAATGCCTCCAAACACCATGCTGGGCTGTTGATGGATAGAAGGTACACTGGTACTTTTTCAAACACAGTTTTTACCTCTGATTGTCTAGTACATTTTTTTTCCATTTGAACAAGTTATTAGTATGCCTGTTTTACAAGTGTTAGAAAAAGAATCCCAGGATTTTGCCTCCTGTGTGTTTTTGCCTTGCTTCCTCATGGTCCATGATGCCAGCGGAAGGTGTCAGCACTATGTACCCAAACTGACGTGAAGGCAAAAGGTTGTTCTACCACTTTTCCAGGTCCTTCAACTGAACATCAAATCTGGGACTGATCACACCACACTTGTTCAGTCTGCCTGTGAGATTAACAACAATTTTCCCAGCTCTGTGATCGTCAATGATCTCAAATTCACCAATGTAACAATGCTTCATCATCACAGTTAAAAACCGGACATTACTTTAGAGCACGGTCTAATGAGAACTTGACGTGTTCCATGTTTCTCTGCATTGTTGATGCTCTTAAGGGGATCGGCCAGAACTTAAAGTGACAATTTCAAGAGTTGCCTTTTCCTCTAGCTTCCATGGACAATACATCTTAATGTGCCAATTTGCTTCCCACAATTTGCCAATTTGACATTAATATTTACCTTCCAAATTAATCTATTATAGGAGAGACAGAAAATCAATCTACAATCAAATATCTGAATTTCTCCAGTGGAAGGCATATTCAGTCAGATCAATGATTTTGAGACAAACCTAGGCATCAGGATGAGCTAATTATTTAATCTGATTTAACAGTGAAGACATTCTGCTACTCTAGTTAAGATCACGGAAAACAAAGCAGTAAATTTGGCTTCGTGAAACAGATTTGGAATTAACCTATTCTATGCAGTTTTTGTTTAGCAGTTTTTGAATATGTAACCCAAGGATAAAAAAGGGCATACTTTTGTTTTAGGGCCTCAAAGCAAAGAATACTTAATGTACGTCTGTGCAGCAAAGTCATTTGAAAAGGATCACCCTCCTCTATAGCTGGGATGAAGGTGATAATTTAGGTGCTATTCTACTTGTTAAGAGTTTTGCCAATCCCAATATAAAGAATCAAAGTGGCAAACACTCCTGTTTTTGTTGCCTTCACATTTGAGAGCTACATTTAATGGAATATGGAAACACATACAGAAGAGAAGGCGATTTCACACAGTAGCAAATGGAAGAGTTTGAACTTTTAAGTTTGTAGTGTTAATCCCCTCTATGGGGTTTCTGACATCCTACAGGCAATCCACACTGTTTGTTTTTATGCCTTTTCTGTCTTTGCAGAAATAGAAAGTCATTAAATATGCCCAAGTGGGAAATGAACGGCAGTAAACAGGGAAGAAGAAGAAGAAGAAGAAAACTAAAAGCACTAAAATACTGATTAAACAGAAAAATGGAAATAAATCTATGTTCATTAATATTTATCTGTGGTAATTCATTTAAAGTGATTGTTTCTACAATGTACATTATCGAAAATTAGCTGAAATGGAACCACCCAAATTAAAATGTTCAATGAAGGGAAATACCTTAGAAAACAGTCAAAACGGAGACACCGATATATCAGCTACCAGTGAAGTGGACTTCTTCTTTCTCTAAAGTTTTATTCAGAAGACAAGCATTGCTTGTGAGTGATAGCACATTATCTTTTAAATTGGTTCATCAAACATACAACAGCCTTACTCTCTAGTGAAGATGATCCATAAAAACTCAAAGAACATCCATAAATGTTTAAAGTAATACGTGCATCAGGGATTAACAAGTATGAAATTAATAAACATTCTATACTGGAATAAAAGTGTGGCAGTGAACCAAATGTGAACTGTCAAATAAAAATATTATGAGTGAAATTCTGGCCCTATCTAAATCAACAGCAAAACTCTCAGTGACATAAGAACATAAAAATGGCCATACTGGGTCAGACCAAAGGTCCATCCAGCCCAGTATCCTGTCTACCAACAGGGGCCAATGCCAGGTGCCCCAGAGGGAGTGAACCTAACAGTGATCTCTCTCCTGCCACCCATCTCCACCCTCTGACAAACAGAGGCTAGGGACACCATTCCTTACCCATCCTGGCTAATAGCCATTAATGGATTTAACCTCCATGAATTTATCCAGTTCTCTTTTAAATCTGGTTATAGTCCTAGCCTTCACAACCTCTTCAGGCAAGGAGTTCCACAGGTTGACTGTGTGCTGAGTGAAGAAGAACTTCCTTTTATTTGTTTTAAACCTGCTACCCATTAATTTCATTTGGTGGCCCCTAGTTCTTATATTATGGGAACAAGTAAATAACTTTTCCTTATCCACTTTCTTCACACCACTCATGATTTTATAGACCTCTATCATATCCCCCCTTAGTCTCCCTTTTTCCAAGCTGAAAAGTCCCAGCCTCTTTAATCTCTCCTCATATGGGATCCGTTCCAAACCCCTAATCATTTTAGTTGCCCTTTTCTGAACCCTTTCCAATGCCAGTATATCTTGACTTCACTACGGCCAAGATTTCTCCTTGTATCATTTGCAGTACTTTACCCTTTTATGGCCTGATTTTCAGTCAGATGGATCATTCTTCAATTCTGGTCCTGAACTATTGCGTAGTGTTAACCTCTGCTGTTAAACAGCACCTTTGTTACACTGTAAAGGTGGCCACAGCAATGCACTGGTAAATTTGTAAAGCAGTTTTTAATACAGTGTTTAGATGATATACATTGGAGCCAAACCCTGCAGCCCGTTTAAGTTTGCTTTGTACTGTTCTGGAATCACAAAGCAGATTTAAAGCCTGCAGTGACCAACTCAAGAGTCCTCTTGAGTGGAGGACTCCCACAACGGCACAGAGCTGGAATAGCTGCTCTATCTCACCATTTGCAGACCACAGAGTCACAGGTGTGGCTGACGGAATGGCGGTGTGGCCAAAATGTCCTCAGTCCCTGGCTGTTGCAAGAGTTCCTTGGGGGATGCTGCAGCCAGGTACAATACGGAGCAGCAGTGTGATTTTTCTATTTTGATAATTTGCCAATAAAATCCTTTTTTGTCTTCCTCAAAAGCCCACCCATCCCCATCCATGGTGACAGATTATGCAGTACAGCTTGTTCCCAAATCCTGTTTGGGATGACTTATGTATTTTGTCCTCCCCAACTCTGTACAAATTGTTTTGGGAGCAGGCCGTCTCCTCTTTAAGTAGACCCTTTGCAAAATCATGTGCATAACCATTATTGCTCCTTGCTTCCTCCTATTGTCTCCCAACCTGCAGGGTTGAGAATAAAATCTGGATATGTTAGCAAGGCAAACGTAAGTCGTTTGCTGTATTCCAGCAATACAATTTATTCCTACAATAATTACCTAAAGGTTAAAAACTGTAATACCAAACTGCACATATACTCAGCTATAGCTACCCATCTCAATTACCAAATCAGTCTCTTAACTTCATGAATTAGACAAGAACATTTCATTAAATAGGTTTACTGGATGCAATTAGCAGTTTATCTCCTAGTGAGCAGCTAATTCTCAATCATGTAACTATGCAAAATGCCATAGAAAAGGTAAAAATTAAGCAATCCAATTAATTTATAAAGCAGACCGTTTAGACTTAATGCAGGATCTTTTTTAATATTCACTTGTAGGGAATTAGAATTATAAACAAAGCCTATGAAAATTGGGAAAAAAGTGTAATGCTTGGCAATTTAATGACACATGAATGTGCAAAAGGATGTAATGGAGCTTATCACTTTAGGGGGTTTTGTTCCATTGTTGGTATGTGCACATAACTATCAATCAGACTTCAAAAACTATTTCTCCCCACTCCACTATATATGTTAATTTATGTAACTTGAAGTCAGAGGGGGCTTTTGTTTGTTTTCATTTTATATTTTTCTTCTGAGAAAATGTATCACAAGTTACACTATGTATATTTTGTTTGTAAATACATCTTAAATATAGACAGGTCTGAGCATTAAATAGATTAACAGTATTAAAAGAAAGCTACAAGCAACATCTAAAGAGAGGCAGTGTTGAAGGAAATAGTCAACTGAAACATAATAAAGTCAGGCATTATTTCATCCTGCACAGACAACTGTAAACATCTACCATCAATAAAGAGAACTCCAGGGACCTACTAACATTGTACTGAAGGAAAATTAATGGGCCATATATAGACCTCTCAACTGTAAAGGCTAAGACATCAATGCAAAATGTCTTCATTCTACAAACAAGACAGATCATGCAACTCAATCATGTCGCAGTACAATCTTTGGCAGACAAGACCTTCGTGGGATTTTTTTTATATGCATGAAATGTTTTAACCAAGATGTTGCAGGTACTTTTCACTGAAATGGCATGAGACCAATTATTTGACAACATGCAGAAAATTACTTTCCCAAAAAGAACATGAATGTAAACCATTGTGTATAAGGGAAGAGGAATAACCTCTGATCAGAGATTACACAAAACAAAAAAACACACATAAAAATCAATCCCAGCTGTTTACAAACTTTTAAGTAAAACTTCCATTCTGTAGCATGGGATGGCCTCTTTCTCCTCAGCCTCTCAGGACATGCATGCAGAATCCAGGCAATATAGTGACCCAGCATCCCAGGAGTAGTGGGCTGGGTGGTGAGTCACTATATTGCCCGAGTACTGGGCCTTGCTAAGCATGCCCAGCATCATTCCTTGAATGCAAGAGGGCGTGGCCAGATGTCTAAGGGACATGCAGCCCCCCCACAATCCTACTGGAACCTGGGTACATACTGATCACTTCCAACCCTGATAGAAAAGGCACTGGGGCGGCAGGGGGCAGGGAGGAACCGGAGAGTGGGAAGAGGAAACAGACATTTACCAATACATTTTCTATATTTATAAAATAACTATCTAGCCACAGGAAATATCAGCACATCTGTTGGTAAGGGTTAACTTTATAATGGTGACCACTGGAATATGGGAATACATTATGAAGCTAGTTTTTTTACATGGCTACCCGAAATGCCATTCATCATCTTCCATGTAATTAACAGTAAATCAATACCAGAAACTAATTTATCACTGGTAGAAAGATGTCCTTTTCTTTTGACTGATTGACATGCACTAACAAGTTAAATTATGTCAAATTATCTGAAGTCGGTGGCCATTTGCACTAGTCCTAGAAAGGTCATGAAGTCAGAATCCATATCCATTCTCTACCAGGTAAAATCCAGTAATGACTAACAGAGTTAGACACAATTTAACTTTTGCTAAAAACATAAAGGGTATTCAGAAATTTAAAAAAAAACTTGCTTTATTAGTACAGGGTTTTTTAAAATGCTTTCCATCTATAAAGTCTACAGGTCTGGTTTTAGTCTCACTTACACCAGTTGTACATTGGTGAAATTCCCTTTACCTCCAAGGGGTTACTTCTGATTTAGGCCTGTGTCTACACTAAAAAGTTAGGTCGACCCAGCTACATTACTCACAGGTGTGAAAAAAGCCGCACCCCTGAGAGACGTAGTGTAGCGAACCTAACTCCTGGTGTAGATCATGTTAGGTCGACAGAAGAATTCTACAAAAAGAAAAGGAGGACTTGTGGCACCTTAGAGACTAACAAATTTATTTGAGCATAAGCTTTCGTGAGCCACAGCTCACTTCATCGGATGCATTCAGTGGAAGATACAGGGGGGAGATTTATATACACAGAGAACATGAAACAATGGGTGTTACCATACACACTGTAACGACAGTGATCAGGTAAGGTGAGCTATTACCAGCAGGAGAGCGGGGGAGGGGGAGAACCTTTTGTAGTGATAATCAAGGTGGGCCATTTAGGGGAATTACCTACTCTGACAGGAGACCCCCCCCAACCGGTGGGTGTAGATAGTGTCTGCACAAAGGGCTACAGTGGCACAGCTACAACACTACATCTGTGCTATTGTAGCATTTCAAGTGTAGACAAGCCCTTCCTCTGGTGTAAATAAGAGGAGAATCAGACATAAATTAGGACAAATTTGTTAAGCATTCAAAAGATAGGAAATGACAAAGCTAAATGTCCCCATTTTCTCTTCCTTTTGAACTGCTTCAGTTTAGTCATCCTTGGGTTGTGCCTCTTATGCCACCCTGTGCATTGGCATAAGGGGTAAGTGGTGTGACCTGAGCATCCCTATGCCCAGCAATCCCAGGCTGCCCTAGCACTCCCTGAGCCGGTCACTGCCAGCATAAAACAAAACTTCCTTTGGCCGCTCTTATCTGTGCAAGCCTGATGCTTAGCTGTCCCAGGTCTTTTGCAGCCCTCTTTGACTTATGCCAAGGGCTACTCAGCTGAAGTTAAAGAGCAGGGCTGAAGTTGTCAGTGTAACCTTAACTCTGCTCCTAAGTATGTTTCACAATACAGCCTTCAATTACATGATCTCATATTATTTCTCAAATAATACAACATACAGGTTTTTCCACCATTTTATATATTTGTATTTTAAAACAGAGGAGGTGATTTTTTGCTGGTGAGTATCCCACCTGGTACAGGCTGCTTTCACTGGAGGAGAACAAGAACCAAATATTCCAGCAACTATTCACACTCACAGCCTCTTGTTCTCACAGGAGTGTTTAGCTACTCATATCTGTTAAACTACACACATCACAGCCCAAATCACATCAAAGAGATTGCTATATTACATAGAAGACAGCTTTTTGATATAAGATGTGGAAACTCCAACAAGAGGATGGTCCAAACTTCTTAGCTATACCAACAGAAAGGAACTAACAGAGAATGTCAGAACAGAAGGGAAACTTGGAGCAAGTGATCACAAAGAGTATATTTACCTGGAAATCCTCAGTTCAAATGTAGTTTTTATATTTATTTATTTATTTAATTAAAAATACACATTCCATTACCCTTTTTTAAAAGCATAAGAACTTGAACTGAAGAATCTTGGCATATTAAAACACATTAACACAGAAGTGTTGTAAATAAAACTGAAACACCTTATGTTACAGCTTCATTATCTAGAAGACTCTGCCTGCAAGGAAAAATCTATCACCTTGATTTTGCAAGTAATTGTGTCTGCTGTTCTGAGCTTACAGGAACAGCTAAGGAAAAATGATTTTGTGGTCAAAGTCTTGGTTACACTACCTCACAATTGTAGTTGTATATTTTGCATGAACAACAATACACTCAATAATGGAAGGAGATTTGTACAATTCCATATATTAATCACTTTCCTTGTCCAGTTCACTTCAATACATTGTACTGCAATACGTTTAATGTGCATTATCTTGCATTTGGACTCCGATCATGATGATCAGTTCACATCTTAGTTTGCCACTGTTTTTACAAATGTTAGAGTTTTTCAGTTACCTGCTTGGGCTGTGGGTTGCTTGCCATATTTTTTCTTTTTTTTTCCTTTTCTTTTTTGCAGTGTAGTTTCTTTTGATACTAAAAAATTGAGCCCCAGCTGTTTGTCAAAAAGAAAAGTGGAAAGTAAAAGGTTTCTTCTCTGCTTGGTGCACAGGGAATTCCATATATAACTCAAGGGGTATTTCAGAGACTAATCACAGGGGCCATGCCTGCAGGAAAATAGTCTGCGCATAGATGGAGGATGCTAGGCCCCACACTCAAAAATACGAAATTTCTGCAGCTTAAAATGAACTTGTGGATATTCAGCTGGGAACAGCCAAAAGGATAAGAGGATGTCAGATGGAAAGAAAGAATAATGAAGAGATAGAAGAGAAGGCAGATGCCCAAGGGGAAAAAGGAAGTTACAGAAAAGAATCATAGAACCACAGAATTACACAAATGAAGTGGGAGTAGGTGGTTGACTCTGGGGAGGAGATACTGTAGAAGAGAAGGAAGCGAAAAGATCAGGTGAAAAAAATACAGTGGCTGGTAACTCTGATACAAAGAAAGCACTAGCTTTTTGGGTGGGAGGGGTTTAAAATCCAGCCGTTACACATAGTAACTGTATCAGCTAGTAGTTTTTCAGATCTTCCATTTCCCTGGTTTTAGGATGGTGTGACCTTTGCCTGTTGCCATCCCTTTGATGTTTGGTCAGAGCATGCATGCTGGTAAAGAAGCACGTCAGCCAGTCATGGCCATGCTGACATAGGTTTTTCAGAAATTCTGGGAAGAGGTGTCTGAGCCTGCAGCCTTCCAGGTTTGGTGAGTTTTATGGCCTTTTCCACTTCTTCTCTAGTGAATAGATTTGATAGATTTGATGTCTGAGCGATGTAAGTTACACTGACCTGAGCGGTGTGGACAAGCACAAGCCCTGACTTCTCCCTCCGACACAGAATTATAGGACTGGAAGGGACCTCAAGAGATCATCTAGTCAGTCCAGTCCCCTGCACTGATGGCAGGACTAATTATCTAGACCATCCCTGACAGGTGTTTGTCTAACCTGCTCTTTAAAATCCCCAATGATGGAGATTCCACAACCTTCTTAGGCTATTTATTCCAGTACTTAACCTCCCTGACAGTTAGCAAGTTTTTCCTAATGTCCAACCTAAACCTCCCTTGCTACAATTTAAGCCCATTGCTCCTCATCCTATCCTCACAGGTTAAGAGGAACAATTTGTCTCCCTCCTCCTTGTAACAGCCTTTTAGGTACTTGAAAACTGTTATCATGTCCACCCTCAGTCTTCCTTTTCCAAACCAAAGTAAGTCAATTTTTTCAATCTTCCCTCATAGGTCATGTTTTCTAGATCTTTAATAATTTTTGTTGCTCTTCTCTGGATTTTCTCCAATTAGTCCACATCCTTCCTGAATATGGCACCCAGAACTGGACACAATACTCCAGTTGAGCCTAATCAGCGCAGAGTAGAGCGGAAGAATTACTTCTCGTGTTTTGCTTACAACACTCCCGCTAAGACATCCCAGAATGATGTTCACTTTTTTTGCAACAGCATTACACTGTTGAGTCGTATTTAGCTTGTGGTTCACTATGACCCCCAGATCCCTTTCTGCAGTACTCCTTCCTAGGCAGTCATTTCCCATTTTGTATGTGTGCAACTGATTGTGCCTTCCTAAATGGAGTATTTTGCATTTGTCCTTATTGACTTTCATCCTATTTACTTCAGACCATTTCTCCAAGTTTGTCCAGATCATTTTGAATTTTAATCCTATCCTCCAACACTTGCAACCCCTCCCAGCTTGGTATCATCCACAAACTTTATAAACGTGTACTCTATAACATTATCTATATCAATATGAAGATATTGAACAGAACCGGACCCAGAACTGATCCTTGTGGGACTCCACTCGTTACGTCCTTCCAGCATGACTCATAGCCAGGACTCATGTCCGTATCTGAATCATCAGTCAACAATTTGCAATTTAGTGAAACTTTACATAGTAACTCAGCTAAATACAGCATAAAATATTGGGAAGTATTTAATTTTATCTAGAGAATATGTTTTCAATTATACAGATGAATCCCTGGCCACACTGAAGTCAGTGGCCAAACTCCCATTAACCTCAGCAGGAGCAGAATTTCATGCTATATTTTACAGGTACAGCCTACTACAATCAGTGATATCTGGATCATAAAAATTCACTAAACACACTGTTGACCACAACAATAGCAGATAGTCGAAATATTTTAAAGTATATTTCAATATATACTGAAAATGGATGAACTCTCATTGAAAAAAAGAATGAAAGAAGGTTTGTTCGCTTCTTAGGGATGTTGCGGGAGATACAGACAGACTTCCTAACCTAAAGCTTAAACAGAGGTTGCTTGTATATCCCCGAGACTGTTCACTAGATAAGTATATTCTCTGTGACACTTCATAGCCTTCCCTTAGTACTTTGGGGTTGGTCATCTCATTTCCCCAGTGCATTATCAATTATCTTTTTGGTTCTGATCACAGCCAGCCTAATTACCTTTAAAATGACTAGTAATATGGTACAGGACAGAACTGCCTTGAAAAGACGTCAATATGTAGGTTGTCTCCAAAACACTTCATTTAAAAACATTGTTCCATGCATTTTAAATTAAACTGGATTTAATCAAAGTGCCATACAGCTATTCACCTCATGACTGATCAGAGTCTGTTCTTGGTCTTTATTCTTTCAAAGAAAAAAAGTAAACAATTTCTATCCATGAAAAAGGGATAGCATTCTGGGAAACTGAGGAAAAAGAGTACCCACAATGGCATAATGCACTTAAATTGTGGAGTTACAAAGGAACTTTTTGTGTCTTCATGCACGTGTGTCATACACACACATGCTACACAGACTTCAATAAACATATTTATAAAATTCAAATTTAAAAGTGATTCTCTAAAACAACTCCAAGTACACATATGTCTCTTTATGAACATAAGACATTAAGCAGTATTCCATGCTACATACTGAGTCCTGAAAGAACATAAAATCAGCCCAAGCCAAAGTAGTAACATGGTAATTAATATGGATTAAAATCTATCCAAAATGCTAATAAATTACAGCTTGTGGATTTCAAAAGTCATATCCTTATTTTCATGACTAAATTATAAAGTTGATTTAGGTTCTTTGTGAAAAAAGATTCTCAAGGAAAACTGGCCATTTCTGATGCTGAATGCTAGCTTGCTTCTGTATAAAAAAAACCCAAAACCCACTATAATCAGGGTCTGAGTTATTTTTAAGTTTTGCAAACATGATCTACAGTAACAGATGAACCATGACTTGAGTCCAAGGACTAAATGCTCAACTACAGCAAGCAGTCAATTTACTCAATTAAGAAATGCTGGAAATTATGTCAGTGGCAGCGATCCACTAAAAATCTTTCAGTTGGTCAATAACGGGGTGAGCACATATGCTCTGTACTTCAGGGGAATCCCTAGTTACCTCTTTAGAGCAGTTTTCCAGTTCCAGGCTGGAAAAGAAGCAGAGAATATGGTCCCAAATGTAGAACATTATCTGAGGAAATTACTGTGAAAGTAAGTTTATTAGAAGAGGAACCGTGAGATGTGCATACAAAATGAGCTGCCATGAGCCCAGCTGAGAGTTCTGTGAGAGCATCCACATATTTTCTCCCCTAAAGATTCAGGAATACATTCGATCAGTGTTTCTTTTTGAAACCAGGGACCAGCTTGATGCCTTCCTAAACTGTGTCAGGGAGATCTCAGAGACCAGTGCCAGTCCATGGACTGGTCATAGAGAAACACAGAGAAACATTAGCTAATGTTAAAAAAGCACATTTTTTTTTAATTTAAAAAGCTCAACAAAATATTTGAGTACCAAAAGCATCTCTCTTGCTCTTGTATTCTACAATTCTTATTTTTCCTATCTCCCCGCCACTTTAATTTGTCGTTCCTTGCTCTCTTTTGTCCAGTTTAGGAAATGATGATGCAAGGTGCTGAGTGCCCTTAGCCCATTTAGGTTATGTCTACACTTCACACTAAGCCCAGACTCTGACTCAGGTTTCAGCCCAAGCCACCTTTCTGTTCACATACAAATCAGTCTGTCTCAGGTCAGCAAGCACTCCGGTCTCAGATCATAGGACTCTGCTAGGGGGATTGGTCAGAGCCCAAGTTCCATTATGATTTGGGTCCAAGCCCTGTCATTCTGCAGTGTGGATGCAGGTTAAACCACAGACCCGAGTCAGGTCTGCACAGAACAATATGGATGCCTTAGCACAGTTGTGAGACCTGGGTCCAGCAATTATTAACCCAAAGCATCCACAAGCCCAGGTTCCACAGACCCAGGCTTAATGTCCAGTGTAGACTACCCTTACAGAACAGCTCTGGAAGCAACTTAACACCAACTACCCCCAGTAGAAGTATATGCAGAGAGACAGTACTCTCTATACAGCTTTCAGCTGAAGCAGTGGGAAATTTAATTTAGGAAATAAAAAGAGAAACAAATAGTTTAAATAGATGTTTGATGGCTGTACTCTAAAGCCAAGCCTACGAGGCTCACAAAACCACAGTCCATGCAGTTGTACTAAAATACCAGATCAGTTACAATCTTGGTCAACATGAGAGACAGAGAGGGGAGAAGATGTGTGGGAAGGCAAAGGTTACTTTGGAGTGTTTTAAAAGTAACAGGCATGTACTTCAAGACAGTTACTCTGAGAAGAGGCAATATGCCCTATCCCAGCATGCTCTGGCCCCAATGCAGCAAGATACTTAAGGCCGTGCCTAACTTTAAGCACATAGTAGTTCCATTAAATACAGTTTACCAGCTTGGCTGGCAGACATGTTCAATCTCTATTGATAACAATTAAGGGCATGTCTACACTACACTGTGTGAGGCTGACTTACAGTAGCCACCACCTCTTTCTGTTGGTGGTGTGCATCCTCCCCACCGGCACTTCTGCCGACTGAAGGAAGGCAGTTAGGGGAGGAAGGTGCAGCTCCGCATGAGGAGTCCAGCTGCCCCCTGGACTTCTCGCCTCCCCATTCCCTTCCGGGAGTGGGGGCCAACTGCCCAAGCTTCTCACCTCCCTGCCAGGAGCAAGGCACAGCAGCCCAGGCTTCTCAGCTCCCTTAGCAGGGAGCCAGGCAGGCACAGCCCAGCTGGGAGCGGGGAGCCAGGGGAATTCAGGGTCTAGCTGCCCAGCCATTTCAGGGCTCCAGCCAATGCAAGTAACGCAGTGTCTAACAGAGACACTCTGTCGTCCTAACTGCACTGACATAAGCCCTACGCCTCCCGGGAAGGTGGAGTCATTATGTCGGTGTCGTAGGGCACTGACATCGGTGGGACAAGGCTGTGGTGTGTACAGTGACATAATTAGGTTGGCGTAAGCTGCCTTACGCAGACCTAACTGTGTAATGTAGACCAGGCCTCAGTATAATAGGACTATTCACATGCTTAAAATGAGGAATTTGCATAAGTGCTTTGCTGAATGAGGGCCTATGTCCCTTCTCATCAAGTAATCAAACTACTGTACTCCTTTAACTCATAGGTGTTTTGCAGAATCAAACAAGGTCTTTGCTATTGACTATTATGACTCACTGTTCTGTTACTAAAAATATCTCAACATACTTTCAAATGCCAAAAATTTATGAACAATTCAATGCATTTACCAGTTCTCACTGTTTCAGATAACTGCTGTCAACTGAGGCTGAATATATCTGCCAGCCAAATTGATAGTACATTATCAACACACCACAGAAAATGTTCTTGCTTGTTGCTAGGGATGGTACTCTATTGTGCAGCATTACTTTGCCTCATATGATTAGATATGACATGTCAGAACATTTAAAGGTGTTAGAAACTAATATATTTCTCCCATCTCAAGTAGAAGTTTAGCAGGTTGGCTTATCTGCTGTAAAACGTAGTTACATATTCTTTTTTTTTACACCTTGGCCCAATCTCTGCTCCTGTGTCTGATTATACCCATTTCTGCATGTTCAGGAGCACGTGCCTCTCTAAGACAGAGATAAATAGAGTCCAAACTAGATTTAGACTGACACGCTATGTGGCTACCTTGATATGGAATGTTAAATTCCAGGTCTAGTTATAAAAACTTCACATTCCTAGTTAACCTACTGCAACATACAGCTTTTTTTTTTCCCTCCCAGAAGAGCCAACAAACCAGAGGCTACATTTAAACAATTAATTTTTCTGTTAAAAATAAAACTCCTCAAAAGAAACTCTGATAATTAGATTTCTTGTTAAGATCCCATTATCAGCCTTTCACTGTTCCTGGGATGGGGGTGAAATATAAAATCAGAGCATACTAGTGTACTGACTATGTCAGCCCTACACAACTACTACACTGAAGACCGTTTGTGGACAGTTGCATATTTTATGCCAATTCAAATGTCTTCTATACCACGGACCTTTTTCTACCATTTTGAACTAATCTGCAATATGCTGACCAAAGCTTTTTTGAGGTTTTTGGGGGGATGAGAGGCTGAGTGCTAAAGGGCAGGAAAGTGGTCAAGTTAGGGTATCCTACTGACATCATTACTGAGAGCAAGTATTATATTTTTTTTTAAATGAGAAGTTGTTTGTATGATATTTATTTTTTGCAACTGCACATTTTAATTTCTGTAAAAACGGCCTGAGGGATAGGAGTTTTAAATTAAATTAATATCTATTTGAAATATTGGGCTATTTATATACCTGGCTAATACTGCTGTTTGAGAATAGGTGCACGCCTTATTCAAGAAATGACTTGAATTAATTTACATTTTCTTCAGACTTCATTTTTAAGCATGTTTATTTGACAACTAGTGACAATTCTTCATGTGGCAAATTGTGGAAAGTTTTTAGAGTTCAGTTTTGCAAATACTCAGGCACTTCATTATGCCGCTTAGATGAAGAACTTTACTCAAATGCAGAAGTGCTTGCAAGACTGGGCCCGTAAATGGTTTAGGATTTTTAATCAATACAGTCATGAGAAACCAACCTCCACTTCTGATGGCAAGGGATGGCAGGCACAATGTTGAACTTCAGCAGTCTGACAATAGATGGAGTCATTCTTTTTTCCACTTCAGTGGATTAGTGCTCATGAGTGCTGAAATAATTAAAGCTCCATTATAGCATGTTCATTATAATCCCATTTCACAAGAAAATATAGAATTCTACTGAGAAAACTGGATCCGATCTGAAGCTTGTCATATTAAAATTCCACCTTGGGACATTATGTATTTTAATAATGTCCAACAAATACATAAATAATACTTACGCATTTCTACTTACACTAAAAATAGTCACAGCATCCTCACAAAAGTGCTACATATAGTTAAAATAAAAGCAAGCTCAACACATACTTACGTACATCTGTCTATAATATGGTTTGACTGCCTCACAATCTTTAAAGTGCTTATCCTCATAGCACCCCTGTGAGATAGTACTTCCCTATCAGCCCCATTTTACAGCTAGAGAACTGAGACCTAGAGTGGTTTTTATAAGGTATGTAGGTACCTAGTGGGATAATCCAAGGTGCCTAGGCATCTAACTCCCATTGATCACAGTGGGAAGTAGGTGTCCAGACAATTTTGTAAATCCCACTATAAATGACTTGTCCAAGATCACAGAGGAATCAACATGCAACCTAAAACCACATAGATCAATCTTTCCACTTCTACTTGTAAAAATATTCTTCTGCTCCACACACATTTTGAGAAAATGTATAGAACTCTAACCCAATTTACTGTGCCCTACAATGATATTTCGTTAGATACATTCAGTACACATCCAATTAACAATGCACGTGAGGTTCATTATAGAACAGCACAGCAGGGGCAGGTAGGTTCAAGGGGCGATGTAAATTGAGTGAGGTGATAGTTAAATTGGTACAACCCCCTAATATGGATGCCCTTGTATAGCTTTAAATGGACCAGATTCAAACCAATCAAATTAAAGCAGTACAAAAACTGTGTCAGCAACCCCTAAAGGGATATATCCTCCTCTTCTTTGTCATGTAATCCATCACTAACTATTTCAGTAAAATATCACACCCCCCTAACTGAAATAACAAACAGTACACATCGGTGTGTAGGTCAGGCCTGTGTTCATTTCCATATTTTTTAGCCTGTGGGGTTTTTAAGTTGTGCATTTTTTGTAAAGAAAATGTTATTCTGAGAATTTGGGCAAGGGTGGAGGTAGCTGGAGTCCACTGAAAGCAGGAGTCCACTGTTAGCTCTTTTTAATTAAGTCTTTTGTCAGTGAATATGAGCCAACATTGTAAAACCTGGGTGGCCTGATTTTCTCAGGTGCTGAACATCTACTGATTTCAGTGGGACTTGCTCAACACATCTCAGAATCAGGCCATTTACTTTTGGTTAGATAAATATAGATTTAGGTGCCTAATTTTAGGCAGTGAGATTTTGAAATTTTGGCTATAAAATAATAATATATTTAAAGAAAAATGTGCTTTGTTCTTTTCAAAAACTATGGAAATGCACAAACGATCTCTAATAGGCTTAATTTTGGAAACTTATTTTGTTTTCCTATAACTTATGAATGGCAAACTTTTCCTCTTCCTCTCCTTATCTTGTCAATATATAAATTATCCTAAACTAGTCAACATCATGCAGCCTAAGATGATCTACTTAACAGATCAACTAATATAATGTTGGGTCCAAAAGGACTGTAAAAAGTCAGTCATTGCTAGTTATTGTTCTTTTTTTGTTTTATAATAATTTTTAAGACTTAAGAAAGTGAATGGGATTTTTTTTGGCAGTATTCAAAAGTCAAAAACATATTAACATAGTTCCATATTATATATTCTAAGGTGCGACTTTTACCCCCCAAAATTGTACTGCTATAAAAGGAAATAAAATAAAAACACACATATATAATCTGAACATGCTCAATGAAAGTAAAAAGAATTGACCTTAAGTCCTCTCAGACTATCACAATTTGACAGTCATAGCATGGGTCACTAAAAAATTAATTTTCCTTAAATTTGAAAAAAAAAATTCAGATTTGATCTATGACCTTGATCTTATGATTTAGTAATAATTTTCATACAAATTAACATACAAGCAATCAAATGCATTTTTTGTATAGATTTGTTAGAATTATATCAATCTACAATGATAAACTCAGTTATTATTAGTACTCCATAATTTCTAAAATGTTACTGATTAAAATGGAATATACCAGTTCATCAGAAGTCCTCTCCACTAGAAGTTAAAGAGCTTTGTTCAAATAACGTTAAGAAATTTAATTTGAAAGCTGACGTCAGTTTAGGTTAGATCATATGCCTCTAAAGGGACACCATCAACTTAAAACGGGATCAGTTTTTTAACAATTTTCCAGCAGTTGTGTGAGTTAATACACACATCGCTGAGTTAACCTGAGTTATACACACATAGCTGACTTAACCTGCCAATTTTTGTGGTTTTACAATCTCATTTTCCCATTTAAAAAAAATATTTTTCCTCTCTCTTTTTGCTGGTCAAAAGACCCACCCCAAAATCAAAGGTAACTGACTTCAGGGGAAATGGCAAAACTGACTGTACTTTACACAAAGGATAACATTTTCAAAAGTAACTAAGTGACTTAGAGGCCTATGTACCTTAGTTGCTTTTGAAAAAATTATCAAAATGCTGACAAATGTACAAAGCAAAAATAATAAATAGTAATAATAAAATAATAATAATAAAAAACAGAGGAGAAAAATTGACCTAAACTTTTTCAGTTATAGTAATCATCGGTTTTACTTGGATTAATAGTATGTAAAAAGATGTCAGACCAAATGTGATTTTTAAGTTGATACTGGTTCTTTCAATACCTACACACAAATGACGATTTTAATGATTCTCCAAAGTATGGAAGATATTTTACTGTGTGTATGTACTGCAACATCTAGGTACAATGAGGTCTATTGAGAACAGAATATCTCTTTTAGCATTCTTTTTCCTAGCTTAATTCTAGCCTTAACATAATTTGTGGTATATTATATGGTACACATAAGCCTTCAATACTATCACAAAGAAAATTTATCAGCACAAATTCCAGAGTGAGGTTCTCAAAATTAGAACCAATGAATCAGAAATGGTACTAATTTACATTAAATAATAATGTCTAACAAAGCAAATTACCAGGAAAAAAACGAGTGCTCTCCTTACAACAAATTCAGTACAGTAGTAATAAGCATTCCTCACCATTCCTCAGGCAAGTCCTTTGCATGCTTAGAATCTTAGTTTTAAAGGCATTTGCAACAATTAACGGAAAACTAAGTTCATACAGATCACATAACTGTCCCTTTGTAGGGCACATGATGCATATTCCAATGTTCTCAGATATTAAATAAGGGCTCTAGCCAGTGTATCTGATGTGACAGAGTGAAATGACGCATGAAGTATTCATCTGTTCATGTTACAAGACTCTTTTTGATAAAATAACCTTAAAATTAACTGAGAACTTATCATTTGAATGGAAAGCAAGTTGATGATCTTGGTGGGGAAATGAATGCACGTGGTTTCATACACTAAAATTTGCTCTATATTTGTTAAAAAATGTTGAACATACAGTAGACAAAATAAGCATACTGCTGCTGATGTAAGTTAGTTTTGACAAAGAATATTACGATAAGGCTTTTACAAATCAATAAAGAGGCAAGAGACAGTCATCTCTGACTCATTCATTTTGTAGATGGTAATGAAAACACATCCGATTTTAATTAAAATAGTGACCTTCATCAAAGCTTGCTAACTCAGTTCTGAGTCTTCTCTTGCTCCAAACATTTCAAACCCACCTCCAAACAAGCTGCAGTCTGAGCATTCTCGGGGTAAGGAGAAAATTATTGATTTTAAACTCTGACAGAAACATACATAATAACGACAATGGACAGATGTCACCCATGCATGTTTGGTATAATCCAGAATTGCCTGGTAGCAAAGCATTAAGGAAATAATGCTTCTAGAAATGCTCTAAATAGCTGCAAAATGATTTTTGTTTTAGAAAATATATCAAGTTAACTTTACAGTGCTATGATTTGCTAACGCTGACTGAAATATAACATACAAACAGAACTGGCAGTACGTGAGTTCACCAGAGCCAGTGCCAAAGAGTTACTAAGGCATTTATCTACATAGCTCTAGTGAACAACAAATTGGTTTTGGCTTTCCTTCCACATGCCAAAATTATCTGAATCTAAATTTCACAAACTGCTGATTAGATCCAATGTATTTTGGGTGTGCTCTGCAAATGATTTAGAGTTCCTTAATAAACAAACTTATTTCATTGGGACCTCTTGCAAGTCACAGCACAAATCAGCCCATTATAGCTAACTAATTCATACAGTACATCATATTCCACTAAAGCCAGGGGACAAATGTGTTTTCCTCTGCTGTTTGTTTGAGGTTATTTCCCTGCCAGCCTCTATACATTTTCTTAGAAAATGAGAAATTAGAGCTGAAAAAGGCCTATTAGGTCAGCTAAGCCTATCCCTTTGCTGATACAGGATTGCTCCCTATGGTACATGTATTAGTTCATTACCCAGTTTAGTTTTAAATGTGCCAATCAATGGGCCTTCTGCCATTGTGCTTCCATGTCAATACTCATTTAATAATAATAATAAAAAATGAAATGCCAAGTTGAAACAATAAACGCTATTTGTGCATGTGCACTAGAGTTATAAAATGTAATTTATTTGTATGTCTGCTATTCTTTTCAGATACAAAAAGCATATTGACCTCTGATGAAATTTGTTACTGAAAAAATCTTTTAAGTTTCAGGTTGGTACAAACAAAATTCAATGAAAATATATGATTTATATTCCTCTTTGGAGTCATTGTTCTGGTCTAGCAAGTATGCCCGCCCACTGTCATCTCTTGCTTTGGGAAATTTGCCTTCCCTTGATTTGCACGCCCTTTCAAGTGAATGATTGCATAAATACTGATTTAAATTCCAATAAAAGCACATATATAAGGATTATACTGTTATGATCACTGCAGTGCAGATCTAAATAACTAAACTTGCCAAACTAGTGTTACTATGGAGACAAAACTAATGTACTGTGACCACATTTCTTCAGACCATCTGGATAAAACAAATATTTCCATTGCATAGTATTCATTCACATTTGTGTACTGGTCTTAGTCTTTTTTTTAAAAAACGCATAATATATGGAGAAAAGATATTACACCCATTGAGATTATATTATCTTGTACATAGTTGTATTTCATGTGCCCATAAATAAACTAATACATCTATAGTTTACAAGTTGATCAAGATTCAATTATAAGACGCTAAATGGTTTCAAGCCCAAAGTTATTTTCTATCATGTTTTAGACGAAATATCGTTTTATATGTCTGAGTCACAGTACCAGCCAAAAAGCATTTTACACCATTTGTACCCACTGGGAATTGTACCATCTTGAAAAGAAAAGCCCTGCAATGCACTACACAGCTCTTATCCTCAAAGTTCTGTTTTCCTGATCGCACTGAATGTGAAAAGCACCTGTCAAGTAAATTGCCAGATCCTTCAGGAGGTACAGTCTCTATGAAAAGGAAGAGTGCTTTCAAATTGTTTGTGCATAAGCTTGCATGGGTAAAAAAACACTTCTTCAGATGCAAGATGCATCTTCAAGATGCATCTGAAGAAGTGGGTTTTTTACCCACGCTAGCTTATGCCCACATAAATCTGTTAGTCTTTAAGGTGCCACTGGACTCCTCGTTGTTTTTGTGGATACAGACTAACACGGCTACCCCTCTGATACTTCAAATTGTTTATCACTTTGGGGAATTTTTCAATCTAAAAATCTTCCAAACCTTTGTAGTGTCTGACTGACCATTAGAAATTTAACTTTGTTTCAAGATATGTCACAGAAATGTAACATCCTGATTGCAAATAAGAAGCATTTTCCACACCAATAGCAAATCTGATACTAAAGATGAATGGACATGCTGATCAGTAACCCCATTATGAAATGTAAGCAAGAGCAACCCTCTCACAGTTCATTCCAGAGAAGGCCGATTAAATTATATAATAAATTGAAAGATTCTTCATCTAAACGATTTGAAAAAGCACTTAGCTTTTCATTGCCTATTTCACGTCATAATCATGCCCACACCCACACACTACAGATTCAGATGCCTTCATTCAAAAGAAGGAATATGGTTTAGTTAAAAAGTCATTATGCTTGTCTACACAGGAAAAGTAGAATTTACACCTTACGGGTGAAATCCTGGTCCCAATAAGCCAATGGCAACACTCCCACTGATGTCCATGGGACAAGTATTTCTCCCTACATATTTACCCAACCATAGGTTGTGACTATTCCCACGTGTAAGGCAACCATAATGCACTGAAGTTTTGGTACATAAGATTCTCTCCCTTTTCTGATCAAGTTTTCATGGCTGTCAAAGACAAAGTGGAGAAGTAAGCAGGAGAATTGCAACAATGACTTATTGAATACATGTCAGAATGACTATCCTTGTGTTGATCTAGAGTGGCTGCTACAACTACTAGGATCTTTGTAAATAGTGGGTGGATACAGGCTATTTAAGTGTCTGGGATTGAGGACAAACTTGAGATGCACAAACACACAGATACTTCAGCACCATGGGAATATGAAAATAGGTATCCTCTAAATGTACTCAAGCCATGAACGTGCCCTAGCTGATGGTTAGTAGAACAATGTGGTGTAGGAAGTTAGTGTGTACTGACAGAAAGATGAAGCAGATAGCACAACAGGTCATTTACATCTTTAATGTTGATGGTTCTACCAGCATAGCTCTCCAGGGTTCTAACTTGAACATTAGAGACAGCATATACCCTCTGGACTGCCTACAGGCACTGCCCCCGCAGTTCCTGACCAGTGGGAACTCTGGAGTCAGCGCTCGGGGGGGGGGCAGCACGCATAAACCCCCTGGAACCACCACCCCCCAATGGGCCACAGGGATGTGCTGGCTGCTTCTGGGAGCAGAGCAGAGCTGCACCGCCAGACTTTTAGCAGCCTAAAATCTCCCGGTTTGGCTTCAGTAGCCTCCGGGAGATAGAGCCCGATTCCAGGACACTCCCGGTGAAACTGGGAGGGTTGGCAACCCTAAGCCTAGACCTTGCCCTGCACCCAGCCTTGCTCCAGCCAGACCCTGCCCTGCTCCTAGCCTTGTTTCAGTCCTGTCCCAGCCTTGGAACCCCAGCCCTGCTCCTGCCTTCCTTGATCCCAGGTAATCTGGTTCTGACCCTCGGCTCTGGTTCTGACCCTCGGGTCCTGGCTCCAACTCTGTCTCAACCCTTGACAATGGCATTCGGACTCTGACTTCAGTTCTGATCTTCAGCTCCGATCCCTGGCTCTGACATTTGGATTCAGATCATTAGGCCTGACTTCTGCTGTGACCGCTATACCTATGACCCAGTTGCCTAACAACAACCTAGAATGCATTCCCATAAATTTTTGCAGGCTTTGCAAAGATTTTAAGAGCGGGAAGTGTTTAACTTTTGCAAAAGCTTACCCTTTCTGAGAGTTCTCCTTGAACTAATGACATTCTTAGTTTGGGAGTCACAGTGGGAGAAACTGAATAAAGTTGGTCTTCTAATTAAAAAAAAAAAATGTCCAAATGTCCTCTCTTATGGTGACCAAATGTGGAAGGTAAAATGTTTTCCTCTCTCCCACAGGTGATGGTATAGGAGGTCACTAAAACATTAACCTTTTTCAGACTGGTTGGAAACGTGACCTAGGGAAGCAGACGGATGGTGGTATGAACTGTTTGTACTTTACAGAGATTTGTAGATAAGGAGAACTGGGCAGGATCAGTGCTCTGGGATATTTTTGCTGGCAGGCTGGACTGCAGCTTTATTTGCTGAGGAGTCTGACAGCTGCATCCAGAGATGCAAAAATACTGAAGCCTTGCAATGGGACTAGCCATGAGGTTCATTTTGTTAATGAGGTCACTGCTCCACAGCCAGAGCTGGAAAACCCTCTGGCAAGAACCAAGGTAACCATGGTGCTGGTAGCCAACTTGATGGCATCCTGGGAAATACTACTAAGGAAACTCAGAGCACTCTGGCATTTACAGAAAAATCTATGCTGCTCCCTTTGGCAGGGAAGAAATTAACACCTTGTCTGCTAGAATTTCTGCATTCAAGTTCACATCTTGCACCGATCACTGTATTATCTGAGCACCTGGAGGTCCTCAAATGTATTGCAAATCAGCCTAAAATTTCTCCTTAAGGTTTCTACTGTTTTATGAGCCAGATCTTTTCCAGATAAAATATTCACATCCAGGGAATTACCTGATGCAGAATGCAAAGCTTTGAATCCTAAGTCTCTCCAGCTCTCGCTGTATATTCTATTAGTAACTATCATCAGAGTAATTTTGCTACCATTTTTTCCTCACAGATGAGAGGAATGGAGACACCATTTCTTTTACAAATTCTCAAAAAACCAAGACTATGGATGCATAATCTTCCCAGTCCATACTAGAATGGATTTCAGGGCACCAGCCACATGCTTAGTCAGGTAGTTCCCATCTTGAAGAAACCCCTAATGGAAGCAGGAGATTGCAACAAACCAGCCAGTGCCTCTGTTCTGCCTGCAAAACAATACATATCCCCAATCCCGGCCTCCACAGAGGTGTAGAAGAGCTTGGCTTGAATTATGACTAGAGACCTAAAGAAAAACATATTTACAGCAAGATGAGGTATAAATTAGGGATAGTTATGGAAGAGCTATACCTTCTATCAAGCCATCAGACTGGACCTGAAGCACCGGATCTACCCCTTCCATGGATAGGCCGTCTTTCTGTCAGGGACACCTTACTTGTGTTGCTGGGAAAGTATCCAACAGCAGCCGCTTAGCCCAATGAGGGCTGTGAGTTTGCCCCTGAAGGAGAGTTCTACATCACCACCTAATTGCAGAAGTTGACTGTCTGCTCACATACTGAGTCCGCTCTGGAGACCTGTCCAGTAACACCACACATGGGGTCTTTGTGGCTTTTCTCTTCCCCAATTCCACTTGGTAAACTTCAAAGAAAATATTAATATAAACTGCCTGCTCCATCCCTGCCAATTAACATGGTGCTGCTGCCATCTGACTGCTTAACACAGAGACAGGAGAGAGAAGCCATTCCTGCTGAGGGAGAGATAGTGTTAAAAGCTTGGTTCTGTGTAGCTGACAACTAATGACAGAACAAAGAAAGCAAAACGTATTCTGTAAGGCAGATGAACTGAAAGTCGTCCCCACAGAGAAATTAAGAGTTTTATCATTCTTAACTTTTGTGATTTGAAGGGGAAAATCATCTTTACAATCTATTTTAAAGACCCACATATACACTCAGGAGACTTAGAAAAACAACAGATGTTACCTTGCACTGCACCTTACTTACCAGAAACAGTGTTTCCACAGGCGTCAGATGCATTTCTTGCCTTACAATTAAGATAATGCACTAAGGCTCAAATCCAGGGATGCTGCACACAGACCACACTAGGTATCTCTGTAAGGAGGCTGGGAGAGAAAGAATCCTAATCCCAGGTCCTGACATAGCTGAGGAATCACCCCTCAGAGCTACTTGTTGATGTAGCCGACTGCAGCTTTAACACCTCCTCAAGGAGAGGGAGGGGGGATAGAACGACAACAGCTGTGCAATAGCAGATCCTTGAACACTACCTGTACGTTCTCCCAACCTGCTTCTACTATGGCCCCACCAGGCCATTGCACTGGGTCTTACAAGAATCCCAGTTAGGTTCCATGACATGCAGGAGGTGCAGACCCCTAGCATGGACCACCCAAGGTCAGCTTTCTTCTGATTCAGAAAATCGCAATGATTCTGATGCCAGGAGACTTCCACTGTCACAGAAGTGAGGGTGGATTTGCCCCAGAAGTAACTTTGTGGGATCAGATAACAAAAGGGATCAGGTAAGGTGAGCTATTACCAGCAAGGGGGGGGGGGAAGAGAACCTTTTGTAGTGATAATCAAGGTGGGCCATTTCCAGTACTTGACAAGAACGTCTGAGGAACAGTGGGGGGGGGGGGGAATAACCATGGGGAAATAGTTTTACTTTGTGTAATGACACATCCACTCCCAGTCTTTATTCAAGCCTAAGTTAATTGTATCCAGTTTGCAAATGAATTCCAATACAGCAGTCTCTCGTTGGAGTCTGTTTTTGAAGTTTTTTTGTTGAAGAATTGCCACTTTTAGGTCTGTAATCGAGTGACCAAAGAGATTGAAGTGTTCTCCGACTGGTTTTTGAATATGATAATTATAACTGATGTCTGATTTGTGTCCATTTATTCTTTTACGTAGAGACTGTCCAGTTTGGCCAATGTACATGGCAGAGGGGCATTGCTGGCACATGATGGCATACATCACATTGGTAGATGTGCAGGTGAACAAGCCTCTGATAGTGTGGCTGATGTGATTAGACCCTATGATGGTGTCCCCTGAATAGATATGTGGACATAGTTGGCAACGCGCTTTGTTGCAAGGATAGGTTCCTGGGTTAGTGGTTCTGTTGTGTGGTATGTGGTTGCTGGTGAGTATATGCTTCAGGCTGGGGGGCTGTCTGTAAGCAAGGACTGGCCAGACACCTCTGAACAACATACTAACCCACAGACACCTTCCTACCAAGACTACAAAAAGAAGGATTCTGGGTGGACTCCTCCTGAAGGTCGAAACAACAGACTGGACTTCTACATAGAGTGCTTCCGCTGACGTTCACGGGCTGAAATTGTGGAAAAGCAGCATCACTTGCCCCATAACTTCAGCCGTGCAGAACACAATGCCATCCACAGCCTCAGAAACAACTCTGACATCATAATCAAAAAGGCTGACAAAGGAGGTGCTGTCGTCATCATGAATAGGTCGGAATATGAACACGAGGCTGCTAGTCAGCTCTCCAACACCACTTTCTACAAGCTATTACCCTCTGATCCCACTGAGGGTTACCAAAAGAAACTACAACATTTGCTCAAGAAACTCCCTGAAAAAGCACTGGAACAAATCCGCACAGGAACACCGACCAGGGATATTCTATCTGCTACCCAAGATCCATAAACCTGGAAATCCTGGAAGCCCCATCATCTCAGTCATTGGCACCCTGACAGCAGGATTGTCTGGCTATATAGACTCCCTCCTCAGGCCCTATGCTACCAGCACTCCCAGCTATCTTCGAGACACCACTGACTTCCTGAGGAAACTACAATCCATCGGTGATCTTCCTGAAAACACCACCCTGGCCACTATGGATGTAGAAGCCCACTACACCAACATTCTCACACAGAGATGGACTACAAGCCGTCAGGAGCAGTATCCCCGATAATGTCACGGCAAACCTGGTGGCTGAACTTTGTCCTCACCCATAACTATTTCACATTTGGGGACAATGTATACCTTCAAATCAGTGGCACTGCTATGGGTACCTGCATGGCCCCACAGTATGCCAACATTTTTATGGCTGACTTAGAACAACGCTTCCTCAGCTCTCGTCCCCGAATGCCCCTACTCTACTTGCACTACATTGATGACATCTTCATCATCTGGACCCATGCAAAAGAAGCCCTTGAGGAATTCCACCATGATTTCAACAATTTCCATCCCACCATCAACCTCAGCCTGGACCAGTCCACACAAGAGATCCACTTCCTGGACACTACGGTACTAATAAGCGATGGTCACATAAACACCACCCTGTACCGGAAACCTACTGACCGCTATGCCTACCTACATGCCTCCAGCTTTCATCCAGACCACACCACACGATCCATTGTCTACAGCCAAGCTCTACGATACAACCGCATTTGCGCCAACCCCTCAGACAGAGACAAACACCTACAAGATCTCTATCAAGCATTCTTACAACTACAATACCCACCTGCTGAAGTGAAGAAACAGATTGACAGAGCCAGAAGAGTACCCAGTAGTTACCTACTACAGAACAGGCCCAACAAAGAAAATAACAGAACGCCACTAGCCATCACCTTCAGCCCCCAACTAAAACCTCTCCAACGCATCATCAAGGATCTACAACCTATCCTGAAGGACGACCCATCAGTCTCACAGATCTTGGGAGACAGGCCAGTCCTTGCTTACAGACAGCCCCCCAACCTGAAGCAAATACTCACCAGCAATCACACACCACACAACAGAACCACTAACCCAGGAACCTAGCCTTGCAACACAGCCCGTTGCCAACTGTGTCCACATATCTATTCAGGGGACACCATCATAGGGCCTAATCACATCAGCCACACTATCAGAGGCTCGTTCACCTGCACATCTACCAATGTGATATATGCCATCATGTGCCAGCAATGCCTCTCTCCCATGTACACTGGCCAAACTGGACAGTCTCTATGTAAAAGAATAAATGAACGCAAATCAGACGTCAAGAATTATAATATTCAAAAACCAGTCGGAGAACACTTCAATCTCTTTGGTCACTCGATTACAGACCTAAAAGTGGCAATTCTTCAACAAAAAAACTTCAAAAACAGACTCCAACGAGAGACTGCTGAATTGGAATTCATTTGCAAACTGGATACAATTAACTTAGGCTTGAATAAAGACTGGGAGTGGATGTGTCATTACACAAAGTAAAACTACTTCCCCATGTTTATTTCCGCCTCCCCCCCCACTGTTCCTCAGACGTTCTTGTCAACTGCTGGAAATGGCCCACCCTTGATTATCACTACAAAAGGTTTTTTCCCCCCTACTCTCCTGCTGGTAATAGCTCACCTTACCTGATCCCTCTCATTACAGTGTGTATGGTAATACCCATTGTTTCATGTTCTCTGTGTATATAAATCTCCCCACTGTATTTTCCACTGAATGCATCCGATGAAGTTAGCTGTAGCTCATGAAAGCTTATGCTCAAATAAATTTGTTAGTCTCTAAGGTGCCACAAGTACTCCTTTTCTTTTTGCGGATACAGAGTAACACGGCTGCTACTCTGAAACCAGACAGATAGGGGTGAGTGCAGGGCCTGCCTCACTTCTCTGGTGAACAGGAAGTTTAATCAGATCAAGGGGCAACCATATATGACGCCAGGTCCCAGGGGCAGTTCACGACTACACATCCCTCAAGCCACCTCTTCATCTGGCCTGCTAGAGGTAGATTTACATCCTCCTGTTTCCCTGGAGGCCAATCTTCACAGCCTTTCATACTCCAGGTCCCTCATCATTCCTCCAAATGACAACCCGTGACTCAAGCCACCACATGGCTTTGTTGGCATTTGCTTCAAATGTCTATTTATTTTTTAATTTTTTTTTTTGCTCTTAATTGACGTGACTTGCTTTGACAAACCTCCTTTCCCCTCACTCTTCTCTGTTCCCATCCCAGCACTTCTTCCCTCAATTCCTCCAACCTTCCTTGCTCCCACTCAGACGCATCTGCCTCCCACTATAGTCCCACTCTCATTCCACTAGCCCCAGAAAAATTCATTTATAAACAAAAAAATAAATGTTCCAAAAAACCTTCTCTGTTAGCACCA
Organism: Natator depressus; assembly: GCF_965152275.1. Taxonomy (NCBI): domain Eukaryota; kingdom Metazoa; phylum Chordata; order Testudines; family Cheloniidae; genus Natator; species Natator depressus. The sequence goes on along the minus strand of NC_134235.1, from coordinate 241,839,974 downwards.
CAAAGGTGTGTGCATATTCATATGGAGACTAAAAGCATGATAAGCCAGGGTGTAAATCTACAGTGCACTGTGTTATGCACCAACTGTGCACATGGACCTTGATATCATGCACTAGATGTTCCTTAGTGCACAGCGACCTGCACCAAAATGGAGACATGAAGTGAAGTCAATGGAGTTCCATATTAAGGGCCTAATTTAACCTGCTGTGAGATGCAATGATATGGAATAACACAATGCCAAGTCAATTTTTAGGGTAGAACCGCATTATAATAATATAAGGGCTAAGTTTCAAAGTTAGACCCGCAACTTGTGCCTGCTGGGTGCACATTGGTATTTATTAGGTATGTGCAAATATCCACATGTTCCTAACTTTGAAAACCTGTCTCATCCTCATAAACCAATCTGAGGCCAAATTTACAGATTTAAAGTACCTAAGTACCCAAACTGGTATGCAGAAGTCTAAAAGAGGTATTTGAATGCTAAGTTGTTGTTTGAGTACCCAAGTGTGGCACAGAATACCCTAATTTAGAAGCCCACACGTGCAAATTGAGCTCCCATCATTTAACAGTGTCTTTGGCACGTACTGTCAATTCCTAGCAAGAATATTTTCTTAAGAATAGAAAAAAGGTTAACAAAAGGTTCCATCTCCAGTGTTCAGCACATCTGAACATCACCTAGGAAACTGCAATAATTGCATTCCAAGAGTACAGTATTAAGACTTTTTTTTTTTTAAAAACAACAACCTGGAGTCCTAGGCAGCTTTGTCTGGTCTACATTAAAATTCAGCATGTTCAAACCAATCTCTCCACCCCCTGAATGTTTATTTACTGAAGCCTCATCCCAGAAATAGAAGACCAGTGCTCTCCCACATGCAAACCTAAGAAAATCACAGATGTGCACAAAACTAACAACAAGTAATTTATTACAACCCTTTACCAGATGCAGCTTCTTTCCCCCAGATGGTGTGTTGGGGGCACCCTCCACCCACTCATTCCTGGGGGAAGTAGTAGCCCCCAGACACTGCTATCTAAGCCTGGACACATGATTTGGGAAAGCCTTACTTGCTTGTGCAGTGGATGGCACAACTATTTAGAGCCAACACACAGTCTAGCCCTATACTTGTGGTCGAGTGGATGCAGATATGTAGTCCTTAAACATCCAGTTTTGTTCTGTACATTTTCCCCCTTCTTTGTATTTTTTAAAAAACTTTCAGTAAAATCTTTTAAGACTCAATTGTGGACTGTTTTTAAAATATGGCTGTGCTCATCTAACTTTTACTTTCCTGAAAACTGTAACCATTGAACTGATCTTCAAAATGTTTTTAAAGGAGTTGCCAATTCTTCAATATATTATACTTAAACATCACATGCTGCAGTTACTACAAAATAAAATGATCAACTGTCTGTAATTAAAACCCTTAGTTAAATCTCAAAGTGACAAATCCAGAAAGGGACTTTCTTGATAGATGAAGTGTTGTTTAGGTAATTGCAGGCATCTCCAAATGTCTAAAAGATTCTGACTGTTAACATTCCAAACAGCTTTTGCTTTATTACGAAGTTGTGCTTTGCCACATAGTTCTTGATACAGCAATGTTAACTATTTGACATTATAAACAGCAACAGCACTTTCCTGTTGCTACAGCTGATTGTAATGACTCCTCTAAGGCTTGATTTACAGTCTGCTGAAATCAGTGGGAGTCTTGAATGGACTTTGGATAAGGCCACAAGAAAACAGTTTCTCCTTAAAAGATGTTAAAAGAAAAAACTCTGTATTTTAAAGGTGGGTAGAATAATGGACATGTCCATAAGAACATAAGCATGGCCATACTGGGTCAGACCAAAGGTCCATCCAGCCCAGTATCCTGTCTACCAACAGTGGCCAATGCCAGGTGCCCCAGAGGGAGTGAACCTAACAGGTAATGATCAAGTGATCTCTCTCCTGCCATCCATCTCCACCCTCTGACAAACAGAGGCTAGGGACACCATTCCTTACCCATCCTGGCTAATAGCCATTAATGGACTTAACTTTCATGAATTTATCCAGTTCTCTTTTAAACCCTGTTATAGTGCTAGCCTTCACAACCTCCTCAGGCAAGGAGTTCCACAGGTTGACTGTGCGCTGAGTGAAGAAGAACTTTCTTTTATTTGTTTTAAACCTGCTACCCATTAATTTCATTTCGTGGCCCCTAGTTCTTATATTATGGGAACAAGTAAATAACTTTTCCTTATTCTCTTTCTCCACACCACTGAACAGTCAAGTATATGCATTTATTTACAGACAGGAAATAATTACATAAACATAATGCAAGCAAACTATTGTCGATGGCCTACAGATTTTGGCAAACCAGACATTTTAGTTTCACTCCTCTGTGGTACCAGTGTCTACAGGCTTTACACTCAGGCCTGTAAATACCCCTTCCTCTCTGATCAGGGCCATCCCACATTCCTTCTTCCCTTGATTCCAAAGGTCTTCTACAGCCCTCTCAAAGAATAAACTCTTTGAAAAGTCCTCTTCACTCCCCTTTTGCTCCTGACAAACCCTAACTGGCTTCTGACCCTAGGCTCCTCCCACAGGCCCTTCCCAAACAAGACAGCAGCCATACCTGTTTTCCCTCAAGTCTTCCAGTGGAGAGACTCCCTGCTCTCTCCTGGGACTCTTCTTCAGCCAGCCCTCTACAACGGGCTCCGGCCCTCTGGAAGGAATAGTCAATCCATACTCTCCCTCCCCACCCCCAGTCAGCCTCCTGCTGCCAGGCTTTCTTCCTTTTAAGTGTCACAGCCTGCCCAGTTGTGGCGGGGCCTGGCCGGCCCTGGGTCTTTTGGGCTTATAGGGAGAGGCCACCCTGTTACATTGTGGAATCCTCTTTATTTTTCCACAATATTAAGAGACTATACATGTAACGCCAATAGACTCCGGTTGTCATCAGATAGGATCAAACCTGTGACCTCTGGAGTTTAATGCATGCGTCTCTACTGCACGAGCTAAAAGACACATCTCTTTAAGCCAGGGCTGTAGAAGGCTCATCAATCTCTAGTTGGTCTAAGTGCTACTAGAGGGGACAGAGTGCTGCACTAAGCTTGGCATGGGCTGCGTGCACATCTTTAAAAACAATGGATATATGGACTGTAATATTTGTTTCTTTTTTTAGAAAGGAGGTTGGTTGCCCATGGGCTACAGTGAACAGCTGTTAGAGGAAGAGGGAGTGAAGTGGCAAGAGATTGGAAGAGGATCACTTTGCCTACAGAGGAAGAATGGACACAAAATTAGAGCAATCTTATCAATGGAAAATCTGATTTACTGTTTAATGACTGTTAAATATTCTTTTTCTGTTTGTCAACTGTACAGAGTTTGTAAGGAATGCCATTGTTTGTTACTTTTTGTCTGGTTTTATTAGATCAGAGGAAGGATTTTCTGTGATTAGTACAAGAGCTGAATGCCTGGGATTTCATTCTTTTTTTAAAAATGTGAGTGTGATCACAGAATCATAGAAATGTAGGGCCAGAAGGGACCTCAAGAAGTCATCATGTCCAGCAGCCCTCTGCACTATGGCAGGACCAAGTAAACCCAGACTATTCCTCACAGGTGTTTGTCCAACCTTTAAAAAACTTTCAATGATGGGGATTCCACAACATTCGTTGGAAGCCTACTCCAGAGCTTAACTACCCTTACAGTTAGAAAGTTTTTCTTACTATCTAACCTTAATCTCCTCTGCTGCATCTTAAACCCATTATTTCTTGTCCTTTTTCAGTGGACAGGGTGAACAATTCATTACCCTCTTTATAACAGCCCTTCACATATTTGAACAATTACCGCCCTCTTTATAACAGCGCTTAACATATCTGAAAACTGTTATCACATCAGTCTCCATCCCATTCCTGATGCATCTTATACTCATGTTTGCTTTTTTGACTATGGTTGCGCATATTGAGCTGAGGTCTTCACTGAACTGTCTAAAATGACACTCCGGTCTCTTTTCTGGGTTGATTGCTCCCAAGTAAAGGCACTGGATGCTAATCTTTAGCCTCAAGTCAGTTTTTACAACTGATTATAAACTCCAGGAAACAGACATTAATAACATTTGCCTGACACAACCTGATGTGTTGGATAGTCTAATGGGTTTGATGCTTGTGTGAATCCAAGTCTGGAGGCTCTCCTTGACAAAAAGTATTTATATTCACCCTGACTCATAAGTTCTATAATGGCTTCTCTGCAAAATATAACCACTTTACAACACTTCCCGTGTATGTCATATACATCACAGCAAGTGCGTAAGTGTCCTACATGGATCTGCAATATGTTCTGTATAACTAATTTTACAAAATGCTTTTCCCACAGGGCTTGTAATGTCAGCAACAGCTCCGCGTCATCTTTAAGTTTAAGTAGTTTAACTTAGTTATGCTTTAAACACTTGATATTCTTACAACATTGTCTGCTTTCCTGTGCCTCCCATACCTCTGATTTTGAACAGCAATAATATGGAAATTCCTTCTCATCAAGATTCTGGAATGCTACTATCTTTTCAATGTTGCAGCATTAGAAGCCATGCTACTTCAAAACACTTATCTTATTGAAGCAGGATACTTTGAACACCCTTCCATATATTTACATTGCCCAGTTTTTAATACAGGGAATGTTTTCATAATTACTGAAAGAATTAACTTCTGACTGCTTTTTGTAACTATTTCTGTTCCAAAACCAACAAAAATAACAAGCATGCACACCGCTCTCATCAAACCTCCCTCTTCCTCAGGACATTTTTGTTCCTCTTCTCTGGGCTTTCTCCAATTTCTCCTCGTCTTTGCTGACATGTGGTGCCCAGAACTGGACACAATACTCTAGTTGAGGCCTAATCAGCGTGGAGTAGAGCGGCAGAATTATTTTTCGTGTCTTGCTTACAACACTCCTGCTAATACAGCCCTGAATGATGTTTGCTTTTTTTTTTGCAACACCATTACAATGTTCACTCATACTTAGCTTGTGATCCACTATGACCCTCAGATCCCTTTCTAGTACTCCTTCCTAGGCAGTCGTTTCCCATTTTGTATGCGTGCAACTGATGGTTCCTTCCTAAGTGGAGAACTTTGCATTTGTCCTTATTGAATTTCATCCTATTTACTTCAGACCATTTCTCCAGTTTGTCCAGATCATTCTGAATTTTAATCCTATCCTTCAAACCACTTGCAACCCCTCCCAGCTTGGTATTGTTCACACACTTTATAAGTGTACTCTCTATGCCATTATCTAAATCATTGATGAAGATATTGAACAGAACTGGACCCAGAACTGATCACTGAAGGACCCCACTAAATATGCCTGTCCAGCTTGACTGTGAAGCACTGATGACTACTTTCTGGGAGCAGTTTTCCAAACAGTTCTGCACCCACCTTAGAGTAGCTCCATCTAGCTCCTATACTGTACAGGCAGTCCTCAACTTTACAATGTTCGAGTTACAGCGAACAGCACTTATGACATTTATAAACTGTCACTGTGTTTCAACTTTACGACGCTCCATCCGGCATTGTTCCTATGGGAAATTCGAATTACGACATTTTCAACTTAAGACGCGATTTTCAGGAACCAATTGTGTCGTCGGTCCGAGGACTGCCTGTATTTCCCTAGTTTGTTTATGAAAAGGTCACGTGAGACAGTATCAAAAGCCTTACTAAAGTCAAGATATACACATCATCTGTTTCCTCCCACCCACAAGGCTCATTATCCCGTCAAAAAGAAAAGGAGTACTAGTGGCACCTTAGAGACTAACCAATTTATAATTAAAAAAACCACTCCATACGGCTAAATGCAGTGCCTTGCATAATGACAGGTTTCAGAGTAGCAGCCGTGTTAGTCTGTATTTGCAAATTGGTTAGTCTCTAAGGCGCCACTAGTACTCATTTTCTTTTTGCGAATACAGACTAACACGGCTGCTACTCTGAAACCTATCCTGTCAAAGAAAGCTATTAGGTTGGTTTCACACAGTTTGTTTTTGACACATCCATGTTGACTGTTACTTATCACCTTATTATCTTTTAGATGTTTGCTAACTGATTGCTTAATTATTTGCTCCATTACCTTTCCGGGTACTGAAGTTAAGCTGACTGGTCTGTAATTCCCCGAGTTGTCCTTATTTCCCTTTTTATACATTGGCACTATATTTGAACTGGACTCTCTCCCATTTTCCATGACTTTTCGAAGATAATCGCTAATGGCTCAGGTACCGCCTTAGTCCACTCCTTGAGTATCCTAGGGCAGGGGGTCTCAACCTTTTCCTTTCTGAGGCCCCCCCCCAACATGCTATAAAAACTCCACGGCCCAGCTGTGCCACCACAACTGTTTTCTGCATAGAAAAGCCAGGGCTGGTGTGAGGAGGTATCAAGGAGGGCAACTGCCCAGGGCCCCACACCACAGGGGGTAACACAAAGCTAAGCTGCTCGGGCTTTGGCTTCAGCTGCAGGCGGCAGGGCTCGGGGCGCCAGACTACAATCCCGCATGACGAGACTGACTTTCTGCCCTGGGCCCTAGCAAATCTAATGCCAGCCATGCCTGGTGGACCCCCTGAAACCTGCACACAGCCCCCCAGGGGGCCCCACACCCCTGGTTGAGAACCACTGAAACACATCCTAGAACAACAGGACTGGTGACTTGAAGACATCTAACTTGTCTAAGTCATTTTTAACTTCTTCTTTCCCTATTATAGCCTCTGATCCTACCTGCCATGGGATCTGCAGAACAATTGATTGCAGTCCTCTTTATAACTGTCCTTAAGACTATCGGGTCCCGCCATCCCTCCTCCTCGCCCAGTCTTCTTTTCCCCAGACTAACCACGCACAGGTTCTTTAACCTTTCTTCATAGGGCAGGTTTTCTAAACCGTTTATCACTTTTGTTGCTCTCCTCTGGACTCTCTCCAATTTGTCCCATCTTTCCTGAAGTGTGGAGCCAAGAATTAGACACAGTATCCAGCTAAGGCCTCACGAGTGCCAGAGGTGACAGTTGCCTCCTGTGTCTTACATATAAACTCCCCTGTTAATACACCCAAGGACGATATTAGCCTGTTCGCTGCTGCATCATGTTGTTGACACATACTCACTTTGTGATCCACTATAACTCCTAGATGCTTTTCATCAGTACTACAACCCTAACCATTTATTCCACATTTTGTGGCTGTCCATTTGGTGTTTTCCTTCCTAAGTGAAGTACTTTGCACTTGTCTTTTATTGTCTTGTTGAATTCAGACCAATTCTCCAATTTGCCAAGGTGGTTTTGTATTCTAATCATGTCCTCTAAAGTGCTTGCAACCCCTCTTGGCTTGGTGTCATCTACAAATTTTAAGCATACTCTCAATTTATTATCCAAGACATTAATGAAAATACTGAATAGCACCATATCCAAGACTGACCCCTGCAGGTCCCCAAGAGATACAGCCTTGAAGTTTGACAGTGAACCATTAATAACTACTTTTTGAGTACAGCCTTTCAACCAGTTGTGCACCCACCTTCTAGTAATTACATCTAGACCACCTTTCCCTAGATTGCTTATAAAATGTCAATTGGGACAGTGTCAAAAGCCTTACTAAGATTGAGATATATCACAACTACTGCTTCCCCTCTATCCATTAGGCCAGTAACCCTTTTTTCCTCTTTCTTTTGATTTAATTGGTTTAACTGGTATTCACCCCAGGAAAAAGAGGCAAGCACCACACCTTACTCAAGGCTAGAACAGTTCCGTTTTACCCATAATAATGATACATAGGGAAAAATATAATGCATGAGCAAAATATACTGGGTATTAATGGATACTTATTGTTTTGAGCCATCCATCATTTTAATGGGGATGAATAGTTGGGAAGCAAGAGGATTGCAACTACTATCTGCGGCCTCTGATTAATGCCCTCACCCTGCCCAGAAGTAGCTGTTCAGAACACTGTTCTGCACAAATGAAAACATGAAAGAACAGCTTGCTGGAAGTTGTAAAGACAGCACTGTAATATAAGAAGTAGCTAGTCACACGTCTGACTAGCTGTAAAAAGCAAAGGAGGGGTTTTACTGGTTACAAGTTCATGAAGGGAGGTGAACCATATCATTCACAAACATATTCAATATATGAGGGCAGATTGTCACTGACCCCATTGTGGATGGCAAGTGAGGAAGGGCACATGAATCCTTTCTGCCTGTCTCACCAGGCACACTGCATGAGGGCTAGGGACAGTTACAGTCCCTGCACTTGATCAGTGTAGGGCTGGCTCCTTTTGCACAATTGAAGAGTGGGGAGGAGCCATGTACTGATGCAATCTATCCATATCATCCTACAGAGCCATCCCTGGGGACAATGAAATGTGTGCACTCCTCCTGGTTATTGGAGAGCTGGGGGAGTGATTTTTATTTAAAGCCTCTGAAAAGAGGCTGTAAAAATGACATCATGAAGTACTAGGCTCATGGTCTTCAATATGTTTAGTTTTCAGGTCAAAAATTGTTTTTCCTGACTTCCACACATGGAAAGGATAAGGAAGTCAAGAGCTTTCTTGGTTTTAGCATGAGCATTGATACCTGTAGTAAAGAGTCCACATTCAGAACCTAGGTGTTGATTCAGCAAGGCACTTAATCATGTTTGTAAGTTTAAGTGCATGCTTAAGTCCATCCACATTCAGCAAAGCACTTAACTTGCCTTCAGCTGAACTTAATCACATGCTTAATTAGTCTGCAAAATTAGAAACTTTAATAATTCTGCACTGGATTTTCAGTAAAACTGTACTGTACCCAATTTCCACAAGCCGAAATGTATGTTTGTTTTGCGCGCACATCACCACACTTCTATTTTTACACCATTACTTATTTGACTATAACTATTCTTTTAAGATTTTAGTTTCCTAATTTTTTTCTTTATAATTTAATGCAATTATTAGATTATGCACTTTTCCTTTAAGACATACAGTAGCACTGAAATAAATCCAGCTGATCCATGTCAGAACTCATATGAGACCATAATATACCCATACTTTATCTGGCATTTTAATCTGATCAGCTCCCTTGTATCAGCCACTGATAACCCAGTCTACAGAAAGGCACCAGGAAGGAAGGTTCCATGTGAATTTGAGAAAAAAAACCCTTGAGTTTTCCTGTTATCCTATTGACTATTCAGGCCAGATGAGTATTGAAGAATAAAATTGTCTGCAAACATTTAGGAGTATTTCTAAACAGAATTTTGCTTTGAGTAAGTTCTACCCAGTTTGTATTCACTTTTTGTGAACACTCATGTAAGCAAAGTATTGTTCACTCCACTTTCATGTAAAGCAAAATTCGGGCTGATGGCTGACGTTTGTTTAATCATGAAGCAAAATACACTTCAGGCGGAATCAGCAGATCATCCTACCAGGGGACAGAAATAGCATGTGATTTAGGTGACCAAATATACTTACCTGAATATATGTGTTTTATTAAATTATGTTCATATGCCTGAGCCACACTGAAGAAGACATTGCATACATCTAATTAGCAACAATGAACTAATGAGGACCCAATCCTCAGAGCACACAACGCACCCATTGACTTCAGCAGGAGCAGGATTGAGCCCTACTGCTCACTTGTGTAATTCTTACATATGGTGAGGAGTTCTTCTCATGGGTAATCCAGTGAAGGTGGTCAAGTGGTTGGGGACCAAGCCTAGGACTTTGTATTCAAGTCCCTGCTCTGACATAGACTTCCTGTGTAAATTTAGGCAAATCACTTCTCATCTCTCTGCTTCAGTTCCCTACCTGTGAAACTGGAGTAACAGTAGTTTCCCCACCACACAGGGATGTTGTGAGGTACTCAGCTACTACGATAAGTGGGCCACGTATGTACCATTGATGGGTAAAGTGGTATGAAGTGTGAATAAGGGATACACAATTGGGCCCTAAGAAATAAAGCAGCAGCCACAGAGAAATTAAAGAACAGTGAATTAAACTTCTGCCAGTGGGTTAGATTTTAATACTACTGAAAAAATGTTTTGTGAGACAAATGAGTTTGATAATTTACTTGTATTTGGAAAGTTGTTAGTAGAAAGAGGGGAAAAAACCCTCACAAATTCGTAACTGAAGTCTGAAAAATGCACTGATATAATTTCCATCAGACATCAGAAAAATCTGCCCATCTGGCTCCTCTGATATTATGTTTGATGCTGCCAGGAATAAAAAATAGTAATTAAAGCTACCCAGTGCATGAAACACCCACACTCCCTTGACTTCTCATGACAGTGTCTATTTTTCATACACACAAACCAAGGCCTGGCCTGTAGCTGGCCACTTCCTCCAGAGCCCCAACCACATGCTCTTTCAATGAAGGGGCATCTATAGCCTTAGGAGAGAGTGCAGAGATGCCACTTTGGCTTTCCTTCCCCATGTACCTGCACTGGTAAGTATCTGCACTTCTTCTAACCTTTCTGTGCTTACTGTAAAAGCAGTGAGGATGGTACAGAGCTAGTTATTGCTGAAGAGCAGTTTCCTCAAAATCAACACTTTATGAAAACACAGCTTATTATTTCAACTGACAGGACACACCAAGATTATAAATGACAAACTACTTGTTATAACTGGGAGGTAAAGTGCCAACATTACACTGTTTGCATAGTGATCTCATGTTGTCTATAGTGAATACGGAGGATTAAAGTACCCTTCTGCTAGACATTTCAGATATAGCACTGATGGACTGCAGCTGTTCCCACTTATATTAACTGCCAGCAGCATTAATGAAATGCGAGCACCTAAGTTGTAGAACAAAACTCTAGGAACTATCTTGTACTGGTAAAAGATGTAGCAAATTGTGCAATCTTTTTATTCTGTGGTTGTACAGCACCTAGCATATGACTGGGGTTTCTTGGCATTGGCACATACAAATAATTAACAATAGATTGTTAGGTATTTAGTAGACAGACACCTAGGTACTTGCAAGGCCCCCAATCACTATGGTGTCTTACAGGCTAATAGGTTTTCTCCTTCTCTAGTTTATGTGATTCTATGATTTTTCTCGTTTTCTCCACCTTTTCCTCCCAGATAAAGCTTCCAAGGCACTTGGGGCAGGGGAACCCTCACAAAAACAACAGCTTAGACTTTGTCTATATGGGGTATTTGTCCCGATTAAAGCCATCAGTGTAGCTGAACCAGTACCCTAATGGAGACAGGCAAAGCTGCTGTCTGGGATTACCAGTGAAAATAGCAGCTTTGCCAATCTACATTAAGGGTTTGCACTGGAGCAGGTACACCAGTGGCTGTAATCAGGGAAAAGCCACAGTCTAGATAAGGCTTTACAAGCGTTTCTGGTACCCTCACTCCCAGCTCACCCCGTAGCGTGCAGATACGTGGGATGTTGGAACCAGTACTGCCTCCATATGTAGTGTCCCACGGCATGACGAAAGACTTTGCTATCCACTCTGGGAGTGTGAGCTCCTTCCTCCCTGGAAGGGTCTGCATCATCAGTGACACAGTAAATGTAACTCCGTCTCAAAAGGTAATTGCCATCTGCCTGTTTGATGTTTGTAGAAAGGAGATGCCCTTTCCTGTAGAAAGATCTTTCGGGGAAGAGGACAATGTCCAGATTAGCAGACAGAGAAGCACATAAGAAGGTCAGCTTCCTATTCTGCTGTCACATGTCCTTGTAAGATTATGCCAGCTTCTTGTGACACAATGCCTTAACATTCTGTTATTATGCATTATAGTAGACCCCACATGCTCCAACCATAGTTGGGGCCCCACTCTGCTGGACATTGCTCAAACAGATAGTAAAAGGCAGCCTCTGCCCTGAAGAGCTTGCAGTTAAGGTCCCGATCCTGCAATATGATGCACAAAAGCAGACTCTACACTGTTGAGGAGCCCCACTGAAGTGAATACCAATATCATACTAAGACATGATGTAAATGGGTGTAACAAGCAAACAGAGGAGATGCACAAAGGATGACATGGATAGCAGTGAAGAAAATATGGTTATACAGATTTGCTAAGAGCACAATGTTAGTTTGCCATTACCAAATTACATGAAAATACTACCACATTTCATCAGAAGATTAGTATTTTGTGACACATGGTGCAAAGTGGTATTTTGTGGACTTTTAAGGTAAGGGTTTGATCCATGAATACCTTGGAAGTAAATGCTTATCCAGTAAAACACAAGGACAATTCGGAAAATACTAGGATCGCTGGCAATATTGAAAGGAGCCCTGAGTAGAAATACAGTCAAATAAAAAACCTGATATAGAATATCATTATTCCCAGGAAATGAAGCTCACTTCTAAAGCTAAAATGGCCAAAAACATTCATTTACCTTCCTCAAACCTTGATGAGTTGAAGCACATTTTGCTGCAATATTCTCGCTGAGACAGAGAAAGCAGAAGACAAGAATTTGCTACCAAATGTTTGGTGCTCAATCTTCACTGACACTACAGCCGGCTAATTTAAATACGAAGAGCTGAAGCCAATTAGTCTAGACTGGAGTATCTGAGGGGTCAGAATTTAGGTTAACAAATGCTGCATAATATTATCTGAACAATAAAGAGCAGTCTTACTACAAAGGATGGATCCCAAGTCTGCCCATTAAACTGTAAAACAGGTGCAAAGAGAGTGTGTGGGAGAGGTGAATTTATCCCTCCCCTAAATGGCAGTATAAAATAAAATTAGGATGTAAGATTTGGGGGTGTCTCTCAGGGCAGTTTTTAATTACATGCTTAGCAGCATTTTTGCATATAATCATTACTTCAGCCTCTTCATTTGGCATCTACATATTCTTTTGTACCACAATCAAAGAACAAAGGTCAAATCCTGTTGAAAGTTAATTCGGGCACTGGAATTGAAAATAGCTATTTTGGTGGAGGATTGGATTAGTTCCACACCACCACCCCCAGGTTTGAACTGTCTGCATAATCTGCTTGAAATTCTGGTTACTTATTAAATCAGATCTTTGTGCGCAGCACGGAAGGCGCTTGAAGAACACAGGTGAATCAGTATAAAGTTTGAAGGAAAATTCCAAGAATATAGGTCTCCTTTTGAATGGGTGGATTCCAAGAGGTAGGGTGAGAAGGACAAGATTATCTCTCAAACTAAGTTGTTGATTGGCTCTAGCAGGCAAATAAAAAGAAAACTTTTACGATTGACACATCTATAACCCTCCCAAACTTTGACCAGCTGATCTCCTCCTCTTGCTTTGCAGAGAATGATTTAGGACCACAACTAGGAGCCAGAGTGCATACCCACTCCCTGCTCAGCACCTCAAACAACTTGTCCTGTCCTTTCTCTCTTGACAATGGGAGGTACGATCAGGAACTCAGGAAAGGACACCAGTCTTCTAGGAAAATGTTAACAGAGACAGAAGTACAACTGTGCCAGGGATTTTGCAATTATTGCTCACTAGTATGCTCAGGGGCATCTTCTAACACCTTACCTTTGGGATCTAGGAAGGAATTTCCCTCTGCATGTGATTAGTCCTATTTTGGAGAGCTTTTCTTCTTCCTCTGTTGCCTCCAGTTGGTGTTGAGTAGATATAGTATTGTGTCAAGGCATTTCTATATTTATGGCTAGGTCTACACGTGAATACATTGTTTTGTTGCATGTTTGGAGAAATTATTGGTTGATTTTAGAGCAATGTTGAGGTTGGCAGAAATCCACTAGAGTTGTTGATACATTGGTTGGCCTCATAATTGATACCTAACCCAAATACAGAATTGGGAATAAGTGAAACTTGGGAGGCAGTGAATGTCATTTACACCATAACATGAGGATGCCTGTTACTATTATACAGATTCTGGACATCCCTTCGTTAGGACCAGTTGTTTTTACTTTTATTTTTTAAATTTTCAATTAAGAAATCTCAGAGTGATTCATAGATTTTAACACCAGAAGGGACCATTCTGATTGTCTAGTCTGACCTGCTATAAAACACAGGCCATAGATTTCACCCAGTGATTCCTGCATCGAGTCCAACATCTTGTGGTTGGACTAAACACAACACTTATGGTAGGGACAAAGGGAACAGACAGTAACAGCTTCTAGCAGAACTTTCCCGATATTCCTCTGTTCCATCTAAACATGTACAAGCCATCATTATATTTTGTGGTCTCGACAACGGAACAGCATGCTGGCTGATGACAAAAGCAGATTCTGACTGGGCTAGGGCTTCCAAGCAGAAATAATTATTTTCTTGTTCTAGTTTAAATACATCATTACCAGCAATACCTGTATGTTGATTTAACAAGCTGAATACTTCAGGGGTTTTGGAATACGTTTGAAATTCATATCATTATCTCCTTACAAAACAAAGGTGAAGTCCCAGACGTTCTAGCTGAAGTCTGATCTGAAGTTCACTCAAGCCAACAGGTCCCTTTGCTCTTCAGAACTGAGACTGTCTCACACTCTGTGTTTGTACAGCATCTAGCACAATGGGGCCCTATCTTGTCTGGGGCCTCCATACGTTGCCATAATGCTAATAATAAAGTAATAACTTACAATGGACTTTGGATCAGGACCCTAAGGCATAGAGAGTAGCTTTAGCATACTTTAAATATTTTAATCAGGCTGAAAGCAGTCGTGTATCTCACATAAATTTTAAAATATTGCCAACATTTTCAAACGCCGGGTGCCTAATGTAAGGCGCCTTTAAGCCGTAAATAAAAATGGCCCACGGTGCTAAGGACACACAGCTCCCACTGACTTCAGTCCTATGAAAACTGGCTATTATTTTTAATGGCAGCTGTCTGGTTGAAGCTGGTTAGAATAAGACACGAGGAGATGGACTAGTGGGTAGATGAGGCAGTCAAAAGCACCTAATAAAGAAATGTATTACATGGCTCAGCAATTTTCATGCTAATGTAACCTGAACAAATGAGGCATTCACATTCAACAATGAGCTATCTTCAAGGTGACTCATCAGCAAGGAAAAAGGAAAACTTTTGTATATAAACAGTTTGCCCAACATATAAAGCACCACTTTGGGGCAGGTAGAGTCAGCAGGAGAAACTGCAGCATCATTTGAGAAATACAAAATCTATGTGATATCATGCATCTTTGACTCCTTCAGCTGACCTCTGCCCACTAAGCCAGCTTCCTATGACTTGGTCTCACATTCCAATCACCTAAGCAGCTTCACACAACCACTGTTTTTTAAAAATGTGCCAGAGAAATGCTTCCTCTTTCTTCTTCCAAACGTAGAGCTTCCCAACAAAATGACACCTGCCCCAGGCTCACGATGGGCAAGATCTAGCCCCTGTGCCAGTGACTGTTCCCAAATAAAAATATCAAACTGATTTAAGATGTATTATTTTGCAGCCCTGAAGTAGTTTTACATCATTCAATAGATGAGACTCTCAGCACTTGCTTCTAGATCTGCAATGACCTGAAATATTGGACCCAAAATTAATTAATTAATTAAATTAATTAATGATTGCACGTGCGTGTGTGTATATAGACATATATACACAGAACAGCTATTTCAGTTCATTTTTACAAGTTGTTGTAGCTCCTCTGCAGTTGGACTCATGGTAACTAAGGGACCTGGCTTTACAGGTAAACGGCTAGGAATAATGACCCCAACAATATGCTTACACAGTCTCTAAAGGATTCCTAAAATTATTTTTCTAGACGTGGCACACGCAATATACTTGATGCAGTTGAGTGGTATAAAGGCTTTAATTGGTACTCATTTGAGATGACCTGAATAATGCACTTGTGGCTTCGCCATTTGTAATTAATGTGACCATTCCAAGTTCATGCCAATAAAATCTTTCTACCACACAAGCATATATTTTATTATAGGTCTCACAGCCAGGGATGTTCTTAGATAAGGCAGCCTAACACTTTCCTTTATCAGACACTCTTCAGTTCTGTATCACTTTGCCAAACTTTAATCATTCAGAGTGAAATGTTCCTTGTCCGGTGTCTGCCTCAGACTTAACTTTTGGGGAAAGTTTCAGCTAAAATGGTTTTGCCATTTTCAAGAATGAGCTTAATAAAAAGCTTTGTTTTGCTCAACTTTTACTCAACAAAAAAATTCTTACAACTGTTTTGTGGAGAAGCCCTAGTGCTCCCTGCTTTGGAGCAGGGACTTACAATTTGGCAGGGGAGGGGTGCCTGCCCTGATATCGTGGATGTGCCTTTTGATGTCCCCATGAAAATGTCCCCAAATTCGGCCAAATTATGAGCCTCTAAAAAAATAAATCCGAGTTTGCATATGCTCAAGCTAGATTTGTTAGAGCTTGGAAGCTAAGCTCTTTGGAAATTCTGTCTGTTCCATTTCCTTGTAGCTCCTACATGTCAACCGGCCTGCACATGGCTCCATACCCACAGAGCATGCTCCAACCCAAGGCAGCAGTAAGTGAGCAGAACTTTCCCTGGAATTGCTCCTTCTAGCAGCCACAGACACTATGGCACCCAGCACTGGAACTGAGAGCAGGGAGACTGTCTCTCTTTATGCTCTCAATGCTTTCCTCCCACCCCACCCCAGCTGATGCCCAGGCAGAGTGGAGGACAAGGAGGAAACAGCCTGAATGGAATGCGGGGGCAGGGGAGAAGAGGCATAGGATGGGGGCAACACTAGGGTCAGGAGCCTGGGAGGGAGAAACAGTGGTAGGAGTAGAGGGGAAAGAAGATGAAGAAGGGGGATAGTAATGTGAGTGGAAGAGGGAGATTGGATAGGAGCAGAAGGGTGAAAATGGGCAGAAGCACATGAAGGGTGCAGGAGCAAATAGTATGTGATCATATAATTAAAGACTGTATGATAATACATACACAGATAGGGGTTGAATTAAGGTTGCTGAGGCCAGCATAGGCACAGTGTCCACTCATCCACCCTTAACATGATGACGAGGAGAAAGAAAGAAGCTGGGGGGGAAAGATAATTTATTTATGATTTATTCAGGGTGCAATAAAGTATTACAGCAGTATCCACAATCAGGTAGGCACTGTTCCCACAGGCAGTGAAGACAAAATCCTTTCCCTGAAGAATTAATAATCCAAGGAGAAAGAAAGAAATTCGCCCTCAGCAAGTGCAGAGCAGAATGTTTCAAGGCTTCCGTAGAGTAAGGAAATTATATCTTCTTGTCAACTCATGTCACGAGAAACAAGTAAAGATCACATAATAAAAGGGATGCAGTGACACTCTAATTTTAGAACCTAACATGTACGCTCTTTAAAAGAGAGTAAATTTCACACAATATCCATTTCTTCTACAGTATTTTGTTTGGTTTCAAAAAAATAAACATGGACTGATTTTTCTTTTTAAACCATTACTGTTTTACATCACATTTTATATGACAAAGTCAGAAAATGTCTATTTCAAGTATGCCAGATGCAATTTACCTTATTTTCAGGAGAGTAGAAAGTATTTTGGAGATTAAATACATTAACAGACACATAACTAGATAGTGTCTATTTAACAAAACAATTATAGAACAGTTTGTAAACAGAAGTTTTTCTCAGTTAAATATATTGCAAGCCCCCTGAAAAGGCTGTAATCTGTATTTTATTAAATGGCACTTCTGACCATTATTTAAATGGAAACAAAAATATACCTACCTGCTAGGTGTGCTTTCAAATCTTCATAGTTTCTTCAATTTGATTTTAGTTATCTGCATTTCTTACAGCACCAAAGTTCAAAGTCACACCCACCACTGCTAGAGAAGTTGCAGCTCTAATAAAACTTCTCCCAACAAGGAGAAGGGGGAAAATTTTAGGGGGAGTGGGGCTCTCTTGTAATTTTTCCTGTCCCACTAACTACAAAATCAAGACATGCTGAGTTCCTGCAGATTCTCCAACTTTCCGTTTACCAAGACTGGAATTTTCAAACAAGCTTTGCTGTGAAACAGTCCGTAATATCTCAATATGTAAATACTGTAACATGCCACGGCACTAGTAAAAATACATCTATTTGAATTATACTTGTAAAATTTGCTGAAATATAGACTTTTATTACATTAAATCAGCGGTTTTCAAACTGTGGGTCGGGACCCCAAAGTGTTTTAATGGGGTTGCCAGTGCTGGTGTTAACTTGCAGGGGCTCTGGGCCAAAGCCCTGCGTGGCGGGGCTCAAGCTTTGGCTTCAGCAGAGCTCAGGCTTAGGCTTCCGCCCGCCGCCAAGCAGGTTCAGGCTTCGTTCCCCCCCACCCCTTGGGGTCATGCAGTGATTTTGGTTGTCAGAAGGCAGTCACGGTGCAATGAAGTTTGAAAACCCCTGCATTAAATGATGTATACATTTTTCTTTCTATGGTGAAAGAAACTTTAAGTTTCTCAGCTTTTTTGAATTTTAATTGGTAACTTTATACATATTATTTATTATATTTGTTTTTCTTGAATGTATGCTTGTGATAACCCCCTCATAATATTTCACATAAATATAATTCTATATAAATATTTAATTTAAATAGGACAGCTGGCTATACTTCTCTAAAATACGCCATGTTTTTATAGGAGCATTATTATCATGATTTTCAGGTCAAAGCAGATCGGGGTCAGCAACCTTCGGCACGCGGCCCATCAGGGAAACCCGCTGGCGAGCCTTGAGACATTTTGTTTACGTTGACCATCCACAGGCCCAGTCCCTAGTGGCTGCGGTTTGCTGCTTCCCGCAGCTCCCATTGGCCATGAACAGCGAACCATGGCCACTGGGAGCTGTGGGGGGCCATGCCTACGGACAGTCAATGTAAACAAAATGTCTCACGGTCCGCCAGTGGATTAACCTGGTGGGCTGCATGCCAAAGGTTGCCGACCCCTGAAGCAGATCTAGAACTCTTATCTATGTAGTAGCACCCCAGTCCTGTGAACATGCATATGCTACTATAGGAAGACTCAAGCAAGCATGTGCACAAATGTTTGCAGCAGCTGGCCCTCAGGGTTAGATTCTGCCAGTGCTTACTACTAGCACAGTGCTTACGCCTTTGAGGTGTCCCACTGACAGCAGTAAGCACTACACCCAGTAGTAAGTATTTCCAGTATTTCCAGCATCAGGCATTTAGAATTTCTGCCAGCTTCTCTACTTGCTGTAGCAGCATTCTCTACTGAGAGCTAATTGCCTCCCCTGAAGTGACAGTGGTGAAATTACAGCGCTGGCACTGACTTTAAAAATCATCCCAAATATATAGCTAGATAGCAAAAATTAAACGAATTCTATGGAAACTTTATAAACCACTGAGGTCAAAGGAAGTTTAAAAAGGAAAGAAAACACATGACACTAGGTGGATGCAGACTGTAAGGGGAAGCTGACCTTCCAGTAAACCATTTCTATCTGTTTATATCTGTTAACCTACTGTTACTAACGGCACTATAAATATAGGCCAAGTACTGGCACCAGTATCCTCTCTAGAACTGAAAACTTTCCCCAGCTGCACCAGAACAGATTATGTATATTATAGCAGCTTTCAGCTAACTGTATTCCTCTACAGAATTGTGGTTTCAGTCATTATGGAGGCACATCTGATAACTGCATAGTTTTTTCAACAAAGGACAGCCAGCATAGCATCCATGCAGCTCTCAGGAATTCCACCAGGACCTAATTGTTTTATATTAGGCACACACAGAAAGCCACACACTCGTTTGATGTGACTGGAAAATACCACATAAAACAAGAAAAATATTTTTTGTTAATCTGATAATAGGCTCAATAGAACTTCTCAATAAAAATATGTTTTTTATCTTTCCATGCTGGTGGTCCCCTGGATTGATTAATTCATTTCACGTTAATTTCACTTTAGATCTGCTGACAAAAAAAATGACAATGGATCCAGGAACTGAGCTGTGAGATACACTGTTCAGCTTCAGGCTGTTCCATGGGTTTCCTTTAGAAGAGACTCCTCGAGAGAGAGGAGTAGGAGGGGGAAGCCCAGCAGGATGGAGAATACAAGGTAAGGCACTGCTGTGATTGTGAGTAACATTAACAGTCTCTTGGAAAGCCAAAGGAATCTGTACAACGTCCTACTTCTGTCATGATCTGCCAAGACACTGCTCTGCATCTGAGAGTTGGAGCATTTCTTTTTACTCTACCAAGCCGGTCATTTTTTTATTTTTATTTTTTAAATGTTTCCACCATAAGGATGGTGGCTGTCATTTCTGAAAAAGTCACTGGCGGTCACAGTGAACTACTGCCTTCATAACCAACTGAACTTTCAGTCATCAGAACTGGCTTGAGGAAGACTCTAGGAAAAGTCATATTTTACCTGTTATGCCCAAGGATCTTTGGCTTTTCTCCATCTTCAAAAGAGTGCATGAAAAACAAACTAGTTTAAAATGATAGTGTAAATCTAGTGGAAACATGTTTTCTTTATGACCCATAAGTCTAAATCTTCAATGTATTCCAAACAATTGATTTTTTTAACTGAACTTTTTAGCTACAAGGATAAGCAATACCCAAACTCACAGTCTGTTCACCTCTTATTTATACACTACTGGCTTGACTTTCAGTGCACAACTCCAGCTGAAGTCATTGAGAGCTGCAAATGCTCAGCACCTACGAAAATCAGGCCTTATACCACTGATACGCGAGAACACATAATAAGCTGAAGTCAGAAAATACCCTGTCTGTGGTGATCTATACTATTATTCTACTGGCACACTGTCACTGCCATCTCTTTCTGCTAGTTGGGAAAATGGACAAGTGGTGCTAAATCTCTGCCCCTCCCTTTTTCCCCCTGACAACTATCAATATGGTTCTTTGCTGTTGGCTGAAAAGGCATGCAGGCATATGGCTACTGATTTCTGAGACAACTCTGACGCTCAGCGGATTGCTAAGCAGTGTCTGTTCTAAATGTAATTTGTTGTTCAGACTTCCAGCAGAGACTGTGATACAGTTCACTGCCCCTATGTTCAAAAAGACTCGGCTACAGTGCAGGGAAATAAAACAATTGCCATGCCACAAGCACATTTATTTTACCTGCAATCATCATACCACTGAGGGGGTAAAAACAAGAAGTACATAAACTAACCTAACCTGAGCTCTAGATTCCCTAACGAGCCCAGCCTCTAGGAAGTTAAAAGTAAACAAAACTTACTCCTGTTTAAATACAATTACAGATCATGGATTAAGAATTCCCACAAAAACAGCAACTCCTTGTGTTATGACTCTAATCTGAATAGTAGCTCACCACAATAATCTGAGCCTAATGCTGCGGACACTAAAAGATCAATGACACAGCAGATGCCTTATGTGGATATGTTTCAATATCATGTACATAAAACACATCTTAGAAAAATATGTTCAAAATCAGCCCATGATATTTTCCCCTTCCAGCGTCTGACTACACAGCTAGGGCTAGAGCCTGTATCATTTGATAAAAAATAAACTCACTACAGGAAGCTGGCTAGATTTTACACCTAAGCAGAAACAGAAATAGAATTCTTTAATTATTAAGGAGTATTTTTTTAAAAAGGTAGCTTTTCCTGTTGTTAATACCCAAAATCAGATTACAGTGCAGCTCAGATTAATATTTCAGCATCTGAGTGGAAACAAATGTCTATTAAACTGCAGGATGGCCTTTATAAAGCTTTATAAATAACCATGTCACCTCTCTGCCAGGTGCAGTTGTGACGACTGATTCAGAATGCTAAGTTATTTCATCAAAGTCACGTGTTTACAAGAACATTGCAAAGTGAAGATCAAGGTTAAATAGTGATCACTAAATCCTAGCCAAATAGACGACCCTACAACCTTGCAGTTCTGACATGCTGTAACTGTAATATATAGTTAGGGCTTGAGATTCTCGGTTTTAACCAATAAACACAATAGTGATTATCCAGTAAACACGAGAAAAACACCAGAGATGTATCTTGTGTCTACTTGGAGCAGTAATGCAGACTATGGCAGTGTGATTTCTAAACTGCCCTAACACGTTGCACGTGTAACTGGTCTGTGTAGATCCTGATGGTGCGCACTCAAGGTTCCGTAGTGCACTTTAACATAGTGCTGTTTGGTAACATTATAAAGAGATTACTCAACACAGTACATACTACTGTGATGAGCAATGTACATAATACATATGCATGTAATATACATGTATGTTGTATAATATATATCTTGTATATTGTATTGTTATACATTACTTATTACAGTGTATACTAAAAGAAAGCTCAAACCCCCCGGATTTTTGGGCATCTAAATAAAACTCAAAAATTGCTAAAAATAAATAGTGAAAAATGAAATTAATAAACCCTACAAAACAGAAGCTCCAGATATAGTAATCAAAGGTTACTGGTGATTTCCCCAGGAGATTTTCTTTTTTAAATGGATACGAAACTTTTTCACATGTCAAAAAAATAGTCAAGTTAGAATAATCAAAAGTTCAGTCATGTCAAAAGAGATATTTATAAAAAGCATCCAGATGAAATATCATAGGATATATAAAAAATGGTTACTAACCTTTCATAACTGTGGTTCTTTGAGATGTTAGTTCATGTCCATTCCATGCTAGGTGTGGGTGAGCTGCGTGTACTGTTGCCAGAGATTTTGCCCTTAGTGGTAAGGCCAACTCTAATGCCCTCTGGAGTCACGTGCATATGCGTATATATAAGGGGCGCTGCCAGGCCTGCACCTTCTCAGATCCTTCTTGCTCGTAACGCTGACAGAGGGGTAGGAGGGTGGGTCATGGAAACATGAGCAACGCATCTGAAAAAACAACAGTTACGAAAGGTTAGTAACTGTTTTTTCTTCTTCAAGTGCTTGCTCATGTCCATTCCATGCTAGGTGACTCAAAAGCTGTACCCCAGGAAGTGGGCTCGGAGTTCATGGACATGCTGACTGTAACACTGCTCTCCTAAAACTGGCATCATCTTGGGCCTGTTGGGTAATGGCTTAGTGGGACGCAAAGGTATGAACCAACGACCAGGTTGCAGCTCTGCAGATGTCCTGGATTGGTACCTGCGCGAGGAACACTGCTGACGAAATCTGGGCCCTTGTGGAATGAGCAGTCATGACGGCTGGAGGCGGGATATTTGCCTGCTTGTAACAAGCCCGAATACAGGTGGTTATCCAGGACAAGATTCTTTGGGATGACACAGGTAGCCCTCTCATCCTTTCCACTATTGCTACAAAGAGTTGTGGATTTGCGGAAGGGCTTAGTCCTTTCAGTATGAAAGGTGAGAGCCTGCCTAACATCCAGCTTATGAAGCCAATGTTCCTTGGTGAACTTATGAGCTTTTTGGAAGAAGACAGATAGAAAAATGATCTGGTTGTTGTGGAATTGTCCCACCACCTTTGGTAGAAAGGTTGGATGGGGGCATAGTTGGACCTTGTCCTTAAAGTACACCATGTAAAGAGGTTCTGAGGTAAGGGCTTTGATCTCAGAGACCCTTCTGGCTGAGGTGATAACCACCAGGAAGGTGACCTTCCATGAGAGAAGCAGTAGGGAGCACGATGCTAACAGCTTAAAGGGGGGCCCCCCATGAGCCTCGACAGGGCCAGGTTTAAGTCCCATGGGGGGGGAGGCGGGTCTCCTCGCGAACCTGAGGATAGAGTATTTCCAGCCCCCTGAGAAACCGTAGGAGAACAACAGTCTGACGTTCACTGGAGTGCAGAAGGCTGAGATAGGTTCTAAATTAACCTTAATAGATGAAAGCACCAGACCTGGGTGCTTTAGGTGAAGCAAAGAAGCTCAGAATGGAGAGAGATTCCATTCAGAGGCCCAACAAGAGAAAGTTTCCACTTGGCCAAGTAGGTAGCCCTGGTGGAAAGTTTTCTATTACTTAGCAAAACCTGTTGAACCTGGTCCAAGCAGGCTTGTTCCTCGGGGTTCAGCCACCCAGCATCCATGCAGTCAGGTGCAGGGAGGCAAGGTTGGGGTGAAGCAATCTGCCATGGTCTTGTGAGATCAAGTCCAGGAGAAGTGGGATTATGAGTGGTGCTACCACCAAGAGGTCCAGAAGCGTGCCAAAGCGTGGCCACACCGGTGCTATCAGGATAATCCTTGCCTTGTCCCATTTGATATTTAGGAGAACCTTGTGAATCAAGGGAATCGGAGGAAAGGCATACAGTAGATGGTCTGCCCATGAGAGGAGGAAAGCATCAGAGAAGGAGCCTGTGCTGTGAACAGAACTAATGGCATTTCCTGTTCTGCCTGGTGGTGAATAGGTCCACCTGGAGAGGCCCCCATCTCTGGAAGATGACACTGATGATCTCTCGGTGAAGAGACCACTCATGGCGAGTGGAAAAGGCTCTGCTGAAGTGATCTGCCAGTACGTTTCAGGGTCCTGGGAGATGTGTTGCCTTGAGGTGAATGGCGTGTTTCACACAGAAGTCCCACAGCTGGAGGGCCTCCTGGCACAAGGCCGAAGATCGAGCCCCTCCCTGCTTGTTGACGTAAAACATGGATGTGGTGTTGTCTGTCAGGACCTGCAGTACTTTGCCTAAAATCTGGGGAAGAAATACTTGGCAAGCTAAGTGTACTTGTACTTCCCTGATGTTTATATGTAGGGAGTTGTTCTTCTTGGAACCAGAGGTCCTGGATCCTGAGGTTGCCATGGTGGGCTTCCCACCCTAGGTCTGACGCATCTGAGACTAAGGTTACTGACAGTCGAGGGGCAGAAAAGCATATCCGCTTCATTACCAATCCTGGGTCTTTCCACCTGGTCAGGGAAGCGAGGACTGGTTGTGAGTACTGAGTCTAAGTGGTGTCTGCTCAGGAAGTAGACTGACGCCAGCCACATCTGGAGGAGCCTGAGATGCAGCTCTGGGTACTGTACCATATAAGTAAATGCCACCATGGGTCACAATAGTGTGAGGCAGACCCAAGCAGTCATAATTGGGTGGACCGTGACCTTGAATATCAGGTACAACATAATCCAGAATCGAGCATCCAGCATGAAGTCTCTGGCTTGGGTCAAGTCAAGCACTGTTCCAATTAACTCTATTCTCTGAACCAGGACCAGAATTGACTTGTGCTCATTTATCAGTAAGCCCAGTGCCTGGAAAGCGGCCTGGACTGTATTGATGCTGTGCCGTACCTGAGCCTGGGACTACTTTTGATCAGCCAGTCATCAAAGTATGGGTAGATTTGCACGCCTTGGTGTCTGAGGAAGGCTGCTACTACTGTCAAACACTTCATGAAGACCTGTGGGGCTGCTGATAGGCCAAAGGGGACAGCTGTGATTGGTAGTGGCATTGACCCACTACAAACCTGAAAAATCTTCTGTGGCCATGAAAGATAGAGATGTCAAAGTAAGCATTCTTTAAGTCGAGAGTGGCGTATCAGTCCCCTGCAACCAGGAAGGGAATGATGAAGGGCAGGAAGACATGTGGAACCTCAGTTTCTTGAGATATCTGTTGAGGTGACACAGGTCCAAGATGGTCTGTAGGCTCCTTCTGGCCTTCGGGATTAGGAAATATCGGGAGTAAAACCCCTTCCCTCTCAAGTCCCAGGGAACCTGCTCTACGATCCCCACACGTAGGAGGGATTGAACCTCCTGATCAAGAAGTTCCTTGTGAGAAGGGTCCCTGAAGAGGGACAGCCTTGAGGGGTAGATACAAACTGAAGGGTATAACCGACTATTACTCTATTGAGGACCCAATGGTCCAAAGTTATATATTACCATGCTGGGCTGATGGACCACAGATTGTCCAAAAACAAAAGAGGGGCCGGATCCAGAGCTGAGACTGGTGCACCTTCAAAAGGCTTTCTTGGTCCTGCTGGGATATCTGAGAGAGCCCAACTAGAAGGCTGAAGTGGACAGGAGGAGTTAGCGACACTTGTAATCTTTCTCCTGTCTTTTGTAAGGCTCCTGTCTGGGAAGAACTGTGAATCTGGAAGCCTGCTGGGGTCTAAAGTGCTTTCTCGATGCTTGAGGCCTATAAAGTCCTAAGGACCGCAGTGTGGCCCTTGTGTCTATGCAGTTTTGAGTCCTTCTGCTCTGAAAACAGGAAGGAGATCCTGGATGCACTGTTTAATTTTGTGAGGGAGGCCCGAGGACTGGAGCCATGAACACTGTCTCATGGCGACTGCCGATGCCATAGTCCTGGCAGCCAAGTCCACTGCATCCAGAGTCACTTGGAGAGAGGTCCTGGCCACACTCTTGCCCACCTCCAAAATGGCCATGAACTCTTTCCTTGACTCATGCGCGAGGGTGTCCTTAAATTTGGACAATGAGTCCCACAGATTAAAATCGTACCTCTCCAGCAAAGCCTGCTGGTTGGAGATACATAACTCAAGGCTACCCACTGAATAAACTTTCTGCCCAAAAATGTCTAGTCTTTCAGCCTCTTTATTCTTAGGGATAGTGCTCGACTGCCCCTGCCCATCGCACTCATTTGCTGCCGACATGACCGGGGCAAAAAGTCCCTCGATCACAGGGAACTATTTACACTACTATATATACTAACTCTAACTAGAACTATATACACTAACGACAATAACTACACTTTGAACAAATGGAGAAGAGTGCAAACCACTGGAACATAGCCCTTGCCGCACCAAGAAGAATCATCCCAACAACCGTCTTGGGCGGTGAGAAGAAACTGAGAGGGTGTGGCACTGGCTGCGCCCCTTACGCTGGCACATATGCATGCAACTCCAGAGAGCGCTGGAGTCAGCCCTACAGATACCACCAAGGGAAAAATCTCCAGCCACAGTGCATGCGGCGCAGACACGGTCTCATGTCTAGCATGGAATGGACATGAGCAAGCACTCAAGAAGAAGAAGATTATCTCACCCAGCTGCTCACTCTTTTCAGATATGAAAAACTTCCCTGTGCTAAGACCCTGGTCAAGACAACCTTCAAAAAAACCCTAAAAATTAGTGTTTTCCATTAGAAATTGTGCTGCTGCTTCAATGAATTCCCCTTGCAAATTTGTATCTGTCTCCAGAATGCTTTTCTGGTATGTACATTCTAGCTTTACTATCCCTAACTTTGACTGATATTTCCTCCCTGTAACAACTGTACTTAGAATGCATCTTCAAGATGGGAGCATAAATGTGACCGCCTGCCCAAAGATCTTCCCTTTGCTGTGTAGGAGAAGGATCAGATGCCTCTGTACCACTATTCCATCCTCCTCCAACTCCCTATAGACATCACAAGGAAATAACTCCATGAGGCTGCCACCCATGCAGGGGAGAAGGGATAAGGACTGGGCAGCCCTGCACTAGAAGGGGTCAGAGTCAAGGGGATGCACGTTTTCTCCCATGGGTCTCTGAAGAGTTACCAGGCAGCAGTAATATAACTTTAAGCTCCTATTACATTTGCCAGAACACCCCTGTGTGATGGGACTCCACCATTAAGAGGGAGTCCCACAGTCAGCCATAGCGAAGATCCATGCTGCCAGGGAGGCTCCTCATGGAGATGCCCTCCCACCCCTGCTGCACACACCCACCAAAGACTTACACAGGAGGGCGCAATCCAGCCTTCTGTTCAGTGGGGTAACTCCACATTTATACTGGTGTAAATGAACAGAATATGGCTGTGTAGTTCCCAGTTTGCTGCTTCTACCTTTTATCTCCTCCTTTAAGGCAGGAACTGGGGGTGTCCACGACCAGTGATAAGCCCCTTCCCTCACGTTCATCCTCTACTTGGGCAAGGACTGCTTCCACAGGAAAGAACACTAGATCTCCAGCAAAGGCAAACTCAACCCTTCACGTACACCAGTCAGGTGACAGCAACCATATTGCAGCAAAGAGCAGGGGAAAGGCATCCCACACAAATGCTCTTGGAAGAGCCATAGTGACAGTGGCACAAAGTTCACCAGTACTCACATGGTAGAGCGAAGAATGTTACTTATATACAAGATTATTATATTAAAATGGTATTTAGATGTCCTGTTTTTAATTTGGCAGTTCCTTTGTGTGCAAAAGTTCTACTAAAGCTGGTTGAAACTTCATGTATGCAAAGATGTGAGGATCAGGCCCTTAAGAGTACGCCTACTCTGAGAGGCTCGCAGTCTAGGTAGACAGACTCATGCTAGGGGGGCTTCAGCTAGCATGCTAAAAATAGTCATAGAGTGTAAAGGCAGAAGGGACCCCCCAGATCATCTAGTCTGACCTCCTGTATATCGCAGAACATCAACACTACCCAACACTCGCACAGTAAACCCAACCATCAAAATTAGACCAAAGTATCACAGAGTAGGAGACTAAACAATTATGTGCCACAGACAGAACAGAAGGAACCAAGGCCCACCAATGCCCCAGGTTCTGAAATGTCAGGGAATTGATATGCAGCAGATATGCAAGGTCAGATCTGGTGTACACTGTTGTAAATCAGCTGTGTCACTTTATCCCAGGAAAGATTTCATCTGAGGCAAACTAGTCCATGAGAAATATATAACAGATAATTCTAGCCAATATATTAGTTTAGCTTCAACAGTGCTTTCAACAACAGAGAAGGATTAGCAAGAAGGAGTTCAGCTGACAGCTAATAAGAGGATATTTAGTGATTAATAATGCATGAATACAACTCCAGATTTGTTTATGAATGGTGATTTGTATGACCTTAAAATGCTGCTGATGCTTCTTGGGATTCTCCTAACCAATTTGCATCTGTCTCAGGAGTGCTTTCCTAATATAGAAATATAGTACACACAAAAAACTACATTAAAAGGTTATTAAGGTTGCACAGTTGAACACTCAAATATTAGGAAATGTCAGAATTAAGGTTGCTTAAACAACCTCATTTTTGGAAACTGCTGAACCATTTTGTCTGAAATATTCCAAAACAATTCAGCCTAAGGCAGAAACACAGCATTGAAAATTTAAGCCCAACCAGTTAAATTTTCGCACAGTTATAAGAAAGTGAAAACCAGGTGTTACAGTGGGAAATATTGGACAACTTTTACAGTATATGGTACCAGCCCTGCCTATAATTCCAATCAGCATTCCTGTTACCTTTACTATTCCTAATTGTGAATGACACTTCCCCCCTATTAACTATATGCAAAATATTGTAAAGCTTCCAAATTTTCTCCAATGTCTATGGAGCTTATAAAAGTATGTATTTGTAATTTTTTTTTCTTTAATAGAAATGAAGCCTCGGGCATCTTATTACAATTTGACAACAAACACCATTTAAAGATTGCAAGTCCTTAGACTGAACAGTTGTTACAAATACATTTCTAAGCACTTATTTTATAACACAACACAGTTTGGGATGACCTGTGCATACATTTCATAAACACAATTTAGTCTACTTAGTGAACTGCTGAGAGACTGAAAACAACTGTTTGTTTCTAAATGGTTATCACAGGAAGACAGGCGACAACTCACTCCAATTTTAACTATATATCTTACTATATGTGCCATCCTATGCATCCGATGAAGTGGGCTGTAGCCCACGCAAGCTTATGCTCTAATAAATCTGTTTGTCTCTAAGGTGCCACAAGTACTCCTGTTCTCTTTACTGTCAGCAGTTTCCAGCCATTAGCAGCTGTCAATGAGGTTCTTGTACTTAGATGGCACCCTGACTTAGACTGCACTACAAAGAATCTCCTTCACCAAAATGGAGCTAGTCAACCTTCAAGTGAAGATAAATAATAATCTGTACACAAGTAAAGTGCTAAAATTGTTGTGAAACCCTAGAATATGAGTTTGGTCCCTGTACTAAATTTTGATAAATAATGTTGTTTTGTCATGTACTAGTATGAACATACTAAAGAATAATCCCATCTTTCTGCAGTAATGAACACAACCAACTTTTCCAATTGAAACGAAAGATTAAATGCAAACGCTGGAACATAACTTGCCTGAACATTTTTTTTTGTTGTTTTCATCCTACAAAAGCTTTGTTCAAAGTTTTTAATATTTGGCATGTAGAATTTAGAAAAATGGGCTTGTATATTTATAATATTTGTGACAAGATAATTCCTGTGCCATTCAGTTATCCTGTATACCACAGACCAGTATTTGAAACATTTTATTAATGACCGCAGCCATTGTAACATCCCCCAAAATTACTATCACTTCAGCTAAAGGAATAACTGCTTAGCTGGCAACACCAACAGTGTCCCATCTTGTATGTGGATTGGTCACTAGAGAGGGACATGATACATTTATCCAGAATGCTACATCATTCTGCTCCCTAACCATAGGCACCAACTCCATGGGTGCTCAAGGGCTGGAGCACCCCTGGGGAAAAAATGGTGAGTGCTGAGCACCCACCTGCAGCCCCTCTATCAGCTCCCCTACACACCCCCAGCATCTCCCGCCCGCCAGCAGGCCCCGTGGATCAACATCTCCCCCTCCCACAGCGCCTTCCGCCTGCTGCGGTCAGCTGTTTCGCGGCATGCAGGCAGGAGGCTCTGAAGAAAGAGGGGAGGAGCGAGGATTCAGCGCGCTTAGGGGAGGGGGCAGAACTGGGCAGGAAGAGGCGGGGTGGGGATGGAGCAGTGGTGGGAAGAGGCAGGGTGGAGATGGAACCTTGGGGAAAGGGGTGGAATGGGGGCAAGGCCTGGGGCAGAGCTGGGTGTTGAGCACCCCCTGGCACTTTGGGAAGTCGGCGCCTGTGTCCCTAACCCAGAGGTAAACGGTTATTTTGTGTCAAGGTCAAAATTTCTTGGTCAAGGTATAGTCAAGGTCCAGACTCCAGAGAAAATAATTTTAAAAATAACAATAAAGTAAATAAAAAGATTTTTAGATCCATTCAAAACCATCTGGCAGTCCGGATTTGGTCTGCGGTCCACCTATTAACTACCTCTGCCCTAACCCTACCTACTGACCAATGAAAATGAACTTAATTGACCAGATTTTCAAAAGGGCTCAGCAATATTGTCTTTGTGCTCCCCACATACATCTGTATCCATGGGTTGTCTCTTGTCTTCTGTTTAGACTGTAAGGTCCCTGTCCCAAAGACCACATTTTTGTTCTCTGTTTGTACAGCACCCAGCACTTGACCTGGGCTTTTAGGCACTACTCAGTACTGTTAACGATAATGGTTTCAATGGTGGCTGCTGGGTGCCGAGCCATTTAGAAATCTGGCCACTGGCATCGGACCCCCAACCAATCTACTCATCCCAGAAAAGCAAACAAACCTTCAGCCCCTTCAAAAAACTCCAGTTTTTCATGATCATTGAACTCGGAATTATTGTTTGGATTTTTTTAACAGTACAATTTAGATGCTTATTTTAAGCAATGACACTTTACATCAATAAACAAAACAATTATAGATCTGAAGAATAGAATAAAAACCTCAAGCTTGTTAACAAAACAAAACATTCTCTATTACCGAAGAGGTCAGTGAAACCTCTGATCAAACAATAAGATCATTCAGTGTGTCTGGAGCTCACCAAATTTAGGCTTTGATGGAACACTGAAGGGAGCGGGTTTCAGAGGCATGGGTATTGCTGTGAGAATGCAGTGTGAAGAGCTAAAACTCAAGGTCTGTTTAGACCTGATGTAAAGAAATGCACAAAGGAAGCTGTTTGTAGAGCACCACAAGTTTGACCAGTCCTCCAAAACCCAGGAACTATGTTGAGTGCTATCTTCTTGGTGCTACCTACTACTACTTTAACTATTAATTATTTACATATATACAGATATAGAACTCTCTCATAACAAGACCAACAGCGAAGTGACCCAACAGGCCTTAATTTGGGCAATGAGACACAGAGGGAGAGAAAGTTTTTCAAAAAACAGGGTTCTGGGCTATTTAGATCAGTGTTTGTCAACCTTTTTGTGCTGGACTTAATTGTGGACACACACACCCCCCACTAGAAAAAATGGAGACTCTCCTACCTTAAGAACGCAGCTTACGGCTCCAACCCCATGGGTTGCAGATCTGAAGCCCCAAAGGGCATGGGGCTGAAACACAAATTAGTTTCACTGGGCCCCCTGTGGTGTGGGGCCCCAGGCAATTGCCCTACTTCCTATTCCCTAACGCCTGCTTGTGACCCCCCCTAAACATGTCCTATGACCCCCCATGTTGAAAACACTGATTTAGATCATAACCAACATCTTGAAATGTACCCAAACATGGTTAGTTAACCACTGCACTGGATTAACATGCTAATGGTGGTTTGCGCCATTTTTCCTGGTGTTCTCTTCAGGGAACAAATCGGAGACCCTTTCCAATTAATTCAGAGAGGGTAACAAGGAAAGGCCCAATCTGGAAGGGCAAAAAATGAAACAAACTGAGACAGAGGCATTACCAAACCGCCATATTACTTTAAACACAATTACATTTCCAGAGGCTCAATTTGATATTCACCAGGCAGGAACTTTGCTTGGAACTTCCACAGGTGTACAGCATACAATGAAGCAGAGCTGGAAACTGAAGGTCTAATTAGATACCCAGAGGGAAGCCAGGAAACCTCACAGATGTTGCATGGCAGTCAAAGAGGAGATGGAGATCCCTGTGAATCCATACTCCATACAGAACTCCATATCCAGTTTTTATTGGTCTGTGTTTGTAGCCAGAGCTGAGCAATTTCTATTACTGTTTAAAGAGAAACTTTTTATTTCTTTTGTTATCCGATGTTTTTCTGGGACCTCATGAATAAATGCTGAGGAGAAAAGCTTTTGGACGAATGGTTTATTTATTTGGTTGGTTGCTGGACCAGCTGGTTTCTGCTGCCTGTTTATTCCAATTTTATTAAAGAAAGAGGGGCCACAAAGATGAGCTTGTAATATAATGGCTTATGCATGTGTGTATCATTGCCCTCTGGCAGATGGAATGTTTGACCTGTTCTAATGTTTGCATCTGGATTCAAAAGCTTTAATAATGCTAACAGAGCTCTTCCTTGTGTTCAGGGCTGATGCTTTTGGAAAAAAATCCCTGAGTTCTATTCCCATGCCTCACGTTTGTGCAGTTTAGCTGACCAAGTAGTGTCTGCAGTCAACTCGTAATGGCCTAAACCAGAGGTTCTCAATGGGGGTCTGTGAGCCCTTTCAGGGAGTCCACTGGCCCTACAGCTGAAGCCTGGAGCCCCAACATCCCCCTCCCGACAGCAGCCATGGGGCTGAAGCCCCACTCCCGCAGTGGGGCAACAGCTGGGAGCTACGGGGATGAAGCTCCAAGCCTGGGTGTTGCCGCTGGGTTGAAGCCGGGAGTTGCAGGCTGAAACCCCAGTGCTGCTGCAGGGCTGCATCCGGGAGGCCTAGATAAAGCCCCAAGCTCCGGTGCAGCCCTGGGGCTGCGGAACTGATGCACCGAGTCCCGATGCCGCAGCGGGGCTGAAGCTATGAGGCTGAAACCCAAAGCCTGTGTGCCCCGCAGGGCTAAAGCTAGGAGCCAGAGCTGAATCTGGGAGCCATGACACCCAGTGACACCATGGGGCTAAAGCAGGGAGCAGCAGTGCTGAAGCTAGTCATGGGCTGAAGCCCTGTGCCCTATGGGCAGAAGCTCAAGCCCTGGCTTCCTGCCCAGAAGGACAGACTTCCGAGTCAGCCCCGGGGGTGGGGGTCACCTAGCCTGTATATCAGCCTCAATGCCTTTTGGCCCAGCTCTGACTCTGTCCCCAAAGACTTTGCATGTCAGGGCTCACTCCTTGGTTTCTGCCCAGTGAGTCTGACGCCAGCCTTGCAAGTTAGCTAGCTCCCTTTACCGGTTGTAAAGGAGCTATTTCAACCGGAGCAGGACAAGTTACACAGCACAGGGGAAATTTTTGTAAATGTAAACAATGAATATCAGATATGAATAAATTTTTAATTCAACCATCAGCTTCAAAACAACAAAGCCCACAGAGCGATGACACCGAACTTCCTTCAACAAGTTAAACAACTATAATGGCTGAAGAACACCAAGGAGATGATGGGAGTAAGAAACAAAACTGCTATTAACCTTGCACAATTTAGGAAATACAAAGACACCTATTTGAATTTCAGTTTGATTTGTTCAAGAAGTAGAGAACTGCAGTGTGTAATTTGCGCACAAATACTGTCCAATGAATGTTTGAAACCCTCCAGAGGCATTTAATTACAAAACATGACATCTATAAGGATAAGCACCATTCATTTTTTGAGCGAAAGGCCAAGGAACTGCTTGGTACTAAAGCAGTAATGAAATCCACAACTACTGCAGATAAAAAGTTTTTAAGGTCATCCTGCATAGTGGTGTAGAAAATTGCTAAAACAAAAAAATCACATACAATTGCTGAGATTTTGATAATGCCATGTGTTACTGAAATAACAAAGGCAGTGTTCGGAGAGAAGAGGGCCAAAGTACTGACAAAAATACCGACGTCAAATGACACTGTCAAACAACAGAACATTTCTATGTCAAAAGTATCTCAGTGTATTGGTCAGCTGCATGACAATGATTTTGCTATACAACTAGGTGAATCTACAGACATTTCAAAAATGTCCCATTTACTTGCCTATGTTCGGTATGTGTGGAATAAGGAAATAAAGGAAGACTTTGTTTTGCGAAGACCTCGAGATAACAATAACGTCAGGAGACATTTTCAAACTGTTAGATGATTTTATGATTTCAGCAGAAAACACCTGGACTAATTGCACTGGGGTCTGCATTGATGGAACCACAGCAATGACCAGAAAGCATTCGGACGTTGTGCAAAAAATAAAAGCTGTTGCACCTCGCGCTATTGGGACACGCTGCTTTTTACACTGAGAACCACTTGCTGCCGAAGATATTAAACCAGGTATTCACAGTGTTCTGAATACAGCGGTATCACTTGTTCATTTTATTAAATCCAGAGCAACAAACTCCAGGTGTTTTGCTGCACTATGTGAGGAGGAGGGTACAGAGTACCATTCCTTGCTCATGCATACAGAAGTGAGATGGCTATCTCGAGGCAGAATGCTTGCCCGTATTTTAATCTCAAGGAAGCGTTATGTACTTTCTTACTTGATAAGAAAACTAAATTTGCTGAAGTGCTGAAAGATGACATGTGGCTGGCAAAACTGGATACCTCGCAGACATATTCAGTGAATGAACAACATGAATAAAACTATGCAAGGTGGGAACACTAATTTTATTGCCCAGCATGAAAGAATTGAGGCATTCAAAAGAAAACTACAACTCTGGAAAGTTTGTATCTGTGGGGGCACTATTGATATGTTTGGGCTCTTACATTCTTTCATTCGGGAGCAAAACATTGACTTTGACGTAATTTAACCTCACTTAGCAGCGCATCTGACTGGTCTGCTTAACAAATTTAATGCTTATTTTCCCGAACTCACAACAGAACAAGTTGTCTCACATATGTGAACTACAAACCCCTTTAGTGAGAACATTGAAGCTAAACTTCCATCCGACGTTCCATCAAAATTCTTAGACGAGCTCATTGACATTTCATCAGACAGCTCCCTCAGAACCAGGTTCAAAGAAATGCCACTGGAGACATTTTGGTGTCAGGGTTCCAATGAATACATCACAGCTTCTCCTGCAGCGCTGAAAGTTTTGATCCCTTTTAGTACCACCCACTTAGGCAAAGCTGGAGTTTCAGCCATGACATCAATGAAAACAAAGTCCTGAATCAGGATGAACACTGACCATGCCATGCGCGTGTGCTTGTCAAAGATACCCCCATGCCTTGGCAGAATTGTTGATCAGCACCAACAAGTTTCACACTGAGTAAATGAAAAAATAATATTCAGTTTATTTTTGTGCCTATATTGTCCTTTTTTATATATTTTCTCTGTGTGTGTGTGTGTGTGTGTGTATGTATGTGTGTGTGTGTGTGTGTGTGTGTATATGTATAAGAACCCATTTAATACAGCTTTTAATCTCTTGGATGTGCAGAAAAAACACTGTTGTGGCACAGGTGGGCCTTGGAGGTTTTGTAGCATTTTTGGGGGGGCCTAGGAAAGAAAAGGGTTGAGAACCCTGGCCTAACCCTTAGGTTGCCATAATGGTGGATAATGACTAAAATCTCATACGTCAGGGCCTCACCTGGTCATCTGCAAAGCTCAAGAAGGAATTTTTTCTCCAGATGCACAAATGACTAGATATATTATGGGGTTTTTTCTGCCTTCCTCTGACGAATCAGAGATTAGGCACTGGTGGAGATGGGACACCAGACTGGACTGACCAGTGCTCTGAGGTAATGCAGAAAATCCTCTTTCTAGATGTCTGGATGGTGTGTCTTGCTCACATACTCAGACTCATACTAATCACCAACTACGGATGAAGAAGGAATATTCCACCAGAATAAACTGGCAGAAATCTTTGGGGGACTGAAGGAGGTCACGTTTTTCTGAGGCATGAAGTGTGATTAGCCTGCTGGGATCATCGACACATATCTCACCTAACCCGTTCCTCGCCATTGCAGAGGCCTCGAGCATTGGTGGCACCTGGTCACTCCTGCTCTCTGCCTGTAGCACACCGTTTAGTCTCCTGAGGATTGAAATGCTTCACTCTAGCCAGTCTTTGGGCTTAATATAGGGATGTCGGGTGAAAATATAATGGCTTGTGATGTACAGGAGGTCAGACTTAATGATCTAATAGTCTTCTCTGGCTTTGAACTCTATGAAACTACCAGCTTGACATGTCTGAGTCTCTGACTAGGGGTGGGGATGGTCTTGCTGAACTATCATGTCATTTTCTACTCTGGAAATGAAAAGACTGCAAGCCCGTTTACCAATGTATTTTAAAAATGGCTATTCAATCACAAAAAAGTCACTCTGCGAATGAAGGCCACAATCCTGCTATTCACAATGCTCGACAGGACTTGCTGCGTATCTGGAGCCCCACTGATTTTGACGAAGCTCAGTAGTCTGTACACTTGGCTCTACATTGCAAGATGAGGGTTTACATCAATTCCTAAAGTTGAAAAATATTAATTGAGATCTTCGGAGTACAATAACAATCTACAAAAACATCAGAGCAGATTGCTTGTTGGTCTCTCATATTGCACAATCACTCTGCTAGCATCATACGTGACATTACTGCTTAGCTTCCACAACTTGGCTCCGAAATGCCAATTTTAATTAATTAGATTTTTCAGAACAAGGATTGTTTCTTACCCTGTGAATATTCATACTGGTGGGCTGAGCAAAATGAGTGCAGTTGTCTGAAGGTACACGGGTTCTGTTTTCAGCTCTAATATGGCTCTTTAGTGCTTTTAAAAAACAGGATTAAAATTAATTTAGTTTAATTTTTGAATATTTTATTGAACAAACCATTACATAATTAAGGTTTCAGTATTTGGCATAACCAATATTTACTAGTAAAATAGCACTCTTAAAATTAAGGTTGTGACATGCCAATGTAAGCCAAAATGGTGGATGGAAAGAACCAGGCTTGGTGTTCGTATTTTTCACCTTTTAAGTTCCCATTTCCACTAGGTTACTAAACACTACTCCAGCTGCACTCTCAAACAGTCTCATAATCTGAAGCAAGGCACACTTTGCTGTCTGGAGCATATTGTGAAAAAGTTACTGAAAAGGCACATAAAAATTGGTATTTACTCATGGAAGGGGAAAATCACCTAATATATTCAGCAAATACAATAAATGACTCAAAACAGAAGGCCCTTTTATGATATCTGAAGTCAACTTATTAACTAAGAAGAGTGCTATCAATTCATGATTTTATCGCAACAAGACATCAAGCAAGACACCAAGCTCATGATTTTGAGGCCTGACTCATGATATACTGAACATTTGGTGTTGGCAATAGTGTAAGAATTGCACGTTGAATAAACATGTTGTATTGCTAACCCCAAGCTTTCAGAAATCAGGATATTAGCTCCCTCCAAAATCATAAGTTTGGCTTAAAAACCATAAGGTTTTTTAAAAAACAACAAATTTGGGGTTGTTTTTATTTGTCCTCGGGTTTTTGAGTCTGTAGCATTCACATTTTCAAGATTTTTTTCTGCAACCATAAGGGCTAGAAACTTCTACTTCTCTTTCCCGCCCCCTGCCCCCCCCATCCTACCCCACCTGAGATTCTCACATTTTATCATGATGATTGCAGGAGTTGGTAACACTTGATTTCTTATGCTCTTTAATCTACAGCAACAAGAATGACAGCACAAAAATGGAGAAGTTGCTTAATTAGATTGCAGTATTTTTCCAGTTTTCTTAGACACTTAGAGTACAGAAAGATACTATTGCAGGATTTGAGATGAGCTTTTGAATGACATAAGATTTCCTATGGAACCTAAATTCATCTGGCACTCTCTACCCTGAATTCACACAGTGAGAGAGTGAACTGCAGTACTTTTCCTGAGCATGTAATGCTCTCTACATTCAACAAGACCTTGGGGAGCCTTTTCCTTTTCTGCTAAATGAAGAGACAATGAGTCCACCCTTAAATTATTGATTTATAACCTTCAGCTTGACTGTGTTTCTGACTCCCCTTCCCAAAACTCCCACCTCCCCTCCTCACACAGGATGTTTTTATGGCAACCACAGCAAAAGCCTACTAAGTATTTTAGAGTGGGGAAAAGGAAACATCTAAAACAGGAAATTGAACAATTAGGCCTGGTCTGGATGTGTAGTTTGAATTCTCATAAGCTCTTAGCTCTGCAATACTTTCTATCTTTCTATTGCCAACTGACTTAGCACAGGGAAACTGGTGCGGAAGGTATTATCCATTTGATGGAGATTTTATTCCAGACTTAAGCCAAACAGGGAAAAAAAAAGAAGAAAAAAAAAGTCTCATGAGGGTAGCCCCAGAAGGTACAATTTAGAAAAAAATCTGCCAACAAGGAGCAAACCCATACTTTATTTCTATTGAAAGAACATTAAAATAAATAGCATCATTAACTGCATCTGCTAAGAAATTAACTAGCATCTGCAGAGAAGGAATGAATTTCTGTTAAGGAAGATCTTTTATTGCCAGCATCCTGTCCATCCAGCCATTGTAATAGAATCATACATCAATTCTGCTCTTTCATGTCAGACAACAAAAGGAAATAAAGGCTAAAAAGTGTACAAAAAATGGGCATCCATAAGAGAGGAAGTTAGGTACAATTTATGTGCACCATGAAGAGGGTTAGGAAAAGAAGGATGAAGGCATTCAATAAGTTACTTATGACAAAAGTTTCACCACTTCAAAAGCCAACAATAAACAATTTACTCCCATTATATTATAACTCTGGGACTGCAATTAAATCCAGAAATGTTAATTAAACTGGATAGTTGTTGAAACTGGAATGAAACACAGCAACTGCTGAAATTGTTAGTGTCAGTGTTGCCAACTCGCGATTTTGTCATGACTCTCATGATATTGTCATGAGTCTCGTGATAATTATTATTTTCCTTAAAGCCGCAGCTCATGGAGTCAAGTGGATACATGATGATTTCAGCCTTCATTCTTAAAGAAGAAGTAAGTTTCTAGCCCTCGTAGCTGTGGAGAAAGCTTCAAAATGGGACTCCAGTGATCCTAAAGGCTCAAAAAGCAGAAGGCAAATAAAAAGAACACCAAATCTATTATTTTTACATAATCTCATGATTTGAAAGCCAATCTCATGATGTTTTGTGAGCTTGATTCATGATTTCTGAACTTTCAAGGGTGGCAATACTGTCGCGGTGAACATGCTATACTGCTAAAAACCAAATTGATCACATCTATAAGTGAGCCGATGGAGCATCTTCCCTTGTTCAGACTATTCTTTTATTGATATTATTTACATAAACACATATAGAACACAAAGGATAGATGTGACCAAATGTACCCCTGTATTCACACCCTACACACTATTATAATAATCTTTGTACAAAATATGCTTTGTGAGGTATAATTTGAAAACTAATTCCTGGCTGGTCAATAATACCATGATGAAATGTGTGAAGCAACATTATATATGAAGTCATGAATATAATGTAAAATTATGACTGAAATGTGGATTACCAGATAAGTCTAGTTTCAGAGTAGCAGCCATGTTAGTCTGTATTCACAAAAAGAAAAGGAGTACTTGTGGCACCTTAGAGACTAACAAATTTATTTGAGCATAAGCTTTCATGAGCTACAGCTCACTTCATCGGATGCTGTAGCTCACAAAAGCTTATGCTCAAATAAATCTGTTAGTCTCTAAGGTGCCACAAGTACTCCTTTTCTTTTTGTAGATAAGTCTGGGGAGTGGATAAACCTCTCTCTCAAAGACAAAAGGACCACCAGACGCCTCTAGCCAGTGTCATCAAAGTTGATGGGCAATCACCTGTCAAGTGGCCATTCTCTGGCAAATAAGGGGGGTAGTAACAGATCGATCTACATTTTACCAAACAGCATGGAACCTCTTTTGCCTTGAGACTCTGACTCCAACCTCTCAGCAGAAATGAACTTTATCTAGGGGTGACCCTCAGGAAAATAGAAAAGGAGTACTTGTGGCACCTTAGAGACTAACAAATTTATTTGAGCATAAGCTTTCGTGAGCTACAGCTCACTTCATCGGATGTAGCTCACGAAAGCTTATGCTCCAATAAATGTGTTAGTCTCTAAGGTGCCACAAGTACTCCTTTTCTTTTTGTGAATACAGACTAACATGGCTGCTACTCTGAAACCTCAGGAAAATGCATTTCAAAGGGTGAATGGACTATAAAACACACCAAGATCTCTCTCCCTGTCAATCTCTCCATCTCTCTTTCACAGAAAACAAAAGAAACCAGCCATTTGGTCTTTGGGGCAGATCCTGACCTGAAATTTGGTCATCCCTGTTGCTAGGGGGCACATATTAAAAATTTCACCTTGAACCAAGTCTATTTTGTTAGATTTTAGCTACTGGAAAGCATTTTATCTTTATTTTTCTTGTAACCATTTCTGAGGGCTAGTTTACACTACAAGCCCTACAACGGCACAGCTGGACTGCGTGTGGTGAAGATGCTCTATGTTGATGGGAGAGAGCTCTCCCGTCAGCATAATAAAACCACCTCAGTGAGAGGCAGTGGTTATGTCTTTCAGAAGTCATGGAAGATGGGAGAGATTCCAGAAGACTAGAAAAGGGCAAAGATAGTGCCCATCTATAAAAAGGGAAATAAGGACAACCCAGGGAATTACAGACTTACAACAGGGAATTACAACTTAACTTCCGTACCCAGAAAGCTAATGGAGCAAATAATTAAGCAATCAATTTGCAACCATCTAGAAGATAATAGGGTGATAAGTAACAGTCAGCATTGATTTGTCAAAAACAAATTGTGTCAAACCAACCTGATAGCTTTCTTTGACAGGGTAATAAGCCTTGTGGATGGGAGGGTGGGAGCAGTAGATTGGTATATCTTGATTTTAGTAAAGCTTTTGATACTTTCCTGCATGATCTTCTCATAAATAAAATAGGGAAATGCAACCTACATGGAGCTACTATAAGGTGGGTGCAAAACTGGTTGGAAAACCGTTCCCAGAGAGTAGTTATCAATGGCTCACATTCATGCTGGAAGAGCATAATGAATGGGGTCCCGCAGGGATCAGTTCTGGGTCCAGTTCTGTTCAATATCTTCATCAATGATTTATATAATGGCATAGAGAGTACCGATGAAGTGAGCTGTAGCTCATGAAAGCTTATGCTCAAATAAATTTGTTAGTCTCTAAGGTGCCACAAGTTCTCCTTTTCTTTTTGTGGATACAGACTAACACGGCTGCTGCTCTGAAACCTGTCATAAACCTTATAAAGTTTGCGGATGATACCAGGCTGGGAGGGGTTGCAAGTGCTTTGGAGGATAGGATTAAAATTCAAAATGATCTGGACAAACTGGAGAAATGGTCTGAAGTAAACAGGATGAAATTCAATAAAGAGAAATGCAAAGTACTCCACTCAGGAAGGAACAATCAGTTACACATACACAAAATGGAAAATGACTGCCTAGGAAGGAGTACTGCAGAAAGGGATCTGGGATCATAGTCAACCACAAGCTAACTATGAGTCAACAGTGTAACACTTTTGCAAAAAAAGCGAATATCATTCTGGGATGTATTAGCAGGAGTGTTGGAAGCAAGACATGAGAAGTAATTCTTCCACTCTACTCTGCGCTGATTAGGCTCAACTGGAGTATTGTGTCCAGTTCTGGGCACCACATTTCAGGAAGGATGTGGACAAATTGGAGAGAGTCCACAGAAAAGCAAAAAAAAATATTAAAGATCTAGAAAACATGATCTATGAGGGAAGATGGAAAAATCTGGGTTTGTTTAGTCTGGAAAAGAAGACTGAGAGGGAACATGTTTTCAACAGTTTTTAAATATGTAAAAAGTTGTCACTAGGAGGAGGAGGAAGAAAAATTGTTTTTCTTAACCTCTGAGGATAGGACAAGAAGCAAGGGGCTTAAATTGCAGCAAGGGAGGTTCCTAACTTCCTGTCAGAGTGGTTAAGCACTGGAATAAATTGACTAGGGAGGTTGTAGAATCTCCATCATTGGAGATTTTTAAGAGCAGGTTAGACAAACACCTGTCAGAAATGGTCTAGTTAATTAGTCCCGCCACGAGTGCAGGGGACTGGACTAGATGAACTCTCGAGGTCCCTTCCAGTCCTGTGATTCTATGTCGGAGGGAGAAATGGGGCTTGTGCTTCTCCACACCGGCGCTTAGGTCAGTGTAACTTGCATCGCTCAGAGGGTGGCCTATTTACATCCCTGAGCGACATAAGTTATACTGACATAACTCTGTAGTGTAGACAAGCCCTGACTTCAATGCCTTATACTTATGTGCACTTAAAATTTATCTCTTTGCAGTTAAATAAACTTGTTTTATTCTTTAATCAAAACTAATCCAGTGTTGCATACAAACTGAACTGTTTGGGTAAGTCCATCTGAAAGTAACAAAGTGTTGGATATTTTCGCTTACGGGTGCACCGGACCTAAAATATCTGAACTTTCCAGGAACGGGCAGGACAGTGCGGGGGAAATTTGGGACTGGGAGTGTGTTGGAATCACCCTGAATGTGGTAACCAAGGCTGGTGGAAGCCAGAGTGTGATTGGAGTGTTGCTGGAGGCTGCAGCTTAACACAGACACTCAGGGTGTGACCTGGATGCTGTTTGGCTGTTTGTGAGGGGTCCTGGTTGGGAGCTACAATAGCAAAATATTGTGAGGCACCCCAAGTTGCAGGGCAGGTGGTGACAATCCATCATGGGTCTGGATTGCACCCTGGAATGTCATTATAGAAATCCATTTTCTGCATTACACCTTCATAACCTGGTTTCTGGGAATTCTGTTTTTTTTTTACAAATACATCAAATGGTAACACGTGGAGCTCTACAGTACAGTATCAGTAAATATGAAACGTTGCAAAAGTCTGAAGCAATGCAATTCTGAAATAATATTTGCATTGCTATTAAAAAGGTTAGTAGCATGGTGCAGAGTAACCATGTAGCTCTGTACGCTGTAACTCACTATACTTACAGCATTTTTCAGTCTCTTCTCCTTAACCTTTGATGACTGCAAATAGAGTCACAGTCTCTGAGTCTAATATATCCCACTTCAGCAGGCATTAGCCGGCAGTCTGGAAAATGACAATATTCTAAATAAATGTTTGAAAACAAAAAATAATAATAAGTCAAGTATAAGCTGCTGTATACCATCGTAGTACTGCCAACATTCATGATTTTGTGAGTCTCACAATATATGAAGTTTTTCTTATAGTTTTCTGGCCAGTCTCCTGGTGTCATGTGATTATGAGAGAATCAAAGCTTTCATTTAAAAAAAAAAGGCAAAAAAGGAAGTTTATAGTGCTCATGGTTGCAGAGTAAAGCTTGGAAATATGAACCCTAATTGGCCCAGACTCCAGAAAGCAAATACAAATAATCCAGATTTATTATTTTCAGATCTCCTGGGTTTTAAGCCAATGTCATGATCTTTGCAGGTCAGACTCATGATTTTTGAATGCTTGGGATTTGCAGTGTTGTTCATACCTAGTCAGTGCTCCACTGCTTTTAAGACACAGAGGCTCTTTTTTGTTAAAGTACCAATGTATGTCAGGAGTCCCTCGGACTGTTCCTAACCCACAGGGTTATCCAAGAGGAAATAATAATAATAATCAGAACCTGGTATGAAAATGTGGAAATCGTTAAACTAGCAATTGAATTCGCAGTAAAAAGAATATGGCTTAGACAAAGTATTTTTCTTCCAAGAAAAACAAACAAGGGTAAAGAAGTACCTCAGTTATAGTTGTCTGATACATATATAGAAGAAAAATAACTATAGATGAATGCTCGAGCCAAACTTTCAACTAACATTAATTAGGATGCAATAAATTATGTAACCTATATTCTGAATAATCAAACCACGCCAGCAATCAAGGATTAACATCTATCCTTCTTCTCCCAACCTCCCATACACAAGGGTTAAACTGATGATGTAAATAAAAGTTGTCTTTCTACAGCAGATTCATTTTTAATTAATTTACTCATCCAGTTTCCTAGTACACAAACAAATCACAATAGCCATCTATTCACTTTGTACTCCAAGTGCTTGATTCTAATTTCATTTACATTATTTCACACCGGTCTGACACAAATGACTTTTACAGAGTTTTGCCCGATTTACACCTATTTGAGAGCTGAATCACTTCCAATGTTA
Organism: Natator depressus; assembly: GCF_965152275.1. NCBI lineage: Eukaryota > Metazoa > Chordata > Testudines > Cheloniidae > Natator > Natator depressus. The sequence continues at coordinate 241,795,665 of NC_134235.1, read as the reverse complement.
TTAAATTTTGTGTGGGTCCTGTAAGTTAGTAGTTCCACTGATTGTGAATATTAATAGCTGGCAACACTTTCCATAAAGAGGATGTATAGTAACACTGACATACGAACTGCTGTACTTCATGAAAAAAATATTTATAGCCAAGTTGGGTAGCATAAGAGGCTTTAGGAGAGTAGAAGAACTACATCAGCACAGCTGCGCCAGTGTAGCGCATCTGGTGAAGTCACTCTATGCAAAAGGGAGAGCGCTCTCCCATCGGCATAATTACTTCATCTCCTCCAGAGGTGGAAGCTATGCCAGCGGGAGAGCTTAGGGCACTCTAACTTATGTCATTCAGGGGTGTGAAAAATACATCCACCTGAGGGATGCAAGTTAGACTGATGTAAGAGGTAGTGTAGACCTGTCCTTAGTAAGTTCATTTCTGAGAAATGTGGTTTGGTTTCTGTTGTTGCCCATTAGAACATAATGTAAACAGCAATAATAGTAACGTACCCATTTATTTAAAAGGACACATGAGAACAGTTAGCCTTACAGATCAGTGATTTAGTAGTTAGCATGCAGTGCACAGAATCTGAGTGTGCTATCATGCTACAATTACATCCATGGGATAAATCCTGTGCTACAAGAGAAGAACTAGAACTCACAAGGTTCTTTGGAATCAGCAAGTTCTGTTTCCCCCAGAACACTTTGCCACACATGACAAAGCTTAGCCATTTCACTTAATTCACTACTAGAAGGTGCTCAGATATTACAGTGGTGAGGGCAGTATCAGAACCTGAACAGAAAAGAATGGAATTGGACGGAATTCCTCCTAACCTATGGAACTCTCAAGTTCTGCTATTCACAGAACAGTTCAATTACTATGTTTTTCATTGGTCCGAGGCATTCCTCTGGTCCCCATGATGGGGGCTGGCTGGGTGAACTTCCCCCAAAGGAGTTTGCATGTGCAAAGTGCTGACTCTGACAGGGTCAACATTAATTGCTGCAGTTATTTTCCCACACATTTGGATTGGGGAGATGTTGTGGCAAACCGTCATTCCCTGTCTACACCACATCATCACTTCCACCAGAAGAGCAACAAACATGCTTCTAAAAGAAGTGGGTGCATAATACTACCTGGGCCCAAACCCCTCTCCTTCCAACAGTGAAGTCAGCCTACAAGTTTTCCTCAGCTGCTTCAAATACAAAGTGATGTGATGATTGGGCTGAATGTTTGCCCCCTGCTTGTGTATTTCAGGGCCCTTCCTCCTCATACAAATCCTGCCAGCTGAGGGTGAGAGACAGTGTGACCAACTTACTTCTCAACCCGGAGCTGGACCAATAAATCAAAAGATAGCAATCATAATTACAAAGCTCAGCCCACAGAACCCTGAAATTCTCAGCATGCTCCCCTCTCAGTGTACAGGAAAGCACTAGCACTGGGTGAGATGGCTACAATGATTAAGATACATCCTCCACAGACAATTAATTACCAGTTGCTTCCGTGTCTTTCTTAATTATCTTACAAACGGTGTACAACATTCTCCATTTTATATTCTAAAAAGGAATGCTGTATTATTTCTTTACAGATAGGAACACTGAATATGTGTGACAGGCAGGAACATTTAGTGCAGACAAAGATGACCTGGAAAATGTGAGCGAAAATTCAAACTCAGAGTGAAATGCAGTTTTCATCTTCCAGATAACCAGTGTACCACAAAGTGACTTAACTCATCTGACAAGATGGAATACAGCTGGCTTCTTATCTCTTGTCCTGCTTAGCAACATGAAAGGAAAAGAAAAACAATGCATTAATTGATACTACAGAACATTTCTTTCCTAATGGTTTCCAGCCAGAATTTTTGAATTTCAGCCATTTCTGAAATAATGGCTAGCGTTTGTATATACATTACTTTTTTGTGTGTGACAAGGAAATGTAATTTTTCTTTAAAAAACATACTGGTTAAGACAGAGCCGTAACTGAGCATTTTAGTGCCCTGAATGAGCATGCATATTTCTGCCCCCTAGAGACAACACATGGGGGGCATGCAGGGGCTCGCCCTCCCCCCCGATTTCTGCCTTCCATTTAGTACAGTGCTTTTCAAACTGTGGGGCGCATCCTCCTGGGGGACAGTTTGAAAACTGAGGCCTTCTACCAGGAACCAGCAGATCAGAAGCGGGTGGGAGTCACCCAGCCCGCTCAAGCCTCTGGCTCTCTTTGCTGTGGGAGCCTGGGCACTGGCTGGCTATCCAGCAGCCCTCCCTGCCCCCTCCCCAAGACAGGCCACCTCTGTATGGCCAGGCGCTCCTCAGGTAGGGTGAGTGGCACAGTTCCCACCTGTACCCCTGACACGTTCCTGCCTCAGCCCCGAAGGAGCCTGGAGCCGGTACCTACCTATGGAGCCTGGCTCCCTAAGGTGCTCCTTGGAGCACTCCTCCCTCTTGGGCACCTGCCTCTCAGCAGCCTGGTCACACTCAGCCTGGGGACCTGCCATTGCAGTCAGGTCACTCTCCTCTTGCTCCCTGCATGCAGTGGAACTGCCCCTTCCTCCCCTTGGCTGCCCTGCCCCATCCCCACCCTTGTGGATCCTGGACTTGCGATTGCACAGCCCAATCTCTGAGCACAGCCACACAAGCCTGGTGCCCAGACCACACGCTGGTGGCATGCGGCTGCTGCTGGCAGGCCTGACTCGCTCCCACCAGCTCTGGAAACAAAGGGATACCATATTTCAAGTTCCCAAACAGAGGAGGAGGGGGGCACAGTTTGGCGACACTGGAGGGAGTACCTACTGCAGGGGTACCCACTGGAGATGGGGGGCAGTATCACTCCCTGTCACAGTGGCAGGGGTGGCTGGCGCAGACCCAGGACACAGCATCAGCCATCAATCAGCACCTCCCTTTGGGCCTCTCTCCCTCCCCAGGGCTGGACAGGGGCACCATTTCAGATTTTGCGGTGGGGGCAGGGCGGGCGGGACTTTAACTGTGATTCCAGGGGCTTCTTAGGCACCTGAAAACTAATGTTTTGCAGATAACTTAGAAATTAGCTGACAGGAGCACTGTTATCTAACTCTTATATAAAGAAATATATAATACAAAGAAATAATACAAACACCAATTGACGCCATATTTTAAGTTATGTAAGTTTAGCACAATCAGGAGATAATACAGCAAAATATTCCCAATATCAAATCTTTTGGTGGAGTCAGAACTGTTTGGCAGTGTCCTGCCATTAAACCATTAAAACCATCTTTCAGCTCAGTTGGTGGTGGGAAAGAGCCTCTGATTTGGGAATGGGAGCAGTTCCACTTCAATCCCCATGGCCATGATAAAGTGCCATATATATGAGGAGGGGGTGCCACTGTCACTGAAGGGCCTGCTGCTCTTGTGGGAGAATTCTGGATTTGGGAATGACAGGTCCCAAGATCCCATCTCAGGCAAGGCCGAGCACAGACTGCAGAAGTAATTGGTGCACATATTTATTTCTGCTGTCAGAAGAAAGATCTGAACTGTTCTGATGGCAAGCTTTGTCTATCTAAGCAAGTGGGTAATGAACAGGCTGGTGTGTATGCGTACCACGCGGCTCCCATGGTTCCTCTGGCTGTCATGGGCCCTACACTGCTCACAGATAGCAGAGATTCACCTTTAGCTCAGGCATCAGGGCCCTGTGCTTTGGTGCAGGCAACAGGTGTTTGCCACAACTGTGAAGCTCTCCAAGGCTATTGTGGGCAGCATAGTGGCACACGGTCCTTCCAACAGGCTGTTTAACTGTCACAACAGAGCAGTACTTCCCTGAGTTGTTACTCCTCCATCCCAGTGCTCAGTGAGCTGTTCAGTGCAGTGAAAAGGTTGTTACAGAATAGAACAGGGTCAAATAAAAGCTGGCCACTGTAACTGGAAATTATGTGCAAGTGACAACAGCCATCATTTCATCAGCGGTTGTGAAAACTGTAGTCTCCAGACCCCTCAGCTGGAACTGCAGCCTTGGACTCCCCAGTTCCATGGAGCTGAGCGCACATGTGTGCCAGGGGGTGCTCACTGCCATGTGGGGCCCTAGGAGGCCTTTCCTCCTTGCCACTGCCATGCAGTTGTGTCAGGGTCAAAGGCTTGTCAACAGCCATGGGGCACAGGCCATCCCTCTGTGCGGCAAAGGCCCCAAGATGGCACCAACCTTGTGAGTGCCCTGAGCAATTCCCTGTGGGTGTGTCAGAAACCCTGGCCAGGGATGAGTCTGTTTAAACTGCAAACACCCTTTAGTGTGTACAACTGGTGATGAGCAACTTTAATGAAAGCCTTAACTCCAGATGTCCTCTCTCTCCCAGCACTGGGAAGGGCCAGGCCCCAGGCTGGTGACACTGCTCTGTCAGGGCTCAGCCCTGCACAGAGGTTAGGGAACAGGAGCAGAGCCAGTGGCAAATGGCCAGATAGCGGGTCTGGGGAAGGCAACCATTCCATCCTGAGCTAACCACCCACACAGTCCCTTATGGCACAGATCCGTACAGCACCTAGCCCATTTCATGTACGCTCCATCACATGGCCCCACTTGTGCATACCTTATCCTCCTAGCGCCTATACTGATGCTCTTGTATCTCCTTCTCCCCTAACCCTGCACTTCCCGCCTGAGTTCCCTGCATTCCCAACCCTGCAAGCCCTCCTGGCCCTAGCCTCTACACTCCTGCCCCCACAGGTACTTGGTGCAGCCAGTCTCCTACCTACAAAGCTGCACATAGCTTGCCTGGAACCAGCCGTGCAGCCCACCCTCCTCCTGCCCTTCCCACCAGCTGGCACTCAAGAGCCCTGCCTGCCTGCCACTGCGGCCCTAGTGCCGGGGGAAAGCCTGTTCCATCTGGGGTCACTGGACCAATGATGATGCGGGATGGGGGTGGACACTGAGCACCCTGGGCTCCAACTAATGCTGCTGGGCCCGATCCTGCAGGGGGAGGGTCTGATGCTGCTGGATCCAATCCCTCCCTGCCCCACTTTTGCATCCCCACTGGCTCTGCGCCCTGGGCAGCTACCTCTCTCTTCCTGCCCTAGTTATAGCCCTGTGTTAAGGGGGGAAATAAACCCTTCCCCCTCTTCCAGAAACCCTCACCCTGCAGTTCTTCACCATTTGTATAACGGTTCAATGACTTTAAAAGATTGAAGAACCTGCAGGCCCTTTGATAATTCCCACTGGAGAAACACATGCAACCTGGCACTCTCTCACAGTGAAACTCTTAACGCATTGAACAGAAGGTTGCAGTTGCTCCCAAGGGCCTTAATCAGGATCGGGACTTATTGTTGTGGCTATTGTAGAAAAACATCGGAAGACACAGCCCCATACTTCAAGATTTTACAATTTAATTTGAAACAAATAAGTGTAATCAACAACTGAAAGGAAGGTGCAGTGAAAATAAGATAATACTGATCAAATCACATGGTTGTACAGGTTAGCTACATGCAGAACTTGATGGCTCATTTGAAAGTATTAATTTTCTATGCTAAAAGTTTTAAAACTTCACTTTTGTATCATCCAGCTTCTTTGGGTATGTCTACACTGCAGTTAAAAACCCACAGCTGGCCAGTGTCAGCTGACTTGGGTTCACAGGCTGTTTAATTGCAGTGCAGATGTTCAGACTCAGAATGGAGCCTGGACTCTGGGACCCAGAGATTGGCCTAGAGCCTGAGCGTCTACACCGCAATTAAACAGCCCCTTAGCCTGAGCCCCATGACCCCAAGTCAGCTGACACAGGCCAGCTGTGAGTTTTTAATTGCAGGTGTTTAATTACAGTATAGACACAGGGTTTGAGAACAGGAAATACAATCAGGCACAGCTTCCTTTGTGTTAGACACTTTACAAAGGCTTAAGTGCATTGGTCTATTGAGCAGCAATCACGACGGCAGATAAAAGTTAATTTGAATATATGAACAGTAATGCACATTGGCCTAGACACCTAAAATTCTCTTGTGCCCTCTGAACTTGTGGGATCCTCAATGAAAATGGAGTAATTTATGGATAGCTCAATGAAGATATCTGCATAATGTGCTCTACCAGGTAAGAATAGAAAAGAAATGTTTGGGGAGTGTAAGAGGGGAACAGAAAATATAGAATGTTGTATAAGTTGGCACCACACAATGCATCATACAATATGCTGAACAATGACATGCATTCATTTGTCTCTCTTTTTGGTTGCCCTTGTTTAAGATATAGCTGACACCATAAAGGTCCACAGAAGGCAAAGAAGATGGCCAGAGGTATGGTGACACTTGGGCTTGATAACATGCTGCCAGAATAAAGCCTATTTAACATGGAACAGAGAATTAGAAAGAAGTTGGTTGAGGTAACTGAGATTATAGTGAAAATTGGTCAATCTTTCCTATTGGAACTGACTCCAAATAAAGTCTTGATTAAATTAATGGTGTGTTAGTTTAAAATCAGTTAAATAAAACACAGAATCACAGAAATGTAGGGCTGGAAAGGACCTTGAGAATCCATTGAGTCCAGCCCCCCTGTGCTGTGGCAGAACCAAGCAAACCAAGACCACACCTAGTGGGTGTTTGTCCAACCTGTTTTTAAACATATCCAATGATGGGGATTCCACAACCTCCCTTAGAAGCCTATTCCAGAGCTTAACTATCCTTAGAGTTAGAAAGTTTTCCCCCATATCTAACTGAAACCTTCCTTGCTGCAGACTAAGTCCATTACATCTTATCCTACCTGCACAGGATATAGAGAACAATTGAATACAGTCCTCCTTCTAACAGGCCTTAACATATTTGAAGATTTATTAGGTCTTCCCTCACGCTTTTTTTCTCAAGACTAAACAAGCCCAATTTTTTCAACCTTTCCTCATAGGTCAGATTTTCTAAACCATGCATCATTCCTCTGGACTTTCTCCAATTTGTCCACATCTTTCCTAAAATGTGGCACACAGAATTGGACACAGTACTCCAGCTAATGTCTCACCAGCATTGAGTAGAGTGGGACAAATACCTCCAATCTCTTATATACAACACTCCTGTTAATACACCCCAGAATATTAGCCTTTTTCACAGCTGCATCCCGCTGTGGACTCTCATTCAATTTCTGATCCACTATAACTCCCAGATCCTTTTCAGCAGTATTACCGCATAACCAGTTATTCCCTATTTTGTAGCTGTGCATTTGAGGTTTTCTTCCTAACTGAAGTACTTTGCATTCGTCTTTATTAAAGTCCCTCTTGTTGAATTCAAACCAATTCTCCAATTTGTCAAGGTTGTTTTGAATTCTAATCCCCTCCTCCAAAATGTTTGCAACCCCTCCCAGTTTGGTGTCATCTGCAAATTCTATAAGCATACTCTTCACTCCATCATCCAAGTCAATAATGAAAATATTGAACAGTATCAGTACCCAAATTGGCTCTGTAGGATCCCACTAGATACTCTCTCCCAGTTTTACAGTGAACATTGATCACTACTCTTTAAGTAGTCTTTCAATCAGTTGTGCACTCACCTGACAGTAATTTCATCTAGACCACATTTCCCTAGTTTTGTTTATTTGTTTCTTTCTGAAGCACTTAGAGGAGAAAAAAGTGATCAGGAACAGTCAGCACGGATTCACCAAGGGCAAGTCATGCCTAACTAACTGAATTGCCTTCTATGATGAGATAACTGGCTCTGTGGATGAGGGGAAAGCAGTGGATGTGTTATTCCTTGACTTTAGCAAAGTTTTTGATACGGTCTCCCACAGTATTCTTGCCAGCAAGTTAAAGAAGTATGGGCTGGATGAATGGACTATAAGGTGGATAGAAACCTGGCTAGATCGTTGGGCTCAATGGGTAGTGATCAATGGCTCCATGTCTCGTTGGCAGCCGGTATCAAGCGGAGTGCCCCAAGGATCGGTCTAGGGGCCGGTTTTGTTCAATATCTTCATTAATGATCTGGTGGATGGTGTGGATTGCACCCTCAGCAAGTTTGCAGATGACACTAAACTGGGAAGAGTGGTACATACGCTGAAGGGTAGAGATAGGATACATAGGGACCTAGACAAATTAGAGGATTGGGCCAAAAGAAATCTGATGAGGTTCAACAAAGACAAGTGCAGAGTCCTGCACTTAGGACGGAAGAATCCCATGCACCGCTTCAGACTAGGGACCAAGTGGCTAGGCAGCAGTTCTGCAGAAAAGGACCTAGGGTAACCCCTAGGACGAGAAGCTGGATATGAGTCAACAGTGTGCCCTTGTTGCCAAGAAGGCCAATGGCATTTTGGGCTGTATAGGTAGGGGCATTGCCAGCAGATCAAGGGATGTGATCATTCCCCTCTATACAACATTGGTGAGGCCTCATCTGGAGTACTGTGTCCAGTTTTGGGCCCCACACTACAAGAAGGATGTGGAAAAATTGAAAAGCATCCAGCGGAGGGCAACAAAAATGATTAGGGGGCTAGAGCACATGACTTATGAGGAGAGGCTGAGGGGACTGGGATTGTTTAGTTTGCAGAAGAGAAGAATGAGGGGGGATTTGATAGCTGCTTTCAACTACCTGAAAGGGGGTTCCAAAGAGGATGGATCTAGACTGTTCTCAGTGGTAGCAGATGACAGAATGATCTCAAGTTGCAGTGGGGGAGGTTTAGGTTGGATGTTAGGAAAAACTTTTTCACTAGGAGGGTGATTAAGCACTGGAATGGGTTACCTAGGGAGGTGGTGGAATCTCCTTCCTTAGAGGTTTTTAAGGTCAAAGTCCTGGCTGGGATGATTTAGTTGGGTATTGGTCCTGCTTTGAGCAGGGGGTTGGACTAGATGACCTCCTGAGGTCCCTTCCACCCCTGATATTCTATGATTCTATGATAATGTTTTGTGGGACTGTGTCAAAAGCCTTACTAAAATCAAGATAGTTCATACCTACTCCACTTGGCAGTAACCCTGTCAAAGAAGGAAATTAGGTTGGTTTGGCATGATTTGTTCTTGACAAATCCATGCTGGCTATTCCTTATAACCTTATTGTCCTCTAGGTGCTTATAAACAGATTTTTGAATAATTTGCTCCAGTATCTTTCCAGGTATTGAAGTTAGGCTATTTCCTCCACTTTCTGGGACAAAAAGTTGTCCCTGATACATTCCAAGAGCTTACTAGAAAATTTGTCTTTTACCGTATTACTTTTCTAACAGATGTCCAGGTAGTTAAAGTCCTCCATTACTACCAGGTCTTGTGTTTTGGATATTTCTATTATTTGTTCTACATATTTCTCATTCACCTCCTCTTCCTGATTTGATGGTCTACAGCAGACCCCTACCATGACATTACCCCATTTGTTACCGCTTTTATCTTTACCCAGAAAATCTCAACTGGTCTGCTTCCCACCTCCTTCTAGACCTCAGAACAAGCGTATATAGTCTCAATTTATAATGCAACACCTCCTCCTTTTTCACCCTGCCTGTCCTTCCTGAACAAACTATACCCCTCTACACCAGTATTCCAGGTATGAGAATTATCCCACCAGTGTCTGTGATGCCAGAATACAGCACAATTGTGAAATGCATTACTCCAGGACATCATAAGGACTAATGCTGGGGCACAGTTTTATCAAGGATGGAGAGTTTTATGACCACCAAAAAATGTAATGTATATACAACACAGTTGATTCCATTAATCTCATGCTGAAAGTTATGAACTGAGGGATACGGGTATGTGGGAACATTCCCATCCAACACCCCAAAGTAAAACACTGCATAAATGAGGAGGAGGGAACAGTCTTACTGAACTATCAAATATTTCAGAGTAACAGCCGTGTTAGTCTGTATTCGTAAAAAGAAAAAAGAAAAGGAGTACTTGTGGCACCTTAGAGACTAACCAGTTTATTTGAGCATAAGCTTTCGTGGGCTACAGCCCACTTCATCAGATACATAGAATGGAACATATATATATATACATACACATATAGTAAGAAGATATATATATACACATACAGAGAACACAGCCTCTTACTGCACCTTTTCATGTTCTCTGTATGTACATATATATATATATATATCTTCTCACTATATGTTCCATTCTATGCATCCGATGAAGTGGGCTGCAGCCCACGAAAGCCCATGCCCAAATAAATGTGTTAGTCTCTAAGGTGCACATTGTAAGATGAGCTATTGCCAGCAGGAGAGTGAGTTTGTGTGTGTGGTTTTTGGAGGGGGGTGTGTGTGTGGGGGGGGGGGTGGTGGTGAGAAAACCTGGATTAGTGCTGGAAATGACCCACCTTGATTATCATGCGCATTATAAAGAGAGGTTTCAAAGAGGGATGGGCTATTACCAGCAGGAGAGTGAGTTTGTATGTGTGTCTGTGTGGGGGGGGCGGGGGGGGGAAGGGTGAGAAAACCTGGATTTGTGCTGGAAATGGCCTTCCTTGATGATCACTTTAGATAAGCTGTTAGCAGCAGGACAGTGGGGTGGGAGGAAGTTTTGTTTCATGGTCTCTGTGTGTATATAATGTCTTCTGCAGTTTCCACGATATGCTATGCGTCCGATGAGGTGGGCTGTGGCTCACGAGAGCTCATGCTCAAGTGGACTGGTTGGTCTCTGGGGTGCCACAGGTACTCCTTTTCTTTTTTCTTTTTAGAGCATTATATGTGATTGTATTATACCCAGCAAGGGCCGGGGGAATGGAGCATATGGACCTATGGAAAGTCTGGGAGGTGGGCAAACCAAGATCTGGGGGGAGGGAAACGGCCCCCATTGCCCCATAGCAAATGATGCCCCTGCTTGAGAGTTGCATAGGCCTGGGGCTGGTGGATTTCACCCATAGCGCAGAGGGGTCCAAATATTGTGTCTCACCTGCACCTAATCAGGTTTCAGAGTAGCAGCCGTATTAGTCTGTATCCTCAAAAAGAACGGGAGGACTTGTGGCACCTTAGAGACTAACACATTTATTTGGGCATGGGCTTTCGTGGGCTGCAGCCCACTTCATCGGATGCATAGAATGGAACATATAGTGAGAAGATATATATATATGTGTACATACAGAGAACATGAAAAGGTGCAGTAAGAGGCTATGTTCTCTGTATGTGTATATATATATCTTCTTACTATATGTGTATGTATATATATATATGTTCCATTCTATGTATCTGATGAAGTGGGCTGTAGCCCACGAAAGCTTATGCTCAAATAAACTGGTTAGTCTCTAAGGTGCCACAAGTACTCCTTTTCTTTTTTCTTTTTATCAAATATTTGTCAGTGAAAAAAAATATCAGGTTTAATGCTGTCTGGCAAATCCTCTTACTAAAAGAGGCAGAGTATTAGAGCACAAGGCTGGGACTCAGAAGATCTGAGTTCTGTTCCCATCACTACCAGTTCACATGTGTGAACATAAGGAAGTCACTTAATCCTTCTTTGCTCTAGAGTCCCATTTGGAAAATGGGAATAATAAAAGCTACCTTTGTACCGTAAGTACTGGAAAACTTTGGATGGGAAGCACAGTATAAGCTATATACTATTACTGAACCAAAATTTAAGTTTAAACATGTTTATATCCCACTTTGGTGCAGCTGAACATACTAGATACACAGAGCAAGATGCACTTCTGTTGCTGCTCCATGTAGCTGGTACATCAGCGGAAAGCTGGCACTTCAGAGAATGTTGTTGTAATCAACACACAAAGGTCATGCAGGAACAAACAATGGAGGGGGTTAAATGGTCACCAGGATTTCCACCATTACTAGAAGTAATCCAAGACTATGGCACGTGACACTGTAAATGTAGAAGGATTCTGAGAATCTGCCATGTGTTTCTATCTATGGCAGCATATCTATCTAAGAAACACACACATCCCTGTCAGTAACTCTTTGAAATGTTTAAAGTTGTTTTCCAAGGGTAATAAATATCTTTCATAACTCTTTCCAAGGCTGCGTTTTTTTCTTAACTACAGCTATTGTACCTGGCAAGCATAGGTGCTGAAACTAAGGTGCTGGGGGTGCAGCAGCACCCCTTAGCTTGAAGTGGTTTCCACTGCATACAGGGTTTACAGTTTGGTTCAATGGCTCTCAGTAACCCCACTATGCAAATCGTTCCAGCATCGCTGCTAGCAAGGGAGTGGTGTGACATTTTTTTGCAAATGCTTTTGAGGTGAGAGAGAAATTGATAGCTAAGATACCTTTTTATTGGGCACACAACTACTGTATGGCATGACTGACTACACAAGGTGCTATCCAAAAATGTAACTGAAATGTTCAGTGATTGGGGTGGAGCTGGGGATGATAGCATTATGAAAATTCCGCAAAAGATTAATTACTGCATTTCACAGACACATCCTTTTCTTTTAAAAAAAATAAAAGGAGTATCTTTTTGCGGACACAGACTAACACAGCTGCTACTCTGAAACCTAGCCTTTTCTTTATCCTTCATAGAGAAAACTTCCTTCTGCAGGTGCACAACACACAATAAGGAATGTATTGTTGGATATGCGTGCTTAGGCATGAGGCCCAAGGCCAGGGAACTTTCAGCCTATCCTAGAAGTGTGCATATTCTTGAATGACTTCACTGGAAGTATTATTGCGATGATCATAATAATAAAATAGAGGTAATATGGATAATAGAGTCCCATCCTTGTGGACATAAAGGCCATATTGCTAAACTCCAGTGTTCAGAAATTGTAAGTCAGGCCCCAAAAATCATGAGATATTTTAAAAAATAATAAATTTTATTCACATTTTGGTTTTGAGCCATTGGGTTAGGCTCAGGTTGCAGTCACACTTTTCTTCACAACCACAAGCTAAAAAAACTCATCTTTTTATTTAAATGAAAGCTGAGATTGTCATGTAATCACAGGACTCAGGGAGCCAAAGCATTAAGAAAATCATGAAATATTTTGAGACTTGGGATAAAAATCTCAAGACTTGGCACCACAGTATGGGCTATGTGTACAGTTTGGAAATTTCATTGACCAGTAATAGCCCTTTTTTTCCTAGAACTATTTATTCAGTCCAATTCTTGTGAAGGAATTTTGATACATATGTGGGCTGAATACAATTATCTTCACCTGAGTTTTAGCTTTGGCCACAGATTCTCACACTATCACAGAGCTAATTCCTGCTGCAGACTAAAAGTGACCATTCACTTATAACAGCACCAAAAAAATACGAGAACTGGGTGTTCCTTTCAAACTTGAACCTGAGGATCAAGACTGAGTGCTATGGAAATTATACTGTATCGTTTCATAGTAGCCCAGTTGCAGCCCTGATTCTTCTCATACCCTATTTATCTCTCTCTTTGTGTATTGTAGGACAGATGCACTACACCATAGTTTCTGAAGCTATTTGAATTTGTATTATACTGTTAATTACTGCATTAATACAATGTGAACTAATGATTTACCAGATATTTCTTAGATTTGCTACCTAATTTTTTCTTTAGTTTTCTGGCTGATGTTTACTCTTTCAATATATGTTACAGTCAATATACTGTACCTCCTTTTGACAATGGAAGTCTTGTCTAAGACTTTTTTCTTTTACAAAGAACATTACTGGTTTAATTTTTATGGTATATACCATTGTACATGTAGTTATACACACACACACACACACACCATTAGTACTCAAACCAAGTGACTGAAAATACAATTTCTGTTTTTATTTTGTCTGACTTTGTCCTCTTTCTCCCTCAATCTATCCCTGTCCACCCAATAGCAGTATTACAGACTCGTTATTAGCTTCCTTGGGTATTTCGGCTGACGGAGTCTGCAGGACTCGATCCCAGGGTATACTTTAGATGAACATTTAGCCTGTTAGTGGGAGAGTACTCAGAAGATGAGTTTATTATTAAGTCATTTTTATGAGAACTTTTATTTTAAGGATATCGTGTGAGGCCACAGCATATTACTCTGATAGAAGGACACTGTCATTTATATGCAGTAGACTCTTTGCAACATAATGCAAAACATGATACGGAGGCAACCTGGAGCTATTGTCTGAATGTCACTTAAATTCAGCATCTTTCTGATCTGTGAAAAAGTGTGGCAAAAAAAAGTCAATATTCAGAGGCAGGAGCACAGACTGTGGCCTGTGCAAACACTTATACCCATGAGTAACTATGCATCTGAGTAGTACAGATTGGATCTCATGTTTGTAAATTTGGTCTCTATTAAGGTTTTATTTTAATGTTACATTTATTTGAGAAATTGTATAGACAGTTGGTTCTATCTGGGAATACAGGCTCATTTCACATAACACTGAACAGCTGTCAGAAAGTAATACATTTTGGTTGCTACCAATTTGGGACTGGAGTTGAGCCAGTGCCCAAGAGGTGAAAATCTCCATATCCCATTACCTACTCCCTGGAGCCATCCAGTCACCCATGAAAGTATCCCTTTTAATGTAGCAGATGATTACAGGTATGAAATAGAAGAAATTAACTCAGTTATTTTTAACAGTTGCTATATTTTCTTGACATCTGTTTCATGAATTTTTCCAATGGGAATGGTCTCATGAACGCAGGCATTGGATTGTTTGTTCTAATCTCAATCAAGGGGATGCCATAAGAGTTTTTTTTAGCTTTTACCGCATCCATCTCCCAATGATATAATGTTCAGCTAATATGATAATACCTTCATTTCCCTTTTCCAGGTATGTAGTTCTCCCTTTACATCCCAGGCTTGAGAAATAGCTATCTTCTTCTGAAGCTGAAGTTATTACTGATTTGTAAATCCGCTATAAAGGGTTGGAATCTCTGTACACTAAACCAAATCGTGCCATCATTTTTTAAGCAGAACTGCCCACTGTGTTTGTTTGCCACTACACCTTGGCTCAGGGCCTGAGCACCCTCTGTTTGCTTGCCACTTTGCCCTGGCTGAGGGCTTGAGCACTCAAGACTGTTGATTTGTTGTTCTACCCTGCCTGAGGGCCTGAGACCCTGGGTGGCGGCCTAATCTATCTTGACCACTAGGTCACACTGCCCTGGGAGCAAGGGTAGCTCGAAGGACTCTGACCACTAGGTCACACTCTCCCATTTTGTGGGTTAGGACATTGGAGAGATTCTAGCAGTTGGGGCATAAGCTCCCTGCTGACTGTACATGACTGGACACCCCTTGACAGGGTGTATCTACCCCACGATAGGGTGTTAGCTGAGATCCCGGTGATGACACTTTAAATCTCACCATTAAGTATTATAAGCTCAGGGAGCCAGCTGGGCATCTGAGTACCATCGACCAGAAGCTCAATTAATTAAATCCAGCAAAGCGTACATATCACATTTTAAATATATATACAATCTAGCATCTCAAGTGGGTGTTCATTTTGTGGGTGGGGCTTGAAAAAAATCCCACTGACTTCAACCACCACCATCCCTAATTTTACCCATAAAGGGAACCAACACAAAAACACAAAACCAAAATAGTAATGGAAAAGACAAGGAGAGAGACACCCAATGAGAAAAAATAAGGAGTGACATAAAAGTGACAAAACAAAAATTAAACCAAAAGAAAACCTACTAAAAGAAGAAAAAAAGGAACATTAAGAAAGCAAGAAAGGGGAATGCAGGAATATTGTACTGAAACCTTCAGATCAAGACAGGAAGATAAGCTTTAATCAAACAAGTTATTGGAATCAATACAGGAATAACTGGATGAAATTCTATGACTCTGTTATACAGGAGGTCAGACTAGATGATTTAAGGGTCCCTTCTGGTCTTAAAGATCTATGAATCTACAAACAGAAAAGGAAAACAGGTGAAGTAGAAGCCAGGAAGATACAGTTATTCATAATTTACTATTTTAGACAGAGAATTTAATGCCAAAAATGTTACAACAGCCTATATTTCTTGTATATTGTTTGAACTGCACTTGACCACAAGATGGTTTCCCCAAATACTAAAGGAACAGATTAACATTAACACCTTAGAACCATCTTTTTCATTTGACAATCTGTCACATGGTGGCTACGCAGTAACACTGACTTGATCATGTCATAAAATTTTGCACCACATAGCTGCAAAGTGGCCTGGGGAACCCACATCTTCATCTCTTCTAAGTGGGCATCTGCAACTCTTTCTTAAAAAAGGGAGAGCTCTAGCCTACTTTTACCACCTCCTAGTGATCCACTGATTTATTTAATATGGGGCAAATCCTAGCCCTTCTGATCTGCTCTGTACAGTGCTGATTGGAGTTCCATGGCCTAGCCTAACGAACAGACTTTAGATGCAACAGGATTCCTGAGGGAGGCTCTCTGCAATACAAATGAAAAACACACTTGAATCATGACTTCTTTCAGCCTCCCAAAAGCTAATTGGAGGGTGGTGGAAAGTCTCATAGGACACACATTACAAAAGCTGAGCTTTCAAGCTTCACTATAGAGTCCAGTTTAGAACTTCTGAGCATGCTCTCATCTATGGTTGCTAGGGCCATACCTCGACTTGCAAAGCAGGGTCATAGTTTAAAAATAAGAGGGTAAACACAGTTGACATTTAACATAGGGCAGAACCTAGGATTAACCATGACCAGCCAACACAGTTTTAAATACAACTGACCCTGTCTGTATTAGGTACAAAATCATCTCATTAGTTAAAATTGGCTAATAAATGCATTTTAAAACACTGCACACTCTCCTAGTCTGCACGGGAGCTGGAAGGGAATGTAAGATGTTCCTCCACCAGTTTCATGACAGGCTCGGATACTCACCTGTCCTTTCTTGCAGAAGATGAGGGCCCAGGTCTTCCACTTTCAGATCTGCCCTTCAATCTGCCTTAGGTAAAGCAGTGTGCATAAAATGTCCTTTTTAAACAGTTTGAGAAACTGTGGGGTTACTAGCTTCCCAGCCTACGCCAGATGGACATGGACCTCAAGGGTCTATCCAGCAACTGCGGATATTGCACTCTCGTCACATCTCTATTTTTACATGCCCCTTATGCACTGGATCATTAATCCCTGGGTTCAGTGGATACTGACTCCTGCCATATATCAGGGATTTTTTTAACCTTTTGTAGCTCTGATCACAGTCACATGACTGAGACCAGGATATAAAGATCAGGCTCTTTACCAGAATTCCTGGTAAAGTTGGACCTTTATTGGAATGCACATATTAGTAAAACAAGGCTCTAAGGGTCGTATTGATACATTTCTCTCAATGCCAGAAAAGTTACATCTATGATGCAGAAGTTGTTGCTTTCTTTTGATTGTTTAGGAACTGATTTGGAATGGTGATTGTTGGGGCTGTTGTGAGAAGGGAAGAGAAAGGAGGGTTGTAATCTTACAGATCGAAGTTTGAACTTTCTATATTAAGCCAATCTCTCAGGAGTTCTTCAACGTAATTCACAATATATATGAATTTTTTTTTAAAGTACCATAAAACCAGTAGCCATAGCTTTCATTACAAGTCAGACCACACACAAATCCGTACAGAAGCCAGAACATAATTGGTAAATGCAGTCATGGGAAAACAAACAGCAGCATTTGCATTTCAGTGCCTGCCTGGTCAATAATGCCTCAATTGTTTCCGTACACAGAATTGAATATAGAGTCAATTAGCAATGAAATAAATGTTCTTTTTAAAGACTGGGGGAAAAAACCTGGTTCATTTCCTGACCTTTAGGACAAAGACTTGTATTTACAAATGGGGAGTCCGACTGAATATCTTGCACCACAGCAGATTATAATCCTCCTTTTTCTTCCCTTCTCAGTGCACAGGAATTCTGGTAAGAGCCTGATCTTTATATCCTGGCCTCAGTCATGTGACTGTGATCAGAGCTACAAAAGGTTAAAAAATCCCTGATATATGTCAGGAGTCAGTATCCACTGAACCCAGGGATTAATGATCCAATGCATAAATCTTCTCATAGTTTAGCCCTTGTATCAATGGATTTAATCTATAGATAGGCCAAAGAGGAGGGGGGTGTGCATCCGAATTAGTGTTAGACTATAAAAGCAGTAACTTGTTTGAACCTAGGGTTCAGGTTTGCACCAAAGTCTAGCAAAGTGGCCTCTGCAATTTTAGCCCCAAACAGAGAACGCATAGGATGACCGGATCTGGCAATATCATTTTCTTCTCAGGATATTTCTAAATCTTGGACTAAAATCTTGAGACTTTGGATGCATCCACATCAGAAATTAGAAAATATAGGCCAGTTTCTTTTGTTTCTGTATCTGGGACTAAAACTACCAGAGCCAGGCTTGGATCTGGGAAACTGACTCCTCACTCCACTATCCCAAAATTCAAATGGGTTCATATTCAAAGTTCCAGTTTTGGTCCATATTTAACTTCTACCACAGAAAACCAATAGAATAAATAGCAGCATCTCTGGCTAAGTAATAGGTAATTTTAAAAAATACTTCCAATCTTTGTTAAAAAAAAAGAATAATATTGAAGACTATAGTAAACATTCCTCCCATGTTCTTAAGTGCCTCAGCTATGGCAGAGTACAACTGAATAATAATCGTAGAATTATTCATTTATTTATGATGAATAAAATATGATGGAGGGCTGTTCCCAAAGATAATGGGAACCTAATCTCTCAAGATACACACATACGTTTCCCATTAATGTTAGTAGGCATTAAGGGACCGATCCAAAACCCATAGATGTCCTTGGATCAGGCCCTAAGTGCATGCATCAAGGGAGGAAAAATTAATTCTCTTTCAGTACACTAAGTGAATTCTACACCTAAAATCCATGGTTTTGCATATAAAGAAAAACAAATCACTGAATCAAGAAAGCAGAAAAGTTTAGTAAAATTCACAAAAATAAGAACAAATTTTGAATTACGGTCAAGTCTTTTTTGGTTACAGGTAAGTTAAAAAGAATAGATATTACTAAACTTAGGTAAGAACTTAGGTTTTGCAGGATCTGGCATTTCGACTGGCAAAAGCTGATTTAGAAGGAGAAATACATTAACATATCTTCACTGATCAAAAAGATAAGTGTACACGTGGGGTTGGTTGTTTCCTATGCTTTGCTGGAACTGGATCTATTCTTGGATTGACTCGTTTTTTCTAAGTGGGTCCAACAATAAATTTAAAACTATGTTTTCTTTCTGCAATCATAAGTGAAATGTTTTTGACCTATACATTGCTTGGAGTTTAAACGCCAACTCAGCAGTTACACATGAAAAGCGAATTCAATGACGATAATGGTGAATTCAATGTTTGTTGTATTACATCTTCTAACTGACCTCAGTAGTAGAGCTGAATACAAAGGAGCTGCTAAAACCTTGACTGCTGACAGGAGAAATCAACATCTTACTTAAAAGAGAGAAAATTATAGAATTACAAAGCTGAATATTTATTACTTGTATGGAAATAAAATATTAGAAAAAGCACTGAAGTCATCACGGACAGTTAACCACATTTTAAATCGTTGCCTGTTCTTTTCTCCTAGGAGGAATGGCCTTTCTATGACATGGTCGAGAGAAGAGCAACTTCTAAAACTGTAACTTATCGTTAGCAAAGTCTCATGTTTTGTTTGTGAAGTACCTGGGATTTCTTTGGTAAACAGCAAAACTTGAGTTACATAAGCCTTAAAGTACAGTTTGAGTCATAAAAATGACTATGCAAAAATTGCTCCTTAACAGATTTGCTTCCCGTGTGTATTCCTTATCAGGTCTAGTTTCTTTAGTGACAAAAGTATGTACATTCTATTTCTCTACTTTATGTCTTTTAGCAGTGCAAAACCCAACACAGCTATGAAAGAGTGAGCTAGATTGTTTTCTAACTCTAAGTTCCAATTGCAATGGTGGTAACGTATGAGCCATGAAGTACACAGGATGTCATTCTGTTTTCAGGGTTGGCAGTTGGGGAAAAAATATTCATAAATGGAGCATGTTTGATCTGGAAGTCATTGAATGACCTCAAACATTGAACCCCACAATGTCATCATCACAGAACCACTTTTCAGATTATAACCACAATTTAAAAATAAATAAAGGGTTCTCTTAATTCACCGAGTTTCCCCCGGAAACATTTGTTTACAATGTTCTTATGCCTAGTGGTGTTTCTAGACAACTACCCAGAGGGCACACTAAATGCTATACAGCTTGTAATGTTTTTAAAGTAATATCTTAATTCTGTTAGGATAAGAAATTGAGAGCATAGCTATGCAGACAGTTCTAGATTTCTGTACTGTCTACTTACTTATTAATCTTACAAATCATCATAATATCCCTACTTGAAATATGAAACTGTTTCCCCAACTGTTTTTGGTGTCCATAGAGCTATTTTCCCACTATTTTTGTAGTGCTGCAGCAGTGAAAATGGATGATGTTCACTTGCTTTTCTACACTAGTGGTTCACAACCAGGGGTATGCATACCCCTGTGGGTACGCAGAGGTCTTCTAAGGAGTACATCAACTCGTCTAGATATTTGCCTAGCTTTACAACAGGCTACATAAAAAGCACTAGTAAAGACAGTATAAAGTAAAATTTCACACAGACAGTGACTTGTGTAGACTGCTTATATACTATATACTGAAATGTAAGTACAATATTTATATTCAAATTGATTTATTTTAGAATTATATGGTAAAAATGAGAAAGGAAGTAATGTTTCAGTAACAGTGTGGCATGACACTTTTGTATTTTTATGTCTGATTTTGTAAGCAAGTAGTTTTTAAGTGAGGTGAAACTTGGCGGTACGCAAGACAAATCAGACTCCTGAAAGGGGTACAGTAGTCTGGAAAGGTTGAGAGCCACTGTCTATACCAGGGCTTTGTTAGGATTTTCAAAGTGAAAAATGGGACACTTATCCAGGAAGGATGGAGGCTGCAGGAGATGGGATTGGTTGGGTCCCTTTGATTCTGTGGATCTGAATGTATGAGAATACCTTTTTCAAAGAGCCATCATAGGGAGAAGGAATACTGGAAAGAGTGAAACAAAGGAAAAGTGTCAGTGTCTGACAGCGGTGGGTGAAGTCCTTCAGATGTACATGCACTCAGGCAGCCTGTCATCAATCTCACCAGCTAGTTCTTTCAGGTGGCCAGACTGCAGGTTTTACAAAAAAATCTGGAACAAATTTTTTGTAAAATCAAGAAAGATACTGATATTTGTAAAACCAAGAGATGCAGGGAAAGGCCCTGAAAACAGGAACAGTCCTAGTTGTCAGGGTTGCATGATCACCCCAGACAACGAAGACGTCAGCAGGAATGTGCAGTACACATTGGGTATCTAAATATACAATCCACTCACTGCTTCTCCTTTGTATAATTAAGGCACAAAGTGAGATAGGCAACTGTTGCTAAGCTATACGGTATGCTAAGGTGGCAATGGCAGCTCAGCCTGGCTTATTGTAGTTTATGACTGCAACAAAACAAAGATAATAAAATATTGTTATTGAGTATACAACATATTAAAGGTATACATTTGTGTCTTATATAGCGTTGTAACTTTACTATGCATAGAATCCCTGAACAGCAACAATACACACTGAGAATTTACAAACATGTTCTTTTGTTAATCTGCTCCAAGTCTAGCAAATGTATGTCAATATGTTATAACCCATGTAAGAGTATGTCTAGCAATTTCTGTTATTTTCATTGTTCCTCACTGGAACGTCCATGTGGTATTTCACTTTAGCAGGACCATCTTCACAGTGCGTGTATTCTTTTAGGAAGTTAATGAATGGATTCCAAACAGAAACCATGTCTGAAACTTGACCCCTAGATAAGTAAATCGCCTTTTCCATCAGAACAATAGCCTTCAGACTTTGGCTCAATTTCAGACCTATGAGAGTTCAGAAATCCAACAACATAACAATGCAAAGACTTGGCTGTTAGGAAAACCAGGTGAACACATTTTGTTTATATGTCTTCACAGTGACCCCATTAAATAAATATACGGAAGTCAAGAGCATGAATAGGATCAAAAGGCACAATTTTTGAAGTATCCCTATTAACTAGTTTCCTTCCATGATTAACTGAATACACACATGACAAAAACACATAAAACACCGTGTAAAGAACTCTACTCATTAGACATTAGGAGAGAAGTCCTTCAGAAAAAATGCAGAGCTATATAGAGTAAAACAGAGGAGTTAAACAGATTCTGAACACTGAAATAACTTTAAATAGCAACTTGTATTTTCTGATATTCCCTGCTGTATATACCTCCTGCCATGACTTTTTATCTTTAATTTTTGGTAGCAGTAAGCAAATGCATTTTTAAAGAAAAATTTATATTGAAGTCTGAAGTATATATTCAAATGGACTATATCAACAATGTGGATTATACCAATTGTTGCACAGTGATCGATACCTTATAAATGTCTAGCTGGATTAATAATTAGGTCAGATCTTTAAGACAATGGAGTTGATGGTATTCTGTAAAATGGTGAAGTATCATATGGATACCTTTCCTGATAATTCAGAAAAACTGAAAAAATCAAGTTTCAGAGTAGCAACCGTGTTAGTCTGTATTTGCAAAAAGAAAAAGAGTACCTGTGGCACCTTAGAGACTAACAAATTTATTTGAGCATAAGCTTTCGTGAGCTACAGCTCACTTCATCGGTGCAACAAGTACTCCTTTTCTTTTTGAAAAAATCAAGAAATCCTCCCAGGCAAAGCTATTTTTTCCATATCCAATCTAAGATGACAACTTACAACCAACAAAGATTAATAAATAGCTGGTGAGAGGGAAAAGAATATGTAACAAATGAAGGAAAGCCTACAGAAAATGCAGAAAGGGTCAGTCATAATTTTCAAGGCACTAAAACCTTGGATTTGATTTGTTTTACAATTTGCTATCCTATTCCCATCCATTTTCAGTAATTGTGATCTGAGACCATGTTTGGTAAGGAGCTCCGTTTGCAATGTTCTCTCCCTGAAATTCTTCTCTTGTCCTCTTTCTTCCGTTGACATGTTATACTCTCTTTGATATGCTGATTTACTAGTCTGATTGCTCTCCAATATTAAATCAGTACAGATAAAGTTTTCTGAATATGATTTGTACAGAAGTGCAAAATTTTTCTTTTCATTGAACAGTTTCCTTTAGCAAATATTCTGCTGTTGAAAAGGTGCATTTCTCTCCCTACCTAGATTTCATTTGAACAAGTACAGTGCTTCTTGATGCCCTTCAGTGCTAGCAGGTGATGAATGAACAGAGTATCATGTACTTCTACCTGAAAATATATCGGGCTGGCTATAAACAACAGTGAAATATACCTAACAGAATCACAGCAACTAAGAGCCTATCTAGCCAAGTTTTTATACCACTGTGGAATCAGCATACTTATGAGTTGGCTCAAAGGTTGGTAAAGAGAATCTCACAACTAACTGAATACTGTCCTTTCTGCAAAGTTTCCCTATCTGATCCAGATCTAAGTAAGTTAAATTAGATGCAATTAGAAAGGATGCAATTAGTTCCCTTACTTCTGAGGAGACCTTTCAAAGGACTCTTCAAATAAGGATCAAAGGTAAAATTTCCAAAGGCACCTAGGTGGCTTAGTGTTTCTCAACGACCAGTCCGTGGACCGGCACTGGTCCCCGAGATCTCCCTGACAGAGTTTAGGAAGGCAGCAAGCCGGTCCCTGGTATCAAAAAGGTTGAGAAACACTGGTTTAGGGTATGTCTATGTAGGGTATATCTACACGGCAATTAAAAACCTATGGCTGGCCCAGGCCAGCTGACTCGGGCTTGCGGGGCTCTGGCTAAGAGGCTGTTTAATTGCGGTGCAGATGTTAAGAATCAGGCTGCAGCCCGAGCTCTGGGACCCTCCAACTTTGCAGGGTCCCAGAGCCTGGGCTGTAGCCCAAGCCTGAACATCTACACTGCAATTAAACAGCCCCTTAGCCTGATGCCTGTGAGCCTAAGTCAGCCAGCACAGGCCAGCCACAGGTATTTAATTGCAGTGCAGACATATCCTTATGAGCCTACGTTCCACTGAACGTAGGCTCCTAAGTGTCTTTGGAAAGTGAGACTTAGGCTTCACCCTGGACTCACCTCTAACTACTAGCTAGGAGCAAAATAGACCCCACTCTTGCAAAGCACTAAAACAGTGGTGGGCAACCTGCGCGGCCCATCAGGGTAATCTGAGTGTGGGCCGCGACACATTTTGCAGACGTTGACCATCCGCAAGCCCTGCCCCCGCAGTTCCCAGTGGCTGCGGGTCGCAGTTCCCGGCCAATGGGAGCTGCAGGAAGCAGCAGGCCACAGGGACTTGCGGCCTGCATGTTGCCCACCACTGCACTAAAGCGTGTGCTGAACACTGAAGTCAATGAGGACTACATATGTGCTTAAGCTCTTTGTAAAACTGCGGCCTAAGTGCAGCTGAACATATTTCAGCTCAACAACACCTTACAAACCCCTAAAGCGTTACTCTCTGAGAAGACAGGGGGTGCACAAACCAGAGACCTAGGGAGGGAGCTCTGGCAAAACAGTTGCTAACCTGTATGGCTTCTACTTGGGTTTTGTATTTGAAGGAATGCAGTTAGCAGCTTTTGCCAATTTGGTGTCAATCTGTATTAAAGCAGATCCCCTGCAGTAAAACCAGATCTAAAAAGGATAATTAATTTTGTAGTATTGAGCATCTGGTGAACTTTTCTCTCTCATTGTTCTACCCCTAGGCTGAGGTAAGGCTCCTAATATTAATGTTTACATTAATGTATTATATATGTAATAATAGCATGTTGCATTACCTGTGTTATAACTTGCAACATCTATTAGGAGATGTAAGAAACCAACAACATGAAATGTAAATCAGCTGATGTCACCACTTGGCAAGGACTACTTAGAAAGTGACAGTCACACCTCCAAGTAATATCCATACTCACAAACATCACAGTTCATTAACAATCCTGTGTTTCCTTCTTCATTATGTAACTGATGCGTCCCACATTTGGAAAGTAATTGCTTCTTGCTCTCTTAGTTTTACAGTTAAAAAAAAAAAAAAAGCCGGAGAAGAAAGCAAGCCTCAAAACTTGTTCCAAAGGAGATTCTGCAGCTGTTCCTGTCGTCATGCACTTCAGCAAATTATTTACAGCATTATCTTGGAGGACTCTTTACCAATAAAATATACACACTAGAATTACTATGGGGTAAAAAGCTGTGGGTTTTGTTAGCATTGCCATAGGAGAGACAAATATGATTTACACTTGCTACAAAATATAGACAGATACAGTTGACAAAGGTTATTATGATAAAATGCAATTTGTGCTTATACTAATCACCAGATGTATTAATTAATGAAAGACAAAGATTATAACAAATAATTTTTATACACTTTCCACACACTACAATTTATAGGGCTGTTTACAGTGTGGCTGTTAAGCAGAGTCCACATTTCATCCCAGAGGCAGTTGCATATATCCTACGCAATTCTCATCTGGTTTACACCTCAGACCCCATTTCTCATATCTCCCCGCAACTCTCTTCACTCCAATGACACCAACCTCCCCATCCCTTGCTTTTCTTTTTCTCAATCTCCACTTCATAAGCCTTCTTCCATGCTGCCCACTATGCACAGAATAACTTTCGAATCCAGAGTGCGGAACCCCCCCAAGATCTTTCCATTCAAACTACTCCTAGGGACTTACTTCTTCCACGAAGCCCACAAACACTATCCTGGGTCAGACACGTGGTGTTGTCACCACAGTATTGTATATGGGGATAACAGAAGGAAAAAAGAAAATTTAAACTCTAAGTTAACACCTTCCTTTGGGGCCCCCAAGGGGTCATGTTTTTCTCTGTGTCTACTATATAGCTTATAAAGTTTATGTCTTTAACAGGGCCAAGACAACTGTCCCCAAACAAAGAAGGAGAAAGAAGAAAAAAATAAAAGAAGTTCCCATTTGGGAGCCTTCTACATAAGAGACATTGTTCAAATGAACAGATTACTATTATAACAGTTAATGTAATTATTAACATACATATTATTACGTTGTAATAGATACACCTAAAAAAATCAAATAAATAAAGGTATACATTTAAATCACATATAAAAAAAACTAATTCAGTGTAGTAACATGCCAGCTTGAGGCTCAATCCTGCAGTGTTTTCTTAGGCAAAAACCCAATGACTTTAGTTTAAACTATTTACTCTTTTTATAAGGAAGTATGTACTCTTCATACCTTGTACTTGGCACACTTCAGGTGTAAATTTTCAGAAGAGCTGCAGCACTGGGCCCTCAGTTTCCATTCTTTACCATTTACCATTAAATATACAATTAATAGAAAGAATTAGGGATTAGAGAACACAAAAAGATTAATAATCTTATTAAAGTCTTCACTCACAAAAAATATAGTACAAAAACAATGAGGAGTCCAGTGGCACCTTCAAGACTAACAGATTTATTTGGGCACAAGCTTTCGTCGGTAAAAAACCCACTTCTTCAGATGCATGGAGTGAAAATTACAGATAGAGGCATAAATATATATTTACCTTGTTGCTTTTGTGGATACAGACTAACATAGCTACCCCTCTGATAAAAAGTATAATCTGAACCTAAGAACTACCCCGAATGCATAACATTTATTTTGTTTCCCCAAAATTGTTCCTCTTTCCCCCTTTTACACCAAAGCATCAGAAAGAAACAAGGAAGCACTAAACTTTACTTATACTCTATCATACTGTATACATCTAGCCAAAACCACAAAACAGGTGACATCAGTATCAAATTCTGTGAGCAAGCTCAAACATGTGCCTTTGTCATCTCTTTCTCAATTTGTAGTTACTAATGAGGAAGCAAGCAATTTATAAGGAGAAACTAAGTGGAAATCAGGGAATTAAAAAATATATTGAAAACAATTTAGTGGTTATGAAGATTTTATATTAACTCAGTAAGGCATTAAATAAGAAAAGTGAATGGCTTCACTATTTAATCAAGATTTCCTGATTAGGTTTAAAAAATTTATGCAAAAAAGCCTACTAAAAAACCAGTAAAAGGTTAAATTTTACTGCCCTTATTACACCCCAAAAAAATCTGCAAACTTCAATGGGCTTGCACAAAATGTAAACTGGGTCCAAATTTGGCCTAAATATGTTTAACAGAAAATACTGTATTGACTTAATCAACAGCCTCTATCCAGAACTTCACACAGATCTCATCTCTGCAACACTTACTCATCCAGGAAGTGTCATTAATTTCATCCGGATGGCTTGCATGAGTCAGTAGAACCCTATGCTTCCCTACGCAGTGCTGCAGGTAAATGGCCCCCAGGACCGGCTCTAGGCACCAGCAAAGCAAGCACGTGCATGGGGCGGCACAATTCCAGGGGCAGCATTCCGGCCACCCTTTTTTCTTTTCTTTTTTTTTCTTTTTTTTGCGCTCTCGGCACTTGCGGTGGCAAATTTTTTGCTTGGGGCGGCCCTGATTGCCCCTAGTAGTCAGATTTAAGTGACAAATTCAGACCTGGTACGAGTGATACGTTACTCCTCCAAGTAAGTTTACACTAATAATGGAACAAAGATGATAACTGGAGAGAAAGCACTACCCAAAAGAGTCCACAGAAAAGAGCATTTTTCATTTCAAATTTTTTATTAAAAAATAACCCATAAGACCTTAAGACAAATGGTAACATCCAGAAAGTCCCATATTTAACAGGCTTTTTAAGTTTGCAACTTTACTCTATATTTGCATCTAACAAGGCCCCACATTTTGCCCACTTGACAGAATAATGTTTCCATTTTTTCCTAGTGAAGCCAAGTAATTAAAAAGTTAATTAACAGCAATCTATGACATTTGGGTTTTGTTCTTTACTCTCTCAAAATACTCTCTCAAAATACTTTTGTATTAGTTTTTAACTCAAAGATCCTGTGATGAACGCATTTCTTTAAAATAAAATATAAAAGTATTAAATAAGTACATGTAAGTTCTTGCTCTAGAACAATCCCTATTCAGCTACTATGCTACAATCCATTTAATTGTGCCTCGAATGTTAATTTACTCAACCACACTATAAAACAGCAAGGATAATATTTTACTGCCCTACATGGTTAGCTTTCAGACTTCACTTTACATTGCCCAGATCAAGGCTCTTGTCTGCCATCTCCCTTTATAGGGAACAGTGGGAATGGGGGTGGGGGGGGCGGGAGAAAATCACTAAAATAAACAACAGCCATAAAAAAGCCACCCAATATTCTTGATACTAAAACTAAGATCTCTACTTTGAAGTGAGTATAGGTTAAGTTACAGTACCAGCCTTCATAATTAGACCCTTTTTTATGTCAAGTTTTCTGGTATATAATGCTGCCTTTTTTTTTTTTTTGAATCAATGCTACACACTGACTCAAACATCTGACCTGAATGAGATAAAACCGAACCAGCTGTTTTCTCTGCTTTCATCTGCCCACATCTCAAAGAGGGCTTTGTGCACTGTCAGTTCACAGAGAAGAGCTGAAAAAAATCACGTCATGTCAGGGGCACAACATATGTGGGTCACCCAGCAACTCCCAATCCAGAATCTGAAGTCTCTCGCCAGGCTATCCACCCCCACTTAATCTTAGTATGCTAAACGGACATGAATGAAAACGGCAATTACTCGCTCTGCTTAATTTCTACAAAAAATTAGGGCAGCCAGCTTTTGTTCAGTGGTCGATGCTTTTCTAGATGTTCATATGAGCAGAGGACTTAAGGGGAAAAATACTTTTTCAATTTCATGAACTAAGATAATGACTGTTAATTTGGATCCATTACTTTATACAGATCTACACACACACACAGAAAGACTCACAATGACTTCTCCCAGTCCTTTTCATTACTTCACCTCATTTCCCACAACGTCCCTAGTTAGCAGTAAAGTTCGCATGCTCTGGATTTCTAGCACCAGAATAGATACTCGTATGCCACCCATTAGTTCAAGATGCTATGCACGCTTAAAAATAGATCATTTTAATTAAATCTTTTTTTTTTTTTTAGTTTCACTCAAAGACATAATCTGAGCGTAAAATGGCTATGTTACAGCCAAAAAACAAAACCATAGCCACCAGGCAGAATTCACAGAGATTCAGGCACTATGTCAGTTTTAACAATCACAAATGTAACATTTGAGGCGTCTGGAATGGGAACATTTTGGGATTAAGTAAGACGACATAAAAAGTACTACACAGCATATAGATCTTTAGCACTTGTTATTGGTGACATTTTTGAATCTGTAATCTACCAGGATTAAAGTGTTCGGTTTTTTTTACTATTACTCAGCAGGGCTAGGACATGGCTGATTTCTTTCCGGCTCACTAGCAAACATCACATTAACTCCAGCAGAAGATCTGTTCTTTGTAACCTGAGCAGCAGGACTATTCAAATAAATGCCCATTTCAGAACAGCAGTAGCCTTTCAAATGGCACACAAAGAAGAAACAGCAGCATTATTAAAATTGCTGCAGCATTCTATATTTTTCAAGTCAAAGCTACAGTAATTACATTTTTAAGTTCTTTATTCATTTAAGAAATCAGATCAACATTGCAAACATTCAGAGATGTTACACGAATATATTTAAACATTATTAGCTGATGTAATAATTCAATGGCCCAATTCTGCTCCAAAATAATAAATAATAATAATAAAAACAAAACATTATTTCGGCCTTTAGAGACTCAGAATCTTTTCTATTCCTGCTTAAAATGACATTCCAATTAGATCCGATGACAATACTTTGCATTTCACATCAAATCTCCAAAACATGTTTAACCCTTTGATTAACTAAAAGATCATAAATACATGAAATAGCGAGTCTTGGTTTTGCCAGAGAAACCAGAGTACAGTATGACCTACTGGATAATTCAGAGGAATGCTCCTAACTTCTGCACTACATTCTAAACACATGAAAATTCTGCACAGGTATTTCCACATTTGGCCACCAGGTAAATCCTAATGACTTCTGAAGTTCTTAAAAAAAAAACAAAAAAACAAAAACAAAAAAAACACACAACCTTTAAATCGTTATCAAACAAATATTTAAGAGCCAGGGTCCCCATATCTCTTCATTTGTTCTTCAAGTTGACTTGAATGCCTGCAAACATTTTTAAATTTACATTTGAAACAAAGTAAAGCCTGTGCAAACCTTAAAACCCGATCCAGGAAACTGTTCCATGAGAGCAGATCCCTGCACCTACATGGGGCCCTGCTGATTTTAATGAGGATCTGTGCCAGTGCAGGGGGCTGCATGCATAGAGCTGCTTGAATAAACTGGGCTTTAGTTAGGTGGATATTTACAAATATTTGTGGATAACTGAAAACTTTTTGATGTTCACAGTGGGTCGACTTGTGTTTGGGCGGCAAGGAGAGATTCTGTCTTAAAGCCAAAGAATTCCTCCTAGAGCTCCCCAGCACACAGGGGAGCATGCCCACTGTTATGGTCCCTCTGGGGGTGCAGCCTCCTCTTCTTGACACAATTTCAAGATGACCATGTCCCTTTAAAAAACAATCCTCCGCTAACATGATTTAAACAGTCACATTCTTGAAAGAAATCACTTTGCTTAGGAGGCATTCTGACACCCAAATCCAACTGTGTGGAGGTTGAGAGGCTTGCCCTGGGGGTACCCGGGAGGAGACAACATGAGCATGCATCAACCTCGGCGTTTCTCCCTCTGGCAGTGGGGCCTGGAGTAAATCTCCAACAGTTTTTAATTCTTTGCTCTGTTTTTATTTATTTGCTTCCAATATTTACACGGTGGCCTCAGCGTAGGCCCAAGTACTTTTCTTATGCAAAAACACAACACAACACAAAAGAAATACATTTCCTTGACCCGTCCGCCAGACATTGACATATGCTGGCTTCTAGTTTCCAGCCTTTCCCCAAACAGAAGTAAATTTGATTGGTTCCTCCTATGGGGAGGAGAACAGCCTTCCACCTGGGAGAAAACTTTTCTCCCTGCTGCTCCTAACTCTGCTTCCGCTGATTTCTCACCCCTCCTGCCTTTTTCTCACCAAAAGAGGGTTTTTTTAAAGTCACCCACAGCCCTTAATTGGGCTGAGGTGTCTCTAAATTCTGACAGTGATAGCACCATGGTGGAGAAACCAACTGGAAGAAAGAGCAAGGATAAGATTGCATCATACAGGAAAACTCCAAGAGTGGATATAAAAAAAAGAAAAAAAAAAAAAAAAAAGCTTTCTTATAGCTGTCAGGTCTGACTTCATCACAGCACATATAAAGCCTGGTCACTTATAACCGGGCCAAAAATGAGCTCTGACAGTAACTCCAATGCCACCAAAAAACCTTCTCCCTTATAGCCTACAATACTTTATAGCAGAGAATGATGCCAGTACTGCAGCACAGCATTTCCAACTGCAAGGAAAGCACCTACTAGAAGTATTCTTATAAAAGTTGTATTACTCCAACGAATATGTCACTTCAAGTCCCGAACATCAGCACTGCTCTAAATTTCACTGGAATACTGAAAGCAGAATTTGTCAAAGCATCAAACAGGCAAAAGCTTCCCACAGAGTCACAACTCAAAGTGCTCATTGGTAAGTAAAGAAAACCATTCACCACCATCATCCCAAAGAAGGAACAAAATGTGTCCTTGCTAATTACTGTTATTTACGTAAAATATGATTTTTGTAACAACTCAGCTTACAGTTTAGCACAGTACAAAATATCATCATTTCTGTGCTGAAGTAACAATCCAAGAGCCTGCTCTTCCTCCCAACCAAGACTCCTTTGACCAATATGAACACATTCAGGCATGGTATTCAGAGTAATCAGCATTTTTATGTGCACTGCTTAATATACAATTTATTTCATTTTCCAGTTCCCATTTTGTTCAATGGAGAGTTTCTCTACAGTCTAGTTCTTAAGCACAAATTTAACAATCTTCTCTTTTTTTTAGAAAAGCATAAAAAAAACAACATGATAAGCATAAAAAATTTAAAATGCAGAAAAATATAAATATGAGCATTGTGAATATATTCTTCACGTTACCTGGTAAACAATCTAGAATAAGAAAAAGAAATTAGCTAATGACATTTTAAAAAAACGTTTCAGAACTTCTGTTACAAGTATTTACAACGTTAGGCTCTAACCCCGCAAAGATTTACAGTCCCATGTGAAAGTCCCCCTGAAGCCATAAGTCTTTGCAAGATCACGACTTTAGTTATACAACTTGAAAGTGTAGGAAAAAGCAGAGACTCTTCTAAATATCTATATTACTAAAAAGCATAAACCAAAAAAGTAGAGATGTGCCAAGATGCAAAGTTTTGATCTGAATTTAATCTGAACTTCTGAGATGTTTGCATCTGTCTGCGATAAAAAGTTCATTTGTTTGCATTGTGTAGACAGCTAAGGTACATGAAAAGTGGCAAGTGTCTTAGAACACAGATTTGGAAGCAAACTATTCCAGAGTAATCATGATAGCTAAAACTTGGATGATGGATATAAAAATAAGAGCAGGTAATTTCTCAGCTATGAAATAATCCTCAAAAACAATCAACCAGTTACCAAGTTTTAATGCATAAAGCACATTCACAAACCTCTATATTGACAAATGAAAGGCAAAAAAGCTAGGATAAAAATACAGTAAATACCTAGACATAAAAATTAAATATTACATATTCCTATTAAATATTTATATTGCCATAATGCCCAGAGACCCAAGTAAGGATCAGGATCCCATTGTTGTTCAGCATCAAGCACACATACTAAAATATACAGTCCCTGTCTGGATTTTCACTAGCCTTAATATGCCCCCAAAGGGGAATAAGAACCTCCCAGTGTGCATGTATGCACCGCCCTCCATAACTTCCCCACATCTGGACTCCAGGCATGGGGGAAGAGGTGGAGCAAGCTCAACACAACCACAACTCCCTACTGCAAGCAAGTGAGAAGAGAAGGAATGGATACAGCCTTGACTCCATATGTGGGCCAGAAATATGCTATACCTGGTAAGGCATGGCTGTCATGTTTCATGCATCTCCATGTATGACATTTTATGCAAATTATTTAATAAGACAATTGGCGTGTTTGCAAATTACTACCCTTCCCCTATCAACCTCCCCCACTCTGCCCCATCTCTTTCCTCAGCCTGCCTTATTCTCTCCCCACTTCTCAGCCCCCCAACCGCTGATCTGCCAGCCCTGCCTTCCCTACCAGCTGTTGCCACCAATGTCTTCTCCTCTGCAGGAACTTCCCTCGTGGACCAATGCCAAAAGGGGGAGAAGAGAGAGCAGAATCAGAAAGGCACCGCTTGGCTACCTGACAGCATTCCCCCGTGGCCAGGGGCAGCAGCAGAGGTTTGCTGCTGCTGCCCCTGGCCCAGATAGATACATGAGATTCCAGCTAGACTGTGGCAATATGAGACAGGATTGCCAGATGCCTGAGTGTTCCATGAGATGTGTGACACCTGGCAGACCTGGTAAGAGGCTATAACCAGTTGTTCGCTCCACCCTGGAAGCAAGGTGAAGGAGGAAATGTGACTGAGTAATAATTTCTCCCCAAAGCTCCTCCTGGTCCAGCACAGCACACATCATCCATTACACAGGGCTATGCCTCAAGGCACATTATATCCCTCAGCTAGCTAAATAAATGAGGGTGCAAAATCAGAGGTCATTTTATAATAGGTAGTCCTTAGATCTTCCCCCAAAAAGCTATGCATGGAAAATTACTATAGTTCAGAGAGCTGTATGTTTCAATGGGAATTTTAACTTAAAAATACAAAAATCTTAAATTCTCATCTGAAATGTACCAAAAAACAACATATGGGGGGTTCCATGTTTGTTCAGTCTCAATGACTCCAGACCAGATTTGTTAGGTTTACAAATAAGAACATAATTTATTTGCCTGACAGTCCTGAAACGTCAACCAGGGATCTGAAAGACAGCCTGTGATCGTCCTTGTTTACATATCATCATTAGCAATAAATATTCTGCAACCGGAAAAGCTAACAACTTTGTTGATGACAAGCCAGAATAGAATCCATCTCCCTCTCCAAGAGCGATGTTGGCTCTGCAATCTTAAGAGTCAAAATAGCAATAAAAACGTATTTTGTCACTAAAGCAAGCAGATTATATTTAGAATGCATAAGGGGGCAACTCTGTTGGAAAAGAAGTTACCAATTTAATGTACTCACTTTCCTTACTATAAACATACTTTAAAACATTCACTGTGAGCCAAATAATGCAGTCCTTACTCAAAATCCCTTATCTTTTAAAACTGGTATAGCTGCAGGGCAGAATTCTGCTCTCATAGTTATCCCAGTGTAAATCCACCATGGATTTCAGCAGTTACCCCAGATTTACACCAGTGTAACAGATTAGAATTTATCCTGTTTAGTTCAACTATTAGTCCGAATAACAGTTATTGCACATGCACATTCATTTTCATACTTATTTATAGGACCTTTCTACAGTGCACATTGCTATTTTACTAAGACTATCGTTTAAAATGGATCGAACTTAAAACCAGTATAAAAACCCCCTTCGATTTATTCATATAAAGCACACTGCAAAACTCTATCGGTGACATTTACCCCTGAGCAGATGTTCCATACAAGGCCTATGCATCACATAAGGATCTAAACAGGACAGAAATGGGATACAGTTTTTGTATATACCCTCTGCACAGGAGTAAATTTCACCCAATATGCATAAACATAGGGGCCATTTTGTTCCCCCCGAGATCCATTTTACCCCTGTCATGGAAGGCAGTCAACTGCCTCTACAACACTAACCCCTACCTCCCACCAGGGCCACCTTAGGATTTATGGGGCCCTACGCAGCATTATTAAATTGGTGCCCCTACGCTCCACTGAAGGTGGTCCCCAGCCAGCACCACTGACCCCAGTGTGTCGAAGGGGCACCACTCCCACCCGCAGACTCCCAGAACTCCTTCCCCCCCATTGCTGACACACACCAAGCTTCCTAGGCAGCAGAGGCTCAAGGCAGGCTTCACACTGTCACACAGGGGCTGCATCTTGCCAGAGCTCATGGCCCTCCTGCAGCCCCTCGCCACTCCTGGCTCACCACAAGCACTTTGACAGTAAGTACCAAGCAGTAACAACAACAACAACAACAACGTGTGTGTGTGTGTGTGTGTGCGTGAGTGAGAGAGAGAGAGAGAGACTGACTGTGTTGGGGGACTGTGTGACAGTGAGTGTTGGAGTGTGAGACTGTGTGTGTGTGACAATCTGTTGGGGGACTGTGACTTGTGAGAGGCAGAGTATATGTGGGTGTGAGAGCCAGTCTGTGTGTGTGCGTGAGACTGTGCATGTGTGTGTGCGCATACGCGCGTGTGTGCACGCACAACTGCTGCTGGAGTACTGTGTCCAGACCTGGTTCCACAGTTCCAGAAGGATATTGAAAACTTGGAAAGGGTTCAGAGAAGAGCCATAACAATGATTAAAGGATTAGAAAATCCTTATCATGATAGACTGATGGAGCTCAATCTATGTAACTTAAAGAGAAGGTTACAGGGTGACTGGTCAAGTCTATAATTACCTACATGGGGAACAAATACTTAATAACAGTAATCTTGAATCAAGACTGGATGTATTTCTAAAGATATGTTGAAGGAATTATTTCAGGGAAATTTTATGACTTTTTTTTGAGCACAGACATACCCTTAAACATTATTAAGTATAATGTAGTTTCATCACAATGGAAAATAACACAGAAGAGGTATCATGCTATGAAAATGATTCAAACACTGTCAGAGAATCATATTGTAACAAAAATGAATGTCCATATCACCCACCTCAGCCTCCACTTAAACAATGGTGAAATCAAGTACAATAATGCTTCAAATTAAGTAACACTTGTACAGTGTATACACAAGTCTTAGCAACAATGGTGGTAGTAAAACTAGCTTTCTTAACTCCTGACAGCTTCTGGACATGTAACAAACCAGCACACATCCATAAGAGGTAAACATGTAAAGATGATAATGCTTCTCGTGCCTGATCAAACTTTAGTTCATTAGCCCAATGTTGTGCCTTTACCAGTGTCTCACACATAAAACTTTAGAGACGGACACTACCCACTTCTCTGACTTAATTGCTCCTGGTCATTTGTGCAGGTGATATGCTGAATAGTTAATGTTTTGAGGGGGTAGCAGTCAAAGTATACATAAAAGGAAGAAGCTTGTAAAATTTCAGTAATTATTTAGAGGCTGTATTTTTGCTTTAAAACTAAGTTTGAAATCAAAGGAGTCAGTTTCTTGGAGGATGGGGGGGAGTGTTGTTATACATTAGCAGCCTACTGCAAATATTCTCATATTTATTAAAAGCACAGGTAAAGACTTGCTATGGAAAAATCTAGGTTATGCTTTTATCACAGCTGCATACTCCCCCATCCCCTGCCTACCTGCCACACTGATCAGTGACTCTCAAACATTTTGAAACTTATAAAAACTACAGAATTTATCCTGGATGTTGACAGTTGTGAGATCTGTGATATTTAAGATCTAAACATCATGTTACAGAATTCTGATTCCTATGGTTCACAGATGGACCCCATGTTGCTGTGGGGGTTTTGTTTTGGGATTTGGGGGGGGGTGTTTGGTTTTTTTGTTTTTTAATTGAACAGAGCTAAAGAGAGAGATCTTCACCTTTTCAGCCTTTATCAGCCAAATTGCAACTGGAGGGTTCCATGCTGCCTTCACCCTGGAGCTATGTGGTGAAGAAGGGGCAGAAAATCTCCAATGTAAAGAGAAAGGTGGGAAAGACTAGTAATTTCATGGTATAACCTATTTCCCTGGGAGTCTGCAGAAGCTTCTCCATGTCCATTTTGCGTGTCCCATGGGTGCAGAAGGGGTGTGTAGTGGCATAAAGTGGCTGGAGAGCAGCCACTCTGTGCACCCTGCCCTTCTCATCTACTGCCAGATTGCCATGCAGAAATCCATGATAGTTGAAGCAGATGCATCACCATTAACTCTCCCCTCTGCTCCTTCTATACCTATTGCAGATGGAAGTAGAGTGCAAGCAGCAGGAGGCAACGACAATATGGGTTATAAGCAGCTGAGGGGGGGAACAGCCCAATGAGTCACAGGATCCATGATGCAGGATTCAAATCTCCATGTGGACCCACCTAGTTTGCAGGCCACACATCCAGAATCCCCTATATGAGGCCATTAACTTCTCCTCGGATGAGCAACAAGAGGCTCTAATTCTCAGTTCTGGGGGTGGTGGTTAGTACTCCCCCTCACCTGAAGACATGGACAGGATTAACCCCTGAAAAGGAATATGTGGCTAAAGTTTCTACAAAGCTGATAGCACATCTCAGGTGCAGACTCCCAGACACCCCAAAACATAACTGATGCTTTAACAGGCTATCACCACACACATTTTTAGAGCAGATAAAAAGCACCAGACTTTTATCTATCTTTAATGCACTGATGCTGTCAGTGCCTCCTAAGAAAAACTGAGCACCCTTTGTTCCCATTTAAATCAATGGGAATTCTTTGCTCAGCACCTCACAGGATTGAGCCTGCATGGCTGAAGTGGAAATGCCCATTTCAAACCCTGAGCCAGTCCAAACTTTGTTTTTTTAAAACAGATATGGAGCTGATGTTTTGTACAGTACATCATCTAGCTCTAGTAATGGGTGGGATGATACCAGGGGATGTAATAAAAACAAAAAGCAATTCTAAACCACCATTTCACATACCACTTTCAGTCAAAAAGGATATGAAGTTTGACTCAGTGTAATCTACGTACATTTAATGGATTTTTCCACACTCTAGTTGGGCTCCATACCAACAGGAAGAAGGTTATTTTCTCACTAAAGCTCATTAACAATTCATATACTGTAGTTTCTACCATATGTGACTCATCAACTGACTGCCTTCGACAGAAGTTTTGGGGGGCTTTTTAGACGGGGGAGCACACTATAATTTATATGGTACTTTCACTCAAATTACAGGGAATGATACTAAATTACTAAAGTACTTTGCTGAGAAAGAAACTGATTTTGTTTAGAACCACAGTTCCTTAATAAGCTTGTGCCTTTTTTCTGTGTGTTGGAGCATGGGGAAGAGGTGGAGGGAGAGGGAGGAAAAGCACATTTGCAAAACATAAAATGTTTCAGAAGTTCCCAGTCCCCTACTTCTCCCTCCATGCACACCAAATTCTCTAACTAGGTTATCTTCAATTGCTCTTCCAGTCGCAAGGGCAACATGTTGTTTCAAATGAATACAACTTTGAATCAAGAGAAGGGGAAAAAATGAGAGGAATCCACCAGAGAGAGTAATTCTCTCACTCGCCTTCCCTCATTCCCCACATCATCAACAGCAGCAGCAAATAGATATTTCCATGTATTTAGTTAAAGTTCAATTTTTAATAGCTATTTATTTAGGAGGTTTCAATAATTCTATAAGCAATAGAATTCTGGCTTTACTACATACGTCCCTGAAGCAAATCCACATTAGGGTCAATTTCCAACTTTTACATTTCAACGTAAGCACTGACATCAAAAAAAGAAAGAAATCCTGCAATACACAAGTCTTAGCAACAATGGTGCTGCAAGAAATCCTGAGCCTGATTCTTCTCTCACACCAGTTTTATGCTACTGTAACTGTGTGAACCTCAGTGGAGTTACTGGTGTAAGTGAGAGAAGAGTTGGCTCTGTTTTTTCCCCAAGTAATTAATATTCAGTATATACAATATAATCTCAATTCAATGTACCACTGTCACTGACCTAAAGAATCAGCACCCTTTTAGGGCCCCATTCCAGCAAAACTGTAATTCACTGAGACTACTCATATGCTTAAAGTTAAATATGTCCTCAAGTGCTCTGCTGGATTAGGCCTTCCTGCTGCTATAACTTGACAATTTTTATGATGGTTCGTTTTTTTCTGTATAGATAAATGATAGCTATTTATTCAGTAAAACTATATATTCCATTTATTTATATCTGTTCATCCCAAAGGATCCTAATTCTCTTTATGCAAGCAGGATTTATTTTACCAATGAAACACAGACACCTATGGGAAAGATGGCACACAGTGCAACAGTGTGGTAAGGAATTTTGTCCAAGGACAGCTTTCTTTTTCAGTAATGTGTCATGGGATCTTTATCATCCAATTAGGCCAAACAGTACTTCATATGTTAAGGTCTTACCCAAAAAATCCCCAACAGAGTACTGTTTGGAACCTCTTTCTACTTTGGAAAGAAGGAGGATTGAGTCAGCACTACTGGGATTTGAACCTGTGGTTTCAGAACTCTAGGTATTTCAAATATGATGCTTTATTAAGCAGACTTCTGCACTTACAGCAAAACTAACATAGTACTTCTTAATCTGTATAAAGAGATTGCTAGAAAGTTTGTAGAAGGAATTTTGGCTTAGAGATTGGAGCAAATAAAAATACAAAGAAATGAATCTCTCTAGATCTGAGCATGCTTCTAAAAAACCCACAAAAACAAAGAATGGTATTCAGGATTCTAAACATAAGTACTTAATGGACCAAGAGGATTTCTTATGTTGCTTTTTTCCTTTGTCATGTAGTAGTAGCAATAATGTGGATAACTGATAAAGTATTTAATAAAAGCAAACATCTTCCTTTGTTTCATATAATGATTAAACAGCCAAAAAGACTAACCTTAGAACATAAAGTATTATACAGAACTTGTTTTTGAACACATCTTCTCTTTATCTATATGTAGTATTTTGGTTTTGAAAAAAGTTTGTTTTATAACAATAGTTAACAGTACAGTCCCAAGTCAGTAAGAATTGAAAAAAAGCCTAGTGGTAAGTGCAGGTGACTCCTAGCTTCTATTCCTGGGTAGTCAGACTTGTATTGCAACTTTGTTAACCTTTAGAGCATGATGCAAAGCCTGTTATTTCTCCATTGCCCAAATGTATTAGGAAGATGGCTATGAGGCTGAGGAGTGATGGAAGGGGATTCTGACAGTGATTTTATTTAGATATTTGTTGCTCTGGAATAGTGTGATCTGGGGTTATGGGCTGGAATCTCTTTATTTTATTAAATGTATTTTAACAGTTTGTCAAGTGTGCCCAGAGATTGGGATAGGCCCTCTTGTTTAGAAGAATATAAATTTCAGTAGCTACAATCACTTAACTCTTCTGCCTTATTTTACCCATCTAAGATATGGGTATAATAATTACTTACAAACACTAGTGTTCCCATAATTAATCAGAGCATACAGTTGCATCTTTCTGCTGTTGCATTTTGCAATGGAACCAACACAGAAAACCTGCCATCCCACAAAACATGCAGCAGTAAAACTTGTCTCAACTGGATAGTATTTTAGTAACTCTGAGCCTTCTGCCAAAGTATTGATATTCTGGTCTGAAGGCTTAAATATTTAGGCCCAAATTTTTACAGGTATTTAAGCACCTAGCTCTCATTGAAATCAATGGAAGTTAGACACCTAAGCAGCTTTAAAAATCTGGGTCTTAGTGCTTTGTTACAATTATACTGTAATAACAAAGCCGACTGTTAGTATGATGGAAATCAGTTAAGTGGCTATGGGAAGAATGGGGGAGAAAGCTAGATTCATTGCCAGAACAGAAAAAAAGGAAGCATTACCAGGGCACCTAAGACCCCAGCCATGCACCAGGACCCTAGTGTGCTAGGTGCTGGACAAACAGAACAAAAAGACCCTATTTCAAAGAATAATAGCAGGCCTGTTATTTTCCGAATAAAGAAATGACGTCGAACTTGATATCTGAACTCCTTGCATTTATAAAATATATATATACACTGAATGAATTCAATTTGTTCTGATTTGTACTTTTTTTTTGGCAACAAACTTCTACGAAAGTGTACTGTACATACGTATGCCAATGACCTCTCACCACAGACAAACTGCAAGTCTGCTCCTCCTCCTACTGAGCCAGAGGGAGTTCTGATTAATTTCAAAAGGAGCAGAATTGACCCTTGAAAGTTATACATTCCTACTTCTCGTTGGCATTCACTGAGATTTGTTTCCATTATCCCTACTATGACTGCAATGGTGACTGACTCAAAAAGCACTGTAGGAATTATTTCAATCAGACTGAAAGACTGTAATTAGCACAGAACTTCTGTAATAGTTTAATGTAGGCTGCAAATCTGCAATGCTTCCTTTCCAACCAGCTCATACAGTGGTAAAATTTTAACACATTTAATCATAATCAATCTGACTGTCCTTCAAGCCGTCAACACCTTTTCAGTTTTGATGGGAGGCAGGAGAAGGTAGACGATAGCTGCCACTGGTTAAGTAAAAAACATGCCGTAGTGGCATGTGATCAGCATTATATGGAAGGAAAAATATGGCCTTATTTAAGAGAGGGAACACACACACACACAGGATGTTTTATTTACCGTATCTGATTTACTGGCTCCCAGCTCAGCCCCATTCACACTATGAATCAGTGCTTGAACACTCTTCTGAAGTACAAAAGTGCAAACACATCCGAGTGTGTCATGCCTCCTTGTTTTGTGTGCACGCTCACGTTTCAGGCCAAATTACAAAATTAAAACCATGCCAACAATATTAACGCTCAGGTAACTTTAAAGTAAAATAGAGACAATACCAGGCCAATCTATAGTTCTGCCTGCGTGTGTGTGTATGTGAAAAAGGAAGATGAAAATGGGTTATTTAGCAGCCTAAATGTCTCTTTTCCTGGGGCAGAATCAATGAGCAATGTGAACTTGCAGTGTTTCCTCACAGTATGCATGAATTATATCTTCAGCCATGGAATCAGTACTTTTTCCTCAAACAATATACAGAAATGTCTGCAAATGGTATGCTTCAAGTTGAACAAAATGTCAGCCCTACAACGGTGTTTGTCAAGATCAACATTGTAGACAGAACTTATATTAATTTCACCACTAAAGGTAAACTAATTAGTTATATTTATCACAAATGACACCAAGCACTGTGTATCCCAGCAGCTATATTGCATTTTCCATTATTCTGCTTTTCATTGTCTGTTGCATAAACTCCATTTTGCAGATCACAGTGATATGGGGAAAGCCCAAATTCATGCCTTCCAGTGCTGTTTTTTTTTTAAGCCAATATTATACTATGGAGACATACAGACATAGTTCAACTATATGTCAGCAACAAAGGTCTCTGTCCATTCTATGCCAGAAACAAAGTTAGCTGATTTTTTTTTTTACCTTTATTACAGTACGCTTTCAATTAACTCATTTAATAAACACAGTTTGGTCGGCCATTATGGATGGCGTTTAAACTGGCTTAGAAATCACACCAAGTATAGTGGCTAAATTCAGCCTAGGTGTAAATAAATATAATTCCAATTACTTCAACGGAATTAGAGTTTGTTTGTGCCATGGACTCATTTTGGCCCTAGCCAAACATGGTCTTTAAATCATGGGGAGAAATCCTGGCCAAAATGAAGTTAAACAACAAAACTCCCACTTCCTTTGGTGGGACCAGGATTTCACCTACAGTCTTTATGTATGGTCTTTAAATCATGCTTTCGTCTCATCCATACAGTCTAGCCAAAACATATCTAAACAAGTAACTTTATTACACAATTGTAATACATGTGTATAACTTTACCCTGTTTTTCAGACTGTTTCTAGAAATCAACAGTGGAAAGCAACTAGACTAGCACAACGTTTAAGAGTTGGCAGGATCACAGTTTATCACTTTACATAGAGCCTAATATTCCAGTCACGGAGGTTCAATTGGCACTGAGTGTTTACTATGCAGAAACAATGCTGCTCTTCAAGATGCTACGTTGCTATGGCTGCTTCTGCTGTAATATTTTAGGTGTTTGTAAGTAAAAAGTAAAAAGTAAATTTCAGGTTAGAATTTGGTATTTAAAAAAAAAAACCCGCAGTCCAGAGTATTTCCTCCTATTTTTAATGTGTCCCCACAGTTTTTGTTTATAAATAATAAATTCACAAACATTCATAAATTCACATTAGTTCTACAATGTAGCCAACAACTATGACAGCTATCACTGAAAAATGTCATTCTGCTCCTTCAGCAGCTACAGGTCCTTTCTGCATCCGCAAGATTCCATCTCAGCAGGCCAATGAACTTTAATAGACGTTCCCTGTGGGCCAAAGTCACCTGCAGGAGTAGATTCTACACTTTACAATGACAGCTACTGTAGGGCTGCGTGACATCACTGTAGATGTGCTAACCAGAATTTACAGGATGTACCAATCACACCTAGACATACAATAGTTGAAGTGCACCTGAAGGCACCTAATAGAACTAGACACATAGGAATACAGTTTGCAAGGTGCCCTATCAAATCTTGTGAAGTGCAACAGCTGGCAAGTTTCAGAGTAACAGCCGTGTTAGTCTGTATTCACAAAAAGAAAAGGAGTACTTGTGGCACCTTAGAGACTAACCAATTTATTTGAGCATAAGCTTTCGTGAGCTACAGCTCACTTCATTGGATGCATACTGTGGAAAGTGTAGAAGATCTTTTATACACACAAAGCATGAAAAAATACCTCCTCCACCCCACTCTCCTGCTGGCAATAGCTTATCTAAAGTGGTCACTCTCCTTACAATGTGTATGATAATCAAGTTGGGCCATTTCCAGCACAAATCCAGGTTTTCTCACCGCCCCCCCCCCACACACAAACCCACTCTCCTGCTGGTAATAGCTTACCTAAAGTGACCATTCTCCTTACAATGTGTATGATAATCAAGGTGGGCCATTTCCAGCACAAATCCAGGGTTTAACAAGAACGTCTGGGGGGGGGGGGGGGGGTGTTAGGAAAAAACAAGGGGAAATAGGTTACCTTGCATAATGACTTAGCCACTCCCAGTCTCTATTCAAGCCTAAGTTAGTTGTATCCAATTTGCAAATGAATTCCAATTCAACAGTTTCTCGCTGGAGTCTGGATTTGAAGTTTTTTTGTTGAAGAATTGCAACTTTCATGTCTGTAATCGCGTGACCAGAGAGATTGAAGTGTTCTCCGACTGGTTTATGAATGTTATAATTCTT
Organism: Natator depressus; assembly: GCF_965152275.1. NCBI lineage: Eukaryota > Metazoa > Chordata > Testudines > Cheloniidae > Natator > Natator depressus. The sequence goes on along the minus strand of NC_134235.1, from coordinate 241,751,967 downwards.
GACATCCGATTTGTGTCCATTTATTCTTTTACGTAGAGACTGTCCAGTTTGACCAATGTACATGGCAGAGGGGCATTGCTGGCACATGATGGCATATATCACATTGGTGGATGTGCAGGTGAACGAGCCTCTGATAGTGTGGCTGATGTTATTAGGCCCTGGCAAGTGTTCTTCTTAATGCTGCACCAAGTGCAGTCTGGGATGAAAGTCTAATTTTTCAAGGCAGATTAGATATACAAGGGCTCACATTAATTACAGTAGGCGTTCTGGGCACCTATCCACAAACAGGTGCAGAAAATATGAGTTTGCTGTTGGTTTAGGAGCTCTGTAATGGTTAGACAGCATCCGTTAGAGCTGCATTCATCTCAAGTGACATAAGGCCTTTTATTTCTGAACAATGCAAGTGCAGTAGCACCCACAAGCAACTGTGCAGGACCCATGGCAATTCAGATTTTATTATTAAGATCTACTGCTAGTTCCTTTATAACCCATTTTCAGGATTTCTTACTAGTCTGATTTAATTCATACTAAGATGAAATTTACCATAGAAATGATCAGTCTAGATACAAAGGCTTTTCTTTCAAAAAGAGAATAATAGAATCGTAGGGCTAGAAAGGACTGCAAGGGTCATCTAGTTTAACCTCCCTGCCAAGATGCAGGATTTGTTGTGTCTAAACCATCCAAGACAGATGGCTATCCAGTCTCCTTTTGAAAACCTCCAGTGAAGGAGATTCAACAATACCTGAGTTTTGCCTTTTTTTAAGCTACAACAAACATGTACATCTTTTTTGCTAAAGGTTTAAAATGGTTTGCTGCAACAATTAAAAAAATAGCTTTGAATTTCTTTCTAAACCCCCTTTTTTCTTAAGGTGGGAGACTGATTACACTGATTGGATTCAGGCTAGCTGTGCTTAGGGGCCTTATATTAGGGAATTCATACTCACCTCCCTTCTCCCATAGTGGAAGACAGGGCAGCCCTTAGAAGATCCTCAAGATGTTTTTCCCCTGCCTTGCTTCTCTAGACCTAAGGGTTCTGCTGAATGGCCACTGTTCTGGCTGACTTACCCCATAGTTCGCTTTGAACTTGAATTATTAGCCAGAGGAATTGCTACTGAGCAAAGTGAAATGTTCCTTTCTTCCAGCAGCCCAGTCCTTGCCAGTCCAGACAACAACACTAGCCTCAAGTCTTAAACGCTGACCACCATGCCAGACACACAATACAACCACTGTATTAAAGATGAGGCACGCCTGTATCCCATGCTCAGCATTTATCAACAAACAAACACCACTGTACCAGGCACATCCACGATAGAGGCCACCAGCCACCTCTGATCAGGTTTATATAAGGTTACCAGCCTTGAACCCAGATGCCCATGTTCAAACAGGCTCTCTAAACCAAAAGCTTCGATTTAAAACAGATCACAAACGCTGACCTTCAGAAAGAGCAATTGCAAGATGTGAGACACCAGCACCAATTGGAAGGCTCCACAATATTTGGATACAGAGAAAACGGAATATCAAAAAATAATATTTGTACACCACCTTTCATCTTCAAAGCATTGTAAGAACACTAATTAAACCTCAAACACCATGGGGGACAAAGTAGGCAAGCAGTCAAGTTTTTGGGCTCATTACAGGAGTAACTGGATACATTTCTATGCAGGTGAGACAAGACAATCTAATGGTCCCTTCCAACCATAAAGTCTATGAATTTATCTCACATTGAATGCATGGGGACACAGAAAGGCAGGGTAAATGACTTCGGAGATAGTGTCAGAGCTGGTATTAAAACTCAGGAGTTCCTTGCTCCCATTCCTCTGTTGTCCACTACTATACCCCTCCCTTTCAATGTAACCATTGAATTTACTGCCTCTTAGCACAATATTTGGCTAAACTCATGCATGGTAGGAAACACAAAGTATCAGTGGCTGCCAGCTTGGAAGAGCTATCAGTCTTCTAGGTAGGATCAATGGGGCCAAAAGAATTTCTGCAGTCCACACCAGTAGGTTCAATCCTGAACTCTTAACTCAGACAAACCCTACCATGAGTTCTCTGGTCCCAACAGACCTACTTTTTCCAACACTGTCCCTATCCTAAGACCAGGGCAGATCACATTATGACACACTTAATGGTGATTCTGTAATGTAAACAAATGTCAACTGAGAACAAATTAAAGATGTTTCCAGGATGCTTATCTTTATTAGTATTTACTGAGTGCTGACAGCGTGACTGGGGCTATGTAAACACAACATGACAAAAAGTCCTTGCTTCAAGGAGTTTACAATCTCATTTAGGCACACACAATGCACTTCAGACACAAATAATACAGCAGATGCCAACCCAACTCAAAAAGCAAGTCTCATCAGTGAAGAGCTCATCAGTCAAAGGCTCTGTTTTTCATCTCTTAAAAAACCTCTCTCAAAAATTTTAATTTGTTATAAAATGACTCCATTTGATGTAAGAAAAATGTACTTAAACTCTCAAAATCTGATACTGTAAAGATGCACGATGCATTAAAATATACACGCATATTATTCAGTAAATGACAGTATCGGTGAAATTGACATATTACAGAGCTCAAAGGACCAATGTATCTAACAAGCATCCATGGGAGATTGGAGGACTGGTCTTTCTATTACAGTTACATCAATATGTAATAACAGCTCATTACAAGACAAACCCTGCTCGCCTTTCTCATACAAGCAGTGCTGTTGAAGTCAATAGGGCTATGTGTATAAGAAAATAAATAGGATTTGGCTCTGTATTAAACAGATTATTTCTCCCTGGAGGGAGAGCAGTTAGCAGAGGGCAGGGATTTTTTTAAAGGAATAATTAAGACACACATTAATATTAAAGGCCTAGTTTAAATCAAGAAAAACAAGACAGACTGAGACTCAGCTGAAAGTCCAGAGCATCACACGGCATCTGATCTTTTGCATGGACTGAATAGCTTTGAGGATTAGTAACACAATACTGAAAGAACGGTTATTTACCCTACAATAACTGTCATTGTCAGTGTGGATCCTACTGTAGGTGGGCATATGCCTCACAGGGATGAGATTGGAGTCTTTTGGATCACAATTCAAAATTCATGGTAACTGAGGACTCTGGAAAGCAAGGATGGAGGACGGGTTGTGGGATTCACACTTACTACAATATCTCGAAGCGCCACAATTCAGGTCGGGTAAGTAACCATTCTTCCTTCTTCAAGTTTGTGCCAGACTGGACCCCACTGTAGGTGACTGGCAAGCTGTACTGCCCCAGCTGTGTCAGTCAAAAAGTGACTGTAGTACTGCTCTCTTAAACTCAGCACCTGACCAGCAGCTAAGTCCAAACAACGTTTGAGAAACGTCAATGGGTCCACGTCACTGCATCATAAATTTCTGATGTTGGCATATTCCTGAAGCAGGCAGAGGATACTGTTTGCACTCTGGTGAAGTGAGCCTTGATATTCAGTGGGAGAGGTACACCAGCCAGCTAAACACATTAAGATACATTGTGTTATTCACTCAGATAATCTGGGTAACAAGATGGCTTGACCTACAGAATGTCTGGTGATGACTAGAAACCGAGAGACAGTCTGAATAGTTTAGCCCTGTCAGTATAATCATAGAAGATTCGGTTTGGAAAAGACCTCAGGAGGTCATCTAGTCCAACCTCCTTCTCAAAGCATGACCAACCCCAACTAAATCATCCTAATAAATAAATAAATAATAAATAATAATAATAATAATAAAGCAAAAGTATACCTCTAGCACCTGTAACTTCTTTTCTCCGGGTACTGAGTGTAGCTTCAGAAAGATGACAGGCAGCTTAATTGGTTTAGATGACATTCTGAGACCACCTTAGCAATGAACTTCAGGTGAGGTCTCAGCACCACCTTGTCCCTATGAAATGTTGTACAGGGAGGTTTGGCCGTAAGTAAGGCTGCAAGTCTGTCACGGAGATCACAGATACTGTGACTTTCCGGGACCACCGGGACTTCTGCAGCAGCTATGCAGCTGACCCCAGGGTCTGCCCAAGAAGCTGGGGTAGCCCTGGGTCCAGCCACCGGCCGCTGCTCGGGCAGCCCCATGCAGCTTGTCCTGGGGGACCCCAGAGCAGCAGCAGTCCAAGGTGCTGCCCAGAGCAATGATCCCAGAGCAGCCCCGGTGCCCTGGGTCACCCTCCCAGCACCCCGGGCCAAACCCCCCCTCTCCCCCACAAAACAGACCTTAATCAAGCTGAATGTAAGGCCAGCCTGCTTTAAGGGCAATAAGTAATTCAGAATCTTTGGTACTGGGGCCTGGTTAGGCTCCAGACCATGATAGACAGCTCATATCCTCTTCCATGTTAAATAACATGTTTCCCTGGTAGATGTTTTCCTCTTCTGTATCAGGATTTCCTGGAACACAGAGGAAGCAGTCCCTGTCCATGGTACTCACCACCCAACAGCTACACCATTGGGCACAGTGACTTCTGGTCTGGATGGAGCATCTGGATGTGGTGCTGTGAGACCACCTCTGGGCGGTCTGGGAGCTGGATTGGAGGCTAAATGGTCCATCTGCGAGAGGTCTGTCAGCCAGAACTGCTTCAGCCAGTATAAATCTACAGGAATAATTGTGGATCTCTCTCGTTTGATCTTGGGAACCAGGGGAACTGGAAAGGCACAGAGCCGAACTCTGTTCCACTGCAAGGGGAAGGTGTCTGCCAGCAATCTTGGACTCAGGCCTCTTCTGGGGCAACAGTTTGACATTTGGTGTTGTCCCTGGTGGAACATAAGCCTATTACTGGGGATCCCCAATGATGTGATATCATTTTATGATGGAGCTGTGGAAGGACTATTTAAGATCAGAGAAGGATAACCTGCTCAGGAAGTCTGCTAGGCTATTGCTAATTCTTGGGTGATGAAGGGACAACAGGATTCCCCGAATTCAGTGGCCCCCAGGAAGAGAGGAAAGGAGCAGGCAGGCCTCCCTTGTTTATGTCGTGCATGATTGTTGTATTGTCTGTATTGACTTGTATTATGAAGCTTTGAAGGAGAGACAGGAACACCACACAGGCCAGCCTGATGGCTCCGAGGTCCAGGACCTTTACATGTCCCATGTTGGCTGTGGACCAAATTCCTTGAATTTGTAGGCAGTGCACATGAATTCTGTGACCAGCTCTATCAGTGTCTTTGTTGGGAATGAGACTGAAAACAGTACCCCTTTCCATATGTTTCTGGGTTCCAGTCACCAAGCGAATTCTGCAATGTCACGATCTGGCGCTAACACCTTCCCGTCCATCTGCTCTCTTTTCAGGGAATAGACTGACCTGAGCCAGAGTGGAGTGAAGAGAGATCGTGTGCATTCCAGGCTTACCACTGGGATCTGACTCTGATCAGCCAGTCAGTCAGTCAGGGCTAAATGCAAATATGTTGCCTTTTCAGGTGGGCTGCTACACCACTAGGTATTTGGTGAAGAGTAGAGTCCAAATGGTAGTACCATTGTACTGGTAAGGCTGTGGTCCCCCCAGTAAAGCTCAAGTACTTTCTGTGGGCCAGGTGGATGACTACATGGAAGTACGCATCCTGCAAGTCAAGAGGCCTGCCTCAGGGTCACAGGGTTGCCTCAGGGTCGACCTCATTGCCACGTCAGAGACATTCATGGCTGCCTGTAGGACTATTCTGGCAACCAATTGGCTTTCTTTCATGATCTCTCTCAATTCCTCCCTAGCGTCCTGTGGTACTTTCAATAGGAAGGGAGTCATCCTTTCCCACGTCAGGAAGTTATAACTGGCGAACAATGCTTGGGGTATCTGCTGCAAGACACCTGAGATGATGGCCCTAAGTATGGTCAGAGCAGCATGTTATACAGTCACTAGACTGGTTGCGGCCGGTCAGCCCAATTCTACTTGCATCCCCTTTGCAGCAGTGTCCTGTTACGGGGATCTCAGGTCCTGTCTCTATGATTGCTTGCAAGGTAGAGGAGAGGCTCTCCGACTCGATGCCAGGGGAAAAAAAAAATCTGGTGGTGGTGAAGATGAGTAACATTCTTCAAATGACAGTGTCATGGGGTAATGCTGCAGACCTGGCTCCAGCATCAGGCATCCCCCAATATCAGTTATATCCCTGGAGGAAATCATGACCATTCCATGAGAGCATGTCTCAGTCTGCAATCGGCTCAATGGTCAGCACCAGTATCTTCACTGGCACTGGTGTCAATGCATGTGTCATTCCTGCCTTAGTGCAAGACTTAGGCACACTGTCCTTGGAGAAGTGATGCTTCTCCTCCTAATGGGACAGTATCTCTTGGTGCTTGGAGCGATGTTGGGGTTCCAGTCAGCTCTGCCTTTTGGTCATGCACTTCTGTTGGGACTCTGGTGCTGCTCTGATCATAACATGCCAGAGGCATCAGTGCCAAGGCTAGTGCCAAGTCTGTCAGTGCCAGTGCCGATGCTGGGGTTGTCAGCACCAGTGTCAGTGTAGTGGTGACTGGTGCTGAAGACCCTGGTGTTGAGGTAGTCAATACTGAGATAACCAGCAACTTCTCTGGGTCTGAAGTGACATGCATTGATTGCTCAAGCAGATGCAACTTCAGCCGTGCAAGGAGAAAGGCATGCACACTGAACAATCATCTCTGGCTCTCCCCTAGACAGAATAAGCATTGACTATGCCCATTGACAAGGGGGATGAGTCAACTGCAGGCCAAGCATTGCTTAAAATCCTGAGGGTTTGGAGTCACCATAGGGGGTCAGCAAGACGCACCTTGCCCTTCTGTACAGGGTGGTGGTCACGGTTGTCGGTTTGTCTGGTGTCTTGTTGGGAGGGGGGTTTTTTGGAAGCTTCAAATTAAAGAAATTAGGGAATAAAAGGTGAAGATTATTATTTTCTCAAACTAATCGAGAAAAGGACAAGTTTGAAGCTCAGCAGAAGTAGCAGTCAGACACTCTTATTGCCACAGACAGTAAGCGGGAACTGAGGAAGGGTCATGGCTATGCTGCCCTTTATGCCCTTGCACAGGAGCATGAGGGGGAACAGGGTGCGTGTGCAGCCCCAATGGACACGGTTATTCAAAAAATCCAATCTCCTACACAAGGTGCATACTACAGGTGCATACTAGAAGAAGAACCTTTCTTCTCTAGGTTGCTGGTTCTAATCCAACCCAGAATGGTTGTGACCTGCAGCCATTATTATTATTCGTATTGCTGAAGTGACCATTGTCTCAATCAAGATCCAGGTCCCATCTTGATAAGCACAGTAAAAACATATTGAGACAAACGTGTTATAAGGCCTAATAGAAAGCCTATGAAAAGATTCCCACCAACTGCAATAGACTTTGGTTCAGGCCCTAGGTGTAGCCACCTAACTGAAAAAGGTTAGTGGTTTAAGTCCAATTCCCAGCAAATACCGTCAGAACTGATATTGACTGACACCTTTTCTGGCCATCCCAGAAGAGAGGCCAAGAATTAAATGGACACTTTCAACATTACTCCTAAGTCAGGACTGAGGGGTATTGCTGGGACAGTTCAGGGAAGTCTCGCTGTTATGCCCATCTTGTCCTTCTCTTGCATATGGGAGGAGTTAAGTCACCAGGGCTGTCAGTTCAGGACTTTCCTACTCACTACAGATTCATGACATATAAAAATTTAAAGAAAAATAAAGCAAAGACAGACCTTGGGCCCGTGATACAGGATGCTGAATACTCTGAGCTCCTATTGAAGTAAACGGAAGGCACTGGCATTCAGCAGCATCATGCAGGTTTAACCCTCTTACTGTGTGGCAGGATCCCAGCACACAAAAACCCATACTGTTGCACAAGCCTTCTTGCAGTCAGTGCAGTGAATTAAGGACACAATGATGACCTTATATCTGAATCCCTTTCTTACATTTTGATTGAAGGGACCAGCCTAAGCCAACAGACGCTTACGTTAAGAGGTTTTATTTCCCCCTTCTTTTTTTTTGTATTGAATATATTATACCTATTTTGCCACTCTTATCAGTTGTTTGTAAAATATTGCAGTGAGTTTCCATTAAATTCTAAACACAGACTGATAACATGATTGATGCAGCTTGCTTTCATGCTGATAATTCCTTATCAGAGTGCTAACTCTCCTTATCAGTCAGCTAGTGTTTCTGGCCATATCAGCAAGAAAAATAGCCACACATATTCCCCAAAGAAGTACAACAATTTAAAGTGTTAATGTCACAGTAGCTAGCATCTGTCTACAGTCAAGCATTTAACATATCCTTTAAAGGACATATGCCTGGATGGAGAGCAATTAGATAAAACAAAACAAAAAATTACAGAAAATATTTCTCTGAGTTATATTTACTGAGTTAGGTCTGAAAATTGCTGAGCCTCCCTTCTGTCACTGACAACAATGGAGGATGAGGGCTCTCATGAGATGCTTGTCATCTTGAGGAATTAGAACCGTTATCTTTACATGCAGATCTGGAGATTTAGGGTCAAGTCCTGCTTGATGCCATGTGCTTCCCATGGTTTGACAGCTACTGCATGTAACCAAGAGAGCTCTCAGCACTGCCATCCTCATCTTCCCCTCACTGTTCCCTCTTCTCTTTTGCTGCCCTCATTTGTTAGTATCTTGTCTTAAGTTATAATGTAAGCTCTTCAGAGCATGGGCTGTATCTTTCTCTGTGTCTAACACAGTGGGGTCCTGATGCCAACTGAGGTCGGAGGGCTACTGAACTACAAATAAATGTTAGCACTGTAGGTGTGCATGACTGCAGGAAAATCAAAACCACACTGGGCTAGATTCTCCACTGCTCTGCACCTTGTGTAGTCATTTACATTCTGATTTGGTCGCACTTAACACCCATTGTGCACACACAGAAACGACTGCGCAACTTGCAAGGCAGTGGGGATTCTGGCTCATAGTCTATACCTGAAGGCGCTTCTAATCCAAATATTTCAAGAAAACAAAAGAATAACTGGCTATGGTGGGAAGGTTCAGAAGCATGACAATGGGAAGCAGGGCTTTGGAGCGGAGCCCGGAGCTGGAGCACAGAGCAGCTCCAGCGCAGTGGAGCTGCAGGTTTTTGCCTGGAGCTGGAGCGGAGCTGGAGCACAGCTCCAAAGCCCTGACAGGAAGGGAAGACTGCTCTTGGACATCTACCTTATGAGCTAGGGGTGCAACTTCCAGCTTGCAAATGCATACGCTGGCTCGATGAGAGCGAGCAGGAGTATAAAGAGCAGGGTAGCTGCGGTAGCATGGACAGTAGCAGATCCATGTTGAGTGCAACCCCACCTGCGCCTTGTGGGTATGTAGCCATGCCGCTATTGCCACTGTCTGTGCTACCAATGCTATTGTTTATACCAGAGGTGGGCAAACTTTTTGGCCCGAGGGCCACACCTGGGTATGCAAATTGTATGGGGGACCATGAATGCTCATGAAACTGGGGGTTGGGATGCGGGAAGGGGTGAGGGCTCCAGCTGGGGGTGTGGGCTCTGGGGTGGGGCCAGAAATGAAGAGCTCAGCGTGTGGGAAGGGGCTCCGGGCTGGGGCAGGTGGTTGGGATGCAGGGGTGTGGGGGTGGGAGTGTGTGCATTCTGGCTGGGGGTGCGAGCTCTGGGGTGGGGCTGGAGATGAGGGGTTGGGGGTAGCAGGAGGGGGGTCAAGGCTGAGACCAAGAGGTTCGGAGGGCAGGAGGGGGATCAGGGCTGGGGGGCAGGAGGGGGTCAGGGGCGCAGGCTCTGGGCGGCACTTACCTCAAGCAACTTACAGAAGCAATGGCATGTCCCCCCTCCATCTCCTACGTGGAGGTGCAGCCAGGCAGCTCTGCGTGCTGCCCTGTCCGCAGGTGCCCCCCCAGCAGCTCCCACTGGCTGTGGTTCCTGGCCAATGGGAGCTGTGGGGGCAGCGCTTGGGGTGGGGGCAGCATGCAGAGCACCCTGGCTGCCCTACATGCAGGAGCCAGTGGGGGGACATTCCGCTACTTCTAGGAGCCATGCAGAACGGGGCAAGCCCCCAACCCTGCTCCCTGGCTGGAGCACCAGAGCAGGGCAAGACCCGGACCCCACTCCCCGGCGGGAGCTCGAGAGCCAAATTAAAATGTCTGAAGGGCTGGATGCAGCCCCCAGGCCGTAGTTTGTCAACCCCTGGTTTATACTCTCTCTAGCTCTCATTGAGCATGTGTACACAAGCTGGGAATCAAACCACACAGAGAGAAGGATATATACTATGCATGTTTTACTTGTATCTCATCAACTATAGTCAGGTGCGAGGGGGGCAGGGATTTGAGTTTTGTTATTGTTATTAATTTTTAAAACTACACAACTGATTTTTTCAGTTATTTTCAATTTGGGGATTAATTAAAAGAAAAGCATTAGGTGCCTTAATCTGGCAATATATCATATTAAGTAGAAACAAGAGCCCAATAATGCAAATCCAAGGCATAGTGCTTACTACCATGAGCAGCTCCCGCTCCAGAAAGTTAATCACGAATAATTTTCTTGTGCACTCAGTAGGTTAATTTAACTCAGTAATCCATCCTCCATTCACAGAAAGCAGACGGACAATCTGTTAATGCAAACTATTAAAACGGAACTTTAAAAAAGATCCACAACACTCAGCTCTACACCCGCTCTGCTCCGCCCCCTCCCGTCTCTAACTAACAGAGTCACCACAATGCAGGCTGTGCCATCAGTCCCCAGAATCTATATATATGATGACACAGGCAGGGCACTTTTCATCACAAAGGATTCATAAATGTTTTGTGAAATGTATTTACAGCACTGCTGACATGTGGCAATCTCTGAAGTGGAGGGCAGCTGCCAACTGGTTTGCAGCATGCTGCACAATAGTGAGAGAGAACATTTTGAACAAGGACACCAGAACAAACTCTTACTCTTTTATAAAGTGCAGGATCTGAATACGCATACAGACCACACAGAACCTCAGCATTTACATCTTGTGAAAAACACTCAGACATTGAAATCTAAGAGGAAGGATGGCTTTATGGTTAAGAAAAGTCACTGGACTGAGGCTCCACATGATAAAGGTTCAATACCCAGATATTATACGAGTTTCCTATGGGATCTTATTCATAGATTTTTTTTCAGCTAGAAGGGACAATCATGATCATCATATCTGACCTTCTGCATCACACAGGCCAAAGAACCTCACCGACTAATTCCTGTATCAAGTCCATAACTTCTGATTGTGTTGTCACATATATTTTAGGAAGATATCCAGTTTTCATTTGAAGACTTCAAGTGATGGAGACTCTACCTCTATTGTTCCAATGGTTAATTACCCTCACTTAAAAATGTGCACCTTATTTCTAGCTTTAATTTCTAACTGATGGGCCTTGCTATGCCTTTTTCTCCTAGAAAGTATTTCATTTTCACTGCAGAATATGTATTGAATACTTCTGCTTTTTCTACATCATGATTGACAGTTTTACCATTCTTGTCTAGTATCTAACCCAGGGATGGGCAAACTTTTTGGCCTGAGGGCCACATCTGGGTATGGAAATTGTATGGTGGGCCATGTATGCTCACAAAACTGGGATTCGGGTATGGGAGGAGGGAGTGAGGGCTCGGTCTGGGGGTGCAGGCTCTGGGGTGGGGCCAGAAATTAGGAGTTCAGGGTGCAGGAGGGGGCTCTGGGCTCAGGCAGAAGGAGGGGTGAGGGCTCCAGCTGGGGGTGCAAGCTCTGGGGTGGGGCTGGGGATGAGAGGCTTGGGGTGCAGAAGGGTGGTCCAGGCTGGGACTGAGGGGTTGGGAGGGCAGGAGGAGGATTGGGCTGGGGCACAAGGGGTGGCTCAGAGTTGCAGACTCCAGGCAGCGTTTATCTCAAGCAGCTCCTGGAAGCAGTGGCATGTCCCCCCTTCAGCTCCTACGTGGAGGCGTGGCCAGGCATCTCTGCTGCATGCTGCCCCGTCCGCAGGTTCTCGGCCAATGGGAGCTGCGGGGGCGGCACTTGAGGCAGGGGCAGCATGCGGAGCAGAGCTCTCTGGCTGCCCCTATGCGAGGGAGCCAGAGGGGGGACATGCCGCTGCTTCCAAGAGCCGCACAGAGCAGTCCCCAACCCTGTTCCCCAGCTGGAGCACCGGAGCAGGGCAAGTCCCAGACCCCGCTTCCCAGCGGGAACTCGAGGGCCAGATTAAAACAGCTGGCATGCCAGATGCAGCCCCCGGGCCATAGCTTGCGCACCCCTGATCTAACCCATACCATTATTAGGATTTTACACATTCCAGATATAGTTGAAGAATTCCTTCTTACTGTCCTTAACCTTACTGGCCACATATTTTTCATAGATACTTTAAGCTTCCCTTATCAACTGTCTGCATTTCCTAACTGCTGGCTTGTTGTACTCATTGCTTTCAGATTCCCCATATTCCAGTTTTTTCATATTTATTTTTGTTATTGCTGCCTTCACCTCCCATCTTATCCAGAGTAGTTAATCTCTGGCAAATCAACTTATCCATGCTTTATTTCCCCACCTGTAAAAAAATAAAAAGGGGGGGATAATTAATGCTTCCTTTTCCCGTCTTTGTCCGTCTTGTCTAATTAGATCACAAGCACTTCAGGGCAGGACTGTCTCCTACTATGTGTTTGCATTGCATCTAGCATCGTGAGGCCCTGATCTCGGTTGGGACCTTGAAGTGTTACGGCAATACATATAAAATAATATTAGAAACTGCATCACTCTCAATTTCGCTACCTCCAAACCTGAAAAATAGCGAAACTGGCACTCTGATGCTAGCATCCATGTCCACAAGGCAACCCCTCGAGTCTACTACTGCATACAGTACAAGCAGAGGGAGAAAATCACCTCAATATTATTGGGAGGAGCACATTAGAAATGACAAAGACAGAGAGGGGGGAAGGATGCAATCTTTAGTCCAATAGGATGAATGATATTGTGGATACTGATGATGAGTAATACATTGTCACTATACTCTGAAAACGAGCCAACCTATTTTAAAATTTAAATTCCCAAACTATGCATAAAATCAGGAGGATCCAACTTTTCTAATGGCCAAGATCATATCTGCCAACAAGCAGCATGATTTTATATCATTAAAATAATAAATGTTGAATTGGCTCGAGTATATAACACAACTAAGAGTTCCCACACTGCCACTTAAATAATGAAGTGTCATAGGCCCCTGCAAAATATTTATCTCTTTAGTGCAACCTAAGGAAAAGAAAGAATGTGTGTTACCCTATACGAAATAAGTTTAAAGTGTTTAGTAAACCTTTATAAACAAAATGACTTCGACACCAAGAAAAAAAAAACACAGCACTAACACGTAAGAGTTTGATACATAATGTAAATTAAAAATTAAATTGCAGGTCATATAGCTTATGAGCACTGCACCAGTATAAAATCTTATCCTGAGTAAAAACATCTCAGATGACTGGACAAAGCAATTATGAGTCCTTTCTAACACAATGCAACTATTTCTTCCTCCAAAATGAAGATGGTTTTGAGCTACAAAGTTTGTTTGTGGACCTGAATCAAGATAGCAGCAATGCTGCTATCTGGCATTTCTCATTTCTTCTCCAAACTAAAGTCCAGTTCAATTTAGGAATGCCTCCACAGTACTCTGCCTGGCAGTACAACTCTGGGAGTTATGATCTGGGACACTGGAAAGTCAGAGGCATGAGCAAATTGCAAAAATCTGTAATTTTGATAATGTTCTACAAATGTTGTTGATGTCTGCAGAAACTACGCTTCCTTTGTTAAAAGATATGGGTACTTGGCTTTTTTCATTATACAGGTAGCTTTAGCAGTGTAAACCCAGAAAAGCACTGTGATCTAGACTGCCAGGAAACTGTCGCCATCTGAAGAGAGATGGCAAGTTTATGAGATGTACTACCCACGTCAACAAAGAAGTCAATTCAGATGCTTCTTGGGACTGTTTAAATCTTTAAATACTATTAGCAAGCTAAGAAGCACACACAGCTGGAGTTGATCAAATGTTTATAAACAATGAACCAAATCATCATCTTCTGCAGAAAACCTTACAGCAGGAAAAAACGTAGTTATTAAACACCTTGAGATGTAGTGTAGCAATCTCCCTCGGTTACTCTTATCAACTGCATGGATTCAGCAGCTTCACAGGGGATGCAAAGATTGGGGCTTGCCGGGTCAGTACAGGTCAGAGATTCAAAGGTAGTAATTCTAGCCTCACTCCTCTGGACACCTCGTTAACGCTATCCCATGAGAAGACAGGGCAGGTGACATGGCCTGAAATATGAGGTGTATTTCCTTAGGTGACTTACATAAGGTGTATTGTCATAGCTTGTATAGGTGCAAGTGTCCTTTCTGAGACCATAATTTAGTAATGTACTTAAGTATGTGCTTCAGTCCATCCCTCTTCAGCAGAGCATTTAAGCACATGCTTAAAGTTAACACACTCTTAAAGTGCTTTTGGGACTCAAGGGGTGTTAAGCCTCATTATATAGAGGATGAAGCCTTTTTCCAAAAGTAGAATTGAGAACTGTAAACTTAAGAACTGATTGTCCTAAAGAGCAAAGGGCAAAGTGGCATTCAGCAAATAACTGAACTAAACTAGGTAAAACATTTGTTTCAGGACCCCTCCAGATTCTGCTGCAGACAGCTCCTAAATTTCTGATGGCCCAGAGTGCATCAATCTGTAATGTCACATACACCAGTCTAGCTGCTGAACTGTAAAGTCTGCTATGCAAAGATCTTGTCTTCACACCAGTCTTCAAACTGACTATCACACAGTTGGTACAGTAATACATTGCTAATCATCAATAGTGACAGTACTATCCACAACCCAGCTGCAGCAAAGGAAAGCAGCCCAGATGCACTCTGTTAAGAGGTGTTTTTTAATCACTGTAAGCTAATTTTATACCCTATGCTGTTTGAGACATTAAACATATAACATCACAGGTTTTTTTAATTATTTATTTGTTTGTTTTTGCAATAGGGGTCCTCTTTAAAAATACTAGGGACTTAATCTGCCATACGTCTTACAATAAAATGAAATTACCCAGACTCCTCAAATACAGTACTTGGCAAAAAGCTTTTAATAGGAAACACATAAAGAACATAAAGACATCTCTTGGGTATTTAAATAAAACAAAACTGCTAGTAATTTTATACTGGAGAGAGTAAAAGATTCTCTGGAGAGATTCTACCACCATTTATGGTTCTATTTGCCTCCTTATCCCGAAAGAGTGTAACGCCCATGAGAAAAGAGAGAGAGATCTATCTGGATTCCACTGGCAAACCTTATCTAGCAGGAAAAAGTAACTCCTCTCCCAGTCACATATGTTTCAGTCTTCTTTTTAACTTCAGCACTCTCCAACTTAAATTTAGCTAAAATAAAGTCTTTCCCAAACTATGGAAACTAGAGATAAATTTGCATGTCTATTTTGGAACTGCACTGCCTCAACTATTTCCTTTACACATTAATCAGAATGGGGTATGATTCTACACAATATACTGCTCCACAGCAGTAAAAATCCCTTAGAAAAACAAAATCTGTGTCTTTTCTTTCCATGCTTTCAGGAACTCCCTCCAACCGGACATTTCTTAATCAGATTCTGTTTTCCAGGTCATCAATCAGATTTTTCAAAACTTTCAAATCCTCAGTATTCTTAGGAAAGCACCACACACATCTATCATTATTTTCCACATTTTCCATTTCTATTTCAGATGTAGTCCTTTTTTAATCAAAATTTCCAAGCTCTCTATTGAAACCACTTAAGCCTAAAATGGATCCAATCCTTTACTACTCTACCATAAATTCTTCTTAAAGTAAGACACAGTATGATAAATCCCTTCTGTATCTCTGGAGGGTGTGAAACTCAAAGCAGACAAGCCTCCTTCCTGATTCATACAGGCTTGGAAGTTAAACACACATTGTGTGCCCAGAATAAAGCGTAAGGAAAAAGAAAAGACATCAGAAACAAGTCAAGTCAACATTATATTTCAATAAATAGAAGCTTCTTCCAGAACATTTGCTATTGTTCAAAAGGATCTAAACGATTATCCAATGTCCAGTTGTAAAAATATAACATTTAAATCTAGTCTCTGCTAAATTACTTTATAAATTGTTGCAAATAACTTTGTCAAAATATAGCTTTATTCAACAGACAAGGTTTACATTTGTTCTAAAACAAAACATACTGCAATCATTTTTGCCCTGGTTAATTTTTTATTTTTTTATTTATTCTTCCTGAGGGGCGGGAAGGAGGACACTAGCTGAGACACTACTTTTAGGAAAATAACACCACAAACACTAGAAACCAGCATGGTATTTTTATTCCCCCAATCCTGCAAACACTTACACATGTGTTTAACTTTATCACGGGACTAGTCCTATCAAAGTCAATGTGCTACTCATGTATAAAGTTAAGCAGCACTGAGGTTTAAATGTTCACATCCAATATTCAGAATACAAAACAGAGCACATTAAGAACTTCCTATTAAATGTTTGACCTCTCCCATAGTGGCATATTTGTTACAGATAACTGGCCGTTGGCCTGTAAATCTAATCAAGTCTGTACCAGATACAACTGCATTCAGGGTCAAATTCTGCCTTCAGATACACACGGAGCTCCTGTTGATTTCACATGTGAATTAAGGCAAAATTTGACCTTCAATATAGGAACTAAGTAATATAAATGATACGCCAGAATATGGAAAATTGGAAAATAAGAGACGGTGAATACTGTCTTCAGTGACTGACCACTCAAGAGATTTACAAAAAAGACTGTTTAACTGTGGTGTTTTAATAAAAGGTCAAGCAGAACTGGGTACACTTTGAGGTGCACTTTTAACACAGGAGTGCTAATATGTCTGCTCTCTAGGATGGGTTTTGCTGTATTTATTACAGAAAGATGGCGATTTGATACACATGCAATATACACAGGCAAAAACTAGCTAAGAGTGAGATCCTTTGCATGTGGAACAGGTGAAAAAGCTAAAATTTTCCTTCACTTCTGGACCATTGGAGAAAAAGTCTCCAAAAGTTCATATCTGAGGTCTTCAGTCCTCAACAAACTCTCTTACATGAGCAAAGAACATTAGACACATTTACCCCAGAAACCAGTCTTTTCCTTTTTACCATAAACGGTTTTAAAACAAATACCTCTTTTCTTATTGCATGCTTAAACAGTAATACTTAATACCCAGACATGATTTTGAGTTAGAGTACATTATCTCCCAATAATCACCATACTAATCTTTATTAAGACTGTATTTAAACAATTATTTTGGTATTAAAACCATTTTCCAAAGTCTTAGTTTCCATCTTCTAAATCCACTCTTAAGTTCTTATAAGAAAGGGAGAACAAAAGTTCCGTAAAGGAACATGTTAATCGCACTGTAAATATTTTAGTTCTAATGCTGACATTTAAATTCTTAACAAGACAATCCACTTCATTCACTTCGGATAATAATAAGATTTTTCACACTATTCCCTCTCTCACTGCACTAAATATTCTGCCATACAAAACACAGAGGGCCCAATCCAACCCACAGACATGTGCAATCCCAACAAAGTTATTATATTGCATAGGTGTAAATGAAGACCGAATACAGGCCACAATCTTCCAGTTTCTATATGCTCAGTTTTGGAAACAGGGCCAAAATCTGCACTGACATGGGGGTTGGGCTGGATACAAGTCACTGCAGAGTTTTTTCCTTAAATGTGACTCAAAACACTGTGGTTCACTACTTCCTTCATTCTAGTCTTCATCCTGCCCCTCGAACATATCTGTTTGCTCATGCAGCCCACAGCAAAGTAGTATCCAGTACCTTTCCTTCCACCCTCAGAACGTTGTCTCACCTCACCCCCCGTTCACAAAAACTCCTCTCTTTGCCCCCCAACTTAAGCAGGAGCAGATGCTACACTCAAGTTCTCTACTAATTCTTTCCTGGATCCTCTAACCTCAGCTTTCAGACTCCAGCACTAAAGGGGTCATTGACCTCTTGCTGCTCAAGTCTAAAGCCTCTTCTGCATTCCCATCCTCCTTCACCATTCTGCTACCTTCAGTATAGTGGACCATCCAACTGTCTTTGAACTCTCCTTAGTTTACAAAGACCATATTCTTCTCTTCCTACCTCTCTCGCCACTCTTTCGTCAGTAATTCTTCTTCGTTCCTCCTCTTTGTATCCTTCAGGGCCCCAATCCTGATACTCTCCTTGTCTTCCTCTATATTCATTGCACTGATTGCCTTCCCCCTAAATCTCTCTTCTCTCCATCAACGTTGGCCTTTCCACCATCCTCCCTATTATTCAATATGCAAAGTAATGCACACTGGAAAACATAATCCCAACTATACATACACAATTATGGGGTTCAAATTAGTGGTTACCACTCAACAAAGAGATCTTGGAGTAATTGTGGATAGTTCTCTGAAAACAACCGCTCAATGTACAGTGGCAGCCAGAAAAGTTAACAGGATATTGGGAACCATTAGGAAAGGAACTGATTGGGGTTGGCAAACTACGGCTCCCGGAAGCAGCGACATATCCCCCCTCTGGCTCCTACGTGTAGGGGCAGCCACGGCACTCCGCTCTGCACACTGCCCCCGCCCCAAGCGCCACCCCCGCAGCTCCCAATGGCTGGGAACTGTGGCCAATGGGAGCTGCAGGGGCAGTGCCTGCAGATGGGGAAGCATGCAGCAGAGCCACCTGGCCGCGCCTCCACATAGGAGGGATATACCGCTGCTTCCAGGAGCCGCTTGAGGAAAGTGCCTGCACCCCTGAGCCACCACCCCCCAGCGCCCCAACCCTCTGCCCCAGCCCTGATCCCCCTCCCGCCCTCCGAACCCCTCGGTCCCAGCCCGGAGCCCTCCTGCAACCCAAACCCCTCACCCCCAGCCCCACCCCAGAGCCTACACCCACAGCCAGAGCCCTCACGGCCCCTGATCTGCACCCTCCTCTCACACCCTGAACTCCTCATTTCTGGCCCCACTCCAGAGCCTGCACCCCCACCAGAAACCATACCCCCTCCCACACCCCAACCCCAATTTCGTGAGCATTCATGGCCCGCCATAAATTTCCATACCTAGATGTGGCCCTTGGGCCAAAAAGTTTGCCAACCCCTGCTGTAAAGGAAGGTATAAAGTAGTATCATAACCACCAAAAATATGATCCCCATGAGATTTGCATTCACAACTTGCACAATCACATTACATACTCCCTGAAGCCCTTCTCTTCCTGTCTCCCTCCCACCCCAATGCAGCCCAAGTGCTTGTCCACATATATAATGTTTTGTTTTTCAACTTAGGATCAGGTTATTCCCATCCCGTGTGGTTACAGAAGGAAGAAGAGATTACAAGGGGCTTCTCCCTTATGACTGACCCAAGCAAAAGCGAATGGCAAGGGCTCCTCTAGGCTAATGCGGCTAGCAGCACTGGTTAAGGCAGCATGAAAAAAAGCTGTGAACCCACCTCTCCATACCAGCCAGTTTCATGCAGAAGGGAGAGTAATGAAATAGTTGTGCTTTTTGGAAGCTCCAGGAGTCATTGCACCTTAGAGAAATATGATGCCTCCTGGAGCACCAGCTGCAGTGGTGCACCTCTGTACTAACCTCCAGGCAGGGCTGTGCCTTAACACTATGCTTCAGCCCTTGGACTGTAAGCTTCTCAGGACGGGGACTTTGTCTTTTATTTGTCTGTGAAGTGCCATGCCATGTATTATTTAATACAAATACGGTAATAGTAATATTTAGGTAACTAAACAGAGGAGTCCAATTCTGCTCTCTGTTACATCAGCAGAAGTCTGGAATAACTGCCCAGAGTTCAGCGGAGTTATTCCAGACTTGCACTGGTGTAACGGAGAGCAGAATCTGGTGCATAAAGATCAAATTCAGTAAACCAACAAGTTGAATGCAGTTATGTCCTGATCAGCATTGTAAGTTTTATATTTATAACCTGGTGCTACTGCACTATAAATCCTTCCTTGGCTTGCTGCCATCAGTCAGAGTGGCCACAATAAACAAAGAAACTAACTTTTAAAATGCAACTCATGAAAAGAAAGGGGGAATCAGAGAGCATTTTCAATATTCAAGTTATTACCACTCCTTTTCATCTCTCCCCCTTTCCTCACATTTCCAAGAGGCTGTGCACAGTGGAAATACGTATTAATTGACTGAGTTTTTTTAATGGATTAAAGTATCCAACAGCTGTATTGCTTAAAAACTTACTTCAATAAGCTTATCCATATTTAATATTGCCTTTGCTTTAAAAAATTAATAAGCCACATCATATATTTTTTCAGAAAATTGAAAGTTAAAAAAATAAATTAAAAAACCCCTACTAGTTAAGTAGGAGTAGGTTACATGTAGTCCAAATCCTCCACCCTTTCCTGCATCTTATAGAACACCAGGTTCCAACCAATTCCTTTTAACTGTGTATTTAATTGCGTGTTCCACGCATTTTGGACATTTGTGCTAAGTTATGTACAGTGAATTTTTTCCATGTTCTCATGAACCCATGGTACATCAAATGTTAATGAAATTGAAAAAGTTTATGCCTAGATAAATTAATACCTTTAAATAGAAAATATTCATGTACAATTATCTTGGGTTTTAGCTTAATACAGAAAATTCTAATTTGTGTGTCAAAGTGTCTGTCTAATGTTCTATTACAAGATTCCTAAGTAAGAGGCCTACAACACTTGATTGATACAGAAAGATGTATCATCATCAGGGAACTGCCTTGAAAGATTTACTTCACAACTTATCTAAAAAAATCTTTATTGTGTTAAATACAAATTGCCTTCCATTAAACATCATTATATAATGTGTATGTTTGTTTAAAGCACCAGTTATAGAGAGTAGTGCTTGCATTTTTCCAAATAATTCATGTTTACACCCTGCAGAAAAAAAAAGTAAAGTTTACTCCCAATGCAAGATTTTTAATCATAGGTACAGTATTCCATTGATCCATCTTCCATTGTTAAATATAGTGAACTACTTGCAAATATGTTTGTGTATTTTGTTTTTTTATCTGAGCTATTTTCTGTGGCCTGGCAATGCTAGTACGTACTGGGCATGTGGTGTTTGACCTGTCACACAGCCATGAGATAGTCTGGATGAGGAAATTTTGTACCCAGTCTTTTCCGCCTCTGCTCCTCCCACCAGCTGACTTCCAGCTGACCACTTTCCAAGCTGAAATTAAGGGCTAGCCTACAAATGACTTGCTGAAATGGTTACTTTGCCCAAGTGGACTCATTCACTGGAGTGCCAAGAGAGGGGTTTTTGCACAGTTGTTATATAAAATTGAGGGGCAGGAAATATCTGCTTTTTCATGGCATGGCCACAAAGCTGCTTTAAGAATAAAGCCTAGGGTGAAATCCTGGCCCCACTAAAGTCAAGCAGTTTTGATTCAGCTTCAGTTCCACTTGCAAGATGTTAAACAGACAGGCCAGATCAATTATACTAATGAATACATCTGGGTTGTGGGTTTTCCCTTTGTTCTTGCAAGCCTGTCTGCTTGGAGATATATGTGTGTATATTAACTTGTGTCTTTTAGTTGTTGTTTCTCAGCTGAGGCAGTAACACCTGCGGCAAAAACCTGAGCAAATCTTCAGCAGGCCAGCAGGGCGAGCGGGCTGCAAGAAGAGAAAGAGAAATCAACAGGAAAATGATATGTTGCCTCCAAGTGGTGAAAGTTAGCAGAATGCCCAGGAGTTAAAAAAATGGCCAGAGCAGTGTATTTCTCCACTGGCTAAATGCAAGATATTTTCGAAGATGTAAGAAGGAACTGAGGAGAGCAAGGGGCAGTGTGTGGTGGGGCACTTGGAGAGCTTCCTTAAGGATAGAGGGGAAAGGATTCTTTAGTGGGGACAGAATTGAAACTGGGTATGCCTTATTAAGTCAGTATTGTTGTAGCCATGTTGGTCCCAGGACATTAGAGAGACAAGGTGGGTGACACAATATCTTTTATTGGACCACCTTCTGCTGGTGAGAGACAAGTTTTTAAGCTACACAGAACTCTTCCTCTGGTCTGGGAAAGGTAATAAGAATGTCACAGCTAAATACAAGATCAAACAGACAGTTTAGCATAAGTAGTTAGCACATATTCTAAGCGACCATTCAAGGTGAAGTGGCCCATTACCAAACCTGTAGTCATAGACCAAAGGGGGGAAGGGGGGGCCAGTGGGTAACAGATTATTGTAATAAGCCATAAATCCAGTGTCTTTATTAAGACCATTTTTAAGTGTCTAGCAAAGCTATGTATTTAAGCTCCCAGGCTTGTCTTTTGAAAGCGCTATTCAGGTTTCCTTTGAGGATGAGGACTGATAGGTTAGATATAGAGTGATTTGCTTTCAAGATCTATGGGTCCTACACCTGCCTATCACAAGATGGGGTATACCTAATCCAGTGCACTAATGCCCCAATAGCAACTATGTGGGTGAAACCAGACAATTACTACACTGCCACACCAGAAAATGATAAAAAAAATAACCACTGTCACCTGTGAGTGAACCCTTAGTGAAAAGTGATCACTCTATAACTGACCTATCAGTCTTCATCCTCAAAAGAAACCTGCACAACACCTTCAAAAGATGAGCCCAGGAGCTTAAATTCATAGATTTGCTAGAAACAAAAACTCATGGTCTTAACAAAGACCCTGGATTTACGGCTTATTACAACAATCTGTAACCCACTAACTCCCTGTGACGGGGTGTACCAGGCCCTTTGAGGTCCCCTGCTGGAGGCCTCCCAGTCTTATCACAACCTGCTCCATAAAAGGAGCAGTGAAGGTGGGTCCTCCAAGCCTGCCTAGAATGGCTGCTTCCCTGCAGCCTATCAGAGCACAGCGAGCTCAGCTAAAAGGAGTTGTAGGTGATGAGGTCAGCTCCTGGCTGGGACCAGAGCAGTAAGGAAGGGTGCTTCTTGCAGGTGCTCAAGGGAGAACCAGAAGATGGGCTCTGGTGGCACTGGTATTCGGTGAGGGAGAAGAGGAGTGGAGAACTTCAGCCCTGAGGTAAGGGTGAAGCGGAAGGGGCTACGTGGGAAGGGGACCAGGGAATAGCAGCAGCAACTATTAAAAGGAAGCAGCATGTGGTTGCTATTTGTAGGGTTCCTGGGTTAGGATCCAGAGTAGCTGGCAGGCCCGGGTCCCCACACGGGAAGAGGGCTGAAGTGAAGGAGTGGCCTGGCTGGACAACTGGGGCAATAAGAGCTGGTAAGACAAAGTCTCCAGGGAGAAAGCCCTCTGGGCACTGCTCTATACCAGGACAGGCACAGACTTAAAGCTAGCCCATAAGGGGTTGAGGACTGAGCGTAGAGTCGGGGCTAAAGACTTTAACAAGGGCACAGGGACAGGACCGGTTGAACCTTTTATCCTGGAAGGGGTGTGTTCGTGCATATTGACTGTGTCTGACCTGGCCAGAGGGCTGAGCCACTGAAGACCCACCTGATGATGTTAACAGCCAACAGGGGGCTGCAGAAGCAGAGAAAGATGGTGCAGGTTTGCACCCAACCAACAGGAGGTGTTCATGAGAGGTGTCTGTCCCTCGTCTCACTCCCCTTTTTGTCCTATGACTACAGGGGTGTTAACGGGCCTCTTCACCTTGAATGGTCCCTTAGAATATGTACTAAATTCTTACAACTATCCCTTCAATCCTGTATTTAGCTGTGACACTCTTAGTACCTTTCCCAGATTTGAAGAAGAGCTCTGTGTGGCTCAAAAGCTTGTCTCTCTCTCGGCCCTGGAGATTGGAGCAGGTGGGGCCCCAGCGCCCTTCCCCTCCACCTCACTGTGATGCAACACGCACTTCTGCTGTCATGTGCAGTTGATAGTGAGCCCCCGGGAGCAGCACAGAATATGATGCCCCTTCCCCCCAGCCCCTCCCTCTGTGCCACCCCTTCTTCTCAAGACCCTGCCCCTGCACTGCCCCTTACCTCAGTCCCCACCCTCGCACTGTCTCTTCCCTGCAAGACCCCATCCCCCCACTCGCTCCCTTTTCCACCCCCCGATCCCCGTCGCTAGCCCTTGTGAGATGGCTTGCTGCTGCAGGTGCAGATGCAAATACAGGTAAAAGATGGCTAGCGGATCGTGGGTTGATCCTGGCAGATGTGGATCCACATTTTTGTATCCGCGCAGGGCTCTAGTTATTAGTCCAGAATGCAATTTTCCATCTTGACCTTTTCAGCCTCCAGAGACCCCAGTCAGAAGAAGAGGGATAACTGCATGCTGGCATGCACTGTTTCTGCAAGATCTATGCGCTCGTTGAGGAATAAGGCCTGCTCCACACACAAAGTTGCCACAATTTAAGTAAAGGTGTAATTCTAAACTAATTTAATTCAACATGGCAACTTTGTGTGTGGACGCTGAAAATGATTTAAACTTGGTTTATAATGATATTTATTTAAATCCAATATAAATGTGTCCTTGCACTGGTTTAACTAATTTGGTTCATTTAAACTGGTGCATGTTTGTGTGTAATGAAGTCCTAAGATAGCTGCAGTTGGCTCCATTTATGTCAACAATCAGCAACTCGCAAGCTCCTGACAATCTCTCAATGAGTACTTAGTTATTAAAGTTCACACGTCTCAAGCTGAAGTGTTTAAAGAGAAACAGAAAACTTAGAGAAATCGGTAGTGTCATCTACACATTACTGTACTTATACAACAAATACCGGAGAATGGGCTAAGGGAAGAAGTTGTTTCTGATACCTTTTAATCCTACATTCAGATGCCGATAGCACTACCAAAACTAAAATCTGTAAATCTCACACTACATTTGAAAACCAGGACCACTAATGGATAGAATTTGTTAGCTCTACATAGTTTTGTTTTGCAAATCCAGTGAATTACATCACTTGTGACTCATAGTACAGAGCAGATGGAAGCACGACAGAATAGATATTCCAATATCCCTCAAACCCCAATCATAAAAACATTTACATTTAATCACTGAGAATTCAGTTTTGGACGGAGCAGACACATACACATTTCTCTAAATTCTTAGAAAAGGTTTTTCATTCTTATTTGAGTTGGGGAGGAGGACATAATTAGAAGATATAACACAAATGTAAGAGAAGTGGACCATCTATAAATTCAAAACGATATGCCATGTTAAATTGATTGTTGTTAGCTAGAAGACCCTCCTGGTTCTTTCATGTTATACAGGGTCCAGTTCACAAGGTTAGAGACTATCTATTTAAATTAATCCCAGGCTTCAAACAGATGTCAAAAACAAAAAGTGCATTTTTGTAAACAAATGAACCAAATTCTCCACAACATATGTCCAAGCCGTAACCAAATATGTCTAATGAAAATGTGATAACGTCTATGAACGAACAAATGGGAAAGTATCACATTTCTACAATATTTTTTCCCTGAAGAAACACAAAATACTTTTATCTTCTATAGCCTACTTATGAAGTGCATTTTTCTTTTTAGTCTCTTGTGGTGCTGTGTAAACTCTCTGGAGTCAATCTGAAAAAAAAAATCTATAATGAATTATGCAGCGGCAAGTTGTTAAATAAAACATAGATTGTGCTTTAGTAAAGAACAGAAGCACTCACATGCACGAAGTTTTACTAAAAATAGCTTAATAAACCCAAGTTACTGTAGAGATGGTGTTACTATTAACACACACGTTTTTTAATGATCTTTTGAAAACAACTGGGACATCATAACCTTTACACCCATGCAAAATCTTTAGACACAGCAGAATGCTATTTTAAACATTCTTCTGCACCATAGCAATGCTGTATCAGAGCTGTAGGCTGGTTCACATATACTTTTCATAAAAAACACATGTTGTATTTCTGACAATAGCAGAATTAAACTGCAAAGTATAATCATGTTTCCAAACGGAACCGGCATATAGTTCAAACACTATGCACCACTTTTTTTCTACTGTCATAAATATAAAGGGAAGGGTAAACCCCTTTAAAATCCCTCCTGGCCAGAGGAAATCTCCTCTCACCTTAAAGGGTTAAGACGCTAAAGGTAACCTCGCTGGCACCTGACCAAAATGACCAATGAGGAGACAAGATACTTTCAAAAGCTGGGAGGAGGGAGAGAAACAAAGGGTCTGTGTGTCTGTCTATATTCTGTCTTTGCCGGGGATAGACCAGGAATGGAGTCTTAGAACTCCTAGTAAGTAATCTAGCTAGGTACGTGTTAGATTATGATTTCTTTAAATGGCTGAGAAAAGAATTGTGCTGAATAGAATAACTATTTCTGTCTGTGTATCTTTTTTGTAACTTAAGGTTTTGCCTAGAGGGGTTCTCTATGTTTTGAATCTAATTACCCTGTAAGGTATCTACCATCCTGATTTTACAGGGGGGATTTCTTTATCTCTATTTACTTCTATTTTTATTAAAAGTCTTCTTGTAAGAAAACTGAATGCTTTTTCATTGTTCTCAGATCCAAGGGTTTGGGTCTGAGGTCACCTATGCAAATTGGTGAGGCTTTTTATCCAACATTTCCCAGGAAAGGGGGGGTGCAAGTGTTGGGAGGATTGTTCATTGTTCTTAAGATCCAAGGGTCTGGGTCTGTAGTCACCTAGGCAAATTGGTGAGGCTTTTTACCAAACCTTGTCCAGAAAGTGGGGTGCAGGGTTTTGGGAAGTATTTTGGGGGGAAAGACGTGTCCAAACAGCTCTTCCCAGTAACCAGTATTTGTTTGGTGGTGGTAGCAGCCAATCCAAGGACAAAGGGTGGAATATTTTGTACCTTGGGGAAGTTTTGACCTAAGCTGGTAAAGATAAGCTTAGGAGGTTTTTCATGCAGGTCCCCACATCTGTACCCTAGAGTTCAGAGTGGGGGAGGAACCTTGACATCTACCATCCTCATTCTTTTCTAGCAGAAGTTACATGGAAGCTATCTATAAAGCAAATAATCTGCTACCCCTGATTACATCACTGAAAATAAATCAGTACTATCCCAACTTTCATGAACTTTTTCATTCTACTGTAAAAAAAACCACCACACCACTATAATTTGACCTGTTATATTCACTTACACTTAGATAACAAGAAACAGAACAGCCTTTTGGTATCCGAGACATATTCCATCAAACATAATGCTTTTATATTTTGTCAAGATCAAAAACAGTTTTCCAAACGTATGGGAGCATTCAAGCTTTTAGCATGAACGCAACAAGGAGTCTGGTGGCACCTTAAAGACTAACAGATTTATTTGGGCATAAGCTTTCGAAGGAAAAAACCCGCTTCTTCAGATGCATGGATTGGAAGTCTCCATGCATCTGAAGAAGTGGGTTTTTTACCCATGAAAGCTTATGCCCAAATAAATCTGTTAGTCTTGAAGGTACCACCGGACTCCTCGTTGTTTTTGTGGATACAGACTAACATGGCTACCACTCTGATACTTAGCATGAAAGCATCATTTCTGAAATGAAATTGTGTAATTCTCATTGAGGAATAAAAGTCACCTGCCTGAAAACAACCAGCAACAGTATCTAAACAGAGCCAAATTCGGCTCTCCCATACACCTGACGGTCAATGGCTTCTAAAACACTTTTAAATTTGATACTTTCTTTGAAGAACTGATTGCTTTCCACCTGCCAATGCTTTCATCAAATTTGTGTGACTTGCTACCAAATTGCTATCAAAGTTTAGTGATGACGGAATTGCCCTGACCTTTTTTAATTAATTTTTTTTTAAATCACATACTCCACACTGTTACATACTGTTGTAGAGGAAAAAAACAAAATTGGTATATAGGAGGGAGATTTTCAACTCCCATTCAATACTTATAATGACTCAACTCCCAAATCCCATTCACATTCAATGACCCGCTGTGCCTTTGAAAAATCTCTCTGTAAAATATAATGTGCTATATATGTATCATTCTCATCCTCTCTCTGTACCCCAAGAATGGATACATGCTGGACTAACTTCCTGTTCTTATCTCAGTCAATCACTGTAGGATCAGCATTGTAGTGCTTTAAGTGATAGACAGAAATATATTGGCATGAAGAACTCAAGAATCTGAATGTGGAGGAGGCTTCAAAGTACTTTCAGTCAAAGTAGCAGAAGCTATCTGAAGCCTCCATCCCAAGCAAGAGGAAAAATTTGTAGGCAAGGGTTCAATACCAAACTGGATGAGCAAGCATCTCAAATAGGTTATTAAGAGAAAGCAGAAAGACTACAAGGATTGGAAGATGGGACAAATCTGCAAGGGAAAAAGACTTGTTTGGAGGTCAAAAAGTGTAGAGAAACAGTGAGAACTGACAAAAGCCAAGCAGAGTTGAACTTTGCAAAAATAACAACAACCTTGAAACAGTCAACGGTTCTATAGCCATATAAATAAAAAAGAAAAGGAAAGAAGGGGGACCACTACACATTGAAGATGGGGTGGAGATTAAAAATAATCTAGGCAGTACCTAAATGAATACTTGTCTCAGTTTTTAATGAGGATTTTAGGGCCAGGGGCAGGGTGGCAAATGGAAACGAGGATATGAAATTAGAAATTACCACATCAGAGGTGGATGTCAACTCAAACAGCCTAATGGGATCAAATCAGGGAGCCTGGATAGTCTCCATCCAAGAATATTAAAGGAACTGGCACATGAAATTGCAAGCCCAATAGCAAGGATTTTTAATGTATCTGTAAACTTCGGGTTCTACCCTATGGCTGGAGAATTGCTAATCGAATACCTATTTTTAAAAAAGGGGAAAAAAGTGATCCAGGAAATGACAGGCTCATTAGTTTGGGCTCAGTTGTATGCAAGGTCTTGGAACAAATTTTGAAAGAGAAAATAGTTAAGGACAAAGGAAAATGGTAATTGGGATAAAATGCAACATGGTTTTACAAAAGGTAGATCATGCGAGATCTCTTTCTTTAAGACAGCTGATTTTATAGCCAAAGGAAATGCAATGGATCTAATCTACCTGGATTGCAGTAAACCATTTGATACAGTTCCACATGGGATATTATTAAATTGGAGAAGATGGGGATTAATATGAGAATTGAAAGGTGGATAAGGAACTGGTTAAAAGGAAGACTACAATGGGTTATACTGAAAGGTGAAGTGTCAGGCTGGAGGGAGGTTACTAGAGGAGTTCCTCAGGGACTGGCCTTGTGACCCATCTTATTTAACATTTTCATTAATGACCACAGCATAAAAAAGGGGGTGTGCGCTAATAAAATCTGTGGCGACACAAAATTGAGAGGTATTACCAATACGGTGGAGGACCGGAATATCATCAGAGAAGATCTGCACAACCTTGAAAACTGGAGTAACAGAAATGGTATGAAATTTAATAGTGAATAATGCAAGGTCATGCACTTAGGAACTAACAACAAGAATTTTTGCTATAAGCTGGGGACATATCAATTGAAAGCAACAGAGGAATGGAAAGACCTGGGTGTATTGGTTGATCACAGGATGATTATGAGATGCCATTGTGATGTGGCCGTGAAAAAAGCTAATGTGATCCTAGGATCCATCAGGCGAGGTATTTCCAAAAGAGATGGGGAAGTACTATTACCATTACACAAGGCAGTGATGAAACCTCATGTGGAATACTCTGTGCAATTCTGGTCTCCCATGTGTAAGAAAGATGAATTCAAACTGGAACAGGTGCAAAGAAGGGTTATGAGGATGATCAGAGGAATGGAAAACCTACCTTACGAAAGGAGACTCAAGGAACTTGGCTTGTTTAGCCTAACCAAACGAAGACTGAGGGGAGATATGATTGCTTTCTATAAATACATCAAAAGGACAAATACCAGGGAGGGAGAGGAGTTATTTAAGTTAAGAGCCAATGTTGGCACAAGAACAAATGGATATAAACTGGCCATCAACAAGTTTAGGTTTGAAATTAGTCAAAGGTTTCTAACCATCAGAGGAGTGAAGTTCTGGACCAGCCTTCCAAGGGGAGGAAAAAAAACGAACTAGCTTCAAGACAGAGCTTGAAAAGTTTATGGAGGGGATGGTATGAAGACAGATTGCCTATAATGGCATGTGGCCCATCTGCAGCTGCTAGTAGCAAATATCCATAATGGCTGGTGATGGGACACTAGATGGGAAGGGCTCTGAGTTATTACAGAAAATTCTCTCCCAGGTGTCTGGAGGATGGGTCTTGCCCAGCCCACATGCTCAGGGTCTAACCATATTTGGGGTTGGGAAGGAATTTTCCACGAGGTCAAATTGGCAGAGACCCTGGAGGTTTTTTTGACTCCCTCTGCAGCATGGGGCATTGATCACTTGCAGGTTTAAACTAGTATAAATGGTGGATTCTCTGTAACTTGGAGCCTTTAAATCATGATTTGAGGACTTCAGTAACTCACCAGAGGTTATCGTCTATTACAGGAGTGGGTGGGTTATGTGCAGGAGGTCAGACTAAATGATCATGATGGTCCCTTCTGGCCTTAAAGTCTGTGAGTCTATACTTTTACTTTAATATTCTGCAATGTGATACACTGTCCACTCCACCCACCACCTTCCTGCATGTCAAAGCAATTGTAAAATATGAAAGAAGGGATAACAAGCGTATAAAAAAATGAAAATGGATTCATTCACCATAATATTTCACGAAGTGTTAAAATGAAGCACAAGCTCATGGGGCAGTAGGAAGGACATGTTAGAAATGATAACTCTCGTTCATGTTAAAAAAATCTCAAATTATTTTTTCCATTTAGCTAGTTACTGTTCACTGCTTCTCAGTAGTCAACAATCTACCTCATTTGAGTGTTGAAGACTAGTAATAACGGAATAAAGATGAATATGAATCCATTCTCAAGACAATAAGAAGTCAGCTCCATTAAAGTCATGCCTTCCTTAGTGCCTTTTTTTGGGAAGGAGAAGAAATGCTGGATATTGGGGTTTCATAAGAGTTTCACTAAGCTTTTTTATAAGAATCACAGGAATGATCATATCAAATGAGACCACAGACCCTCCTAGTTAAGTATACTTTCTCTAACAACATCCCACACCAGAAGATTTAAAGGCAAGTGTAAAACGCTATGATGGTTAACTTATTCACTAATATGCATAAAGGGGAAGTTTCTTCCTAAAGTTAGGCAGCTAATGAAACAGAAGAACTGATTTCCGTTATATCAACTTAAGTTGTTAAGGAATTGATGTAAGCTAAAGTAAGAAATGGCAGTCAAACTGATTTACAAGTGCTGACACCAAGGGATTCCACTGATTTAACTACATCATTTTCTAAGTTGATTTAGTCATAATTGGTGCAACTGTAGTGTAGACAAGGCCTAAGACAGGGTATCTGCAGGTATTAGTCACATAAATGTCTAATCCTTTTCTGAATCTGACTAAGCTCTTTGCCACAATAATATATTAGAGCATTACGTTTCACAGATTGCTATGTAAAACATTATTTTCTTTGACCAGATTTAAACATGTTGCCTTTTACTTTTTTGGTGTCTTCTTCTTGTATTATAAGACAATACCGCTATCAATATATTGAATATTGACTCAGTAAAAGTATAATCTAAATATAATTCTTAAAATTACTTTTTAAATAAATAAAATTCTAGCAGCTGTACAAAAAAATCCAACACCATTTCATAGAATATCAGGCTTGGAATGGACCTCAGGAAGTCATCTAGTCCAACCCCCTGGTCAAAGCAGGACCAATCCCCAGCTAAATCATCCCAGCCAGGGCTTTGTCAAGCCTGAACTTAAAAACTTCTAAGGAAGAAGATTCCACCACCTCCCTAGGTAACGCATTCCAGTGTTTCACCACCCTCCTAGTGAAAAAGTTTTTTAATAGCCAACGTAAACCTCCCCCACTGCAACTTGAGACCATTACTCCTCGTTCTGTCATCTGCTACTACTGAGAACAGTCTAGATCCATCCTCTTTGGAACCCCCTTTCAGGTAGTTGAAAGCAGCTATCAAATTTTTTGCCTACGTATTACCTACATGCAGATCGTTAGTACCACAACACCTCATGGTCAAATCAGAGATCTTAGGGAAGTAAATATTGTGATATTAGCTCCTAGATTATTAAGAGTTAAAGATTATACTCCATATGTTATAGCAAAGGAAAAGTCCTACTGTTCATTGAGAGTGCACAAACCAGATAGGATACATATAAAACTAAACAGTGTTCACTTTAGTATAAAGACTTTAATTAATTCAAATAGAAAATAAGTTTATATAGATTTAAGTGTATATAGGTAAAGAAAAAAAGGCAACATTTCTCAACAATGGCAACAAACAGCATTCCTCAAAATATGTTTGCACATTGATTTTTTTTCCCCCTATAATGCAGAGAGGAAGGGTAATCTGATTAAAATATACTGGAGCGTATGTTTCTATGTTGAGGTGTTCAATATTGGTGGTATTTAGATTGTGCTGAGTATGTGTAAGAGTGGCTAGCAGTTACCTCTAATAACCTTCAGATCAGTTGGATGTTTCTTTCCCTCTTCTCCCCTCCCCACCCCCTGCTTTCTATAAGCGGAATTTGGAGCGTAGGAGACAATAGAAGGTAAAACTATAGCTTACGCTCCATATCATAGTCCAAAGATTGTGATTTGTAGCATCTGCCTTACATGTCCTATCAATCCAGTTCCTATATGACCATTTCACTCACCATCAAGTGCTGTTGAAGCTGAACAGCTGCAAAGCAGTAAAACCACAAAAAGGAAAGGGGTAGTGGTATAACTCCCTTGCAGGCATCTTAAAATTAAAGCAGAATTTATATTGCAGAATCCCACAAGACATTTGAAACCTTAGGTGACCTGCTAAGGTAAAATACCAAACACCAATATCATTACCAACAGTATTTAATGTCCCCCAACAGCCAAACTATTCCGTTTAACTCATTACAATTACTGGGAAATAGTGCTTTGCCTTTACAGTTACTTTATTATAACACACTCCTACAATACCATATGTAATGTGAAACACACTTGCTAGGTCACAAAAATCAAATGAATAAAAATGTGCAGGCATGTGCGCACACACTCATGCACAGGCTGCCCACCACTGCACTGAAGACATCATAGACCATCTGATTTATATACATCTTTAGAATCTCTGGAAGTGCTAGTTCAAAGAGCCATCTGTTTCCCACATTGCTACTTAACTGAACTAGTTTGGGTTCTGTCCTGTCCTCCCCCCACCCTTTACTTTCTAACACCAACACAAGTTAACTAGTAGTTAAATATCAATATTGACAAATGGAACTATGATTCTCCGTTCTCTTGAAGCTGTAATTGGAAAGAAGTTTCAGTGCATGCAATTTTAAAGAACTATCTCTTCAAGAACAACCCCAGTAAAGACAGAGATTTTGTAACAAAAGTCAGTTTCAGATTTCAAAGCATGAAATTTAGCTAGAGGGGGGTCACAGTGGGCACTACAAACATTCCAAGGCATGGAATTGTATCCAACCAGACCTCCCCTAACCCAACCTTAGCTGCATGCCATGTACTTCCAGCAGATGTGAGCAAGATCGCTTGGAAACTCAGAAAGAAAAGGAGGTGGCACCTTCGAGACTAACAAATTTATTTGAGCATAAGCTTTCGTGAGCTACAGCTCACTTCATCAGATGCATTCAGTGGAAAATACAGTGGGGAGATTTATATAGATAGAGAACATGAAACAATGGGTGTTACCACACACACTGTAATGAGGGTGATCAGGTAAGGTGAGCTATTACCAGCAGGAGAGCGGGGGGGGGGGGGGAGGGAGGGACACCTTTTGTAGTGATAATACTATCATAGGGCCTAATCACATCAGCCACACTATCAGAGGCTCGTTCACCTGCACACCCACCAATGTGATATATGCCATCATGTGCCAGCAATGCCCCTCTGCCAAATACATTGGCCAAACTGGACAGTCTCTATGTAAAAGAATAAATGGACACAAATCAGACGTCAAGAATTATAACATTCAAAAACCAGTCGGAGAACACTTCAATCTCTTTGGTCACTCGATTACAGACCTAAAAGTGGCAATTCAACAAAAAAACTTCAAAAACAGACTCCAACGAGAGACTGCTGAACTGGAATTCATTTGCAAACTGGATACAATTAACTTAGGCTTGAATAAAGACTGGGAGTGGATGTGCCATTACACAAAAGTAAAACTATTTCCCCATGTTTATTTCCCCCACTCCCCACCATTCCTCAGACGTTCTTGTCAACTGCTGGAAATGGCCCACCTTGATTATCACTAGAAAAGGTTCCCGCCCCCCACTCTCCTGCTGGTAATAGCTCACCTTACCTGATCACTCTCGTTACAGTGTGTATGGTAACACCCATTGTTTCATGTTCTGTGTGTATATAAATCTCCCCACTGTAATTTCCACTGAATGCATCTGATGAAGTGAGCTGTAGCTCACGAAAGCTTATGCTCAAATATATTTGTTAGTCTCTACGGTGCCACAAGTACTCCTTTTCTTTTTGCAGATACAGACGAACACGGCTGCTACTCTGAAACTTGGAAACTCAGAAGTTTGAACTGTGTTTGACAAGGTGAACCCCTTCCTACCTTTAATCAATTGTGAGCAATTATCCAGCCATTTGTGATGGAAGGGGGAAAAAAATGGTGGAGGGCGGTGAAAAAAGAGGAAAGAAAAGGATGGAAAACAAATGGTCATTGAGATACAAAAAGTCTCTCGACCCAAAAGAGATCACCACCAGAAACACACCAAATATAATTGCATAACTCTTTCTAAATATATTATCTACCATCAGAAAAACCATTCTCAATGAGAGACGGGTAACTACTCTCTTTAATTTTTAACACAGGGGAATAATAATATGGCCCAGACTGATACAGGGTAAAATACATCAAAGAATGGAGATGTACCCTTGGACTTAAATTTTGTATCATGCCAGAAGAAATACGTGCCATAAAAACATGAAGGAGATTTAAAAAGAGAACTGTGTGATTCATGAGAATACGCTATTCCATAAATTAGCATTCTCGAGAAACTCATTTAGCCTATCTGCTGCAAGGTGACAATGGGAAGATTCTGGGTTTCTTCTTTGCAGAGAGTTAGATAACTTAGCAACCTTCTGACTTTTTGCTATGGAAGATGTCAGACCTCTTGAACGGTGAGCTCTCAGCTAACGTAAGTATCTATTTCTGAACTACGAATCTTTCGCTCTGAAATACATAATGACATAATCCATGAGACACTGCTTCCTTTACAAGCCAGTTTTGTGTGTCTATGATCACATTGCCCTGTAATGGCTAATTCACCAAGAAGGTCGGGGAATGAAACCAGAAGGAAAAAAAGAGATCATCTTTACCTCATAGATTCTTATTTCTGGTGGTGATGGACCAGAGAGGTGAGGATTTAGTTTATATAGTTATTGCTTCTGATGTCAGCAGTCCATTGATTCATTACACCTCAAGCTCCCTCCCTTTACAAACAAGCTCAGAAAGGCATGTTTGGCCAAGATCAAACTTCTGCATTTCATTGACAAAGATAATTCTCAGAGCCTTTCCCATTGTCAAGTCTCTCTCTGCCATGCTCTCACTAAACATCATTGCCTGCTAAATAAAGCCCATCTGTAAAGGAGGGAAGTCAGTGCTTAGCTATGCTGTTCCATTCCAATCAGAGTAGTGCCTACACTGTAAGTGCTGGTGGATCAGTAATCAGTTCCGGGGAGAAACGTTTTAAAGATGTCACGATCAGGCAAGAAACTGAAAATGACAAGCAGAGCCAAAACAAGAGATGTGAGCAAAGCTACTTGAGTTCTCAGCTGATAGGGACAGGGGAAAATAAGTGGAAATTCAAAAATGTTTACTTATTAACATCAGCAGAGTTTCAGCATGGTCTCAAAAATTAAAATTTACAGGTATGACTCTGTGGACAATATGTAGTGGAGGAAAGACAGAGATACAGCTGGTTTATTCTTAAGAGAGCCTTAAATTAGTTCATCCTCTGCGTCAGAGAAAATGAGGATCCTATATCATACAGGCTAGGTTCAGGTGAGGCACAGTAGACAATGGCCACATTTCTGGCTTCCCCACTCCAATCATTTTACAAAAATATCATTTTTATTATTAATAATAGTGATAGGTCAACTTGAAAACTTAATGACTGCAGTGTGAATTGCAGGAGAAGAAGTGGCTGAGGAAACATGAGTTGTCTCGTAATCTAACTTGGAGAGAATTCAAGACACCTAAAATTGGTATCACTGATTTTACATTCTTGGCAGGAAGAACATGAATAAGAAAACACTCTTTCGCTAGTTAATGCTTTTAATAAGTATCCTACTATTTGTAGCCCATAGGAATTGGTATAATGACTAACAGTGGGTAAGCAGAGCAAGTGCATGAATTGCTATTGAGTTATTCTTAGGCACCTGATGTCATAGCAATGATGGATACTTCTTTGGAAATGTTGCTTAGAAATGCTATCAGGTTGCTTCAGCATTTTTACCAAGCTACTAGAAATTAGGCCTCTTTCAGTACCAAGTACTCCGTCAGTCCCAGGGAGAGAAAAGCAGATGGAGACACCATTAGAAACCTTTCGATTGGAAGAGTATTAATCCTGATTCATACAACTCACTAAAACACACTTGGTGGTAAAACAGTAAATGGCATCCCGCCCATCTTTTATATGTAAACAAAAACCTGTGTCCACGGAATGATTCACTACCCCCAATGTGGTATTTCCATCACACTAGCAAGTAGGTAATCCAAAATGCCTCTCAGGAGGGCAGCCTGAGCAATGCTGCAAACATCCTCTTATTTGCAAGAAACCACTCATCTTTGACAACAGAGCTATATGCCTCTTTACACACTTGGCAACATCTGTTGACATTTACATGCCAAATGTAAATACCTGAATAACGAAGAAAAGGAAAACAGTTTCCGGCTGCTAAAAAATAAAAGAGAGAGAGAAGAGATTGCATTTCTGCAGGCACCTAGAAGCTGAATGACAAATACAAAAGAGTGGCAAACTATATAGTTTGTTAGGTAATTGTAAAGTTGGCAGAGACTCTGAAAGCAATGCCTAGGGTAGAAAATGTCAAGTAAGTTCTAAACACAGACTGGGTATTTGCCTTAAGAAGCAGGCAAATGTCTGAACACAGACAACCCAGACATTAGTATTGGACTTAATTTCAAATGGAACAAAAGATAAAATGAATCTTGGCAATTGCTGGGCCAGTGCTGAATCCTTCCATTGTTAATTTGGAAAGTTATTTAACAGTCAAAAAACTGAGGAGAATAGTACTGGCTTGAATCAGTCAGAGTCCAAACTTCTAAATGCTGCATTTGTCAATGCACCTCAACTGTCATTATGAGAAAGCCTGCAGTTCATGCTTCTCTTGCCGGGCAATCAGCTTCAGTGCTGCTGAAAGTCTATGAGAGCATACGATCCATTTTTCCATTACTTCTCTGATTCCTTTATCCTTCATCCTCCCCCAAATTATGAACATAATTGTTCTCTCAGCACAAGCTGAATTCAGTAGTCTTGTGTCTCATATTTCATACACAATCATGCATTTGTCTTCAGCTGGAGTCGGGGGGGCGGGGGGGAGCCAAAGTCAGGAGACTGAACTCCACAGACAAGTAATAGACAGTTTTAGCTCATAAACCAATGCTCAGCTCCTTTCCAACAGAGCTGCAGAAGACTGTTAAGCTTCTATAGTGAAGGCTGAAGAACTGGGAATTTCAGTGTCTTCATTTCCAGACACCACATATTCTACCCATTTTAAGTAGCATAGCCACAGAAATGCAGACTATTATATGGAGTCCTGGTAACCCTAACTTAGCTAAGTCAGGCAGAATTCGACTAGTTGACTAAAACTCTATGCAGAGCTAAGTCTCTGGCTCACTATTATGAGTTACCCAGTACTTCAACAGCTTTAATTCTATTATTTGCCATGAGTCACTTTAGTTAACTATTCAGCAAGCAGCAGAAACAGTGAATCACCCTATATTTTCCCAGAGAAACTTCATAAATGAGACATTCCATCTCAGAAGAAGTTATTGAAATATTTTATTATGAAGCAAACTATTTTGGTGCTGTAAATAAGTAACAATGATTCAGTTCACCAAACAAAGCCTTCACTTTTTCATGATGATCTGCACTTGTGAATGATAAAGATGGTACATTGCTGTGCTCATCCACATTTAATTTACTCTGCCTAAACTAGCTACCAAGACGGGAAAGGAAGCAAAATAATTCCTGCTCTTCAACAAGATTTTAACCCGAATTTACGCCTTTCCCTTTTTTATTTTAAGTGTTCCCCAAGGCGGAGGTGATTCAATAATTACCTCAGACTTCAACATGAAAGTAGAGACTTTATGACAATTATGTCAATTAAATAAGCCAGCGTCTTCAGATATCTTGATTATAATGAGATGCTAAATTTCAAGCTAATTTAAACTACAATCAGTCTGTATTTACATCACAGATGAGTGCTAGATAGGAACTTCAATTAATTCGTGTATATTGTTTGAGAGACTAATTATGACTGTCAGGCACAGTGCTAGACAATAGCTAACAGTTGGTAAACAAACTGATTTTTAAAACAATAATTTTTGTCAATAGTAATCTCATTCATGCAGTGTAAGGACTCCCCCCCCATCAATGAGACAAACAAAAAGAAAAAGAAAAAACTTGTCTTGGTTAAAAAAAATCCTAAACCTTGTTTTAGCTTCTTATATTTCTTGAAGATCTTCAGAACTACTAACCTTGGGATGTGTCTGATTGTTGATTAAATTTGTATTTAATCCTTCAATCTTGACTGGCATAACAAGACATTAAACACTGAGTATCTCTCATGCCATAGCTCAATACATCATAGGTAAAACCCTGACTCCATTAAATCAGTGGTAAAACTTCCATTCACTTCAATGGAGCCAGGATTTCACCCCAAGTGTTTGCCCAGGATATGGCTTCCCAGAAATGTTTTCTCCTCAGTGTTAACGGATTATGGCCCATTTCTGATTTGTTGGCAGGATGCTTCTAAGTAATTCAGTTCTGTTTTGGCAATTAGGCAATTTGGATTTTCAATAAATAAAAAGCCACCTGTAATTCTACTTTATTGACATATGACTTTCCTAAACACTCTGTGATGTTGCACTCCATATAATTTTATGAAAATATGCTAATGAGTGTGAATATAATGTAACTGGAATATGCTTCATGCAAAAGGTCTCTTGTAAGGTATCATTACAAAGCTTATAATCGACTGCATGTGGTCACCCTATTTGTATAAATGTAGAAATATGAAATATGAAATATAACTCTGTGGTCCCATTGTAATTATGCAAAGTGTGGGCCATTAATGGTGGTTTGGAATCTTGATGGCTCCCATCACCTAGGACAATTGGTTGTAATTGGCTCTGTTTATTTGCAAGCCTTCCTGTGAGTCAGGCCAGGAAAAATGAAGGCTTGGGGTCTCACAGGACATGTGACCATGTCACCTGGTCCTGGAATCCATCTTAAACCTGGTGCTTTTCCATTTAGAAGGAGGGGTGGGGACTCAGAGAGACAAAAGATTCCCACCTTGTGCCAAAGCTATATAAGAGGGTGGAACAGAACAAAGGAGGTTCCAGTCATGAGAAATCCCCTAGTTACCATCTGAGCTGGTACTAACAAGAACTGTACCGGGGGAAAGGACTGGGCCCAGACTAGGAAGGAGTCCAGTCTGTGAAAGAAGCTTATTGGAACATCTCTGAGGGTGAGATTTTATCTGTAAACAGTTTCTTTATGTATTAGGCTTAGACTTGCGTGCTTTGTTTTATTTTGCTTGGTAACTTACTTTGTTCTGTCTTATTACTTGGAACCACTTAAATCCTACTTTTATACTTAATAAAATCACTTTTGCTTAATAATTAACCTAGAGTAAGTAATTAATACCTGGGGGAGCAAACATCTGTGCATATCTCTCTATCAGTGTTATAGAGGGTGGACAGTTTATGAGTTTACCCTGTATAAGCGTTATACAGAGTAAAACAGATTCATTTGGGGTTTGGATCCCATTGGGAGCTGGGTGTCTGGGTGCTGGCAACAGGAGCACTTCTTAAGCTGTTTTCAGTTAAGTCTGCAGCTTTGGGGTGCGTGGTTGAGACCCTGGGTCTGTGCTGGAGCAGACTGGCGTGTCTGGCTCAACAAGGCAGGGTTCTGGAGGCCCAAACTGGCAGAGAAAACGAACTCAGAGGTAGTCTCAGCACATCACGTGACAGTCCCAAGGGGGTTTCTGTGATTGAACCCGTCTCTCTCTCTCTCTCTCTCTCTCTCTCTCACACACCCCTTTTCTTTTCAATAGACGTACCAATCAACTACTTCCTCTCTTTAGTCAAATGTCATTATCTATATTTACAAAGAAGAAAAGGAGCTAAAACATTTAAAAACACACAAATTCAACACAGTGCAAGATCTTACCCACACTCGGAGCTTGTGGAAATGTACAAAAGAGCTGTCAAGGCATTCAGTGTCAAAATGGGTACATCATCCTTTTGAATGTGGTTGAAAAAGACGACCTTATTGTTGTAAAGAATTAAGAACGACAAAAAGCACACTCCTGCATTTAGGGAGGCAGAGTAGGGAATAACTGGAATGAAAAGGGAGTGCTTAAAAGTTCAGTTCTGCAGACTCTTCCATGATTCATTGACTTGAACAATGATTTACCACTGTGAAATATGGCCACAGAAATGATTTTCTCTTATATATTGTTAAAGCAAGAAGTAAAATTTACTGACAAACACCTACGGGCAAACCCTATGTTTCTCCATGGATATAAACTTCTTGGGGGGGAATCAAATTCAGTTTAAAATTCAAATTAAATGTAACAGAGTATACACAATTACGTAGGTTCAGTCAAGATGTGAGAGGCCCAGAATACTGAGCCCAGTACACATTGGGTATTTAAGCAGTGCTGAGCGACTACTCATTCCGTAGAGAGACGACCACTACATTCAGTTATGACCCTCATTTCTGAATCATATTGGCTTGATATAAAGGGCTCCATGATAGCCTCAAACATAACATCCACACCAGAGATGACACAATGTCTCTCATGGATGACTCTTCATTCTTCTTCCAGCTGCTGGTTAAACACCTGATCCAATGGCCATTCAAGTTAATGGGAGCCTTTGACTGGATGAGGGTCCACAAGCAGTAAGAGTCATCTTCTCTTATAACTCTCAAGTATTCCCGACTTCCCCTATTACCCACAAAGTATCCTGATCCTGTTCCTTGCAGCATGCAAAGACATCCTCAGAGCAGCAATTTTAAACAAACGAAACCTTAATTTTTTTTTTAAAACACAAAACACAATCCTGCCCCCACCCCCCCTCCCAATTTTTGGTTGGGATGTTCAGAAAAAAAATCTTGGAAACTAATTTTTCAAAATTTTCCGTGTAAAAATAACTGGCATTTTACACAAAAAGCGATACAAAGGAAGTAAGCATTCACCAGCTGGTAAAGCCAGTGACTGTGGTATATATTCATATATTTTTTGTGTATTTTTATTACCTAAATATAATGGTATGCCTAATCCTGCATGTGAACAGTGTTTTAGATACAGATAATATTATCATGCCCTATACAGATTTAGAA
Organism: Natator depressus; assembly: GCF_965152275.1. NCBI lineage: Eukaryota > Metazoa > Chordata > Testudines > Cheloniidae > Natator > Natator depressus. The sequence continues at coordinate 241,710,554 of NC_134235.1, read as the reverse complement.
AGGAAAACAAAAAGCACATAAATTCTATTTTGACAAGAGGACTACAGAGCAATATTTTTAGACTCACATGCACCATGACGTCTCAGCAACGAACAAGGGATGTTGCAAAATATTTGTGAGTTGAAACAGCAAAGTATTTGCACTCTAAATTCCTGACTCATTAAATTCTCAAATTGCTCAGCTTAATTCTTCCACACAGTTAACCATTTTTTTTTGCTTTATGCAGTTTACCTAGAATAAAAATGCCTCCTCTTTCTCTTGCTGTGTTTTTGTTGCATGAGTCCTACAGATATTTCCATAACAAAGTTTACTATTGCAGTTTACATTGCGTCATTCATTATTTGCTTTCTGCTCAGCCTCTTTATTAGCACAGGATCTGTAGTACCAGATCACACCGATGGGCCATTTAGATCCGTATCCTGTCTCTGACAGTGACCAATAACAAATATTCAGTGGGTAAATACAGAATAACCTGCTTACGTGGAATTTTCTTCCTAACACCTTCCACTACCAGCTGCCCCAAGTTCTGGCTCTCTGTTTGTACAACAGCTAGCACAATACGGCTAGGGCTCCTCACCGTTATGATGTGGGGGTGAGAGGAAAGAGAGAGAAGAATCAGAAGCTCAGACATTAGCATTTATACCCCTAATCTTGTATTTTACCTACAATAGTTTATGCACCTTTCTACTGACCTCACTGGGTTTTATTTCCATTTTCTGAAGAATACTTCAATTAGCCTCATGAATATTTAATATTGGTGGGATTTTTTTTAGTTTGTTTAGATATTTTTGTAATCTTACTTCCTTTTTCATTTTAGGATATGCACACCTTCTGTGACTCCACAAGTGACTGTCCTCAGGAGTTAGATGCCCAAATTAATCTAAATGCAGCTTTGAATGGAGGCCTGACAGAATCCAAGGTTTTATGCAAGTAGATGGCACATTTGCCACTAGGCTTAGACTGACTGAACTATACGATACTAACAAGGCCTTGTCACAGATCTGCTACGTAACTGCCCATCAGACTGTGGCTAGATTAGCTGGCGTGCCCACATTTCTTCGGCTTTGTCTATACTGGCAAGTGAATGACAAAACTTTTGTCGTTCAGATGTGTTAAAAAACCAACCCCTCCCCTCAAAAGACAAAAGCTTTGTCAAGGAAAAGCACCAGTGTGAACAGTGCTTTGTCGGTAAGAGCACTCTCCTGCCAACAAAACTACCACCACTCATTTGGGGCGGGGGGAAGGGGGAGGGAATTTTTTGTTGGTGGAAGAGCTCGCCGACAAACAGCAGCTACTTTGTAGCGGCACAGCCGTGTCGCTAAAAGCTGCATAGTGTAGACAAAGCCTCAATTTCACTGAGCACAACTGCTGTTCAAAACATTTCAAATACAATAGTGAGAAATTCAATGATTCCTAGCCCTTGGCCCTCCCCAAAATCGTTCTAAATGTTCAGCTGTCCGACCATGTGTAACATGGCCTTGAGGCTGCAAAGCAATTGATGACATCTAAGTCATATGAATGAGCAATATTGAATGTAATGCTTTAATGGCTATTTTTTTTAACTCTTCCTCCAAGCAGACACAAAAGCTTAACTATCCAAACCTCCAAAATGTAATGCACATTTCATAACATGCTCCTGACATAAGCAGTGCACTGAACAAGATGTTTGCACACAAGCTTATGAGTGTAAGAACCAAACGCAGGGAAGCTGCTCTGCATTATATAAAGGAGGTGTTACAGTAGCACCTACAATGTCTGACTGCACTCTGCTCTCATGGGGGCTCAGTCTCCAAAACTCAAGCAAGTTGAGGAAATACCACGAGCCAAAACAAGATTTAAACCTTAAAAACTTGTGAGCTAAGTTCTTGGCGGTGTTTAATAAATTAAATAATGGCAACATGAGTTGTGCATACACATCTGAGGGAAGAATTTGGTGCTAAAGCAGCTTTCAGATTCTCACATAATTGAAAATGTACCCTAAATCGAATTAACCAGTTCTAGTCACAGTCATAAAAATGTGCTTTAATGTACAGGGTTTTGTTTTGCTTTATTTCTTTGGGTCCACAAAACACACAAGTAAGAAATCAATGAGAGTTCCACACATAAAAAAGATTCAGCAATGAAACAATAATGCCATATTCAATCACAGCTATCGTAGAGTCTAATCTTCAATGATTCAGCCTACTGCCATGTTCCATTCCTCCTCCCTTCTTCCTGTTTGGAAAACAGTGGAATCTCTATCAGCTGGTTATACATGACCAGCAAAAAAGCCTGGCAACTCCATAACTTAACTAAACTGATTTTATTTCTTTGAATTCTACTGTTGTTGACATGGGGCATGATGAGGGGAGAGAGGAGGGATTTGCTCCTCCATTTATTACAAGAGTAAAGAAGATTCTCAGGCAGTTGGGGATTTGTGTGTTTGCTTGATTAGGTTTTGGAGTGAAAGGGCACTGAATATAGGGGGTGTAGAGTTACTAATCTATCTATCTTAAACTGATATAAACCAGGTATAAACTGATTTTAAAAAGTATTCACTCTAGGAGTTTGTACTAGTTTAATAAAAACAATCTGAAAATATAACTGTTAAATCACAGCTAAATTGTTATGTAGACAAGGCCCAAGATTGTAAGAACAAAACAAGATGCATTGTATAAAAAGTCAGAGGACATGAAATTAGTCACTGAAACATTAATGTTGATCATTCTTCAGTACAGCAACCCAAGGCAACACCTTTGTGATTTCTGCCCTGTTATGTGTCCTGCCTCATATTCTTACTGCTCCCCAGTTAATATGAAGTTTTTCAATTTTACATCTCATTTATTTTACTACTATTAGCAAAGTCTCTCTCTGACACCTGCTATGAAAGGCAAATGCAGCTGCTGCTTGTCAAAGCCTGTTCTGGACCCCCGAGTATACGCCTTGACCAAGCATGCATATTCTGGTATTCCTTCCACTCCTCACTGCTTTTGCTCTACTGCTAAAAAAAAAAAAAAAAAAGGGCAAAAACAAAACCACAAGTTCTTTATCAGCTGGCTCAACAGAGGTTTGCAAGGATTTAAAAAAATAAAAGCCCAATTAATTCATACAGCCATTACTGATCTGATTATCCGTCTTCAGTGTTACCATTGAAATACGGGAGGAAAAATCCACTTATTTTGATTGAAGTTTACAGAAGACTTGAAATGAGTCTACCCGGAAAAAAAAAAAACTCCTAAGTTTCGTCTTGGGACATATCCATTTGAAATAAATTTGGACAATGATATTTTTTGGATGACTTGTGCTTTTTGTAGTATTTGATATTATCCCATTACTTCCACAGTCTGGAAGACCAAAAAGTCATCAGATACACAGAAAGGCAGCAGCCTTTATTATCCAATGGTAATGTCACTCCTTGATCGTCCAACAGGGATCAACTCTGCACGCAGCAGCCCACTTTGCCAAGTTCAGACCTCCCAGTTCTTACACTGAATGATAGAGGACAAGTTTCCTTTAGCAATTATTTGCTCCATTAAAGCTGAATCCTGTAGCCCTTACTCATGTATTACACAGTCAGAATTCCCCTAAGTAAGGCAAGGAAGACTTACCCTTAAAGCACACTTTATAGGCACCCATCATACATACCAAATACTATCTGTTAATTGTACTCTGTGATCCAGAAACAGAAATTGTATTCTGTGATCCAGTCTGCTGGGCTTAAGTCCTATTCTTTCTGGCAGGGAATTGCTACTGTCAAATTTTTGTACCCTTTGACCTCTGCTGACGGCTGGCCTTCCTGTTGACCTCATTGAGCTGTTTTCCTACCGCTATCGGGTTCAGTCATGCCTCTGGAAACTCCTACACTCTACTTTCTAGAGCTGAGTTTAGTTTATATTTTTTCCTAAGGGTCACAGAAATCTAGTTTTCTTTTCCACAACTGGACCTTCTCATGTTTCCCTGATGTAACGTACTCTTCACTGCAACTTTCAGTATCCGTGCTAGCTTTACTTTTTCTTTCCTTCCCCTCCACCCCCCCCCTTTTCCTTCACAAACATCTGTTCTGAAAATTAAAGGTTAGAAGCCAAATGAGAGGTTGAGCGACCCTGGATTTACTCCAGAGACTGCAAATGAAACCATTATACAGCTATGTATGAAAATGAAGGGAAAAACCCCAAACCATTCCTTCACTTCCCTCTTGAACAGTGAATCCGTATTACAAGGCTTTGTTCTAAAGCTAACCCTGTTCGAATGGTAACACGCTTTAGCTCTGAACTCAGTTCAAGTCCACTAGACACGCACACTCTAAAGACACAACCGTTCCTAACACACACAAGTTACAGAGAGAACGCATTGTATAAAACAAGGACATGTCTGCCATTTGACACATTTTGAAAACATGGCTTTGTCTTGGATAGCAAACCTAACAGACATCTTTTGTATTCAGGTACAGATTCAGAGATCTGAACAGAAAAAGAAAGTACAGCTTTAAACTGCAGAGAATTTTGCAACCGACGACTGTTTGAACCCTAAGACTGGAAAATATCTCAAATTCAAGTCTGCTTTTTGAAAACAAATACTTCGTTATTCCTCTGCAAACTAACCTCGCCTAATTTTTTTGGCTAGCCCATTAACCAGCATACCCTACATCTGCCAGTTCCAGTCAAATTAACACAGAGCCCCATGACAGAGACGGAGATTAAACATGGAAACTGGCATGAACACAGAAATGATCGTGTTTTTTTTAAAAAAGGACTGTGGGTAACTTATAGGAGTTAGTTGTCAAATTAGGCACCTTTCCTTCTTTTTCTTCACTGTTATGGTAGACTAAAGCCTGTAACTACACTTTGAAGAATGATTACAGTGGCTAATTTCAACACTTTTCATCTATGGGGCTGTGCTTCATCTGAACTTGGCCTGCGGTCTCAGCTGTCCCCCTGGGACATCATAAGATGAGTAGATATGATTCATCACCAATTTTTAGTGGGAAGGGTTTGCATGCTGGCAAAAAGAATAATTCTTTTTAAAAAGCCCAGACCCAACACAGAGTAAACCATTTCTGACCCCAAATTGGCTTGCTATCCAGGCCACTGATGAAGGTCATTGATGAAGCAAAAGGTATAGACATATGCACTGCAGTTACAACCCTAATACTGCACATTTTTCCTGTAGATAATTAATTGAACTGCAGTCCCTTTAACTTTTCACACACACAAAAAAGCGCTTCTGAAAACATAAAAGTCTATTAAATCTTTTTAGAAATCATTCCCATAACATTATGCAGTAGGCAAAGCTGTAAAGATTTACTACGGAAATTAATGTAGGGTAATGTGTTGACAATAAAATTCCTCTCTAAAATGGGGACTTCTCTGACTTCTGTGTAAAAAATAAATTAATGTTGAAGGGTGCAGTAGGAAGGAGGAGGCTTGGTCAAGTCACAAGGTTTAACACTATGGTTTTTTTAAAAAATGGCCAAGGAGCTTTCATTTCTGCAAACCACTAATTCAAGATTTTCATAGCACTGAGGCTGCAACATCTAACTGTGTGCTGGAAAAGACAAAAGTTCACTTTGGGATCTGATTTCACTTGGTGCAATCCTCTTGTCAGTTTAAGAGTGCTTTTTAACAATTTAGCTTAATTTGGTAGGGAAACACCTTAAATTGCACTCTTAAATCAACAATACATGGAGTTTGCACTAAATTAACATCTGTTCCTAAACCAATTTAGTTAAAGTTGGTACAACTTGTACACAGACACAGCCTTAACGTTATTAAAGCCTAACATACGGTGGGGTATCTTTTTGGGTCACGTGTCCGTTACTTCAGATGCTTTGCTCATGCCTACCTCCCCTCCCCCCAACTGCTATTATGGATATTTGCATGGACAAAAGATGTTAATTAATTCCCCTGCTTACCTCCTACCAGGAATCATGATCCTCAGTATGTGCTAAAATTATTTGTAAAGCAACTAATTATGATATTATGAGAAGCTTCTTCACGGGGTGTAATAAACTGGGGCAGATGAAATTTTTAAAATCCTGTATTCATGTAGGTGCCACTGGTAATAGCTAACTAGGTCAGAAAAATACAGAAATGCATGACAAGAGTTTTCTCCAAATGGAATACTCTTTTTTTTGAGGCATCGGCAACTCTTCAGGCAAATGCCACCAATCAAGCTAATTTTCACTACTTCCCATACACTGAACACAATCATAATTGATATTCAGAAACCTGGTGTTCACTCTGAGGAATGAAGTGTGAACATTAGCTATGGCATGTGAACAAATGTGCTCCAAGGCATTCATGAACTACACAGTGGTAGACACCAGCAAATACCCTCAGCCCCCAGCCTTACACCCCAGGAATGTGCCATCTTACACTGCTCAAGATCTTCTCTTGAACAATGCAAGCTCATTCATTAGTTCGCCACTTCGTCAAAGGATAGTGGACATGCATCAGCCTTTGTAACCTGAGCAGATTCCCCAAGCACTTTAGACAAACTGACTGGTTAAGATCAAACGTTAAAATAAGTTTATTAAATACAGAAAGATAGATGTTAAATGATTAAAAGTGGTAGGCATAAAGATCAGAGATAGTTACCTAAGAAAATAAAAAGTAAATATGCATTCTAATGCTAAATTTCCAGACTAAGCAAGATTTGAATTAAATGGCTTTTTTCACCCCATCTACCTGGATGTTGCAGGTAGTTTACAGTTCTTAATACACAGGCTGGAATTTCCTTCTCAGCCTGGGACCAGTCTCCTCAGTTCAAAGTCTTTGTCTTCCCAGCGTTCTTGTTGCCTTCAGAGTAGGTGGGGGAGGAAAGAGGTGGCCTCATGATGCCACTGTCCCTTATTTTACACCAGGGGTGGGCAAACTACTGCCCAGAGGCCGCATGCACCCTCCAGATGTTTTTAAATGGCCATTGAACTCCCACCAAGGAGCGTGGCCTGGGGCTTGCCACACTCCGGCACTCCAGCCAGGGAGCAGGGTTGGGGGCTTGCCCTGCTCCGTGAGGCTTCTGGAAGCAGCGGCATGTCCCCTCTCTGGCTCCTACATGTAGGGGCCGCCAGGGGGCGGAGGCAGCATGCAGAGCCCCAAGCGCTGCCCCACTGGCTGGGAAACGCAGCCAAAGGGAGCTGCAGGGGCGACATCTGTGGACGGGGCAGTGTGCAGAGCTGCCTGGCCACACCTCCACATAGGAGCTGGAGGGGGGACATGCCGTTGCTTCTGGGAGCTGCTTGAGGTAAGCACTGCCCGGAGCTTGCACCCATGACCCCTTCCATGCCCCAACTCCCTGTCCCAGCCCTGATCCCCCTCCCACCCTCTGAATCTCTTGGTCCCAGCCCGGAGCACTCTCCTGCATCCCCAACCCCTCATCCCCAGCCCTACCCCAGAGCCTGCACCCCCAGCTGGAACCTTTGCCCCCTCTTGCACCCCAACCCGCAGTTTCATGAGCATTCATGGCCCGCCATACAATTTTCATACCCAGATGTGGCTCTTGGGCCAAAAAGTTTGCCCACCCCTGTTTTATACTCTCGTTCATATCCCAGGGATGATACAGGCCCAGACATGTCCTGGTGGGCTTTGCTGAGTCACAGAGTTGAGCAATCCCCACTGTGTGGTGCATATGCAACTGGGTCATAAAGTTGAGCAGACCTCATGGTGTGGTGCCTGCACAACTGTCTCTTACAGAACTGTAAAACTCTTGTTTAAAAATTCCCCTGCTGGTCAGTGATGGTCACTTAACGCCCATCTAGGTATGGGACACCACCTTTGCCATCACTGAAGAGCGAACAGTGGGCTTCTCCCGGACACATAACATATTTCAACAACCACCATATAGCAAAATCTCAAACACTAATGATAAACATGTTTTCACAGAACAATGAGTTTCAACAGAGCACGAACTTTCATATGGTATCTTACATGGCATGTTTTATACAAATGATGAATATGGGGGTTACAGGGTGTTACTTTGAGGTCCAGTGCATCACAGGATGACATTACATTTCCCAGATTTTATGGAAGTGTACAGTTTAACCTTGTAGCTATTCTGCATGGCTCTGGGAGCAGGAACACCCATCTAGTACATTAGCACAATGGTACTGGAAACAAATAATAGTCAACACTTAGAGATTAACTTGGTATCTAGTACATTTAAAATAAAAAGTAGTTTCAGGAGTTACACCAGCTACTGTCTCCACCTCAAAATTCTTAGGATTTTACAGCTACGTTTTCCTGGTTTTCAGTGAGGTTTTACTTCATCCCCTACTGCTGTACAAAAGACCCACACAAACAGGAAACTCATTTGGGGCCACATCATGGCTGGTCCTTGCTCTGGTGTGGGCTAAGGGAGTAAGGAGCCTTCCCCTGCTTTACATGGCTTGTGTAAAGGGACCTTCTGCAATTACAGTCCGTTGCATTCAGGAAACCACAGGATATGCACAGCACCTCAAAATGGGAGGAGAGGGGAAGAGGGCAGGCAAGAACCCCATCCTTTTTACACTGGCCCCTGAAGTAGCCTGGGTGCACGGAATAAAAGTTGCAGAATCCTAAAGGGTGCTGCAGCCTACCATACCCCGAAGACAAAATCCTAATAGCCTTTAGGAGACCACAAGTCACAATAAGATACAATGGCCTTTAGCCTGCTCTAACTTGTCCAGAAGCTGGTTGGTCTTCACCCAGCCCCAGGACAGAATGAGGCAGAGGTGTTTTGCCACCAAGATGCACTCCAGTTATGCATCCAACTGCAGCAGCAAGTGCTGCTTCAGAGAAGTTTAGGAGTGAGCCCATGATACAGCACTGACCGATGTTACGGTGAAACTGACTGTACACAAAGGGTAGTATTCTCAAAAGAGTCTATGTAACATAGGAGCACAAACAACACTGAAAGATAAGGGGGCTTGTACTCCACTATCACATAGCGCTTTTGAAAAATCTCACTCAAGATGGTGTCAAGTACTCGAAGTAAACAACGTTGGGGAAGAGAGAATAAGTATTATTTTCTCAGATTTCCTGCAGTTATAATAATCTCTGCTACTTGTAACAGTTGTGCTGTAGGTAAAAACAATTCAAACTGGAGTGTGATGTTTCAGTTAACGCTGTTCCTTTAATAGACCTCCAAAAGGAATCATCTAACACATTCCTCAAGGAAATCCGCAGCTACTGCACTATCATTAACCAACCACTCCATTCAGAAAACCCCAGTCAACATTTTAAATCCATCTTTCCGCTCTGAACTGACTTTAGAATGGTATTTTTGGAAGTATGGGTGAGAAAAGAAAGGGGCATAACTACTTTACTCATGGAGGTGAGGCAGGATGAAACAAGGAATAAAGTGTAATGATTTAATTGAGGAGCACAAATAATGAGGTTCATAAAGGGAGACTAATGAAATACAATAAAAGGAATTTCCTAAAAAAATTGGGATGGGATTGTAAAGAACACTTACTGTACCCATTTATCTCCAGATCTGCTACAAGATATGACTCCTAACATTAATTAAATGAAGACGGGCCGCGATTTTGCCATCTAATCCTACTTTTTATGGAAAAAATGGTTAAGATTTTTTACTGCCTCTTACAGAATATTAGGCACTAAATTGTCCAAAAACTCTCTCTCCTCAAGAAACACAAAGATCTTCTATCGATCCAGTTTGAGTGTCTTAGATACCATGCAGAAGACTCGCTTTTATATGAGATCTTGGATATAGACTACTCTTCAAACTTCAAAGATTAGTATAATCCAAAGACATCACTATGCCTTTTTCAAACATTTCAATGTTTGAAAAAGGCATAGCTTTCGAGGCTACAGAGTAGACAACAATTGTTATTAATAATATTATAATGTTCTTTTGGCCTGGTAAAGCCTGTTTTCTTTGGGGGGTTTAAGTATTTGTGAATTGTGTCAGTTAAAGACCACTGGAATCTATTTTAATTGGCCAAACCAGATAGTCTCTACGCAAAAGAATAAATGGACACAAATCAGACGTCAAGAATTATAACATTCAAAAACCAGTCGGAGAACACTTCCACGTCCCTGGACACTCAATTACAGACCTAAAAGTCGCAATTATTCAACAAAAAAAACTTCAAAAAAAGACTCCAACGAGAAACTGCAGAACTGGAATTCATTTGCAAACTGGACACCATTAAGTTAGGCTTGAATAAAGACTGGGAGTGGATGAGTCATTACACAAACTAAAAACTATTTCCCCATGCTAATTTTCCCCTACTGACAGGTTTCAGAGTAGCAGCCGTTTTAGTTTGTATTTGCAAAAAGAAAAGGAGTACTTGTGGCACCTTAGAGACTAACCAATTTATTTGAGCATAAGCTTATGCTCAAATAAATTGGTTAGTCTCTAAGGTGCCACAAGTACTCCTTTTCTTTTTTCCCCTACTGTTACTCACACCTTCTTGTCAACTGTTTGAAATGGGCCATCCTGATTATCACTACAAAAGTTTTTTTTCTTCTGCTGATAATAGCCCACCTTAATCGATTAGTCTCCTATGGCAACCCTCATTTTTTTCATGTTCTCTGTATATATATCTATATATCTATCTTCCTACTGTATTTTCCACTGCATGCATCTGATGAAGTGGGCTTTAGCCCACGAAAGCTTATGCTCAAATAAATTTGTTAGTCTCCAAGGTGCCACAAGTACTCCTTGTTCTTTTTAATGACTGAAACGCTCTTCTATCCCATCCAGTGTGTCTCAGTCATGATCTGGAAGGATCGCTTGATTAGGGAATTTACCTTCCATGCCCATTCAGTCCTTTGACTTTCTGTTGATAACATCAATAAGAGTGCCAATTACTCCAACGGGATTCTATATATGGACACTAGGGACCACACTGAGAGCACCAACTCACTTCACATTGGCCCTACACACATCCAGTATAGTGATTTGCCACCACTTGGAAAGAGCATCTGCATGTGCATACATCAACATACATGTATGTGTGGACAAGGATTTCTTCTGCACTGTGGCTAAAATTAAATTTAAATCCCCTTGAAAGTATCCAAGAGGAGACACAAGTTTCAGATTCCAAAGGGTACAAAGCACTGTGGGGTTGGATGAAAGAAAGATGCAAGACCAATCTCTCTCTCAGAGCCCTCTGCCAGCAAATCTACAAAGCATCATAAATAGCTTACTCTATCTACTTTTGTGCCCTCATTATCATAGTATCAGAGCAACTCACAGTCATCCATGGATTTTATCTGTGCAATGCCCTGTGAGGGAGGGAAGCACAATCTCCATTTTACAGATGGGAAACTGAGATTAACTGGATAGATTAAACCCAACATAAGAAGAAAGTGGCTGCGACAGGAATTAAATCCAGGTTTAATAAGTCCTAGTCCAGTGCTCTGTCCAATAGATCATCCTTCTTACTTGGTAAGTTACTGCTGTAAATGTCCTACACTCACTATGGAAATAATGGTGAAAAAGATGGAGACAAAACAGGATTAAAATGGTGGCTCCAGGAGGGCATAGTAAAGGAAACCCAAGACTTCATCCATATCAGCCCACATTGGGTACCTGAATATTCTAGACTGTAGGGTATTTTGTTACTCTGAAATTATTTTAAATAGAGGCATTCATTCCAAAAAAAGTACAAAAATAAAAAATCCATAAAGAATTCTACGATGTATTTTCTGTGCCTGTACATCCAACAGATTGATGGAATTTTTATACTCTATTGGGCCAATCAATGATCCATGAACTAACAACTTCTGTAATCAGGCCTTAAAACAATAAGAGTTTCCTTTGGAGCCATTACATACTAATAACACCCATCTTAAGTGGTCTATAATTGTAAATGTACATGTGGTAATAAATGTTGTAGTGTCATTTTATTTAAAATACACTTTTTACCAATTGTTAATTACTGATACTTTGTGTTTAATTTTATTTTGCATTTTTATATTTTTGGCAGGGACGCAAAACCACAGATAGGCCCCCTCCTCCAACACCCGTATAAATCTAAACAATAAAAAAATAAGGTAAGTTGTGAGAGGGATGATATGAGGAAAGCAATGTTAAAAGTCTGCATTTATTGACAATGGACAACAAACCTCACTAATTTACATTTCCTAATTTCAAGAGAAGAAGTTAATGCCTGATTCTGGTAAACAATGTACTGTAGTGCAAAAGGTACATTGACAGGTACTGCTTGCCCTAAAAATGTTGAAAGAAATTAAGGCATGTAATAGTTCAACCAAGTTTACATTCAATGCCCTGTCCAGTACATTCACAGATTTTATTTTGAGTTTTTCCATGTTCCTCTACTAACAGTCAGCCTGGCCAACACTGGGTGATATGGGACCAACATTATCACAAGTTTGAATTTATTAGTGTGGCTGGGTATAACAGAGAGCGTACCAGTTCCGGAAAGAATATTTTCCAGTGGACACTATTCCATATCACATTTTTCTGTTTCAGGGGCTTTATTTTATTGAGAGAAATATTCAGATTAGAGGAATATTTACCAGTAGGATATCAGCAACATTACAGTACAATTGAGTTGCAGAAGGAAAAAATGATAAATACATCAGTGCACTATTATATTCTATTCATCATATAGACCTAGAAACAGACTGTGTTCTGTCAAACTTCTCTCTTCTCTTCCATAAAGAAATAAACCAGCCATAGAACTTCAAAACAATTTTTTAAAGTTAAAAATCATCTATCATGAAACAACTGAGTTCTAAGTCTAACCTTATCAAGGTCAAGATAAAATATATTTATATAGAGAAAAGCACAAATAAATGACACAGCAAGATAATTCAATAACGTGTAACATGCAGAAAAAGAAAAAGGAAAATAATGCTATTCCAGATTAAATTCTCCCTTTCTCTTTGTTTTGGAATCCCTATTCATTCCCTATATCCCATCTCCATGCCATATCATGAGGTCTTACACTTGAGCTTACTATCTAAGTAAGTTTACACATCAGGGCCCAGACCTGGTCTTCCCATGTACCATTAAAACAGCACACACTTCTGGTATGGTGTTTAGATAAACAGTGACAATAGTTGTCTCTATTTTGAATGGTCATTATTTTATGTGTATAAAGAAAAGGAAGAATAGCCCATGGGTTAGAGCACTAATCTAAGGTTCAAGAGAGCAGGGTTCAGTTCCTTCTCAACCCAGACTTCTTGTCTGACCTTGGGAAGTCATTTAGTCTTTCTGTGCCTCAGTTCCCCATCTGTGAAATGGGGATAACAGCACTTTATCTCACAGAGGTGTTGTGAGAATACATATATGAACGACTATAAGGCACTCAGATGCTATGGAAATGTGTGCATATAAGTACCTAATACAGATTAAACAATACTGTGTTTTTAATTGAACACACCTTTCCCACTGCAAAGCGTATTTGCTTTTTGGGTTACTGGATTTTAGTTATTCAAATTGAAATAACTGTTGTATCACCAGTAAGAAGAATAAATCCACACACTAAGAAGCATGTTTGTCTAGTTACAACAATAGGAATTAGAAGTGTTTCATGTTGTTAAACTAAACTAAGAAGCTACAGAACAACTGACAACATAAGGGAGTAATGGTCCAATATTCAAACTGCAAAAAATCCAGGATGTAATTATTACAAGCAAAGGTTCAGCTCAGCATGGAAACTAAGCACCTTACCTGAATAAATCACAGTTAACAAGCTGAATGTGCCCTTGCAGTCATCACCAAACTGGACTACAGTACAGTATGTCTGACACTAGTCTCTATAATTTCACCTCAACTACAGTTGAGTGTCTTGCTGAAATTAGGTTCATTAATAATCCACAATAAGACTACACACAATATACATTTTCTTGCTTACCCCAAAGCCACAAACATGAGGTGATAAGAAGTTGTGAAATACCCTCAATTCATAAGTAAGGCAGAGAATTTCTTTAGGCAAGTTTAAGATCAACTAAAAAGAATGGTGCTGGTTCCATTCATCTCCTAGGAACATAAACCATTTGATGTACTCTACAGTAATAGGGGAATACTACTTACAAGTTTCCAGTGTAAGAACATGGAGCACAAATCAAAAGCAGGTTTTCCCCAGCGATAATACTTTCAAGTCTTTTCTGGTTGTGAAACATTTTTAAAATAATGCTCTCAGACCTCTCACTCAGATAGTAAAAGAACAAAGAAACATTCGCCAACCACTACCACGGGAGCAGCTAGGGAGTAAACTGGAAGCCTAAATCTGGTTCAGTCCACAGATCAGGGAAGGGACGGCACAGAGAGTAATGATTTAGATTATTACACCTACAGAATAAAGTGACAATAAAGCCCTGGGTCTGCGAAATAGAACAGTGATTTCTTAAAAGATTTAGGGCCAGATCTCCAGCTGGTGTAAACTGGTGACATGTCCCGGACTTCAATAGAATTATATCAATTTACCCCATTGCGGATATGGTCCCTAGGCTGAAAAATACAGTGCCATTTGAGAAATAAATATCAAGATTTACTCCATTTTTCTTACGAGGATAAACTTGCAGCGTACACTGGATCTGACCAGGATGATGTTGAAAAGATTTAAACCATTTTGAACCTCTGTCACTGAAGACAGGAAATGGATTTCTGTTGAATCACTATGGCCGCAGCCTCTGTAAAGTGCTTTTGAGATGTCTGTACACCTAAATCATAACAAATATGAATCCTGATTAATTAGTATGAAAATTAGGTTGCAAACAAAAGTAATAAAGATGAGAATTCTCTGCTGACTCAGTAAGCAGACAATCAAGCTTCAACTACTTCGATTCTTCATTAAAGGGATCTGAATTACACTTGCACATATAAATGTATTCTACTTTAAGATTCTCACTCCACATTAATATTACTTCAAGGACTGAGATCACAGTAATCTAGTTCACTTCAGTTAGCATTTCATCCCCTCTGTCAAGAAAGATTTATTTCCATGCATACAGCAACTAAGCCAATTACATAGAATTAATCCAATTTTCCAAAAATATTTCTTCTTGGCTAAAATCTTGCAAGGCCAAAACCTAGGATACATCACAGCATGACAGCTTCTTGGAAGGAAAGGAGCCAAAACATCAGGCAAGACATGAATGATTAAGATGGACAGATTACAACAATTACTTAAGCAAAGACCATTTTGGCAGAGCACCCACTGAGATTAATGGAAAGTGATAAGATTTGACAACACCAATGCCACCTGTTGCCCAGAAATACATTTTTTAGGACAAGCGATCTGAAAATATAATGAGCAATTGAGAAAGAGGCCTCTGGAATCCCAAAGCAAGCAAAAACAAGATGTTCACAGAGAACAGATCTACTGTCTTTTATCATTTGGATTTGAAGATATAAACTGATTTGCTGCAAGTTATTCATTACATTTCCCCAACGAAAGCTTCGTGTGTGGCTCTCGCATTATCTTCTCACTATTCAGAAGTTAGAAATCACAGTATTCTACTTGACTTCACCTTCATTTTCCACCCACTGACAAGAGGAATTTCACTAAGGTATACTGACACCAGCCAAGCCATTAACAGTGGAATCAATTATTTCCACAACTCTTGCCTTTGGGTTAATACCTCCGAGACAGTGAACTACAGGGTCCAGCTTCTTTACCTGTAAGTCCTCCATTATACAAAGCACTACAGACACAGAGCACAAAAGACCACATGATAGGGAATTATAAATAGCCTTTTATCGCACGCATTTGAACTACAGTACACGTTCGCTATAACGCTTTGGGCCATAGCAAACCCAGTCCCTTGATTCCACCTCAAGCCCCACCAATGCGGTGAGGGCAGAGAGTTCCTCTGGCCAGCTGTCAGCCTCCCGCTGCAGCCCCAGGGCCAGAGGAGTTTTCCCCGGCCACTCCACTCCCCGCCCCTCCAGCGGTTCTCTTTTGCTATAACGAACCCCTGGCTCTACTGAACAAACGGCTTTGATCCCCGGGGGTTCGTTATAGAGAGGGTGGACTGTACATCAGCTTCAATTTAGTCAATGCTATGAGCTCCAGATGTATAATAGGGCTCCTCTCTATGGATCCATCATGTTAGCAGGCACTGACCAGGCTGGGAAATGTTAAGTGTGGCTAGTTAATTTCACCTTGCATGTAACAGAGGTGGAGGGAGCCATCCACACAGAGAAATCTAGGATCTGTGCCTGAGCCTCACTAGTGGAGGAACCCGCAGAACACCCACTCCTGGGGAGAAGGCATGGACTGGAGCGTATGTTGCTTATTTTATGTTAAGAATAATCGGCTACGGTTTACTCTGTTTCAAGGGAAATACTCAATTGCACTGATGTAACAGAGGGGACAATTTGACATGGTGATTTTAGAAAGTGTCCAAGGGGTCAAACAAACAGTCTTCAGACTCTGTGTTTCATGATTTGAGCAAAAGATCAAATTTTCAAAATGTGGTCACCTTTGGTCCAGGCACACCTTTGATTGTGCGACAGATTGTACATGTAATCATTTCACACTATCATTTGTGCATTCCAGTAACATCTCTTTTGTGCATGCAAATGAAACATGGGTTGATTATGCACACGCACACTATACCATTTGTGTGCCACAAGTGATAGTGCATGTAAACTGCACACGCACAAATGGAAGCCAATTTGATGTCCCTTTGAAAATGTCTCTTGAATTCAACAATATCTGCAATACAATAAGAATGGGATGAATTTAGTGGTCTATGTTCCTGGTTTGAAACATCTTAATTCCTTGCTATTACAATACTGAAAAGGAGTACTTGTGGCTCCTTAGAGACTAACAAATTTATTTGAGCATAAGCTTTCCTGAGCTACAGCAGCTCACGAAAGCTTATGCTCAAATAAATTGGTTAGTCTCTAAGGTGCCACAAGTACTCCTTTTCTTTTTGCGAATACAGACTAACACGGCTGCTACTCTGAAACATATTACAATACTGTACATTGAGTACCATGCAGTTTACCTATGTGAACCTTTTGTAAGAGACCTTAAATATGCATGTTATGTATGCCCTGCTTGGACAATGAAGTTATCTTGAGACTTTTCCAAAGAACAGATTCCTGCCCTATTATCCTTGGCAGCCACACCCCTTCCCAGAGATAACTGCATTTCAGTGAAGGAGCATGTATATAGCTTGGAGCTGGAATAAAAACTGTTACACAAATGTACATTATTCTAAATATTACTGTAATATTGGCTAGAGAGAAACATGGCAAACACCAGTACCTTGTTCAGTGACTAGCAACAGAGAGTAGGAAAGGGTCAGTACCTGGTCACCAGTCGTTTAAAATAAAACAAAGCTTTCCTGTGGTAGTTAATGCTGAGCTGCTCTTATAACTCCCATCACTCTAAATCACCTCGAAAAATCTGACAAGAGTAGTTGGAGAATCCCCATTTAAGGTTCAGTAGGTTAACTGATTAGGTTAAAAATAAAACAAAACACATTACCAAAGAGCCATGAATGAGAGAAGAAGGAGAAGTGGGGAATGGGGCTTAAAATGGAAGGGAGGGATTGTGGGAAAGTGAAGAACATGGAAGACTCCGGGTGTAAAATCCTGGCCCATTGGCATTAATGGGAATTTTACCATTGACTTCAATGGAGCCAGGACCTTCCCCAGATTCAACAGGAGAGGAGGGACAACCAGACTCTGATTGTGACAGCCTCTTGTGTGAGGCATGCAAGAGGAACTGTGTTTGCATCTCCTCCTTCACAACAGCGACAATCTGGCCCTAAGTCTAACTCTACTGCCACTGAAATCAGTGGGAAAAATCCAACTGATTCTAATGGGATCTGGCAACCTCCAAAATAGTCCTTGGCATCTTCTAACTTCACATACATTAAATGACAGGTTTCAGAGTAACAGCCGTGTTAGTCTGTATTCGTAAAAAGAAAAAAAGAAAAGGAGTACTTGTGGCACCTTAGAGACTAACCAGTTTATTTGAGCATTATTTATATGCTCAAATAAACTGGTTAGTCTCTAAGGTGCCACAAGTACTCCTTTTCTTTTTTCTTTATACATTAAATGGTTCTCAAACTACTTCTTGCTTATAGAATACCAATTCTGAAGCACTGGGCTCAGCTATAACAGCTGGGAACACCACAGCCCTGTTTGTGAATGTTCTTCCTTAAGTATTTTATATTGGGGGCTAGACAGTTCTACTGTTTTTCATAGATTCATAGATTCCAAGGCCAAAGGGACCATTAGGATTACCTAGTCTGACCTCCTGTATAACAGGCCATAGAACTTCCCCAATATAACCCCCTTACATCCAAAGCACAGTGTGGAACTACACAGCTGATATAAAATCCTTTCATTTTAACTAACTCATTATAGCACATCAACATCAAAAATAAATTCTAATTGTCTGTTTCTTCTGAAGTGGGGGGGTCTGAATACCCAGACTCGTATTCCTCAAAACCAAGAAATGCGACCTTTTGCCAAACCACAATTTTGAGGATTGTGACAGATGCAAAGTAAGATCACTGCTTAAAAAAACAAAAAACCCCAACTCACTCCTAATTACACTCAGTCATTAGCTGCAGAAATAGATAGGTCTATATCAGAATTACAGTACACCAGACTGAAAATTTGTATGGCCGTGTAGCAGCTTTTATTGGAATCAGACTGGATTAGACTTCTCATGAATGGTAAAATATTTGCATTAGCATTGCCTCACTGAAAATTGTTTGAGGCTTGTAGGACAGGCAGAGAGAGGGGTTCAGTTAACCACCAAGACAGACAACAACCTGAGAAAGCAAACTGTGTGTAGGGACACACATCTGGTTTATAGGGGAATATCCTGAGCTAGTGTAAAGTGACATCCATGGGCCGATGCCAATTTACACCCTCTGAGGATGTACTCCCTAAAAATCAAATCTTTTCCTCTTCCAGCTTAATGGAAACATACCCCAAATTCTGCACTTTTAATTGGGAAAATGATTTGGCTTTGGCTCTTAGGACAGAATTTGGGGTATATTTCCCTTGAGTGGGTTAGTCACACATCAGAAAACAACACCCGTGAGGAAAAAAATAAGTAAAATAGATACAAATAATAATAAGCAAGAAAGCTTTTAAATACATCAGATGTGTTCCCAGTAATTTCTGGAATAGAAATGAAAACTTATGGGGAGGTGAGTGACTGCATAAAACTTAAACTTACAGATAGCATACCCAAAATACAGCATACGTTACAGATAGCATACGCAGTTATTTCTCCTGATTAAGACTTACACTAAATAGGAGTGGCCTCAGCAAAGCCAAAGGAATTTGCACAGCTAATTTAAGGAGAAGAGACAAATATAAAAACAGCAATCATCCCAGGTGGTTTATTCCTTGTCCAGTATGAATTCAATCCTTTGCTTCTCTCCCTCCTCTCATAGTGTTCCCATTCAGTGCCCTACAAACCACTGTAACAATGCCCAGATCCACCCCCCAAAACAATCTTTAAAGCACTATTCTAAATTACATTGTTGTTTCTGGAATACTTACACATACTCAAGGTGTTCTTTCAGCAAATCAGTGTTAGATAGAGGCCTGTTGCAATTATGGGAAAAATTCGCATTATCCAGGCAAAGCCTGACTAAATTAACTTTGAGTGGGTATCATATACTAGATAGGAGAGGAATTAACATAACCAGTCATGCATCAGTGGATGGAATTCCTACGCAAAATAGGAGCCACAGGCTAAAGAACCCATCTCCACCCCACAACCCCAACTGCAGTTTATTGCTAATGGAGGTATAGTTTATGGAGCTGCCGCTGCCACTCCCTTGTCTTGCCCACAAACAATCCCATGCTATACGGAGACCCACCAGCAAGTGCACAGGAATTGTGAAACCCAAGCTGAATCTCTATACCCTATTCCCCAGCACCAACCGCAAGCAGTTGTTTCTACTGCAGTTTGGGCCTTCCATGTCCTTGGGAGCAGGTGGGGAAGACAGGCTATAGACTCCATATCCATAATTTCTTATTTAAGGTTTAAAAGCTGGTTTATTCACAAGCGTACATTTGCAAATATATTAACCTGGTTTAACTTTGGTGTTCAGCACTTAAAACAAGATAAATCTCTTGTTTCTTTTAACCTGAAGAGGAATGTGCAGACAAAAACAGAGTTCAACCAGTATTAGCCACTGGTAGTAGGCAATTAGACCCATTATATAATATAATCTACCAACAATTCATTTAATCCTATTCCACCCATTTTATGCAAAAGAACCCACCACAGTGAGGTACCCATAACTCTTTGCCGTTTCATGGAGGAAATACAGCAGACATGTTTTCTTCACATATCTGTAAATATTGGCAAGGCACATCTATTGGAACAAATGTCCAAATATTATACTTAACATCTGCACTTTAATTATAAAATAAGTCTTTCTACTTCAGCTGAACATACTATTTAATTCAGTAGCATATTTCTATAATTCTCATGAACCCACTAACTGGCATACTGATCTCTACATTTTCATCTTATTTTTAGCATAATTTTGCTGAAATGATAGCTTTAAGTTATCCAAAATCGAGGACATAAAATACTGTTAGAACTTTCAAAATAATATATCCCACAGTTTCAAGACAATAAGATATAAACATCTCTATTCTTGATTGTGACTTGCAGTTGTAAGAACTGTAGGATACTTTCATAGCTACATAGCTAACCACCCCTCATTTAAAAAAAAAAAAAAAAAGTAAGACTGCAGCTGGTCTCCAACAGCTTCTAATTTAAGAAAGGAATGCTATACAAAATGCATGTATATGAATTCAGCTCTCCCCACACCCACTGATATGCATCTCTAGAGAAACAAGAGGACAGGACAGAAGTGTATGGAGAAATCAACACTTACATTATGTGATACTAATTTTATAAGCCAACTGTTATATATGTTTCATGAGAGAACTAGCCTGCCCTCAGAGCCCTTACACATCTTTGATGGATAAGTAAACTGAAATATTAAGTAAATAGTACAGTCTCTAAAAGACATAGCACTCTTTTATGGGAGACCAATATTGTACTTAAAATGTTCAAAAAAGAAAAGGTTTAGCTGGAGATTGCATACAAGAGCGATATACAGCATCTAAACAATTAAACTTATTTTGCACTACTGTACTGAGACTTTTTCTGCTAAAACAAAATATTTCCAGAAAGAAAATATTAAAAAACATTCCAAATGGATTTCATGTACTGTTTGATAACCTCACCATATTAAATTATAAAATGACACTGTTGACCAACAACAAGTTTATCCTAGCCAGACAAGATGTAGTTTAGGAGGAGGTGTTCCCTTAAAGAGAAAAGGGTAAGTGAAACTACACATACTCTACTAAGAGAGTGTTCAAGTTACATTTGCCGTAGAAGATTCTTGCGTGGGGGAACTGGCAGACAAGACATACTAGAGAACAATGGATTTATACTATATTCAAGCCAAATCTAATGTAGCCTGGCATTGTACTGAACAGAGTACTATTTGCAGGTGTACTCTTTAGACTTTTTAGTTCTCATTTGTGTGAATAAAAAAGTCCACCTTAAAGGTGAACTGAAAAGTTTTCACTCCTTTCCCTCCCCACCTCCATCCCTTTAACTTACAAGAGTTTTAGAAACCTTTAAAAGATCGTACACCAATAACCGAATACATATTCAGAATAACATTGTCCCCAAAGCCTTATAAGGTATGTGGTAAATGTCTGTATATTCCCCCACAAACCTCCATTCCATCCAGAGTGCAACAGTCCAGCTGCGAGAGTGCTTCTCAATGCTCGTAGACTGACACAGGATAGCTCTGCTCAAGTAAGTATGCTTAAAACAGCAGGGTAGCCAGGGGTAGTACAGGCGGAAGCTTGGGCCTGAGTACGGACGTGCTGGGTACAGATTCAGGCAGCTAGCCTCAGCCACCACCCATCTTCCCTTGGCTACACTGCTATATCTAGCACAGTAGCTCAAGCAAAGCTAGCATGTCTGTCTATCCATGCTGGGAAGCATGCTCTCGGCTGCAATGTAGACATACTCAACGTCCTAACGCATCTCTCCTCCCCTCACACTTCCTGATCCATACCAGTATGTCAGCTGACCAGCTGTACCATTTCCCATCTTCATGGCTCTCCCAGATTCTGCTGTCCCTGAGGGATCACGACAGCTTCCATTTCATTTCCCTCTCCCTCCTATCCTCACTTGTACCTTTCCTGTTCCACCAGTCTTCTGTTTTGTGGCTTTGTTAGTTTGCTTCTTCTATTCTACTCCTTTCTGTGTTTTTCCCTCTACCACCCATCTGCTACTGGCTTGACAAAGCCCTGGCTGGGATGATTTAGTTGGGATTGGTCCTGCTTTGAGCAGGAGGTTGGACTAGATGGCCTCCGAGGTCTCTTCCAACCCTCATCTTCTATTATTCCATGATCACCACCACACCACTATGTTTATTTTTAGGAAAATAGATAAGAAATAAGCTTTCCAAATGAAATTACTGGAGGAATTTTAAATTAGGAAAATATTGTTATGTATGCTCAAATTTGGATCAGGTCCTGGGGTTAAAACTCCAGCTCTTGTAAATAAGACTCACAGGTTCCTTAATGAGCACAAATGGCCCACGCTTGAGTTTTAAAACTCATTAAAAATACCCAAATTTACCAGGCTGGCTGCCCAGATACTATAGAGTATCAAGTAGAATAAATGCCACTGCTGGACTGAACAATTCCAAGAGTATGTTTCCCTGCTTAAAATTGTAAAAAGAGTTAAACTAAAGAACTGCTGGGAGTTGAAGACCAGCCACTTGCAATCAGAATTTGTTCAAGGCATAAACCAGCAGCCTTTTCTGCAGGCGTGGCTATTCCCTTTAGTTGGATTAGTTCACCCAAATAGGAGAAACTGATTCAAACCAGAGAAAAGCTAGTCCTCCTGTTCTATGCAATGAACAGAAACCAAGTGCCAGATGACGCAATCCTAATCTCAAAAACTTGACAGGCCCGAGTGGATTTCAAAAATTTGCAAGAGGACTAAACAGTTGTTACAGTTTAGCCCTTTTAATCAAACCGTCAGCTTTAATTGAAACATGCCTCGATTCTGGCAAAGGTTTTGTCACAAAAGAGGAACTGAAAGCAATGAAATGTGGAGACATTCTACCATCAATACTACAACTTTTCTGTATCTTCTCCCATTTTTGTTAGACTATTTCCTGAAAAAAATTTGCAGTACTGTGTACCATGAATCGTAATGTGGTGACAGTTTATCATCTATGAAATGTGAGACATGTTGACTCAACATGTGAACTCAGAGGATTCCTGTCCCACAAGGTATCTAAATAATTAGTTTAAATTCAGTTTGGCCCTCAAGACAGAGGCTTGTCTTCAAATTTAAGATATTATAGGCCCTGGTCTAAGCCAGGAAAGCCTTCCATTGGCTATCAAAGTCTTCAGATCAAGCCCATGGAATTTACAATTTGACCATTTTAACACAACCCACTGTACTTTAATAATTAGTAACTACAGGAGAAGAGAGAGAGAGCATGAGTCAAATAATGTAGCACTGAATTTAACCCCATCTGGCTATCAAAATTATTCCTGTGGTAGCGCTCTAGAATACCATGATGCAATATCAATTATTTAAATCATTTTTCTTTTTGTTTCGAAAGCATATTTATTTTAGGTATTCTCTAGATTTATACGAAAATAAAAAGGCATGTCCGTCCAAAACCTCTGTAGTTTTCCATAAAGTACAAAATCATATACCATTACACAGCCAGCAGAACACGAAACCCCCCCTTCCCTTCCAGTAAATCTGATTCTCCTTGAGAGCCCATCTTCACAGCACCATGTGAAAACAGATGCACCTCACAGCATGCCCTGAAAGCCAATGGTCCCAGGCTACATCGGACCAGGAGGAGATCTGTTCCAGATTTCCATCTACAGTACTGGAATGTAGTCTCCATTGGAATGTAGTCTGCTTTCTTTGGAATTTCAAGGGAGAAAGGGGAAACCAACCCCAAATGCCCTTGATACATGGGCGATTTTTTGGTAATATTAATATACACTGACATTTTACAAAACAAGTTTGAACTGAAAATGCCATTCAAAACTACAATAGCACCCAGAGACCCCAGCCAAAATGGGGAGTCCCTCCTCTCCACAACAAAAGATAAAGAGGGAAAGGAAAACAACAAAACAAACACACTTTTGCTGCATGGGACCAACCATAGCTCAGGCCAAATAGGGTCTATCCAATGGACCCAGACCTTTGTGTAGGTGGCCTTATGCTCCATACTTCTGTAGTACATAGCGTTACCGATCTGCTTCTAATCTGAATTCCTTCCCTTCTGTGGAGTGGAGTGGAGTGCAACCCACAAAGTTGTTTTAAAATAGCTCATCTGGTTTAAATTTAAAAGTTTAGGCCAAATTCTGCCTTAGATTACAACCCAAATGAAGTAGATGGGGTCTAATCAAGGCATAATTTGACTGCTAGGGTCTTGCAAAATCCAAATTTGTTTTCTAAATGACACATGACTAATGGTCTTCTGCCAGGCTCGCCCATCATTCCTCATCCTGCATATTTCTGAGGGATCAAGGACATTCTGAAGGAGAATGATTTGAAATTAAAATAGATCTGCTGTGCAGAGTCTCGGGGGGTCTTCCACTGATGGCTCTGGAATGTGGTGAGCTAATCTGGCATCCTAGATATTTAATTGACACCAAAAGTTCTCAGGGAATATTTCTTCAATAATGCATCTCAGACACAACTGACAGATTTTTCTTTGCAGTAATAAAAATCCATTTAGGATGGAGAAAACTTTTAGTCTTTCAGGGGCTAAATTCTCTTTGCAGAGTTGAAATCACCAATATTATATGTTTCTAACCAGTAAAATACTGTACACTAACTGCATCAGTATTATTCTGAGAAAAGGAGAAGACATATTGCCACTTTGGTAAGAGCATATCCCTTTTTTGAGTCAGATATCCATTATTCAGTATTTCCACAGCATGTCTGTCCAAGTTCAAAATAGTTCATGACCCACAAAGAAAGAATATATAATCCCAGCACACCTGGGCAGAGGTTCCAAATGTCACAGTCTCCTTTCCCAGCTAATGGACTATACTTATATATGATGCCACAACTAAAATAAACATACTTCTCCACTGACAACATGCAACAAAACAGACACTTCTTCTGCACTGCGTTTTCAAACAAATAATGTCATTGCATTGAATATTAGGACTAGTCCAGTGTTCTCCCCATTACTTAAATAAAAAAAATATAATTTATGTGATGATGATCCATCTATCTGGGGGGGTTGAATGGCATATGAACATTTATAAAGTCGAAGGTCCCTGCTCCTTCACCTATCCTAATTTGGATGAGGCACAAAGACAAGGTGGGTGAGGTAATGTTTTTTATTGGACCAGCTTTTGCTGGTGAGAGAGAGAGAGAGAGAGAGAGAGAGAGAGAGAGAGACAAGCTTTCGAGCTACACAGAGCTCTTCTTCAGGTCTGGGAAAGGTATTCCTAGTGTCACAGCTAAATGCAAGGTGGAACAGATTGTTTAGCACAAGTAGTTAACACATATTGAAAGGGACCACTCAAGGTAGACAATCTGTTCCACCTGGCATTTTGCCGGGACTTCGAAGGAAGTTTTGCCATTGAGACAGAGAGGCCATAGCGACCTAACTTTTAAAACTACAAATTACTCAATCATAGGGTGACCATACGTCCTGTTTTGGCCAGGACAGTCCCTTTTTTAAGCCCTGTCCTGGCCATCCTGACTTTTTTGGCAAAAGTGGGCATTTGCCCATTTGCTCTTGCCGACTGATCAAGTTGGGGAGTGGAGGAACGTGCAGACGAGCAAGTGGCAATGCTAGCCCCACTCAGGGGGGTAGGCAGGGCTCCAGCGAGCAGCAACGCCAGCCCCAGCCTCGTGGGGGGGGGAGAGGGGTGGCAGGGCAGACAGCCCATGGGGTGGGGTCGTTTCAGGCAAGTGGCTCAGGCCAACCCCATGTAGGGAGGGGGGCTCAGGCTAGCCCCATGTGGTGTCCCATTTTCCCTTTAGGAAACATGGTCACCCTACTTGGTCATATTTTTTCTACTGCCTGCTGAGACTGTGATTTCTCTGAAACATCAGCAAGTTTCCCCAATATTTTAGTATGTGTTTAATCTATTATTAAAAAGAAAAGCTAGACTCCAGCACTTTCATAACCCCTCCTAAATATTCCCACTTCTGGCCACCCTAGAAACTGTCAGAAAGTGATTAGGGTGAATAAACAAGAGTAAAAGTACATTTTAAAGGACAGTCACAAGAACCAGAACTGCTCTAAAACTAAATCAATATGTGAAAACAGCCTGAGAGATTTTTCTAAGGAATAATCTTCAGATAAAATCATAATCTGTTTAAATGGAAAGGTTACTGCTGTTTAGGTTATCTATCAACAGCATCAAGTGCTTCTGAGGCATATGTGAAGTCAAAAGGGCAATCTTTGAACTGTTTCATGAGCATAAAAGGGAGGGGGGGAAATATTTTCTTTTGAAGAAAATACCTGCATCCATAAAAACTATTTGAGAAAGAAACCAAGAATTAACTCAGCAAAATTGTATTCCAGTTCTTTAAACTGGGGGGAAGGGGGAGGGAGAACCTCTTTGTTTTTATTTCATCTAGGTTAGTAGATATCTCAATATCCTTCTTCTGAAAGTGAGATTACCTACAGTAATTTGTCCTTTCTTTGAATCTATTGTCCCTGTAGATAAGACCAGCAGCTCTCCTGGAGAAGGTCCAAGCCTAATGTCAAATAAAAGAAAAGAATCTTCTATGAAAATAAGTACAGGGATAGAGCTTCAATAGACAAGGGTCAGTGACAAACGGTGGCATAAAAGCAACCTTACTAAGCACTGTGGTGGGAAGGAGAATCCTACAGCATAAACCTTAACAGTGAACATGAAACCGAATTTGCCTCCTTATCCAATGAGATTTCCTAGCAGTTCTTTCATTCTTCACCACCGCATTCTGGAGCTAATGCTAATACAGGGGTGGGCAAACTTTTTGGCCCGAGGGCCACATCTGGTTGGGGGAATTGCATGCAGGGCCATGAATGTAGGGCTGGGGCAGAGGGTTGGGGCGTGGGAGGGACTGCGGGGTATGGGAGGGGGTGCAGTGTGCAGGATGGGGCTCAGGAGGGGGAATCAGGGCAAGGGGTTGGGGTGTGGGGTGCAGGAGGGGTGCGGGCTCCGGCTGGCGCCGCTCACCTGAAGCGGCTCCGGGGTGGCAGTGGTGCTGCCCCACTAAGGCAGGCTCCCTGCCTGCCCTGGCCCCACACCGCTCCCAGAAGCGGCCAGCACCACGTCCCTGTGACCCCTGGGGGGTGGGGGGGGCAGAGGGTTCCGCACGCTGCCCTCACCTGTGGGTTCCACACCCAAAGCTCCCATTGGCTGGGTTTCCCGGCCAATGGGAGCTTTGGGTGTGGAACCCACAGGTGATGGCAGCACGTGGAGCCCTCTGCCCCCGCTCCATCCCCGAGGGGCCGGGGTGCTGGCCGCTTCCGGGAGCAGCGTGGGGCCTGTGGCACCACGGGGGTGACAATCCCACGGGCCGGATCCAAAGCCCTGAGGGGCCGGATCCGGCCCGCAGTTTGCCCACCCCTGTGCTAATAGGAGCCTTCCTAACAACTAACCCATAGTGTCTCTGTGAAGATTTCCAGCTGAAAATAAGATGGGCGGGGCGGGAAGAGGAAAGAATTGTTTGCTCAATCTCAGAGCCGAGTGGGTTATATTAAAAAAATTATTACAATGCAGTCAGGTTGGCCCTGTATTCTAAATGCCAATGGCTATTGGAACAGGGTTGTTCTGGGCTGCTACGCTGTACAGCAGCTGGGAAACTCTGGCAGCAGCTATGGACTCCTGCTGTAGCAGGGCTGAATAATAAAATCAATCTCTGTGCCTCTAATTCCCACTGCCCCCACCCATTGTCTGTCTTGTCTATTTAGACTGTAAACTCTCTTCAAGGCAAGGACTACCACCATGCAATGGTTAGCACAACAAGGGCTGCAATAATAGTAAATCCAGTTTATAGTTTGCTCTGCCGGAGGGCTCTAATTAAACATTAAAAAAAATTAAAATGTCATATGGGAAACGAGAGAACTGGTGAAGCAGCAACAGCAAGAGGCAAGTTGCTAGCAATAGGTAGCAATGATCTGGATGTCCAGAGCACACGGAGGGCTTCTTAAAGTGCTTTTCTTTTCTAAAATCATTGTTTCATGGATGTGAGAAAACAGCCAAACTAATAACTAAGGCTATGATTTAGTCACGGAGGTCGCGGAAGTCACGGAATCCGTAACTTCCAGAGACCTCTATGACTTCAGCCTACAGTGGTCGAGAGCTGCAGGGTCCCGCCACTCGCAGAGGCAGGGGGCTGCGGGGTACCCCCTGCCGCTTCTGGCAGCCCCTTGAGCTCTAAGCTGCTGCAAGTGGCAGGGTATCCTGCAGCTCCCAGCCACTGCGAGGGGTGGGGGAACCCCCAGAGCTCCTGGCCACTGCAGGCAGTGGGGGCCCTTGGAGCTGCCAGTGGCAGGGGAACCCGAGCTCCCGGCCACTGTGGGCGGCGGGCAACCTCACAGCTCTCGGCTGCCGCAGGAACCCCTGAGCTCCAGCCCCCGCGCGTTGGGCATCCAGCTGCTGCGGCTGCGAGGGAACCACTGAGTTCCCGGCTGCTGTGGGCCCCTGGAGCTATGGGAGGTGGGGGCACCCCACAGCTCCCAGCCCCCACGGACAGCAGGGGGACCCCCAGAGCTGCAAGCGGCAGTGGTACCCTGCAGCCCCTGCAGTGGCTCCTAGCCCCTGCGCAGCTGCCCCACTTCAGGCGGTGTGGGGACCTGCAAATCTCCATTTTGTCTGGGATATTTTTATTAAAAAAGTCACAGACAGGTCATGGCATCCATGAATTTTTTGTCTTTTTGCCCGTGACCTGTCCATGACTTTTACTAAAAATATCCGTGACCAAATCTTAGCCTTAATCATAACTAAGTGCGCAAGACGTTAACTCTTCTTTCCCCTGCCATTTTTAAAGGAGTACAAACTATACACTTCCCTATAGACATATCTTTAGCTTCCTATTATAACTCCAGCAACAAATGAAGCGCTGCACAATAACGTACTATATTCCTTCCATTCCCCCTTTTTAAATACTTTGGCTATGGATAAAGGTTTAACGCCAAGTGCAGTATATTTTACGAGTTTTACACTTTCATTAGGTCTCTGCTCCTATTAGCTGAACAAGAGGCATTTTATATTGTAAGTCCTGCACGTTATAGAAAATATTCCTCCGTTTTCATGTGATTTAACAGGGGGCAAATAGGGTCATGGTAGCTAAATATGGAAAAATATTATCCAGCTCAACCTCCTATGATGGTAGAATGTATTGTCACCAATAAAGAATGTATGACAAATTAAATAGCTACGAACACTTTCATTGTTGTAATTTTACTTAGCACTTATCTCTTCTCGCTAAGCAGATTACAAAAGATTCCGGACTCATAATTAAGTGGCCATATGCACTTAGATAATGTATACCATAATATCAACGCCTCTTCAAAGTGTTACTACTAAAGACAAAGTCAGACAGAAAAGCCTAAACAAGCAACAAAATAACAAACCTTCATCTGACCAAAAAGCACGTCACAACAAATACAACAGCATGCAGTTGTATTTTTTCTTATTTTTTTCCATCTGTATATACATATCACACAGTACTTTTCAAACATCTCTGACAAGGACTTTGAATCTGAATAATCAATTCTTCCGCTAATCTACATTCTGCTTAATTACTTCCATTGTATATTTCAACCAAATTTTTACTCAGATTGCCTACAAAGTTTATCTGAGTTATCCAAAACAATTAATCTATTTATTAACAGAATTTATAGTTACAGAAAAAGGGCCAAATTATCTGCAGACATTATTCCCTAGCCCCTGCCTATCAAGGTCAGCCATACCAGCTGAATGTCACCAGCAACATTCTCCTTGAAAGTCACCTGGCTGACATTCCAGACAGTTTTCTGTAGATCTAGTAACTTTAGGTAAAGACAGACATAGATTTCCAACTCTTAGCTGTTCCGCCAGTTTTGGTTCAACAACAACAAATTTGGATTGAATCTCTCTTCCACTTTAACATACAGGAAGAAGTAATTAATTCCTTACTGAACAGTATGTCTGATACTATTAACCGGGAAATACTTCTTTAAAGCAAGTTGCACTTATTTACATTGACACAAGATAGCAAAATCATAACTTTGAAAATATTCATAACCATGGTGCACCATGTCTCCTCTAAAGTCAGAGCACTGAAGTAGATGTACATAAACAGAAAGTGGACAAAGACATACCAGTGGTGTTAATATATTCATCTTTTAACAAAGATGAACGCATTATCATCGTACCAAGTTACAAACAAAAGGTCATAGATTATATTCCATTCAGCAATATTCCTAGATGGATTTGCTTTGGTGGTTTTAACTAGAAGTTTTGTTGATTTTTTAAAAAAATAAATACGTAGGTTTTTGTATTTATGTTTAATTGTCCTTTGAGAAGTCTAACATTAATCAGAGTTTTCAAATTCCCACATTTCCCCACAGTGCATACAAAAAACTTAGTTACAAAAAATTATAGTATTAAAATCAACTACATTCACTTTTCTAGCTTGTGAAACAAAAATCATTTGTGTTTCAATTTGAGCTATGCTTCAGTTTTGTACATCCCCATACATGTGTTGTATTATTTCCACACTGCCTTTGACAAGTTTGTGCGTAAGCAGCAGTGAAAGTGACCAGATTCACACCAGTTTCACTGAGTCCTTGCTCAGAAAAGTTCTGAGCAGCTGCAGCAGAGGCTGGCGCTGGTGGTAAAATCTTGGCCCCACTGCAGTTCATGTAAATCTTACCATTGCCTGCATTAGGAGCAGGATTAGGTAGATTCCCACCATCTCACCCCTTTGAGTGAGTGAACCTTGACTCCCCACAACAACAATCAAGTTGTGAGGATCAGATAGGAACAAGGAAAGAAAAATAAATTCTCCCTTCTAACAGTTGTGATAGCTTCAAATTTACCTACCAGCCAAGGGATGGTATAAAAAGAAGACACCCCCACAACCCCTGACAGAGTCCAGAGACAGCATTATAGCAGGAATCCCAGTGTCCCTCCTCCTCTCAGCAGCTGGGAATGGCCTCCTTTCAGATCGCTGCCCCTGGATATCACCGGTGAGTCATCCACCTTTATTTTCATATCAGCTTCCGGCTAGTAGGTATTCAACACATTTTCAAGCCATAAGTTAAGTGTGTTCTCTTTGTGCTCTCTCAGCGTAAGTGCCTTCCTGTACAACTAATGGTAAACCTCTAATTTCAAATTCTCATGCTAAAACATTTATACATTCCCACCTGGATCATTTTCAAAAATGCAAGATGCTCTGTACTGGATCAATCTCCAATTAAAACATACATGTGAGGAAGAATTTCGGTCAAGAAAATTAAGTAATGGATCATACCCTGAGAATGGTACAGTACTAACTTTTATTGCTGTATTGTGCATTAGATCAAAGGATAATTTTCACTTTCCTTCCTGCTATACAAGACCTATGTCCCAAGTTTGTATTTGCTACAAGCTTCTTTCATTGTTGGACAAGATTATTGTAAGTCTTTTCTTACCTAAAAAGAAGAAAAACAGCCAACAGTCTAGTTTGCAAGGAACAGAAAAAATACTGGATTAACAATTCTCAACTACTTTGCCAAAAAAAAAAAAAAAAAAAGTGTATTATCACTACAGCATATGTGAAAACATCAGTATTTTCTGTAATGTTAATGCTCCAAAAATATGTCTTAATGATCAAAAAGACGACCACCACCAGAGAATTAAAATATTTTTTTAAATCAAAGATTCCCTATATTTAACCCTTCCAGCATAATCTTACATATCAAAACTAGATAAAACAGCTGAAGCTCAACGAATAGATTTTTTGCAAAATGTTTTAAGTTAAACACATACAGAGTGAACAAAATCAATATGAGGCTGGCTGTAACCTTATAAAAAGCCTCAAATCATTTCTCTGGATGACAAAACAGGCTGCACACAAATATAGCATTTCACACTGTAGGCAGTTTCCTTGCAATATAGGTCAGTTCCCTCTTGCACTATCAAGGGACTCAGGCTTCTCAAGACAAGTTATCACAATGTTTATTTAGAGTCATAGAATATCAGGGTTGGAAGGGACCTCAGGAGGTCATCTAGTCCAACCCCCTGCTCAAAAGCAGGACCAATCCCCAACTAAATCATCCCAGCCAGGGCTTTGTCAAGCCTGACCTTAAAAACTTCTAAGGAAGGAGATTCCACCACCTCCCTAGGTAACGCATTCCAGTGTTTCACCACCCTCCTAGTGAAAAAGTTTTTCCTAATATCCAACCTAAACCTCCCCCACTGCAACTTGAGACCATTACTCCTTGTTCTGTCATCTGCTACCAATGAGAACAGTCTAGATCCATCCTCTTTGGAACCCCCTTTCAGGTAGTTGAAAGCAGCTATCAAATCCCCCCTCATTCTTCTCTTCTGCAGACTAAACAATCCCAGTTCCCTCAGCCTTTCCTCATAAGTCACGTGTTCCAGTCCCCTAATCATTTTTGTTGCCCTCCGCTGGACTCTTTCCAATTTTTCCACATCCTTCTTGTAGTGTGGGGCCCAAAACTGGACACAGTACTCCAGATGAGGCCTCACCAATGTTGAATAGAGGGGAACGATCACGTCCCTCGATCTGCTGGCAATGCCCCTACATATACATCCCAAAATGCCATTGGCCTTCTTGGCAACAAGGGCACACTGTTGACTCATATCCAGCTTCTCATCCACTGTAACCCCTAGGTCCTTTTCTGCAGAACTGCTGCCAAGCCATTCGGTCCCTAGTCTGTAGCGGTGCATGGGATTCTTCCATCCTAAGTGCAGGACTCTGCACTTGTCCTTGTTGAACCTCATCAGATTTCTTTTGGCCCAATCCTCTAATTTATCTAGGTCCCTCTGTATCCTATCCCTACCCTCCAGCGTATCTACCTCTCCTCCCAGTTTAGTGTCATCTGCAAACTTGCTGAGGGTGCAATCCACACCATCCTCCAGATCATTTATGAAGATATTGAACAAAACTGGCCCAAGGACCGACCCTTAGGGCACTCCGCTTGATACCGGCTGCCAACTAGACATGGAGCCATTGATCACTACCGGTTGAGCCTGACAATCTAGCCAACTTTCTATCCACCATATAGTCCATTCATCCAGCCCATACCGTACAGAATGCATGTGACCCTCCAACTTCTACAGATCGTGGTGCCAGACCAAGGAAAATGACTCATTGCTGCTAATAACTGTCAACAATAGGTCCACCTAACCTTGTGCATGGAGATGGGATGAAACCATTTGCAGCTCTGCAACAAAAAGAGTTCACGTGAGGCCTAGTGGAACCCAGGTTCACAGCAGATGTGGTCAGTAATGGATCATACTGCTGGTGAAGATCGATGCCAGAAGTCAAGCTGAAAAAACCATTCTCTGCTAAACAGGACAACAGCGCACATTTCTGGTTCTTAACTTGACCTTTATATTTCCCTTGCATTCAGCTGTATGTTGAATAGCTTATCTGCAAATTGTATTCTGCATCTCAGAATCCATTAAAACAGAGGCAAAAGTGGTTCATTCCTTTCCAACCGAGGCCAACAGCATGACAACTCGTAAGCATTCTCCGAACATTTTTGGCACAACCTGGCTGCAAAGTATTTGGTCTTAAATTCTTGCTCCCCAGTAAACAGCTTCTGAAGACCCTTTAACACTCCAGTCCAGATTAGCAGACACTGAGTGTGTCTGTTGCAGCTTTGCACTGGGATGCTTCTGTCCCTGAAAGGCCAGGGAGTGCTTCTGAGCTCGAGGGCTATAGCTATAAGGTAGAGAGACAGGCAAGTCAAATGGAGTCCACAGAAGGTGTTCTGGAGTGAACTGTGATGTTTGAGACATCCCTAACCTTTGTGATTTCTCTTCATTTTCAGAGCTGTAGCCACACATACAGCATGCCCTTTTTCCTTGCCTCCTTCACTTTTTAAATAACACAATGTAAGGTGCCATGAGAGTACAAAGCAATTTACAAATATTAATTAATCTCAGAACATCCCTGGATGGCAGGTAAGTATTACCATCATCCCCATTTTACAGCTGGGAAAACTGAGGCACAAGTGTCATACAAGTCAGTAGCAGAGCTGGAAGTAGCACCCAGGTCTCATGTCAAGTCCTGCACTTTAACGTTAAAATCATCCCTTTCTGCAAGCTTTCCCATTAGGTAACTGAAGGAGAAAACTTAAATGGAGCAACTCCACCACAAAGTAGAAAAGAGGTTTGGAAAGAAGGGGAGAGCGTCAAGCCCAGGGATTGGGCAGCCAGGCCTAGTGGTCAGAGCAACAGCAATCAGAGACGAGAAACGGTGAGAAGGTCAATGCCAGAAACCAGGAGTCAGAGCAGGGGCCAAGAGTGAGCAGAAGAGTAGGCCTGTCATGAGATCTGACAAAGGAGTCCATCTTGTTACATGGACACTTCCTGGAACTCCTCCTTGGCTTAAGAGGGCCTCTGGACCAATAAAAAGAGCCCACAAGAGAAGCTGTCAGTCTGGCCTTCAGAGGTGATACTTCCTGTTGTGTTTACCTCCACAGGGTCTTTGTGATAACGTATGCAGCCTTATCATAACTGCCAGATAGCAGTATGGATGCAACA
This sequence comes from Natator depressus, assembly GCF_965152275.1. Classification (NCBI taxonomy): domain Eukaryota; kingdom Metazoa; phylum Chordata; order Testudines; family Cheloniidae; genus Natator; species Natator depressus. Next base: position 241,675,862 of record NC_134235.1, on the reverse strand, counting down.
GCCACCCCACAGACCCAGATTCTAGTCCTCACAGAACATCACAGAGTGTGGCACTGACTAGATTTCAGCCATATGACACCAAAACTTTGTGAAAGCTCTCACTGTTGATGGCCAACTGCCATACACGGCTGGAAAGAAAGCCCCCAGCAAGTACGGAACAGTAGGTACTCAGGATGAAGGAAAGAAAACTCAAAGCATTTCATTTTTTTTTTTAAAGAAATCACAAAGTTGCAAAGAAACCAAATAGCTCTCTAGTATAGCGTTTACTCATATATCATGTTATGTTGTAATTTCGTACTGTCTGAATACCATGAAATATAAAGACTTCACCAAAGGAATTCACTACTCAGATAACCCTAAGGACATATAGTAGAGGTTATTCCATACACTCACCAACTCCCTAAAATATATAATGTAATCAAAGTATATTATACATATATATAAATAATGTAATAAAAGTATATTATACATGATAATAAAATTATATTACAAATATCTGCTCTACTCTAAGAGCAAAAGCATTCTTATATATGTCACTGAGGCAAAGAATTTAGCAAGATTCAAAGAGACTGGACATTTAAAGAGATAGCAAGAATATCTAAAGTTATAATAGTTAACTGGTAACGAAGTTAAAAAGGGAATATAAAATGTCATGATTCAGGGCTTAAACCAATCTTTAACTATTAGTGGAGACCTTCATGGTGGGCAGATTATCCCACATGTGCCCATGCAGGATTTCTTGCAACTTCCTCTAAGGCATCTGGTGCTGGCCACTGTTAGAGTCAGGATACTGAACCAGATAGAGCCTGCGTATGATCCAGCATATCTGCATGTGTTCAAGTCCTAGGCCACAATACCGTTTGCCTAATATTGTTAAAGAACCACTGTTGTACCACACTAGCAATAAAAAAACATGTTAGAACATGGACATCCATAACTGTGGCGGTCAATTCATGCTAGTTCTCAGTTATACTTGTCATGTGGACATGCCCTAAGCAATAACTCATGTAGGAAAAGAATTAGCTTAAAAGTTACTGTAATACTGTAAGGCCTGCAAGAGTTAGACATGGGAAGGGAGGAAGGAAGGACGGACGGACGGACTTTCTGAACATTGTAAGCTAAATCACAATACTATTAAAGAAAAAAAATGGTCTTACCCCAGATTTTTAGGCAGCTGGAAGGTAATGTTGCACTGAACAAATTTAGAAAACATGAATGCAAATTGGAATTCACACATTTATTTGTCATTGTATGTTTCTGGCTCAACAGTGCATACAGCTGGTTTCAGAAATACAATGTGCTACTTCATACGTAATATAAAAAGATTCATGTCCATTGCAAATTAACATGTAGAAGGAACATTCTTCTGCAAGACAAATGATTTAACATTTGGAATTATATAATCTGACCATCTTGTTTCCATGCGCTGATGAACGGGCTTTCATTTCCAGAGTCACAGCTGGGACTGAAAGTTTTGCTTGGGGTTGATTTGTATACTTTACTGAAGGACATTGCTAAGCATTAGTCATAACACAAAACAAAAAAATCAAAGAACATACTGTTCTGAGAGGTGCCAAGGCCTTAAAAAACATGGCCTAGCTGCTTCTGCTGCTGTACACTGGGCATGGTTTCTGTGAATTTAGAATAAAAGCTATCCAGTTCATGCATATACATGTGGCACAGTAATGTCCACGGATGTGGCATGTGATACACATGTCAGAGGCAAACAAAACCTTCAAGAGTTTGGACGCTTCAAAAGAAAAATTGAGATAAATTGATGTGCTGCTTAGTTTGTGACAAACAAATATAAAGTCACATGAATCTTTTGTACAATATACTTTAAAGAACATATTGGTTTATTTTTCAGTTTACTAATCACACTATAACATCTCATAAAAATATTATTTGTATGAGATATTATGGTTCTTTGGTTTCAGGAATGCTAGAATGAAAACAAGAAAAGCAAATGTGTATAGGCCACAGAATTAAGATGCACTCAATGCACTTTTGTAATAAGAGGAGTGCATTGAAAAGAAGAATATAGTCTGTCCTACAGAAGCTCAACATTAGCAAAATAGAGATAGAAAAATACAGCAAACTAACAAGTGTGAAGTAACAAACCAGTTAATTTTTTCTGATTTACACTTTTTACCGATGAATCTAAACAAAAGTATTTCTATGAGAAAACAGAACAACTACTTGTTATTAATCAAGCTCTCAAAAACATGCAAATCATCTCACAAAATAAAACACTGACATTGCCCTGAATAGCTTACAAGCTGTATTTGACATGGCTCAGTAATGCCCTGCTTCAAAAAGCATCACTATTCAGAACAACATAAGAACGGCCACACTGGGTCAGACTAATGGTCCATCTAGCCCAGTGTCCTGTCTTCTGACAGTGGCCAATGCCTGATGCTTCACAGGGAATGAACAGAACGGGAAGTTACCAAGTGATCCATCCCCTGTTGTCCACTCCCAGCTTCTGGCAGTCAAAGACTAGGGACACCCAGAGCATGGGGTTGCATTTCTAACCATCTTAGCTAGTAGCCACAGATGGATCTATCTTTCCCGAACTTATCCAATTCTTTCTGAACCCTGTTATGGCTTTGGCCTTCACAGCATCCCTGGTAATGAGTTCCATAAGTGGACTGTGTGTTGTGTGAAGTAGTACTTCCTTTTTGTTTTAAACCTGCTGCTTATTAATTTCATTGAGTGACCCTGGTTCGTGTTATGCGAAGGAGTAAATAACACTTCCTTATTCAATTTCTCCACACCTCTATTATATCCCCCTCTTAGTCATCTCTTTTCCCGGCTGAAAAGTCTCAGTCTTTAATCTCTCCTCATATGGAAGCTGTTCCATACCTCTAACCATTTTTGTTGCCATTTTCTGACCCTGTTTCAATTCCAATACATCTTTTTTGAGATGAGGCGACTAAAACTGCATGGAGTATTCAAGATGTGGGCATACCATGGATTTATATAGTGCCATTATGATATTTTTTGTCTTACTATCTCTCTCTTTCCTAACGGTTTCTAACATTCTGTTAGCTTTTTTTACTGGCATGGTTGAGCTGATGTTTTCCAAGAACTATCCACAATGACTCCAAGATCTCCTCACTGAGTGTTAAGAGCTAATTGAGATCTATCGTTTTGTATGTATAGTTGGGATGGTGTTTTCCAATGTGCATTCTTTGCATTTATCAGCATTGAATTTCCTCTGCCATTCTGTTGCCCAGTCACCCAGTTTTGTGAGATCCTTCTGCAACTCTTCACAATCTGCTTTGGACTTAACTATCTTGAATAATTTTGTATCATCTGCAAATTTTGCCACCTCACAGTTTATCCTTTTTTCAGATCATTTGTGAATATGTTGAACAGCACTGGTCCCAGTACAGTTCCCTGAGGGAAACTGCTATTTACCTCTCTCCATTCTGAAAAATTGACCATTTATTCCTACCCTTTGAATCCTCTCTCTTAACCAGTTACTGATCAATAAGAGGACCTTCCCTCTTATCCCGTGTGCTTAAGTGCTGTCATAAATAGGGATGGACTTAAACACATGCTTAAATCCTTTTCTGAATCAGGGCACAATGAAGGGAAGGAAAGAGAAAGTATGAGGTGACAAAATCATTTAGTAGAGCATGCACATATACTGATGGTTCCATTAAAAAGTTATTTATTTACCACCCCGCTCCTCCTCCTCACAGGCAATACAGCAGAATTAGGATAATCAGTAATGGGAACTCAGCATTCCTCACACATGGAGCTCATTGCAGGATTGTCATCTGTACGAACCCAACCTCTAGTCCAAGTAGCTGAGATCTAATTGTTCTGAAGCAGGGGAGCCTAAAAAACACATCCTTTTAATTTAAAAATGAGACAGTTAAGTTAAAAGAGGGGAATTCATCTTGCTCAAAATTCCTAAGGCTGAACCAGAGTTATTGTGAGACAAGTAAAATATTTTAGACGCCCAGAAATCTTACATTGATGCCACATTTTCATTTTACATTCTAGGAGACTGCTTCAATTTAAAAACACACAAAAAATTAGTTTGTCTAAATCTGTAGAATTACTATCCATTAGTGTAACTAAATAAGAAGCCGTTTCTGTTATTTATTAATAACTCTGGCTATGATTACACCTCTTCATTTAATAAAATATATAAATAACTAACTAACTAACAGATAACCTACATATCTCCCTGGGGGCACATCTACATTGACAGTCACATCTTCAGGCCACTCACCACCCCCAGGATAGTGTAGTGTATCCTTCAATACCTGAAGCAGTGTCTCATCCAAGCACAACTGTAATGGAAGTGTCTGTAAAACCTTATTTTACAAGAGTGTTGTAAGGCTTCTTTAACTGTCTATAAAAGAGTTGGATAGCCTCTGGTGAAAGCACTAGGTCTCAAATTCAAGAAAGGTCTCAGAGTAGCAGCCGTCTTAGTCTGTATCCGCAAAAAGAAAAGGAGTATTTGTGGCACTAGTCTCTAAGGTGCCACATGTACTCCTTTTCTTTTTGCAAATTCAAGAAAGCATCCTATCTAGAATGGCATGTTAGCACATGATTAAAGTTAAGCACATGCTTAAGTTCTGTTTACCTCATCTGGACAAAAGCAAGTACTTAAAGTTAAGCATGTGTAAGAACTTTTCTGAATTGAGGCCTATCTATGTGAAAAGTATTATGCACCAAGACCATTTAAGCCTGGATTCACCCCACTCCCCACCTAAAGGTGTAAAATTAAAGTTCACAATTCTGCAAGGCACTGAGCTGATGGGATTGGATCTTTGATTCCCACTATTTGAAACAAGCATGGCAATTTGATTAAAATGACTGTTAAAAGAGTAAGAAGAAGAACAAGTGCCATAGAAAATGAAGACTAGGATCTTTTCTTCAGATGGTTTGCTTTTACAAAAATAAAAAAAAATTACGTTTTAAGCCTACAGGTTTGCGATTGCATTTGCTATTAATTTTTGAATTCCAAGCTTGTTTTATGTACTGTATCTATTCCTTACTTACAACTTATAACATAAAAAGAAAAGGAGTACTTGTGGCACTTTAGAGACTAACAAATTTATTTGAGCATAAGCTTTCGTGAGCTACAGCTCACTTCATCGGACACATGTAGTGGAAAATACAGTTGCGAGATTTTATATACACAGAAAACATGAAACAATGGGTGTTGCCATACAGACTGTAACAAGAGTGATCAGGTAAGGTGAGCTATTCCCAGCAAGAGAGCGGAGGAGGGGGAACCTTTTGTAGTGATAATCAAGGTGGACCATTTCCAGTGTCTGAGGAATGGGGGGAGGGGCGGGGGGGAATAAACATAGGGAAATAGAAAAGGAGTACTTGTGGCACCTTAGAAACTAACCAGTTTTTTTGAGCATAAGCTTTCGTGAGCTACAGCTCACTTCATTGGATGCAAGAAATAGCTTTACTTTGTGTAATGACACATCCACTCCCAGTCTTTATTCAAGCCTAAGTTAATTGTATCCAGTTTGTAAATGAATTCCAATTCAGTAGTCTCTCGTTGGAGTCTGTTTTTGAAGGTTTTTTTGTTGAAGAATTGCCACTTTTAGGTCTGTAATCGAGTGACCAAAGAGATTGAAGTGTTCTCTGACTGGCTTTTGAATGTTATAATTCTTGACACCTGATTTGTGTCCATTTATTCTTTTATGTAGAGACTGTCCAGTTTGGCCAATGTACATGGCAGAGGGGCATTGCTGGCACATGATGGCATATATCACATTGGTAGATGTGCAGGTGAACGAGCCTCTGATAGTGTGGCTGATGTGATTATGCCCTATGATGTGGCCCCTGAATAGATATGTGGGCACAGTTGGCAACGGGCTTTGTTGCAAGGATAGGTTCCTGGGTTAGTGGTTTTGTTGTGTGGTGTGTGGTTGCTGGTGAGTATTTGCTTCAGGTTGGGGGGGCTGTCTGTAAGCAAGGACTGGCCTGTCTCCCAAGATCTGTGAGAGCGATGGGTCGTCCTTCAGGATAGGTTGTAGATCCTTGATGATACGTTGGAGAGGTTTTAGTTGGGGGCTGAAGGTGATGGCTAGTGGCGTTCTGTTATTTTCTTTGTTGGGCTGTCCTGTAGTAGGTGACTTCTGGATACTCTTCTGGCTCTGTCAATCTGTTTCTTCACTTCCGCAGGTGGGTACTGTAGTTGTAAGAACGCTTGATAGAGATCTTGTAGGTATTTGTCTCTGTCTGAGGGGTTGGAGCAAATGCGGTTGTATCGCAGAGCTTGGCTGTAGACAATGGATCATGTGGTGTGGTCTGGATGAAAGCTGGAGGCATGTAGGTAAGCAATGCCCCTCTGCCATGTACATTGGCCAAACTGGACAGTCTCTACGTAAAAGAATAAATGGACACAAATTTGATGTCACCTTACCTGATCACTCTCGTTACAGTGTGTATGGTAGCACCCATTGTTTCATGTTCTCGGTGTATATAAAATCTCCCCACTGTATTTTCCACTACATGCATCTGATGAAGTGAGCTGTAGCTCACGAAAGCTTATGCTCAAATACATTTGTTAGTCTCTAAGGTGCCACAAGTACTCCTTTTCTTTTAACTTATACCATAATAACCTGCGTTTGTTTTGTATTCTACAGATAGCATCACAGTGATTTAATTGCCTTAGAAAATCTTCTGTAAAGGATTTTTTTTTTTTTTTGGTAAATCACCCTTCTCAACTACCCACAGGGAGCTGGCTGGCTGTTAATTTTTTACTATGTGCCATTATTGTGTGTTGATACAGGTTACAAATCTTAATGTGATAAAAATGCACTAGGAACATGTAAGAGAGTTTGAATATTTAAGTGATCCAACCTTTTTTCAGAAGCATGTCAGGTTCTATAAAAATGGGGCAAAAAAATCACAGCATTTTTTTATTCTACTCTTTTCTCCAACCCAACCTTCCCCTCCATATTCCCAACACTTTGGAAATGATCATTTTTAAATACCAATGAGTAATTTTTTTTTAAACTGCAAAAACAGGTTGGATTGTGATGATTGAAGTTCACATGGTTTAAAATGAGCATGTTTTGACTGAATACTGACATTTATTCACTGTTCTAAGACAGGCACTTTGGGTTAAAAAACAGAGGTTTTAAAGTAATGATGCAATCTAAAGCAATAGTTTTGAAACTGCCCTATGGGTCCAGTCATGACATCAGCTCATGGAAAAATCAGATTCAAACTAAGCTATAGTTTGGGCTTCAAGTGGCTAGACCTGATAAATCTGTCAGGAATGTGAAAGGCTGCATTATTGGAAGCTTTTGTTGAAAGCAAATTCTAAGTATGGAAACTCTATTTTTATATCGCCTGTAGTTTCTTTTCTTGTCTCTACTGTACCTCGAAGGAAGAAGCCAAGTGAGGATATTTATGCCAAGCCACCATATATCCTTGTACATGAACTAACAAACACCACAAGGTACTGTTAGAAGACTGTAGATTTATACCCCTATTCTTCAAGACAAGAAGTAGTGCCACATCTGGATAACAATGTACAGCCCACAACCTGAAGTTCCAAGTCCCCATATCAGTTTTGACTTCCTCCATGTCATTTTATTGTTCCATTAGACTTAAATACCCAGATTCTGGGAAATTTGGGAAGCCCAGTTACTTATCCATTGTGGAAGGAGGAGAGCAACAACAGCTGCCCTCTATGAATGACATGGGAAATTGTTTGGATTTGTTTTCATCATCAGTTTATTCATTTATGGTTTGAGATGAAGGAAAGCTGCTGGATTGGGAGTTTTTGTTACACAATTCCATTTTTAATCTGTGACAAAGGCAGCTGGAGCTTTTAAAAATGTATAATAAAATCAAATAGTCTGCTCAAGAAATGTATCATACTGATTGAATATTGTTACTAACTTCTTTACCTGTCCAAATCTAAATTATGGTCATGTAGATGATTCTAAAGATTAATTTATTCACATTTTTTATTTATTATACTCAACTTCACTAAAAATACTCACGAGTCCAACCCACATCAGGTCACATACAAATGCAAAATCTGACAGGAAACAAGTTCTGTTTTGGTAAATTGTTGCCCTATATTATTTCTGGAAGTTAACCTTTCTTACATGATTGATTTGACATCCAAATAAAAAAAAAAACAGAATAGTCAACTATTTAAGAGTCTAGATAAGAGTGAAAGATACAGGCAACGTATTTTTCTAATATTATTGCCAGCAGGAAGAATGATCCCTGTAATCCTTTTTAAAATACTAGCTAGGCTTTAAATCCAGGAAAAATCAAATGAATACATATTTTGGTACCTACACTGGATGTCTTCAACTCTGTAACATCTCTACAAATAAGCAGTTGGTCTTAACAGCTGATTGCTTGTTTACTCAATAACTAGATGCAGTTGTTCCACCTTTAGAGTCTTCCTGTTGTCCAGTGGAGACCATAACTGTTTTTCTTTCCTAGTCTGTGCCAGATATCAGAGTACTGAAACAGGGACTAAGGAGAGCAAAATGTTTCCTAGATCATACTCCTACCTGGTAATTTAACTGTTATGGCTCCAGTGATTCAGAACACAAGAAGTCAGGCTTTAAAAGTAGGGACATTCAATCATTTCCACAACCCAAAACAAAAGAAGAAAAAGGTTTAAAGTACCTCCAGTTTTCCTCAGAATATACCTTCTTTGATAGTAGATGATTTTACTGATTTGGTCTAATTTCAGAGTGATATTTTATATCAAAAGTTTTGGGGATTTTTTCAGCAAACATTTTTTTAAATATACTGATCCTGTACTGTTCACTTCATTAACAAAAATGTCTGCCAAGTTTGAGAATTTACTATAGCACAGCCATGACATTACACTACATTTACTAGTGGCTACAGATGCAGGTTTTGTGTCAACTTGATCATCATTGGACTTCTGAGGCATTTGATACAGTGAATCATGTATTTTTCCAGCATGCTTAAGGTCCACTGATAAGCTATCTGATATAGCCTTGGCATGTTTCAAATTGTGCCTCTCGTACCACATGAGGACAGTCTAACTGGGTCAGCATTTTTCAGTTCTCACTTCCCTTCTTATATTTTCAAACTATGCCTCTTGTTCTCCTCTTTTTGGCCCAGATTCAGCAGTCCATTCCTATTCAAAACACTTTAAAATGTACCTAAAATTAAGTACATACTTACATTCCAATTGACCTCAATGGGATTTAAGCGCATGCTTAAGTTGAGAACATGCTCAAAATGATTTGATGAACAGGGATTGATTTAAGAATGCACCTAAATGCCTTTATTAGCAAGTATAATCTATGCTTCCATAACTATGCAGACAATACAATACTCAGATATATTTTTCTCTTCATTCTGAATGTCACACTACAATTTTCACTCTGACCAGTATTTTACAGGACATGCAATAATAGATGTCTCACAATTTTATGAAGCTGAATCCAAAGGAAGACATAAGCACTGATTACTGGCTCTAAGCAGTTGTGGAGAAATGTTCCCGCCTTAGCAACTACATTCAATAAAGTACCACTGAGTCCATATTCAAGTACAAAAAGCCTGGGTGTGATGTTAATCTCAGATTGTCCATCCCTAAAACTGATTTATTAAGCACCTATAATATTAGAGGGCTCTTACATTTAGAAAAGCAAGACATAAGACCCAATGGTTGGAAGTTGAAGCTAGGAAAAATTGAAACTGGATAAAGAGCAAATTTTAGATTCTGCCTCACTTGAAGTCTCTAGGTTAAGACTGGATGTCTTTCTAAAAGATAGGTTTCAGAGTAGCAGCCGTGTTAGTCTGTATCCACAAAAAGAACAGGAGTACTTGTGGCACCTTAGAGACTAACAAATTTATTTGAGCATAAGCTTTCGTGAGCTACAGCAAATAAATCTGTTAGTCTCTAAGGTGCTCCAAGTACTCCTTTTTTCTAAAAGATGCGCTCTATTTCCTCCACAAGTTATTGCACTTGATGCAGGAATTATAAGAAGGAGTTCTATGGTCTGAGCTATCCAGGAGGTCAGAATAGAATAGATGATCATAACGATCCCCTCTGGCTTTAAAAAAATCTATGAATTCCTGAAATATCATCAGGCTGAGACCGTTGTTAACCAACACAAATCTGAAACGACTGATGAATATGTATGTTTTAGCAACAATTGCAATTCTTTATATCCAAGAGCTCCAGCTTAAATTATAGATAGGACACAGCTTTACCAGCACATGCCCACCCAAGCACATTATTCCTATTTTAAAGTCTTTACATTGGTTCCCTGTCAAATCATGCAATGACTTCAAAGCTATGTCCCTGTCTGCCAAACTGATCTTCTCTCTCATTATGTTCCCAACCAATTACTGAGATCTGAACTTGCTCCAGTTTTTAAAATGGTTCAAGAGGAGCCAGAGCATTCTGTAACTATATGCCACTGCTCCTGCAACTGGAAAGGCCTGTTCTGTGCCACCACACAGAGCAAGGCTAAAGATACATATTTTAACCTCAGACAAAGACTGTTCCAACATGCAGATCATTTTATCATGTTAATTGTACAGTGCTGCAAGACACTGCTGTAAAGAATGTCATAAAATATACGCTGCTGTTACCAAATTTAATTAAATTGTTATGACTTCACAAAAACACATACGTCATAAGACTAAAAGGTATCTGTAAGAAAAACAAACAAACAAAAAAAACCATTTTGTCGACAAAGGTACTGGTGAGTCATTACAACAAAGGGCTAGTCAGTAAGAGAGCTAGAATGCAACAAAGCAGAAATAAATAAAATTGGTTTTAATGATAGAGCCATATATTTCTGCTGAAGCGGAGGATGAGGATCAAGAAATCTGATTACTGTGGTAGGCCTTTTAAACCAAAACAATGATAATGATCTGTCCCTTGTCCCACTTGACCTGAGCCGTTATTTTAGGAATGGGAAGTATGGTGGGGAGGGAAGGCATATATCTAATCCACAAAGCTCAGAAGGAATCTGTGAGTCACAGAATGTGGGGACATAGGGATGCCTATCTCTGAAAGAGCTGCTTCTTCAGATAACATTCCCATAAGTGGGAAGACTTGCTCATTCAAAGAGTTGAGGGAGGTGGGAATGGGTTTTGGGGGGAGAGGTTGGGAGGTATTCTGGATGCACAGCCCTTTTAATCCCCAAATACCCCCCTCCCCCACACACACACACATATTCTGGGGTTTTGGGGCCACATGATTTAAAAATAAGAGTATTTCCTTTACGAGTAAGGAAAATAAATTGTTGTTTCAACAGAAGTTTGCACAAGTTAACTCAACTTCTCAAATGTGTCATGCTTAACTAAGCTATTAGTTTCTAGATGGCAGTGGCTCTCAACCTTTCCAGACTACTGTACCCCTTTCAGGAGTCGGATTTGTCTTGTGTACCCCCAAGTTTAGAATCATAGAATCATAGAATATCAGGGTTGGAAGGGACCTCAGGAGGTCATCTAGTCCAACCCCCTGCTCAAAGCAGGACCAATCCCCAATCAAATCATCCCAGCCAGGGCTTTGTCAAGCCTGACCTTAAAAACTTCTAAGGAAGGAGATTCTACCACCTCCCTAGGTAACGCAAGTTTAACCTCACTTAAACTACTTGCTTACAAAATCAGACATAAAAATACAAAAAAAAGTGTCACAACACACTATTACTGAAAAATTGCTTACTTTCTCATCTTTACCATATAATTATAAAATAAATACACTTGAATTTAAATATAGTTCTTACATTTCAGTGTATAGTATACAGAGTAGGGCTGTCAAGCAATTAAAAAAAATTAATCGTGATTAATCACGCTGTTAAACAATAGAATACCATTTATTTTACATATTTTTGGATGTTTATTACATTTTCAAATATGTTAATTTCAATTACAATACAGAATACAAAGTGTATAGTACTCACTTTATATTTTTTATTACAAATATTTGCACTGTAAAAAACAAAAAAAAATATTTTTCAATTCACCTCATACAAGTACTGTAGTGCAATCTCTTTATCATGAAAGTTAAACTTACAAATGTAGAATTTTTCCAAAATAACTGCATTCAAACATAAAACAATGTAAAACTTTAGAGCCTACAAGTCCACTCAGTCCTACTTCTTGGTCAGCCAATCGCTCAGACAAACAAGTTTGCTTACAATTTGCAGGAGATAATGCTGCCTGCTTCTTGTTTACAATGTCACCTGACAGTGAGAATAGGCGTTCATATGGCACTGTTGTAGATCACGTTCCAAGATATTTACATTCAGATGCGCTAAAGATTCATATGTCCCTTCATGCTTCAACCACCATTCCAGAAGACATGCTTCCATGCTGATGACGGGTTCTGCTCAGTAACGATCCAAAGCAGAGCAGAGCGATGCATATTCATTTTCATCATTTGAGTCAGATGCCACCAGAAGAAGGCTGATTTTCTTTTTTGGTGGTTTGAGTTCTGTAGCTTCCGCATCAGAATGTTGCTCTTTTAAGACTTCTAAAAACATGCTCCATACCTCGTCCCTCTCAGATTTTGGATGGCACTTCAGATTCTTAAACCTTGGGTCGAGCGCTGTAGCTATTTTTAGAAATCTGACACCGGTACCTTCTTTGTGTTTTGTCAAATCTGCTGTTAAAACGAACATGTCCTGGGTCATCATAAGAGACTGCTATAACATAAAATATATGAAGAATGCAGGTAAAACAGAGCAGGAGACATACAATTCTCCCCCCAAGGAGTACAGTCACAATTTAATTAATGCGTTATTTTTTTTAAACGAGCATCATCAGCATGGAAGCATGTCTTCCAGAATGGTGGCCGAAGCATGGAAGGGGCATACGAATGTTTATCATATCTGGCATGTAAATACCTTGCAACGTCAGCTACAAAAGTGCCATGCAAACGCCAGTTCTGACTTTCAGGTGACATTGTACATAAAAAGCAGGCAGCAGTATCTCCCATCAGTGTAAACAAACTTGTTTGTCTTAGCAATTGGCATAATAAGAAGTAGGACTTAGTGGACTTGTAGGCGCTAAAGTTTTTCATTGTTTTGTTTTTGAGTGCAGTTATGTAACCAAAAAAAAAAAAATCTGCATTTGTAAGTTACACTTTCACGATAAAGAGATTGCATTTCAGTATTTGTATGAGGTGAATTGAAAAATACTATTTCTTTTGTTTATTTTTACAGTGACATATTTGTAATAAAAAATAATATAAAGTGAGCACTGTGCACTTTGCATTCTGTGTTGTAATTGAAATCAATATTGAAAATGTAGAAAAACATGCAAAAATAAATTTCAATTGGTATTCTATTGTTATAACTGTGATTAATCGCGATTAATTTTAAGTTAATCATGTGAGTTAACTGTGATTAATTGACAGCCCTAATATAGAGCAGTATAAACAAATCATTGTTTGTATGAAATTTTAGTTTGTACTGGCTTTGCTAGTGCAAAACTAGGCAAATATCTAGATGAGCTGATCTACTCCCTGGAAGACTTCTGCGAACCCCCAGGGGTATGTGTACCCCTGGTTGAGAACCACTGCTATAAGGAATGTGCACTTTGTAAAATTAATTTTTTTATGGTTTTATGCCTCAAGTTTAATCAGTTCAATGAAGTGACACAAAACATATGGTATGTAAGCGAACTTTATACATTACTTTCACCAGCCCTGTGGATTCAAACACTAACGTTGTATTCATTTTTGCAGATCGTTCCTATTATTGCACCACTAGTCCAAAGTTTGCATCTGTGAATTTCGGCTGCTCAGCTCTTATGGAACACAATAAACAAAGGGTAGCAGGACACCACAGAGCTATCAACTTCCTAGCCATTATTATGTTATCACAAAGACTACTCTGCTAATAAAGCCAAAAGATCCAATAGACTCAACGGGAATAAAGAAAAGATGTCTCCAGATAAAATTAAAGTTCTGGGTAGAATATTAGTGGATTGAAGAGAGCAACTGCCATTGTAGGTCAACGTGCTGGACAGCAAGAGGAAGGTACAAAAAATATGCAGAGCACACCACAATGATATGTAGGGCCCTACCAAATTCACGACCATGAAAAACATGTCCTGGACCGTGAAATCTGGTCTCCCTCTATGAAATCTGGCCTTTTGTGTGCTTTTACCCTATACTATACAGATTACGTGGGGGAGACCAGCATTTCTCAAATTGGGGGTCCTGACCCAAAAGGGAGTTGCAGGGGGGTCACAATGTTATTTTAGGGGGGTCGTGGTATTGCCACCCTCACTTCTGTGCTGCCCTCAGAGCCGGGTGGTCAGAGAGCGGCGGCTGTTGGCCAGACGCCCAGCTCTGAAGGCAGCACCCCGCCAGCAGCAGTGCAGAAGTAAGGGCAGCAATACCGTACCATGCCACCCTTACTTCTGCGCTGCTGCCTTCGGAGCGGTGCTCCCAGCCAGCAGCTGCCGCTCTCCAGCTGTCCAGCTCTGAAGGCAGCGCCACTGCCAGCAACAGCACAGAAGTAAGGGTAGCAGCCCCACAACCCCCCCTACAATAAACTTTCATCCCCCCCCCCCACACACACACACACACACACCCCTCCTTTTTGGGTCAGGACCTCTACAATTACACCACCATGAAATTTCAGATTTAAATAGATGAAATCACGAAATTTATGATTTTTAAAAATCCTATGACTGTGAAATTGATCAGAATGGACCGTGAATTTGGTAGGGTCCTAATCATGTGGTAGGACTCTGCAGCTAATTCTAGCACCACTCCATAAATAATTAGAGCAGTACATGAACTCTTAAAAGGTGTCTTTGGCTATGTCTACACTACCACTTATGTCCGTATAAATTATGTCACTCAGGGGTGTGACTAAGCCACCCCCCTGAGCAACATAAATTACACCAACCTAAGCGCCAGTGTGGACAGCGCTATGTCAGCGGGAGAGCTTCTCCCACCAACATAGTTACTGCCATTTATTGGGGATAGATTAATTAATTAAGAGCTCTCCCATCGGATTAGAACACCTACAGTAGAGATCTTACAGCGGCACAGCTGTAAGATCTCTTGTGTAGCCATCATCTTTGCCGTACAGTTCCTGAGGGGATGAAGGAGATACTTCATCCTTAGCGTCCACCGCCTTACACTGACTTTCTTGAATTCTAGAAAATTCCCACCATCCACCTCCCTCTGCCTCTCCCTCCCTCACATAGAGTCCTTAAACTGAGTCTTAAGAATTATACCGATAGAGACAGAATTTCCAAATCTGGCCCACATACTTGGCCCTGGAGCTGAGGAGACAAATGTTTTTGTCGATGGGTTGAGGATTACAGCAGATCCAGGAATCAGGTTTGTTAAGGCCACATCAGAGATAAGAAATTCTCCAGTTTTAGTTCTCATTTCCCAATCTCCCTCATCCTCTGCAAGGGCAATTGCTCTCCTTGGTCTACCAATATTCCAACTGGAACTTTAATTTGATCTTGGGCATCTTTTTCTTTATTCCCATTGGGTCCTGCTATATTTTAATATAGCAAAAGGGAAGAAGAAGTTAAATTATGTCCATAGACTAAAAAGGGCATCAACACAAGTGGCTACCAGGTCTTTGTAATGGTCAGTATCTTTTATTTTGATGCAGAGTGATTACCGGTCAACCCTGTTTCCTTATTAGCAGATCAAATGCATCTTGGTTTCATGAGCGCATCCTCTGTGGACTGATGTGCATCTTAGGCCATCTTGTAACAAGGTGACTTTTCCTGCTACTGAAGACAGAATGTTCCTGAGGAGGAGATTTTTCTGTGACCAACAAAAACAAAGTTTCAGAGTAGCAGCCATGTTAGTCTGTATTCGCAAAAAGAAAAGGAGTACTTGTGGCACCTTAGAGACTAACCAATTTATCTGAGCATAAGCTTTCGTGAGCTACTGCTCACTTCATCGGATACAAAGTTGTATCCTCTCATATATAGATACAGATAGAGAGAGAGAGACAACATACATACAAACACCTCATATATTATAGTAAGGCCCTCAGTTGAGAGGACTTTTCAATCTCCATAGAACACACAGACAAATATATATTAGGAAACTAATTTGTTTCCACTATCTGTAATAATCAGACTTCATGTTAACTAGCGAAATCAGTGGGATTTAAGCACATGCTTAAATGCTTTGCTGAATCAGGGCCATAGTCTACATACCCTTCATTTGCTAAAGCTGTGCCCAGTTGCTCACTGTTTGAATAGTCAGGAGAGTATCTGGATATGGAAGCTCTGTCACCATACTGAAAGGCCTCAGCTGTACCCTAAAATACAATCCAGCTACTCTGGACTTCCCTCCTTATAGAAGCAATCCAAGGCCTGGAGAGCTGAGAAACAAGTAGCGGGAGCTAAACATTCAACAGAGGACGAAAGTGACATAACAGTTCTCAGGACAGGGGATCCTATTGTGGGTGGTTCAACTACACCAAAAGTGTTTGATGACTGCTTCCAGTTTATTCAGAATGATTCATTATTGCTTTAATTGCCCGAAACAGTGAAAAGATATGGGATACTGAAGTGCATGATTATAGGTGGGCACAAATCTCAATATGGATTTGAACAAAAGTAACAGAAGATCTCATCAAAATTCAAGACATTTGCATACCTGAATTAGCTTTTATGGCTAATCAATCAAATAAATTGATTTTAAACAACATTCAGAACTACTTACCCACTTGCTGCAGTTAGAATGGCTGGAAATAATTCTTCCTAAAATATAAAGAGGCCCAATACTTCTCTGACACCAGTGTAATTCAAAAATAACTCATCTGAAGTCAATGAAGTTGAACTACTATAAGTGACAGGAGTATCAGGCCCATAGCATTCAAATCACCCACCACCTCAGTTCAAATTATTCATGCAAGAGGTAAATTTGCAATCATTACCAAGTTTTATATACAAAATCAATAGCTATTATTTTAACTAAAACAGTTTTAAAATTCCAACATCTGCTTGAATGCATATATTGTATGCATTTTATTCTATTTTAGATATAGAGAGCATGCGCGCACTAGTTATTACTGTACATGGCATAATTTAAAGCCAAATTTTAAGTCCCAGTACTGCAAGAGATCTGAGATAGGGACCAAATGACTGCAGTGTGATATCTATGATAAGACACTAGACATGCCATAGAAGTGAATTTTTACCTGTCACTATTCCTTCTAAAGATCTGAAGTGATGCCTTGTTTTTAGTGCATGACCCCCACCAAGGATCCTCCCAGCTAAACTGTAGTTTGTCATTTAGGAAGGAAGGGAAATCTTAGGGAAACATGGCCAAGAATACCACTTTGAATGAAAAAGAATATAATCTTGTATTACACACATAGGACTCAATCCAAAAGTGATGTGTAAGGAGTTCAGGGTGCGAGTTACATGTCAGTAAGTGGGTATGAGTCTTACCCCCTCTCATAAATATAAAGGGAAGGGTAACCACCTTTCTGCATACAGTGCTATAAAATCCCTCCTGACCAGAATCAAAACCCTTTCACCTGTAAAGGGTTAAGAAGTGAGGATAACCTCGCTGGCACCTGACCCAAAATGACCAACGAGGGGACAAGATACTTTCAAATTTGGGGGAGGGAACAAAGGGTTTGTTGGTCTGTGTGATGCTTTTGCCAGGAACAGATCAGGAATGCAGCCTTACAACTCCTGTTAAGTTAGTAAGTAATCTAGCTAGAAAATGTGTTAGATTTCCTTTTGTTTAATGGCTGGTAAAATAAGCTGTGCTGGATGGAATGTATATTCCTGTTTTTGTGTCCTATTGTAACTTAAGGTTTTGCCTAGAAGGATTCTCTATGTTTTGAATCTGATTACCCGGTAAGGTATTTACCATCCTGATTTTACAGAGGTGATTCTTTTACCTTTTCTTTAATTAAAATTCTTCTTTTAAGAACCTGATTGATTCGTCATTGTTCTGAAGATCCAAGGGTTTGGGTCTGTGTCCACCTGTACCAATTGGTGAGGATTCTTATCAAGCCTTCCCCAAGAAAGGGGGTGTAGGGCTTGGGGGGATATTTTGGGGGAAGACTTCTCCAAGTGGTCTCTTTCCCTGTTCTTTGTTTAACATGCTTGGTGGTGGCAGCATATTGTTCAAGGAGAAGGCGAAGTTTGTACCTTGGGGAAGTTTTTAACCTAAGCTGGTAAGAATAAGCTTAGGGGGTCTTTCATGCAGGTCCCCACATCTGTACCCTAGAGTTCAGAGTGGGGAAGGAAGCTTGACACCCCCATACTGCAAACTGAAAGGCTAGTGCAGAGCCCTGAACCTGCATGGAGTCCCACTGTGTATCTATTTTCAGGATCAGTAAGTCTAAGGTGACAATATATACATATACGGAAGAGGCAAACCACCAATTACACTTCATTTAGCCTCGCCTCTGAATCTGGATCCGAGTGTCTAAGAGTATGTACACGAATAAGTAAAGAAGCTATAGTTAAGGCCAGTTCCTCAGCTGTCATTGATCCATTGAAGCCATTGGAACGATGATGTTTATGCCAGATGAATATCTGGTCCTTAGATTTTTTTACAAATATAAGAAACAACTCAATATTCTGGAGCTGGTTTATATTACTCCAATATTATGCAAAATGAGGGGGAAATCTTTACACAGAACTCATTGCAGCAATTCAGCCACAGACAATCACATGAATATAGTCCTACTAAAAGCAAATGGTATCTTTCTCTAGCATTAGGTTATTAGGCAGATAAGGCACAGCTTTGGATTCAGAATACTTCAACTGACAAATGATCTAGTTTTTCTTCACTCTGATAACTGTGGCCTACGACAGGATGAATTTGAGCATTTTTCACTGCTTATATAACAGGTGCATTCATAAATATGCAAAGATGATCTGAAGATATGGTTTATAATCCGTGCTTTATGCTTGAACAATTCAAATAGCTTTCATCATGTAGAAAGCATTAACTACTCTTTGCAAGATGTTCCTTTTTTTAATTATATGCTACAAATGACATTTTTGGGGTGGTCTTCAGATCAATAAAAAAAATATGCTGGATGGAACCCTGATCCAAAAAGCTATATTTTTAAATAAAGTACATTAAGCTCTTTATTTTCCAAGGGCCAGATTCTGCATCCTGTACACATATTTGTCATAAATATAAAGGGAAGGGTAAACACCTTTAAAATCCCTCCTTGCCAGAGGAAAAACCCTTTCACCTGTAAAGGGTTAAGAAGCTAGGATAACCTCGCTGGCACCTGACCAAAATGACCAATGAGGAGACAAGATACTTTCAAAGCTGAAGGGGGGGGACTCCACAATGCATTGACATCAAGTATAGGGGTAAGGTACTATTCAATATGAGTAAAGATACCAGAATTTGGCCCTTAATATGCATGATACATCTTTAGCCTGAAGATAAGTGGCAAGAACAACAAAAGACAGGCAGCAAGTACGATTATCAGAACATCTGCACTTCAGCAGGTTTATATAATACTCCGATTTCATGTAGTTGGTTGCTCAAAAGCATGAGCTTTGAAAGCTTCAGCCTCCAAGGTATCAGTCTGGCACCTTTCCAAGCACTCTGTGCATGAAAAAAGAAGACCACAATGACAGCTACAGTATGGCAAAAGGGAAATAAACCCGAATAATCTCCTCCTTTGTCTTGCACCCCCGTTTGTTGATTAAGAGGATTGATGGGAAGGCAGACAACACAGGAATCCCCCAGTGTTTTACTACTACAACTCCCAGTGTTTGATGCCTCTCTTGCTCCAGGTACATGTTATTACAAACAGTAATGATCTGTCATCCTATAATTAACCAGTAATCCTTTAGAATGGATCCCCACTGATCAGAGACCATACTGAAAACAACTAGGTGAAGCAATAAAAGCAAGAGAACCACTTGTTCATCTCTGCCTAGGTTTTCCACAGAGGCTACTTTCTCTTTGCCAAATGGCAGACCTCAAAGGCAGTCAGGCAAATCTCAGTCCACGTATTTCCTTTTAGAGAATGACAGGAGTGCCATAGGGCTTTTCTGAACTCTATTCATCTTGAAAAAAAGAAAAGGAGTACTCCTTTTCTTTTTGCAGATACAGACTAACATGGCTGCTACTCTGAAACCTATTCATCTTGAGCAGACAGCTATCAAATGATTTTTATTAAGCATTCCCTATGAGTTTCCCTGTTACATTTAAGGTTCCAAAAGCAATTCCATTCCTACAAAACAGGGTTTATTATTTGCATTGTGTTTGCACTTCGGAACCCCAGTCATGAGTCTGAACCCTATTGTGTTTTTTCTAATTATTTTCCCCACTCCAAGTAGATTTTAGCCCTTGTTCCACCTCAGCAGAGAATGGAAAAATGTAAGATGTTACATTAGCATCAAAAATTACTGACACACATCGGAAAGAGAGGAGACTAGATCCTGTATTAATGTTTCTAGTCATACTTGGTCTTTGCTTTAAGAGGAAGTGCATCAAACACTAGGATTAAAATCCTGGGCATTACTGAAGTCAATGGGAGTTTTGCCATTTATTTCTGTGCAACCAGAATCTCATCCTGGGAGCAGAGGAATAGCCAGGGGAAAGAACAACTCTTGGTAAAACTCTAGTAAACCTCACCATTTTATGGCTTCCCTCCAGACATGTACTTAAGCCACTGAGAAGCTTCTTATTTCATCCTTTGTTTTCTAATCACTGGACTTCATGCTTCAAATTATTCCTTTGCGGGAGGGAAGCAGAGGGGAGGGCAGTACTGAAATTCTTGCCTACGTGAACTAAGGGCTATGCAAGCGTTTGGGAACTTTTGCATTTGACTCCTATAGCTCTGCAGAACTCTGCAATAACGTATTGTGCTCCCAAGAAGAACTATGAGCATTTCTGGTGATGGAGTTTAAAAGCAGCTATTTATACAACACATATCAGTCAAGGATCCCAAACCAGTATTCAAATATTAATGTTCACAGCTGCCCTGTGAGGTAGGTATCATTATACCCATTTGGGCAACTGAAACTTAAAGTCAAGGCTATTCAGTTACAGAGCTAGGAACAGAATTCACAAGTTCTGCTCCCCACACTCCTCCTCTAAAAAGCAGACCATACTGAATATTCCTTATCCTTTCCAGAAACTACATTTCATATCAGACATGAAGGGGATAGTATCTACCTTACAGTGAGGCAGATGATGAGACTGGCACTGGACAGAAAAAAGGCCACTTCTCTGCTAGCTTCTGTTATAAAAGGAGGAACAAACTGAGCGCTGTGGGGTATACTTTCAGGAGAAAGCTGTTAGGGAGCAAGTTAGTGAACAGAGGGTGTCTCTTTGCTCTACAATTTCTAGCTACCTCTTTAGGATCCGGCATCTCGACTCTGGGGAAGTTTTCCTTTGACAGTGTTCTGTTCTCTTTTGGGTTCAGAGATTTCTTTCTCCTCCCCGTCCCTTTTACTCACCAGAGTCCAACCAACTTGCTCAAGCTCACTTCATCTCCTGTGGACTGGAGCCCAGTACTACTGCATGTCTAACCAAAGTTGGAGGGGGTGTAGCAAACCCACCAAGGCATAACCGTGGCCCTCCTAGTAGGCATGACTGACAAGCACTGCTAGCTAAAACTACAACGGGGTTGAGTAGAAAAGGGAGACTCCATATTAGGCAAGTTGACATTTCTTACCTCTCTGTTAGTGAAAGATTGCGTTTTCTGTCTGTGTGTATGGACCTCTATGCTGCTTAGAAGGAATGGACTGTTCTGCACTTGTACTCTCTCCTCCCCAACTGGTTGTCTCAGGTCACCTGGGAGGCCAGTGTGTGGGGTAGGCCCATGAGACAAGTTGTCTCCTACTCAAGGTCAGCAGCTGCATCAGAGCAAATACATAGCACTCACGGAACCCATGATGGCAGCTGAAGGGTTAGAAATATGCTACCAGTATCTTTCCTACTCTTCACTCGTTGTCAGAAAGCAGAGGAACAAATAAGAGCTGTTGAGACTGTCTAGTGAGGCAAAAGGAAAAAGACATCAGAGCAAGGAAAAGCAGTTCTGAGCAGTGCCCAAAGTCTTTTGAGGAGAACTGGTTATGCTGCTGCTTTCAGCATGAAGTAGGAAAGAGCCACTCACCACTTCCAAATTAGTATATTGAGAATGTAGAAACACAGGACGCATTGTAGCCACTTACGCTGACACAGTTAAAAACAAAACTCAAAACACCCAGGGGAAGGGAAAAAAGGCAAAATCAATACATATATTCAGTTAACCAGAAAAAACAAACATTGTGATTTAAATGGGACCAAAGCAAGCACACCAAAGTGTGTACTTTCCCTCTTGTGCCAAGATATTTCAGCACACTATAACACACTCTGACCTTACCTCCCAGCTATATCAAGGCACAAATGGAGCATATGAAGGATAGATTTTCAATCTCAGAATTGAGTTCTTTCACCAGGTTATTTAAAAGAATAATTCCCCATTTAAAAAGTGGGTTATTGACCCACACATAGGGAGCTTTTAAAATCCATATTATTGACCTGATACTTAAAGGCTATATAGTAGTCATAAGAACACAAGAATGGTCATACTGGGTCAGACCAAAGGTCCATCTAGCCCAGTATCTTTCTTCCAACACTGGCCACTGCCAGGTGCGCCAGAGGGAATGAACAGAACAGGTAATCAAGTGATCCATTCCTGGTCGCCCATTCCCAGCTTCTGGCAAACAGAGGCTAGGGACACCATCCCTGCCCATCCTGGCTAATAGCCATTGATGGACCTATCCTCCATGAACTTATCTAGTTCTTTTTTTTTTTTTTGAACTAGTCATTACAATCTATAGGGTAAGTACACTAAGGGTGTTTTTGAAATCCATATTATTGACCCAACTGAATTTAATATCCTGTCCACCTGTAGAGCAATTACAGATATTTATGGTGCGGATACAGATTTTTTTTTAAAAAGTTATTGCATATAGACATTAACTGATCATTTGTACACTCTCAAGAACCAGTAAAATCTTAAGCACTCAGCTGTAATACCAGATTTTAAAATTACCAAGAGGACATGGATATGAACTACACCACTCATAACACGATCAAAAAAATGTAAAGTCACCTAACTAACCCCAAACCTGCAAATTTGAGGGGCAGCAGGTTGCTTTTAAAAAGATACTTTGATAATTTAAAAAATGTATTAAGCTGTGTGTCTTTTCAAATTTTAATAAAAGACTCCACCATTGCACAAGATGGGAGGGGAAGGGAGACATCTCAAGTTACTTTTGTGCTGGGACTTTTATTCATATATTCATAGATTTTAAGGCCAGAAGAACCCATTATGACTATGTGATCTGACCTTCTGGATAAAACAGGCCATAGAATTTCACCAAGCGATTCCCACATCAAGCCCATTACTTCTGGTTGAGCTACAGTGTATCTTTAGAAAAAGACATCCAGTCTCGATTTACAGATTTCAAGTGATGGAGAATCCATCACGTCCCGAGGTATGTTGCTTCAATGGTTAATTACCCTATTAAAAATGTCTGATTTATTTCTAATGTGAGTATGTCTAGCTTCAGCTACTAGCTCTTGTTATGCCTTTGTCTACTAGATTAATGAGCCCTCTCTGATCAGAAATCTTTCCCCCATGTAGGTACTCTTAGTACATAAAGTCACCTCTTAACCTTTCCTTTGTTAAGCTAAATAGATTGAGCTTCTTTGGTTTCTCATTGTGGGTATGTCTATACAGCCATTAAACCCCCACAGCTGGCCCAGGTCAGCTGACTCGGGCTCCTGGGGTATAGGCTGTGGGGCTGTAAAACTGCTGTGGAGCAGTTTTGGAGCTTTGGCACCCCCGTCTTTTATTTCAGCATCGACATACCCCGCAAGGCAGGTTTTCCAGGCCTTTGTTTATTCTTGTAGCTCTTTTCTGAACCATTTTCAATTTGCCAAAATCCTTTTTAAAGTGCGGACATCAGAATCGGATACAGTACCAGTAACATTCTCACTAAGGTTGTATAAAGTGATCATAACACCTCCCTATTTCTTCTCAGTATTGCCTTGATTATACATCCAAAGATTGCATTTGATCTCTTGGGCACATAACACAGGTAGTCCGTGTTAAGCTAGTTATCCACTGTGACCCCAAATTTCTTTTCTTGATTATCATACACATCGTAAGGAGAGTGATCACTTTAGATAAGCTATTACCAACAGGAGAGTGGGTTTGTTGGGGGAGGGGGGGGAGAAAACCTGGATTTGTGCTGGAAATGGCCCACCTTGATTATCATACACATTGTAAGGAGAGTGATCACTTTACATAAGCTATTACCAGCAGGAGAGTGGGGTGGGGGGAGAGAAAACCTTTTGTAGTGATAAACACCCATTTTTTCATGATTTGTGAGTATAAAAACAAACATCTTCTGTATTTTCCACAGTATGCATCCGATGAAGGGAGCTGTAGCTCATGAAAGCTTATGCTCAAATAAATTGGTTAGTCTCTAAGGTGCCACAAGTACTCCTTTTCTTTTTGCGAATACAGACTAACACGGCTGTTACTCTGAAATCTTCCAAAATACAGTCCAGCATCCAATTAAAGCAGACATACAATATTTGAACCCAGGACTTCTGACAACCATAGTAAGGGTCTTACTTTCAAACTACTGCACCACTTTTATGCAAAACCAGAGAGAATTTCATGGTGCAGATAGATATTACACACACAAACAACTTTTGAGGCTTGTAACTGACACACAGAGAGAACTTCATATGACTAGAAAGTGTCAAACATATCATCAGTAGAAACATAAGTTCCAATACAATTTTATACCACAATAAAATTCCTGCTAACCACTTTTGTTGCTGCTCCTCACAACAAACCAACCTACTCTATTATAACACTGAGCCAATTAAAAATTTTGCCAATCTGTTATTTTATCACTTAGCACTAAGATTCACTCCAACAGCCCAGCAATGTAATATATTTTTCTGCCTCCAAGGAAATAAAGCTAACTCCTAGATTTTTACACTCAAAAAAAGTTGTGTGCATTTTGCAATGGTTGGTTTACATCTTCAGTCTATTTAATCATGTTGTTTAGAATAAGGAGCTACTCCTGCCCCTTAGAAGTCAATGGAAGTTTTGCCACTGATGTCAGTGGTAGCAAGATAGATAGATAAGTCTCTGCATTTTGCCATTTCACTAGATAAGTCTATTTGTTCATCCTCAGGCATCTGTTAAAAGACAGCTATAACAGCATTTGAATTGCAATTTTCATTTTAAGATTCTTTAGCAAAATGGAACTGCTTACATGTCATCACAGTGCAGCAGTCTGGTTTTATTTGTGCAGAGTCTTCATCAAAATATTAGCTATTTATCTGAATCACATTCCACCCAGCAAGGGGAAAAGAGAGCGTATAAGATCCCAATTTTCCTCGGATTTGCTTGCAATGACGACAGTGTGGCAGTCTAGCTTGAAGACAGTAGTGGGAGAATGAAACATCAGCGTATCAAGAAAATAATGAGCAACAGCCATGAAAATTGTTGATCCATGCACAATATTTTTAAGTGAAATCTGAATTGTGAATCAACGTGTTTCACAAACTCATGGCTAGAAAAAGGGTGTTAAACTATTAATTATTTCCTGTAATTTCAAGGTCTAAAACTACAAACTGAAAAATTACTTATGTAATGTAGTTAGAAAGTAGACCGAGTTATGAAAAAGCTGTGACGATTATATGATTTTTTAATCTTTCCAAAAACATTAAGTGAATTTGTGCTAACAGATTTATATTCCTCAAGACCAATTTCCTCCATTTGGTCACTGAACAGGTACAAAATAGACAAGAGATGTGAAAACTTCCTCACATCATCCTGCCAATGTACTGCACCTTTAACCTAAAAGGGCCACTTCTGGCAATGAAAGGATAGTTCAGCTGCTATGTGCATTCAGTCTCGGGCTTTCTGCAGGGATTGCTAAATAAAAAGATCCTAGCAACAAAATTGTTTTCTGTGATGAGGACATCTGTGCACTAAGAACAAGACTGTCAATTTACTTCACACGGGTCATAAAGCCAACCAAAAACTTTCAACCTCTGCCAGTCTAGGCAGCCTTTGAGCCAGTGATCTAGAAGTAAAACACAGTGTTCCATTACCAATACTTTGACATTTCCAGTGGAGCTGGCTGAAAACTTTCTGAATTCAAATTCTTTCAGCCAAAGAAAAGGGACACATTTTTAACAAAAAATTTTCCTTTTAATATAAGAAACTGGATGGAGCTGTTAATATTTTTAGTTTTGATTTACACATATAGTCAAAATATGTTTGAAAAAAAGGAATGTCTGATGTCGTCATTAACTTAGATCAGGTATAATAGGTTGTCTGATTCCAGATAGCAAGTCACAAGATCTATATACTGCAACAGGACCTGACAGAGATCCTCATATTACAATTGTTTCAGAACAACCAATATTTTAATTTTTCCTTCTTTCCCTCCTTAGCTACTGCCCTACCTATTCAGTCATTCAAATATCTGCAAGCCCCAAGAGTAGACCCATACTTGATACTGCTTTCTAGACATGAAACCTCATGTAGTAAGTCTATCATCCCTGGGAATGCTTTCCGCACTTTTCAGCTCACCCATGATTATTAGCACTAGTAACATACAACAACTCTTCACAATGGCTTTCTTTTCATAGTAGAATCTCTCAGGTTGTCAGCTTTCTTGCTCCCTTTACTCAAACTACCCAAGGTATGATTTTCTTTATTTATTTTTTTAAAAGAGGTCCCTGGGAGCAGTTAACACATAGGGCCTAATTTTTAACTTTAACTGTAAATTTGGGTGCCCAGTTCCACACCTGGATGCTTTGTGCTGATCGGTGTATCCAGATTTGGACACCCATGTATGAAAATTATGGTAACTATATTATTGTATATACGTGATCTAAGTGTTGACCAAGTCAACTCAAGTATTGCTTCTCAGATGGCCTAGTTCTCCCACTGCCCTTGCAAAAGGGGGTGCAGGAGTGCCATCTCCATGGTGCACTCCTCCCATCCCCCCTTGCATCCTGCAGAAGTTGCTCTGCTAGCACTCCACCAGGCTTAGGGAAGAGAAAGACGATTAGGAGTCAGGAATTGGCAATGCTTCAGCACCATTCCCTGCAAACCTCCCTGCCTATAATTCTCCCATTTGTACTTAGAACTGCATTAACTCCTTCTGGGTCTCCTCCACAGCTGCTACTGAGAAGCCTCAGGAGACTCCAGTTCAAAAGCAGCACAGATCCTCTTAATGTTGCGGCCTTCCAAGCACCTCCTGCCTCGGGGAACAATTTGCAGGGAATTCCTCAAGATGAGTTGCCCCTCTGTGCTTTATTGCAGCAGAGGATAATGTGCCCCCAATCTATTTCACAGTTTTTAAGGATGTATTTAGTAGTGGTCCTGAAAACTTGATCAAGCAATTAGAAGCTCTAGTTAACATGACTGTAAAACTCATTTGACTGAGTTACACAACCCTAAAATGAGCAATTCTCTGATTTGCATCACTAAGTCAAGCGGTATTATGTGAAACCAAGACTTAGATTTTTAGCATATACTTACTTTAATAACATAAGAAGGAGACGGAAATAAACACTGCACAGGACAGCAGGGGTCTGGAAATGCACCAATCTCAGCCTCATGAGTTGAGGAAAGAAAGGAAACGTTACAACAGTGACCTTTTTAGACAATGGACAGAACACTGTTAATGAGACAGTGGGCCACATCTTATCCTCAGCTAGATGACTGGGGACAGCAAAACTGGTCCTTAGGAAGGGGGGCAGAGTGGGATCATCAGGACTTCAGCATAGACAAGAGCTCACCCACAGGGGAGGTGGGGAATATAAATGCAAAATTTCACAAGGATTAAGAGTTTATGTCAAATCTGCTATGTACTGTGGTGCATTCTTATACAGCGGTGAGTCATCTCGTCTGACAGTTGTTGAAGAATTAATGCAGTTATTTAAAAAGTCCTGCTTGATGCTTTATATAAATATCCTCTTATAAAACTTAAAATTAAGTCAGTGAATTTTAAGTACAGAAGCGATACAGTACATTTAGGATTTTCTGGCTATGTCTACACTACAAATGTGCCGCTGTAGTGTGGACACTTCCTACATCCACAGAAGGGCTTTTTCCATTGATGTAGATAATCCACTTCTCCCAGAGGTGGTAGCCAGGTCAGCGGCAGAATTCTTCCATCAACCCAGCTGTGCTCTACATTGGGGTTAGGTCAACCTAACTACAGCGCTCAGGATGTGAAACTTCATAGCCCTGAGCAATGTAGCTAACAATCTAATTTGTATGCGTGGACCAGGCCTGCCTCCCTCCCTCCCCCCACACACTTTGAGCTATAAAAACCTAAAAGTACCTATTGATGTCCCTTTGGAGAGACATTTATCTTTCTGCTGCTCTCCATTCCCATTATACCTGTGTTTTATATAGAATGAGATTTTTTTAATAATCATTTTTCCGAAGAAAATTAAAGGGAAGTTTTACTCTGGAGCACAGATTAATGGAGTTACGAGGGTAAAGCCTGTTTGAATCTAAATGTGACAGCGTACTCCAAAATATGGAAGAATATTTTTAGATGTGGGCTAGGCTATCTTCTTATAGCATAAAGGTATCATATTGAATAACAATATACATGAAGTGGTATAGTTTGGCAAGGGAAAGCAATATTAGGCTTTTACCCGCTGGACTGTGCAGTGGAACCAGAGATAGGCAACATGTAGTGTCAGAAAGGCCAGACCCGCACTCCATTTATTCTTGTTATAAATAAACTGCTTGCTGGCTGCTTTACCAACAAAACTGATGCCCCTGAGGCAATTTTCACACATCCTTGAGAAGAGAAGCAATGGTGTCTCTGTTGTGTAACCCAGTACTGATCATCTGAATGATCAAGTGTAACACTTCACCATAAACCGTTGCTCAATAGCAGCCTCAAACAATGATATATTTACAGCATACTTTCAGGAGAGCTGCTTTGGGGAAATCCTCAGAATATGCATTGTATGTTTTACAAGACACTAAAATATGTTTCAAATGAATGAGTAGCCAAGGCACACCAGTGCCATTAGGGAAATCCTTGTGATGCATCAACATCCACTAAAGGTCTTGAGTTCAGATATCAGAGCGAAGCCAAATAACTACAAATGTAACAAATATTAAAGCTCTGATTCCCTTGCTTTAAATGAGAGCATTAACTCATGAGCGACTCTGGCTGCATTTATAAAACAATCGCTCTCTTGCTCTCCTCTCAAACCAGTACACTGTCCAGCACAACTGATGACAAGAGCTTCACCTTCAAGTTTCTTTAGAGCCCACTGGACAGGTTGGTTGTACCCATTTGCTAGAGTACCATCTGTTCAAGAATGAATTAAAGCAAAAGAATTACTGTTTCCCCAAATTCATACAGGTATGGTAGTTATTCAGGTTTCCACAGTCTTAACCCGCTATGCTGGTATAGGGTCAGCTGGCTAATATTCTTAAGTACTAACTATAGGAAAAAGAAAAGGAGTACTTGTGGCACCTTAGAGACTAACCAATTTATTTGAGCATAAGCTTTCGTGAGCTACAGCTCACTTCATCGGATGCATACCGTGGAAAATACAGAAGATGTTTTTATACACACAGACCATGAAAAAATGGGTGTTTGTATTTTCCACGGTATGCATTCAATGAAGCGAGCTGTAGCTCATGAAAGCTTATGCTCAAATAAATTGGTTAGTCTCTAAGGTGCCACAAGTACTCCTTTTCTTTTTGCGAATACAGACTAACACGGCTGTTACTCTGAAACCTAACTATAGGAACTAAGGTTCCCTGGCCCCAACCCAATGAGTATATCCAGACATACAGGTTTGCTGCTTTTAGTTTCCATGGTAGACCCTGCCAACTACATCTCCCTTCTGAAAGCACTTGTATTTTTGCTGACTGTATTATTCTAGTAGTGTATGAGGCCCTTGCTTTCCTATCCTGAAGGAAACACTGCATAGTAACAGACACAAAAAGAGGAGATGGGTACGGGGAGCACATAGCCCTACAACCAACAAATTAATTTGCAACCTGGGCCAAACAACAACCCAATAAATCCAAACACTAATGCACATAATGGGGCCAATGGACATAACTAAAACTGAGGGCCAAATTAATTAGCTGAACGTGCATCCAGACCCTCTGAGAATCAATAAATAATTCATAAAAAAGATCTGCTGACATTTTATGAAAAATATTCTTTTGGGAAAGGTTCATAAACAAAAAACTATGCCACATATTCATAAAATGGAGGAGGAAAGAAACTAACATATACAGCATATAGTGAGAATAATTTCTGAACAGGATGTTTTTCACATTTTCCATATGGCATCTGTGGTTCCTTACGTGTTTCTACAAGGTTATCTGACACTTGGATAAAATAATGGAAGAAATTTAAAGCATCTTTTCCCAATTAATTTAGGATCAGAAAGTAATTTAAAGGGCAATGTAATCTTGTATACCCTTAAATTAATCCAAAGAAAAAGAGAAGTATTTCTAGAGCAATTCTTTCTAATTGGTAGGCACTATTAAGAAATGGATGGGTCTTTTAATTTTGATATTTTATAATGCACAGACATTTACAAAACACTTTTATTACTATTACATCAGATCTTCAGTTAGTAGAAAATAAGATGATTCATCTAATTCCATCCAGTAAAAAAATTATACAGGGTTAGAAAACTAAAATTGCAAACAGCCTTAAAGAACTACACTATGAAGTGAGATGCTGATTGCATCAGCCCAGAAGAGCTACAGTTCATCAGCTACGCAAGCACCAGTACAGACAGTAGAAACTACTACAGAGCTTCAGAGCAAGCCCGTAATCTACTAGTGTACATGCACACACACGCATACAAACATCTTAAAGAATATTGAACTGGATGATAGAAGACCCACTACTTACCTAAAACACTTTCACAAACCATTGTTTTGCATTTCTATATTTTCAGAGACACATTGTAACATTTCTCCCTGCTCCAACATTAAGGGAAAACATCATGGTAAGGAACATAAAATTACACCTCAACACTTAACATGA
This sequence comes from Natator depressus, assembly GCF_965152275.1. Lineage (NCBI taxonomy): Eukaryota > Metazoa > Chordata > Testudines > Cheloniidae > Natator > Natator depressus. The sequence continues at coordinate 241,644,824 of NC_134235.1, read as the reverse complement.
AAGTGGACTTTACTCCTGAGGTGATGAATTTACAGTACACACATACATATTTCACCTTCTCACATGGATTTAGACTGCAGACATACACTATAAGGTTTTTGCGACTCTGGCCACACCAACTTTTAATCATATTAAGAAAAGTAACATGATCTGAAAGTGGTTAACTGAATTTACATCCATACTACATTTTAAAACCCTTTAACAACTGTTGTTTTTTTTTTTTAAATAATCATTTTCAGACTTCACCAGAGCTAAGCCTGTCACCAGTGGAAATGTAGGCAAGGATTGCTGCAGAAGTTTGGTCAGCCTTCCCTAACCATCACAGCACAATCCCTACAAATTCAACACTTTCAGAAGGTACATCTCCTCCTTGCAGAGCAATGCAGGTCAGCTTCAAGATTTGGACAAAAATCATAGCACCCTCCCTTACCTTGTCCCATACACTTCACATCATATCCAAACTGGTTATGGGGCAGGTCGTGTGGTTACCTTGACCACTGAATTCAATGAGACTTTGCACGAAGTCAGGCACTACCCAGCTTGAGCAAGTAGATCAGAATCTATTTGTAAGTGAAACAATACTGCTGCCCCACTCAAAAAAAAATAAAAGCCAAGCTGAAAGACACTGAGGTTGTAAGAGCCAAACAGTGTCTTGTGTGCTTGTGACACAGCACTGCTCTCCCAGTCCCAGTGAGACAACTAATACGTATGAAGTTCAGCACATTCATAAATACTTGCAAGATTGAGCCCATCGTTTGTACAAGCTGGTTACAACACCTGAGAAGTATTGGCTCTAGAATAAGAAACCACAAACAATCAGTCACTCCTTGCCAAAATGCAGCAACTTTCATCTGGAAGTTGCCCAAAAGCCTCTGGTGCTCACAAGTGTGTTTTGCACTATGGGACAGGTGCACCAGGAGTCCCAGAATGTACTGGTACAGCTTACAGTTACGAGACACAGAGCTCACGGATGTGTCAACACTGTGTTGCTGGATAGATACACTAAAACATACATAAGCATAAGCAATGCAATCAATCATTTCACACAGTCAACAAAGTGAGCTGTAGCTCATGAAAGCTCATGCTCAAATAAATTTGTTAGTCTCTAAGGTGCCACAAGTCCTCCTTTTCTCTCTACAACAGTTTTCTTCCATAAGCCCTCTTTCAGGAAAGCCCTTAAGCAAATGCTTTAAGTTAAGCTTATCTTTAAGTCCCATTAACTTTCATAGGACTTAAGAACATGCATAACTTTCTGCAAGTGCTTAATTGCTGTCCTGAATCTGTTTGCTCTCCCGAGTTTCCTGAAACTGGGCCTTAATATACAGACACACTATCACAACATAAGTGCAACACACACTGAGATTTTAATCCTGCAAGCGTATGAATCATGTGCTTAACTTTACTATTGTGAGCAGTCCCATTGATTTCAATTGAACTGTTCAAAATAGCAAAATTAAGTACACACAAATGTTTGTGGGATCAGGGCCTAGCAATGCAAAATTGCTCTGAAAACTATTTAAAGTACTGTGCTAGCATGATAAGCATATTACCTACAACTACACCTTCTAATAGTGATCATAGTGCATGTAGAGATATATCTACCTTGGGAAAGTATGGGCATAGGCCAAAATTTCCAATGTGGGTGCCTAAAGTTAACAAATGAGTGGCATAATTTTCAGAGGTGCTGAGCACCTGCAATCACCATTAGATTCACTTCATTTAGACCACTCATTTAAGTGAAGTCATTTCAATGGTGCTTGGTCTCCCCTTCCCTCCTCCCCATTAAACTATTCATGTATTTAGAGTTAAAAAATATGGGTGCCATGTTTTGAAGACATTGGCCATACTGCCCACTAGGAGTTGGGTTCAGTGCCACAAAGAAAGAGATACCGTTCGTGGGCTAAGTTCACTCCAGCTGGAACTCCAATGAAGTAAATAATTACACCAGGGATGAAGCTGGACTGTGTGTACAAATGTCTAATTGCTAAACATATCCTACTTCCTCAATACATTACTGGATTATGCTCAGCACACCAACACTCTGTTCTTAACCACAGAAATACATCATTCAGAGGGAAGCTATATTCAGATTGATTATAGCATCCTGAAAATATAGTATATCTTAAATTTGTTTTCATTACTATACTGTTGATATATAGATCATACTCACTCTATATGAACTCAACATCTCTACTTGCAGCCAGAATGCTGGGTATCCAGCATACTCTAGTATAAACAGTCAGCTTTTCCTGTCCCTATTAGCACAGATAAGGGCCAATCAATGCACTCTAGGCTGCAATAAGGCAATCTCCCTTTTTAATCTCCTTTATTTCAAGATTTCAGGGTACTGAAAAAAGCTACAGGACTGAGAGCAATGCACAGAGCCACAAGCTCATTCTGCTCTTCACCCTGAAAGCGTTAAAAGGAAAATACAATGTCAACATCAGCTCCTCCCTGCTGTGGAAATTGGCATGAGTACATTTTACTTTCTGGCAACAAGCCCTTCTAAAACCGTTACAAAAAAATGAAGTTTGATATGTTGAGCTATTCCAACGACTAATTTGGGACATGCTGGGTTATTTTTTCCCCCTTCTGTTAAGCATCATTCTAACAGCCTTTCCGAGGTGGATGAACGTTAATTGTCTTTGATAAGAGAGAGGGACCAACCAACCGTTAGCAGAATTTTACTCCTGGACACAGCAAACTCTAGCGTTACGATACAGAAATACTCTCACTCTCTTCCCCAGAGAGGAATGTATTAGATACAAATTATAGATTTAGTGTGACATTTGAGCACATGAACTCGTTAGTAGCCAACCAATAAGTAATCCTCATACAAAATAATCATTCGGCACATCTCGTTACTTAACCCAATCTGACACACATCAAAATGTGAAGCGAGACACACGCTGGGTGGAGGGTTTAGTCTCTTCAGCTTATCCTCCAAATCAGAGGAACAATAATATGAGAATTACACTGACATCTTTTCCAACCAGGGAATCCGTGGAGCATCCAAACAGACCAAACCGGAGAATGATCCCAAGCTCGCAATTAAAAATGTTAAACGACTTTTCTGTTTAATCTAAAATCCTTGTTTCTCCTAAAGAAATAATTAACTGGCTTTTTTTTTTAAATAAACCTTCCTAGATATTATTATTTTGTTGCAACTGATTTAAATGTTGACTCCACTGCATGGGCTTCAACGCAAGTCCCTGGATATATTTAAATAGGTTTTGTTACAAAGTATATAGCAGGTTTCTGTAATACTGCATTTTCTTGGCAGGACAGGAATCCCTGCAAGCCCAGCCCTTAAGATTTTTCCATCTTCCGTAATAAAACATGCAACACTGGAGTAGCAAATCCTGCTGCCAAAGCCCCCTCTTCCATCTCCACCAGCACTGTGGCAGGAGAGGCAGCGAGAAAGAGGAGGAATTTACAGTCAGAAAAAAATTACACAGCCTCAGAAAAAGGTAGTGGGGGGAAGGGGCAGAAAAAAGAGAGAGACAACAGGCGCCATCAGGAATTAGGGAGAAAACAAAAGCAACCACGGAAAAAAATATTCAATAAACCAGTTTCCAGAGAAACTGAAAATGCAGCACATTCCTCATGGAGAGTCACAAGGAGAAAGAGGAAAAAAATTAACCCCATGTTCTGTGGGATTTCCCCCCCCCCCCCCCATTCCTTAGGCTGTGTCACATACCAGGAGAAACTGACACTCACAGGAAACAATTGTACCATGCAAAATACACACAGGAGATGAGGACACAAAGCTGGGGACGAGAGGTTACACACTGCAGCAGAGACAATCAACCTTCCAGGGAACCCCCCCATCGAAGTGTCACTCCCCCTCGGCCCCCCGGTTCTCCTCCTAGCCTACTGCTCCCACCACCCTGGAGCTGCAGACAGCCCCGGAGCGGGGTCCCCTCGGGTCTCCCGGCGGGCGAGGCTGGGGTGGAAATGAGAGGGACGATCACAAATCATTTACCTTCCGATAATTCCAGCTCCAGCTCAGCCAGCCTGGCTCTCACCTCCAGAGGCAGGGACATGCTCTCAAGGCTGCGGTCCGCCATACTCGAGCCAAGGAGATTTTCTCTCCCCTCCTCTCTCTCTCTCTTCTCTTTGTTTGCAACAGAAAAGGGGGGAACGTGGGGGGCTTGCGGTGGATGCCAGAGTCCTCGCGCGGTCTCAGCGGTGCATACAGGAGGGAGGCGGACGAGGAGTCCGCGCGCAGGGATGGGGTGGAGGGAATGCAGAGATTTCTCCTCTCCTCCTCCTCGTCCTCCTCCTCCTTCTTCGCCGCTTCCTTCAGGGGAGCCCCGCCATGGCCGCCGCCGCCTGCCGCTTGCAGCTCCTCGGCACCGCGGCTCGGTCTAGCCCGGCCCCCGCCCGGTGCAACCCGCGGGGTGACTCCTGCACAGCGCGCCCGGGCTCCGCGCGATCCGGCTCCAGCGAGCGCTCGAGACGGCTGCTGCGGGTGGAACTGCGGCGCGGCTGCCGCGGCCAGCGAGAGCGGCTGTCACACGCACGTGACCCGCCGGGTGCGGCGGCCCCCGCGCGCCCCTAGGGGGTGCGCTCGAGCCCACCCCCCCATCTGCCCGGGCGGCGGGCAGCCCCGCGGCGGGGCGGAATGGAACGCTCCCGGGAGCGCCGCTGGCTCGCGCGGGCACCGGCGGCGAAGTTTGCGGCGAGCCAGGTGGCTGGGCTCTGCCCCGCCGCTGCGAGCCGGGCGACGCCGTGCGCTGGAGGGCGCCGCTCCGCCGCCTCGTGACTGCTCCCCCGGGCATTTCGGGGACCGTCCACGGGTGGCGGGTCGCCAGCAACGCTGTCTTGCCCCGCGTGCCCTTAGGTAACATGCCACGCTAGGCATCCTTTGGGGGCTTGCTCTAAGAGTCCCGCCGGTTTGGGATTCCGTTTTTGCGCAGCATTTTGTGGCATCGACATTTGTTGCTCCACGTTTGTCTGCGTGAGAGTTATTTTCAGTGTATTGCATCTGACGGTGGTTTATGTGCTAACGGTGTGTGCTTGGCGCTGTACAAACACAGTGCCCTCGCCAGCCCGCTCTTCTGTCGAAATTTGCCGCTCAAGGTTAGGGTATCGGGTCACGTTCTTGTATGTCATTCACAACTCTCTCTCTCTTTCTCTCTGCTCTGAGCTTTTTATGTCTAAAAATGACTACAGGATGAATTAAACAAGCAAAACAAATTATTTTACATCATTTCTGGAAGCGGAAGGCAGTATAATAAAGGCTTTTCTACATGGAGTTGTTCCAGAATAGCTATTCTGGAATATCCCTGAATAACTATTTTTGGACATTCTTATTCCAGAGTAAGAGTGGTGGTACCTTCATCCAAATTCATTTTCAAGTGTGGACAAGTCCTAATACTTACCTCTTTTATAATGCTCTTTAACTTCAAAGTGCTTTACAAAATAGTGAGTTAGTCTTCACACTGTGAGCTAAGTATTGTCATCCCATTTTAAGGGAGTGAGGAACACTACAGTCCCATGTCCACAGAGGGAATCAATGTGTTGCAGTAAGATCTCTTTTCCATGTTACCTGTGAGAAGGTCATGTGCTTTAGAACCTGGGTAGCAGGGACAGAATGTTGAAGCCAGCGGGGCTCTTGGCTGCTTGGAATGACAGATGTGTAAGGACCTAGCAGGTGGCAACACTGCACACAGGTGCCAAGCAATTTACCCAAATTCAACATCAGAGATAGAAATAATACTCAGATGTCCTAAATTCCATTTTTTCTCTCTAACAAACCAGGCAACTTTCAGCATATTCTGATATGTTCATTTTGAACTACATTCTGCACACCAAGAAATAAACAAACAGCGAGTACATTTTAATGAAAGCATATGTGTGTGTATATTCCGTTGGTTGGGGATGGACCTAACCACAATTCTGTTCGTTCTTGTTTTATTTAGATTATAGTGTGTCCATGCTTATGCCTCACAAATCATGACTTTCATTTAATGAGTCTCGGGAAGCTGAAAGGAGGGATACTATGTGTAGACACTGTTAAAAACGGTTAGGAAATCAGTTCTCTTATTATAAGGATGACAGTTAATGAAAAATATAAAGATATAATACAAGGCAGTGCCTTCCTTCATCACTCCATATTCATTAAACTGGGGGTTACAAAACTTTTTCCCCTGAGGTCCGCTTATGCAGCTGCAATAGGCATCGCGGCCCACTCTTAACACTTCTTGAGGAAAATTATTCATTTTAATGATTACATACATATAAACTATAACACTAAATAAACAATGTACATATATTTCCTTTTCATTTTAATGTAAACAATTGTGACCAGAGAAATCACTAGCAATATGCACTCAAAGAAATGCTTCAAGATCTCTTTGAAACCAGTTTTAGTAAAATTACACTTTTAAAAAATGTTGAGAGCAAACTGTGGTATTCAAATAGGGAAAACACTGTTTTGTATAACACTGAACAAGATTACAACACGAGTCACATGGAGTTAAAGATTTTCTAAGAGCTTGACTGGAGAATGCAGTTGCATCTACCGATGGACTACCCAGGACTGTAGTTTGGGAATCCCTGCATTAAACCAGTTGCTGTATTATAACAAGCAGACTGAACATCCGCAGTTCTTTCTCTCTCCTTCTTCCTCCAAGGAGTTCCTGGAGACACTCTGTGGAAAGGAAGAAGCAAGCTGCTAGACCATCTTCTAGTTCCAAAAATCCATTTAATACGTAATCCCCGGACAGAGATGCACAAAGATAATAATAGATGCTGCACTTGGTCTTAGTCAGAAGGTCAAGAAGTGATCATTCTCAGTTCAAAGCCTTGATTTACAAGAAGCACATTGGATCCAATCCTGCTCCCATTTAAGTCAGTAGCAGCAAAATCAAAGAATGTAGGAGCTCCTTTGAAAGAGCAGAGTAAGCTTTAGAATGTGTCTGTAGTAGGGAATTTTACAAAGATTCCCACCATATAACCACTAGTTCAGATGAACTGGCTTCTGGTGTCTTCCCACTGTCATGTTTAGTTGACATGGTGGTAAAAGCAATCCTGGGCTCTGGGAACCTAGGCCTCCACTGGTGCTAGGGTTGCCAAGCCTCCAGGATTGGCCTGTAGTCTCCCAGAATCAGCATCGATCTCCTGGTGACTATTGAAAGCAATCCAGGAGATTTTAATAGGATATTTTCAGACAATGACATTACGTCATGCTAGGGGGAAAAATTTCCTGGAATAACTTCAGTCAGAGTTGGCAACCCTAACTGGTGCTAACACTAGTTCAGTTGAAGTAATAGTGGAACCAGGGGGAATATTTTTGTAAAATTCAGTAATGTTGACAAGGCTTTAGGCCATGTCTATACTAGGAGCACTTTGTCAGCATAGGTACTTTAGCAGCATAACACTCCTATTTGCAGCTTATCTTATACAGGCAAAATGGAGCCAGCCTGAGCAAAGCAAGCTATACTGGCAAACGCATCGTTGTGCCAACATAGCTATCTACACTAGAGGCTTTTGCTGACTCTGCTATGTCAATCAGGAATCACTCCTCTTCACAACACTGTCAGAGATAGCTATGCAAGTAGAAGTATGTGCTGTAGACATGATCTTAGTAGATGAATCCCTTAATTTCATTTGCTTCTATTCGTTTAGTCATTATATACTCTAATTTCTATTAACCATTCCCATGCTGCTCCTTAGTGCAGTGCAAGACCAGAACCAATTATTCAGGTCCTTTTCAGCAGGCCGTTACTTTTTACAGCATAACAACACACATGCCATTTAGGATGATACAAGAGCATATAAGGTATATAGGGTAATGTTTTTGTCTTCTGTGGAATGATTCCTGAGTGATACCAGCACAGACACACAGAATCCTATCTCTGATCTTTCTTGTTTCAGTCAGGTTAGGATCTAGCCAATGAAAACCAGCTAAAACTATATGCTCTAGGGTTCCTATCTGAAAATCCACGTTCTGTTTATTTATTGTTTTGTGTAGGACACAGTATGCTGAAAGCATCAGAGCACTGCAGGAGCCGCTTTTTCATGTATTAATGAGGCAGCCAAAAAGGAGGAAATACAAAGTGTTGTAGTAATCCAGTTTCCCTTACTAAAGTGTATCTCAGAGTTGCACCTTTACTTCTTAAAGCTTTCAGCTGATAAATGGTGATTATTTTACTTGTTATCTGATTGTTGCAGAATATATGCTAGTTGCGTTCTCTGTTTTCCAAATTTTTGCCTTTTATGACATTGCACAAAGGGGCCTAATGGGAAACATTTGAACATTTGCAACATTTACAGCTAAAGTTCTCCTGGCATTTTCATTACAAATGCCATAAATCAGTCACTTTAAAAGGAAAAATAATCACTCTAAGATTAAATTTATCCTATTCAAATTGAAGGATCTGAATAACTCACCTGAATAATTCAATTTGTTTGAGTGGGACTGCTCGCAGGAGAAGAGACTACTTACATAAGTAAGGATTTTCAGGATCATGGCCTAGGCCCAGGGTACCAGATACCAAGGAAATCAGTTTGGATGTTTTCAATGTATTTAAATTTAAAACAAGAAGAAAGAAATTCACAGGATTTGACCCATTGTGGTCTACTCAATTAATGCTTTAAGATTTTTAGATGAAAGGCACCACTCCTGATCTTTCACTGAAGTTAGAGGTAAAACTCCCATTGATTTCAGTGGGAAAAGAGGAAGGTACTAAATACAAAATATTAAGATTAATTAATACGGTCAGATTGGTATAACCCTTTTTGTCAAATACATGTGTCTTTAAAAGCTCTTTTGACAGGATTTGCATGCCATACAGTACCTTATCTGTTCAAGAGAAGAGATGAATTTGTCCTTTTCTCTCACTGACAAGGCTCTGATCCGGTATTTTTAGAGTTATCTAACCTGAATTAGCTATCCCAATGTAAAATCCTAGTGGAGACAAGGCATAGGTAGTTTTTAACCTCAGTGTAGGTAATTGAGGTATAACCCAGGTTGGGGTGGGGTAGGGTACAGTGATGACTTCAACTAGCCCCACTGAGTCTTGGGCCTGGTCTACAGTACAAAGTTAAGTCCATTTAAGCCTCCCTGGTGTCAACGTAGTTGTGTGTGTCTACACTTAAATTTATCTCTGCTCCATGTAAGCTCTCCATTACACTGATATAATATCACCTCCCCAAGTGGCATTGAGCCATGGTCAATGTACTGAGGTTGACACAGCATGAATGTAGACCCCACCAGTCCTCCAGCAGTTGTACCACATTGCCCGACACTGACAATTGTGAACTCCACTGCCCAGAGGTCACAGAGACCAGAAGCCCCCTTGCCTTTTAAAACCCCATGAATTTTTGAAATGACTTTCCCTTATTGCCCAGCTTGGCAAGCACACTAGCAGCTCTCCATTGTTGGGTGCAGCTGCCCAAACGATCATGCCGCCTACCATGGGCGGCGCGTGAACTGCTGGATGTGGAAGGCTAGCCCACAGCCCCATCCCTTCCACCCGAGGTCCCGCCCCTTACATGCACACCGGGAACCCAGAGCCCCCCACCATGGCCCCCCGCTCCCGCCCCAGGCTGGCTAATGCTCGCAGCCCCCCCCAGCCCCGGAGCACTGGGAGGGAGAGTGCAAAGTGCCAATGCAGCCTCCCCAACCCCGGAGTGCCGGGAGGGACAGAGCGGGGCACTGGCAGAGCTCCAGGAAGGCAGGCAGCGTGGTCCCAGCCCCTGGAGCCCAGCAGCACTGCCAAAGCAGGGCCCTGAGGACAGAGTGTGGGTAGGGACACGCCTGGCTGTTTGGGGAGGCCCAGTCTCCCTCACCCACCACCTACACACTCCAGGCGCACTCTGGCCTGGAGTAGACAGGAGATATTGGATCTTCTGGTCCTGTGATGAGAAGAGGCTGTGCAAGCACAGCTACGGACCAGCCATAGAAATGTGGTCATCTATGAGCAGCTTGCACAGGGGATGCAGGAGACGGGGGTATGACAGGGATCAGCAGCAGTGCTGCGCGAAAGTGAAGGAACTGCGGGAGGCATATCAGAAGGCCAGAGAGACCAACAGTTGATCCAGTGCCAAGCCATAGACCTGTTGCTTTTACAAAGAGCTGCAGGCCATACTTGGGGGAGACCCCCCAGTCCCGCACAACACCATAGGTATCCCCAAGGAACCCGAGTCACAGGCACCTGGTGTAAACAGTGAGGTGTAGGTGTAGGAAGAAGAGAAGAAGGATGGGAGACATGTGACTGGGGGTTGGGGGGGCATGAAAAGCAGTTTGTTTATATACAGAGTGATGTCATTTGAATCCTGCTGAGAGATCTCAGGAAACTTCCATGGAGGTACATTGCAATCCTGTCCTGAAGGTTTCTAGGGATCCTTATTTCTTCCACAATGGTAGGACACTTTCCCACGCCAATCAGCAATAACTTCAGCAGGCACCATGCAGTAACCGGGTTAACAGCATATAGGCCCAGGCAGCTTTGTGACACCAGCAGGAGCTGTGCTCTCTCAACCTTTGTTACTCTCAAGAGTGAGATATCAGATAAAATCACTACCGCCTGGGGAAAACGGTGCCAGTATCCAGTGCCATTGCTCTCCACCCACAGCTTCATGCAACCAAGCAATTCCCTCATCCTTTCCCTCAACTCTGGTGGGCCATACTTACCGTGGCTGGAGTGGCGCTGTGCAAAGCACTCTCAAGCAGAAATGTCAATAAGCATGTCTTGTTTGGTTTCACAGTAACAGCCATGTTAGTCTGTATTCGCAAAAAGAAAAGGAGTACTTGTGGCACCTTAGAGACTAACCAATTTATTTGAGCATAAGCTTTCGTGAGCTACAGCTCACTTCATCGGATGCATCCGATGAAGTGAGCTGTAGCTCACGAAAGCTTATGCTCAAATAAATTGGTTAGTCTCTAAGGTGCCACAAGTACTCCTTTTCTTTTCATGTCTTGTTTAAAATTTTAGAGGAGCAAGGAAAGGGAGTTCTGAATCTTAACTTTTGCTTTCACTTGTGACTATACTGACAATGGTACCTCTATGCATTTTATCTGTAGCTGGTGCCATTGCAGACCTGAAGTGTTCTCCCTCCACATCCATGGACACCTGACCATGATAAGGAGAAGGAAGCAAACAATATGGAAGGATATGTTTGGTGAGATCCTGCAAGCCAGTGCTACATTGGACCATGAGCAGAGAGTCCAGAGAATGAATATTTCAGGCTGTATGGAGAAGGAAAGAGCAGACAAGAGAAAGGCCCAGGAGTCAGAGAGGGGATTGCACCAGGACGTAATGGGGCTTCTCCAGCAGCAAACACATATGCTGCAGACTCTTGTGGATCTATAGATTCAACAATCCCAGGCTCACCTCCTTTTGCAGTCCATAGAGAACTCCAGCATAGCTCCCCCTCTTCACCCCTCCTCAATATTCCACTTGGCATTAGGGGCCGCATCCCCTACCCCTACCACTCCACACTGGAGGACATTTAGGACAACCACAGCTTCACATACACTAATCTCTAAGAGCCACAGTTGATGTATTTGTAGCTTAAATGGACATGACTGTTCCTTTCCCTTCTTTAAGCTCTGTTCCATACATTTATTAAGGTTTTAATATATTTGCTTTTAACTTGCACAGAATTTTTTTTATGTGTTTCTGTTACTCCATAAAAGAGTATTGTGTGGAAAATAATGAATCTTTATTAGTTCCCAACATATGCTGCAGAGTACCTGGTGGTAATGAAAGCACCCACTTAGTAGTTATTGTACACTGTGACAAAACTCATGGGACCAGTGACAAACACAATGTAATCATCATAAATGTACAGCAAGTACCACAAAATTAATAGGTGCATTGACAGTGTCATATTCATAGATGTGTACTAAGCACCACACAATTTGTAAGAGGCCCCCAAACAGCAGGGCCAGGTAGAGCACAGTACACCACAAGGTATTACTCTGTGCTCTTTCACAGCCTCGCTGAGTTGAAGGGCTCTGCACTGAACTCTTCTGATAGCCCTTGTGTCTGGCTGTTCAACCTCCATCCTGGCAGGAAATTTCCCCCCTTTTTTTCACAAATATTATGCAGCCTGTGGCAGGCTGCTATAACCATTAGGATATTTTTCTCAATGAGATCCAAACTCATAAGTAAACACACCAGCGCCCTTTCAGCCTACCAAAAGCACATTCAGCTGTCATTCTGTACCTGCTGAGCTAATACTTGAATCTTTCCTTGGTGTTGTCAAGGTGGCCAGTGTACAGCTTCAGAGCCAGGGGAGTAAGGGATAGGGTGACTCTCCCAGCACCACTATTGGCATTTCAACATCGCCACTGGTATACCTCCAATTGGGAAAGAAAGTCCCTGCTTGTAGCTTTCTGAACAGTTCTGTGTTCTTAAAGATGTGAGCATCATGCACCTTCTGTGACCAGCCAACATTGAGGTCAGTGAAGCGTCTCTGGTGATCTATCAGAGAAAAATAGCCCTTTCTGTTGATGTACTCTGTGCCAAGGTGTCTGTTGCCAAAATAGAGATATGCCATGTGTAGCTCCACTGCAGTTCAGGGACCCCATAGCTGAAAAGCCATCCATTGTGTCCTGCACATTGCTGAGAGTCACTGTCCTGAATAGCAAGAAGGGACTAATGGACCTGCACACTTGTATGACAATGGCTCCCTGAGTAGATTTTCCAACTCCAAAATGATTTTCCACTGATAGCTCAGTGCAGCTCTCATTCTGGTGTCGCTGCACTGGAGGGCTGGGGAGAGCTCATCACACAGATCCACGAATGTGACCTGGCATATCCAAAAATTATGCAGCCACTGCTCGTCATCCCAAGTCTGCATGATGATGCTATCCGACCAGGCAATGCTCATTTCTTGGGCCTGGAAGTGGCACTCCACTGTTTGCAGCTGCTCCATGAACTCCACCAACAATCTTGAATTGGTTCTCACTATGTCCCACTGCCATCTGCCCTCCAGGAAATGGTCATGTTCCCTGTGGCTCTGCAAATACCAGAGAATTCTGATTCCTGTGCTCACAACGTTCATGACAATAGTGCAGAGCTGGGCAGGCTCCGTGCTTCTGTTGGAAATGGCAGACAGCAGCAACAAGTCCCACATGGGGTCATGGGATTTTTGAAATAGGTACAAAAATGATGGGATAGAGATGGCATGATGGGGTGGAGAAAGTTGCATGATGGAAACTTGACCATGCAGTGCCAGTCACCCCAGCACAACTCATTTCTGCCCCACCATGCAGTGCCAAAACTTCCCAAAAAATAGTATGCTGGATGGTGGTGAGTTGCACACTGGGATACCTACTCATGGTGCACCACACTGTGCATCAAAACAAGAACTCCTGGTGAGTATACAGAGTGCTGACACAAGGAGGCAAGCATGCATGCACACAAGTGCTATCCTAACTGCGGCAGCTTTATGCCAGTGTAACTTGCATTGGCAAAAGTTTGCAGTGTAGACATACCTTTTTAGGGTAAACTAAGGGCATGTTGAGATAGCTATGTGGGTCAGGAGTGTGAAAAAAATCACCCCCATGACCAACATAGTTATGCCAATCTAACCCTCAGTGTAAGCACAACTATGGCAACTGAAGAATGCTTCCATTGACATAGCTAACTTCGTTTGGGGGAGGTGGTGTTTCTACACTGGCAGAAAAATTCCCTCCATCAGTGTATGCTGTGTCTACCCTACAGAGTCATGCCGACATAGCTATGCCAATATAGTCTCTGTAGCGTAGATGTATACTGAGATAAAAACTACCTATGCCTTGTCTCTGCTAGGGTTTTATATCAAGATAGCTAAGTTGGGTTAGATATTTATGTGTAACTTGAGTTAGCTATCTTAGGCTTTGTCTACACTGCCAATTGAACGACTAAAGTTTTGTCATGCACAGGTGCTTAAAGAAGTTCCCACCCCTGAAAGACAAAAGTTTTGCCATGGCAAGTGGCAGTGTAAACGGCTTGTTGTCAGCAGGAGTGCTCTCCTGTCAACAACGTGAACCCCGCTCGTAGGGGGTGAAAGTATTTTGTCTGCAAAAGTGCTAACAAACAACGTTTACACTTTTAGTGACACGGCCACGTCGACATGGCCATGTCGCGACAAATTGTGTAGTGTAGACAAAGCCTCAGTGTAAAAAACCCATCTCTCTTCACAGTCAAGACATATTCTAAGGCCAGATTTACACTAAAAACTTTTGCAGACATAATGTCACTTAGGGTGTGATTTTTACATGATATTTCTATAAAAGAAAAAGCCCTAGCTGAGATGAAGTTATACTGGCAAAAAACTGCTTTTGTTGGTGGCTTATTTGTTCAGGGATCTGGTATAAACAATACTGGCAAAAGCACACTTTTGCTGGTAGAAGTTGTGTCTACACCAGAGGGAGTTGTCAGTATAGTTATAACAGCAAACCTATTCAAGTGTGTGAAGGATTGGCACCTAAAAGTTTTATCAGTGAGGGGAAGAAATTGGTGTAGAACTAGGAGAATGCAGGGAAAGAGGACTGTCTGGAGATAACTTTTGTAAAATGCATGCAATACAATGGAAGCTTATATTTATCCTCGGGAGCCCTTACAATGCATATGAATAAAGAATTAAGGGAGAGAAAATGAATTTAATATAATCTAGATCAGTGGTCTCCAACCTTTTTATGCCCAAGATCACTTTTTGAATTTAAGGGCAACCCAGAATCTACCCTGCCTCTTCCCTGAGGCCCCACTCACTCCATCCCCTCTCTCTCTTTCGCTCATTCTCCCCCACCCTCACTCACTTTCACTGGGCTGGGGTCGGGGTTCGGGAGAGGGTGCAGATTCTGGGCTGGGGTCAAGGGGTTTGCAGTGTGTTCCCAGGCTCCGGGCTCAGCCCGGAGCAGAGGGTTGGGGGTGCAGGAGGGGGTGAGGGCTGCAAGCTCTGGGAGGGAGTTTGGGTGCAAGAGGGGGCTCCGGGCTGGGGCAGAGTGTTGGGGTGCAGGAGGGGGTACAGGGTGCTGGCTCTGGGGGGGGGGAGTCAGGGCTGGGACTTGGGGTGCAGGAGTAGGTTCAGGGTAAAGGAGGAGGTATGGGATGCTGGCTCTGGGAGGGGGCTCAGGGCTGGTTTGGGGTGTTGGTTCTGGGACGGGGCTCAGGACTGAGGGTGGAGGAGGTGGTTCAGGCTCTGGAAGGGGGCTCAGGGCTAGGGTGCAGCTTCCCGCCGGGCAGCACTTACCTCTGGCAGCTCCCGGTTGGTGGTGAAGTGTGGCTGCTGTTAAGGCAGGCTCCCTGCCTACCCCAGCCCCACACCGCTCCCGGAAGTGGCCCCTGGTGGGGGCGCGGGTGGCATGTGGTTCCATGCGCTGCCCCTCTCTGCAAGCACTGCCCCTGCAGTTCCCATTGGCCACAGCTCCCCGTTCCTGGCCAATGGGAGCTGCGGGGGCAGTGATTGCAGGCAAGCGCAGTGCACAGAGGGAGTCCCCTACCCTCCCACCCCCAGGGCCATACTGGCCGCTTCCGGGAGTGGAGTGGGGCTGGGGCAGGCAGGGAGACCGTCTTAGCGGCAGCCCCCCTGTGCCACCGGAGATCACAATTGATTGGGAGATCCTCTATGATTGACCAGTCGATCACAATCGGCTGGTTGGTGACCACTGATCTAGATATACCTCTGTACACCTATGGTACCTGAGTTCCTAAAACTATGCCTTTCTTCTAGGCACCTTAGCAATAGGAAGAGGGCCAAATTTACTAATGGATTGATCAATTTATAAAATGCTCCAGTGAAGCAGATGGGAGATTTGTGTAAGGCAGGCAGGATTTGGCAATCCTGTCACAAATAGTGACAAATCAGAGATTGTTCGTAGAAAAGCACCAAAAATAATTAGAGGCCTGGAGGGACTGATTTATAAGGAAAGATTTAAAAAAGAGAAGTTTTTTAGCTTGCTAAGCAACAACTAAGGCTGGCCCAGATAACTATCCACAATTATTTAAAAGGTGTGTGTATTAAGGTAACAATAAATTAAATTGCTAGAAGGGTATATAACTAGGAATAAAGGGATAAAATTAAGAATGGGAGATTTTAAGATGAATATCAGAAAAAAACTTACAAAGGAGACCACTATTAAACTGTAGAACAGTCTCCTAAGGGAAGGGGTGGAGTCCCCCAAATTAGAAAAATTAAAACAAAGTACTCAAGAATATGTTGTAGGTTTAGGAAATAATCCTACACTGCTATTGGTTAAACACTCTTGTCTGGCACTTGTTACACAAGGGGTGAGTTGTGGTTTATTTTCTGCTAAACTGCTTTGTTTACCTCTGGCTACTGCTTGGTGTTCTCTCCATGGCTTGGAGCATCAGCTGTACCAAATAGGTTGCACCTCTCCAAACACAAAACCACTGGACAGCAACCCCACATCTCACTGCTTCAGATTAATCTCTTTTGGCAGAGCGAAGTGAGGTACTGCTCTCGGCTTGATGGTATTTCTCTGGTTGTGTATATGGATGTAATGCAATAACTTTTGAATACCACATCCAATCAATTCCAGAATGTGTTGTTGCTTAGCAAGCTGTGAAAATGTTGCTCTTTTAATGTTCCTTTATAAATCAGTCCCTCCAGGTACATCATTATTTGTGTTGCTTTCCTTTGCATTCCTCTGATTTGTCACTACTTGATCCCAGGGAATGCTCTAGACATCAGTGGGAAGAACCCTGTTTATTCTGGTGAAAATCAGAAACCTGGTGGGAGGCAGCGGGAGACACACAGAGCCCCTGGCATTTGCTTAGATGACCCAGGTCTGCAATTGTGTATAGACTAAGGCTATGTCTACACTACCACTTCTGTCAGCAAAAGTTAAGTCACTCAGGGGTGTTGATATTCCACCGCCCTGAGTGACATAAGTTACACTGGCATAAGTGGCAGCGTGCTCCCGCTGCTTGTTGGGGGTGGATTACTTATGTTGCGGGGAGAGCTCTTTCCCATCGGCATAGAGCGGCTACATGAGAGATCTTACAGTGGTGCATCAGTACAACTGTGCCACTGTACGCTCTGCAGTGTAGACATAGCCTAAGGACCTGGCGATTAATTATGGCAGTCGTTAACACCTTCAAGCATAACAAGACCCCCCATATCAGCCCTGCCCATCTTCCCAACAGAGCATAATATGTTGACACCCTGAATGATTTATCTCCCAGACAGAAAGAAAAGAAATAAGAATGGTGGGGGAGAAGCGGGAAGAGGGGGCATAGGTGGAAGGGAGGTAATGGGGGAACACAGAGCCCCTGGCATGGAGGAAATGGGGGAATGGGAGTGTATAGAGAACTCCTAGTGTGTGTGGGATAGGATGAGGGAGCCTGGTATGGATGGAAGAGGGAATGGGGGACAGGCAGAGTTCCTGGCATGGGAGGAAGAATGGGGAACAATTGTATGGAGGGAGGAGGACATGGTGGACTCACAGCACCACTGGTGTGTGGAAGAGAAGGGAACGGGGGACGCACAGATCCCAAGTTGTGAGGGAAGGTGTTGGAGAGAGTGCCTGAAATAGAGTGGGATAGGAGGGTGGGACACAGGGGGCTTATGGAGGGATTCAAGGAGCCTCCAGGTGTGTAATGAGCTGAGACTGCAGCAGTTACAGACTGTGACCTTCTAGTTATGTTGTTTAATTTTCAGTGAATTGGCTTTTTTTTTTTTTTTTTTTTTTTTAAGGAAGGTAGTATGGTCAAGTGGACTCAGGGCAGGATTTATAGCTAGGAACCTCAGAGCTCTAATCCCAGCTCTAGCCCTGTTTTGCTGTGTACTGCTAAAGCATGGGCACTCATCCAGTTCCCATTCACTTCAGTGATATTGGAGCTGGGTTCACAGTCACTTAAATTCTCTGTGTCACAATTCGCCATTTGTACAATGGGGATAATACCACTTCGGGCTTGCCTACATGTGCTGTAATGCACATGGCAAGAGTGTGACTTCTAAAGCGCACTAACATGTTGTGCATTAGCTGGTCCATGTGTAGACCCTGCTGCTGCGAACTAAAGCTCCCTAGTGTGCTTTAAAACAAGGTTGTTTGGAATAGTACTAAAACCCACTAGGGGACATTAGTGCACACCAGCAGGGGCTACGTGTACCAATTAACACACAACATGTTAGGGGGCTTTAGAAATCCCATAAAGGGCATGACCTCACCGTGTAGACAAGCCCCTACTTACCCCACAGAAGTGTTCGCAAAAAGAAAAGGAGTACTTGTGGCACCTTAGAGACTAACAAATTTATTAATAAATATTAACAAATTTTACTAATAAATTTGTTAGTCTCTAAGGTGCCACAAGTACTCCTTTTCTTTTTGCGAATACGGACTAACACGGCTGCTACTCTGAAACCTGTCACAGAAGTGTTGTGAGGATTAATTAGTTGATAAGACATGTGTGTTTACTACAGGAAACACCTTGAATACTGCACAACGCTTTCAAAAGATGGCTTGGGAGCTTAAATTCATTACTCCGCTAGACACAAAAAATCATGGATTGAACAGAGACCCTAGCTTTATGCCTTGTTACAACAACCTGGCTGTAACCGAATAAGCCCCCTCTCTTTTGTCTGATGACTGCAGAGGTGTTAATGGACCACTCTGCCTTGAATGGTCCCTTACAATACGTGCTAACTACTTATGATAAAACAGAAAAGGAGTACTTGTGGCAAACAATCTGTTCCACCTTGCATTTTGCTGGGAGTACCTTTCCCAGACCTGAAGAAGAGCCTTGTGTGGCTTGAAAGTTTGTCTCTCTCACCAACCGAAGTTGGTCCAATAAAAGATATTACCTCACCCATCGTGTCTCTCATGGTGGACCTTGACATTAAAAGCTCTTCAGTAATGTTTAGGGTTCTAATCTACTATACGTTTGTTGGCACAAGTCATGTGTTTTATAGAACTGAGCCATATTAGATGAAAATGTCATGTGAATGGCATGTAAACTGAATTCCACCCTTCCTTTTTATATACTGTATTAGGAGTCAACTCCTTTAATGTTTTCATTCATTTCAGATTTAAGTGACAGCAATAAAAACATGGCAGACATAAGTTCCATAAACATGTGACTAAGCCACAAATTCAGATTCAAAGAAATACATAATCCAAATATAATTAACAGTAAAAGGCCTGATCTTCCCTCAGCAGTATACAATAATCTCCTATTGGTTTCAGTGGTGGTTGTATAATCTGTGGGAAGAACTAGGTGACCTGCAAAGCATTTTTTCAATTGGGTTTTTTACTTCATCATAATGTTTATGGTTTTCACAACACTTAAGTCGTCCCGTCCCGTCCCCCCCTCCCCAAATCTTGTGAGGTAATGCATCCGCTGAAGTGAGCTGTAGCTCACGAAAGCTTATGCTCAAATAAATTGGTTAGTCTCTAAGGTGCCAGAAGTCCTCCTTTTCTTTTTGCGGATACAGACTAACGCTGAAACCTGTTTTAGGAATGTCACATTTGGTCTTCACTGGTTGTGCTAGAGGGCTTCTTCGTAGTACCAGAGATGTGTATGCTCTCCCATCTTAATTGAAGGGATGGAGGGGGGTTGAATCTTTATTAAAGATTTCATTTCTCTTAAGCATTTATCAGTTAATTGGGTGTTAGCAAAAACAAATGTTAGAAATGCTTTAAATAGGCTGACTCTCAGGGCTTGTCTATGCTGGCACTTTACAGCGCTGCAACTTTCTCGCTCAGGGGTGTGAAAAAACACCCCCCGAGTGCTGCAAGTTTCAGCGCTGTAAAATGGCCAGTGTAGACAGCGCACCAGCGCTGGGAGCTACGCCCCCCCGTGGAGGTGTGTGTGGGGGGGTTTAGCGCTGAGAGAGCTCGCTCCCAGCACAGGTACCACAACTGCGCAGCGGCAGCGCTTTAACGTTGCTAGTGAAGACATGCCCTCAGACTACGTCTACGCTGGCAATCGAACAACAAAGAGACAAAAGTTTTGCCGCGACAAGCACCACTGTGAACAGCGCTTTGTCAGCAGGAGCGCTCTCCTGCTGACAGTGCAAACGCTGTTAGTTGGGAGTGGAAGTTTTTTGTCAGCAGGAGGGCTGACAAACAGCAGCTACGCTGCGTGACGTTTAAGGGCACAGCCGAAGAGACACAGCCATGTCGCTAAAAGCTGTGTAGCCTCAGGCTTTGTCTGCACTGGCACTTTCCTCCTTAAAATTTTGTTGCTCAGGGGTGTGAAACACCACCACCCTGAACGACAAAAGTTTTAATGAAGAAAAGCGCAGGTGTAGACAGTGCTTTGTTGGCGGGAGCCACTCTCCCCTTGATGAAGCTACCGACCCTCGTTGGGGGTGGTTTAATTTTGTCACCGGGAGGGACAAAGCAGCTACACCGCTTACCTTACAACAGCAGGACATAGCCTCAGTTGCTCAGTGTCCAGTTCCTTATCTCATAATATTTCTAGTTCTCCAGTTGACAGAGCTCTTCAGGGCAGCCCAGACCTGAATTTCTAATATAAAACCATTTTTTAAAGGACAAAAATCTTTCTGGTTTCCTTTATACATTGTGCAGAATTAAAAAAGGACACAAAGCCATTTTCCCTCCACCCCCATCCTTTCAAGGTCATTTAAAGTCCCCCTGCTGTAAGCCCTTACCTATGCAAGGGGTCCTTAACATGTGAGTAGAGGCTTCTCATTGAGTAAAGGTTTTGTCACATCAGTCACTATATTATAAAATTCTAATAACTATATGTGATGGGTTCCCCGGAGTACAACCTGGAACTGTGGGAACCGCTGTGCTCCCTTAACTCTCCAGTCTGGGTTGTCTCTCACAAAGCTATCAGCATGTGGAGCCCCACACCCAGCTAAATTGCATGAATGCTCCCTGAGCCACTCATGATTCATACAGAGAGAGGTACCAGCCAATCATCTCAGCCTCTAGCTTTGCACTCAGAAACATACCATCTTACACTGCTCAACACGCTGTTGGACAGTGCAAGCTCATTACTTAGTTCACCACTCCGACAAAAGGATAGTGGACGTGCAACAGCCATTGTTAACCTGAGCTAAAATTCCCCAAGCACTTAAACCGCCCCCTCCCCCACTGTTTTAGGTAAAATATAAAACAGATTTATTAATTACAGAAAGATAGATTTAAATGATTATAAGTGGTAGGCATAGAGATCAAAGATGGTTACATAAAAATAGAAATGCAATCTAAATTCTAACTTTATCAAACTAAGCAAGATTGGAATCAGTCTCTCACCATAATAGATGTTACAGGTGGCTCACAGGTGGACTCCCTTCCAGCCTTGGACCAATCTCCCTCGTTCAAAGTCTTTGTCTTACAGACAATCTTCCAGGTGTTGAGCTGTGGGGGGAGAGGCCAAGTGATGATGTCACTGTCCCTCTTTTATACATTTTCCAGCTGCGAGAAAGATCCTTGCTGGGACGTGGGTTAGGCTGCCCCATTGCGAATGTGCCTTCTCTGAGGCTACGTCTACACTAGAGACCTTACAGTGGCACAGCTGTACCGCTATAGCTGCGCCATTGTAAGGTTTCGCTCTATGCTGACAGGAAAGAGCTCTCCCGTCGGCATCATTAAATCACCTCCAACAAGCTGTCCACACGGGCGCTTCTGCTGGTATAACTTATGTCACTCAGGGGTGTGTTTTGCCCTAGTATAGACATAGCCTGAGAAGCCTCTGTGATAGTGGATTCTTCTTGATGAACCATCAACACCTGTCTGGCCAGTGATGGCTGCTCCTTTGTTGGAACTGAAAGGCTAGCTGGGGGGTTTCCCAACCTCACAACGTATTTCAGTAACACAGATAGCAATACTTCGTAATTTCACATACAGTGACAGAACGTACAATCCAACAGGATATTAATGTTCACCAAATCAAGACTTCTTAAATGATACCTCACAAGGCATACTCTGTACAAAACATACCATAATCACATGACAGTGGTGAATATGGGGTCCAGGGTGCTACTTTGAGGTATAGAGTGTCACACTATATATTATACTTTACACTTAATATTCAGATAATCTCTGTCATCCATGTGATTGCTGATGTTGATGTCATTTTATGTGAATATATTGTTTTTGTGACTGTATTATGCATGTTGTTGGAGCTGATGTTCAAGAAGAATGAGCATCATTTGATGATGTATGTAGCCAAATCATGCTGTGAAAGACCATGGGTGGGGTTGTTTTCTGGGATAATACTTGGGGAAGTATTTCGCTCTCATGTCAGATGTATATTTATATTAATCAAGACTTGTTTAAATTGGCAAGTGCTCCTTCACTGTTTGTGCATGTGTATGTAACAGAATAAGTCCTGATCACTAACAAGTGCAAATGAAATCCCATCCAGTCCTCCTCCTCTGGAGAGACAATGATGGAGCTGCAGGACCTTGAGAATGGAGACTGAGAGTTAAGAAATGGGAGCAAGGAGAAAGTGAAAACTTCAAATTTCCATAAAAGAAGCCAAAGAACTCTCCCATCCCAAAGGAAGAAGTTACCGTAACATATAACTCCCCTTGATGCTGTCACACAGCCATGCTTCTTACATAGCGAAGAGGTAGAATACAATGAAAAGTATGATTTTTCCCACACAAGGCATATATCACACAAAAATCAACATGCATAGTATCTGTAAAAAATGAGGAAATATTCTTTGGAAGTTGAGCACCCATCATAAATTGGAGTTGCCAGTAACTGCACTGCAAGGCAATTCTAATTCTTCAGTTTCATTAAAGTAGTAGGTTTCAGAGTAGCAGCCGTGTTAGTCTGTATCCGCATCCGATGAAGTGAGCTGTAGCTCCCGAAAACTTATGCTCAAATAAATTAGTTAGTCTCTAAGGTGCCACAAATCCTCCTTTTATTAAAGTAGTAGTTTAACGATCTCTCTCTGGTAGATGAAAAATCATTATATTGTTCAGGGAAAGGTGAAGACAGCTTGAGGGCTATCTGTTCCTGTACTGTATGCATGCATTAGCAACACTGATATCAGCATACACAGAATGCGATTATCCTTATAGATAGGGTTTATGAAGTATTAATCTAATTCTCAGCACAGCCATTTAAAGGTCCTAATCATATCATGTAAAAGTGTGACTTCTTCAGTGTAAACAGAAGTAGAGCTGTTGTGGAAAGATTCTCTGTTAGTGCCAATGCCATCTAATGTGATTAAATACACCTTCCCCCTCCCCCCCCCTCCAAAACAAACAAATAAAATTAAGGTTGTGACAACAAACTGATAGAAGCCAGTAGACTCAAGTGGCCTGATTTCCAGTAGTGCTGAAAATTCACAAATCTCATAGGGAGATGAAGGTACCTTTGAAAATCAGGACAAAAATACACTGCCCCTGGAGGGTTCTCCCTTTCTGGAAAATATAATCTTTGTGAAAGCGGTATTATAGTTTGTGTTCTTCATATAGCAAAACTGTTTAAATGGACAAATACATTTTTATACTGGTCTAGTGATACTGAAGTGTGTTAGGTAGTGTATACACAGTGCTTAATTTGCAATGAAAGAGGTGCCGGGGCTCAAGCAAATTTTTTACATTCATAACTGACGCAGCAAGCCCAGAGGTGCCGGGGCTATGAACTGCCAAGCCCAGAGGTTCCGGGGCTGTGCCCTGGCACAAATTAAACACTGTGTATGCATCATTCCCTTCCATGGGTGGAATGTTAGACCTGCTCAGGTGGGCTGCTCTTTAGTGGAGCAGGTTTACAGAGGCTTCAAGTGCTGACACCTTACAGCAATTCTTCATTAGCCCCTGAAGCAGGGTCATATGTTTTTAGAGCAGAAAGTCTTGAAGTGTTATCTCTACCAATGACTCCAAAGTCTGCATGGTCACGGGGTGTTATATAGCTAACAATAGTGAGGTCCTGTACTGCCATGGAGTCATACATTGAGCTTAAAGAAAAGGAGTACTTGTGGCACCTTAGAGACTAACAAATTTATTTGAGCATAAGCTTTCGTGAGCTACAGCTCACTTCATCGGATGCATTAGTGAGCTGAAGCTCACGAAAGCTTATGCTGAAATAAATTTGTTAGTCTCTAAGGTGCCACAAATACTCCTTTTCTTTTTGCGAATACAGACTAACACAGCTGCTACTCTGATACATTGAGCTTGATATAAACAATTTTGATATACTGATTTTTGCATAATACCACGTGACAGTTCTTTTGGTTCTTTCTTGTCATCTACTGTAACAGTCTCCCCAAAATGCACAATCCTCTTCCACTGCTAAAGCTTGTAGCAGTATGTGGACCCGTTACTAGAGGAAGATATGATCAAAATTTTTATGCAGTGAGTTATATTACCATTTCCTTTTATATTTTCTTTCCTCCTTCTCTCCTTTTGCTCTGCCTCTGTCCTCTAGCTTTATCCATCCATGGATGACCTTCCATAACATTTCCCTCTCAGGTTCTATTGGTCTGCATTTCTCTTTCTTGCCTGCTCCACATCAGTTCTTTCCTCCAGAAGTCCACCCAACTTGCTAACTGTGGTGGGGCGATAGAGGGCACGCATATCCCAATTTTGGCCCCAGACCATCTTGCTACAGAGTACCTCAATATAAAGGGCTCTATAGAAAGCCTAGCTCCATCCTCTTTGGAACGCCCCTTCAGATTGTTGAAGGCTGCTATCAAATCCCACCTCATTCTTCTCTTCTGAAGACTAAAGAAGCCCAGTTCCCTCAGCCTCCCCTCATAAGTCATGTGCCCCAGCCCCCTAATAATTTTCATTGCCCTCCACTGGACTCTCTCCAATTTGTCCACATCCTTTCTGTAGTGGCGGGCCCAAAACTGAACACAATACTCCAGATGTGGCCTCACCAGTGTAAAATAGAGGGGAATAATCACTTCCCTTGATCTGCTGGCAATGCTTCTACTGATGTAGCCCAATATGTCGTTAGCTTTCTTGGCAACAAGGGCACACTGTTGACTCATATCCAGCTTCTCATCCACTGTAATCCCCAGGTCCTTTTCTGCAGAACAGTCAGTCCCCAGCCTGTAGCAGTGCATGGGATTCTTCCATCCTAAGTGCAGGACTCTGCACTTGTCCTGCACTTGAACCTCATCAGATTTCTTTTAGCCCAATCCTCCAATTTTTCTAGGTAACTCTGGACCCTATCCCTACCCTCCAGTGTATTTACCTCTCCCCCCAGCTTAGTGTCATCCATGAATTTGCTGAGTTTAATCCAGCCCATTATCCAGACCATTAATGAAGATGTTGAACAAAACCAGCCCCAGGACAGACCCCTGAGGAACTCTGCTTGATACTGGCTGCCAGCTAGACATCATGCTATTAATCACTACCCATTGAGCCTGACCATCTAGCCAGCTTTCTATCCACCTTGTAGTCTATTCATCCAATCCACACTTTTTTAACTTGCTGGCAAGAATACTGTGGCAGACCATATCAAAAGCTTTGCTAAAGTCAAGATATATCCTGTCCACCACTTACCCCATATCCACAGAGCCAGTTATCTCATCACAGAAGGCAATCAGGTTGGTCAGGCATGACTTATCCTTGGTGAATCCATGCTGACTGTTCCTAATCACCTTCCTCTCCTCCAAGTGCTTCAAAATGGATTCCTTGAGGACCTGCTCTATGATTTTTCCAGGGACTGAGGTGAGGCTGACCAACTTGTAGTTCCCCGGATTCTCCTTCTTCCCTTTTCTAAAGATGGGCACTATATTTGCCTTTTTCCAGTTGTCCGGGACCTCCCCTGATCACTACGAGTTTTCAAAGATAATGGCCAATGGCTTTGCAATCACATCAGCACCCTTGGATGCATTAGATCCAGCCCAATGGAATTGTGTATGTCCAGCTTTTCTAAATAGTCCTTAGACTGTTCTTTCACCACTGCGGGCTGCTCACCTCCCTCACCATACTGTGCTGCCAGTGCAGCAGTCTGGGAGCTGACCTGGTTTGTGAAGACTGAGGCAAAAAAAACATTGAGGACTTCAGCTTTTTCCACATAATCTCTCACTAGATTGCCTCCCAATTTAGTAAGGGTCCCACACTTTCCCTGACCTTCTTCTTGTTGCGAATATACCTACAGAAACCCTTCTCGTTACCCTTCACATCCCTTGCTAGCTACAACTCCAATTGTGCTTTGGCCTTCCTGATTATACCCCTGCATGCTCGAGCAATATTTTTATACTCCTCAGTCAACTGTCCAAGTTTCCACTTCTTGTAAGCTTTGTTTCTGTGTTTAAGCTCACAGAAGATTTCTCTGTTAAGCTGGTTGCCTGCCATATTTGCTATTCTTTCTGAACATAGGGATGGTTTGTTCCTGCACCCTTGATAAGGCTTCTTTAAAATACAGCCAGCTCTCCTGGACTCCTTTCCCCCTCATATTAGCCTCCCAGAGGATCCTGCCCATCAGTTCCCTGAGGGAGTCGAAGTCTGCTTTTCTGAAGTCCAGGGTCCGTATTCTGCTGTTCTCCTTTCTGTGATAATTCCTGACTGGGATACACAGCCAGCAAATGATCAAACTGACACTATGTATTACTACCAACAGCAACCACCACGTGTAGGAGACATATAAAAATTGGTTTCAGAGTAGCAGCCATGTTTGTCTGTATCTGCAAAAAGAAAAGGAGTACTTGTGGACCTTAGAAACTAACAAATTTATTTGAGCATAAGCTTTCATGAGCTACAGCTCACTTCATCGGCAGTGAAAAATACAGTGGGGAGATTTATATACATAGAGAACATGAAACAATGGGTGTTACCATACACACTGTAACAAGAGGGATCAGGTAAGGTGAGCTATTACTAGCAGGAGAGTAAGGCGGAAAAAACCTTACTTTCAGGGGGAGGGATAGCTCAGTGGTTTGCGTGTTGGCCTGCTAACCCCAGGGTTGTGAGTTCAATCCTTGAGGGGGCCATTTAGGGATCTGGGGCAAAAATTGGGGATTGGTCCTGCTTTGAGCAGGGGGTTGGACTAGATGACCTCCTGAGGTCCCTTCCAACCCTGATATTCTATGATTCTATGAACCTTTTGTAGTGATAATCAAGGTGGGCCATTTCCAGCAGTTGACAAGAACGTCTGAGGAACAGTGGGGGGGAGGGGGGAATAAACATGGGGAAGTAGTTTTACTTTGTGTAATGACACATCCACTCCCAGTCTTTATTCAAGCCTAAGTTAATTGTATCCAGTTTGCAAATGAATTCCAATACAGCAGTCTCTCGTTGGAGTCTGTTTTTGAAGTTTTTTTGTTGAAGAATTGCAACTTTTAGGTCTGTAATCGAGTGACCAAAGAGATTGAAGTGTTCTCTGACTGGCTTTTGAATGTTATAATTCTTGACGTCTGATTTGTGTCCATTTATTCTTTTACGTAGAGACTGTCCAGTTTGGCCAATGTACATGGCAGAGGGGCATTGCTGGCACATGATGGCATATATCACATTGGTAGATGTGCAGGTGAACGAGCCTCTGATAGTGTGGCTGATGTGATTATGATGGTGTCCCCTGAATAGATATGTGGACACAGCTGGCAACGGGCTTTGTTGCAAGGATAGGTTCCTGGGTTAGTGGTTTTGTTGTGTGGTTGCTGGTGAGTATTTGCTTCAGGTTGGAGGGTTGTCTGTAAGCAAGGACTGGCCTGCCTCCCAAGATCTGTGAGAGTG
This sequence comes from Natator depressus, assembly GCF_965152275.1. Classification (NCBI taxonomy): domain Eukaryota; kingdom Metazoa; phylum Chordata; order Testudines; family Cheloniidae; genus Natator; species Natator depressus. Next base: position 241,617,242 of record NC_134235.1, on the reverse strand, counting down.
ATGGGTCATCCTTCAGGATAGGTTGTAGATCCTTGATGATGCGTTGGAGAGGTTTTAGCTGGGGGCTGAAGGTGACGGCTAGTGGCGTTCTGTTATTTTCTTTGTTGGGACTGTCCTGTAGTAGGTAACTTCTGGATACTCTTCTGGCTCTGTCAGTCTGTTTCTTCACCTCCACAGGTGGGTACTGTAGTTGTAAGAATGCTTGATAGAGATCTTGTAGGTGTTTGTTTCTGTCTGAGGGGTTGGAGCAAATGCAGTTGTATCGTAGAGCTTGGCTGTAGACAATGGATCGTGTGGTGTGGTCTGGATGAAAGCTGGAGGCATGTAGGTAGGCATAGCGGTCAGTAGGTTTCTAGTATAGGGTGGTGTCCACCGCTTTATGTTATTGCTGGGTGGGTTAAGGATTATAATATTCAAAAACCAGTCGGAGAACACTTCAATCTCTTTGATCACTCGAAAGCTTATGCTCAAATAAATTTATTAGTCTCTAAGGTGCCACAAGTACTCCTTTTCTTTTTATATAAAGAATTGTTATCTTTCAGATAGTTTGTTTTTATTAAATACCAATTAACAACACACACACACACAAAAGGCTTGATGGGAAGGGAGATAAGAGTGCCGGGCAGTGTAGGTTCTCATAATTGTGTGTAAGTGCAGCTGTTATTTAGGAAGCTGTCTGAAGAGGTGGTGGAGTGAATGGGGTATTGAGACTTCCAGGAAGTTGCAAGGAATATGGGAGAGGAGTTTGGGGAAGGTATGGAAAGCAGTTTTGTATTGGCTGTTGGGGAGCGGAAGGGGAGTTGTGTATGCATGTGTTCTGATTGAAGAATGATTAGGGACTTCAAAATCTGTTTGCTCCTCCATCACTTTTATTATCTGTTTCTGGCCCTTTACAATGCACTCCTCACTCTCCTTTCTGTCCTGCCTTTCTATTTTAATTTTTTCCTTCAGGGTCTCTCCCCCCTCCCTACGTTCTCTTTTTTTGGCCTCTGAGGATTGGAGGCCTCTTGGAACATGTCCTCCTTGCTCTGCCTTGGTGACTTCTTTATCAGGCAGAAGCACTCTGTCGGTGTGTAGGGGGTTCCCCGGAAGGCTACATCTGCTGAAGCACAAGAAACAATACACAGAAGCATGACTGTGAGTTCACACAGAGCCTTGAATTATTATAGTAAAATATACATCTTTTAACATACAAATCACTTTCTCTCTGTCCCGTGGCAAGGACCCATCTTGGCGAACACCCTAAACATGGTGAATTCGGCCTGGGGAGGGACGGGTTGGGCGTTCAAGATGGGGCAAAGGGTCTAGATGTTTTTTTAAGGATAACACTGCAGACGACTAGGGACATATTGTAAATTCTGCCACAATTTTCTACTGGTGGGGGTCACTGAAGCTGGTCTCTCACTCCTGAGGGTAAGCAAGGATGCAAGGGTGCATCTGCACGCATGGGGCTTCAGACCCAGTCCCTATGCTGCTTGCCTGTGTGCCACTTTGGTTCCTATACAAGTGAGTGCCAGTTGGGATGGGAAAGTTTCCTACAATGTGGGAAGGAACAAAGCAGCTCTGCCAAGCAACCTTTGGCAGAGGATTGGCAAGTACCTCCAGGAAGGTTTCCTAGAGAACTCTCTGGAGGATTCCCATGAAATCTCAGTGTGCATTAACACACCGTTCCACCACACTGCTTAGCTGCACAGGGGAATGTGAAGCACAGGCAAACACAGCTAATCTTGTGCATTTTTGTCCCTTCAACCACTTCTAGAATATACACAGCAAAAGACAGCTCTACCTCATATAAGCAAGCAGCATCAGCTCAAAAGAGCTCTCCTCTCTTGCAGCATGTGTGCCAGAGATGGGGTCCTGGGACTGGCTGGACCCCTCCGGAGTGGAAAAGAGTTCCTGACTTGCCATGCCACTGGACAACCCTGCTGTGTGCTCCACATTTTCCTTGAACTCAATCTCCTTGTGCACGACTTTGTCCTCAGGGTTGAGTCTGCTGTCTGCTGCCTCCAGCCTTGCCAGAGTATCCACAGAGCTCTTGGTGGTGGAGGTGGATAGCGTCCAGCTCCTTACAGAAATGGCAAGTCTTCTGTGCAGTACCGGAGTGACAGTTTGTGTTCCTTGCCTTCTGGTACACCTTTATTTTATTTTCCTTTATTTTCACCTGGCACTGATGAGTGTCCCATTCATAGCCCTCATCCAACAAGCCATGAGAAATCTGACCATAGGTATCCAAGTTCCTATGGCTGGAGTGGAGCTAGGACTGTACAGCCTCCTTTCTCCACAGTGCCAACAGCTCCAAAAACGTGCACGTGCTCGAAGCGGGAGACTGTTTGCTGTGTGAAGCCACCATGGTCAGCTGTGGGACACCTCCAGAGGCCAATCACAGCGATAAAAGTAAGCAAGGCATTTACCCGGGCACTTTGGCGATAAAACCTTTGTGCGAAAAGCCTTAGCACTATCATCAAGATGGTTTTATTAAAGCGCTGCCACTGAGGAGCTTTGTTGCAAAAAGTGGCTTTGCAGTGTGTGAAAAAGCTTGGCAGGATAGACCAGCCCTAAGGCCAAGGGTAGATCCAACCAACTTTAATAGCTTCTCTACTCTCTTCCATGGGCTTCCTGTTCTTATGCCTTCTGGGATATGAGATGAGAGGTTCATGTCCACTCCACCCCTGACTGAAAAATTAATGGGTAACAACATTGGCATTCGGATAGCCCTTTGGAGTCCACAGCCTGTTGAGATGAAAGATGGAAGACGTGGGGAGTATGTGGTTCAGATTTCTCTTGCAGATATTGATCTGATATCTCTGTGAGTAGCAGAGCATAGCATCAGTTGGCATTCAGTTCACACTTGGTCAATTTTCTCTGCAAGTGTAAGTGCCAGAAACCATTTATTTTTTAAATCAAAAAACTTAGATTCTGCAGCTGCTAAAATATCTTGGATGGGGGAGAGGAGAGGCCCCTGATCCACCACTGAATGAAATAAAACATTTGGTTAGCATTCTTTCATTATTAAAGATAATAGAAGAAGCGGGAGCATTAGTAGTGGCTTTTTTCTTCATTTCACAGTGCTCAGAAAGCAATGATGTGTCCCATTGAGATCGAAGATTGTCAAATAGCAGTACCAATTTCGTGTAAAGACTAAAGTATCTGACCCACTTTGATGAGAATCCGATTCAAAATTTTACAGAGCCGGTCTCAAAGATTATTGTGTATCATGCTCCACAAATTCTAGTTAGGAAATTGAAAAGAATCTGTTTCTGGCAGCCAAATTTCTCCTCTTCCCCTCGCCCCCTTTCCCCAAAAGCCTTGCCTGTTTTAAGAATCAGTTTAGGAGAATAACGAGGAGTCCTTGTGGCACCTTAGAGACTAACAAATTTATTTGGGCATTTCGTGTTATTTTAAGGCAGCATACTCATTGACCATTTAAAGAAAAATCTATGAGCAAGGCTCATGCTTGTGGTACCTCAGTAATGCTGATCATATTTGATGAAACTTTGCTACGGAACCACCCTGACAAAATCATTGTTCAGAATTCCAGTAGCCCTGCCTTTACATAATCCCATCTGTCAATAGGTGTAGATCATACACTGACTGTGGAATGTAATGAACACTTTCATTTAACATGAAGGTATTGCATCTCATGCATGCCAGTGTAGGAGACTATTGAACTGAAGTCAACCTTTGGATTGTTTCATCCAATGGAAATTATTTCTTCTTTCATCTGTAGTGAGAAATAATTTGTCATCTTTTCATATGAAAGTGGGTCAACAGTATATAAAGGATGGGTGAGTTCAACTAGCTTCAGCGTAGAACTCAGAGACAGGAACTTCTGGCTAACAACTTCCTTTATGTGCTTGAGGAAGCCATTTTGTGTTGTAACAAGTTAATTTGAGTTAACCGGTAATCAGTTAACTAACAACTATAGGTGATGGTCCAGGTCTAGGCAGAGCATAAACATTTGTTCCTGATTACGATTCAATCTGGCATCTAGAATAGCATTTATAATGGTTGGCAATCAAACTTAAATTCCAATACAAACAAAAACTGTGGTCTAGACACATCCTTATTCTCCACTGCTTTGCATATTGTGTAGTCATTTCCACCTGTGCAAAATGAGTATGCAATGCTTTGCACAGGTGGAAATGACTACACAATGTGCAAAGTAGTGGTGATTCATGTCCTTAATGTCTATGCCTAGGTATTCCCAGCAGCAGCTACAGTAGGTACTAAGTTGGAATTATACTGTGCACTCTTCTGCAGTTACTCTGCATTTCTACTGGTGTAATAGATGAGAACCATTGAAAAGCACTCAGTGTAAAAAGTGCTACGCATTATTGTTATAACAAATTTACCTTCTCTATGGTTAGCTAATTTTAGCCAGTGAGCCTGGCTAAGTTTGTGCACCACTAACAAATCCCCTTAGATTAGACGAAGAGTACCCATTGTTTAACAGATGAAGAACCACTAAGTCATCTGATGACAATACAGACAGCCACAAAAAAATAGCATCCAGATAGTGTGTTATGATATTTAAGTTGTGACATTGCCTCAATACAAAATGAAGCTGTGTGGTTTCAATGCACACTTTATCATCTTCAAGTCTTGCTTTCTTTTTCATGGCTGCTGAATGGAGCTTCACCCCTCCCAGCTTCTCTAATTCCATTCAGTGGAGGTTCTACTCTTACCTGCAAGGGGAAAAGAGCTTGGGAAATAGATTCCAGTGGTTCCCACAGTGCCCAGTCTCAGCATGCCCAACTCTGCCCAGTACATACATACCAAGGAGTTGAAGGGCACACTTGTGCCTAAAATCCAGGTATAGCCTGTGGCACACCAACCAGGTGCATTGTCTTCATGAGAGCTACAGGTATATTCACATAGAATTTCATATGGTGGAACAGTCAGATGTGGAAGATCACTGGTGTAAATATTCGTTTAACAAAACAAAAAAGCTCCACAGTCTATATAAATAATAGGTGAACAAATTATATGAGCTAGAGAAAGAATAATTGAATGAGAGGAAAAATGTGGATATATGTTTGGGTTTGTAGGCAGTGCCCAGGATCAGACCAATGTCAAAGACAGGGGTTATACTTTCAGAGATAGTAGCTATAATGGGAATATCATATGGGGAAGAGACCATAAATGTACTATGTAAAATCTTCAAGAAAAAAAAAAAGATGAAGTCAAGATCTGAAAGGAGCCAATAGAATGCCCTAGAAGGAAGGGAGTGAGGGGTGTGTGTGTGTGTGTGTGTGTGTTTGTGTAAACACACAAAACCTATGTTAAAAACATGAAGGTTGCAAAGTCAGCAAAAATTAGGAACGAAGATCAGAGCTGCCCCCGGTGCACTAGGAAACAATCTTTAATTACATGAGCACATCCTATTTATTCCTACAGGAGCCTCTGTCAGATAGAGCACAAAATAGATGATGCTGGTTTTTTTTCTTTATTGTTCAATGTGTGGCCTCACGCCTTATTTTCTGCACCCTATTCAAACTCTTGCTCGGAAGACAGAAATATTAATTTCCTTAGAGGCTTTGCTATGGTGTTCATCACTGTAGCATCTGAGTGCGTCATAAACCTTAACTTATTTGCAGAACACCCCAGTGAGGGTAAAGCGATATTATTCCCATTTTTCAGACAGAGAGCTGAGGCAGAGAGAGCTTAAGGTCAACCTTAATTCAGGTATTTATTAACTTGATGTTACAACCTTAATGTTCTTTTAACTAGTTTTGTGTATGTGTGTGTAATATTATGATATACTGTGGAAGGATTGTTTTGACGTACTTCCCTCACCCCTTGTTTTTAAATTTGAAATAGATCATTAATTCCAGTGCATTAGTTAAAATCCTATCTCTTCTGAAGATTTTTGGTTTTGGTATTATAGTGGGTGCAGGTAGCGACTCCGATAGTTAAAAGTTACCTGCTACTTTCCATTATAAGACCCCGTTTTCAGTTGCTTATAACTTAGCCAAACAACTGTTTGGGCTGGAGTTATCCCTAGCAGGTACGTGTCCCCACATGAAATTCTTTTGCAAAGTTTCAGCAAAAATAATTGGCCCATACCTCAGAGCAAGGTTAGGGGGAAAAGATGTTGTTTTGACAATGTTATAAAATTCTTACTACTGTTTTGTTGAGAAGTCTAGTCTTTCAGTGCTTTGGTGCAGCAACTGGAAATTTCGCAGGGGGTCACCTTGGTGTCAGGGATGTGCCTTTCGCTATCCCCATAAATATTTGCCTGAATTTGGTCCAGTTATGACCCTCTGAGAATGTTAGTTTCCACATCCTCAGTAGAGATGAGATAGAGTTTCACAGCTAAATTCTTTCAAGAGTCTGTTTGCACTGAGCATGCTCTATCCTGAAGATGCGGGAGCTGAGCAAGACTTTCCCTGCTATTGCTCCTCCTAGTTGCTGTGGCTTTGGGCATAGGAACTGAGAACAGGGGCAACCTTAATTCTGACATTTCCTATCTTTTCAGTGCATGACTTTACAACATTAAGCTTCTTTTCATGTATTTGTTTTGTATGTAATAAGGAAATAGATTGGCCCTCTTTCCAAGTGGGCAGGACAAAATTGAAGTCCAAGCATTATTATTATTATTATTATTTTTAACAGAAAAGCATGTGGACACAGGATATTATATACTGTGATAGACCCAGGCCAGTTGGGTACAGCAGAGTAGCCCTAATGGGATCCAGGAAGTGCTGCTGCTAAAGGATCCCCCCAAGCCTAAGAGGGGGGTCCACAGGACCTGGAAACCAAATAATTATGGGGGACAACTAATGAAATAACAGGGACAGGAGTGAAGGTGAAGGGGCCGGGGGGTTGATCAGGTCCACGGGCAGGAGCCTGATGAAAAGGTCCGGAGGGCCTGGGGTGGAGGGTGGGTGGGGCATGCCCTCTCTTAGGACCCGGTCGAGGTAAAACTGAGCAACGGGCGGCAAAGCAGCCCTCACCTCCTGAAGTACGCGCCGGGGAGTATGAGGCCTGGAGAGCCCCATGCGCTGAGCCAGCATCAGGGGATCCAGCCAGTCTCCCTGGTTGTAGTCCAGGAGGTCTCCAACTCTGGTGACTTCTGCCAGGACCAACCTCTGGCGCACTGAGGGGGACTCCGCCACCTGCACACGAAGCTGGGGGTTGTGTAGCAGGGGGTCCGCAGGGAGATCTGCCCCCAAGGTGGCCGCCACGGACCTCGTCGCTGACAACAGTTTCCAGGTCCGGAGAAGGTCCTGGTAGAAGACTGGCAGCTTGGAGAGGTCTCGCGGAAGACCTCTTGGATGGAGATAAAGGAACTGCTGGTCATATCGGAGCCCTCGGAAGCAGCGCAGGAAGGCTTGCGCCAGTAAGCTCCACGCCAGACTACCTGCACCATAAAGGAGCCTCTGCAGGCCCTGGAGACAGAAGACATGGACCTGAGTGTGTAGACACTTCAGGCCCTGCCCTCCCTCCAGGGGTAGATGAAGAACCCCTGCAGAGACCCAGTGCAGTCCTGACCGAAAGAACTCCAGAATCGATGTCCGGAGATGGGCCAAGAAACCCGGGGCCGGGACAAGGGTGCTGAGCCGGTACCAGAGCATGGACAGGACTAGTTGATTAAGCACCAGTGCTCTCCCTCGAAGGGAGAGGCACTGGAGTAGTCCTGTCCATTTCCGGAGCCATACTATCACACTGCCCTCTATACCGTGCCAGTTCTCCGGCGGAGACGGATGCATGGCAGAAAGGTAAACACCGAGATGGAGCAGCAGACCCGCGCTGCACCTGATGGCCTGAAGCACGGGTGGGAGGGAGCTTGCCTGCCACCCATCCCCAACCACCAGGCCGGAGCTCTTGACCCAGCTGACACGCGCGGAAGAAGCTGCCGAATAGATAGCCTGGCAAGACTCCACCCGCGCCAAGTCGCCTGGGTCCTGGACCACATTGTTGGCATACGCCGACAGGACCAGCCGCAGCTCTGGCTCTCGTAGCACCAACCCCATCAGCCTCCTGCGGAGGAGACAGAGGAAGGGCTCGATCGCCAGAGCATATAGCTGGCCCGAGAGGGGGCACCCCTGCTGTACTCCTCACCCGAAGCTGACCGGTTCGGTCAGGGTCCAGTTGAGCCTGACCAGACACTCTATGGAGGCATACAGCACCTGGAGAAAACCCACAAACTGGGGTCTGAAGCCAAACACTTGCAGAGTACGCAGGAGATACCTGTGGGTCCACCCTGTTGAAAGCAGTCTCCTGATCCATGGACAGGAGGGCAAACGACAGACCATCCCTACACCCGAGTTCTAAGAGGTCCCAGACCAGATACAGGTTGTCAAAGATGGTGTGACCCGGGACGGTGTAGGTCTGGTCTGGGTGGACCATGTCCGCCAGCATGGACCCTAGCCGCAGCAAGATGGCTTTTGCTACGACTTCGTAGTCCGTGCTGAGGAGCGAGACAGGACGCCAATTCCATAAATCGCGGAGGTCCCCCTTCTTCGGCAATAAGGTGAGCACGGCTCGTCTGCACGAAAGAGGGAGGACCCCGCTCTGCAAGAACTCGGCTCAGACGGTGACTAGGTCTGGGCCAAGGACATCCCAGAACACGCAGTAGAACTCCACGCTCAGCCCGTCCATGCCCGGAGATTTATTGGTGGATTGCAGCGGAGGGCTTCCGAGAACTCGGCCAGAGTGAGAGGCAGCTCTAGCCAGTCTCGGTCACCCATGCTGACTGTAGGGAGTTCGTCCCAGAGCACTCTGCAAGCGTTAGGATCAATCGGGTCCGGAGAGAAATGCCCTCCTGGACATCTACGCTGGATCCGTGAGGGAGGTGCCATCCTCTGCCAGAAGGCAGGTGACGTGCTTCTTGGCCCCCCTCCTTTTCTCTAGAGTAGAAGAAGCGGGAGCCGCAATCCATCTCCCCAAGGAAATGGATGCGGGATCGAACAAAGGCGCCCCATGCCCGATGGTCTTCGAGGGCTTGGAGCTCCTCCCGCTTCTCCTGGCATGTTTCGCAGAGGGATGGATTCTCGGGGCTGGCGGCCAGACGCCTCGCCAGCTCTAAGACCTCCTATTCCAACTACTCTATCACCGCATCCCTCCGTCAACTGGCATCCCGGGGTGTAGTCACGGCAGAAGAGCCGGGTGTGCACCTTCCCCAGGTCTCACCACCGCCACGCCGAGGGAAAGGCATGCCGCTGCCCTCGTCAGGCCAGCCAGAACTCCCGGAAGGACGCCACGAAGCCCACATCCTCCAACAAGCTGTTGTTGAAATGCCAGTAGGCCAGCCCCGGCCCCTCTGCACAGAGAGAGGCCGTCATGGTGGCTCAGTGATGATCAGAGAATGGGGCCGGCTGGATATTGGAGGAGTGGGCCCGTGAAAGGTGGAAGCGTGATAAATAGATACGGTCCAACCGGGAGTGGCGTGACCGATGGGCCCCACCCGGACAAAGGTGAACGTCAAGATGTTGTCCGGGTGGTGATCGTGCCACATGTCCACCAGGGAGTGATGTTCGACTATCTCCCGGAGGATGTCCGTGGGGGCCGGGCACTGCTCGGTCCTGCTCCTCGAGGGTGGTGTTAAAGTCCCCGCCCAGGACCAGGCACTCGTGAGGATCCAAGGTGCCAAGGAAGGCGGACGCCTGCTGATAGAAATGCAGCTGCTCTGGGCCCGATGTCAGGGCATAGACATTGATGAGATTGACCACGAGCCCGTCCATGAAGGCCCGGAGGTGCAGCAGGCGACCCGGCACAGCCTCAGTGACCCCCAGCATCTCGGGCCGTAGGTCGGGGGAGAACAGGGTCGCCACTCCAGCTGTACAAACTGTGAGATGGCTAAAGTAGACCCTGTCCCCCCATTCCAGCCGCCAGCTGTCTTCGGTGACCGGATCCATATGGGTCTCCTGCAGGAAAACCACAGAGTACCCCCCCCCAAAGGAAGGAGAGCACCTGGCACCTGCGGAGGCCCATCCTACAGCTCCGGGTGTTCAATGCTGCGAAGATGGTAGGTACCATGAGGAGGGCTGGGGGGGATCCTTGGCGGCAGGGTCGCTTGCAGCCCCCGTCGGGCCGCGCAACAAACCGTGATCTACCTGATAGGTAAGTAAGGAATCACGGAAGAGGCGGACCCACTGGTAGGCTGCGGTGGCCTGCTTCCCGGTCCTTTTACCCTCCCCCATGAGGGTCCTCGTGGCCTGGAGGATTTGATGGAAGTCTCCCCATCGCTGGAGAGCGAGCTGCACCTTATTACAGGAGCCACGGATGTCTTCAAGGAACTCCTGCAGCTCTTCTCGCAGCGTATAGGGGGCCAGGGTCATGGGCCCCCGGCTATCCTCCGGAGGGGCGTCTGACACAGCCCCGTGGCCTACTGAGATGGGCAGGCAAGGGGTGGACCCCAGGTGTGGCGCCCGATGGGCTGGCGCCACACGGCCCGCTTCAAACTCTAGCTCAGTTGGGGGCAGTGGAGGGAAGATAGCAGCCCCTGGTGAGTTGGGACAGGGAAATACAGAGGTTGCTCCCTGGGGACTATCCTCTAGGAACGAGGAGGTGATGGCCCAAGGGGCAGCAGTGGCATCACAGGAGGTGGAGGGGATAAGGACGGAGTTGGCATCAGGGGCAGGGCAGGGATCAAGAGTAGGGGCAGAACAGGGGTCATGGGGCAAAGTCGGGGAGAGGACAGAGGTAGGATCCTGGGCCCCAGTAGGTGGTCCCTCTCGGTCAGGCTTGGGGATCTGGGGGGGTGAGAAGGGGACCCCCAATGATGCCGGGCTCAGGCTCTATGGCCGGTGTAGCAGCCACGGCATCGGGAGGTGGACACTCTGCAGTGGGGTCCCCGCCTGGGAAGGAGGTCGGTTGCCCCACACCTACGAGGGATACCTCATGGGACTCAGGTCCTGGCCATGTGGCACCGGCAGTTGCCTCAATAGGCTCGGCGGCCTTCAGTGGGGTGCCACCTGCGGCCAGGCAGATGGAGGAGCCCAGGGGACCGGCGGAAGCGGGAGCAGCAGGTAGGGGAAGGGAGCATGGGGAAAAGGGGGCCTGGGTGAGGTCACTCAGCTCGAGGCCCGCTGGCAGAGGGTCATCCTCCCGCTGGGTGACCGGGGTCAGACCTAGGGCCCTGATCTCCTCATAAATGGAGGGGAGATCGCCTTCCACCACCCTGGGGTTTTCCCCGCTGGCACCCAAAGCAACGATCACCTCTGGGCTCACAGGGGCTTTGGATGTTAATGGGGCAGGAAGGGCTCCACTGGGGGCTTCTGAGGGAAGGGACTCCAGTGGAGGGGGCGGTACTGCCCTCCGGTGCTGCCACGCCTTCCCCAGCCAGCACCGGTGGACAAATTCCACCCGGGGGCAAAGCAGAAGGCCCAGCATCAGTGTCCCCTTCCTGGTCTTCCGGGGGACTTCCACATAGGTGGGGAGAAGCGGAGCTCAAGCCTTCCGCTTGCCCCGCTTCCCCTGTACTAGGGCCCAGCCTTCCATGGCATCATCTGGGGGCTGGCTAACAGGGGTCAGGTTGGGGAGGGGGCAGGGGCAATGGCTCAGGCCCTCGGGTGGGGGGGGTTAACAGTGGGGCAGCATTAGGAAGGGAAGATTCCCCCTGGGGCGGGCCGTCTCCCATGCCTGGCAGTGTCCCTGCCGCACCCTCTTCTGTGGGCCCCACCGGATTGCAGGCAGCAGAGGCGGGGCTCTCCCGCTCATCTGGGCACAGTGGAGGAAGTACCCCTTGGGCCTGAGCGGGAGCAGTGGTGGGCAGGTTAATGAAGACACCCTCAAGTCATTGGTAAGGGAGCCCTAAGGTAAGGGAGAAGCAGAAGAGCTGTGGGGAAGGGGCCCAGGGAAATGTAGCAACTCTAGCAGTGAAAGGTCGGCTGCCAACAGCTGCTACCATTAAGGTCCCTGGGGTGGAACCTGGAGTAGAGGACAGGCCTGGGTTCCCCCCAACCCACCACTACAGAAACACCTCCTGGGAGGGGAAAACAGGCCCATCAGGACAGGAGGCTAAATTGTTTTGGTATGAGGCTGTAGGAGCAACAGAGACTGTGGGAATTCTCTCACCAACCTCCTTGCTGGCTTATGACTGTATCCCTGGCCCTAGAGAGAGAAGAGCTACGTGGAGGGTTGCAGTGAGCCTCTGACGCTAGCATAAACCGCCTGGAAGCATGGGACCCACAGGGACAAGGTCGGAGCCGTGCCACAATACATACTCTTCATTTGTTATTATTTACAATATACACACAGTTCCAGTTATTGCTGTGAGCTAGGAAAGAATTAGACAGCAAAAGCAGCAGTAAAGTTTACTGCACTTTCACCGCTCCAGGAAATCAGCTCTCGGTTGAAGTTTCCCCTGTATGTTTTAACTTCTCTAGTCCAGACACATTACAATTATTTTATAAGAATACATACCTAGGCTGTCAGTACAGCTCATCTCCCTCCAGACTGACTTTTTTGCAATTCAGCCTCTTGGGTTTGGAGAGAATGGTCTTGTCTACATTGGAAGTAACACTCACAATGTGCTAGGTACCACCATATCAAATGAGTAAACAGCAGCAGCATATGAAGTGATTAAAAGCTATAAAGCCAACTCATAATAAAACTAGTGCTTTAAGTTCAAGATATTGATTTTGCTTCTTCAAGTAACCTTTTAAGATTGTGTCTGAAGTACAGGGGATGTCACTCGGTCATCTTGTGCTGCCATTCTGAATAATCTGCAGCAAGACATCATTAAAGATAGGGTCAGTACAGCTGTTTAAATCATCATAAGATGACAGTCTATATTTTATCCCTTTTTAAAAAGCCAGTGCCACCTTACTAATTTGCACCTACAAGCCCTGAGTCTGCTAGTGTAACAACCGTTTGCATGGGTCATCAGCAGGTCACGAATCTCTAAACCTAAAACCTTATAGCTACTACTTGAACTAAAGGAGTACTACTGGCACCATTAGTAGGAGTAGTAGGTTGTTATCCTAAAAATGGACTACCCACTAAAGGGGGTCAAAGACACACTGTACAAATGGGTTGCACCAGTTGTGTGTACAAAGCTCCCATTGGGCATTCTATACACATTTAGAGTACAGGTCCAAGACTGGCTTTCATCTAGTGTTAGGGAAGCAGTTCTTTAATAGACTTTACTACAAGTAATTATGCCCAATTTCATGACAAACTTACAGGAGATGTGGCAGCACTGATCTCCACTACTGTCACAAATTGACAATGAATAAGTTGTCCAGGAGTCTGTGCTCAAAACACTTGTTTTTCAGTGAAGCAAGCATGATTTTTTCCTCTGTGGACTTGATTGGATCTGTACAGTAATTACTTCCTGTTATTAGGATTAATTCGCCACTCTCTTCAAGTCACTCAGTCAGGGACACAGATGTAGTTAGCTAGTTTTTAGAATCTGAGCCAGGACACATGGATTCAGAAACCTGATTCATTGTACGACCTCTATGCCAGAACTTAACCATCCACATAAAAATAGATTAAAAATGTTATTCAGGTGTAACCCCTCTTTCATCCCTGGGTTATTTGGGAGCAGGGAACATTCACCTGGGTGCCCGGGTGTCTGATGTTGACGACAGTAAAGGAGATCCTGAGTATCCCAGTGGTGATGTTAGGTAGGTGGGAATTCTCTATCCACCCTTCTGCTGCCGTCATTTTACTTGTAGAGGAAATTAAAATAGGTGATGCCTCCATGTGGCTGGGCCCTGTACACACACACACACACACAATGGGTGTGCCTTGGAAGCCTCCAGGAGTAAATCTAAACCAGTCTTGGGGTCAATTGGTCTAACTCAAAAATACCAATTATAAACAATATATACCCAATATGCACTTAGATGAGAATGAGCACACACCTTTACTTAACAGTTTAAGAAAACATGATAAAACAAACTAAGATTAAATGTCATCACTAATTTAAATCAGTGGTGGGGCAGTTCAATAAATTAACAAATACACTTTACAATAGTAAATGAAACGTATTTAACTGGCATTTACACTGCCACCATTTACCCCACCCCTGAGTGTGTACTCCTCTGGATATGCATGGGTGTGCTTGGAGATCTCGAAGCTGGAGAAAGCACTCTGTTGGTCCAGTGAATCAATCCAGCCAAGGCAACAAGCTACACACCCTCAGAAGACTGGAGTTGTCTTAACCAAACGTCACCAACCATGGTTTCTGGTCTGATGAGAAGATCGCTCTGCCTCTTCTCAGACTCAAACAACCCATCAAAATCTCTTTGCTGTGCCCCTTCTCTTGCAAGTACTTTCCCAGACAAGGGGTGTGGTTACTCTCATTGCCTTCGCTGCAGGCCCAGCTCAGTCAGCTTTAGGCGCAGCAACAGTCTTTGCCCCGGCTCTAGTGAAGCCTCTAGATCTCTTACGTTTCTCCCAGGTTTTTCCTCTCCTATTCGCTATCTGCAGTGCATAGTACAACTTTCACTCAGACGTATTTATGGCAGATGAGAGACCCGAGGGTCCAAAGGACTATACTGAACAGCGGCCAGACAAGAATGGAGTTTTGGAACAAAAACGCGTAAAGTGGTTTTTCTGGGCAATATGTGGGGGAAGGGAGATGAATGCAAATTCCCAACTTCTAGTGATGCAAAAGCACAGCCTTTTGAAGCTATGCCCTGAGGAGCAGGCCATGATTTGATGATCACCTGTTACATGAGGCCAACATCAAAGGCTTGAGCTGCATTGAAAAAAATCACATCAGGCTGATCTGCCCAGTCTGTGGTCTGACTCGGAGACAGTTATGCCCTTGAAGCCACAGGAAACACCCAGTTGTGAGTTTGGAAAGACTGCCACCGCCAAAGCCTGAGACTAGAGTTGGGGGGAACTCTGGTAAGCTTTTTAGCACACATGTAGGTTCTTTTAGTGTTTTTAATATGTTGTCTTTGTAATACTGTCACCTTATCAAGGAAGCACGTTTATTCATAAAGAGCTATGTGGTAACTGATAACTCCGGGCAATACACTGGGCACAGTCTGAGAAGCAACCACATACCATACAACAGAACCACTAACCCAGGAACCTAGCCTTGCACCAAAGCCCGTTGCCAACTGTGCCCACATATCTATTCAGGGGACACCATCACAGGGCCTAATCACATCAGCCACACTATCAGAGGCTCGTTCACCTGCACATCCACCAATGTGATATATGCCATCATGTGCCAGCAATGCCCCTCTGCCATGTACATTGGTCAAACTGGACAGTCTCTACGTAAAAGAATAAATGGACACAAATCAGATGTCAAGAATTATAACATTCATAAACCAGTCGGAGAACACTTCAATCTCTCTGGTCACGCGATTACAGACATGAAAGTTGCCATATTACAACAAAAAAACTACAAATCCAGACTCCAGCGAGAAACTGTTGAATTGGAATTCATTTGCAAATTGGATACAATTAACTTAGGCTTGAATAGGGACTGGGAGTGGCTAAGTCATTATGCAAGGTAACCTATTTCCCCTTGTGTTTTCCTACCCCCCCCCCCCCAGACGTTCTTGTTAAACCCTGGATTTGTGCTGGAAATGGCCCACCTTGATTATCATACACATTGTAAGGAGAGTGATCACTTTAGATAAGCTATTACCAGCAGGAGAGTGGGGTGGGAGGAGGTATTTTTTCATGCTTTGTGTGTATATAAAAAGATCTTCTACACTTTCCACAGTATGCATCCGATGAAGTGAGCTGTAGCTCATGAAAGCTTATGCTCAAATAAATTGGTTAGTCTCTAAGGTGCCACAAATACTCCTTTTCTTTTTGCGAATACAGACTAACACGGCTGTTACTCTGAAGCCTGAGAAGAGAAAGCGAAGTGCAGATGCTGGTCTGTTTATTCAGTCTGACTTGCTAGGACTATCACAGGGAGCTCCAAGTCAGGAGTGAGAGAGATGCAGGTCTCTGCCCAAAAGAGGTGAGGGCTGAGGAATCAAGTTCCTAGAGAAGGGACCACGGAGAGGGATACAGGTGCCCCTGCCCTGCCCTGTGACAGTATTATCTTTCCATTTGCCAAGCTGAATCTTATTGTGTTATTTTCTAACCATGGTTCTAGCTCTGAGAGAGTAAATTCAATCCTGGTGTAAGTGGGTGTATGTAACAGGGACCTTTTCTAATTGCCTCTTCGTGGCTCATCTGGGAAATTAGCTCATCACTGTCTGCAATTGCTTAGCTCGTTGCCTCAGTCACTCACTCCGCGGCCCCTCTCTCACTGGTCAGGAGCTGCAGTGCCTCTCCTTTGGGGCTTAGGCGTCTGGCCAAGTCACCATCATCCTCCCCTTCCAGGGTACTCTCAACGTGCTCCTCATCATCCCAGGCAGTCCTTATGTCTACTGCCCTGGCTGGGCCACTCCCTCAGTGGCTAGACCGCAAGGTTCGGGACAGCATCTAAATTCACTGCCCAGACTGTGCCACTCAGTGGGTGGGGAGGGAGGGCCTGGGTTCCCCTTACTCTGGGTTCCAATCCAGGGAAGCTATGTACTACCACAAACCTTCCTGTCTCTTCCCTAGACTATGTCCTATTGTGCTTAACCCAGGATCACATTCTCAACCCTTCCAGCCAAACCCCTTTCCTCTGGGTCTCTAGACAAACCCCTCCTTTTGGGTCCAAATCCCTCTCTCTCCCCAATCCCTGTGACTGCAGCCCTCTTCCCTGTCACCCCCTTAGTGCTACCAGCTCCCTGGCTTTATAGAAGCCCTGCCTTTTCCTGCACAGGTAAGTGTCCCTTGATTAGACCTTTCCTCTTAGTCTCAATGTCCCCCAGTTTGCAGCTTAATAGATTAATTGGCCCATCTGGCCTATGTTAACCCCTTCAGGAAGAATGTGGGGTTCATACCCCATCACAGTGCCATTCTATTGAAGTCAGTGGCATTGCACCCACTTACTTCAGGACTGAATCTGGCTCACACGTCCCATAGTATTATGTATCTGTCCTCACTGGTCAGCATTATATATAAATTTAATTAGCATCCTGCATTAATCAAGGTGCAGAGGTATATTCATCATAGCAGGAGTTGCCCAGTTTCTCTCTTCCAGAAGCCCACACCCAGCAATCACCATGGTTGGAAACAGGTTTCAGAGGGGTAGCCATTTAGTCTGTATCAGCAAAAACAATGAGGAGTCCTTGTGGCACTTTAGAGACTAAAAAATTTATTTGGACATAAGCTTTCATGGGCTAAAACCCACTTCATCAGATACATGGAGTGGAAAATACAGTAGGCAGGTACATATGTTACAGCACATGAAAAGATGAGTTACCTTACCAAGTGGGGAGTCAGGGCTAATGAGGCCAATTCAAACAGGGTGGATATAGCTCAGGGGTGGGCAAACTTTTTGGTCTGAGGGCCACATTGGGGTGCAAAATTGTATGGAGGGCCGGGTAGGGAAGGCTGTGCCTCCCCAAACAGCCTGGTCCCCACCCCCTCTGACCCCTCCCACTTCCCGCTCCCTGATTGCCCCCCTCAGAACCCCCCACCCATCCAACCCTGCCCCCTCCCGGGATCCCCGCCCCTAACCACCCCCGGGACCCCACCCCTGATCCAACCTTCCCTGTTCCCTGCCCCAAGCCTCTGCCTATCCAACCGCCCCCGTTCCCTGTGCCCTGACCCCCCCCCCAAACCTTTGCCCCATCCAACCACCCCCTGCTCCCTGTCCCCTGACTGCCCCCCGGGGGCCCCATATCCATTGCCCCAGCCCCCACCCACGCTGCCCAGCTGGACACGCTGTGGACAGCATGGCACGCTGAGGCTGCCGGGCAGGACGGTCCCGCGGGCCGGGCAGGACGGTCCCGCGGGCCATAGTTTGCCCACCTCTGAATGAGCCTATTCCCAATAGTTGACAAGAAGAGTATCAGAGGGAAAATTACTTTTTGTAGTGACCCAGCCACACCCAGTCTTTATTCAGGAATTCTCTCTGCAATGATTGGAAAAGCCCTTGGCAGAGTTTTGTTTTAGTTTCTTGTGACTCAAAAATCAAAAAACATTCAGAGTCCATAATCATGAGTTATACTCTCCTTCACTTAGTTCACAAACCAGATCAAAATTAAACCCAGAGTGATATAGATTTGCTCACCTGCTCTATGGGCCCATCATCCATCTTCCTTACTCTAGGTCAGGGGTTCCCAACGCGGTGCCCCCGGGTGCCATGGTGCCTGCCGGGGCAGTTTTGTACGCCCGCAGGACACCGTGCCATCAAAATGCTGCTGCTGCCTGTGGCCACCAGTGAACCGCCCGCCAAAATGCCACCGAGAAGCATTGCCGTTTCTCTGCGGCATTTCAGCAGCTATGGTTCTTGCCGTGGCTGCACTCGGCAGTGGCATTTCGGTGGTGGGTTCTCCGGCGCCCGCCACGGTCTTCTGGGAATAGCAATATGCTATTCCCGCAGACAGGTTGGGGACCACTGCTCTAAGTAGACAGATCTGTGTAGTCCCTAGAGAGCCTTCCCTCATCTCCAAATAAATGTGTGAGAGAAGAACATTCAAAGGTCCCACTCCGATAAGAGCCACCTGGATCATGATCTGGATGATTATAAATCCTTCAGATCCCCCGGAAACAGTAATATCTGGCTTCCCGGGCCATGGCCATTGGTTTACTTGGCTAACAAACTTCAACAGGACTTTATTTTTTAAAGTGGAAACCTCTTTTTCAAGCTGCTGCTGCACCCTCAGTAGCTCTCCCTCAGCCTCTTCAGCTCCTCCCCCCTCCTTCCTGTTTCCTGTCCTTTCAGACTCCCAACAGCCAGTGCTCCCAATTCTAATAATTACAAGCAACATCTAAACACCACATTCCCATCTCTCAAGAAACTCTCAATTACAATAAACTTTGTTGTTCTAACCACAGGAACAAATAGGAAACAAGGCATTGTACTGTTGACAGAATTATTACACTAAACACTATAGATACACTATAGATACTACATAACAGTCTCTAGTCCAGACAGGTGGTCGTCTGGGTCTGACAGTCCATCTCTCAAGCCCCGGTTCCAGTGCAATGTCTTGTTGTGTTGTTACTACGGTGAAGTCATCCAGTGCAGACTGGGTGTTGGCATAATCTCCTCTTGGTGCATAGGCAGGTGCAAGATAAGAAACATTCCATACCCGCCCATCAGGAAGTCGATAGGTGTAAGGTCCCTTCTTCTCTATGATTTTAAGAGGAGCTGTGAATTTATGATCCCCTTTGTGTAAAATTCCAGGTTTTCATATTCTAACGAAGGAACCACACTGAAACTTTGCAAAAAGAAAAGGAGTACTTGTGGCACCTTAGAGACTAACAAATTTATTTGCGAATACAGACTAACATGGCTGCTACTCAAACCTGAAACTTTGGTTCCTTAGCACCCCGCCACTTGTCTGTGAAAGCCTTATACTTTGCTTGGTTCTATTCAACTGTTTTTCTCACATCATCCTTGGTTGGGGCCTCAGGTCATGCCTTTAACAATCCAGCAATGTTCAGTTTAGCATTTGTCTGTTTCCCACGCAGTAGCTCGGCGGGTGATCTTTGCATTGCGGCATGTTGTGCAGCCCGGTACTCTTGAAAGAAATCAGCAGTGATGGTTATCCACAATTGCCCTTCCAGTTTAGCCATTTGCAAACTCTTTCAAACTTCTGTTAAACCGTTTGATTTCCCCATTGGCTTGAGGGTAGTATAGGGATGACCTTCTGTGTAAAATGTTCCTCTCTGCTAGAAAAGTTTTAAACTCCAGGGAAGTAAATTGACTACCATTAATTGAAACCAGTTCTTTGGGGTTACCTTCCCTGCTAAAAACTGAAGAGAGGAACTTAATTACTGTAGCAGAAGAGATTTGCAATGTAAACTCTACCTCAGGCCATTTACTGAAATAGTCTATTAAGGTGATGGCATAACAGTCAATTGGAGCAGTATCAAAGGGTCCTACAATGTCAATCACCACTTTTTCCCATGCAGATTCAGGAAGAGGAACAGGCTGTAATGGAGGGGTACATGTCACTGCTGTATTATTATGCATTTGGCAAGTGACACAGGATTTTATGAGTGCTTTAGTTTGAGAGTCCATCCCTGGCCACCAATACAGATCCCATAGTCAGTCATTGTTTGGTTCTGACAGTTCCTTGATGAGTATCGTGTGCCAGGTGTATGAGTTTTGACTGTAATTCTTCTGGCACAAGTAGCTGCTGTGTACCTTGTAGCACACAGCCATCGAGCAAAGAAAGTTCATCCCAAACTCTAAAATAAGGCAGCACAACTGGTTCAAGGTTTTTAGGGTTACTGGGCCATCTCTGTCAGAAATTCCCGTAGTTTTGTTGAATTGGACACGCTGAACAAGCAGCTTGAAATTGTTCTCTTGTAACTGCAGTAAGAGTGCTTGTAATAAGCGCAACTACTACATCCCCATCCTCCGGTGGACCATCTGGTGAAGGCAATCAGCTACCACATTTTGGTTTCCAGGCTTATATTCCAGTTCATAATTGAAAGAGTAGTCTTGCAGACCATCTAGCAATAAGATATCCTGCTCTTCCCAGTCCTTTCATGGTGAGCAACGTCAAAGGGCTGTTGTCTGTGGGCAACTTGAATGTGCAGCCCCACAGGTAAGTTCTCCGTTTTTCAGTAGCCCATTACTTAGCATTACTTAGTATCCTTGAAGCAAATGCAACAGTCCCCTCTGTGTTATCCTCATGAAGTTGTGTAAGGACAGCCCCAAGTCCATAATCAGACGCATCAGTAGGTACAATTGTGGGCAATGCAGGACTGAATAGTGTAAGTATTGGACTATGTACAATCAAGTCTTTCACCATTTCGAAACTAGCTTGTGCATCCGTTGTTCACACTAAGGTTGAACTTCCCCGTAGTAATTCTCATAACGGTTCAATGACAGAAGCATAATTGGGAATTAATTTTGCAAACCAGGAGGTAAGACCCAAGAAGGAACATAAGGTTTGCAAATCTGTTGGAGGAGCAGCATTTGAAATTGCCAGGATATGAGCTGGATCAGTTTTTAGTCCAGTCCGTGAAATTGTATGCCCCAGAAAGGAGAGTTCAGTTTGTCTAAGTTTGCATTTGGACCTCTTGAGCTTGCGGCCTGCTTTGCTGATGCAGTTTAGTACAGACTGCAGGTTGTTGTCATGCTCCTCTGAAGTATTTCTAAACACGATAATATCATCCAAATTGCACTGAACTCCATGTTGATTATTCAGAATCAATGACATTTTTTGGAAGGCACTTTGGAAGGCTGATGCGAGACCGTATGGAACACGTTTAAAATGGAATAGTCCCTCATGTGTAATAAATGCTGTGAGGACTCTGCTATCTTCATGCAACATAACCTAGTGGTATGTGCTCTGCAAATCAAGAGTAGAAAACATCTTTGCTCCACAGACTTCTGCAAATACTTCTTCTATATGAGCTATGTCAATCACAATAGCTTTATTTGGCTCCCTTAAATCCACACAAAGGCGAATGCCTCCACACTTCTTCTGCGTCACTACTATACGTGAAACGCATTCCGAGGAGTTACTCTTCAATAATGTCCTCTTGAACAAGTTTTCTAAGTTCCTCTGAAACCGCTTCCCTGACTGAAAATGGTAAGTGCCGTAATTTCTGTCATACAGGCATCACATTATTCTGCATTTTAACTTTATGCAGAAACCCATAAGCACAGCCAAGTTTCTCCTCAACCTGGTGTTGGGTCCCAGCTGAAACTGGTGTGTGTACCGCAAGAGTGCTTTGCTGAGGAAGATCAATTCATCCATTAACTACCCTGAGATTTAAAGCAGCCAATAGATCTCTTCCAAGGATAGGAGTGCCTTTGTGGACAATGTAGAACTCTGCAGTTACACCGCAATCACCAAAAGTAACTATTGCTGGCAGACAGCCATGTACTGGAATATGGTTTTTCAAATAGAACACCAAGTGAAGCTTGGGTTCAGTAAGAGGCATATCTTTAAAGTAATGCAAATAGATGGAATCAGTTAGTATAGATACTGCTGAGCCAGTGTCCAACATTAGCTGAATAGAGTCTGATTTGCCTGAGGGTATGGCAGAAACATTTACTGTGCACTTTATTTGTTCTGGAATATGTGCAGTAGTGATTTTGTCCATGCTCAGCACAGTAACATCTGGTATTGTAACAGCATGCACCTATTGATTGAACTGGCTGTTGCAACATACTTTAGCAAAATGTCCAATTTTTTTTGCTACTTTTGCCAGACATCCTGTGTAGCTTGCAAGGTGTTGTGGGGATCCACAGAGAAAGTATGCTTTTACTGTATTTTGAATTTGCTGATTTGGTGGTTTTTCATTAGTTTTCCTCTTGAAATTGTTTGTCTGCAGTGATAGTGAACTTTTCTGCAAAGGAGTTACAGCCTGGACTGTGCCTCCTGAATCCATGCTCATTATTTTGGCTTCAGCTGTAGCTGACTCAATCTGGGTAGCAATAGTTATTGCTTTTTCTAGTGTTAGTTGTGGTTCTAGAAGTAAACGTTCTCTTACACGAAGCATGGTTTTCTCAATGAGCTGGTCTCTAATCATCTCATCTGCCATATTCCCAAAGTCACAAGTTACAATCAGACTCCTCAGGGAAGCAATATTCTGTACTATAGTCTCCCCTGGTTTCTGCTTATGCTGGTTAAATCTGTAGCGATTAGCTCCTACATTCACTTTTGGTACAAAAAAGTTCTTTAATGCAGTGAGTGCAGTCTCATATTTATAGTCTGCAAAGGGAAAAGTGTAAAATATATGCTGCCCTTCTGCCCCAAGGCAGTGGATTAGCAGAGCAGGCTTTCTTACTTCAGAAATCTCTGTAGCACTGTTTGCAAGCAGATAAGTCAAACATATGGATCCAGGCAGTAAAAGCAATTGGAGGCTCACCTGGGCTTTGTAGAAAGGGTGCAGGTGGGTTCAGAGGCAGAAGATCCCATCCTCGTTGCCAAAATGTTGTAGTAGCCAGGCAAGGTACTAACAAACTTAAACAGGACTTTATTTTATAAAATGGAAACCTCTTTTTCAAGCTGCTGTTGCACCCTCAGTAACTCTCCCTCAGCCTCTTCAATTCCTGTCCTATCAGACTCCCAACAGCCAGTGCTCCCAATTCTAATAATTACAAGCAACATCTAAACACCACACTAACCCACTGCAGAGATGTTTACTTGAGTAGACCTAGTGTAGAAATTGGAGAAGAGTAGTTCTGGGCCAAGGGGGTTCTCAGAAAAGTTGCACACTCCACCTTATTCATCAAGAGCATTGATGCATCCACACCACTCCTATCATGTAGAGATCTATCACTTGTTCTCATCCAGGAACTTCCAGACTGATGCATTTGTTTGCGAGACAGGACCAAGGAAGTATTTCTCTGTGACAGATGAGGGATCGATGAAGTGAAAATATATCATAGGGCCAAAAAGACTGGTCTCTCTACCAAGACCGTCCAAGAAACCCATATATTGTACACAATTCTGTAAGATACATACCTGGGACAAGACGACCAGATCTTCACAACTGTGACAGAGCTCATTATCATTAAGAGTAGTGAATTATTTCTTCATCTAAGATTCTTCACCTTAGAAGAAGATAAATTCCCAGATACCATATTAAATATGCTAGACTTATAACATTGTTCTTTATAGTGGCTAGTGTCCCTTGAAGATGAATGAGGGGGGGGAGGGGGAAGCTCTGTGCAGCTGAATGAAAACATCAACTCTGAGCTTAATAATTGCATGACACAGCTGCCTATGTAGACTGCAGAATTTGTGTTGCTGCTGGTGCTGTCCGGCAACAGTATATGAAGAATAAAAGGAGAGATGGGATAGAAACAGCTGGAACGAAATAGAAACAGTATCTGGGAGATGGAAAAGTATATGAACAAGACGACTCTGGAGGAATAATTCCTATATAAAAATCTAATTTAAATCAAAGTTGGAGAAGCATGCTCACAGATAGGAAGCATTACACTGGGAATTAGCCTTGCCTCCCATGCATAGGTTACTTTGATCTCCTACAGAGTTTTGAGGCTGCAGTTTAGTAAGAATTAATTTGCCCCTATGTTTAACCTTACAAAATATTGAGAACCCATTTCCTCTCTCATAAAATTCTAGGAAAATATTGTGTCCTCTTTTCAAAATTGAAGCAAACAGCATAAAGTCTACTATGCATGACATTCATAAGCAGATAAATAGACCAAGTAAATCCATCCCTGATACAACTCTCCTGAAATTTATAGGCTTATTCCAAGGACGAATTTGGCCCTATGACCTATCATATTCTTTTTTTTTTTTTTTTTGCTAATTAGTGTGGTAGCATGATTACAAGAGGATTATAGCTCAGTGCTGAGCTTCCTTCCCTGTATTTGTCCCTCTTACATGAACACAAGATCTCCAAGGAAGACTCTGCTATAAACACAGTTATTTGGAAAACTCTGGAGCCTAAATAATGGATCAAGCTGAAGCTGAGGCATTACTAGGAGCCATTTTTGTTATTTGTCTTCTAGGAATAATTTGATTTGTGACCTCTTTTACTCTCACAATGGTGAGCAATTACTGATACAAGCAGTCCCATGACCTCAAGTGGATTACTCTTGGGAGTAAGCACTCACCACTGTGAGCAAGAGCTGCACAGTCTTGTCCTATGCCTCATTTTACGGTTTATTAAATTAGGGATTTAACTGTGAAATGACTGGAAGAGAAACCACATAAGAGCCTTAGAGCTAAGGACAGAAAGTGCTATGACATACTTAGCACATTTTAATAAAAGCCACTAGCAGGTATACACTGCAGGAGAAGAAAAAACTATATTCCTTCAATGTGAAATTATCGAATATTTAATGCCAGGGAAGAGATTGTTTAGTCCTTTGCTTCCTCTATTAGAAATAAAGTCACTGCACTAAATTTTACATACGAAGGGCTAAAACACACTAGAGCACAAGCCTGCAGTCCTTACTCAAGCAAACCTCCTAATCAGAGTATTGCCCGAATAAAGACTGATAGATTGGGCCCCAAAAGCGCAGGTGCAGTGCCTCCTGAGAGGTGCTGATGACTGCCTTCAATTCTCCTGACATTAACAGGAATAAACGTTACTCAGCAATTTCTAGGAAACACAGGGTTGGACCTAAATGAAATCACCAATAAATGGCACCATGTATGGTCCTTTTGCCAAGCCAGCTTCAAAGACCGAAGAAGACTGTCTACTCTGCTCCGATTGGCTGTTTTTCATAACAAGTCTATGAAAAGATCTTAGAACTCACCTTCTTGCCCATATGGTTCATACACATGATTACAGCAGGGTGTTGCTTTTAGGACTTTTTGAGGGGAAGTTTAGTTTGGAAAAAAATAGCCAGTAGAGGGAGTCTTGACAACTCAGTCAGGCTACTTTGGGTGCCAGACAGCTGTTTGACAACTGAAGAATTATCAAGGCTGTAAAAAAAAGCAACATGTTATAAATGTCAGTATGTCCTAGCCCAAGGTCCAGATTCAGCTCTTGAGTGACCACCCAGGCTCCCACTCACTCTGAGCTTTGGGTTCATTCAGACTTTGAGGATTATCAAAGCTACCTGAACATCTTGGATGTGACAAAAACTGGCCTTGAAGTCTCAGACGCGTCCCACTTATATTGCTATTCCTACTCTGGGGATGTGGGGGGACACTTACAGAATGAGAGCTTCCTCTCTGCATTTCAGTCTTCTTGTTAGGTAGGACTGAACTGTGTTGTGTCACAAACTGGGCTAAAGCTCTGAAAAAGCCTAAGACTCTAGCACGGCTCAGACACATGGTTAAAACCGTCCTATCGAGAGCTGGTTGGGAATCTGTCAACTCATCATTTTCCCATCAAAAGTGCTGATTCATTGAAGCCAAAAGGGTTCAGAAAACAGGGTCAGGTTTGATTTTTTGAACGTGTTGAAATATTTTATTCTAACATTTTTGAATGAAAAATGTTACATTTTCAGGTTTGGAACAACTTTTAGTTTCAAAATGTTATCTAATTAGCCTAAAAGGTTAAAAAGAAAAATGTCAGAATCAAATGGAAACACTCTGACACAGAAAAGGTGCAGGGAGAATCAATTTTTTCAGTTTATGGATATTTTCATGATTTAAATGTTTCATTCCTTTCTCTCAAAAATATACGATATGAAACCTGTTTTTTCACACACTTCTAGTCCTGTCTGCACCTAACGCAGAACCATGTTTTGGTATACTACCATATGGTAACCACGTCTCCACCAGCACAGAGCAGGTCTCCCACCTGGAAGAATGGAATACTGCCAAGGTTGCAGTATAGTCTGGGAGTACAGTTAAAACACAGTTTAGTCCTGCAAGGCTGACTCGTATATTAATTCTGTTTTAACCTGGCCCCTTAAATTGTAGGAACCAAGAAAACAGAGAATCTAGATTTGTCATGAGATTTCCTGTAATTCCTGTGACAACTATGAGCAGCCTGCCTGACTTTAATTTCTTCTCACTCTGAAAAGGGAGACATGCCAGACACTCCATGAAACCCTCTAGAGACTTTGTTATTGCTATTGATTTTCTAGGGCAGGTACTCAGATACTATGGTGATAGGTTGCAGTTTAAAAAAACCTAAGCATGACAGATATTAACACTGATGATTTGTAGTTCTGTTTTGGTCATGTTTTGTGCTATGTGGTGCACAGCCCCTCACAGTCTTCAAAGGAGGTAGAGGGTGCTCAGCAGCACCTCTCAGGATCAAACACTTCGCAGCTCCAGGACCACACTGTTAATTAAGGGCCTGCTTAAGCTATCAGAAAGACTCATTGATTTTGATGGGCTTTGGATCCCACTCTAAGAAAACACCCACAGAGATGAAACCACTGAAGGGACCTTGATTGCCTGAAAAAATTATTTTGTTTGTCTTACAGCACATCTGCACAGCAACACTGAACAAGGTTACTTATCTCTGCAAATGACTCACTAGTGCAATCAAAGGAAATGTAGCTCTGTCCTCAAAGGAGGCAGAGGAAGGTGAACATGGCAATGTGTGAATCAGAGAATGGATTGGAGAAGGCAGTATTATTCCTGTGGAGTGTGGCCACAGAATGGCTGGTGGGTTCCAGTGTGTTGGTGGTGGGGAGGGAGCTATAAAAAATGAAATGATCTTAACATACAAGTTACTTAACAAACAGTCACTTCTGGTTGAGTTATAAATACTATACAGTTTTTAAAAAAAAGCTATTGTGGTATGTCAGGTGTTCTGATTAAGTGCTGGCTGGAGCTGAGGCATGCAAAATTAAAAAGTGAACTGAAGTTTTCCAACCATGAAAAACAGCTCCATAAAAATTGTATAAGGGAAGGATGGTTTAGTTGCTAAAACATGAGGCTAATAATCAGTTAGTTCCCAGCCCTTTCGCAGGGTTCTGAGAGGATAAATTCATTACCTTGTTGGAGGAATTCAGATTAGAACCTTAGAGTTATGAACACTAGCGTTACAAACTGACCAGTCAATCACACATCTCATTTGGAACCGGAAGTATGCAATCAGGCAGCAGCAGAGACCAAAAATAAAATAAAAGCAAATACAGTACAGTACTGTGTTAAATGCAAACTACTAAAAAAAAAAAAAAAAGAGGAAAGCAGCATTTTCTTCTGCATAGTAAACTCTGTTCAATATACCAAAGTTAGTTTTTATAAAAAGAGTTCAACTTGGCAGCTGGCAGAGAAGCCAGACTCATAGGGATGGAGCGAAAAGGAGCTCTTTTCCCACAGTGAGGGGACTATCAACAGGAAGGTACAAAGTTGGGGGTGAGGGGGCAGTTATGTTTCCCCTTATCTCCCCACCCCCTCTAGGATTTTCACATGTGCAGAAAAGCCCGCAGATCTGCAGATGTGAAGCCACATCCCTAGGGAATTCTTGTCCTCCCCGTCCCTAGCCCTTACTTCCTACCTCCAGACTGCAGGAATCTCTGTGTGCAAGATAGGTTCACTACTGGTCTAAAGGGGGTCATTCTGAGAATGAGGAGAAGTTGGTGCCAGAGGGGAATGTTTTTCCCCATGGAAATCCCCACAGGAGTAGAAATAGCAGCAACTGCTGGAACTCTACTTGGAACCCCTTTCAAATAGGGCAAAGGATGCAGGTGTGACACTACGCTCCATATTTTTCATAGAAATATTGTTATAATATGATTATAGCACATCGAAGATGTATTTTGTGCAAAATGGGTCTTGTGAGATATCGTTGGAAAGGTTATGATTTACTGAATAGGATTATCCTATTTGTATGCATGTATCATTTTTGTATCTAAAGTTAGGCATACTGACTATACATCTGTACTACAAAAGTGTTTGCACCAGGGGAATGCCCACCAGACAGAATGCAATCAGTCTGGCTGGCTAGCTGGAGACAAGTCAATGAACCATTAGGGAGAACAATAGGTCTTTGAAGGTGCTAATCTCCGACCTTCCTGGGATGCTACAAATGGCCTTTGACTCATGGCTGTTTTGACACTGCAGGGTCATGCGCTGATGTCACCTGGTACCAGACTCCATGATAGAATACCAGTATTTTTCTACTGAGGTGGGGAAGAACCACACTGGAAAATAAAGGATTACCACCACATGTAAAATCTATTTAAGACAGGGAAGTGACATAATGAGGGTTCATTCGTCAGTGAATCCCTACCCAGGATGACTGCTGGAAACTTCTAACAAACAAAGACAAAGTGGGGGAGAAGGACTGAGACCAGGCTGGAAAGGTGTCTGGCCTGTGAAAGAAATACCTGGAGTTTTAAACTGCAAGCAAGAGAAGCTTGCCTACAAGAACCTCTGCAATCTGCTTAAAACGTTTAGGGTGAGAAATTACTAGTTTTAACCAGTTTCTTTAGTATATTAAGCTTAGCTTGCATGTTTGTTTCATTTGCTAGATAATCTGCTTTGATCTGTTTGCTTTCCTTATAATCACTTAAAATCTGTCTTTTGTAGCTAATAAACTTTTTTGTTTTTTCTAAAACCAGTTTGTGGAATTCATAACTGGGGGGAGGGGGGAAGCTGTGTATATCTTCCTCCACATTGAGTACATCCGGTGGCACCCCAAGGGGGAGGGGCAACCTGTCACAGCAGGCCCAGGGACCTTTCCCTTGGCAACATGGTTTCACAGGGACTCATATTACTGGGAAGGTTAAATGGAGACTCAGACCTGCAGAGAACAAACGGCCTTCTGTGAGCATTGGTAGGCTGTTGTGCAGACTTCACATAGTTCACAAGACCTGCTTGTTTCAGTGGCCTGTCCTCCCCTCCCCTCCAACCTGAGAGAATGCACTGCATTGCGCTGAGTGAGTTTGGATTCAGGAACGTTAAGGCACATCCTTCTACTCTCCTACGGGTGTATGCACATGGCCCTTAGCTTCCTTCCTAATTTGGAAATGCAACACCTTATTTAACATTTTTATCTATGGTGTTGGAAGAAAATATAAAATTGTCACTGATAAAGTCTGCAGCTATTTCAAAGATTAAGTGAGTGGTAAATATCTGGATTGGTCGGTATATTTGGTCACAAACAAAAAATAAATGTTTTAATAGGGCTGACTGTACATTTTTACTTCCATGAGCAAAGAATATAGGCCATACTTACAGAATCAAGGACTCTATCCTGGTAAGCTGTGACTCAAAGAAAGACTTGTGGATCTTGGTGAATAATCCGCTCAACATGAAGTTACTGTTGACGCTATGGCCAAAAAGGATTAATGATATCCTTGGATGTATAAACAGGAGAATTTCAAAAACGAGTGGGGCCACTGTATTTTTATTTGGTGGTGTGATTTCTGCTGGAAGATTGCAACCATTTCTGGTGTCCACCATTCAAGAAGGATGTTGATAAATGGGAGAGGGTTCTGAGGAGAGTCATTAGAATGATTAAAGGATTAGAAACCATGCCTTATAGTGATAGACTCCAGGAACTAAATGTATTTAGCTTCACACAGAGAAGGGAAAGGGGTGACAAATCACACTCTGTAAGTACCTTCCTGGGGAACAAATATTTGATAATGGGCTTTTCTAGACAAGAAAGGTATAACAAGATCTAATGGCCGAAGTTCAAGTTGGACATATTCAGACTGGAAATAAGTTGCGTATTTTTAATAGTGTGTGTAATTCACCATTAGATTAATTTACCAAGGGTTGTGGTAATTCCATTACTGTGAATTATTAAATTAAGATAGGATGTTTTTCTAAAAGACCTGCTCGAATTCAAAGAGGAGTTTTTTAGGGGATTTTTTTGGCCTGTGCTGTTCGGGAGATACGTCTAGGAGATCACAGTGCTCCCTGCTGGCCTTAGAATTTATAAATAGATGCTCCTTGCTGTGACTGGTT
This sequence comes from Natator depressus, assembly GCF_965152275.1. NCBI lineage: Eukaryota > Metazoa > Chordata > Testudines > Cheloniidae > Natator > Natator depressus. The sequence continues at coordinate 241,586,991 of NC_134235.1, read as the reverse complement.
TATTCTTGCTAGGATTATCCATGTGCGTGAACAGATTTTCAGATGAAAAGGCTCAAAGGGAATTGCTGGGAAAGGGTGGTGACCATCGCTTAACGGAAATCTGATAGAATAAAATTGATATACAGTAGAAACCTCAGTTATGAATACCTTGGGAATGGAGGTTGTTTGTAACTCTACAAAATGTTATGATGGTTCTTTCAAAAGTTTACAACTAAACATTGACATAATAGAGCTTTGAAACTTTACTATGCAGAAGAAAAATGCTGCTTTCCCTTTTTTAATAGTTTACTTTTAATGCAGTACTGTTCTTGCTTTTTTTTTTTTTTTTTTTTTTAAGTCTCTGCTACTGCCCGATTACATACTTCTGGTTCCAAATGAGGTGTGTGGTTGACTGATCAGTTTGTAACTCTGGTGTTCATACTCAGGTTCTACGTAGCCTTTTGAATCATGAAGGTCCCAGTAGGCCACAAATGCTTTTCAGAAGAAATGTCAGCTTGCTCTGGAACCTTTTAAAAAAAATAAAATAAAAAATCCCAAAGCCAGTATTTTCTTCTCCCCCATCCAAAAAGGAAAATGAATGCCTAAATAAAAAAATCCTACATTAATTCCAGCATTATGTTTGAGCTGCCTAAAACTAGGAGAGTCATATTTAACTGTAGCCCTCTTTACACATGGATTAGGACAAGGACCATGTATTATATTTACAAAGGTACACTCACCAGAGGTCCCTTCTCTGCCTGGCGGGTCCAGGAGCCCGCCTTGGGTGAGTTCGGGGGGTATTGGCTCCAGGTCCAGGGTGAGAAACAGTTCCTGGCTCTTGGGGAAAACGGTTTCTCTGCTTGCTTGCTGTGCACTATCATCTTCCTCGTCCCCAAAATGCACATCCCTGTTGCATGATAATCCATTGACAGAGTCAAAGCACGGGGGTAGGGTAGTGGTGGCTTCACCCCCTAGAATGGCATGCAGCTCATCATAGAAGTGGCATGTCTGGGACTCTGACCCCGAGCGGCCATTTGCCTCTCTAGTTTTTTGGTAGGCTTGCCTGAGCTCCTTAAGTTTCATGCGGCACTGCTGCGGATCCCTGTTATAGCCTCTGTCCTTCATGCCCTTGGAGATTTTTTCAAATGTTTGGGCATTTCGTCTTTTGGAACAGAGTTCTGATAGCACGGATTCGTCTCCCCATACAGTGATCAGATCCCGTTCGGTCCATGCTGGAGCTCTTTTGGGATTCTGAGACTCCATCATGGTCACCTCTGCCGATGAGATCTGTACTCTCCTGCAGCTTGCCACGCTGGCCAAATAGGAAATGAGATTCAAAAGTTTGCAGGCCTTTTCCTGTCTACCTGGCCAGTACATCTGAGTTGGGAGCACTGTCCAGAGTGGTCACAATGGAGCACTTTGGGATAGCTCCCTGAGGCCAGTACCATCAAATTGCAACCACACTATCCCGAATTCAACCCAGGAAAGCCGATTTCAGCGCTAATCCCCTCGTCAGGGGAGGAGTACAGAAATCGATTTTAAGAGCCCTTTAAATCAAAGTAAATAGCTTCATCATTTGGACGGGTGCAGGGTTAAATCGATCTAACACTTATAAATTCGACCTAAACTCATAGTGTAGACCAGGGCTTAGTGTCATCTGGCAAGAGGATAACAGGAATAGCCTGATTCTGGTATGTGCATTCTGGATCACCAAAGAATGTCATGTGAGCTGCCAACTGAAAGCCAATGTCACAGTGGTTATTCATATAATTGTGAACTGTATTAGTAAATGTACTATGTAAGGAGCTACGTACATATACTGAAAATATGTTCTTAGAGTCTGTATTGAGGTATTAGTCACCAGCAGAGGTGAAAAACAGATGTTCTCTCAAACAAGAGATGCTTATTCACCTCTCTCTCTGTTGGGATGTAAATTAAGCATTGTAAGCTAATACAATAGATGCCTATTTCCATACAAAGTTGGATATTAATGAAGAGATGTGAAATCAGCAGGAAGGGAGCACACAGGAAAAAATAAGCCACAGGAGGTTATCCTGTCTATGATTAAAGACAAGGAATTTTCAGGGTACTTCTAGAAAGGAAAGAAGGAATCCTAGCATCCTGCACCTAGGAAATAAATGCACTGTCCATTTATGTTCATGAAAATGGAATCTCAGCGAGCCTTGGCTGAAAATGCTGAAGAGGACTTTGGGTGAGAAACTTCTTTAGACAGGAGGTTAACCTATTAGTTAAGTTTAGTCTCTAGAAAACATTTTTTAATATGTAATAATTTGTTTCCAATATTTTCACTCACTATCTTCTGAACCTCTGTTCTTTGATGATAAACTTATGCTTGTTTTCACTATAAATGTGTCTAAGTGCTGTGATATTAAGCAAAGTGCTGGTCCTGAGTTGACTCTTACAAGCTGGCGGGTGCCAGCCTCTTGGAAGTAAGAGGCCTGGTAGTTCTGTGAGTGTTCAGCAGGTAAGGGGCTGGACACTGTAGGGAATGCTCGGAGAAGGTGCGGGGGGTTGGTGTATGCCATTCGCTAACCTGCACAGAGGGAGTGAGGCCTGCAAGGTAGAGATTGTGCTGACAGAGGCTGTGGGTTTCAGGGAGCTGATACACAATAAGCACAGACAAAACTCCTTCATGCTAAGAGCAGAAAGTAGTCAGGTGCCTCACAACCCGGGTACACCTTGGGATTGTCACAGGGCAAGGGTGGCGAGTTGTATAGGCCAGTGGTGCCCAGGCTCCAGCAAATTCAGGGCCCAGCTCTACCAATGTTCGGGGCCAGGTCTCTCCCCTGGCCCTGCCTGCCACCCCCACATGCCCCCTCCCCTGAGCATTGCTGCCTACCCTGGGCAGTGGGTGGCTGACCCCTGCAGCTACGCCTTGCATTCCCTTGCAGTCAGGCAACTCCATGGGATGGGGAGCTTATCCTGGCTGGACCTCTGGAGCAGCAGCGTGGGGGGGCTTGGGTGAGTGTCCTGCCAGGGGGGCTAGGGACAGGCATCCCCCTCCCCTGGAGCTCACTTCTGCCAGAGGGGGGAAAGGGGAAGTCCTCCTCTCTGGCTCCCCTGCCCCAGCCCTGCCTGCCTGCTGTACCCCAAACTCCTCATTCCCAGCCCAGCCCCATACCCCGCATCCCCCTGACCCCAGCCCTCTGTCCCAGCCCAGAGCCCATACCCAGCCTCCCTCCCAGAGCCCGCACCCCTCCTGCCCTCAAACTTTCTCCCAGAGCCTGCACCCCAAACCCCCTCCCACACCCAAACTCCCTCCCAGACCCTTAGGCAGGTGTGGTGGGGGGGGGAAGGGGCGGGGGGAAAGAGTGGGACTTGGACCTATTCTGGGCACCATTAAAAATTATACAAACCTGCTGCCCCGTCACAGGGGGCTTCATGGTTTTTGGTGGGGAGATTTCTCAGATGTATATGTAGTGTATTAAAAAGCAGGCTTGGGGGGGGGGGGGCAGGGGGAGAAGCAGAGAGGAACCAGACCTGAGAATGAAGTTTTATTCCAATATTCTTTTGGGGTTTGGAATCCACATATTGGGCCTTCCCCTCACTTTACACCAGGAGTCACTCCTGATTGATACTGGTGTAAAGTGAGAGGAGAATCAGGATCACCAGGGCTACTGCTGACAAAAGAGCTACCCCTTGCTAAAAGAAGGCCGTTGCATTAGGGGCACTTGTGCCTGAGCTGTTTTGGAGGGAAGGTGCAGACAGAGGAAACCTAGTTAAAAATCAAATTATAAGAAGCAGTGAGCCACATGCACCTGGGGGCTGCTCCACTGGAGTTGGTGAGGGTCTTCTAAATGTTATGCTAACTGCAGAAATGACTTTCTGTACTAGCTGCATGGGAGGATGGAGGTTGCAAAGCAGGCATGCAGGGTGACCTCAACTCCTGTGCATGGCAGAGAAGGGCTCTGCACCAGCTCCACATAAGCCAGGATGGAGGAAGATTGGAAGTGGGTTTCGGGTGAAACTGGTGCTTTCATATTTGTGCAAGTCCAGCAGTGCCTAACCCTCAGATAAGACAACTCCAAAGGTTGGAGTAGCAGCTGTAAACTGGTAGGGGTGTTGGTGGGTTCTCATCACCAAGGGGCTTTGATATTTAAAAAATCCTAGGCCCACTGCCGTCAATGGGAGTTTTACCATGGATTGGAGTACGGTCAGTATTTCACTCATTGATTCTATTCCCCACGAAGGGAAAATAAAGTCAGTCAGTGCATAAACATACCGCGCTTTGGGATTTGTTGACTATGGTTTTAGCAAAGGACATAGTAAACGCCGATATTGGATTAGCTGCAAATTACCTGCAGTAAAACCAATCTCACTCTTCAGCAGCTCTTTTAAGTGATATTATTATTAGCTGTTCTTCAGAGGATGGCAGGCAGGCAGCCAGTAAAGCACTTGGAGTTTACCATCCATCCATCCACTCCTCTACAGGTTTGAACACTGGAGAGATTTTCCTTTTTAGGACTTGCTTTGAATACGATTAGTGGGCTACTTGCCATTTTGTTACACAAGTGACTCCTTGTGCATTAAGGCAAAAGGTATATGACAGGTATTTTGTCAATGGGAAACTCTTGATGCACAATATTTCCATTCATTCATCTGCTTGTTTATTCATATAGTGAAACTATTCCTGGTATTCTCTCTGAAGTAACAGACATTTTACATTGAATTAAAGGATTTATACACATGCCTCTTTGCAGCTGTCAACAATATGAAAATTAGAAGCCTTATTTTTAAAACGTTGTGGGTTGTGTGTGTTTATCTTCATATGCACACATATAAATATTTATATCGTAGTAGTGCCTGTGAGCCTCAGTCATGGACCAGGACTCCATTGTGCTAGATGCTGTACAAATGCAAAACAAAGAGAAAGTCGCTGCCCTAACAGATTATAATATAAGTAATAATTTTATGCTGAATTTTAAATGAATTTCCAAATTGTAACTTGCTTAATGTCCAATGCTACAGCACTCACTGCAGGATTGGGGCCTTAGGTATCAAAATTAATGAAGGGGCTTGAACACTTCAGATAACTGCAATCCCTTCATTTAAAATACTGAACATTTAGAAAAGTGATCAACAGTAGTCACTAGTTGATGGGGTACATTCATTCAAAATCATGTCCTGCTCTATTTCTTTCAATGTGCTAAAGTCATGTATTATAAAAACATCTCAAAGCCATAAAAGAATAGTAAATGCAGGGGCCACTGTGAAAGGAATGCTTTACTCAGAGTTTTAGATCCAACAACTAAATTCATGGTACGTGGTGAATTCCAGAAGAGAATGGACAAGATTTTCTAAAGGGCCCATCACGCATCAGCTCCCCTTTAGGAACCTAACTCATGTGACCAGGATTTCAACAGCCACAGAGAACAATAGAGAATCTCTCACCCACACTTTGAGAACAATGGAAGCTGTTGTCTGTAAATCTGGCCATTTCCTTTAGGGGCCTAAATGGGAACTAAGCTTTTTAGGAAACCTGGCCCACTAAGGGTTGCCGTGTTACATGTATACATGTGAAGAGAAGGCAAGTGAATGGGAATGCTCTGAAAGATCTGGTGATGCAGAAGGAAACCACCAGCTGCTCTGTTTTACTGGCGCCATGGCAGAGAATAAGCGCCTCTCTGGTTTCCTCTAAACCCCAACAGGATGAGTTTGGAAGAGGCAGCACCTGAGCTGGCATCACAGTCTTCTCTTCCGCAGATTAAACAATCCCAGTTCCCTCAGCCTTTCCTCATAAGTCATGTGTTCCAGTCCCCTAATCATTTTTGTTGCCCTCCGCTGGACGCTTCCCAATTTTTCCACATCCTTCTTGTAGTGTGGGGCCCAAAACTGGACACAGTACTCCAGATGAGGCCTCACCAATGTCAAATCGAGGGACGTGATCAGTCCCCTCGATCTGCTGGCAATGTCCCTACTTATACAGCCCAAAATGCTATTAGCCTTCCTGGCAACAAGGGCACACTGTTGACTCATATCCAGCTTCTCATCCACTGTAACCCCTTGGTCCTTGTCTGCAGAACTGCTGCCGAGCCATTCGGTCCCTAGTCTGTAGCGGTGCATGGGATTCTTCCGTCCTAAGTGCAGGACTCTGCACTTGTCCTTGTTGAACCTCATCAGATTTCTTTTGGCCCAATCCTCCAATTTGTCTAGGTCCCTCTGTATCCTATCCCTACCCCCCCAGCGTATCTACTTCTCCTCCCAGTTTAGTGTCATCTGCAAACTTGCTGAGGGTGCAATCCACACCATCCTCCAGATCATTAATGAAGATATTGAACAAAACCGGCCCCAGGACCGACCCTTGGGGCACTCTGCTTGATACCGGCTGCCAACTAGACATGGAGCCATTGATCACTACCCATTGAGCCTGATGATCTAGCCAGCTTTCTATCCACCTTATAGTCCTTCATTCAGCCCATACTTCTTTAACTTGCTGGCAAAAATACTGTGGGAGACCGCTAAAGTCAAGGAACAACATGTCCACTGCTTTCCCCTCATCCACAGAGCCAGTTATCTCGTCATAGAAGGCAATTAGACTAGTCAATTAGATGACTTGCCCTTGGTGAATCCATGCTGACTGTTCCTGATCACTTTCCTCTCCTCTAAGTGCTTCAGAATTAATTCCTTGAGGACCTGCTCCATGATTCGCTGACCTTGCTCGTGAAGACAGAGGCAAAAAAAGCATTGAGTACATTAGCTTTTTCCGCATCCTCTGTCACTAGGTTGCCTCCCTCATTCAGTAAGGGGCCCACACTTTCCTTGACTTTCTTCTTGTTGCTAACATACCTGAAGAAACCCTTCTTGTTACTCTTAACATGTCTTGCTAGCTGCAACTTAAAGTGCGATTTGGCCTTCCTGATTTCACTCCTGCATGCCTGAGCAATATTTTTAAACTCCCTGGTCATTTGTCCAACCTTCCACTTCTTGTAATCTTTTGTGTGTTTAAGATCAGCAAGGATTTCACTGTTAAGCCAAGCTGGTTGCCAGCCATATTTACTATTCTTGCTACACATCGGGATGGTTTGTTCCTGTAACCTCAATAAGGATTCTTTAAAATGAGTCCAGGAGAGCTGGCTGTCTTTCCCCCTCATGTTATTCTCCCGGGGGACCCTGCCCATCAGTTCCCTGAGGGAGTCAAAGTCTGCTTTTCTGAAGTCCAGGGTCTGTATTCTGCTGCTCTCCTTTCTTCCTTGTGTCAGGATCCTGAACTCGACCATCTCATGGTCACTGCCTCCTAGGTTCCCATCCACTTCTGCTTCCCCTACTAATTCTTCCCAGTTTGTGAGCAGCAAGTCAAGAAGAGCTCTGTCCCACTTGGTTCCTCCAGCATTTGCACCAGGAAATTGTCCCCTACACTTTCCAAAAACTTCCTGGATTGTCTGTATACCACTGTATTGCTCTCCCAGCAGATATCAGGGTGATTGAAGTCTCCCATGAGAACCAGGGCCTGCGATCTAGTAATTTCTGTTAGTTGCCGGAAGAAAGCCTCATCCCCCTGGTCTATAGCAGACTCCCACCACGACATCACCCTTGTTGTTCACAATTCTAAACTTAATCCAGAGACTCTCGGGTTTTTCCTGCAGTTTCATACCGGAGCTCTGAGCAGCCATACTGCTCTCTTACATACAATGCAACTCCCCTACCTTTTCTGCCCTGGCTGTCCTTCCTGAACAGTTTATATCCATCCATGACAGTACTCCAGTCTTGTGAGTTATCCCACCAAATCTCTGTTATTCCAGTCACATCATAATTCCTTGATTGTGCCAGACTTCCAGTTCTCCCTGCTTGTTTCCCAGGCTTCTTGCATTTGTGTATAGGCACTTAAGATAACTCGCTGATCATCCCGCTTTCTCAGTTTGAGGCAGGAGCCCTCCCCTCTTGTGCTCTCCTGCTCTTGCTTCCTCCTGGTATCTCACTTTCCCACTTTCTCAGGGCTTTGGTCTCCTTCCCCTGGTTTAAAGCCCTCCTCACTAGGTTAGCCAGCCTGCTTGCGAAGATGCTCTTCCCCCTCTTCGTTAGGTGGAGCCCGTCTCTGCCTAGCACTCCTCCTTCTTGGAACACCATCCCATGGTCAAAGAATCCAAAGCCTTCTCTCTGACACCATGTGCGTAGCCATTCTTTGACTTCCACGATTCGACGGTCTGTACCCGGGTCTTTTCCTTCCACAGGGAGGATGGACGAGAGCACCACTTGTACCTCAGATTCCTTTATCCTTCTTCCCAGAGCCATGTAGTCTGCAGTGATCTGCTGAAGGTCATTCTTGGCAGTATCATTGGTGCCCAAGTGGAGAAGCAGGAAAGGGTAGAGGTCCGAGGGCTTGATGAGTCTCGGCAGTCTCTCCGTCTCATCGTGAATCCTGGCTCCTGGCAAGCAGCAGACTTCTCAGTTTTCCCAGTAGGGGCGGCAGACAGATGACTCAGTCCCCCTGAGGAGGGAGTCCCTGACTACCACCACCCGCCTTCTTCTCTTGGGAGCGGTGGTCATGGAACCCCATCCCTAAGACAGTGCATCTCATGCCTTCCAATCAGTGGAGTCTCCTTCTGCTCCCTTCCCTCAGATGTATCATCTAGTCCACTCTCCGCATTCGTACCTGTGGAGAGAACATGAAAACGGTTGCTTACCTGTATCTGCATTGCTGGTACATGGATGTTCCTCTTTCTTCTTCTAGAGGTCACATGCTGCCAAATTTCTTCACCATCCTTCTGTCCCCGCTACGCAGCCAGCTCTGAATCTTCAGAATATTGTGTCCGTAGAAGCATATCCTGACGTCTGTCCAGGAAATCTTCAGTTTCTCTTATGCAACGCAAGGTTGATACTTGTTTCTTCAGACCTTGAACCTTCTCTTCCAATATGGAGACCAGCTTGCACTTTGTACAGACAAAGTTGCTTTGGTCCTGTGGAAGAAAGACAAACATGGCACATCCTGTGCAGGTAACAGCTGAACGTTCACCATCCATATTACCTTCCTTCTAGGAGCTTCCTCAGGTGTTGTGGTAACTACTAAGAGAAGCCTGCAAGATGAAAGCTTCAGGGGGCTCTTCCCATGCAAACTCCCTCTGTTAGCCTCTCAGCTGACTGGCTTTTTATAACAGTCAGGCCCACTCAAGGCTCACCTGGAACAAAGCATTCCCAATTCACACTTCTCAAACAATCAAGCACATGGTCAAACTGAAACTGTCCCCGCAATAGACACTCAGATACTCACCAACGCAGCCCCCCAATGCAGCACTTAGCTTACCTCCTCTCGGACAGATCCCAGGCAAACTCACTCTGCTAGCCTCTCCGCCGTTAGCCTCCCTCTGTTCACCCAAAGATCAGCCTTTGCATGGCGTTAGTTCTCAAATAAGAGGTGGCTGCTCACATCAGACTTGACCAGGGGTTAGACTAACTAAGCACTTGGCTTTTCAAAACATTTTCCACATATCCCAATAGGTGCTCTGTTCAACTTTCTGGAGCCCTTTCCACCCTTATTCTTTCTGTTTCTCCCTCAGCCTGTGACCTTTCCCAAACTCATATTGAATGAGTGTTTGGTTAGTTAACATACCACAAAACTCTCGAAGGAGAGCCTTTTTGTGCACATCATGCAGGCAAAGTGCATTGCGTAATATTTCCCTGCCACTTTCATGACATTTGAGTTTGCACAGGACACAAGTCTTACATAAACAGGGTATTAAGATCTAAGGCTTTCTCTTGAGAGCTTATGAACTTGTGTAGGGTTTGTGGGTGTTGCTTCTCTAACTGCAGAGAACAGTTTGCACAGAATACAGTAAAACAAATCAAAATCAAAGCTTATGGCCTTGATTCAGCAGAGCACTTGAGCACTGATTTCAGTGGGATAAGCACATACTGAATACTGTCTTGAATAGAGTGTCCCACTATGTATGCACAAATTAAACATGGGCAGGGAAGTAAAACATGTATTTTTCTGGTTGAAATACTATTTGTAGCCTATTATAAACTGGAATTTACTGGAGGGCTGTGAACAGCTGCAGCCTGTACTCCATTCCCCCCTCAACAACATAAACTCAATACAGTCCGTCTGAATATTCTCCCCTCTCCTGGGGTTTGCCTCTTTTTAAAAAATCTGAAATAAAGCCCATGGCAGAACAGTACATAATCACAGAAAGGCTTTTCTCAGCAGGTCTTCCTGTACCTTCCTCTTGCTCTTTCTTCACCTGAGACCCTCTCAAGCCTTTGCATTCTTGGGTCAGAACTGAAGAGACCCTCCTGACCTAGCTTCCAGGGTGATTCAGAAAAAGTTTTATACCTCCTTACAGGTTTCTAAAGTCTGACACTCAGTCATTGGATCCTGTGGTCCAGATACTACTGTCACATATGTATTACAAATAGATTAGAAGTAATCATAATTTGCTGCATTACACATCAGCTGCATATGGTGGCAAGGGTGAGAACAACTGGCCTAAGTCTTTAGAAGTGACTAAGGATTTTGCATGCCGTACTTGGCACACCTTAAAAGGAACCTCATTTTTCAGAAAGTGGTGAGTAACCACCCTCAGAAAATCAAGCCCTTTTAAGGCATCTTAAGTTAAGCATCCAGAATCTCCCGTTGCTTTGAATTCTGTGACCTAAAGTCTCAAAACATCTTCTTCCTTCTTTGCATAAAGAAGAAAACATTATGAAAAAAATGAAAGCTATTTTGCATAAAATGCCAATTAACATACTGCCTGAGAAAACTGCCAATTTATAAGCAATAATAATTTATAAAGATTATTTTATTTACAAAGCAAAGCACCTTTCCCCCACCTGCTGAGGCACTCAAGTTGCTTCACAAGCAATTTAAAATTCAACACAATTAACAAAAAATGCTCTTTAAAAAAAAAAAAAAACCACTGATGTAATTTAAAAAAACAACGAAGATTGCAGCATCACTAAAGAGCAGCAGCAGAGGATCTAGAGAAGCTTATCAAAGGGGCATCAGGGATTCAAAGCTAGGACAGCTTTGATAAAGCACAGTTCTCAGATGGTATTTCTAGGGTGGGTGGGGATGAGCCACTTCAGATGGGGAGAGGGAATGCAGAGCACTAACATATATAAAAGGTTTCTTTTCTAAATTATTTAGTGCTCATGAAAGGTGCTGGATGAAAAGGTACCTGATGTCCTCTCTTTATCTGCAGCACCGCCACAGAATGAGAAGTGGCAAAAGTTAACAGGCATCCTTACATGGCTCTGCTGAGGCCTGAACCCTGATCTGGAAATATTACCCTTGAGGATGACAGGTTTGCTTAGTCACCTTGCTGACTCAGCCCTTGGTCTCTGCTCCAACAGTTTACAAGGGTGGGTAAGTAGTGCTACTCGCAGGGGTGAAAGTAACAAAGGATTTACCGGTACTCTGGAGTCCTGAAGAGGCGGGGCCTTTAAATCCCCAGGCACTTTAAATCAGGATTTAAAGGATCTGGGGCTAGGGCTGTGGGAGCAGCTGGGCCCTTTAAATCACCCCCTGAGCTCCCAGCTGCAGAGGCAACTGAGAGCCCTAGGGTTCAGGGGTGATTTAAAGGCGGCTATTTAAAGGGTCTGGGGCCACCGCCCCAGCCCTTTAACTTGCCACCAGAGCCCCGCTGCGGCTACCCCAGGGCTCTGGCAACAAGACTCCAGGGACAATTTAAAGGGCCCGGGCTGGATTAACTTTTTGTGGGCCTGGCGCCAAACATATTTGAGGGCCCCCGAGGGAAAGAAGAGGCTAGGGGCAAGAGCACAGCGGGGGCATGGTGGTGGTGGCGGGGGGGAAGGATCGGTCCCCAGCTGGAGCAAGGCAGGGGCCAGGGGAAGATGAGCACAGTGAGGCACTGGGGGAGAAATAGTCCCTGCTGACTGGAGCAAGGCAGGGGATGGGGGCAAAAACACAGTGGGGCGGGAGCTAGGGTTGGTCCTTGGAGCAAGGGAGGGGCTGGGGGGTAAACTGCAAGGGCAGCAGGGCTGGGGAGGGGGTAAACAGGATCCCCCCCCCACACCACTGCTCACATAGAGCGGGTACCTACCTTCTCCCTGGTTCTAGCCCATTCTCTTTGTCTCTCTCTGCACCAAGCGGGGGTGCACTGAGAACAGGGCTGGAGATGCAGGGTCTGGGAGGGAGTTAAGGTGCAGGAGCAGGCTGGAGGTTGGGGTGCAGGGTCTGTCCAGGAGCTAGAAAGAGGGAGGGGGCTCAGGGTTGGGGCAGGAGGTTGGGGTGTGGAGTGGGTATGTGGGGTGGGGGAGGGTGCAGGAGCTCCTGTTTGGTGGTCAGGGTGGGAGTGGGGATGTGGGGGGGTGCAGGAGTCAGGGCATGGGGTGTGGGAGGGTGCAGGAGTCAGGGCAGAGGGCTGGGGATGTGGGCTGGGGTTGCTCCCAGCTCCCTGCCCTGAGCGGCTCACAGCAGGGGGCTGGAGGGGGTATGCCCTGACTCCATGCCCTTCCCCAAGGCCCTGCCCCCGCCTCTTCTCTGCTTCCTCATGCCAGCAAACAGCTGATCGGCAGCACAGAGAGAGAGCGGGAGGGGGAACGCAGCACACTGGGGTAAGAGGCTGGGGAGGGGGGAGCTGGGCTGCCAGTGGAGCCTGCCCTGTAGCAGCAGGACAGAGCCCCAGGAGAAGGCAGCACCAAGCTTCTGCCCCCATAGGAGAGAGCGGGGGGGGGGGGGGGGGCAGAGAACAGCGGCCAGGGCCCCTTCCGAGCGTGGGCCCTTTAAATAGCCACTGGAGCCCCACCGCTGCTACCCCAGGGCTCCAGCAGCGGGGCTCTGGTGGAAATGTAAAGGGCCTGGGGCTCCAGCTGCTGCTGGAAGCCCCAGACCCTTTAAATTGCCACCTGGGGAAGCCCATCCGCCCTGGTACGGCGCACCAGCTCTTGCCGATACGCCGTACCGGGGCGTACCGGCTTACTTGCACCTCTGGCTACTTGTGATAGACACACCAAGCGGGGCAGAATGGCAGCATTAGACTCTGGCTCCTGATGAGTGGGAAGATCAATCACAGTACCGTTTTGTCTAGTTTGATCTGTATAAACAAAAGCCAACATGAAATAAGCAAGTTGAAATGGCTGGATCCCTCTCACCATCTATTCCCCCCCACTTCTCCATATACACATACACACACACACACACACACACACGAGAGCTTAGTGGGGGGCAAAGAGCATCAGTCTATTTGAGATTGAGGAGGGTGGGCCTAAGCCCACATAGGTCAAAAGGCCTACCTCAGCTGAGGGAGGGGGCCACACAGCCCAGAAGACAACTCATTACATGGGACAAAAAAGGGAAAGAAAAACCAGGAACAGGAGCACAAGTCGAAGGTTTACAACCAGGGCACTGGTTGGGAGCACTGAGCAGGGCCATGGAAGATGTTTGGAGTAAAGGCTGGACTGCCAAAGGTCCTTGCCTTCACAGGGTGGTAGGATGTCTCTCAATTTAGTGTCAGGATGGGACACACAGGTGAGGAGTGTACAGAGGGGTGCATAAGATGATGTAGCTATGTTCCCTAGGCCTGGCTCCGGAGCGGACCAGCTGGGTAGTAAGCAGCCTGTTTGGGTGGTATGCTGTGGGCAGTTGAGAGGCTCATGGGGTAGGGGCTTTGTGTTGACCTCTGGAGATTCAGGGAATATGGATATGTGGGTAGCCACCACCTGCAGGACCTGTTCTAAGTACATCAGAGAGGCATTGTGGCCATCACCTCCTAGGGCACACAGAAGGAGATGCAAGGGGTGTCTAGCCCCATGCTGTGGGTGACCGTCACAGGGGGTGCACCACTCTCACTAGCCACAGCCTGTGAAGTCATTAATTCTGGTGACATCAGCCAGGACCAACCTCCAGCACAATACAGGGGCCTCCACCATATATGCAGATAGATGGGGATTGATATAATGGAGGCTTCCCCAGGGACTGTGGTGGACCTGGTCAGAGACAAGCTTCCAGGTCCTGAGGAGGTCCTGCTAGAAGCCAGCAGCTCAGAGAGGTCTCAGGGGAACCTTTTATGTATCTGCAGCTGATCATATCAGAACTCTCAGAGGCAGCAGAGGAAGGCATGCACCAGCTGGCTTCATACTAGTCTAAAAGCATTGAAAAGTCTTTGCAGAGCCTGAAGGAGAACATATTGACCTGACTCTTGACACAGATCAGGCCCTGTCCTCCCTCTCCCAAGAGGCCTCTCAAGACCCCCTCAGAGACCCAATGCTTCCCTAGCCTGAACTCCAGGACCTTCCCTGGGTATCTGGGGTGGGCTCAGGATGATTAACTGGTGCCACACCATGGACAGAACCAGCTGGTTGATGACCAACACCCTTACCCCTAAAGAAAGAGGTGCCAGACAAACCCTATCCGTGCCTGCACCCTGGCTTTCAATTCAGTCCAATAAACTAGCAGAAAGGGACCAGTAAAGGAGAGGTAGACACCAAGATAGATCAGTGGACCTGTGCCTCAATGGATAGAAAGGAGCCGACCTGCCACCCAGTCTCAACCACCAGGCCAGCTGACCTGGTAGCTTGGAAAGCATGCCTTCTGCTGCTCGAGGGGCAGGTGGGCAAGTGACAGCCATGCCCTACATGGAAAAAGTTGCGGGACAGGTAAAAGTTGTCCAAGGTGGTCCAGATTGGGACAGTGTATGTCTGTTCAGGATGTATCAGGTCCACCAGCATAGACTCTTGCTACAACAAGATGACCTTGTAGTCTATGCTGAGGAGCAAAACCGGGCCTCAATTCATCAGGTTGCAGCAGTCCTACTCTTTTTTTTGGCAGACGGGCAAGCATGGCCTACTTCCACAACAGGGTAGCTGCTCACTCCTGGGGGACTCAGCCCAGGTGATGGCGAGGTCTGGCCCAAGGGTGTCCCAGAACATACAGTAGAGCTCCATGGTCAGCCCATTGATGTCAAGGGCTTCCAAGACTTGGCCAGAGTGAGAGGACCCTCCAGCCTCTCCTGGTCACCCATGCCAACTGTCAGGAGTCCATCCCACAGAATCTCACTAGCATCAGTGTTGGTCAGAGTTGGAGCAAAAAGATCAGTGTAAAAAGATCCCTCACTATCTCTCACATCATATCCAGATCCATCAGAGAGGTGCCATCAAGTGTTTTTTTGGCACCCCTCCTCTTTTCCAAGGCATGGAAGAAGTGGGAGCTGTAATCTCTCTCTTGGAGGAGCTGGCAATGCGACTGGGTGAAGACTCTCTGGATCCAGAAAGGGTACATCTTGACAGCCCTGAAGTCCTCTTTGTACAGCACAGCCAATTACATCCCCAGTTCCCTTGGTTCTAGAACACCGTATACGTGATTTATGTATTCATTGTAAATTATCCTGCCATAGAGGGACCAACTCTACCATTTAGAAGGTAGTTTGGTCTACAAGTCTAGTTACTCCTCAAGTTCTATGCTGAGCATGCTAACAAGGGTGTAAATCACTGCCAATTTTGAGAGGTTTTTTCCCCCCAAAGAAGAACTTGGAACTGGACAACCAAGTCATTTCACAAAGTGCCAAACAGCCATCAGAGGGTAATGAGTTTGGGTCATGCTCACTACAGACCAGGGCTGGAGTTCAAACTGTGTTCTGGATGTGATCCAGTCAGCAGTTATTGGTTCGTGAAGTGTGTGCATGTTTCTCGAAGGTGGTGTTTCAGGAGTAATGAATACAATCCTGCAAACCAGCCTGGGTAAGGCTGCCTGTGCACCACCAGTCGATCAACTGAGCACAGCACAGGATTGAGAAACTGAGTTCCATATAGATGGTTTTATTTCCGGCCTTGCATCTACCAAGAGGTAGTGCCGGCTTGTGGTAGCTGGGTATGACCAGATAGCAGGCCTGCAACACAGCTATTAAAACACGTACTTAAAAATATCAGAATGAATGATAGAAGAAAGAAAAGGAGGTCCATGTAGATTTACTAAAGTCAGAGGATAGTCCTCATCTCAAATGCTCCCAAAAGGAAGACACAGGTAAGGGGTTACTTGCTTGAGAATTTACAGCAAATCATCTGCCTTTATGTATTTTCTAAATAGCTTTTTTTGCTGTTGGCAGTGCTCAGACATGTTTACTATCCTCTCTGAAGTGAGAGATTGGAGGGATAGCATGCCATTTCTTTTTTTGAATCAGCAGGTGTTATCACTTAAGTAACACATAATGCCGGGAATGCCAGGATTAGTGCTACAGTAGAACCTCAAGAGTTCTGAACACCAGAGTTATGAACTGACCGGTCAACCACACACCTCATTTGGAACCAGGAGTATGCAATCAGTCAGCAGAGACGAAAAAAACATAACAACCGATACCATATAATACAGTAGTGCAGTTCTCAGCCAGGGGTACGTGCACCTCTCGGGGTAGGCAGAGGTCTTCCAGGAGATATTTGCCTAGTTTTATAACAGGCTACATAAAAAGCATTGGCAAAGTCAATACAAACTAAAATTTCATACAGACAAAATGAGAAAGTAAGCAATTGCAGTAATAGTGTGCTGTGGTACTTTTGTATTTTTAGGTCTGATTTTGTAAGCAAGTAGTTTTTAAGTGAAGTGAAACCTGGGGTATGCAAAACTAATCAGACTCATGAACGGAGTACAGTAGTCTGGAAAGGTTGAGAACTCTGTTAAATGTAAATTACTAGAAAAATAAAGGGAACGTTTAAAAAAGACTTGACAAGGTAAGGAAACTGTTTCTGTGCTTGTTTCATTTAAATTAAGATAGTTAAAAGCAGTATTTTTCTTCTGCATAGTAAAGTTTCAAAGCTGCATTAAGTCAATGTTCAGTAGTGAACTTGAAAGAACCACCGTAACGTTTTATTCAGAGTTCTGAACCACCTCCATTCCAGAGGTATTCGTAACTGAGGTTCTATTGAAATTTATTATACAGCACATTAGAAATAAAACCTGTCGTAACTTACAAGAAGAACTGTATTTATAGCTACAGTAAACATTGAGGGTTTTCACTTTAAGTGCCATGGGTCAGAACCTCAGCTGGAGTAAGCAAGCATAGCAGAATCAAAGGAGTTATGCCAGTTGACACCTATGGAGTTTAAGGTTTCAAATGTGTTGCATGATATCTTAGGTTTTCTGTCTTGACAGAAGCTTGGACATTTCTCTAATCTTAACCATAAAAGAGTCGAGGTGAAACAAGACCGTTTTTATCATTGCAAAGAGGGCTGCAGCAAGGCAAACTTGGTCACAGAAGACTTGGAGGCTTTACTCTTCAGATTAACCAAAGATGCAAAACCATCTCCACTGGAGGCTCAGCACAATAGTACACAGCTCAAAGCACAAGAATGTAGGCAATGAGCTACCACAGCAAGGAGCATGGTACAAAAGCATAGATTTAACACAGTAGCGGTGTCTCCAGCTAGGTGGGTCCTAAGAAATAAAACTGGACTGAGTAGCTAATCTCATACTTCCTACCAGCATAACAGCTAACATTTTAATTAACTTTTTCAGGCCTGAAAGGTCCTTTCTTCAGATGGTGTTAGTATATATCAGGTGAACTAAAATGACCTATGTATCTGATCTAGATACAGTATAGGGAGATTTTAATGCTATGATAGGTTAGCTAACATCAAAACTGTACTTGAAATGCTGTCCAGGATTCTCCTGTCATTGCTCAGTCATCTTTGATCTAGAGAATGAAGAATCTGGGATTTTGTTGTTTTTACATGACTTGCCATGCCCCCCCCTCCCCGGGATTGGAGTTATTGATAGCATTATAAATGGAGAAAAGGGAAGAGATAGCAATGCAGAAAAAAGTGGAAGAGAAATAGGAGAGATGGAGTGGGGAAGAGATGAACAGAAAAGGATAGAAGGAGGAAGGGAAAAGAAGCAGGGAAGGGAAAAAGTGGGGGAGAGAGAAAAAATGTGATATAATAATGGAGACAGAAAAAAAGAATAGACAAAGAAGTTCAAAAGGGAGGGGATAAGGAGAGATGAAGAAAGGGAAGGGAAAGATCAGGCTGGTACCATGAATTTTGAGGAGAGGGAAAGAATCAGTCCATGAGTTGTGCGGTGTATAGGAATAGGGTAGTGTCCCTTTAAATAGTTGGAGTCCTTTGATGGTGCTCACCATGTCTGTGTTTTAGAAGCCCCCCCCAAACACCAATGAGAGCAGCAGCATGTATTGTGAGCTTAGAGCACCCCAATGCCAGATGGCACACTATTGCCATGATATTTACCCAAAAAGGTGGCAGCATGGGAAAGCTAATAACTCATGAATATTAATATTCTGGTGTGCTGCAGAAGTGGCAGAAGGGGGAGCCACAGGCACCCTAATTAGGGCCCCAACCCCCTGCTCCCCTGCCACCCCTTTGCCCTGAGCCCCCACTCTTGGGCCGTCCCTTCCCCCCAGGCCCTGCTCCACCTCTTACCCCCAAGACCCTGCCCCCACCCTGCTCCTTTCCGCTCCTCTCTGCCCCCTCCCCCCAGTCGCTTGCCTTTATGGCCAGTAAAAATTAAGACGTCACAGCCCTCCCACTTTGAAAAGTTTGGGTGCCATGGCCCCTTGATCCCCCCATTCTGGCACCCCTGGTGTGCTGTGTGTACAGTTAACCAACAAAAAACTTTACAAGTGTGCTGAAAATGTGACTAAACTGTGTTTAAACTAGGCATGTCAGTGGGAATTGGTAAACAGGGTTTTTTTCTGGACAAAAGAAAGAGACCAACACTTCAACCCAGGTGCTGTCAAAATCAATGTGCTATTCATTTGTACTGGAGGTTGCAGGAAGAGATTATCTGGCATAAAAATCACCAGCAGCGTAGGGATCAGCACGGAGTCTACACCAGACAGCATGGCATTTACACCCAACAAGGGAAAGGAACTTTGTCTGCGGTGACCCTTCAAAAGAATACATTTTAATGGTTTGCTAGAGGTAGGGGTTTTCAGGACAAATTTTTTGGTGGCCTCAGAGTGCAGCCACCAACTCTCACTGGTGGCTGCTCTCGCACCTTTTCCTAAAATATTTAACTAGCTTTAGGAAAACCAAATGAATATGGACGTATACACGCCCAAATCATTGTAATTTAGTTATTGTTAGCAAGTAAGTCTGTTGTTAAAAGTGATAGTAACAAACAAGTATCACTGTTCACAGAAGACTTACTCAGCCCTGCAAGCCTGAGGGCAAATTAAGACTGGAGGGTTGGTTGGGGTAGGCAGTAGGTACCAGGGGTGATGGAGTTGTGGGGGGTAGGGGGGGTCTGGGGAGACAGTGGGAGGCCAGAGTCTGAAGCCCCATCGCCAGAGCCCAAAGCCCCATGGCTGGGGGATAGGGATGGAGCCTAAAGCCATGCGGCTGGAGCCCGGGGCTTAGGGTTGCCAATCCTCCCAGATTGGCCAGAAGTCTCCTGGAATCAGCCTCAATCTCCCAGTTGCTATTGAAAGCAATCTGGGAGATTTTAACAGGCCAAAAGTCCAGTTGGCAGCGCAGCGGGGCTAAGGTAGGCCAGGGAGAACTGCGGCCAATGGGCAAAGAGGTGGCAGGGGAGCAGGAGGTTGGGGCCCTAAGAACTGCGGCCAATGGGAGCTGCGGGGACAGTGCATGCAGTTGGGGGACAGTGCACGGAGCTGTCTGGCCACCCCGATCCTAGAAGCTGGAGGGACATGCTGGTTGCTTCCGGGAGCGGCCTGAGGTAAGCACTGCCTGGCTGGAGCCTGCCCCAGGCCCGACTCAGAACCCCCTTCCAGGCATCAACCCCCTGCCCCAGCACTGAACCCCCTTCCACACCCAAAGTCCATCCCAGAACCCACACCCTGGCCTGCACCCCAACCCCCTGCCCCTACCCCAGCCCTGAGCCCCCTCCTGCACCCCAACTCCCCCCCAGAACCTGCACCCTGAACCCCCTACTGCACCCCAACCTCCTGCCCCAGGCTCGCCCAGGATCCCTCCCACACTCTGAACCCCTCTGCCCCAACCTTTCAGCCCAGAGCCCACACTCCCTCTCACCTTAAACCCCTGCTACAGCTTAGTGAAAGTGAGTGAGTGCGGGGGACAGTGAGCGATGGGGAGTGCGGGGGAAATGGAGTGAACAACATTCTGGCCACCCCCACCCCTTTTTTTTTTTTTGGCTTCGGCAGTTGCACTCGTGGAGCTTGGGGCTGCAAAAACCTAGAGCCGGTCCAGCAGGAAGGAGACAAAAAACTGAAAGGAGATAAACAGAAGAATATGTGGAGAGGAAAATGAGAAGTAGAGGGAAGACAACAGAACTCAGGAACTGGCATTCTAGAGCCTTTTTTGCCATTGCCTCAGGTTCTCTAGTCCTCCAGTTATCCAAAGTGATTCCAGTCAGCAATGTAACAAGAAGAGAGTCTGCTTTTAGAGACACTGATACAGAGCAGAGATGGGCCCTGCATTATGAAGTTTGCCTCCAGAACCCAACATTCCCAAAATTCCTACCCAGGCTTGAACTTCAAGCCCATTATTTATAAAGGAGACAAGTCACATACCTGGGCTCTGAATGAAGTTTCTCAAAGCAGGAAGGCACTCAGAATTGATGTTCCACTTTGGCCTCACTTCTAACGTACAGAAAGAGGCAGGCTCTTATTTGCCCTAGAAACAGCCTCACCCTCTCTGCTGTTGTAGCAAACTGGGCTGGCTTCCTCCCACTCCAGCAGTAGCTGCATTTCACTGGTTCTCTGGTACATAAGCTGTGAATCATTTGGGATCCTTTGGCTTGAAAGACTCCACGTTAGTAAGAATAAAGAATTAAAAAAATTAAACTTTCAGGAACACACAGCATGCGGCCAAAAGGGGGGGAAGAGGTAAGCAATGACTAGAATTGTTTGGAAACTTTCATTTTATCCAAAATTTTGAAAATTTTTGTTGAATGTTTTCGTTTCTTTCAAAAGTTTCCCCACAGAAAATACTTACTATTTTCTAACCAGCTCTAGCATTGACCAAAATATAAATAAACTTCTTGAAAACCCACCCATACTAACCAAGAACTTAAAAACTTTTACATTTTTCTTTAATACAGTTAAATGATGGGACATTAGTCTAGAGTGGTGTTAGAAGCATGAATTGTGTTTGTTGCAGGGGAAGAATGAGCTGCTGGCGGCTGCTGCAGAAACAGGGAGCTTTGATTGCAAAAACATGGAGCAAACTGAAGCATGGCTCTATCTCCCTGGCTGAAAAATACCAGCTAAGTTTTATTTTGCAACGTGCTACAAAAATGCCCCCTCCCTATTTTGGTCTTCAACTGGAAATATTAGAAAACAATGACGTCAGCCAAAAAAAAAAAAGTTTTCACCTTCCCTCCTTTTGATGCCATGTTTTCGAATCTTGTCTAAGGCCTTCTGCATTGCAGACCGTTACTTGTGGCCACTGTTTCCAGCATCCTAGTGCTAACAACGCACCATGGAGATCCGTGTGCTTACTCAGGATCCATTGTCAATTCCCCAGCAATGCAAGTTAATGGGATTCACTCTCTATTCCACCCCCACCCCAGCTCCAGTCCTTGGAAGGGCCAAATCCCATCTCAGTTACAGCACTGAAAGTCCATTGAATCCAGTCAAGTTGCTCCACATTTACACTGATGTAACCGAAGGCAGATTTTGGCCCTGTGTTGTTGGTGTAGTTGTATATTAATGTAGGCTATTTTCTGAGGTTGGTTCCTCTTTGCAATGTGTATCAGTTTACTGAAAGCCAGAGTGTTCCTCTAAGCTTCCTGTATCACAGATGTACCATTTGGAGCATGGCTAGGGAGAGAGTTTTCATTCAGGCAATTAGGGCTGCGGTTCCAGGAGGGGGTGAAATTGACTTGCACTTATGTCCATTACTGTTGTTGCTAGTTTTGCTCTGTGTAGAGTATTTTATACGATGGGTTCCTTTTGTAGCATGTGGAATTCAATCCTTACTACTTGAAAGTTTTTTTCCTTATTGAACTGCTTTTCTTCCTGGTGGAATCTGTTTGTATGTTGGTTTGGAACAGAATGAAACCTCAGTTTAACAAACTGGTGCATGGCAGGGATTTTTGGTGAAGAGTTACGAGCATTGTCTTCATTTCCAGCCTGCTATTTCCTCTAGTATTTACTCAGCTGATTAATTTTAACAAGCACCTGAGAGAGAGTAATTCTACAACACAAGGGAATTCATAGCCCAAGAACAAGGGGAAAAAAGGTAACTAGGACTAGAAAATGATCGTATTCAGGTGGCCGTCCCCAGGAAATGCACCTGAGCGTGAGCATATGAAAGGGGACTGAGTGGAGGAAGGTGATGTATAATATTCTAACTGCATCTCACACACTGGGAGAGAAACCACATTTTAAAACCGTTTCCGATGAAAGAAACTCAGATCCAAAAAAAGATATGGATACCAGGCACAGGCAAAGTGAAGGTATATCCTGCACCATCTGATCTTGGAGCATTCTGGAAGCCTGAAAAAAAAAATCCCATGGAACTTTATGCAAGATCAGAGGTGGAGGCCTTGCCATCCTGGCCCAATTTCAATGCGCACAAATAATTGCTGCCTCTTAAATCCTTGCGGTGATTGCAACTGGATCCAGTGTTTTTCTTCTCTTCCTGACCCAATCTGTCACATGGCATAGCAAACAGATGGCACGTTGCATCTGAGCTGGCTGAACTTCAGCAGTGTGGAAGGTGATTCTGGAAGACACGAGACACAGTTTATACAGCACTTGGAGAATCCCGTGAAGGAAAGGTGCTATAGAAAGACCAGACCAGATTCTATCATCTATATAATTAAAGTGCTCTCCTCAGATTTGATCTCAATTTATTTAATTTAATCTTGGTCCAAACTTTGGAGTTTTTCCTTCAATAGTGACAGGTCTAACAATTCAGAACCATACGTTGACTCAAGAGTCCTCTTCTGCATCCAGAACTTGTGAAAAGGCTTTAGAAAGTTTTGTGCCTCCATTATTACGTAACTAAGCACTTCTATACCAGGTTTTTCCCCGTAGATCTCAGTGCATGCTACACTAGTTGATAAGCATTATCGTCCCATTTTACACATAGGGAAATTGAGGTACAGAAAGATTAATGGACTTGCCAAGGGTCATACCAAGTCATAGGCAGATCTTTTGTTCTCAGCACGGTCTTCTTACGCCCCGATTGGTATCCTACCCACTGGGTCTCCTGCAGAGCTGAAGTGGTGATTGGGGTAGAGACTGAAGATGATAAACTGTATTCAAAATGTCCTACTGTTACAGAGAAACTTAGGGCTGGTCTAGAAAAGCTACAGTGGTATAGCTATGTGGGTGGGATGAGTGTTTTACCAGTGAGACCTCTGGCAGGGATGCAGTTATACTGCTATAAAGGTGCCTCACACTGGTATAATTTATTCCCAACCAGGAATAAACTGTGCTGATATAAGCACCTTTACACTGGTGTAACTACGTCCATCCGGGGGGACGGGGGGGAGCATGTGTACTGCTTTAATTACACTGGTATGGTTAAAGTGGCAAAGTTTTCCACTAGACAAGCCCTTAGATAACTGTGCTAAAGACAGGGGGCTGGGTGGGAAGGTGTTATTACTGACCATTTTCCTACTGCTAGAAGCAAATCAAGACCAGGGAACTCCACCTCTTATTTATTCCCTCCCCACCCTTCATTCCCAACTTTCTTTTGTGCTTTGGAGAGCCCTGAACACAGCACTTGTCCCCTGAGTAGGAGAGCTCCGCCAAGCTAAGGTGCTTCCACCTTCAGACCAGCTGGCAGCAGTTGCCTGTCAGCCTCCCCTGTGCAAAGCCCAAGCATATTACCTTTGTGACATTCTGCATCTGCACTCCAACTGGCTTGGTAAGCAAGAGACTAGAGGCTGTTCCTGAGTGAGCCAGGGTCTCCCACTGCACAGGGCTGCTGCCAGGCAACAGGACTTAAGGCAGACATCCTACTCCTGCTGCTGCACTGTTTATTACAGGTGCTGAAGTAAACAAGATCATATTCCCATTTTCCCTTCCGAGATTTTGCTGTGACCACAGGCGTAGTGCCAGGGACTTTCTGGAGCTGGTCACATTTGCAAGGTAGTCAGTACAATAAAGGGAATGATTATTGCCTTGATCTCACTAAATTGCCATTTGATGTTCACACTGCAAAGATGGCTCAGGGTGGGCGTATACTACTGAAATATCCATCATGGCACTTCTATCACTTCCTGAAAGAAAGGAGCAGACAAAAGATCCATGTCGTGGGTGGTCAGATTGCACTGCACCCTACACGTAGTACTCTATCTTTAGCCTCTTTAAAAATAAACTATGATGGTTGCCCTGAGAAACGGGTTCTTACCCCCTCATCCCCTGCAGTTTTGCACAACACAGTCTCCCCCCTTCCCCCCCGCAGCATAACAGCAACATATTACATTTTACAAAGCAGCCCTCCAGAATCCAGCTAGCCAAGAAGCTACAGTGAGACTGTCTCTGAAAAGGGGAAAGGTGATAAACAATTGGAGATTTTTCTCACAGCTTCTGCAGGCATAACATCATGATTGAGTTTAATTTGCCATTGCAAGTAAGAGGAAAAAACATCTTCCCCCCTGCCTCCCGTGGAAAAGCATTGGAACAACACACGTACAGTGCTTGTACCATTTACAGAAAAACATAGGACAAATCCACTGTTACCATGTCATTTTACCTTTCCCAGACAAGCATGTAATATCTACCCAGGTTGCACTTTTACAGCTGTCTCATGCATGCTGCCGCAGAATATCCTATGGTGATGAGTTTCATATTCCACAGATGGTAAAGCACACACAGGGTTAGGTTAGGTCAAGCTCAAAGAGCCAAGGCTAAATTCATCCCTAGGGTGATTCCACTGAAATACTTGAGCTACACCAGGAACAAAGGTTCTTATTTCCAGATAAAAGATCCATCTTTTCAGTCTGAGCCACCCTCTTTCATTTTATCAGCTGTCAGTTAGCAGTTACTAGGTCCTGCTTGGCTCAGCTGGGGATGCTTCCTCTCTGTGATAATTTAAAAGCAACCATCATATAAATGCAGCCTGTGAATGAATGCATGTGGCTCAACAACTCAGTCTCTACTGACTGAGCTGGACATTCCAGGACTGATTCCAAAAACAGGTCTCCCTGTCGATTGTTACTTTCTGAAGGACCAGTGATCTTGATGATATACAAGTCACTAAAATAGTAGAGGCCTCGGCCCTGAAGAGCTCCTAATGCAAGGGAAGGGAGCCAGTTGAATACTACAAAGATTTGCAAATATTTTCATGAAAAAAAATGTGGCAAGCCCACTTTGCTGTGATCCACCCTTTATCCAGGAAGGAGGTAGTGAATTTTCCTGTGAGCGTTTGCTCCAAAATATGGTACCAGGAACAAGTCACTCATTATTTGCTGTTCTCCTGTATGTCGGTGTGCATTTAAAAAACACGCCACCATTTGAAGCCTCAACTTTCAGCCTACCTATAAACAGCCCATCCTCAAAATGTGGTTTTTTTTATATGTAAAAATAAGTCTCCTATGTAAACAAACAGCCAATGAAAAAACCCAAACAATGAAGAGAATATCCCAAGCAAAACTTTTAGTTCATGAAAAGAAGGGAAACCACAGGCTCTGTTAGTGCACTAGGGACTTCACTAATGCTGTTGATTATACATGAAAAGTGCTCAGATACTATGGTACTACAGCAGTATAAAACCCTAAGACAGATGTAATGTATGTTGGGACTGCATGGTTTTTCATGCTGCTAGGTCGGTAAATGGAAAAGCAAACTTTTAATGCACAATAGTTTGCATTAAACAAAAGCTGGGACCAAACCAGCACCTGCTGCCTGGAGTGGGCTACTCTCACTGCAGGGGGAATATCAAGATGAATCTGATGCCCTAACCTCCTCCCACATTAGGATATATGTGGACACAAGAACAAATGGATATAAACTGACCACTAGGAAATTTAGACTGATGGTTAGAAACCTTCGTCTAATTTCTAGAGGAGTGAAGTTTTGGAATAGCCTTCCGAGGGAAGCAGTGGGGGCAAAAGATCTATCTGGCTTTAAGATTAAACTTGATAAGTTTATGGAGGAGATGGTATGATGGGATAACATGGTTCTGGTAATTAAATATTCATGGTAAATAGGCCCAATGGCCTGTGATGGGTTATTAGATGGGGTAAGATCCGAGTTACCCAGGAAAGAATTTTCGGTAGTATCTGGCTGATGAATCTTGCCCATATGCTCAGGGTTTAGCTGATCGCCATATTTGGGGTCGGGAAGGAATTTTCCTCCAGGGCAGATTGGAAGAGGCCGTGGAGGTTTTTCGCCTTCCTCTGTAGCATGGGGCACGGGTCACTTGCTGGAGGATTCTCTGCTCCTTGAAGTCTTTAAACTACGATTTGAGGACTTCAATAGCACAGACATAGGTGTGAGTTTTTTTTGTAGGAGTGGTGGGTGAAATTCTGTGGCCTGCGTTGTGCAGGAGGTCAGACTAGATGATCATAATGGTCCCTTCTGACCTAAATATCTATGAATCTATGAATCTATATATGAGCAAGGTTAGGCTAGAATGATTCTATGCCTATTTTATTTGGGTTCTTATGCTCCCACCATCACTTGGATGTCAAAGTACCTCCCAGAGCAATACAACAGAGTAATTTACACTACTGCTTAAATGCTTTCTGCTTAGTGATGAAGGTTACATGGAGACCTGAAGGGTGGATACATATTGCACACATGTGGTTTAATTACTCATTATGCACAATTTATGACAATTTTTTCCCAATTTTTTCTTTTTGTGCATTTTCTGAGAATGGATTCCAATTTCTACCAGTAGTAATTTATCTGCTGCATAGTACACACAAATCAGTTTCAGCCTATGGGTGGGTTGTTTACCAGAAAATTCACATATGAAAATGTGTCTTATTCATTATTCGCTATTCTATTTAAAAAAAGCTTTTGTCATCCCTTTGGAAAGAGCAATATCATGCGACTTAAGTGACCAATCACATATCACCAGTGGTAAATACCTACACAAATAGGGTCAACTAATTTGCTAGGAAAGTCAAATCCAGCAGCCAGGCCTTATTGCAGAACAAGAGGGAACCAGGCAAACGCAACCCCCCCTTCCCTGGCTACTAACCTTCAAGTAACCCCCTCTATCTCAAGAGCTGGTGACAAGAGGTGGACTGTGCATTGTGCCCTGAAGATCAACAACAAGAACTTCTTATACCCAAGGGGTGAGAGTGAGTGAGCCACATACTAGATACAAGGCTGAGCTACCCAGTTAGATTCTGGATCCAAACTTCAACATTCAGAAACATTTGATTGTATGCTCCTTGGGGCAAGGACCATCTTTTTGTTCAGTGCCCAGCGTGGTGGAGGGAGGTTCCTGGTCCCTGACTGGGGCTCGTAGGCACTATAACAAGTGGTTTGTTCCATTAGAGAGAAGGATCAGGTACAGAATTCATTTCTGGATCCAACCTTTTCCAGTGTTCTGGAGTGTTTTGATCTAGGGATTGGTTTTCAGTCAGGCCCATCTCTACTATATCCTGTTGTTGTATCATACATCCCTACTAAGAGACACTTAAAATAACCCTCTAAAATGACAGGAAGATAATTCCATCAGAGTGAGTTGCAAGTAGCAGCTGCTGGAGGTGACACTGAGCAGTTTAAATGTCAAAATTATTGAAGACTGTATTTTCAGTCTTATTTGGCAGACAAATCACTACCAGTTTTCTGGCTGTGCATGCTAATCCCATAAAAACATTGCAAAATCAGAGGAAATCTTAACTAGCTAAAAAGGGCATGGACATAGGAGAGTCCAGTAAATACCCCCAGAGTTAAGCAAACTTTCTAAATCCTAGCTGTGATTTTTATCAAGACAACTATCCCAATTAGTTCAAGCAGCTACTTAGACCATCACCCAAGTAAGAGACTAATAGAAAATTTAGAACAGGTTCTTTTTCCACTTCACCCATGTAAGCTTCCCTAGATATAAAGTGGAGTGAAGTTCTGGAACAGCCTTCCAAGGGGAGCAGTGGGGACAAAAAACCTAACTGGCTTCAAGACTGAGTTTTATAAGTTTATGGAGGGGTTGATATGATGAGATTGCCTACAATGGCATGTAGCTGATCTGCGACTGCTAGCAGCAAATATCTCCAATGGCTGGTGATGGGACACTACATGGGGAGGGCTCCGAGTTACTACAGAGAATTCTTTCCCACGTGTCCGGCTGCTGGGTCATGCCAAAATGTTCAGGGTCCAACTGATCACCATATTTGGTGTCAGGAAGGAATTTCCCCCCAGGTCAGATTGGAAGAGATTCTGGGTTTTTTTAGCCTTCCTCTGCAGCATGGGGCATGGGTCACTTGCAGGTTTAAACTAGTGTAAATGACGGATTCTGACTTCAAGTCTTTAAAATCAGTGGTCCCCAAACAACATTTCTATCATCTTCCCCCCCCCCCCCCCCGCCCTAATGGAATCTGTCTGTACCTCCTAGGAGCCGTGGTTGGGAGCCAGGGCTGAGGCCATGGCCAGGAGCAGAGCTGCGGCTGGGGACGGGAGCCAAGGCCAGGAACGGAGGCCAGGGCTAGAGCTGCAGCTGGAGCCAAGCTATGGCTGGGAGTAGAGCTGCAGCTGGTACCAATGGACGAGGCCGGGGCTGCAGTGGGGCTGAGGCCAGAAGTGGGGTTGCAGCTGGGGCCGGGAGAAAGGCTGTCTCAGAGACCATCATACTGCATTCTCAGACAAATTGTCCTTGTTTCTGTTAAGTACAAACTATTGTTCTAAAAAACACTCTGCGAAAGGCAAACTCCTGCACTGCTGACAGGGCTCACTATTACAGGATGCAAGAATCCCCTGCTAAGATGAAGGCTAGGTGGCAATATGTGGTGGTGTGATGGGGTGGGACTCACCATACTAGTGCCTCCTGCTGGTCATCTTGCAGATCAGCTTCACAGGCCAGTACTTCTCAGTAGCATCTCTGCCACTGTCACTTCTGCTCCTGGACCCATGTCACTCCAAGGACCGCAGGTGTCCTCTTCAGGACACAGCTCTCTGGCTGTGCCTCACTCTGTTCTCCCTACTTCTGGGGGATGGTCCGCTGTCCAACGATCCAGCCATTTACTCAGTGGCAAGTAGGAGGGGGACCTGGACCTGTTCACTACTCTGGGTCCCGGCCCAGCGACCCTGTAGATGGCAGCCACTTGCTGCGTCCCCTCTAACCTCTCAGTCTATTTGCATAGGCCACGTCCCCACAGCCTCAGGACCTCAGCCTGAAACTGCCAGCCACCAGCCAGGAACTCTTCCCTAGCTCTCCTGGTCCCTGCTAGTAGCACTGCTCTGTCCAAGGTCCTGGCTTTCTTCAACCTGCAAGGCAGCCAGCCCTCCCGCCTTGAGCTCCAAGGAGCAACTGAACCTGCTCTGCCCTGCAGCTCTTCTTTTATGGGCCCGCCAGGCCATGATTGGCTGCTCTTCACAGCCCCTCTCCTACTAGCTGCTTTCTGCACAGCCTCCCTAGGGCTCCATTAACCCCTTACAGGCCAGTGTGGTGCAGACATCCCATAACAGGTGGCTAAAGCAAAGAATCATAAGTCAGGATTTCTCTGTTCTAATCATGGCTTAGTCACTGACTTGGGCAAATTACAATCTTTGTGTCTCTATTTACCTAGTCCGTATAATGTAGTTTTCAAAAACACATCTACTTCCCAAGGTGCTGTATTCCTCGATCTCTTATGTAGTCTGTGTTCTGAGAACAAATATATTTAAAAAAAAAAGATGTTGGCTTGATAAACATAAATTTGACACAGTGAAAACTAATTTCTTATTGCTTGTATTTGCTCCAGAAACTTCCATACTACAAGGATGCACATACACACATCATAGTTACCACAAAGAGAGGGGCAGGTTTTTTCAGTCTTGCACACAGTTCCTAAAGAATTGGAAAGCTGCTCTGTATTGTACTGCAGCTGAAATATAACATTTAAAATATTTAAATAATGCTGAAATGGCTGGATCTGGAGACCTTGCTGTGTGTCTGCAATAGACACAAACAGTTGCCTTTTGGGCTAGATTGATTTCTACAGATTATTGCTTAAAGAGCGACAGGTTCTAGATTACAGTGCACCAACTTCCTTTCTTCTGCCCTCTAATGCTAGCTAGAAGGCTACATTAAAAAAAGGAATATCTCATTTTTTGTGTCTCAGTAACACCAATTACACTAGAAGCACTAGTGAGTGTTGGTGGTAGGGAGAGAAAACACTGCTGACACCTAAATTCTTTCCTTCAGATGTAGTTTAAACAATTTAGCACCATATGGCTTAGTTCATTAAGGTAAGTAACAGATGTGGCCGGAATGGATTCAGACAATTGATGGATCTATAGATCCAGGTTCTGCATTAGGATGGGCCCAATGGACCCAGAAAATTTGGATTAGACGATCTATGGGAGGTGGGGCCATGGCTAGACATTGCTGGTGCCTTCCATGGTGGCTGGGTACAGGCATGATTTAAGCACTCAGTAACACAGCCAAAGGTTATGGGTCTATTACAGGAGTAGGTGGGCAAGGTTCAGTGGCCTGTGAGGACAGACTAGATGATCATGATGGTCCCTTCTAGCCTTAGTCTCTGAGTCAGTCTATGAGATCGCACAGGCAGGGCAGAGAACTAGAGGGCTATGAGCACTTTTACAGGGGGCTCTTTGGCTTGCCGGGGCATGGGGCTGTGATTTGTTGGTCCTTGTAGGACGAATTTAGTTCTTGTCTACCAGTCAAAGTAGCAGGCATGGTAAACACACTGAGCAACATAGGCTTTCTACCATTTCACATCAGCAATGCTCTCTTGCAAGCTGTGATAAGTAGATTAGCTTGTAACCTCATGAGGATGAAACCATTCCACTCTCACTGCCTTAGTCATATTACAACAAAGTTCTTTGACACAATCTTTACAGTAGGGAAGAGTTCTCTGTTTAACACTTTGCACCTCATTTAATTTGCACTTGTTCTTAAACTCTGTCTGAGCAATATCTCATCCCTCCATGTCAGATCTGTTAGCTAGATAAGAACTCTCTTTCCAGCAATGCAACAGGAAAGTTCAGCTGGTCTACAGGGGGACAGTTGAAGCTTGATCTAAATTATGAAAATATTCTTCCAGCAAGTTCAGGTGCAACAAAAGAAAGATGCCTTTGACTCCCTATAAAATGACAGTTCTATGCAGATCCCGCTTAGGGACGAGACAATTATGCCCCAATTTGGTAAAGCACGGAAGTCACATTTCAGGATCTTGATCTCTCTCTTCCTCATTGGTGTAATGTGTACCTTCGCATGAAGAGGTTATATTAATGTTTGCAAAAAAGAACTTAGGTCTTTGAATGGAAGGTGTCAAGTGCTGTTAATCAAACAGCCTAATGGGCTTTGGTTTCTGGTTGATTTTGACATTTGAGATCCCATGCTTGCCAAAGGTGCAAGTTTAAAGCCACAGTTACAGCATGGGCAGCTTCTCCAAATCCTCCTGCAAATGGGATTCAAGATTGACCTGGAGAAAATAATGAAATGAGTATGATCTTGAGAGGACCTATAATCCCCAGTGAAGTCAATGTAAATTGTGGATGGTTGAGGCCATCTCAGCATCAGGTCTTTAATCCTGCTCCCCCTTTTCCTCCCCCCACTCCCTTCCTGGCCACTTAAGATTCAAGTTGGATTCCAATTGGGGGAGGGGGGGAAATCCAGTCATGCAGCTAGTGATTTACTGTGGCATGCAGTGTATGTGCATGCAGAGCAGGGATGATTAGTACAAGCTGACCAATGCCTGCAAATGCAGGGACACAGGTGACATAAAAGAAAAGGAGTACCTGTGGCACCTTAGAGACTAACACATTTATTTGAGCATAAGCTTTCGTGAGCTACAGCATAAACATATTTGTGCTGTTTTCTCTTGCTGACACTAGCATTGAAGCATTTTCAGAGGCAGCCAAGGTATTGAGCTGTGCTGGTATTAAGTCAAGAGTACCTGCAAAGACTTTCAGTAGTGCAGGTCTGGTGTCTGGCTGCCACAGGTGGAAGTGAGGGAGGTTGCAAAGGCGGTGTGGTGGTTCTGTGCTACTCTATCCTAGTTCAGCATCCCGTTAGTACTGCCTGAATTTTAGTCCACTTTGTGTAACGATGCAGGAGAACTTATTGTACAGCAGGAACTCCAAATTGTCTGTCTGATTTCTAGGAAGAGCCAACTTTCCACACTTGCCCTTGTAGCTCATTAGTCCTCTCCAGACATTCATCTGCCGATCAGTCACCAGGTGACCAAAGGCTCCATGGCACAGATGGATGGCTTTCTATCAGAGACCTGAATCTCCTCTTCCACTGAGGGATCTCCAGCAAGCTGACATCTTCCAATGTTACTGCAGCCTGTAATAATCTTAATTCCATTACTAGTTTAAAAAAAAAATTGGTCAGTCCCTGTCCACAAAAGCCTATATTTATTTTTTTTAAAGAAAAATTAATTACTTGCCATTGTCGAGGGGTTGGGCGTGGATGGGAGGGAGGGGAGAAAACCTAGGACACAGCAGCATCAGAGCATAGAAACGGAGGAAACTGAATCCCAAAAGAGATAAAAATTGAAACTTTTCCCTTGCTGTGATGCAGAAAGTTAAAGAGGAGAAACTTTTTTCCCCACCTGAACAGAAAAGTAACGAGCTGTCTCATTCAGTGGAGGTGAGGTACCCAGAGCAGCTCCTGGAAATGCAGAAGGAGATGCTGCAGCCCTGGCCATGTTGGAGAGCAAGAGAAAAAGATGGCAGCTCACTACCTCAAGCGTGACTGGGCGATGAGGGAACAGGACTGCCAGCAGCAGAGGGAACTGTCTGAGTGGCTGCTTAACATGATAGCCAGCAGGCAGTAGAATGTGCCAGCCCAGACCCCACATCTTGCTCCAGCCTGAGTCCAGCTTGCTCCAATCTCATTCCCTCTATGCTACCAGCTGCAGCCACTGGAAAAATCTGGGCGTGGAATGGGCCAGTCAATGCAGTCCATGAATGGACGTGCACATGGGCAGATGTATCCAAGGCTTTCCACTCCTTGCATCCATGGGGGAAGGAGAACAGGTGCACTGATGATGTGAAATTCTATTCTATGGGACATTGCACTTCATTTTGTTTGCCCTTTCTTTAGTTAGTGACAGCTGATCTACCTGTGTTGACTTAATAAATTATTTTGCTGTTCAATCTCTCAGTGCTCAGAGAAAGAGAGGAAGTTCAAAGCAAAGCTTTTCCTGAAGTCTCAGATTAACCATATGTATATTGATAAGGATAATACAGGTAGATTGGCACAGCGCACTAGTGTAATGCTCACATTATCATAAACGTGCTCACCCTCATTTCCCCCTCCAAACCAAGGAGCTGGGTACCCAAGGTATCCAGTACTTCCCTAGCTCTCCTAGACCCAGCCCCAGAGATCAGAGGCACATTTACTGGCTGCTTGTACCAGCACAGGCATTGATCCACTCCTGGCCAAAGAACTCTGCCTTCTCCTCATATCTGTTGTGTGGGCCCCAGAGGCCCTAACACCACAAATGGCCTCGTACACACGGGCATCCAGATGGTTTTATAGGCGGCATGATCTTGCCTTCAGTGGGCAGAATGCACATTCCATCACCATCCTTCACCTGGTCAGGGTGTAATTAAACCTCCTTCTGCCAGGTACTCTCACATCAGGGCAGGGCTTCATAAGCCAGGGACAGAGAGGATATCTTGAGAGACCCAGCCTATCATTGGGCATAGACACCCTGTTGATATCCATATTATTGGTCAGGAATGAAGCCCCATCTTGTCAATATTTGAAAACCCCAGATCTCTGGGACATCTTGGAGTCATGCAGGGCAGCCCTGGAAATTTGTTTCCATGGCGCACACGGTTAATCCCTGTGGAGCCACCCCCGCTGCTGTCGCTGGCCCAGTGACTCATCTGCCAATTTAGCGCTATGCTCTGCCCCCACCTTCCAGCCTGTCCTATCCAGGTGCAGAGTCACACCCCTGCCCTGAGAGGTGACACAGGGAGCTCTGGTGCAGGAGTTGGCCCTAGAGCAGCAGAAGCACTGGCCACCCCACTGCCCAGTCAGGCTCAGTCTAGTCCATCATGACAAGAAGCTGCAGGGGCAAAACTGAGTAGTCAGTGCAGCTGCGACCTGGCGCATGGGGTTGCAACACCAGTCATTCAGTTTTAGCCCCACAGCTCCTCCCCATCATAGCAGAGAGGCCGCAGGCCCAGTCCTACATGGGCAGTGGAACAGCCGGTGCTTCTCCGCCACACCACTGCTAATGGTGCACACGAGGCCATGAGCACTACTGGCATCTTTCACCCTGCCGGTGCAGCCCACTTTCATGTTCATAAACCTTCTTCTGTAGTCAAGCAAGGCCTGGGTAATGAGCAGGTAGTATCCTTTCTGGTTTACATATTTGTGTGCACCTTGTGGGGGTGGGAAGGCAGACAATGGGTACCAGTGTGCTATCGAAGGCCCCCAAAAGTTCCCCCAGAGTCTGCTATTATTTTGGGATATTAGAAATCTTCGCTACCCAGGGATAATCTACAGCAGCAATCGCCTCACAAGCCTCCATCACCACAGCACTGACAGTTGACTTGCGAACACCAAACTGATTAGCCACAGACCTGTAGCTGTTGTCTGTGGTAGCCAACTTCCAGATTGCTATTGCCATCTCCTTGTGGACTGGTCTTATCTCTCTTATCTGCATATCCTGGTGCTGAAGGGCCAGAGCAAGATCCCACACAGCTCCAGATAGAGCTTCTGGACCCACTACTGGTCATCCCAGGCCTGTATGACAATGTACTCCCACCACTACACTTGTAGTCCTGCTCCAGAACTGTTGCCAGTGTAGGGGGAATCCACACCTATTCAAACCTGCTTCAGCTGTCTCCACCCTGCTGTGTCTGCATGCAGTCTGGTGTTATCTCCTTAGCAATGCATGCCATCACCTTCTCAGGGTAAGAAGACGCTGTCAAAATGCCTTTCACCACGTCTCATGATCTGTATATCTGCCTCCGGTTGCCAAAATCAGAGTTGCATTAATGGCAACAGCTGAAACAGTCTTTGTCCTGAGCTGGATCCATGCGTTGGTGCCTGGGGGAACAGAAGCCACAGACAGAAGTCTAGAGCATGCCTGAGCTAGTGGGCTAAGAACTCTTCCACAAGAGGGCCCAGGAGAACAGTCAAGTTCTCCCACAATACACTGTGAAACAACTCAGAATAGCACAGTTCAGAGCAGCACTAAGAACCATGGGATATGCCCTGAGAAATAACTGAGTATAGCTGTGTAGCATGGCCACTCGCACGTGAGCTAGGCTAAACCAGGGGCACTCTGCAGTGAGATATACCCCTAGTCACTGCTGACTTGAGTTGGATTTGAATGGATAACCAGTTCCAGTATTCTATTACTCATTCCATGAGTCATCCAGTCCCCTACATCATACCAGATGCCCCCTCATCCCATTTACAGTGAGTCAGATGTTTCAGAGGTAGCACAGTGGATCAGATGTTCTAAGTAGTGACAAGCAAGCTTGGAAGAAGAGAGGTAGTGAAGAACTGACCTCTGGCCCAATAAGAGCCTCTCAGCATGAGACAGCATTTGTTCTTTTAGGGTGGTGTATCTTTTAGGATATGGAATGAGTGACCTTTTAATCTCATCATTCTGATATCATGAACCACCCACTCTTCATTCTACATAGCTTATTGCATTAGACTGAGTGAGAAGGGGAACAGATAAAAGATCATCTCTCTTTATTATGCTGTTTACTGGTATGAAGTCAGTGCTGCAGTGGTCATTACTGGGGCTGGATTTAAACTGTTCAAGAAGGATACAAGTTTGTGAGTACATCTTTTTGAAGGATGGTATGATCTGCCCTGCCACTCAGTCACAGTCTTGGAATTAGCTTAGCTTCACATCTAGGTCCCGGTCAAACCCTGCTGCCACTTTTCTATAGTCCTTTCTTCTCAACCCCAGCTAATCAAACCTAGGCCATGACCTTGGTCATTGTACATCATGTTTCCTTTCAGTGTCATTGCTGCCTGTCAAACAGGTCAAAATCATTCACTGTCCTTGACTCCTGATCACCATCACTTCCCTTTTCAAAGGCCTTCACTGCCATCTCCTGAATCAACCAACACTGAATCTTCTCTAGCCTACTCATAAATAGTCCTCATCGCCATAGTATGAGTGCCTCACAATTAACTTAGCCCCCTATTACCCTCATTTTGCAGATTGAGAATTGAGGCACAGACAAAATAAGGGACATGCCCAAGATGGCAGAGGGGGAATTAAAATCAAATCTCCAGAGTCCCTGGGCACAACCTTAACCACAAGACCATACTCCCTCTCTTCCTGTTATTCTCAAAGTCAAGGCTGCAGCACTGCCCCTACCTATATCACCAACATCATTTACTCCTAGCTCCTTCTCATCTTAATTCCCCCTTGCTTTGTCGAGCATTCATGCCTTCCTCCACACATCTTACCAGAGTTTACTTCCCACGCTGTTGCACGCAACAACTACTATCCTCTTCCAAACCAACTTCTGGCATCTCTCTACTCAGCTCCTTCATCAGTTGTATGGTCTGCCTACCATGTTGGGGCAAGGAGTGTTTCTTCAGATATTGGTAGATTTAAAGCCAGAAGGGACTACTGATCACCCGGTTGGCCCTCCTGCATAATAAAGGCCATAGAATTTCATGCAGCGATTTCTGCATCAAGCCCTTCCTCTCATTGCATGACCCCCCCCCCAACAAAGCAGCTCCAACCATCTTGCTTTTTATTCTGCATTGTGTTAATGCAGATATTTCCATGCTATATTAATATTTCAACTCTAAGGTAGAAGGAGAGTTGAAGATAGTGAACTTTAATTACAAGAAAACAAGGAAAGAGTTCATCTATGCAAGGGTCTAGCTCACTGGCCATCAGGGGAGCAGATGAGGCATAAAACAGGCTTATATTGAAGGTGAACGTTCATGACCTTATATGTGCACAAAACACATACTTTCCTCTTCCAACTACTATGGGAATAGTTTTTCCTAGCATGCAGAACTTCTTCCTGTCAGCTGCACCATATATCTCCTAAAATAAGCCACTTTAAGACACTTTTCTAACCAAGCGAACTTTGAGCACTAAAGAAGAGTTTTAAAACTGAAGTTTGGAGAAAGGTAGAGTTATAAAGCAAAAACTTACAGTGTTTGCTACCATACAAATGCTGTAACAGCCCTTACTCTGTGTTTGGAACCGAAAACCCCCTCAAACAATTCCATTACCTGCTGTTCTGGGTGATAAACATTTAATGCTGGCACGGCAGCATTTATCTACACATGAAAGTTAATCCAGAATAAAGTAGGGTGTATATTTAAAATGGATCAACTATTATTCCTGATTAACTGTGTGTGTGGATGCTCTTATTCTGGAATAAGAAATGGAGGTTACTTACCTGTAACTGGTGGTTCTTTGAGATGTGTAGTCTGAATTCTACATGTGGGGTACACATGCACACCATGCACCTGAGTCCAGAAATTTTTGTAAGCAAGAGTCATTGGGCCACACGTGCAGTAGATCTCCTTTTGCTCCACACAGAGGTCAAAAAGTGCAGTGTGGACTGATGCCTCTCTAGTTCCTTTTCTTACTGTGAATCTAGACATGATCCACAAGTGAGTGGTGGCACGGGAGCTAGCAAACGGAGCTGACAGAGGAGTTTGAGTGGGAGGATAAGGGAGGAGGCAAGCCTGTGGTCCTTAGGGGCAGAGAGTGCGTTCTTGGGTTCCCCCGCTCCCCTTCCAGTTTGCAGAAGCTGGTAGGGGGCAGTGAGCTGTGAGAGAAGCAGAGCCTTTGATCAGAGCACAGCCCTGACCAGGGGATGGGGCTTCCCTGATTAGGCGGCCCATAAAGGCAGTGAAGCAACCAGCCAGTGGCATAGGAGCAGTGGCCCAGGAGCTAGCAAAGAGCACAAAGCAGTGGAGTTTGTTAGGGGAGCTTGGGGGACAGACTGTGTGGTGTTTTGGTTTTGTTTTTCCTTGACAGGACCGTAGGCACCAAGGCTATGACAGATACATAGGCAGCAGTGGCAGTGACCCACAGAATGGAAGAGACAATGAAAATGACCAGATGTGGAAGCTGTGGCACGTACATTATCCAGGAGCAGGTACCCAAAAAAAGCTTTGTATGAAGTACCGCCTGATAGAGCTGGTGGAAGAGAAGATCCTAGGTTTGGAGATGCAGGTGGAAGCTACGGTTGAACTTGGAAGGGGATTTGAGCAGACAATGGAGGGAAGGCAAGAGGAGGCTGAAAGGAAAAATGCAAGCTGGACTGGAGAACTGCGTGTAGATTGCTGGGTGAGGAAAGCAGCCAGTAGAGACACGCAACTACTAGAACCAGGCAGAGGCGAAGACTGGCTAGTGAAGGAGAACGGGTTTGCTGAGTTGGAAAAAGAAGGGGCACAGCAGGTAGTAACAGAAGGTGGGAGGGCAAGAAAAAAAAAAAGAGAAAAGTGGCTAGTCTTACAAGAAGAGGAGGAGAGACCCAGACAAACAGGGGAACCCACACAGGAGCAGGACAGGCTATAGTGGAGACCCAGACCCTGGAAGAGGGAAGCAGGTTGCTCCTCTTGATAGAGAGCTTGAGGCAAGAGAGGGACAGCCTGCAAGCCCAGCTGTGAGGGAAGCTGGGAAAGTAGAGACACCCCCCTCCCACACCTGGGTGTGTGGTCCTAAGAGGGAGGTGTGTGATGGGGCATCTGCCCTACACTAATAGGAGGAGGGTTACTGGTGGCTGCTGTGTCTCCAAGGGCTGCTACTGGCATTTTGCTGACCAATTTCACTGGTTTCTGGTAGGATTACATAGCCTAGCCTGTTGAGGGCTTTGGATATTAGAAACAGGGCTGGAATCTGATAGGATCAATGTACAGCATGTGTGGGTTCCCCTGTTTGTCTGGGTCTCTTCTGCCCCAGACATCCTATCCATCACCTCCCTACCTCCCCCTGCTGAGTGTGGGAGATGGCTTTTGCCAGGTCCTCAGTCCTCACTGCCCCCTCGCTCTGGGCAGTCACCGACCAAGCCCAGCTCTCAGGCATCCTCCTACTTCTTTTCTGGGGGCAATGCCTTTTTATATGGCCCTCCTTACGGCACTGGACGCATGTCCTTTGCCTCCCAATGGCCATGGCCCTCCTATAGTCATCCTCTGGCTCAGCCCCGTACTCTGGGCTCGCCTGGACCCTACAGTTATGGGTTGGGCACTCCCTCTTCAGGTGCCCCTGTTGCCCACAGACCAATGTGCTCTAGGTCTGTCCTACCTAGAAGGTGCCAGATGAAACTTCACATGGCCTCCATCAGCCCCAGGTACAGTGCATGGACCGGAAGTGAAAGATTTTGCATCACTGTAGCTAGATCTCCACCTGAGAACAAACTCTACAGTCTACTTGCTTTTTGAAAATGGAAGGCAGAATTTCAAGCTACTGGTACTAGTTGTGTGAAAGAGCAGGAATGAGCCGAGACTGTGCACCATTTTAACAAGCCAAGCACAGAGGTCTTCTATAGAAGGAAAAAGAACAATGACTTGGGCAGCCAGTTGCTAAAGGGATTTCCCGCTGTCAATGAGCATTTCCTCTATTTTACTAGGATTGTGCTTTAGCCAGTTCAGCTTTTAGAAGAGCACCTATGCAAAATAATGCCGTTTCCAAGGGGCATGGTAAATCTGCGACAAATAGACATTGGGTCAAAGTATCCAGTTTATTATCATACATTTTTGTATGAGGTGGCATTGTAGCTCTTAAAAACACTACTAAGTTTTTAAAAATAGACTTTTGGGTTTCTCTAACACCCACACCCACCCACTCCCGCAATATTTAATTGCCAAAACTCCAGAGGCCTTACTAGCCATGTTTTACAAGCTCTCTTACTGAACCCAATAGACTGGAAGAATAATTATTAAACTGGAGCATAAGCCTATGTTTTATCTATATTATTTTTATAAAGTGGATTTTAAATTCCACATGGAAGGGTTCTCCTCTTACTTCTATGTCTGAAGCATCATACCCCTTACATAAATACTTGCCTTTAAAACCTAGTACTGTAGAGGTAATGCCTAGGGACCATGGATCAAGACTCCCATTATGCTTGGCACTGTACATAAGAAGACAGTCCTTGCCCATAAAAGGATTATAAATCTAAATGTCAGAAGACAAGTGGATACAAGAAGATTGGGGAGCAAAAGACAACACTGGAACAACACTAACCAGTGTAATATGCAACAATCATAACTAACCAGCTAGCTAACCATATCATGTGTTTTGATACACCAATGATATTTTCATCCTTTGGACAGGTAACCTAAACTCTCTCGCAGACTTGCATGACAACTTCAGGAACCACCACCCACCCATCAGACTCTCTAGAAGACTCCCACACCAGCATCAATTTGCTGGACACTACAAGCAGTGTCAGCAATGGAGCCCTACAAGTCTATAGACAAGAAAACCCATGGATCACACTTATCTTCACAGATCCAGCAACCGCCACAGACACACCAAGTCACCTATAATCCACAGCAGCATTTCTCAAACTGAGGTCTGCGGACCCCTGGGGTCCCCAAGTGTACTCCTGGGGGTCTGCACACCCCTCTGATCAACTCCTCCCCCTCCAGAAGAGTAACAGGGCTAAGGCAGGCTCCCTTCCTGCCCTGGCTCCGTGCCGCCCCCGGAAGCAGCCAGCACTTCCCTGCAGCCCCTGGGTGGGCAGGAGGTCTCTGCGCGCTGCCCCTGACCTGAGCGCAGACTCCGCAGCTCCCATTGGCTGGGAACTGTGGGCAGGGACAGTGTACAGAGACCCACCGCCTAGGAGCTGCTGCCAGAGATGTGCCGGTTGCTTTCAGGAGCCACCCGAGCTGATTCTGTCTATCAGCAGCACAAAGACAGCTCTGGGCTTCTGATATTATAGAGTCAATCAACTGCAGTTTTGCCCAAGAATTGCCAGTTTTGCTCTTAAGTTTCTAAACTGGCTCACAGGAGTGTGATATAATTAGCAGTTTTCTGCAGCCCTTCAGCGGAGCACCTCATGCAGGAAGAAGGTACTTAAAGGGCTGATTTTCAGCGCTCAAAAAGCAGCATCTCTGAGGAGTTCAGCTTGAATCAACCCTGTCCTGAGGGGGGATTTGACTATTTGGTTCACACAGCAGTTATTCAACTCCTAAATTCCACCTAGCAGCTAGAGCAGCCGAACCAGGTCAGCCTCCCTTCCAGACAGCAGTTAGGCCAGGTCACTGCCAACTAGGAAGATAAAATTTGAATGTTCTACACGCCCAAGTCAGCAATATAATGAATACCTCAGACCCCACCTCCCTCACATTCATGAGGAAGTCAATGGGCCCCACTAAGTGCTAAAGGCTGCAGTTAAATTACTTGAAATAAAATCTTCAGTTAATCAGCCATTCCAGACTGCTGTTGCCATCTGAACTGCCTGGGGAAATTCACGATATTGAGGTAGAATCTACAACAGGCTACACACTGTGTCAATGTACGGTCCCTGCTCTAAAAAGCTTACAAGCTAAAGACAAGAGGAAGGACGGAGACCGCTAAAAAGAGACATAAAAGCAAACCAGTGCACATCTTGTCAGCTCCCTTGGTTATATTTCAGTTTACCTCCATTTTTCTTAGCCAGGGATGTCACAACTCTCTTCAGGCTCCACAATTCCACAACAGTGTTAAACTGGCTGGTACTTATGAGAACACAGGTGGCATTTTACCCTGGTGAGAACCTATGTCCCACTTCTTAAATCTCTAGCTGTCACGAATAAAGCAGGTCATGAATGCCTTCCTGGGTGTTATCCTTAAGGAAGGAATCTTTTTGAATTGAGCTCCCTAAAAAAAGGTGGAGGGCCACTGTGCACCTCCATTCAAATCCCCAATCCCTGTAAATTTATATCCTCAAAAATGGGTGTTCCTCAGCAC
Source organism: Natator depressus (assembly GCF_965152275.1). Taxonomy (NCBI): domain Eukaryota; kingdom Metazoa; phylum Chordata; order Testudines; family Cheloniidae; genus Natator; species Natator depressus. The sequence continues at coordinate 241,545,173 of NC_134235.1, read as the reverse complement.
TTAGGAAGAGCAATTTATAGCCCACTCAAGCCAAAGTCTTTTCATTGAGTCAGCCCCTCTTTAGAGATTTAAGTAAAGAGATGCTAGCAATCTAAGGGGCACAATTGGTACCCTGCATCCTCCATTTAGTTTCTTTACTTCACTAGAGTAAGAGCAGTAATATGGTCCAGTAATCAGGGTACTACCCAGGAGATCCAGGTCCACAATATTCTTCCAGTGTGAGGCTTAACCTCTCTGCGCCTCCATTCCCTACCTGTAAAATCAGGCTACTAGTAATCTCTCCCTTACAAGGGCGTTGAGAGTATAAATACCAAGAAGACTATGAGGCGTTCAAATATTATGATAATGGAATCCACACAAGTCCCTAAAAGTAGACATATAGCTGTACCAAACCAGATGGAGAAAAATCAGTTTTTGATTATTTAAATTGTAATCAGCTTCTTTTTAAATCATTTAAAATAATTCTGAATTTAATACAAAGTGTTTTAAGGCCTGAACTACTTATAATCCCTAAATATATTAAAATAAAAAAATATGATGAATCCATGAGCCTCTATCAAAAACGTTGAGTCCAGGACTGCTTTTCTATATAAAGAATCAGGGGGAACATCTAACTTTTGAAGTCAAACTTTACAAATATGGCACCGTAGGTCATGTACTGTACTAAGGCTTGTTTTGTTCGTTAAATGTTATATGCTGCTTTGTGTGTTTACATTCCAGTTACAAAACTAATGCAGCTTGACACAAATCCTAAGCAAAAAATTAATTTTCTCCTAAATAAAGCAATATATTATTCACCATTTTCTAACATACTAAAATGTGCAATTAGTCAATAAGAATCGGAAAATATTAAGCTAAATGTATTTTATTATGGTGGGTGTACTCTCCTAGGCAGCAGGGATGTACCAGAGCTACTGTGAAAGCTCTCTAGTTGTAAATCAACATGTTTTAATGGCTATACCAACTAATGAGAATGCGCCTTTCTTTAGAAAAGAATTAAAAATGGAAAAGTTGATTAAAATCAATGATTGGTGAAAGTTTTCCACGTGATGATTTAAATCCATCCTGCTACCAAATCCTTATAAAAGACAGACAATACTAGGACTAGTGGGGAAAAGATTATTCCCCCAGAAAATTGAGCTTTGGGCTGAAAACTGGAATATTTTGACTCAAATGCTGCTGTGATTTATCATGGAAGACTAAGTATGTCTGGGAAACCTGTCCCAGAGATGAGAATGGGCACATAAGGCACTACAGCTGAAACATTTTGGTTTTCTGCAGGAGCCAAACATTTTTGGCAAATAAATTTAATTTAAAAAAAAGAACAGGAGTACTTGTGGCACCTTAGAGACTAACCAATTTATTTGAGCATAAGCTTTCGTGAGCTACAGTTCACTTCATCGGATGCATTCGAATGAAGTGAGCTGTAGCTCACGAAAGCTTATGCTCAAATAAATTAGTCTCTAAGGTGCCACAAGTACTCCTCCTCTTTTTGCGAATACAGACTAACACGGCTGCTACTCTGAAAAATTTCATTTAGTCAAACAATTTTCCATTCAAAAAGCCAGTTTTAGTAGAACATTTTCAACCAGACCTGGCTTTTCAGGTACCCAGGAAAAGTGAAGAATCTCTAAAAATTCAAAGCAACATAGTACAATGCTTTCTTCTCCAATAACAGCACTTCTCCACCTTGCAAGGCCAATTCCTGATTCCAGGCCTAAAAGGTTCAAACAATACACATGGTGCAATGGTTTTCCTGTTAAATATTTTAGCATCACATACAAGAGTTCAGCCTGCTAGACATTTCGTCTCAGAAAGACGCTAGGAAACCCAAGATACCAGAGTAAACACTGAAAACTTTTGCAGAGAAAGATGTAACAGATCTAGTTAAGGAAAGATAAAACAACAAGGAGTACTTGTGGCACCTTATAGACTAACAAATTTATTTGGGCAAAAGCTTTCGTGGGCTAAAACTGACTTCAGATGTATGGAGTGGAAAATACAGTAGGAAGATATATATATAGCAGTACATGAAAAGATGGGAGTGGATGAGTCACTACAAGAACTAAAAAAACCCCAACAAAACACTAAATTTCCCCATGCTAATTTCCCCCTACTCACACCTTGTTAATGGTTTGAAATGTGCCACCCTGATTACCACTACAAAAGTGATTTTTCATCCCGATGATAATAGCCCACTTTAATTGATTTGTCTCGACCCCCCACTGAATAAGGCAACTCCCATCTTTTCATGTACTGATATATATATCTTCCTACTGTATTTTCCACTCCATGCATCTGATAAAGTGGGTTTTAGACCATGAAACCTTATGACCAAATAAATTTGTTAGTCTATAAGGTGCCACAAGTACTCCTTGTTGTTTTTGCTGATACAGACTAACACGGATACCACCCTGAAACCTGTTAAGAAAAGATAGCTCTACAGATTGAACTCCTCAATTGAATTCTAGGCCCAAGGTGCTAGAGCTTCTGATTTGTCCAGAGACAAAGCTGGTTCCTGTTGGACTGGTGGAGCTGTCAATACCGGTGGTTGAAAGCTCCTGCCTGTGGGTGGGAGAGGGAAGCATCCCCATCTTAACTCTTCCTTTTCCGGTGTCAAAATGTGTCTCAGGAGGACTGGTCCTGAAAGAAGAGATTGAAGATAGAGAAGGGTGAAGATATCCTTCAGGGAACTGTAGGTTTCAGTTAGTCCCAGAGCATAGGGTGTTCCAGTAATTAGGACTGACAGATATAGCACAACCATGGTCACAGGGGATGGCTGGTCCTTCCAGGTATGGGTGAGTACTGTCAAAGCATCTAACTGGGAACTCTTAGATGGTGGTTGTGGTGCTGATTCTTAGGCTTGAGTCAGAGCTGTCACCGGTACTGGTGGATCCTTTCTGCTCTGTGATTTATCCTCATGTTCAGAGTGTTTAAACAGGCTGAAATCCTTAGGACCCACATGCAAGGACTCACCTGACTGACCATTGGAGAAGGATCCCTTCTTTTGGAAGCAGACCTGGAAAGAGATCTAGCCTTGTGTTTGTAAGAGTGGCTCTTACTCTCATGAGAAGCCCCAGTTGATGATTCCTTAGGCTTGCTTAGCTCTGGCTTTCACTCCTGAACTTGTGTGCCGAGGGGTGCTGCTCATGGATTGAGGCAAGGGAGGGCTCCTGACCATTGCCACAAAATGTTTCCTTAGATAGAACTTTCACCCCTCATGGGTTAGGGGAGGGAAGGCATGGCAAATGCTGCACTTAGCTGAGATATGAAACCTCTCCCAGGCTATAGAGGCAGTGCCTGTGTTAGTCAGCCATGGATAAGGAGCTGGGGCAGGAGAGTCAGTTCTTAAGCCTGGGACTCTGGGCCTTGGCTTTGTCCACAGGGAGAGACTCCTCAAGGAGGGGAAAAGCTAAGCTACACTAATTAGTGTTTTAGTCTTACAGTATAAACACTAAAATACTAAAAACCATGTACAATATATTTACAGCTTCTGAAGAGGAAACATTGGAGGTATCTATGGACACAGAGGATTCCAACTCAGGCCATTTGGTGGTCACAGGGAACTAGAGAGGCATCTGTCCATACTGACCTTTATACCCTTGGTTCGAAGCACGAGGGGAACTGCGCAGATAATAGACACTACTTGTTAGAAATCTCTGATCTCAGGCATATAGGGACCAGCTCTTGAACATTAGCATGCTCCTGTGGTTTTACTAGTCACTCATCTTTTCCATGGGTGGAAAGATGGCAACAAAACCCACTTCTCCCACCATGCTTGAATCGAGCAACCTGCAGATGCTGAAATATGGAAAAAAAAATTCCAACAGAAAAAGTTTGATGAGTGCTGCTCAACCTTCCAGTTATGTCAGAAAGCACTGAAATAATGGTATGCACAGTAGCGTAGTCAAGCTAAGTAACATGCTGGGTGTACACACTGCTAAATTTGAGTTGTGTACCTTTCACTTCCCACTGTTGATATGCAAAATAGCCTCCCCTCCCCCCCCGTCCCGATGCCAGAGTTTTAACAGGAAAGGAATCACTGTTTCCAGGTTCACATAAGCAAGCCTTGACCGTTCCCTTTTGGCTTGGCTTCCAGTCTCAAAACACTTACATATAAGATGTCACCATCCTCCAAAGGTTTCAATACCTTCCCCCACTAAATTTTACTAGTCAGAGGAAGGGACATGTCCACTATATGCAGGATGCTGGCCAGGATCCCCAGCACATCCAGAACATCAATCTCAGTGAGAGCTGCCTAACAGAACTAGAGAAAGCCTTTGCATTTTCTCAAGATTCACTACCAGGAAAGCAGCCAGTTCAATGCAGAAGAACACACTCTTCACAGAAAAAAAAAAAACAGAGTCAATATGAGGTCTATCACTTGGAGCAGCATCTCTAACCTGCACTTTTCCCTTGCCATAGTGTTCATAAAGGAACTTTCCTTCAGCGCAGCCAGGACTTGTTCCACACAACATGGAACATAGGAAGCACACTCAGATTTTAGCATGATAGAACTGAACAACTATGTATCATTTATTCACTGGAAAGCCAGCAATAACTATAAATATTCAGAGGCAGACCACACTTATTTAATTTGTGCTGAAAATTAGTCTGGGATCCCAAAATCTAAAATATCAAATCTGACACATTTAATCTAAAACTAATTTTAATCCATGGACTTTCAAACATACCACATCAACAATGTTAATGTGAGTGTGAGTAGGGGGGGCAAGAGAAAAATTAAGTTCAACGTACATTAAAAGTGTTACAATACACAGAGCACATTGATCTCTGAAAAACACCTTGCTATTCACGTGTGAGAATCAGCAAACATCAAAATCATATTATGCCATGAGAGACTTTATAGCAAAGAATTACAAGATTAAACGGCCAGAGCAGGTGGGAAAAGTGGTGGAGCTTGAGGGAAGGATATTAGTACTAGGGGAGAAGGGCAGAGACTTCTAGAAGTAATGATAAGCTTGTAAGAGCTGTTAGAGTGGAGAGGCAGATGTGGGTGTAGGTAGGGCAGAAATCCTCCTGGGATCTGAAGAGCAGGAAGGAGTGGGAGTTTGTGCATGGCACATGTCCAGAACTGGAGCCATAATGGCATAAAATTTAAGAGGCATTTTTATTAGGCACATATAATTCCATCTGTTTTGATAATTACGTACATCTATTGAGCCTCGCTATGTTTTACGACTCCAAATTTATCCATCTATCCTTTCTTCCCTCAGAGTGCTCTTCACCATAATAGATTTACTGCTCAACAGACAACTGTCTACCCACAGTAAATGTGAACATAAAGCTACTGAAATGGTGGAAAATGTTAGTATTCAAATGAATCAAATAAGGGCACACAAGCACACCTCCTCAAATTGAAGTTTTTCCATAAACTGTGGTCTTACAACATTTTGGAAGGGAAAAAGATGTTAACAAGCTTCTCCCCACACAGTACTGATAAAATTACAACCAAAAGTAAGTAACCTGGAGCCCCATTGGTTTCTGTTTTATCACAAAAACATTTTCAAAATGCGGCACTGTAGGAAGTGTCTGAAAGTTGTGCTGCTTTAAACTATGCTAGTATAGCCATCCAATCCCTCTAGTGTGGACGCAGCTATATTGGTACAGCCTATTCACATACATAAGGAAAACAAGTATCCGCACTAGGGCTTGTACCAGTATAGCTATTTTAGTATAAAAAAATCACACCCCTAAAGGAACTGGTAAAGCTTTTCAGCATCGACCAAGCCTTAGGATAGTCAATGGGGTAAGAAGTTTAATTTTAAAGATTCTACAGCTATTATACATTAAAAAAACCAAAACCTATACAAGATTTACCATAAAATAAGACTTTTAGGGTATATTTACACTGCAACTAAAAACCTGCGGCTGGCCTGTGCCAGCTGACTCGGGCTCCCGGGGCTTGGGCTACAGGACTGTTTCATTGCAGTGTAGACTCTCAGGTTTGGGCTGCAGCCCAAGCTCTGGGACCCTCCCACCTTGCAGGGTCTTGGAGCATGGGCTCCAGCCTGTGCCTGGAATTCTACACAGTAATGAGACAGCCCCACAGCCCAGGCCCCATGAGCCCATCGGCTGGCACAGGCCAGCCGCGGGTTTTTATTTGCAGTGTAGACATACCCTGAAATGGAATTTAGGATTAGAGTCTGAGAATGAGTCAGCTAGCACGTTTGGTGCCAAAAACTTGCAGAATACTCACTTGATGATGATCCTGCCCATCTTTGCTTTTTCCTCTATTTCTAGTGGCATAAAACTGAATAGTTTGGGTTTGTTCAATACCAATGTCAGGGCACCACGGGCAGAAGTATTTGTCAAACTGCTGCTGCCTCAATGAAGGAGACATTTACTCATTTTGGCTAAACTCACGCTACTTAAGCCTAGGTCACTGTAGAATCCAAATCCCACCCCCCAGTGCATCTTCACCAATTGTAGCTCTAGTGTAAGCCACCTTCTGGTGTTTCATGGTAGGTCCACCCAGGAAAAAAAAATCCTCCATAGTAGCAAGTCTCACAGCTTGGGGCGACCAGTTTAGGCTCATGCTATGGAGCTAAAACTTAGTAGATATGACGTTTGGCCTCAGGCTGCAGCCCAGACTCTGGGACCTTCCCCCAGCCCGGTTTTGGAGGCTAGGCTCCAGCCCGAGCCAGAATGTCAACACTATTTTTAGCCCTGTAGGTCAAGCCCAAGTCAGTTAACCCAGGCTCTCAGACACACTGCTGTGGGGGATTTTTTTGCTGGGTACATGTACTCTTAGTGTTTTCTAAAAAAACAAAAAAAAATGAGGTGTCCTTGTGGCACTTTAGAGACAAATTTGTTTGTCTCTAAGGTGCCACAAGGACTCCTTGTTGTATTTGCTGATACAGATTAACACGGCTACCGCTCTGAAACGTGTTTTCTAAATGTGTTCTCAGCAGGTTAGATCAGCATTTCTCAAACTGGGGGTCCCGACCCAAAAGGGGGTTGTAAGGCTATTGCAGGGGGGCTCGCGAGATGGTACGGTATTGCCACCCTTACTTCTGCACTGCTGCTTGCAGTGGCACTGCCTTCAGAGCTGGGTAGCCGGAGAGTGGCGACTACAGGCCGACCACCCAGCTCCAAAAGCAGTGCTGCCCCAGCAGCAGCGCAGAAGTAAGGGTGGCATAGTACGGTATTGCTGTACCCTCCCCACCGCCTTCCCCTGGGCAGTGTCCTCTATTTGGGAACTTGAAATATTTCCTCACTTTTTGAAAGGCTTCAGCGCCTTTGGCTGCAGGGGTAATGACTACATGCTTAATTTAGTGCTTCTGTGAGGATATACAGTAATTTACTATCTTTTTTTTTGGGGGTGGGTGGGGAGGTTGTCACAGTCTGAAATATTTTCAAGGGGGGCCCAGCAAAAAAACGTCTGAGAACCCCCTAGGTTAGATGAAGGGCTTGTTCACACTGCAAAGTTACATTGTGTTTGAACACATTAACTAAGGACGTGTCTACATGGGACATTAGTGAACAGCAAGCCATGGTGTGAATCTATAGCACACTAGGTTGCTGTGCAGTACCATCCCATGTGAACACTAGCACCGTGCACTCAAAGTACCAGAGTGCACTCTGGCTCTTACTACTTGTAAAGTACAGTAAGTCCAAGAGCACACGGGTACTTTCAGAGCACCGTAGCAGTGTCCACATGGGATGTTACTAAGGAGCAAGCTAGCTCGTTGCAGATGCATACCCTGCTTTGCTGTGCAGTAACATCCTGTGCAGACAATCCTAACAGGATACTAAGCACACAAATGTAGAGACAAGGATGTGCCATGTTTAACACAGTCAGCCAGTCGCAGTTAACCATAAAACAGTCCTTGTCAGCGCAGAGTGCAAATTCATAGATACTAATGCCAGCATGGGCCATTGTCATCATCTACTCTGACCTGCTGCACAGCACAGGCTATAAAACTGCCCCCAAAACAACATCTAGAGCAGATCTTGTAGAAAAAATATTGGATGTTTAAATATTGTCAGTGATGGAGAATCCACCATGACTGTTGGCAAACTGCTCCAAAGATTAATTACTCTCACTGTTCAAATGTATGCTTTATTTCCACTCTGAATTTGTCTAGCTTCAACTTCCAGCTATTGGATCATGTTCTACCTTTTTTTGCTAGACTGCAGAGCCCATTATTAAATATTTGTTCCCTATATAAGTACTATTAATCAGGTCACTCCATAATCTCTTCGTTAAACTAAATAGGTTGAGCTCCCGGAGTTTATCATTATGAGGCATGTTTTCTTAACCTTTAATCATTCTTGTGGCTTTTCTCTGAACCTTCTTAATTTATTAACAGCCTTCCTGAACTGTGGGCACCAGAACTGGACACAATATTCCAGCAGTGGTCAGGCCAGTGCCAATCCAGAGGTAAAAACCTCTCTACTACTCAAGATTCCCATTTATGCATCCCTAGCTTTTTGGCCACAGTGTCACACTGCGAGTTCACGTTCAGTGGATTATCTACCATGGCTTCCAAATCTTTTTCAGAATCACTGGTTCCGAGGATAGAGTCCCCCATTGGGTAAGTATGGCCTACATTCTTCAATCCCTGATGAATACATTTAGCTATATTAAAATACATAGTTTACTTGTGAGCAGCTTACCAAGAGCTCTAGATTGCTCTGAAGCAGTGACCTGTCCTCTTCCGTATTTACCATGCCAATAATTATTTGGCTAACACAATAAGCTTTCCTAGTGTAAAGAAGCCTATGCTGTTTAAAATACCAGAAGCTGGTCTACAATGGCACCCCAAATGTTTCTCCCTCTGTGAGAGCTGCCATTAGTGGTGGCAATAGGGGAAATGGAAAGAAAAGAAAAACAGACATTCAGGTGTCAGCCTAGCAAACAGCATCCAATGGCAGTTAGAAAGTGCTATTCTACCACTTGAGAGAAGTCACTGGGAGTTCAGTGCTCTAAAGGCTCTTTAATATACAACACATGCTAAAACACTAAGACTTGCTGGGTAACCCAGTATCTATTTTGTTAACATTAAACTTGATTCTTGCAACTGGTAAATACTAAATGCAGCCGATTCATATGCTGGACTAAAAGAAATAAAAGGACTTCAATTATTTTTGAAGGTGTTTTGTTTTTTTAAACCTGGAGGGCAGAGTATCCAAAACATTTTTTTCCCCCATCGAATAAAGTAGCCAAACAGTGTAACTGAGGTAGTGCCTTAAACAGTTTTCTAGACTGAGAAAGTCATGTACCAGGACACTAAGTTTCAATCCAAATTTGAAGCCCAAAATATTATGGGACAGTCATAAATCCCCAAAAGGGGGTTGCAATGGAAGCATTCATAAAAAGATCAACGTACATTGGGACAAGCATCACTCCTACATTAACTGTTTCCTAATGAAGGCGTGCAATTGTTTGCTCATCTCTTTAAATTGTGAAGACATTTTTACGAGGCTTAATCTTTACACCATGGTTTATAAACTCTCATTTCAAATCTATTCACAGCAGAGAAACATCCATAATATAAAGCAATGTTGAAGCAACATACTCTCCACAAATGTGAGCAAAAACCAAGGTAGTGACCGATAAATTTAACCGTTTAATTTAAAAAAAATTTAACTGTTTAATTTAAAAAAAAATCAAGAATTCAACAGTGCCTAAATCTTTATTTTTCATAACCTACATATTTTTCAAATTAGACAGTTTTACATTTTATGACACAAAAGGAAACTTAAATTACCAATAGTTTACATGTAAGCTTGATTCCAGTCTTAATGGAAGAAGTAGAACAAAAACAAAAACCCTCAAAAAAGCTTCCATATTACACTTCTATGTCATGAATTGGCAGCTGTTAGCTCTCCTTGAAAGTCTTCGATTGTCTGCTGCTATTAGTGTAATAGGTTACAAAGCACATAAAAATCCCTAAAGTTGCTAGCTGAAGGAGATATAGAGATAGGTATGCACCATTACAGTCAGCTGTTGCTTGTGATACACTGCATCGCACCCACAAAGGGCCTTTCCATATTAACTGCTGAATCTTCAGAAGATAATGCAGCAACATAAAAGTTTGCCACTTTCCACTGATTTCTAAGTGGCAAATTATGAAGTCATGGTGGGGACTGATCTGAAATGAAATTCACATTAAGTCTCAAAAGCAACCTTTGTTTCAAATACATTCCTGGAACAAGAGTCTCAGATCCTGTGTTAACTTGTTTTATACTTCCAAATGAAAAGCATCACCACACAATCCTACAAGTTAAAATGCCAATTTTAATTACTTTATCTCTGAACCTGTAACTCAGATACTGCTTTCTGGGAGGATTTTTCCTTTTAACTTTTTAAAAGCCACATGTTAACAGCTATAGGAACCATAGCAACAGTCTGCATGCAACATCACAACTTTCTACTCTGAAAGTCCATTTTGTCACCAAGTGGAAAAATCTCAAAGTAAATGCAGCAAAGGTAAGTTTTTGTATATTATATACAGCTACTTGGCAGGTCACTTTTGCTTATTTTTAAAAAGCTATAAAACCACATCAGAGCAAGGTTTAAACTCCTGTTGCAACAGACTGTTGCTGGGTAAGCAGTAATTACAGTGTATTGACCTAGTACAAATGGCAGCAGAATACATTATAACAGCACAACACAATCCGCTGGTCTCAATATATTACCTTAAGTCCCAGTTGGCTATTATGAATAGCTGTACACTGTTGCTGTAAGTGACCATTCTGTATTGTTTGCAGCTGTTGAGGTTCACACTTTCAACAAGCAAACAACAAATCTCACAGCTGGCCTAAACCATATACAAGTCTAGCTGCCATTTTCACTGCCCACTGGGGAAAGGATAAGAATATTAAAATCCAATGACAGAACTGGTTTCTAAATTTTGGTGATGTTCGCTGTTGTCAGAGTCCTATCTCCTCCAAAAGAATTCAAAGTGTGCTTTTTAACAAAGGAACCAACAAATCTCATCTTGCCCATTTTAATCAACTCTGTGGTACACAGCAGGCTGGGTTTAAAAGGTCAAGTCATTACCATCAGATATCCGCAGTATAAAAATTGCTAAGAAATTAACTGCTACTTTTTTTTCCCCCTTCTTTTTTTTTTTTAAACACACAGCCATATTCAAGTTCATTATCCATCTATGCAAGCATGGACACTCTCTCTCTGGAAGAGGTGGTCAAATAAGCTTCAGGGTTTTTTTTTCTTGGTTATTTGAACTATTATCCCAATGAATTTATTTGATTTTATGACTGGGATCTTTAAAATTTCAGCTGAACTGCTAGACTGCCAGAATTGACTATTTACGTTATGTTCTGGAACACCTATTGGTTAAAATGCACACTTTTAGAGAGACTTATGAAAACGTTTGAGGGCTTTGAAATAAGACTTTCTTTCCATTTCCCTTTTGCAGTGAAGAGGCAGAGTCAGTTCAGCACACCAGAATAAAATAAAAAAACAAACAAAAAACAACAAATTAAAGTAAGATTCAAACCACAACATTTAGTTTATCTACATCCAGCTCAACAGCAACATTTATAATATATCAATAATTTTTATCAGATTTTTTTTTCTTTAGGGTACCTTTTTATATGTTCTGATTATTTACAACTGTACAAGCAAAGCACACACTTCCAAGTGCACATATTTAATACAGTATTGACTATTTGCATTTACAGATTTTTCAACAATCTGAAAAAGATCAACTGTTTACGATCTTTAAGGTATATTACAAAACCTGCTGCTAGTTCCTGTACTACAGTATGTTTACCCAGTAAGACCAGTGACAATAGATACATACTGTAACTGAGTAATCCTGTAATTAACTCATGCTAACCCTTAAGGGGGGTCAGACTTCATTAACTCGAAGCTGTCTTATACAAAAGTTAAGGCAAAGTCATTTTCAAGTTTAAATAAAATTCAAGTCTTTAAATATTGGATGGAAAGAATTTTTAAAAAATCAGTTGTTTAAACAAACATTTTTGTGGAATAAACTGTACTGTTATATTCAGCAGGAAAGAGGTTTATCTGAACTGCCTGCTATTTAAACACTTAAAGAAAATTTTTAGGCATTTTAAAACAAAAATAATTTATATTCAACTTTATTAGAAGCTTGCTAATTTAGTGCATCCTTGTCCTTCAGAAAGCGCATCACTTCTAAAGTAAATATACGTGTGAGAAACCTCATCCCAGAGGTAAATAGCAGGGATCTCTTCCTCCACCACAAAAAACAAATACCATTATCTCAATGTTTGAAAAATTTAAATCCACATGCCAATGCTTGTAGTTACAGGAAGACGTCAACACTAGGCTGACTAAGATATGAACTCTTTCAAAGAGCACTTGGGGCCAAGTTAAAAAAAGTCTACACTGAGCACAGGGATAAACTAGAAAGTACAGTAATGACTCTAGTTAATTCCATCCTGGTGAGGGGGAAGTTTAGATCATCACAAGAACACTATTGTGCTTTCTTGTGATAACAGCCGTTAGCAGGCTTCACCACTATACAAGCTCACAACCTCACAATTTTTTTCTATTCACAATGTGCTTTGTATTTCGAAATGATAGTATTCATTTTATTCTGGAGTGAGAAGCTGGTTACTTGCTTGCAGTACATCAGAACACAAATATTTTAGAACATCTCTATTGGTGCTGTCTGGAGGACTTAATTTTTTTTTCTTTTTTGCAAAAGTCATCAAAAAGGATTAGTTTTAAAAAAATGCTATAATCAATTATTAGTTTAACCTAAAAGTGCAAGTTTATTAACTGATATTTGGAACAGCAGCTCAATAAAAAAATCCTCAAGGTCATATTCATACTACTTTTGTACGATATACTTTTTTTCCCCACACTCTACGCTAGCTGCTATTATCACTCTTTTGGACATTTTAGAGATATAGTTACTTGCAGACCAGTTTATTAAAAAATTGCAGCAGCACAGTTCAGGAATACTCACTGTATTGAGCTTGGATTCACAATGCCACAAGGAGACTTCATAAAAAAATTGATTTTTTAAGAGAACACATTTTCCATCTTGAAAATAATCAGACTAAGCATCACCTCCAGTTAAGCACCAGCCTAAATATAAGGTTTAGATCAATTAAATCCTGGAAAAATAGAACGTTTGCTCAAGAGGGTAAAAAATTATTTCATAGAAGGAAAAACTTGCAGGCATTTTATATGCCTAGCAGCACTGCAAGCTCCCTAACCAGCAACTCATTCTCTGTACTCCGAGTGGGAACATGGGTTTTAATTTGTGGGAAGTAGAACTCTTTTCAACCCCCTCCCAAGCATTAGTTTCACTGAGGAGATTTTGGGGGGGTGTTCTGTTCTTTATTTAAACGTTTCCCAATGGCTGGAGGGGGCGATCTGCGCCCTGACTGTCTCCTCTGGTCTTTGGGCTGTCCTGGATTTGACTTTGTGGGAGGGGGTTCTCTGTTTTTCTCTATTGTTTCTGTGGGCTTTCTTTCATCTTTCCCACAAGCTACAGTGTTTGGCTTCTGTTCTTTCTGGGGCTGCAACGTAGGTGGATCCTTAGTTGTTCTCTGGCAAATCTCTGCATAACTAGGTTTTCGTAGTTCCTGTGAAATGGAAGATAAACAAAAGACACCGAAGTTAAAACAGTATTAGTCTTCATTGTGACTATGTAGCACAGAAATTATGCATGATAATATATGCAACTACAGGGAAGATTTAGCACAATTTAGCATGTGATGTTCATGCAAGTAGCATTACAGCCAAGACTGGCTGGAAGCAAGAGACAAATCTTCAAGTAATAGGTTTATCGCTGAATAGCAGTGTATAACCTCCCATCTGGACCTGAACAAGGTGGGAACAGGGGTAAAGAATTATCTCCTTTTAAAGTTTAACAGATATATTTGCTAATACTAAGACTGCCTACTTTGGAAAAACAGTTACCTACCTTTCACAACTTATTCTTTGAGATGTGTTGCTCATGTTCATTCCATGTTAGGTGTGTGCGCGCCCACATGCATGGTTGTCGGAAATTTTCCCCTTAGCGGTATCCATAAGGCCGCCTCTGGTGCCCCCTCTAGTCCCACGCTCCTGTGCCAGTATATTGGGTGCCGCCAGCTCCGCACCCTCTCAGTTCCTTCTTGCTGTCAATGCAGACAGCGGGGAAGGAGGGCGGGTCATGGAATGGATATGAGCAACACATCTCAAAGAACAGTTACAAAAGGTAGGTAACTGTTTTTTCTTCAAGTGCTTGCTCACGTTGATTCCATGTTAAGTGCCTCACAAGCAGTATCCATGGAGGTGGGCTCGCAGTTCATGGTCGTGTGGCTTGCAACACTGCTTTGCCAAAGCTGGCGCCGTCCCAGGCTTGCTGGGTGATGGTGTGGTTGGATGCGAAGGTATGGGCCTAAGACCAGGTAACTGCTCTGCAGATATCTTGAATCGGTACCTGCACAAAGGAAGTTGCTGAAGAAACTTGTGCTCTAGTGGAATGGGCAGTCATGATAGCCAGTGGTGACACCCCCACTTGTTCATAGCAGAACCTGATGCAGGCGGTTATCCACAAGGAGATCCTCTGAGAGGAAAAGGGGAGGCCCTTCATTCTGTCTACCTTGGTGATGAAAAGCTGCATCAACTTACAGAAGGGTTTAGTTCTCTTGATGTAGAAGGCTAAAGCCCATCTAACGTCCAAACAGAATAACCGTTAGACTGGTGAGACTTTGGAAAGAAAACCAGTAGGAAGATGTCCTTGTTACTGCGGAACTGCGACACCACCTTTGGTAAGAATGCTGGATGGGGGTGTAGCTGGACTTTATCCTTATAGAAAACTGAAGGGGTGTTCTGACATGAAACCTCATTCTGTATAACTGTCAGGCCAAAGTGATCGCTACCAGGAAGGTGACCTTCCACAAGAAAAGCAGCAGAGAGCAGGATGGCAATGGCTCGAAGTGGGGACCCAGGAGCCGAGAGAGAACCAGATTCAAGTCCCACGGAAGGACTGTATTGCGGACCTGAGGGTAGAGCCTCTCCAAGCCTTTCAAGAACCTGAGCATCATTTCGTGAGAGAAGAACGATCTGCCCTGGATCGGAGGATGAAAAACTGAGATAGCTGCCAAATGCACCCTGATTGATGAAAGGGCCAGCCCTGGAGTTTGAAGTGAAGCAGGTAGTCCAGGCTGGATTGAAGTGAGGACTTTGAGGGGGAAGACAACAGGTAAAGCATTTCCACTTGGCCAGGTAGATCGTCCTGGTGGAGGGCTTCCTGCTACCCAGCAGGATGTTCTGCACTTGAACTGAGCAGGCCCATTCCTCAGCATACAGCCAGGCAGAAGCCACATTGTCAGACAAAGGGACACCAGGTTTGGGTGGTGCAGATGGTCCTGGTTCCGCGAGAGTAGATCCGTTTGGAGCGGGAATTCAAGCAGGGTTGCTATGGAGAGATCCACACGCATGCCGAACCAATGCTGTCGAGGCCAGGGTGGAGCCATCATGATTTTTGTCTCTCGATCTTCAAGAGGACCTTGTACAGCAGGGGTATTGACAGGAAAGTGTATAGAAGTGTCTGTCTATGGGAGCAGAAAGGTGTCTGACAGGGAGCCTCTGTCGAGCCTGTCAATTTAACAAAACTGCTGACATTTCCTGTTCAGTCTGGATGCAAACAGATCCACCTGGGGAGTCCCCCAACTCTGGAAGATTGCACTGACCACCTGTGGGTAGAGTGACCACGTGAGGCAAGACAAGAAGAACCTGCTGAGGAGATCTGCCAGCGAATTCCTGGCCCCCGGGAACTACAAAGCCACAAGATGAATGGCGTGCTGCACAAAAGTCCCATAACTGGAGAGCCTCTTGGCACGGTACTGATAAGCGAGCTCCACCTTGTTTGTTGATGTAGAACATTGAGGCGGTATTGTCTGTCAGGATTTGAACAACTCTGCCCATCAGGTAGGGAAAAAATGCCTGGCAGGCAAAGTGTATCACCCTGAGTTCCCTGACATTTATACAGAGGGAACAATCCTCCTATGACCAGAGACCCTGTGCGTGGAGACCATCATGGTAGGCTCCCCACCCCAGATCTGACGCGTCAGAGACCAACATCACTGATAGAGATGAGGCTGTGAAGGGAATCCTTTCCAACACAAATCAAGGGTCTGTCCATCAAGCCAGGGATGACAGGATGTGCGATGGAACTGTGACCAGTAGGTCCAAATCATGTTTGCTGGGAGCTTAGACTGATGCCAGCCACATCTGCAGGGGTCTAAGGCGTAGACGCGCATGTCGGACCAAGTAAGTACATGCTGCCATGTGGCCCAGCAGCTTGAGGCATACCCGGGCGCTTGTGAACAGGTGGGGCTCTTAAACATGTGATGAAGTCCAACATGGCTCAGAACTGGGACTCCAGCAGAAAGGCCCTGGCCTGGGTAGAATCAAGTACTGGCTCCTTTGAATTCTGTTCACTGAACCGGGGCCAGGATTGATTACTGCTCATTCATAAGTAGACCTAGCTCCTGACAGGTGGCCCACACCAGATTAAGGCTGCGCTAAACCTGGGCTCATGACGTGCCTCTGACAAGTCAGTTGTCAAAGTACTGGTAGATCAGCACCCCTCAATGCCCCAGGTAAGCGGCCACTACTGCCATACACTTTGTGAAGGCCCTCAGAGCAGACGAAAGGCCCAAGGGCAGTGCTGTGAACTGGTAATGGCACTGGCCCACTATGAATCGGAGGAATCTCATGTGACCATGGAAAATAAAAATATGGAAATAGGCGTCCTTTAAGTCTAGGGATACCAGTATCCTGGATCCAGACAGGGGATGATGGAGGTCAGTTAGACCATGCGGAACTTCAACTTCTTGAGGTATTTGTTGAGGCGACGCAGGTCTAGGATGGGTCTGAGGCCCCGCTTGGCCTTTGGGATTAGAAAATAGCGGGAATAAAACCCCTTTCCCCTCATATCTTGAAGAATTTCCTCTACAGCCCCTACCCATAGGAGGGTTTCCACCTCCTGGATGAGAAGTCTCTTGTGAGAAGGGTCCCTGAAGAAGGCTAGGGGATGGAGGGAGAGGTGGAGGAGAACTTCAGGGTGTAATCAGATGTTATGGTGTTGAGCACCCAATGGTCTGAGATAATTTGGGACCATGCAGAAAGGACCAGGGACACCCAGTGCAAAAATAAAAGGGGGATTGGATCAGGGTTAGTCTGGTGTGCTGCCCTGGGGCACACCCTCAAAATGTTTGCCATGGGCCACCTGAGCGGCGGGCGGGGTCCAACTGCGGGGTCAAGGAGAATGGGGAAAATAGGCGGTATTAAAAAAGTCTCGGTCTTTCCTTCTATAGGACCTTTGTCGAGGTGGACCCGAGTATCTGGGTGGCAGCCGGAAGTGCCTCCCTGATGTCGGAAGTTCTTAGAGCCCAAAGGAGCGCAGGGTGGCCCTCGAGTCCTTCAGCCCATGCAGCCTGGTGTCCGTCTGCTGTGAAAACAGGGCATTGCTCCTCAATGGGAGGTCCTGGATGGACAGCTGAACCTTGTTCAGGAGCCCTGAGGACTGCAGCCATGAACTGCGTCACATGGAGACAGCAGATCCATCAATGGCGCTGCCAAATCGGCTGCATCTAACGCTGCTTGAAGAGAGGCCTTGGCCACTGCCTTGCCCTCTTCCAAGATGGCCAAGAACTCTTGTCTTGACACCTGGGCAGAGTCCCTTAACTTGGCCATTGAATGCCAAGTGTTCTAATTGTATCGCCCCAGCAATGCTTGCTGATTGGTGATACGTAGCTGCAGACTGGCAGTAGAATACACTTTTCTACCAAAAAGGTCAAGTTTCTTAGGGTCTTTGTTTTTAGGGGTTGCACTAGATTGCCCATGTGTCCTGTTTGTTCGCAGATGAGACCACCAGTGACCATGGGGGTGTGTGGGTGGGAGTACATGTATTCAAAGCCTTGGGCAGGGACATTTTTTTTTCCCTCTGCCCTTTTAAATGTTGGGGGCAAAGTGGCTGGCATTTGCCACAGTGCTTTGACAAGTTTTAAACTACATACAAGGAAAAAACTTGAAGAATCCAAGAACAAATATCACTAGGGAACTTGCAAGAGCAAGGAGCATTCCAACAACCGTCATAGGCAGTAAGAATGAACTAAGAGGGTGTGGGGCTGGCGGCATCCAATATACTGGTGCAGGAGCATGAGACTCCAGGAGGCGCCAAAACTGTTCCTCTGAATACCACTAATGGAAAAATTTCCAACCACCTCGCATGTGCATGCACCTAACATGGAACTGACACGGGCAAGCACTCTAAGAACTTTCCACTTAACCGGTTCTCTCCCCTCTTCTCAGATTACGATGGAAAAGGGTAGCAGAACCAAGAAAGAAGGGAGTTTGGAAAAATGTTATTCATTAAAAGACAAAAAAAATTGCCAAATCAGATATCTAAATATGGAGGAGGAGAAGGTCACAACAGTGAGGTCAACTTAGCATATTGCCCAAAGCAGAAAGGACAAATCGATGAATCAAAAGAAAACATGGATACTTGCGTACAGCACCACAGACATAGCAAAAAAGCAGTTAAATATTTGAAGCTAACCATACTGTTTGAGTCATTGACATGCCATCCAATTGTTGACAAGACTCAAAAGTCATCAGATGATGGTTGGGAGTTCTGGATAAAAAGTAAATAAGTTTGGGACTGGAACAGTGCCCCACGCAATGTTGCCTCTAAGGGTATGTCTACACTGCAATATAAGCCCAGGGTTTAAACTCAGGCTCAAACTTAACCCCTACTTCCATCTACACATAAATCCTGCTGATCCAGTGCTTAGATCCAGGTTCCCAGGACCCCCTGGGAGTAGAGGATTCAAGCCTGAGTCAAGCCAGAACCCAGGGTTCAAGCCCTAATGCTTTGCAATGCAGATGCAGCCCCACCAGCTTTATGCTCTGGGAGACGCAAAAGTATCCCACGGGCTAACTTTTTGTCCTCTGGACTGTCAAGTTTGGTGGACGGTCAAGTTTACACACTGCAACATGAACAAAGGACCAGAGCGGGCACCTTTTGGGAGGGTGCTAGGAAGTCTGAGATATGGGTGGTTGGACTCAGGCCTGCATAATGCAATGTAGATGCTAGAGCCCCAGATTGGGGTCCAGGTTTCAATAATTAGTAACCGGAGGTTACAAATGAGTGGAGATGCTCTAGCCCTAGGTTAACAAACCCAGGGTCTGAACTTGAGTTCTACGAACCCTGGGCTTTCATTGCAATGTAGACATTATTTACACATGTGCTTAAGGGTTTTAGTACACAGACTCTGCCAACACAGACAAGCGTCCCCTTTTGTGATCAATAAAGTTCACCATTACACACCTTGCTGTGCCTGGAGTACATAGGCAGTGCAGTGCAGGTTTCAGTCTCCCTGATAAACATATTAAGGTCTGAGCGACCTCCAAAAACTCCACAAAGGTTTGGTGGGATAACGGATAGAGGTAATGTTGGGAGATCTGGGGAAGTAACAGAGAGGAAGGAGAGGCAGGAGGGAGGGGATGGAGTGAAACCAAACTATGGGGAAGTGGGTTAGCAAATCACGAGAAGAGGAAATGTGTTAGTTAAATGGTGCTCCCAGATCAAAACTCTCCACTATGAACATAAACTGATGACAATTGCATAAACCGATGTTTTCCCTCCTTCCCAACTCCAAAATTGCATTTACTGGTGCTCAGGGGAAAAAAAGTCACTCCACCTATGACTAACTGTTCGTTCTAATTCTTCAGTGAGCTGAATTTTAATCATGGAAATGCAAAAATACTCTTGCCATTTTTTCTGCAAGATGTTATACAGCTATATTATTGCAAGTAATCAGAAGAGACTTGAGGCAAGAGTAAAGATGCTGGGCTCACAGCTGTAAGTACCAATGGACAAACAATGGAAACGCTGTACTGTTAATACATCATCAAGTGATAACACTTACAAAAGATAGCTAATATGATCACTTACTATGGCAGCCCCATTGACTTGTACTGATTTACATGCAGTACTGAGCGTGGAAGAAAGTCTTTCCATACTTTGTGTCTCTCTCTGCTGCTTATCGACAACCTTGGAGTCACTGCAAGCACATATCAGAAAGTGAATCTCAAAAAGCTATCTTCACATTTGGAACTTGAAAAGTCAACATGTGACCAGATTACACATCTAAGAGTATTTTTAAAATCAGACTGATTTAGACTGCAAGAAAGTTACAGCTATATGTGAACTGACATCTATAACAACGTTTTAAACATTAATTTGCGATATATTTTAAACCCTACCTTTTTAAAAAGTATATTACCCTTTAATACATGACTTAAAATAAGGAACATGTTACAAATTCTAAATTAAGTTAATATTTGTTTGAAACTAGAGATGGACCAGGACATCAAAGCTCACATTTTATCTTGCTACAATCTTATTTTCTGATTCTGAAGTCTCCAGTAAAACAGGTTGTGGCACACAGTACTTGGAAACAATTCTATTATTGTATGCACAAAGTGATATTAAATATTGCTGTGGGAGTTAGTCTATGAACTCCTTTGTTCTGTAAGTGGGGGTGTCTACAATGTAATGTGAGCCCAGGGTTTGAACTCAGACTCAAGCTTAATCCCCTTTGGTCTACACACAAATTACACTAACGTAGGGCTCAGACCCAGGGTCTCAAGACCCCATGGGAGTGCAAGGTTCAAGCCTGAGTCAAGCCAGGACTCACGGTTCAAACCCTATTGCTTTGCAATGTAGACATAGCCCCACTGGACTCCTGGCTCTGGGAGTCTGCCAAAAGCAACCTACAATCCCATGGGCTGACTTTCTTTGTCCTCTGTATAGTCAAGCTTGATGAAAAACGGTTACCTACCTTCCGTAACTTGTTCTTTGAGATGTGTTGCTCATGTCCATTCCATTTTAGGTGTGCGTGCGCCCATGTGCACAGTTGTCTGAGATTTCTGCCTTAGCGGTATCCATAGGGCTGGCTGTGGCGCCCCCTGAAGTGGCGCTCCCATGCGGAGGTATATCAGGCGCCGCCGGCTTGCACCCTCTCAGTTCCTTCTTGCTGGCAACTCTGACAGAAGGGTAGGAGAGCAAGTAATGGAATGAACACAAGCAACACATCTCGAAGAACAGTTACGAAAGGCAGGTAAGCATTTTTTCTACAAGTGCTTGCTCATGTCGATTCCATGTTAGGTCACTCACTAGCAGTATCCACGGAGGTGGGCTTGGAGTTCACAGCTTAGCGGCTTGCAGTACTTCCCTACTGAAGCTAGCATCGTCCCAGGCCTGCTGGGAAAGAGCACAGTGGGACGTAAAAGTGTGGATGGATGACCAGGTGGCTGCCCTACAGATGCCCTGGATAGGCAGCCAAGGAGGCCTGCGCCCTGGTAGAGTTGGTGGTGACAATCACCGGGTGTGGCACCTTTGCTTGGTTGTAGCAGAAGCAAATGCAGGCAGTGATCCAAGAAGAAATTCTTTGAGTGGATATTGGGTAACATTTCATCCTGTCTGCCACAGCGATGAACAACTGTGTCGACTTACAGAATGACTTGGTCCTATCCACGTAGGAGGCCAGAGCCTTCCTGACATCCAGGGTGTGTAGTCTGTGCTCCTCTTCTGACTTATGCAGCTTGGAAATAAGACCGGTAAGTAAATGTCCTGGCTCGAATGAAACAGACTACTTTAGGAAGAAAAGCCAGGTGCGGCCTTAGCTGGACCCTGTCCTTCTAGAAGGTCATGTACGGTGGCTCTGAGGTGAGCACCTGAACCTCAGATACCGGGAGGGCTGACGTCATCGCAACCAGGAATGAGACCTTTCAGGAGAAAACAGGAAGCCAGGGGCTCAAAGGGAGGATCTGTGAGCTGAGACAGCACCAGATACAAGTCCCACTGAGGGACGGGATCTCTGACTTGCGGGTAGAGGCCACTCCAGGCCCTTAAGGAATCTGGCCGTGATATCCTAAGCAAAAACAGACTTACCCTGCAATGGCAGGTGAAAGGCTGAGATAGCTGCTAGATGGACCTTGATCGTTGAGAGGGACAAGCCCTGGAGCTTGAGACGCAGGAGGTAGTCCAGAATAAGCTTCAGCGAAGCCCACTCAGGATGAACATCTTTGTCCACAATTCAACAGGTGAAGTCTCTCTATTTGGCCATATAGGTTGCGCTGGTGGAGGACTTCCTGCTTCCCAAACAGAACGCACTGAATCTCCGCCAAGCGCTGCTGCTCCTGTGTGTTTAACAATGCAGTCGCCAAGCCATCAAATATAGTGTCGCCAGGTTGGGGTGCAGAAGACTGCCACGGTTCTGGGACAACAGGTCCAACCTGAATGGTAGCTGGAATGGGGTTGCTACCAAGAGGCCCAGCAGGATGCGGAACCAGTGTTGGTATGGCCACGCTGATGCTATGAGGATGATCCTCTCCCTGTCCTGTTTGATCTACATGAGGACCCTGGGCAGCAACAGTACAGGAGGGAAGGCATACATCAGATCCCCCGACCATGGGAGCAGAAAGGCATAAGACAGGGCTCCTCCTCCAATCGAGCTGAAGACGGGGCACTTCCTGTTCTGCCTGGACGCGAACAAGTCCACCGGGGAGTTCCCCGCCTGCGGAAGATGGAGCTGACCACCTCTGGATGAAGGGACTACTTGTGGAGAGATGAGAACGTCCTGCTGAGGCAATCTGCCAACATGTTCTTGGACCCTGAAAGGTGAGCAGTTACGAGATGGATATTGTACTGTAGACAGAAGTCCCAGAGACAGATGGCTTCCTGGCAAAGGGCCGATGACCTGGCTCTGCCCTGCTTGTTGATACAGAAAACTGTAGCCGTGTTGTTTGTCAGGACCTGGACCACCCTGTCTTGTATACAAAGGTAGAAAGACCCTGAGTTCCCTGACATTGATATGAAGGGAACGACCGAGACTGGACCAATGGCCTTGAATGTTGAGAGCGCCCAGGTGGGCTCCCCAGCCCAGGTCTGAGGTATCGGAGACAAGGGTCACCAATGAGGCCGGGGCCATGAAGGGAACACTTTCCAACACCGATGAGGGACACCAGTACACTGTCTGGAATCCTGACCACCTGGTCCCTGCTGTGCCGGTTGGGGACACAGACTGACACCAGCCACACCTGGAGAGGTCTGAGGGGGAGTCGTGCGTGCCAGACCATGTAAGTACACGCTGCAACGTGGCCCAGCAGCCTCAGGCACGCGTGGGTGGTGGTGAGCAGGTGGGCTCACACGCCCGTAATGCGGTCTGCCATGGCTTGGAATTGAGACTTGGGGAGGAAGGCCCTGGCCCAAGTGGAGTTGAGGACGGCTCCGATGAACTCCATGCATTGTACCAGGGTTAAGGTTGATTTTTTCTCGTTTATTATCAAACCCAGGTCTTGACAGGTGGAACAGACCAGGTTGAGATGCCTCCGCACCTGATCCGCAGACCGACCCTTTATCAACCAGTCGTCAAGGTACAGGTATATTTGGACTCCCCGACGTCTCAGGTAAGTAGTCACTGGAGCTATACATTTTGTGCATACCCTCTGAGCTGATGAAAGACCAAAGGGCATCGCCGTAAACGGAAATGGTGCTGTCCCAACATGAAGCGGATGAAGCGCCGGTGCCCTGGAAAGATGGAAGCATGCGTCCTTTAAATGGAGGGTGGTGAACCAGTCTCCCAGATCCAGGAAGGGGATTAGGGAGAGCAGGGAGACCATGCGAAACTTCAGCTTCTGGAGTTATGTGTTGAGGCAACACAGGTCTAGGCTGGGTCTGAGGCCCCCTTTGGAATCAGGAAGGGGCGGGAGTAGAATCCTCTGCCTTCCAGGTTCTAAGGAATCTTTTCCATTGCCCCCAGGCACAGGAGGTTTTCGACCTCCTGAACGAGGAGTTGCTCATGAGAAGGGTCCCCAAAGAGGGACGGGGAAGGGTGTGGTCGGCTGTAAACTTCAGGGTGTAGCCCGAAGAAACTGTATCTAGCACCCAGCAGTCCGAGGTGACACGGGGTGAGGCTGACCAGAAAGTGCGGAGGCAGTTGAGGAAAGGGAGGGTTGGATCCAGTACCTGGCTGGGGCGCTGTCCTCGAGCACACCCTCAAAATGACTGCTGGCCTCCCTGACTTCTGAGAGGGTCAGGTTGAGCAGCCAGGCGGGAAGAGAACAGGTAACGTCTCTTAAGCCCTTTGTCCTTGCCCTTGCTTCTGTAGGAGCCAGACTTGGGAGCCCTCCAGGGCCTAGATTGCGTTGGAGGAGGAAGTGGCGGAGGGTGGAACGGCTTCGTGGACTGCTGAGGGGTGTGCAAACCCAGGGAATGGAGGGTGGCTCAGGAGTCCTTGAGCCCATGGAGCCTAGAGTCAGTTAGCTCAGAAAAGAGCCCTGAACTGCCAAATGGGATCCTGTATCATGGTAGGCATCTCCTGGGACAGCCCAGACGCCTGCAAACAGGAGCTACGTCACAACCACCAAGGCAGCCGAGTCCATCACATTCCAGGTCATCTGGAGGAATCCCTGGGCCACCACCATGCTTTTGCTCACCAATTCAGTGAACTCTTGGGCATGATCCTGTGGGAGGGCCTCTGTGAAGTTACTGAGGAAGTCCCACAGGTTAAAAGTTATAATCACTAGGCCATGCTGGAACGTTAAAGACCCTAAACCAATGGTGGGCAACCTGAGGCCCACGGCCTGCCAGGGTAATCGGCTGGTGGGCCACGAGACAGTTTGTTTACACTGACCATCCGCAGGCATGGCCGCCTGCAGCTCCCAGTGGCCACGGTTTGCCTGGGACAGTCAATGTCAACAAACGGTCTCATGGCCTGCCAGCTGATTACCCTGATGGGCCGCGTGCAACCCACGGGTTGCCCACCACTGCCCTAAACTGTAAGCTGGTTGTCTAATAAATTTCTCTCCCGAAAAAGTCGAATCTCTTGGCCTCCTTAGTTTTGGGCCTTCTGCTGGGGTGGCCCAGTCCGTCCCTTTCATTCACCACAGGGGGATGAATATACAGATACTCAAAGCTCTTTGCAGGGACATAGGGCATGGCTACACTTGCAGATGTAGAGTGCCGGCAGTTAAACCAGCCCTTGGAGACCGCAGCAGGGAAAGCACTGCTGTGTGTTCACACTGTCAGCTGCCAGTGCAGTGGCGTGGCCACATTAGCAGCTCTTGCAATGCCACAGAGAGCAGTGCATTGTGGTAGCTAACCCAGTGTGCAAGTGGCTGCAGCATGCTTTTCAAATCAGGGAAGGGGGGTGGTGGAGTGTGACAAAGAGTGTGTTGTGTGTATGTTGGGGAAGAGACTGTTTTGGGGGGCAGAGTGTGTCAGCATGCTATCTTGTAAGTTCAGACAGCAGCAGAGGGAAAGGGAAAACCCCAACATCAGCCCCTACACCTCTTTCACACACACTCGCCTGCCTCTGCAGCAGGGGCATTCCACAGTAATGGTTTGCTTTGTCCTGGAGCAGATAAGCATGCCGGCTGTCAGAAACGAAGCTTTGAAAGGGGAGACGCATGCCTGCAGCCGAGTTCAAAACAATGAGAAGAGTGGCCACTTGACTTTCAGGGATTATGGGACGTTTCCGGAGACCAATCACAGTGCCGTAATACAACATGTTGTCCATACGGGCACCTGGGCGTTTCAGCCAGGGCGCAGCAAGCTTTATGCTTCTTGTGGAGGTAGATTACTAGGAGCGCTCCAGCTGCAGAGTCCAGGCGCGATACATGCCTTGCCAGTGTGTACACCTCAGGAGTTATGGCTCCCGTGGGTGATTTAATGCGCTCTAACTTGCAAGTGTAGCCAAGGCCATAGTATTTCGTTTCTGCTTCCTTGGATGTTGGCGGAATAGATGAGGATGTTTGCCACACCAACCTGGCTATTTTGATCACCCCTGGGTGGACAGGCAATGCCATTTTTGCCAGTGTGGTGGCAGAGATGACACTGAAGAGGTCTTCTGCCTCTTAAACTCTCTCTTTGATTTCAAAGCCCAGATTCTCTGCCACCCATTTAAGAAGGGCCTGGTGCGCCTTAAAATTGTCTGGGGGGACTGCTGTTGTGGGAGGGTCCGGCCACCACCTACTCTGGGGACGATGATGACGACAACTGAGTGGCTTGAGGGATGGTGTCACCCCCTTCTTTGTCAGGGGAGGGTTCTCTTGGCACCAGAGTACGGGGCGTGGGTTCTGCCTCAATGCCATGCTCCAATTGTGGCACAGGTGGCACCTCAGCTGGCTTGTCCGATGTGGCCAGGGAGGGCTGGGAGTACCGGACCAGCATCACCGGCATCCCTTATGGATTCCAGTACTGCCCCTGGCTCTGCACAGTGCCGTCCCCACAGCTCCCATTGGCTGCGATTTCTGGCCAATGGGAGCTGCAGAGCTGGCGCTAAGGGTGGGGGCAGTGTGAGGCATTTCCTTGATCGCCCTGCGCCTACAGGCCAGTCGCTTCTGGGAGCTGACTGTACTTTTAACAACCTGGCAACCCTAGCTTCCCCCCCGCAGTAGGGCAAGCTAGAGTTCGCGGCTCCAGCCCCACAGGGTGGGAGGGGGACAAGGGAGGAGAAGGGCGCCAAGGCTCAGGGCTTCTGGCCCATGGCGTGGAAACTTGCTGCAGGTCAGATGAAATGAAGCAGCAGGTAGGATTCGACCCACAGGCTGTAGGTTCCCCACCCCTAGCTTAAAGTATTCTTTTTGCCATTTTATTA
Organism: Natator depressus; assembly: GCF_965152275.1. Classification (NCBI taxonomy): domain Eukaryota; kingdom Metazoa; phylum Chordata; order Testudines; family Cheloniidae; genus Natator; species Natator depressus. The sequence goes on along the minus strand of NC_134235.1, from coordinate 241,518,518 downwards.
AACATTTACAGATATTAAGAATCAAGACTATGCAATTTGTTAGCAACTATAAAGTGTGCACATTTATTACACAATAAACAACAAGCTAATGCCTTCTGCTTTATGTATAGTCACAACAGGAAATATTGTTACTCCATTCCTTGATTAAGGATTCAATAGCTAGTTACACACAGTGTACCTAACCTTTTGAATATGCAAACTCTTGATTCAGAAAAGAATAATTATAGGCATGTAATTAAATCCTTACTCAGGAGACTGGGATGGGGAAGGAGACCTTTCAAATGTCCCAGACAGAGCAGGAGATGCTGGCAACAATGGCTCTCGAGGAATTCCTGAAGGAATAGTGTTTGTACTTGCATCCACATTTAGGTTCTAAAAAAACAAAACCGTATGTTTAAGCAGAAGTGTTAGGACTTCCCTTGTTCTTGCAAAGGAACAAGAAAACTACATGATTTACATATTAATTTATAGTGAACAGCCACAGATCAACAGGCTAGTGCTGAAAATAAAGGAAGCTAAGTTACCTCGGGGGGGGGGGGGGGAGGAGGAGGAGATGAAAAGAGCAGCCACGGTTTGACAACAAAGATGGTTCAGTCTCCCAACATCCTTTTCACCTTCAAAAACGTGTTTACTCCTGGGGCTTTGGTCAGACCGATCCAATGGGCACATCAATACTTGGGATCCAACAGTAGGATCCTTACTGAAGTACCTTCTTGTGTAGCAATTTGGAACCAATGACACTGTGAAAAGGTGCTGTTCTTGGGCTCTGTCCCAAAAGCCTAATTTTTTAGCTGGTGAAGCTTGTTTCAATGCCTTTTAACAGGGCACCTTGACAACAGGATCACTTCTTTCAACTTGGTATTTTGCAAAGGCAAGTTCTCTTGAAGTGTCTCATGGGCTTCAGTACCTTTATGAGAAGAGCATGTTGGCATCACAGCCTTTAGAGGAGTGCTCTTACCCAAGACCTAAAGGGCCCTTTTCACACCCATCTGAAGTGGGACTGACCACTGAATACGAAAAACACCTTAAAATTTTCCACTGCCCAAAAGACTGATCCTTCCTCCTGGTTAAGGCCTAAGAGGATCTAGACATACTAAAATCCAAATAGTTGCAAAATTAAAAGAGAAGCTTTACCCATGCTAAAAACCAGCTCTAACAACAAAACCAATTAAAAGTATTAGATTTGTCCATCAAAGAAGACAGAAGGGAGAGGTTGGCTCTGTGACCATTTTTGCAAGCAGAGAAGTGAAGCAAGGGGAGCAGTGTGTGAGTGTGAACAGGAGAATTTTTTTGTCCTCCAACTACCACTCAAAATTGGTTCCATGTTGATGTGGCTAGGCATGAGATCCCTACAGTGGGGTCTGTGGATAGGCAATTCCATGAAGGTGAACAGTAATCCGTGAGGCAGTTATGATTCAGACCACATACTAACTATGTTCAGTTTCTCCAAACTGAATCAGAGACTTACACTTTGGTGAAAACGAAATCATGAGCAGCTGCATGCAGCACGTACATAGTTGGTGTTTAGAAATTAACTAGAAGAGAGTACCACTCTGCACCCACAGTTAAGTGGGTAAAGGCTTGATCCTGCAAGGTACTGAACATCCTGGCCCAAATCCAGCACACCACTTACGCACATACTTAATTATAGGAGTAGTCTCGATAGAAGCATATGATGGATTTGGGCTTGAGTGCTCAACTCCTTGCATGACTGAGCCCTAAAATTTCATGTTTATAGATCAGAGACACAATGCGGATGACGTAATATCTTTTATTGGACCAACTTCTGGTGGTGCAAGAGACAAGCTTATGCAGCGCTCTTCTAAAACACAGTTTCCCAAACTATATTTGGGGGGGGGTGGGGGGGAGTATGGTGCATGATCAGCGAAGGACCGAATATCTAGGTTCCGTTCCTGTCTTTTACATAAAAACATAAGAGCGGCCATACTGGGTCAGACCAAAGGTCCATCTAGCCCAGTATCCTGCCTTCTGACAGTGGCCCATGCCAGGTGCCCCAGAGGGAATGAACAGAACAGGTAATCATCAAGTGATGCATACTCTCTTGCCCATTCCCAGCTTCTGGCAAACAGAGGCTAGGGACACCATCCCTGTCCATCCTAGCTAACAGCCATTGATGGACCTATCCTCCACAAACTTACGTAGTTCTTTTGTGAACCCTGTTATAGTCTTGGCCTTCACAACATCCTCTGGCAAAGAGTTTCAAAGACAGACTGTGCGTTGTGTGAAAAAATACTTCCTTTTGTTTTAAATTTGCTACCTATTAATTTCATTTGGTGACCCCTAGTTCTTGCGTTTTGAGAAGGAGTAAATAACACTTCCTTATTTACTTTCTCCACACCAATCATGATTTTAGACCTCTATCATATCCCCCCTTTGTAATCTTTTTTCCAAGCTGAAAAGTTCCAGTCTTATTAATCTCTCCTCATATGGAAGCCATTCTCTACCTCTAATAATTTTTGTTGCCCTTTTCTGAACCTTTTCCAATTCCAATATATCTTTTTTTTGAGATGGGGCAACCACTTCTGCATGTAGTATTCAAGATGTGGGCATACCATGAATTTATAGAGGCAATATGATATTTTCGGTCTTATTATCTATCCCTTTCTTAATGATTCCCAATATTCTGTTCACTTTGACACACTGAGCGGATGTTTTCAGAGAATGATCCACAATGACTCCAAGATCTCTTTCTTGAGTGTTAACAGCTAATTTAGTCCAACATTTTATACGTCTAGTTGGGATTATGTTTTCCAATGTGCATTACTTTGCATTTATCAACATTAAATTGATAAATTTTGTTGCCCAGTCACCCAGTTTTGAGAGATCCTCTGGTAGCTCTTCGCAGTCTGCCTAGGACTTAACTATCTTGAGTAGTTTTGCATCATCAGCAAATTTCACCACCTCCCTGTTCACCCCTTTTTCCAGATCACTTATCAATATGAGTACTTGTGGCACCTTAGAGACTAACCAATTTATTTGAGCATAAGCTTTCGTGAGCTACAGCTCACTTCATCGGATGCTTATGCTCAAATAAATTGGTTAGTCTCTAAGGTGCCACAAGTACTCCTGTTCTTTTTGCAAATACAGACTAACACTGCTGTTACTCTGAAACTTATCAATATGTTGAATAGGACCAGTCCTAGTACAGACCTCTGGGGGACACCACTATTTACCTCTCTTCAACTGATTTGTGTAACCTGGTTTGAATAAACCTCTGCATATGGTCGCCCATCTGTAAAATAAGGATAGTAATACTTGCCTACTTCAGAGGGCTATTGTGAAGCTTGGAGGAAAAAATGCTATGAAATCCTGAGATGAAAAGCAGAAAGTATCATCTAGGAATCCCCACTTTAAACTCTGTTGAGGACGCCCACAATACCCTACAGGGTGGAATCAAACTCCCTTGGAAGCCAAATCAATGAGACCCCATTCATTCTCAAGTGGCAATGCTCAGGGTCAAACCCTCTTTTCCAAATATGAGTACATGCACAATGTAGCAGAAACCAGAAACAGGAGTTCAGAGTCCAAGGCAAACTCCTCACCCAATGTAGCAATAGACTGTGCTGTCACGAGACCACCCTGGCCTAACCAAATTAGAGCTGCCCTTGTAGAAGAGTGGAGACTTGTTATATTTGAGTAAAGAAGATATGAATCTTTAAGAGTTAAAACAGGTAAAATTTCCAAGAGACTATGGGCCAGATCCTTAAATATGGCCAAAATGCAGAGACTACAAATTGGTGGAAAAGTGTGTGTGTGTGGCGGTGGGGAGAAGGAGAAGGAGAAGGAAAATGGGTGAAGGTGGCTTAGAAATCACTTTTGCACTGCCCTGGCACTGTTCTGTAAACGGCTATGGCCCTTGTTAGAACCTTAGGGCTTTCTTTAACTGAGACCATTACCAGCATCAGTGGGCAGAAAAATGTAACCAGGGATTGCTATGACATAGGACACTTCCACTATATCCTCTTTACTACCACCATATCAGGGTGGGTGGGAAAGAGGTTGTGGTTGGGGAAGAGAGGGAATGTTGTGTAAGCCCCTTTATGATGCTCTTTACCACTAGTGGGTCATCCTTACACCCCGAGCCAGTTAAACCAGTTTTGTAAATAGTCCACAGCAACCCTCCTGCACCGGAGGATCTGGTTATTTTATAACTGAGAATCAACATACACAATATCGATAAAGTTGCAACTAAACTAAAACTAAAGCAACCAAAATTAAACTGAAGGGTTGGTGGAACAGACTTCCACAACCCAGACTGTTTGATAGTCACTATGGAATTAAATCTGTCTTGGAGAGCACCCTGGGCCCACAGACTGCATTCTTTAGGACTCTGTCCTCTGCACCATCTATGAGCAGCGAGAGAGCGCATCACTCTGAATTACATCTCTAGCTGCATCCTAAAGCACAGTCTGCCAGGTCATTTTGGTGTATTTTTACATTCTCCAACTGATATCACACATCCACTCTTGGATTCAATTGGTTTAGCAATACTTATTATTTCAACTAACAAGCCCAGTGTTTAGAGAGAGAGTTTCCGGGCTCTTTCCTTATATTTCAGAGGCTGAAAATGTGTTTTCCCCACCTGCAACAGTTCTCTAAGTGTTTAAGGGGAGGAAAGAAAAAAAAAAACCAACAACAAATCAAACTATGAGCAAATTGCAGTGTAAGGGTATGTCTACACTACGAAATAAGGTTGATTTTATAGAAGTCAATTTTTAGAATTTGATTTTATACAGTTAATTGTGTATGTCCACACTAAGTGCATTAAGTCAGCAGACTGTGTCCTCACTACCGTGGCTAGCATTGACTTACAGAGCAATGCACTGTGAGCAGCTATCCCATAGTTCCTGCAGTCTCCACTGCCCACTGGAATTCTGGGTTAAGCTCCCAATGCCTGATGGGGCAAAAACTTTGTCACAGGTGGTTTTGGGTACGTCATCGGGCCCCCCTCTCTCCCTCCCTCTGTGAAAGCAAGAGCAGACAATCGTTTCGCACCTTCTTTCCAGGGTCCCGGCCGCTGGCCTCGCTCAGCCCGCTGCCTGCCTGGATGATCGAAACCCCAGGCGGGCAGCGGGCTGAGCAGGGCCGGTGGACAGATCCCCAGACCGGCAGCTGGCTGGGGCTCCGTCCGCTGGTTCCTGCCAGCCAGGGTCCCGGCTGCCGGCTCCTCTCAGCCCACTGCTATGCTTGCCATACCACGGCAAGCATGGAGCCCGCTCAGCTCACATACATCTCCTGGGTGCTGCTGGCAGATACAGTACTGCATTGCTACACAGCAGCAGCTCCTTGCCTTCACAGCAGACAATGCACTAGGACTGATAGCCGTCGTACGTCTCCTGGGTGCTCCTGGCAGACCTCGGTGAGGTCAATCAGGTGTGCCTGGACAGACATGGCTATCCTCCTCTTAGAGCACTGAATGGGAGTGACTCCAGATCATTCTCTTCTTTAAGTTTCGTCTCATGGAGATTCAGTTCTGCATGGAGTATCATGCAAGCTGGAGGCTTCTGCCTCAGGCTGCTCTCCCAGCTGGCAGCACTGCACGGTCGCACCTACCCCAGCCTGCCCCTTGCTCCCACGGCTCATGAAGCCTGGAGAGTAGTAAGGAGCACTTCAACTTGTGAAATGACAAATCCAGAACGAAGGATTGCACTCTATAGGCCACATTAAGATTATTTCAGAGTCCTAGATAGCATTTAGCCCCTATAAAAGGCTTCATAAAAATTTTCCCCCGCCCCTAACAAAAATGTTAATTTATCAGAGCAGCTGAAAGGGTAAGGAACCCAGGACTATAATTTAGAGAGAGCTTCCATATTATTTAACTCAGAACTGATATAATTCAAAGTAAAATTTCACAGCGCGGTCTGTTCTAAGACTAAAAACGCAGAAGGCGAGTCAGAAAAAGGAACAGGAACCTGTTTCCGCCCAGTTTCAAACCAGGAACCTTTCACGTGTTAGGTGAATGGGATAACCACTAAACTATGGAAACCCAATTTGAACGTATCCCTCGCGTGGTCCCTATTATACTTTATGTAACGTGGGGTTGTATATTAATAGTTTGGTGTGTCACGGGGCTTCTCTTTTTTTTCCCACAGACTTTGCCGAATGCACAGGAATGTTTTCTCTAGCTACAGAAGCTACCTAATGCAATGTCTATATCTATGGCCTTCCTGCTTACAAAGCGGTCATGCCCCTGCCCAAGGCTGAGTGCATGTGACACAGTGACCTGGCTCGGGCAGGATCACTAGTGAGGCACGATACTTTTGCTGTTAAGCAAACACAGCAATTCTTTCCTGGCCTCAACCACTGAATGCCTCCATGCACTAAGCTGTGCCCTATCAGTGCGGGAGGACTGCATGAGCTTGGAAAACATGTCATCGTGAGTGAGTTTTTTCCGCCTTCTAATCTGCGATAACCTCAGGGACGGAGATGATAGGGGGAGCTTAGAAACATTCTGGGGGTACTGCATGGTCACCTGTGCTGCTGAGTTCACCACGCTGGCCAAATCAGGAAATGAAATTCAAAAGTTCTTGGGGCTTTTCCTGTGTACCTGGCTAGTGCATCTGAGTTCAAAGTGCTGTCCAGAGCAGTCACAATGGAGCACTCTGGGATAGCTCCCGGAGGCCAACGCTGTCAAATTGAGTCCACACTACCCCAAATTCGACCCGGCGATGTCGATTTCAGCACTAATCCCCTCGCTGGGGAGGAGTACAGAAATCGATTCTAAGAGCCCTTTAAGTCGACAAAAATGGCTTCATCATGTGGACGGGTGCAGGATTAAATTGATCTAATGCTGCTAAATTCGACTTAAAACTTGTAGTGTAGACCAGGGCTAAGATGATTTTTCACTTAATGCTATCAAAAACGTAACAAGTAGTAACCTGACACAGCTGGGAACATGGAAAAAAGTGCTCTCTGTTTTCGTCACTAGCAACTAATTAGAAATAGTTACTCTGGGGCACCATACACCACACCACCTCAGTTATCCTTCAACACGGAGGGTGCACTCTTGCCAACCAACACTCGGATGAGAATGGAGATGACAGCAAAGGAGTTAGACACAGAACAACTACAGTTTTCCATGACCTAGATAAAAGCATGGTTAAGTTCTACTTGAATTATGTTTTTACTGCATAAACCACTGAATTCGAAACAAGGAGGTATGTAAAGCAGTAAACTCAAACTACTCACTCTTTCCTTTGATGTTCCCATTATGACACTGGACAGTCTGTTTTCAAACAAGTCTTCAGTCTTCAAATTGCCTGCAGCCCCAGGTAATGGAGGGAAGCTGGACAATCCCAATTCAAAGCTAGGAGATGGAGGCTTTGGAGGTGGCGGAGACTGCGTTTGACCTCTCTGTAACAGAAGTGTGACATATTATTAAATCAGACTACAGTTAAGGAAGATTATGGGACTCTGATACAAAACAATTAAGCACCAAAAATAGGAAAGACCAGGGCCTCAATGTTACTCACCATCGGATCCCTGACAAAACTTAATTCTGACTAAAATGTACAATGGGAAGTGAGGAACATAAGCCCTATTTACACACACAAGTTGTACTGCTTTAACTATCCTTGAATAGTTAATGAGTTACGAGTGTGGATATAGTTATTCCAGTAAAACTTATGCCTGTAGAGGAAGGGAAATAAGCTGTATCAGTATAGAGCACCTTTATACGGAGAACTGTCTACACTAGCGGTTATATTGGTGCAACTATTTTGATAAATAAAAATGACATCCCTATCCAAAATAGTGGTACAAAGTCTACTGGTAGACCAGGCCATTTGCTGAACGATATTTGGTAGCTTACTTACGCATGGTCTGTCACAATGCACTGTAGAAATAGAAGCTTATTTCTCCCCACTGAGTCACCATTTTAGTAATTATACGACTTAATACAAAAAGTAGTAAAAATTACATAGCAGAACTCTTTATTATTTGTCCAGGTGGTTTCAGTAAAGAACAAAAACAAAACAAAAGAGGCTCTCTCTCTTCAATGATTTTTTAGAGCTGAAACATATTACAATCAGAGTTCTGACTCATTTTAATAGGGGTTCCCCTTATACCATTGATACTGCATCTGTCCTTGAAATAGATTGCCTGCTATACTTAATGGATGAAGGCAGCCCAAGGTTTTCCAGGACCTTCAGCAGCAGAGATTCCGGACTAAAGCACTGGCAATGCAGCACCCAGGAGTCCAGTCCAGTCAGAATCAAGACTTTTGATGCCAAAGCAGTGGGGTCTGAAGAGCAGCTGCCAACCTTTTTTTTTTTTTTTTAAATATATATTTAAATTGCTTTCTTCTAGAAGCTTGCAGGGATTGTCAGCGTGCGGCTGACTGCATATAAGCAGGACAAACGTACAGCTACAATGATCGGAAGTGTTGCTACTTTGTTTCCGAGACAGGCCATGGTCTTGGTAAACTAGATGCCTCCAAGCAATAATGGTCTTGGACCGTTTCAAAGTCAAAGCACCAGCACATTGTTAGAAATCAGACATTTTCAGAGCCATTACGTGGTGCAGGACTGAATGAGACTTAATAGGTACAAGATCACCTCAAATCTGGGCCTAGAAACAGCTTACAAGGTTTCAGTGGTATCATCCAGACATCAGGGAACTCAGCTGAACAGTTTCCGAGCAGAAGGTGGCCCAGGTCCTATTGGGGGGTTGGTGTCACAAATGCCAGCTTAGCTAGTAAAGCTGATGCTGGACATCTGACGGCAGAATTGGTCAACTGGGCCTGAAGTCACTGCCATGAGCAGGGGTGAATGAGGTGGCTCTCCTGCTCCTGAGGTCGTCCAGACAGTACCTGTGCCTGATGTGTACCATTTCTTCTTTGTTTTTCTAACTAAACAAATCTGTACCAACCTGTCAATCTAAAATGTAAGTAGCAACTAAAAGGACAGAAGAAAAAGAAAGGGAAGCACCAAGGGCACCATCTGCAATCCAAGACCATTGCACATTTGACTGCTAAAAACCAGCTGAAGGGCAGCTGGGCCCATTCTCCCTTTTATACCATCTGAATCTCTAGAAGGGGCTCTAACAGAAACAGACCCTGCTGTCTAGAAAATTCCACAGCTCAATGCCACGAGGCACCAATCCCACAAGTGGGACTATGCAGAGGCCACCTCCTTCAGTGAAGATCTGCAGTAATAATGTAATGAAGGAAAAAATGACTTCATGAAGTTTCACCATCATCTATCAAGAAACTGTGTTGCAACAGTGGTCAAATGGGGTATGACAATGAAGTTTAAAACAAGTGAATTGAGGGAAAGGCTGTGGGTATAAAGTTAAATCAAATCTCAGGTCCCACAACAGAGGGACAGATACTGACAGCTACAGATACTGACTAAAGTTTTTTTTTTGGTGTAAGCCCAAGCTTTTCAAATTTCAAGTCTGATGTTTTATTTATGCCTAAAATTAAAGTTGTATTAAGTTACAGATTAACAGCATTTTTTGGTAACTTGCAATACTGTTAGTGTACGCTACATTCAAGACCCTATTTCTTGAGTTTTATGTAGATGGCAACTGTGCTCATACACCACTCATCATAAAATGAACTCACTTTATTTCTGAAACCAGGTGTTGTGCGGTGTTCCCTCTGAAATCCATCTCATTTCACCCCTTGTTAACTTTAGAAGCACCTTAGTGCCTTCTTCTCTACAAAGATGTTTTTAGAGCTGAAACATCATACTACAATCAGCGTTCTGCCTCATTTTAATAGGTGTTCCAGTCATACCATTGATACTGCAAATGAATTAATCACTGTAAGGTATCTAATTCTTTAACTCTTAATTCTACTATGGTGCATTAGTGATTTTCAAGTTCCAAATGAGGCATGTCTGAACCTCGAGGAATCCTTGTACTTACCTTGTCAACTCTCACTGGAAGTTTAAATAAATACACACGCATTCAGCTGAAGTATCACAAGTAGTAAGAATGGGGGTAACGTATCATTAAAAAAACTAGCATTTCAAATTCTCTCTCCAACCTTCTGCATTAATAATCAGATCCCCCCCCGATATTTAGTGTTCATTATGTGGTGTATTCTAATGTAGATTTAGATCTATTTTCCTTAACAAAACAGGCAGTTATCTTTAGTTTACTATTAGAATGCACGTTTTCTTGTGTAACCTTATTTAAGCCTGGTCAGTTACTCTTCATGGTAATCAAGTTCTTGTTTGTTATTCATATTTCACTTATAGATTAAATTATGATCCAACACTCACTGTAAACTTGTCCTCCCTTTTCTTTCGATAGCCATATGAATTTTTCCTAGAAGACAGAACATACAATTAAAATCAGAACTTTGCCTAGATGGGATATAAAAATAATCTATTTCTGAGTTACCTTATTACAGTCACCCTCATCCTAGAGGCTTATTATACAAGTCATTATTTTAGAGACCGTGACTAGTAAGGATTAAAGAGGAAACATGATTGAAGAAAAGCTCATACAAGAAAAAAGCCATGAAGTTTACACAAGGCAAAACTACTCTTTTTAAAATGAAAATTCCCCTGTTCAAAATACAACTATCAGGAAGTCTCAGGGACACCCAAAACCATTAAATAAACAAGGGCTGAATAATTTTTACCCTATATTTAGGAAGTGATTTAGTACTGGCTGAAACTTGAAAACATAGCTTATTTGCAGAAAAAAACCCAGTTACCTGCCTTTCGTAACTGTTGTTCTTCAAGAGGTGTTGCTCATGTCCATTCCAAGACCCAGCAGCCCACCCCTCTGTTGGCACAAAGCGGGCAAGAAGGAACTGAAGTGGCAGCGGGTTGGCAGGCCCCTATATACAGCACCATGGAGGTGTCCGAGTCGACCCGATGGGTACTGCTAGGGGGAAAACCTTCCGGCTACTGTGCACAAGGCGCACACACCCCTAATTGGAATTGACATGAGCTAGCACTTGAAGACGACCACGTATTTTATCTTTATCTTTTCATTATGCCTTTCCAAAAAGACAAAGGTAACAGCATTTGTGATGCTTCGTTAATATAACGTCTATGTATTAAGAAAAAAATAGAAACTCACTAGGAAATATCCTAGAGTTTTATCCAGTGCCAAAAGCTTCAGAATGTAAATTCTAACAACACTTAAGTCTTCCATCTACATGATTATATATGTTAACATATCGTTCACAACTTAAACCTGTTTTAGAAAAAGAAAACCATGTCCCAATATAGTTCTTTTGCATACAACACTAAAGGATTTAACACCGGGAGTTCTTTCTTTTACATTTAAAGTACTCATTTTTATTTAGTGAAAAGGCAAGGTAAAATTTGACTTCTGACTTCAGCTTTCTGAAAAAACTGACATTTCATAATTAAGGCAACGATTTATTCATGGGTACTTTTACTAAAAGTCATGGACCAGTCACAGGCAATAAACAAAAATTCACAGCCCATGACTTTTACTAAAAATACCTGTGATTAAACCTGGTGTGCGCGCGCGCGCACACACACACACACACACACACACACACACAGAGGAGAGGAAGAGGTATCAGGGGCAGCCTGGGCCAGCAGACTGCAGCTGCTCCAGCCAGCCAGGGACCACAGCTGGAGCAGCAGCTGGTGTGGTTGTCCCCAGGGGGCCACCTGAGTGGTTGTCCCCGGGGGGCCACCTGAGTGGTTGTCCCCAGAGCCAACTGCTTGGGTGGCCCTGGGGTCAGCCACGCTGGTCCCTGCACAAGTCATGGAGATCGCAGAAAGTCACAGATTCCATGACTTCCGCAACCTCTGTGAGGGACACTGAGCCTTATTCATAATTCAAATGGTTATTGATAAAGAAGAGTGATAACTTCCTTTTCCCCCAGAATTACTTTAACATACAATCCTAAAAGTGTGACTAAAAAATGGCAGTGTGGTTTTATGTTTGTATCTCAATGGCTTCCATATCAAATCTGCTCAATTTGCAAATTAAAAATTGCTTCTCTAACTCCCAGCCCTGCCAACTTCACCTGGGAACTAAAGTGTAAACTGGATTTCTTCCTTACAGCACAATAGATCCCACAATCCAAAATGTGCCCTTGGTTACTCTTATGCAACTCCATTTTCTTTGCATCACATAGGTATAAGTGAAACCACGATTTGGCCCTGCCACTGAAAGTTAGTTAACTATATTATGTGTTAGCTGGGATACAATCCTGCTCACATACTCCTAGGTGAATTATCTACAGTATTAGACTGAGTGCAAAGTGTTAACTGTTTCACTCAATCTAGCGGTTATGACTGAACACACAGTAAGCAGGACCAACTGAAAGTGCCCTTTTTAAATAGTCACTTAAGAAAACCAATTCACTTAAACTGGGCCCTCATTTAAACATTTCCCAGAGATTCTAAAAGCCATATAACTCTTTATACAGTTTTAGAAAACGGATGATTTTAGCACAAGTCAAAAATGAACATGAAAGTTCTCTCTAAAAAGAGGTTAGAACTTCAACATTTTACAGCCACAACAGGTTACCTCCCTTGTTTAACATTAATGTATTGTTTAATCAACTGAACATGTTCAGAGAAAATGTTTCAATCAGAGCCTTAATTATATTGAAAAGACATGGCCATAGTTAATGTTTTAAAGTTACTCCTGTTTCTGAAAGTGTTTACTACTGTGTATACAAATAAATACTCAGAAGCAGACCACACCATAGGTATTTATACGAACAACTGTTAAAAACACTCACCTTCCTCTTCCTAAGCCAGGGGAAGAGTCAATATTAGTCTGTTCCATTCGTCCAGTTCCTATATCCCTCTTTGTGTAACTTGTAGTAGTAGTATTTTGCATCCGTGTCCTGTTTTGCCCCAGTTGCCTTGTCTGTGGACTCCTGACACCATTAATCAAACGATCAGCAGAAAGGTTGAATATTGTAGGACTGTCTAGAAGCCCAGGTCCCCTTTCTACATTGGGTATGGTGTGCCGTAGATGTGATTTGCTAGGATTCCTACAAATCAGGAATACATTGTATTCAAAAATGGTTATGCGAACTGCTTGGCACTTTGTTGTATATTTATATAATTCTTATAAACTGATCATCCTCTTAAAAAGAGACAGATTATTATTTGGATACAAGTAAAGTATTTTTAGCAAAATTAAACCTTGGAACTTCTATTTTAATTTAGTGCTTGACTAAAACTATTCTAAACTTAAATATATAATATGAATAAATCTGCTGATAATTATATTTCTAATAGTATAATTGCAGCCAAGGACTTCAGGAAAGACATTCCAAATACAGTATTCTCAGAGCTGAAGTGGCAACCAGTCCAGAAACACAAATTTTAGTAATCTGCATTACAGAAAGATACATTTTCAGTGGGAACTTTGAACAGAAAGTTACAAAGCTAAACTCTGATCATGCACATAGCAGACCAGTTCAGAGCTACAAGGCAGCAGTGCAATCAAATCACTTTTAATATTGCAGTGTTATGTTGATATCAGTATCATCTGGCCATATTTAATCTTACAGCAAGTTTAATTTAGCGTGCAACTTGCAAGCTAAAGGTTTTTTTAGCTATGAAGAATAAAGTAACTTGCACAACTCCTGGAATACAGATATTTTAAAAAATGATAATGTACATTTTTATTTGGTTGAACTTGCCTGCTTCTGGGAGGATACTGTCTGAGTGAAGTCAATGGAGAAGCAGGGGGCTTGAAGGTTGGTGATGTAAACCCATTGATAAATCCAGCATTGGGAAATGGCGTTACCTAGAGAATAAAAACATTGTGTGGACATACATTTGTAGATTACATGCTATAACACCAAACTGAATGTTTATCTTCAGAGTGGAAAATTGAATATTTATTTATACTAAAGGTCTTGAACCTCCACGGGTTTGTCAAAATAGCGACTATGATGTTCTTTAAAGTAAGATAAATTTGGAGGTTAATTCCCTTCATTTCTGAGATCTAGTCCTCTTTGCTTGTTCTGAATGTCTGAAGTTATTTTTGAAACGATATCCCATGTCATTCTACGCAGGACAGTATTTCAAAAAGGATTTTTTCATTTTTAGTTTAAGATTATGCGACAAGAACATTTTTAGGCCAGTGCATGCATGACAAACTCATTCAAGAGGAAGTTTATAAACAGCCATTACACATGCTCTAAAGATAACTGGAGATAAAAATATTTTTTTTTACTGTTAATATTGATCTAATTTTCTCCCTTATGTAGTCTAAGAGATGTTTCCTATATTATACAGCATCAGAACATGCATGGAGCTTTAAAAACTAGTAAAACAGTGTCCCTGTCCCAAAGAGTTTATGACGTCAGCAGAGACAACATAGTGAGATGACAACATTCAGCTGGGGTAGGAAGAGGACTACAACAATAGGCTTACATGGCTATTTAAGTAACTAATTCATGCTTCACGAAGATTAGGAGTTTCCCCCTTACTGGGTTGGATTCAAAGATAACTCGAAGGTTAAAGTGTTAGCCTCATGGAATAAGTGCATTTTGAGAAAGATATTTAAGGCAAGGCTGGATGCATGGCAGACAGGGTCAGGAAGCAGGTTCCAGGAGCGAAGAGCCGCACAGAAGAATGAAATGTACGGAAGGAGGACATGAAGCCATTCAGCTTTGGAAGAGTAATGGTAGTAGGTAGCAGTGTAAAAGGTAGTAGAAAGCAAAAAACAGATATTATGGCATTTCTAGTACCTTGTTACTCCATCCCACTGCACAATACATTATAAATTCATGTTACACTTTAAGATAACTTCACTTTCCAATACTCATTTTCAAGTGTGCCAAATAGGAAGATACAATCACATCTCACGTTTTAGCTGTTTGAAGGTAAAAATAGGTGTGATTGCTATGTTGACGCACAAATCATTTTAAACAGCACTGACATCCAGATTTGAAAATTATGGACTGCGTAAAAAACAATCTCTGTTCAGAGTTCACAGTAACTATTGGAATGGCCAGTTATCTAGTTACTACAACTTGCACAAATCTTCACTGCATGTGAAAAAGACAGTAAAACAGGTAAGTTAAATTTATTCAGTATGCCAAGAAAACTGCTACTTAATCAGTTTACATTGACCTATTTAATAATACAAGCATTCAACAATAGTTATAACATATAAATACCTCAGTCACGATCTCTTAAAGTACATTTAGTCAAGTGCAGTATTACCAACGTATACGAAACATGTTGATGGTCAAGGCTAGCAACCTTTCACTTACAGTTTCTCCATATGCTAGATCTCTTCCTCATCTTCTGAAGAGCTTGCTGACAAAGTCTTACCAAAATTGGTAAATGTCTGTTACAGGGACCTCTAATTTTTCATGTTGTTCGGCACTACTCTACATGTGTATTACTGTTTGTCTTGCTCCCAATAGGAAAAAGAGGACGTAACAGAATGCTTATTGAAAGGGAGCTACCAAAGTCGAAGTGAAGCTCTTAAATTTTAGACTTACTTTTTACTATTCCTATCCACCTTCTACTAATGTTCCCCCTATCATTGAGCATACTAAGCAATCATTTTAGTTAAAAAATTAAACCCAAGTTTACAGTTACTTCTTACAATGGCACAAGCACCAAGAAAATGGTCTTTCCTGCCTAACTAGTTCAAACGAAAGTTTGCTGCTCAAAAAAAACCAACAACCCACAACTGAATGTGGTAACAGTAAGACAACAGTCTCAGTTAATACTTGCATCAGCAAGATGAGCTGAGAATTAAACTTTCAAACATGTATGAAAAGAGTACTACATAAATGCTTAACAGTGTCAAGTCCATCTCAAAGAATTGGAGGTTACATTATGTCTACTGAAAACTATATATACAGGAAAACACCCACACTGTCTAGAAGTGCAAAGAGCATCACAAATCACTGACAATTGAAATTTAACAGTGCAGTTGTCACACCACAACTTACTGGTAGCATAAAACAACATGCCAGCAAACAGGCCACCATCAAGGGATTAAAAGTGACATTGTTCAATACTTTAGGCTTCAAATTTAGATAAAGATTTTACAAAGCCTATTAATACAAGTGAAGATTCAGTGAAAAAGGCTTGCTCTGAACTTACAGCATTTGTAACCCAAATGCTGCAACATTGCACTAGTTGTGAAGAACCAAGAAAGTCAAAGTATTTTTTATTGTCCAAACTGAGTGAAATGCACGAGGTAAATAAATGTAATTCAGGTTATTCAAATTATTCTTTAAGCGAAAATCTTTTAAATGATCAGTACCCTTTCCTCAGAAGAGCCCTTAGTTTGAAAACATTTCATTATGTCTTTTCCTTCCAATTCTAATGGAACCCTCAACATGCTTTTATTGACTTTGACATAACCAGTGATACTGTTGGACAACAAGAATGTGACCATGTTTGAAAATGGCACAATTACTGCTGTTACTGAGTCTTCATTTGTCCATCTCAAAAATCAAACAAGTTTTTACGTGTTACTTAAATCAGGACATGGGTGTCCAGAGATGAACGTGCACTCCATCAAGTCTCCTCCCCATTCTATAGCTCCCTTTAAACACTAACTGCAAAGGGTTCTGGCTGCTCTCCCTGTGTGTCAATGTGTTCACCACAACTTTCTAATTATCAAGTTAGTTCAAAGAGACTTTAATCATTTGCCAAGATTTCTAAATAGTCTCTTTCTAATTTTGAGCACTGCTACCTACTTTATTTTAACCTCAATTAAAGACAGATGTGCGGGTGGGAGGATGGTTCCACTTGTGACAACCCTGGCCCCCACCAATCAATGACACTCCACAGCCACTGAGTGCACAAAAAGCTGCATGCATGAATACAACTGACCAAACAAGAAGCACAAGTGGAGAGTGGAGCTGGCCCAAGTAATTCTGATGTGGCACTAAGTCACACCTTCTCCACACATGTACAACATGCCTCAGGTGGCACATGACCAGGATTCATCACTGAATTTGGTCTGCTGGTTGGACCATTAGCTTCCCCAACCTGGGCTGGGTACTGACGGAGTGTGACATGAATGCTGATCCAAGAGTAAGTAGGGAGGAGGAAAGGCTGTAGAATACAGAGAGTGTGGGGTCTGTCAAGTAGCTCATGCGACTGCACTAGCAATGTAGACCTAAGGCTGCCGCTAGGTCTGAATACAGAAAATGTAAGATTTCATTAAATCAGTACTTCCTTAGAGATTATCAATAATTCTTAAACCTAATAATAAAGATGTTAGTTGTAAAACTGTCAGGATATGTCAAATAGGGCAATCCTGCACATTAACCTTGCAAGAGAAAAATCTTAAAATTTTAAACTAATATGCTAGATTATCCCCTCTCAACTAGTCCTGTTCGATGCTTTCCGTACATAACATTGAACTGGATTTATAAATACACTCATACACATATGCTATGAAGATTACCTTTTTAAAAGTATTTAATACTATTACTCAGAGGGCGATGCTTAAGTGTTTAACCTTTAGAACAAAACCCTTATGATTTGAATTTAAAGCATGAGGAAAGTAACTTCTGAAGACTCCCTTTCTTTAAAAAAAGAAAAAAAAAGAAACCAGATTTCTCTTTCAAAGAGGGTCTCATACTCCAAAATATGGACTGCCAATGTCCACTTTCAAGAAAAGCCCACACCACATACAATCAGAAGAGTGGAACTTAGATTGTGACCTCCCACACGCAGTCCTTCAAACTGAACGCTAAACACTCTTCTTGAAACAGTTAAACATGCAGCAGCTGTTTCATACTCCTAAACACTTACCAATGTTGGATCAAGATAGCTGTGCGTAGTAGACCAGGTCTGTGGGGCAATTAAGCTGTACAGAGGAAACTGCTGTTGGGGACTGTATACTGGAGGTAAATAAAAGGATGCTGTATAACGCTGTTGTGTGTAGAGGTTCATGTCCAGAGGTCTATATCCATTCTTTGGCAAAAATGTATTTATAGCTATTGCCTTTGCTTTTATCCTTGCCTGCAAGAGAGATTTAGATTACTTAAGTACACCAACATATTATGTTAATAGTAAATAAAATCGTACAAACAGCTTTATTTACCTTAATTGGTTTTCCTTGGAAAGTTTTCACTTCTTCTCTAAGGTATCTGTAAGCCTTATAAAATGGACATTTTTTTAAAAAGTTGTCAAAAATCCATTATGAATATTAATTTAACACAACAACTAGTATTAAAGGAGTTTTGGTAGACCAAGAACTATTGCCACATTTGAAGTATTACCAGTACTAAATGGAGGTAAGTAATTGTATAAACAGTCAATGCAAGTTAGAACATTTCTTCAGCCACTGAAGTTAAATTTGATATAGAATTACACAGCTTTTTAAAAAGACCTTTAGAAAGTCTAAATCAGTACTTTATTTCTTAAGATAGTGTGATGCTTCAAGATATGCTATAGAATATCGCCATTTGTAGTAAATAAGGTTCAAGTATTTCACAGGAAACCAGAACATATGCACACAGGATAAAGTTCTTACGGGTTATGTTTTGCTAAATCAGGCTTTTGATATGACTACTGGAAGTTTAACAGTATTTCTTGGACTAGAAATAGTCACAGAAAGTTTATTTACGAGTGGATTTTTGCCCACCCTGATCGGCTGGTGCCTTGGAGCATTCGAAAGGCTGCGTAACTATTGAGCAATACGAAAAAAAAAGTTGTTACCTGCTGGGCATCAGCTTCGGACTCAAAGGTAATGAACCAATTGTCATTATAGGCGAACTCACAGTTGATAAATTTAGGCAAATTATCGCCCCTGAAGAGTGCTTCAACCTCCTAAGGAAAGGGTGGGGGGAGAATTGACGGGGAAAAAAAGAAAGGTTATTGTGAAGTGTAGAACTCTGAACGTGAACGACGGGTAAGAGACCAGAATAAAAATGCTTTTCAACTGAGAGAGATTATAATACCCGCAGTAATGCTGAATCTTAAAATTTACTTTTCATATACAGGGATATGAAATGTTGCATTACGAAGGCCATACTGGGATTGTTCTTCTCAGTACTGTTTAAAAACAGGAGCACAAAGCTATTTAGAGGGCTTTCATTTGAGAATAAATGCAGGATTTCGGTTGCCTCAAAATAGCGGACTTTGGCAGCACAGAAGCAAAAATACTTTTCAATGTTAATTTACAATAGTTCTGCCTATAGTACAGAATATTCCATTCTGTTTTATTCATAGAACCAAAAGCCAAGTAATATCCAGAACCATGATGTGACTCTGAAGACCTGACAGCAGCTTTGAACATTCTGGTCAGACTTTCTACAATTTTCCGTTACATTAGAAAATGTACACAATTTACATCTAATGTAGTTTCTACAGTGTTTAGCTACACCATCCACTTCTCTTCTGACAGGTCTTGGCCATTTTTAAAGCCAGTGATTCACACAACTATTTTGCAAGTGTTCAAGGCAGATCAGCTACACAGTTCCAGCACCAATACCTCTTGTCATAATCAGCAAATGGGTGACACATGGATGTTTTCCCCCTAACAACTTCGTACACACATGAAATGCCTCTCTTCGCAAACTCCCTTGAAAGTTAAAATAGCTGGACTGTTGAAAGGAAGACTTGCCATATCTTCAATTTTAATTTTCCCTGTTTTTTGTTCTTTAAGAATGTTATGCTTCTGTTTATTTTAAAGTCCATTGTTACTTCCTATTACTTTTTCCACCAGTAATAGAATACATTTAATTCCTTTCAATATGAATTTTTCTTGTACGTTTTCATTCATATGCTTTCCCATCCTGTGTTAAGTGTCTCTGCCTCCTTCTTGCTCCCCAAAATGAAGTAGTTACGGATCCCTCTGCTGCTCCATCTTCTTTCTACTATCAAGTCCAATCTGCTTCAAAGATACGCACTGAATGCCTTCACATTCCACCCCCGATTTTTTCTTCACGTTCCATAATTAGTGGTCCACTGGACTACTAACACTCCTTCCAACAAAACTAGTGTATATTAAGCTGATTGTCTCAGCACTACAGGAAAGCTTCTGAAGCTTACAGTCACTCACCGGGACAGGCTTCCAGCTTCAGCAATGACTTTTTGCATTAGAAGTTTTTCCTTTTCACAATTTCATCCATTTACTAGTTATGCCCCAGAGCAAAGAGGCTGGAACATATTGTGAAGAAGGCCAGCAGGGAGTATTTTAAGGGAGGGAGATTCTAAGCTGAGGAAGCCATAGAGAAGTACTCTGCTAACCTATTGTGGAGGCATGGTCACCTGCCTAAATCCCTGAATAGGTCTGTAGTGCAAGAGACCTACAACCATGGTTCTATAGAGGAAGACCAGCAGTTAAACCTATTTATAAGAATTTCTGTATGGTCTCAATAGCAGTTTAAGTGCTTCAGACCTTTACAGAAGTTCATGTGAAACACACGTCTTACTGTAATATTTTTGAAATCATGCATTTCTAAAGAGACAACACAGATCATTCTAATGGACTTTATAAACCAAAGTCTAGCAATCTCATTAGAAATGTTAAAAAGTAGGTTACATCCCTTCTGTATATTCTTATTGTCAACGGGAGAATGCTAATTCCTGAGTCAAGAGGGTGAAGCATTATTTGTTTCATGGAACTACAAAATCCTTACCTCAATGGGTGTAGATTCAGGTACTTCACGTAAAATCACAATGCAACGATTCTGATTTGGCCTGACTCTCTCTCCCTTCTCATCCACTTGGACTAAAGGCAATGCTAAGAGGAAAGGGGGAAAAAAAATCTGGTTTTAGAAAACAGCAAGTGAAGCAGTTTTACACCCTAAAAGACTTAAGGTCACTTAAGATCTGCCTGCACGGTTTACATAAACCTGTTTTTAAACAATTTTGATCCTGTTCGTGTAAAGGGTCATAGTATAAAATGTGGTTACTTTCCAGCCATCTTAAACATGCTCATTGTCACAGTATAGACAGACTTTTAATCTAATTAAAACTATGAAATTCTGTCTAAGGCAGTGAAATATGAATGTGCTAGCACTAGATGAAAGGCTGAACATTCGCTAACGTTCGATAGTTTTAAGTGGCCTTATTTAAGTTGCAAATATTTAGTATGTTCTAAAGCATTTAGTATGTGCAACAAAAATGCTGTCAAAATACACGATTTACTTACATCTCAGCACTTCCACAATCAAATCCATATCAGTACTGAGTTTCTTGACATGATCAAGGTTTGCTACTGTCATTATTGGCACATACTGATCACTGTCCATCTGTGATATAAGGTACATGTCACTGGCAAGATTCTCTCTGTTGGAAGGAAAAATAAGTGGTTAATCCTGATTTCCCATTAAAATCATCATGTGCAAAAAAGGATTATTTGCAAAGAAAAAATTCCCACAGTGGAATGTTGTATCCATCTCCATAAAGTAGCAAGTACGAGTTTCTCACAGCATCCTTTGTCTTGAGAAAATATTTTCACTCATTTTCCATCAGAACCACTCAACACCATTATTTTGCTGTTCCACTTCAAACTAATTGTTAGAATGACCACCAACCATTAGCAATTTCACTGCCACAAATTGTGCTGGCATACTTGGAAGAGGCAAGTGATCCATCTTCCTGAATAAGCTAGGTCCTGAAAATTCCACTGTTTCAATGGACTGTCAATTGTAAGTGGATGTTAACTTTAAGTGGTAACACAGGAGTTCAAGGGTTAACATCTTGTATTAGTTTTATAACCATGTAGGATGAAAGGAATTATTTACTTCATTTCAAATACAGATGCACAGGCAGAATGCACAAGCATATCAAAGCCCTCCAGTATAGAAACAAATAACCTTATGAATTGTATTTGATTTATTTCATAGTAGTCTCACTATCCTCTTAATCTAAATTCACAAAAAATGTAGTGAAGTAGTACAGAGATGTGATGAATAAAACTGGGTTATGAATTTCAGAACAGTAGATTCATTAATTTTAAGGCCAGACGTGACCACTGTTGACCTCCTGCATAAAACCACAAGCAACAGCACCTGATCCAGTAATTTCTGCATTGAATCCATTGTTTCTGTTTAAGCTACGGAATATATCAGTAGCACTACATGCTGGAATTTTTCTATGGATCATTTCCTCTAATATTGCTATTCCTTTCCATTAAGTTTTTACTTTTGGAAGATCGAGATCCCATCATATCTTAGGGATAGAAGGTAATCCCTAACAGGATCCTAACTATCCTATGATGTCCCATATTTATGTATTATTATACATACCTAGATAAGCAGAACTCCAGCGTTTTTTTAAGCACTTCTCGTAGGTCTTCCTGACCTTCTGGCTGCAATTGGTCATTTCCTCCTAAGTATGGGAGATGTACGGTTGTATGATTAAATTGAATAGAAACAGTGAAATCTAAAAGTGAATTTTGCCAGAAAGTACGAAAAAGTAACTTCTTCAAAAGTCATACCCAGAGTCAGCTGTAGCCTAAACTTTCAACATTAATAAGACTTGAACGCTAGATACTAAAAAAATGACTACCAATCAGAAAAGTAAGGAATAAATAATCCCTACATCAGGAATATAAAAGATTAATAAAGCAACCTGTCTGGATGTCTCTGTGCCCACAAGCAGTTGGAAGAGCTTTACAAGACTGAAAAGAAACTTAAGTAAATTCAAGGTTGAGTAACCCCTTGCAAATATCAAGGAAGCAGTGCAGTGAACTATCAGCAGTTCTCAAACTGTGGGTCGGGACCCCAAAGTGCATCGCAACATTGTTTCAATGTGATCACCAGGGAGGCCGTTAGACTTGCTGGGGCCCAGGCCTGAAGCTAAAGCCTGAGCCCTGCCACCCCCGAGACTTCAGCCCTGGGCGGGGGGCCTATAACCTGAACCCAGCCGCCCAGAGCTGAAGCCCAAGCCCCATGGTGAAGCCAAAGTCTGAGGCCTTCAGCCCTGGGCAGTGGGGCTCAAGTTACAGGCCCCCTGCCCAGGGGTAACACACTTGGGCTTCGGCTTTGCCCTTCCCTCCCCCATGGGGTGGCAGGTCTCGGGCTGGCTCAGGTACCCTCTCCTGAGATTGTGTAGTAATTTTTGTTGTCGGAAGGGGGCTGAGGTCCAATGAAGTTTGAGAACTGATCCATTTTCACCAATGCCCTTACCACCGTGTTACAAATTCACAAACACTACAACTCTGAAGAAAAGATGTAGTTGCTGTAACTCAAACCAGTTTTACGGTACCATTTTCGTAAATGTAATTGATGTACAAATGGTTACAGACACATTTTCCCCCTCATTGTAAAATGTTACGTTTGTGTCTCCTAGACCAGGGATGTCAAACTCTGTGTCGAGAAGGTCAAATTTCATTTCTAATTATTGCCCTTGGGCTAGTGTACAAGTTTAGGACTACATACTAAAAGTCACTCTAGAGTGAAGACTCCCAATGAGGTCAATGGGAGGTATGTACAAAGACCAAACATAGTAACTGAACATTAGTTTATATCATTTACTGCCTGTTTAACGATCTTTTCCATTCAGCGGAAAAAAATATGCTTATCTCTAGAACCCACCGCCACTATTATGGTCTTTTGTTTTCCTTCCTTCTTAATTCACCTTTACCCATTTATCTTCAGTTTCCTTCCCCCCCATCCCTGAAGCTGTTAGTTATGCCACTAACAGTCAGAATTGGAATCTATTCCTGACACTATGCTACATAATCATTATAATATATACTGAAAAAAAGAGCTAGTTAAGAGTAAGTAAGTACAGCAAGACCCTTCTGCAGTAGTCTGAAAACTTTACTGAAACACACCACGACAAAGTTTGGTCATTTACAGCTTCATTAAGAAGCTTGTAACAAGGGGGACTCAGAAGAATGTGTGTGAAACAGTTTCATAAGACAAACAAAAGAGGATAAGCAACACATTAGGATAAGTGAAAAATTCATATTTAAACAAATGGTTAATTTTTAAAAAAAGTCTTTATACCAACTGACATTGCCTTTTGCTTCACACAAGTATAGACACTTATTAGTTCACCTCCTTACACTTATTGTAGAGATTTAATACCCACAAAATGCAGTATTGTACAAGAACCGATTAGGTTTATATTAGCATGTTAATTTTTTAAGGGAAAACTGTACTGTACTTTGACAGAATTCAGATTTTGAACACATTCTGTAAGATGTTTAGGCTGATGAGCAAGAGTGATTATTTCCTGTGATGTGTGTATCTAGTACAGTAGAATCTCAGATTTATGAACAACAGAGTTATGAACTGACCAATCAACCACACACACACACACACACACCTCATTTGGAACCGGAAGTATGCAATCAGGCAGCAGTGGACACAAAAAAGCAACTACAGTACAGTACTGTGTTAAATGTGAACTACTAAACAAATAACGGGAAAGTTAAAAAAAGGTGACAAGGCAATTGTTTCTGTGCTTGTTTCATTTAAATTAAGATGGTTAAAAGCAGCATTCTTCTTCTGCATAGTAAAGTTTCAAAGTTGTATTAAGTAAATGTTTAGATGTAAACTTTTGTAACTCTGAACAAAGTGTTATGGTAGTTCTTTCAAATGTCCATTCCCGAGGTTTTTGTAACTTGGAGGTTCTGCTGTATACATGTTCATTATTCAGCTACAAGCCAAACAGTTTACAATTAATTTCTATCGAAGCATAAAGAAAGTTTCTTTTCTTACCTGTCTGGGTGGTTTCATGTATTGATTCATACTCTGAATTATCTAGAGCCAAAGGGTTCATATCTCTTTGGTCTGACACTGGAACGGTTAGCGATGGCTCCTGCAGTTCTGTTAACACTGCATTTTGCTGCTTTTTGTCACCATCACCATTGGCATCCAGTCCTGCAGCAAGAATTACAAGAAAATGTCTGAAGTGGATTTTTCATTAAGGTCTAAACTTTCATTTGCAATAACTGAATTATATAAATAAACCTCAGAAAAGAATTGTATTCTAGAAGAAATCTGAGACTACCCTTGTTTCCTTAATCATTTTCGTGTTTACGTCTTACACTAGAAAATTTGTGACATTACTTGGAAGTTCTGGACTGGGTTTACTTCAACCAGAATGGAAGCTTTTTAAACTATTATTCATACCTTCTCTGCAGGAATCTGGAGGATGTTCAGGTATTTCTTCCCAGGTTTTGTTCACGCTACCATCAGTGGCACCACTAGCTTCCAAATGTAACATATGATTCCCCCATACTTTTGCATTAGGATTTAACTCAGAAACCTTGGTTGACTCCTAGAAAAGAAATTTTGGATTATGTACTTCGTAGATGAGTCACATTTATATATGTGACATAAAAGAAACCTGACATAAAATGCTAGAGGGCATCCCAAGTTCCTTCACCACATGACTGATTGAGGTGAAAAAAGGAGGAACAGTAACAGAACTACTGGTGCAAGGATGATACCATTGTATAGAACTTAACATTTCTGCAGGCTACAAAGACTAATGTTTGTAGCTTTCATGGATCTGTCACTTATAAGTTTGTTAATACATCTTTTACATTGCTTACTAACAAATGTTTATGTTACATCTCTACTTCAAGCGGAGATTTGTTCCCTGCCTGTTCCTGTGAAAGAGAACAGAGAAGAAAAATAGCACCATATGAAGTATGTATGACAAAAAACTTGGCTAATACCGTTTGGCAAAAAGGCGGCCAAAAGGTTGGTAGCAAAAAAAAAAAAAAAAGACAATTCAGCATGTTCCTTTAGCACCACCTATACATGCAAACTGAATTGTTGCTGCTGACACTATATGCCCCCCGCCCCCTTAACCAGCACTGGAAACAACTTGTAGCATAAATAGGATAGGACAACACTGTTTCCAGCACTATTATAGAAATCACTAAAATGGCAATGGTGCTGAAGACCATTGTGTTCCATTTACACTACCAATTCATCCATTTTTACAACCAGGAGGTCAATACTAGTTTAAAAGGGTGATGAGTGTATGGCAGGTAATACACTTTTAAATGCTGCTGAATTCAGGTATGCGGTGTTATTTATTTATTTCCCAGCTTTTCCAGGAAGCTTTCCCCAGTGATTATGACCAATGCCATCAACTTCCATTTTTAAAAAGAAGGCAATTCCCAGCCCTTATGACTGCAAAGGGCCTTAAAAATGTGAATCAGGTGCTGGTGGTGAAATTGCTGGGCAAGCTGCTAATGATACACTGGGCCTGTCGGTGGAACTCCACTTGCTTTGCCAGCGAACCAAAGCAGAGCTGGAGAAGCAGCTGCAAGTCAAGTTTGTTCTTTTCTCTCCCCCGGTTGGCCAAGACCTAACCCAGTGCATCCCTGTTTAGCTGCCGTGCAGCTCTTCCTCCTCCCTCATTTCTACAATGACCTCCTCAAAAGGTGTGCAGAAGATACCCAAGCTCCTAATCCCTTTCCAGAAAGGAACTAAAGATTTCAGGAGCTCCACAAGCCTCCTCCCTAAATAAAAGAGGGGGCAAAGCAGAACCCCCATGCCCCAGGAACAGCAAAAGTGGAGCAGCAAGGAAAGGGAGAAGCATTTGCCATCATGAAGGCCTTGAGGCCTACCCAGGCTGGGTATGGTGTTGCTGCCATTGTCACCAAGGAACTCATTATAATGCAACAGATTTGGTAGGAGACGAAAGTGATGAATTTTAGCGTTGGGGTGGGAAGAGAAAAGTGATTAAATGAGGGGCGTAGAGAACTGATGAGCTGAAGTGAGTGACAGAACGGTGGGAATGATTTGTGCTACAAGAGACTGAGGTGGGGAGGGTGGGGTAAATTAGCAAGATGTATGTATGCATGCATGCATCCCCATCACTATTGTACCTCTGTCAAATTCTCCATGTATTTATTCGCAACACCTATGGAAGGGAAGTGCTAGTACCACATTTTGCAGATGGGAAACAGAGACAGAGACTAAAGCACAGAATTTTTACATGTATTTAGGTGTTGCTCCACTCAGCACTGCAATGCCTAACTACCTTTTCAAGTATGGGTCTAAGTGACCTCCCCAAGTTCATATAGCAAGTCTGTGGCAGAGCAGGAAACTGAACTCTAATTTCCCATGTCCTAGCCTAGTGCCCTAACCACTGTACCATCCTTCCTCACGAGGAGGAGTACTTGGTGTCAAGTGTGCAGGCACAAGGTTTACTTGGTTCTAAAAATGTAATTAATCTTGACATGACATGAGGCATTCCCACTGAAATAAATGAACACCCTGCAGGGCTGACCTGAACTACTCTGAAAAAGTTTGATTTAAGATTTAAAACTCCCTTTAAGTGATGCAGGCTCTCAACAGTTTTTAATATACGTGATGTAGAATACATTAGAATAGAAAATGTCATTTTATTTTGTGATTATAAATATAGCTCTTAGATACCACAGTGAAGGGGACTACTGACAATCTTCAGATAGCTTTCCTCACTTGTGATGAACAGTTGTAGCACGATCTCATTTACACAGCAAATTTTCAATTCTGGAAATTCACATACTTTGGCAAGGATTAAACTTCTAAACAGCATTGATTTAGATTTGACAATGGTCAGTAACATTTTTGGACTACATCAGCATGACGTAACTTCATTTTATTGAGGCAAAACTGATCAATACATTTTTTGAAAGAGTATATGAAACTTGCGCTGTTTAATCAAATCGTAAGTTGGACTTAAGATTTACTCCAACTCCCAATTTCAAGAGCCACATTTTAAAGTTTAATATACTGTAAGTGATCAAATCATGCTTATAAAAATACTTACAAATTCTGCATCTTGCCATCCCCAAATACCACCATTTTTTGCTACAAGCAACTGATAAGGATCTCTTTCTACAGCAAATGAAGAAACTGTCAAATCTTGAGAATTTCCAGAACCAACCTCAGTTACGTGTTGTCGGTCATTCGTCATAACTGTGTTAGAAGTATCAGTATTCCATGAATAGCCCATCAGATATTCATTACCACCACTAAAGATGGTGTCAGAAAATATCTGACTTGTAAAATCAGCATTATCAGCCTGCAGAGTTAAGAACTGTGAACCCATTTCATCTTGGGAATTTTGTGTATCCAGCTTACAGATATTTTCTGATTCATTCAAAGTATCTTCCATCAGATCTAGAACACACTTCTCATTGCCTTGCCAAAGTTCTCTAGCACCAACTGGGACATCAGGTAATTCATATGAAGGAGTAGCGGCATATCTATCTACCTGCCCTGGGTCAGTATAAACCCCACAAAAAGATTTATCAGATGTGTTCAGATCACAAGTTTCAGTCTGTTCATGATTTGCGGTGGAAAGTTTTCTCAAACTTTTCATCTTAGCATCTAGAATGTAACTGCTGTTTTCAGATTCAGTGTTCTTTGTTCCCAGCCACTTTATATTCTCACTTGTTTGTGCTTCTGCATATTCAGCTGATGTATTAGAAACATCAACATTTTCTTCCTTTGACAGATTGTGACACACGTTTTCTTCACCCCTTTGAAATTCTGGTTCCTGTAGAGCTGAAACACATTTTTCGTAAGTTTCTGGAAGTTTTTCAGCCGAAGGTTCAGTAGACCTTTTAATGTAAACTGGGTCTAATTCTGTATCGTCACAGTTATCTGTCACATCACACTTTCCCACTTGTTTCTGAAGAACATCTGAATAGGATCTTTGGCTTGATGGAGACAGACAGCTAGGAGATCCAAATATAGGATTACTAGCTCTTTCATGATTTCTGAAACCGTTCCCCATTTTTAATCTATCATCTGTACAGTCTTCCAAAGTTACAGGTCTATCATGCATAACTGAGAAAACATTCTGATTATGTATTAAGTCTCCGTTGAGACTCAGTGTATTACTGTCATGATCAAAAATGGTAACTTCAGAATCTGGCTCACTACTTTCTGTTTCATTATTAGTGGTCCCCCATTGAACCATTTCTAGTTTTGGTTGTTTCACCATTTCTACACCACCACTTGTTAATCTGGCAGGGTCAGTTCCAGCACTCAATTCATTTTCCACTGCATGAAATGAACATTTATCCCATAGTTCATCTTGTTTATAATTCAAGTCCATTTTATCCACATTTGAATATGCCAGCAAAGATACAGAGGAAATACTGTTTTTGTTAAATGAACTGGAATAGTCATATAATTTACCTTTATTTTCTGGCAGTGCTGGTGAAAGCTGACATTCTAGACTGTTTTCCTTTTGGATTATTTCATGTGTACTTATGTTATGTGGTTCGCAAGATGCTAAAGTACGATTTCTTACCCTTAATGAAGTCCTCCTCAGACAACCAGTTTCCACAGGAATGTTATCTGCTTGATATGAGGGAGTTTGCCCAATAATGCTCACATGATTGTCATCTTCCATGGTATTAGGACTTAAAACATTTGACAGTATTTTTGTTTCAGTGCTGCCTTTCATATCAGTTTGAAAATCTAAAACACTCTTTAATGTTGAGGGCACTTTAATCACGTTTGCAACTAAAACATTTTCCAAGCTACACAAAATTTCATCTGTGTATTTCTCTTTATCTTCCAGGAGCTGTTCCAATTTGCTGTCACATTCACAAGAAGTAAAAGGGGCCTCTTTTCTAAATTCACAGTACATTGTCTGAAATGTGTTTGTTTTCTCATTAGAATTTAGTTTACTTTCTGGCTTTGATAGGGAATCCTCTTGGCTAAGGTTTTCCAGATCTTGAGTCACTGAAAAGGAATCACTGTCTGTTTTCTGAAATTTTAAGTGAAAATGTAAGTTACTTGTAGTATCTAATTTTTGTTTAGTATTTGCTTCCTTTTCAGTTTTCAGTAAACGTTCACTTAAATGAAATGGTGTGGTCTCAGTGTTACAATTTCTCTCAGTCTTTCCTAAATTATATTCTTTAGGATTTAAAGCCAATAAGATGTCAGAAGTGGAGCTGTCAACATGTTTCACACCTTTTGAATAAGGACAATATTGTTCTTCTCTAAGAACATTCACAAATTTTACAGACTTATTGTTTTTATTAATTGATTTATTCAAACTGACACTACTATCTAGTGTATCCAATCCTTGAATTCTATTTTCACGAAACTCTTCATCATATACTAGTGCTCTTAAACCATCTGTTGCTATAGAGTCCATATTTAGCCTATATGTCTGACAGCTGCTATCCAGTAAGCCTGTATAAGATGACTGGACGTCCATATGATAATACTCCTTTGTTTCATTTTTTTGCAGGTTTGACCTATGCTCCTCTTCACCTACAGACAGTTCTTTTTGTGTATTCAACTCTGCTTCTACTTGTGCTGACCGCAGGATTGGAAATTCTTTCCTAGTGTCTCGAGGGCATACCACATTGCACATTCCTTCAACTGTGACAGCTGAATTATCTACGTCTGCTGCCATCGCTCCATGCTCGGTAGCTGGCATCTCTTCATCCACTTTCAGATCTTCAGCATCTACAATACAAATACTATAAAACTCCTTATCTCTTCTACATTGTCTATGGTCTATATCAATATAGGTAAAAGCTGGAACTGCTGTTTGTCTGTATAATGTATCTGAAAACTTTCTATAGCTGTCACGACTGTTGTCTTGAACATTCTCCACTGTTTCATTCTGTGTTCGTGAATATTCACATTTAACTGGGTAATATTCCAGATAACTCATATTTAACAAAGTTTCTTCCTGTGAGCTTTGACCTAGAGCCACTGGTTCCCATGAAGGAGAAATACAGTCCAATGAGCAACATGGCTCTCTGGCTATAATATATTTGTTTCCGTTAGGACTATTACATTGAGAGACTTCTGTATTATTTGTACACTGAGTATTCCTATTGGTATTTTCAATTATTCTTTCACTGCCATCCCAGTCTTCCTTTTCTTTACTCTTTTCCAAATGTTCATATCTGTTAAAGACCTTTAGGATATGACTAAATGAAAGAAAAAAGTTAAAAGGTCTGTTATACTTCCTTTTAGTGACTTGCTCATGGTCAGCGTTCTCCACACTTTTGTATGAAGGATACTTTGTTTTTCTACCCCAGAACCCACGTTTAGGATTTGACTCCATGCAATTATCGGTATGAATGCACTCAATGCTGACTAAAGCAGCTGTCCCATTAGCTGTCTTTTCTACTGCGTGCAGCTCCTTACTTGCCACAGTTTCTAAAATTGAAGGTAAAGTTTTACTTATCCTGTTTTCTGGTGCCTCCTCTTCCACAGATTTTTGTAACAGGCCAGTTTTTTCATTATTTTTGCTGGTAGTTAGTTCTTTACTGAAGCAGCAACCCATGTTTAAGCAGTTGTACTACCGGAGAGCTCACATTGCAAATCGCCTTCTTGCACATCTAACTAACTTTCTCCTGCTTCTGAAAAGACAAGCCAACACCCAGATGCCAAAAATAGTACATTTAAAACCGTGCAGGGAGCTCATATGCCATTGCCACTCAAAGTCCAAATCCCAATTACAGAGCAATGTTTTAATGTTTCATTATATGTCCTGTAGTAGCTAAGTCAAAGTTTTCCGAACTAAAACATAGCAGACTTCGCTAATATTTTAAGATCTGTGAGCATTTAATCGCTACATTTCCTGAGAAAAGTTGTCTTAAACCAAACTACTTTAACTATGACAGGTTTTAGAGTAGCAACCGTGTTAGTCTGTATCCGCAAAAAGAAGAGGAGTACTTGTGGCACCTCAGAGACTAACCAATTTGAGCATAAGCTTTCGTGAGCTACAGAGCTCACTTTGAAGTGAGCTGTAGCTCACGAAAGCTTATGCTCAAATAAATTGGTTAGTCTCTAAGGTGCCACAAGTACTCCTTTTCTTTTTACTTTAACTATGACTTTACCAAAGTGCAAGCATGCCCTAAACCTAGTTTCCTTGAAGTTGCAGATATGACCATCAATAGCTAAAGCAGAGCTACACGCAAGTTTGATTCAGATTTAAAGAACGCAGGAAAAAGTATTACTGAAGCTGTTGTGCACATGACTATACTCCAACAGTGGTTCTATAAAAGTGAATATAGACTAAGATACTACTGTTTAGAAAAAGTGAATTTAGGTCACAACTCTTGTAGTCAAGAGTCATAAGCTATCCAAATCCCTCTCCTCCAAACAATTTTTTTTAAAATTAATATATCAATACAAAACAATCGCTTGTCCAAAAGTAGCTGTAAATATAGCAAAACTATTCAGGCAACTTGTTATTCCCCCTTCTACAGCTCCAGTACATCTGACGTGCTTGCAGGTTTAAAGGGAAACAGCTTTAATGAACCAATACACAGCATGCTTAGGTACTTCATTGTTATTTTAGTTCACTAAGTGCTCTATTAAATGCATTAACTTTCTGAAACAGAAAGCCCTGCAACATATCTAAATATCTGTTGTAGTTTTATCTACATAATTTTTACTTCCTTTTTTCAGGGCTTTCAAATTCTGACCAAGCTTATTTGTCCTCATCATAAAGCAAAAATGCCTAGGTCACCGCACCCCTGTAATTTAAAGGAGTAGGTTTACTTATTTTAAATGGTCTCTTGCTTTCCCTTCTTGGGCTTCACTTTATTCTTCTTTCCTACAAGAGAATATCTTTACTGCACTGTTTTCAGTATGTATTTCCTCTTCTCTCTCCACCTCTTTACTTACATGGTAGTTCTACCTCCTCCTCCATTTGTCTATGCCATTTTTGCCGACAAAAACAAAAAAAAACCACAAACAAACAAAAAAACCCACCTCACTTGCTCACCTATTCTACTTCTCTTTTCTATTTTACCCCAACAGTAATTCCCCTACTTCCCATCCATAGCTAGGTGTTCTTCCATCCGCCCACTCTCCCATTCATCCTTTCCACAAGGCTTGACACATTTACCAGGACTAAGTGTTCCAGGTCCCATTTTCCAGGGATGATAAACAGAACCAACCTCCCATCATCTGGGTTTGGCTTACAACCAAAATACTCTTGGCACAGCCTGGGGAACGCCAGTCTTTTATAGCCTGTGGCTAGTATGCAAGACTAATGTGAAATGTGCCTCCACTGTTACCACAAAAATTCCTCCGATACTGGAAGGAACAGCGTCTATTCCTGTCGCCCACTTCATAAATTCCAAGATTCCCCATAAGTGGTAGTGAGAGTCTAACCAAGTTACCCATCTCCCAGCATCTTTTCAGTTTTACTTGGAAAACAGACAGTCTTATTCTGCTGTTGCTCACAGCTTTCCCAAGACGCATCAGCATGAAACCGACCTACTCAGAAGTTTCATGGCCACCTAGGAGATTGTAAGTCAAGTCTTGTCAGTTAAATTGCTGCAATTAACTTTTACTCTGCTGCTGCCTAACAAGTTCTGAACAGCAGCACAGACTGCCTGCAGACTCAGGAAGATGACCCTGTATTGTTTCACACTTAGTTCAGGTTTAGAAGATTCTCTGTGCAACCATAGAAACTGGAACCTGAGTGCTTAAAAAAAAAAAGAAAAGATTATTTAAAGACTACATGCTGCTTAAGTTGACACTCGTCTCGGAAACATTCTTACTTGTTTGCTTGGTCGGGCAAACAGTTTTCAAGTTCTGAAAGAAGTTTCCAAAATTGTATTAAACACACAATGCTTCAGTTTAAACAAACCCACAATCACATTTTTCTCAGAATGCTCAGCTATCTCTACCTTGTCTATTCCCAATTTTATACAGTTCAGATTACTACTTTTTTTTTTTTTTAATTCTTCTTTATAATTTCCCCACCTTACTATTGCCTGAGATATTTCACTATCTTTGTGGCAAAGGTAGAGAAGATTGTAAGTTTTTCCAGTCTACTTGGTGTACTATGGGGTACAAAGTTGTACAACAGTCTTCCAGGTGTTGCACTAGATCTTTGTGCAAATACCTTGCTATTAATTTCTCCTCTATTTTCCATTGAATTTAATGCGTGCCAAACAAGGAGTAAACTTTTGGAAAGACTGTCAGTGTGGAGAATTACCTATAATCCTTTTACTTTGGTAAAATGTTTTCTACCAGATTCCCACTACTGAGCCTGCACTCCCAGACTGCAACTAACATGACAGCTCTAATCTTCAGAGCTCTAAAGAGAAGATGGCTCACCAGTGAGATGCTGGCCACTGCCAAAAAAATGTAAAGACCTACAAACACCTGGAGACACGGACTGCTTTCAAGAAAAAGACAATACAAGAAAGCAAAAACAGTCCTATCTCCAAAACCCAAACATTTCGATCCCTTTGTAATATGCTATTTATTAGTAACAAATTTACAAGGAAAAACTGCAATACGCAGGTTTCCAATGTAGGAAACATGAGAACATACCCCTGCTCCTTTACTGTTATGGAACTGGTAAGATTTAACCACACTATCTGAAGACATCCTATAGAAGAGACAAGGTAGGAAAGGTACAAAAGGATATCATAACAAGTCTTAATTATTCCAAAGTTCATCAGGAGCTTATGTTAGTACTGGGGGAGAGAAATCTTACTATAAGAATTGAGCATGCAGATTGTCTTTTAAAAAAATATTTCAAGAATTTGCAGGTGAGCCATTGTAGGAGAAAGTATTCCTAGAAGAATAATGACATGTTTGAGAGTAGCAGCCGGGTTAGTCTGTATTCGCAAACAGAAAAAGAGGACTTGTGGCACCTTAGAGACTAACAAATTTATTTGAGCATAAGCTTTCGTGAGCTAAGTATCAAGTGAGCTGGTCCTTGCATTAACTAGTGTGTAAGCACAGAAATTGGATAGGCATCAATTTGCAATCCCTGGGAAAGAATCTTTCCCTACAGAGATACAGTTGGAATAAACACCAACTCTGAAGATGCCAGTCTGGATCGAGCAACATCACATCTTTGTCCAGTTTGATTTCTTTTTACCTCGGGGAGCAGCACTGCAAGGTGGTTGCAGCAAGGACTTATAGGCCAAAATCAATGTTCATCAGCTGTCCAAAGTCCCAAGTTTCCTTCTCTTTCTGCAAAGTGCGTGATATTTTGTTTTAAGTGATTTCATATCTGATGTCTCCCTATCCCTATTTTGTACACAGTGTGTATTTGTTTGAAGATAGTTGCTACAGAGAAAATTTTGCAACTGATTTTTTGTATGCCACTGTATTAGTCTTAAAATTTGTTCTGCCCACAGAACAGAAGAAACTGAATTTGGAAAATTGGGAAATACCTCAAATGAGACCAAAGACTAAAATACATCAAGTCACACGGACAGCCAACTCTCTAACTTCAGACAGGCACATGCTAAAGAGTTAAATTGGTCAATTTTCAGAAGAAACTCTGTTCAACACTAAGCCTCTCACCATTAGAAAGAATGCATAATCTCTAAGAAATTTGCCTTGAGACGCCACAGAAACAAAGACACTATTTTCGCCCAAGTTACCAAATCTGTGAACAATGTCACAAGTCCCTATAGCCGAACTTGTTCTTAAGCATAGTAAGTCTGCTGCCCCCCCCCCAAATTCTCTCCTGGGACAGAGTTCAACATGCTTGTGTCTAACTTGACTCAGATTTAATTATGAGTCATTTTTCCACTACATTTCCTGGAAAAGAGAACTGGTGGTCTCTCCTCCCCATTTAGAATACATTTCATTGAATATATGACATGTGTGAATGATCCAAAAATTTGTAAGATCAGCATGTCAGAGCAGTTAATAGAGTCAGAGTTTAAGACCAGAAGAGACCACCAGATCATCTAGTCTGACCTCCTGTACGTCACAGGCAAACACCATCCAGCACCCACATGCTAAACCCAACCACTGTTTCGTTTTGTAACAGTTCATAAAGATGGGTATCAGATATACCTAAGACCCATACAAAATAGTTTAAGTCTTTTACTAAACAGACACTGACAGGTTGGACCCATTGGGAAGCCACCTGATGTGCTGAGATACCACTGAGTCTACCTGTTCTGCCAGCATGGGCCCCCTTTAGCCTGTCTTGCTGAGCCAGGCTCTTAAAAACCTTCTCTGACACACAGGCAGGGCCACACCAAGCTGCAGATCAGCTCTGGGAAGACTGATCTTAAGGGACTTGCCCCAGCACTCAGATGTCCACCTCCCTTGGAGTGCAGACCCAAACATATATTATGAAATTTGCCCCCGCCCTCAATGTGGAGAGACATTTCTTACACCGCCCCCCGAGTTAGAAATTTACAGAAATTGGGTTTAATAATAAACAAAACAAATTTTATTAACTATAAAAGGCAGATTTTAAGTGGTAAAGGGGGAACAAGCAGAATAAAGCAGATTACTAAGCAAATGAAATCAAAACATGCAAACTAAGCTAGTTTCACTAAAGACATTGGTTACAAATAGTATTTCTCACCCTAGATATTGTTGCAGGCAGTTTGCAAAGTTTGTGTGGTTCAGAGTTCCAGTAATATTCCTTTACAGACTGGACCCCCATCTCAGTCTGGACTCCCCCCTTGCCTTCCCTTTTGCACTTTCTCCTCTTGGGCAGACAGGCCAGGGAGAGGAGGAGTCCTGTTTGCCTTCCTCCACACCCTTAAATAGGATTTACATAAGGTGGGAATCCTGTGTTTCCCAAACTTGACACCCACCCACCCCCTTCCCTTACAGTGCAAAGTTACATGAAGTCCCAGGTAATGTTTAGTATCAGATGACAAGACCACCTGACTCTGTACCATCACAGTGTCCACGAGTCAGTGGCAGTATAGAGAGTCCACAGGAAGGCCAAGCTTTTCACAGCTCATTGTCTTCACGGATGGGCCACCCGTCCTGTCTGGCTTTTCCATTGTTGTACCTGAAATGTTAGCCGTGGGTGTCACCCAAAGTAGTACAGATCATAGATACATAGTCAATATTCCCAATTTCAGATACAGAAAGGATACAGGCATAAAAATAGGATAATCACATTCAGTAAGTCATAACCTTTCCAAGGATCTCTCACATGAGCCATCTTGCATATCTCAGTGATGTCATTCATATCATAAGCATATTTTCATAAAGAATATGGAATGACACGTCACAGACACGTTAACAAAATGTGAAGAGAAAGCTTGCTACAACAGAGTAACCAAGTGCCATTAAAACTAGAGCATGCCTACTGGATCTGAAAGTTTTCATTTGGTGCTCTCACAGGCAAGCAATTCTACTATTTACATTAACAGGAAAACAAAATGGGAAATTCTGTGGCCAAGACAACACTTACTATGGCTTTACCATACCATTTTCTTTATGTATGTTCTGGTGACTCTAAGGCAGGATGGAGAAAAAAAATATGAAAAATAAACTTTATTGACAAGTTGCTAGTTTAGTTCTTTCCCATGTTTAGTCTTAAGTTGCTAAAGAGAATGTATTGTACTTTGTTTCTTTAATTTTCTACTTAATAAAATTTCAGATTTTACAGAGATTTTTTTTCCCTGCTAAGAAATCCTCACTCAAAATGCTCATCTACACTGAAGAGACAATTCAATTCTCATTAGAATTGGTAAGGCAACTCCCATCTTTTCATGTACAATGTATATATCTCTTCCTACTGTATTTTCCACTCCATGCATCTGATGAAGTGGGTTTTAGCCCACGAAAGCTTATGCCCAAATAACTTTGCTAGTGTGTAAGGTGCCACAAGTACTCCTCATTGTTTTTGCTGATACAGACTAACACGGCTACCACTCTGATTATGTGAGCAGTAGATGAACCAGACCAACTGTGGCCAAGTTAAGGATCTTCTCTACAGTGAGCAACAGAATAATCAAATTAGGAATGGTAAAATGTATTGACATAGGGCTGCTATTAGAACACCTGGGGGAAAAAACCCCACTATCAAAGGCAGCCTCTTTTGCGGTTGAAGAATGAAATTATGACTTAGGAGATGAGAATTCAATTCACAGTTGTCTCAGCTTATGACCTTGGGCATGTCACCTACTCTTACTGTGCCTCAGTTCCTCATCTGTAAAATGGGGATAATATGGCCCACTTACTATGACAGACAGAAATACTACAAAACCAAAAAAATGACATATTGAGAACTGATAGTAATTTAGTATGAGAGGAACTTAAAGAAAACTTCAGGGCTGGACAATAAGGATCCCAGATCTACTACAACTAAGAATTACTTGACTCCACCACTGCCATTTTATTACCCTCATTAAAAAGTATACTGAGGTTTTAAAAACAAATTATTTTTGGTATGGGAGTTTCTCCAAGCTGCTGACATTAAAGATGGCAAAAGTTCAGTTTTGTTCAGTTTTCTGCCAAAGTCGGATTGTTTCTTACAGCCAGTTTGCAGGTGCTTTGTCTAATTTTAATAGTATCCAACAATGGGGTTTCCACCGTTTCCAAGCTATTTCAAAGAGCCTAACACAGTAAGTAGTTTGATTGGTCATTAAATGTTGTATGGTGTCCATTCACTGAGGTTTCCTAGATACAAGATTGAAGAAATCCCTCTGCCTCACTTAGCGCTTGTTTACATAGGAGTTTTAAAGTGGATCAAACCAAGTTAATCCTGTTTGAAAATGGCTGTATACATGATTCATTCCATCACTGCACACAAACTCCTCATTTGACAAACTCTGGAATCCTCTTGCCAAGTGGATTAGAATTCCTACAAATTAATTAGTGCAGTCTATTGTTCACGTGCATGCATCTGCCTCCCACAGTGCTCTGCAGGTTGCCCATTACTGAATTATCTGTTCACTTGTGTGTCATCCTCCTGCTCTGGCGTCAAGTTCCCAGGACAATCCCTTCCCCCTCTACAGTTGGAGCAGAGACAAAATATTCTCATTTTCTCCTGGATCCCACTGTATCATTATTCTTGGAGTCATATTGAGACCCTGGATTTCCATCGCCATCTGGAGAAAAGTATTGGTGCAGGACACTCTTGTGGCTGGCCACTAGAATAAAGACCTTTTGGACTCAAGACTGGGACAACGACCAATGCAGGAAAAAGAAAGAGAATGTACACTGAAATGAGGGACAATGACAATCTGGTAGAGGACATGTGACCTGCCCATTTTATGACGAACTGGACAGGATCCTACACAATTATAGCACAACTCATCCAAGACACCATGTGGAACCTGCTCTCCCCACCACCAGAGATGACCAGCAAGACCCATTGGAGGATGCTGGAGAAGTGCTGATTCCTGAGAGAGTCAGGATCTTTTTGGGACCCCAAACCTAATGCTAGCCAGCTGGAAAGCCAGCTGAAGTCATGCCCTGCTGCAACATATACTGATTCCTGCTCTGCATCAGCAGAGGCTCAGTCCTAGTTAGAAAGCCAGGTTGCAAACAAGGAGTCCGATTCCCTGGAGGGAATTTCAACAAGTACCTATCTTTACAATTTATTGTCATGCTATACAACGCCTTCTGCCTTCTATTCTGAGTGCCCCACAGCCACAGCCATTTTAGACAGATGTGAGCCAGAAGCTAGCCCCTGCCTCCCTCTGTCCATGCTGACCTGTTGGCCTCCCCATACGTGTACCCAAATTGGCGGCTGCTCCGCCCAGGTGACAGTCCTCATGCAAGCCACAGCTATCAACAGTCTTCAGGACCGTGCCACAGAGGTCACTTGTACATCTTCATTTCTCCTTCCCTCATCTGTCCTACCTAGAAAACGCCACCCATTCACCAGCCCAAAATAGCGGCTGGCTGCATGGTGCAGCCACGGCCTCTACCCCACCCCCCAGCGCATCTGATTAATGAAAACAATTTATTATTGCAAAATGCAACTGTTTGAGACGGTGGTTACAGGAAAATAAATTTGGTTAGTGTTCCGAGTTTACATAAGGTATAAATGGACACTGCATGTCCAGAAAAAGGTACAAACAGTACTGTTCCCTGATGAGGTTTCAATGCCCTGTAACATACATAGTCCACTAAATCACAGCAGGACCCCATCTGCACTCTCTCCATGTTTGCAGGGGAGATAACAGAATTTAAGACTGAGGAATTGTTCAATTTTAGTTTGCACACCACAGGGAATAGCTGCACACCCATCTGTCCCTAGTATAGTACACCCATGCTTCCCTCCCCTCCCAGTATAGCTTGCAAGTCCTTTCCTCTCCTGCAGTACTTCTG
The DNA here is from genome assembly GCF_965152275.1 of Natator depressus. Taxonomy (NCBI): domain Eukaryota; kingdom Metazoa; phylum Chordata; order Testudines; family Cheloniidae; genus Natator; species Natator depressus. Next base: position 241,478,623 of record NC_134235.1, on the reverse strand, counting down.
AGGTGGCCCACTCTGGTGAATAACTTCACAGAATACCTCACTGGTCTGCCCTTTCCTTTTTTAAGCAATACTGTTCTCTGCTTCCTAGTCATCTGCCTCAGTGCATCATCAAGAGTGTGGACAGCCTAATGGGGATCCACAGGGGATTACTCTCTGCTCAGCCTTGAATGTATCTCCAATCCCTCCAACACCAGAGGGCCTAAAACAAAACTGCAAAACCAAAATGGGAACATAATTCCAACTCAACTCATCCCATCCCACCACACCCTACCCCCACAACCTACTAAAGCACAGCAGCAAACATATAGCATACAGAAATCCTAGTGCACGCAGCACCTGCTCACATGCAGGCCACTTACCATCTCTGAGGTTCCCCAAAATGGCAAGTGTCTTAAGGAAGTAAAGTCATATAGGCATAATAAATGAAAATGCTACCATGGCCAGTCTGAATTATGAACAATAAGCAACTGGGTGTCCCCTCCCCACTTCCAATACTCCCACAACCACAGCACCTGCAACAGCCAAACCATCAAGGACAGGGCCTCTAGCTACTGTCGAGGGGCTGGCCAACCAGAAGGAGCAAAAAAAGGAAGATTCGGGACAAAATGTTCATCGAATTCATGGCAGAGCCCTAAACGAAGGCCACACTGGCTGATAGGTGGAGGCTGTACATGAGGACTCAGAGGAAGAAAGAAATCCAGCTCTCCCAGGAGACTGTGGCAGTGATCAAGGAAAGTATCACAGTGGCTAAGGAAAGCATTGACAAAAAAGACAGGAATACACAGAAGCAACTCATGAATGCAATCCTGAACCAGAATGCTCTCCTACAAAACATGATCCTGCTAGGCCGCAATACCGGTTATGGACACCAGCAGCAACTCATCTATGCCATATCCACGCAGCACTTGTTGGAGAGGCCACTCCCCTCTCAGGTCCAACATCCGCTCATCAGGAACACTGGTTCCAGAAGTCCAGAACTTTTGAACCTTGGCACCAGAACAACTGTGTACAAGTGGTAAGACCTACACACACTAACTTTAAGCCTCTTCCCCCTGCAAACTTGTTATTTTTGCTCTGTTTACATTGTTGCATTTTTAGTTTGGTTCACATTGTTTTATTTAAAAGGTTTGCTTTTTGTTGGTCAGAATGTTTTGGAAAATGTATTTAAATAATAAATACCTTTTTTATTTGCAAAGTTTTTGGCTTTGTTACTGTTCCATAATAAAAATGGTTTAAAATCCATGTTGGTCCATTCTCACTCATCACTAATGGAACACAAAATTCTTTAAATAAAGCTAAAATAATTCAACGTTTTACAGAAGTATATAGCCAATATCCCACCTCCACCAGCCTTAAATGTACTGAACTGATCAAAATCTATCCCAGTTTGCCCCACCACAGAGTAGCAGCTGGATACACAGACACATATCCAACCAGGAGATTCAAAATATGAGCAATAGGTATCCCTAAAAGTATTCTCCTGCGTGCTACTATTCTCTACAGGATGCCCTGCTGGCTGCTCGAACTGCCAAGCAAGTCTCTGCACCTCAGCTCCACGCATTGATAAGGCTTTCCCCCCTTGGTCTCAAATATTGTGCAGAACACAGCTATGATAATTGGGACTCTTTCTGCTGCATCCAAAATGATTCCATAAGCAGCAGCATCTGTCTTTCAAAATAGTCAAATGCACACGATCACCTTCCGGCAACTACTCAGACACTTAACATGTTCCTTCCTTCTGCTTGGTGGTAAGGTGGGTGAAGTCCAAAGCCGAACGTGTGGCTCTGTGCACTGTAATACAGCCCAGTCAGTCCCTGCATACTCTCACTTGCCACCATAGCAGCATAGTGCATTTCAGGGTCCACGCTGGCAGGAAGCAATTCAAAAACGGCAAAAATGCTCATCCAAAAAGGAAGCATGACATGAAACACCAGAACATGGGGGTTTAAAATCTGAATCCGCCTAACTTCCACTTCGCACCCCACAATTTAGTGAAAACCATCCCATAATATACACTGTTCAGCCACACAGCAAAGGACTTTGGGATATTCCCCCCCCCCCCCCCCCCCGAGAATGGTACTCCACCAGTTTGCAGCAAACTACTGCTGCGTATTCAGACCATGTTGAAATTTGAACAGAACAAGCATATCAGGTGCTTGCTATTGGTGGCACTTGTATACTGTGAGTTACCAGATGTGTATCTAAAAAGTTGGATTAAACCCCTCATGTAGACATACCCTTAGCCATTACCAGACTAAAGTAAATTTTGGAAATTCCCAGTGAACATGTTCACTTTGTCTACACAGAGCCAGATTTTTAGGTAGGTGCATTGGGACAGTAGGGGCAAAGGGGTCCTACCAAAAAAAAAAATAAATTGTGTCTTAATTTGCTTACTACGAGGCAGACCACTAGCTGCTCAAACTATGGAGCAGTTAAATGTGTGTTGTAAGTTTTGATCTATGTTTGCAGAGGAAGACTGTCACTACATTTTATTGAGACGCTAATCCTTTATAGAAATTAAAAAAAAACCAAAAAAACAAAAAACACGCTTCTGTGGGTTCATTGGTTCATTCCAGGCTCCAGACCAGAACCTAAGGAGTTACGTTTTCCAAGGTCTACAGCTATTCCAAAAGCCTCCCAACAGACATTCTGTGAAGGGAGAATGAACTGGCAGAAAGCAGACGCCTAACCTTCATTTGAGGGGCACAGCCAGGATGGCTAGAGAATACGTTTCAGCGCATCCCCAATAAGCTCCTGGGAGCCGGGCTCTTGTGCTCTCAGGGTTTATGGTAGGGCCTCCACAAGCAGCAACACGTTGTGATGAATACCCCCAGTGCACAGAGGTCCAGAGAAGTAATCTACACCTTTCTCCACTAGTTTACAGAAATATAGCCTTATAACCTTTAAAAAGTAATTCAATTCAAATAAATTGGAAAAAAAAATGATTTTCATAAAAAACCTAAAGTGCTTTCTTGTTAATGTTTTAGCCAGGACCTCGGCTGGAATTATTCTTTGAAGCATCTACATAAAAAAAGTTGTACAAATTAGATGACCTACTTCTTTATATGTTTCTTGAATTCTACTCAAGTAACAAGCTTTGCTCATGAATCTACAGACACATTCCCAGATTCTGTACAGGAAGCACCAATAATTACTAATAAAATATTCAGACATTTTGTATGAGAGGGAATATATGGCTTTTAAAGAAACCCCTTCAGAAGCACAGTTCAATATACTATGTCACTGACAAAGGTGCTCTACACGAGCAGTACCCTAAGAACCACGATACTGGTATAGTTCATGAAAAACTTGAAAAATAATGACACTTCATAGGAAGAAAAGCTTACCACTCCTGAAAACTACAGAATACGCTTAATCTTCAGGTCTCATGCTATGGACAGCATTTCAAGTCTTCCAAACTCATGTTAACTGTTTGCCTTCAGAAGCTCCTTTACCAGAGTTTAGACATTAAATGAAATCTGTTTTCTCTAAAGTTATCGAAGATGGTTAATCCCATTTCTAAACAGATACGGAAGAGCAGAAATTTGAGATTTGGCTCTAAATTTGCATCTAGCATTACGTGTTTTAATTAAGGACACTTAACTATTTTAGAAGAACTAGCATTAGACAAGAAGTATAGTGAGTGGCTTCTCAGAGTGGGAGACTAATGCAAATAAGTGGACACTCTTTTCTTTAGAGCAACAACTGATGTACCTATTAGATCCAGATGTAGCACTGAAAGTTACTGGTATTTTGACTGTTCCCTAGAGTCAGATATTCTGAGGAGAGGCAACTTTAGCATAGAACAAAAAAAAACTCTGCACATCTGAAATAATGTCACTCTAAATTTGGCTCACTATATTCCGGTCTGTGATTTTAAAGAGAAGAGAAACATCTACATTTGAGTTTGAGGCACAACAGAATTGAGGCAAGAAAGTGACTCAACTAAAAAGAAATAAAGTCCCCAATCTCCACTTATGCCCATGTTTTAGGACAACCTGGAGAATACATGTGTTTAATTAGTGGAAGTGAGAAAAGCAGAGTGCACTAGTTTAAAGCGGTCTAGTGACCTGTTTGTTATATGCTCTAGCAAAGCATGTTTTAAGTGTTAAGAGAAGATTAATCAGATAACACATTGTGCTGAATATAAGTACACCTCAAGCCCCTAGTGCAGTGGTCCCCAAGCATGGGGAAGGGTGCGGCAGGCCTGGGCCAACCCCACCAGAGGGTGGGAAGGGAGCGCTTCCCATCCCCGCTCTGTTACCAGCCCCAGGGGTGGGGGGTAGCAGCTGCTGGTGGAGCCTGGAGGAGCACTCTGGGACCGCTCAGTCTAGAGGTATTGACAGCTCCCTGCTCCTGCTCCTGCCCCTGCCCCAAGTGCAGCTCCCCCTCCCTACCCCACTTACCCCCTACCCAGTCCCAAAGGCAACATTTTCCTTAAAGGCAAAGCACTATTACATTTTAGTCTCTCAAATCATTTAAGTACTATTTATGCAAGAAGTCAAATTTTGCATTTGGTTAATAAAAAAATTTCAAACCCAATGTCTAAGTTTTTTGGAACATTTGCTACTATCACTATAAATCTGTACACAAGTTGCATTTACCATGCATTTTGCCAAAAGCCACACGAACCCCATAATGCAATTTATTAGATCCTGCACTGCAACATGTATTTTGTGCAGTCTGCCAGAGTGCTTTGACTATGCAAAATACCATTTTACACAAGTTAACACACTTTCAAGCTAAAAATATCCATGCCAGGATTTATTCTGGTAAAATTTCTCCTCATGTGTAGATTCTAGCACTTTATTTTGACTGACTTCAGGGTTGGCAACTTAATTTTTTTTTTTTTTTTTTAAAAAACATCCTCCTCTCCAACTGGCTTTAGCATACTAGTAAGTGCATAACATGTTAACTAAAGAAGCATACTACTCCAAGACTGAGCAACAACTTTGTAGCATGAAGGTGAATTTCCAGGAGTTGTGGAAACACAGCCACCTAGACAGCTATTTCTCAGGATTTTTGGTGGTGGTGCCATGTACTGCCCACATCCTGTATTAGAACGTTTTGGGCTACAATTTGTATTAAAGACTGCCAAACAAAAGTGCATATTTGTTTAATATACAAAACAAAGACTACCCTAGGTAACTAAGTGAAATTATTTTTTTTTACTATAATACTTACTAGATGAGAACCGTCTTTAACTTCTTGTACTTGCTGCACCTGCGGTTCAGCCACAACTTTAGTGTCCTGATCAGAAGTCATGAGCTGTCTGCTTTTTGGCTCCTCAGAGAGAACTTTACTGGTCACCTTGGTAAGCTGCAGAGAAAACAAAAAGATACAGATTCTATAAAAGTGACTGTTAAAACAGTTCAAGAATTCATAAGCAACTTCATTTTGTAGAACAATGGCAAGAAGAACAGCTACAACTGTTTCTACTGTAGATTTTCCAGTAGAAAACAGCTGTAAGCACAATTTACATTGATCCACCTCGAGACACATTCAGGTTGGTTTCCAACAATGCACCACCTCTTTTTGCCACTGCTGCAGCTAATTTATTTTTTCCATTTGATTAAAAAGATTCCAAGTTCCAGTACAAATGGATTTTCAGGTTCCCAACTGTTTAACATTTCATCTTAGCAATTTTTTAAAAAAAGAGGTCACATCACAATTGCTTTTCTATGTTAGCAGGACCTAAGTCACCTTATTCCATCATGCTTGAAAGTTCCTTTATCCAGCCGGATGGGTAGAAAGCTGATGAGGGGTGAAAATCTGCAGGACAGGGATGGCTTCAAATTTTACAGCTATTATTCAATACCTCTGTCTTAGTAAACCAGTGTTTCATAAAAAAAAATAATAATGAGAAAGTCATTGTATATATCACATCCTTCATTTTTAAAAAAGGACCGGAATGTAAATGAGAATATTTTTGTGGGAGGGGCAGAACCCCATCTGAAATACTATGTACAATTCTGGTCTCCAGTGTGTAAGAAAGATGAACTCAAACTGGAACAGGTGGAGAGAAGGGCTACTTAGGATGATCAGAAGAATGGAAAACCTTCCTTCTGGAGAGAAGGCTCAAAGAGCTTGGCTAGTGTAGCCTAACCAAGAAGGCTGAGAGGAGATATGATTGCTCTCTATAAATACACCAGGGAGATAAATACCAGGGAGGGAAAGGAGTTAAGTGAAGCACCAATGTTGGCACAAGAACAATGGACATAAACTGGCCATCAACAAGTTTAGGCTTGAAATTAGACAAAGGTTTCAACCATCAGAGAAGTGAAGTTCTGGACCAGCCTTCCAAGGGGAGCAGTGGGGGCAAAAAATCTAATTGGCTTCAAAACAGAGCTTGGTAAGTTTATGGAGGGGATGGGATGAGACTGCCTACAATGACATGTAGCTGATCTGCGACTGCTAGTAGCAACTATTCTCAACGGCCAGAGATGGGACACTAGCTGGGGAGGGCTCCCAGATACTTCAGAGAATTCTTTCACATGTGTCTGGCTGGTTGGGCCTTGTGCACATGCTCCGGGTCTAATTGAGAGCCATATTTGGAGTTGGGAAGGAATTTCCCCCCAGGTCAGAGGGGCACAGACTGGGATTTTTCAACTCTCTTTTGCAGCATGGGGCACAGGTCACTTGCAGGTTTAAAGTAGTGCAAATGGTGGATTTTCTGCAACTTGGAGTCTTTACATCATGATTTGAGGACTTCAGAAACTCAGCCAGAGGTTATGGGTCTACTACAGGAGTAGGTGGGTGAGGTTCTAGGGACTGCAACGTGCAGGTGGTCAGACTAGATCAGAGGTGGGCAAACTATGGCCCACGGGACCATCCTGCCTGGCCTGAGCTCCTGGCCAGGGAGGCTAGTCCCCGGCCCCTCCCCCCAAGCCTCATCGCAATGCGCAGCCAGTGCTCTGGGCCGCCGCTTCTGCCACGCGGCACAGCTGGCTCTCGCATGGTAAGGGGGCAGGGAGTCCCATGGGCAGTTGGATGGAGGGGGGGAGGCTCGGGGGTGGTGGTGGCGGCGGTGGTCAGAGGCAGGGGAGGGGCTGGATAGGACATGGGAGTCCCAGGGGGCCTGTCAAGGGGCGGGGTTGTGGATAGGGGTTGGGGCAGTCAGGGGACAAGGAGCAGAGGGGATTGGAAGCGGTTGGATGGGGCGGAGGTTTCTGGGGGTTGGTCAGGGGACAGGGAGAAGGGGGGTTGGATGGGTCGGGAAGTGGGAGAGGGCAGATAGGGGGCAGGGGGCCAGGCTGTTTGGGGAGGCACAGCCTTCCCTACCCAGCCCTCCATATAGTTTTGCAACCCCGATGTAGCCCTCAGGCCAAAAAAGTTTGCCCATCCCTGGACTAGATGATCATGATGGTGCCTTCTGGCCTTAAAGTCCCTGAGTACAAATGGAGGTTTTTTGTTAGTTTTTTAAATCCCATTGTTAGCCCTAGAGTACCACACACACACACGAAATTGTGCAATTTGTGGGAGGTACCACCTTGAACATGTTAGATTTAACACTAAAGCCAAGGGGTGAGATGTAATGTTGTGCCTGTAAGAGGAGGCACAGAATGCACACCCCAGGGAAATGAAGAGGTTGGGGTATATGCTAGGGTATTTTTAAATCATCTTCGCACTCTCCAAACCCTGGGCTACTCTGGAGGATGGAGCAATCTCCAGCCTAACTCAAGAGCCCTGTGGCCTTTGTAAGTTACAGGAGAGTCCCAGGAATGCCTGCAATCTCCACAGCACTGCAGACCTGCCCAGGCACATGCATCACTGAACTAGGGCTTCGCAAGCGGGTCCAATGGGGCACCCTTACTGCCATTACCTCAGTACCTGCTGTGAGGAAGATTTTCCCCAAGCAGAACTAGGGGTTTTAATGCACATTTATGCCACATTAGCCCTTTTACTCAGCATAAAGGGACCACACAAGTAAAGTATTCAAGATCTCACTCAAGAGGTTTTGCAGGTAGCTAGAGAAACTACAGTTAGAACTGAAAGTGAAACTTTAACACATTACTAGAGTAATGTATGGCAAATACAGAAAGTAAATTTTGGAGCCTACATTGAGAAGGTGTTCTACATGTGGAATGACTCTGTATATCCCAGATATTCATATAGCGCTATGGCAGATCCAAGTAAATAGGCTAGGGAGAATAATGTTTTTTTAAAATAATTTTGATAAATTTCAGTGTTTATTTTTAAAGCTTTTTTCCTAATTATCTATTTACATTCACAATTTTGCAAATTTATGAGGATCAGACAATGATAAATGTTGAGACTCATAAAATTAAAGCATTATAAACCATTAACACACAAGTTGTCAACATTAAATATCAAAATACACAAAATTAAATATCCTTAAATTCTCTAAGTTCTCAAGCTGCATTTTTCTTACTTTACCTACATGTACATTTCTATCAATGGAAATATTTTTTCATCAGTTTGTGTACATATGGTGAAACTGATGTTTACCAACAAAAGACTAATCCTTGCAAATCTACAAGTAACCAAAGAACTCAAAATTACAAGATCTAGGTTCCATTATCTGACTCATTGCTCATTCAACAGATCCGTCTTTTTACTGGCATTGCTCAAGGAACTGAAATTTAAGTCGCTGTCAAGACTAAGCATCTAGTTTAAACGAACCCTTGCTTATCATATCATGCTAAATATGCAACAGTGGTGGTTTGACCAGACAGCATGAAAAATATTTTGGGCATATTCTTTGGAAAACCAGTGTACCACTTCTACCCAACCAGTTCTTGAGGAGTAGCCCCTTAAATGAAGCACGTGAGGAAGCAGCAGGGTAAAGAAAATAAATTTCTTTGTGGTGAAGGACTAAGGAACCATAAGAGCCAAATAAAGTGTTGGCATGTGAGGTGTCAAAAAAACACTGTTATTCGTATATTAATATTTCATGAAGTCTAATTAAACAGTTTCACTACTAGTTACTTCAAGATGAAACTATGCTTGAGAACATTAGATATTTCTAACTATTGAATCTCTACATTTCTTCCCCCCAGAAATTCAAGGGTGGGAAGAATTTGTCCAAACACTAACAGAGCCCAGGTATCTAGGTACCTGGGAAATATTCCTGAAAGTATTCTTTAACACCCACTCTCACTAGTTATTAACCGTGAAGATTTTTTTTTTTTTAAATAAATAACGTAACGTGTAGGTTACTAAAGTACATTCAGGTAATATATATTTTGATTTGCCACAGAACATGACAGGAAACTAACAATGAATGGTTACTTATGCTATAGAGTTAATGGGGTTCTTTGAGATGCTGTAGTCAGGGTAGGTCCCATTAAGTGTGCATATGGCTCAAGCACAGTGCTTTTTTCTTTTATTAGCAGAGTCCAGTGGGGCCACACATGCATCTTGTGGTTCCTTGTAATCCTGTATGAGAGCAGTAAGGACTGGGAGGCCACAACCGTCCCTCAGTTCATTTGCAATTCAAAGCTCAGGTAGCCGAGGCCTTTGAAAAACAGGCATGGAGGGCAGAACATGGGATCCACACTGGCTACATCATTATCTTGAAGACCCATAGTTAATATAGATAAGAAACTCTCCTCTCCAATTACTTGTCAGTGTGGATCCCACACTAGGTGACTGCAAAGCAGAATCTGCCTTGGACTGTGGGCACGAGGAGTCTTGGCTATATCAACTAGGTTGGAGTACCATTCTTCTGAAATTGGCATCTGCCCAGGCATAACCAAGTGAATGCACGGCCTGTGACCTGTCCATGACTTGTACTATGTACCCCTGACTAAATCTCAGGTGCTTGGGGGAGAGGCAGCAGCCCAGGGATGCGCAGGTATTGGGAGAGTGGCCCAGAATCTCCACTGGTGTTTGGGATGGGCAGCAGCGTGCGGCCTGGGCCCCCCCTGGTGCTGGAGGAATGGCAGTGCTGGCAAGCTGAGAATCTTGGGCAACGGCACCCCCCTCCCAGCAGCAGCACAAGTTTGGGTTTTGGAGGGGGTTCAGGGCTGCGCGTTGGAGTGCTAGAGGGGGTGAGGGCTCTGGGCTGCGCTTACCTTGGTGGGCTGCCTGGAAGCGGTGACATCCCCCACCCCAGCTCCTAGACAGAGGCACGGCTAGGCAGCTCTGCGCGCTGCCTGCGCCCTGAGCGGGCGGTGCCTGTAGACAGAGGCAACACACAGAGCTCCCTGGCCATGTATCCACCTACGAGCCGAGGGTTGTACAGGCAGTCCCCAGGCCAGCCGCACCAGCCGTTGCAGAAGTCAGGGGTGACTTCTGTGACAAACTCACGGCCTTATGAATAATCCATAACAAAAGGCCAGTGGGTTGCTCCCCATGGCTGCCATACAGATCTCAGAGATCAGCACATTTCTGAAGGAGGCCGAAGAGGTTGCCTCGGCCCTGGTGGAGAGTCCCTTGACCTCTGAAGGGAGAGACATGCCAGCCAAGTATTTCCAACAGTCATCACTCTGTGATCCACTTCAAGATTCTCTGAGGAAAAAAAAGGCATGACCTTTTCAATATGCCAGATAAGGCCATGAAGAGGAAAGGAGAGTTTGAAAGACTTTGTTCTGATGAGGTAAAGCAGGGCCCTGGACACATCCAGAGAAGGATGTTTTTCTCCTGGCGAGAAGTGTAGCTTCAGGAAGAAGACTGATAAGGCAATAGACTGGTTTCAGGTGCAATTCAGAGACCACTTTAAGAATCAACTTGGTGTGGTTTCATCACCACCATGTCTACATGAAAAGGTATTTATGGTGGTTCAACCATAGGAGACCTACAGCTTACAGATGTGACGGCCAGAAGGAAGACCATCTTGATGATGAGGTGGCATAACGGGCATTCTAATGATGATTTGATGGCAGCTCTATGAGCTATAGGATGATGCTGAAGTCCCACAGGTGCCTGAACTCTAACCAGAGAGCAGGTATGAAGGAGAACCATGAGGAATCTCAATACTGTTGGTTGCAAAAAGCTGAATGCAACTATACTGGGAGTGTGGCATGCTGATAATGTTGGCAGGTGGATTTAAGAGCTACAGGCTAGTCCTGCTTGCTTCAGCAGCCATATGTAGTCCAGAATCTTTGATACTGGGGCCTCTACCAGGTTCAAATACCCCCACCCTCCCATGGGCAGCCCAAAACAATCTTTTCTACTTTAAGTCCTTCTGGTCCAACTTTGCAAAAACAAATCTCCTGAGCATCTAGGGCAGAGGCAGGCAAACTATGGCCTGTGGGCCACATCTGGCCTGCCAGCAGATTTAACCGGGCCCTTGAACTCCTGCTGGGGAGTGGGATCTGGGGATTGCCCCGCTCCCGCGCTCCAGCCGGGGAGCAAGGTCAGGGGCTGCTCCGTGTGCCATGGCTCCCAGAAGCAGCAGGATGTTCCCGTTCCAGCTCTTATGTATAGGGACAGCCAGGGGGATCCACGCTCCACCCTCTACCCCCACCCCAAGCGCTACCCCTACAGCTCCCATTCACCAGGAACTGCAGCCAATGGGAGCTTCAGGGCAGCACCTGTGGACAGGGCAGCATGCAGAGTTGCCTGGTCATGCCTCTGCGTAGGAGTTGGAGAGGGGATATGCTCATCCAGGAGCTTCCCCTCCTGCACCCCAACACCCTGTCCCAGCCGTCTCCCATATTCCAAACCCCTCTGTCCCGGCTTGGAGTACTCGCCTACACCCCAAACCCCTCATCCCCAGCCCCACCGCAGAGCCCGCACCCCTGGCCAGAGCCCTCACCCCATCCTGCACCCCAGTCCAAATTTGATGAGCATTCATGGCCCCGCCACACAATTTCCATATCCAGATGTGGCCCACGGGCCAAAAAGTTTGCCCACCCTGCTCTAGGGGGCAATCCCTGTCAGTTCTACTCATCCAAGCTGACATCCAGGCCATCAGGTGCAACCACTGTGGGCGTATGGGCAATATTTGACCCTAGTTTTGCAACAGCATTTTCAAACAGATAGAAAGATGTACAGAAGGGCTGGCTGAACATCTGTGGAGATCTGACAGCACATCATACTGGCTGAAGCAATTTTGACCTTGGATATTACCCTGGGGAAGGCATGCAGCAGTCCTTGAGATCACCAAACAGAAAGGCATCTGAACAAAAGCCAGTGCTCACACGTTCACTGAAGCAGAAGTCTTTATACTTGGCATGGTCATGGCAAACAGCTCTATGGTGGAATATCAGGTCTAGGATAGATTTCTGTAGTGAATACTCACAGCTGTTCCAGGAATCAGCAACGGCCTGACAGACTTGGAGCTGGAAGATGTAGAGCTAGCATAGTGTCACTCCATGATGATGGCACCATTCCCAAAACTCAATTGCTTCCAGACAAAGAAAAAAAGATGATCAAGTGCCTCTGTTTCTTTTTTAAGTTGTGCAATGCCAATGTGTTGTCCGTCAGAATCTGCACTGCAGGGTTTCAGACAGGACAGGTAGGAAAGCCATATAAGCTAACCTAGTGGCTCTCAATTTCAAGATATACATGTAGAGCTTAAGATCTTGAGATCATGAGTCTTGCATCTGAAAGTGATTAAGGTGAGTGGACCAGACTGTCCCTGAGACATCTGTGACCTGTGTCATTGCCAGGGAGAGACCAAAAAAAGTACCTCTTTTCTCACATCCAGTGGGTGTGGCCACCAGTCAAGTTCCTGCAGGATTCTGGTCAGGACCATGACTTGTTTATTAATATGATGTTTGGATGAGGAGTACCTGCCTCTGATTTGCCAGTCATCTAGATACAGTAGAAGTGGATTCCCTCTTAGATGTGCCACTGCTATAGCCAGGTACTTTCCCCACCTCCATAGATTCCAAAACCAGATTCATGAAGAGACTGTGCCACAGAGACTGTGAAGGGCAGAACCCAGCGTTGACAGTCGTTGGGTCCTATTGTGAACCTGAGGTACTTCTTGTGGGCCAGGCAGATGGAGACATGGAAGTACTGTAGACACCATGCAAGTTGAGTGCCATGAACCAGTCATGAGCCTGAAGCGATGCCATTCTAAACCTGAGACACCATATGTGTCTTAAGTCTCCTGTGGTCTAGGATAGGACAAAGGGGTCTGGATCAGCAGCTTTCAATCTGACAAGCACTAGTACAGACTAAGGTGCCAAAATAAAAAACTTTGTTCAAGATTCTGAGAAGAATTTGGAGACATTTAGCTTGAGGTAAAAATCTAGCAGGGTGGACCAGCTAGATTCCAGCCAGGAGGAACTTGGGGACAGTTGCAGATGCCCTGCCCTTTAAGCACTCGCATGAGGGCACATGCTCAGCCAAAACAGACACTGCTAGTTTTAAAACCTCCCCATTCAGCTATGCATCTTCTTGTCTATTTTCCTTCCACCGTGGAGCTTTTACACCTCCCCTCTAATCTCGCAATCATGCCCCCTCCCCCAGCTTGTTCTTTCTAGAACATGAAGGGTCAGCACTAGTACTTCATACATGTAAAGCTGTGGAGGAAAAACAAGCAGGATGACATGATTTTAACAACCATGAGTAAAACTCCACTGCACTGAGGTTCCCTTTTGGCACTTCCTGACTACCTGTTATCAGTCACACAGTAGTCAGCTAAATGATTATTCTAGGTTGACATTAGACAAGTTAGTAGTAAACTTCTTAGATGGCTAACAATGTCATGAACAATATAATGAAATGTGATGGCCATACAAGCATTTAAAAAAAAAGTTACAATTAAAAATAGCATAACAACTAATCAGTGTTCAACCTCTAACACTAAGGCCTGGTCTACATGAAGATGTTAGAGCGACCTAGCTAGGTCGCTCCGGGATGCGAAATATTTTGCATGCTGAGTGCCATAGTTAGCTGGACCTCACCCCTGGATCATAACTAGGTTTCCAGAAGAATTCTTCTGTTGACCTAGCTACTGCCTCTCAAAAAGATGAATTAAATACACCAAAGGAAAACCCCCTTCTGTCAATGGCAGGAAGCACCTACACAATGATGCTACAGCAGCACAAATGTAGCACCACAGCTGTGCCACTGTAGTGGCAGTAATTTAAATATGCCCTTAGTTGATGTGTCACATTGGATCTCATGTAAAACTTTTGTCAAGAACTAACCTGTGGCAATTTCATTTGGAATACTCGGCCATATAAATATTCTTACCATTTGCATTATTTGTTGCATTAATACGTAGTAGGAGTTAATCATACTGGCCACCCAATTGGGTAAGAATTTTACAATTACGTAAATCATGTTCGCATGTGCGGAATGCCACAGCCACTTGCCACGAATGAAAATTAGAACATCATTTCATGTTTCCTGAGAGCTCTGCTGCAACATCCCAGATTGTGTGGTGACATCACAGATACTACTGTACCTGACTACACAGCTGACCTACAGGGTTAAGTGGCTTTATTATTATAAAGCACCATTTTGGAAAGTTAATTACTTTATAATGAACTTTTCAAAACCACACCATTATAATAAAGTCACCACTTACCAGTACCTTGTAGTCCAACTCTATTCTGGTAGGGTTCCATATTAGCCATGTCACAGAACAGGGCATTTGCATACAGCCTAGTAGAACACAGGTACTTCAGGACAAGCTAAATGGCTAAATGACAATTATAAGCGAGTTAAGTGTCAAATGCCCCCTTCATACTTTTGTGGAAGACTATAAAGTGAAATTTGCTAAGTTTGTAGATTTAAAGATTTCTTATTAACTATGCTGTGTGCTGGTATCAACAACCTTGCTAAGAATGACAATACTGTAGACAGACATGGTGGGTGAGATAATATCTTTATTGGACCAACTTTTGTTGGTGATACAGACAAGGTTTCGACCTTACACAGAGCTCTTCTTCAGGTCTGTGTAAACTTGAAAGCTTGTCTGTCACCAGAAGAAGTTGTTCCAATAAAAGATATTACCTCACCCTCTCTCTTTAACATCCTGGGACCAACAGAGCAGCAACCCCACTGCATACAATGCTCTAGAGCAGTGCTTTTCAAGCTATCTGATGTGGGGGACCGGCAATTTTTCTTCCCCCCAGTGTGTGCACAGATTGGCAGCCGATGGCTCATGGACCGGCACTGGTCCGCACACCACCACTTTGAGTAGCACTGCTCTAGATGACAATGTGACTACTCAATGGGACCTATTGGAAGCAAGTTAATCACTTTATAGTATCAAGGTAATAGGTAAAATAGTTAATGCTCAATATATTAAACATATATTTCTATGTTCATGTAGCATTAACAAATTTAAATTAAATATTTAAGATTCTCATAGCAATGTTGGCATATCCATTGTTAATTGTGTATCTTAAAAACAAACTGACGAGTCATCCTAACACTGGCATACATACAGAGTGCGGCCAAGTTGTTGCTATATACAATGTCCCTATTGGCTCTACTCAAGTCAATAGAAGCTCTGAAGGCACATCAGCATTTGGACCTTTGTTCTTTAAATTTACAGGTTAATATTGTAATGTAATTTTTTGCATATAAAACAGAGGAAAGCCTAGCCACAGCATAAGGGTGTCACACAATTCCATAGATTGCAGGAATCCAATATACAAAAACCATGCCCTCCCACAAACTATAAAGCTGAATGATTTTTCCACAACTCCACAGACATCCTACTCAGTAGCAAACACTTATCTTTTACTAGAGTGCAAAACTGTCTGGTGCATTAGATAACAGAATCACAGAACCGTAGACCTGTAAGGTACCTTGAGAGGTCATCTAGTCCAGTCCCCTGCACTCAGGCAGGAACAAGTATTATCAAGATCATCCCTGACCAGGGCTTGTCTACACTTACAATGCTGCAACAGCATAGCTGCACTGGAGGTGCTGTGCCTCTGTAGTGCTTAGCAAAGACACTATGTTGCCAGGAAAGCTTCTCAGGTTGGCATAGGCGCTTCATCTCCCTGAGAAGTAGCAGCTGTGTTGAGAGATCAGCCCTTCCATCAAAATAGTGCTGTTTACAATGGGGGTTAGGTCTGTATACCTGTGTCGCTCTGCGGTGTGGATTTTTCACACCCCTGAGCAATGTCATTATACTGATGTTAAGTTCCTAATGTAGACCAAAGTAATCTGTTCTAGTGCTTAACTACCCTTACAGTTAGGAAGTTTTTCCTAATGTCAAACCTAAATCTCCCTTGCTGCAATTTAAGCCCATTACTTCTTGTCCTGTCCTCAGTGGTTAGTGGTTAACAATTTATGACTTACCTCTTTTTAACAATTTACATACTTGAAGACTTACATTCCCCCCTCAGTCTTCGCTTCTCCAGACTAAACAAACCCAATTTTTTTTTAATTTCCCCTTGTAAATCATGTTTTCTAGACCTTTAATCACTTTTGCTGCTCTCCTTTGCACTTTCTCCAATTTGTCCACATCTTTCCTGAAGTGTGTTGCCTAGAACTGGATACAGTATTGTACTTGAGTTGAGGCCTTATCAGTGCTGAGTAGAGTAGAAGAATTACTTCATGTCTTACTTACACCACTCCTGCTAATACATCCCAAAGTGATGTTCACCTTTTTTGCAACACTATTACATCGCTGACTCTTATTGAGTTTGTGATCCACTATGATGCCCAGATCCTTTTCTGCAGTACTCCTCCCTAGGCAGTAATTTCCCATTTTATGTTTGTGCAATTGATTATCCCTTCTTAAGTGCAGTACTTAGCATTTGTCCTTACTGAAATTCATCCTATTTATTTCAGGCCATTTCAAATTCTAATCCTGTCCTCCAAAGCGCTTGCAACACCTCCCAGCTTGGTACTGTTCACAAACTTTGTAAGTATATTCTCTATATTATTATCCAAATCACTTATGATGATATTGAACAGAAATGGACGCAGGACCAATACCTGTGGTACCCGACTCGATATGCCCTTCCACTTTGACTAAGAACCATTGATAACAAGATGTGCATCCACCTTACAACGGGTACATCTAAACTATATTTCCCTAGTTTGAGAAGGTCATAGGAGATAGTGCCAAAAGCACTACTGAAGTAAAGATAGATTACATCTACTGCCTCTCCCCCATCCACAAGGCTTGTTATCCTATCAAAGAAGGATATTAGGTTGGTTTAATATGATTTGTTCTTGATAAATCCACGCTGACTTATGTATCACATCATCATCATCTTGGTGGTTACAAACTGATTGCTTGATTATTTGCTCCATTATCTTTCCAGGTACTAAAGTTAAGTTGACTGGGCTGTAAGTCCCTGGGTTGAACTTATTCCCCTTTTAGTAGATGGCTACTGTATTTTCCTTTTGCAAGTCCTCTGGAATCTCTCCCACCCTCCTCAAATTCTCAAAGACAGTTGCTAATGGCTCAGATCTCAGCCAGTTCCTTCAGTATTCTAGGATGTATGTAGTCAGGCCCTGCTGACTGGAAGGTGTCTGTCTACTAAGGGCTGGCCTACACTAGAAAGTTAGATCAACCCAGCTACATCTCTCAAGAGCGTGAAAAATTCACACCTCTTGAATGATACAGATAAACTGCCCCAAGTAGGCAGTGCTAGGTCAATAGAAAAATTCTTCTTCTACCGACCTAGCTTCCACCTCTCTGGGAGGTGGATTACCTACACCTATGGGAGAGCCTCTCCAGTTGGTGTCTACACTGAAGCGCAACAGCAGCACTCTTGCAACATTTCAAGTTTAGACAAGCCCTAAGTAATTCTCAACTTGTTCTTTCCCTATTTCAGTCTCAGAGCCTACCCTATTTATGCTGATATTTTTCAGTGTTAGTCATCTGATCACTCCTAAACTTTTCAATGAAAACCAAAACACCCCCAACCATTTAACACTTTGGCCATTGCTGTATCTTCGGATATTGGCTATCCCTCCTCATTTGAGTAATGGGCCTACCTTGTCCTCAGTATTCCTCTTGCTTCTAATGTATTTGTAAAATGTTTTTTGTTACTCTTGATGTTCCTAACTAATTTAATTTGGTTTTGTGCCTTACCTTTCTAATTCGACCTTAAATTATTAAAATTATCAATCTTGTAACTGCTTATATAGTTGTCTAACTTTCTTCAGATTTAACAAGGGACTATTTTAGCAAAAGCTAGGCATTAGTTAAATGCTAAAATTAAATTGAGACATTAATATGTAAAGAGCGGGCTTATTTTGAAGACACAAAATTCATCTCCACTATCCTAACCCAAGAACAGCTAAACGGATTTTGCTTAAGTTTAACAATTCACCCTTGGGATGAACCCAAGCAGGGCATTTCAGCTGAAAAAAGAGAACCAAAGTACAAAGTGAAAAAACGGTTACTTACCTCTGTTGTTCTTCGAGATGTGTTGCTCATGTCCATTCCAATAGCTGTGTGCGCGATCACCGGAAAGCTATTCCCCTAGTGCTACCAGTCAGGTTGGCTGTGGAGACCCCTGGAGTGGTGCCTTCATGGAGGTGTGTATATATATGTCCCTGCCGACCGGCTGCCTGCTCAGTTCCTTCTTGCTGGAATACTCAGACAGTGGGGAAGCGGGTGGGATTTGGAATGGACATGAGCAACATCTTGAAGAACAACAGTTATGAGAGGTAAGTAACTTTTTTCTTCTTCGAGTGATTGCTCATGTGCATTCCAATAGGTGACTTCCCAGCAGTTGCCCAAGGGGAGCAGTCGGAGTTCACCAGATCACTGAATGCAGGACTGCCCTACCAAAGGCAGCAGCATCCCTCGCCTGCTGGGTAACAGCGTAGTGTGAAGTGAAGGCGTGGACGGAAGACCACGTCGCTGCCTTGCAGTTATCCTGGATAGGGACCTGCACCAGGAATGCCGTGGACACTGCCTGCGCTCTGGTAGAGTGCGCTGTAAGCGGAGGGGCTGGAAATTTAGCCAGGTCATAGCAAGTCCTGATACAGGATGAGATACATGACTAAATGCGCTGTGATGAGATCGGAAGCCCCCTCATTCTTTCTGCAATGGCAATAAAGAGCTCTGGTGATTTACGAAATTACGGCTTCATGTGTTCAATATAAAATGCCAAGGCACGTCTAACGTCCAGGGAATGGAACGTGCACTCCTTGTTAGTGGCATGGGGTTTAGGAAAGAACACAGGTAAAAATATATCTTGGTTCACATGAAACTGGGATACAACCTTAGGGAGAAACACAGGGTGAGGGTGTAGCTGCACCTTGTCCTTATAGAATACCATATAAGGAGGTTTGGAGATCAGCGCTCTGAGTTCGGAAACCCTTCTAGCGGAGGTTACAGCCACCAGAAATGCCACCTTCTAGGAGAGATAGGACAGAAGACAGGTAGCACTGGCTCAAAAAGGCAGCCCCATGAGTGAGGACAGGACTAAGCTAAGGTCCCACTGGGGAACAGGCTGACGTATAGGGGGATAAAGTCTGTCCAAGCCCTTAAGAAAACCTCCCACCATGGGGTCATGGAACACTGACCCACCCGCCATTCCGGGGTGAAAGGCAGAAATGGCTGCAAGGTGTACCCTCAGGGATGATATTGCTAACCCTTGGTGCTTAAGATACAAAAGCTAGTCCAAAATAAGGGGAATTGGGGCTGATTGTGGCTCAGTTCCCCTCTGTCGAGACCAAATGGAGAAACGCTTCCACTTAGCCAGGTACGTGGCTTGAGTGGAGGGTTTCCTACTTCCTAACAGGACCTCCCTCACTGAGTCCAAGCACTGAAGCTCAAGAGAGTTCAGCCATGGAGCTTCCACGTCATGAGGTGGAGGGACTCTAGATTGGGGTGTTGCAGACGGCCCTTTTCCTGTTTGATTAGGGTCGGACAGAGGGGGAGCACTACTGGTCTTGAATTGAGAGGTTCAATAGCATGGTGAACCAGTGCTAGTGAGGCCATGCTGGTGCTGTGAGGATCAATGAAGCCCTGTCCTGACGAGTCTCTAGGAGCGCTCTGTATAAGAAGGAATGGGGGAAACGCATACAGCAGATGACCCATCCATGACAAGTGAAAAGCGTCTGCGGTGGAGCCTGGGCTGTGGTTCAGGAAGGAGCAGAACCTCTGGCACTTCCTGTTGTTCCACGCCGCAAATAGGTCCATGTGGGGAGAGCCCCACCTCTGGAAAATCGAGTGAGCGATGTCCGGTCTGAGGGTCATTAGTGACCATGAAACGAGCAACCGAGTCGATCGGCTAGCTAGTTTTGCATCCCTGGAAGGCGTGACGCCTGTAGGTGCATACAGTGGGCGATGCAAAAGTCCCACAACGTGAGGGCTTCCCAGCACAGGAAGCGAGCACCACCCTGTTTGTATAGAACATCACTGCAGTATTGTCTGTGAGCACTGATACACACACGCTCTGGAGGTGGGTCTGGAATGCTTGGCATGCTCAGCAAACCGCCCTCAGCTCCCTTATGTTGATGTGCAGCAATAGCTCTGTATAGGACCACAGGCCCTGGGTTCTGATATTGCCCAGATGTGCTCCCCAGCCGTGACCAGGGAGAGTGTAGTTTGGGGTTCGGCGAAGGGTACTCCAGCACAAACCAGCTGTTGTAGCCACCAGTGGAGAGAGTCGAGAATCCAAGGCGGGAGGGTCACTATTGAGTCCAATGGGTCCCTGCCCGGTCTATGCACTTGCGCTAACCATGCCTGCAGGGGCCGCCTGGCGTGCTGTACTACATATGTACAGGCTGCCATGTGCCCCAATAGCCTCATGCAACTTCTGGCTGTGGTTGTGGGAAAGCGGTGCAGGGTCTCGATAATGTCTGTGAGCGCTTTGAAACGCAGTTCCAGAAGAAATGCCCTCGCCTGCGTGGAGTCCAAGAGCGCTCCTATGAACTCTATTCTTTGTGTGGGGGTCAGTGTGGACTTGTTCAATGTAAGTCCAGCCTGCAAAATCTTGCCCTGGTCAGGGACAAGTGTTCTGCCACCTGTTCCTGGGAATTGGCTTTGAGGAGCCAGTCGTCCAGATACAAGAATACCTGCACCTGGCGCTTGTGAAGGAAGGCTGCCACAACTGCCATACTCCTGGTCAACACCCGGGGGGCTGCAGAGAGGCCAAAAGGGAGCACCCTGAACTAGCAGTGCTGGCCACTGACTACAAATCTGAGGAAGAGCCTGTGGGCTGGGATAATGAAAATATGGAAGTACGCGTCCTTCAAGTTGAGGGCAGCATACCAGTCTTCCGGATCCAGGGAGGGAATGATGGTGGCCAGAGAGACCATGCGAAACTTTACCTTCTTTATGAATGTGTTGAGGTCTCATAGGTCCAGCATAGGCCAAACCCGCCCTTGGCCTTGGGGGATAAGGAAATAGCCAGAGTAGAACCCCTTGGCCCTGAATTCTTGAGGAACCTCCTCTATTGCTCCTAAAGCTAGGAGCGAATGCACCTCCTGCAAAAGGAGTTGCTCGTGAGAGGGGTGCCTGAAGAGGGACAGGGAAGGGGAGGTGGGAGGGCAGAAGGGAACAGAATTGGATAGAGTATCCCGCCCCTACCATGCTGAGGACCCAGCAGTCTGATGTGATCTGAGACCAAGCATGGTAGAAGCGGGAGAGTCTGTTCACAAGTAGGGAGGTGGGGGGAGAAAGGATCCAAGATGGCAACTAGTGTGCCATCCTCGGGTGCATCTTCAAAAGTTTGGCTTGGGGCCAGGCGGCTGTTTGGCTGAACCCTGGCCTTGGCCTGAGGAGGATTGCAGAGGGTGCCTCCTATTATTCCTGCCCCTTCTTGGTGGATCTCACCTAGGAGGCCCAGGGTAGAAGCAGGAAGGGGGTTGAGGCCTAAAGGGCTTTCTCTGAAGCGCTGAGATGTGTAGCCCCAGAGACTTCAGAGTTGCCTGCGAGTCCTTCAGGCTGTGCAGCCATGTGTCTGTATTTTGGACAAACAGGCCCACACAGTCAAAGGGGAGGTCCTGTATTGTGTTCTGGACCTCAGGTGGAATACCTGAAACCTGGAGCCATGCACTGCGCATCAATGCGATGCGGTGGCCATGGTTCGAGCCGCAGAGTCCGTGTCCAGGGCGGCCTGGAGAGCTGTCCTAGAGACTACTCTACCCTCCTCAAGGAGCACACCAAACTCCTTGCGAGGGTCAGACAGGATTAACTCCTGGAATTTAGCCAACAAGTTCCAGGAATTAAAGGTGTAGCGACTCCGCACTGCCTGCTGGTTCGCTACTTGAAGCTGGAGCCCTCCAGTCAGTCGAATAGACTTCACGGCCAACGAGATCCAGCTTCTTTATGTCCCGTGACTTAGGTGTGGGGCCTGGCTGTTCCTAGTGATCTTTGTGGTTTGCTGCATTAACCACCAGAGGCCCCGGTTGAGGGTGGATAAAAAGGTGCTCACAGCCCTTCTGTGGCACAAAATAGCATCTCTCGACCCCTTTAGCCATTGGTGATAGAGAGACCGGAGTCTACCAGAGCACCTTCGTGGTGTTCTAAGTTATCCTTATGAGGGGCAGGGCCACTCTAGAAGGACCTTCGGGAGTGAGGACGTCCACCACTGGATCCGAGTCCTCCATAACCTCCTCTGCCTGGAGGTTAAGGTTTACGGCCACCCTCCTAAGCAGGTCCTGGTGGCCTTTAGTGCCCATTGGTGGTAGAGTGGTGGAGGTGCCTGCCACCGCCTCGTCCGGCAAAGAGGAGGAAGAGGTTCCTGGGACAGGGTCTTCCTGCCCTTCCGGTTCTCTGGAGGTTCGGTCAGGTACCTCTGAGTTCCTGGCGACCAGAGGCGGCTCAAGTGTCACTGATGTCAGTGCAGGAGGGGCTGTGCTTGCTCAGCAGCCCTGTCTCATATGGGGTCCTCAGGAGCCCTAGGGGTGTAGCGTGCCAGCGACGTTGCTGATGGGGGGCACGGGGTGCCGACGCTACCGATACCAGCCTGGATCCCTGACCCTGAGCCTGGTGGTAGGCCCAAAGGGTAAAAAAGGGCCATTGTACTGGGCCGGCCACAGGTGTGGCCAAGAGATGGCTGGTGCCAGTTGCTCCGCTAGCCTA
Source organism: Natator depressus (assembly GCF_965152275.1). Lineage (NCBI taxonomy): Eukaryota > Metazoa > Chordata > Testudines > Cheloniidae > Natator > Natator depressus. Next base: position 241,455,738 of record NC_134235.1, on the reverse strand, counting down.
AGGTGCCGGGACCGGGACCGGTGGTGGCTGTGTCAGGAGACAGAAGACTGTCTCTGACAAGTACTCTGTACCCGACCATGGGGGTGTGGAGACAGATGGTGCTGGCAAGCGCTATTGGAAGGATGGTTATCAGCGCTGCAACATTGTGGGCTTCCCCCGATAATGAATTAACGGTGGTGCCACCATCGGTGCCATGACGGATGTTGGAGCCACCTGCAGTGCCGGGCTTGACACTGCAGTCAGTGCTGTCGCCGGTGCTATTGGCGGTAGCAGAGTTTGCAAAACCGGGACCCGCACCTGCGGGGCCGGGAACTGCGTCATCATGGCAATGAGATCTTGGGCTGCCTCATAGGTATCCGGAGTGGAGGGGAGATCAAGCTCATCCTCCAAGTCGTCCCAGGTTGGGGAGTCTGTTCTTGCCGGACTCAACGGCTCCGCCACTGGGGTCGGAATCAACGGCTCTGGTTCTTGAGGACCAGACCGAGGGTGTCCCGCCGGAGAATGCACCCCACTGGAATCCCCCCGTGGCTTCTTGATGGGGAAATGTCTGGCTTCTTTTTCTTATGTGGCACCAGGGATTGCGAATGGTGCTGCCTGAAGGTGCTGCCTGAAGGCGCTGGCCTTGCGGGCCGGGGAGCAGTGCCTGTGCTCCCTAGCAGAGTCCTTTCTTGGTGCTGGGACATCCCGTACCGAGGCAGGTGTGCTGCACACTGAGGATACTGGTGCTAGCTCTGGCTGAAGGGCCGACTCCATTAGGAAGAGCTTCAAATGATAGTCCCGCTTTCTTAGTCCTGGGTCTGAAGCGCCTGCAAATAGGGCACTTATCTGTCTGATGGCCCTTCCCGAGGCACTTGAAACAGGCAGCATGTGGATAACTTATGGGCACAGGCTTCGCACACCTCTCCCACGCCTTAAACCCCTGCGACTGAGGTATGCCCCAGCACCGGAGAGAGTAGAGCGGGGGGGGAAGTCCCCTGAAGTAAGCTAAACTAATCTACAACTATTAACTGACTGACTGACTATTTCAACAAAACAAGGGAACCACTAGGTAAGGCACTTGCAGATGCAAGAGACTGAGCTGTTCCAACCACCGTCACGGGAGGTAAGAAGGAGCTGAGCAGGCGGTGGGTTGGCAGGGACATATATACACACCACCATGAAGGTGCCAATCCAGGCGTTTCCACAGCCAACCCGATGGGTACCGCTTGGGGAAAAGCTTTCCGGCGATCATGCATGCAGCGCACACGCACACCTATTGGAACGCACATGAGCAATCACTAAAAGAAGAAACATGGGTTATAATAAAACTTGAGTTACAAACATCTATAGTTTTTACTACCCAAGAACTGTAAGTCAATGTAACACATGCAAAAAGTCAGCTGCATTATTAGCGGTCTTTGCAGGAAGGCAAAGACTGAATAATACTGAATGAACGACTTACAGATTTCAGAATATGACCCTTAACATTGAACTACCCTTAACCTGAAAACTTGAAACTTACAACCAAGATTAGAGGAAAAAGTAATTTTACTGGTATGTAGTCAGTTTTGCTATCTGGAGTAAACATGAGCACGGATGTGTAAGGGTTTAACATATGCACGATCAGGTCAGTCAGATTTGTTATTTTAAAACATACAAACCGCAAACAATGCTCCAGGGCTGAAATCTTGCATGCCAGTTTTCAGACCAGAGTAATCAGTCCTTAAAAAGAATTTATAATGCAAATGCTGACAACTAACTTTAGCATAGCAAACAGCAACACCATAAAACAAAAAACCTCACTAGAACAAAAGATCTTTTCATTGCCCTTCCAGCAAATGTAAACAAAAATATATTTGAATTTAGCTCGATGCATAAATCCCTTCCTTCAGAAACTAGTCTGAAACCAGGTTAAGGGAAGTTTTTCAAAAGAAGCCTTCAGCATAGAAGCACACTTCCATTAGTTACCTTAACATAAGAATGCTCTAGTCGAGACCTTCCAAGAGGTACATGCGTTAATTTTTTAACACCAGAAAACTCTGTCCCCAGATTTCCACCTACCTTCCCACCTGGAAGTCAGAAAGCCCTTACTACATTTCCACTACAATATGTATCAGACACTATATTCACTCTCACATGCCTTTCTTTCTGCACTAGAGCACTGCATTAGCAGCTAGGTCAGTGGTCCCCAAACTGTGGGGTGTGCACCTCAGATGGGCATGGAGAAATGTTTGGGGGGCAGGGCATGGCCCAGGCCAGCCCCCATTACAGGTGGGGAGTGCCACCGAGCCCCACTCTACCCCCAGCTGCAGCTCTGCTCCTGGGCCAGCCCCCACAATGGGAAGGGAGTGCCACCCAGCCCCAGCCCCTAGATCTGCTCCCACCCCCAGCCCCTACTCCACTTGTCACCCCACACCTACCCCCACCTGTGGCCGTGACCCCTGGCCTAGGTGTGGCTCCACCCCCCCAACCTCAGGCCCCCCCTACCCAGGAGCTGCAGACCAACTCCTGGAACCAGCTCCTGGGGGGGGGGGGGGGGAAAGAGGCTGAGGCGAGAAGCACAGCATGAAAAGTTTGGGGACCAGGGCTGCAGGAGCTTCTCCATCTCCTGTGAGAGCACTCTGTACCGCATTCTAGGAAGTTAGTCATAGTTCAGTGTCTACAGCAGCATTTCCCAACCAGCGTGCTGCCAGAACCAAACAGGTGTGCCATGGAATTTTTTGAAAAAACTACATGAGAACACCAAAAGACCTTGCCTTTTATTTTAATTAGTGTTGGAGCTGGATCACATTCTGTAATTTTGCTCTCTAGGACAAGACCCCTTTCATTATTATGCGTGAGTCAACCTCGCTTTGGGGAATGGAGTGTAAGATGCAAATCTGAGTCCTGTGGAGTGGAAGGGGAAGCTGTCTTCTGATTGGCCATCTGCCTCACTGCCCCACCTCCTCCACAGGCAGAGCAATCAACCAGAGCTCAATCTTTCTCCCCTCCCCTTCTGTGATCAACAGGTCCCCTCCTCTGCCCCGCCCCCCCCTTCCTGCAGCCACTGGCCATGGGAAGAGACCCAGGACCCCAACCTGGAAGGGGAGCAGGGATCCCGCTGAAGCCCCCCAGGAGACGCAGAGGTTAGCTGGAAGGCAGAACCCACCCGGGTGGGGAAAGAACTGATGGGGGCTAGAGGGCAGAACTGGATTTGGAGACTGAGGGGCAGAATTTATTGCAAGGCAGGGGGTGGGCAGATGCGGGGGTGAGAACTCCTGCAACAAGGGTCAAAATCCTCATACCCAATACGTTTGAGAGCATAGGGATAACTAACACACTGAGGATAGGCTGGGGAAGTTAACCAATCAGACTGAAAAATGTTCTGTAAACTAACCAACCATGTTTTGGGGGCCAATCTCCTGATTTGTTGGGGTCTGGTGGGGGTTTTTTTGGTGTCTTTTCAGGTTGGCAATACTCTGAGTGGGGCTTAAGTATATTGCCTTTAAAAACAGAGTTACACATGCTTGGGAAGACTATTTTGGGAATGAGAAGAAACTATTATTAATTGCTCGTCATCTCAAAATATTATTTTCAAGTGCCTGTCACTCTCTCCACTAAGCATGCTTTTGTACAGAATTCTTGTATCTAGCTTTAATGTTAGTTTCCACTGTTGAAAATGTTAATTCTGGCACAAAAAAGACAGACTGATCTAACATCAGCTGCCATGGTTGTTTTGATTTTAACTGTACTAGCCTCATTCTGGATTGGCTCATGAATATTCAGGAGTTCACTTGGAGACAATATGGTGCTATGCCTCAAAATAATTAAAGGTATTAAGGTCTGCTGCAACAGAGAAGGTTGGCAACCACTGGTCAACAGTGTACTTGTCAGCTGAGGTATTATTGATGGGCACTACCCTCCAACCATTGGCCACCTATGCTTATGGACTAGTAACGGTAAGTGAGCTGGATGCACTATAGTTCTGTATTTAACTTAGCTACCCAGTATAGGCCAGATATAAGTGTGATGAGTAAAACTGTTTAAGGCAGTGGTTCCCAAACTTGTTCCACCGCTTGTGCAGGGAAAGCCCCGGCCGGGATAGGCCGGTTTGTTTACCTGCCACATCCGCAGGTTTGGCCCATCGTGGCTCCCATTGGCCACAGTTCGCTGCTCCATGCCAATGTGGGAAACGGCATGGGCCAAGGGAGTGGGAGCCATGATTGGCCGAACCTGCGGACATGGCAGGTAAACAAACTGGCCTGGCCCAGCTGGAGCTTTCCCCTGCACAAGCGGCGCAACAAGTTTGGGAACTACTGGTCTAAGGCAATATACAAAATTCAATGGAATAGGGACCTTTGTCATGAGTACAAAGGTGAGCCAGCAAGCACCTCAGTGTACTAAGCTTCTATTTTTAGTAAACAGAGGCCTAGTCTACACTACATAGTTAGGTAGACAAATCTACCTTATGTCGACCTAATAATGAATGTGTCTACACTACCAGGTCCCTTGTGCCAACGTAACTCGCCTGCCATGTCGACTTCGGCTATGCCTATGCTATGGACCTTACAGCAGCACAGTTGTACCACTGCAGCTGTGCCGATGTAAAGTCTCCTGTATAGCTGTTCTATGCCAGCAGAAGAGAGCTCTGCTGCCAGCATAACGAAACCACCCCTAACGACTGACGGTAGCTATGTCAGCAGGACAGCGTCTCCCACCGACATAGTGCTGTCCACTGTGGTGCTTTTGTTGGTCAGGGGGATGTTTTGTTTTTCCCACCTACACCCATGACTGACAAAAGTGCTAGTGTAGACATAGCCTTAATTACTCCACCTCCGTGAGAGACGCAGAACTTAATTCAATGTTGTTAGGTCAACGCAGAGGCAGTGTAGACACAGCGTTGCTTATGTTGACTTAACTGGCCTCCACCTCCAGGTGGTGTCCCACAATGCTCCACTGTGACTCCTCTGGTAAATATGTTCAACTCTGCTGCACAGTAGCCAGGTACACAGGAAAAAGTCCCTCCCAGTTAAAGGACCAGGAACTTTTGAATTTCCATTTCCTGTTTTTTCGATGTGGAGAGCTCACCTGCACAGCTGATCATGGCAGCTCCACTCTCCAAAACTGGAGTACACAGGAGGCGATGGATCTTATTAGTCTATGAGAAGAAGCTGTGCAGGCACAGCTGATTCAGCCACAGAAATGTAGACATCTATGAGCAGATTGTGCAGGACATGGGGGAGAAGGGCTACACCAGGGACACACAGCAGTGCCATGTGAAGGGGGAACAAAAACAAAACAAAACAAAAAAAACCTTCAAGGAACTGCGGCGGGTGTACCAGAAGGCAAGGGAGGTGAACAGTTGCTCTTGTGCAGCACTGCAGACATGCCGCTTCTACAAGGAGCCGCATGCGACTCTCAGCAGTGACCCCACCATGACCCCTGAGAGCAGCCTGGATACCGCTGAGGAGTTGGAGTCCCAGGCCAGCATGGGCAACACTGAGGTGACAGTCTCGGACAAGGAAGAGGAGAAGAAGAATGGGAGACAGGTGAGCAGGGGATCCATTCTTTCCGAGAGCCAGGAGCTGTTTGTAACGCCAGAGCAGTCCAGCCAGTCGCAGGACAGCGCTGTGGCGAAGTGTGATGTTGGGGAAGGAATCTCTGGCGAGTATGCAATTTCAAGCTTTTGTCTTATATTTCTATTTTTTATTAAAATTAACAAGGTCAGGTACAGTGTCTATCTGCTTCCCAGTGGCCACACCAGGTAGGCAGATGGTGCCCAATGAAAAAGGAGAGACAGACAGACCGACCAGGAATCCACTATAGAAATCTCCAGGAAACTTTTGTGGAGGTACTCTGAAATCTGTTGCAGAAAGTTTCTGGGGAGGGCTGCCTTATTTCTTCCACCACAGTAGGACACCAGTGAGTGACAAAAGATTTGCACACATAAGTGGTAGTGCAGACAGCATTAGGCTAAAGAATTTTAGAAAATTCCAGCCAAAACTGTTCAACTACTTCGAAGAACAAAGCTAAGCAAAACAATGCATTTTCTCTCCTATGCTAGTGATTGGGACCTTTTCCTTGAAAGCATCTAGAGTTACCGTGCTTTGGAGCAGGGACTTAATCTTTCAAGGACCCTATCAGGGATGTTTACACCATCCCTGTGAAAATGTGCCAAAATACAAGTTTTTGGGGGAGGGGGAGGGAGCTAGTTTGCATATGCTGAGTGGAGACAAGTTTCAGCAGCTAAATTTCTCCCAAACATTCTGTGAACACTGGGCATGATTCAGGCTGGGTCTAAAAAGAACTTCCCCTGCAGCTCCTGAGTGCTGCAGACTGTGCCAGAGCTACGCACCATACAGGGGAAACAGGCAGAATCTACCTCCATCACTCACTCCTCTCCCTCAGGCAACATGAAGCAGGATGCTGCCTGACACAACAGGGACAAAAGCCGGACCTGCGTGGGGGGCAAGATGGAAGCTAGGAGTGCTGGAAAATCGAGCTGGCTGGAGAAGATTGGGATGACAAGCCAAAAGAGCGGAGACTGGGACTGGTTAAGTGAGACTGGGACAGGGACAAAGAGCTAGGGGTGGGGGAAAAAGAGAACTGGGACAGCTACAGGTTGTAAGGCAAAGGGCAAAAGGAGTCATGCTTAAGGAAAATAGGCAGAAGAGTGTGCCCACTGGAGTACACATCCCCCCAACAGCCTGGAATGGAACCCAAAATCTCCAAATTTCGCTATTCTTCTGCTGTCAACAAATATCCGTGAAACACGCTGGCAAAATGTGTGTCACATCCTCTTTAGAGCTGGTTCAGAGGATGACAACCTACTATTCATTAAGGTGTGTGAAGCAGGCAGATCCTATAATAAGCACTATAGAAGAGCCCATGAGAAAAATAATTCTTAAGAGCAGAGCTTGAAGAGTATGCAATAGATAAGGCATGGGGCTGCATCCTGAATAAGAAGGAAAAAAAAATACTGAACAGCTACTTAATAAGTAAGCACCGGCTGTCCTGTGCATTGATGAAAACAGGGCTCATGGAAAAAATAGTCTGATCACATAATTCAAGAATACATCATAATGCACATACACAAACGGGACAAATTAAGGTTACACAGGCAACCTCAATTCTAACTTTGGAGCAACCTTAATGTTATTTTAAACAGATTATTTTTTAAATATATACACGCGCACACTGAAGTTTTTAATAGTGTTGTGTTTTTAAAAAATAAATGAATGAATTCAGGTTAAAGTTTCTGATTTCAGGTTAAACTGACTTGCACACTTCATCTAATATACGAAAGCTTAGTTACTGAAGGAATCAATAGTAGTGACTTGTGCATTTACCATATTAGCCAGAGATGAATTTAAAGGGATGCCATCAGCTCAAGTGTACTCTTTGTTTTTTGTTTTTAAGTGGTTCAGGTACTATACCTCCTCCTGAGCCCATGTCATTTTGTGGTTTTACAATCACTTTTTACCGATTTGATTTAAAGGGTTTCTTTTCTATACTTTAAAATATTAAAAAAGATCCACACAAAGTAAAACCAACTATATAGGGAAACACAGGGATGCTATATGCAACCCTTAGTGCACAAATCAACAAAATAACTGGAAGATAGATTCTCTCCATTTTCATCCATAATAGTCTTTGCACGCTATTTGCGGATAAAGTGAAGTAGGATTTAAACTACTACTAAAGTTAAACATTTTAAAATCAGCAGGTCCAGATAACATGTATCCAAGAGTTTTAAAAGAATTGGCTGAGGAGCTCGTTGGATCATTAATGTTGGCTTTCACTAAGTTTTGGAACAGTGGGGCAGTTCCAGAAGATTAGGAGAAAGCTACGGGTATTGTCAATATTTTAAAAGGGTGAATGGGATGACCTGAGAAATCATATACCTGTCAGTCTGACATTGAACCTGGGCAAGATAATGGAGCAGCTGACACAGGACTCTATTAATAAAACATTAAAGGAGGGAGTGTTTAACTTGGTACCTCACAATATTTTGGTTTAAAAAACTGGAATTTAAAGTTAACATGGCATGCTTTCAACAGACTATACCAGCTAAGATATAGGTCTCAACGTAATAGTGACCAGTGAATCATCACTGAGCAACTGTGTTTCTAGTGAGGACCCCGAGGCAACAGTTCATGGCCCTTTTACTATTTGACATTTTTATCAGCGACCTGGAAGAAAACATAAGATCATCACTGATCAGGTTTGCACAAATTGGGGGAGTAGTCAATAAGGACTGGTCACTGATACAGAGCAAACTGATTTGCTTGGTAAATCTGGGTGCAAATAAATAATACCGTTTTAATATAAAATGTATATATCTAGGAAGAAAGAATGTCAGCCATACTTACAAGACTGGGGACTCTACACTAGGAAGCAGTGACCTTCAGAAAGATATGTGGGTTCTGGTGGATAACCAACTGAACATGTGCTCCCAAATCAACACTGTACCCAACAGAGCTAAAACGATCCTTCGATGCCTGTACAGGGGAATCTTGAGTAGGAGTAGTGGGGTTATTTTACCTCTGTTTTTGGCACTGATGTGACCACTGCTGGAATACTGTGTCCAGTTCTGGTGTGTACAATTCAAGAAGGATGTTGATAAACTGGAGAGAGTTCGGAGAAGAACCATGAGAATGATTAAGCGATTAGGAAACATGCCTTGTTGTGACTGAGCTCTTTGAGTATTTAGCGGAACAAAAAGAGAAGGTTAAGGGAGGGAGTTGTTTACAGTCTTAAAAATTTAATAAAGGGCTCTTCAACCTAGCAGAGAAAGGTATAACATGATCCAACATCTAGAAGCTGAAGCAAGACAAATTCAGACGAAGGTGTTGTTAAAAAAAAATTAACAGTGAGGGTAATTTGTTGGATCATATTAAAGAAGTTCTGTATTAAAATCACAAATGAGTTTGATTCCCCATAATTAGTAATACCCTGGAATTTAAACTGAGAGGTCTCTTGGTTTTTGGTACTGTTTCTCTCCCTCTATGTGTGAAACTTGCAAGCTGCTAATTGTGTTAGTACATTCTAAGACAGAGTCTGTTCTCAAAGCAATTCTTTGTAACTACTCACATAGAGAGAGACTCAAAGCAATACTCTGTAACAACAGAAACAGCACCCAGAGACTCCCCGCCCTTTTGTTGTATTCATCTTGATTTGTTAACAACTGTGATTAAAATAGAGGTAGAGGATGTATGTGGATGGATGCTTGGTGTGGATAATAACTAAATGATCAGGGAGGTGCCAGCCTAAGAATCCAGCGTCCATCGGCTGAAGAAGGCGTCAAGTGGAAATAACCAGAGGACCCCCGGAGGGCAGACTGGAATCCACCCAACAGCCTCAAGAATGGGAGAACCAAAGAACAAGATAACATCTGGCAGCACGGAGCCGTCAGGAATGTGCCATCTGCTGATTGATTCAGCAACAGCATGATGAAGCAATTCCCAAAGACTGGCATAGGAAGAAATTTCTATAAAAATGGACTCTAGAAAGTGAGAACTTTGGGGGGGGGGGGGGGGGTCTGATTCTGCAAACCAACTTCCAGGAGCATCAGATGTGCATCTGACGAGGCCCTGCTCCCTCCTCATGTCCAGGCCACCTGGCCAGTGGCTTGGCATGAGCAACTCTAAGGCTGGTAACTATGATAACAACCTTGTAGAACATGTGCGTGTGCATGAATGTGTGAATAAATATGAAATTGAATGGAATGTTATAGCTATAACTAACTGCTTACTAGGATTCTTTCTGTATTCACAACAAATGTGGTATTTTGCCTTTTCCCCTTCAATAAGATCCTGACTGTTTTTATTTTATTGGTATAACAAATTAACCATTGGAACAGCTTACCAAGGGTTATGGTGGATTCACCATAAAGTTGAAGATATTCTCTAGGAATTATTTTGAGGAATTATTCTATGGCCTGTGTTATAGGTCAGACTAGATAATCACTGTGGTCTCTTCCGGCCTTGGAATCTATGAATTAAGTTGACAGTGTGCCTTTAATGTTCTTCTTAAAATGGGGTCTGCATTTAGGCTGATTTACACCCTGGAACTAACCAGGCTCAGGATTCAGCACACAAATAATTTTAGACTAATTTTTTTAGTTTTAGATCTTTCAGAACTGCTGGCCAGTTCCAGACTCACTGTGGACTGCATCTTTTCCAGGAAGAACAAAAAAAATTACTAATACATTAAGATGGCCGTTGGGGCCACAGATTTTGCATATGGAAGTTTTAATTTTTATAACAAATTAGACACCAGAGGGCACTATGACCAAAGTGGATGCAGGCTGCTTGAGTTCCTAAGCAGTCCACAGAAAATCCCCAAACATTGTCTCCTAAAACCCACCATTCAACTACTGAAACCCCCAAGATGCCCTTTAGCTCAGCATTTCTCTCTCCAATATCTGGAAGCACACTGCCTCCGCTACCCCCATGGAGATCTGCCTCCTCACCTTCTACAAATGGTTGCCTGAGACTGATGGAATGCAAGTGGATGGCCATTCTGCAAGCCGTGGCCACAGATACTGTTGAAATTGCATCTACCCTACAGACCACCATGACTAAGATTCACAGTGCACTACAAGCTCTTTTCAGATGGATGAGTGAAGCAGAACACAATTTCTGAAGCGGATGATGTTTTCAAAGACAACCAACTACACGTTATGAAGAACTGGAATGATATCAAGATTATTAAGACGAAGCTAACTAATCTAGAAAGCCATTCATGGCGATGTAACATCAGGATTGTGGGAATACAGAAAGATAAATCTTCTGAATTTGTCCCTAAACTCCTAACATGCCCTAACCAAGATTTTTGTTTTGATATACCTCAGGTACACCAGTTCCTTGCCCCCAAACCAGTTTCAGAAGATCAGCCTAGAGCACTGACTGAAGTTCATCACTAAGGAACTTATACTGCCGAAATCCAGAGGGAAAAAAAGAAGCTGTTAAGAACATAACAGTCATACTGAGTTAGATCAATGGTCCATTAGCCCAGTATCCCATCTCTGACAGTGGCCAGAAGGGAGCGAATGAACAGAACAGGGCAATTTCAAGTGTTCCATCCCACATCATGCAAGGCCAGCTTCAGGCAATCAGAGGTTTAGCAATATCATTGCTTTATTAGATGGTGCTTCCTTATAGACTAATGTATCAAGGCTCTGTTGGTAAAGGGGATTACTATAGCTGTAACATTTGGGCCCCAGGGGCTGTTTCACCTCATGCAGCCACCCTCCCCATCCCACAGGTGGCAAGTGGGAATTTTGGATGTTTAAACAAGACACTTCTTTTTGACTATACGGTACTAATGTCTATTTCTCTCTCCACTATCTTTTCCCCATTTTGTTTTTTCACTTATTTAATTCCTCTCTCCCCCCCCTTCCCATTATCCTCCCATGCTGGAAATTTCCTTCCCACGCCTGCTCAATATATACTGGAAAGCAACAGCCTCCCCTGGATTATATAAAACTTCTGCTGTTTAGCTATGCAAGAACCATACCCTGTTCAAGAAAATTTGCAATTTCTCATTTATTCACAAACTGACTTTATACTTCATCTGGTACATTTTAACAACGAAGGCACCCATAATTAAAACATGTCTCCTGGAATATAAAGGGTTTTAATAACCCTATTACAAAATAGGCTCATTACTAATGCTGACATCGCCATGCTCCAAGAGATATGTGACAGAACTTGACGATCGTAAACTGAACAGAGATTAGGTAGGCCTCATTTTCTAGTTGCTTTAATTCTAAAACGAGAGACAATGCTATATTAATACATAAAAAGTTGAATTACCAAAAGAGGTCTGAATGAGGGCAGATGCATTGTCCTTAAGGCTGAAACTGGCAATTCTGTAATCATCTTTGCCAATCTCTATGGGCCAAACAGAGATGATCCTAATTTTTTTCATATATGAATATAAATGACAAGGGTCAGATCCAATTATTATAGCTAGAGACTTTAACGAAACTCTAGATCCATTCTTTGATAAATTTCTCCATCTCCATATAACACCGCTAATACCCGTCAGGTACTTCATATATACCTGCCTGATTCAGGCTTACAAGGTATGTGGCAATTATAGCCTCTGTCCTTAGGATTGCCCAGTTTTGTTTTGTTTTTTCCCCAGCAGGTCATTCAACACATTCAAGTTTGGACTATTTCTTACTATTATCACTTGATAAATCCCATCATTTATTGTGGTACTGTTATATTGTTATAGTTGACAGTGCTCCTATGTATGTCTTTTAGGCCTACAGGGTATGTACCCACCAACTAAAATGTGAGATTGAATACCTCTGAAATTTGATACTCACTGGAGTTACCAAATGATGTAAGAACTTTTTTCTTTTTCTTTCTTTAAAACAAATGCTGCCATTTCTTCACCAGCTGCCACATTTTGGGAAGCCATGAAAGCCTTCCTCAGAGACCCTATCAACTATTATGCGACCATTATAAAAGGAGTGGAGAGAACAGAGAATTGATACCATTGCAAAGGAAATTAAGACCTGGGATGAAGACTATGCTTCTGCCCTCTGCCTAAAGAAACTCAGAACCCTCATCAAAAAGGGTATGAAATCAATAAACTTCTGCCCCAAAAGGCAGAGTTTACGTTATTTTGTTTGATGCAAGATTACTGGGAATCTGGCAAGAGAGCTGGCAAGCTATTGGCACAAAAGGCTAACAGAAATGAGATTGTTGCTATTCTCAACAGTAACAAATTATATACAACAATTAAAACAGATTTAAAACTATGTTTAGCTGAAGAGGGTATTGGTAAAGATGCCCTAGTAACTATTCTAATGGATTGTCTAGGATATTCATTTCTAAGTCTCAGAAGGAACTTCTAAACACCCCACTAGAAATCACAGAACTGACTCAGGCAATAAAAGAAATAAAAAGGTTGGAAAGACTACTGGCACAGACTGGTTTCCTACTGACTTTTATCAAAAGTTCACCTCCTAGATTAATGAATATTGTCAAGGAGGCCAGGAATGAGCAAACTTTCCCACCACTCTAAGAGAAGCTGTAATTTCAGTTATTTCTAGACCTGGAAAAGACCTCAGACTATGTAGTAATTACAGGCCAATTTCTTTAATCAATTGTGATACTAAAATTTTAAGCAAAAGCTTGTTATGCAGTTGGACAAAGTTCTCTCATATTACACACAAATCAGGTAGGCTTCCTTTATAATAGACATGGCTCAGATAATGTGTATCAATTGATATTATTGCCACTTTGAGAGATTCTAAAGAATCCTTAGCTGTCATTTCTTCAGATGCTGATAAGGCCTTTGACTGCATAACCTGGGACTATTTTTTTCATGTAATATCAAAATTTTGATTTGATAACCAATTCATTGCTTGGATGGAGCTTTTCTGCTTTAGCCTGACTTACAGGGTAATACTAATGGTATTATTTCTGCCTTTTGTTCCATTACAGAGAGGTCTGAGGCATGACTGCCCCCTTTCTCCTCTTCTGTTTATTTAGCTTTACAGTGTTAAGCCATTTCCATCCAGGCAAATCAACATACCCATCATACCAGGATGGGATACGAAGAAAGAACAAGTTTATGCTCTACGTGGGTGACACTCCTGTATTTGTCTCTAAGCCTGATACTGCTATTCCTAATCATTATTAATACGTTTGGACAGAGGTCAGGACACAAAATTAATTGAGGGTAAATCAGAAATCCCGGGCATTAACATATATGCCAAAAGGGTTTTCATCAAATTTGGACTTTCAATGGCAATCCTCTTGCATGAAATATTGAGAAATTTTGTAGTGATAATCAAGGTGGGCCACTGCCAGCAGTTAACAGGAATGTCTAAGGAATGGGGGGGGGGGAATAAACAGGGGGAAAGTTTTACTTTGTGTAATGACCCATCCACTCCCAGTCTCTATTCAAGCTTAAGTTAATTGTATCCAGTTTGCAAATTAATTCCAATTCAGCAGTCTCTTGTTGGAGTCTGTTTTTGAAGTTTTTTTGCTGTAATATTGCGACCTTTAGGTCTGTAATCGAGTGACCAGAGAGATTGAAGTGTTCTCCGACTGGTTTATGAATGTTATAATTCTTGACATCTGATTTGTGTCCATTTATTCTTTTACGTAGAGACTGTCCAGTCTGGCCAATGTACATGGCAGAGGGGCATTGCTGGCACATGATGGCATATATCACATTGGTAGATGTGCAGGTGAACGAGCCTTTGATAGCGTGGCTGATGTGATTAGGCCCTGTGATGGTGTCCCCTGAATAGATATGTGGACACAGTTGGCAACGGGCTTTGTTGCAAGGCTAGGTTCCTGGGTTAGTGGTTCTGTTGTGTGGTGTGTGGTTGCTGGTGAGTATTTGCTTCAGGTTGGGGGCTGTCTGTAAGCAAGGACTGGCCTGTCTCCCAAGCTCTGTGAGAGTGAGGGATCATCCTTCAGGATAGGTTGTAGATCCTTGATGATGTGTTGGAGAGGTTCTAGTTGGGGGCTGAAGGTGATGGCTAGTGGCGTTCTGTTATTATCTTCGTTGGGCCTGTCCTGTAGTAGGTGACTTCTGGGTACTCTTCTGGCTCTGTCAATCTGTTTCTTCACTTCAGCAGGTCAAAAGGTCCCGCCGCCCCTGCTCTCCTGCTGGTAATAGCTCACCTGAAGTGATCACTCTCATCACAGTGTGTATGGTAACACCCATTGTTTCATGCTGTGTGTATATAAGTCTCCCCACTGTATCTTCCACTGAATGCATCCGATGAAGTGAGCTGTAGCTAACTAAAGCTTATGCTCAAATAAATTTGTTAGTCTCTAAGGTGCTACAAGTACTCCTGTACTTGTGTAAGGTGTCTGATAAGAGCACTCTGTGCCTTGAAGTCCATAAGGAAAAACATATATGTGCAATAAGCAATTTTAGGTTTGCCTCCAATGCTATTTCAGCTAAATTTATTTTCAGTGCTTTTGTCAAGCTTGAAGACGATGTACATAATGATACACAAAAAAACTGCTAAACAATTAAGTTGACTCTTCATAATATACCTGACATAAAACCGCGAGGCAACGTAAGTTTAAGTCAATTTAACAGCACATGCGCCCTCACCCTTGCCAGCCACGGGTACACACCTTACTACTACCAGACATCACACCAGACAGCATGCCTTTACCCGATTACTGATTCCAAATACACGCAACTGTAAACTTAAACAAACTGTTAGCCTTCCCTTCTGCACATTGTCTTGCCATCCCAGAAGTTGGCAGAGTGGATTGTGGTCTGTGGTTTGTATGAACCTGTCCCTTTCCTGCTTTTTTGCTTGAGAGAACAGATTTAAAATTTTTATTAATGCTAATGTTAAAGTTATATAATATACAGGTTGAGAAAAGAGAGTGTCTGTACATCTGGGTATAGTGCTTAGATTACCTACAAATACAAAGCTTGTTTTTAAAAGTCATAGGATACAGAGTACATAATCAGCAATAACCTAAATTTAGGTGAATAAACTTAAAAATACAGTTTAGATATTAGAATCCAAAATACTACATTAAGCCCTGGTCTACACTAAGAGTTGAGGTCGAATTTAGCAGCGTTAAATCGATTTAACTCTGCACCCATCCAAATGACGAAGCCCCCCCTCTTTTTTTTTTTTTTTTGACTTAAAGGGCTCTTAAAATAGATTTCTTTACTCCACTCCCGACATGGGATGAGTGCTGAAGTTGGCCTTGCCGGGTGGAATTTGGGGTTCTGTGGATGCAATTAGACTGTACTGGCCCCTGGGAGCTATCCCAGAGTGCTCCATTGTGACCGTTCTGGACAGCACTCTCAACTCAGATGCACTGGCCAGGTAGAAAGGAAAAGGCCCGCGAACTTTTGGATCTCATTTCCTGTTTGGCCAGCGTGGCAAGCTGCAGGTGAGTGCAGAGCTCATCAGCAGAGGGGACCATGGAGTCACAGAATCGCAAAGTAGCTCCAGCATGGACTGAATGGTATCTGATCGCTGTATGGGGAAAGGAATCTGTGCTATCAGATCTCCGTTCCAGTTTCCGAAATGCCAAAACATTTGTCAAATATTTCCCAGGGCATGAAGGACAGAGGCCATAAACAGAGACCCGAAGCAGTGCCGCGTGAAATTTAAGGAGCTGAGGCAAGCCTACCAGAAAACCAGAGAGGCGAATGGCCTCTCCGGGTCAGAGCCCCAAACATGCCGCTTCTATGATGAGCTGCATGCCATTTTAGGGGGTTCAGCCACCACTACCCCAACCCTGTGCTTTGACTCCTTCAATGGAGAGGGAGGCAACACGGAAGCAGGTTTGGGGAATGAGGAAAATGATGATGATGAGGTTGTAGATAGCTCACAGCAAGCAAGCGGAGAAACCGGTTTTCCCGACAGCCAGGAACTGTTTCTCACCCTGGACCTGGAGCCAGTACCTCCTGAACCCACCCAAGGCTGCCTCCCGGACCCGCCAGGTGGAGAAGGGACCTCTGGTGAGTATCTTTTTAAACAGTATACATGGTTTAAAAGCAAGTGTGTTTAATGATTAGTTTGCCCTGGCATTCGCTGCCAGTACAGCTACTGGAAAAGTCTGTTAACGTGCCTGGGGATGGAGCAGAAATCCTCCAGGGACATCTCCATAAAGCTCTCCTGGATGTACTCCCAAAGCCTCTGCAAAAGGTTTCTGCGGAGGGCAGCCTTATTCCACCCACCATGGTAGGACACTTTACCACACCAGGCCAGTAGCACGTACTCGCGAATCATTGCAGAACAAAGCATTGCAGCGTATGTTGGCCGGCGTTCAAACAACATCTGTTCTTTATCTCTCTGTTATATCAGAGTGATATCATTCATGGTCACCTGGTTGAAATATGGTGGTTTTCTTAAGGGGACATTCAGAGGTGACTGTTCATGCTGGGCTGTTTGCCTGTGGCTGAACAGAAGTGTTTCCTGCTGTTAGCCACGCAGTGGGAGGAAGCAAAATGTGACCTTGTAACCAAAGCACATGTGCTGTGTATGTAATGTTAACAGCAAGGTTTACCGTGAAAGAGTGTACCCATTGTTCTATAAAATGTGTCTTTTTAAATACCACTATCCTTTTTTTCCCCTCTACCAGCTGCATGTGTTTCAAGGATCACAGGATCTTCTCCTTCCCAGAGGCTAATGAAGATCAGAAGGCGAAAAAAAAAAAAAAAAACGCACTCGCGATGAAATGTTGTCCGAGCTCATGCTGGCCTCCCACACTGAGAGCACAGACGAATGCGTGGAGGCAGACAATATCAGAGTGCAGGGAAGCACAAGATGACCGGAAGGAGAGGGGGCGGGCTGAAGAGAGGGCTGAAGCTGATAGGTGGCAGCAGCATGATGAGAGGAGGCAGGATTCAATGCTGAAGCTACTGGAGGATCAAACTAATATGCTCCAGCGTATGGTTGAGCTGAAGGAAAGGCAGCAGGAGCACAAACCCCCGCTACAGCCCGTGTAACCAGCTGCCCTCCTCCCCAAGTTCCATAGCCTCCTCACCCAGACGCCCAAGAAGGCAGTGGGGGGGCCTCCGGCCACCCAGCCACTCCACCACAGAGGATTGCCCAAGCAACGGAAGGTGGGCATTCAATAAGTTTTAAAGTACTGTGTGACCCTGTCCTTCCCGCCTCCACTACCCATCCTCGTGCTTCCCTCCTCCACCACCCCTCCTGAGCTACCTTGGCAGTTATCCACCTGTTTGCGTGATGAATTAATAAAGAATGCATGAATGTGAAGCAACAATGACTTCATTGCCTCTGCAAGCAATGATCGAAGGGGCAAGGGTACGGTGGTTAGCTTACAGGGAAGTAGAGTGAACCAAGGGGTGGCGGGGGAGGGGAGATCATCAAGGAGAAACAAACAGAACTTTCACACCATAGCCTGGCCAGTCATGAAACTGGTTTTCAAAGCTTCTCTGATGCACACCGCACCCGCCTGTGCTCTTCTAACTGCCCTGGTGTCTGGCTGCGTGTAACCAGCGGCCAGGCAATTTGCCTCAACCTCCCACCCCGCCATAAACGTCTCCCCCTTACTCTCACAGATATTGTGAAACGCACAGCAAGCAGTAATAACAGTGGGAATATTGTTTCACTGAGGTCTAAGCGAGTCAGTAAACTGCACCAGCGCGCTTTTAAATGTCCAAATGCACATTCTACCACCATTCTGCACTTGCCCAGCCTGTAGTTGAACAGCTCCTGACTACTGTCCAGGCTGCCTGTGTACAGCTTCATGAGCCATGGCATTAAGGGATAGGCTGGGTTCCCAAGGATAACTATAGGCATTTCAACATCCCCAACAGTTATTTTCTGGTCTGGGAATAAAGTCCCTTCTTGCAGCTTTTGAAACAGAGCAGAGTTCCTGAAGATGCGAGCGTCATGTACCTTTCCCGGCCATCCCACGTTGATGTTGGTGAAACGTCCCTTGTGATCCACCAGTGCTTGCAGCACTATTGAGAAGTACCCATTGCGGTTTATGTACTCGCCGGCTTGGTGCTCTGGTGCCAAGATAGGGATATGGGTTCCGTCTATGGCTTCACCACAGTTAGGGAATCCCATTGCAGCAAAGCCATCCACTATGACCTGCACATTTCCCAGGGTCACTACCCTTGATATCAGCAGATCTTTGATTGCTTTGGCTACTTGCATCACAGCAGCCCCCACAGTAGATTTGCCCACTCCAAATTGATTCCCGACTGACCGGTAGCTGTCTGGCGTTGCAAGCTTCCACAGGGCTATCGCCACTCGCTTCTCAACTGTGAGGACTGCTCTCATCTTGGTATTCTGGCACTTCAGGGCAGGGGAAAGCAAGTCACAAAGTTCCATGAAAGCGCCCTTACGCATGCGAAAGTTTTGCAGCCACTGGGAATCGTCGGAGACCTGCAACACTATGCGGTCCCACCAGTCTGTGCTTGTTTCCCAGGCCCAGAATCGGTGTTCCACCGCATGAACCTGCCCCATTAGCACCATGATGCCCACATTGCCAGGGCCCGTGCTTTGAGAGAAGTCTGCGTCCAGGTCCTCATCACTCTCGTCACCATGCTGATGTCACCTACTCGCCCGGTTTCGCTTTGCCAGGTTCTGGTGCTGCATATACTGCTGGATAATGCACGTGGTGTTTAATGTGCTCCTAATTGCCAAAGTGATCTGAGTGGGCTTCATGCTTGCCGTGGTATGGCGTCTGCACAGAAAAAAGGCACAGAACGATTGTCTGCCGTTGCTCTGACGGAGGGAGGGCCTGACGACATGTACCCAGAACCACTCGTGACAATGATTTTGCCCCATTAGGCATTGGGATCTCAACCCAGAATTCCAATGGGCAGCGGAGACTGCGGGAACTGTGGGATAGCTACCCACAGTGCAATGCTCTGGAAGTCGACGCTAGCCTCGGTACTGTGGAAGCACTCCACTGAGTTAATGCGCTAAGATCATTTTGTGTGGGGACACACTATCGACTATATAAAAACGATTTCTAAAAACTGACTTTATAAATTTGACCTAATTTCGTAGTGTAGACATACCCTAAGGGAGTGTCTGTCAGTGTCCCCTATACACCCCTCACACCCAGAGCCCCTCCATAACAGTGAATATCCTTTCACGTGAGGGCTGACACTTTTTTTTTAAATAGCGTCTAATTGAGGACAGAGGGTTGCTCAAGTTTCACATCTAGATTTCTCATACCCTAGGCAAGTGTCTTAATTTTAGGTCAACGAGCAGCTAACGCTAGGCCAGGAATTCCCTCACTCTCAAGGAGGCTTTCACAGCCTCTGCTACCTCAGACAAAAGGGGAGAGCATCCCAAATGAGTAGTCACTACAACACTACTCCATCACTTTCCTCTGAACTCAGTTTGTAACTATTTAACCTCCCATATGATCTCCTTCCCTAATTTTACTGCTGCCCCTACCAACAGTATTTCACCAATGAGAACAGCAGTGGAGTTAATTGAGGCAATTCCTCTCTATAAGCTGGGCAACTGTGCAGGAGTTGCAGGCAAATAAACGTTATCTTCTGTTATTAGGGGGCACAATGAGGAAACCAAACAAAATTAATATAATTTGTGACGGTGTGGGGAGGGAAAAAAAAAAAAGAAGAAGATGGGAGGAAGAGACATGGGTTTGTTTCTTCCTTCCTCCTCCCCAAGGGAGCATCCTCAGCAGCAGCAGAGTACTGCAAGTAGAGCACTGTAAATGTTGCTTTGGGTGCTGGAGCTTCTAGAGTGAAACTGACACAAGTCAAGTTGATTTCACTCTGCTACTGCTCTGCTGCTTTCTGAAGGGCTACCTGCAGCAGGGCAGATGCCAAGCCCCACTGTCAGACATCTAAGTCATGTCAGGTGGTTGCATTTGTAGTAAGATGCAGAATTCCCACAACAGTCTCAAGTGAACTCCTGCATTGAAACGAAGGAAGTGAGCTGGTTGGTCAGTGATCACTTACCTTTCGAATCAGAAACCAAAGAACAGTTGTCTGACTAAAAGGCAACATAGTCTAGGAACAACCACAGAGTTGGGAGCAGGGGTCAGCAACATATCCGTACATGGACACAAGCATCTGTGGTAAAAATGTTGAGGCCCGTGGTAATTTTTCAAGAAACGTTGAATGACTGAATGACATAACCCACCCAATGTCCATCACTAAGTACGGTAATTTTCTCAAGTGTCCTTCACGCAATATAGTGGTGCCAACCTCTGGTTGGGAGCTAGGTGCTTCAGAGTTCTAACCCCAGGTCTGCTTAATTAAACTCAGTTAATCTTTGCCTCAGTTTTCATTTTGTACAACAGGGATACTACTTCCCATTCCTACTTCACAGGCTAAGGGGGGTAGTTAGTGTTTGTACGGCATTTTGAAAAATTAGAGCTCTAATATTTAGCAATTATATATCACATACTTCAGTACCTACTGACTACAAGTTTGGAGATGGGTGGTAAACAGCTGTCTCTTGCTGAAGATGAAACCATAGTTTATTAATGCCTACACATTCAGTGATCAAGGACCAGAAAACCAGAACCAGGTGAGAGGAATCAATTGATTTTTCTGCACTTATTAAAATTCTCTATATAAAGTATTAACTTTTTTGCTCGGTTTTATTATTGTTTCACCTACTTTGAAGAAGAAAACTGTAAACACTTTGATAAGAGCCCTGAAAAGCTGTCTAGTTTCACTGTAGTATTTACGTGTTTCAGTATGCTCTGCCAGGATGCCATTTTGTAAATTTCAAATCTAAAACAAAGCTCCTCAACAATCTTTAGACAACCATATGCCTAGAAAGAACAGGCTGGGAGATCATAGTCTCCAGCACTTAAAGCCTACATCTGTCACAAATGGCTATGCTAGCTCTTCTTACACCAACGAACAAGTCCTGCTTTTAAAGCAGAGCTAAAGAAAGCACATTTATACAGGAGAAAGAAAACGGTTTTACAGCTCTACTAAAAATTCAAGACCGCATTAAAGAGAATCAGCTAATTCACCAACACCCAATTGCTACAATGTTCTGGCCTTCATAGTCTCCGTGAAGGCCATTTGGATTAAAAGTTGCATAACATTTCCATCCCCACCCCTTTAAGTATGCACACAGAAAGGCAGAATGATCAACGCACACTGACTGAAACAAATAAATGTGTTCTAACAACAGAAAAAATAAAGCTTGTCTTGGACTTGATGGAGGGCTATGGTTGTGTTACACCCACGTAGATGTTGTCTACACTGGCTCCTCAACTGGCCAAATCACAAGATTTAAACTCCTAGGCAGAAGTGGTTCAGAAGACAGCTAACAAGAGCCTCCTAGTCACATCAAAAGATTTTACAGGTTTACTAATGATTTTAGTGAAAGTATGAGCTGATTTATTTATACACATATGCACATGGTGCTCCAAACAATACAGTTTAAGAAGACATGGTTAAGTAATCTCACAGCTTTGTAGTATTCCCTTCCAAGCTAGTCAGCAGTTTTAAGTAACAGTCATGGTCACACATGACCTTGTGACCTAACAAAAGGTTCAAGAAGAGGCTTAAAAAGGTTCACCACTTAAGGAGGAAAAAAAAAAAAAAAAGAAGAGGCAAAAACCACACTTGGACATTTCAAAGATTCTACACTTGCAGCGAGATTAGTAGTTTTGTTCTTCTATTTCTCAGTCACTACATACGCAAAACTGTAAAAAACTCCAGGTGCCAGATACTGAGCCACAATGCATTCTAAATAAATCTAAATCTAAGAGTGAAGGAGAGGGGCGGGGGGAAGAGGAGAACTGACAAGTTTCTCGACATTTATTTCACATGGCTATTAGTCCTAGTGGTCAGGTGAAGGTGATGAGAGATTCACATGACTAAGAAAAGCCTCATGAAAGGGAAATTCATCTAAGTGCATATAGGACAAAGATTTTTATAGGGTATGATAAAAGTTGTAGTTTGTTTCTAGAAAGCTATTGAATCTTAGATTGAAATTTGCCTTCAGCAGTAAGTGTCCATAGTCTGCAAATTTGGGCATTAGAGCCGAGTCCCTTTTTCCCCCCCGACTGTAGTGGAAAACTTAACTATAATTGACACTGGAAGGGGTTTACTGATGATACAGATTAAAAAAAGGGGGGGCTGCTTTTTTTCCCCATTGGACTGTGATTTCAGAGTTTGTCTTCCACCTCATCTCTGCAACTCTTTGAGTACTTATCTCTTTCGAGGATGCAGATGAAGTCCAGAAAATTAATGTTACTCTAATATTTCCACTGTCTTAAGAAGCAATTATCTATGACCCCATCTAGAACCCAACTATTGCTTAAAGGAGCTCATCTATACTGCTGCCGCATCAACAAGACTACAGGAAAACCTCTTTCACTTTATGGTAGTAAAGATAAACATAAGCTGCTTGCATTGGCTCTTACCAACTCAGTCATGGGAGTCAGCTTTCATGTTAATGCTGAAACTTTTGCTGACTTGTAATGCAAGGCTTTATTCCTATTTCTGAGTAACACACAATGTTTCTTGAAACTGAAATTTGAATGTTTTGTGGGGTAAGGAACACAGCACATCTTAATTTACCAGCATCATTGGAAACAGAGTTTTGACATAGGGTCACTTCAGAAATTACGCTTAGGTCCTCAAAATAAATGGTAGAGCTGCAAAGTAACTCCTTAAATCATTCAAGGCCAGTGCCAAGACATATCACCCAATATTTCACTTACACTTCTAGAGCTCCTTGGAAGGGACTCAAGCCTTTAACAGATGCAGTGATTCACTACAACACCCTTGAAGGAGACAAGAAGGTTTATCCATTTTATATATAATGGAGTGTCTTCCCCAGAGCCACAGCCAATTTATCAGAGCTGGGACTAGAACAGTAAACTCAATTAATTCCCTGTTCTGTAACCACTATATCTTACTTCCTTTTCCTTATTTACAAAGATGACATTTACGTTTTCCTCACCATTCCCCTCTCCTGCCACCAAGAAGACTGGGTAATGTACTCTTGCAATACTGAGAGCTCTGCTAGAAACTCTAGGAAAAACAGTTTTCAACCTGAAGTTTAAGGTACACATTGCCCCCTCAAATTAACATATGCTAGTTTGATGCAAGACAACCCTCTGGCGCTCTCTCCACCCAGACATGGGCCCTAGTGACAAGACACCAGCACCACTGCTGAGGGTGTCCCAGAGCCTCAAGGGAACATCAGAGACTGCAGCAGAATCAGAACTATCCAGAAGAACCCAACAGAACCACATTAGCCCCGGAGTACACCATTAACTTTCTAAAGCTCCAGAGCTTAGAAATACCATGAAGGCGACAGACACAGGAATTAGTTACTTTTTGTAATTTTAGTTTTTTAGAAGGTAAAGCCACTTGAGAGCTGTGATTAGCACAAAACCCCCTAATTTGCTTTAAGTTAAAATGGAAATGAGAGTATACTGGAAGGTTTACTTTTTTAGCTTCTCAGAATGCAAGTCTTCTAGTTGGGTCTATGACAGGGTCAACTTATTTGATCATGCCCCCCATCTTCATGTCTGTAGAAGTTTACAGCACCCTCCCCGCCACATAAATACATATACTAATAGGTGTAGCGGCGGCGGCGCTTCTCTCAAATCTGTTTCCCTGCCCCCCCCCCCCCCCGCCACTGTTGCACAAATGTGCCAACAATCCATTGTAAAACGAGCAAAAGCAAATCTGCAATTGTGGTCCATGCTTACAATTAAATGGGCACACCGCCTCATAGCGAATGGATTAACGACAGATAGCAAAGACTTTGTACAACGCTATGCAAGCTAAACAGAACACTGTCAAAATGCACAGCACCATCTGAGGACTGGATAGGTCTGGAGGAATCAGCTTTTCAGGTTATTCATTGCTGTAGGTAAAATGTGCACAATAAGTCTCGTTCCCCCCCTCCCCCTCCCCCTGCAAAAGTTTCTCATGCCCTCCCTCCCCAGAGTATACTCCACACCCTCCAGAGTGGTCTGCCCCTCCAGTTTGAAAACCTCTGGTCTATGATACTGTAGTTTCATATTTCAGTACAACTATACACCTCTAAAACAAAGGCATGATTTAACCCAACAAGAAAAGAGAGAGAAGTCTAACTCTGGGCTGACATTTTGCCTTAAGTACCTTCCCTTGATAAACCAGATACTACCAAGGTATTTCTTCTTCACATTGCTTCTCTTCATGTGTCAGTATAATAATGCCTGCATCTGAAATTTTCCATGCATCTGAAGTAGTGGGTTTTTTAACCATGAAAGCTTATGCCCAAATAAATCTGTTAGTCTTTAAGGTGCCACCGGACTCCTTGTTGTTTTTGTAGATACAGACTAACATGGCTACCCCCGATACTTGATACCAAGGTACTGACTGGAACAATACACTGCCTCTTGCTCTAGCAACCAGAGACAAGACTGAAAGTTTCATCTTGAAGCTATAAAGTTAATTTAATGGGCACTACCAAGGTTTAGGTCAAAAGTCTGGTCTAATTCAACAGATCTTAATGGGCTTATATTCTAAACAATTGAAATATATATTCTAAAACTGCATATTTTGAGTCCACAACAAGCGTTTTCCTTATTTAAGTAAAAGAGCATTTCACTGAAGTTTGAGACATTAGATCATTTGATTTTTTAGTGCTTTGAGAAATAGTCTCTAACCTTCACATGCAGTTTGCATGATTCATCAGGTTTTCTAAGAAAGTGATGTTATCCAACCAATTTGCAGGACTGCTTAGTTTAAGACCCATTATATATTTAATGTTTTTTTAAAAATGGGCAATCAAAAGGATTTAAAAAGTCACTGGGATATTTGCTAGAGTTAGGACTGACCAAAGCATATAGCGGGGAAGCTATGGCAGTACTGGTACAACATGTTTTCTTCAACCACAGCAAATCTTTGGAGCATGACAACAAAACAGAAGGGCTGACACATTCAAAGCCCAAGTGGGAGTTCTACTATGAGATCAAATATAATTGATAGTACAGGTAATGAAAGAAAAAGCTCTTAAGAACCAGTTTTCTTTCAATGAAAATGTTGGCTCAATTCATGAAGATTCTTTTAATAAAAAATGGTTAAATTTCTTTTACAGGACAATCTAAAGTCAGTTTCCTTCTCAGTTTCCCTGGAGGTGACTCCAAAAAACTTTTCCGATGTAACTTAAGAATCTTTTAGCTCATGCTTGTGAATGTCCTAAAGGCAAGATCCAAGTCTTTATAAACTATACTAATTTCAAGTGGTCACAAATGTATGTTCATTAAACTTGCTATTTTCCTCACTTTTAGGACATTCTACCTTGAATTATTGACCATGATTAGGTAAGATTTTATATTTGACAAAAAATGAATTAAATAGCTCAATGGAGGTTGATCACTTCAACATTATTTTTTGCAACTAATCCATGCTCCAGCCCACAACATAACACTAATGCACAATCTTTTAAAAATAAGCAAACTGGTACACAAAAAGACACCTAATGTAGTGCACTTTTATTGATAGCTAGTCTGACAGTCACGTTTGTAATCAGAGCTACTGGTAATTCAGGTTTTTTGGCTCATTGTTAAAGGATGGACTTGTTCCAAAATTTCAGCCTGGATTTAAATCTAATACTCCATCCTTAAACTTTCCCCACAAGTCAAAATACTTTGGCACAACGCACACTACCATATTGCTCTGAAACCGTGTCAATATCTTGATACCATGGAGCAAGATAAAATGTCAACCTGCATCAGAACCCTCGGAATTTTTTGGTCAAATAGTTTTCATGCACAAATGTGGTTCTGGGGCAACTGAAGTGAACCACTTCAATGTTTTCAATTTCTTCCCATTCTCCCCCCGAATTCCTCACTGCTTTTTTTATTCGGCCAAAACTTTGTCGAATTCACAAATAATTTTCAACCCAATAAACAAATGAAAAAAAATTGAAAAAAAAAACTTTTAACTGTTCATTTCAATTTTTTAAATGAAACATGTATTTGTTTCAAAATGATGTCATTTTGAAATGTAGATGGATTTGTTTAAAAAAATATACACCCCACAAAACACAAAAAACTGAAAAAACCCTAACTGAAATTTTTGTTTTTTTCAGTGAGAAAAACCAGTTCAGTCACTGAACTGAAAAGAAAACCCACCAATTATTCACCCAGCTCTAATCATAACACTTTGGAGAATCTTGTTAAATGTCACAAGCCAAAGTGCATCAGGTGAATACTTAGATGAGAAACAGAAAAATAAGAATTCTCAGCTACCTAGAAGAAGAGTAGGAAGAACCGTGCAATTCACTGTGCCATCCCTTCAGGCGTAAGAGGACTAATTATCAGAGACTGGGTGGCAACGTAGGCAGGATTAAGGACGCCAACCCCAGTGACCTAGTCAAATTCTATTGTGGGTAATTATGTTCTGCCCACCTTTGTTCCAGTAACCTGGAAAAGTTACTGTTCACTTCCTATCTCTGAACTGCTGTGTAGGACTATCAATTAATGTCTGAGTTTTATTGGTGATAATGGAGAAAAGATTGCCACAGTGTAGGCATAGTGCATGTAGCTCTCAAAAGCACCTGAGGATGGCAAAACAATATACTTCATAACTCAGTTTAACAGCCATAATTAATTTGTTTCAGGAAGTTTAAGACTCATTTTAACTGTCTGTTTAATTTTGCTCTATTCTTCTTTTGATTTCTTAGAGTGAGACATTTTGAAATAAGGCAGTATTGACTCATTTAAGCATAAAATCCTCCAGCCACTGGGTATGAGTAAGCAAACTGCTTTTGGACATTGGCCGGTTGATTCACCCGTTCCTTGTTTGAACAATGGTCAGCGCTAGCAAAGCTTCGTTGTGGGGCAACCTGAGACAGCACCATAACCTGTAAAAGTACCATTATGAGTATCAACACTAAACAAAGATAAAAGATTTTAGTCTTACCAGAACTTCAGCATAAGGTTTCCCGAGACAATTTTTAGATTAAGCTTTGTAACAGGAGTGTCTGATGAAGCAATTAGTTTAAAAAAAGTCACTAACCACAAATAACTATTTAGTTAATATCTTGTTTCTCAAGACTTATTACTAGAATAGCAACATCTTAATACAAACGTGCTTGGAAATATCTTAATCAACAAGGACATACAGTTTGTATCTGTTCACATTTGACTAGTACCAGCTATTCTACCAGCGAACACCTAAATATATATTTTAAAGAACAAAATGCTACAACTTCCCATTTGGAGCCTATCATTTTTGACAGCACATCTCCCTGATATGAGGCATCATGTCATGCCTGAAAAATATGGCTTTTTATTTCCCCAAGCTTGAAAATAGGTTTCCTTTGCTTATCCAACCTTGTCTCTTATACCATCTTCTTTCTGCCAGTAATTCCAAGCATTGATACTCCATTTGTTAGCTTTTCTTACAACCATCGTTCTGCTTTGATTTGTGGAGTCCTCCCTGACAGCACAAAATATTTTACCTGAGCTGGTTAGCAAGGCCACTACCCTCTCCATTTAAATCCTTCCTCAAGACCCATTTCTTCCAGGACAAACACAAGCAACAAGTTGATCATGTGATTGACTTCTTTCTTGTAAACTGACTGCTCTTTATGAAAAGTGAAAGGGTCTAAGGTAGGGAATGTGGTACAAGGACACTGGAATCAAAATTGGGGAGATAAAGGTGATGAATGGTGCAGGGATAACAAGAGACAAAACTGTTCAGTTTAAAGGATCCTTGGTTATTTTTAACTGATAAGACATGCATCATCAAAACCCTGATCACCTTGCTTGTACTTTATACCCCTTTCCCTGTCACCTTTCGTTATCATTGGCTTGGATTGAATACACTTTATGTGGATTACATGAATATGCCTTCCCTCCATGTTTTCAACGTATCACATTTTCATTTACTACCAGCTAAATATTCAATATTTAATATAAACAGTTATAAAAGTTTATCATTAAATTACCATGCCCATTAAGCTCATAACTGATTTAAAGCTAAACCCCATCGCCAGTTATGAGATTTAAAATGACGACAAAGAACCGCAGTTCTTCACAAAACATTTAGCTTAGACAAAAACTATTATTTTTCATTTCTGTAAAATAAGGCAAGTATTTAATATTTAACTCTATTCTCATCAGTTTAAAGAGAACTTCTGAGAATGACCTAAATCGTTATCAGTGTCTCAAAAGAAGAAAGAGTCCTGGTCTAACACCTCCACGTTGTTCTGTAACAGTGTTAAAAATAAGTTCTCAGCTGTAAAACCATGGAAGCAAATTTATTTCAACTGATGCATGAACCCGATATTTAGATTGAACCATACCTTTTTACATGGTATTCTTGTATAAAGGCATGCAATATGAAGTTAAAAGCAAGTGATACGAGTTACAGAATATTCCTATGCAGGCCTTCTTTTTCCAATATATACAAGTGTGGGAATTTGAAGACAAGAATAACCAGGAGAAAGGTACTATAAGTTTTAAGGTGGTAATGAACTTATGATATATCTTGAAAATATACCACTACTAGTTAAGGAAACACTTTATGCTTTACCACAAGTGGGAAAACACACTTTCTTATTCGAATATGGATTTAAAAAAAAAACAAACCAACCTAGTTTTTTTCACTTGAGTTTCTATATGAGTAATCATTTATTCCAGATATATTAAACCAATTAAAATGTTTAAAATGTTACTGTATTATTGAAAGCTAGACCACAATACAAGTTTCAGCATTCTGGGGCCGAAAAATATCCACTTCTATATACTATATAGAAAAATAAAGCACCATTTACATTGTACGCCTCTCAGGTATCATCCCAGTTCTTTCAACATTTAGAAAGCTAAAGTCTTATCCTAATAGCGAAGATGTGAAACTACTGATAAACATATGTTGATTAACTTTACATTTCAGAACACATTCTCTTAGAAAGTTGATTCAATAAGGTATACAGTAACTGACATGTCAGATATACAGCCTAGAGATAGTACTCCTCAGGTAAGTTTTGGGGGAAAAAATATCATTTGGGAAATAACAGTAGTTCTAAAAAGCCCAATCAGATTCACAGCACAAAGTAAAGTTTGGAAAAAGTTGCATGAAGGGCTCCAAAGTGCAACCCCCTTCTCTTACTTCACTTAAGTTAGATTCTTAACCAAATGTTGTTGAACTTTCAGATGAAGGCCAGAAAAACTAGACCACAGACAAGATCTAGGAGAGCAAGTAATAGACTGGAAGTCAGAATTCCTGATTTTTAACCCCACCTGTGACTCAAACTGGTTCTGAAACCACCTCTCCCTGTGACCACAGGCAAATCTTGACTTCACTTTGCCTCAATATCCACACCCACAAAGTAGAAATAGTGATATTCTTCTGCCTCACAGGACTTACGTGCAACATGGTGATTGAAAGCACTGAACATGTAAAGTAGTAATTTTGAGTACCTGTACAAACTAAAATTAAGAGGGGAAAACTTGGCTGAAGCAGCAAATGGAGGAACCAACAGCAACCACACTTGATGAAAAGCAATATCTGAGGACCCAATACTTTTTGCTGGTGCTTTTTTTTGCGTGTTCCTACACATGCCTTTGAAGCTCCTAGGCATATTAACTCATTTGTGTCCAGGGGAAGATTTGCCTACAGGAATCCAGGCAGCAGCGCCTGGCTGAGTGGGGCAGTGCGAGGACCCCACGACTCCGCCCGCCAAGGGCAGTGCACGGCTCTAACGTATCTTTACACGACACCCCGCCCCCATCCCGGCCTCGAGGGGAGCGACTCTGCTGCGGGGCCGGATCTCCGCCGAGACTCCCTGTCAGGGAGGCCAGACCAGGGCGGGGAGGCAGAGCCGCTTTAGGCAGCGACTGGCTGCGGCTCCAGGCCGGGAGATCCAGCCCCCGGGTAGGGGAGTGCGCAGGGCGCTCCCCAGCAAGGCCGGGCAGCTGCCGTGCGGGGCTCTGAGCAGCCGACACAGCTCGGAGCCCCGGCCCGGCCCCACACCGAGGAACTCGCACTCGCCACGACCAGCAGCGCCCGGTGCCGGGATCCTACTCCCGCAGCAGCAGGATCTGCGGGTAGGAAGATGGCGGCCCTGGCCGCCTCCCCGGTGAGAGGAGGTGGCGGGTCGCAGCACAGGGAGGAGCCGGAGCGAGGCCGGCCAAGGGGAGGGAGTGGGCCCGGGGAGGCCCCTTCAACCCACCTGTCACCAACAGCCACTGCCGCCCGGGCCGCTCGCGTCTCCGCTGAGGTCGATGCCGGGGCCGCTGCCGGGGTCTCCGCGGGGGCTGGGGCTTCTCACTCCTGCCGGGGTCTCCGCGGGGGCCGGGGCCTCTCTCCGCCGCCGCCACCACCACCAGGGCCTCGCTGCTGCCGGATCCCAGGAGGAGGAGGATGGAGAGCGGGACCCGGGGGAAGGAAGCGGCAGCAGCGGCGGCGGCGGCGGGAAGGGGGGGGGGCGTGGACAAGGAGGAGGCGGCGGCGGAACTTGGGGCCCAAAACGTCTCTGATCCCAGAAGCAGCAACACCCCGCTCGCATGAGAGACCCACAGCCCCGCTTCCGGCTCCTGGCGGAAGTCCCGCCTTCGCCAGCGGAAGATATTGGCCGTCGCTAAAATTTCCCCAGCCCGCAGCAGCCGCCGATGATTGGCGGAGCGGACCCCGCGCGCGGTGTGACGTGCTTCTGCACGTGACCAGGTGCCGTCACCAGCCCTGAATGAGCGCGCGGAGTGGGGAGGGCAGTTCCCCTTCTCCCCCCTCCCCCTCGCAGCGAGCACGCCCACCGGAGGAATGTGACTTTTCCCTCGCCGTTCCTCGCTGCTGGTGCAGCCGGAAAAATTAAAGGGACCGGTATGGACAGAGAACTAGTCACAGTGTCCCCCACTGGGGCGCGCTACCTCCCTTTAATTGGGGGGAGAGCGTCCAAGGCCGATGACGGCTGCCAGCCCCGCCTCCTTCGCAAAGGCCGGGCACGCGTAAGCCTTCACTAGCAGGGCCACCGTGGGAAAGGGGATGGCTAAATCACGTCTCCAAGTTCCCTTAATGGGGGCCACCCCCCATTTAACCTAGAGTACCCCCCACTTAACCTAGAGCCCCCACCACCACTTCCCCTTTAACGGGGGACGCCCCCCACTCAACCTAGAGCTGCCCCACCACCTCCCCTTTAATGGAGGGACACTCCCACTCAACCTAGAGCCCCACCACCACCTCCCCTTTAATGGAGGGACACTCCCACTCAACCTAGAGCCCCACCACCACCTCCCCTTTAATGGAGGGACACTCACACTCAACCTGGAGCCCCACCACCTCTTCACATCAAATCCCTGGATATCAGCTTTATACCCACAGATCATTTTTGCAGATCGGATGCAGATACAAATTTTAGAGTAGCAGCCATGTTAGCCTATATTCACAAAAAGAAAAGGAGTATTTGTGGCACCTTAGAGACTAACAAATTTATTTGAGCATAAGCTTTCGTGGCCTACAGGTCACTTCATCGGATGCATGCAGTAGAAAATGCAGTGGGGAGATTTTATATACACAGAGAACATGAAACAATGGGTGTTAACATGCACACTGTAACGAGAGTGATCAGGTAAGGTGAGCTATTACCCGGGGGGGGGGGGGCGATGACTTTTGTAGTGATAATCAAGGTGGGCCATTTCCAGCAGTTGACAAGAACGTGTGAGGAACAATAGGGGGGAAAATAAACATGGGGAAATAGTTTTACTTTGTGTAATGACACATTCGCACAGACACACCCCTAGAACCCCGACCGGGGTATTCTATCTGCAACCTAAGTTCCATAAACCTGGAAATCCTGGACGCCCCATCATCTCCAGCATTGGCACCCTGACAGCAGGATTGTCTGGCTATATAGACTCCCTCCTCAGGCCCTATGCTACCAGCACTCCCAGCTATCTTCGAGACACCACTGACTTTCTGAGGAAACTACAATCCATCGGTGATCTTCCTGAAAACACCATCCTAGCCACTATGGATGTAGAAGCCCTCTACACCAACATTCCACACAAAGATGGACTACAAGCTGTCAGGAACAGTATCCCCGATAATGTCACGACTAACCTGTTGGCTGAACTTTGTGACTTTGTCCTCACCCATAACTATTTCACATTTGGGGACAATGTATACCTTCAAATCAGCGGCACTGCTATGGGTACCCGCATGGCCCCACAGTATGCCAACATTTTTATGGTTGAGTTAGAACAACGCTTCCTCAGCTCTCGTCCCCTAATGCCCCTACTCTACTTGTGCTACATTAATGACATCTTCATCATCTGGACCTATGGAAAAGAAGCCCTTGATGAATTCCACCATGACTTCAACAATTTCCATCCCACCATCAACCTCCGCCTGGACCAGTCCACACAAGAGATCCACTTCCTGGACACTACGTGCTAATAAGCGATGGTCTCATAAACACCACCCTATACTGGAAACCTACTGACCGCTATGCTTACCTACATGCCTCCAGCTTTCATCCAGACCACACCACATGATCCATTGTCTACAGCCAAGCTCTAAGATACAACGGCATTTGCTCCAACCCCTCAGACAGAGAAACACCTACAAGATCTCTATCAAGTGTTCTTACAACTACAATACCCACCTGCTGAAGTGAAGAAACAGATTGACAGAGCCAGAAGAGTACCCAGAAGTTACCTACTACAGGACAGGCCCAACAAAGAAAATAACAGAACGCCACTAGCCGTCACATTCAGCCCCCAACTAAAACCTCTCCAATGCATCATCAAGGATCTACAACCTATCCTGAAGGACGACCCATCAGTCTCACAGATCTTGGGAGACAGGCCAGTCCTTGCTTACAGACAGCCCCCCAACCTGAAGCAAATACTCACCAACAACCACACACCACACAACAAAACCACTAACCCAGGAACCTATCCTTGCAACAAAGCCCGTTGCCAACTGTGTCCACATATCTATTCAGGGGACACCATCATAGGGCCTAATCACATCAGCCACACTATCAGAGGCTCGTTCACCTGCACATCTACCAATGTGATATATGCCATCATGCGCCAGGAATGCCCCTTTGCCAAGTATATTGGCCAAACTGGACAGTCTCTACGTAAAAGAATAAATGGACAAAAATCAGACGTCAAGAATTATAACATTCAAAAACCAGTCGGAGAGCACTTCAATCTCTTTGGTCACTCGATTACAGACCTAAAAGTTGCAATTCTTCAACAAAAAAACTTCAAAAACAGACTCTAGCAAGAGACTGCTGAATTGGAATTAATTTGCAAACTGGACACAATTAACTTAGGCTTGAATAAAGACTGGGAGTGGATGTGTCATTACACAAAGTAAAACTATTTCCCCATGCTTATTTTCCCCCCTACTGTTCCTCACACGTTCTTGTCAACTGCTGGAAATGGCCCACCTTGATTATCACTACAAAAGGTTCTCCCCTTCTCCCCGCTCTCCTGCTGGTAATAGCTCACCTTACCTGATCACTCTTGTTACAGTGGGTGTGGTAACACCCATTGTTTCATGTTCTCTGTGTATATAAAATCTCCCCACTGTATTTTCCACTGCATGCGCCCGATGAAGTGAGCTGTAGCTCACAAAAGCTTTTGCTCAAATAAATTGGTTAGTCTCTAAGGTGCCACAAGTACTCCTTTTCTTTTTGCGGGTACAGACTAACACAGCTGCTACTCTGAAACCTGAAATCAGGGACTAATTTTGCTTCCAAAGGCAAAATTCAGTTCGACTCTAGAGGAGCATGTTCAATCCCCATATACACACTGTAGCTCTAAGAACCCAGAAAAGTAACTGATAACATGTTGTGTAGTGTGGGATTTTCCTGGCAGGATTAACTAACATGATTTGGTAGCAAACCACTGCTTAACAGAATGGTCTGCCCCTGTAAGGGCCAGGAAGCCCTATTTCATTATCAGACCCTGGGGGTACTGGATCAGGTGTTTTCTATAATGGAGTCAGAGAGCTCAGCTGGAGGCTGCTGTCAGGGGAGTTTGGTTCCTCTGAGTGGTCAGGGAGTAGTGAAAGGCTTCTGGGCCTATGTAGGTCAGGGAATAGCTTTATTTTGTGTTTCTTTGCTCCGTTTTTGTTTGAATGAATAAACCATATCCTGCGGAAAGGGCTTGAAAGAGACATGGAGTGTAATAAGAAAAGGAGTACTTGTGGCACCTTAGAGACTAACCAATTTATTTGAGCATAAGCTTTCATGAGCTACAGCTCACTTCATCGGATGCATACTGTGACTCTCCGTAAAGAGTGATCACTTTAGATAAGCTGTTACCAGCAGGAGAGTGGGGTGGGGGGAGGTATTTTTTCATGCTTTGTGTGTATAAAAAGATCTTCTACACTTTCCACAGTATGCATCCGATGAAGTGAGCTGTAGCTCATGAAAGCTTATGCTCAAATAAATTGGTTAGTCTCTAAGGTGCCACAAGTACTCCTTTTCTTTTTGCGAATACAGACTAACATGGCTGTTACTCTGAAACCTGTCATTATGGAGTGTAATGTTAGTCTTCTGTAGGCTCAGGGGAGACAGGCCAGAAGCTCTATGCATTTTGTTGAACTAGGTTAAACAAAACTATTTTAAACAGATACTAGCTCTCCATTGTGGTTCAATCGCATTTCTTTAATACAGTAGTAAAACTGTTTTTTAAAGTTACAATGTGTATGTCAGCCATTTTCATCTCTGCTGAAGTGTAGCTTTCTGTAATGCAGTTTTAGAGCACTGGTTAGTAAAGCTACAATCACTGCTGGGAGCAGCTTGGTATTACTATTAACTGCTCTCATGTAAGTTTGTAATTAGTGTTTAAATATATCCCACATAAACACGGGTCTGAAAATTATCATCCTGGCAGCTCATCAGACCAACTAGCTTCCAGGTCTTATGTATGTCAGTTGTAATACGTTCAAATTCCTCAGTGCAATAATAATCTGTTTCTGAGAGCTTTTTTTTTTAAATTTTAGCCACTTAATTATTCTCTGAAAATGTTAATGAAACTTTAATAAGGAGTTATACTTTTTCATATTTTGTTAGTGACTCAAAATTTTCCTAAACAATCTGAAATGTATTTTAATTCTTCTCAGTGCTGGGCTTGCATTTTAACACCTCCTTAACTTCGCACTTGCTTTCATGGTCCCCATCTTTGCGGTAGCTGAGCTTTTCACAAAATTCATGAATTTATCATCTGGACAACCCTGTTGAGTACTTTATCCCCATGTTACAGATGGAGAACTGAGGCTCAGAGACATTAATGCCCAATCTTGCAACTGATTCTATGCCAGAAAGCTCTTGCACCTAATGGAGCCCTGTTTAAATCAATTGTTGTGTCCTGAACAGGGATGTTTTCCTGAAAAGTGATTATAATTTTGTATTTCCATGTCCTCACACCAAGGCATAGACACTAGTGCTCAGTGAGGACTATATCCATGACAAGTTTTTAGCATTGGCTGTTTTGACCTACTTGCCCATAACTAAAAAAACAGCTGGAATCATTTTGCATTTAAAAAATTAAAAAAACACACAGAAAAAAATTCATCTTTGGGGTAGGCAGTGAGTTCGATTCTCCCTTCACACCTTGCAATGAAGTTACACTGGTATAAAACAGGGTATAGAGTAAAATGGTTTAGCCATGCCAGAAATCTACTCTAATGCCTCAACAAAAAGGTCTGGCTCAATCAAATGTAGAGAACTTAAGAAAATCACTTTTCAAAAAGAGATGTATAATTTGTAATAGGTTTGTTGACAATTATGCAGCAAAAATGTGACCATGAGCCTAAAATAATATTTTGGTTTTTCACTACTCTTTGCTCATCTTCAGTTAATAGCAGATATAATTTTTAATGTGCCTAGCCTAGTAAGGCAGAGTGCAAGAACAATATTGTCTATATGAGGAGCAAACCCAGAACATGTTTCTCTGTCAAAGTTCAGTTGGCCTGAGTAACAAATTTTTAATCAGAGCAATATAGTTCTAAAATGTCAGAAACACACCAACACTTTTATCTGCCTCCAGCGCTAATTATATAATCCCTGTATATCATGGCCTACATGTTATTCACAGAGAAATTGCAGACCATTTTAACCTTTGCAATCTAATCATAGAAATGTGTGCTTCGTTGTTCTAACTTTCTATGGAATGCCCCTCTGTGCCAGAAAAGCTGAAGAATTTTCAGACACCAACCAATGCATAAAAAGAGTATCCATTCAATGATAGAGATAATGAATTGTCTTTATTTTTCTTATTCATCTACACGTGCCCCTCACCACCAAAATAGCATATCTCAAGAATGAAGAGTTAGCAGATTTTCAACTGCCTTGCACCTTGTGTGGTCATTTACACCTTGCACAGGAAATGCAAGTTGCATGTAAAATGCTACCATTCATATTGCCTCGGTATAAATGACTACACTAAATGTAAGGTAGTGGAGAATTGGGTCCTCTCTGGATTTTTTTTCGTATAGGAATTGGAGATTTGTAAATCCAGGATTTTGGTTGGTGAATAGTTATGCCCTGTCCATACTGGAAGCAGAATCATTGTAGATACAAACAGCTGTTTAAACATTGGCTGTTGGTATCAGGTTTCTGATCTAGCACAGCAGGGAAAGAGAGATTTTTTCCAAGAGTCATGCTAGAGATTATCTCCCCGAGGAGGCCTATAGTGTGGTTTTATAACACAGTTCTAAGGGTACAAATTGGCTATGTTGGGAAGATCAAGTCCGTAACATGATAATGCTTTATGTTATAACATGGTCTGGTCCCATCTACACAGGCAAGACCTAACCATGTTGTAACATGACTGGATTAGTATCATTTCAATACACAGTCACCTGACTAGGAAAATGCAGTTGTGTAGATGCTCCCTAACGCCGCTCAGGAGAGTACAAGAACTCTACGAGCAAAGTAACAACTGGTTTTATCATTGTTCTGCATAGGTGCTGAAACTGGGGCTGCGGCAGCACCCCCTGTTTTAAAGTGATTTCCACCATACACGGGGTTTACAGTTTAGTTCAATGGCATCTCAGCACCCTCGCTATACAAATAGTTCCAGCACCCTTGTGGTTCTGGCCCCAATCTGTTCAGGCCCCAAAGCAGATCATACTGTATTGGGGTGGCAAAAAAATTCATATTTATACATATTATAAAAAAAAAACCTTGATGTAACATATAATAAATATCTTATGTATATTAGGGCTGTCGATTAATCGCCGTTAACTCATACAATAAACTCAAAAAAATTAACTGCAGTTTTAATTGCACCGGTAAACTATAGAATACCAATTGAAATTTATTAAATATTTTGGATGTTTTTCTACATTTCTAGCTATATGGATTTCAAGTACAACACAGAATACAAAGTGTACAATGCTCACTTTATATTATTTTTATTACAAATATTTGCAGAGTGAAAATGATAAAAGAAAAACTATTTTTCAATTCACCTCATACAAGTACCATAGTGCAATTTCTTTATTGTGAAAGAGCAACTTACAAATGCAGATTTTTTTTGTTACATAACCGCACTCAAAAACAAAACAATGTAAAACTTTAGAGCCTACAAGTCCACTAAGTCTTATTTCTTGTTCAGCCAATTACTAAGAGAAACAAGTTTGTTTACATTTATGGGAGATAATGCTGCCCACTTCTTATTTACAATGTCACCTGAAAGTGAGAACAGCTGTTCGCATAGCACTTTTGTAGCCGGCATTGCAAGGTACTTACATGCCAGATATGCTAAACATTTGTATGCCCCTTCATGCTTCGGCCACCATTCCAGATGACATGCTTCCATGCTGATGATGATCGTTAAAAAAATAATGTGTTAATTAAATTTGTGATTTAAGTCTTGGGGGAAAATTGTATGTCTCCTGCTCGATGTTGTACTCACATTCTGCCATATATTTCATGTTATAGCAGTCTCAGATGATGACCGATGTTGTTCATTTTAAGAACACTTTCACTGCAGATTTGGCAAAACGCAAAAAAGGTACCAATGTGAGATTTCTAAAGATAGCTACAGCACTTGACCCAAGATTTAAGAATCTGAAGTGCCTTCCAAAATCTGAGAGGGAAGAGATGTGGAGCATGCTTTCAGAAGTCTTAAAAGCGCAACACTTTGATGCGGAAACTACAGAATCCGAACCACCAAAAAGAAAACCAACCTTCCGCTGGTGACATCTGACTCAGATGATGAAAATGAACATGCGTTGGTCTGCACTGCTTTGGAATGTTATTGGGCAGAACCCATGGATGCATGTCCTCTGGAATGGTGGTTGAAGCAAGAAGGGACATATGAATCTTTAGTGCATCTGGCACGTAAATGTCTTGCAACACCGGCTACAACAGCGCCATGCGAACATCTGTTCTCACTTTCAGGTGACATTGTAAACAAAAAGCGGGCAGCATTATCTCCTGCAAATGTAAACAAACTTGTTTGTCTGAATGATTAGCTGAACAAGAAGTAGGACTGAGTGGACTTATAGGCTCTAAAGTTTTACATTGTTAGATTTTTGAATGCAGTTATTTTTTCTACGTAATTCTCCATTTGTAAGTTCAACTTTCATGATACAGAGATTGCGCTACAGTACTTGTATTAAGTGAATTGAAAAATACTATTTCTTTTATTTTTATGGTGCAAATATTTATAATAAAAATAAATATAAAGTGAGCACTGTACACTTTTGTATTCTGTGTTGTAATTGAAATCAATATATTTGCAAATGTGGAAAACATCCAAAAATATTTATATAAATAGTCTTCTATTATTGTTTAACAGCATGATTAATGGCACAATTTATCGCGATTAATTTCTGTAATTGTGCGATTAATCACAGTTAATTTCTTTAATTGCTTGACAGCCGTAATTTATTTATTTGGTGAAGATTTAATTCTCCAAATGCCATAAAATACTGGGCATTAATTAGTGAGAATGAAAGTTCCTTGAAATACTATGGGCCAGTTCTGTACACTCAAAGCTGCCCCCTGATGCCAGCATCATGTGCAGCCACTGGAGTATTCCCCTTAGGTAGGGGAATCCTCAGGTAACATAAAATCACCATAATGGCTTCTGCGCACCATCCTCCCTGTGGTCACTGCAGGGGATGTGATTTGGGGGAGAAAGTGATATGGCTCTATGGTACTGGTGATCTCCAGCTGCAGTAGTGGCCCCTTGACAGTTAGTGGAAGTGGGACCAGGATAGGGGGATTACAAAGTTGGTTCAGAGCAACCATAGTACCCGCTTCTCCAGCTGCACCAAACACTTGTCAGTCTTAGGATCTGGCCACATATCTGTTTTCAAAACACTAGAATTACATACAGTGCCTGGTCCTTCATCTAAATCTCCCAAGTTAACAACACTTGGTCTGGCCAGTTTTCAGAGTTTCAGTAAGTGTACAATTGACAGCTAAATGTATCCCACAAAGGGGACGATTGCAGAGAGTTTTACACCTTGGGGCTTTATTAAAAGGTTACAATTTTCCTAGTGATAAGAAAGGTATATTTGCTAAAGGAGGTGATTAGGGAGGTGAGCAGCAAGTGTGCCAGAAAAAAACTTCATGATATAGCAGCTATCAGTCATGGTGGGATTTATTTGTTTTCATATATATTAATGAATTCGAGATTAAATACTCCTGTAGCTGCTCAAGGTGATTATTACATAAGTTAAAAAGGGGTATCATTCTCAAGCAGAAATAATGTATAAAAAGCTAATCTTACAGTAGATCTCCCACTCTGCTATACAATGCCTTAGAGCAGTGTTTCCCAAACTTGGGATGTGTCTTGCTCAGGGAAAGCCCCTGGCAGGCCAAGCTGGTTTGTTTACCTGCCACGTCTGCAGGTTCGGCCGATCGCGGCCAGTGGGAGCAAACCAGCCCGGCCCACCAGGGGCTTTCCCTGGACAAGCAGCGTCCCAAGTTTGGGAAACACTGCCTTGGAGCGTGCCAGCTTCTGAATCACAAGTGAAAAACTCAGATGGAGCTTGATCCAAAGTAAGTGGAGACACTATAGGATAAAGAACAAATCAGGTCCTCCCATAGAAAAATCTGTAGGTTTTTCTTTTAGTGGTTGTCCAGATGAATTCCACTCTTGGTGCACATGTACCCCATGTACCTGTGAATAGAATCTTTTGGTCAGCAGTGCCTGCTGGCCACACCTGCACCCTGAGAGCCTTTGCAACACCCTCACCTGAGGGCATAAAGGGCAGTGGTGGCCCACGACTGACTGAAAAAACTGCAGATGGTGTCCTTATCTCTTCCACTTGGTTAGCTTTGTTTATAAACAGTTTTGTCATAGGGTACATAATAGTTATTTAGTGTGTTAGTTAGTTGATAGGCTTCTGTTGGTAATGGGGCTTCAGTCATAATGTCTGAAACAAATCTCCTGGTTCTAAATATTGACCCTCCTGTGAGGTGGCCATGGCCCTCAATGATAGGCATACCACAGGTTTATTTTGTCTAGGAGATGGGCATACCACTAAGAAATGTTTGATCTGCTGATCATTTTCCAAACAAATGCAGAAGGCAAGGGAAGCTCGCCTGAAGTTTTTCTTGTTAGACAGATTGAGACCTGCTTTGAATCCAGCAGACAAGACTCTTGCTCCAGAGCAGTCTTCCTCTAAAGTGCTCCAGTGAGCTCTGAGTACTATTTTCACCTCCTCTGCCCACAAAAAACACTTGTTACAGATGTTTCCATCCTTGACTTGGGAGCACACTTGGATCACCGTCAAACCCAAGGACTTTCATCTCAAGAAAACAAGAACCTACACATAAGTGTCTTGGAGCTAAAAGTAACCCCGTTAGTCTGTTTAAATTTCTACCTATGATCCAAGGAATACCTATTCAGGTTATGACAGACAACATCATGGGGTGAACCGACAAGAAGCCTGATCTTTCACCCTGGGTAAAGGAGCAATTTGCCTGTGGATTTGGTGCATCAGTCATCAGATTACCCTAGTAGCTCTATATCATCCAGAGTTACTGTGGCAAGGTGTGCAGTCTGCTCTTGCCTCTTTCCAAACAAACAAACTATTCAGAGACCTTATTTAGGTAAAACACCCAGTGATTTATCTACAAAGTTCATTCCCACCACCTTTACAGATTGTGCAGCACCTTTAACAGTATCCTGGGGCTCTAAGGCTTCTGAGCCTAGCGGGGAGAGACTGCCTTGGTTTCTGCCAGCCTACTGCTCTTTCACTTTCTCTCTCACATTTCCTTCCTGTGCCTTTATACCCTTAGGAGGCAATTAGCTGTTAACTCTCTTCAGCCTATCCTCATTCTATCAGTTTGACACTGTTCCCATATTCAAGTGCACATGGGGCAACCAACTGAGGTTGCGGTGATGCTGGATTAGCTGTTGTAGCCCAGCACTCTGTCACAGTTAAAAAGCACACCAGCAGACAAATTGAGCAGGCAGTTTCTTTGCAGCCACAAATGGTCCATCAAAGATTCTGTCATCAAAAATATTTGTCACAAATGGGGTCAACCAGTCAAGGACTTGTTTGCCACAGAAATTAACACAACGTGTCAGAATTTTTGCTCCAGGTGGCCTGCAAGCCCTGGCTTCCAGTCAGATGCTTTCCTTGTATATAACTCAGGGGATAATGTATGTGTACCCTCTAATACTGAGGGTCTTGAGAATACTCAGTGCAGGACATGGAGGTAATGATCCTGATAGCATCTGCTTGGTCCAGATAGTTTTGGTATCCAAATCTAAAGAAACTATCCATCCACCTGCCTAAGATATAATTTCCCCAAAACAATGGACAGATTCTTCTTCTGGACCCAACCCCACTGCGTCTCACAGCATGGATTCTGGCTGGCTAAGTGAGGTGGAAAGAGATTATTCCTCTAATATTCTCCACATTCTAACTTGGAACAGAAAAGACTCCACAAGAATCTCCATATGCAGCTCAGTATAAAAGATTCACGATTTGGGCAGAACAGCATCATCTTTCTTCCTTGGAGACACTAATTCCCTTTATTTTGGATTGTTTGTTATCTCTGAAGAACTATGGACTATCTATTAGTTCTATCAGAGTGCACCTGGAAGGAATATCAGCCCATCATCCTCTGATTCAGGGTTACATGCTATTCTCACACCTCCTTAAAGGCCTAGTTCATGTTTCCTTCTGTCTGGGAGCCCCCCTTCTTCCTAGGATCTTAATGGGGTTTTAACTAGATTGATGGATCTCTCCTTTGAGCCCTTGGCATCATACTTTCTACACTAACTTTCAGTGAAAACTGCCTTTTTAGTGGCAATCACATTAGTTCAAAGGGCCAGGGAATTGCAGGCATTCATGGCAATCCATTGCACATTGTCTTCAGGAAAGAAAAAAAAATTTCTGGGACCTCGACCAGTTTTTATCTGAAGTGATCTGTGACTTGCATCTGAACCAGATGATCTACCTACCTGTTTTCTTGCCCTAGTCTGATGACAACCAAGGGGAAGCTAATCACCATACTTTCGCAACACTTAGGGCTCTCTCCTTTTACCTTGATAGACCCAAAACTTTTAGGGTCTCATCTAGACTATTCATTGCTTTTGTGGAGAGGGCTGAAAGCCAAGCTATATCATCCCAAAGAATTTTGAAATGGGTCTCTGATTGCATTAAGCTAAGTTATTAGTTAGCTAATTTAAAGTCCCCTCCACCCACCTCACTCAAGCAAAAATAAGGGCTCATTCAGTCAGAGCACATTCAGCATCTGTGGCTTCTTTGAGATGAGTTCCCATCACTGAAATGTATAAGGCAGCTAACTGTGATCAATACATACATTTACAAGACACTGGTTTCTCACAGAGGCAATTAAATCAGATCTCTCTTGGCAGAGCTGTCTTACAGTCATTATTTAGGTAGACTCCAGGCACGCACTGCTTGTACATCACATTACTGTTTTTCCATACGTATTCCACTTTTGGTGATTCACAATCACTTGAAGAAGAAAGAATGGCTACTTACCTTATATCTTAAGGAACCACAGTTATTATGTTCTCCATGTGTATTTCATGCCCTGTCCTCCTTCCCCACTAGTGTGGAGTCTTGTGGATTCTCTGTTGGTGAAGAAACTGATGGACAGTTAGCGACACTTTGCCCTTTATGCCCCTTGGAGGGCACAGGTACAGCCCCAACAAGCTTGGCTGGCCAAATGATTTTGATCTCAGGAGCATGCACATCAAGAGTGGACTATGTCTGGACAACACCTCTTGAACCATGGTGCAGTGTAAGTAACCCTTCTGTTTGTGGTGTTGATTCTTGGAGTTTCCTATAAATCATCCACAGGTTGGGCAGGGGTATGACCTTCTAACTTGTGTTTGTCCTAAGATCTGGGGGTAAATCCTGTGAATCTCAAGACATGCTCATAAGTCTAGTACTTTTATGTAGAGGTTCAGTGTCTTTTAGTTAACATGAGTCTTGCTTCCCCTTTAGAGTAATAGAAGAGTTGCAATCTTATAAACACCAGTTCCATGTCTCACTAGAGTAAGTATAGGCTGTAGCGGGGCAGTTACCCAGCTCCTGTGAAAGGCTAGGCTGATTGGAGAAGCAGCCACAGCTGGGGCCACGCCTCAATCAGGCCACAGCTGCCCCTATAAAAGGGCTGTGAGGCAGGAGCTGAGTTAGTTTCTCTCTAGTGGTGAGAGAGAAGGATCTAGGTGTCTGGGAGCAGGGTACCAGTGCTAGAGAAATGTTGGGGAAAGGCAAGAGGAGCTGGGGTACTCCAGCCTGGCAACTCCCAGGCTGCAGGCCTTGTGTAAGGCGTAAAGAGAGGTACTGGCCAGTGGGGAAAGGTAGCAGGTCCAAACTCCTCTTGCCAGTGATGAGTGGTTTACAGACTGCAGTCCGCCCCAGTGAATGGGGATGGAGAGGCTAGATGGTGACTGGCAGTAGCTACTGAGGTAAGCGGGGGATGGAGGGTTGGGGGTTCCCTGGGGAGGG
Organism: Natator depressus; assembly: GCF_965152275.1. Lineage (NCBI taxonomy): Eukaryota > Metazoa > Chordata > Testudines > Cheloniidae > Natator > Natator depressus. Next base: position 241,411,398 of record NC_134235.1, on the reverse strand, counting down.
GAGACCCAGTCTGGGGGTTACTGCTGGGGGCAGCACCCCAAGGTAAAGGGCACAGGGGTCCAGGAGGAACACGGGGCCAGCGGCAGGCAAGACACCAGCCAGGAGGAGGCACTCTGTATGCTGGAGAGCTAATTCCCACGATGACCAGCAGGAGGCACCACACTGCTGAGTCATCACATTGCTACATAGATATCAAACCCCAATGCATTTGTATGACTGCATTCCCTAAACAAAGATGGCCATTAACTAAGAGCAAACATGGAAACTTCAATGTGTCAGTGAAAAAAGGACAGCTCTTCATCCCAGAAAACAAACCAAATTAGTGACTGACAATAGGCGTTATGCCTGTAGGCATAGATCTTGCTGGGTGTGAGTAAGCTTGCATATAGTTTGATTTGAGTACTAGGTTAAACTGTAACTACAGGTGTAATAGCTGTGTGCTAGAGATGGTGTGGTCAGGCTAGTTGATAGTGGGAACACCCTAACCTGATAAACTTGAAATGTAGATAAGGTAAGGATATAAGCGATTGGTCCTTCCAGGATCTACAAAGTGATTGATCCTTACATGATCAGTATGATGTCCAAACCAATTAGATTCAAGATTTAACTAGGGAAAATGTAGTGTGGGACATAGCGTGCAATTAAGGTATCACCCTGTATCTAAACTCACTGTGTCTGGGCCTGGCCAGCATGGTCTTAAAGCTGCCTAAAAAAGTAACATCAGAGACAAGCTGGAGTTAAACTGAGTTTTTGGATCCCAGAGAACTAGAAGAAGTGTTGCCCCAGAATTGGACAAGGTGTTCTGGATAAGCTGGAAAAGGTCTCAGGGGGAATCCCAACAATGCCATGATCAGGGATCAAGATCACTGTCTTTAGATCCAGGCATATGTAACCCTTCCGCCAGGTGGAGTCGGCAGCAACAAGGTTTGGGTTCAATATCTAGGGATTCCTCTTAACAATACAAAACAGAACTAGCTTGAGCCCTCCCCCCAGGAATCTGGGAAAACTATCCATCACCTCTGGACCCCTCTAAGAGGCAATACTTCCTCACTCACAAGCACTGAGTCTGTGTATAGCAAAAGAAAACTTTTAATAAAAGAAAAGGAGTACTAGTGGCACCTTAGAGACTAACCAATTTATTTGAGCATAAGCTTCCGTGAGCTACAGCTCACTTCATTCGAATGCATCCGATGAAGTGAGCTGTAGCTCACGCTCAAATAAATTGGTTCGTCTCTAAGGTGCCACTAGTACTCCTTTTCTTTTTGCAAATACAGACTAACACGGCTGCTACTCTGAGACCTTTTAATAAAAAGGAATCCAGGAATGATTGGAAAAACACCACAATAACATTCAAAAGCATGTGACCATAAGCAAACACCCACCCCACAGTACGTTGGGCAGCATCCTTAGCTACGTTGAGAGCTTCTCCCATCAACATAGCTACCGCCTCTTATGGAGATGGATTAACTATGCCGACAAGAGAAGCACTCCCATTGGCGGTGCAGCTGTGCTGCTGTAGCATTTGTATGTAAAGACAAGCCCTAGGTGTGTCTATGTAAATAATCTCTGCTCCTGAAGTCTTTCCCCCCAGTTCATGACTAGATGCCAATGGAGAGCTCATTCAGAAGCTGTTTAAACATAGTATAACAGTAGAACCTCAGAGCTACAAAGACCTTGGGAATGGAGGTTGTTTGTAACTGAAATGTTCGAAACTCTGAACAAAACGTTATGGTTGTTCTTTCAAAAGTTTACAACTGAACATTGACTTAATACAGCTTTGAAATTTTACTATGCAGAATAAATTCTGCTTTTAACCATCTCTTTAAATGAAACAAGCACAAACAGTTTTCTTGTCAAATCTTTTTTTTTAAACTTTCCCTTTATTTTTTAGTAGTTTATGTTTAACACAGTACTGTATTTGCCTTTTTAAAAATGTTTTTGGTCTCTGCTGCTGCCTGATTGCATACTTCCAGTTCCAAATGAGGTGTGTGGTTAATCGGTCGGTACGTAACTCTGGGTGTTTAACTCTGAGGTTCTACTGTATTATTTTTGATAACTTGAGTATTTAATACCAAAAGATTAGAGGAAAAACACCATGACAAATGTACTTTAGTGAAAGGCATTTATTTATACTGGGATTCTGAGGCATTGAACTCTGTATTACTAGTTCACATCTGGCTTAGGTGAGCATAACTGAAATCTGTTTTTTAGTCTATGTGAAACGAGTTGGTGGTTACAGTCCAACACTTAGTGGACAGATGTCCATCTCAGAAAAAGCACTCTGTCTACTTGGTAAGCTTGGTGGCAAAGGCTGAGGACTTCAGTCAAAAGAAGCCAGGATGAACGGATATTTTATTACTGAAAATGAGTCCAGGATGGAATTGTAACTTGATGACAGGTAGGTTGAACAATCCTCTCCATCCTAGAGATGGTCTCTCTACATGAGAATTTTGGCACATTGATGGGGTGTTTTAGTGAAGTTTTCACTAACACTGCCTGTGCCTTACCAATTCTTTGGATAAAGAGAAGTCTTCCAAAGGTGGTGGAGGAGAAGTTCTGTATCCCCAACGCTGGGAGGATCACAGCCACTACTCCCAGGAGGAAGTGTAGAGTAGTGGTGGTTGGTGATGCTCTTCTGAGGGGGATGGAGGCAGCCATCTGTCACCCTGACATGGCATCCCAGGAGGTGGTGCTGCCTGCCAGGGGCCCATACCCAAGATGTTATGGAGGGATTGTTGAGGATCATCTGGCCCTCTGACCACTACCCCATACTACTCATTCATGTGGATTCTAATGATACTGCAAGGTATGACCCTGAGCAGATCAGAAGGGACTACACAGCTCTGAGAGTGAAGGTGAAGGAGCTAGGGGTGCAGGTGGTATTATCTTCAATCCTTCCAGCCCAGGTAGGGGCCCAGGCAGACATAGATGCATCCTGGAGGTAAATGCCTGGCTGCGAGGGGGATAATACACAGGACTGGAATATTGGTATAGAAGGGTACAGCTTGCTCAGGAAGGACAGACGGGGCGGGTGGAAAAAAGCGTAGAATTCTAGGACTGGAAGGGACATTGAGAGGTCATCTAGTCCAGTCCCCTGCATTCATGGCAGGACTAAGTATTATCTAGACCAGTGCTACACAAAGTGGTGGTCTGTGGACCGGTGCCGGTCCGTGAGCCATCGGCTGCCGGTCTGCATGCACACTGGGGGGAAAAAATGCTGGTTCCCTCCCCCCCATCAGATAGCTTGAGAAGTAGTGATCTAGACCATCCCTGACAGGTGTTTGTCCAATCTGCTCTTAAAAATCTCCAATGAGATTGCCTCCCTGGGCAATTTATTCCAGTGCTTAACCACCCTGACTGTTAAAATAGGGAAAGAATAAGTTAAGTTACTTAGACAAGTTAGATGTCTTCAAGTCACCAGGGCCTTATGAAATATATCCTAGAATACTCAAGAAGCTGACAGGCAATATCTGAGTCATTAGCGATTATCTTCAAAAAGTCATGGAAGACCAGAGAGATTCCAGAGGACTGGAAAAAGGTAAATATAATGCCCATCTATAAATAGGGCAATAAAGACAACCTGAGGAATTAGAGACCAGTCAGCTTAACTTCACTACATGGAAAGATAATGGAGCACTTAATTAAGCAATCAATTTGCAAACAATTAGAAGATAAGGTGATAAGTAACAGCGTGGATTTGTCAAGAACAAATTATGTCAGACCAACCTAATTGCTTTCTTTGACAGGATAACATATCTTGTGGATAGAGGGGAAGTGGTAGATGTGGTATATCTTGAGTTTAGTAAGGCTTTTGATACTGTCTTGCATGACCTTCTCATAAACAAACTAGGGAAATACAACCTAGATGGAACTACTATAAGGTGGGTGCATAACTGGTTGGAAAATTGTTCCCAGAGTGTAGTTATCAGTGGTTCACATTCAAGCTGGAAGGACATATCAAGTTGGGTCCCACAGGGATCAGTTTTGGGTCCGGTTCTGTTCAAAATCTTCATCAATGATTTAGATAATGGCATAGAGAGCACATTCATAAAGTTTGTGGATGATACCAAGCTGGGAGGGTTGTAAGTGCTTTGAGTATAGGATTAAAATTTAAAATGATCTAGACAAATTGGAGAAATGGTCTGAAATCGGATGAAATTCAATAAGGACAAATCCAAAGTACTCCACTTAAGAAGGAACAGTCAGTCGCACACATACAAAATGGGAAGTGACTGCTTAGGAAGGAGTACTGTGGAAAGGGATCTGGGGTTCTTAGTGGATCACAAGCTAAATATGAGTCAACAGTGTAACACTGTTGCAAAAAAAGCAAACATCATTCTAGAATGTTGTTGCAGGATCTGCTCAGGCTTCCCCTCCCTCGCAGCTGCACCCTGCGCTTAGGCTTGTCAAATAAAGAGTCTCAATGCCCTCCTGTGCTGATTCACCTTCGTGTCTTTATTTACAGTGCTCCCGTTAGCCCCCAACCGCTATCCTCCTACAGACCCTTCCCATGGTCTTCTGGCCCTTGAGTCTCCTTCAGTTGGTACAGAGGCAGAAATGCAGCCCTCCTGTCCCTTACCAGGCTAGCCCTAACTGAGCTTTTCTCAGGGCTTATATAATCGTCCCAGTACTCAGCACAGCTGTCTCCACTTGGCTCAGTCTATTCCTCTGGGCCAGCCCTCTTTAGGGCCTGCAGCTGGGCCCCCTGCTGAGTGCCTGTGCCTCCGTACCTGGCCACCCTGCCAGGAAGCAGGGTGCGGCCAACCCTTTTTAGCAGGGCATTCACGGGGTTTACCTCTGCCCTGCCACAGATGTATTAGCAGGAGTGTTGTAAGCAAGACATGAGAAATAAGTCTTCTGCTCTACTCTGTGCTGGTAAGGCCTCAACTGGAGTATTGTGTCCAGTTCTAAGTGCCACTTTTCAGGAAAGATGCGGACAAATTGGAGAAAGTCCAGAAAAGAGCAACAACAATGATCATTGGTTTTCAAGTACATAAAAAGGTTGTTACAAGGAGGAGGGAGAAAAATTGTTCTCATTAAACTCTGAGCATAGGCCAAGAAGCCAAGGGCTTAAACTGCAGCAAGGGCAGTTTAGGTTGGACATTAGGAAAAACTTCCTAACTTTCAGGGTTGTTAAGCACTGGATTAAATTGCCTAGGGAAGTTATGGACTGTCCATCAGTGGAGATTTTTAAAAGCAGGTTAGACAAACACCTGTCAGGGATGGTATAATACTTAGTCCTACCAAGAGTGCAAGGGACTAGACTAGAATCATAGGACTGAAAGGGATCTCGGGAAGTCATCTAGTCAAGACCCTGCACTCACAGCAGGACTAAATATTATCTAGGCTAGAAGACACCTCGAGGTCCCTTCCGGGCCTATGATTCTGTCATCAGGGCTGACACTGAGACTGTACAGGAACAGTAAAAATTCACTTAACAGATAAAATGCTCTGTACATATTTACATTGATTTTCAATACAGAACGATTATTAAAATCTAAACTGTTGCTTTAAACCCTGACATTTTTGTATTTCCAACACTTTTTTTATATGCTTGTACAGTGCCTAAAACTTTTTGGGCTCTATTGTAATATCAATAATATTTACAGAATAAGAAGTTCTGATGCAAAATCAGAGCGATATTTGAGAAGTGTCTTGCATAAATACATTAAATTTTCTTTCCAAGTGTCATAAACTGATCAGGAAGGTAATTGTAGTGTTGACTGATCTAGTAAATGGATTCATAGATTTCAAGAGCAGAAGGGACCATTGTAATCATGTAGTCTGACCTCCTGTATAACACAGGCCCTAGAACTTCCCCAAAATTATTCCTAGAGCATATCTGAGTGCATTGTGCAAATGTGGCACTAGAGATGCAAAACCAGTGTTTTTCAGTCTAACATGTGAGTTAGACATTTTCAAGGGTTTAATCCAAGATGGGACCCCGGGGTGTGGAACATGAAAAATAAGAGCGGTTAAGTTCCAAATACATTGGTGGGGTGGAACAATGGGACTGAAAGTTGTGCAACCTTCTGAGGCTGAGCTTGCAGAGAGGCTAGTAGATACCTATTGGCCACAGCACGTGGTACTTATGACTGGCAGGCAGCCAAACCAAGAGGAACCAAGGCAGAAAGAGAAAATGTGAAACTCCCATCTGCTCAGAATGCCATGTAAAGAAATCCTCTATATGGCCACAAAGAGAGCCCATGACCACACATGATAGACTTGACCCACGAACAGAAAGCTACCTCTCTCATTTATTTCCAATAGTATGTAAGACTATGTTATAAACATTGAAATGGTTTTTTTACATATGATAAAACTGGAACTTTTTAATGAGACTAAAAATATACACATTTAGTACGAGAATATAAAAATCCTATTGATAGCCAGAAAGCTGGAGAGGGAGAGGAGAAGAAAATGGGAAGACATTAAGTTTTTAAAACGTTGAAAAAGCCAGAGGTTAATAAATGGAAATAGAGCTTTGAAAAATAAGCAAAAGGCAGAGGATGGAAAAAATCTTGTTCTGTCAGAGTCAGCAACTTGTGCCCTAGCTAGTATGTGTCCTTACTCAACCCTGCCTCCCTGCTGTTTCTTGGGTAGGCTTGTAGCATCTTGGTTTATAGTCAGAGTTTAGCACAATGGAGGCCTGATCCGGGCTAGGTCCTCTGGACAGTACAGATGCAATGCAAATAATAGACAATAATCTTGAGAGGTGCTAAGCCCCTCCTGAACACTATTAACTCTCATGGGTTTACAATACTATCAACTATATCAGAGTCAGAGTATAAGGCCCAGGCAGCCCAGACAACAGCTTGGAGCAGCTCAGAAAATATTAAGCAAGATACAAGTAAGGGCAAGGTTGAGGGAACCCCATAGGAGCGCTGGGACTATTCAGGATCGTGTAGGAAGTGGTTTTAATTCCCACCCATAGGAGCAATCCAGAAGGCTAACACACAAACCCGCTTTTATGGTATGTGACATTCAGCATTCTGGTAAGTGCAGTAATCTTTTAAAATATAATTTGTTGTGAATAAAATTTTCTAAAGAACTTAAGCTCCATTTTCAAAAGTGATCCAGGCTCTTAGGACCCTAAGCCTCATGGAGAGGATTTAGGTTTATAAAAGCTTAAATCAAATTTGAAAATGGGATCAAGGCTTGTAAATCATGTAGGTGGCTCTTGAAAATTTTACCTTAAGTCTCCCTTGTTCTCTCTTTTCCCTATCCTTAAAGCCATGTCTACACTACAAAATTATGTCAACCTAATTTACAATGGCATACAGCCACTGCAGTTGTAAAATTGCTTGTATGTGTGCACACTTGGTTTCTTGTGTCGGTGGTATGAGCCCTCACCAGGAGCGCTTGTATCAATTGTATTGTCAGTTTGGGGCATTGTGGGACAGCTCCTGAAAGCCAGTAACAGTCGACGTAAGCAATGTTACACTGACATTGAGTCAACCTAATTACATCAACTGTGACTCTACGCCACTCGGGGACATGGTCATAGGTGCTGACTACATGGGTGCTCCAGGGCTGGAGCACCCACAGAAGAAAAAAAAGTGGGTGCTGAGCACCCACAGGTGGCTCCCCCAATCAGCTGTTCCACAGCATGCAGGAGGCGAGGACAGGGTGCACTTGTGGGAGGGGGCAGAATGGGAAGAGGCTGGGCGGAGGTGGGGCATTGTCAGGGGTGGAGTGGGGGCGGGGCCTGTGGCAGAGCTGGGGGGAGCACCCGCCTGGCACATTAGAAAGTCATCACCTCTGGAGGTGGTGGTACTAAATCGGCACAGAGGCTTTTATGTCGGTGGGAACCAAATTTAAGTGAAAACACTTCCACAGCTAGGTCAACACAAGGCCATAGTCAACCTTTTTTCTCTTTTGTTTCTCTTGGGTATATTTACCTTTTTACTTCCCTTTCACTTCTACTTCTTCATTCCCCTTTGTTGTGTTCTCTCTCTCCTCCCTCATTTTCAATTGCTCCTTCCAGTCCCGCATTCTCTCCCTCGTGCAGTCTCTCTCGCCTTCCAAAAACTCATTAAACTGTCACTCCACCTAAATAGCTCTTTTCTAAAACATCCACCCAGTCTTTTCCTCCTACTTCCCCACCAATCTAGTTACCCTTTGCTTGGTTCTATCCCACCAAGTCACTCTTTGTGCATTTTCAAGGTGTCAATCACTAGTCTAGGCAACAAGACCCACATCCTCAAAGGTATTTAGGTAAGTGAAATCAATGGAAGTTAGGTACCTAAATACCTTTTGAGCATGTGGGCCCAACTTCTCATTCTCCCTCTAACATAGAAATAGCGAGACCTGAAATGGCTTTGAAAAGCAGTCTGCATTGACTTCATCTCCCTCCCTTGCCTCACAAAGTCTGTTTCTTTCTTTCTTTCTTTCTTTCTTTCTCTCCTGTGCACAGAACCCCTGAAAGCAGAGTGCATGGTGAAGATAAGGCGATGTGGCTGGCATACAGCAGTTTTCCAGCTATTTCCAATCACCAGCACAGCCCTTAGAGCCACAGACAATGGTCTTTAAGTTAGAGCAGCAGCTCTGAGGCTGCTTTAATTTACACTGGGGCCAAACTGAAGCAGGCATAAAAACACCTTTGCCCCAGACTTCGCTCTGGTCCTGCGTTGATTGCAGCTTGGCCAGACGTAAAAATGAATGTCTACAAAACCAACTGTGCCTGGCTTATCTAATTAAAAATAGCCTTTTTAATACTTAAAAATCTCATGACATTCAAGTATGTTATTTTGGGCATATCTGCTAGTGAGTGCTGGGCCCCATTGGAAAGCGGAGAATCTCCCCATCTCTGTGAGATAAAGCTGCCATTTCTAGTCCTGTAGTGTCCTGAGAGATCAGATTTAGAAACTGAGGTTTTTATATATAGACAACCTGTTACTGGCCTAGGACTGAATCTTGCACCATCCCAGCCTTCAGGCAAAGACAGTATTTTGTGAGAGACATTCTATATTTGAGGGAGGAGTAAGCATTTCTCTGGTAGACTTTAAAAATATGGTGATTATCTGAAGCTCCTCAGGGGGGTTGAAATATTAAAATAAGGCTTAGGGGTGATAGATTAGTGGACAGGTGACATGATCATATGTTGTTGTTTAGTTTTGGTAGCATCTAAATGCCCCAACTCCGATCCAGTCTCCATTGTCCTAGGCAGTATAAAAGCACATAGAAACAGTTCCTGCAACAAAGAGCTTAAAACTAAATAGACAAGACAGTAGTAGTATCCCCATTTTACAGATAGGGAACTGAAGTACAGAGAGATTAACTGACTTACCATAGGCGCTGACTTCTCGTGGCGCTGGTGGGTGTTCGAAATGCCTCTGCCCCGGCCCCGCCCCCATTCCAACCCCTTCCCCCAAATCCCTGTCCCAGCCCCACCTCTTCCCCAGAGTGCGCCAAGTTCCTGCTCCTCCTCTCTCTCTCCCAGAGCTTGCTACAGCTGTTTGGCGGCAGCAAGCGCTGGGAGGTAGGTGGAGGAGTGGGGAGTGGTGTGCTCAGGGGAGGAGGCGGAGCAGGAAGGGAGGTGGGGCAGGGAGCTTGGCTGCTGGTGGGTGCAGAGCACCCATGAATTTTTCCCCGTGGGTGCTCCAGCACATGAGAATTCTGTGGTGAAGCCAGAAATTGAAACCAGATCTGCCAGTCTAGTACCTTCACCACAAGGCCACCCTTACTCTCTTAGTGTGTGATAATATCTTATTTATTTTATATTTATATTATGGCAATGCCCAAAGGTCCCAATTAGGAGGGTGCTATGCAAACAAAGAAAAGAGACAGTCTCTGTTCTGAAGAGCAGACAGTCTAAAGATGAGGGGTGGGGGCAAAGGGTAAGGAAAGGGGATATCACAAATAAGCAAAATATAAACTGTACTGGTACATTGCCCGTACAACATACAAGCAAAAATATAAACAGCATAGATGTGTTGCCCATATGTAAGAGAAAAAGTCATCCTGCCCTTCTCAATCTACTCCCAGCTGTGCTCAAAGTGAGCAGAAACTGAATACCAACATGTGCTTTTATCTGAAAGTTAGTACCAGTATGTTTTTTCACCTCAGATAAAGAAAAAGAAGGGTTTGTTCTGCTTCACTGGAGCAAAATAATAATACAATAGAGTACCATTCAGCAACACAAATAGCAGCTGTCCTGTGACCTCTCTGTTTAAATGGGTATCCATGGTGAGATCCACGTCGTTTTTGTTAGATGGCTTCAGAACTGTGTGGCAGTTTTTACTGTAGATATAGCAGGGAAGAGAGGCTGAAAAATGCCAGTTACAATTAAATAATGAAGTAAGATATAGAAGTTTCATTACATCATACTGCAGAAGGCTATGCCCCTGGCTCTATTAGTGTATTTCTATTCATCGTGCTTTTCCAACACCATTCAAATTAAGAGCTAGATTGTGGCTTTCGGCACAGCCCTGTGCAAGGGCTGGCACATAAATTGCACCACCCCTGGCACAATGCCTTGCTTGCTTTCCCCTGGCTTTGGCAGGGCAGAAGATAGTGATTTGCTGCTGGCTTCTAGTCTGCAGCTGCTCCAGGGCTCTGCTCTGCTCAGAGGGCAAAGGGGCATCTCAGGACTAAAGGCAGTAGCTATGGATACCTGCAGCACAAGTGGCCCCTAATGCCTGAAGGGGGAAACTGCAGGCAGCTCAGGCAAACTTCCTCAGGTGGCTGTTTTCTTGTGAGAACACATGAGCTCCACATGATTGACCTGAAATCCCAGGACTCACAATAATACTGTGAGTGTTGGCTGCACTGGATATATGGCGGTAGGGAAATAAAGACAAGAACCAGATGGGGGGAGTCTGACAGAATTAGTAATGAAATAGTGTGTATCTTGGGGCCTTTAAGTGTTCATGCCAAAGGATATCTATCAGCAGTATTGCCAACCCCAGATTTCAAAAATCTTGAGTCAGGTCCCGAAACGTCATGAGATTTGAAAAATAACATCTGAGGTTCTTTTTATTTATCTTCTACTGTTGGGGCAAATGGGGTTCATATTTTCAAGCTTTTCTCTACAAATACGAGGGCTAGAAATTTATTTTTAAAATGAAAGCTGAGTTCTCAGGTAATAACCTGAATCCAGAAGCTGGGGCTTTAAGAAAACCCCTAAATATCATGAGACTCGTGATAAAGTCACGAGAGTTGGCAAAACCGATACGCTCTGCAGTCTGCCTGATATTTGAGTTCTGTCTTATTTGCCGAACTTGGATCATATATTTCCAGACAAAATCCTAGAAGGGAAATCCAGTCATAACATTAGCAAAGTTAACAATTCTGAGCCAAACTCTGGTCTTCATGAAGTCAATAGCAAAACTCCTGTTTGAATACTATGGGACTAAGATCTGCCCCATATACCTTTATTTAAAAAAAAAAAAATCCATATATAGGTCTCTACAAACCAAGGCTGGCACTACTGAGTGGGCGGGGGATGGGCAAAAAGGACATTTGCCATCTCCCCCCACCCCCAAGATCTTTAAGGGGCCCCAACTTATAAGAAAATTTAGGCTTTTTTGTTTTCTCCAACCAGGTGTTTTCCCCCATAAATTGTGAGTTGCACGTTTTGGGGCTTCTTTTTAAAATGGCCACTTGTTTTGGGGCTTCTCACAGCGCCCGTTTGGAACAGAAGCCCAGACAAGGTTCGTTCTCCCTGTCACCGACATATCATTTTCAAATTCCTGACATACTGGTGCATGTATGCATTTTGCATGTGGTCACAAGTCACAGCAATGTGGCCAGGTGGCATATGCACAGGCGGGCAGGGGTGGGGTGACGGGGTTGGACTCACAGCAGCAATGGCAGGTGGCGTCACATGATAGCATTGCCCAGTCCAGGGTGCACACACACAAATGTACATTGCAGCCTGGCTTTTACGTCGCAAGTATGACTCCATCCACGTGTGCACTGCAGTCTGCAAGTTGCTGTGATGTGCAGTGAGTTGACTGACCACGTTGTGTGTGCCAGGCCTGCCGGCTGACCACATGTTTGGCCAGGAAAGTCAGGTGAGTGACCAGGGCTGGAAAGTCCCAGGGGTGCTGGTTGAGGGCAAGCTGTTGGTGGGCTGTGGGGAATGTTGGAGGGTGGTGAAGAGAATTGTGGGGAGATTGGTGGGCCGTTGAGTGAGTGAGTGTGTGAAGGGGGGGGAAGAATGTTGGGGGTGAACAGGGCAAGTTGTGGAGGGGCTCTGCAGGATGTTGGAGTGGTGTGGTGAGGGGTTTTCAAATGATGGGATATATTGAGGGGGGGCTGTGGGGTAAATGGGGGATTCTGGGGGCAGTGGGGTTGGTGACCAGGATGTGGGGGGGGGGTTGTGACTGGGGCTGAGGTGTCAAAAGGTTGGAAGTTGTGGTGAGTGGGATGTGTGGGTCAGGAAGGGCTGCTGGATGTGAATGTGGGCTGGTGGAGGGTTGTTGGAGTATATGTGGAGTGGGAGGGGTCTGTACATGGCGTGGGGTATGTATGGGTAAGGTTGGAAGAGGTCTGTGTGTGGAGTAGGGGAAGAGGGGCATTCTGGGGAGTCTGTATGGGGTGGGGGACCTTTGCTAAGCAGCCCCTGTGTAGGAACGTAGTAGTGTCAGCATACTGTTCATGCCATGCAGGGTTGGCAGCAACTGGAGCAGAGTGTTCCTGCTCTGAATCTGCTCTTGGACTGTGCCTATTGGGCAGAGTTTGGTGATGCACTGCTCTGGCAGAGGGATTGCATGGTGGCATCCTTAGAGCTGCTGGATACATGTGTATCCATAGAGCAGCAAATATGCATTATTTTAGTTAAGACACTGTGATGCTTTCTCAGGATGCTCAGGACTGTGACTTACCTTGATAACCCCTTGCCTCCAGCAAGAGGAAGACTTGCTGGTGCTTAACTGGGTGTCAGCTCCCTGACACCATCAGTCTGTTAGCCACCCAAAAAATCTTCTCAGGGGTCTGCCAGCCCTTACTTTGCCTTAACAATAGGTGCACCCCAACCCCTGAGCTCTCTTGAAGCATTCCCTTGCAGTATCTAGCACTTCACTGGACACACATAAATTACCAGGTAAGTTGTCCCCAAAGGAGCAGTGCACACACCAACTTGTTTGGTTCAACTGAGGATCAGCTCCAACATAACATCATAGCACTGAGATATATTTATAGTGAAAACAATCATAAGTTTATTCTGAAAGTCTAAGAATGAAGAGATAGTGACTAAGGATAATGATGGAAACAGAAATGGTTACATTTAAAACAAAGTATAACACTCTTCCTGGAGTCTAAACTTAATGTTAACAGGCTCAAACCCTTGTCTAAAGAAGTTTCTCACTTAAAGCAATCTCCCAGCATCTCCAACCAACATGGCTGGGATCCCTCTTTCATGAACACAAAAAGTGCTGCCTTTGTGCTTCCTCAGTGAAAGATGGAGGGGTATCTCGTTTGCCCTGCCCATATATTCTCTAAAGTCATTGTTTTGTCCCCAGAGTCAGGACAACCCCAGTGGTTTATTCCCTGGCATGCTGGCTCCATGTTGTCTTCACATTCTCATGTTGATGTCGTTTGCAAACGGGCCTCCATTGTGTTAACATACAAAGCTTATTTTACATGTGAATCAAGGCAGACAGGTGCATATACATCCTTTGTCGGGTCAGAACCTGCTTGTCAACTCTGATTTGATTCAGACTTCAAAACATATTTTCCAGTATTTATACACAACTCCTTAAATATCATCAGTACGTACATCTCACAACAATTCTGAAGATCAGTAATACATAAGCTTTTATCAGATACCTCACTTGACCCTTTCCGGATAAATACTTTGAAAGCAATGTGGTGGGTGTAGTGAGTTGTCCCATCTGGCAGGAATGACTTACAGAACAGTTTTCAGAGTAACAGCCGTGTTAGTCTGTATTCGCAAAAAGAAAAGGAGTACTTGTGGCACCTTAGAGACTAACCAATTTATTTGAGCATGAGCTTTCGTGAGCTACAGCTCACTTCATCGGATGCATACTGTGGAAACTGCAGAAGACATTATATACACACAGAGACCATGAAACAATACCTCCTCCCACCCCACTCTCCTGCTGGTAATAGCTTATCTAAAGTGATCATCAAGTTGGGCCATTTCCAGCACAAATCCAGGTTTTCTCACCCTCCGCCCCACCCCCCACAAACTCACTCTCCTGCTGGTAATAGCCCATCCAAAGTGACCACTCTCTTCACAATGTGCATGATAATCAAGGTGGGCCATTTCCAGCACAAATCCAGGTTTTCTCACCCCCCCCCTTTTTCCCAAAAAACACACACACACAAACTCACTCTCCTGCTGGCAATAGCTCATCCAAACTGACCACTCTCCCCACAATGTGCATGACAATCCAGGTGGGCCATTTCCAGCATAAATGCAAGTTTAACCAGAACGTCTGGGGGTGGGGGGGGTGGTAGGAACAGAACAGTGAACACTTTGCTAGTTCGCATTGAAGGATTCTTAGGGTCCGATACACGCAAAATGAATTTGTTTAACTGAGCCAAAAAATTCAATAACACATTCTAATGGGAGTGAAAACTGCAAACTATTGTTGCTTGACTGTATACTGGCTTGTTCTCATATAGAACAAATGTCATTATTCTTTGGTATGGAAAAGAGGATGAACAAGAATCATCTAACACTTTTTCTTACCTTTCTGAATCTCAAAGGCGCTACTGGAGCAGAACTTCCTGAAACTGCTTGGAAGCAACTAGAAGACGTGGGACTTAAAATAACAGACTGCAGAGCCCAATGTTACAATCATGGCTCCAATATGAGGGGCAAGCACAAGGGTTTACAGGCACAGAGGAGGAAAGTTAACTCCTTTGTCATGTACATGTAGTTGCAACTGGAACTTGCTGATTTCTGATGCTGCTGCCTCCTCCCTTGAGACCAAAATTTTATTTGGTATACTGAAAAGAGTGTCTACGTTATCTGGTAGCTCTCTTAAAAGGTGAGATACTTTCTAAAAGCGTGTGGATATTTCCCTGAACCCCTTGTCTGAAACAAGATGGAAGGCATCTATAGATGCTGTAAAAGCTGTCGAATAACAAATCCCTCAGATCTGTGGCACGCTGCGGGAGCTACATGACTGTACTTCTGACAGTATCTGGCTTGCTCAGAGCAAAATCATTGCAAAAGAAATTGTCTACTTATCCTTTCATGGTAGCCCTCATATAAAGCTATGACGGTCAGATGCCTGGAGCTGTCTGTCTGCCTGATTAGTTCCGCCCAGCTGAGAGAGAGCATGAACTTCATTAGCTGTCCCTCATAAAAGAGGAAATGGAGACCCAAAACTGCAGTACCTTCTAGAAAGCTGAGTTCTGGTGATCCCAAAGGATGGCTACTGGAGTTACCGCAGAAAGGAACTGGTCTAGAAGAAGCAAGTGGACAGGAGGGAGTCTATTTGGAGCCCTTTATTGCCCAGGCTCTGAAGTAAGACAGAAAATCTTCTTACTGGTGCAAGAGGGAAGAATCTGCAAGGGTTTTGATTGTTTTGTTGAGAAGTAATGGGGTGTACAAACCGCACACTGAGCTGGAAGGGGTTAAAGGACAGTACTGGGCCCAGGTAGCCCTGCCCCTCCAGCCCTGCAGACCATGCTCTAACTGGAGACAGGGTTGAAAAGGGGAGGAGGACAGACCTACCCTGAAGGCTCCCGATAAGGGTGTTGGAGAAGCCTTCCTGGAGGGACTAACTCCGTATGTGGATTCCAGTTGGAGCTGATGGTTTGATTGCCTTTTCTTTTGCTTTTCACCTGATTTTTAGACTAGAAGCTGTGGGAGAACAGCAGATGGCAGGAAGTGATCTAAGGAGGGTACCTTGGAAGGCACCTTTGGGGGCCAGACACTTTTGACCCTCCTAGGGCCCTGGGCTGGAACACAGTAGAGTGGGTGAGCCCAAGCTCCCCTACCACTGCACCTCTGATTAAAAGAGGGCCTGGGATGCAAGACCTACTCACTGGGAGGTGGCACTAGGTGTGATAACCACTAGGCCACCTACCCATATAGGACTCTATTACAAAAAGGCTTAAATCAACTATTACCTGCTGAAAACAACTTCCCTGGATTCCTTAAGAAAGCCCAGACAGAATTAATCCCAGGGAGTGAGCTGACCCAGCAAGAACAAAGGTTGGTCTGCTAGGAGGAGGATGCTATAAGATAGGCATAATCCTTTTACACCTCACTATGTGGTACAAGGTACTCAAATCAGCATACTCAGCAAGCAGTCTCAGGGAAATTATATGGAGTTTAGTATGGCACGCTGATTAATAGAAACAGCAGCTGCAACCATCCAGGATTATTGTGAGACAGGTTTTGATATAGCTCTTGAGAAAGCCAAAGAAATGGCTCATGAGTTGGATGTAGAACCAATATTTCCAGTTAGTCACTATAGAAGATGACAGAAAAGGTTATATGAGGATGGAGCAGCTGACAGTGAAATGGATATAAAAGACAAATTCAGGATTAATTTCTGATATTCACTCCTGAACATTGTTGTTGCAGAAACTTACAGCAGGTTTGAAGGAATTTTTAGCTACGTATGGCTTCTTACATGTATTCCCCAAACTAGACGGTGACTCTGTGGAAGAGGCATGTAAAGAATTGGTTGCATCTAAAGTGGACTTATCAGCTGACCTGTTGGATGAATTTGTGACATTAAATTGTATTGTGAACACAGACAAAATAAAAATTCAGCATGAGATTCTGAACTTTTTCATTAAGAACACATTTCCCACTGTCTACATAGCATAGCACATGCATTTAACTATTCCTATTATTGTGGCTGCAGCTGAAGCCACATTCTACAAATTAAAGATATTTATTTATGGTCTCAAATATCACAGGAGAGTGTGAGTGTTTTAGCCTTATTGTTTATTGGAAGTCAAGTTGGAAATGATCAATACTTTTGCATCCACAAAGGCAAGAAAGATTGTGATGTAATGATTTTACCTCAATACAGGGTGAACTTTTTTCATTTATTAATTTAAGATGAAGTGATTGATTTGCCTATTTCAGGCCAGGGATTGATGTCTGGTGTGACATTGAATTCCATATTCCTTATGAAAATATGCTTATGATGTGAATATGATATAACTGATATACTTTATGCCAGATGACTCAAGTGAGATATCATCGGAAAGGTTATGATTTATTGAATGCTTATCCAATTTGTATGCCTGTATCATTTCTGTATCTGAAGTTAGGAATATTGACTATGTATCTGTATTTCAACTATGCTACTTTGGGTGATGCCCACGGCTAACACTTCAGGTCCACCAAAGGAAAAGCCAGACAGAGAGGATGGCCCATCAGCGAGGACAATGGACTGTGAAAAGCTTGGCCTTCCTGTGGATGCTTCATACTGCCACTGACTCATGGACACTGTGATCCTACAGAGTAAGGGGGTCTTGTCAGCTGATACTAAAACATTACCTGGGGCTTCATGTAGCTTTCCATTGTAAGGGAAGGGGTTTCAAGTTTGGGAAACAAAGGATTTCGACCTTATGTAAATTTTATTTAAGGGTGGGGAGGAAGGCAAACAGGACTCCTCCTCTCCCTGGCCTGTCTGCCCAAGAGGAAAGACTGCAAAAGGGAAGGCAAGGGGGGAGTCCAGACTGAGACAGGGGTCCAGTCTGAAAAGGAATATAACTGTAATTCTGAACCACAGAAACTTTGCAAACTGCCTGCAACAATGTCTAGGGTGAGAAATACTATTTGTAACCAATGTCTTTAGTGAAACTAGCTTAGTTTGTGTGTTTGATTTCATTTGCTTAGTAATCTGCTTTGTTCTGTTTGTTCCCCCTTTTACCACTTAAAATCTGCTTTTTATAGTTAATAAAATTTGTTTTGTTTATTAAACCCAGTATTTGTAATTTCTAACTGCGGGGTAAGAAGTGTGCACACCGCTCTCCACATTGAGGGAGGGGGTGAATTTCATAATATATCTTTGGGTCTGCAATCCAAGGGAGGTGGACATCTGAGTGCTGGGGCAAGTCTCTTAAGCTGAATCTTCCCAGAGATGGTCAGCAGCTGGGTGTGGCCCTTTGTGTGTATTAGAGGAGGCTTTAATAGCCTGGCTCAGCAAGACAGGTTAAAGGGGGCCCATGTTGGCAGAACAGGTAGACTCAGTGGTATCTCAGCACACCAAGTGGCTTCCTAAGGGGTCCAACTTATTACATCTGGTTTAACTCATCAGTTAAGTGACAGGTAAGCTGCACTGGATTCTGCATTATTTAATTAAGGGTCTTGCTTCCACAGACATATAATTTCAGCAGCTACCATCATCAGCCAGGATTTAAAGAACATAGGGTAATAAGCCAACTGACTGATTCATTTCTTTTTATGAGTATTGCATTGGGAGGGGTTTAGATAGTTTCCTTTCCTTTCCTTATACTTATTATTAAAACTATTTGTGGTGATGCGTAGGGGGGCATTCACTTGAGTGCCTCCTTGCAGCTACATACAGTATTGCAATCCTTTTCCTGCTCCTGGAACCCCCTACAGGCTGTCTGCCTGTCCCTGCTGGTCTTCTCTGGCTCAGCCGTCTGGCAGGGTCACACAGCCAAAATGAATACCTTCCAGGGCAGCAAAGAGTCCAACAAATAGTCTGTCTGGCCTCCTCGCGGTCTTCAACCCCAGCTCTAGGCTCTTTAGATTTAGCCCTTTACTCATGCTTCCTAATGAAACCTGTCCCTTTCTTGAGCTTAGGTTAGGCTTTTCTCTGCTTTTTAGGGTTTGCACACTTTGCTGGTGGTCAGTGGGGGAACCCAGGCCTGACCACTATTCTGGGTTCCAACCCAGGGACTTTGTAAACAGTATCCGAGTACTGCTCAGTTGAGTTCATTGCTGCTTCTTCCATAGGCCTCTTCCATCCTGGGCCCTTTATCTTCACCCTCGGCTCAGGGACAGAATTCTCAGGTCCCTCTCTCCCTGCAGACCCAGCTATGCCTGTGCAGCCAGAGACAAACCCTGACTAGTCCTCAGGCCTGTGTGGCCAAATCTCCTGTTTGGCATGCCCAAGGCGTGGGCATGGATGGCTTTCCACCATCTTTCCAACTCCAGATCCTGGTGGTAGCCAGGAGTTGGTACAGTGCAACCTAGAGCAGCCTCTAACTTGTGCTGACTAGTTCTTCTGGCCCAGGATAACCTGCATGCCTTGAACCCTAGTCGCTCTCTCTCCTGCCCCTACCCCTGGGGCCAGGGCATGTGGCTAGAACTGTTTATGCCACCTGGGGCTTGCCCTAGGCAAGGGACATCCCCAGCTAGATATTTGTCAGTTCTCCATTTCCTTTGCACCACAACAGCCTCTCAAAGAGAATGGAGCTGGGGCCAGGATCTTGCCCTGTGTAACTGTTCTACAGAGAAACCTGCAGCATTAGACATTCATCTTCTAGCAGTGCTTAGTATATAATAGAAAAAATATTCTTAATCCAGTTTAAAAGAACAGGAGTACTTGTGGCACGTTAGAGACTAACAAATTTATTTGAGGATAAGCTTTCGTGAGCTACAGCTCACTTCATCAGATGCATGCAGTGGAAAATACAGTGGGGAGATTTTATATACACAGAGAACATGAAACAATGGGTGTTACCATACACACTGTAATGAGAGTGATCAGGTACGGTGAGCTATTACCAGCAGGAGGGTGGGGGGGAAACAAAAAACCTTTTGTAGTGATAATCAAGATGGGTCATTTCCAGCAGTTGACAAGAACGTGTGAGGAACAGTAGGGGGGAAAAATAAACATGGGGAAATAGTTTTACTTTGTGTAATGACACATCCACTCCCAGTCTTTATTCAAGCCTAATTTAATGGTGTTTCCCAAAATGGAGCTTCTGGAATTCCCCAGTCATTAAGGAGCCAGTGTGGTGATGGTAGTGTTAATGTCTGGCACAGGTTTTGTTTTGACTTTCTTTACAGGGGTGAATTTCACTGTGAATCACCTAAATCCTTAGAATAGGGCTCAAGTGGCAAATAGGCCTTGTGCTGGGCCTCTGCACAGGTATGAAATTCCTTCAATAGGAACAAATAAAGGCAGAAAGAGAAAAGCAGAGAAGGTGGATGGAAAGGTGCCTAAAAGAGGGAGGAGGTGAAAAACTACCTCAGAATGAGATGGCTGTTAAGGAGAGCAGAAAAGGTAGCACAGAGAAAGGGGAAGAAGAAGAAAGGGACAAAAAGAAAAAAGGAAGAGAAGTGGAGATGAGATAGTGAAGGCTTCTGTGTTAAGAAAACTAATTTCAGAATGAAACTGCCACTTCACCAGAATGAAGCCAGAGAAGTTCTCTCAGGACAGAAGCAATATTCTTAGAAATCCAAGTTTTAATAGTGAAGTTCAGCACAAGCTGCATATGCCTCAGGGAAGTAGCAGACAGATCTGCAAATAATGAATTACAGAAGTGAAGTCAGGATGTAATAAAAGCCTCAGTACCCTTTTGAGATAACGTGCTCTTACCTGGAGAGGTTCCTAAGAGGGCTGTGGGAGCTTTAGAGAAAGCACAGATTCCAAAATTGCAAACTTCAGAAACAGGAAGAAGAGAATTGCCTTCTAAAGAAACAACTAGGAGAGAAGATTCCTCTGCTGGGAGAGGTCAGTCAGTAACAACCCTGTCTTTAGTCATCATTGAAACACTGAAATCAGAAAGGCAATTGTGCAAGGCAGCAAGAATTGCTGCAAGGGCTGACTGATGTATCTTTTTTTCTATATATATCAGCGATGGGGCCGAGCCACCAAGCTCAACTCTGACTTCAGATCGAGATCCAAGTTTCACCAAAGTTTGGATCCTGGAATTTGGGCCAGGCACAAAGTTCATCCAAACTTCTCAAAGCTTGGGAATGTTTAGATCCAGGTTTTTTAGCTGTCTTTCTATGTTGATGTGTAAGTATCTAAATAGAATAGAACTAGTTTCTTTCTGATGATGACAACAGAACAATACATCGTATTAGCAATGGTACACAGATATTAAAATAAAATAAAATAAAAAAAAATTTTAAAAATGGTACACTCAAAAACTGCTATGGAAAGGGGAATATTAAATGCCTTAACATTGCTTTGTTTGTAAATAGGAGCATCCCTAGGACTAATAGCTGGGTACTCTGTGAGCACTATATATTATATATAGTGTATATAGGGAATGTTGGATGAAGGGTAGAATGCAGAAGTGGGAGGTTTGGCAGATCAAAAGCTAATAGCACAATAAGAAGATCAAAGTATTCAGCCAAGTATTGAAATGAAGTGGTAGTTTAAAAAGATCTGACCAGAATTTCCTTAACATTGGTAATTAATTTCTTTATTTTGGAAAGTAGCAATAAAGCTCTCCTCTAGGTGATTTTTTTTAAAACCTTCACAGCTAATGATTTCCTGTGCTTTGATAACTTCAGCTGAAAGTTTCTATGTGGATCTGTACAGTGCAAGTTTTGTTTGTTTTGATTCTTTATGGTTCATTCTTGCCATGTGTCACTTCATAAACATTTGAGGAACTTTTTTATGCTTTCTGTGGTAACTTTGGGCCCCAGGTCTCACTCACCCTGTGTATTATTATTTATTGTATTGCTGAGTGCCTAGAATGCTTCTCTGAAGAATCAGAGCTCAGTTGTGCTAAGCATTGTACATGTATTTTACCAAAAGCGGATCCCTGCCCCAAATAGCTTACAATCTAAATACAAGACAAGAGATACAGGTAGATACAACAAACAGATGGGGAGGAGCACAAGGTAGTAATGAGACACTTATAATTAATGTACCAAGCTGTGGTTACAGGAGTCTAACTATCTAGTCACTGTCAAGTGTTTTGTACACATCAAGGCCCAGGTGGGTTTTAAGGAGAGATTTAAAGAGAGATTTGCTGATTCTTACAAGCAGCTCTACCTATGCATAGAAGGTGAGTGGTATGGGAGAAAATAAGGAAAGAAACTTTGTGTAACTCCAGTTAGTTGAGATATGCACAAATCTTGTGTTGTTCCTGGTCAACTGTTTGTCATATGCTGTGTACTGTAAGCAGTTGAAGAAAATTCTATGCTCTTGGAGTGAGAAGATGAGCTTTATCCCTGCTGTTGCTGGATTTATTATAGTAAGAAAACTTAGATGCAAACTCCTAGACAATCAAGAGTTGAAGCTTATGTTAAATATATATATTACTGAAAGGTCATTTCCCCTAGCTTTAAGATAAACTTCTCAGATTTTTTATAACTATGCTTTTCATGTCATAATTCTTTGTGAAATTTTAATACATCTGTTCCTGAGATGAGTACCTCAGTTAATTGATTCAATATTTAATATGCATGTTAAAGCTGACACGAGAAAAGCTTTGCAAAAAGATCCATAGAACTGTGTTGACAATATTTTTGATTTGCATAAATATTATTCAGCTAAAGTGTTTGCAACATAAAGCAGCAAAAGTATTTCTATAAACCACAGAAAAATATTTATGCAAAATCAGAAACTCCATGTTTTAATACAGAGGTTCCCAAACTGTTGGCCATGACACAATCCCAGATGGTCTGCCGGCACATTCTCCAGTTAAGCTCTTAGGCCTTCTCTACACTACAGGGGAAATTCGATCTAAGCTACGCAATTTGAGTTATGTGAATAACATAACTCAAATCAACATAGCTTAAATCTACTTACCACGTGGTCCACACGATGTGATGTCGATGGGAGACACTCTCCCGTCGACTCCCTCTACTCTTCTCTATCCAGTGGAGTATAGGAGTCAACGGAGAGCAATCTGCGGTCAATTTAGCAGGTCTTCACTAGACCTGCTAAATCGACTGCCGATGCATCGATCGCCACTTGTCGATCCCCTGGTAAGTCTAGACAAGCCCTTAGTAAATCTTTAACTCCATGAGTGACTCCTATAATCTTGTTCAGTTTGATACAAAATTGTGTTTTCCCTGTTTGAATGCCACATTTTACTCTTGACTTTTTTTCTGAACATGTGCTAAAACCAGGGGTGCTAGAACAATTTGTATAGTGGGGGTGCTCAGAGCCGTTGAACCAAACTGTAAACCCTCTATATGATGGAAACCACTTCAGAGGGTATAGCAACACCCCCAGCACCTCTAGTTCCAGCACCTATGAGTAAAACTGATTTCAAAGATCTTGAAGCATTTCTGTGAATGCATATTGCTAAGAATTTCTATCCTTACAATAGTTTACATCTTTGTAAACTACATCTTTTGTAAAATGAAAAGGAAACATGTACATTGTTTATTTACAGTGTTATAGTTTATATGTATGTAACTAAAACTAATTTTCCTCAAGAAGTGTTAATAGTGGGCTGCAGTGCCTATTGCAGCTGCACAGGTGGGCCTCAGGGGAAAAAAGTTTGGGAACCCCAGGTTTAATATATTTACTATGGACTTCCCAGCTAGAAAAATCAGGTGATCAATATATTTTACATCACGTAAGCCATCAAAGCAATGAAAGTTGCATGAGCTGAATGCAGGACTGTGGTTATGCTTATTTCTGTCTGTGAATGACAGAGAAGAAAGGCAAGAAGAATCTCTTGGCATTACTTTCTTGGAGTCACTATAATAATAATAATTATAATATAATAATAAGCCATTATAATAATATTCACTGCTATGACTTATATACACTTTTATGCCTTTTCTCCTCCCTACATACAATCAAATACTCAATTTGATTAAAAACAGCAGAAACCTAAAAAGTAAAACAAATAAATAGTTTAAAATGTCATTCTGCAATTTACAAGGCCATTGTCATGAACGTTATGTTGCTAGGTGACCTCAGATGATATCAGGCACTAAAATACCGCAGTATTTTCCAAATGCAGTAATCAAATCATTTTAGATCGAATGATTTTGTATTATAGCAGAGTGCCACCTCTGCTGTAGTTAAGGTTGATCATTACATTCTATTTAAAGGTGGACTATTCTAAGCGCTCTGCAATGACATGCTTACTTGGATTGTCTTGAAATTGGACCAGTGGTAGGGCAGTCTCAGTAACTGGGGAGAGTATGGGCTGTTGGAGCAGTGTAGGTAAGTGTTGGAGTAGTGCAGGGAAGGAAAGGAAGGAGTCAGAACTGTGCAGTCAGGGGTTTTGGTGGGAGGCTTCAGCTTTGTCTTCCCAAAAGTCCCACATCCATCTATTAATCATAGGTACTTATGTGGCCCCCGCTAATGTAGCCTCACAATCTTGAATGTGTCTATCCTCACAACATCCCTGTGAAGTAGGGAAGTGCTATTATCCTATATTCTAAGGGCACCAGGCACCATTGTGCAACTCTAATTCTGTGTTAATTTAGTTTTTCGGCATTTAATAACAATAAAGGGTTAAGAAAGCTTTGCTTAGAACTAGTAGTCAGGGGAGTTCAATTGTTTTTAAGTACAACCTAACACCATGAACAGGGCTGGCTCTAGGTTTTTTGCCGCCCCAAGCCATGAAGTCAAAATAAAGTTCAATTTTTAAAAAATGTTAATTTCTAATATGAGTGCATGTTTTTTTAACCTTATCAATGGAATTTTATTGAATGAATTCATGCTAAAAATAATCTTTTGTAGTCGCTGGTGATTGTTCCAATAAGGAAATAGTCATAATAAAATCCATAGCTACAGTAGACTAAGTAGTCATGTAGAAAGTTTCTTTACTCCACACTGCACTCTTAAAAAATGTGGGGACAAATCATCTTCATGTTCTGTCATTTTTGTTTGGCAAACAACAGTAGGAGAGAGATTTTTATTTTTTTTTGTCTTGTGATACAGAAAATCATTTGAATTATTATCCATATATTTTTTGTTTTACAAATCAAATTATATCAGGCTGTATTGAGATGTAAGGAGTTCAATCTGGTTAGGTTATCAAAAAGGTGATTGAGAGGTGACTTGATTGTGTTGTAAAAGTACCTACACAGGGAGAACATACTGAATACCAAAGGCTTCTTTTGTTGGATCATATTAAAGAAGTTCTGTATTAAAATCACAAATGAGTTTGATTCCCCATAGTTTAAATTCCAGGGTATTACTAATTAAGAGGTCTCTTGGTTTTTGGTACTGTTTCTCTCCCTCTATGTGTGAAACTTGCAAGCTGCTAATTGTGTTAGTACATTCTAAGACAGAGTCTGTTCTCAAAGCAATTCTTTGTAACAACAACTACTCACACAGAGAGAGACTCAAAGCAATACTTTGTAACAATAGAAACAGCACCCAAAGACTCCCCGCCCTTTCATCTTGCTTTGTTAACCATTGTGATTAAATTGTGATTAAAATAGAGATAGAAGATGTATGTGGATGGATGCTTGGTGTGGATAATAACTGAATGATCAGGGAGGTGCCAGCCTAAGAATCCAGTGTCCATCGGCTGAAGGAGGCGTCAAGTGGAAATAACCAGAGGACTCCCGGAGGGCAGAGTGGAATCCACCCAACAGCCTCAAGAATGGGAGAACCAAAGAACAAGATAACATCTAGCAGCACGGAGCCGTCAGGAATGTGCTATCTGCTGACTGATTCAGCAACAGCATGATAAAGCAATTCCCATAGACTGGCATAGGAAGAAATTCCTATAAAAATAGACTCTAAAAAGTGAGAACTTTGGGGGGGGTCTGATTCTGCAAACCAACTTCCAGGAACATCAGATGAGCATCTGACAAGGCCCTGCTCCCTCCTCATGTCCAGGCCACCTGGCCAGTGACTTGGCATGAGCAACTCTAAGGCTGGTAACTATGATAACAACCTTGCAGTACCTGTGTGTGTGTGTTTGTATGAATGAATGTGTGAATAAATATGAGATTGAATGGAATGTTATAACTATAACTAACTGCTTACTATGATTCTTTCTGTATTCACAATAAATGTGGTATTTTGCCTTTTTCCCTTTAATAAGATCCTGCTGGTTTTTATTTTATTGGTACAACACTTTAACCTAGCAGAGACAGGCATAACAAGAGCCAAAAGCTGGATGTTAAAGCCAGACAAATTTATATTTGAAATAAGGCACACATTTTTAACAGAGTGATTAAGCATTGGAACAAAGTCCCCGGGGAAGTGATAAGGTCTCCATCATTTGAAATCAGGACTGGATGCCTTTCTGGAAGATGCTTTATTCAAACACGAGTTGTGGGCTCAATAGAAGAGTAACTAGATTAATTTCTATGGCCTTGGTTAACAGGAGGTCAGAATAATGGACCCTTATAGCCTTAAAATGTATGAATATATTAAATGGATTTTTGCTCGCTTTAATTGTTCTTTTAAGGTCTGGAGGCCTGGAGCTGGCCAGCCCTGTATAATTAGCTCTGCCTGCAAAACCTAGGATGAGGTGTGGGGCTTAATTTGTAGAATTTGCTAGGTATGAAGGCACTGATTCCCCTATACAAGCAGCAGGAAGCTGCGGAGAGGAGAACATGCTCTGGGAGATGCAAACAACAAAAATGGAGCTGGATTGAGAGACTTCAGTAGGGGCTTCTCACTCCCAGCCAGGGAATGACTGCTGGGAGTGAGAAGTCTCTAGCAGGGAGCCCTGAGGTATTAGTGGGAAGTGGGAAAGATTACAGAGACTGCTATGGGAGAGCAGGCTCCAGCTGGAGTCTTCAAGGACCCCAACAGGAATAACTGGGAGTGTGGACTTGTGGAAGATTTGAGAACTTTGTTTTGGGGTTAATATTGTTATTTGGTTACGAGCAGGACAGTGGGGTGGGAGGAAGTTTTGTTTCATGGTCTCTGTGTGTATATAATGTCTTCTGCAGTTTCCACAATATGCTATGCATCCGATGAAGTGAGCTGTAGCTCACGAAAGCTCATGCTCAAATAAACTGGTTAGTCTCTAAGGTGCCACAAGTACTCCTTTTCTTTTTTCTTTTTACGAATACAGACTAACACGGCTGTTACTCTGAAAATTGTTATTTGAATAAATACAGCTCCAAGGAGGAATGTTGCTGAACCAAAGAAGAGTTGTTTGATTCAAGAGGCCCTGAGTTGAAGAGGGAAACTAAGGCAAGGTGCCTGCAGTGTGACCTCAGGCCATGATGGGGTGCTTGGGAGGGGACTGGCCTGTTTACACTCACTAAAGGGCTTGATCCTGCTCCCATTGAAGTCAATGGTAAAACTCCCATTGACTTCAGTGGAGCAGGATCAAGCCCTAATGTACTTGGCCTGCTTCCCTAAATCAAAGCATGAATTACATGTAAAAGCAGAGGTAACTCTGAATCAATTCTGTGTTTATAAATTGATTTACGTTGAACTAAAAGAATATTTGTTGGGTAGTGGGAAAACTTTGCAAAACTTTAAAAAGCACAATTTTCTTATAGTCTGCTAGCTAGATATTAACTAATAATCATTGTTTAATGTGCCAAGAAACTTTTCAATATCAAAATAAAAAAGGATTAACAGCTGGACATAATCTATGAAACTATTGTACAGTATTTGTATCCATTGCTCAAGTAGGATGATCGGTTATGCAATATCTAGCAGCATAAATTACATTCATGCTCTGGTAGTGAGAGAGACACATACTCACTGGATGCAACTGTGAATGTGTTCATGGAAACCCATTCCAGAGAAATCCAGTTCAGGGTTTACTGTTGAACTAAAATACCCAATAATTTGATACAGATAATCTATGCTCAGATGTCCAGCACTATAAATGTGGTCATATACACACCAGGAATTCCAATCTGCTGCCTCATTGTCTGAGTATGTGATCACAAACACCTCTTCAGAGGTGAGCTTGTTTCGCCTAGCTCTGTCACTACACCTTTGTCTCAGTGCTCATTGGAGGCATTGAGTCTCTTGCTTTCCTCTGTACAGATTGGGAGATATCTTTATTGAAGTGAATACTTAGTGCAATCCATTCTGGCTCTATGGGAGAACTCTCGAGAGAAGTTGCAGCATTTCAGATCTTTCACAGGTGATACTTGGATGTCTTTAGGACCATATCTGGGTATCTTACCTTAAGGGACAAGAAATTCCACTACTCATTCTATACAGCTTGTAGTGTGACACAACTATTTTGTGTACTGGGAATTATTAAAAATACACAGAAATTCTTAATGCTTAGATGAGACTTTATGTATTGAGTAGTCCATGATTCAGAATACCTACTTCACTTTTACTGTATAGCAGCTATGCTCTGTTTCCATGAGATCTGTATCGAATAAATTTGATTTCACCCCAGGCTCTGTTCATGAGCATCTTGTTGCTGTTGTCCCAACTCAAGCAGATACTTAAGCATATGCTTAACTTGGAGTTAGTCAATAAGACTATGCACATGCTTAAGTTAAGCACATACTTACTAGTTTGGGGTAAGGTTAAGGTGAGGGGTGAAAATAGGGCTAATTTTAATGGGAAGCCAGATTCTACCTTAATTATGGAGTGGCTATGTCTGGGTACTAGCTCTGGGTACTCAAGTGAACAAACATGTCATGGAGCAATCTGAGCATTTTGTTGGCATGCCTCATGTACTACCAGAAAGAACATACATTTTTGTAGAGGAGATAAAGTGACTGGTGTGGGGGGTGTTGTGTGGATTTTTCAAAAATTCTCTTGATGGTGACCTGCCTAAACCCCAATTTCCAAACAAAGCTTTAATTCTCTTTCCTCCAAGGCTCTAAAATGCAGAACAGAAATTTGTGGTAAATCATCTTGTTAGACATTAACAGCAACTAAGAGTAAGTAATGTTGTTTTTTCCTCCCAAGGGAATTATTTAATGTTTAATGAAAATACTGATTTGCATAATTCACTTGCAGATTAAAGGTCACCGTCAATCTGTCACTAGCATAACAGGATAATTACATAAAATGACGATCTTCCAGCCACAAAAGAATGCTCATTTGTTGAAAATGACAATTTAAAGTGATAGTATTAATTATATCCTTGTCATTCTATTTTTAAGAATGTCTGAAGTTTCTCTACCATAATTCTCAAAGCCGTGTGTCTTTCTGACCAAACTATGGGAAGCAAGAAGTAGCTGTAAATACCAGCGGCGCTTGCAGAGGGAATTTAACTTCTTAATTTAACTATTTTCCATCAAACAGTACTGAGTTTTCTTTCCCACTGTCCTACATTTGATAGTTATCATTTAAGAATCCAGATGGGTGGCAACGTTAACAGAAATTTGCAATATCTTAGCAAATTAAAATGGCAGAAACATTAAAAGCAAGGTATCTCTTGTCCATTTAGGGCTATGTCATCCCTAGTCTTGCGTGAGTGCATAAGGGAATGAGTGCAAGGAGCTTCCCTGCCCACTCCACAACCCCGATTGTGCCAAGAGTCAGACACAGTCTTGATCCTTGTATTCATAATGACGAAGTGATTCTAGCACCAGCAGTGATGCTAAAAGTTCCATAGAGGTGAGGTGAATTAGAGTGGAACCATCATCCTGCCATCCAAAACAAACAGTGATTGTGAATGGCTTCAGATATGGCACCCTAATAAAGGGGTAGCAGATGCCACTGTTGTGTGGGCTCCCTGGCACTCCTGGAGGTGACATTCCTGCCTTAGGCATGATGCCTCCTGCTTTTGTCAATTCACAGCCCTTTATCACTGTAACGAGGCTGGTTCTGGCAGGACCCAACTGAGAGTGCCAATTCGGGACAAATTGCTTAAAGCAGGGCAGTTATAGCCCAAGGCTGGGGTTTCTATGCACATCAAGGCAAACCAAACCAGCCAAACAGAGAAGAGTTTGGTTTTACCTCACTGGCTAACCACAAGTCACAAAACCAATTCCCTTAGACACTCCGGTTTCCCAGTATCACCACCAGTGCCACTCGTTATGGCGACAAATGGTTATGAAAACCAATACCCCAGTAAAAGAAAAAAGATTCTCTCGATCCCAAAGGACCAAGCCCCAGACCCAGATCAATGTACAAATCAGATCTTACCCACAAATCACGCTGTTGCCAATCCTTTAGAATCTAAAATCTAAAGGTTTATTCATAAAAGGAAAGAAATATAGATGAGAGTTAGACTTGGTTAAATGGAATCAATTACATACAGTAATGGCAAAGTTCTCGGTTCAGGCTTGCAGCAGTGATAGAATAAACTGCAGGTTCAAATCAAGTCTCCGGAGAACATCCACAGCTGAGATGGGTCTTTCAGTCCTTTGTTCAAAGCTTCAGTGTAGCCAAGTTCCTCCAGAGGTAAGAAGCAGGACTGAAGACAAGATGGAGGAGCTGCAGCAGCTTTTTATATTCTCTTGCCATGTGGTCTTTCTTTCTTTGTTCCAAAGACAAGCGGTCCATCACATGGCCTGGAAAAACCTGAGAGTTCTGTCCGTAGGCATGTTCCTGCATACCT
The DNA here is from genome assembly GCF_965152275.1 of Natator depressus. NCBI lineage: Eukaryota > Metazoa > Chordata > Testudines > Cheloniidae > Natator > Natator depressus. The sequence continues at coordinate 241,381,140 of NC_134235.1, read as the reverse complement.
TGCTGAGTCCCAAGGCGTGCAGTGAGAAGCTTATGAGAGAAAGTTTCAGCACACTCAGCTCCATGAGGTAGGCCTCCCAGTACAGCCCTCAGCCACTACCTCCTCATAGCTAATTATGCACTGTCAAGGCTGATTCCCCACTCTGGCACTTTGCGTGCAGAAGGTGGGGGCCCACAAGGATTCTAAAAAATTAATACTGGCCACTTCCGGCTTGTATTAAACTCTCAAGGTTACAACTTTTCTCTGACCTTATATGGTGTTAGCCGATGGCCAGGGATGTTTGGTGAGGTGCCAGCTATGCCCGTTTATACCATCCGTGACTTTAACCGCTAGGACACACTGTCCCTTTGCAGCGGGCAGCCCGGGCTAGGCTGACGGATGCCCCAAGGTCCTAACCACCCGTGACTTTAACTGCTAGAGCTCAGAGCTCCTTCGCAGTGGGCAGTCAACACTGACTGACAGGTGCCCCAATGGCAGCACTAAGAGCCTCTCCACACCCGTGACTTTAACTGCTAGAGCTCAGAGCTCCTTCGCAGCGGGCAGTCAGGATTGACTGACAGGTGCCCCAAGAGTTTGCCCCGTGGAGGCGGCACAACTCAACGCTAGGCTCTTAGTACTCTCACCTAATGGCCAGGCTTTATAGCCAAAACGGCTGAGGTTCTTTAATTGTGTTGGCTGCTTTACAGTAAACCAGAGAAACAAGTCAGGCTTATGCATAAATGGTTACCAAAATTTATTAAACTAGATTCTAATCATGTGGTTACAAAATTGCTAGTGCCTACTTATTTAAATGTAGAGATGTTACACACACAAACAAGTTACAAAACTGAAGCCACAATCCCAAAGAAAGAAAACAAAGTATAGAGCTCTATTTCAAAATATGTGTACACTAAAGATAAGAGATCAGGTGTGGGTGCTTCTTACCCTCCTTGCATCTCTCGATTCCAGCGGTGCCAAGCCAGGATCGGTCACTCAATTCCGCGGAAAGACGAATAAGGGACAAGGCTTAGGGACCCTCTTAGCTGCAGAAGCCTTGGGAGGCTGTCACTTATCTGACCAGCAGATAGATAGTGAAAAGCACTCAAAAATCATGGTGCTGTAGGTCCCCTACTTATACCTCTGTACTCCTTTATTCTCTTTCTCCTTTCTTGTGCCAAATTGGGGCTGGTCTATCTGGGTGACGCCAGCTCTCGCAAGAGTAGTTTACACTTGCAAGGGAGAGAAACAATAAGTGTCAACTACCGGACATTCCTTTTATTAGGGTAAATATTTTCCCACCTAGGATGTTGGTGTGTGTGCATCATGCTGTTTTAGTAGGGGCTAAGAGCCATGTCTGTCACAGCGCCTCTGGCCGCTGTGAGCCCAATTGTTGTATATGTTCCCAGTGGCACATTGTAGCAGCACACCTGTGCTTCTCTCAGCTTCAAAGGCTGTGCTGGAATTCATGTTAAGTGCCCTGTGGTTTTTGGCTCCCGTGTGTTTCCAGCAATGCTGGTCTGAGGGGGGGGCTGGCTGTCTGGCTACAGATGGGTAGATGCTGCCACCACCCAAGTGCAAAAAACCGCTTAGGGCCCAGGAAGGTGCACTTGGGAATTCCTCCCTGGGGGGTACCCTCAAGCCCTTTCACCCCGCTCCAGAGAAGAGCTGAGAAAGAAAACAACGGAAATCAGCTGTTGCCACCAGCTAATTAAACAACATGCACACACCTTTTAGGACACAAAAAACCCAATCCTGTTCTTAAAAAAAAAAAAAGGTAAATTTTATTAAAAACAAAGAAAATACGTCTGGAACTTAGGCTATTGCTAGATTTAAAAAGAGCAAATATCAAAATTAAGCAACAAGAATGGTTTTCTTGAAGTCCAGCTTAATGGTTGCCAGCAAAACAAAACCATTTGGGGGTTAGCACAGAGGAGACAACAAGCCAATAAGAAATAAAAGAAATAACCCTAATCGCATCTTCCTAGACATTCCCTGATTTACTTACATATCTGGGGTTTTAGATAAGCAATTCCTAAGTATGATTTGATGATTTTTCATACCTGGTTTAGCATCTTACAGCAATGCAGCTCTGTGTCTCCACTCACTGGAGAACAACAGACAGACAAAGGGAAAGTTTTGTCCCAATTTTAAAAAGTTCTAGCCCTCCCATTGGCTCTTTTGGTTAGGTGCCCACTCCCTTCCTTTTACCTATGGGCTTTTTTAACCCTTTACAGGTAAAGCAAGTAGAGAACAGCTACTAACAGGGATTTTATAGCTAACTGGCTGGGTGGGTGTCCATAAAAGGGAGCTTCCCTCTCTCCCCCCACACTTCATTTATCATATGTACCCTGAAATCTTACACGGTAATCAGCCTGGAAACAAATTACACTCTGGCTTTCCCTAGTGGATCATTACAGTACGTTTACTCTAGACTATGGAGTCTTCAGTGGTTAATGCTCATTCTAGTTTTATTATTATTTCTATTGCAGTAGCATCTATGGGCCCCAACCATCCATACTGTGCATTCTACAAATCCTGAGAGCTCTGCTTCCAGGCTAGCCCTTATTTGAAAAAACAACAACAGAAACCGACAGCATTTGACTGCAATGGTCCAAAAGATGACTGTAATAGTAGCAAGCTTCAGAGGGGTTGCCGTGTTAGTCTGGCTCTGTAAAAGCGGCAAAGAGTCCTGTGGCACCTTATAGACTAACAGACGTATTGGAGCATGAGCTTTCGTGGGTGAATACCCACTTCGTATTCGTATTCGGATATCCACAATATCCGACGAAGTGGGTATTCACCCACGAAAGCTCATGCTCCAATACGTCTGTTAGTCTATAAGGTGCCACAGGGCTCTTTGCCGCTGTAATAGTAATATCACTGCAGAACTGGAGGTGATGACTGTAGACTACAGTAGTAATATTTTATAATATTAAAATCCAGTGTGGAGGTCTGCTGTGTAAATTCAACTGCTGATGTATCACAGGTACAATTGTAATAACACAGCTGAACAACCTTTACTGGGGTGGGAAGTAATCAACAAAGTAAAAAGTAAAGTAGAGCAGTTGGATTATTATCAGAGCCAACTGGTATCTTCTAAATCCTTCTGGGTTTCATTCTTTTTATGGAATTACTTCATTTTGCAGTCTTGATGCAGCACCAAGTTTCCACATTGTTTCCTCTGGAGAAGGCTGAATTCAAGAAAAAAAAAGTCAAAGGATAATATGAATTTTCATTGGCAACAACATTTAAATAAATATCCTGCACTAAACCAGGCATAGTGATGGAACAAGCTCGCAGGCTAGCCTGGAGATTTGACTGCGCTAAAAGGACTGTGAATATAATTACTGTCACTATTGGTTGCATCAAGAATTGCAGCCACATGACTTTAAAGCTTCATCAGTTTTAGTCAATGCTTTAAGACTGGGTCTCTTTTTAGTGGTGTGGGATCCCTCTAATCCCCTTCCCATAGTTTTTGTGTCCTATTTTTGGACAGCTAGGAAACTTTTCTATGTACATTTCCCAATTCACAATGACAATAAAGCGAACTGAGGACTGGATCTGATGAGGAGGAACAGAAACAAGAGAACTGGCTCTGCACTGTGTCTGATAGTATGTAACACGAGGAGGAGAAGCAATGCTTCCCTACTATGATGAATGACACTATAGAAAATTCTCGGACAGACAGCAAGGGAAAGAGGACTCTCCTATTACTATGTCTTGGGAGGGGGTTCTATGACAAGGCGCAGGAAGAAGAGATGACCTGAAAGAAAAGGAGTCAGCCACCGAAGCCAGAATGTCTGTCAGGAGTGAGATACTTGACTTCCATCAATTCCCCCTACAGAACTCCATCAGGCTGGCAGCTGGGGAGTTGGCAAATGAACCCTATAAGGGGCAGAGAGGTGTGACAGAGAATGGCGGGTGGCGGGTTTGTTTTGGCGATATGACCATGTTAGTGCTGTATTCTAATCATATCTCTTCCCCTTTAACATCTGTGTTCTCTCCTGGTAGCCTCCATGGAGCTGCTATGGAAGCAGCTCATATGCACAGGCCTGTAGGCTCAGGCAGCAGGTCCTGGGCCCAAGATTCTCTTCCCTGCGTAGCTGTGGTACACCGCACAGGACACCTCCACCTAACCCCGAGCAGCATGTCATCTTCTGGTGAGTAGGGAGCTGGGGGAGAAGATCAGAAAGGATTGGAGAGAAGGATCAGCAAAAATATGTAAGAGAGCAAAAAGAAAAAAAGAAAAAAGAAAGATAAGAATGAGAAAAAGGAGAAACGAGAGAAAGTGGACAGAAAAAAAGAACAAAGATGGTTGCATCTGGGCAAAACTGTTGTACCAGGGACATGGAAGTATCCATCTGCCAATCCATCTCATGGGGTCGGGGGAGAAGACGGCTGCAACAAGAAATCATAGGCTTAAACATGTTGTCATGAAGTGGAAACTTTGCCAATACTGTTCTGATCAAGAAGCAGTCATTGCTAATCACTAAAAGTTGGCTACATCAATTCCCTAGGAGATCTCTCTGTAATACAGCCACCCCAATTAAGTGAGGTATCCTGTACTTTTAGAAGAATTGGTACTATTAAGTGGAGTACACGGTGTCTACCAATTGTAGCTCTGTAAAGCGGAGAAATTTATTTATATCTTGTGATGAATATACTGTGTTTCTGTAGGACTTATTCCATGTTTCTACAGTGCCCATCACTGTGGTATTCTATAGGACTTTATGATTAGCTCTCTTCTGCTCTAGATGCTCTTTCCCAACACACATCTAAGTACAGTTCCCAACTTCCCCTTTATATAATGGGAGCAGTCCATTTTCTCAGACTTGCTATCTGAAGTCAGAGACAAATGTTGGTAGATAGTGACGGCATCAAAATTATTTTTTTGTTGAAGATTGATTTTCTTGGGCTCCAACAGTATTGGCTGCATTCCCAGAAATGTCTCTTAATCATCTCTAAGGTGTCAAACTGAGACAGAAGAAACAAGTTTTAAATATAAAACTCTTCAAAGAGGGACCATTTCACACACGATGAAGTTTCAGCCGTATCCCTTGGTGCAGTAAAATGTAGAGTTAGCCGAGAAGAACAGAGGCAGTGAATTACACTGTCAAGGGAGAGAAATTAGTTTTAGAGTAACAGTGGCAAAGAGTCCTGTTGCACCTTATAGACTAACAGACGTATTGGAGCAAGAGCTTTCGTGGGTGAATACCCACTTCGTCGGATGCATGTAGTGGAAATTTCCAGAGGCAGCTATAAATATGCAAGCAAGAATCAGGGTAGGGATAACGAGGTTAGTTCAATCAGGGAGGAAGAGGCCCTCTTCTAGCAGTTGAGGTGTGAACGCCAAGGGAGGAGAAACTGCTTTTGTAGTTGGCGAGCCATTCACAGTCTTTGTTTAATCCTGAGCTGATGGTGTCAAATTTGCAAATGAACTGAAGCTCAGCAGTTTCTCTTTGAAGTCTGGTCCTGAAGTTTTTTTGCGGCAGGATGGCCACCTTTAAATCTGCTATTGTGTGTCCAGGGAGGTTGAAGTGTTCTCCTACAGGTTTTTGTATATTGCCGTTCCTAATATCTGATTTGTGTCCATTTATCCTTTTACGTAGGGACTGTCCAGTTTGGCTGATGAACATAGCAGAGGGGCATTGCTGGCACATGATGGCGTATATTACATTGGTGGACGTGCAAGTGAATGAACCGGTGATGGTGTGGCTGATCTGGTTAGGTCCTGTGATGGTGTCGCTGGTGTAGATATGTGGGCAGAGTTGGCATCGAGGTTTGTTGCATGGATTGGTTCCTGAGTTAGAGCTACTATGGTGTGGTGTGTAGTTGCTGGTGAGAATATGCTTCACGTTGGCAGGTTGTCTGTGGGCGAGGACTGGCCTGCCTCACAAGGCCAGTGAAAGTGAGGGATTGTTGTCCAGGATGGGTTGTAGATCACTGATGATGCATTGGAGAGGTTTTAGCTGAGGACTGTATGTGATGGCCAGTGGAGTTCTGTTGGTTTCTTTCTTGGGCTTGTCTTGCAGCAGGAGGTTTCTGGGTACATGTCTGGCTCTGTTGATCTGTTTCCTTATTTCCTCATGTGGGTATCATAGTTTTGAGAATGCTTGGTGAAGATCTTGTAGAATGCTTGGTGAAGATTCTATGTTGGCCTCTGTCTGAGGGGTTGGAGCAAATGCGGTTGTACCTCAGCGCTTGGCTGTAGACAATGGATCGTGTGGTATGTCCGGGGTGGAAGCTGGAGGCATGAAGGTAGGCATAGCGGTTGGTGGGTTTTCGGTATAGAGTGGTGTTAACGTGACCGTCACTTATTTGCACCGTGGTGTCTAGGAAGTGGACCTCCCGTGTAGATTGGTCCAGGCTGAGGTTGATGGTGGGGTGGAAGCTGTTGAAATCGTGGTGGAATTCTTCCAGGGTTTCCTTCCCATGGGTCCAGATGATGAAGATGTCATCAATGTAACATAGGTAGAGAAGGGGCGTGAGTGGACGAGAGCTGAGGAAGCGTTGTTCCAGGTCAGCAATAAAAATGTTGGCATATTGTGGGGTCATGCAGGTGCCCATAGCAGTGCCACTGGTCTGGAGGTATATATTGTCACCAAATTTGAAATAATTGTGCGTGAGGATAAAGTTACAGAACTCAGCAACCAGTTGTGCTGTGGCATCATCAGGGATACTGTTCCTGACAGCTTGTATTCCATCTGTGTGTGGGATGTTTATGTAGAGAGCCTCTACATCCATGGTGGCTAGGATGGTGTTTTCTGGAAGATTACCAATGCATTGTAGTTTTCTCAGGAAATCAGTGGTGTCACGGAGATAGCTGGGAGTGCTGGTGGCGTAGGGTCTGAGTAGAGAGTCCAAATATCCGGACAGTCCTTCAGTGAGAGTACCAATGCCCGAGATGATGGGGCGTCCAGGGTTTCTGGGTTTGTGGATCTTGGGTAGTAGATAGAATAACCCCGGTCAGGGCTCTAAGGGTATGTTGATTTGTTCCAGTGTTAGTGTAGGGAGTGTCCTGAGTAGATGGTGCAGTTTCTTAGTGTATTCCTCAGTGGGATCTGAGGAAAGTGGCCTGTAGAATTTGGTATTGGAGAGTTGTCTGGCAGCCTCCTTTGGGTAGTCAGACCTGTTCATGATGACAACAGCACCTCCTTTATCAGCCTCTTTGATTATAATGTCAGGGTTGTTTCTGAGGCTGTGGATGGCATTGCGTTCTGCACGACTTAGGTTATGAAGCAAGCAATGTTGTTTTTCCACAATTTCTGCCTGTGCATGTCGGCGGAAGCATTCTATGTATAGGTCCAGACTGTCATTTCGACCCTCAGGAGGGGTCCATATGGAGTTCTTCTTCTTGTGCTGTTGGTGGGAGGGTATTTGTGTATCAGTGTGCTGTTCAGTGTTATCTTGAAAGTATTCTTTGAGTCGGAGATGACGGAAGTAGGCTTCCAGATCACCGCAGAACTGTATCATGCTTGTGGGGATGGCGGGGCAGAAAGAGAATCCCCGAGATAGGACAGACTCTTCTGCCGGGCTGAGTGTGTAGCTGGATAGATTGATGATATTGCTGGGTGAGTTAGGGGTACCACTGTTGTGGCCCCATGTGGCAGGTAGGATTTTAGAGTGGGTCTGGCTCCCAGGCCAAGGGCTGCTGAGAGGACATTCAATGCACTGCAGTCCTAACATTTGATTCTTATACTGAGGACTACCTGACAGACACCTGTGTGACCCAGCAGTAGCTACACAATGAGTGAGGAAAAAGGTGTGTAAAATAAGACAGAGGGGATGCACCACAGTATTGGTTGTCTGCAGCATTATTCAGAAGGAGTGGCTTTGAAAGCTATGATGGGAATTCAGCTCCTCAGCACAGTGAAAACTAGGCATGTCGCTTAGTAGTCACTGATGCTGACAGCATCACTCTTCAATCCTCCCTGTTGCCCAGACTGATCAATATCAATAGCTCCTTCTAGTCTGTCATCTCATTCTTCAAAGAAGAGTGAAGGAAAACACCCTGTGAATGTGCAAGGTGACATTCTAGAATAGTGTGGAGAGGCACAATCATGGATATGATTTGCATTGTAATTGTTACATGACAGTAAGGGTATGTCTACACTACGAAATTAGGTTGAATTTATAGAAGTCGGTTTTTTAGAAATCGTTTTTATATATTCGAGTGTGTGTGTCCCCACAGAAAATGCTCTAAGTGCATTAAGTGCATTAACTCGGCGGAGTGCTTCCACAGTACCGAGGCTAGCATCAACTTCCGGAGTGTTGCACTGTGGGTAGCTATCCCACAGTTCCCGCAGTCTCCGCTGCCCATTGGAATTCTGGGTTGAGATCCCTATGCCTGATGGGGCTAAAACATTGTCGCGGGTGGTTTTGGGTACATATCGTCAGGCCCCCGTTCCCTCCCTCCCTCCGTGAAAGCAGCAGCAGACAATCGTTTCACGCCTTTTTTCCTGAGTTACCTGTGCAGACGCCATACCACGGCAAGCATGGAGCCCGCTCAGGTAACCGTCACCGTATGTCTCCTGGGTGCTGGCAGACGTGGTACTGCATTGCTACACAGCAGCAGCAACCCCTTTCCTTGTGGCAGCAGACGGTACAGTAGGACTGGTAGCCGTCATCGTCATGTCCGAGGTAGACATGGGGCAGACATGGGTGCAGGGACTACATTAGAAGTGACTTGACCAGGTCATTCTCTTTAGTCCTGCAGTCAGTCCTATTGAACCATCTTATGGTGAGCAGGCAGGTGATACGGATTGCTAGCAGTCCTATTGTACCATCTTCTGCCGGGCAGGCAAGAGATGAGGATGGCTAGCAGTCCTATTGCACCATCTTCTGCCGAGCAGCCATGAAATGTGGATGGCTTGCAGTCCTTCTGCACCGTCTGCTGCCAGCCAAAGATGTAAAAGATAAATGGAGTGGATCAAAACAAGAAATAGACCAGATTTGCTTCCCCCCCGTCTAGGGGACTCATTCCTCTAGGTCACACTGCAGTCACTCACAGAGAAGGTGCAGCGAGGTAAATCTAGCCATGTATCAATCAGAGGCCAGACCAACCTGCTTGTTCCAATAAGAACAATTAGTTAAGTGCACTATTTCTTATTGGAACCCTCCGTGAAGTCCTGCCTGAAATACTCCTTGATGTAAAGCCACCCCCTTTCTTGATTTTAATTCCCTGTAAGCCAACCCTGTAAGCCATGTCGTCAGTCGCCCCTCCCTCCGTCAGAGCAACGGCAGACAATCGTTCTGCGCCTTTTTTCCTGTGTGGACGCCATACCAAGGCAAGCATGGAGGCCGCTCAGCTCACTTTGGCAATTAGGAGCACATTATCCAGCAGTATATGCAGCACCAGAACCTGGCAGAGCGATACCGGGCAAGGAGGCGACGTCAGCGCAGTCACGTGAGTGATGAGGACATGGACACAGATTTCTCTGAAAGCATGAGCCCTGCCAATGCATGCATCATGGTGCTAATGGGGCAGGTTCATGCGGTGGAACGCCGATTCTGGGCTCGGGAAACAAGCACAGACTGGTGGGACCGCATAGTGTTGCAGGTCTGGGACAATTCCCAGTGGCTGCGAAACTTTCACATGCGTAAGGGCATTTTCATGGAACTTTGTGACTTGCTTTCCCCTGCCCTGAAGCGCATGAATACCAAGATGAGAGCAGCCCTCACAGTTGAGAAGCGAGTGGCGATAGCCCTGTGGAAGCTTGCAACGCCAGACAGCTACCTGTCAGTCGGGAATCAATTTGGAGTGGGCAAATCTACTGTGGGGGCTGCTGTGATGCAAGTAGCCAAAGCAATCAAAGATCTGCTGATATCAAGGGTAGTGACCCTGGGAAATGTGCAGGTCATACTGAATTGCTTTGCTGCAATGGGATTCCCTAACTGTGGTGGGGCCATAGACGGAACCCATATCCCTAACTTGGCACCGGAGCACTAAGCCGGCGAGTACATAAACCGCAAGGGGTACTTTTCAATAGTGCTGCAAGCTCTGGTGGATCACAAGGGACGTTTCACCAACATCAACGTGGGATGGCCGGGAAAGGTACATGACGCTCGCATCTTCAGGAACTCTGGTCTGTTTCAAAAGTTGCAAGAAGGGACTTTATTCCCAGACCAGAAAATAACTGTTGGGGATGTTGAAATGCCTATAGTTATCCTTGGGGACCCAGCCTACCCCTTAATGCCATGGCTCATGAAGCCGTACACAGGCAGCCTGGACAATAGTCAGGAGCTGTTCAACTACAGGCTGAGCAAGTGCAGAATGGTGGTAGAATGTGCATTTGGACATTTAAAGGTGCGCTGGCGCAGTTTACTGACTCGCTTAGACCTCAGTGAAACCAATATTCCCACTGTTATTACCGCTTGCTGTGCACTCCACAATATCTGTGAGAGTAAGGGAGAGACGTTTATGGCGGGGTGGGAGGTTGAGGCAAATCGCCTGGCTGCTGGTTACGCGCAGCCAGACACCAGGGCGGTTAGAAGAGCACAGGAGGGCGCGGTACGCATCAGAGAAGCTTTGAAAACCAGTTTCATGACTGGACAGGCTACGGTGTGAAAGTTCTGTTTGTTTCTCCTTGATGAAACCCCCCGCCCCTTGGTTCACTCTACATCCCTGTAAGCTAACCACCCTCCTCTCCTCCCTTCGATCACCGCTTGCAGAGGCAATAAAGTCATTGTTGCTTCACATTCATGCATTCTTTATTCATTCATCACACGAATAGGGGGATGACTACCAAGGTAACCCAGGAGGGGTGGTAGAGGAGGGAAGGACAAGGCCACACAGCACTTTAAAAGTTACAACTTTAAAATTTATTAAATACCAGCCTTCTGTTTTTTGGGCAATCCTCTGTGGTGGAGTGGCTGGTTGGCCGGAGGCCCCCCCACTGCATTCTTGGGCGTCTGGGTGAGGAGGCTAGGGAACTTGGGGAGGAGGGTGGTTGGTTACACAGGGGCTGTAGTGGCAGTCTGTGCTCCAGCTGCCTTTGCTGCAGCTCAACCATACACTGGAGCATATTGGTTTGATCCTCCAGCAGCCTCAGCATTGAATCCTGCCTCCTCTCATCATGCTGCCACCACATTTGAGCTTCAGCCCTGTCTTCAGCCCGCCACTTACTCTCTTCAGCCTGTCACCTCTCCTCCCGGTCATTTTGTGCTTTCCTGCACTCTGACATTATTTGCCTCCACGCATTTGTCTGTGCTCTGTCAGTGTGGGAGGACAGCATGAGCTCAGAGAACATTTCATCACAAGTGCATTTTTTTTTCTTTCTAATCTTCACTAGCCTCTGGGAAGGAGAAGATCCTATGATCATTGAAACACATGCAGCTGGTGGAGAAAAAAAAGGGACAGCGGTATTTTAAAAGACACATTTTATAAAACAATGGCTACACCCTTTCAGGGTAAACCTTGCTGTTAACATTACATACACAGCACATGTGCTTTCATTACAAGGTTGCATTTTGCCTCCCCCCACCACGTGGCTACCCCCTCAACCCTCCCCTCTCCCCATGGCTAACCGCGGGGAACATTTCTGTTCAGCCACAGGCAAACAGCCCAGCAGGAACGGGCACCTCTGAGTGTCCCCTGAAGAAAAGCAGTCTATTTCAACCAGGTGCCCATGAATGATATCTCACTCTCCTGAGGATAACACAGAGAGATAAAGAACGGATGTTGTTTGAACGCCAGCAAACATACACTGCAATGCTTTGTTGTACAATGATTCCCGAGTACGTGCTACTGGCCTGGAGTGGTAAAGTGTCCTACCATGGAGGACTCAATAAGGCTGCCCTCCCCAGAAACCTTTTGCAAAGGCTTTGGGAGTACATCCAGGAGAGCCGCGAATGCCAGGGCAAATTAATCCTTTCACATGCTTGCTTTTAAACCATGTATAGTATTTTAAAAGGTACACTCACCAGAGGTCCCTTCTCCACCTGCCGGGTCTGGGAGGCAACCTTGGGTGGGTTCGGGGGGTACTGGCTCCAGGTCCAGGGTGAGAAACAGTTCCTGGCTGTTGGGAAAACCGGTTTCTCCGCTTGCTTGCTGTGAGCTATCATCTTCTTCGTCCCCAAAACCTGCTTCCGTGTTGCCTCCATCTCCATTGAAGGAGTCAAACAACATGGCTGGGGTAGTGGTGGCTGAACCCCCTAAAATGGCATGCAGCTCATCATAGAAGCGGCATGTTTGGGGCTCTGACCCGGAGCGGCCGTTCACCTCTCTGGTTTTCTGGTAGGCTTGCCTCAGTTTCTTAAGTTTCATGCGGCATTGCTTTGGGTCCCTGTTATGGCCTCTGTCCTTCATGCCCGGGGAGATTTTGACAAAGGTTTTGGCATTTCAAAAACTGGAACAGAGTTCCAGCGATCCATACAGCGATCAGATCCCGTACCTCCTGTTCAGTCCATGCTGGAGCTCTTTTGCGATTCTGGGACTCCAACATGGTCACCTCTGCTGATGAGCTCTGCATGGTCACCTGCAGCCTGCCACGCTGGCCAAACAGGAAATGAGATTCAAAAGTTCGTGGGCCTTTTCCTGTCTACCTGGCCAGTGCATCTGAGTTGAGAGTGCTGTCCAGAGTGGTCACAATGGAGCACTCTGGGATAGCTCCCGGAGGCCAATACCATCGAATTGTGTCCACAGTACCCCAAATTCAACCCGGCAAGGCCGATTTAAGCGCTAATCCACTTGTCAGGGGTGGAGTAAGGAAATTGATTTTAAGAGCCCTTTAAGTCGAAAAAAAGGGCTTCATCGTGTGGACGGGTGCAGGTTTACATCAATTTAACGCTGCTAAATTCGACCTAACATCCTAGTGTAGACCAGGGCTAAGTCAATGAAGTTGCACCTACTTGCACCAGGTCTGAACTTGGACCATGATGCTGTTACAGTAGTGCATATATGTAGTCTATAACATGGAATTCTGTGACACAAAATACAATAGAGTCATGAACACCAGAGTTACAAACTGACCAGTCAACCACACACACCTCATTCGAAACCAGAAGTATGTAATCAGGCAGCAGCAGAGACGAAAAAAAAAAAAAAGCAAATACAGCACAGTACTTTGTTAAACGTAAACTATTAAAAGAAAAAAGGAAAGGCTGTTTTTTTCTTCTGCATAGTAAAGTTTCAAAGCTGTATTAAGTCAATGTTCAGTTGTAAACTTCTGAAAGAACAGCCATAACGGTTTGTGTACAAGATAAATTGGGAGTCAGAGTAAAATAAGTTAAATTTTGTATCAAATTAAATAAACATGCAATACTGTAGTGATTGTACTGGACTTGACTTAGGGTGGAGATCTTTCAGTAGACAGTGCTGCTTTACTCCAGGATCCCTGCCTTATAGTGGAGGTCAAATGGGGTGCATAGGAAATGGGGCCTCCCTTGATCTTGATCCACACAAATTACATATGTACTTTGCCATTGAGGCTATGAAATTAATGTAGCATCTCTTTTGAGTGTAATGACTAATATTCCTTATTCCTTTGATCTGTTTGGGCAAGCTTATGCTGCATACAGCAAAGTTTTCTTCACGCAGGAAGCTGGAAGCAGAAGAAAGACAGGTTGCAGAGCAAGGTTAAGGGAAACAACCTCTTCCAACAGAATGACCATGCAAGCAGTCAACAAAAGGTCTATGCTCTAAGCTGGGCACCACAGAGGAACAAACAAAACCCCTGCTCCTCTAGTCCATTCAGAGGCCTTATTGACCTCTCAGGGGACCAGGTGAGGCTTTCCCACTCACTGGGAGTTCAAACAATTTTTAACTCAAAGGAAAGAAACCCCTATTTTGTGCTGGTTCTAAGGCTTCCCCTCAGCTCAGGGAAACATGGACAGTCTTTGTCACTCCCTAAAGGGGAAAACAGTCTATAGAATTGGGGTCCCTTTCCCAAGGTAACCCCTTGTCTCACTAGCTATCTGCAGTGAACCCAGCCAGATTCCTCTGATCCTCAAAAGAGATTTTTCCCTGGCAGAGCAGCACCATTGCCCCTTCTCTCTCCTCCACATGGGTAGCAACTCAGCACTAGTTCATTCCAGGCTTACAGGAGACAGAAATTCTTTACCAGGGATAGCTGCAGTCTGAAGGCTGCTTCCATTTCTTGTTCCCCTCCTGACTCCTTTCTCCAGGCTTGGTAGTGTTGCTGGTGCTGTGCAACAGAGAGCCCTGAAAACAGCCCCCAACTCATTGTGGAGTTTGGGCACCTTCTCACGCACTAGTTATCTTTATTCCTTTGCAAATCTTTTCTAAATATTAGAGAATCAGATCTGTCTTTCCAATGAATAATTAGGCCTGCTGCTGGATGGTGTACACTAGATGTTAGGTAGGTTTCCCGTTAATAAGACAAGGACTGGAGAAGTGACACTTTACAAGTTACTAGCATTGCTACTAATTGCAGCATCAAACTAAATGGTTGGGGTTTTTTTAAGATGAAAATCTGGAGGCAGATTTCTAGCCCACAGAACTAAGCATCTGACCTGGCCCATTAACTGAGGTGGTGGCTGGGAACAGCAGAAAAAGAGCAATGAAAAGGAATGAGTCTTGAGTGTGCAGATTATTTTCCAGTAGTCTGCACCTCCATCTTGTGTGATGAATAGGTCAGACCCAGTACATCATCATGCTGCAAAGGTTCACTTTCGCACTAGCTGAAAGACCAATGTTGGAGTCTTGCCATGGCCAAGCTTTGGTAGCTCAAGTCAAAGGGAAGACCGGCCACCTATCATGAGGGCAGGTCAAACTAAATTAGACAGCTTCAGCAGTTCAAAAAGTATTGCCTGTATCTCTCCTGAGGTGAGGCTGGTATAAATTCAAGTCAGCCCTTAATACTGCCAGCTGAATTCCAACACCTGCTCCAGGCCCAGCAGTCACATTAAGTTGTAAAGAAAAGGCTCTCTCTTTGCTGCCTTGTCTGGCAGTTTAAAAAAAACAAAACAAACAAACATACAGAGCCACTCTGCATGTGTTGCTTCTGCTGAGTTTTACAGAGCATGTTTACATACACACTCTGGCATAGTCCTGCCCTTAATTCTGGTGAGCCACACAGGTTTGGGGAGTGGAGAGTGCCAGCTTCTGATCCCAGAGTCCGTCTGTCAGTGCACAGAAGGATGGTTCATTGTGTCTGGGAAGACACTTGTGACTTTTGCTCCAAAAAGAACAGCATACACTCCTTGGAGTAGCTATGGATGAACTCAGGGAATGGCAGTATAGCTACAGCAAGTGAGATCCCGACCACATACCCGCTTGGCATGTTAGTGCTAGGTTGGAGGATGGGCCTTCCTGTTCTGCTGATGTGTGGGGGTTGGGGATGAAGAGGTTCCCTATCCCAGCATTGCTCATGATTTTGTCATGAGACTCATGATAATTATTGTTTTCCTTAAAGCCCCAGCTCCCAGAGTAAAGTAGATATGTGATGATTTCATCCTTCATTCTTAAAGAAAAAGCAAGTTTCTAGCCCTCGTGGCTGTGAAGAAAACTTCAAAATGTGACCCCAGTGCACCCTAAAGGCTCAAAAGGCAAATAAAAAGAACACCAAATCTATTATTTGTACATAATCTTGTGATTTTAAAGCCAATCTCATGGTTTTTGGTGAACCTGACCCATGATTTCTGAACATGAGTTTGGCAATATTGCTACCCTCACTTCCCCATCTAGCATTTCCACAGCAGATGGTAGGCTTTTCAGCTGTGCTAGCAACAACCACGTTTATCACAGATAAGAACCTACACTTAATACCATGTTTGTCGTGTCGTAATATATACTAAAACCTGAAGGGAGTCTCTAGCAGAGCTTTAAAACCGTACCAACTAGCTGTGATGTTTGAAAGTTATGGGAAACAGAGGAGGTACCATTGGGGAAAAACAGTGATAAAACAGTAACAATCTTGAAAAGAAATGTGATCGTGGCCAGACCCTCTGGTCTCCCCTTAATACTTCTACCCCTAAACAAACAATCAGGGACATGCCCCTCAGATATAGGGCTCTGCAGAAAAGCTCATACAGCTCTCTGTGTGTTTACTTCTTTTTTACAAGTTGCACACATAAGGCCCAGTCGTATCTCCCCCAGCCTACCTGGCTCCTCTCCATTTCCTCCCTAAAGCAGACCCTGGACCTCACAGAGGGACCTGGGAAGATGGTGCCACAGAGTCACCTAAGCTCCCATTCTTCAGTTCTGTGCATGGAGGACTACTGAAGGTGCAGTTCATCTGGCCCCTTGTTTGGTACAGATGAATCTTTGATGATCTAACACTCAATCAATGTTATCAGAGAGAGGAATTATTAGGCTACTACAGTAAGTTATGTAGAAACTAGGACTAATTAGAGGAAATTAAGAAGTGGATGTGACGTTCCCCTGGTGTTATCTGGACCAGTGATCTGTTAGGTCACTCCAATCCTCGACTCTGGGAGCCAGCCTTACCCTGCTCTGCTGTGAGAACCCCCCACTCCTGGGCTGTTCACGCACAGCCTCTGGCACGTAAGCTGCTCCCGGTTACATGAGTGAGCACTTTTGGCCAGCCGCTGCTTGGATTGTGCAACCGAATGACACTAGCCAGTATCTGCAGTCCCAGAGACAACTCTAGGAACCTCCGTCTTGCAGTGTCCAGTTATGCCCGCTGGATGCTGCAAGCTTATATGAGTTCATCAATTTAACAAAGAAATTGATATGTACCAGGCTTGTTATCCCAAGGGGAGTCTCTGACATGCTTCAAACCAAAGGTACTGCTTCAGGTAGAATAAACAAATTTATTAACTACAAAAGATAGATTTTAAATGATTATAAGTCAAAGCACAACAAGTCAGATTTGGTCAAATGAAATAAAAGCAAAACACATTCTAAGCTGATCTTAACATTTTCCGTGCCCTTACAAACCTACTTGCTTCTTACCACAAGCTGGCTGGTTGCCCTTCAGCCAGGCTCTCCCCTTTGATCAGTGCTTCAGTCGCTTGGTGATGGTGTCTGTAGATGGAGGTGGAAGAGAGAGAGCATGGTAAAGGTCTCTCCCTTTTATCATGTTCTTTCTTCCCTCTTGGCTTTGCCCCCCCCCTTCAGAGTCAGGTGAGCATTACCTCATTGTAGTCCCAAACTGACCAAGGGAAGGGGGGTCACTCACTCCAGAGTCCAACAGATCCTTTGTTGCTGCCTAGGCTAGTGTCCTTTGTTCCTGTGACGCTGGGCTGGGTTTGTTCCATACATGCTCTGATGAGGTGTGAACTGCCCCTCTGCTCCTGGAGAGTTTTGCCTGGGCCTCTGCTCCTGGGGAGTTTTTGCCTGGGCTTGTTTTAAGCCATGAGGACACATTTTCAGCCTCATAACTATATACATAAAATTACAACCTATAACATTACTATAATAACAATGCTCAGTGCATCATGAGCCTCCTGACATAGAATCATAGAATATCAGGGTTGGAAGAGACCTCAGGAGATCATCTAGTCCAACCCCCTGCTCAAAGGAGGACCAATCCCCAATTTTTGCCCCAGATCCCTAAATGGCCCCCTCAAGGATTGAACTCACAACCCTGGGTTTAAGCAGGCCAATGCTCAAACCACTGAGCTATCCCTCCCCCAACAAACTTTGCATTGGATACCACACAATCATATTATAAGGATGAACATGGGGGTGCAGGGTGTTCCCCCGAGGTACAGAGTGTCACAGTGGAATATCAGGAAAAGTGTCCTAATAGTGAGATCTATATGGCTGGGGTATGGTATCCCTGGTGAAGTGATGGAAGACCTATTGCTTGGGACTCCTAGCCAGGACAAAGCACCAATACTTGTGCAATGGGGAATAATCTTGCATTTGAAGGAGCTGGACTAGTTAACCAAATACATCTCTAACATCTGATTTTAAAACTGTTCTTCACTTCCTTCCTTGCCTTAAGAGTGGACTCCTTGGATGGGGTCCAGCTCCATTATCCAAATTGTTTTTTGTCAAGGCAACTCCTAGAAAAGTTGCCTTGACATTTTGGTGCAAATTTCACTATACATTAGTAGATACAGAAGCTAAAAATATGGGGTGGAATCCTGCCTCAGTTGAAGTCAATAGGAGTTTTGCCATTAACTTCAAGGAGACCAGGATTTCCACCCTGGGTTCCTGGTGCACCATGAGTTCCTCCACATGCATGTTGTCTATAGATTTGAGAAAAGTGTTGTTATTCCAGCTGTTCCATTTTTCTGTACGTTTCATTCAGACATCTGTACTTGGATGATAATGCAAGACTGATTGAAGCTTTTGCACAACATCAAACCTTGACAAAGATCTTTACATATGTGTGGAAAGAGTTCTAGGACATTGTTTAATTGTTCACCATCAACATTTGTTCACCTAATGCCAGTTAAATGCACCAATAACATCCTAAATTCTCTGATTACAATTAAAAAGCATCTTCTATTACTCTTATGACTATGAGTCCAGCAACAGCTATAACAAGTGGAAGGAAAATGTCATGTCAGATCCAACAAACAGGTGAGCTTGTAGAGCCATGCACCTTCTTTGGATCTGTGTCAGCAGCTGCTGCTTTTTCATTAGTCAAAGGCAAAATCCTCACCAAATCCATAACACTGTTCCTACAACAATGTCAATAATTAACATTAATCTCTGCAACTTTGTCTCTCATGATGAAGTCTAGAATTACAGTATTTACAAGTAGGACAGTCTAGTTAACAGTGAAAATTATTTTTTAACTTTTTATTGTCCAATATCTTTTTTTGGCACATCAAAATCAGTCTAATAAAACATACATTAATGCAAGGATTCCTGATTGTTATTTGTATACTCACTGACAGGTCTAATCAAAATGTCAAGGTCCATGCAGTTGAGTTCATTCTCCTTCTCCAGGTTTATATCATGGAATAAGGAATATAGCTGAAATACAGTCTATCACAGTACCATGATGAGTTCAGTTAAGTAACTGCTTTTACTTAGGACTTTCCAGTTACATTTCTATCTCAGGCGTCACACTGTGTTGTGTTTTTAACTGTGTCAGCTCTGGAGAGAAGAGACAGAACTCCGCAGTACTGAATACAGAGGGGATTTTTTAAGAGGCTGCTGACCCTGCAGCTTTCCTGGGCTCTTTACCTCTCAGACGGACTACCACAGAGTGTCTCCCTGCGTCTTGGCCTAGATTTCACAGTAACGGAATGGACTGACGACAACACATCCATCTTTTGTTTAAACTAGTGTTTTAACAAACATTGGTTCTCAGCCTATGGGGAGCGAACCCCATCACAACCCCCATCTCTTACTTTATTGCTAGAAAGAAGTGGGTCCTGAAAGCTTTTTCTGTTTTATCATGGATCAATGTACAGAACAGGTCAAGAACCGCTGGTTTAAAACTCTTGAATACTCTGTACTCTAACTGGAAATGTATATGACAAACAGTTTTATTCCTTTTCAAATGTGAAAACAGTAGCGGCACCCTACGACAATATAATATAATTGGTTTTTTAAAGTGCAGATTGGAATAAAACATTTTAATTGACCCATAACAATTTTGGGGGGGGGGGGGGGGACATTTCACTTAGTCAGAAAATTTTAATTGTTTTGGTTTTGTTTTGGAATGGAAAAAATTCAAAATAGTGGAATTTCCTGCTAAATGAAATATCTGGTTTCTGCCTGCATCCAGCATAAGGTTTAGATCAGAGGTCCCCAAACTGTGGGGCAAACCCCCTTGCAGGAGTGTCAAGGAATGTTAGGAGAGGCGTGGCTAGGACCCGGACCAGCCCCCACAGGGGCCGTGGAGGGAGAGCCACTCAGCTCCGCTCCTGGCCTTAGTCCCAGCTCCGGCTACTGGGGCCACACCTGGGGCCAGTCCCACACCTGGGGCCAGTGATGAGCTGCCAAAATCTGAAGAACCAGTTCCTTCAGTCGCTCTGGGTCTTCAGTGGCACTGAAGGACCCGCCGGCAAAGTGCCGGCGTAGACCCGGAGTGAGTGAAGGACCCGCCGCCAAAATGCTGCCGAAGACTCGGAGCGCCGCTGGGTGAGTAAAAATTAAAAAGGGATTCTCAGGGGAGCCTCCCCAGCTGAGAGCTCAGGTGGGTTGGACAGGATGGTCCCACGGGCCGGATGTGGCCTGCGGGCCAGAGTTTGCCCACCCCTTTAACAACTGGTTCTAAACCGGCTTCAAAATTTAACAACCAGCTCGTGCAAACTGGCTCCAGCTCATCACTGCCTGGGGCTCTGCTCTTGGCCCCGCTCCTGGTGCCCCAGCTGCCAGTCTCGGCCCCCAGCCAAGGCTCCCACAGCTGTGGCACCAGCCTCAGCCCCCTTACCTCATCCACGTCCCCCCCCTCCAGCTCTGGGGGGGGGCACAGAGAGGGGTAAGGGGGGGCACAAGGTAAAAAGTTTGGGGACCACTGGTCTAGATGTAATCTCTCAGGTCCTCTGGCCCTGCATCTTCCTGCTCTGGCTACCACTGGCTGCTGCCAGCAACAGGGTGGATCTCAGCCCTTTCCTCCACAGCCAGGTCCCAGATTGCAGGCTCCTGCCTGCTGTTCCTACTCACGTGCAACCTCTGCCTCACTCTTGTCAGACAGTTGGGTCCCCTACATCCCTTTCCTGTACTGGAGGGATTATGGAACCCTCTGCTGGGTGGATGCTGCACCAAGGATTAACACAAGGCCCAGTAATGAGCAGGGTTCCTAGAACTCCATTTGCCATGGAAACATGCATAATTTTTATTTTTATAGAGAATCTTTAATTTTTACATTTTGTGAAAAGATAAAAACATATATTTAATAAATTAACTGAAAGTACTAGTGTCACTTATTCAATGTGTGCAACCTCCGCCTCTTGTGGTTGATTTTTGAATGCACTTTAAATTTACTAGCTAAATATACTCCAATAAACTGTTTCCAGTGTACAGAGGTTACTCAGTGGTGAATAAAGGTTCATGTTTTAATGCATCTCAAATTTCACTTCAGCCTCTAGATGTGAGTAATTAAAGTTATGAAAAGATGCTGAAAACTTTAAAAATCACCCCAAATCCCATGTCACTGATTTTGGCAAGGACAAATTTCACATTGACGGTAATGTGTTGTGCAGTTCTGTATGCAGCGAGGCTGTAGATTACTTTCAAAGGCAGACAATTGTATAACACATGGAAAGTGCTAAACATAAACTAAATGAAAAGAAACAAAAATTGTTAAGGTTCCTTCCCTACTCTGAACTTTAGGGTACAGATGTGGGGACCTGCATGAAAGACCCCCTAAGCTTATTCTTACCAGCTTAGGTTAAAAACTTCCCCAAGGTACAAACTTTGCCTTGTCCTTGAACAGTATGCTGCCACCACCAAGCCTTTTAAACAAAGAACAGGGAAAGAGACCACTTGGAGACGTCTTCCCCCAAAATATCCCCCCCCCATGCCCTACACCCCTTTCCTGGGGAAGGCTTGATAATAATCCTTACCAATTGGTACAAGTGAACACAGACCCAAACCCTTGGATCTTAAGAACAATGAAAAATCAATCAGGTTCTTAAAAGAAGAATTTTAATTAAAGAAAAGGTAAAAGAATCACCTCTGTAAAATCAGGATGGTAAATACCTTACAGGGTAATCAGATTCAAAACATAGAGAATCCCTCTAGGCAAAACCTTAAGTTACAAAAAGACACAAAAACAGGAATATAATTCCCTCCACCGCAGCTTATTTTACCAGCCATTAAACAAAGAAAATCTAACTCATTTTGTAGCTAGATTACTTACTAATTTAACAGGAGTTGGAAGGCTTGCATTTCTGATCTGTTCCTGGCAAAAGCATCACACAGATAGACGAACCCTTTGTTCCGCCCCCTCCAGATTTGAAAGTATCTTGTTTCCTCATTGGTCATTTTGGGTCAGGTGCCAGTGAGGTTACCTTCGCTTTTTAACCCTTTACAGGTGAAAAGGTCTTGCCTCTGGGCAGGAGGGATTTTATAGCACAGTATACAGAGAGGTGGTTACCCTTCCCTTTATATTTATGACAAAAACAAAAGGCTTTGAACTTTCTTAAAAATTGTAAATATATCAATAAAATATTGTGTTCAATACTTATATGTATTGTGGCTAGGGAGATTAAAGTTCAGCATTTCATCTTCCTTGTTGACTATCGTAGATTTTTTTTAAAATCAGAGATTTTTGGCTTTTTTATGACAGAAAACGAGGATCCTGGTAATGAACTAGCAGCTTCCTTACATTACACTAAACAACCCACCTGCTGAAGCTGCTGGTACTTCTAGTTAGAGTTTTAGTTAACTTTGGATTCTTAAAGTTATTTAAAGTGCAGTTAGTCACAAAAATGATGGTGTAAAAAAACCTGCCCCTTCTCAGTCATGCAAATCTGTATTCTGAGACATCTGCTGTTTTTTCTATTACATTAAATGTTATTAGAATAAGTTAATTGATTTTGAGGCCAGAATGCCTTGTGAAACACAGGCTATACAATTTCACCAAGTAGTTTCTTCATCAACCTAAAACTTCTGGTTGAGATACAGGATGGCTTTTAGAAAGATATCCAGTCTTGATTCTAAGACTTGAAATGATGCAGAATCCACCACCATCTCTAGGTAAATTGTTCCAATAGTTACTCTCACTCTATAAAATGTGCACCTTATTTCTTGTCTGAATTTCACAAGTTTCTGCTTTCAACGGCTGAATCTCAAGCCCTTTTATGCTAGATTAAAGAGTTCTCTATTATCAGAAATCTTCTCCCATTGTAGATTCTCATTGACCATGATCAAGTCACCCCTTAACCATCTCTTTGTTAAATTGAATAGAATTGAGCTTCGTTAGTCTCTCACTGTAAGTCAGGTTTTCCAGATGTCAAATCATTCTTGTTGCTCTTTTCTGAACACTTCTTAATTTGTCAACATTCTTTTTAAAGCGTGACTCCTTCTTTTGTGGTGGACATTGGACTTTTATATCTTCTTGGACTCTGTTAGGGGATGAATGACCAGATTCTGGAAGGGGATGAATTCATCTGGTGACCTGGCTGGAGGGTAGAGTTGCTATCTACTGGAAAGGAGATCACCACTGTACTGGAGTGACCTTGGGCAGGGAATGCTAGAGATGAGAGAATGAAGATTCAGGTACCAAATCACTATGCAGCACCCCTGGTAAGTGCTGCCTATCACAATGTTATAAAAATATATAGTGGATCAGTGTAATGCAGGGAAGTTTGTCATTCTTCGAGAATTCCTCATTGGTAATACATTTCCAGAGGGAAAAATATGCTGGTAACTTTAAGTTCATAGCTCCTGAATTTCTGATGAATCTTTGGCAGCAACAATTCACAGTCAAAAAAACATATGTAACCATGGAATCATTGGCAATCCTATTTATCTACCAGGCAGCCTACTGGATTTAGCCAACTATGACTCAATGGGGGTGTGAAGGCTTTCAGGTACCTCTAAAAGGATCTCCGATACTACAGTGACAGGGGACCTTATAAATGACTAGCTAGATAGAAAATGGGGTGGAGGGGGGGGGTGCTTCCCTTCCCCATCCTCCCATGAAATACATCTCACCTTTTCACATTGGTGTGCACTTGTACAGCATAGGCACAAAGGAGGGGGTAAAAGGATACCACAAAGGGCAGCTAAAAATGGTGAATACAAAGTGGTGTTTCATCTACTAAGAGTCAGATGCAGAGTCCTTCTCCTTACTCACTTTGTTTCACTTCCTACTCTGGTAAACTGCCATTGATGTCTCTGGGAATTTTGCCTGAATTAAATAAAAACAGAGTAAGGACCTGAGGATTTGGCCATGAAGCAGCGAAAGGATGGGGAAAATGTGCTATCAGTGCTGCATAAAACTGAGCTGACACTTTAAAATCAGGAGGTTCGTTCCGGAGCCATAGAATTAGTGGACAGATTTTTTTCCTTCTGCAGAAATAATGCCAAGCCACATTCATGTTATTGACAAGAACAACATTATTGCGCTAGAATGAAATTTGTGTTGTATATGGCTGTGCATGTTTGGGAAGAAGGCACGTGAAAGGAAAGGATGCAGAGGATTGTGGTGAGCAGGCAATCGTGGGACAGTGGCAGGAGGAGGTCAGAGCAAACAACTAATCAGCAGAACGTAGGTGTAAACAGAGTCTGAATGAGTTCTCCTCTGACATCTAGTGATGAGCTGGGGAAGATGACTTCAGGAACTGACCTTGTTTGTTTAGACACACCCACTCTGCCTAGGTGCGCAGCATGATGGAGCTGCTTTCCCTGAATGACCACTTTTGGTGGATGTTGGATTGCAAGTCACTTTGTTATTGGGTGCAGGGGTAGTAAAGTGTTGTTATCCTTGTGTGGATCAAGGGAAGCAGAACTGTGCTTGGCATGCCCTAATTAAAGGGGTTCACCCCCAACTGAACTGCACTTGCTAAGCAGGAGGAGATGTCCAGTGGAGATAGGAAAGGGCAGGGACAGGTGTTTGTACCTGAGTGAGTTCTACCCAAGGGTTCTAGACACCATTTGATCCTCTCTACTGTGTAGTGACAGAGCTAAGCTCAATTGAGAGGCTTGTGTTGCAGACTGATAGGGCTAAGCATTAGCTCTGCTATGGGACAGTGTTTTTGGTGAAGGGCTGCCCAGCCTGCAGTAGCAGTGAAGCTTCCCCACTAACAGCTGAAATTACTGAGAACTGAAAGCTGTATTAAGTGGTGGGACCTCAAGACATCCCAGAGGTTGCAGTAGAATGGCCAAATGGTGTAGCCAGTGGGAAGGGGAGTGGCTGACGTCAGAGCGAGTGGCCAGTGGAGCGAATGGCCGGGCAATTGGCTGGCAGAGTGAGCAGCCAGCCGTGGAGCAGGCAGCAAGGTGAGTGGCTGACCAGTGGAGTGAGCTAGGTGCTTCATTTCCCCCACCTCCGCCAGGGTATGAGGTGACCTTATGCGAACGCACCTCTGGGTCTTCACTGACCAAGGACAACAACTGTGAGAGGAGTGAAGTGAAGGGAGAGGGGAGGGGCACGTTGAAGGAACTTGTTTGTTGGAGTTTCTCATCTCAAGGTGAAAACCTGTGGCAAAGAATACTGCCCAGTGTAATCTGAGATGGGTGTTCTGTTCATATGCTTCTGAATCATGCTTGTGGCATTTTCTCAAATTAATGCCAGGTTACTTTTGCCTATTTATTAAGGGTTTCTTTTCTACACACAGACTCCGTACTTGCATGAGAAGTATTGCCTCTTAGAGGCGCCAAGGGGTGGTGTGTTGTTTTCCCAGATTACGGGGTGGGGGCTTGAGCTGGTTCTGTGTGTATTGTTAGAAAGGAACCCCTAGATATTGAACCCAGCCCTTGTTGCTGCTGACTCCACCTGGCAGAAGAGTTAGATAAAAAACATGCAAAGTTCAAGGCATGGAATACAGGCTCTGTTGTGGTCACTGTGGTCAAGGAAAAGGAAGCTGGGCAGCAGCTCCTGCTGCCTGGGAAAGCGTTTGAGGGTATGGGTCAGCCAGGAGATGTGTATTGCTCTTCCTCCAGCCTATGTGGCTTGAAGAGTGGGGAGCTGCCAGGGACATCTAGTGGCCCCTTGAACAACAGTCCTCTTTACTCCTGCCCCTCTTCATTTTGTGTTCCTGATTTTGGTGGTTTAAATTTTGTCCTCAGCCTAATGATTGTTGGGATTGTTTCCTCTGAGACCTGTTTTCACTCAGCTTCTCAAGAACTCAGTTCAACTTCAGTCTTTGTTACTTAGGTATTTTTACTTGGCATACAGCAGAGCTATGTGGAATTGATTAGACTCAAATGCGGGGGGAGGGGGGGCATGGATGCAGGGTACATCACAGCTCCAAAGTTAGACACCCCCCCCTTTTTATATACATTACACATCTTATTGCATTTCCTGTACATTGCATCATACATGCTTGGCTTGGTTATTTGCAGGAACCAATCCCTGTACAACATGCACTGTCCCTGGTTCAACTTCCTCTTTACCTCATTTCTAACTTATTTTGTCCCTTATCATCTAGTTCATAGTAAATAGTTCCCTAGGCGTTCTCCCTCTTATCTTAGTTGGCTCAGAAATTTTGTCATCTTAGCCTACTGGTCTATTTACTTATCTTCTGTTTTCAACCTGATAATTCAAGTGTCCCTAATTCTTATCTTCCAAGGAAAAAACAAAAAAAACAAAAGCCTCCCTCCATGTGTTAATTACTCATGTTGGGCCAGGCCTCAGCTACATTCCCCTGCTTCTGTCTTTTTTATATGAGTATTCATTTCATTTGCATCATATTCCTGTCTTTGTGCTTTTTTTAAAGTTTATTACCCAGCAGCAGATTTCCAAGACCACAGTTGTGATAATCATTTTAACCAGGCTTAAAGTATGAACTGGTGTTCAAGATCACCTCCTCTTGTACAGACTAACAGGGTTGTCTCCACTGCCTGAACAATATTATCCCCAATTGCTTGTTGCTCAGCTGTTAGTTTGGCAAAGGGCACTGTAACAGGGTGGGACTCACCCTTGCGGTGCCTCTTGCTGGTTCCTGGGAATTAGCTCTGTGTCCAGCTCCAGAGCACCCTTTGCAGGCTAGTGTCCCGCTTGCCGCTGGGCTCGAGTCCCTCCTGGACCCTGGTGCCTTTTTGGGCCAGGGTGCTGCCCCCTGGCAGTACCCCACAGATCTGCATCTCCCCTCCCCAGGGAACCCCCAACCCTCTATCCCCACCTCGCCTCAGTCTATGACCACTGCCAGTCATCAACTAGCCCCCATTCCATGGGGCAGACTGCAGTGTAAATGCCACTCATCACTGGCAAGGGGGGTTTGGACCTGCTATCTTTGCCTACCCCTGGGCTGCCCTCTGCAACCCCAGTACCCTTCTTGGCCTTTAACAAGGCCTGCAGCCTGGGGGGTTTCCAGGCCAGAGCTCCCCAGCTTCTCTGGCCTTCCTCCAGCCCTGCTCCAGTCTAGGTACCCTGCTTAGCTTCTGGGCAGCCAGGCCCTTCTCCCTCAACAGCTAGAGGAAGACTACTGGTCTCTGGCTTCTGGCCCACTGCCCTCTAAAAAGGGCCAGCTGGGCCTTAATTAAGGTGGCCACAGCTGTGGTCAGCTACTCACTCAGCTTCCCCCAGCTGTTCTCACTCCTCTTCTTCGCTGCAGCCCTTTCCAGGGGTGCTTTAACTGCTTCAGGGCCAGAGCAGGGTAACCACCCCACTACAGGCACCAGTTGCTCTATTTTTCTTTGTACCAAATCAGCAGTGTTAATGGACAAGGGAGGTACGGGTACAAAGATTGGTCACCAGTGATTCCCATTTGGTGTTTTCTGTTACATTCTCTTTCGTCTTCACCCTTAGCCATAGGGCATGGGTTCCACTCTGAGTCAGAGAAGTGAGGTTCAGACAAAATTCATGCAGGCTCCCCTGGCATGGTGTTGTCCTCACTGTGAAGTTGTGGTATCTCAGAGCACATGCTATGTCCCAGAGCCATACTGTTACCCCAAAAACAGAATTTGGGGTGCCCCTAGAATAACCTATTGTCCCCTTAATCTGTCCTTCCTAAGGTCTGGGTCTCCAGGGTAGTTAAGGAAACATTTGAAGGACACAGATATAATCTTCTGATAAAATGATTGACACAGGCAGTATTCTTTCCAAAACAAATACTATTTAAGGTAAATAATAATCCCTAATACAGTAATAATCTAGAAATAACTATTAGACACAAATCTCTTATTGCAAGTTAAAGAGCATTCAAACCACAATTGCATACAATTCAAAATATTCTGTTACAGTTGGCCAGTCTGCAACAGATCACTGACAGCAGTTCTTAAATTGTACTTTAAATATGTAAATTACAATTAGCAAAATCTTATGCATTTTTATTAGCCTGCACACATACTACACTACACTATACTTATACCATAATTAAAACTAGCAGACTTATTCTGTCAATTGATTTGTTTGCTGCTGCGTGGTCAGCTCTGGTCAGCTTTCCATTTGCTTTTTCCCTTAGCTCTGCTCTCAATCTCTCCTTCTCAGCAGCTCCTGATCTCTTCTCCCACTCCTCTCCAGCTGACTACTTCCCACTGCCTTTTATACTGTGCCGTCAGCTATCAGACATTCTCTGTGCATACTCAGTGTCAAACATTACCTCGTTCATGGACACAGGCCAACATTCAAACATTCTGCACATGCTCACTGCCATTGTTTACCTCAGAGCCATGATTACCTCATCTGTCCTTACCCACTTGGCTCTCTGCCAATGATCTTTTCCCTACTTTTATACCTCACATGCTCAGCAGTTTGTGACCTTTTAGCCTTGTTACCTTTAGCCTACCTTTACTGCACATGCTCAGCATGTGATCTGCAGCTTCCAGTGGGGGAGCAACTTCTACTTATTCAAGCAAGGGGAGGAGGTGACAGCCCTCTGTGGAGAAAGAAGTGGTTTGGGACTATTTAGTAAAGCTGGACGAGCACAAGTCCATGGGGCCGGATGTGCTGCATTCGAGAGTGCTAAAGGAGTTGGTGGATGCGATTGCAGAGCCATTGGCCATTGTCTTTGAAAACTCATGGCGATCGGGGGGAGGTCCTGGATGACTGGAAAAAGGCTAATGTACTGCCAATCTTTAAAAAAGGGAAGAAGGAGTATCCAGGGAACTACAGGCCAGTCAGCCTCACCTCAGTCCCTGGAAAAATCATGGAGCTGGTCCTCAAGGAATCAATTCTGAAGCACTTAGAGGAGAGGAAAGTGATCAGGAACAATCAGCATGGATTCACCAAGGGCAAGTCATGCCTGACTAATCTAATTGCCTTCTATGACGAGATAACTGGCTCTGTGGATGAGGGGAAAGCAGTGGATGTGTTATTCCTTGACTTTCGCAAAGCTTTTGACATGGTCTCCCACAGTATTCTTGCCAGCAAGTTAAAGACGTATGGGCTGAATGAATGGACTATAAGGTGGATAGAAAGCTGGCTAGATCATTGGGCTCAATGGGTAGTGATCAATGGCTCCATGTCTAGTTAGCAGCTGGTATCAAGTGGAGTGCCCCAAGGGTCGGTCCTGGGGCCGGTTTTGTTCAATATCTTCATTAATGATCTGGAGGATGGCATAGATTGCACCCTCAGCAAGTTTGCAGATGACACTAAACTGGGAGGAGAGGTAGATAGGCTGGAGGGTAGGGATAGGATACAGAGGGCCCTAGACAAATTGGAGGATTGGGCCAAAAGAAATCTGATGAGGTTCAACAAGGACAAGTGCAGAGTCCTGCACTTAGGACAGAAGAATCCCATGCACCGCTGCAGACTAGGGACCGAATGGCTAGGCAGCAGTTCTGCAGAAAAGGACGTAGGGGTTACAGTGGACAAGAAGCTGGATATGAGTCAACAGTGTGCCCTTGTTGCCAAGAAGGCCAATGGCATTTTGGGATGTATAAGTAAGGGTATTGCCAGCAGATCGAAGGACGTGATCGTTCCCCTCTATTCGACATTGGTGAGGCCTCATCTGGAGTACTGTGTCCAGTTTTTGGGCCCCACACTACAAGGAGGATGTGGAAAAATTGGAAAGAGTCCAGCGGAGGGCAACAAAAATGATTAGGGGACTGGAACACATGACTTATGAGGAGAGACTGAGGGAACTGGGATTGTTTAGTCTGCGGAAGAGAAGAATGAGGGGGGATTTGATAGCTGCTTTCAACTACCTGAAAGGGGGTTCCAAAGAGGATGGATCTAGACTGTTCTCAGTGGTAGCAGATGACAGAACAAGGAGTAATGGTCTCAAGTTGCAGTGGGGGAGGTTTAGGTTGGATATTAGGAAAAACTTTTCAGGAGGAGGGTGGTGAAGCACTGGAATGCGTTACCTAGGGAGGTGGCGGAATCTCCTTCCTTTGAAGTTTTTAAAGGTCAGGCTTGACAAAGCCCTGGCTGGGATGATTTAGCTGGGGATTGGTCTTGCTTTGAGCAGGGGGTTGGACTAGATGACCTCCTGAGGTCCCTTTCAACCCTGGTATTCTATGATTCTATGATTCATGAGGGAATCTAGGGACACAAAATGGAGGTTAGGAATGCAGACATGGAGTCTGGGAATCTCTCCGGTATCAGTACCACCTCCTCCCTCTCTTTAATAACCCAGCCTCCCTTGCTTGTGGTCAACTTTATTTGGGCTGAGCACTCTCAGAACCATCTGTGCTTGATTTGTTTACAGCAGGTTCTGTTTATTTTATTTTTTTGTTGCTGCAATGGGATAGTGCTGTTTATAAGTCCATTCTCTGTTGGACCCATACTGTAAACATATACCCTGTTTTAGGATTTCCTATCCATCTAGGAACAGCAATCATAATTGTCACAGTTGAATTATTAATTTCATGTGATGTCCAAGGTCCAGGATTTTCTAGCCTTGCAAATTTTTTTTCCCAATATTATGAATTCCTTTTTCGACTAGTGTGGTCCAGATAAGTGTGCTGTTTAACAACCTTGACCATTCCCCCTTCTTTATTATTTTATTTTTTTTTATTCAATGCATAACAAGTTTGGTACCATGTATGCCACACACATTTGCCTGAGAATCATTAATTAATTACAATATTTATAGATATATTAAATAACAGTGAGTTAATTTTACTATTTTTTTGGTCATTTATTTCAAAATACCTGTCCGCAAGTATGTCTGAATGGAGTGGAGGCACAGGGCCACATGGTGAGGGAGGAAGGTGGTGCAGAGCCACATAGAGACAGATTCAGGAAATATTGTAATGTTTGCTGAATTTTATAGGGAGACCCCAACTTTTGTGCCACCCAGTATGGTTGCCAGTGTTTTTATTGGCTTTACAGTTTTTGTAGAGAACCTTTTAAAAAAAGATTTTATGGTAGAGGTGCTTACTTTGGACTAGTGTGGGAGTTGCATATTATTTATTATCTGCCATCAAAATACTTGGGGTTTATTTACATACACATTTATCAATTATTTTGGGCCTGCTAAAATACAATTATTTTGCCTTAGAAAAACTTTGGACTTGTTATATGCCACAACATTTAGTACCTTTTAAAGATGTTTTTTGGGAATATGTTATAGACCCATGAACTTTTAAACCATGCAGTTTCTTTTTTAGTTCATTTTGACCCACAGATACCATTTAAATTCAACCTTGTAGTTTTTTTTTTAACTACCACCACTACTACCCCAGTGTTTAAACACCACAAATATTTTAGAAAAGTAGATTGGTTTTGTTTAGTTTTAGATGGTGCTTTATAGATTTTTATGGTGCAATTGGAGTTTACAGTACTTTTGTGGTGGTTTGGGGACCAGGAAATTACCAGTCAAAGTGTTTTTCAACCTTGGGATCAACTTTACGCCCTTTACATTAGGACAGACACTGTCATAAGCCTTTACCACTTTATGGTTGCAAATGTCTGAGACAAAAAGGGAAGAAACCATTTTTTGCTCCACGCCCCCTCACCCCTTCCTTTTGTGAGCTTTTAGTTGACTTTTTTTAAGCCCAACTTCACCCTTGAAGTGTGTGTGGTCACTCTTCAAGTATATTACGCAGTTTACAAAAGGAGGTGTATGACAGAAACTTTCACACAGGACTGGAGAGTGAGCTTGCTGCGCACTCAGCTGGCAGCAGTGGCTCCTGTCTTGCGAGCCTGGGCTTGGTTCCCTTCTGGGCATTGTGACATGGTGCACAGAGTCACATGGTGCTGTGAGCCTGTGCAAATGTCACAATGCCACTCACTCAAATTTGGCCCAACTGCCCCTCCATCATGATGGAGAGGCAGTTGGGCCAAACCTGAATGGTTAAGAAATTCCTTTGCTAAAGCTCTGTTCTTTGCTTTCCTGCCACATCATCCCTGAAAGAGTTACTTGAGAAACCAGAGCTCCCACAGCTAGGTGAGCTCTGTGGGAACATGTCTAAGCAACTGGGAGGGCTGTGGGAATGGTTCCAGGGTCTAAGTGGCCAGACTGCAGGGTTCCATTGCCCTAGAAGGGTGCCAGACATGGGGTCTGCACTGGGGAGTGCACCTGAGAGACTGAGAGCTAGGAAGAGTGACCAGTCACTACCCAGACCCAGTGAGGCTTGGAAGAAAGTAGTTGGTGCTACTTGCCACAGACTGGTATCCATCCAGAGAAGGGGACTGGACCAGATTGTGACAATAGTAATAGCTCACAAAGTAGCAAGCAAGAGTGTTACTATTGTGCCTTGTGCCTTTATTGAAAGATACTGTAGAATGTCATAAAGCTTCTGATATATTACTAAAGGTTTAATGTTGCTGTATTTGGCAATAGGAAACTTAAGCCGGTGACTCAAAAGCACCACCTGCTGATTCTT
Organism: Natator depressus; assembly: GCF_965152275.1. NCBI lineage: Eukaryota > Metazoa > Chordata > Testudines > Cheloniidae > Natator > Natator depressus. The sequence continues at coordinate 241,348,946 of NC_134235.1, read as the reverse complement.
AACGTAACTTTCTAAACTCCATCTTTCTTCTTAGATGCGGATTGCTATAGTTGTAACTCTGTGTCTAATAATAGCAATGAGACAAGGTAGGTGATGTAATATCTTTTATTGGACCAACTTCAAGACGTGAGGAAGAGCTCTGTGCAGCTTGAAAGCTTGTCTTTCACCAACAGATGGGGGTCCAATAGAGATAATACCTCATTCACCTCGTTCTTCAAATAATCTCAGACCAACACAGCTACAAGAACAATGCAAAAAATAATATCAATAGCGTACTTCCTTTAATGAATATCATTACTACTACCTCTTACGCATAGCCTAATAAGGATTTAAACAACATTAATAAAACCCCAAACCTACCACCTAGAAACTTGAAGATCAAGACACTGATTCCTTTTTTGAAAAGGACAATTCCTCATTTTTCAATGTTGTGTCTAGAATATAACTGTAGGTGCGGATTTGTGGCACAGCTAATTAAAGATGCATTTTGATGTCAAACTACTTGGCTTCTGAACAAATTAAAATATGCTGTAAAATATGCCTGCAATTATTTTTGCCAGCAAAATTACACATGCACATTTCCCCAAATGGGAAATCTGAGGAAACTTCATATCAGATCCTAAGTGTGTTAAGTATGAGATAAGAGGTACAACCTTATCCTTACTATGTATAAATAACTCTTTTTATATTCCAAGGGCCCTCAATGAAGGATTCTCCATTCTTCCCCATTGTTTACACCCACATCTCTTAAAGGCAAAGTCCGATCTATGTACCTTAACGCACCCATCACTGTGGTATTCAGTTGGTTTAATTATTTGATCTTATTCAAGACAAGGTAGCTCTCCTAGATATCACCTGCTAACTGTATTGTTACTTACTGAGAGTTTGTTCCTTTGTTCTTCTTCTTTTCGCTGTTTCCCCTTCTCCCACTAAAAAAACGTTACCTGGCTGATATCTACCATCATCATTCAGGAAAGGCTTGCAGACAAACCAGGTTTTGTCTCATAGACTAAAAATGTCTTAGTCTTGGGTTATTCTAATCTCTGATAAGGAATTCCACATCTGGGTTGGGGTGGGGGTACAGGGGCTCTGCCAAGAACATTGTACCCCTGTTCATGGGCCTCTGTCAACACAGAGTTTTCTGAGGGAGCAAAGTTGCCTTGCTGTGTTACAGAGGTCATAAATGTCCTAGCCTGCAAAGTGAGGCCAACAACTCTAAAGCAGGTCTGGACTGAAGAGTAAGCTATTGGAGCACACAGAGCACCAAGGTGAGGTGCTCTTGTTGGAGTTTCCTATGTGTGATGGAGTGTTGTAATGGGGTTCGCTCACCACTCTGGCACCCCTGCTGGCTGTCATGGGAATTAGTTCTGCATGTTAGTGCACCCTCTTCAGGTGGTGCCTTACCACCATCAGTCCTGCCCTAGGACCCTCATCTTTCCAAAGACTGCCACATCCTTTCAGTGACACAGCCCTCTGGCTCTGCCACACACTGTGCTCCCCCTTCTGGGGGACCTGGAGTCCACTGTTCAGTCACTTCCCTCAGTAGCTACTGCAGCAAATTTTCTAGTCACTTCCTCATGGCCTTAGCATCCTCTTTGCTTTAGGACCTCAGTGTACAAACCCCAGTAGCCAGTCAGGAACTGTCTCTTGTTCCCTGCAAGGAACATTGCTCTGTCCAGGGTGCTAGTAGTTCTCTCAGCCCTCAAGAGACACAGTCCTTTCTCCTAGCAGAGAACTACCTTCCTTTGCCCTGCAGCTCCTGTTTTTATATGGGCCTGCTTGGCCCTGATTGGCTGCTCGCTTCAGCCCTTTTCTGATTGGCTGCCTCCTGTGCAGCCTCCCTAGAGCTCTATTAATCCCTTAGAGCCCAGTATGGGGCAGGTGCCCCATCACAGGTGTCCATCCCACACAAGACTTGAAGGGGTTAAGGTAGCAGTGGGCCAGTTAACTCCCCAGGTTTCACCTGGAGGAGCCAGAGAGCAGGGATTAATTAAATGAAGCTCAGGTGGACAAGAATAGGAGGGGCCTATATAAAGCCCAGGAACTGAGGGCAGAATAGGGGTTGTAGGGAAGTAGTTTGCAGTTACTTTCTGAGAGAGCTGTTTGGGACTACAGTTACTCCCTGGGAAAAGGGAGTATCTTTATTATATTGCTTGAACAAACTGAAAAGTTTTCCCAGACTAGGCTGTAACTGCAATAAACTCATGTTAACATGTTTTATTGCATTAGTGAGAGTGATCCTAAAGGTATCTCAGACATGTTACCATCAAAGAGATTAGAATGCATTACCTATTTACTGGCATTCTTGTTAATCTTCATAGCTTTATGATCCATGATGGTGCCTGCCCTTTGTAGTGATTTAATGAGTAAGATATTGAGAATCAAACTATCTTGACACCTACCCCCTGTGTGTACTGATGTGAAGTGGCATTTGACAGTACTTTGAAATAAAATCATGAGCACAAAAACATTTCAGATATCACATGGATGCAACTCATGTACAAATGCCAGGCTATGGCTTTATTTTACTTAAGGAATTAATGAACCAGTGCTGGACTGGCAGCCCGTAGACTGATGTAACTGTTCTGTGGTTAACTAGATAACAATAGAGGAAGCAATAGGCAGTTTGGGAAGCTTGTGCTGTCAGGACCCAGGGCCTGCAGCAGAGTCAGTCTTTGGGCAAGTTAGCGAGCATAGCTGGCCTGTAATAGGCTGTCAGGCTACACTGCATGACTGGTAGGGTTGCCAACTTTCCAATTTCTGGAAACTGGACAACCCTGCTCCACCCCGCCCCACAAGGTTTTGCTCATTGCTCTCCCCCCCCCCCCCCCCCCGCATAGAGTTACCAACTTTCTAATTGCACAAAACCAAACACCCTTGCCCAGCCCCCTGCCCCTTTCCTGAGGTTTGGCCCCCCCCCACTCCATTCCCCCCTCCCTCCATCACTCGCTCTCCGCCATCCTCACTCACTTTCACCGCGCTGGAGCCAGGGAATTGAGGTGTGGAAGGGGGTGAGGGCTCCGGCTGAGGACGCAGGCTCCAGGCTGGGGCCAGAAATGAGGGGTTCAGGCTTTGGGAGGGGACTCCAGGTTGGTGTAGGGGGTTGGGGTGTGGAAGGGGATGAGGGCTCCAGCTGAGGGTATGGGCTCTGGGGTCAGGCCAGGGATGAGAGGTTTGGGATGCAAGAGGGGGCTTTGGGGTTGGGGTGCAGGAAGGGGTGCAGGCTCTGGGAGGGAGTTTGGGTGTGGGATGGGGCTCAGCACTGGCGTTGGGCTCCAGGAGTGGGTGTTTGCTCCAGGAGGGAATTTGAGTACAGGAGGGGGCTCAGTGCTGGGAAAGGGGGTTGGGATGTGGGAGGAGGTGTGGGGAGCAGGCTCTGGGTGGTGCTTACTTCAGGGGGCTCCCTGGAAGTGGCGACATGTTCCTCAACTCCTAGATGCTGGGGTGGCCAGGCAGCTCTGCGCTGTGCATGCTGCAGTTGCCACCCCCGCAGCTCCCATTGGCTGCATTTCCCAGCCAATGGGAGCTGTGGAGCCGGCGGGCTGGGGCAGCGTGCGGAGCTTCCCTGATCACCCCTGTACCTAGGGGCCGCAGAGACATTCTGGCTGCTTCCAGGAGCTGCACAGAACCACGGCAGGCAGGGAGTCTGCCTTAGCCCCACTGCACCGCTGACCAGACTTTTAATGGCCCGGTCAGCAGTGCTGACCAGAGCCGCCAGGGTCCCTTTTTGACTGGGTGTTCTGGTCGAAAATCGGATGCCTGGCAACTCTACCCATACACCCAACCCAGGGACTGCTGCACTCTCCCAATCCCACCAGTTACCTACAGGAGGGTCGGGGGAGGCTCTCCCCTCCCCACTGCACCTGCCCCAGCAGCTGGGCCCAGGTGGGGGGGTGGCCTGCCGCCACCTCCCTCAGCCAGGCTCTCTCTCAGGCATCGCAGCTGCCACACTGGGTGGCTGGGCTCTCACGTCAACCCAAAGTGGCTGGTGGGAGAAGTGTGTGTTCCCCCCTTTTGTTCCCCAGCATGTTTCTGGCTCACTCAGCCTCTGACTCTGGCAGCTGGGTGCAGGTGGGGAGTGGAAGGGGCGGGACCACCTACTTCGCCCTCCGGACACTCTGCTCTGGGTCATTGTGAGAGCCCTGCCGCCCAGCCAGCGCAGCGGCTGCCTGCAAGAGGGAGACCCTGGCTGCGGGTGGTAGTGGCAGCAGTGGGAGAAAGACAGAGCCCCTCTCCCTGCCCCGGCAGGCCAATCTTGGAGGGCACTTGCCCCCACATGTCCCCCCTATGTGTTACCCCTGCTCCTGCAGGCGGCAACTGGACTTTTGGCATCTGGTCAGTGTTTCTGACTGGATACTGTCAGGTGCCGTTTTCGACCAGACTTTCCGGTTGAAAAGTGGACACCGGGCCACCCTACTGACTGGTGGGAAGAACCAGCAGATGGGCTTTTAAGCCCCTCAGCTGCTCAGAGTATTTGCCCAGGGCTGTGATAGTTCCTGTTTGCCCTCTGCCTGGGACCTAGCCCTGCCTTGCAACAGGTAACCAGCTCTGACCCTTGTTTCCTATTCCTGACTTTGGCTCTGACTCAGGCTCTAAACCTGGGTTCCTATTCTTGGCAGCCTACTCTCTGTCTAACGACGGGGCTTCACCACTCAAGTTCTGGTCTCTGACACTACTGTTCCTTTGTCCTGTACTGCAGGGGCCTCAGGACTAAAACGGAAACAACACTGCCAACTTGTGTGATGGCTTCTGTGATCTGATCATTAATAATCTGACCAGCACCATAAATCTCTTTTTGTCTCTTCTGATCATTAATTCTGGGTATGAGTCAGACTGGTGACACCTAAGTGTGAAAGGCTCCCTAGACATTGCCAGTCTTCTGAGTCACATTATTTTATCAATTGAACGGGGTTCAAGTGCCCTTTACTGGTAAAGAAATGCAGGACTAGGACTTTCATGTAGGCAAAGTTCATTGCAGTCAGTGTCTATAGGTTAGCTTAAATAGTCTGACACAGCCGAATGAAATGAAACCAATGTCTTGGTTACATGCATAGGGGCTGATCCTGACACTTGCTAAACTATTTTTTATTCTGTTGAAGCTGGAGCCACTCCTGATTAGACTGAGGTATCTGAATTTAGATCAGGCCTTCTAGAATCAAATAGAAGAGACCTATAAGACCATTAAGTCTTTTCCGTCTGCTGGGGCAGGATGGCCAACATTTTCTGAAGTGGTGATGATTTTGGATATCCTACTGAGACACTTTGGGCCTCTTCCTTCATACTTGCTGAACACCTAAAATTTCCATTCCCGTCAATGGGCCAGACAGGTGCTAAGCACCTCAGACAATCAGACTCAGGGGCATGGATCCAAAAAGATACTTAAGGGCCTAAATCCCATTTTTAGGCACTTCCATGATCCACAAAACTCCCAGTTGGCTGCCGCCTAACCATGTAGGTGCCTAAAGTCACTCACTGCCTATGTTTTTGCAGTAAAAAGTTCCCTAGGTGCCCATGTTACTGCCTCTAGTCATGTGCACTGCTGCCTCACTGTAGGTACCCAAATGCCTATCTCCTGCCTAAGTGCCAGAGCAGTCCACAAGTTGGAGTGGAAAGACAGGTGTTGGGCTTGTATCCAGTACGCATGTTCAGAGGCTACTTAATTCAGAACAGCCACGTGGGAGGGAGGAGGAGGCAGCTCTCCTGTATAACCTTTAAGCTAGTGGAGAGGGTAGTCTGCCAAGTCCCAGGTCCTGGTTCAAGTCCCCCTTCTGCCTGATGAACAGAAGGGATTTCCACGGGGATCTGTAAGTCTCAGGTGTGTGCTCTAACCACTAGGCTATAGACGGAATCTTACATTGTTTTGGCTCAATATTTAATTATTCAATTAAAGTGGAACAACTTGACTAGGGGATATTTGATGGAGCCGCACATCAGGCTATTCTCTTGCCTAGTGGTTAGAGCACTCAGCTGCGAGGTGGCTGAGTCCTGTACCCATCTCTTCTCATCAGGCAGAGGGAAAACTTGAACTGGTCATCTCTCACATCCCAGGTAAATACCTGAACGAGTGAGCTAAAGGTTATAAGGGAGCTCAGCTTCTTCTCCTTCCCCCTGCTGTCTTGTGTGGAGTTAGGTGGCCTCTAAGCATGCTTACTGGATCAGGCCCCACATCCATGTGAAGTAGTGATGTGCCCATCTCCCCTGAGTTTATGGATCACAAGCAGAAATAGGCACCTCCCTGCAGCCCAAACTTAGGTGCCTGGCTCCATGAGAGGGAGGAGGTACATACATGTCGTTGATCTATCCCATCACCTAGCTTAGATGGCTTATGTTGAGAAACTTGTGATTTAATGGTTATAGTTTTAACTTTTTGAATCTCAATATCTACTGTTAAACAATTGTCTGATCCCCTCCATAACTTGCTGCAGCTGTGAACATTTAAATTGATTATTTTTAAGCATTTAAAAATTTTAATACTATCTGTTAATTGGGGGGGGAGGGTAAAGGGGTATTGAATTCTGCCAAGCACACACAAGTCACTCCACTGCTTTAAAATATTGTGCAAGACTTCTTTCTACTTTTATTATGAGAGATGCATAATAATAGAGCTATTCTGGGTCTATTAGTTGGGTAGATAGGAAAATGTACGTAACTACAGTTCCCAGAATTTAGGGCAATCATTCAGTCATTCTAAGACAGACAGTAAAATCATACCTGAGACAACCTTGGAGGTCCCCTAATGTAATGGCTCCTTATGAGGGAAGCACTGAACAACTGGGATATCATGGCATCAGAGAGGAATTTGTAACATAAAAAAATTATAAGGACTGTATACACTAAAAAAACTAAAACCTCTTCTTTGGATGGCTGCTGTGGATGGGAGAAGATGACTCTCTCTCTTCATACACAAACATTTCTATTTTGTTTAAACTTTGCTATTTAGTGGTCATCTGCAAATTTATCTTCATTTATAAAATGTAACTGATTAATCTTAAAGTGCATGTATATGTAACTCTGCTTTTAATTATTAAAAGCAGAAAAGACTCTTTCCGGCTGCCAACCTCTAGGATTCTGAGAAACGATCTTGATAAACCAAGATAGAAATTCTACAAACACAGGCTTTGTCAGAAAGTGAATTCCAGAGCTAAAGGTCTCCGTGAGAACACCCTGCTACCATTGTCTTCTCTCTTTTCAGGCAAATATGCCTTCTTTCTCGTGAAAGGCGATGCAATTTGTTCAGGACAGTGGAGCTGCTTCACCTCACAATGATGTAACCTGTACATAAATCCACTAACGTTCTGTGGCATTACACCCCTGTAAGTGACAGATCTTGGGACTTATCTTTATTTACCTATCTACCCACCATCTTGTTCACTTTGTATGCATGATATAGAGAACAATTTATAAGCATTCCATCAAGATAATTAAAAATGTTCTTGCAACCAGAACAACATATAAATAAAAATGGCCACCTGAACCTCTCTCCACTTCAAGAACACATGAATTACTTGCATTAAAATGTTTATGAAGCAGCATGCCTCAAAATAGGTAGAAAGATATTCTGATTTTACAAGGAGATTGGAATGCTAAAGTGGGTATTGACGCACAGGCAGATTGGCGAGATTATTGTGGCCCTTTCTGTAATGCGGTAACTAATGAGAGAGGATTGAGACTTTTCAAGTTTGCCACCTATAACAATCTGGTTCTTGCAAACACATTAGGAGCACATAAAGCATCCACACGATCAACATGGTGTGCACCTAATGGTCTACATCACAGCCAGATTGATTACATCATGGTGCAAAACTGATTTCCTTCTGGGATTAACAGAGCTAAAACAAGGAGCTTCCCTGGTACTGATATTGGAAGTGATCATGACCTTGTGATGCTAAATTTTTGGCTGCAGCTAGGAAAATTGTCAGGCCAAAGTTCACCAGAACCAAGTTTCACTTAGAAAGACTCAGAGACCGAAACATTGCAGAATCATTCCAAGCAACGATCAGCGGAAAATACGCCCCGCTGCTTGCTCTAGAGCAGTGGTTCCTAAACTTTAACAACCCACGAACCCCTTTCACTGAAGTGTCAAGTCTCATGAACCCCTTCCTAAAAATGAATATTTCCAGGGATTTTCTCCCTTACCTCAGCATAAATTATAAAAGCAGTGATCTTGGAAATATAAAATTTGTTTTTATGAGATGCTTATTACACACTATTTATCATTACAGTATTTTTATTACATTATGCAAACAGCAACACTCTTCCAAGATCTCACTTTTGGAGTTTGTATCACTTTTGATTAAGCCTGTTATAAAACAAGGCTCCTATCAGAGGTGCCAGTAGGAAAAAAGGATGCAGGGGCAAAACCCCTGTGCATTCTGGGGCCTGGCGGGGCACCGCTGGAAAAATGGGGGGCCCATAGGGGCTGCTAGAAAAAAAGGGGAGGGACCCGTGGGGGGGCATGCCAATGTGGGGGCGACACGTGACCCTCGTCGCCCCCCTGTACTGGTGCCTCTGGCTCCTATGTTTCATCAAGGAGTATCGGATATGAAACAGCTAGAAGGTACTTAAGGAGCCAACTCAAGAGTTCCTCCTACACAAGCATTCAGGTCTTGAGCAGTCCAGGCAAACAACGTACGTTACAACAAAGCTCAAACTTGTTCTTTATAATAATTTAAAAACAATACTAGCAGCCTATTTAATTTTAAAAACAGCAAAAAATATCCACCTCCCTTTCTATTTCGTATAAGGAGTCTTGAAGTTTAAATCTCCTCAGTGTGATAGATATGCTTGCTTTGATCTGCTTAGCTCTTGGAAGTCCCCAAGGCTCCGAGCTGCTGGCCCCGAGCTGCCTGGGGTCCCTATGGACAGCTTTGTCCGCCATTAGGGAAGTTTTTCCCGAGAACCCCCTGTAACCCCAGTTTGGGATCCACTGCTCTAGAGGAAGAAGGAGTAACAATGACCAACAATTTCAACACGGTAATGAATGAGGCAGCAATGGACATCCTTGGGAAACATCGTAAGAAAACAAACCGTGGGTCACAAATGAAATACTACAAATTTGTGACAGAAGAGAACTTAAGAGAGACAAGAACAGCACTGAGGGAGCTGATAAATACAGAGCAATTGGCAGAAAGATCAAGAAAGGAATGAAGGTGGCCAAGGAGATATGGATTGAAAAACAATGCTCTAAAATTGAAGAGTGTATCAATAATAAAAATAGCAAACGAGCCATCCAGGTTGTAAAAAATCTGATGAAGGAAAGATGGACCAAAGCTAACACAGTCGTTGGGTACAGAAGCTGATTTAAAGGACAGGTTACAAATCAGAGTTAATAGTTCCACAATTTCACATTTGAGTTCTTTCAGAACTCTTGGGTGAATGCCATCTGCTCCGTGACTTCTTACTGTTAAGTTGATCAATTAATTCCAAAACCACCTCTAAGGACACTTCCATCTACAAAATTCCTCAGATTTGTCACCTAGGATGGCTCAGGTTGGGGAATCTCCCTAACATCCTCAGCCATGAAGACTGAAGCAAAGAAATAATTTAGTTTCTCTGCAATGACTTTATCGTCTTTAAGTGCTACTTTTGTATCTCGATTGTCCAGAGGCCCCACTGGTTGTTTAGCAGGCTTCCTGCTTTTGATGTACTTAAAAAACATTTTGTTATTACCTTTTGAGTTTTTGGCTAGGTGTTCTTCAAACTCCTTTTTGGCTTTTCGTTTTACATTTTTACACTTAATTTGGCAGTGTTTATTCTCCTTTCTATTTACCTCACTAGGATTTGACTTCCACTTTTTAAAAGGTGCCTTTTTATCTCTCACTGCTTCTTTTACATGGTTGTTAAGCCACGGTGGCTCTTTTTTAGTTCTTTTAATGTGTTTTTAAATTTGGGGTATACATTTAAGTTGGGCAAATGAAATTTAATGTGGATAAATGTAAAGTAATGCACATTGGAAAAAATAACCCCAACTATACATACAATATGATGGGAGCTAATTTAGCTACAACAAATCAGGAAAGAGATCTTGGAGTCATCATGATAGTTCTCTGAAGACATCCGTGCAGTGTGCAGCGACAGTCAAAAAAGCAAACAGGATGTTGGGAATCATTAAAAAAGGGACAGAGAATGAGACGGAGAATATTTTATTGCCCTTATATAAATCCATGGTACGCCCACATCTTGAATACTGCATCAAAAAAAGATATACTGGCATTGGAAAAGGTTCAGAGAAGGGCAACTAAAATGTCTCGGGGTTTGGAACGGGTCCCATAGGAGGAGAGATTAAAGAGGCTGGGACTTTTCAGCTTGGAAAAGGGGAAACTAAGGTGGGATATGATGGAGGTATATAAAATCATGAGTGGTGTGGAGAAAGTGAATAAGGAAAAGTTGTTTACTTGTTCCCATAAGAACTAGGGGCCAGTAAATGAAATTGGTGGACAGCAGGTTTGAAACAAATAAAAGGAAGTTCTCACACAGCGCACAGTCAACCTGTGGAATTCCTTGCCTGAGGAGGTTGTGAAGGCTAGGGCTATGGACTATAACGGGGTTTAAAAGAGAACTGGATAAATTAATGCAGGTTAAATCCATTAATGGCTATTAGCCAGGATGGGTAAGGAATGGTGCCTCTGTTTGTCGGAGGGTGGAGTTGGATGGCAGGAGAGAGATCACTTGATCATTACCTGTAAGGTTCACTCCCCCTGGGACATCTGGCATTGGCCGCTGTCAGCAGACAGGATACTGGGCTGGATGGACCTTTGGTCTGACACAGTATGGCCATTCTTATGTTCTTAGGTAGTAGAGATGAGATGCTTCTGTAGAATCCTGGGCATCTCCTACTTCGAACATGTCACTAATGAAGAGGTCCACAACATCATCACCCAAAGCGCTGGGTCATATGAACACCTCCTGACGACTGTGAAGAAGCGCAAGCTGAAGTGGTACAGCCATGTAACAAGATCATCCTCCAAGGGACAGTACAGGGGAAGAGAAGAAGAGGTGTAGAGAGAAAAAGAGATGGATTGACAACATAAAAGAGTGGACAGGAATGGACTTCACGGAGACTCAAGCACTGACACACAATCCTCAGGGGTGGAGACAATTGGTTGATTGCTCATCAATGATGGAGTCCCAATGATCAATGCAGCTATGGGAGTGATGATGATGATGCCTCAAGATAATAGGGCAGCTGTAAAATAATCTTGAGTGGTTTTATTAACATGTTTGCAATAAGTGGTGTTCATATATTTATTACTGAAGTTAATTTGTGGAAAAGATTAACTGGTGACTCAAGTGATTCGATGGATTATTATTGCTGAAATACCTTGAAAATTCCCATGCATTGACATCTGCTTGGAGCATCCTAGCAAAACTGTAAGGCAAACAAGGTGAAGAAAATGCAGAACGAATAATTTATTTAAAAACAAGCCCCTAGTGTTGTAGAAAAATGTGCATTCTGACAGAATATTACACACCATGGCTATACGCCCAGGTGGAAGGTTTCACTGTCTGTATGATACAAGGAACAAAAACAAACAATATTTTTTTCATCTTTAGTCTAGTTTTCATTGTCCAAATATCCCAGAAAAATTGTAATTTATTTAAAACAAATTTATTTTAGTGGCATGTGTGATGGTCTCCTCTGGGAATACAGAACCATGTGTGAGAGAGACAGCTATGCTGGGTTTTAAATCATGTGTCAGCTCCTTGCCACACCAGTCTGTCCACCACACCAGCAAACTCCTTGAGACTCTATCAGTCTTACCCTTGCTTTGCAGGTAACAATTAGTGAATTAGTTCCTGAGTTTTCCCCAGAGATTTCTCTCTATAGCATCCAGTCCCTCTCAAGCGATGCACACAGAAATTAAGTTTGCTGTCTCCAAAGAGACCATGCATACACCAGCTTGTTAGGTTAACTGAGGACGCAATACTTACTTTACTTCAATATAACAGCACTGAGCTGGTCTACAGTAAAACTAAGAATCAGTTTATCAACAAAGAACAGCGATTTGATACTAAGCAAGAGAAAAAGACAGTTGGGTTACAAAAACAAAACATGCTTTCTAGTGACTAAAACTTAATTTTAGCAAGTTACAATCTTTGTTTAAGCAGTTTTCTCAGTTACATCAACTGGAATCTCCAGCTGTCCAGGCTTGAGGATCCAACTTTCACAGAATCTTGCGAGACTTCTGCTTAATGTTCTTTCACACATCCATCCATTCTAGGTATATATTTTTTTCAAATATCAATTGATTTATATTTTTCCTGGACTGTTATGTATGGGGAAGGGAAAATGAAGATGAGGGGAGATGAGGAATAGTGGCAAGAAATACGGACCATAAAATGTCTACAACATGTCCTTTAGCTGCACCAGGATGCGTCAAACGTGCTGATATGAAGTGCAAGCTCTGATATAAGGGTACCCTGCCTGTCCGCATTGCTGCCTGGGGCTCCTGGCGGAAGCAGAGGCTTTCAGCTTCCACCCAAGGAGCTAGTGGCCATATAATAGCCTCAGGATGAGTGGCGAGCGTCTGCCAGGCTTGATGTTTGCTCTCTGTAGGCTTGTTTGAGTGGGAGTTTGCAAGGGGAGTTTGCGGGGAAGACTAAGAGAGCCAGGCAGAGAAACAGACAAGCTAGTGAAGGGATTGTGTGGTGGTCTGGCAGTGTTTTGGTGCTCGTTCGGGGTTTGTTTTGCTGTGGGTGGTGGTGTTTTCGTTTGGTTTGTGTTTCCTGGACTAACAGGACTTAGGTGAGAAGGCTATGATAGATACAGAGGCAGCAGTGGTAGTGACCCAAGTAGTGGAGGACACAGTGAAGATGATGAGATGTAGAAGCTGCAGCATGTATATGATCCTGGAGGGAGGTACCTGAAAAGAGTTTCGTCTGCATGAAGTGCTGTCTGATAGAGCTGATGGAAGAAAAGATCTGAGGATTGGAGATGCAGGTGGAAACTCTGGTTGAGTTTAGAAGGGGGTTCGAGTGGATGATGGAGCAAAGACATGAGGAGGCTGAAGGGAAAAGCTCAGGCTTGCAGATGGAAGTAGGACCAAAGAACTCTGAGGGGAAACTGCTGGGAGAGGAAAGTGGACCGTGGAAGCATGTGACTATGAGAACCAAGCAGAGGAAAAGGCGGGCTAGTGAAGGAGAAATAGAGCTCAGGAACAGGTTTGCAGAGTTGGAAAATGAAGAAGGGGCACAGCAGGTGGTCACTGAAGGTGAGAGGGCAAGGAAGAAGAGAAGAGCAGCTAGTTCTACAGGAAGAGGGGAAGAGTCAATGGAGATAACAACACCAAATATGAGCCCCAGGAGGATACGGGATGGGTTGCAGAGGATTGCAAGGGATAATAGGAATCGAGAGGACTTGCAGCCAGAGGGAACAGGAGATAGACTGGAGAATTGCACCATCACCAGAAAAAGGCAGCTCTAAGTGACTGGGGACTCCTTACTGAGAAGAATAGACAGGCCTGTAACCAGAGCTGATCCAGAGAACAGAAGGGTGTGCTGTCTGCCAGGTGCGAAGTTATGGGATGTGGACCTGAGGCTGAACAGGATCCTAACCGGAGTGGGAAAGAATCCACTGATTGTCCTTCATGTGGGAACAAATGATATGGCTAGATTCTCTCTGGAACATATCAAGGGAGACTGTGCTAGGCTGGGGAAGATGCTAAAGGAAATCGAGGCTCAGGTGATCTTCAGTGGGATTCTGCCTGTTCCTAGAAAAGGGCAACAAAGGTGTGACAAGATTATGATGATCAACAAATGGCTCAGGCAGCAGTGCTATAAGGAGGGCTTTGGGATGTATGGCCACTGGGAAGCATTCATGGACAGAGGACTGTTCTCTCAGGATGGACTTCACCTGAGTAGGGAGGGAAATTGACTTTGAGGATGGAGGCTGGCACAACTGATTAAGAGAGCTTTAAACTAGGAATTTGGGGGAGATGGTTGGGAGATATCCAGGTAATCTCCACACCAGATTTTAACATTGAGAGGGAAGAAAATGAAGTAAGAAGGGATACAGCCATGGGTAGGAGAATGGACATAAGGAGGAAGGGTAGTGTACATGCCAGTCTAATAGGTGATACTGGTGGTAGAATGTCTATGCCCAATTGGGTAAAGAATGTGAGCGAAGCCAAACAGCAAAAATTAAGATGTTTGTACACTAATGCAAGGAGCCTAGGTAACAAAATGGAGGAACTAGAGCTACTGGTGCAGGAAGTGAAACCAGATATTATAGGGATAACAGAAACATGGTGGAATAGTAGTCATGACTGGAGTACAGGTATTCAAGGGTATGTGCTGTTTAGGAAAGACAGAATTAAAGGCAAAGGTGGTGGAGTAGCATTGTATATCAATGATGAGGTAGAATGTAAAGAAATAAGAAGCGATGGAATGGATAAGACAGAGTCTGTTTGGGAAAAAATCACATTGGGGAAGAAACCTACTAGAGCCTCCCCTGGGATAGTGCTTGGGGTGTGCTATAGACTGCCGGGATCCAATTTGGATATGGATAGAGACCTCTTTAATGTTTTTAATGAAGTAAATACTAATGGGAATTGTGTGATCATGGGAGACTTTAACTTCCTAGATATAGACTAGAGGACAAGTGCTAGTAATAATCATAGGGCTCAGATTTTCCTGGATACGATAGCTGATGGATTCCTTCACCAAAGTAATTGCTGAACCGACAAGAAGGGATACCATTTTAGATTTGGTTTTGGTGAGTAGTGAGGACCTCATAGAAGAAATGGTTGTAGGGGACAACGTTGGTTCGAGCGATCATGAGCTAATTCAGTTCAAACTAAATGGAAGGATAAACAAAAATAGATCTGTGACTAGTGTTTTTGATTTTAAAAGGGCTAACTTTAAAAAAATTAAGAAAATTAGTTAGGGAAGTAGATTGGACTGAAGAACTTGTAGATCTAAAGGCAGAGGAGGCTTGGAATTACTTCAAATCAAAGTTGCAGAAACTATCAGAAGCCTGCATCCCAAGGAAGGGGAAAAAATTCATAGGCAGGAGTTGTAGACCAAGTTGGATGAGCAAGCACCTCAGAGAGGTGATTAAGAAAAAGCAGAAAGTCTACAAGAAGTGGAAGATAGGAGGGGTTAGCAAGGAAAGCTACCTTATTGAGGTTAGAACATGTAGGGATAAAGTGAGAAAGGCCAAAAGCCACGTAGAGTTGGACCTTGCAAAGGGAATTAAAACCAATAGTAAAAAGTTCTATAGTCATATAAATAAGAAGAAACCAAAGAAAGAAGTGGGACCATTAAACACTGAGGATGGAGTGGAGGTTAAGGATAATCTAGGCATGGCCCAATATCTAAATAAATACTTTGCCTCTGTCTTTAATGAGGTTGATGAGGAGGTTAGGGATAATGGTAGGATGACAAATGGGAATGAGGATATGGAGGTAGATATTACCACATCTGAGGTAGAAGCCAAACTCGAACAGTTTAATGGGACTAAATTGTGGGGCCCAGATAATCTTCATCCAAGAATATTAAAGGAACTGGCACACGAAATTGCAAGCCCATTAGCAAGAATTTTTAATGAATCTGTAAACTCAGGGGTTGTACCATATGACTGGAGAATTGCTAACATAGTTCCTATTTTTAAGAAAGAGAAAAAAAAGTGATCCGGGTAACTACAGGCCTGTTAGTTTGACATCTGCAGTATGCAAGGTCTTGGAAAAAATTTTGAAGGAGAAAGTAGTTAAGGACATTGAGGTCAATGGTAATTGGGACAAAATACAACATGGTTTTACAAAAAGTAGATCGTGCCAAACCAACCCGATCTCCTCCTTTGAGAAGGTAACAGATTTTTTAGACAAAGGAAATGCAGTGGATCTAATTTACCTCGATTTCAGTAAAGCATTTGATACGGTTCCACATGGGGAATTATTAGCTAAATTGGAAAAGATGGGGATCAATATGAAAATTGAAAGGTGGATAAGGAACTGGTTAAAGGGGAGACTACAAAGAGTCACACTGAAAGGTGAACTGTCAGGCTGGAATGAGGTTACTAGTGGAGTTCCTCAGGGATCGGTTTTGGACCAATCTTATTTAATCTTTTTATTACTGACCTTGGGAGTAATAGCTGGGAGGTATTGCTGGGAGGTATTGCCAGGACCAGAATATCATAGAGGAAAATCTGGATGACCTTGTAAACTGGAGTAATACTAATAGGATGAAATTTAATAGTGAAAAGTGCAAGGTCATGCATTTAGGGACTAATAGCAAAAATTTTTGTTGTAAGCTGGGGATGCATCACTTGGAAGTAACAGAGGAGGAGAAGGACGTCGGAATATTGGTTGATCATAGGATGACTATGAGCCGCCAAAGTGATATGGCCGTGAAAAAAGCTAATACAGTCTTGGGATGCATCAGGCGAGGTATTTCCAGTAGAGATAAGGAGATGTTAGTACCGTTATACAAGGCACTGGTGAGACCTCATCTGGACTATTGTGTGCAGTTCTGGTCTCCCATGTTTAAGAAAGATGAATCCAAACTGGAACAGGTACAGAGAAGGGTTACTAGGATGATCTGAGGAATGGAAAACTTGTCTTATGAAAGGAGACTCAAAGAGCTTGGCTTGTTTAGCCTAACCAACCGAAGGCTGAGGGGAGATATGATTGCTCTCTATAAATATATCAGAGGGCTAAATACCAGGAAGGGAGAGGAATCATTTAAGCTCAGTTACCAGTGTGGACACAAGAACAAATGGATATAAACTGGCCACCAGGAAGTTTAGACTTGAAATTAGACGAAGGTTTCTAACCATCAGAGGAGTGAAGTTCTGGAACAGCCTTCCAAGGGGAGCAGTGGGGGAAAAAGACATATCTGGCTTCAAGAGTAAGCTTGATACATTTATGGAGGGGATAGTATGATGGGATAGCCTAATTCTGGCAATTAATTGATCTTTGACTATTAGCGGTAAATATGCCCAATGGCCTGTGATGAGATGTTAGATGGGGTGGGATCTGAGTTACTACAGAGAATTCTTTCCTGGGTGTCTGGCTGGTGAGTCTTGTCCCCATGCTCAGGGTTTAGCTGATCGCCATATTTGGGGTCGGGAAGGAATTTTCCTCCGGGGCAGATTGGCAGAGGCCCTGGGGTTTTTTTGCCTTCCTCTGCAGTGTGGGGCACGGGCCACTTGCTGGAGGATTCTCTGCACCTTGAAGTCTTTAAACCACATTTTGAGGACTTCAATAGCTCAGACATAGGTTAGGGGTTTGTTACAGGAATGGGTAGGTGAGATTCTGTGGCCTGCGTTGTGCAGGAGGTCAGACTAGACTATCATAATGGTCCCTTCTGACCTTAAAGTCTATGATTCTATGTCTGTCATTTTCTCTTTGCTTTTCTTGATTTTCCACTCTGAGGCCTGCCTATATTAAAAAAATGAGCAGTGTTTAGCAAAACGTTTCATTAACACCCCGTGTTGAGTGATATTTAAATCAGCTCACTGCTCCCCATCCAGAGTCCTCATTCTCCCAAATCAGTGCCCCAACTCACTGCTTCCCACCCAAAGCCCCCCTCCATTATTCAGAACCTGGGGGAAACAGGATGGTGTGCTGTCTTACCAGAGCCAAGACAAGAGACATCTTCCTAAGACTGGATAGGCCTCTGATGTTGATGGACTGGGATCCACGGGTGATGGTGCATATCAGTACTAATGACACTTCACCACGGAATATCTCTCAGATTATGGACTACTTCAGGGAATTCAGAAGGGTGCTGAGATAGAAAAATATTCAAGTGGTTTTCTTGGAGATCATTCCTGTCCCATGAGCAAAGGAAGAAAGGAGGCAGAAAGTTCTGGAAGTGAAAAGCTGGCTAGGCAAATGGTGTAAGGTAGAAAGGTTTTGAAAGGCCTCAAACTAACAACAAAAGGAGAGAGTAAAAAGAGGGAAGAAATGAGCACTTATTTAACACAAAACTCAGGTGGTGAGAACAAAAGTAATCAAGAAACCAAAGGACGTAAAGAGAAGAAATTATTTAATTGCCTATAAACCAGTGCTAGGAGCCTGAGTGACAGACAAGAATTGGAGTTGCTCACTTGAGCGTAAATTGGATCTAGTTGGAATGACTGAAACCTCTTGGGATGATTCACATGATTGGAATGTGAAAAATCAATGCTTATAGCTAAGGCTAAGGTTTTGTCATGGATATTTTTAGTAAAAGTCATGGACATGTCATGGGCAATAAACAAAAATTCACAGAAGCTGTGACTTGTCTGTGACTTTTGCTGTTGCAGCTCCATGGTTTCCCTCCACCACCATGGTGGCTTGGAGCTATGGGTTTCTCCCTCCGCCCATGGCAGCTGGAAGCTGCAGGGTGACCATATTTCACAAAGACAAAAAGGGACACCCCCAGCCACTCGCCCAAGGCCGTCCGCGCAAGGTTGTCGTCTATCGCTGGAACCCTGAGGAGGGTCCCCTCAGAAGTCTGTCACCTGTCGCTGGAACTTTGCAGGGGCCCCTTGTCGCCTGTTGCTGGAACCCTGCCAGGGCCGACTGGCTGTCAGCTCCAGAGTCCTACAGCCCCGGGAACTGAAGCAGAGAATGTCAGGGAGGTCTCTGGATGTCACGGATTCCGCGACTTCCATGACCTCCGTAATATAAACTTAGCCTTAGTGATAGCCTATTTATGAAGGATCAAGTGGGCAAGAGGGGAGAAGGAGTGGTGCTCTATGTCAAACATGGCATAACCTGTTTCTGAGTCACTGATAATTCGGAAGAAAATGATCTTGAATACTGATGGATCAGTGTTGTAACAGAAAAGCACAAGATGAGGTATTAGCTGGTGTCTGCTACAGCCCACCAAATTTCACTGGGGAACAGGATAACAAGCTCCTTAAGCATTTCTCCCTCATGTGTAGGGCAAAAAAAAAAAAAAAAAAAAAAAAAGCTGCATAATCATGGGGGCTTCAGTCTGAGTGACACCTGCTGGAGGTCTCATGCAGCCAGTACTAAAACATCCTTGGAATTTCTAAATATTATAGATGACAGTTTCCTAGCTCAGAGTGTTGCATCCCATGTACAGGAGTTCTATGTTTGACCTTGTCTTGATAGATAAAGAGAAACCGATCACAGAACGAAAAATTAGTGGTAGCTTAGGTACAAGTAATCATGACCTGATCACATTTGTTATGTACAATAGCATAAAGTCCAATCCAATAATTGTGACCCTAAGAGCACCTCAGTGCCAGCTGGCAGAGGGCACACTCTTCTGTAAACTCCTAACACATTGCTGACATACTATTTATCTATAAAGCATGTTGTGTGAAGTATCGAAAGCCAGTGACACACCAGTCACTAATATTGTAGGAAGTTATATACAGATGGTGTGTAAAGAGTGATGTATGTGTGCTGGAAACATGTTTTTAAAATATATTTTGGGGGCATACAAGTTTGTTTTAGACAGTGGAATGTTTTGCCTGTTTGCCTCTGTCTCTAATGTAAATTGAGCAAGGTGATGCCAGAGACAACGGGCAGTTAATTTGCATCTGAGGTAAACACCAGTTATCAGGAGGAGGAGGAGGAAACTGCATGGTGTCAACACACTGGAGGACACCCTGCAGCGTGAACCACCCAGGGGTCATTCTGATTCTTGAGACAAGGACAACGAACTTTGGGGAAAGCAAAAGGACATCTGGTTATCCAGCCCTTAGGAGACACAGAGGCCAGCTCTCTAACTTTGAAAGAGTGGATCCCCTTCCATGTAGGAAGGTGACACTGAAAGGATGCTTTAGGAAGCTTATCTTAGACAAGGATTGTGGCTTGTTGAGTTACTTTTTAATCACTAGAAAGCATGATTATACAGTAGAACCCCGTTTATCTGACCCTCCATTATCTGGCTCTCCGTATTAACTGAACAACCAGCGCGCACAGGTCCAGAAGCGGGTGATCTCTCCTGTGGCTGCTAGACGGCACTACTGCCTCACACTTTCCCATTCTCTGGATTAGCTGAATTTTTGATTATCCAATCTGGCCCTGGTCCCAATTAGATTGGATAAACAAGGTTCTGTTGTATTTTTGTTTTATCTGTAACCATTTTCTGTTTCTATTGTCTCTACTTAGAAGCACTACAATCTCTGTTCTTTATTAATAAACTTATTATATTATAAATTCAGTTCAGTCCTCAGCTGAGCCAACAGGCTGGTGTGTATGCTGTCTCTTTAGAGGCAGCAGACTTGGTAATTTCTGTAAGTGTCCAATGATGGGCTGGATACTGCAGAAGAATGTTCTTCCATGGCGTTCAGTAACTGGAGGCTTCAAGCGTAAGCTGCAAGAAAAGGACTGGCAGAATCATGAGGAGTTTGGTCAGCTGGCTAACAGCCTGCAGTCTCAGGGAGCTGACACACAGTTTAGCAGCAACAAATCTCTCTCTCGTGGAGGCACAGGTGTTACAAGCAGGGCCGTCCTTACCCATATGCAAAGTACACAGCTGCGTAGGGCACCAGGAAATTTGGGGCACCAAATTCCCTGGTGCCCTGCGCAGCTGCGTGCTGCTCCAGCCCCTGCCCCACCTCTTCCTCAGGGCCCCCCCCTTGCTCTGCCCCAGCCCTGCCTCTTCCCGCCCCGAGGACTGCAGCAGGGCTGGCCTGCACTCGCTGGCGGTGGGAAGTGCAGCGACCCAGTCCCAGCTGTGCCGCTGGTGAGTGCTGGGGGGCGTTTCCCCCTGTCCCCCAAGCCAGCCCTGCCCCCCCGCCCCGCGGAGGCCTGGGGCCAGTCTCCCCCCTCCCCTCCCCCCGCATGGAGGCCTGGGGCCCCACAAACCCTCCCCGCAGGGGGGCTGCATAGGGCCCCAAAATAGGTAGGGACGGCCCTTGTTACAAGATGACTCTCTCAGTTCTGGACACCCCGAGAAAGCATCACAGCAATCTATGGTTGGTTCACAAAAGTGAAAACAACTACGAGCCAAATCAGCTGGAAGGACGAACTTAAACAGAAAAATGTGAATGACAATTGGGCAGTGTTTAAGAACACTTTACGAAATGCCAAAAAAGCCATAATCCCACAACTGAAAGGCCACACTGGTTAAAAAAAACCAATCTGGTTTAGAGGGGAAGGGACGGTGGCTATAAAAACAGTATACAGCAAATGGAAGAAAGGGGAAGCTGAAGGTAATGAATATGGAACAGAAGCTGGGAATTGTAGAAAATTGATAATGGAAACAATGACAAGAAGAAACCTATGACCAGCATTGTTAAGGACAGCGAGTTATTTATAAGAACAAAAAGAATCCTAACAGTGTTGTCTATTACTATATAGAAACAGTATTATTAATGCAGAAAAAGCAGAAGTGTACCATAGATATTTCTGTTCGGTGTTTGGGAAAGAAACTGATGTCATGTCATGGACTGTTGATACACTTTCCATTCCCATTTCTCATCATAGCTCAGGAGGATTTTTAAACTGCAGCTGCTAAAGGAACACCTTGTTAAATCAGCACATCCCACTAACTTACATCCAAGAGTTTTAAAAGAACAGGAGCTTGCTGGACAACTAATGTTAATTTTTCAATAAATCTCGGACTACTGCAGAAGTTCCAGAAGACTGGAAGAAAGCTAATGTTGAGCCAGTATTGAAAAAGGGTAAACAGGATGACCTGCATATTTATAAGCCTGACACTGATCCAGGGAAAAATAATGGAACAGCTGATATGAAAGGAGAGCAATATAATGCCAATCAACCTGAGTTTTATGGAAAACAGATCTTGTCAGGCTAACTTTATTTTTGATGAGATTACAGGTTTGATTGATAAAGATATTAGTGCTGATGTAATTATATTTAGTTTTCTGTAAGGCATTTGACTTAGTGCCATGTGACATTTTTAGCAAAAACCTAGAATGAGCCAAAATTTACATGGCACACATTAAATGGTTTAAAAAATGACTAACTGGTCTCTGAATGTAATTGTAAATGGGGAATTATCATGGAGCAGGTGTGCATTTAGTGAGGTCCTATAGGTCTTGGCTCTTGGTCCTACACTAATTAACAATGTTATCAATGACCAGGAAGTAAACATGAAATCATCACTGATCAAGTTTGCGGAGGACCCAAACAGTGGGAGAAGGATAAGTAATGAAGATAGGACACTGATACAGGGCAATCTGGATTGCTTGATAAACCAGGCACAAAGCAACCAAAATATGCATTTTTATGTGGTTAGCAGTAAGTAGAGTCATTCATCTAGGGAACAAAGAATATAAGCCCTCCATACAGGATAGGGGACTTGATCTTGGGAAGCTGTCATAGTAGATAATCATCTGACCATGGCTGTAACCAAAAGTGCAGATAATGTGATCCTTAGCTGTATAAACAGCCAGATCTCGGGTAGGAGTAGAGAGGTTATTTCACCTGGTGTGCCCACTGCTGGAATGCTGTGTCCAGTGCTAGACTCAGCAGCTGCAGAAGGAGGGTGATCCAGTGGCGAGGAAGCAGAGAAGAACCAGCAGGGTGTGACTAAAGGATTACAAAACAGCTCATGGCAGGAGCTTGATGTTCAGGCGTGAGACTGGACCCGCGCTGGCCAAGGGGCTCTCCAGCCTGGAGAGAACAGTGAGACACGCATCGGGGCTGGCAGCTGAAGCCGGACCCATGCAGCGTGGCACCCAGGCGCACAGTTAACAGTGGGGTGCTGGGCCAGGGGGGTTATTTTACATGGGGAAGGGGGGCTCCATCATTCCCAAGGATTTGATCCAGTTGGACCGGCTCAGTTGAGCCTAGGGTGACCAGACAGCAAGTGTGAAAAATCGGGACAGGGGGTGGGGGTAATTCGAGCCCAAATGCCAGTGGTTTTCAAACTTTTGGGCTGGTGACCCCTTTGACATAGCAAGCTTCTGAGTGCAACCCCTCCTTATAAATTAAAAACACTTTTAATATATTTAACACTATTATAAATGATGGAGTCAAAGTGGGGTTTGCAGTGGATGCTGACAGCTCACGATCCCCCCATGTAAGAACTGTATGACCCCCCCTAAGGGGTCCCGACCCCCAGTCTGAGAACCCCTGCTATATAAGGAAAAGACCCCAAAATCGGGACTGTCCCTATAAAATCGGGACATCTGGTCACCCTAGTCCAGCGAGGTGCTAAGAGGAGGCGGCTGGGGCCAGCTCTAGGCAGCAGGTCAGACTAGAAGCTTCTGCAGCTTCTTTCTGCTCCACCGCTCCCAAGTTCGCCGCCCCCGGGACCCTTTCGCTCGGTCTCCGTTCCCGGCCGCACAGTCGGGCCTCAGGGCGGCGCTGCAGTTCAGACCGCCGCGGCAGGGGGCGGTGTGCCCACGGCGCGCGGCTGGCAAAGGGCCGATATTTTAACTCTTGTCCCGGGCGGAGTGGCTCGTAGCTCGTTGGAAGTCTCGCGAGACTGTACGCGGCTGTTCTGGCCCAGGCCCGCCAGGCAGGCAGACACGCGCGGGGGTTGCAGCCATGGCGCTCTACAACTTTAAGAAGATTATGGTGGTTCCTTCCGCTAAGGTGAAGCTCTTCTTCCGTCCCCCGTCAGCGCCCTTGCCGGGGTAGCGGCGGGGGGCGCGCGCCCCCTCTCTCCTCGCGGCCGCTGGGCGGCAGCTGGTGCTGAGCTGGAGCCATGTGTGTGTGTGTCAGGAGCGCCGCCCCGTCCCCAGCGCGTGGGACCTTCGCTGCCCCGTGCAGCCTCCGGCCGGGTACACGGGGAGGCGGGGGGGGGATGGGCACGGGGAGCTGAGGGGGCCGGCGCGGGGCAGGGAGTGGAAGTTGGGGGCAGGGGCCCAGCAGCGGAGTTGCGGGGGGGCGGGGGAGGAGTGGGGTATTGGGCTACGTGCATGTCGGAGGCACCGCTGCCCTGTGAAACTAAGAGGAGAGCGGGGTGCCTCTCTGGTGCGGGCGGATCCAGCCGCCCCGCACCCTGGGTGCAGTTCTGCTCCAGCTGCGATAGAAAACCACGTCAGCCCAACAGCCGATCTAGTCCTTGGCGTGGTGGCTTCAGACCGGTTTCACTGAAACCGTGTTTGCTGTGAACACGTGAAGCGTACTGGGGAAAGGTGATGGTTATCAAAGATCACTGTCTTGTGCTTTTCCAGGAAGCCAGCAAAGTCGTAGTCAAATTTAAACATAAGCACACATTTTCTGTTACAGTCCCTCCTACAGTGCAGAAACTTGGAGCTTGTTAGTCTTTAAACCAAAGTAGGGTTTGACAGGCAGGAGTTTTCTAAATTGTATCATGGAGCAGGTGTGCGTAATCCTGTAATTGTAATCCAGGCTGTTACTGACTTGCTGTCTGGCCTTAAATCTTTGTCTGTATCTCAGTTTCCTTTTTGTAATCTATTTAGTTACCTGGCAAAGATTAATTACCCTATTTAATAGTTATATACTGATTTTACTATGTAAGTGCTCAGTATTAACTTTTACAGGGGAGAAATTAAACAATACAAATCTGCAACACAAAGGGTAGTGAACATAAGGTACTATCACAAGTAGTGATTATTATAAGGAATTCACTGTCCTGTGATAATCTGAGTTATCATCACTGCTATGTGCGTAACCCTACGTATGCGGGAGAACTCCGTCAAAATGACCTATTACTCATGTCTGAAATGTGAATAAAATTGTCCTAGTTAAAAAAGACTTCAACAAATTTAAGATTAAAAGAGGTAAATTCTTGGGACTAAACATAGTAAATCTCTCTCTAAAGGTTCTCTGGGGGATATCAATATAAAGTGGCTACATCCAAGAGAGCTTATACATTTTGGTTTTCCCGGGACAGTCACCTTTTGTTTTTCTTTCTGGCCATCTCTTTCTAAATGCAGAACTGGTCTGCTTTCAATCCTTGTTTTGAGCTTCAGAAGTTCTGTGCCATTGTCAGAGACATGTGTTAATACCGATGACAGTGCTGATGGGTGCCTGCCTCCTTCAGGCTTCTGCTGACTCTTCTTCGCCCAGCCCTTCATTACCCCTCTTCAGAGACAATTGTTTAAAATCTGTGAAAATGGTGTGAAATTGGCTTTGGAGTTTCATCAGGGTTAGAAGCCTGAGTGGGGTGGTGAGGTGGTTGGAGAAAGGACAGTACTGTGCATATTATAAGGAATTGCCTCAACAGGAAAATATAGAGAAATGTTTTTATTAACAATAACTTATTGTTTCATATTGTATCTATTGTGAGAGTATGCAGGTGCTGCACATGCATAACTCAGTACACAACTCCTAGTGGGTCAATAAAATACTTACCTGGACAAAAACCAAACAACTTCTCCCCTCCTGTTTAACATTCAGTCAAAAGGGCGGGGGGGGGGGGGGGAATGAATTCTTTCATTATGATCTGTGCCTCACCAAACTTGTACTCTGACACAGCGGCAGAGAGGGAGGGAGCTGTAGAGGTTTGGGTCTTCAGCTGAACACCTTACTGCCCACTCCGATCATTTGAGATCGAGCACTGATAGTGGATACATGGAAGTTCCCTGAACTGTTAAGGAATGTAGGAAAAGGAGGCTGTTTCTTAAATAGCTGAAATGAACACTGGATAAAAGAACGAAAGGTTCTGCTTACAAATTTGTGGGTGGTGCATGGGACTGGAGGTTTGAACTTAATTTAAATGGAAGGACTTGTTTAGATATCTTAAAATTGGAGTGACATGCGATCCATGTTTTTTTATTGATGCCTTTGAAGCCACACAACAGCTTTTTTGTGTCAAAAAACTTGGTTATCCTACACAGTGTGCAAAATTCGTAACTTCCACAACAATGATAGAAAGTGGATGCATTGTATTCTATCAACCTAATTGCAGGTAAAAGTGTGATGTGTGTACTGATTCTTTCAATAACTGCTTAGGTGTCTTTTTAAAACACTTAACTGCTCTGTTTTCCTTTTCTAAATAACTTTCATATTAGAATATGGGTTCTTAGTAATAAGTAATACAGTCTTTGCTGATAATTGTACTTTTCTTTAACTGCAGGACTTTATAGATCTGACATTGTCGAAGACTCAGCGAAAGACTCCGACCGTCATTCATAAGCATTATCAAATCCACCGCATTCGACAGTTTTACATGAGAAAAGTTAAATACACCCAGCAAAATTACCATGACAGACTCACCCAAATCTTAACAGATTTCCCAAAATTAGATGTAAGTGACTTTGGCAATTGATAAGTGAAAGAAAATGTACCTTGAATTCATCAAATCTAATGCTATGACTGTAAATTGTGGTCTTGTGAGGTTTCGTTGGCTAAGCAAAATCAAGCTGACTTATTACTTGGATAGGAGACTTTGGAAGAAAAATTTATATCTGCAGGAAGAGGTATTGATAACTCAGATGGCTCTATTTCTTTTGAGTAAAGTTCTGAATCAGGGCTCGAACAGGGTTTTAGGGCAACTTTTTCCTGGAGCTCACATCTTGTAGACAAGAGGTAAAAAGTCTTAACCACTAGTGGTGATTAAAGGTCCCACAGCACTTTTTCCAGGAGTGGGAATTTTAGCACTAACTTCTAGATAAATTTAAATTTGATAGAAACTTCAGTTGAATGATGGGTAAAGAAATATAGCCTGTTTGAAGGACTTTGTGACTTCCTATTTCTAGTGAAAGGTGCTAAAGAAGCATAAGGTATTATTATTTTCACAGTTATTGCCATCCAAATGTTTTGTAGGAAAGAATGAGCGTCCAAATATAGGTCTGATCAGTGTGTTTACAGTCTAATGCACTGATCATGCAGTTGGAGATGTGCAGTTTTCAGTGACTTCAGTGGGGCTTTGTGTATGCCTGTACTTAATCCAATGCAGAATTGAGACCTTAGTTTGCGTGGGATTTTTTCTGACTTCTATTTCTAATGCCTGATCTCTATTACAAAGTTCTGAAGTACAGCTTCTGTATTTGCTTAACTAGTTTGGTATCTATATCATGTTAAATTTCTAAAAATAAATCACGTAGATGGGTAAAATATTCTCTCTAATTCTTTTACAAAGAGATGAAGGGATGTGCTGTAAACGCTCTTCAAAAGAATTGATGTGAAGAAGGTACACTCTTCATATGCTGACGAGTTTATTCAGGCATGAAAAATTGTCTGCCTAACTAGAGATGAATCTTACAGAATTTAGGGTTCAGTGAAAGAGAGGAATTACTTTGCTGTGTTCCCACAATAGCAGAAGTATGTTAGAAAAAAGGCTGGCACTATACAGTATGCTTGCAGTTTCCCTCTATACAATATAATCTTGCATTTGTTCCTTTTTAACAAAAAATATTCTTACAAAGAAAAAGGCACAAGCAGAAATTTAGCCTAAGTCCAATGAAAAATAAAGCAGGAAATCAAAGTTATGGAAAAAACATTCAAATTTATGGATAAGCAGATTGTTTGTTTGTTTTCTTTAAAGATTTTTAGATATGGAGAATGGTCTTCAGTTTGTATTTGTCAGCTGTATCACTGGTTTCTTGTATCTATGAAAAAGTTGAAATCAGCAGTAAGAAGTCTTTACATTCATGAAAAAACATTCAGAAAAGGTTTTGATTAATTTATTTTATGCTTTTTTAGGATATCCATCCTTTTTATGCAGATTTGATGAATGTTCTCTATGACAAAGATCATTACAAGTTGGCCTTAGGACAGATTAATATTGCCAAGAATCTGATTGACAAGTAAGATACTTTAATTTATTTTTCTGTGGCTTGTTTTTGTCATAACAGCAGATTAATGTTTTCTTTCCTCCCGCAATAGTGTTTCTAAAGATTATGTGCGCCTGATGAAGTATGGCGATTCTCTTTATCGATGCAAACAGTTGAAACGGGCAGCTCTGGGACGTATGTGTACAATTATCAAAAGGCAGAAGCAAAGTTTAGAATATTTGGAACAAGGTATGTATTGCAAATATGGTAAAATGAAGCATTTTGAAGAGAGAATTTAAAATACCGACTTATGCCTGAAGACTTTTTACCAATTGTTTTTATAAATAGCATCTAAACTTACTTATCTGAAAGAGGTTTGAGGAAAAATATTTTTTCTTTTTTCAGTTTATTTACTGTGGGAAATTATCAACATGTTGTGGCTAGTTAGTTTCACTGTTTTTCCTGAGTAGTCAGTCAAATACACCTGCTTTTTCTGAGATTTTTTTTGCATGGCAAGAGGAGAGGGAAAAACGTTTTTAAAAAAACAGGAAAGTATAATTGGCGCAGGAGCCTTGGAAAGATTGAGTACCTTGAAGTATTCTTAACTTGTTTCTAAAACTGATTAGATTTCTTGTTATTTGCAGTGGTGTTGTAGCCCTGTTGGTCCCAGAATATTAGAGAGACAAGGGGGGGGTGAGGTAATATCTTTTATTTGGCCATCTTTTGTTGGTAAGAGAGACAAGCTTTTGAGCTTACTTAGAGCTCTTCAGGTCTAGGAAAGGTACTCGGAGTGTCATAAGCTAAATGCAAGGTGGAACAGATTATTTAGCATAATGATCCCCTGAAATGTGTTAACTACATTTGCTGAACAGTCTGTTGTACCTGTTATTTAGCTGAGACACTCTGAGTACATTTCCCAAACCTGAAAGAGAGGTCTGTGTAAGCTCAAAAGTTTGTCTGCAACAAATGATGGTCCAATAAAAGAAATTATCTCGCCCATCTTGTTGGCAGATGCATTGCATTCACAGTTAATTATGTTTGTACAATGCATTTTTCCTAGTATTTGATTTACTTTGACTAAATGATATAGGCTGTCATTATTTATCTGTATCAGTTCCTTGCCTCTGATTTAATAGAGGCCAAATATTTTTTATACATTCTGCTCTGTAGCCCTTTTTGCCTCTTGTTCACATTATATCTAATTGAGGGGGATGATGTGTTAATTAAAATATAATATTTACAAGAAAGTCACATTTTATATTAAGGTTCTATTTGTAAATAGATTATCCAGGTTAATAAATGTTTTCATAAATGGTTAATTGTTAAAAGTCCAATAGGTTGTTTATAACCATCTAGAACACCTTCTACTGATGTACTTATAACTATAACATATTCAACTCATTCTTGTAACGTGCTTTCTTAATAATTTAACAACACTTTATGAACGACTTACAAATGGAAACTTAATGCAAAAATATGTCTAAATTAAATGTGGTTTATGAATAATGTTGTTTCTGAATAAAATCAGAAACTTTCCCATCTACAAAGAAAGATGTCTTCCTTCTGTTTTAGTACATTTAAACTTTATTTTATCACCCATGTAATTCAATCAAGCTTTTTAAACTTTTCAGTGCGACAACATTTGTCCCGTTTGCCAACTATTGATCCCAATACACGAACTCTTCTGTTGTGTGGCTACCCAAATGTTGGAAAATCGAGCTTTATAAATAAGGTATGTGAGTTTGTTGTAAAAAATATTACTTCAAAGTTTAAATAATTTGAAATATTGGGACTCTACCCAAGGATCTTAGCTAACAGGTCTCTGTACAAGGTTAGGGATTTAGTATGAATCTCAGGGCTGTAGAAGGAAATGAAAAACAGATTTATTTTTAAATCAATTTATTGTATCATAAGCTTCCCCAGCGTCGTGAAATTTTTCTCCCAGAGAGAGCAAAAAGTGAATTAACCTTCTATAGAAAATCATTGAGACTAACCACTTTGGTGTAGTAAAGGAAGTGCATTATAATTGATATGCTGCTGTCAGGAAAATAATTGTCTCAGTAAATGAAAAAAATCTTTAATTTGGGGATTTTTCTTGTTTTAAGGTGACAAGAGCAGATGTGGAAGTGCAGCCTTATGCCTTTACCACAAAATCTCTCTTTGTGGGACACATGGATTATAGGTATCTGCGTTGGCAGGTAAGAGCTATTGCTAACTTACTGCTCTGTTTCCACAGGAATGAATTGGTTAGGATCCTGTTGCTGTTGAGAATACCATTTTGTTTGCTGAAGGCTGTTTCTAAAGTACTGTACCTAGAGAACTGCTGTGTAAGATCTCTCTTTACATAATGTGCTGAGTAAGGTCAGCTATCAGAAGCTATTCTAAAAATGTAGATCCTGGGGTTTTTCAGTTGCTGGGAGGGACAGGGCACTTGCATAACTCCTGAGTAGTAACGGAAAGTGATTCATCTCCAGACTGGATCAGGTCAGGGCAGGTCTCCCTCCCTCTGATTCAGTCCAAGTGAAAATGCACGGAAACTCCAGGTAGTCTTTCCTTGTATTACTATGATACTCTTTTCTCTGACTATAATTTGAAGTACTCAGTCTCATCTTATTTTAACACGAATACTATTGTCTTCTTATTCATTTTTCATGTTCTTACTTTGAATGAATTTACAAACTTGTGGTTGAAAGGAAACAATATATATAGTTGCTATTGTCAGCGTCTATTCTTTTAGGTTTTTATACCATGCTTATCACTATAGTATCTGAGCACTTTCCAGTAGTCTATTAAGCCACATAACTACACACCTGTCATATGTTGTTTGTTCTCTCATTCTTTCCCCAGAGAAAGAAGCATGTGCAGTAGAATGTCTTGTTTTGGTGGTCTCTCTCTCTTTAATATAAATATACTTGTTGCTATGTGTTTCTGTTAGAGAAGGCAGGTCAAAGAAATGTGCTTTGCACTTGAAGCAGAAAGTTGTGAGGTTCCTAAGTTCCTGGCGGTGTTCATTCCACAGTCTCAGTCTGCCCCCAGAGAAGGTGCACTCTCATGCACATACAAGCTTTACTCTTACTGTTGAGAGTTCCATTATGCCAGAAGAGCATAGTTTACTCCTGGGGGAATTCTGTGCCACTACTCACGCGTAGAATTCCTGTCCCCTGCAGATTTCTTTGCTTCCCTGCAGAAAATGATCGGGAAGCATAGGTAAGCCGTAAGAGCGGTCACGTGCCCCACCCCAGCAGCGCTGGCATGTCATTTTGGGCGCCCGGAGCAGCAGGCAGAGAGGTAAATCACTGTGGGACTGGGACGCCGCGGCCGGTGACTCCTACCCTGCGCTGGACTCACCTGCTAGTCCCAGCTGAGATGGGGATGGAGGAGGATGGGGCTGTCTCTTCCTCTGCAAGGGAGCGCCTGTGGGGTTCCCCTGCAGAAAGCTCCATATTCCTCCCTCTCCCTCCCCCCCGCCACTTCGTGACCCCATCACTCGCCAGCCTTGGGGGAAGGGGTCACTATGCAGGGAGCTGCTTTCCCATCCGCTGGACCCCCTATATCCAGAGCCCCTACTCTACTCTACTCTAGCTGCCCCAAGTGTTTTTAGGGCAGGCCCAGCCCTTGTGCTGTGTCAGGGTTGGGTGCAGCCTCACCGCCATGTCCCGGGGGGAAGGGAGGGCTACGGGGGTGATCTTCCACCTTTGTTCAGCCAGTGGCCTGTGCTCCCCACTGCCATGCTTGGAGCCTCCACATTTATTTATTGACAAATAAAATATGCAGAATTTGAACATACCATGTGCAGGATTTGTATTTTTTTGGCGCAGTATTCCCTCAGGAGTAATAGCTGTTGATCATGGTCTTTGTCCTGAAGCTTTAGATGATTGTTTAGATATCCTGGGGCCTGGTCATGGGGGGCTATGAAGATAGGGACCTTGCACTTGATTTGATATTCTGTGGGAAGCCAGTGTAGGGAGCAGAGGACAGGTTTGATATGTTCCTGCTTTGCTTCTTTCCTAACCAGTAATCACAAACATACTGTAAAGATTGATTGGTCCATATCACTTTTCTCCCCTCATCTCTAACCCCCACGATCTTATTACTTCTGTGGCTAATATATGTTATATTAAGGTGTGAGCTAATTATGTTAATCTAAATTTTAGGTGGTAGATACCCCTGGTATTTTGGATCATCCTTTGGAAGAAAGGAATACCATTGAGATGCAGGCTATAACAGCGCTTGCACATCTTCGTGCTGCTGTGCTTTTTGTAATGGATGTGTCTGAGCAGTGCGGGCATAGTCTGGAGGAGCAGCTAGAACTCTTCAAAAATATTAAACCACTATTTGCTAATAAGGTAGATCTGATTTACATGAGTCAAATCTAATTTTTCACAATGTGAAACAGTAAGCTGAATAATATTGTTTACTTTCTTTCTATTAGCCTCTTATACTTGTAGCAAACAAGTGTGACGTGAAAAGGATTTCTGAACTTCCTGAAGAAAATCAGGTTAGAAGGCCTTTTCTTCTTTTCGTAATTTACAAATGCGTTCTATGCATCTGTCGTGGAATAATATGAGTTATAATGTGCATGGGTGAACTTTGTTGTATAATGTCTTAATTGGACAGTTTAATATCCTGATGAAGAGTGAGTAGGTCTTCATTTTTGTTTTTTTAAAAAAATAAAATAAAAATCGTGAATACCTACTAAGGTGTGTGTTTGTGTATTTCCATGTATGGGGCGGGGATATGTGTGTGAGAGAGATTAGCCTGATGTTTCATAAGTGCAAAGTACCCATAGCTGCTGTTGGTTTCATGGATAGTAAGGCCAGAAAGGGTCATCTGATCTGAAGTCTTGCATAACACAGGCCAATGAACCTCACTTAACAGTTTCTGGGTAGAGACAACTGAGTACTGGTGTGAGGCACGGTGTCTTGAACTGTTGAAATGGAAGTTATGGATGAAGCAGAAGTATCTGCACACACAGGCCTGATTTTTCATATGCATACAGGTTACCCTGATTTTTACATGTTCTGAGCATGTAGCTAATGTATATATTTTATTCTATTTGCTACTTAACTTTCTATTTACATCTGATCCCCGTAAAATTTTGTTTATGCAAAATTTCTGTAGTTCCTCTTTAGGAAAACATCTATTAATACAGTTGCTCAATAATGTCAGAAGAAATTTTTATTTTGAGAAGAGATAAGAAGTTTAACTTTGTTTAATGAGTTGGAAACAGTGATCTTTAAGAAATAATCAGAACTTTATTTTTGTGTGTTCTGTTTGTTTTTCAGAAAATGTTTGAAAATTTAGAAGCGGAAGGATTTCCTGTCATAGAGACAAGTACTCTAACAGAAGAAGGTGTGATTAAAGTTAAAACAGAGGTGAGTTTCTTCTTTTACTTACACAAATTTTGTTCCAAATAGATATCTAAGTTTTGTTTTACTGTTTGTGAATTTAGTCTTTATTAAAGTAGTGGACTCGTGCTCTGGTTTGAGACAGATATAACAAGTTTTCCTGTTTATCTGAGGAACTATGACACTCAAATGTTCAAGTTTTGGGTCTCCCCTTGGGCAGATACTGCCAGATGAGCAAAATTGTTTGTTGCTTTCTATGATGTGAATAAATGGAGATTAGATTGAGACAAGCAAACATGATTTTTACTTTGGACATATTTATTGTACAGTTTTTCTTACTGAAGGCTTTGTGAAAATTATTGCTTTTTTTTTTTTTTTTTTTTTGAGGATCCCGGGGGGATGATAGCCACCGCTCTTATCCCAGCATATAACAATGCAGTAGATGTAAAATAGATTGTAGGTCACAAAATCTAAAATGGCAGAAAAAATTATGCACATTAAAATGAAAACCCTGGATCTTGATTTGCACTGAAGAGTTACTGTTTTAAAATTGTTAATAACTCTAATCCAGCAGTTCTCAAACTGTGGGTTGGGACCCCAAAGAGTGCCATGGCCCCATTTTAATGGGGTCACCAGGGCCAGCCTTAGACTTGCTGGGACCCAGGGCTGAAGCTGAATCCTGAGCTCCACCCCAACTGGGGGCGGTGGGCTCGGGCTCCTTCCCTCCGTCTCTGGGGTCATGGAGTAATTTTGTTGTCAGTAGGGGGTCATGGTGCAATGAAGTTTGAGAACCCCTGCAAATCATTGATTAGATTTATATAAATTCTATGCAGCGTCTTTAATCCTGGTGGAATTGCTATGTACTGGGAGCTTCTCCACTGTCTTTCAGATATTAATCTTAAATTGACTACTTGTGCGGATGCTGTTTGGTCATTTCTTAGACCGGGGTGGCCAACCTGTGGCTCCGGAGCCACATGTGGCTCTTCAGAAGTGAATATGTGGCTCCTTGTATAGGCACCGACTCCGGGGCTGGATCTACATTCACAAACTTTTCAGTGTGCTGGGGGTTCTCACTGCTCAACCTCTGGCTCTGCCACGAGCCCCGCCCTCACTCCACCTCTTCCCGACCCCTCCCCTGAGCCTGCTGTGCCCTTGCTCCTCCCCCTTCCCCCAGCCCCCTGCATGGCACAAAACAGCTGATTGGGGGGTGCGGGGAGGGAAGGGGAGGTGCTGATTGGTGGGGCTGCCGGTGGGTGGGAAGCACGGGGCAGGGTGGGAACTGATGGGGGACTGCTGACGTATTGCTGTGGCTCTTTGGCGGTGTACATTGGTAAATTCTGGCTCCTTCTCAGGCTTGGGTTTGCCATCCCGTTTTAGACCAGTGTCTCTCTTGCTAGACAGAAATAACACATGAGGAAATTCCACCTACTTTGAACTCTTGTCCCATCAGACCTTTTGTTAGCGGGGATAAAAAAAGATAATCATTAATTTGGCCCTGCTTTTGGTCTGGGCCAGCAGAGAATTGTTCTTAGCTAAAAATAAAACACGCCCCCTAGATATTACATAATAGCAAAAGCTCAGTTTTGAAAAGGTTCTGTGTATCTCTAGAAATAAATCTGAAGACCGTTTCTTTTTTGGGAACCATTTTCTGGACATTACTCGTGCCTTACATTGGAAACTATTTTCAAACTCCATATCCAAGATTGAACCAATATGACAACCAGATTCTTAACTATAATTCATCACATTTCCTTGGCATGATTTTCCAGATTTCTTTAAAAAAAAAGAAAAGAAAAGAAAAGCTTGACTGAGATTTTTTTCTTCTATAAGCCTTTGTTGCTCTGATTTTTCTTTCTGTATTGCTTGTAGATTCTCACTGTACGAGATTCCGTTCCCATTTAGTTATAACTGAAATACGAATATTGTTACATAACTGCTCTTGTATTGAGTTTTAAAATAAAGTGTTTTTTTGTGGTGGGGGGAACAGTGACTTAAAATGGGATTTGAACTAGGTCTCCATAGGTAAAAAGCCAGTGCATTAAATCACTGTATCACGCAGCCTTCTCTCTGTCCCTGACAATAATTAATGACACCTTATACCTTTTTAGGCCTGTGACAGACTGTTGTCCCATCGTGTTGATACCAAAATGAAAGGAAATAAGGTGAATGAAGTGCTGAACCGACTACATTTAGCTGTACCAAGCAAAAGAGATAATAAGGTAGGTTATTAAAATTTGGGTATATTTTTCAGTAGTCTTTGAACATCCTTCTTTGCTGACTTAATGTGGGGATTCATTTTGTTGGAATCCTGTGAATTTCAGGATCTCAGTTAATGTATTGGCATAGTGAATCAGTTTGACATTACCCAGGGTACAAACTGGACTGATGGATAGCTGTGTCCCCTCAATTCTCTGACCTGGGGTGTCTTTTATGCTGCTTTGCTGTAAGAGCAACCATTCCTGGTCTTCCCACACACAGCCTGCAGCATGTAAATCACTCCCAGCTATACTGTATGAGTGCTATAGCCAGCCAGCCATCCATGAATTACACTGCAGGGCAACACCAGCAAACTCCCAGTGCCAGACTCTCCTCCCTCCCCCACCCCAGAAATGTGTGTCTCATACTGCCCAGCACCCTCCTGGACAATACAAATTCATAGAAAGTCCATCATTTTGTTAATAGAAAATGATATGCACAAGTCTTATCTCAAATGAAATTTCCCAAACACTTCAATCCAAACACGTACTGGTTCAGATAAAACAATAAAAAAAACCCCATTTCTTAACTATAGAAAGATAGATTTTAAGTGATTACAAGTAATGAGACATAAAAGTCAGTATTGGTTACAAAGAAATAAAAGGTAGAACATAATTAACTCCTAACTTAAGCTAAATGAATTCAAGAGAAACCTTTGCTTTACTACATGCTTTCTAAGTCTTACGGTCTGGAATCCTTTCAGGCAGGATCCCTCCCCCAGTTCAGTGTTAATTTCCTTGTCCTTCAGGTGGTGTTGATGCTGTGAGTAGAGATGAAGGGAGAGATAATTTGGGGCATCTGTTCCCCATTTTTATATCTTTTCATCCTCTGTGAGAATCCTCTCCAGTTGGGATTCAAGAGAGACAGTCTGTGGGACGGGAACTTCCAGCTGTTTTTTTTTTTTTTTTTTTTTTGCCAAGATATAAATTTCTCACTCAAACCCTTTTCATGCCAAAGAGTGGCCGCTTAACCAAAGAAAGTCTATTGAATTTTGTTGAAACCTGGCTGAGATATCGGTTTGCCTTTTGACTTTGGGGAAGCAGTTTGTGCCTGCTTTTCTAAACTTGGAATATGTCTCAATAATGTTATACAGCAGAATCTTATAACTTCACATACAATATTACCACACACATTTTACCAGGACAAAATGATCAGCACACTGAGTTTTCAAATGATACCTGACAAAGCATATTTTATACAAAATCCATTATAGTTTTTGTAAAAAGCTTGAACAGAGGGATACAGACTGTCACAATCGGTTAAGATTATTAAAACTTTTTCTTACAGAGAAACATATAGTGACAATGTTTTATTTGCATTACAGAAAATTTGGGATTCCCACATTATATTAAAAAAGAAAAGAATCACATGCTCTTGTGATCATGTTTATTGCATTAATTTCAGGAAAGGCCACCTTTCATTCCTGAGGGAGCAGTAACACGTAAGAAACGCATGGAAGTGGATGCACCTAAAAAGAAGAGGGTAAGTGGCTTACAGAACAGATTTGACACCCTTGAATTGAGGAATTAGTAGTGAAATTTAAAAAATCAAAACAAAAGAGTGATCATTGAAAAGTACAATATTTATGCTACGTATGTCTTTTTAGGAGAGAGATCTTGAAGTGGAAATGGGAGATGATTATATTTTGGATCTTCAGAGTAAGTGTTATTCAAGTCTCAGTATAATTATTTTAAGAAGTGAAATTGGGCTGAGGTTGTCTTTTTGTGTTTATAGCAGAAAGTTTCAAGCAGGAAAATCTTATCCTAACTATTTCAATCTTAAATGTCCCTGCTGCTATTTTAGTGAACACTAGCAGACTTTTTCTCTAATTCCAAATTAGTAAGAATTGGCTTTCTGCTCTCACTTGTGTTGTGATGTAATTTGGAGTGTCTTTCAGTTTGTAGAATTACTGAAACAGAATGAATGGCTTGATGACTCAGCTCTTCTGTTTCTTTTGTCCTGCTTGAACATATCATCTGATACATATTCTAGCATGATCCTTGTCTTAAGGGAAATAGTTGATTTGTGGAGAGAATAATTTAGTGTGTTCTTTTTCACTTATATTATTATTGCTCATTATTTGTGTGTTACATGCATCATCACTGTTTGACAAGACTTCCAATGTAAAGTTCTGTGTGGCACTGATTCTGTATGTTATCAAATTCTTACATTTTAGAGAGAGACTTGTATCTTATATTATGATGTAAATATTTTCTCCCATCATTGATTTTTCTATAAAATGTTTCAACAAGTTAAAGTATTGGTTAATTTTGCGTAATTTCTTTTTTTAGAATACTGGGATCTAATGAATTCATCTGAAAAATATGATAAGATACCTGAGATCTGGGAAGGACATAACATAGCTGATTATATTGATCCAGATATCATGAGGGTGAGCTTTATGCTATTTGTTTTACACTGCTGAGGATATTCTCTCCTGTTCTCATTGAATTTAGTGTTTCTGTCTTCAAGCAGTATGAATCCACAGATGTATAAAGTTATAAAACTTTAGTTTATTTCCCTCCTGATATGCATGCATAAACTGATAAAGTTTCTTAAATTCATAAATAACAAAATATAGTGGTTTATAGTCTGAAGAAGTGGTTTTTTACCCACGAAAGCTTATGCCCAAATAGATCTGTTAGTCTTTAAGGTGCCACCGGACTCCTTGTTGTTTTTGTAGATACAGACTAACACGGCTACCCCCTGATACTTTAAACTATATTTTTGTAACTTTTCTTAGTGTATTCTTGGAAGGAACACAACATTTATCATAGGTAAAGATATTTTCATACTGAGTGGCAGTTTTGTCTATAGTGACTCAGCAAATAGTTTGCTTTGCCATCAGAATCAATGCTGATCTTTTTTCATCATAACATCTTAAAAAATAAGGTTTGTTAGAGAACTTGCATTCCTTCCACTGTCTGACTCTGCAGTGACAGAGGAAACAGAATGATCATAATTTTTTTAGTGAATTATTATTGCTGTTGTTATTATGCCTTCACTGCCAGAATAAACTTTAAAGTAGTTTGAGTGTTAATCCTAAACTGTTTGACAGCATCCTTTTAATTTGACAAAACAGTAGAGAACTCTTGCTGTTTTCATTTCTGTTTCATGATGATCTTGTTTAGCCAAGGAGAAATAACAGGGAACTCATTCTGGAGCTTAGAGTGGTTAAAAGGATCATCATAGAGTAACATGAGCTGCTCCCTTCTTCAAGGGCTGAGTGTGCTGCCTTTCTAGTGCCTTCTGGCCCAGAGCGTGAGACTGACATTTGGAAATTGAATCAAGGTTCTTTACATGGAAACAGTCTGACCACAAGGTTGTGATAGTGTCCCTTTTAAAGGTAAACACTATAAACAAGATGTTTCTGATCCTAAATATGGACTGTGACAGATTGAGGATATCCTGCAGTATCCTAGACAAGCCTTATGGAATTAAGATAAACTTTAATGAATTAAGTTAAACCTTGCTGAATTAGGTTTAATATCTTTCAAGTCCATTATATTAAAAATGAAAGTGTGTGTGTGTGTGTTGTGGAATTGTATGTAACTCCTGTATATCAGCCCTTTGAAACCACCCCAATGGACAGGTTCACATATATTAATTCAAACTGGATACTCCAGGGAACAACAGAGGATGGATTTTTGGATAAATAGCCTAGTTTTAAATAGATTCATGGCCTTCTTTCTGATCCAGCAAACGGACAAGACCCCTGCCCACAGAAGGTCCCCATCCTTAGGGAAGGATTGGAAGGACTGCACCTTCCTAGGCCACATAAGACGGTGTGCTTGTTCTGAGCTGAAATGGTGATGAACTTGAAACTACAAGGAAACCCCTTGGGTGGGGTTTGGAGAAGGGCTGCTTCTGCTGGAGCCAGTATTAGGTTGCGGTGATCTCTGATAAGCTTATTAGCGTGTATGCAATGTTTTCTCTATAGTGCTTGTTACTTTAAGAATAAAATAGACTTACATTAAAAGAGCTGTGTGGTAACTGTAACTAACTGTGGCAGTCCCACCTTTAGCCATCTCTGAAGAGAAAGCAAGCAGGTCTGCTTGGACAGCCTGTCTCTGCTGAGATAACCCGATATAGTCGGACTATGCAGCCTGGAAATACTCTGATCAGACGGGAGTGAGACACAGGCCTCTGCGGAATGGCTGGGGAGCTGGAAGCCTGAGAGTGGGTTCCCTTCATGAGTCACTGTGGGCAAATACAGGTGCAGTTGCTTTGAACTGTGATACAAATAACTTGTTTTCCATTTGATCTCTTTACATTTTAAGAAACTGGAAGAGTTAGAGAAAGAGGAAGAGCTGAGGCAAGCTGCTGGGGAATATGACAGTGAACCAGAAAGTGAAGATGAGGAAATGTTGGAAATCAGAAAACTGGCACAACAGATTCGAGAAAAAAAGAAACTAAAAATTCTGGAATCCAAGGAAAAAGATACTCAGGGTCCAAAAATGCCTAGGACAGCTAGAAGGGTAAGTATAAAATACCTTCAGTAATATAGTCTTGTTCATGGATAATATGCAAATGATTCATTATTAGGTGTGATTTCAGTTACAAGATTCTATCAATCAATGTAGCACTTTCTCTCCTACCCCTCCGTTCCTTGCCAAAAACAGGTTCAACGAATACCACTGGAGTTCTAGGAATAGCTACTGTGGTGGTAGGTAAAGAGATGTGGAAATATGGGGGAAGCAGTAGAAGGAACAGTCTGAGACATGTTGGACAAGGGAAAGGGTGGGAGCCTCCATAAGAAATGGATCTGGCATTTTGGACCTTTTAGCTTATTAAATAAAAATTGGTAAAGTATATAATAGAGCTGTAATTCCATTAAGGGGATCTGGTGATGTCATAAAAACACTGAAAACCTAAAACAGAATTATGGCAGCATAATCCTAAATTTGGCTGTTTTATAACCAGTTGAACTGATCTTCCGCATGGCTTCTTCCCTGTTGTTCTGCCCCCTCTTGCTTCTTTCCTGCTGCTCACTCCCTACCTTCTCTTCTCTATATTACCTCTGGGCCTGCTTTGTCCAAAACTCTACTTTAGTGAGTTATGTAGGTCATGCCAAACAAATGCCAGTAGTACCATCACATTATGTCACACTATGATATATATGATATAGAAAAACTCATAGGAATTTATTTAAAATTTTTGTAGTGGGTTTGGTTTTCCCTCTT
This sequence comes from Natator depressus, assembly GCF_965152275.1. Classification (NCBI taxonomy): domain Eukaryota; kingdom Metazoa; phylum Chordata; order Testudines; family Cheloniidae; genus Natator; species Natator depressus. The sequence goes on along the minus strand of NC_134235.1, from coordinate 241,308,597 downwards.
CACCTGCAAACCCGGTGTTCTTTAGTTGTCATGAGTCTAACTGTATGTGGCTTGGAGAGAGCCATGAAAACCTCTTGCAATGATATAAAATAGCAATGTATACATAAAAATGTCACTAACATAAAGTCTATTTTAGACCATTCCTGGGCTGGAAGTGATTGCTGGTTCCCTTTGGAAAGTTCGGGAAACTCTCTTTCCAATTATATAAAGCAGCTGTGTCTAGCCCAGCAGGGTAGCAAGAAGTCATATTGTAAAGCTGTGACATTTTTAGAAAACTCTTACTGTCCTAGGTTAGAATTTTGCTAATAGTGAATATGTAATTTGGGTAAAAGAGGGGAATTTTGCACATTTTGGGAAGAAAAGGAAATATTTATGTAACAAGTAGATTTAAAAAACAAACTGCAAAACCTGGCAGCTATTTGAAGTCGCTGTAGAGTTTGGACTATTAAAATAATTCCGCGAAGATGGATTAGTGGGCAGAGAGCCAGTAAAGTGATCAAAAGCGCATGATAAATTCATTTATCATGTGGCTCTGCAGTTTGTTGAACGTATATGTCCATATAATGGTGGGTGTATGTATAATACATAGACATTTTGTTTGATTAAGAAAACATATGGAACCACCTTTTTAAAAGAAACATTTTCTTTATTATCTTTTTTTTTTTTTAGGTCCAACGTAAGATACTAGAGAAGGAGATGAGCAGTCTTGGTCTTGACATGGCTGGTAAAGATGAAGTAAGACTTTTGCTAATTAAGTATTACAAATGTATGTTTGAAGAGTGAGGGTTTGAAAGTCCCATTGGAGTTGTGTGCTGAACTCCTTTTGGATGCCTTTGAAAATCCCCCTAAAATGTCAGTTACCTCTACAGTTGATAAACTGAGTGAACCGGACCATTAATTCATGTGTGGACATGCAGAACTTCTGTTGTTGCTTTATCTGGCTTGATTGATCTCTACTGTTAGACCATGCTAGTTACCTAGAAAAGATTTCTTTGCCATCTTTTTTCAGAATGATATGCTTGTATCGGCACCGCTGTCTTATATTAGAACACCTCATATTGATTTGGTTGGGATTTCAGCTCTCCAGAATAAGCTTAACGTACAAGAGTCTACTTTGGGGATACAGAATTAAAGAGCAACAATTTTTAGTATTTTTAATTTTTGAGGACAAAATATTTATTAGGATAAATGCCCATTAAAAATGTGGCTTAAAGACAGTGACAGATTGAGCAGGCTAATCATACATCAGCACCATAAATTACTGTTTTTTAAGTGAGTCAAGGTGGGTGAGGTAATATCTTTCATTGGATCACTGTGTGTTGGGGAAAGAAGACACGCTTTCAGGCATACACAGAGCTCTTCTTCAGGCATGACTTTAAGTGCCTGACTAGCACTTAGCAGGTAATGCAGTCGTGGAGTAAATTGTCCATCCCTGGATTTTGGGGGCCACCTTATTTTATCACAAGATCCCAGCACTCCTTTTTATACTCCTAATATAGCACAACCATATACAGAGGTCTCAGGTAAGACTCAAAGTCTTCAGATAATGAGGGGCTGAGATGTTAGGAATAATAAGTGGTGCCACTATACATTTCAAGTAAATGCTCATGGTCTGCAGATCTTGGAATCCAGGTTTATTTAGGAGCCATACTTCCCACAGGCCTGATATCTCAGCCAGACTCTATAGAGGAAGGAGCCTTTCTATAGAGGAAGACTGGTGTGGAGCGATGCTGGTTGTCGTGACTTTGAAGCCTTTTAGTGCTTTATCATATAAAGCTACTGGTAGCTACCTTAGTCTGGGTTTCTCTACGGTGTAAAGTTTATTTTTGTTTGTTTTTGCTGAGCTGCTGCAATCTTTATTATCTGTTCACTTTTCTGAATATTTTTGAAGTCATCTACCTCAAAAGTCTGGCGCAAAAAGATAGACACTGTAGTATTTTAGGGGAATCAGTATGAGAATGTTGAATGAGTGATACTAAGTGCATTTTGGTGATGTTTTGCATAAGAATTGTTGGAAATACAGCAGAGAGCTTTGATCCACAGTGGACTTAAGGACTTTATCCAATGGTCTTTAGCTTAACGAGGAAGAGCCAAGAGTGCTGTATCACAGGAAGCCACAGGATGTCTTTTTACAGGGATTTTTAAATTACTCTATTTGAAATAGACAATAGCAACTCTACTGATTACTTTGTGAATTTCAGGCACATTACGTGGTCCAAGCAAGAAGATCCAGGAGTGTTACTAGGAAACGTAAACGTGAAGAATCTGAACCCCCTAAGTCTGCAGCACGCAGTCGCAGTTCCTCTCGCACACCACGTGACACTTCTGGTCTGCGAGATGCAAAGGTTTGTTTCAGTTCATTAACGTTATCTAAACTTTACAGTAACTGCTACAGTACATGGTCATATTTACAGATATTTTTAATAGAATATAGATGAGGATTTACTATTTGTACAAAGTTTCAAATGATCTTCAATGAAACTTTGCTCTGATCTCTTCAGTATATATTTTGTGGAGGGGATATGTCTGCTCTTCATGATTTAAAATCAGATATTGATCGGATTCCTTATGCACACTGAAAAATGACAACATATAAAGTAAAATGTAGTAATACAAAATGTTTAAAAATGTCTTTCACAAAACACACTTGGTAACACTCAGAATTTAATAAATTTATTTTTAGGCAGCTGAGAAGGAAAGGCAATCTAAATTGAAATGGAATTCATTATTAACGTCACACATCTCATAATCTGACACTTAAATCCTGTGTCTAAATGTTTAGATGCCCAAAGATCTCATTAGATCACTCTTAATATATTTGGAAATAAATAGGATGCTAGTCTGAGTTCTTCTCATTGAAGGAATTTCTAACTGAACTGACTTTGTTTGGAAAGGAGATTTGTTTCCCCTTTGTCACTTTTTCTTACCTGTGGCCTTGAAAACCCTCTCTTTGTCTCTAACTGCGGAGATGATGGTTTGTGCTTGGCCTTGGTTTTGATATCTACTTCCCGACATTCTGCAATTTGGGTTTGCTAGACTTTTAAATAGAATTTTGTTCAAGTTTCTTGTTGAGGAGAAGAAAGAATGAATGAATCTCTCTTAAATGTTTGTTTCTGTTTCATATAGATGGTGAAGAAGGTTAAGACTATCATGAAGAATTCTCAAAAGAAAATGAATCGCTTGGGCAAGAAAGGAGAGGCAGACAGGCATGTGTTTGACCTTAAACCCAAACATTTACTGTCTGGCAAAAGAAAATCTGGTACAACACAGAGAAGATAAAAACATTTTTCTGAATCAAAACTACTTTGCTGTCCTGTTTGTTTTTTTCCTAATAAAATGTAGATTGTATAATCTGGAAACAAAAAATAATCAAAGAAATTCAGAAATCTTTCCTTGGTAACTGTTTAGATTTAAATGTACAGAGGGAGAGTTTGACATTTTGGTTCCATAGGCCAAAGTGGGTTAGTAAGGCCATGGAAACTGATCTGACTATCACCACTAGAACCAGAGTTTTGAATGGACATCAGATTGGCATCAGTCCAGATGAACCGTCTGAATGACTACAGAAGTTGAGGGTATTAAACCCAAATGGACTTGGGATGTTGTCATAAGAACTGTAACCATAACGAGAAACTTTACATTAGCATGGCCAGTTAGAACGGCCTTAAGGATATTTTACATCCCAGTGGTTCCAAAAAATACATTGCCAATAACAAAATAACAGTAATATTTAGCATTATGCCACATGCACAGTATTACAAATAGCTTGTTATATAAGATTACATACTTATTCAGCACATGCAAAGCTGGAGACTTTAATAGTATCTTAAATTTTAAAAAAATCCAGTGCTTTAGAGCACTTACATTTTTTTTAATCATGATTGAAACATTTGCTTGTTTCTGAACCTAATTTGCATATGACCTGTTATAAATGAAAAATAGGCAAGAGTATATGTTCTTTAGTAAATCAATAGGCTGTGTTATCTTTGTTCTCAGCTCAGAAGGAGCTTGTTTCATCCATTGGGTTAGGGCATTTAATTTAATTTACACTGCAACATAGAAGTATTTTTTTAAAATGAGTTACTTTTTGCAGTAATAGAGGTAAAACAAACCATAAAAGACTTCGTGTTGGGGAGTGTGTGCTTAGACTTTCCAAACTATAGAGGAGCACAGCACTAATTCTCTACAACCCTAAAATAAAATAGCAAGTATAATTTCTTCTGGCACTGGGAAAACTGTTGATGGTCAGAAGGGCTGAGTGATACTGGCTATCTCTGTCTGACAACCAAGCCCGTCTTCCCTGCCACATCCCCTAACACACATGGTAGCCTCATTATGTATAGTATAAAGAAAAATGTGGATGTTAAAACCTCCAGCACTAGTATAAGGAAATATTTTGGCATAAGAATTTGATTAAAATGTGTATAATAATTTAAAACTTGCAAGAGTATAATGTTTAGAAAGGGGAGACTAGAACTTTGCCTTTTACACCTTGGCCAAAATCAGGGCAAATTTAGCTATAGTACTTTTCTTTGACATGTTGAAACTTTGGTCTTTGGCTTTCAGTATTTGTTCCAGACAAGATGTACTCTCCCAATTGCTGAATCTATTTTTTATGCCAAAGAGATAATCTTGTCTTTAAGTAGTTGGCAGTGCCTTTCATCCCTTCATTTGAATTGGGTGGGAACTCTGTTGCATGAGTGGGATGTATTTTTTTAATCTATTTGTTTAATGAATCGAGTAAGCAGCATGCACTTTCCATTATTGAACTGTTTTTATAGTTAGTTTATTGTAACATCCCTCTACTATGGAGTAGAATGGTCTTCCCCATCTTTGGTTTCATTCTGATAATCAGACTTTGTGTAATATCTTCAAAAGCAGTTAATAGGACAGTTTTAGTGAAATATTTCTTTAGTTTAAGGGGGTATTCAGTGAAATGTCTCTAGATGTACACAAATGCAATTTCAGCAGATGTCCTCTCCACTGATACTTCAGTTCCTGTTTTAATGTTAAAGAACATGATTAGCTTTCACTGACAATACAGTAGTGAAGCACTAGTTGTGGTGGTTTGTACTGTTGAATTTCTTCCCCATTTTTTAATGTTAGTGAGACAAGTTGTGCGTTAAACATATTCCCTTCATTTCTGAAAAGCAACAGATTTTTTGGCGGCTATGTTAATATAGTACTTCCCTAGAAGTGCAGGTTATTGTAAATTGAGTTTAGTTTTGTTTATATAAAAAAGCATTTAAGCTGTTTTTGTAACAAAAGCACTGACCTGTGTTAAGATTAGTGGTTGTCTTGGGAATTTGTCGTCTTGCCAATGCTTTGGCAAAACTTCAGATTGGGTAGTGTAACTGGCAATTGCATACTGTCACTACTTTTTCTCCTGGAGTGGTTGCCAGCAGTTTTACCCAATGTGACTGTCAGGGTCCGAGAGAGAAAAGACATAGGGATAACTCGTGAAATTTTATTTTCTTATGCTCCTACAATTACACTGACTTCATTGAAGCAGAATGGATTTTACAGAAGGCAGAATTTAACGTTCAGTTCTCAATGCTATTAGAGCTCTTACACTTAAGTTGTCTCAATTCAGATCCCACTGAGCAAAAAAGCTTATCTTCTAGTTTTGGTCTGAATAAACAATATTTTAGTTCATATGCTTTTAATATACACATCTTTACAGGAACATGTACTACATATTTAAAGGCAGGCCTTCAGGGTAAATGTTTGGCTTAATTTCACTATCTGCTCAGATTGTTACCTAACTTGAGCAGAGCAGGCTCTATTTTAGTGTACAGTATCAGCCAAAACAGCTCTCCTTTGAACCTCTCAATAATTCAAATCATAAGTGTTTTGATATTCCACCATGATCTGCTTGTATGAACTGTAGGCTCAATTTCAGGGGGGTTGCAGTTCCATTTTGGTGCCCACAATGTAAATTGAAGGGGGAAAGGGAGGAAACTAAAGAACCAGGAAAACAGTTGCCTAAAATTAGAAGTGAAGAACAGTGCCAATGGTGGCTTGACCCAAAACACAACTACTCTCAAAGGCTCATGTAGAGGACAATGTTTATTTTTGTCATCAGAGGAATTTTAGAAATGATGCTACCTAATCCTCTACAACACTTCAAGGCTGCTCGACTAAAGATAAGGGGGAAGATGTCATGGGGTCACAAGGTGTTACCTTTTTCTTGAAAGGTTTAGTTAAAGGTAATACTGCTTTCTGATTCTAATGGAGAACCCACAACCCAGTTTTACTGTCTTTCACTGTACAAGACTCCCATCACACCACCAATAATAATTTTAAGTGCATTTAAGTTCAGAGAACTTAGTGAATTACCACGGTTCTTATATTTGCATTCTAACAATGGTTAAGCTGCACTTCTTTCTGTGATCCTAAATGTCCTTTTAAGGACTGCAGTTAACAGCCTTGTCATTCACTTTTTTTAGGCAAGAACAAACAGATTTCCATTGTAGTTGCCCTATATGAAAACATCTAAGTTGAAATTCCATTTTCTGCTTTAGAATACCAATAAAATATTAAACTTAGTGGAAGTCTTCAGTGATATTTGTATTCTACTTGAAACTTATACAAAAGAGCAGAGGAACCAGTCACTCCAGGTGATTTTCATGTTACATACCCATGCGTTTGTGTAACTTACATTTTCAGAAGTTGTAATGAGAATTTAAAGTATTACTGAGACTGACATAGTTGTGAAGTTTGATTTGTTTACTTTGTGCATTTGATGGCATTTCCCTAGTAAATCAGTTTTTTCCTTGATGAAAAATCTTAAAGGCAACAGAGGAATCAACAAGCCATAGTTTTTTTTATAAAAGATGCTAGTTAAACGGTGTCCTTGAACTAGTATAAATACACGTTGACAAAATTCCTTTAGCCTATCTGCCTCCATAAACTGAGTTTGGAAGATGTGTCAGATTAATTGTAAGTGGCTGGGTGTCTACATCAGAAGTGGCACATATCTACCGTCACAGTGGAGACTGAACTGAATGGAGGTTTCAGAGTAGCAGCCATGTTAGTCTATTCACAAAAAGAAAAGGAGTACTTGGGGCACCTTAGAGACTAACACATTTATTTGAGCATAAGCTTTCGTGAGCTACGTGCATCCGATGAAGTGAGCTGTAGCTCACGAAAGCTTATGCTCAAATAAATTTGTTAGACTCCAAGGTGCTACAAGTACTCCTTTTCTTTGAACTAACTGTAGTTAGAGACTGGATTATCCTCCATGCATTAGAGAGCATCACTCCCAGTCAGGTTATAGGCACTGCATGGAAAGGCAATGCAGGGAAGCTTACTTTGCTGTTGCTTATTTGTTTATCTGATAAGCCTCATTAAATGTATTTCAGTGCCCCTCAAAATAAAGGTTTACAATTTCTTTTCTAAACAGGCTTTCTATCTTAGTATTCATTAAGCCCCAAACAAGTTCATACTATACCTACTGTTACTTACTTATAGTCATCAAGGTTGGCTTTACACTCAAAACTTTTTTCAGTACTTGGGTAACACCACAGCTTGCCTGCTCTGAAAAGATGACTTAAGTTACCCATGCTGTCAGGCCAGCACTGTTGTTCAACTGTAAATTAACACAAAAACCCACAACCCAACAGCCTTGCCTGCCCCGTCAAAAAAACACAAAAAACCCAGCCCAACTGCCACAACATCACTATGCATAGGAACAGACATTCCTACAATAGGTACTGCTGATGTACCATTTTTGTCAGTATTCAAAACCTTAAGAATTAAAAGTTACCTTACTGCTATTAAGACAGCATCCCACTGTTATCCCTCACCACTACATTCACTTAGAGCTTTTTACATTCTGTGTATTTTTTCATGATCCACAAATCTATTTAAATTATGTAGGTTATCCCACCATTTAAAAAGAAAAGTCTCTGCAATTAATTTGAACCATGGAGTAATCTTGATTTCATTTTTTGATGCTTTTTCCAAGAGTTGTTTTAGTTCTTCCTGTGTCACGTAACAGTAGCTTTTGATCTCATTCGGATCAGGATTCAGTGTTACATTCTTCCGCACAAACAAGATGTAATCAATTTCATGTTCTCCCCAGATCCCATCAGAGCGGGCCTTGTAGTGAATTCGTGTTAGATAGGAGATTTCTTCTGGAGTTACCTAAAACCAAAATCCTTAATTAACTAATCAGCAGTAAGAGATAGGGAGATACAGGCAAGATATTTTAATTAATATATTTTGGAAGTGGAAAAAACAAGACCGTTATGCATCACCTTTCTGAAGGGACACTGTCAGTTTAAAAGACACTCCAACATACATTTTTGGTCTGGAAAAAAGTTTGAAGCTTATTTTTAATACACAGAGGGAAAAAAAACACTTTTTGTCCAACTTGGTGCATGTGACAGTACTCCTGTTGAGTTGGCTTCATTGTTTCCCTATACACCAGTATGCTTTCTGGTTTTGTGTGGGTTTTTCTACATGGAAACAGAAGAAACATTTTTTAAATAGTGAAGTAATTATAAAAAAAACTCAACACTGCCAGGGGACTCGGGCAGGTATCCTACTTGTTACCCCTTTCAACTTTCATAATTGACTAGGTACAGACTAGGTACCCCTCATTGCCAATTTGTATTTTTAAAATCATTGTAATATTGTTGTCCAACTTTTTAAGGCTGGTGATTAAATGTCCTTTCCCATGTTAGTAAACAGAGGATTTAAACTGAAACGAAGTCTTACTTTGCACAATGTTATTTATTCTTTGCCTTATATTTAGGTTGAAGGAAGAAGTACTCTTGAAGGATCCTTTTTTTTTTTTGCGAACAATTTATTTTATTGCTCTGGTACTGTATCAAGGATTAAAGTATTTGGGTCCAGTTATGGGAGAGAGAGAGAACAGGATATTTTTCAACAAGTACCTCACAAACTTGTGTTCATTGTAGAATATAAAACACACCAAAGGCAGCTAACAGTCAGTTGGGTTTCTTGGCAATGACTGTTAATTTACAGTAACTTACAATAGATGGCAATATTTATTTCAGATTCTTGTAAATAATTTTGATTTTAACACTGTATTTGGAATCTTATGTCTCTACTTTATGCGCTGCCTTCCAGGATCCTTTAGTAGGCAGTTGGACAAGACTTTTAGAATCTGGAAGACACTTGTGCCAGTTGACTCACCAATATTTACATCTATTCCCTAAGCAACTGGACCTACAAGATTAAACAGTTTAATTCCTCTTCAGTGTAAGCTTTTGATTACAAATCCTAGCAGGTAGTTACTTTGTGCCAAATTCAAAAGTTTACTGTTCAACAATTTTTCTTCAGGTAAATTATTAATCTGTAGCGACACACTGTTACCTGTTCCAGAGGAATTCCTAACTCTGCTCTTAATCGCCTCTGTGCTGCTCTCCGAACACCATGGGCATTATTTTCTTCCAGTTCTAGTGGGGTGCTTAGTGGATGGCTGCAGCAAGTGTTGGTAAAACAATCTGTAAAAAGTTTGTGTACAGTCAATATTCAGAACAGCAAAATACATTGCGGAAATCTAGCATAGAACAGCTGCATCACCAGTCCGTTTGTTTTTTTAAAAAGATGTCTAAACACCCTCCACTTTAAAGCTTGAGCATTCTTTCCTACTCCCTTTGTTTGTGTTTGAGAAAAAACAGAAACAGAAATATTTGATTAGGGGAAATCTAACAGAAGTTAAAATTAACCTAACTTTGCATGTTAGTGCCTTATTTGTGCTGCATTATCACCTTGGATAACAAATGCTGTCCCCCCAGAGGATCTCATCTAGTGTTGCAAGATCAGCTGGCAAAACCCTCTGCATTGTTTATCCTGTAGACTTTACCTGGAGTGTCTAAAAGTTTGATTAACAACATGCTAGCCTGCTGCACACTAAGTATCCATGTGGACCCTGCTGCCACACACTGCCCCAGAGCGTTTTAATCTACTCCAGTTTCAAAATGGGGTAGATCAAGGTGCACCAGGGTCCATATACATACTTAACCCATGGCAGGAGTAGCTTCAAACCCTAGCTTGCTACAAACTTAGCAGTTGCATAGACAAGCCCTTAGATTGGTAGAAAAGAGCACCCACCCACTGCACTGAATGTTTTCACATTAATTACAGATATTGTAGCATGGTAAATGCTGCTTGGTGACCAAACCAGTCTAAATAATCATTAAAACCCAGGTGCAAAGCACTTAAACATATGTTTAAATCCTACTGACCTGAATGGGATTTAAAGCACATGCCTGACTGCTTTGACTGAAGCAGCAGTCTCATAATACAATGAGATTTTTCTGGAGCAGACAAGATTTAGACATTTTCAAGTCTAAGATGAGTTTCACAGTTCTAAATGGAAACAGGCATATTTAGATTTCTCTGTAAGTTGTCTTGCCTATTGTTTTGACATTAAGAAAGAACTAGAGGGTGAGAAAAAAGACCAAAGCATGAAAGGATAAAAAGAGGGAGGTTGCAGGTGGCTGTGACGCTGGCAGGCCAGGTGCCAGCTCTTGCCAAAGCTCCAGGCATTAGCTAAAAACTGACAAACTCATAGCTATACAGACCGGACCATCTCACTTATGTGTTAGTGTTGCTTAAAATCAGTATTAGTTTTCTAAGACTGTATTTAGTGCTTGCACCAAGGTTAGTCTATTTTTTTTTCCAAGGTCCAAATTTCACGGTCAAGGTTCAGACTACAAAGAAACATTTTTCACACCACAGTAACAATAAGTAGCAAATAAACAAATTTTGTGGTCCATTCAAAAGTGTCTGATAGTCTGGATTTGGCCCACGGTCCGCCTATTGATTACCCCAGGCTTAGACTCTATAGTATGTTTGTTAGTTGCTGCATGCATTCATTTTATTTGTAATGTCTATTTCATGCTGTAAGGAAATATATAAGTTGTGCTTTATAACTTTGAAAATATTTGCTCTAAATTTGAACTCCGATGGGAAGAGTGTCTCCTGCCCACTCAGAATAACCATCAAAATCAGATGGGACATCAAGGAACAGTGCAATACAAAGGATTGGTGAAGAGTCCTATCACACCTTGGAAATGCTACATGCAAGGACACTCATCCTATGGAACTGGAGGCTGAATGAAGGAAATAAAACGAAGACTTAACAAAATTTTCCATCTCTTTGCTGTTTGAACTCTCACAGGGCCAGAAACCCCCAGGAGTTACACCTGGATCCACCCTGAAAGATACTTTAAAATTGATAGATCACTACAACTCTGTCACTCTTAGGACTTAGATTGCAACTCATTTGCATACATATGTTGGCTTGCTTTAACCTGCCAATAACGCTTATTTCTTTTTCCCAGTTCATAAACCTTTAGTTAATTTGTTACAGAACTGCCTTCAGGTAAGAAATCTGATGAGGTTCAACAAGGACAAGTGCAGAGTCCTGCACTTAGGACGGAAGAATCCCATGCACCACTACAGACTAGGGACCGAATGGCTCGGCAGCAGTTCTGCAGAAAAGGACCTAGGGGTGACAGTGGACGAGAAGCTGGATATGAGTCAACAGTGTGCCCTTGTTGCCAAGAAGGCCAATGGCATTTTGGGATGTATAAGTAGGGGCATTGCCAGCAGATCGAGAGACGTGATCGTTCCCCTCTATTCGACATTGGTGAGGCCTCATCTGGAGTACTGTGTCCAGTTTTGGGCCCCACACTACAAGAAGGATGTGGAAAAATTGGGAAGCATCCAGTGGAGGTCAACAAAAATGATTAGGGGTCTGGAACACATGACTTATGAGGAGAGGCTGAGGGAACTGGGATTGTTTAGTCTGTGGAAGAGAAGAATGAGGGGGGATTTGATAGCTGCTTTCAACTACCTGAAAGGGGGTTCCAAAGAGGATGGATCTAGACTGTTCTCAGTGGTAGCTGATGACAGAACAAGGAGTAATGGTCTCAAGTTGCAGTGGGGGAGGTTTAGGCTGGATATTAGGAAAAGCTTTTTCACTAGGAGGGTGGTGAAACACTGGAATGCATTACCTAGGGAGGTGGTGGAATCTCCTTCCTTAGATATTTTTAAGGTCAGGCTTGACAAAGGCCTGGCTGGGATGATTTAGTTGGGGATTGGTCCTGCTTTGAGCAGGGGGTTGGACTAGATGACCTCCTGAGGTCCCTTCCAACCCTGACATTCTATGATTCTATATTCTATTGTCTTTGACATGAGATCTAAAGTACCAGTTGATCTGGGGTAAGTGACTGGCTTCTTGGAACTGGGAGCAACCTGAATATTTTGGTGTAAGTGACCATTTATCACTAAGTCCAGCTTGCCTGGACAGCAAGATAGACTGGAGAGTCTAAGGGGACTGTGACTCCATGGAAACACTGATAGATACAGTGATCTAGGAGTTCACTTGTGTTACTGGCTTGGTGAAATCTAATTATAGTACATACCAACAGTCTGGGGTGTCCGTTCTGTTTTTGACAATCTGCCCTGAGATATTCACACTCAGTTCGGAGCCTCTCTAGACCGTGCGATAGGGGCACAGTACCTTTTGATCAAAAGCAGTATTTCTGCTACCTTATGAGGGGGGTGGAAAGAGAACCACTAAAACAGCGGCGTCAAGTAAAAGGAGTCAGTTTTCAGATTCAACTCAGGATCGTCTTCCAACAGCTAAATATTTTTTTTCCTGAGAAACTTCAGTTGCACTTCTTTCCAAGTGGAATCTAAAGGATCAAATTCCATTTGCACAGGTAGTTGCATGACTTTCCCACTTTGTTTTCTAGCTCTTCTCTATTGAAAAAAGTTAGTTACAAGCACTCCCTGGACCTGCATAAACATGTCTGCACATGTCCTTGAACAAGCTCTCCCAACAGGTCTCTAAATCCATGCTATAATTATTCTCTAATGCAAGAAGCTGATGTGCCTATACATTGGCTTCATCCTCTGGAAAAGCCCAAAACTAATTAACTTTCTCTCCTCTCCCCAAGGAAACTGATCTTAAAGTCTGTAGAGGAAGTTATGGTGGGAAATGAAAGAGGGGCACAAACACAGCTTTTTACCTTAGCATGAAATGTTTACATACGAACCTGGAAAAGTGATTTTAGCATCTGATCTCTGCTGCAATAGCAACTTATCTTCTGTATTGAATAAAAAAACACTGAAAGCTCGGTGCAATAATCCTAAAACAGACATAAGAACATGAGTATTATTCTCTGATATACAAGATTAAAAAAGAACTGCAAGTACAAGAGCAAAGATCACGGAACCAGAATAGGTTCATCTTTGAAAGGTTTTTTTCCTCATTCTTATGTACTAGAAACTTTTCTTAAGAAGTGGAAAAAAAGAAACACTTTCGATTTTGTATTTTGACTTATGTTAAATGTTAGCTTTTCCTATTCCTACACATGCACAAATTTCTAAGTATCTGCTTCCAATATCTTATTGCAATTAAGCTCAATGTCTCTGAAGGAAGTTTATCTAAGGCATGTTTGGGCAAGTCACTACCGGGGCTTAGTCCTTATGTGAGATTTTATATCAGAGAGAGATAATGTAGAACAGGCTGTTAAAATCCCAAACTTTACTTTGGAAGGCATCCAGCTCTCAATAACGTGCATAGAATAAGTAGTAGAATGTAAAACCAGAACTTCCCCAAAAGTGTTAGCTCTCTGTCCTTCTCCAGGACAAGCTCCTTGTTACTGTGAGTACACAAAAGCAATCTGCAAACCTTACATGAAATACCATTTATTGGGCCACCAAAAATAAAAACGATAAGCATTCAAGAAGTATACAGACTCTGTTTCTAGTAGACACAAACCAGCATATAAGATTGAGACAAATTCCCTTTTAACTCCCCTCTGTGAAGTGGTTATATTTTGCCGTTTGAAAAAATAAACCTACTAAAATAAAAGTTCAAAGACTTTTATTTTGTTATAATATATCTATTTGCTTGTATTTTGTAAGTTAAAAAAAATCTAAGTGAGTCAAAAGCACCTTGCTAATGTTCACAGCCACATGTTCCTAGTACTATTATCTTTATTCTCCCTTCCTTATTGCCTCCAATTGTTTGTTGTTCCCACTGTAGCATCTTGCTTTAAAATTAGATTGTGAACTCTTCAAGGCCAAGTTTATGTTTATTTATATATATCACACAATTATTACCATGATTTCCTATCAATTTAAACTGTACCTTTATCAATGTTTTCATTCAGATGGCAGTTTTTCTTGGTATCTGCACCAATCTTCTTGTCATTTTCATCAATAAGGATACACATCTCTGCCAAAAGCTGCACCTGCTGCTCATCAAGATTATCTGTGTTTACTTCAGGCATAGCTGTGGTACTTCTCTTTCTACTGAAAACAGTGATAAAAAGAGACAATCACTTGATGAGACTGAGGGCCAGCAAATTTAGAAGAAGTTAGAATATTTCGCACATCACATGTTCAGCCTTCAGAATTTGCTGGCATAGGTGGTAGACTCTAATACAGTGGATAGTTTTACAATAAGTTATAGTTATTATTTTGTTTAGAGAAGGATAAGCAAACTTTATTCTGATAAATGTAAATGGATTGGCACAGAGATGAAGGTATTGGCTACCCCACAATATGTACTGTACTGCAATATTAGCTAGATGCTTTATGGATTTTTGTCACTCTTCTCTGAAAGAGCAGGTATTAGCCCTAGAAGGATGCTGGATCTCTGATCTGATATAGGAAATCCTGCATCATATGGTACAGATCAGCTTGCCCAAACCAGATTCTGTGAACTAATCATATGGCCTGGACCACATGTACATATATGTATGTGAAGGGGGCTCAGTTGCTTCCCAGATAGGAACTCCCAAGGACATGAAAGACAATGAGGCAATCTGGTAGATTCAAGGACTCAGTCTCCAACAAGTTACAAAGATTGTTTTGCCAAAGCTAGAGATTACCAGGTCAAAGGACTACAAATGGCTAAAAAGTGACATGACTCCTGCAAAGGAGGGTGGAGTTGCCAGACTGCCTAGGGCGGGGTGGCCAACCTGTGGCTCTGGAGCTACATGAAGCTCTTAAGAAGTTAAGATGCGGCTCCTTTTATAGGCACCGACTCCGGGGCTGGAGCTACAGGCGCCAACTTTCCAATGTGCCGGGGGTGCTCACTGCTCAACCCCTGGCCCTGCCACAGGCCCTGCCTCCACTCTGCCCCCTCCCCAGAGCCTGCCATGCCCTCACTCCTCCCCGGGAGGCGCTAGGAGGGAGGAGCTGATGGGGAGCTACTGACCTATTACTGTGGCTCTTTGGCAATG
This sequence comes from Natator depressus, assembly GCF_965152275.1. Lineage (NCBI taxonomy): Eukaryota > Metazoa > Chordata > Testudines > Cheloniidae > Natator > Natator depressus. The sequence goes on along the minus strand of NC_134235.1, from coordinate 241,293,355 downwards.
TACACTGGTAAATTCTGGCTCAGGTTGGCCACCCCTGGCTTGGGGGTTGTCAGTAAGCTCTGAGTAGGGAGACGAGCTGAGACAGAGAGAAGCTCAATGGAAGACACTATAAGAAGTCATATCTACCAGGGTCTCCATGCGAAAGATGGTTAAAAATCTGATAAGGTAAACATGTACAATTTTTTTTTATGAAATGCTTGATTTAAGGAGGTTGTTTGGTCACTGATTTACCACTGTCATTGCCCCACAGAGGGAACAGAATTGCAGTCTGGACATAAATCAGATCTGCTGAGATAATCACAGTTCATACACAGAAAAATGCAACCTAGGGCCCTGTCAGAGTGGGAGAATTGCATGATTCCACCCTGAGAGACACATGACAACTACAGGCCCGAAACCAAGAGGGTGCGTGCTCAGAGAGTACATCTACACTGTGATACAAAATAACTCACAGAACTGGGTCTTAGAGCCAAGGTCAGCTGAGTTAGTCTAATAGAAATTGAGCTGTGGGGCTAAAAATTCCAGTGTAGATGATCAGGCTTGGACTGGAGCCAGGGTTCTGAGACCACTATGAGATGTCTTATCGCAGTGTAGCAATAACGAGACAGAGCAGAGAGCAGGAGTCTGAGGTGCAATATGCCCAGAAATTAATATGAGGCAGTGGATTCTAAACAATTTTCTAATTAAATACCTTTTTCATCCTGTTTTTTTCCTGCGCCCAAAGTGCTGCACGATCTGCCCAAGATGTGATAAGTTTGTATAGAGACTTTACTAGTGCTACAAATCAATTTATACTTTTAAAAAAGGAATTAAAGTTAGTTATAGGTGATTTGTCTGCCCCTAAGGCTCCTACAAATGACTGAGGGTTTTACAGTCACCTTTTGCTATTTTAAAAAATTGTTTCATTTTTGCTTTGTGACAAACCCACACTACCGAGTGGAAAGAGTGATGATGACTAGACAATACCATCAAATGTATCAAGAAAATATTTTCCTTTAATCTCCCTCAGTTACAGGGACTCTTCAGTATTGCCAGCAACACTGAGAAGCTGGTCTCCGACTGAGGTATGATTTAAGATGACGGTGACAACAACCCTTAAGCGAGATCATCCAAATTCTCTATGAGAAGGTTGGTCCCACTGCAACAGTGCCAGCCTCACACACCAACCTACGCAATCACAAGAAAACACCCAGCACAGAAAGATACTCCTGGGGCCTCAGGCTGGGACCAGATGACGTGGATGAGGAGTTACAGCTAAGGAGAAGAAGATTCACCCGCACTAGAAAGAGCCGGGGTGTAAAAGGCCCTTCCACGCAAAATCCCCTCAACCCCACCTCCATCCCCCTAAGCCCCTGTTCCCCTGACACTCCCAACCCCACCCCAATCCCCAATATCACCCATCCTCCCTCCCCCTGACGCCCCATCCCCAATCCCAGAGAGCTCAGTAGCAGACCCTATAGGAAGTCAGATAAAGAGATTGGGAGACCTTGGTGTGAGACCCCCCCCCAACCCTGACACCCCCATCCTCCTAATTCCTGACACCCTCCGTTCCTGTCCCCCGGCAGCCCCACCACCATCCTGCTATCCCCGATACCCCCATCCTCCTGTCCCCCGACATCCTCCTGTCCCCCCGACATCCCCACCCCCATCCTCCTAACCCCCCCAACACCCCCACTCCTGTCCCCCCAACATCCCCTCATCCTCCTAACCCCCCCACTCCCCCACCGCATCTTCATATCCCCTGACACCCCCACTCCCGTCCCCCACAACATCCCCTCCCTGTATCCTCCTACCCCCTGACAGCCCCACCCTCCTGTCCCCTGACACCCCCACTCCCGTCCCCTGCAACATCCCCTCATCCTCCTAACCCCCCACTCCATCTTCATATCCCCTGACACCCCCACTCCCATCCCCTGCGACATCCCCACCCCGTAGCCTCCTACCCCCTGACACCCCCACCCTCCTGTCCCCTGACACCCCCACTCCCGTCCCCACATCATCCCCTCATCCTCCTAACCCCCCCACTCCCCCACCCCATCTTCATATCCCCTGACACCCCCACTCCCGTCCCCCACGACATCCCCTCATCCTCCTAACCCCCCCACTCCCCCACTCCATCTTCGTATCCCCTGACACCCCCACTACCGTCCCCTGCGACATCCCCTCATCCTCCTAACCCCCCCACTCCATCTTCGTATCCCCTGACACCCCCACTCCCGTCCCCTGCGACATCCCCACCCCGTAGCCTCCTACCCCCCGACACCCCCACCCTCCTGTCCCCTGACACCCCCACTCCCGTCCCCACATCGTCCCCTCATCCTCCTACCCCCCGCCTCCCCCGCATACTCTACTTCACCACCCCCCGTCCAGACCATGCCCAAGGTCTGCTCCCGTTAGCGTCCCGCCCCGCCACTCCGTTTCCATTACTCCCTCCCCCATCGCCCCCCCGGCCAGAGACGCTGCGGCAGGCGCCGCCGCTGCACTCACCCCGCGGGGCTGTCGGCCCGGGCCTCCTGTCCCAGCAGGCTCCCGGCGGGCAGTCGCGAGGCGTGAGAGCGCGCGGCGCCCCTGCCACCCACAGCCGCCACAAACCCGCACAGCGCGCGCCACATCGCCCGTCACCCCGCTCCCGCCAATAGCAGCACCCGGAAAGCCGCACGTCACCGCATCGCCCGATCGCGCCACCGCGCCTCGGCTTAGGGCTCGCGTCCGGGCTGGGCGGAGTCCCATCCAGCCTAGCCAATCACAGCTGGTACTGACCGAATAGAGTGAGAGTAGAGGAAACGGGAACAGCCAATGGCGAGCGAGGGTTAGGCAGCGACTGACCAATCGGGAAGCGGGGATGAGGCTGAGCGTATGGCCGTGGAGAAGTTTGACCCTGTGTCTTTGCTGCAGGAAGGAGCCCCGGAATCTAGGGGTTTCAGAGTAACAGCCGTGTTAGTCTGTATTCGTAAAAAGAAAAAAGAAAAGGAGTACTTGTGGCACCTTAGAGACTAACCAGTTTATTTGAGCATGAGCTTTCGTGAGCTACAGCTCACTTCATCGGATGCATAGCTCATGCTCAAATAAACTGGTTAGTCTCTAAGGAATCTAGGGGGGTTAATCATCCTGGCGGTGCAGATGAGCTGGAATGAGACTGCACTATAACCATAGAATCATAGAATATCAGGGTTGGAAGGGACCTCAGGAGGTCATCTAGTCCAACCCCCTGCTCAAAGCAGGACCAATCCCCAACTAAATCATCCCAGCCAGGGCTCTGTCAAGCCTGACCTTAAAAACTTCCAAGGAAGGAGATTCTACCACCTCCCTAGGTAACACATTCCAGTGTTTCACTACCCTCCTAGTGAAAAAGTTTTTCCTAATATCCAACCTAAACCTCCCCCACTGCAACTTGAGACCATTACTCCTTGTCCTGTCCTCTTCTACCACTGAGAATAGTCTAGAACCATCCTCTCTGGAACCACCTCTCAGGTAGTTGAAAGCAGCTATCAAATCCCCCTCATTCTTCTCTTCTGCAGACTAAACAATCCCAGTTCCCTCAGCCTCTCCTCATAAGTCATGTGTTCCAGTCCCCTAATCATTTTTGTTGCCCTTCGCTGGACTCTCTCCAATTTTTCCACATCCTTCTTGTAGTGTGGGGCCCAAAACTGGACACAGTACTCCAGATGAGGCCTCACCAATGTTGAATAGAGGGGAACGATCACGTCTCTCGATCTGCTCGCTATGCCCCTACTTATACATCCCAAAATGCCATTGGCCTTCTTGGCAACAAGGGCACACTGCTGACTCATATCCAGCTTCTCGTCCACTGTCACCCCTAGGTCCTTTTCCGCAGAACTGCTGCCTAGCCATTCGGTCCCTAGTCTGTAGCTGTGCATTGGGTTCTTCCGTCCTAAGTGCAGGACCCTGCACTTATCCTTATTGAACCTCATCAGATTTCTTTTGGCCCAATCCTCCAATTTGTCTAGGTCCCTCTGTATCCTATCCCTGCTCTCCAGCGTATCTACCACTCCTCCCAGTTTAGTATCATCCGCAAATTTGCGGTGCTGGCCTGGCATGGCCTGGACTGTGCGGCCTGAGCCTTTCTTCACAATGGAGCATTAACTCTGAAACCTACAGAGGGTACCTCAAACCTCAGCACTGGGAACCATCATGTCACTAATGACCATTTTAGCAAAAGCATCCAGCTAATGTATTGATTCCCCATAATCCTGATCTGTGTCACGCTTTAGGTGCCCCCCTAAAAAAGTGCTGGGGAGGTTATTATTTGCATTGCATTAGCATGGAGGCACCCCTGTTATGGACTAGGACCAGATTGTGTTAGGTATTGTACAAACACAGAACAAAAAGATTATCTCTACCCCCAAAGAATTTACAGTCTAAAACAAGAGACACCAAAGAGATACAGACAGAAGGGGGTGCATAAGGAAATAGTGAAACAGTGGGGCTTTCTGCAGAATTTAGTTTGATTTTGCAGCAGCATATGTGAGTTCTTGGTTAGACGAAGCAATACAATCATCATATGGAGTATTATAAAGCTATGAAATTAAAGCACATATGGGCCTTTGCTTATAAGAATTAGGGTTTAACATGTTTAGTTATGTGAATAGTGTGAAATATGATGTTCTTACTTGCTCATGTCCTTGCTTTTAAGTGCTTGAATTTGTAAATGACATGCTAACTAAGTTTACTGTGGCTTAGTGATGTTAAATTATTTGGAAACTAAGAGGGGTTTTTTGGGTGGCTTTTTCAGTGGGTTTATTAAATAAAATGTATTTAGTAACATTTAAATGAATTAAATGAGCTGTTCACCAAATTAAATTAAAGATGATGCACAAACCTCTAATGGCTCCTGAGGACCCTTGTCTCATTCAGTGCACACTTCACCAACAAATTCACATAGCTGTGGACATTCCAAAGAGCTCAGCGTGGACAGAGTTAACCACCACCTGTGGGCCTTTCCCCAAATCCTGTAGGTTGGAGTGTCTCACAGCTAATGCTTCGATCCTCCCATAAACTCTGCAGAGATGGACCTCTGCACTGCATGAGCCCTAATACCTTAAGGTGCTTGAGACCCCAACACACATCTCTGTTGTACAAGAAGAGTTCTAGTTTTTTCATTTTGAAAGTCTGGCCACATTCCTCAGTTGCAAAGTGCTACAAATGGAGTGGATATCCCTTCTTAGCACCTCTCAGTTCCCAGCAAAAAATTACTATTATCTGAAAGTTGCCAGTGAGCAAAAGGGAGGTCTGCAGGGCTGCAGCCCAGGAAGGAAGCACTGGGATGTGTTAAGGCATGGCCCGTGGTACCAGGGCAAAGTGCAGGTCAGAGAGGGTAACAAAAAGTACCACGCAGCTCTTCAGGCGCCCATTGCTCTGTTCTCCATGGAAAGCCTCCGCACCCATGCCGCTGCGCCCCCCTGTCCTGCCTGTAGCCTTACCTCCCAGTTTCCCTTCCTAGCCCTTAGCACCTGGACTCCAGCAGGGTTCCCGCGCTGGGTAGGGATGCGGGTGCCTCAGCACATTATCTCCTGTGTGGGTGGTGGGTCCCAGAAGCAGGCAGGTTAGTGGGACTGCAGCAGGGAAGGTAGCTGTGGAATGTGCTGAGCCTGACAGCAGGATGCAGCTTAAGAGCGCTGGGAGAGGTATTGTGCACATCCCAGCACTTCCTTCCCTAGCTACAGCCCCGCAAACCTGTCTGTGGCCAGGGCCTTTTTTCCACAAAGTTGTCAATAAGCAGCATGCTTGTTGCCAGTAGCTGAATGCCATTAACATGACAGTGTGATGGGGTTTACAAATCCCACACTGGCAACAAGGGGTTAAGGAACTGCTCTGGACTCAGCCAGCCCCGCCCAACCTGCAAGAGATGCCCAGACTGGGGGAGGAGTTAAAAGGGAGCAGAACAGCTCACTTATGATAGACCATGGCAGAGAGTAGACCTGTAACTGCTATGGGAAGGCAGGTTCTTGCCCATCAGTAGCTGCTCAAAGGTCCCTTCCTGAGAGAATAGAGGATCTGTTTCAGGTACACCCTGAGAGGGAGGCACTTCCTCTTCTCTCTAGTATGAACTCTGTTTGTGTTAATTCCCCTTGTGTTGTTTAGGGACTACCTTGACGGGGAGAGACTTGGAACTGACTGGGCCAGAGGGCCAAGTCACAGGAGGAGGAAGCTGCAACCCTGAGAAGGAGTGCTCCCATGCCAAGCCTGGCCATGAGGCTGCACCCAGCAGTGAACAGACCCGCTTCACACCTCCTCGCTGCAGACTAAACTTTGGACAATAGAGGGGTAGTAGGAAGTGCCTAGGGAGGGCAGCCTTAAGGTGTTCCTGGGTTTCAGACCTTTCAGATCTCACAAGGCCCTGGGCCGGAGCTGGGCTCCCCTACCAAAACCCCTAACTCTTAAGGCAGGGGTGGGCAAACTTTTTGGCCCGAGGGCCCCATCTGAGTGGGGAAATTGTATGCAGGGCCATGAATGTAGGGCTGGGGCGGGGGGTTGCGGTGTGGGAGGGGGTGCAGGGTGCAGGAAGGGGCTCAGGGCAGTGGGTGGAGTGCAGGAGGGGTGTGGAGTGTGGCAGGGGACTCAAGGCAGGGGATTGGGGTGCAGAGTGGTTTGGGGTGTGGGCTCCAGCCCAGTGCTGCTTACCTTGAGTGGCTCTGGGGTGGCAGTGGTGTGCAGCAGGGCTAAGGCAGGTTCCCTACCTGCCCTGGCCCCATGCCACTCCCGGAAGTGGCCAGCATGTCATCTTGGCCGCTTGTTAGCTTTATGGCTTTGTTTACCTCTGCATGTAATCAAGCCAGTCAGACAGGTAAATGCACTTTCTTCTGTCTAGGGCAGGCTAGATGTATGCACTGCCTCCCAAACACATTTAAGAATGTATTTCCAGTACACACACAACTGTACACAATCTGTACATACATCATGCAATAATTTTCAGAACCAGTGTATCACCAGTTTACATATAATACTTTACAAAATTCCTTTTATGTACATATGACAATGACGGTGGGGTAGTGAGTGTGTCAGGCCTGATACGAGTAACAGTATAATGCAGGCGTGGCCAAACCATGGCTCACGAGCTGCATGCGGCTCTTTGACAGGTGAGCTGAGGCTTGTGGAGCTTGGGGCTTCACCCTGTGGGTGGGATGAGCCAGCGTTCACGGCTTCAGCCCAGCAGTGGGAAGGGGTGCCAAGGCTTGGGGGTTCCCCCTGAGAGAGGGGGATGAGCCAGCATTCGTGGTTCCAGCCCCGCAGTGGGAAGGGGGTGCCGAGACTTGGTGCTTTCTCCGCAGTAAGGCGAGCCAGCGCTCGCAGCTTCAGCCCTGCAGGGGGGGCACTGAGGTTTAGGGACGCTACGTTAATTTCGTGGATGACAATGACATCTTCAAACTGTAAGAAACGCAAGTATGAAGAAGAAAACAGAGTTTTCAGCCAGAATAGGAGGAAGATTTTGCATTCACTAGTAAAGGTGGCAAACCCCTGTGCCTAATCTGCAATGCATCACTCTCTCACTACAAAGCAAGCAACTTGAAATGTCACTACGAAACAACTCACAATAACTTTTTGTCTAAGTACCGTCCTGGATCAGAATTAAGGAAAAACAAGCTAACCACATTAAAATATGCCTCAACAATCAACAGACACTACTTTCTGCATTCAGTAAGGAAGCTGACACAATGACTGAAGCTAGTTTTGTTATGGCACTGAATATCGTTTGTGCTAAATGTCCATATTGTGATGGAGAATTTGCTAAGAAGAATATTGCAGAAGTGGTTGCAATTTTAGATCCAAGTTACACAAAACTTCAACTAATATGGCAAATTCCAATTTCGTGTCACATTACAAAGAGGCGGATCTCCCAGATTAGTAGTGGTGTTGCAAGGAACATGCAAAACGATCTAAAGAATTCTCTAGCATTCAGCCTAGCTGTTGATGAATCCACAGATATTCAAGATAAACCACAACCAGTGACATTTGTTCACTATGTTTCCGCAGATGTAATTATGAAAGAAGAAATGTTGGACTTAGTGGTGCTAAAAGAAACAACTTGTGGTGTTGAATAAAGAACGCACTTGGCAAAACATTGACAAATGCTCATGTACCACAGGATAAACTTGTCAGTGTTGCAACAGATGGAGCACCTGCAGTGGTGGGGAAAAAAGTAGGCCTTATCGGACTCTTGAAAAGCGATCCCAAATTTCTGGAATTTCTCTGGTCATTGCATCACCCATTATAAACATCTCACAGGCAGATACTTCAAGTATGAAAATAGTCCTAGAAATTTCATCCACTTGAATGGGAAGAATCATTGACAGTTCAAAAATTTTATTTAAGAGCTGGATCTTGAAGACAAACCTAATGACATCTCTTTGTATTGTATTTTGAGGTGGTTATTAACCAGCAATATCTTAAATAGGTTTGTGGAATTGTTGGAGCATATAGGTGCTTTCCTTGAAGAAAATGAAAAAATCCGATCCACAACTAAAAGATGAACAATGGATGCAGGATCTGATATTTTTCACTGATATTATGCAGCATCTGCAAACTCTCAATTTGGCATTCCAAGGGAAGGATAAGATTATTTCTGACCTTACTCAGACAGTCTTCAGCTTTCAGAACAAGTTAAATTAAAGCTTCTGCAAGGAGACATAGCGTCAAGAGACTGCAACCACTTTCCCCATCTCAAGAGTAGGGTAAACACCTTCCCTGAAATCAAAGTAGAAGATCACAAACTTGAGGAATACAGAGCTAAAGTACAAGGACTGCTTGATGACTTTCAGGCCAGGTTTGAAGACTTGTAGAAGCTGAGATCCTGCTTCGCCTTTTCTTGCAAACTCATTCATGGTTGATGTGATCAATGATGGCTGTCCAATTTCCAAAACCGTGGTTACAGAACCATCTACTGTAGAAATGGAACTATTGGAACTCCAGGAAGACCAGGCTCTAAAGATGATGCATAGACAGTCTACAGTTGAGTCCTGGAAGCAAGTGCCAGGAACGAAGTATTCTCAAATCAAGAAGACTAGTGTGCGACTCATTTCCATTTGACACAACATACTGCTGTGTATTGCTGTACTCCGTGACGAAGTTAGTAAAATCGAAACATCGTGCAGTCCTTACAAATCAACATCTGACTGAGCCTTGACACTGTATCAACCAGATTTCCAAAGACTTATGACCAGGATGGAGACTCTCAAGGCCTCTAGCTCTAGCAGTAATTAGCTGTGATACAGTAAGTAGGATGTTCATTTTAAATGTAAAGGTTGTGCATGTCTTGCAGCTCTCAAACTTCTGAAGATTATCTTATGCGGCTCAGAGGGTCAGTAAGTTTGGCCATGGCGATATAGTAGGTCCACTGCCAATTGGCAGTGAGGGGCTCTTAGTGTCACCCCTTACTTCTCTTGTCACCTGTTCCCAGCACCCCTGCTGCCCTATGATGCTCCTTCTCAAAACAGTGTCAGCCCCATAATTCTAGTTCCTTTCCCCTCAGCTGGGTTACTCCTGACTCTTAGCCAGGTTCCCAGACCACCTCCGCTATTCCCACAGCCCCTACCGCAAGTTCATCTTCTTTGGGATCTCTGCTCACACCTCTCTCAATCCCTATTCTCAACCCCTCATGCCCCTTCTACAACCTCTCCTACTATCCCCCAAACTCAGGCTTCCACTTCTGCATTTTTTGAGCCCCCTCTTCCTTTCCTGACCTTCACAAACTCATACTTTCAACTTGTCTACAGCCTCTGACCACTATTAGTTGTGCTGATGGCCTCTTATTTCCCCTAAACTTTGGAAGGGAGAGTGTTATGATAGATAGCTTCCCCATATGGTGCTCTGTGATATAACAGTATGCTTATGTATAGGGCAACCTCTAGAAATTTAGAGAACACCACATGCAGGAAATGCTTGATGAGAGAGGCCAGTATATGTGAAAGAAGGGGAAAAGCCTGAATGCTGGACTGCATTGGCTCTCTTTATACTTGAACACCAAACATGGTGTGAGAAGTGAGTTGGCTCCTGCAGGTATGTGAAATCAAAAACTAAGAATATTGCAAAAAACAAAATCAGAGAAAACAATATTCATGGCAGCATACTAGATTCTCGTCGCTGAACAGATGTGCTTAGCAACTAACATTATTTAGATAATAGGAAAACCACAACATTGTGGTGGGGCTACATAAAAGGGAAAAACAAAAGAACAGCCGTATTACTGGAAGTAATGGCCAACAGTTACCATGTGGTCCAACAGCATGTGGATATGGCAACAGCAGCAGACTGAGAGGACCCATGTAAAATCCTAGAATGCAAAAGCATTTTCAACCCACAAAATATCATATTCAAGCTCTGTGTGGCTCAAAAACTTGTATCTCTCACCAACAGAAATTGGTCCAATAAAAGCTATTACCTCACCCACCTTGTCTCCCTAATATATGAAAGGTGTCTTTACAACAAGTGGAATCAGGAATCTGGAGAAATAACAGATCACTAAACTGCCAAACTGTACAAAATGGATGACTCACAAGGTTATCGAATCTTAAAAGATCAACTAATTCATTCTAGATTAGCAATAGGCACAAAAGATGCAAGAACTTGAAGCAGAATGCTTCGACTAACCACATGAGCTCTGCCAAGAGCTATAGACACATGCAAAGCTAGTGAACAAGCTCACATCCAAATGCACAGAATAAGTGGCGCAGACGCAGAGATAATTCACTGAGTGGCAGAGGACAACCATGAAATTAAAAAAGAATACATCTAAATTTATGCAAAGATAACTGCATAAATACAAAGCACAGGAAATAAACAAAATGGAAAAAAAGACTTGTGAATATTTTGGAGAAAAATATTATAACGGAAAATGCCCTGAATATGGGGGTCACATGCAGTAGCTGTGGCAAGATAAATCAATAAGCCCAAGCTTACAGACAAGAAATGCACAATATCAAGGAAGCAAGCAATGATGCTGAGGATGGGATTTTGCATATATGACATTTAATGAAGTGCAAAACAGAAAAATCAAGATTTGTAAAGCTCAGACTAACACCAGATGCAACTACAAGGCACCAGCACACAAACGAACAGGACATCGACAGGAAAGTCATATTAAAATTATCTGATGGCATGATCATAACACCACTAGGACAAAGAAAATTACTGTTCCTTGTTATTCTGCTTGTACAGGATGAAATGTCTCGTAGTACAAACAACACAGCTCTCAGCTAAAACATGTGAATGCTTGAACCCTGTGACACTAAACCTGAGACAAACAATATAATAGACACAAGCAAAATAAAAAAAAAACAAACCCCATATCTGGCAGACAATGCACTGTGGCATCAGCAAAGCTGCTGAAAGATTACCAAAATAATTTGAAGGACTGGGATGTCCTCCAGGCGTGTAACACCTGGAAACCGATCAAATGATTCAACCAGAACAGCGCCTACCTTGCAGAGTACACATTGTAATCTAAGAAAAACATAATAGGACCAATAAAGCAAATGGAAGAAGAAGGCATCGTTGCTGGAGTCAGGGCCCACAAGTTGGATAAGCAGCATGGTAGCAATGAAGCCGGGCACAGGAGTGGCAGAAACTCCCTAAAAGTAGGGGGGCCACGGGCACCTGAACCATGGCCCCATCCCCCCCGCACCGCCCCTTCTCCCTGAGTCCCCACTCTCATGCCATCCATTCCCCCGAGGCCCTGTTCTCATGCCACCCCATCTTCCTGAGGCCCCACCCTTGCACTTCCCCTTCCCCTGAGGTCCTGCTCCTGTAACGCCTCTTCCCCCAAGACCAGCCCTCCACTCATTCCTCTACACCCCTTCCCCTTTGTCCTTGCCCTTAGGGCCAGTAAAATATGAGAGGGTACAGCCTTTCCACTTTTAAAATGGTGGGGCCCTGACCTCCTCTTGTTCCGGCGCCCCGGCCAGGCAAGCTGTACATTTACACAAACCTGAGCAATTTAAACGAAGTACTAAAAAGAGAAAAGGAGTACTTGTGGCACCTTAGAGACTAACCAATTTATTTGAGCATGAGCTTTCGTGAGCTACAGCTCACTTCATCGGATGCATACTGTGGAAACTGCAGAAGACATTATATACACAGAGACCATGAAACAATAACTCCTCCCACCCCACTCTCCTGCTGGTAATAGCTTATCTAAAGTGATCATCAAGTTGGGTCATCCTTCAGGATAGGTTGTAGATCCTTAGTTCCCAGAAGTCACCTACTACAGGACAGGCCTAACAAAGAAAATAACAGAACGCCACTAGCCGTCACCTTCAGCCCCCAACTAAAACCCCTCCAACGCATTATTAAGGATCTACAACCTATCCTGAAGGATGACCCAACACTCTCACAAATCTTGGGAGACAGGCCAGTCCTTGCCTACAGACAGCCCCCCAACCTGAAGCGAATACTCACCAACAACCACATACCACACAACAGAACCACTAACCCAGGAACCTATCCTTGCAACAAAGCCCGTTGCCAACTGTGCCCACATATCTATTCAGGGGACACCATCACAGGGCCTAACAACATCAGCCACACTATCAGAGGCTCGTTCACCTGCACATCCACCAATGTGATATATGCCATCATGTGCCAGCAATGCCCCTCTGCCATGTACATTGGTCAAACTGGACAGTCTCTACGTAAAAGAATAAATGGACACAAATCAGATGTCAAGAATTGTAACATTCATAAACCAGTCGGAGAACACTTCAATCTTTCTGGTCACGCAATCACAGACATGAAGGTAGCTATCTTACAGCAAAAAAACTTCAAATCCAGACTCCAGCGAGAAACTGCTGAATTGGAATTCATTTGCAAATTGGATACTATTAATTTAGGCTTAAATAGAGACTGGGAGTGGCTAAGTCATTATGCAAGGTAGCCTATTTCCCCTTGTTTTTTCCTACCCCCCCCCCGCCCCCCAGACGTTCTGGTTAAACTTGGATTTATGCTGTAAATGGCCCACCTTGGTTATCATGCACATTGTAAGGAGAGTGGTCAGTTTGGATGAGCTATTGCCAGCAGGAGAGTGAGTTTGTGTGTGTGTATGGGGGCGGAGGGTGAGAAAACCTGGATTTGTGCTGGAAATGGCCCAACTTGATGATCACTTTAGATAAGCTATTACCAGCAGGAGAGTGGGGTGGGAGGAGGTATTGTTTCATGGTCTCTGTGTATATAATGTCTTCTGCAGTTTCCACAGTATGCATCCGATGAAGTGAGCTGTAGCTCACGAAAGCTCATGCTCAAATAAATTGGTTAGTCTCTAAGGTGCCACAAGTACTCCTTTTCTTTTTGCGAATACAGACTAACACGGCTGTTACTCTGAAACCTACTAAAAAGAGCTTACTAGCAAATGTTTACTATTGAAGAAATATCTGACTTGGCAAAAACAAAAATATTCTCAGTACAGTACTTGATGCCAGACATTTGAAAGTGCTACTGGATAAGGTAAGCAGCTAACTCACCACGTTTTGGACACCAATAGGTAGATACAGATTGAGAGTGATGTTTGGAATGAAACCTGAAGTGGAAGAATATCAGTGCACCCAGCAAGACATACTAAGAGGGCTCACAAGGATCAGAACCATGGCTGATGACATTCTGGTGTCTGGATGTGGAGATAGTGTGGTGGAAGCTGTGGCAGATCTTGGCCACAACCTTATCTGCTTGCTAGAAAGAGAAGCAAAGTGAAACAACATGAAATTGATTGCAGTAGCATACATTAGACACTCACCGACTACCCATGGGCTACAACTTAACCCCCAAAAGATAAATGTAGTAAAACAGATGCCCACACCTAAGAATATCAAATCAGCTCAGAGACTGTTAGGATTTGTAAACTAGCTGACAAAGTTTCATCAAGTCTTTCAGATGTGTGTGAACCCCTGAGGTATGATTCAGTGTGGACATGGTTACCGCAACATGATGCAGTCCTCTCACGTATCAAGGAGCTGGTGACCAAATACCCCATCCTGAAATACTATGATGTGAATGAAGAGGCAACCAGGGCTTGGAACATTACTCCCACAAAAGGGAAAGATGGTAGCGTTTGTATCAAGATCACTATCACTAAGGTATCAGCCAAGCCATTTATGTGCCATTTTCAAGGCTGAAAAGAATCCGTGAACAAACTATACAAGACAGTGATTTACTAGTGTTCATGTCAGTCATTCTGTCAGGCTGGCCAGACACCAAAGGGGAAACCTTGTCACCTGCCTTTCAAGAATACTGGATCTGTCAAGATGAGCTGAATATATAGTATAGCATCCTATATAAAGGCAGACAAATCATACTATCCAGACCATTGAGAACAGAAATTCTCTCCAGAATACATCTGAACCATTCCGGAATAGAAGCCTGTATCTGGAAAGCTAGGGATGCCATATACTGGCCATACGTGACAAAAGATGAGAAGATGTGATACGTGTGGGAAATGCAGGCCAAGCAGCAAAACAAAACAAAAAAATGTGTGTGCGGAAAAAATATGAAGCATCCCCTGCAGACTTGGAGCAAAGTAGGAATGGACCTTTTCACCAACACCGCACAAACTATTTCATTATTGTAGATTACTATTCAGACTTCTGGGACAAACTAGACAAACTGTCAAACACTACCACAGCAATTGTCATAGACAAAGCAATGAAACATTTCAGCAGACATGGTGTGAAGGAGTGTACCAGCCTTTTAAGGAACAGGCTGGAGCCTACAACTAGAACAACTTAGATGTAATCAAGGAGGCCCCCTGTCCTGCCCTGGGGCTGCTGTGACCCTAAGAACCCCCTGATGCCAACTGGCAAAGGGTTCACTGTTCTGTAACAGCAACTTCTATCAGGCTTGACAAACTCACTGCATCTAACACTTTGCTGTAATAGTATTTATTTATAAAGTCGTGTGTGTGAAGTTATTGACATGAACTGTAAATGTATAGATAATTGTTTCAACCACTGTTATATATTTGCAGCAAATATTGTACAAAGGTTGTTGTGTGAGGTGTCTATGAAGAGGTTATGATTTGCTGGTTATAATTATGCTGGCTTTACATGTGTATCATTTTTGTATTTGAAGTTATGAATATGGGCTATGTACTTGTATCTCAAATGTATTTGATTCCAAGTAGCCTCAATGAAGCATTTGGTCATCTTCTTGAGAGAGGATTATTCTCAGTAAGTGCCCAATCAAGAAACAGTTAACTTACAATGAACTTTGGGAGACACCAATCCACATCTGAGATTTCCTGGGAACGCTCAAACTAACATGTAAACAAGGGCATTGGCCTGTAAAGAACTGAGTCCTGCATGGACATATGACTTGCCCATGTGACTCCAAACTCCCTCTTGCTGTGATTTTTTTCCATAGTCAGAACAAAGGAGTGTCCTTCCACGGGCAAAGAGTATAAAAGGCCATGAAAACCCCTCCATCTTATCTTCAGTCCTGCTTCTTACTTCTGGAGGAACCTTGCTGAAAACTATCGGGGGGTAGCATCTGAAGTTTTACACACAAAAGCTTATGCTCAAATAAATCTTAGTCTTTAAGGTGCCACCAGACTCCTTGTTGTTTTTGCTGAAAAATGAAGCTCTGAACAAAGGACTGGATGACCCATCCCAGCTGTGGATGTACTCCAGAGACTTGATTTGAACTTGCAGTTTATTCCATCACTGCTACAAGCCTGAACCAAGAACTTTGCCATTACTGTATGTAATTGATTCCATTTAACCAAATCTAGCTCTTATCTATATCTTCTTCCTTTTATGAATAAGATATATTCTAAAGGATTGGCAACAGTGTGATTGTAGGTAAGATCTACTTCGTATAAGGGCTTGGTCCTTTGGGATCAGGAGAACCTTTTTTCTTTTCCTGGGGCATTGGTTTTCATACTCATTCGTCCTCATAATGAGTGGCACTGGTGGTGATACTAGGAAACTGGAGTGTTTAAGGGAATTGCTTGTGTGACTTATGGTTAGCCAGTGGGGTAAAACCAAAGTCCTCTCTGGCTGGCTGGTTTGGTGTGCCTTAGAAGTGGAGAAACCCCAGCCTTGGCCTGTAACTGCCCTGCCTCTAAGCAATTTGTCCTGAACAGAAGTATCCCACCAAAGGCAGCATCATTATAGAGTGATCTTAATTGAAAGCTAGGATCACGCTGGTCATTAATATCACTGTGAAATGTATATACTGATTTATATTAAAGTTATGCAGACACATTGCAAATATATAGTTGACAAATGCTTTGTCTGGCAGACAAAGTATGTCTATCTCTGATGTAAATTGGCATTGTAAAGCCAATATAATGGAAGTCCCATTTACATGTGAAAGTCAACAGGAAAAACAGGTCTACCGGGAGATGTGAAAAAACAGGGCTATGGAAAGACATCTTGAAGCCAGAAGCCCTGAAAGGAAACAGGCATCAGCCTGTCTTTGGGGGAGAAATAATGAATTTTGAGAAATATAAGGTGAAGGAAAAAGACACTTTGTCATCCTTCACTCAGGAAGCAAAAAGGCAAAAAATGCTTTCGGCATTTATGAAAGTCGGATCTTGGCCAGGGCGCTGGGAGGTGTTAGGTGAGAAATTGCTTTCAACAAGGATTTTAGCCTGTTAAAAATTAAGTTTAGACTTGAAGCATGTTACACCTTTTTGTTTTACATGTAACCTGTTCTTCTCGCTCACGATCTCTTAAATCTTAATTTCTGTTGTTAAACTTACATTTGTTTTCACTGTAATTAGTTTACAGAGTTGTGCTATTGTGAAGGACCTGATCCTGATTTGTACTAATCAAGCTGTATATACACTGTCTCTTTGGGGACAGCTTACCTGGTAATCACTGTTAGTGTCCGGTGACAGGGGCTGGATACTGCAGGGAGTGCTCTGGTGTTCATGTGTACTTACAGAGAGGGTGAGGAAGTGAGTAGTTGTGGCACCAAAGATTGTTAGTTTCAGGGAGCTAAACCACAGTAGGCACAGACAGTATTGTTTCACACTAAAGACAGGTAATGGTGAGGTACTTCATAACTCTGAGTTCCCTTTTGAAGCATCACAGTTATTTAAACAAGAAAGGGAATCTGGGCAAGAGAGAGGTGACTAGAAGCTTTGCAGGTCATGGTCTTAGGTTCCAGGGGACTCATCTGACTGGGCCCTGGGGGCTTTGTTTGATGACTCTAAGGTTGGGAGCTGTGAACCAGAGTCTTGAGGGAAGGACCTTATGAACTTGAAGACTGTTCCTTCCCTGAGATCTTCTTAAAGGAAACACATTTGTTTTTAGCTTCCCCTTGCTTGAACTATAACACCTGGCATCCTAAACTATGTTTGTGCAATTTACCCAGGAATGGAAATTTGTTCATATCACACCATCACCATAATACAGCCTGTAAAGTGGCAAAGCTGAATTGACAGTTAAAATTGCTAAGACTCTACTAAAGAAAGCTGAAAAAAGCAAAGAAATGTTATGGCAGCCCATTCTTGAATGCAGTAACACGCCCACAGAAGGATTTAATAACAATCTGGTACACAGCTTGATTTCAAGCCGCATGTGTATCCTGTTTCTTACAATCTTTCCATTACTACAACCGGTAGTGGTGGAAGGAGCAACAGACAAAAAGGAAGAGAGACATGCAAAAGCCAGAGCCTACAAAGCTAAGACAAGACCTCCCTGAATTACAGCTGGGAGACCTTCTTAGGATCACGTTATTGCCTCAGAACAAATCATGCCCTTTGGAAGCAAGCTATGCTTGTTGAACAGATAAACCCTCATTCATATAACGTAGCTATGCATTGGCATGTATTGCACCGAAGTCACAAACGAATACGTTTACCCACTATAAACGCAAGACAAAAACATGTCCTTAGAGGATGGTGAAATATGCACTCTACTGACACTTGATCAGCAGGACACGGAAGGAATACAGGCTAACAAGAGACTGACAGACTCTCAAAACACCACACTACCCAAAGAACCAACTGCAAGGCAATCTCTTGTCATCACAAGAAAGACTCGCACTGTTTCTAATATTCAACCACCTGTAAGATGTAGACAGGACCTTGTACAATTCTAAGGTGTGAAAGAACAAACCTCCCAAACCCTCCACTAATGTTAAATTGTGGAAAATCTCTTAGTTGCCAAGCAAGTTAAGAGTTAATCAAAAGAAACCTCCCCACTAATGTTAAATTGTATGATGAGAGAGTCTGTTGCTTTCCCTTAAAATCTAACTATTTAAGCAGGTTATGGTATTCGTTTAATTTTGCTATCTTAGATATGGTAAAGGGGATGTTACAATAGATAGTACCCCTTATTGAGAAGCTGTAGTCTCTGGTATGCTTACGTGTAGGAACCTAGAGAACACTACTTTGAAGAAGTGCTTGACAAGAAAGGACTGTTGATGTGGAGGAAGGAATAAAGCTGCATTGTCTTGGCTCTCTCTCTTCTAATGCTTGAACACTGAACAGAGGGGGCTTTGCCGCCTTCCTTTAGCAAGTTTGAAGAACTTGAGCCCAGGAAATGCAGCTCTCCCTCCAGATCCTCTACTTAGCTTCCTAAGTCCAAAGCCAAGCTACTCTGCAGTGTTAGATGTGGCCATTCAGGAAAAAGGAAAGGAGGGAGTGTCTGTTTTGCTACATGGTGGTTAAGGCTGAGAAGCAGTAATAGCTGCAGTTCTGCTCCCTAGTATTTTCTGCAGAATGTCCTCTCTCTGGTTCCCAGGTCCCTAAGTACCACAGGGGTGGTTGTTACATTCCTTATCCTCCCCTTATTGCTATAGGGCCTGATTCTGCTTCCATTTACAAATCCTGCATCATCCTGTTGCCGTTGTTCCATGGGGGCGAGGGGCAGCAGGGTAGAGAGAGAGAGAGAACGAACACTCTCAAGGATACCTGCCCCAGGACTCAGAGTATGGGCTCAATGGGAGAGGGATGCACCACATGTTTCTAAAGCCTTCACCAAATATGGAATCTTGTGGTCTGCTTTTTAATTTCTGGATGAATCCATATGCAGGTGGAAATACTTGGAGTGAAGGGGTTATCACAGTGTATGGTGTGGCTCACAACTGAGAGTGCCTACCTCAGGGCAGACTGTCAGAAAACTGGGCAGACACCTTAAACTGGTGGTGTGTTCTATAATTAGATTTCCCAAGCCACTAACAAATGTGAACTCTTGGATCACTATACCAGTCTTACCACTGAGTCACAGACGGTCCTCTTAGACACTTACCACCCAGACAAACTGGCCTTTGTGATAAAAGGTCACTTATACCAAAAATCACATCACATCAGGTTGCTCCCAGTTCCAAGAGGTCAGTCATTTACCTCAAATCAATTGGTACTCTGGATCTTACAACAAAGACAATGCTGATAGCTAATTCTATAGTGAACTAACTGAACGTTTATTAGCTAAGAAAATAAAGTGAAAGTTATTGAGGTTAAAGCAGGTAAAAATATATGCACAGGTGACTCAGTCTATAATTCCCAATGGTTGCAGAGATGTGGTAATCTGCCAGTTTTCCAAAAGTCTCTCAGGGCCACCCAGAATAACTCCAGAGATCTCAGTTTTCTCATTCAGTTGTTCTGCCTTGTTAGAATCCAAACAGTCCAGAGATGCAGGATCTTTCCTTGAATCCATACTTATAGCTTCTTCTCACAGAAACCAGCTGTTTCACTACCGCCATGGGCTTTTCGTTTGATGATGGACTGTGAGGAATGCATTTTGAGTCTTTGGCCTCTGATCATCACACACGATGACCACTTGTTTTGAAATTAGCACTTTTCTGTTACAGTTCTTCAGCTGCATTTCACAAGGCTTCTTTCTCAGTTGATGGGTTATTTAGTTAAAGGGGTATTCATAATGTAAATGTTATTACATTATAACAGCATACAGATAAGTGAAAACAATGCTAGCAACTTCCCATTAGTTTTCATGAAGTTTAAACACAAATACACTCTTATACATTTAACAATTACTTTGATCTATACTAATGCACAAGTGAATTGACCTGGGGCTTTGGCCTGAGCTGGCAACTAGTCTGCCAGCATCACAGGGGTAATTATAGTATGGTAGTGCCTGGGGTAATTGGAGTAGGGGTAACTTGTGGTTCAAACAGCAGGGGCATTAGGATAATTGAGATATAATTGAAGATGGGATAGCTGGTGCTTGAATAACAGAAGACTGGGAAAATCACAGTTGGGATAATTCAGGCTGCACTGTAGCTATGGTCAGGAGAGTTATTACTTCCTTACTGCAATACATATTTTGTGCTATGCATTCAGAAGAGGAGGTAGGAGAGCTGAATTGGGCAAAAAAAGGTAGAGGTAGTATTCCAAGCTCCACTCATTTAAAATGCCTATTATAATACATTGCACAGATCATAATGTGATTCCCTAACAATTAAAATGGAGTTAACAGGGTTGGAATTATAGATCTGTATTTTAGATAAAATATATTACTAGGATTATTCCTAAATATTGTAAACCCAAGAAAATCAGAGTTAAGATTAAATTTAAAACGAACCAAAATCCATTCAGGTATGGAAATGTGCAATTAGGGCACCTCGACAAAATTAACTTTATGCCATAATAACATCATCCACTATTTTAAGGCATTATAGTGTCTGTATTCCCACACAAATTTAAATTTATATTTAAAGACACACTAGATCTTATTTCCCTTCATGTGTCATTAGAAGGCAGAGTTAAGGTTGTCTGGGGGTCCTAACTATGCATTTCTACTTCTTTAGCATGTTTTCAAAAAGGCAGCTTAAGGGACAGTTGCCTGTGTCCACAGTTCCATTGAGATCAATAGGAGACCATAGTCATTTTGAAAGATGGTATTTCTTCATGGACTCCTCTGAAGTAGATCATTGTAGTTCAGCTTCTGCTGAAGGATCAACTTTGTTACAAAACATAATAACCATAAATGACCATTAATCCTTACATATTTATTCAAATAGAGCCTATGTACAAGATTTCAATGAGTTTTAACAATAGGGCAGACTTGAAGAGTTTTTATTATTCCATTATTAACCATCATTTGGGGGAAAAGTCTGATCCAGGGTGCTATATTTCTTAAAGGCCACATTTTAAAATTAAACTAACTAATTAATGAATTTGTAAATTCTCAGAAAATTCACTGTGTGCTCAGAGTAAGTCCTGTAAGTCTGGGGATGACAAACTGAAAGAGATGGCATTCCTGCTTTTAATGCCAAACTCCTTAACTATCGAGCTATGAGTAGCACCTCCATAATAATCTGCCTCCTTTCTTATATGCTTTGATCAGCAATTAAATAGTTAACATTGCCCTTTATTAATGGGCTTCTGATGCAACCCATGGGAGTAGAGGTAGTGAATACCCCTCAGTCTGGGGCAGATGTAGATTGTGTGTGATTAAAGCCTTGACTCTGGAGCACATCCTGCCAGCCCCTACACACCACGTCCCAGCTTGCTGAGCTGCCCCAAGCTACCCTTCCTGCTCAACGCCCTATGTTGTTAATGTTTGGGGATAATGACAATAAGTCTATACTGCATTTGTCTGATCCCTACTCTCAGTTTAGGCAGGGTCTACCCAGGCTGCTGGGATCACCTGGGTTGGGTTGGGGGCTACACTGTGATAAACAGTTATTAATTGATAACACCTCTCTGAGGTGCCCATTGTACATCTAGCCTCTGGCTTGGCGTGTGCACACGTTGCCCCGCTGGGATGGAGCCACTGGCTCCTATCAGCCAGCGGGCTGCCCTGTCTTCTCGATGCGTCTGCGGCTACCTGGGGCCCGACCACTGTAGAGGTCAGCCTCCTGGTCACGTGATCTTTACTGTTTCAGAGCAGCAGCCATGTTAGTCTGTATCCGCAAAAAGAACAGGCGTACTTGTGGCACCTTAGAGACTTAGCCCTGGTCTACATTAGGAGTTTAGGTCGAATTTAGCAGCGTTAAATCGATGTAAACCTGCACCTGTCCACACGATGAAGGCCTTTTTTTCGACTTAAAGGGCTCTTAAAATCGATTTCCTTAATCCACCTCTGACAAGTGGATTAGTGCTTAAATCGGCCTTGCCGGGTCGAATTTCGGGTACTGTGGACGCAATTAGACGGTATTGGCCTCCGGGAGCTATCCCAGAGTGCTCCATTGTGACCGCTCTGGACAGCACTCTCAACTCAGATGCACTGGCCAGGTAGACAGGAAAAGGCCCGCGAACTTTTGAATGTCAATTTCCTGTTTGCATGGTCACCTGCAGCTTGCCACGCTGGCCAGAGCTCATCAGCAGAGGTGACCATGATGGAGTCCCAGAATTGCAAAAGAGCTCCAGCATGGGCCAAACGGGAGGTACGGGATCTGATCGCTGTATGGGGAGAGGAATCCGTGCTATCAGAACTATGTTCAAGTTTTCGAAATGCCAAAACATTTGTCAAAATCTCCCAGGGCATGAATGACAGAGGCCATAACAGGGACCCGAAGTAATGCCACGTGAAACTTAAGGAGCTGAGGCAAGCCTACCAGAAAACCAGAGAGGCAAACGGCCGCTCCGGGTCAGAGCCCCAAACATGATGCTTCTGTGATGAGCTGCACGCTATTTTAGGGGGTTCAGCCACCACTACCCCAGCCGTGTTGTTTGACTCCTTCAATGGAGATGGAGGCAACACAGAAGCAGGTTTTGGGGACGAGGAAAATGATGATGATAGCTCACAGCAAGCCAGTGGAGAAACCAGTTTTTCCGACAGCCAGGAACTGTTTCTCACCCTGGACCTGGAGGCAGTCCCCCCCGAACCCACCCAAGGCTGCCTCCCGGACCCGCCAGGCAGAGAAGGGACCTCTGGTGAGTGTACCTTTTAAAATACTGTACATGATTTAAAAGCAAGCATGTTTAATGATTAATTTGTCCTGGCATTTGCGGCTCTCCTGGATGTACTCCCAAAGCCTTTGCAAAAGGTTTCTGGGGAGGGCAGCCTTATTCCACCCACCATGGTAGGACACTTTACCACACCAGGCCAGTAGCGCGTACTTGGGAATCATTGTAGAACAAAGCATTGCAGTGTATGTTTGGCATTCAAACAACATCCGTTCTTTATCTTTCTGTGTTATCCTCAGGAGAGTGATATCATTCATGGTCACCTGGTTGAAATAGGGTGCTTTTCTTAAGGGGACATTCAGAGGTGCCCATTCCTGCTGGGCTGTTTGCCTGTGGCTGAACAGAAATGTTCCCCGCTGTTAGCCATGGGAGGGTTGAGGGGCTAGCCATGTGGTGGGGGGAGGCAAAATGCGACCTTGGAACGAAAGCACATGTGCTGTGTATTTAATGTTAACAGCAAGGTTTACCGTGAAAGAGCGTAGCCATTGTTCTAGAAAATGTCTTTTTAAATACTACTGCCTCTTTTTTTTTTTTTTCTCCACCAGCTGCACGTGTTTCAATGATCACAGGATCTTCTCCTTCCCAGAGGCTAGTGAAGATTAGAAGGCGAAAAAAACGCACTCGTGATGAAATGTTCTCTGAGCTCATGCTGTCCTCCCACACTGACATAGCACAGACGAATGCGTGGAGGCAGACAACGTCAGAGTGCAGGAAAGCACAATATGACCAGGAGGAGAGGTGGTGGGCTGAAGAGAGGGCTGAAGCTGAAAGATGGTGGCAGCGTGATGAGAGGAGGCAGGATTCAATGCTGAGGCTGCTGGAAGATCAAACCAATATGCTCCAGCGTATGGTTGAGCTGCAGGAAAGGCAGCAGGAGCACAGACCGCTGCTACAGCTCCTGTGTAACCAACCGCCCTTCTCCCCAAGTTCCATAGCCTCCTCACCCAGACGCCCAAGAACGCGGTGGGGGGCCTCCGGTCACTCCACCCCAGAGGATTGCCCAAGCAACAGAAGGCTGGCATTCAATAAGTTTTAAACTTTTACAGTGCTGTGTGGCCTTGTCCTTCCCTCCACCACCACCCCTCCTGGTGCTTCTCTCCTCCACCACCCCTCCTGGGCTACCTTGGTAGTTATCTCCCATCTGTGTGATGAATGAATAAAGAATGCATGAATGTGAAGCAACAATGACTTTATTGCCTCTGCAAGCGGTGATCGAAGGGAGGAGGGGAGGGTGGTTAGCTTACAGGGAAGTAGAGTGAACCAAGGGGCGGGGGGTTTCATCAAGGAGAAACAAACAGAACTTTCACACCGTAGCCTGTCCAGTCATGAAACTGGTTTTCAAAGCTATTCTGATGCGCACCGCGCCCTCCTGTGCTCTTCTAACCGCCCTGGTGTCTGGCTGTGTGAAACCAGCAGCCAGGCGATTTGCTTCAACCTCTCACCCTGCCATAAACGTCTTCCCCCTTACTCTCACAGATATTGTGGAGCGCACAGCAAGCAGTAATAACAGTGGGAATACTGGTTTCTCTGAGGTCTAACCGAGTCAGTAAACTGCGCCAGCACGCTTTTAAATGTCCAAATGCACATTCTACCACCATTCTGCACTTGCTCAGCCTGTAGTTGAACAGCTCCTGACTACTGTCCAGGCTGCCTGTGTATGGCTTCATGAGCCATGGCATTAAGGGGTAGGCTGGGTCCCCAAGGATACATATAGGCATTTCAACGTCCCCAACAGTTATTTTCTCGTCTGGGAATAAAGTCCCTTCTTGCAGCTTTTGAAACAGACCAGAGTTCCTGAAGATGCGAGCGTCATGTACCTTTCCCGGCCATCCCACGTTGATGTTGGTGAAACGTCCCTTGTGATCCACCAGAGCTTGCAGCACTATTGAAAAGTACCCCTTGCGGTTTATGTACTCGCCGGCTTGGTGCTCCGGTGCCAAGATAGGGATATGGGTTCCGTCTATGGCCCCACCACAGTTAGGGAATCCCATTGCAGCAAAGCCATCCACTATGACCTGCACATTTCCCAGGGTCACTACCCTTGATATCAGCAGATCATTGATTGCGTTGGCTACTTGCATCACAGCAGCCCCCACAGTAGATTTGCCCACTCCAAATTGATTCCCGACTGACCGGTAGCTGTCTGGCGTTGCAAGCTTCCACAGGGCTATTGCCACTCGCTTCTCAACTGTGAGGGCTGCTCTCATCTTGGTATTCTTGCACCTCAGGGCAGGGGAAAGCAAGTCACAAAGTTCCATGAAAGTGCCCTTACGCATGCGAAAGTTTTGCAACCACTGGGAATCGTCCGAGACCTGCAACACTATGAAGTCCCACCAGTCTGTGCTTGTTTCCCGAGCCCAGAATCGGCATTCCACCGCATGAACCTGCCCATTAGCACCATGATGCATGCATTGGCAGGGCTCATGCTTTCAGAGAAATCTGTGTCCATGTCCTCATCACTCACGTCACCGCACTGACGTCGCCTACTCGCCCAGTATCGCTTTGCCAGGTTCCGGTGCTGCATATACTGCTGGATAATGCGCGTGGTGTCTAATGTGCTCCTAATTGCCAAAGTGATCTGAGCGGGCTCCATGCTTGCCATGGTATGGCGTCTGCACAGAAAAAAGGTGCAGAACAATTGTCTGCCGTTGCCCTGACGGAGGGAGGGGCGACTGATGACATGGCTTACAGGGTTGGCTTACAGGGAATCATAGAATATCAGGGTTGGAAGGGACCTCAGGAGGTCATCTAGTCCAACCCCCTGCTCAAAGCAGGACGAATCCTCAATTTTTGCCCCAGTTCCCTAAATGGCCCCCTCAAGGACTGAACTCACAACCCTGGGTTTAGCAGGCCAATGCTCAAACCACTGAGCTATCCCTCCCCCCAAATTAAAATCAACAAAGGGGGTGGCTTTGCGAGAAACTAAATGGCCCCCTCAAGGATAGAACTCAAAACTGGGTTTAGCAGGCCGTTGATTTCACAGAGGGAAGGAGGAGAAAATGAATACAAAACAAATCTGGTTTATTTCTTGTTTTGAGCCACTTCATCTATCTTTATACATCTTGCTGGCAGCAGACTGTGCAGTACGACCGCTAGCCATCATCATCTCCTGGGTGCTCGGCCGAAGATGGTGCAGTATGACTGCTGGTCATCACCTTCTGCTGGCTGGAGGTTAGAAGACAGCGCACTGCCGGTAGGACTAATCGCCACAAGATGAAACAAGGGAAATGACTTGGCTGAGTCACTCCCATGTTTGCCCAGGCGTCCGATTAAAAGAGCACCCAGGACTACGTCGATGACAGCTACCAGTCATACTGCACTGTCTGCTGCCAAAAGGCAATTTGCCGCTATGTAGCAATGCAGTACCACGTCTGCCAGCACCCAGGGAGATATACGGTGACGGTTAGCTGAGCGGGCTCCATGCTTGCTGTGGTATGGCATCTGCACAGGTAACTCAAGAAAAAAGGCGCAAAACGATCGTCTGCCCTTGCTTTCACGGAGGGAGGGAGGGAACGGGGGCCTGATGATATGTACCCAGAACCACCCAAGAAAATGTTTTAGCCCCATCAGGCACTGGGATTTCTACCCAGAATTCAAATGGGTGGCAGAGACTGCAGGAACTGTGGGATAGCTACCCACAGTGCAACGCTCTAGAAGTTGTTTGCCTCGGTACTGTGGACACACTCCGCCGACTACATGCACTTAGAGCACTTGTGTGGGGACACACACAATCAACTTTATAAAACCGCTTTCTACAAAACCGACTTCTATAAATTCGACCTAATTTCGTAGTATAGACATACCCTAACAAATGTATTAGATCATAAGCTTTTGTGGGCTACAGCCCACTTTGTTGGTTGCATAGAATGGAACACATAATAAGAAGATATATGTATATATATACATACATACAGACAAGGTGGAAATTGCCATACAAACTGTAAGAGGCTAATTAATTAAGAGGCGCTATTATCAGCAGGAGAAAAAAAAATTGTAGTGATAATCAAGACGGCCGATTTAGACAGTTGACAAGAAGGTGTGAGGATACTTAACATGGGGAAACAGATTCAATACGTGTAATGACCCAGCCACTCCCAGTCTCCATTCAAACCCAAGTTAATGGTATCTAGTTTGCATATTAATTCAAGCTCAGCAGTTTCTCATTGGAATCTGTTTTTGAAGCTTTTCTGTTGCAAAATTGCCCCCCTTAAATCCGTTACTGGGCGGCCAGGCAGGTTGAAGTGCTCTCCCACCGGGTTTTGAAAGGCGTGATTCCTGATGTCAGATTCCTGCCCAGTGATCTATGCTGGGCGGCCCTCGGCCCGCCCCGCCCAAGGGCCCACGGCCTTTGCCCCGCCCCCGCGCTGCCTGCAAGCTACGCTCTGCGCACCCCCCCCCCCCCCCCGCTATGGTGCAGGCGGCGCTTCCGCTCGGAGCCGGATGTTGGCGGGTTTCTCCTGCGAGCGCGTTCTTGGTGCTGCTTAGTGCAGGGACGCTTCCGTCCAGCTGTCGCCTCCTTCTGCGTGTCCCGTCCCCCTCCGCGCTAGGCCCCGGCCCCGCCCGCCCTCCTGTCCCGGGTCCTCCGCGGCGCTCACTTGGGACTCGGCCCTGGCCGTTGATGACAGGTGAGTGCCGGGGCCTCGGCTCCCGGCCCGGTCCCAGATCCTCCGCCATTTTCGCGCCCGAGGAGGCTGCCCCCGGAGTCGGGATGGGCGAGGCGGCCGGTGGGGGAGGATCCTAGAGCTGTTCCCTCCCACCCCCCCCTCCGCCGGGCCGGCTTCCTTTCCCCGGGACACCGTTCCTTCTCTCCCGGTGGGGTGGGGCCCTCGCCATTCCTCTGCGGCGGTGGAGGGGGGGGCTGCTTCCTTTCCCCCCCTCGGGGGTCGGGGTGATGGTGGGGAGGGTCTGAGCGGGCCCCGGCTGTGGGTGAGGGGCGGCGCGAGAGCGCGCCGTAGGGAGGGGGAGGAGGGTGTTGCTGGGGGGCACAGCTAGGGCGGCACAGGTGCTCTGAGCCGCGGGTGAGGGACGTTGCCAGGGTCCCCAAATGCTGCGACGAGAGGGGTTTCCCGCGTGCTGCCGATGGACTCTGGCCGTGCTCTGTCAGCTCCTCACTGTCCGCGACTATTTGATTTTACAGTTGTTGCCCTGAGCCGCGGCAGAAATAATCTCCCCCGTTCCCCTTGCTCAGGGCTGAGCGCTGGCCACACGCCCAGTCCGCGAGGGGCGAGTTGCGTTGAAGAAGTTCCGTTATTATATTTTCTCTGTGAGTTAAATGAGCGTTAACAGACTCCACATACACAGCCCGCGTCAAGTGCTGCCTCTGCTCAGTTAGCATACAGTACAGCAGTGGCATGAGGAGAAACTTTATGGACCCAGGCAAATCATTGCTCTTCCACAAGTGACAAAGATCTTTTAACTGTGTTTATAAATTAAGCTTTGAAAGCTTCACAATGAATTTCCAGGAGTTATCAGCACGTTTACACTGTTAAGTGAAAGGAAAGGTGGGGTTTCATTTCCTTCCTAAAATTAGGAAATAGAAAGTCTTTATATAAAGATTAGAGTAAGTGTTGTATCTCAGGAATTAATGCAGTTATTGTATCCCTAATGTTGTGTTTGGAGCAAAAACTTTTACCTGTCTTATCTTTGACAAATTGGAAATGCTGTGAAATTCAAAAGTTGACACTTAATTGTAGTCATCATTTTAATACGTTCTTGTCAGTAACCCTGTTTCATGGAAGGTTTAGCTAATGAACTGGCATAGCTCCTTTGAATTTATTTCCACTCCACTGAGTAAACCTTTCAGGGAAACATAAATGTGTGGTGTTAAAAATGTTCCTTCATTGCAGCAAAATCTCACTTCATTTATATATATATCAAGTGGGTTTAGAAAAAATGAGTACCTTTTATGATGTTTGCATGATAGAAACTTGGTTTCATCAGTAACATACTTAGTTTTAGGCAGCTTCCAAACTGCACTCACTCTTCTGTTGTGTTGTGTGCTCTTCTACAGCTTGTTTAGGTAAATGCATCACACGAGGAACTCTTTTAATGAGAGGCTTGTGTACAAACTGGAACCAAATTAAATCACTTTTAATTCACAACTTTAAAGTTGTTTCAATACAAGTCTGTGTGAAGTCTTATTTCAAATAATGTCCTATTCCGATCTAATTTAAATTTTTTTTAACCAATTTAAATTCAACTGAAATAGGAAACTCTTAATCTGAAATAATTATCCATATGTAGATTTGCACTAAAACTGTGAGTTAAAACTGATTTAGTTACTCTGGTTCCAGTTTGAGTATAGACCAGCCCTTTGTGTCTTAAACATTAAATGTAACTTTGTCCTTTATGTGGACGAGGACAGTTGTTTAAAAACATATTAGCTGGTTGTAGTTAACCCTAGAGATTAGTGTTAAGCATGGCCAGCTAATATGTTCTTAAAGATCACTTGTCCATGTCTATACGAGTTACAGGGGTGAAAGTAAAATGCAGCTCTTACCGGTATGGGGTTGTGCTGCCCCCTCCCCCCAGAAGTGGCAAAGCTGGGGGGTGGGGGGGGGGTCAGCATTCCCCAGCCAGTCCATCTGTGCTCCCTGGCTCACAGGAGCCCCAGGTCCTTTTAAATCGCAGCCCGGGGGCAGCTACTTCTTCCCCACTCCCACTCCGTCGGCAGCAGGGGGGCAAAAGGGGCAGTGCTTTAACTTCGCTGCCCCTTTTGCGCCCCCCCCCCATTGGCAGCCCTTCTGGTAGGGACCTGGCAGGGCAGCCAGTGGCGGGGAGGGGGGGGCGTAAAAAGGGCAGCCATGTTAAAGTGCTGCCGCGGCAGCGTTTTAAGCAGAGTTCTTAAAGCGCTGCTATGGTAGCGCTTTAAAGTCAGAGATACGGGTGGTACTGGCGGCTACCTTTTACCCGTACGCCGTACTGGCCCGTACCCCTTTACTTTCTCCCCGACTAGCTACTAAATTATTTATCATGTTAAGTAAAACATATTAGTGCTGTCTAATATAATATACTTTCCCAGTGGAGATGTGGCCTAATGCACTTCATTTTAAAGCTTAGTTTGCTTAAATAGATTGTGTATACTGAAACTGTTTTCTTGAACATGAGATGAAGTGGTTGGTTTGGAACAGAATACTTTATTCACATGAAAAACAAGGAGTACTTGTGGCACCTTAGAGACTAACATTTATTTGGGCATAAGCTTTTGTGGGCTAAAACCCACTTCATTGGATGCATGCAGTGGAAAATAGAGTAGGAAGATTCTCTCTCTCACACACACACACACACACACCATGAAAAAATGGGTGTTGCTATACCAACTGCAACGAGACTAATCAATTAAGGTAGGCTATTATCAGCAGGAGGAAAAAAAGTTTGTAGTGATAATCAGGATGGGCCATTTCAAACAGTTGACAAAAAGGTGTGAGTAACAGTAGTAACCTATCCTGAAGGATGATCCCTCACTCTCACAGAGCTTGGGAGACAGGCCAGTCCTTGCTTACAGACAGCCCCCCAACCTGAACCAAATACTCACCAGCAACCACCCAACAAAAACACTAACCCAGGAACCTATCCTTGCAACAAAGCCCATTGCCAACTCTGTCCACATATCTATTCAAGGGACACCATCATAGGACCTCATCACATCAGCCACACCATAAGAGGCTCGTTCACCTGCACATCTACCAATGTGATATGCCATCATGTTCTAGCAATGCTCCTCTGCCATATACATTGGCCAAACTAGACAATCTTTACGCGAAAGAATAAATGGACACAAACCAGACGTCAAGAATTATAACATTCAAAAACCAGTCAGAGAACACTTCAACCTCCCCAGTCACTCAATTACAGACCTAAAAGTGGTAGTTCTTCAACAAAAAAAACTTCAAAAACAGACTCCAACGAGAAACTGCAGAACTGGAATTAATTTGCAAACTGGACACCATTAAATTAGGCTTGAATAAAGACTGGGAGTGGATGGGTCATTACACAAAGTAAAAACTATTTCCCTGTATTAATTTTCCCCCTCCTGTTACTCACACCGTCTTGTCAACTGTTTTAAATGGGCCATCCTGATTATCGCTACAAACGTTTTTTTCCTCCTGCTGTTAATAGCCTACCTCAATTGATTAGTCTCGTTGCAGTTGGTATGTTTTCATGTTGTGTGTGTGTATATATATATATATATATATATCTTCCTACTGTATTTTCCACTGCATGCATCCTATGAAGTGGGTTTTAGCCCATGAAAGCTTATGCCCAAATAAATGTTAGTCTCTAGTGTGCCACAAGTACTCCTCGTTTTTTTTGCTGATGCAGACTAAGATGGCTACCACTCTACAACCTTTATTCACATGGTAATACTTGCATAGCTTGCCAAAGTGTAAAAATGACAGAATCCTTGGATCGTTGTAATAATACAGAAATATTCTTTTCATCCTTTGCAAAGGAGGTAAGTGTCAGATGGGAAAATTGAGGCACAGAGAGGTATATTGACTTGTCCAAGGTCTCCCAGCAAGTCAATGGCAGAGTTGGGAGTAGAACCCTGGTGTTCTAAGTCCCAGTCTAGTGCTCTATCCACTAGGCCACCTTATCAAGCATTTTTCAGGAGAGACTCACAGTATGCTAGGGGTTCTTCCAGTAACCACTGGTCATTGTTGTCTATTCCTGATTCATTGACAAATGCTACATAATGTGGTGTTGAGTCGACAGTCTTTTTGTAATTTAAAGAGCAGTGCTCAGTTTGGATGTTCTCTGGGTTATGTTTGATCAGTTTTAGAGTTTCACTTAATGTTTGAAGTTGGGAGGATTGGACATTACAGTGTTTGTGTGTGCCATTTGAATAGCGTTTGAGTTTTTGTGGTGTATAATGGATAAGTTAGTGCGCTTACAAATGCTTTGAGACAAGGTGTTGTACAAATGTTCGATTATTCTTGCTAGTACTTGAGTGATCTTACTGGGAAGTATTACCCTTAGAGAGTCCTTGTTATGTGTTTTTTGTTAACTGTTTAACCAATAAAAAACAGTTATCCAATAGCTAAGTAAGGTACACACAAGAGATTTACTGCTGTTAGGGATTAGTCTATTTTTAAAAATAAAATTTTAAGAGCATAATAGCAATTTAGCTACTGAGGGTTTTCAACACCCAGA
This sequence comes from Natator depressus, assembly GCF_965152275.1. NCBI lineage: Eukaryota > Metazoa > Chordata > Testudines > Cheloniidae > Natator > Natator depressus. The sequence continues at coordinate 241,261,380 of NC_134235.1, read as the reverse complement.
TACTGTTTATCCAGTACCTAACTGTAGCGGGGCGATGACTCACCGGTGCGGCACCTCCTCCTGGCCAGTGTCTCACCTGCCACTGGACCCTGGTGCCCTTTTCCTCAGGGTTCTGCCCCAGCAGTATCCCCACACTCTGGGTCTCCTCTCCCAGGGGATCTCCCGACCCTCTAAACCCATCTTGCCTCAGTAGCTACTGCCAGTCATCATCTAACCCCTGCTCACTGTGGCAGACTGCAGTGTAATGGCTACTCATGGTTGGCAAGGGGTTAGGACCAGCTGCCTCTGCTTATTCCCAGGCTCCCCCTCTGCAGCCCCAGTACCTTCTGGGCCTTTACCAAGGCCTGCAGGTTTACCAGGCTGGAGCTCCCCAGCTCCCTTTGCCCTTCCCCAGCAGTGCTCTGGCTCTAGGTACCTTGTTCCCAGGCAGCTAGCCCTTCCCACTCCAGGGCTAGGGTGAGACTCTTTACAGTTCCTGGACCTCAGCCCTCTTATAGGGCCAGCTGTGGCCTGATTGGGGCGTGGCCCCAGCTGTGGCTACTTCCCCCAATCAGCCTAGCTCTTCCCAGCCACAGCCCTCTCCAAGGCTGCTTTAACCCCTTCAGGGCTGGAGAGGGGTGACCACCCCGCTACACTAACACAGTGAGGTCCTGGCCCATGAATGAGATGCCTAAGTTCTACCCGATAAGAATAATAATTCCTCAAATACTCATAGTCTTTGTGTTCACCTGGATTCCTCATTGCTTCTTGATGATCAGATAGCTGTAGCCATAAAAAAAAAACAATGCCCTTTTCCATTTGATTTACAAGAAGACTGTACCCTACTGTTAGATTTGCATTGTGATGCATGAATTTGAGACATCCAGAATTGTTTGGAGGGAGGTAGTTTGTATCTTTCTAAGGAATTAAAATCTGTTGAAATAACATGGAGGCCACTTACATACATACTGTAATATCAGGCAGCGATTCACTGAAGAAAAGTTATCAGGTGACTATGAAAATATCATTAATATGAACTAGTGTGCTGTTGGATAGCCAGTGTTGTACCTAGAGAGGTGAGCTTTATTTCTGTTTGTTAAATTGAAGCAATAAAGATGTGCTATGAATTTGTCTACTGGGTAGATTTAGAGACTTGTCCACCTTCAATAGATCAAAATTTTACATTTTCTAGGTCTAGCCGTTGTCAGAGGCTAGATACTGCACTGTGAGACCATATTTTTTAAAAAAGTCTTCAACACTTCTGTATTACTATTCCAGGTGAAAAATAATCCCTTGAGAGAGAATAAATTCATACATTTAAAAGGATGGTGTCACTTTGCTTTACAGTGGGAGGCACTGAGTCGATATCATGTGAGGTAGAGCATTAGATGGAGTCTCAAGAGACCTGGTTTCAATTCCTAGCGCAGTTATAGACTTGCTGTGTGTGACCTTGGGCAAATAATTTCATCTCCCATTTGTGTCAGTTCTCTATCTATGAAATAGGGATAATAATTCCCTACCTTCCATATAATTATCTAGAACTTGGATACTCTGAAGATGGGATCCACATAATTGTTGTTGGATAACAGATTTCAGATAGGCTAATGAAAGATGGAGCCCTGAGATGGATCTGGGGCAGTATTTACTGCCTCTTCAGAACATGGGAATGAGGGCTGGGCTTTTCACCAGTACATTGCTCTTGAACTTCACTAGTGGGTTCTCTTACTGTCTTTCACAGCGGCCCTTGTCTAGTTGGCTGAGTCCTCTGGCTAGTAGCTGCCTAGTTAACTTTTCCAGCCATGGCATTTCAAGTCATGGCATTTAACAGAGTAATTTGTCAGCTGGCCAAATGGGAAGTTCAGTTACCATCCCTGGAGAGGTTCCTTTCTCCTTTCTGACCCTTCTAAAAGTAACAGAATACTGAAAAAATATAGTAGTTTGATATAGCCAGTAAATATGTTGTCACAATAGCTACTGAGAGCTTACACTTTCACTGTCTGGTTTTTAAAGAAAACTGCAGTGTTAGTTATGCCATAATTAAATGAATGTATTGTGTATGTAATGTTGAAATTGATAGTGCTTGTGTTGCAGTCTATAATTTTGTTTTCTAAATGATGATATGCTACAATGTATATTGAAACTAAATTAGTCTTGTAATAAGTGTCAAGTAGATTAAATATTTGATCACCCTTACAATGATTATCCTTCGCTTTAGCATTGCTACTATGATATCTAATATGGTATAATGTTTAAATGTGTATTTATTTAGAAGAAACAACTATTCTTTTATCCTAAAAAGCCAGTTGACCTGACTTTCAAATCTGCTGAACGCTTGTAACTCCCACTGAATTCATGAGGGAGTTGCGAGTGCTCAGTGTACCCGAAAATAAAGTGTTCACAGAGTACCTCAAAATGGAAGCGTTGTGTTCTCACTAATTTCTGGAGCTATATGGACACTGAGAACATAACTGCATAAGCTAGGAATTCAATTAAAAATTTTTGTTAATTTCAAAATCAGTCACATACAATGAAAGGCTTGCCAAAAAATAATTAATCACTCTTATTTTCAAACATGACCTGTGGGAAAACAATGACTTAAAAGTGTTTGAAATCAATCTGTTTAATCGGACTTCATTTTTGCGATTATCCTCCTGTTCAACAATAAGAAACTTTCAGATCTACTTCATTATGTACTGCACACTAAAATAGCTAGTTGTTATTCTGAAACTTAATGTTTGATAGGGAGATATTCAAAAGTACTTAAGGGATTTAGGAGCAAAAGGTAATGGGACTACTACATTCCTTATTTGCTTTTGAAAATCTCCCTCTAAAGTATTCAATATCAATATAGATAGAATTTAACAAAATTGAGCAGGGAATGGGGAAAATGAACTTGGTTCTTAGGTAAAAGAGATCTTGCTACAAACTCTTCATTCTCCCTGACCTCCTCCATGTTTTTTCCCAACTCTTTTGTTTTTCTGAACAAACAAAAAAGGAGCTGCAGTGCTTTAATCATTTCATCTGCACTCTGACACTTCCTAAAACGGATTTCCTCTCTGGCTTGAAGCAACAAGCTTGCCCCTTGCATTCTTTCCTTGCATTACACAACTTGTTCAACTCCTGAACAACAGGAAAGAAACATGCAAGCAGAGTAGGTTGATTGTTGCAGTAAGTGCCTTTCTGAAAAGAATGGAAGTCTAATACTAGTTTGCACCTTAATTTGAATTAGTGACTGCTGCTTCATCATCATCGTCCAATAAAGCACAACAGTAATTTGTTACACAAATCTATTCCAACTCTAACAAAATACTATAATTGAGTCAATATATGGTAACTTTTATCACAGAACGGTAGGTGATAGGGCTTTACTTTCTCACATCTTAAAATGTTTATTAGTTGTATCATGAAAGGATAATTGAAATATATGAATAATATGGCATTGTAAGAATAGGTGATTATTCACAACTAGGCTATTCTCCAGAGTACATCATTTGTCCCTGCTTGTGCTGATTGGTAGCAAATGAGTTGGACACACACCTTTATTATGTCAAGGCTTTGAGAAATCACTGTGGGAGAAAATACTATCCAGGCATTTATTGTAACACTTGAGCTGTCCGAAGCTTCTTGGCAGAATGAGTATAGATACTCATTGTGCTGATTCTATAGTACATCTGTATTAGCATTCTAAAATGCAGCTAGAATGCTGTTTAACAATATTGCATTATTAGATCCTACTGCTGTACAGATTGTTTATTCCTGATCAGCTGTCCCCCTTTTACACTAAGAATTAGCTTTGAGAAGTTCTGTTTGGTTTGGAACCAGGGTTCAGGAGGCAAGTGGATCATTGACTCATGCTGGCTCTTCAGCCAGGTAGCTCTGTCAGCAGAGGAGAGATGGGTATGGCTCTTTTCAGAAACCATTGATACCACTTCCTGAATCAGCAGGAAAAAAAGCCAATATACTTGACTAATCAGACTAACTATATAACATGACAATTTTAAGTCTTTCTCCTTGTTTGGGTCAAATATGGTGCTTAGTATTGACGTGTGGTTATTTTTTTAAGTCTGGCATGTTTTAGTTGCTAAAGATGTGAAAGACTTCGGTTTATGTGCTGTTTACTAATCAATATTTAATATGGTTTTCATAGGATATGTAACATGACACTGATACTCTGGACAGGTAACTTTAATTGTTCGAAAGCATTACCTAATAAGGGGCATCCAGGTAACTGCCAGTAATGAGCACCTTTATTGTTTTATGCTGTAGGATCATATTGCCAAAGACATTTTTTGTAAAGCCTACATCACAGAAAATGTAGCTTATATTGTGATCACATGTTTACCTTTTTGACTAAAAAATCATTTTTACAATTTTGAAAATGTTTTCATACGGATATTTAAAGGGATATTGTCAACTTGACTGTTTGAATTAGCTAATTGTTTAAACAAATCTAAAACCAACACATACTATTTAAATTTAAAAAAAAAATCTTTAATTATCGGGGTTTTGTTGTTGTTGTTTTTTGCTCCTTTACTAAAGGTTTTTATGGTGGGCACGAGAGCAACAACTCTGAATGTACTTAAGCTGCTCCCTTCTATTTCCCCTCCCTCCCTCCCTCCCTCTCTATGCACATGCTTGCCTGCTGCCTCTTCAATGTCAGCTTTGCTGCTGCTGTACTAGTAAACACTTCCATGCAAGTGCTGGGGAAGAGTGTGCATGTGAACTGTCTCCAGAGTAGTGCATGAGTCTTGTGGTTGTGCTGATGCATGAGAAAGAGAGTGTGCAACTGATCATCAGTGAAAGTGTTAGAATGCTATCATGTGGACAAAATAAGCTGAAATAATAGAGAAATGATGTTTTCCTCTAATCTTTCAGTTACTGTAATATTAGGTGTAACAGTAGGTACACATTTTTCAGAGAGAAATGATTTTTTTCTCCCAGTTGACTGTATCAAGTTATTAGTCTGTTTTTTTTTCCAATGTAAAATGTATGGGTATGCAGTTGCCAGAACTAGTGGGGGAAAGAAGTCTAGAAAGGACTGTTGTAAAGTCTGTAAAGACCTACCAAAATGAAATACCTTTTAATAAGCCAAAGCAGTGCACATTGAAGGGATTTGCGTAACCTCAATGCAACTATCTAGACATCCTTGTTGATCAAGGACAATGACTCGAAGTGAAACATTTCAAACTGATGAAAATAAATTGTTGGGTCTATCTTAGAGTTGTTTGCTACATCAATCCTATTTTTATATGTAACTAAGTTTCTTTTTATGTGATAAAAAAACTTTGGGTGAAATGAGAAACATCCTACACAAAAGTCCAGTTCTCTCCCTCCTCCTTGCATCCCAATGATTTTGTGAACCTGGTTGTGACTAGTTCCTTCTAATAAACCACAGATAAAAGAGAGTAAGGGGGCAATGCGAAGTACCAAGTGAGACTTAGTGGAAGCATTTTAGTGAAGCCAAGATACTGTTGTAGCCTGGGTTTTATTTTAGATTCATTGTGGGTTTGGTACTGGAAGTTTAGTGGGACTCCTAGAACAGACGATACATCAAGGGGCCCAAAACCTCTAAAAATAATCTTTGTATTTTAAGTAAGGAGAGAGAGAGAGAGTGTGTGTGTGTGTGTGAGTGAGAGAGAGAGAGAGAGAGAGAGCGAGAGCAAGCATTCAAGCCTTAACTAACGGTTGGAGTCCATCAGATTTTTTTTTAACTGCAGACTGTTTTTTTACACTGATTTTTATATATATAAATAAAAATCAAAGCAATTTGAAGGACATTGTCTACTTAGTCCATAATTTTCAGTAAGTTACTTTTGTCATTGGCTGAATATTTGATAATGCAGGATTTAAAAATGCTGAAAACCAAATGAGTTAACATGTAATCTTATAAAGAGTGTGATGGTGCTCATTCCTAGCTTGCTCAAGCTTCAGTATTTTGGCAGATCTTAAACTGGAGATGGCCATGGATCTGATGTAATTTTTCTTCTGATTAACTTCTTTAGGAAATTTAGTTAATAGCTCAACCTTAATAGCTGTGCCAACTCTGCTCTCCTTTTGCTCTGCAGACTACTGCAGCTATTCTTTGGGTTGTGATTACTTTTTCAGAAATCATTAAGGCTGGAGAATGAATATGTTTTCCAGTTATCTCAATGTTACATTATCAACAAAGTTTTAAATCAGTGAGAACTTAAGTTATTTGAATTGCTTTATAGTAAAACTGAGATTGCACAAAATTAAATGTTTTGAAACTGATACTGAAACCAGTTTTAAAACTGTTATAATTCCTGGATTTTTTTCAAAATTAAACTAAATTTTTGACAACAAAGTATATATTCCAATAGTTTATGCAATAAATAATTTGATTTTCTTAAATTGAGAAACACAGTGGGTCATGCATAGTAAATTTAGTTGAAGAGATACTGTCAGGTATATAACTTGGCTTTTGTTTAAACAGCCTTATGAAACCTAATATTTATAGAAATGTTTTGACTAATTAAAAATTAAATTAAATTGACTATAAACAAACGTGAAACTGACAAGGCTAGTCTCTCTCTACAAGCTGAGTGAATGTTGAAAAACTAGATTTTCAAATTTTTCAACCTTACTTTAAATTACTATCATTAGAGGTAAAAAGCAAGCACACTTATGGAATTGTGTAGACGAACAAACCGTGGTTTTATATATTTTGCAACCTGACAGTGTCCCTCAATTATCAAGTCCCTGTACTTCCATTTTCCAGCTGGGTTTTAACTTTGCATGTGTTTCAGTGAAATACAATATGAATATTGGTTGTTTCCTGGAAGCATTTTGGAGCTATCTCTAGATTTTAATTTGGAAAGTTGTTAGTTATCACAAGATAGTGAAATTATTTTTTTCATTTTGTGGAGGGTTAGTAACGAATGAAAAAGTGCAGTGTAATGTGATTCCATTCTCTACTTCTAATTATTCAGATGCATATATTTAAACTCTTAAAAATTAGTTACTTAAATTACAGCTGTAACTTTAATAGAAATCAGTCCCTCCTGGAAGGGCTTAATGAAATCTAAAACAAAACTAGAATTCAATAGACCTAAATGTTTCCATTCCAAGAAATACTTCTTACTGTGGCCTGTTATGTAGAGCAAATTGTAATGCTTAATACTTGTCCTTAGTTTATCATAGGCACCTCAGTGAAGTTATTTCCTTGAAGTAATGCCCACAGAAAGTGGAAGTTGTGCAACTGCTCGGCAAGCAAAGCAGAAGCGCAAATCGCACAGTCTTTCTATACGAAGAACCAACAGTTCTGAGCAAGAAAGGACGGGATTGCAAAGAGAGATGTTGGAAGGGCAGGTAAATGAACAGATTGATATTCAAGAACTAATTTCTTAAAACTCTTTACAAATAAATAATGGAACTGTCTTATTTCTTTGTGTACAGAAAAATAAATACAGACTTAAGTCATGAAGAATATATAGTTAAACTGGAACTTTAAGTGGACAAATGTTAATGGGAAAACTTTACAAATTATGCTGTAATACCCTTCCATAAAATAAATGTCCCTAAGAACATAGCCTAGCCACATTTATTGGGAAGCTGGTTTTAACAATCAAGCCGTGTTAAAAACAGTCTGTACAAATCAGCTCAAGTATAAATGAGATCATTGTGCACGTCCTTTAGGGCAGAGAATGACAAATCCAGGATTCTTGTGTAACTTTCATTTACCTGCCCAGAGCTCTGGTAACAGATACAAACTTGACTCCATTTTAACCTGAAGTGATTTTGAATGCTTTAGTAACTCTTCCAGTACAAATGTAGAATTTGTAAGGAAATGGGGTGGGAAGAACATAATGCAATTAAGTTCCAAACAGCCATTAACTTCATATAATGGGCAATATGGACTTGGCAAAGAATATCAGATTTCTAACTGGATTGTCCAGGAGAGATGACTTTGAAATATTAAGAACAAAATATCAGAAAAAGAAGTCATGAACTTCTTTGTAGTCACAAATCTTCAAAGGAAAAATAGGTCTAACTGTGCAAGTCTCTCTGAAAAGTTACCCTTTCTGTGGAGACAAAGGTATATTGCTTCATTTTGCTAGACAGAAGCAAAAATCCTTGTAATCAAGCCCATAAGGTTTCTCATTTAGAGTTGGTAACTAGCTTTTTCTAAGTTTTGGATTAGTTTGTAACTTACTTCTAAAGAAACCTTCACTGTGTTTAAAGTTAAACCTTAGTTAGTCTGTATTTTTTCAGCTCATTATATAAAACATCCATTTTTGTCTCATATTTTCTGAAGTACTGAGTAGGTAATGTCCTTTCTGAGACTATCTTCTTACCTTCCTTCCTGACTTAAACAAGCAGTGATAAGGGACAGCTGAGATACTGGCCGAGCAGAAAGGTTATTTTGGATTACTCCAGGCATTGGTCTAAAAGCAACCAGGACAACAAGGGCAAAGCTTGAGAGGTTAAGAGCTGCTGACATTTTGTATTTTTATATGGTAAATATTTAAAGATGGGAAGTTTTGTTTAATATCAAAGAATACAAACAGTTAGCAGGCTGTTAAGCTAAGGGTATACCTGCCCAACAATGTCAGCCTAGGGTTAGTGGGACTTGAGTTAGCTGACCTGTGTCAGGGAACCCTGGGCTTGAGCGTCTACATTACATTTTAACCCTAGGTTAAGGATCTTGACTAGGGCTCTTTCTTTAGTTGTAGGCTCCTGGTAAATTTGCTAAATTCTGCTGACAAGCACATTTGTATGACACTGTCTAATGGCTGGTCTACATACAAACTTTTAATTAAATCTGTTTTATAAAACAGATTATTTCAGATCAAGTCTGTGTGTGGACACTTTTATTTCACAGTAAAAGTGATTCAAGTTATTTTTAGCTAACTTGCACTAAAGGTAACTAAATTGATTTAAATTCACATCTTTTGTTTCAGTATAAGTTTGTTTGTAGATCACACTTGATTAATTTGTCTCCCTTCTTTAACAGTTGTTCTTGTCTATCCACAGTCCTGTCTTGTCATGGATTGTGCTGGGACATTAAATTCTGACGTTTTTTGTTTCTACAAAAAACGAAGTAGTTTTTGAGACTAGAGGTTGATTAAAGTTGGCACGTATATTGGGTCATCAAGTCAATCCCCTTGGTATCCCGATTAGATGAAATTTTATTATTTTATGAAAATATATGGTAATTTGTTCCATTGCTGAAATTTAGTCGTCATCCCCCGTCTACCCCCACCCCCAAAAAGTTCCCCCCCCCCCCCAACCTATAGTGGTTTCTCCAGTATTACTTGCTCTGTCCTCAGTGACTGCTGACTCTACGTACTTCACTTCCTGGTTGCGTACACTTCCCCACCAAGTGAAGTAAGCTGTTGTTGCCTCTTGGGGAGCCTTTTATCCTCAACCTTTCATCTGAGTGCTTAGGCTTTCTCCGAAACAGCCTTTGAAGCAGCTGACAGTGCAGCCTGTTGGTAGTGCCCTTTTCTCTGCTAGTAGATAGGTCCTGAACTAAATTTTAGAGTGCCCCTATTTTATTATCATCTTCACAACAGAAGCTGGGACTACACCCACTTGCTTTTGTTGCCTGGCTCTGTTTTCCTTTTGCCTGATACAGTCTGCACAATCAAAAACAACGAGGAGTCCTTGTGGCACCTTAGAGGCTAACAAATTTATTTGGGCAAAAGTTTTCATGGGCTAAAACCCACTTCATCAGATGCATTCAGTGGAAAATATAGTAGGCAGGTATAAATACGCAGCACGTGAAAAGATGGGAGTTGCCTTACTAACTGGGGGGGTCTTTTCATGTGCTGTGTGTTTATACCTGCTTACCGTATTTTCCACTCCATGCATCTGATGAAGTGGGTTTTAGCTCACGAAAGCTTATGCCCAAATAATTTTGTTAGTCTCTAAGGTGCCACAAGGACACCTTGTTGTTTTTGCTGATACAGAGTAACATGGCTACCACTTTGAAACCAGACTGCACAATGTGCTCTTTGTAGCTTCTTAAAATAGGAAATAGAGGCAGAGGTTTGAAATTTAAATGATTACAAATTTGGATTTTGCCTCTTCACTTTTCTTTTTATAAAATGTTTTGTGATGAATCCCGTTCTGAGGTTTGCAAATTGAAACATGAGTCTGGAAGTTAGTTAATGTTTTCAGTGTAATTGTGGCTACATTGCATGTATTGCATACTTTAACCTAAACTTATCCAGGTGTGCACAGGATAACTCCTGTAGGTGAGTTGATGTTAGATTATTTTCAGTTTTCAGCCTTAATATTGCATTAACATAGGTTTATATGGATTTAAGAGATGCTGTCACTTGGTGGTCTTTATCCTATTTATAACATGTCTTGCTAGTTCCCATTTTCCAGAGACATCACCATTTGGAGTGTCTGATAAATGTACCTCTGGAGAAGCTTAAGTTTACTTACCTTTTACTGGCTATTGGAACACCTGGTCAGGCAGATGATTGTGGTTTAAGGGCTCAGAGTTTTGAGCTATGGAAATTATTTCCCATATGCTTAAAGCACTCAGAGGTATTACTAAATTTGCTGCTTTATATCTTGTGAGTGTAATAATTCTCACTTTAGTGAAAACTTCTCTAAAATAAAACATACAAGTGGCAAACTGAAAATATAACACACACAATTAATAGCTCACCTTCAGTTATTGTGTAATATCAACAACAGAAGAAAGGAAAGAGAAATGTCTCATCTGTAGTGCAAGGATATTTTAACAGAGACATAAATACACAATTTTGCCCCAAATAGGCAATTCATTGAGTCTAGGTAACTGATTTGCATAATCACTGTGTATAGCTGTTTTTCACTCTGTTCTGGCTATTTATAATCCTCCTTCTCTAGTACACTTTTGTATTTAGCAATTCTAAGTAGTTTGTCTTCAACAGACAGTTGTTTCAGCTTCACTCTATCTAAAGAGATTCCAGCATGTATGAGAGAATGTCCTGTAAAGCTGATGAAACAAAAAATGTCCTGTAAAACTGATGAAAGTGAAATGATATATTTTAAAGAAGCTAAATCGTTTTGATTCATTACCTACTTTCTTCTGGTTTACTCACCTCTTCTCAGCAAAGCAGCTAAAGGCCTTGGAAGCAGAACTATTTGTATTATGAACAGCACATAGAAATCCCACTGCTCAGAGTGTGAGAAAATTGCTTGTCCCAAAGACATTACTATCTAAATACATAAGACATAGAGTGGGAGAAAAGTACTACATATCCCCATATTGCAGATGGGCCGATGAAACAACAAGAGGTTTGTCTAAGGTCAATACAGGAATTCTGTGGCAGAGCTTAGAATTGAACCTAGATCATTTAAGTCCCTGTCCAGTGCTTTTACCACAAGAACACCCTTCCTCTCTTGAATAACTGTCACATTTGTGTATACAGGGAAGTATCCCAGCTCATCTGTTTGAATTCAGTTCTGAATACTGCGTAAAGAAATGTGTTGCATTTACTATGAAGAGAAGAGTCTTGATGATCTGTAGGGAGGAAAGGAGATGTATTAGAAATAATGAGATGAAAGGAGAGAGGAGATGGATGATGGGTGGCCAGGATAGCTAACTGTTCAAAGTGAATGTTTTTTGAAGTTTGGCAACCCATTTTGTTTTGTATGTATTTAATTTGATACTTTGTTTATTACAATTGGAGAGTGCTTCCTGTTTTAGGTAATAACCACCTCTCAAGCAAATAAACTCTTCAACTTTTTTTATTCATTTTTTGTACTTCCAAGGTATGACTACTTCATAAACTGGAAACACCTTAAGCTATAATATAATACACACACTTTTAATTTATAAAACCATTTACACAGGAAAAAACAAGCAGCATCTTGGTATAAATTGCTCTCTAGCAGAAAATAAGAAATTCATTTAACCCAGCAGGTTTGATATTTCTCCTTTACAGGGAAAACAGTGTGGAAAATGAAGCCATTATTACTTTATTATGTGTAAAATACAGCCCAAGAGTTTTCTTGCTTGTGTTTCACATTACAAATACCAGTTTTCCTCTGTACTGGAGAATGGGAGAACTGTTGAGATTGAGTTAAGAGATTGAAATTGGTGCTGTAGTTTCCCTTTTACAAGGGAAGGTTTAGTCAAATTGTTTATACCTTTGAGTTGTTTGTTGAAACCTGTTTAACTGAAGACGCCAGATTACTAGGTGAGAAAGCTCTTTCTGAAAGAGTAAACATCTCCTCTCCTTTAAGTTAGGTCTGGGAAGCTACACTTTTAGGTTTCAGCGCCACTCACACTTGTGTTTTTGCTGAAAGTTGGGAGAATAATTTTCTTATGGTGATTAACTTGGGTAGGTTTTGTGGAAAGTTGGTGAGTTTTTCCCTTTTTTTAAATAGGGATTTGAATGAAGAGAATTTAGACGGCATTAAGGTAGCATGAAATGATACAAAAGGAACAGTGGGACAGGAGACTTGAACAGAGTGAAGGTAATGCGGAGGAGTAGGAAGAAATGAACAGAGAGGTAGGCAGTGGATAGCTGTGCAAAATCTTGAAGCTGAGAATGAGGAAATTTTGATGTAGACACTGAAAGAAGACCAGTGAAACACTTGAGAGGGAGTGGTGTTAGTTGTGGAAAAGAAGATTTTAGCTATGGCATTTTTCATGAACTTGAGCAGAGCAAGAAGGGGCTGTAGTAGTCAGTAGGAAGCAAGAATTTTAGCCATGGAGGTGTGAATGACTGAGATTTTGAGATGTCAGGAAATCAGATGTGACTTGCTTACAGCCTATATATATATAGGGAGAGACCTGAATAGAATCACAAGTTGAAAACTTGGGTAATTAGGAGGATGGTGGTATCAAAGGCTGTAGACGAGAGGAAAATGGAGTCCGGTTGTCAGCTACACTGTGTTTGGGCTGGTGCAGAAACATTACATGCAGGGATGTTGGCTCCGCTTCTGTTCTTTCTTTCAGTTCAACTTGAAAGTTTATCTTGGACAAAGAAAATAAACTCCTTTCTCTTCAATTTAATTCCAGTTATCATAATGTTGCATTATTTGGGGTGCCAACACTGCTGGAGAATGTTTTGTTAAAAGCAAACTTTCCTTTGGAATTTAAATAAAAAAAAAATCTCATGCAGCCAGGAGGATGTGAGTTGACAGCAGTTGAACTTGTGATTCCAAGAAGTCTTGGGGTTTCAGGCTTTTAATTATTACAGCTAAAATTACTTGAAGAATTAATGTTTTTACTTTTGCCCATGTATCTGCTGACTTGCTCTATTAAAAATGTAATAAGAAATTAAAATATATGATGTAAGTTCTATAACTTACTAGGTATTGAATAGCTTTATTTAAACAAAATACCAGTTAAAAAATTCAGGTCACCACAGTAAAGTACCATATTTTGTCTTACTCTTCAGCATCAGACTAAGTGAAAATATAAGCATGCTACAGTAGAAAAATAATTTAAATGCTCTGCTAACAAACTAATGTTCAGAAATGATTTTCTTTATTAAAACAAATATCTTTGGTGCTCAGCACCCCAACATTCATATTATATCATAACTGCAATATTTACAGAATTAACTGCCGATAGTTTTTTAAGAAGTAAACTTAAAACTTGGTATCAGTGTTAACATTTTTTCCCCTCTAGGATACTAAACTTCCTTCATCTGTTCGGAATACACTTCTGGAGCTTTTTGGGCAAATAGAGCGAGAGTTTGAAAACCTTTATATTGAAAATTTGGAATGTGAGTATGGTTTTCTTATAATTTGAAAACAACTATAAGGAATTAGATTATAGTAGGATTCATTGTGGTCATAAAATACTCTGTATGCTAGAAAGTAATGTACCCTTATTTAGGACTTTTCATTGGGAAGGATTTACAAACCGCCTAAAATCATATCCGTAAATTGGAGTCTGCCCCTTTTCTGAAAAAGTGCCTTGGGATCTTTTCCACAAGGAATTAGGACTCCTGTGGTGTCTTACCTGAAAGATAGAACTCTGACAGCATTGTGCTCCTAAGCACCATACTGGGGAATTGTTTCAGTATTGACTCAAAGGGAAGCCTGCTGTCTCCCATATCAGCGCTACAGCTTCCTGCATGACACAGGTGTTCTTAGAGGTCTCCAGTCAGGGTATTAATTGGATGTAACCCTGATTCGGTTGTGAGATCAGATGGGATTATAGTTCTAGTGTGTCTACAGACCATTATTTTTTGTTGGTGTGGGCTACTTTAGTAAAGAGGATTCACAATACATATATTAGCATTATTCAATACCTGGGGTTTTCTGATCAGTTAGTATATATTATACACACAAAAAAATTAAAAGACCATTGTTGCAAAGTCAAGCACTCAAAAGTTGGGAAATGCCTAGGGTCTGGTTGAAAAAAAGTATGTGATCATGTAATTTAAGACTGCATCATAATTCATATACACAAGGGCTCAAATTAAGCTTGGACAGCAAACCTTAATTCTGATATTTCCTAACTTTTGAGTGTTCAACTCTGCAGCCTTAAAGTTCTTTGAACACTGTGTGTGTAATTTCTTGGTATTTTTAAAAAGCAAACAGAAAAAAAAAATCTGGCATCTAGTAGACACCCACATCATTCATCAGCAGGGTTGGAACCTTCAGAGCCACCACACACACCTTTTGTAATTAGGAGTAACTGGTAGCAATAGTAGATTGCCATCCTCTGTGCAAATTAGCACTAGAGGGGAATATGGGACATTTTGCCAGTGGGTTTTGCAGGTATTTGCTGACGACAGAGGAATGATGGGACCAGGCTGTCTTGGGTTCCATTCCAGACTCTGGAGGGGACTGTGCGCTTCCATCTTTTCCCCCACAGTATGACCCCATCTGTCACTGTTCCAGTTCTCTCTTTCCCACCCTGGCTCTGTGTCTCAGTTCCATTCTACTCATCTAGCTAGTCCCACTCTCCACTCGGGCTTCTAATCCCAGTCCGTCTCTTTGCCCAGTCATTCCCAGCTCCTTGTCTCCAGCCCCAGTGCCCAGCCAGTCGCAGTTTCTCCTCCCAGCTCTTCATCTGATCTCTGTCCCCGCCCTGGCCTACCATTACGTCCCACGCATGTTCCCCATCCCCTCTGGCTTCCCATCCAAAGCTCCGTGTCTAATTTCAGTGTCCATCCCGCCCCCTCCACATACACACACTCCTGCACCCATTGTCACAGTCTCCTTGCCTGGGCTCTCTCCCCAGTTACTCATTTGATTTGTCTCCTCTTCCACCTACTGGCTCCCAGTCCTACTCTCCTTGTCCAGCCAGTCCCTCTTCCCTTTCCCTCTGGGCTCCTTTTGCCAATTCTACTGAACCAACAGGTCTGCTTTGTCTCCCTCTACATTCAAATCAACCAGCTTCCTCCTCCATGCTGCCTGAGCCCAGCAGAGTGGTCATTGAGAGCACAGGGGAGAGTGTGTCCCTGATCTCAATTTAGGTGCGCAGACCTGGCACAGCCTCCAGCAACCCAGAGCTGTGGTTTCAGGGAAAGTCCTGCTCAGTTCTTGGCTGGAGACTGCCATTGTGGACGGAATCTTCAGGGAATTTAGCTGCTCAAATCTAGGTTTCTACTGAGTATGTGCAAACTTGCTATTTTTTTTCAAATGCCTGTAATTTGGCCAAATGTTGATGGATTTTCACAGAAACAGCAAACTGTACATCCCTGGCACAAAGGCCACTCTGCCAAATTTCAAGTCTCTGCTCTAAAACACGGGTAAGAGCTTTTAAAAGAAAAAGTTCGCATAATTGAAGTTGGGCAAAACAGAGAACAAGGCCAGGGAAAAATATGAAGTGGCTGAACCATTTTGGCTGAAATTTTCTAATAAACTTTAGCCTGAGGCAGACACCAGGCATGGAAAACTTCAGCCAAGCAATTAAGTTTGGCAAAGGTATAAAACATTGAAAACTGTGTTTTATCGTAGGAAGTATTGGGTAACCTTAGTTAGTGGTGCTACCAGCCCTGCTTATAAAAAATTGTATAGTACAAATGGTTAGTATGGGTGGTTTAGAGAAGTAATGGTAAAAGTAAATTGTCCAATACTGTATGTACACAGTATCAGGGGTGCTGTTGAGATTTTCATTCATGTTGTGAACATAGTTTTTTATGCTTACATGCAAAAACTACTTCTGTATTACAGTAAATGTTTATGGAACACTTGAATGAAACACATTAAATGTATAGTACAAACATTGAATTCTTCTTTTAAAAATAAGTTCATCTTATTTAAGATACTTCTAGGAATAAAACGAGTTACTCCTGGGAGAACTCGGTGCCAAAAAATTAAAAATTCTATGCACAATATTTTAAAATTCTGCATATTTTATTTGTCAGAATAACACAATACAATCACACCAGTTTCAATTATTTTTGGTCATTTATTTCAAAATACCTGTCAGCGAGTATGTCTGTAACTAAAGAGCCAACAAAGGGTCAGGGAATGTTTTTTGACAAATGGATTCCTTACTAGGCATATTAATACAGAATTCTTGAGTAATAATTCATTTAAACTGTTATACAGAACAGTTTTTCCTGCACTCCACAGAAACGGAGCAAAGGCTGGGGGGAGTCAGGGGTAACAGAAGTGCTGAGGGAAAGGGAAGTAAATTGCTGGGAAGGAGCCTGGGTGTGAACTTGGAGTGTTTGGTATGGGTGGGAAAAGTATGAAACAGGTTTTTTGTGGGGGTTGGGAGGGATTGTTAGGGAGCTTCTGGCTGACCCCAGCCTCTCCCATGTGTCCTTGCACCCCCTGTCCACATGTCCCCCCCACCCAGCCACTCCCCCGTCCCTATGTGTCCCTGAACCACCTCCCCCGTCCCTATGTGGACCTGCACCTCCACTCCCATTCAGCCCCTGCCCCAGTCTGTCATCCCGCACTAGCCCTTATGAGCCCCTCTCTGACCCCCCCAGCACTCCCACGCTGTCTGTCTCTCCGTAGCCCCTGTCTCCTGACCAGTGAAGAAGTCTCTGCAGGCTCTTTCTCTTTCTTGGCAGGTTGGGAGCTGCTGTGTTCTAGTTCCACAGCGCCCTATGGTGGGCAAAAGGTGGAACTGCAGTAACTTTTTGGCAGAAGCTTTTTTTGCGCAAAAAATTTAAAATATGCGTGGCTTATTAATTATGCGCATGCACAGTAGCGCATAGTTCCCCCAGGAGTAATGAGTGTTCTTGTTTAATCTTATTAGCTTCAATATGCTGTTGCCCTACAGTATCTTTTTGATTTTCAGCAATGCACTAGCTTCAAATCAATAGCATACAGAAGGAAAAACTCTGCTTTATAACTTAATAGAACCTGGAAATGACTTGCTAATTGTGGATGAAATAACTGCTATGAGGCCACAGACTTACATTCACTTCCCAAATTTCCATTTTTTGAGTGGAGTTTTTGATGCATGAGTTCTACACACATTACAGGTATTGTCCTGTTAATGTTCGGTCACATCAGCTAGCAAACTGTAGTGAGAAGTGGCAAAGTTTCCTTGGAACCTGGGTCAAGGTTTATCTTTGGTTGGGAAGTTCAGCATGACATTTTTTCTTTGTTTAGAACATGCAGACTGCTTTTATAAGAATATAATAAACTACTCTTGTGACTCATAACATAAAATAGATGACTTAATACCACAAAATTCCTTAGAGTACAGTATTTTAATGATGTGCTTTTAATTGCTTATTTATATTAACTTTTTTTGCTACTGTTAGTACGTCGAGAGATCGATACACTTAATGAGCGCTTAGCAGTTGAAGGACAGACAATTGACGGAGCTGAACTGAGCAAAGGACAACTGAAAACAAAAGGTAAGATAAATATTAACAGATATTAGGTTTTCTGTAGCTTGCTTTTCCTACTTAGCTTAACAAAATTTACAATTTAGTTAAAGGGAATTGATACCATTGCACAAATAGGTTAACAAACTTATTACCCGAAATATTTTCCTTTGAACTTATTTGTCTCAACAGCCAGTCATAGTACCAGTCAGCTTTCACAGAAATTGAAGACCACTTACAAGGCATCTACCAGCAAGGTATGAGACAAACTAAACCTCTCCTTAACGTTCATGAGACTAACGTGGCTGTTTTTACATGATAATGTATTGTATGTTAAGTGGTATAGTTTCATTTGTAAATAAACATGCCTAGTAAAAAGTATCTATCTTGGATTCAGCAATTATCCCTCACTTCAGAAGTGCTATACTAAACTTCTGGAAAATATGATTAAGAACGCTAATAGAAATTGGAGTATGGGATTTTATGGTAGTGTAAACTACAAAAGAGTTATTTTCATGTTGAAAATACAAAATTAACTGTTAAGTTTTGACTAAGGACTTCTTTGAGAATGACCTCTAAAACTATCCTTAGAAGGCCTTGCAGCTGAATTGATTTAAACTGGTTGATTGTCTATGTAGTGTGGTTTTGAGCTTTCTCCTATCACAGGTTGTCTATTCTTGATCTTCAAGTTCCCAACCTCTCTATCATGCTCCTTTCCAATAGGCAGATAGGCACCCCTTCTTGCACTGTGTCTCTTCACAGTTGCCACAGTGTTACCATTTATGTCCCCAAGTTGAGATTTCTCTCCATTTTTGGTCTTATTTTTCTGTATTCCTGTACTTTGTTTTTTTATCTACCCGTCTTTTTCTCCCTCCCATTCCCAAACCACTAGATGTCTACACACTGCTCTTTTTTGCTTGGCGTGAGGGTCATTCATTGGTCGCTTCATGGGGAAGGGCAGCAGAGGTGTTTGCAATGAAAAATGGTGCCCGACCTTGTAGATTAAATCCTTGAACTGTTCCCATGGTTAGCTCCATTATGTGCTGCTGTGGGAGTATAGAGGCATTGTGGGAGATTTTTACAGGAGCCATTTACTGCTCTACTTGGAAGTGTGGGAACATGGATACAGTGTGGTGAAGCAGACCTAACCTTATGCACCTTTTTCAGGCCCCACTCTCTTCTCTGCTCCCTTTTACCCCTTGAATTAGTCTGACAATCTCAAAGGCCTGCCAACAAGCTGGGAAAACATTAGTATAAGAAAGTAAATGCTAAAAATTAACACAGTGCTAATTTTTTGGGTGATTCAAAGTTAATATTTTGTATATAATCTAGATAAATAAAAAGTAAGGAGATGCACTGGGCTGGCTTTAAAGTCTGTATTTAATGTGCATGGATTTCTTTAGACAAAATTCATATACGGGGAAACAAAAGGATAAGAATGAGGTATTGTGTTTTTATTTATTCCAGTCTAACAAGTTTATTCCTTTACTCCCTGAAGACTTTTATAAAGTTCCTATTGTTGTGGACCAGTCTGCATGTACTAATGTGATGAGCATATACCCCTATTTTTTGTAATGCATAAGTTGCAAATTCATTAACAAGGCTAGTTAAAATATGGGCAACATAGGATTAATTGTACAGCTATTTTGTAGTCACAGAATAGTACTTTTCATTTTGATGAATATGCAGAAATTACTGTTTGTAAAGCAGGTGTTGAATACTTATCTTCTCTTAATTGCTTGCAATGTAGCACTCAAATTCTTTCCCAGGCAAAGCAGGTGGACCTCGCAACTTCTACGTGGGAAGCTGGGAAATATGGGGTGGAGACTCATGGGTAACTGCTTTGCTTCCCAGTGTGCCAATATGCATGTACAGCTAAGTAGTGGCGAATGGTGGAACATGCAGAATCTCATAATTTTTCATGGGTATCATATCTGTCAACTGTGCCATGTCAGAAGACTTCGCACTCTTCATTGTTACTCATTTACTGCTCTTGCTTGTATATACAAAACAATGAATCAGAAGAGTAAAAAAGAGTGCACTGGAGGTAGCATCTCTTCCCACAGTGTTCTGCTGAGTTTAACCTCTGCAGTTTGTGGGAGTGTGCTCATTTTGAACAGTCACTTTTCTGAGTGGGAATGTAGTCACTCCTTGGCTTCTGTAAAACAAAGAAACTACAATGCGCTTAGAGACAGAAGTTCAGGAAAGATATACAGAATAATATATGTAAAAAATAAAAAAAATTAAAGTTAAAAAAAATTCTCTTGCACTCAAACTCCATAGGGGAATCTGCCAAAGAGCTGTAGGATAGCAACTGCATTGCTAAGTCAGAGGGAATGGAGCCTCAATTTTCCACTTTAAGTGTCAGACTGCTGTATTGGGCTTGACTGATCAGGTTCTTCATTCTTCTTTCTACTGATGCTGTAGTGTAGTTAAGTGCCATTTTGACATCCGCCTTTCGAAATGGAAATAACTTTTAACTGGCTTGATATTAAGACGTCAATACAAGATCAAGAAGGTGAAAGTGAGCAGTTCTATGAAAGAAGACTTTATCTAAAGTATCTTAAATAGCAAGTGACAGGGCATATTTTTAATAGGTAAATCTTAAATTAATATCCACGTAAGGTATAT
The DNA here is from genome assembly GCF_965152275.1 of Natator depressus. NCBI lineage: Eukaryota > Metazoa > Chordata > Testudines > Cheloniidae > Natator > Natator depressus. Next base: position 241,241,041 of record NC_134235.1, on the reverse strand, counting down.
TTGAAAGTTTTCTCCCGTGAAAGGGGTTTTTTAATCGATTCAGTGGTATTTGAATAACTTTTTTGCTTCCTCTTTGCACCGTAGTTCATGGAGGTGGAAGTAGTAGTAAAATATTCCAGTAAATAAAACCACCTGTGTTTGAAGTGGGAGAAAGCAAAGGAAAACAGATTTCATTTGTTATCTCTCTTGTAAAGATATTTGTTACAGAATTCTTATTCCTGAGTTTTAGCTCCCCAGTGTGGCACAGTAAAAACTGCCCAGGCTTTAAAAGTTTATCACTAAGTCAGTAATAGTGGTCTTGGGTGCAAGTCAACTATCAGTGTTGGCCACACACCCAACTGAGGAGAGTCAGCTACTGTGTTTGAAAATTACAGTCAATTCTTAATTGGTGGTGGTGGTGGGGTGCTGGGAAGGCTCCTTCCCGAAAACTAAGACAATCCCCAAAGAACTCCTGCATAGAAAAAATCATGGCTCAAAATCAGAAACCACAAACTTAGAATTCAAACATAAACACCACCTGAAACAAACCCATCAAATCTGTGGGAAGTGGATCAGTGAATTTCTGCCAAATGGTTTTCAGAGAAGCAGAATTACAAGGTAAATAATTAGCTCTTCTCTATGGGCACCATTTTTTACATAATTCTTACTCTTGAAGAGTAAGTAATTTAAGGCTTTTTCTAATAGAAGAATATAGCAATGACTACTAAAAAGGGCTTTAAAAATTAAGGCAAATGCCAGATGCTCAAACTATGATGTGTCTAAGTACGTGGCTTGACAAGCCTGCCTTGCTGAAGCTCTTTTCCAGAGAGACTTTAATGACAGTGGGAAGAAAATGCATAAGAACTTAAACTGACAGAATCATTTTCAAAAACTGAAGATAAAATAACTTCGCCTAGGTTACTTTGTAATGGCATCTTCAAGGGGGCAGTGTGGGCTCAAGAGCCGAAAGGTGTGTATATATGTAACTTTGAAATGATAAACAGTTGAGAGGTATGTTAGTCCTTTTTCTGTAACTTCCTTCTACTATTCTGCTTTGCATGCATGGCTCCATTTTGTTTTAAGGAGTATATTAAAATCTGAAAGCTGCATTTTAAGATTGTCTTGAAGGTTTTTTGATTAATTCTGCAGTATGGTTAAACTACTAATCTCTACCTTGTTTTGTGAGGATTAACCTGTTTCCTTTTAAATGCATCCTTAAGTGATTGTTGCTTCTGTTGATTTGAAGCTGTTCTGTTTATTAACAATTAAATTTTGACTTTATAGAGGATTTCATCATTAGAAGACAACATGCAAAAAAACCTTGGAAATATTTTAATTCTCAATATTCTTCCAGGCTTTCTCTGTTTTATTTATGAAGTCTCTCTTTCCTGGAACAATTTCACTTTGTTTTATCACATGATATTTGAATTCCATGTCTTTGTCTAGTTCAGTCATTACAGATTAATAGGACTTCATTCTTAGTAATATTTTTCCAGAGTAAAACCTCTGATAGAGGAAATTCTTTGTAGCTGAAATGTAGAATTATTTAAGATCCTATTTGCTTTTAATTCCAGACATTTTAGGGTTTCAATTAACCAGTGTCTGACTACATAACTTAAAATATCTGTTCATAATTATAATTTTGTTAAGAATTTTTTCAGGATATATTATTTACAGAATTTGTACCCAACTTTGGGGTGCCATCTTCCTCATAGTACACTTGTTAAATGAGCCCCAAAGTTTGTGAAAATGAAGGAGTAGTACCTACATCATAAATGAGCGAAGCTTGTTTTTTATCCCCTTTATGTTGGGGGATTTTCTGTTTGTACATGCTTAGTTTCAGCATGTCTCTGTCATGCTCCGGCAAGGCAAATTTTATTTTTATCTTGCTTCCACTTCCCTTTGATCTGGAATTTATCCGATTCAGATACCCTAATATGGATGGGTCACCACTGTGTTCAGCATTCCTGCACTAATATAATCATTTATTTTCCTGTAAGATGGGTATTTTTTCCCTTGGTTCTGTTATCTGCTTTCTTGTTCTGTTAATACTTATCTAAATACTAATTTTGATTTAATAAAATGTTCTTCATAACAGCACTGAATCTAAGGGAATGTGACCAGCAAGTGGCTCAGATATAACTTTGTTAGCCTCTGATTTTTTGACACTTTTGTGAAAGAATGCTTCATTATCATGCAAATTGAACTGCCTGCATATGCTTCCTGGTTAATTCTTATATACTGCAAAATGTTAAAGACTTAAAACTAATTGAATTTTTTTGCAATTTTGAAGAAAAGTGGCTTAACATTTTTGGAATTTTTTTTACACATTTTTGGCAGCTCTACATATTGTATGGAAAACAAATTTTCCCAGACTTATATAATACAATACAGTTCACATCAGACAGCAAAATACAAGCTACCCTCAGGCACATAACCATTTGTGGGGAGGGGAAGGGAAATTCTTATAACCAAGGACCTCCTACCAAACTGAATGGAAAGCGTAGACATTGGGCCAAATTCTGTTCTGTGGTATCTGTGCCATCTCATTTGTATTGCATTATTCTAACCCAGGACAAAATCTGTCCCATTGTCTTCATAAGAAAACATTGAGAGCATATGCATCAAAAGACTTATTTTCCTGCAGTTAAAGGTCAAGAAACTCTTGATAAATAATGAACTATGAGAAAAATGTTACCTATTTATGTTAACAAAGGCTGTGCATAGTGCCTTTTGGGCGGGTGATTAACAATTATCTGCCAATTGATAGGAAAAATAAATTGTTCTTTCTGCTATTATAGATTGTATCCAGTTTCAAAACTACAACATCGAGGGCAATCTGTCAACTGGTGAAGGAGTATGTTGGCCACAGGGATGGTATTTGGGATGTCAGTGTCACGAAAACTCAGCCAGTGGTGTTGGGGACGGCATCTGCTGGTAATGTTTTGTTTTAACTCCAGTATCTCTCACAATGTTTGTGTTTGATTTAGTAAGTAGTGTGATTAGATTTAAAGCATAAGTGAAAGCTTAGTTGCGTTCTATATATGAGAATGTCTTCATGGGTCTTTTATTTTAGATCTTGATTTAATTGCATTTGTTTGGCTAACTGTCCTTTCAAGTAGTTTATATAGTTACCCTGATGATAGATTTATATTAAGGAGGTTTGGCATCTTAAACTCTCTAAACAAAATGAAATGAATTTATCTGAAATTCTGTTTAGCCTGGATATATGTGGGAAAGTTCAAGTATCCTAGTTGCGTGTTAGCCTTCAGTCCTGAGTTAGCGGTGATCCACTTACAATTTAATGGCTATTCAGTGTGTTAAAAGGAATGGATGTAGTATCATTTAGGGAGCTCGTTTTTTCCCTTCTTTTCTCAAAAGTCCCATAAGGTAATTTTGGGTTGTTGTTAACTTGGAGGGTACTCACATGGGATACTACAATTGAGGGAGATGACCTATTGTTAACTGTGTACATATAGCCTGTGTCTGGTTTTGTGTGTGTTTAATGAGCCCTTTGGGAAGCAGTATAATTCATATAGTGATGACACTTCTCTTCTTTGTTTCTGTGGGATCCACAGGTGCAGTAGTGATTGCTTCCATACATTTAATTGTATGGTGTCTGAGGCATACAGTTGAAAGTAATCCTGGTTTTTGATGCTACCTAAGCATCTAGAAGCAGCTGAAGATCTGTAAGGATCACAGATTGAGGACCTTATTAATGTATATTCTCCCTCAGTTGCGAGGCAGATACTACAGCTGTCAGTTCACACTTAAATATTTTTTGGCAACAGCAGCATCACCTCCATATCAGCCCCTATCTTGGACGGACACTGAGAAAGTAAAGCTTTGTTACCTCTAGGTTGGATAATATGTTCTAATTGGTGTTACCTTGGAGAGTAGATCAGCATGTGGAGATGCTTAGTGGTGTTCAGTGTATGGAGCACTTACCATATGTGCACCACAGACTGAACTGGCTATTGCTTCTAGGTACAAATGAGTTGTTTTAATTTACAAAGCCCTGTATGTTTTAGGTCCTGATTGAACTTAGAAACATCTTTTCTCCTTTTGTTGCATCTCTGCAACAGATCATCTTGGATGCTCTTTACTTGCAATCTGAGGACTCCTATCTGTTGAAAGGCCTTCTTGAGTGAATGAAGCAAACACTCTTGTGGGTTCCGTTTAAGTTGACTTTTTTTTTTCCCCCATCACTTCAGTTGTTTTTAATGTTTTAGGCATAAAAACAGCCTAAAATTGATGGGTACATAGTTCCATTCATCTTTTTCTAAGTAATAGAATACAGCTTCTAGAAGTAGAACATGCCTGTCAAAACTCATCTCAAACTAACTTGATTTAAAGTAGCAGCTTCCTGTTAAATTTTATAATTGACACTAACCATTTTTTTCAAGTTGCAGTGAATGGAAACTTTGAAAATACAATGCAGCTTTCCTTTAAGTACTTAGTCAATTGAAGCTTATTTCATTTGTCCTGCTAGCAATTATGCTTTTCACTGTAAGGCTTGTATAATAGTAGTTGAAAAATAAAATTTTGCATATACTTGAAATGCTTACAAATGCTTCTGCTTTAACCTTTGTAGACCATACTGCCTTGCTGTGGAGTATAGAAACAGGAAAGTGCCTTGTCAAATATGTAGGGCATGTTGGATCAGGTAAGAGCATACAAGGTGCTTGGAGTGGGGTTTGGGTGCACATATATATGTATGTGTATGTATGTATACATATACACGTACATACATGTTAATCTTTCTATAATGCCTTCCATTATAAATGTTCCCAACTCTATTAGAAAATTCCATTGTAAAGCTTCCCTGATCTTTGTCTTATAAAAATGTTTTCTGACAATGCTCCTCTTTAAAGCTAACCTGTAAAATACTTCTATCAATGTTGAGAATAAAATGCATTATACAGACAAAAACTGTTAAAAGAACACTATTAAGATTGCCAAGTCATGCACTCCAAATGTAGAATATGCTAGAATCAAGATGGCCTGTGCAACCTTTAATTTATAATATCTGAGTGTTCCACAAGCATGAACTTAGTTTTACAATCCCCCATTGAGATGAGGAGATATTATCTCCATTTTACAGGTCCAACAGAAAATAGCGTACAGTGCTGCACAATGCTGATTCATTACCAAAGAAGGTCTGTCCTGTGCACTGAATGAAAGAGATCGTATGGGAAAAAAAAAAGTCTTTAATTACATAATCACATCTTATCATAATGCATATGCACAAGGCAGACAAATAAAGCTTGCACAGGTGGATTTTCACTGGAATCGCAAATGGCACATCCTTGACATAACAGCATTCCTGTCTTCAAATTTCAAGTCCTTGCACCAAAGCGGAGAATGCTAGCTTCTCTCAAAGAAAGTTGACAGATTTTTTTTAACATGGGCAAAATGTATCTTTTTTTCCTAGCCTTATTCTTGGAAATTGCAGAATTGTTTTGGCTGAAATTATCTAATAATACTCACTTGGAGGCAGACACCTGGCATGAAAATTTTAGCCTGAATAATTAGTTTTTCAAAGTTATAAGCAGTCAAAAACAGAGTCATATGATGGGAAGCATCTGGCAAACCTGATAATGGGAGGTGATGCCTGCCCTGCGTATAATAGGTAACTCTTAAATGTATTTGATTCTTTTGAAAACATATAAAAATGAATAATATTGTAATTAAAACATGCTTTGTTACTACCTGGGCTTTTGAATATCTCAAGCTGCCAGGGATATGGTAGCTTTTATAAAAATCATGTTGAAAGTTTCAATCACTTCATTTGTTTACAGATGTTCATTTTTGAGTTACTAAGTAATTAAATGTGAAAGTTATAAAGGTTCTAGTCAATTTTATTAAAACAAACAATTAAAATTTATTTAGTTTATATGCAGAACACTTAAACACGATGAAGGTCCTAAATTATCATGTTAATACAATTCTCATTGACTTGTATGACTCTCTTAATTCATACTCTGTGAGCAATTAAAATGGAATACATCAGATGTAAAGTAGAACAGCAATAATCATTGCAATGTGGAATTGATTCTGTGAATTAATAATTATAAACAATTTCAGGGCTAGCTTTGTAAATGTATTACAAAAACCCCAAGAACTCGTTTAAAAGATTTCCATAATATTTTTAAATTACAGGCATTCTAAAAAATTAAACAACTTTTTACTAAATAGAGTAGTTACTCTAAGTGACAGTTTTTTCGTGAAGCATTTCAGAAGGGCAATATACAGATACAAAAAAAATTATTAGAAATGTGTAGTGAACAAATATGTTTGACCCTCAGCTGTTGGAACATAGTCTAAAAGATTTATTGGCATTCTACTTTGGTAGGCCTAATATTGGCCTCTGCTATTGCAAGGTTATGTTCTATTTAACATGATGTTTCACCAGCACTTATTAGTAACTTTGTAGGAAGTTGTTTGATTGAAGTCCTTCAGCAAACAACTAATTCTTTACTGAGGCCAAAGAGGAAGATGAAAAAGCTAGCATGAAATCTAGTGTACATTCCTTATTCAAACGTAAAAATGAATTTAACACAATAACTCTAGTATAAAGAGTTCTTCATTACCTTACATTATTCAACACTAGTGTGAAGACTTCTATGGTCCTGCAAATGTATGTGGATCTTAAGGAATTTTCACTAAAGTAGAAAAAGGTCCATCTGCCAGCCATAAGGAATCCTGAGGTTACTTGTATTACTTGCTCATGTCATTAAACATTAAATATTTCTGCTGTATCCACTAGGTGGCTTATTTAATTGTAGTCACAGTGAGAAACTTTTATCTTTGTGTATAAACTAGTCTACTTAGGTTTATGAGGCTAATAATTTTAGAATCATAGAATTGTAGGACTGGAAGGGACCTCGAGAGGTCTAGTCCAATCCCCTGCACTCAAGGCAGGACTAAGTATTCTCTAGATCAGGGGTCGGCAACCTTTTAGAAGTGGTGTGTCGAGTCTTCATTTATTCTCTTTAAGGTTTCGCGTGCCAATAATACATTTTAACGTTTTTTAGAATGTCTCGCTCTATAAGTCTTTATATTGTATAACTAAACTATTGTTGTATGTAAACAAGGTTTTCAAAATGTTTAAGAAGCTTCATTTAAAATTAAATTAAAATGCTGATCTTACACTGCCGACCCGCTCAGCCCATTGCCGGCCTGGGGTTCCGTTCGCCTAGGCCGGCAGCAGGCTGAGCGGGGCCTGCGGCAGGGACCCCGGCTGGCAGGGGGCTGGCAGCCAGAACCCCAGACTGGCAGGGGGCTGAGCGGGGCCAGCGGCCGGGACCCTAGACCAGCAGTGGGCTGAGTGGCTCAGCCCACTGCCGCTCAGTCCCCTGCCAGTCTGGGGTTCCGTCTGCCGGCTCCTGTCAGCCAGAGTCCCGGCTGCCGGCCCCGCTGAGTCCGCTGCCGGTCGGGGGTCCTGGCCCTGTCCACATAGAGTAGGTATCTACCTTCTCACTGGTTCTAGCCATTTTGTTCCTCTCTCTGCACTGAGATGAGGGTGGGAGTGTGCTGAGACCAGGGCTGGGGGTGAAGGAGCAGGTTGGGGGGCAGGTCTGGCCAGGAGCTAGAATGAGGGAGGGGGCTCAGGGTTGGGGCAGGAGGTTTGGGTGTGGAGCGCTTACCTGGGCAGCTCCCATTTGGTGTGAGGGGTGCAGGTAGGAATGTGGGGGGTGTGTGTGCAGGAGCTCCCGTTTGGTGCTCAGGACAGGGGGCTGGGTATGTGTGTGGGGTGCTGAAGTCAGGGCTGGGGCTGTGGGGGGGTTCGGGGGTCAGGGCATGGGGCTGGGGTGTGTGGGGGGTGCAGGGGTGAGGGCAGAGGGCTGGGTGTGTGTGAGGAGGGTTCAGGAGTCAGGGGCAGAGGGCTGGGGGCGTGTGAGGGGGGTGCAGGGTCAGGGCTGGGGGGTGTGGAGGTTGGGGGCAGGGGTGTCTGTGAGGGGATGCAGGAATCAGGGCAGAGGGCTGGGGGTGTGGGCTGGGGTCGTACACAAGTACTTTAAGCCATGACATGTTCGTGTACGTGGGGGTGCTCCCGGCAGGGGGCTGGAGGGAATATCCCCAATTCCACCTCCCTCCACAAGGTCCCCGGAGCAGAGAGTGTGCTTCGGTTCCACTTTTCCCTCTTCCCCTCGGTAGCAAGGGCCGTCAGCTGATGGGCCGCAGGGAGAGAGAGAAGGAGGGGCAGGAATCCAGCATGCTGGGAAAAGAGGTGTGGGGGGAGCTTGCCTGCCCTGCAAGGAGAGAATGGTGGGCGGGGGGCGGAAAAGAGCAGGCCGGGCAGGAATTTTAATGGCATGCTGCTGTCTGCCGGGGTCTGGCAGACAGCAGCATGCCATTTAAAAACTGGCATGTGCGCCATAAGTTGCCAACCCCTGATCTAGATAATCCCTGACAGGTGTCTAACTTGTCCTTAAAAATCTCCAGTGACAAAGATTCCACAACCTCCCTAGGCAATTTATTCCACCCTGACAATTAAGAAGTGTTTCCAAATGTCCAATCTAAACTGCTGTTACTGCAATTTAAGCCTGTTGTTCCTTGTCCTATCCTCAGAGGTTAAAGAGAACAATTTTTCTCCCTCCTCCTTGTAACAACCTTTTATGTACTAGAAAACTTTTATGTGCTCCCCTCAGTCTTCTCCAGACTAAACAAACCCTTTCCCTCATAGGTCTCAACATTCAATCATTTTTGTTCCTCTTCTCTGGACTTTCTTGAATTTTTCCACATCTTTCCTGAAATGTGTCACCCAGAACGGACACAATACTCTTATATGAGGCCTAATCAGCGTGGAGTAGAGCAGAAGAACTACTTCTCATGTCTTGCTTATAACACTTCTGCTAATACATCCCAGAATGTTTTGCCCTTTTTTTATTTTTGCAAGTGTTACACTGTTGACTCATATTTAGCTTGTGATTCTCTATGCCCCCAAGATCCCTTTCCACAGTATTCCTTCCTAGTCAGTCATTTCCTATTTTGTATGTGTGCAACTGATTGTTACCTCCTAAGTGAAATACTTTGCATTTGTCCTTATTGAATTTCATCCTGTTTACTTCAGACCATTTCTCCAGTTTGTCGAGATCATTTTGAATTTTAATCCTATCTTTCAAAGCTCTTGCAACCCATCCAACTTGGTAACATTCACAAACTTTGTAAGCGTACCCTCTATGCCATAATCTAAATCACTGATGATGATATTGAACAGAACCGGACCCCACTCGATATGCCCTTCCAGCTTTACCCTGAGCCCGTGATAAATACTCTGAGTGAACAGTTTTCCAAACAGTTATGCACCCACCTTATAGTAGTTCCATCTAGGTTGTATTTCCCTAATTTTTATATAAGAAGGTCATGCAAGACCTTATTAAAAATCTTTTGAAAGTCAAGATATACACATCCATCATTTCTCCCCTGTTCACAAGGCTTGTTACCGTTCAAAGAAAGCTGCTCGGTTGGTTTGATATGATTTGTTCTTCACAAATCTATGCTGACTAGTACTTATACCATACTATCTTATCACAAGCCTTCAGGATAAAATTTGACTGTTCAAATGTTTTTACCATTTAAGCTGACTTCTTTTCTAAAAGATTTTTTCCTGTAACTTTCGCCTAAAATTTGGTTTTGTTTTACACAGTAAATTCTATAAAGTTCCATCCAACGGAGCAAGTAGCCCTTACAGGTATGTAGAATTTTTGTTTCGTGAATTGTGCTAGTCATAAGAAAGTAAAAACAAACCACTCTTTACTGTAACACTGTGTGTTAACTCTTGCTGAGTAGCAGATATTTTTGATGTTATCCCCCATCTTTCCCTCTCCAATTCCCTACTATTTATTAACTCATTCTAATTTAATAAGCTTTTGGTGCAGAGATCATGTCTTTTCTGATTTGGGAAATATCTAGTAGTCCTTAGTATGCAGATGGGAATAATAAATATCTCATTGCCATTTTACATTTTTATTTTCTATTCTAATTTTCTTCAAATAAAGAAAAACCTAATGATACTTTTTAATATTAATGAAGAAACTATCGACTTCAAAAGGCAATAATGGAACGATATTCTCTGTATAGTGGCTGATATGTTATGAGTGTGACAACTTTTTCATTGGCATAACATCGTCAATACAGCATCGTGGTCAAATCTGTAGGATGTGGTTAATCCTATGGTTCATATGATTCAGAGTTAAGGTGCTAGCTTTAGGATTCAGTTGCCTGTTTTGCTACAGGCTGCCTGTGTGACCTCTGGGGCAAGTTACTTAATATCTCTGTGCCTTACTTCCCCATAAGTAAATGGACATAATGGAACTTCCCTGCTAAACAGGGGTGATGAGGAAAAACATGTTCAAGATTGGGAGGCATACAAGGGTTATGGGGACCATATATATACCTATGAAAGTAAATATTTCTTCCCAGACAATCTTTTGTGGTGGATTTTCTCTAGCATTTATAGTTGAATCTGCTCAAGCTTAGAGTTATGTAATAGCTAGAGCCCTACCAAAATCACAGGTCCATTTTGGTCAATTTCACGGGCATAGAATTTTAAAAATTGTAAATTTTCAGATTTAAACATCTGAAATCATGAATTTCAGTGGTGTAGCTGTAGCAGTCCAGACCCAAAACGGGGTTCTGTGGGGGGGATTTGCAAGGTTATTGTAGGGGGGTCGCAGTATTGCCATTCTTACTTCTGTGCTGCTGCTGGTGGTAGCGCTGCCTTCAGAGTTGGGCAGCTGGAGAGCGGCGGCTGCTGGCTGGGAGCCCAGCTCTGAAGGCAGCGCCGCTGCCAGCAGCAGCGCAAAAGTAAAGGTGACACGGTATGGTATTGTCACCCTTACTTCTGCGCTGCTGCTAGTGGTGGCACCCCTACAATAACCTTGTGATTCCTCTCCCTAAAACCCCCCCTCATCACCACCCAGTAGCCCCTTTTTGGGGTGGGACCCCCTTCAGGTCTCCCCCATGAAAACCTGTATAGTACAGGGTAAAAGTAGACAAAAGACCAGATTTCATAGGGGAGACAAGAGTTCATGGTCTGTGACGTTTTCTTCATGGCCATGAGTTTGGTAGAGCCCTAATAGCAGTAAGGTTGAAATACTGTAGCAATTATAAACCTCATTTTCCTTCCTCCAAAAGCCAAAGCTGAGTTTTCTCTGTTTAATTTGAAGTTGCTCAAACAAGCCACTTTTGAGATATGGGATGCTGAAAAATGGCAAAGTTCTTAACCTCTAGCTATTTCTACACTGTCCTCTAGTATGAAGTGAATTTATAATGGAAAGAAATAAACCCAGAATGCTGAAGGTAGGAAATTATCTGATAAAAGTTTTAACACCAACCTTGAGTGTACCCTTGTTTCTACCAATCCTCCTCCTTCTAGCATCACTGTAGGGCCTCAAATCCTCATGAAAAAACATGCCAAAGAATACTCCTCAATTAGATCTACCAACCACATGTGCTGGAGATTCCACTATGAGCCAGAAGCCATCTCGCTTCCTACTTTCTCATAGACGCAGTAACAGAGATCAGCTTGTACCCTTTTCTTATTACATAGTTAGGCAGCAGATCCCACAATATCCTGTGTACTTTCATAAGAACTTGAAATCCTCATGGAATGTACCTTGTATAGGCCACGGGTGCGTGAAAGTTACCTTGTTTCTAATTCACATATGCTATCAAGATTTAGTTTTCCTTGTTGCAGCAACTGGTAGGTCTGTAACCTTACAAAATTTGATGCTACATTGAGCTACTTAAGGTAGAAACATATTTGTTGGTTTGGATTCTTCTTATAATCATACTTAATTTTTGTGTCTGATGATAAAAATCCTTGGATGACAATGGGAAAGAAGATGGGGAGAAAATTCCTTTTTATTTCCTAAAACATTGAGGACACACCAGTTGTTTTACTGATAAATAAAATCCATATTAAAATTTGCTAGTAACATCTTAGTGTTTTGGAACAGAAGACTAATAAAATGTTCACATATACACTGTTTTCAACAGTATGTTTTCCCGAAAAGAAAGTGAATGTTTTCATTTTAAGAGTAATTAAGTTGGATGACTTCTCCCCTTTTGCGTAATGAATCATGTTCTCAGCAAACTGTCAAGCCTTGGAAACAACTATTTATGCTGAGTCTTACCAAAATTTGTGAGGAAAAAAGTGTTGTTCATGCAGCGTAGCCAAAATGTGAAAACAAAACATTTTCTGTATTGTGTTTATGGAAATATACTTATTCAGTTTATTTCTGTGCAGCATCTGGAGACCAGACGGCTCACATTTGGAGATATATGGTACAGTTGCCCATGCCTCAGCCAACAGCAGACTGCAATGTAAGCAATAAACTTACACAGACTAAAAAATGATCCTAGGTCAACTTCATCCAATTTAGGTGGCATAATTACATGTAGAAGTGTAATAGACACTCTTATTTCAAGGGATATTTTCAACTGAAATTTGGCCCAAATGTTACATTTTTGTGAAAAGACAATTACAAAACTCTGTGGTCAATAGATTAATTTCTGTGGCCTTCCTTTCGTGTTTCCAAGACATATATTGCAGCACTGAATCTGAAAGTGCAACTGACTTCGTTGATTTTTAATTTCCAAATAAAGAGAATTGCATAATTAAACAGAACAGTGACAAAATTTTGCATTGTAATCCAAAATATAGTTGTTAATAAAGTTTGTATAAAATGAGATTAAAGTTGAGTGGACCTCTAACCATGTTCAAAAAAAAATTGTTGAGGCACATTAGTAGGTTGTTTATGGGTCCATATGTATCAGTCTTAACTAGCATGAATAATGAACTGGTATTCAGGATTTAGCTTTATCTTGTATCCATTCATCAATACTTAGACTGAATTCAGTAGCAGTTCACTAATTTGTACTAATAACAGCGAGACCTATTATGGATTACCAAACTTCCTGAATTAGTCCCTGATCCTGAAAATGCTTAAATATGGGACTATTCACAAATGTAAAATTACTCACATTTAGTGAGTCTTACAGTATCTGGGCTTACATAAGTCCCAAATTCAGCAAAGCACTTATGTATGGGCCTCAAAGAGATTTAAATATATGTTTTAAAGTTAAGCATGTGCTTAAGTTCTTTTCTGAATTGGGGCCTAAGTGAACAAATATAATAAGGATAACGCCTCTATGTATTTTATTATTTTAGTAAGTATAGATCAGTTTTAGTCTACATTTTTTGATTTTAAAACATTATACAGATGTACTATAGTACATTTTCTAAAAGTAGTGTAATATTAGTTATTATGGTCTCACTTCAGTCTTTTGCTGTTAAATCTTTGCCAAGAACTAGGGAGAAACTGTCAGTTATCACAGACACCTGCTAACTTAATTTTGCTAATCCACAAAGCTGCTGTGTTCTACGGTACAGATTCTGGTGCAGGGTTTTCTTTGATCTGCCAAATAGACACAATCTAATGAGACTGAGCTCCATCAGGGTATTTGTATGTGCTATACATTTTGGGTATGTCTACACAACAGAGGAAAACCTGGGGCTGGCCCATGCCAGCTGACTCGGGCTTTTTCTTTGCTGTGTGGGCATTTCCTTTGAGGCTGAAATGTGCCAGTTACCACACAAGAAACCCTAGTTCTTTGTTGCATGTATAACTTAAAGGTATGGTCTTCCATTGTATGAGGTATCTTCACCCACCTTTCTGGTCTATGGTACTAGTGTATCTGGATTTCAGGCCCACTCTGACATCTGTGACCTATGCATAGGGTAAGTTAGATGGTGTACAGGTTAATGTCCAGTCTGTCCTTGGAGGCTAGGGTATGTAGGAATTGTTAGTGTGATAATGGCACAGTAGGATTTCAGATGTGAGAGACTAGTCTGTTTTAACTTTGATTCTCATGCACTTGTGCTGCAGTGTTTCTATTACAAACACTGTAAAGGAATGTTTCATTCCAGTGGTGTCTTTGACATGTTTAAAATTTCAGTGGAAACACTTCTAGAGGTGTTTAAAACCTTTTTTTAATAACTGAAATTTGGGACCTAAATTGCTAGTGTTCTGTTGATTTTTGTTAACCACATAACCTTTTATCAATCCCTCTAACTTGTTATCAAACCAAATACTCCTATTTAAAAAAATAAAGCTGTGTAAAAGTATGCTTAAACTGGATATTTTGCTAGTGGATTTGTGTGCAAAGAATCCTATACCCTAGTTCCATAAATTACGGACAAAACAGAATAGTGAGCTAATATGTGACTTAGTCAAGCAATGAGTGGATATGCAGTTAATACTGTCAGTATTTCTATTGTAACCTTCCATTTTTAGCTGTCTGAATGCCAGCCATTTCAGATAATTTCTCACTGATCTGTCATGGCAAATATAAATTCCCTTTCAAGTTAGCAAGGATATATTTTAGATTTTCAGAGAGAGAGAGCCCGTTTCCCCAGTCAGTTTAGCTAGTGGCAAAGGTTGAGTGGAAATTTTTACCAAACTCAAGGTGAAAATTTTAATGATATATGGTGGTTTACTTGTTTTGGCACTTTCCATTATCAAAGAGCTATACAAATGCTCCTCCTAGCATCCAAATCTGGTAGGAAAGTAGCGTTTTCATTTTGCAAATGAAAAAATGAAGGGGATGTCTACACTGTGAAGGCTATACTGGAATAACTACAGTGCCATAGCTATGCTGGTATAACCCTGTTGAAGAGTTAAAGGGGTAATAGATTCATAGATTCCAAGGCCGGAAGGGACCACTGTGATCATCTAGTCTGATGTCCTGTATAACAAAGGCCATAAAACTTCCCCAAAACAGTTCCTAGAGTAGATCTCCAAAACATCCAATCTTGATTTAAAAATGGTCAGTGAAGGAGAATCCACCTGCACCTTCGTAAGTTGTTTCAATAGTTCATTACTCTCACTTAAAAGGTATACACGTTATTTACATCTAACTGGTATGTGTGCACCATCCATGCATTGATCGCATGTCTTGTGGCTCTCTATAAAGCATCGATCTCATGCCTTGTTGCATACTGTGTGTGCGCACATTAAATTAATCTCTTGGTGTGTATGTCATGGGTTGACAGTAAACTTGGGATGATTTCGCTTACTCCCACCTGTCTTCCCTGCATCGCCAGCCTTTTCTGCATGGGGGACCAAATCCCAATATGATTGGGATTGAGAAAAGGGGAAGTTCCAAAATTCATAGAATGACATTTGACTCACCCAGCATGTGGAGGAGGAGTGGGGTGTAAGGGGAAGAGTGTGTCTGGATCTGGTGTTTGATCTCAGCTCATTATAAGGCTCAGGATTCTGAATCTCTGATTTCCAGATCTTGGGGGTGTTGGAAACTTGGCAGGAAGATGCTGGGGTGTCTCTATTGGGGGGCTGCCTGGGAATATGCTTTGGCCCTGGGTGCTATCGAGTCCTGTTCCGTTATGCAGTGGGATTTGTCAGCAAAAGTGAAAGTAAAATGAGAGAGGCTTGGACTTGGTCCCCAGGAAGCTGCTTGGGGTGCTTTGGAGTCAAGGGGATGCAGAGACTCATAGGGAAGGTGGGGAGCGAGGTAACCCCCAAAGCTCAGCCCTCTGGGGAGAAACTTCAGTTGAGGAGGAGGCACCACTACCATGTGCAATCCAAGTCAAAGTGGCACTGGGGATGTAGCCACTGGACCCATCAGGAGCCCAGCCAGCCCTGGAGGAAGTGCTTGGCCCTTGCTTTCCTCCTTCAACCACAGACCCCCAGGAAAGGAGGCTCAGCAGTGCCTGGTGCTGGTGGATACAGTGAGGCTCTGATTTGTAGCTGGGACAAGGCACAGGAGCTGCTGTGGGATGGGAAGTGGAGCAGTTGCTCGTGTCGGGGAGGCACCGGGATCTTAAACACCAGCTGCAGATAGGCCATGTGGAGTAAGAAATGGGGAGGGGCAAGGTCTATGGTGACTGTGATCTGATGCCTCCTCCTAGACCCCTCTCTGCCTCCACATCCTCCCCCTCTTGATTTTGCCCCTTACATGTCTCTGTGACTCTACATATATTTGCCTTCAACTCCTCTGCTTCCCCCTACATTCCTCAGTAATACTGTAAATGCTATTTACCCTAATTATTTAGTGCTTAATCATAATATACAGCTCAGTGTCATCTGAGAGATACATAAGTTCTAGTGAAATATAGTGCATTACCAAGGAGTAGCTTACACTACAAAGGCTTTTTTGGAACAGCTGTACTGGTATAGTTATACCAGCAGAGCCCCTTAGTGGAGATGCAGCTTATGCCAGCAAAAGGAATACTCTATGGTTAAACCATCTCCCCCATGTATAGCTGTCTGTGTATAGTTTTTGTTTTGTTTTTGTTTTGTTTTTGCTGGTATTGCTGTGTCAAGGGAGTGGTTTTTTGGAGTACAAGTTTCCATTGATAAATAGAAAAAATGTTCATATTTATACTTTTGTGATTAACAGCAAATGTCTGGGGAAGATGAAATTGAGTTTTCAGATAAAGATGAACCTGATGGAGATGCAGACGGTTCCAGTGACTGTCCCACTATCCGAGCTCCCTTAACCTCCCTGAAAAGCCATCAAGGAGTAGTCATAGCAGCTGACTGGTTGGTTGGAGGGAAGCAAGCTGTAACAGCTTCCTGGGATAGGACAGCAAATCTGTATGATGTGGAGACATCTGAACTTGTCCATTCACTGACAGGTATCTCTTTGCTTATATGAAAGCTTTTTAAGGTTGCTGGTTTGTTTCTTGGTAATGATCACTCCTTCCAGACATCACAATCTTCTGGGTGAGTAATGTGTCTTTTTGGGGCAGGCAGGGACTTAAAAAACATAAGCATAAATATTACATCACTATTTATGTATGATATTAATTTCTTGAATGCCATGAACATGTAATTCTTCTTCTTTGAGCATCTGGTATAACCTATAAAACTGAGCAATTGTTTTTGAAACTTAGTGCTGCAGTTTTTCTTAGTACTTCTTAAGTTTTGTTTTTCATTGTTGTGCTACTTCAGGTAGCAGTAATATATGGCTACTTAATGGTCAGATTAAATGACTAGTCATTAAATTGTAACTTTCAAATACAGCTCTAAATGTGTGCAACAGCAGTAACATTACTAATTACTGTTACCAGACCAATTACTATTTTTTTACAAAAATTGTGTCTGATCAGCATTTCATTCCAAATGTTTGTGGAAATGAAAAGTCTTGCGTTTTCGTTACCTTAAATGTTCTCATCTGTGGTTGTAGGGCATGACCAAGAGCTAACCCATTGTTGTACACATCCCACTCAACGTCTTGTGGTGACATCATCACGTGATACAACCTTCCGTCTGTGGGATTTCAGAGATCCTTCTATCCATTCTGTGAATGTCTTTCAGGGCCATACAGAGTAAGTGACAGTTGCTTCACAGGTTTTTTACATATTTAGAATGGATGAATGTATTGAGTTGATAAACTGTACCAAAAGATTCCTGTACTTTTTATGATATTAAAACCATCTCTGTGTTAGTTTAGTAAACTTTGCCTTTCACAGAAACCCTTTAATACTCTCCTGCAAATGTAATACTGGCATTAAATGCTAAAAAAGCAATAATTGCACTTGCTGCTTGTTGCTTACACAATAGGTCTCTTTTTAATTAGGCATCTTTAATAAGTAGTTCATACTCTTTACATTTAAATTTACTGTAGATGCTTGTTTAAGCAGTGTTGTGTGTAGTTTAGGAACACTGCTGTAAAATATTAAGAGAAATTTCCCCTCCCTTATTTGTTGTAGTCTTAATTGTGAAATAAAGGTGACTTATACAGAGCCAAGAAAACAAATTCAAGGCAACATTTTAAGTTTCTATACTCTTTTTCATTTTGCAGTAATTTTTAACTTCACAACTTATACTTACAAATTAGACGCATGCATATATTTCAGACACTGTTTCATTATCCAAAATGACTGATGTGTTTAAAACTTTTGTGATGAGTTTTGGGATTTGATGCTCATCTACTGAAGATAAGTGGAAGTCGCTGTATGAGTCTCTGAATATGGTCGCAAAGCATACCCTTTTTTGAAGTAAAACAAAAATGAGGGAGGTGAGGAAAGCAGAAAGCAAACATCCTAAATATCTTACCCAAATTAGAAAGTGGTATAGATTTAAAAGCCCTTGTTGCTTGTGAAGTTTGAAAGCAAAGCTTGACTACCAGAGGATGTGTGTGTGGGGGCAGGGGTTCCCACAAGGTGAGCACTGACTTAAATAGGAGTTTCCTTTTATTCTCAATTAGATATTTCATTGTTGCTTAATGATAATTTGAAATTTGCTGTATCAATAGTTTTTGTAAGTGTCCACCTCCTTGTTCCAAACTCAGATACTTCCAAACTATGATGGGTGCCAGTGTATCACAATTAGCCATTTACTGATCTGTTTTTTCCTTACAGTAGACTGAACCATGGCCTGAGGGCTTGAATTAGTTTGTGGACTTGTTAATTGTGGCCTATACATAAGAGGAATTAGGTTTTGTGCTGCTCATACTCCTTTCCCCTGTGCTTTAATACTCACAGATTATATATACTGAGCACAGAGGGAAGAACTGTGATTTGAAAATTAATGTTTTACTGGTGTACGAGATTCCTCACTATATGCTCAGTGATGTCAAATGGCATGAATCTTGAGAGGCTGGAAAAGCTGAAAAGGATCGAAGACTGAAGATGAAAAATTACCATCTGAACTATTGCAGATTGTGGTGGGGGCTATGTTTTTAACACTAGAGACAAATTTTGACCATTTTTTGGTCACACTTTCTTCAGCTTTCAACCACCACTCCTGTCTCCATTTGTCTTCCCTTTTTGTGTCATTCTTTTGTATGTTTGTCACCTTTAGAGTCCTGCATCGGAGTTTGGTCAGCATTATCTGACTGATTTGATATAGTACTTTCTCTCCTGCCAATAGTTAATTTAGAAAACTCTTACTTTACTGTATATCAGTTTTGTTTATCTACTTTATTTTTGGTACCTTTTATGTCAGAAGAATGCTTTTACAGCCTTAGATCCTAGAGATGCTTAGAATTCTTACTTTGTGGAAGAGATGATGCTTTGCTCTAAGCAGGATATTATTCCTGAGAGAGATCCTAAGCTTGCTTGTAAGAGGAAAGCGCGTAGTTCATAGATGACATACTTCTGGTCCGTTTGTCTGTTTTTATGTGCTGCGCATAAGTCCCACAATGTGCTAGCATAGCTGGGTATGCTCTGCTCCCATTATGTCGTGTGAGAGCAGCTCTTTTGCCTACTGGAATGAGGTATAACAGAAGGACTTGATGGAGGTGTAAATTACCCCATTGTAGCACTGAGGATTTTATTAGGCTCACACATTAAAAGGTATAGTGCATTTGTCATGGTGACAAGGCTAGCTGCCTCTCCCCCTTGGGATCTCTGAGTGCAGCCCATCAGGTGTTGGGCCTCTTGTGTCTTTACCTATCCAGGATTGGAATTTTGCAGTTCTCCCACTCGTAGCCCATGTCATGGCTTAAAGTACTTGTGTATTCATTGTTATCAGCCAGAGGTCTGAGTTAGGCACCTGTGATTCTTCCCTTTGGGAGTCTGGACCAGTGGTATATAGTGACCATAAGCTTTCTTACATCAGAAGTACTGTTTGTTTAGCAGTAGGAACAAATCTTTTAGAGAAAAAGGGTTTTCAAACAGTCTGCTTGCATGTCTATCTTACCTAAAGTCTTAGTACTCCTTGATGGTAACCTAGAGTAGGCCAAACTATTTCTTCATCCCCAACAGTTTTCTGTGTGTAGCTTGTTCCACTGAACA
The DNA here is from genome assembly GCF_965152275.1 of Natator depressus. Taxonomy (NCBI): domain Eukaryota; kingdom Metazoa; phylum Chordata; order Testudines; family Cheloniidae; genus Natator; species Natator depressus. Next base: position 241,221,288 of record NC_134235.1, on the reverse strand, counting down.
ACTACAGGCTCTCTTGAGAGAGTGTCACTTTAAATTCTGGGAGTGGGTAGTTTTTTGTTTTTTGACCTGGTCCTTGGTGGTTCCGAGTCAGCATCGGTTTTGTACGCTGGTTGAAGACAGAAGTAGAATCATAAAAGCTTACAGTTCTGGCATTGTTGCTTAACAATTTAAGTGTCAGTTTATAGGTGGGTTACTGGAGTAATCTCCTTTTTCCTGCGTGTATTCCAGAAATTTTTTTTCTAAGATACTATTCACACGACATCTTCAAGAACTGTCATGCTATTTATAGGTTGATCAACTTGGGAATATGTAACCTATCTTTATCTAAAAGATCCAAGGGAACATACAAGTACTTTTTAAAAATTGACTGTGTATGTGTATAAATATATAAAAGTAGTGTGGGTGATGTAGATTGCGAGGGATGGATAGTATTCACGTACATGATTTAACTTACCACTTTTGTGTTTTTCCCCCTGAAGTCACAGATTGTTATTCCCACTTGTTCTGGTTGAGATTCAAAACCACTGTTGGATCCTGTTGGTACGTGGATCAGAAGTACATTTTTCTTCCCCCATCAGAAGAAATGATTTTTCAGTCACTTTTATCTCTAAAGTGGGAGTAAAACTTTGCACTTCCTGTTCAAGTGGGGCCTAGCATCTGCTTTGTTATCTTAATCAGTAGGAGATAGTAAGTAATGTGAGACTAAATGTGAATTTCAGTAGAATTATAATTCAGAGGAATTCTGAATACTCTTCTTACCTGTGCCATGTAGAGTATTCATCACAGAGCCCTACAGTTAAATATTTGCAATATTTTGTTCAAACTGCTTTCAGATCATCTTCCAACAGATGGCACCATAACCCTTTTTTAAATGCTGAAAATGTTCCATGACAACACTTGGACTCTTCTGGAGGCTGAGTGCCCCAAATTTAGGAAAAGAGAAAACAAACCAGAATGAAATTCTCCTCAAGCATCCATTGCTTTAGCCACTTAGGGCTGACAGTACAGTTTCTCTGTTTTAGATAGGTTTATGCATCAAGCAGCTGCTTGTTTAAAAAAATTGGAAAGATGCATGAAGGAGGGAATCTGAACTAGATGTTATGATAAAGCTTTTTCTCAGCACTATATTAAAACTCAAAATGTAAAATGGCTTAAAAGTACAGTGTCTCTGTCCACATTGAAGGAAAACAGTCTTTAAAATCTGTGTTCAAAGTGTAATGTCACATGATTTTTGTTCGAGCATCTTTAAAATCATAAATTGCAGATAGCATGTTTCCTGAGAGCTATCCTCTAAGTCTTTCAAGTTGAATATTGAATTATTATAATGCTGCACATGTTCTAAGCTAATTCTAGAACATGTTACATTTTTATAAAAGCACTCTACATTAAAAATACTTCTTGAATTTTTGCTGTGTGTCTTAAAAAGGTAACATAATGAAAAATTAGACTACCATTCATGTTTGATCCATGTATACCAGACGTAATTAAGAGAAATCAGTGGGGGCGATTCTCAAAGGTAACTAAATCAGACTTCCAGACTTGGTGTCCTAGGCACATGATAAAATTCTTGTCTTACTTTCAAAGAATGCATGTTTTTGGTGAGTTGTTCCAATGGTTAATTACCTTCACAGTTAAAAAATTTGCACTTTATTTCTGAGTCTGAATTTGTCTAGCTTCAGCTTCCAGCCATTCTATTTTGTCTGCTAGATTGAATAGCCCTCTACTATCAAATTTCTGTTCTCTATGTAGTTAGTTACAGACTGATCAAGTCATCTCTTAACTTTCTCTTTATTAAACTAAACAGATTGAGCTTCTTGAGTCTTTCACTGTAAGGCATTTTTTCCAGTCCTTAAATCTGTCTCATGGCTCTTTTCTAAACCCTCTCCTCCAATTCTCTTCTTTAATTGTGGACAACAGTACTGAACACAGTATTTCAACAGTGGTCGCATCAGTGCCAAACACAGAGGTAAAATAACCTCTCTACTACTCCTCCTCTTTCTTCCCCAGTTTATACTCCTAGGATCTTATGTTCAGCTGATTATTCAATATCATCCCACAAGTCCTTTTCAGAGTCCCTGCTTCCCAGGATAGGAGTCCCATCCAGTAAGTATGGCCTACATACTTTACATTTGAATGCTTCGAAATGCGTATTGTTTGCTTGCAGCCAGCTTACTAGGCGATCCAGGTTGCTCTGTATGAGTGACCTGTCCTGTTCTTTAGTTCCCATGTCCCCAGTATTTTTATCATCTGTGTAATTTATTAACGATACTGTTTTCTTCCAGGTCATTGATAAAAATATTAAATAGCATAGGGCCAAGAACCAATCAGTGAGGACCTTGTTAGAAAGAAACCACTTGATTATTCCCTATTTGCAGTTAAACAGTTTTTAATCCATTTAATATGTGCCATGTTGATTTTGTATGTTCTAGTTCTTCTTCAAGTGCTTGCTCATGTCCATTCCATATTAGGTGTGTGTGCTCGCCACATACACTGTGCTGGAAGTTTTTCCCTCAGCAGTATCCATAGGGGACCGGCTCTGGCGCCCTCTGGAGTGGCACCTGCATGGCGCAGTATAAGGGGTGCTGCCAGCTCCCCCCACCCTCAGTTCCTTCTTGCCGCGAGTGACGGTGCTAGTACATCCACTGCTTCGGCTAGCGTTGTTTCGTTCTCTGTTCTTGTGAACTTTGAAATCCTGTAAAATAGTTATATATAGTTAGTAGTTTTAGTTACCCTTAGGAGTTAGTTCTTGAACTTTAGTAGTAGTTCTTGAACTCTTCATTAGTCTGGGACGGGACCCAGCCAGGGGTTGTGGCATGCCCCGGTCCCCAGGCTTTAAGCCCTGTGCTCGCTGCAAACTGCCTTTTCCCGTCAGCGATCCACATACCAGCTGCTAAGGTGCTTAGACGAAGTGTACATAAGTGACAAGTGCCACATCTGCAAGACCTTCAAACCTAGGACGAAGAAGTGCGATATCCATCTAAGAGCACTCCTAATGGAGTTGTCACTCACTCTGGCACCGGAGCAGTGGTCCAACTCTGCACCGAGCACAGTGGTGCAGAAACTGTGCACAGTGCTCCCCTGGTGCCGTCCACGAGCCAGCACCAGTCTTCCTCCATGGCTCCGCTCAAGAAGACACTGAGGAGAAGATCCCCTACCTCCTGCAAGGGAACGGAAAGGGCATGGGGAGAGCCAAGGCCTGTGTCGGGCAGCTCAACATCCCCCTCGGGAAGTTGGGCCCCAGCTCAAGTCAAGCGGTGCAGCCCATCCCATGCTTTGCTTGTGACTCCAGATAGCGACGCCCGAAGCCCTTCAAGCAGCTCAGGAGATCCTGATGCTCTCTACTTAGAACGTACGCCTTTCCGTAAATTGACTCAACTCTTCATTGCTACATCAGATAGAATGAAGGGTCACCCGGTGTCCTCACAGAGGATTTCCAATTGGATTACCTCGTGCATAAGGACCTGTTATGACCTGGTGGGGGTTCTGCCACTGCCAATTGTCAGAGCCTACTCTGCGAGAGCGCAGGTGTCTTCGGCGGCCTTCCTGGTACACGTTCCTATCCAGGACATCTGTAGAGTCGCGACGTAGTCCTCTGTCCACACGTTTACTGCTCATTATGCCATCACTTAGCAGGCCAGGGATGACTCTGGGTTCGGCAGAGCTGTGTTGCAATCTTCTTGTCTGTGACCTCCTACCCACCTCCAGGGGTACTGCTTGGGAGTCACCTAATATGGAATGGAGATGATTAAGCACTCGAAGAAGGAAAGACAGTTACCTTTTCCCGTAACTGGTGTTCTTCAAGATGTGTTGCTCATGTCCATTCCATGACTGCTCTCCTTCCCCACTGTTGGAGTTTCCGGCAAGAAGGAACTGAGGGTGCGGGGAGCCGGCAGCGCCCCTTATACCTCACCATGCGGGCACCACTCCAGAGGGCACCAGAGCCGGTCCCCTACAGACACTGCTGAGGGGAAAACTTCTGGCACCAGTGCATGTGGGGAGCGCACACACCTAATATGAAATGGACCTGAGCAACACATCTTGAAGAACACCAGTTACGGAAAAAGTAACTGTCTTTTTCTTAATTAAAATACAGTTTGGTATCAACTCAGAAGCTTTGAATGAGAGCTGCGGAGTGCTCTAAAATCCACATGGTTACTCAAATTGTGGAGGTATGATGGAGGTAGTATTGGAATTGGAGCACTGCCTGAGCATTTGGAAGGGGAAATGGAGAGAAGGAGAATGTTGGAGGTGCTGGAACTGTGCAGGGAAGAGTGGAGTGGAAAGGAGGGAATAGACCTGTTCAGTGGGGGATGTTGGCAGCTTCAGCACTACCCTTCATAACTCCCCACTGCACTCATGCCATGAAAGGTCTGTCCTCTTTGAAAACATATCCCCACTGACTCTGTGCTTGTCCCTGCACTGTACCTGCCTCCTCACTCTAGCACTTCAGCCTGCAAGTTTCATGCCAGCACCAGTCTCTGCATGACGAGGAGGGTTGAGAAGGGAGGACTAGGCTGTTTGGGACAAGTGGAGAGACAGGAAACAATGCAGGAACAGTGAAGGGAATAACATACAGCCAGTGGCATTGAGTTACCTGGATAATCTTTGCTACGGAGCCAGAAGTGGTGGAGAAGGAGAGCTGGGCTGTGATCCATGGGTCTGCTGAGGAAAAAAAATAATTCTTTTTTTAAACAAAGGGAATTAAATGCCAAAGAACTTTAACACAGAGTTAAAGTTGCTCAGTAGTATGTCAAGCCCTCACAGGTCTCATTCAGATATGCTCGCACCTCTGAAAACCAGGAAATAGAGTTAAGGCACATGCTACTCTACAACACAACCTTACTCTGCCCTCTTCGAGTGATGCCCCAACATTCCAATAACACACATGCTATGGACTGCTCAGAGAATGGAATACATGAGCACTTGGACAAAGTCTAACACCGTAGTTCTAAGGCAAAATTGGGGTTAGGCTACGCATAGTCAACATGAGCTGTCAGACTCACACCAAGCCTGCCTACTCCACACAAACCATGCCTTTACCCTTGACCTGAGGATTCCTGCAGAAACATTGCCTCCGCTTACCCCTCACTAAGTACCAGAGACAAAAGTCGTGTATGCCACCAGACTGCTGACAGTTCCCATAACAAGACTACCTCTGTGTGCAGCTGCTGATGCAAACTGCAGAAATCCTCACAGAAATGAGGCATACTTGATCCTTCAAAGTACATGTGAACTCCTCATATCTGTGACAGTTCTTCCAACCTGCTCCTACCAATTATTCCATCATTCAGTATAGCTACCTCAAAAACTGTGCTTGCAGACAAATGCTATCTGTCCTCTTCGGTTGTTTTACAGTCAGAGGTCAGACCTTTGAAATCATGTAATTCCCATTACCAGCTTACCTATTTTCACACTCCAGCTGCAATATTATGTAGCTGTCTATACTCAGTTCCTATCTCCAATTCCCAAAGTATCATTACAGGATCTTTAGCTCTTCAGGAGAGATTAGCTAATAAAATCACATTGGAACTGAGGAACATTCGTGAGGAAGAGAATTGTGAAAGTTTGGAACTGTTAGAAAATTGTGACCCTCCCTCCTGATTGACAGTATACTAATTCTCTGTGGTGATTCTAGGCAAAAAATACCAAGCTTCATTGGGAAAGAGAAATTGTGAAACTCTGGGAGTCTCTCTTTCTGTGAAAGAGAGCCTTGAAATTTCATTTCCTCATTTCCTGAAAAACCCTTATTAATGAGGGGACTGGAGACAAATATCAAATGAGGGCAGCTTCTGATGCTTATATTACAAAAATGAAAGTGGCTGTCTTGGAGTTATGCTTTTAGGCGTGTGTTGGCTACAGGTTTTGGGGATGTCTCAAATTTCAGCAGAAACTAGAGAATCTCCTCTTTCTTGAAGAGGATGTGCTTCTGGGGTTTGAAAGAGTGGAACACATGTTAATAAAGCCACCCTTTGTCAACTTGGTGCAATCATCCAGCCCTTGCCTTTAAAAGTGCAGTAGTAGGAATTCAGGGGTGTCCAGAACACCGTGCAAATAACCCTTGTTGGTTCCAGCCCCATGCTCCCAAGCAGTACCAACCTTTTGTTTATGAAAGGCTGTAGAACAGGTAAGCAATCAGTTTCTGACCTGGAGGATAAGCAGCCTTCTACCATCATTGGCCCTAATCTTTGGACACCTGTGGGTTCTAAGTATTTTTGCGGGCTACTGAATCAGCATCTGGGAAAGCCCACCAATTTTCTCCCACCAAGCTCACGTGAGTACAGTTCTATATGGAATATCAAAGATGGAAAAATCCATTCCCTTCTTGCAAAAAATGTCTAATCCATGCTACCTACAAAGTGTTTTGTATTTTTCCAGCTACTTTCTGATACCAAAAGTCCAATATCACCCATCCCGGATATTGGGGACTTCAGCCAGTATTTGATCAATGAAAATTTCCAAATGAAAGTGTCCAAGATGTAATTCTAACCTTGCTGGAAATATCTGCTGGTTATGTGCTTTTGAATGAAGTTCACCTCTGTGCAGAGGACCTGGACAAGGCCTACACACAAACGAAACATTGCAAAGTCGGATTTAAGTTGACACCAATACAACTGGTTAGAGCGTGTCTACTTCTCAAGGGTATTCCCCCTCCTTCACTCTGCTAGTGATGCTAGCATTGAGGCTTTGTTCTCCATTTCTCCTTCATCTATGACTGCGTAGTTACTTACTGTCCCTGTGCATGGAATGCCCTCTAGGACTGGTTTTTCCAGGCTACTTTCTCATATAACCTCATTAAGACCCTCTCTGTTAATGCAATATCGATAAGAAATTGGTCAAGTGTTCACATATGTAACTTTTTTTCTTAAAATGTTTAGCTTCATGATCTGTTCAAACGCTAATTAATACCTGTATGATCCTATAATTGTAACCCTTCGTCTTTCCTCCTTCATTTTGTTTGTTTTTGTTACCCTACTTTGCAATTCATCTGTAAATGGATTAATTGTTCTGGACAGGGACCATGTATTTTTGTCTGTACTGTAAAGTGTCTGGCACACTTTTGAGCACTGAAAATAAGTTCTTAGCCCTGTACCTTGAATCTTCTAAAGTCAGATTTTCCATGTATACTCGTGGTGTCCTAAACTTGTACATCTAAATACTATATGTTCATTCACAGATTAGACATAGGCATGTGCATGTAATCAACGTGCAGTGATGCTAACTTAAGACAACTGTTCCACGAGAATTGCAAAACAGCAGTATCAAGTTGTCTATACACCTGTATATTAAGCAGTATGGTTTTTACTCTTGCCAGATTTAGTGTGTCTCCCCAATAGCTTCCTGACATTTCTGGATAGTATGGCCAACGTGTCTTGAATGTCTCTAGTGCAGTGTTGTGAGTTGTGGTATCTTACTTGTTCTTGCACACTCTTTCCACACTCTTGTGTATAAATAATTTCCAAGCTTGTTTACCTATTTGTATGGCCTTTTTAGAGTCATCTGTGGAGATGTTGAGTCTTTATATTGGGATCTAATACAGTATATGCTCTGGAATATTGTTTTCCTACTGCTTTCTGACAAGAATTACTACAAGTATGTGACATATTCCCTATGTGCTCACGCTTCCCCACCTTTTCTCTGTAGAGTTGGGCATAACAGTTTCTTTAGTTTTTCATTGCAACTGCAATAAAAAGAAACTGACAGCTGAGGCAGTAACTGGCCATTACGCCTCACCAGCAGGTGGGCTAAAGACTCTATTTGTACCAGTTTTGACAATATTTTTAAGTGGACCAACATTTTGGCATTTGATAAGATTTTAAATTGATTTAGGATATTTGAGATACACATGAATGGAAAAGATCATACATTTCCTTCCCCTGTCAGTAAATGGACACATTTCTCTTTTCATTTCATTTCATTTCATTTCAACTGACTTGGAATAACTCCAATGAAGGAAAATAAAAAATTATCACTTTTGCTGTAATAATACAACACATTTTGGTTTATAAACTAAACTAATTTGAAATTAATAATTAATGCTTACAGTGGGAAAATACTATTAAACTAATGGGGAAAATATTAAAATGTAAACTGAGCAAATTATTTCAAATTTATAATTTGAGATATACAGATACATAATTAGAATTTAAATTTGTCTAACTGTACTTTCTCTACTTTTAAATAATGAAATATGTAATGTTGGTTTTTATTGGGAGCATTACACTGAATTTTTAACTAGACATTTTCTTACATTGTTATGTCTGTCCAGAGAGCATAATCAAATTAATAATCTCAAAGTGCTTTAATAGTCATTTTCTATAATAGTGGTGTACAGCATTTGTTATAATTGCATTAAAATCAGGTATATGGAGGACTTGTTACAGGAAATCTCCCTTATGTTCTAAATAACTATTCTGTGTCTTACTGCTCTACTAAGAGAAAATGTAAGGTTTTTTTCTTTCAATTGTCATGTTTCTAAGTTTTATAACTTGTACTTTATATAAACATGGTAATATATTTTATTGGACAAACTTCTGTTTAGTGAGAGAGACAAGCTTTCAAGCCACTCAGAGTTCTTCTTCAGGTCTGGGAAAGGTAATCAGGCCTGAAGAAAGAGCTCTGTGTAAGCTCAAAAGCTTGTCTCTCACCAGCACAGAGTTGTCTAATAAAAGATATTACCTCACTCACCTTGTCTCCCTAATATCCTGGGACCGACCCAACTATAACTACACTGCATTTGTATAAAAATAACACTTTTGAGTAGTAATTTATTGAATAGCAAAAAATCAGTTAATCACGATGTCCGGGTTGTCTGTCTTTGTAAGTCCAGTTTCAGAAGGAAGCTCAACTGGCTGGCCTGAACGAAACCCTAGTACCTGGTCATAACTTCTCACAAAATATTTAGTGTTAAAGACCATCCAGGCATCTTCCTCGATACAAAAAGCACTGCATTATTGTTACATGTTTAACACTTCCTAAAATAGTGTGTACTGCAAATAAAGGAAACTATAGCGTTAATTTTTTTGATATGGTGCCAAAAAGCATACTGCATCAGCATTTCATGGTCCAACATTTTCAACATCATTTTTTTTTCCTGTGTGTGAAATTTCAGCAGATTGTTATGCAAAATAGTTTTGTGTCTCTGTGTGACTGGGGAGACAGCTGTTAGTCCTAATGAGGAGTGCTAGCATTACAGTATTTCCGTTGATTGAGACCCACGGAGGGAGCAGAATGTTCCAGATCAGGCAGTGGTGTGTGGTGAGAAAGTGCCACGCTGTCAGCTGGAAGTATATGCTCGGCTGCTCGCTACGACAAGATAAATGAGTTTTGCTGGGGTTTGGCAGAGTCTGAAGCTTTCCTGGAGAATAGTAGTAGCACACCAAACTCCCTGTGGGACCCACGGTTTAAGGTGTCACAAGACGACTGCCTCTTTGCCAGTTTTTTGTCCTACAATGCCTGTCATCCTTTTGAGTTATTAAAAACCTAATGTCTTTTAGCATTCCATTAACACAGGGTCTAATGATCTTTTGTTGATGCATTTTATTAATTTAACCAAGGGGATGTTAACTACAGTTTTAACTTGGTTAGAACCACTAAAAGGCCAGTAAAAACAGAAGAAGTGAGAAGTTATTTAATCTCTTCCTTTTTTTCTTACATTAATGGTTTGTATTCAGTACAGATAAATCTTGATTTTTTAAAAATTTTATTTATTTATTTATTTTTAACTTCTAGGTCTCCAAATGTTTGGTGCTAACACATTAACTGGCTGCTTCAGCAAACCCCCTGAGTTCAAGTTCTGTTTTAGTTTGTAACTGAAATATTGGTTTTTGTTGTTCCTATTTTGTCTAAATTAAAGAACCTTACAGTTTGATGTGATTTTTACCAGTCTCATATCAAGAAAAGCCCCAAATTGGAATAGTAGGGAGTTTCAAGTGAGCTATGATTTGAATTGCATGAGAATAGTGCAGCACCGGCCCACACTCTTAGGCCAATGGTATTATTTGCACCCATTTCTGAATTTAATTTACAAGCAATTTGAATGTGTCATTGAATGCGTTCCACCTTCAAGAAACTTAGACTTGGTGCTTAGTAAACTTGTTTATCTAACAGTAGTTTAAGCACCGATAATTTACTGCTTGTCTGTCTGCAGGGAGGTGGTGGCAACTGCACCTTCTCTGCGTACGTTTACATTGCAATTAAAAACCTGTGGCTGGCCTATGCTGTTTAATTGCAGTGTAGATGTTTAGGTTTGGGCTGGATCCTGGACTCTGGGACCCTCAGTTAAACAGCCCCTTACCCTGAGCCTCACAAGCCCAAGTCAGCTGGTATGGGCCCACTACATGTGTCTAATTGCAATGTAGACATACCCTCTTTGCCTCTCTGTTGAAGAGATCCAGGAGGGGAACAGTCAATGTGGTGGAGGGGGAAAAATCTCATTTGATGGCTTCTGAGGAAACCCTATGACAAACTTACTACTGAGGAGTCTCTTAGTTGCATAAGGAGCTACTGTAGCATCATACAGAAACCATGTATTTGTAGGTTATACTTTGGAGGAAAGATTTACTACTTGTTTAACTCTGTTGCATGGTATGGAAAATACATGTACCATATAAAATTCTCCAGCCCAAGAAGGAAGTAATTTTACCATGAAAGGGTATTCATTCCAGTCGTCTAGGGCATCTATTACTTTGCTGTCCAAGGGCTCCATCCTGCAATTGTTGGTGAGAGCCAGATTGTGCCTTCAGTATTTGTGGCCCCAAAGTACTATTTAGGTGCACAGATGTCTCTGTTTTTGTGCTGGGGAGCATGGAGTTCTGAAGATTGGGTTGTGAACACCTTTGATTCATGCTGTGTGAATTTCCCTGGATAGCTTAGTTGCACTCTAATAGTGCATTAAGAAACTTTGTATCATTAATACAGTGGAGTTGAGTCCTAATTAGAGTTTAATTTGATGTCAATTTAAATTAAGAGGGCTTGCGTAAACTGGTCCGTTGTGACCTGGATAGTGCTAATCTCAATCAGTAGTCTGAATAGACATGAAATCAAATTCTCACAGTACAACAGAAATGACAGGAACAACTGACATCTTAAATTAAAATTACTAAATTCCAAGAAAGTGATGTGCCTGACCTCAACTACAGGATAGGTCATTAAATCACATCCATAGAAACTGAGCTGAGAAGCATACTTTAATGGTTTAAGAGAGGGAAGAAAATGCCTTGAGCACATTGGATAGGTGGAAACTAGCCAACAAATTTTTAGTTGAGAATTTGTGTATGTATTAATGAAATAAAATTTGAAGAAATAGGCCAGAACCCCTGAGATCTATCATTTCAAGTTTAACAACTAAATGAGTATTCCTTTATGGTCACTTTTCATAACATTTTCATCTTTCATTAGAGTTCAGCAATATATCTGACATTCTGTATTTACATTTCTTGGCACCATTTTTCTTCCTTACGGGTGCTGATACATTTTTTTTTTTTATGTTGTCATATCACAGATTTAGGTATAATGGGTCAGATCCTACATATCAGCTGATGATCTGTCAAATCTTTCTAGCAGTATCTGAAATGTACCCATGAAATGTGTCTATGTACCATTACGTACGTGTGTGTGTGTGTGTGTACACCATAAAATCTAAAAATATTTTAAACCAAAACATTTTCTAACTTCATCTGAAGTCTCTAAAGGAGCTTAATTGTCTTCCTGATGTGGACAAAATACAAATGACTAAAGCAGTACAGAAATTCAGTTTGGCAGGAAAAATATAGAAGCTTGGGAGTTGGGAGATTAAAATAGTTTAATTTTACCTTTAAATGTAACATTCATTCCATTTTAATGAATAGATTAGTACTTTATCTTCTGCCAAGGTGACCAGAGTGAATGAAGAGGTCTTCATTAGGGATGTTATGATTTGATAACTAAAATTAGAGATGGAAGATTGGGCAAGTTAGTAGAAATTATAGTAAAGAACAGAATTATCAGACATAGATAAACATGATTTATTGGGGAAAAGTCAACACTGTTTTTGTAAAAGGGGAAGTCATTCCTTACCAGTCTATTAAAATTCTTTGAGGTGTCAACAAGCAAGTGAATAAGGGTGATCCAGTCAATGTACTGTACTTGGATTTTCAACCACCCTTCGACAGGATCCCCACCAAAGGCTCTTAAGGAAAGCAGGCACTCATGGTATAAGACAGAAGGTCCGCTTATGGATCAGGAACTAGTTAAAAAAAGATAGGAAACAAAAGGTAGCTTTCAAGATGGAAAGAGGTGAACAGTGGGGTTCTCTGTACTGGGACCTGTGCTGTTCAGTGTATTCATAAATGATTTGGAAAGGGGAGTAAACAGCGAACTAGCAAAGTTTGCAAATGATAAAAATTATTCACGATAGTGAAGTCCAAAGTTGATTGAAGAATTACAGGGGTATCTTACAAAACTGGGTGACTGGGCAACAAAATGTCAGATGAAATTAAACAGTGATAAGTGCAAAGTAATGCACACTGGAGAAAATAATCTCAACTACACACATATACACACAGGCTCTAAATTAGCCGTTACCACTGAAGAAAGAGATCTTGGAGTCACTGTGGACAGTTCTCTGAAAACTTCAGCTCAGTTCGCAGCACAAGTCAAAAAAGCTAACAGTGTTAGGAACCATTAGGAAATGATTTAGAAAAGAGACAAGGGTGGACCGGGACATATGTTAAAGGTTTATAGAATCATCAATGGTGTGGAAAAAATGAATAGAGAAGTGTGTTTACCCTGTCTCACAATACAAAAACCAGGAGTCACCTGATGAAACTAGTCGGCAGCAGGTTTAATACAAACAAGAGGAAATTTTTTTTCTACACAACATATAATTAAACTGTGGAACTCATTGCCATGGGATGTTGTGATGGCCAAAAGCATAACTGGTTTCAAAAAAGAACTAGATAAGTTCATGGAGGGTAGGTCCATCAGTGGATATTAGCCAAGAGGGTCAGGGATGCAACCCTGTGGCTGGGCAATCCCAAATCTCTAACTGCCAGAAACTGCAAGGGGAGGATGGCGTAGATCACTCCAAAATTGCCCTGTTCTGTATGTTCCTCCTGAAGCTCTGGTACTGGCCGCTGTTCGAGACAGAATAGTGGACTAGATGGACCATTGGTGTGACTGGTATGGCAGTTCTTATGACTACTTAGTTTCTCTAGTCTGTCTGTACCAGTGGAGCACTTTTCTCTACAGTGTTGTTTTTTCCCCTAGGGCTTTGTCCAATCTAGCTTTATGTGCCATATGACCTGGCTTCCCTCATTTCCACTGAGAGTTTATTCAAAGTCTAATATCTCTCACTTGAAGATTGCCTTAATTTTTAGTCACTTTGGTTTAAAATTATCTATTGTAAATTACACATTTAAAAGAACATAAGAATAATTAACAGAAGAATTTGAAATCAAGGTTCCTTAACTCTTCCTGAAGCTTTGATTATTATTCTTTTTTACTCCCAATTGTTTAGCACCGTGACATCAGCTGTTTTCACAGTGGGTGACAATGTTGTTTCGGGTAGCGATGACCGTACTGTAAAAGTCTGGGACTTGAAAAATATGAGATCTCCTATTGCTACTATCCGTACAGACTCTGCAGTGAACAGGTAAACAAATAGTCAATTGAGTTAACCCTAAAAATTTTCAATTAAAATGTATTGAACCTGAACTAAAATTCAATGATCAAGAGTGAAAACAAAGCTTGGGTTGGATTTGTAAAAAGCCTTCTTATAAAGCAGATAATTTTGCTTTCCTGGAATTTCTGGTGGTAGTTGTGCATCTGTGTGCCACAGATGATCAAGCTTATTCCAATAAAAAAAATCTTTGCTGTAATATACTCATTAATACTGTTAAATTTAATAGTAAATATTCAACCACATCACTGTCAATGAACTCAGACTTGTACTGTCAAGTCCTATTTGTCAGGCTCAGTTTTGTACATAACCTACTTTTATCTTTTCTGTGCAGGATTAATGTATGTGTTGGCCAAAGAATCATTGCCCTTCCACATGACAACCGTCAGGTTAGATTATTCGACATGTCAGGAGTGCGATTAGCACGGCTCCCTCGCAGTAACAGACAGGTAGCTGAATTTCTGGAGTGCAAATGTTGTCAGTTACTGAAAATTAGTGTTCAATACAAAACATTTTGAGTTTTCTAAATTTGGGTAAATCTTTATCTTGGAACAGATAAATTAATATAATATTTTAATTTTTTTTACTGAGTCCTCAAAATATGTATGATGTATATTTTCAATTTAGATGGTTTCACCTTGACTTCTCTGTGCTGAAGTGTTTCTGACTTTTTAAAATTTTTTAAATGAAGTGAAGAATGCTTAAAAACCACTTGAAGTCTAAATGTAGAGTGTATCTTAGAACATGGATCTGCTCTGAAAAATGACTGACTACATAACATCTTGAAGTTCCAGGTCTCTCAGTGATTGCCTGTTAAATTGGTTTAGTTTACAAGTAAAAAAAAGTTGCAGTCCATCCTGCAAACTGAAGTTTTTGATAGTGATGCTTTTTTCCCATGCTTGTGCTAGTATCCGTTTTGGACTTGGGACTTAGTAATAGAGCTGATGTGTAGGTTTTAAAAAAAAACAAAAAAAACCCCCGCAACATTTTTCTCTCCTTTAGTGTAGGGGCTGTAGAGTTAACTGGAATAATGTAGTAAAAACAGTCCTGAAAAATTTAGCTAGTGTGACTCATAATAGATACAAAATAGATCTGAGTAGTAAGGTGCCACTTTTATATAGTCACTTGTTCTAACAATAACTACCATTTAAAATTAGAATAAACTTACTTAATATTGCAGTTCTGTAGCATCTTTCAAGCATTCCATAGGACCTGAAAGCATGTTACAAACTCTGCATCTCACAACATTCCTGGAAGGTAGATGTATAGAAATCACATCGCATGCCACTGAAATGCAGCCCACTCTGGGGGTGGAATGCAACAGCTGTAAAACACTGCTACACAGTTTAAAAGAAGGGTTTTAAGAATAGCTTAACCATAAGGAACAGGGAGGGGAGTATTGAAGTGTCAGTATTTCAGTTTGGTTTTTTGATGCTTCAGCCTGCAGTAATGATCCTTCTGATTTGAGGGTTGGCAAGGATTCTGTTTGGGACTGCTTGTTAATTGACTTGAGGGGTAGCTGTTGTGAGACATTATTTTTCTCCCACAGTGCGACTAATGTCATGGCTCCACAGTAGTATTAGCTGTTCTTTGTTAAGAGAATGAATGATCAGAAACCAAAACCAAATCTCTTGTGAGTGCCGAGCCATTGGAATGTCACTGAACAGGCTGCTATTATTTTTCTTACAGAAAGTAACTTTTGTTAATACTTTTTAAAAAAAAAAAAACAAAAGTAGATTAAGACTTCTGGGCAAGATCAGTAATTAGGCAGGACCCAGGGTGCTGGTGATTCAGTTGGTGATACTCTTTTATATAAGCCAGTATTGCCAGTGCCCCAGCATGGTTTTAAGGGATACTGTGTGCTGAAGAACTTACCTTTCAGGTGAGACCAACAAATGATCTTTAGGGTCCCTATTAGGGTACATCTACACAGCAAAAAAAACAAAAACTGTGCAGTATGTCTCAGCCTAGGTCAGTTGACTTGGGCACATTCTACAGGACTAAATTTAGAAGCGTAGACATTCAGGCTTGGGCTGGAGCACAGGCTGTGATACCCAGTGAGAGTGGGACGGTCTCCAGCCTGAGCCCAAACATCTCCATTGCTATTTTTAGCACTTTAGAGCAAGCCCGAATCAGTTGACCTGGGCTGCGAGACTCTCTGCCACAGGGTTTTGTTGTTGTTGTTGGGTAGACACACCCTTAGGGGGCAGTGTTTGAGAGAGAAGTGGTTTCTGTCTTTTATTTGGTATAACTAAAAAACATTTTGCAATATGGCATTAATCCTGTTTTTAATTCTAAAAAGCATCAGGAAAGTAATTCAAGTAGATCGCAGCAAAGCAGTTCAACAGAGGATGTAATACTTAAATTGAGGATTTTCGTGCTACTTGATAGATCTTTAAGATATTGAAGATTATAGAAATGGGGAGAGGGATCATAGTTTCATGCTCTTTTCTGTTAAATTTGTAGATACATTTTTACAGGAAATAAGTAAAAGGAACAAAGTCCTTCAAAACTCGTGCTGTTCTGGAGAAACCATGTTTACAAATCTCTGAAATTATTTTTCTGTAGGATGTAGATTTTTCTAGACTGTAAATGCTCCTTTAGGTTTGTAGTACTTTAATATCAGCAGCACAGATCTGTCCAATGCCTGCTTTTCTAAACAAAGCTATTTTCTTTCACGATATTCCAAGAGATCCACATCAGACTTCGTAGCTAAGGTTACGTGTTTGTCACGGAAGTCACGGATTCCGTCACTTCTTCAGCAGCCTGTGTGGCTGGCTTGGGAGCCGCCTGAGCAGCTCAGGTAGCCCCTGGGCCAGGTGCACTGACCACTGCTGGGGAAGTCTCGGGCCCCCAGACCCTCAGGAGCAGAAGTTTGGGTATGGGGGGGGGGGCTCAGCGCTGGAGATTGGGGTGTGGGGCAGTGCTTATGTGTTGTGGGGGCTCCCCGGTAGGGCGAAAAGAACTCCTCTCCCTTAGCTCCTAGCTCCATATGCTGCCTCTGCCTCCAGGTGCCGCCCCTGCAGCTCCCATTGGCCGGGGTTCCCAGCCAATGGGAGCTGCAGAACTGGGGCTTGGGGTGGAGCAGAGGCAGCACACGGAGCTAGGAGTTGGAGGTCGCTGCTTCCCAGGAGCCGGGTAGGGAACCTGCCCCAGCACCCACACCCCTCCGCCCCCCAGCTATGGCCCCCAGGACCCATGGCGTACCACCTGGAACACCTCCTCCAGCACCCGCGGTGCCCCCAGGGCTGCCCCCTTCCCCCTGTTTTAGTCAGAGGTATATAATAAAAGTCATGGACAGGCCATGGGCTGTGAAGATTTGTTTACTGTCCGTGACCCGTCCATGACTTTTACTAAAAATACCCATGTCTAAAACATAGCCTTATTCATGGCATATAAACTTTTATTTTACAAACTAACTTGTTCTTACATTTTTTTTTGTGCTCTAAAACTTGCCAAATGTACTTCATTATATTTGAGAGCTATTTTTTTCTGATAGAAGTGTGCATGGCAAGAGAGAGACTGGGAATTTTTAATAAAAATTAATAACATCCAGTGTTCTGTTAAACACTGGCGCTTAAGATACTGGAAGGTTCATCCTGGTGTGACCTTTTAGATAATATAAAAAAATCTATTTGAATAGGCTTATTTGGTAAATGCAAACAGATACTTGTATCAGTTCATCATGAATTAGTATAGTGAATAGGTTGCTAATTTTAAAACACCTTTATTTAATGTAATACTAATTTATTTATTTAAATTGTAATAGGGCCATAGAAGAATGGTTTGCTGTTCAGCTTGGAGTGAAGACCATCCAATATGTAACCTATTTACCTGTGGGTTTGATCGTCAAGCTATTGGCTGGAACATCAACATCCCTGCCTTGTTACAGGAAAAATGAGATGCTGGAAGAATTTTTGCTTTTGTTGCCATGGACTTGTAAACTTTTTTGTTGTTGCAGACTCTTCTGAATATTAGTCTGCCTTCATTGTAAAAGTTCTCCCTTAAAAGGAGTGCTTTGTTGTTACCACATTGTGCACCATTTGCATGTAATGTACAGAAAATGTGACTTTTTTAAAAATTAGTTTGTCTTGTGTATGAACTTTTATATCTTGGCATCCACTGGTCAGTAGAAAGGAGTTCACTGTTATATAGAGCACATAAGTGTTCGTAAGTTATTCAGCATTTGCTAGATGAACAGTAGGGCATTACATTTGTGACTTAAATGTGAAATTTATATACTTATTGTGAAGAATATATAGTAGTCTATTGCATTTTCCATAATTTTACATATCTGCCTTGTGTTAAATGGAATCTGCAGGGCTGAACTTCAAGAAGTGTGAATTTCAGTAATAGTATCATGTTAAACATTTTCTTGTTTGCATCTGTCTGAAGTATGATTTTTAGTGCTGCAATGTAGTGTAACTTCAACTCCAATTTTATTTCTAGTTACTGGAGAAATAACGGATTTGAGAAAGGAAAAAAACAAGCAGCCTCTTGTAGTGTGCATAGAATGCTGCGTTAAAACATTCAGGATGTTTTTGCACATTTCTTTTGAAAAAGAACAAGAAAATGTTCATTCTGCCCTTCATGCATAAAGCTCATTCCAATCTTATATCATCTCACACTAGCAAAAATCCAGAATATTATGATTCTAATCACTGATATCTATTCAAGCAAATTTTTAAAGCACTTTAGTTTATAGCTATTGTTATAAACCATTTATGAAAGTTTCAGATGTTCCACTGAATGTGAGTTGACTTATATAGGAAGGATTTGACACTTTTTGGTTACCTACCCCGAAAGGAAATTTTGTTTGTTTTTTTACACCTTCAGTGAACATGTTTTTAAATGGGTTCATTTCCCTAGTTTTATTTTGAGCCAGCAATATGAAGTAAATGAGTACTACCTCAAAAAATGAATTTCGGTCAGGATAAATTGAGTCTTTCCATAACCTCGAGAAAGTGCTTTTGGTCTGTGTCTGAAATACTGTCTTTAAGATGAAGAAAGACAATCATGCCAAATGTGATTTTTAAGATAATTAACACTTAAGGCTAATGGGGCAATACCACAGATAAACACCATGTGTCATCTTTGTTCTTTCAGCTCTAACTAGGGCTGCTGCAGTCCCTTCTCCATTCCAGAGGGAATAATTCTGTAGCTTTTCCCTCCTTACTCCCAAGTGATCTTACACTGGCTTTCCTCCTCATTGTGTTTAGCCTTGTACTGGCATTGTGTTGAGTTATTCCCAGCTGTTGCTCAAATAAGCAAATGCATATGGCAGCTGACATTTTCAGAAGGAAGAGGAAGGCTGCTTTAGACCGATCTTTTAGCTCTGCCCCTAAGTGTGTGACATATCACAGCATAAGATGAAAGATCAAAGTAATTAGATGGTGGCTTCTTATATAGTAGGATATTTAAAGTGGATTGCCATAAGATATTAAGTATTATGATCTAATCACATTCTTATGATTATATGAAACAAAAGCTGAGCTTGAGTCCTCTACAGCACTGCTTAGAGTGAAGTTGAGAGGCTGATTTGTTAACCGGATCTTTCATTCATTAGTATATGAAGGCAAAGAGGTGGAGTAGGAGGGGAGAATAAGTGCACCATTAAGTAATTATGAAAAAATTGGGGTCCTAGCAGTAAGCTGAAGCATAAAACTATGAAAGGATAATAAGGGGTGAGGTGGTTAATGGAGAGACTAATAGAGCATATATGTGGCGACTTCATAGAGCAGAACATCTTACAGTAGCTTGATTTTTCAAAACACTTGTTTTTCTGAGTAACAGTATATATGTAGACTGTGAGTCTTTCAGAATTGCCACACTTTCATACCTGCTAGTGAAGAGTTCAGATGATCAGCTGTAGGCTTTAGTTGCTGGTATCAGAAGACTTTTATTTAGAGGACCCTGTCACAGTATCTACGGTAATTGTCAAGTGGTTTTTTGTTTCTAACAATTTGGAAGATAGATTTTTTTTTTTTTACTCTCTGGGGCATACACACTGGGTTGGTGTTGGGCTACAGACATGTTTTTTACAAACAAGACTAAAACATATTTTTGTTAGAGAGGAAGGAAAAGAAACATAAGCACAGATGCAGTCTGGATACTTTAAAAAAAAAAAATTCACATTTTGCCATGTGCACCTCCTGCTAATAGAATCAAAGCAGCTTCAGGTTGGTCCATATCCAGTATCCTGAGCAATGATTAACCATTTAATTTGCTTGGACTTGACAAACTTAGGTTGGAGGAAAGGTTAATAGTGTGATTCTACCATCCTAAACTGTATTTAACATATACATATGTAACACAGCCATTAGAATCTATGCAGTTTAATTGTCATTGTTTCCAGTGGCTGCTGATCTTTATATCACCAGAGTGATCAAGCTCTGACATCAGAAAGGAGTATACACTTATTTCCTCTGGGGATGGAGTGGAGGAACCAACCAAGGTGCTAGAGACAGGGTCTCAGGAGCAGACTAATACTTAATCAGTTGAATGACTGTACCATCTTTTAACTTTTATATATTCTACTACTTGGATGAAATATTGAGGCCATACGTTTCCCCTTCCAGTAAGGCAAAGGTTGGTGGTGGACAATGTTATGCTGACTGAACATGTGTAAGCATTTCAGTTTTGGTCATGCATGGAATTGAGAGTGTTCAAAAGAGAGCTAATCAGTGCTGAACTAATTATATCCAACATTTCATAAAATGGAGGAAAGTTGCTGTTACATATTTTCATTATTGATGCAGAACTTCACTTGGATGCATCACTGGACAAACTCTAAGATCTTTTGTGGGGGGGAGGGTGTTTCCCCATAAGCAGTGAATATTGATTTTCACAGACTCAAATTCTGTACATACTTTAGAGTCAGAATAATTTGGTGTGAAACATCTTATTTGTTGTCTAAGTCTGTGCAAGCCAATTTTTTGGGGGGGAAAAATCCTGAATTTATAAATATGTGAAACGACTTGTTTTTATTTACTTGTATTCTGCTGATTGTTTTTAGATGTTTAGTGTTTTCTTCATTACAGGTTGAAAATGCATTAAATCATTCAACAGAGTTTTGTAACTTGCTGTTCATAAACTCTGTCCTTATTACCTTAGTGTTGCTGTTACCTCAGTATTGCAGCCAATGGGAAAGCAATCAAATGATTCCCCACCACCACCATCATTTTCAACCGATCTCTCTCTTCTACTCTAGTTCGGTTTCCAAGGCAATGGCAGGCAGATTGCTGCTGGAAAAGGGCTAAAGCTGTCCCTGAAAATATGACTTCTGTGTTGTAATTTGCTATGCTGACAGTTCAATATAGATTTAAAAAGGGCTCAAATGTCTTTTATTTCCATTTTTTTTCAAATTCCATTTAAGCAAATCTTTAATTGCATCTTGTTGCACAGGTTATAAACGCCCTTTTTTAAAAAACGTTGTATGAAATTGATTTTTGTGCTTAAAGAAAGTAGTTAAAATGAATACAGTACAATTTTAATTTACCACTGATATCACTTACAATAAACTGAGATGAAGATTAAGTGATCTTGTAGATTCAAACATCCATGTAAAAATGAATGACAAATGCTATGGAAACATCTTGCAGAATTCAAATCCATCCTAAAATGTTCATGTAGAGTTGTCAGTATCATGTAACCATTCCACATTGTTCTTGTCTGGTCCCACAAGCTAAGCAGGGTCATGTCTAGCAAGCAATAGGATGCAAAACCTTCAAGGAGAAAAACCTAGAATACGTATGGGTTTGGAGCTCAGGATACAATAGATGGCACTATTCCAACTCTCTGAACTAGTGTTGTTAATTGGTGTTGCTGGATATACCCCTTGCTGGGCCCTGGGAGGGGAGGATATTGCCTGATTTGAATGCAGTGCGGGCAAGAGCCAGACCCAAGCAGGGGGAGAGAGTAGATTGGGAGACAGACGCTAAGGAAGGGGAGTTACTGGGACAAGGAGTCTGGGGCAGAGTGGGGAAGGAAACTGACTGAGTTGGGGTGGGTGAAGTGAGACTGGATCTGGCTGGTCAAGAAAAGTGGACTGAACCAGTGAGGAGGGAGGAGGAGATAGGGGCAGGGGAGAGCCAGGATGTGGTGAGATGACTGGGACAAGGAGTACTGGGGGGGGGGGGGCACTGAATTCAGATGAGCACTGGGAGAAAAGTTTGGACTGGGAACCAATTGGGTGTGGAGAAATGTGGTCATTGTGGAAGGAGACTGGAGAGACCAGATTGCCAGAGGAACTGGGGAAGGGAGGGATCTCTGCCTGGGTGAGGAGACTAGGGATGTGGAGCTTAGGGCTGGTGGGAAAATGGAATGACTGGGCAAGGGAGTGGCAGGGAGACTGGTAGGAGGTGTATGGAGGGATGAGACAAGGACTTGCTGGGCAAGAAGATGAGGACTGGGGTGAGAAGCCTGAGAAGTGGAGACATGGGTGGCTAGGTGAGGAGAATGGGACTTAGGTGAGGAGTCCAGGGTGGGAAAGAGACAAGGTGGAGGCAAGACAGCAGAATGGGTCTTGCTTGAAGAAAACAAGTGGAAGTCGGTACCTGCTACAGCACGCTCCTCAAGCCTGGAATGGAACCCAATTTCCTTGAAATCAAAACTTTTTAATCATGCTGATGAATCATGTGGGTGTCTGTGATGTCACATGATGGGATTTCTATGTTTTCAGTTTGCTTTTTTAAAAACCTAGGCAGTTATGCACACAAAGCTAGGCTGAAAGAACATAAAGGTTGCAGAGTCAAGAACTTAACAGTTGGGAAGTGCCAGAATTAAGACTGCATATGAACCCTTAATTTGGCCCTCTTGTTTGTGTGCATTTAGAGTAGAGGTTGTCAAAAGATTTCTGATGGAATATTTTTCTGCTGGAAAATGCCAGTCCCTCCAGACATTCCATGAGAACTTGCTGGTTTCATATAATTTTGTTTAGAAAAAAAATCAAAATGAAGCATTTTGAAAAGGTCAAAACAGAATGTTCCTGATCAGGTTGGAACATTTTGATTATTCAGACTTATTTGATGATTGCAACTTATTTATATTTTCTATATTTTATAAAAAATATGAATATATAAAAACATTGTCAAGAGTCTAAATCCAAACAACACATTTCAGTTGCACCAAAATGTTTTTTTAATTCCACGGGCATCCAGATCTGCCATTTCCTAGTGTCTGCAACTTTGAGGTTTTTTTAATATAGTTTTTTGTTGTATGTGTAGTATGACTTAGGTCTTCATATTGCTGTGCAAACATCTATGGTCAGTAATGGTCTCATTTACACTTGGAGCCAGAGTAGACTTTAAATTCAGCAGAGAGTCCTGTGGCACCTTGTAGACTAACAGACGTATTGGAGCATAAAGCTTATGCTCCAATATGTCTGTTAGTCTACAAGGTGCCACAGGACTCTTTGCCACGTTTACAGATCCAGACTAACATGGCTACCCCTCTGACACTTGTTTAAATTCAGTGTCCTTAATTCCAGGTTTGACTGGTTTTGTTTTAAAAAAATCCCCTACAATTTCATTTGGGTATATTCAATTTCCATCTTCAAGTGTTGTGTAGTGCTTCTAAGCATCGTCAAACAATTTCGTGTATTCACCACCAGAACTGACAGCATGGCAGTAGTAGGTAAGGATTCTGGATATAAAAGATCATGTGAAAATCAGCAATTCTTTTGGAACAGTATCCTTCCTAAGGACACAAGCAATGGTTACACTGAAATGTCTTCAGTTAGGGTGCACACACTAGCAGTTTTTAGACTAGGTATCTTTGCTTCTTACTTACCTGACAGGAGCAAATTAAATTAGTTAAAGGAGATGCCATTTCACCTACTCCTTTCCACAACACAAAAGCATAGGGCTTGTCAGCACAAGAAAGTTATGCAGTTTAAATAAGTGAGATTTTAAGCCAGTTTAAATTAAATCTGCAACCACTCTCTTACTTTGGTTTAAATTATGCTTACTGCAGTTTATTTTACTAATCAGGGAGTCTTTAAGCTAAACCAAAGTAAGGATATGTCTACACTAGAAACACAGTAAGGATATGTCTACACTATGGCCCAGCTGCAGATGCACCACTCTAGTGTTGACACTGACTAGAGTGATGGAAGTGATCCTTCCACCGGTGTAGTAAATCCACCTCTCTGAGAGACGGTAGCTAGGTGGATGGAAGAGTTCTTCCATCCACCTAGCAGTGTTTGCACCAGGGCTTAGGTTGGTTATACATTGCACAGGGTGTGATGTAGTTAAATTACCTAACTCTAGTGTAGAGCAGCTCTGAGAGTGTCCACATGTTTAAGCTAAATCGGTGCAGATCTCGGAAGGATAAAATGTCCTCGCTACAACTCTTCACTTGGCAGATTTTAGCACCTTCTTCAAAAGCCCTCTGAAATCAATGAAAAGACTCCCATTGACTTCTGTGGGCTTTTGATAACACCCTAACAAGTCTCTTTACAGATTAGAATACATATGTACAGATAGTAGGACTGTCAAGTGATTAAAAAATTAATTGCGATTAATTGCACAATTAAAAAAATTAATCATGCTGTTAATAATAGAATATCATTTATTTAAATATTTTTGGATGTTTTCTACATTTTCAAATATATTGATTTCAATTACAACACAGAATACAAAGTGTACAGTGCTCACTTTATTTTTTATTACAAATATTTGCACTGTAAAAAACTAAAGAAATAGTATATTTCAATTCACCGCATACAAGTAATGTAGTGCAATCTCTTTATCATGAAAGATGAACTTACAAATGTGGAATTATGTACAAAAAATAAGTGTTTTATTTTTGAATGCAATGTAAAACTTTAGAGCCTACAAGTCCACTCAGTCCTAATTCAGCCAATTGTTCAGACAAACAAGTTTGGTTACAATTTTCAGGAGATAATGCTGCCTGCTTCTTGTTTACAATGTCACCTGAAAGTGAGAACAGACGTTCGCATGGCACTGTTGTAGCCGGCTTCACAAGACATTTATGTGCCAGATGCTCTAAAGATTCATATGTCCCTTCATGCTTCAACCACCATTCCAGAGGACATGCGTCTATGCTGATAACGGGTTCTGCTCGATAACGATCCAGAGCAGACCGACCCATGTTCATTTTCATCATCTGAGTCAGATGCCACCAGCAGAAGGTTGATTTTCTTTTTTGGTGGTTCGGGTTCTGTAGTTTCTGCAGTGGCGTGTTGCTCTTTTAAGACTTCAGAAAGCGTGCTCTACACCTTGTCCTCAGATTTTACAAGGCACTTCAGATTCTTAAACCTTGGGTCGAGTGCTGTATCTATCCTTAGAAATCTCACATTGGTACCTTCTTTGTGTTTTGTCAAATCTGCTGTGAAAGTGTTCTCAAAATGAACACGTGCTGGGTCATCATCCGAGACTGCCATAACGTGAAATATATGGCAGAATGTGGGTAAAACAGAACAGGAGACATACAATTCTCCCCCAAGGAGTTGAGTCACAAATTTAATTAACGCGTTATTTTGTTAATGATCACCATCAGCATGGAAGCATATCCTTTGGAATGGTGGTTGAAGCATAAAGGGACATATGAATCTTTAGCGCATTTGGCACGTAAATATCTTGTGATGCCGGCTACAACAGTGCCATTCAAACACCTGTTCTCACTTTCAGTTGTCATTGTAAACAAGAAGCGGGCAGCATTATCTCCTGCAAATGTAAACAAATGTTTTTGTCTGAACGATTGGCTGACCGAGAAGTAGGACTGAGAGGACTTGTAGGCTCTACAATTTTACATTTTGATTATTGAATGCAATTATTTTTTGTATGTAATTCTACATTTGTAAGTTCAACTTCCATGATAAAGAGATTGCGCTACAGTACTTGTATTAAGTGAATTGAAAAATACTATTTTGTTTTTATGGTGCAAATATTTATAATAATAAATATAAAGTGAGCACTGTACACTTTGTATTCTGTGTTGTAATTGAAATCAATATATTTGAAAATGAAAGTATACAAAACTATTTAAATGGTGTTCTATTATTTAACAGTATGATTAATTGTGTGATTAATCACGATTAATTTTTTTAATCGTTTAACAGCCCTTCAAAGCACTTTAATGGAGCAAATATCTCCTCTGGGGCCTTAGTTGCTGAGTATATAGATAGCGACAGTAATCCTGCAAGGCAAAGATCAGATGAGGCAGATTACAGTTTTGTGGGGCCAAGGGCCAGAGCAAGTGGGGGCTCCTCCCCACCGCTTCCGCCTGCCCTTCTCGTTGGAGCTCCTTCACTCCCAGTGGGGCACACCCAGTTCTCTGGGCTTCAAGAAGTGCCTCTCCTGCAGCGAGGCTGTCCCCATTGCAGACACACACTCACGTTCAGTGCCTCACGGAAGAATACATTCCTCAAAAGTGCACGCTTGGCCAGCAGCTTAGACCTTGGTCTCTCAAGGACAGAGAGCTAAGGCAGAAGATTATATTCACGGAGGCAGCTCTCAGACCTTCTCTGGACTCACGCCAAGAGTCTTCCCCAGCCATGAGTCTTCCCCACAGCCCTCAACATCCAACGGCTGAGGGGTGAAGAAATCAGCCACTGCGCCCTCTCACAAGTTGAAAAGGAGCGGGAAGACCCCATAGCCAGCCGCAGGCTAGCTGCAAATGATCCCCAGTATGCCCAGTATCTTTGCTGCTGAGAGAGGCCAAGCCCGGGACACGTGGCTCAAGGAAGACTACGGCAGCAGGTACATGCAGGTTGACATGCCCACAGACCCAATGGGCAAGAGCATTGAGCCATGGCACCTAAGGAGAAGAACAGGAGCAAAACGCTCTAAGGCATCACCGGTACATGATGTCCCATCAGTATCGACACCGCACCTGGTACCTGAACGGCCGATGCAGACAAGATCTCCGTGTTCCCCAACTCCGAGACTGCATGTGGCACCAAGTTGGTCGGGACTCAAGGGACCTCTGTATAACTGACATACCAGACTCTCCTCAGCGCTGGGACCTCCACATTGAGTCTCCGCCCCACACGGGAGTCCACACCACTGCCTTGCCACGCTCTCCGCTCTCCTCGCACAGTGAACCTGTTGCGGTTCAAATACAAGACAGAACAAGGCTTTAAGCAAGCAAGCAGGCTGGTCTGCCGACGGGCTGGTCCGCCTGTCAGCTTTCCACCCTCTCCTTTATTTCTCTCCCTCCTCCTGCGCATTACATACTCCAACAGATAAAAGGAATACACTGGCTTTGTTTAATATTCTTATTTACCAATATCTATCTACCGCATTCCTTGCTCTCAGGCCTTGAGCCCAGTCCTGGGAGGCTTCCCACGGTTCATGTCATCTGGGCGAGTTTCCAAGGTTCATACCCTTGAGAGGAGCTGTGTGTGCACTGCTCCTACACAACACTCAGGGTGTGCCCTGAATGTTGCCAAGTGCATGAACCCTGCATGAATCCTTCATGAACCGTAGGAGGGTATATCTCAATACTCCTTCCAAGCCCCTTAGGGTGCCCAATACCAGCAGGGCCCCTGGGCATAACCTCAGATAGTCCCACCACTGCTGTCCTGGTATGGCCATCAATGGGCACCACCACTGGGCTCCAGGCCACTGCCATCCCACTGTACATACGGGGACCACTGGGCTGCATACTGCCCCCATGCATCTTGGGCTTCTAGTCCCACCCGTGAGCCCCTGAGACACACATCCTTGGCCACAGCATCCAGGGCTTCAGGGCTCCCAGAAGGAATTTTGGAGGAGTATGAGGGTGATGTCAAAGAGGAGGCGATCCCAAAAACTATCTCCTCCTCCTCCCCAGACAAGGCTGTCATGCCGCCCCCCACTGTAGGAGCAGATTTTTGATAGTCCAGAGCCCTGTAACGTATTTAAACCACTGCCAGCATCTGGGATACCCATTGTTATGCTTATAGCTAAAACCAGCTAAAAGGAGGCCTTTCTGAAACCATGGCAGAGCTAGCAGACCAGGAGGGGAGGGTGAAATGAGTGACCTCAAGGAGTAAACATGGCCCCCTGCCTTCCTGACTTGAGTTGTTTCTCTGAAGCATGAGGTTCTGCAAGATGGAAAGTCTGGCATTAGTTAACTATTGCTACACAGCTGGTTAACTGGTGGAAAGTTGCAAACCTGACAGGCTGGAAATCTCCATCTTTAACTTAGCTTCTGCTCAGTAGTTTTTTTTTTTATGAACAAGCTATGTCTACGAACAAAGATAAGTAAGGGGGACAGGTTTGGACACTCTGGGATCTTTTCAATGCACACAGTTTGGGGTCCCCCAATGGCAGCTGAAAGATGGGTCAATTGGGTGGGCAGTTGCTGTTGTAATACTCAAGAGCCATACCAAACTTCATTAATTATTTAGGGTTGGGGATGTTTCGCTAAGTTGTTGTGGACGCATGCAAATGCTTGAGACTAAAGTATAGCTTTAAGGGAGAGCACTCTTGTGTTGTCCTGTTTGTGCTAGCCATCTATTGGTCAGACAGCCGTGTCTCCATTGATTTATTTCCTGATACCATCTCACACAGAGTAAAGTTACCAAGAGCTTTGGGTTGAAAGAACACTAGGTAACACCACCATCCCTAGTGGATGACCGTCAGGAATGGCAGTCAAGAATGGGCATGAAGGGCTGTCAGGAATGCCTACCTCCATTTTTCTTGATAGTCTTTCCCCTAAGGAAAGACTATCAAGATCATGATAGACTATCCTGATTGTATTATATTAACCAGCAAGTTGAAGTGAGATCCCCTCTGTGTGTGCTGAAGGCATAAACTTATGGAATTGGTCCATAGTCTATCACGTCACATTCCAGCAATGTACCTTCCCAATGTGCAAAACACCATGGCCAATGTCCTCTGCAGGCACTTCTTCCAGGACTACAAATGGGAATTGGACCCATGAATACTAGATGACTTATTTTGAACATGAGGACATCTGGAAGTGGACCTCTTCACCACTGCCACAAACAAGAAATGTCATCTGTTTCATTCAAGAAGGGGTCTGGGCCTCCATTCCCTAGGGGACGCCTTCCTTCTATCTTGGATTAAGGGCCTATATTATGCATTTCTCCCAAAGTCTCTAATTCTAAGAGTGATGAACAAGATGAGGAAGGACAAAGTTGGGGTTATCCTAATAGTCCCAGTGTGACCGAGACAAGCATGGTACCCTTACCTCTTTTGATTGTTTCCTTGTCCAGTGATCAATCTTCCATGTACCTCTCATCCCAAGATGTTGGCCGAGTGCTTCATCCCAACCTAGAAGTTCTCTGCCTCAAGGTGTGGCTCCTTGATAGTTCTCTGGGATAGAGCCTACCTGTTCTGTAGAGGTATAGCAGCTGTAGTTAAACACCAGGAAAGAATCCACCTGCAGATATGGAAAATATTTAGCTATTTGATCTGAATGCCAGCAGTTTAGACCAGAATCTTCCTCACTTTCGCTTATCCTGGATTACTTGCTATAACTGAAGAAAATGGCTCAATCAAAGTTCATTTGGCTATGATAACTGTCTTTCATTCTCCAGTGCAAGAAATCTTAATATTTTCTCACCCTACAACTGTTAGGTTCATTAAACAACTGGGGACTCTTTCTTCAAGTAAAAGTCCCCACTCTGGTTTGGGATCTTAATCTAGTTCTCAGAGATGTCACAAGACCCCCATTTCAACCAGTGGGTTCCTGTTCCTTACCAAACTTGTCTATGAAGATGGCCATTTTAGTAGCCATTACATCAGCTCGAAGAATTGGTGAAATTGGGTCCTTGATGGTGGATACTCCCTTTATAGTATTCTTCAAGGACGAGGTTTCCCTACATCCACACCCTAAATTCCTACCTAAGGAGTCATCTGAGTTTCATATGAATCAGGCTATCCGCTTACCATTTTTTTCCTCTGAAACCATCAGGAAGCTTCTTTCCAAGCCTTACACATCAGAAGAGCATTGGCCTTTTGAAATGGCTTGGTCCTATCTAGATAAAGTCTCCTGGACTATTTACTTCTATTGTAGACAAATCTAAGGGATCCACTATTTCTATCCAGAGACTATCAAGGTGGATTTTGAGGTAGATTATCGCTTGCTATGATACTGTCAATGCCCAGCCTTCTGTTGGAGTATTGGCCCACTCTACAGGATCATATTCAATGTCTATGGCCCTACTTAGGGACATTACAGTAACTGAGATTTGCAGAGCTGCTTTGTGGTCTTCAGTACATACTTTCTCCAAACACTATGCCTCGGTCCATGCCTCTAGAGCTGGTGTGGCAGTTCACAGTGCAGTCCTATCTTCAGTACTGGACTGTATTCCAGAGCTGCCTATTCTTTCCAGGGATACTGTTCGGAAGTCATCTGAAGTGGAGTAGCAATAGGGATATCACTCGAAGAAGGAGAAAAGGTTACTTGTCATGTGTAGTAACTGTAGTTCTTTGATATGTATGTCCCTATGGGTGCTCCTCTACTTGCCCCACATCTCCTCCACTTCAGAGATTCCTCTATGGGATTTTGAAGTAAAGAAGGAAATGAGGGTGGTTTACCCACACAGCTCATATATAGCCTTGGTTCAGGACATGAGGATACGTAGGGCTCTTGTGCTGACCAAATGGGCACTGCTAGTGAATTTCACTGAAGGTGCATGTGCATGTGAAGTGGAGCATAGGGATACACATCTCAAAGTACTACAGTTACAGCACAGGTATCCTCTCCTTCCTGCAGGTGAAACAGTCTAACCCAAATCTAAATGATATTTTTGTCTCCTGTAATACAAGGCCCCAACCCCTTTAATAACAGATTTCTGGGCTAGTACAAGTATGGTCAGAAATACTCATAGTTATGTGTTGTGTGAGTCTCCAGGCTTGATTTAAGGAGCTCCCTGTTACCTAAAACCTAGCAGGGAAATGTATTGTTTTGGACAGACCGTATTCTGTGGCTGGAAGGACAGTATTATTGAGTGAGCATGTCTACAAAATTGCAGCTTGAAAACTTAAAATCATTTATCTTATGTGACATAAAATGTGAATGACTAAGGAGAATTTTGAAAAGCCAGTCACTGAAGAAGACAAGCTGTAGAATGAGCACTGAAGACTACCGCTGAGCAGGAAAGCTCCTGGTGAAGATGGCATTCCCAATGACACCATGAAAGATAGAAAGTTAACAACAGAACTGTTCTCAGATTTTACTACAGACACACAAGATTGTCCAGGATGCCTGAAATAACATTGTTATGCTTTATGAAAAAAGGTGAGTTCAGAAATGGTTTCAGCCACCTTTACAATTTTCCATATTTTCCAGAATGTAATGTGCTTGTTGCAATAACGGATTTTAACCGAGCAGGTGAGCAAGTGGATGTGCATTTGAGTAGGACATAACAATTGGCTGTTTCTATAGATCAGCTGCTGGATAGCTGAAGGGTAAGTTGTGTGGTGTGACATTCTAAGGCAGCGTTTCTCCAAACTGAGGTTCCCAACCCAAAAGGGGGGTTGCAAGGCTATTGTGTGTGTGTGTGGGGGGGTCACAAAATCACAAAAAATATTGCCCAAGGGAGGGGAAGCTGGAGCAGCACAGAAATAAGGGTGGCGATACCTTGAGTGTGCTCCTATGAGTATGTACAGTAATTTGCTATCACTTTTTTGGGGGGAGTGAGGGGGTATCATCACAGCCTGAAATATTTTCAAAGGAGGGTCCAGAAAAAGTTCAAGAACCCCTGTTCTAAGGAATTAACTGCCTTTGAGGTAACTGCTTTGATGGGTGGGAAAGAGTTTGGTACTATATGCTCCTCAGGAACAAGGAATAGATGAAATTTGCATGCAGTTGCCAAGGAACATCTTCCTTGCTGAAAGTATGTATAAAAATAGACACCTATAGTGAAGAACTACAGGCATCTCTCCAAGCTGTTCATGTCTTCTTGTCCAGAAAATACCTTCCTGGAAACACAGAGAGCAGCTGAGCAGTCTTAGTTTTCGATGGAGCAGACAGAGGGTCTCGACCATGAATGCCAATGGCTATAATTGAAACTCAATCATAATATGTACACAAGAGAGAGATGGAGCCACATAGATAGGGATAATGTGGAAGAATATACCTTGGACAGCTGCTCAGGTCAAATAGAAGCCAGATGGAAGAAATCAAGAGGAAAGAGATTGAACTCCCTAGGAGGTTCTCTTTATGGCAGACCGCGGGAAGAAACAGTCTCTGAGAAGTCATCTTTGGAGTTGATGATGCATGCTCATCCCAGGACTTCTATTGACTGAGCATTTTTCTCTTTTCGGAGAGAGGGAACACTTGAGGATAGTTAGATATGAGAGTTAATGTGCAGATATTCTTATCAGACCTAGTCTCCTTTACAACCATAATACCTGCATGGTATTTATCCCCATTTAAAACTACTTATCTCTGTGCACAGCATTTCAGTTCCATCTTGTTCTAACCATGTGAATTATTTCACATATTACCACTTTTAGATCTAGGATCACCTTTGTTCTCTTCTAAGCACTATAGATTTTCCGAGTTCCTTATCCCCTAAATATAGGGTCTTTGTGTGTGTGTGTGCGTGTGCTTGCATATAAGTATGTAGTATATGTATGTGTAAGGGTTTATTTTTAACATTGATTTATTCTGTCGAACCAAATTTGGTATTGAAAAATATCTGGGCAAACTATTAAACAAAAACAAAACCTTTGTTATGCTGAAAGTAGTCTAGTCTAGTATATAGTATGTAGTCTACAGAGTTTTACAGATTAGGCTATAAATAGATGTCAGAGTATTTTGCTACAAATAGAGTTTGCGGTGGGATGTTTTTTCCCATCCAATGAACATTTCTGAGAGATCGAAAACTTTTCCTGTACCAAATCAGGACAAAAAATTTAAATCTCAAAAAAAAAAAAAAAAAAAAAAAGTCATTGGAAAATGTGAGGAAAAATTGGTTTTAATTGATTTTTTAAAAAATATTTTGTTTTGAGGCACATCTGTTATGTAACCTTTTTTAGATCTAAATTTATTAATATTTTGAATCAATGTTGTTTCAACATGGAAAAACTGAAATTTTCTGGCTCCAAATGTTGAAACACTTTTGACATTTTCAAAACCATTTTTAAAAAAATTTCAGGTTGGGAGATTCATCAAACCTGACTGTGTGTAGTGAACAGTTTTGGTTTCAACAAACTGGCATTTTTTTGTGAAAAAACAGTTTGTTGAAAAATTCCCCAACCAGCCCTATCTGTAGTGTACCCAGCACAAACTTCATGCAAGGGAGTCTTTGGCTAGCTACAGGAAAAGGGGTATTGCCCTTTTAAGGGCTCCCTTGTAACAGAGAGCAGAAGGGGGGAATTTACAGGGATGGACAGGAAGGGCAGGAAGCAGTTGGGGTCAGATCAGGAGAAAGTCACTGCACTGTCCTTCATTCTGTTG
This sequence comes from Natator depressus, assembly GCF_965152275.1. Lineage (NCBI taxonomy): Eukaryota > Metazoa > Chordata > Testudines > Cheloniidae > Natator > Natator depressus. Next base: position 241,188,248 of record NC_134235.1, on the reverse strand, counting down.
AGACCTAATGAAACCACATCCACTGCCCCATCTTCCTTCCAGCGTGGCCAGACGTACATTAGATGAATACAACGCTAAAAGCACCAAAGCCGTCATCCAACACTGAGAATCATGCAGAGCCTGGCCCGCTGTACTTACATGCAGATCTGTGACCAGTGCGCAAGAGAAAAAGAAAAAGAAATAAATATCACTACGTGAGGCTAATCAAACCCCCATGCATTGCTCTGCTTGAAAGAAAAAATATGTGCCTCATTCTACAGCGGAAACGTAAAAATAACTGTAATATTTAAAAGCCTAGTAGATTCTGAATCTACGCTTTATAGGGTGAGATACCAGGAAGATAAGTTAGAGCAATTTCAAAAATTACTGATTTTTTAAAGAGTTTGTTGTACAATTACAATTTGAGAAGGATGTTTAGAGAATATATTTTATTATATTGTGTCTTCATAAGAAGTTTTGCGGGATAGGATGTAACTTACTGAGCACCTCTTCCAATAATCTCTTTAAGAGAGTTAGGCCCTGATGCATCAAGTTACTTAAGTGTGCTTTTGTTATAACTATCTCTTTGTACCACAGTAGCATGTAGGAGCCCCAGCCACGGACCAGGACCCCATTGTGCTGTGTGCTGTACAAACACACACAGAAAAGATTGTTTCTGCCCCAGAGAAATTACAAGCTAAGTGTAAGACAAGAGTCGACAGGTGGATACAGACAGGCAGGGAAGCACAGCTAAACAATGAGTACATGTATAACTAAGCACACGAATGGTACCCCCCGTGCTTAAAGTTATGCATGTGCTTAAGTATTTTACTTAATTGGGGTCTTAAATCTGAATATGTGGCCCCAAACCTACAAACTCTTCCAGTGTATGTAGTCCTATTGCCTGCTACAGGACTGCTCGTGCGTGTAAAGTTCATCATGTAAGTGTTTGCAGGATTCTGAAATATGGTTTTTGATTTTGGGTCTGAAGCCATAGCTACAAATACAGAGATGCGATGTCCTTGCTATGTAACTTTTTTTCTGCTTAGTCATTTAAAAAGAAAAATCATAAGTACTATGAGAACCCCACAGAAGAGATTGTCCTCCCAGCGACATCCGCCTGCCTCAAAATAGCATGAGAGGGAGACAAATGAAAAGCCATTTGCATAAACAAGCTAGGATCAAACTTTCCCCCCAGCTATTCCTTAGAGAATTGTGGCGATATAATATGAGGATTATCTCTGTCAGCACCCTCCCTCAATCTTATTATTGAAATATTGGAGGCCAGGGACTTATTTTCCAGAGCCTCCAGACTGCCTCACATTGAAGCACCGTGTTGTACTGATATACTCAATAACATTTAGAGCTATTTAAATCCAGCTTAATTTGATCTTGATCCTCAATTAATATGCTTTTGGTTTTTTTGCCCACCTGTTCTCCTGAAGTTTACAACTTCGAATCTTAGGAGAAATGGTGTCTAGCTTTTGATCCACTTTTTTTATTAAGCTGATATCAAGTATTTAAAGTTCTCTCTTCCCCAGCAGGTTCTGCAGAACAAATGACCTTCTAAAATAGCCAGTCCTGCTGATAAATGTCTTTTAGGGCAAAGGGCAAAGTGCAAACACAGGCCCCCATCCTGCAAGATGCAAATCCAAGTGACTTTAAATGGAGCTCTCTGTAGGAAGAAGTGTCCAGTCCTGTGGTTCAGCTTGCAGGATCAATCAAATGGTCAATTTTCAGTTGACAAAACATATTGGGTAATGTTCACATTCAAACTATTTAGTAAAAACCATTGAATACTTTTTCCGTGAGCACATTTAGCAGGTTATTCTCTAAATTCTATAGCTGGTGTAGAAGCAGCATGGTCTAGTGGTTAGGGCAGTGACTGTCCCTAAGGATATTTTAATTCTAGTCCTGACTCTGCCACTGATTTGCTGTGTGTCCTTGGTTATTTCACTTCCCCTCTTGATGCATGGTTCCCCTTATCTTTTGTTCTGTCTCTTTATAGTGTAAGCTGTTTGGGGGCAGGGAGAGTCTCTTACTGTGTCTCTAGACAGTACCTAGTACAATGGGTCTATAATATATTTATCTTTTAAATTGCCAAAGGTATGTGAAAGGTTGTGAAACAAAATCTGAATATTGTTCGATCAGCGCTAATTGCAAATATCCACAGGTCAAAAATGGTAAGGTTTGGATAGCTACAAAAGTTATGTATTGCTTTCCTTCGTGATTGGATGTGTTGTTTAACTAAGCCACATATCATAAACAACCCATCTGATGAGCGCTGGAATGTTCTTGGGGAGTGAATGTGACAGAGGTTGTGCACGTAGTTATAATGGAAAACTTGTTTCATTATCGCTCTGCTTTGGTACTTCTGGAAAAATATGGCCGATTTGGAAGCACAGTTTCCAAAGCTGCTTTGGGAAATTGGATCTGATTGTCCACGTTCTGATTTGTGGATTGAGCCTTTTTGTGCGGTTATCCCTGTGACAGACAGACAGACGGCATAACAAGATCTAATGGCTGAGAGTTGAAATTAGCAAAATTCAAACCTGCTAACAGGTACACATTGTTAACTGTGTGGTAATCAACCATGGTAGCAGCTTACCAAGGGAGCTGGTAAATACTTGGAGCCTTTAAATCAAGATGGGATGTCTTTCTAATAGGTATGCTCTAATTCAATTATTGGACTTGATGCAGGAATTACTTGGGGAAATTCTGTGGCCTATGCTATGTAGGAGGTCAAAGTAGATGATCTTAATGATCTCTTCAGGCCTCAGTCTGACAGAGGTTCTCAAACTGTGGTCCACGAGCTCCATTCAGGTGGTCTGCGGATAGTTCCCTCTAAGGTGCATGCCTGGGTGGCCGCACACGAGAATGAAAGGCCACCCACCTAGTTAGTGGAGCTGCGGGGGCGGGGAGAAGGGAGATTCATCTAAAATGTCCGTAGAATATGATTATTCTTCTTACAGCAGGGAAAAGAGATTGCCGCGTAATCAGATTATTGTTACTCAAAGGTGCAGTATTTTAATCAGACTGTTTCTTAACTGGTGCCTATGAACAGAATGACTTGACGCTTCTTACTAGACAAATGATGCATCAATCATTGCAATTAATAATTAGTGGGCCTGATTTTGAGAGCGCTTGAGCTCTGTTGTGACAATTGGGCCTACAAATTTACCCGAACTGTGAGCTCAGCTGTAAAAGTTATGTAAAAGTTCATAATACGTTACAATAACCTATAACAACAGAGGCTGATGGGAAAAGGTATGTAATGGAGACAGAATAACTGAATTAGTCTAAAGAAAAAGGCCAAGTTGATATGAGTCAAGGATTGTGTTGAAATTTTGAAATTATGCTTGTTAAGAACAGGAAATGTGGAGCTGGAAGTTAATGAGCCAAAATTGGTATGGTGGATATTAGGCCTAATTGGAGGACAAACTAATGAGAGGCTGGGCTGTTCCACCCATCACTCTCTTTGTGGGTCCTTAAAAGAAGAACAAAAAGGACAATAGATGGAAAGAACAGACATAGGCTCCCGGAGCGAGCTTCACCATCCTGACTGCCACTCCCCTTGCTTCCTGGGACCCTGGGCCTTCACCATCCAGATCCTGATCCCGACTAGAATGGGCCAGGAAGAAAGGGGCTCTGATGACATTGTCAACCCTACAGGCTCCCGCTGAGTCTCAAATACCACCTGGGATGACAGTTATTACCATCTTTGATACCACCCAGAGACTGTCAAACAACGGGGGATTTTCTTTCCACAAACTCGCTCCAGCTAAAGGGGAAGCAGGAACAAGAGATGTTAAAATACAAACCCAATGTAATACATTGCATTTTAAATGCTTTAACTTTTTCCCCTTCTTTTCTGTATCTTTAACAGAAGGTTAAAAGGAGCTTTAATGGTGTGTTTGCCATGGTGTTATGCAGGCAAAGGTCTCTGTATTCCAAGCCCTGGTCCTTGTTTAACGCCATTTAATGCTTGACAGTGTCTGGGTTATGTTAACACCTTCTACCCATTTATTCCATCTCAATTAAGACAACAGCTCCCTAATTCAATGAAAGCTGCAGCCCCAAAATCATGCAAGATCAGGCCTTAATTTCTCAGTCACACAGGATTTTCTCTTTTCAGATCTAGCTATTTATATCCTTCTAATTGAGAGGCCCTGTTTTATATGAACTTTAAACCCAAACAACATGACATTTTGCTGCCAGAGGCAGGGCAGAGCGACCGGCGCAGTGGAGGATAGCTGGTTCTCTCCGTGAATTATTAACGCCCAGAGCACTTGCTACTATCACTTACTTAATCTCGGCTTGACCAGCAGTGCCTGGAACTGAATCTCAGCCTTTAGAGCACTTTGATTCACTTGCTTGCTGTTCAGTAATTTGGAGCTAGGAAATGGTATTAACTCACTCAATAGCAGTTATTTATATACATATATAAAAGCTTCCTAGAAATCTTTCACATCTTTACAACGTTCTCACTATGATCACTGAGGTTAGCAATACATGCAAACACACCTGCTATTGCTCAGTCCCCATCCCCTCCCATTTGTCACTAGATTTAACGGTTGTATCTTGTCGTCATTCTAGATTATGCTCACTCTGGAGCACAGACTGCCTTTGCACTGTTTAAATGAATAGAACATAGCACAAAAAAGCCCTGATACCCAATTGAGACTTCAGTGTAAACAATTAGAATGTGTGATCTTTTAATGCATAATGTTCACTAATATGTTCTCTCTGTCTTGGGTAAATTACAGATTTGGGGCTTGAGATTATGTCATGTATTTTAAACAAATGCAATATAGCAAACCTTAGTAAAAAAGGTGATGGTGGAAGGAAACTATGTTAATAATTTGTGATGCCATAGGAAGAGAGTTTAAAGGGATGTCATCTTAAAAATCTCCTTTCTCTTTGATTTTTTTTTTAATCTGTGATTGTTACAAATAACACCCAAGATTCCTTTGAAAGAGATTAGAATGGGGAAAATGTTCTGTTAGGGTTTTTTTGGTTTACATTGGGAATGTATGTAGTTCCACTGTAGTTTGTGTTTGTGTGGGTTATTGTTTCACAATACTTTGTGCATGTGAGGCCTGCCACTCAGCAACAGAAAAGAGAGAATTTTTTTTTGTAAAACAGGGAAATGTGATGGTAAAACCACAAAATTTGGCAGGTGTGTGTTTGTGTTCTTACTGGCTCATGTAATAGATGAAACTACGTTAAAGTCATTTTTTAAATTGACTAGATTTCAAGTTAATAGTGGCTTTTATGTTCTCATGCTGTTACCTGAAAAAAGGTATCCACTTTATCTCCTCTTTTGACAAAATAGGATCCTGATCCTACAATGAATTCTGCCAACTTTCTGATTGCAGAAAACTGAACATCCTTTTCCCCACCCTTTCCCCGACGCCCCACCCCTTCTCCAAGGTCATACCCCTGCTCACTCCATCCCCTGCTCCATCTGTCACTCACTCTCCCCCACACTTGCTCATTTTCATTGGGCTGGGGCAGAGGGTTGGGGTGAGGGCTCCAGCTGGGGGTGCAGGGCTCTGGGGTGGGGCCAGGGATGAGGGGTTTGGGGTACAGGAGGAGGCTCTGGGGTGGGGCAGGAAGTTGGGGTGTGGGAAGGGGTGAGGGCTCTGACTGGGAGTGTGCCGGGAAGCAGGACCACATTTGGAATGGCATGTAAATCTCTACATCAGGGAGCCTTAAGGAAGAGTGAATTAAGCATTTTGACTTTGTGGGACCCAGGTTTAAGTGAGACTTGTATCAGAATGTGGTGGTCTCAGTCTGCTGTTACTGGGTGCTAATCTCATGACACCAGTGGAGGATTTGGCACAACTAATAGTCTCCTCTCTGGAATAGCAAGATGGTTGGCAGGCCTGTACTGTGAAGTTTACACAACATCTGCTGCCTGTGCTGTGCTTGTCTGTTTAGCCAGTGAACCATCAGGCCCTCGCGTCTGGGGGTGCTTCTCTTAATCCAGTTCGCCCCAGCTCCCTAAGGAGTTAGATTACAGAATCATTAGAAAAGACCAGAGTGGGCCCAAATTGTAACTCCAGTTCAGAACGCCCTTAAGTCCTAGGGTATTTCATAGATGGACCCTTACTTCATGTCTAGAAAATTGTAGCAGGAGCACTTTTATCAGCTGTGGGGGATACATGTCTCTATCCCACAGATGTGTCATAATAACTGCATTTCACCGCTTGGCTTTTCTGTTTATATTTATGCCTCCTTCTGTCTCTGGAAGGTGTTTGAAAATAGCTGTCACATTGATCAACATGACAATCTCCTTAGTTTTGATATAGACAGTCTTGTTGGTCTCTGCTGTTTTGTGGTATGCTTCCTCGGACGTCGGAGTTCATCTGGTTTTTTTCTGGTCTCCAACAAACCTCTTGTGTCGAGGGATAGTGCATTTTGTGGGGAATTTTAGTACACAGCAATGTGGTGTTAGTTATAAATACCACTAGAGGGCAGGCCAAGATGCATGGAAAAGTGTTTTTATAAAACTACGTACATCTGGTTTATTTGAAGCGCAATCTAAAATATGTTGATCTATAATTTATGTGCCTGGAAGGCATTGTAAGGTAATATAATTGGTCTGCCAAGGCAATGGTGGTGTTTGCTTTGAAATATGCCTACCCACAAACTATCTTAAAATAAGAATGAATGTGCCATATTTTTGATGCACTGTTTTTTTCCTTTTTTAAAATAATCCTGTGGGCTCACCTGATCCTCTTCCATTAACCTTTTCCATGCAATAGTTAGAAAATAACAAAATCTAAAAATAGCAGTCACTTCTTGTTTTAAAGACCTGGTAAGAACTTTTCACTTTGCAAAACGGTCTCACAGAATTACTGCCCTTTAAGAAAGTGCCTCAACATTGGAAGAAAAAACATTAGATATTTCTGTTAGTCAAAATCTGTAGGTTTCTGCTGTGAGCTGTTTTCTTTTTTAGCATGCTTGTTTAGTCAGGATTGTACACAGCAAATGTGTTCCTGAATGAATGTCCATATGTGAATCCTTCTGGAGAATAAAATGTCTCCTAGATATCCTTTCAGCAGTCAATATATGCAGTTAAGTGAACAGCAACAATAAATTAGTGCATTTAGTAATAAGCAGTGGTTTTAAGTTGCTACAATGAATATTGGATACTCAGACATAAATAGAACCTGATCCAAAGTCCATTTAAGTCAATAGACTCCTAGTGACCTCAATGAGCTTTGGATCAGGCCCCATAGAGCAGTGTTTATAGGGTCATTGTTTCTCATCGCTTCCTCTGAGTATTAACGTGGGTCCTTGTGACTAGACACAAGATCTAAAATTCCTTTTAAAATTATATAAATTATTAGAGAGACAAGGTGGGTGAGGTAATATCTTTTATTGGACCAACTTCTGTGGGTGGAAGGGACAAGCTTTCAGGCTTCACAGGGCTCTCCTTCAGGTCTAGAGAAGGAAACTAGTGTGTCCAAGCTAAACAAGGTCGGACAGATTGTTAAGCATAAGGGGCTGTAGGAGACAACTTAACACGAAGCGGGCAGTTAATACCTCTGCAGTTGTAGGACAATGGTAGGCAGCAGGGCATAGGCACTGACTTTTATTTTTCCCTGGGGGGTGCTCCACCCTCAGGCCCCTTCCTCACTCCACCTCTTCCTGTCCCCGCTTTGCCCCCTCCCAAGGCCCTGGCCTCGCTCTGCCTCTTCCTGCCCCAACTCCAACCCCTCTGCTGAGGCCCCTGCCCTCCCCCAAGCACCTCCCCAGCTGCTGAACAGCTGTGGGTGGTGGGTGCTGAGCAGCCACTATTTTTTTCCCATGGGTGCTTGAGCCCCAGAGCACCCATGGAGTTGGTGCCTAAGCAGCAGGGTGTTACAAGTTGTTGCAGTGGGCTAGTGTCTCTGTTAAATCCATGTATTTTAGTGTCCAGCAGAGTTATGAATTTAAGTTCTCAGGCTCGTCTTTTGAAGGTGTTGTGAAGGTTTCCTTTGACAACAAGGATTAAGAGGTCAGATATGGAGTGATTGCTTTATGAAAAGTGTTTGCCCACAGGTGATAAGGTGTTTGTCTTTTATCATTTTTCTGTATGAGTTCATTCGAGAGTATAGTGATTGTCTGTTGTGGGGACATTTGATGCACCAGATGAGATATTGTGATCGGCATGGGTAGGACCCATGGATCTTGAAAAGTGTGTTGTGGGGCTGAAACAACATGGCAAACAATTTTAAAATCATTTTAAATGATTGAGGGAAGGTGGGTCAGGTAATATCTTTCATTGTATCAGCTTCTGTGGGGGAGAAAGACAAGCTTTCAAGTTCCTCCACATAGGTCATCTTCAGGTCTGGGAAAGGTAATCAGAGTGTCACAGCTAAAGTCAAGATGGAACAGGTTGTTAAGCATAAGGAGTTAACACATGTTGCAGTCAAGATAACATGGGCAATTAACACCTCTGCAGTCAGGGGTGGCTCTACCAATTTTGCCACCCCAAGCAGTCGCCACCAAATTGTCGCCATGCCCAGAAGAGCGGGAGAGCTGCCGCCCAAAAGCCGCCGCAGAGGGAAGAGCAGCAGAGCTGCCGCCGAATTGCCACTGTGGGACACGGACTGCCACCCCATTCTGAATGCCGCCCCAGGCACCTGCTGGGAAAGCTGGTGCCTGGAGCCGGCCCTGTCTGCAGTCATAGGACAAAGAAGGGTGAGTGGGTCATATGCTGGGACCAGCATGGATACAATCCTGCAACCAATATTTTGCAATACCAACCCTGCAAACAATATTTTAAATTACTGTAAGTCAATACCATATTTTCACCCAGCCAGATTTGTTGTTTAATCAAAATTCCACACCTACTTTATTTGGCCACAGATGAGTTAGTGATCATTCTTTCCTCAGGACTGTTCGAATGTTGTTTTCTGGGAGCTAGTTCCACAGTACTTTGTCCCCATTGTACAAAGACGACAACTTCGGCACAGACAGAGGTCAGTGACTTGCTCAAGGTCGCACAACAAGACAAAGGAAAAGCCTGACTCAGAACTCCTGACTCAATCTCATGCTTAGTCACAGAAAGCTTTGTCAATTTGTTAGTTTTTCACCCAGTTAAATATAAAGTACTGTACTTTAAGGAGCTGTTACTTTATTTTCCAGTATAGTTTCATTCCAGTGAAAATGTAACAATGAAATGTGTGTAAACGCAGTCTGAGGGGCTGAAAAGTAGGCAGTGTCATTCCATGAATACAGCCGATTTAGGCTAAATTCTGCCTCCTGTTCTGTGAGGTGAATCTTTGATAACCAGCTACAATGAAGTACATTTAGGGCTGAAATATGCGGCTGGTGGTCAGTGGGACTCTCCCATTCCAAACCGTATTTGATAAGCTTGGTCTGTCACCTTTCTGCTCTAGGAGTACTTGATCTCCAAAAACCTGTGTGGGATTTGCCAACTGGGTTATGTTTAGCACTCCTAACCTTGATTTTTCTGTCTAGACCGAAGACGGGGCTCTCCTAATTCAAATCCATTTTAAATAATTATTCTGGAGCCTCCTCGAAGAAGTGATGATCTTTTATTAAATAAAAACACAATAGTGTGTCCACTACCCCTGTATTTTCCAGTGCATCCTGTCTTTGGGGTACCTGATGAAAACCAGCTGGACAAAAATGTCCTGACCTGCATAGAAGGGCCTTGGACAAAACGACTGTCTGGACAGGTTCAGCATGAAGTTCCATAGATGAGTTCCCTGGACCAAGAAGGCCCTAGTCCTGGTCCCATACAGATGCACAGCAAGGACTCACCAGTCAACTGCCTTGAGGAAAACACTGGCCCAGCTAACTCAGATCTAGATAGTATACTGTTAGCAAGCCCATGACTGAAGTCTGTTTAATCAGAGACATGGGCTTGAACCAAAATGTCAGATCAAACACCCTTGAGCTCTGGGGGAGTGTGGGCCCTCTGTGTAGATGATGCACACAATCCACCGGGCTATGGCTAGAACTGCCAGGATACCCTAGGTCAGAACAGTTCCAAGGCTATGCCCCTTCCCTTTCTGCCTCGCCCTTGTATGAGTTCAATTTTGCCCTGTGCAGCAAAACTCAGAGTTCCAGTTTTATTTCTTACACCTATTTTGGCAGCTCTCTTGTTCTTTGGAGATGCTTGTTCTGTTCATCTATGGTGAGATTCACTTCAGTGCAGCAGAAGGCCCTTTGAACCAACATGGACCTTTCACAGGGTTCTCTCCTTTTGGAACATGGAGATACTCACAGAAGTGATTGTCAGATTCTGATTTCTAAAACTGCACTTGTAAAAGCCAGGGTTAGGTGGGTAAACATTACATACTTTATGAGGAGAGCATATCTTTTAACAGACAATATTACATTTCTTAGCTGATCAGTGTCTCAATAAGGCTCTTCCTTCTGAATTAGGAGAAAAGAATGGCACCTCAAAAACTTGTTTGGGTTAGCTAAAGACTACACACTGTAACTAAAAGAAAGCTGCTGGAACAATACACAAACATATTTGATACCTTAGGCACAGATATCCTCAGCTGACTTTAAGAGTTCATTAAACCTTGCCCTGTAAACCTATGGCCCAATTTTGTCTCATGCTGTCTACTCTGCCAAGTTTTTACTCTATAATTCCCCAAACAGGATAAGTTCCTAAACATTCAGCCAGCAACAGCAGCAGCAGCAGCTGAGCATAATCAACAGTTTCCACTACTTAACTCATTGCCGTGCCCCTAGCATACTCCAAACCCTGATTTTTAAAACTGATCCATTATAATCAATGCAGCAGCATGATGGATGGCGAGTGTCCCTACAAGTGCCTTTTCATTGGACATTGCCTCTATGCCTTAGGGCATTCCAGAGGTTAAGCATTAACATACCCTCAGGGTAGTGGGTTGGTTTTAACAGGCTCATTGCTTGACTAGAGTTTCATCTTTATAGTTCAGCACTGTCTGTGCATGAAACCGTGCATTCTTATCTATACTTATCAGTGATAACTCTATATGCATAAACACCCACGTATGCACAGGCAAAGATGTGGTTTTACATAAACATACTGTAACTTTAGCGCCCTCATGGCCAAGGTGGAATCTGCTCTGCAGGCAGCTCAGGCCAAGAGAAGGCGCGCGCAGGAATGCAGCAGAGAAAGTCCCTTCCACCCCAGGGACACCTGTTCCAAACGCCCCCCGGAGTGAACACACACACACCAGCAGAGTACAATGAATATAGGAGAGGGAAATATTTATTCACAGAAGGATGAGAGGGGAAAAACAACAGGGGGAAATATAGGGGGAGGGGTAAAACAGGGTTACATTCAACAAAAGACCCCACAGGCCCAGTAGTACCACTGTCTGAAAGGGCAGGCACCTAGGAATGTGTCTGTGCTCAGAGTTCAGGAGTCCTGGGCAGAGTTCCAGTCCAGTGGTGAGTCTTGGGTGCTCCTGGTTGTCTTCGGTGCCAGTAAACTTTCCCCAACACACCTCTCCAGTGCCCTCTTCTGCCGCTCTCTGCAAACCCCCACAGAGCGATAACCTCCCCGCTTAACTAGCTAGAATCTCTCTCCTTATTCCCAATGCAGAGTCACGAGCCCCAGAACTCATGACCCCACACAGCACTGGGCAGTAGTGATACTGGGGCCAGGTCCGGTTTGTCCTTCTCGGGCGATTCCTTCCTGGCACAAGTGCTCCTCCTGGCTGCTGTCTTGGGGTGTCCCGGATTAGCCACTCTATCCTTCCCAGGCTTCAGGTAGGTAGGCCATGGATCCCCAGCAGGAGACGAGGGCCCCCATTGGTCAGGAGCATCCCCATCATCCATCCCACAGGACCCCATGGGGTGGAACAGGTTTCCAATGAGGCAGCTCACTCCCCGGTGGCACTCCAGAGATCTGTAGGTCTCTGGGTTTTCCCAAATGATCATACATCAGCATGCACCTGGGCTTCTCTTCCCTGGAGGAACTTCTAGGCTGGCTGTCAGGCTTCGACTGAGGTGACACCATGGAACATGGAGGCAAGATGATGGGTCCTTAAGGCACAAATTCGAGGGCATCTGGCTTTAAAGTGGATATTTGCAGTACAGGGTTCTCTGCTTGCTCTGTACCTTCCTCATCAGGCTCTTGGGGGGTCCCCACAGCTTCGGATAATGGGGCCTCTAGAATGCTCAGTGTGGGTCCTTCCCCTTCACCATCTCTTTGTGCAATGACAAGAGGATCCATTATGGTCGGGGCCTCCCAAACAGGATGTTTGCCAAACCCCACTTCATCCTCACTGTTCGAGGAGCTGGGCGTTTGCAGACACCGGGTATATCTCCATTATTGGGACCGTGTCCGACTCACGGGGCTGGGAGTCTCAGAATCTGTGGAAACATCCTCATGGGGAAACTATACTTGTCCCACAGGTAAAACATGATTCCGGTGGAGAGCTTTGGTGGGGCTGTGACTGCCTTCTGGACGTATGTTATATATTGGTAAATTCCCCACTTTCTCTTCTGTAATATATGGATGTGACTCCCACCGATCTGCAATTTTGTGTTTTCCCTGTAATCCGAGATTTCAAGCCAAAACTCGATGAACAATCTGATGCTCCTGTTGCCTCGCTCACCAATCATATTGGGGTTTATTCTTTTTATTCTGGTGACCAACTGCTTGCATCACTATCCAATATGCCCCCTTCAGCTGATCCCTTAGGTGAGTCACATACCCCAAATATGTTTCTGAGAGTGCCCCATCTGAAGAAACTCCAAAACAGAGATCGACCGCATGCTCCACCTCTCAGTCCTTTAGTCTGGGCAGCCGAGGGTCCTGTACTCTAGTAACATTTGAGTAGACTATGGTGTCGGGGCAAGGTTGCGGAAGATTGGCAAGGAGCTAAGTGGTGGACTGAGTACGTGACTGGATGTAAGTGGAGGATGCAGGCAGTTTCAATGAACTTTGTCTGATAGACCCTGCCAAAAGATATCTTAGCATAGCTCAGCCTATGTTTGCTTGTAAACAAGTTAGTTTGTATAACAAGCATAAATCATACATGTAAGAATATAACCAGCTGTTGACTCCAGGTAACCCCGAGATAAGCGCAGAGAATATAGTGCCGCAGAGGACTCCCCCCCGGTGGAGTCCTGCCTGGTCAGCTGTCCCAAATTGCCAGAGTTCCCTGCAGCCCCTCCGTGCGTCCTAGGGGCTCCCCGTGCAGATTGGAGCATAAGTTCCTTCCTTCCTTCCTTCAATAAAGTGTAGTTTACTATTCTTAGGCCTGAGCGTCCTCCTTTCGCTGGTATCTCCCCCCCCCCGCCCTCGCGGGTACATATGGGTATGGCTTCTGGTGGTGCCCCCAGACCGTCAATTGCTCGTTCTCCATTGGCTATGGATTTTTCCTTTACAATGGATATCTATTAGCATAAAGTTCTCAATTGAGGGTGTCAAGGTTCCTCCCCCACTCTGAACTCTAGGGTACAGATGTGGGGACCTGCATGAAAAACCTCCTAAGCTTATCTTTACCAGCTTAGGTCAAAACTTCCCCAAGGTACAAAATATTCCACCCTTTTGTCCTTGGATTGGCCTCTACCACCACCAAACAAATACTGGTTACTGGGGAAGAGCTGTTTGGACACGTCTTTCCCCCCCAAATACTTCCCAAAACCTTGCACCCCACTTCCTGGACAAGGTTTGGTAAAAAGCCTCACCAATTTGCCTAGGTGACTACAGACCCAGACCCTTGGATCTTAAGAACAATGAACAATCCTCCCAACACTTGCACCCCCCCTTTCCAGGGAAATGTTGGATAAAAAGCCTCACCAATTTGCATAGGTGACCACAGACCCAAACCCTTGGATCTGAGAACAATGAAAAAGCATTCAGTTTTCTTACAAAAAGACTTTTAATAGAAATAGAAGTAAATAGAAATAAAAAAAAATCCCCCCTGTAAAATCAGGATGGTAGATACCTTACAGGGTAATTAGATTCAAAACATAGAGAACCCCTCTAGGCAAAAACCTTAAGTTACAAAAAAGATACACAGACAGAAATAGTTATTCTATTCAGCACAATTCTTTTCTCAGCCATTTAAAGAAATCATAATCTAACACGTACCTAGCTAGATTACTTACTAAAAGTTCTAAGGCTTCATTCCTGGTCTATCCCCAGCAAAGACAGAATATAGACAGACCACATATACCCTTTGTTTCTCTCCCTCCTCCCAGCTTTAGAAAGTATCTTGTCTCCTCATTGGTCATTTTGGTCAGGTGCCAGTGAGGTTACCTTTAGCTTCTTAACCCTTTACAGGTGAGAGGAGATTTCCTCTGGCCAGGAGGGATTTTAAAGGGGTTTACCCTTCCCTTTATATTTATGACAGAGGGGTCCCCACATTCTGCATGGATGTCTGACAGAAGATGCACTTGTCTAAGGATAACTTGAGGCCAGTCTCTTCTAAATGATCCAGGACTTTGTACTTTTGCACTTCTAAAGTGCGCCCGAACACCATGATGTCATCCAGGTACACCAGACACTCTAGCAGGTGCATGTCCCCTATCACCCGCGCCATGAGTCGCTGAAACGTGGCCGGAGCCCCAGACACTCCCTGGGGCATGCGATTAAATTGGTAAAGCCCCAAGAGGAAGATGAATGCTGTTTTCTCCCGGTCCTCTGGTGCCATGAATACTTGATAGTATTCACTGCAGAGATCAAGGACAGAGAACCAGCAGCTGCTGTTCAGGCTATCCAAGGCATCATGCATCAGGGGTACTGTGTATTGGTCAGGGATCGTCCGCCGGTTCTGAGTGCAATAGTTGATGCACATGCGCACCTTTCCACTTATTTTTCGTTCTACAATGATTGGCGACGTGTAGGGGCTCCTGGATTCCTCAACAATACCTGCTTGAGCCAGTTCCTGTAGGTGCTGCCTGACATCTTTGATATCAGTGAGGGCTAATCGTCTTGACCTCTCTCAAAAAGGCCTGCATTCGGATATGGTTCTTCACACCGTGAGCACACCCAGCATCCCACTTGTGCATAGAGAAAACAGCCTTTCTCTTGACTAACTTCTTGCACAGGTGGTCCTTCCACTCTACAGGAATGGGGGGAAACTATCCCTCCCAAAAGGTGTAGCCTTGGTCTCCACTTGGGATGGTATGCGGCTTTACATAAAGTGGGCATTGGCAGCTTCTGCAGATAGTTGTTCCCTGCCGTCTCTCAGCACTTCTGGGTCAATCTCTGGAACAGGTTTGCATTTGTCCCTAGGATTAAAGGTGTATACTCTCTACCCTTTGGATCTGGGCAGACCAGCACCAATGTTTCTATTTCCTGGGTTACCCCTGAAATGTCCTTTGGAAATTGGACATTCAACAGGCTATATCCCCAATAAGGGCAGGAGTCACAGCCAGTTCCCCAGACTGTCAGGCCGGACAGGGGACACAAGGGTAAATGCTGCAGGTGTTCTTGGTAGTAAGATTCATAAAGTATGGTGATCTGTGATTTGTTGTCCAGCAATGCCTCACACAATCATCCTTCTACACCAGGGGTAGGCAATCTATGGCACGTGTGCCGATTTTCAGTGGCACGCACACTCCCCGGGTTCTGGCCACCGGTCCAGTGGACTCTGCATTTTAATTTAATTTTAAATGAAACTTCTTAAACATTTTAAAAACCTTATTTACTTTACATACAACAATAGTTTAGTTATATACTATAGACTTATAGAAAGACCTTCTAAAATGTTAAAATGTATTACTGGCATGCAGAACCTCAAATGAGAGTGAATAAATGAAGACTTGGCACACCACTTCTGAAAGGTTGCCGACCCCTGTTCTATACAAACGGTACTACATCCTGGGTCCCACCAGCCCAACTGGGTAACCCCTGTTTGTGGTTTTTGCTGGGGAGCCTTGGAACTTCAGGGTCTTGGGTTGCTCCTTCCCCAAGCCCCATTGGCATTTTCCTTAAGCTCCCTAATGGTTTGCTGCAATCTCCAAGATACCCTTGCATGGTCTGTCTTGTTTTGGCAGTCCAAGGCATAGTGCCCATCTCTCCCACAGTTGTAAAAGAAGCCTTCTCACAGGCTATCATCCTCCCTGTTACTCTCCCCTCTTAGGGATGGCACAGCATGTCCCTGAGCCCACATCAGGACCACTTTTCAGGTCCAATCTCTCAGCGCTGCTGCTACTGATGAGGCCTCTTCCATCTCTCCAAGCACTATGGTGGTGTGACCCCCTGCCTTCTTCGGCTGCACCACTGTGTCAACTTGCAACAGTCACTCCTCCTCTTCACCTGTCTCTCAAATGGGTCAGTTCTGGGCCCACTCCCTGAGCTGCAGTTGCCACAACATCAACCCATCTTGTTGGGTGCTCCAAAGGATCTGGTTCAACCTAGCAGAATCAATAGGTTTGGTGGGGATTCCTTCCTTCTGCACTACCTGCTGTTGCAAATCCTCTAGTCTCCTGATGAAATCTGACAACCTTTCATGGGGCTCCTGATAGGTATGGTGGAAACGATATTACAGGTCTTTACCACTATCAATAGCACTGTAAACGCTCTCAAAAGTGGCTAAATAGTCTTGCACCATTGCAGTTGGTTGGGAGTCTTTCGGGGCTCAGACAATTTGTCCCCTCAGACTCTCGAGCACACATTTCTGCTTCTCAGCATTGGAGCATTCCTACTCTTGGACAAGGGGTACTGCAAAATCCCTCTAGGTCTCATAATCATCCTCCGCTGAGGGTATGGGTGACACCGCCAAGAAAGAACACAACTGCTTGTAGGGTGGACTTTCATATGCTGGCTTCAATGCATCTTTGAGGGCATGTTGGCCCTCTCCACCAGGCTGGGTGCTGCAGGTGTTAGAGCCCCCCTAATGCCAAAATTAATTCCTCTCGTGTCTGCTTCTCATCCACCATCAGAGCTTGCAGTTTCTGTGCTAATGAATCCACCTCAAATGACATGGGCACACTAGTAGGGGACTGCTCTGGCCCCAGAATTGTCCAGGGGGTACCTCCTACTTACATCTCTTTGGTCACTTTTTATCAAGATCTGCTTTCTTGGAGTGAGTACATAGTGCTATCATGCCCTTCACTTCGTGGCTGTAAATACGGGTGTGGACATTCGCTCTCCCCAGTATTTCCACTCCATCTAGGCTCTCCTCAATTTCATTTTGTTCCCTCTCTTCCAGGTATCCTGCCACCAGCACAGCTTTGGTTATTGAGTTTCTTGCCCCTTGGCACCGGCCTTCTACTAATCCCCTCTTGATTTTTTTTTTTTTTTTTTACTGAGAAGAAAGTCACACAGGTGTTTCTTTGCTCTGTGAAGGAGCTCGCAGGGTATGTGATGTGTGTGTGTGTGTGTGTGTGTGTGTGTACTGCAAGTCCCCGTAGGGAACACCAAGTGTAACTTTAGCGCCCTCATGGCCAAGATGGAGTCTGCTCTGCAGGCAGCTCTGGCCAAGAGAAGGCGCATGCAAGAATGCAGCAGGGAAAGTCCCTTTCACCCCAGGGGCACCTGTTCCAAACCCCCTGGGGTGAACACACACACACCGGAAGAGTACAATGAACATAGAAAAGGGAAATATTTATTCACAGAAGGATGAGAGGGGAAAAACAACAGGGGGAAATATAGGAGGAGCAGTAAAACAGGGTTGCATTCAACACAAGGCCTCACAGGCCCAGTGGTACCACAGTCTGAAAGGGCAGGCACTCAGCAATGTGTCTGCACACAGAGTTCCAGAGTCCTGGGCAAAGTTCCAGCCCAATGGCGAGTCTTGGGCATAGGCGCTGACTCCGTGAGTGCTCCAGGGCTAGAGCACCCATGGAGAAAAATTAATGGGTGCTTAGCATCCTCTGCCAGCCAAGCTCTCCCCTCTGCCCCCCAGCGCCTCTCCCCTGCCAGCGGCCCCATTGAGCACTCCTTCCCCTCCCGCCCACCATGAACAGCTGTTTTGTGGCATGCAGGAGGCAGGGGGAGGAACGGGGATGCAGCGTTCTCAGTGGCAGAGCAGGGCCGGGGGCTTGGGGGAAGGGGTGGAGTGGGGGCACGACCTGGGCGGAGGGGTAGGTTGAACACTCCCGAGTAGAGGGGAAGTCGGCGCCTATGGTCTTGGATGCTCCTGGTCATCTTTGGCACCAGTAAACTTTCCCCAACAAACCCCTCCTGTGCCCTCTTCTGCTGCTCTCTGCAAACCACACAGAGCAACCACCTCCCTGCTTAACTAGCTACAGTCTCCCTCCTTATTCCCAGTGCAAAGTCACAAGCCCCAGTACTCATGGCCCCATGCAGCAGTGATACTCGGTTCAGCTCCAGTTTGTCCTTCTCGGGCTATTCCTCCCTGGCATAGTTCTCCTCCTGGCTCCTGTCCTGGGGTGTCCCCGAATGGCCGCTCTGTCCTTCCCAGGCTCCAGGCAGGTTCTTGGCTGCTTCACTCTGGGAGGGCCTGCTTGTTGCAGCCCCGTCTGGAGCTCCAGAAACACACCCTGTCCCTCTCCCCTCTCTCTTTGCTCCCTGTCCCCCCACCAGCACTTCCTCCTTTTGGAACAATCTGCCCTTCCCCCCAAGGAAAAAGATTTAATTGGCCATGCTGTCTGAACCCCAAGATACCCCCGCTATGTGTATGAATGAATGTGTGTGTGTGAGTGGGGCATATGCACCCCATATATATATTAAAATATACACAGGTATAAAAATGGTGGCATGGAAACCAGTAAAGTAACATTGATGTTCCTGGTACATAAGGGAGTACGGAATCAGGCTCTTATATATGTTATTTCCCTGTCCCCACCCTTTCGAACCTGCTGTTCGTTTTAGACTGTGAGCTCTTTGGAGACAGGGATTACATCTCTCTCTGTGTTTATGCAGCATTTACCACAGCTGAGCCCCAGTCTAGATGGCAGCCTCTGTACACTACCAGCAAAAAATATTCATTAGCAATGTCCTACCCCTTGCTAGCACGTAGTCTAGGTGTGCCTTTTACATGACAGAACACTATTTTAGGACTGTTTGAGAAAGTTTTAAGTACGTTAATTGGGACTATGTTTTGTATCCCATCCCTGGCAAGCCAGGGTCCAACTGTGCGAAGCTCCAAGGGCGAGAAAAATTAAAACTAGTAAGTGAGAAACAAATTATTGTAAATTGCCTTTCTGTACCTAAAAATGTCACAACTTTAATGTCTGATTGCTTGGGCCCTTGCTGGTCTCCATTGGGAGGCTGTGAATCTTCCTTGCCCACTGGGTTGAAGCTTCTGTTTCTGGCTCTGCTGGGTGCCAAGATGATGGATTTTAAGCTGTGACATGACATGTTTGTGTACAGAAAAGCTGTTACTGGAACAGGACTGAATCTTGCTCTTTCTGGGTCTCAAGCAAGGATAATATGTGGGGGGGAGAGCTGTCACAAGGTGGGTGGCCCTTTAAAGGGAGATGAGGGCCGGCCCCATCTGTGATAGAGCCACCCCTTTGAGGCTGCAGAGCCATCCCAGGCCATGAGGGGGTGCTCTGATGGGGTGGCCCGGTTACTTTTCTGCCTCAGGGCTCATGAAAAACCCCACGCAGTCCAAAGTATTCAAAAACAAGATTCCCCTTCTGGGACCCAATTTATATCGTCCTTATACTAGTCCCAATAGGTCCTCAATTGCCCTCATCTAGTTCCACCTGGGCTGGCAACGCAGTCTTTCAAAACAAATTTACAACAACGTTTTCTTACTAATCCTTCCTCCAGAGCTTGGAGGCCATGTCACGTCATGAGGCAGCAGGCAAACATCCTTCCTCTGCAAGAGTCTCCCTGGACATCTGCCATCACCACCTGTTTCTCCCCAGGTCTCTTCCTTATCTACCGCAGAGGCCTGCTAGGTCACATGACCCATCAGGCATATGACTTTCCTCATTTTCCCCAACCTCAGGTGGGGAGCTGTCGGTGCCACAGGTGTGGCTGAGCCCCATCTCCCTATAAAGGGCCAGCCATGGTATGATAAAGGCAAATTCCTCATTGAGGGGGAGGAGGAAATATTTCTCTGTCAGGCTGATTTTAAAGAAGGATTTCCAGCTGCCCAAGTTTTGCAATATGTTAGAATGAGTCAAGGGGCTGTGGTCATGTGGGTGTGATAAATTTCATTATTGCATACATGCCTCACATCTCTACAGATTGTGGCAGGTTCTCCATCACTGGCAATTTTAAAATCAAGATTGGATGTGTTTCTAACAGAGATGCTGTAATTCAAACAGGAATTAATTCGCAGAAGTCCTATGTTCTGTGTTATGATGGAAGTCAGACTAGATTATGACAATGGCCCCTTCTGGCTTTATAATCTATAAAAGCATGTACATTCTTAAATCCATTCCTGTTGACGAAAGTGCTTAAGCACACGATTAAGTCTCGTTGGCTTCAATGGGACGTAAGCACATGCTTACAGTTAAACATGTGCTCAAGGTTCTTGAATATGGATGCCTCCCTGAACTGGGAACAAAATGATCCCTTGATTCAACTATTAAGATGACTAGGACAAACACAGGTAATTATGGGTTTGATGCTGCTCCCATTCAAGTCAACGCCAAACTCCCACTGATTCAATGGTGCAAGATCAGTTCCTTTCTAAATATGCATACAACTTCATATGAATTACTAGATGTGTATGAAATGTCTGCCTGTTTCAGTATTATATATTTATCAGTATTTCACAATAGTTACACTTGTACTGGTGCATATTTTTGATATATTTTAAATAATTGGAATAATTACACATATAATTCTAGTAACTGGTTAATACAGATTAGATGTTTCTAAAAAGTAACAATGGTAAGACTCAGTAATTATGGGGAGTGGCAGTAAAACGTGAAGAAATGTATAGGCATAGTACGTTTATATTGATGATTTTTACTTTTGATTGATAGCAAGAACATGCGGTTATTGCAGATGAGTAATAATATTGAAATACGCAGTGTTCCAGGTAGTATTTTAACCTTTCTATTTTTTGGTGACAGATCAGATTAAGTTCAATGCAAAGTGCTGATATACATTATAAAAATATTAAAGATGACCTGTAAAGGTCTAGTGTGAATTTCCAGTATTTTTTTCAATATATTTTATTTATTTCAAACTGAATTGTTGCAAAACAGCTAAACTAATGGGACTTGCCAGTACAATTATCTGAAAACATTCTTTTTTCACCATTTAGGTCTCAACCATATAGCTCTGTCTCTGGTATGATGTCCCAGGGAGAGACAGGATAGGTATAATGGTAATCTGTAGAGCGGGGGTCCCGAAACTGTTGGGCGTGCCCCCCTACAGGGATGCGAAGGAACATTGCAGGGAGGAGGAGGGCTGTAGTGGGGCCTGGGCCAGTCCTCATGGGAGGGCGGTGAGGGACAGCCACACAGCTGCACTCTGCCCCCAGCTCTGCTCCAGCTGCGGCCCCGCACCTGGCTGCAGCCCTGACTGCAACCCGGCTGAGGCTCCGCTCCTGGCCCCAGCCCCCCCACCTTCCAGCCCCCTTGCAAATATTTTCTTTTACAATAGAACCTCAGAGTTGCGAACACCAGAGTTATGAACTGACTGGTCAACAGCACATGTCATATGGAACTGGAAGTATGCAATCAGGCAACGGCAGAGACCAAAAAAAAGGCAAATACACTATAATACTGTGTTAAACATAAACTACTAAAAATAAAGGGACAGTTTAAAAAAAAAGATTTGACAAGGTAAGGAAACTGTTTCTGTGCTTGTTTAATTTAAATTAACCTGGTTAATAGCAGGTTTTTTCTTCTGCATAGTAAAGTTTCAAAGCTGTATTAAGTCAATGTTCAGCTGTAAACTTTTGAAAGAACAACCATAACGTTTTGTTCAGAGTTACGAACATTTCAGAGTTGCGAACAACCTCCATTCCCAAGGTGTTCGTAACTCTGAGGTTCTACGGTAACTGCTTGGTCAATTCTACTTGGCAGCCAGCATGACCAGACAGCTGAAAATATACACATTGCAATAAGCGATTCACATTATTATTATTATTTAACATTTTATTGTGCTAGTACCTAGATGACTTCCTGGTGGCAACAAACGGTATTGTAGCCTGCTGTTAAAAAGCCTTGGTCCAGAGACTGAACACTACCCAACAGCTCCAGGTGACAAGCTGCCCTGGTTTCCAGCCAAGGAGGGCTGGGCATAGATCCATATGCGCCCTAGCAAATTCTGCTCCTAAGTAGTCCAGAGACTGGCTGCTGTTCCTTTTCTCTCCAGGAGCTGAACATCCATTCCTGCATCTTCAGCCCTTCTAGGCTCCATGGGCTTGAGGAGAGCAAGCAAATAGTGCAAGCTCTTATTGACACTTCATTAAAATAACCTAAGGGCTCAAGAATGCAGTGCTAGAACTTTGGTAAGATCTCCCTGCTGCAGGCATGACTGCTGTCACCTCCTCTACTCTATGCCAAAATATTGGACAAACGATATTCCAGTTTGCGGCTGTTCTCCTGGTTTTTCAGGGGTTTTGTGCTTTTTGGCTTTCTAGGCCTTTTGTTTGTTTCAGTCATCAATCTTTGAATGTTTTAAAATCCTTTTGTGAGCTCATTAGCTTTGCTTTGAGGCGCTGAATTGCTTAAGCAAGCAAAAAACAAAATAAGACTTAAACAGTTTTGGGGAATAGCATTTTACTGTGGCTCATTGGGGCTAGTTATATTCTGTGCTTCTACTTTCTCCTAAACTCATTTCCCCTTGTTGCAATCGTCTTTTCCACTATGAATCCTTCAGGTCACTTGTATGATGATGGCGGATTCCAAAAGACTATTGCCATTTTCTTGCATCTGCTGGCTTTTCTGCATTTGAGAGTTTTTGAGGATGGGGGAGAGGGAAATTAGAACCAAGCCCAGCTTTTGAGACTGCTCTGATGAAATCATGCTTCTCTCTCATCCCAAGGAATCTCTTTAGTCATCTTCTTATGGACTGTAACACTGCCATAGCTTTTAGCATCATTACTCGGCTTCAGAGTCTCAAAACCAGCTGGCTGGGGTACAGCTGTAATTTCACCACTTATCCCCTTGCTTGTCTGTCTGGAGTGATCTTGCGCTGTCATTACTGCTGGTTTTAATCAGGCTGGAAATCCAAGACATTTAATGGTGAGCTGTGTAAGCGTCTCTAGAGACTCTTTTCTTTTATTAAATACAGCTTTTCTGCACATATAGGGCTGCTGAAAGGAGCTGGCTGAAAGCCCTGGCGAGTCAAGTCCTCTCTTTGCATACAGTACAGGCAGTGACAGTGTGGGTTTCACCCTTGATCCAGAGGCGTTGCCTTTCCCATGCTTGCCTCTTCATCTTCTTCTACGCAGTGTCCTAGACCCAGGAAGCCCCTTCCTAGCCCCATCTGTCCTAATTAAGTCCCTCTGGAAACTCAGTACTTCAAGGAGGCTTTATAATCTATGGCCATGTGTGATGGTTCTCAGGTCTGTGAGTCACCTTGTTACCCACTGCCTCCAGCATGAGGGAGTCTTGCTTGTCCTTTCAGCCACCCAAGCACTCTCCTCCAGGCTATGCCAGCCCTGTCTTTGCCTTACAGATTAACAAGAGGTGCTCCCCAGTCCCCGAGTCCTCTTGAAGCATTCCCCTGTAACACCCAGCACCTGACACTCTCTACTCTCGGAAATCCCACATCCTCTGCCCCCAATGAAGCAGTGTGCCCCCATTTTACCTTGAACCACGACTTCTATATAACATGCAGAGCTTCTAATGAAGCAAAAGAAGATTTATTTAAGAAAGAATGGGGATTCCACTAGAGACAAGAGAGCACGATGGACGCAACCTACAATACAAAATCATAAAATGCCCAATCGGGCCTATACTTATTAATGTTATCTTTTCTAGCTAGTAAAGTAGGTTTCCCTCCCTAAGTTCAGTGCTGCAGAGTTGGCTGGCTTCACAGGAACTACTGTTACATGACATCTTGTTGCGTGGGGGTGTTTTTCTTCTCAGTGACTCTGTGTTACATCGAATCGGTCTTTTGTCTTTATTCATAGACTGGGCGCGATCCCCTGTCTGTTACAATGGTCTTTTATACCTCCAAGTGGTTTTGATTGTGTGTGTCTGTGATGATTTTCCTTTGACTGCCTTGTGAGGGGCAATGGTAGCCAGTTGAGCCTTGGACTACATCACCGGCTGACCAGGGAGGAGTGGCAACTCCCTCCTGCGTGAACAGGTTGTCACCAAGTAATATTAAGGCTTGTCTACACCTACAGCACTGCAGCGGCACAGCTGCACTGATGCAGCACGTCTGGTGAAGACGCTCTATACTGAGGGAAGAGAACTCTCCCATCAGCATAATAAGACCACCTCCATGAGCAGCATAAGCTATGTTGGTAGGTGAAGCTCTCTCCCCAACATAGCACTGTCTACACCGGCACTTATGTCAGTGTAACTTATGTCGCTCAGGGCGGTGGTTTATTCACACCGGTGAATGACATAAGTTACGTCGACATAAGCTGTAGTGTAGACAGAGCCTTACTCTCTTGTTTATGCCCTTACGGTCTTTAAATCTTAAGACCGTAAGGGCATAAACTTCAATATAATTACATTATTCCTTAAATATCACCCATACACGAATCACGTCATAATTATGAACATTGATAAGTTGTAAGTTTTCAATAGTGACCTTACATGTTACCCTTTATGGACAAATACCGCTAAGCAACGGATTTGAGGTAGTGAGTTTGTCAGATGAAAATTGTTTGTAAAGAACAGGGGACTGTTAGCTAAGGGGCCTAAGTGTCACTCCATGTATTAAACAAAGCCCTGCCCAAAAGAGAGAAACACTCTCACTCTCTACCCACCTGACCCAGCTTAACCCTCAAAACACATGTATCACCAAACAATTGTAGCTCCTTGCTTCCACTTCTCCCTCTTCCTGAGCTGTCGTTTCCCCCTTCATCGTCTTGTCTTAACTGAAACAGCATTGCCAACCACAAAAGTCCCAAAATCACAAATCAGCCCGCCAAAAAATCAGGAGATTGCCCCCCAAATCATGGGATATATGTGTATATACACACTTATTTTTTTTTTATTTACGCTCCCTCTGCCCCTCTCCACAAGGTATGTTTGTGAGGCAATTACAGTACTGCCAACTCTCCCAAATTTGTAGCATTAAGGTGATTTAGCTCTCAATGGAGGTCCCAGTTTAGGTCAAATTACAAAGATCTGAATAAAATGCTGCCCTCATGATGTGGAGCTTCCAGCTTCTTTCCAAACTCCAACATGCCAATTAATTAATTTTATGTCTCCCATCTCCTAGCTCCACATCTGCCCATCCCCCAGCCCAGGAATTAATTATTGCCCTCCATCAATTCTGCTCCCCCAGCTCCACATCTGCCCCTTCCCCTCAATGCTCTTCTGCTCCTCCTGCAGGCTCTTCATCTCACCCTCATTCCAGGACTTGTGCTGTAGGAATGGAGGAGTTAGGAGCAGACTGGACTCACTTTTCACATGCAGGGGGGTGGGGGAAGGGTAGCAGAGCCACCCTGACTTCTGGGTTCTTTCTGCTCCCTTAGGTGAAAAAGGTTTTAGCTAATCCCTTTCTCTCCCCTGTACCCAAAAATTCCTCTGGCTCCTGAGGGGAGGGGAAGAGTTCTGCCTGCCTCCTGCAGAAGCCCTGGTTGGCTGCTTTTCCTCATGAGGTGGGAAAGTGGAGAAGGGAGCCAATAAGAGGGGGATTTCCCATCCAGCCATCTAGATACACCATAGCTGCAGGAGTAAGCACTGGGAAGGGGGGGTATATTCTATCTTTTTCTATTCTATATAGGTTCTTATATCTGGCTCATTGCTGAAGTATCTGAGCACCTTCCAGTAGTGCCTTAAGCAACTTCACTAATATCTGTCACATTTGTTCTCTCATCCTCTCCCAGGAAAGGGGGTGTTTAGTGCTTGTGGGGGGGTATTTGGAAGGAAGACGCCTCCAAGTGGTCTCTTTCCCTGTTCTTTGTTTAAAAAGCTTGGTGGTGGCAGCATACAGTTCAAGGACAAGGCAAAGTTTGTACCTTGGGGAATTTTTTAACTTAAGCTGGTAAGAATAAGCTTAGGGGTCTTTAATGCAGGTCTCCACATCTGTACCCTAGAGTTCAGAGTGGGGAAGGAACCTTGACATGGTGGGAGAGGTGGGATCATTTTGAACCAGTGATTATTTTGAACCAGCAGCACAGCAGGATTTTAAAAGGTTTTGTAAAAGGTGATTGCAGCTGCAGATTTTGTGTCTCTGTTATCCTTTGTTATGGAGCTGTCACACCTAGCTCTGTTCTGGAAACTTCTACCAGGATCCGGTCAGAGGTGATGGAACCGGACCCCATGCCAACGTCTGCAACAACAGTAGTGGATCCAGTCACAGAGACCCAGACAGAGCCAGTCCCAGAACCAGAACCAGTGGAACAACCAGCACCAGAACCATTGCCAGCACTGAATCCAGTACTTGCAACCCCAACACCAGAGGGCCCCACCGAACCTGCACCGGCAGAAGCAGATAACCCTACACAAGAGGCTCAGCCGGAGCCTGAAACCCAACATAGTGCACCAGCGGAGAGCGGTTCACAGTCAACAGAACCAGCCCCATCACCTGCATTTCTTCCAGAGGGACCAAACCCAGGTCCACAATCCAATGAGGAACTGATGTCTCCAGCATCAAGGGAACAGTTCCAGACCAAACAGGAAGCAGATGAAAGCCTCCAGAGAGCTTGGATGGTGGCACAGGGCAACCCACCGCCTCTCGGCTCTTCTAATCAATCCAAGTTTGTTGTAGAAAGAGGACTTTTATACAAGGAAACTCTTTCTGGTGGACACCAAGAAGACTGGCATCCTCAGAGACAGTTGGTAGTTCCAACTAAGTACTGGGTAATGCTCTTAAGCTTAGCCCATGATCATCCTAGTGGTCATGCTGGAGTGAACAGGACCAAAGACTGTTTGGGGAGGTCATTCCACTGGGAGAGAATGGGCAAGAATGTTTCTACCTATGTCCGGTCTTGTGAGGTATGCCAAAGAGTGGGAAAACCCCAAGACCAGGTCAAAGCCCCTCTACAGCCACTCCCCATCATAGAGGTTCGATTTCAGCAAGTAGCTGTGGATGTTCTGGGTCCTTTTCTGAAAAAGACACCCAGAGGAAAGCAGTACATACTGACTTTCATGGATTTTCCCACCCGATGGTCAGAAGCAGTAGCTCTAAGCAACACCAGGGCTAAAAGTGTGTGCCAGGCACTAACAGACATTTTTGGCAGAGTAGGTTGGCCCTCCGACATCCTTACAGATGGAGGAACTAATTTCCTGGCAGGAACTATGGAAAGCCTTTGGGAAGCTCATGGGGTAAATCACTTGGTTGCCACCCCTTGCCACCATAAAACAAATGGCCTGGTGGAGAAGTTTAATGGAACTTTGGAGGCCAGGATAAGTAAATTCGTAAATGAGCACTCCATTGATTGGGACCTAGTGTTGCAGCAGTTGCTCTTTGCCTACAGAGCTGTACCACATCCCAGTTTAGGGTTTTCACCATTTGAACTTGTATATGGCCGCGAGGTTAAGGGGCCATTACAGTTGGTGAAGCAGCAATGGGAGGGGTTTACACCTTCTCCAGGAACTAACATTCTGGACTTTGTAACCAACCTACAAAACACCCTCCAAACCTCTTTAGCGCTTGCTAAAGAAAATCTAAAAGAGCAAAAAGCCTAGTATGATAAACATGCCAGAGAGCGTTCCTTCAAAGTAGGGGACCAGGTCATGTCTTAAAGGCGCTCCAGGCCCATAAAATGGAAGCATCGCGGGAAGGGCCATTCACGGTCCAAGAGCGCCTGGGAGCTGTTAATTATCTCATAGCATTCTCCACCTCCAACTGAAAGCCTAAGGTGTACCATATTAATTCTCTAAAGCCCTTTTATTCCAGAGAATTAAAGGTTTGTCAGTTTACAGCCCAGGGAGGAGATGACGCTAAGTGGCCTGAAGGTGTCTACAAAGGGAAAAGTGCTGGTGGTGTGGAAGAGGTGAACCTCTCCATGACCCTTGGGCGTATGCAGTGACAGCAGATCAAGGAGCTGTGCACTAGCTATGCGCCGACATTCTCAGCCACTCCAGGACTGACTGAATGGGCATACCATGCCATTGATACAGGTAATGCTCACCCAATTAGAGCCCAACCTTACCAGGTGTCTCCTCAAGCTAAAACTGCTACAGAACGTGAGATCCAGGATATGCTACAGATGGGTGTAATCTGCCCCTCTGGCAGTGCATGGGCATCTCCAGTGGTTCTAGTTCCCAAACCAGATGGGGAGATATGTTTTTGCATGGACTACCGTAAGCTAAATGCTGAAACTAGCCCAGACAACTATCCAATGCCACACACAGGTGAACTATTGGAGAAACTGGGATGGGTCCAGTTCATCTCTACCTTGGACTTAACCAAGGGGTACTGGCAGGTACCGCTAGATGAATTCGCCAAGGAAAGGTCAGCCTTCATCACACATCGGGCTGTATGAATTTAATGTACTCCCTTTCGGGCTGCAGAATGCACCCTCCACCTTCCAAAAACTTGTAGATGGTCTCCTAGCAGGACTGGGAGAATATGCAGTCGTCTACCTTGATGATGTGGCCATATTTTCGGATTCCTTGGCAGAACTCCTGGAACATCTACAAAAAGTCCTTGAGCGCATAAGGGAGGCAGGACTAACAGTTAAGGCTAAGAAGTGTCAAATAGGCCTAAACAGAGTGACTTACCTTGGACACCAGGTGCGTCAAGGAACTATCAACCCCCTACAGGCCAAAGTGGATGCTATCCAAAAGTGGCCTGTCCCAAAGTCAAAGAAACAGGTCCAATCCTTCTTAGGCTTGGCTGGATATTACAGACGATTTGTACTGCAATACAGCCAAATTGCCACCCCACTGACAGACCTAACCAAAAAGAAACAGCCAAATGCAGTTCAGTGGACTGAAGAGTGTCAGAAGGCCTTTAACCAGCTTAAAGTGACACTCATGTCTGACCCTGTACTAAGGGCCCCGGACTTTGACAAACCGTTCCTAGTAACCACAGATGCATCTGAGTGTGGTGTGGGAGCAGTCTTAATGCAGGAAGGACCGAATCAAGAGTTCCATCCTGTCGTGTTTCTCAGCAATAAGCAGTCTGAGAGGGAAAGCCACTAGTCAGTCAGTGAAAGTGAATGTTACGCCATTGTCTACACTCTGGAAAAGCTACGCCCATACGTTTGGGGACAGCGTTTCCACCTGCAAACTGACCATGCTGCACTACAGTGGCTTCATACCACCAAGGGAAATAACAAAAAACGTATTCAGTGGAGTTTAGCTCTCCAAGATTTTGATTTCGACATATAACACATTTCAGGAGCATCTAACAAAGTAGCTGATGCACTCTCCCGTGAAAGTTTCCCAGAATCAACTGGTTAAAATCGTCCCTAAGGTGTGGAAAATATTGTTAGTTTTTATACAGTTAGTAGTATATTTAGAGGTGCATGTGTCTTATTAACTCTGTTTTCTCGTAGAGTTCCAGGAAGAAATCGCAGCCAGTGTTTCACCCTATCTGTGATTTGGGGTGTGTGTCATAAATATAAAGGAAAGGGTAACCACTTTCTGTATACAGTGCTATAAAATCCCTCCTGGCCAGAGGCAAAATTCTTTCACCTGTAAAGGGTTAGGAAGCTAAGGTAACCTTGCTGGCACCTGACCCAAAATGGCCAATGAGGGGACAAGATTCTTTCAGCTCTGGAGCGGGGTGTGTGTGGGGGGAACAAAGGGTTTGGTCTGTCTGTGTGATTCTTTTGCTGGGAACAGATCAGGAATGCAAGCCTTCCAACTCCTGTAAAGTTAGTAAGTAATCTAGCTAGAAAATGTGTTAGATTTTCTTTTGTTTAATGGCTTGTAAAATAAGCTGTGCTGGAGGGAATGTATATTCCTGTTTTTGTGTCTTTTTATAACTTAAGGTTTTGTCTAGAGGGTTTCTCTATGTTTTGAATCTGATTACCCTGTAAAGTATTTACCATCCTGATTTTACAGAGGTGATTCTTTTACCTTTTCTTTAAATAAAATTCTTCTTTTAAGAACCTGATTGATTTTTCTTTATTCTTAAGATCCAAGGGTTTGGGTCTGTGTTCACCTGTACCAATTGGTGAGGATATTATTTTCAAGCCTTCCCCAGGAAAGGGGGTGTAGTGCTTGGGGGGGGGGATATTTTGGGGGAAGATGTCTCCAAGTTGTCTCTTTCCCTGTTCTTTGTTTTAAATGCTTGGTGGTGGCAGCATATGGTTCAAGGACAAGGCAAAGTTTGTACCTTGGGGAAGTTTTTAACCTAAGCTGGTAAGAATAAGCTTAGGGGGTCTTTCATGCAGGTCCTCATATCGGTACTGTAGAGTTCAGAGTGGGGAAGGAACCTTGACAAGGGGTAACATGGGCCTGAATTGCTAATGATTTGGGGCAGTCATTCATCTCTTTTGTGCATCACCACTGCTTCATAGATGATTGTGTATGTTTAGCAGTAGCCTACTCTCTGCAGGCTCAGCCTGAAGAAGCAATAAGAGTTACAATCTCTGTGGAAAATGTAGATCTTCCAGCCATAACCACATGTAGCAATAGTGCTGGTGTTTTAAATTGGGGTGATGATATCTTGACAAGTGGTTTGGAGAAACACAACACAAGCACTAAAGGAGGCTTTAATAATATAATGAGATTTCTGGGGAATATCTTTATTTCTTCTGGTTTTATTCTTTCTGAGAATAATCAGACCATGACATAAGACTAAGTTTAAGAACCAAAAAGCTGAGTTGAAGAGAAAATAGTTTATAAAAAGTATTTTGAAAGATTGGAGAGCTTCCAGTTCATCTTGATTGGAAATGAATTATGTACAGTGATGCTGATGTGCCTTAGGTCTTTATAAACTATGCTACTTTGCACTTGAAGTACTATTTCAATCTGGGATCTGAAAGCACTTTGAGGATAACAGGAAAGGTAAATATTGTTGCCCTTCTGCTGAATGGTAGTAGATGTTGGAGGCTTGCAGATCAGCTTCCCAGTGGAGAAGATATCAGTGATGTGGAGTCTGCATATAGTCTAGACGTAACTTGTTTTATTCACCTGTATACAACAGTTCTGCAACAGCCGTGGTCAAACTGAATGAAGGCAATCTGTGTTTTTCTGTATCAGAGGGGTAGCAGTGTTAGTCTGTATCCACAAAAACAATGAGGAGTCCGGTGGCACCTTAAAGACTAACAGATTTATTTGGGCATAAGCTTCCATGGGTAAAAAAACACTTCTTCAGATAAAGCTTATGCCCAAATAAAAGCTGCTAATGACACCCCACAGCAAATGTCCCCAAAGTTGAACATTTTGTTGTACGCTAAGAAAAAGAACCTAAATGACTGTGTGTAGCAGCGCTGCCTGGTGACAGCTGTAATAACAATATTATTCTCTCCACTTATAGATGGGGAAATTAAGGGACAAAGCAAGTTAAAGACTTGCCCAAGGTCATACAGCAAGTTGGTGGTAGAGGCAGGTAGTGAATCCAGGACTCTTGGTTCTCAGCCTGGTGATCATTCCATCAGACCACACTGCCTGTCTCCTTTATATTGCTGAGACCCTGTCTGACGTTGTTAATCAGGCAAAACTCCCACTCCTACTAACCTAGGGCAAGTCTACACCACTGCTTAAATTGATCTAATTTATGTGGCTTGGGGTGTGAAAAAGATACCCTCTGAGCTATGCATGTTACAGTGACCTAAATGCTATCCACACCGCGCTATGTTGGTGGGAGATGCTCTCCTGCTGACATAGCTTCCGCCTCTCACAGAGGTGGAGTAACTATGCTGATGGGAGAGTGCTCTCCTGTCAGCATAGAGCGTCTTCACTAGATGATATAACGCTTCTCGTGTAGACCTGCCCTTAGTAAAAGCTGCAGTACCACGTCCTTAGTGTCCATGTTTTTCTATGTGTTTGGAATAAAGGCAACAAAGAGCCACAGGTAAGCTAGGAAAATATCTGCTTTATTAAGATGCTTAATTTTAACTGAGTTTCAATTCAAACTACATGAGTAGCCTGAGGCTGTATTTCACACTGGCCCTGAGAAACGCCAATTCTTCCCCCACAGCACATTCAATAACAAAACAGTTAACAAACGTAACATCACCAGAACAACTCTTACGGCCTAATCACTGATCCTGAGAATGAGACACTATCACCTAGTAATTTAGCTCAGATTAACCCTTTTGTGGGTGCCATAATACTATGTATATGTGTACCACAGCCCCTCTACTTGGTATGACCAGAACCACCCATGTGTGTCTCATAAGCCCTATACTACTAACAACTAGCAGAGATTCTCCTTTAGCTAAAGTAATAGTGGCCTGTGCTATTGAAACAGGAGGACCTGGGTTATCTCAGCTGTTGCTGTGAAGTGCTGAGAGGCTGTGGTGTGTAGTATAGTAACAATTAAGTTCTAACAAAAACAACGAGGAGTCCTTGTGGCACCTTAGAGACTAACAGATTTATTTGGGCATAAGTTTTTGTGGGCTAAAACCCACTTCATCAGATGCATGAAGTGAAAAATACAGTAGGCAGGTATATATATTACATGAAAAGATGGGAGTTACCTTACCAAGTGGGGGGTCAGTGCTAATGAGGCCAATTCTAACAGGGTAGATGTAGCCTATTCCCAATGGTTGACAAGAAGGTGTGAGTATCAACAGAAGGAGAAGTACTTTTTGTAGTGACCCAGCCACTCCCAGTCTTTATTCAGTCCTAATTTGATGGTGTCAAGTTTGCAAATTAATTCCAGTTCTGCAGTTTCTTGTTGAAGTCTGTTTCTGAACCTGTCTACTGTATTTTTCACTCCATGCATCTGATGAAGTGGATTTTAGCCCACGAAAGCTTATGCCCAAATAAATTTGTTAGTATCTAAGGACTCCTCATTGTTTTTGCTGATACAGACTAACACGGCTACCCCTCTCAATTAAGTTCTAGGTGATCATGGACTGGTGACACTATACAGTGCACTTTTACGCAGTAAAGAATTAAGGTCCAGGACTACATGATACCTCAGTTCCCACCATTAGCTTTAACAACATGCCAGTAGTTCTGTTGATATGGTCAGACTAAGCCAGGCCACACTGAGGGATTCTTCATTTTGAGACAAGATGAGGCCCTTTGTTGGAGTTCACTGTATCATGTAGCTGCCTTGGATGCATAGCATTTAGAGACAGAGGCTTAACAAAAGTCTGCCTGAGGACAATGAGATTGTGTGCTTCATTACTGTCTTTTGTATTTAAATGGCCAGTGGGGCAATTAACATAGGGCTCATTACACAAGAATTTCAATAGTTTTCTCTGCTTATTCATCATAATATTTCCTCTGAGAATACCAGAAGCTATGATTAAATACGAGAGTAATTCATGTAGTTTTTCTATTGATGTTTTCATCACCTTTTTTTAGGCGGGGGGGGGGGTTCAATTGTTTTTGACACTCCCTTTCTGTTGTACTTGTGGCAAATATGCACAGCCCTTTGCATGTGAATGTCTGCTCATTGACGTCTCGTGGCGGTTATTCCCTGCTGGCTGCACAAACAAGCCCAAATCAGAATGATCAGTGCAATAGCATTAATGATCTAGGTGGGTAATACTGTGTTATAAGAGCCACAGGACAATCCCTAGTAGGCTCAATGGACTATATGCTACAGTCACCCTGATCCTGCATTGTGTAGTGCGTGGGTAGAGTAGGCCACAGGGCTGCAGATAGGTGCAGCAGTCTGCCTTTGCACAGTGGGCCGCAGGAGTGAGGTCTAAGAAGTCTGTTAATCAGTGAGACCAAGTGGCAGAAGGACTGGTGAACAACACAGGAGATCTGGGGTATATCCTCACCTCTGGCACCGATCTGGAAGATTTTGGGTAACTCACTTCATGTCTTTGTGCCTCATTTTTCCCCACTTTTAAAACGGGGGTAATGATACTGACTTCCTTTGCCCTTGAAATCTGTGGATGAAAACTATGCAAACTAGGCATCATTAGTATCCTGCCATTTTGCAGGAATGTGTGTATATCTTCTGAGTACCACTGTTTGAGTAGAACAGGTAGGGGGAGAAACGGGGGGGGGAGGGGGGGGCAAAAAAAAGAACAAGAAAAAAAAAAGGAAATTTGCACAAATTTAAAAAGGCTTTTTGAAAATGCGAGGAGCTTGATGATCAAAAACAGGGAGGAAAGGTGAACAAATGTGCCAAAAGTTTTCTTAATATTTTATTTTGAATGCTGGAATTTCAAAATTTGACCAGTGCTATGTTTGAGGGACAGGATGAACACGCTGTCCTTTGACCACTCACCCTTGATTTTTAAGCTTGATTTTTAAGTCACAATGAGCTTTAGGGAAAATTTTTTGAAAGCTTTGGCTTTTAATGGGACTTAGGAGCCTAACTCACTTAGAGACTTGAAAATGTTAGCCTTTGCTTCCAAGTGCTGAATTCCTGCTTTGAAAATGTACAGGTCACTTGTGCTAAAATTCAGGAAACTACTGGGGTTTACAAACATAAAAAAATCCCTTCCCTCCCCCACAAAACCACCCCATCATCTGAGCATTCACAATGGAATATAGGAGGACTATAAGAATACCATAAATACCACAGGAGCAAAATTTGCCCATTTGCTGATGAATACGGTAGCAAATCTGTTTTCTCATGATTTGATTAGCTCTATTGCTGATATTTGCTGCTTATTCATACAGTAGATGAAGAGAAGGTCTGGACATCCACAGTTCAGACCTGGAGGAGGAACCATTTGAGAAGATAATTTTGCCTGTGTTCATTCTATCATATTGCTAGCGGAGGAAGCTAATTCCACCTAATTGTGCTAAATGCCTGGTGATTTGGAGATGGGAACCTAATTATCTTCATCAAATTGATTTCATTTTGGTTACTGCACAGCTATTAGTGGAATGACAATAAATTTTGGTCTCTTTGATCAGGACTGGAGTTTAACCAACATTCCTAAAGTCATTAATGTTTTATGCCTCCCCCAGGCTAATGATTTGATTACAGTGCAAATGTACTGTAGCCAAACACTTCATCTATACATTATAGGTGATGGATAGTGGATGACAAAAAAACAGGTTGCAACTAGAGACAACGGCTTGCAATCCTGTGAAATCACGATAGTCCTTGGAATTCAGGGAGAGGACATATATTTAGAGGCTTTATTTTGACTGCACACTGGCCATGTAAGATTTGCAGCATCCAGGTGAGTCAAGTCCAGAAGCTCTATCAGCTTGGTCATTTCCTTTTGGCTCACCTAGGAGAGCTGTAGCTTATGGGCGGGGGGTCATGGTTCATGCCATGCATATGATGCACAGTGAGTCTGACTGCATGATTCCTTTGGTTTAACCCTGTCCTGTCAGATGGCCATGATTTCACAAAGGCACCAACAATCTGTTCAATGAGTTGTGTCAAAATGTGATGGGAAGTAACAAAGCTTATACTGAGAAGGATTTCAGATGACTGTGTGCAAAAAATGGGCCTGGAGGGGTTTTTGCATGCAAAGCTGCCTGGGTACAAGTGGAAGCACATAAAAATCAGGCCTATAATGACCAGCATTACAAATGGCTACTGTTGAAATATTCCTCCATACAATGTACCATCATTGTCATCTATCTCTATTTATTACCTGCAATGCTGGTGATGTCCAAGTAATCATGCCTCTTTAAATACCATAATATGATTGATACATTTCAGCCTGTACCTCCGGGGAGGAAGAATTCTACATAATGATTACACTCTGTAGGGAAGAAAGACGGTCTAGGTGAATATCAAATGAATGTTCTTCAATTTTTTTTGCCCATCACAGTTGTTGGTTGCTGTTACTTGTAATGTTCTTGCTTGCTTGCGTGTCATCTCTTCACCTAAGACATAAACGAGTCAGAGAGAGGAAGGTTGGTCCAGTTGTTGGCACACACAGAGTTGGGAGACTTGGGATCAATGAACTGCTCTGACACATACATCCTGTGTGACCTTTGATAAGTCACTAAGTGCGAGGGAGCACAGGTCTCAAACCTCGGTCAGCATGGGAGGTGGGTATAATGGGCTAGGGGAGGCTAATTCTCCCTTCTCATAGAAGTTCAGGGTTGGAAGAGACCTCAGGAGCTCATCTAGTCCAATCCCCCTGCTCAAAGCAGGACCAACCCCAATTAAGCCAAGCCCTGACTCCTCCCATGCTCTGCCCTCTCCCCCAAGCCAATGGGAGCTCAGTTCCAGTCAGAGGCCAGCGGCCCAGCACTGGGGCTGATGTGGGGTCCGGTGGCCCAGTGCTGAGGCCAGCGCTTGGGGTGGCTGGCAGCCTGGTGCTGGGGCTGGTGCTGACGGCAGCTGGTGGCCCGGGTTGGTTTGGACGGGGCTCCTCTGGCCATGGGGATTGAGGGGGAGGGAGGCGCTCAGGGCATCTGTCTTTAACACTCAGATGCCCAACTCCCAATTGGGTCAATACCCCAAATAAATCCACCAACTGATGTGCCAAGACTACTTCTGCCCCTGCTTTCCCTGCCAGTTTGGGACTCC
Organism: Natator depressus; assembly: GCF_965152275.1. NCBI lineage: Eukaryota > Metazoa > Chordata > Testudines > Cheloniidae > Natator > Natator depressus. The sequence goes on along the minus strand of NC_134235.1, from coordinate 241,151,791 downwards.
AGCACCCTGTCTTGCTGGGCCAGATATGCCAGTCTGCTCCAACACAGACCCAGGATCTGAACCACGTGCCCCAAAGCTGCAGACTTAACTGAAAGCAGCTTAAGGAAAGTTCCTGTCTTTAACACTCAGATGCCCAACTCCCAATGGGGTCTAAACCCAAATAAATCGGTTTTACCCTGTATAAAGCTTATACAGAATAAACTCATAAATTGTTCACCCTCTATAACACTGATAGAGAGAGATGCCCAGCTGTTTGCCCCCCCCAGGTATTGATACATACTCTGGGTTAATTAATAAGTAAAAAGTGATTTTATTAAATACAGAAAGTAGGATTTAAGTAGTTCCAAGTAGTAACAGACAGAACAAAGTAAATTACCAAGCAAAATAAAATAAAACATGCAAGTCTAAGTCTAGTACAGTAATAAAACTGAATACAGATAAAACCTCACCAGTTCCAGTAAGCTTCCTTTTACAGACTAGTCTCCTTCTAGTCTGGGTCCAGCAATCACTCACACCCCCTGTAGTTACTGTTCTTTGTTCCAGTTTCTTTCAGGTATCCTTGGGGGTGGAGAGGCTCTCTCTTTAGCCAGCTGAAGACAAAATGGAGGGGTCTCCCAGGGGTTTAACTAGACTTTCTCTTGTGGGTGAAGATCCCCTCCTCTCCCCTGAGCAAAGTCCAGCTCCAAGATGGAGTTTTGGAGTCACATGGGCAAGTCACATGTCCATGCATGGCTCAGTTTTTTACAGGTAGCAGCCATGGGTCACATGCTACCTTGAACGTCCTCAAGTAGACTTCCTTTGTGAATTGGAGCATTCCAAGATCTATTGTCCTCTAAGTGCTTCTTGATTTGCGCATTCCTTTCTCAAGAAGCTGACCAAATGCTTTACAAAGGTTACTTAAAAATCAAGCCAGTACACAGCCAATATTCATAACTTTGACTAGAAAAATGATACATGCATACAATTAGGATGAATAGATTCAGTAGATCATAACCGTTACAGAGAAATGTTACGTGGCATATGTAGCATAAAACATTTTAGTTATGTCATATATACATTTAGAAGCATATTTCCATAAAGCCTTATGGGGGGCACCATCACAGAGACATCTTGCCTCTTCAGTTGGCTCAGACTCACTATTTAAGCCAGAAGAAGGCACAGGACATTGTCTGAGCAACTGGGTGAATTCATGGCTGGTTGCTATATCAGACCCTGCCTTCTCACCTGACTCCTGAGCCCTGCCTTGTTCCTGATTCCTACCATGGGCAGTGGGTATAATAGGCCTGGGGAGGCCGGACCCCCAGTTGTGGGGTTTTTGGGGGAAGTTTTTGATTTATTATGCCCATGCAGGTTCCGGCATGGCTGAGGAGGCAGTATATGCTATTCAGCTTCCTGGATTCATCAATAATCTCCCTGGACTCCAGGGAGATTACTGATGAACCCAGGAAGCTGTGTAGCAAACACTGTCTCCTCAGCCACCCCGGAACCTGCATGGGGCATAGCAAAAGTTTCTTTTGGATCAGAGAGATGCTTTTCCCCAGGGAGCTTGGGGTCTGGGAAGGGTAGGCATGGAGTGGCTGCAGCTGGCCGAGGACTCCTTGGGCAGGTGTATGTGGGTGCTTCAGACTCCTCTAGGCAGGGGTGTGTGTCTCAGGGCTCTGGCCATGGGGAGGACAGGGGGTCATGGGGCTCCGGCTGTGGGGAGGCAGGGGGTCTTGGGAATCTGACCATGGTGGGGGAGGGACGCAGGCAGAAGGGGCAGAGCCGGGGCTAGCCTCCCCGAAGTGGGGGTCCACCCGCCCCCATGATTCCTACTCTCCTGTCCTACTCTAGATCCCTGCTGCCATGCTCCTGGCTACTGACTCTGACTCCAACCCCTTTGTTTGATTCCTGGCTTTGAGTCTGACTCTGACTTCGAACTCTGGTTCCTGTCTCCTGATCACCACTGCTCTGACCACTTGGTCTGACCACCTAATTCCTGGTCTACAACACTAAAGTACAAATTCTTAAAGATATTTAAGTGCCTAACTCCCATGGATGTCATAAAAACTAGGTGCCTAAATGCCTTTGAGGAACTGGGCGAGGAACTGGGCTTAGTCTTTCAGTGCCTCTGTTCAGTGCCATCAGGGGGGATGTTATGATGATAAATACATTAGATATTGTGAAGTGCTCAGATATGATAGTAATGGGGTGATATATTTACTTTTGAGATTAAGACAGGGAGTCAGTATTACTAGAATTATGACCAGCATCTAAAAAAATTGCATCACAGCTGACAGTAGGCATTTTTCAAGCGCTAACTCCTTATACATTGAGATAAACAGTACTCCACATTATTTGTGATAGCACCACCTAATGACTGAAGGTCCAATACTTTTATTTTATTTTATAGAAGGAGAGGAAGACTGAGAAATGTATGCCCCACCTCTAATATGTTAATCCCTCCCCAGTACAAATATAGTCAGAATATCTGATCTGCGGAAGCTGACACACACTATGGCTCCCAAACTGCCAGTCATTGTGCATGCAGCCAGTGGGGAACTGCATAAGCATAACTTACTGAAGGAGCAGAGCCCTTATGCATGCTTCCCTAAAGGAATACGGATATTTAGAGAACTCTTAGTGTCAGAAAGAAAGACAAAGCAGAAGCTGAATCAGCTGCTTGAAGTCAAAGGTGTATGGTAAGCTTCTTGCCAGTGTAAAAATCCACTTGCTCAGAGAGTTACTTTTTTGACACTGTCCAGGAAAATTTTTACAGTGCACAAGACATAGCACTGTAGTGAGCAAAAGGTGAGGACCGTGAAGGTGAAGGAGGTGATGATCAGCTTCCAGGAACAGCTGGCAATTAATTTCAGCAATTGCGATTTTCACACGCTGGCATGTATACACAGATCACATCATCTTGAAGTCTGGTCTTGTCTCTGCACACTGATTGGAATTCCCAGCATTGATGCTTTAAAGTGTGTTAAATTCCATCTGACATTTTCCCTTATTTTGAGACATGATGATGTGGTGCTTTAAAAATAATATAAAAAAAGGGCAGTGTAACTGTTTGCAGCTCAAGCATTTATAACAAATTATGGTTTTCTTAAAATGCTAAAGTATTCCACGCTCTTCTGTGAAAAATGATTATTCAGAGACTAATACAGAAGGATGGTCTTGGGAAAGAAGTGTGTAGTCCTAGAAGATAGAAGCAGATAAGCTAGCAATTTCAGAGTGAACTTCAGTGATGTAAAATAAATTCAGAGAATCATGCAAATAGAGCTGGAAAAGACCTGCTAGATTTTTCTAGAACATAAGGCCAGCCTTACTGGGTCGGACGAACGGTCCAACTGGTCCAGTATCCTCTCTTCGACAATGACCAATGCCAGATACTCCAGAGGGAATGAAAAGAACAGGGCAATTATCGAGTGATCTGTCCTTGGTCGTCCATACCCAGCTTCTGGCAGTTAGAGCCTTAGGACACCCAGAGCATGGGGTTGCATCCTTGACCAGCTTGGCTAATAGCCATTGATGGACCTATCTTCCATAAATTCATCTAATTCTTGTTTGAACCCAGTTATACTTTTGACCTTCACAACATTCCTTGGCAACAAGTTCCACAGCTTGATTGTGTGACAAAGTACTTCCTTTTGTTTTTTTAAACCTGCTGCTTATTAATATCTTTGGGTGACCCCTGGTTTTTGTGTTATGTGAAGGGGTAAATAACATTTCCGTATTCACTTTATCCACACTATTCATGATTTTATAGACCTCTGTCATATCCCTCCTTAGTCGGCTCTTTTCCAAGGTTCGCAGTCCCAGTTTCCTCATATGGAAGCTGATCCATCTTCTAATCATATTTGTTGAACTTCTCTATACCTTTTACAATTCTGATATATCTTTTTTCTAAAGGGGTGACCAGAACTCCATGCAGTATTCAAAGTGTGGGCAGACTATGGATTTATATATAGTGGCGTTATGATTCTGTTTGCTTTTTTGACTGCTGCTGCACATTGAGCGGATGTTTTCAGAGAACTATCCACCATGACTCCAAGATCTCTTTCTTGAGTGGTAACAGCTAATTTAAACCCCATCATTTTGTATGCATAGTTGGGATTATGTTTTCCAGTGTGCATTACTTTTCACTTACCAACACTGAATTTCATCTGCCATTTTCTTGCCCACTCACCCAATTTTGTGAGCTCCCTTTGTGACTCTTTGCAGTCAGCTTTTGACTTAAATATCTTGAGTAGTTTTATATCTTCTGCAAATTTTGCCACCTCACTGTTTACCCCTTTTTCTGTATCATTTATGAATATGCTGAACAGCACTGGTCCCAGTTCACAGACCTGGGAGGAGGATCACTACTATTTACCTCTTTTCATTCTGAAAACTGACCATTTATTCCTACCCTTTGTTTTCTGTCTTTTTACTGGTTACTGATCCATAAGGGGACCTTCCCTCTTATCCCATGACTGCTTACTTTGCTTCAGTGTCTTTGGTGAGGGACCTCGTCAAAGGCTTTCTGAAAGTCCAAGTACGCAATAGCCACTAGATCACCCTTGTCCACATGTTTGTTGACTCCCCTCAAAGAATTCTAATAGATTGTTGAGGCAAAAGCCTTTACAAAAGCCATGTTGACTCTTCCCCAACAAATCATATTCATCTATGTGTCTGATAATTCTGTACTTTACTATAGTTTCAACCAATTTGCCTGGTACTCAAGTTAGGCTCACTGTCTTGTAATTGCCAGGATGGCTTCTGGAGCCTTTTTAAAAAATTGGTGTCACATTAGTTATCCTCCAGTCATCTTACACAGAAGCTGATTTAAGCGATAGGTTACATACCACAACTAGTCGTTCTGCAAGTTCATATTTGAGTGAATACCAGCTGGGCCTGGTGACTTATTACTGTTTAATTTATCAATTTGTTCCAATACCACTCTATTGAAACCACAATCTGGGACGGTTCCTCAGTTTTGTCACCTAAAACAAATGGCTCAGGTTTGGGAATCTCCCCCACATCCTCTGCAGTGAAGACCAATCAAAGAATTCATTTAGCTTCTCCATAATGGCCTTATCTTCCTTGAGTGCTCCTTTAACACCTTGATCGTTCAGAGACCCCACTGATTGGCAGGCTTCCTGCTTCTGATGTACTTAACATTTTTTTCTGCTGTTAGTTTTTGTGTCTTTTGCTAGTTGCTCTTCAAAGTCTTTTTTGGCCTGCCTAATTATACTTTTACACTTGACTTGTTAGAGTTTATGATCCTTTCTATTTTCCTCAGTAGGATTTGACTTCCAAGTTTTAAAGGATGCCTTTTTGCCTCCAACCGCTTCTTTTACTCTGTTTAGCCATGGGGGCACTTTCTTGGTCCTCTTACTATGTTTTTAAATTTGGGATATACCTTTAATTTGAGCCTCTATTATGATGGTTTTTAAAAAGTTTCCAGGTAGCATGAAGGCATTTCACTCTTGCAGCTGTACCTTTTAATTTCCTTTTAAATAGCTTCCTCATTTTTGTGTAGTTCCTCTTCCTGAAGTTAAACGCTACTGTGGTGGGCTTCTTTGATATTTTTCCTCCCACAAGGATGTTCTATTCACCCCTTAGATCAGATCTTATGCTCCACTTAGGCCTAAATCAAGAATCGTCTCTTCTCTTGTGGGTTCCATGACTAGCTGCTCCAAGAAGCAGTCATTAATGATGTTTATTAACAGTTAATGGTGTCCATTAACAGATAATACTTAATCCATTTTAAGTGCCAAAAAGTTTTCTATCTCTAATTAATCTGGCATTTACAGTACACAGTGTTTGTATGCATTGATGTCAAAGGTGGTAAACTTTAGCTGGAGAAAAAAGAGGCTCATACAAATTGCCTGCGGTCATATAAGAAGTGTGTGGAAGTATCAGATTAGAACACAGGACTCCTGACTCCCTTTCTTTAGTTACAAGACTATCCACCCTTCCTCTCAATTTATATAGTTCAGCATAATGAAAAACAGCATATAGGAAGTAGACAGCAAACTATGCCAAGAGATCAAAGCCCTGTACCGAGCAGAAATATTTCAAACAACCATATTCACAAATAAACCCAATTCTCCTATTGACAGGAACGTATTAGATGCAACTGTTTATACCTCAGCACATATCAGAAGACATCACTGAGCAATAATTCTGCTAAAATAGCCAGATTGAAATCCCATTCTGATACATGAATAAAGGAAACAATTTCTATCTCTGTTAATGTGCCTGAGATGAATACTTTACAGGCTGCTGATGGGCTGTGACGTGTCTATTTCCAGCTCCTCCTGAGGTGTTAGCATCTTTCATTCTGCAAATGGTCCTCGCTCTCATCACAGGAGGTATTTAGACTTATGAAGAAGCTTTTTCAAGTAAGGAAGATCATGCAACAGGGAATAGTGAAGTTATTGGGAGCTATCTGTATGCCTCAGCCAAGTAGTGAGGTGTGAGAAATAAGAAAATCTCACAATTGCAGACCCTATCATGTATTTCCCTAGTTTTATAGGTAGTTTCTTTTCTTACTAATTCGGAGGGTTGAGAGAGCAGCATGGTCTGAACACAGACATCAGTCTCAGGAAGTCTTGGGTTCTTATCCCATCCCTGACAATGGTGGCCTTGGACACATCACTGAGCTGCTGTAAAATGGGGGCAGTGGAGCACATGGTAGTTAATTAGTTAATGTTGGTAAAATGCTAAGTCCCAGATTCAGTTAACCATGTTCTTAAGTACTTTGCTGAAGAGGGATGGGCTGCTCACTGCCTAAAGATACCTATCAATCTATAGTGTAAAACAACTCCCATTTAAAATATTCGTTCATTTAAATCAATTTAAAATAAACAAAACATTGGCTAGCAATGGCTGCGTGGCCTTTGATGTCTTTACTGCTCCAGGGTAAAATTCTGTTCTCAGAGCTGCACGCAGAGTTTGACTCTGCTAGTTTGCTTCCCTTTCAGGTGCAGAGGACCCCATGGACATGTAGGGAGAGCAGGAAATCAGAGTTGTGCTCTGCCCTGCAGATCTCCAGGCAGAAATTTGCCCTGAAATCTGCAGCTTCATCATAGCCCCAGCCACTCATTGTCTCCTAAGCGCAAAGCCTTTTGAAGTAGCCACAGCTCAGATTGAACAGCCCAAAGAGAAAGAGGCAGCAATTTGCAACCATCCATTTGTATTCTAGTCACAGATCAGGAGTGTTGCTTGTCAGCTATATTGGGTTTTAAAACACCACAACCGTAAGCCTATAATTTCTTTCTTTCAGGGCAGCTTCAGCTACAGCCATGGCCGTTTTACTGGCTCAGGCTCATGCTGCCAATTTTAGGGAAGATGTTAAAGGTCTGAGGTGGCTAAGGCATGCAGATTTTAAAGACCAATAGGTCTGACCTGCTTTAACCCTTGTAGGAATAATAGCCATTCATTGCCCTGACATAGTACCTTTCATCTGAGGCTCTCTAAGAGCTCTACATATGTTAACCGAAGACTCACCTCATCTCTGTAGGGTATTTATTATGGCCATTTTACAGATAGGTACAATTATGCATGAAGGGCCAGCTTAAGGCTGCAGCTATATAGGCCCATGCTTAGGGCCCTAGTTCCTAGAGTCATGTGAATACATCAAAATATTTTTCGTTAAAAAACAAAGAACATTTCTAGTTCTCATGATCATGAAGAAAAGCTTGAAAAAGCAACCGGAGCGTAGCCTGTGCAGTGATGTCTGCCTGAATCTGCAGAGATCCTGAAGCAATAAGCCTGAGGGAGAAGAACTGTCCCATGCATCCCAGTGAGGTGTTACTTGTGCCCTAACTGATTAGGAGCTTCTGGAATGAATCACTGTGACACTCTGTACCTCAGAATAGCACTCTGGGACTCCCATATTCACCCCGGTGCTATGGTTATGGTATGTGTTTGTACAGTGCATGCCTTGTGAGGTATCATTTTAAGTCTTGATCTGTTGAACATGAATATCCTGTTGCATTGTATGTACCCCTTGCTGCTGCCCCTCTTGGCAGGGAGAGGGTGCCACTGCACCAGCTGGCCTTTCTGGGACGGAATGGGACCTCCTCTGTCACATGTCCCGGTGGGGCCAGGAATATGAGGGTAGGGATCAGGGGGCATGTCATTGCATTCCTAGGGCCCCGTATTGTCTTACTCTGGCTTTGGGGACATGATTTGCCACTAGTCACATAGTGAGCAAATAACAGCCAAATCAGTCATAGTATCCGAGGGTCTGATTGATCATTGTCCTGGACCTTGTGCACTCACTCCTGGCAATGAGTGTGCAAAGAGCTGCCATTCTGATTTGGTAGCATTTTACACCCAGTGACTTTGCACTTGTGCAAATGACTATGCAACACACAGGACCATGGTGAATTGAACCCAAGGATTTCTGAGGCCTGCTCCCCCGCTCTTGCTACAAGCCAGCACTACCTCTCTGACTGACAGTTGCATAGACTAGAACCTATGTTAGCCAGTTCCAGGCATGTCTAGTTTACAGATTCCCATAACACCTCATACTCAGTAGGGGTTGAAAGGCAGCTTGATGTGATAGGATTTTATGAGGGCACTGTCTGCTTCACAAGGTAGTGAGGAAATACGTTGTGCCTGGAGTCCAGTCTTGGGGAATGGGTCTGTTTTGGAGCAGAACAAGAACTGGAGATTTTCACTGCAAAGATGTTTCACTGTAGTATTTTCATGTTACACCTTTGAATCTGAAGTGATAGTGCAGTTAAGGCTGTACAACCCTAGGAGCCTGGCAGTGTGTCTAAACTGGAACAGCTCCCTGCAGGGTTTAGATGCTTCATTGATAGAAGAAACAGAGAAAGCTGTAGGAACCAGGACTGCTGCAGAGCTACTAAGCTTTGCAAGACCAGGGAGCCACCAGGACAAGGGAGCCTGGAGTTTTTTATAAGCAGCCCAGGTGTCCCCTCTTCCGTGGCTGGAGCTGATAAGTCTCCCTCTGGGAAATGGCAGCTATGAGTATTGAGAAAAAAAAATCACTAATACCCAATGAAACAGTGTTGCAGGAGTTCAGGAGCTATTGTAAATCTCCTTGGTAGGAGGTGAGGGGAACTGCTGCATTTTAGCTGTGTTTTCTGTTTTGGTTATTGTTCCTCAACCAATTGTTTTACATTTGTCTGTGTTAAGCAGCAGCTATATGGCAATTCCAGCAGAGGCTCCTAAAAAAGAACCTAATGCTCCGGAGTGTGTGATCAAGCACTACGTGAGCACTTCTCATTGTGACACTGAAGAGCTCTTGCTGTTGGCCTTAATCTTGCAGCTCTCTGCTAGGGAAATTTGGGACAATTTATTGTAAGGGCTGCTGTTGAGATGAATGTTTGGATACAGTAGAGATCTTTTAAAATGAGAGGGTGTGGCTCAAACAGAAGTGACGGGTCTGTTGCAGGACTTATGGGGTGAAGTTCTTTGGAGTCAGAATAGATTATCATAGTGGTCCCTTTGGGCCCTGACGTGTATGAATCTCTTGCATTAGTAACTGAACGACTCTTATTGCACTAATTTAAAATAGCCAGACGCTAAGACAACAAAAAGTGACTTGAAGTTTGAAGCATGTGTAAACGCTGGCACCCCGGCCAAATCCCATAAGCACCAAAAAGCGTCACCATCCTAATGTTATTTCACAGATTAATCTTTACCCTAGAGATGATATTAGGCTGCTCTGATGCTTAGTGGTACAGTTTGAAATTGTGAGACATTCTGTGAAAATGCAAATATGACGAAGTAAACAATCTTTTTCATGAAGCCTAAACAAATGTCATGAGTTGGATTCTGCTCTGTTACAGTTGGGGTGACTGCTCTAGGGGGGGCTATCCACATAAGGTCAAACTCTGCTCTGTTACCTCTGTGGTTGCACAGAACGGCATTTGACTTATGTGTTTCGCCCCCTCCAGAGCAGTGCGCTGGAATTTTTCTATTTTCCTGCCACACTGGAATATGTAGAGACCGGTTACTATCCCAGAGTAAAGTAGGGGGTGAACATTTCAGTGTCAGCAATAAGTAGACTATTTGGAAACCCGAAAATAATTAAATAAATACCTTACTAAAAAGTGTCTGAATTGTTGCAGCATATACCTCAAGTAACAGTAAAGGGCTCTTCAAACAGATTCACTGTTAATAGAGAGTTAAAGAGTTGTTGGTTCAGCTAAGGAAAAAATAGTGCTGACCCACAGTAATAAAATTCAAATGCCAAGGCTAATGTGGTAGATAGTTGTTTTGCCTCTGGCAACACGGACTCCACCTCTATTTTCCTGAGTCAGTGCAGCTGCATCAGGGCCAAGAATGGCTTGTCGTGCAAGAGCTATGGGTTCAAGTGAAATGATGTCTCTCAGTTATAAAGGTGAAAGTGCATCAGCTGAAAGCAGATCAGCTGTGCAGTGTAGAATCACTAAGGCTTCTGTTATTGTAAGGAAAAAAAATCCTTGCAGCCATCAGCACTTGAAGCCCTCCTGTCGACGTAGTTTTATCTGCACCGGGGGTTAGGTAGGTACAACTGCGTCACGCAGGGGTACGGATTCTTCGCATGCCTGAGCGATGTAGTTATACTGGTGTAAGTTTGTAGTGTAGACCTGGCCCCCGTTACAGCAAGTAGCACTGGCTGAGCCTCAGCTCCAGCCAGAGCTGCCAACTCTGTGGGTGCTCTGGGGCTGAAGCACCTATGGAAAAAGCCCAGCCATGTGCCCATCAGCTGGTCAGCAGAGGGTGGGAGGCACTGGGGAAAGGGGTGGAGCGGGGGCAGGTAGAGGCAGAGCGAGCATTGGGCACTGGTGAAGGGGGCGGAGCAGGGGCAGGAAGGGGTGGAGCAGGGGAAGGAAGGGGCGGAGTGAGGGGCGGGGCCTCAAGGCAGAGCACCCACCCAGAAAAATGAAAGTCGGCACTTGTGGCTCCAGCCCTTCAGTTTTGACCACTATTCACATTATTTATAAGCTTGTGTCTCTGGCTGTTTTGGCCACTCTGGGTATAATAAATGTATCTATTTACATGGGGCTCCTCACCATAACATCCAAGCACCCTCTTTGGGCCAGGGGACGGGGCGGGGAAGGGTGCTAGATTATTACAGATTCAAAGGACATTTGTTCTGGTGAAAAGGCTAAACTCTCAAGAATGTGACCATTTTCTCATAGGGAATAGACCAGGTTTTAAATGGCCTAATGGAAGTAATTCAGTCTTGAGCTGATAAAATAGAACATAAACTACACCAGCGAGGGATGAAATTACCCGGAAAGCCAGACTGGACAGACTATTTGAGCAGAACAATTTCACTGACGAAAAGCCAGTGATTATTAATCCTCTTTCTCCAAGGCCACATTATTTAGCTCATAACCCTTGGAGTTGTGTGTGTGCACGTGTGGATTGCAGGTGTTTTGTGGGGTTTCAGCAGAAACGCTGTTGGCCCTTTAAGGGAGCTGACTTTTCATCTGGCTTTCCATCTGAACTAGTGTATCCATGCTCAAATTGAAACCAACCAAAGTAATCAGGGTTAAGGGCTTCAAAGTAGACACAGAAGTAATGAATCAAAAGGTTTAAAAAGCTCTTACACTGCCATTTCATTCTTCAACACACAAGCATGCCTATCAAGACTTAACCGGAGCAGAAGGACTTATTTATTTTATTTGAGAAACAGGCACTTCACTGAAGCCCTCTATTAAGACAATATATCAAATTACTCATGTTTTATGTTGTTATTTTCCCCCAAGTTACAGTTGGAAAAAACTTCAGCCGTGCTTGAGAACACGGTGGTGCATGCCTGTCATGCTTTAGCTGCCATGCTAGTATTTCTCCTTTCAACTTAATGAGATTAACCCCAGACTCAGGGATTGCTTTGCAGTTGTTTTCAGCAGCCAAGTCATGTCACTGCAGCTGCCATGGATGGGTACAAATAGCTACATTAGTATGGAAAATAGGTTGGAACCTGCCTACAATGAACATGTTTGGAGCAAAACGGCCTAGAGTGGGATAAGGGGGAAAAACATGGTGGGTGCTGAACACCTCCGGCAGCCCTCCTATCAGCTCCCCTCCCACTCCTCCCCAGTGCCTCCCGCCTGCCTGTGGGCCCCACAGATCAGTGCCTCCCCCTCCCTCCCAGCGCCTCCTGCCCGCTGCAAACAGCTGTTTTGCAGCGTGCAGGAGGCTGGGAGGCAGCAGGGAGGAGCGGGGATGTGGCGCAATCAGGGGAGGGGGCCGAACTGGGCGGGAAAAAGGCAGGGTGAGCCTTGAGGGAAGGGGTGTTGTGGGGGCAGGGCCTGACGCAGAGCCGGGGGTCAAGCACCCCCCGGCGCTTTGGAAAGTCTGTAATGGGAATTACAGTTACATCTGAGGTAAGCAGGACAAACAAGTTAACAGGAAGATAAGAAAGCAGCTTATGGGAGGACAAGCAGCAGGGGAGAAGACCTTTATCTGGGAGTACATGAGAACGGCCACACTGGGTCAGACTAATGGTCCATCTAGCCCAGTATTCTGTCTTCCAACAGTGGCCAGTGCCAGGTGCTCCAGAGGGAATGAGCAGAACAGGTAACCATCAAGTGATCCATCCCTTGTCATCCACTCCCAGCTTCTGTCAAACAGAGGATAGGGACACTTCAGAGCATGGTTTTGCATCCCTGCCCATCCTGGCTAATAGCCATTGATGGACCTATCCCCCATGAACCTATTTAGTTCTTTTTAGAACTCTGTTATAGTCTCAGCCTTCACAGCATCCTCTGGCAAAGAGTTCCACAGGTTGACGTAGTGTTGTGTGAAAAAAATACTTCCTTTCGTTTGTTTTAAACCTGCTGCCTGTTAATTTCATGTGGTGACCCCTAGTTCGTGTGTTATGAGGAGTAAATGACACTTCCTTATTTACTTCCTCCACACCAGTCATGATTTTATAGACCTCGGTCCTATCCCCCCTTAGCTGTCTCTTTTCCAAGCTCAAAAGCCCCAGTCTTACTAATCTCTCCTCATATAGAAGCTGTTCCTTACCCATCATAATTTTTATTGCCCTTTTCTGTACCTTTTCCAATTCCAGTATATCTTTTTTGAGACCAGGGTGACCAGATCTGCGTGCAGTATTCAAAAGGATACATTTCAAAGGTTTACTGGACTGTAAGGAGGGGGGGGAAAAAGAACTTTGGTGGTCCATCCATGAGGGAGCAGAAAGGACAGCACTTTGCATCAATGAAAGCTGGATCCTGGCCCTGGGAGCTGGTGACACTGAGAGGTTGCTTTAGGAAAGACAAAGATTTTAGCCTGCTAAAGTTATGTTTAGTCTCTTAGAAGCATTTTATATTTTTGTTTTGATTCCAGTATCTAGTTTAATATCACTTAAATCGTTATCTTTGTGAATAAATGCCGCTTTCTTTTATCATAAGTAGAGCTCAATCCTGAAATATTGAGCCAAGTGTGAATTCTTAGTTAAATCAAACAAGCTGGTGTGTGCAGTCTCTTTTTGGAGACAGCAAACTTGATAATTTCTGTGAGCGACTGGTGACAGGGGCTGGCTGTTCCAGGCAAATGCTCTTCCAGGGTTCACCAGAACGGGGGTGCACCAAGTGTTACATTCAAGGCAAAGTAAGGACTGGCAGAGTACTGAGCAGTTTGTTGGGGGTGGGTAACAGACTGATGTGACAGGGAGCTGTTAGCCAGTTAGCCCCAGGAAATCTCTCTCTTGCTGAGGCAGGGGAGGTTACAGTGACCTATGGTTCTGGACACCCTGAGAAAGTGTCACAACCAACACAACACCTGGTGTGGATGCAGTTATAACTGTATGAAAGGCCCTTTTACCAGCATAGCTTATTCCACTTCCTATATGGGAATAAGCTGTATTGGTACAAGCACTTTGATACCGATATAATTGCATCCACGCTAGGGGAGTGGTATTGCTTTAACTATACCGGTACCAGTTACAACAGTGCAACTTTTCTATGTAGACAAGACCTAAGACTTATAACTACCGAGAGTCTGGACTTTTTCATTACACAGGCAAAACTCTGACTCCAGTAGGAGTTTTGCCTGAGTTAGGAGTTTAGACTTGACCCTGAGCGACTTGGTACTGTGGCAAAAACTTGACTCTGAAAGTGTTCCACTATAGCCATCATTCCTACATACATGCCCCAAAACACAGTTATACCCCCAGCAAAATCCTGGCTTAAAAAGAAAGATGCCTTTGTGGCAAAGGACTAGCTATGCAAAAGTGTCTGAAATCACTAGCCTCTGGGGAATTTTGCATTCCTGTGAATCAAAAATGACCCTCTGCCCCCTCCAAGTTTTGCAGGAGGGGAAATCACTCCTTGCACTTCTGTATATGTTAGATTTCACACTTGTACTGAACAGCAGGATAAAGAATGTCTCTCTGGACAATTTTCACTGTTTCTTACAATCCCATTCAGCACCTAGCTACTCTGGCAAAGGACACTTTAGACATGTTTATTGGTGAACAAGATAAAGTCTGTGGACAAAATAAAAGTTTTATAATGCAGACACTGACAGTCTTGCCGTGATATGGTGACACAGCTGTGATTAAAACAGTAGCCCCAGTTGTAACCTAGAATGGTTAACATTAGAGATTGATTCAGTTCATCCTTCTCCCAGTGCAAGATTGTTCCCATCACTTTCAGAACAGAATCCAAATACATCCAGGGTGGATAATCTCTCAATACAACCATTTAGCTCCCATGAAGCACTGTAATTGGGCATGTCAAAGGGAGAATATATTGACTATTGAATAAATAAAGAGAATATGATTTCTAGGCCACAGTGAAAAATAACAACCAAACAATAAAGAAACAATTTTACTCGGTATTTTATTCACTTAACAGAAACATTCACTTATCAGGTATCACTGAAGTGCAATTTACAGAACTTAGCAGCAAATTCACATATGTAAATTCAGATTTATTTTCTTTTGTTGTCTTTTTTTACAAATATTACAAATTTACATCCATTAGTACAGTATTGCCATTCACTCATGCGTGTTATGTACATAATCGTCATTTAAGAATTACTATTGAGAAAGTTTTCCTTTGCTTCAGGAAATACTGCAGGTTGGTAATTTGTGCTGCTGGGATGCGGTGCACACTGTATTGATGCATATAATGAGGAACGGTAGACAGCTTGGGCCGGATTCAGCCATGGTGTAAGCAGGTGCGACTCCACTGCCTTCAATGGACCTATCACATGCCTACTTATAATAGGGTTCAAGTTCAGTCCTCACTGTCTAGATTAGGTCTGGCAATCGAATCCAGGAGTTTTAAAATATATTTGCTGCAGCAAAGGCTAGATCAGTCCCCCCCACCTGTCTTGTCAGCCTTAAAATAACCAGATCCTTCAGTTTGTTATCATGTTAGCTCTGACGCAAGCCCCTGCAGCTCTTACGCATCCATAAGGTTGGAAACATGCTGGGGCTGAACCCAGGTGGTTTAAGAAGAAGCCTTGATGTCTCTCGTGTGGCTAGGTTGGGTTAATTAACGTAGAGAGACCCAGTAGTTCAAGAAGGAGTCCCCAGTACCCTTCATGAGGACGGGGTCAATTTAAATGACAGAGCCCCAGTATTCTTCATGCTGGGGAGGTCAGACTCAAGAGAACTGGGCCCTTTCAAATGCTGGCGGCCGGATTTCAACCTTGCTAATGCACTGACCCCATCGTGCAAAAGTGCTCAGCTCAGAGTAAGGGGTGGAGGGAAATTCTGTCTCCGGGTGCTAGAATTCTTCCCTGAGCTATCTGGGACACTGGGGGCTATATACCTTCAAGGTGTGCTGCATGATCCCATCTACACACCAGCCCTATGTCAAGCTGGGGCAGGGCCATGGCCCAACCCCCCATTGTGGTGGACTGAGCCCTTGGGACTAAAGGACTCCGTACCTGCTTACGGAGCAGCCACAAGCTCTGTGTGTAACTCACTACACAGACCTGTACCCTGCTACCTTCACAAAGTGGCCCCCCTCTGCACTGACACAAAGCTGGCAGGCTCTGGGCCTGATCCTGCTCTCCTTGATGTCAATGGGGACATCTTCTATCAACACCAGCAGAAGCTAGGGCCAAAGCCCGATGGGAAGGTAACACAGGGGAATGTTTGACATTCAGAAGTGCAGATGGAATCTCCAGCAGGAGTTTAATGTTATTTTGAAACGTTAAAGGTAACCCTGGAATGGGTCATATTAACAAAGTGGTTACCACAAAATATCTTCTTGCCCCTAACTTATTGAAACAACTTCAGGTTATTAAATATAGCTACTCTAAGGACTTTTTTGGTAGTTAATATGGAATGTATTATTTTATTGGAAAGGTTTCCATAAGGGGAGAGCTCTGCTTTATCTAATTTAAAAAGTCTAATTTATCACAATAATTTTTATACAAGACACGATAGCTACATCTTGTAGTTTATAATCTAAAAATAAGATCTCATCAAAATACTGTAGCCAGTCTATTGTGGGCATCAATAACAATGTATTTACGGCATATGGCTCTCCAAACATGATAAACGCTATACAAAGAGCATCTACCTTTATTGATAGGAACAGTTTCCTGTGTAAAGGAAATTACATGGAAAAATATGAGCTATGTGTTTGTTTGAAAAGTAACTCATCTTGACTGTTCTGAGGAAATACCTAGACAATTATCACAAATCAGTGGCAGGATGTTATATACAGATTTAAAGAGAATCACTGGAATAAAAAGAAACGTTGTTATATACCTGCAAATCCTGTCATTTAAAAAACAAACAAACAAAAAAAAAAACAAAAAAGAAATACAGTGTGTCTGACAGTTAGTTCTGTAGTTGGACTATGGAAGTTTAGATCTCCCATGCCTTTGTTTTCCTTACATTCTGATGAAATGACATGATTCATAGATCAGTAATAACAGACTCAGTCCTTCCTTTTGAAGATATGATTTAGCAGATAAAAGCTATTCTTCTTGTAATACAAAACAATCTGCATTTCAGACTGCAAATGAATGTGTGGTCAATTTAATAAGACTATTTAGTACTTACATAAGACCAGAATCTGAAAACCCTTTAGGAGTCTCCAGGAATTAAAGATTAATCTTTAATTAAAGATTACATCATATGATGAAACCTCCAGGCATATATCAGACCAAAACTGGCAAGCCTACCTTTCGCACGTTGAGTAAATCCTTACTCTGGGGATTGAGTAAATCCTTACTCATGTCCATTGTATGGTTTCAGTGGGACTATCTACAGCCTGAAGTACTACTCAACATAAGTGTGACAGTACTTTACAACCAACCATTAATTAAATAATTTATCGTCACAAGCTCCACATGGGGCAGATAAATATTATTATCCCCATTTGACAGATGGAATAATTGAGGCAGCAAAGGACCAAATTTCAAAAGTGGTCTCTAATTTTGGGTATCTGAGATTTTTGTGGGTATCCAACATCAGACACTCAATAGTCGATTTTTCAGAGGTGCAGAGGACCCTCAGCTCCCATTGACTACACCTGGAATTGTGGGCTTCAGCACCTCTGAAAAATCAGGCCCTAACTCTGTGTAGTTTGCAGCTTCCAAAAGATGAGGCACCAAAAACTTAGGACTGTGGGTGAAAGTTTGGTCCTAAGTGATTTGCCCAAGGACACAAAAGGAGTCAGTGTCAGAGCCACGTTTAGAAATCAGGAAATCCTGGCTCCTAGCACTATGCTCAGATCTGAAAACAGGAAACACAGTTTAAAAGAATCCCTGTAGTCAAAATTAAGCAGCTGACTGAACGAGTTTTGCATAGAGGATACGCAACTCCTTCTTGTGGATAAATATGCTTGTCCTGTGACTCCCTGTCATGCTGTGGGTATGAAGGTATTTTCATTTGTTCACTTACTAAAGTATCTTCCATCATTCAGCAACATTATTGCTCTGATGGTGTTGGGGGAAGATAAACTCAGTGCTTAATTTGTGCCAGGGCTGAGCCCCGGCATCTCTAGGCTTGGCAGCTCATTGCCCGACCATCTCAGGACTTGCCTGGTCAGTTATGAAAGAAAAAAAAAATGGCTTAAGCCCTGGCACCTAATTGCTTGAGCCCCGGCACCTCTTTCATTACAAACTGAGCATTGGATCAAACTGTATTTTAAGTCAGATGCATGGCCTGCTGAGTCTGAAATGCAGCTGCTTCCTGAATAAATAATAATAATCCTGTGTACTACAAACAATGAACAGCAGTGTCTTTGTGAGAAACTTTTTATAATCTGGGCATGTAGATCTGTGTAAGGGGATCAGTACGAAAAAGCAGTTTCCTAAAGTCAAGTTCAGTGCATTAATCGAATACAGCTTATGTTTACGTATTTCCAATACAGAATTAAAAGAAAATATTCTCATGGAGGTTGTTATTAAATATTGAACTGCATCCATTCTATCAGCCCACACATCCTGCCTATCCTTATCTCCAGTTGATGTGATCCGGTCATGTATTAAAGGTGTCGAATGATTTATACAGTTAGTAAAAACTGATCTTGCTCTGGGGGTTTCTTCACCCAGGTGCCCAGACCTGCTTTCTGAAATGCTTTAAACAGCTGCTGCTTGACAGCCTGGTACGTCTGAGCCACCAGTTTAGCCTCACTGTACATTGATGGCATGTCTCCATGGCTTGGCATTCGTGAGCTCAGCTGCAGAACAAAATCAGAGGAGAGGGAAAAAAATAAAAAAGAAAATCAACAAGCTAGCAGAAACAGGAGACTTCAACAGCCATATAATCTTCCCCTCTACATTTCCTAAGCAACAAACTATCTCTGGGCTTTCTCTGTTTGCCTTTGATTTGCAACAACAAAACACTGAAGGTATAAGGCACAAGACATTGTTCCTATCTTGAAAATGTGGAGCAAATGCAAAAAAAGGAAAACAGTTTTTGCCTTCCTGAAGTGGGTAAAACCAGCAGCAAATATAAACCTGCAAATCACTTGGTGTTTTTGCAAAGAAAAATCTGCTTGTCAGTTAGGGCGCTTAGAGGAGGAAAAAAACCCCCACCCTTTATGAGAATCCGAAAAGAAGAGGACGTGGTTGGTTTCAATAAAGGAAACGGAGCAGTTCAGAGCTTGAGCCAGTCAAACTAATACCAAGAGACAATACGAGGAGGATCCTCCTCCCCGCTTCCTTTAAATCTGTTATAATAAAAGATGCTGCGAAACTTGCATAGGATAGGACAGTAATCAAGCTTCGGTGATTTATGCCAGAATGTATAGCTGAGAAGCTGTCTTGTTGAGAGGGAACATGGCTAGTTCAACACAAGTGAACGTTCTGAAGTAAAATCTGAAGCATCTGACAGAAACTGTCTTAAGAGACAAAGACACATGTCTGCAGTCCAACAATCACCCTGAGCACACATACAAGAAGAAAGCACTTTTGTGTTTCAGAAGGACTAAATCTATGACCTTCTCCGATCTGCCGAAGTCTTAACACAGTCAAGCCAACAGTGAGTCTTTGACATTATATGAAAACAATCAAGGTCTAGAAAATGCCTTAGAGCAGGCATACAGGTGAACGTCTAGTGCTTACAACCAGCGAAATTACATCCTGTAAGAAAAACTCCCCATCAAAGCACAACCTCCAGGAGCAAACATCCCGGAGAGAGACTAAAATGCAGGCTGAAGTGAGCAGGTTGAACTCTGATGGAAATCTCTGGGCCAATGTTACTCATTCAATTTAGTGGGAGGTTAATGGTTTTATTGGTATATTCAGCCAAATTCAGCAAAGGATCTAAATACTTATACTAAATACTTACAGGCCAGGTGTGTGTTGACCAGAAAACAGGTGGAAGTGGCAAAGTAGTGTGCCAAGTTGCGGCTCCCTTTGCTAGTAGTGTGTTCCAGACTCCTGCTTCTTGCCTTAGTGTGAGGGGCTCCTCCTGCTGCCCTTGGGGAGGCAGGGATTTGCCCAGGGGACACTGCAGTGCCATTATCAGCACAAACACTCAGCTTTATCAGCAACAGGCATCTTGCTCATCAATAAACCAATTCAAAGTGCAAACTGCCCCCGTGCCCCCCTGCCTCTCTATAGTGAAAGCTCAGAGTGCTGAGTCTGGGCCCCTGCCACGTATGGCACCAGTTGCTATAGTCCTGGTGTTGGCCTGGACTTCTCTGCTGGGTCTCAGCTGCCCCTAGATCAGATTCACTGGTGAACCCCTCACCCATGGGTTCTGGCAGTACTGCTCCCTGCTCTCCCTCTCTATTGGCCACAGCAACATACAGCCTAGGCTGCTCGCCCATGGGGACACAAAGGACACCATGCATCCACCCCACACAGTCCCTCAGTCACTGATCCAGGGCCTCCTTCCCTTTGGGCTCTGGCTGATTCTCATGTGTATTGCAGTGCAGACTCACCAGGGCCACATACCCCGGCTGCTCTCTGGACCTGTGCTCCAGCCCAGAGCTAGCTCTCAGCCTGCTGTGTTCCTGTAGCAGCAGCCGTGACAGCCACTCTTCCTGCCCAGCTGATGCCCCAGCTATCCCTTCATCTTCCCAAGAGACCTTGCCACAGGAACTTGGTCCAGGATTTCCTTCCTTCTCCCTACCCAGCTTCTGTTTGCAATCAGGGCTCCAGAGACCTACAGCATTCACAGTACTTCTGCTGTTTTGTGGAGTGGGAATTCACACCCACACAGTGAGGCTTTACACCTTCATATAGTGGGGTGGTTGTGGGGATTGCATGCAAAATGAGTGTAATTTACAAACCAAAGGGATATAAAGGAAAAGCAACTAAGAAGAGGCTATAAGAAAAAAGAACACCACTTCCCCTTCATCACATGTCTTCCAAGTGGTTGTGGCTGCTGATTGTCCCCATCTTCTCCCATCCTGCAGAGAACGGCAGGATGATTCTTGGCAATCAGTGCTATAACGACCAGGAAGCAAGGAGGCAAAGGATATATAAAGGCAGCATCCCCCTTAAGCCTTTCAGTTTCCTTTGTCTTCTCGCCTGAAAGTGTGGACCTTAGCTCTCAGCTCTTTGAACCCAGGTCTTGCTCTTCCTCTAGCAACTCCTTCGAAGAGAAGAGCAAGGTTGACTCAAAGAAGAGGGACAAGATGAGGAAGGAGCAAGCAGAAATAGCCACAGCTTAGTGCCTATCTGGTGATTCTACACAGATTGTGCAGTTTCCCAGGTACAAAAAGATTCCTGGAGAGCATCCTCCAGGGGAAGGGAGAAATCAGAGGGAGTCATTCAGGGGATCCTTTACCAATTGCTGTATTGACAAAACAATGGGAAAGGGTGGCCAGCTTTGCTAGGGGCAACCAGGGTATGGAGGAATAGTGGCCATTTTAACTGAGGAAAACCTGTGGCTTTAATTCCATTAAATATAACTGCTGTAGAGTTTAGTGGGAGTTCTGGGCACTCCGAATCTTGCAGGATCGGGTACGTCACTTGTAAGAAGTTGAAATGGCATAAGAGGTATTTACCAATATTAAACAACAGTCACAATCAGAGCCCAGTTTTCAAATGTGGGTACTCAGGATGGAACATAGGAAACCAAACAGCCAATTTATGTGCACCCAAATCAGGAATACAGTGTCCTATTTTTGTATTACAAATTTGAAAATGGAGCGTTTCACTATCCAGAATGACCAAGGTGGGCACTTCCCTTTGAAAACTGCCTGGATTATTGCAGTACAACTTGGGGTGCTATTTCAGCTGCTAGGTCTCTCTGTGCTCCTGTCCACTCCAGCTAATGCCATCTCAAGTGTACATGACGCCCGAGGATTTCCCTCAGCTTTCGGTCTCCACTAATGAGGAATACTGGGGCTCCTTGGAGGCTGTCATCATTACACATAGACTGTCAAAGAGGGTGGCTATAGAGTAGGGATCAACCTGTCCTAGGGACAAAGGCACAGTCTCTGTTCACAGATGCTACAGCCCTGAGGAGCAAGAAAGCAGAGCTCTTAGTTCTCCCTCACAGCAAGGCTGAAATGCTATACCATGTCAGATCCATGGTTGGGAAGCTTCCAGCAGTCACATGGCTGACTCTGAGGCTGTACCCCCAGTAGTTTACAAGGCCTACCTTTCCATAAAGCTTTGCCCAGCGAACATAAAACGTGTGCTTGCAGAGCCGTGAAGAGCCCCCGCAGGTCCTCTTTCCCGTTGTGGCATTAATAACCTCGGGGTCCGTGTTACCCACTATCCAGTTCACACTGAAACTGGGAGATTTTCCTGGTTGCCGTCCCTCAGCATTACTCACTCCTGTCAAGGGACAAACAGAAGGGCAGAAGAGCATTAATATCAATGGCCCCAAACTTTCACAGCCAGCAAACGTGGGCCTTTGTTTGCTGAAATATCTCTGTGCAAACATATACCTACTGTGCACTCTGATATTGTTATTATTGTCTCTTAACCGCCACCTCTTTAGGGCATACGAGGATGGAATAATTCAGCCATTCCTGTAGATTCTTTTTCTTGGCAGACAGATCTTATGCTTAGGATGGGGAATGCAATTACATGGTAATGCATGGCAGTGAGCAGCGTTATAACAGCTGAGTGAACGAGGCTTCCTCTAACTGGCTTCAATGTAAAACCTAATTTTTAAAAAGAACTAACAGGCAGCCCCAATAAACACATCTCTTCTTAAGAGCTCCTCCGGGTGGGGACTGAGTTTGTCCAGTAAGTAGCACATTGAGATCCCAACTGGGGCCTCTGGTTGGCAGGGCAATAAAAATGTGACATAACAACAAAATATGTGGGTTTTAGCCCACGATAGCTTATGCCCAAATAAGTTTTTTAGTCTCTAAGGTGCCACAAGGACTTCTTGCTGTGTTAACAAAATGTGTGTCTCTCAAGTTGGCATTTACCATGGAAAGGAAGAGATCTTTCTTTTGGCACTTAGACCCCAAGTTGATAGGGGCCTTCTAAATATCATCGGTCATACAGATACATAATACGTACAAACACCTTAATAAGAAGCCGCCTAAGGGACAGTCATCACAAACCTTTCCCAGGCTCACAGCACTAATTTTGAATTCACAGGCCTTTGCCCCAAACACATAATGTGGGCAGGGTAACAAAGGTCAACACTCCTGTCACTCCACTGACTAGTGTTATACCCCCGGCATGGGGGATGGTCACTACTGCAGACACAAGATTTTGCCCTATCCTTGAATGTATCTCAGGCATTCCAAGTTCTCAGTGGATGCCACATGGCTATCCTGTGGTGAGTGTGCAAGTCACATGGGTTACCATTGTACTTGTCTAGAAGCTACTGCTTCTGTCCTAGACAACTCATCCTTGTCCCACCATGTATAACTACAGGTTTCCTACTAGCATCAGTGCACAGACTCTTGTGGCCACACTGTGTCTGGGTGTTTGTTTGGTTTATACTGGAGATCTTTGTGACCAGACAACATTAGAGGTGACAAAGTAGCTTAGCTCCCTCCTCATGGCAACTTCTGCATCTTGTTCTCTTGTGCCTTGAGGCACAAGGAGCCAGGAATAGATCAGCAGCAGAGTCAGCCCAAGGAGATAAGAGGAGTAAGGAAGGTGCTGGGTTTATTTTCCAGCACAATATAAATGGCATGAAGAGAGCTTAGGACCAGGATGCTCAACAGTGACTTTTAGGTGCAGAGCTCCAACTTCTGGGTCTGATAGTGATACCCCACCTGGAAAAGAGATGGTGGCCTGAAGGATATTTGGAAAATGCAGGGACTTGGCAATATGTTTGGATTCACTTGTTCTCTTTTTCATTGATCTGCCATAGATAGAACTAACCCCACAAACCTGGATAGAGGAGGCCAGCCTGGTGGTTGGGCTGAAGTGGATTGTCCTACTGGGCAGAGGTTACCTTGGCAATAGGCATGGATTGGAGTCCAGGAATGACTCTCTGTTTCCAAACTGAAGCCTGGCTAACAGACAATCTGCCCTTCCCACATGCGTGTCAGGCTACAATAGTGAGTACAAACAATGATGCATTGTTTTTACAGCTTTTTGGAAAACTCCATTTATTATTCTTTGACAGATTACAACAATGAATGTCACTGTGATGCATAGCCAGAAATCATCCTGCAAAATAAATAACCCTCAAAAGACAAGTGGGGAGATAATGTTTGTGTTTTTGTGTATTTACATATGTATGAGTCTGGTCGACAATGTAATCAACAGTCCCTGTCTATGCTGTATTCCGAAAATTCAGAGATCAAAAGAACATCTTAGCATTTAAATGAATTGTAAACAGGAGATATCTCTGTATTCATCTTTCTTTGAAATGTATAGCAAATAATCTGTGAATGGTGGAGGAACAAGCAAATTGCCTTATATTAATTCTGTAGCTAAGTGCCAGTGATGGACCTCCTTCAAAGTCATCCTAATTACCTTTTGTTCCCCGAGGAACTCCCAACTTGTCAACGAGGACATGAAATTGTATAAAAGGTCCTCGGGTCCTGATTCTGTCATCTCAGATCTGCTTAAGCTTCATCGGGGGAAGTTTGAGTCACAAGACTGAGGTCCCAGCTATGCTGGTACGCCCTGAATATGATATTTGGACATTGGACTATAACCTATGAACTATTTCTGAAAGAACTCTTTGCAGTTACAAAGCTCACCATCTCTGCTATGAATCTGAACCTCAATGAACTGAACTCATGTCTGTATGTATAATGATCTTTTAACCCTACTCTCTCTCTTCTGTTTTTTAATAAATATTAGTTTAGTTAATAAGAATTGACTGTATCATGTATTTGGGTAAGAACTGAAATATTCAGTAACCTGGGAGGTAATGTGTCCGATCCTTTGGGATTAGTAGTACCTTTTCTTTTATATGATGAAATAAGATTTTCAGGAATCTTCATCACATTTGACTTAGGTACTGGATGGAGGCCTGAGGCTGGATCACTTTGAGAGAACTGTATTGTTTGGACTTCTGAGTAACCAGTAAGGTAATAAAGAAGCTCTTTTATGCTGGCTGGGTAAATCTAGGTATTGGAATATCCACCAGCTTTTTGGGGATTGTCTGCCCCATTTTTGCAGTTCACCCTAATTAAGTGACCACAGCTGGTCCCCACTGGGACCCTGGTCACAGTCACTTTAAATTTATATCTTAGCACTTTTCAGCCATTGCTCTCAGAGTATTTTACAAGGGAGGAAAGGAATCACTATCCTCATTTTACAGATGGGGAAACTGAGACACATAACTATTAAAGCCGATACTTTCAAAACTGTCCACTAATTTCTGGGTTCTGAGCTTGAGACACTGAGAGCCTGCTTTTCAGATATGCTGCACTCCAGGAGCTCCCACTAACTGCAGCTCAGATTGTGGGTGGTCAGTACTTCTAAACAATCAATCCCAAGGTGTCTCAAGTTGGGCCTCCAAAAATGGGGGCACACAGATCAGCGGCCACTTTTGAAAGGCCTTAGTGCCAAAGGTCATTCAGCAAGCCCAGTAGGGAACAAAATCCACACTGGGATCCTACTCACTGGACCGCATTGCCAGCACAATAATACTGTTGGAGTCGTCCTGCGTGAAAATGCTTCCAGCACTTGTAACATTGGAAGCAGCGCCAGTTCTGCCACTTAAAACAGTTCCCACCTCCCAGCTGTGTGCCTCTCAGCAGGACATGAATTAATGTCATAGAGAGCTGCTCACTCTCTGCTCCAAATATTGTCCAGCATGGTTCTCTCTACATGGAAAGAAAGTGTCTGCTAGAGTAAAGGGAGACTGAGCATGCAGAGGGAAAGAAATGAGGCCATTAAAAAACAAAATAATACAATGAAAGTGGTCACACTAGATACAGCTATTCAGTATTTGTGGCTTCTTGGCATGGACAGCATTAGAGGAATGACCAAGATGACTGAACGATCCTAGCTACAGCACAAAAACGGCTTAAGAAAGACTAAAATTGAGTCATAATCACACACTGGGTTCGCAATCACTTTCATGTCACATTAATACCAATTGCAGTTTTTTTCTGAGCTAACTGATGAGTCTGCATCTCAAAATCCAATTCACCTAAGCAGTAGAATAAAAACGTCTTTTTGCTAACGTCCTGAATATCAGAGAACTCCATGGTGCTATTCATTTACCTCCATACAGAACAAAATGCAAACTGATCAGAATCTGGTATTTGACACTTACGCACCAGTCTCTGTCAAGATATTACCAAAAAGCTTAATGGACTGAGTGCCAAAAATATGGCAGCAAATGCTCAGCCAGCTCCTGCCTAGCAAAAAGCCACAGGTCATAGAATAAACACAGATGCAGCAAAATCAATGACCAGAGGAAAACAAAAATGTGATTTGAATTAACAGGAGCTTTGCATACATACATTACAATTAATCCCTTAAACAATAAAAAAGAATACAGATCAACCCCAGGCAATCAGTGCCAATAGAGAGTGGTCTACAATAGGGGAATGGATCATAGAAACCCACAGAAGCCAAAACCAAGCTGACATTAAACAATAGTTGAAGCTCTGCAATAACCAGTGCATAAAACAGCACAATTGAAAACAGAAACTAGGGGAAAAAAACCTGATATTACTGATGAACAGCCCATAAACCTAAAGGCTGTATGAAGGCAGTAGCACATGTCAATGTATGTCTGCCAATCATACGGATAAAATTTAGCCCCGGTGCCCAGATCTAGACATCACCTCTTCACCTAGTCCTGTTACAGTGTCAGTTAACAGTATCAGGTGGGTAACAGGGTGTGGTGATCAGGTGACCTCCAGATCCATGCAGAAAGGAATAAATGGCTTGATTTGCCCCACCTGCATACCTGAGAACATCTACAGTAACTGAGGGATGCATAGGCCAGAGTGTTATTTAGCTAATAACTCAAAGTTTTGCACAGTGGATAATTTAATCCCACATAAATGTTTCCTCTCTGCCTGTGGTATACATTATGGGGGAGTGGAAAAAGTTGGGGATCTTATTTGTAGAGAGGGGAAAAAATGATCTCCAGAGGTATTTTTCTGTGCTCCAGACAGAAGTCTTTTCTGACAGGATAATTCAGCCATATCCAGAGAGAGGGTGAACTTGACCAGAGATGTGGAAATCATTCCAATCCTTTCTTTAGGGTTATATTGAGCCATTGCTCAGTGCTCGGATATGGAGGAGCCCAAGAAGGAATTGTGACTCAGAGAATCACAATTTCTTTCCTGCTCCTCACTTGCCTGGGAGAGGGCCATTTGTTACAGCCATTTACTGGGTGTAGAATATTCTTCCCTTCGAACCAGCTAGTGTGGGTGAAGCCAAGACTCTCCCTACTCCCTATTTCTCCTGACCCACCTGCTCAGGGGATGAGAGGAATACCAAGCACACAGCAGGCTTCTGTTCTTTCCCCCCTGCAGCCGGGCCCAAGTTTGGGGGAAGGGATAGGGTCAGAGAATTTTAACAAGGGGCTCCTGTGGATCGAGGGCATCCCCTCCAGCTCATTAATATTAAAGTCTTTGAAACAAAGTAGGCCAAATTGTGCCCTGAATCACATCTGGTTCCACCCCATTAGAGTCATAGGAGTTGCAGAAGTGTAGCTGATGGCACAGTGTGGTCCTACATTGTTTTACTTAATGGGATATACAGCATTGCCAACCCCAAGCATTTAAATATCATGAGTTAGGATTCCCCCTCAGCCCCTCCTCCCGCAATCAAACAACAGTAAGAAAACCCTTTATAACAAGTTAGATCTTAGAAAGAAATAGAAACAAAAAAACCCTAATGCTAGGCCTTATTCTGCTTTCAGTCACATGGTATAAATCAAGAGTAATGCCACTGAAGTCAATGGAATTTCACTTGTGTGGAATTGATGTGCGATGAAAATCAAAAAGACGTTTTCTATTGTGATAGCAAGGAATGATCTTAGTTATCCTCAGCTACCAGGACCTTAACTCTTTTCTTCACTAAAATGGTCTATCTTAAAGCATAAAAGAGATAACAAAAATGCTTGGTATCCTCATAAACAAAGGGGACCAATAATTTTTAATCCCTAATTAGTTTGATCTCTAATTGGAATCCTGAAGTTAGAAGCTGCCCGGTTTGAGATTGTTATGGGTTTCAATGCATTCCATGTGCCTTTTTCTAGTCACCCATTTCATTAGCCATTAGTTTCACTGAATACTTTGTCCTCGAAACCTCTCATCTGAGGAAGTCACAGTTTTAGAGCTGTGAAGCACATAACATAAATCACAACAATCTACATTTAATCTGGATTGACACTGGCTCTGTAGTATTTCTGACACTTGGCTCCACAGTATCAAAAGTTTTTCTTAAGCAATACAGATCAAATCATCTGGAGAGACAGATTCCACCCACTACTGCTCCCAGTCTACAGGAAATTTACAGACAGCATGAAGGCAAAGAGAAAGCTTTCCCAAACAAAGACAACTCTCAGTGAAAGAAGAAACCAAGTCCTGTGAGACAAACACAGTTTTTACAAGTGACAGATACAGCTTTACCATCCTGGAAATGTGATATTCGCTCACAAACATAAATGTACACTGGGCCAATTATGCTGCTTTACACCTGCTGAGGCTCTGGCCCACTGTGTTTATAGTATAAAGCCAAACCCTTGTGAGTATCATCTGGGCTGGCTGTGCTTGTCTCCCTTGTTAGCATCTTATAATTTTTAATCACTTTTCAACCTGTGTGGGGTTTCTTTGTACACAGGAAACTTCCAGTGAGACTTATTAGAAAATGGGCTTGATTCTTATCTCATGTACACTGATGCAATCAGTGGAGTTATGATTATGTAAAACTGATATAATAACATATGAAATAAGTTCATTATGGTCACAATGGATGAAATTCACCCCTGTGCAGAGGTTCAGCACAAGACCTATGAACTATGTAAATCCCACTTAAACCCTATTTTGAGGAGTTAGTTGGCTTAAGTGTGTGATGGCCTTCTGCATAGGGATAAATTTTTCCCACTAAAGGGAGAATGCACTGATACTCTATATGGAAATCACTTTAGAGGCCAATTCTCATTCTAGTGTAGTAATTGATAAACAGGATTTATATAGTTATTAATGGTAGGTTTCAGAGTAACAGCCGTGTTAGTCTGTATTCGCAAAAAGAAAAGGAGTACTTGTGGCACCTTAGAGACTAATCAATTTATTTGAGCATAAGCTTTTGTGAGCTACAGCTCACTTCATCGGATGCATACTGTGGAAAGTGTAGAAGATCTTTTTATATACACACAAAGCATGAAAAAATACCTCCTCCCACCCCACTCTCCTGCTGGTGATAGCTTATCTAAAGTGGTCACTCTCCTTACAATGTGTATGATAATCAAGTTGGGCCATTTCCAGGACAAATCCAGGTG
Organism: Natator depressus; assembly: GCF_965152275.1. Lineage (NCBI taxonomy): Eukaryota > Metazoa > Chordata > Testudines > Cheloniidae > Natator > Natator depressus. Next base: position 241,122,570 of record NC_134235.1, on the reverse strand, counting down.
TTCTCACCCCCCCTCACCCCCCCGCCACACACACACACACAAACCCACTCTCCTGCTGGTAATAGCTTATCTAAAGTGACCACTCTCCTTACAATGTGTATGATAATCAAGGTGGGCCATTAATGTAATCTCAAACAAAATGATGAAATATGTATGGGGATTCCTTATATATTCGTATTAGACAATCTTCTATATTTGTCTAACTATACTGAAGATTTATAAAGCAAATGTTTGAAAACAGGCTAAGCAGCTACCTCTGACATACTCACCCTGACAACACACATGCAAGCAGTACCAATCTAATGTGATAAGCCACAATGAAACAGCCAATTTCCCCCTCAGCTAAACTATCACTTCTTCAGGCTTAGCAAAGCTAATTTTATCTCAAAGACGCAAACTCAGCAAGAGGAATAAGAAATAGATAAAGGATAAACTATCCAACAGCACTGAAGTGACTTAGGAGCTTTAAGTCACTCCATTGAGATCAGTGTTGCAATGTCAGCAGAGACTCCTGGCAAGTCATTTAAACATGCCACAGTCATTGCCTTGGTATCTCAGTGCATCCTCGCCAACAATCACAGTTCTCCAGTGTTCCAGGAGCCTGATTGACGGGCCTGATCCTGTGGGGTGCTGAGGACCTTCGACTCTCAGTTACCTCAAATGGACTGGAAGGTACTCAGCAATCTGCAGGATGTTGTCCACACTTCTCAGGATCAGGCCCTAAGGTAACTTCAGAATAGTTGGGAATCCTGGCTGCTGTCTGAGGCCAATGAGACTTTTTCCATTGACGTCACTGGATTTGGATCAGGCCCTGGCTAATAAGGATTTATTAGGCTATGGGGGGCTGATGGGGCTACATCCTACCAATAATATTATTACTGTGTAGTGTGGATGATGTACTGCGGGGAGTGTCAAATGAGAGAGGGCTTCGAGCTGCGGGGGCTGGTTCTGAGCTGTGGAGATGTCAGGTAGGAAGTGGAAGGATTTTCAGTCTGGGGGAAGATGTTTCTGAGCAGGTGGGAGTTGGGCTGGAGGGAGCTTGAGGAGGCCCCAGGTCAGGAGTGGGCTGGGCTGGGCAGGCAGGGTTGAGTACAAGGGGAATGAAGTCCATTGGGCTATAAGAGCTAAAGTACTGATTCCACTTTAAGCATTTAAAGCTGTGTAGCATTCATGGCCACCAATAGGCCACTGTAAGAGTTTAGGGCCTGATCCTTCAAGGCGCTGAGCAACTCCTGTGAGGTGCTAAGTGCACTCAACCCCATTTGATTTCAGTGGGAACTGTGGGCACACTGCACCCTGCTGGATTGGGCCTATTGCAGTCAATTGGAACTTTACTATTGGTTTCAGTGGGTGCCCAATCAGACCCCTTATGCATATATTCGGGTAACCCACATGGTCACCCCAGCTATGCATAATGATAGTCCCTATTGACCAGCAGTCCTTCCTACTGATTATCATTGGGAATAAATTGCTTCCCTGGGAGCCTGCTGCATTAGTTGGATCATTCCTCTGTAGTCAGTGTAGTCTGGAGCAGGGTATTGCTATTGCTCAAAGGAGAATGAGAGGGAAACATGCAGCTTGGATGCAGGAAAGACACACGGTGTAAACAAATGCTAAGAAGTTAACTTTCCTCTTGACGTCCAGAGCAATTAGTGATGGGAAAGGTGATCATTTGTCTTTCAAGCAGGTGTTTGCTTACCACTGAGGAGCAACTGATTATGCCGGTATGAAGCTGGCAGCTGACCAATGTCTTCTATTCTATGGCTCATTACCCTGGAAAGGTGACCAGTGTGACAGAGGCTTCCCACAATAATGCTGTGCAAGTATGTGGGTTCGATGAAGTAACTGAGGAGAGCACCTTGTAACCCCAGAACGTTCCATCTGGAAAAGAAATACAGCAATGATCAAACATACTGGTACAGAAACAAACCTGTGAGAGACTGTGAGGAAAAAAATGTCAACACATGGGTGAGGGAGACTTTTCCCTTCTTTGGTATTTTGATTCCAGAGATAAACATTTAGGGTCAGACGCTCTACTTGGCTAAGTCCCCTTAAACTGCCCTAAATAGACAGCTGAGGATTCTGTCGGTGTGGAGAGATCTTTGGCTGACATAAAGGTCCTCCTGCTCTAGCATCAGAGTGTGCCGTGGCATGTCAGAAACATGTCGGGGCAGAAAGGGGTGGAGCCAGTGGCCCCTGGATTGGAAGCAGAAAGGTGGTTTAGAATTATCCCTCGCACCCCGGCTCAGTTGTGCCAAGCATAGTAAGACTGAGGATTTAGCTCATTAGGCCTGAGCTAGCAATGTATTACTTCAGCTTTATGTTAGTACAGCCTCACTGATTTCAGTGGAGTTGTTCCTGCATAAAGCTGAACTAGTTAGGGGTGAATCAGGCCCATAGTTTTTCTCACACTGGCCAACTAGTGGAAAACACTAGGACTGATTCTCCTCTCACACTGGTATTAGTCCGGTGTAACTCTGCTGATTTAGTGGAGTTATGTCTCATGTTGGGCACAATCCTTGGAATGGCTATTTTATTTGAAGCCTCTTTTGTGTTTACTCTTAATACACATTTGTGTGGATTTTTAAAATTGTCCTGGATAAAAACATCCATGTTCTTACATTAGAAATGAGCTTAGAGTGGCAATGAAAGCATTTGTGTTCCTTATTCGTTATTTGCTATTGGTCATATGTTGTTTGCTATTCTTTTCTTTCAGAAAGTTTTGGTCGTCCAATCATGGGGCAGACAGGATGCCATGTTTCACAGATGACCAACTGCCACACCACATGGTTGTTATGACCCGTTTGCTGCAAACACCACAGAGCCTAACATTTGCTGGCACAGAATTTGCCATACAATTATGAATAGCAAATACCTTAAAAAAAATTAAAGTGTATTCCTGAACCGAAAAAAGGGCTACATTTGTTAGGTAATTTATTCATAACAAATAATTCGATGAGCTCTGATATATTCAGACTGAGTGTGCCTTGCCTTGATGCTCTCAATACAGATATAAAGAATGACGATGAAAACCTTAGGGCCTTGCAACTGCTAATGATTTTAAGCTCCTTATAACGGCTATTGGATTAGTTGAAAGAGCTGCTCTGCATTTTAATATGTACAATTCTTTTATATAAAGCTAGTTACAAATAAGACTGAATCCAAATTCTAAATTCTCTAGAAAGTATATAATTAGATAAAAAGCAGAAAGGAGAAAAAGGGGAAAAAAGAGATTTCAAGATATGGTTATCTTCACTTGCAAACCTCAGATTCTGTCTCGCTCAGTGCCAGTTTAATAAGAAATATTTTCCATTCCTAAATTAACACAAACATGTTTTCCTGAACTTAAGTGACACTTATAATGTAGTTCAAAGCTTTTCACCCCGTTCTGGGCAGTACTGAGCTCAAATTAGAAACTCTTTTAAAAAATGTACTTTTAGGGAGTGCATTTTGGCTAAAAAAACTAAAACACTGACAACATTTGGAGATCCAGGGCCGAATGAAAAAAAGTTTAGAGGTGTCTGCTATTTGAGGCAACATCCAGTGGTTACCATGCTAAATAATGTGTTTAAAGCACAATCTCCATCAGCAGCAAGCATTATGTAGCTAATTTCTTACATCATTGTTCTTTTCATTAATTAACATTTCTCAACCGTTAGTGCAATTATTGCGGTGCCTCTGTGCTGTATGTCTCTTTTCATGATTAATAAGGAGTCATTATATTTCCCTTTCCTGAAGCAGTCAATTAACACGGAATACTTTCCATTAATTACGGAATGTTTAAAACCAGCATGCTGTACCTGGAGAGCAATCTGCTCAAGAAACCTGTGACACCAATTGCTTTAAAAAGTTCTCTTTAAATTTTATTCCAAAAACACAAGCAATTTAGCTGGCTATATTAATTTGCTTCAGAAGCAGGGCTGTGAATGAGAAACATCTTTTAATCTCATGCAAGAAAAGGCAGCCATCTGGCTGCTGAGGATTTCAGAGTGAGACTTTCCCTCTCTCCCTCTATAAATGCAGGTCATTAAAGTAATGTGTTCATCTACATAAAACTCAAATGGAATATAAAAGGTAATATTTATATACAAACAATTTAGTCCCACAATTTAAACAGTCATTGGTTTTATGAAACATTTACTTTAGTCTATCAGATTTGCATAGCTTCATTGGGGGGAAAAAAAGTGTGGTCATTTCTGCAAATAATGTCACTTTTAAAGGAAGGGACTATCTGACTCTCTGAATGCATATCTTATTGCAATGCAAAATTAATAATGCAAGCTTAGGAAATAGAGAGTTCAGTTAACAGTATTGAATTCAGAATTGGCTTCCAAGCAGAGTAAAAAATATTAGACAGCAACTCTTCCTTCCAGACTGAAACACTTGCAAGATCTCAGTGTCGCTCTCAATATATGACATTTTCTTTTATACCCTCCCTCCAGACCTCCCACCCTGTATGTTTGTTTGAAAAGGAAAGAGAAAACAGAAAAACAACATATGCTCCGCAAGACTGAAATATCACCAGTATGCATATCATAAGTGGATTACGTGGGTCTTATTTACAAAAATAGGCGAGCGAGTTCCGATAATAAATAATGAGATAGTCATGATTATTATTTGCATTAAATACCAACCTGTAGCATCTTTACAAAGATGTATATGGCTAATTCTGATCTCGCTGAGACCCTTGTTAGGGATGACTAAGTCTATGAAGTGAGTGGAATTACATCAATGGAAAACATGGTATAAGCGTGATCAGATCAGCCCTTTGTGTTCAAAGCATTGTATAAACATTCACTAATTCTCACAATGATCCTGAGAGGTAGATCAATATAATTATCTACACTGGGAGACTGAGGCAGAAAAGTGAAGTTACTTGCCGAAGACCACAGAGTTACTTAAAGGAAGAGCTGGGATTAGAACTCAGGGTTTCCCAAGTCCCATTGTTGTGCTCATTCTGCCTGACAAGACTCCCACCCACCCAAGGACAATCCAGCAATAGCATTAAAAAGGCAATAAGATTTGTGGATCACCCAAGGCAGATCTTGACTTTAAGATATTTATATCTCAAATATCTAAATACACAGAAAGAAGGGAGAAAGCAACTAAAAGAATGAGGGAAAAAATTCAGAGCAGCACCGGTGCCTGAAATGTGAAGACAGAGTGTAAGTTTATTATCCCAGAACTAAGGTGCTTTCAGAATATCACCTATATCCTGTGCCATGGAGGAGAGAGAGACCAGATAATGGACCTACTTACCTAGCAGGCAAGTTTCAATGGGGAAGGCAGCTCTTGACTGTTTTCCAGTGCCAGCCCCCTCTGAGAACTATCAAGCTAGTTAGTCTATTCAGTCTTAAAAATGGCTCTCAGACAATCTCATGTTTTGCAGGCTTAGTGTCTCTATGCCAGTCTAACTTGTGGCCCGATTTAGCTTCCATTAGCTTTCCATTACATTTTATAAGGACTGGATTATGTCCTTAAATTGGTCAGACACCTCCCGGTAGACACTTGCCTCTCCATGAAAAAAGATGCTTCGCTATTTTCATGTCCTTGAGGTAACGGTTCTCCTTGCTAACAAAAGAACGGAAAGCTTGGCGTTTCCTTTTCGAAATGCTTGGGAATGGGAACTGGATCGTCATGGGGTTGCAATGGAAGCATAATGAGGGAAGGAGCTTTTCTGCTATTGGTCATGGATTCAGATCAATGCCTTGATCTGTTCAGTGACTGATGCCGCTGACCTACTCCCAAGTCCACATTACAAAAATCAGCACTAATTTGCACCCTGACTGGCAGTCTCCGCACAGATCCCACAGATGGAAAAAGCACAGATTGAACTATGCTCTCAAGTCTGGCCCCAGTTCAGCAAAGCACCATTACTATAAGCCCCTGCTTAAGTCCCACTGAAGTCAATAGGTGCCTAAAGTTGCGTGTTGTCCTGATTAGGGATGGACTTCTGCACTAGGGTCCCTGAGCACTCCCATCTCTGTCTCAGATCATAGAAGAGGCATATTGGTTGGAAGTTTGCATTGCTATAACTTGTGCTGCACTTTTTTCTGTGGCTAAGAAGAGGAGCTCATGCTTGAGGGCAGTCAGTCCATTAACTTTCATGAGGACTATATTCAAATGACAAATATGTGGGAGAAGCCTCTTGCTTGTATAATCCCTGTTCTGGCTATCACCTATTTATAGTACACTTGGTTTTAGTAACCAGCTCAGTTCTCTGGTAATTAAACATCTACAGGATTACTTATAGGAAAATTGCAGGGAGTGATTCTGGTCTGAGTGGCAGTAAAAATATCAATAGCAATGTTCATTTCTGAAGGAGCTTTATCTACATAATCTACTGTAGGTGCATGAAAGTAGCTGTGTTCCGAACTGTAACAAAGTGCTTGCTTCAAATACAGCTTTTCCAAATAAAATTATTATTCAGCGGAAACGCAGTGTTACATTTCAGACCCTCAAAATATCAAAGTGACTTTCCTCACTAAGAAGAAATATAGTGGATCATTCTGAGTATTTCTAATTATGCAAGATTTTTAAAGGCTGTTTTCAAGGGCACACCTCTCAGATGATTTATACTCTGTGTGCTTCTTAATAACCTTTCCAATAAGAAAATCAACCCACTGCTCACATAGTCACAGATTTTTAAAAAAATCTTCAGCAATCTTCAGTTCAATAAAACCAAATGTCCCCACCCGAGCTTAAACTGGGGAGTTTTTCTGCGTTTAGGGCTTTTGCTCAAGCCCTTTTGTTCAAGCCGCTGATATTACTGCAGTATTTGCAGAGACAAAATTCCATGCCCAGTTTTCAATAATCCTTAAACAAATATAGTTTTGCCTGTTTGTCAGTCATTGAAATGCCAAAGATGAATTGGAAGGGATCTTGGAGCAGGCAGCTTTTCTTTAATTAGGTGACATACTCTTCTTTCTCAGAACAAATCATAACTGCATGGCGACTCCGACTACAATCGCAATGGAACTGTTTGCATGTGCTTATGCCAGTTAGTCACTAACAGAGAGATTCTTGAAAATATACTTACAAATAGTAATTACATCAGAATCCTTATCACCGTTGTGATTTTACTGACAGCCTGGGGCAGGAGTTGGCTGCAGCATCTTCATTGGGAGCATGCTGCTGTATATGTGAAGCTGACACAACGGCAGTACGTGTAGCTTCACATCCATTATCTTTCAGTGTACATAATGACAGTGTTTTACATTTATATAGCACCTTTCCTCCCAAAGGATCCCAGTGAGCTTTGGGTACACTAGGCATACAGCTTTGTCAATGAAATATGGCCAACTCTGGGGTGGCGGGCAGACAACCAGGATATGTTGCACACCAGGAGGGTGACAGTAATTGGTCGAGGAAACGCTCCTGTTCCCACCTCTCCTTATTCACTGATTGCTTCCCCTACCTAAGTGGTTTTTATTTCAACCTCTGTGATGCTCTGTTCTCTTGGCCTATCCTCGCCATCTGCACTCCTCCTCCCTCCACAACTCTGCCCTTTCTCTTGCTGGTGAAATTAAAAGAAACACATTCTAAGCATGGAACTAATGTTGCTTCAGTTTGCTAATTTACCTTCCTTCCTCCTCTCCCCCTCCACTGCTTCAAGCAAATCTTGATGGAGAAGAGAAGCCAAGAAGGTGTGATTGGGTGGATCTGAAGCTACGAAGTAAGAGCATGCTGAAGACTTTGCTACTTTCATAGACCGTCTGTTCAACTGGGGGAGCAGAACAGTAAGGGGCACATTTCAGCTGAGAAAAATGTGTTGTCATGTTCTAACTTCTGTTGGCAAGAGAGACAAGGGGTATATTTACACTACCCGACAGATCGGCAGGCAGCAATTGATCCAGCGGGGGTCGATTTATCGCATCTAGTCCAGACGCAATAAATCGACCCCCGGGTGCTCTCCCATCGACTCCTGTACTCCACCGCCGCGAGAAGTGCAGGTGGAGTTGACGGGGGAGTGGCAGCAGTCAACTAACTGTAGTGAAGACATCGCGGTGAGCAGGTGTAAGTACGTTGATTTCAGCTACATTATTCACGTAGCTGAAGTTGTGTAACTTAGATCGATCCCCCCTCCTAGTGTAGACCAGGGCAAGATTTCAAACTTACACAGAGTTCTTCTTCAAGTCTTGGAAAGGTACTCAGAGTGTCACGGCTAAGTATCTTTCCCAGATCTGAAGGAGAGGTCTGTGTAGATGGACCTTTGGTCTGAGCCAGTATGATCATTCTTATGTTCTTAAAAGCTTGTCTCTTTCACCAACAGAAGTTGGTCCAAAGAAAGATATAACCTCACCCACCTTGTCTCTCTAATAACGTGGGACCAACACAGATACAACAACAATACAAACAATTGTCGTGTTCTGAAATTGATTGAGCCTGTGTAAACTAACCAAAACCTAAGGGGCTTTGAAGGCACTGGTCTGCACTGGGTGGTGGAGTAGCCCCAGAGTGAGCTCTGCTGGATTGCATCTCAGTGCAAGGGTTGCTGTTGTGCCTGGTCTTTGTGTGAAGGTGCATGTAGGAGGGGAAGGCAGACAGAGAGGTAAGGCTCTTTGTGTCCTACTTCCTATTTCTGCATTCATTCAAGGGCCATGCATGATCTGGTTCTCAACATAGGTTATAAAAATAGAGCACGCTGATGAAGAAGAGGTGATAAGCCAAATCCTCAGTGGTGTAAATGGGTATAGTTCTCCTGAAGTCAATATTTACTTACCTCTGATGCGCTGTGAAGACCTAGGGCTGATTCTTATCTCACACTGATGTTACTCCAATGACTTCAGTGGAGCTACTCCTGATTCACAGCACGAGGGCAGACTCAAATCCTAAATTTTTCCTAACAATATTATTGTTATTATTGTTAAAGGAAACAGCTAACTCTCCACTGCCCACACCACCTCCCCCAGTGAAATATTAAGAGAAATGTAGATTGAAATTTTCAAAGACAGGTAAGGGAATTAAGTGCCCAACTCCCATTGACAGTCAATGGGAACTAAGCACCTAATTCCCTTAGGCACTTTTGAAAAACCCCAACTATAAATAATATTGCTTGTGAATTTGAAAGCTTTCTTTGTTTATTGCTTTTACAGGAGATGCATTTTTCTTGTCCTTATCAACTCTTTTAAGACCATTAGCGGTAAATATGCCCAATGGCCTGTGATTGGATGTTAGATGGGGAGGGATCTGAGTTACTACAGAGAATTCTTTCCTGGGTGTCTGGCTGGTGAGTCTTGGCCACATGCTCAGGGTATAGCTGATCACCATATCTGAGGATGGGAAGGAATTTTCCTCCAGGGCAGATTGGCAGAGGCCTTGAGGGCTTTTCGCCTTCCTCTGCAGAGTGGGGCGCGGGTCACTTGCTGGAGGATTCTCTGCACCTCGAAGTCTTTAAACCATGATTTGAGGAGTTCAATAGCTCAGACATAGGTTAGGGGTTTATTACAGGAGTGGGTGGGTGAGATTCTGTGGTCTGCATTGTGCAGGAGGTCAGACTAGATGATCATAATGGTCCCTTCTGACCTTAAAATCTATGAATCTATCTATAAGTCTTGTCTGCTTAGTGCGCCATTAACTACCGTACCACAGACCTTACTACCAAAGTTTCCCGTTATGCTTTTGCACCATATAAATTGTTACTCATGGTGGTCTATATTCATCAGAGTACCTATCATATTCCTATTTATATGATTATTAAGCTACTATGGGTTTAGAAACTGGAACTAGAGCATTCGTTTTTGATGAGTTTCTTAGCAGTGTGTGTGTGTATATATAAACATATATATATTTTCTGGAATACCCCTGTCATGAAAGACTGAAGTTGAATTCTCAGTCACACAGAAAGGGGTTAAGAGAGGGAATTACAAATTGACTTAATTGTGTGCACAAATTGTCTCTAACTGAAGAGCTAGCTGTGTTCATTGATTTTCATTTACATTAATATGCAGCTTTTGAAGTGGCTTTTTTTAAGAGTTAACTTGCCAGGCTCAGACTTCTGTTAATAAATGTCTCTGGTCAACAGGCTAACCCTAAAATAGATCTAAAAAAGTGAATACCTATCCTGACTTGCAGTTTAGCATTTTTCTCTGCTACATTTAAACACAGCTTAATTTGTCCAAATCACTTTGTAAAGTTCTATTTTGGATCCCTATTGCTAAATCCTTACGCTGTTCTTTAACACCACTCTTATCCTACCCTGTTATGAATACTTCCCTCAATAGATATTCAGATCTATTCACTAGCGATGGGCCAGAAGGACCCTTGAATCTTAGCCAGGGAACAAGAATAGACTGTTTGACAATGGCAAACATGAAGTTTGGAGGCACTCTGCTGCTATTCATGTCATTGTACGGGTGAGGTGTAATTCAGATGTTGTAAATCTCATTTAGCCCCTGGGTTTAACTTCAGTGTCTTTTTGAAATAGTAGGTAACTGCTCAGTGCATAACGTGGTGGCACAAAAATGCAGCCTTTTAAAGCTGACCTTTTGAGGAAGCTTTTTTAAAGAAAACAATTTAAAAAATGGTTTATGCTCTAAAGTCAAGAGTGAGTGCAACGTGGGCTGAACTCTGTCTGGTGTTTACTCCTAAGCATGTGCCAGAAACACTGTGGCTCAATGGGGAATGTCCCAACAAAGTGTGTGGTGAGTATACTTTGCAGACCTTCCACAAGTGCTCTTACAGGGGAATCTCAAAAGGATGGTTCTGAATGGGGCCTAGGAGCCAGGCGCCATGCATTTAAACATGATTATGTCCTGGCCTGGCCATTGCTCAACATGCCCTCAGCCAGGTTATCTCTGCCAGGAATAGAGACAATCTAATCTGCACTGGGAACTGGGGGGATGGACTTTGGGCAGCTAGAAGAGGGATGCGCAATTAGTGCTGCCTGCTCTGAAATATGATGGTGGAGCTGTTCGGAGTGCAACACAATATGTTGCAGAATTTGGTCTTGTATGTGTATAGTCAGATTTTCAGAAGATCTCAGCACCCATAGTTGGGGCCAGATGGTCACAAGAGCTTAGCATTAAGCATTTAGGGCCAGATTTTTAAAGGCATGTAGGTGCTTGATGAGATTTTCAGAGGCACCTAGGTGCCGAACACCCATTGAGATGAATGGGAGTTAAGTGCCTAGGTGCTTTTGAAAATCCCACTGGGGGCCAGATTTTTAAAAGTATTTAGACACCTGAAGAGGCAGAAAAATATGTGCAAAAAATGTCTGACAATGTATCCAAGCCAGACAAAAAAATTGAACTGATCTCTCTAAATTGCTGTTATGCAGAAAGGGCAGGACTGTGGCATTCAGCTACAGCCCTGCAGTGGGGATAGTGTCAAAGTGCACTCTTAAGGCTGCTCTGGCAAGGGCTGTGCCTGAGGCAGGCACAATTTTCCCTGAAGCTCCCAGGAAACTCAGGTCATCATCTGCTTTCCTTTGCACAGCAGGGCCAGAATCGAAGAAGGGCGTTACCACACCAAACTTCCTCCCCGGCCCCCTAACATCTGCAGCAGCATTAACCCCATAGTCACCTTGCATTAGATTTCCTCTGTACTTGGCCTCTGCATGGGAGCAGCAAGGTAAGGAGAGGCTTAATCTGGCCCATAATATTAAGCAAGTTTGGAGTTTTCTGTTTTGATGATGAGCCTGAGAAATTACAGTTCTCCCAGGGCTGCAGTGCTGTCCCAACGTGTCTATACCGAGCCAAAAGTCTTGTTTTGGAGGTTGAGATTAGCACCAAGTAGAATTGGGTGAAGACTGCAAAAACATGCTCCTTAAACAACTGGCTGAATTTTTAAATGAACTTGCTTCTGCAATGCATATGCCCCTTTCATATTCATATTTTCACAAATGTGTGTGTGTGTCTTAGTGACATCAGTGACATTCATCATGGAGAATGAATTTCAGAGTCTTATGTATGAGGGTAAGCAAGGATACTTGGGCCAACAGGGTGTTTGATTCTACAGCCTGCAGCTTCAAAAATCTTGAACCGCTACTACTTCAGCATGCATTATGAGGCTCATAAAACTTTTAGGTGGACTGGCCACCTGAGGACGACCAAGGCCAACACTATGTTAGTGTGGGTTATGTGAGGAGTCACGGAAACCAAATTTTAAATTTACACATATAAATTCATAGATTTTAAATCCAGAAGGGACCATTAAATTGCAGCTATTAAAGTCAGACATTTTAAAATAAAAGGTTTGGATAACTTGCATCCAAATGCTTTAAAAGAACGGGCTGAGGCGCTTGCTGGACAGTTAATGTTGATTTTCAATAAGTGTTGGAACTCCAGGGAAGTTCCACAAGACTGGAAGAAAACTCATGTTGTGCCAATACTTGAAAGGGTAAACGGGATGACCCAGGTAAATATAGGCCTGTCAGTCTCACCTCAGTTATGGGCAAGATAAAGGAGTGGCTGATATGGGACTTGATGAATAAAGAATTAAAGGAAGGTAGTATAATTAATGCCAAGCAAGATGGGTTTATGGAAAATAGACCCTGTCAAAATAACTTGATATCTTTTTTAGGAGATTACAAGTTTGGTTGATAAACACAATAGTGTCAATGTAATATACTTAGACTTTACTGAGGTATTTGACTTGGTACCAAATGACATTTTGATAAAAAAACAATAAATAGAATGATCCAAATTTAACATGGCATGCATTAAAATGGATTAAAAGCTAGCTAATTTATAGGTCACAAAATGTAATTTGTAAATGGGGGACCTTCACTGAATGAGTGTGTTTCTAGTGGGGTCCTGCAGAGATCGGTTCTTGGCTCTATGCTATTTTTATTAATGACCTGGAAGAAAACATAAAATCATCCTCAGAAAGTTTGCAGATGACAGAAACATTGGGGGAGTGGTATTATGAGGAAGACAGGTTGCTTGGATCACTTGGTAGGCTGGGCTCAAGCAAACAATATGCATTTTAATATGGCTAAATGTAAATGTATACATTTAAGAAAAATAATGTAGGCTATGCTTACATGATGGGGTGGGGGTGTCTATCCTGAGAAGCAGTGACTCTGAAAAAGATTTGGGGGTTGTGGTGGATTATCAGCTGAACATGAATAATCACACAGTTCCTGTGTGACACTGTAGCCAAAAGGGCTAATACAATCGTTGTATGAATAAACTGAGGAATCTTGTGTAGGAGTAGAGAGGTCATTTTACCTCTGCATTGGCACTGGTGTGACTGCTGCTGGAATACTATGACCAGTTCTGGTGCCCACAATTCAAGAAAGATGCTAATAAATTGGAGAGGGTTCAGAGAAGAGCCACGAGAATGATTAAAGGATTAGAAAACATGCCTTATAGTGATATGCTAAATAGGTTGTGCTACTTGGGTGACTTGAAGTACTTACTTGAGGGACAAATATTTAATAATGGGCTTTTCAGTCTAGCAGAGGAAGGTATAACACAGCTCGAAGTCGAAGCTAGACAAATTCAGACTGGAAAGAAGGTATAAATTTTTAACAGTGAGAGAAATTAAGCATTGGAACAACTTTCCAATGGTTGTGGAGGATTCTTTACCATTGACAATTTTTAAATCAAGATCGTATGTTTTTCTAAATGCTATGCTCTAGGACAGGGGTCGGCAACCTTCAGCACGCAGCCCATCAGGTAATCTGCTGCGGGCTGTGAGACATTTTGTTTATGTTGACCGACAACAGACACGTCCCCCCACAGCTCCCACTGGCCGCAGTTTGCTGTTCCCAGAAGCACATTCCCAGCCAACACGTCCCCGCGGCCCGCTGCTTCCCACAGCTCCCATTGGCCAGGAACGGTGAACCACGGCCACTGGGAGCTGCGGGGGGTCATGGCTGTGGACGGTAAACATAAACAAAATGTTTTGCGGCCCGCCAGCAATGGGCTGTATGCCAAAGGTTGCTGACCCCTGCTCTAGGAATTATTTTGGGGAAGTTCTAGGGCCTGTGTTATAGAGGAGGTTAGACTAGCTTATCACAAGAGTCTCTTCTGGCCTTGGAATCTATGAATTATTATGATAATCTAGGCTGACCTCCTGCATCACATGGGTCAGAGAATTTCATTCAGTAATTTCCTACATGAACCAAATAACACATGAGGATTCACACCAGAAGTGTTTGTGCATTTACCCAATCAAGGCATAAACATAATACCATACAACTTATTCACCAATCACAAATGAACAACAAAGCCCAAATAGCAAATATTAGGTATCGAGCCCCGGCAGAAAATTTTGTGCTTGAACAATAGAATTTTTTTAATTGGTAAAAAAATTTGCTAAATGTTTTTGATAAATAAATAAATCTGATTCAGCCACGTTCTGCTTGTGGATATCCTGTGAGCAGGAAAGAACATAATTTGTTGCTCAGTATTGCTTTCCATTGCTGGGATCTTTGATATTCTGGTAGTGAGTTCCTTTGCAGCCAGTGCAAAATGACACATATTTTAGCAGCTACTAGTAAGGTTCTCAATGGGGAACATTCTCTAATAGCCTAATGCTCCTGAGGGCCTTTTCCAAGCAACATAATCAAAGGAGAATAAGGAAGATTTTTGTCAAAAATCTTATTTATACAAAGGGGTTCATTTTTGGAAGTTTTTTTTACTGTAGGGCAAGTCCAGATAATGTGCGAATAGGTTCCTGTGTCACCACAGCCCCTGCAATCATTGGGGGATTGAGCTGTTTACATTTTATGGTGAATATTTGGAGTTCAAAAGTATTGAATAATAACCTTCTACTGAGCTTCCCTCCAGGAGGGGGAGTATAAAGAAGGCATTAAACCAATGTCCTTCTCATTCACTGGATTCCTTTCCCAGCTGTGGTTCTTGTATCCTTATGTGAAGAATGTAGTAAGCAGCCCTGGGGACTGGAGGAATGCAAAGGTAGTATAAAGCTATATTTGCCCTGCCCTATCTCAGATCCTGCACAGGGTGAACAAAAATGATCATGGGTTTGTGTACACTGTGAACTGAAAGTTGGTATTTAGTTCACGAAGGGTTCACATCCCCTGCCCACCCCTCACTGCTCTCTGCCCAACTCTAGATAAAACTGTCCCAAGGAGCACCCAATACTCAACTGTAACTTGTTCAGTATGGGGTTGTTGAAGAAAAATCCATTTTGCTGGGGTACTGATGGGGGAACAGTACTCTGTCTAAAATGAAAAAGAGCTTTTCTGAGCTGATGAGACTTTTCCTGGTACTTGGTGCTTTGTTCTTTCCTTTATCACCATCCCCTCTTCCTTCAAATGTGCCACTGTAATGTCCCAGAACATTATTTTGACTCCTCTTGCCTTTCTTACTAGCATCTCTTTCCCCTCCTTCCATTCATCTCTGTGCTCTCTACTTCATTAACCTCAATATTCCCTCCACCACGTCTCCCTTTGAACCCCTCTAGTCTGGCTCCCACCCTCTCTACCACACTGATGTTACCCTCTCCAAAGCCATCAGTGTAAAGCTTCAAAGCCTCTTTTCCATCCCCATCCTTCTTGGCCTGTCCTCTTTCTTTGCTATGGTTGATCACATCCTCCTTTAGAGGCTCTGACTTTCAGTTGCTCTCTTGTTCTCTTTCTATTACTACCACATTGCTCCTCTCAATCCTCCTTTCTTCTTACTTTGCCTCCTCCTTCCCCCCCGCATCCCTGGCTTTATGAGCCATCCAAATTCTGGAAAAATCAGACCCAGCTTCTCTTCATATCCTTTGTCACCACTCTTTCCTTTTGCTGGCTTCTCCTTACCTTCCACATCAAATTCAGTTTTCATGTCCTCATCTTCAAGATCCTTCACAACAGAGCACTAATCTACCTCTGTGCCGTACCCTCTTTTCACTCCTCCCTTATTCCCTTTGCTTCACCCAAGTCTCATGACTGACTCCTCCCGATGTTTCCTTCTCCCACTCTTGCTCCAGGACTTTCTTCCAAGCAGCCCAGTATGCACTGTAATTCCCTTCCTCACCCCATCTGCCATGCCTCCACCATTTCCTTTGTTGAGTGCCTCCTTAAAACACACATGTTCCATGAAGCCTGCCCTTCAGAGATATGGTATCACATGTAAGTCTCACAACTTCCAAAACACTTGCTGTACAGATAACAACAAGTATTATTGATGTTACCTTTGTTTTCCCTTACCCCTATCTACAGTGTTTGTAATTGTCATTCATCAAGTTATAGCTTCGTTTAGCTTGTCAGAGCAGGGAATACTGTATTTTGTCTAAGTGCCATGCACATTTATGGTGCTGTACAAATAAATAATAATAACAGCAACAATTAGAGCATAGCAAAGGGGGAGGCTCTAAGTTTTCTTTTGATAATGTAAGAATATTACATGGCAATCTGTAATATTCCTTTACAGGTTTAATGCCATTTAGTTACAGGGTAACAATCAGTTTCATGGAGGTATACAAAGATTCAGTGAAAGCTCTAAGCAGATATAATACTGGATAAAAGAACAAGTATCTGGAGAAAACTCAGCTTCCGAGAGTCTATATTAAAACTGACATTCCCATCAATAACAAATATAATACTGCTTGCAGAGTTGATATTTAATTTACTGTCTATTGACATTCAAAACCACAGAGATTGCAAAATTTCAATTCAGAAACTTTAACTTGTTTAGTTTTTGTAGTCTGTGTGGGTTTGGATTTAGAAAGCCCAGTTGTATCTGAAAGTAGAGGGAGAGTTCTGCTGAAACTCTCAGTTTTAAGTTTTCTCTTATCTCTATATGAATACATGAAAATATTACAGAAGAGGATGCCTTTTCTTTGTCATGCAAACAGAAGTAATTTTGTGACTAATCTACCTATTGCAGAGCGAGTATTTTGATGCATTGTAATTTGTTCTGTTAGCACTCCTATTTTATGATTGGATGAAACACACACATTCTTGGCCAAATTCCGTTCTCAGTTTTGCCTGTACAACCCTATTGATTTCAGATGGGTTGCACAGGAAAAGCTCAGAGCAGAATTTGGGCAAGTGCATTAAACAGTAGTATTTTTCTAGCATTGTGCTCACATTGGCCCTTGATATTTATGACCAAATTCTCTTCTGATGTAACTCCATTGAAGTCATATACATAAAATGGCAGCAGAGAATTTGACCCATAATATTTACATTTCTTATAGCTGCGATGGAATGTATTTTCCAAGTAGAGATGCATGTACATTTAATATACATAACACATGCACACACATATAATTATATATAATTACATATGTGTATTAAATATATACGCACACAGAGTTGTTGCCATTTAAAATAATCAACATTTGCTAATACGTAGTACCCTAACTTTAGAATGGGAAATAGCTGTGGTATTTCGCATGCCCCTGTGGAATAATTGTTGGCAAATGTTGACTTTTTAATGGCAACTGTTCTGTATTAATATACGTCTATATAAGGCCCTACTTGAATTGTGGGATGATTATCAAAAAATTGCAGCTGAGTTGTGACAAGCCATGGAAAATTTCAGAAAAGTAATAATGGACATTATTGTTTGTAGTAATTAAGTCCATTATTTCTTTTCTGTGATTTTACACTGTTGACTACCCAGCGTTGAGAGCGGGCCCGTATGCTGTCGGCTGCCTGGGGCTCCCACTGTCAGCCCCGTGCATAGCAGGGCTCCTGTCAAAACTGCATCGGAAGTCTAATATTGTGGAATCCGCAATTTCCGCAATAGCACAAGTTAAGTGGGGGCCTTAGTAAATATACATTCTATTTACTTGGTAGAGCTAGCAAACAAACAAAAAACCCATCACAGTCACCTGAGCGAAGAAAAATCATATTTCATGATTAATTCTTCATCAGAAGGCTTCATATTGCACTGGTGACATCAGAGTTTTGAAATTGCATTTTAGAAACTATAAACATTCTTATCATTTAGAGCACTTTATGCAATAGGATGCAAATGAAATAAGTTTATCTGAATCACGATTGGTTTGCCACTTCAGAGGTAAATCATCCAATAAGCACAGAGGTGATTTTGTTTAATTTGCATATAGAAATATGATTGGTGAAAATGCTGCAAGAGACGTTTTATATTTTTGTCACACTTTAAAGAGCAGCTAATGATCCACAGAGAATTTGGAAAAAAACATTCTATTTACATTCCATCCTATTTATGTGCCTTACATTTACATGCAAAGCGGGTCATTGTTTCCTTAGGGTTTATCAGCACCTGCTATTTATTCCCCACCAGTAGTCACAGTCCTCTGTGACATCAACCTCATTTCCACACAGCAACCAGTTTTATAATGTATAAATTAGGTGCTCACATTACCTGGCAATTTTGTCTGTGCAAGACATTGTGACTAGCTGCTCTCCCAGCAACACACCGTCCCATGTTTGAACTGCATTATGGCATCGGACGGGGATGGTTCCTTCTCCAGACTCAATCTTCGTTCGTAGATGCCCCCGGTACTTTCTTACTATGTGCTTGGTACTGTTCACTGGGTCAGAAAAAAGTGATGATAGAAAGACAGTAATTAAATGTTTGTACAATTGTCTCCCGAGATGAATGAAAATGTCTGTGACACTTGAGCTTGCATCATGGAACCACACATGGAGCCCTTTAAATCAAAGAGGAAATTGGATAAGGTTGCAGCCCATGAGAGAAGTATAATGGATATTTTCAGTGGTTTGCACTGTCAGCTTTTCACATAAATCTGTGGTTTTAACACAACATGCATTGAGATAATTTTCACATTCACCACCGTATTGAAAAAATGCAGAGGCTTTTTAAGCAACCCTCTGATTTCTTATTCCCTCCAGTATGTTGTGCAGTGCCCATCTCAGCTCTTGTAAGCTAAGCATGGTCACACCAGTTTGATACTGGCTGGACAAACTCAGGTGCTTTGAGGACCCAGTGTGGGTGGTGCTTTTCCTCTCTGACTCAGTACTGAAGCAATGTCCAAGCATAATGTTAGGTACCATGCTAATGGAAGAAACATCCTGGAAGGAGATGTAAAACTAAAGTCCAGGATTGATGTCCCTACAAATTTCCAACCTGGTGTCTTGACAAAGTAAAGTGTGGGTAGTTATATTCTGTTTGCCTAAGATTCCCCCTATAATTTCCCTTGGATAAGGTATACTACACTCTTGTGTGGTGTTGATAGGTTCTGTTAAACTGTTGTCACACTCCACCCCAGCGCTAGCTGCATTTCAGTAATGTGCAAAATGAAACCTGTAGGTGTGTAGTTTGTACGAAAGAGTCAAATTTGTAAAGCATTTTGGATCAATTTGGATGTAAGGCTACTGTACACATGCAAATTCATTAGCAACATTACCATTATCATACAGAGATGGCTGGTTTATCCATAAGTCAGGAGGAAGGAAATCAACCTTAATGCATGGAGGAGCCCCTTGGCCTGTAGATCTAACATTCCCACCTGTGTGAAAGAGGGTTCACATGCTGCTCATCTCCACAGTGCTGCTCTGGCCACCCCTATGTCTATAACGGGGGCTCTGTACATAGATGGAACAAAATGAGGCAGGCCAGGTGGCGGGGGAGGGGAGTGGTGGGTGTGGACTAACATCTCCCCAGCAACCAGAGGTAAATCTGCCCGAATGTTCGTGCATCTTATGACTGTGTTAACTTTTGTGTGGTGTCCATTTCACACTGGGAACTTCCCTCAGAGGAACGGGGTGGTTCCTGGTGCATCAAATGTCAGATGGAGGAGCCAGAGGCGACACAAATGTACAGTGAGCATGGTCTTTTGGAAAAATCCTTGAACAAGTTAGGGGTGGTACATGAGAACACACTCTGTGCTAGAAACCCTTATGGTTATGCTGTTGTATTACATGAGAACACACTTCATTTTAGAAAGCCTGAGGAGACTGATATTTCACCTAGCACCTGTAAACAAACTTAAAACTTTGCACAGCAGAAAAGCCATTGCAAACCTGATTTGCTGTATGAACAGGGAAACTGAGGCATGCCCCGCATTGCTTTCAGAGCTAAATGCCAGATACCTACATGGTGAAGAACATTAATAGCTACATTGAGTTGATTTTAAATGGGTCACAAACATTTGCCAGATTTAGATGGATAAATTAGCTATTTTCATTAGCTCCTGGTGAGTTCACATGAAACATGCACGGATTATACTGCAACTCCTGCAAGAGCATGTCCAATCCACTAAAGATCTGACCAAATATTACTGGGGGTTTGTAAAGGGATTCTGTAACATTGTTACTTCCATAATGGACCTTACAAAGAGAAAGCCTCTTTAGTCAGAGATGATTTTGATGAACCATTTCTGTTATACACTGATACCTTTAATATTGGGTTAGAAGCTGTAATAATACAAGACTAAGAATGGGAAGTTTCTAGCATGCACTCTAGACGGCCCTTCCTGCATCAGTTTTGCACTGGGGTGTGATGCTGTATGATTGAATATGACCATTTATATCACTGATGTTACCACCGTTATAGAATTGCAACAAATCTTGTACCAAGTATGTCATGTAAGGTGTCAATGGAAAAGGTAGGATTTGCTAAGAAAGATTATCCTGGTTATATGCACGTATATAGCAGGTTTCAGGTCTGTATGGACCTTGTTCATCACACAAAATAAAATCAAGGTGTGACAAGTCACTGGGCTGATCATGCCACTGGCAGAAAGCAGCTGGCTTTGTGTGTGTTCCCTCGCTGCGCCCGGTTCCCTCCTGTCATTTTTCAACGTGTTTGCTTTGTTACAGTGTATCCTGTGCTGCTGGCGCGAGTTGAAGCAATTGATTGACTTTGGCTGGTGCCAATGGATTGTTTACAAAAAAGCAATGGAAAAATAAATTGCTTCAGAACACTGGGATTAGCAAGTGCAGCAAACACATGTAGAACAGCAGTGTCAGCTGTGACCTGCCAGCAGCTACGTCGGCCGATCCTCCTGTGATCATTTGCTCTTCGTTTTCTTGTGTTTTAAAAATATCATTAATTCAAGGACAGGCTCTGATACATCCCAGCTCTTTAAGGGTCGGCCTACGCTATTTCCACAGGAAATGCTATGCCAGTAGCAGCACGATTCCCCCCTCCCCCCCAATACAGCTAACATTTTGTCTTTATTGTCATGGGCTGCAATTGTGGGTTTTTTTTTCTGATTCGTGTCTATGGTGCTCATCACAGCACTAACTGAGCACCTCAAAAATATTCATCGACCCTGTCTTCTGATCCCACCACTTCTCTTTGTTCAAGTTGCCTCCTCCGATAGGGCCCAGTTGGTGTTCCCGTTATAGGGAGAGTGGTCTGAGAACTGGTCCACTTGTCTCTTGAGACTGTGAGGTGAACTGTCTTTTCTCACATACCTCCAAAAAAAGGTGAGCATCCGCATTTTTGTCATTAAACAACTGGATCATGGGGCAGATATGATGGGATTTGGGCCAGTCAGGACAAACAATCAGCACCATTGCTCCACAGCAAACACAACCAGAAATAGGACCAAATGATCACAGAAAATTTAGACACAACACTGTATGGGGGACTGCACACCCAGAACAGCAAGAAGAGTAGAGTTGTGTCTGGCATGGTCTATTTATATAAAAATCTATATTAACTCCTGCATATAGGTTCCATGTTTACTGGTCCTCGCCTCCTATTAAAAGTGTTCTCTTTCTTCCCAGCCTTTCCCTCCCCATCATCTCCACTTTGCTCTGGTTCCTCTTACCCTCACCAATTCCCATGCCACAGCCCCTCTCCCTTGCAGCCATAGTTCTCCATTCTCACTCTGATAGTCAAGCAGTTGAAAACAGCCACCAAATTGCTACCCCCCTTTTTACTCACTCTTGTATGTCAAAGCCTGCAACGTTAGCAAGGTGGATGGAGGGGGGCAGGATGCAGCGGCCTAAAGATTTTAGTGACTGCACGACAAGGGGAATATCCCATCATTTATATAATTTTGATTATGCTAAGTAAATGTTACCTAGCCAGGGGCAAAGCATCGCTGAATGAGCTGACAGAGAGAATTAAGGAGGAGCAATCTAGTTCAGGGAAAATAAGAACCAGCCCCTCCAATAATTGCTAGTCATTTTTTTGAATTGAAATCAAAACCAACTGTTCTGTGGGTTCCAAACCTTTGGAAAATGTTCTTTTTCCCATTAAACTTGATGTTTGTGCATGCTTGTCCCTTCTAGTGCTCTTCAGGACTGGAGCTGGAAGGGCCAAAATACTATGAGAATGGCTGTTTTTATGGCATTTCTGCCCTGGATTGGAAGTACCAGTAATTTAGCAACAGATTTTCACAGATCTTCATAGTTTAGTAAATGTAAGAGATCACACAAAACATCTCACCCTTCAAATGCTTACATGGACTGGCCCAATCTTCAAACTTTGTTACTTTCTAATACAAATTCTACCTAGGGAGAGGGAGAGCAGACAGAATTAGCTGATAGGATTCAGGCAGCCATTGCCTGTGCACACTCACCCTGGGATACATTTCCAAAGAATTGATAAGGGATTTTAGCTGCTCAACGGCTATTAAATTCAGTGGATGCTGTGTGACTAAACCCTTGTGCACTGCTGCATGTCCCAAGTTGTTTGCCTCACCAGAATAAACAAAACACATGTTCCAATATGTTGCTCTTTAACATGTATTAAGAAAACAATGTTTTATTAAAAGCCACACCCTGATCTTTGTTAAAGGTTGGATACGGATCTGATCTTTGGAACATGAGCCCAGTTTTAGTTCTTAGTGTATCATTAAGCAATGTATGCAAATATAAATATTGAACAAAGAATCCCTTTATTTTACATTAAAGTTTTGGACTGATTTTGGAGTGCACACTGCTTGCTAGACATTAATGGGACGCCACTTGCTGGAACACTCTTTGCCACAGATCACTTAAAAAAATATCTCAGAGATTTATTTATTTATGTACCTTGAAGTTACAAACGACAGTCTATTGCTGCTCTCCTGTTCAGTGTGATCAAAGCATCAGTGACTCTGAACATTTCTGAGCTTTGCCATGCTGGTTTTCCAACTGCTTAATCTCAACTAATTGCAGAGGGAAAAGGAAGCTGAGGATGTCACTTCAACCAGAACAAAATGTCAATTCAAACCAGAATTAGAGAGTACAAATTTTAAAATAATTTGGGGTGGATTTATGAGGTACGCTAGACGTAAAATTAGACATAAAAACAGCTCCTGAGAATGTTGGAAATAAAAAGGTGCAGGGGTATTACTTACAGTCCTATAAATTGAAACAGACAACCCACATTTAAAATAGTGCCCTAACATCCATTTAATTTGGGGTGCACGCCTTGCTCTGGTGTTGTTTTCCATGGGCATGTGAAAAAATGAGTTGTATACAAAACAAAAAATCCATGTTTATGTATAGATGATGCGTTCAAAGGAAATGGATGGTGATGAAACAGAATCACACAAGTAAGGCTCTGTCTGAAATTCACATGTGGCTGCCTCTGAGGTTCATTTTCTATTTCCGTGCTTCACTGGAGGCTGTTCTTTCCTCCAGAAGGGTGGGTGGGGGGGAAGCCTATCTTGCATTTTTGGAGGCTGGACTCTCAATTCATCAATGTGGTTTATAAAGCTTCATAAAGGCTGTTAGGAGCAAAGCGATGGAAAAAGCAGTACTAGCATATGAATGACTTTGTAGTTCAATAGTAATTAGAAATGCATACAAGTTCTGCCACCCCTTCTCATCTTGAGTAGCATTTTTCTATGCAACCAGAGTTCAGGATTTCAATGTAAAGATGGCAGAATATGACTTTTCGCGCGTGGCAGTAACGTCATCTCTAACTAACACTAATTCATGTTTGAAAAGTACTTTGAGCTCTTCAGGTTAAAGATAATGCTGAATATAGGTATTATTATATAAATGTACAATAGTATTATGTGCACTTGTATTGGGGATGGAGTCATAACACATACTGATTGCTATGGATGAGTACCTCTGGCTCTTCGCTGGCTAGAATGTCAGACGTGGTCAGGTGTTCTTGGTCTTGCCTTGCTTTAGAGACAGGCACATAAGGAGGAAAAAGGCCTACAGTTTCAAAACCAAAGAGTGATTTTGGGTGTCCCAATTTTTGGCTGCCCACTTGAGAGAATATTAAGGGGCCTGATTTGTAGATGGTGGGTGCTCAGCATTTTCTGAAAATCAGGCCCCTTTCTGATGTCTCAAGTTGGGCACCCAGAAATTGTGGCACCCAATATCATTAGTCAAGTTTGAAATGTAGGCCGAGAGCTTTATCACAACATTATTACAGCTCATGGAGATTCTTGGGGATCATCCCCAAAATCAGTCCAATATTTACTAGGAAAAAGAGGCCCATGACTTTATCAGCTAAAGATAAAACCCTTTACTGTCTTCTCACCTCTCTGTCTTTCCTGGCTGAAATCCTATTTTTGGATGATAATCCCTTGACTTTATTCAGGGTGTTACCTGAGGTATTTTATCTTTCTCTTGCTCTGCACTAATTTTAAAGAGAGCATTCTTGAATCCTTCTACTTGATCCATAATTTCGAATCTATCAGTAGTTTCAGGCAGGGGCATTGGAACAAGGGGGGGAGCAGGGGGTCATGGCTCCATCACTGTAAGGGTGAGCGACGGTGAGGAGGGGGCAGAGAGGAGCAGCGAGGGTCTTGGGGGGAAGAGGCAGTGTAGGAGCAGGGCCTCGGGGAAGAGGTGGTGCAGGGGTGGGGGGCGGGGGAGACCTCAGGGTGGCAAGGCATGGGGGGCAGGGCCACAGTTTAGGCACCTGTGGCCCCCCACTTTTAGGGAGCTTCCACTGCTCCTGGTTTCAGGTGTGAAATCCTGGTTCCATTGAAGTTCCTGGGAGTTTGCTTATCTGTGAATCCTGGACAAATGGAATTCAATCTACCACATATATAGAAAAACACTGATGGGAATGTTCACGGGAGAGGATCAGCATGAATAAACATCCAAAAGTATAGAACAGGAAACTACTGCTTTATTTCTCCTCATCTGTTTTAAATTAGTTGCTATTGAACTGTGGTTTTTATCTTGTCTTGACACGTATGGTCTGTCAGCAATATTTAGGACTAATAGCCAGGAATGGGAAAGTATTACCAGGGACTGTGATCTGTTGAAAGGGCTGAATTTAGTTACATCAAACAATGCCTTCACACGTAAGTATTAGAAGGGTGGGACCTCAGTTCTGTTCCAATGTCTTTTCTTTTCCATACATTAGTAAAAGCTAGAAACGTATGTGAAATGCTCATTCTAGCTGGAGTTATGTTAGAGTGAAGCTAACTGCTAAAGAAAGAACACTTTATACTAACTATTGGGGCCTTTTGTGTCTTTGGAACAACTTCTAAACAAGCTGCTGTCTCACATGGGGCTTTATCCTTATGAGACCAAACATGATATTGTGGGAAATATTTATCCTATGAAATGTGTGTCATGTCACATACTCTCCCTCAGGGGCCTGTTAGCTGGTAAATACATACAACTACTTAATGGTCCCTTAAAACAAATTATTGCCATCAAAGCCACAAACAGCTGGCTATTGTGCTTGTAAATTATTTCTGAGGGCCCAGAGGAATGAAAATTGTTGTGGTCAGGGTGGGGTTCGTCTCACCTATAATTATTATTTTCCGTGCTGAGAACCCAGCCCGGCTCTGGATGAGAATTGTATTAGCACATCTAAGCAGAAATCACAAGATTTGTCAGAGGAATTAAGATTCCGTGCATGTGGCTTGGAGATACCAATCAAGGAAAGTGCAACTTGAATGCTTCAAGATTATTATTTTTAATTACTAATTGCTCTTCTCATCTAAAATTAAACGTGCCGCACCATCGCTTCGAAAGCGCAGCAGCCCCCGCGGGGCAAAGTGTGGAGATCCGTCAAAAGGCCTTCTGGGAGCTGCAAAATTCTAGCTGCCATTTAGGATTTGTGCCTCAGAAGGAGCGAACTTTTTGTGAGATTAGTTGCTAGTCACAAAGACTCATTAGATGGTTGCCACCGATGATCAACTAATCCTTCTGCAGCTTTGAACGTAATTGCTGGTACTCAGTTCTCAGATGGAGCACATCCAGAATGTGGGGATTTTGTGGTGCCAACAAGGCAGAAGTCAATGGGAGCTAGAGGCCCATAAGACTCCTAATCACAGTACCACAGGAGCAGGATGCTATCTAAAAGTTTTTTCCATCTAAGACTCATCTTTTTATAAACAAATGAAACTTTTCTGGTAAAACCGTTAACATCATGGAGTTTTTTGTGAAAATTTCCGAGCTATTTTTCATCAATATTTTTACTAACATCATGAGAGACATTTTTCATTTACCAAAACCCTAGTTTTTACCAAGAAAACATGATTTTTTCAATAACTGAAAATGTTCTCTAGCAAGTTTAGTAAACATGTTAATAAAAATATCCTGCAAAATTTCATGAGAAACAGAAAATGAATTTTTTTCACAAAATAATTTTCCTATTTTACAACCAACTCTAGTCTTATGTGTCTTGGCATTCCTGGAGTCTACAGGTTTCGTGGTCAAGGCTTTCTCTCATGATATGTTCCAGTTAAACTATAAGTTATGGGGCTTAATGAAGGAATCACTGGGTGAAGTTCTATGGCCTCTAGGCGTGAAGTTCAGTGTTATGCTGAAGATCAGACTAGCTCATCACAATGGTCCCCTTTGGCCTTAAAATCTATGAATTATTATTATTATTATTAATAATAATACATAGCTCTAGATTTTTTCATCTTCAAAGTTCTATTGTAAGCATTAATTGATCTTCACACAGTTGTGTGAGGTAGGTAACTTTCATCACCATTTTACAGATGTGGAAACTGAGGTAACCAGAGCCTAAGTGAGACCACAGAGGGAGTCAGTGTCAGAGCTGGGGTTAGACCCCATCAGTTTCTTACTCCCACTCAAAAGCATTAACAGTCAGATCAGGTCTGTCTTTTTTTTATAGGACTTAGGTCTCCCTTAGGTGCGCCTAAGCACTTTTGAAAATCCCACCAGACACCAATCTGCCTCTGGCCTCAGCTGCTGAGCTTTAGGCGTGACTCCTACTGTGACTGCCATGGACTCAAGCCTAGGACTGCCTTTGTTCATCTATGGAATGTGGCTATTTGTGTGATCACATCATTAAGACTACACTGGGTTTTAACCAGTATGCTAGAAATGTCTTGCTAAACTGGACGAAATGTGTTGTACTGGATGATTGACAACAGCCCTCTTACTGCTTACGCACTGTGGCAAATGACTGGCAAATCCTGAAAGAAGAAACTAACCCCCCTATACATTTTTTTAAAGATTAAAACAGAAAGGGATTGCTGAGTTCAGGATGTCCTGGATTGGACAGTAGCAGACACCCTGATGGCATGGTGCAGACTAGATGCATTAGAATCAAAGCAAAAAGAATAATGTTTGTCAAGGGACCTTTTGTCCATGAGGAGCTAGCTCCACAAAGGGGACCTCAATGCAGCATTGCAACAACTAATGTTTAGGCTCCCTGCCACCTAGCGGCATCCACAGCCCTGAGTTAGGCATCCAGGCTCCCTACACAATACATGGGGTGAGACAGGTACCTAGATCCCTTTGTGGATCTAGCAAAGGGCCTGCATTCCACTTTTGTGACTCTGGTAGTATTCCCAAATCCTGGGGGGATGGGACTGAGCATTCTTTGTCATGAGCTGTTTTGCATATTGTTGATCCACTCTGCAGGAAGCCCCAGATGAGTTCACAAATAACTGTTTCAGGGCCAGCCAAATACTTGGACAAATAGCTTGCCTGTGTGAAAATTCCTCCCACTATTCTGCAGACTTCTCAGCTGTGGCCTTTTTCTGATTAATGTAGCCATTATATTGCATCTGAACATTGCTTCTGAATGTAATGTTTTACAAACCAGCAATACCTAGAAACAAAACAGAATCAATAAACACAGTGCAATTCCCTTTGGTGATTCAAGCATTCTATTAAACTTAGGATCTGATTATAGCTGTGGAAATTAGCTTGCCTGGACCCAGACAAATAGATTTTGCTTTACATGAAAGCTTTCTAAGGCTCTGGCCAAATCATGTCTACACTACAGACTTAAGTCGACGTAAGTTATGTTGATGATCATAAGCCACTTTAATTACATCGGTTCTGCATGTCCACAGAATGCTAGTTTACTGTCTTTAACTAAAGTCTGGGGCTACCCAGGATAGTTGGTGGAATCCCCTCCTTTCCATATCCTCCTCCATACACACACAGACACTCTCTCTTTCTCTCCTAAAAGAAATCTTCCTTTATGATATTGTTTATAATATTGCTAAAAAATCCGCAAACCAAACAGTAGCCAAGAAAGTCACAAGCCAATAAAAATTAAAATACTAGCTACAGTGACTGGGCTAAGCAAAGATGAGGTAATAATAACAGTTGCCTAAACTGGCTATCTGATACTGAATGCTTTATATCCATTAGTGCCTTGTGTCAGGAACCACAAGTCTTAAACCCTGGTCCCACAGAACTCTTAGGGGCAAGTAAACTCTAACCTGTCACCCAGAGACCTGCTAACAGTTGCTAGGCAGATGCTGAACCCTGACAGAGGACACCAGTCCTGGACCCTGACTGGCAGAGTGCTGGTTTGACCCTGTACCTCAAAGTCACACCCTGGAACCTCTATATTCACCATGGTAATATGATTATGATATCTTCTGTACAAAGTATACCTTGTGAGGTATCATTTTAAAAGTCTTGATTGGTTGAACGTTAATTTCCTGTTGGATTGTATGTACTATCATTGTATGTGAAGTTATGAGGCATTGCCATATGTGTTACTGAAATATGTTGGGAACACCCACAGTGAGCCTTTCAGTTACAACAAAGGAGTATCCATCAATAACCAGACAGTGTTAATGGCTCATCAACACCCATCAAGAAAAGAATCCATTATCCCAGAGACTCTTTAGAGAAGATAGAGAGGCAATGGAGAACTGCCTGATCCCTACTTAACAGCAAAGATCTTTCCAGCAAGCTGGAAGAAAGTATAAAAGAGGGGAAGTGACTTGGCCTCTCCCCCCTACTCCCCCATCTCAGAGGCACCAACTTTCCAAAATCCTGGGGCATGGTCAACCTCCGGCTCTTCCCCAGGCCCCGCCCCCACTCCACCCAAGGCCCCAGCCCACCCTGCCGCTTCCCGCCCCTGCTCCACCCCCACCCTTCCTCTTCGTCCCCAGTTCTACCCCCTTCCCTGAGCAAGCCGCGTCCTTGCTCCTCCCCCCTTCCTCCCAGCCTCCTGCATGCCATCAAACAGCTGAGTGAGGTGGGTGGGGGGTGCAAGGAGGGAGGGGGAGGCGCTGATCTGCAGGGCCTGGCAGCGGGCAGGAGGTGCTGGGGGGATGGGGAGAGAGGAGGACTGCCGGTGGGTGCTCAGCACCCACCATTTTTCCCCATGGGTGCTCCAGCCCCAGAGCACTCATGGAGTCAGAGCCTATGCCCCATCTCAACACCTGGAAGAATGTCTGAACTGGGGAAAGACTTTGAACTGGAGAAGGATGGTCCCAGGCAGGAAGGTAGTCCTAGCTGGTGTATTGAGGAACTGTAACCTGTTTGTACCACCTGTCAGGGTAAGACATTGTTTTATTCAACTCTTGCTTATATGACAAGTTTAAGATTTAGAATCTGTGTTTACTTTTCATTTTCTTAATGTAACTATTTCTGACCTTTACACCTACCACTTATAATCACTTAAAATCTATCTTTCTGTAGCTGATAAATGTGTTTTATATTTTGCCTAAAACGGTGCTGGGACATATCAGTTCATGTTAAAAAGGGTTGTTGCACATCCACTGCCCTTTTGGCAGAGTGGCGAACTAGGTAATGAGCTTATACCAGCCACGTTTCTGATCAGTGCAAGATGGTACAGTTCTGGGGTGCAAGGCTGGGGAGCTGGGATGAACTGGCTGGAGCCTTACTATTATTGGTTCATGAGTGATTGAGAAATCATTGATATAACTCAGTTGGGTGTGTCCCTGCCTGTGGATGGCTGTGTAAGTACAGTGTCTGCCAGAGGTTTGTAGCTTGACATCAGCATCACAGTGTGAGAGCTATCCCAGATTGGTAGGTTCGGAGGGCTCAGGGGTCCCACAGTCCAGGTTGCACCCGGGGGACGCTGTCACAGCTGGGGGTCCTTCTATATATACCCAGCGCAGGAACAGGAAGTTCCCTGTGCAACTGAGATCCATCCTGCTCCTGCAGACTTGGGCTCTGACCATTAGGTCTGTCTGCCCATGACTCCTTGCTAGCTCACAATATGCAATGACAGCAGTCTTCCTCTTTCAGAGCTACCTTGGTTATGATAATGCCAATAATAAAGCCGACAGGTATTTTACAGTATTGCTTCCCTGTTCTTACTTTCCCGCAGGTAGGCCCAAGGAGTACAGAGCTGTTATGCTACATTAGGACTGAGGGCAGGCCTGTACAAAGCTGTTAACCGGCTGCCACGCTCTGCAGTGCTGCCATGTCAGCTGTTCTGAGCCAGAAACTAAAGTCATTTTCTGCTCCCAGCTGAGAACAAAAGGCACAAATGACGGGGAGAGCTAACTACAGGGAATACTGTGCTGGCTACATCTTCACTGCAGAGTTAACTCAAGTTACCTACACTTGAAGTGAAGCGGGAGGTGGGGGGGTGGGAGGGGGCCTCCAAAGCAGCAGCACCAATTAACTGAACAGCCCAGCAATCACAGCAAAGCACTGAGAAGTGAAAAGTACCCGTCATTATTGAGCAGGTGTACAGCTAAGACTAAATAGTTCCCCACCTAAAATGACTGTGTCCCACCTATACATTGATTGCCCTGAGGGTAGTATATTCCAATCCATAAAGAACCTCATTTTTTTTTTTTTACCACTGAACAGTACCTAATCAGTAATCAGAGAGGTGAGCTGTTACTTAGATGTTCTGTCTTGAAATGGGAACCTTTTCCTCCCCTCCTCTCCAAGAAACAAACATTTCCTAGCAGAAAATAGCACTACAAAAGTAAAAGGTGCCTATTCCGGAACAGACCATTCAAACAGCAGCTGGGATCAGTAGAGGAGAAGCTGACAATTTTTCTCATGCATTTCTGAAAACACTGACCAAACTCCAAAAAGTTTGGACACAGGTTGTGGCTCACGAAGCATCGCGAGCTGATGATATTTGCATCCTGATGTCAGCTTAGAACAGGCTGTGTTTGGGGAACTTTTCCATGGAGAAGTGATGGGCCATGGATATCACTGCCTTTTGAGTCCAGTTCTCTGGAAGACGGATTGGCTTATATGGCCTCCTGGTAAGGCTGGTCCTTTTCTGCTGCTTTTGTGCTGAGGTTGGGTTCCTGACCTGGGGATCATACTGTGATGCAATGTCTGTCCCCCAGGTGACCAAACCTGAACCCACAAAAGTTTGGGTTAGTTCTACTAACTCTAACAGGGCTGGTTTGGCCAGGCTGCTTCCTCTAGAACAGCTCAGTTAACGGGAGGAAACAGAGCTTTGAGCTTGCATTTTCATTGCAGATGGGGTAAAAAGATCAGCAGCTGAAGCCTTGAGTTGTTAAAATCACAACTCCATCTGTGGAGTATATGAATTCAAGGTTTCATGTGGTTGTGTCTTTCCATGTGCTCTTCTCTTCCCCTTCCCCATTCCCACTGAAAAATTCACATCACACCTCTAAATTACCCACAAATTCAATGACCCAGCTCATATGGTTGCATGTGGATCCAGTTCAGATTGGAGCTCTATTGAATCTGTGTGCATCAGAGTTCCAGCACAGCTGTAGGTTAATAGACAAGCAGGAGGAAGACCCCATGGAGCAGATGCAATGGTGTGTTTCAGACCTAAAGGGAGTGGGGATAAAACAGGAGCTGGGCTATCAAGGAGTCAATGGCACAAGGCATGTTAGCAAGAGATAGAAAAGCATCCCAGGGGAGGAGAGTGGAGACAGCCCTAGGGCAGATTTTATCTATCTGTGTCAATCCATGTAGAGAGAGAGTGCACACTTTGGAAGAAAGATGTCCAGAGAAGCAAAAACTTGCTGGAGGAAGAGAGTTTGGGAAGTTAAGGATTCACTGATTCAGGTTTTTTTTTTTGAGTGATTCCTTTTACTTCAAAGGAGGCTCATGAAAATAATTAACAAATCAAAGAAGCCGCAAGACACATCAATGGCCCAATTCGATTATTCTGTAGTTTCCCAGGTGGTGAAAGGTGTAATGTATGCACCGTATTCTGTATAAACCAGTGGAGTATGTTGCAAACAATAGAGCTAGGATACTGCCCCTAAGCATAGTCACTAGGTCCAGGGACAATAGCAGTTGTGTGTACAATAGGCACAACTAAAACAAAGTGGGAGGGGGCACTGGAAAAGGAGAGGTGGTCACAGAGTCGTCTGATCCCCAGCAATGTGTATGCAGAAGGGTCAACATGAGAGCGTGTGAAACAGTAGTTGGAGGAGGGAGGAAAGACTGTCCACTGGTTATGGCACAAGCATAGGATTTGGAGACCTACGTTCAAGTGCCTGCTCTTGTAGGCCCCAAAAGGAAGCTGGTTAAACAGAAATTAAAAGGCACAGTCACAAAAGTGAAGCGCCTGCAAGCTGTATGGAAACTTTTAAAAAACACCATAATAGAGGCTCAAATTAAATGTATACCCCAAAATTAAAAAAACAAACAAACATAGTAAGAGAACCAAAAAAGTGCCACTGTGGCTGAACAACAAAGTAAACGAAGCAGTGAGAGGCAAAGAGGCATCCTTTAAAAAATTGGAAGTTAAATCCTACTGAGGACAATAGAAAGGAGCATAAACTCTGGCAAGCCAGGCGTAAAAGTATAATTAGGCAGGCCGAAAAAGAATTGAAAAGCAACTAGCCAAAGATTCAAAAACCAAGAGCAATTTTTTTTGAAGTACATCAGAAGCAGGAAGCCTGCCAAACAGTCAGTGGGGCCGCCTACCTCACAGGGGTGTCACAAGATAAGCACATTAAAGGCAGTGAGGCACTCGGATACAATGATAATGAGGGGTTACATAAATAAGCAGCTTTACAATCACACAGCAAGGGTACATTATATAGGAAGCCTTAGCTACTGCAAGCTGCACTGCACTGCTTTCCATCAACCCATATGTGTCCTTTAGACAGAGAGATGTTTTGTGCCTATTGGCACAAACTGTATTGGGTCAGTTCTCACTATAGACCTCGTTGTCTCTTCTTTATAGTGGAGTGAGATGAAGGTTGGAGCCTGGTATCCAAAATATGAAGTACTTGTTTCAAACTGTTTGTGTTTGGGTACTTAGCTAGACAGTATACCTGGTCAGCTACTGTCAGATTGCCCCACTGGTTTTTCACAATGTCAAAACCTTTCCTACTGCAAGTTCTGAGTCCATCATGGGGACGTGTAGCATTCGTATGTTGTGCAGCATTTGGATTTCATTGAATGGTCCACAATGCTATCCAGGACTTTTTCCTGGGTGGTTATCATTAATTGGTCAACACTGAATTTCATGTACCATTAACTTTGTTGAGGCTTTCTGGAGTCCCTCCCAGTCTTCTCTAGTCCTCAGTAACCTAAATAATTTTGTGTCACTTGCAAATTATGTCAAAGACATAACACAAAAACAGACACTCCTCTTTTTTGGATCACTGACAAATATTGCAAACAACACCGGTTCCAATATGGAACCTAGGGGCACCAACTGCTGCTAACTATTTGTCACGTTGAAAATTGACTACTTATGCTTTGTTTTCTCTCTTAACCAATTTCTAATTCATGACAGTTCTTTACTTCTGATCACATGACTACTTAGTAATAACCTCTGGGGATGGACTGTGTCAAAGACTTTTGGAAAGTCCAAATAAATTAAGTCAACTAATTCTCCTTTGGGGCCAGTCCCCACCCTCCCCGCCACACACACTGAAGTCAATGGTCATCTCTCCTTTGACTACCACAGGCTTTAGATTAGGCTATTAATGACCATTTTGTGTGCACACCAAGATTTTTCTTGACAGAAGACATGTTGGTTTGTTCCTATCAAAACATTTTTTCATAGCAGATTTTTATAATATTTTTTAAATTGTTTCAGCAAATTTATCTGGCACTGAAGTATGTATGACTGGTCTTTAAATACCCGAATCACTCTAGTCCTTTTGTTTAAAGGTAGTGTGGTCCTGGCAGCTGGCTAGCTCAGGTCAAGATTTCAGAGAAGTATTAAGTGTACCACTTCACTGGTGGGTGAACTTCAAAGGAATGTTAAAAGGCACTAGGCACTTCACTTGTTAGAACAGATGTTAATTGCATTTGTCTTCATCTACCTACATCCTGTTTAACGTATATTAGTGTAACTCAATTAACCTGTTGTTGTTATATCCTTTTTCATGTCCTGTAACTCTGTAATTACTTTTACATTATGTATGCAACTCTACTTAATTAACATTAGGTCAAAAGGCCTGTATTTAAATGTTTAGATGTGAAGTTACTTGATGTATAAAATCTAATGAAGTATTGTTCCTGGCTATCACATTATGCTTACATTATCTCTAAATGGCCCATCAGCCGGAACTGAAGCTTTAAAACTTTGAATGAGAAGGTTGTTGATTTCTAAGCATTGCTCATTATATGAAGAAGAGTGGAAGATCCATAGACTTTGTCTACTTTTAGTCAACAAAGCAAGGTCCATGTGGTGATGAAACTGTTGCTAGACTGTTTTCAGCTATAAAAAGGCACACTGGGAGTGATTTCACATCTTTGAGCCATCTGAACACTGACAGGGGGGTTCCAGATGCAAGACTGAGGTCCCCAAAAGCCATTTTGGGAAACCCTGAGGAACTTATTGAAAACTAGCAGACATTACATCTCTGCATCATTTGGACTACAAACTCTAATTCACCTGTACTGTATTTTATCTGCTTGAACCTCTCAATGACTCTCATTTCCTTTTCTTACCTAATAAATCTTTAGTTTACTTAAGAAATTGACTGTCAGCATTGTCTTTGATGAGAGCTGAAGTACACCCTAACCTTGAGTACATGATTGGCCCTTTGGGGCTGGAAGAAAATAATGTGTGATGAGTATTGTTTTTAATAACCTTTCATCATTAAGTCCAGCTTGTCTCTTGGTAAATCATCTGGAGTGCCTAAGGGGACTGCCTCTGGCTCCATGGTGAGACAGTATTCCAGTAGCGCACATTTGTTACTGGCTTGGCGATCTCTAATTATAGAATATACCACCAGTTTGGGTTGTCTGCCCTGTTTTCTGACAGTCTGACCTGAGATTGGCCCCTCAGTTGTGAGCCACATACCAGGCACTGTGACAGATAGGTTAAACTTTTATTACGCTCCTACCTTCTTTTCCTATAGCCCTTAGTGTTGCTGCTTATAGCAGTTTTACCTGCTTTTTCATTTGTTCTCTCCAGAGCTGCTTATTCTCCACAAGTGTCAATCCTGGCAGATTGTGGGTATCTTGAGGGAAAGGAAAGTTACTTTATCTGTAACTGGTGACTAAATTACCTGCTTCTCTGAAGATATTATCCTGACAGGATTATCATTCACCCTCAGACTTTGGGGTTTATCTTTATGTACAGAGAATCAGCATTTACACCTTGTATCTTGTTTTTGTTGAGGCCCATTTTTGGGCCATGATTAAACTGGTTTATCATTTGGGAGCTTCACCTCCAGAACTGACAGGAATGTCTGGGAGCCAGCATTAACACATGGCAGGTGGTGGGACATGCTGGCTGAGGGGAGAATGGCCCTCACTTTATCCCACCACTGCTGCCCTCAAAGGATCAAAGTTCTGTAAGAAGTGAGAGAGTTCGGCTGGTCTCACACTAAGGAATCAGAAGGCAGAATCCTGATGGAGTTATATTTCAGAATTACAAGTAAGTGATTGTCCCTTGTTGGCAGAAGATACATCAACCATCAGAACAACTCAACCCTGATCTAGGAAAAACACTGATGCCATTCTACAGATTTACTCTCTTCTGCTCTGGTCACTCATTGGCTCATTTCAGTCATGCTCAAGAGGGATTTGCCTGATCTTTCCTCCTTCAGCTACAGACTGCATTACAGCCATTACAAACACCTGGGCTACGTCTACACTAGAGAGCTTACAGCCGCGCAGCTGTACCAATGCAGCTGCACCGCTGTAAGATCTCTTGTGTAGCTGCTCTATGCTGACGGGAGAGAGCTGTCCCATTGACATAATTAATCCACCCCCAATGGGCGGCAGTAGCTATGTTGGTGGTAGTAGTGCTGTGCACTCTACCACTTATGCTGGTGTAACTTATGTTGCGCAGGGGATGGAATATTCACATCCCTGAGCGACATGAGTTTTGCTGACATAAATGGTAGTGTAGACATAGCCCCAGTGTCAAACTTTTACATCTGTCATTGATTGTTACCCAGTGCCATCTATTTTAAGAATGTTGTTTTGAGTGCATGCAAACTTATCTCTTCTCTTACCATAACAAGGCACATAAGAAGGAGATTTGGGGGTGCTGTGGAAGTAACGGTGGATAATGCAGGAAATTTTTAGGAGATTTGAGGAATGGATTTCACTCACTCCACATATTGATAAAGGCTTACCATATTCCTACTCAAAACCAGAAACCACAAGGCGAGACGCTGTTTTTAAACATTAATGCATCTTTAGAGAGTAATCACTGGTGTTTGATGGCTTGTGCTAGCTCTTTGTTGAAATTAGCCTTGAAATTAGACTAGTTTTTTGTTTGACTTTTTGACATTTTCTTTCTCTTCTTTATATTTTCTATGACACCATTACAGAATATAGAAATAAATAATAATAAATTAATAATTAATACCTAGCCCTTGTATAGCGCTTTTCATCAGTAGTTCTGAAAGTGATGTACAAAGGAGGTCACTATCATTATCCCCATTTTACAGACAGGGAAGCTGAGATACAGGGAGTTGAAGTATCTTGTCTAAGGTCCCCCAGCAGGCCAGAGCAGAGCCAGGAATAGAACTCAGGTCTTCTGAGTCCCAGTCCAGGACATCTTTCCACCTTCTACAAACTGGGACCAATATTATTACCAATAGGAATGTTTTTTTTAATTTCAGCTTGGTAGGCTTGATGTTCCACATATCATTACAGGTGTGAAACTTTCCATTCCCAGGAAAATAATATTTAAAAATGAACAAATATGTTTGTAAAGTGGGGTTTGGGAGAAGTACCACTCTCCAGCTATATTACTCATTGGCTGTGTGAGTTGATCAAATCTCTCCACTATGTGCCTCAGTTTCTTTGCCTGCAACATGAAGATCAAGATACTTGCAACAAGGGTGTTGTGTGACCTAAGGCAGGTCACATCACCTTTCTGTGTCTCTGTTTCCCCTTCCATTCATTTCTGTCTTGTTTGTTCCGTAAGCTCTTTCAGGCAGGGACTGTTTGTCACTACGTATATGTGCAGCATTTAGCACAATGGGATCCTGGTCTCAGTTGGGGCCTCTAGAAACTACTGTGCTTTTGAGATCTGTGGATGAAAATCACCATATAAGAACTGGGTAATAATAATAATAATAAAATTAATAATAACAACAACAAGCTGTTTGCAAAGTGCTTTGGGATCATTGGATGACAGACTATTTTTGATAATCACAAGGAACTATTATGATTGTACAACCTAAACCCTGAGAAGGAAACGGCCAAATCCAGTCACAGTTGTGATGCTCTGCTCCACCAGAGGACCATGGCTTGGATGATCTCCCAGGTCTTTACATGAAAGGTGTTTATTTACTAGGGCCTGTGGGGTTTTCTTACAGCACAGCCACTGAGCTGCAGGCAGGCACGGAAGTCCCATGACACCTTGACCAGCTTTCATTTCCACCCACACAGTTTCCATCCCAACACATACATACAGAGATCCAGACAGACACACACCCCTATCATCTGTGCTTGCTAGTGAAATATGTTATCCACAAACAAAGGAACAAAGATCTGCCTTAAAAAAAAGGGGAGGGGTAGGGTTGGAGGAGTAATTGCTCTTACAGTCAGTTGTGATTTCGTAGGGGGAGTTGAGGCGTGCATCTCCGCAGGGTGAAGTGCTCACATACAGATGGAACAGAATGTTTTCTTTCAGCCTGTAGCCTCCCTCTTTTAATCGCACGAAGACTGATCGCTCCCAGTCCTCTCGCCGTTTGCTATGATCACAAAAGAAGTTCCGGGTCATTTGTTACATTCCAAATCAGAAACATTTCTGCTTTCTCAGTGGTGGTTTTGTTTCTCTTTGTATCCTTTGGGGGTTTTGTTTGTTTGTTTTATTAGCACCTTTCATCATATTTTGGCTAGTGTCAATGGTAGAAAAATAATAAGCTACTCTAAGTAAATGAGGTGCTCAAAAGGTCCAGGAACTGTCGATGTGTTTCTTGGCTTGCTTAGCTGGAATTTATTCGAATGATAGAGGGGATCTGGATGTACAGTACATAAATCTCATTGGTACTGATGGGACTTATG
Organism: Natator depressus; assembly: GCF_965152275.1. Classification (NCBI taxonomy): domain Eukaryota; kingdom Metazoa; phylum Chordata; order Testudines; family Cheloniidae; genus Natator; species Natator depressus. The sequence continues at coordinate 241,084,202 of NC_134235.1, read as the reverse complement.
TGCACATATCAAAGGAGAACAGCTCCCTTAGGTTTAACAAATTATCCCTATTCATCACAGCCCCTAAGCATGTGCTCAGATCCCGTTGAAATTCAAGGTGACTTAAGCACATGCTTAAATGCTTTGCAGAATTGAGGTCATATCGCAGTGCCCTGAATTTATGAACAGAAATCCTGAAAAGAAAATAACAGATTTCAAAAAGAAAAGGAGTACTTGTGGCACCTTAGAGACTAACAAATTTATCTGAGCATAAGCTTTCGTGAGCTACAGCTCACTTCATCGGATGAAGCTTATGCTCAAATAAATTTGTTAGTCTCTAAAGTGCCACAAGTCCTCCTTTTCTTTTTGCGAATACAGACTAACACAGCAGCTATTCTGAAACCTAACAGATTTCAGACATCCAAAAATGGGCTTCTGTTTTCCTCCCTATTCATCCATAGCCAAGTGTAAATCCTAAAGGAATGCCGCTCTCTCCCCCTCCCCCCCCCCCCATAACTGACCTCTGATTCTTGACTGACAGTGGCTCTCTTGTCTGTTTTGAAATCTTTGGGAATCACAAGTTTCCTGGTGAAATGAAGATAGAACCTGGGCCCTGTGCACCAAAAACACAGACGTCTACTACTTTAGCTAAAATACTAATTCTTGTCTGAAGTGCTGTTGTAGCTGTGTTGGTCCCAGGATATGAGAGGGACAAAGTAGGTGAGGTGATATCTTTTATTGGACAAACTTCAGTTGGTAGAAGGTACAAGCTTTTTGAGCTACACAGAGCACTTCAGACACTGCTTCCTTTCCCAGACCTAAGAGCTCTGTGTAGCTTGAAAGCTTATACCTTCCAGCAACAGAAGGTGGTCCAATAAGAGATATCACCTCACCTACCTTGTCTCCCTTACAAAACTAATTCAGTTAGAAGTTAAGAGCTTACTACTGCTACTGCCTAAGTGGCTCTGCAGCTAGAAGGGGACACATTGCACTTAGCCAACCTGTCACCCTAGCAAAGGTTGCTAGAGAAGGCAAATTCCTTTCACTAATGTTGTTTAAAACAAGAGCAGGTTTCATGGCTGCTCTCTTGTGCAGCATCCCAGGTGATTTCCCTTTGGATTGTTTGAAGGCAGTGATGATTTTTTTGACAGACAGTAGGATCACACACCTTTTAGTGATGAGGATTATAATTTTTAAGGTGATAATGTGATTAGTGTAGCTGAGAAATGACAAGCCGCTCACACTGTGATCGCACCTCTGCCCTCAGATACACCCAGTGAAGTCAATGAGTAGTATGTGTGCATATCTGAGACCAGAACCGGGTCTGTATGTGGAAGGTTCTCCTACATGGAACAGGATTTCTGCCCATCTAATCTGAAATGTGAGCAATCCTTTTGCGCAGGCTAGTTCTGCTGCTCTGCCTACGCTTGGTGTAACTGGGATGCTTTTTTTCCAAGATGGGAACAGGCTTGTTCCTTGAGGGGCCTGCTTGTTTTTTTCCCAGTGCAATCTGTGCACCATTAGAGGTATTTGGCTGTCACTCTTCCATGGATTGGTTGTTTTGTCGGTTTTTGAGGCTATGATGAGTTTTCTGTCAGGCAAAATTTACAGGCACATTAGCCTGCCTGTGGGAAAAGTGAGCCATAAGGTTTCCTGAGAAGAGACTGCCACATGTAGCTCTCTTGTTTTTCTTCCTGCTTTGACGGAATTTTCCCAATCACACTAATTATATTATCGCCCTGATAGAAATCTCTGAAATAATAAAATACCTGTAAGACCTGCTGCTTGGACTTCAGAGAAATCACTGTTGCCTTTAAATAATTCACTGCAAAATCAGCTGGGAGACTGCAGAGCAGGGCAGTCTTAGTGCCTGCTATTATTATGTAAAACTCTGCGGGGGGATGGGAGGGGGAGAAAGCTTGTGCGACTTAGAAACAGTTGCTAGGTAGGGTGGTAGGTATGTTGGAATAGTCCTTTACTGGGCTGGATTAAGGGAGTTCATAGTAATCATCACCCACCCTGTTCTATTATTTTTCACTGATTAACCCTATTCCTCTTCCACTCCCTGAGTATCAAGGAATATCTATGGCTAATGGGAGATAAATAGCTTCTTTAAAAATAGTCAGCAGAGCTAGAGGGCAGTGCAGCCTCGGTCTTGTTCCAGGATTCTGAAAGCATTATTATCTCCAGGCTCCTAACCAGCCTGTGGGGTGGTATTTCTAGGGTTGATTTTGAATTCAGATCCCTCCCTGCATAGCAGTTGAGCATCTCTAATACTGAGACAGCCACGATTCTCTTTTTAATGAGAACTGGGGGCAGCATGACTTGGGTGGATTCCCTGGGCACCATGTATACTGGTGCTGGATCCAGGTGCAGGGTTATCCTTGTGCTCTCAGAGTGCTAGGACGAGGGGATTCCAGAGCCAAAAGTGATGCTCATAAGAACGGGACAGTGAGAGAACAGTATACCGTGTTAAATGCACTTCTTCTCCCAGAGCCATTGCGCCAGATTCCCCATTACCTAGCCCCTCACATAGTCATTTACACCTGTGTAGTGTGAATGCACAGAGGGTTTAAAATATTACTAAGTCAGAATGTGGTTTACACCTACTTTGCACAGGCACAGATAACTACACAGTGAAGAATGAAGTCTATTGTATTGGCACAAGCATCATGACTTCAGGATCTGCTATCAGTATACCCGTTCCAATGCAGGCAGTGGCTAAAAGGCAGAATCTATTCCTATGCATTTAGCTATTATGCACTCTCTTTCTTTCATATCTGGTATTTGGGATGTGAAGGAAGGCCTGCAGCTGAGCAGAATTGGTAACAGCAAAATAGCAGAAGTTGGGAATTTTGACACACAGGTAGGGCTTCCTATTTTCAGTGTATAGGCCCTGATTCAAAAGAATGTGCTTAACCCTAAACATGTGCTTAAGCCTTTCCTTATTCAGCAGGACACAAGCATATACTTAAAGCTGACTTCAAAGGGATTTAAGCATGTGCTTAAGGTTAAGCACATGTTAAGTGCTTTGCTGAATCAGGTTCTTACTCTCTGAAAAAATTACAGGAGTTATTTTGGGCAAACAATGCTTGTAAAATGCAGGTAAGGGAAGTCTGTAGACCAATTACAGTACTATAAATGTGTATGGTCTCCCACAGGTACCTTAATAGCAAGCTTAACAGAAAAGCAGTCAAGTCCATTAAGAGACCACTGGGATGAAAACAAGGTATGAGTTAAATTTATGGCGAAGTGGCTGGTTTTATTGCCGCTAATTTCATTTGATTGGATGAAAATTACTACATGCTTCATCATGTATAAGCTAAAGTGTGGTTTGGATAGAGGTTGCAATCTGATTGGTTGGAAATGCATAAGCTCCCAGTGCAGCTTATCTCCCTGGGAACTGCAAAGCCTCTTTACTAGCAAGATCACTATGCCATACCAATATGTTCAATAGGCAGATAATAGTTTTATTAAGGGTGACCTGTAAAGAATGAAAATAGAGAGCCTGATTCTCCTTCTCACAAACCAGTGTAAAGCAGAAGTAACTCCACTGAAGTCAATGCAGTTCACTGGTATAAAACAGTTTTGGTAGCCTTTCTTCATTCTTTATGATGTATAAAGAAGGCCCCCAAAAAGTTTTTTTTGTTGTTGCTTTTTATTTTTACATTGGAAAAGTCTGGTCTTTTCATAGACATCTAGAGAATTAGTGGGATTGTGACTGTCACAAATAAAATAAAATAAATCTGAGCAGCCAAGAATTTTTGTAACATCTATTTAATTCAAACTTCTGACAAACTTTGAGAGAAACGTTCTGCTTGTGAAACATTCAACACGCCTATCTCTTCATTTGAGAAATGAGAAAGCTCCCAGTCCAGGCCTCTAATCATCAAAAACCTCACCACCAACAAAAAACAACAAACAGGGAATTGGCATTTCTAATGTCAAAAACAAGAAGAATTAAAAATATGCATTTGTAATTTAAATTATTTTTATAATTTTGTAGTTGTATCAAATATAGAAGATAGCAGAATGTCCTTGTTCACTTATCTAGTCCTCCTCCATCCCTATTGTTGCTTCCTCATGCATCCCTGTTCCTGCTTTTTTCAAGCCCGTCTACAGACTATTAGACAAAAGTCTGAGTCTGCAAAGAACTTAAGCATGTGTTTAAGTCCCATTGAAGTCAGTGGAGTTATGTCAATTTACTTCTCCTAAGGATCAGATCCCATTATTAAGAAAACAGAGTATTGTTAAAAACTCATAAAATAAATTCACCGAGGTGAAATCTAGCCCTCACAGACCAAATTGAGTAGCTGGGCTGCGTGGGGGACAGACAGATGATGAAGACTGTAGAGTAGCCACCAAAGCTCTAATGTGTCCTTTCCATAGGGAAGGACGGGAGCATTTATGCAGTAGAGAATCATCTGTCTTGTCCCTAGTCTGCCCATGCATTGGGGTGCAGGGAATCATTCTGGGACTGAGCTCTGCACATGGCATATAGACCCTCTGTACGTCCCCCCCAAACCTCTGCCCTAAGCTGTGCAATGGAATCACATTGGGTTTGTCTGCCAGGAGAGCCTCCACGCCAGTAGAAGATGGAGCAAAATTTAATCCAAAGTGTAGAAGTTGTTACAAAAACCCGCTTAGCATTTCACTTGAACATCCACAGTTTCTTGACTTGTGACAAAGCTCCTGATGATGGCTTGGCATTTCCATAGTATAGCAGTGAACATTTGGCACGAAGAGTATGTAACAAGGTTATATATATTCACATTATTCTTACATATAAAAGGATTATTTGATTTATACATGGATAGCAAGGGAGCGGAACCTGACTCTACAATATTTTCAGCTCTGTGTTTCAGAGGGTGTTGGGGTTTCACCATTTTTGTTGGGATTTTTTGTGTGCGTACAGGTCAGGGGAGCAGCGGTTTTGGTTCTTTCCTGAACAGAAACATTTGCAGAAGTCGCCATAAGCAGAATTTGTATTGCACTGAGAATTCGCTTTACAAAAAAAATGTTACATCAATCAAAATAACATAATATAACTGAATGTATTATGAAGCTGGATCAATACAATAGCTTAAAATATGGTGGTAGCACTTATAAGCCAAGAGAGACGGGTACAGCTTTCAATATAAAGCAAGTAGTGGGGTTGCTAACTGCTGAAAACATAATAATTTAATGTAAACTTGAAATGAAAACAATAAAGAGTGAAGGAGAGAGAATGCTAGTTGTGATTAAACCCCTCAAGTGTCTTGTCTGTCTCCCCAACCTCATTAGACCATCCTCATCTATTTAACATCTTCTCCTCGTAGCTTGAAGTGCAAATTTACTAATGTTGTTATGACTATTATGGTTGACCTCGCAATGTGTCAGGTGCTCTCCCACATGTTCAGGAAGACACAGTCCCATCTCAGAGATGCTTGCATCTTCGGGGCCTAATCCAAAGCCCTTTGAAGTCAATGGGAGTTTTTCCATTTACTTTAATGGGCTTTGGATAAGGCCCTGTGAAAACAAAAAATGGAGAGTACAACTTACAACTGAGGGTTTTGTTGTTGTTGGTTCTTTGGATCTTTGATAAAAATATATGCTACCCACCCACAGCTTCAGCTCCTTATTTGTTAGTTTCTTGTAGGCATCTTGCTAGATACACTCGTGGATAACACTTAGCACAATGGGGCCATGAGCCCAGATTGAGGATTCTAGGAACTACCAAAATGCAAAAGAATCTGTCCAGAGAAAAGATCTGGAGAAAGTAAAGTCTTAAACAGGGGTGGGCAAACTTTTTGGCCCAAGGGCCACATCTGGGAATAGAAATGTATGGCAGGCCATGAATGCTCACAAAATTGGGGATGGGGTGCAGGCTCCGGGGTGGGGCCAGAAAAATGTTCAGGCTCTGGCTGGGGGTGCAGGCTCTGGGGTGGGTCTGGGGATGAGGAATTTGGGGTCTAGGAGGGTGCTCTGGACTGGGACCAAGGGGTTTGGAGGACGGGAGGGGGATCAGGGCTGGGGCAGGGGGTTGGGATGCGGGAAGGGGTGCAGGCTCCAGCTGGGGGTGTGGGCTCTGGGGTGGGGCTGAGGGGTTTGGGATGCAGGAGGATACTCCAGGCTGGGATCGAGGGGTTCGGAGGGCAGGAGGGGGATCAGGGCAAGGGGTTGGAATGTGGGGAAAGGCTCAGGGGTGCAGGCTCCGAGTGGTGCTTACCTCAAGAGGCTCCTGGAAGTAGCGGCATGTCCCTTTTCCGGCTCCTACGCGGAGACACGGCCAGGTGGCTCTGCACACTGCCCCATCTGCAGGCACTGCCCTGGCAGCTCCCATTGGTGTGCCAGAGGGGGCCATTGGAGAAGGGCCATTGGAGCACGTAGGAGCCAGAGGGGGGCCATGCTGCTGCTTCCAAGGCTCCCGACCCTGCTCCCCAGCAGGAGCTCGAGGGCTGGCTTAAAACGGCTAGTCGGCCACATCCGGCCTGCAGGCCGTAGTTTGCCCACCCCAGTCTTAAGGATCAGCTCAGAAAGGGTGATTCATGCACCCAGGGCAGTGTAGAAGAGATAGACAAGGATGCCATCAAGGCTGAGGCTGGTATTGTTGTGGCAGCAGAAGGGGAACTTGTTAAGAGACAGAAATGGATAATTAATGACTATAAAAATGAATAATCTAAGAAACAATGACAAGGGCAAGGCTGAAGACACTAGCAACAAAGAGGCACCCACATCAGAATAATTTCCAGTAACTATGCCTGCTATGACATTTTTAACAAAACAAAGAAGGAGCAATAATATCTAGTTCTTTCATAGCAGGTCTGCTATATCGTTAACAGGCAGTGGTTCTCTAGCAAGCCAACGAATGTGTTAATGATCAGTGTAGTTCAAGTGTGTGTGTGTGTGTGTGTGTGTGTGTGTGTGTGTGAGAGAGAGAGAGAGAGAGATGTAAATCACTTTCCTGAGGTAACTCAGGTTCAGCAAGGAAGGAAAATGCCTGTAATAAGAATCTCTGACCAGCGAGGGTTATTATTAGGTCTGTGGTTAAAGAATTTGCAGAAAATCATCAGACTTCATAAAACTTGACTTTATGATTCATATCTAATAGCTGCTGAAGGAAAATCAGCTGGAATGAAAGAGCTCATAACCCAAAACAATAGACTATCTAACTCTGCTTTCCTTGGCAGAGTATATTGGCCACTCATCAGCCAAAGACTCATAAACAATGATGTATCGTCAGGCATCTAGAGGACAGATCTGTTCCACAGAAGCCCATATAATATTTCCCAGGCATCAACAAAATTCAGTTTACCTTAGGTGTAGCTCCAGCTGAGAGAAAAGGAAATGAACAAATGCTCTCCTTGCCAGAATTTCTGCATGGCAGTCGTTGACCACACGCCCTTGATCGTTAATGTATTCTCCGTTTATACATTTGGTACCCGATGACAGCACAATAACCTGAGCCTGCCTGGTGTCCAAGCCTGCAGAAAGGAAAACAAAAGAGTTGTAACTTGCCTCAGGGTTAGCGAGACATCGTAATTGTTAAAGTTCTTGCAGCCCCCATTTTGATGTGGCAGCTGAGACAGCCCTAATGGGATGCTGATGAAAATGATTATATGGCTTTTGGAATATGCAGTACCCTCACATCTCAGCGCTATTAGAATAATACAGGCTCTATTTCAGTCTGCACTGCTAATTCCTGGATAAAAGCTTGCCACAAAGTTTACTTGTTAAATCAATAACTACATCATAGAAAAGCACATGCTGTAAGTAGGTAATAAAGATCTCCCGCAGTGCTGATAAATGGCCAGGGTTTTATGAGCTGCTGAAGACATTTTCTGATGGGAACACACACTCCCTATAATGTTAGCTTTCATCACTAGTGTACTGGAAGTGCTAAATAAAATGCAAGTAACACTTCTGGAGCTTCTCTTCTTTAAAAATCTCAGAGAACAAAGAGATCCTACTTTCTGTCTGGTTTCCTTCCCCACCCTCACATGTACCTCTACATCAGTGCTTCCTATATTGAGGCCCACAGGGTTCTGAAATGTAGTCTCTGCTCAGACTTAGATGGAACGTTGCTGGCTCGGACCTACAGTCTCCATGGGCTCCTCTCAATATTAAAGGGAAGGGCAGCTGTGGTTGCTCCTTTTTTATTCAAAATAGCCACAACCTGTAGATCTATGGGGTGAAATCCTGGCCCAATTGAAGTTGATGGCAAAACTCTTGTTGACTTCAATGGAGCCAGATTTCACCCCTAAAATGTTCATTCAGCTGAATGAACAACATTTTAGGGGTGAAACCTGGCTCCACTGAAGTCAACAGGAGTTTTGTTCTCCAGGACAGGAGTGTTGTTCTTCAGTACAGCCCTGGGAGAACAGTTTAAAAATGCATTGAAATAAAACCCACTTAAGTGATTGCAGAGCACTTTACAGAACATGCCCATTTTTGATTGACAGAGAAAACAAACCAACAAACAAATCTACCCCTAACGAATGTGTTCTGGTCAAATGAGATACCATCAGGGCTTGATCAAGTATCCCAAGAACTTTAATCCATGTTTTACAGCTGTAAACAGTTATTATATACACACACAGGGCACAGCAATCCAAAACGTTAAGATTTAACGGAGCTGTGATTAAGACAGGGAGCCTCGGGTCAGATATATCCATGCTGTGAATGGAAACCGTCTTACCGCAGGCCAAGTGCTTCTGTCTTTGAAACACTTTGCTGGAGAATGCATACTGTTCTGCATGCACATTTGCTTTGTTCTCCTTTTTGTGACCTTCTTTAGGTGTGATAAGCTTTGAGATTCATCTTATATAGTCAGCTACTTAGTTGTATGCTGAAATCTATTGAGCAGTGAAACAAACAAGAAATTGCAATGATTTTCTGGATTAGAAGCATGCTGCTTAGGGACATGTTCTCCCATAAGATCCCTGGGTTGGATATGAGATAAGCAGCAGTAAATTGCAGATAAGATAAAATGGGAAGGATTGTTTTGTGGTTAAAGCAGAGGACTGGGACTCAGGAGATGACCTGGGTTGTAGTTTTGGCTCTGCCACAGACTTCCTGTGTAAACTTGACTTCTCTGTTGCTCAGTTTCCCAGTTCGTAAAATGGCAAAACTACTTCCCAAGCTCCAAAGGGTGTTGTGAAGCTTAACTCACTGTGGTTTCTAAAGCACTTTGTGATCCTCAGATGGAAGGTGCTATAGGCAGTAACTGCAAAGTGCACATCATTGTGGAAGTTGATTTATCTGTGTTGTGATTATCAATTAATATTATTATTGTAGTTTCGAGCCTAATGACAATGTGTTTGGAAATATAAGAGACAATTTTTTCACAAGCTAAAAGAGAGACACACAAGGGAGATGCTGGAAAATGCAGTGAAGAGAAAGAATGAACAAATATTTGTGTTTGTTTTTATTGTTATTATGGAAAAAAAATTATACGGAGATGTGGCTTCCATGCTACAAAAAGGGATATTTGCAGTCTGTGCATTACAACTTCTTTGACCTCAACTCTCCAACTCGGGACACTAATGTCACAGTTAAGGAAGATAGGAATTGCTGTATTGTTTCAGACCCATGGTCCATCTAGCCCATTGTTCTATCTCTGACTGTATCCAGGCAGTTTCAATGAAATTCATGTCTGCTCCTAACCACTCTTGTGCCCATGGAGCTCTATCTCTGCTCCCTTTTAGGGCAATACTATCAGCTGCTTTTCTTGCTTTCTCCTGGCTTTCTGCTTCCTTTCACCTTCTGACACACACAGCTCCACCAATGAATGCCCCAGTCCCTGTGTTTGCAATCCGTCTCAGGGAACCTTTATATTCTTCCTTCTTCTTGCTCAGGCCTTCCCATGCAATCCAGTGCCTTGGGCAGGGGCTTCTGTTCTTTTAGCTACCTTACTCCATAAAGGAGTTCAACTGCTTCTTCCATTTAATCTGAATGAAAGGTGACCGGTGTGTCCATCATCTTCTATGAGGTCTCTGATGAACATAAATCAGAGACACGCTTGCTGGCCACCACCAACACCCTCCCGCATAACAATATCAGGGCCACTATTGATATTAAGGAACCTTTTCCCCCTTGGGTGAATTAGATACTGCTCCCCAGTCTCCACAGATATGGACACACTTGTCCACTCGGTGTGGTGATATGCCTTCACAGAGCCACATATATGCCAGTGTTGCTGTCACAAAGTAAACAAATATTAAGTGTCACAAGTATCAAGGACATCAAGATGACTGTGGACCCTTCTTAGAGGAGTTGGCTTCCAAGTTCCCACAAAATTGGCCTTGTGCATTGTTAGAGATGTAGTGATCTTCCAACATGTCTTATTCCCAATTAGTGGAAATAGTACCCATGCTCCTCATGTATGTTGCAGCACTAAGACACCCAGAAACACAGATGTACATGAGTTATGCATTAGCACTGAAATAGCCACATGTCAGTGAGGAGCCAAAGGCGTATAGCGCTCTGTGACCAATGTACTGCTGCTGAACACCACGTGTGAGGGAACCCGGCATAATGAAAAATACTTTTGACAATATGACAGGTGTCTGATGCATTCAGGAGCATGTATGCAAATGAATCCTTCTCTTGCATGCTTTATTATGTATATGTATAGAATCAGAAAGTCATTCCCTTGATATAACTTTCCATGAACACAAGATGAATTTATTTGCAACCCAGCCCCTTGGTGAAGTCACACTTATATTCTAATGGAGGAAAGACTTGTCACATTGTTATTCTGTGTAGTATTTTCAGCTGCTGAACCTAAATTTTTGGGGCCAATGATTGAGACTGGAGAGATCCTTCTGTATAGTTTAACCAATATTTGTTGATTTTGCAGTACAGTTAGCTTGAGCCTTCTACCTCAAATTGTTAGTAAACAATCAACATTAATTATTAATTGTTATTTACCATCTCTGTATTTGTTCTCGCTTCAATAATACTTGGCATTTCTATAGCAACTTCTACCTGATAATCTCAAGGTACTTTCTAAATGTTCATTAATCTAACCTCCAAACATGCAGCAGAACAAAGGGATGTTATTATCCCCATTTTACATATAGGAAAAAGGAAGCACTGACTGTGGTGGAATCCTCGGCTAGCACAGATCTGGTATCACTGGCTATTTGCCACCACCCCCTGATGGCAGCAGTACAGAGAATGGGCGAGGACTGAAAAGAGGCGGAGCTGATGTGTGGCACAATCTGATGATCCCATACTGGTGTAATAGCTCTTTCGGGTTCCCTTAGAGCAGGCGTTCTCAAACTTCATTGCACCAGGACCCCTTTCTGACAACAACAATTGCTACACCATCCCAGCAGGGGGGACTGAAGCCTGAATCCGCCTGAGCCCCATCACCCTGGGCAGGGGGGCCAAAGCTGAAACCCAAGGGCTTCAGCCCCAGGCAGGGGACCTGTAACCTGAGCCCCATGACCCAGGGCTGAAGCCCTGGGGCTTTGGCTTTGGCCCTGGGTGGTGGGACTCAGGCTTCGGCCCTGAACCCCAGCAAGTCTAAGCCAGCCCTGGTGACCCTATTAAAATGGAGTCGTGACTCACTTTGGGGTCCCGACCCACAGTTTGATAACTGCTGCCTTAGAGGGTAGCCTCAGGCTCTACTACGCCCCTCCCCCATTAACTCTTATGAATGGTTGTGGAAAACCAACCAAAAGGCGTCTCAAATATTTTCATCGTGAATCTGTGATATTTATTCAGATGAATGTTCCACAAACATTTTCATTAGCATTATTTCTACAGCTCTGGTTTGTGACAGATGCACACACAGAGCTCTCTGGACAGGAAGATATAGCTCTTGAAAAGAATCCACATCGTTGCTGACTGGAACCAAGCTAAGAGAACATCCTTCACTGAAAATCAAACATGTACACTTTTAGCTGTTGTACACCTAAACCAGGTCCAGATTAAAGCTGCCAACCATTGCTAACCCTACAGTCAGATCATTTGAAAAATAAGAAGAAATGAACTTCTATATTATGACCTTGACTCCTGACCCATCAACTGTCAGAGTTCTTCAAGCATTTCTTCCCTTCACAGCCTGGCATGAAATAACATTTGAGAAGACATTAGGGCAAAAGTAACTAGTGAGCAATTTATAAGAGGTGCCGACACTCAGGTTTCTATTATTTGCCTAAACGCTCCTAATAGTTTTCAATTTAAAAAGGAAATGGAGCAGGGGAAAGGAAATAGGGGAGCTGTGTCAGCGTATGGGCTGAAAAATGGATTCAACTCTTTTCACAGTGGCAGCTGGGTGAAGGGGGAAAGAATTTGCCAGATGTTTTATTCAAAATATTATATGCAAAAATTAGTGGGTAAATTATTGGACAAATATATTTGCAAATGACTCCCCCAGCTCGAGCACAGGCCCAGCCTAGTAAGGCGAAGAGTGGTGCTGGAAACTCGCAACCTCAATGGATGTTGTGGTCAGAACTTCGGAGGCTCAGGCCATGAGTATGATCCTGGCCCTGATGGTGTCAATGGGAATTTTGCCTTTGACTCTAGTGAGGCCAGGATTCCACCTTATGTGGGTACAATGAACTTCTAACCAGAAAGGGCTCCCATCCTTTGCAGTCACTGTGAAAATTCCTGTTGAATCCCTAGGCATGGGATCGGGCCCAGTTTCCCTGAAAGGCCCAACCCAGACAGAAGGCCAGCCAATCAACCCTGAGCCCAGGGGGTTTGAGTCTGACATGACCCCAACTCTTACCCCTGAACAGGAGCTGCTGCCTCCTGCCCCGGGGGTCATCTCTCTCCTCCTGCTGGGGATTTGTGCAATGGCAGTTGCATGTGCCAGTGACTGTGGGTCCTGCTCCTGCCGGCCAGCTCTCCATGCTGCACTGCATGTGCTGTGGAGTGAGGGGCTCGGCTACTCCTCGACAGGTACGCACACTCCAGACAGCAGCATACTGCGCATATGCTGATCCCACAGGCAGGTGGAGAGATGGCCCCCTGACCCAAGCCTGAGAGGGTCTGTTTGTTTTCCCACCCGACCTGACCTGGACTCAACATTTCTAGTTGGGTCCCATCAGGTTCAACTCGGGTAGCAGGGCTCTGGGTTCTGACACCAGCCCTTTGGACTTGATACAGCCCGCATTGAAGTCGATGGGAAAACTCCCCCTGATTCCAATAGAGCTGGATTACGTCCTGATTTGCAGATTCTTTATGTGATGGCTGCTATTTTGGCCAACACAGCAGGGACTGAAAGTGAGGATCTCCAGAGCTACAAACATGAGCTACAATAGCTTGCGCTAAAGGACCAATTCTCTCCAGCTGTGGCTGCAACAGACTCACATGTCAGCAGATCAGGCACAGAAGGGGATCTATAACCGATACTCACCAGTGGGTTATACTTGTATGCTGTACCAGGGTGGCAGGATCAATTGCCTGAATTACTTGGGTTAGTCAGGGGAGTTTTCCTTTTCAATTCTACCTTAAAAAAAATCTTTTCTGGATGGTTTATGACTAATTTTCTCTGTAAAGCATTTTGCTATTTTGTTTATCAAGTACAGTATAAAAGACTAGGTATTTTTATGTTATATTGTATGCTAAGAGGCCAGGAGTCTATTGACTAATTTATATCTTCTCAAGTGAGACCTTACATTACAAGGATATGAAGGGAATTTCTCCGAAGCAGAGTGTGTGTGTGTGTATTATATCATTGATACATAGGCTAAATGCAGGCTCTGTTCTTTTAATCTTCCCTCATGCTGTAAATCAATTCCCCCAGCCCCAAAATCATGTCTTTCCCTTCTCTGAATTCTCTCCAATTTATCGATAAATTATATTAATTTGAGGATTTTATTCAACCTGTTCTTATTTTCCCACCTTTCTCCTGTGCTCTGCTCACCAGCTTGGGCCTGCACGGCAGCATTACAAAAGTTTCTCCACCCTTTTCTTCCCACTTTGATAAACAGGTTCCATGCTGGAAGTATTACTGTGTATGAGAAAATCAGAAACAAGCACCTCAGAGAAAAACACTGAGCGAGGGCATGGGCTTTTTACCAAAGCCTGATATGAATCGATGAAATCTTAGAAGTTATAATAAACCAGGTTGTATCCATGGAGAGAAAAATGGATTTCCCCACAGGATCTTTATTGTGTATACATATGCAAAATATACATACTATAATTGTAATGGGTCAATTTTCTCACACAAAAATACTCCATTAAGTAATACAACTTTCTGCTTATATAGTGCCTTCCATCTGAAGATCTCAGTGGCTTTTATAAAAATAAATTAAGCCCCATCGCACCCCTGTGAGATTGGTGAGGGATATACCAGGGTCTATTTAACCACCACTGAAATGCAGCTACCTCTTTGAAGTTGAGCTCAGCAATCCTTTAACAGTGTTCTTTATACTGTACAAAAGTTTAGGAAGTGAAGAATAATAATTGTATCCTATTGAAACTGCAGAGGGGGTTTAGAAACCAGAAAATAATTACCTCAGGTGGAATAGGGTAATTACACTGCAGTTAATAAACCTATTCTTAAATCAAAGGGTGTTGGACCTCAGTTTTCTGTGTCCTTCAATAGACAGAGGGCGGCAAGAGGAGGGCGTTGGCTTCTTCAACCATGGGATGCTGTACTGGGAAGAAGGTCCTCTAGGAAGAAATGGGGTCCACTGACCAAGAAGGGGGAAAGCATCTTCATGCACCAACTTGCCAACTTAGTGAGGAGGGCTTTAAACTAGGTTCACAGGGGGCAGATGACAAAAACCCACAGGTAAGTATAAAAATAGTGACTTTAATATTGGGTTAGATGTTATGGGGCTGGGGGAGATGTGGAAAATGACAATAGGGTCAAAGGAGCAACAAGAAGGTAATCGGGGGGGGGAGAGAAATATGATCAACATTTTAAATGTCTATACATAAATGCAAGGAGAATTGGAAGTATTAGCACATAAGCTAAATTGTGATTTAATTGGCATCACAGAGACTTGGTGGGATAAGTCTCATGACTGGAATAGTGGTATAGAGGTCTATAGCTTGTTCAGAAAGGACAGGAAGGGGAAAAGAGTTGCATTATACATGAAGGATATATACACTTGTTCTGAGATCCAGAAGGAGGTGTGAGGCAGACCTGTTGAGAGTCTCTGTGTAAAGTCTCTGTGTTATGCCATGGTGGGAGGTCTACTACAGACCACCAAATCAGGAAGAGGAGGTGGATGAGGCATTTCTAAAACAAACAACAGAAATATCCAAAACACAGGACCTGAGAGTAATGGGGAACTTTCGAGACCCAGGCATCTGTTGGGAAAGTAATATGTCAAAACACAAAATTTCCAGTAAGTTCTTGGAATGTATTGGTGACAAATTTTTGGAACGTTGAAAGTAGAAAGTGGAGGAAGTAACCAGGGGGACAGCCATTTTGCACTTGATTCTGACCAACAGGGAGGAATTGGTAGCGAATCTGAAGGTGAAAGGCAATCTGGGTGACAGTGACCATGAAATGTTAGATTTCATGATTCTAAGGAAAGAAAGCAATGAGAGCAGCAGAATAAGGATAATGGATTTCAAAAAAGTAGACTTTAATAAACTCAGAGAACTGGCAGGTAAGGTTCCATGGTAAGAAAAATCTAAGGGAAACAGGAGTTCAGGAGAGCTGGCAGTTCCTCAAGGAGACAATATTAAAGGCACAACTGCAAACTATTCCGGTGCAAAGGAAAGACAGGAAGAATATCAAGAGGTCAATATGGCTCCATCAGGAACTCCTTAATGACTTGAAAATCAAAAAGGAATCCTACAAGAAAAAGGAAACATGGTCAAATTGATAAGGTGGAGTACAAAAGAACAGCACAAGTATGTAGGAACAAAATCAAAAAGGCTAAGACCCAAAATGAGTTACACTTGGTAAGGGATACAAAAGTCAATAAGAAGAGATTCTTTAAATACATTAGGAGCAAGAGAAAGCCAAAGGAAAGTATGGGTCCTCTACTTAGAGGGAAAGGAGTGCTAATAATTGATAACATCAAAAAAGCTGAGGTGCTTAATGCCTATATTGCTTCAGTTTTCACTAAAAAGGTTAATGATAACCAGATACTTGACACAATTAATATTAACAACCAGAGGGAAGGAATGCAAGCCAAAATAGGGAAAGGACAAGTTAAAGAATATTTAGATAAGTTAGATGTACTGAAGTTGACAGGGCCTGATGAAATTCATCATAGGGTACTTAAGAAACTAGCTGAAGCAATCTCAGAGCCATTAGCAATTATCTTTGAGAACTCTTGGAGGACAGAAGACTGGAGAAGAGCAAACATAGTACCTATTTTTGAAAAGAGGAACAAGAAGGACCCAAGGAATTATAGACCAGTCAGCCTAACTTCAGTACCTGGAAAGATACTGGAGAAAATGATTAAACAATCAGTTTGTAAGCACCTGGAGGATAATAGGGTTATAAGGAATACTTGGCATGGATTTGTCAAGAACAAATCATGCCAAACCAAACCAGCTTCTTTTCCTTCTTTGATAGGGATACTGACCCAGTGGATGAGGGAGGCAGTAAATGTGATATACCTTAATTTTAGTAAGGTTTTCGACACAGTTCCACATGATATTCTCATAAACAAACTCAGAAAATACGGTCTAGATTAAATTATGATAAAGTGGGTGCACAACAGATTTAAAGACCATACTCAAAGAGTAGTTATGAATGGTTTACTGTCAAATTGGAAGGACATATCTCATGGGGTCCCGCAGAGTATTATTCAATATTTTCATTAAAGACTTGGATAATAGAATAGAGAGGATGCCCATAAAATTTGCAGATGACATAAATCTGGGAGGGGTTGCAAGCACTTTGGAGGACAGGCTTAAAATTCAAAACCTTGACAAATTGGATAGTTGATCTGAATTCAACAAGATGAAATTCAATAAAGACAAGTGCAAAGTTCTTCACTTAGGAAAGAAAAATCAAATGTACAACTACAAAATGGGCAATAACTTCTCTAGGTGGTAGTACTGCTGAAAAGGATCTGGAGGTTATAATTAGGGGTTTACTTAAATCACAGAGAAATCACACATTTTTCATGGGTTACTGACAGCGTAAAATAGAAAATTTCGTGGATGTGTTCATACCATGCCACCCTTACTTCTGCACTGCTGCTGCTGGCAGTGCTGCCTTCAGAGCTGGGCTCCCAGCCAGCAGATGTCACTCTCCAGCCACCTAACTCTGAATGCAGAATGGAGAGTGGCGGCTGCTGGTCAGACACCCGTATTTGAAGGCCGCGCCACCGCCAGCAGGGGCGCTGCCTTCAGAGCTGGGTGCCTGGTCAGTAGCCACTGCTGTCTGGCCGCCCCGCGCTGAAGGCAGTGCATAAGTAAGGGTAGCAATACCACAACTCCCCTACAATAGGCTTACCATGCCTTTTTGGGTCGGGAGCCCCAGTCTGAGAAACGCTGTGTAGTATAGGGTAAAAGTACACAAAAGACCAGATTATAGTGAATAATCCCAACTATAAATATAAAATGATGGGGTCTAATTTAGCTGTTACCACTCAAGAAAGAAATCTTGGCATCATTGTGGATAGTTCTCTGAAAACATTCACTCAATGTGCAGTGGCAGTCAAAAAAGCGAACAGAATGTTGGGAATCATTAAGAAAGGGATAGATAATAAGACAGAAAATATCATATTGCCCTCTATATACATCCATGGTACACCAACATCTTGAATACTGCGTACAGATGTGGTCGTCCCATCTCAAAAAAAGATATAGTGGAATTGGAAAAGGTTCAGAAAAGGGCAACAAAAATGATTAGGGGTATGGAACAGCTGCCGTCTGAGGTGAGATTAATAAAACCGGGATTTTTGAGTTTGGAAAAGAGAGGATAAGGGGGGATATGAGAGAAGTCTATAAAATCATGACTGGTGTGGAGAAAGTAAATAAGGAAGTGTTATTTACTCCTTCTCATAATACAAGAACTAGGGGCCACCAAATGAAATTAATAGGCAGCATGTTTAAAACAAACAAAAGGAAGTATTTTTTCACACAAAGCACAGTAAACCTGTGGAACTCCTTGCCAGAGGATGTTGTGAAGGCCAAGACTATAACAGGGTTAAAAAAGAATTAGATAAATTCATGGAGGATAGATCCATCAATGGCTATTAGCCAGGATGGGCAGGGATGGTGTCCCTAGCCTCTGTTTGCCAGAAGCAGGGAATGAGCGACAGCGGATGGATCACTTGATGATTACCTGTTCTGTTCATTCCCTCAGGATACTGGGCTAGATAGACCTTTGGTTGACCCAGTATGACCGTTCTTATTTTCTTATGTTATTTCACAGGGGAGTCCAGATTTCATGGTCTGTGACACGTTTTTCATGTCCGCTAATTTGGTAGGGCTCTAGTTATAGTTGACCACAAACTGAACATGAGTAAACAGTGTGATGCAGCTGCAATAAAGGCTAATATGATTCTGGGAAGTATTAACAGGAGTGTTGTATGTAAGACACCGGGAGGTAATTGTCCTGCTCTACTTGGCAGTGTCAAGGCCCCAACTGGAGAGCTGTGTCCAATTCTGGGCACCACAATTTCGGAAAGATGTGGACAAACTGGAAAAAGTCCAGAGGAGACCAACAAAAATGATCAAGATTTAGCAAACCTGACCTATGAGGAAAGGTTAAAAAAACTGGGCATTGTTTAGTCTTGAGAAAAAAGACTGAGGGGGGGACCTGATAAGTCTTCCAATATGTTAAGGGCTGTTATAAAGAGGACTGTATCAATTGTTCTCCATGTCCACTGAAGGTAGGACAAAAAGTAACAGGCTTAATCTGCAGCAAGGGAGATTTAGGTTAGATATTAGGAAAAACTTTTGAATTATAAGCTCTGGAAAAGACGTTTAGGGGAGGTTGTAGAGTCCCCAACATTGGAAGCTTTTAAAAACAAGTTGGACAAACACCTGTTAGGAATGATCTAGGTTTACTTGGTTCTGCCACAGTGCAGGGGGCTGGACTTGACGACTTCTCGAGGTCCCTTCCAGCTCTACATTTCTATGATTCCATGACAGTGCAGTACTACCATTAATCCAACATCAATATCTAGGGGATTTAGGACAGTACAGAATGCCACTCCCTGAATTACTAACATAACTTCTTACAGCACCTTGGTGTTCTTTAGAGCTCTCTCACCCAAATACTGACCTAGCTGTCTTCTGTTCAGCTTCGGAGAAGGGATGGTATCTCATTATAAAGGAGAATGTCTGCAGGTTTTATAGTGTGCTGAGCTCTGTATTGTCAATCCCAAGTGTTCAAAAATCATAAGCCAGAATCCAAACATCGTGAGACTGGCTTAAAAATCATGAGATTTTTAAAATAATAATAAATCTGGGATCTTTTTATTTGACCTTCTGGTGTTTGAGCCTCTAGGCTTCATGATTTCCAGCCTTTCCCAGAAACCATCAGGGCTAGAAATTTACTTTAAAAAAAATGAAGGCTGAGATCCTAGGACTTCAGGAACTGGGCCAATATGTAAAACATCAAATACTATGAGACTTGCGATAAAATCGTGAGAGTTGGCCACACTGCTTCCTTACACATATCTCACAACACACCGTAGTTACAGCAAGTCTCTAAGGTGCCACAAGTACTCCTTTTCTTTTAGCAATAGAAATGTTACAGTAAGATGTCAACAGAGTAGGTGGAGACAGTAAACAAGGAGAGATGCAAAGGTTTGGTCAGAGTATGAGCCAGATGTGGGGAACTGATTGACAACTCAAGAGTCTACAGGCAGCATAGTTTATGAGTTATGCTTTAAAAAAATTACTACAAGAAATGTCAGGTATGTCTATACACAGTTGCCAGGGACAACCCCACCAGTAAAAGCAATGAGCCAGGTCCTCGGCTAGTCTAAATCAGCATAGCTCAGATGACTTCAGTCGTGCTATCCTGATTTATGCCTGCTGAAGGTCTGGTGCACTGTTGTCACATATGGGAATCTACATTTGGGGCCCAGAAAACAAAACTTAAAAAGAAAACTCAAAGTCACAAGGTGTAATTGGGTGCAACAGTCAACAGATCTTGCAATCAAGGTAGTTGCAGCCTACCAAGTCTGCACTATTCGAAATCTGAGTTAGAGCCACTGTGTGTATTAGAGAAAGGCAGTGCCTGCTTGTCAGTGATCTGTGTAATATTCAATTGACTAAATTCAGACTGAGGTCAACTGAGTTGCATCTATAATACCAATTCTGAATTGAGCTCGCTATCTGGATGCCTAATATTTTGCACCCATAAGAAAGGTTACTGCGTGAGCATGCACTTCACTGCACATTTTAGGACTTACTAGCAAGAAAGAAATCTATCTTCCTTTTCAACATGACACTGTAAAGACCGTATTAGGAACTTGTTCGTCTTGAATTTTAAAAAAAATCAGATAAATCAGGCTTGATTAATTAAGAAAAAAAATCCACCTCTTTTATTAGGTTGGAGACAACTGACACAAACTACTATTCACGAAAAAGCAAAGCCAGGAATAATGATAGTGTAAAGTCAGCCCTCGTGAATAATTCATTGGGTACAATTTCATGTTATTTTAAATGGTGCTGCTTCTCTTGCTGATAAGCAATAATTTTGTGTTCTTTCTTTGCTTTTTTTAACAAATCAATCAAAAGGATTCTCTTTTGTTAAATGTATTTGGAATCATTTCTGAAACAGCTTAATAGAGCTGTGATCACACACTGATTTATTTTTCATTCTCTATCCACTGTAGAAGAGGATGAGGGTTCCATTTCTGTCTTGTTTTTAGGAAATGAAATTTTTTTGAAGCTACTGATGTAGCATCCGACAAATCCTGCATCCCTTTGCATTATGTTGTTCCATAGCAACCATATATTATCAGTCAGGATGACCTTAACTTTATAATAAGAGAACATCAAGACAAGAAAGGACAAAAGTGCTGTAGGTCCTCCATGGGACAGCACACCAGGACCCTGATCCTGCAATCTGAACCACACTGGCAAGACGTGTGCCTACTCAGAGTCCCACTGAAGTCATGGAGGCTCTGCACAGACAGAGGGATCTACCCACAGAAAGCAGATTGAAAGGCTGGGGTCTGTCCGTGTATCTCCTATATAGCAGGTGGGATCTGAACACAAAATGGCAGCTGCTTCTGCAGCAGAGAAGGGGAACTTTTCTCTGTCTATAGAGAAAAACAATCGTAACAGACATAAGCTAGGTAGACCACACTTTGCAAACCCCATACTCTTATTGCACATTAATTGTTTATTTATTATTATTATTATTTTATTTGTATTGTGGTAGCATCTAGGAGCTACAGAGAACAAAAAAACCAGCCCCCCAAAGAGCTTACAATCTATGTGTAAGACAAGGGACAACAGGTAGATACAATCAGTCAGATAGGAAAGCATAACTGTCTGTAGCTATCTGGAAGGGGTACACCCAAAGGCTGTGTCTATGCTACCCTTTTTCTCTTTATCCCCACCTTTGCTATCACTATTTCAACTCCACCAGTGGTAGTAACAGTGACACCAGCTGCTGTGGTTCTAATGATCTAATCCTAGTGACCCCATGGGGTGTTTAAGTTAACGCTCCTGAGATTGCTGCCACTGGTGGAGCTGAACCAGTGGCAGCAATGATGGGATGTTTTAGAAGTAATCCCTAGTGCAGACAAGGCCGAAGGAGGAACAGGAATGTTAAGAGTGCCTCAAGGAGTTACTGGATGAATCTGAACAAAGGGTGGCTGAACGTCAGGGAAAAAATGGTCAACAATGAGTTCAATGGCATTTTTGGGTGCACAAAGTAATGTAGATGTGGCCCCACAATGGCTAGTGAACATCAGTGATATCTGAAATGCTGTGGTTGCGTAGTGATTTCTTCTCCTGATCTCTTCCTGGTGTGAGTTATCTGAAAGTGAATATTACATCATATTTCTACTGCGGGTGGGAGCAGTAGAAATATGGGATCCTCACATGTTCTCCCTGGCTTATTCTCCCTTCTTTCCACGCTCAGGTCATGTGCTCAGGTAACTCCTCCTTTGCTGTGCAGAGCTGGACTTTATCAGCTCGCTGGAGAGGGCCATCTCGAAGACATGCTCAACCCCTGTCAGAGATGGAACAAGGATTCACTCTTCTCTGTCCTGAACTCGGATCCCATCATGGCAGTAACAACAGCCGGCTTCTCAGTGTATGAGAACTGATATTGCTAAGACATGTTGAACAGCCCTTGCTACCAAGACATTTCTTTGTGAAATGAGCTCTTCAAATCCAATTCATTTTAAAGCAAAATCCTTTTATGAACTAAGCCCATTCTGACCTGCTGGCTCAGATCCATGGATGTCTGAAAAAGAACAGACCTTCAGGTACATTTTCTACCTGACTCTATGCATTTCATTTCAGCAAGTGTCATTCTTAACAAGAAGAAGCTAGGTCTTGGGTCATACAGCACTATAAGACAGAGAATTGGCCAGACAGGGATGTTGACAAACTTGAGGTAGATCAGAAAACAGGAACAAAACTGATTAAGAGGCTGTGGAGGAGACCAACTCAGAAGAGGTTAAAATAATTAAATATGTATAGCATTGCTAATTGACAACTAAGGGAATAGGATACATGTCTGCATGTATTTGAAGGGTGCAAACTGAATGGGGGATATTTTTAGGGTGATACAAAGAGTTATAACTAAGAGCAATGGGATCAAATCATGGAAAGTAAATGGCAGGCTGAATAATGGGAGAGAATTATTAACAATGAGCTCTATTACATGGGAATGGTCTCCCAGGGATAGTATTGACAGCCGCACTGCTAACTGAGTCATTTCAATCTAGACTGGAAAAAGCATTCAGGAATGTACTATAGGAAACAATCTTGCTCTTGCAGGGGAATAGACTGGATGACTTAGCAGTCTTTTCCGTTCTAATTTCTATGGTCCATTTCATTCCTCCCTTCTGTGGATGGAAAGGATGAAATCCAAGTGGATTTGCTCCTGGGGAGCGTGGAAAGAGACAATACTACCTCTGTAGCACCATTCTCCCTTTTCCTGCCCCTCTATGGTGTTGAAAATCTACAGGGGATCAGGCAGACTAGAGCAGAAATAGGTGGTCTGCACACTTGATCCCCTCACCAAATTCATAGGATTCTTTGCCTAAGTTAATACTGACAGAGTCAATATTAACATAGGCATAGCCTCTCACAGTTTGTATGGCAACTTCCAACTTATCTGTATGTATATATATTTCTTCTTACTATATGTTCCATTCTATGCATCCGATGAAGTAGCCCATGAAAGCTTATGCTCTGATAAATTTGTTAGTCTCTAAGGTGCGACAAGTCCTCCTGTTCTTGTTCTCTACACTTTTGAGACTCTGAACACAATTTTCCTCCTCAGGGATAAAACCATGCAGGGACTTACAGCGAAGTCCCCATTTTACTTTAAAGGTGAAATGAAGCATTTTTCCCTGCCGATACCTGAGTTCAGAAATCTGTGTTTCTCCTACAGAAGGTAGCATCACTAACACCTAAGCAGTAAACAAAGCTACATTCTTACACTTCTTTATGTGTGGTTAGATCATCATCCTTAACTGCAGCAGGGAAAACAGAATCCTTAACTCAAGTTCGCTGTTGAGCAAAAGCGGAACGAATTTTCAAATATTTTGTTTTCAAATATATTTATCATTTTCTTAAGTTTTTGAATATTAAAAGCAACCTTTGTCCTTTATTTGTTTCTATTTGCACTTGAATGTCACTGTTTTCAGAGATGGGCCTGAGGTGCAGTGTTTGGATGGGGACCTAAACTTTCCCAAATGTGACCACTTTGATTACAGTTTGAAGTTTAGATCTGGTCATGAGTTTATACATTTAGTCCCAGCACCAGAGGGTTTATTTGTAATTTTTTTTTACTATGCCTGTTCTGACAAATGATCAACAATATTAGCTAACTAGAGTGATGCAAAACTGTGGCCGGATCTACACACAGTTTTTGTAGTTATATAATTATTTTGGTAAGGGGTATGATTTTTTTAATTATATAGTTATACCAGGACACCCCCTAGTATGGACACAGTTTTATTGAAGTAAAAGTGCCTTTTACCAGTACAGTTTATTTCCCTTTATGTATCGGAATAAACTGTACTGACATTAGCACCATTATACTGATATAACTGCATATGCACTGGGGACTTTTACGTGTAGACAAGGTCTTTTTTTTTCGCCTAGCTTTTTAAATCTTGAGTTCGTGTGGCTTCAGGTTCGAACAAACTCAAAATGCAACTTGGTCAAGACTGCCAAGTTTCCCCTTCTTTCACATTGAAACCCTGGGCTATGGTTGCTGAAAATAGGAACCAGGTTAACAAACCTGAATCAATTTTTCAACGAGTTTTGGAGTTAAGAAAATCTGAATTCAAGTAAGTTTCGCATGAGCTGGAGTTTCATCACAAAGGTTTCCTTCAGCTTAGGTGCTGATCCTTCTGCCTAGCTGAAGCCTTTTCTTACACTTCTGAAAATAAAGCTCTGGGGTATGCTACGTTTCACATTTCCTAAGCAAGATCATAAAGCTAAAATGTTACTTGATATACATCTTCTCTTTCACACTGTTATTGACTGTATCAACTGCCAAATTCTGATCTTAGTTTGAGCCCAGATTTCAAAACCCAATCTAGTGTTTGGGTCTGGGGTTCCTGTTCAGCCCACTATATACTGGAATTGTGAAATTCAGATCTGTGGGATTCAACCACGCAGTTACAGAGTTTGGAGTACTTACCACTAAGCTGCAGATGAACAGGATAAGGCTCATATCCAAAGAAAAACAGATTTTTAAAAAACAAGGCTAGGTACATGGCTTCTAATCTAATCTATTCCTAGCTGTCTATCTCTAAGTATATCTAGAGAGCCCCAACACCACAGAGTTTAAGCATTTCTAAAGAGTTGGTAAAATTTTCAAAAGTACCTAACTGACATAGGGACAGATTTTTTAAAAGATATTTAGGTGCCCAAAGATGTAGATAGGAGCCTAGTGGGATTTTCAAAGCACCTAAACAGGTTTGATGCCTAACTCCCCATTCTCATTGAAAATCAATGGTATGCAGGTTCTTAAGTGCCTAAATCAGTTCTTGAAAATGGGATGGAGAAGCCTAAGTAACTTAGGGCTTTTGAAAAATTTACCCGGTATCTAATACTCTTCTGGGATATTGTTCATGGGACAGGTTTGTAGATGGCCTACCCAGTTTTGATGATGCCAGTATTTGACACGAATCAGCTTTGGTATCCTGCATATTTATAATGTAAATGTTACAAATCTGCTGCTGTATTTTACTAGTTTCCGTCTTCCCTGTTTAAAGTATGGATCAGAAATTAATTGCCCATCGATATTCTTGATTGTAGTTAGAGGTTAGTTTTTTTTTTATCTTAATATGACTGGAAAGATCCATGGAGACATATTGCAAACTTCCCCTTTTTTTCTGTTATTCTCCTTAGCAATTATTAAGATCAATTCCATGAGATAACAGATGATAATGTCCCATCTTTCATCGAAGCATGAAATTGCTGTTTAGGGCTCTTTTGGCCAGTTCATCTTTATTTCATATAGATAACTGAAAAGACCTCCTAGTTTGCTTTTAAGATCAAAGTGATTGTCAGCCTCTCTCTCTCGCTTTCTCTTTCTCACACACACACAAAATTGAATTGAGAAATCAACTTATAACATTTTTCCATGAATGTCCCCCACTGTGAAGAGCACTGAACTTTCTTAATGCTTCATTTTTAGCAGGAAAGATGACAAAAAAGTTTCTACATGTATTTAAACTGTTAAGGTTTATCAAACACAATGGTAAAACAGTGTTTAAATACCAGTTTCATCTTGTTTGTATCGATTCTGAGGGCTTGTCTACATTTACCAGGGGATCAACGAGCAGTGATCAATGCATCAGCAGTCGATTTAGCAGGTCTAGTGAAGACCTGCTAAATCAACCACAGCTCACTTTCCTGTCGACTCCTGTACTTCACCAGATCGAGAAAAGTAAGGGGAGTCAATGAGAGAGTGTCTCCCGTCGACGTCACATAGTGTGGACCCCGCGGTAAGTAGATCTAAGCTACGTCAACTTGAGTTACGCTATTCACGTAACTCAAATTGTGTAGCTTAGATTGACTTTTCACTGTAGTGTAGACAAGGCCTAAGATTTTTTTTTCATGAAAGAGGAACTTTAGCAATAACAGATCATCCATGGAGCAAGTGACAGGTATTCTTTATCATGTCCAGTACTTTTAGGTACTGAGCAAGTGTATGTGTAACCCCCGGAGAGTGTGTGGTTCAGATTCTGCTCTGTGCTAATCCACAGAGAATACGAGTTGTAGCAGCTCACAACTACAAAGCCTTGTCTCTTTAACTCAAGCTGTAGCAGCCTATGCTTTTAGCTCTGAACGTTCCTGGTTCACTCCCTGGTCTATAAGCTAAGTGGGTGGCCATCACACGCACATGTATTTGTTAATGTCCACAAAAGAAAACTATCTGTGGTTGAATAACCGTGTGAATGTTCTCTGATGTTGTCTTATAGCAAATGTTACAAAACCACAAGGCTCTCTTCTCTTGTCCCTTCTGCAGGACACAAAAATATAACAATTGTTTGCTCTTCATAATCGGCAAATTATGCCTAAGAAGCAGAATTGTACAGACCGCAGGGAAAGAGGCACACCACCCTTATGGTGCAAACAGGAGGCATTCTATTTAGGGCATACCACAGGTATGCCCTAAATAGAAAGGAGGAATATAAATGCACAGAAGCACTCCCACGAGAAACCAATCATTGGGAGGGAGGGATAGCTCAGTGGTTTGAGCATTGGCCTGCTAAACCCAGGGTTGTGAGTTCAATCCTTGAGGGGGCCTTTTAGGGATCTGGGGCAAAAATTGGGGATTGGTCCTGCTTTGAGCAGGGGGTTGTTGGACTAGATGACCTCCTGAGGTCCCTTCCAACCCTGATATTCTATGATAACTTGATTGCAATAAACCAGAAAGCATCACTTAACAGTGACTTCCCTTTCCCCCTTAATTAAACTATCACCTTCTGAAAAGAAATGGATCTTCTTTCTTCCAAACCTTGATTTGCCATGAACCCCCTTTGGACTGATGTTTGGAAAAGTTCCTCATGTTGGAGTGCTCATTCATCTCCTGCAGGGGATGCTCTATCTATAGGCAAACTAGGCAGCTGTATAGGTTCTGCCTAGGGCAGCAGGGGTCGCTGAGCCAAACCTCAGTGGTGCTGCAGCCCGATGCCCCAGGTTGGTGAGGTGCACACACACATACCCGGAGGGCGAGTCCCCCTGTTCTAGGGGGCGTGGCACGCTGAAGTATTGCTTAGGGCTGCAGATGGTCTTGAGTCACCTTCTCTCTTTTTTTCTTCCTGGGTTGCTTTCCTGCCTCCCTTGCTCTTATACTTCCCAGAGCGGTGCTGCTGGCTTGGCAGAGGGGAGACCCAATGAACAGTTCCCCCATTGGGCCAGTTTGGCATTACCCTCCCATTTTACGTCTTGAATGAAACATTCAATTTAGCATTGTTTTACACTTGCCTCTAGAATACGAATATCATTTTACACTCCAAATAAACTAACACTAGTGTTGAAAATGTGGCCTCATTCTTCCTCTGCCCTACAATTGTGAAAGCATGATGACTGTGGAGGTACAGGGAGAAGGGAGGAGAGGAACAAGCCCTGTTGCTCTTTGGCAAAGGTGCCATCTACATTCCCCTTTGCCCTTCCCTCCCAGCACAGTGCAATGTGCAGGTGGTGGATTGCACAGCTCTAGCACAAAGATATAGGACAAGACCAAAAAAATGTCAAAATACTCAAGGGATAAGGACGACATTTTATTGCCATCACAGCAATTTTTATGTGGCCCAGATATGTAGTAAGGGTTGGACAGTAAGGATTAAAGTGACAGGTGCCAAGAAGGCTAACGGCATTTTGAGCTGTATAAGTAGGGGCATTGCCAGCAGATCGAGGGAAGTGATCATTCCCCTCTATTTGACATTGGTGAGGCCTCATCTGGAGTACTGTGTCCAGTTTGGGGCCCCTCACTACAAGAAGGATGTGGAAAAATTGGAAAGAGTCCAGCGGAGGGCAACAAAAATGATTAGGGGACTGGAGCACATGACTTATGAGGAGAGGTTGAGGGAACTGGGATTATTTAGTCTGCGGAAGAGAAGAATGAGGGGGGATTTGATATCTGCTTTCAACTACCTGAAAGTGGTTCCAAAGAGGATGGATCTAGACTGTTCTCAGTGGTACCAGATGATAGAAGGAGGAGTAATGGTCTCAAGATGCAGTGGGGAAGGTTTAGGTTGGATATTAGGAAAAACTTTTTCATGAGGAGGGTGGTGAAGCATTGGAATGGGTTACCTAGGGAGGTGGTGGAATCTCCTTCCTTAGAGGTTTTTAAGGTCAGGCTTGACAAAGCCCTGGCTGGGATGATTTAGTTGGGAATTAGGTCCTGCTTTGAGCAGAGGGTTGGACTAGATGACCTCTTAAGGTCCCTTCCAACCCTGATATTCTGTGATTCTATGATTAGCCCATACCCACTCCAGAAGAACTCAACAAGGCTGCGGGACGTTGGGCCGGACAGCATGTGCATGTGGTTTGTCAAAAAGATGAATCCCAGGGTCACAGAAAGATTAGTGAACCTGGCCATCTCTAGATAATGTTTTGCACAATGCTCGTCTACAGCATAATGTGAATTTGTTCCAGATAATTTAGCCACCCTTTCTTGAATATGCATTTGATACCATCTGCCTCCTCCTGAAAAATTGCTCATCAAGTACTAAACTTATATATTCTGAGTTGACAGTCTGTATTTGATACAGTTCTGTCGTGGTTGTCTTTCTAGTTTTCTGAGTTGAAGTAAAAGTGAGTTGGACAAACCATTTTGTTAAAGCAGTGTAAAACTGCTGAGAATAAGGCCATCACATTAATATTGTGCTACACTAATGAATAAGTTTCAGAGTAGCAGCCGTGTTAGTCTGTATTCGCAAAAAGAAAAGGAGTATTGTGGCACCTTAGAGACTAGCCAATTCATTTGAGCATAAGCATCCGATGAAGTGAGCTGTAGCTCACGAAAGCTCATGCTCAAATAAATTGGTTAGTCTCTAAGGTGCCACAAGTACTCCTTTTCTTTTTACTAATGAATAAACATAACAATTTATTTCAGAAGATCCTGGAGGGAAAAAGGTTAGATTAACTGACTTTAGGTCTTTTCTATCTTTATTTTCTGCAATTCTCTGTGGATTTTATTATCACTAGAGATGGTTGTTTTTTTTTCTCCACAAAACAGTTTTCCATTTGAAAATATCATTTTGTCAAAATCAAAATATTTCATGGGAATGTGCTGATTTCAACAAATTTGACAGTTTCAAAATGATTTCTTTCAATTTTCTTTTTTCATACCAATAATGTTGCTATATTTTACTCCGATAATGTCAAAACATTTTGTTCTAATAGTGTTGAAACATTTTGCTTTGAGTTTATTGTTTCATGCACATTACATTACAATATTTCAGCATTATGGAAGTGAAACCTTTCACAAAGTCATTTTGACGTTTTTGAATCAAAATATTTTGGAATTTCCATTTTGCTAAATATTTCAAGATTTCAACTTTTCATCAAGATTCGGGATGCAAACAAATTTTGAAATGTCAGAATTTCCTATGGGATGGAAATTCTGTTTTCCTACAAGCAATTTATCACTACTGAAAACTCACAGCCACTCAGTAACATCATTTTCTACATTTTTTCCTCTTTCTTCTTCCTTCTAGCTAGGAATTTGCCCTTGGTGCTAAAACATAACTCAGACACAGCACTCAACTGCAATTCTCTTTGGTTTCCCCTGTAATCTGAAAAAGCAGAAAAAAAATGCCAGAATTCAGGAAAAGAGAACCAATTTGCTGCACCTTTTGTTTTGTTTGTAGAGCTGCTGTATTATCTCAATGGCAGTTATCCCACAATCATATTGTGTTTTTTTACAAGTTTTGCCTGAAAACAGCACAAGCATGGAAAATTCTATTTATAAGCCATATGACTTTACATTGAAATGAAGGGAAAAACCGAATGAGTTTTGGATGCACGGAGCTATGTATCTCACCAAATTCAATAAGACATTACTAGAGTTATTTTTATTGCTGGTATTATTATTTATTATTTGCTTAGCTTTTACAATTCTCCACAGTAGCAGCCAGATTCCATGTTAATAACCAAGAGATTTGCACTTATTCATAGGTCTGCTGCTAGAGTGAAACCTACCCCTACCACCTTTGAAACCTTATACTTCATGATCCTTGCTACCTCTGGGAAATGGCTGGGAAAAGAGCACAACCTTGTAAGTACAGAACAAAATGTAGTTTCACAAATGGCAAATAATCCTCCCTATCCATGGGTTTGCAGATATGCTCATGCAAGAAGGGACTCAAATCTTCAGGGAGAACATGTCCAGATAAGGCTGCTTTTGGCTTAGTTGCTTCTCTTGAGCGCACCTATAGCAGTGAATTCAGTCTGGGGGGCTCCTTAGGACCAGTAAAATCTAATGACAAATTGGAGATAATTTAAACTGGGAGAATTCAGAGGAAAAAAATTAAAATAATGAGTCTGGAGGAATGGACCTAGGAGGATAAATTAAATACATTTATTTCTTGGATTTGTGCTGACTATGGAGAAATGTGAAGTGCAAAAGAATAAAATCACAGTTAAAGGATTTTACTCATATGAAATTCAAAAGGATCTGGAGGAAGGACTCCTCAAATTCCCACCCTCCCCGTACAAGGGAGCAAAGTCACCAATACAACTTGAGCATGTCCAGCAACTGTTGGGCTGGAGGGGGCAGTGGACATATTCCACTACACCCCCCCCTACTCCTATGTTTATTTTGGCTATGCATGGACCTAATGGCTTTGTTTATGGTACTTTTGGCTCTACTGTGCCTGTTTAAGTGGAGCCAGGATTGGGTCCCAAGGAAGCAGAAGGGCTTTCAGGGTGGCACTATGGGTATGAATGAGATGAAGTTATAAATGGGGAAATGTATGCTGAATATTAGGAAAAGCTTCTTGATGATGAGATTGTTTCACTTGTGGAGCAGTCTCCCAAAGGAAGTGATTGAAGCCACATTACTCAGGACACCAATAACTAGACTTTTTCAAAGAAACAACTTCATGTTTTCTCCTTTGAGGCCTCGCATGCTCAGGAAGAGCTCCCCTAAACACCTGCAAAGCTCCCTCATTGTCCTGTGTCAAGGCCCTTAAAATTCTCCTCGCTATGATTCCTACAAAAAAACCCGATATTGGTTAGACAGTTGGTGCACTGAGACCATTGCCTAACGGGCTAACCAGTATTATCTCATTGTTTCCTAGTGATCCCCCATCTGACTGTTGTATCTCCTTCTCATCTCTTTTACTTCATCTGTAAGTTCTTCAAGGCAGGGACCATCTTTTTGTTCTATGTTTATACAGCGCCTACCACCATGGGGGTCCTGGTCCATGACTGGAGCTCTTAGTTGCTATCACAATACAAACAACAACAATAATAGTAGGTTGGTCAAAGTAGTAGGAAATATAGGTGGGAAACGATACTACATTGTGGAAAAAGGTGGAAAAGACTTTTAGGCCAACTCTGTCTCTAATTTCTGTGATTCTAATGCTGATTTCTCATGCTGTCCCTTTCAATAGGAGGCAACAAGTACGTGGAATTATGTGTTAGTCTGTAGGATGTAGAATTTGTAGTTTGAAAGGACCTGGTGGGAAATCCTATCTCCAGCCTGCTGTTCTGCAATACATACAATTGTCCCTGTTGAATCTGGCTAATGTAATTGCTGAAAGGAACAAGACAGAAAAGCCTGGATTAATTATACATTTCTCTCACCTCCAAGTTTTCCCTCTTATATCTAAAGTCTATCTACTGCTCCACACTTCTGAGTGAGAATGATGTTTAATGCAGTATCTGGGATGGTGACATTCTCATAAATATCATAAGGTGCCCAGAAACGAGGTAATCACTCCTGTGCAAACAAACAAAGTAGGGCCATGTATGCAACGCTTTTATCCACCTGCTGAACGTGTCTTTGTAGTATATGCTCTCAGGTGGAGTACATCCCCTGTTTAGAGGCTAAAGAACTGAACATCCAAGTATCTCCTCACTGAATATTTCCTGTGTTTAGATGCGAGCAGAATAGAAAGCCTCAGGTTTCTGGGCTTACTTAGAGTGGAAGACAAATGGGCTGAGATTTGTTTTCACCTGCCAGTCTTAAATTAGACCTAAGACTAAATGGCTCCAGCTCTAAAAATAATAAACAAACAAACAAATAGATAAATAAAAGAGCTAATATTTTTCTTACTGATAATTAAAAAGGAATACCTATTAGGAGAAATAAAATTAGCTAGATTTGCATTTCCTCCCATGAATAAAGAGAAAATGGTATATTTATATATATTTATAAATTTAGCTATATTTCTACTGTCAATACATTTTTTGTGCACCTGCTCGAAGTTTAAATATTTAACGCTTGTTTCTCTCATTACTGTATATTTTTCTGTGTTGGAGTAAAGGGATTCTTTAGTACTGTGGACTGGGTAAATAATACATTCCTTATTCATGAAGAATACTTCAGGAAAATAAAATAAAATAATGAAATTAAAGGGCATCTTACCTCTGGTCATCACAATTCCTGCAAGGGTTTTGTGGCGTGCGTGCATGGAGGTGAAATTGTCTGTCAACTCTTGAAACTTCTGTGTAACCATTTGATATATGGAATCAGCAAACTCCTGAAAGACACAATCAGAAGGAATTTTTCACTTTCTTTGATTGAAGCACTTGGGTGTGTCTGGAGATTAATAACCAGCCTTCTGCCTTTGAGATCTCGCTTTTAGAATTAAGCTCCACCTACTTCAGCAAAAAAATAAAAGGAACGGTCCCCTAGGACAGTGGTTCTCAACCAGGAGTCCAAAAAGAAAAGGAGTACTTGTGGCACCTTAGAGACTAACCAATTTATTTGAGCATAAGCTTTCGTGAGCTACAGCTCACTTCAGCGGATGTATACTGTAGCTCACGAAAGCTTATGCTCAAATAAATTGGTTAGTCTCTAAGGTGCCACAAGTACTCCTTTTCTTTTTGCGAATACAGACTAACATGGCTGTTACTCTGAAACCAACCAGGAGTCCGGGGCCTTCTTGGGGGGCTACGAGCAGGCTTCAGGGTGTCCGCCAAATAGGGCCAGCATTAGATTCACTGGGGCCCAGGGCAGAAAGCTGAAGCCCCGCCGCCCCAAGCCCCGCTGCCTGGGGCTGAATTCCAGGGCCCTGAACCTCATAACTCGGGGTTGAAGCCAAAGCCTGAGCAATGTAGCTTCATGGGGGCCCCCTGTGGCGTGGGGCCCCAGGCAACTGCCCTGTTTGCTATCTTCTAATGCTGGCTCTGGCTTTTCTATGCAGAAAACCAGTTGTTGTGGCACAGGTGGGCTGTGGAATTTTTATAGCATGTTGGGGAGCCTCAGAAAGAAAAAGTTTGAGACCCCCTGCCCTAGGAGAAACAACGAGGCATCCTTGTGGCACCTTAGAGACTAACAAATTTATTTGGGCATAAGCTTTCGTGGGCTAGAACCCACTCCCTGCATCTGATGAAGTGGGTTTTAGCCCACGAAAGCTTGTGCCCAAATAAATTTGTTAGTCTCTAAGGTGCCACAAGGACTCCTTGTTGTTTTTGCTGATACAGACTAACACGGCTACCAGTCTGAAACCTGCCCTAGGAGACGATCAATATCATAAATGGCTACTCGCTGCCTCTAAGGGTACATCTGCACTGCAACAAAAGACACACAGCATGGCAGAGGCTGGCCCAGGGGTCTGGCTAAGGGGTTAAAAATTGCAGCACACATGTTTGGGCTCAAGCTGGAGCCTGGACTCTGAAACCCCATGAGGGGAGTGGGCCTTAGAACCTGGGCTTGGGGATGTCTACACTGCTATTTTTAGCCCGGCAGCCTGAGCCCTATGAGCTGAAGTCAATTGACCTGAGTTCAGAGTCTTGATGCCACCATCTTTTTTTATTGCATTGTTGACATATCCTGAGAAGGTTGATGTTAGGAGCTGACCCAAAACCCAGTGAATCAATAGGAAGGCTCACTTTGACTAGGCTTTGAATCAAATTCTTAGTGCTCAAGAAAAAGACCTAGAATTTGACAAATTTTGTTTCTGGTCATTGGTCCAGGGCTAGTTCATAGAAAAATTTACCAGTCTTGAAAGCATTTTACTTGTTTGAAAAAGTGTTTCTTTGCCCCAGCAAGTCATTTACTGGGCTGAACAGTGGGGGGAGTCACCTAATTTTTTCAGTGATTTTTTTCAGTATTTTTGTTGTTCATGAATGTTAGTTTAGCAAAGCTTTCAATCGCTTCATGAAACTTAAAGAAAAGTTACTTTGTCCCTTGGCTGGGTCCTAGCCAAGCAAAGTCTGAGATGCCCTTTGAGTTGTGTGTTGCAGCTGAGGTGCCACAAGAAGCTCCTTATTCCACATTTAAGAAGAGCCTTTAATGGCCCAGTGAAGCTAAGAGAGCAGAAATGATGGACTCTAGGGTTATCGCCAACTCTTTTAGAAACATATTATAAGATTTCTAATTTCCACATAGACAGCCACCAGAAACAGCTGGAGGGACCTCTTCTTATGTTTCACATAAAGGGTGATACCTGCAAAAGAGCACTAACCCCTGCCCTGCAGCACTGTGTTGGTATGGGCTACACTAGGCAGCAGCGGGGCTTGTCCCCAAGATGTGCGAAGCACCACAGCCAGATTGAAATCAATAGGCAGTGAGAGGAGGTTGCTCAGCGTTTCTCAGGATTGGTCCCTACTCTGGTCAGTGGTCACATTAAGAGTTCCAGTCTGAATAATCTGAGAGCGTTTCACCCACAACCACAGAGAGGGGGCTATTCGAAATAGATCAGAACCAGTGGTGGGCAACCTGCGGCTGGGAACGGCGAACCGCAGCCACTGGGAGCTGCTGGCAGCCATGCCTGTGGACAGTCAATGTACACAAACTGCCTCAAGGCCTGCCAGCAGATTACCCTGATCTTCTTATTTGAAGCACCTTACAGGACAGCCCTATTAATTGACTGCTCTGATTAAGTGCCTAAGTTTGTCTCAGCAACAAACGACAACAAAAACTCTTTCAATTGAAAACTTCTGTGTTACAAGACTCAAGCTTAGAATTGCGTCCTGGGTTCAGATCTCTTGGGGTTTCACTTGCATCATGCAATCTCTGAGCAATCTGGTCCATTTAGAAGAGTCTTCATTAACACGGTCCTGATTAAGCAGCAGTTATTGCCTTTCACTGTTACTGGGCTAAACTGGATCTCTGGGAAAAGCCCAAATAAAACAGACTTTATGGCCAAAAAATGGGCATCTGGCAACCCTAGTCCCTGATGTGGTTGGCCTCTAGGCGCTACCAAAATATAAATGTTAAACAGTAATAAAATTATAGATATCATGAATGCAGCTGTGGGTGCTCAGTGCATCAAAAATCAGCACATTCAAATACCTAGTCATGTACCCATGTACTTTAGGTAACTAACTGGGGACCTATGTGCCTAATTCACTTGGAATGCGGTCAGCATGTTAGGGTTAACATTCTACCTGCAATGACATGGTGTGGTTGCAGTGTGGGTAGACCTCCCGGAACTTGGTTTATTTGCGCTAGCTTGGGTACTGGAGCAATGAAGCTGCAGCAACACAGGCTTCAGTGCAGCCTGTCCAAGCCCACCTGGAACCTTGTAATTCTCCACGGGCGGGGCTTGCACTGAAGCCCTTGCTGCTGCAGCTTCACTGCTCTGGTATCCGAGCTAACAAGTTCAAAGCTAGTTTGGGAATGTCTGCACAAACTGCAATCGCACTGTGGGACTGCAGTGTAGGGATATCCTCAATGGCCATTGGGCTAGTGGGGCATGGGATTGCAAACAGGGGCACTGGAACGGGGGTCCATGCCCCCCACCACACTTTATCGGCCCTAAGGGTGAGCGACTGGGTGGAGGTGGTGGGGTCTTGGGGGGAAGAGGTGGCGTGGGAGCAGGGCCTTGGGGGAAGGAGTGGTGCAAGGGAGAGGCCCTGGGGGAAGAGGGTGGCACGGGGGCAGGGCCTCAGGGAGATGGGGTGGTGAGGGTGGGGGCTCGGGGAGAAGGGGTGATGCCAGGGAGGGGTCTTGGGGGAATGGGCAGTGCTAGGCTGTGGACTCAGTGTGAAGGGGCAGAGTGGGGACAGGTGTTTGAGGGGCAGAGGTAGGACATCGGGGAGAAGGGCCGTGGGGGGGCACCGTTTGGGAGCCGGTGGCCCCCTCACTTTTTGGGACCTTACACCACTCCTGATTGCAGGTGTTCCTGAGTTCTTCATGCTACTTGCTGTGTAACTCTCATCTGGTTTCTTCTCTTGTCAGTCTCTTAATATCCCTGTCTATAAAATGGCTGATAATAATGCTTAATTACCTCACATGACTGTTGCGAGCACTAAATGGGTAATGTTTGTGAAGTATTTTGAAGGTGATATAAGTGCTAAGAATTGTGATATAAGGTGATATAAGTGCCAAGCGCTAAGAATTGTCTGCAAACATGCCATGGCATGAGTAATAGACAGGGTCTTGTCACATCCTCAGCTTTATGTTATCCATACATATAAACACACATATAGTTAATCACCTAACACTTCAAACTAGTGACAGGAAATCTGAAGCCTGTGTTATTTTAGTTGTGTGAAGAAGTGCTCTATCCATTTAGCAGTGCTGTGTGAATGCGTGTTAATAATAAAATAACTCATATTGCTAGTAATAACTCTGGTGCACACGAACAACCTTAAAGTCTGCAAATCTCAGTAGCATTTGCTGAGTAAACTCTTTGGGATGGAACCCAGTGTCCCTTGAGCAAAAGCTAAAAGGTGGTTAGACACTTGACGTCCATTGAAAGTCAATGGGAGCAGTGAGCCTAACTCCCTTTTGTGTTTTGGAAAATCTCTACCATAATAACCATAATTATGGCTAGCAGAGCTAAGAACAATAATAAAGAGTTTTTAAAGTATATTAGGAGCAAAAGAAACCCTAACAATGGTGTAGGCCCATTACTAGATGGAGATGGTAAAGCTGGTAATGATGCAA
This sequence comes from Natator depressus, assembly GCF_965152275.1. Lineage (NCBI taxonomy): Eukaryota > Metazoa > Chordata > Testudines > Cheloniidae > Natator > Natator depressus. Next base: position 241,047,118 of record NC_134235.1, on the reverse strand, counting down.
AAAGGGCAAAAGAGTTCAATAAATACTTCTGTTGTTTATTTGGAAAGATGCAGGATGATGTACTTGTAACACATTAAAAGGATAAGGTATGTTCCAGTCTATTAGCAGCTAAGGAGGATGGTAAATATCATGTATTAGGAAAACACTTTTAAGTCAGTAGGCCTGTAGAACTTACATCCAAGAGTCCTAAAAGTGTTGCCTCAGGAAAGCTTTGTACTGCTAATGTTAATTTTTAAGAAAACTTGGAATACTGGGGAAATTCCGTAATATTTGAAGATTGCTAATATTGTATCAATATTAAAAAAAAAAGCAAGAGAGATGACTCAGGTAATTATAGACTGGTTAGCTTGACATCAGTCCTGGGCAAAATAATGGAAAAGCTGATACAGGGTTCTTATTGATAAAAAGTAAAGGATAGGGATATAATAAATGCCAATCAACATGGCTTCATGGGAAATAGGTCTTGTCAAAAAAAACCTGATTTCATTTGTTTATGGGATTACAAGTTTGGTTGATAAAGGCAACTACACAGATGTGATATACTTGGACTTTTGTAAGGTCTTTGACTTAGTACCATACAATATTCTCATTAAAATATTGGCACTATACAATATCAATAAAGCACATGTTAAATGGATTAAGAACTGGATAGTGGACAGATCTCAAAAAGTAGTTGTCAATGGGGAATCATCATTGAATGGGCGTGTTTCCAGTGGGGTTCCACAGAAACCGGTACTAGACTGTCACCGGACGCACTCACTGTCACTTTTTCTCTCTTTCTGTTATAGCTCTCCACGCTCCCTTTGCATCAGGGGTGACTGTCTTTTGCAGTCCTTTACATTCTTTTAAACACCCCTTGTATCGGGGTGACCAGGTGCCCACATTCTCCATCAATTGTCATGGGGTGCACTGACCGCCAGTGGAGCCTCCTGCTGGCTGTCCTGGGAATTAGCTTTCCCAGGAGAGGCTTGTGCTCTCTCTCTGGTGGTGTCTTCCCCCATCCTGTCTTGCTCTATGGCCCTGCTCACTCACGGATCTGCATTGTGGCTTGGCTCGTTGGCCAGGTCACAAATGTCCTCCCTTTCCAGGGAAAGTAACAAAGTCTTTCCAGAACAAAATATCCCAGGCAATCCACTGCCCTTTGCCTGGTCTATGCCATGTCCTCAGTGGCTGGTAGGAGAACCCGGGCCCACCCTTTCGCCAGATTTCAGCTCAGGGGCCCTCCAATCAGCAGCCCCGGCCTGCAGTGTCCTACCTTGCTACTATTTCCTGAGTCTTCTCCTACCTTCCTGGCCTCCCCCCTCACTGGGTTCGCCAGCCTCCCTCCTCTCAGGGAGTAACTGTTGCCAGCTTCCTGGCTTATACAGACCCCCCCAAGCTGAGCCTGATTCCAGTCAATTCCCTGCTCCCTGGCTCCTCCTCCACATGCAGCCTGTTGTGTTAATTGGGCCGCCTGGCCATCTTAACCCCATCCAGTCCTGTGTAGGGTGGACACTCCATCACATAGGCCCAATGCTATTCAACATTTTCATCAATGATCTGGAAGTAAATATAAAATCCCTGCTGATAAAATCAGGAGATGACACAAAGATTGGCAGAATTGACAGTCTTAGAGAGAAATCTGGATTGCTTGGCCAGGTGGGCCCTTCAAACAACATACATTTTAATACAGCCAGTGCAAAGTCATATGTCTGGGAACAGGGAATTCGGGCCATACCTACAGAATGGTGGAATGTATCCTGGAAAGCAATGACTCTGAAAAGGATTTTGGGGTCAGAGTGGTCAAGCAACAGAACCTGATCTCCCAGTGTGATGCTGTAGCAAAACAGGCTAATGCCATCCCTTGGACGTGTAAACAGGGGAGAAGTGAGTAAAAGTAAGGATTTAACCACTTCATGTGGCACTGGTGAGACTGATACTGGAACACTGTGTCCAGTTCTGGTGTCCACATTTTAAAAGGTTGTTGAAAAATTGGAGAGGGTGCAGAAAAGAGCAATGAAAATAATTCACCAGCTGGAGAAAATGCCTTACAGTGAGAGGCTGAAAAAGCTCAGCCCGTCTAGCTTAAAAAAGAAGATTGAGAGCTAGCTTGATTACAGTGTATAAGTACCTTCACAAGGAGAAAATAGGGACTAGCAAAGGGCTCTTTAATGGAACAGAGAAAAGCATAACAAGAACCAATGGCTGGAAGCTGAAACTAGACAAATTCAAATGAGAAATTAGGTATGAATTTTTAACAGTGAGGGTGATTAACCACTGAACAAACTACCAGGGAAACTGGTGGATTCTCCATCTCATTATGTATTGAAATCAAGATTGGACGCCTTTCTGGAAGATGTGCTTTAGTCAAACCTGAGTTATTGGGATCAATACTGGAGTAACTGGGTGTAATGTAATGGCTTGTGATATACAGGAGGTCAGAATAGATGATCTAATGATCTCTTCTGGCCATAAACACTATAAATCTATGAATTATCTATGAATTATAATAATACTTGGCACTTATGAATAATACCTTTATCAAAGTATCCCCAAACACTAAACATCCATAAATGTATTAAGCCTCACTGCAAACCTGTAATATAAATACAATTATACCCATTTTACAGATGGGTGAACTAAAGCACAGAAAGGGTAAATGATGGGCCCAAGAGGGTCAGCAGCAGAGCTTGGAAGAGCACCCAGTTGCCCTGAACTCCAGTTCTCTATGGTGACCACTATAACAGTGCCTGGCTTTCATGATATAAAACTCTGTTTCTAATCTTGTTTTCCATATTTAAAAACATAATAAGGCAAACAGGAAAATAAAAATATGCACCCAGGATTGCTATGGTTGGGTTCACATAGTGTGAACTGCAAATCTGATCAGCTTATTTAGAATTTTTTAAAAAGGGAATGTCTCAGTGAAACAATCTGCACCATCCTCTTAAAAAGACTCAAATCATCCATTTAATCTCCCACAGTATTACAGACCAATCCTTGCCTGCATTTTCACAGTGCCCTCCATATAAGCATCCCAAGGCATTTTGTGCTCATTAAGAGTTAATTAGCTTAGAGGCACATGCAATTCCTAAAAGACTCGTTTTAAAAATGCTAAAAAGAACAAATAACTTTTAACTTTGGATTTAGAAATCCCAGAACTCGGAGCGTTCTTTACCTCATTTGGCAGTGGATTCTAAAGCCAGAGGGCAATGAGACTCAGTAAAGGCAAAAGAATGACATGACTTCATATAACATTTAGGGACAATAAGGAATTTAGCATTCACTGATCTCAAAGAGTGACCAGGGACTTTGAAGAATAGGAAATCCATTAAATGTGAAGCCTCTTAGCTAAAATACAACAGGAGAGTATTTTAGTTTGGAATAAATTGCTGAACAGGATGCCAGTAAAATTAATGCAATGTAGAAGTGATGGAGTGACATACGCTGGTCCTTGTAAAATACAGTAGGATTCAGAAGCATCAACCAGTAGTGCAAGACCTAATCTAGAAGGCAATCGAAGAGCTACAATATAATGCTAATACTTGTCACTTATATAGAAATTTTCATCTGCAAATCTCAAAATACTTCACATGGGTGGATAAGCAACACGATCTCTATTTGTGCAGATGGGGAAAATGAGGTATACAGAGATTAAGGGTTCAGTCCTGTGAGGTGCTGAATGCCCTCCTATTCCTATTCACTCCAATGAGAACTGAGTGTGCGTAGTACATTACAAGATTGTACAAGATTGTGTGCGTAGTACACTACAAGTGCCTTGCAGGACTGAGCCCAGATCCACACAATGACTCAGTAGCAGAGCTGGGAATAGAGTACAGGCCTGATTCCCAGTCCTGTCTTGTAACTACTGGCATGTGTGGTCTCCTGTTCTTACACAATACTGAAACATAAACTACCATAACAGCATCATTGGCCTGATCTATGAAGTCAACAGGAGCCTTTACATTGACTTCAGAGGCAGTAGATCAGGCCCCACATCAGGTTTGAATCTTTCCGTTAACACAAAACAAACAAAAAAACCAAACCCAAACCAAATTGTGGATTTAATGAACAGTGGCCGAACATTGTGGAAGTAAGTGCTGTACAGACTTATCCCATCCAGCTCACAGGCATCCCTGGTATTCCGGCCAATAGATTTTCTTGGTCATGGCTTTACAATTAAACAACAGTCCTAAATTACTAAAAGGTACATAGCTAGGTAACTTGCCAATGGGGTAAAAGCCAGGAAATTCTTATTATCAAAGGATAACATGAGCCTGGTGACAATTCCATCACCAGGATTCTTAGGAATATTGGCAAGGAAAAGTTGGCTGCCATCAAAAGAGTTTTAAAATCATGCACACCTTGGCGGTGCGGGGGGAGGGGGGGAGGAGAGAGGGGGAGTCTTTGCCATTTCTGCTTTATGAAACTCATCTGTGAGAATCTCTATATTTGGTGACACCCATGGTTACAGTTGCCAGATATCAGGACTGAAGACAAGAGTCCCCATCTTGCTTAAATGAAAGAGCAGAATAGATCTTGGCAATCTCAGTATGCCAGTCTCACAGCTGGTGAAAAAGGCAGGCCATAAGGAAGATGCAGAAACTTAAGAAAATAGAAATATTCATTGTGAACTATGCAGCCAGCAGGACAGCATGTAATTGAACTAAAAGTGTAATGGCATAAACAGACTGCAAATCTTGGGGGGAAGAGGGGACTATTGACATTCAGTGCTTTGAAAATCCACAAGAATGCACAGTTACTGATACAGGGTCCGATTCCTGAAGGGCACTATGTAGGAGGTGAGCTTTCCTACAGACTTTGGGCTTGATCCAAAAATCCATTGAAGTCAATGGAGATAACACACTTCAGTGGGCTTTACTTTAGGTCCTGTATGCTAGGATACAGATTTAGCCACGTACTTAAGCATGTGCTCAACTTTCAACCTTTGAAGTCAGTGGGATTTAAGCCCATGCTTTGCTAAATCAGGACTCAGATTCTGCCACATGTATGCTGAGTAATACCTTATTCATTGAGTAGTCCCACTGAAATCAACAGGGTAAGATACCCACTGACTAAGGGTGGCAGAATCTGGCTCTCTAGCAGAATGAACCTTTAATTCGCCAAGTTCTTTAAACTCCCAAACTAAGTTTCAGAACAAGTTTTTTTTGTCTGTCTGTTTTTTAAATCACAGCTTCCATATGTTCCATAGTTTGATTTTTCTACATGAACAGAAAATGTAAGCCAGAAACAAGCTCTTCAGCATCAAAACCTTGCTTGCATTAGTCAATGAGGTGAGTGATGTGTGTAAGGCAAACTAGATCTGCCAAACTCTGCTGTCAGTTACACTTACCCACCCCCACTGAAATCAATGGCGGTTGCATATGTGTAATTGATGGCAGAAATAGGCCTTCAGTTAGGTGTCTAGTTAAAAAAAAGAATACAGATAATTCTGAATCTGTAGTTGCAAAAGTGTACTCTAAAATGGAACACTGGATTTAAAGAGCTCTTTGTTACTGTACATAAATAAGGTGGAAAATAAATGTCACTCTCTTTCAAGCTGCACTGTGTCATCTGTACCCTTCTGTAACTCCTGATTGCAATATCAAATTACCAGCATTATTCGCAGAGGAAAATCAAACTTTAGATCATAACATTACAAAACCGAAAACTTTTATTCATTTCTCAGCACTAATATTCCAAATGGTATAAATAATTAAATGTGTTCAAGTTTGCAGGGGCAGTCTTCAGGGTAAAACTGACATTCAACAGGAGTGGTAAGGATATTAAAATCAATAGATTATAAAGGAGAAAGCCTTTCGTAAATATTTTCTATTGAAATCCTGTCTTTGGGTTTATAGGGTTGAAATATCAGAAAGGTTAGATTTGCATATGGGTGGGATGAAATAGTCTACTAAACAGATATCACAAAGGGTTCTGTTACTCCTGTCTCCCAAGTACTCTATTTTGCAGTAAATTACTGACATTTGGGGGTAAATGTTGAGCATGGGGGATTAGGTTCACAACCTCCTTTACTGATAACAGAAGCTGTACACGTAATTTCTTACACAATATGCAGAAAATGTACCCTCTTTGAAGGTAGGAATCAGTATTTTTCTTCGTTAATCCAAACAGAAGAAAAAACTGGCACAGAGGATTTGAATTATAAAGAGATACCTTTCCAAAGTCGCTGACATTAAATCATATGTCTCATCAGCTCTTTGTGGAATAGGGGTAAATGGCAGACAAAGTGGTCAGGGTATGTAGCAAATAGCTACCCAGCATACCGTGGTCTGAGCTTGGAAATAACTTTTCCATAGGTGGTTGGAAATTTATCTCCCAACACCTGTATCCTTGAGCCAATTAAGTAATCAGCTTCTTTCCATGGACTATGTCATCTGGAAGATACAGGTCTGAGAAGAAAAGATGGTAAAGGGTCATAGGCTGATTTCGATCCTTGTCTTCTGGCATGAGTGGAAGTTCTGTGTGCAGGTGGAAGGCATTCAGAGACTTTGGTGATAGGGACCAAAGAAATAGACAGATAAAAAGACAGCCAGACTATTAGGAAGGTGGTTTGAGTGGTACGGCAGTAGACGGAGGACTCAAGAGACTGGCGTTCAATACTGTGCCCAATCACACATTTCCTTTGTGACACTGATTTAATTTACTGTGTGCCTCAGTTCCCCTTATGTAAAATAGGGATATTTCCCTAGCTTCCCTTCATAACTCAGCAGAGGCATTTATACAGTACTGCTGAAAGAACAGGACACTGCCAGGGAGCTCGTTGTGATTCTTTCCTGAAGATGTGCAATGACTATTTCTGTCTGATCATAACTGATGTACGGTATCAATCATTATGTCTGGCTTTGGTTTATCCCTCAGGGACCAGAGGAGAGGGACTTTGTTTTAGCTCACATAGACATTATTTTATTTTGTCTGACTATATGTTTTCATTTCCGCTGAACACATCAGTATATTCCTCATACACCCCAACTCAGAAGAGTCTACTTAATCACATTTATTAGAGTGAGCTGTGCACATATGTAACCTGCTACACATCCCTGCATTGTGCTTCTCACCAAAGCTTTAATAAAAAATAATGTATTTTTAAATTAAGCACCCTCAAGTTTCTCAGACCAAAACTGATAAAAAAGATGAGATGCTCTCATTGATTTGGCCAGAAGAATCCCTACAGCAAGAAAACCTGTTCAGTAGATCTGTTATGAGTGTTTTAACTATATATGTGGCGCAGCTCTCATGGTAAATTCCATATTTCTGTAATCATCAAACAAACCGAATTTGTTCTGCACATGTGGGGGCGTCAATCTATGACATCTCTGATGTCTCAGCTAACTGTGCTGGGACGAGGCGAAAAATTCTTGCTCACAAAGCAGTTCTTATTTGGACACTCTTTCCTCCCCTGCTAGGGAGCTATTACCCTGCTTGTTCCTCAGTCCTTTCCAGGGCAGACATATTTTCACGTAAGCTAGTCTAGTCTGTTTATTTTTATATCATTAGTGATTATTTGTTAAGCATCAACAATGTGCTTGGTGCTGGATGAAACTCTAGGATCAAGAGAGTCCCTGCACTGCAGAGTTTACAGTTAAATACAAGACTGACAAACATTGGAAGACCCAGAGGAAGGAGTCACTTCAGTAAATTCCTACTCTGATTATTTTAATTTGGGGGCTTCACAGAAAAAATAGGGCTTTATGGGGGAAGAAGATGGAAAGCTGACTCCCTGAGGTTGGGAAGTCATTCCACACAGGAAGAGATGGATGGAAAAGATACACAGATGGGAGTGGGAGAAGGAAATGAGAGGGGTGTTGAGGACCCTTTTCCTGTGGACCTTGGGAACCTTACTCTTCACCTGGTCCAAAATCCCCTGAAGTCAATGGGAGGCTTTCCGCTGATTTCACTGACTCTTGGATGAGGCCCTTTGAATGGGCATATGGTAGGAAACTGTACCTAAAAAAGCAATCCATCTAACTTCCAGAACTTATTCATATCCACAGTGTGCTTCCTAAAGGTCATTAGCGGCCACAGTGAACCTTAAGGATTTGCTGGTTTCTGACAAGCCATTCTGGTGTTACTAGTTTGTCCATCTCAAGCTTGGTTCTGTGCACCACAGCTTACTAAAATCCTTTAAAATCTCATCTACAAACCTTTTGTTTGCAACTGGTAGAATGTGGCAAAAAAGAACTAGGAGAATGTTTGCAGACCCTGTCTTAAAAATGGTTTTCATGAACTTCAAACTATAGGGAAAATTATCTGCTTGGCAGAGATCACTCATGTCAGATTTGAAGTAGGAATAATTTGAATTGGGGTTTCTAGAGTAGGAGGGGAAATTTGGAAACTGAGATTCAACTATAACTATGATGAGATTGCTGCTGTAATGCATTAGTCTTTTAATTTTATATAAACACACACATATCAGGTGTGTATAGATGTACTTCAGTGAATGTGATTATCCAGACATGCTGTTGATGAACATCTAAAAGGAGACATATACAGCAAGAATGGGACGTACAAAGATCGAACAGGAATTTAGTTTAAGGGTTCAGTAAATAAACTATCTTGTTTCCGAAAAAAATTCCCCTGACTACACTAGATCAATCAAACTTAATATGTGTCTTTTATTTGTTTCGTATACCTCTGGACTGGCTGAAAAAAAATGGAACCCATACAAATGAGTATATTAACAAAAAATATTGTCAAATCCAAAGGTCCCACCTCTTCCAAAAACTACAGTTTGCTATTTACTTGTAAAACATTTTGCATCTAGGTTTAATTAGAATCTTTAAATTCACATTAGAGTGTTAATGCTAGGATGCTGACGGATGAGCCCCTCCATTTGAGATTGATTCATTACTGTTTGTATTCGGCTTGCTTTCAAAACAAGTACCATTTCAATAAATGTAGAGAAACAAGCTTCTCCACTGAAATAAGCAGATGTTCCCTAAAGGAGGCCACGCTTCATTTTCCAGCTTCTGCTAGTTCTGAGTACAGTTTTGCATTTATTGCTTAGGTAATGAAGAATGTCCATGCCAAGTTTGCAGAATCATTCTTAAAGTCAATACTGCACCTGCTAACAAATGCCAGAAAGGAAGGGTTGTGGGCTTTTTTTTTTAACTGATCCTTAACCCCAAAGCCTTTTTCTACAGGGACATACATAAGATTGGCTGTAAATGCTGAATAATTCAAAACAATGAAGCAGTGTTCACTTCGCAACATTGTGACTGCTTAGGACAAGCCTCAGGTGTCAAGCTGTTGTACCACTACAGACATTAAATTAGCTCGAATGAGTTTCCTTTAACTAGATAAAAGCTTTATAAAGCTACCAGCATTTGGGAATGTTTAACTCTGTAAAAAGCCTTTTATACTCTATAAAAATTGTATTTTAAATTCATATTACAAGCCCTATCTCTTTAATAAAATCAATGCTTCATCCGAGAAATGTCCTTTCAGTTTTCCATTTCCTTGCTTTGTCTTTCTCACATGCGCTAAGATGAACACCCTTTGTAAATTAACAGTAGCATTATATCCTTGTCACAAACAATACTGTTGACTGTTCAAGGTCTGCTTTAACACTAAAGTCAGAAGAGGGATGGCTCTTGGGTAAATTTCGAAGCAGTGCGAGAACTGTGTATTCTTAAATCCCATGAGCACTACTTTGAAAATCAACCCCCATGTGTTTATGGTTCTCATTAAAGAGCTGTACTATTAACAGGATTCCACATCACACATATGCTTTGTTACACACGGAGGGGTGGCAGTCAGTGTCTAAAACAAATCTCATCTATTCTGAACTGCTGTACCCAGCAAGGGATCAAACAATGCACCCTTCATAACTGCTACATAGTGAGACACACAGTCTACTGAAAGGCAGTCATTATAAAGACAGTGGATTTCTACGTTTTCTTGTTATTAAGGTGCATGCTCTCATTTTGCGTAATGAACCTAGAAATCCTGCTTTAGTCTTCTTAATGACCTCTTGCTTGATCTGGAGGGGTATTAAGGCAATTTACATTTCAAGTTACCTCAGTTGCAGGCTTTCCTCCTCACTAACAAGATTATTTCAGGTGGTTTTGTATTGTGAGCTATGCTAAAATTATACCATTAGAGTCAGGCCCATTATTTCAACTGGGTCTATACTTGTTTGGCAGAGGAGAAATTCCCAAACACCTGATACCACAATCCTATGGCAACTCATGGGGTGTGAAAGGTATTTGTTTAAGTCACCAAGGGCTAAGTCCAGGCCTTCATTGATTTTGGGGCACATCAAGGTACATATCCTCAGCTAGTATAAATCAACATAGCTCTACTGAAGTTGATGGAGCTAAGCCTATTCACCCCAGTGGAAGATCTGACCCTAAAACTGAAAAGGCAGCATTAATATGAGTCCATATTCCAATCTGCCTGCACCCCCACATGGAACTTTCTGCTCAGATAATTCCTGTCAGAAGCAGTCATAATCTCCTGCATGGAAGATAAGGCCAAATGTGGGAGTACCTGCACTAAAACTTGATGATGACTTCCCCTGGCACTAACCTCTGCCTCAGAAAACTGCTTCTGAGCACCAGCTCTGGGAGATGATTGAGTATGAATTCTGTTAATCCTGGGATAACTCAGAATGGGGCATAACAGCTATACCCCACTTGATAACCTTTTCTCATATACATACATGTATGTGTAAGTGGTGGACTGAATTTTGCCATAAATAGGGCAATATCTACATTATATCTATCACAGTATTCCTAGTGAAAGTAGGACCAGTTGCATCTACATTAAGAGTAGAAGATTGTCACTCTAGCTACTGCGTAATTTAGGTCTGGATCCACAAAGGAATGTAGGTGTTGTGACCAGGTGAGTGCTCTCCCCATGGACTAAAAGTTACAAGGGAGGCACTACCACCCCTAATTCTGCAGGTGGTCAGATTTTGAGTGGACCCAATCCAGGCAGTGACTTCTGAGCTCATCTACCAAATCAGGCCCTGCACGTGAGACAGGTGGACGAACAACTATCTTCCTTTGGTTTGTGGATTGCTTTGGAGCTTAGGCACCCAGATACCCAGAGTGAGGCAGCAGTGCAGATGCCCAGAGGCAAAAACCTAGGCAGCTAGGGAACTTTTACTGCAAAAATGTAAGCACTGGGTGAGTTTAGGCACATACAGCTGAGAGGGAGTTTTGTGGATCACATTGGAGTCTAAAACTGGGACTTAAGCACCTAAGTAGGTTACGAGATATGGGCCTTACTCACCGTAGCCACATTTTTGTAGTACAAAATTTAGGAATATAACTTCTTGGGAAGACCAAGACAAATAATAAATGAATAAATAAATAAAGCAATAGTAAACCATAATGCTTTGTATTTATAATGTACCTTTTAAGGGTAAGCCTCTCTAAGTAAATTAATTATGCCTCAGAAGATCCATGTGAGGTGGGTAAATACAATTACAGTATTTCCACATTACCAATGGGTAAACTGAGGCACAGAGTGGTTAGTAACTTGCCCAAGGTGCAGTAAGTCAGTGGCAGAGCTGAAAATAGAACCCAGGAGTCCTGACTCCTAGTTTTGTGCTCTGATCACTAGCTCCTAGGAGTTAAACAAAAAAAAATTGGAGGAAGATTTTTTTTCTTTAGATATTAATACATAAACTTGGCACCTTTCATCTGAGGATCTCTAATGTCACACTTCTAGGTTGCAATGTGCAGCCATTGTCCCATCAACATAACAGTCTCGCAAGATTTCAAATGACAATAGCACGGAGGAAACTGAATTACCAGCAGATGCAACGTTTAACATCTGGCATTTGGAATACATAAGTTGTGTCATCGGTATGTGTTTTTAGGGCAATTGCTGGATGTTAGCACACTTGCCAACTTGCATATAACCTAAAGGGCATGCCAATAATTTACATCCAGTAACTTGCCATCTCCTGTTCTGCTCACAAGACAACGTGTTAAGGGATTACTTCTGACATATAGACTTGCTCTACCTTTTCTTCAAACTACAAGAAAGCTTTTTTCTTTCTTTTTTTTTTTTTTGTAGCAGATGTTGCTAAGCTACGTAACACTTTTGGACTCAAGAGCTGAACTCTCTGGAAAAAAGAGGTAACGTGTCATGCTGATCAACCGGGAAAAAAGAAGGCACAGAATTTCAAAGCTCCTGTAGTTTTCTTTCATTGCATGTGTCTTCTTGTCTCCCCAGCCCCCATTTTCCTTCCGGAGAGTATACTTTTTTAACCCTTTGTAGCTTTTAGAAGGAAAAAACTCTCTGCTTGTGTTGAGTAAATCTGTGTTTAGATTTTTGGAAGTGCTGTCGAGGCAGCTTCGAGAATCTCAGAAAAAACTATTGTACGAATAGAAGTCTGTCCAGTTTCTGATAAAATCAAAACTAATTTATTTTTTGTTTATACTCCACTACCTTTGACAAAGCTTCCTCTAGAGATTTATATCTCCATCCTTACTGCCTTCCCACTGTTTGTCATTTTTTTTGGTTTGTTTTGCCACTGACAAAAAAAAAAATCTGACAGCAACCTTGGAAGATGTACGGTCTGCAGATTTTTTTTTCAGATGTGATAAAACCTTGCCTAAATCCATGTCCAACCTTTTCAGCAGAAAGTCCAGATGGCTTTGCAGCCTGTACAGCAGACTTTACTCACTGATGCTTCTCTAAGTGTCAGCAGGACGTTGTCTTCCAGCACAAGTAAATGCCCAACAAAAGACTTGGAGGGGAAGAAAAAAATACAGATTAACCCCCCCGCCCCACACCCAAAACAAAGTTCATTTGAAGCTGTCTGCGAACCACTGACTGAAGGAAAAATAAATCCTACTGGGTGAAGAGAAATTTTACAATTGTGGAGGTGTAATGGGTAGAGTAACAGTTGCTATAGGAACCCAATGAACATGGCTTTTCAGCATTTTGTGGGCAGAGGGTGGGTCTGAGGCCTTAAAATGGACTGAAAAAAGTATGTGTGTGTGTGGGGGGGGGAGTCTATCAGATCTGGGAGCAGCGGCTGTGGTAAAACAGTGCCTAAAGTGCACCCCTCAGAGACTCAGCTTGATTTTAAATTAAATTAATTTTTTTTGACCACATATACAACCCCTCATGAGCCTCCTAACCAACCCCTCACATTAAGCACGGTTGGCACTGAAAAAGTTTCATAGTCAAGAACTAAAGCATTTTCTACATCTGTGAATAGTATCATTTCAGCTATCAGTGCAGCCGTTTGATCAGTTTGATCTGGGAGCCAAACCCTGTCCTGCTCAATCAGTGCAAACCCTGGGTTGCCCTTGTCTACACTCTTGTTGCACAGACAGCGGTATCAGGCCTATTTCTGAGCATACACAAGGCTTAGGCTAGTCTGCAGTAGTCATAAAAATAATAAACAATATGAGATCAGATGCATGAAAGAGTTAGAATATCTATGGGTCCAGGATTCTGTCCTGAGTTCCTTACTTATGCGAGTCATCCTTACTAGCGAAAGGAGTCCCATCAGTGACTTTTGCAAGATCAGGCCCTAGAAAGTTTATGAAAAGGAGCATGTGAGAGAAGGCACAGAACATGTGAGTGTAAAGAGGATGTAAGGTGGGAGGGTTGGCACTTCCTGATCACGCTATTTGGGGTCGGGAATGAATTTTCCTCCAGGGCAGATTGGCAGAGGCACTGGGGCTTTTTCGCCTTCCTCTGCAGCATGGGGCATGGGTCACTTGCTGGAGGATTCTCTGCACCTCAAAGTCTTTAAACCAACATTTGAGGACTTCAACAGCTCAGACATAGGTTAGGGGTTTGTTACAGGAGTGGGTGGGTGAGATTCTGTGGCCTGCGTTGTGCAGGAGGTCAGACTAGACGATCATTATGGTCTCTTCTGACCTTAAAATCTATGAGTCTAAGTACAGTTTTCCAGGTAACTTTCCATTATAGGCTGATCATTTCTATACTTTTAGGAAGGCATTTCCTCCAGACTAGAAGTATGGCCTATATTTCCCCCACCCAGCCTTTTCCTTCTCCTGTCCCAACTAGTTTAACTCTCTGTGCTTTTATATGGGACACCAGCTCATCTGATGAGCAAATTGACTCCTGACTGCGGGTATCTCTTCACTACCTGTCGTGTCAGTGGGCAGTGATTGATCCAGTGGGGATCGATTTATCGCGTCTAGCCTAGATGCGATAAATCGACCCCCGAGCGCTCTCCCCTCGACTCCTGTACTCCAGTGCTGCGAGAGGCCCAGGCAGAGTCGACGGGGGAGTGGCAGCAGTCGACTCACCGCGGTGAAGACGCCATGGTAAGTCGATCTAAGTTATTCACTTGGCTGAAGTTACGTAACTTAGATCGACACCCCCCCCCCCGGCGCGCAGTGTAGACCAGGGCTGATTTGAAGTTAGGATGACAGATAGAGACAGAACAGGCAGCACTTACTGTGAATGGCTGGAGAAATGTGTGAAATGCTTGGAATGGAATGTGAAATTAACCAGTTTTCTCTTTTCATTACGAACTCAAAAATATGTCAGACTTTTTTTTTTTTTAAAGCAAACATAGGCTAATTTTTCAGTGTCAGTTTTTGGTAATAAGGGGTGCTTTCTTGAGCAGAAATGGGTACAAATAGGCCTATCCTTTATCAGCTATGGCCATACCAGTCAAAACATGCCAACACTTGTATTTCTGCAGATTTGTGATTCAAGAATAACCATTTAATCTAAATTGTGAATAAAGCCAAATTTGGCAGAGAAGGTGCAAAATGACATCAGACAACAGGATGAAACTTCTTGTGCTGAATTCTATGGAGAAATTGTAAATTTTGTAGAGTTCTACAGGGCTCCCTCTTATCCTGGGCCTTGAAACTCATTCTCATTCCTTGAGGTGCTGTCTACGTCTCTCCAAGGCCTTATCTACCTTGGGGAATCACACCTTGTTAGGACACATGTTGATGTACCAATATGATGCAATACATACAGTGAAGACAAGGACAAGTCATGTTGAATATCATGTCAGCTGGTCATAGCTAAACATAGGGTGGACACACAGGAAATCTATGGAGCAACAATAGTTAACCATGGCTAGCAAGCATGATGTTAAACATGACATAGCCTTGTCTCCACTCCATGTCCAACATCATGTCAATTAACGTGTGTCCTGATATGATAAGAGTTTCTAATGCAGACAAGCCCCCAAAAGGCCTGCAAACCCCAATGTGTCTCTAGGTGCATGTGCAGGTCCTATTTATTTATTTGAGTTTTTAAAATCTTGTGCATTTAGTATTTCTGCAAGATGATGGATTGACAGCCCTGGTGGGTAATGTCCTCTATTATTGAAGAAAAGTTTCAATACGTGAGTGACACTGCATACTCCCATACGCTACCCTGCCCAACCTGGGTGAGACCACCTTTAGGGTTGAGAAAGTTAGATCTGTTTCCATTCCCTTCAATTTTTAGCTTCTCCAATGAGGTTGCCAACATGTGAAATAATTTCTGTCAATTGTGGAACTGGTTTGTGTGTTTTGGACAGTCATTGATTGAGACCACCAAACTGATTTTGTGTATTTGTATACAATTTCCAGTGATATTTTTCACTGGAACTGAATGAGCAGAAAAAATCTTTCTATCTAACCTTACAGCAGTGGAGAGAACACTTGGGACTTCTGGATTCAGTTCCTGGGCTCTACCAAAGATGCCCTTTGTGACCTTGGGAAAGTCTCATAATTATTCTGTAACTCAGTTCTCCACCTGTAAAATGGGGATTATAATAATGAGATGCATTCAAATTTATTAACATATATGAGGGGCTCAAATACTCTGGAGATCCATGCCACAGAAAATCTTTTTATGAAAATACTATCTGTCCATCATTCTTGGTTCTTATATAGTACCCCTCACAATGGTATATGACTGCATCCCAAAATTATGAACTTGTGTACTTATACTATACTATACTTATACTGTCTGCTCTGTTGTATTTATCTCCATAAAGTTATTTGGGGGAAAAAATGAAAACTCTGTTAAAAAATAAACATGCATTGTATTGCGAAACTGACCAGTATGCTTTGTTTGCTTTGCAATATACTATATTTAAATTTCCTTGAATAGCTAATGGAAGAACTGGGCATAAGACTCGAATTTCAAATGCCATGC
The DNA here is from genome assembly GCF_965152275.1 of Natator depressus. Taxonomy (NCBI): domain Eukaryota; kingdom Metazoa; phylum Chordata; order Testudines; family Cheloniidae; genus Natator; species Natator depressus. Next base: position 241,031,008 of record NC_134235.1, on the reverse strand, counting down.
ACAGAGCAAATTCTGCTCTCAGTTACACCCAATAACAAGATTGAGGCAGGAAGAGGAGTTCTCATTACACAAACCAATGAGGAAGAGGAGCTGTGAGGGAGAGCTCATCCCCCCAAACCAGGGATGGGAGTGGGAATTGTGCTACACCGGTTCTTACTTTAACTCCTCTGTGAACCCAGTGAGGCTTAACTGGGTTTATATAGATGTAACCCGGTGCAGAATTTGGCCTTGTTGCTGCAGTGTTTTTATTTTTGGCTGTTTAGCACTTCTATACTTATTAGGGAGTTGCTATTGTTTATGTTATTTCTTCTGTTTCATAACTAAATATCACCATCAGCATTATCATTTGAATTCACTGCAGGAACATAAATGCCAAAACCATATAGACTCTCCAATAGAGCACACATAACCCAGTCCAATTCTTTCTTGTTCTCAGCTGTTCACTTCCTAAGTTTCCAGAGACCATTAGCCCAACTGATTAAATAACAGGAATGCTAACTAGAAGCGCAGAGGAGTATTAGGCCAGTCTGGCCGTGTCTACACTTGCTGGGAAAATGGCCCCCTGTTGCTAACACTGATGAGTGTTAATTCTTAACACACAAGTGATAAGAATGGTAGAAGCCCGAGTCATGATGAGGCTCACACAGCTACTGGCATTTTAACCATCATCTTAGATAAAGTGTATAGAATAGGTCTGAACGACACAGTGGTTAAAACACTGGCAACTATGCTTGCCCTCCCGACACTGCTATTATTGGTGGAGCTCCATTCTTGGCAGCAATGTTGTTCTGTGGCTTGTGTGGTGCCGAACACAACAGGGTCCCCGTCCATGACTGGGGCTCCCAGGTGCTACGGCAATACAAATAATAAACAATGGCAAGAGAGGTGATTTTTTTTTTTCAGAAAAAAGCCTGGTGAAGGCAAGGTTCTTGAGCAAATCCCTTTTAGAATATTTTCTGCATTGCTTCTCATCCACACAGCACTCCTCGGTTTCGTGCTGACACCTCAGGTCTAGTCTTTGTCAGGTAATTAATCTGGGTAGTCCATTTTCACAGGTGAGTAGCAGGTTGGCGAAGCGTCCACCAGCAGTGGGCTGTAGTTTGGTTTGGTGTTTTATGTTGGTAGAACAGCTTGGGAAGAGGTGTGTATAAAATGTTCTGTTTAGCTTCCTCACGAGCAATTTGTTTGTCTCCTTACTGCAATAGAATTATAGTAGTAGTTACCTGCTTCAAATGAAGGCTGTTCAGTTCTGTAGAGGGGCTAGTAAATATAAGGAAAGCTCAGACAAGCATCTAAAACCATCAGACTTACTCTCATAGATTACAGCTGACAAAACATTAAACCTACTGAGTTCCCTTGCCAAGGTTGAGCATTGCTGGCCTGACTTACACAATTACTTTTGTGTCTATTCAGAAATGAAAAACTATTATAACCTCTGACAGAGAAATGCTGTGTAATCTACTGCATTTAATAAATATTAACAATAATAATAATTATTATTAATAATAATAATAATAATAATACTGTGCCCACACAGCAGTGACAACTAAAATGAGCACATTTGGTGTTTTGCAATGCAGGCAGCATTCTGAGAGGTCACAGAGCTGGAATACGTGAATCTAGGGTCTTCGTGTGTAAGGACAGAAAGGCCTTTCAAAAAAGCTGTGCTCATTTTAGCTTTCTCAGCCACCCACAGCTGCACTTTCCATTAGATGGTCTCAAAGTGCTTTCCAGTTGAGCCTCACAACCAGGGCTGGCCCTAGACCAAATGGCACCCCAGGTAAGGAGCGTCTTCGGTGCCTCCCTCCCCCAGTTTTTAAACTTTTAAATACCTTATTTTTATTGCATTTGTAGCCCATTTCATAACTTCAATGCATGATTTTCATGCATGATTTATCCCTGTCACATGAAATGATAAATTTGCACACTAGGATCTGTAAATCTATATTTATTCATGTCATATATAAGCAAATACAAATATTTGGTTCCTCTAAGCTTATAGAAAATTTTTAATTTTAAGAATTACTGAAATGTATTAACATCAAGAAATTAAATTGTGCATCAACATTGGGTGGACCAGTATTAAAGAGTGTGATACTAGGTGACAGCCTTGGAATGTCAACCCTAGTCCTTTAGTTCAAAATGTCGCTTTTCTTGCCTTCGCCCTCTCAAACTGAAGCACAGCATCAGCGAGATCCAAAGACTGGCCAATGGAATTTTCAAGCAAGAAAATAGCAAGTGATGTCAGTCTCTCATTGGTCATCGTCGATTGAAGATGTGTTTTAATGAGCCTGAGCTTTGAAAAGCTGCACTCACCACACGCGACTGTGACCGGCAGCATGAGCAGAATCCTCAAACCTATCCACACATTAGGAAAAGTGACCTTCAGCTCTGCATCATGAATGAATTAGAGAACTTGGAGTGGAGAGTGCAAAATGTGATATATGTTGTCGAGTTTGACATAGAGGTCTTTATTATTGACTGACCACTTCCCATGTGTCACCATCTGGTGAAGGGCTGTACAATTGTTCAAGAGTGTTTTCCTGTCCACCGGCAGCTTACTAAGATCATACAGCCCCCCCGTCTTTTCATGGTGCTTCATTTGTCCGAACCAGTGTCACCAAGAAAGCAAAAAAACTTCCTCTCAAATTTTTCTTCTGAGCTTTCACCTCCTTTCTGTCCTCATAACCAAACTGTGTCTTCTTCCAATGAATATGAGTTTTCTGATGCATAATTGTCTCTATAATACACACAGGGCTGGCTATTACAACCTCAACTTTTACCAACATTTAACATGCAGTAGTGCAATAGGGTGCTGAGCCTAAAGGCTCTTCTTTCCTTTGTGTATCCAAATGTTGGCCAAGAGATTTCTGTTCTATTCTGTTCTACTTTGCCTTTAAAGTACTTCAGCGGAGAGAGCAAGGAAAGCAGAGTAAAGCTCTCACTGAGAAAGTGTAAGGACCTCTTTAAGGGCAGAGCATAGAATCATAGAATATCAGGGTTGAAAGGGACCTCAGGAGGTCATCTAGTCTAACCCCCTGTTCAAAGCAGGACCAATCCCCAATTTTTTCCCCAGATCCCTAAATGGCCCCCCTGAAGGATTGAACTCGGATGGGAACCCTCTCCAGGGTATTAAAAAAGGAGATATCAGAAGGAGTTCAGATTGCTGGAGGCCTTCCTTGAGAAGAGTACTCTGTGAAGTACAATAAAGGGACACAGGGCTGAGTCAAAGGTCCCAGATATGGATGTATGATTTGTACCTGATTTCTTTTCTTATTATTTTTTGTGTTGTTATTAATAAACAGGGACTTTTTAATACTTTAAAAATGGATGCTGATGACCCCCCCCCACACACACACACACAAACCAGTGGTATTTGACATTAGGTTTGTGGCACTGGGGTTTAGAGAAACACACATGAAATTTGAAGAATTTGAAGAAGTGAGATTTTTACCCACGAAAGTTTATGCCCATATAAATTTGTTAGTCTTTAAGGTGCCACTGGACTCCTTGTTGTTTTTGTGGATACAGACTAACATGGCTACCCCTCTGATACATGAAATTTGAAGTCATGAGTGCTAATCACTTGCTTGGTGAAATCATTTAATCTCTCTGCCACTGTTCTCTCTAAACTGGGCGCGTGTGCACGCACACACAGATCCTAAAGCCCGCGAACACGGCGAAACACAGTGCATACAAAAATTTGTACCGAAGCACAATTTGCACAGAAGAAATTTTTTGCACACACGTCCTGTCAAAAATTAGAGGGAACATTGCTCTCTGCCTCATGTTCCCTAATTATAAAATATATATGATAATACTTACCTACCCACCTCACAGGAATGTTGTGAGGATCAGCTAGTTAATGTTCATACCATGCCCTCAACACAAAAATCACTGCCTCAGTGCAAAGTGTTACTATTAGCATGTTAGCATATCAATAATACAGGGACAGCTTTAGCACCGAGCATCCTTCCCATAGCCTTTGCCAAGGAAACAAAATGAAAACATATTTCTTTTGTAGGATAAATGCTGGTAGAGATAACAACAATCATTTAACAATGAGGGAAGATGAGATCTCAAAACAATATCCCTGTTTGTTTGCTCCTGGATTCAAAATGAGCAGGCTGATGCACTAATCTCAGCTTCCTAGATTGCCCTAACAGTCTGGAAAGAAGTGCTGTGTGTGTCTTGTCCTTTGTCACAGCGGAGATGAAAGCAGCTTTTAACAGTGCTGTTCAGACAGCAGGTGTCTATATTCTCTTACTCCCCAGAAACAAAACAGCAGCTTGAGAAAGCCAAGTGAAGGTACATATTTTTCCCAGCAGAACACCATGATGGACACACATTTGTACGTCAGCTGCCAAAGGGCAGCTCGTAGATGTGATGAGCAATGTGTCTACTCACAACCTTTGATCATATAGCATCAATGACTTGTTATTCCAGTGGAACACTGAGGAGACCTAGGGCCTGAGTCATCATTTAATATCAGTCAGTGCAAAGAAGGAATAGAATACTTCCTAAATTCACACTGATATAGAATTCTCCCCCAAGGTACAAATTAATGGAGACTGAGGCCCACACAGCACAACTGATTGATATTATTTTCTCTTTCTAGAAAGACACAGTAACATATATACAAAAATAAAATATCCTAAGAACCTCTTCAGAGATTAGCAAGCACTACAAAACCTTTGGGGAAAGACACCGCAACATGCTATTAGGAGTTTGGTTTAAAAAAAAAAACCCAAAAAACAAAATAATCACTTAAAAACTGCAATGTTGTTCAATGTTATGTCAAACAATGAATTGGCACAAGATAATTGATAATAATAATGTTCATACTACATGTTTTAAGGAAAGAACATTCCATTCATTCTTGGACTGGTAAATCTCACGATAATTTTGCAAAGCTGTAATATATATAGTGGGCTACAGCTGCAGGTGACATAAACTGGCTAAGTTCCATTAACTAAGATATGTTTACCTGAGCTGAGGATCTAGCTTACTGTATGAGTTTTTAAAAAAACATTCCAAAACACTTTGGAGAAATTAATTTTTAATTCCAGCAAGAATAACAATTGGGGAGAATTTTTCTTCCTCTGTTTTTTATCTCCTCCTTTCTTCCAGACTGTAGTAATGTGACATATAAAAAAAAAACCCTAGTATCTGATCAAAAGCCTATTGAAGTCAGTGGACAGACTCCTCTTGAATTCAGTGGGCTTTGTATCCCCTAGTGCACTTTAAATGTGAAGCTTCTTTTATTTCACGAGTGAAACTTTTAATGCAAAGCTTTTATATAAATGTGCTTCTGCATTTAATTTCAATATGCGTCTCTAGATATTCAGAATAGCTAATGGCTATCAGTGATGCCTACCAACACTTCTTTCTTCTGGCCAACTGGCATTGATGTCCATCCATAACACATCTTTTGCTAACTAGGACCATTTCTAAAAATCTCAATGACTAAAAATCAGTCATTCAGAACATACTGCAGGGCGAATGCAAACATCAGCTCTCGATTAAGGAAGGAAGCCAGACTGTGAAAAACCACATTAAACAAAGAATGGGATAAATTTAAATAGATTCAATTCAAAAGACGTGAACGCTTTACAAATATTTCTGCACAATCTTGCATGAGAAAGGAAGAAAATAAAGTCAGGGAATAGTCCTCCTCTCTCTCCTTCCAGAACATTTCCCACTCTTTCTCTCTCTCTGTCTCCCTCTAGTGCTCTACTTCTTTGTTACCTGGTCTCTCTCTCCTTGCTCTCACCCTTATTTTTCCTTGATTAGGCTCTCATTCTTAATTTCCATCCCTAGTCGACTCTCTTTCCCAAGGTTTACTTCTCCATCTTGTTATTTTTTACTTACTCATTTCCCCTTGTGCCATTCAGGCCTTTTTTCATCCTTTCATTGTGGTTCCAGGCTCCTACTTCAGGGCCAAAGTGTCCCCTCTGTTAGCAGAGGGAGACAGCAACCTGAGGGATACGTATACCAGAACACACAGTGGTGGGGAGTGATTCTTCCATGACGTTGTTTTCTGTTCCCCTGTGTGGCAGTGCTGGACCTATGAGCAGAGTGAATGTGGGTTGTAGGGCAGGGGTCCTAGGACCCATCTCATTCAGATATTCACAAAATATTCTGTAGCATTTGGCTAATTCACAATAATGGCCAGGAGATTTGTTTCAAATAGCTGAATTTTGCAAAATAGTAAACGAGGCCTTGACCCAACGCCCATTTTTCATTGATGTCAATGGACAGAGGATCAGGCCTGAATGGAGAATGAAAAAGGAAGGATAAGTCTATATGCTCCACCTTTTCTCCCCCATGACTTTACAGGATATAATATAATCACATTCAATATTGTATATGCTGAAACAACTTCACATCCTCTCCCCCACACACAATAGTTTTTCTGACATGACAGCTGTGAAGTGAGAAGAGATTTTTGATCTTATGTGCAGACTATAAAGGGTCGGGAGTGATGAAGTACAGATTAAACTAGATGTGTACTAGATAGAGGGATAGACAGCAGACATTTTTCACTATGAATGCTGCAGAAGGAGCAGGCACACAAGATCTTAGATACTCACACAACATTACTGATTGCACAGTAAATGTCTACAACTTGCTATGCCCTGTCTCCATCTTGCTCAGAAAAGTGCTAACTTGAACAATAGGAACGATCGCGGTATGAACTTCAGTGTGAATAAAGGCACGCCTAATCCACTTTTCAACATATTAATTGCACGGGCAATAGTGTGTGCATGCAAAGAATAGAACATGATTGTCACTTGATTGTGCTACAGATTCTCTCTCTCTTTCTCTGTATGCGTCCAGAGCTTAAATTCAGCCGGAGCTGTCCAGAGTGAAGCCCCTCTGGAGTTTTTATAGCATGTTGGAAGGGAGGGGAGGTGTGGGGGGCTCTTGGAAATATTCTATGAGAATGTAAGCTTTGTGTATATGTAACCATTCTGCCAGGTGGTGTTGCCAGCAACAAGGGCCAGGTTTAATATCTTAACATTACAAAACAGAACCGACTTGGAACTCCCACCCAGACATCTGGGAAAACTAAACACCACCCTGGGATGCTTCTAATAGAAAATACTTCCCCACTCACAAGCACTAAGTCTGTGTAGAACAAAAGAAAACTTTTGATAAAAGAGAAAGGGAACCCAGCATTAATTTGGGAAAGCACCACAATGATTCAAAGGTACGCAAAGTATAAGTAAACACCTATGCCACAGTATATTGGGCAGTGTCCTTTACCTCAGTTTCCCACTTTGTGGGGTGAAAGTCTGACAGATGAATGCCCCCTTAACACACCACTCCCCTTTTCCTCCACTGCACTCCCCTCACAGTCAGTTTTCCAAAGTCAGTGAAATCCCAGAATTCAGTTGTGCATTCACGTCGGCTCACCTCCTACCCCTGAAGGGGGTGGTGAGCAATGCTGTTGCTGCTGCTTTCTCTGCCGACCGATGCCTGCCATCTTTGCAGCTGCTCACCACTATCTCTGCCATGACACGCTGCTGCCTTTGCCTCTAACTGCAATGTCGTGTTCTGAGGTTCCATCACTGAGTCCAGTTCTTACTGATTTCAGCTCTGAGTGATTTCATTGGGTAGTGGGGAACCTCACTGCTGCTGTATCCTCTGCATTGTCATTCACTGCAATACTATCCCCATAGGTTTCAGAGTCATACTAGGTCTAAGGTTTAGCCCCCAAGACCTGCTCATAAGTGATTCCAGCTCTTGTAATCACTGAGCAGAAACACAGACTCAATTTAGAATAATAGAATATCAGGGTTGGAAGGGACCTCAGGAGGTCATCTAGTCCAACCCCCTGCTCAAAGCAGGACCAATCCCCAATTAAATCATCCCAGAATTTAGATCAGCTCTGTCTTTAAACACTGGAAGGGGAGCATCAACTGATATCTAGTCCTCTTTAAAGAACATCTACATCATCACCAACTCTGACTATCACTTAGATTTGGAATCACTACCCCCTGCTTAACAAGTGAGGTTCACGTTAGGATGACCCCTCTCAATGAGGGTATGCTAAGTACAGTTCTGCTGCCCTTCAGTTATACAATAAAGTATAATAACATTTCATCACCCCTGCATTCAAGACTAAAAGTGAATTTTAACCCAAAACAGCCAAAATTGATCACTTTGGCAAAACAGGTCTGCTAGCTGATGACCTATGCAAAGTAGGTGTGTCTATGCAAATACTATGGTCTGCTCCTGAGGTTTTTCCCCCCCAGTTCATCAATAGAGGGCAGGGGAGACCTCATTCAGACCCCAACTTACATTATATATAATGGTGTAAGTCTCACCAAATATTCATGATTCATTGACTGCAGCTCTGGGCAGACATCATGGCTGAGTGAGTGCAAAGCATATTGGGTGTCATTTTTGGCATGGTCAATGCTTGTAAAGCCTCCCAGCAAGCCATATAATATGAAATATTGATATGGTTCCACTAGGCTGCCACATCTGACATTTGATTTATAGCTTTAGGTGCTCTTTTTAATTCTAAACAGTCAATAAAGGATCAAAGGAAATGTCATGTTTGCAGCACGCAGAATGGAGAGTGACACATCCTGAGCCAGTAAGAGAGGAACCACAGATTGCTGGATTCCAATTGGTTCTTCCCTGGCCTTGGCTGGTTGAGGTTGAAGAGGTCAGATTTTTAGTCATCATATTGTGAATATTTCCACCCCTACCCCAAAAAACATTTCAAATATTTTTCATGTTAAATGTCCACTTGGATAATACTGCATTTGTTTAAGTGTTTCACATTCCAATTATTTTTTTATTATTTTCATCGACCAGAATAAATGAAGAAAACATTTCAGACTACATATGAAAGCATGTAAAAATCAATAACAGGATTTTAAAAGATTTAGAATGTCTTGAATACATTCATTTTCACCCATTTTCCCTCTGATCTTTAAATAGCTTTTCTTGGAGCAGAACATTTTTTGAAAAGTCAAATACAGAGAGCATTAAGGTATAATTACCATTTTAATTATAACTCAATCATCCTATCTACTTTGCATAGAAATTAAAGCTTTTATGTCAGGATTTTGGGTACTCACAAACATTCAGGAGCAATTAATGCTAAAGGTTTTACTGTATATGAACTTTACTTTATTGCCTTCAATTTTCAGCCTTCAGGCTTTATTTAAAAAAAAAAATCACCAAAGACAACCCACACCCCCTCCAAAAATAAAAAACCCAACAACAAATTTTTTGGAAGCAAAAATTCCTCCTCCATAAATTATTTGTAAAGCCAAGATATTGAGCACAATTATGAATGGTGAAAACTCTTTATAGTATAAACTTGCCATAGTATAACCTGCCTTAGAATATGATACATATAAGGCCTGATCCAAAATCCACTGAAGTCAATGGAAAAACTCCCATCAATGGGTTTTGGGTCAGACCTATAGACCATTTGATAATATTTCATAAGGGCATTTTTTATTCTAATTAAAACAATCAGCAATAAGTTAGTGATATAAAAGTTTTCTCCAACTGCAACATTATTGTCAAAGAAATCTTTTGAATTCTTCTCTTTCCATTTTCCTTCTTAGGTCTGAACTCAGTAAAATGACACCGGGCTTCATCCTGATTGAGTTTTCACTAGACCGACTCAGCAAAATAATTATTTTAAAAGATGGGTTGTCCAAAAGCAGTAGGGTGGCTGAGGGTAACCCTGGGTAAACCAAGTTTACCTACTTTTCATTTGGGGAACATGGAGCTTAGCTTCGGTTAATTTACCCACTTCTGTTTTTACCACTACAACAGTTGCCAAAAGGAATGCCTTGCCTGTTCCTCCTGCCATTACAAAGGGCAGTGTGTGTGTGTGTGTGTGTGTGTGTATGTAAAAATAAAGCAAAGATATTTTTCTCCTGGTTAACATTTAAACCATTTCCTCCTATTCTGTCAGTGCTGAAACCGGAAAGAAAATCATTCTTATGAGTATAGCTACCATAGGGAAATAAAATGGTTCTCCATTTAGAACTGGGCACTGTTTCTTATTTTACTGACTTTTTGCCTTCACGAAATACCTGTTTATTACTTTCTGTTGCTCTTCATGTACTTTTGTTTTGCAGCATACTTTGGCTCTGCTTACCTTATTTCCTTCCTCTAACAGCCTGGTAAATCTATGAGCAGATTTTTCAGATGGGACCTTAACAACCAAACCTCTGTCATTGTGTGGATATTAATGATTGTATGGCTATTTTTACATGTTTGTATTTTTGATTCCAGTATTCTGGCAGTACTTTTTTTCTTTCTACAGTGCTGGAACCTAGTTATTTTGTTACCTTCCACATTCCCACCCCAGAAGTGGCTGCATCTCAGTGGTGCTGTAGTATCTGATCCTGCAACTGTTCTAGGCATGGAACTCCCATTGACTTCAGTCCATACTGAATCAGGCCCATAGTTTGGGAAGTGCTTTGGGATCCTTAGGGAAAACAGAAAATACATAACAGTGTGGTGTGGTATAAAGGTTTGATTGGCATGCATTCAGGATGGACATATTGTATCAATTAGTTGTGAAGCAATGAATAAGTTACATCCAAAATGTGCCCCAATAAAATATTTATGCCACACCACAGCACGCCTCTTAGGGCTGCAAGTCACTTAGGCAAAATATCACCCCACGTATTTAAGCAAATTGTAACAACTGTTTTTTTAAAAAGTGGTTATGTGTTTGGGGCAGAGCGGGGGAGGGGAACATGTGACTGCATGACTCACAGTGGCAGGAAAAAATACTATTGCCCTTTTCTGTGGGTGCTGCTTCTGATGATAGCTCTGAAGAACACTGCTCAGCTGACACACAGGGCACGAAAAAATGGACAAACTGCTGCAAAATTGCCAGAGGGGTAAAACTACTGAATTCCCTCCGTTCTGCAACCAGGACATGTAAATCTGTTAGAAACTCCAAATATGCCTAAGCACCTGGTTATTCAGTTGTATGTCACTCCCCTTTGTTGCACAGAGTACTCCTTAACTGTAAGTCAGGACCTGGGCCTCAGTTCTCTTAGGATATGTCTGCTCTGCAGCTGGGAGCGCAAGCTAGCCACCCAAATGCAGATCCCAAGGGTCAGGCAGGTTTTTATTTGGGCGGCTAGTCCAAGCTGCCCCTGGTGCCACAACTCCACTGTCATTTTTAGTGCGACAGCTTGAGCAGAACCATGCTCCCAGCCACAGTGTACACACCTCCTTAGAGATTCCTTCATCTCTCTTCACACCCCAACGGCTGAGAAGTGCCAGGACACTCATGGCTCACAATCCCTAGTGGTGTTTGCACAGGGTGTGTGGTCAGAGAGCTCTCCATGAAGGACTCTTCAGATTGTTTTGGACACAGTTTATTGTCTTTCAGAATTCAGGGAACGCAGCAAAGCTGATCTGTTTAGCTTGGCTGGCCCTTTTCCAGTTGCGGGATGTGGCCTGTGTGGTGAGATTCTTTATTTCTTTTTAGAGAAGAAAGGGTGTTAGCATAGACTACAAGTTAGCTAGTTTTATTGTATGTATTTCTTGTAAATGTAAATTACTGATGCACAACTGGATAGACATAGGTGTATAAACTGATATATGTAGATTAAAAATGCAATCACTGAACCCTTGTTCTAACAAGGCTGTCTTTACACTGGTCCAGAGCTAGTCATATCTGTACTACAGTGATTTTTTTTTAAATGGTCATTGTTTTCTTGACCTTCAGTAACTATTACTGCATGGATCTCACTTATAAGCAGTTAAAGAAAAAGCAGTTAATAATACGTAACCATTCTGTACGTCAGACATATCCTGAGACTCTTTTAGGGATGGATTATTGACGTGAGAAGAGTGCAAAGGCTCCAAAATATTCATTAAAGTCTATGGGGCTCAGCAGACCACTGGGCTTTGACACTAAGTCTGTGCAGTCAAATTATTACATTTGCTGGCCATACGCAGTGGGTGCTTTTCTAAATAAAACAAACCTGTCATTTTAACGTATTGTTTCCAATATATCCAGAGGCATTATTATTTCATATTAGACACCTGCAAAAACCCAGCTTCAAACTCAGACCTGGATTCTGAGTTATAGCACAGCAGCAACAAAAATCACCTGAAATTGCTAATTATTTAGCTCACACTACTGTAAACTTTAAAATGAACATGCTTGATCCCAAAATTGCACAAAAAGATCATGTCTCCCCAGAATAAGAGTGAACTGTATGCTGAACCCTGACCTTGAGGAATTTTCATGGCCCACCTGGAAAACAGGGCTTGTAATACAAACGCTGAGTGACCATAAATGATAATGACACTAGCAGGCTTCGTTGTGATATCTAACTCTGGTCTGCTCCCCTTTTACATTTGCTACTTGCAGAAGGCAAAGGAAAGGCGGATATCCTTAACCAAAGAAAAATGACCATGGAGTAGAAGATAATTCTTCTATTCCACTTTTGTGATACCTCCCATTTAACAACTGTCTGTTAAAAGGAGTTTTTCACAATGAGTTATTTAGTCACTATGCCTTATAGGGTATAACTGTCATTCTTAAGGGAACATCCATGCTATGATTTGCTGTCAGTCTGTTGTATACTGTAAGTCCATTCATTTTCCCACCAACAAGTGAAGAAGATGCAGTGATACAAGGTAAAAGATGGATGATAACTATTCTTGAAGGGGCGGGGGAGAGGGGTGAGGATGAAAGAGGGTTGGCAGGAAAATATGATAAAATGTTCCATTCCCCTTTTAAAAGTACCATAATAAAACATGTTTGAAGTGAAATACAGATGATATAACTAGCAGAATGTGGATCTGCAATCAGAATGTGATATTCTATATACTAACCAATGAGGACTTGTAACTATGAAGCATTCCATCAACACTTGCGCTATCAAGATTGCTTCATTACTAATATGAACATTTCCAACTGTTAAACATCACAACTAAAGGGACACCATCAAGTTAAAAATCATGTTTCTGTCCAAAAATTTGTTTTACCTGATACTGAGTAAAGCAACTCACAAGACAGAGATTTTAAGGTCAGAAGAGACCATTTCGATAATCCCATATGACCTTCTGCATAACACAGGCCCATAGAATTTCACCCAGTAATTCCTGCATCTAGCCCACTAACTTGTGCTATAACCAACACAGAATAGAGAAAAAAATTCTATTTGCACGCTTTCTGCATCTGACATCCATTTGTGTATGGTCAGTTTCATGCTTTCCCCTCATTAGTTATTCAGCTTTCCTTTTTGTTGTTCTGGGTCTTTCACACAGCAACAAGGGAGAGAGAAACATTTTTAAAAAATAGGACAATGTCGTTATGAAATCACAAAATTTGGCAGGGAGATTTGGGGCAGGTGCAGTGTCTGACACTACTTTAAAACTCATTGACTAGATTTCAAGTTGACAATGTCCCTCTAAAATACGCAAGCAAGATTGTAGCCTGCTACACAGTCAGTTACATTTTTGCCATCATCTCTTTTGGCCACTCAGAGATATCTGCATTGAGATTAAAAAACCATTATAAACAATTTAAACCCTGAATTGATCCTGACACATATGTCTATGTCCGCTTCATATGGACTTTCAATAGTGCTATCCACAGAACAAATATCACCTTATAAATGGAGGAGATGATTATGTTTTATTGATTAGACCTGCAAGCCATGAATGGAAACCAGGCAGCTAATGATGAATAACCATTGATGTTGTTTTTAAATTGCAGTAACTCAATCTTTTAGTTTTCAAGTGTTCACTAAATGCACTCTCCTAAAACCATCAGGGGAGATAATGGCTCCATTGAAATCGATGAGAGTTTTGCCATTGACTTTAGATATCAGGGGGCCAAGATTTCACCCGAGGTCTTCTTGGGTACTGTGATTTTATCCTCTTCCTATAGCCTTGTTTTGAATGTCACCTTCTTATTCAATTCCCTCATCACACTGCCTCAAGGACACCGACAGATATATTACACACATGACCCCCAGACATATTGCAAACTGACCTCACTCTCTAACACATTGAAACACTGTTCTCAGCAGCTCAGTACAAATGTCACCATTTAATTCAGCAACTACATTGATTGGCGTCAGTGGGAGTTTTGACTGAGCAAGAACTTCAGGATTTGCCCCATCACAATCCAACAGATTACAGTTATAGCAATTGTACAACAGTAAACTCATCAACACTATCGTTAGATTACTGTATGTTTCCAGTTTATGACAGAACCTCTCATGAACCATCTCTCACCTTTCTACCCTTTGCCAATTAAAATCCCAAAATTTAAACGCTATAGAAAAATCAGAGGCAGGAGAGAGTTACGCAGAAAAAATGTGAATGTAACAATTCAAATTCTCATGTTACCCTCTTCATTTTTGAGTCAAGAAATAATTGGATTTTTAGTTTATTAATCGGCAAACATGTTGCATTAAAAAGCACTGAAATCACTTATATCTGTTACCAGAATGAGTTTAAACTCAGATTATCACATTTTTGGTTACCACTATAGATATAAATAGGATAAATGATGTCCCTTCCCTGCCTGCCCCCTTGACACCACCAATCAACTGCTCATATTATTTCCCTTAGAGTTCCAGCTTCCAGTCTTTATACAGATTGGCCAAGAGGTGCACTCTGCATACACAGGGAAATTTTTAGAATGCACGTCCTGTAATTCAATCATGCGGTGTCCTACTATTTTAATGCCATTTTTTAGCCACATAGTCTGCTCGCTATCATGCTGCACAAGACAAGGGACTACTAGTGGCAATCTCAATAAAAGGGAAACATTTCAATATTTATAATCAGTACAGTGAAATCCACATACGTGCCAGATAGGAGAAGAAAGCTATTCCCCTCCTCACCCTGCTAATTCCTATATTCATGGTACACTGGTTCCATAATGCCTGTTTACCTGGTATAGTAAAGCGCCCTTCTGATGCAACAAACACAACACTGGGCAAATTGTGAAATGTCAAAATTACCCAGTATACCCCACATGAATGCCTAGGGACTGATTCTAGTATCACTCCCACCGCTTTCAGAGTTTGGTATAACTCTGTTGACTTCAATGAAGTTATTCCTGATTGACACTGATGTGAGATCAGAGTCAGGCCCTAGGAGTTCCCTATATATCCATGTTATTACCTAGTAAAGAATCTCATTTTAAGTGAAAAACAGAGACAAAGCTGCCTCTTACACCAAGAGGTATCTCATTGTATTTGCATTGCTTCAGACAAATCAAACTAAAACCTATGCCAGTTTAAACCATGCATTTCAATGAGGATTACACAGAATTAGGCCAATTACACAGACTTTTAAATAAGAACTATTTTCATAAGTTGTTGCTATATTAAAAGAAATCTCAAAGGTAAAGACACAAATGAAAGCATTGCTTACTCAGCATTGCTGAGTTAGATACAAACTAACTGGGCCCGATTCTCCTCCTACTTGCACCAGTCTTACACTAGTGTGATTGCAAAGGCTTTATAATAGCTTTATGTGAGGGGGGAATCAGGCCCACTGTACACAAAAGCAAAACAAGCTTGGAGGCCCATACAGTTTATTCTCAGCCCTTACTTAGGGAAAACTCCCACTGATGGGAGTTTTCCCTAAGTAAGGGGACAACTAAGGATTGAGTGACAACTGAGCAGAGACTTCCGGATGTGGCTCACTACAAATAAAAACAATTGCTGGGGAAAGCAATGTTTCCACTACACTGTGATACATACAGCTCTGAATGGGTGTGGGGTGGGAAATGGTGGGTTCTTAGATTTAGGATTGGAGAATTAATGTGAGAAAATAGACACAAAAATCTCTCTTGCAGGAATATTGAGACTGCACGGCAGACTGGATGCTTGAGAGAAGACAGACAGATTGGCAAACTCTTCTGATTACTGTAGTGGCCCTTCCAGTCTCTGCACTGCGGCTGAAAAAAGCCTTCCCAAAGAGGACAAAAATGCTAAAAAAAAAGAACAGCCGATTGCTCAATACTCAACAACAAAAATCCCCCCCCTCCCATTTTATACAATGTGTGTGCCTCTGTAAAAAGGAGCTGTGCTTTGGTATCAAAAGGCAAATATTCTGTATATGTTTGTTTCAAAAACACTCACCAAAAGAAAACCAGAAAATAAAAGCCTCCTAATAAAAAGGGCAACAATTTGTTACAATAAGAGTTATCTCTAACACCAAATGCGTGAAAGGTATGTGATATACAGGGCGTAATTCTGCCTGTGATAAAATAAGAATGACCTTTGTGACTCCGTTTAGGTTCCACCTCTCCTGAGTTATGAGCCATTCTTCACTTGTAAGATATAGCCCATATCTCACTCAAACTCTCAGTGGACCACAAAACTCCCTTCCAGAAAAAATTATACTTCCTCAGTCTACTGAGGATTACCCATGTCAGGTGAAGTTATATTATTGTCTTTAGTGCTGCAAGGAATTACTTTCCGGATGTTTCAGCTCATTACCTCCAGTCTTCATCAGCTATTTTCCAACGGCAGTAACCTCTGTAATACAGGCACAGTATATCTCAATACTATTGATTCTGCTTCTGCGGCCACCTGCTATTCATGTAAACAGAGTGAGAGTTATATAGCACTAGATAGAAAGCTGTAAAATAGCAACTGATCTGGCAACTAGAAAAATACAGATAAAACCTTGAAGTAATCAACTGAAACGTCTTAGAACTAATCCCAAGACACAGTGAAGGCAATTGTTTGTATTTATATATCTTATTGTAAAATATGTCAGGTGCCAGATTTATCCCATCAACACTGCTAGGGATGAGTATGACCCCAAACACTCCTGAGCTAGGCTTTTAAAAATTATTTTATTTTATTTTTAATCGCTAATATGGAATGTACAGTGAACAGGGATGTACTGCATACTTCCATGTATTTATTTCTATATGCATTTTTGTATCCATAGATATATAAATATAACTATACGCTGCATGTACACTATTGTGTTAACACACTACTTTCTGTATTTTTATTACAAGGATGCCGAATGGATGAGACAGCATTGTGAGATCTAAAATAGTTTTGCACAAATGTTCTCAGCTGCTCGGTAGTTTTTAGCAGCACTTATTTGCTGTCTAGCTATTGGCTGGGAAAGGAACCAGCAATCTAAAACTATGGTCAGGCTTATGTTGTATGTTGTATAAAGTTTCATGGCAAAGCATTCCATCAAAATCCCTCTCCATCTATAATTTTACCTGCGATACATGCGTCCTGCATGTTTCTCTCCCCTGTGTGAGTTTCTGGAACTCCAGTGAAGCCAACATGCACAGGGACTGGAGAGGCCAGGAGATGGCACCAATTCCTGTTTCAACTTTCTAAGCAGGGAGCACAGGAATAGAGTAGTGGAAATGGATTGGCATCAAATAGGGCCACAGAAAAGGAATCAAGGATGGAGCTCTTTGCAGCATGAAGCTGAGCTTGTGCTGGGGGGGCCCTGGAGGGTGACACCCTGCTTGGATCTGTGTGGAAGTTGTGTAGGCCTAAGGCTGTCACTGCATATAACAGGGAGGCTCAGAATTACTCCAGCACAGAATTACTCTGAAACTGCAACACATTTAGAGCCAAAAAAGAAGACAGCTTTTAAAGAGGGGGCAGTTATGTAAACAGAGCGTGTAGTAACTTGAAGAGATCTACAATCGAGAGTGGGTGCCCTATCACTCACTCCTGACTGCGCTACCACTGGTGAGTGATGTAGCCTCCTCATCTTGGCCTTGATCCTGCACTCAACTAAATTCAATGGAAAAACTCAGGATTCTCAGTAGAGTTAATGAGAGTCACACGTGCATTAAGAGAAGAAGTAATTCACTGTCCTTCCAGTCTTAATGTTGTTTAGAATTTCATCACTAAAGCATATACGTTTTTCCAACAGACTTTTATTCTAGTCCAAAACAGTCCCTTTTAACATGAGCAGAAGCAAGGTGTGTGAAGAACTAGTAGAATACAAACGGACCTTATCTGAACTGTATTTAATAGGAACCAGAAGCAATGAACTAGGGATATTCAACTGAAATAGTTCAGCTGGAGATAGCTAAACTTCTTGATGTGCACATTTAAATATAGAGGACTGACCTGGAGATTAGGTATTTATCAGCTGCATGACGGAATGAGAAATGGCTGCAACACATTTCAGGGTAAGTTTTGTATTTTATTCACTATAAATCCACTGAGCCAAATTCTGCTCTCATTTGCACCCAGGTGAATCTGGAGTAACGGTATTAACTTCAGTGGGGTTTTGTGGATTTATATCAGTGGAGCTGACAGTGGATTTGGCCCATGGAATGTAGAATTGTTTTAAATTTGCCCAGTTAATATTCTTAGTTTCATGATAAGAAAAAAACCACAGATCTTTTAAACAAATGCAAAGACAATGTCTATACTTCTAAAGAAATAAAAGCACAGGTTAGGGTACTCAGCATGGGAGATAAAATACAGTTGAGTTACCATCATAGCACGCCCTCCGCCGTATACCCGGCAGAATCCTTTCAAACAGAGCCTAGATTTTGTCTCTGTGCTTCAGTACTCTACTGAACAACTCCCACATTTTCCCCAGTGAGACTCAAGGTTTTCTGTAGATGCAGAAGGTGCTGGATTTTCAGCTAAGATATCTGATTATCCCTCCCCCTCCAAAGTGCTTCCATCTCTTTCAATGAATAGCAATTTTTCACCGGAACCCACAGGTTTGCATTTGTATTTGCAGCTGAGAAGGCTGCACTTTCCCATGTGAACTTCAGCCTTTCAGTAACAGACAAAGCAGCAGCACTGATCTCGCCACACCACCACCATCTTACGTTTTTTTTAATGCTGCTAACCACTGTGGTACAAGTGCTTAATTTACTCAGATCAATTTCTATCAAAGGCAGACTGGACGCCTCTTCTGTCTTGTCTTTGCAATGCTCCTTTTCTTCCTGCTGATCAATCTGACTTCATTGGTGTTTATCTTGTGACCTGTTGTTACTGCGTGCTTGACTAATTGATCCCTTTCATTTGTGCAGGTCACTCCTGATAGGCAATGTGGCATCTGTGCCTAGATTTGTGCTCAATTTATGCTCATTTTAATAATGAGGCTGTCCAGTAGTTATATGACCCTCTCTTTAATAACCTCAACTTTCCACTTTAAAATAGCTTGTTTTCTTGATTTTTGATACATAAAAGCTAGATGTTGGACTTAGAATTTGTTTTTTTGGGTCTCTGTTCCTTGTAAATGCATAGAAATATCCAAGGGAAACTCCAGGTAACTATGTATTTTTTTGTGAATTAACATTCTTCTTGGCTCTAGTCTATTCATAGAAGGAAAGATTGCAAAAATATCCACACCAAAGACCAGTAAATCTCAAAGTCATTTTACTGAGCCTCCCTTTTTTTTAATGAATACAGACTTTAAAGAGGCAAATTTATGCACTCTAGCTTGTCAGTTTTTGGGGGGGATGCAATTCATTTATTCCCTGTCGGTGTTCTATGGCGACAGCAACATCCACATCCCTGCCCTGTTTTAATTTCCCTCAACGTCGAGATGTAAAACACAGAGCTGAAGGTTTTACCCTCTAAAAGCAGCAGGAACCTCCTATCACAACAATTTCTATCATTATGACCAAAACCACCAAAACCACCATATTCCAAAAGTAAAAAGCCCATGTCCTTTCTGTCTGATGTTTCTATGGCAACCTGGAGGCTTGCTGGCTTTGGTTTTCAGAACTTTGGTAAATTTGCAGTTGAACTGAGTGTGTTAATTTAGACAAATATTCATTTTCTAAGGGCTCTAAGTTGTCCTCTGCATTTAAAAAACCTTCACATGGGGGAACAAGGGCAACTTGCCACCAGCACAGAGAATAGTAGCGCAGAGTGCTAGGATGATTGCCCTGCAAAGCTCCTATAAAAATCAGTCAGAGGGTTGCCTAAGTATTGCTGGATTTGGCACCCCGAGCACAGAGATGAGTGGATAATAGGACGTAAATGAAGTTCAGAGAGTATAGCCGTAAAGAACAACACATTTTTGGAAAAGACAGGCACAGTCTGGGCGAAAAACTCTTTTAGCAATTCATGTCATGTTGCTGGTAGCTTGACAATGACGAACTCTACAGACAAAACCCAACCTCATCAACAAATGCAGCTAAACAGTGTTTCAGAGTGAAGGCAAACTAGCAAAGGTACAGGGGAGACTTTCTCCAAGACAGTGGGATACTGGACTGTTATCAGAAAGCTACAGCACTTCTCTCATACCAGCCTATAGTAATAAGACAACATTAGTGCCCATTGTACGAGTAGGGAAAGGACTGTGGTTTGCATGATGGCTGGGCAGCAGTTGAACACAGCAAATAGAACAACCTTTGCTCCAAATGGCCGCAAAATACAGCTGTGTTTTTATGTGCTTCCAACCCTGGCTGAGGATAACAAAAACTTGGGTTTGGGCTCTGAAGCTACTGACATATGATACACAAGTCACTACCTGCATGTACCAGATGCATAGCTTTGTCTTGGGTGATAATGGCCCCGGACATACGTTTGGCTAGGAATCAGGATGGTGACCTCTCAGGCATGAGTCATACATAGTTCACCTTGCTATAATATTATCACCACCATTTTTAATATAACTATCCTTTGTTAGAAGGTATCATGAGCATTATCTTGCTGTTTGGGGAGTGCATGCTTCATCTGTCAATTTTGCATGGGTTTGATGACATGTACAATGGATGTAGATGACTTTTGTCTGGGAATTTAAGCCTGTCTGGGAGCTTAAATTCATAACTCTGCTAGACAAAAATCATGGACTGAACAGAGACACTGGATTTATGACTTATTATAGTGGTGCCCAACCTTATTACATAGAAGGGCCACATAAACCTAAGCACAACCTTGTACGGGCCAAACATATTCTACATATTTTGATAAGATATAAATCAGTAGAGGTGACTTTAAATCTTAAGTTCAGCTTGTTTTGTGTGTATTTAGATAGGTTGTTTCCATATACAGTATAATCTATTTTAAAACATATAAAGAAATCAGTGCATAAAACATGTATTAGAATGATAGACAACAGGAAAAAGAGTAAAGAACACAAAATGCTAATGAATTGACCATTAGGATATTGTGTTGAAGCAGGCAGCAGGCCTTATGAAATGCTGTGGTGGGCCATGCACAGCCCACAGGCAGTAAGTTGGGCACCCCTGCCTTATTACAACAATCTGTAACCAACTAATCCCCTCTTTCTGTCCCATGACTGTAGAAGTGTTAGTGGGCCACTCTATCTTGAATAAGTGGCAAAAAGTCCTGTGGCACCTTATAGACTAACAGACGTATTGGAGCATAAGCTTCCGTGGGTGAATACCCACTTCATCAGATGCATGTAGTGGAAATTTCCAGAGGCAGGTATAAATATGTAAGCAAGAATCAGGCTAGGGATAATGAAGTTAGTTCAATCAGGTAGGATGAGGCCCTCTTCTAGCAGTTGAGGTATCTATCTTGAATGGTCCCTTAGAATATGTGCTAACTACTTATGCTAAACAATCTATTCCACCTGTGATGCTTTCCCAGACCTGAAGAAGAGGCCTGTGTGGTTCAAAAGCGTGTCTCTCTCTCACCAACCAAAGTTGATTCAATAAGCGTTAATTTCTTAACCTCCCTATGAGGATTATTACTTAAAAGTACAGTGCAGTTGATTCAGATAAAAACTATCAAACATGAACTGAGGCCAATGTTGCAGGCTCTAGTCTCCCCACAAGGCCTTTGAGATGCACATTATTAATTGGATTTAATCTAATAAAGCAGTGACCAGCATAGGAAGGGAAGGAGTTGATCATAATTGTTTTCATGAGTAATCGTGCACAGTTCATAAAAGAGTATCTAATAATAGCAGCTGAACAATGAAGAACCACATGCACAAAAACTATAAATTCCAGTAATTCTTTGACCGATCTTGTGAACAAACAGGAACAGGTGAGAAACAACATCCCACGGTTCATTTGACTTAAACACATATATTCCAGCTATACACTCCTTCCACCCTTATCTCTCTTTTATAAGTCAGGTAGGTGAAGACAATCCTTCGTTTCAAAATGAGAAAAAAAAAAGGATATGGTGAATTTATACCAAGGGATGGATTCTGCTTCCCCATGGAAGAACTGCAGTTGTGGGTGGCATCTTTGGTTCCTACTTGACTTTAAGGCAGAATCCCCATATAACAAATAATGACAATGGATTCTTTTGCCTTCAGCAGAACTGATTTCTTGGCTAGAGGCTGCAGGGGATCTGATGGGATAAGATTAATCACCATGGGCTGCATTCTTACAAGACCCTCTACACTGAATGAGGAGAGAGTTGTCTAGCTCAGCACTTTTTTGCTTTAAGCAAAAACGTAACTTTTCAATAAGAAGAACAAAAGGAAAAAACACACTAATTTGGCTCAGAATAATGAGAAGGAGTTTAAGGTGAGGGAGATAACATTGCAGAAGGGACAAAGGTTGATGTATACATTAAAATGTCTTTCTTTGACAGAGTTCAAAGAAGTTGATTTGTATCATGTGATACTGGGGGGTAACACTGAGAATATTCATTCCTTTAACTGAATGGTATAGCGTGCAAAAAGCATACATATAATCCAACTAAATTCCAATCCTGGTAACAGAATTTTTGCTACACCTGAAAATTAACAACGATTATACAAAATTATTTCCCATCTATGTTTTTCAATAGTTTTGAAAAATATTTTATTTTAACGAATGTTCTCATAATCCATCTCATAAAATGAGAAAGAAAAATAACTAGGTATATCTAATTTTGTGTCTCTTGAAACTGTGTGCCCACTCCTAGGTTATCCAAATAAAGAAAGCATTTACTGAACAACAAAAGCCTTCACTGTCTGACAATACGTTCTGAACTTTTGGTTAGCTGGAACAAATGTATCTACAGCTGTGCATATGTACATGCACTGATCACATGGATACAATATATTTATATACCCAAGGTTCACTTTCAGAGGGCTGAGCATACTCACCTCCAAAGTTAATTGGGTTTGTTGGCGATCAGTCCCCCTAAAAATAAGGACCTAAATATATGCTATAGAATGTATAATTTATGGGCTGTATAAACCCAAATGGTCTATCTCTTGATATATCTACAGTATACATTCTTAATTATAGACCTTTTTATACTGTAATGTTGCATGAGCAGTTTGGTTGAGGCCAAAGGGTCGGGGAGCTGGTCTTGTCCAAAGCGATGATAGAATGACACCCTAACATCTGAACTCTACTTTAAAAGACTTTAAAGGAAAACAATTAAGAAAGCTCCCTACCAGGCTGTAACAATGAACTGATCCACGACTGCTGTTTTGTATGATATGTCATCTTAAAAAGAGAGTTACTTGAATATTCAGGTAACGGAATGATGTTAGTGGGTGAACATTCCTAGGTGCTTTGTGATTTTGTTTTATCAGTCTCATTACATAGCTGCAGAATGCATCGCATACAGTTGGCAGGAGTACCACAAGAGGGAGTCAGTCATCATAAAACAAGAGGTAGCCTAATTCAAATTGCTACTCTGCATTCTGGAAGGAAGAAGCTGTTTGGACAATTAAGGCTTCCGAGATGTGACTATCAGTGATAAACAGATAAAGAATGTAATTTTGGAATGACTAACAGTCCATCTCAAACAGAGAAGGGTCTGTATAGAATCAAGCCAGAGAAAGGCTCACAACAGGCGCTGGTATTACATCTCCCATTTAGTGGAACAGAACGATCATAGCTTGTGCTAAATAGATAATAATGAAGGATCATAAACAATGTAAAGGACACAAGTCCAAGAGGAAGCTGAAGCTTTAATGAGGTCCAACTTGCCAGGAGCTTTTTGACGTGTCCCTAGCTCACTTACAGAGCCAGAAAAGCAACAACTTAGACTCTGACAGCTGTAAGAGTGGCTGCTTTTACAGACCTAAAAGTCGCAATATTAGAACAAAAAGACTTCAAAAACAGACTCCAACGAGAGACTGCTGAATTGGAATTAATTTGCAAACTGGATACAATTAACTTAGGCTTGAATAGAGACTGGGAATGGATGGGTCATTACACAAAGTAAAACTATTTCCCCATGTTTATTTCCCCCCCCTCACCCCCCACTGTTCCTCAGACGTTCCTGTTAACTGCTGGAAATGGCCCACCTTGATTATCACTACAAAAGGTTTTCTTCTCCCCCCTCCCCCCCGGTCTCCTGCTGGTAATAGCTCATCTTAAGTGATCACTCTCCTTACAGTGTGTATGATAACACCCATTTTTTCATGTTCTGTGTATATATAAATCTCCTCACTGTATTTTCCTCTGAATGCATCCGATGAAGTGAGCTGTAGCTCACGAAAGCTTATGCTCAAATAAATTGGTTAGTCTCTAAGGTGCCACAAGTACTCCTTTTCTTTTCGCTTTTAAAGGAAGTTTTATGTGATGATGACATCGGACTGGGATTCAAGCTTTCATGTAATAACTAGCCCAGCTCATTGCCCGAGACCTAATCATTCTCAACAAACTCTCTCACCATAAAGCTTCATACAAATAATAGTTCTCCACAAGTCAGGTAATCCCCATCATCAGCTCCCTGGATAGGAGAGTTTGGTTCAGACTAGTAAATAGGGAAAGTTAGCAGGGTCCATACTGTGTCTTCCTATCCTCACTTAATAAATAATATACATTCTGAGGAGAAGAAAGCAAATGCTGGCTGCTGGGATGGATGGATGGAATAATGATTTAAAAATTACACTACCAGAGCAGCCAGCACCCAGCATTCACTGGCAGACAAGTCATTTGACAATAATTCTACATATGCTTCCATCACAAAGAGGTCTTCAGTTTAATTATCAAAGAAAAACTGAGCATCCATCATTTTACTAGTGTCTTTTAGAAAGCTATGGATCTTTTCTGCTAGTGGGGAAGATAAGGTCTTTATAGCTGAGAAAAATATTGCTTTAGTTCATGTACATTTTCCCCTGGAAGATATAAATATGATTTATAAAGAGCCACAAATGCCCATGAACCATTAATTATTAATTATTATTACAAAGCACTAACCATCTGGCATTTGTTAGGTAAGTGGTACACTAAGCCTTATGCTTCTCTGCTAAGTTGTCTGGTTTTGCTATCTCACCCTCCCAAACTCCTCTATCCCAGTTTGTCAGTTTAAGCACCTTGTGGCATTCGGTCTGACACCGAGATGATGCTAAGATTGACACAGATGCTTAACTTTAAGCACACGAGCAGCCCAATTAGAATCTTCTCCTGTAGAGGGCGCTATGAGCAGGGGAGAGTTTAAAGCATCTCTGCTACAGGTTACTGCCGCAGTTCTTCCCTCTCTGTGCAGATATTGGCAGCAGAGGGCTGGGGGAGAGAACCGTGGCACAGAACATCTGGGGAAGGAGACTGGGGAGATAGGTGGTCGGAAGGAAACCGTACACCCAGTGGGAAGAAAAATGAGAGATGACAGAGCATCCCAAAGCATGAACAGAATGGGCAGTGAGGGTAGTCATCCATCAGAGGCGCAGCAAACAGATTCCTGGATCTAGGATGACCAGACAGCAAGTGTGAAAAATCGGGACGGGGTGGGGGGTAATAGGAGCCTATATAACAAAAAGACCCAAAAATCGGGACTGTCCCTATAAAATCAGGACATCTGGTCACCCAGCTGGATCCATCAAACCACTTTGTCTGGGTGATACCTATGGAATGCTATTTTAAATGTCACAAACGGCATGGACAGGTTCCTTTGACAACCAGACCTCCACGGCCATATTTAGCTCTGTTTATGTAGAGTTTTGACATGCTGCTTTGGCTGGACATTCTTGGCCTGGGCGCTTTGTGCCCCAGGCTTCTTTAATTCATTCAACAGCTGGTGGTTACCTTTTTGACACTTCCAATATAAAATACATGCCCTCCTGCCTCAAATTGACACTGCTACCTCAGCAAGATAATGTGCCATGCCCAGAGATGTCCTGCTTCCCTAGATACCCTTCAGCATTCACTTTTCTTTCATCTAATTTTCCTACATTGTTCTCATGTTCCCCCCATCTGTCTGTCTGTATTCACCTGTTGTCTCTTGTCTTTTACTTAAAGTGTTTGCAGTGTTGTTGTAGCCGTGTTGGTCCCAGGATATTAGAAAGGCAAGGTGGGTGATGTGATATCTTTTATTGGACCAAAGAAGTTGAGATTACCTAACCCACCTTGTCTCTCACTTAGATGGTAAACTGTTTGGGGCAGGGGCCATCTTTTTGCTCTGTGTTTGTACAGCACCTAGCACAATGGAGTCCTGGTCTATAAGGGGGGCTCTGAGGTATTACTGCAATACAAATACACTACTACTAATACCTAGTCCACTACTGCTGTGTCACCAAGCTGGCTCCATTTCAGTTGCTCTACATTAAGAAACGGTAATCCTATAAATGTCGCAACTGGCCACGGTTGTGGTTATATGAAAAGCAACTTTCCCCACATAGAGTGTGTGTGCTGATGACAGGTGCTTTAAACTCAAGCAGCATTTGTCCAGTCCTCCCTACCCACTTTGCCTCTCTGTTAGGCGCATCACAAGTCCTTATCTGCTGCCTTTGTATAGAATGGGGGGTGGAGACGGTTAAAACACTCTGCCTGGTCATTTGACTGGACAAAGCTGTTCACATAAGGCACATTGGAACAGCTTCGGAGAACACATTGCCAGCTACATGCCATCTCACTTCGCACCAGAATCATATCTATCCCTGACAACCTGAGCCCTGGTTTAATTGCATCACTGGTGTGAGGGCATGACTGCAAGGAAGCTGGCAGCAAGGATGGTTAGAGAAATAAAGGAGAGGAATGGGAACAACTGATCCAACGTGAAAATGAAGTCCGTTTTGCAGCTTAGAGAGAAACAGGGCTTTGTCGGGAAATGGTTCAGAGGGAATGAGCAATTGGTCTTTTCCATACATAGTGATTATTCTCCACATGACCCTGTGTGCTAAGATGTTACTTAAGTTGACTAATAGGAATCCCTGACCTGCACAGTGTAAAGGATCAGTACAAAGGGGATACTCAGATTGCTCTGGACTGTAAATGAGGCTTTAGGCAAACATGGGATTTAACTGGATTCAAACTGTTAGCCTCATTTGCAGAATAAAAACCAGTCTTCTCGGCTTCTTTGTAGTGACACACAGACAATGCACAATCACATGAGGTTATGTTTAAACACATAAACTAGCAGCTCATCCTTTGGATTCCACTTGATATAAACCAGCACGAGCAGAGTTAAACAATGTCAAAGAGGGTGAATGCGATTTTCACACCTATTCATTTTTAATGTATGTCCATTTGAAATCCGAGCACCCTCTATTACTAATTTGTTATGGCAATATTAATTAATGGTTTTGCTTCTCAGCAGTTGAATGCTGTTTACACTGAGTGAGATAGATTAGGAGGAGTATAAGATTAGAAAAACAATCTGGAAACTGGTCAGGTGCAGTTGGGGGTCACCTTGATGGTTCTGAAAAGAGCACACTGCACTAGAAAAGCCTACAATTATCCCACAGTTTCTCGACAGGGAATATACTGGGTTCTCACTAGTGCGGACTTGGTAAGGTCGTGTCAGCATTTTTCACTATTAACTCCTATTTTGGAGTAGGAATCACAGTTTTTAAGAAAAAAACAACAACAACCAACCCTCAGGCTCCCATAAAAGTTGATAGGCCAAGGAGTGATCTTCATTTCTGGGTCATATGAGTCAAGACCAAGTGCAATGGTAAACAAGGGGCAACATTCAGTGATTGAGAGAAAGGAGATGATTTTTTCATGAAATGTTTCCATTCTCATTCCACTTGGACTCTGCTGGGTGATTCAGTGGACCCTCTCTGGTTGCTTGGACACCATGACCAACATATTCCATGTTGATTCAGACCATTGATTGCATTTATGTCCTGCCCTCAGGTGGAGTGGCAACATATTTAGCTTTGGCCCAGGTTAACAGATAAGGTTTAAGCCATTGCTGAGAACAGAGGCACACTTCAGTCTCTGTAGATACTTGGTAGGGCAGGCAGCTGCCGAGGCAAGTTAGGTCATGACTGCTCCTGAGGATTTCAGCTGCCCTAATTTCTTTATTCTGGCACTTAATTGTTTTGCCTGAGAAAAGGCTTATTGAGAACAGCTGATCAAGGACTAGACTTCAGTGCTGTGACTAGGGAATTTGATCCTGACAGAGGATAAACCCTCACAACTCTGGAGGCTTCAATAGGCATCCTGTACTTGCAGCACCTATCAGGATCAGGCCTTGAGGAAGGAGGATAGTACAGATTGAAGAATGTGGCTCCAGGAGCTTTCCCCTAAGAGACCCCTTTTACATCAAAGCACCTTTGCTCATTTGTTCAGTGAGTGGTCAGAGAATGGCACAAACTTCAAAAGATTCTGAGATTCCATGCAACTAAGCGCCTGGAAAGCTCTGATGCTTCTCTCCAAACACTGATAAAATACTGCAAACCACTAGGGCAGTGGTGCCCAAACTTTTCCTGTTGCACCCCCCCCACCGCGCCCTTACCAGTAATGGATTCTGTCCGTGCTCCCCCTCAATTACTGCACAGTTGGCTCAGCAGAGGAGCTTGGGCTGAAGGCACAGCTGAGGGCAGAACTGGGGATGGAGGAGGAGCTGGGGCTAGAGACAGAGCTGGCCTGGGCGCAGAGAGGGAATGAGGGCAGAGCTGCTGCTGGGGCCGGAGCTGGGCTGGGGGTGGAGCCGAGCGGCGCTCCCTCCCCACCCCCAGTGGGGGCTGGCCTAGAACCTGCTGGGCACCCCCGTAAACCTTCCTGTGCACCCCTCTAGGGGGGTGCACCCCACAGTTTGGGGACCACTGCACTAGGGGCAGCAGAACTGGGCTAGAAATAGCACAAGTACAGACTCACATGACGTCTGGCACTTCCTGCTTCCAGTCAGGCTGCAGACACGAATGGCTCAAAAATCAAGGTCCCAGAGAAGTCAACGGCAGAATTTTGCTTGTAGTGCAAAGATATGCAAAAATGGAATGCAGTGGGGGGGCCATTTATATTTGAATTTCACAAAATATATGATTTTTTTGGTGACTCCTGTAGCTGATCCTGATTATATCTGATTTGGTTTGCCCATCCCAAGGATCAATGAGTCAGTATCCTGATCTCCATACAAAAAAAGAGAAAGCACAGAAAAAGAGTGATTGGTGAGTTAGGGGAATAGCTGGTGCTTCTTCTGAAAAGAAAAGGAGCTGAAAATTCAGGTATTGTCTCAAAGCGATTGAGGTTTCAGGACTCCCTCCTGCTCCTCAGCAGACATGGATGCAGAATAAGTGACGTTTTAGATAGGTATGCACTCAGGGCGACTAGCCCCTCCTGCTGCTCCTGCCGCTGTGGCTACACTTTTTAATGTGCTAGCTCAATCAGAGCACAGCTCGAAGTGTAGATGTTACTTTAGTAAGGGAAATGGGTTCAAACTGCTTGAAGAGATGGCTGAGCAATGGGCAAGATAGAACAGGATGGAGAGAAAGAATGTACCTTTTTAAGCAGCTCATGGGACAGCTGCTCCTGAGTACATTCTTACTGTCAGTTGCCACCACTTCTGTTAACACAATAGCCAGTTGTGCACAGCAAGGAAGAACACAGAGAAGGGTGCTGGAAGAGCTAACTCATGATCCTCCTGGACAGACGAAGGTACCAGTGGATTTAGGGCTTGATCCAAAACTCAGTGAAATCAGTGGAAAGATTCCTATTGACTTCAGTGGGATTTGGATCAGACCCTTAGTGAACAGTATGAGTCACTGCTGGTAGACATGATTAGTGGGATGTCAGAAAAAAAAATCACAATGTACTAATGGTACCTTGAGCTGACATGTTGAATGCTGGCATTAAAAGTGCCTGACTAGTCTATTGGTGGCACAATATATAACAACCCAAAAGAAAGTTTGACAGAGAGAGTTCACTGACATCTTTTCATTACCATGTTCACTTCCAGAAGCATAGGAAGATTAAGCTGGGGGGTGGAGTGGGTCTAAGGAAAGAAGAAAAGACACAAGAGGAAGATATACAATTCCTGAGCCATGCAAGATGTACAATCCAGGTGGAAACAGGGGCGATGTATTCGTCCTAAAAGGGGGGGGCATGAGGCCCTGCCCCCTTTGTGGTCCCACCCTGCCCCTCCTCTTCCCCTCGACGTCCCACCCCCTGGCCAAGCCAGAGGTTGGAGCTGGGCTGGAGGTCCCGGGCCCCTCCACCTACCCGGGGTGGGGGGAGGGCCAGAGAGCAGCTACTGGCCAGTGTTCCTGCCCCCTCCACCTCCCAAAACCCTCCACCCAGAGCAGGTGCAGGGTCCGTGGTTCCGCACAGCTGCCCACATGGCTCTTACAGCGACCTGGCTCTGACTTCCGGCCTGGCCAGGGGGTAGGGCCTCAGGGGCCGAAGAGCTGTAGCTAGGCCATGGGCTCCTCAGGCTGCTCTTACCTGTGCCGGGCTCCAGCTTCCGGCCTTCGCAGGGGGTGGGGCCTTGGGGGAAAGAGGAGGGCAGGGGGCCAGGCCCATGGCAAAAAGTCCACTTTCAAAAATGGGAGGGCCGTGGCCCTTTGGCCCACACCCATTCCGGCGCCCATGGTTGGAAGATGATCATGGGACCAGCTACTTAGGGAATGGTACACCCTGTCGTATAGACAGGTAATGATGCAGGCTGGTGTCATTTCAGAATATGACAAATCAGCTTCTACCTCCAATGGAGTTGTTAATACACAGCAGACATCTGCTGATACTCCAGCAAAATTCTCTGTGGGTAGCAAAGTAATCTATAACCATAAGCACAAAGGCATCTGGGATTATTCTGCACATTCTATTGACAAGAAGGAAACATCCTTGAAAAAGTATGGATGGGCCCTGGGTTGATGCCTCAGAAAAGTAAACATTACTATACACATGATCAAAGGTGGTTAGTGTAGGAAACTGTGTAGGGGAGATTTGCTATGCATGTGAAGAATGGTAACCTTCCTAGTGACTTCAAATGGACGCAGAGTTAGACCAACACTGAGTGATTCTGCAAAACATACCCTAGGAGTCCATGCTGATGATAGTCTTATCACTGGCTGCAGCTGAATGCAAAAGAGCCCCATGCCACTAGCCTGAGCACTGGAATCTGAGCAGCACCAAAGTATAGACTCTTCCTATTAAGAAGAGTGCTGTCAGGAAGATCCAATAGCAAATGTTTGCCAAGCATTTTGAAAAGGACATGAAGCACAGTGTAAGCCCTATTATTTATGATGCTTGCGGTGGTGGTGTTTTCTTCTATATTTGTATTGCTGAAATAAAGTGATTCTTTCACAAGGAATGCAGTGTGCTGGTATAAATTAGAAGGGATACTGGCATGGAAATCAGGGTCTATTTTGGAAAGCCTGTCTCATTTACCAATGCTAATGATAACAACTACTACTAATTTTTATTTACGTAGCTCTTGAGATTCTTAAAGAAATTTGCAAAGTAACATCCCCATTGGATAGAGGGGGAATTGGCGTTAAGTAGTAAACCAGCAGCAGATTGGGGAATGAAACTCAGGTCTCCTGATTCCCAAGCTTCTGTTTTAACCTCTAGCTCAGTGGTTCTCAAATTAGGGGCGCCACTTGTTCTGGGAAAGCCCCTGGTGGGCTGGGCCAGTTTGTTTACCTGCTACATGTGCAGGTTTGGCCGATCATGTCTCCCACTGGCCGTGGTTCACCGCTCCAGGCCAGTGGGGCTGCAGGAAGGGCAGCCAGCACGTCCCTTGGCCCGCGCTGCTTCCCGCAGCCCCCATTGGCCTGGAACAGTGAACTGCAGCCAGCGGGAGCTGCGATCGGCCAAACCTGCAGACACAGCAGGTAAACAAACTGGCTTGGCCCACCAGGGGCTTTCCCTGAACAAGCGGCGCCCCTGGTTTCCCTTTGTAATGCAGACAGTTTCATGTAGCACAGCATAGCATGCTCCATAGCATTAGTGAATTCAGGCAGCGGAATCCAGCACTAGTACAGTAAAACTATTGGTACAATTCTGTGCAATCACTCGGACCTCTGTAGGACTCCTCCACATCCAGAAAACATCAGTTTCTTTGAACCCAGCAAAATCATACAAGTGTGAGAATATAGCACCATGATGGTCTTTGGCATGTGACAGCCCATCACAGTTTGATTCACAAGACATAGGCCTCTGATCTACATATTCACCATCTATCTCTATATCACCACTACATCCAAGAAATGTATGAATCTTTGCAATCCTCTCTCTGTTAGAAGCTTGACAAACACAGCTGCTATTTATATAGATATATATCTATATATATACACACACATATCTATATGTATCTATCTGCTGTGACAGGGTCAGGCCAGATGGCTACAGGAGAGTGATAGAAGGCAGATATATTAGCCCCAGGTTAAGTAGGTCCCTTTTCCCTGGGTAAGGTAACAGGGAAGGTTCCAGAACAATCAGAAACCTTCTGGAGACAATTAAGACAGATAGGCTGATTAGAACACCTGCAGCCAATCAAGAAGCTGCTAGAATCAATTAAGGCAGGCTAATCAGGGCACCTGGGTTTAAAAAGGAGCTCACTTCAGTTTGTGGTGCACGTCTGAGGAGCTGGGAGCAAGAGACACTAGGAGCTGAGAGTGAGAATACGGACTGTTGGGGGGCTGAGGAGTACAAGCATTCTCAGACACCAGGAGGAAGGTCCTATGGTGAGGATAAAGAAGGTGTTGGGAGGAGGCCATGGGGAAGTAGCCCAGGGAGTTGTAGCTGTCGCACAGCTGCTCCAGGAGGCACTCTAGACAGCTGCATTCCACAGAGCCCTGGGCTGGAACCCGGAGTAGAGGGTGGGCCTGGGTTCCCCCCAAACCTCCCAACTCCTGATCAGACACAGGAGGATTTGACCTGGACTGTGGGTTCACGAAAACGGCCAAACTGAGGGCTGCCATGAAGCTCCAAGGTGAGCAAATCCGCCAATAAGCGCAAGACCCACCAAGATAGAGGAGGAGCTTTGTCACACTACATATGTATATCTATTATAGGTATATACACATATCTATCTATCTATCAGCTTTGCCAGTGGCAGAATTGTCTAAAGATCAGGCTTGAGAAAAGGCACATTCCTTGTCACTAGCAACTCTTCAGAATGGTATTCCCCTCGGGAAAGTGCAACTTTATAGAAAAGAAACAGGATATCCCATTAGCTTTTACTTACGGTTTCCTTTCTTACAAGAATGTTGTATCATTACAAAAAGTACCTTCATTACGTGTGTCAATACAATAATTATTTCTGGTAAGCTGAAATGTTGACATTCCCATGTTCATCCATCCATCTTATGGAAAAGCCTGTAAATTGCTCCTAATGATTTTCAGGTAAGCACATATACAGGCCTTTGTGTGTGGCCTAAGGCTGTTTCTGTGAAGAAAGGGGTTTGCTGTAATATGGTACTTTCTATAAGTGGGAAGAATGGTACGTACGATCACTCATGAACCACAGCAAGAACATTAACAATCACATTAATCTTAAGAATTCCTCCCCTTTGGTAGCAGCTACCTGAGAACTCTCACCTGTGGCAAATGGTTACATTTACTCCTGCTGGGAATGTGACTGGGCAGCCGAATGTTAAAGAGGGCCTGCAGCGCAGCTTGTGCTGCTTGGCCTTTTGCCAGCTTCTTGCTACGTCCTGAGCCTTCAAATGTTCTCCCATCCACTCTCACTGCCATCACAAAACTCTTGATATGCTGCTTCTCCACAGTCTCCGAAAGGCAGACATACCTCAGTCCCGATCGCAGCTCATTTAGCAACACCACTGGGTTCTTTTCGCTCTCAGCTGTGGATGCCATCTTGTGCTTGTTTTGCTTGGCGTGGCCCATTAAATCCAATGTGTGGCAGAGTAACCTGCCATGCCGATAAGCAGTGGAAAGCAATTCATTATTAACCGGGTTATAGACCGAAAAGTCCTCGCTGTGTGCAGACGGTTCAAACTCCTTGAACAGAGTGTCTGGAAAGTCTGCCTGGTCAGATGTAAAGTCAGTGGACGGGTTAAAACAGTTCCCCATGGCAAAGTGAGCTTGACATGCATTTGGGAACTGAACAAAAGACTTCAGTGCTAGTTCTGCGGCTCGCATTTTGGCCTTCTTTTTCGTGGGTCCTGTACCTTCAAATGTAAGCCCATTTACTTCTACGGCAACAGCAAAGACTGGAGCATGCACTGGTCCTGTCTGGGAAACCATTTTGTATTGTAAACCTGGTTTAAGTTCATGTAGCTGGACCAGGGCATTCTTTGGTGTCACTGACCACGAGACTTTCTTCCAGATGAGTTGGAGTTTGCAGAAATGGCCACTGTTGCCTTCCTCTAAAGGTCTTTTCCTTTTAATGCTAGGTGTGCCCACTTTTGACCTGTCACTAGAGGATATCGGATGATCCTCCAGGTTGCCAACATTTCGGTTTTCCTTTACTTCTGCACTGCTGGTACCTGTCAGTAAACAAACAGAAAACCCCACATTACTCTTGCCATCAAGAAATCTAACGTCAAGCTAGAGCTGGAGAATCGCATGAAAAGAGATTCACAGATATTTTCATGAATAAGCCTGGCCCGTTCACTGGGTTCACTGGGCTGATATTTGTAGGGTCATATTAATAGTTCTTCATGAGTATTTGGATGGTGACTGGTTTATCTATTACAATATTGATGACTTCCTAGAATGTCATGAATGATTATTGGTCCAAGAACTCCTTCCTGATGTGTATTAGTCATAGCCACTTTTTAAAGAGTTTCTGTTATCCGATGAGGTAGCACAAATGCTGCCATGTTACTTAAATGAACACTCAAAATGGATAATTAATAGTAAAAGTGAATAGTTTCTCAAGTGCCCTGTGCTGAAATCTGTTCACATTAGCCACATAGGCCAATGCTTACAAAGAGCAAATGTTGCTACAAATCAGAATTGATTCACAAATGATTCACAAACAGAAAAATGGGCAAATTCACTGAATAATTTATTTTCAGTGAGTAAATTGATCAGCTGTAGCCACAACACAGACCTTTGTATTACTTACATCACAAACCCAGACGAAGAGATGATCAAACATCCTTTTCCGGTATTTGAGGCTCTAATTTGTTCTAGTCTATTCTCCGGGGCTAAGATCCTTGTTTTAATAAGTGAGATTTTTCCTGTCAAGTTCAATCGCAGGTGCTCTTTGCGACTGCAACAGCAATAACTAATAATGCAAAAATATTAGATCAGTGCAAATCAGGCTTGGAGAAACCAGAGCTGCACGATGGCAGTAATTACTGATGTAAAGGATGAGCTATGTCAAAGAAAAGCAATAGGAAAGAGCACCTACAGCAAGGGACTGTTGGTGGTGGGGCAGGGGGAAGATAGAGGGAGCATTTTCTAACCACAGAGCTAATGAACCACATTCCGCTCTCAGCTACGCTCCTGCATCGCCGCTGACCTCAGTGCAGTAGTACAGTGTAACTGAGAACCAAGTCTGAGCCAACCAAGTTTAAGCATCCTTGGGGCTTGGTTGGTAGCAAACTGAAAAAACGAGCAACAATGAAAACCATATTGCTCGGTCACGAAGCGATTCACTGTACTGCTGCCATCTCTGACTAGTACATTTAAATGTATCCCCTTCTTATTCCTCTAGAAGTCAAAATGTAGTGGGCCATATTCTCTGGTCCAATCGAAGTTTGCTTGGTGCTGGACCAGATCAAGGGGCTGACCAGCTGCCAGTCTGATCCCTGACACAAAGCAGAGCATCGCTATGCCTGGCTGCCTATATTTCATCAGCTGTGACTTATGGGAAATCTGCATAAGGACCTGGCTAAGTTATAGTCCCTGTGTTCAGCGGAGTGCAGAGACCACTCCCTCCTGATTCCCCTAGGTGCACGACCCAAAGGAGTGTGGCCATGATGCTGCCTCCCCTAACCTCTGGATGACAAAGCTGTGAGGCTGTGCAGGGGCGTGGGAAGCTAGCTGTTTGCTAAGGGCAGGAGGAGCTTCTGCTGGAGCATTGTAACTTTGCACCGCTCCCAGCTCCGGCTGTGCCTTACGGACACATATGAGTCCTCAGAGAATTATAGGGGAACCTGACTGCAGTTATTTAACACTTGCAAATTCCCCAAGGGTGTATGAAGTGTCTGCTTCGTATTCCAAACAGCAATGGGTCAAATCCTGGTATTTGATTAAACTCTGAACAACTTCTTCCATCAATACAATAAGGTCCCAGTCCTGCAGGTTGTTCTGTGAGGGTGGATTCCTGTGTGGAGCCCCACCGGGTAGGCCTACAACGCAGTTACACACCCACGACAGTCCTGTTTCAGCTGACTCAGGCTTGTGGGGCTTGGGCTCATCGGGCTGTTTATTTGCATTATAGGCATTTGGGCTCAGACTGGAGCCTGGGCTCTGGGACCCTTCCTCTTTGTGGGGCCCCTGAGCCCATATGTCTACACCACAGTTAAACAGCTCCTTAGGCCAAGCCCTGCAAGCCTGAGTCAGCTGACATGGGCCAGCCATGGGTTTTTAAGTGCAGTATAGACATACCCACTGAGGCCAATGGGACTTACTGTGCGTGCAGGGGTCCCTATGTGCACAACATCTTGCAACACCGAGATTGCAACTCAGCAAAGCACTTCAGCACATGCTAAACTTCAAGCCTATGTTTGAGTTTCATTAAAGTCACAGGGTGCTTAAGTGCATTGCTTGGTAGGGATGGGCATGGGCTGCTAAATCACGGCCTTAGTGATTAGCTCATTTTTTACATTCTAAAGTGAAAAAAAAAAGAAGTCAAATTAGAAAAAGAAAAATCTTGCCATATAAAGTTCAGCCATATAAAATATGATAGCTATAAAAACAGCCTCACTGGAAACGAGCCACTGAAAAGGTCATGTTCATAAGACATGATCAGAGATAACTTGGTCTCTTCTCCTAGGGTTCAAACCCATTTATGGAAGCTCTGAATTGAGGAGGGGGAACAAGTCAGCCTTAACTGTGTCTTATTTTCCTGAGCCATTGAAATAGCTAACCATTTTCCACCATGGCTGGTTTTCCATAGATAGCACCACCTTCCTAAGGCTGAACTATCCTTCTTTGAAGATCCCTTCTTGTTTAAAAGCTGTGAAACATTTTGCCTCAGATACGCTTTTCTAAGGGAAGTAGGGTTGGTTCTGTATTTAACACCTCTTCTCTCTCTTTTCCTAATAGGGTTTTTACGGACCCAATTATTGTACATAATAATATTGAAGCCAGGAGGCATGAAAAGAAAGATAGCTTTTGTTTCACACTATATACAGATTTGAAAAGAATTTGTATTGATTATGCACCACTGAATAGGAAAACTCAGAGGGTTATTTGTATTTATAATTCATATTGTCTTTTTCCATCTGTTTTTTTATTTTATTTTATAATCCTTGCTCCATGGCTTTGTGAACGGAGACAGTTTGTCCTTCACCTTCACAAACACAATGAACCAAAAATAAACATTCCCTGCGTGCCCTAAAAGTTTTGTCTCTGGCACTATCTATCCTGGGTTGTTGGTTGGTTGTGGAGTAGTGGGCTATGATTTTTTTTTTCACCAATGCAACTAGACAAATACAGTGATGCCAGTGTAAACCCTCAGTGTAGTTGTGTGACAGCAGTGTGAGATGG
The DNA here is from genome assembly GCF_965152275.1 of Natator depressus. Classification (NCBI taxonomy): domain Eukaryota; kingdom Metazoa; phylum Chordata; order Testudines; family Cheloniidae; genus Natator; species Natator depressus. The sequence goes on along the minus strand of NC_134235.1, from coordinate 240,993,339 downwards.
CGCTGGGACCAAAAATTATTGGAGTGATTTATATTAGCACCGTCCACAGACCTTGTTTAGCACTGGTGCAGTATGCTTACCTTATGGGCTAACACTGAGGTAGATGGTGATGCAAATTACCTTAGGCCAGACAAACCTTAAATCATACATAGGGCCTGATCCTGAAATTCCAGTTAATAGCTAAATTCCCCATTGCTTTCAAAGAGAGCAGAATCAGGCCAGTTGTCATTCATGTCATATAAATTAGTGGCCACCTAAATTCAATCAGAAAGTTCCTTTATTTCTCACAAAGGAGTGAAGCTTCTAAGAAAGACCATATGCCTGATGGACTTGCATGACATCCAACAATAGTTGGATAAAGCTAAATTACTTTATACTTTCAGGTACCTTTGAAATAGGAGATCTTTGAAATGTGGCTTTCATGAGACCTCTGTGCAGCAGACACAAGATTACATCTCTAATGGTGGCACATGTACTTCTCTCATGAAAATCAGACAAAGCAGGCAAATGACACCAAATTACATTAGATAAATACTGTAAGCAGCCATAATAGAACAATCACAAGCAATTTTAGAAATGAAAAACACTAAAAGGAAAGGGGCAAGTCAGAGGTTGCACATGGGGAAAAATGCAAAACGGTGGATCATTTTCATCCTTGTTATCTCTCAGAATGACTTGGCTCTTGAGTCTCCAAAATACATTATCTATATTTGATTAAAAAATTATAATCAAATGTAGTGCTCCTAAGTTGAAAAGTTTGCAGCATAATGAAATTGTATGTTTTTGGAAAAGAAGAAACAAAAAAATACAGATTTATAGTAAGAATTTTAATTTTATTCTGACAGATTAAAAAAAAAATCTGATTTTGCCTTGTAAGATCTCCTCAGATAACTTTACTTGTCATTCTTTTTCAGACTGAACAAGCAAGTGAAGGCCTTTATCCTTTATATTGCAATCTTATTTTTGCTACAACAATTGAATGGGAGAAAAGAGAACACTTATCAAATGTATTTATTTGTGCATTTTCCCCCTCACTCTTCTGTATCTCGTTTAATTTCTCTCTCCTATCTGGTCATTATGCACAGTAGAGTTAACCTGGAGAGTCTGCATCATCAAGAGCTTTTCAGAACTATAATGCATCACTAATAATGACACTGCCTATGTCTCTGGGTCATAAGGGCTCTGAAGAACTAGCCATCCGATACTCCACGCTACATTTGAAGAGATAATATTGTTCCTGTTGAAGGTTATTCTGCTGCCAAATTTTTTTTTTTTGGGGGGGGGGGAAGGAAATGTGGCAGCTTCACTATGGCAAACATCTTTTAAAAACAAATCACAACAAATAAACATCTGAGATAATTGCAAGGTATCTATTATATGAAGATCTAAGGAATAAGGAATGATTGCCTAGATACAAGAGGGTCACAAGGTAATATTATCTTTAGAAATGTTTAGGAATCCCAAGATTGCTACTGTTGCATTTTGAACAGTGAAGGTTAGGTTTATTTTTAATTTTTTGCGGTCTGCATTTTAATATCTGGCCCCCATTTGACCTCCTCACACAGAGCATGTTATTTGCTGTCCATCTCCATTGTATTGACCACAGAGGTTAAAGGGATTCACTTCCATCATTTCTGACATACTTGAAAATGAGGCATTTCACAGCAAAAACTATAGGTACGATCTGGAGGTCAAACTCAGGAGACCTGTGTTCCAGTCAACTAGTATATCAACAGCACTGTAGGGCAATCTCCCCAGCCAACCAACCAACCTTTTCATAAACTACCAAATCTCAAAAAAAGAAACAAAAATTCTTTTGCTGGAGATTTGCAGAAATCAATTATATTCAGATCCATATTCTTGAAGTTGGTATAATAAACTTGTAGCTAACAGTAGAAATCAAAACTACACACACTTTTAACTACCAGTTAGATGTATATATATGAATTATGCTTAAGAGGAAAAAAAACATTTCATATTCTCTTTGTTGATGATCAAATCCTTCCTAACTTGCAAGGTGTATGTGGTTTAAAACCATATTATAATTCACCCCAAAGGATATTATAACAATACGCTGTAGAATGGCTGCATTTGCAGTTTATAAAAATCCTTTTAAAGGGTCTCCTATTGTTTCCCCGACAACTGTGCCAGTTTTTTGCTTAAAATTAAAGCTGAGAATTTATGGAGGAACTTGTGAAAGGTGAATGTTGTTTCCTTTAGCACCTCCATACTGAAAATTTTCCTACCACTGAGTCATCTATTGTCTGTAATAACTACAACATGCCTAAGCACTAGTACAGTTCTTACCAATTAGGGAATTTATTTACATAACTTTTGGCCCTGATCCAGTGCAGCATTTAGGCTCTGACTCAGGAAAGCATCCCTGTTCAGAATAGCACTTAAGCACATGCATAAAGTTAAATGTGTACTTAAGCGCTGTTCTGAATAGAGCTTGGCATAGGTCCCTGCTTAAGTGCTTTCATGAATCAGGGCCTAAATACATACTCAGCTTTAAGCTCATGAGAAAGGCTACTGAAGTCAATGGCTAAAATTTTCAAAAGTGACGAGTGATTTCGGTTCCTCCACGTTGGGCTGCTTGAGATGCTTTAAAGGTGCCTGATTTTCAAAGGGTGGTGCTCAGCATTTTCTGGAGATCAGATTCCCTTAAGGTGTCTCAAATTGGGCATCCAAAAAATGGAGAGACCCCAAATCACTAGACACTTTTGAGAATCTTGGCCAATATGCTCATAGTTAAATATGTACTTCAGTGTCTTTCAGGGCTCTAGTGTCTGCACAATCACCAAAAATATATGTGTATCATGGTCTTATAGGGCCTGATCCAACAGGAAACGTATCCATTGCTGCTTGCACAGAGAAGGTCTGTGCGTCTCTATGACTAAAACCAAAAAGCTAGCTCCTTGATCCAGGGTAATGGCATTATGTTGGTACAGCCATTGAAGACTTCCCCTAACCCAGCAGCAGGATCACACTGTGTGGAGCCTGGCTACCATAGATGACATTGGCATCTGGCTTATGGGAATGATGTTGTAGGATAGAGTTTTGCCATAAGGTTTCAGATGAATTCTTCCTTTGTGACTGACGTTGAGTCCAGCAGAGATGGCATTTTAAAGGAGCCAAGTGGCCTGAAGATGTTTTTCTGTCTATCAGGTTATTTCACCCCTTGAACCAAAATATGAGTATCTATACACAGACTTGCAGTTAAGACTTGTACCTTTAGTAAAGACATCTTTAGTTAAACTGGTGCAAGTTTGTGTGTAAACAAGGCCCAAATGGATGTGGAATATTCTTTTTGGCTCTGATGCAATTCCTATTGAAGCCAATGGGAATCTTTCCACTGACTGCAACAGTAGCTGGATTGGATTGAGCAGTTTGATACAGCCCATGGATATTAGGGTTGAAAGAGCCATAATAGACAAGCCAGGCCACCACCGTACATCATTGCAAGATAGATTTATTTCTTCTTAAAGCATCTCCCCCTCCAGCCATGTAGTGAAAGTTCTGGCACAATATAAAGCCTCCTATTCAGAACAAGTCACTAAGTTCATTTGGTAGCTCTTTGATTGGGGTAGGTGACCTTTTTTTTCCTAGCAGTAAATGGTGTGTAATTCATACGAATACACAAAATTGTTGTCATTGCCAATGTCATTATAGGATATTGGAACCAGGAGAGGACTAGTGTGTGATGCTCACTAACAAGATGAAATTTGCTATTTCTCTGTGAGGAAGCAAAGCTTATGTTGTCCATAATATCAGCTTTAAAGCCAATGCAACTGCAAGCAGGCCTGGATACTGCTGCAGGAATAAGAAAATGGGGTTTTCAGTGTTTGGCTTGTACAAATTTATTACGTTATTCAAAAATAACTGAGTAGCACATTTAGGAAACGTTCTACAGGAGATTCCAGCAGCAGCTCATCGTGTGCATAATATGTTTTTTGTGTGCACTTCTCATACAGCATTGCAGAAACATACGCTCCTTAGGACCAGGATTTAAAGGCTTTTCTAGACTTTTTGGCCTTTGCTAGTTTATGTTCTACGTGCCAGTCAAGGTGCTAACAACAGTCAGAAAGCACAATACGATGTACACGTGTTACTCAGCAGTGGGCAATAAAGGGTCATATTCCTTCAGTAAATATTCCAGTCCATGCCGCCTCGTGTCCAAAGCAAGGCAGATTAGCTACAATATGGAGAATCATCCATTTTCTCCACCCACTGGTTATAATAGGGCAACTCTTCATTGTTTCTGGCTGGAAGAGGTACCCATCTGGTAGGGGATTCTAAAAGGCAAAGAGGTGTTCATTTGGTTTGAAAAGCTTCCCTCTCTGTTTTATGTGCCTTGAAATATGTTACAACGAGAAGGCTGGAGGATGTGCAGTAATCCCTGCGAGGTGTCAAACGCAAAGAGTGGGTTAAGGTTATTCAGTTCTAACCACAGACATTCCCTCCAGCCTCATTCACATTTTAATTACTTCACTTCTCCTTCAGTACATAGTGGCTGCTGACATGCTTATATCTAAACAGTCATTGGTACAGCATATTTCAGCACCACCACTCAGGAGCAAGAGTAGCTGTTGGAGAACCATGTAACCAGCCCTTCAGCTGAATCTAGTTAACCCAAATCTAGTGAATGATCCCCATTCCATTAGACTTGGATTGTTTTCTTTTTCAGGTAATATTAACAAAGAGAAAAGGAGAGGGCAATGTTTCAAACAAAGGCCCTGATCCTGAAGACCTTACTCAGGCACAACTCCCATTAAAATCCCTGAGAATGCAAGACAGTGAGGGGAAACAGAGTCAGTCAAGGAAGTTTTTTCCTTTAGGGATAATGCATATAAGAATAAAGCAAAATAAATTAATATAAACAGAAAAAACAAAGAAACTCCCCAGTCCTATGACCCTAGCACTGCCTTCTCATAAGAATTTTCTCCCATCTCTACACACCCAATATATATCCCTTCCTTTAGCATCTGTGCAAGAGGTGCGAAGCTGAGCTGAGGTTAACCCCATCTTCACTGGGGACCAGGTCATGCCCCAGGCACCAGGGAAGTTTGCATTGAACTGAGGATTGGTCTCAGCGGTTGCATATTTGCTAAATCACCTGGCTCCCAGAATTACCCGCACTCTACAGTTCTTTCAATTCACTTTATCATTCATCTCTATATGAAGAAGAGAGGCTGCTTACTTAAATTGTCTTCATCTTCCATATTGGCCGCACCAGGACTTAAATACTTGAAGGGCGTGATGAAGGTTGACAATATGCTTACTTTTTCTGGAACAAAAGGGAAAAAAAAGGATGTATACTTATAAAATCAGGGTTTCACCAAAGCCCAAAACATTCAGATTTTTACCGTACTCTTTTCCTCCCATTAGGCATGTTGGCAACTCTATTTTCATAGAATTATAGAGCTGTAGGACTGGAAGGGATCTTGAGAGATTTTCTAGTCCAGTCCCCTGCACTTAAGGCAGGATCAGGTATTATCTAGATTAGTGGTTCTCAAAGCCAGTCCGCTGCTTGTTCAGGGAAAGCCCCAGGCGCGCCGGACTGGTTTGTTTACCTGCCGCGTCCGCAGGTTCTGCCGATCGCAGCTCCCACTGGCCACGGTTCACCGCTACAGGCCAATGGGGCTGCGGGAAGCGGCGCGGGCCAAGGGATGTGCTGGCCGTCCTTCCCGCAGCCCCCATTGGCCTGGAGCGGCAAACCGCGGCCAGTGGGAGCTGCGATCTGCCAAACCTGCGGACGCGGCAGGTAAAGAAACTGGTCTGGCGTGCCAGGGGCTTTCCCTGAACAAGCAGCAGACCGGCTTTGAGAACCACTGCTATAGATCATCCCTGACAGGTGTTTGTTTAACCTGCTCTTAAAATCTCCAATGGTGGAGATTCCACAACTTCCTTAGGAGATTTATTCCAGTGCTTAACCACCCTTACAGTTAGAAAGTTTTTCCTAATGTCCAACCTAAACCACCCTTGCTGCAGTTTAACTCATTGCTTCTTGTCCTATCCTCAGAAGTTGAAGCTCAGTAAAGTCAGTGTTGTTTTGTGAGCAGAGTCAGTGAGTTTGCTCTTCCTCTGGGAGTATTTGATTGAGGTTCTACTTGTAATAGGATCTTTATTCAAATTTGTCAGCAATGTAACTCTCCAGACAGGATTGGCTGAGGTAGCGCTTGCCTCATGTGTAGATATAATGCTGCTAGAGAGTATCGTGAAACAGTTTTCATTGTGACTTTCACCATTCTATGCTGATTAAAGGAGATTGGTAGTTGGGACGGAGGGCTGCTATTATTGCTCCCTGGAGAAAACGAAACAGTTAAAGGGAGTCAATTGCAGAAATAGGATTATAGGAATTGCCATAATTGGATCAGACCATTAGTTCATCTAGTCTAGTTTCCCATTTCTGACCCTGGCTAATAGCAGCTGCTTCAGACGAGGTAGGTTTCAAGAGCCTGCTAAAGGAAGTTATCGAATGACCTAACTACAGGGAAATTTTCTTACTGAGAGGTTGACTCATGCCTCAATGCATGGGGGTTTTATATTTCTTCCCCAATCATGTTTTTTATTTTTTTAATCCTTCCTGTTGTGATTCTGGATGTTCTTATTATCCAAACAAACATCCAGTCCTTGTCTGAATCCTGCTAATCCCCATAGTCTCATTTATACTGATTGCTATCGCTGGCAACCTCGTCATGTAATCCCATTCATAAATGTATCAAACTCCATCTTAAAACTATGACTACCAGGCACTTTCAATAAAAACAGCATTGCTATGCTGAGAATCTCTCTCTATATCTGTATATTGGGAAAGAACTTTTACTCATAGAGACACATTAAACCTGATTACATTGCAGATGTGTATGCTATTTAGTCAAACATATATCAAAGCTCATTATTCATGGAAGCATCTACAGTATTATAATCAATGCTGCTATACACCATATTGGGCTGTTTTACTTATATCTTGTACCATATTATTTTGAAATTCACCAAAAACTGAATAATGAATAACTTCGTCTAAGTAGGCCTGGAAAATAATTTTGAATGTGAACTTCTCTTTTGGGAGGAAACATTTCCTAAACTTTTATTTTTCTTAGTACAACTTTCCTTGAAACATATGGCTAATAATTTTAGATATGATTCCTTGTTTAGCTACCATTCCACAGTGTATTCTGACATAGAAGTCTGTTTAAACTCATTCTGTTTCAATAGTGTATCTGTTGGCTTGTCAGCCTTGTTTTGCCTGGGTTTGCAAACAGTTTTGTCTCATATTAAAGGGTGTGATCAGACTCCAAAATAAACTGCATATAGACATTTGTAACCAGCAAAGCTTGGTAGCAGCACAACTCAACTCAGCTACAAGTACAAGATGAGTGTTCTTTCTTGCGTAAGTGCACTAAATGGTATCTCCACATAAGAATTTTTAGTCCATGAACCTTTTAGCCTATGTTAATTTATAATTTATAGTGAAACATCCAGCTTGAATTGTAATTTTATTAAGGGATTGCAGTGATGTGATGAAGTGAGAGAGTAAAGTTCACATGCGTTACCCAAGAAACTTCCCGAAATGAAATAATGTGTGCTGAGGTGTTACTCTGCTTTGTGATATCAGGGAGAAATGTGATGCTTATGTAACACACTTGCTTACTGTGTGTGATCATGTCCCTCTTTCTGGTGCCTGGCCCTGGTGAAGCTAAAACCTGCTGACATTCACACCTAAATCAAGTGAGTAACTTGTTTAGCTCAAGAGGTAATCGTTTGTGCTTTCTACAGCTGATCCAAAGCCCATTTGTGCTGAATTCTCTGATTTGATCTCCAGCAATGAGTGTGGTGCTGTATATATGAAGATATGGTTCATTATAAAATGCATCCCTGCTGGGACTTAATTCTGGTGGACCTCAGACATTCAGAACCAGCTTGCCTAATAGAAAGGATGACATACACTAAATGAAAGTGCCCCCACTGAGAATAAAGGCTGCTTCTTACTCACAGCTAATGGAGTTATTCCTTTAGCTCAGGTAGTAAGGGCATGTGACAGTGATGCTGAAGATTCTAGTTTTTATACTTTCTGATGACATCATGCCAAATTATATGCCCCATGTCTATTCTAGAATGCTATCTTTCTGTGATGCTGCATTCCTGAAGCTGCAGCCCCTTTAGCCTGTAACTTTGAATCTCTGGTTCATTATTATTTGTGTTGCAATAGCACTTAGGGGCTCCAGTCACAGAGCAGGACCCCACTTTCCTAGGCCCCATCTAATTGCACTGACTAATTAATTCATTGCATTTATATAAGGGTTAAGTATAGTTTTCTAATGCATTATTATTACATGAGACAGCGTTCTGTGACGCCTCTTTTGCCCAAGCATTTGTTTGGTTGATGGGCCTGATTTGTAATATGACTTGAAATTTCACATTTTATTTTAATGGACCCCTTAGCCATCTCGGGTTTCTAATATTTTTTCCCCAAAGATCTTCCTTGTTTCTTCACTTTTGCATGGCGGAGAACAGAGACTTACTGCAGTGGTTTGTGACAATGCCACCAATCTTAGAACTGCAGATCAGAATGGAAGGATTAATTATATCACAGATACAACTTGGCCCCAATTTACACAAGAATATGGCTCAATCAATAAAGATGATAAAGATTAGAATGTAGGATTTAAACCCATTGGCTGAGGAACGGAAGATTTACTATGTGTCTGAAAAAGCAGAAGGGGAGGTTTCTTGAATGAAAGATGTAAGAAGGGAAGGGTTGCTATGTGCACCTAATGCAGACAAATTACTCGGTCTGTGGAGGAGGAGAAGACGGATGGCAGAATAATTAAATTGAGGTGCTTACAGGGAAATAATCTGTTTGGAGATATATCTAAAGGTATGATCATGCACTTCCATCTCTTGTAAGTTATTGTCTATTACCATATATGTGCCATGTAACACTAATTTAGGTTTATCGTCAATGGCAACATTCAGTATTATTCTTGTTTACTGTTTCTAACAAGATTAGGTGAATTGGGCATTCACACTTTTAAGTCCTCATATATTTTAATGTCCATCACAATTAGTCTTATCTCTGGCAGTTTGAAGAAATCTCATGAATAAGAATAAAGGAGGCTGCTGGATCTGAAAAAGTATCGTGGCTCCCCAGAGAAATACCATTAAAGCATCCTATCTTTTCCCACTTTCTTCTGCTCTTACACGTCCTTTCAAAGGGAGACTCAAGATCTGCAACACAAAATTTGAGCTACTATTTTACTTTAAGTTTGTCTGTAAATAAGCTATTATTTACTTGCATTAGAATAAGGCCTAGAAGACCCTTGTCATGAGTTGAGTGAAACCTTGTTATGGATTGAGTCAAAACCTTATTGAGATTGATAGGTGTGACCTCATCCTTCAATTAACATAACTGTAAGGATAAATAACCATGTAGACATATCCTATGTGACCTTGGGGAAAGCTAGGGAGAGAACTTGTGGGTCTGTTGGCTAAAGAGACTTGGAGCTTTAAGCTTTTGTTCTTGTTTCCTCCTGCATTTGAAAAAGCAGGACTCTGCACATGCCTTATAAATAAACAAGGTTCCATCAAAGAAATTACTAGACTCCATCAATTTTTACTTCCAAATGGAACATCCCTATGGCCCCAAACTTTGACTGGCTACTCTGGTCAAACAGGGGCAACCCCAGAAATGAAATCAGGATCCCATTGTGTTAGGGACTGGACAGACACAGTAAGATACAGTCCCTGACCAAAAGCATTTACAACGGAAATAGACAAGAGAGACAACGGGTGAGAGGGGAAATGCAAGCACAAAGAGGTAATATGTCACACAGGAAGTCTGTGGCAGAGCCAGGAACAATACTGCATCTGCCAAGACCCAGTCTGCTGCCCGACCCAGAAACCATCCTTCCACACGAAGCCAAATGACTTAAGCTCTTGTCCAGTACCTTAACCACACAACCATCTGTCCTCTCAGTGTAAATCCGTTGTGCATGCAAGATGGAAGAAAAAACAAAAAACTAACAAACCAAACCAAAAAAACAATTTGAGAAAGGAAGCAGATTTCAATTTCCTCAGATTTCTTAAGAGGTATTTTCCAACAGCAGCAATTAATTAAAAAAAAATCACGCAAACTGTTTTGACAATATCCTTTTAAATTACAAAAACAAACCAAAAACTATGAGCCAAATTTTTTCCCCGTGTTTGAAAAAGAACAGCATTTAATCCAAACATTTCATCAGATCTTAATGTATCACTAAGGGCTGCCAAACTTCTGCTAAATTCTACCCTTTTGCAACGTGGCTTTTGCCCTGTGGTTTGTTGATCCACACTTCATAAATACAGGCTTAGTGCTGAGCCAGAAAGATGGGGGTTAGAGTTATATACAGCAGCAAAGAACGTTATCATTTTACTGGACATTGTGAACCTGAAAGGTTTCACAATTAGCTAATTTAAAATAATTCAATTTGTTGACAGCTCAGCCTTTAAACAGCATGATCTGATATTTTTTAAAGTCATATCTTTAAAAATTTTTATAAGCATTTTGGTGTTTCCCTGAAAATCTTTAGAAGCATCTTGATGGTGGGCCTAGGACTGAACACATCAAACATGCCCCCAACACATCAGTCCTTATAGACCCTTCCTTCCTTTCCTCTGTGCACGTGCCTGTCTGCTATCTCTTCAGTTTCAGTTGGTGAAATCTAATGATAGAACATATCACTAGTTTGGAGTGTCTGCCCTCTTTTTTTGACAGTCTGTCCTGAGGGTGGCACTGATAGCCATAGAATCATAGAATATCAGGGTTGGAAGGAACCTCAGGAGGTCATCTAGTCCAACCTCCTGCTCAAAGCAGGACCAATCCCCAACTAAATCATCCCAGCCAGGGCTTTGTCAAGCCTGACCTTAAAAACTTCTAAGGAAGGAGATTCCACCACCTCCCTAGGTAAAGGCATTCCAGTGTTTCACCACCCTCCTAGTGAAAAAGTTTTTTCTAATAACCAACCTAAACCTCCCCCACTGCAACTTGAGACCATTACTCCTCGTTCTGTCATCTGCTACCACTGAGAACGGTCTAGATCCATCCTCTTTGGAACCCCCTTTCAGGTAGTTGAAAGCAGCTATCAAATCCCCCCTCATTCTTCTCTTCCACAGACTAAACAATCCCAGTTCCCTCAGCCTCTCCTCATAAGTCATGTGTTCCAGTCCCCTAATCATTTTTGTTGCCCTCCGCTGGACGTTTTCCAATTTTTCCACATCCTTCTTGTAGTGTGGGGCTTGAAACTGGAAACAGTACTCCAGATGAGGCCTCACCAATGTCGAATAGAGGGGAATGATCACGTCCCTCGATCTGCTGGCAATGCCCCTACTTATACAGTCCAAAATGCCATTGGCCTTCTTGGCAACAACAGCACACTATTGACTCATATCCAGCTTCTCATCCACTGTAACCCCTAGGTCCTTTTCTGCAGAACTGCTGCCTAGCCATTCGGTCCCTAGTCTGTAGCGGTGCATGGGATTCTTCCGTCTTAAGTGCAGGACTCTGCACTTGTCCTTGTTGAACCTCATCAGATTTCTTTTGGCCCAATCCTCCAATTTGTCTAGGTCCCTCTGTATCCTATCCCTACCCTCCAGCGTATCTACCTCTCCTCCCAGTTTAGTGTCCCCTGCAAACTTGCTGAGGGTGCAATCCACACCATCCTCCAGATCATTTATGAAGATATTGAACAAAACCGGCCCCAGGACCGACCCTTGGGGCACTCCACTTGATACCGGCTGCCAACTAGACATGGAGCCATTGATCACTACCCGTTGAGCCCAACAATCTAGCCAGCTTTCTATCCACCTTATAGTCCATTCATCCAGCCCATACTTCTTTAACTTACTGGCAAGGATACTGTGGGAGACCGTGTCAAAAGCTTTACTAAAGTCAAGGAACAACACATCCACTGCTTTCCCCTCATCCACAGAGCCAGTTATCTCGTCATAGAAGGCAATTAGATTAGTCAGGCATGACTTGCCCTTGGTGAATCCATGCTGACTGTTCCTGATCACTTTCCTCTCCTCTAAGTGCTTCAGAATTGATTCCTTGAGGACCTGCTCCATGATTTTTCCAGGGAGTGAGGTGAGGCTGACTGGCCTGTAGTTCCCAGGATCCTCCTTCTTCCCTTTTTTAAAGATAGACACTACATTAGCCTTTTTCCAGTCGTCCGGGACCTCCTCCAATCTCCATGAGTTTTCAAAGATAATGGCCAATGGCTCTGCAATCACATCCGCCAACTTCTTTAGCACTCTCGGATGCAGCGCATCCTGCTCCATGGACTTGTGCTTGTCCAGCTTTTCTAAATAGTCCCGAACCACTTCTTTCTTCACAGAGGGCTGGTCACCTCGCCCAGTGCAGCAGTCTGGGAGCTGACCTTGTTCGTGAAGACAGAGGCAAAAAAAGCATTGAGTACATTAGCTTTTTCCACATCCTCTGTCACTAGGTTGCCTCCCTCATTCAGTAAGGGACCCTCACTTTCCTTGACTTTCTTCTTGTTGCTAACATACCTGAAGAAACCCTTCTTGTTACTCTTAGCATCTCTTGCTAGCTGCAACTCCAGGTGTGATTTGGCCTTCCTGATTTCACTCCTGCATGCCCGAGCAATATTTTTATACTCTTCCCTGGTCATTTGTCCAGTCTTCCACTTCTTGTAAGTTTCTTTTTTGTGTTTAAGATCAGCAAGGATTTCACTGTTAAGCCAAGCTGGTCGCCTGCCATATTTACTATTCTTTCTACACATCGGGATGGTTTGTCCCTGTAACCTCAATAAGGATTCTTTAAAACACAGCCAGCTCTCCTGGACTCCTTTCCCCCTCATGTTATTCTCCCAGGGGATCCTGCCCATCAGTTCCCTCAGGTTGTCAAAATCTGCTTTTCTGAAGTCCAGGGTCCGTATTCTGCTGCTCTGCTTTCTTCCCTGTGTCAGGATCCTGAACTTGACTATCTCATGGTCACTGCCTCCCAGGTTCCCATCCTCTTTTGCTTCCCCTACTAATTCTTCCCGGTTTGTGAGCAGCAGGTCAAGAAGAGCTCTGCTCCTAGTTGGTTCCTCCAACACTTGCACCAGGAAATTGTCCCCTGCACTTTCCAAAAACTTCCTGGATTGTCTGTGCACCGCTGTATTGCTCTCCCATCAGATATCAAGGTGATTGAAGTCTCCCATGAGAACCAGGGCCTGCGATCTAGTAACTTCTGTTAGTTGCTGGAAGAAAGCCTGAACCATGCTAAGACAGTGTGATCTTCAGAACTACGGTGTCCACCTCACATGGATGAAAGTAAGCCAGTATGGGCCGGTACGGCGTACCAGTAAGAAGTGGCCACCGGTACCGGCCCGTATGCATACTTTAATGTCGCTGCCCCTTTTGCCGCCCCCTGTTGGCGATCCTGCCATTAGGGACCCTACCGGCAGGGCTGCTGACGGTGGCGGGGGGGAAGGGGCAGCTGCCCCGGGGCCGGCAGTTTAAAAGCACCCGGGGCTTCCAGCCGCCACGGCTGCTACTGCGGCAGTGGCCGGAGCCCCAGGCCCTTTAAATCACCAGCGGAGCCCTGAGCGGCGCAGGCCAGGCAGCGCAGATGGGCTGGCTGGGGGAGACTGAACCCCAGCCCCACCCCTTCTGCCCAAGGCCTCACCCCTTCCGGGGGCCCGGAGCCAGGCCACCATACTGGTAAGTGCTTAAAGTTACTTTCACCTCTGCCCCCTCAGGTGGTAGAATGAAGGTAATGGGAGCTTGTGGGACTCAGCACTTCTAAAAAAATCAGGCCTTATTCACCTAAGCAGAGAGAGACCTGCTCTTGGCTTGAGGCAATAAGGGAGGGCTGGAAACACACTGCAAGTTCTACTCCAAATCTCCCTAAGTATTTCCTATGGAAATTGGTAGTGTGCTCTTTTGCTTGGCAGTTAATGACAACTATTAATAATTGTGTTTTAAAATGCGACTTTTGACTACACAACAAGGATTAAACAGATGGCTACCAGTAGTTTGCCAGTTCCGTGTGTTTTACAGAATTAGTTCCATTTTCATATTCTAATTGATTACCATAAGCTACTTTGAATGTTGGAGATTTCTTAAATGGGATTCTTCTAAAAAACACAATTTGGACATTATAAACCATGCCTTAATGCATTCGATTCACACTGAGTATGAGATTAGTGAGGATGGGTCAACTTTGATACAATAAAGTGAACTCAGCTGTAAAACTCCCTGAAGACAGCTGCTACTTTTTGCTCTTAACTTACACATGCACCAAATCAAATATTCACATTGCTACATTCATGATAACCTCGATTTATTTCGAAAATAAAATAAAATAAAATAAACCCACACACCAGGAGATGATTTTGTTCCTCTTTCCTGATGTGTTCAGTCAGTTCAGACTTGGATGAGCTCACAGTGATTGATAGAAAGAAGTGAGTCCTTACACAAAAGGAAAAAAACAAGAGGAAACTGCAGGAGAAATAGCAATTCCTTTAAACTTACACTGCTTACTACAGGAGGCTCACAGATTTCTAAATTGCAAAGTGCACAACCACCAGAATGCATCTCTTATTGCAACAGGAACTTCACTCTGTTTTCTAGGTAGGGATTGGCATCACTTGGCATCGATCTCAACCTTTAAATTTGAATTCAGAATCCCACTGTTGAGTTGCAAGTTTTTCTGTATGCACTGCTAGACTGTGCCCCCAGATTGCTGCAGTAAAATCGCCCAGGTGCCGTTATCTCACAGACACTACATGTAGGAACCCACCACGTTATCCTCTTTTAAATACATCTTTAGAAACTCACCTTTACTGCAGTGCCCACAAATCACTGCCATCTAGTACCGGTTAGACCAGGGGTGGCCAACCTGAGCCTGAGAAGGAGCCAGAATTTACCAATGTACATTGCCAAAGAGCCACAGTAATACGTCAGCAGCCCCCTATCAGCTCCCCGACCCTGCTCCCAGCTCCTGCCACCCACTGGCAGCCCAGCCGATCAGCGCCTCCCTCCTCCCTCCACGCACGTCCCGATCAGCAGTTTCGTGGCATGCAGGAGGCTCTGGGAGGGAGGGGGAGGAGCGAGGGCACTGCATACTCAGGGGAGGGAGCAGAAGGGGTGGAGTGGGGGCAGAGCCTGTGGCAGAGCTAGGGATTGAGCAGTGAGCACCCCAGGCACATTTGAAAATTGGCACCTTTAGCTCCAGCCCCAAAGTCGGTGCCTATACAAGGAGCTGCATATTAATTTCTGAGGAGCCACATGTGGCTCCAGAGCCACAGGTTGGCACCCCTGGGTTAGACTGCTGACTTTCTGTTACCACTGAGACTATTACTGTATGCACCCACACCTCTCTTCACTGTTGCCTGGTCCTTCCCTCTGCTCGTCTGCTTATTCACCAGTTGCACATTGTCTAAATACTAGATTGGGATCTCTCTGAGACAAGGAGAGATTATCTGAGACAAGTGTTATTTGTTTGTACAGTTCCTAGCACAGTGAGTCCCTAGATCCTTCTTTGCAGTCCCTCAGTGCTAGTGTAATACACATCATTAATGACCATAATAATATTGCTAACAGGTTCACAGTGAAGCTCATAGAGGCTGACAGAGAGACAAGTAGTTTACTCTGCTGTCCCATACACCAAGTGGGCAGAGAGAGATAGTGGAATTTAGCAGCAGCTGAAAAAGAAATGCTTAAAGGGATTAACCCTTTGAGAGCTACATCTGGCACATGCACAGGGAGTGGGGACACAAAAATTTGGGTTCCGTGCAAAAATTTCACAAACTTTAGCGATACTGATGAAATTAATGGCCATCGCATTCAGAACAAACAGAAGGAAAAACTTCCCCTCACAGAGACAGATTCTGAGATGCCTCATACCACTGTGGAAGGACAGAATATGCACACTGTACCTGGAACACTGGGGGAGATCGGTCACAGCATGTGCCAACAGTAAGAGCCACAGGCCAGTTTTGTGTATGTTGCATGGCTCTGGCCTCACAAGGGATTGTGGGACAAAGCCAGGGCAACATCAGGAGTGTTCTGCCCAGAGACCGTGTGTATATGTGATGCAGCCAGATAACATTTGGGCTACAAGCTGAAATAATGCACCCTTCACCATATGAGGATTGTCTGTGTCTCTGCTGCCCCAATATACCAGCCAGTGAAGATGGGAAACACAAGAGGTCCACCATCATTTGGCCAGTCATGATCTAAGACCAACAGCAAAGGAGTGTGTGTGTGTGTGGGGGGGGCAAAGGTACACAACTGGATTTTACAGAGGCTCATACAGCTGCTAGACCCTCTGCCTCTGAAGCATGTACACATCTCTGAAACTGGCAAATATGGTTTGTGGATAATCCTGCCCTGTGACTGACTTCTGTTTTCTGTCACTTATGAGCTGAAATCAGAGCACATTAATATAGGAGCAACTGAATAATTTCAGGGGATTCTGCCAGTATTCAGTTATACACAGTTTTTGGATACAAAAGTGAGGGTTGGCCCATAATATATAGATAACCTGTGGAATTCACTGCTGCAGAAAATCTCTGATTAGATATTGAGTTTGGATCTTTTTCACAGCTCCTTCACAGCCAGTACACAGGCTATGACTGGGGAAAGATGGCATGCCTAGGACATTCATGCTTTCCTGGTAATCCCTGACTGACACGATGCCTTGGGGATAGTGGCAGCCAGCGCTTATTCTGCTCTAAGGTGTGCTGATGGGGACCAACCCAATGCAGAGTAGCCACTGGACTGGATGGGTACAAAGGTGGCTAGAAGCCAGTTTGCTATCCCTGCCCTAAGATATACTGAAAGCTGCTTGGCAACAGCTGAGAAGTTGGCCCTTTGTGCATAAATTTGCTCAAGATCTGCTTTTAATCATTAGTTTTTAAATCTAGTGCATTTGCATTGATTTCTCACATCTGCTGGAGAGATGTGAGAAGTGGAGGGAAATCTTTTCCAGGAGGTGGTAAAGGAATACAAAGTATGTTTACACTGGGTCTGGAAGGCAAATTTCCAGCTCAAGTAGATATACCCACGCAAGCTCCGTTTGAGCCAGTGCACTAAAAAGAGCCATCTAGCCATGGCGGTGTGAGCAGTGGAATGGGTTCATCACCCTGAGTATGTACGCAGGGTTTCAGCTTGGACTGTTCTGTCTTGCCACCTATCCAGTAGCAACACTGCTATTTTTAGCACGCCAGCTTGATCAGAACGAGAGTGGCTATGTCTACCCGAGCTGGAAATTACACCTCCAGGTCCTGTGTAGACAAACCCTCAGTGACATATACTCTGCTGCCCTTTGCCTGGGACATTTTTCTCTGGAAGGAAACCAAGGAATTTTGTGAATTAGGAACGGAACTTTATAAGAGAGGAAATTCATCAGCTATGATATGTTTCCCCCTCTGCCTCAGCAGGGATATGAAATTAAGACATAAAACAGCAGAACATATTTTGTCTCATCTGGTAATCAAAGGGAAGACAAACCTGTGGCACATTTTAATATTCAGCATTTCAGGGGAAGGTTTTTGACTGCACTAGGAGGGCTCCCTTTCAAGTCAGAAGTTAGAGGAGCGAATGCCAAAGCCATGAAGGTTTCCTCTGAAGTACATCTAGAAGCTGTTCGATATGCATCACAGTGCATAAAAGGGTCTATCCCTCTGCCTCAACTGGAAATCCACTTTGGTCGATTGCATACAGCAGTTTGGTGTAAATAAAAGTAACAGTTGCTTTTTTATTGATGTATTTGGTTCTTTGGGGAAGGGCCTATCTACTAAGGTACAGTGCTTAGTATCGTGGGGTCCTGGCCCATGACTGGGGCAGGGAGGAGCTACCACAATACAGATAAATAACAGTTTGTTGTATTACAATACTGTTAAGAGCATTAAATGTGTAACTTCAGTTGGCTCAGGGAACAGGTAAAGGAACAAAGCTTTTTACCTCTGGGCTTCCAGTCTTGTCCATTAAGGGCCCAATTGATGACGCTGTGCTTGGCTGCTGACAATTATGTGGCCAATCTCTTCAAATGGGGTTTCTCTAATGACCCACAATGTAGATGTGGTGAAATTCAGACTGTGTCGCATATCCTTGATGAGAGCCTGCTGAGCTACTTTAATGGCAGGCTACTGGCTCTTCACCTGGCTGATAATGATGCTATCAAATGGCTGGGCACACTGTGCATATGCAGAGAGAGGGCCAGATTTTTAAAAGTATTTAGGCACCCAAAGAAGCAGTTAAGCACCTAGTGGGATTTTCAAAAGCACCTAGGCACCTAAAGCCCATGGGAGCTTTTGAAAATCCCATTAGGTGCCTATCTACATCTTTAGGCACCTAAACATCTTTAATAATCTGGCCCTACAAGGCCAAAAGTGGTTACCATCTGAATAAACTGTTGGGTAATCTATGGGAAAATCCAGCTCCTAGTAGACAAGAGCTGGCTCCTGCCCTGTAATCTGGCTGGTCTTCAGCTGGCTCAGAAGGTCATTGGAGGATTCCTCTTCACTTAGAGGAATCCTCAGGTGGCAGAGACATGCCAAACCCTTCTGAGGCAGGAAGTGTGCCTGGGGAACAAGAGAGCGGCTGGAGTGTTGCTGCACATCCAGGCATTAGAACAGCCAGCGGCGACTAGACTAGCTGCCAGACAGTCTCAGGAGTGAGGGGTACAAAAGGTAACCTTTGCATCCCCCCGACTTTCTTTCACTGACTGCTACTCATCTGCAATTGAGGCTCTGACCCCCCCATGTCTGCATGACAGGAAATTAAGACTGGCACCCTGGCCTCAGCTACAGGCCATGGACCAGTGCTCATTCACTGTGTGTTCAGGATAACAACTTGTAATTAGGAGTTAGATACTCAGGAAGTGGAGATGCACCACAACCAAACCCTGCAAACAATCCGTGAGGATCTGGACAATGGAATGTACAAATGTGACTCAAAGTGTAGAATACCTTCAACTGGGATATGATTTACTGATTAAACCCCTTCACATAATGAGCCCCTCGCCAGTGATTTGAGAAGACTAACCAAACCAAATACCGACCACAATAAGAAAACCATTAAGTATGCAGCATTTGGAATATTATTTCTTTTTATGATGGCCTGTCCTGCAGTTCTTATTTCACAGAATGACAAAGGTAGATTTTAGCAGCAGTTTCACCATATGAATATTAATAGGCATTTGAGTAGACAAATCTCAGTGGCTATACTTCAGCCCTCCATAACAGCCATTCCAAACTCCTTTAAAATGAAAAGCCATTTACAGAATGAAACACCTTACATTGTGAAATATTAGTTTCTTATAATTCCAGTAAACAGCAAAGTAAGTAAAAAGCACAATGTGGTAGATGGATTTTGTATCAGAGTGTGCTGTTCTCTATTAAATTCTACAGAAATCAATCTGAAATCTAGTTCAGCCTAGTAAAATTAGATCTAAAACTATTTAATTTTGTTTCCGGAGTGTTTTTCTCTTCTGATGCCTAGCCTGGGGACACACAGAGATAAAATACCTTGCATTACTATCAGTGTATGTGCACCTCCGTCTGCATGAGGATTACACAGTATTAGATATTTTCTAAGTTATGTGACTCTGGCTAGAAAGTGGCAGTTTACAAATAGCATGTTTTTGTAAGCTTCTGATCTTATTTGAGCATTCTTTTAAAAATATTTTCATTTTGCATTCTGTGCAGTTTGGGAATAAAATATGACAAGTGAGCATTTTGTTTCTTTTCTTTTTGGAGGGCAGACCCTTTTTAAAGCAGACAGAGCATATGAGCAAACAATTGTTAAAAAGCCATCGCTGCTCAAAACTCTGCAAGTAAGAGCTGTGCCGTAAACAGTAAAAAAGGGACAGTAGCCTTATTAAGCACATAACAAAGGGGCATAATTAACACTACTTAATATCATTTGATTGCGAGCCAGTTGAATATCAATCAGTTTTAGGGAAGGGCATCTGTATACAGAGAGCAGGCAAATCACTACATAATTACCCTGCCTGCAGTAACTACTTTGATCAATGTTCGGGTTGACCAGGCTAATCTTGGAATCTCTTATTCACATGACTGTGTCTTCATACGAATTTGCATTGTCTGCTTTAAACTGCTTTAGTTAAATTGGTTCAACCTCCTGTGTGGACAATCTTAATTTGATTTAAGAGTGGCTTATTTCAGGATAGTTTAAACCTGTTCCTAATCAAATTACACTAATGTGAAATAAGGCTGCCTTAAATTGAAATAAGAGTGTCTACACAAGCTTTTAATATCAGTTTACCCAAATTGGTTTAAAAACACATCTTAAGCTCAACCAATGCAACTCTGTGTTTAGACAAAGGCCATGTCTACACTATGGGGACTAGATCATCGGAGCTATTGTGCTGTCGCTATGCTGGCAAAACCCTGTAGTGTAGACGCAGCCTACAGCAACATAAGGGGTTTTTCCATTGCTGTAGGAACACCACCTCTCCTCGTGATGGTAGCTAGGTCAATGGAAACATTCTTCTGCCTATATAGCTATGTCTAGGCTAGGGGTTAGGTTGGCATAGCTCCGGTGCTCAGGGATGTGAATTTTTCACATCCCTGAGTACTGTAGCTATGTCAGCCTAAGTTTTAAGTGTAGACCAGGACAAATTCTAAGGCCCTGATGCCAGAATGAGGTCTGTACAAACACAGGGGGGATCTGCCCACACAGAGCTCACTGCAGACCAACCCTATGTTGTAATGACTCTGCTTCCAAAGGTGGGTTCCTACATTCAGAAGGCATTGCTCCAATAAGCAAGGGCCACCACCACTCAGTTGTTCTCTCAGGATAGCCACACTAGTTCAATTCTAGACTTCCTGTCAGTCTCTGAGAATGACATTGACAGTGTCTCACTGTAAACTTTTTGAAGTAGGGACCACTTCTCTCTTTATGTGTATAAAGCCTACACTGATAGCACTCAAATAATGACACACGTAAAGAGTAATAATAAATGGGGAAACAAGAAAACACTCCTCAGATAAATGGTGAGGGAGCAAACGGGATGCATTTGGAGGGAGAAGAGGCACCAATTACTCCATGTGATGGGGTTTACGGACCCCTCACTAAAACTAAAGGAATTATGCAGCAGCACAGGGCTAAGAAGGCCTCGCCTGTACAGCATGCTCTAAATGGAGGACTTGCTTAAAATGTACCTCTGGCAATCAAGCAGGAGAGAGTGAAGGAGAGATCGTCTACGGGAAGGGAGCCAGTTAGTACCTTCTGGGACAGAGAATTCACAGAGGAAGGACCTGGACTGTGGGTAAGGTCCAACCAGGCATCCAGGGGCCTGACCCCTTTTTTTTTCCTCTCCCCTTCTCCCTGACAAGGGGGAAATCATTGAACACCCCGAAAGGAGCTGGGAAACCCAATTAACTATCTGAATCACTGAGACTTCTTGAACAAACCTCCGTGAGGAGGGAAATGGAAGTTTGGAGCATGGTCACAGCCCAAGAGAGCAATAATGGGTGAGAGGGGAGGGTAGGAACTGGTCATGGGGAAGCTGGTCTGGGGTATCAACTAGAGGGTACAGAAACACCCCCTAATCTCTTGGGCCCTGGGCCAGGACCTGGTGACGAGGGAGGGCTCAGGTTCCCCTACCCTTCCCTATCTCCCTAGTCCAACTGGGGGAAGGGGGAGAATCTGGAGAAGAACAGACTGTCCACCAGGGCCTCAGATTGTCAACAAGGCCCCCCAGGACTTTGGAGACTGTTGAACCATGGCCTGCCGGCCCCTAAGTGAACCCCACTATACTCCTAATGAGTGGGCAAGTATTTGTTTCACTCTTTAAAAGGCCACCATTCTCATTGTTTAGAATGTAACTTGACTGACACAGGCATTATGCTGTCAGAGACTGGAGGGTATCAGTTGGATAAAAGTCACCTTGCTTGTCTAGTTTCCCAAAGGTATTATTTACTAACTAATAAAATAGACTTTTAGCGTTGTATTTTCCAAGCTACCTAAAGGACTTGGATGTCCAATTCATACTGCTAAATGATTAAGCTATCTGTGAGAAATGGCACCTTTCCACTACTTGCCAATAGACCCAGTTGTGGGCAGATGACTCCCTGCCATTGCATTTGCATATAGTTTTCATGCAAGAACTTGCTTGTTACTATTTGTGTGCTGTGTAATGAATGTATTGCTCCAGAAAGGAACAGTAAGTGATTAGGGATTAAAGGCTCTCAGTTTAATCTCCAATCTACTACAAACCAGGAAGGTATGACCTCTCTCTCTCGTATTTTTGCAATAATGCATATTTAACCCTAATCCTGTCTTGTGACGACCTTTTCTTTACCATGAAAGAATCTTCTGCTGCTCATTCTGTTTGTGGCTTCTTTTAAAGGACAGACTGTTAATGGTTTTACTGTTAATTTCTAGACATATTTTTAACATGGGGTGTAAAATTGTTAAGAGCAAACAATTACTTTAAAGGTGTCGGAAGAACATGAAGCTATAACTTTGTTGGACTATTCTAGGCTAGATGACTGGCCAGATCCTCAGATAGTGTAAACCTGACTTCAAAGGAGCTGTTCTGATTTATTCCAGCTGAAGATCTGGTTCTTAATATTTATCAATGCTTTTGTCCCAAGTTGCATATTCTTTGGAGGTTTTAGGTTCTTTACCTCTTGATTATGAGAGTCTACTAACTGGTTGGATTTTTTTGCAAATCACACCACTTCTATCTTTACTCATCATCTCATCAGATGGCTGCAAATCTGTTACTTAATTAACAGAAGCAACAAGAGAAAAGTTAGCAAAGCTTTACAAAGAGAGTTAAATTTTCAGAGCAATGCATAGGAAGTTTGACACGTGACTCCCATTAACAATAATAATGGGGGCTGTACATCTGACTCCTTCTGCACAGTGCTGACAACATACCCTTGAATGTTAGCACCGTCTAATAATTCTCCAAAGATCAAGCAGCTGAATTTCTGTGCCACTGCTGCTGTGCTGGCATTTTTATGGTGTTCCCAGAACTACTGCATGTCAGAGTTAGCACAGTCAAGGATGGCAGTGCTTTGGAGTGATTTGAGATTGATGTAAATAAAGAGGAGGAATGCCACTGCTTGCCCATATGTATTTTATATAAAGCGTTTCAGTGCAAGGCTATAGTTTAAATGACAACATTGGGCTGGTCTGATAGCTACAGTTAGTTGACAGCGTCATGTGCATGAGGGCAATGCTCCTGAGTGTGAATTGCAGGGATTCCAGGTTCTTACTTCCTAAGCTGGCAGAGGGCTGAGAAGGCTGAAAAAGTGAGGTGTGCAATGAAAAAGTGGTGTGACTAATAGCAACCACCTAATATGTAATCTGAAAACATCACTGGTGAGCTCCCTGGTGGAGTTCTCCTTCCTGCAGGATTGTCATAATGATGGATAACAGAAAATTTAGGGATAGGAGAGACTCCCAACCCCTTGTGTATGTAGGACTGTGTGTAACAGCGACAGACCCCAGTCGTTGGTGGGCAGGATCGAACCTGTGACCTTTGGAGCTAAATGCATGAGCTGAAAGCCACATGCCTGTTAGCTAAGGCTGTAGAGCAGACACTCTCTCTCAGCACCACTAGATGGGACAGAACACCATACCCAGGAGGTGTGTGGCTTACATATTTCCCCTAGCTGAGGAAGTGCATCCTGAGCTTCAGAGATTTTCTAGTTGAAATCACAGACGAGCCGCCACTTGTAACACTGACAGACCCCAGTCGTTTGTGAGCGGGATCAAACCTGGGACCTCTGGAACTAAAGGCATGAGCCTCTACTGCATGAATTAAAAGCCATACGCCTGTCAGCTAATGCAGTAGAGCAGACTCATTACTCTCTCTCTCTGTGTAAGTGGTCTTGGTGCCAGTAGATGGGACAGAACACCACACCCAGGAGGTGTGTGTGTTACATGTGCTCTCTAGTATATTCTTGAGCAATAAGACTAATCGTGCTCATAAATATACTAGAGGGAATATAGAGGCGAAATCTAATGAACATCTTAGATATGTATATACTAATGCAAGAAGTGTGGGGAATAAACAAGAAGAACTAGAAATATTAGTGCATAATCACAATTATGACATAATTGGCTGGAATATTGGTATGGAAGGGTACAACTTGTTCAGGAAGAACAAGCATGGAAAAAGGAAGACGGCATTGCCTGGTATATCAAAGAGGTATACACTTGCACTGGAGTTGAGACAGAAGTGGGAGGCAGACCTGTTGAAAGTTTCTAGATAAGGATAAAAGAGGTAAAAAACCATGGGTGATGTCATGGTCGGGGTCTATTACAGACCTCCTAACTAGGCAGATGAGGTAGATGAGGCATTTTATAAACAACTAAAGAAATCATCCAAAGCACAGTAATGGGGGACTTCAACTACCCAGACACCTGCTGGGAAATAATAAGGCAGAGCACAGATTATCCAGAAAGCTCTTGGAAGGCACTGGAGACAACTTGTTTATTGCAGAAGATGGAGAAAGTTACTAGGGAAGAGGCTCAGTTGTATCTTTTCAGTGCTAGTAACTCTCCTTTGAGCAACTCTGAACAATTCCTCTCCTTCGATGTTTATACACTTCAGACATAGTATATGTAGATAATTACTGCCTTCAAGGAGTGGGAAATTTCATAGGGCAGGTACTATCTGACTTCATGGAGCCCAAAGTCCCGTCCCTTGTTTCCCAGATTAGTGCATTCAAGAAGGACACTCCTTCAGAAGGAGTAGCCACAAATGGAAGGCAATGGGGCTAGGAAGGTATCATGTTTGATAGTACTGGAGACAACCAAAATCCCACATTAACCCCTGAACAGCCACTTTTTGAGTTTCTCTCCTTTAAAAGAGTAATTTTCTGACATCACCCAGTGGGAAAATATGAGCCTGGGCCACAGCAGGAGAATTTCATTATTTTCGGGCTGAGTCCTCTTTTTCATGATTGTGCTGGTTTTGCTGCACAGTGCATGTTAAGAGGAGGAACGTAAAACAGAGGGAAGTCCCTAGTTCTAATAATGGCTCTGCCACTGATTCCCTATAGGGCCACCAAAATATCTATTTGTTAGTTTTTATTATTGTTTCATGCAAGACATCAGTGTAATAATTAGAAGATCTTTTGTATTACTTTGGAGTTTTCCATTAAAGATGCTTACTCATTAGAGGTTGCCAGCCTTCTGCTTTTCAATTTAAAATGGAATGTTTTCATGGAATTTCTTTAAAATGTTAGAAGTGTCATCATACTTTCCATGCACATTAGCGTAAAGCAAAGAAATTACAGCACCTTTCAGGAGGATCCATAGGGGATAGTTAGAGAGATGAGAAATAGACTGTGAAATGAAGTAGCTAAGCTCCCCACTCTGAACTCTAGGGTACAGTTTGGGGACCTGCATGAAAGACCCCCCTAAGCTTATTCTTACCAGCTTAGGTTAAAAACTTCCCCAAGATACAAGCTTTGCCTTGTCTTTGAACCATATGGTGCCACCACCAAGCGTTTTAAACAAAGAACAGGGAAAGAGCCCACTTGGAGATGTCTTCCCCCAAAATATCCTCCCCCCCCTCAAGCCCTCCACCCCCTTTCCTGGGGAAGGCTTGATAATAATCGTCATCAGTTGGTACAGGTGAACACAGACCCAAACCCTTGGATCTTAAGAACAATGAAAAATCAATCAGGTTCTTAAAAGAAGAATTTTAATTAAAGAAAAGGTAAAAGAATCACCTCTGTAAAATCAGGATGGTAAATACCTTACCGGGTAATCAGATTCAAAACCTGGAGAATCCCTCTAGGCAAAACCTTAAGTTACAAAAAGACACAAAAACAGGAATATACATTCCGTCCACCACAACTTATTTTACCAGCCATTAAACAAAAGAAAATCTAACGCATTTTCTAGCTAGATTACTTACTAACTTAACAGGAGTTGGAAGGCTTGCATTTCTGATCTGTTCCCAGCAAAAAAATCACACAGACAGACCAAACCCTTTATTCCTCCCCTCCAGTTTTGAAAGTATCTTGTCCCCTCATTGGTCATTTTGGGTCAGGTGCCAGAGAGGTTACCTTAGCTTCTTAACCCTTTACAGGTAAAAGGGTTTTGCCTCTGGCCAAGAGGGATTTTATAGCACTGTATACAGAAAAGTGGTTACCCTTCCCTTTATATTTATGACAGGCCTTGAGCAAGTCACTTTGCTTCTTTGGCTCAGTTTCCCCAGATGCAAAATAGGGAGAGTACTAACTAATTATTTAACTCACAACAGAATGTGAATTAGTATGGTATCATGATCTGAACATGTTCAAAACTATATAACATGCCATGTATTTAATTATTATTCTTATAAATGAGCACGTTTGCTCCTTCTCAAACAGGCTGTGGTACAGTTCAGGGAAAAGTGGCCAAAACAAATGAATTACAAAAGGAAAATCCCCCCCAAATGTTCTTTATTGTTGCAGTTTGATAAGGACATTCTAAGATTCGACAAGAGTTAAATAGCAATTTGAGTTGAGGAAGGGGATAGCCCATTCTTGGCTTCCCTGCTGCAATGTCCATAAAGCTCCATTATATTTATAACTTCACATTAAATTAAATGTTATTTTACACAAGCACTTAAAAGTCTACTAAATATCCAATAACAGTTTTCTTTATTCCCTCGTTAGCAGCTGTCACTGTAACAGTACTCACACAAGCACCAAGTTGATTTAGTGCATTGATTTGCAGCTGGCACAGCCCTCCCTTCTTGAAAAGAACTGATTAGATTAGCTGGAAAGCACCACTTACTTTTTATTGTTTTCTTTTCTGCTCATCTCCCTACAAGAACAGCATAACTGTGACCTCCGGATTGGGTTGTTCAAACCCAGCTTCTGCATTTTAGAGGACTAAGAGCATGTGATGAGAATCCCAACTAAAATAGATTTTTTTCCCACCATTTACAGTAGCAGCTGTTAGGAAACTCGGACCTCATAGCTAGCCTGAAAGCTTCCTCCAGAGCATGTCACTGCTGCTTCATGCATTGACTCATGGCAAGCCTACAGTTATGGAGCGCTTGCCATACAGTGTATTGAATAAATTTCTCCTGCACCTCGAATGTTCTGTGTACAGAGACTGCTTGGAAACTCTTGATTCAGCTGTTAAACCAATGATTAATTGGAGCACAGCATTGGTAGTATCTGGAGTAAAAGCAGTGGGAGCTATTGAATTATTAATTATTTTTCCTAGAAGTCTGGTTCACAGTAGGAGAACTTAAAATTATTTGGAGTTCAGTTTGGTTTGGATAAGCCTCTAGAATTTCATGGGCCAGGCCCTCAGCTAGTGTGAAACTCTGTAGATCAACTGAAGTCAATGGACCCATGTAGATTCACACTATCTGAGGTCAGTGGCACTATATTGATTTACATGAGTTAGGGCTATGATCCTATAAACTTAGACTATTCACACTTCTTAGTTCCACAAGATTATGATGAGAACTGGTCAAGAATTCCATAAGAACAAACCTTTTAATGGGATTTTGACATTTCCAATCCCATTTCCACCTAGAAACAAGAAGTGAAAACAAATTGGGGGTAGATGAAAGAAGAAGAAGCTCAGAAATACAGATCAGAGCCATTTCTGGAAAGGTGGAGGAGGATAATTATTTTCTGCCCACCTCCACCCTCCCCAAAACCATTTCATCCATTGCTAATTATATGAGTCTTTTGGACTCCTCATACATAACAGAGATGAAGAACCTCAACCCAGACTTTGCTTCATTAGAGGCTCCATTAGTTCAACTAATAGCTGTGGCAGCACCAGTACACATTTATCACTTCTCTTTTGAATTTAGCTAGAGATTGAAAGACAGCTCCCAAATTCTGTTCTTTCATTTAAAAGCACCAAAAGTATCTCAAGCATCTTTCCCTCTGGCACAGAAAATACCTCTGAGTAGGAAAAATGTATAATTTATAGTCTCCAAATGTATTTAGTTGTATGAATCATATACTGAATATATATGTCTTCTCTTACTAGCCAACTTCCCTTCTGCCTCAATGGAAAAGAAGATTTTCTTTGTTGTCATGGCAGGAGTTACTTCACTATGAACTGCACAGACACAAAACTGGATTATTAGTAGCTAATGCATCCCTAGTCAGTGAGGAGGCTACATCTGACATGTGGACTGGACGTACTGTATGACAGTTCTCTCCTGATCCAGAATAAACATGTTTCACATCACACAAACACCTCCTTGTGAAAAAGGAACTTGATGCAGCTCCATCAAATTCAAGCTTCTAATACTCTCACCTTCAAGACCTTTCACAACTGTGCCCCCTCCCTACTGTCATATCCCTTTTGCTTTGCCAATGGTGGCAATCTTTCATACCCATTTGTCTGCCCCTCCCACATGCCTCTCCATACTTTCTTCCAGGAAATACCCTCCCTGAATTAATCTGCAAGGCCACTACCATTTCCTCCTTCATGTCTATCTGTTTTAGGGTTTTCCACAGTACTTGTCACCATAGAATCAAAGTGCTTAGCCCTCCTATATATGGAGCTATAAGGGTATAGGAATCACTTCCTCTACCACTGAAATGCAGCCACTTCTGGCACGGAAAGCAGTTCACTGTAACAATACAAGTGGTTTAGAATAGTAAGTAAGAATATTGAATCTGTCTTAAACACAAGGGGAAATACAGGGAGGCGGACTGTAATTAGCCAGGTTGGAATTTGTCCGAGACATGAAGGTTAGCAACCCTACTCTTGCTAAATATACCATGAGCTTTTAAAATGATTACCAGTGGTGAGAACTGCAGCTTTACATTGACTTCAAAAGGTGGAACCTTCTATGCATTTAATATCCACAGGCCAATGGCAACACAGCTGGTTTTGTAATACTTGTGATGCCGTTTAGCCACTTGAAGATCCAGTTGCTTTTCTATCTAAATTCTAGCCTCTAAATTATAACAGTGAATCATCAGTGTAAGTGAAACAATAACAAACAACAGTAACCCTGGTCCTCCAGGCTGCTACAAATAAAAGCCTGTACTAATCCACTTAAAGTGCCAATCATTACTTTATATTTTGTACTATACTGTACTATATATCTAGTCATTGTATTCACAAAGGCATAGTTTGGCCTCCAAGTGTATTGATTCAAATATGCCAGATTCTTATACTTGGTAAAGATATTGTAAACTGACACTAAACTAAACATCTTTCCTGAACCATCTCTCCTGATTAAAGAAAGAATGTCAGTCTTCACAGCAAATACCCTACTAGTGCCAATTCGTACATCTTAGCTCGTGCAGAGTTGTATCTCAGTCACAAGGCTAGCTCCTCAGCAGCTGCACATCGGTATAGGTCCATGAAAGTCAGTAGCGTAGACTGATTTACACCAGGTGCTGAATATCTAGCGCATACAGTCGATAAGCTGAGATGGTCCCAAATGCTTCACACTGTTAGAATGGTCTAAAGGGGCCATAAGCTGTACATAGAGGTGATTTTTTGATTCAGTGGCAGTTCTGTAAAATCACAATAAATAAATACATACATTCTGTTGGGGCTGAACCAAAGCTGAAATTTTTAAAAATTTTTGGCAAAATGAAAAAAAAAAGTCCATTTTGGTTCTGTTCTAGAATGGGGATTTGAACCTGGGTCACTGGGCCCTGAATCACCAGGCTAAAGCTTAGAGGTGTGTGTAGAGAGGTAACAACACCACCACTGCTGCCAACTCCTCCTCCACTAGCTGTCTGATGAAGGGCCACAACGAGTTGTGTAAAATTCATGAACAGTTTTTGGTTGATCAAAACTGCATTTTTTGTCGAATAAAATATTTATCTGGAAAATTTCACCCAGTTCACAGGCATGAGCTTTCAGGGGCAGGGACTGTTATTTACTATATGTTTGAACAGTACTTAGCCCAATGAGGCCCCAGTCTGATTGATGCCTCTGGCCACTGCCACAATGTAAATGTGAAAGAACCAATGATTACTAGCATTTTTATTACTTAGAACATGGAATAAGAGCTACGTACTGGTTTGTTTTATAGCATGTGAATTTGAATTTAGAATCTCAGGCACTGCAACCAACTTAGAGTTATGGGGTCATAGCTATAGTCCCATGGGAACCACTACGTTTATTGACCTTTCCAAGGCATTTGATACTTCAGGACAGTCAAAACTGCACGGAAACTGAAACCCTTTGGCCTTGGCTGACACTTAATGGACAGATTTGCTTTATATTTATTAATATAAATAAATAAAACCTAAAAGATAGCAATTTGTCTCCAGAAGTAGATGTACAGTAAATCTCAAGTGAGCAAAGGTTGAGGGGAAGGGTTCTTTCAGGGATCTCTTTCAGGCTCTAGTGTGTTTTCAGGCTCTATAAATGGTTTACAAGCTATATGCAGTTGTGTCTAGCACTGATGATTTATAATCAAACAGTCTCATTGCTTGTTCCTAATGCAGTAGGTGACAAAATTTACAAGCTGCAGCGTGACTTCAGCAACATCTCTAAGTGACTTATTGGCAAGAATGTATTTCTTGAATAAAAACCTTCTAAACCCGTCTCGTAGAAGCAATGAACTCAAAGCCCTGCTCTCTGTGGCCCCAATCCTGCAAACTGATACACATGGCTGGATCAACTTGTGTACATTATTAAAATGTCTAGAGCTATGGAACTGCATGTCCTGTGGCTCGAACTGGGAGAATTACTTGTTGCTAAAGATTTGTTCAGTGGCATTAATTTTTTTTCTGTTTGCAAATTTTCTGCAAACAGACTTTCGTTTTTCCAAATGTATTTGTCATATGAAACTGTTCAAATGCGCTAGGCAGACGTATTTTACCATATGCAGGATAATTGCTTTAACGCTTCACGACCCATACTGAATAACTGGTCACCTAAGTCACACAGTATCTTTTTTCATCCCCGGCTAGATGACTGATCCGTTGAAATAAACAGGATGAGGAAAGCTTCCATGATATTCTTCACAAAACCCCACACATTCACATCACTGAACATTCTTGCAAACAAAAACAACCAAACAAAAAATAAAAAGCTCGTGTGAATATATACTTACAGGGATTTTTTGTTGTTGTTTGCAAGACTATTCTTGGAAAGTAAGTTTTACAGTTATGTGAATATGCGCTTGTGTTAGCTAACACAAGCCAAGGACACACCCTTGTTTCCTTAGTGAAGGCAAGGCCAGAGAGTTTAAGGAGCAAATGAGCACTGAAACAGAACTATCCTCTGTTCCTGAAAAGTGTTCCCTCCAGAACAAGTTTGAGGCACCTCTGAGGAACAATGTGTCATGACCCACAGGTCTCAAACTGGGGTCTTCAGGGGGTCATGATGTTCTAATCCTCCACTCAACAGCTTGTTGGCTTTAGAACTGGGACTCCTTGAAGCCCAGCTCAGATAGGCAGCTCTACCCCTAGTCCCTGATTGGTGGAACACTGGAGCTCCTAATTGGCCTCTTCCCCCATGCAAGCCAGAAGGAGGAACAGGAAGTTCATAGAATCATAGAACCTGTTTGTATAGCTGGGATCTGCCCTGCTTCAGACTACTCACCCAGGGCTACCGGTACTTATCCGGTAGCATAAAGATACTGTCACAATTATCTGTGGCTACATCATGAACTATGGGGATGTATTTGTCAGCCTAGCATCTAAGAATGAACTTCCAGGAGTAATGTCACAGTGCCAATTAATTAATTGACCAAAGCCACAATAGCCTTTGAAGAAATAGTGTTCCTGAACAGTCGTGCAGTCGAGCCAGAATGCTGTTCCAGTACTATTGCAGCAGCCCTTCTCAGTCCCTCGCTCCCCACCCAGCTGTGCTCCCTGATGCTGCTCCTCTCAGTGTTTCTGCTGCCTAGCAGCAGCTTGGACACTCCCGGGCTTGGAGACTGCTGTGCATGGAAGCCCAAGGCAGCAGAATCCCTGGGCCTGGTGCTTCTTCAAGCCTGTCACCAGGAAGTTTGGTGGCAGCCCCATCTCCTAGCTGCTCCTCCTGCCTCCAGCTGCGAAGATGGAAATGGAGGAGTCACCATGCTGACTGGGCTGCTCTTGGCCCTGAAGCCACTGTTGACATCCAGGGATCTCCCTGTTTCAGGACTGGGTCATGGCTGGCCTGTGGGCACAGAATGAGCAACCTAGTTTTGGGGTCAAACATCAGAGATCAATGTAGGACCAGGGCAGGTCAAAACTGCAAAGTTAGAGTCCATTATCAAATTGAGAATGTGAGGTGAGGCTCAGGGTTGGGCTGGTGTCTTTCACTGGAGTCAGCAAAAGTCTTAAGCCAGAGAGAGTAGACCAGGATCAGGGTCAGGAGTCAAGCCTAGGTTGAGGGCATGGAGTCTGGGATCAAGGCAAGTCACACCAAGAAGCGGCGAGCAGGGTTTAAGGCAGAAGCACTCCAGAGATCTGCATTGCTCAGACAACTCTCAGAAATGGCTTCCTGGTTTATATGGAGAGTGCCAGCTAATCAGGGAATCATGGAGGGCTGTCACTCATGCTCCTTAGGGTGGGACTTCCTGCAGGGCTTAGCTTCTCAGTTCATCCTGGTAGCAACCTTGCCTGGGCCCCTGCTGGCAATAAGGAGACAGCAGCTTCCTCTAACCCCCACAAACCCATGGGTTCTTGGCCGATGGGTCCTTACATCCCTCCCTTCAGGGCCATTTTCTCTGGAGTAGAATTGGGCTAGGCTTGTCAGGATAAGCCTAATGAAATTCTCTTACCAGGTTGGGGGAGGTGACATGGGAGGTAGATTATTCAAAAATCCTAGTACTACATTGGCCTCCACTATGGTTGGGCAGGCTAATCACTAGCCCTGCCTTTTCTTGGTCTGTGGGGTGTAGAAAAAGCAGCCAAAATTGGTTTTGGAAACCCTGATATTTCCAGTGGCCCCCATCAAATTGCTCTGGTAGAAGCACCATAGGGCCTTGCTCAAGAGGAGGGTGCTCCACCTGAGCTTGCAGTTCAGATGCCTCTCTTTGTGAATGTGTGGGTTGCTCTCAGAAATGGTCTGTACTTTTGACATGAGTTGCATATCATGAGTCTGTGAAGGAGCCAGCTGCCCACACAGGACCAGCGCTTTGGCCACGGCTTGTCCTAAATGGGCATGCAGTGCAAGGTTCTCCATCTGCAAGCAGGCAGCTCATTTCTGGGAATTTGTCCCCGGTGGCCCCGGGAAAATCAGGTGGGATATGGACCTGCCTCTTCCATCATCTGGGATTGGCAGAAGGGGGGAGTCTGGAGGTGGTCCAAGCAATTTGTCATGGCTAGATTGTAGGTGGCCTGTGGGCACAGAGTGAGCTGTGTTGGGGCCAGAGATCAGGAATCTGTCCGTGGCCAGGTCAGTTTAAAACCACAAGGTCAGAGTCTGTTACCAAATTGAGAGTGTGAAGTGAGAACCAGGTTTGGGCTAGGCCAAGGTCTTTAACCAGGGTCACCAATGGTCTTAAACTGGAGACAGGTTTGGGAGCTGAGCCTAAGTCAAGAGCTGGAAATCAGATCAAAGTGAGTCACAGTAAGAAGCAGTGAGTGGGATCTAAGGCAGAAGTACATGGGAGGTCTGTGTTGTTTGGACTACTCTCAGGGTATGTCTACACTACGGAATAAGGTCGAATTTATAGAAGTCGGTTTTTTAGAAATCAGTTTTATATATTCGAGTGTGTGTGTCCCCACAGAAGTGCATTAAGTGCATTAACTCGGCGGAGTGCTTCCACAGTACCGAGGCTAGAGTCGACTTCCAGAGCGTTGCACTGTGGGTAGCTATCCCACAGTTCCCGCAGTCTCCGCTGCCCATTGGAATTCTGGGTTGAGATCCCAATGCCTGATGGGGCTGAAACATTGTCGCGGGTGGTTCTGGGTACATATCGTCAGTCCCCCCTTCCCTCCCTCCCCCCCTCCGTGAAAGCAAGGGCAGACAATCGTTTCACGCCTTTTTTCCTGAGTTACCTGTGCGGACGCCATACCACCGCAAGCATGGAGCCCGCTCAGGTAACCGTCATCGTATGTCTCCTGGGTGCTGGCAGATGCGGTACGGCATTGCTACACAGTAGCAGCAACCCATTGCCTTGTGGCAGCAGACGGTACAATACGACTGGTAGCCGTCCTCGTCATGTCCGAGGTACTCCTGGTCGCCTGTGTGAGGTCGATCAGGAGCGCCTGGGCAGACATGGGCGCAGGGACTAAATTTTTAGTGACTTGACCAGGTCATTCTCTTAAGTCCGGCAGTCAGTCCTATTGAACCGTCTTATGGTGAGCAGGCAGGCAATATGTCCTTCTGCACCGTCTGCTGCCAGCCAAAGATGTAAAAGATAGATGGAGTGGATCAAAACAAGAAATAGACCAGATTTGTTTTGTACTCATTTGCCTCCTCCCCTGTCTAGGGGACTCATTCCTCTAGGTCACACTGCAGTCACTCACAGAGAAGGTGCAGCGAGGTAAATCTAGCCATGTATCAATCAGAGGCCAGGCTAACCTCCTTGTTCCAATAAGAACAATAACTTAGGTGCACCATTTCTTATTGGAACCCTCCGTGAAGTCAACCCTGTAAGCCGTGTCCTCAGTCGCCCCTCCCTGTGTCAGAGCAACGGCAAACAATCGTGCACTTGAGTTGAGAGTGCTGTCCAGAGCGGTCAAAATGGAGCACTCTGGGGTAGCTCCCGGAGGCCAATACCGTCGAATTGTGTCCACAGTACCCCAAATTCGAGCCGGCAAGGCCGATTTAAGCGCTAATCCACTTGTCAGGGGTGGAGTAAGGAAATCGATTTTAAGAGCCCTTTAAGTCGAAATAAAGGGCTTCATCGTGTGGACGGGTGCAGGTTTACATCGATTTAATGCTGCTAAATTCGACCTAAAGTCCTAGTGTAGACCAGGGCTCAGAAACGGCTTCCTGGTTTATATGGGGAGTGCCAGGCACTCAAAGAATCACAGAGCGCTGTTGCTCAGACCACTTAGGCCCGGTCTTCCTGCAGGGCTTAGTTTCTTTGTTCTCCTTTGTGGTCCCCCTGCATGGGCTCCTGGTGGCGAAGATGAAGCAGCACTTACCTCAAACTCCAGTTCCAGGTCCATGGGTTCTTACCCCTCCTGGCCAGGGCAGGGACCCTAGACATGTGGCATCTACAGCATGCATCTGAGTGGTGGCAGAGCCAACCCAAGCTGTTGGATTGGTGAGTGAGCACCCCACTGAGCCACATCCCCTCAGGGACAGGTAAAGGGAGGGTAGGTGAGGTGTCTCTGAAATTTAAGCCAGGAGCTGGAGGCATCACTTTCTGGGAGCAAATGAGCAAATGGGAGAAACATTCCTGGGACTCCAGGTCCTGCTGGGTTAACTTTCTGGGGAAATGTGACCTGGACAATAGTTGTACTCCCTGGCCCTTACACCCTCCATCACCCTCTGCACTGGACACCGCTAGCCTGAGCCGTAGGCAGCCCCCATGCTTTGCCCTAAAACCCCTTCTGTCCCCCCCCGCAGCCTCATTCCTCTGCTGTCTGCCCCTTTCAGTCAGTGGCTTTCCAGTACCTTCAGATTGAGGACACCGCCACTATTCCTGAACTAACATGGTTTGACACATTTGTAACGCTTACAACCTTGTAAGCAACATATGCTATAGAGTGTGTTATTTATTATTAAAGATTTATACTGTGGTAGTGGAATCACACTGTCCTCAGCATTGTATGAACATACAGTAAATGGCAATTTTAACTCAAAGAGCATATGCCCGAAAATATTCTGATATGATACAGTATCTGTAATAAAATCACCATCATTATTAGATAGATTATAATAAATAAGAAAGTTTTTATATACTTATATGAAGCAGCACCCCTTTTTAAGTGCAGAGGGAGGTCATTTTGCAACTTTTCCATTGAGGACTAAGCTGACAGCAGCTTTTCTGTAACATTTTAATATGAATCATACTATCTATAACCCTTTGTGTAAATGTGTCCTTTCAATGTACACCATTGTCACCAGCACGATGCCACAACTGGTTCCTTTAATAAAAGTGTGACTCTCAGAAGAGCTAGGTTTTCAAAACAGACCAAGGGATTTAGCCACATATCTTCTATTCATTTTAGTGGAATAAATATGTCTGAAATCCCCTGCACTGTTTTAAAACATCTCGACCATAATCTGACTCCAGTCACCCCACAAGAATAAACAAGGTCACCAAAAGTTATTCCTCTGTCACATGAAAGGGCTGCTATCTGCTGACCTTAGTGGATATGTTTACAGTTCTGATTCAAATGAGGACTATGACAGAGGTATGTGTATTTTGCATAACTCATATTTTTACAGCTGTAGGTACAGATTTCAAACACTAGTGTAAGGGGACTGTTGCCCCCTTACTAACATTCAGTGGGGGTGTTTTAGTTGCTAGCTCCCAGTACTAAAAAGGGGGAAGGGTCGATGGGGAATCAGGACCCTGAGACTGACAGCCCCCAGGAACAATGGGGAGAGGCCAATGCTCCAGGTCAGCCTGAATGACAGGGCGGGCAGGCTAATCAGGGAGTCAGGAGGCCAGGGAGGTCCCATCCTCCGTGTGAGCTGGATTTGCCTGGGTCAGACAGAGTGGGGCCGAGCTAAGGAGAAAGCAGGGGCCCGAGCTAAGCTAGGGAGCAGAGCTGGGCCAGATCCAGAGGGACCAGAAAAGCAGCCCAGAGAGAGCAGACTTGCCCTGGGAGCAGAGCTGCAGCAACCAGAGCCAGAGGGGCCAGAAAAGCAGCCCACGAAGCAGGTCAGTGCTGGGAGCGGAGTCACAGCAGCAGCCTGCAGAGCAGACCTGTCCTGGGAGCAGAGCTGCAACAACCAGAGCCAGAGGGGCCAAAGAAGCAGCCCAGGGAGCTGGAGGCAGAGCAGCAGCAGCAGCAGTGCAGAGACAGAGTGGTGGAGCTGGGGCTGGGGCTGGAGCAGTCTGGATCTGGGTGCGGTCAGCAGCTGGAGAGACCCGGGGCG
Organism: Natator depressus; assembly: GCF_965152275.1. Classification (NCBI taxonomy): domain Eukaryota; kingdom Metazoa; phylum Chordata; order Testudines; family Cheloniidae; genus Natator; species Natator depressus. The sequence goes on along the minus strand of NC_134235.1, from coordinate 240,956,415 downwards.
ACCCTGGGCAGCGGGCCCAGCACAGGGAGATGCCTCAGCCAAGAGGCTCTGCAGGCCAGGCTTGGATCGTAACCCCGACAGGGCGGGGGCAACACTGGGAAGAAGGGTCCTACCACTTAGAGCCTGAGAGCGTGTGGCCACCAGCAGAGCAAGTGTCCAACCCACAGCATCCCTGCAGCACAGCCAGGGCCTGAGAAGAAGGCCTGGGACTTACAAGGAACAGATTGTGAACTGCCCTGACGTTCCAGAGACACTGTTTGTGATGTTCCCTGCCACAGAGCGGGGTGATGTGTTTCCTTTAACCGTTCCCATTTTTCCTTATTCTTTTTAAAATTAATTGTTGATTAAATAACTTGCATTTGCTTTAACTTGTATGTAATGGTCAGTGGGTCAGAGAAGTGCCCAGTGCAGAGAGAGTACCCCGGAGTGGGGACACCCTAGCCCCTGTCCTAGGTGACCACAGCAGGGTTGGGGGTTGAGCTCCCCAGGAATCCTGAGCCCAGCCTTGTTGGGGTTACGAGGACTCTGCCAGACAGGAGAGTGGAAGGGGGGGAGTCCTCGGGGCAGGGAGGCCACTGGGTAAAGGAAGTGGGAGTGAGGACTCAGATCTTTTCGCTAGGCCACTTCACCAGGGTAGTGCAGAAGCCAGGAAAGTTCCCCACAATAGCGGGACTATTCCCCCGCTTACACTAGCACCCAAATCATGCATCTGGTTTCTGAGATGGCCCTTATGAACCCAAATATCAGTAACAAGTCCCCCATGCATGACACAGGCCGTTCACAATTGTTTTCAATAAGTAAAATGTTAGAGGAAAAGCATTTTATCTTAGCTTTCGATCTTACAATAAACTGAGAACACTCCTTAGGTTAAAATCAGGATCTCACTCCTGCCAAATTAGCTAGCAGTAACAGTACTGTGAACAAACAACCTAAATATTGGTTTCATTGTCTTGTACACTACATTAGCCAGTGCTGGGTCTGCTGTGAAGGCAATATGTTCACCCCCTAGAGTATAGGATGCAGAAGTGCTTTGTGTCACCCTGGAATGGCTAAGTAGTAAAAGCCACTGACAGTTTATCAGTCAGTCCTCCTCATCCAGAAGGATGATAGGTGTAGAGTTGTGCCTTGAAGGGCAGGAGGCATAAATGGTACATGAGTAGGGGGAATTCACAGATTTTTAACGCAAGGAGATACCAGTATGATCCTCTCATCAGACCTCCTGTATAACAAAGGCCACAGAATTTTACCCAATAATTCCTTCATCCACCTCAATAACTTATGGATGACTTAGAACATCTTTCAGAAAGACAACCCATTTTGATTGTAAAAACTCAAAATGATGGCGCCTCCACCATCAGGAGGATTTAGTCAGTGGCAGTCCACTGACTAAAATGGATTTAGTACATCTTCTTTTCTCGGTTGCTCTCAAGGTAAAGTAACAATCTTACTGCTTTCTCATTGAACTATTTATTTACACTTGTTTTCCTTTTATTGTGCTTACACACAGGCTAGTTATTTTAGGGTGCTCATGAGGGCTGCTGGAATTTATTGTTTTGTTTTTTAGCAAAGAAGAGAAGGAAAGAAAAAGCAGTGATGCATTAAAAGTACCTCACATAAATAATTACATGGATCTTGCAATCAGCAGCAAAAAAAGGTAGGTCAAACATTGAATCTATCCACCTTGCCGGCGCCCCTTTAAGAATAAAGCAACTTCACCTCAAATTTGGGGTGTCTGACAAGATAGAACACTCACAGGACACAGCATTTTAACATGCATTTATGAAAGTAGCTATATACAGTGGTTTGTTGTGGGTTTTTTTCCCAGTCATGTTGTCATTTAACTGAATGTCATTTATATGCAATACATTCATTGTGTTATTATCCGATGCCTCTTTCTGTTCCTGCACCTGCATGCCTTGGGAAATGTGATGATTCATCTCAATTGCATGATTCTTGGCAAAATTACTGAGACAAGCAAACATATTTTAGAAATCCAATGGTTTAAGCAAAAACAAAATTAGTGTTTATTTTCAATGTAAACAAAGGGCAAGATTTGTTGTTGTTGTTCCATGAACATCTATAGACCAAGATTTTCAAAACTGACTGTTGATTTTGGTTGCTGGAATTTTGGGGTTCCAAACTTGATACACGTTAGATTTTTAAGATGGCAGTTCACAGCTTTCTGAAAATCAGGCTACCTCCTGGTGCAGCAAATTGGATACCCCAAAATAGAGGCACTCGAATGTTACTTGGGAAAATTTTGGCTATATATTTTTAAAAACTGAAATCTGGATCCAAACACCCCAAATTCTAGTGAAGTGATCAAAGTTTTGGCCCCATTCATGACACTGAATGGTCCTAGCCATATAATGGCCAATCCAAGCACTCCAGATATGACGATCCTCAAAGTATGGATCTTGATCTGGATTCAAAATTTGTAGCTTGGGCCCATCTTTAATTTAAACATGAGATTTATTTAACTGACTGTACATTTTAAAATGTATGCAACTCCAACAGGTTTCAGTTAAGAAGACTCCAATCCATATTTGAAATGCATATGTATTTGGCATTGGTACTGTTAAATTAATAGTGATCTATATGTGTTTGTAGGCACAGTGACCTTTATTAGCTTCTCATTATGTTCCAAAATAGTTCTTGTTATCTGCCTTAATGAATTATGTTTTGCAGCATTATGGCTCGGTTAACCTATTGAAACTAGTCTTTTTATTTTTTATCATATGCTTCTAAATGTTAAAACTAACAAGCAGTTAGTTAAGCATTACACTGGAGATTATCATTATGTCTTACATCTTTGGAACACACACTTTAAAAAGTCTTTAGATTAAAGATGAATCAAAGTGCTTCAGCTCCAGGTTTAGGACTGGAAGAGCACGTCCCTGCAGACATAGCTGAAGTGTAAAATCCAACACAAATTGCTTTTAAAATTTAATAATTCACAAAATCTACAGGTTAAGCGCAGTCTGGCTGGGGTAGATAAGTAAAATAAATACTGCAAAGTCAATTTTTAATAATCTCTGGCATGAAATTTACGCACAAGAGAAAACATTTCACAATCAAGTCAGAAGCTTTTTGTCAATGATCAAATGAGAATTAAAAAAACCCTTACCTACCACTGAAAAATACTTTTAATTTATCCCTTAGTCCATACAGCATCATTCTAGATTTTCTTTTTTAAGTAGTTTTTATTTCTAATGGAGCTGTTGTTATAAATAATTTTACATCTACAGTTATCTACAACAATGGGCGAATGACATAGATACTGAGGCATGTTATTTGATGAGGGATGTTCATACCAAATGGAAATTATAAATTAGTTCCTATGTTATTCTGGTAACACAAGTGGTCTGGTGTATTGATCTAATTACTGAGACAGTACACTTACAACTGAGGGGATTTCAATATAAGAGGTTTATAAAATTCTGATTTAGGCTGATCTTCAGTCTCTTAATGCCAAGTAGAAACTGGCCTTCAAGCAACATTTTTACATGATGAAGAATAAAATCCCAGATGGATTATGACAAGTCCTTGTTCTAAAAAAGGAATCAAAATGAAAAGCAGGGAAAATTAAATGGCAAGGATTATATTACACTCACACACACGCCCAAACTCACACTCATGTATAAAGAGAGAGAATGCAAAGATGTCTACATATCTTATGCACTTGGAATCAGCACTGTCTGTGCTAAGAGGTGCACCATCTTCAAGGGATAAAGAAAAGGGAGTGATTATACTATATTATAGGAGAATCATATTTTGACTTTATTACTACATTGTGGTTATTTCATGAACTGGAGGTGGATTCACAATTGTTTAACCAATGTCCTTCAAAAAGGGATAAGAAAACAGAAAGCATCATTTAGACAAATGGGTTATTGCCTCTCAGAAGATCAGTGGAAATGGAAGGGAGATGGAGAAGAGCAGTGAGAACAAAAAGAAGGCTAAGAACCATGATGGGAAAGAGGTCCCTCTTAGGGCTGAGGGACTGCAAGTGGCGATGGGTGGAATGAAGTGAGACCAGCAGCCAATGGCAATACAGCCAATGATAAATGATATTTAGGGCTAAATTCTTCAGTGCTCTGTGGTTGGTGCAAAGAAGTTGCAACTCATCCAAAAGTCTTCCCCTTTCTCCCCCAAAGAGTCCCCACTGCTGAGGCACATTGCGGTAGGCAGGGCAAGCCAGGGCATTCCTGTGTCCCAGCTATTTCCCAGCTGTCACAATGCCCAAAAGAGATAGTGCAATCCAAGGAATCAGGCAGGCACATTGCTTCCTCTCATGCTCCCTGTGCTAGGCTCAACTCCAGCACAGAGATGAACCAGGACCTAAGAGCCCAAGTGTCAGAGCTGAGTGAATGATGATGTCCAGATGCTGGGAAGGCTCTTCCAACAATTACAATGTGTCTTCTTAATTTTAAATATTTTAAAAATAAGAAACTATTTTGGGAGTGGGGTGAGGATATGTAATATTTTCCTATCAGCATAAATAGTGGGTGAAATTCACCCCGGGCAGAACACAAGACTTAGGCACCTCCATCATACTTATGTGCTGTTTTATTGTGGATATTTGGAGCCAATCCTGCCCTATATTACACTTCTCCAATCCCAATGAACGTGACCCTTTATGGCATGATGCCCAACAGAAAGTGCATTTTTACAAGAGGATATTGGTTTCATTTACAGTCGAGCTAGCAATGTATATGCTGTTGTGCCCAGTGTTCTTTAAACACCAAGACCCCTCACTCCCATCATGTCTATTATAATGCTGTTAATACAGCTTCAGTTGTAGCCTTTCTGAATTAAATGTAGGTTAACAGTCTGAGGAGAGATAAGCCTGGGAGACTAAATGATGTAAATCCAAATAGCAGTTCTTTAAGTTAGAGCTTTTTAAGCACGTTGTTCAGATACAAAGCACAATTTTGTAGTCTTTAACTGATTTACATAAACCTTTGTTTGGTATTGGCATAATTTTTCAACTAATTGCAGCCAATGGACAGTTCCCTAACTACTGAATAGAACTTCTGGGCATGTATGGTAGTCTTGCAAATACAAAAGTTTTAAACATTGATGATGAGGCCAAGACCTGGATTTGTCCATTTATTTCACATGTAAAACACAAGATGAACTGTTTACGGTGCCTTATATTCCACAACTAGTGCATCGGTGATTACTAAAAAAAGCACAGATGGGACATAGACAGTTTTTCACTGCTTGTTCCATATGATAGAACTCAACACATCTGGTATGCTATGAAAAGCATCTTTGCACTAATTTGTTTGTCAGTATCTATTGAGAGGACTATCTGTCATCCTGTCACATTTTGGTTGGCCTGAGATGTTTGAAGACAGGGCTAGTCACAAATTGCGACTGCTGGCCACTTGGGAGTAACTGGTGGAAACCACCAGCTGTTCTCAAGTATCATCAACAGTGGATTGATTGATTTTATTTTTTTTTTATAAACTGAAATTTCAGTGTAATCTCCCTCAGACATTTTGTGTTTGCAAGAAAAAAACAAATCACCTGAGTAGGAGGCACTCTGTTTATCTTCACTCTGCATGCATGTGTACCCAACTGTCGTTACATTCAGGTGAGTATTCTTTGAAATGGTAGACCACAGAGCTAGGAGTCAAAGGATAGGAAATGAACTTGTTGCTCTGCTTCTTTGAATTTTAAAATTGACATATGTATATTTGGTCTGTTATAACAGGAGCCATAACATAACTGGATGAGTTTGTCAGAGAGAAGTAATAAGCTTAAAGGAAGCACAAAGTTTAATAGTGTTTGATCAATACATTTAAAATGTTAAACTGCTAGATGCGTTTTTCTATAGTTCCTTGTGCTAGTTTTCTGTTTAAAAGACAAATTTGTGCCTTATGCTTTATTATGTTAATTTTACCTTGACTCCCTTTTCAATGAATCAAAATGTTTGATGTCATGTTTTCCCACTCTGATTTTATTTATTTTTTATCATACAAGATTGACTGTGTTAGTTCTCAGTTTTGCAACTTGTCTCTCTGCATTCTATCCTATCTCCCTTTTTTCTGACTACTTTTTATGTTATTTTGCATTCTGAATCAGATCTTGATTGGAGTAATCGTTTTTTCTTTATCTCTTAAAAAATGGGACAGACTTCTCAAACATATTCTGTTTGGGGTATTTTAAAGACTTTAATCTACTACAGTTGAATACCTCTAATGTGATTTATTGAACTAGTTACTATAGCAAATGTGTGTTCAAAAGGCAATAAAGCAGACAGTTCAGAAAAGCTTTTTAAAGTGTTGAGCTGGGTCATCATGACTTGATCTTTTGAAATAACCCAATACAGTGGGGAAGCTGAGTTTAAGCTACTCTAAATAATCAGGTGCGAATTAAACAGTTCCTAGTTTGCAGTAATTTAATTCTGTTAAAGAAGATTACATTAGTGTGAACTAGGAGCCTTTTCGTTCATGCCTGCAGCATCCACACGGGGAAGTTACAGCACATCACTTTGGTGCGCACTGCTATTCACACCCCCATATTCTGAACTGTGGGACAGTTTAGACAAGCCCTGTATATTCACTCTAGCTTATCACCTTAATAACTGAAAAAAGACTTTGAAAAAGCCAACCAGGTTTTTGGGTCTCTGGAAATAAAACTGATTGAAATTCTGGGCCAGATTCTCAGCTAGTGTAAATCAATGTATGTTCATTTACACCAGGTAGGGATTTGGCCCTCTGAGTTCCTCTGGGAATTTCCCCATCCTCAATCCTCTGTGCTATCCAATAGATGACAGCAAATGATAGTATTGAAATAACAGTTATTTAAGGTTGAGATTTTCAAAGCTACCTCATCAATGTGGAGTCACCCAGTTACCATAGTGGCTTTGAAAACCTCAGTTTAAAGAATCCAGAGGCAAGTTAGAAAAGTAACAACTGATTTTTATTAAGAATTAAATTAAGCTCAACTTAATTGAAACTACACAAGGAAGCGGGTGAGGAAAAGAGCAAAATCTAGTTCGGACCGATTCCCGAGACCCACTCTCACACAGTTTTGTCAGCAAGATATTGAGCAACAGCCAACAGAGCTCTAGGCAGCGGCATGACATCAGATGACACTACTTGCAAGAATCAGTGCTGTTTTCTGTGAATAAGGGTTGCAGAATCAAGCCAATAATTTGCAAACAAAAGGTAGCTATGGAAAAACATTTTCTTCAGTACTGCCAGTACATTAATTAGAACATACTTGCATGTTACCAATGTGCCGTCCATTCCTATACCCATTTCTTGTCTACCATCTACATTGACGTTGCATATTGTAGACAAGTCTTTTCTTCTGTTTACAAAAAAAAATCAAGCTGCATAATAAGCCGACTGCAGGTATGCTGAAAGACACCTTAAGAATGAGGATACCCTTCTATGACTGCAAAGCACATTTTGTGCTGAATGGTTTGGGGATTAGACAGGCCATAATGTGGCTCATTTCACAGAAGGTCTAATCTGATAATGAGCTGTTCTCACACAATTTAGATTTTTCAGACTGCTGCTAAACACATAGCCTTGGTGCGTGCTAAATGATATCATGTTCCAGAAAATAGTTTCAGTGGATGCTCAGAGCTGCTGCAGGGAACAGAAGCGTCGTACAGGACACTGGTTTACTACAAAAATGTTACTATTCCAACTTTTATAAAAAGACATCTTTCCCCCGCCCTCCAAAAGATTAACACTGAATCTTTGACTTATTGACCTTGGTTTGAAAATTATTATAAGTGTGTAAAAGGAGCCCATCCCCAATAGTTCTGGGGCACAATCCAGGTCAGGATTGGCAGATTGTCATTACTGTCTGATAGTTTAAAAGTGTCCCACATGCAGCGAGCTGGTACTTCATCAACTTCCAGGGGACAAATATTCATACAACAGAAATCAAGGCATCAATTGTGACAATCTGGGCAGAATGACAATCTGGACAGAATCTAGGGATTCTGTTGGCAAAGAGACTGGACCATCCTCTCTAAATCCTCACCCTGCCTGTCATCTTGAATAATAGATAACTATTGCAAAAACAAAACTTGTCTGGAACCTCATGAGAATAGACTTTGCTATGAGATTTCCTGTCAGACAGACAGGGAATCAGAATCAATTGGGCAGAATTTTATCAGTTTTGCTTCCAAACCTAGAAAGTTTGATCAAGGTATCTGAGAAGCCAATCAAGTGTAGCATCATTTGATTTAAACTTTATAGGCCATCACAACCCTGGACACTTTTTTTTTAATGTCATACAGAAATTCCATCAGGGTCAACCAAATAAAACTTCATCTGAAAATTCCTTACTTGTCTACTGGTGTTTGCATTAGTGCAAAATTGATGTGCCAGATTTTTTTTTGCAAACCTTTTATTTCTTCAGGGATTACTTCTGGTGGGAATCAGTGTGTTAAGGTTTATTATAAATCTCTGCTTGCTGCAAAATATAGGACCACAGCAGGTATGAAAATGATCTAGTTTGCTTCTGTAGTTGCCAGTAGATCTCCATGAAAAAAGAAAGAAAGATAAAAGTACTGCAGGCTGAAGTTGGTGCATGATGGGAGAACTGAGTTATGTGTGGGGTGTTTTTGTTGTTGTTGTTGGTTTTTTTGTTTTTTGAGTTTCTGCAGCTTTCTTCTTCTGTGCCATCTTAATTCTTTAAAATCTAGCCAAAATCTGAAGGACAAATGGAAAGCACACAATTAAGAGAATCAGTCTGTGACTTTTTAATCTGACCTACGAAGGGGTTATATTTTCAGTGTCATTTTCAGCTGCACTCTGAAGCAAAATTTCAATGTGTGTACACACACACAGAGGTGTTTGCTCTGCCTGATAGAATGGGTAACTTTCACAGTAGCTTAAAAATGCTCCCTATGTACGTTATTTTGTTAAATTTTGATTGCTGAGTTCACTTTTTTGCCTGGTTATGTATGTCCTATTAACCAAGTAAATGTTAGCTGAATTGGCTAGAATGATTTATCAACTAGGAAAAGGCAGGAAGATATTTTAGGTTCATTGCACCAATCATAAGCCTTTGTAATGTAACATCTTTTTATGATGGAAATAAATCTTTAAAAATTCTCAGCCTCTTTTATGAACAGAATGAATACTTTTATGCAAATACAAGCAGCTCTTCAGAAGCCACTTACATTTATGAACTGTCCATAAATTGACTGAATATTTGGAACACTAGGGAACAATAGTAAGCAACCTGCAATTTTCCAGTAGCACTTTTCATTATTTTTTTAGATTAGTCTAAAACCATTTTTCTGAAGGAACTTTACTACTTATTGTAGATGAAGATATTTATTTCTGCTTCAAAAGTCACACAAGAGGTGGATAAAACTGGTTGCTGAAATGGCAGTTGTCATTAAGTAAGGATAACATTCGGTTGGTTGCTATTCTAAGATTTGGCTGGTTTTAATCAGCAGCCTAACATTGATGCCAATCTTGTGCTAAGAGCATTTGGTATTTACTGACTGACGAGTTGGTTTTGTTAACACTCAGGGCTGGCCTCAGATTTTGTAAAGCCCTAAGTGAAATAAAACATGTGGGTACCTATCCAGCTCCTTCTCCACTTGTGACTATCCTTCCGCTTTGGCATGCCCAGGACATGTCCACTCTTTTGGGTCAGGAGGACAGCCATAGGGCCATTAAGTGCCAGAGAAATTATGAAAGTGCATAAGTAGCATAGGCCCAAGGCTGCTATTGAGCGAGATGCTGGCCTCATTGAAGTCAATGGGAGTTTTGCCATTGACATAAGTGGAACCAGGATTTCACTCCAACTCTTTAGGATAAATACGGTAATAGGACCTAACGCTTAATTTTGGCTTCCCAAAGAATATCTTAAATTGGAACAGGGTAAATCAGTAGTAGTACTCTTCATGCACCTAGGTACATCTAAATTTCCCCAGGGAATGGGACGTACCTGAACTGTCATTTCAAGTTTTACATTCTTCCTTTAAATCAGCAATTTCATCTAGGTGAAAAGATCTTATTTTCTGTGATGAAAATGCAGCTGCTTCATGTAACCCTGCAGCACATTGATTTATTATTGACTATATACTGGAGAAGGCTCTCTTAGAAGATGTTCTACACCAAGCCTTATATTTCTTTCTGAGTGACACTTTGTAGTAATCTCACCATATCTGTTTTGGTGCAGTTTGGAAAATGTGGTCATTACATATTTGGATAAATACATCAGCAGGATTGACTGGTTTTGGTTCATTTGAATAAGCGACTCTATTGTCTGCTATTAGAGATGTGAAGGGAAAAGTTATCAAAAGAGCCTTTCACTTCCCATAAATTGAGAAATGAAGGAATTTTCAAGATTCATTTTATTCTTTTCCTAAGCTATAACTCACTGCCAATGCAGCTAAGTTTAGAAGGCGCCTTTTTAAAAAAAGGCACCAGTCTTCAGAAACAAGAAAATAAAATAGTCTCTTTTGCTAAGGGCCTTGACATTTGCTTCTTAGGAAAGTAAAAGCTTTCTATCCACAGTTTTTATATTAGATTTAAAAATAAGTACTATAATATTCGATGCCCTCTTATGAATGTGGTTTAAAAAGATTACTGTGCAGTAAAGCTGGATGAACCCTCCCAATATTGCTTTGCACAGCATTTTGCCAAATGTAACGTCAGTTCAGTTCACGTCTGACTTGCACATCATAAATTCATACAGCATTCGCATGCATGGGCAAGTCCATCTTTGTATCCACGCAAGCATGGTCGTCACGGTTGTGTCTCATTTTAAACATGCAGACGTCAACTACTCTATTGCTAATGTACAGCCAAAGCATTTCTGCACTGACCTGTGTGCTAAGGATGAAATTCACTCTCATTGTGGCCAGCTGACACGAGGCCCACCACACTAGTTAAGGGGCTTGCTAGGGACTGTGCAAGAATGTCAGCTGGTTTAGTGGTCACAGAGTGTGCTTGGCAATTGGTTTCTGTTCCAACCTTTACAGGAAGGCTACTTAGGTGGGTGGGCTAGAGGAAGAGCAGCAGATCCACTTGGAAAACAAATGTATGTAATCTCATGCTTCTGGGTGAGTTGTCGTTAGGGATGGAGTCTGGGACCTCTGGATTTAAGACCATGAGTCCCCAGTGCCTCAGCTAAAAGATCGAGATCTGTCAAAAAGGCTGTACAGACTCATAAACCTCCATGTGGGCCAGCCACTAAAGGTAGACAGACAACCACACTGTGTAAGCATGAGTTAGATTCTATTAGGGGGCTTCGTTGGAAATGTTTATACTTTAAAGGTAGGGTGAACCTTGTTATGAGCAAGTAAATCACTTCAGCCCTCCCTTCAGCTCAGTAGTAAAATTTCAAAAAGGGGCAGTTGGGGAACGCCAGCCAGCCACCTCCAGTGTACGACAGGTGTCCAGGAATAACACACTGACCCTTAGTTTGCTTGCACCGGGAGATTTGGATATCTGGGACAAAAAATAAATGTCAGGCTGTGTGATATTACTGAACAAAACTGGCTTGGAATTGGTACATAGCAGCAGCCACAAAGAGCATAGATAAGGTGAAATTTACAGAACACTCAGGCTCGTGCAAGTGACGTGCACAAAGCACATGGGTAGAGACCTCCAGAATAGGGATCACATCCTTCTCTGTGTTTGCACAATGCCCAGTAATGGGGGTCTGGTTCTGAAATGGCTCTATTGTAACGATTGCCACCCAGGGCCAAGGGGCTGCAACACTGTCCCTCTGTGCCTGCTACTACATCTTAGAGGTTGAAATAATGGCTGTAAGACTCCCTGCACCACTTACACCTAATATTAGGGACATCGGATCTGCCCAGACTGCTGATCCATTAGCCCCTTTTCAAACAGCACCCTCTGTACCAGCCTCTTTGGGGTGGAAGCAGAGCCCATCCCACTCTGTGCACAAGGAATGCAGAGAAATGGACCCTGAATGAACTGCCTGAGGTCTCTCCCACAGAGCAAATGTAGGACTTGGGTGCTGGTGAGGGCCTTATATAGACCCTCCGTGTGAGGGAAAATTCAAACTGTTAAACAAAAGGGCTCATTGGAACCTTGACAAGCACATTTTCAATTTCCACCAAAGCTAATTGTGAGTGTAACAGGGCTAGGCAACCAGCAAGCCCAAACGTACCTTCGCAGCTTCAGAGCAAAAGGACATCAAACCGTATGCTCCCTAACTGGACAATGGGCTTACTCTTGCACCTGCAGAGACTCATCTCTGCCCCCTACAGGTTTGTACAGCACCTAGCACAACAGGGTCCAGTCAAGACTGGTGCCTTTGGGAGCAACCATAACACAAATAGATAACAAGGGTTTTTTATGCTATATGAGTAGCTAGGCCCCAATTTTGCATGGATCTGTACAAGTTATAGTGGTCAGGGATTTACTGTTTATTATTGCAGGATCAGAACTCAAGCTTTCAAAAATATTTCCTGTTTATATTAACACGTAGGGTGTTTTTTTCTTTTGCCCTATAAAGGCTTGATTTTTTACAAACTAAAATAAAATTAAATCAAAACAAACAAACAACAAAACCTCTAAGGAAGCATACCTTTAAATTACAGGCAGTTCCTTAAATGACAAATTGCAGGAACCATTTAAAGATAACATTATCACTGAATTAGTAATGAAACATTTTTGGTGTATACGTGCAAAGGCTAGCATCTAAATATATAAGAAAAGTCTTCCCTGAGAATGCATGTAATTTAAACACAAACCATTTTGAGGCAAAGCACTGTTGTATCAATGGATTAAAGTCATTGCACCAATTTCCATTTCTTCTTATTTTTATAAAATTTGAGTTATTACCATAGAAATGTGTATCTCATCTAGCACCGCCATAATATAATGTGTCCTACAGCAGCATATATTGAATCACAGAGTTTAAGGATAAATGCAAAATTTTGTAATATTGTGTTAATAAAAAATGTTGCAATACTATAAAAAGGTATTTTACTACTGTGAACAGAAGCCAGATGCTGTCAGTCAGGCAATACTGAAGAGGGCAGACTAGTTACAAATGCTCCTTCTGTACAGATCTTTAATGATTAAAACTTCTTCCTACATTGTGTGACAGCCTAGTTTCTAAGCTCACTTGGTAGTGTCAGTGGAAGCACTCTGCTAAGTAGAAACTGTCAAGTCTATCAGACAATCATTTGAATCTGTGCAGTTGTTACCTGGTTTCATTTGTTATAGACTAGTTAGTAATCTCAGCCCCGTATATTCCTTTTTCCAGGGAAGGGAATCCATATATTTGTGGAAATTCCAAAGAGGAGTGAAAAACCACATATGTTCTCCCCCACCCCCCGCAGCTTATTTTATTTCCTCTACCAAAAATGGATCATTTTGTTTTTCTTACAATGAACTACTTAATGTATTATTTCCAGTTAGCTAAAAGGGTGTCTGCGACAATAGTTAGAGCTTTTGTGCCATTGGATGGGTGATTTTAGAGGCTGCTTTTTGTAAATTATTGTTATTATACAATTCTTATTTTTAGAAGACTTCTCAGATAGTAAATCCTCATTTAAATTCATGTCCTGTTTTGAAGAAGCCTCTCAATCTCAGTAGTAGTTTAGCTGATGACTAGTGTGCACCCTGGAATTCTAAGTTGTCCCCTCTCCGCCTCAAGTCTGCTGATTCTAATTGTGCTGTAGTTGAGAGAAGTGCTTTGACATGATCTCTCCCATTACTAAATAGGTTGAGTGGCAGGAGACATTCATTGTGTTAGATGTCAGGGGTCAGCTATGTCACTAATAGGACTGCTTGAAGAAAAGGAGTACTTGTGGCACCTTAGAGACTAACAAATTTATTTGAGCATAAGCTTTCGTGAGCTACAGCTCACTTCATCGGATGCATTCTCTGGAAAATACAGTGGGGAAAGGAAGGTGCTGTCTGTCTGTATCTGTACGAATTTTTTCATGAAGTTAATAGATTTCCACTCCATACGGCTAAATTCAGTGCCTTGCATAATGACAGGTTTCAGAGTAGCAGCCGTGTTAGTCTGTATCCGCAAAAAGAAAAGGAGTACTGCTTGATGCACTCCTGCACAACCTACATAACCAGAAATAGGCTTCAAAATGCACTGAATTTCTGATGTTTGCGCATTGTATATAAAAGCAAGTTATTATGATTAAATCTAGAAATGTATGTTAGAAATTATGTGATATCTTAGACACAGAGGGCCAGATTCAGTAAAGAATTCATTTGACTTCCCGGTCAGACAAAGAGAGTTTCTGTTGACTTGTGTGGTTTGGAAGCTGGATTGGTTATTAATGAACTGGGTACTTATAATTGGCCAGAGTCAACAAGGCCTCATCATGCAGATCCCTCACTGACTTCCATGGGACTTCTACATACAGAGGTTGTGCAGGCCCATTTGATTTTTCTTAGTCCTGTTCTTCAAAAACAAAATTCTAATGACGTAAGAGCCTAACTTAAATATGCTAACACCAGTTATTTATACATACGAAACTGTTCCCCATACTTGTCCTTTGGAGCAAATTTCAGTCATATCCTCATGATCCATATGAGTCACTCCCGTTCATAACTCACTATTACTGGGGATTGTGTTTGGATCACAGAGATAGACCCAATGACTTTGCATGCCACTTTCCGTGTGACTATGATCCCACATGGCCCTTGAAATTGTTGCAGTTATTTGTGGGCATAATTTCACCTGTCTCAATAGCTACATACCTGATTAAAGGTGCACAGTTAGATAAGTGGGCATCTACCTTCCACCTGCAATTATTTGCACCCAGGTACCGTACAAATATAGGGTACAAATAAAACTTTCTTAAGACCAGATAAAAACTTGGCTCAATAAATCATAACATATTTTCTGTCATTCTAAATCCTTTGGAAACGGAGGCCCAGAACTTTAGTTTGGTGTAAAGAGAAGCAGCTTGGCTGATATCCATGGAGTTATGCTAATTTACACTAGCCCTCAAACTTTCAGCATTTGTATACAAATATGCATATAAAAAAAAAGTCAGAAAACCTGTGTGCACTCAGCTGCTGTTTCCCTCGTGTTACTACCTCAGAATTCATGATACGGTAGGAGGCACATTGTGGTACATTTTGTAAAACTAATTATGTTTTATTAGCATGGGATGTCACTCTAGCATTTGCTATACAGCCTTAGTTGTGGACGATTTTGGGTTGCAAAATATAAAAAAGTGAAGGTCAATGAAGGTCTGCTGCCATTTAAAAAAGAAACACTAACAGATTTTGTAAAACTTCATTTAAAAGATATACCACAAGGTGCAGCCTCCCATTCACTTGTGTTTTTACAACAATCAAGCTGCAACACATTGACACCAACAATTTATAGACCTCTGTAAACAGGTTTTTATCATGAAAGCTCTCAAACACCCTTTCCTACAGCACTGCTCACTGGTAGACCCACAAAAAGATTGTGTGTAGTAAGTAGGGCTAGTCCTTAATAGCCTCAATTGAATCTAGAATCAGACCTCAAGGTGAAATGATATAATAACAGCTACTAAACTACAAGCAACAATTATATTAGCATATTGTCAAGTTAGGTGGCTGATTATTACCAAAATTGGCATACAAGTGACTTGTAGTGAACAAGAGCTTGAAAAGGGTTATGAATTCTTTTGAAAGAGTTGAAATTACATGCACTGATCCCATTATCTGCGTGAACACTGGAGGCATAAAAATAAGACTACAGGGATACCAGACCTATAAATCATAAATAGGACAATCCTGCTTAAAAGAAGTTCCACAGTCTTCCCTTGAGGTAAATGCCTGCTAGTCATAAAGAGTTGTGAAATATTTTGTTCATCTCTTCATCTCTATTTCCATACTTTCTAAAGTGGACAGTCTTAAAACGAAGAATATTTATCAGGCTGATCAAAGAACAGATTGATATTATATTTTAAAGGTAAAATAACATCAAGACCATGATACTGTATAAGAAAATAGTGCTAGGATAACTGTCGAAGATGTTGACATATTATCTGAGGCGAGTTAAGAATAGAAGAATGGGTCTGACCAATGGTCCATCTAGCCCTGTATGCTGCTTTCTGACAGTGGCTGGTGCCAGAGGGAGTGAACAGAACAGAGAAATGTACCAAGTGATCCAACCCCTCTCATCCAGTCCCAGCTTCTAGCAGTCAGAGGTTTAAGGATGCCCAGAGCAGAGGGTTACATCCCTGACCATCTTGGCTAATAGCCTCCATGATCTTATCTAATTCTTTTTTGGACCCAGTTATACTTTTGGGCTTCATAACATCCCCCGGCAATGACTTCCATAGGTGTCTGTGCTTTGTGTGAAGAAGCACTTCCTTATGTTTATTTTAAACTACCTGTTAATTTCGTCGGCCAAGCTCTGTTTCTTGTGATTTGTGAAGGGGTAAATAACATGTCCTTATTCACTTTCTCTGCATCAGTCAAGATTTTATAGACCTCTGTCACATCCCCCCGTAGCTGTCTCCTTTCCAAGCTGAACAGTCCCAGTCTTTTTAAGCTCTCCTCATACAAAAGCTGTTCTAAACCCCTGATAATTTTTGCTGCCCTTCTCTGTACTTTTTCCAATTCTAACATATATTTTTGACATAGGGTGACCAGAACTTCATGCAGTATTCAAGGTGTGGGCATACCATGGATTTACATGGTGATATTATGGTATTTTCTGTCTTATTATCCATCCCTTTCCTAATGGTTCCTAACATTCTCTTAGCTTTTTTTTGACTGCTGTTGCACAGTAAGCATATGTTTTCAGAGAACTAGCTCTTTGCTGAGTGGTAACAGCTAATTTAGTTATGTGTCCATCATTTTGTATGTGTCCTTGGGATTATGTTTTCCAATGTTCAGTACTTTGCATTTATCAACACTGAATTTCATCTGCCATTTTGTTGCCCACTCACCCAGTTTTGTGAGATCCCTTTGTAACTCTTCGCAGTCAGCTTTGGACTTAACTAGCTTGAGTAATTTTGTATCATCTGCAAACTTTGCCACCTCACTATTTACCCCTTTTTCCAGATCATTTATGAATATGTTGAACAGCACTGGTCCCAGTACAGATCCTGGGGGCACTCCGCTATGTTCCTCTCTTCACTGTGAAAACTGACCATTCATTCCTGTTTTGTTTCCTTCCTTTAACTAGGTACTGACCCATGAGAGAAATTCCTCTTTTATCCCATGACTGCTTATTTTGGTTCACAGCCTTTGGTGAAGGACATTATCAAAGGATTTCTGAAAGTCCAAGTACACTATAGCCACAGGATCACCCTTGTCCACATGTTTGTTGACCCCTCAAAAAATTATAATAAACTGGTGAGGGATGATTTCCCTTTACAAAAGCTGCATTGACTCTTCCCCAACATATTGTGTTGAGTGAAGTGTCTAATTATTCTGCTTTTTACTAAAATTTCAACCAATTTCAACTGAAGTTAGACTTACTGGCCAGTAATTGCCAGGTTCGCCTTTGGAGCCTTTTTAAAATATCAGCTTCACATTAGCTATCCTCCAGACATCAAGTACAGGGACTGATTTAAGTGATAGGTTACATATCACAGTTAGTAGTTCTGCAATTTCATGTTCCTTCAGAACTCTTGGGTGAATACCAGCTAGTCCTGTTGATTTATTACTATTTAATTTACAAATTTGTTCCAAAACCTCCCCTATTTTACACCTCAACCTGGGACAGTTCCTCAGATTTGTCACCTAAACTCCCTCACATCCTGTGCAGTGAAGACTGATTCAAAGAATTAATTTAGCTTCTCCATAATGGCCTTATCTTCCTTGAGTGCTCCTTTAGCACCTTGATCACCAAGAGGCCCCAATGATTGTTTGGCAGACTTCCTGCTTCCGATGTACTAAGATATTTTTTTGCTATTAGTTTTTGTGCCTTTTGCTAGTTGCTCTTCAATTTTTTTTGGCCTGCCTAATTATACTTTTACATTTGACTTGCCAGAATTTATGCTTCTTTCTATTTTCCTCAGTAGAATTTGACTTCTGATTTTTCAAAGATGTCTTTTCGTCTCTGACCACCTCTTTTACTCTATTGTTTAGCCATGGTGGCATTTTTTTTTGGCCCTCTTACTGTTTTTTTTTATTTGGGGTAAACATTTAATTTGAGCATCTGTTATGGTGGTTTTAAAAAAGTTTCCATGCAGCATGCAGGCATTACATTCTTGTGACTGCATCCAATGAAGTGAGCTGTAGCTCACGAAAGCTTATGCTCAAATAAATTTGTTAGTCTCTAAGGTGCCACAAGTACTCCTTTTCTTTTTGCGAATACAGACGAACACGGCTGCTGCTCTGAAACAGTAAAGATCACGTGACCAGGAGGCTGACCTCTTCCGTAAACTAAACATCCCCAGTTCCCTCAGCCTCTCCTCATAACTCATGTGTTCCAGTCCCCTAATCATTTTTGTTGCCCTCCGCTGGACTCTTTCCAATTTTTCCACATCCTTCTTGTAGTGTGGGGCTCAAAACTGGACACAGTACTCCAGATGAGGCCTCACCAGTGTCAAATAGAGGGGAACGATCACGTCCCTCGATCTGCTGGCGATGCCCCTACTTATACATCCCAAAATGCCATTGGCCTTCTTGGCAACAAGAGCAAACTGTTGACTCATATCCAGCTTCTTGTCCACTGTAACCCCTAGGTCCTTTTCTGCAGAACTGCTGCCGAGCCATTCGGTCCCTAGTCTGTAACGGTGCATTGGATTCTTCTGTCCTAAGTGCAGGACTCTGCACTTGTCCTTGTTGAACCTCATCAGATTTCTTTTGGCCCAATCCTCCAATTTGTCTAGGTCCCTCTGTATCCTATCCCTACCCTCCAGCGTATCTACCTCTCCTCCCAGTTTAGTGTCATCTGCAAACTTGCTGAGGGTGCAATCCACACCATCCTCCAGATCATTTATGAAGATATTGAACAAAACCGGCCCCAGGACCGACCCTTGGGGCACTCCATTTGATACCAGCTGCCAACTAGACATGGAGCCATTGATCACTACCCGTTGAGCCCGACAATCTAGCCAACTTTCTATCCACCTTATAGTCCATTCATCCAGCCCATACTCCTTTAACTTGCTGGCAAGAATACTGTGGGAGACAGTGTCAAAAGCTTTGCTAAGGTCAAGGAACAACATGTCCACTGCTTTCCCTTCATCCACAGGACCAGTTATCTCGTCATAGAAGGCAATTAGATTAGTCAGGCATGATTTGCCCTTGGTGAATCCATGCTGACTGTTCCTGATCACTTTCCTCTCCTCTAAGTGCTTCAGAATTGATTCCTTGAGGACCTGCTCCATGATTTTTCCAGGGACTGAGGTGAGGCTGACTGGCCTGTAGTTCCCAGGATCCTCCTTCTTCCCTTTTTTAAAGATGGGCACTACATTAGCCTTTTTCCAGTCATCCGGGACTTCCCCCGATCACCATGAGTTTTCAAAGATAATGGCTAATGGCTCTGCAATCACATCCGCCAACTCCTTTAGCACTCTCGGATGTGACGCATCCGGCCCCATGGACTTGTGCACGTCCAGCTTTTCTAAATAGTCCCGAACCACTTCTTTCTCCACAGAGGGCTGGTCACCTCCTCCCCATGCTGTGCTGCCCAGTGCAGTAGTCTGGGAGCTGACCTTGTTCGTGAAGACAGGCAAAAAAAGCATTGAGTACATTAGCTTTTTCCACATCCTCTGTCACTAGGTTGCCTCCCTCATTCAGTAAGGGACCCTCACTTTCCTTGACTTTCTTCTTGTTGTTAACATACCTGAAGAAACCCTTCTTGTTACTCTTAACATCTCTTGCTAGCTGCAACTCCAGGTGTGATTTGGCCTTCCTGATTTCACTCCTGCATGCCCGAGCAATATTTTTATACTCATCCCTGGTCATATGTCCAATCTTCCACTTCTTGTAAGCTTCTTTTTTGTATTTAAGATCAGCAAGGATTTCACTGTTAAGCCAAGCTGGTCGCCTGCCATATTTACTATTCTTTCTACACATCGGGATGGTTTGTCCCTGTAACCTCAATAAGGATTCTTTAAAACACAGCCAGCTCTCCTGGACTCCTTTCCCCCTCATGTTATTCTCCCGGGGATCCTGCCCATCAGTTCCCTCAAGTTGTCAAAATCTGCTTTTCTGAAGTCCAGGGTCCGTATTTTGCTGCTTTCCTTTCTTCCTTGTGTCAGGATCCTGAACTCGACCATGTCATGGTCACTGCCTCCCAGGTTCCCATCCACTTTAGCTTCCCCTACTAATTCTTCCCGGTTTGTGAGCAGCAGATCCAGAAAAGCTCTGCCTCTAGTTGGTTCCTCCAGCACTTGCACCAGGAAATTGTCCCCTACGTTTTCCAAAAACTTCCTGGATTGTCTGTGCACCGCTGTATTGCTCTCCCAGCAGATATCAGGGTGATTGAAGTCTCCCATGAGAACCAGGGCGTGCGATCTAGTAACTTCTGCGAGTTGCCGGAAGAAAGCGTCGTCCACCTCATCCCCCTGGTCCAGTGGTCTATAGTAGACTCCCACCACGACATCACCCTGGTTGCTCACACTTCTAAACTTAATCCAGAGACTCTCAGGTTTTTCTGCAGTTTCATACTTGAGCTCTGAGCACTCATACTGATCTCTTACATACAGTGCAACTCCCCCACCTTTTCTGCCCTGCCTGTCCTTCCTGAACAGTTTATATCCATCCATGAGAGTACTCCAGTCATGTGAGTTATCCCACCAAGTCACTGTTATTCCAATCACATCAGAATTCCTTGACTCACTGTCACTGTCAAGTCACTGTCACCATCCTGGTCAGATGGTCGGTAGTGTATTCCTACCGCTATACTCTTATTATTCAAGCATGGAATTTCTATCCGTAGAGATTCTATAGTACTGTTTGATTCATTTAAGATTTTTACTATACATTTATATTTGTTATGCTATTGTAAGTTCATAAATAATAATGAATCTAGCATAAGTAAAGTTTGAACTGTACAGGTTGAACTAGCCTGTTATAGAACAAGGACCTCAAAAAATAGAAGGACAAAGTGGACTGGGGCACAACCTCTAGGCGACCAGACAGCAATTGTGAAAAATCAGGACAGGGGGTGGGGGGTAATAGGCGCCTATATAAGACAAAGCCCCAAATATCAGGACTGTCCCTATAAAATCGGGACATCTGGTCACCCTAACGACCTCTGATAATGGAGTTATCTGACCCAGACTGTGTGTTGGGTGTCAAAGCCTCCTGCGATTGAAATACATATAAACAAACAAGCAACAGGAAGACAAACCTGATAATAAAATCACCTCTTTGCAATAGACTTAAGGAGGCTGGGACTTCTGGAATTTCTGTTAAAGCAAACCAAAGTGGTATTATAGACAAAAACAAGCTTCTCCTATTTCATAAAATAATGGCCAGTAGCTAAGCTGTGACCAGAAAGGGATTCCTCACAAATTGCCAAGTATGAAGGCCAGATCCTCAGCTGATGTAAAACTGTATAACATGTTTGAAATCAACAGAGCCATCCTAGATTACTTTACCTGAGAATTTGACTCATGACCATCTAAGTTACCATGAAAAAGTGGATATAATCCAGATGAGGTAGAAATGTTATCTCCTCAGACTGGCTCTGTGGAAAGTGAGATCATGTTTCTGAATGAGATGTAAAACTCTAAAACTGAACAGAAAGCCTAAGATGGCTTCAGCAATTTGCTTCCCACAAACTGAAAGCACTGGTACAAGAAAATGAGAACTAGAGCTGTCACCTGGCCTCTGAGGACTCCTACTGATAAGAGATGAGATCCAGCAATTTTCTCACTCACTCTTTTAAATCTCAAAGGGAAGACCACAGCAACAGAAGACCAAAACTTGTTATGCCACCTTTATCCCATGCTACTTTGAACTGAAGTTACTACCTGTCTCTAGAGACCAGACATTGCAAAGTGTCAAACTGAGCTGGCAAATCTTATCTATACCAGTTCAAGCTGATGAGTAACAAAGACTCTCATATTTGTATTTTCTTTCACACATATAATGACCTGGTTACTCTAAGTCAGTGGTTTTCAACCTTTTTTCATTTGCAGACCACTAAAAATTTCAAGTGGAGGTGTGGACCCCTTTGGAAATCTTAGATGTAGTCTGCAGACCCCCAGGGGGTCTGTGGAACACAGGTTGAAAATTACTCCCAGAGAGTTAAAAAACCTCCCAGAGAGTTAAAAAGCCTGTAAAGGCTTTAAATGTATAAGCATGTACTTATGTTTCACACAGAAGCCTGGAAAGACCTTTGAGTCAATAAGTGGTTAAGAATGATGAGAGTGGAAATTTCATTGCCCTACATCAGCGAAGCACTCCTTCTAACAAAAGATAAAATCAAAGTTGTCTGAAAGAAAGCATGCGTGCCCAGATTGATTACAGCCTAGAGATTTAGCACAAAACAGTGCACCAGAAGAAAGAGATAATTAACATCTACAGATAGACTATTACTACTACTTTATGCTTCCATAATACCTTTAATCCAAAGGTGTCAAAAGTATGATGTGTGAAATCGTGGCCCCACTGAAGTTAATGGCAAAACTCCCTTTGACTTCAATGTCTTAGAATGCCTCTGTGAAGTAGGTCATAGTATACCCATATTACTGATGAGGAAACCAGTTCCCAGAGAGGTTAAGTGACTTATCAAAGGTCACACACTGAATCCTTGGCAGAGATAAGAATTGGATCCAAGGAGCCCTCACTCCTAGTTCTCTGTTGTAACTCACAGACACATTCACCCAGTCAAGGTAACAACATTCCCAAATCCTCAACCAGTTCTCACCAACACCTTTTAGTATGCATTCTGCATTCCACCACACAGGTTGAGAGTATATTCTGCAAACTAAAAATACCCTTCCCAGCAACTCTAACTCAAATTATTTCATCACTGATGTGCAAGCTCAATTAGTTTTTAGGCAGTCATTGGTTCAATTTCAGATGGCTCAAATATATGAGATTTATAGCAGCCTAAATAGACCCTGAATCACATATTGAAATGTTGGTGACCTTGGTATGTGTCTTGAGACGGTGTTGAGGATATGTGCTCTTTTCAACAAAACAAAAAGCAAACGCTAACAAACAGGAGTGGCTAACAGGGGAGTTTTGCGAGGGAGTTTACTTGGGAAGTGTGAGGGGGGTCTACATACACTTAACATTCCTTAAACTTCTTTAAACTTAAGCCAAAAAACACCCCATGATAAAAACAAAACAACAACAAAGGAATGAGCTGCAGGAGTAAAAAGAGAATGCAGGCAGAAGTCCAGCAACAGAGTGGGGGCTACCCAGTTTATTGCAGCCAATGCAGCATATATGATTACCTGCCCTATGGGCAGGTGGCATATGTGTGCATTTGGTGCAAGGAGCTCCTGACCCTCAGAGACCATTTATGGGCTTTGGAGACTAGGGTGGGTGAACTGGAGGAGCTAAGGGAGACAGAGAGGTACGTAGATGTGACTTTCTGGGACACCGTAGAACAGTCCCACACCCAGTCTGACAATCTCTGTGCTGTTGAGGAGGATGAAAGTCTCAGGGAAGGAGAACATCCAACTTGAGCAGAGGGAAATGATCCCATAGTTGGGACTCTCCTTCCAGATGATGTCGTGGTATCCTCTCTCACTGAGGATACCTCTCCGGGGGGGGGGGGGGAACTCCAGTTATTAGGAAGAGACAGGTATTAGAAATGGGTGATTCAATGATTAGAAACATAGGCTTGGGCTACACTGGGGGGTGATTGGGAGGGGGGTTCGAACTAAGATACGCAACTTTAGCTACACTATTTGCGTAGCTGAAATCGAAGTATCTTAGTTCGATTTACCTGGCCTTCCTCACGGTGGCAAGTCGACCGCGGCGGCTCCCCCGTCAACTCCGCTTACTCCTCCTGCAGAGGTGGAGTACAGGCATCGATTCGGGGATCGATTTATCGCGTCTAGACGAAACACAATAAATCGATCCCCGATAGATCAATCACTACCCTCTGATCTGGTGGGTAGTGAAGACGTACCCATAGATAGCTGGGTTTCCAATGACCAGGAGAACTGCATGGTGACTTGCCTGCCTGGTGAGAAGGATGCAGATCTCTTGAGTCATCTAGATAGACTTATGTGTAGTGCTGGGGAGGAGCCGGTGGTCGTGGTAAATGTAGGTACCAATGACATAGGGAGGGACAGGAGAGAGGTCCTGGAGGCCAAAGTTAGGCTGCTAGGTAAGAGATTTAAGTTCTGGACCTCCATGATAGCATTTTCTGAAATGCTTCCAGTTTCACATGCAGGACCAGTTGGACTGACAGAACTGCAGGGTCTCAATGCGTGGATGAGATGACGGTGTAAGGAGGAAGCGTTTAGATTTATTAGGAACTGGGGAAACTTTTGGGAAAGAGGGAGCCTATACAGGAAAGATAGGCTCCACCTAAACCAAAACTGAACCAGATTGCTGGCACTTAAAATTAAAAAGGTCGTAGAGCAGTTTTTAAACTAAGGGCTGGGGGAAAGCTGACAGGTGCGGAGGAACACGTAGTTCCAACAGAGACATCCCTTAGGGGAGCGTCTACTCATGGAGATTCTCTATGTCCTAGTAATGAGCAGCGTATGTAAGATGATAAAATACAGGTAGGATCTGATGAGAAACTGTCAAATGAAAAAAGTCTCATGCAATTACATATGTAATGGGAGACAGATAAAAAATGACAGGTTCTTAAAGTGCTTATATACCAATGTTAGAAGTCTAAATAATAAGATGGATAACTAGAGTGCCTCATATTAAATGAGGATATTGATATAATAGGCATCACAGAAACTTGGTGGAATGAGGATACTCAATGGGAAACAGTAATACCAGGGCACAAAATATATCGGAAGGACAGGACAGAACAGGTCGTGCTGGTGTGGGAGTGGCACTATATGTGAAAGAAAGCATAGAATCAAATGATTCTAGTAGAATCTTAAATGAACCATACTGCACCATAGAATCTCTATGGATAGTAATTCCATACTCGATAAGAAGAATATAGCAATAGAGATAAAGAATATAGCAATAGGGATATATTACCAACCACCTGACCAAGATGGTGATAATGACTGTGAAATGCTCAGGGAGATTAGAGAGGCTATTAAAATAAAAAACTCAATAATAATGGGGGATTTCAACTATCCCCATATTGACTGGGTACGTCACCTCAGGACAGGATGCAGAGATAAAGTTTCTTGACACCTTAAATGACAGCTTCTTGGAGAAGCTATTCCTGGAACCCACAAGAGGAGAGGCAATATTTGATTTAGTCCTAAGTGGAGCACAGGATCAGATCCAAGAAGTGAATATAGCTGGACTGCTTGGTAATAGTGACCATAATATAATTAAATTTAACATCCCAGTGGTGGGGAAAACACCACAGCAGTCCAACACTGTATCATTTAATTTCAGAAAGGGGAACTACACAAAAAGGAGGAGGTTAGTAAAACAGAAATTAAAAGGTACAGCACCAAAAGTAAAATCTCTGCAAACTGCATGGAAATTTTTTAAAGACACCATAATAGAGGCTCAACTTAAATGTATACCCCAAACAACAAAATAAGAGAAGCAGTGAGAAGCAAAAAGGCATTCTTTAAAAAGTGGAAGTTAAATTCTAGAAAAGAGCATAAACTCTGGCAAATGAAGTGCAAAAATATAATTAGGAAGGCCAAAAAAGAATTTGAAGAACAGCTAGCCAAAGACTCAAAAAGTAATATCAAATTTTTTTAAGTACATCAGAAGCAAGAAGCCTGCTAAACAACCAGTGTGGCCACTGGACGATCAAGAGGCTAAAGGAGCACTCAAAGATGATAAGGCCATTGCAGAGAAACTAAATGAATTCTTTGCATCGTGGTTGAGGATGTGAGGGAGATTTCCAAACCTGAGCCATTCTTTTTAGGTGACAAATCTGAGGAACTGTCCCGATTGAGTGTCATTAGAGGAGGTTTTGGAACAAATTGATAAAATAAACAGAAATAAGTCACCAGGATCAGATGGTATTCACTCAAGAGTTCTGAAGGAACTGAAACGTGAAATTGCAGGACTACTAACTGTAGTCTATAACCTATCATTTAAATCAGCTTTTGTACCAAATGACTTTAGGATAGCTAATATGATGACAATTTTTAAAAAGGGCTCCAGAGGTGACCCCGGCAATTACAGGCCAGTAAGCCTGACTTCAGTACCGGGCAAACTGGTTGAAACTATAGTAAAGGACAAATTTGTCAGACACATAGATGACGAACAAAATTTGTTGGAGAATAGTCAACATGGTTTTAGTAAAGGGAAATCATGCCTCACCAATCTACTAGAATTCTTTGAAGGGGTCAACAAGCATGTGGACAAGGGGGATCCAGTGGATATAGTGTATTTAGATTTTCAGAAAGTGTTTGACAAGGTCCCTCACCAAAGGCTTTTAAGCAAAGTAAGCAGTCATGGGATAAGAGGGAGGGTCCTCTCATGGATTAGTTACTGGTTAAAAGATAGGAAACAAAGAATAGGAATAAATGTTCAGCTTTCACAATAGAGAGAGATAAATAGTGATGTCCCCCAGGGGTCTGTACTGGGACTAGTCCTATTCAACATATTCATAAATGATCTGGAAAAAAGGGTAAACAGTGAGGTGGCAAAATTCGTGTATGATACAAAACTACTCAAGATTGCAGTCTGCCTGGGACTTAACTAAGAGCTACAAAAGGATCTCTCAAAACTGGGTGACTGGGCAACAGAATGGCAGATTAAATTCAATGTTGATAAATGAAAAGTAATGCACATTAGAAAACATAATACCAACTATACATATAAAACAATGGGGTCTGAAATAGCTGTTACCACTCAAGAAAGAGATCTTGGAGTCATTGTGGATAGTTCTCTGAAAACATCTACTCAATATGCAGCGGCAGTCAAAAAAGAGAACAGAATGTTGGGAATCATTAAGAAAGAGATAGACAATAAGACAGAAAATATCATATTGCCTCTATATAAATCCATGGTACGCCCACAGCTTGAATACTGCGTGCAGATGTGGTCGCCCCATCTCAAAAAGATATATTGGAATTGGAAAAGGTTCAGAAAAGGGCAACAGAAATGATTCGGGGTATGGAACAGCTACCATATGAGGAGAGATTAATAAGACTGGGACTTTTCAGCTTGGAAAAAAGATGATTAAGAGGGGATATGACAGAGGTCTATAAAATCATGACGGGTGTGGAGAAAGTAAATAAGAAAGTGTTATTTACTCCTTCTCATAACACAAGAACCAGGGGTCACCAAATGAAATTAAGAGGCAGCAGGTTTAAAACAAACAAAAGGAAGTATTTTTTCACACAAAGCACAGTAAACCTGTGGAACTCCTTGCCATAGGATGTTGTGAAGGCCAAGACTATAACAAGGTTCAAAAAAGAACTAGATAAATTAATGGAGGATAGGTCTGTCAATGACTATTAATCAGGATGGGCAGGGATGGTGTCCCTAGTCTCTGTTTGCAAGAAGCTGGGAGTGGGCGACAGGGGATGGATCACTCGATGATTACCTGTTCTCTTCATTCCCTCTGGGGCACCTGGCATTGGCCAGTGTTGGAAGACATTATACTGGGCTAGATGGACCGTTGGTCTGACCCAGTATGGCCATTCTTACGTTATTATGTTCTTAAACAAAAAAGAAGTTACTTTTGCATTTAAATAACCTATTTATTTAAAGTAACCTTGAAGGCTTAGTATGTACTTTTGCTTTAATATAATTTAGCATGGGGAAGAAAGTTATATGGGTAATGAGAATGGTTAGATTTTTATCTGTTTTATTTCTATTTATTAGTGTAAATATTTGTATTATTGTATGTTTTGTAGATCAGCAGCCTGAGTTCAACTTTTGCATGCCATGAAGACAAGAGCATGCCAGCTATATTATCAAGGAAAAAGAGAGGAAAGGATATACCGGATTTCTGAACCCAAATATATCTTTTGTCTATTTCATTGACAGAGTTTATCTGTGCTGAGCCGAACTGATAACACAAATCTACCCCCCAACAAACTGCTTTAATAAAACAATGACGGTTTCCCATTCAGCTGACTATAAGCAGCTTATCTGATGCTAGACATTAATGATGATGCTGTGTTACATGGACTGTTCTGCTTATTTTTGCTGGGTTTGTATTTACTTAATTACAAATGGAAGTGTCATGCACTGAAGATGAAAGCTCCCACTGGAGCAGCACATGGCCTCATATTAGAATCATAGAATATCAGGAGGTCATCTAGTTCAACCCCCTGCTCAAAGCAGGACCAATCCCCAACTAAATCATACCAGCGAGGGCTTTGTCAAGCCTGACCTTAAAAACTTCTAAGGAAGGAGATTCCACCACCTCCCTAGGTAAAGGCATTCCAGTGTTTCACCACCCTCCTAGTGAAAAACTTTTCCCTAATATCCCACCTAAACCTCCCCCATTGCAACTTGAGACCATTAGTCCTTGTTCTGTCATCTGCTACCACTGAGAACAGTTTAGATCCATCCTCTTTGGAACCCCCTTTCAGGTAGTTGAAAGCAGCTATCATATCCCCCCTCATTCTTCTCTTCTGCAGACTGAACAATCCCAGTTCCCTCAGCCTCTCCTCATAAGTCATGTGTTCCAGTCCCCTAATTATTTTTGTTGCCCTCTGCTGGACGCTTTCCAATTTTTCCACATTCTTCTTGTAGTGTGGGGCCCCAAACTGGACACAGTACTCCAGATGAGGCCTCACCAATGTCAAATAGAGGGGAAAGAATACATCCCTTCATCTGCTGGCAATGCCCCTACATATACAGCCCAAAATGTTGTTAGCCTTCTTGGCAACAAGGGCACACTGTTGACTCATATCCAGCTTCCCTAGGTCCTTTTCTGCAGAACTGCTGCCTAGCCATTCGATCCCTGTTCTGTAGCAGTGCATGGGATTCTTCTGTCCTAAGTACAGGACTCTGCACTTGTCCTTGTTGAACCTCATCAGATATCTTTTGGCCCAATCCTCTAATTTGTCTAGGGCCTTCTGTATCCTATCCCTACCCTCCAGCGTATGTACCACTCCTCCCAGTTTAGTGTCATCTGCAAACTTGCTGAGGGTGCAATCCACGCCATCCTCCAGATCATTAATGAAGATATTGAACAAAACCGGTCCCAGGACCGACCCTTGGGGCACTCCGCTTGATACCGACTGCCAGCTAGACATGGAGCCACTGATCACTACCCGTTGAACCCAACGGTCTAGCCAGCTTTCTGTCCACCTTATAGTCCATTCATCCAGCCCATAC
Organism: Natator depressus; assembly: GCF_965152275.1. NCBI lineage: Eukaryota > Metazoa > Chordata > Testudines > Cheloniidae > Natator > Natator depressus. The sequence goes on along the minus strand of NC_134235.1, from coordinate 240,927,133 downwards.
TTCTTTAACTTGCTGTCAAGAATACTGTGGGAGACCGTATCAAAAGCTTTGCTAAAGTCAAGGAACAACACGTCCATTGCTTTCCCCTCATCCACAGAGCCAGTTATCTCGTCATAGAAGGCAATTAGATTAGTCAGGCATGACTTGCCCTTGGTGAATCCATGCTGACTGTTCCTGATCACTTTCCTCTCCTCTAAGTGCTTCAGAATTGATTCCTTGAGGACCTTCTCCATGATTTTTCCAGGGATTAAGATGAGGCTGACTGGCCTGTAGTTCCCCGGATCCACCTTCTTCCCTTTTTTAAAGATAGACACTACATTAGCCTTTTCACAGTCGTCCGGGACCTCCCCCGATCACCATGAGTTTTCAAAGATAATGGCTAATGGCTCTGCAATCACATCCGCCAACTCCTTTAGCACTCTAGGATGCAGCACATCCAGCCCCATGGACTTGTGCTCATCCAGCTTTTCTAAATAGTCCCAAACCGCTTCTTTCTCCACAGAGGGCTGGTCGCCTCCTCCCCATGCTGTGCTGCCCAGTGCAGTAGTCTGGGAGCTGACCTTGTTTGTGAAGACAGAGGCAAAAAAAGCGCTGAGTACATTAGCTTTTTCCACATCCTCTGTCACTAGGTTGCCTCCCTCATTCAGTAAGGGGCCCACACTTTCCTTGACTTTCTTCTTATTGCTAACATCATTGAAGAAACCCTTCTTGTTACTCTTAACATCTCTTGCTAGCTGCAATTCGAGGTGTGATTTGGCCATCCTGATTTCACTCCTGCATGCCCGAGCAATATTTTTATACCCCTCCCTGGTCATTTGTTCAATCTTCCACTCCTTGTAAGCTTCTTTTTTGTGTTTAAGATCAGCAAGGATTTCACTGTTAAGCCCAGCTGGTCACCTGCCATATTTACTATTCTTTCTACACATCGGGATGGTTTGTTCCTGTAACCTCAATAAGGATTCTTTAAAATACAGCCCAAAGCCTGCTGCCCTAGTTTCTAAGCACTGTTCTATTTCCAGGGCTTCTAGAATCAAAATGCAGCGGTGAGGAGTGTTCAGGGGAAGTGGGTTGAATGAGATGAATGGTCAGCTCTGGGACACTGGCGTCACATGCACTGGTGCTAGGGATAGCAAAGGGCATTTTCTTCACTCCCTTGTTCCTTTGGGGTATGTGGTGTGTTCTAAGCATTCTGTCAAGCCTCTTCTATTCTATTCAGGGTAGTAGCTGAGTACCTAGCTCCTCCGCACCCATGACACAAAGTTGACTAGGACCCAATTCATTCCCTCTGCAAGGAGAATAAAACATGGGGTGACTGGCAACTTTCAGCCTTTATGGTGAAAACATGGCCCCATTATGGTCCAGGGAAAAACTTCAACTGACTTCTGTAAGGTTAGGATATCATCTGGTGTTCCCAAGTCATCATTCTGGTGGAGGAGGGATTGCATAACAGTCAAAGGATGGCTTTCAAAGGCCATCGGATAGACGGGGGAGCACCTCACTCCTTAGGTTCCAGCTGCAAACCCTTCAAGGGAATGGAGGAAGTAAAGGGGTACTCCCCACACTCCTTGATTAAATGACTCCCTTTGGGAGGTGTGCTGTCCTGGGAACTTGGCCTGCAGCCATAGCCAGGCCCTCTGCTTCCAGTACCTTCCAACCGGGGGAGATAGTGCTGACAGCATCAAACTAGGCACTCAGGTACCATGGTAGAGGGTTTAGTATAAATAACTGGGGCAAAGAGGGGGGAACCGCAGACGGATGATCTCCCGCTGGTCCTGCCTCTCACCTCATGCTCTTACTGAACTCAAGGATCTGTAAGTGTGCTGTGGAAGCATCCACGGATTTCAAGCGGGGGAAAGAAGAGGGAAGGAATTGATACTACTTCATTACATTTCCTCCCCATTGCCTCTTGCATGTGGGGTTTCTGGCTCCTCCACATGCAGACTTTATCCTGCAGGGGTTGCAATTTCACAAGTGTGAGTTGAGCCTCAGGAGTCAGAGAACGGGGACTTTGCTCTAATGGAACATTTCTGACTTCTAGCCGTATGCACAAGCCCAGGTATTTGGTGACAATGTGACAGACCCCAGGGTTTAAACATGGATATTTCACTGAATCCCTCTTGACTGAGCTTCAGCCCCATGCTGAGGGCCAACGGAAGGCTCAATGTGCCAAACAAACCTATGCATAGACTTTGTGCTGGATCTCTATGAAAGGCTGAATTTCACCCGTTTGTGTATAACTTTAATTATGCTTGTGAACACATTATGTATATATATTATATACACATATATGCTTGTGAACTTTAATTATGCTTGAAAACAACCCCCCTGCTCCCATTGTTTCCCCCACTTGCAGCCATGCTTTGCACGCATTTTCTGATGCTCACTACTGCCAAAACGTTTTCGAAACAAAAGGTGTTGTTAGTTTAACCCAGAAGTGGTAGTAGAAGTTTTAAATGAGGACTGTCATTTGCTGCTTTTAAAAGAGAGGCTTAAAGAAACTCCGTAAGGGTTTTTTCCTCCCTGGCTCTCTGTGGAGAGGATCCCTACACTGTCGATTTTCACAGGTACAATTTATTTATAAGCAAAATCCAAGTCCTGGTTACACACGCAGCCAGCCGACAGATGCTTGTTAGTAAGGACATGCAGGTGAAAAGAAGGCTACTTGTTAAGAAGCAGATGCTTCCATACTCTTTTGCCAGATGCGTATCAAGCACCACCTGGAAGGAATTTAATCATTAGAGATTCCTTTAAAAATAGTAATGCTTTGTATTTAAAATGTTAATTTATAATGTTTTAAAGAGTAGGTAATAGATTAGAAAATACAATGGCCAATTTACTGTGGCTGGTATTGCCAGCGGCTACAATATTTGACTAGTTTTATACATTTGTAAAGTAAACAGCTACTGTCATCCTGAGATGATCAAAACAAACCCAGTTCATATTTGCTGGTAAATAAAATACATGGTTGATTCTAAGTAACAGAGATGGAGCTGAATTTTGGCTCTTTATGGAAAGTTAAGCTCTGGTTAATAGCTTCAGAAAGCACTGGGATTCTTTGTGTTAAAATTTTATCTCACCATAATGTGACATTTTAAACATCTCTGATGGGAATTATTCATAATGCCTGCATTTTACCTTACTGGGTACTCTTTTTAATGAGGCTATTTGTCCTTTCCCCAGTTTATTATAACTACAGAAGAAGGTTATTGTGATAGGGAATTTGCAAATCTCTAGGCATAGCACAATTCCAAACCATACAACCCATCTTGGAGAATTATACAACATAGAACATTTGATTTTAAATGGAATATTCTGTGTATGTAAAAGAAAGGATGCCCATTTTAGTACTGAAGGCAATTAAATCTGCTCTTTTTATTAAGGCATTTGAATTGCAATAAAATAATGCACTTTACTTATAGTGGATATTTTCTTGTCCTCTTAAAAAATATGATAGTCACATCCTTCGTATAAGAGTGATGTGAATCCATGTATTGTAACAGTAAAACACTAAAATGTCCAGGAACTGAATACATTTATAGTACGGAGACTCAGTTCCCAGAGAGCATAATTCAGTTCTGATTATTATATTAATGTGCCTCTTCCTGGATAATTAATAGACGGGATAACTTCAAATATATAATTACAAGTAGACCAAAGAGTTTCATTCTAATTTATTGATCTAGTACTTTATGAACGGAAAGTTCTTTCTAATAAAGAGAGAGAGCTTTTTGTTTTTGAGCCTCTCTCTCATTGTCTAATTGACACTTTGTAGACATTGTCATGGCCATTTATTATCTAGCTATGTCATATGTGCCCTGTGGAAGTGTTTAAAGTCACACAGCTTTTTTTTATTTTTATTTTCACTTCTTTAACAAGACATGGTAGCAGGGATGGCAGCTTGGGTGACCCCAGGCTCCCAACTCACAACAAATTTAACTGTAAAAGTCCTCTCTCTTTCCTCTTTGCCTTGGCCCTTCCAGATGACTGTCGCTTCCGAAATAACACCTCCTGTTTATTGCTTAAGAGATGTAGCTTTGGAAGTGCCCTTGCACTGTGCTACGGGGACACTCAGACCTTCAGGATGTAAAAGCAGAGAGAGGATGGAGGAAAAGGAAAAAGAAAAAAGGGCAGCCATGGTTTTATTTCTGGGCTCATCTTTTCTATATTGAGCTTTGCTAAATGCAAAGGAGAAATTGCTGCTCCACACTGAAGAAGATAGGGCCGTGTCTCTTCCAAGTCCCAGGATTCTGGGACTCAGTAAAGGACACATGTTTTGCTTGGTGTCTAGACTGGATACTTTTCATGGAAACGATCATCCCTAAGGGTTTTCCTGGAATTGCACCTCTGGACACGACTGATTGAAAGATACTTTCTTCGTAGGATCACAAGAAAGTAAAAGTCTTAGCAGGAGCCTGAGAACACTAACAGGGGCATCATCCACTGATGAAAGGTGAGGATGTAAAAATCTAAAGTTGCAAATGCTGAAGTGCTCATAAAGCTGATCCTACAGTGTTTCTGAGTTAGCTATGAAGAGCAGACATAGCTTCGGGCTCATTTTTTAGGTCTTTTTTTTTTTTTTAATGCTGCCACTATAAGAAACCTCAACTTGGCTGCAGGATAGAAGGCACACTTCATTAACCTACATACACAAAAACATATAACTTCCTCGCGAGATTCCCTGTTATGCCCCGATAGATGTATATGAATCTTTGCAAGTCTCCACAGCAAGAACAGAATGTGCCTACACTCAGATTTCTCCCAGATAAATCCAATGTACAAAGCAAGAACTTTGTGCTAATCTCCTGCTCAATATAAATCTGCTAGCAACAATGAACTATGAGCAAAAAGTAAAAGTCCCACAGAAGTGCTAAATTTATACAAGTTCACATAGTTTTACCTAGCTCCTGTTTTACAGTTTCACAGATAACCAAGCTTTGTTGTGTTTGTGGGTGTTTTCTCTAAACTGGGAGAAAAATAGATTTGACACATGTAAGCAGACATGATTAGAGAGAGAATAATTAACATTTTCTTCCTGAAGTTTGACAGTCTGACAAAATTCTGTTTGTGTTAAGATTTAGAAACATGTATCTTTTATATATATATTATGGAGAGTCCTGCATAATCACCATCTCTTAGGTGCAAAATACTCTTATGGGGTCAATCCGTCTCTTATTGAAGTCGCTTTCAAAATTCCCATTGACCTTAGTGGGAGAAGGATCTAATCATTATAGGGAATAATAGATGGGATGGACAATACATTAAGCTAATATCAGGAAGTTAGTTCATTAAACTTTTTAGACACATCACAAACTACAAGACATTTTTGTGTGGTTTGTGATGTTTTCAGAACGTTGAAATTAACTCTATCTGGATATTTACTGATGCTCATTTTTTGTGACTTTTAAACATAGATATCCAATTAGATAAAATGAAAGTCAAATCTGAACAATGATAATAAGAGATCAAGTTACTTTCTCTAAAATGAGAGGAGTCAGATTAAGAGGAGTGCTATTTTTCCAACATTTTGATTATTACATCATAAAAATTAAAAAATGACTAGACACCTGCTTAGCTAGAGGTCAATCCAAAATAATGGGTTGTGGAAGGACCACTGGTAAACCTTATGGGCAGCACCTTCAGTGCCTAGGCCAATCACACTGCCCACTTTCATGCTGCCCACAGGGTTTTGAATATCAGTAGTGAAACTTACCAGCGTCTATTATTGCCTGTGAAAGCTATTCAGTAGCAGCAGATACAGGCACTGCTTACCTGCAAACTCAAGAAGGCATCATAGCATCACCACACCCCCCTGCCTGCCCCCATTCCCCCATACATGTTTGGAAGGCTATCTAGAATAGGTCCTTTCACTCACCAGGCAAAGCTTCCCATTCACTGTCAGGGAGACTGAAACCTATGAAACGGTTCCTGACATGAAACCAGTGGTGGGCTGTAAAAGGAATCTAGAAATCCCTTTTACCAAACACAGTGCATAGCAGAGATGGATCCTAAGCAACACGCTTGATCCAAATATCCAGACCTGTGGGGAGAGTCAAAATATGAAACCAAATCTGGACACAAATTTTTTAAATGTGGCAAAACAGCAACCCAGATCTGAACATCTTCAAGTTTTGGTTTGTTCACATTTTGTGACTTGGGCTTATCTTGGTTACAGGAATTTGTGTATGAGAATTCCTTAATAAGCAGGAGATGCAAAAGTCAGAAGGGGATTCCATAAAGATAAAGACGTTTCATGCATTTGGGAGCTCTACTATTTTTAAACAAGAATCCAACCGTAGAGCTGTGTGAAACTATTAATTTTTGCTTCTTCGCAGCAAAACTGGCAACTTTTTCACCAGGTGAAAAGCCATTAATTTCACTGGCAGATTTTGTCCTGTTCATCCCCCTCACTAACCCCACAAAAATGGCAGAAAAATGGATTTTCTGCCTGTAATTAAAAAAAAGAGAGAGAGAGAGAGAGAAACAAAAGACAACAAAAAAATAAACTGGAAACCAAAAGGTTGGGTGGGAAAGAGTTTTGACCTTCCAAAATTTCATTACTCAATTGTTTTTGTGTGTGTGTGTGTGTGTGTCTGTGTATCTATATCTATGTATGTGTGATGTTCTTACAGCTTTACTTCAAAATATCAGTGAAAAGAAAAGTGGCAATATGAAGCTTAAGCAAATTCCACTTGTGGTTTCGAAGTTTCATGAAATCACTACAAATTGCTCAGCAGTATCCTAAGTGCTCATTTAAGTGGACACAAATGCATGCCTGTTTCAATTTACATGTGCACTACCAGATGTGTATATACAAATGCCTGATTTAGGCACAAAACCAGTGAAATGGATGTGTACTGAAGTGTGGGCAAATAGAGACGCACCTGCAAAGCAAATGCATATTTGCATACACATCGGACTGGTGAATATCAGGCTTCTGTGATTTCTAGCACTTGGTTTCATAAAAGCAGATTTTATGATCCAGGAAGGAAGCATCAACACAACAAGAGATGAAGGCAATAATTCAAGACTAATTTTGCCCTTAGCTCCAGGTACCTTTGGTTTTCTGGAAATTCTATAAAGTTTTTTTCTGAATTCTTAAATGCCCAGGTTGCTGAGTGACTGAACATTTAGACACCTTCTTTTAGAAAACAGATTTTCAGCTGAGATGATCTTGGAAAATGTGAAGGGCCATTAAAATGTTACCGTTGGAGGAGGGGATTAGTTTACATTTTAAAACTCCTAGCATTTTAAAATATAAAATGTTAAATGTAAATAAAAAAGCCCCCAGGTGCTTTTTAAATATGTACCAGCTGCTTTTCAATATATTAATACAGGCTTTGGGGCTTATCTCTTGTTGTTAGATTGGGCTCATATATGCAGTGTGTGCTTCCCTTTGTCTTTTTAATCTGGCTCTCCTGGTAGCACACATTTTTATAGCAAAAGAGAAAAATGCTGCCCTCATTAAATAACCAAAGTAAAATGTTTACAAAAGAAGGCATTGCTTCTTTTTAGGTCAGCCTGATGTGTTTTGGGTCTGATACCTTATACACACATCAAGTAGTGCACATGTAAAGTAACGCAGGCATGCATTTGTGCATATCTAAATGGATGCCTAGGATACTGCTGAAAATCAGGTCTCAAATGTGGGTGTGGCTAGTTGTAGTGGGTCGTGAGGAATGTATGCCAAGTTATTCCATATAGGAGTTACACTTCTAGAGGATCAGAATCCATGCATGGGATCTTTGTGTCTCAGACGATTTGGTGACAATTTGGCCATCACAATCCTATAAACTTTCTCTGCAAAAGAGGGCATTTCCCTATGGAAAAAGGATGCATCCAGCTATTTATGGTGTTACCTTCAAAATCTAGAAGATTTCAAAAGTAAGGGGTTTTCCCCCACTCTCCATATTTGTGTCCTGCATCATTTTTGTGTGCATGTATATTTTTAAAAAAACCCAAAACACACTGATCCAGATCCAGGATAATAAGTAATTTGGCAATGTGACTCTTAGATATTCTACATAAAATTCATATTAACACAGATTATTGGGAAAATCTTAAAGACATCCTGGAAAGTGGGTGTTCTCAGCCAAGCTTTTGTTTAATCTAATTAAGTGCTGCTCGTTCACAAAGTAGAAGTCTGACTATTGGGCTGACAAGGTAACATTTTAAAATGTGCCTAAATTACATAGAAGCCAAAGTCCTATTTCTGAATGTGATTTTTGGGTCAGATTTCAAACATGTATTTAGGTGCCTAACTTCCATTGAAATCAGTGGGAATTAGATACACAAATGCCTTTAAAAATCTGGACCTTAGTTTATTGAAAAATCAATAGGACTATGGCTCCTAAGTCACTTTTGAAAATAATATGCAGGCTCCTAATTCAGTTAGGCCTTGCAACACAGAGTGGAAGAGTGCCTAAACACCTATAAAAATCTGGGCCTTAGGCACTTTTGAAAATGCTTCCCACAATCTGCAGGGCTAGAAAGAAGTCACTGTTTTTTTCTTTTATACATTTGAAGCAAACGTAATAAAAAGCTGTACTGTGTCAGCCCCTCTTTATACACATGAGAAATACAACATAGGGCAGGGACAGTGGAATTTTCCCCACAGAGCTGTGCCACTGTGTCAGAGCCTTGACCTAGATGTTTGAGAAAGTAATTTGGTCTCCATTTTCATTTAATCCTTGGCCTTTCTGCTGAAACTGAACAACAATAGTGACGAGGTGTGACTAACTTTTTCACAAACATACCCTGGGTGTTGTTGCCTTCCACATTCATTTCAAAACTGCTTGTTCTCGAAGGGTCCAATAATAGATTTATTCCAGGCTAACACAAGTGCAGTTGATCACCTATCTAAATGTAAGGGGACTGTTGCCCCCTTACTAACATTCGGCAGGGGTATTTTAGTTGCTAGCTCCCAGTACTAAAAAGGGTGAAGGGTCGATGGGGAATCAGGACCCTGAGACTGACAGCCCCCAGGAACAATGGGGAGAGGCCAATGCTTCAGGTCAGCCTGAATGATGGGGCGGGCAGGCTAATCAGGGAGTCAGGAGGCCAGGGAGGTCCCGTCCTCCGTGTGAGCTGGATTTGCCTGGGTCAGTCAGAGTGGAGCCGAACTAACGAGAAAGCAGGGGCCTGAGCTGAGCTGGGGAGCAGAGCTGGGCCAGATCCAGAGAGAGCAGACCCTCTCCTGGGAGCAGAGCTGCAGCCCCAAAGCCAGAGGCACAGCCCAGAGAGAGCAGACTTGCCCTGGGAAGAAAGCTGCAGCAACCAGAGCCAGAGCGTCCAGAAAAGCAGCCCAGGAAGCAGACCTGTCCTGGGAGCAGAGCTGCAGCAACCAGAGCCAGAGGGGCCAAAGAAGCAGCCCAGGGAGCTGGAGGCAGAGTAGCAGCAGTGCTGAGACAGAGTGGTGTAGCTGGGGCTGGAGCAGTCTGGATCTGGGTGCGGTCAGCAGCTGGGGAGAGCGAGGGTGACCCTGGGCAGTGGGCCCAGCACAGGGAGACGCCTCAGCCAAGAGGCTCTGGTGGCCAGGCTTGGATCGTACCCCCGACAGGGTGGGGGCGACACTGGGAAGAAGGGTCCTACCACTTAGAGCCTGAGAGCGTGTGGCCACCAGCAGAGCAAGTGTCCAACCCACAGCATCCCTACAGCACAGCCAGGGCCTGAGAAGAAGGCCTGGGACTTACAAGGAACAGATTGTGAACTGCCCTGACGTTCCAGAGACACTGTTGTGATGTTCCCTGCCACAGAGCGGGGTGATGTGTTTCCTTTAACCTTTCCCATTTTTCCTTTTTCTTTTTAAAATTAATTGTTGATTAAATAACTTGCATTTGCTTTAACTTGTATGTAATGGTCAGTGGGTCAGAGAAGTGCCCAGTGCAGAGAGAGTACCCCGGAGTGGGGACACCCTAGCCCCTGTCCTAGGTGACCACAGCAGGGTTGGGGGTTGAGCTCCCCAGGAATCCTGGGCCCAGCCTTGTTGGGGTTACGAGGACTCTGCCAGACAGGAGAGTCCTCAAGAGCGGGTAGGCCACTGGGTAAAGGAAGTGGGAGCAAGGACTCAGATCCTTTCGCTAGGCCACTTCACCGGGGTAGTGCAGAAGCCAGGAAAGTTCCCCATATAGCGGGACTATTCCCCCGCTTACATAAACACACTCCAAAAGAATTTTCAAACCTAGTCAAGTTCCTATATCCAAATTTAGGCACCTACATTTTTCCGGCTGGATTTTAAAAGTGCTGAGGACCTACAGCTCCCAGTGGGCTTTGTGGCTGTTCTGCATTTCTTAAAATCAGACCACTTTTATGGCCTTCTCCAGCACTCACTTGAAAGATTCCCATTGACTTCACTGGGCTTTGGATCAGGGCCTTATTTAGATGCTTATCTATGGATTTAGCACAACTTGAGGCATCCAGGTTTGAAAATGTTGGCCTCTGAGCCAAATTCTGTCATGGTAAAAATGGGTGCAATTCCTTTGAAGTCACTCAAGTTGCACTCACTTATATAGTTGTTAAGTTTGGCCCTGCAAGAAAAAATAAATCAGTATTTTATTCAGAAATCTTCTATTGCTTTGAAAGTGTGATTCTGACACATAAGACCGATGTCTGTTTATTTGGTGTTTTCAACCTTTAAGGGACAATCATTGGTTGGCAGATGAAAACTGACATCCATTCTTGCTCCATTGCTCAGATTACAGCTAGAAAGAATTAGAAACTATTGTTGCAATTTTCTGTTTGGTAGTCCCCATCAGCATAACCACTGGTAGGAGGCGCTTTTGAGACTAGTCTCTATCGACAGGCACAAAAGGCATCATCACCTTACCTTCATGTGAGACTTAAACCCATTACTGAAACAGCATCCAGTGAAACTAATAAAACCAGACTATTAGCTGATCGGCTTTGTTCCTAAGGATGTGTGAAGCAAAAGGCAATATAAATAGTGTAAGCATTGTTGAGGCAACTCCAGCACCGCATGTTTATGAAAATAAAAATAAGTGTTTACGCTGGTGAACTGTAAGATTTTCTACTACTTCCTTTACTTCATCTGATACTTTTGAAAAGAACACATTAAGCTCACTGGAGGAATCTGGCTCTGACACAGCGCTGAGTTCCTTTTCATGAACTGAAAGCAATCTGTCTGACTGGGACATTGAGGACCAGTAATTTACTATCTCAGCTGTAATTTTAAATGCTCACCCACTGCAGGGATTGAAGCTTTCATTCTATAATTATAGAGGAATCAAAAGACTAGCACACTAATGTATTGCGCTACAATGCCAGCTATTTATAATAGTCACTTCTCAGCCAATATGTTTTTAATATGTCAGCATAATATGGCTGTCAGAAACAATTCTCCCCCCCCACTGCCGCCCCCACAGTCTCCCTATAATGGTCTGTGACTGGAAAATGAAAATATTTTTTAAAGCTTAGAGTTTTACAGGGGAAAAAAAGATGCTGTGAAATGTACTTACTGCTCACTAAGCATTAGCGTTGGTCCCTTTTTTATTGTAAAGGTAAGGGGCAACATCAGGATAGGCAACGTGCGTCAGCAGTAATGGACAATCGTGTAGTGTGGTAAGGCTAAGTATCAGGCTTTCTTAGTGTACTGTGGGCCCACTGAAGACGGTATGCCAAAGGAGAAGCTCTTTAGATCACTCAAGCAGCGCAGCTACCTAATTCAGAGCCACTGTTTGACGTGCTGTTTCTCTAATAAAATGATTTTGTTAGTTTTACAATAATCATTGAATGACTAATCTTGACCCATATAGCTGGGTTTATTCCACCATTTGGCCTTCTGCTAGCGCCAACCAGATTAGTCCATTCTATAGCTATTCATTGCACATACTTGTTTTGCAGTTAGGTCCTTTGCTGGTTACTGAATCACTCCTGAAAATACTACTTCCTTTCACCCCATTCTACATAGACTGCAAGCTTTGTGGGGCATGCAGTGTCTCTTACTACGTATTTGTATCGTGCCTAGCACAATGGGGGCCTTGCTGTCATTCGGGGCTTTTAGTTGCTACCATAATACAAATAAACAGTAATAACAATGGAAAACAGCTTGAAAATCCCCACAGTTAACCCCTTGAGAAGCTGGAGTGTCTGACTTTGAGAAATCCCGTTAATGAACACACTAGATCAAAATTCAGTTGATACAGGTTTTGCCAAAAGCTCTCTGCAATGCTTCCATGGTCTGGCTCCGACTGAGCCCAACCCTAATTCAACAGACAAAAGGTTTCACTGCTGTGCTCTGGTTCAGTGATCCGATGGCACCCCTTTAACTCGTTCCCTTGTATCGAAGATTGACTCAGCAGAGGATTTTCAGAGAGAACACCAACACAAAGAGACGGTTCTCTCGGGCAGACTGACAACATATCCTCACAGTCCATCATTCTTAAAGGGAAACACATACAGTTGCTACTTGTCCACAGTCTGCCAACAGACATTTATAGACTGAGCCATGGTTGTTGTCTGTGACTGTGTGTCCATATATTCCTGCCCTTGTTAGTGTACTGAGCTTGGACAAGGCACAAAGAAAGTCTCATCCCTTCCATTTAGCGTAACTGGACTGATTTCCCTGTCAGAATAGACATGCCAATGAACAATGCTTCATTGTTTAGCACTGACTATGCATTTGGTGCTGTATGGTAAACACGAGCATGGTCCCTATCCTAAAGAATTTACAATCAGGAACACACAGATAGATGGTACCAGCCTGTTGTTGGCTGATTGTTGTTATGCTCCACTGTTCCCTAGGCTGGTTGCAAAGTTAAGGAAATTATAGGGCTGAGTCTTGAGCACTGTTATATTCATTCTTTTTGCCCTGTTTGCTCATTCTGAGCTCTGCTGCTATTGACTGCCATGGAATTGTCTCCACATTGAGTGCCAACAGCCTGGCTACTTTTTGACACTCTAGGTCAACTTAATTGGTTTCTCATATACTAACTGTAGTATAGGTCACATGGGTTCCGACTAATGGTCCATATAACCCAGTATCCTGTCTTCCAAAAATGGCCGGTGTCAACTGCTTCGGAGAGAAGGAACAGAACATGGAAATTATCAAGTGATCCATCCCCTGTCATCCAGTCACAGCTTCTGGCAGTCAGAGGCTTAGGGACACCCAGAGCATGGGATTGCATTCCTAACCATCTTGGCTAATAGCCATTGATGGACTTATCCTCCATGAATGTAGCTAATTCTTTGTTGAACCCAGTTATACTTCTGGCCTTCACAACATGCCCTGGCAATGAGTTCCACCGGTACACTCTGCTGTGTGTGATGAAGTACTCCCTTATATTTTTTTAAACCTATTGCCTATTAATTTCATCTGTTGGCCCCTGGTTCTTGTGTTATGTGAAGGGGTAAATAACACTTCCTTATTCACTTTTTCCACACCATTCATGATTTTATAGACCTCTATCATATCCCCCCTTAGTCATCTCTTTTCTAAGCTGAACAGTCTCACTTATATTAATCTCTCCTCATATGGAAGCTTTTCCATACCCGTAATAATTTTTGTTATGTTCCTCTGCACTTTTCTCATTTCGAATATATCTTTTTCTTCGGGAGGAAGGAGGGAGAGAGCGGACGACCAGAACTGCATGCAGTATTCAAGGTCTGGGCATACCAGAGATTGACGTAGTGGTATTATGATATTTTCTGTTTTATTCTCTATCCCTTTTCTAATGGTTCCTAACATTTTGTTCGCTTTTTGACTGCTGCTGCACACAAAGCAGATGTTTTCAGTGAACTATCCACAATGATTGCAAGATCTCCTTCTTGAGTGGTAACAGCTAATTTAGACTTCAGCCATGATTACTATGTTAATGAGGCCAACCAACAACTCTCCGACACCACCTACTATAAAGAACTCAAAGCAGACCCTACATCACAATTTACCCAGGAATTTAAGGCTATCATGAAATCCTTCCTGATACAACTCCAAGAGAAACTCTGCAAACTCATCCCCCACAAACCCACACCCCACAGGGACCTTCTACATGCTTCCCAAGATACACTAACAAGGGAACCCAGGCAGACCCATCAGATGTGGCCAGACACTCTTACTGAAGGAATATCGGAACTCACAGAAACCATCCTCAAACCACTCAACACAAAAAGGGCCAGATTATTCCAGGACACAAATTACTTTCTCCCCAAAACTCCACAACATTAATAACCTCGCTCAGACCACCATCCTTAATCATTTTTGTTGCTCTTCTCTGGAGTCTCTCCAATTTGTCCACATCCTTCCTGAAATGTGGCACCCAGAACTGGACACAATACTCCAGTTGAGGCCTAATCAAGCAGAGTAGAGCAGAAGAATTACTTATCATATCTTGCTTACAACACTCCTGCTAATATATCCCAGAATGATGTTAGCTTATTTTGCAACAACGTTACACTGTTGACTCATATTTAACATGACCTATGAGGGAAGATTGAAAAAACTGGGTTTGTTTGGTCTGGAAAAGAGAAGACTGAGAGGGGACATGATAACCGTTTTCAAGTACGTAAAAGGTTTTTATAAGGAGAAGGAAGAAAAATTGTTTTTCTTAAACTCTGAGGATAGGACAGGAAGCTTTAGGCTTAAATTGCAGCAAGGGAGATTTAGGTTGGAGATTAGGAATAACTTAAAAAACACCCATCAGGGTGGTTAAGCACTGGGATAAATTGCCTAGGGAGGTTGTAGAATCTCCATCATTGGAGATTTTTAAGAGCAGGTTAGACAAACACCTGTCAGGAATGGTCTAGATAATTAGTCCTGCCATGAGGGCAGGGGACTGGACTAGATGACCTCTTGAGGTCCCTTCCAGTTCTATGATTCTATGCTAAACAATCTGTTCCACCTTTTATTAACAGAGACACTCAACGCAAGGCAGCTTACGTTGACCTAGCTCTGTAAGCATTTACACTAAAATGTTGCTCCACTGATGTAACTTGTGCGCTATGCTGACTTAACTCCACCTCTGTGAGAGGCGTAGAGCTTACTTCAACACAGCTGGGTTGACGCAGTGTCAGTGTAGACACTGCATTTCTCACATCAACTGTTGCTGGCTTTCAGAAAAGGAATGCCTCAGGTGTGGGAATCTCCCTCACATTCTGTGCAGCGAAGACCGATGCAAAGAATTCATTTAGCTTCTCTGCAATGGCCTTTTCTTCCTTGAGTGCCCCTTTAGTACCTGAATCATCCAGTTGCCCCAGTGATTTTTTGGTAGGCTTCCTGCTTCTTATGTACTTAAAAAAACTAACAGCAAAAAATTTGTGTCTTTTGCTAGGTGCTATTCAAATTCTTTTTTGGCCTGCTTAATTATCCTTTTATAATTGACTTGCAGAATTGATGATCCTTTCTATTTTCCTCAGTAGGATTTGACTTCAAATTTTCAAGGATGTCTTCTTGTCTCTAACAGCCTCATTTACTCCGTTGTTTAGCCATGGTGGAAATTTTGGTCCGCTTACTGTTTTGTTTTGTTTTTATTTGGGGCATACATTTAGTTTGAGCCTCTATTATCGTGTTATTAAAATTTTCCATGCAGCTTGCAGGCATTTCACTCTTGTGACTGTTCCTTTTAATTTCCATTTAACTAGCTTCCTCATTTTTGTATCATTACATTTTTTGAAGTTAATTGCTACCTTGGTGGGATTCTTTGGCATTTTCCTGCCTACAAGTCTGTTAAGTCTTTGGCATCATATCAGTGGAGATAAAGATTTTTAAAAACACTTTGTTTGTAATAACTTTCTCTGACTTTCTCTCCTGTTATCTGACCTCTGTTTCGAAAGAATAAGGATCAGAAAAGCCTCCAACAGTTCGAAGTTTCACTCAGGGTTTCACCTATAGAGTGAAGCAGTGATAACTTTAGCCCCTTCCCAGTCCATACATTCCAAGAGGCTTTAAGTACCATTTTATATTATCTAGTACATGGTCTCGAACTAAGGCAGGGGTGGCCAACCTGAGCCTGAGAAGGAGCCAGAATTTACCAATGTACCTTGCCAAAGAGCCACAGTAATACGTCAGCAGCCCCACGTCAGCTCCCCTCCCCCAGCTCCCAGTGCCTCCTACCCACTGGCAGCCCCACCAATCAGTGCTTTCCCCTTCCTCCCCCACCTGCTGATCACCTGTTTCGTGGATGCAGGAGGCTCTGGGGAGAGAGGGGGAAGAGCAAAGGAATGGCAGGCTCAGGGGAGGGGGCAGGAAGGGGTGGAGTGGGGGCAGGGCCTGTGGTAGAGCCAGGGGTTGAGCAGTGAGCACCCCCCAGCACACTGGAAAGTTGGCGCCTGTAGCTCCAGCCCTGGAGTCGGTGCCTATACAAGGAGCCGCATATTAACTTCTGAAGAGCCGCATGTGGCTCCGGAGCCACAGGTTGGCCACCCCTGAACTAAGGGGACAGAACATTCTTAATGCACGGCGCAGCTGAAATAACTAATACTGGTTTAGAACAGACAATACAAAGAGGCCTCACCTTTCAAAAGTGTCTTGGGATTAGGGGCCTGGTTCTCAGAGGAAGAGTGTTCACTACTTTCTGTAAATCAGGCTCCTTTAAGGTGGTACATGCTGGACACTCAAATATGCAGGCCCCCAAAAGCACTAGTCACTTTTGAGAACCTTGGCCTAATTCTACACAACAATATAGTTTAGGTCCCAGTCCTGCAAGCTGCTGTGTGTGGGCAAAGCTTCGTTTCTACACGTAGCAATTTGACTTTAATTAGGAGCCACATAGCCCACTCTGCTCTGGACAGGCTGACAAAATCCCTGGATTGCTCCTGCTCATAGGGTACGTGACATAGGAGGTGGATGTGGAAGTCTCTCACTGCGCTATGGCAGTAATGACTAAGTTTAATGCCCTATCAATAGTGTGTATCACACCCAGCGAGTGAACACTAACGTGGCTCCATCAAAATTGACAAAAAATGACCTAGTTGCCCATCAAAATCCAAGCCGCTGCTGTATAAATGGCACATACAAGTGGCTGGCTCTGATACATCATTTACTCCCACTAGTTATTGATGACCCTTCACAGCTCACTTTTGGCTCTGCTTCACTGCGATCATCCATTTATTGTGCAATGATGTCGCAGAGTCAGACCTATCTGTACTCTCTCTCTCTCTTCCTTTCACCGAGGTTTCCTGTTTCTAAAGGTGGACATTGTTTTAAGTTTAATTGCATCGTATCATATAGGCATTACCACTTAACCACACTGTACAGCTATTTACCTATAATTATGTCATCAAAAGGGTGTTTACAAATTAACACCACTGGAATAATGTATATAGGCATCATGAGCTACAGAACATAAATAACTTGGAGATGACAATAGGTTTTTGTTTCGTTATGGAATAGGGGGCTATTCATCAGAATGAAGGGAGTCAGCAATGTGGCATCTGGACTATTAACAATGCAGATACACATCAAGCCTATTATAGAATCTGACTTTCTCAGTTTATTTTGCCTTCCTATTTTTTAACACCCTATATTTCTTGTTTAACAAATTGTTCTCAATATGACGTATTCACAATAAGCCCATAAGCACAAACTGAAACACAATTTCCTGCTAGCTTCAGTAGAAATACATTAATCCACTGGATATTTCCCAGGACAATATTATCTCTCATGTGCAGGCTATATTTCTCTCATTTGGCTGGAAAGGGAGGGGGGAAAATAAAACCCTAGAAAATTTGTTTGAAAAGTGACGCAAGAAAGTCATAGGTAAACTGCCTCCTCCTCATGTGAAGACTTTATATTTTTCTCTATTTCACAATACATCATTATAGTTAAAAAATATCCTGAACACATCACAGTGGAATAAAAATAAAGAAAGGAAAGCAGGCAAGTTAGCCTGGTGCACTCCTGATTGCTTTGAAATGCCACCGTCTGTTACTGTCATGTAACACAGGGAAGGGGAAGGATACCTTCCTTATAGGGAGTGGAAGGATACCTCTAAACACAGACCAGAAGGCATGTATATTTTAAAGGCCTACTGCCATTTTTCACTCATGGACTTGCAAGGCCATATATGCTGTCACGCTATATAAAAGCATGGTATTAAATGATACCGAGTCTCTTATTAGTGGCAGTTGATTACTGACCTCCGATGAGCCACAAGGCTAAAACACTAACTTGTTCTTCGCTGTACTGTCAGCTTGTACTGAAAAATGCGTTGGTTTCAAATAAAATACAAAAATAAAACCTCTTCACAATCGGCGGTAGATTTTTTTTGAAAAAAGAACTCATTAACGTAAAAATGAGGCGGATTTTTTTTTTTGGTGGCAGGCAGTATCCCTGTCAATGGTATATGTTAGGCAGCTGGGAAAGCGCTGACCTTTGAGATTAAGGCAATGGACAGTGATCTGGCTGTGGACAGCAGACTTCATTTGGATAGAAATATGGACCTTCCCTCCCTGTCCACTCTCAGCGCCACCACTACCTTGCAGCATATGAAATGTTTTAGGTGCCTTGGCCGGGAGCAAAACAATTTTCTCTTTTTTTTTCTCCTCTGGAGAGCAATGTTCCTGGCGTGCCCAAGGCCACAGCGAATAGGGTGAGATCCATGATTTTCACAGGAGTGAGGGAAGCAGTAAGATTCAGCTGTACAGCCATGCACCAAATGGATATATCTTGTATAGATTTCTAGGGATATTCTGAGGAAGTGCAGCATGATTTGTCTTGTAGCAGCCACCTCTCTATATTTATGGATATTGTGGTGGAAAGGCAGAGAAAAAAACCATTGCAGCGGGATGGTGACAGGAAAAAGGGGGCAAGAGGCTGAAAATATTAGGATGGGAGTCTTATGAATGAACAGACTCTTGGGGATGGGTTCTGCTTCCAGTTAGGGAAGAAATGCAGCAAGAAGAGGCTCTCTCCCGCAATCCTTCAGCATGCCTGCTTTAGGCCCCAGCTGTGCTGAGGTGGCCAATGAAATAAGAGATGGGGAGAGCAGAATAGATAACTGAACTCTTCATGCCTACAAGAAGGTTTGGTTTCTTTTCACTGGGCCAGACAGGAGATCATTCATACATAGGCCCAGGCTGGGTGCAGTGTGGGGAGTCACAATACTGGAGCTACTCAGTATTCACACTCAGGAGGATACCACCATGCTCCCTTCTTTGTGCCCCCAGGCGGTGTGTGGGAGGGGTGGGGACGGGGTCTTGACTCCGAGACGGATTGTTCCTGGCCCACAAATGGCTACATCTGCACTTGGAGCTCAGGGTGCAATTCCGACACACTTGTACTAGTGTTCATTGACCTACCATGCTGAACACAGAAGTATCGCTACAGTAGCATGGGCATCGGTGAACAGCGGCATAGGGTGGCTGCCCAGAGTACACATCTGCCTGAACTCCATGGGTACGTATGACTGTGTGAGCTGGGATTCACGCCCCTAGCTCCAAGAGCAGATGTAGCCATACGTGGCCAGTGTCAATGTAGCCGGAGGACAGGGAGAGGGAGGAAGAGGAAGGCGAGGGGGGACAGAAAAAGTAGGAGAAGGAAAGCACCCTTTTGTCCCCTATGCCCCTAAGCATGATCCCTGGCTACTGATGAGTGCACTGATATTTTCAAACTTATCCTCCCAGGTATGTTATCTGAGTAGTAAATCCCTTATCCACTAGAGACTGAAATATCCCAAGTAAGTTATCTTGCCATTGATACAATGAAAAGTAAAAACCGCTCATTTCATAGAAGATCCACAGCTAGAAATATCAAAGCTGCGATATTTTTTTGTTTAAAAAAAAAAAAAGGTCAGAGCAGTCACTAAATATGGCTCTGATCCTGCAATGATTTCTGTGTGGATGGATCCCTGCACCAATGTGGATCCCCACTGACTGCGTGGGCACAGGGGTCTGCCCACACACGGGCACTTGCGGGACCAGGGCCTAAAGCAGGCGGAGACAAATACCTGGAAGCTAATGGTCTGATTTTCAGAAGTGCTGAGCCCTCTGACATCAGTAGGAGTTATGGGTGCTCAGCACCTCTGAAAATCAGGCCCCAAATTTGTAAGTCTTGATTTGGAATCACATCAGTCATGAATGCCCAGGGCTGGCAGGTAAAGAGGATCTGTCCTTGGACTAGGAAGAGCAGACCTTGGCAGTCCAGAGGGAAGGAAGAGTAAAACAGATGGAAGGAAATTAATTAAATAAAAATAGATTGGACCTTTTAAACAGTATTCTTTTTAATATTTATGATGCAAAAAAGCCTTGCAGTCCTCAGCCAGCTATGTATCCATGTCTACATTTGACCTTCACTGCATAAACTGAGCAGTGCATTTGGCCTGAAAGAAAGATTCTTCTGTCTTCTCATAGATGTTTTAAAAAAACAAAGACACTGCATTTTTAATCGCATTGTAAAATGATCCTCAACGATATGAAAATGGTAATATTTGGTCATAGCACATGACTGGATCAGGGTAGCCAATGATCTGTATCTGGGTTGCTACAGCGTGATATATTATAGTTCCCATAATTTGCTGCAGGCAGAAATCTTAATTAAGGCCTTTCCTAAAGAGTGACCTTCAGGGATTGCATTACAGAATTGGTGTAAAAATAGACAAATGCCCTAACAGCATTAGTAGAGCTGTGGAACAGTGTGAAATATATGTTTTCTCCCAAAGATTATTATTTGCTGCTAATATCCAGTGAGTTGCGGGGTACCTTCAGAAATCAATTAGTTTTAAAACATACAAAGGTAGATTTTTAGCACAATGGACAGGACTTAGACACACAGCTCCCATTAAAATTTTAATGGAAGATGCGCGTCCAATTTGAAGCGTTGAAAATATACTCCCTGCTGCTCTATTCATCAGTTTTATCCATGCCCACGTGTCTTCATTGTTTTGGGCTCTCTCTAATTATCTAGCCACATGTGGTGTCTGCCCCGCATTCATCAATAATCCTCATACACAGAACACAGTGGCATCTGGGCGTGTTTGGCCAGGCAAAAAAGGAATTTGTGAGTGAATTTAAAAATAATGAAAGTAAAGGGCTAATAGCCCTGGCTAGGGCCAGGCATAGTGTTGGCAGATGGTATTCAAGCATCTCCATTCAGCTTTGCCAATGCACCTCACTCCTCAACTGCAACACCCCACGATGTCAGACTTGGGCCTTTTTTCTCCCCTACCAGAAACTGCCAGTATGTTTGATGGATCTGTGATGTGAGTGCACAGGGAGGCCAAAAAATCTCATTTTTCCCTGGTGATCTGCACTGATGTCTACAGAAAGCAGAAAAGGGCACTGAGTCACTGCACTGCCTCGTCCTAAAGTGGCTCCTGGATGGTGCTTCACAGCGCAATTCCAACATAGGCCTCAGAGCTGTCTGATGAGGTTGACACTTCGAATGCTCTAAAACTCCTAGCTCATCATCCTCAGCTGAGCACTCTTTAGTACCAGGCCATGGGGCACTTACATACCAAGATAAGGAAAGACCATTTCAGTTACCACTATTAGATAAGCCACTTCCATTGTGAAGATTAAAAATACTTTTAAAATAACTTTTTAAAAGCTTTAGACATGAGTTCTCCCCACCTAACTCCACACTATTGTTTTTCTTCATGGACAGAGATGAACTGAAATAGCTGCCAGAGCCCTGAGAGAGCGCTGCTTATAGACAGCGCTTTTCTCTGCTTTTCTGACAAGCAGAAAAGCCTGGGCTTTTAAAAAGCTGAACCCTACTGTGAGAGCTACAAATCAGAGCCTCAGTTGGACTAAAGTGGCATGGTTTTACTAAAGTCAAGGGCATGCAGCCCATTTACATCAGCTAAGGATCTGACCTGAAGCTGTAGAGCAATATGGCATCAAGTCAGCAGGGTACTTAAACACTAACTTTAAGCATGTAAGTGCACATATGGTATTGGGCCCATTAAACTCAATGGGTGTTTTGTACATAGTATTTTGAATGCCTCTCTGTCCATAGCTCTAATTATAGTACTGCTTAGTATAGAAATTGCTTGTTGGAGTATACTTCCCTAATCCTCAGCGTTCAGGTGTCTGAAGTGGTTTGGTCTATCTCTGTGTTAACATCACACGGCATGCAATTTAACTCAGTCATGGAGGCAGCTGGTTAGTGGTTAGAGCAGGGGAACAAGATGATACCTGGTTTCTATTCCCAGCTCTTTCAGTGACCGACTGTGCGACCTTAGGGAAGTTACCTTGTCTCTCTGCAGCCCAGTTTCCCAATCTATAAAACAGGGTTAATATTGCTTCTCTCAAAGTGGTGGTGCAAGGCTTGGGTCGAACGGGTTGCCAAGAGCTTTAAGATGCTCACATGGAAGGTGCTATAGAATTGCAAAGCACTGATATTAGCATGCTTTCTTTCTGAGTCATCAGACCACGACCTATAGTCCAGTAAATGGCATGAGGGGAAGACCAAGCTCCAGGCATACCAGTTCACAACTGGGTATTACCCCTGCACCCATTCTTTCCTCTTTGCAGAGCTGCTGTTTTCATGTTAAGGGGAGAACACCAGTATGACCCCGTCATGTTACCAAATCAGCCACTCTCACCTGACCCAGAACTACTTCTGAGCCTCCCTATCTCTAGCATTCGATCACTTAAATCCTCTGGGGAAAAACAACAACAGCAACAACAAACAGGGGAGCTCACACATAGCCTTACACTTGTCTGTTGTGAGCATCATCCAGTATATGTAATGATCTGTATTGAATCGTTTGCCATGCTGGCATCAGAACGACTCAGCTTCACTCAGTGGTTCTCTCTCCAGAGCTATGACTCTGTTAATATAGTGGCACCAGCAGGAGCTGCTACAATTCAGAGTCTGGCAGAGATGTCCCTGCACCAACCATTAGCTTTTCAAGGATTTGTAGTTCGGATTTGATTTCTTTATTAGTGCTTGGATGTCTCTCGTTGCACAAACAATAGGTTATGAGTTCCTCAGCCACAGAAATCAGCTTGGGCCACAAGGCTGAAGGCTGGCATTGAATTTTATTGTTGAGAAAAAAAATATTTGGATGGCTCGTCCACTCAGAACCAATCTCAAAGGCTCACAATATTTAAAAACCCCACCTAACCGAAAAAATCCAGCCCCTTCTCTCTCAGTGATAAGAAACGTGGGGATTCAAAGGCTCCTTAGAAAGGAAGGATGGTCTTGTGGTTAAACCAGTGGACTGAGATTCAGAAGTGAGTTCTGGCTCTGCTGCAAACTCCCCAAGGACCTTCAGCACGTCCCTTAGGGTGACATTTTCTAAAATGCCAAAGTGATTTAAAAAGCATCAATCTCATTTTCAGAAGTGCCGAAGTCATTCTGGAGCCTAGGACCTAATGATTTTCAGTGAAACAGAGGCTCATAATTGCCTATGACAGTTCTGAAAATGAGTCTAGGCATCTTGAAATTGTTACCCCTTATTGCTCTGAGCCTCAGTTCTCCATGTGTAAAAGGGGGATAATAGTACTACTGCCTTTCTTCCAACCTTTGTCTGTCTTCTGTCTATTTAGATTGTAAACTCTATGGCCAGGGACAGTCACTTACTATATGTTTGTACAGTGCCTAGCACAATGGGGCCCCAATCCCAGGGCCTCAAGGTGCTTTCAGATACAAGTGAGAATGAGGACAGCTAACCAGCATTACCTGCATCACCTCAGGAGCAGAGCTCACCTCACGATTGAAGGCAGGAATGACTCCTGGGGACAGTCTAATTTTAGAGGTTTTTCTCTCCATGTCTTGTGCCTGTGAAGCAGAATAGAGACGCTGGAGGCTCCCCATGGCTAACACCAGCACACATTGTTCTGGAGTCAAAACTTCAAGTGTCCTATTGGACCATCTGTCTGTCTTTCACAGTGTGAAAGGAATTGCTCATCCATCCGTCTATCCTGCATGGAGCTAGTGAGCAGAAAAATAAAATTTCTGTCTTCTGGATGCCATTGTGCACTCCATTAATTAGAGCGAGATGAGGGGAGGTGAGTAGCAGGTTATTTTTTGTAGCTGCCTATCTCTAGAGTATGAAACAGTATATTTATTATTATAGACCATCTTCAGATTAGGCTTCAAAAGGGATACAGGATGAGATTTAATTTGGATTTTAATTATAGTTTTACTTCAAATGTCTGTTTTTCCCCCAGTACAAGCAAACCTGAGATCAAGAAAACCATATAAAAATGGCAAGCATGTGTCTCTTGGTGGTGCTCAGCGTTGTGAGTATTTAATCTGGTACCTTTGATGGAAATAGCATTCTAATTCCTACAGCCTGTTTACTTTGAAATGAACAAATATTTACTGCACGCTACATGTTTAAAGGATACAATTATTAGTGCACCTTTGTTTGTTTACCAATGACACAGTAATAATATTATGAGCTGCTGAATTGTAAGTGAAAATAACCCTTTGTTCTCATTTTTCTTATCGGCAGACTCTAACAGCACTCAAGGGGACAATAACCTATGAAATGGATTAAGAGCCTGTTAAATGCTCTTTTCAGTTTGACAGATCACCAAACCCTAGCTTACCCTTAAGCTCTATTTCCTTTTAAATATGGCAAATTTACTGTAGCCATGTGACAACAGTAATGTGCAATTTTAGAGTGATTAAATAATGACACAAACACTTTGTTATTAGCTTTATAAACTTATCTGTGTTCTCTCCTAAGTGAGAAATATTGTGCACTATCGAAGATGCCAAAAGGTATGGGTCTAGTTTACAGAGATTGTCCCTTTCTTGCCAGTATAGACCTTAAACAAAACATGTGCTATCATTTTTCTGCATGGGTAGCTGTGTTCATCCATCATTTTATCATCAGTGGATTCTGATTAGCAGTAAAATAATTGTTTCATTTTTGCCATCTTACATCTTATGGCTGGTCTGGACAATTGCTCTTCTGAACAAGTGTTAGAAATGGACAATCTGAATTCAGTGGATCCTGTCTGCAGGACTGCATTGTGAAATTGCATTTGCAAAGTTATGAGCTGCAATGTATGTTTGAAACATGATTACCAGCCGGACAGTGACCATTAGAAGGATGAAGCCTGTGGTCAAGCCTTAATACACTAACCTGTCATTCTCTGATGTGACATGACCAAGGGCCAACTCATACCCCCGAACAGAAAAACCCATGGACAGAGGGGGCAGAGGAGTCAGCAAACTTGACCTACAGGAGTTTCCCAACGATTGTGATTTCAGGATGGGGGCTTTTGTTGGGAGAATGGGATAGGAAGAAGGGATAGAACACAGCTTCTCAACTCCACAAAGCCTAGGAAAGTATGAGAAAAGGAAGCCCTAGTTCCACGGAGACAGAGGCAGTAATGCGGGGGGTAGGAAGGAGGGGCAGAGAGGTGGGGGACTCTCCATGCTGCTCTGCTGGCTCCACTCCCAACTGGCCCCAGAGGGAGATACAATACCAATGGTTGTGTCCTCCCAAAGTTGTGTAACCCAGCAGGAATTAATGGTGCCTGACATACTGTTAAATCCCAATGTGGTTTCCAAATGGAAATATGGGGAGCAGCAGGCGACAGTGCTATGCACAGCAGCTGGTCCCCTGCTCCACATCCAGCAACCACCAGCCTCGCTCCCAGATTTCATAAATCCAGATTCGGTCAGGGTATAGTGGAGGGTTCTGAAAAAAACCATACAAAAATTCATATTTTTATTTATGTATGTTTTGAACTAGAAAAACAATTGGTCCACATTTTTGGACAAACCGAAAAAATGCGGACCAGCTTTAGAACTGATTGACAATACAAAAAGAAGCCAATTTATTTTCAAGACTTTTCTTGTTGAAAATACAAATTTCACAGAAAAAACAGAAGTGGAAAATTGCAACCAGTTCTAGTTTGGAGGAACAGTTCCCTTAGAATCAGCACTCCCCCTGCTTTGGACAGGTACGGCCCATTGCCCATCCACTCATGGTAGCAGAAAGGATAGTTGGGGCCCAACAAAACACACTGTAAGAAATAATGTCCCTTCCTCCCCGCATGTTAGAAGGCTGTGTGTGGTGGAAACTCCTACCTTTTTGCTAGCTTATTCCAAACTCCTACAAACTTTGAGGAAGTAGGAATTCTAGTAGCACAGACAGAACCCCAGTGTCACTGAAAAGAATAATGAATGGGAGGATTATATAAACCCAAGGGGCTTAAAGGAACTCTCTCCCCATCAGTATCAGTCTTTTCTTCCCCACCAGCCTCGGCCCCTTAGTCCCAGGCACCTTCTTCAAGTGCTTTGACCATGATAGTTGAACTCTTCTATTAGAATTCTAGACTTATTTTAGAAAATTTGGGGTTATGCTATTTAACAAAATAGTTTTAAAAGATCCAAAAAACTCAACTTTGTATTCCTCCTGGCTTCCCACTGAGCTGTGATACTCCTCCCGCACACACACTTTTTGTTCTCCTCTCCCTTTATCTCCACATTTATATTCAACAAAGTATGTGATATGATTTTTATCATGTATGTTGAAGATTCTCTGATACACTTTTCCAGAGTTAACTCTTAACATGATGCACTAAAGAAATAAACACAAGGCTTTAAAATCTGTATATTAGCTATACTGCTACTTCAAGCCACCTTTAAAATGTAAAAGAAATTGAGAAGGAAGGAGAGAGAGTTCCAAATCCACGCCCCAGCCCTCTACTGGATGGGAGTAGATGTGAAACTAACCACATCAGTTATGTGAAGCTAAATTAACTGATGATTGTAAAGCATAGTGCGAACTTCAGTTAGAAGGCAGTATACAAATGCAAAAAGTTTTATCATAAGCAACTAAGTCCTGGTATCTGAAAGACGGAAAGTGATTTTTGTTTGTAACACTCATCAGCCTTCTTCATTCACTCACTGGAGGGAGGACTTGGAGTCGATTCTATGGGGAAGGTGCTTTAGGCCTGCTTTGGAGCCATGTTTTTTCTGGTTTTGTTTACCATCCCACAAGAAGTGATGTTGGTCGAACTTATTTTTGAGGGGTGGCCCCTCATAATTAGTGTTTCTTGCCAATACAAATGAAGGATTTGGTCTGCACCAGCAAAATGAATGAATGAGTTTTAACCAGCTACCAGAATCTACCTATGAATCCATCCATCCAAGTAACTGAATGTACCTCATCTCCCCCAAAATGAACTTCGGGCAAAATGTATTAGTAGTGCCAGTGTATTTACATTAAAAGAATAATCATCTTTTCCCTAAATTTGTCATCTGGAAAATATATTTATTCTTTTAATGTAAACACATTGGCAGGAATAAGACTGAATTATTTTAAGTAGCATGCATTTACATT
Source organism: Natator depressus (assembly GCF_965152275.1). Lineage (NCBI taxonomy): Eukaryota > Metazoa > Chordata > Testudines > Cheloniidae > Natator > Natator depressus. Next base: position 240,899,933 of record NC_134235.1, on the reverse strand, counting down.
TAAATAGTTAGAAAATTAGCACAGAAAAACCTGCATTTATTCCTTGTGGCCATTTATTGCTCTTCAAAAGAGAAAGAAAGCTATAGCCTGAAAAATATGACTGCACTGCAACCCATGCAAACAAACAGACAAGTATAATAGAGGAATAAAATACAATAAAAATTATCTAAGAAAAGCAGCTCAGTGAGTTCTATGAGAAGAAAAAGCACTCCTGTTTTATAAGCACTTCTCAAAACTACATTTCCTATCCATTTTGAAATCATTGTCAGAGAATTGTCCTGGTTCTTAACATTTTTGAAAAGCATAAGTATGGTAGCATCAATGTAGATTGTCATTAGAACGGAAACAGGATGACAGTAATTTTAAGCTTCCGTTAAAGGTCAAAAGAGCTGATCTAAAGCCATCTGGAGTCAACAAAGGGACCCCCTTCTTCACTTGAGTGCCCTCACCAGTCAGCTAGATTGCATGATCAAACACACAGAAAAGATGGTGGAGGTAAGGTACTCCCCTGAAGGTATCAACTGTTTGTCAGATGTTTAGAAATTGGCTTAATGGATGGGTTACCCAAAGAACAGACATTTAATAGAAAATCCCAATAGCGACAAGTTCACAACTTCAATTCCTGTGGAAAGCCAAGATTTTCTTGTTTATGAGACAGATGGGAACACTGTAATGTTGACAATGTAAGTTGCCTCAGAGCAGATCTCTCCGTACTGTAACCATTGTTACAGAGGCATATGGTGGGTTGATGCAAGCTGGTTATCCTGAACCCAGCACTTTGATACTCCAGTGATGGGTACCTTAGAATCCATACCTTTGATACTTTCCCTCTTTACAGGGGACACTTTGTTTCTAGGATACTCTCCATACAATAAACAGTGTGTATATTTTTATGAATATTGATGTACTTCTGGACATCAACATTTTTAGAAGGAAACTTGATCTATGTCGAACAACAAAGGAAATAAAATGCCGAACTGGAAGGGGAGCTTTTATAAAACTTTGTTTTTCCGTGAGCCCCCATAAGCTGAAAACAAACTGAGCAACACTAATTTAGCCTTAATATTAGACCCAATCTACAGATGCTAAAAAAGTCATTTGTTGTTAAAAATCTATGCCCACTTAGAGGCTTCAAAGTTATCACAGCATTGTAGGCCATGGCAGTACTGGGATAGAACTCAGATCCTCCTCCTCTAAAAGCCTAGGACCTTACTACATGAGCTAAGGCAAGCCTCTAACAGTAGAAGGTCTATGACACACAGCTGAGCAGTTCTAACTACAAAGGTGAACACTTCAAATAGAACAACTAGCCTCTAGCAACTATTATTCAATCTTGGAGAATGACAGGAGTCCTCAGGAAACTGCAAATGTTGCACTGGGCATTGGCCATGCAACAGCTGTTCTGTGCTTTATAGCTAGTGCACTGGTGTAATGTGCTTGTGTTGGCCAACTCTACCTAAAAGACAACCTGCATTGTGCATTTACCTAAAGCTTCCAAGTGGCCATCAAGGGCAAATGCTTGACAGAATGCATTGCTGTAATCTAGCTTGGAGGTGACAAAAGCTATCCTAACTGTGGGAACACGCACATCTTGAAAGAAAATTCTGCAACCTCTCAGCCAGCCTTTGAGGAAAATAGTCCCTAATATTGTGCATCCTTGCAATGACCTACCTTGTGGATGCTAATTTCTCTCCCCATGACGGGAAAGTAAAGGCCCAGCACCTCTAGCTGACAGATGACCTTTAGCTGACAAAAGCTATGGTAAGTTTATTTCTGAGCTGAGGAAAACAAAACTAGGCTTATGATTTGTAAAGGCCACAAACATACTGTCCTGGGGACTTTTAGTGAGGGGTCGTTTTACTAACGTACTGTAGCAAAAGCCAGTCTTGTAATACTCTCAGAAAAACAGAGAAATAAATTGGTGTCATTTCAGTGGATTAGCACTGCCACATCAGCTATGGCAGCTTTCCACTGTGTCATCAACTTTGCTGCTGCCATTCCCATTCCCCATTGCATTGCAACTGTTACAGGCAAAACGTAACAACAAACAACAAAATCAAAGACAATGCAAGATTGTTTATAATGGATCTTGAATAATGAGGGGGGAAATGCTGATTCGAAAACACACAAGGGGAAGGACGATCTGTCAGTGAACATTGCTGCCAGCATCTAGGCTTCTTTGTGTAGCATCAACACCATATGGTGCTGCAATAATGTCCCTTAAACACACTGATGTCTTTATTTGCACTGAAGCAGATTACAGGTGGATCCCAACTATTGTATTTTCTGAAATACAATGATGTAGCTTAACTGAAATCAAAGCAGTTATGCCAGATAACCCCTGATGAGGATCTAGCGCATGGTTTTTGATGTGAGGCACATGGTCTCATGACTAACGCCTATGACTAGCACGTTTTAGCCCTGATTCTCCCAAAGACTCATTTGGTAAGTTACTTAAGGCTTGATTTTCAAAAGGTGCTATTGACTTAACTAGGCACTCCAGGTGCTCAGGAGCTCTAACAATCAGATACCAAAGCCCTCGAAATTGCAGTTCCTCCATTTATAATGGAAATAGTAATACTTATCCATCTTTTAAAAAACACTTACGATCCTTGAATAAGAGGCACTAAAGATATGCACAGTATTATTATTATTACTACACAACGTCAGATGGTGAGAGAAAGATTGAAAAATCAGATGTGACTACTTTTTTTGTTTAAATTCTCCAAGTTTTTTTTGAAATTCCATTTCACCAAATATACAACCCAGAACTGTAAAGAGGCAAGAAAAGTTTGATCGAGAGGAAAAAAAAAAAAAGCTTCATGGGGACAGAATCCCAGGCCTTTGCATTCTGAAATGAGCTAAAATATGCAACAGTCTATTATGTAATCTTATCCTTAGGTGTAGAATAAAGAGTTCAATAGATTCATGGATTCCAAAGACAGAAGGGACCATTGTGATCATCTACTCTGACCTCCTGTATAACACAGGTTATAGAACACCCCCAAAATAATCTCTCTTTTAGAAAAACATCCACCCTTGATTAAAAATGGTCACTGATGGAGAATCCACCATGATTCTTGGTAAGTTGTTCCAATGGTCAATTGTTCTCACTGTTAAAAATGTATGCCTCATTTCCAGTCTGAATTTGTGTATGTTCAACTTCCAGCCATTAAATCGTGTTATGCCTTTCTGTGATAGACTGAAGTCCATTATCACATATTTTTTCTCCATGTAGATTCTTTTAGACTGTAATGTAGTTGGGGATTGGTCCTGCTTTGAGCAGAGGGTTGGACTAGATGACCTCCTGAGGTCCCTTCCAACCCTTATAGTCTATGATTCTATGAATGCAGTGATGGGCAACCTGTGGCCTATCAGGGTAAGCTGATTGTGGGTCATGAGACATTTTGCCAATGTTGACCATCCACAGGCACGGCCCCCTATAGCTCCCAGTGGCCGCAGTTCACTGTTTACAGCCAATGGGAGCTGCGGGAAGTGGCGGCCAGTATGTCCCTGCAGCCTGCCGCTTCCCACAGCTCCCATTGGCCAGGAATGGTGAAATGCGTCCACTGGGAGCTGCCGGGGGCCATGCCTGCAGATGGTCAAAATCAGCAAAGTGACTTGTACCTCACAATCGTCTTACCCTGATGGGCTGCATGCAGCCTGCAGGTTGCCCACCACTGCTGTAATCTAAATAAGGCCTGATCCAACAAAATGTCAGGGCTTCTAAAAGACAATCATGCTTCCCTCTTGACCTTCCTCCTCAGATGTTCAAAATTAACTCTCCATCCCAGTTCCTCTCCCGTCAGAGTCTTCATCTCTATCCGCTGATTCTCATTGGTTTTCGTTATCTCCCCTTTCTTGTCCCTAGAGGACACACCCTTGTTTTTTCACTCACTGAAAAGTCAGGTCCACACATTTTCCAAGGAACCTGTTTCTGCTTGGACTGTCAGAGACATAAGGATGTTAAGTGACTTTTCCAAAGCCAAACACAAAACATACATAGTGGCTCATCCTGAATTACAAACAGGACTGGGATTTTCAGAGAGTCCTGAAGGTGCCCCATCATCCATATCCACTGAGATTATTTTGGAGTTGGGCATCTAATTCCTTTAGGTTCTTTTGAAAACCCCAGTTTAGACATTTTCTAGCTTTCCATTGTGTCAGCTACTAGATCTGAGCGTCACTTTGGATTAAAGAGAGAACTGTAGAACATTACTGAGCTCTCTCTCTAATTTCTGGTCACCTTCTTCTGGGAAATGGGAGGAGTGAGGAATTTAATGCCTGATTTGTTGACTTGGAGTCTTAAATAGAATTCCTGATTTGCCTTTATCCATCCCTTGCTGCTTTCTTTGGGCTGAACAAGTTCCAGCGAAATGATTCATTTATTTTCTGGTTCCAATACTGCTTAAAAAAATAATCTGAAAATCGTTCAGTATTGGGAAAGCCAGTGCTTTCTGCAACTTAGATCAGTTCTAAATCTAATGTTTAAGTCACATTGACCTTTCTCTGCAAAACAATAAGAAGTGTATAAATAGGTAGGGTGGTTAAAAAGGGATCTTTGCAGTAGAAACCTAAAACCACAGACAGGTAAGGATCTGAATTCCAGCACCTGAAAAAAGTAGAACCAATATTATTGTCAGGCAGACACTAAATGAAGCTTTTGCATTCATTGTGAAAAGTTGTCTTTGATTGTGACACTTGTCTGAGCTAGCAAACCTCTCCTTGTAAAGGGTGAAATGCTTTTACACAGTGCCACACTTTTCTATAGCAGTGGAAGTGTTAAAGCAGAAGCCTCATGGAAGCTTGGGGGAAATTTATATTTAGAAACACATCTCTTTCTCTACCCTTGCTCTTTAGTAGGATGTCTGAACCAAACTCTCCCCTACTCCAGATATTGTTACTAAGGTGGAGTTTCCTTTAATTTTTCCCAGCATGGATTGAGTTTGTGCCTCGCTCCCACAGAATCTCTCTGTATATTTATTATGCACCCATTATAGGGGTAACTGGTCACTAACCAGTGTATCAAAACATTTAAGCAGCCAGAGGTAGTGCTTTCTCCTCCTAAAGATCCTTTTGATGGCTATTTGAATTTTGTTTGTTTTCCACTACCCTCCTTTACTCATGTCTTCTTCTTTCCTCCTCCCCACACAGAGTTATTCTTGGAAGTGTTATTACAGGAAAGGTGGTTGAAAAACATGGCTTTTTGCAGTGTTTCATGTGGGACACTGCAAACTCTTTGGTCAGTCCAAAGCACCCATACTTGGGCCAGCCATTGATAAGGCCCTGTCTCCATCTACTTGAATCTTGGTCTTGCAACTGCTAACACTGTTATCCCTGGTGACAGAGATGGGAGTCTCTGCAGTAACCAAGGCCCAGTCTATTGAGAGTCCGAAAGATCAGGATGTTAACCCAGAGGATGTAAACCTAGACGTAGTTGCAAACAGGGAGCTACGGATGGCATGTGATGCACTAGGTTGATATGGTCTTATTATTCTGTGTGCCTGAGGTGATGACCCACCATGTATTAGACCATTGGGAGCTTTTTTTCATCATGTTTTTTCTAATATACAGGTTTGGTGTTGTGCCATAATTGAGCCTAGAAGTAACAAATATATGTCTTGCTGACCCTCAGATGAGAGGAAGAAGTATTGTCTCCTGGTTGGTCAGCCAAAGATGGCAGCAGGCATTTTTGGCTACTGACACCATTTTGGTATCCAGGAGCAGCAAAGCATCCAGGAACCCTTTGAATCCCAAACCATCTTAATGTTCAGACAGCAGATGCCTCACCTTGAGGGAGATGTTTTGGTCTTGACGGTTTCTTCAGAGCATTTTTCCCCCCATCAGCATCACCACTGTCTGGTTTGGGTTTAATTTCTTCCAGGAGCTTTTTATAGTCTGGCGCAGAGATTGCTGGACAATGATTTTGAGATGAGCACGATGTAGAGCTAAGTGCCATTTACATACCACTGACAATGAGGATGGGAGTTCCATGTTCTAAACAATGCATCCTGAGTTGCGTTTGGATCTCAGGAGGACCTGCTGGAGGCAAGAGGCTTCCAAGCAGAGAGCAAGAAGAAAGGGACTTTTGTCTCTCTGTTTATGCCACTGTGGATTGTGACTTCAGGTGGGGTATCAGTGGCATGAAAGGATGAACTCAAAAACATCCCAAGATTTTGTTTTGACTGCATCAGTCCTGAAGAAAACAAGGCACAATTCAACATGGTCTTATGGATACAGTGCAAGACTGAGCATCAGGAGACCTTGGTTCTGTTCTTGGCTTTGCCTCTGCTCTATTATATGACCTTGGACAGGTCGCTTCTCCTCTTTGTGACTCTGTTTCCCTTCCCACCCTGTGTGTGTCTTGTCTCTTTAGAGTGGAAGCTCTTTGGGAGAAAGACTGTGTCTGGATGGTGCCTGGCACAATGGAGCCCTGGATCTTGGTTGTGGACTTTCAGCCATACTGTAATACAAATACTATTAATAAATATGAGAAATACAGGTGACTGTGTGATCTAGAAGACCAGTCTGCAAGCAGAATGTGTTCAAGTCTCCTGAAAGGAGCGAGTGGAACTCGATAATTCTATCCTGTTTCACACATTTATTTTTCACCATTCATTAGCAGACCAATGTGCTTTTGTGACTAACAGTAACAGTACATAGAACTAAAATGCCACTGCACAGATAGAATGATCAATCTCTTTGACTTCACCGGTAAACATGTTTCATCAGGGGGTCACTAATATGCTTTTATTGCCTCACTGTCAGAGATGATGCCATTACCAAGCCTGATAAAGTATTCTATAGAGGATTCCTTTTAATTTTATTTTTTATGCGATCATGAGAGACCGTAACCGATAAATTTAGTTCAATGCTTTCTCACTATTAACTAATTCTGAGTAAATCCACTGAGGCTTCCTGGGTACAAACACTTCAAAGAATTTTAACAGGATATTGAAGTGATATTCACCCTGGGACAGAGGTTTAAGTACTGAGCTGCTACTGTTTTCTTTGCCATTAGAGCCACAACACTGCTAAATGTCATTTAGTCAAAACACTGTACTCTGAAGGATTTCTAGCACTAGATGACTATTTGCCTTTAATAAATTTATTGCATCATGGTGGAAATGTTAGATTATTTCTGGGGAGTTTGGGGAAAAGTGAATCATACCAAGCTTATTGTTACTCAGTCTCATATCAGGGGCCTGCTCCTTTTCCCACTGAAGTCAATGAAAGTTTCTCTATTGACGTCTGTGGGGGCAGGATCAAGCTCTAGATCTCTGCAGTCTTTGAAGTGCTCAAATCCAAATTAAACTCAAGAGGTTTTCAGCTGTAGCAGCTGAAAAAGGGAAAAGAGAAGTGAAATAAAGGCCTTTAGGTGGAGGGTTTTTTTTCTGGGCTGCTTTCACATATGATACGGCACCCTAAAAATTCATGCACATGATGTGAAACCATGGAAACAACTGGATGCCGCAGGGTTTATGAACTACTTTTGTTAAGGTTTGGACTTTGGGAATTTGTGGTTTTTTTCCTCTCCCAGTTTAAATGATTCCCCGCCCCCTTCCCCCCCCCCCGAAACCTGTAATATGTTGAACTTGTTAAAGCTGATTTTAGAGGCCACAGACTAAATTTAATTTGTAGTGTTTCTTTTCATCTTAAATGTATGACTGGCTTGGTTTTAGAAACAAATCCTCAGCTGTATTGTAAATCAGCTCAGCTTCAGTGGAGCTATGTCAGTTTGCACCAACTGCGGTTCCAGGCCTCTGGGATTAAAGTCAAATGTAAGATCTTGGCAAGTAAATTAAAAATAGGGTGAATTTCCTGGGGTGTTATTTTAAGGAGGCTGGCTGTGACCAAATGAAGTTAAGCATCATTGTGGAAAGACAACCCTTCTGCAATTCTATAACTCCTTCCCTCTCCCTCACCCCAAAGGAGATCAAAACGTTTCATGAATAGCAGTTAAGCCTCATAATGGTCCTGTGAGGTAGGTATTAATATTTACCCTTTTCAAAAAAGAGGCAAACTGATTGCTCAGAGAGATCACAGTCCTTGATCCTACAGAGAGTTATGTACCTGTTTAACTTGACACATTGTGGACAGCCCCATTGATTTTAAAGGGATAGTATGTAGAGTTAAGCATGTGCATAAATCCTTATGGAATGAAGGGACTAAGTAAAATGCCCAAGCTCACAAAGACTTCATATATGTGCCAAGAGTACCAACACTAGGCTAATGGAATGTAAGGGGAGCACAGAACTTGTGTTGGCCTTCTACATAAGGTTAAATTTCACCCACAGCAAATGCAGTTACAGTAACTCTTATGAGGTTCCTTTTTTGTCTCAGTTGAGGAAGCAGGTACAGAAGAACATAAGAATGGCCATACTGGGTCAGACCAATGGTCCATCTAGCCCACTATCCTGTCTTCCGACAGTGGTCAACGCCAGGTGCTCCACAGGGAATGAACAGAACAAGTAATCATCAAGTGATGCATCCCGTGTCGCCTATTCCCAGCTTGTGGCAAACAGAGGCTAGGGACACTTCGGAGCATGGATTTGCATCACTGTCCATCTTGGCTAATAGCCATTGATGGACCTATCCTCCATGAACTTATCTAGTTGTTTTTTGAACCCTGTTCTTGGCCTTCACGGCATCCTCTGGCAAAGAGTTCCACAGGCTGACTGTGAATTGTGTGAAGAAATATTTCCTTTTGTTTGTTTTAAACCTGCAGCCTGTTAATTTCATTTGGTGACCCCTAGTTCTTGGGTTATGAGAAGGAGTAAGTAACACGTGCTTATTTACTTTTTCCACATCAGTCATGATTTTATAGATCTCCATCATATCCCCCTCAGTCATCTCTTTTTCAAGCTGAAAAGTCCCCAGTCTGATTAATCTCTCCCCATATGGAAGCTGTTCCATACTCCTAATCATTTTTGTTGCCCTTTTCTGTACTTTTTCCAATTCCAAGATATCTTTTTTGAGGTGGGCCAAACAGATTTACATGCAAACTACAAACAGATCTAGTATTCAAGGTGAACCCATTTCAATAAAGGAAAACCGAAGAAAAACACGTTTCAGAGTAGCAGCCATGTTAGTCTGTATCCGCAAAAAGAAAAGGAGTACTTGTGGCACCTTAGATTTGTTAGTCTCTAAGATGCCACAAGTACTCCTTTTCTTTTTCAAGAAAAACACGTGCATGACACTCAGTTTGGTCAAAATATTTTTAGATTGGGATTTGGTAAAATTAGTTGCATAACACTGTACTTCCTGAATCCAGATGGGAGGGAATGAAGTGCCAAAAAATGCCAAGGAAAGTGCTATTCTCCCAGTATTTCCAGTTCAGTCTGAACCTGTTATTTATGGAAATCTCACAGGACAGTCTGGTCTCATAAGAATTCTAGAGCAATTTAGCAGACACAAAAGGTACAGAGAAGAATTTTAAACCAAAAGGAAAATGAGCCTGCTAACCTTTTGGGATTCACCCATCACTAGTGAATGCTCAAGTTAGTGGAAATATTCAGCAAATGAATAGCTACGACATTCATGAACATTCAGTAAGGAGAAATCTGTGGCTGCAGGAAGGTGGACTAAATAGCCTACTGGGTCTTTTCCACCTCTGAGATCTATGATCTGAACATATCAGCATCCAATCATCAGTTCCCCTTATTCTTACTATAGATCTTAAACAAAAGTCTAATAAATTTTTCACTGACAATGTGGCACTGTATCTATTATTCCCTTATGTCTATAACTGAAAAATCTTTTAACCTAAGTACCAGCTTCGGTGGATCACCTCTTGCCAGCAGAGACAGTAATGGGTAATAATGATCACCTAGAACTTAGAAATTCATGGGTTTGGAATTTCTTCTGTCTCTTGGCACATTTCATGCTGTGAGCACAGCTCTTTGATGATGCAAGCCAAGCTATGGTGGTGCCACAGAAAATCAATGTGTCATGTCAATGGTGCCATTAACTACTCAGGAGCAATGGGGATATTGAAAGTGTATTGAAAATCAGCTTTCATGCTGAAAGGAACCATGAGCGGGAATAAGACTGGCTGTGATTTAGCTGTAGAACAGGATAAATGAAGATAGGGGAGGAAGTAATGAAGGGAAATCAGAAGAGATGATAAATGAATATGAGGGAGATTCTGTGGCCTGCAAATGTGCCGGAAGTCAGTTTAGAAGATGATGATGGTCCCTTCTGGCCTTAAAGTCTATGATTCTATCAAATCCAGAAAGTATGCACCTTGACATAAACTAGTTCATCAAAAGTTTGCCAGTCAGCTTCTCTTTCACCCTTATGTTGATTCTGATCCCACATGTGTTTAAACCAAGAGGAATTTTTTTCCATTGACTTAAATGGGCTTTGGATCAGGCCCCTAACAAGTAAGATGGCAACCACAAGAATGTTTGAAAAATGAGGTTTCATCTTTGCTACAAAATGGCAGCACTGTAACTGGGATCTCTTTCAGTCATCACTATAGAGCAGACAGAGCTGTAAAAAGGCAGACAAACACACAGCTGAAAGCGGTTGGGGAAGAATCTGGGTCTGATAACTCTCATATTGAAGTCAAAAGGAGTTTTGCCCTGTGTGTCTGACACCTTCCCCAAGCACAGCATGAGAAATATTTTCCTTATAATAAAAATATTCTCACAGCCTTTTGTAGTGTGAACAGTCAAAACATTTGAGGGTTGAAACTTGGCCTGGAAAATAGCCTTCGTTGTGATGAAGCACTATTAAGTATGTAGCAAATGCTGGTTTGCATTTGACAGATTTTCAACCTGTTGAAAATTGCTGTTCAACACAAGCACAATGCATGTTGTACAGCTTATAAAATTCACAGCTAAAGCAGCCTGCTCTACAGAGATCTGACCTTCAAAGTCGGGAGGGTTGGAATCAATTATTATAGTTTGAAACCATCTCCAGTAACATTAACATCTTCTGGCGTTCAGCAGCAAAAAAATTCCTTCCATAGACATTCCACTTTCTCAACTGTGATATATGAAATACATGTTAAATGGTATGAATTTTAATAAAAGAGATTATAGAAGAACTTGTATTAAATTCAAATTCGTAGGAGTTTGTATTAAAATCTCATTACATGGTACCTAAATACTGCATCTGAGAATGCTTTTGTAAAACATTTATTCAGCTGTCCAGTTTATATTTGCTGAGTTTTTGGACAGTCAACATTAATTTACAATGGTAAGTAAAATGATCACTTGAAGGTTTATGCTTCTCTCCCTTTTGCCCACTCTGTGCAAGAGTGAAAAGTTGAATCTGATGATTCAAGCTGTCAGCTCCCTATCTCACCCGAGGAAGATTTTCTATCTCCAAATTTTAAATTCAAAGTTTGAATCATCCACACAGAGTGCACGAGAGAGCCTGTCACTCACAGCTCTGGCCTGAAAAAATTTGTGAGATAAGAAGCAACGGGCTAACTTTAAAAATAGAGAAAGAATCACTTCAGAAATTAAATAATTTCACTTAAAAATTGATCTGTTTCAGAAGGATAAAATTGTGCCACTTTTCTGCCACTTAGATAGCTCCTTATTTTCATGACAAAAAACTACATTTTTCCTTCTACAGGTTTTATTTAAGCAAAATCTTCTTGAAGCCCTATAGAGAGCATCAAAACTTTCACTTTTAAAGGACAAATATAATACAGAATAGCATGATAGTCTCTAAACCACTAAATTTTAGTTATGCCAAAGTCAGCAACAATTTAAACATATTTGTTTGGCTACTTGGTTACTATTTCTGGTCAGCCTTGAAAAGTCTTTTTCAAGCCTTGAGCCTGCTGTCATTGCAGTCAGTCAGTGGAAACACTCCCATTGATTCCAATGACAGTTGGCTCAGGCCTTTACTTTATACGAGTAGGTGCAATTCAGTAGTCCCACTGAATTACAGCGGAGGTGTAGTCTGATTTCATGAAGCTTTAGCAGCCGTCCCAAAACATTATAAAACGTTGGGTTCAGATAATCTGGAATTTCAGTTCTGTGGTGCTCCTACATCCCATAGAACTGACACTAAGATCTGAAGGACTAAAGTCTGGAGCTCCATTTCTGCACATCTTAGGGCCGCTGAATTATTATTATTATTATTATTGACTGGTGCTAGACCTAAAAGACCACTTGAATGTGGTCTAGACCTAAAAGACCACAGAATGTGATGACTTATTGTGTTTCATGGGGCACATCACTCCTGTCCCCCTGTCCATGTTGGTTTCCAGTTCATGTCAAGTTGCAATTCTGTGAGAGGTTGTTTTTTTTTAAACTTATTAAGTCATATCTAGGTTGGGTCCTGCTTAGGGCCAGATCATACCCAGCCTCCAAGACTATGTACAGGAGAGTAAGAGCCCTCCATGCCTCTGTGTGGCCTCTTTTCCAAGTCTACTGCATGTGCTGAGGCATTAAATAGGAGCGAGGCGCCTGATACTCCTACAGGGAGGGGTGAGGAACGGAGGGAACCTTAGTTCTGCTCCCCCATCAATGTGCCAGATCTTGCAGCTGAGCTATTGCAGGGGGATAACAATTTCCTACCAGTATGGGCTAATTACAGACTACTATACCCAGGAAAAAGGGTGGGAAACAGAGAAGGAATCATTCTCTGATTCCTTCCCTGGGGTGCCCCGGACGTGGTGCCCATTACATAGGGAGGCTGCAAAATACAATTCGGTCAGAGGCTGCCATTCTTCCCCTCTTTTATCCCAACAGTTGTAACTAGTTGGAACATTTAAAACCAAAGTGTTAGAGTTTAAACATAGTGGCACAGTGGGGCTAAGGAAGGCTCCCTCCCTACCCTGGCCCTGCGCTGCTCCCGGAAGCGGCTGTCACCATGTCCCTGCAGCCCCTGGGTGGTGGGGTGGGCTGGGGTGGAGTGGGGGGGGGCAGAGGGCTCTGTGCGCTGCCCTTGCCTGCAGGCACCGCCCCACACAGCTCCCATTGGCTGGGAATGGGGAACCGCGGCCAATGGGAGCTTCAGGGGTGGTAGCCACAGGCCACGGCAATGCACGGCAGAACCACCTGCCCCATCCCACCCCATCCCCAGGAGCCACTGCCAAACATGCTGGCCACTTCCAGGAGTGGTGTGGGGCAGGGCAGGCAGGGATCCTGCCTTAGCCCCGAGGCATGCCGCTGCCACCCCAGAGCCTCTTGGGGTAAGCAGCTCTGGGCTGGAGCCCGCACCCTGAACCCCTCCTGCACCCCATACCTCAATCCCCTGCCTTGAGCCCCTTCCTGCACCCCAACCCCTGAGGCCCCTCCCACATTCTGCACCCCTTTCTGCATCCCAACCCCCTGCCCTGAGCCTCCAACCCCCTGCCCTGAGCCCCCTCCTGTACCCTGCACCCCTCCTGCACCCCATCCCCTTGCCCTGAGCCCCCTCCTGCACCCAGCATCCCTCCTGCACCCCATCCCCTTGCCCTGAGCCCCTTCCTGCACACCGCACCCCCTCCAAACCCCATACTCTCTCCTGCACCCCAACCCCCTGCCCCAGCACTACATTCATGGCCCTGCATGCAATTTCCCCACCCAAATGTGGCCCTTGGGCCAAAAAGTTTGCCCACCCCTGCATTAGATAGTAGAAAGTCACTGCTGTGTTTTCTGCAAGAGAACACAACATTCTGATGCTTATCTTCCTGCTGAGTTGGAATAGCTCCTCATTTCTAGAGCAGTTCAGTGGAATCAGTGGGGCTGCCTGTGGCTTAGGGTGCTATTCAGCAGGTTATCAGAGTTTGGTCCTTAGTGAGATGGCTAGACAGAAAATGATACCTACCTTGCAGCACACAATCAAGGCAATGGCTAATAAGGCAGAGGCACCTTCCAGGGTCAGTAAGTACACAAGTAAAACTAAACCACACACAAGAACAGGGAAAGCTTAGGTCATGCGGAGACATTTTTTGGCAACAAGAGCAAACCAGGGTTGTTGGGTTTTTTGTTTTAAAATACCATGGGCGTAAGTGTCTACATGGAGCAGCCAGGATTATTTTCAAGGTCCCATCTGTAAGAGCTCCTCACACTAAACTGCCCAGTACTCAATTTATTTCCTTCAAAATAAATGCCTTTGCACTGACCCCAGCTGGGATTTAAACTTGTAGTCCCAGGGATTCTCGGTATGTCAGATCAGATGCTTAAACCACCAAGTCATCCCATAGAATCAAATACTTGAGTTTTGCCTTGTTAGTGTCTGTTGGCTGAAACTTTGAGTTTGGTGGGGTTCTGTGGCTATATCCAAGTTGATTAGCATGGCAAATAACTCAGTAGAAAATGCACAGCCTGTCATGTTCTCCCTCTCTGTGCAGTGGGCAAGGATTTCTCATTTCATACATCAGTTACAATGTGCTTCAGTGATTCCACAAAGTTAATACATATCCCTAACACACAAAGGGGAAAAAAGGCCTCTCTCCCCCTGCCACTACCTCACTTCTCTTCTCCTTTCTTTCTAGACAGATAGGCCACCACGTAACATATATCCATAGTACATATATACACACATTTTTCTGAAAGCTAGACTCAGCCCATTTCTGATTGCACCACTGATGCCAAAAGAAATTGCATCTTGGTGGATCCTGTATAAACGAAGTTCTTACTAGAGCTGGCAAAGTGCTTTCAGTGCAAGGGTGACTGCCTAAATTTGAGATGGCATAACTGACTCAAGCTCCTATTCAGGAAAACTCTTAAACATGGGCTTAACTTTAAGCGATGGGCTTAACTCCAGCTCCGCATACACCAGTGCAGAGGGAGATGGGGGCAGGGTCAGGGAGGTGAAGGAGTCACTACATCCAAATTTATGCAGACCCAGATTCCACAATCCTGCCCCCACAGTGGTGCACAGAGGTTTGGGGTCTTATTCCAGCCAAGGAGGTGCCTGTCCTCTTGCCTGGGATTTGGGGAATGGATTCACAATCCCACCTCCCTGAAACTTCTATGTAGTTACCTTACACAAAAATATTTACTTGGCATCAGGGGGAGGGGAGGCAGCAGGCGTTTTATCTCCTGTGCAGAGTGATGGTTAGGTTTTATGAATGTGAAAGACAGCTGTGTGCACGAGTTGAAAACACAGCTCGTTGTAGCTGCAAATTCTTTTTTGGATTACAAAAAGAATGAAATCAACATCAATATTTAGAAATGTCTTAAATCCAGGTTCTTTTTTTAAAACCTAGTCTAGAAACCATCTCACTTGGCAACTTTTTCAAAGCAGTTTCCATCTACTACAATTACATTTTTCAGTATTTATTGATCATAGTCATAATAAAGACATCTGGGTTGTGTAATTAGCAAGACTCAAGATCACATTGACATTCCTGAAAGACAGTACTGTTTGATCAACATTAATATGTGTTGTATCACCACAGAATTATAGCAAAACAGAACTACTCTATGAGGGTCTTAATTGTGATGTGATGAAAGTCAGTGGATTAGAAGATATAAAAGAGCATACAAGAACATAAAAACATAGCAAATCCTACATGGAATCAGATCACTGACCCATCTAGTCCAGGATCCTATCTCAGCAACAGATGCTTCAGAGCAAGGTGCTGGAAGCCCGGAAAGTAGAAAGTTATGGCATATTTCTGACCAGGGAAGATTTCTTCCTAACCTCTAATAGAGGTTGAATTATGCTGTAAAGCATGAGGGTTTGTATTAGTTGAAAAACTCTTCTTCTTTTTTTTTCCTCTTTTTTAAAAAAACCCCATAGCTAGCATAACTCTGGTTACTCTGATTATCCATAGAAATATCAAATCCTATATACTGGCCTCAATTATATCTTGAGGCAATGAGCTTCATGGGCTAACATTGCATTCTATGGAAGTGGTATTTCCCTTAATCCATTTTGAACTTGCTGCCTTGAGTACCCATATGTATTATGAGACAGCATGAACAGAAGTGATCTACACACAGAAATAAGGTTAAAGGGAGGGATTTTCAAGTGTGCTCCTAAGTCACTTTGGTGCTTTTGAAAATCCAAACCTAAAACTCTACCTTATTCTCGAACACTTTTTCAGCCAGTCACAAGCAGTTACTGTAGATACATATGTAAACTATACCCATATTTCTAATGGTTTAAGAATTCCTCTCACTAAAGAATCACACACAAACATGCAAAATCTACTCAAAATGCCTCACTAACTTGTAACCTCTTTGCATAAGTTTTTAACTATCTAGTGATCAGGTCAAGGGCTCAATCTTGCACGCACAGAAGTGTTGCCATCCAAGTCAATGGGCAAAAGGTTAGATTCCTAAGCCTTAACAGGTTGTGAAATCCACCAAAGAGTGAGATCAGATATCTGTGGCCTCTTTCTCCATAGTATCTGAGCACCTCTCAGTCTTTAATGTATTTTTCCTCACAATACCCCTGTGCAGTAGGGAAGTGCAACTGTTCATATTTTACAGCTGGGGAAACTGAAGCACAGAGAGACTTACCCCGAAGTTACACAGGAAGTCTGCAGTGGAGCAGGGACTGAAGTCTCTTGAGTAGCACCCTAAGCACTGGACCACCCTTCCTCTTGAACAGAATTTCAGGCCTGTTCTTCTGCCAATCTGAATCTGTGCATTTTAAACCAAAATACCATTTTTTGAAGTTTTTTTTTTAAATCTACTCATGACTTTCTCATGACTCACAATCTATTTTTTCCCTTCTGTAGTCCTTGTCAAATCAGCAATTCTTTTTCTGCAGTTGGGTCCACTCATTTTTTATGCTCTGGAAAGGAGTACTTGTGGCACCTTAGAGACTAACCAATTTATTTGAGCATGAGCTTTCGTGAGCTACAGCTCACTTCATCGGATGCATACTGTGGAAATTGCAGAATACATTATTATATACACAGACACCATGAAACAATACCTCCTCCCACCCCACTCTCCTGCTGGTAATAGCTTATCTAAAGTGATCATCAAGATGGGCCATTTCCAGCACAAATCCAGGTTTTCTCACCCTCCGCCCCCCCACAGACAAACTCACTCTCCTGCTGGTAATAGGTGCTCAAATAAAATAAGCTATTACCAGCAGGAGAGTGGGGTGGGAGGAGGTATTGTTTCATGGTGTCTGTGTATATAATAATGTATTCTGCAATTTCCACAGTATGCATCCGATGAAGTGAGCTGTAGCTCACGAAAGCTCATGCTCAAATAAATTGGTTAGTCTCTAAGGTGCCACAAGTACTCCTTTTCTTTTTGCGAATACAGACTAACACGGCTGTTACTCTGAAACCTGTCTTTATGCTCTGGATTACCTGAGAATGTTGCTTTATGATTAAACCACAAGGGATTCAGATTCTCCAAACAGTTCCCCCTCCGTCAGAAATGGAGAAATTATTCTTGAGCAGCCTCTTATATCCTTAGAGTTTAGCCAGAATGGATTAAGCAGGAAATCACATGGTATAAAATGCATCTGTCCAGCGCAGTTTTACATTACTAGAGTGAAATGCTTTTGGGATCTTTCTTCAGTCAGCTTTGCCGGCCGGGGCCCATCCTCAGAAAAACCTTCACCTCTGTCATAATAGTGGGATCTTATTCTGCAGTCCTAAGGTACCATTTGCCAGTCTTCAGCTGCTGTCAGTTTCAGGGCTGGACTGAAAGAGTAATCTGTAGCAGTGTCTTATGTTAACTCATCCAGTGCAATAACATCATCTAAATGACCATCTAAAATGTGACAGATATGTGCAAATGGAGATGTAGACCATTCAAATATTTCCTTTTTACTGCAACATACTGAGATACAATTCCCACGATAAGGCAATATATTGCAAAGTAGATTATATTGTTTAGCTGTCAGGTAGCTGCGAGGAAATGAGAAACTTCTGAATGGTCTCCAGTGTATTGTACCTCATCCTCTGTTACACTGAAGAACAAGGTAGCTGACGTGTTTACATTATTTGTGGGTAAAGTGTCATTGTCTGCACTGTTTTGATTGTTAAGTTGATCTTTGCCTGTAACAGACAGTGTGTTATATGATACACCCATTGGGCTATTTATACTGATTTATAAGAAAGAATGAAAAGCGCTCCTCAACATCTCCCATATACGGACTCCCACTGGGCTCAGACTGGTCACCACTCCCATGCAGTGTCTTTGTACCACCACTGGGGAATATTGTGAAATTACATTGTCCCTTCTGGCCTTAAGCTCTATGAAACTTAGACATTGTTTTCTATTTTTGACAAAGAAAAGCCTGTTATATCACACACAGCCTTGTTGTGTGTGTCTTTTCCCATTCATGTACCCGTCTTGGGAGGAATCGTATTTACCAACTTCCTGGGCTTGCTCAGCTGCAACTGTGAGCCCTGTATCCTTTCCAAAGTATTTTCTGCTTTCATCATTGTTCTTGAGATGTTGGCTCTTGTAATTAATTGTTCCAAAATCATTTGTTCTCAATACAGTAATATGTACAGCAGCCTTAATCTTCTAAAGCTCAGAAATGTGGGCTGTAATTATTTATCCTTCTCCATTATTCCCCTTGAGAAAAATTGCTTCTCTCTTTGGCTTTTTCCCCCCTTATACTGGAATTGTAAATTTAATCCATACATAACCTCAGCAATGCATCCATTTCTGCATAGAAGGCAGGATGAAATATATGCAGTAAGTCTTTTTGGCCAAACAGGATAGCGACTGAGCAGTGCAAGTTCTGAAATTCTACCTGTCCTAGGGTTTTGTAATATCCATCACCATTGTACCCAAGTGTCTTCCATGTAAAACTGATAGTAATAATGAAGCCCCTACAGGTGTGCTTAAAACCTGTGCTACTGCCCCAGGGTGAAAGAGACATTTAGGCCCAGATCCTCAAATGTATTTAGGCTCCTAAATTCTGCTACAATAGGAGCCTAAATAACGTGGAGGATTTGGGCCTCTCTTACTTTTTACGGACCATCTGGTCTCCTAGAATTAGATAGGTACAATGCGAGAAAAAAGTTCAAGTGGGGCAGGGCAGAACCAATACTTCTACACCAGGAGTAATCATTGTTGACGGTGTTATGCAGGACTCCCAAATACAACATGAATTAATAAGGTTAAAATAGTCCTACCTGGGTTTTATGTGCTTTACAAAATACCTTTGCCTCAGCAGATATGGAAGTAAAGGAAGCAGTCTTTTCTACTGCTAGTCATAGGAATTCCTAGGTCCATCCTCCCCAAACATTTTACACCACATCAGTTAGTTACTATATCTGTTCATGCTCAAGAGTGAATACAAGCAAGGTGAAAACTCACCTTTGCTATTATGCCTACAAAAAATGTGACAATAGTTTGGCCACTGGTGCGCTGTCTTTCATGCTGACCAATATTATTTCACTGTTTCCTTGTACTTCCCTGTTGATCTGTCTGGCTTTTTCCATTGGCTATCTCTTGTCTTATTCATAGATGGTCCCTGCCCCACAAAAGTTACTATCTTTTTGTTCTGTGTTTGTAAAGCACCTAGCACATACTTAGATGCATGTCAGACATCCGTAGACACATAGAAGTTAGAGCAGAGGAAGACGTATGACATTATTCAGTCCATCTCTTTACAGTGTGTGTCTCACAGATTCACCATCTCAGAATGCTTCTCCAGGGTAAGATCTGGCATCATAGCCCTCTGCCTTGCCCTCCTGCTCGGATATGTGTGCACTGATTTGGCCCTTCAGTGCTGGCACATTGACAGTCCCACCCCTTCTTGGGGAACAATGTCCCAACTCAAAACTCAAAGGAATATTACCATGCTCAGAAGTGTCCCTAGCTTCTGTTTGCCAGAAGCAGGGAATGGGCGATAGGGGATGGATTACCTGATGATTACCTGTTCTGTTCATTCCCTCTGAAGCACCTGGCATTGGCCATTGTCGGAAGACAGGATACTGGGCTAGATGGATCATTGGTCTGAGCCAGTATGGCCGCTCTTATGTTCTTCCTCCCTTTCTGGACTCAAACCTCCACAGACTCTTTATCCATCTCCTGGACTCCACAGAGTTCTTCCCCACTCTATTACAGAGCACTGTCTCCCAGGGCTTTCCCCCTGAAGGCCCAGCTCCGCTCAGGCTACTCAATCCTCAGGGATTCTTCCCTGGAGTCTCTCTTCTCACAGGCCTGCTTTAGAAATCTACATTTCCCCAGCTGCCCTCTCCCATTAGGGACAGTCCTAGGCTACAAACTGCTTCCTGCAAGCCCCTCTGTGGTTCCTTTCCCAGAGAGCAGAAACTCCCAATTACCTCTTTCCTGGTTCTCCTCTCCCTCTTGCCCTGCAAGCCTTCCTTTAGAGCCCAACTGGGTCCAATCCTTAATTGCCTGTCTCCCCTTCAGATGCCACATAATGGGCTAATTCGGCTCTCTGGCGCCCCTTAATCCTGACATAGCCAGAGGGTAGTTTATATACCCCAACACAAAATATGGAATTTGCATTGCAGCTGCCCATGCGTTGCCTGTTCTGTGGACAGATAGAGGACTTTCAATCTGGCACCTTTCAAGAGCACTACATTCACTTAAAAAATACAGACAGTAGATTATGTTCCTTTCCCTTAAATGTTCCTCTTGAATACATACCACCCTTATTTATTAGAGGGCTCTGCCACTGTTGATGATATATGCCTCTGCCTCATCTCCCAAATACATAAAAGCCCAATTTTTATTACCCATGTTATATATCAATGTCTCTGCAATGCCCAGTTCTCAAGGATGGTACTATATTAAGTATAACATGGATCTATTTTTCCCCTTCATGCAGTGCTGTTATGAGTTTTAAATATTGCAATGCAAACAACTCTGTTGCTTAAGATTCTTTGCAATTTAGATTTATTGTTAAAAACATATAAAGTGCGTGAAGAAGGAATAAATGAATTATTCTGAGATGCAATATTTTGTTACTAAGAGAGTCCTGGCAAACAAATTGAAAGTGAAGGAGTAATGATCCATGGTACTGCAGGCTGAGAATAATGAACACTTGCTAATGGGGAGATCTATTGGACTGTGGAATGATCTCCCAAGGGAAATGGTGGAAGCTTCACCTTTTGAGACACTGAAAACTGGAGAAGAATTTGTAAGAAACAGCCCTACAGTGGTGGAGGAGGAGGTTTGAATGGACATGCTGACCTAAGAGGTCTTTTCTGTATATAAGCTATCTGATTCTATGAGATACATGCTACACAAATGAAAATAACTGAATAGCCAAGTATACAATTAAACTGTCCCCTTCTGAAATTCTAAAACTATTGTGTTTATATATTCAACGTATACTCACCTTTGCTATTATGCCTTCAAAAATGTGACAACAGTTTGGCCACTGGTGAGCTGTCTTTCATGCTGACCAAGGATACAATTAAACTGTCCCCCTCTCAAATTCTAAAACTATTGTTTTAATTCTAAAACTAAGTTACTGTAATTTCAGCATGCTTAAAACACCTACTGTGATATGATCTGCCGTCTGTAGTCTGGCTCCTGCCCACTCTGTTCTAATAAACTGTTCTTTCGACGAACTGCTAAACGGGGGCGGGGGGGAGGGGAGGGTGCTATTTCCCAAAGAAGATGAACACTGACTTAGCTCACATTGTACAGCAGACTACATCCTTTAGGACTGAGTTGATTAGTGTGAGCTGGCCGACATTCGAATGGCTACACAACTGCTAGGTCTCGAATTAACAGCATACAGACAGATTGAGTCAGTGAGGGAAAGGGCTGCAAAGAGGACTTTTCGCCACTTACTTGCCCTCCACAGCAGCCTAACATGATGGAAATCCTTGTGCTCAAGTAAGTATCTGGAGTTTGATTGCCAATTACAAGCACTACACTAGATTACCTGTTCTTACTCCCCACTTACCAGCTTTTCCAGACTAAGTCTTTCCTACCCTGTTCTCATTGTTTTCGTCCCTGCTCCTGCTGTCCCCACTGTTTTAAAGGCTATGCAGCATGAACACTTTGGGGTGCTTTGTTATTGATAAGGGTGCAATCCGTTCAGAGAGAATCACAAAGTTAAACATCTTTGTCTCTGAACCTACAAAAGGCAGCCAAAGGGCCAGGCTCTTTGTTCTGCACCATCCATTTTGCACACCAAGGACAGATTCTGGCTCAAAAAGGTCAGTGGAGAATTTCCAGAGAATATTGTCCTAGGCTGGAGGACAGGATGGAGCAGCCTCTTTCACCCTCAGTGTAGGAAGCATGTCAGGGGACAAAGGGGCTGTACTGTGGGTGGGCGGATGCTACACCATTCTCCACTAGGATCTTGCAGCACTGGTTTAAGTTACAGCAGGTCCCCAGCTACTCTAACTTTTACTGGCTCCAGTTGCTCTGGATAAGAGATCTCTAACTAGCTCCTGGAAAGCCTCTGCATCCGACCAGAGCTTGGGTGGGGTTGGGAACCCAACCCAATGTGTACTATTCAGAAGAGAGGCATCAACAATCATACTACTGAATCCACATAAACTGCACACATTTTGGCTTTCTTCAGGGTGCATGGCCATCTCTAAGGACTCAGGTACAGAGCAGCTTAGGTTGTATCAACTCTGCCCTGAGTGGATATTCCTTGAGTTGGGATAAGGTGTTTCTCCATTGGGTTCCATTTCCCCATCACCACCAGCAGCAGAGTGCCAAAGGACAAGTGGAATACTGCTGCTGAGGTCACTAGCTCTTCTATCACCACCCAGACAAAAAGAGAGTTCAGGCACATGGTGGGTTCCCTCTCTATAGTACTCCACGTTTATTTCACGGAGGTCATGGAAGTCACGGAATCTGTGACTTCCAGAGACCTCCATGACATTCTCTGCTTCAACCCCAGGGGCCCAGGGCCTGGAGCTGGCAATCAGCAGGGCCTCGGCAGGGTTCCAGCAACAGGCGACAGCCTCTTCATGGGGCCCCCTGCAAGGGTCCAGTGACAGGTGACAGACTCCGGAGAGGGCCCTCCTCAGAGTTCCATTGACTGGCAACAGCCTCGGGTGGGGGGGCAGGGTGGTAGGGCGGGGGGGGGTCCTGTTTTCTCATTGGGAAATATGGTCACCCTGCAGCTCCCAGCTACCGTGGGTGAAGGCCCACCCCTTCCCCGCTGCAGCTTCCAGCTGCCAGGGGCAGAGAGGGAACCACACAGCTCCCAGCCACCACAGTGGCAGGGGAAACCATGGAGCTGCAGCAGCAAAAGTCACAGACAGATCACAGTTTCTGTGAAGTTCTGTTTATTGCCCGTGACCTGTCCGTGACTTTTACTAAAAATAACCATGACAAAATCTTAGCCTTACTTTTCACCCATCGAACTCAAAGTGTTTTGCATATGTTGGTGAGCATTACTATCTCCATTTTAGGCACAGAATGGTTAAATAGCTACCCAAGGTCATACAATGACCCTGGTCTCTTGAATCCCAGCCCTTTGCTCAATCGACTTGACTACACCCACTCAAAAAAGAATTACAATGTGACAGGCTTCAGTATTACAATGTTACTAATTTTAAAGAAATTATACAGGGACTATTTTCTTGGTCTCATTAACCCTGGGATGTTTTCAAGCTTGGGGGGAGAGGGGGAAATCAAGACCGAGTAGAGCAGATAATTAAGAGCTGTGTGACTAAACATATTGCACAAATTTAGAAGTAAGAATTCTATAGATTTCTAGGTTGGATACCAAGCAGGCAAACTGATTTAGCCGCCAGTGGATCTAGCCCACTTTTGGAAACACACGCTCGCCTACCAGCAACACATCACACACATTTCTCATCCTGACTGACTGGAGTGGAAAGAGCTTGCAGCAGCTCCTGTACTTTTCCCAGGTTTCTCTCACAGCTCCCTCTTGCTGACATTGCCCCCAAACCATTTCCACACTGAAAGCCGCTTTACACTGCGTGGCAATAGCCTATGAAGCGTGATAGAACTGCAAGGACTTCTCTCTCTCTCTCTCTCTCTCTTTCTGTTGAAATACTGAAGACTTAACAAAATAACCCAAACAAACATTGAGTTAAAGGTTGTTTGAGTCTTGAGGGGGTAGAGAGGTGGGCTTGGCAGGAGAGTGGTTTGCACAGTAGTGTACGGGCAAGGTGACACTTATAGAGTTCCATTTGTGTTGGAAAAAGCCACCTGCGTCCTTACCTCCTTCCATTAAAACCTCTGCTGCACCTCAGGGTGATTACTTCTCCCTCCTCTTGTGTGTAGGAATGGCCCTCTGAATTCTCTGGAGCACTCTCAGAGAGAAGACGGTGTGTCAGAGCAAAAGGGATTGAAAACCCTTTAGGAGAGGTGACATGACTTATAGGTCAGCATTGGGGAGGAAAATGAGGGGATTTAAAGGAAAGTTATAAACAAATGTCAACACACTCTGGTAACACTTTACCTTAAACTTTTCCACCCTTTCTTTTTGTGTTCTCTCTCAATCCTTTGCTCATTCTTGGTTTCAGCTTTCAAACACTGGGGCCACGTAGAACACTGCATGCTCTGTAGGGTGCAGGGCAAAAGGCACTAAACCCTTTCTTGTTAGCATTTACTAAAGTTACTGTCATTTCAGCATGCTTAAAATACCTAATAGTTTCCTCTGGAGCAAGAGACTAACATATGAGAGCTCCAGCTAAGAGAATATTTTAGGGTGGGTGAGTTCACTTATCACTTATTTTATACATAATGGGATTTTCATAATATTACATTTCATTACTGGTATTTTATTTATGCTGCATAAAATGCAACTGTGAAACATGTTTTGCCTCTCTCGGTAACACCCAAATGTTAGAGGAATAGAGGAACACATCATCAGCTATTCACTGACATACCAACATCAGAATTTATAGAAGTAAAAATCAGGGGCTCAGATAGGGCTTAGCTGAAAGTGCCAAATCAGCATTTGAGAATCCTTCTCTTTCTGCCTCCTTTTTAAAAAAAAAAAAATTCATTTGATAACATGGGCCATAGCTCTCTCATGTGGGAAATGCAAGGAAACATTGATCCTAAAAAGAAATTTCATTTAAATAGGACATTGTACTTTTTAGAGCACCTTCCGTTTAAGGTAATCAAAGTGCTTTACAGGAATTCATTTCTTAATCTTCAAAAAACCCCCGTGGAAAAGGTAGACATCTTCATTTTACAGGTGAGGCACAGGAAGTTAAACAACTTCACCAGCAGTAAGGCCCAAAGTTGGGAATAGAAGTTTTTGGCTGCAGGTTCTGAAGTCTAAACTCATGGTGAATAACACCTCAAAAATTTCTTAAATAGGTTTCAATTTGAAAACAATCCCAAAGACCCATCTCCCAAAATCCCCCAAATTTTGAAGGACCAAAATTTGAAAGGACTATTTATAGTATTTCTTGGGGTTCGTTAACAATGGTGTAAATAATGCCAGTTTCAAACTATGGCTGTGGGGAGGATGGTAAGTGGTTCAGAGGTACTTTTAAACACAAGAACATATAACTGAAGGTCTATTTTTGTAAGAGCCACTAAATCGGGATAGTTGTGAGAAGACATTCCTCATTTTATGAAAAATATGAACACCTGCCTTCTCTGGATCCTGCTTATAAACCTGTGAAACTATTTGTTTTGTCAAAACTGATCATCATACATTTTTCTCAGGTGACATAAAAAACATAATTTTTCCCCCTCCCAACAGAGCAAATTTAAAAATATATAGAGAAATCCTTTACAGTCATTGGAATGTTTATACAAGAGTCAGCTTGTTTTGAAGGGTAAAATGAAATGAACAACCTGCAATACCATAGCATCAGTGCAACTAAGCTCTTGGTAAACACAATATACTGAGGTGATATTGTGCTCTGTTTCCTCAGATTAAATATATCTCATCCTTAGATTTATACTGGCACTTTATAGCTTCTGCAAATGACTGTCTCAGCACCGCAAAGTAATTCCACCCTGTCATATTTGTCTTTGGAAATTGTAACAAATTATGGTGATTTATAACATCAAACTCAACTCTTCCATTTTTCCCCAGATGGGAATGTCGCTGATGGCAAGATTCTAGGCCATCCATTTATTCTGTGTGGAGGGTGACAGTGAAACATGTTTCATCTCTTCTGCCTGACACTCTCTTCCCCTTTGAGGGGAGGCTGTCAACATAACTCAAGCTGCCAAGGCACCTTTGCAAGGGGCCTGAAACAAATCTAAAGCTCCACTGCCTGCATGCCTACTAATGAGGTGTGACTTGCCTCTCTTGGATGGCTGGCCTCACTGAATCTCTTTGCTTCTGACCCCTTGTGGTCCCTTCTCAGTCAATAGAAGCCAAGCCATAATTTGTCACTGAGTAAAGACAGGTGATGATTAGAGCTGGGAGAACTTTGGGAAACTCGCAAGGTGAGTGCCTTGCTAGTGTCGGCTTTTGTTGAGGAGGAAAAGAACGAATGACACACGCCATCATAAGGAGAGCTTAATTGAAGTCTACAGTCAGGTTAGAGCAGCTTTGTAAAATGCTACTCACACACTTACCTAGGGCAAATATATTTTCTGGTGGGCAAATAAAGCATCAAGGTCTTTTTTGCACGTGCAAACATTTAGTTCCATGAGCTGGTAAATTTTCATGGCAATTTTCCAAGTTTGGGTTAAAGGAGAATTCCAGATTAGGTCAAATATATTTAAAATCATTATATAATTGTTACAAAGAGCAGCTAGTCCCGATCCTGCACAATTAAGCATGTGTGTAATTTTACTTTTGCATGAGGGGTCAGCCCTTACTGTTTATCATATGATGGACTTTGTCAGCAGGACGATCCCAGTGGGAAAACGTTAGTAGATGCTATATGCAGATGACATGGCAATAAGGGCATCCTCAAAAGAAGACCTAGAGGAAACAGCAAAACAGTGGTATGTCTAGGTAAGCTGCCATGGGATGAAAATGACATGGCATGTGAATTAGTAGTTCAAAAATAACCGCATATATTTGCTGTAGCTTGTACTGACCAACTGGCCTGCAAAAGACTGTTTATTTCAAGGATCATGCCATTCTTGCATGCAGGAAGGAGTCAGGGGGGAAGAGAGAGAGAAAAATAAGATTTTTAATAGTCACCAGAGGAAATCTCTCCCCTATGCTCCCATTGCTTTGGTAGACTAGGTTTCACATAGTGCTCTGATGATATCACTTCCAAAATGGAAAGCAAAGGAAGTGTAACCTCAAAAATCAGTTGTGTCTGAGTAAATGTGTTAAGTATTAAATGTATTCCCCAGTTTTAGCATGGGAGGAATGGTGCTTCAGTCATTCTAGCTATAACACAGTTATAACCATAATGATACCTGCACTAGCACTCCAGGGTGTGGGCTCCGATACCCGTCTGGCAGCATGTTATCAGTAACAGACACAACAAGGATAAAGCATCTCCTGAACCTTTATCCACAGAGATTAAATAAAAAAAAGTTTGTCAAATATAGTCAATCTTGAAATTACCCTCCTTGGAAAGAGGTTTCTATTTCTCATCTCACAATGGTATCAGAGCACTAACCACCATTTGACAACTTTTGCTTTTATTTACAGTGCCTTGATAAAATGCATTTTTTACGTGGTAAGTTGGATGTGTCAAACTGAGCCACATATAAAGTGGCGACAAAGGAAATCGTTTCAATAAAATTACATAATGTAAAACAAATAATTGGAATACCTACATTAACGACAATTTGCATGCAACATAGCATTATACAATTTCTGACACTCTGCAGAGAGGTATTAGGTCTAAAGTAACTACGTTTAGAAAGCAATTTGCAGAATTTCTGTTCTTTTGGCTGGTTTGAAAAGCCGTGATAATATGTTTTTTGCAGCTGACAAGCGAACAAAAACCAATCATTGAACAGTACCATTTTACCCACGAGGCAAGCTGATAATTAGATGTTTAACAGACAGTTTGGATTTAATCTGAGCAGTGGCAACTACTACTTGTTGTTGTTGTGTAGGGACCAAATACAAGTCTCCCCCCACCCCTCCCCCACACTTTCAATAACAATGAAGAAATATGTTATTTTTTATCCTGGGCTCTCGCCCCTCACTCACAACCCAGTGTCACAAGGGGACCAGTCTGGCACTGGAGATGTGCATATGTGTGAGCGGGAGGTAAGGAACCATCTTACTCTCCCCACGCTGAGTCTACATATACCACATTTAACCTGAGCCAGCTCAACTTGTACTGGAGAAGCAGTGAGCAGGACGCAGGGCACTCTGAGTGGAGAGGAAGCAGCATGCTGCTTTTTCAACCTAATAGGACAGGAGTATTGGTGGGGAGTGACATCAGTTAGGCTCCTCAGGCCATTGCCTATGGTTCCCATTGGTACAGGGTATGTCTGATTCAGAACCCTTCCTAAGCATCTTCCATTAGTGGGGCTCCTACTGAATCAAACCATGGGCGGAGTTTAAAGCTGCCCTGGTCTGGGGAAGGTGGCAGCACCATCATTCCTACATGGGTATTTTTTGGGGGGTGGCTCAGGAACAGCTGGCCCCAGAAGGGGTACATGAAAAATGCATTTTTCACTCATAGGGGTGATTCAATCCCCTACGTCAGCACCTGTGTTAATTTTTCAGGATCAAAATCCTACCAATAGAACATTTAAATACAACTGGCACAGAAATGAACCAATGCTACAAAACCACACCGCTTCCCTACTGGGTTGGTTGGACTAAGATTTAAGCAGCCCACTTCCTTTCAATTTTTTTCTATTTTTAAGTAGTGTCCACAAGCAGAACTTTGGTTTTGCTTTCAGCTTTTAGTAATACACTGTATCTAAAACTGAGATCAGGTAAAGCTTCTGTAACATTCTCCATCTTAACTGAGGGACAACTGAGCACTGCAGTATTCCGCAGATGATATTACCCCTTGTTAAATATATTTAATCTCCCAAACCATGTACACGTTTCATATGGAAGTGTGTTTGTGGGGGGGAACATTAACTTATTAGGAGAAAGATACATTTCAACACAAAACTTATTCTCTAACAAATAAAGAAAAACATTTGAAATATGGAATGCAACCCAAAAGCCATAGATCCAACTTAAAGTTTATCAGGAGACATAAACTTTCATGCTTATACTTTGCAGAGTAACTGAACATAAGGACATAAGAATGGCCATACTGCATCAGACCAATGGTCCATCTGGCCCAGTATCCTGTCTTCCGACAATGGACAATGACAGGTGGCCCAGAGGGAATGAACAGAACAGGTAATCATAAAGTAATCCATCCCCTGTCACCCATTCCCAGCTTCTGGCAACTGAGAACTTGCATTCATTATCAGCACACTTAGGGAGGAGGTGCCAGTTTAACTTGCTGGCTCAAATGGCAAAGCAATGTTAAAATGTATGGTTTCCATTATGATGGAAGATAGCACGGAATAAAACTTCAAAACCACATCAAGCCAAAAGAGTCAGCCTTTATTTTAAAACTTCTTTGCTGCAAATACATGCGACACTATATATTGCAACAAACTTAGCCATCACTTAGGGAAATAATACTGCTCATGAAAGGGACTGGATTGACAGCAATGGAAACTGAAATCCTTTACTCACATAAAAGACACGTTATTGGTAGTAACAATGCAAGCTTCTCAATCTTGTGCCCTCCACTCAGAGTGTATCAACCCTGACACGCAGTGCTTATCTCAACAGGCCGGAAGTAAGTTCCATTACCATGCTGCATTTTATTCTTCAACTCTCTGCTGCAACTGCCAGAAAGGATGCCAAGTATTGTTAAGGCAGTTTTGTGACACGAACACCTGCTTGTGAGCAGCTGGACTGAGACCACTAAATTATTTCACAGAGTCATTAGACTCTTACCACTTTTGCCGTGGCCTACATTCCAGGTGTAACCTAGGGAATAGAAAGCTCCATGTCCCATTGCCGACCACCTGAGTGATCCATTTTCCCTTGGCCATCACTTCTAAAAGACTGAGGAACAAGGGAGAATAGGTCAAGTCTTAAGCAGCCAATTATTTTTCTTGAAATAAAATTAGAAGCAAACCAGATTTTCAGTGGAAGTCTATATTATTACCGAATACATTACTCGTGATTACTGGTACTATAATGAGCACCAAATGAATTAATGATGACTGGCCACATATTTTAAAATTATTCACATTTTTTTATTTTTCATCTTAATCCAGTTAATAGGCTATATTCTTAAAGAAAAGTTCAGTTCAACTTTTAATAGGAGTAAAAGAAAAAAAAACCAATATATCAAGGTACAGATGGGAACAATTAGTTTGAAATATTCCCTCCTACTTTACACCTCATCTTTAAGACTCTGTGTCATGGCCACCATCCTTCCCTGCTTGTAAGGTCTTCTACAGAATCAACCACCAGTGTCCATTAACTAACTAGGCAGTTTGTTCATGTAGAACAATGAGAAGAACAGTCTTCCAGAGACGTGAAGTACACTATTTAGCCATTTGTAGTGGCAGGCAGCTTGGAGGAATTACTGTTCTAATTATTAATTACACAATAAGTGTCAGTTTGATAATAAAATACATGCAGTGATTTCTGTCAATTTGGGAGTGTAAGGTATAAGTTGTTCAGCTTTAATGCTTTGTAATTGCTAAATTTCCTAGAGTTGCATGGTACAAAAGTTGTTGGATTCTATTCAAAATGCATTGGCATGTGTGCAATTTCTGAAAACTGGAATAACACCAAAGCAACTATTGAATTTGGGGTTTCCAGTATTGCAAATGTTATCGGTCTGCACAAATGCTATAATCATTATCATGTGTAAAAGTCTCCTTAAATGAAGCAAACCAAAGTAAAGTGCTTTCAAATAAACCCAATGCAGAGGCCTGATCCAGCTACCTTTATCCATATGAGTAACCCTTACTCATGGGAGTAGAGCAACTGAAGTTAATTGCACTAGTTACATGAGTAAGTGGCCACGACTGAAATGTGAATGATTAAAGAAAACAAAACAAAAAAGAGTTTTAAATGGTAAATTGCTGTCCCAGGGCCTGATTCTGTCAACACTTTCTACTGAGCATAGAGGTTACTACCATTGACTTCAGTATTGCTATGCCCAGTAGTAAGTGTTGGCAACGCTGATCCCTGCATAGAAAAAGGAAATGTGACAAAACAGAAAAGAGTACCCCAATAGACCTGCCAATCACATACCTACCATAGAGGTCTTGTGCAGTTCTCTGCTGCTCAGAAACACCCCATGCATAGCAGAGCATGTTTGCTTTCATACCAATTATCCTCAGGAGAAACACAAGGACATTTCTACCTGGAGGCCTAGAAATCTACCATATGTTTTCAAAAGGACCTCTGTGTCAGGTGAGGAAAGGAAAGTCTCAGAAAAATTATATGCTCTCTATCTAAAGCTTTTTTATAGCACCATCGTATCTGAACAGGGTATTTAGAGCCATCTGGAAGATTTGTTTTCAAATAATTTGCTCTTCAGATAATTAATAGCAAATCTTCCAGTGGATCTAAGTGTCCTGTCAACACCCAGATACTATTGTGTTAAGTTAGATGCCATCATGTCAGATTGTTAGATTCAGTGCTTTGTAGCATAATTCACTGCTGAAAGTCAAACACGGTTTATTTATAACTGTTTTTGCTGTTAAAACTGCTGATTAAGGATATCCTCTGTTCCTTACCGGGTTCAGTTAGAGAGGTAGCATGTGGCAGCTGGTTTAAAATTTTCTATCTGAGCACCTCACAATCTTTTAAACATCTCTGTCCTCACAATGTTGTTGTGAGATAGGGAAGTTCTATTAACCACATTTCACAGGGGAGATATCTGAGGCAGAGAGACTTTCCCAAGGTCACACAGGAAGTTTGTGGAGAAGTAGAGACTTGAATCCAGGTTGTTGAATCAGGCTATTGTCCTAACCACTCGACAATTCCCCCCCCCCCCGCCATCTTTCTTCCTCTCCCCCAGTCCCCAACGGAAAATGGCTTTTCAACTAAATGGATATTTTTTTGTGAAAATGTTCTGGGTTTGTTGACAATGTTGAAGTTTTCAGTGAAAAATTAAAGAGGTTTTTGGTTTTTGAGGAAAAGCTGGGGAAAAAAAAAGTTGAAGTTTTTCACAGGGGAAAAATCCTCATTTCCCAACTAGCATTAAATATCCATATAAATAGTTGTTAAAAACCACCAAATAAATTATTTACGTGAATATGCTATAAACATACACTCAAACACACCTATATACTGCAGTGATAAGGGCTTTAGAACACACAGATATGTTATATATTTCATAAGGTAGCTTATTATTGATCACTATAGTTAAGTTTAAGTGAAGATTTCCTCATACATAGGGCCATCTGCTTTTCAGGTTGAATTTTTGGTTAAATTTGGGGTTGCATTACCTCAACGGATTATTTTAAAATGATTTCACAGAAGTCTGGGTTAAAATATTTTCATTTGTAGAATTAAAAAGATCTTTTTATGGGAGGATTATGTTAATAAATCTAATTTTTAAAGCTGTTCTAATTTACCTTGAGGGTCTTGGCCTGGCACCAGGATAAGGGTATCATAAAGGCAGCACAAAGTCACCTTTCCCGCTTCCTATGTTGGCGGTAAAAGTAAAAAACGAAACTAGCTAAAGAGTGGATCCTTCAAAGACTTATGCACATTTCTAAATTAATGCACTGAGAATAGTTCCATTAAGTCGATGGTACTAATAACAGTGTGTAAAGTTACATGTCAATCTTTGCCAGATCAGGGCCTAGATATATATTTCTAATTCAAATCAGCAGACATCTCCAATGCATGTTGCTTCATGCAGGATCTGCAATAACCTACAAGAGTCAGAAGCTCCAAATGGATTATTTGCTATTATGGGGGAGGGAGAGAGATGCTAAAAGGCCTTTTGAAAGCTTTTTATTAGGAAGCTGGTTGAAAGCATCATTGAATATATGAGTCAATTGTCTTCTGATTGTCCAGGGTATAACATCAGCAGCAATCAGTCAAGGTAAGATGGTGGCTAGCCACATGGGGAATTTTTTTAAAATCATGATTTCTTCAAGTTTAACTACTTTTGACATTTGGATTTAGTTGCAGAAATCAGACTTTTAACAGGTTTAACCCTTAAAGAGTCTAATTAATTACACAAGGGCATGGCTTTTCCTCTCTCCCTTTTATGAACCAAAGAAGCAGTAGACTAAACAAATCAAGGGGCTGAAACCATATGTGTTGTTAAAATTATTGGAGCCTGTTTGCCTGGGTGGTACAAGTACATATATGCAGGCAGTCTCCTCCTCTTGCAGCAAGAGGATAGCTGAAGATGCATCTAGCCTTTACCCCTCAGCATTGAAACACAAGTAGAAGCAAAACTGGAATTAGATGGCCTATTAACACACAAATAAAGACCCGTTCTTCTGAGTGTTGAGCTCCCTTAACACCTACTGACATTTGAAGACAAAATGAACTTCTCATGGGAGTACCGAGTACATGTCTCTTTGCAGGATCTGACCCAAAGTAAATAATGCTTTAATCACAGGCACAGTACACTCATTTCGAGAAAGCCATTTGGCGTCTGACTAAATGTTGTTTATTACTTGATGTCAGAAGGTTGGAAAATTACTGTTCTAATCAATAATTAAAAATAAATGTCTGTTTACTAGGTACAGTGATTTATATAATGAACTGACAGATGAAAAAAATCACACATGGTTTACTTTTAACTCTTAATTGCTAACACTCATGTTACAATAGGGACAGAAGACATCCTGACAGAGCTCACTTACAGAGAAAACACATGGAAGCTTCTTTCTTTTTGAAATGAAAAAATGTGCATGCATAGCTGCTGAATACAAAACCTGAAAATATCTCATCTGTGTATTGATGAGTTAGAAAAAGAGAGACGCAAATTGGAACAACTCAACAGAAAAGAAAAAAGTAAAGGAAAAAAAGCTGGAACAGCCTTTTTTAAAACCTGTTTTCTTCCTTCCTCCTTTAAGGCAAGAATTACACCCAGGCACAACCCCAAAGTAAGTAATACTCATTTGTTTCCCCTTCATTTATTTACGATTTTACAAGACGTTTCATAGATCAATTTAACTGGCATTATTCCCATACGGGATCACTTTTGGTGGGAAGGGACCTCCATCACAAATCATTAATAGTGGTGCTCATTCAATTCCAACAGGAAAGGCAACACGAAAAGCATGGCTGGCAGATTTATTGATTACATTTCACCAATAACCAGCAAAAAGCAAGCACTCCAAAAATCCCCAAAGGTGATCATTAGTACTGAGTAACTGTCACTAAACATTAGTACCATCAGCAGACTGTAGCTAAAAGAAAGCATGATACTTTAAATGTGAGACACGAGGAAGGATTGCCTCTAATACAAAGGAAAAGTGGAAACATCTCATAGCATGGTACTTCTATTTGAGACAACTCACACACACACACACACACACACAAAATTGGTCTAGCAGGGTTAGGCAAACTGGGCATTGCTGCAAAAATGCAAAATTAACATGTCAAGCTAATTTTGCGTTCCCCTCGCCTTGAGCTGATTAGCACAAATTAAATTTTGTGCTAATCAGCTCAAGCAGTTTGCAGGTACTATGGGAAACCCACGGTGTATGCTGATTACTGTAAAAGTATATGCATGTTTTCTGCACTAGCATAAGAATATGTTCCCCATAAATCATTAGTGGTTTTACAGTCCATTTCTATGTTGTTATTATAGACAATTTTGGTGTATTTTTGTTAGTAGGCACTCTGTTTTCATGGCAAAAACAGATTAGCACTGGAACATGGATTTTTCCGTTACATGTTGGAGCCTGGTAAATTGGCCCTTAGAATTGGGCCAATGATGCTTCCAACCAGCTTCACATCACAGACAGTGATTCTGGATATTGTAGGTAGTCAGGGAGTATATGAAGAATTTTGCCTCGTCCTGTTAATTCCTGTGTCCTCCCCCCAGCCCCCAAACACATACTATGATTCTCTAATGGCGTTCTTTGTTCCACGAGTAGCAGCAGTAACAATATTCATTTCATAGGTGACAGACAGCTTCTTCTAAGACAGCTGCAGTTCTGTCTTTTGGGCACCTGAGGCACTGCTTCAGCCAAAACCATTAAAAGGTATTTTAATTTTATCTCCTTCCTTATTCTATATCACTCACAGCACTTCAGTTCTCTACCTGAGTCTTGTAGGTAAGGTCATTTGCTCTTGTGACTCAGCATGCAGCCCATTTCAACAGCAGCGGCGCTGGGTTGAAAAGCCATTACTTCCCTGACAACCCCCACCTCTGATAATGACCTGGCAACCCCCGCAGAGGACGAGGTGATAAATTAAGAAGTGCCTTGAATGAGCAAGTCAGGCTGACACGGTGGTGCCTTTGGTAGATTGCTGAAGTGAGAGGAAATTTCTAAGCTTGCTGGACCTGTGCTCAGTGGCAATAGCGATGGAATCTTTAGGTCACTTGGAAGGGTGGTGGGCAGTAAGGAGGGAAAATGAGACTCTTAGCGCCACTGATGCTTTGAGTAATAGAGATACGGGTGATGGAGAGGATCATCAACTCATCACCTATCTGACCAAGAGAGCAGTGGGAAGTAATACAGCCATCTCAGACATGTATGGGTTTGGATGAACTTCCTCAGTTTCAGGTCCCAGTTCATTTGAACTTAGTATGGCAATGGGAAAGCGGAGACTTAAACTTTGTGAACTGGGTTATGCCCGTTGACTTGCTTGGCATACCAAATGACAAGTTTCATGACAAACCAAAATGAATGAACCCGAGCTAGTCTTGTACGTGTGTCGTCCAGACACAACATTTTGCTTGGAGTTTGGATGAAAGGTTTGCAGCCCAAAACACTGTCCTATGAAACATACAGATATAACCTGCTATATTAAAACCTGAAGTTGGACAAGTATCCTAGGAGTGGATGTTCACAGAGAATGAGTGTTTATGTAGCTTTCAGAAGAAGCTTTAGCTTGAGGAAGCACTATGAACCTAGAGCATCTTCTTCCCTGGCTCCCCTTGGGAACATATGATGTCAGAGTACAATCAGAGACCAAGGCTAGTCGTGGTTTAAGACCCTGGAAGGTGACTCAGGAGATATGGGTTCAAATCCTAGCTCTACCATAGACTTCCTATGTGAACCTGGGTACATCACTGAATCCCTCAGTGCCTCACTCTCCTATCTATAAAATGGGGATTAGCAATACTTCTTTCCTCCCGTCTTTTGTCTGTCTTGTCTATTTAGATTGTAAACTCTTTGGAGCAGGGACTCGTATTGTATGTGCGTATAGTGACTGGCATAATGGGATCACTGCTGGAACCTTGAGGTGCTACTGTTATTATTTGTATATCATACAACATGGTGCTTGGAAATGGTTCCTTAGAAATAAGATAAATGCATGTCATTTGTAGTATGTCATGGGACAAATTCATCATTGGTGTAACTGCTGCAGACAGCTGGTTTATACCCAGGATGAACGGGGCTGCAGTAAGATACAGAATGGTTGTCTCTGGGTTGTTTTATATTCTATTTTCCAGTTCTTAATTTTATTCCTAAACCTCCCTCCCTAGTGAGCTGCAGAAAAGATAGCCTTAGGAAACATGGTTTTATTCCAAAACTTGTATTTTCAAAATCAAACCCACGGATTTTGAATTTCTTACAATGAACTAAAGGTTAAAACAGGACCACTGGAGTCTAAATTTGATCATCTTTTATTTTAATGTGCAATTGATATCATCCCCCCCTCCCCATAACATACAGATTTAACATATTGGGGGCAAATAATTTTCTTAAACTAACATTTTCACTCCTTCAGGAAGAGATCCTTGCTCAATAGTGAGCTTTTCTTTCTCAACTGACATCTCCTTAACCCTCCCCCCCCCCAATTTGCAACACTATGCAGCATATTGTCTTATCCGTATAGTTCCATACTGCCCTGAGATATTGGCAATTATTATTTAAGTCAAAAGGGAAAAACAGAATAATTTACATCATCCATCATAGTTTCCTTGCATGAATAAATTACAAGACACCATTGCAAATCAATCGTGGCGAAAGAAACAGTCCATGCCAAACAGAGTGTTGGTGTATATAATTTCTTTAATGTTTTCTGTCCTCATACATCAAAACTGCAGCCTGAATTCTTCCACCCTTATTCAGTAGAATGCTGATTATACCAAGGGCTTGTGAGGCACCTGAAACCTAAGCAGATAATTTGGGGAGCCATCCCATGTAATAGGTAGAACAGGTTTCTAACTCTCAGCACCATAGGTGCCAACTCTGGGGGTGCTCTGGGGCTGGAGCACCCATGGGAAAAAAATAGTGGGTGCTCAGCACCCACCGGCAGCCCCTTGATCTGCTCCTCCCCCAGCATCTCCCACCTGCCAGTGAACCCTGCCAATCAGCTCCTCCTCAGCGCCTCCTGCCCTCTGGTGATGAGCTGTTCAGCGGCATGCAGGAGGCACTAGGGAAAAGGGGGAGGAGTGAGGGCAGGACGTGCTTTGGGGAGGGGGCGAAATGGGGTGGGAAGAGGCGGGGCAGGGGTGGGGGCTTGGGGGAAGGGGTGGAATGGGGGTCAAACACCCCTGGCAACTCAGAAAGATGATGCCTGTGCTCAGCACATACTTCAAAAGCTGTTGCCATCTCTCCTGCCCTTTTCACTAGCTAGCTCTCAAGCTACAAAGGAGCTCTGATATTGCACTGGGCTGGCACTAAGAAGACCGGAGTTCAGTTCCATGGTTCTACCACAAACTTCCTGTGTGACCCTGGACAAGGCACACTCTCTCTGTGCCTCAGGTCCCCATGTGTAAAATAGGGACAATACTTCTTTTCTCCCAGTCTTTGTCTGCCTCGTCTATTTAGACAGTAAATTGGGGCTGGGACTGTCTCCTACTAGGTGTATGTACAGCACCTAGCAGAACAGGGCCTTGGTCTCAATTGGGGCCTCTAGGTACTACCAAAATTGTTATTTTTAAGGATTTGTAAGTTTTGCTAGAACAGGAGCATGCTTCACAGTCCACATGTAGGTGGGGGAAAATCACTATACTGGTATTAACTTCCTTCCTTGTTGGCAGTCTCGGCAGCGAGGGCGAGGAGAGAATGGTCAGGAAGACTGACACCTAGATTTTTATTGTTGGAGGTGATCTCCGCATGAGAGAACTAAGTCAGTTGATTGGGGAGAGGCAGGGGATCCTTCAACTGCTGCTGGCTGCGTTCTCTCTGTTGTCGGGTGAAGACAGGACTCCAGTATGAAGAGCTACCAGTCCAGCATTTTGCACCTGTACTAAATTCACAAGGTGAAACTTTCACCCAGGCCGAGACCCAGCACCAAGCTTATGCACTTAAGTCCCATATGCACTGTTTCCCTTGAGGGCTTAAGAGGAGTTAAATAATGCATAGACTTCTGCACTGGTGCTGAATTCCACCATGGAGATGGTCTCCTATACAAGTGCTCAGATCCACTACTCCCAAAGGCGTGGTAGAGTGGAGTACAGATCTTGGAAGGCAGAACTTCCTCAAGACCCTTCCCTATCCTTCCTACACAAGACCACCACCACTTATCTGGTTATCTAAAGGTGACAAGCCACAACTGCTTCCCTGCTGCATTTTCGATCTTCCCTTATTTAAACACATAGCCTTCTTTTTCCTCTGTTAAATGCCTAATGCAATCCTCTCCTGGGGTGTCTGAGGTCTGAAGGACCTATTCCTCCCTCCCCTGTATATGTGCCTAATTTACTCAGTGTTAATGGTGATCGTGCAAGCAGACTAAGGGGAAAATAGACCTCACGGTTGAGTTATTTGAATTTCAGCAGCGTGTGGAGATTCCAAGATGCTAGGCATTGCACTTACAGGTCCTTACTCCAAAGAGCTTACTATCGCAATAGAGAAGACCGAGAAAGGGATAAATAATGCCTCCTTTTCCCCAATTCTATTTTACAGAAGGAAAGCTGGGACACGAATTAAATGATTTGCTCTAGATCAAGAAACTCTGAGGCAAAGCCAGGAATCAAACCCAGATCCCCCGTATTCCAGTCTGAAAATTCTTATTTTGCGTTTTTCAGATTTAAAACTTTGGCCAAAGAAGGAAAGAAGAGAAAACCTGAATTTTTCCAGAAAAAGAAAGTACTAAAACCCAGTAAACCTTAATGGTAAACTCAGTATTATCGAGTGTTGGAAAATATATTAATTGCTTTTAATCGACAATATCTTTATTGCTTCTGCTAGAGTATGCAGTGAATTATGAAGGTGAATTACGAACTGCTTTACGCTGGGAATCCTGGACGCCCCAGGCATTGGCACCCTGACAGCAGGATTGTCTGGCTATGTGGACTCTCTCCTCAGGCCCTAAGCTACCAGCACTCCCAGCTATCTTCGAGACACCACTGACTTCCTGAGGAAACTACAATCCATCAGTGATCTTCCTGAAAACACCATCCTGGCCACTATGGATGTAGAAGCCCTCTACACCAACATTCCACACAAAGATGGACTACAAGCTATCAGGAACAATATCCCCAATAATATCATGGCAAACCTGTTGGCTGAACTTTGTGACTTTGTCCTCACCCACAACTATTTCACATTTGGGGACAATATATACCTTCAAGTCAGCATCACTGCTATGGGTACATGCATGGCCCCACAGTATGCTCACATTTTTATGGCTGACTTAGAACAACACTTCCTTAGCTCTCGTCTCCTAACACTCCTACTCCTACTTAGTTAAGATGAGCAGGAGAAAAAAAACTTTTGTAGTGATAATCAAGTTGGCCCATTTACACAGTTGACAAGGTGTGAGGATACTTAGCTTAAGGAAATAGATTCAATAAGTGCTACATTGATGACATCTTCATCATCTGAACCCATGGAAAAGAAGCCCTTGAGGAATTCCACCATGATTTCAACAATTTCCATCCCGCCATCCACCTCAGCTTGGACCAGTCCACACAAGAGATCCACTTCCTGGACACTATGGTGCTAATAAGCGATGGTCACATAAACACCACCCTATACCGGAAACCTACTGACTGCTATACTTACCTACATGCCTCCAGCTTCCATCCAGGACACACCACACTATCCGTTGTCTACAGCCAAGCTCTAAGATACAACCGCATTTGCTCCAATCCCTCAGACAGAGACAAACACCTACAAGATCTCTATCAAGCATTCTTAAAATTACAATGCCCACATGCTGAAGTGAAAAAATAGATTGACAGAGCCAGAAGACTACTCAGAAGTCACCTACTACAGGACAGGCCCAACAAAGAAAATAACAGAACGCCACTAGCTATCACCTTCAGCCCCCAACTAAAATCTCTCCAGCGCATCATCAAAGATTTACAGCCTATTCTGAAAAATGATCCCTCACTCTCACAGATCTTGGGAGACAGACCAGTCCTTGCTTACAGACAGCTACCCAACCTGAAGCAAATACTCACCAGCAACCACACACCACACAACAAAAACACTAACCCAGGAACCTATCCTTGCAACAAAGTCCGATGCCAACTCTGTCCACATATCTATTCAGGGGACACCATCACAGGGCCTAATCACATTAGCCACGCCATCAGGGGCTTGTTCACCTGCACATCTACCAATGTGATATATGCCATCATGTGCCAGCAATGCCTCTCTGCCATGTACATTGGCCAAACCAGACAGTCTCTGTGTAAAAGAATAAATGGACACAAATCTGACATCAGGAATCATAACATTCAAAAACCGGTAGGAGAACACTTCAACCTCTCTGGCCACTCAGTAAAAGATTTAAGGGTGGCAATTTTGCAACAGAAAAGCTTCAGAAACAGACTCCAACGAGAAACTGCTGAGCTTGAATTAATATGCAAACTAGATACCATTAACTTGGGTTTGAATAGAGACTGGGAGTGGCGGGGTCATTACACATATTGAATCTATTTCCTTAAGCTAAGTATCCTCACACCTTCTTGTCAACTGTGTAAATGGGCCAACTTGATTATCACTACAAAAGGTTTTTTTTCTCCTGCTCATCTTAACTAATTAGCCTCTCACAGTTTGTATGGTAACTTCCAACTTATCTGTATGTGTATATCTATCTATCTATCTATCTATGTTCCATTCTATGCATCCGATGAAGTGAGCTGTAGCTCACGAAAGCTTATGCTCTAATAAATGTGTTAGTCTCTCAGGTGCCACAAGTCCTCCTGTTCTTTTTGCTGTCTGTACTGACATTTCTATGTCAGATCCTTGCCTCTCCACCCTCATTTTGCTTTCAGTCATACAAACTAAGTGTCCTAAATTTAATGTTCCCCCTTACAAATTGGCTGCCCTTTCATGTCAGAAGGAAACACGCCTACTCAGCACAGCTTGAAAGGAACCTGTCTGCAGTTGGGAGGGAAAAGTCGAGGTGCTTTTTTTTTTTTACTAACTAAATTAAATACAACTAGTGCTCTAAGCAACGGGCAGCTTTGATTTGGACGTAGGATGCTGTGAGATATTGATAAGTGAACACTCACAACCAAAGGGAATTAAAAGGCTGTACTTTGGTCTAATGGAGTCAATTTCTTTCAGTGTTGTATCCATTAAAGGACACCGTGCTGGCACACTACAGTGCAGTACCATTTAAACTGCAAAATACGAGGTTCAAATAATGCTAAGGGTTGGACTTAGAGGGATATAAGCGTAGCATTTCAGGGGAGAAGCTGGAAATGCTGGCCTTAATCTACCCCATCATTCCCCCTCAGATGGAAAGGGTGGTCTCATGCCGATCAGCCAGGGCTGCGGCATCAGGAGATTTAGGTTTTGTTCTCGACTTCACGCGGAACCTTTATTACGTCGCTTACAGAGCCCTCATCAACTGAAAAAACAAATCGTACTGTTCTGACTGAAAACGTTATCTACTACTGTTACAAAAAGAAAAGGAGGACTTGTGGCACCTTAGAGACTAACCAATTTATTTGAGCATAAGGTTTCGTGAGCTACAGCTCACTTCATCGGATGCTCCTGATGCACTATAACTGAACGATTAGAGAAAAATTACTTTCTCTAATCCAGCGGTTCTCAACCTGTGGGTTGGGACCCCAAAGTTGGTCATGACCAATGTTCCCTCTAATTTTTTCCAGCCATGTGTGGAGTAAATTTTATTATGTGCGCCAATATCGAGGTAATGTGTGGATGGCGCCACCAGTAAAAACAAAAAACCTAGACATATTTTTTAAAAGTTACCATAGGGATAATTACTCCAGCCGGGACAGGTTAAGCATTTTAGAAACAAGAAGTAACAACAGCAACAACAACAAAAGTATGTGTTGGAAGGTGAGCATGCCAGAGACAGTGTGTGTGTGACACACAGAGACTCTGTGTGTGTGTGTGTGCACGTGCGCATGTGCTGGCTGCTGGGGAAGTCTCGGAGAAGGCGTGCACTGTCTGTTTAAGGCACTCACACCAGAAGGCTCAGACTGCCGCAGCTGAGCTCACCTGCTCCTGAGCCCGTCCCTCCCCCACCCCCCGCTCTGTGGAGATGGGGCACATGGGCAGGGGAGAGGCACCCTCACATCAGCCGCTCCCCTCCGCTCTGAACAGCAAGCAGGAGGGTCCCGGGAGCAGCTGGCCAGGGGATCCAAGGCAGAGGGCAGGAGCAATCCAGCTGCAGAGCAGCGGCGGGAGGAGCACCTGAATATACATCACCATACGCCACTTTGCTAATCAAGTGCACAGCACTTGATTCACTCCTGGGCAGCTGCGCGACCGCACAGCTTAGAGGGAACACAGGTCATGACCCTGTTTTAATGGAGTCACTAGGGCAGACATTAGACTTGCTGGGGCCCGGGGCCAAAGCCAAAGCCCAAGCCCGGGCCCTGCTGCCCAGGGCTCAGGATACAGCCCCCTGCCTAGGGGCTGAAGTTATTGGGCTTTGGCTTTGGCTTTGGTCCCCAAGCACAGGGCGGCAGGGCTCAGCTGGGCTCACGCTTTGGTCCCCCCTGCGGGGGTCGTGTAGTAATTTTTGTTGTCAGAAGGGGGTCGCAGTGCAATGAAGTTTGAGAATCTATGAAATCTTTTCAATTTGTTCAGTAGGGTATTTGACAGCAGTTTATGTACAGTCTCAATGCAATTGTTAAAACTACAAAATTTGTTAGGGTCACCAAGGGGTCCCTAAAAGTAACTTCTTTACACTTCTTAAAGGAACTGTTAAAAAGATGAAAATTTTAAGTTAATGTGACCCTTTAAGCTCTCTATACAT
Organism: Natator depressus; assembly: GCF_965152275.1. NCBI lineage: Eukaryota > Metazoa > Chordata > Testudines > Cheloniidae > Natator > Natator depressus. The sequence goes on along the minus strand of NC_134235.1, from coordinate 240,856,901 downwards.
CAGTTCATCATTTGTTAAAACAGAGATAGCCCTTTCCCTCAAGAGTCTTAGGGTATGTCTTCACTACCCGCTGGATTGGCGGGCAGCGATAGATCCAGGGGGATCGTCTAGTCTAGACGCGATAAATCAACCCCTGAGCACTCTCCCGTCTACTCCTGTACTCCAGCGCCGTGAGAGGTGCAGGCAGAATCGACGGGGGAGCAGCAGCAGTCGACTCACCGCGGTGGAGACACCACGGTAAGTTGATCTAAGTACGTCGACTTCAGCTACGTTATTCATGTAGCTGAAGTTGTGTAACTTAGATTGATTTCCCTCCCCCCTTCCAGTGTAGACCAGGGCTACGTAATTGACAACACCACATGACTGGAAGTCAAATGATGAGGTTTATTGTTCATCTGTTGTAGGAATATAATGAGAAGACGAGTCCTAATGCAGTCAAAACTACCAGAATTCACCTGAATTTGTGCTTACTTTGAGACTTCAGGATTTATGCCCATTATTTCTAGTAGCATTAGCAAAGATGAAAATGAAATCTCATGGGAGTGTGAGATAGTGGATATCATGATTGGAATTACTGCAGTCTATCATATAGACAGTTTGTTGTGTATTATCACAGCTTATTGTGTAGTCGGAGGCATTTTAAAGTGTGTATTGGCAGGACTAAACAGAACAGATTTGTGTGAAAGCCTTAATGGAATTTCCTAAGTACACAAATTGACAAAAAAAGGGTTGAGAATTTTGTTTCCATTTTTTCAGGGTCTAAAGATTTTTCTCACTAGGTTATGTTCAAGGAGCCAATATGCTATCGCTATACTTACCTACTATGGAATGATAAAGTGTTTGAACTGAGTATTCTACTGTAGGTCTGCATGAAGAGACCTGTAAACTGAATTATTGTTTAGGATGGTTTTTTAAGATAATGTAAAATTCACTAAAGACTTTCAGCTGCACTTGTATTTTGATCACTGGGAAGTGTCATGACCTCCCAACACAGCAAACATCCAACTTTACAGTGGGGAGGAGGGTGGAGGGACAGTCTGCTCTTGCGTGAAAGCTTATAGTTGTTCAGACAGAAGCTAGTGTTGGAAAGTTATTAGGGTATGATGATCTAAAAAAAAAAAAAAGGGGGGGGGGAGTTGAGCTCCTAAATTATTTTATTTAGACTTCAAGAAAGGTGACCTGATTTTCAAAAGCGCTGACTTCAGTGGGAGCTACCAACTACTTAGAACATTATTTCCCAAATGGTGGGTCCCAACCAGACAGTGGGTCGCCACATTCAGGGCCAAATTAACCCACCACTGGGTCCTGGCCTAGGCAAACATACATTTTTACAGGTCCACTGTGTGGGGAGGCCCTGGATGTGGGAGGCTGGAGGGTAAGTCCAGCCTGCACTTGCCCCACAGCAGTAGCTCCTGTCCCATGGGACTGAGCCTAGCTGCCCACTCCAGGTGTTGTGACCTGGCACACAAGATCACAGAGACACTCAGGTTTGGCCCAGTAAGGGGAGCTGGACTAAAACTAAGTAGTGCTGCAAACCTGTGTGGCAGGTTGCAACACCTGGGAAGGGGAGCTTCCAGAGACAAAAAGCAGTTGGTGGATTGCCTTAGTAAAAGGTCTGGGAACTACTGACTTAGAACATTTGAAAATCAGGTCAACTTATTTTAAAGCCTAAATTTAGAAGGCTAACTTTAGGCACCCAGTTTTTAAAAAAAATCTTGCCCTTAAGGTATAAGTTATAGAGTGGACATAGGTAATCTTAAAATTTCCCCCACTAAGTAACTTAGAAGTCTAAATCTGTAGCCTATGTTAAATAGAAATTAGGAGTTGCGCCTAAGTGTAGAGGAGTATCGGAAACTGAGCTTGCGAGTGTGAGAAACTGATAAGTTGGATAGAGTAAGAAAGTTGAAGTGAGTAAGAATGTGACCCAGGGTTAGGTTATGGCCCTAACTGGTTGTTCCAGGTTTTTAATGAGTGTTTTTAAGATTTGTGAATGTTATTAAAATCCTATCTATATTGATAGTATGGGAAGGATATTGGTTTACGTGTTTATTTAAATAATGTGTAATGAATAAAGCCAATGAGGAGGTGGAAATATATTTATGGTAAGGGCAGTTTAATGTTAATTAGTATTATAATGATCTATAAAAGAAACAGTTTTCCTAAATTACAGGGGAGCTCCAATTAACATGAAAAGGGAGCCATTAAGTTCCAGGATTATAAAACTGAACTTCACTCTGTTGGCAGGGGACTGATGACCCATTGATACACTATTTCATCTTTGAGTGTAAGTATAATTGTAGTGTTGTGTACATAGTAATTGCATGCCTGTTTGCTTAACTAATCATTTTCTTTATTAAAAAATGTTTGGTTTTATCCTTCAAAGTGTCACCTAGTGGTCCTCTACTAACTAAATTTTCTGTAACCAGCCTAGAGGCTCAAACTTGAAAACTAAGTTGGGTTTTATTGCACTATTATTGTTAACAATTTAATATTAATTGGGAAAATTTCAACATAAAAGCTTACAAAGGCCATTTTAAAAAAAGCGTCTATGGGCCAGTTTCTCAAAGGTATTTAGGTGCCTAATGAGGCAGCTAGGTGTCTACTCAGCTTTCCAAAAAGCTTGTAACTCCTACTGATTTCAAAAAGAATTAGGGGGATTTTCAAAAGCTCCTAGGCACCTACCTGCATCAATCAGGTGCCTAAATACTTTTGCAAGTCTGGCCCTGCATGACTGAGGTTCCTTAGTCTACATGTTACTTTTGAAAATGGGACTTAGCCACTTTTAAACATTTTATCCAGTGGCCCCACCCCGCCTATAAAAACATTGGCAGGCAACACTCCAATTAAAGGCTCAAGTTAAAAAAAAATTGTGACTTTATGAATGCTAATCAACAGTATTAAAATTAACAGGCAATGTTAATTCATTGACACATATGCTTATGATTATTCTCTATCCGTACAGTAATTCTGGTGTTTTTGTATTGCCTTTATTAAAAATAAAAGTTAATGTATTTTTATTGTCACATGGGAAGTTACCATAAATTAGTGGTTATGCTGCTTAGCTCATTAAAAAGGTAGCAGCTTGATATTGCATAGTTACTGCTGATTATTTCTACAGTGGGGAAATGTAAGACCGATTTCCTGCAGGTAATAATGATAGAGAATAATTGGTCTTAAAGATGCCTCTCGAAAAGAGCATTGGGGGTGGGGAGAGGAGAGACCCAGTACCAGTATAATCAAGTAATATAAAATGCACTAAATATTCCTATATATTACAGAACTACTTTTGGCAGTTGCATGCTTGCTCAATATCATAAAAACGGCTTACAGGGATTTTCAACACTTAGCCAAAAGTCTGCATACTTTTTCTCCTTATGCATAATTAATTGTGACATTGAATATCGGAATGTGTACCAGCGTGTGGCATCTGTCAATTTGCACAGAAACAATATATGGACAAGCAGAAAAAGCATATTATTGTCTTGCAAACATACCCAGAACTAGTTTAAAAACCTCCACAAACTGGACATGCGCACACCACACAGTAGGAACTCGGTAGTTAATATATTGGAATGAGAGTAAATGCCTCCCTGAAAGAAAATTGCCACCTCACGTTTTGCTACATTCAGTTACTTTAGTTACTTAATTCTGTTTAGGAAAATGACATTCTCTACGTTTTTAGAAAATGCCATTTCTAGTTCTAGCTTTATTTCACAATGTACTGTACCTGGATATTATTTTATTAAGTTAATTGTACTCTCTTCTATATTAATTCCATTCACTCATCACTCTTCCCTACAATTCTGTTGTGCTTTTAGCTCCATTGTGAGAGTCGCATGGAGTGCATATATCGAAAGTACCAGGAAGCCGCACTGCACCAAAGAATAGACCTTGTTTTAATGCAAGTCTGTGGCAAGCCCAAATATATTTGGTTGCTTGCTAGCAAAAATGTATTTAGCTAGTTAGCTGAATTAATCACTAGAGTACTACAATTATACTGATAAATTTAACTGTGCAGAGAAGACTGAAAGAACTACTGAATCTAAATCTAAAGTCTATGGGAGACCCTTAAGTAAGTTACGATCTCCATACTGCTCAATGAAAAGAAAAGGAGTACTTGTGGCACCTTAGAGACTAACAAATTTATTTGAGCATAAGCTTTCGTGAGCTACAGCTCACTTCATCGGATGCATTCAATGGAAAATACAGTGGGGAGATTTATATACACAGAGAACATGAAACAATGGGTGTTACCATACACACTGTAACGAGAGTGATCAGGTAAGGTGAGCTAATACCAGCAGGAGAGCTGGGTACTGGGGGGAGAAACCTTTTGTAGTGATGATCAAGGTGGGCCATTTCCAGCAGTTGACAAGAACGTCTGAGGAACAGTGGGGGGGGGGGAATAAACATGGGGAAATAGTTTTACTTTGTGTAATGACCCATCCACTCCCAGTCTCTATTCAAGCCTAAGTTAATTGTATCCAGTTTGCAAATTAATTCCAATTCAGCAGTCTCTTGTTGGAGTCTGTTTTTGAAGTTTTTTTGTTGAAGAATTGTCACTTTTAGATCTTTAATCGAGTGACCAGAGAGATTGAAGCATTCTCCGACTGGTTTTTAAATGTTATAATTCTTGACGTCTGATTTGTGTGATTTGATTTGTGTCCATTATTCTTTTACGTGGAGACTGTCCATTTTGACCAGTGTACATGGCAGAGGGGCAAACAAAGGCTCTTGCCCTCCTCCATATGCATGTATACAGCACACCTCCTTGGAAGCTCACACCACTGTCATTAATGAACAAGCTTGGTTGGTCATAGTAAGGCTCCTTCATCTCACAGGTTCTCTTTCACATGCATATTCTTCTAGCCACAGCATACAGATCTGCACAGTATTCCCTTACTCGCTAGTGCAACACACACCTAAATGTATAGTGCAAATACAACTGCTCCTTCATCCATTGGTTTGAATAAAATTAGTCATTCTTTAACCCTTTTGTTATTGCGTTCTGTTCCAGCCTCTGTTCTGTAGCAGAACACAGGCATTTCTTTGAAGTGCTGAAGTTTCTTTGGAGGGCAGGAGCCTTTGTTTGCTCATTCTCTCTTCCATGTTCTATGACACGCCTGTGTGCCTCCAGAGTGTGCTCCCTGGTTGCAGAATGCCAGAATCCCACTAGAACATGGTATATCAGAAGATGGTACATCAATTGATGGAATAGATATGTTACTTTATGTTAGTGGCTTACTATTCTGTTATCTAAAAATCACCAGTGTGATACCATGGCTGGTAAGTATTTTTGTATTTTCATGTGGGGGGAGAGCATTGTGAATATTCCATCAGTGTGAGAGCTGGAGTGACTTGGTCACAGAGAACTGAATGCTTGTAAACCAAGCTCTGCAGGCTGGCTCCTTAGGCTCCCACTTCATCATCACTAGCCTGAAAGTACTCATTAGGCTTGCCATGAAGAATGAGTCCCCTAAGAAATGGCAAAAAATTCTGCCACTAAGCCTGTGGGCAGTGTAAACTGCTCCATGCGTGAAAAGCAACAAAGTGGTTGATGCATTAGGTGACATTCAGAGCAAGATCACTGCATCATTGCCTGTTCAAAAAGTCATTTCTCTCTTCCTCTGGTGTGTAAGAGAAGCCTGAGGCCAGACTAGCAACTGTGGCAGAGAAACAGAAGTGGCATAGGGAATCACATAAAAGGTCTTTCTAGCTTTAAGCCCTGATTCTACAAGGTGTTGAGCATCTCCTTTGAGGTCCTGAGCATCCTTCAATTCCCGGGTAAGTCAGGCTTAGCACCTTTCAGGTTTGGGCCCTTACTTAGTTTCATTATGGAAGAATAGAAGTTTTCCCAAGACATATCAAAGCAGTACAGCCCATTTCCACTGGGCGATTCTCTAGCTTTAACTATGCTCAGCCCAACCTTGAAACCCGATCAGCTTAGGCTCCCAAAAAGAGACCACATTTCCTTATGGGGATGTTTTCCCAGGTACATCCAGCTGTACTCAAGATAAACACAATAGGGGAGGTTGTCAAAGGCATAAAAGGCAATTAGGTGAATAACTGTCATTGAAATTCAATGTGAGTTGGGTGTCTAACTCGCATCTGTGTTGTTGAACATGTCTTCCATTATGGATAAAAACTTCTATCCTGCACTCCTTAATCTCATTTTTAAGAGCTTTGAGGAATAGTTTGTACAAACCAATTCATCCCAAAGGACAAAACATATTTTGAACCTTCTCTGCTGTCTCAGGGCCTAACTACCACAAAAACCCAAACTCCAGCAATAACCTGTAAAATTACTTCTTGGATCAAATTCATGCCTTCTGTAACTCTGTGGAAGACACTGGAGTTACACCACGGACAATGGACCCAATGTTTGTTCAGTGTTTCAACATCTAATGCATTATGTAAATTATTATTATTGGAATTAAATGTGTGGCCCATGCAGGATTATATTCTAGAAAGAGAAAGATGCAACTATTTATTGGAGTCAGCCATTCAGATTTTGTTTCTATGATGTTAAGATAGGTAAGCTTTTTCCTTCACTAATATTAAGCAAGCTTTTGTTTCACCTGATTGCCTTCAACTCCACTGAAGCATTGCACCAGGATGGGACTCCGAACTCTCTCCAGATGAACCAGTTTCTCAACACTTACCTTCCCATCACTAAGAGCAGAATGTTCTAGGATTACTCAGGAAGTGCAAGCAAAACAAAGCACTATGCTCTACTTCCTGCATGTTATTATAGAACAATTCTCTTTGCATCACCAATGCAACCGCCTTGACTCTACCTTGGCTGAATTTCTCATACATGCCTTAATCTCTTCCTACTTTGACTAATACAATTTATTTCTTTATGACTTGCCTAATTACTAGCCATTGTGCATGTGTAGACTGCTGCTCTCTGCCTTTCCATGTGTTCAAAAAAGTGTAGAACCACATCACTCCTCATTTTGGGAAATTCTACTAGCTCTTTTCATTTCAGGATCCAATTAAAAATTACATCCTCCTCCAGTCTATGTCATGGAATTTGTCTCTCTCTACTCCCCTTCCTAGTCGTTCGACTCATCTTGCAATATAGATTCTTCTGTCCTTCTGCAAAATCTAACCATTGCTGGTGACAGTTTCTCCACTGCAGCTCCTGCTGTCGGAAAAGATCTCTGCTTTATTCATCTGTCTCACTGACTCTCCCTCAACTCACACCTCAGCTGAAAATCCCCATGACTATCCCTCTCATTTTCTCTCTCCTGCTACAATTTCACGGTTCAATATCTGTCAGAGATGGCCAAGTTATGAAAAAATATTTTACAATTTTAAAAAGTATCAATATTCACAGCAAGTGTTATTCTAAGAATATACATCAAGTATTTATACAGGTGACCAAGCAATGAAAAAAATCGTTATCCATGAGCAACTATTCCATAAAATATTGCCCAAATTCACAGAGAAAAACTTTTGTATATAATTATTGTACCAACTCTCCTCTGTAATTGAATCTACAATGTGTAAAGCATTTGGAGAAAAGTATGTATGAAAGACATGATGCAAAATAACTCCACTGTAGTTTAATTTAATTATTGATTGTGAATAGATGATAATTAATCTCTCAAAGATACAGAAAATAGAGACAGCAACTTCAAGCACCTGGATTTCCAGATAGTTGAAGTGTCCTCTGCTAGGGATTGTGGGCCATGAATTGTTTTGTAATTCGTCATGTGGATGTACTCATGTAGCTTGTTACAAGTCTTCAATGTAAGTGATAACCTCATTTTTGACACTACAGTTGTGGGGCAGGAGGGAAGCCACAGGGAGTGGATGTGTGAGTGAAGAGTAGTCTGTGATCATGCATCTGCCTGTCAGCTGCACTTAATGCATTGGACTGTATCTCTGTGACCTTGCGCAAGTCTATTAATCTTTGTGCCTCCGTTTCCCATCTACAAAATGGGAATAATATCTTTCTCTTTCTACCACCCATTGTCTGTTTAGTCTGTAGATGCTTCAGGGCAGGGCCTGGCTCTTACTATGTGCATGTTTGGAATTTAAAGGCAACCCTGATCTCAGTTGGGATCCTGTAATACAAATTAGTATGTATTTGGAATTGTCCAATACAGCTTTTAGAAATCCAGTAAGTTATCAAGTGAGAATGTGAAAAATGCAGTGACAACGTTTCAGTGGTGACAGGGTCACCTGGCCACAGAGGGCTGCGTTTTCTATGAGGCATTCCTCATTGTGGTTCAAGAATTCTCTTTCCCACTCCTAGAGTGGGTAGCTGCTCTTATCACTCACCAGATGCTACTTCTAGACAGAAGCAGGCCTTGCATTCCATGCACATCCCAACTATTTGGCTAAAGTTAGGAATGCGCCTAAATGATTTTAGCAGGAAAAGAAAAGGTTCCAGTAGATGTGACTGCCATGTCAAGTGTTTGTTTTTGTTCAACGGGTAAAATAGAGGCATAAATTGAATGACTCTTCTATTGTTTTTGCCATTTTAATGATTTATGTAACTGCAGTGAAGCACTGGTGAAAAGAATCAGTATATAAACCACTGCATAAACTAGAAATGGAATTATGCAAAATAATATCTCTATTAGATATAAAATGCTTTCTAAACAATATATAGGAGCAACATTTTTTTCTTATGTACAGTATATAAAAGTGCACTCATTGACAGCCACTAGCTCAGCAATGTTGGAGAAAGGAGTGAAATTAACATACTTTCTGCCAGCTGGCATCCAGACTTAATAGACAAATTACATGCAAAAATAATAAAATAAAATAATAATAATAATGACATTAATGATGTTTGATTAAGCACTCAAGTCAGGAAATACCAGCATTAAGGCTGAATGCACAGCCTTAACTCTGGTCTTGTGTGATTATTACAATTCAGTTGTATCATCACACATATCTAATTAATATGATATGATCTACTTTTTTTCCTAATGGCCTCTGATACACTTACAACACATCTTGTATTGCACAGTACTACTACTGTGCTGATAAGATAAATGGAATCCATTAAAGTCTTGTGTAAGAAAGGTACATCAACTGTACTTAAGAGTAATAGTATATTTTCATTATCATATTTATGGTTTTGCAAAACATACCACATTACCTTCCCTATCTATCTTAGGGTTTTATGTTGCTGCCCATTACCATAGTCTTAAAATAGTCTGGAGTGCTGTGTCCAGTTTTGGGCCCCACACTACAAGAAGGATGTGAAAAAATTGTAAAACATCCAGAGGAGGGCAACAAAAATGATTAGGGGACTGGAACTCATGACTTATGAGGAGAGGCTGAGGGAACTGGGATTGTTTAGTCTGTGGAAGAGAAGAATGAGGGGGGATTTGATAGCTGCTTTCAACTACCTGAAAGGGGGTTCCAAAGAGGATGGATCTAAACTATTCTCAGTGGTAGCAGATGACAGAACGAGGAGTAATGGTCTCAAGTTGCATTGGGAGTGGTTTAGGTGGGATATTAGGAAAAAGTTTTTCACTAGGAGGGTGGTAAAGCACTGGAATGCGTTACCTAGGGAGGTGGTGGAATCTCCTTCCTTTGAGGTTTTTAAGATCAGGCTTGACAAAGCCCTGGCTGGGATGATTTAGTTGGGGATTGGTCCTGCTTTGAGCAGGGGGTTGGACTAAATGACCTCCTGAAGTCCCTTCCAACCCTGATATTCTATGATTCTATGAAAATCAATAGTGATAGTGAAGTCCCTAGTGGACTATCAGTGATATTTCATCATAATCTTACTCTTAAAAGAACTGATACTCTGATTACAGAACAACTGAGTCAGTCTAGATCCAGAGTAAAGAATTTATTTCCCTTCTCTTCAGTCCCCAACTGTTGCTGAACTGACACTAACTCCAAAACCAGGAAATAGTTCTATAATTAGCAACTCAAATATACAGTGCACCTTCCAAACTGAACTCCACTAATTGTCTGCAGACATCAGTGCTTTGGGGGACTTACAAATTCAGCCAATTCAACATTTCATTCTCTAGTTACACTTAAATTCTAAAACGAACACTCATGTTTGCAAAAGTATTTGGCAGAACAGGAAGCTGAATTTCTCTATTTCACTACTCAGCAGGCACAACGGGGGCAGCACTAGGATATGCTTTCCCCATTCTGGCCCTAGCAAAGTGCCTTAACTCTGACTGGACAGAGCACTATTCAGGGGTGAGGGTCTCTGCTGTGATTTTAATGCAGATATCTCTGTCCCTAAGGAACTAAGTCTGAGGTGCCCTCATTTCATATATATGACCAAAAAGCCATCAGCCATGATAGTTTAAGACAGAATATCAAGCAGGGTTGTATGCAAACCACTGAACTAAGGTGGAAAGAATTTGTAACCTGAATTATCTGATTCCCACTTCTTAGCATTTATGATACTGACATTTCCCCTGTGAACAGCTTTTGAGAGAGGAGTTTCCAGTGTCCCAGGAATGGCAGCAAAATCTTCCTGGCACATGCATGCAGCAGCTCTTTAGAAGAGTTGGCCAGTTACCAGTACACATAACAATGAGGGAACTGCTCTCAGTGAGAATAAGACACAGCCTGGACCTTCACCCGCACACCGAGCTGGGCTAAACCTCAGCGTTTTTTTGGTGAGGATTTTAAATCCGTTTGGGTAGCTGTTTCTTTCTTTCTTTCTTTCTTTTCTTTTTTTTTTTTTGCGGGGGGTGGGGGGGGGAAGGAGGATTCATGCCAAAAGTCAGGAAGTGCTAGAAATCCTGCATAAAAGTCAATCTGAGAGCTATCCAACCTGTTTTTCTCGCTGCATTTTTACCGCAAACCTGTCACATCAAGGCAGGAGAAAGAAGATGAACAGATTGTGTGTGTTGTGTGCAGGAGGTTAAATTGCTCGCATTTCAACAAAAGCAGGGCAGATTTTGAGAGGAGGGGCCAGGCATTTAAATGTCGATTTCCAGGATCATTTACATATTTTAATTTTAATTTATTTATTTTAAAAAGGAGGGAAGTTTGTACTCATTCCCACACACAAGAGCAACAGCTATGAAAGGGCTCAGCAGGCACTGCCATCCCTAAATGGAAAAGGGATGATGAGTTTCAGGTCCAGTTCATCAGCTGGTATCAGCAGTGTTCCACTGACTTCAATGTGTCTACACCAGCTGAGGATCTGCCCCTCGCTTCGCTGCTCATTGGGTCACGCTCTCTTGGTCACCCAGGGTCCAAAACAGTATGAAATCCTGGCTCTATTGAAGGCAATTGCAACACACTTCAACAGAGCCAGAGCTTCCACACTAGTTGCTCTGTGCAGGAAAGGTCACACCGCATTAATTGGCATTTCTCATAGAGCAACAGATATAGTTGATGGCTTGTTTTTCCTACAATAACTCAGTTTAAGATAAGGTGGTGACCCAGGAAATCTAAAGTGTGTCCTTGCACGTTTTCCTTAAAAACAGACATTGGCACCAGCCACAGAGGATCTGAACAAGAAGCTATCTTGACACCAACAACAATGCCATAAAATTGACACCATAAACAAACTGCTGTGAGACAGTTCTACCAACTGTTTCTAATGATTTCAAACAGTTCCTGTGCATTGCTCTTTGTTAGGACAGCTGCTGCTTGCTGACTTGGTTAAGGGAGGCAATTACTTTTCCTGTTGTAGGTTGGAAATCCACATTTAAAAACACCATCAACCATGGCCCCTCTCTCAAGCTGCTGTGTAGTTGTACATTTCGAAAGGCCTTTAGATTATGGATGGGTCTGATCAAAATGCTGGATCCACATACCATCAAGTTTTGGTGAGTGCCAAACACAAAGCCCTACTTTCTAGCATGGGCCCATCTAGATAAAAAATCATTGCGATTAATTTCATTGTCAGATATACCAGTAGAAAAATGATTAAATCCATTGTAATCCCTGGATCTGGCCACTCTTGCATTGCTATCTGCAGAGCAGAATTTAGTCCAGTATATCCAAAGTACAATTTGGTACTGTCCATCTTGCGGAGGACTAAAGTACCATTCATAACCACAGAGGGGGAATGACGAGAAATAAGAGTTCATAAAAATACAATACACCTGCAACCTAGTTCACTCATCGCAGGAAGGGGGCACCTTATGGCTGGTCTGGGGAATTAGCATTCCTCTGATCTAGCCTACCTCCCCTTCCCTTTCATTGCTCATTCTCCCCCTCACTCGCCAGGACCTAGGATGCTCTCTTCAGGACTCAGCCCTCCAGCCAAGTAACTAGGTAATTTTCACCTTCTAGATCCCACCAGGCCAACTGTCCAGATGCTATCTTCAACTGTCCTATGACACTTCCCAGTGACAGGTAGATGAACCCAGGCTCACCCTCTTCTCCCGGTTCCAGCTCAGGGATCCTATAATCAGCAACCAATACCTACACAGTCTCAAACCTCGTTGCTCTTTGCCTGGGCTTCTTCCTACTCTGCCTTTTACAGGTTTTCTTCCCTACAAACCCCTTCCATCAAGAACAGGATCCCAAGGCTTTTGCTTCTCACTGGGTTTCCTTCTACCCTCCTCTCTGTGGCCAGAGAGCAACTGAATGTGCACACACATTTCCCCACCCCCAGAACTCCCTTCTGCTCGTAACTTCCTTTCTTTATAATCCTTCTCCCAGCTTGGCTTCATCTGCAATTAGGGTTTATCAATCAAGCATGACTTTCCCCCATGTATAAGGTTAATTAGCCCCTTCTGAGCCACCTTAACTCCTTCCAGGCTGGTGTGGGGTGAACACCCCATCACAACACGTTTCAATCTGAAATCATTATGAATGTTCTTGACCATATGTGCTCTGAGTTTTATGACTTTAATTAGTATCTAGGGAAACAGGCAACACACAGTGTTAAGGGATTTGGCATAAATAGGTTCTTGAGTCTGAAGGTAGCTTTTGTTATCAGTGCTTTGGACTGTAGCTTGAGTACATTATTGCTGAAACTTCTTAAAAAGAACCCAAACACATTGTTTCTTAAAGTTTCAACTTCATGTCATCTTTTCTTTAAAGCTGTCAGCTCAAAAAATATAGCCGTGTTTCAATTTAGCTGAGATATATTGAAAGAAGGAGGAACCATGGGCACAATTTTAATGTATTTTTCAAGGTCTACTGATATTTGCTATATTTGTTTTTAGCTGGTAAACAAAATGAGATAGAAACAGAAAGTAGATCTGGGTGAACGGTTCATAAAATTAGTTTGAACTTGCCTAAACAGAGATGTTTTATGCATCCTAAACCTCATTTTTCTACTAAATGTTCAGGTTTTACTTATAGCTGCGCTAGTCTACTTCATATCTTCCTAATTCATGCATTAAAAATATTGACCTTCCAGGATGTCAGATGTATAAAATCTGGCCCCATAATCAGCTATATAATCAGATTCTCCTTTCATGCTAATGTTGAGCCAGAGTAACATATTTGAAGTCAGTTTCCATGAAGTTGGAATAAGCAAGAGCACATCAGACCCATAATTTTTGTTCTCGCCCCCCCTGGTAGTTTTTCATGTCAAGAAAATATTTGTTCTAACTAAACTTAAATGAGTTGCTGATGATCTCAGCATGGTTCCTAGAGGCGAGAGGTCCACTACTGGGATTTTCAAAAGCACCTAAATGGTCTAAGAGCCCAAGTCTCATTGAAAGTTCAAGAGACTTGTGTTCTTAACTCACCTAGCTGTTTTTGAAAATCCAACCCAACATCAACAAACCACCACCAAAACCAGCACTAATTGACAGTGCAATTAGAAACCAAAATTTAAAAAAAAATGGATATAGATACTAGACCACACTCGCTCACTCACAGAGGTAGTTCCTCAGATCAGAATGGAAACACTTCAGTGGTCTATAGCATACCTGTTTGTGGATAAAAGACTTAATTCTCCAGGACTGAACATGGCACCTTTCATTAGCTCTAATATTCATTCATTTCTTTTAAGAAGTTTAATAAACAAATACGATTCTCAGAGCATTTCCATCGGAAGAACTGCAATTACTTTGCCATGCTCCATCAGGAGGGTGACAGCTGTGTGAAAATGAAGAAGCCAATAACGAAAGTATTTGCAATGCACTTTTTAAACATGCTGCCCCAGAAAATGCAGAGCAAAATGTCAATGAATTGTTCTTTAAAAGGGAAAAATGAGAAAATTGCTAATAAAAGAGCAGTAACAAAAAATAGGCATTGGATTCTACTTTTGATTACTCTGGCATAAGTTAGAAGTGACTTGTGATCTCACTGCACTTATGCCAGCATAAAACCTACATAAATGGAAGGAGAAGCAGGCCCATGAGTCCTCTATTTTGATCTAAATGCATGAACAGGATACTCTGATGCTTATGAGGAAAACTGTTTCAAAGAGATGGTGAATGAAGACCACACAAAGTGCTCCTATTTAATCAGCAGACAATGGTTAGAGATGAGGTATTTGGAGAAGGTAGTTTATGAAAGTAGGAAGGACCTACATGTAAGATACAAAACATATATCAACATTATGGTACTCTTTTCCTTCAGTAGTGCTCAACCTCATCAGAGGTGCACCCCTCTTCCCCAACCTTCTTTTCCATTTTAGAAACCATTTTACCGTTATTAGCAAGTACTATAAGAAAAGATACAACACCACTGTGACATAGTAGAATTCTGAACTAGTGATCCGATAGATAAGCTTTAATGCTAAGACAGCACCTTGCCATATGGCGTCATGAGTACCCATGTCCCCATGGAGTCAGTGGGATTTGAGGTGTTCACCATCTCATTGGATCAAGCCCTCAGTTGAATACCTGGCAGCAGCCAACTTTACATTCCATAATTACTATAAACACCTTGCAGAATTACCTCAATAAAGAGCACCATGCTAATTTCTTCACATTCTGCAACTCACCACATGTACCTCCATCCATAGGCATGTGGAGTGGGTAAGCCATCCCAGCACAGGACTGTGCAGTCCTTAGGCTGAGTATTGACTGAGATGGGACTGCTCATCTAAGTGCACATGGACATAAGAAGTCCACAATCCAGCCCCAAATTATCAAAACCTTCAGGTAGTATATCTTGGAGATTTGACACTTAAAAGGCTATTCTAATTGGGTGGGTGGGTGGGTGGAGATATACCATGATTTCTACTCAAGTTTGTTGAAACCCAAAGAATCTCTATTTGGACTGAATCCTAATCCCATCAAGAAACATCTGATAAGGAGAGCACAGAAGCAGCCATGGCATAATCAGAAGAAAATGACTATCTCACTGGTTGTTTATCACTGGCAGAGCAACAAAAGATCAAATTGTACCATCTAATCACAGTTCCAAGAGGAAGCAGGTGGACATAAAATAGCAAAGGGACCAAAATAGAACCCTGGGAAATTGCACCATGGACTAACTCCCCAGCTCTCTGTATACAAAGTTACCCAAGATGATAACATGGCAATAGTAGGATTTGAGCCAATTTTAAACAATGGATTAGCCCACCTGCTGCAATCTCCAAGGCAATCCAATGCATGTGAAAGCTGCCAGAAGATTCAATAAACTAGAACCAAAACTGATTAATGGTCTGCAGGATCATGTAAAGCATTCAGTCAATCTATTCCTCTGCTGTAATTAGCAAGCAATAAGAACTCAAAGTGGAAATTGTATATAACTTCTCAGCCCTTGTAGATTACAACTCCATTATCACCACTGTCCCAAAAGTCTTAGAAGAAAACATGCAAGTGGATGAAGCTACTTGTATGTCTAATACTTCACAAGCTAGTTATCTACGTATAGTTTTAGTGGAAGGTGTTTCTTGTCCTCTGGCTAATGGTAAAATACCAAAGATGTGGCTGCTGCTAGAAAGTGATGGAGAAGAGAAATAAAGAGAGAAAAGTGTGAAGAAAACAACAACGTTCACTTTCTAGAGCACACTTGTTAGCCATTAGCATCCTCCCATGGGTGGAAAGGAGGGATATTACAAACGCAATTATTCTCACTCAGAAGTTGGCCTTCCTTGCTGTTTCTGAGAATAAGTTCTCATAGACTCATAGATATTAAGGTCAGAAGGGACCATTATGATCATCTAGTCCGACCTCCTGCACAACGCAGGCCACAGAATCTCACCCACCCACTCCAAAATTCTTCTAGTGAAGAATGTTGGACACTTTTGAAAATAGCCACATTCCATTTTAGGGATAATTTGGCTCCTGGATTGCCACACACAAACCAAACTGAGGTGAATGGGAGTGACATGTGCATACCTGAGGAATTTTGCCCTGTCTCTTGTGTCAAGGATTCCGGGTGTGCTTCATTCACATGTGGAAGAAAACATTCCCCCTGGCTTACTTTAACTGTATTTGTTCTCTGTGAGCTTCTGCCACCAAAAACATTGGATGAACACCTGGTCCC
Source organism: Natator depressus (assembly GCF_965152275.1). Taxonomy (NCBI): domain Eukaryota; kingdom Metazoa; phylum Chordata; order Testudines; family Cheloniidae; genus Natator; species Natator depressus. The sequence continues at coordinate 240,840,542 of NC_134235.1, read as the reverse complement.
ATTGAAGTCAATTGTAAAACTCCCTTTGATGGGTGAAATCCTGACCCCATTGAAGTCAAGTCCAGCTGCTAAATTAAATGATGCTGACAACTGCTGAAAGCTACTGAACACATGATATAAACACAGGTGAAAGCAGATGTGATTCCCACTGACTCTAGTGGGATTTGCATCAGCTCCTGCCAGGTTTCCATGTGTCCCTTTAGGAGTAAGTATATTGAAATATGGACATCATGAGCATTCATTTCTGTTGTGTTGCTTTTTTAAAAAAACACATAGGTGCTTTCTTATAACTAAGTTATGCTGGCAATTTAGTAATCAGAAAGTCTACTGCAAGGGGAAGAATCTTTTTAAATGAATAAGGAGTGATAGCTTAGATTGGTTAGCAGAGCTTATAAAAATACATTTGCTTGTCATCAAGTTCTAACCTTTCATGGCAAGAAGTGAAACCTTCCTGCCGATGATTTATTATTGTCAGCCTGTAAATGAATAGATTATCTGCTCATGCAGGTAATGGGGTAAAGGAATCCCAAAATCCAAAAGAGTTATATCATGTGTGACTATGTCCCAGTGTTAGAGTTGGTCAGGAATTTACCATTGAAATGATTTGACAGAAAATGCAGTTTCTGCAAAATTGAAATGAAGCTGTGTGTGCATCGTGGACTCATAGGCCTGCAGTTGAAACATGGGAAATGTAGTCTGACCACTGTGACGCCTAGTCCTATGCAGGATACAGGTGCCTCTTGCCCGCAAACTAAAACTTCCTTGAGGTATTGAGCACCGAAGGCAGATGCAGTGTAATGTTGAATGAGTTCAAACCAAAATGTTTCAATTTAGTTCAATAAACCAACCCCACCCACAACCAAAAAAAAAAAAAAACCCACCCAAAATACCATTTTGATTAAGGATTGTCAAAACACTGTTTTAATCTGAAGTGTTGATATTTCCAAACTGAATTTAATAGGACTTTTGTTCCACAACACCTTTTTCATATTTCAGTTTCCCAATGCAAAATGCTTGCAAGAAACCCTGAAACTGTGCACAATTCTCTTTCAAAGCTCATAGTGACTGCTTTGTGAGCAACCCAAGGGCTGAAATTTTGAACACATTGAAAGATTACATTCTACGTACGTCACACTTAGATGCAATCCTAGCATTTTTCCCCTTTTTATTTTGGCTCATGCATCTTAAACTAATGTTAGCAGGCAATAAAGAAGCTATATTTGGGAAGAGAAATATCAAATATGATTGTACTAAAATTAAGCCAGTCACTATTTGGAAAGAAGGTTAGGCTTAGGGATAAATTGCAGTTTTAAGACACAGCCCACAGCAGTTGTTGGGACACATACTAGCAGGAGCTCTTGCAAAGCAAGAACAGATCTTTCAGCAACGATCTTTCAAGGGTACATTGTGCCCTGTCCCATTCAGGGCAAGAGCCAGTGGGCTGGTTTGGTGATCAGGAAAGGCTTCTTGTGTCCTTTCTCAAACACTTTTGCAGAGCTGGTCACAGTCTGACCCTTTACAATAAAGGGAAGAGAGCATTTAAAATGGCTTAGCTGGTTAATCAGACTGAATGCAAACAACAACAACAAAAAACCCCTAAATTGCTAAACTGATCCTGTTACATGAGCAATGGACTGAGAGATTCGGAGAAGCATCAAGGACATGCTGAAACAGTGAGACTCCAACCCCCATAGGAAGACAAGCTTCTAAACTACAGGAGCCCAAGAGATACAATTCCCAGAGCCCTGTGCACTGAGCTGGGAGATGGGGGATCAGGAAAGCCTAAGTGACTGGTGGCTAGGACGATGATGAAGGAAAAAACGTTTCAGTCTCTGCTGACTAGGGAGCACTGCGGGAGAGAAGGGAGCCAAACGCCAGCTACATCAGCGAGCAACGTATAATCCAGTTCATGGAGCAGAACTGGGGTAGGTTCCAGTGGGATCTGCCTGCCAGCTCTTGCAGCTGGAGTAAAGATGTAAAAATAGTAGTTCCAGCAAAGAGCAGAAACTGAGATAAAACAATACAGCAAGATGGGGGCAAAATAAATAATTTAGTGCAGTGGCAAAAGGATTTTTTAATGTTACATTTCCAGGCTTTGAACTATTTTGCCAATGCCTTCTTTGGCTTCTTTGTCGCTTGTCAGATACAGAAGAATTTATCTCCATAGCAACACATTATATTAAATGTAGGAGGTAGTATCTACCTACCACAGCTCCTAAGCCTGTTAGAGCTCATTAGATAGTAACCTACAATAAGAAAGACATCAGGACACAAACATGCATATGTTCAATTAAAGTAAAATAGTCAAGTCAATCACTACTAAAAATCCCCATAAAGTTATGTATGGTAAAGGGACTGAAAACAGTATCCAAACATATTTTTAAATAGGAACAGTTTTCTAGGCACTGCCAGATCTGCTGCTCTCTTCACTACTCTGAGACTATGTGCTAAGGAGAGTAGGTGAGATTCTGGAAGACTGATGCTAAGTGCCATCCAAGAATTAGGAAGCACTTTCAGAGTACTCAGCAGATACTACTTGTAACTACTACACAGCTGACAGAATGACTCAGTGATGAAACAAAAAAGTGATGGAAATTGGGATTAGCAAGAAAAGTGGGGCCCGATCCAACAAGGTGGTAAGGGACTCCAGAAATGTGCTGTATGTCTTCAACGCAAAATAAGCATGGAGGTTATTTAACAACACATAAGAATGGGCCCAGAAGTTCTGAAAAAAATGCACCAAGGGAACTCTGGTAAGAATAGTCCATAAAAAACAAATTCATAAGAGCTTTGAATTCAGTAGGGGCTGTAGGGGCTGTCGGTACTTGCCATCTCTGACAATCAAGCCGTTGTAACCATGTTTGGTATTTTATTACCCATTAATCAAGCACTTTATGCAATACCATTTCATTCCTATTGTGATCCAATACTCTGACTATGCCACAGTTTTGAATCTTCTTTTCTTCACAAATACACCACATGGATTTTCCTTCACTTTAATTTGCTTCCTCTTTTGGCTCTTCTTTTAGATGGGAGCATGCCAAGTAACAGACTCTCACCATGGTATTTTAGGACTTCTAAAGCACAGGCCACACGACACAGTGATGTTGCTGTAGTGTATATGTGTACCAGTACTCTACTGTATGGAATGTCATACTTGCCTCAGATGATTTGACTGTGACTCTCTAGGGGATGGCACGCAACAATAAACCCTATTTCTACTATAGCAAATGAGGATTTTCCTTTGGTGCAAGTGGTAGTGGATGATGTTTTAAGAGCTGAAAGTCAAGCACTAATGCTGCTGCCAACCCTTGAAGTTTGGAGCCACTTCATGTGGAACAGCTGACACCTGTCAATATTATGTGTTTATGGAACTGCTAAATACTTCTGCTTCCAGTTCTAATTCAGTTTGAATTTTGGGGAATGGTTGAGGTTAGTTCATATTCTATTCAAGCTGATTAATACATCCCTGGGAAACCACCAGAAAACCAAAAATATCAATTATTAGGCCACATCCTCCACTCCATTTCTTTCCTGCGCCTGGTTAATGACACATCACACATTATTTTCAGTCTTGTTATTCATAGCAAACTTCATAGGCTAAATGCAGTTACTAAATGGCAGGAGCAAAGAGGGAATTCTTTAACAGATTTCAAATCTCTGGTTAAACGTTAACTGAAAAGACAAAAAAGAAAAAAAATGGAGCAAAATTCCAGTACAAAAGGAATCACACTGTAATGAGTCTCACATTATAAAAATTGCTAATAAGCATCCTCTCAGGAGGTACATTTTTACATATATTATATCTGATGCTGCAACTCAGAGGTAATCCTCGCAACCTACATACAATTCCATAGTGTGGAATATTGTTCCCCTCATCTTCATTGTGGAGGGCAACAGGACATAGACAAATGCAAAAAAACCCCCCCCAAAAACATTGTATTTACAGCTTGAAATGGAGTGGGAGGGAGTGGAGAGGAGTTACACAGCTCATTTAGGCCAGCTCTCAGTTACTCATTAGCATCACAGTCTCACTTTGCCATAAACAGTTCGGCATTAGAGTCCAGTTCAGGATGGCACTTAATTAGGTGTTTACTTTAAATGAGGCCTGGGACCTCCAACACCTTCCCGCCGCCCCCGGTCTCAATTTTAAGGCCCCATGAAAGGGTCGATTGACTTGCAGGTAGGCAATCAGCGAGTAGCTCTCTTATAGCCCTGCAGCAGGATCATCTTGCCTGCAGCCAGCCAATCAGAAGGATGTCTGAGGGAAAGGTGCTCTGCTGATTTTTATCCATAGGACTGTGATACAAAAAAGGTTGCAGAGATCTGGCTCAGGTAAAGCCTGGGTAATTTACTGTCAGACACATACAAGCTTTAAAGTTTGCTTTTGTGTTTGTCCATGTTCTTTGCGTGCTGCAATAAATGTTTGTGAAGTTAACATCTTGCCTTTCAGACTGTTATCCAAGATATACAAGCTGCTATAAAAAGAAACATAGGGACGAAATCAGAGTGAACCAAATCATTTGCAGGAACTAGGAGAAGATTCAGTAACAGTGACCAATCCAATTAATAAAAGACTAATAGGGAACACACTGCACAGCTAGAAACAATACAATCTTAAGACTGTCCTGATCCTTAGGTGCAGCAAACAACATCGAAATACATCCTTCATTGGACAAAAGTCTTTATAGGAAAACTATACTCTCCCTCTTTTTGTAAATCAAAATAATCATGCACTGACTTCTATAAAGTTCCATTTCATTAGATAGTAGCAGCTCAAGATTCACAGCTACTATATTTACTGTGCCTATCTATGGTAGTTTTATGAAATTCATCTATCTGAAGAGGGAAATTGTGACACTAGGAGGGCTAAGAAATGTAAGTCATTATCAGATGCTGCTGTCATCTGGTTAGTATCATAGCAAGATATTTAGGATTCCATACATGGCCATATTAATACTTACAGTGAGTAATTTGCAGAGTGGTAGAATAACATTGCCTTCAGCTTCTCCTAGCTCCTTCTCCATAGTACAAGTGATAACAACCAGGGGACAGTATATCACTGACAGGTCTCGCCTAAAAGGCAGTGTGTTCGTCAAACAGGGAGGGAGAGACAGAACATTTTTTCCTTTCCCCTCTCTAAGCTTCTAATTTGGTGAAGAAGCTAGTGTTTTCCTTTCAGATTTCTAGGATCATTTGACCCCTTTTTAAAGAACAACTACACTGGCATTTAAGGAGAATGTACTAAACACTTAAACACACACACCCTGCCCCTCCTCCAATCTAAAATAGTAAGAGACTTCCAAGCTGGCAGGAAGGGACACGGATGTGGCCTAATGAGACATTTCATAGTACTATGTGAATTTTACCACCATTTGCGAACTTCTACCTTGGCACTGTAACACTTAACCTGCCGGTTAAAATAGCATAAAAGTGTCTGTTAAGGCAAAATAAACTCATGCACAATGTCCTAGATTCACCTACGTTTCTGCCTCTGGACATGTCCACCTGCTGCTCCAATCTAGGTGCCCAGCTGCCCAAGCCCCAGTGTGATGCAAGAACCAGGCATTGCTCTGACTTACTCACATGTGGGACCCTAAGCAAACTTAATAGATTGGACCCTGCATGTGAACTCACACAGAATGAGGAGGAGGAGCTCTTTCATGACTTTTAGCTTGATGTGGGAGATTCCCTGAGGAGCAGAAGCTATTTGAACAGTGATCTGCCACTTCTCATGTGAGTGCCCTAACCCCTGAGCTATGGGATATTCTGATGTTGGGCTTCTTCAGTCTCTCCTGTTGAAGCTGTTCCACTGTGGATAACTAATGGAAGAGTTATTGGCCGAGAGAGAGAGAGAGAGAGAGAGAGAGAGAGAGAGAGAGTGTGCGCACAAGCATGAGAATGATTCTATAGCCTGGTAGTCAGAGTATTTACCCGGGATGCAGAACACCCAGGATCTACTCTGACATCCCAGGTGAATACCCTAGCTACTGGGAGCCTCCCTGCAGCTGGGACTCAGGCACAGAACTACCGGGAAAGGTTAGGGCTTAGGACACATCTCTCCTACTGGCTAGCTTCGGTGGCTCCCCACTCAGTGTGGTATGTTTTGTGAATCCCATTCTGAGGTGCCTAGCTCCCTTCGTTCATTATACTGGAAGCCTGAGCACCTAAGTCGGGCTTTGTGAATCCCATAGACATTGTAATGCTGAGCATTGGCACACCTAATTTCCTCGTGAATCCAGCCCAATGTGGAAGAGTAATACTTTTCCTAAATATGGACAGTATGTTACATACTTGGACTGCTTACTGGCACCCACTGGTTAGTTAATATTTGAGAAATGTATTTGAAGTCCAGCCTGTTATTATCTGGAATTACTAAAATTAAAACAATTTAAAAAGATGCAAAGCTGACATTAGGTTAACTAAATAAACACTGGAAGGCTGAACCCTAAACCTGCCCCCTCATGTGTATGCATTATAAAACAATCTTTAACGATATGATCACATATTGTTTCTAAATACAATATCGTACTTTTCATTCTCCAACCTCTAGACAAGTGTAGCATCTTGTAGCACTCTGTCTTTGCAAGACATTCACATCAAAAATACACAGTAAATGATTCTTACATGACATACTGCATGTTTTGCAAACTTAATATGTGAACATTTGGTGGCAAATATAGTTAACTAACTTCAGAGATAGATGTCTTCCTGCATTGCACCTAGGGGAGGATGTGGTGCAGATTGAAAATATCTAGCTTAAGGGTTGCGTACATAATTATTCAAATAATTATGTTAGATAGAAGAGATCTGATATAAAAGTCCAAGTCAAAAGATATGCAGGCCCCTACGACAATAAAATCAGTACAAGTATTACAAGATGCTACACATGGGTATCTAAGGTTATAGAGAAGTATATGATTTGAGCAATAGTTCTTTTGTAATCATTTTTATGGAATACATAGAAGATTTAGAAGATTACTTTCTTCACCTGTGCACTGTTTCATTGGTGAAATCTCTCTTTAATCTGTAACTAAAAATATTCTTCATCTCGAGCATTTGGCTACACGGTTCACCTCAATTTACATATGTGCTAAGCATCCCTCATTTTCTAGTTTAAACAGGGCTGATGGGTGAAGATCTGTAGAGTCACAGCTGGAACTGTGGACATGAGGAAAATTAAATCCATCCTGCAACTTGGAGACGGTTGAGGTAGAGGCTCTGCATAGCCACTATTTTGGCATGTGCAGCCTTCCCATGCTGGGACTCAATGGCTCCTGTCATCTCCCTTGCTTGTAAGGGAGGACCCAGGTCTGGCATGGTTGCCCAGCCCTTGATTGGCTGACTGGCTCCTGTCTCTCCCCTTTGCAAGCCAGGAGAAAATTGCAGACTCCTATTTGCAGCTGGAGGAATATACAATACTTTTTGTAAGATTTATGCTAACTCGGACTGAGACCCAATCAGACTGTGAATAGCAGCTGAGAGGGCTCAAGTAGTCATTTTTATTCATGCACATGTGCAATAGCTGTCTAAGCTGCTTTCCCCTCACCACAAGTGAGACTGAGGGGTCTGTGAAGATTTTACCAGTAGACCCCCTGAATGGGCCTCGAGAAGCAGCATGACCTCCTCCTTCTCTTAATAAAGAGATGTTTTACATTTCTAGAAAAAGCTAGTTTGCTACAGTCAAACTAGATTAATTTTGCTTTAAAGCTGTTTTAGTTTGCTTAAGGCATCTTAAGTACCCTGTAGAAATGAATTAGGAATGACAGTTTCTCTAGCGAGGGGATAGGTGACCATGTTCTTTCCTTGTACAGTACATACTGTGTGAGAACAACGGAACAAAAGGCAGCATGTTATCAGTATGCATGCTATTTTAATGCCTCTTTCCCCTTTGCTTTGTGAAAGTTTAACATTCCCAGTGATGTGTGGAGAAAGACTTTGAAATATAAAAATAGGACTTCAGATAACATAAAATTACTTCACAGCAACAAATACATTCAGTGCAGTTACTGGTCTGTAAATGTGCTATACAAAGCACAGTGGAATTTTACATACACATTTACAGTGCGTAAAACGCTTGTTTAAGTAGATTGAATGATGCTCTATTGTCATTGTATACAGGTAACAATGCTTCACAACAGCCTGCAGTGCAGATGCTGGTGCAACGAGATACAAAGTTTAGCATCTTAAATTAGGCAGTGCCTTATGTATACTATGGGAAAAATCTCATTTTAATCACTATATTTTTATCTATATTTTTATCACTTTAGGGCTCACCCTTAGTGGACACATGTGAATGCAGAAGTACCTTTCTAGAGCTAAGAAGATGGATTCTCTATTCCAGGCACAGGTGACACCAGTTTAGTTAAGAAAAATCCAAAACCCAAACTCTTACACATTTAGGTCAGCTTGGACAAGTAAACGACTCCAAGTCCCCTTTGCCGATATACCGTAAAATCTACAACAGGCCTTTAGCAACTCTACACTGACTACCATGCTAGCTAATAATGTCACCAGAGCTCACGGATTCTTGGATATCTCCAAGGTGAGTGGCAGGCAAGACAATGGAAGAGAATCATTTGTATGTGTCTCTGGGTCCAGAGCAAGCTGACAGTGGAGGGAGGGGCTGGGGAGCTTTTCAATGGAATTGCAGGAAGAAGAAAATGGGGAGAAATTAGAACAGATAAGGAAAGTATTCCCCATACAGTTCATCTAAGAATTGAACATACAGATTTTTAGGGGATACATTCAAACACATTCTGAGTCCACCTATCACTATACTAATCAAGGGAATCAGATTACACCTTTCTTGTGGTTTAGATATACAGTTTACTCATTATAGCAAAACTATTGTCTTAGTTGCTAGGTGATATGGAGGGTTGAGAAAGTAACTTTTCACCCCCAGAGAGCTGCAATTCAGGCCTGGAGTAAATGAGTTTGGTGGTCTCAAAATAGTGCACAGATTCGTTGCAAAACCAGAACATACTCTGGAAGGAATTCACCATGGCTGGGATTTTCAATGCATGGGAGAGCAAAAGACTGGAATAATAGGGTTATGTTGCAGGGCAGGACTGAGTGGCCATTAAGTAATCTGAGTTTATTAAATCCTATAAATTTAAACACATGTGAATAAAGTGTCTGGAATTACATTTTAAAAATAATTCAATTCCATTATGAGTTTAACTTTTGACCAAACAATTGTAAGGAAAAAGGGAAAGAGTCTATTCCAGGCACAGTTAAATAATGCTGTCTCCAAGACTATGGATGAAGTGATACTATATAGATACATATAAACTAGAACACAGTTGTGGAGGTACTACATGTAAGAAATATTTTAAGTGGAGATACATATTCACTAGTCTTATACACAAGTATTTTATGTAAACTTAGCACCTTTCTATTAAGACCTGTGTTTAAACCCTTCTCTGTGGGAAGTACTAATGTCTCAAAACTCGGTGTGGACAACTCCTAAATGAAAGATGTGAGACAGCAATTCCTGTCAGCTGTACCTTATTCACTATTGTCACTCATTTCAGACCCAAAGCTCCCTGTGTCCCACACAAATAAGGGGTGCCCACCACTTTTATGTTTGAAAATTGCTTAAATCAGAAATAAAGAATCACAAAACTGATGCTTTTTAGAAAGAATTGCTTACGCTAAAGAAATGAATCCCAGAGCACGTTAAGCTTCCCACATAACTTGTGTCTCTCATTGTGGGTCTTTGTCAGAGTGTTCCACAATTGGGTATTAGTAGCTTGAAAGGTTTGGGGGCAGGAAGAATGCAATATACGTGAATGTGCATCACATGCCGCCAAATCTCAATGTGGTTGGTTCTGATCACTGAACTTCCTTCCTTAAACATACCAAAAAATACCTTGACCAGCACCACTCTATTGACTCCCATGGAGCTACACCCATTTATCCTAGCTGAGGATTTGGCCTTTTATGTTAAGCCCTGGTCACTGAGAAGTAATGTGCAGTGCAGATTTATTAGAGGTATATGCAGGTATATCAGAAATCCAACAGACCAAACTGCATTTTCTCCTCACTAAGTGTAAACAGCCTGCATAATTATCGACGATGGGGATGGGGGTGGAGTCGGATGGGGGGAGGGGGAAGCAACAGACTGTATATTAAAATTAACTGCATCAGAAACCTGAAGGAAAGAGACAAGTTTGGTGCTGTGTGTAGAAAATATCTTATTGCAGTCAAGCCTGACCCTGTTCCTTGAAAAGCATTTCTCTGATTTGTTCAGGTCACAAGTGGGATGGAAATGAGCCTCTGTACTGCTTCTTCACACATCCAGATTTAATAGACTTTTTTCCACTGATAAAAGACCACTAATGAGTTCATTTTCAAGCTATTAAATTGGCTAGAATAGCTAGTTCTACTGATGATTGCACAGAGACCTGCCGGTCACAGTGGGTTTTGTCTTTGACTGTTAACCATTTGTGGTCCCTCTGTTGCAATATAAATATACAACTGGAACAGGAAAAAGAAAATCCAAGCATGGGAGGCCAGGACTCATCCCCCTTGCTATTCCCCCACCTTCTTCCCCGATATTTGTTTTAGTCTCTCCATTTTGTGAATCTATGTCTTTCTCAGAGGCATGTAAGCTGGGATATGTGCTTCCCAGATTGTCTTTATACCAGTAATACCTGCATGATCCCAAGGATTAGAAGCACATACAATATGATATTTGAGTTAGTTTCTGGATGAGCGGGAATTTGTCTTTTCATTCCTTCAATGAAATGTTTTACCTCAGCGTGTGACACTTTCTTCCTAGGCCTACATAATGGTTATTTTAATGTTCACTCTTTGCTGTGGCAGGAGCCTGTGCCCTTCTGAAAGGGGTAAATTGGCTGCTGAATTTTATACAATGCTGTCTGCAATCTTGAGAACAACTTTTTCAGTCATATGAATGAATGTAATTAAGGAATAACCAGGTGATTTCTTGTCTGGTTTAAATACACATCACTCGCTTTATTCCTTCCGTCCATCAGTCTTTTTAAAGGCAAGCAATTAGCAACAGAGCCATTTGGTGGTGTGAGCACTGCCCTTCTCCTTACTTTGTAGGGGAGTTGTTCCATTTCATGCTAACAGCATTGGCTGTTCATCTTCGAGCTGGGTAATGCTGTTGTGAGAAACATTGCAAAGTGGACTTGACTTCAGTCTTTTATAGACAGAGCTGAGGCTTTGGCTTCATGTGAAGTCAGACATACGGGGCCCTATGTTTCTACACCCTCATCTGTGACCATCCTGGTTCCACACTACCCTCTAATTGGGTGTCCAGGTGCAGGCCCCCCTGTAATAGCACAGGCTTAAAGACCGCTCCTTTTAATACATGCAGCAAGATGGATACAAAGAGCTACACAAATCATGTGTCAAAAGCTAGGGAGTCACATAGGAAGAGATTTAATGCTATGTGCAGGATATTTAAAACAAGTGTAAGTTCTGAATATATGACTGAGGTGGGCTGCATGCTCAAGCAGCGTAAGGGATACCTGACATCCCCACCCACTCATGCTAGCTGGACCTTGGGTGCTGTCAGGAAGGGCTAACAGGTGCTGTATGCCTGCTTACTTTCACTCCCAGCCACTGCAAATAGGTGGACAGGGAAGGGTGAGGAACGGGCAGTCTTGGCTCAGGACCTTCACCATGCTGGCCAGCACAGCTCAGTGAGCATGCCAGGGTGGTAGTTTAAGGTAAGTTACTACACCCCCAGGAACAAGAGGGGAGAGTCAAGCTGACAGGATAAAAGGTTGTGTTGCAATGTGAGAAGCATCTTGAAGATTTTCATTTCCTCTAGTGACTCTGGAAATTTCACATTCCCGGGTTCTTCCATTTTATTTTGGCATCTCATGCTGCTTTCTGAATTTTCAGATTTTGGTGTGGATATTTGGAATGAGGAAAAGTCTCCTGATTTCTCCATCTTGGAGAAGCATTCATAGGCATGCCTGCCCCATGATCCCTGTGATTACTTTTCCAAGAACGTTCCAGCTGTTATACTCCAAGCACCTGGTTTTTAGTTTTTCCCAGGACTATTCACAGATCTTTCCTTTGCACAAGATCCAGGGCTAGTAAGAGTAGGGATAATCAACAGTTTCTACTTTACACAGAGTTATAGATTTATGCACTTGTGAATTTCATGGTCATTGTGTATGTTCTTTCAAGTTTAACTGATGTTGACACAGACAATCAACCTGCCTTTCTAATGACACAGCCCTTGTTAAACTATAAGAAGAGTATATTTTTAAAAATTGATCTGTTGAGTCTCAATATACTTTAGGATCCACATGGTCTTACTTTGTGATTCACTATCTTGAGTGGGTTATTCTACTGTTCCCCATAGGGACTTCCAGACAAACTTTCCCTAGGTTGAAGTATTGAGAATACACTACAGGAGTTATGGCTCATTCATCAATAAGAACAGGAGTACTTGTGGCACTTTAGAAGTTTTGCCAAGTTCTCAGCTAGGAGACCTTTCCAGACAGCAGAACTAAAGCATGGGATTCCAGCTCTTCTCCACTGCTACATAGGGACTGTGTGAATAGTACAAGAGCTTCTTGGTGATTCTTACAAAAAGAGGCTCATGCAATGTAGCAGCAAATAGTTTGATCCTTTTGGAAGAATCACAAATTATGACTGTAACAGCAGGCTGCAATAGTTCTGCTGCTCATGACCACTGAGCAATGAGTTCAAAAGTGAAGACAGCAAGATATATGGGGTAGAATGTATCTTACCTTTGAGGGGGCCAAGATCCTAACATTCTCTTTGCAGGAAGGCCCCAGCAGAATGCCATGATTGGCCACCAGGGTATAGTTACAATCCACTTAATCAAGGACCCTCCTTAGGTGGACTATGGCCCCACTGCACTAAGTGTCTGCTTCACAGTACTGGGCATGCAAAAGAAATAGAAGAGGTACAAGCTAAAGGGTGAGGGATGTCACATGGTGTTCCAGCTATGACAATGTGTGGGATAACCAGAAAAGAATTCATGGGTAACTGCAGTAGTGATGAACACAAGAACATCCAAAATGGGAAGGTATTTGAACGTTTGTCACCATTATAAAGATGCTTTGTTACCGAAGGCCAGAATACCACACAACCTCAGTAATTTATTGAGTGAAAGATTCTAGCTGTGAATGAGGAATAGGAGCCTAAGCAGCCCAACAGACTAAACTGGGCAGAGAAGCCTCACTTTTATTATTCCCTATCCCACCCCAATGTCTCTGTTGCAACCATTGTTAAACTGATGCATACTATTGCACACAAGCAGATATACAGAATCTTGCACCACTCAGAGTGCAATTAGCAGTCATGATAGTACATTGACCAATCCGGTGTAGGCCGTTAATCAGTCACATCTGGTTTGGCTCAAGGTCTACAGAGAGTTAACCAAGACTTCCACAGTCCCCTTCCCACCACCCAGAACCTGTGATAGATTATTTGTATAAGGTGGGATAGATTATTTGGAGACAGGCTTTATTTTGGTTGCTCCACAGTTTAGCTCAAAAAGAGAGGGATTTCTTTCAAAAAAGACCTAGAAAGTCACTTTTCCCATTGTTTACAGGAGGAAGGACTGCCTCCTTCACAAACTTGTTTTCAGTCTACCATTAAATTCTTCCTACCACTTTGTAGGTCAATCTCATCACAATAAGCCTTTAAACAAGAAAAGAGCTTATCTGGTAAACATGGACATTTGGTTCTTAATGGGACGTTTTTCCACTTTTCAGCACTCATGCGCCATTGACATGGTTGTGACATTACCACAGATATATGAATTTGAAGTCATGCCACTTTATGTATAATCATGCTCATGATGACACCCTCCTTTTAAAATGTGTACCAATTTTGTGCTGTATGACTACAACAGTTAAAGGTCTGTCAATGTTTGTTGCTTAGTTAAATCATTTTCTTCAAGGGATGACACAAGTTGGCTGTTACTATTTGCTCCAGGCTGACATTTAGCCTACAACCAGTTGGCATCGGAACAACTGCCTTTGCTTAAAACAAAAGCAATACTTGGTTTGCTTGTTTTTAAGAAGGTGCAGGTAAAAGGAAAAAGCCTATGAAAAATCCAGACTCCAGCGAGAAACTGCCGAATTGGAATTCATTTGCAAATTGGATACAATTAACTTAGGCTTGAATAGAGACTGGGAGTGGCTTAGTCATTATGCAAGGTAGCCTATTTCCCCTTGTTTTTTCCTACTCCCCTCCCCCCCCCCCCCAGACGTTCTTGTTAAACCCTGGATTTGTGCTGGAAATGGCCCACCTTGATTATCATACACAATGTAAGGAGAGTAGTCACTTTGGATAAGCTATTACCAGCAGGAGAGTGAGTTTGTGTGTGTGTGGGGGGGTGTGTGAGAAAACCTGGATTTGTGCTGGAAATGGCCCAACTTGATTATCATACACATTGTAAGGAGAGTGATCACTTTAGATAAGCTATTACCAGCAGGAGAGTGGGGTGGGAGGAGGTATTTTTTCATGCTTTGTGTGTATATAATAAGATCTTCTAAACTTTCCACAGTATGCATCCGATGAAGTGAGCTGTAGCTCACGAAAGCTCATGCTCAAATAAATTGGTTAGTCTCTAAGGTGCCACAAGTACTCCTTTTCTTTTCGCGAATACAGACTAACATGGCTGTTACTCTGAAACCTATGAAAAATGGAAAGTTTACAAGTTTGGGATTTAAAAAATAAATGGATTTAATATTCAAATTATTTTTATTTCTTTGTGTACAGCCAAAGAGGTATGGCCATTTTAAAGATTTTTTTCCCCCATACATTTTGAAGTTATTATGTTGGACAAATAAACAATACATGACTTGGCCTCTTATTTAGCAAAATGCCCAGGGCTCTAATCGTGCGGCTTCTTGCAAGCTGGTGGGCTACTGGACCATGCAGATCCTGACTTAGATAGGGCTCAGTGCAAGCTCTGTTTGTTGCACTAGATGTTTCCACCAAGAAACAGAGGTCAATATGGATATTTTAAAGATATTTTTATACTTTGGGTCATGCTGAGTACTGTATTACTCCAGAATTAGTCCTGTTTGTTTCAGTGATGCTGCTCACCATAACTATAAAGTGTTCCTTTTCTAGTGAGTGTGAAATGTACCAGTTTGACACTCCAAGAGATCAAAGTCCTTTATCCACAGAATGATGCAAGATGGAGAGTAGCAGTGTAAGCTGCAGTCCCACAACTTTAACCTGGAGGAACTTCTTTAACAGGTGAGCAGGTATTTCAGTCTTCATAACCATTAAATCCTCGACCTTTCTGATAAGATGAAATAAGTAGCAGAGTTGTGTTTAGAGTGGAGGTCTACTATTTCTGTTGTGCCTTAGTATTGGAGAAGTCAGGAACAGTGAGTAAGTGTTACAGGGCCAGATCCTGAAGTTAGAATGAGAGTTTTGCCCTAGCAGGGGCTGAGCAAGGATTTGGCTCAGAGGTTGTATGTGTGGAAAGTGCAAGCAAAACAAATTGAGAGGACTTTCACCTTTGGGTCTCATTTGACCTAGGCAACCAGTGACCTATGACCAAAGAGGTTTTGCTTCCAGACTAGGTACCTATAGTTGCTGTCTGAGTCCACTGTGTAGTAGACAAGTGATCACAACCTAGCAGCCCTCAGTACAATTAACACTAGCTGGTCTTCTTGGCATTCTCAACTCCCGACCATTATGTTATTGTCTGATAACTTATATTCTAGCTAATATATAAGTGCTATAATAAAAATGCAAAAATAGAAGCTAATCTTAAATTAAAAAATGCAGACAAGATTTTATTTTCTCAAGTAAAGACTAATAAGGATTAACCTTTCTTCTTCACTGGGACTTTCCAAGATTGTGCTGATTTTTGACATCACACCTTGCTCAACAGCAACAGTGCTGGACCATCACGTCATGCAGGGGACATTGGGGAATTTTTATCAATAGTGTTTCACTTTGAGACAAGAACCGCTTACAGCTTTCACTCAGGAGTAATCTTCATAGATTTTGGGGGAATACAATGCCCAGTGATCCAGAACAATAACTTTTTAAAAGCAGGTGTTCCTTCTAATTATTTTGATTCTAGTAAAACGTTAACATGTATGTGCATTAGGTTTACAGTACTGTAATCTTGTTTGGCCAGAAGCAGATGTTTGATTGGGAAAACTATCTTTTGGTTTAGTCTTCCAAAGCAATCAGAAAACACGACCTACTAGCTGCTGATTTATGATGAGCACTTTATGCCTTCATGTACAAAGCTAATAACTGAGATAAGAGTAAAACATAGTAAAACATAGCTAGCCACTCCTACTGCAACACTGGAAAAAGGTACTTTGAGAACAGCACGGAAGTGGTTAAACATGCACAGGGAACAATGATTTATTGAAGTACCGGTAGTTATTTCTCCAGGCTTACAAATTTGATTACGATGGAGTACAAAGCCATTAAAAATGTGACCTTTCTATACTGTACATCTTGGCAAAAAGCCAAATAATAACTTTGTTTGACTTGGTTAGTATGATAGAGTGCTTATTCAGCTGGAAATAAAATGACTTTTCTTTACTGAACATTATACCTGGAAGACTAAATGTCCATCATGCATGTAACACATACCAAGTGATTTATTCAGACCTGCAGCAGCCATCACGGCAGAAGTTAAGGGGCAACATTTCTATGTATTTCAGAAAATGATGTACAATTCTGTTGTTCTCATCATTCAATCTACTGTGGTAGAGGTGACAAATAATGTCATAAGACATAGCAAAGCACACAATGATTAAATTACATGACTATAGTATATCACTGATACTTCTCCAGAACCTTCAGGTTCTGAAGGAACAAAGTTTCCTTTCTGATAATACACTATGCAAACAAGAATACGACACTATCTTACATTTGATTAGATGCATATATTATTTAGGTTAATTTAAAATAAAAACAAAACAGGTGTAAAAAATCTGCAATGCTGGCAAAAATGGATATTTTTAACTCTTTTGTAAGAAATGAAAGTTTGACTTTTCTTTGAAATTTTCACAGGTCTTCAAAATTAAAAAGTTCATTTCTCACAGAATGTGTGTGGGGAATTGTCCATTTTTTAGTGGGAGAAGAGTAGCTTTTGATGGCAGAATGGTTAAATATTGTCTTGTGTAAAGACTCAGGAACCACCCAGGAAAGCCACAGTTTGGAAAGGATATGTGGAATGCAAATTGAGCAAGTGGCATAAGTCTAAACAGAGATCATTTAGGGGCCTGATCTTTCTCCCATTAAAGCCTGTGGCAAAACTCACAGGGTCTTGAATTCTGGTATGACTGGGCCCCAAATTAACAAGCTTAGCAACAGGCATAAAACCTATACACCACAGATATGTGTAACATAGCTGCACTGTTAAAAATGGCTGTTGGAAATCTGCAGTTGTACTACCGTGTGAGCTCATTTTCGTGGCTTACAAGTGTTTATTATGTGTATGGATGTCAGTTATCTAAAATTAGATACATTTAGTACTATGAACTAGCAGGTTTTAGTTATTTTAGAACTGTGAAAACACTGATTCATAGTTTTCAGTGAATAAAAGGCTAATCATAGCATTTTCAGAGGTAAGTAGTGTGGAGGTCTGTGTTTAGTTTCTTATTGCTATTTATTTGTAGCTCTACTACGGAGCAGGTTGCTTGAAATGTACAAAAATTAATCTTGTACAGAGCTTTGAGGTGAGTTTCATTTTAAAATTACTGTTATTTTTTTCTTCTGCTGAATCCTTATTTGCAGTGATGTATTAATCAATGGGCCAAAGCACAGGGTAAAAGTAAAGGAGGGGAACATCAAATGATTGACAGAAAGAGAAGGGATAGGGATTGTCTTGCCTTAGAGACAAATTGTACTATGACCCCCGGAATGATTTCTAGCTTTATTAAAGGCAGACACAAAGATAGGAGCAATATCCACCTCTACAAGACCCATAAGAGCTTCCTTCAGACCTAGTCCAAAATAGAAAAGTCAGGTCAGATCTTTCGTCCTGGAGCACGGGGATCCACATCAACATGGATACAGTACCCCAGCCACTAGCCCAGCTCTGCTGGTCCTGGATGTACCAGTCTGTTCAAACCGAATAAAAAGAAGCAATGAACAGCACCCAGTAGGTTCAGAGAGCACCAAGAACAAATACTGCACCCATAAGACCCACTGCGTGGAGGGGTTTAAGTGCAGTGGAGGCCCTCTGCTTTTGGATTCATGTTATGCACCGAGCAGTAAGAGTCTACATTTATGTTACTCAGAATTATGAATTTAGAGCCTTTAGGACTTACGAGATCTCCAAGTCTATCCACCTGATTCTGTCATACAGTATAGCACTTTTCATCTCTAGATCTGAAAAAAAGGCAGCTGTTTTCAATGATGAAAGCCCAATAATGATCTGACCATACAACACAAGCAAGCATGAGGTCAAAGTTGCTAGTGTAGTAGTGTGTTGAGCCCAGCAAGGAGACAGATTTAAACACCCCCACCCTCACCCCACCAAACCCAACTTTCACAGCTTGGCATGTGGATCCTTTGACTGTCCTTAAAAATGACTTTTTATTTTAACAATGGTTCCGCTCCAAATAGCGAGCAGTTTAATTGGCTGCTACTACAAATGGCCAAAAAATAAGGTATTTAAATAGTGCTTTGAGATGAATTCGCTTCACATCCGAAAACTCATACCATCCACCAGTGAAATACAGCCACCTCTGGCATTTTCACAACATATAGCCACACTCTGCAACAGTAATAACATAGCTAATCCAATTTAAAATGCTGGGGGCATTAGGTAGCCAGAATGTAATATTCAAGCATGAAAGCTGACCAGGACAATGGAACAAGCACCTTCTACTCTTCTAAAAACTTCTATGGACTTTTTAATTGTTACAAGCTCTCAGAAGCTCAGTTTTACATCTCATCTGAAGACTGGATTTACTGTGGGTTGCATTTTTCTATTTAGCTGTGGAAATCAGTCACTAGGGAATCACACCTCTCTAAAAGCACTGCATTAGTATAGCAATATCCATCTATCACTCTCTAAAGAGTGACGAAGAACCCCAAGATAATGTTACAATGAATAAGTATTGTACATTTTAGAGCTACTGTAGGAATTTTGTCAGCCACCTTTGTTCTTTTAGGGGGTTGATTTACTTAGGAAATACATTTGGAACAGAGCAGATACTATACCAGATCAGACGAGTGGTCTATCTAACATAGTACCTTGCCTATGGATAGTATTAGATACATCAAAGGTAGTGCAAGAAAACTCAGGTGTACAATTATGAATAACTGACCATATTGGAACTGACCTAGAGGTTGACTTATTCCTACAAGAACAAGTGTGTATATTCCTTTCAATTAAAAAAATCCCAACCATTGTTGAGGCAATGAGTTCCACAGGCCAATTGTGCATGGTAAAAAAAAAAAAATCCTTTTTTCAGTTGGTAGTTTGGTAATGTGTTCAGAGTGCCTGATTCTGCAGCCATGTGTGGAACTCCCATTAATGTCGATGGAGTTTCAGCATTCCCATGCCTTCAGAATCAGCCCTAGAGAATCCATCAACAACTATCAAAATTTCTAGCCCCATTATCTTCTACTAATCCTCTCTTCACTGGACTTGTAGGTTATTGCTTTCATCACAGGAGCTTCACTACTGAATTCTTTTGCAGTCTGGTGGAATAAATGACACCTATACCATAGCTCAGTGGTTCTCAACCTTTCCAGATTACTGTATCCCTTTCAGGAATCTGATTTGTCTTGCACACCCCAAGTTTCACCTCACTTAAAAACTATTTGCTTACGAAATCAGACATAAAAATACAAAAGCATCACAGCACACTATTACTGAACAATGGCTTACTTACATTTTTACCATATCATTATAAAATAAATCAACCGGAATATAAATATTGTACTTACATTTCAGTGTATATTATTTACATTCATCATTGTACGTATGAAATTTTAGTTTGGACTGACTTCGCTAGTGCTTTTTAAAAACGAGGCAAATAGCTAGATGAGTTGACGTGCCCGCTGGAAGATTTCTGCGTGCCCCCTGTGTGAGAACCACTGCTATAGCTGATGTGTTTCAAGCAGTGAAACTTTTGGTGAGTTTTATTGGACATATGCAGAATACAGTAGTCAAATGGTTAAATAGTTTACATCAACAACCCCTAAGATCTTTGCTGTACCGAAGCCCATTCAATTCTGCTCTCTGCACTCTCCAACTAGTAAGGAAGTCTTGGCTGCTCCAAATCCCAGCCTTATAATTAAGTGGAAAATAGACAGGAGAGAATTTGGATACCATTTCCATTACAAAAACCTTGCAGTATGAGGACTGGTGGGAAAACATACCCCAGTTTGGGAGCCACTGCTCTATGCTATTTTCTTTTTTGAATGCAAAAGTAATTTGCAAACAAACAATCTGAGATTAGGTTGGGCAATAAATCAGAAACTAGCTATGAATGGGGTTTGGACACAGTTTTAAAATTGTGGAGAATCTTCTTTACTCAGCCATACAGTATTCTGAGTCTTACTGAGAATGCTCTGCAACACGATGGCTCCAATCTCCTTCTTCTTACTATGAACTCACTTTGGAGTTAAGATTCTAGTCAATTGCCAAATGCCAAATAGCTATGATTAGGGCTCTCCCAAGTTCATGGTCCATTTCAGTCAATTTCACGGTCATAGGGTTTTAAAAATCATAAATTTCATGATTTCAGATATTTAAATCTGAAATGTCATGGTGTTGTAACTGTAGGGGTCCTGACTCAAAGTGGGGTTGTGGGGGAGTCCCAAGGTTATTGTAAGAGGATCGCACTATTGCCACCCTTACTTCTGCACTGCTGTTTGTGGCAGCGCTGCCTTCAGAGCAGGGCAGCCAGAGAGCGGCGGCTGCTGGCCAAGAGCCCAGCTCTGAAGGCAGAGCCAATGCCAGCAGCAGCGCAGAAGTAAGGGTGGCATGGTAGGGCATTGCCACCCTTATTTCTACACTGCTGCCTTCAGAGCTGGGCCTTTGGCCAGCAACTGCCAATCTCCGGCCACGCAGCTCTGAAGGCAGCAGCGCAGAAGTAAGGGTGGCAATACCATGCCATGCAATCCGTAATTCTGTGCTGCTGCTGTCAGCGGCTCTGCCTTCAGAACCGGACTCTCAGCCAGCCACCACCCCTCTTCAGCTGTCCAGTTCTGAAGGCAGCGCAGAACTGTCACACCCCTACAATAACCTGGCGCCTGCCCTGCTTCCCGTTTTTGGGTTAAGACCCCCCATTTGGGAAACGCTGGTCTCCTCCATGGAATATGTACAGAATAGGGTAAAAGTACACAAAAGATCAGATTTCACGGGGGGCAGGCCAGATTTCACGGTCCATGACATATTTTTCACGGCCAGGAATTTGGTAGAGCTCTAGCGATGACGCTGCACTGCACAAGTGGAATACGATGATTGCAACAGAGGAAGAGAAATCATGCAGCTTTTATACAAATTACGAAGCCACCCATACACACATAGTAGAATATTTGATCATGGCTTCTTAACCTCGGCAAAGATGAACGTGTACTGGGGGTAAGCTGTTTTGCCTCAGTTTCTAGGTTGGGTAAAGCATCCAAATCAAAATGCTGGTGCTTATTAGTCACATTGGGATTGCGCTATATATGTTGCCTGTTGTCATGTCTGCTGGAAAGATTAGAAGGATGAGTTGCTGCTGCCTCTCCATGATATCACCATCCTATGAGAATACCAGTGACTAACTGCATAATGGAGAGATAGTAAACATTAAGAAATACAAGTCTCAAAGCATTCCTTCTGCTTTCTTCTGCTTATGCAGAAAAGATACTCTTAATACATACATTGTGAAGGATTGAGAAGGGACCTCATCAGTGCTTCATAATAAGGGAGTATAAATCCTAAGCTCTATGGGTAGTATCCATGATTAATTGCGTTCAGTCGACATTAAACTCTGTCATTATCAGCTACTTGCTGCTCAGCACTTGCTATGCTGTTAATTATTGTCGTGTGGCTCTAAGGGATGTTTTCAAAACATTTTCAAATTCTGCTCCTGTAATGGCATAGAGAAGAACTTAATAAGCTACTGCTCCACACAGGAAAGACAAGCAGATACTTTTATTAAGATGTTTAGAATAAGTTAGTTTTATCCAAGATTTGACAAGCCAGCGCGGACAATAAAAGCGCTTCCAAGATGGTGAGAGATTTCAACATCCTATCCAGCCTTCACCAAAAGTAATGTTTTAATCCGCCTAAACCCAGAGCAGAATCCTGGGGTGCACAAGGCAAGGGAGCAAGATGAAAGGGGCTGCATTCATACTCCAAGGTTTTTGGTATGAAACCCTTATTCAAAATTTGTTAGCGCATCCCTCATGAGTTTTTATTATTAATTATTATTGTTATTATTATATATCAGTACTTTTTAACAGAAGTTAAGAAACTAGGATGTCTTCCATAAAACAGAAAACATTGGGTTACCAAAACTAGGGAAAAAAGGGCCAATTTGCTAGTGAGGTCCGCCAGTCATTCTATTTTGTAACTGGCTAAGTACTTCAAACACTAATTCTACCATGACACAGATAACTTTTGTGCCAATGCAGCTTTACTTACAGTGGTCATCCTTAATGAGCTTTTCAATTCCCTTCAATAATTAACTGACAATTTAGCCCTTAACAAGTTGCCCCAGGTAGGGTAGGACACAGTTGTGCTGCCCCGAATCAGCCAAGGGGCCATATAGTAAATCAGAGGAGCTAAGATATAGTCCTCCATTTACCCATTGCTCCTGGGGACATGGTAGAAGTAATCTGCTACTAGTATAGACAGTCTATGCCAACAGCAGATTAGCACAGCTGAGTCAATGCTGCAGGAGAGGTAGTCAGGCATATTAGGAAGTGGAATCAATCCTCTTCTCTCCCCCAACCTACTTCCCGTCCACATGCAGGAAGCTTTTCTCCCTCCCCTAACCACATGCTGTCATGTGCAGTGTGGGTAGCCCATGCAAGATGAGTGACAATCTTTTCCTAAATAACAGTCCTCAAACTATCTTCTTAATAAGTATCGTAGTGAAGTAATGTATTGGGAATACTGAAACATTGAGGGGTGAGTGAAACTCAGAGATTCACCTGAGCTGAATAAGCACCCCAAAATTCCAATGCTAATCTCACACTTATTATATGCAACCCTGGGCCTGATCAAAAGCCTGTTGAAGTCAATGGGAGTCTTTGCATCAACTACAGTGGCTTTTGACCAAGCCTTGTGTGAACTTCAAAAGTCAGCAAACTGGGCTGGAAATGTGGTGAGAAAAGATTTTTGGGGTAATATTTTCATTACTTGCTGCTTCCAGTCAAGCTAGAAATATCGTGACAGACCTCTCTTCTCAGTCAGCAGTTCCAGTCTCAGAACTAAGAAGTGTGTGTGGAGGAAAAAACCCGGCATCCATATTTATTCAAATCTCTAAAGAGCGTCACATTGCATTATCATTCTGAACAAAAGTTTGGGTCAGTACTTATCCTATCCAGACTGGTTGGCCTGGCTTGAGTGATTTATTTCCTATGTACTCAACAAGTTAAACATCTCCCATCATGTTCTTTGTGGGAAAGTCCATTTAGTTTTTAATAGCAGATTGTTGAGTTACAGTATCTTCATTTCAGTAAAAAAATATACATTTTGGGGGGTTACTTCTTGTCTTTGGCTCTAAGCAACAGCATGGAAAAATTCTAAAGTGGAGGCTGTACACAGCACTGAACACATCATTGGTACTTAATACATTCTACTAACTCCTCAATTTTAAAAGCCAGTTTGAATATTTTGGGGAGGGAAACGATGTGTGTTTTCACATCAGGCCCCAAGTCAAAGTGTGCTGCTGCTTTGTTAAGTAACACTGAAGGAGAAAGAATCTGGAAGTGGTTGGTTTTCATTCCTTCTTTTTGGTCCAACAAATTCTAGTCAGTTCCAAATGGGAAGAGCTACCAGAGCAAAATACAGAAAATATTTAAAGAGAAGTAAAGTATGCAAATGAAGATATATAGCCAGAGGGAATTTGCATATACATACGTATACCAATACAATGAAATTACATGAACATGGCAGCTGTAGCTGCACATACGCCATGCCTACTGCAACAGAGACATCAGGTGTACAGGTACATCTTTATGATGCAGAGACATTGAGATTATGTGTTAAACCTCATAGAGATACTAAGATTACATGTCTATTACCACCCTGTTGAGAAAATGGAAAGTGTGCTAGAGAGAATGAGTGCTGAGTGTGCCACAGGCCAAATGATTAATACATTTTCTCACTCTTAGCATCACCAGTCTGCTGCCTCAGAGAAAAGTCACAGTTAACTGTATCCACTAGCCTGATGCAGAGATCAGTAAGAAATAATAGAATAAACAGAAGGATAAAAAATTACTCGCTTATCTTCAGGAGCGCTTCCTGCTCCTGCATGTTTCTCCAATTCTTAGCTGGGCTAATTTACAACATTATTACTTTGCTCTGTTCATGAAAATCAGTTATATCACAGATGGATTGCAAGAGCTAGAAGGCATTTGTCCCTGAGTCCACAACACCAGTAGCTGGAAGATTAAGCCAGATAAATTCAAATTAGAAGTAAGTGACATTTTTAACAGTGAGGGTAATAAACTTGTGGAACAAACTACCAAAGGAAATGGTAGATTTTTTCATCTCTTGCTGTCTTTAAATCAATCAACACTGGATGTTTTAGTGGAGATATGCTTTAGCCAAACAAGTTATTTGCTAGTCAAAGAAGGTACTGGGCTCACTACGGGGGTAACTGGATGAAATTTAGTGGCTTGCAATATACAGGAGATCAGGTCCTTTCTGGCTTAAACTTTATGAACCTGTGAACACCAGGGTGTGATGCTGTGTATAAGACAGATGACCATTTGTATCATTGTTGCTACCACTGTTATACAAATGTAACAAATCTCATGCAAAGTATGTCATATATGGTGTCAATGGAAAAGTTACGATTTGCTAAGTATGATTATTCCATTCATATGCATGTATCATCTTTATATCCAAAGTTATGAATATTGGCTATGTATTTGTATCTTACACATCGGTTGTATTCCTGGGTTACACCCCCCAAATAGATTTACATCAAAGTGTGACGGGGTGAACTCACCCCGCACTGGATGGGGAAGGGTTGACTCTTCACTGTGGGCAGAGGAAGCCCCTCCCCCACATCCCTACTGGGCATGCTCCAGGTGCAGCAGCCATATAAGAGGGAGCAGCCTGTCTCAGATTGGGCTGACTGCCAGAGAGGAAGGATGCTCCTTGTCAGCTCCTGCCCAGGAACCGCTGGTGCCCCAGATTGTGGAAGCCAGAGACACTGAGACTCACACAGACACCCAACTACTGTGGACACCCCAGGGAGGTCGGAGCTACACGGGGTTGCACTGGCCAAAGAACCCAGAGACCCTGAAGATGCACAGATTGCTGACAGGAGTGACAAGGTAGGAAGTAGCTGGTGGTGGGGACAAGCCATTGTCCTGAGGCTGGTCAGCGTGTTGTGGATGGATCCCTGGTGAGCCAGTGATGGACATACTCACGACTGCTAGAGCCCTGGGCTGGTACCTGGTGGAACAGGGAGGGTCTGGGTCCCCCTACCTGGCTGCAACCCCCCCCCCCCCAAGCATCTGCTTGACCATACAGCCCTGCCTGGAGGGCTACCGTATTGATTCTGGCCGCTAGGCTGTATAGCCCCACCTGGAGGGATATCTCCATGTACAGCCTAGTGGCCAGAATCAAGCTGTGCCTGGAGGGATATCTCCATTGACTCTGGCCACTAAGCTGTACAGCCATGCCCAGAAGGTGACCTTATTGGCTCCAGCTGCAAGGCCATACAGCCCTGGCTGGAGGGTGACTTTATGGACTCTGGCAACTAGACCTGGCTGCTGGTGAACCCAGAGTATCATTAATGACTCTGGCCGCTAGGCCTTACTGCCCTGTAGACCCAGGGTATCTCTGTTGACTTTGGCCATTGGACCTTACTGTCTTGCAAACCCCAGGTTACCCCTGTGGACTCTGGCTGCTAGCAGAGAAGGGCTACCCCCGGACATGGGTCATGTGACCCTATTGTCCTGTGGAGCAAGGCAATTCCATAGACTCTGGCCGTTGGGTCTTAAAATCCTGTGGATCAGGGCATCTTTGTGGACCCTTGCCCTTAGGTCTTATGGTCTGGAGACTGAGGGCAGCTTTAAGGATGGGGTGAACTCACTCCACTGGAAGGGGTCTCCCCACATCATCACACAAGGCTAGACTGCTATGTGTTCATGGCCCATTAAGAACACTTCACTCTAACAATGGGCCATTGAAGAAACTCATCCTGCCCAGTAGGTCTTTCTGCAGATGCCTCAGACTCCAAGGGACCAATGTCCACCCCCTGCGATTCATTAAATTATGTAAGGACATGTGATATGCTCATGTGACCCTAGACTCCATCTTGGGCCAGTGGTTTCCACAAACAGGGGCTGTGGACTTTGTTTGGGACAGCAAATTTCCATACACATGGCAGAGGATATAAAAAGGCACCTTTTGTTTTCATTTCTCTGGACTGGATTTCTAACAAGTAAGCTCTAACCAAGGACTGATGATCCTCAATCTGTTTGGGTAATTCCAGAGAGACTTTTGCAAGCTAGCAGTTTATTCCATCACTGCTATGATCCTGATCTATGAACACTGAAAATCACTTGTATCTGTATGATCTATTAGTGATTTATAACTCTCTTCTTTTTTTATTATTAAGCCTTTAGTTTTTAGCTTTAAAGGATTGGCATCAGCGTGATCACTGGAAAAGATCTAAGATTCATATTGACCTAGGGATGTGTGTCTAATCCTCTGGGATCAGTAAGAACCTCACATATGGTGAAATAGGTTTTCAATAACCCCTCACCATATTAAGCCCATGTAGCTGGATGGGAGCCAAGGGCTGGAATGCCTAAGTGAGACTGTGTTTGGCTTCCAGTTACCAAGTGTGGTACTGCAGAAGCTATTCTGTTGTTGGCTTGGTGAATCTGATTATAGATTATAGAGTAAACCATTTGGGATTTTCTGCCCTATTTTTTGCAGTCTCTGCCCTGTCCAGTCTCAGCGAGGCCCAGTCCAGGAACCTGGTCATGCAAGGATTATGCTAACTTCTCTAGGAAGAAGGGAGTACCATCCTCTGAGTTTAACAGTTCCAGATGTATAATATTGGCTGGTAGATTTATCTTCAAACCAAGCTCTCATCCATGAACAAGAATAAAATGTTAACATAGGCCTCCTCCTTGGTGTGTATTTCAGGGGTGAAATCCTGTCTCTATTGATGTCAATAGGAGTTTTGCCATTTGATTTTAATAGGGCCTGAATTTCACCCTATGTGTGGATTTCTAGTTTTAGACACCTGATAAATATTTTAGTGGATATAGAATAAAACCGAGTAATATGAAATGAGATTCTATGCTGCTACAGTTTTACTATCTGTACCTTAGTCTTTATATGACTGATATAATATTACTAAGAATAATCAACTTTTATGGACCAATCCACCTATGGGACTGTCAAGGTTCCTTCCCCACCCTGAACTGTAGGGTACCTCTTTCCAGGAGGGATTTTACAGCACTGTATACAGAAAGCTGGTTACCCTTCCCTTTATATTTATGACAGGGACTATACAAGGTAAGTCAGTCTACTGAAAAGTATTAAAAATATGAAGTATTGTGAAATACTTAAGGCAAACCAGGGTTACCAATCATGCAACTGAATAAAATTCAACAAGAGTCCTGTCTTGAATAGTTTGTGTAACCCTTCTGCCCGTCAGAGTTGGCAGCAACAAGGGCTGGGTTCAATATCTAGGGGATCCATTCCAATAACACAATGCAAACCGGCTCGAGCCCCCACCCAGTGACCTGGGACAAATATATACCACCCCCGCTGGGCACCTCCAAGAGGCAATACTTCCCCTCTCGCAAGCACATAGTCTGCGTGTAGCAAAAAGCCTTTTAATAACAGAGAGAAACAATGTGGCATTATGTTGGGGAAACACCACCAACAGGATTTATAACACAACCCATGAGCAAAAAAACCCACCCCAAGCAAATTGGGGCATGCCCCTTTCCCTTTGGTTCTTGAGTCCAGCAACCCCAAATCACCCAAAGTCCCAAAAGTCCAATGACCCAAAAGTCTCTGTCCCTGGTCAGGGCAGCCCCAGAGTTCGAAAGTTTATCTGCGGAGCTTTACCTCCCACCCTGGGTGGAGATGGGACGGGGGTAAGAGGCACCTTACATGATCTGAAGCTGACCGCCCCACAGCTCCATAGGCCTTTGCTCTGCTCCGCTCCGTTCCGCTCCGCCAGCCGCCCCACGAACTCCTTCGCTCAGCTCCGCTCTGCTCCGCGGCCCACAAGCAGCTCCCGCCGTCCCACGAACTGCTCCACCAGCCGGTCCACAAACTGCTCCGCGTCCCACCAACAGCTCCCGCCGTCCTACGAACTGCTCCGCCAGCCTGTCCACAAGGCACTCCAGCTGTCCCACAAACTGCTCCACGGTATATCTTCAGGCTCCCCCACTACTTAACACAATGCTCAGTGATTTCAGCTCTTAGTCAGTTCAGCTCTTTGGTGAATTCAGCTTGTAGTAGGGGAGCCTCAGTGCTGGTGCACTATTAGCCCAAAGTGAGCTCAGCAGCCTGTAACTAGACTTCTAATGAAATCAAAGTGAGCTCTGATATTCCACAGTGGAGAGAGGAGGAAGTGCAATTAGCATGTAAGGCCCTCACCAAGGGGCCCATGCCACCAAGTATTAATACTTGTCCCCAGCCTCTCTCCATTCACACAGTTTTGGAACCCATGACCCTTGCCTAGCGAGTGCTACTTAGTTGATGGTGAGTCCCTCCATCATAACAAAAGGCCAAGTACAGTTCCAAGCACAGTTCCCATAATCAGGGTAATAACAATTTATTCTTCCTGCCCCAATAACAGAGACACTGAGGATCCCACAGCAGCCAAAGTGACCATTTGGGCAGCTATGGCCTCAGTCTAGGCGGGGTGGGTGTGCCTATGCAAATGAGATTGGCCCCTGAAGTTTTTTTTCCCACAACTTGCCACACCTCACCACCAGATGTCAGGGTGGAGCTCATCCTGACACTGCTTACATCTGGAATTTCAAATTTGTTTGGAGCAACCAAATCAACATAAACTAGAAGAGTCTTTGGCCATTTTCTCTTTAAACAGGTGAACAGTCTTTAAAAGACACCAAAAGCAAACAAGAGACCACAAAACAAACATGGCAACTCTTGTGTTTCTGGAGCTTATAGACCTAGCTTCCAAATAAACCTAGTTTCTTCCTCCTCTCTTGGGGTCTGAGTCTAAGCTTATCTGAAATTGATTAATGCAAGTATGACTCTTAGGGCTTCCTCTAGTTACCTTCTGATCAGGTGGCACTATTCAGTTTATTTTTTTTATTTGAATAATTTACAGCTAAAATGGTGATGTAGGCACTCTTGATATAGAACCCTTTATATACATACACCACCACTGAAATACTGACTTGGCGAATGGGACGAACAACCAATCAGTCCACAGCACACTATACAAGAGGGAGAAAGAGGAAAACTTTTTGCTAGGGATGCTAGGATAAATTCCTGCTTTATAGGAAGTGCTGTGGTATCTGTGATGTCCACTCAGCATATCGCATATCCAGCCTCCACAGATTAGAAGAGCTGTCCAGACATCTCACTTTCTCAACCATGTCAATGTAAACACATGGATCCCATTGCATGATGACCCGCAGAACCCACCAAAGACAAGATTAAAATCCTGCAATCCTTTATGGAACTGCATCAAGACCCTTACACTGAACTTCGACATTGAAGCTCAAAGGAGAGCAACATGGAGCATTTCAACCGCTCAAAACAAACAGCTCATCGTTGACTCTGCCGAGGAACCACCGGGTTTTGATCTATGTCAGAAAGACTGGTGCAGATTGAATCGCATCAGGACATCTCATGGGAAATGTGGACAAACCCTCTTTAAATGGAAAATGAGGCAAACACCTGTATGCAACTGCATTCACCAGGCACAAATGATGGAGCGCATCATATCTGAGTCCCCCTTCATTCTTTTTCCGGGGGCCTGAAGGACATTCACCAGCTCACTGATGCGGCAACGTGCTGGCTATCAAATCTGGATATAAATTTGTAATCGTTGTTAACTACCCAAGCCATATGAAAGCAGCAGTGGAGAAAGTAACTCAACTCAGGGTTTTAGGCATTAATCTATATACAGTGCAAGTGTATGAAAAATAACTGCATTGAACGATTGCTGATTTTTAGAATAAAGTATTAGTCAGAATGAGAAGTTAATGCACTCTTGTATATAGGAAAAATGCATGATAATGATGAAAATTCTAAGGACATTATCTTCTGTATTAAGATATCTAATGGTTTAGCAACAGTGTAGCCAATGGTTAAAAATAGGAAAACGGGCACAGAGCCAAATCAGGTATTTTTTGAAAAGATCTCAAATGTATAAAATGCAGCACTGAATTCCTTGGGGAGCTGTAGAGACCCCCCTCAGTCTGAAATAAAAGTGCTCCTATTCTGATGGCTCTAGACCACTGGCACCCTTTCAATTACATGGTGCATAGGGAGGAAAGGTGGAGCAGGAAAGCCCCAAAGTGAGAGGAAGAGGCATCTTTGCAGTAGGCTTCCCCTGCCCTGCTGCTCTCCAGGGACATCAGAAGCCCCTTCAGACAACCACCACATAACTAGGCTTGGGGTTGGAGACTTCAAAGTGTGAGGGGAGTGAGCTATAGAGCTACTGAGCTAAACGTGTTCAATGCTAACCTAATTGCCTAAACTGGTTTACCTTTTCACCACAGCTGAGGTGCTTTGAAAATCTCAGCCCTCAGATTTAAGCTTCTGACATTCTGTAGGTAAAATTCTGGCTTTATTCAAGTCAATGGCAAAGACCCTATTGATTTCAGTAGGGCCAAGATTCCACCCCTTGTCCCTTTTTGTGTCAGAAAGGAAAAGCCAAAGCAGCTCCATGTTGAGGTAGCAACAGGATTATGGTTATACAGGTTTAATACACTCAGAGCTTGTATCATGTCTGTCCAGAATAACTGTCTTTAGTTTTACAGATCTAGAGGAGGGCAAACAGTAAGGATGGAGGGGTCACACCCTAAAAGAGTATCAAGGTATATACACAAATAGACTTTTGCTACATGCCTATCAATTCATTCCAAAGGAACACACTAGCATCTCTCTCCAAGCAGAGAGTGGGTTACTTAGGATAAGAGCTAGGGCAAGTGAATAAAAACTGAGATGAGAACTCAGGATTTGACCCAAACAAAACAAGTTCTTTGTAGATTTTAAACCTACCTTAAAAAAATAGAACATCACACGAACACATCTCACTGCATAACTGTCCTTCGCCAACTACCATTTGTTTCCCTCTTGTTTTATCTTCCTCCTCTCCTTAATGCTTCTCTGAACCCAAACTCCAGTGCAAAAGGTTGGCTGCATCTCCCACCGTGATTCAACAATGCACTTAAGCACGTATGTACTTGCATCCTTAAGTTATGCACGTGCTTAAGTACCACAGACTGAAACAATACCTAGGATTAGATACCATCCAGTATAAACACACACTATGTTCACAAAGCATATCCCTTCAATTAATTGATATTTCATCCAATACTTTGGATTTATATTGTGTTTATTTTATCATTTTCAATAGGATTACTCTTTTTGCATCATGGACCTGAGGTGTTACACAACTGATGTCAGTTTAATTTTTCTAATGGAGATGATTTTGCTGAATCCTTTTAATTGAATTCATTTCATTAACCAGTGGAACCAATACTGATACATGGAAACAATATAGTTTAAATAAATGAGCAAAGATTCATTAAAATACTGTTTTCACTAACCCCAATAAAGCTTTTCACTGAAGCCAGTAGTCACTTCTCAAAACAAATGCATTTTATTTAATTCCTTCTGATTTTATTTGTGCTCCCACCAGTTCTTTGTCACAGCTGGATGCATTTAAGTAAACCAAATAATATTTATAGAAGCCAATTTCATTTAAAGCCTTGAAGGATAGTTTAAACATTTCTCTAGGATCCAATACATATTAACTGAAACGGGTTTGTTACTGAAACCAGTGCAGAACAGTGCCAGTTTTAAGGCATTTTTTGCACACGCAATCCCAATATATTTAGGCAGATCGATACATATTACCTGTAAACACTATATTTTGGGTTTTTTGTTTTTTTTTGTTTTTTTTTACTAAAACCTACATGTGGGTGAAAATGATGGAATTTTTCAGCAAAGGATTATGTGAGTTGAAACCCAGGGCTTGGGAGCCAAGCATTCAAGGACAAGCAGAATGTAGTGAGTGTATCCGATGCAAGCTGGAGTTGGCAGGGGTGCCTGTGGTTTTGGTTTTGTTTAAAATGTAAAATATTTTATGAGTGTCCTTTCCCACCCCCAGCCCCATTTTAGCAAGGGAAATATCAGTGTACTTTGTAACTGTATGTACATCCTGATCAGGGTTCTACAGAAATACAGAACAGTGTTTATGTATGAGAACTGGGTGT
Organism: Natator depressus; assembly: GCF_965152275.1. NCBI lineage: Eukaryota > Metazoa > Chordata > Testudines > Cheloniidae > Natator > Natator depressus. The sequence continues at coordinate 240,807,938 of NC_134235.1, read as the reverse complement.
GGCTTCTGAAAACCCCAGCGTTTGTGGGTGTTTGGCGCTGAGGTTTTGATTTTGACCAGTGCCTTGCTCTCATACATAACACTGATCTGTGTTTTGCAAATTAATGTGGTTTTTATATATATATATATATATATATATATATATATATACTGGCCTAGACTATGACCTTAAAACCCAGCTCTGCACTCAGGGTGCGATGGAGCCATCTTGTCCCATGAAGAACTTGCAGAGAGACTGTTTTCTCCTGGTGGCTCTGGAAGGTTCAGCCTCCTCACCCAATCCCATTCCAGGATGGTGAAATAGAACTAGGTCATGGCCCTCCTGCTCTCCGTCTCTGTTCTCCCCAGGCAAAAGGCATGGAGTAGTCACTGCAGTGGGGGATTAATGCATGGGCCCTGTCATAAATATATAGGGAAGCATAACCACCTTTCTGTATACAGTGCTATAAAATCCCTCCTGGCCAGAGGCAACAAACATCCTGTTACCTGTAAAGGTTAAGAAGCTCAGCTAACCTGACTGATTTTTCCATTGTTCCAAGATCTAGGGATTTGGGTCTTTGATTTTGTAACCAATTGGTTAGGATATTATTCTTAAGCCTCCCCAGGAAAGGGGGTGTGTGGGGCTTGGGGGGGGGGGTGTTTTGGGGGGAAGATGTCTCCAAGTGGTCTCTTTCCCTGTTCTTTGTTTAAAATGCTTGGTGGTGGCAGCATACTGGTCAAGAACAAGGCAAAGTTTGTACCTTGGGGAAGTTTTTAACCTAAGCTGGTAAGAATAAGCTTAGGGGGGTCTTTCATGCAGGTCCCCACATCTGTACCCTAGAGTTCAGAGTGGGGAAGGAACCCTGACAGGCCCAATTTGGGGGGCCCCCACAGGAGATCCAGAACCTAGGTAGAAGTGGGGGGGCCACCATCACTGGAACTGTGGCCCTGCTGCTCCTTTTCCCCTGCCCCCAGGGCCCTGGCCAGGCCAGAAGCTGGACCCAGGCCATGGTAAGAGCCATCCAGGATGCTGTGGGGAACCCTGGACCCTCCACCTGCTCTGGGTTGGGGGCCAGCGTGCCTGAGAGCAGCCCCCAACCCGTGTCCCTGCCCCCAGGGCACACCGCTGCTGGTGGAACCCAGGGGTGGGGGCTCCAGTCCAGCCTTCTGCCCCCACCCTGGGAGCTTGCAGACTCACTCTGTGGGGAGAGGAGGCTCTGCCCCAGCCTGGGAGGTGGCTAGGAGCCCTGGGAAGGTCACAGGCAGCAAGGAGCCAGACAGGGAGGGCTCCTCCAGCACAGCTCCCACTGCTACTTGCCCAGCCTCAGTGGCCGCAACGCTCCATGTGGGCTCACTCAGTGCCTGCTGCCAGGCTGCCCCCACCAGGTGCCTCCTGCTCCTGGTGATGGGCTGCCCCCCTCTGATGCCTGGGCTTTATGCCTGAGGCAGTAACCACATGCAGCACTGCTACTCCTGTCACCTCTGGCCTGAGGCTTGCAGTTTGGGGTGTGTGTGGGGGGGCAACATGCTCCCCTCCCCTCAAATACACCTATGCCACTGCCACTCTGCAGCTGTCTGAGGCTACTATGCCCATGTTAAAAAAATGAGTGGGCATAGCCATTCCACAGTTAAAAGTGGTAGGGGGCATGTCCCCCCCCAAAAAGCTCCCTTAGGTCTGGTGCCCCTGGGCCCTCAGGGTGTGGGAGGCCCAAATGTTCTTTGTGCCCAGGGTCCTGATAAATCTTAATCTGCCTCTGAGTCACTGTGCTGCCCATGGCACACGGTCTGCAGTTGTGGCTGACCCTTACAGAGCACATAAGGAGGAGACTACAAACACTTGTGTAAGGCCAGTGACAGTGAAACCCAATGTGTACACAGGCCTGATCCTGCTTCCACTGAAGTTATCGAAGACTCCCTACTGACCTCAATAGTGTAGTTCTAGCAGAAGGAATATTCTGCTTTATATTAATAATAAGCCTGATCTTTCAAGATTTTAAACAGCTCTTGTGAAACGTTGAGCATCCTGGCCGCCTACTAATTGCTGGAGGCACTCAGCAACTCACAGGCTCAGACCCAATAATTGGTTCTTCATGGGTATGCAGGGAAGTAAGAGGTGTTCTCTTTCCTCTAATTTCTATTTTTCAATTAATGTCCAAGAATGGTTGCCACATTCCTTGTATTTGTCCTCTGGGTACATCCCTCTCATAGGCAGGTTTTCCATTCATGCCTTTTTCAATTCCATTTGGATCACAGAGTTGTCATCTTCCCACTACTTGCAGATAATTGGTTTTGGCCTGAACCCTAGCACGCATGCAAACTTTTTTTTTTTAATGGGCTGTTGAAATTTGGAAGCCCTGGACTATTGCACTACAGTCCTAGGGCTGGGTATATTGAGACTTCCCAATGTAGTCTTGATTACTAGAAAAACAGGGACAGCTCAGAAAAGTCTGATGTCTAATCAGGCAAGAACAAATACTTCTATCCTTCTTTTCTCAGATCTTGTCTGCTGGTGAGCCTACATCGTACTTGGTTTCTAAGAAATCGTAGAACCATAGACTTTAAGGTCAGAAGGGACCATTCTGATAGACTAGTCTGACCTCCTGCACAACGCAGGCCACAGAATCTCACCCACCTACTCCTGTAACAAACTGCTAACGTATGTCTGAGCTATTGAAGTCCTCAAATCGTGGTTTAAAGACTTCAAGGTGCAGAGAATCCTCCAGCAAGTGACCCCTGCCCCATGCTGCCCAGGAAGGCTGTCAAGGTTCCTTCCCTACTCTGAACTCTAGGGTACAGATGTGGGGACCTACATGAAAAACCCCCTAAGCTTATTTTTACCAGCTTAGGTTAAAACTTCCCCAAGGTACAAACTATTTTACCTTTTGTCCCTGGACTTTTTTGCTCCCACCACCAAGCGTCTAACAAATATAACAGGGAAAGAGCCCACTTGGAAAGTCTTTCCCCTCAAAATCGCCCTACACCCCCTTTCCTGGGGAAGGCTTGATAAAAATCCTCACCAATTTGCATAGGTGAACACAGACCCAAACCCTTGGATCTTAAGAACTATGAAAAAGCAATCAGGTTCTTAAAAGAAGAATTTTAATTAAAGAAAAAGTAAAAGAATCACCTCTGTAAAATCAGGATGGTAAATACCTTCCAGTGTAATCAGATTCAAAACATAGAGAATCCCTCTAGGCAAAACCTTAAGTTACAGAAAGACACATAAACAGGAATATACATTCCATTCAGCACAACTTATTTTATCAGCCATTTAAACAAAACAGAATCTAATGCATATCTAACTAGATTGCTTACTGACTTTTTACAGGAGTTTTGACCTGCATTCCTGCTCTGATCCCGGCCAATACAACACACAGACAGAGAGAACCCTTTGTTTTCCCCCCCTCCAGTTTTGAAAGTATCTTGTCTCTTCATTGGTCATTTTGGTCAGGTGCCAGCAAGGTTATCTTAGCTTCTTAACCCTTTACAGGTGAAAGGGTTTTTCCTCTGGCCAGGAGCGCTTTAAAGGTGTTTACCCTTCCCTTTATATTTATGACAAAGGCGAAAAACCACCAGGGCCTCTGCCAATCTGCTCTGGAGGAAAATTCCTTCCCGACCCCAAATATGGCAATTAGCTAAATCCTGAGCATGTGGGCAAGACTCACCAGCCAGACACCCAGGGTAGTAACTGTAGTAGTAGTAACTCTGTAGTAACTCAGATCCCACCCCATCTAACATCCCATCACAGGCCATTGGGCATATTTACTGCTAATAATCAAAGATCAATTAATTGCCAAAATTAAGCTATCCCATCATATCATTCCCTCCATAAATTTATCAAGCTTAGTCTTATGTCTTTTGCCCCCACTGTTCCCCTTGGAAGGTTGTTCCAGAACTTCATTCCTTTGATGGTTAGAAACCTTCATCTAATTTCAAGTCTAAACTTCCTGATGGCCAGTTTATAACCATTTGATCTTGTCCACATTGGTACTGAGCTTAAATAATTCCTCTCCCTCCCTCATATTTATCCCTGTGATATATTTATAGAGAGCAATCATATCGCCCCTCAGCCTTCCTTTGGTTAGGCTAAACAAGCCAAGCTCTTTGAGTCTCCTTTCATAAGACAAGTTTTCCATTCCTCAGATCATCCTAGTAGCCCTTCTCTGTACCTGTTCCAGTTTGAATTCATCCTTCTTAAACATGGGAGACCAGAATTGCACACAATATTCCAGATGAGGTCTCACCAGTGCCTTGTATAACGGTACTAACATCTCCTTATCTCTACTGGAAATACCTCACCTGATGCATCCCAAGACCGCATTAGCTTTTTTCACAGCCATGTCCTATTGGCGGCTCATAATCATCCTGTGATCAACCAATATTCCGACGTCCTGCTCCTCCTCTGTTACTTCCAAGTGATGCGTCCCCAGTTTAACAAAAATTCTTGTTGTAAATCCCTAAATGGATGACCTTGCACTTTTCACTATTAAATTTCATCCTATTTCTATTACTCCAGTTTACAAGGTCATCCAGATTTTCCTGTATGATATCCCGGTCCTGGCAATACCTCCCAGCTTTGTATCATCCGCAAACTTTATTAGCAAATTCCCACTTTTTGTGCCAAGGTCACTCATAAAAAAATTAAATAAGATTGGTCCCAAAACTGATCCCTGAGGAACTCCACTAGTAACCTCCTTCCAGCCTGACAGTTCATCTTTCAGTATGACCTGTTGTAGTCTCCCCTTTAACCAGTTCCTTATCCACCTTTCAATTTTCATATTGATCCCCATCTTTTCCAATTTAGCTAATAATTCCCCATGTGGAACCATATCAAACGCCTTACTGAAATCGAGGTAAATTAGATCCACTGCATTTCCTTTGTCTAAAAAAATCTGTTACTTTCTCAAAGAAGGAGATCAGGTTGGTTTGGCACAATCTACTTGTTGTAAAACCATGTTGTATTTTGTGCCAATTACCATTGACCTCAATGTCTTTAACTACTTTCTCCTTCAAAATTTTTTCCAAGACCTTGCATACTGCAGATGTCAAACTAACAGGCCTGTAGTTACCCAGATCACATTTTTTTTTCCTTTCTTAAAAATAGGAACTATGTTAGCAATTCTCCAGTCATACGGTACAACCCCTGAGTTTATAGATTCATTTAAAAATTCTTGCTAATGGGCTTGCAATTTCATGTGCCAGTTCCTTTAATATTCTTGGATGAAGATTATCTGGGGCCCCCGATTTAGTCCCATTAAGCTGTTCCAGTTTGGCTTCTACCTCAGTTGTGGTAATATCTACCTCCATATCCTCATTCCCATTTGTCGTCCTACCATTATCCCTAAGCTCCTCATTAGCCTCATTAAATACTGAGGCAAAGTATTTGTTTAGATATTGGGCCATGCCTAGATTATCCTTAACCTCCACTTCATCCTCAGTATTTAGTGGGTCCACTTCTTCTTTTTCTTCTTTATATGGCTATAGAAACTTTTACTATTGGTTTTAATTCCCTTTGCAAGATCCAACTCTACATGATTTTTGGCCTTTCTCACTTTATCCCTACATGTTCTGACCTCAATAAGGTAGCTTTCCTTGCTAAAGCCTCCCATCTTCCTCTCCTTGTAGGCTTTCTGCTTTTTCTTAATCACCTCTCTGAGATGCTTGCTCATCCAGCTTGGTCTACAACTCCTGCCTATGAATTTTTTCCCCTTTCTTGGGATGCAGGCTTCTGATAGTTTCTGCAACTTTGGCTTGAAGTAATTCCAGGCCTCCTCCGCCTTTACATTCACAAGTTCTTCAGTCCAATCCACTTCCCTAACTAATTTACTTAATTTTTTTTAAAGCTAGCCCTTTTGAAATAAAAAATCCTAGTCACAGATCTATTTTTGTTTATCCTTCCATTTAGTTTGAACTGAATTAGCTCATGATCACTCAAACCAAGGTTGTCCCCTACAACCATTTCTTCTATGAGGTCCTCACTACTCACCAAAACCAAATCTAAAATGGCATCCCCTCTTGTTGGTTCAGCAAGGAGTCTAAGTATGTGCTCTTTAAGAATTCAGTACTGTGGTTTTAGGTTGGCATCTCTAGTGGCTTTTTAACATTGATCTATTGGTGATTTGCCTATCGATTTCCCCCCTGCTCCCAAATACCCCACTTCCATAAAGTTTCTCCAGAAAACTTGTCTCCCTGTCTTTCTGCAAATCAGAAATTTCTGTATAAATGATAGCTGCTGCCCAGAGTTTGAAATAGTTTATGAAGGAATCTGGAGTTTGTCTTGTTTTCATTGCCTAGGATCAATTATAATCTTTTACTGCCTGTACCTTTGGGGACAGATTAGCATTTTTTATCATCTATAATAGATAACCTCCTCCTCTTCCACTAGCCCCAGTAATTAGGAAGTCAGATCTGGGATCTGATATGAGGAAACATCCTCCCCTTGTAGTGTAAGCGTAACTCATATTAATGTTAGACCTACCTGTGGTTGTAAGATCTGCAAGGAGTGACTTCCAGTTGAGAGAGAGCTCCTCTGGGCTCAGCCAAAAGAAGATTCCTTTTCAGCTAACCTGGTGGAGCTGCTGCCTACAGACTAGAGCAGTGCTGTGTGTGCATCTCACCAGAGGGTAATGTTCACGGGGAGTTAGAAATAGACAGTCAAGCACTCTGGCCCATGCCACCAGTTGATTATTTGCACCAGCTTCTCTCTGCTGACCAGCATGTTGGGGTACAGCATGTGTGTGGTCAAGGCTCCATCCATTCCTTGCCCCTTTGCACCCACTCTCCACCAACACGCATGGGCAGGGAGTAGAAACTTCATAGACAGCTCCCCCTGTACACAGCCTGGCAGTGTGGGGAGTTCACACATGAAATTTAAGAGGCACTTTAATTTCCTCTATGGACCCATAAGTCACCACCTTTCCCCATATTTCTGATGTTAGCTCTGTCCTATCTCCCCCAACTTCCTCCCTACTGCAAGCTCTGCACACAGGAATAATGTTTTAGGAGGCACCTACCAAAGTTTATGCAGGGGAGAGGAGCATGATAAACAACAAACAAATGGGAGCAGGCCCATCAGGAGGATGGGCAGCACCTTGCAGGATCAGGTGGTAAGTGAACACAAATATCTGGCCATCAGCTGGGCTAGACAACAAAGTGCAGACAGAGAAAAACATATCCATTGTGGTAGCTTAGAAGCAGGGAGGACTGATCTAACTCACAGAAAAACTCAGAGGGTTAAAAAGTAAGGGATTCATAAAAAGTTCCCTAACCCTCTTCCACAAAAGTTATTTCAAATACCAAATTCTCAGAGCCTGCAAAACCCTTATGAGCATTTCAGTCCTCTGTAGTCAAGTATGGAGAGAGGGATGCTAGGCATGCCTGTGAATCAGGTTCCAACATTAGCAGCAGAAAGACTGGGGTTGGAGGACACTTGTAGATCATGTCATCAACCCCAGGGCACAGAATTTATATTTCTGATTGAGGGACAGAAATAGCCAAGTCCTGCTATTTCACAAAATAGATCAGCAGTATTTTGTTTCTATACAGATCAGAGATTTAGGTTTTAGCATCTTAACTGGATACTTCAAAAATGTGCTGTTAATGATTTATTAATAATTAGTGTAAATAATTTACTTTACAACTGAATTAACATGCCAACAGAGATGCACACTCTACAAGGGAAGCAAATCCCTTTAAAGTGCCTAAGTAATTTAATTAGCATATTCCTTCTCTCTGCACCATGGTTTTTTACATCCACTGTCTCTATCTGGGCCTGAAAGCATTTTTTGTGCATGCTGGATGAGGAGGGAAAAAAGTAGTTTGCTTAGTGCAAGAGAAGGAAGGTGTTTGGAAAGCAGGTCTGGGTCATGCTTTGATAAAAAAAGCTCAGCAAAGGTTTCAAATGAAGATACACGACTGGAGTTGATTTTGAAGCTGACAGCTTCAAAGGAGGCTTGGGCTTGTTTGATAATAATGGCCATTAAACTACCATTTCTCGAGCAGAGTGTATCATTTGGAGTCAGGTCATAAACAGGATAAAGGAATCTCAGCTTTCCACTCCTTGCTATACCTGCACTTTGCAACAGTAAAAGACTTTCTTCCCAAGTCTCATTAGTTGCCATTACGATTCTGAAAGCACTATATTAAACTTGAAACTAATTTTTTAAAAAAGAACAGATTTCTAATCATTCATAAAGGTAAGACGGGTGCAAAAAGTACACTGAAACACAGGAATATAACTTCAAACATATAGTAGTTTTTGGTTTTTTATTAATTGTTATTGAGACTTGATTGTTTGAAAAAGATGACCAGTTTCCTAGAGAGGCTGTGAGGGCAGAAAACTAATTTAGAAGCAAAAAACCTCCCTCCTCCCAAAACAATGCGTGCTCATATATTTGACATTGAGTTAACTCAAATAGTACAACAGCTATAGCAAGTGTAGCTGAAGGTCCTGTATTCATCCTCAAACCAGCCTCTGTACTTGAGACCTGAATTTGGACAGATGCCATCTATTTCCCAGGCTCCCTTTTTTCTCTGTAAAACCCATTTTATGAGACACTCTGTGTCTGCAGAAGTGACACACTAACATTTGTGTCCCATTCTAAACAGAAATGCAAAACCTTGTCTAAGCAACTGACAAACATACAAACCATATTAAGTTTCTCTTTAGCTACCTACATAGAAAATACTGAGTTACTGAATTTGTATTATTTACTTGTATTTTAGTAGTATCTAGCAGCCCTATATGAGATCATGGGCCCATTGTGCTAGGCACCGTATATACATACGGTTAATTCAGTCTCTGCCCCACAAAGCTTACGATCTTAGTAGAAGAGACATACAAAGGATGGGAGAAAGGAATTGGTATTGCCCCTGTTTTAGGCCTAGGGAAAGGAGGTCAGTGAGGTGCAGGACTTGGCAAAAGGTGAAATGGGAAAGTTTTCAGAGCCACAAATGGAACTAAAAAGAAAAGGAGTACTGGTGGCACCTTAGACTAACAAATCCTGAGTCCCAACCAGCTACTAGGATTTCTAGAGCAGAGGGGGAAGCAGGTATAAGGTGCTCAGACTCATGGTGAGAACAGGGACTCCTGGAGGGGGAGATCCTGGCATAGCTAGCTGAAGTGGGGAAGGAGAGAGCATGGGAGTGGTATTAGACCCTCACCTGGTGCAACTGCACCTACTACATTCTCCCAGCCTAAGTCACCACCTCTGCCTCCCAGCTGCTTAATCTGGACTCTCATCTAGCAGGGGAGCAGGGAGAGGAGTTGCCTGGCTGCCTAATCATCAACCATTACAGATGTCTGTAGCAGCCAAAAGGCAAATGCCTACAGCCTTTCAACAGCTCAGCTGGTTGCATGAAAATCAAGCTGAGATGTGAGAACACATAGCAAGGCTGCCAAACACATGACACTTGGCACTACTGTTGGAAGAGTCTTTAGGAGGATTTGAAAAAAAGCAAAGTGGTGGTGGCGGCTGCTCGGTGAATCACAGCATAACGCATGCTAAGTTTTCATTCCTGCTGTACGCAGACAGGGCATGGATTATGGCTTCTGTGACTGAGTTGAACTCCACTCTATATAACTAAATTGAATGCACGTAGAGTTGGATTCACCACTAGAGTGCCTCTTCATGGCCGGGACACGGCATAGCTGCTCTGACCCTCATTACAGCATCTCTTGCTGATGGCTGTTTCAGTTCTCAGTGGTCTGCCTCTTTCTGTGACTAAGTTCTTTGAACAGGTCACACTTTAACTCCACCTGTTCTGGGGTTGGAAAGAGTCCAACAAACCAGAGTCCAAGAACTTTTATGAGCTCTTCAGCCCTGACTTTGGGTGCCGGGGTCACTACTCCTTTTTCTCAGGGCTCTCTGTCCTTCTCATCCAACTCATCACCACCTCACTAGCAGGGCTGGCTCTAGGTTTTTTGCCGCCCCAAGCAAAAAAATTTTTGGCCTCCCCCACCCCCGCCTTTTTTGGCTTTTACACGTGGGATGTGCCAGCTAGTGCTGATGGGACAGGGGCTGGGATGGATGGCTGGGTGGGGTGTGTGATGCTGGAGTGGGGGGCTGCCCCACATCGGGTCTCCCCCCTGCACTGGGCCCCGGCCCCTGGGGTGTCAGCTGTGGGAGGGAAGGACACAGACACCAGACAGACAAACACTGAGTCCCCGGGGCATGGAGCGCACTAACCATTCCTGTTTTCACCGGCACGTACACCACTTGACCCATCTTCGCTGCCTCCCGGGTGCTGCTTCCCAGCCGGAAGCCCTTGGACTGGACCCAGAACTGGAACTTGCCTTTCTTTCCCCACTGGAGCTGATGTCCGAGCCGGCGCCCCTCTACAGCACCTCGGCGGTGCGCTGGTACTTGCTCCAGGTCACCGTCTTGGTTTTGGCCGAGTCCCCGTAGGTACAGAGGCACCAGTCCCAGAACTGCCACCCCAGCTCGCTGTCCCCGGGGTGGCTCCCCCGCAGCAGCAGCAGGGGCTTTGGCATCCTGGCCGGAGGCACCGCCCAACCCCCCGTCCTGGGCTGGAGACGGCAGCGAGCCTGGCCGGGCCCTATGCTGCGCCCTGCCCGGCCAGCAGAGATGGAGTCTGGACAGGCGGCAGGGGCGAGTCCCCGGGAGGGGCTGCTGCGGGGCAGGCATGGAGGAAGCGCAGCAGCCAGACAGCGACCCAGCAAGCCGGGCAGAGGGAGGCACTGGCAGCGCCAGCAGCAGCTGCTCCTGTCACAGGATCACAGGTGGCTTCGGCTCGTCCCCCTCTCTCTCCACAGGATCCCACCCTGACCCATCCCTGCCTCCTACGCCCCCCTCCTCTCCACAGGATCCCACCTGTTAGAGCCGCGGCGCGGCCGCCCTTACCGCCTCCCCCGGCCCGGGTTTGCAGGGGTCGGAACTACCCACCTGGGGCTGGACCGCGGGCAGAGGTGCATGGGGGCTGGGCAAAGCGGCACATGGCTGGGCAGGGCCACCCCTGGAAATGTGCTGCACCAAGCACGTGCTTGCTTTGCTGGTGCCTAGAGCTGGTCCTGCTCACTAGTGGCTGATAGTGGGAGGGCCTTGGCTCCCCTACACAGAGTTCCAGCCCAAGGATCCTATAAACAGCAGTTAAGGACTGCTCCATCTCCTCGCTCCTGCCTCCATGGACTTCTTCCTACCCAGCATTCACTGGCCTTCTCCTCCACAACCTCTCTAGGTTCACCCTTTTTTCAGGGCCAGGACCCTCAAGGCTCTTCCCTGGAATCCCACTAACCAAAATCCCAAACTTAAACTATGACTTAAACTACCTTCTGCTATCCTCAGGCTCTTTCCATTCTCTGATCAGAGAGCAACTGCACAGTTCCTAGCTCTTTTCTTTTACCAATTTCCTTCCTTTCTACTAACTCTCCTGGGATTCATCAGTAATTGGGGCTGGCCTACCTTCCATGTGCAGTCAGGCATCTTAATTGAGCTCTCTAGTTCTACTTAACCCCTTTCATGATAGTGAGGGGTACAAACCCCATCACAGTGCTCTGTTATGAAAGGGATGGGCCAGACCTTTATAATGATATTAATCAAACTGACAGGACAACACTATTTATAGCCTGGATTTTCAGAAAAAAGAATCACACAAGATAGCAGGTGCTGCGAGGGATATGAGATGTGAATTTATACTGGGAATAATGGTGGACAAAGCTTAAATTTTAAAGTGGAGAGTGCAAGCTATGGAAAAAGCAGCTTCTAGTTCATGCAAGCAAAGCACATCTCATGCTAGCCAGGGTGGGACACGGCTCCAGTTTGGATCAGTTGGTGGAACTGTTGCCAAGGGATTACAGGGTTCTTGGTTTGAGTCATAAGTGTACACAGTAAATCCAGCAACTGTATGAGGGACTCTGCTAATTGGAGATCTCTGCTTTAGCATCTGGTCACCACTTGACAGACATAATAGAAAGAAACACTAAGATTAGCTAATTTCAAGGGTATCGTGCCAAGTGATGAATGCTTATCAAAAGAACAACTCAAAATTTGGCATCCTATTTCAAAGGTGCAGGTTTAAGCACTAATAACATGGAATAGGGAATCTGACCTAAACTCCCAGCAAAGAGTAATGTTTTATTAATTAAATCTAAATTCAGCCTTTACAGGCAGCAAGGTGTCTTTAAACTGTCTGGAAATGCAAACAAATAGCCTTAAAAAAAGATGTTAAGTTTGGCAAAGGCAATGACAAGGTTTGAATGGAATGCAATTGAATGCAGATGGTATAATCGTAATCTCATTTAAACTAATGATGTGAACAATCTAATACCAGTCCTGCAGCAGCACTGGGTCTTCACAACAGTGCATTTAAATAGGGGTGGGGGCGGGAAAGAGGGAACATTTGTCCTACCTATTTACATAATGAAGGAGAGTGTGGCTACAGACTGCAGATCATCATGCAGAGGAAAAGATTTCAGCAACCACCATATCTGATTTTTCTCACTGGTGTGAGGGAAACAAATCTACTGGGGTATAACTGTATCCTCTTAGGACATCCAATTAACAGTCAATGGATGAACTTAACTTCAGAATTTAAACTTCATTGATTGTATTGTGAATATCATTTTGCATCTTTGTAAGTTGACCTACGCTACGCAACTCCAGCTACATGAATAACATAGCTGGAGTCGACTGTGGGGTCTATACGGTGGGGGGTCGACGGGAGAAACTCTCCCATCGACTTACCTTACTCTTCTCGTTGGGGGTAGTGTACAGGGGTTGACAGGAGAGCGATCTGCTGGCGATTTGGCAGGTGTTCACTAGATCTGCTAAATCGACCGCCGGTGGATCGATCTCAGAGCGTTGATCCCGGCTGTAGTGTAGACATAACCTCAGTCACAATACAACCATGCGCAGCAAGACAAAGTGATTCCATAACAGAGCAATGCTAGAGTTCAGGGGTTAAAGCCTGGCAGCAAAGCAAATGGCAAAACTCCCACTGACGTCAGTGGGGCCAGGATTTCAAGCACTCTCCTCGCTTGCAGTGTGGGGCTTCATCCACTAGACCACACATTAGTTACTTGAGTCTCCGTTTTTCCCCTATGAGTGGCTGCTGCCCACAATCAAACAAGATTTCATGCCTTCCAGGGAAGGGATTCTATTTCTAGCACTAGTTATCTATTGTGAAACTCCACCCAACAAGTACTGCACCTTCCTTCTTTCCAGTTCCACCTACTGTCCTCTGATCCCAAGAGCAGCACTTCTGCGGTCAGCATGTAAACTGGGTCACTTGGAGAGCAAGGCACATAGTCAAGGGACTTGGCTAGCTAATGATTTATGATCTTGCAAAGATCCAGGGCTGTAATCTGAATTTTCCAATTGACTTAAATGGGGCCAGGATTTCATTCCAGATTATTGAAATAGCTGCTGGTAACAGTCACTGTGTCATAAGGACAATAAAAATAACAAAGCTTACATCACTCTAGAAGTAAAACAGAAAACTGGCCAATGGCTTGACTACTTCCACAGAAGTCAAAGCTCTATCCTGGAGAGAGCTGCCTTATTTGCCACGCTCTTACCAACTCTTTCCAAAGAGGAATGGCTGTTACATTAATGCCGTCACTAGTAAAACCTGAACTGGATGAGATGCTTTCTAGTTCTGCACTTAATCACTGGTTCTTTAATTGTTTAACTGCCCACACCCCAAGCAGAGTGCAGAAGTGTGATGATATATGGTATAATCCTGGCTAGAGCGAACAAATCTGACAAATCCAGGAGACAGAAACAGAGGCAGCTAATATAACAAGGCCATCATTTATTACTGCACTGTTTTCACACTGCAGGGATAAATGATCAAATTCCCTGTATGAAACACATATCTCCAAAGAATAATTTTTAAATGCAGGGAGTATTTCTCTAGGGTTTTTCTGATGCTGCAGCAGCATTTGCAAGTGTGCCGAGCTGCTCTGCCAATGATTTAGTGTGTTGGGAGCAGCACTCCATCACTGTACCTTAGCTGCCACTGCCATCAGGTTTTTGCTGTCCCTTGGCATCTTGCTTACGGAAGAAAATTATTCACTTGCTTGTATGTTACACACAAAACACACTATTTTTAGCCACCTGCATCTATCATGGCAAGTTCCTATCAAAGCTTTGGGGGTCAGTGGAGGAGGGGAAGGAGGGAGAGGGACAGAGGGAAGAAACACACAAGTCTTTCCTTAAAAAGCACCCACAACATGCTTGTGGTGCTATGGGTTATCACAAGCGGTGACCCAGAAATGTGTAGGCTTCTCCTAGAGCTGTCAGTGTAGCTTTGTCTTTTCCTGCAGAGTACCACTGCTGAATGGACAGATAATGGTCATAATAATACAAACACAATTTTTCTTGTCTTCAGTTGCTCAGCTCAATGGAGTTTTGAGAGACACTCCTGGCCCATATTTTTCACAATGACTGTGAAGCATTTTAAATTGTTTTCCTAATGAAAGTGAGGCTTTTGTAGTCCAGTGGAAATCTCCACCATGGGTATTTTACATTTTTAAGATCTAAATTTGTGACTGGAGATCTCACTCTCCGAATGATGAAAGGTGAACTCCAGGTACTCCCTGACAGTGCTTCACTGATACCATCTTAAGATAAGTATTTTGTAAAATATGTTAGCCAGCGTAATTTTCCCCTTTATGCTACAGGGAAAGCAATCATACAGTGGGAACGTAATACTGCTGATTTAGAAAGTTATTACGTCCCAGTTCAGGGGCTGAATATATCAGATGTAAAGGTGAAGAGCCTTTGACATCAGAGGACTGTTGTCTAGACTCAGATGCCCAGTGTTAGTCACCTGCTGAGTTATGAAGAAGATTCACAGATTTGAAGGCCAGAAGGGATCATTAGATCATCTAGTTTGACCTCCTGTACAACACAGGCCATGGAAGGTGACTTTTCAGGCTGCTGGGTTTTATTGTTTTGTTTTTTAAAGAAAAAACGTGTGTATTCCACACCCTATCCATACGTCCCCTCCCCTCCACAGCTTTGACAGGATCTTGCCATGATAATGCTGCATCAATACTTCTGGAAACTGAAATCCTCTCTTTAACCACAGAACAGGCACAGCACAGGTAATGACGCTGGAAGCTTCTGCAGCCTGACCTGCTACTTGGTGCCTCAACGTGGAGGGACCTTTTGTGGGTTAGTTTCTCTCTCTGAGCAGTCAATCTTATACCCCTCTCCAAAGATGGCTACAAGGGCACTCCGCCCAACCACGAGCAGTGGTGCTTTGGTGATACCAATCCAGAGAGAAATGGGTGGAGATATCACCAGCTAGATAGGAGCCCAATCCAACTCCAACTGAAGGTGGACCAGATAACAAAACAGCTAATAGATGATAGCATATTCCTGTCCCATTGCAAAACTCCTGGGCCATTTAATTCCTGTTGTCCTTGGGCAATTGCCTGAAAGGAGGTGGGAAACAGGAAGAAAAGTTTCAGATTAACCTAGTTTGTTCTGACAGTGTAATGCTATTATTTGTTTTTCCTCTTTTTTAAAGAATTCGTACAGGTCTTGGTCCTGAACCTGTGTCCTCTTAAGTGGACAGTAAAACTCCCATTGACTGTTTTGATGGTACCATTAGTCCTTGAGAAGGTGATTTTTTTTTCTGGCTTGTGGTTGCTACTGCAGTAAAGATAATAATAATAATTAATAAATAATAATCTGGGAGAGGATGTGGGATTGTCAAGGCAACAAAACTAGGGATGGTAGGCAAATATCTATTGCCAGTATGTAACTGCAAAACATATGCCATTTTCATGAGTCCGGGGACTGTAGGTCACTTCAAGTAGTTTCCCTCATTTCTGATGCCAAATGCATTTCCAAGTATGATGCTCTGGTGTTTTCTGATTCTGCATCACTTTTTGGAGCCAATACTTTTGGGAAGCAAAATCCCAATAGCCTCTGTTTGTACAGTGCCTAACACAATGGCATTCTGGTCCGTGGCTGGGGCTCGCAGGTGCTGCAATGATACAAATAATAAATAGCTATATCGTAGCTGGTCATCTCTGTGTTCAAAGGTGTTTGTTATGCACTAAACCCACTCAAATAATCTCAGTTCCTAATAAAATAAGACCTCAGGCACAAATTAAAAACAATGTGATTTTTTTTTTACAATTTTATTACATTAGTCTTTGTTTTGGGTCATTATACAAATCATTATAGCAACTGCTACTTTATGCTATGTAGCTATATTTTGCAAAAGTTCCTCAACTTTAATTTTCAGATTGCTTTGCTACTTTTTTTTTCCGGGGGGCTTTCAATGAATGCTACAAAAATATCAATTGAGATTCGAATTTTCATTCTGCAGTGAAAACTGGAGAGAGTGAAAATTGGCGTTTTTTGACCTCAAATTGTCTTTATTATTTTTTCTCAAAGAATTGAGAATTTATTTCAGAGGCCTGATGTTACACTTAGTAAAACACAACATGACGACTACTACAGGGACTGGAAAGTGTGGAAGTAAATCAAAGTTCAGCCTTATCTTTCCAGTAGCTCCATCAAATCTGTTAACGATTGAGAGGCCATTAAAATGCTAATGAATGTGGAGGAGGATCTATATTCCATATTCCTACTTCTATTTCTGCAAAGGCAAAACACACATGAAAATCCCAACAGTTCTTCACTGCTGAACAAAATATGAAAGACTGCTAAGCTTTTGAAATTATGATATAGTTGTGAGACTTGTCTGCATGATAAATTGTCATATTACTGTCAGCATGAAGGCCAAATTCTGCTTTTGGTTACTTCACTGCATATATTAACTAACTCTGTTTAAATCAGTGGAATTGGGCTGTATTTTCATGAGCATATCTGATGGCATAATTGTGCCTCTGCACTCCCAAACACCGAAGCAAGATTTTCAAGAGTGACTAGTGATTTGAAGTGCTCAGTTCGTGATACCTGGACTTTCAGAAAGTGTTAGGCACTCAACCATCTGAAAATCAGCTACTGTAAGGTGGCCCCTCCAAGCGAGCACCCAAAAATTGGAGCACACAAAATGACGCACTCCTTTTGGAAAGCTCGGTGAGATTTTCTGCAAACTGCCACACGCTAAAGCAAAGATACTACAGCTTGAAATGTTCTTCGTGCTTGGCAGCCTCTAAAATGTAAAGTTAAAGGGATTTATTTATTTATTTTTTAAGCAGCATCAACTCCACAAAACTAAAAAAAAAAAAAAAAAAAAAATTCACAAATGCTAATAAACTCAGGGCAGGCTCTGGTGGAGGTGCTATGTATTTAGATGTGCTCAGGTGTGACCATATGTGTGTATCTGGCACTAAATTTGAGAACTAGCTGGTCCCTGAGTAACAACACATGTATCACACTAAAGTAATCCTGCCATATCCTGCATACCCTTTACCAGCAAGCAGCTGTGTTTCACTTGATTCCAGAAATATAGCATCTTGAATATGTCAGATGGTACCAGCAACGTCCTCCCCCCCCCCACGCACTTTTATGGAGGTTAACATAAAAAGGGTGGGGTGAGCAAGTTACAGTCAGCTCTCCAGGCTGTTCCCTTTGTTGTTGCCTAATGTTATTTATTGCCACTTCATGATCCTTTGGAGGCATAATTAAAAAAGATAAATAACCATATAGTCCATCACAAAGATAAATTGATAGTATGAGGCTTTTTTCCTTTTGTATTACATTTTTTTTTTTGAATGAACAAAACATTTTAGGTCTTCCTTTCTCATATTCTTATGAAGAAAAACACTCCAAGTTAGATTACTTAGGGTTTCCCTCCCTACTTTGGAGCAGTTGATCCTACGGGACAGACTGTAATCCATTATCCATCTGCAACTCTTATATTGAGGTGCAAAGTCTTAACTAGCTGCTCCAGACGACTCTGCAAAGAGATACATGCAGGTGGACCTACGTGAAACCCCAATGACTTCAGGGAGCCTGCTTATATGCATCTCGTGTTGCAAGTATAGAAAATACTCCCATGCAGCCTAACTCCTTTGCCATGAGAAGCGGGCTGGTGTGTGCAATTAAATAGCAGTGGCTAGCTCATGTGAGCTGACTTAGGTTTGGCTTAAGGCTTTTAATTGTAGCGTAGACCAGCAGTTCTCAACCAGGGGTCTGCAGCCCCCTGGGGGTCCACAAGCCCTTTCAGGGGGGCCACAGGGTCCTGCAGCAGAAACAAAGAGCCTGAGCCCCAGCTCCCGCCATAGGGCTGAAACCCCGATCCTCTGTGCCCCTTGCATAGCTGAAGCTGGGAGCCTTGGGGTTGAAGCCCTGACCCCTGGCACCCCTCATGGGGTTGAAGCCCCAGCACCCCATGAGGGGCTGAAACCAGGAGTGGTGGGGCTGAATTCTGGAGCCCTGAGCCACGGTGCTCCCCGTGGGGCAAAAGCCCTAAGCCCAGGGGCAGAGTTGGGTGGTATGGGGGGGTACTGCCCCCCCCCCAACTGCAGTACAAGCACAGGGCAGTTTCGAGGGAAGCTCCACTCCCACCCCACCTCCTTCTCTCCCCACCCCCTGGCCAGGTCGGAGACAGGAAGCTGGAGATAGCAACTGCCTCGCACTGCCTGCTCTTGCTGGTGCCATAGAGCAGGCAGCCATGGCGTTCCTTCAGCTCCTGCTGCTGGTGCCCGGGGTTGAAGCTGCTCCTCAGCTCCCAGCCTCCTTTGCTCACACGGCCGGTAAGAGTCGCCAGGGAGGGGGGACCCAGCTCCATGGCTGGGAGAGCCCTCCGGGAACAGGGACCATAGGGAAGCCCTCCAGGCCCTAGCTACTCTTTCCCTGTACCGTGAGCTACCCCCGTGCCTGCCCACGGCCCCTAGCTCCCCCGTGCCTGTACCCTGATCTACCCCCGTGCCTGCCCACAGCCCCTAGCTCCCCCAATCTGCACCCTGATCTACCCCATGCCTGCCCACAGCCCCTAGCTCCCACCTCCTTGCATCCTGAGCTACTCCCCTGCCTGCCCACAGCCCCTAACTCCCCCCTGCCTGTACCCTAAGCTTTTTGAGCTGAGCTCCCCACCTTTGAGTTATAATTTTTGGTCCCCCCCACAACACATAACCCAGACAGGCTGGGGGACCGGCTGATGTGAGTCAGGGGGTGGAGGTGGCATTCCCTCCCCAGGCCCCACTGTGCAGAGCTGGCTCGAGCCACACTGGTCCCTGGACCCCCAAAATAGAAGCCAAACTACACCTATGCCTGAGGTAACCCCCCAGCCCAGAGCCCTGAGACCCCCTGCTGGGCCCTGGAGTTTTTATAGCATGTTGGGAGGGGAGTGAGGGGGGGTGTCCAAAAGAAAAAGGTTGAGAACCCCTGGTTTAGACATTTGGATTTGGGCACTCTGAAAACCTGTGAGGTTGGAGGGTCCCAGAGCTCGAGCCTGCATGTCTACACCACAGTGAAACAGCCCCTTAGCTCAAGCTTTGAGAGCCTGAGTCAGCTGGCGCGAGCCAGCCTTGGGTTTTTAACTGCAGTGCAGACATACCCATATTTCTACAACATAGCTTCAGGCTACCCTCATTACCTTTAGTTACGATGCTGGGATCTGTTATCTCCGAGTCACCATGTTTGTAGTAAAGATGATGACAGATGGAGTCTGCTCCAATTTTTGCAAGTCAGATGTGGTGCTCGTGCTCTTTATACTCCTAAGGGAATTCTGCACCAAAAAATTAAAAATTCTGTGCACAACATTTTAAAATTCTGCAAGTTTTATTTGTCAATAAATAAATGTGGAGGCTTCAGCATGGCTGTGTAAAGCACAGGCCATTGGCTGGACAGAGGTGGGAGATCACCCTGCAGTCCTCCTCCCCTCCAAAATAGGGACTTGGCAATGAGGCTGTACCTGACCCTAACACAGTGCAAGGGCTGGGCCTGCCCCAGAAACACCCTGGGGCCCTGCCCCTCCACACCAGGTGTGCCAGGTGTGGGACAGGCAGGCTCAACCACCCAGGATCTAGCTGTGGAGGGGCTCCGTGTGTGTGTGGGGAATCGAGGTGTGGGGCTGAGAGGGTTCTGTGTGGGACAATCTGGGTGTGGGCAGCTCAGTGGGGCATCCAGGTGTGTGTGGGGATCTGGATGTACAGAGGCTCATTGAGGGGATTTCCAGGTGCAGGGTCAATGGGACTCTGCAGGGGGTTTGTGGTGAAGGTGGTTGGGGCTCAGCAGGAGCGTCTGGGTGTGTGGCGCTCAGTGAGGGGGTATGGGTGCTGGGGGAGTGGGGCTTGATGGGGTGGGGTCCAGGTACAGCTATTTGGGCTTAGTGGGATGGGAATGTGGGGGGCTCATCAGGGTGGTCCAGGTGCAGAGGGGTGGGGCTAATCAGGGTGGGGGTTGAGTGCAGGGGGCTCAGTGGGGAGTGGTCTGGGTGCAGAAGCAGGCATCTGGAGGCCTGGTGTCTGGGTGTAGGGGAGCACCAGATGCTGGGGTTGAGGTTTAGTGGGGTGGGGTTTAGGTAGGGAGGGCTGGGGGTTCTGGGTGTACAGGGTGAATCTTGGTGGAGGGTCAGGGTACAGGGAGTAGGATGCTGAGCTTTCTGCAGATGGGGGAGGTTTCTGTGGTGGGTCTGACCCAGCCCCATCCAATCCTTGCAGGGGAAGGGGACTAGTAGCTGATCCTGGTGCAAGCAGTAGCCACCAGCTGGGGTGACCCCAGCCCTGTGATGATTTACCTCTCTGTCGACTGCTGCGGGTGCCCAAAATGATGCACTTGTGCTGCTAGGGAGCGGGGGTATGACCACTCTTACAGCTTCCCTTTGCTTCACTGTCAGAAAATAATTTTTCTGTGGGGAAGCAAAGAAATCTGCAGAGGACATGAATTCCACACACACGCAGTGGCGCAGAATTCCCCAGGAGTATCTTTACAAGTAGCAAACTGGGAAAGTTTGGTTGTATTCATTTACAATTATTATTAATGAGAATTTCTATTTCAGTCACACTTGAGACCCTAAATCAAAAATCAGACAAGTAGCAGAAAGACAATCCCTATCCCAGAGGGCTCACAATCTAGGATTTTGACAATATGCAAAGAGTAAATAAACAGACAAATGAATGGGAGGAGGAGAAGATAACAGTAAAGACAAGAGAATTTGCATAAATTAGTAGTCAGAATGCTTCTATCAGACATCCTGTAAATCAGCTGAGAATGTTTTTGTAAGCAACACTGTTTTCCTGATGCAGCAGGACACAGAAGAGTGAACTTCCAAGAGAAGATTGGTTAGAGGTTGCAGTGAATTGTATAGCTCCTGCATTTCAAAGCATTTTTGTTACTATGCTTTTAGCTTACTCAACATGCACATTCAGAATAGATTAGTCAGATTTGTTTTAAGACTAGATAATCTTTTGGTAAATATTTGCACTGGGTGAGTTTGTTCAGCACTGCAAAATTGTCCTAACAATTTATCAGACCAAGCACAAAATTTACTTGTTTCAGAGTAGCAGCCGTGTTAGTCTGTATCCACAAAAAAAAAAAAAACAGGAGTACTTGTGGCATCTTAGAGACTAAGAAATTTATTTGAGCATAAGCTTTCGTGAGCTACAGCTCACTTCATCGGATGCATGTAGTGGAAAACACAGTGGGGAGATTTGAAATACACAGAGAACATGAAACAATGGGTGTTACCATACACACTGTAACGAGAGTGATCAGGTAAGGTGAGCTATTACCAGCAGGAGAGCAGGGGCGGGGGAGCTTGTAATAGCTTACCTTACCTGATCACTCTCCTTACAGTGTGTATGGTAACACCCATTGTTTCATGTTCTCTGTGTATTTCAAATCTCCCCACTGTGTTTTCCACTACATGCATCCGATGAAGTGAGCTGTAGCTCACGAAAGCTTACGCTCAAATGAATTTCTTAGTCTCTAAGGTGCCACAAAATTTACTTGCTGATTCTTATCAGGATGTTGTTAATAAGAATGCTAAAAATGATTGATGTTTACTTGCCCATCAAAATATTGCTTGCCCAGGCAATTGGGCGAATGGATTTTTGCAAAACGGTGTTGATTGTATATTTACACATAATGTGCACAGTTGTTTGAAACTGCGCATGCAAACCCACTGGGAATCATTGGGTACATGGGCACCAATTCTTATGCTTGCACACAGAGCCATCCATTGGGTACGGCGAATCGAGGCAACCGCCCGGGGCCCCGCACTCTGGGGGGCCCCACAATTCTATAGAATAGTCAGAAAGCAGGCAGGGAGGTGAAGAGGCAAATGGCCAGCGGCAGGCAGGCGGGGGGCGAGGAGGAGCCCCCTTACTAGAATCTCCCCCTCCCCCCAGTGCCTCCTGCCCGCTGGTGGTCCCTGCTGATCAGCGCCTACCGCCTGCCGCGGATCAGCTATTTCGCAGCGTCAGGAGGCACTGGGGGGAAGGGAGCGGAGCGAGGCCACAGTGTGCTCGTAGGAGGGGGCAGAACTGGGCAGGGAAGAGGTGGGGCGGGAGTGGGGCCTCAGATGAAGGAGTGGAGTGGGGGCAGGGACTGGGTGGAGCCGGGGGGAGCACCCCCGGCAGATTAGAAACTCAGTGCTTATGTCCTGGGCCCCTCAACCCCCTACAGATGGCCCTGCTTGCACATATAGATGACAGGTGATTTCTAAAATAAACACATAGGCGTTTGCACCTGTGAAGTGTGTAATGTGTACCAACAATTCCATGCATGTCCAAGCCAAGACAGAGTAGAGCCCAACTGATAACATTAATTATAACAGTTGTTTCTGGACCATCAAGTTCATGAGTCTATATAATCAAAAGGCTGTAATTGTAAAGGAGGAACACAGGGTAAATTTTAATAAGAACAAAAATATTCCACTATGAATTCTAGGGTGTTTAGCAAAAATAATACGAGGTTATGACTTAAAACCATCTTCTGAAAAGAAATCACAATGTATTGTCTGATCCAGAAGAGGAGACACCGCATCAGCAGGACACATTTAAAGCTTGTAAGCAGGAGTTTCTGTTCCTCTTTGAGTACTCACCTTCTTTTCTTTTATAAAGCTTAGAGAACTGATCTCTCTTAAAGGGGGTGATTTATTGACTCGCTGCCATTTTTTAAAAAAAACTTATGATGTCTCCTCTGAGGCTACTCAGCTTCTCTAAGTGTCATTTTTAGTGGAAATTGCTAAGTTTGCACTCAGCAGGCTTTGTGCTTGATTTTAGTTTAGTCAGCATCCACATTATGAGACTGTAAAAAAAAGTTGATAAAATATTTGACAAATTAACTGCTTTTTAGAGGTTTCAGTAAAGGGAGAGGGTCATATTAGAGTGAACTGAAGATTAAGGAATGGTTTCTCGTAAATAATGTTGGATAAACAGACATGAAATACAACTTTTTTTATGCACTAAACCATGTTTTCTCAAGTACACCCACTGAATAGAAAATGGTGGTCATAACATCACCTTACCTCCTCAGACAGTAATGTTTACCGTAACACCAGGCTAAAAAGGAAACGCTGATTTCAGTCTTTAAAACGGTAGCTGTTACTACTCTGAAGTGCTTTCCACTTTTAATTTAATTAACCCACACATTTCCCCACCAACTCAGCTAAAGACAGCTGTTACACTGGTGTGAAGCCTTTGTATCACGATACTCTATTTGCAACCCTACCAGCTGTCTACCTAGAAATAGGATTTTTTTATAAATAGCAAGTAAGTTTTCAGAAGTAAGGATGCTCCCTACCGAACACTAAGAAAGAACACTGTTACCCTTTACATGCATTTTTGGGAGGTGGGGGAGCGGGGAGAGAGATTTTCATTATATTAAGTTTGGCTGATGAAGGCAAGATTTACTTGACTTTCAGAAACTCTCCCCCCAATTTCTTTGTTGAGGTTATCTCAAGGATATTGTGGAACAGTGTCATTTCTCCTTGGTGTGCCAAGGTGAACCACTCAAATGCCTCCAATAGCTCTCAGCTATTCTCATGTGAGACAGATTGCTGAGCTTCTGTTTGGCTTTAGAGATGTTAGCGTGCCAGTCACTGGGCCACAGAATGAGTAATTACCTCTCTGCCAATATCAGAGCTGGGACAGTTCTCTCCACAGCCTCCACCAGATGGGCCTAATTAAACTATTAGCCAATGAGTGAGGTCTGATGGCTCCATTAGGAATCCTCCTGTGCTTAAATAAACAGCTCAAAATAAATAGTTTTCTCAATTAGAGTGTTGTTCACGTCCTTTTTTTGGTATATTCATTAGCAGACAGTGTCTACTCCATCTCCTCTTTACCAGTGGGACAGGACGCTCTCTGACATTACTCAGGAACTTGAGAAGGATGTGATGACGTTAATCAGTTTGTCTGTGCAATAGGTCCAAACATTCCCACTCCCCATCCATATCTCCCATATTTGTTGGCACTTATAGGGAAAATATTTTTTTCCTCTCTCACTGTGTACAGTTGCATTCAGGCTGTAGAGTTTCTTCCCACTAGGGGTTAAGCTCTTCTAGGGATAGCTGTAATATTACTGTATCCTCTTTCCTTAGCTCCTTGACCTAGCTGCTGCCTTTAGCACTATTGATTCATCTCTCCTTGTTGGGCCATCAACGCAACATACTCTTTTGATTCTCTTCTTTCATCTACCTCCAAGGCCTGCCTCCCCCTCCCTCAGTCAGTGCTTTCAGACTCCATCCTCAGCGCTCCTTTGTCACTCTCTATTCTCTCCCTGGGTGACTTTTATTCCCACAGACTCAGCTATGCTCTAAGCTCCTATTTCTGTTTGTCCACCCCAACAGTGTCCATTTGTGTTTCTGATAATGCTTTCTAGATGAAGAGACACCATTTGAAATTCAACCAGGCACAAAAATAACCCCTTGATTTTTCCCTTGTAAGACTTCTTCCCTTCCCTTATTTCCTGCCACTATCCTTCCAATCATGAAACCTTGCATCCTTGGACTTATCTTTATCTCCTCTGCTTCCTTCTCACCTCACATCTGGAACTTTCCAAATCCTGCCATTACTTTCTCTTCAACATCTCCAAAAGTTAGAACTTCATTTCCATCCTGTCTACAAAGACAAGCCAGATTAGACTCAAAGTGTCTAGTCATTTCAGTTTGAATGTTTCATGGAAGAGTTGGATTATTAAAAGTTTCTTGAAGAAAATGGAAGAAGCATGGTGGATATTGATAAGGAGGCTACTCCAGGCAGATGTAGCAGCATAGATGCAGGAAGGAATGGACTTCAAGATACTCAAAGATACGGAGATGATGCTTCAGTTTGATATGGAAGATGGGTGGGAGCTGGTGAAGAGACTTAAGTAGAGATGGAAACATGGTCAGAACGGTAGGGAAGGGAAAGGATTTTCACAGTTGTGTTTTGGAACGATTAGAGGAGGAGTACCATAGGTGAGAGGAAGGAAAAGCCACACCAACTGAAACTGAGATCACAAGACTCCTTGACTCATCTTGGGGCTGGATTTCCTGTGTAATGTGAGCCTTACTCACCCACTAGGATTTCATAGAAGAGACAGTAAAAAAAGTGCTCCATAAATGACCAGGAATCCAAGGTGTTCTAACTATGGAAGTCACTGGAGCAGTTTGAGTTAGTCTCAGTCTCTGCTTTCTTTAGTGTCTTAAGAGAATTCTGAAGTCAGACAGATGTGAGTAAGAGGAGGGTGCACTCAGAACCAAAATACTGTACAAAACAAAACCGTTAAGGGAATAAAGAGAAAGGAAAAGAGAGGAGGAACCATATATTAAGTCCCCAAACAACATTCTATTGATTTCAATGAAGAATGATTTAAACAAAAAGTATAGAGGGAAAAGTCAAATTCTGCTCTCTCACACTGCTAATCCAAAGTAACTCCACTGATCTCAATGGGATTAGATTGACTTCACTGTAAAGAAGACCAGAATTTGGCTCAGAAAATACACAGCAACAGGGACAAAAGATGGCCCTTGAATTATATAAAAATAACTCAAAAAACAAAAAGGAAACATGGCATCAAATAACTGAATATATCCCATATTTGAGCATATTACATTCTTTTGAGCTCCCAATGAAAACTGCTTTAATTCTATTTTTCATTAACTTTAAATGAAGCTTGCTAGCCAGGAGAACTTTTGAAAAGGAAGATGACATGTTTTCTCACAAATAGGTTCTTCGTATTTGCCTAGCCCTAGATATTTTTTTCCTGAGTCACTGTCTCTAGGGAGATCATTTGTCTTGTTCATTAAAAGGGTATTTAATTGTGGTTCTTGATATCTTATTTGTCCAGAGAGAAGAAACTCAAGTATTTGATACAGTAAGGGCCCTCCTTGGCCCCAATGCTTGACTCACTGTGTGAAGTGAACAAGAAATAGTTCACATAAAATGAATTCTTCAGTTTACAGCATGTCAAACACAGGATTTTCCACATTGCTAATTAAGCCCACTTGAGTTGAAAAATGGTAAGCAGCAAGATGCTAATACTATCACTGCACATACTTAATTACAACTCATTTGCTATTGATTCTCCATTTACTCCAATAGAACCATAAGACATACTATTAGTTTAATTACTCCAGAGAGAAAGCAGCATTGACATTTTCTGTGTTATAAAATGCACTGGGCTATGAACTCAAAACTCTATCTGTTTAGTTACTGACCAGAAATATAAGTGGTTAAGAAAGTCATTATCGGCAGGTGAGAAAATATGATAATTATTCTAGAGCCAGATCCTCAGCTGGTCATAGCTCTTTTGGAGCTTGTCCCGTGCAGCAATGACAATTGACACCAACTCCTCGGTACTTTTCATGCAAGAGTCTGAAAGGGTGAAATCCTCCCCTGTGCAGTGGCCTCAACACAGGCCTTAAGCAGAATTTAAGTGGGGCATAGGTCTTGCAGTAGCCCTCTGCGTAGAGGGTGAATTTCACACAAAGTGCTTTGGAAATTCTGGGTCAAATCCTGAGATTTTTTTACTTAGCCTTTTATCCAGCCTTTTTCATTGAGTATGATGAGGGATGGACTGAGTAAAAATAAATAAATAAATAAATAAAATGAGTAAGGATCTCAGGATTTGTCCCTCAATTGCTAGGCCTCACAAGCCCCTCTAGGAGGAAAACAAGTATTAGAAAGTGACTAAAATCACAGGCATACCAGGGTAGAAGCTCTCCCTTCCACCAGCACGATAGTCCACATAGTGTGAATAAGCGTGTCACTTCCAGTCCCTTCTTTTGAGATCCTGTGGATGTCTGGATTCAATGACTCCCATGGCACTTAGTGGTTAAAGGGAGTAGTGCCAGGTTGTGCATTCAATTCCTGCTGGAGCCCTCTTTTCACCTCCACCCAAAGTAGGTGTGGGAGTCCAACTCAGCATACTTTTTGCTAGGAGCAAGGACCAGGGGAGCAGGAGTAGTAGCTAATATAGGAAGTGGGTGAATACTTCCAGCTGGCAAATGAAGCAGTAACCATCTGGATTTGCAGGACTTGAAGAAGCAAAAAACAGTTTAGAGCAGTGGTTTCTCAACCTATTTACCACTTTGGGCCGCATATGTGGCCCACAGTGTGTTATGTGAGCCGCGTCTAATCCTACCTTTATGGTCCTGAGGATGTCACATGGGCCACAGCTCTGTGCTGATTGGGTCGCAAGTGGCCCACAGGCTGCAGGTTGAGAACCACTGGTTTAGAGAGAGTGTGTATACATATTTGTGTAACAGGGAAGCAGATAGCTCCTAGAGATAAAGAGCAATCTCAGCCAAAACAGACCCATTTACACCGAAAGTGAGCCTGTTTCATTTAAAAATGTGCATCCAAGTGACTTATTTCACAGAAATGGACACATGGGCACATTCATTCCAGTTTTCTTCGGCCTATGTCTTGGTGAAAACGCTGTCTCACAGACCACTTGATACCTCTCCCTCGAAGAACCAATTCACATCAATGGCATTGCTTTCCCACCATTCCAAAGGTTGGAAAACTGAAATAATTTGCACAAAATTATGCTAGATTTCAGCAGAATTCATGCTGTAGATGGTGGCAGGATGGAAACTTTTGTAAGAGTTGAGAACCTAGAGAAGAATTACTCCTTAAGTGAATATCTCTGATGGACAAAGTCTGTTCATCAGGATTGAAAATGGAGTACAGTAGACAGAGGTCTCTTGGAGAAAAATATACTTCAATTAAAAGAAATTTTACATCATAGGAGAGAAGTCAGATGCCAAAAAAGAGCTAGGAATTTTCCTGCTGTCTAAGTGGGACAATATGTACTCTTCGTACTCTAGCAGTTTGCATTAGGTATGTCAGGAGGCTGCTGGCCCCTTTAAGGGGAGTCCAGGCCCAGACTAATTGTGAGAAATTAATTTAAAGGGAACAAGCTTATCTAGGCAATTAATTGAATAATGAGCAGGTGGGCCTGATAATAGGCCCCAGGACTCAAATGAAAGGAGGTGCTCCTAGACAGAGGAGCCCCCTGACACTCTAGCAGGAGAAAGACGAGGCCTTTGAGCCTCTCCAGGTTGGCAGGTGAAAGGAATGAGTAAAAAGGACCTTGCTAGGGAAAAGCTGACAGAGGGCTACAGCTGACCTGAAGAATAACCCTACTCCAGGAGATGAGCTAGGGGACTCTCTGACTAACCCTACTCTGGGAGGAGAGCAAGACATTTGAATGATAACACAGCTTCAAGAGGAAGGCTGGGGAACTCTTGACTTTGGCAGAGGACATGGGCAGCGCATGAACCCCAATCCCTTTGGGGAGGCTAGCCCCCCTGGCCCTGCCCCTTCCACCTGAGGATCCCCCACCCAGCCCCTTCTGTCGCCCCTTGCCCGCCAGAGCCCCGAGCCTCCCCCCGTAGCTGGAGGAGTTGCTCTGATCCCGGACCAGCCTGGGCCACCAGCCTTAACTAACCCCTGCTGGCTTCAGGAGGGAGTGGGAGTGAGGGCAGGGCCTCAGTGTGGAGTGTGGCCAGGGCCAGGGCCTGGGTTAGGGGAGGCTTAGCCTCTCCTGGCCTATTATACCTGTCGCTGACAGGAGAGGACACTTCTCATCATTAGCCCAAAAGAGGGGCTGGACTTGAGGGGCTAACGAGGAGGGGGTTTCCTTGTACTCTGGAAAAGGAGCTAATAAATGACACTCTGGAAAGGGGGCATCTTGTTCTCAGGTTAAGGTTGCCAATTTTGGTTGGATATATTCCTGGAGGCTTCATCACATGAAATAATCTTTAATAAAAGATACATCTTTAATTCTTGGAGACTCCAGGACAATACTGGGGGATTGGCAACCCTATCTCAGTCCCAGATGTTAGTAAATCATTTTAAACTTACAGGGATGTGGAGGGAGAGGGCAATCAGCCTGAAAAGCCACACCATGCCATAAGGGGGTGTGCCTGAAGGTGTTGCCCTATGGAAATGCATCTATTGTTCCAATAAGATAACGCAAAACTACAACAGACATTAGTAATGACCATAGAAACTCATAACATGCTATGCATGATTTCTTCTTTTTTTGTTTTGTTTGTTTTCCTCTATTTTAATCACATAGAGACCAGCTTTATCTTCACTTTTTTTTGTTTGTTTCTTTGTTTTGTTTTTTTAAAATGTTTTGCAGCACACTGGTATTAAAACAAATGAGCATGCTCCTGTGATTGGTGCATGGCGCTCAATAGCAGCTTTGAGTTAACAGGGTCACATTGTTTAAACTTCAATAGTTGGGACTGTCATCTTATAAAATTTCATTGAGTCCCACTTCTCTGCCTGAAGTGCCATAATGCTAGCCAAGTGGGAAAAAGGGTTCTTCTGAGATTGATTTTTTCAGACACTATGGTTCTGTTCAATTGAATTCACTCAAGTAGTGGTTAACATAAACACTGTGGAGAGTATGACATGTCAAATTAGCAGCTTTGCAAATCTCCTGTTAATTGTCAGCCTAATTAAAAAATTGCTAATTATAATGTTTATAACTTCAAATAACTGCTCAGCTATAAAGAACTGGCTGTCAGGTGTAAACAGGGGGACTGAAGGGAAAAAATCAATCGACATCTGTTAATTTATCAGAGGCAGTACACTAAATTGAAAAATGGATTGCCTAATGCACTGTAAATCTGCATTACGATAAAAGACCAATTCATCTCAACACCTGCTTAATAAATGATAATGGCCATCTTCAGTGGCTAGCCCCAGGGTTTCTTCTGCCAATCAGACTTAAATCCTGTCTTTATCAACAGAAGACCACAACTTGCTTTGTGTATACATATAACATCCCCCTCTTCTTTTAGGGTGATAAAAATGCATTTAGTAATTAGGGTGATTGTTTCCCCATAATGTTATAACTCAATGATGTGATCATGCCAATGGAAAACAAAACTTACATACCACCCCAATGTGCAACCATTTTTAAATGCATAGTTCGTTTTATTCTGACACATTTGAAGTCTATAGGGGATTTAATCTACATCACTTGTTTTGTGTGTACTAAAATACAATAAATGAGGTAAAGAATAAGAAACTAATAGTAATATCCAAGAAGTGTAAGTATTCTACAGGCTATTATATAAAAAAGCCTCATTATCTTTCTGAAAGAAATATGTAAGTGCCAAATGCCATCTCCTTTCTTAAGTATGTTCATGTTTCTAAGATTATTCCTAAGGACAAGTGACAAACTTCTACATTTGTCTCAAAATGATATACTATTTGGACTGGTCTTCTAAAGCTCTCCCTCCCACGCACACACTCTTAAGTAATCAAACGTTGTAAGGGACACCCAGCACTTATTGTGTAATCAAAACTCCAAAATTCTTTTTGGAGTAAGAAGCGGAGTTGTAATTCTGTAATTAGCTGAAACAAGTAGTTCTGTAATTAGCTGAAACAAGAGCCTACGTGTCCCTTCTCTCCCATTTCCAAACACCTTTACATTTCTTTTATCACCTTGAGTTTTCCTTCCTACTCCTTTCTTCTGTTCATCATCACCCCAATGATGTCAAGTTGTATCTCAACTGTGATGGCTTTGCACGGAGTACTGCTGGTTAATTTTGCTAACTGCTCCTTAGAACCATTATGAGCGATTTGTGAAAATGACTAATGATAATGCATTCCGCCACACAAAGCTGGTTCAGTATATCCGCACAGCATTTACTATGGAACACAAAACATCATTCTTCTCTCACACTAATATAAGCTGTTTGCCATTTTGTTTTAGCCATGTTGGTCCCAGGGTATTTGAGAGACAAGGTGGGTACGGTAACATCTTTTATTGGACCAGCTTCTGTTTTTGAGCTTATACAGAAGTGACCTGAACAAGATTTCTCTGTATGGTCATAAGCTTTTCTCTCTCACCAACAGAAGTTGGTCCAATACAATATTACCTCACCCACCTTGTCTCTGTAATTACACTGATATAAGTCAGTTTAGTAAAAAAACAATGTGAGAAGAGAATCAGGCTCATAATATTCCCTTTATAGGGAGAAATCAGCTTAGATATATCCTTTCCCCAAATTCTGTTCGGACCCTCCTACTTTATCTATGTTCTAAATAGCTCTTTTAGTCCCTACTTTTTGGGGGGACTTCTTTTCCTTCTCCTGATTTTTTTGCCAGTTTTCTAATATGGCTCTTCTTATCCTCCCATGACACTGGGGTCCCATTATTTTATATAGAAATAAGTGTGCTGAAATACTAAAAAACAAAAAAAACAAAACAAAAAACCAAAATCATAACTGGCAGATATGTTACTTGCCCCTCCAGAAATAAAGAACTGTTGTGCCTTGAATACCAGTCATGTTGAAAAAGAAATTGGCTTTTTGTAACGGTTTCCTCAAATAATTTACGTTGACCAGCCCCTTTAATATATTTTGATACTTTTCAGTATGAATGGGGTAATCAATATTATCTAGAGGAGGATGACATTTCTTCATAATCCCAAGCAATCCTGTGACTGGTTCTTGTCAAGCCAACACCAAGGTGTCTGCTGTTCATTTTCATGTGCAATTTTTTTAAACATGTGCATATTTCTTGACTTGCAACATTATCCTTCATAATGATGTCCTTGATGCTATAGCAGCAACGCAGTAGCAGTCACTACATCTCTCCAAGA
Organism: Natator depressus; assembly: GCF_965152275.1. Classification (NCBI taxonomy): domain Eukaryota; kingdom Metazoa; phylum Chordata; order Testudines; family Cheloniidae; genus Natator; species Natator depressus. The sequence goes on along the minus strand of NC_134235.1, from coordinate 240,776,011 downwards.
TGTGTCTCCCGACATTCTCTTAATGGAACTCATTTCGAGGTGACATTTCCCGCATGCAACACTGCTTCCTCTTTCCATTTTAAGCATATTTTGAGAGATTGGGAAACTTCTGTGTAAAATGATAAAATTCATCAGTTGTTCTCTTATACATTGTTTTTGAGACTGCAAAGGTTTCAGAGCCCATTACTGAGTCATGGGTACGTTGTATATTTCATATTTTGTTTTACAAGCTTTAGGATGTGAGGAAAGTAAAATTTAGGTAAATATTTGTCATTTGGATCTTGGTTTGGGCTTTTTCTCAACATGATTCAACATAATTAAATTACTGAGTGTTATTTCCAGCAAAGTTATCATTTGTATTACAGTAGCGCCTAGAGCCCTCATCCAAAATCAGGGCTTCATCCTGCTAGGCACTGGGCTGACACACAATAAGAGCCGGTTGCTGCCCTAAAGAGTTTACCATCTGACTAGAGAAGACAAACTAAAAGAGAGCAAAGTGACCAAATTCAGTGGAAGAGTTAGGAATAAAACCCAAGTGTCTTGACTCCCAGGCCAGTAACCTGTACACGAGACCATGTTACCTCTTTCAGAAATTAATTGTGGGACATGGCAGTAATCTCTATAAGGCTGGTGCCATAAGTATGATCTATTTTATGGATCCAAACCTTCTCACATTGAAGACAAAGGCAAAACTTGATTTTAATGGGATTGGGATTAGTGATTTGCAATAGTGCATAGGTGACAACTTTAATGCTCAGAGACAAAGAAATCAACTCTGGCATGAACATTCTCTCTTGTCATGTTTTTACATTTACTTTTCAGCTCAGTGAATGTACCAGAAACTTAAAATCGCTTTTCTTTGTAAACGCTCAGGAGAAGGCAGCTGGTTTCTTACCTAAGAACCCTAAGAAAGAATTACTAGGTACATTTCCAACTATTACCCAGTTACTGGCTCAGTTTACATGTAGTTTTGGAAGATTGTGTGTACAATGTGTTTGTAATTCTAAAGATTTGTAATGTAGTTTTGGAAGATTGTGTGTACAATGTGTTTAAAGATACAATAGTCTTACTAATAAATGATTTACTAATAAATGATTTTTTTTTTACGGCCCCATCACCCTTCTAAATATCCTTTTGCATCTAACAGCTTTCTGTCACTATTATCCTCCTTCCCCCTGAATCCTTCAAATAAAGCGCTAATGTTTTTCTAGGGCATATTAACACTATGCCTTTGGCACACCTAGGCACACGTCTTTTAAGGCAAACCCATTAAAATTAATGTAACAGCATGTACATCCATCTGGCATACACAAGTCAGCCAGGAGAGTCCTTTGATAGCTTTACTGTGATTTGTTTGTCCTGTGAACTTAAATAGTTAACACTGCTAGGACTTTTATACCCACTGATATATATCATTTTCAAGATGTATGAAATGCAGTAAACTTTTTTTTGGTACTTCCAGGAGTTTTTAAACACGTTCTGGGACAAGCAAATTTTACAGAGAAAGTATTTGCATAAATTCCCATAAAGGAGAATTTAATCTGATACCACAGATTACATGAAGCATCTGATTTTAAGATCCATATTGATGAGTCAAACATTAAATTAAATGCCACATAATTACTGAAGTACAGGTAGCTCAGACCTAACTCCCCCTTCCCCCTGGCTGCCTTTTTTTCTTGTGGCTTAAATAAGCCAAGTATATGCACCTGCTTTATAGCCACTATAAAAATCTTTTCATTTAGGGAAAAAATATCTGAAGTTTAATCCAGGCTTCCTACTGACTGTAAGTAAAACAGCTCACATGATCATAAGTCAAGCACTTAAGAAACATCTTTACCAGTGGAAACATCCTAAGTCTGCTGATAATAATGGTGACTGGAAAAGATATTCTATATTTAGAAGCAGTGAAGTGCAAACTAAGCAGTTTGTATATCTCTGATGACAAAAAGCAACTAGTTTTCACAGCTGAAGATTTAAAGAAATGGTTACAGCAATTGTAGAATCTTTGACAAAATATAGCCAGAATTATTTGTTAATACGCATTATAGACAAATAAGAAACAGGATTATTGGTCACACCATATGAAGTCAATACTACTTTTTCTTTTGGCTATGTTTGCAGTCATAATTTTGGCAACTGCTGCTAATTTGGAAGAAAAAAAAGTATATCTTGCCACTCAAGGTGAAGAAAGCAATGGAAGCTAAGCATCTAAACTCAGTGAGGGGCTATTGAAAATCCTACCCTTTGTTATAAATCTGGCATTAACACGGAAGAAATTACAGAAACATCTTCTGTACTAACTATAGTAGATAATAAGGTTTTACTGATCAAAATACCTGTGAGAAGGTCTCTTTACCATAATGCATATGTACATGAAACAAGGGATAAATGGGATGGAGAAAGGGAGGCCCAAACCAAGGGTGTGCAGAAAGACACCAAAAGAGGATATTGTGTCAATTTTGTCTAGCTCCTCGGTTCGTGGAGATTGATAAGGCTTCCCCCAACTGCAGAAGAGGTAGGTCAATTTACACTGGCTAAGAATCTCATTTCAGAGTGCTGAATTGGATTTTCATTAATCTGATTTTTTAAAAATCTTATCTCAGTACTAGCAAAACTCTTCCCAGAAAAAATCCATTTTATTCTGTAATTGGGACAGTAGCCCCTTTGTTAATGTTCCATTGGTACATTTTGCTATTTTATTATATATCATGCATCCATTATAAGCATGTAGGTATGGTCTGTGTGTGTGCATATACATATATGTACATATTTAGTGACGACTTAAGAATTTAGTCAGCTATTGATAATGCAAATCACAATTCAAGTGAACACTTTTCTTAAAACCACTTTTCTTTTTCCCTTCCCTTTTTCTGCTTAGAGATAGAAGACTAGAGAATGTATCAACTAGGGACATTATCTCATTAGTCACTGCATTTGGATAATTTATTTGCAATATCCAATTATCCACTATGTTAATGCCCCACATCTGCGTGCAAATCTTGGCAAAGAGACAGCATTCGCCTTAAAACCCCCCACCATATTTAACACATACTACTGCAAAACAGGTTTCAGAGAAGCAGCGTGAAGTGAGCTGTAGCTCACGAAAGCTCATGCTCAAATAAATTTGTTAATCTCTAAGGTGCCACAAGTACTCCTTTTCTTCTTACTGCAAAACAAAATCACATGCTTTCCATCCTGTATACTCAAACACTTGTTTTTACAGGAATGACAGAGTATGAACATTCCAACATTTGGTAGCAAACACCCTAAGGATAAAAACAAACCCTCACACAATGATTTTTACCGTTTTTCTGAATCTTAACTGTCTGCACACGAGTAGCTCCACTGAACTCAAAGAGACTACCGATGTGTATAAAGTTAAGCAATGAGTGCATCCATTTACCATCTCAATGCCTAGAGATTACTCTGAATACTGGACTTATTGTAAGAATCTAGGGCCTGATCCAAAATTAGTGGCATGATTCCCAGTGGCTTAGTGGGTTTCGGATGAGGCAATTGGAGCACAACATTAAACAGACAGAGAAAATGCACAGAGAAAAAATGGTAAGAGACCAGGAAAGTGAAACAGAGATGATGTGATGCTTCCTAGGGGTACCCAGGATTGGGAGGCACCTCAAAACCACTTGCCCTTAGTGTGAGGAAGTCTTGTCTGTGCCTGCTGTGGGTCCGTTCCCCAACTCCACCAGCCTCTGCAACACAAGCACTGCCTCCCAGGCCTCTGCAGGCCCCGCTCTCTCTGTACAGGTTAGTAATAGCCACACACAACCCCTGAGTTTTCTGAGCACCCCATGGTGTGCCCAGCCCCAGATCCATTAGATTCTCACAGAATTCCCAAATCCTTTGTTCCCAAAGGAACAGTACACCCTAGCTTACCAGTTACACCTTATGTCACAGCTTCTCTTAGATATGTTTATAGAGAAACAGGAAGACGTTTATTTAACAATGAACAGAGATTTGAGAAGAAGCAAGTAGAATTAAGGAAAACAAATGGTTACACATAAAATAAAATCATAACATGCTTTCTAGAGTTTAAGCATAACTAAACAAGACATTCTCCTGTCTCATAAAAGTTAGCTCACCCAAAGTTTCTCTCCCAGCATCAAACAGCCAGTCCAGCTGTGATCCTCCATTCCTAAGACAAGCCAGCGAGGAGCTTGTCCCCTCAGTGAAGGGTAACTGGTTGTACCTCTGTACCCTTGGATATAATCCCAATACTCCATTGTCTTCAGTTGTAAAAGGGCAACACCTGCTGCTTGCTTTCCCTGTGAGAATCTCCCCTGGAGGCTTTGCAATTACTTGTTGGCCTTTTGCTCAGACTGTGAATACTCAATTTACACATAGAAGGACAGGTACATAAGCACCCCCTGCCTGAAATAAACTTGTTATATCACCTTCTGGTGACCAGCCCCAAGTCACAGACCTTAAGAACACAATTTTCAGTATAGATACATATCTCCTTACATATGATCTGTACATACATTTCACAATGATTATGAGGACCTGTGTGACACAGGCATCAGCGGAGACCCTACATGACACTTTTTGGCAAAATGGTTTGTAGATACCAGTCCCAGGAGATCCCCGTACACCATATGCACCCCCTGCCCTCTGCCAATTTGCATCAAGAGGTCCCTAAGTCACAGAGGACATACAATTAATGAATCTTAGCTGGTGCACATTTGGTGTGAGAAGGAACTGTAACCAATATGACCTGTTCTAGATCACAACACGAACTTTTATAGAACCAGCTGAGTCACATACAGATCCAGACTAGAGACGATCTCTATTTAGTCGAACGTTTTAGAATTTGCAATTAAATATTAGGATTAGTATGAAAGACTATTGCTGCGTTTCTCCAGCTTCATGCCAGCATAAATCAAAGGGTAGTGCAGTGCTGAATCCAGGCCCCAGACATTTTTACTAGTGTGCAGTAGTGAATGGTGCAATACCTCTCTATCTATTTGATGAAGCTCACAACTTCTTTGTTATGAAGAAAAACATGGATTTTTAGTACAAGAGAAGGTAACTTTTACTTGTTAAGAGATTCTCACCCTCACCCATGTTTGGGAGCTCTTTGCATCCAGGAAGTGTAACCCATTGGTAAGTGTATGTTACAGGCCCTCTGCTGATCTGCAGATTTGAATTGTTACAGCACCCGGTTGCAGACACTTGTCTCTTTAGCTCAAGCTATAGCAGCTTGTGCTTTTAGCTCTGGAGGTTCCCAGTTCAATTCCTAATGTGTTGGCTAACAGGCCGGCCATCACATATGCACACAATTTTCCCCATCATTGATGGCACTTGCTTCCACCCCAGGACAGAAGGGGACTCTCTTTGGTGTATATTCACATCATTCATAAGGACAGGTTTCAGAGTAACAGCCGTGTTAGTCTGTATTCGCAAAAAGAAAAGGAGGACTTGTGGCACCTTAGAGACTAACCAATTTATTTGAGCATGAGCTTTCGTGAGCTACAGCTCACTTCATCGGATGCATACTGTGGAAATTGCAGAAGACATTATATACACAGACACCATGAAACAATACCTCCTCCCACCCCACTCTCCTGCTGGTAATAGCTTATCTAAAGTGATCATCAAGTTGGGCCATTTCCAGCACAAATCCAGGTTTTCTCACCCTCCGCCCCCCCACAGACAAACTCACTCTCTTGCTGGTAATAGCCCATCCAAAGTGACCACTCTCTTCACAATGTGTATGATAATCAAGGTGGGCCATTTCCTGCAGAAATCCAGGTTCTCTCACCCCCTCACCCCACTCCAAAAACCACACACACAAACTCACTCTCCTGCTGGTAATAGCCTATCCAAAGTGACCACTCTCCTTACAACCTGCATGAAAATCAAGGTGGGCCATTTCCAGCACAAATACAGGTTTTCTCACTCCCCCCCCACACACACACACACAAACTCACTCTCCTGCTGGTAATAGCTCATCCAAACTGGCCACTCTCCCCACAATGTGCATGACAATCAAGGTGGGCCACTTCCACACAAGAGATCCACTTCCTGGACACTACAGTGCTAATAAACAATGGTCACATAAACACCACCCTATACCGGAAACCTACTGACCGCTATTCCTCCCTACATGCCTCCAGCTTTCACCCTGACCACACCACACGATCCATCGTCTACAGCCAAGCTCTGCGATACAACCGCATTTGCTCCAACCCCTCAGACAGAGACAAACACCTACAAGATCTCTATCAAGCATTCTTACAACTACAATACCCACCTGCGGAAGTGAAGAAACAGATTGATAGAGCCAGAAGAGTTCCCAGAAGTCACCTACTACAGGACAGGCCTAACAAAGAAAATAACAGAACGCCACTAGCTGTCACCTTCAGCCCCCAACTAAAACCCCTCCAATGCATTATTAAGGATCTACAACCTATCCTGAAGGATGACCCAACACTCTCACAAATCTTGGGAGACAGGCCAGTCCTTGCCTACAGACAACCCCCCAACCTGAAGCGAATACTCACCAACAACCACATACCACACAACAGAACCACTAACCCAGGAACCTAACCTTGCAACAAAGCCCGTTGCCAACTGTGCCCACATATCTATTCAGGGGACACCATCACAGGGCCTAATAACATCAGCCACACTATCAGAGGCTCGTTCACCTGCACATCCACCAATGTGATATATGCCATCATGTGCCAGCAATGCCCCTCTGCCATGTACATTGGTCAAACTGGACAGTCTCTACGTAAAAGAATAAATGGACACAAATCAGATGTCAAGAATTACAACATTCATAAACCAGTCGGAGAACACTTCAATCTCTCTGGTCATGCAATCAGAGACATGAAGGTCGCTATCTTACAACAAAAAAACTTCAAATCCAGAGTCCAGCGAGAAACTGCTGAATTGGAATTCATTTGCAAATTGGATACTATTAATTTAGGCTTAAATAGAGACTGTGAGTGGCTAAGTCATTATGCAAGGTAGCCTATTTCCCCTTGTTTTTTCCTACCCTCCTCCCCCCCCCGATGTTCTGGTTAAACTTGGATTTTTGCTGGAAGTGGCCCACCTTGATTGTCATGCACATTGTGGGGAGAGTGGGCAGTTTGGATGAGCTATTGCCAGCAGGAGAGTGAGTTTGTGTGTGTGTGGGGGGGGTGAGAAAACCTGGATTTGTGCTGGAAATGGCCCACCTTGATTATCATGCACATTGTAGGGAGAGTGGTCACTTTGGATGAGCTATTACCAGCAGGAGAGTGAGTTTGTGTGTGTATGGGGGTGGGGGAGTGAGAAAACCTGTATTTGTGCTGGAAATGGCCCACCTTGATTTTCATGCAGGTTGTAAGGAGAGTGGTCACTTTGGATAGGCTATTACCAGCAGGAGAGTGAGTTTGTGTGTGTGGTTTTTGGAGGGGGGTGAGGGGGTGAGAGAACCTGGATTTCTGCAGGAAATGGCCCACCTTGATTATCATACACATTGTGAAGAGAGTGGTCACTTTGGATGGGCTATTACCAGCAAGAGAGTGAGTTTGTCTGTGGGGGGGCGGAGGGTGAGAAAACCTGGATTTGTGCTGGAAATGGCCCAACTTGATGATCACTTTAGATAAGCTATTACCAGCAGGAGAGTGGGGTGGGAGGAGGTATTGTTTCATGGTGTCTGTGTATATAATGTCTTCTGCAATTTCCACAGTATGCATCCGATGAAGTGAGCTGTAGCTCACGAAAGCTCATGCTCAAATAAATTGGTTAGTCTCTAAGGTGCCACAAGTCCTCCTCATCATTCATAAGACAGCCAGAGCTGATGAGAGACAGGCCACTGCTTAACAACACAAGATGTTCTCTCTCACCAAGGCCTGGCCTGTCAGAAGAACTCACCCCGACTGTCTCACAGTACTTCAGAACAATCCAATAACCTAAAGAACTTATAGGTGAATGGTCTCAAAAGTGCATTTTCATTTACTGTTAAACTCTGTCTTAAAAACTAAGAGTGGTGTAAATTGATGTCAGTGGGGGTATCCCAATTTACATTAGCTGAGGAGCTGCCTCTTAGCATTAAGACAAACAGAACTAGTTTGTATAAATAGCTCCAAAGACATCAAATTGCACCAGCTGAGAACTGGACCAGAGAGCACTGGATTGCTATGTACGTGTTGTACACAAAAATATTCACCTACATTAAAACACTGCTTGGTTCATTATACTAAGCTACAAAATCCAAAGATACAAGCAATAGAATACCTAGAATGGGGGGGGAAAGTAAAAACTTGCAACCCGTCCATAGGAAACCAGAACAGGTTCTCGCATTTTGGCCTTTATCAAGGTGAGATGGGGTGTATAGGCTCCAGACCAGGGAACCAAGGGTTAATAAGCAAATCTGGGTCAAGAAGCCTGCCCAGCTGCACCTGCTGGGTGTGCTCACAATGGAAGCAGAGCTCAAAAGGGAGTAGCCCAAGTCAGTTGGAGGAAGGGAGCAGTCCTCCACTGTTAGCTCCTGCAGGATGGCTGCAGGAGCTTCATGCAGCTGGAACAAGGCACCACTGCTGAAGGCCCTGTGGAGACCGGAGACAGCTGGCTGAGACAGAAGTAGAAAAGCCTCCGGATCACTGCCTGGGCAAACCCTGCCCCCTTGTAAGTGCATAAGCAGATGATGTTGTGACTTTGGAGGGGAGAGGGCGTGGCAGGAAGTGACCCAGGGAGCAGGCTTGGTGGTGTCTTCCCCCAGGCCACATACCCAACCTGACAGTTACAGGGCCCTGGGTTGGAACCTGATGGAGAAGGGAGGGTCCAGGTTCTCCTGTTGCCAGCCCCACAGACTCTTGCTATTAGATGACACTACTGGGCTCAGACACTGAATCCCGATAAAAGAAAAAAAACTCAGATGTGAGGGGAGTGAGAGGGGATAATTCAAAAACAGCAGAGACACATCTCATCTCTCCTCAAAAATGAAGATAAGTGTCAGAACAGCTCAACCCTCATGCATTTGACTAAAAATACATTGAATGGCAGCTGTGGAGAAATGAAATTGTTTGCTATGTGTATGTGGAAAACAGAAAATTATGAATACTGTTACACCTTACATAATGTGTAAGACGACATGTCATCAATGAAATAATATTATTCCCCAAATTAGGTAAAGACACATGGTTCTTAACAGATGTACTTGGTGAAATAGCAACAGCTCTGTGCGATTTGTTGCAATCTGCTTTATCAAGACCAAGAAGGTGGCCTTTTTTTGAGTTAGTGGATAAATGATTAGACAGATTGTACGGGCCATTGAGTAAAAGTGTAATTAGGAAGTTTATAAAAGACATCATATTCCCTGGATTGCATAAATTATAAAACTACAGAGTTATTAAAATACAAGTTCTAGCCTGAAACTGCCCTCATGGTTATGGGGGTTTGGGTGTTTTTTTTTTGCTGATGCATATAGAGAGCCTTCAGAGTGAGCAGAGCATTGACCCACTAGGCTGTACGGCTGTTATTACCCATGAGATCAGGGTTTCCTTAGTTGAGTTCTAGTCTGGAAGTCATTGACTTTTTTTTATACTGAGGTGTTTGAAAAAAAAATCAGGATACCAAAGAAGCCCACCACAGTAGCATTTAACTACAGACAATGGAATTACACAAACATGAAATTAAACAGAAATTAAAAGGAACAGTCACACGAGTGAAATGCCTGCAAGGTCCATGGAAACTTTTAAAAACCACAATAATAGAGGCTCAAATTAAATGTATACCCCAAATTAAAAAAAAGAAGCAAGAGGACCAAAAAAATGCCACTAGGGCTAAAACAACAGAGTAAAAGAGACTGCTAGAGGCAAAAAGGCATCCTTTAAAAATTGGAAGTCAAATCCTACTGAAGAAAATAGAAAGGAGCATAAACTCTGTCAAGTCAAGTGCAAACATATAATTAAGCAGGCTAAAAAGACTTTGAAGAGCAACTAGCAAAAGACTTAAACTATCAGCAAAAAAATGTTTTAAGTATATCAGAAGCAGAAAGCCTGCAAAACAATGAGTGGGCCACTGGACGATCAAGGTGATAAAGAAACACTCATGGAACCAAGGCCATTGCAGAGAAGCTAAATTAATTCTTCATAGCAGAGGATGAGAGGGAGATTCCCACACCTGAGCCATTCTGTTTAGATGACAAATCTGAGGAAATATCCCAGACTGAGGACTCTCACCAAAGGCTCTTAAGCAAACTAAACAGTCATGAGATAAGAGGGAAAGTCCTCTCATGGATCAGTAATTGGTTAAAAGACAGGAAACAAAAGGTAGGAATAAATGGTCAGTTTTCAAAATGGAGAGAGAGAAATAGTGGGGTCCCCCATGGATCTGTAGTGGAACCAGTGCTGTCCAACATAATCATAAATGAGCTGGAAAAAGAACTAAACAGTGAGGTGACAAAGTTTTCAGATCATACAAAATTACTTAAGGTAGTTAAGTCCAAAGCAGACTACAAAGAGTTACAAAGGACTCTCATAAAACTGGGTGACTGGGCTCCAAAATGGCAAATGAAATTCATTGTTGATAAATGCAAAGCAATGCACACTGACAAACACAATCCCAAGCATACTTACAATATGGTGGGGTTTAAATTAGCGGTTATCTGAGAGTCATTGTGGATAGTTCTCTGAAAACTTCTGCTCAATGTGCAGTGGCAGTCAAAAAAGCTAACAGAACACTGGGAACTATTTGGAAAGGGATAGATAATAAGACAGTATATCATAATGCGGCTGTAGAAATACATTGTATGCTTGAATACTGCATGCAGTTCTGGTTGCCTCATCTTTAAAAAGATGGAGGATAGGTCCACCAATGGCTATTAGTTAAGATGGTCAGGTATGCAATCCATGCTCTGGGAGTCCCTAAGCTTCTGACTACCAGATGCTGAGACTGGATGACAGGGGTTGGATCACTTGATAAGTGCCCTGTTTTTTTAATTCCCATTGAAGCATCTGGCATTAACTACTGTCAGAAGACAGCATACTGGGCTTGATGGACCACTGATCTGATACAGTATGGCCATTCTTATCATCTTATCCCTGCCATGAAAAGCTTACATCTTTAAGGCCTGGTCCTGACAACACTTACTCCTCTGAGTAATCCTCAACTAAGTAAACATTCCCCACTGACGTCAATGGGTCAAACTGTATGAATAAGGGTTTTGAGGATCTGACTCTACACAGAGATGTGACATAATGAGGGATGGTAACATATATTGAGGGAATGGCCTGTTTCTGTCCAAATCTCTCAGCCCCTGCTCCACCTGTAAGCTCCTTGATCTCTCCGCTGCCTTTGACACTGTCAGTCACACTCTTGTGTTCAACATCTTGCCCTTTAACTTCTGTGACTTTTCCTTCTTCTACTTTTCCTTCCACCTCTCGAGTTTTTCTTTAGTCTCTCTTTCAGTGAGTCATCTTCCTCCCTTCTCTTACTTTCCATGGGCATCCCACAGGGTCAGGGCTGCCCAGAGGATTCAGGGGGTCTGGGGTCTTCGGCAGCGGGGGTCCTTCCGATCCGGGTCTTCGGAAGGACCCCCTGCCGCCAAAGACCCGGAGCGGAAGAAGCAGCGGCGGGCCCTTCACTCCGGGTGTGTTCGGCAGCACTGAAGGACCCGCCGCCAAAGTGCCGCCAAAAACTCTCGTAGGGGCCCCTGTGGGGCCCGGGGCAAATTGCCCCACTTGACACACACACACACACACACACCCACCCCCGGGTGGCCCTGCACAGGGCTCTGTCCTGGGTTCCCCCCTCTTCTTTTTCTCTATACACCATTATCTCATCTGCTCAGATACATGGTTTAAACTAGCGCTACATCTCCTTTCCTAGCCTGCCTCCTTCGACCCATTCCAGTATCCCATGCTGCACAGTATTTTGGAGCGAGCCTCCCAGCCTAGGAGACTAATGGGGCCTGTGCTGGGTTTACAATGGATTCTTACCCACCCCCCTACCCCGAGGCCCCACCCACCATCACTCCTCTCCGTCCCAACCTCCGCTCACTCTTCTCTGGCCCCTCCTCCCCGTGCGAGTGGGGATGGGGCCTTGGGGCAGAGCGTAGGTGAAGCAGGGAGCGGGGCCTTGGGGCAGAACAGGGGTGGGTGGGGCCACAGTCTGGGCGCCAGGGCTCACAAAAGGTTAATCTGGTCCTGAATGTGGCCCATGCTAGTGGTCTAAAATAGCTGTATAAACAGTGCTTTGCAGTTGCAGCTGTAGCTGGAACTCAAGCTCTGAAGCCTAAGGAGAGGGGTGGGCTTCAGAGCCATACTCCAGTCCAAGCCTCAACTTCGAAGTGTTGTCTATACAGCTAATTTTAGAGTGCTAGCACGAGCCCCGCTCACCCAAGTCTGTCAACCTGAGATGGGAGGCTCTCTCCAAAATGCTGTGTAGACATAACTTGTGCCTCTCTGACATCTCCACCTGTAGGTCTCTCAATAAACTTAATCTTAACAAGCTCAGACATATGCATTATGGATGCTATCATCATCTATACAATAAATATCATTAACAACAATAAATAAACTGTAGTTACCCACAGATGAAAAAGTGTCTTTGGACCTGATCGTTTCCAAATGTAGTGCTTACTACCGTGTGTATTCCTATTGCTTCAAATGGGACAACTCACAGTAGCAAGTACTACATTCAATAGCAAATGGCGCTGTTGCAATTTCACAACCAATTTTCTTGGTATTAAAATGCTAAACTGAGTTAAGAAGATTTGTTCAAATGAGGCTTGGCAATTTTTCTGAATAATTTAATGTACTGAAGTTAAATGATTCTGAATTTTGTGCCGTTGCAGTTACAGTTATAAGCGTGACTCATTTCCCCCTCCCTTTTTAAGAAGTAAAGTTGTCAGAAACATATTGCATAAGTAAGTATCATGGGCAAATGGAGAGACGTCAAGCTGAATTAAGCTAATTCGGAAGAAAGAAAAAAGTAAAAAACAGATTCCATAATTTAGGAAGCTCTCCTGACTGTCGTGCTATGACACCTAAAAATCCACCACTAAGGATTTTTCTTCCTACTCATTAAATGCACGATTGACTTCAAAGAGTTAGAACCTCATTTTACACATTTTTGTTCATTTTTACTTTAAAAGCTCAACTGCATAATTCAATTACAGTTTTAAAATAATGCCTGCTTGGCAAGATGGTCACCTGCCCCTTAACGCTGAAACATTATGTGCCAACCGTCTCCAATCTTCACTGATTAACAACAGCTTATTCCAAATTTATAGGGTCTATTACAAGCCATCTGAAGAGCAGCCACTGTGCCAAATCTCCCTTATTCCCTCCCCAGGGAATCCCTTCTCAGATGCTCTTTTCATATCCGGTAAACAACACTTTATGTCTTTTGCACAGATAGCAGATAATTACCATATGGTTAAAAACATGCTTGCTTCATTCACTTTCCCACTGTAAACTTCCTTCATTATGACAGCTAAGGAGCATCTAGGGAACTAAACGCTATAATTTAGCCCCCCCATAGGTGTAGTGGTTTAAAAGGTCAGTGTATATTACAATAGAGTTAGAAGCCAGAGTAAGCGACTTTGTAAGAAATTATTTTTATAGTCCAGCAGGAATGGATGTTAATGAGTGAGAATCCACAACACAATACTCTGAGCACCAAAATATTGTATCACTGCATCCAATACAGAAACAAACACATGCTCAGGCATAACGTGATAGGAGAGCAGCTATAAAGATTTGGGGAAGTAAGTAACTAAAACTGTCCTTTCTCTCTCTCGTGCCCTTCCACAGGTATGAAAGCCTTGCTCTTGCATACATTTTATTACCATACTTGGGAATAAGAGACCAAAACCAATCTTTAAACAACAAATGTGCGGGAATGCTACTCTATCATTTCAATGAAAACTCAGCCCGTCGATACCCTAGGGAGGAAGAGAATTACTTGCACATCTCATTCACATAATGCATGAGACATGATCTGTATCCCATATAGATAAGGAGCCTAGAGTTTCAGAGTTCTGTCATATACTCAGATGTCCTGTGGGGCTACATTTTTGTGGCGCTGCTTTATACAAAACTGATTATGATTTCTCCCAACTTAAATTATTGATTTTCTCCCCTCCCCCATTTCCTCTTATTGTTGCTTGATCTGCGCTCTGAATTGCATGGTTGGTTAAAATCGAGGTGAATAGGAAATACACAGTGGAACTCTTGACCTCTTCAAGATTAATTATATGTGACCTTGCTAATTATTGTGGCGGACAGATGGTGGCCACGGGTAGAAGGAACCCCCTCTAATTTGCTCCCCATCTGCAGGACATAATTGCAGCCCTCTGAGCTGCACAAAGGACTGTTTCAAGGGCAGGGAGAGGTGAGGAAAAAGTGGGACTCTAGCCCCACAACCTCTCCAGTCCTGTCCCTTGCATCCACTAATGGAGCTGGCTGGTGATGGAGGGAACTACATAGTATACCACCGTTTGGGCTGTACCTTTTGGGGCCATGGACCTAAGTGTCTGAGAGGCATTGTTTCCCCTTTCCACAACCTCACTGTGCAACTCCTTACCATCCGCAATTTTCTTAAACCCAGTGCATTACAAGTACCATTGAGTCCTACATTTCTATGCTAATCCTTTCCTTATTATTGGTAGAACTGGAAAAAAACCTTTTACATTGCTTTCTACTGGTACCATATGGACAATAACATGTAATAAAATTACTTAACTGATTATTAAAAAGACCAATCCTGCTCACATTTACATTGCATAAGATCCTGGGGACTAGAACCTGGCTTTGCAGAGCATAGAGTGGCTGGTGTTCCCACAGTGCCACTAGAAGGCCCTGCAGAAATGCAACCAGGGAGCACTGTGGAGAGTAGGTGCTGCAGGACATATTGCCCAGTCAATGTGAGCATGCTCATTACAAGCCAAGCAGCAAATCTAGGGGTGGAGGAGACCTCTCTCTATGTCCCCCCATTGCCTCTGTACCTATGAGACCCAGAGTGACAGTACCTTGCAGCCAAGTGTTTCTACTTAACCCAAGGGATTGGCCCAGGGGAAGTGCAGTATCCTATGCAGTAAGCAACCAGCATGACAGACAAGCACAAACAGTAGGTGCTCATTGTAAGGGTCAACATTTGGGCTTGGTTCAGAAAAATATTTAAAAAAATTTGACTGCATCTCAGTTGTAGAATGAGTTAATGCTACCCAAAGGGGATGAGATCTCTCATACTCCAGCATCAATCAGGACTGGCTCCAATGAAGTCAGCATATAAGTGGTGTAAGTGAGAGTTGAAGGCAGCTCATGGGATCAGCATGGTGGAACTTTTACTTCTCATGGGGAGGTCATTGAAGGTCAATGTCCATACTGCAAAGGGGCACAGACAGTGACAAAATAGAAAAGGAGTACTTGTGGCACCTTAGAGACTAACCAATGTATTTGATCATAAGCTTTCGTGAGCTACAGCTCACTTCATCGGCTGTTACTCTGAAACCTGACAAAATAGAGCGGTCAGAGCAGGGCATCTGGGGCAACAGGGAATCCATTGATGGTACTGACTAATAATTCTATTGTATTTCAAAGACAGATTAAAATGAAGATTTGCAACATCCAACAGGGGATATTATCCTGTGCAATGGATATACAGTCACCATTTCAGCTGGTTTAGATTAGTTCAATTTGGAACAGGTGGAGGAGTTCATTCAGTTGTTGAATACGAAAGAGAAATATGTTTTGTTTAAAAAACCCCCAAATATAGTACCTCCACCACTCTCCATTAGCATGGCCTGATAGCTGCCAACAACATTGACCGGATACTGACTGTGTGGCTTACTCACTGACATCAATGGCAAAGTTACCATTGAAATCAAGGGGAGCATGACAGGCCCTACAGCAAGAGTAAATAAATTACTCAATTGAGAGTTCATTCCCCACAAAAGTCCCCACATTGTGTTACCCATTCCGCTCCCATGCTGAAAATACACACTTCCCCTTGGGCATGGCATTCTTCTTCCAGTGAACGATGATTTCAAGAACCATTGCTATTGTGGCAGGAAAGGAAGAGCGAGCCTTGGGGCTTATAACAAACATTAAGATCCACTACAGGGCAGGCATGTGGTCTCAATGACTACTGCTTTATAGGTACTTAAAGGGCAGGTGAAGCTGATGAGCACACATGCAAGAGCAGGCTTACAGGAGGAATAGTTGATGGTGTTGGAGAACAACCAACTGAAAGAAAGAAATGGTCTCTAACTTGAGCAAAAACCTACTTTTTTTGGCTAGGGCAGAATTTACTGTACTAGTGAACTTCTACTGCCATTTCAAGAACTACAAAGGAAGAGATTTTCTTCTGGAAACACCACCATTCACAGTTCCAACTGCATTTAGAGGACACCTCTGTAATTTGGACAGCTGGATCCCACCTTATTTGTTTTATAGACAAGTCACCTTTCATGAGAACAAAATAACACCTATGGTTTTATCTACACAGGAAAATTAAAACAAATAGCACAACAGTATCGGAACTGACTGCAGGGTTATTTAGAGGGTCAACTTCATTTATTATATTAATTATTAGTAGTAGTATTGCAGTTGCATGTAGAAGCTCCAGTCATGGACAAGGACCCCATTGTGCTACACAGAACAAAAAGACAGTCCCTGCCAAAAAGAGCTTACACAGGAGCCTGTCAGAGGTGGTGCAGAGTCCAGAGGGACTTCTGGCCATCCACAGCTCTTGAGGAGTGCAGCTGAGGCACTATCCATTAGGAAGGTACCCCATACATTCATCTGTGTAGCCAGCATGGCTGCCCTGTGTTCAATAAGGGTATGTCTACACAGCCTGCAGCAGAGAGCCTCCCAGCCCAGGTTGGCAGACTTGGGCTTGCAGAGCTTGCACTATGGCTCTAAAACTAGCTGTAGACATTGTGGCTCAGGCTGGAGCTCGGGCTCTGAAGCCTTGGGAGCAGGGTAGGCTTCAGACCCTGAGCTCCAGACCAAGCCATAACTTCAAAGTGTTGTCTACACAGCTCTTTTTAATGCGGTAGCACGAGCCCCACAAACCCAAGTCTGCCTACCCAGGCCAGGAGGCTTGCTGCTGCAGGTGGCCACAGGCTATGGAGATGCACCCCAAGGGACTGGTATGTGGCTCCATCTCTTTTCCACTCCTTTAGAGCGGAATGACACCCCAGGAGAAGAAGACTCCTTGCATCTTCCCCACCTTCTAAGTAATCTGGATATTAATTACCTTCCAAAGGAAAGATTCTTTTCCATAAAGTCCTTTGCATGATTTATGAAAGCTCGACATGATGAGATAATGCCAATGTAACAGAATGTTGTAACAAGGAAATGGTTTCCTGCTATAATAAAAATGTAGAGGTGAAGCCAAGACATTTGTTTCAAAGCAGAAGAGACTGAGCCTTTAATAAAGTGATTATAATGATTTAATTGCTATTCTACTTAATGATGTAGATTTCAACATTCTTTGTAATGGATGTTGGCACAGTAGGTGGAGAGGTGCAATAGCATCATTAGTTACCAGTGGCCATTTCTGAATGGCTTAGAGAATAGACACTATTTGCTTCAGCCAGTCAGAGACAAGTTTAAACTTACAAGCAGAGTGACCATGTGATCCTTTTGAGGCCAAGCTACTCATTGACTGACTAATTTTAAAAAATTCCCTCCACCCCCAATCAAAGACTAAGTTAATGGGCTTTGTGTATGAAATCCAGTTTTCCAATCTGTGGACAGTGCATACGACAATTCCGCAGTCCTTCTATGACCGACATTCCTTATGCACCCGGACATGTCTGTTCATGGCCACTGGATCTCCCTAACTACAAGTCCACAGGTCTTATAGCTTGCCCCTCAAACCTCCTCTTCTACAGTGGCCTATGCACAGCTGGCCTGAAGCCTAGCTCTGCTGCATGCAGCTGTTGCACACCTTTCCTGCCACTTCCTGCTCTTACATCGCTGAACCACAGCCCGTCCTCTGCCTTGAAGGACCTTCTGTGGCCTTTCCACACTTTTATTATTTAGTTATCAATAATAAGTAATCAATGGTAGTCAACATGTATATTATGGCAGTGCATAATCCCATTTTAATGTGAGCCTTAAAAAGACAGGTAAGAGGCAATCTCTGCTCTGAAGGGCTTCTAGTCTACAGGCACAATCCAATGGAGGATAGGGGATGGGGACAAAACACAGAAGCAAATGAATTATCAAATGTCAAACATCCATGTTAAATCAAGGTGAACTGAGAGCTTTGGTCCCTCGAGTGAAAACTGTATCATTTGGCTTGAGTGAGGTTCATTATAAACTCTGCCTGGTTTCCACCCCCTCAGAAACCCATTCAAGGTTGCTTAAGCTTCAAAAATCACTGCTTTCTTGGTTTTCTCTGAAGCCAGGCTCAGTTTTTACTGAATCGGACTAGAAGGAGTCAGTGAAATAATCCCAGGTTTCATTGCAATTAGACTCTGTGGTTTGTACATCTTTTAAAATATTTCTTTTTAATGGACACTTGTTACCTAGTGATGATATTCTAAATTATTAAGGCCAAGTGGAGTTGTTAGTTCAATATTTGATTTGAAGAAGTGCTAGTTACAACCAGGTCCAAAAGATGCAGGCATGAAGAACTGTATGAGGCCTTTGACGACAGTTAAAGTAAATGAATAGTATAAACGGGATGGAGTTAATCAATTGAGTAAAATGACAGGAAGGAGCGTAAGAACGTTCGAGTTGAAGGAGTTTTATAGTAATCATGGTTTCTTCACTGCAGCTGCTCCACATTTGGTTAATAACAGAGTTGATGAGCAGCTAATTTGTATGAAACTGGGAGCAAGTTTAATATTGTTTGGGTTATAAGGGAAGTCTGGAGCTGATGGTCAAGGTGCCTGAGTTGGTTCAGTGTTACACTCAAACTATTATGAAAGCTGGTAGTGAGAAATTTGGTGGAACACTGTGACTGGAAAAAAATGCTGGCACAGTTATGGCAAGTGTGCAAGAGCAGATCTCTCTCACCTTCAGGATGCCCTTACTGAGTCTGCTGGTCAGTGCAGTTTGACATGGCAAGAGTGTAATTGTGTTTATAACATGGAAACAGCCCCTCTGCTCAGGTCCACTCACTCTCCTGTTGGATAAAGCCACAAGGCCATTTAGAGATCACAGGAACACATGAGCAAATTAAGAAAAGCAGCGGAGGATGAGGTCATGGAGAAGCTTTGGCATAACTTTTACAGAGGATGGCACAAGAGTGCCCATAGCATAAAGGCAGTCAGGTGTTCTATGTAAGGGTACATTTAAAATGCCAGGGCAGCTTTGTCCAATCATTCCCCTGCTGATTTGCAATTTTAGGTGTTTATATTCACCCTATATCCGTGCCGTACCCTCCATTCAATCCCCAGTAGGGAATTTTGACCTGTGAATTAGTCTTGTGCATACACTAGAAAAACCACAGCTAGGAAAAGAAACTCAGGAAGAACCAGTCCTCTTTATTCTGGTTCTCCCTGAAACCCATGGAATCACTGTGCTCTCTGGTGCTCCATTGCTTCAACTTGTAGAGGCATTTAAGGTGAGGCTTTGAAGTTAGAGAATGAGGTTCAGGCACTTAAAGGCCTATTCTCAATACTGGCAACAGATTTGCAGCAATCAGCATTTCAATTGATTCAGTTAAACTGTTGCAGACACACTTAAATCAGTTTTTCAATTGGCTTAATATCAATGTAGAGAATTAAACTAAATCTGTATATGCCAGTTGAGAAACTGATTTAAGTGTGTTCACACGAGAATTTGCAACAGTTTAACAAACTCCATTTACAAACTGATTTTAGTTAAAATGGTGCAAGTTGCATGTGTAGACAAAGTGTCAGCTCAAGCTCCCTGATCGAGCTGTGTCCCTACACAACTTGTCCCACTCACATTACTCCTGTTTCTTTTACAATATTATGTTGCATCCATTTTGAGGGTATAAGCAAAGAGGGTCAGAATTTGGCCTTGTATTATGAATAATTTCTTGTTTTATTTGTTCTTACTGTGTGTACTACATTTAGAAATAAAAAGGCTTACATAGTTATATATCAAGAGCTGTCACTATCAGTAAGGTATTTCCTCTTAAAGTTATTGTAATTTACATTTTATCATTATTTACAGATGCTCTAATTATTATTCACCTAAAATGTTTACCTACAGTAATATATAGAAAAGAACTAGATCTTGCAGGGGGACTACTCATGTAAAGTTAAGCATGTGCATACCTCTTTGCAGGATCAGGCTCTATGTGTATAATCCTGCTCCTATACAGATCAGTTGAAAAATTCCCATTTAAGTAATGGGGAGGAGAACTGGGTCTTAAATGAGCAAAGTGAAATTTTCATTGAGATTTTTCAGCTAACATTATGATTTCTGACTGCGAGCATATATCAATTGGAGCAACATTGACTGATAACTAGATTAACATCAAAAAGTTCTGATATCAGTAACTCAAACTTTTATGCCAAATTAAGTGCAACCAATTTGCTTCTCATATTGGGATCCCTAGTCTAGATGTGAATATTTGTTGCAAGACACCAACAGGCACCAATGATCCTTGGTTCATACAGGAATCAGGTACAGGCAGATTCATAATGCGATAATTTGAGAACAGTAGAAAATGTCGTCACCTGAGTTTTTCCTCAGGGCTTATTCACTCCCCTGACCTAAAATATTTAAATTTGTAATTTACTAAGCTATTTGAGAAACCGATGCCCAATTTTTACAGAATCTTAAAAATGGCATACTTCAATGTATTAACTTATGTGTCTATATATACACACACAATTGTCCTTTACCACATGGACTATATGTTGGAACAGAGAAGTATTTATCAGTTTGTCCTTCTACTGAGATCTGAAAACTCATAGTGCTGCAAGGTGAACTACCACTCATGATTTATAGTGTTATAATTGTGGCAAACCAGCTGTTTAAAAACTTCTGCAGAATTTATTTGTTCCTGGGCTGAGATACTTTGGGCCCAGTCTCCCAGGATGCTGAGTGCCCTTCTGAAAGTGTAAACCCAAATGAGTATTTTCCCCCTGCAAAATAAAGGATTCAATGCTGTTTGTTTCCTTTAAAAGATATCACATCCAGAAGGCTAGAACTTATAAGGCCAGATTTTCAGAACTATGGAGCACCTACAAATCCAGCTGAAGTCAATGGGAACTGGAGATCGTAGAATATCAGGGTTGGAAGGGACCTCAGGAGGTCATCTAGTCCAACCCCCTATTCAAAGCAGGACCAATCGCCCAACTAAATCATCCCAGCCAGGGCTTTGTCAAGCCTGACCTTAAAAACCTCTAAGAAGGAGATTCCACCACTTCCCTAGGGAACCCATTCCAGTGCTTCACCACGCTCCTAGTGAAAAAGTTTTTCCTAATATCCAACCTAAACCTCCCCCACTGCAACTTGAGACCATTACTCCTCCTTCTGTCATCTGGTACCACTGAGAACAGTCAAGATCCATCCTCTCTGGAACCCCATTTCAGGTAGCTGAAAGCAGCTATCAATGATAAATGATGATAAAGACCTTTGAAAAGCAGGCCCATAAAGCACAAACCTTCCCTACTAAACCAGCATATGTGTGTGGGTGTGTGCATGCGCATGCACATTCTTTGTTAAGGAAACAGATGTCAGTGTCAAGTTTCCAAAAGGACTGAAAAAAGAAAAGGAGGACTTGTGGCACCTTAGAGACTAACAAATTTATTTGAGCATAAGCTTTCATGAGCTACAAGCAAAAAATGCCCGTTTAAAATACGCTTAACTATTCTTTATTGTTTGCAAGCCAATGTTCGTGCTCCAAATGCACATTGTGCAGTGATTGGTTCAGCAATGCTGCTGAGACTGAAGCACATGGTCCCCCCGTTCCTCCCATTTTTGGGCCTTAACCTCTCCTCATTTCAGCAGCAACAGGCTAGAATGATAGTGTATGGTTTACTACTCACTGTATACCACAATGCGATGTGTTGTAAGCACATTTGTGCTGATTGTGGAGCTCTATGGGGTTAATAACATGAGTCCCCTGGAGAATCAGGATGTCTCCCACTATTGGAAACATACTTGGATCTCACTGCTGCTTTCCCCCTACAGAGACAACTCACAACACACCTGCACTTTAACTCGCTTTGTTGTTGTTGTTGACTGGCTTTTCAATAGCCTGCATCATCACTGCATCTGAGCAGTTCACAAGAATTAATAGATTTATTCCCATTTTACATATAGGGAGCCAGACAGGCAAAGCGACTTGACCAAGCTTATTCAGGAATGCAGTAGAGCCAGCCAATAATAGAATCCAACTGTCCTGGATCCCAATTCAGTTCCTCACCCAGTTTGGGTTAGGAGAGTGGGGAAGATCTGTCCTGGAATATGCAATTATTTTGGTAAGATTTTTCTCTTCAAATTCCAATATTTTCAGGTCACTATAAAAAACACAGAAAACCCCTCACACATCCCAACATCATATACCTGAACAGACTTGTGTTTACCTAAGTAATAGTGATCTGTTTGTATTCTCACTTTTTCTCCATATCGTTATGCATTGCAAAAAAGCTTGGATTATGCCTCCTGCAGCTAGCTTGTGTCCAGTCTTGTGTCCAGTAGGTAATTTCACTAAAGAGGTTTACTGTCTCAAACAGCCAATATGGCAACAAATCTCTTTAATACTTTTATATTATGCAATGCTAACCATTATTTGCAAAAATGAGTCAGTAAGTGTATATGTGGCCTCCTTTGTGTTCTTTTAATTTGCATGTAGCCAGCAAACAAAAGTGTGTAAGGGGTGCATAGGGGATTCGGTTCGCCATATTCCACCCCAAAGTCATGGACTGGGGCGGTGCTATCATTTTAAAAGTCTGATGCAGTGAGATGCAGGGCACTCACCTGGGAAAGCAATGAGGTTTCGATGGGAATTCAGGGCACACATTGAAATCAATGGGAGTTAAGCACCTAAATACCTTTGAGGATTTGGGCTTCAGAAATTCAAACAATTGCACCCTAACCCTCTATTTTCAATCACTATAGCCTTACGTCCCAAGCGGAGATTCGCAGCCAATCAAACCTCTACGCCAGAAAAAGCCCTGAGGAAACAGGCACCTTTTCCAGAACGGTTGGAAGGTTATCAGCATCCATATCTGACAGACCAATGGCTGAAAGGGGATACGTTCCAAAGCTGAGGACCCCCACTGAGAATACACTGCCATGAGTCCCCTTTCATTTTAACCGGGGGATGGCTAATTTGTACACCACAGCTGATCCCAGTATCAAAAGGAGAGAGAGTCATTCTCCACATTACCGGGATCCAAATCATTTAGGGCTTGTGAGGGAGAGGGTGCGGCCCATCATGCCCCCTCTCCACAGCACCTCTCTCTGCCCCGGTGCAGTGTTGCGGCACTTTTTGTAGTCTAGCACCCCTTGTAGTTGTTCTGGTGTCACAATGCTCTGCCATTGTACATGGCCAGGTCCTCTCAGTCCATTACCTTTCCAGGGATTAACAGAAAAAATCCAGAAAATAGGAAACTCAACATCTAATGGCCTTCAAGCCAGTCTCTATCTGGCACTTCCTGTTCTTGGCTTCTTTTATTATTGACAGCCATGCTTCCCTTTTGGTCTGGGGGAGAGGCAAGGGACCCCAGGCCCACCCTCTCCTCTGGATTCCAGACCAGGGATCCTGCATAGGTGGCTAAGAACTGATCCTTCAATCCCTCTGCTATTTTCCTTGTGCTGCTCCTACCTTTACCTTACACATTGGCACCTTCACAAGATCTTCAGGCTTTGTTTTCCCTACCTTGAGATTGGTGGTTCCTCCCAGCTTTTCCTGTGGCCAGCTACAGAGCCGTTTCTCCAAATGGAGTCTCAGATCTACCCTGCAGCAGTGGGATTGTACTGCTAGCAGTTTTCTGTGCCCCTTGCCTTCAGACAGTCAATATCTCTCTCCTTTGAAAAGGAGTTCTCAGCCCTTTCTCTGGGCCTGGGGTTTGTCTCTCCGGCCTCTTGCCTCAGGTCAGTCAGCTGTAAGGCTTTTACCAGCTCCCTTCAGCTGAACACCCTTCCCAATTAGTCTTCCAATCTGGAAGGCTCTGCAGGCTAGCCTTCTACTGTCAGTGTCTGTCTATGTTGATGGAAAAGGCAGCCTTTTTCCAACTCTTTCCCAATTGGTTGGGTGAGGGGAACCTTGCCATGCCTGCTTTGCAAGGTTTCAGTCCCTTTAAAGTACAGTTTCCAAATTCCTTCCCCAATCACCATTCTCAGGACTCTGGGATCTCTATATGTATCTACTGCACCCTTCTGAACCTTTATGGGCAAAGCCAGGTGGTGGAGTGGCAGTACCCCCATCACTGGGGGACAAAACTAACACCTTAAACATCACTTGGAAATCAAAGAGATTGTGTAAATCAGAGTTCGGGAGTAACATGTTCACCATTGGAAACACGTCTTAATAAGAGGCAGTCACAGTCTGCTCTATATACAATTTCTGAATAGTTTGATGGTGTAGCTCCTAGCAGAACCCATTTGTAAATTAGCCTCAGGTTGAAAAGGAATGAATACCCATGGTGAAGTCTGCATCAGAAATAAAAAGCACCTCAACCTTCTTGCCGGAAGCAATGGCGGTAAAATGTACTCTTGGCAGTCTTTACTACCTAGATATCCATAAACAGCTGAGGGATTAATCAAGACTCCCAGCTTGTGACCCCTAACTACTAGTAATGGGCATGTCCTTTTAATCAAGGAGGTGCTGAAATAATCTCAACCATTTCTTTCAGTGGCTTCCTCAGACCCACAAACATTAACCCCATGTTGTCTGGATCTCAGCCAGCCAGCCCTCCAGCTATGCCCCAATCTCTGCTAGACTGTGGGTATGTTGTTCCACTGCAATGGCAGGGTTGGAAGAGAAGGAAATAGGGCCAAATTTCCACGGAGGTCTTGATCAAGCCTCCATTTGTCTCAATGCAGAGTTGTGTACTCCAAATCTTGAGCACTAACACTGTGTATTCATTTCTAATGCACCATTGCCTGCTGCAGAAATTATATCCCTTCCCCATTTAGACCACCACCAGACACCATCTCCATTTCATATGCTAATAAACCCACCAATTTGCACACACTTTCCCCAATGCAGACTGCCATTTCTGGTTTAGTTTCAGAAATACCTGTACTGGAACAATTCTTGCCTTTCTGCCTATGACTCTATGTGTCTATTTCACCTGGCTGAGTGTGAGTTGAGTGGTTCAGTTCACTCCGCTGCCACTTGGGTATATTCTGAATCTCATGGCCTGGATAGCTAAATTTAGCATTGAATGGAAAAAGCAAGCTCAGCCCTTCCCCTTGCTAATAATGCATTAAATTACTTAGAAGGGGTGTCCTTAACTCAGTATGTAATACAGAATTTGTGTGAATATGAAAAAATAAACAGGAACTGAGGACAAATTCTTCCCTTTGGTGTATTAAGAACTATTTATGCACAGATTTAGGCATGTCATACAATTATCCTCTTCATATAGGGACCAAATGAATCTGGGGAACACCTTGGAACATATTCTGTGCGTTCTTAGAGGTCAAGACTTTCCACTAGCAGAGAAGATTCTTCCCCTGCTCAGTAACAGTTGTCTCTTTTTGTCATCAGCCAAGAAGACTCCTATGTCCTTGAAATATAGCCATAGCCACTCTAGAGTACTGAAAAGGATTTGATATTACATATCCAGTTTGTCTTGCCTGGCGGTGGGAAGGTACCAGCTTACCAGCAAGAGGAAAGAGTCAAACATTGGCACAATAAATTATAACAGCCCCCCAGGAGCCACAGCAATCTATTTAGTAAAGAAAGTCCATTTTAACAATTGGACAACTAGATGCATGTATTTTATTGCACTATTATTTTCTATTGAGAAAACAATATATATTTTAAATAAACCTGCTGGCTTTTGTAATGTACATAGTATTATAAAATGGTAATTATCATAAATGGATGTGATAAGAAAGATGTTTTTTATGGTTAAGACACAAGGCTGGGTGTCAGGAAATATGGGTCCCAGTCCTGGCTTTTCTGTACAGTCCCTGTGTGACTCGGACGCTGCTGCCGCTCCAGCTGAAAACCTCCCCCCCCGCCCCCCCAGAGAGAGGGGGCTTGCCGGCCTGCTCCCCCGGAGGGGGGTTGTGGAAGGACCCAGCCCCCAGACCCAGCCGCTTGCTGTTTGTCTGCGGACCCGTCTCCGGTTGAGAGGAATCTTATCACTTGCTCTGGCATTTCTGGAATGCAAAAAAGAAAACCCAGAACAGACAGAGAAACAGCCATCTACCAGAGGAACACCGCCCAGGGAACTTCAAATCGCCGTGGAGGGGGCCCAAGACTGAGTAACTTTCGAACTGTGCTCTCGTGTGGGGGGAGGCCTTGACTGTGTCCTGACTGTGTTTGTAGGGACACAGGGGGTGTGGCACAGAGCTGCCCCCCGATCCATCTGTGTCCTCCCAACCCCCACACTATCATCTTCACAACTGCCTCCTCCACCATCATTGCTGGCTGTTTAACATCTGCCTCTGGACTTAGCTGCTTGCCCTGATTCCACCATGTGGGCCAGAAGCACCAGCCAACCAAACAGGACTCTCTGGACAAGCGTACGGTGGTTCATGTGCCCCCCTCCCCCCCCCGAACTGCCCATCCCACAGCCTGTCCCTTTTACCTGACCCCAACTCTTGTTAACCACCTGCCACCGCCCCCACTGGGGCATCGGCAATGGAGGGCACCAGGGTGACCTCCGCTGCTGCCATGCCCACTGCCTTCCCAGACTCTAGGGGAGCCCCCCCAGCCGGCGGGAAAGGCCAGGGCAAGAAGAAGGGGAAAGGCCCCGATAAAACCACCAGGCCCTCAGTGGCAGGGGCCACCCCCACTGCTGCGGCCCTGCCACTGACCACGGCGTCCCTCCCTGCTGCCCCCTTCACCAGCTCTGCGGGTGTCCCTCCCTCACCCCCCAGGATGTATGCCCTGGTGGCAGCAGCCCCCCCGCCTGCCACCTCGTCATCTCTCCCGCCCACCGCCTCCGCCACCATCAACAGCAGCCGGGGCCCCTTCCCCCCCTACAACGCCCAGACGAGCGGGAGAGCCCCACCCTTGCTGCTGACAATCTGGCGGGGCCTATGGAGGAGGGTGTGGCAGAGATACCACCACGCATTGGAGAGAGCCTGCCTCAGGGAGAATCCTCCCTCCCTTATGCCGCCCCACCGCCCCCCCCCCCAAGTCCCTGAGCCATCGCCTTTACCCCCTGACACGACCCCTCCTAACCAGCCCCCAGCTGATGCCATGGAGGGCTGGGCCCTAGTCCAGGGGAAGCGAGGCAAGCAGAAGGCTCAAGCTCCACCTCATCTACCCGAGGCAGAGGCCCCCTGGAAGACCAGGAAGGGGGGCACCGATGCCGAACCTTCCGCTTTGCCCACGAGTGCGTCCCATCCACCGGTGTCAGCCGGGAAAGACGTGGTAGCACCGGAAGGTAGTGTCTCCCCTCCACGGGATACCCTCCCCTCCGAGACCCTCGAGGAAGCCCCTTCTGTTCTGACACTACCCAAAGCCCCCGTGAGCCCCGAGGCAACCGTAGTGGCGGTTGCCAGCGGGGAGAACCCCGGGGCGACGGAAAGTGTCCTATCCTCCATGTTCGAGGAGATCGAGGCTCTAGATCTGACCCCAGTCGCCCAGGGGGAGGACGACCTTTTGCCAGCAAACCTCGATTTGGGCGACCTCACTCTATCCCTCTTTTCCCCATGCTCCCTCCCCATAACTGCAGCTTCTGCTCCCACCTCCGAGGAGCCCCTGGACTCCTCCATCGACCCGGCCACTGATGGCACCCTGCTGACGACCACCGAGCCTGCTCAGGTGACAGCCGGCGCCACGCGGCCGGGACACGAGTCGCCAGGGGCACCCCCCGTTGGTGCAGAGCAATCGAT
Organism: Natator depressus; assembly: GCF_965152275.1. Lineage (NCBI taxonomy): Eukaryota > Metazoa > Chordata > Testudines > Cheloniidae > Natator > Natator depressus. The sequence continues at coordinate 240,748,085 of NC_134235.1, read as the reverse complement.
TTCCTTCCCGGGCGGGGGCCCAACAGAAGATAATCCACCTCCTGATGCTGTGGCCGCTAAATCCACCATAGAGCCCGCGCCCGGTATTACTGAGAGCTCCCTCCCCACCCCCTTAACCCTCGAGTCTGATCGGGAGGCGCCACCATCCAGCTGCTTGCCTCCTGAAACCCAGAACCTCGCCTCTGCCCCTGCCCCTGCCCCTACCCCTATCCAATTTACCTCCTGCAATGTTATTGCCTCCACCGGGGCTGTCTCCTTCCCTTTCCCAACTGATGACCCCCAGGGAGCGGCCTTTGTGTTCTCCTGCCCCGACCCATTAGGAGCTGCTATCTTCCCTCCACCGCCCCCTATCGCCCCAGAGCTTGAGGCGGGCCTAGAAGCTCCAGCCCATCAGGCACCCCGTCGGGGGTCCGCACCCTGCTTGTCCGTTTTAGTGGACCACGGGGCTGCACCAAGGGCCCCACCAGGGAACAACCGGGAAACCGTAACCCCACGCCCCCTTGAGCTGCGAGGAGAGCTGCGGAAGTTTTTAGAGGATGTCCGTGGCTCCCGCAACAAGGTACAGCTTGCTCTCCAGCGATGGGGGGATTTTTTTCAAATCCTCCGGGCCACAAGGGCCCCTCATGGGGGAAGGTAAATGGATGGGGAAGCAGGATGCCGCAGCCTACTGGAGGGTCCGCGTCTTCCGTGACCAATTACTTACCTACAGGATGGGTCAAGGACTGTTGCGGGGCCCATGGGGGATGCGAGCGTCCCTGCCAGTGAGGATCCGCCCCGGCCTCCCCCATGACACCTCTCACCATCGCAACGTTGAACACCCGGGGTTGTAGGATGGCTCTCCGCAGGTCCCAGGTGCTCCTTCCTTCGGGAGGGAGGGTACTCTGTGATTTTCCTGCAGGAGACCCATACGGATCCAACTGCTGAAGACAGTTGGCGGCTGGAGTGGGGGGACAGGTCTACTTTAGCCATTCCACGATTCGGCAGGCTGGAGTGGCGACCCTGTTCTCCCCCGACCTACGGCCCGAGGTACTAGGGGTCACTGAGGCCGTGCCAGGTCGCCTGCTGCATCTCCGGGTCCGTATAGAGGGGCTTGTGGTTAACCTCGTTACCGTCTATGCCCCGACATCGGACCCGGAGCGGCTGCAATTTTATCAGCAAGCGTCCGCCTCCCTCGGCACCTTAGATTCTCACGAGTGCCTGGTCCTGGGAGGGGATTTTAATACCACCCACGAGGAGTGAGACCGCTCGGGGACCGAGCAGAGCCCAGCCGCCGCGGACACCCTCCGGGAGATAGTTGAACATCACACCCTAGTGGACATCTGGCATGACCACCACCCGGATGACACTTCCACGTTCACCTTTGTCCGGGTGGAAGCCCATCGGTCGAGCCACTCCCGGTTGGACCGCATTTATTTATCATGCTTCCATATCTCACGAGCCCACTCCTCCAGCATTCGGCTGGCCCTATTTTCTGACCATCACCTAGCCACCATGACAGCCTCCCTCTGTGCGGAGAGGCCGGGGTCGGCCTATTGGCATTTTAACAACAGCCTGTTGGAGGATGAAGGCTTCGTGACGTCCTTCCGGGAATTCTGGCTGGCCTGGTGAAGGCAGCAGCATGCCTTTCCCTTGGCGTGGCGATGGTGGGACCTGGGGAAGGTGCGCACCCGGCTTTTCTGCCACGACTACACTCGGGGCACCAGCCGACGGAAAAATGCGGCGATAGAGCAGTTGGAACGGGAGGTCCTAGAGCTGGAGAGGCATTTGGCCGCCAGCCCCGAAGACCCGCTCCTCTGCGGAGCGTGCCGGGAGAAGTGGGAGGAGCTCCGGGCCCTCGAGGACCATCGGGCCCGAGGCACCTTTGTTCGATCCTGCATCTGCCTCCTTCGGGAGATGGATCGCGGCTCCCACTTCTTCTATGCCCTGGAGAAAATGAGGAGGGCTAAGAAACACGTCACCTGCCTCCTGGCAGAAGACGGCACCCCCCTCATGGAACCGGCGGAGATGTGCGGGAGGGCCCAAGCCTTCTACGCAAGTCTTTTCTCCCCGGATCTGACCGACCCTAGCGCTTGCAGAGTGCTTTCGGAGGAGCTCCCTACGGTCAGCGCGAGTGACTGAGACCGGCTAGAATTGCGTCTCACTCTGGCCGAGTTCTTGGAAGCCCTCCGTCGTATGCCCACTAATAAGTCTCCAGGCATGGACGGGCTGACCGTGGAGTTCTACCGCGTGTTTTGGGACGTCCTCGGCCCAGACCTAGTCACCATCTGGGCCGAGTCTCTGCAGAGCAGGGTTCTCCCTCTTTCGTGCAGGCGAGCTGTGCTCACCTTATTGCCGAAGAAGGGGGACCTCCGCGATTTAAGAAATTGGCGTCCCGTCTCGCTCCTCAGCACGGACTACAAAATCGTAGTGAAAGCAATCTCGCTGCGGCTAGGGTCTGTGCTGGCGGACGTGATCCACCCAGACCAGACCTACACTGTTCCGGACCGCAGTATCTTTGATAACCTATTTATGGTTCGGGACCTTTTGGAACTTGGGCATAGAGACGGTCTGTCGTTCGCCCTCCTGTCCCTAGATCAGGAGAAGGCATTCGATAGGGTGGACCACGGGTACCTCCTGAGCACTCTGCAGGCGTTTGGCTTTGGACCCCAGTTTGTGGGTTTTCTCCGGGTGCTGTACACTTCTGCAGAGTGTCTGGTTAAGCTCAACTGGACCCTGACCGAACTGGTCAGCTTCGGGCAAGAAGTACGGCAGGGGTGCCCCCTCTCGGGCTAACTGTATGCTCTGGCGATGGAACCCTTCCTCTGTCTCCTCCGCAGGAGGTTGACAGGGTTGGTGCTGTGGGAGCCGGAGCTGCAGCTGGTCCTGTCGGTGTACGCTGATGACATGCTCCTCGTGATCCAGGACCCCGGCGACTTGGTGCGGGTGGAGGCTTGCCAGGCCATCTATTTGGCAGCCTCCTCCGCCCGGGTCAACTGGGTCAAGAGCTCTGGCTTGGCGGTAGGAGACTGGCAGCAGGCGAGCTCCCTCCCACCCACGCTTCAGACCATCCGGTGGAGTGCGGGTCCAATGCTCTACCTCGGTGTTTACCTTTCTGCCACGCATCCCTCTCCGCTGGAAAACTGGGAAAATTTAGAGGGCGGGGTGATAAAGCGGTTCTGGAAATGGACGGGACTACTCCGATGTCTCTCCCTCTGAGGGAGAGCGCTGGTGCTTAGTCAACTTGTCCTGTCCATGCTCTGGTACCGGCTCAACACCCTGGTCCCAGCCCCGGGTTTCCTGACCAACCTCTAGACATCGATTCTGGGGGTTTTTGGGTCAGGAATGCACTGGGCCCCTGTAGGGGTTCTTCATCTACCCCTGAAGGAAGGAGGACAGGGCCTGAAGTGTCTACACAGTCAGGTCCGTGTCTTCCGCCTCCAGGCCCTACAGAGGCTCCTCTATGGTGCAGGCAGTTTGGCGTGGAGCACACTGGCGCACGCCATCCTGCGCCGCATCCGAGGTCTCTGATATGACCGGCAGCTCTTTTATCTCCATCCAGGAGGTCTTCCGCGAGACCTCTCGGGGCTGCCGGTCTTCTACCAGGACCTCCTCCGGACTTGGAAACTGTTTTTAACAACCAGGTCCGTGGCGGCAACTGAGGGGGTAGATCTCCTCGCGGAGCCCCTGCTACACAACCCCCAGCTCCATGTGCAGGTGGCGGAGTCCCGTTTGGTGCACCAGAGCTTGATCCTGGCAGAAGTCACGAGAGTCGGAGACCTCCTGGACTACAACTGGGGAGACTGGCTGGATCCCCTGATGCTCGCCCAGCGCATGGGGCTCTCCAGACCTCGCACCCCCCGGCGCATACTTCAGGAGGCGAAGGCCACTTTGCCGCCCGCTGCTCGAGCTTACCTCGATCAGGTCCTGCTCGAGGGCACGCCCCGCCCACCCTCTACCCCAGGCCCGCTGGACCTTTTAATTGGACCCCTGCCCCACAAACCCAATCGACCCCCTCACCCCTTCACTGCGAGCCGGCTGCATGAACTGCAGCCGGTACGCTTCCAAACCGTGCCAAGGAAACATCTATACACGCTCGTGCCCCACACCCTTCACGCCCTCACCCTAGTGTCCCACCCCGACACAAAGGGGCGAGACCTTTTGCCACCTTTGGAGGGTGAGCAGCCCCGGTGGGCCAGCCTATATTCCACCTTGGTTCCGAGGCCCGTCGGGGACATCCGTTGGCCACTCCTTCATGGAGCTGTGAGCACGGGCACGTACTTGGTGCGGTTCACCCCCGTCCCAGATACTTGTCCCTTTTGTGGTGTGAGGGAAATCCTGGCGCATGTATATTTGGAGTGCGCCTGGCTGCAGCCCCGTTCTGGCTCCTCACAAATCTCCTATTACGTTTTTGGTTGCATTTTTCCCCTCACCTTTTTATTTATGCACTCCCCATCCGTGACCTCACAAAGTCACGGGATCTCCTACTTAACCTCCTCCTGGCTCTGGCTAAAACAGCCATCTATAAAACCAGAGAGAGGAGGTTGGCCGATGGAGTTTCCTGTGACTGTGGGGCCGTTTTCTGATCCTCGGTCCGTTCACGTATCCGGGCAGAGTTCCTCTGGGCAGCATCCACTGACTCCCTTGATGCTTTTGAGGAGCGGTGGGCGCTGTCCAAGGTTCTCTGCTCGGTGTCCCCGTCCGGGTCCCTTTGTCTGACCCTTTGTTTGGGGGAGAGAGTAAGGGACCCCAGCCCCAGCCATTGTTGCTGCGGACACCACCACCTTAGAGGGGTCCTTTCACACGTGGTTGCACGTGTCGTCCCCCCCCAGATTGTCCACCCCACAGCCTGCCCCTCTTGTTGGGTGCTTTCAGAGGAGGGAATTGTTGGTGACACTTGGGCATGGCGCCAGGTAACTCGAAGGGGTGGAAGACCACGAGAGTCGAGGAAGCCCCCCGCTCTGGGCCCAGGCAAGCTTGAACACTTCCCTCCCCTGAAGCTAATGAAAAAACAATTGTGATTGGTTGCTGTGTTACACATTGCATATGCTGCTGTTTTTACTTTGTAAGTGTGTTATGCAAATAAAAAAAAATCTTTTGCTTCAAAAAAAAAATTACTCTCCTGTAGCCATCTGGCCCGACCCCGTCACAGAATCTAACTTTAGGCTCCTATTTGTTAGTCTTTGGCTCCATACCTCATTTTCCTAATCTACAAACTGGAAGTAACCATTTTGCCAGCTCTCATGATTTGATCGCAAGTTCCACAATATTTGATGCTTTGTTTAAAGCCTCAGCTCCTGGAGTCTTGTGATGACAGTAGGATCTCACCTGCTTCTTCTTTAAAAAAGTAGTAAATTTCTAGACCTTATGGTGGCAGAAAAAAATCTTGAAAACATGACCCAAGCATATCCTAAAGGCTAAAAAGCCAAGTAAAAGGAACCCATATCATGATTTTCATGATTTATCATGATTTTTGAGGCCTGACTCATGATTTTCAAATATTTGGAATTAGCAATACTGGTGTAATACTCGTCTGACTTCAGGAAGAAGCCCAATGAACCAAAACATACAAACAGTACATTTTCCTTTGACTTTCTCTTACGCTCAACTTTGTGTTAATCAACTTCAGGTATGCAGAACCCTTACTATACACTTCACAATTACATCCAACATTTTTAAACTTTCATGGTGCTATTCTTTCCTTGAGGCAAGTGTAACCCACACACCTTCTGGGTGTGGTGTTCTGTCCCATCTAGTGACACTGAGACCATTTAAAAAGAGAGATAAAATGAGTCTGCTCTACAGTCTTAGCTAACAGCCAGTTGGCTTTTAGCTCATGCGGTAGAGCAAGGGTCAGCAAACTTTAGCACCCGGCCCGTCAGGGTAAAGCTGCTGGGGGACTGGGCCAGTTTGTTTATCAGGGGCATCTGCAGGCACGGAGCCCCGCAACTCCCACTGGCCACGGTTAGGCGTTCCATAGGGGCTCCGTAGCCTGCAGATGCTCCAGATATACAAACGGTCCTGGCCCACCAGTGACTTTACCCTGACCGGCTGGGTGCCAAAGGTTACTGACCCCTGCAGTAGAGGCTAATGCACTAAGCTCCAGAGGTCCAAGGTTCGATCCTGCCTGCTGACAACTGGGGTCCGTCAGCATTACACAAGAACTTAGCTATCATTAATGTGAAGAGGAACTACTTTGTGGCAAGAACAGAACCATAGAAATTATGGGCAGATCCTGCAGTCTTACAGCTGACAAACTCTGCATGAATTTAATGGAAGTTATGTATAAGGACTGCAAGATAAAGATGATGGTTAGCATCTGCTGAGTGTTTGATCGTTGACCTGAAGCTGAAGACATATACAAGATTTTTTACAGTGTTTCAGTTCATTTGCACTCTCATTATGGTATATACGGGAATTTCTAAATCAGGGTGTGTCAAGGTTCCTTCCCCACTCTGAACTCTAGGGTACAGATGTGGAGACCTGCATGCAAGACCCCCTAAACTTATTCTTACCAGCTTAGGTTAAAAGCTTCCCCAAGGTACAAACTTTGCCTTGTCCTTGAACTGTATGCTGCCACCACCAAGCATTTTCAACAAAGAACAGGGAAAGAGCCCACTTGGAGATGTCTTTCCCCCAAAATATCCCCCAAGCCCTACACCCCTTTTCCTGGGGAAGACTTGATAAGAATCCTCACCAATTTGTACAGGTGAACAGACCCTTGGATCTTAAGAACAATGAAAAAAATCAATCAGGTGCTTAAAAGAAGAATTTTAATTAAAGAAAAGGTAAAAGAATCACCTATTTGTAAAATCAGGATGGTAAATAGCTTACAGGGCAATCAGATTCAAAACACAGAGAATCCCTCTAGGCAAAACCTTAAGTTACAAAAAGACACAAAAAAGGAATATACATTCCCTCCAGCACAGCTTATTTTACCAGCCATTAAACAAAAGGAAATCTAACACATTTCTAGCTAGATTACTTACTAATTTAACAGAAGTTCTGAGGCTGCCTTCCTAAGCTGTTCCCGGCAAAAGCTTCACACAGACAGAAAAACCCTTTATCCCCCCCCTCCAGATTTGAAAGTATCTTGTCCTTTCATTGGTCATTTGGGTCAGGTGCCAGCTCGGTTACCTTAGCTTCTTAAACCTTTACAGGTGAAAGAGTTTTGCCTCTGGCCAGGAGGGATTTTATAGCACTGTATACAGAAAGGTGGTTACCCTTCCCTTTATATTTATGACAGGGTGTTAGAAGGTGTAATTTAAGTTATTGTATAGGAACATTCCAATGATCTAGTGCTTTTCAAGAAAAAATTGCCATTAATTTTTTTTTATTATTATAATTTCTTATCTGATATTCTGCTATCCACTAATGCTTACCCAGCCATTAGCTTTTATTAGAAGAACTAAAATGAATGACACTAATGTGAACAATATAAAACATTGACCTACTTTTATTGGACAAAGGAGAGTAGGGCTTATAGGGTCTGTTAGATTTCCTAATTTACTTTCTTGATGTGTTCAGAAAATATAGCTTGTACTCTGTTTGAAAGCAGACCAAAAGTAATATACAGTATATTCTTATTGACACTTCTTGTGCTGAATTACTAGCAATTCAAAATAAGCCAGACTTGATAGTTCTGAGTTGGAGAATGAAGTAGGAGAAGGGAACTGGAATGAGGAGACTGGCAGCAGCATCTTCATGCAATTAAAAGCTTCCTGCAAAGCCAGTCTGACCCAATGGCATTTTTAAAAAAGAAACCAAAACAAATTATACTCAGGCATTTTTCTGCTCACGTAATTTTGTGTGTTTCTCCTTTTCTTGGTTCTGTCCTCAAATCCATCCCACAGACCAATTTTAAAGGCCCAATCCTCTACAAGCTGCTGAGTGCCCTCAGGTTCCACTGATTTCAGTAGGAGATGAGGGCTCTCAGCACCTCACTTGAAGAGGCTTAGCACTTTGCAGAATGGTGCTATATATAATTAATTCTTGCCATCCAGGGCCAAATGTTGAAGTAGTCTCTGAAACTACACTTGCAAAATAACACATACATCTTCCTGAATGCTCAGGAGCCAGATGTAATGTGCTAATTATTATTTTTTATTATTTACAATAGCACCTACCGCTCCTAAATGACACCGGGACCCAGTTGGACTAGATGCTGTACATACACATAATGAGACACCCCCTAAAGAGCTTACAGTCTAAGGCCTTGTCTACACTACAGAGTTTTGTCAACACAAGTCAGCTTTTGTCGACACAACAGTGGAGGTGTACAAACTACAATGCTCCTTCCATCCACAAAACTCTCCTCCTGCTTTGCCGGCAAAATAAAACCACCTTGATGAGAGGCGTAGAGCTTTTTGCAGCAAAGTTATATCAACAAAATGTCCGTGTAGACACTGCGCTTTGTTATGTTGCTGTAAATGGCCTCCAGCAGGTGTCCCACAATGACCTTGCTGAACTGTGCTGCCCTGCACCCAGGTACACTGGCTTCTGTCTGGGGGTAGTTTGGGAGAGTGTGGGGGGCATTGCCCCCCCCCCTAAACAGAGGTGAGGTGTGTGTGGGGAGTTACACGGGGTCATGTGCCACTTTCTCCCTCCCCTCCCCATTTCTGCAAGCTCTGAACTGCCCTGCATGGCTTGCTCTGCTCGTCCTGTTGGGTGGGAGGGGGGACCTCTGTTCTTCCAACACTGCGCCTGCCCTCACCCCAGCTTGCGGAGAGTGGAGGGGCGGGACAGAGCAGCTGTTCTCCTGCGCTGCGGCTTCCTGCCTCAGCAGCTGGATGCTGTCTCCTGGGTCCTAGTGCCTGTCTGTCTCCTACACAAGGGTGATGGGAATGGGTGGGGGAAAGCAGGAGCCCGGCATGTGGTGTCCACTCAGCAGCAGCCCCAGCCCCAGCAAGGAGGCGGCTGCAGCAGACCAGAGCAGTGACATTGCTGCCACACCTGGTGCTAGAGTGGCTGCTAGCAGCAGCTGGGGCTCCCCTGTTAAGCCAGCCCATCCCCCTTCCCCTTCCCCCCTCCCCCCCCAGCACCAGCAGCCCAGGTTCCACTGCAGGCAGGGAGAGAGAGAGCCATGAGCCACAGGAATTGGCCTCAGTGTGCATCTGTGTGCATGCATGGGCATGCCTGTGCTTTGCCCCCTTCCTCCCAAATATAGCAAACTATGCCTATAGCTTCTGACCCTCACCCTTTAAAGTCCTGGGAATTTTTGAAATTCCACTTCCTGTTTGCTCAGTGTGGACAGTTCACATTACATCTTCCCAGCTGATCATGGCGGCTCCGCACAGCAAATGCTGTCCCGCTTGGAGCATGCCTGAGTTTTTGGATCTGTTGGCACTGTGCGGAGAGGAGGCTGTGCAGTCCCAGTTCTGCTCCAGCCATAGGAACTTCGATACCTACAGGCAGATTTCTGGTGGTATGTTGGATAATGGCTACGAATGGGACACATATCAGTCCCATGCAAAGATCAAGGAGCTGAGGCAGGCATACCAGAATGCAAGGGAATCAAACTGTTGGTCTGGTGCTGTGCCAAAAACCTGCTGCTTCCATAAGGAACTGGTTGCCACCCCTTAGCGGCAACCCCACTTCCACTGCCAAGAACCCCATGGATTCTTTGGTAGAGCTGGAGACAGCAGACACAGGACTCAACCTTAAGAATGAAGTCATGGACAAGGAGGTTGAGTTGGAGGATGATGTGGAGCACATGGCAGGGTCATCCGGTGGTGTGATGAGTCAGGACCTGTTTTCTACTAGCCAGTCCCAGCAGTCAGTCTCTGGTGCTCATGATGCAGGAGCGGAGAGCTCTGGTAAGTGCTCTTTTTGAATTGATGCTGCTTGGTTATATGAGGTATAGGTGTTCTTTTTTCTGTATATTCTAGAAGTGGGTGAAGGGATAGAAATGTACAAGACTAGATGTGTTTGCCTGCGCTTCACATTCCCCAGTGCAGCTGAACAGTGCGGCAGAACAGTGTGTTAATACACACCGAGATTTCATGGGAATCCTCCAGAGAGATCTCTAGGAAACTTTCCTGGAGGTACTCGCCAATCCTCTGCCGAAGGTTCCTTGGCAGAGCTGCTTTGTTCTTTCCCCCATTGTAGGAAACTTTTCCACGCCACTTGGCAATCACTTACTTAGGGACCAAAGTAGCATGTAGGTAGGCAGCATAGGGACCTGGTCTGAAGCTGCACATGTGTGGGAGATGCACCCTTGCATCCTTGCCTACCCTCAAGAGTGAGATATCGGCTTCATTGACCCCTGCCTGTGGAAAATGGTGGCAGAATTTACATTATTGTGCTTAGTTGCCTGTAGTGATCCCCTTGAAAAAACACCAGGATCTTTCGCCTCATCTTGAGTGGCTTCTCTGACCCACAGGCCGAACTCACCATGTTTTGGGCATTCGCCGAGCTGTGTGCTTGCCAATGAGAAACTGAGAAACTGATTCATATTTTTAAAAAGGTGCATTTTACTACAATGATTCAATGCTGTGCATGCACTAATAATCATGCTTCTGCTTATTATTTCTTGTGCTTTTGCAGATGTGGCCTTCAGGGGGAACCCCCTATACACTGGCGAAGTGCCTCCACCAGATAAGAAAACAAAGAGAAAGAGGATATGTTTTGAGAGGTGCTCCAATCATTATACGCTGAAAAACAGGAACGCAGGGTGTGGAGAGAGACTTTAAAACAAAGTTATAAATAGACAGGCAGGACAGAAAGGAGAGCCAGGAGCAAATTTTAACAGGCCAAGAGCAGATGATAAAAGTGATAGAGGAGCAAACAGAGATGCTGAAGTCCCTTATCATACTGCAGGCTGAATTCATGCATGCTTGGGCTACTCTGCAGCCGATACAGAACTGCTTTCCATGCCCTTTCCAAACTCCACCCCACACATTCCTTGCAACTTCCCGACCCGTCTCGGTACCCTATTCACTCCACCCCTTTGTACAGCTTCCAAACTGATAGTAGAACTTACAGCTATGAGAGCCTACACTGCCCTTCATTATCTCCCTTCCTACCAAGCCTTTTGTGTGTGTGTGTGTGTGTGTGTGTGTTGTTAACTGGTATTTAATAAAAACATACTCTCCGAAAGATAAACAATTTTTATTTATCTCCTACACATGGTGGTTGCTGTTGGAATTAATATACAGTGGCAATTTGATTATTTGCGGAGTACAAATCATAGTCAGGGATCATGAAAATTTTATGCAAGGCGGCAAGTTAACAAGGCATGACAGAGTGCTGTATAGAAAGACACATTACTGGAGCTCATTGTCAAAATGGTACCTCAAAGCCTCCCTGATTCAAATAGAGGGGCACAGTGGTGGTGGGGGTGGGGGGGCTAACTGCCATGGTATCTGGCTGCTCAAAATCAGCCACCAGGTGATCCACCTCCACGTTCCACCCTGGGGGAAACTTTTCACCTTTAGCTTCATAAATATTATGGAGCGCACAGCAGGCTGCTATGACCCTGGAAATATTTTCCTGATTTAGGTCTAACTTGCCATAAAGGGAGTGCCAGCGTGCTTTTAATCTGCCAAAGGCACATTCAGTGGTCATTGTGCACCTGTTCAGCCTACTGTTGAAGCACTCCTTGCTGCTGTCCAGGTTCCCTCTGTAAGGCTTCATGAGCCATGGGAGTAAGGAGTACGCTACTCCCAGGATCATTATGGGCACTTCAACATCCCGCACTGGAATCTTCTTGTCTAGAAAGAAAGTCCCTGCTTGAAGCTTCCTGTACAGATGTCATGCACCTTCCCGGACCACCCTGCATTGATGTCAGTGAAACGGCACGGTGGTCCAGAAGGGCCTGCAATATCATAGAGAAGTACCCCTTTCTATTGAGGTACTCCATAGCAAGATGGTCTGGAGCCAAAATTGGAGCACCTTCCCTCCGTAGTTAGGGAATCCCATTTCTGCAAAACCATCCACTATTTCACACACATTGCCAACATTCACAGTCCTTCGTAGTAGGATGCGCTTACTGGCCCTGCACACTTGCATTAACGCAGCCCCAGTGGTGGAGTTCCTGACTCCAAACTGATTCGTGATCAACCGGTAGCAGTCTGGAGTCACCAGCTTCCATACAGCAATCACCACGTGCTTCTCCACTGAGACGGCAGCTTTCATTTTGGTGTCTTTGTGCCACAGTGCTGGGGCAAGCTCCGCACACAGTTCCAGGAAGGTGACTTTCCATATCTGAACGTTCTGCAGCCACAGCTCATCATCCCAGACCCGCATAACGATGCGAAACAGTGCTTGTTTCCCAAGTCCAAAAGCGATGGTCCACCATGCGCAGCTACTCTATGAATGCCAAAAGTAATCTGGTGTTGTTTCTTTCCATGGCACACTGCAGGGCAGGCAGCTCCGATTCATGTTCAGATTTGGTTCTCATGATCTACTGCATGACCATCCACGATGTGTTCATAACAGTGACGAAAACAGTGGAGAGCAGTGCAGTATCCGTCCTTTCAGACGGAGATGGAAGGTGCGCAGTAAACAGGGGCCATTGAAAACTGCTGCAAAATGCAGTCGGAAGCCCGTGGAATGATGAGACGGAAAGAACTGCATCATGGAACACTGAGCCCACACCTATGATGCACTGCGATCCATTCCGCCGTCCCACAACTCACAACTGCAGAAAGTGGCGAGTAGCACAGCGGGATAGGTACCCACAGTACGTTGCTCTCTGTCAGTGCTAGAGCACCGACTGTGGATGCTCTCTGCCAACAGAAGGAGCATTGTGTGAACACGCACAAGCAACGTAATTATACCAGTTTTTGATCTTCAGTGTAGCTTGTATTGACAAAACTCTGTAGCATAGACAAGGCCTTGACAGGTAGCTGACAAAGGGTGGGAGAAAGGAAATATTATCTCTAGAGCCCTACCAAATTCACAGCCATGAAAAACGTGTCACAGACCATGAAATCTGGTCTCCCCCCATGTGAAATTTGGTCTTTTGTGTGCGTTTACCTTATATTATATAGATTTCAAAGGGGAGACCAGTGTTTCTCAAATTGGGGATCCCGACCTGAAAGGGAATTTCAGGGGGGTAAAGGTTATTTTATGGGGGGTTGAAGTATTGCCACCCTCATTTCTACACTGCCTTCAGAGCTGGGCAACAGGAGAGCGGTGGCTGTAGGCTAGGCACCCAGCTCTGAAGGCAGTGCCCCACCAGCAGCAGTGCAGAAGTGAGGGTGGTAATACCATGCCACCCTTACTTCTGTGCTGCTGCCTTCAGAGCTGGGTGGCTGGAGAGCGGTGGCTGCTGATGGCCCAGCTCTGCAGGCAGCAGCGCAGAAGTAAGGGTGGCAATACCATACCCTGCCATCCTTACTTCTGTGCTGCTGCTGGCGGTGGCTCTGCCTTCAGAGCTGGGCTCCCAGCCAGCAGCCGCCGCTCTCCAGTTGCCCAGCTCTGAAGGCAGCGCCGCCGCCAGCAGCAGCACAGAAGTCAGGGTAGCAGTACCGCGACCTCCGCCCCCTGCTCACTACTCCTTTTTTGGGTCGGGACCCCTACAATTACAACACCATGAAATTTCAGATTTAAATAGCTGAAATCATGAAATTTATGATTTAAAAAATCCTATGACTGCGAAAGTGACCAAAATGGACTGTGAATTTGGTAGGGCCCTAATCATCTCCTTGTTGCAGACAGGGAACAAAGGCAGAGAGAGATTAAGTGACTCACTCAAGATCAAACAAGAAGTGTGAAGCAGAGCCAAGAATTAAACCTAGATTTCATGGCTTCCAGTCCACTGCCCTGACCACAAGATCAGCCTTCCAATGAGAATTTACATGCTATTAAGATATGCAGACCATTACCCACTTTGAGCATGGAGAGTTCTTCAAGTGAAGTTGTGGGCACCATGAAATAGGCCTATTTTGAAAACAGGGCACCAAAATCTGGAGTTAACAGATCTTTTAAAAATTCTTAATAGCTCTGGTCCTGAAACAACACCTCCAGTTCCTGATACTATAAAGAAGACAGAAAGCAGAAACATATCAATGATTCAACAAAGAGGCTTGTCAAGAAGTGGGCATTTTCCTTTTGTAGGATTTTCTTCTCAGCTGCCACCCACATGTAGTATATCAGAAGATATTTCTGCAAAATCTCAGATATCCATCAGATTTTTTGTCTGTGATCTCTCCATAGTTAGTGCGTAAGCTTAATTTATTTGTCGAGTGTTCATTTGGGGAATGGATGTGAGTGGGGGAGGAAGGGAATGTGCTTGTCTCCTTATGACATTGTCTATATTCTCCTGCTTTTCTTCAGACTGAAAATATTTCCATCTGACTTTGCCAGATTTCTGCATTTTTTTTATTGCTTTATGCTGTTAATTCAGACTCAACACGCTCCTCATTTCCATACTTTTAAAATGTCATTTCATCTCTTTTGATCCAGTTCCATTTCTTTTTTTTTTTCCTTGCCTTTCATACACTTTCTGAATTTTGAAATGAATTTTATTGGCTGATAAAGGATTTGAAACACTTTCAGAAACTGGTCCTCTGAAACACAGACTAGCAGATTGCTTAATCACATTTCTCACCTAGCACCCTGTATAATAAGAGCAATCCATAGGGTGTGAGGCTGAGAAGCTACAAGTGAAGAGGAGCTAATGGACCTTGGCCAGGCTTCATTAGAGTTTCCAAGCCAAGCCTTTTTTCCTCCTCTGGTCACAAGAGTGTCAGCCTATCAGTTTTATAACAGCTGTCAGCCTCTTCTGACTAGTTTATCTTCATATTTTCTAGTTTTCTGTCGATTTGGCGGTAAGGGAGAGTTTTTTTCTGAGCAATGGAGGAGCCTTTTGTTCTACAGGCATTGCGGAGTTCTGGCTTGTTCTCAAAGGCATATCCAGCCTCACCTGGAGGAGGCTGAGCTGCTCAGAAATGAGAGTGCAATTCACCTTCCATACTTGTTCAGATCCAGGCAATTTAAACTCAGCAAAATCTGACACTTTTTTTTTTAAAAAGCAACCAGAGAGGTCCATTATCAGCATGGTGGCTCCTAACATGGATCGTCCAGCTGTCAAAGAGGCTAAAATGAGGAAACTTATTTTCCTATTCAGAACTAGTTTCTGGCACCCTATCGATTGCGTACATGTTGTTCTCGTTAGGGGCTTCAAACCAGCTGTGCAGCGTGTAAATAAAACACATAATAATAATAACAAAGGATTGCTCAGATCAGGATCGGCTAATAAATTACTCCTTCCCTGGGGATAAAGAGGAATAGCTTTTAGTTATATAAAAATTGTAACTATTTTTCTTCAGTGTTTGTTTTCTTTCAGCTAAAAGCATCTTAAGAGAGACATCTCTTTCCTTGCCACAAAAAGAAAAAATGTTAGGGTTACTATTGCTCCATGCATTTATTCATTTGATTTTGTCCTAAGTAAAATGTTCAAGAACACTGCCATTTGGGAAGGGGTTAGTTCTGGCACTGGCTACAATAAAGTCTGCTGTTTCCTTCCACCACTTGGTTTGTTTGTCTTAGCTTATTATCTTTTCTAGTTAACTCTGCAAAATGCCAAAGGGATGAGGCTACTTCATTTTACTTTGTTATTACCCTAATCTTTTTTTCCCTCTTAAAAGAGAAATATGGAAAAGTTAACTCACCCCTACTCCCTCCCCAAAAGAGAAGGATGCAACTCTACAATCAAGTCTTGAGTGCTTTACATATGTAAACACAACCACAGTACTTACAGGAAAGATCTTAGCTATCCATATGTTCATCTTCTCTCCTTTACCTAAACCAGACGATTACCTCAGCAGCTCAGCTGTGTTATTGAGACATTTCAGCGTGAAATTTGTTTTTCCTCACTGAACTTTAAGCGGAATTTCAAGTGCCAAGTCTCCAAAGCCAAGTGGGGCTATTAAGAGATAATTACTAATTATGCTAATTTGAGAAGTTGTGCTATTTCTTTCCCTGGTCATTTTAGCTGCAGCTCTCCTGAGAGAACAGTCCCCATTCAATGTTAATAACCTTTCCCAGCTAAGCGTTCTGTGGAGGACAGTGTGTCCTAAATCTGGGAATATTTTACAGTTAATCGGGATATGTGACTGTGAATTAGAAAAAGAAGCTAGTTGCACCAATGCTAATGACTCACTATATTTTTTTGCAGCACCAGAAACATTTCATTCCTATTCATTCATATATTGATGCACTTTTGTTAATGATTTTATTTTAAATGAAACACTCCTTTGTGATTTGAAATATACAGTATACAAATAATGCTTCTTAGTAATCATTTCCCAATCCTAGCTATTTCTATCAAATACAACAACAAATTAAAACAAAGAGCAGATTTGATTTCCTCGTTCTAAATGATCTGTTTATTTTTGCATTACTAATGTACAGGTATCAAGTACAACTTTCCGCAATTCCCAATTTTTCTTCTTCAGTAGTTATTGGGCTGATCACATTTAATTGCAGAGTATGCACAGAGAGTATGGGACTTTATTATTATTTTAAATAAAAATAATCATTGAAGGTTTCATTAGCTGGGTAATTGTCTATCTTTTATGTGGCACAATATAAATATTTCATTAGTAGTAGTAATTAATTATATTGAGGTAGCACCAAGAACCCCCATTGTTCTAGGTCTTGTATACATACATCGCCATAAAATGGTCCTTTCCCCAAAGAGTTTATAATCTGGGTCTCAGTTCATTGCTTCTCAAAACAGATCATTCCAACCAAGAGTGTGGAGGTGTCACCCCAGGCTTAATAGTAGAGATCTCATATTTCTAAGACTCAGTTACTTTCACAAAATACGTTATGGGAAGGGGCCAGTTGCTGCAATGCTTGCTCATCCAGTTATCCCGCTCAATGGGACTGGCTACATGTGTAAAACCTACTACTGGGATTAAAGGTTGCACGGTCAGGCTCTACTTTTACAAGAATACCATGAACACTACAAATAATTAATGGAGGATGGTGACATCTGAAAGCACGGGAGCTAAACAGACCCATAAACATGTGCTTGCAGCCAATTTATGGCAAAACATGGAATACACATCCAGCCTTCCACCACATGGAGTGGTCAACAGTATAAAGAACTAGATCTACACTTTTTAAAGTAAATAAAATAAACTTATGACGCTGTATTCTTGTTGGGTTTTTAATAATGTTTATTTGCTAATTCATAAAATTTGGTATGTAGCATGCATAACTGAGGTTCTACTGTGCTACCTCACTTCAAAGTTATAAACAGTGATCAAATTATTTATGTACAATGTCCGTGGTTTCAATTAAAATTTCACATTTCCCTACAGCTACCACGCAGTAGTATTTGAGATACTACAGTTACCCTCATGAGGGAAACTGGTATCTCAGATTCCAGTGGGTGATACTTATTGGGGAATGCCGACTTTGTAAAGAACCCCTGTATCATATCAGCAAAAAAGAAATACAGGAAAACAACAACGTACTCTCTCCTCCTTCCCTCCCTCCTGAGATGGTTTTTGCTATGTTCATGGCCTGTATGCAGTTTGATTCATTTCTTTAACATAAATAGCAGTTACCACCCATCATTTTCCTGATTTAGCATTTATGTGGGAAACAACCAATGGTAATAACAACAACAGTGGGAAGGCCATAGGATTGTGCGGTTGGAAGATAAATTAGGTCCTAACATTAGAGATAACCCTTGTAAGGAGGGAAATATAACTTTAAGCCCAAACTTCAACAGTTTCAGAGTGTGGGTACCCTGCTTAGCTACATAATCTTTCTTAGCTACATAAGTTCCTTTCCTGACACACCTGGCTCCTTTCAGCTGATGTGTTTTCGTTAGCCTACTACAGTTATTTACTGAGCATCAGCAAAGCACTAGGTGAAAACTGAAGAAGACATGTTCCAGGCTGAAGGGGTTTACAATCTAAAAGGACAATGAACCAGAACTGATACTATATTCTGTTCCCTTTACACCACTAGGTGGCGGAAAAGGTGCATTTACTGCATAACTCTCCAGCTGGTGATAACCCTACAATACTTTTCAACCTTTTTTTCATTTGTGAATCCCTAAAAAATTTCCAATGGAAGTCTTAGACATAGCCTGTGGAACCCCAGGGGTCTGCAAAACACAGGTTGAAAACCAATGTTCTATGGTAATGACAACCTTTCGCAGACCCCCTTAGGCACAGTCTGCAGACCCGCAAGGGTTGAAAACCACTGCCCTGGTACATGTGGGAGTAGAGCCAGTACAGCTAGCTATTACACCTCCCTCCCCATGGTCCCACTTTTTAGGGGCCACTGCCAGCTGGCACAAGTTAGAGCAACTGCCAGGCTGCTCTAATCATCTGCGCAGAAATTCATGGAGCTGTAACTGGTTTCCAGCTATTGGCTTTTGCGCTGTTCTTAGTGGAAATTGAGAGATGTAGAATCTACCACAATATCTGTTTTCTTTTTATGGACAACTGTGTAGCCTTTTCTCTCCCCTCTTGCACCCACAACCTTTATAGAGGGAACCTGGCTGCTTTAGCCAACTTCTACACAGTAGTGCATGGAGAGCAGGCCCTTGCATGTTATGGGAGGGAGGGGATGACCAGGCCAGTGTTTGGGATAATATTCTAAGAGGGTAGTTATGAACCTTTGTATTATGTAAATACACAGGTATCTCTAAACTGGAAGGGAAAGAATTCAGCTAAGGTGTTGGGATTGTTTTAATTGATTTTAAAATGCCTCTGTCTCAATTCACAATAATTATCCGTGGTTTTTGCAAGTATAATGTTAAAACAGAGCTTTCACCTGTGCATAGGAAATACAGGCACTGAGAACTGTCTCTGTTGGCTGGAATTAAGAACACAGACATGTCGTTGTGAGGCTATACTGCCATTTTTGTCATTTTTGCTCAAAGTGAAGAGGACATGTGTATGTACATGATGAACATGGATTGTGGGGGGAGAAGGAGGGAATTTCCTGATTCTCTTCATCGTTCATTTGAGGAGGAGGGTGTTCCACTCAGAGTGTCATAAACTCATCTTCAGGACACAGCCACATATCTCACCCACCTCTAGGCATTCAGTGTCTTTGGGGGATGGCTTGTTGGTCCCCTTTTTCCCACAACCAGTATTCCTGAAACTTCTCAGGTACCATCTTCTTTGGGTGACAATGCACTCATCTACCCCATTCTTCATGTAGAAAGACTCAGTAACCCTTCAGTGAGGTGCCCCCTGACCTGCCTCTTTAAAATGCACAATGCTCTCCAGAGTTTATGTGCAAGAGTTCATCAGAGCAGTGTGCCGTCCTGGCACGTGGAGGGCCTGCTTTCCTCGTCCTTGCTGTGCAGAGCTCAGCTGAAGCCCGGGAACCAGGCTGCCTCTGTGAACACTACTGCAAACAGTAGCACAGAATATTGCAAGAGCTTTTTATAGGCTCCGACTGTATGAATAACAAAACAGGTATCATTTCTCAATAATTTAGTGGATTGCTGGCTGGCAGTATCACAACTGCTATCAATAGCTTTTCTATTTGTACTTAAGAATCATGTATGAAAAAGTCTGTTACCCATTTGACCCAGGTGAAGTGAAGGACTCGGTCCCTTGGACTGGCAAGTCCATGAGGGTATTTGCTTCAGTGGTGAGTAAACAATAATTGCTACATAAATTATGGGATGCTTGATGATGGCTGGTCCCTTTCGGAGGAATACATCTTTTCTGTGCTACTAGGTGCAGATTAGGAACAGTGACTAGTTCAGAATAAGGGACAGGCAAATAAATATTTTTTCGATCATTATTCCATTTGTACAGGAATGTAAAGCATCTCGCCAGAATTTACCTTGCATGCTTCCCTTTGTGCGGTGAGCTGGAAAAGATCAGAAGGAAGAGTTTCCAGTCCCACTGTTTTCAGCTGAAAACACATAGTGGCAACCGGCTGTTTGAAACGCCCAGCCTTTAGATTGTGATTGTTTCAAAGAAGGTATACAACAAGTTTAATGGAGGAGACTTCTGTAGCGGTGAATAAGGGGATGCACTGTGGGGGGGGCATGCAGGGTCATGTGCCCCCCACAATTTGCTGCTTGGCTTGTACTGAGCATGCTAATAACACTGCTGAAGCTGGCTGCCCTCACTCCTCCCCTTACCCATCAGCAGCTCCCCCCACACTATTGGCAGGCACGGGGCATCTAGCTGCAGGACAGTCCTTCTATAGTTACAATTGCCGTCTGTGGGATGGAATAGTGGTTGCTGTACTCCCCTCCATGCATCCTGGTATACCTGGTCATGGTGGAGCGCGCTCTTCCAGAGTGCAGTGGTGCAGAGACCCCCTTCCCCTGCTGCCCTACATCTGTCCTGTGTTTTCCCACCATCTCATAGCACTGGGAGACAATTTAGGCTCCAAACTCAGTGTTGCCAACTTTCCTGATAGTGTTGGGAGTCTCACTAAATTTTTGGTGATTTCCTTAAAGCTCCATCTACTGGAAGCACGTGATTAGGTGAGAATCACAGCTTTCCTTTTTCTAGCCCTTGTGTTTGCAGAGAAAATCTTGAAACCGTGAGTATGCCCTAAAGGCTCAAAAGCCCGAAGGCACAAAAACAACCCCAAATCTGTTACTTATTTACAATCTCACATTTTTTAAGCCGGTTCCATCATTTTTTGAGGCCTCACTCATGGGTTTTGAACACTTGAGATCAGTGACACTGCAATTGACTCTGCACATGTTGTCTCCTGTACCTGCATGGAGCTGTCTACACTGCCTGTCTACACTGAGTTAATTGCAGGATCAGGGCCTCATGATGCGGAGGACTCCACATCAGGGTGAATTTCATTGTAAGAGAATATAACCAGCATAATAAAGCACAAACAATATTCATGAAAAATACAACAAGATTAACTACAAGGCTGACTTTCAATCTTGGTTTGTAGGCTAAGGTTATAAATGGCTTGAGAATTAGAGGAAAATTCTGAACTGAAGGTTTGTTAATTAATCAATGATTATAGCTGCATAAGGAAATAAAATGCAAGATTTTATAAACAAAATAGAAGACACAGCAAAGCAGCTGGAGGTGAGCTCATACAATGGAAGAGTGTGAGAGTAGTAACACCAGAGGGGGAAGATCATCACATGTGCTTAACGGTAAATAATTAAAACCTGATGAGCCAAAGTCTGCGCTTGGAATTTGGCCCCATGTAAGTTAAATAGTATGTGCTTGATCCAGCTCCTAGTGAATCGAATCTCTAAACTCTCATTGAGTTCAGCCCCTGTAAATGAATATGCATGTAGGTTAACATAAACATTGCTGGGGCACGTGCTGGTGTGTATATTAATATGCATATTACTACCGTGTCTCCGTATAAGAGTTTAAGTAGAAATTAATTATAAACATGCATTCATAGCTCTGAAGTTTCATTGGTAACAAAACACTGTAAAGAAATTAATAGCATTTTAACATGTCTATTTCTGTTAAGTCAGATACCGTGCTGCTACTGATATTTAGCAACAAAGCAATTAACAGATGTGGAGTCTAGTGTGATAACTTCTTGTGTCAGAGTAGCAGCCGTGTTAGTCTTGTGTGTTATCAAATGTATTTTTAAACCCCTTGGAATGTTAAATTCTAACCACACACTTCAGAGACGGAATAAAGGGCTTTTCTTGCGTGTGCAATTCTAACTTCCATTTTCTTTTGGAAACTCTAATTTGGCAGTGACCCATTATTTATAATGCTAGTTTATTTGACACTAATTATATAAGTATTGCCACTGAAGTCAATTTGCATTGAAAACAATGCGATTACCCATGTGAGCATGACCTATGGGACAGGAGTCCTAATAGGAATAGAGCCTGATCCTGTTCCAATGGCAAAACTCCCAATGATTTCAACAGGAACAGGATCAGACTTCGGCTCTCTTTGGCTGAGTTTTGCTACCAATCTTTTTTTTTCTTTTCTTTTCTGTTCAATTTTTTAAAAACGAGAAGTTGTGCTTTGATTTCTATTTGCATTTTCCCATAGACCACGAGGCGTGTGTTATCAATTGTATTAGTGACTTCTTATGAACCAAAACATGTATTGTAATATGCATACTGCACAAGCACATATACATAACACAACATGTAACTTGTGCAAAAGTATACAATAACATTTTCTTCAGGTTCTTCCTACTATTTAAGAAAATAAATGCAATAAAATCAATTACTTTAGAAACATTATTGCATATGATTAATGCCATCTAATACATATATTTCTTAGGCAGCATTTATTTGTGTGGTTCATTACTTGCCTTAAAAGACTTGCATTTGTTCAAAGCATGAACTTATTCTCGGTTTAAAACGATAAAAGGAAACAAATGTAAAAACATAATGAAATCACCTCAAAATCTGCTTACGTTCTCACTTTTTATGCTAACCCCCATCATAAAAATAATCCACAAAATGTCACTGAGATTACTCCATCAAATCCTGTGTCCATCAAATCCTAAAACATACTCCACCTGCTAGAGAAACTATCATAATAACTGTCTGGGCTTTTATCTGATGAATATGCATTAAAGCAGCAGAAACAATTTAATTTAATCTACATTATTAGGGAAAGTTTCTGAAACAAGCTGTTGTGGAGAAATTTATGTAATATTCAGCGCAGAGAAGCTGTCTCAGAATTGATTGAAGCCCACTTCCTATATTTAGTCAGGGCGCCATAATATTGTTAAAAGAAAAGGAGGACTTGTGGCACCTTAGAGACTAACCAATTTATTTGAGCATAAGCTTTCGTGAGCTACAGCTCACTTCATCGGATGCATTCAATGTTTTTGTGTACAGATTGGGCAACTGTGTGCATGCTTGACTGCGTGCATAACAGTATATGGTGTACTAGGTCTGTCTACCTGTATGTGTATGAACACACAAAATATACACTGAAGATTATTGAAAAGCCTCTTTTTTAACCTCATGCAGTGAATCAGCGTAATCTGAATCACACTGCACTGCAGTATACTAGAGTAAAAGCATACTGTTTGCATGTAGGTCTGTGTCCGGCTGCACAGGTGGCTAGGTGTCTATTTATGTAAAACCATACCAAACCAGCACAGGCAATGTTAATGTAATGATGCACACCACCACCACTGAGATGGCTTAAAGTCAAACTTGATGAACCATCCTTCACCCTGTTGTGTCTCACTATTGCATATATGCAAATATGAGGCTATATAACAGGCTCATGCAGTACCAAACCACAGAGGCGGGAGGAAGGAATGTCAGCCCCTTGACTTGCAATACATTTGCTTTTATTGGGGACTGTTTCAACCTTAGTAGTGCAGAAACATACTTTGCGGGTTACTCTCTTTTGTTATTGTAAAGCGTAGGTTTTCAGGGGGAAATGAATCCTTCACATAGTATAAGTGCATGAATGGGAAAATTTGTGTGAAGGAGCCTTTTAAAACATACACTATTAAATAAATATATTAAGGATATTTTAAAATATAAATTATTTACCAAAAGGACAATTACTATGATTTGTTACCTATACAGGCCCTGAGTCAGCAATGCTTTTAAGTACATGCTTAACTTTAAACTTGCGCTAGGTCCCATTGACTTCAAAGGGGTTTGGGGATGTACGTAAGTTCTTTGCTAAATAAGGACGGGATTTTTGAGAAAATGCTAAGGTGTTTTTCTGAATCGGGACCATAATGCCTTGGAATAGCATGGCACTCGAAAAAAAGGAGAACAGGATCCCTGCCCTGAAGACATTGTACAATCTAAGAGTCACTCATAAGTACTCCCAATATTTGCTTGAATAAATTTTCTCCATGAGTAAGGATTTGTATGACTGGACTTTGGTATGTCTACATGGCACACTAAGTCTGGGCTCCGATTCAAGTTTGAGCCCAAGCCCCCCTTCCACCCACATACACAATTCAATCTGACTCAGGTCAGCAAGCACCCAGTTCCTCAGACTCTTTGGGGAGACAGGTGGCTAGCCCTGTCATTTTGCAGGATGAACACAGCTCAAGCTGCAGACCCAAGTCAGAAGGTCTGCATAGTGCAGTTTGGACACTTTGACGTGGCTCTGAGACCTGGATCCAGCAATTGTAAACCCAGGCTTAGAATGCAGTGTGGATTCCCAAGGACAGCCTTGGAAATATTGAGTCCACAAGCCCTGATCCCACATACATGTCTACACTGAATTGTAAACCCATGTAAGACAAGAACAACAGGTGGGGATGACAGAGAAAGATGTTTTGGTGGAGGCTTGTTGAAGAGAAAGATAATAAAAGCATGCAATTCTTGTATCTGGAGGGTTACATAGGCTTTGCTTAATAAACTATATATTGTGACAATAATGGTTTTTTTGGATCCTTTACAGTTATCCTTCAACATTTTTTTTTCAGTCATTACTGTGAAAGTCTGAGGCAGTTTCAATTTTGCCAATTCACATGCAGCTCAAGTCAGTGTACTACAAATTATTGGGAATTTATCTAAATAAATGAAGGAAAGGAATTTGTTAGTGACTTTTATTTTTGTGGCTTTTTTGTTCCTAAATAAAGTCACTAATACACATTATCAATGAAGGAACCACAACTTCTCTGTTCTTTTAAAAAAAGACTTTTTTTTTTTAGTTTTCAGAATGAAAAATAACAGCAGATACTAGTAGTTTTTTAATCCTGTAACCTACAAAATCAGCATGCTTATTATTTTCAAGTTCTGTTTAAAATTTGTTCTTGATCTCATGACTTCTTATGACTAAGAAGTATACACAGTTTATAATGGAAACTGCTCTTAACAGTACAGCAACCTAGTGGTCTTTTAGGAAATGGGCACCCGTAGACAGAGTGAGTTGCTGGCAAAGAACAAACGTAGGGACTGTGAAGATTTCCGATAAATATTGCACAAAATTAGATAAACTTGAAAGTCATTACACCTTTTAAATTAATCATTTCATTTCAATGAGTTTTAGAAAAATCTCTAACCATTTCAATCAGCCTTGCATACAAATTCCCCTTTAACATCGGAAAAGGGAACACATGTGTTACACAAATATACTAGTCTTACATAAAGCTTGTGATAGGCCGCTAATATTTGAAGAAGTGGTTCCCAACAATATGTTCTCACTCAGCTTCCCGTAAGCCTTCTACCACATGTACAGCAGTAATGACTGTGGGACAAATTTAGCTCCCTCAAAATTAAAAGAGTTAAACTAATATAACACCAGCTGAGGATCTGGCCCTACCCATTGTTTTCCCATTTTAAAACAAACACTTGTGTAAGCACTACCAAGGACAAAGACAACACTGTTTCAAAAAGAAATAGAATAGGTTCATTTGCTGACCTTGTTTACACTCTGTTCCTGTACTGTGAATATTGATACTGCAGTATGGCACATTTTTAACTTCCATAATTTGAAACGGCCAGGGATACCAGGGGCTGTCCTCTCCTAGAAAAACGTTCCACGGAGAAAATTTGGTGCAATTTGATTAATTCCAAAGGCAAAAATTTGCTCCTTACATGTGAATAAGGGTTTACTGCACAGAACTGGGTATTATAAACTCCTGAATTCTAAACCTGATCCTGACCCTGAGGTCCATGAACCACTCTGGCTCAGTTTCCTCACTTGTGAATTTTAGGTAGTCTGCCTCTCTAATTCTGAGACGTAATATGACAATTTCTGCATAAGTGCTTTGAATATTCAAAGCACAGGTGCCAAGTATTATGACAATGATGATGATGCATTTTTATTAACCCTAGCAGTAAGAATCCTTTCTGGTTTGGAAGAGTTTGAATTACCTGAAGAAAGAGGATAATCTCTGTGTTGGGCAGGGAAAACACCCCAACCCTCTTTCCAATTTGAGAGTGCAATTTTAACAAGGCACTCCCGGAGTCCTCACACAAGCCCTCTAGCACATCACTGACTAGAATTATTTTTTGGAGTCTGATGCCATTTATTCAGAACATAACATCTGGCTAACAAAGTGTGCACTTTCTAGAACGCATCTGTAAATGTGTGTTCTGTAAAAGCCGTTATTAGTCCTATTACAATTGCAAACCACACTTATAAAAGCAAAGACTCCTAATTTCTATTTCACTTCTCACTAATCAAAGTAAGATAAGACCTTAACAAATGCATCTGGTTTTGAGAACAAATTGTAATCCATTGGGAGCGGGATACTCATGACAAGTTGGTGTCTGACTGCATTTCATCCTCACTGTTTACAATTTGTCCCAGACACGCTTAGATCTACAAATTCTCCATTCTCCTAGCAACTGAATGCAGAGGAAAGGTATGCTTTTACTATACACTATTGCTAGGACACAAGTTCATGTACGGAGTCTTGCTCTTGGTTTGTGCTAGGAGAATTGAAGTAGTGTTTATACTTGAATACTAGGTATCCCCCTTTTCAGCATGTGTTGGAATACTGGAGAATTTGTAGTATGAGGATATTTTTTGCTTTTTTATCATCAAGTGACTAAGTTTATGGCTTTCAGCTGAATGCATGTAAGGTATTTTTTGTGAATACTGCACTCAATAAAATAAATCTTTGTGGAGTATGGCAGATGCCCGTAAAATTGGTCATTTTAAAGTGATCTGTGGTGATGATGAGCCAAATATCGTGATTTTTAAAATAACAGATTTTACAGACAAATATATCAGATGCTTTAGCATAAATAAATGCTGCACCACAGACCAATTAATATACTGCATAGCAGTTAGCAGCTCGAGGAAATCTTCTGTCCATGACATTAGGGAAAATTCTCTGCTTATACTGTTCTTTTAAAACTTTTAAAGATATAAAGAGCAAGAGCTGAGCTGCAATTTAATTACTGTTTCTGCTGCTTAACAATGGATAGAGACAATACAGATAGCTGTGATCCCCCCCACCCCATCCCTAAATTACCATTTGTATACATTTCAACATCCGAATAGAAGCAATTGGCAAGGGGGAAAGGAAGGTACAACCTGGATATCAGCTAAAAGAAAGTTTATTTTACTTATAAACTACTCAGGAATCTATATGTATTTTGTGGCAGGTATGATAGGAACATGATGATGATGATGATGATGATGATAGGATGAATGTAATACAAAACACAAGCTTAGGGTCTGCCCCTGTTCCCTCCGAAGTATGAGTTTTGCCATAGATGCAGCTGAAACAAAATCAGCACATGAAGGGGTTTAAACCAAATCCTCTCATTTTTAACATGTTAAATGTTTTCATTTAATTTCTGGGTCTGCAATATTTGAGTTCATTAGACGAAAACCTGTTTAAATTAGCTATCCTGTCTAGTAACCAAGTTTAAAAAACTTGTAGCAAATGTACTCATTTCATATACTGTAGATATAATTTGGAAACTGTGATTAGGAGTTCCTTCCATTTATTTATTTCTCCATTTTTTTTTCTATTTGCTATTTTCTTTGGATGGTTTCACATATTTGTTTTAACTACAATATATTTGGGACTATTATATATATGCCTGTCTGTGTGTATATGTACACACTATATTTATATTTGTATTTGCATTTATATCTTTTGTCTATTTCTACAGGTATATATAAAATTCTTAAACATAATATTATAAAACCCAATAATAACCCACATTTAAGTAAGACCTGTGTGGATTCCACTGTGTTTAAGAGCTATTTCCTAATACAACCTGGGGTTTATGATACCCATCAATTTAGCATGTCTAGACGTCTAGAGCAGCTGGAGACCATTTTTTATATATATACAGTAGGCACAATTCTACTACCGTGGCTCATGCTGAGCAGGACCTTACTATGAGATTCCAGTGCAAGTAGAGGTGGCAGCTTAAGGCCTGGTATGAGGGTGATATGTCATTAGTGTGGGCGTCATAGCCATTGTTTGATATTTATTTCCGGTTCATATTTCCCATGGTTTCTAACTGCCTTTCTCCCTTCCCCCCTCCATCACCATTTAAAGAATAAACAGCCATTTTTCAGCTTCTAAGAAGAGGTAAGAACCAGGCAATTATGTTAAATTAATTTGGTGTAAATCTCTTTCTACAAGGATGGAGATACAAAGTCTGTCACGTTCAATTTTTTTTTCTCATACACCTTTGACTCTTCATGCTGGTGTTTCATTAACAGCGAGAGAGTGGCGATTCCACTAATAATTTTGAACAAAGTTTCTCTTACAGTGAGCAAAGATTATATAAAGATGGTAACGTCACTTTGTTCTGTAGATTTCAGACTGAAATCTAGTTGTGAACCACTGTTGAACCCCAGAAAAGAAAGAAAAAGAACCAGCAACCTCCTTTACTATCAGTACTTCCTAACAATATTAGCAGGTGGCATATATCCAAAATCAAATGAATTTAAAACTACTTTGGGACCCAATCCTCAGTTCAATGGGACCACTTGCATAAATAAGACTATTTAAGGGTTGCAGGACTAATCCACTGATGTAAATATACAGATTATAAAAGATTTACTGTATCTGGATACTATGATAATACAAAGAAATAATAATAATATCTGGCCGTCATTTCATATCACTGGTTTTCTTTTGCTTAAAAAGAAATAATTATCTGCCCACACATGTCGTTTTAACCATATGTTTTTTCTAGCTATTTTACTGGTGGCATTTTAAATCTTCCACAACAGCAAAATCTGGAGTACTGTATTGCTGACAATGGCCAGGACACCAGAATAAGGTGAAAGAAACACTACAGTGAGCAGTTGTGGAATAGCTTTCCTGTAGGGCAAGTTTCCTCCTAATCCATCCAGCTCTAGTAAGTGGCTGGATTATGCTTTGAAGAACAAGGATTTATAGCTCCTATTTAAAAACCAAATCCTATTAATTCATCAATTCTGGCCTGATTCTGCATTCACTTAAGTCAATGGCAAACTTTTCACTGATATCAATTTTGCAGGATCAAGCCCAGTATCCATATATACAGGATTTAAAAAAATTAAGATCTTGAAGTAAAAAATATCTGGAGCCAATGAGTTCCACAGGTTCATTATGTGTTATATAAAATATATATTTCCTTTTATCAATTTTAAATGTGTTGTCTTTCAGTTTCAGTGTTGTATTATAAGGATAGGCAAAGAGGACTACCTGATTTACCTTCCCTACGACCATTCATTAATTGTATACCTTTGCCATTGCCCCTCTTAAGTTTCCTCTCTTCAGATGAAAGACTTTCCACATCACTAATTCTTTGTGTTACACATCTCTAGATCCCTCTACTTCTGTGATATCTTTTTAAGACCAGATGACCAGAACTGAACACAGCGTTCCAGCTGAGGGCGTTCCATTCATATATATAATGGCGCTGTAATATTTTCATTGTTATTTTCCATCCTGTTCGGTTTTTTCCCCTAACATTCTGTTTGCCTTTCTCACCACTGCCGCACAGTCAGGACAAGTTTTCATTAAGCTGTTCACAATGATGTCCAGTTCTTAGCTTTGAGTGGCTATGGTTAATTCAGAGCCCAGAAATACATCTACATACTTCAAATAAATAAAAAGAAAAGGAGTACTTGTGGCACCTTAGAGATGCCACAAGTACTCCTTTTCTTTTTGCGAATACAGACTAACACGGCTGCTACTCTGAAACCTTTCAAATAAATAGTAAATGCTTTCTCTCGTTGCATGTTAAAAAGGAAAAAATACACCTTTTAAAGAAGAAATATTAAGAAAACTTAACAATGAGCCACCAGATCACTTGTACACTAAAGGTACCACATTTTGTTACTTTATGAATTACCAAGGCTTAGTCACTATTAGGAGTCATAAGCTGCTTCCATGAGTTAACAAAGTGCTCTTTTGTTACGTTCACAATTACAACATGCTTTTGCAAACTCTGCTAGGTTGTCTGAATTTTAAACAATGCAGCCAACAGGGAAAGAAGATTAGATAGGGAAGAAATGTAAGCACTTTATTTACTATTGGAGCTTATGTAATTTACAGGGAAATCAGGCTGTGATACTAAAAAAAATGTCAAGTCTATCATGGACCCTTTTAGACTGATGTATCTGCTGATGCATATCAGCTTTATTGTCTCGATAACTAATAGTTTACAAAGGAAAAACTGTAAACTGCCTGGAAGGTTGTCGAGATAGTTGGCTCTAAATGTAGGAATCAATTTAGGTTCATTACTACTCACAAAACCTATAGCATATTGGCCAGGAGGGTTTCCAAGTAGTTCAATTAGTGAATATTAGATACTCTAATGTTTCACTTTTTCTTTTACTATCACATACAGACATAAATGGAAGTAAAGCTAATAAAACTGTTTGTACAGACCTTTAGTGGCTTTGATATTTCATTAGGCAATTTCAACTGACCTTTAATTTTTAGTGCAGTGTTTCCCATTTGTATCAGTAGAACTTCAGAAAGGGCTGTCGTAAATGTTTTAAAAACTGCATTAATCTCGCTTAATAATCTGGAATTTGTGAGCCTGGGTGTGTAGAACCGTGTGGGAAAATTTACCTGCTCAACTCACAAAGAGAAATGACAGATGTTAAGTGACATACAGTCATTTTCTGCATTGTGATGCTTTGTGGGTGTCTTTAAGAGATTTTGAACGGCCATAATAGGAAGCAAAAAAACCTAAATTAATTTCTAATTGTTTGAAAAAATGAAGATAGCTATTTATAAGGAGTGCACAGGTACAGTGTGAATATATTATTGATTTATATGCTAGTACTTTTTCTCCTTTACATAAACATGTGAAGGTTAATCCAAAATATTTTGCTCTCTCTGGTAAGGTAAAATGCTCAATTTTATTGACCCCTCACTTACATGCAGTTGCTAGGAAGAGGCAATTATGCTGTAACCAAATCCTCCGCTATTTAGATATCAATGCATGAATCCCATATTTTTATTCTAAATTTAAGTTCAGCCATCGTAGCTAATGCCCTTGATGCAATCTCCAATTGCTGTCATTACACGGATCACTAGAAATTGGAGGTAATAGTTAAAAGAAAAAAGGTTGAAAATTAGATGGATAAAGGCTTAATCAATTTAATTTTATCATCAAATCCAGGCCCTTCCTCTTGAGCTGTCAGGGTATGAGATAAGCAGAGCGCATCTTGAAACACGACACAATCCTGTTGTAGAGAAGGAGTTGTGTCCCTGAACCAAGATGAAACACGCTTATTTATTACTTTGGCATTGCTGGGTGATGAAGACTCAAGCTGACTTCTTCTTTCCATCCTCAGCACAGTCTTGTTATTTCATTATTTTTTTCTGGAATTTCATTGCATCATAATCCTGTCTCTCTCACCATCCGCTGCACTTACTGTGTTTATTTTGCCAACTTTTATTTCTTGCCCTTCAATATCAATAGCGAGCTCAGCTCTCTCTCGCTCTCTCTATTGCAGCATTTCACTTTGCGTTTATATCTGATTCACTCCATTTTCCTACGATTAAGTTTAACTAATGGCTTTGAAGAAATCACACTCAAACAATGAGTAAATTTCATTGCTGTCGTGTATTGGAAAATAATGAAGCAGTGGTACATTCCAACCCACCAACTTCACGTTAAGATTCCAAATGTTGATTTCCACCAAGATGAGGAAGGCTTATGAAAGTTTGGCCTTTTACAGCATGATTAACATGTTACAACTCTGTTTTATTTTAGTCCCTTTTTAAGCATTTTCATCTGAAAACAAACTTTCTTTTTAAAGTTCTTGCCCTTCCCTTCCTATTTCTACACAGAATTTGTTCAAGGCTCTGAAGTGAATTTTACCAGTAATCTGTTTATAACCTATTATGTTTCAAACTCATACACATATGAATTTGCAAGGTGTTTTTTGTTGTTTTGCAAAGGGACACAAGCCACTAAATGTTAACATGGATAAATGTTAACATGGATTTATCCAAATTATTAAGCATATTTCTCTAAAGTCAGATCACACCATAGACATAGATTAAAAGAACAAAATTAATACTGCTACAGACCTGCCATTAAGTAATTTACAGAAAATTAGCATGCTGATATTCTGGCAAATATCTGTCTTTATTTTACATCTGCCCTTTGAGAAATTATGATATTTACTTACCATTAAGAGTTAAAATTGTTATTTTCTGAATGATAGTGCAACTATTCCTAACCATAATTGCTTACAAATAGCTATGAATATCAGAATATTTTAGCCTTCCAATACACTTTCTGCAAGTAGTGTAAAACTAAATTAAATTTCTATGTAAATATGCTTGTAATGTGATACACACTGCATGGACATTTGTTTATACCATTAATACTAGGGTCTTAACTAAGCCCTGAGACTCATTCACTATAAACATAATACAGGGAATAATAATAATAATAATAACTGAACTATATCTTTGAACATTGAAACCATACAGTACATGGCGGTTACACTCCCCGCTGCCTGATTTACATATACAGAAATAGTGCCTGTCCCTGTGAGAGTATGTCCCTTTCACTATATTTATCCTAAATAAATGCAGAAATTTAACTTTTGTAGAATGCAATTTGTTTCCCTCAGATGTAACTGCCTCTGAGGTAACGTAACTCCTAAAGCATAGTGCCAGAATCAATTATACACTGATACACAGAGACATGGCATTAAAATTCACATCGAGCAGTGTAAGAAAATAAACAAAAACCTCGAAAGTAAAATCAGAAGGAGATAAAGAATGGCATCAAATAGAGAGCAATACTTGCTTCTACTCCAAAGCATGCCTAAGTGTTTTATAAAGTAGTACAACTTTCTAACCTGATACATAAACACATCAAATATGTACTATATAGCTGGTATAATGAATTTATTTCTATAAATGATCTGTTTGTAAACTCACTTGTGTGTCTTTAGATATATTTCATTTTCTCACACTGATTTCTACTAAATTAAAATTGAACACTGAGGTGAGTGTCTCTGTGTGCACTTGTGTACACACACACACATTATATATAACACAAATATACATGCACGCACACACACACATGCACACAGCCACCCGACCCCCTGTTTATTTTCTTCAATAACACCTGACAAAAGTGTACTTGCTGTAGGTAGTAAAACACACACTGGAAAATAGTTAAATGCATAAACCTTTGGTATAATCCTTTAAAAATGGTTTTCTCAATTGATTAAAATAGATTACATTGTGCGCAGTATCTGAAAAACAGTAGGACCCATATTCATTCATGTAAAAGATGTGTTCCTTTTTTATTGTTGAGTGCTCAATATATCTGATGCACTGAACAACACCTTTGTATCAGCAATTAACTGGTCTTAGTAAAAAAAAAATCATACAATCAGTATGAAAACTGGTGTGCCCTAAAAAACAGATCCAACAGGTTTAATACTGGGTTTTTCTTAAGTTGTCATCATATATTCATGAACGTATGAATTTTTGTGAGTGGGCACTATGAGCCTATGGGCAGGGAAATTAGAATGATAACACAATTCACATGCTAACCAGTTAAAATATTCAGAAACTGGTTACAAATGTCCATATTTCAAGGAATCAGAAATTAGCTCCTGAAAGTTGTCTATCTACTATTGGACAAATGTATCAATTCCTTTCAGGAATTCTACCAAATTCCAGTTGTGCATTCTGCAAATAGTTACCGTTTAGCAACTTTGCTGTTTGAAGAAGATGCCTAACTTCCATATTATTTCAGCAAAACACAGTTTATAGGAAACGGCACCTTATTAAAGATCTTCACTTTTTCTGATTGTTTGAGAAACAAAACTAACAAGTGTAATTAGCCTTTGAATCTTTCTTCTATAGTTAAATGAATTATTGATTCATTTCTGTACCCAAGTTTAAGATAACAGTCTGTGGCCAAATTTTAACGTCCTGATAACTAGGTTTGCTAAAGCACATATAACTTATTACAAAGTCAGTAGAGCTAGGTTTAGGTAAAAACAGAGAGCCTTAGAAACTGACAGATTTAATCCACATTAATTGTGGGGTGGACTTTTCTCTTGCTTAGTACTTTAGATAATATTTCTTTTGTGACACAGCATAAAGCACAACTGTAGAAGACCCTTTGGTATGAGCTATTAGAAAATATTGAAGATTTGTTGAAATAAGTCAAAGTTATATGCAGGCTGCTGCTTTTCTATTTCAAGTATCCGTTCACGTACACGTTTGATTGTTTTACTTACTTTTAGGGCACTATTTGTTACTAAAATTTTGAACAAAAAGATGGAGTTTCTGGTAAATATATAATAGTGACAATCCAATTTTGCAGAGTCCCCCTTTTAGCATTCGGCTAGTTATTGCAAGTCGCCACAGAAAGCCTGTTTTGAAGCCTTTCTAGAAAGTTATCAGACAAGCACGCCCAATGGATTTTGTGTGAGGCAATAATTAAAAGACACATGAATAATTGACATTTAGGGCTTCCAAACTGTCTGGTTAATTTCCAGAATCTGAAGAAGAAATAATGTACTCAAAGGCTTTAAAAGAACAGCTTGAGCTGACGAGCTAGCTGACAGAAACTTATCTTAGGCCTCTGAAGCAATGACAATTACAGACTAGGTGGAATTCACAGCTCTGGTAAACCCTTTTGTATTAGCATCTTTATAGTCTTAACAAATTGCAGCTGGGCATTTCTGACATTCTGCTTATTAAATCAATTTTATTTTACTTTCAAGTACTTACAATATCTTACAATAACCCTAACTTTAACTGTTCAGGCATAGCACCAGGAATGTGACAGTAGTGTCTTACTCCCTCTCTGTGAGAAAGCAAGATTGTCTTGGGAAGAGCTTTTATCTAAGGCATACTCACAGTCTGCAATGACATTCAGTAGCTTCACTTTTTTTTGGATTAAAGTAATTACTAATCTAGCATTTCTATAATGCAGGTTTGGTTAGAGAAGTGGATCAGAATTAATGCATTTACTAACTTTACTACAGCAAGCTTAGGCAAATATTAATAACAGGGCAAAAATAACAGTCTGTAAGTAGCAACCTGTCAGAAAACTGCTTTTCTCCCCACACTGATTTCCAGCTTGTTTCATTACCAACAAGATGGTGTATCCTCTATCCTTTTTTACATACTAAATTTCTGCTTCATAAGCCATGTGCAAGTGAGACTTATTAGGCAGTTCGTAATTGTCATAGGAGAAATACTCAGATAAATAAGAACTGGTCCCATATTATTGCAAAGCCAGCGTCAGTGGTATGAGCAACTCTGAATCTGAAGGTGATTTGTATTTGGGGAAAAAAAAACCTGCAAAAGTCTTGCTTCCTTTTATTTCCTTTTTTAATTCCTAGGACTGCTCGATGTATTATTTCATTAGGAATCATGTGATAACATTACCTCTGACAGGGTCAAAGGAAGCACACTAGCCGTGGATTGTTGAGTTGTGCGGCAGAAACTGGATAATTAAACTGCTTCCATCCACTACAAAGAAAGACAGAAACAAAACACTTCCCTTTTCCTTCAACAAAATAACAATCCCTACCCTTTTTCAGGCATCCCCTTACTTCCAGCAATTGCAAGGCTCTCTTTGTTACAGCCTACATGAAATTGTGGGGTATTTTGCAACCCCTGTACCCAGTGTTCTGTGTAGACAGCATCCTGGAGGCTACAAAAAAGTGCATATATCCAAAATAAATAGACAACATAAGCAGCAGCAGCCCAGAGAGAGTATGTGAGAGAGAACAAGGAAGAGAGAGAATGAAAGAAAAGAAAGGTAGAGGGAAAGCAAACCTTACCTTTCCTCTTTGATCTCCTTCTCCTCCTCCTTTTGGACTTGCATTTTAGTTGAGTACTTGGACCTCCAGAAGCTCTGTTGTTCCCCAGAACTGATGTCATAACTGTAGTTCAGTAAACAAGAATGTAGAGGTCTTTTCTTTCTTGTATATTTTCACCTCTGGTTCTTGCTGCTTGATAGATCTGTGGATAAGGTTCACTTTTTAGTACTGCATGGTGTTTAATTCTAATTATTCTCTGTCACTTGGCATCAGCTGGGTTAAGTGTCTCTGATCTTCTGAGCTGACATGCTTAACTGCTTGTTGTGAGAACTGTGGAAAGGTATAGACTGAAGCTGCTCAAGAGCCTGGTAGCTCTCACTCAGGCTGCCTTCCTTTATCAGGGCTGTAAATGCACGGCTTCTACTTTTTGCACCTCTGCTAGTTGTTTGGCACCAGCCACTTTGAAGCCAATCATGCAGGGAGCTTGTCTATTTGCTGCTGCAAAGTCTAATTAGATCCAATCACAACTGTCTCCTGGCTCTGACATCAGCACCACCAGCCCTCTCCATCCCCTGTCAGCTTGCAAACTCAGCTCCCATTTGGGCTGACGGATA
Source organism: Natator depressus (assembly GCF_965152275.1). Classification (NCBI taxonomy): domain Eukaryota; kingdom Metazoa; phylum Chordata; order Testudines; family Cheloniidae; genus Natator; species Natator depressus. The sequence goes on along the minus strand of NC_134235.1, from coordinate 240,711,922 downwards.
TGCCTAGGACCTGATAGAAAGGAAGGGAGAACTGCACTGTAGGGAATAAAAACATACTGCCAGTTTATCTGGGAAAAGCCTAAGGGGCAGCTTACAGGAAGGGATGCTACAAAAGGGATTGCAAGGCTTTTTTTTTTTTTTTTTGCTGTAGACCATATGAACACAGAATATTATGCTTCCCGACACACAGAAATGCTGGGACTATTTCCCCTAACCAAATAGTTTTTAACTAGTTCATTTGTTGCACTGATGATTGCTTCGAGGGGAAGAATCTGGGTTACTGTTGAAGAAACACTCTACCCCCAAATCTTATTCAAGATTCCCATTGCATGTCTAGTTATTTAAAGGCACATTTGTTTGCTAAATTCATAATGAAGGGCAAATAGCTCTTTTTGCCCTTCCTTGTGAGTGTAGCAAATGAATGAGTGTGCCAGGGCGCAGTCTGATTTCAAAACGGACATATTACACTCTGCGGCGCTCCGTTTAGGAAACCAGGCAACGAAGGTAACTGGTACAGAGGGGCTTATATGGAGGAAGATGGCAACGGCATTCCTCAGAAAAGCTTAACCACAAAACATTACATATTTCTCAAGAAAATAAAAGGTTACACAGCAGGTCGATCGCCCATTTAAGTGACAGGGATCTTTTTCTTCAGGGCATTTCTCCTCTTAGTTATCAGGTGATTAAAGAATATGAAGCTGCACCCTAGATTGCTAACACAGAAGAAAATAATATTAGAGAAAAAGTTATGCTAAATAATTAATGTCCTCAGTGGCTGCTCCATTTGCAGTAAGCCATAGGAGTACAGTAAAGCTCTGCTTATTGGAACCTCTTTAATCTCAAACTCCCTCTTATCTGCATCTAGGTTACACCCCAGGCTGTGCAGCACTTAGGCTGTAATACTCCCTGTTATTCAGACCCCTGTATATTCAAATGTTTTATGCCCCTGAAACTTTTTGGTTAGACAGGGTTGAACTCTACGTAGATTTTTTTATATTAAATATATAAAATGACATAAAATCATACTAAGGTTTTGATTTAAACCTTTAATAAAATCAAGTACATTCCGTGTAAAGGTCTTAATTTGACCCACATGTGCCTAGGCAATGTGACAATCCCTCTATCCGATCTTTCAAAAGCAGATCTTGTAAGGCTGGGCATGCCTGGCTGCTACTGCTTCCCGCAGCCCCCATTGGCCTGGAGCGGCGAACCGCAGCCAGTGGGAGCTGCGATCTGCTGAACCTGCAAACAAACCTGTCCGGCCCGCCGGGGGCCTTTCCCTGAACAAGTGGTGGACCGGCTTTGAGAACCACTGTTTTAGAGCACTGAAGAAATCACATCCCTGTGTAGACAAATAGAAATTAGAAGTCAATTGCCTTCCATATTTAAATGCTGTACGTGCGCAATATGGGTTATGAGCTTTAAAAGAAAAGCACATCCTAATTAAAAACAAAAAGAGTACTCTTGGACAGTCATCTATTTATAAGATTTAATTCAAATAATTATTTTAAGGTTCTAAAGTGTTTTACACAATTTTATTCTACTTCTAACTGGAGTGTTGACAGACTATGGGAATGGTTGTCTTTGTGGTATTGCCAGTCCCCAGGGAAGGCATTCTACCAACCCAACCCTAAAAAGGTGACAGTCTGGCTCATTCTCAGAAAGCTGTCACCTGTGAACTGCTACCCAGTATCTCATCTTTCAGTCCTGGGCAAAGTTATCAAGAAAGCACCAGCAAGCCAACTTGAGCAACATCTGAGCTCTGCAATGACATAGTTCCCTCCCAGGCAACTCCAGGAATGATCATAGAACAAAGACAGCTCTGGTTATACTAGTAGATGGATGACCTCCTTATGGCCATGGATGGAAGTGAAAATTAATCAGTCAACCAGCTGCCTTTGACACCATCATTATAGGGTGTTGCACAACTTGCTGGAATTCACAGAATTCCTTAAATGCATACGTTCATTCCTCTCATGTTATCGTGGATGACGTCAGCTCCTCATCCAGCTAAACTCAATCTTGTCTCCACACTTCTATCTAACTTCTATGTGAAACCTATAAGTGAAACTGTGAGGTCACATGGACCAGGGCAATTACACATAGCTCTCTCTCTCTCTCTCTCTCTCATCCCAGACAGACAATATCCCATTGGATGAAAGTGAAGTAACTTGGGCTCGACCCAGGAAAAACACAGGCAATATTAGTGCAAAAAAGAGAATGTAGTAAATACAATGTCTCTCCACTGCAGTCTCATGCCCATGCATGGTCAATGCAGTATGCAGCCTTGGGGTTCTGTTGAAATCATTCCTGTTCCTGGACACCCAAATAATGGTAATTACCAGTAATACCAGATTCCATTGTCTAACAAGGAGACTTTGTCTTTTCTTCTCAGATGAGGGCCCAACTACAGTGATCCTTTTGTTCATTACCTGTCGGTTGGACTTCTTCTGACTGCATTATCTGGAGCTAAAGCCAAAGCTCTCAAGAAGCTGCAGTCTGTCTACCACACCTCAGCCTGCCTCCTGTGAAAAACAAAACCCACACATGACACAGAGGCACTGCAACCTGCACATACTGAAGTAGATTGAAGGATTTGTTTCAAGATGCCAGTCCTCATATATAATGCTCTTTCACGGTCAGCTCTATGTTATCTGAAGGACAGCCACTGCTTTTGTGACCCATCTCTATAGCTGACTGCAGCCAGTACAACACATGATTGTCAGAGCTTAGCCTCAAATTCTTATAAGACATTCCCTCAGCACAGGGAATGACCCACCAACAGTGATCGCAACAAACCGAAGCCTCACTACAGTCTAGATGTGGTGCAACTCACCTCTTCACACAGGGTCTCCCAAACTAAAAGAACTGAAGAAAAGACCAAGTAGTTTATTTGCCAGTAGGCAGCAACCAATAGCTAAAATATAAGAGACAGATTTTGGCTGCATCTTAGCAGAACTTTGTGTGCACCTGAATTGTGTGACCACCATGCCTCACAAATCCTGGGGACAGTGGCCAAGTGAGCCCCTTCTTCTCCCCTCGCATGTTTACACAGGCTGCCCCCACCCAGGCCCTGCTGCTGGGGACAGGAGCCGTGTGAGCTGGAGCACCCCCCGGGTATGCTCAACCCCTGTACCCGGCAGCCAAGCCCGGGCAAGGAGCAGGCCCCCACTGTCTCCTAGCCAGGCGCTCTCAGGCAAAAGTGGCTCTGTCCTGCTCCCCGCCTGGCTGCCAGGGAGAGCGGCCGAACGTGGCGGGGGAGAAGCGCAGGGAGAGAAGGACAGAGCCCCTCTCCTTCCCTGCCTTTGACAAACCAATCTTGGGGGCATTTGACCCTTCATGCCTCCCGCCCCCATATTGCCTCTGCTGGTTAGAAATCTTGTGTTAATTTTTTGATGATTTTTTTGAAAATATGGAAATATTTGTGAGGAAAAAAATCTGATTTTGTCTAAGCTATGTGGTTATTGAAATTTGAAAAAGCTTTTGGTTTTTGAACACAACCCAGAAAAATTCTGTACCCTCTACTATGGACCCTTATAATACTGTATGGGGCAAGTGCTTCCACTGGCTGGGGCTTCCTCTCATGGCAAAACTCACATGGTGGGGATTCCTGGACACTCAGGATGGCAAACTCTGCAGTGTCTCCACTGGGTGTTTCCCTCCGTGAAGAAGAGTCTGAAAGAATGGCAGAGGAAGCAGGGGCATGACCTCCAAAACCTGCAGACGCTAGAATCTGCACAGAAATGAAGTCCTACTTCTGTACTATGGTGCACCTCAGCTTCCCCTCCCTCTCTTACGAGCTGTGTGGAGTGGATATTAATATTTGGTTGCTGAGTTTAGAGTGGGGGTGTTGGTGGCTTGTGATATACAGGAGAGCAGACTAGATGATCTGTTGGTCCTTTCTGGCCTTACACTTCATGACTGACTATGACTCCTGTGTCTAAACTCCAGCTCCGATGTGGGGGTGCAGACGTAACATCAACAAGACCCCAGTTGGTGGCGCGCAGGATTGAACCTGGGACTCTGCAGCTTAGTGCATGAGCCTCTACTGCATGAACTAAAAAGCCATCTGCCTGTTAGCTAAGCCTGCAGAGCAGACTCATTTTATCTCTCTCTCTACCACAAGAAGGGACAGAACACCATACCCAGAAGGTGTGTGGGTTACACAGACACAAAGTGAGAGTTAATGAATTCTACTTCCTTCCTTCTACAGGGATCTCTGTGTGGCTCTGAGGGCAGCAGGCTGCAGAGAGTGACAACTTCCCAATGTGTCCTCTTCAGAGGTAGAGAAGGGCTTCTGAGGACTCCTCTCCCTCTCTTTCATGCTCCCCATCCCCTCCTATTTCTGCCTGCTTTTGCTCCTTTGTGCCCATGAAGGTGAAAAGAAGAATCAGGACCTTAGAAACTGGGAGATAAAAGACGCTCGAGGGCACTTAAACATGCATTAAACATTTAAAAATGCAATCCTAAGGCTCTGCAGGTGAGACTCCAGAGCCTTCTGCTGAAAAATGCCTGCTCTAATCCACTCTTGCCCTACTTACAAGCATCTGAAAAGCCTGTCAGTGTGACTATTTGCAGTGAAAGCCACTGTAGCTTTGGGGCCAGACATCAAGGAGTGGGTGGGAAGAAAGAGGAGTGAGGATCCACATTTAATGTTTACAGGTTGTCGTCAGTCTGTAGGTAAGTGTTTCCATGCAAACAAGTCACCATGTTATGCTGATTTGCACATTTAAATATCATTAAGAAATCAGAGCTACGCTGGATTCGCATGGGTGGAGGTTGCATTAAAAAGGATTTGGACCCTTCACTAACTGAAGGGAATAGAACTCAGGGTATAGCCACAGCTGCTGCTGGCTGGGGGAGCAAGAATAGACTAGTTTTAACTCCCACAATAAGCTCCCCCCTCCTTCTTAGGCTTGTGAATGTCTTCTTTGCTGGGTTTTCTTAAAGGCCCATGGCTTATACAAAAACAGGTTCCTCTCAGTATATAGCATGCAAGGGAGCAAGATGAGTCAGATCTCCCTGATGAGAGATCCAGTTTTCAAGACCATAGTCTCTTTAATGAGGAAAGCACCTAGATCCCAAAGGTTACAAATCATCATGAATAGTAACTGCAGTTATGGCTTACACAAATGCCAATCTGAACAGTAAAAGAGACCACGAAACAACAGCCACAGCTAGGGATGGGCTCTACTCTTTCTAGGCATTTATACAGAGATCCTCACCCTAGCACCCCAACAGCTCTGAATCTGTGGGTAACTAAGTTGCTACTAAAGATCAGTTTCAACGCTGCTAGTACTTCTTATCTTTATAACGTGCTAAACTAAAGCTCTGTGCTCAAACCCTCCTGAATTTTGGGACATTTGAAATCTTGTTCTGGATCCAAATTTTACTGTCTTAGCCAGTCTCTAGCCTGAGAAGCTTAAGCTGTGTAAAGGCCTATTTTAATAGTCATCATCATCACGCTGGCTAATAAGGAGGCCTGAGTTCAGTGGTACAATGCTGAACTAGGAGATATGGGATCCATTCTGAGCTCTGCCATAAACTTGCTATGTGACCTTACAAATCACTTTACCTCTGTGCCTCAGTTTCCCTATATGCAAAAGGGGGATAGCGATACTTATATTAATTTGTAACGGGACTTGAGAGTGACCAATGAAAAGTAGCATGTAACAGCTAAGAATCTTGAAATAAATGAATTCATTTTTATCTTTCTAAATCCTCCAAATTCATCATGTGCTGGAAATGTTCACCTCAGGCAAGGTATCTATATTGCACAGTATGGGCATTCAGAAATTTCATAAAAAGAGAGAGCTCCCTACCAGTGGACCTAAAGTAGAATGAATCTCTGTTAAGCCTCTGACATGCAGCCAGGTATTTATAATTGTATCCAGCAGAGGGCAGTGGAACATGTAAAAGCTATTTGCAGTGGTGTTATAGTCAAGCTGGTCCCAGGATATTAGAGAGACGAGTGTGGTGAGGTAATATATTTTATTGGACCAACTTCTGTTTTCAAGCTACACAGAGACCTGCAGAGCTCTGTGTAGCTTGAAAGCTTGACTCTTTCACCAGCAGAAGTTGGTCAAATAAAAGACATTACTTCACCCACCTTGTTTCTCTAATGTAAATACTAGCCAGTTCATTGAAATGGTTAACAGTGAGATGAAGGATGGTTTTGTGGTTTATGTCTAAAACTGATGGGGTCAGGTGTCCTGGGTTGTAATCCCATCTCCACCACAGACAATTTGTGGGCAACTCTCTTCGGCTCAATTTTGGAAAACATGAAGTGTCCACTCATGTTAGCCACCTCAACTTTTGGATGCTCATTTTGAGAAAACTGGGGCACCTAAAATTACTGAAAAACATTTGAAAATATGAGTCTTAATTTCTCTAATTTTCAGCTTCCTTATCAGTGAAATAGGGATGTTAATATTAGCCTACCACATGGGGACATGAAAGTGCCATTTAAATGTGATAATGTGATAATATGATAATGAAAGTGCCATTTAAGTGTAAAATATTTTATTTTTCCTAATATCTTTGCTTTGGAAATCTTATAAACATTAGACTAGGAATAATCCTCCCCCAAGCAGTTTTTCTACTATATGAATTAAAACCAGTCTTGCAAAGTTGGTAGAAAAGTATTTTACCATCTACAAAACTAAATGCTGTTAGCACAGATTATAATGGCAAACCATTTCTTTTGAACCACAGAGATATTTTGTATAAAAATCATGCAATACATTATCTATTTTGCAGAGATAATGTAGTACTGTACAATAGTAATCATAGAAATGTAGTGCCAAATTGTAGTCATGTGATGTTTTAGGTTTGCAGTATTTATTATAGTAAGGATATCCCTCTCCAAAGTTTAAGTCTGCAGACATGAGCATGGCATATGTTCAGTATCAAACATGATTTGTTCAGACATCCTGCACCTGTCACTATTCTTCAATCCATATTTGTTTTAACTTTGTTAGTGACTGATATTTAAGTAGAATATGATTGAAGTATATTAAACTGCAATAGCATCATCCGAGACTCCCTGGCAGATTCATGCTATGGTAATGATGTTCTATTACTTAATAAAAATGTACCATTATGATCTGCCCACTTATTTTAAAAACTATTTAAAAACAAGAATTTTGGCAACATGCTGCAATAATAAAACATTCAGATAGAGCTCGTATATGAGCCATCACAAAATCATGAGCAGAAATGTGTATGCAAGAGAGTACACACATCCAAAGTATACATGCAAATAATATGATGTGTCTGTATGCAGGTGCTATTCACCATTTGTCCATCTATACGATACAATGGCAATTTTATAAAGTGATTAAGGCCCTGATCCTGCAATGAGTTCCCCATGAGCAGAATCCATTTTCAGTGAGGCTCCATGAGGCATAAGTGTTGGTCTGTGTCAAGCTCACCGCAGGATAAGTCTAGAATCAGGAGCAAAGGACACTAAAGGAGATTTAGTGCTACTTAGTAAACAATTTCAGTGTATTATATTTCCCTATGTGATAACCTAGGAAAGTTATCCTGTAACTCTTAAATGGCTATGTCATTTTGGTGTAAATTTCCTATAAGAAAGTTTGTCTCTTGATTGCCAAGCTGGACTATTGTGTCTGTTTTCTGTTCACACTTGGATTGTTTAGAATCAGACACTGTGGGTTAATCTGGACTGGTTTCATTTGACTGACGGCATCTCATGTAAATATCTCTACTGTGTTTTAATAATGAACTACTGTAGGCTTGTTCTAAAGTTAAAGACAAAACTGATGACACTCATATTTGCCCACAGATTATTTAACAAAACACCAATACCACCATCACCATCTGCCTTATTTATTCTTTTATTTTAATTTATAAAAATGACAACAGAATTTATTCAACCCACATAATCATCCCATCTAAGGAAAAATTCATAATAATGATAGTTAATAGTGAATGACATGAGCCTCATGTTGTACCCTGAACGCCAAAGACTACATCTCTGACAGAGCTGAGAAGGAATCGTGTTCCAGAACCAAGATCCCACCAATGAAAATGCCTTCCCACAAGCTCTTAGATGTTCATTTTGAAAACTGTCAGGGTCCCAGCTGAGCACAGGTGCTCTCTGTGGTAACTCAAAAGAGAGAGGCAATGTCTCAAGCAAAAAGAGCACAAAACATGACAAGCTTTATAAATCAAAGCCAACAACTTGCACTGATTCTAGAAGTAAATAGAGAACCAATGCCATCTTTGGGTCCTCCTGCCCACACCAACAAGCAGATGCATTCTGCAACTCCTGTAGCTTCTGAGTGGTCTTCAGTGGTAGGCCCATGTAAAGTAGACTGCAGAAATCCTTATCCGGTGGCCACAAAGGCTTGGATAACTAAAGGAAGGCCCTCAACTTGGTTTCAATCCCCAGTTCTGCCACAGACTTCCTGAATGACTTTGGGCAAGTAGTTTAAATCTCTGTGTTCCAGTTCCCCATCTATACACTAGGGATAGTAATACTTCCTTTGTCTCTTCTCTATTTAGACTATACACTTTTCAGGGCCATGGCTGTCTCTTTCTGTGTATGTATACAGCACCTACCACAATGGAGCCTTAATCTTGCTTGGTGTTTCTAGGTACTACTGTAATAGAAATAAACAAACGTTCGACATAAGTGACTGCAATCACCTCACCAGATGCAGATTTCAGCCACTAACACCACTGAGAATGCAGGAGAAACTGGGGATCAAAAGTAGATTTCCTAAACTGTCAAGCTCTTGAAAAGCACGCTGACATACCCCCTCAAAAATGTGGGCAAACACAAGTCATTCAACACTCTTTAGATATTTCTTTTACTCCCTACCACATCAGTGTCACCTGAATTTTCTTTGGCCTGAACTTTATCTAATTTGCTCTCATCCAAATCTGATCTCAGGGAAGCATCAGGAAACCAAATACACTGCACCATCTGTGTCTGTAGAAAAAGAGACCTAGAGCTGCTTGTCATATGTATACTTATGCTGTTGCATCCCAAATCACCATGCTATCTCCCCCAGAGGCATGTTGAACAGGAGGGATAACAGAATTCCTGCATAAGAGAATACTCAGGGCAGATGACCTATTGCTCAGTAACACCCTTTGGGAGCTTACAAGAGCTAAATCCTTCCAGAGCAATTCCATTCACCCCAACCAGGATCCTCAAGCAGGTCAACAAAATCCCAGCAGTATCAAAGGCTGACGATGGGTCTAAAATAATAAAACAGGACACTTATCTTCTGTGCATGGATAAAAGCAGATAATCAAGTAACAAGACTAATCCATCTCCACGTCATACCTGCTCCAAAAGCCAGAGTGAGAGGGAACAAATCACCTGAAAATTCCAGGTGACTTCGAAGACACTTCCCCCAAACCTGATCAATCACCTTAGCCAGAGCTCAGTAATTAGACTGAAGCCTTATATTTTATTTTAAAGCATCATAAATAACATTATTCAATGGAGAATCCTGGTCTCTATTTCCAGAGGAGAAGGGGAATGTGGGAAGGCCCCACACATGGCTAGTGAATGCACTACAATGGCTTGCTGGTACATAGAGGCCCGTGTCCATCTCCTAGGCTAAAGTAGAAGGCTGCAGGTTACCTTGGGCTGAGGATTCTTTTCCCCAGCACCTTTATCCAAACTTTTTTTACTTGAACTTTGTTCACTGAATCAGCATTCAGCCTGTAACAAAGTCTACATGTCAAACCAGTGATAAATCACAGTTTTACATTGAGATAATGACAACCAGCTACCAAAGCACAAGTATCAGAAAGAAGCTTAGTGAAGCTGACACCATTTATTTTAAAATAATTAACTTTTCTTTACATGCTGCCTACTTTCAATAGAGACAGGCCTGATCCAAATCTCCGGGGATGAACTCTTCCCAGGTTGGCAGCAAGGGAAGGTTTGAATCTGAATTTTTTCTCAGGCATATCTCTAATTTTTCAGAGTCTCTTAAACTCAGTTATATTTAGTCTTATTACAGACAAAGTGCTCTGACATCAGGTACCACTAAATGCTTCCATCACCCTCCAAAAATTGTCCTTTTGAGTTTCTCTTCTTTTTTTTTTTTTTTTTTTTTGAGGTTGTTAGAACTCCCAACTCAAAGCGAGACAAAAAGAGGCGTGAACCTAAATTAATGGAAACAATAAAAAAGCTTCCCACAACCCCCTAAAACCAAAAATCTTTCAGTTCAACATGACTCTAGTTATTTTACCTTTGTACTGAATCAATTTCATTAGTATCATCTTTCTTAAATGCCTAGGATTCCAGGCTAAACACTTTCAGGAAAAATAAATTCTACATCAATGCTTGACTTAATTTTCTTCAATTTTTCAGCAAGGAGATGGATTAGGATCATACCTAAAGGCGCCTTATTTCAAATCTGAAAATGTATTTTATGTCTTCCTGTTGACAACCAGAGGCACTGGGTAGGAAAAAAATAGCAGAACAAAGGGCTCCCTAGAAATATTTCATGTTTGCTGACTTACTACATCATCACTTATGACATTGAATTATTAGTTTCAGCAAACAATGAAATAGCACAGGAAAGCTCTTCTTCTCTTTCAACTTCACCATTGTTCTTGGATTTAAATAATTCACATAAAAACTTTCAGGTAAAACCTACAAATATTGAAAAGACGTAATTGTGGACAGCATTTACATTACTCGATGCATCCTTAATCACATTGTGATAGAAAGGTTATGAAAATCTCTTGGCTTCCTTGAGACTGGAAGGGAATTTGGATGGAAAATATGTCTCTTTCTGAGGGCCTGATTCAAAGCCTAGTCAGGCCCTCAGTAGTTCCTAGCAATATTTTTTCCTGTATTTTTTTTATCTGCCTGTGTTGCTCTGTTCATATACACAAGGTGAAGTTCTAGCTCCACTGAAGTCAACAGGAGCTTTGCCATTGACCAGTGGGGCAAAGATTTCCCCAGCACATGCACATTCATCAAATGTTACTCATTACCAAGGTGGATTTTTTGAACTTTTTTATTTTTAAAACTTTGCCTGCCACAGTTCAGGAAGCGATGTTTAGTATCAGCTACATGGGACCTCAAATATACAGGGCAACCAGCTAGCCCATGTTTAGCCTGCTGGCATTATACAATACAACTGTCATAACTGACCCCTCATCATAAACCTTTATATTCTACTACTTGCATGGGCTTATTCGATTCCTTTGACCTTGACCTCAGCTGTAAATTGTTAAAGCAGCCCAGTGCTGTTGTATAATGCAGGAACAGTGAAAGGCAAGTGTCCAGGTTCAGTATTTTATGACTTTCATGACCTTCTGAATGGGAATAGAAGCATAACACTTTACCAATATATTTGTGCAGAAATTTAGAAGTAATGGCTTACTATAATCCACTATGCTCCACTATATAATTTACTACTATCATTCACATTTAACATAGACTATTTTTTGCTAATTTTTGAAATGCGAGTCCTTAATATACTACTTTTAAAAAAAGTATAATTAGTTGAAGCTCCACTGGATTATATTTGTTTCCATTGCCCTTTTTGAGAATTAAACGAATCCTGTTTTAAGGGTTAATATTTTTAGGTCTTTGTACCTGATCTTGTTCCCATTAAAGATGATGGCAAGATCTCAGTTTGAGCAGGATCGGGCCTTTTTTCCCTGCAAGCACTCATGTTCTCAACCATTGATGTCATATCCCCAGAGCTCTGTGTGACAGCATGAAGAAAAAGCAGAAAACAAAACACAGATGGAATTAATGGTTCAGTGTGTTAATCAATGTAATAAATTGTAAGGAAGGGATGGCGACATGTCAGGAATATATCTGTGCTGTTCAAAACAAGCCAGACTATTAGGATGAATTTATTTGATTGTAATCTCATATGTTAAAATTTACCAGGCTCACCATAATCTTTCTCCCTCGCTTTCTGTTCTTACTAGAACCACTGAAAGATTTAAACATTTTACTGGTTAGTAATAAGCATTGATTCAATGTCCCTTGCAAAACGGTGCATGATTTTACTCCATCACAGATAATTTCAGGAACATTTCACTGCAAGCTTTTATCAGCACTCCATCCTTGTAGAGATGATTTGAAAAGGTTTGTGTAGTTGTCTACCCTGTCTATTGCCTGCCTGGCAGTTTGGTGAGGATTTTGTTATCCAGCTGAGTGAGACACATCAGATTCCTTCTAGTCCTTCTGGAATCTAAATCTCACAAAACACTCATTGAAATATATGGTGCAAGAGGGAGAAGGCAAGTGAATCGCTAGCCTTTAAAACAGCTCTCAGCCTGTTTATGTACCTCCTAATACACTTGTAATTCATGTGTCATAGTGGTTTGTTAATGCAATCTTTTCAATAGTGCTTTTGGCATATATCTTCATTTGCTTACCATGTATAGACCCGATCCTCTTTCCATTTGAAGACAACAGGAGTTTTGACACTCTTTTTAATATGAGCAGCTTCAGAAATATTGTCTTGTAGGCTACTAGTGAAATACCTGCAATTCTACCAGTGTGGACACACATTATGCCGTGTATTACAGATTCAGAACAAGCATCACACCTGAGACATGCAATAGTATCTTAATCACGCGTTCACCTAGGGATAGTCAGCACTTTAGTTGGCTGTAGTATGGGAGACCCTCAGATTCAAAATCAAACTTGTGTCCTTGTTCTGTTGTACTTGCACTTTGATTATGGTGGGGAAATACACAAGATAATGCAATACTGGCTGAGATTTGCCAAAGATTGTTTTTTCTTTACATTCCCTGTGCCTCTGTCTCTCCTGAAACCCCTAAGTTATTGCACACAATAGTGGTGTATATGACTCCAAATAAATGACACACACATTTGAATATTGAATTCCTTGGAGATACACTGGCGGCAATCACAACTGCCTGAATGCACCCAGTACTTCAGGAATTGTCTTTTTGTTCTGTGCATGTACAATGCCTCGCACAATGGGGACCTGATACCTGATGGAGTTCTTTAGGTGCTACTGAAATACAAACAACTAATAACAGCAGTTCAATACCTGGGCATCTTTTCTCTTTGTAACCATATAATATGCATTTAATTCTTTATCCAGACTATTTGAATAAGTTAGTCACATTATTGCTGATGGCAGATAGGAAGGTTACAAACCACATGCTTGATAACTGTCCTTTCTGACCTTTCATGGCCTTAAGCAACCTCACAATTAATATACCACATAGCAAGAAGAGAATGACACCTTGACATTTAGCAGGAGCAAGGAGCAGCCTGGATTTTGACAAATGTTGGCATACTTGCTGCTGGTGCTGCTTAAAGTCACATTGGTTTCCACCGGACATTTTGTTGTGCCTTAGAGGTACCTGGTAGAAAGCTGCAGACTCATTTGAAGGGATATCAGTTTTTCTGAAGACAGTCCCAAGTGATCCATGTAAATTGCAGTTTGAGTGCAATCAATAGATGTGACAAGCAGCTGATGTTGGCAACTGGGGACATAATGAAGGTGTGACTGTGTAAACGGCTAACAGATAACAATGCTATAGGAAATTATAGGGCAGTGCTGTATTGAATAAGTGCGGTGCAAAATGAGCTGCAGCTCTCAGGTCATGCTTTCCCGCTGCTGAAGTGTCTCTTGCTCTTGTCCTTTGTAATTGTAAGTGGCAGCAGTGCCTTGCTGAATACCAGGAGGGCATGTATTCAACCCTCATTTGTTCTGCATTACAATGCAATTCTCGCTGTTAACAGCTGATCTATAGAGTCAGTGACCACCTCCCAAGTGGACAAGATACCAAGGAAAATACCAACACTCTGTTTTGTTAAGAATTGAGAAGGCTATCATTTAAACAACACCTAACATCTGGACCAGTCCTGTAAACGTAGCAGTAAAAACTCAATGTTTTGTTAAAATCTTTTGTGTTTTCTCCCTACCCAAATATGTAGGCTGTAGGGACCTTAACATGGTTTTTCTTTCAGAAAACAAAAGGATCAAAGATAATAAGCTCTCCACAAGCTCACAGGAGATATGTTAGCATTATTTAGTATTTATAATATATGGTTATCCAACAAATATGAATATATGTGGCTGTTTGCTACATACAGTTTTAATACCTTAAAATCCCCTTAAAATTCATGGGGAGAAAGTATCCATTGATTTTTAATTTCATTTTGAAATACAGTGGTCTGAGGCACCTTTCTGTAATTTTGTTCTGACATTTGAATCAAGCGTCAGCAGTTATTTTCAAAAACCTCAGGTCTTTGAGTCTTTTTTGTTCTGAGTACCACTTATAGCTTTACAGATTAAATGTAACATTTGAACCTGATCAAAGTGGAGGAGGTAACTTAAAGCATTCTGTGAACTTAGTTGATATTTCATTATCAGAGATCAATACTTTCTGCCATTTTTTCCCACCCTTCAAAATGTCAGGTGTTCCTTTTTATAGTTTTCTTCATGCATCTTAGCCATAAGAATGTATATTTGTCTCATTTATTTAAAATATACATTAAATGGGTCATGTTCTCAATTTCTTTACTAGTGAGCTGTAGGTGTAGATCAGTAGTTATTTTCTAACTTAGTTTTCAATCATTTACAGTAGTTTTATATTCTCTTCATTAAAAAAAAAATCCAAAATACAATTTGTTTTCTTACAAATAGTTCTAGCTACCAATTTAAATTAATTCAAGAAAAGTAAATTCAGGCTGTTCATTCCTTTCTTTTGTAGAAAGCATAACCTCTTTTCTTCTTTGGCCTGGTTGACCCACAGATTCAGCAGAACCAGGACAGATGCATTGTAGAAGGTTATAGGATTTGAGAAGCTTGCCCAGTGATATGGTACAAAGCTCCACAAAGCTTGCTTTGGACAAGGTCGCAGGATTGTTTTTGTTTAAGTCAGGACTGGATCTCTTTCTAAAACGTATGCTATAGCTCTAACAGAAATGATGGGCTTGATGCAGAAATTATTGAGTAAGGTTCTTTGGCCTATGTGATGCAGGAGGTCAAACTAGTTGATCGTTATGGTACCTTCTGCCCTTAAAATCCATGCATCTATTTTTTGGAGATGTGGCATGGGAGAAATGGATCAGGGCTGCGGAATCAACAAACACACAAATCTACTAGTCATTCCTCCTACAGAGGACTGCAGCGATGTGGGAGAATGACAACCACAAGACTGCAGTAAAGGCTGTTGAGCAGCTTTCTTATTGCTCCATAGCTGAGTGGGGAAAAGGATTTTAGAGCACAGCCTGGTTACCCGGAATACATAATGGGTATAGGATCCGGCCCTATGAAAACAAAATAGTGCTCTGGTTACAATAAAATAGAACGTTCCCCAAAATTAATCCCAGGCTTCCATTATCATTTCTGTGCATTGTTGCACTTCCCAGTTTCAGTCAGGACTGCTAACTGAAGTGCCAAAATAGCATAAAGAAAGATGGTATCATAGTCTAGCTGTCTAAATCAGAAACAGGAAAGACTAGACATCTCTCAGAAAAGCCGGTCTTGTCCAATCTCCAGTTCAGCTTTGCAGGCCCAAGAAGTGCAGATTGTCTGGATAAATGGCTGAATATCTGAGGGCTTTCCTGAATAAAACCCAAAGTCTAAACCTTTTTATAGTTCATCTATCATTAAACTGTATACACTTACCTCTGTTGGTTAATACCTTTTCTGTTTCAGGCTTTTCAAAGGGGTATCCTTTTGTGCGTGTGCATATTTGCATGTGACAAATCTGTGTGCACACTTTTCTAGCATAAATACTAGTACACATATTTGTTATGTACACATGGATGATCAAAATTTACATGTTTCAGAGTAGCAGCCGTGTTAGTCTGTATTCGCAAAAAGAATAGGAGTACTCCTTTTCTTTTTGCAAAATTTACATGTGTTAGACCAAGAGCGCACATGCAGGAGTTCCTGTGCTTGTAAAGTTTTGTGCACACAATGGGAGGTTGCTTTTTGATACCAAGCACAGACCATGGAAAAAAAGGTTTCCCTTTCATAGATTTCAAGGCCAAAAGAGACCATTGTGATCATCTAGTCTGACCTCCTGCATAATACAAGCCATAGTACCTCCTCAAAATAGAGAAGATATTCGTAGAAATAGGAACTATTTGTAGAACAAAATAAGTGTACCTAATCAGGGATCAGCAACTTTTGGCCCGTGGCTTACCCTGGTGGGCCACGGGCCAAAGGTTGCTGATCCCTGACCTAAATTGTATAAATGCCTCCAAACACACCAATGCAGTGTAAGCAGAGTCAGGATGAGCTCCACCCTGACATCTGGTGGTGAGTTGTGGCAAGTTGTGGAAAAGAACTTCAGGGGCTGATCTCATTTGCATAGGCACACCCACCCCGCCTAGAATGAGCCCATAGCTGCCCAAATGGTCACTTTGGCTGCTGTGGGATCCCCAGTTTCTCTGTTATTGGGGCAGGAAGAATAAATTGTTATTATCCTGATTATGTGAATCAAGGACAGTGGAACTGTACTTGGCCTTTTGTTATGATGGAGGGACTCGCCATCAACTAAGTAGCACTCACTAGGCAAGGTACATGGGTTCCAAAACTCAGTGAATAGAGAGAGGTTGGGGAATAGGTATTAATACTTGGTGGTATGGGCTCCCTGGTGAGGGCCTTACATGCTAATTGCACTTCCTTCTCTCTCTACTGTAGAATATCAGAGCTAATTTTGATTCCATTAGCTATCTAGTTATGGGCTGCTGAGTGAATTCACTTTGGGCCGATGGTGTACCAGCACTGAGGCTCCCCTACTACAAGCTGAAATCACTGAGTGTTGTGTTAAGTAGTGGGGGAGCCTGAAGACATATTGTGGAGCAGTTTGCAGGACAGCTGGAGTGGCTCATGGGATGGTGAGCAGAAGAGAGTGGCTCTTGGAGCAGAGCAGTTTGCGGGAGCAGCTCATGGGGGAGGCTGGCAGAACGAAGCCCCATGGAGAGGTGGGGCAATTGGCTTTGGACCATGTAAGGTGCCCCTTAACACCCCCTTCTCCCCCCATCTCCACCCAGGTTGGGAAGTAAAACTCTGCAGATAAACTTTTGAACTCTGGTGCTGCACTGACCAGGGACAGAGACTTTTGGGTTGTTGGACTTTTGGGACTTTGGGTTGCTGGACTCAAGAACCAAATGGAAAGGACATGCCCCAATTTGCTTGGGGTGGGTTTTTTGCTCATGGGTTGTGTTATGAATCCTGTTGGTGGTGTTTCCCCCACATAATGCCACATTGTTTCTCTCTGTTATTAAAAGGCTTTTGTTACACTCAGACTCTGTGTTTGCGAGAGGGGAAGTATTGCCTCTTAGAGGCGCCCAGTGGGGGTGGTATATATTTGTCCCAGGTCACTGGGTGGGGGCTCGAGCCGGTTTTGCATTGTGTTATTGGAATGGAACCCCTAGATACTGAACCCGGCCCTTGTTGCTGCCAACTCTGATGGGCAGAAGGGTTACAGCAGCAAAGATGAAAAATTATGGGGGTTCACATATAACAAATAAAAGAAATGAACTATCCAAAATTGTAATTTCCAGCTGCCCATTCAATTGAAAATGAAAATAGTTATTTTGGTTTTTGCATAATTTTCTTGAAACTTATTGCAAAAAAGGACAGGTTATATCTTTTGTTGACTACTAACCCCTCTCCCATGCCTTAAGTGGCACCAAATGTTCATTAATAATGCTACCCCTTTTCAGTCTGAGTGCTTAGCCAATATTTGTGGTCTTGTGGTGGTTTCCATTAGGAGGAGAAACTGAGGATTGAGTCAGGAATTTCTGTGTGTACATTCTATGTAAATAAATAGAATTACATCAAAGTCCTGTTGCCCTGAATGTTGCAGGATTCAAACAACAGGACATCATTTCTGTGCTCACAGTTCCAAACCTCTTTCCAGCCAGCTCTCTACCCCAAAATCCCTCTCTCTTCGTTTTTTCTCATGATCACCCTGCAGGTGCTTCTCTTGATGTCTTCCTGGCTTTCTTGATGCCTGCTTTCTGCTTGTTCTCTAGCTGCTTCTGCTCACAGACAAACACCTTTCCAACAAATAATATCCAGCCTCCTATGTTTGTGTTCAGTCCCCAGGGAAACCCCTCTGTTCACATAGCTCAGCTTCTGACTGGCCTTGCATGTGGTCCATCATTTCATTTATCTTGCTCTAAAAAGGAGCTGACCACTTCTTCCATTTATCTTGAATGAAGGGTGGCTGTGACACCAACCAACTTCAACAAGATTTCACCCAACCTTCAGTGTAACAGTATTGTGCATTCACATTCCCCAGATCTTCAACAGGGCAAGGTCCAAGAAACAAAATAAAAACATATGATCAAAAAAGAATAGACTAAAAGGTTGGTTTCTATGATACTGAAATTATAACATCCCAGACATGTTATTACTTTTAACACCCCATCCTGCAAGGTGAAATGTTCCTCTTGCCTGATGCTAACTGCTCTCAAGTCCCACTACCCTTGATATGAGCTGAGGGTGCTTGTCACGCGGTAGGACTAGGCCTACATATACAAGAAAATACAGTGCGTAGATCATGTATTACAGTTTATTGTATTACTAAGGGCTTGTTGTCAATAGGCATTAAACACATGAATACAAGACCAGAATCATTCAGTAAGAAACTTGAGTAGTTGCCATAACAACTGCTACTTCACATCTGGCCTGATCCAAAGCTCTTTTAAGGCAAAGTACCCATAACAGATATTCTTCTACTTAGGCTGATTTCTATATTAGGCATGTTTACCATTTAATGAAGACTTGATCCAAAACCCCATGAAAATCTGAGTCTTTCCACTGACTTCAATGGGTATTAGAATATGGGAAACCTTCCCCATTTAGGAATCAAACTATACTCCTTGTTGTTTTTATTATTATTATTATTTATTATTTGTCCTACCATAGTGCCTAAGAGCTCCAGTCATGCGCAAGGACCCAACTGATCTCGGTGCTGTGAAAACACAGAAAAAGAAGATGGTCTGTGCGCCAAACAGCTTACAAACTAAATGTAAGACAAGAGATAACAGGTAGATACAACAGACAGGGGAGCACAAGGAAACAATGAGACACTACTGGTCAGCAGACAGTGGTCTCAGCACACCAGTGCCAAGCTGTTGTGAAGTTTTCTGTAGGCACCACAGTACAGGAGAGTTTTATGGGAGATAATGAGGTAGCTTTGTGGATGTTTACAGGGAGCTCCTAAGCATAAGGGGCAGCAAGAACAAAACACAAAGGCACTCATTTGAAAGTTTAACAAGTGGGTGTCGGAGACTGGTATCAACATAAAATGGAAAATATGTTTATGAAGACTTGAAATAAAAATAGTTTAAAGAGCAGCATTTTGTTTCAGTGATTGAGCTAAAAAAAACAACAACAAATTTACTTGAGGGGTCGCCCCCAAAATTTAATAAATAAAAGCAAGCAAGATAATAGACTCTACCTCAACTAATTCATTTCCAGCAAAAAGGTTTTGATAGCAAGCACTATTTAAAAAAAAATATGTTCACCAGAGCTTCTTTTTCTTAGGTAATGTGGCTGACGATACTTCTCATTATGAAGCCCCTTGAGACTTGAAAAGAAACAACCTTCTGAAACCTGCAGAGGAAAAACTGGGATCTTCAGAAAACTCTGAATCCCTTCCATCAACACTATTATCCAATACAGTTCCCACTGCCTACAAAAAAATCATCTTACATTTTTCTTTACCCAGATGTTGGTAAGGGCTTCCTATAGTACTGCACCACTTCCCATGAGATTCTGTGCCCTTATACCTACGATTAGAAGCTAGTTCTGTATATAATCCACAGAGTTGTCATCCCCAGTATTAAATTAATCATGAATCAGCCCCGGTCCCTATAACGTTAGATTGGTTTAAAAATAATGAGATTTAAAACAAGACCACACATTTTGCATTCTTTTTACTTACTTTCTGATTTTTGAACCTTTATGGTACCCCTGGATCATGTTTCCCAGCTGTTCTCCACAACCATGAATTTACTTTTATACCTGTATTATTATTGGTGAGGCTAGAGCACTGCCTGTTATTCAGGTTGTCTGACACTTCCCTTTATAAACTTCTGTATACCTTTGCCAAACTGTAATCATTTGGGCCGAGGTTTCCATGCCTCTAGCTGAATTATTTTGGAAAATTTCCCCCCACCACCCCCACTTGCTATTTCCCAAGCCGCACAGAGGAGGAAGTCATCTGATTTGAATGAAAAGGGAGCAAAAGGTAGACAAGGGAGGAGGGAAGAGGAGTAGATTGGAACAAGGAGTCTGGTGAGACTGGGACTAGAAACTTGAGAGGGTGGGAGGCATGAGTGGGACTGATTGGGCAGGGAGGCTGTAACTGGGAGCAGATGAGAGAAAAGGGAAGTGGGCTTCCAGTCAGGTGGCTGGGGAAGCACTGAGATTGGGTGAGATGGGCGGTGGGGGGGATTGGGACTGGTTGCACAAGGAGACTGGGACTAGGAGTAAGTGGGGGGAATGGAGGAGGAGGAGAGACAAATCTGAAAAGGAGCCATGGAGCAGGCAAAAAGACTGGGACAAGGGGCCTGGGAGGGTGTGTATGTGGGGGAGACTGAAACTGAATGAGGAGCCTGCAGAGAAAGACTGTAAGCCAGTGGAGGGAAGAGGAGAGACAGATCAGGTGAGGAGCTGGGTGAGGGGGAAAGGGACTTGCTGGGCAATAAGACTGAGACCTGGTGTGGGGAAGAGAGAGAATGGAAGTCTGGAGTGATTGGTACTTGGACAACAAGCTCAGAGGGGGAGACAAGGACTGGTGGGGCAAGGAGACTGGGATGAGAAGCCTGAGAAGTGGAGACTGGGCCTGGGTACGCAAGGAGAATGGGCTCTCTGAGGAAGAGATAGGAGTGTGCGTCCCTGTGGCGGGGTCTTATTGGAAACCCTGGAGGTGGGTGGGCGCCCTGTGGCGGGGTGACCACCCCGCCATGCCTCGAAGGGCTTAAAACAGCCCTGGGAGAAGGCGGAGAGGGAAAAAGCTTGGCTGTGTGGGAAAACAGCCACAGCTGTAGCCTGTGTAATTAGGGCCCAGCTGGCCCTTATAAGAGGGTAGTGGGCCAGAAGGAGATGGACACTCTCTCTAGCTATATGGAGAAAGGAGGACCTGGCTGCATGGGAAGCTAAGTAGGGTACCTAAGGTAGAGCAGTGCTGGGGAAGGGTGGGGGAGCTCCAGCCCCAGGCTGCAGGCCGAGGTAAAGGCACACAAAAGGGTACCAAGGCTGTAGAGGAGCAGCCCAGATCTAGACAGAGGCAGATGATCCAACCCCCACTTGCTGATGATGAGTGGTACAGACTGCAGTCTGCCCCAGGGAGCGGGGGCTAGATGATGACTGACAGTAGCCACTGAGGCAAGGGAGGGATTGGGGGTTCCCCTGGGAGGGGAGACCCAGACTGAGGGGGTACTGCCAGGAGGCAGAACCCTAATCTAGAAGTGCACTGGGGTCCAGGAGGGGCATGGGGCCAGCGGCAGGTGAGACACTGACCGGCAGAGGGCGCTCCTGGCTGAAAAGAGCTAATTCCCTGGACAACCAGCAGGAGGCGCCACAGCAGTGAGTTGTCGCCCCACCACAGTCCCCACCATGCTTATGTGGTTTTCTTTCCCTGTCTGATTATGTGCTTGCTTTATCCTGATCACAAGCTGACAGTGAATCTATACGAGTCCTTCCTTTTTTTCTTCATGCATTACTCATATAAGACCTGCAACAAACTCCTTTATTGTCTGTATACGTCAAAGTTTTGTTAATCATACCACAAATTGGGAAGAAGAATTGTCACTTTTCTTTAAAAAAATTAAACTTTTGACATTCAAATAGTGTCTTTACCAATGTAGTTTGAGAAATACTGTCGTCTAGTTTCAGTCTGTTAAAAGCATGCTTTAGTGTAAAAATTGGTTTTGTTTCTATCTCCAGAAAAGCGTGGCCAACATTGATTCTATTTAACATTTTATCACTTGAACTGGAGAAGAGATATTACCTCTTTGAGTACCAGCCAAAGGTCATGTAGCTAATGCTAACCTCTGTCAAATGTAACACATTGTATAGGAAGGATTGACCATTATTGTTCTACTGTATTTTGCAAGACACCAGGGGTCATAGCAGTGGAATTGTTATGTTGCAGGAGAGCAATAATTCAAGGCTTGTTTGCTTGTGCTGGGTAAAGCTGCTAAGGTCAAATGTAGTTATTGTGTTAGGATATGGCCCAAAATTATAAGGATTTTGTGAACTGGTTTACAGTTTGCTTGGTTTTTTTGGTGGGCATGTATTCCAAACAAAACAGGACTAATCTGAGAATTTCCTATGATGCCCTGTTTCTACTTGCTGGAGGATAACAAATCAGCCTTTTCTCTCCGAGATTCAGATTCTATTCAAGCTATAACTAGCCTACGGGAAGGGGGTAAAAACTGCTTGTCCGCTCTCTCTCGCACACAAGCAAGGGTGAAATGAATTGAGCAAACACAGACAAGACATCTTTGTTTCTGTTGCCTTCTAATGTTTTGATTTTTTTTTTTTAATAAAGGAAATAAAAATATTCATGCCTGATACACTGGCTTTGTGATGTGGGATCACGTCTCTAATGGCTGCCCTCCCATAGTCTGCTAATTGCCAATCCTGATCCCACTGAAGTAAATAGGAGTTATGGCAAGCCTTCACTAAGAGCAGGATGGGAACCCAGCAGGGCCTAGAAATAAGGCATGAAGACGATCTATTAGCTCAGTCATTCAGTCTCTCTGCCAGCGCAGGATTGTTTTCTACTGTAAAATACCAGAATTTTTGTCAGTCTAGTTTTAATGTCCCAAATAATTGGCTTTCCACCATTTTCCTTATTCCATAGCCTGATACATTCCACTGTGAAGAAAATTTTCCCTTACATTCAGCATAAATATTCCATGTTATATTTCATTCGGCCTCACTTCTAGTAATACCTACGTGTATTGTTCCCCCCACCACAAAGGCCCTGAGTGACTTGCTCAAAGTCACTCAGGAATTACGTCAGAACTGTAACTAAAACCCTGAACTTTTGACACTCAGTCCTGTGCTGTAAGCTTCCTCTTGTACTGTGTGATGCCTCTTCATATGCTACCCGAAATAGCACTAGCCTTTTTTTTTTTTTTTTTTTTTTTACTGCCACATCAGACTGTAAGCCCATGACTACACCATCACCTCTAGTTTCCGTCTCTTGTGCATCATCCCCTCTAGTTTCTTTCAGCAATCCTGTTTTCCAAGTGCGTTCTTACCTGTTAGTATATGGTGTTTTTAGTGCTAAATAAAGCATATTGCAATTATGTATTGGGATAATTTGAAATACACAGTAGGAGAGTAATAGAATTTTCCATCATTTAAAGTCCGTAAGTCAAGACTAAATATCTCTTTTAAAGGATATGCTATAACTCAAATAGATGTTATGGGCTCGATGCAGAAATTTCTGTGTGAAGGTCTTTGGCCTGTGTTATGGAGAGGCCACATTACATTATCATAGTGGTCCCGTCTTGTCTTAAAATTTATAAGTCAATCAATAAGGATTAAAATGTAGATTGCAAATTCATGGATCAGAGACTGTCTCTTCTGCTACGTTTATAAAACAACTAGCACAGTTGGGTCCCAATCTTTTGGGGATCTGTAGGTGCTATTGTGATAGAAAATATAATAAAGCCCTGCTGCCTGCATCTGTTCAATAATTCAGATAACATGAGCTGGTTTAGGTTGATAGACCAAGAAAAAAAATCTCTGCCTACTATGAAAATAAACAAAAGAAGAGTAAGGGCACCAGGTAAGGGCATCCCCTTGACAACCGTTCTGAACTGTGTCAGGAGGAGAACATTCTGGAAGAGGAGGCATAGACAGCTTGCAGGAGTAGGGCATCTATAATGAATTTGAAACTTAAGAAGAAAAGCTTCTTGTGTAACGTGGTGAAAGACAGGAGGAATACTCACAAACACAAAAACAAAAATTTCAGGGCAACTCTGTCTTTCACTAAGATTTGAAGGCGCTGAAATTAAAGTACACATGCCTGGGTCAGCTCTTTCGAGTGTGGCTCTTGCTGTTGTTCAATTATCCTATTTCTAGATAGTAGAGGAATGTTGTAAAGAGTCAAAGGTGGCACCTCAACACAAAAGCAGCCTTATTCACCAACAGCTTAAAAATTAAGCATAAGCTTTTGTGAGCTACAGCTCACTTCATTGGATGCATACTGGGGAAAGTACAGAAGATCTTTTTATACACATAAAGCATGAAAAAATACCTCCTCCCACCCCACTCTGTATTTTTTCATGCTTTATGTGTATAAAAAGATCTTCTACACTTTCCACAGTATGCATCCGATGAAGTGAGCTGTAGCTCACGAAAGCTTATGCTCAAATAAATTGGTTAGTCTCTAGGGGTATGTCTACACTACGGAATAAGGTCGAATTTATAGAAGTCGGTTTTTTAGAAATCGGTTTTATATATTCGAGTGTGTGTGTGTCCCCACAGAAGTGCATTAACTCGGCGGAGTGCTTCCACAGTACCGAGGCTAGAGTCGACTTCCGGAGCGTTGCACTGTGGGTAGCTATCCCACAGTTCCCGCAGTCTCCGCTGCCCATTGGAATTCTGGGTTGAGATCCCAATGCCTGATGGGGCTGAAACATTGTCGCGGGTGGTTCTGGGTACATATCGTCAGTCCCCCCTTCCCTCCCTCCGTGAAAGCAAGGGCAGACAATCGTTTCACGCCTTTTTTCCTGAGTTACCTGTGCGGACGCCATACCACCGCAAGCATGGAGCCCGCTCAGGTAACCGTCACCGTATGTCTCCTGGGTGCTGGCAGACGTGGTACGGCATTGCTACACAGTAGCAGCAACCCATTGCCTTGTGGCAGCAGACGGTACAGTACGACTGGTAGCCGTCCTCGTCATGTCCGAGGTGCTCCTGGTCGCCTGTGTGAGGTCGATCAGGAGCGCCTGGGCAGACATGGGCGCAGGGACTAAATTTTTAGTGACTTGACCAGGTCATTCTCTTAAGTCCAGCAGTCAGTCCTATTGAACCGTCTTATGGTGAGCAGGCAGGCAATATGGATTGCTAGCAGTCGTATTGTACCGTCTTCTGCCGAGCAGCCATGAGATGTGGATGGCATGCAGTCCTTCTGCACCGTCTGCTGCCAGCCAAAGATGTAAAAGATAGATGGAGTGGATCAAAACAAGAAATAGACCAGATTTGTTTTGTACTCATTTGCTTTCTCCCCTGTCTAGGGGACTCATTCCTCTAGGTCACACTGCAGTCACTCACAGAGAAGGTGCAGCGAGGTAAATCTAGCCATGTATCAATCGGAGGCCAGGCTAACCTCCTTGTTCCAATAAGAACAATAACTTAGGTGCACCATTTCTTTATTGGAACCCTCCGTGAAGTCCTGCCTGAACTACTCCTTGATGTAAAGCCACCCCCTTTGTTGATTTTAGCTCCCTGAAGCCAACCCTGTAAGCTGTGTCGTCAGTCGCCCCTCCCTCCGTCAGAGCAACGGCAGACAATCATTCTGCGCCTTTTTTCTGTGCGGACGCCATACCAAGGCAAGCATGGAGGCCGCTCAGCTCACTTTGGCAATTAGGAGCACATTAAACACCACACGCATTATCCAGCAGTATATGCAGCACCAGAACCTGGCAAAGCGATACCGGGCGAGGAGGCGACGTCAGCGCGGTCACGTGAGTGATCAGGACATGGACACAGATTTCTCTGAAAGCATGGGCCCTGCCAATGCATGCATCATGGTGCTAATGGGGCAGGTTCATGCTGTGGAACGCCGATTCTGGGCTCGGGAAACAAGCACAGACTGGTGGGACCGCATAGTGCTGCAGGTCTGGGACGATTCCCAGTGGCTGCAAAACTTTCGCATGCATAAGGGCACTTTCATGGAACTTTGTGACTTGCTTTCCCCTGCCCTGAAGCGCATGAATACCAAGATGAGAGCAGCCCTCACAGTTGAGAAGCGAGTGGCGATAGCCCTGTGGAAGCTTGCAACGCCAGACAGCTACCGGTCAGTTGGGAATCAATTTGGAGTGGGCAAATCTACTGTTGGGGCTGCTGTGATGCAAGTAGCCCACGCAATCAAAGATCTGCTGATATCAAGGGTAGTGACCCTGGGAAATGTGCAGGTCATAGTGGATGGCTTTCCTGCAATGGGATTCCCTAACTGTGGTGGGGCCATAGACGGAACCCATATCCCTATCTTGGCACCGGAGCACCAAGCCGGCGAGTACATAAACCGCAAGGGGTACTTTTCAATAGTGCTGCAAGCTCTGGTGGATCACAAGGGACGTTTCACCAACATCAGCGTGGGATGGCCGGGAAAGGTACATGACGCTCGCATCTTCAGGAACTCTGGTCTGTTTCAAAAGCTGCAAGAAGGGACTTTATTCCCAGACCAGAAAATAACTGTTGGTGATGTTGAAATGCCTATATGTATCCTTGGGGACCCAGCCTACCCCTTAATGCCATGGCTCATGAAGCCGTACACAGGCAGCCTGGACAGTAGTCAGGAGCTGTTCAACTACAGGCTGAGCAAGTGCAGAATGGGGGTAGAATGTGCATTTGGACATTTAAAGGCGCGCTGGCGCAGTTTACTGACTCGCTTAGACCTCAGCGAAACCAATATTCCCACTGTTATTACTGCTTGCTGTGTGCTCCACAATATCTGTGAGAGTAAGGGGGAGACGTTTGAGGCAAATCGCCTGGCTGCTGGTTACGCGCAGCCAGACACCAGGGCGGTTAGAAGAGCACAGGAGGGCGCGGTACGCATCAGAGAGGCTTTGAAAACCAGTTTCATGACTGGCCAGGCTACGGTGTGAAAGTTCTGTTTGTTTCTCCTTGATGAAACCCCCCGCCCCTTGGTTCACTCTACTTCCCTGTAAGCTAGCCACCCTCTCCTCCTCCCTTCGATCACCGCTTGCAGAGGCAATAAAGTCATTGTTGCTTCACATTCATGCATTCTTTATTCATTCATCACACAAATAGGGGGATGACTACCAAGGTAGCCCAGGAGGGGTGGTGGAGGAGGGAAGGAAAATGCCACACAGCACTTTAAAAGTTTACAACTTTAAAATTTATTGAATGACAGCCTTCTTTTTTTTGGGGCAATCCTCTGTGGCGGAGTGGCTGGTTGGCCGGTGGCCCCCCCACCGCGTTCTTGGGCGTCTGGGTGTGGAGGCTATGGAACTTGGGGAGGAGGGCGGTTGGTTACACAGGGGCTGTAATGGCAGTCTGTGCTCCAGCTGCCTTTGCTGCAGCTCAACCATACACTGGAGCATACTGGTTTGGTCCTCCAGCAGCCTCAGCATTGAATCCTGCCTCCTCTCATCACACTGCCGCCACATTCGAGCTTCAGCCCTCTCTTCAGCCCGCCACCTCTCCTCCCGGTCCTTTTGTGCTTTCCTGCAGTCTGACATTATTTGCCTCCACGCATTCGTCTATGCTCTGTCAGTGTGGGAGGACAGCATGAGCTCGGAGAACATTTCATCTCGAGTGCGTTTTTTTTTCTTTCTAATCTTCACTAGCCTCTGGGAAGGAGAAGATCCTGTGATCATTGAAACACATGCAGCTGGTGGAGGAAAAAAAAAGGGACGGCGGTATTTAAAAAGACACATTTTATAAAACACTGGCTACACTCTTTCAGGGTAAACCTTGCTGTTAACATTACATACATAGCACATGTGCTCACGTTACAAGGTTGCATTTTGCCTCCCCCCACCGCGTGGCTACCCCCTCAACCCTCCCCCCTCCCTGTGGCTAACAGGGGAACATTTCTGTTCAGCCGCAGGCAAACAGCCCAGCAGGAATGGGCTCCTCTGAGTGTCCCCTGAAGAAAAGCACCCTATTTCAACCAGGTGACCATGGATTATATCTCACTCTCCTGAGGATAACACAGAGAGATAAATAACGGATGTTGTTTGAACGCCAGCAAACATACACTGCAATGCTTTGTTGTACAATGATTCCTGAGTACGTGTTACTGGCCTGGAGTGGTAAAGTGTCCTACCATGAAGGACGCAATAAGTCTGCCCTCCCCAGAAACCTTTTGCAAAGGCTTTGGGAGTATATCCAGGAGAGCCGCGAATGCCAGGGCAAAGTAATCCTTTCACATGCTTGCTTTTAAACCATGTATAGTATTTTAAAAGGTACAGTCACCGGAGGTCCCTTCTCTGCCTGCTGGGTCCAGGAGGCAGCCTTGGGTGGGTTCGGGGGGTACTGGCTCCAGGTCCAGGGTGAGAAACAGTTCCTGGCTGTCGGGAAAACTGGTTTCTCCGCTTGCTTGCTGTGAGCTATCTACAACCTCCTCATCATCATCTTCTTCTTCGTCCCCAAAACCTGCTTCCGTATTGCCTCCATCTCCATTGAAGGAGTCAAACAACACGGCTGGGGTAGTGGTGGCTGAACCCCCTAAAATGGCATGCAGCTCATCATAGAAGCGGCATGTTTGGGGCTCTGACCCGGAGCGGCCGTTCGCCTCTCTGGTTTTCTGGTAGGCTTGCCTCAGCTCCTTCAGTTTCATGCGGCACTGCTTCGAGTCCCTGTTACGGCCTCTGTCCTTCATGCCCTGGGAGATTTTGACAAAGGTTTTGGCATTTCGAAAACTGGAACGGAGTTCTGATAGCACGGATTCCTCTCCCCATACAGCGATCAGATCCCGTACCTCCCGTTCGGTCCATGCTGGAGCTCTTTTGCGATTCTGAGACTCCATCATGGTCACCTCTGCTGATGAGCTCTGCATGGTCACCTGCAGCTTGCCACGCTGGCCAAACAGGAAATGAGATTCAAAAGTTCGCGGTTCTTTTCCTGTCTACCTGGCCAGTGCATCTGAGTTGAGAGTGCTGTCCAGAGCCGTCAAAATGGAGCACTCTGGGATAGCTCCCGGAGGCCAATACCGTCGAATTGTGTCCACAGTACCCCAAATTTGACCCGGCAAGGCCGATTTAAGCGCTAATCCACTTGTCAGGGGTGGAGTAAAGAAATCGATTTTAAGAGCCCTTTAAGTCGAAATAAAGGGTTTCATCGTGTGGACGGGTGCAGGTTTACATCGATTTAATGCTGCTAAATTCGACCTAAAGTCCTAGTGTAGACCAGGGCTAAGGTGCCACAAGTACTCCTTATCTGAATTTGTGTTTACTTATCTAAACTGAACCTTTCCCAGTTTGCCCTGTACTAGTGTGGTATGTACAGACACAGGTCTCAATCCTCTATATACTTGAGACCATATTTAACTTGCTCATATAAGTAGACTCCCGGAACACAAAGAGGATTCAAATGAGAGCAAAATTATGCACATGCTACAGTGTTTGTAGAGTATGGGGCCACAGAAAAGAAAAGAACAGAACAGAAAAGAAAATCTAAACCTAAAAGACATCTGCTCAGAACAATAACCACCAAAACAGTTGTTGAAAAAGTGCAGAGTTACCCATGACAATGAGCTTCTCTGCTATTTTTAAAACAATTTAATTGCTGCATTTTGAGGGAGTATAAAAAGAAAATAATAAAACTTTTGTGGCAAAATGCATTTTCTTTTGTATTCATGCCCAAAATAATGGGTTGCTCTGTGATACCAATAATTTTAAAATGTTAATTTTATTCTGCATCAGTTGCAAGCTAATAAAGTTGGGGAGTGTTTTTGTTAGGTTGTGGGTTTGGGTTTTTTTTTTTTTTTTTTTTTTACAATTGATCATTTAGAAGATATAGCATGACTGTTTATCAATAAGCTAACAGAATGCATAATGTGACATTATTCTGTTAAACACTGACCAACAAATTAATGTTATTAAATATGTACGAATTACAAAGTGACTCATGTTTTTGAACCATGTGTGTCCTTGTCAGGTAAGCTGTCAGCAACTATTTTATCAGATACACTTATTTAAATGGGTGCAATCAAAGCAAAAAAGGAACAACAACAACAAAAAGCCAGTTCATCAAAGCATTGTGAGAACTGGCTAGATAACAAAAATAACAGTAATTACTATTATTAGATATTTTGTACCGTACATGACATAATACCAAATGAAACTGGTGTCAGAAAATCAAAATGCTCTGTGGCTGTTCCTTACCAAAATAAAAACTTCATCAATTGGAACCAGTTTCTACCTTAGAGCCTAGCACAATTCCCAGTATATAAGATGAACATCTTTTCAGAACTATTGTTTGGCAAATTATCACTCTGATTACTCTGCTTATATGTTATGCCCCTTTTCTCCTAAGTGACTGTCTTGTCTACTTTGACTGTAAGCCCTTTAGGGGCAGGGACCACCTATTACTTTATGCTTGCTTAGTGCCTGCCATAATGGGAGCTTGTTCTTGTTTTACCCTGGTATGTTACCACAATAATAACAATAGTGCCTAAGGTCAGACATCAAATTCCATATTTAGGTATCTAAATCAATGATACTAAGTACCTGTAGCTCCCTACTGAAGGACCAGTGGTTTCACCGATGTCTAGGATTTCTCCCAGCATCAGAATCAACTACTCTCTCACTTTATAGATGGGTCCTGTAGTGGAAAAGCTGTGTGGGGAAAACAGAGACAGCAAAGCATAGGCTGCAGAGATGCATGTTCTGCGGATAAACAGTTTCCAGGCTTGTCAATGTGGCACTTAAAATTTTAAAAATCAAGAAG
Source organism: Natator depressus (assembly GCF_965152275.1). Classification (NCBI taxonomy): domain Eukaryota; kingdom Metazoa; phylum Chordata; order Testudines; family Cheloniidae; genus Natator; species Natator depressus. The sequence continues at coordinate 240,681,284 of NC_134235.1, read as the reverse complement.
GAAACTTACTTAAAAGCTGGTATGAAATCCATATTAAATGTGGTCACCAATGATTTTACAGTGCCTAGCACAATGGGGTCCTAGTGCATGACCAGGGTCCTATGTGATATGCTGAGAGAAACACTGAACAATTCCCAGTACAACTAGTCAAAACCAAAATAGGCCAAAATGCCCTTTATTCCATGCACCTGCTAAATATAAACTCAGAATTCTGACCTGCTAAAAACAATGCAGTCACCAATCTCAAAGTAGTACAGAATTTCATGTAGACATGACACATTTGCAACATCCAGATTTCAAACCTCTCCTTCCTGTAGTATCTATGAAACGACCCTTACCATAAAAAAATCACCCACTTCTGTAAGTCCCTTCTTCCTCTCTCCCATACACATCAGTTCCTAAAACATTTCCTCACCTCTCCAGAATGATCAATATCCTTTCCACCACCCTACAAAGGCCAGAGATTCAATCGCCTTCCCTGCCACCTACCACTCTCCAAATCACCCAAGGTGATCTCGCATACTTTGGATAGACTAGTTAAGTGCCCTGCAGCAACCCTCCCATAAAGGACAGAGGTGGTAAAGCCTTTTCCTTCCATAACTCCCATCCACCCCAGGAGCTCTCGCCTCTTTGGGCTGGAGAGAACATTATCTCTCTGACCCCCTATCATAAAACCATAGGAAATGACATTAAACTATTTCCCCCTCCCTGCTCCCTGGCAGTTCCAAATCTCCTTGGAAGCTCTCACATTAGGTTGACCTACTCTATATCCATTCTGACCCATTTCATAAGAGATTCCTAGAGATTGTGAAATTTGGGAACATCAGAAGAGATCCTCCGGAGATGTTTCTAAAAGGATTATCAGCACTTTGCCGTTAACATTGGCCAAAGTAACAACAAAGATCCTGGCCTGGGGAAGGTCCAGAGGAATCTCCAAGAAAAAATATTTACTAAAAACACAGGGCACAGAGTCGGGACAGAACTGAGCACAAAACTATTATATTTAAATAAAAATTATCCTAATGTCTGAAGAGATCAACCATGGATTTTGCTGCAACAGAACAAGAAGAATGAATATATTCAACTAGTCTAAGGTCTCGATCCTGCAAACACTTACACATGTGCTTAAGTTTACTGCTGTGAACAGAAATCCCACAGAAGTCAATCGGAGTATTCATGGTACTAAAGTTAAGCCTATGTGTAAGTGTTTGCTAGATTGGCCAACATAGTTCAAGTGGTGGCCAGAGACAGCTCCTGGAATCATGTGGGTACATCTGAATAAGAGCAGAATTGTCTGATCTATTTAATATTGTTTGAATTGTTGTGATTTATTTTCAGATTATTCCAGATTTGGTATTTTAGATGACTGAATCACAAGAAGTGAATTGTTTTAATGGCCCATATTCTGATACCTGTATTAATGTTGAGTAGCAGTATCCAACAGCCACAAAGGAGTAGGGATTATGAGTTAATTAATGTGACTAGATGTGCAACTATCTGACCATATGTTATTATTGTATCTTGCTTTTAATTCTAAAATACAGTATTCCAAAATGAAAAAAGTAGTAATTTTACAACTGTACATTTATTTGAAAAATACATCCTACCCATGATGATGCTAAAATCTGGGCTCACGATTTTTCCTCACTTGGAGGACATGTGTGAACAGAAGCAAACAAAACATTTTTAAGACTACTGCAGGAATACTATTTAGGTCTCCCTTTCATTGAGTTTAAAGAGATGTTTAAAGTTAATACTTCACTTTTTTATGGCATATTTTGTTTTATGCTAAGCAGAATCCAAAAAGACCCTATTAATGAAGATGGTTTAATGCCTATGCATTATTATAATGGACTCCTTTGTTCTACACTTTCTCTCTGTGTCATAGACTAAGTCATTAATCAATGGGTGCTGAAAAATAATTGTCTAGTTCTTAACAATCTTCTATTGTTGAAACATTTGGAATTTTAAGATAAAGATGTACTGGCTGTTCTGTAAAAAAAAAAAAAAAAAATGTGGTTTAAGATTACCCTTCATGGAAGTGTGGGCTTATTGTTAGAAATGCAAAGCAGATGACCTGGTTTTAATGTGTTTCAGTGCACTGTTGTTCAATTGCCTATTCAAATTGTGCTGGAAAAGTAGACTTCATTAATGTCATGAAATAATGATTTTGTGTGTTATTTTATTGTACTGGCACATTAATTAAATGGCAAAGCATCACAGCATTACACAGAGTTTAAAAATAGAAGTATAAAATCTTTTTTGTAGTAATAATAATAATAATGATAACTCTTAGTCCATTTAATACTATTTAAGAATTCTATGCATTTCATATGCCTATCTATGATGCAAGCTATAAATAAAAGGTGTAAATCTCAAAGTGATTACAGGTCAGCTGGGAATACATGGCTACATAAAGCTATTTTAGCATCTAAACTGGGTGCCTGTCTGTCAGCCTTAATGTATAGAGATCAAAATTTGCTGAAAACGTGTCTGACAGGCTGCAGATTTCCAGCCAATAGAAAATACCTTTTTTTCATCTGGAATGACTGCTATAGAACTGGGAGATAGAATCATAGAACTGTAGGACTGGAAGGGACCACCAGGGTTCATCTAGTCCATCCTCCTGTGCTGAAGCAGGACATTACCCAATTTATATCCTGGTTTTAGCTCTTTCAACTCACTGAATGAAGGCAACAGAACACTATGAACAGCAGACCATCTTATTTCCCTTTTTAGGTGGTTTCTGGCTATTCTGAATAAACCAAAACAAGAGAGCTTTTAGGTCACAGATTTTTCCAAAAAATCACAGCACAATACAAGCACAGTCATTCACTATGGTGCATGAGAACATGCAAATGTGGCGCTCAGGCACAACTGTGAGATGTGGGGGAAAAGTCCTCCGGCATGAGGAGCTCTGAACTACTTAGTGTAATGATCCACCCAGTGCAGATCATCACTGAGGCTAGAGCTTGGGGCTTACATCATCAGAACCTCTATTTTTCAGTTAAATTCCTTCACTTCCAGTCTGAGCCAAGGTCCAATGAAGTCAGTGGAAAGACTCCTATTGACTTCATTGGGCAATGGAATTGGTTTCTGGTTCTGATTGTCACAGCTTCAATCCCCAGCGATGATCCTTGGTGTTATGAGTATTTGGAGTACAGTGTGCCTCAGATACTTGGGACAAGCCTCTGCTGAAAAACACTGGTTAAATCTGTTGTTTCTCTCTCTAGTGGCTAGTCTGAATATGGGTTGAATACAAACTACTGATATCAACCAACAGAGTGCCCTTTTAAACTCAAAGTAATAAAGGTCTGTGTTCAGGGCCTAAGATGCTGGGGTTCTATCACCATGCCAGAACACTACATGCTCTTAATAAGGAACAAACCAAGGACTTTCAGAAGATATGCATAGACCTCTACTACTTAGAGCTACAGTGTGATTTCATCAGGTGATAGTTTCTTATTTTGGGCCAGACAGTAGAGTCGAATACCTAGTTAACAAGGGCATGGGACAAGAAAAGAGGAGGAGATATAGTGGTGGGGAAAAGGAAGGCCCCAAAATATTAGCACTTGATTTTTTAACGTTATGTCCTCCGATGGTTGACAGGCAATTCGTTTTTTTGGTAAATTTTTCTAGTTTCATTTACCAATTTGAAGTGGAATCCTGGCCCCATTTAAGTCAATGGTAAAATCCCCATTGACTTTAGTAGGGCCAGGATTTTATCCTTAGAGTTTAACTAAAATGACAATTGTAACCCCGTTGGGGGTTAAAGACCATGACCCCTTTAAAGCTTTGTCCTGAGGAGGGAAGTGCTGATTATTCCAGGAAGAGGAAGTGCTATTTGCCAGAGGGGGTGAGGGACGTGGAGAGAGGGAGAGCGACAGGGTGTGTGTCTGAAACTCCAGACAGAAGGGCTGCAGCAATCAGGCCCTCACAGAGTGAAGCAGCCAAGAATCTGCCTGAAGTCTGGGAAGGACAGAGCAGCTGACCGGAGACGCCCCAGGACAGGAGCCAGGAGGAGCTCTGTGCCAAGGAGGAATCACCCAAGAAGGACACACCGGAGCTGGACCCAGTATCACTGCTGCCCAGAGCTACATGGGGCCATGAGTACTGGGGCTTGTGACTTTGCATTGGGAATAAGGAGGAAGGCTATAGCTAGTTAAGTGGAGAGGTTGTCACTCTGTGTGGCTTTGCAGAGAGCGGCAGAATTGGGCACGGGGGGGGGGGGGGGTTGCTATGGAAAGTTTACTGGCTCCGAACATGACCAGTAGCATCCAAGACTCGCCATCGAACTGGAACTCTGCCCAGGATTCCTGAATTCTGAGTGCAGACACATTGCTCGGTGTCTGCCCTTTCAGACTGTGGTGCCATTAAGCTTGTGGGGCCTTGTGTTGAACGTAACCCTTTTTTCATAGACTCATAGAATCATAGAAGATTAGGGTTGGAAGAGACCTCAGGAGGTCATCTAGTCCAACTCCCTGCTCAAAGCAGGACCAACCCCAACTACATCATCCCATCCAGGGCTTTGTCCAGCTGGGCCTTAAAAACCTCTAAGGATGGAGATTCCACCACCTCCCTAGGTAAACCATTTGAGTGCTTCACCACCCTCCTAGTGAAATAGTTTTTCCTAATATCCAACCTAGTCCTCCCCCACTGCAACTTGAGACCATTGCTTATTGTTCTGTCATCTGCCACCACTGAGAACAGCCTAGCTCCATCCTCTTTGGAACCCCCTTTCAGGTAGTTGAAGGCTGCTATCAAATCCCCCCTCACTCTTCTCTTCTGCCGTCTACATAAACCCAGTTCCCTCAGACTCTCCTCTAAGTCATGTACCCCAGGCCCCTAATCATTTTCATTGCCTTCCGCTGGACTCTTTCCAATTTGTTCACATCCTTTCTGTGCGGGGCCCAAAATTGGCGCAATACTCCAGATGTGGCCTCACCAGTGCCAAATAGAGGGAAACAAAATCACTTCCCTCGATCTGCTGGCAATGCTCCTACTAATACAGCCTAATATGCTGTTAGCCTTCTTGGCAACAAGGGCACACTCTTGACTCATATCCAGCTTCTCATCCACTGTAATCCCCAGCTCCTTTCCTGCAGAACTGCCGCTTAGCTAATGGGTCCCCAGCCTGTAGCAGTGCATGGGATTCTTCCATCTTAAGTGCAGGACTCTGCACTTGTCCTTGTTGAACCTCATCAGATTTCTTTTGGCCCAATCCTCCAATTTGTCTGGGTCACTCTGGACCCTATCCCTACCCTCCAGAGTATCTACCTCTTCCCCCATCTTAGTGTCATCCGCAGACTTGCTGAAGGTGCAATCCATCCCATTATCCAGATCATTAATGAAGATGTTGAACAAAACTGGCCCCAGGACTGACCCCGCTTGATACCGGCTGCCAACTAGACATCGAGCCATTGATCACTATCTGTTGAGCCTGATGATCTAGCCAGCTTACTATCCACCTTATAGTCCATTCATCTAATACATACTTGTTTAACTTGCTGGCAAGAATACTGTGGGGGACTATAGTAAAGCTTTGCTAAAGTCAAGGTGTATCACATCCACCACTTTCCCCATATCCACAGAGCCAGTTATCTCATCATAGAAGGCAACCAGGTTAGTCAGGCATGACTTGTCCTTGGTGAATCCATGTTGACTGTTCCTGATCACCTTCCTCTCCTCCAAGTGCTGCAAAATGGATTCCTTGAGGACCTGGTCCATTATTTTTCCGGGGACTGAGGTGAGGCTGTAGTTCCCTGGATTCTCCTTCTTCCCTTTTTTAAAGATGGGCACAATATTGCCTTTTTCCAATCATCCGGGACCTCCCCGATCATCATGAGTTTTCAAAGATAATGGCCAATGGCTCTGTAGTCACATCAGTCAACTCCCTCAGCACCCTCGGATGCATTGCATCCGGACCCATGGACTTGTGCATGTCCAATTTTTCTTTCATCACTGAGGCCTGCTCACCTCCTCCCCATACTGTGCGGCCCAGTGCAACAGTCTGGGAGATAACCTTGTCTGTGAAGACCGAGACAAAAAAAGCATTGAGTACTTCAGCTTTTTCCACATCATCTGTAACTAATGGTCCCACACCTTCCCTGACCTTCTTCTAGTTGCTAACATACTTGTAGAAACCCTTCTTGTTGCCCTTCACATCCCTTGCTAGCTGCAACTTCAACTGTGCATTGTCCTTCCTGATTACACCCTGCATGCTCAAGCAATATTTTTATACTCCTCACTAATCATCTGTCCAAATTTCCACTTCTTGTAAGCTTCCTTTTTGTGTTTGAGCTCACCAAAGATTTCTCTGTTAAGCCAAGCTGGTCACCTGCAATATTTGCTATTCTTTCTGCACATTGGGATGGTTTGTTCCTGCACCCTCAATAAGGCTTCTTTAAAATACAGCCAGCCCTCCTGGACTCCTTTCCCCCTCATGTTATTCTCCCAGGGAAGCCTGCCCATCAGTTCCCTGAGAGAGTCAAAGTCTGCTTTTCTGAAGTCCAGGGTCCATATTCTGCTGCTCTCCTTTCTTCTTTGTGTCAGGATCCTGAACTTGACCATCTCATGGTCACTGCTGGCCAGGTTTTACCACTCCCCCTATCATTTCCCCTGTTGTTTTTCTCCTTTCATCACTCTGTAAATAAATATTTCCCTTTCCTATATACATTGTACTGTTTGGGGCGGGGGGGAAGTGGGTATTCACCTGGGGTGGGGGTTGGAACAGGTGACCCTGGAGTGGAAGAGATGTTCCGTGTTGCATTCCTGCATGCACCTTTTCTTGGCCAGAGCTGCCTGCAGAGCAGACTCCATTTTGGCCACGAGAGTGCTAAAGTTACACACTATAATAGCAACAACTTGAAGGTACTTCCTGTTAAATTAGTATTAGCTATTAAATAAAAACCCAAAGCCTTAAATAAAAACCCAAAGCCAAAGGCAGTATAATTTTTAGCAAATAAACTCAAAGGCTGACGACCAAGGAGTTGTCCTTTCACATGGGTATAATTTCAAGTATTTGTTAACACTACTGTATGTTTGTTCCTTCCCTTCTTCCTATGGCTGTTTATTTATTCATGGTTAAAGTGTGTGTTTCTTGGAACAAGGCGTGTGCTTTCTTCTATTTTTGGGAAGGATCTAGCACATTTTGGGTGCTACTAAAGATAAATAATTCAACTCATATGAACTGTGGAAATCCTAGTCTTCCATTCCTTTTATTTCTCTATTTTAACAACTCCAGAAATATACATTTTATTTTATATTATACCTATGTAAACATGTGCAATATACAGAGAGGTGTATGCGTGTGTTTGTGTGTGTGTGTTGAATACACACAGCCAAATGTCCAATCACGAAACTTCAACCTTCTCTAACATGATGGCCTTGCTGAGTAAATAAAGAGAAAGGGGAGAAGCTGCCCTCTTAAAATACTTCCCCCTCACCCTTACAGTCTCTCAAGGAAAGGTCATTCTTTGTGTCATAAATCACTAAGCGATGAAGAATTGTCTAATTCTTAGCCATCTTCTATTGTTGTAACATTTGGAAATTTTAGATAAAGATGTTCTGGTGGTACTGAAATAAGTGTGGTTTAAGATTACCCTTTACGAAAATGTGGGCTTATTGTTAGAAATGCAAAGCAGATGACCTGGTGTTAATGTATTTTAGTGCATGGTTGTTCAACTGCCTATTCAAATTGTGCTAGAAAAATAGAATTCATTAAAGTCACAAAATAATGATTGTGTATATTTTATTGTACCTAAACATTAATTAAAGTTAAAAATATCTTAGTTCTACATGGCATTTAAAACCGGGATATATTATAATAATAATAGAAGCAGATAGCTCTTAGTCTATTGAAAACTTTTAAGAAATTATTTCAATTTTTGTACTCAGCCTAAATAAGTGACATAAATAAAAGGTGTGCATTCCAAATGATTACAAGCTAGCTAGGAGTACCCAGCTATGTAAGTCATTTTAGTATCTCTTATGGGACAGAAAGCATACTTAAGAGCAGTTCAGTGTATTCTCCCTTCTACTTGACTGACATGACTAACAGGCACTAAACTTCAAACACTTGAGAAATAGAATTGGAATGTAGATCAAGAGGCAGGAACAACAATGCACCTCTTAAATAGTCAAGTATATGCATGAGAAATTTCAGAGTAACAGCCGTGTTAGTCTGTATTCGCAAACAGAAAAAGAGGACTTGTGGCACCTTAGAGACTAACCAATTTATTTGAGCATAAGCTTTCGTGAGCTACAGCTCACTTCATCGGATGCATACTGTGGAAAGTATAGAAGATCTTTTTATACACACAAAGCATGAAAAAATGGGTGTTTACCACTACAAAAGGTTTTCTCTCCCCCCACCCCACTCTCCTGCTGGTAATAGCAATTACCAACAGGAGAGTGGGGTTGTGGGGGGTGGGGGGGAGAAAACCTGGATTTGTGCTGGAAATGGCCCAGCTTGATTATCATACACATTGTAAGGAGAGTGATCACTTTAGATAAGCTATTACCAGCAGGAGAGTGGGGTGGGGGGAGAGAAAACCTTTTGTAGTGGTAAACACCCATTTTTTCATGCTTTGTGTGTATAAAAAGATCTTCTATACTTTCCACAGTATGCATCCGATGAAGTGAGCTGTAGCTCACGAAAGCTTATGCTCAAATAAATTGGTTAGTCTCTAAGGTGCCACAAGTACTCCTTTTCTTTATGTATGAGAAAATAATTTATTTTTCCAAAATAAACTCCTGCTTTCCAAGAAAGACGCCAATGGATTATTGCAAACGAGCTGAGAAGCATCAATCCGGCAGGATACACAAATGACATAAATAGTGAGATCAATATAAGTAGCCTTTCATATTGAAGTTAAGCACAGGTATTTGAATTAAAAGTTTATTTCAGAACAATATACAAATATTGGATTTATATATAGAAAACTATTGGTCCGAGATTCAAACATTCAGATCACAATTATGCATGTCTTGGAGATGAGATTCAATTGAGTAAGGTGCACACATGGAAATTCTCTCATCCAGCTACCCTATTGGATAAAGGGCACTGAAATAAGAAACTGGCTGGCTAATACTAAACGTGTGCAGGATGGAGGTGATGCTAGTAGGAAGAAAGCAATGTCTGCCAAACGTATAATGAACCATACATATACTGACATTTACATAACAGTTGGCCTGTTCCTAGTATTACAGAGGGAATAAAAGCACTAATTTAGTGCTTTGATAGAATAAAACTTCAAATATAAAAGCACATAGTACATTAGTCAACCTATATACATACAATATGGACCAAACTCTTGGCACAGTAGAAGGATGGCAGTCAGGGAGCACATTATGCCTCCCTGATACTCAATCTGCTCCATACCCAATATAAATTAGAACAGTTTGGGGTTGAAGAGATTAATAGATTCACTGATTTTAAGGTCAAAAGGGACCTCCACGATCATCTAGTCTGACTTGCACAAAAACAGGGCATACAACTTCCTTGAATTCATTCCTGTTTGAACTAGAGCATAACTTTTAAGGAAACATCCAATCTTGATTTAAATTTAACAGCGATGGAGAACCTGCCACAGATCTTGGTAAAGTTGCTCCAATGACTAATTACCCTCACTGTTAAAAAGATATGCCTTATTTCCAGTCTGAATTTGTCTAGCTTCAACTTCCAGTCATGGGCTCATGTTGCACCTTTGACTGCTAGATTGAAGAGCCCATTATCAAAGTTTTTCTGCCCATGTAAGTACATATAAACTGTGATCAAGTCAGCCCTTAACCTGCTCTTTGTTAAGCTAAATAGATTAAGCTCCTTGAACCTCTCCCTATAAAATATGTTTTCCAATCCTTTAAACATTCTTGTGGCTCTTCTCTGAACCATTTCAACATCCTCCTTGAATTTTGGACATCAGAACTGGACACAATATTCCCAAATAAAGAGATAATATAACTTCCTTACTCCTACTTGATATTTTCCTGTTTATACATCCAAGGATTATGTTAACCCTTGTGGCCACAGCAGCACATTGTAAATTAATATTCAGCTGATTATCCACCATAGTCTTTTTCAGAGTCACTGCTTCCCAGGATAGAGTCCCCTATCCCATAAGTATGGTCTACATTATTTGTTCCTAGATGTGTTCATTTACACATATTACATTTAACTGTATTAAAATGCATATTGGTTGCTTGAGCCCAGTTTACCAAGCAATCCAGATTGCTCTATATCAGTGACCTATCGGATTCATTATTTACCACACATTATTTAAATGTCTTTGTGTCATTTGCAAACTTTTATCAGCAACGATTTTGTTTTCTTCTAGGTTCACTGATAAACATGTCAAATAGTGTATGGCCAAAGACAAATCTCTACGGGATCCCACAGGAACCACACCTACTCTATGATGGGTCCCCGTTTACACTGACATTTTGAGACCTGTCAGTCAGATTTTAATCAACTTAATGTGTACCATGCTGATTTTGTATCATTTTAGTTTTTTAATCAAAATGTTGTGTGGTACAAAGTCCAACGATTTACAGAAATCTAAGTATTTCAGCTCTATACCCCCTCCTTTCCCTATAATGAGATATCATCAGACAAATCCAGTCAGATTGTGACTTTGGACCCCCAGTGTCCCTATTCTAACAATGCTCAGCACCTTTCATCTTTAGATCTTGGAAGCATTTTGCCCAGCTTTGGAAATCATTGTGTCCATTTCCACATATGGGACTTGAGGCACAGGGAGAGGAAGTAACATGGCCCAAATCACTTTGCAAGTCAGTGGCAGACACAGAATTAAAACGCTGCTCTCTTACCTCCCAATCCCATGGACTGTTCACTGGACTATGCCAGCCAAAGCATTGCAGAAGTTCAGCCCTCTTGTAACATATAAGCCCTAAGGCTTTGTGTGTGAGCAAGATCATCCTTTAGCTTCTAGTGCCATCAGCTAAGGGACAGCTCTGTTAGGCCAAGTGATAGAGACCTGCATTTTGAGAGCTAGAAGAAAAGGACTTTTTGTTTTGGCTCTTCTCTGATTTATCTGGGGTATTTCTTTTTTCCTGTTTTCTGCAACGCAAGGATTTATTAAATGACAGTGTGTATCTTGCTCCTAAACCTTTACTTAAATTACACACACACATATATGAAAGCAATTTTAATCAAACCTCATTTTTGTTTCATTTGTCAAAAAGAAAGGAAAAAAGTCATAATCAGGGAATTATGGGCGCATAGGAGAGACAATGTGACAGTTTTGTTCTCTATGCTACCAGGGAAGCCAATAGTGGCACTAGTATAATGTCCCTCTAAATCCTGTAAAACTTCACCGTGGCCAGAATAAGATTGTTTCAGTCCTAGACTTTCATGCAAAATGGACTTGTCTCTCAAGTTGCCTAATAAGAAACCCAGTGAAATAGGACTTACCTCCTCCACTTTGTGCTTTGCACGTACATTCCACTGCCAAAGCCAAATGAGCAGAAGTATAGGAGAACTTGACCTGCTCCCAGGAATTTGTTTTTCATTAGTTGAATGCAAAATACTTTCTAAATTTCTTCTCAAAATCCTCAGAGAAACTCTAAGAAAAAGCAAAACATTTTACTGACATCTTTTTTGAATTTTTCTCTAACGTGGCACACTGCATGAATAAAAAATTAAAATAAGTCAAAACATAAGACAATAATTTGAAAACAACTTACTATATTTAACCAGGATTACATTTCTCCACTACTTCATTAACAACAAAGTAACATATTGTGGTAGAAGGACTTATTACCATATTTATAATTTTATCCTTTGTGACTAGCCAATAACACTGGGTCTCTCTAATTTGAACAATCTTCTATTTAAATTTAACTACCTTCCCCATTGCAAACAACACTATTGACCTTAATGTCAGACAACATTATCTGCTCAGTAATTTGCACCAATAGTCTCATTGTACTCCTTTTAGCACACAGGCTTATCAGGGAAAGTCAGGGAGAGTGAAATCCACAGCTCTTTGTAAAAGAAATTGAAGTAATAAAACAAAGATAGTATTATTAACAAATCTATGCAAGAACACTGCTTCAGCAGGAGCAAGAACCAGAGCTGCTTGCTAGCCATTTAAACAGCATCATACTAAAAAAGACTAGTTAACTAGTTGAGCCTTTGTTGGCTTCTTTTTTGTCCTCTTTCTCCTTGATCTCTCATATTTCTCCTGCTGTCTCAGCTTCCAAAACATTTTTCTGTGTGGATACTCCACCCCCACTCCGCCCCGAGGCCTGGCCCCTACTCCACCAAGGCCCCATGCTTCACCCTAACTCTTCCTGCCCCTGCTCCACCCCGTCCCTACAGGCCCCTCCCTCATTCTGCCTCTTCCTACTCCCTCACCGCCCCCTCCACCCAGTACCTGTTTGGCGGGGCCCGCCAAACAGCCGATGGGCGGGTGGCTGGTGCATGCTGAGCACCCATGGAGTCAGCACCTATGTTTTTCTACTTTCTCAGGGATACATACCCCCAAACCCTATCAAATGAATGGCTTTTGCAGCATGATTGGAAGTTTGACAAGTTAGGCAGAGGTGAAAGTAACTGGTATGGTCCGGTATGGCATACTGGCAAGAGCCAGTACACCGTGCTGGACCGGACCGGCTTCCCCAGGCTGGCACTTTAACGGTCCCTGGGCTCCCCGCAGCAGCCCGAGCCCCAGGCCCTTTAAAGCGCCACCCAAGGCCTGCTGCCGGAGCACCCGAGGTAGCGGCGGCAGGGCTCCGGCGGCTCTTTAAAGGGCCCGGGGCGCCAGCCGCCGCGGGGAGCCCAGGGCCCTTTAAAGCGCTGCCCGAGCCCCGCTGCCGGAGCCCCGGGGATAGCGGCGGCAGGGCTCTGGCGGTGATTTAAAGGGCCCGGAGCTCCGCTGTGGTAGTAGCGGCCGGAGCCCGCGGCCTTTTACATTTCCCCGGAGCTCTGTGGGTGATTTAAAGGCCCAGGAGCTCCCAGCAGCAGCAGCCGGAGCCCTGGGACCTTTAAACCTTGATTTAAAGGCCTGGGTATTTAAAGGCCCCGCCTCTTCTGGTTGAGGCCATGCCCCCTGTTCAGGACTCTGGAGTGGCGGTAAGGCCTTTAAGTTACTTTCACCCCTGAAGTTAGGTGCTGTTTCAGATCTGGGGGGTGGTAGGTTCCAGAGTCCTGGAGCCATCGGGGAGAATGCCCTGCTGGGAGGGCCATCTCTAGCCATTTGAGACCCCTACGCAGCCCCCCTGCAGGGGGAGCTGTGTGGGGCCCCAGGCCTCCACCCCCTAGGATCTGGGAGGCAGGAGCTGTGGCGGGGGGAACTTTTGGGGTCCCCGCAGGCCCAGAGTGGCCCGGGGGAGTAGCAGGGGGCTGTGAGCAGCCCGCTCTGCCTCCCTGGCCCCAGCCCCGGCCCCGGCCCCGGCCCCAGCCCCAGCCCCAGCCCCAGCCGTATCGCTCAGGGGACGGGGCCTGGGGGAAGGGCTCCCCCCTGCACTCAGCGGGAGCTGCAGAAGCGGAGCAGCCCGGCCCCAGCCAGCTCCCAGCCGCAGCGCTCCGCTTCCCGGCGCCGGTGCAGGGTACCTTACCCGCCCCCAAGCGACACGGCTGGGGCCGGGGCAAGGGAGGAGGAGCAGGCTGGAGCCGCGTCGCTCTGCTTCCCGCTGCCGGTGAGTGCGGGGGGCTGATCCTTTCCCCGCACTCACTGGCAGTGGGGAGCGGAGCGCCGCGGCTGGGAGTTGGCGGAGCGGGACCGGCTGGGCCACGTCGCACCGCTTCCCACCGCTGACGGTGAGTGCGGGGTCGCTGGGGGAAGAGGTGGAATGGGGGCGGGCCGGGGGCGGAGCAGGGGAGAGGGGTAAGGGGTAAGGGGCAGGATGGAGGGAGTTGTCTGGGGCCTCGTACCCCCCCTAGGGACGGCCCTGCCCCGTTGCAATAGGCACAGCCCGCGGGGAGGGGGCGGTCGGGGGATAGGGCTCGTTGCCCGGGTTGGTGGTAGGGATTTTCCCCTTCCCTCCCACCCCCCGAATTTCTCTGACACCCACCCCCCAGTTTTGTGAACTAGTTACATGCAAAGTATTGCCTGTTTATTTCAATGTGAATTGAAACATTAATACACACTTTAAAAGCATATACGGTGTATGATAAAATAGGTGTATCTGAAAAAGTATCATAGATTTGAAAAGTGTAAACATAGACTAGCTTCCTTATACAGCTGTTGTTTTTTATGACCATGTCAGTGCATTCATTTTGGTGACCTTGGCCAACCTAATAATTTCAAATTATGATTTGTAAGCAAAGTCTAAATGAGCTCTCCCTGACAGCTAGTAATGAGCTAGGGGCTGGGGGGAAAGGATTCAGGACCAGATTGTATTTACATTCACACCTAATCTACCTAGGTATCCAGCAAATAGAGCTGTGTTGCCCAAGTGATAGATTCTGGCTGGGGCAGGGTTTCAAATCACTTGAGTGGGGGAGGGGGGTAATGAAATGTTGTTATTCTTATTGTCTGAGTAAAGGGCAGTAGAATTATACTTAGCCTGTGCTGATTGAGGGCATTGAGAGAGAGGGTGGGGACAGGTGTTTTGCTTGATGGTCTGCCTGAGTCACAAGTACTATATGACCTGCCCCTCTCCACTGTTTAAAGACAGAGCTGACTAGGCTCCATAGATAGTCTTTTGTTCTGTTAAGTGACCACTACAGCTGAAATCACTGATAATCAGGTCTAAGTGCTTAGACCTGCTGTGGGACAGTGTTTCTGTGGAAGAGATGGCCCAGTCTGCACTAGCAGCGAGGTTCCTGCACTGAGAGCTCAGCTGAAATCACTGAGAGCTGGGTGGAACCTCAGGAGACCAACTCGCAGAGGTCACAGTGGCAGGTGGCAGCAGAAGGTGACGGAGCAGGGTCATTGGCAACAGAGCGATGGAGTGAACAGTGGCACAACGGACAACAGTGGCCAGAGTGAACAGTGAGCAGTTGGAGGAATGAGCAAGGTGCCTTTTTGCCCCCCACCTGGGAGGTGAGCTCATGTGAAAGGACCTCTGAACTCTGAGTCTCCACTGACCAAGGACAACACTGGTGAGTGTTAATGAGGCTGTTAAGAATGCTGGAGACACAACACAGTTCATGTGAACAAACATGGCTGTGACGTCGTACTTTCTATTTAAGTAAGAGATACCACACACTACAAACTGGAGGCCAATGTTAACTGCCTTGTCACTTGTTCATCCTGAAGTTGAACACTGGTTCTGAACAAGACCAGCAAATGCTCACTATCTTTCTGCAAGAAACTCAGCTGACTGGCTAGAAGCATGTGGTGCAACAGTGAAAGACTCAACAGCTGAAAAAGTGAAGAACTCTCACCAGAAAAAAAAATTAGCATACATGGCTGACGAATGCACCGATGCAAATGGGCATCAAGTCACTGTGTACGTTATCTTAATGTCAGTGGTAGGCCAGTAGATGCGTTTCCAGATACATTGGCTGTATCTGTGAGAACCCACATCTTAGAGTTAAATGCTTATCAATTGGACCCCAAACAGATGGCTGCTTGTGCATTTGATGGAGCTGCAAACTTCTTTAGAAGACCTGGTGGAGTACAAGCTTTGCTCAGAGAAAAGTGTAACCCTAATCTTTCCTATGCACACTGCAGAGGCCGTCTACTCCAACTAGCCCTAGTATGAGCTGCAGACTCTTCAAAAGACATTTAAAAAGCTATAAATTTAATGTCTTCATTATATTCTTTTTTCAGCAAGAGTCCAAAAAGACTGAATATCTTGGAAAATATAGAAGATTAGTCCAACCTGGGAAAACCCTCTGGCTTTCTCATGAGCTTGGCTGTTGTCTTAAAATTAAGCCAGTCATTATTACTGGCTTTGGAAACTAGGTACCAAGATGGGATGGATCTAAGTAGTGAGGCTGGTGGATTACTTTTGCTACTACATTCAGAGAAGACTATTGCCATGCTCTCCCTTGTAAGTCTACTGTTGAAACTACTTGGGTCATTAAACAATGGCTTCCAGGCATCTGCTACAACAGTACTAGATCTTTGTCCAGCAATAGAAGCTACATTTGGATCAATCAGAGAGCTATCCATTGAAAAAGTACTGGAAAAAGCAAAGACTTCAGTCCAGAAGTTGAGTAATGAAGGCATTTATATTGAATCCTTAAGTGAAGAGGACAAGAAGTGTTTTAAGATAACTGAAAGTACATAGACTTGATTCTTAAAAATCTACAATGGCGACTTATAGATTCTACTCAACCTCTATGTAGCTTTTACAGATCCCTGTCCTATAAAACACAGACAGTTGAGTGGAGTGAGGCGCTATCAGCAATGGGGCTGCCACGTGCTCAGGACAGAATAGAGAATTTGAACTCAGAGTGGAATATCGTATGATGAATGAATGAAGATTTGACTTCAACTTCTTCTTTTTTTATGACGGGTTTCAGAGTAACAGCCGTGTTAGTCTGTATTCGCAAAAAGAAAAGGAGTACTTGTGGCACCTTAGAGACTAACCAATTTATTTGAGCATAAGCTTTCGTGAGCTACAGCTCACTTCATCGGATGCATACTGTGGAAACTGCAGAAGACATTATATACATAGAGACCATGAAACAATACCTCCTCCTTATTACCAGCAGGAGAGTGGGGTGGGAGGAGGTATTGTTTCATGGTCTCTGTGTATATAATGTCTTCTGCAGTTTCCACAGTATGCATCCGATGAAGTGAGCTGTAGCTCACGAAAGCTTATGCTGAAATAAATTGGTTAGTCTCTAAGGTGCCACAAGTACTCCTTTTCTTTTTTTATCATCACTAGTGGCTTGATCCAATCTTTGTGCTACGTTTCCTGGGATGAAAGAAGTAGGAATTCATCTCTTGTTACTCCCAGTCACAACAGCTACAGTTGAGTATTCTTTTGCCTCATTGAATTGAATTTTGTGTTCTGAAAGAAGTCGCCTTCTGCCTGATCATGTGAATGATCTAATGAGCATATCAATTGAAGGAGTGGAAGTACCGGACACATGAGAAGCCACCAAAGATGAACGCATTGCATTCAAGAAGTTCATTAACAGAGTTGTGCAAAATTATAACAAGAAGGATGTCGATGTAGTGCTTCATAGAAGGCTTGGTTAGACAGCTTTTAATTTTTGTGATGATTTTAAAACATGAGTTAACTCAAATAAAATGATCATGAAACATTTTTCAGTTTTTACTATGGTGCCATAGAGCCACCTTCACCCTAATGGTCTCACCACTCATAGGCCCTGACACCCCCCCCCCCCCCCCCCGCCCACCATTTCAATTCCTGGGGAAAACAGTGGCTGCGGCTTATGCAGCACACAGCTGCCTAGAGCACCATGAAATTTGGGGCAATTTGGTGCCCCAAATTTCATGGTGCTCTATGCAGCTGAGTATGCCTAAGGATGGCCCTGCCTGCTGGTATCTCTGCTCTTTAATACCAAAGAGATCCAACTCCAATTTCCCTGTTAGTGCCTATGTAGTACTATGACAGCAGGAGAAAGGAAGCGTCCCATGGCAGTAAGGAACACATTCTGGTTTGCAAAATTACAAAAGAAGAGGAACTAATGAACTAATACACATAACCAAACTCTAGACTCAAGGGAAAAAAATGGAAAATTGTGGCCCCGCTATATCCTTATGGGAGGTCTGATTCTGTTTGTTTATAGTACAGAGTACTTAGAATTTTAGAAGGTTTTGTCAGACTGTTCTTAATTGCTGATATTTCTGGTGATCTGCTCTCCCCGGGCCCGTCCAAGTGAACAAAAGAAACATCTTTCACAAGTTAGTCACCTTAGTTGCAGTGATTTCAGTGTGCTAATTGCATGTAGTGGAATAAGATAACTTGGTAACATTTTGCAATGTCGATGGATTTAGAAAGTTTGGTTGTAGAACTAACTGAAAAGGGGTGGAGGTAATAGGCAGTGGAAGGGTACAGAGTGAAGCCTGCCCTTTAAATAAAGAAGCCTGTTAAGGACATTGACAATTTAGGTCCACTAGAGAAGCAGTCATTTTGTGAAAGCAATTTCAAACAGTGAATTTAGTATATGCAAATCAGAGTAAGGAAGGGAGGCTGTAATAAGGAAGTTCACAACTCCAGGCTTTCAAGGTGCAATGTAAAGAAAATGACAGTGTCCTCTTCATGTGCATTAAATGCACCCTCAACCAGAGCACTTGACAAAAACCTAACCTTGTAAGAATTCTTTTGAGAGCCCCAGGTCTGAGCAACTCTGGTATGATCATGTTAGCCTCCAGAATGCATCACTGTGAAATCAGAGATTTTGGAAAGCTTTGTGGCAGAAGGAACTGACCCATAGGGTACAGGCAAGTCCTCTTTCTCTTGCATATAGTGTGTTTTTCCGAAGTTGTTTTATTTTGTTTGTTTTAAATATTCCAGATGTAAGTAGCACTCAGCATCAGTAAAGTGGCTTGTTAGGGAATAGTTTTATAGCATTACGGTACTGCGGTGGTAACAGAGTATTTATTTCCTTGAGAAGCACAATCCACTAAAAGGATGAAAAGGAACCAGAGGTCAGGGAGATAGAAACTTCAGGAGAATATCAGACTGTGTGAATGCATATATGGACATAAGCAAAAAAATGTTGCTGACTCTTTTTAATTACATACTTCACCAAACTCCCTTGTTAAGATACTTTTTTATCATCTGGAAAGCAGATTTTGCAGTGGTAAAATATGTAATGATTTGTCAGTATGCCTCCTCCTGAATCTTAACTGTGGGGAAAAAAACTGGGGAATTTATTAGATTAGCGAATCCATCACCACTATGCAATACTGCTTGCCATTAAAAAGTCAGTATTTGCCAACAATTTCCTTTCCATGGTATGTGAAATATGTGGTCACCTATACATAGAATGGGGCATAACTGACCTTTTAATGGTGACTACTATAATCCCACAGAGGATGTATTGGACGTTAAACTGATACTACATCTGATTTTAGCCAGATTAAATAGATTTACTCTACTTTCCATTTATTTCAGGTTTTCATAGGTTGTTTGTACAATGCAACTCCGAAAAGCACACCACATTTACAACAACATAAATAAAGCAAATCAAAAGTCTTAAAAGAGGAACAAGAATATTCTTGTTCCATTCAGGAGCAGATCTACTTCATAATCTGGCCATTTACATAGAATAGGATTATACTTTATCACTTGTTTAGTGCTAAAGTATAACACTTGGTAAAGTGTGTGTGTGTGTGTGTGTGTGTGTGTGTATATATATATATATATATATATATATATATATATATATCTTCTTAAATTTAAGCTTATAGTCAGATGTAGCAGTGTCTTAAAAATGCATTCCCCAAAAGGTTTTATACCATGCTAAGTAGAGAAATAATTTCACAGGAATTTGATACTGTTTTTAGCTTGTTTTTAAGAAGTACTATTTTTGAGTATTAAAGACCGCTAACGTGTAAAATGGCCGAGACACAGTTTCTAGGACGTTGCAGTGCTGTCTGCTGTGTTTCCATACACACATACTTTAAGGTGTAAAATCCTGTGTGTCCGATTAAGGGCACGTCTTCACTGGCAACGTTAAAGCGCTGCAATGGCAGCGCTTTAATGTGGCTTGTGTAGACGCAGCACATTGCTGGGAGAGAGGTCTCCCAGCACTCTAAAAAACCACCTCCATGAGGGGCGTAGCTCCCAGTGCTGGTGCACTGTCTATACTGGCACGTTGCAGCACTGAAACTTGCAGCACTCGGGGTGTCTTTTCAGACCCCTGAGCGAGGAAAGTTGCAGCGCTGTAAAGTGCCAGTGTAGACAAGCTCCAAGGAAAACACAAATGAACAAAAGTCTCAATGAGAGAGCACAGTGTGTTTCTCTCCTTGGTAGCGGACTACATGGTAGCTGCTTCTGCTACAGGAAGTAGGTCTTTCCTAGATTTAAAGATGCAATACACAGAAAACAAATCATAACCGATACAAGATACATTCATCATTCTAAGGTGTCAATATTTTCAGAATAAAAAAGCCAGGGGGACTTTGGAGGGAATATGTTTTTTAGGGTTATGAAATACTCGTACAAAAGACAATGTGGTTTTAAAAAAATGTATATTGGTGTCTCTACTGTTAGCTTCTAAATCAATACCAACATGGGCATATTTCTCAGAAAGAAGGATTTCCCCCACCCCAGTAACTTAAGAGCCCTAAGTGAAGTTTCTTACGAACCACAGAACAAATCTTATTGTTCATTTTGAGCAAAAGAACAGCTTTGATATTATCTACTTCATTTGCCATTTCTCTTCACCCACATCCACCCACCACTGAGTATTTTAGGCTGCAATCCCCTTGGATCTCATTGTGATTCTCCCTAAGCTGGTCTGACAATCTTTTGGCCTGTACTCTTTGGCTTCCATCTAAGGACAATCACAGTGTTCTTATCAGTGACCAGATAGTCTTCACAAGTGGAGTATATTCGACACTGGTGAGGCCTCATCTGGAGTACTGTGTCCAGTTTTGGGCCCCCCACTACAAGAAGGATGTGGATAAATTGGAGAGAGTCCAGCGAAGGGCAACAAAAATGATTAGGGGTCTAGAGCACATGACTTATGAAGAGAGGCTGAGGGAGCTGGGATTGTTTAGTCTGCAGAAGAGAAGAATGAGGGGGGATTTGATAGCTGCTTTCAACTACCTGAAAGGGGGTTCCAAAGAGGATGGCTCTAGACTGTTCTCAATGGTAGCAGATGACAGAACGAGGAGTAATGGTCTCAAGTTGCAATGGGGGAGGTTTAGATTGGATATTAGGAAAAACTTTTTCACTAAGAGGGTGGTGAAACACTGGAATGCGTTACCTAGGGAGGTGGTAGAATCTCCTTCCTTAGAGGTTTTTAAGGTCAGGCTTGACAAAGCCCTGGCTGGGATGATTTAACTGGGAATTGGTCCTGCTTTGAGCAGGGGGTTGGACAAGATGACCTTCTGGGGTCCCTTCCAACCCTGATATTCTATGATTCTATGATTCTATATTTATGTAACCCTTCTGCCAGGTGGAGTCAGCAGCAATCAGGGCTGGGTTCTACATCTAGGGGTTCCTTTTCAACAATACAACACCGAACCGGCTTGATCCCCCAATTGGTGACCTGGGAGAATTACACACTATGCCTGGGCACCTCTAAGAGGCAGTACTTCCCCTCTCGTATGCAGAGTATGAGTGTAGGAAAAACTTTTTTTAATGAAACAAAGAAAGTCACTGGACATTAGTTAGGGAAAATGCCACATGAAGGATTCATAAACATAAAACCGTGAGCAGGACACCCATCCCAGAGTGTGTGCAGCAGTGTCTTCTGCCTCATGTTCCTGAGTTCTACAACCAAGATTTCCTTTACAATACCCCTCTCTGCTCTCTCACCATACCCCACTCACAAGAATTGTCCTTGGTCAGTGAGGACCCAGGGTTCAGAGGTGCATCTTGTAAACTCACCTCCCACTGGGAGGTTGATCACCGGGGGAGGGAGCAGGGGGCAGAAAGGGCCTTGCTTGCTCCACCATCTGAGCACTTGTTCTGGCTGGCTGCCCCACCAGTCACTCCCAGCTCCGCCATTCCACTCCGCTGGCTTCCATTCCGCTCTGCTGGGTTGCCTTGCTAGCCGCTCGCCACTCCACTGGCCACCCTACAGGCTGCTGCGCTGCACACAGTCACCTTCTGCTGCCACCTGCTTCTGTACAGTGACCTCTTCAGGTCAGTTGCTTGAAGTTCCCCCTAACTCTCAGTGATTTTCAGCTCTCAGCAATTGTCGGCTTCCAGTGGGTGAACTTCATTGCTGAAGCAGGCTGGGCAGAAACGCTGTCCCACCACAAGTGATTTCAGCTCTAGTGAGTACTTAACAAAACAAAAGACTCCTAATGGAGCCTTACTTAGCTCTGTCTTTGAACAGAGGCAGGGCAGGTTAAACCATGCCTGGGGTTCTGCGATAGGGCCCATACCTCTTGGCAGGGACACCTGTCCCCACCCCTCTTGCTTTCACAGGGGTCTGGCATTCAAGTCCCTGGCTTAGTGAGCTCATTTCGGTTGAGGGTGGCCCCCTCAATCAGGGAAGGTTAAAGCGCAGCAGAACTGTGCTTACTCAGACAATAAAGATAACTACATTGATAACAACATTTCACTATCCCTGCATTCAGTAATAAAGTGATTTGTAACCCAACACCAGCCAAAGTTGATCACTTTGGGCAACACTGCTCTGTCTGCTGGATACCTAAGCAGAGCAGGTGTGTTCATGTAAATACAGTGTGCTCCTGAAGCTGTCAGAAGAGAGCTCATTCAGACCCTGCTTACATCTAAAACACAGACACATAAAATTAATACAAGAATTTAAACACACCCTAAACGTAGCAGAAATAGTCCATCTTTCACATAAGGGAACCAAAGTCCTTCAACAGAGCTCCCCCCTCCCCCCGCCTTCCCTTTAGACAAAAGGTCCTATCCATTCACTGGATTAAAATAAAGGCCCTAACTCTGTTTAAACCAGCTTTTTATGCCAAAAGCCCCCCTTTTTTTTCTTTTCTTCCTCCTTGGGCTTCTGGTGCCTGTTTGACCGAGTATGTGCGAACAGCCTCAGGAATGGTATTTTTCTGGAAATGTTTGTGTCTCATGAACTGCAGAAATCACCAGTGCACACCCTGTCTTTAGCTCCTAGATGAACATTCCTCCCATGGAGCTGAATACAGTGCCTGGCCCACAATGTATACAGAATGTTTATAAATGTCATACAATATGGTCCCCAAAGATACTGCATGTGATTGTATTATCTGTCATATCTATGATATGTAATATAATGTCATGTCATAACATTTTGTAGTGATAAGAAAGTGAAATCTTCAGGTGTTTCAAAGGAAGTTTCTATGACATCATATGAAAAAGCAAACCTGTCCCTATAACACCTGGATGTATGGTCACTTTATATACACCACACTGTTTCATGGTCAAAATTCATATTTTGGGAAACTTTGATGCAACCTGAAAATGGTGAAGTTCTGCATCAAAACTTCCCTCTCTCTCTTTAAATCTGTAATATTCCTTCCTCTTTTATCTTCAGATTTCTCTTTCCCCTCCAGTTCTTCTTTATCAATCTCTCCCCGACTCACTTCATTTTCTGGGACACTTTGGAAAGCCACAAAGAGAGATTGGTCTTTCCCTAAAATATCATCATGGCACTAAGAAATTCGCTCTTAACATAGACGTTAATTTTCTTTCCTTCTGAATGAACTTTCCACTGTTTGTCTAATTCTGTTCTCAATCGCAGAGTCATTCTGGTAGAGCCACCTTTCTTTTCACCACCCTTAATTTTGAAACTTACACCATCTCATTAAAGAATTTGTCAACAGTAAGATATTGCTTTGATATCATGGTAATTAGCATCTTTAGGTTTGTTCTTCAGAAAGGCTTAAATTGGCTAGTACCATGCCTTCCGTTGAAGTCAATGGAGCCACACTAGTTTAATCCAGTTTAGGATATGGCCTTCTAATTATTATGTGCTTAGTATATGCTAAAATTTGGTAGGTGACTGATATAATATCTTCAACTACTTCAGTATGTAATATTGACCCTTCTTTTTCCAAGGTACTTGTTTGTCTCTCTTACTGTGTACTCTGTAAATACATAGCAAATTCTTCCCCAGTTGCATGACATGGGAGACGTGTCAGTGTTTGTCCCAGTGTATTAACTCACAACTATATTTCGTTGTCTCCTAACTACTCTTCCTCCCCTTTCTTTGTATTTTCTTCCCAGAGGTATAAATCTCTGCCATGCATGTGGAAACCACTCAGCTTTTCTTCTGGTCCTCAATAAGAATGCCTTTGTGCCATTAAAAAATGAATATATGTCTGATAAGAGCTCACAAGGGACCTCTAGTAAAGGTTAGCCACGAACCTCAAAGGTGGTAATATTGGAAAAGTCAAATTAATCAACTGCAGTAAATTCTTTCAAATGAACTTTCAAATACTGCACTTGGCTATTATTTCTTATGAACAGCACTGGAAAATTTTCTAAGGGAAACCCGTTCAATTTAGATTTCACACTGGATTGTAAAATAAAGTATTACAAGGCCTTCAAAAGTACTATGTTCAGCACATACCAACAAGAAATGAAATCCCTTTTGGGGTCCCCACAGTAGTTCCATAACTTTAGTCTTTCTTTCAGTTGCCATCTCTGTATTTCCAACCAAATATCAATCAAGCCCCATAAATTGAGATTGTATTTTTTTTATTTAAAAAAAAAAGTCATGATTTTGAAGCCATAGGGTCTTTTTATTTGCCCTCTGGAGTTTGAGCCTTTAGGGTTCACATTTTCAAGCTTTGGTCCACAACCATGAGGGCTAGACACCTTTTTTTTTTTTTTTTTTAAAGTACAAGAAAGCTGAAATTTTCATGTAATTAAATGACTCCAATAGCTGAGAAAAATGCCCCAAATCCTGATAGTTATCAACACTGCCCTCTTTGAGACTGAATATTCATCTTCCAATAAGCACAGTGCCAGCCAACTCTCAGCTTTTAAAGCTGTGCTCTGCAGACCTGATTCTTCCGTCACGAACCGGTGAGAATCAGCCATAACTAAACTGAGGTCAGAATGACACAAGTGAAAAACTGGTGTGAGATAAGAAATAAGCCCTGGTCTGCACTACAAATTTATGTTGATATAATTGCATCACTCAGGAGTGTGGATTTTCCACACCCCTAAACAACATAGTTATACAGACCTAACTTCCAGTATAGACAGTGCTATATCGACGGGAGAGCTTCTCCTGTCGACAGAGCTACCGCCTCTCAGGGAGGTAGAGTACCTATGCTGACAGCAGAGCAGTGCTGTAAGGATAGATGAGCCCAAGGGCCATACTTTCCCATCCACTCAATAGAACACGTCTCCACTGAACAGGGAGTTGTTTGAAAATCCGGAGTACAGTGTCACCCAGAGTTATCTGGAGTGAAACATCTCTATTTTCACAGCCACATTGTAACACTTGGGAAGTATAATTTTACATTTTTAATGTAACTCTACAACTTCATTGCTATTTAACACGGAACCCTAGAGGCTCTCTCTTCCCCTATTCCTTGTGAATACAATGGAATATAATTTTGGCTTTAAATATACTACTGTAATAGACTACTGTGCATAGATTCATAGATTTTTAAGCTCAGAAAGGACCTTATGACCATTAAAATCATCTAATTTGACCTTCTGTATACACAGGCCATAGAACGTCAGCCAGCAATTACCATTCCTGTCTGAGAAATAACATGCCTTTTAGAAGTATATCCAGTCTTGATTTACAGACTTCAAGTGATGGAGAATCCACCAAGTCCTTAGGTAAGTGGTTCCAATGGTTAGTTACCCTCACTGTTAAACACGTGTGCTTTATTTCTAGTCTGAATTTGTCTACCTTCAGCTTCCAATGACTGAATCTTATTATGCCTTTTTCTGCTCCATTAAAGAGCCCACAACTATCAGAAATCTTTTCATCCACGTACATACTTGTAGATTGTGAGCAAATCACCTCTTAACTCTTGGAGAAACTAAGGCCTTGCTACACTGCCACTTTACAGCGCTATAACTTTCTCGCTCAGGGGTGTGAAAAAACACCCCCCGAACGCTGCAAGTTTCAGCGCTGTAAAGTGCCAGTGTAGACAGTGCAGTCATCAAATTATTCCAGTCATCAAATCATTCTTGCAGACTTTTTCAGAACCCTTTCCAATTTGTAAACATTCTTTTTAAAGTGTAGACACAAGAAGCGGACACAGCACTCCAGTAATGGTCTCAGTAATGCTGTATTCAGAGGTACGACTACCTCCCCATTTCTGTTTCCATAATCTTTTGCTTATATGTCCCAGGATCCCATTTGCTCTCTTGGCTACAGCAGTGCTCTGGGAGTTCATGATCAGGTGGTTGTCCATCAGGATCCCTAAGTTCTTTTCAGTGTCACTGCATGTGAAGATATAGGGTATGTCTCCACTACGAAATTAGGTTGAATTTATAGAAGTCGATTTTTTAGAAAGCAATTTCATACAGTCGATTGTGTGTGTCCCCAATAAGCGCATTAAGTCAGCGGAGTGCGTCCACAGTACCGAGGCAAGCATCGACTTTCGGAGCATTGCACTGTGGGTAGCTATCCCACAGTTCCTGCAGTCTCCATCGCCCATTGGAATTCTGGATTGAGCTCCCAATGCCTGATGGGGTAAAAACATTGTCGCGGGTGGTTTGGGGTATATGTCATCAGTTGCCCCTCCCTCCGTGGAAGCAACTGCAGACAATTGTTTTGCACCTTTTTTCCGTGCAGGCGCCCTAATGCTTTCAGCAGACGGTGCAGTAGGACTGCTAATAGTCACCATCGAACGACTGTTTTCGCTGCCACTCTGCTCTCCTGCTCTGGGAGAAGACACTGCAGTAGGTCAGAAGATCAGTTTTTCTGACCACAGCTTCCGCTACCACTCTGCTCTCCTGGTGGTCTCGCAGATTGTCTATATGACTGTTGTCATCCGCCGCTTCCGCTGCAACTCTGCTCTCCTGCTCCTGTCTCGCCATACCAAGGCAAGCATGCAGCCCGCTCAGCTGTTGTGTCCTGGCTGCAGACCGTGCAGTAGGTCTGCAAAACTAGTTATCCAACCACCGCTTCCCCTGCAACTCTGCTCTCCTGCAGATGCCATACCACGGCAAGGATGGAGCCCGCTCAGATCACCGTGGCAGTTATGAGCATTGTAAACACCTCGCGCATTATCATGCAGTATATGCAGAACCAGAACCTGCAAAAGCAGGCGAGGACGTGACGGCAGCGCGGTGACAAGAGTGATGAGGACATGGACGCAGACTTCTCTCAGAGCATGGGCCCTGGCAATTTGGACATCATGGTGGTAATGGGGCAGGTTCATGCCGTGGAACTCTGATTCTGGGCCTGGGAAACAAGCACAGACTGGTGGGACTGCATAGTGTTGCAGGTCTGGGATGATTCCCAGTGGCTGCAAAACTTTCGCATGCATAAGGACACTTTCATGGAACTTTGTGACTTGCTTTCCCCTGCTCTAAAGCACAAGAATACCAAGATGAGAGCAGCCCTCACAGTTCAGAAGTGAGTGGTGATAGCCCTCTGGAAGCTTGCAATGCCAGACAGCTACTGGTCAGTCGGGAATCAATTTGGAGTGGGCAAATCTACTGTGGGGACTGCTGTGATTCAAGTAGCCAACACAATCACTGAGCTGCTGCTATCAAAGGTAGTGACTCTGGGAAATGTGCAGGTCCTAGTGGATGGCTTTGCTACAATGGGATTCCCTAACTGTGGTGGGGCGATAGACGGAACGCATATCCTTATCTTGGGACCGGAGCACCAAGGCAGCCAGTACATAAACCAAAAGGGGTACTTTTCAATGGTGCTGCAAGCACTGGTGGATCATAAAGGACGTTTCACCAACATCAGCCTGGGATGGCCAGGAAAGGTACAAGACGCTCGCATCTTCAGGAACTTTGGTCTATCTGAAGAGCTGCAGCAAGGGACTTACTTTCCAGACCAGAAAATAACTGTTGGGGATGTTGAAATGCCTATAGTTATCCTTGGGGACCCAGCCTACTCCTTAATGCCATGGCTCATGAAGCCATACACAGGCATCCTGGACAGTAGTAAGGAGCTGTTCAACTATAGGCTGAGCAAGTGGAGAATGGTGGTAGAATATGCATTTGGACGTTCAAAAGCACGCTGGCGCAGTTTACTGACTTGGTTAGACCTCAGTGAAACCAGTATTCCCATTGTTATTACTGCTTGCTGTGTGCTCCACAATATCTGTGAGAGTAAGGGGGAGACGTTTATGGTGGGGTGGGAGGCAAATTGCCTGGCTGCTGATTATGCACAGCCAGACACCAGGGTGATTAGAAGAGCACAGCAGGGCACGCTGCACATCAGAGAAGCTTTGAAAACCAGTTTCATGGCTGGCCAGGCTACAGTGTGACAGTTCTGTTTGTTTTCCTTGATGAAAACCTGCTCCCTTGGTTCACTCTACTTCCCTGTAAACCAACCGCCCTCCCCTCCCCGCTTCAATCACCGCTTGCAGAGCCAATAAAGTCATTGTTTCAAATTCATGCATTCTTTATTAATTCATCACACAAATAGGGGGATAACTGCCAAGGTAGCCTGGGAGGGGTGGGGAGGAGGGAAGCACTGGGTGGGGTGGGGGAGGAGGGAAGGACAAGGCCACACTGCACTTCACAACTTATTGAATGCCAGCCTTCTGTTGCTTGGGCAGTCCTCTGGGTGGAGTGGTTGGGTGCCCGGAGCCTCGCTTCCCGGCCCCCCCCCCCCCCCAGCTCCCCCGTGTTCTTGGGCGTCTGGGCGAGGAGGCTATTGAACTTTGGGAGGAGGGTGGTTGGTTACACAGGGGCTGCAGTGGTGGTCTGTGCAGGGCCGGATTAAGACCTTTAGAGGCCCTAAGCGCTGAAAAGATTATGGTGCCCCCCCCATATGTAATTCAAAATAAAAACAATACTATACCATAAAAGAAAATTTTATTTTTCGAAATGACACAAAACTTACATGTATGTTGAAACTAAAATAGTTTCTTTCTAGATTTTCTGATTGATGAACTTACCCAGAATTTTGCAAAGCTGACTCGATGAAGCATGTCCGCTTCCATATACAATAGGGAAAGTGAATCAAGTCTGTCTTTGACTTTGTTGTTCTCTGAGGGTTTTTTATTCTTTTCAGCTGAGAAAAAGAGTCTTCTGCAGTGCAGTTAGTATTCATCAATGTTAGAAAAATACGTAGTGCGATCTCTACATTTGGAAATACACATTGTATTCTATCTTTCATTATTGTGTCATGAAGATCAATGTGACTGAATTTCATTTTTCCTGTTTCATTAAACTTTGCACGCATATAACAGTGGAACTGCCACACTTCTCCACAGAGATTCATGTTCAAGTCAACAGGGTATGAGACAACTAGCTTTTGGGAACCTTGTGAGTATTGTTCATCAGATAAGTCCATATCATTTAGAATAGAAAATCTACTTCTTTGTACGCTTCACCTCTCCTCTTCATATGAGCTTCAAGTGTATCACTTAGTGTAGTAAGTAGATACGTGAAATTTGTCTCTAGGATTCAATGCTGTTTCTGTTGCACTGCTATCATTTGCTTGTTTCCTCCTGATTTGCTTGCGGGACTGGGCTTCTTTGCAGTATCAGGCAAGATATCTTTTGATATGTATTCAAATCTTTCAGAATCATTCCTCAAAGTGTGTACGTGGTCTGCTAATGATTGACGGAGGTCTGCACATGTTTTCGAATCCAATTCTTTTTCTTGGAGAGCTTGACTTGTGTGGTAAAAATGTTGTAAAATTTCATTCCACTTGGTCAACATGAATACAAATTCTAGTTCTTGCATCTTGTTTGCAGTGTTTTCTGCCTCACGTATAGTTTCTCCCTTTTTGTGGTTGGTCTTCAGCTATACTTTCTAATGCATCCACAATCTTTGAGTAGGACTCCAGAATTGCACTTGTTGCCACTGCATGTGCCTCCCAGCGAGTATTAGAAAGAGATTTCAACACACGATCATTGCCCAAATATATTTTAAGAACTGCCCATCGGTGTGTTGAGGCAGAGAAAAATGTATAAAGTAACTGGACTGTTGAGAAAAAACTTACTGCCACCGGACAACAATCAACAGCACTGCGGCCAACAAGATTGAGAGAGTGTGCAGCAGATGGTATGAATATGGCATATCTGTTCTGTTCTAAAAGCTTCTTCTGCGTTCCTTGATAACGCCCTGACGTGTTGGCAGCATTGTCATAAGATTGACCTCTGCACTTTGAGAAATCTATTTTGCAAACTTGGCACAGATAATGCAGTACTTGATTTGCCATTTCTTCACCAATGTGGCTTTTCAAATTGAGGAATGTTATAAATCGTTCAACTGGTTTTCCATCTGTGGGAGACACATATCTTAGTACAATACTCAATTGATCAATATGTGAAAGATCAGGTATAGAGTCGACAGATAAACTGAAGTACCCAGCAGTACTTATTTCATCCACAATAGCTGAACAAACTTGATCATTCATTAGACCAATGAGTTCATCACATATTGTCTTGGATAAGTATGATGGGTTACCTTTGCCAGCATTCCCATATTTTGAGATATGGCCTGCTAAAAATGAGTCAAACTGAGCCACAAGCTCCAACAATCCCAAGAAATTTCCATTCTGCAAAGATCCAAATGTGTCATTTGATCCCCAGAAAGGCAGACCACGTTCAGCTAATGTTTGAATAACAGCTATAACATGCTGCAAGACATGTTGCCAGTATTCACGTTCCCCTTTAATTTTTTGTTCCAATTTTTGTGTCAATCTAAAGCCCTGTCTTCGATTTATATATTTCAACATTGAATCTCTGTGAGTAGTGCTATTTTCATGTTGTTCAATTAAAGCAATATTCCACCAGTCACTAAATCCACCTGCAGCAAACCGGGATGTTTATATGCAAAAAGTTTGCAAACAGAACAGTACACAGACCCTGTTGATGGTGAATACAGTAGCCATTCTCCTGTGTATTTCTCACCATTCACTTTCATGCCAAAAAATATTTTTTGTGGACAATATCTTCTTTGTTTGTTTGCCATTTGGTAAAAGTCCAACGTGATTTCTCAAATGGCCCAGTGTGGTGTTGACAGTCATTTGGTCCACGATCTATCCAGTAAGCTATATCATTGGTACTGAAATCAACCCACATACTAGGATCTTTTCTCCTATTATTTACAGCATGAACAGGTTCAGTCTCTGACACATCCACACCTTCTAGAACAATGTCTGTTTTACAATCCTACCAGGAATAGGATGATCAGTTACAGTCTCTGAGACATCCACATGTTCTGGAATGGTGTTTGACCCTTCTTCTATTGGTGAAACAATCTCTGAAACACCTACAGGTTTTGGAACAATGTCTGTGCTACTGAGAGAAGATGTTGCTTCTGATGGATTTGCTTTGAAAAATGTCAGCTTTGGAAGATTTTGGAAAATTTCACTAGTTTTTTGTTTCTTCTGCCAGTTTATGTTTCTGTGCTCCCCTCAGTTGGTTATGTTTCATCCTGCCCCTTATCTCAGTTATCTGAACTTTAAAAAAAAAAAAACCAAATTACACAACGTACACTATTTTGTGTGTGTGTGGAAAAAAATGAATCAAGTACGTATAACTCAGAAGAATATATCAATAATAAAATATAAATTTATTGTAATACATGACAGGATCTGATTTCCTCGCATTATTTCGATGTACATTAGTAGGACACTCCCCTGGTTTAGGTGGGAATAAGTAATAAAAAGAGAACAGAAAAAGGGGGGAAGAGTGTGGAGTGGAGTGTAAGGAAGTCTAACAAAGTTCTGATTTTTCCCATGATATCTACTTCGATGCTTTTTTTTGAAATATCAATTTTTTTCTAAAAAAATCTCAACTAACCCTCCCCCCCACACACCCAGTTTTCTGGGATGATTGCTTCCCCCTCCCCCCACTGCATGGCTAACAGCGGGGATGATTTCTTTTCAGCCACAGGCAAAGAGCCCAGCAGGAACGGCCACCTCTGACTGTCCCCTTAATAAAATTCCCCTATTTCAATCAGGTGACCATGAATGATATCACTCTCCTGAGGATAACAAAGAGAGATAAAGAACAGATGTTGCTTGAATGTCAGCAAACACCGGGACCATATGCTGCCATGCTTTGTTAGGCAATGATTCCAGACTACGTGCTACTGACCTGCCATGGTAAAGTGTCCTACCATGGAGGATGCAATAAGGCTGCCTCCCCAGAAACCTTTTGCAAAGGCTTTCGGAGTACCTCCAGGAGAGCTTCATTAAGATGTCCCTGGAGGATTTCCACTCCATGCCCAGACACATTAATAGACTTTTCCAGTAGCTGTACTGGCCGTGAATGCATCCCAAGTCTTCAGGGCAAATTAATCATTAAACACACTTGCTTTTAAACTGTTTATTATATTTACAAAGGCAGACTCACCAGAGGTGCCTTCTCTGCCTTCAAGGTCCAGAAGCCCGGGTTGGGAGGGTACTGTCTCCAGGGTGATCAACAATTCCTGTGCGTCGGGGAGAACGGTTTCTCCATTTGCCTGGTGTGTTCTTCCTTCAACCACCTCCTCCTCATCTTCCTTGTCCCCAAAATCCTCATCCCTGTTGCGTGAGACTCCCTTGCAGAAGTCCACAAATAGGGGTGGGGTAGTTGTAGGGGCACCCCCTAGAATTGCATGCAGCTCATCATAGAAGTGGCATGTCTGAGGGTCTGACCCTGAGTGGGCGTTGGCCTCTTTGTTTTTTTGATAGGCTTGCCTGAGCTCCTTAAGTTTCATGCGGCACTGCTGCGGGTCCCTGCTATAGCTTCTGTCCTTCGTGCCCTGGAGATTTTTTCAAATATTTTGGCGTTTTGTCTTTTGGAACAGAGTTCTGATAGCACAGATTCTTCTCCCCATACAGCGATCAGATCCAGTACCTCCCGTTCGGTCCATGCTGGAGGTCTTTTGCAAATTCGGGACTCCATGGTCACCTCTGCTGATGAGATCTGCACGGTCACCTGTGCTGATCAGCATGCCACACTGGCCAAACAGGAAATGAAATTCAAAAGTTCGCGGGGCTTTTCTGGTCTACCTGGCCAGAGCATCCGAGTTGAGAGTGCTGTCCAGAGCGGTCACAATGGAGCACTCTGGATAGCTCCTGGAGGCCAGTGCTATCGAATTGCATCCACACCACCCCAAATTTGACCCGGCGATGTTGATTTAAGAGTTAATCCCCTCGTCGGGGAAGAGTACAGAAATTGATTTTAAGAGCCCATTAAGTCGACAAAAATGGCTTCATTGTGTGGACAGGTGCAGGGTTAAATCGACCTAACGCTGCTAAATTCGACCTAAACTCATAGTGTAGACCAGGGCATAGTCTCCCATCTTTTAAATGTAACCTGACCTACGTTCTCTGTTCCTAGATGTATGACTCTGTATTTTGCTGTACTAAAAACTCTTGGTAAAAGGAGCCTACCTTGCCAACTGATACAGTTTGCTTTAAGCAGCTGACCTGTTGCTATCGTTATTTATCACTCCACCATTTTTTAGTGTCGTCATCAGCAAATTTTACCAGCGATGATTGTGTGTTTTCTTCCAGATCACTGATAAATATATGATTAGATTTGGCCAAAGTAAATCCTTTCAAGACCCCACTAGATCTGTGCCCCTCTTTCCCACGATTGGTGTTGATTCACCATTTACAATGATTTATTTAAATCTATTAACCAGTTTTTAATCCATTTAATCTGTGCTACGTTGCTTTTGTATCATGCTCTTTTTTCTTTTTTTAATTCAGAATGTCATGTCATATGCCTTACAGAAGCATAAGTATACTATATCAACACAAGTTTCAGAGTGGTAGCCGTGTTAGTCTGTATCAGCACAAACAACGAGGAGTCATTGTGGCACCTTAGAGACTATTCCAACCTGAAGCAAATACTCCACGAGCAACTACACACCACACAGCAAAAACACCAAGCCAGGAACCAACCCTACAACAAACCCCGGTGCCAACTCTGTCCACATATCTATTCAAGAGACACCATCATAGGACCTAACCACATCAGCCACACCATCAGGGGCTCATTCACCTGCACATCTACCAATGTGATATATGCCATCATGTGCCAGCAATGCTCCTCTACCATGTACATTGGCCAAACCAGACAGTTTCTATGCAAAAGAATAAATTGACACAAATCTGAAATTCGGAATCCTAACATTCAAAAACTAGTAGGAGAACACTTCAATCTCTCTGGTCACTCAGTAACAGACCTAAAAATGGCAATTCTTCAACAAAAAAAACTTCAAAACCAGACTCCAATGAGAAACTGCAGAACTGGAATTAATTTGCAAACTGGACACCATCACATTAGGCCTGAATAAAGACTGGGAGTAGTTGGGTCATTACAAAACCTAAACCTAATTTCCCCAATACTAATTTCCCCCTACTGTTACTCACACGTTCTTGTCAACTGTCTGACATGGGCCACTCTCATTACCACTTTAAAGTTATTTTTCCTCCCTTGATATCCTGCTGTTAATTGATTTGTCTCATTAGACTGACCTCACACTTGGTAAGGCAACTCCCATCCTTTCATGTATTTATACCTGCTCCTGTATTTTCCACTCCATGCATCTGATGAAGTGGGTTCTAGCCCATGAAAGCTTATGCCCAAATAAATTTGTTAGTTTCTAAGGTGCCACAAGGACACCTCATTGTTTTTGCTTATATCAACACAGTTATGCTGTGTTTACTGCCATCTATTGGACAGAATCAGAACTGCCCTACTGTGCACCTTAAGATCTATACAGTTTACAGTAAATAGAGATTTTATTTCAGCTCAAGTGGTACTTTTTGAGCAGGAAGATCTAGGTTCCTGCTGTCACCATAACGTTATGAATGACCATTCTGTGAAGCATAGAGACAAGCATGATATTCCTAGATGGCTATAGTTTTGTTTTTGTTTTATGAACATCATAGGCTGCTCTTATTTTTTCATTGACTGCTTGTCATTATAGCCCTAATTCAGCAAAGTAGTCAATGGGAGTTTAGCATGTGCTCAAGTGCTGAACTAAGGCCTCTGTTGGTTCCTCTAGTGGAGATTTTGAGGTGCTGATTGGGAGTTCCCCTTTGCTTTATTTTGTTTTTGTTTGCAGGGCAATAAAGGGATAATTGGGGGAGAGGGGAAAGCAACATACAAATAATATGTGTTCTGGTGCAAACAGAGCCCCGAAATGAAGACATTAATGGATCCTGTGGGTGGTGCTACTTCATTGAAATGGTGCCTGTTGTGATTTTTCAGATAATCTGGAGATTAAAAATATACAACTACTGAAGAATGTTGAGGTTTCTGAATTGTACTGAAAATAGCCTGGATATTCAAAGTTAAGGCTGGCACTACATTTAACTCAGTGTGAGGGGGGGAAAAAGCGTATTGGAGCGGTCCTCAGATCATGGCAAACTTAAGTTTGAAGGTTAGTGTTTATACTAACAACACAAAGAATGATGTAAAAAGATATAAAGATAATTTTCCTAATGTAGCCTGATCTATAGATTATGTATTAATTATGTTGATTACTTAAGAATTCCCAGTTATCACTTCAAGGGTTGACAAGATTTGGCCCAGTATTATTCAAATTATTATATAGTTGGGAACGCAGATGTGAACAGCTGCAACACACACATTATAGTCACTTTCCTATATTTATAAATAGTTTATTAATATATTTAGCATAGTCACAAACACTTGAACTCAGTAAGGTGGACAGAGATACTACAGAATGTATATCTGCACAGCCATATACTCACACCATCCCTTGCAGAACAACCTGAAATGTTAGCCATCATCTTCCTCATCACCATCATCTTTCCCCCGTCACCAGCGGCCATCATTCTGGCACCTCCCACGGCCTACATCTTCCTCTCCTATTGCTCCTGGGCTGGTATACAACTTTTATAATCTGTTACGCTGACGCTACTATGTTTGATGCATATTCAATGGGGGATTTGCCCCTTTTCCTTATTTGAATTTCCTCCCCTTACTCATGTTAGAGCATCCTTCTCCTACAGGTTAGTATATCGATGATCTCAACTTATTATCATATACGCCAGTTCATTGCCATGGCCCTCTTGTGGTTAAGTATCTGCAGATGTAGCTCATGTATCTGTTATTGTTATGTACGTCAATTTGTTGCCATAACACTCTTGTGGTTGGACTCATGTTCCTCTGGTTGGAAATTCCCCTTAAACACTCTTTTTTCAGCTCCCCAATATTTGGGGTTTTCCATTGGGCCATTTATCTGTGCCAAAATTCATAGGCCTCAATCCTTATGCTAAAACTGCTGAAGCTAGTGTCTTACAGGATAAAGGCTGTAGGTTCCTTGAATTACAGCTGAATATAATGAAGGCAAGCTAGCCCTATGGGCTACAATAAGACCTATTTTAATTTTACTTGAATCTTTGTCCAAGTAGAATGGATAATGTAAGACTCTTGGACCCATACCCTCAAAGGTATTTGGGCCCTCTGAAATCTTGGCTTTGGAGGATGAATAGTTCAGGGAATTGCAACAGGATATGCAGCTTTTTATCACTACATCACTTGTATGAATCTGACCCTTGGTCAGTTGTTACATCTAATGGCTGACACAGGCCCACACAATGAGTTGATGGTATCAATCTGTTTTCAACATATCCAAATCGGTAACACAACCCTAATCACAATGGATACTATTAGGCACCTCAGTTGGTAGCCTCACCCGAGAGGACAAATACTACCGAATAGGCACAGAAACTAGAGATGTAGTCTCTCCTAAGTCAAGGAAAAATTGTATTAAGTGGTCTGTGGTAACTTGCATTGCTACTCCATGTTCTGTGCATTAGACCTTAGTTCCCAGTGCAGTCAAAATAACAGTACCCATAAGCACTAAATTAGCTTCAAAATTTGTTTTTCTTATTGAAGATCTGGAGAACAACCTATACGGATCCAGACACAGTTATATGTGAGCCAGCCCTACTTTTAAATGAAACCTTAGTCATTTATTTTGAGATTTTGGAAATTAGCTTATATTAAAAAAGGAAAAAGAAAAAACCCCACCTACCTAGAAACTAACAGTTCATAATGAGTGTACAAGATGGAGATTTATTCAGCAACTTTTTTGAATTTAATTTTAGGAAGTAATATTGAAAATACCCACATATCAATCAGGATGAAAACAGTAATATTCCTATTTTGAACAGATGGAATTCTCTTCAGACGAACGTTGCTACATAAATAGGGCAGAGATCTATTTTTTCTTTAAAGATCATATACTTGGATACAAAGTTTGCTATTTCATATAATTACATAAGAGCCAGCATGGATTCCCAATAAAGAAATATTAGAATTTATTAAGGCCTTTATCCTGCAGATACCTACAAGCTTGCTTAGCTTTAAACATGCAAATAGAACGACTTGCAGGCTTAAAGATAAACACATGCTTAAGTAAAGGAGTACTTGTGGCACCTTAGAGACTAACAAATTTATTTGAGCATAAGCTTTCGTGAGCTACAGCTCACTTCATCAGATGCATTCATTCTTAATTTTTCCCTGTTTGCTGTAGAGGATGTTGATCAGGTGGTTCTGCAGTTTCTTTGAGAGAATGTGGCACAAGCTGTCAGCACAGTCTGTGTGGTATGTAGATTGTAATGGATTTTTTACCTTCAGTCCTTTTGGTATGATGTCCATCTTTGCATTTGGAAAGGAAGATGATGTCTGTCTGTATCTGTACGAGTTTTTTCATGAAGTTGATAGATTTCCACTCCATACGGCTAAATTCAGTGCCTTGCATAATGATAGGTTTCAGAGTAGCAGCCGTGTTAGTCTGTATTCGCAAAAAGAAAAGGAGTACTTGTGGCACCTTAGCGACTAACCAATTTATTTGAGCATAAGCTTTCGTGAAGTGAGCTGTAGCTCACGAAAGCTTATGCTCAAATAAATTTGTTAGTCTCTAAGGTGCCACAAGTACTCCTTTTCTTTTTGCGAATACAGACTAACCCGGCTGCTACTCTGAAACATGCTTAAGTGTTTGCAGAACTGGAACTTTAAATTGGAATTAATTGTTTTCACCAACTAATTAAGAAAGACAGCAAGACTCCATTCCCATTTTAAAATCTGTTTAACTACATTAACAAAATATAAAAGGAATCCTGTCATATGATTATCTTGTGAGCACTGAGGGCTTGAGTCTCTGCTCATTGAATTCAGGGACAGAACTCTCATTGACTTCAGGTGCAGAAACTCCAATGCTGCTACATATCTAATGGTCTCTCTCTCTCTCTTTTGAAACATAAGTAACTTTAGGATCACCAAAGCTGGAGATAGAAGAATCTGTATGTGCAGAAGAGCTAGGATCAAATCTTGCATTTTTTTCAGTCTAGAAATGATTATCTGTTTTACCTCAAAGAAAAGCCAAATATATAAAACAGGGATCAGGGAACTGATTTGGTGGGATTATCAAAATGCAGGCAAACTGGGAGCTTGCTGTGTAAAGATTAATATAGGCTTCAGCATTTGGCTCAGTCTTACAAGCCTTCCACAAACATACCTCCCACTGAGTTCTGTGCTCAGAGGGTTTGCAGGCTTGAGCTGAAGAGTCTAAGTCTTTTGAATCTTAAGAAATTATTTCCCTCAATATCATCTGGCTGTGAATTCTACAGATAATACATTGCATTTGTAGCTACTCATCTGTTTTATCTTTGTTGCCTATTAATTTAATTGACTGTTTCTTATGATACAGGAAAGAATAAAGAACAGTGCCTGGTTGCCCAATAACGATTGCAAGAGAAAATACACAACACATATGTATATTCATCCTGTTAAGAGGAGCTTTATGCATTAACAATTTTGTTCATATGGCATTTCATTTCCCTCTGTCATTTCACATTAGTTTGCCCTACGTGTATTTTTCAATCCAGAAAGAGCATATTACTTACTGATAATATGTTCCAAACAGTATTACGTAGAAGTGGTAAGCAGCATCTGTTCTAGTGCTTTGGAGGTGCACAAGGAGGTTGATGTTGCTTGCTGAGTAAAGTTCTGATTTGCAGATGTTCGCATCTCAGACTAGGAGAGCTAATTATTTAAAAATTGGAAGATGCTTTTGTTGGACTGTCTGAATCTTAAGAAGTGTAATGTTTCTGAAATATGTTCATTTGTCTCTACTACAAAGGTGTTAAAGCAATTTTTTTTAAAAAAGCCTGATGTTTGTAATGATTACATATTGCTCTTCCAATTACCTTCCTTCTGTTTGAAAATTGCTCAAAGATTCAAAAGAGAAGTTTAAAACAAACAAAAACTATAAAGGGCTAACATAATACTTTTATGTAAAGATTCACAATATGTTCTATGACTTTTGAAACCACCATACATTTCAAATGATTTTTTTATTTAAAAATTTATCTGTCAAAAGTAATAATTTTGTATATTTTGTTAGAATTAATGCTGAAAATGTAGCTCCAGAAAAGGAGGTACAATACAAATATACTCACCACAGGATTTCACAGTTTTTACATTCACTTGGCAAAATACAATCTCTTGTCTTCTTTGTAGCCTACTTTTTGTGCTGTCTTTGGATATCTGTGTGTTACTTTTAGGCTACTTTTTGAAAGCTCTGAGAATGCTCAGTTCTTTTACGCAGCTGTCTGAAAACACTGATCCATTGCCCATGTGGGAATTCTGATGGGCTTTGTAATGGAAGTAAAAACAGGACTTAGGAAGAGAAAAATCAATTTAGCCACAAAGTATAAGGGCCACTGAAGAATTAGTTTCAGTACTGATGGCATGGTGCTATGATTAAGAAAGGGGAGCCCCATAAAAAGTACAAAGGGGCAATAGCCAACAATGTTTTAAGTCGCTCCAAATTAATTTAAAGAGCTCTGTGTAAACGCGAAAGCTTGTCTCTTTCAACAACTGAATTTGATCCAATAAAAGATATTACCTCACCCACCTTGTCTTTCTAATATCCTAGGACCAACATTGTTCTAACAACACTGCAAACAAAAGTAATTTTGGCAGTGACGAAGCACCATTACATTGTATGGACACTATAGATATGTTATTTCTGTTGGGGTTTGAAGCTTCTTTCAGAAAATAGGTAGACTAATGTTTAAAGACCTGATTGAAAGGGAACTGTGCCACAGTGAGACACATCTGCCACAGGCATCATGTTGCATAGAATCATTGGGATATAGGACATGACACAACATATAATGGAATGAGAGACCAGGCATAACAGGGCCAAAGTGATGTGACATAATTTATTTATATTTGCCGTCAGAAGTAAATGAAGTCACAGTTGTAATTACTGCAGCGTATATGGAACTAGAAGCAAAACTGCAGAAGCTTTATTGGCCAAATAGCAATTGAAGGTAGCTAATTTATACATAGAGACACTAAAGAAACAGTACCCATTATCACTGCTGTCCACTCTAACACATTGTATCTTCGGACAGATTTAATTTAACAAGAAGAGTCTCAATCTGTTACTGCTGCAGTCTATTCCTTTTGCTCTTCACTGTTTCTTTTATGCTTCTGTTGAGGAGAGGAGCCACATAATTAACTGGTGATATTATAAAAGGCTCACTTTTGCCTTATGATGCTGGACAGAAATGGTTCACATTATTGAGGGAGTTGCTGATGCTTATTATACATTCCTTTAAGAGTTGTTTGAAGTGGCATATATAGTTTCTATGCCTCTTGCCCAGCATGGGTCAAACTTTAAGCTGCTGTACTGAGATGCTGGATTGTGAGCCCAGGGTACTGTTTGTTTCATCTTAACAGCATTTTACTCTCCAGGGAGATACAGAAACTTGGCATGAGAAGGTGGGAGGAGGTGAAGGTGGGAGGGAGAGAGATATACAGATATCCTTTTTAACAACTGGCAGACAGATTACAGTTTGGAACCGTTTGAACTTCAGCTGTAAAAGAATCAGATAAAGCCCCTCTGTGAAGTAGAACACAAACTGAAGATGAGAGCTGGGTGAATTTGTTTGGATGCATAGTTTATTTGTCGAAAAATGCAGTTCGGGGTCGAC
This sequence comes from Natator depressus, assembly GCF_965152275.1. Classification (NCBI taxonomy): domain Eukaryota; kingdom Metazoa; phylum Chordata; order Testudines; family Cheloniidae; genus Natator; species Natator depressus. Next base: position 240,640,654 of record NC_134235.1, on the reverse strand, counting down.
TAAAGCGATTCTCAAATTTGGCAAATAGTTTCAGCCAAAAAAAAAAAAATCTGGCTAGATTCAAAAGGGGTCTTAGGCACCATTCACAAAACTAGAGGAGAAGGTAGTGCTATGCTGTTTTACTGACTTGCTCAGTGACTAGGGCACTCACCCGTGTTGTGGGAGACCCAGGTTCAAATCCCCACTCTGGAACAAGAACTTGAACCTAGCTGTCTACTGTCTCAGATCAAAGGCCTAACGGCCAGGCTATAGAGTCATTCTCACTTACTTTCTCTGGCCCAATGTGTATTTAAGTATTTTTACAACACTGAATTGCTTCAACAGGAGAGACTGAGGGTGACCCATAAGCAGTAGCCCAGTGGTTAGTGCACTCACACAACTTCATGTTGTGCATGATTAAGAGCAGACAACTAATCTTGGGTCTCCCACATCCTCTGCTATTGAGTATAAAGGAGGAACCTACCCCCCTGGTTTTGCAGATCTAACCCATCATTTCCTTTGCTTTTATTACAAAAGGTTAAAAGTGCCCAGCAACAAAATGTTTAATTTGACCAACAATTTTTTTAAAATCATTTTTGATTCTCCACATCATGCTGTCTGAAGTGGCCCAAAACTGCAAGTGCCAGTGTTGGGTCTGACTCTCAGAAAACAGGGCAGACACCTCACGCTGGAGGTATATTCTATAATGAGACTTCACCAAGTCAGTAACAAATATGCACTCATGGAACAATATTGTAGTCTCACCATGGCATCACAAACAGTCCCTCTGAGGCTCTCCAGCCTACCTTGCCACCCAGACAAACTAGACTTTATGATAACAGTCCCTAATATCAAATATCACATACTCTCGATCTCACACCAAAAACAATGCTGGTAGCCAATTTCTTTAGTAAACTAACTAAAGGGTTATTAGCAAAGAAAAGAAATGAGAGTTACTGAGACATAGGGTTGCCAACTTTGTTTGGACAAACTCCTGGAGATTTCATCACGTAACATAATCTTTAATCAAAGATTAATCTTTAATTCCTGGAGATTCCAGGACAATCCTGGAGGGTTTGCAACCCTATTGAGAGATTAAAACAGGTAAAATGCAATAGCAGGACAGTCAAAGTTTGTAAGTCCAAAATGATAGCAGATATTTAATGATCTGCTAGTTTTCCATAAATCTTTCATGGTTCCCCAAAATAACTTTCAGAGTAGCAGCCATGTTAGTCTGTATTCGCAAAAAGAAAAGGAGTACTTGTGGCACCTTAGAGACTAACAAATTTATTTGAGCATAAGCTTTCATGAGCTACAGCTTTCGTGAGCTTCTTCGGATGAAGTGAGTTGTAGCTCACGAAAGCTTATGCTCAGATAAATTTGTTAGTCTCTAAGGTGCCACAAGTACTCCTTTTCTTTTTGCAAAATAACTTTGGCGATCTCTGTTTTGCACCTGGAATGCTCCCTGAAAGTGTACAAACAGCTCAGAAATACAGGATTGATTCCTGGATCCATTCTTATAGCTGTGTTCCATGGAAAGCAATGTGGAAAGTGTTTTCATCACAGCATGTGCTCTTCCTTTGTTGACTAAATGCAAACCGAATCTGTGAACTTCCACTGTCGAACATAATGACCCATGCATTGAAGTTAGCAATTTTACATTTCCAAAGCTCCAATCTCATGTGATGGGTAAACATAATCTAAACACAATGTGATAGCCGGAAACAATCCTTCATTAGTTTTCATGAAGTTTACACATCCAGTACATTTACATCTTAACACTACAACACATTTTAATCTAGGGTTTGTGGCGGTTCAATGACAAGACAGAACACAGCTTTTAGCAAGCAAGCAGGCTGGTCTCTGCTAACGGGCTTCCGCCTGTCAGCTTTCCACCTTCCCCTTTATTCTCTCTCTCTCCCCGCGCATTACATTCTCCAACAGATAAAAGGAATACACTGGCTTTGTTTAACATTCTTATTTACCAATTTCTATCTACCGCATTCCTTACTCTCGGGCCTTGAGCCCAGTCCTGAGAGGCTTCCCACGATACATATCATCTTGGCGAGATTCCAAGGTTGATGCCCTTGGATGGAGCAGTGTGTGCACTACTCCTACACAACACTCCGGGTGTGCCCTGAATGTTGCCAAGCGCATAAACCTTTATGAATCCTACAAGGGTTATCTAATTACTGGGTATAAATAATGTAATGTGACATTAAACGATAGGTTATAAGTAAGTGAAGACAATAATATTAACATTTCTTTGATATTCATCCACAAGTGAATTAGTCTGTGGTTTTGTTATGAGCTGACCTGTCAGTGTCACACTCCAAAATTCAGAAAAAAAGTATTTATTTTACATTAAAAAAAAACCCCTGGAACTACCAGCACGCCAAAAAAGTCAGTTATTCGCATAGCTCTAGTGATGATAGTGGGGGTGTGGTGGATGGGAGAAGTGTAATAAAAATGACATTCCGTTCAAGTATAATTCCAAATTATACTCTTAAAATTCTAAGAATGTTTACAAAGCATTCCCAACATTCTAATACAGGCTCACCAGTTCAGGATAATTATTAACAGAACTTTTTACCCTCTGAAAGACTTTTAGTGGTTTATGTGAAATAAATCTGGAAGACAGGGAAAGAACCCCTGAGTCTCCTAGTCCATCCTTAGTGGCCAAGCTACCTTTCAGCAGGTCTATTTAGAAATATCAGAAATTCACCAATAATATCAACGTTAAAGTACAGTATTTTATTATTTTAGCTACAGTCTATTCCCACTGGCAGCCTAAATTCTATTCTAAACAGCTCCAAATCCCAGGAGGGAGGCTAGAAGGAATCAGCTCTCAGGAGAGCGTGGGGCCTAGAAAATCGGAAAAGAAAATACTACATATTTGAAATATAGCTGAGTGAACGGGCCTCTGCAGCTGCAGGCTTTTGCAGGCCAAAACACAGCACTGGTTCCAGGGCTACGGGTTGGGACTGTTAGAGAAAAAGCTGTGCTGAAGACAAGTTTTACCTTTCTCACCATAACATTGCATCTTTTGCAGAAGCTTAAAGAAATCTCCTCCTCCCTCCTCTGTCGACTGTGATCACAATATCTCCTTTTTATGATTTGATTTTTCAACTGCTTTACCTGCGGTGAGAGAATTGCACAGGATTAACCTGTTGGAATAACTCCGTGGCTATCTTATTCTATGACATTCAACAGAAAGCAAACCCTTTTATTTAACTCTTTGCTACTTCATTTACACAATGAATGAATGGAGTTAATGTTTAAGTGGAGACAAAGGAGGAGTAGATGTTAGCACAAATTCTAAAACACACACATTTGCACTAATGCGTGCTTATACAAAGTATCTGGAAAAGCTCTTTTGAAGATCTGTTGAACAATATACACGGTAACCTTTCAGATTCTCATTCAGTTAGAACCCCCGGGGACAATATTAACTGAGTTAATGGATTCTTGCATTTGCTGTAACATATATGTTTTTTCTAAACCATTCTCACTCTTAAGCAAATTAAATAAGCCTGTTTTTTTTTAATCTTTAAGTTTCTCTTTCACTTTTGACTTTGGTTATTGAATATTGTTGGTACTTCCACCAAGTTTAGCTTAGGACAGATGAGTGGTTTTCAAACTTTTTTCATTTGTAGACCCCTAAAAATTTTTGAATGGAGGTGTGGACCCCTTTGGAAATCTTAGATATAATCTACAGACCCCAAGGGTCCACGGATCCCAGGTTGAAAACCACTGTTCTATGGTAATGACAACCTTTTATGGACCCCTTAGACATAGTCTACAGACCTCCAAGGATCCGTGGATCACAGGTTTAAAACCTTTGGGGTCAAGAATTATTTCAAAGAAAAAACTTGCACTGTAACCCATCCTAGTATCTCCAGTTACCATGGAGTTCATTTCATATCAGATCAATGAAATTTCTAAATGTTCCTTGTTTGCCCAAGGTTTATGCATGGTGGAGTGGCGGCAAAGGCTTGGGTTCATTACAAGCACAGAAACCACTATCTCTAGAGGTTTTTAATAGGCTGAATTGCTGTATATTGCTGCTAGTTCAATAAATGATAGACATCTTCTGAATTTTTTAAAAAAACATATTATTATCACTCGAATAAAAAGTGTGATTAGTTTAAAATTGAGGATCCTTAGTTTACATATTGCATGTAACAGCAAGAAATGTATTTCCATCGTTTATTGGAACTTTTTACAGGAATTTGCCCCTAAATTCTGAAGGAAGGTGCATTTTCTCTGTGTAGAAAATATTTGAAGTACTACACAAGAATAGCTACTGTAACAAGTTTAAGAGACTTTTTACTCATTGGAATCTGTGAATTAAATCTGAAGACTTTTTCAGAACAAAATTATACAAGTGTTTGTCACAAGTGTGACAGTATATCACATGGCTGACAAGACAAGTCTTGGGAAACTGGTTCATTGCTGAAGGTTCTATTCACAGCACGTTTATGAATGTACATGTACATCTAACCTCACGGCATGACAAAAAACAGCATGTGAGCTTTTTTATTTTTTGAGGAAACTTCATTTTGTAAGTAACCTGTCTTTAGAATTAGCTACTGAAATCCTGAAAAGGAAAAACAATAAAGGCTTGGGAAAAAGCAGCTGTGATTATCTAGTTGGTAGCACCAACAAGCTTCTAAAATGGTGGGGAGAGCTTAGTTAGGAACCAGAACAGTATTTTTATTCCATTTCCACACTGAAAAGCATGATTTCTTTCTACTCCAATGTCTTAAAAGGAGTGAGCCTCCAGCAACTGTAGTCTATGGAGTCCTGAAAGAGATTGCGGCAATGCAAATTGAAAACAAATAAAAATAATTGACTCATAAAGGTTTCAAGACCAGCAAATCCATCTACTCCAGATTCAGGTTAGGAAGCGCACACACCATTTATGGAAAACTTGTATCGAATTTTGAGGGTTTTGAGGAGAGAAGATTAGATTGTGGGTTTTATATTGTTAATCAATTTGCATACATTTTTAATCAGCTTTTTTTGAAAGTTCCATTTAGAGTTTCTTACACCTCGTTAGTTCAAATAAAGTTCCTAAGGATGGACTGCCCACTCCTGTGCTTTTACTGTCCTTCAGTGTTTTATTGACTCCTCAGATCACTCGCACTAGTGTAAATGGGTTACTCTAAGTTTCCCTGTAAAGTTTCCTTTGGAGACTAAAGCTTGAACTGAGTGACTGGACTGTGTTACCAGGTATATGCACATCAGATCCTTTAATATATTACAAGACTTATCTCCTTGGAGAGTGCCTATGAACTTCACCAACCCATGTCTCCTATATATAGCCTAAAGATGGCTCTCTACAAGACCGAAGGCACATGCAGATGACAAAGACATTTCATGTTCATTTTTACAAATGGAAAGACTTGATAGCCCCCATTTTCTGCATTCTTATAAGAAATGTGAGGAAAGAAGAAACTGCAACCAATAAAACCACCACCCAAGTCCTACTTTATAGCAAGAAATGTATTGTCTTGATGACTGTGCTTGGAAAGTCTCTAGAACATTGGGTGCTACCTTGATCAGATTCTGTACCACTACAAGGGTAGCCCCAGGAGGCACAGAGTCAGACACATGCACAGTTCCTCCTATGCTTCTTCCTTGATCCCAGAGGCAGTAAGAAATTGCAGGACAAACTGTCTCTGAATTTTGGGAAAATCTCTGTAATGACAGAATTTTTACTTCTTATGAGCTACCTGGGCACAGGTACTTCATTGTTATATCTTTAAAACAGAACAAAAGAACTAACACTAAGCAACATTCTGTTTCTATCTATCTATCTATCTATCGATCGATCGATCGTATGGTGTGCCATAGCTTCAGAGACAAAATTATTTGGAATTTTTAGGGCACTGAAGACTTCAAATCCAATATATGGGGGGTTGCAATTAATACATATTTTCTATAATATATTAGATGTGAGAGTTAAGAGCATCCTTTGCTGGGCTAAATCTGTGCGCATGAAATGGCAAACTTTCACGTGCAATTTTGAGACGTATTCATTGAGCTATAGAGTGACATGGAGCTTTATATGCAATGCTTTAACAGCTTTACCACAGAAAGCACACAAAATACTAAGGCAGGATTTTCTTTCAGGGATAATACATTGAGAAGCATTAACACCTTCAGTGAGGAGATGGGCAGAGAACTGTTGGGCAATGGATTGGCTACAGCATTATTTACCTCTCCATCCATCCCTCCAAGTTCTTATATTTACACCCACCACCATAGTATCTGAGCACCTTATTATCAGATTGCCTGTAAAAGCGATGCCTGCCCTCTGACTCAGTGGTGTCCTGCTGGCTTCTTCCAGGGTAGGCAGAGCCCTGGCCAAGATATTGCACTGGAGCAAGCTTCATTTCATCTATATTAACAGATTGCTCCAGCGTAGTCACACTGATGCAAATTTTCCTAATCTAGTTGCCTTTGGTGTAACCCCATTCAATTGGAGGTAGAATTTGGTATTTGAGGCACAATTGTGGTACAACTATGGGCCAGACTCTGATCTCAATTACACTGCTGTGAATGCAGTAATAAATTCAAAGAAATTACTCAGGTGTAACTGGTGTAACTGATATCAGAATGTGGCCTAGAGTACTGATATACAACATAAGACTATGAGGTAATGTATTTAGCATTTTATAAAATTCTCGCAAATAGTGGCAAATGTTTATGATGACCTGAGACATTAAAACCAACTCAAACTGTATTTAAATCACTTTGCCAGCCTTTCATTTAAATACAAGAGTGGTTCATGTTTGTTCTGATATACAGTAGGCCAGATTTTGAGCTGATATCATTCTCATTCCCGCTGGCCATGGAATTTTCCACGAAAGAGAACATTAATTCAGTCGAAAAGAATGAATTAAACACATTGGTCAAAGAATATTGTAAACCAGGGGATAATTTCCATTTTCTTTGGTAACAGTCATGAGCAGCTTTTTGGAAAGTCTGAGTTTTTATATATGTTATAAATATAAAGGGAAGGGTAAACACCTTTAAAATCCCTCCTGGCCAGAGGAAAAACCCTTTCATATGTAAAGGGTTAAGAAGCTAGGATGACCTCGCTGGCACCTGACCACAATGACCAATGAGGAGACAAGATACTTTCAAAGCTGGAGGGGGGGAGAAACAAAGGGTCTGGGTCTGTCTGTGTGATGCTTTGGCCAGGACAGAACAGGAATGAAGTCTTAGAACTTAGTAAGTAATCTAGCTAGATATGCGTTAGATTCTGTTTTCTTTAAATGGGTGAGAAAATAAGCTGTGCTGAATGGAATGGATATTCCTGTTTTTGTGTCTTTTTGTAACTTAAGGTTTTGCCTAGAGGGATTCTCTATGTTTGGAATCTAATTACCCTGTAAGGTATTTACCATCCTGATTTTACAGAGGTGATTCTTTTTACTTTTTCTTCTATTAAAATTCTTCTTTTAAGAAACTGATTGCTTTTTTATTGTTCTTAAGATCCAAGGGTTTGGGTCTGTGGTCACCTATGCAAATTGGTGAGGATTTTTATCAAACCTTCCCCAGAAAAAAAAGGGGTAAGATTTGGGAGGATTCTGGGGGGAAAGACGTTTCCAAACGAATTCTTTCTCAGTAACCGGTGTTAGACATTCGGTGGTGGCAGCGAAAGTCCAAGGGCAAAAGGTAAAATAGTTTGTACCTTGGGGAAGTTTTAACCTAAGCTGGTAAAAGTAAGCTTAGGAGGTTTTCATGCAGGTCCCCATATCTGTACCCTAGCATTCAGAGTGGGGAAGGAACCTTGACAATATACATATATTTTCTCCTGACTTTATTTTCCTATTCAGGGTTGCACAGCTTCAAGTGCCTCATTAAATACTGGAGAACTTGCATGATTTTAAAGATTCTGAAGTCGAGAAAATATTAATTGGAAGTGGAATTACTGCACATTGGAATTTCTGTGTTAGAAAACATACTAACCTTGGTGTGAAATGGTCTTAAGTGATCCAGATGCTGAGGAGTGAACTAGAATAGCACTAGCTAATCTTTAGGGCCTGATTCTGTGCTGGGATAAAAGAGAATGATCTTTGAATATCCTCAGAAATGTGTCACTTTGGCAGTACTTGTCTTGAACAAGCAAACTACTTGTTGAAACAGTGGCTACCTCATCGATTCTACTGGGTAGTAGAGGGGTGTCCTTCCGCTGCTCGACTCCTTATATGCCACACATAGCAGGAAAAGGATGTCTACCTACGATAGGAAATTTCAATTTATACCATTAACACTTTTTAAAAGTTCAATAGAAAACAGTAAATTAACTTAGGGTCAGTTTGTGCCCAGTTTACATGTATAGGGAAGGCAGAAATAAGGAGCTTCCTCTTACATGCCTAACCTACACCTCATCACAGATCCACCCCTTTTCCCCTCCAGTATGCTGACCCTACAGCCTAGTACATTGGGAGAGATTGCTGCAATCCCTGAAGAGTGTAGCAATGGATACACAGTGTTCCCATGTGTAGGGTGGTTCTGTACCATCCACAAAGCAGGCTGTGTGTAAGTGGCATGGCAGCTTTAAATAAATTGCAAGCCACCTGAATGCAAAGACAAAGTCCGTATACAGGCAGGCTGGACTGTGACTTATAGGGGAAGCCCAGCGTCAGGCATGGTGTGGTGCCACACTGCCCCAGTGAGGTGCTTGGAGGCTTTGTGTCTCAAGGAAGCAGAGCACCTCCTGGAACTCCAAAATGAGGCTCCTTTTGAGGGTGCCTCTCCCTGCCCCATAAATGGCCTGCCTATGAGAAGCTGAGCTGGAAGCATGGTTTCTCCTCATCCCTGCTGTGCACCCAGGAGGCAGGAAGGGAGCAATCTAGTGCACCCCAGACTGCTGAAATGAGAATTCTGCCTGGCCCTCACAGGGCCTACCCTAGGGAAGAGGAAGGCTCCTTTGTTCTTCACCCCTACTGCACACTATAGAAGGACCAAGCGCAATCTGGTTCTAGGATACATTACACAAACCAATGGATGTTAATAGTACTCATTGCTGTACCCACAAGCTGATACTTTTGTCTCTTCTGTGAAACCCAGTTTTCCATAAGTTTTTGGATGATACTGAAAATATTTTGCCAGTAAACAGGTAAAATAATTCCACGGATGCCCAATTCATCAACCTGCACTCATGTGAGAGAACCCCACTGGGCTTCAATGGGACTATCTGTGGAGTACGTGCTGCTCAGCATGAGTAAGTGGAGAATGGAGCTCCAAATTAGCAAAAAAACAACTACTGCAAAGAAAATATAGAGCAACTATTTTAAGCTGTTGTTGTGAGCTAAGGAGGACTCTTGTTGATTGCATGATTGCATATGCATGCTTTTCCATGCAGCCTATATGTTTATTTAACTTCTTTCCATTAATGTCAAGAATTGCTTAGCAACACATGGCCATGCCATGCTGTAGGACAAGTAGCAATATTTATGGCAATGGTGAATCGAGAGAACGCTGCATAATTAAGTGTCATAACTGCTTTAAAAAAAGAATTCCTAGATTAATTTGTCGGCTATGTTTGCTGTGTAAGCACTGTGCTCCAAAACCAATAAGCACTACATATGTCATGTCCTAGGCTTCTATAATGAAATTTTACCATTGCATTTAGTTGTCCCAGATCTTTATGGATGGCTATTATGGATTATCCTGTTATAACCACAACAGAGAGGAACAATTTAGACTACTGCCTTAGAAAACTACTCCTTTTAAACAAAAAAATCATGTTATCCTACTGAGCTTCTATGCACATTTTAAACTGAAAACAATAATATTAAACTCTTATTCTGAACTCAGTGTGGCATTTTGGTTGAATTTGTCTCCATTTTAACCCTAAGACAGGAAGTGAACTGGCTTTTCCACATAATCCTGTTTCTAGTAATGGACTGGATTTCGTTTGAACAAGTTATTATTCATTTAAGTCATCCCCCATGCTCTACCATCTTAATATCACCTAAACTATTCTAACTGGAAAGTCAGTACCTCCGATAGCTTTCATGTGGAGTAACAACTGGAATTATTAAACTAAATTCAATGCCTACTGTGTAATAAAGAGTAGATGGCAAAATGTGGAATTCTATTTTGAAAAATAATGAGCATTCTATTTGGCGGTTTTAAAGAAGGAAGATTTCTTTGCCTTCTGCAGTCTCTATGCCATGTTATACCACTCTGTTTTGTGATCTCCTTTAAAATAATTCAGGAGGGATTTTCAAAACAATTCAGAAGGGAAGATTTTCTCTGAAGAGTGCAGTGATGTGGGATACATTATTCAGTCAAAATACTAAGGTGGCAGAAAATCCAGGCTCAGTCTTCCAGATCTTGCTGTCTGGTACACACCTCGCTGTATCTTTGGGAGTAAACAGCTGTTATGCCAATCCAGTTTCATGTCTTACAATATAATTTACTTTTAAGTACAGTACTGTTATTTTTTTCTATATTGGCCCCAGCAGACATGCCTTTTCCCTGGTAGAGATCATCCTTGGGCCTTTCCCTTGTCTAGTAAGTTGCTTATGCTTTTGCCTGACTGAGCACCAGGCAATTATGAGGTAAGCAGGGATGTTTTCAGCATCCCAAACTCTCTGGGAAATTCTGCCCCTACGAAACAAATCATTGGCTCAGAGAGAGGGAATGTGAGGAGAGAATGACAAGTCAATGGGGCTACAAAAGTGCCAGAGTGAATTCCAAAGGCCCTGATTCTGCAACTTTAAGGATCCCAAATACCACAAAAGCACTCAAGTAGTTCTACTGACTTCAAAGTGACTTTGACAGCATCAGGACTTCAGGATTCAGCCCACTGGAAACAGCGAAAATGGGAAGCTATTAAAGCATTAATCAGGGTATCAAACAGAGGTAAAGGATCAATGGCAGAATAAATTCTGGCAATTTTACAAAGAAGGGAATAGACAGGGAAGTTGGAAGAGGAAAAAGTATGCTCAGGAACCTGAGAAATAACACAAGTGTGAGGATGACGTTAATGTATTAATTTAGATGGAATATAGGGGCCCAAAGATGTTAACATAACCCAGTTGCTGTCCAACATCAAACTGTTTTAAACAAGATTTAGGGTTTGGTATTCACAGACCTCAACTTGCTTAGCACCATAGCAAACAAACCATTAAAACCATGTTAACCTTTTATTGAAGATACAGAAAAGGAAAACAGTTAAAACATTTGAATTGTAAAGTATTAAAGACATTTTCATTTTAACAACATCCCTTGTTCCCTTTGTCTTTAACTGGTGAGAGTTTTTAGCAGGAACAAACCCCTTGTTTGACAAACTCTTATATGGTATTATAGATGGTGGTAACTGTCCTTTTGAGGAAAAGAGAAGAAGTTAGTAGAGACAGGCTGGAGCTGTCATTGCTGTTGTTACTAAAGTCTGATTCCACACCCTAGAAGACAAAACAAGACACACCCAGAAGGAGAGAGAAATATAAAGATAGACAATGCAGCAAAGATAGACAATGCAGCTTCTGTCTCTGATGTTGACTGTCATTTGCAACCTCACTGCTGGAGAAACACCAGCACAGCACATGGCCTTACCAGCCACTCTGAGACCTAGCAAACATGTACCAGCATTGGGATGTGTAGCACAGGCACCGACTTTCAGCTTTCCCTGGGGGTGCTCCACCCCCACTACGCGCTGAAGACCCTCCCCCAACTCTGGCCCTTCCCCCAAGGCCCCACCCTTGCTCCACCTCTTCCTACTCTCTCTCTGCCCCACCTCTAAGGCCCCGTCCCACTTTTTCCCACTCCTGCTCCTCCCCCTCTTCCCAAATGCCTCCGGCCTGCTGCTAAACAGCTGATCAGTGCCGGGCAGAATGCGCTGGGGAGTAGGGGGAGGAGCTGATCAGTAGGGTCCACTGAACAGCTGATCAGAAGTGGCTGATGGGTGCTGAGCACCTACAATTGTTTTTCCGTGGGTGCTCCAGCCCCAGAGCACCCATGAAATCTGCGCCTATGCTATGTAGAACATTGTTTTAGTTGTCTCTTCCTGGTCACATGTTTACAGCAGTGGTGCAAAATACACAGTCTTGGCCAGCTAAGCCAGACTTTTATTAAACAAAATGGAAAAGGAGAGGGATAGTAAAAAGAAGAAATAAGGTGGAGAAGAAAAATGACACATGGGGAGGGGCAGGGCCTCACATCCCAGGTGGTATTCCTGATTTAGGAGGAGGTGATGTCATCTCAATCCCTCTCCCGGGCCCCATCTGGTCAGGACATCTCCCAGGATAAGGACAAAGAAGGTCTGGGGTCCCAGGAGATAGTGGTGGTGGCAGTCAAGATAGTGAACCTCGCTCCAGCCATCAATTTTCCGCAAAGTCTCTTTCTTTAAGGACCTCAAAAGGTAGTGATGTGTGGAAATAGCCCATCCCCACAGTATATTGTCCACCAATTAGTCCTAGTATCTAACACATCAATTTTGGTTCACTGCATTCTGGTTCCAAACTTTTCTTGTTTACACAATCCTTGAGTTATATCAAAAAAGCAAGCCTTTTTGTTTGCACTAATTCAGTCTGTTTCCCTTTCATACCTTTTTCCACCAACATTTGTTGTTATAGGTTACTTTGACATCTTATGAACCTGCACTCACTGTTTAGCTGAGCTCACAACTAGGGTAAATGTGTGGGCTCATTTATCACAACAACTCTCAGAGTAGCAACCTGCAACCACCCAATGAAATTACATATGATTAAGTAGGATAATAAAAAAACAAACTATTTAAGTACAATACAGTACAGAAAAATTCAGTATTGAGCTGTACAAGCTAGTGGAGCTGATCTGCAAAGCATGTAGCCAGAAAAAATTGAGTGAAGGAAAGAGCAGAGAAACAAAAAAGGCAGTGCAGGTTCCAGGCAAGAATCAAATTACAAATGCCCTCAGAGCACAGGTTGTAAAGGAACTGATGGGTCTTCTAAGGAATGAAGGTGGAAGACTTCTAGAAGAAAAAAGAGCCACTGGCAGCATGAAACTAGCAGTAGTAAGAAGGCCTTGAGATTAGTGGGTGAGTTTGGTCCAGCTATACCTGGCCTCCTTGCGGGGTGAATCTTTTTCTGGTGCACTGCCCATAAGGGTGAATCAAATTCCATCAGTTGCAAGAAATGAAGTCCAAAACCCAAACATACCAAATTCCTTGTAGGCATATGCTTAGTAGTTAGTTTTCTAATCAGAGAGGCCCTTATCCGTGAAACTGAATAGGGAAATTGTGTCCAAATTAAATCATGCAAGGAAACCCATACCCGCATACATGTCTGTATATCAGTTTGGGTTACTTCACCATCACCACAGTTGCCATAATGTATTAAAATGTTAACATGGAAACAATGGATAAGCTTAATATTGCATACTGCATTGGTTCTGTCGGGCAGGGCGTAATTAAGATGGTTCAGAGAAACTTAACTCAGAATGTGACTGGTTTTGTGATTTCATGTCAAAACCTTACTTAGCTTTAATAATTTAGTATTTTTTCAATTCCCAATACAAAATGTTCATCCTGAGCTCTTTTCAGCTGAAATTTTAACAGAGCTCTTCACTGCCTAATTCACTTCCTCTATGCAGATCCTATTACGCCTTGAAGCATTTCACATGATTTCTCAGTACTTGTTAGCATACTGCCTTGTTAACTCAGAGTTTTATTTCTAGCAGGTTGTTTGTTCATGCTTTATGATTACAGTCTAGCTCAGTCCTATCATCAACTGAGTTGAAAGTCTCCACTGTTCCTCCTTCAGCTGTGAAACTGCTACTTTATTATCTTCAACAACTTCTTCCATATCATTTCATCTTCAGCCTTCCCTAATGCTTTGTACCAATTTCAGAATCCCCACTGATATTATTACTTTGTGACTTCATCAGCAGAACATTAAATGATGAGCAACTTTTCTCTTTTTGACAACCTTTAGCTTAATCTTCAACTATGCTATTAGGAGTTAGAGATCACTGCCAATATCATTTTTATGGCACATTTTCACATCTTGCATTAACTTCCAATTCTTTTTCTTCTGAACCTAAGTTACATTGCAAAATGTGTATTGATTTATGGGGAATGACAAGTAAAAATAAGTAATGTTTGTGTTGTGGTTTGCATCTCTAAAAGAACTTCATGTGCTATGACAGGGATCAGCAACCTTTGACACGCAGTCCACCAGGGTAAGCCCCTGGCGGGCCGGGCCAATTTGTTAACCTGCCGTGTCCGCGGGTTCGGTCGATCACAGCTCCCACTGGCTGCAGTTCGCCGTTCCAGGCCAATGGGGGCTGCCGAAAGCGGCGGCCAGCACATCCCTTGGCCCATGCCACTTCCCGCAGCCCCCATTGGCCTGGAACGGCGAACTGCGGCCAGTGGGAGCTGTGATAGGCTAAACCTGCGGACATGGCAGGTAAACAAACCGGCCCGGCCCACCAGGGGACTTACCCTGGCAGGCTGCATGCCATAGGTTGCCAGTCCCTGTGCTATGACCTATCTGAGGATATCCATTCTGAGATGCTTCTTACTCCAAGAGGTGGAACTTTAAAGGAAATGTGTGCTGTATATGCAATCTTTATGAGACTTGAAACTACCCTATTATGGAGCAGAACGGCAACCTTCTTTCGTTCCTGGAATCCAAAGGATGTGTATTTTGTCCTTGAGAACATTTTAATTAAATACAAAATATGTGTTCAGCAAGACCACTGTTTATTTTCTGCTACAATTTCTCACAATCCCCCTTCCCCAAAGGCATTGTGATGCTGGCACACAAGGTGCCAGCTCTTGCCAAGGCTTTAGCAAGTCAAACACTTACAAATTCATTGCTGGAAAGCAGTAAAGCTCACTTATTTGTCAGCATGGTTAAGATGAGTACTGGACTTCTACAAGTGTGTTTAGACTTTATGAAATGCTTGTAAGTTGCTGCATGTATTAATCCTACTTAGAATGTCTGTATCCCATGCTATGAGGTAATACTTAAGTTGCCCCATAACTGTAAAATGTTTGGCTATTACCAGCAGGAGAGTGGGGTGGGAGGAGGTATTGTTTCATGGTCTCTGTGTGTATATAATGTCTTCTGCAATTTCCACAGTATGCATCCGATGAAGTGAGCTGTAGCTCACGAAAGCTCATGATCAAATAAATTCGTTAGTCTCTAAGGTGCCACAAGTCCTCCTTTTCTTTTTGCGAATACAGACTAACACGGCTGTTACTCTGAAACCAGTCTGAACTATGTAACTCACCAAACAGGGAAAACACTTCACCTAATGCAAAATGCTGAATGCTTATAAAAGACATTATCTCCTGCCCATCAGGAAGGACTACTGAATCCAAATGGGGCATCATGGGACATCACAACACAACGGCTTTGTCAATTGCCTCATCACACTGAGAAAGAGGCAAAAAGGCTCATCCCATCAGCTTGAATTCTGAAAGAAGAAACTAAAACTAGATGACAAGAAAATTTTTCCCTCTCTCTCTCTCTGATGTTTGGAATCTCACAGGGCTGCAGCTGAAACAGGGGCAGAGATCCCCAGGGTCAACCTGGGTTAGCTCTAAAATACATTCAGTGCGGAGAAATTACTACAGCTCTGTCCCTTTTGGAACGATAGACTGTAACGCATTTGTGCATATATATTGCGTGCTTTAACCTTTAAATAATTCTCTCATTTCCTTTTCCTAGTTAATAAATCCTTAGTTAGTTTACTATAGGATTGGCTACAAATGTTGTCTTTGGTGTGAGTTCTATGGTACAAATTGGCCTGGGGTATGTGACTGGTCTCTGCGGACTGGAAGCAACCTGTATCTTTTGTGATCCTTGGAGTAAGGCAACCAACTATCTCTTAGTACCGCTTGCCTGGATGGCAAGATATACTGGAATGCTGAAGAGGACTGTCTGTGACTCCATGGTAAGACTGGTATAGTGCTTTAGGAGTTCACACTTGTTACTGGGTTGGTAAAAGCTAATTATAGAACACACACCCACTTTGAGGTGTCTGCCCTGAGGTTAAGCAGCTGAGGGGTAGCTGTGTTAGTCTGGATCTGTTGCCGCTTTTACCCTGAGGTTGGCACTCACTGTCAGAGAGTGAGAAAGGCACAGTAACGAACTATCAGATTTTTCCCAATGGCTGTCATAAGTTTGCTAAAGTTTACGTCCTCTTTGTCTTGATTATTACTAGCATTGAATGATTACTACATAGCATTGAATGATAATCATTTTTTTCAGACATTTGAACTATCCATTGACCATTCAGCCGATGGATTTTATTTCTAATTTTATGATCTAACTCCCAGGATGTCAAAATTCCTGTCATTGGATACAACAGCAGAAATATACAGGCTGTTCTTATACTAGGATCAGTCTGTCAGATCTTGTACATGCTATATATTATGGAGAGGTGATAGAGTTGCATCTCCAGCATTAAAGACTGGACCTATTTTGTCACTCCAGAACCTTCCAAAAGTCCCTAGAAGAGGTCAATTCTATTTCAAATTTTGTATGTGTGGTCCACAGCCACAAGACAATGTTTTGCGGTAATTTGGACAACAGACTTTGATTTGGGTGGAACTTCAATAAAATGGAGTGCAATTGTGTTTCAAAACTTCTAATTTGGGGGGGAATGGGACAAAACAGGTTATCTTAAAAACTTCACAATGAGGTTTATTTGATGAGGTTGTGGTGAGCTCTAGTACACAGGAACAGTTCTGAGAAAGTAAAGCCTCATTTGGGAAGTTATTAGGATGGTCAGAACAGCCCAGAGGTTCCTAATACACTTTTTAATGTGCCAGATAACTGGTAGAATCCTAAACTTTCATTAAAAGGCCAAAGTCTCTAGACCTTTTCCTTCTGGAGACTGCCTTCAAAATACAAAGCGACTGCCAGGAAGTTTGGTCACAGTTTCTGAAAATGAGAATAGAATCACAACCTTCTGCTCTTCCAAGAATCCTTGCCAGCTGCGCCCCTGCCTGTAGTGGGAATCGAGACAGACCCTGCGTGTTTCAGAGTAGAAGTAGAGAATGTCACTGCTCCCAGAGCTCCTCAATCAAATACCAGCTTGCAGCATCCCTTCCTTACGACTCTCCAAAGAGGAGCAGCACCAGTGGAGCTGTCATTTCTGATGCACTCCCCTCAAGAATCTGCTCTAGCAGCCAGTAGCTATTTGGAAGTGTCATCAGGAGGATCCAAGACTTCATCTTCCCTCCCTACGTGACGATGCCAATACACAGGCCCATTTATGTGGATGCCTTCTAAAAGTAGTACAGGTGCTGGAGAGATTCTGGGAAATGGGCTCCCCTGTGATCATTTGAGAGGAAGTGGCTTTCCCACTCCTCCCCCATCTCCAGGTTAGAGAGAGTGACAGTCTATTTCCTTCTCCTCTTCCCAGCAGCAGCCTTTGTCTCCACCTGAGAGACAGCTGGCTATAGAAGATGGCATATTTCAAAGTGACTGAATCTTCAACCCATCCTTCGCATGCTGTGTCGAACCACGCACTGGGTAGCAGCACACAGGCAGCAAGCAGCACAATCAGCATGGATAGCATGTCAATACCATAAAGGTATCTGGGTGAACTATGGTCTTCTCAATAATGGAGGCATGTTTAAAAGTCAGTAAAGGTCAGCCTTGCTAATTGGCTACCAAAACCCCCATGGTGGAAAGGAGAAAGAGTGATATTCTCCTGTACAACATTCCCTCCTCAGTGAAAGAGCTCCTACTGTCCCAGGCTAAATGTTTTCTACCTTTAATGAGTGCTTAGTAGCTGAGCTGCCACCTTTGCCTCTACAACCACCTTAGTTGCCATATCTAGTTTATTGGTTTTCAGACAGTTTTAAAATATACTAGACCAAATTCTACTTTCAGTCACAGGCAAGAAATCTCATGATCTTAAGTAGGATTGCACACGTGTAACTTAGGGAAAAAAATTCACCCCTTTGAATAAGAGATGCTATTGTAAAATACAGTTCAGATTATTCTGCTTGAAAAGGTGAGCTCAGCAAAGAGAGCACCTGGAGTCTGTAGCAGGTTATTCAAATTTAAAATGAACAGAGATTAGGAAATGTTATATTCTGCATTCACCTTTATATATTTAAAATGTTTTTCTCCCAAAAATTCCACCTCTGGATAATTAGTCCATCAGTATCAGTAT
Source organism: Natator depressus (assembly GCF_965152275.1). Lineage (NCBI taxonomy): Eukaryota > Metazoa > Chordata > Testudines > Cheloniidae > Natator > Natator depressus. The sequence continues at coordinate 240,622,534 of NC_134235.1, read as the reverse complement.
TAAGCAGGGGACTTTAAATGGAATGATGGTTATGATGATATTGCAAACAAGCTTTCTACATCAAACAAGAATCTATTGAGCCCAATCCTGGGACCAAAACCTGAGGTTGTTGCTTTTACTCAAGCAATCACTCCTAGCCAATAAGTATTTTGTCTGAGTAAGGACTCCAGGATTTAGCCAACTGACTTCATGCTTGTTATTCATCAAGGGCAGAATCCACAGAACTAAATGGCATTCTGCATTAAGACAGTGCAGAGTTTATGACAGACTTGTAAAAGTGAACCTTTTTATTCTGTAGTGAGAAATCTAGAGGAAATTATCCATTTGCTGTGAATTTTACTGATATGCTAAGATTTTGTAGTTATGCACCTTTAAAAAAGAAAATATTACTTAAATTTCTGGCAGGTAACAGACTCCTTTCATGATTAGGATTAGGTACTGTAATTATAGTGTGCGAACTGAGCGCACAAGATAATCACTACTTCACCAGTTTACAATAAATGCTGATGTTTACAACAAATGCTGAAATAGTTTTAAAACTCTATATTTAAACAGTTCATGCTCTGACACAATGTACATCGGTATAATACAGATATTTTGTGAGCCTGTATAATCTCTTTTCCTACATTTTTTTCTTGTGCAGTTTCTCCAAAGTTTGGGTAAATACCTCTGAACTTTAGGGTACCACTCAGGCCATATTGCATACAGAAATATTTTCAACACACCCTCCTCTTTATTCAGGGGGCAAGTGAAGATGATGCCATATCACTGCTTGGATTGCCATTTCCAGAAGTACATAACCTCACTTATAGTACTGATGTCCTGGAATTTTGAATTCCCGGTTGTGAATTTTCCTCTCCAAAAGTACTGCTCACCACAATGTGCTTTACTGATTGACTGCTGAAGCTCTTATGTGCATTTGTATGTGTGAGACAGATACACAGCTGCCTGAAGATAAAATGTACTTTTTCTCAGCCACTCAGAATAAGGAAAGAGAGGTGCAAGGTTTCTGCCAGACTCTCTTGACTGGTTCATTTACAGCAGAATGTAAGGATACAGCAATCTTCTTTAAAAGTGGTTCCCGGTCCATGATCCTGTTGATTTTTGCCCTAAAGGATTCATAGCGTAGAACAGAATCAAACCCAGCTGACTAGGACAGCTTTCCCCAAAACTGGAAAACCAAGATCACCCAAAGCAGAATCACCGTCTGAAGTAGTGGCAGATGATGGTGAAACAAATTTAGACAATTAATTTTAATACAGTAAACAAACAAGAGGTGGTCCTGAACCTACCTGCTGGACACTCATAGTTCATTGTCACAGAAACATATATGTAAACAATATGCAGCTAACAAAGTTTCCAAGTTGTAGAGTCCTTTTTTGGAGAAACCTTTGCCTTGTATACATACCACTGAGCACACATCAATGCGTAAATAATCAATGGAGACAAAACCAAATATCTTATGTTTACTCTCTATATACTCTCTCTATATATACTCTATTATTTGTAAATCTTCATGGTTCTCTCATGAGTTGAGACCTGAGTGCCAAATTCATCCCACTGTGACTTCATTCACTTCAGTGGGGTTACTTTCATGAGGAAGGCAAAATGGAATTGGCTCAAAATAATAAACCCTGTTTTGTGTTTGTCTGAAATATTTGGGATTTGGCACATTTCTGATGTCTTCCAGGCTCTTTTAAGTACACAGCTTGGAGGCTGCAGCCATTTTAGCAGACTTTTTGCAGGGAGACCTTTGCAGATAGCTTTTGGAAATTAAGGCACTTACTGTCATTCTAACAGCAGCCTGAATGCTTTGGGAAATACTTTAAACTAAAGTTCCCACTGGCAAACTGACTATCCCATTTCTTCTCAAACATGTTGCTGTTGTAAATGGTCTCTTTCTGAACACAGCAGCGGTTGTGGGCCGAAACCTGATGTTCAACAAGCCCAGCTGTATGCATCTCATTATCCCAGCACTGATTACAAGATCCCATTGACCACAAGCTGCCTGTCTAGATGGTGTGATTAGAATATAATCAATCTTTAATCCAATCAGAAAACTCACTGCCTACAACTGATAAAGGTCTCGGCAGGGTACTGATGAGGCCAGAACCCTGCTATCTCTAAGGGGACACCTGCAGCGTGTGAGGTGCAGTAACTAAACAAGCTGATCCAAGAGAAAGCAATTAAGGTGGTTTGTAAAGAAGTCTGATAAACAGGACTGAAACAGAACAGGCTAGGTAACAAAAGCATCAAAATCAACAACAACTTGTGAAAATCTGGAACTATTTTCTGCTTCCACTTAATCGCAACACAGACAGAATTACATTTTAGTTCAGGAGGATCATCAAAGGCTTAACATTTAGTTTAAATTAGAAAAAAAGTTGCCACTAAAATAATTTCTCTCAATGTGGCATTTCATCCACAGCTTGAGTTCTCCCTATGCTATTTAAGTTTTGTACTTTACTTTCAACATGTCTTTACCGGATACAGAAATGTAATATGATTATGAGTTTTCAAATCACAGTCGTATGTAAAAATTACCTGTGCTTTGTGTTTAGTCCTTTTAACTTCTTGACCCAAATTAAATAATTCTATTTTCTTTATCTTCGTATTCTTCACTAATTCTGCAGAACGGAAGCTTATAATTAAGAACATATTTAAGCTGTTAAGAAAAAAAAATGCTCATGGGCATTATTATGTGATGACCCCTCCCCGTGCTTTACATTAATTCCCAGTACTCTGCTGCAGGGGATAGTTTATGATGATGCCCATTCCTTGATATGTTCTGTTTTTTATTATGCTAATGATCAAAATTAAAAGAGAAAGAATCTGGACTGATTATTTTATTACAAGTAAAAAGAGCTTTCAAGGTGTCTGTCTCATCACAACACTAGCCTTTGCTTACTGTACTATTTTGACAACTATTTTTGCCTCAATTGTAATTATTATTATTTTATACACATTCCTCAGAATCATCTTTATTTCTGAGTACACAACCAGGAGACAATCCTAATCTCTTCTTGCTTTGCTAACACCTCCTTTCAGTTCCTATAGGGTATCTGACACCCATCTGGGATACCTGCAGCAAAGCTTACATTTATCTATGTTCACAATAAGCTTAAGATCAAAAGAAATAAAATTAATCTGTCTCCCAAGTATTATTTTTCTTCAAATGACCATTTCTCATTTAATCATGTCTGTGGTTTCAAAGCTTCTCTTCTAATCAGCAAACAATGGGCAGCATCACAGTAAAATAATCTAATTGTCACAGCTCTGGGATCCAAAAAAAAAAGCTTTCAAAACTACTTTAAACTTGACAATTTCAGTAAAGCCTATTGCTGAAGGCTTAATATACTTCATATACTTTTAAAAAACAGGAACCAAGAACATACAAGCTTTCAAAACCTGCACTTCAAAGTCAATACAGCCTACTGTAAACAATTCTATATCAAGCTCAATGCACATAGTCTTTAAACTTACCATGAACTAAAATAGTTTATACCCAATGGGACTGATCATACCTTTGCAGAAATATGGAAAATAGCTGCACTTCATAGCATATGACCTTCATAACTCAATTTATGTGTCATTCCCTCACTTGTGGGATATTTTCAATATCATAACTGTAAAAGAGAAAGAAAGGGAGAAAAAATGTTCAGTTATTCATTCTGTCCGGCCCTTTTTTATTAAAAGCAGAAATAACATTAGATGAAAATCATTTCACTGATAATTTTAATGAAATATGGAGTGATTTGAATATATTTTATTGCAGGCAATACAGAAAAAAGGCTCTTGCTGCTTAATGTGTCATTTAATGAATGGATTCCACATTGCTTTGCCCTGCTACGCTTGGAAATGTGGGCCTCACAAGGATAATAGCTAGTTGTTTCAAAAGGGGCTTCTTCCCACATTTTAAAATTCTATTTCAACAAACTAATGCAAACTGGGAAGTATGAAGAAGCACAGACAAACCTATACCAAAATTCTGGATCCAAATACTCTGTAAATCTGGCTGAATTTTATGTCATTAGCCCATCTCTAATGAGAACAGAGAGAAGCAGATTTATCCTACGACTGATTGCAGGCTAGATTTTATGACCGTAATGGCCCTTTCTGGCCTTAAAATCTGAGTTCATGAATTCTATCATGCAAGACAACCTCATCTAACTTGTTATTATTTATATCACATTAGAGCCTAGATCCCGCACTCGAGAACAGAGACTTAGTATGCCGGACAAAAGATGGAAGCAAGGGACACAAAGCACAAGAAGAATGATCATAGTAATGGTAATAGGAAATGTTATGTTTGTTCCATACATTTTTACAAAAATATCATTTAGGGGGATATCTAAAACCCAGGCCAAGTAGCAAGGCTGGGTGCTACACAGATGTGCGGAAGGAAGCATGCTCTCCTTCCCTTCCCCACAGGCCATGGAACAATTCTATGAAGGACAGATATTCCACCTTTATGGCCTATGTAGCCACTTAGGCCACCCTCTGTAGCCACTTAGGCCACCTCTACACTACAGAGCCTATATTGGCATATTTCAGAGTAACAGCCGTGTTAGTCTGTATTTGCAAAAATAAAAGGAGTACTTGTGGCACCTTAGAGACTAACCAATTTATTTGAGCATAAGCTTTCATGAGCTACAGCTCACTTCATCGGATGCATACTGTGGAAAGTACACAAGATCTTTTTATACACACAAACCATGAAAAAATGGTTGTTTACCACTACAAAAGGTTTTCTCTCCCCCCACCCCACTCTCCTGCTGGTAATAGCTTATCTAAAGTGATCACTCTCCTTACAATGACAGGATTCAGAGTAACAGCCGTGTTAGTCTGTATTTGCAAAAAGAAAAGGAGTACTTGTGGCACCTTAGAGACTAACCAATTTATTTGAGCATAAGCTTTCTTGAGCTACAGCTCACTTCATCGGATGCATACTGGGGAAAGTACAGAAGACATTTTTATACACACAAACCATGAAAAAATGGGTGATTATCACTACAAAAGGTTTAGTTGCAGCGTACAATGACAGAAGGAGGAGTTCTAATGGTATAGGAACATCACCTCTGCGAATGATGTTAGCTATGCTGGCCGAAGTCCTCTTCTGCTGAAATGGCTGCATCCATAATTACTGAGGGTTTTGGCACCTTGACAATATCGCTAGGGGGTGTGGTTTTTTGCATGTCTGACTGACACAGCTATGCCTGTATAATGTAGGCTAGGCCAAAGGCAGGGACAAAATTTGCATCTTATCTTAGAAAAACTGCAAGAGTCCCTCTGAAAATATATCCTGAGACTTGACATATTGCCATTACAATATATTATGATTACTACTGTAAGAGACCAATGGTCCTTCTAGTCCAGTATCCTCTGTCTACAAGAATAAACAATGCCACACTCTTCAGAAGACAGCACTGCAACCCTTTAACACAGGGGTTCTCAACCTTTTTCTTTCTGCCCGCCCCCCCCCGCCACTCAACATGCTATAAAAATGCCATGGCCTGTCTGTGCCACAACAACTGTTTTTCTGCATATAAAAGCCAGGGCCAGCGTTAGGGGGTAACAAGCAGGGCAATTGCCCAGGGCCCCACACCATAGGGGGCCCTGCAAAGCCAAGTTGCTCAGGTTCAGCTTCAGCCCTGGGTGGCAGGGTTGGGAGCCCCAGGCTTCAGCCCCAGGCGGTGGGGCATCAGCTTTCCGCCCTCAGCCCCAGAAAGTCTAATGCCAGCCCTGCTTGGTGGACCCCCTGAAACCTGCTTGTGGGCCCCCCACTGGGCCCCAGGCCCCTGGTTGAGAACCACTGCCTTAACATACTCAGTTGTGAACTACTAATCTATGAAAGTACCTTTCCTAGCCTGAGCCCATGATCACTTTATGTTCTGAAGCATGGGGACTGATATCCCTTGCCATATTTAACTTCATAAATGTAAGTGAAACTTCCCTGGGAACTGCACCTTGACATGGTGGAAGGCTTGTGTGTTCCAATGATCTTGTGTGCTATGCTGGCAGGAGGTTTAAATCCTGGTAAGGTCACCCAAGGACAGGTCAAAGAGTATGGATCAGACAAAAACAGTCCACTGGTCCTCCAGGTTAGAGCTTGAGCAATAAGTCAACAACCTTATTGCTCAAATATATATATTTATTACAGAGACACAACAAGGTGGCCATCCTGGCAAGTAGCTCAACAGAGAGAGATGGAGGAGCATGTTGATTATCTAATGACACCTGCCAGATCAAGAAGGATTCAGATTCAGTGTAAGTGAAAATGTTGCTGTTCATCATTTAAATGTCTAACCCACTCTGGAATGTTACTGTGGTATCTGTTTCAATAGCATCCTGAGGCAATGAGTTCCCTGGGTTAATTACATATACATTTGTGTTGAGTTAATCAACTAGCCTTTTTTTTAAGATAGTAAGTTCTCCAATAACTGTAGGTGAGAGAGATTTGTCTGAAATACTAGGGAATTCTTCACTGACCAGTAGGAACTGACTACTATTCCTGCAGGATTCCCATAATAATGAGAAGAAAAGGCTAAGAAAAAAAATCAAGTTAATTTTTTGGTACTATAATATACAATGGTCGTGGGTGTTTAAAAAAAACCCAAAACCTAATATACTGTAGTACAGCATAGTGATGTTTTGTGGGATGGGGAGGTGGCAATGAATATAAGGTCCCTCAAATAAGTGAGAGTAAGGAAGTTAAATAGGTTCCCCAGCCTGACTATATATCCAAGTTTTTATAGGGTGCTGAACACCATCTGAGCTGCCCAGTAGAAGCTGAATCAAATATGTACCCAGATCTCTCAATGAATAATAGGGACTTGTGTCTAGAGATGACATATTAAGATGTGATTCAAAAGGGAAATTATGACTCTTCTTATTAATAAAATATAATGGCTCTTATGCTGCATTGTTGTAGCCCTGTTGGGCCCAGGATATACAGAGGAAATATAAGAAGAGCCACAGGAAGCCCATGTGGCTGCAGAAGGAACTTTTTAGCTATCTAAAAACCAAAAGGGATACATACAGGAAATGGAAGGAGGGGCAAGTCACCAAGGACGAATAGGGAATAGTGCGAGTGTGTAGGGACAAAATCAGGAAAGCCAAGGCAAAGAATAAGTTACAGTGGGCAAGAAATATTAGAGATGACAAGATGGGGTTCTAGAAATATGTCAGACAAAAAAGAAGGAACAGGGATGGTATGGGTCCACTGCTCAATGGAGAAGATGAGCTGGTAATGGAAAACAAACAAAAAAACCCCACCACATGACTGGACAACTAGCAAAGTTACCATAGACGATAAAGGAGAAGGGATGCAAATCAGGATAAGTAAAGAACACGTTAGAGATCTTCTGACCAATTTGAATGAATTCAAGTCAGTGGGGCCTGATGCTATTCACACCCTATTCAGGCGCTGGTTAGGCCTCAGCTGGAGTACTGTGTCCAGTTTTGGTCACCAACGTATAGAAAGGATGAAGAGAAACTGGAAAGGATCCAGAAGAAAGGGACAAAGATGATCAAAGGGATGGCATGCAAGCCATATTAGCAAAGGCTGAAGGAACTGGGTTAGTTTAGTTTGGAAAAGAGGAGATTAAGGGGGGACATGATAGCAGCCTTCAAATATGTGAAAGGCTGCCAGAAGAAAGATGGAGAAAAGTTTCTCTCTTGCCAGAGAGGACAGAACAAGAGGTAATGGGTTCAAAATACAGCAATCAGTCTTGTGCCTCTTCTCTGAACACTCTCCAAGTTATCAACATGCTTCCTGAAAGTAGGCTGAAGTAGCAGGCACAGGGGACTGCCCAATAGCATTCCATCTTAGCCCTAGATTTGGGGATGTGGCAGATCTTACCCTGCTGATCCCTATACATTCATCCACATAAACACATTGCTTAGTCCATGTACATACTATATATGATGAATGAGTATATAAACACTGTATTCAGTAGATGCCATACATGTTACAGAAAAGCAGTACTTCACTACCAAGTGCCCAACACAGGGCTCAGGGGAGAGAAAAATAAAACTAATACATTTTAAGTACCTCTTTAAATAGCCTAAAATAGCTTTTCTACACATAAAAAAAATTGCATCTGTAGAGCCTTTCAGGGCTAGATTCAAGTTCTGGGTTTCATTAGAGGTCACATTATCACAAAATGTACTACATAGTTCCACAGTTTCTCACATGTCTATCACCTCCGCTCATGTCGTGCATATGTTATAGATAACAAAATTAACACACAATAGTGAAGATTTTACAGTTATTGCAGTATTGTCATGGCAAATTGCATCATCAAAATCCAATTGCACAATAAAGCTTTAGGCATCAAGATGGTAAGAGAGATGTGATACATAATTGTAATGATGGTGCTCCATTAAATAAGAAGTAAGCCATGCCAGCACCGAGCCAGAAAAACTCATGAGTGCTAAAGGCAACATAATAGGACCCCATGCTCAACTGTATCAAAAGCTACTGATAAATCAAGTAAGACGATGAAAGAAAGCATATCTCAGTTAGCTTGAAGCAACACTTCATCATTACAAACCCTCACAAGAGTAGTTCCAGTACTGTGCCAATATCTGAAACAAGACTGAAATTTATTGGAAAGGTTTTATGTGCTGAAGTCAATCTGTAATTATGTCACAACACTGTCCAATAGAATAAAAAAGAAGAATGGAAATAGGGCGAGCTGAAGAATTGCTAACAGTTACATTTTTCAGTCCTCTAAGAACAAAAACATGTTTTTAACAGATATATTACTGTCACTTTGTCCTTTATAAAATAATCCTTTGGTTTCCCATTCAATGGGGCTCCTACCAGGTTTGCAGGACCAGAGTAAGAATGTTTAAAGGTAATTTATCCACTTATTTAGATTAAGCACCCATCTTAAACTAGGAGTGCTCTACAAAATTTACCTTCTTATTTCACACAATGAAATCAAGGAAATAAAAGTAGCCACAAACAATACAAAATATTACCCCATAAACAACACTACTCATAAAAAATCCTGCTGTCTCATTCCATAAACCTAACTCCTCTCCAGATACTCACAAGAAAAGGTGAGCTTTGAAACATGATCGGAATGTTATCAACTCCTGGCTATAGCAGACCTCAGGGGAAAGCAAGCGAAAAGCAGAGGACCCCTCCTTGGAAAATGCCCTCCCAGCATACTCTTCCATCTATAATGAAGATGTTCCAGTTTGAGAACCAGTACTGCACTGGGTGAGAGGGAGATCCAATCCCAGATCATTAAGGGCTTGAAATTAAAACCAATACCTTGAACTCCAACTGGGGCAGCAAATAGAAGCCAGTGGAGTTTACAGTTTGTGGAACTACAAATACCAAAATGCACTTATCGTGAATTGAATGGTTATTGCAAAATGTCATTAAAAGGGCAGAGTTAAGACTTTTGGATGCCTTGGCTGTGCATTTCCATATGTTTCATTATATCTGGATTTCTTTTCAATTTATCTCTGAATTCCCAGGGCTTGTTTTTGGGATAGTCGGTGTCCCTGTTTTATTTTCACCCGTAAATCACTGATATGTATTCTCAACCTTAAACTCCATCTTGACATAGTTTTTTGTATAGGAATTGATAATAGATTTAATTTGAAAAAAGGATTTAATTTTCACAGTGAAACCTATTTCAAATGTACAGTCAAAATGCAACAAACCCGTAAAGGCAAAGAAATTCTCAGTTAGTAACTGAACCCAAATCTTTCGGCAGCCTGACTGACTTTAAGATAATATTAAGCTACAGTTCTATTGTGTATAAGTAATGGGAGTTTTAGGATTCTATCCTGCAAGGTGCCTTGTACTTCTTGCAATTTGCTGAGCATCCCCACCTCCCGTTGTATACAACACAAGGGTGATGGCAATCATTTGCAATCAGCAGAAGCTGGGGGTGCTCTGCACCTTGCAGGATTGGCCCCTTACTCCCTTAACTATGAGTTTCCTTAGTTTTGTGGGCTTTTATGTAGTGAATGTAAACTGCAGATGATACAGAGATTATAATATGATATATATTCTTTTGAACATCCTTCTCATTCCAAAAAGAAAAAGGTTCAGAACTCGGCAAGCAGCAACACATTAAATCTTATTGCACTTGGGAGCAAACGATTGTCACGAACCTCATTTTGGTACATCCAGGTATGCTGCATGATTTGGTGGATGAGTATACATATTGAAATGATTCAGAACATTATCAGTTTTTATCAGCTGACATATTTGTATAGAAACGCATCTGCTCGTGGCTTGCTTTATGTATTCTGAAATGATGATCTGCATTCAGTTTTCTGCATTACTCAAATTTAATGCAGATATTTCAGCTGATACAATGTGCTCTCTAAAACATCACTACTAATACGTAAGATTAACAAAAAGTATTATAAGTGCTAACAATCCACAAATTAAAATTCCAGGTTGGTTTGGAAGCTAATTAGTCATTCAGAATGGGAGGTCCTTCACCTAAGTTCCCTCTAGGGCAGTGCAGGAGCGACGCGGGAGGGGAGAGGTGCCTCTCCCCCCGCCCCAGCCCCCGAACAGTTACTGCTGGGAAGAGGCACCTCTCCCCAGGCCCAGGCCCAGGCCCCAATCTGGCCCCAGCCCCGGAGTTGCCGCAACCAGGGAGAGACACCTTTCCCCCGGCCCCAGGCTGCTGAGGTAAGAGAGGGCTGGGGGGAGTCCTCTCTCCCCACCGCAGCCATGGGGCAGCCTGCACCCCAAACCCCTCATCCCTGGCCCCATCCCAGAGCCCTCACCCCCAGCCAGAGCCCTCACCCCCTGCATCCCAACCCTCTGCCCCAGACCTGAGCTCAATCCCGTACCCCAAACCCCTCATCCCTGGCCCCACTCCAGAGTCCTCACCCCCAGGTAAAGCCCTCACCCCCCTCCACCCTAACCCTCTGCCCCAGACCTAAGCCCCTCCCACACTCCGAACCCGTCGGCCCTACCCCCGCCACACATCACCTCCATATTGGTGCACATAACAAAATTCATTCCATACATGGATGTAAAATATTAGAGGGAACATTGCTCTTCACTTGGATTTTACTCACTCGATACCCATGAAAACTTCTATTTATGTCAACAGGAGTTCACCTGAGTAGGTACAGAGTGAAAAATGGATGGATCTAAGGATTTGGCTCATATATTAAAAAAGAAGATTTATAGAGTGTTCGACTAAAGGCCAGATATCTGGGTCTGACCAAGTAGTACTTGGAACAGACCCCATATTAAGGGTGTGTGAAAATGGCTGAAGGTACCATTCTAATCCTGATCCCTGGCCCCCCTGGGAACAAAGTGGCCCTCAGTGCCCCCCAGCTTAACTGAGAGCCTTAGGCTGCTCTAAATTGTGCCAGCTAGAGTGGCCCCTAAGAGTCTTTCTATTGGTAGGAGGTCACTGAAGTGTACTCTGTTCCAGCTCACCTCCTCCCACCCAGGAACATACCCCTATTAAGGCTGCCAACCCTCCAGGATTATCCTAGAGTCACCAGGAATTAAAGATTAATCTTTAATTGAAGACTATGTCATGTGATGAAACCTCCAGGAATATGTCCAACCAAAACTGGCAACCTTGTACCAGAAAGAATATATGCACTGTCAATGCTACCCTTGTACTTTGCATTCCTTGTAGCTGAAACCTTGTCCGTCGGTGCATCCTCCACACCGTGACAGAGACTTTCCCAGATTAGAAGGTGGAAAAAGATGACTTCGGAGGACATGTTCAGTGAGTTAATGGGTGCCTCTGAGAGTGACAAGATGTAGCTCAGAGCATGGAGGATTACACTCTCCGAGAACCTGGACATGGACAGGGAGGACAGGGGACCCTGCTGGGAACAAGAGCGTGCCATGCAGGAAGAGATGCTATGGATTATGAAGGAGCAATCAGACATGTTGAGGCATTTTGTTGAGGTTCAAGAAAGGCAGCTGGATGCTAGAGTCCCTCTGCAGCCTATGCTGAACCTGCTGCCATCATCGCCCAGTTCTATATCCTCCTCCCCCAAACATCCTATGGGGGGCAGGAGTTCAGTATCCCTTGCACTCAACACCAGGGGAGGATACAAGGCCCAGAAGGCGCCCATTCCCACACCTTTGATTTTTATTGCAGTGCATCCATAAGCCAGCTTTCCTTGTTTCTCCCCAAACAGTACTTTTCTTACTTTTCTTCGCTGTCTGTATGTTTGTGTGCATAATAAAACCTAACGGATTGAGGAGAAAAGGCTCTTTATTCATTCAACACATGGTGCATGGTTGTGGGATGGAGTTTACAAGGGAGGAAATGCAATGGAGGGGACAGTTTGGTAAGGAACAACACAGATAAGATATTACTCTGGCTCCTTGCTGAAACTGGTTTTCAAAGCCTCACAGAGACACAGTCCCCCTTGATGTGCTCTAATTATTGCCCTGCTGTCTGGCTTCTCAAAACTGGCTGCCAGGCAATTGGCCTCAACCCCCCACTCCGTCAGAAACTTGTCTCCTTTTGTTTCACAGATATTATGGAGCACATAGCAGGAAGCAATAACAATGGGGACATTGCTTTCACTGAGGTCTAACCTAGTAAGCAAACAATGACAGTGACCTTTTAAACATCCAAAGGCACATTCCACCACCATTCTGCACTTGCTTAGCCTATGGTTGAACGGGTCTTTACTGCTGTCCAAACTGCTGGTGTACGGCTTCATAAGCCATGGGAGCAAGGGGTAGGCTGGGTCTCCCAGGATCACGATTGGCATTGCAATGTCACCAATAATTATTTTGCAGTCTGGAAAGAAAGTTCCTTCTTGTGGCTTTCTGAACAGACCTGTGTTCCTAAAGATGCATGCGTCATGCACCTTTCCCGACCATCCCATGTTCATGTCGGTGAAATGGCCCCTGTGATCCACCAGCGCTTGCAACCATTGAGAAGTATCACTTTCAGGTTATGTACTCTTTAGCAAGGTGGTTACGTGCCAAGGTAGGGATATGCACTCTGTCTATCACCCTACCGCAGTTAGGGAACCCCATTGCAGCAAAACCCATCCACTATGTCCTGCACATTGCCCAGAGTCACTACCCTTCTTAGCAGAAGTCTGTTGATAGCCCTACAAACTTGGGTCACAACAGATCCCATGGTAGATTTACCCACTCCAAATTGATGCCTCACTGACCAATAGCAGACTGGCGTTGCAAGCTTCCACAGCGCTATCGTCACTCACATCTCCACTGTCAGAGCAGCTCTCATTTTAATATTGCTGCGCTTCAGGGTTGGGGAAAGCTCTTCACACAGTTCCTGGAAAGTGGCCTTATGCATCTGAAAGTTCTGCAGCCACTGCTTGTCACCCCATAGCGGCATAACGATGCAATCCCACCAGTCAGTGCTTGTTTTCTGGGGCCAAAAACTGTGCTGAACCGTATCAAGGTGATGCGTGACTGTCGCCAGCACCTGAGAATTGCTCCGCTCCATGTCTTCCAGCAGGGCTGCTTGCGTGGCATCACATTGTTCTGTGTGGCGGCTCATGTATCGGCTGTGTAAATACTGCAGGATAAGGTGCGAGGTGTTTGTAATGCTCACAACAATGTACCCTAATCCTGAGTGGGGTCCATGCTTATCATGGTATGGTGCCTGCACAGGTAACCCAGGTTTACGAAAAAGGCGTGAAAAAGGCTTGGTTTGTTTGCTGTTGATTTCAGAAAGGGAGGGAAGTAAGTGCATCATGGGAGGCTAACGCCATGTTCTCGTAACCACCCGCACCAATGTTTTGGTCCCATAAGGCATTGCAAGCCCAACCCAAAATTTCACTCAGCTACATGCACTGTGGGATAGCTACCCACAGTGCAGTGCTCCATGCATCGATGCAAACCCTGCTAGTAAGGATGCACTCTGCCGACTCAATGAGTATAGTGTGGACACGCAAGATCGACTTGCTTAAATCGGAGGCTCAATGTCGACTTACATGAAGTCGACTTAACTTTGTAGTGTAGACATGAGGGTTAGAGAATCTCAGGCAGGATCAGAACTAAAGAGAATGGGAGGAGCCCAAGCCACCCACATCCCTTGAAATTAAAAGCTTTTTAAACCAATATGTAAACATAATTCTTGTTTTTCAGCGTTTAAAAATAGTTGTAATTACTATGAAAATCATTTCATATTTGTCCTTCCAGAGTTCATTTAATGCATACATTTTAAGAGTTCAAAAGTATCAATTCCTCACATCTTCCCAACAGCTGTGAGTAACCTCTATGCAGACAGTTCATTGTTAATATTTGATATTCAGTATTCAAGTTGTTTGTTGATTGTGATTGAACACATGATGCAAATAACTTTCTTATTGTTCTCTGATTGGAGGAGCCTATTTCATATCCAGGTGGCAGCTTTGAAGAAACCGCTGGGATTCTGAATTTCTCAAGGGAAAGTGGCAGGCATACAGGATTAAAGAACTTTCTGGGCCACACAGACCTCCTGGAGATTTCATTAAATGTCTAGTTATTGTATCTGGTTTCCATGCACAAATATAGATTTTGGAGTATCCAAAAGTGATTCATAACATTGTGGAAGCAAATTTATAGGCCTCATTTTGATACACGGCCCTTTCATTTTCTTTAATTGCAAAGAAGTGCAAGTCAATAGACCTAGTGGCCAGAGTCTCTTTTTGTTATATTGCAAGTTTCCTTTAACTGAACTTTAGAATATTTCAAAGTTTATTTGGGTTGATTTGTGTTTGGATCAAGCCTATTTGACCATCCCTAGTTTAAAGCTGCCTCAGTAACAGAAAAGCAGACTGTAGGCCAAATGCAGACTTGGTATCTGTAGGTGCAGGTCCATTTAAGTCAATGAAGTTCACCTTGATTACATTAGAGTCTGAATTTAGCCCTTTGTGAGGAACAAAGGTTTTTCAGTTAATTTTAATAATCTAGACTATGTTTTTTTGCCATATGCAGGCAAATTCTGCTTATTTGCAGCCAGCAGCATTTTTATACAATATTCAGTTTGAAGACTTTTTTTTGTTTGTTTGACTTCTTTTGTATTCAAGTGTAAACTTCAGCATGAACCAATTCTGAAAGGCCATTATTTGATGTATTTTAATGCCAGAACTGGTACATAACAGAACACCTTCATATGTTATAGCAGCATAGCCTAGTTATCTGTGACTGTAGTCAAAGTGATAATACATTTAGTCATATTTTCTGGACTTTTATAACATTGTTTTCTGTATTTAGGCAGACGAGTCAGAACCATAAAAACTGGCAGCAACAGTGATAAAGAAAGCTTTGGTTCTTTCTGTACTTGTACCTGGGTGAATGCTAAATTTTCAGCAGCAGCTAACTCGGGACACACACATCTGTTATATATGCTCCCCATTTTGAAAAATAGTTATTTCGGGGATTTGGATGGAAGAGTAAATACACGGTAACAAAGAGACACTTAGCCAAGCAAAGGAAGGCCCTAAACTCAACAGCATTCTCTTGCTACTGAGGGAATTCTGTGCCAAAAAATTAAAAATTCTGCACACAATATTTTAAAATTCTGTAAAATGCTGCATATTTTATTTGTCAAATATAATCACACCAGTTTCAATTATTTTGGCAATTTATTTCAAATACCTGTATGTCTGGAACAATACAGACAATTAAATAGATTCAGGAAATGCTTTTTGACAAATAGATTCCTTACTAGGCATATTAATAAAGAACTTTCAGTAATAATTCATTTAAACTACAATACAGAACTGTATTTCCCGCAGCCCTCAAAAAGAGTGCAAAAGTTTGGGGGAGTAAGAGGTAAATAATTGCTGGGAAGGAGCCTGGGTATGAACTTGAAGGCTTGTTCGGTATGGGTGGAAAAGTATAAAGCAGGTTTTTTGGGGGGGGGTGGGGAGGGATTGTTAGGGAGCATCCCCATGCAGTCTCTGGCTGACCCCTAGCCTCTCCCATTCAGTCAGGCATATCTGTTCCTGAAGCACTTAGACCAGAGTAAAGTGATCAGGAACAGTCAGCATGGATTCACCAAGGGAAGGTCATGCCTGACTAATCTAATCGCCTTCTATGATGAGATTACTGATTCTGTGGATGAAGGGAAAGCAGTGGATGTATTGTTTCTTGACTTTAGCAAAGCTTTTGACACTGTCTCCCACAGTATTCTTGTCAGCAAGTTAAAGAAGTATGGGCTGGATGAATGTACTATAAGGTGGGTAGAAAGTTGGCTAGATTGTCGGGCTCAACGGGTAGTGACCAATGGCTCCATGTCTAGTTGGCAGCCGGTGTCAAGTGGAGTGCCCCAGGGGTCGGTCCTGGGGCCGGTTTTGTTCAATATCTTCATAAATGATCTGGAGGATGGTGTGGATTGCACTCTTAGCAAATTTGCGGATGATACTAAACTGGGAGGAGTGGTAGATACATTGGAGGGCAGAGATAGGATACAGAGGGACCTAGACAAATTGGAGGATTGGGCCAAAAGAAACCTGATGAGGTTCAATAAGGATAAATGCAGGGTCCTGCACTTAGGACGGAAGAACCCAATGCACAGCTACAGACTAGGGACCGAATGGCTAGGCAGCAGTTCTGCGGAAAAGGACCTAGGGGTTACAGTGGACGAGAAGCTGGATATGAGTCAGCAGTGTGCCCTTGTTGCCAAGAAGGCCAATGGCATTTTGGGATGTATAAGTAGGGGCATAGCGAGCAGATCGAGGGACGTGATCGTTCCCCTCTATTCGACATTGGTGAGGCCTCATCTGGAGTACTGTGTCCAGTTTTGGGCCCCACACTACAAGAGGGATGTGGATAAATTGGAGAGAGTCCAGCGAAGGGCAACAAAAATGATTAGGGGTCTGGAACACATGACTTATGAGGAGAGGCTGAGGGAACTGGGATTGTTTAGTCTGCAGAAGAGAAGAATGAGGGGGGATTTGATAGCTGCTTTCAACTACCTGAGAGGTGGTTCCAAAGAGGATGGTTCTAGACTATTCTCAGTGGTAGAAGAGGACAGGACAAGGAGTAATGGTCTCAAGTTGCAGTGGGGGAGGTTTAGGTTGGATATTAGGAAAAACTTTTTCACTAGGAGGGTGGTGAAACACTGGAATGCGTTACCTAGGGAGGTGGTAGAATCTCCTTCCTTAGAAGTTTTTAAGGTCAGGCTTGACAAAGCCCTGGCTGGGATGATTTAATTGGGGATTGGTCCTGCTTTGAGCAGGGGGTTGGACTAGATGACCTCCTGAGGTCCCTTCCAACCCTGATATTCTATGATTCTATGATTCTATGATTCCTGTCCGCATGTGTCTCTGTGCCCAAACTCAGCATCCCACTTCCCCCTGTAGCTCTGCACCCCCCACCCCTGCCCATGTGGCCCTGCACCTCCCTCCCACTTGTGGCCCTGTGCCTCCACTCCCATTCAGCCCCTGTTCCAGTCTGTCCTCCCTCACTAGCCCTTATGAGCCCCTATCTGTGATACCCCAGCATCCCCACACTGTCTGTCTCCTGACCTGGCTTGATAGCCGCTGTGAAGAAGGCAGGTTCTTTCTCTTCCCTATCCTGGCTGGGGCTTGCCAGGAGCAGCTGTTGTGTTCTAGTGCCACAGTGCCCACCTGCAGCAACTTTTCAGCAGAAGCTATTTTCTGCGAAAAAAAAGTTTTTTAAATATGCACAGCACATGAAATATGCATATGCACAGTGGCACAGAATTCCCCCAGGAATAATTCTCTGTTTGCCTGTTGTAATGTGATAACTTGTGGCATCCAATCAATTCCAATATCTCAGGGAATGTTCTAGGTAATGGACACAAGTCTATTGATTTTGGTGCAAATTGGAACATCAAAAGAGCTTGATTCATAGGGAAAACCAAGTCCTCAGACTGCCTAATTGCTTCAGGCAGACAAATCTCTCTACTTCCCCCTACTACTGCCTACACATATCAAAGACAGTTGGGGACCTGGGGAATGCAGGGAGGGAGATGGGGAGAGGGGTATGCAGGGAACACAATGCCTCTGCCATGGGGGCAAAGGGAAATGGGGGCATACAGAGCCCCTGGCATGAAGGAGGGGGTTGGGAGAGTTGCAGGGAGTCCCTGAAATAAAGGGGCATGGGACAGTGGCACCGAGGGGACCTGTGGAGTGGGGATCATGGACATTAAGGAATGCAAAGAGTCCCTGATATTTGCAATGTGCTCGACCTACAGAAGCTACAAAGTGTGTGACTCTCTAGTTTACAGAGAAACAAGGAAGACTTATTTTTGATCCAAACTACTGTTCTACTGCCTAGCTTTCTGCCATGGAGTATTCATGCCAAGCCTACATTATATCAAGAGCTGCAGATGGCCTTGTGAGTGCTCAAGGACCCCCGCTGAGAGAATGCTAACTTAAAAATACCTCATTTTTATCCTTTATCTTAAGTAATGTAAGTATTCTTTACTGCCTAATCCTGCTCTCATCTGTTACTTAAAGAAATATTGCACTAAAATCCATACAACAGGAGACCATTTGACTGTCAGGTTACATTTAACATGGTTAATGAAAATTTAATGTTCTTACAATTGTTTTTTCTCTCAGTGGTACTGAATTACTTATGAATAACCACATTGCTACTTAAACAAAGCATGCTCTTCTAACGAGGTACAACTAAATTGAGGTCAAAGAGATCTGTAATGCAACATCTAAATGGCCAATTTCTGAATCCGTCTCCTTAATGTTCAGAGTACAAGAAGGCCAAGGCAGACAGAGATCGGGGAGGGAAATGACTAATGGCAGATCCCACCCCAGAGACTAAGGGAATTGGGGAGATATACTACCAGAGGACTCATCCATTGGTCTCGAACCAACTTTCACTGGTACTACCTTTTCCCTCTTCTGCCTGTATTTTTTCTTTCCTTCTTCTCCTCCTCCTCCTTTTCTCATTTTCCTTCTCCAGTCCTGAGGAGTCAACAGAGGAATCAAAGGATTGAAGCATAGACTCTGCACTTTCACCAAGATTAGGGTTACCATCTTTCAGGTTCCCCAAAAGAGGGCACTGCCAGAGGGGTTGTGGGGTGTTGGAATGGGGTACAGTTGGGGGCTGTTGGAGGGGTTATTTGGAGGGGATGGAGGGGTATGTGTACTGTGAGGTCGGGCGTGCTGAATGGGTGTGTTTATTGAGAGGGGTATTTGGGGGATATAGGAAGGGTGCGTGTGTACAGGAGGGGTATTTGGGGGGTTCAGGAGGGGATATTTGGGGAGTGTGGGATGGGTGTGTGTGTACTGGGAGGAGCATTTGGGGATGCTGGAGGGATATTTGGAGGGTCTTGGAGGAGTGTGTGTACATACTGTGAGGAGTACCTGGGGTCTCACTCTCGAGATGGTGGAAGTGTCGTTCCCTGTCATGGTGGCAAGATGGCTGAAGCAGGCCCAGGACGAAGCGCCAGCCCATCAGCCTGCACCTCTCTGCCTCTCTTTCTCCACAGGAGCCAGGGCCTTGATGGGCAGGATCCAGCAGCTGCAGCTGCAGGAAAGGGACCAACTGGGAAATGGAGACAGCTCTTTCTGAGCAGCAATGTCTGCTCTGCAAAAATCCCAGACATAGCCTGAAAAATCCACCTGGATGCAGAGAGGAGGATCAAAAATGAGGATATGTCTAGGAAAACCTGGACGTATGGTAACCCTAACCAAGAGGGGGGCAAAAAAGACTGGAGTAGTGGTTGGGCGATAGCCTTGCACTGTATTCCTCTATTGCCTTCTTGTTTCTTACAGATGGAACTGGTACCCTGAAAAATTAGTTTGGGGGCTCTACTACACTAACCTGCCTATTACCCCCATAGTCTGTTCTTCCAGTGGTAAAAGTTGCTAAGGAAAACATTAAGAGGAGACAGATATAACCTTCTGATAAAGTAACTGACACTGGCAGTAATCTTTCCAAAATAAAGTATTCTTTTTATTAAAGTAACCTATAATCCTTAATACAGTATATCCTAAAAATCCTAAATAAAGAACAAAATCCCTAAAAAATCGTTTATGCAAGTTTAAAGAGCACTTAAACTACAATAGCATATAGGTCAAATGATACTAAGTGGAGCAAATTGTTGCAAGTGGCCAGTTTGCAACAAATTGCTGACAGCAGATCTTAAGTTGCTTTAAAGTAAAACATAATTAAAATGCACACTCCAAGCATACACATAGCAAATACTATGTATTATACTAAGCTATATTTAGACTAAACGATAATTGAAAGAATATTAAGCTTACTTTATAAATCTATTGCTGCTTTAAAAAAAAAAATCAAATTACTACTGCTTCTGCTGCTCAGCTCCCGGTTAGTCAGCTCTGCTCTGCTCCAGCTTTCTTTACTCTCTCTGCAGCAGTTTTTCTTTGGCTTCTCTTTCTGGCTTCCCAGCTCTCCCTGCACGGCTCTCTCTTTCTCAGATGCAGCTTCTGGACTCCAAAAGTGCTGCTGGCAGCTGGCCTTTTAGGCTACATTATAACTCTCTTTATATAGCTTCCTATTCTTAGCCACAGTTACCTCACTCACACGTGCTCAGTCTTGACCATTACCTCAGAATTCTGATTGACAGCTCTGACATGTAAAACAAGTTGTGACCCGTTTAAGTGGGTTCTGACCAGCTAGAGCAGGGGCAGGCAAACTTTTTGGCCTGAGGGCCGCATCGGGTTTCAGAAATTGTATGGAGGGCCTGGCCCCCGACCCCTATCCAACCCACCCTGCTTCTCGCCCCCTGATGGCCCCCCCGGGACTCCTGCCCCATCCAACCCCCCCGTTCCCTGATGGCCTCCCCGGGACCCCTGCCACACCCAACCACCCCCTCTCTCTGTCCCCTGACTGCCCCGGACCCCCTGCCCCTGACTGCCCCCCACCGCCCCATCCAACTCCTCTCTCCTTCCTGACTACCCCCCTCCCCCGGGACACCTGCCCCATCCAACCACCCCTTCTCCTTGGCTGCTCTCGGACCCCCTGCCCGACTGCCCCCCACCGCCCCATCCAACTCCTCTCTCCTTCCTGACGGCCCCCCCGGGACCCCTGCCACACCCAACCACCCCTTCTCCTTGACCGCTCTCGGACCCCCTGCTCGACTGCCCCCCATCACCCCATCCAACCCCTCCTTTCCTTCCTGACGGCCCCCCCCGGGACCTTGCCACACTCAACCACCCCTTCTCTCTGTCCCCTGACTGCCCCCGGAACCCCTACCTTTGACTGCCCCCCACTGCCCCATTCAACCCCCCTCCTTTCTTACTGCCCCCTCGGGACCCTTGCCTCATCCAACCACCCTGTTCCCCACCCTCTGACCGCCCCAACCCCTATCCACACCCGCACCCCCTGATCACCACCCCTGAACTCCCCTGCCCCTCTATCCAACCCCCTCCCCCACTCCCTGCCCCCTTACCGCGCTGCCTGGAGCACCGGCGGCTGGTGGCGCGGCTGCACCAGGACAGGCAGCCGCACCGCGCAGCACAGAGCACCGGGTCAGGCCAGCTCTGCAGCCGCGCTGCCCCAGGAGCTCGCAGCTCCGCCACCCAGAGCATTGCGCCGGCAGAGCAGTGAGCTGAGGCTGTGGGGGAGGGGAGACAGCGGGGGAGGGGCGGGGGGCGAGCCTCCTGGGGCAGGAGCTCAGGTACCGGGCAGGACGGTCCTGCGGGCCAGATGTGGCCCACGGACTGTAGTTTGGCCACCTCTGAGCTAGAGGCTTAACTGCCTGACCTCTCTGTCACCCCTACTGCACATGATCAGTAGTACTGTACTATTGCCAGGGCCCTACCAAATTCACAGCCTTGAAAAATGCATCACGGACCATGCAATCTGGTGTCCCCCTGTGAAATGTGGTCTTTTGTGTGCTTTTATCCTATACTATGCAGATTTCATGGGGGAGACCAGCGTTTCTCAAATTGGGGGCCTGATCCAAAAGGGAGTTGCAGGGGGGTCGCAAGGTTATTTTAGGGGGGTCGTGGTATTGCCACCCTTACTTCTGTGCTGCTTTCAGAGCTGGGTGTCCGGAGAGCAGCGGCTGTTGGCCAGACGCCCAGCTCTGAAGGCAGCACCCCGCCAGCAGCAGTGCAGAAGCAATACCAGCATGCCACCCTTACTTCTGCGCTGCTGCTGGCAATGGCTCTGCCTTCAGAGTTGGGCTCCTGGCCAGCAGCCACCGCTTTCTTGCTGCCCAGCTCTGAAGGCAGCGCCGCCGCCAGCGGCAGCGCAGAAGTAAGGGTAGCTGTACCACAACCCCCCCTACAATAACCTTGCAACCCCCAACTCCTTTTTGGGTTAGGACTCCTACAATTACAACACTGTGAAATTTCAGATTTAAATAGCTGAAATGATTAAATTTACGATTTTTAAAATCCTATGACTGCAAAATTGACTAAAATGGATCGTGAATTTGTTAGGGCCCTAACTACTGGCCGTCAGGTCTTTGCCTGGGCATGCTTCGTCTTTGCTTTTGACATGTTTTTTCACATGCTCAATAGTTGCCAATCTTGCACATGCTCAAGAGCTGCGATTCTGCTGAGCCACACCCACCCACACCCACTTGGCTCTTTGCCAGGGCACTTTTTTTTTTTTTTTAAAGAAATCCTAAGTTCTTACTGAGCATGCTCAGGGTCTGCAGTGTCCATCTCAGGGTGGAGTGATTTTTGCTTATTCAGAATGGAGATCAGAAATACAAAATAAAAACTGGAGAATTTTCTCTGGTACTAGAGCCTTTGGGCTGTGAGACTTTTTCGGGGTGCCCACAACATGCGTTACTGTGCTACCCTCTTGCCTCCAATGAAAGGCATTCTTTCCTGTGGTAGCTGGATGTCAGCTCCCTGACACTGCCAGCACTTCAGCTACCCAGGCACTCTCCTTTGGGCTCTGCCAGCCCCCACTTGGCCTTGTAGGTAAACACTTGGTGCACCCCAGTCCCCAAACATCTCAGAAGCGTCCTCCTGCAGTGCTCAGCCCCTGTCACTGGACACGCAAAGTAATGACCAGATTTGCTACTCCCAAGAAAGTAATATCTATACACCAGCTTGTTTGATTCAACCGAGTGTCAGCTCCAGTAAACACAGCACTGTGAGCTATTTATAATGAAAGCAAGCATAAGTTTGTTAACAGAGGTTAAGATTTTACGAGCTTGTGAGCAAGAGTAATAAGAACAACAGGTTGCAAATAAACCAAAAGTATCACACGCTTCTACTAGCCTAAGACTTAATTATTACTAGTCAACTGCGTCTAAAGCAATTTTTCACCTAAGACCTTTCTTTCAGCCTTTCAACCAAAAGTTGGTTGAGATCCTGTTTTCATGGGCATAAGTAACTGCACTGCCGGTTACCCCTCAAGAGCAGGATAACAAAATGTCTTACCCCACAGATCATTGTTTTTGCACCCCAAAGACAGGACAATCCCTGTGGTTTAATGTCCGGTATCTTCCCATCCCCCTGTTTAAGCCAGATGCAGATTTGCCTTACAATGCCTCATTAACATTTGACAGAGCATCTGATCTCCTCTCTGGAAAAAACCTGTTTGTCAGCTTTGCCTGGTTAGATTTTAAAGCATAATTCCAGTATGCATACATAGCTGTTCAAATATCATCAGTACATACATTTCACAATGATATTAATGACCAGTGTGATACCATTTGATACCCACAAGACAATATAATGGATAAATGCTATGAAAGCCATGTGTTGGGTGTAGTGAGTTTGTCTGGTCTGTCAGGAGTTGCTGACAGAGTTGTGAACCCTTTGCCAGTTGGCACGAATGGGCCTCTGTATCACAAAGATTATCTGTTGTGGCTGGTTCCTTTCACAGACAGAAAAGAGGAGACATCCCAGAAAACCAGCACAGGGTGTAAGGTGTTTCAACAGGATTTCTTCCTGATTATGGCACAGGAGACTGGTTTTCCTGACTCCAATTTGTGGATTCAGTCCTATAAACACACAGAGCAAAGAACCACTGCTCTCTGGGTTCCCCTTCCTGAGGGCAGAATGGCCACCTCAGTAGCCATGTTTGGCATGGCTTCCAAAACATCATGGGGTTTGAAGGCACAAAAGGACAAGTTAGTATGGATTCCACTAATGGTAGCTCCTGGGCAAACTTTCTATTAGAAGTCTGCCTTGAACTAAGGGTGTATGAGGGTGCAGAGAGAAATTGCCCTTTCACTCCTCCTCCATGCTTTTGGCTCTGGCCCTCCAGAGTGCCAAACTGTACTACATGCCAGAAGTGGGATCTCTGCATCACTCCACAAAATACTACCTTCAACAAGCAATAATTCTGGGAATGACAGTTATTCTGCATACTGCACCAACAGTAAGAAGGCATTTTAGAATGTATGCATTGGTGGTCTTGAGTAATAAGTATGAAAGTTGTGGCTAATTTTTTGGGAACATTTAACAAGGTATCATGTAACATTCATGTTAATAAATAAAATACACTGGAAATGATGCAGGTACAATAAAAAAAATATGAAGGTCAGACATATTAGACAGTAAGAGGTATTGGTAAAAGAGCTCAAAAAGTATGTGCGTGCCATTGTAAGCTCTTTGGCCTTCTAAGGGCTTGTCTTCACTACCGGGGAGATCGACGCTGCTGCAATCGGTTCAGCAGGTGTCAATTTACTGCGTCTAGTGAAGACCCACTAAATCAATGGCAGAGCGCTCTCTGGTTGACTCTGATACTCCAGCTCCCCAGGAAGAGTAAGGTAAGTTGACCGGAGAGCATCTTCCATCTACGCAGTGCAGTGAAGACATTCGGGTAAGTTGACCTAAGCTACGTCAAATCCAGCTACGTTATTCATGTAGCTGGAGTAGCGTAACTTAGGTCGACTTACCCTGTTAGTGAAGACAAGCCCTAAGCTAGAACTATTTACTAAAGCCATAGATAGTTTCAGAGGATGAAGTATAAGCTTTCATGTTCAAGATCATGGGAACTGAGGTTCTATTAGATAACAATGCCATACATCTACTGCCTGCTTTAATACAAGAGGAGTACCCTACTGTACCATCATGGAGACTGAACCACCTATCCTCCTTTTGAGTGACTGATAATTTGAGATGAGCAAAGTTTTAGCATGGCTCTGTAAATCCCTTTAGAATGTAGTCAAATAATTCATAGTTCAGGAAAATATGGGAAAGTGTTATACTACTTGATATCCATCAATGAAAGGAGGAAAAAAGGCACAATGGGGAAAAGAATGAAATTATCCAGAAAAGAAATTTAAAAAACCCTAGCTTTTTAGAGAAATTACTCTTCATTTAAAAAATGTGGAAAATGTATCATTTTTCAAGACCATCAACCTGAAGCCTTGCTACTTGAAGGTAAAATTCTAAACCGTGATTTCTGCGCCAGAGAACACCAAACTATTACACCACAACTAATGAGACTTCTTAGCACATACTGCAGGTTCTTACGACAAGCTTATTAGACGATAATTTGGTGAAGTGTGATGCTTTATGGGTTATCAAAGATAAAAATAACTCTTAAAAGACAATTATTTTAAGTGCCGATTGCAGAAACTGAGGCCAAAGGGATAGGTGTTCCAGGTAGAAAGTCCAGTGTCTTTTTTCAGAGCAGCTATACTTCCTTTTTGAATACGCAGATATAAATTTCAATGAAGTACAACCATATTATCACACAAAGTAGACAAATTATTAGATGTTCTAGAAGACTACATCTATATCAGTTATTGAACCCGATGGTATAGTACCCCAACCAACTAGCTCACAATATTAAACAGAGGACTGACACTGGAAAATGAAAAGAAGTGACAAAGCTGTTTTTTCCAGAATGAAACAAATTTCAGAAAATGACAGTGGTGGGAGGGAGTAAAATAACAGAATAATTGTACTGGAAAATATTTTCTGGAAATCATCTTTGATGCCTCCTACGCTCCGGTACTTACAGTACACAATGAGATCTTCAGACTAGAGTATGTAATGTCTGAATTATTTTTAGTATAATACAAATCTTACTCTTTGCTGGATCCACCATTTTGGCCATGAGAGCCTTGCAAATGCTACTCCAGCAGTATCAAATGCCAAAAACTCAGTTATTAGACTATTTTAAGAATCACCAGCCCCAAACAAACTTGCATAGCCATCCTTATTCCTTTTATATTCACTTTAGCCCTGTCGTGACCCTTGGGCCTTGAACCCACGTCCACAGGAGCAGGCACGCTTCAATCCTCCACGTGGCAGCCTGCTAACAACTGCTGACCCAGGAAGTCCTGCCCCAGTTTGAGGCTCCACCCTGATGCCCTAATGACACAGTCCCAGAGCAGCCAATTGGCCCACTGGACTGACCCTACTTAAGCCAGCAATAGGAAGCTGTCTGAACAATGGGGAACCACCTTGCCCTGGACTGTGTACCTTGTGCCTCCTGTTCCTGCTTGACTTCCCGGCATACTGACCTGACTTGTCTCTTGACCTCTGACTTGTGGTTCTGATGTCCAGATGGTCTCCTGCTTCTGATCTCCTGGTATTCTGACCCAGCTGATTCTTGACTCCTGACTGTGGACTCTGGCTCTGACCACTAGGTCTGGCTGCCCACAACCTGGCCTTGACAAGCAAAGCATCTTTAGTTAAGAACTATGACAGCATACATAACTTTTCCTGTAGCCTCCACAATATACACTACTGCAGAATCAGACCCCTTCAAAGATTAGGGCCAGGTATTGTTATGAAAATTGTAGTTCAGTTTGGATCTGCTACACAACTCAGTTTAATATGTTCTGGGGGTTTACCCTAATGGAGAGAGGGAGGTTACAGTGATGTTTGACAGATAAAGGCAACATAACCAGCTAAGTAACGATAACCGTTTTCCACAGCAATGTCTGGAAAGGGAACTGCTGATGTAAACCATTCCCCTTCTAGTCTGGAATGAGTATTACATGCATCTCTGAAGAAAATCTAAAGAAAAATGCTGGGGGAGATCATGGTCCCGTAGTATAATAATAATATCATAATCATATGAATTTAACATTATTCAGTATGTATGTGGAACTTTGCAATTTCCTGTATGTAGAGAGAAATAAATGGTCCTGAAGAGTTTATAAATCTATATTAGAAAATCATAAAAATGAATAAAAAAGACAAAGGAAAAGGAAAGGAAGGGATGGACAAGGGTTGAAACAAATAAAGATAACACAAGTCAAATTATATTGTGAATTAATTTTATTCAGATGTATCTCAGAACTTAGAAGCCAGCCTCATGCCACAAGCTAGCATTTCAGTGCTCTTCTTCCAACACCATGCACTTGAGCAATTTTGGTGTTCAGAATTAACAGTGGGTAGGGGTTCCAGTATTAAGTTGAAACCAATGAAATCCCAAAGTAGTAGTAGTTTGACAATAGGTTTTCATATACTGAAAATACTTGAAATGTAATATTTTTGCAGGGTTGGAAATTGTACATGGATTGGCCAGAAGACCCTAAAACTCTCCAACACTCTCACAGAGATCTTGCCCCAGAAACTCAGGGCTTCAGAGGGGTCAATTTACAATATATTTCAAAAGGAAAGAAACTTTTAAAATGGCAACTCTCTCGCTCCCCTCCCCACAGCATTGTTACTCCTAAACCAAGTCAGATATTGGCCTACTACTAAACACTAAGTATTAGAAAAATAAACTAAATGGGAAACTCTATATTAACATATTTATCTAATTCTCTCAACTGGCCTTTTTCTCTCCTAATATTTCCCCCCGCCCCCAAATCATTTACACTTATGCTTGTTGATGCCATTTAGTGCTGGAGTAGACTGACAAAGCCTGAATTGATTTCTAGTCTATTTCTGTAGTGGCTGAGTTTTTTTCTAGAGACAAAGGCCCTTTACCAACCAAAGAAGTACAGAATGGGCATCTTCTGTACATCCCCCCACTGCCCAGCCAATGTGTCTGACTGAAGAGACCACATATAGAAGAGAGCAGCTTAATTCAGTCCTATCCTTGGCCTCTCCAGTGAAACAAGGGGCCTGACTCCTCACTGGTTTATTTATGTATTGTATTTCTCAGGTGTGATTTGAATTGACTCTTGGGTCAGAATGTCTTGTGTGTAACCCTTAGGGCAATGAGAAAACAGTGCCACTAGCAAATGGGTAATATCCAAGATCATGGGCAGGCATTTGACATCATGTCTAATAGAAACGTGTTGTTTACAAACTGATTATGTACTTTTTAATGATGTTGTTATATGTGTGTTTAAAAAAATAACAGGATGACAGAGAAGCACAAAATTATATTCTTAAACAAGAGGAAGGATGGCCTAATGTTTGGGGTGCTAGCCTGGGATCAGGGACACCTGGGTTCAATTCCCTGTTCTAACACACACTTCCTGTATGACGTTGGGCAAGTTATGTAATTTCAGTGCCTCAGTTTCCCACCTGTAAAATGAGGATAATATCTCATAGGGGTGTCATGAAAATTAATACATTAAAGACCGTGAGATGCTCAGATGCTACAGTAATGGAGGCCATGTATATTCCTTAGAATAATGTGGGCTTAACCCATTCTATCCATGTTTTCTCATTCTGTTATTTTTACAAGAGGAAAGTCATTTATTTCACTTCGTGTTCCTACTTAAATTCTGTGTCAGAAGAAGCATGGGATCAGAATTTTAATGCCTCATTGAAGGAAGAGAACTTTATGAAGCTAGACAAATTCAGACTTGTAAAAAGGCATAAATTTTTAACAGAGAGCGTAATTAACTGCTGGAACAATTTACCAAGAGTCATGGTGGATTCTCCATCACTGACAGTTTTTAAATCAAGAATGGATGTTTTTCTATCTATCTATCTATCTATCTATCTATCTATCTATCTATCTATCTAACGAGATAGAGATATATCGATAAATAGATATATAGATATAGATATGCTCTAGGAATTATTTGGGGGAAGTTCAATGGCCTGTGTTGTAGGTCAGACTAGATGATCACAATCATTGTTTCTGGCCTTGGCATATATGGATCCATTAATTTTTAGGGTGGTATAAAGCGGTATAACTAGGAACAAGGAAATTAAGCAATGGAAAATTTAGGCTGGACAGCCAAAAAAAAATTTTTTTTTTCCAATGGTGAGATATATTAAACCATGAAGTAGTCTCCCAAGGGAAGTGAAAGCTCCGTCAGTTGAAATATTTCAAAACTGAACTGGAGACTATGCTGAAAGGAATGATGAGATGACCAAACTACATTTCTAGAATGTGCTGCCTCCACACAATGGGCAAAAGCAGAGGTGAGGAAGGAAAGAGAAATTGGACCACTGCATTTTCACTGGTTTCAGAGTAGCAGCTGTGTTAGTCTGAATTCGCAAAAAGAAAAGGAGTACTTGTGGCACCTTAGTTTGTTAGTCTCTAAGGTGCCACAAGTACTCCTCTTCTTTTTGCATTTTCACTGTGTCATTTTTTTTTATAGATACCCAAACACAGCAGAAAGGGAAACAAAGCACTTTGCAAATTCACCACAAAACACATAACCACTTCAGCAATATAATAGCTGTAGATATAGATGAGTAGTCAAACCCACCATTTAGTGCACCTTTAAGAATGCTACTCCAGGAGGGTCAAATTGGGAGAAATATTTCTCCTTAAGTGCATCAGGTTAAATCAGATTTCTTCCATGTTTCAGCTAAGCTAACAGAAGCTCTGCATTAACCTTTACTGTAACTGATTCATTTACAGTGGCTCTCCCCTGCTTTCCATTACCATAATGCTCCAGTTGAAGCCAATGAGATATCTCCATATTGGGAAGTAGGTGTATGTGTGTGTGTGTGTGTGTGTGTGTGTGGGAAACGGGGGGGGGGGGTTACTTCATGAGTTCTGCTTGCACGAACTACAAAAAAGGTTACATAAGGAGCATTAGCTCCCTCTAACTGCACAGCTCAGAAACACATCACCCATCCCTCATTTCTTTTCAAGGACTCTGAGAAGCATTATTTGTATAATCAACACACAATACATGGACACCAACCTTCTCCAATCTCGTACCTTGGGTTTTACTTAGTGAAAACTTCTTTTGCCATAAGCAAGAGTTACAAGTAATACCAGGCTAAAAGTGATTTGTTTACTTCACTGTGCGTGCTTCATTCTATAGAAAGGTCACTTTCATTTCATGTGCAGAACTTTTCACCCAGTTCCTAGGATGCACCCACTACTCCTGCTACACATGCAAATTTGCTAATTCCAACCCCCAGAATAACAAGGTTGGAAAGTTAAATCAAGCAAGAATGAAAGGCCTTGGCTACACTTGCGAGTTACAGCGCAATAAAGCAGCCCCGGGCGCCCTAGCTCACTCCCTGTCCACACTGGCAAGGCACGTATTGCGCTCTGACTCCACAGCTACAGCGCTGCTGGGATTCCACCTCAGCGAGACGATTAACGCTTGTTGCATAGTGGCTGAAATGCCCGGGCGCCAGTGTGAATGAGGTGTTGCATTACTGCGCTGTGATCGGTCTCTGGAAATGTCCCATAATCCCCTTAAATCAAGTAATTCTTCTCATTGTGAAATCGGCTGCAGGAATGCGGAAATGCCCTTTCAAAGCTCCGTTTTGGAGAAGCTGGCTGCTTATCAGCTCCGAGAAAAAGCAAACATTTATTGTTTGCTTTGAGTGAGTGAAAGAGAGGTGGGAGAGGAGGGGGGGTCTGAACTGACAAGACAGCATGTTGACACACTCTCAGCCCCCCAAAAACCCACTCTCTCTCCCCCCACATATACACAACACATTCCCTGTCACACTCCACCCCACCCACTCCCATTTGAAAATTACGTTGCAGTCACTTGCATGCTGGGATAGCTGCCCATAATGCACCACTCCCAATGCCATTTCAAGTGCCGCAAATGTGGCCACGCCAGTGCGCTTGAAGCTGTCTGTGTGGACAGACTGCAGCGCTTTCCCTACTGCGCTCTACGATGGCGGGTTTAACTCACAGCGCTCTACATCTGCAAGTGTAGCCATGCCCAAAAATTGTTTTGCTGAAAGAAGAACAGGAAGTCCCAGTGATGTTCCAGAAAGTGTCCCAAAAATCTTACTGTACTCATTACAGTCTATGTGATGGCAACCGGCTGCAGCAGTATTCTTTGAGCCTTTGCTGTGTGTGCACAACACGGTTCTTCCTCTGGTTGTCATGTGCAAACATTGACAATTTGCTGAACAAAGCTCTTAATTAGAAAATGTGAGCGCATTTGGTATCATAAGTGACTACAAAATCCTTTTTTCATGATAAAAAAAGAAAGAAAACAGACCATTAACCAATAAATTGTAGTCTATAAATGTAAAATTAGCATCTGATGAAAATAGTGGTAAAGCTGAACTCCTGCTAGTTTATCATTAGGGTCTCCTAGATTATGTACCTTGCTGTTACGTTTTGTTTTGCTTTGCTTTAGAAATGCAATGTAGGGAACAAAGGGATAAACTAGACAGTGTTAAATGGGCCCAAGAGAAATCAAATCTTCTCTTTTGGAAATAATCCCTATTGAATTTAATGGAGATGAAACCAATAAGGTTCGATAGAAATTATTCAAAACCCTACAGCTTTTAGTATAATACTACTACTAATAGAAAATGAAAACCTTTCTGTAAGTTTCTTAAATCATTCTACAGAAATTGATAAAAAGGACATAATCCTCTATTCAATTCTATAGTTTCAAAATACCTCCAGAATGGTTCTCATTTTCTATTACATTCTGCAGGATGTTTCCTTGGGAGTCAGGAGTCCTCAAAATTATTGCTTCAATGTGCAGATTCTTCATCCCTGTCTCCCATCCCACAAATGACTCCTTAATCTACTCCTTCTAGCACCTATTTCTTAGTCATTGAGTGCTGTGCAAAAGTCTCCTTTACCAGGCCCAGACAGAAGGAATGCTGCTTTAATCCACCTTTGACATTAGATGACCTATTACATCCTATCTAACTCTAACTTCTGATACAATGATAGTCACCTTCAAACATTAGTTGTATCGGCTGCTTTGAAAAATATAGTCAAAGTCTAATGTTAATAGCTCAGGTCTGTCTGTATATGTTTTTTCAGATATGACCTTTTTTTGTGGGCACCTATATCTTTTGAAAATGTAGTGTGAGAATTGTGGTGACAAAAGTTGAGTGGCCCAGGGGTTTTGCTTCTGCTTGGAGAGCTGGGATTTCCAGCAGCCTTTTTGAACACCAGCTAATAACAGTTTATCAATTAATTTTATTGGGGCACACCTTCCCTGAAAGTGAAGGGTGCTAGGATGTGAGTGAGAGAGCTACTGGTTGCTGGGGAATATTGAAGTATTACTCTAACTCAGGGGTAATCAATAGGCAGATCGTGGGCCAAATCTGGTCTGCCAGATGCTTTTGAACACACCTTGAAATCTTTTTGATTACTTAACATCATTATGGTTATTATTTTTTATTATTATTATTTTCTCTGGAGTCTAGACCTTGATTATACCTTGACCAAGAAATTTGGATCTTGACAAAAAATAATTGCCTACCACTACCCTAACTCTTGATGTTGAAATGTTACAAGGTTAGTAAGCTTCTTGGAGACGATTTTACTGGGCTGGGATTTGCTGCTTCAAAATGTTGCTTTTCTGCAGACAATCTCAAGATTTAGTTCCCCACACATACGTGTAATTGTCTCATGGATGAACTGTAACCCAGAACTGGAGAACAGACTGTGACAGTATTATAGTAAATTTCACTGCGCTGCTTGCTCTGTCCCATATGACATCCTGGGGGAAGGGGAGGGAGGCTGCTAGGAAAATGGTGGGGCAGCACAGAGTTAGACATTGTTCAAGTTCTCTCTCTTTTCAGGCCAACAGATCTGCCAGAGACATCCATGCTCTGCAATTGCCTACCAGGACTCTCCTCAACATTTCTTGCCAATCATGATCAGCTCTCTACAATAGCTAACGAGTGCCCCAAGATGTCTGTCATGGAGCTGCTTGAGCACACATTGAGACAACTGAGATGTGGAGAAGGGTCATGTAGAGGGTGGGATGGAAGTTCCTGGCTGCTCTAGAGGCCTGGACAAATGAGAAATTCATTACACTCGCTCTGGGTCACTGGAAAATGACAGCTAGAAAAATTGCTCTTCTGTACTCCTCCTTAGAGCAGTGACCCATTCTCCCTCTCACCTCTCCTGTTCCTTCTCTTTATCCTACACCATGAAGGGAATTCCCTGATTCTCTGCACTTATATTGCACTAGAGCTACTGTCTAGGCTTCAGAGTAGCAGCAGTGTTAGTCTGTATTCGCAAAAAGAAAAGGAGTACTTGTGGCACCGTAGAGACTAACCAATTTATTTGAGCATAAGCTTTTGTGAGCTACAGCTCACTTCATCGGATGCCTAAAAGTGGAAAATGCGTGAGGATGTTTTTCTAGGCTGTTTCCTTAGACTTTCCACCCATTAACCCATAGTCCAGCAAAATGGTAGTACTCTGCAGCAGATACCTTACAGAGGTTGGCTGTGCTCACAGCAGAGTCGAGAGAAAATTCACAGGGGAATTTTAACTGAGCTATTCACTAATGAGGATGAAACAGCCCCCAGGGGAGAGTTATTCAGGATTTAATCCAAATAAAATGCAATTTATAGCAACCCTTCACTGAAACTAGTATCAAGCCCCATTAAAACTATAAGGAGAAATCAGCTGCAGAAATGTCTTCCTTCTTCTTGCCTTTATAGGATAACAAAAGAAGTCTCTTACTTCTCTCTGGATCCAGGAGAAGCCAGCAAGCAGTACTTGCTTGTAGACACCATTTTATCAGTGCTATTATTTATAACCTGACACAGCACCACCTGCTGCTAGCAAGAGACACTGCAGCTTCCCATTGAAATGAACAGGAACCTGCCCCACACTCCTATTTTGATTGGTTTACCTTATTAGCTCTTTGAATGTTCATGGGGAGTCAGGGGGGTCCCATACTCCCTGACTTCCCTTTCCATTGAATTCTACATCAGGCATTTTATTGCCTCACTCGTCCTTGAGCCTGCTGCTCTCTCTTCCTTATCTTAGCTCCTCTCTCTCCTTACCAGTGCTATGTAGCAACACTCTTTTTGCTGCAGACTCAGATAGTTTTCTGGTGTTTAGAAAGCAAGCTATCTGGAGTGGGAATCCATTGTAAAGAGAGAAAGAAGCAAGGGCTTGGCCCTGTTCTTCCATGCTAGAGCCCAGATGACAATGCTGTTTCCCGCCTCACTTTTTTTCTCTCATGTTTGCGATTTCGTTAAAAACAATTTGCCACCTTGGCCTCCTCTAGTCCAGTGGTTCTCAGCCAGAGGTACATGTACCCCTGGAGGTACTCAGAGGTGTTCCAGGGGGTACTCAACTCATCTGGTCACTGTTTCTCAATGTAGGGGTTGCAGCCCCCGCGGGTTCATGGGACAGGTTTAGGGGCGTTGCAAGTGCACAGGGCTGGCAATAGGGGGCAGCAAGCTGGGCAATTGCTAAGAGCCCCATGCCAGAGGAGGCCCTGCAAAGCTCAGTTACATGCTTCAGCCCTGGGTGGTGGGACTCGGGCTTCAGACAAGGCTCACAAGTGAAAAACAGGCTCAAGTATTACACTGAAATGTAAGTACAATATTTATATTCCAGTCAATTTATTTTCTAATTATATGATAAAAATGAGAAAGCAAGTAATTTTTCAGTAATTGTGTGCTGTGACACTTTTGTATTTTTATGTCTGATTTTGTAAGCAAGTAGTTTTTAAGTGAGGGTACATGAGACAAATCAGACTCCTGAAATGCGTACAGTAGTCTGGAAAGACTGAGAACCCACTGCTCTAGTCAAAGTTAAAGGTTTGTGTGTGGCAGGCAACAGACTGTACCAGTGTTTAAAGAGCAAGTGAGACAGCAAGTTGGCAAATCTGGCTGATTTCTGCTTGTCTGACACCCACATATTGGTCATTGCAAAGCTCAGAGAGCACTGGATGGTGCTGCAATTAACGCTAAACCATGCTGTGTGGGAGGACACGCAGAGGGTCTGCCATGTGAAACATGATGTATTCCCAACTGATACAGTGATTTTTTGAATGTCTGCACCTGATTGGGTAAATACACACAGTATGTCTCTGGCCTGTCTAATTAACACATGGACATTGTGGTCAGGCTTTTAAAACACACATTTTAAAGGCTGTATGTTGTGTTGTAGTCATGTTGGTTCCAGGATATTAGAGAGACAAGGTGGGTGAAGTAATATCTTTTAATGGACCAAGTTCTGCTGGTGAGAAAAACAAGCTTTCATGCTTACACTGAACTCTTCTTCAGATCAGGAAAGGAGGCATCAGCACAAAGCATGGGCCAAATGGCAGGTACAGAGAATCAAAGTGCAGTAACTCCCTCTGAGCCTGTAATGGAGGCCTTGAATAGCATGGCTGATGACACAAGAGATTCCTTAGTGGAGTCAGACAGTCAGTTGCTTGCCTAATTCCTAGATTGGCATGTTCTTCCTATGGTGTCATCTATGAAAGAGACCTCTGTCAATTGCTGCAGGGTCTGCAGAGAGGAGCTGCCCCTCAGTTCAACACGCACAATCCTTCCTCCCTCATCACTTAGATGTGGCCCAGACTTGTGCCCCTGCCGAGTCAGCAGGTTTCAGAACCTGGCTGCCGAATCGACCAAGCCTCTGCCTTATCCTCCTTGAACTCCCAGTTTATCTCTTCTGTGATGGCTGCAGAGCACTGCCTTCTATCAATGGCTAGATATCTGTGGCGAAATCCTGACTTCTAGAAGTCCAGGAGAAAACTCCTGTTACTTCAGTAGAGTCAGTAGTTCACCTCTGGTGAGCTGGGGTCTCTGGTTATTGTATAAAACCTGCATGAGATACTGTCACCTCTTCCTACCTTGTGCCTCCCACGCATTTATGTGTGTCATCCACCTATTGTATCTTGAATGTGAGGTCCTTGTCAGACACTGCCTAGCATAATGAGGTCCTGATATGTCACAACTGTCCCTCATTTGACTACAGTAATATCAATAATAAATAATAATGAATAATAATTAATAATTGATAATGATGAAGACATAGTTTCTGCCAGACTCAGGACCAACTTTCAAACATCTGAGAAAAACTAATGCACCTCCCACTCACCGGGCATTATGTTCTTCTCCATTACATCTTCCCAATATACTTTTTTAAATAAATTGGATATCTCCATCCCACACATTTGTCCAGTGTTTCTTTCCTGAGTCATTTTCTCTGTCAACAGAAGGACTCAGATGTCCTCCACAAGCAGCATCTATACAAGCAACGTGGCACCAAAGAGACTCTTGGATGAGTGTCTATCAATGCTCTGAACTGACCTAACTTCCAGGCACCTAAGCCTTCCCTGGTACTTCACCTCAGTCTGAAAATCCCACTTGGATGCCTGTTTCTTTTGCCACATCCAGGACACACAGAAATTTGGACTCACATCCCTGAGTGCAGTGTATCCTTGTACATGCATTACACCTGCCTTATGCACCCATCTCCCAGCTAGGTACCTCAGAGATGTTTATCTGGCCATTTATGTGCCTAAGAGGTTTTGAAAATCCTGGCTATTAAGTCTTATTCAGTAGCTAGTAGTTAGGCCAGGTCTCCACGACCTACCTATACAGATATAACTTGGTCCCTCAGGAATGTGAAAAATCAACACCCCTGAGCGACATGGTTATACCAGCCTAACCTCCGCTTGTGGACAGCGCTATGTCGGTGGGAGAGCTTCTCCCACCGACATAGCTATCGCCTCTTGGGGAGGTGGATTAACTATGCCACAGGAGAAGCTTTTCCATTGGCGTAGGAGTGCCTTCTCTAAAGAGCTACAGCGGTGCAGATGTACCAGTGCAGCTGCACTGCTGCAGCGCCATACGTGAAGAGAAGCCCTTAGTAATAACCCTTTCATGGAAGTGACTGTTTGGTAGAGATCACCCTGGTCAAACCCACCCATGAATTTGGGAGTGATGGTTTGGAAATCTCCCTGATCTGAGTCTAAGAATCTGTGGCTGATCCCTATTTCTGTAATGACTGAACTGACAACTTGGATCCGAATGCCCATAAAGTTCAGACATAGGGAGGGGAAATATGGATCTGGTTTGACCCCTTCATTTCAGGTCTATCTTTGCTCTTTGATTATAAAACATGCAGGGTTGTTGTAGCTGTGTTAGTCCCAGGATATTAGAGAGAGTAAGTGGGTGAGGTAATATCTTTTATTGGACCAACTTCTGTTGCTGAGAGGGACAAGCTTTTGAGCTACATGGAGCTCTTCTTCAGGTCTGGGAAATGTAGGCAGAGTGTCCCAGCTAAATACAAGATACAGCATAAGAGTCTTTTTAGTGTATGTGCAACCTGCCTCAGGTGGCACGTGACCAGGATTCATCACCGAATTTGGTCTGCTGGTTGGATCATTAGCTTCCCCAGCTTGGGTCGGGTACTAATGGGGAGTGCGACGTGAATGCTGATCCATGCCCCCAGCATAAGAGTTAACACATATTTCAAGGGACTATGTGTGGTGAAGTGGCCTCTTAACACCTCTGCAGTCACAGGGGACAAAGAAAAAATAAGAAGCTGGGGGGTGGGTTAAGTGGGTTATAGATTGTTGTAATGCGCAATAAATCCAGGTTCTCTGTTCAGTCCACGATTTTTAGTGTCTAGAAAAGTTATTAATTTAAGCCCCCAAACTCATCTTTTGAAAGTGTTGTGCAGGTGTCCTTTGAGGATGAGGACTGTGAGGTCAGATATAGAG
This sequence comes from Natator depressus, assembly GCF_965152275.1. Classification (NCBI taxonomy): domain Eukaryota; kingdom Metazoa; phylum Chordata; order Testudines; family Cheloniidae; genus Natator; species Natator depressus. The sequence goes on along the minus strand of NC_134235.1, from coordinate 240,584,912 downwards.
TGATTGCTTTGTAAAAAGTGTTCACCCACAGGTGATAGGGTGTTCTTGTCTTTTATCATTTTCTCTGAGAGTTCATTCAAGAGCATAGTGATTGTCTGGTTTCACTCACATAGCTGTTATTGGGGCATTTAGTGCACTAGATGAGGTACACCACATCTTGTGATAGACATGATCTTGAAAGGTGTGTTGTGTGTGTGTGTGTGTGTGTGTGTGGTGGGGTGGGGGAAGGGGTTGATCATTGTAGCCGTGGAGATATGCCTGCAGGTTTCGCATCTGTTTTGGCAGGGTCTGGTGCTGCTTTGAGTTGGTGTGTCCTGGTCTGCGGCGAGTTTGCTTCTGATGATGAGTCTGGAGAGGTTTGGGGGTTGTTTGATGGCCAGAGGATGGCGTTCAGGAAAGATTTCTTTCAGGATGGGTTGACTATGGGTTGTAATTTTTTGATGATACCCTGTATGGGTTCCAGTTTGGGGCTGTAGATGACAACTAAAGGTGTGCGGTCAGAGGAGGGTTTATTTTTGTATTTCACAAAGCAGTCACTCTATATCTGACCTCACAGTCCTTATCCTCAAAGGAAACATACACAATACCTTCAAAAGATGAGCTTAAATTAATAACTTTGCTAGGTACAAAAAATCACGGACTGAACAAAGGCATTTAGATTTATGGCTTGTTGCGACAATATATAACCCATTTAAGCCCCTTCCCCAGCTTTTTTTTCCCTTTTCCCCTTATGATTGGAGAGCAGTTAAGGGGCCACTTCACCATGCATGGTGCCTTGAAATATGTGTTAACTCTTATGCTGAACCATCTGGTTCCACCTTGTGTTTAGCTGTGACACTCTGAGTACACTTCCCAGATCGAAAGAAGAGCTCTGTGGAGCTCAGAAATGTGTCTCTCTCACTAAGAGAGGCTGATCCAATAAAAGATATTGCCTCAACCACTTTGTCTCTATAAAACATGCAGAAATATGTGCCTAAAGTAGTCCTCGCTGAAAATGCCAAGGTTGCAAAAATGCAGACTGCAAAAAGGAGAGCAGATTTTCCTAAAACTGGTGGTTAACACTGAAGTTATATGCACCAACCAGTCACAAACTGTGTTCCTGATCTCCCACACTGGTTATTAAGAAGCTAAAAAAGAAATTACACAGCCCCCTTTATTACATGCCAGTTCTCTGGCCATCAGCACATAGGTCCAGTAAAGTGAGAAGTTATTTAAAAACTCTGCTCACGATACAAAATGTTCTTCTGACCTCAAAGGGCCAGCCATATTAGCAGGTCAATATTAGTTTGGAACTTACCCAAAATACCACACGGTTAGCCAAACCTTTAGCATCTAAAACTAAAGGTTTATTATAAAAGAAAAAAAGAAAAAGATATTTTAAATGGTAAAGCAATCAGATACATACAGAGACTTCAAAGACCATATATTAGGTTCTTAGTGGTAGTAGTGAGTTTGCTGGCTTGAAAGTCCCCCTGGAACACATCCACAGCTTGGATGGGTTATTCGGTCCTTTGTTCAAAGCTCCTTTTATAGAAAAATTGCTCCAAAGGTAAGAAGACAAAATGGAGAAAATGCAGCTGCCTTTTTATATCCTTTGCCATGTGCCTTGTACGTCTTTTGCCCAAATACAAGCTTCACAGCACATGGCATGGAAAAGCCTTAGAGTTAGCTGTCCACAGGCATGCCCCTACATGTCTTGCTTATGAGTCACATAAGGTGTAGCCTCTGGCTCCTTTCAATAGATTCATTGTACAGCTGATAACCCTTGATGAGCCATCGAACAGGCGAGGCAGTACTGATGCCGATCTATCTGAGGGTGTCACCCAGAAACACAGCACAAGTTTGGAAATACAGATATACCCTACATATCTATAACTCACAATACAAAGGTGATACAGATATATAAACAAGATTATCACATTTGGCAAATCATAACATTTTCACAGACACCCTACACAGCATATCCGGGACAATTCCTTGCAATTTTATAATATTGGTATCAATAATATTTACAAATTGTTCCACATATTCTATACAGCGTCACAGTTTGCTGATACATTTTCTCTTTTGAAGGGAACTGGTATAAATTGGTAGCACTGAAAGCAGTGTGCATTGTTAGATTGTGAGGCTGGATATTTGGTGCTGTCTGGTGCTTAGTTTTTAATCATGAGTAGTCTGGAGTATTTGTGAAGCTTGCAAAATGAGAAACAGTGGCTGAGTATTCAAGACATGAAACTGAAATTGAAAAATGCAGTTAAGACGGCTGTACACAAATATGGAGAATTATGTTCAAATAAAAGTTACTCAAATTCCAGTGAGGTTTATATTTTATCAATAATTCATGAATTTGTAAAGTCATCATTTGTAACTACTTCTACTTCTATTAACTACTTCTTGGAAACTAAACAGCTTTTATGTCCCCAGTTAAATATAGTGAGTGCAGGTTATTGCAATGCTCTCTGGGATTCTGTATTGACACTTATTTCTTGATAATTGCTGCATATTTATAAAAGATCAGCTGAACTGGCCTTTCAAGTTTGATTTGAAGCTTTGGAGCCACAATAACGGCTTTTGGATTTAAATCATCTGATGATGCCCATAATATAATGGGTGAAATGTCAGGGGGTAAATAAAAAACTTATGACCCAATAAGGCATTTGTTTAACAATTTGAGAGGATGAAATATGCAATACAGTTAGTGAGGCCCTTGTCTAATATGAATTGAAATTTCACTTGAAACAGGCAAGAAATAGAAGAGAAAGCTAATGGCATTTGAGAGACCACCTTAGAGTAAGTTAAACCAAAAAGAGGAAGATCAGAGACTTTAGGTAATGTTTCAACAGGTGGTGCTGCTATTTATCAAGAGTTACTGGTATCATTGAATACCTCCTTGGTTATCCATTTGAGAACACCAAAAATGCCCTGACAGTCATAAAAATTGCATTTTCATACTAATCTTGGCCCTGGTTTGGCATTGGCAGCCATAATGAGTATAAAACTTTATACTTATATAAAAATGTATGTTTACTGCACATTCGGAGATCAATCCTGCAGGGGGCTGAGCACTCTGGCCCCGACCCAGCAAAGCAGTTAAGCATATGGTTTACTCAACGGCAATGTCAGTGGGGACTGCTCACATGCTGAAATTTAAGCAAATGCTTAAGTACTTCTCTGGATCAGGGCCAGCGTTCCCATCACCTTAGAAGATCAAACCCTCACTGAAGCAGTGGAACCTATACATGATACACTATTCTTCTTTGGTTACATGTGTTTGGTTCAAATTCAGTTGGCAGTGATTTTCTGATTGTTTCCGAGTTAAATGAAGATTCGTAAGGTTAGATCTTCAGTTGGTATACATTATTGCAGCTCCATTGCAGTGAATTGCCCATTTATCACGGCCAGATCCCCAAGCCTATAATTCCCACCTACTACCCAGAAAAAGAAGAAAGAAGAAATGCAACTACACTAATCATTTGCATATTACAATACCTTTTATTTTACAGATGTCAATGTAAATAGCTCATATAAACAATACAGTGAGTTCACCAGTTGTCTCTGAAACAAACACTGAAAGAGGCAAATTACATAGTTCACATTTTTCCTACTTGGCGCCACTCTCCTGGTAGTACCTTGTGAACACCTCTCCAATGGATGATCGCATTGCCATTAGGAAGTCACTCTTACTGGATCATCCAATTGCGAACCACCTCACCCTCAGCTTAATCTATCACAATTTATTTCCTTCAGAAGACAACTTTGTGCTTCAATACAATCGACATTTAATTCAATGCATCTCAAAGCACATCCTTGAGAACTGTCCACAAATGCAGTCTTCCAGATTTTCAAAGGCATTGTAAAAAGTGAATGGATGTTGGCTCTGCTGGAAAAGTAGTTTGTGCTGATCCAATGCTACTTCTGATATTTTACTACTCAGAATATTTCAGAACTTTTTTTTAAAAAAAGCATGGCTCAAGCTCAGTTCTAAAACCAGACCAAGGCTCTGTGTGTGTGTGTGTTTCTTATTACTTCTGAATCAGTTCAACCATTTCTATGAAGCATATAAGACTGAAAAACATTGAAGTAAAAAGTAAAAACTTTGTGTTTTAAATGACTAAAAATAAAAGTCTGAGACTATTCCAGTGGCCCTGCCTGTCTCTGCTTTTTTCAGATCAAGACTCATCTCACTGACTGTAGTAAGTCCTTAGGGTGACAGAATCACTCATTTCATGGCTCTCAGACTCTAAGAACATACGATTTTTAATCTGACCAGAGATACTGAAGCACATCCACTGAGATAGAAAGGTTTTCTGAAATCCAGAGAAATTTCATCTGTTACTTTGCCGTTCCCTAGTAATTCTGCAACATATGCAAAGGATTTAAGCAGGTTCACCATGTATGAAGCCACATTATATGGGTTATTTTAATTGTTTAATGCTTTTAAATTAATCATTGTCACCCTTGGAAGACTAATTACTGTTAAGTTATCTATCACCCTCATATTGCTCCCTACTAGTAAAAGTCTGGGTCAAAAAATACAATGTCCCATGAAGGCTAACATAGTCAGTCTCTGGTAGATCAATGCCCATGGGAGAATAGAATATTAGGGTTGGAAGAAACCTCAGGAGGTCATCTAGTCCAATCCCCTGCTCAAAGCAGGACCAACACCAACTAAATCATCCCAGCCAAGGCTTTGTCAAGCCGGGCCTTAAAAACCTCTAAGGATGGAGATTCCACCATCTCCCTAGGTAACCCATTCCAGTGCTTCACCACTCTCCTAGTGAAATCATGTTTCCTAATATCCAACCTAGACCTCCCCCACTGCAACTTGAGACCATTGCTCCTTGTTCTGTCATCTGCCACCACTGAGAACAGCCTAGCTCCATACTCTTTGGAACCCCCTTCAGCTAGTTGAAGGCTGCTATCAAATACCCCCTCACTCTTCTCTTCTGCAGACTAAATAACCCAGTTCCCTCGGCCTTTCCTCATAAGTCATGTGCCCCAGCCCCCTAATCATTTTCATTGCCTTCTGCTGGACTCTCTCCATTTTGTCCCTTCTGTAGTAGGGGGACTAAAACTGGATACAATACTCCAGGTGTGGCCTCACCAGTGCTGAATACAGGAGAATAATCACTTCCCTCGATCTGCTGGCAATTCTCCTACTAAAACAGCCCAATATGCCATTGCCTTTCTTGGCAAAAAGGGCACACTGCTGACTCATATCCAGCTTCTCATCCACTGTAATTCCCAGGTCCTTTTCTGCAGAACTGCTGCTTAGCCAGTTGGTCCCCAGCCTGTAGCGGTGCATGAGATTCTTCCTTCCTAAGTGCATGACTCTGCACTTGTCCTTGTTGAACCTCATCAGATTTCTTTTGGCCCAATCCTCCAATTTGTTTAGGTCACTCTGGACCCTATCCCTACCCGCCAGCATATCTCCCTCTCCCCTCAGGTTAGTGTCATCTGTGAACTTGCTGAGGGTGCAATTCATCCCATCATCCAGATTATTAATAAAGATGTTGAACAAAACCAGCCCTAGGACCAAACCCTGGGGCACCCCACTTGATGCCGGCTGCCAACTAGACATCGAGCCATTGATCACAACCCTTTGAGCCCGGCAATCTAGCCAGCTTTCTATCCACCTTATAGTCCATTCATCCAGCCCATACTTTTTTAACTGGAGCACACCTTACCTCCAGCTCCCAGATGCTCAAACTTAGATACTACTAGGAAACATGCTTCCATTGTAGTAGTGGCACTCAACTAGGGAGATATATTTGGAGATACCAACAATGCAGTCCAGTTTTTCATATGAGAGTCAACAAACCCAGTCTTCAGAAAATTGGTGTGTTATGCTCCTTGTGATGCCAAGCAACTGGACAGATGTATTCATCGCTGACTAATTGTATTATCAGACATTTAAGAGACTCCATTGGACAAAGTATGAGAAGCAGTCCTATATAATGTTAGGATATAGATATTCAGGCCTGTCTGTAAAGGCCTATACTCTAAGAATTTAGGTGTATTCTTATCACTTGGCTAGTTCTAGAAGTATAAAAGAAAGAATCAAAATCACTGTCTGCTGGTGTAAGGGCCTTCTCTTACTGTGACAGTCTGAGGCCCTGTGCTTAGGCTAAGGCCTTTGGCTAAGCAGCAGAGGCAGCCATAAGCTAGGAAGCGAACGGTCACATCCTCACATTCCAAACTAGTCACATTGAAAGAAGGTGCTATTGGGCTGTTAGGAATACAATCCTGTCCTGATAATGCCTATCACCTCCAGAGAAAGGGAAGTGCCTAGAAAATGTAAAAGGAAACAGCATCCTGTCTGGCAAGAACTCACTTATCAATACTGGGATGTGAAATCCTCACTTCTGTATTGTTTTGTCATTATAGTTCCCACTTTGCTATTGTTTGTCTGTATGATCTCTGTCTGGTTCTGTGATTGTTCCTGTCTGCTGTATAATTAATTTTGCTGGGTGTAAACTAATTAAGGTGGTGGGATATAATTGGTTACATAATCATGTTACAATATGTTAGGATTGGTTAGTTAAATTTCAGGAAAATGATTGGTTAAGGTATAGCTAAGCAGAACTGAAGTTTTACTATATAATCTGTAGTCAATGAGGAAGTGAGGGGGCCTTGGTGGGAGGGGGTGGGTGTGTGTAAAGGGGGAAATGGGAACAGGGAATGAGGGTAAGGAAATTGGAACCATGTTTTGCTAAAGGGGGAAATGGGAACAGGGAATGAGGGTAAGGAAATTGGAACCATGTTTTGCTAAAGGGGGAAATGGGAACAGGGAATGGGAGTAAGGCAACTGGAATCCTGTTTGGTTAAAGGGAGAAATGGGAACAGGGACACAGGTGTAAGGCTCTGTGGTGTCAGAGTTGGGAAGGAGGATACTAAGGAAGGAAACTGGAATCATGCTTGCTGGAAGTTCACCCCAATAAACATCGAATTGTTTGCACCTTTGGACTTCGGGTATTGTTGCTCTCTGTTCATGCAAGAAGAACCAGGGAAGTAGGTGGGTGAAGGAATAAGCCCCCTAACATATAATATGACAGTTCACTCCATATTCTTTATGAAAATATGCTTATAATATGGATCTAACATAACTGAGATATACTTCATGCAAGATGACTCATGTGAGATATCATTGGAAAGGTTATGATGTACTGAATGTGATTATCCAGTTTGTATGCCTGTATCATTTCTGTATCTGATGTTAGGAATATTAACGATGTATCTGTATTTCAAATGTGTTACTTTGGGTGTCACCCCCAACCAGCCCTTCAGGTACAACAATGGAAAAGCCAGACAGGGCTAATGGGCCATTACAGAGACAATGGACTGCAAAAGAGCTTAGTCTTCCTGTGGACGCTGCAGAGACCCTATGAGTAATGGCTGCCGCAGCCCTGCAGAGATATGGGTCTGAGACACCTGGTACTGGGCCCACCCCTTGGAATGCCAGTGTTTTTCCACTGGGAGACAAAGGGTTCCTGCCATATACAAGAGCTATATAAGGCAGGGGATTGACATCATGGGGTTCTCCTCTGCCTCCCCACCCCAAGAGACACTGAAAAACATCTGGAAGCAAGAACTGAATGGAGGGGAGAAGCTGGAAGGCATCTAGCTTGTGAGTAATAATACCTGAGGTCTCAAGCTGGAGACCAGTGCAGCTGCCTTTCAAGACTTTCTGTAATCTGCCTGTAACAATATCTAAGGTGAGAAATTACTATTTGTAACCAATTTCTTTAGTGAAACAAGCTTAATTTGTGTGTTTGGTTTTATTTGATTAGTACTCTGCTTTGTTCTGTCTGTTATCTCTTATATGAACTTAAAATCCACCTTTTGTAGTAAATAAACTTATTTCTTGTTTATAATATACCCCAGTTTATGCAATTCATAATGGCGGGGGGGGGGGGGGCTCTGCATACCTTCCTCCACATTGAGGGAGGAAGCGGATTTCATTTCATTCTGCACTCCAAGGGAGGTGGACACCTGAGTACTTGGGCAAGTCCCTTAAGCTGAGCCTTCCCAGAACTGATTTCAGTGTCTGTTTCGTTCTGCAGTTGGGTGTGGCCCTGCCTGTGAGTTTGCTGGAGGAGGCTTAATAGCCTGGCTCAGCAAGACAGGTAGAAAGGGTGCCCAGGCTGGCATAACAGGCAGGCTGGCATAACAGCCGAGTGGTATCTCGGCTCATCAGGTGACATCCTAAGGGGGGCAACCTGTCACAAATCTAATAGGTCTTTTCTAAAATTCTTCAATCTCTCTTGTATGAATTCATGCTAACTATTCTGTATTTCACATCACTAAATATTACCAGTGCTCTAAGCAATATTTGACAGAGCAGGAAGAATTCAGATTCAGAAATATTTACTTAATCTTGGCCCTTATCAATGCTTTCACCATAAAGAAATTCAGTCTTATAAAACCTATAGCCATTGAGTTCTAATTCCTCACCTGCCCTCACATTTAAGAGCTACATTAGCCACCTCTATTGTTTTTTTGTTATTTCCTCCAACCTTAGCAAAGTATTTAAAAAAATATCAAAACCTTTCCTACTATTCTCCTGATTCTAGAAAGTCCTAAATCTGGACACGTTTCAGCTTTGTAGTCCTGACTTTATCTGAACTAACTTTATGTTTGCACTATCTGGAGTCAAAACACATTAATATCTCACTTTCCTCCAGGATAATGTATCCTACTTTCTAGACAGTGTCCTTCAGCTTCTCTCTTGAGTACTGATGTGAAGAATTCATTCAGCCTTTTAGGTCTACCAACCTGATCTGTCATTAACTTCCCAATAATAGCCCTTAATAGCCCCCCACTGACTCTTTATCTGGTGATTTGCTTCATATGTATTTAAAGAAACTATTATCTAACTTTAATTCCTTTTGTTATTTTTATTTCATTTACCTTCAGACTTGTTTAATAAATGTTTTACACTCCAGTCTATCTAACCTTTTTTTGCCTGCCTCCTTCTCCTTGGATGTCCTATATCTGCTCTCTCTTTTTTCTTTTTCTTCCCAGTCACATTATAAATGCTCTGATGCTGCAGCATAGACCTTCTTTGTTTCCAACTGAGTTTGGGATGGAAATGGAAGTGGAAAACTGTGTATATTGTTTAAAATTAAAGAATGTGAAACTATGTCTAGTTTTGTTTGTTTGAAGTTTTCCTGAAAGTACATGATTTCTGATACTATTTTGAAACATTTCCACAGCTCTATTTCATGCCTTGACACTCAGATTTACCCTCCGATCCTGCACACCCTCATCCTCCCCCACTCATCCATAAAGAGTGTTGGGACACAGTTGTAAAAATACCTTCTGGAAGATCAAACTCATACAAAACTCATAAAGTTTTGTATTAAAGTAACTATCAATTACATTAAGCATGTGTACTGGGAGTAAGAGGTATCTATTCAGCAATACATAGAGATCCCAGAAGCCCTATCCCTGCATGCACTAGAGGTCTGATTTTCTTATAATGGACACCAGTTATCCACTGGTGTAAGTCCGTGAGATTTCAAAGGCACTACTTCTGATTCACACTAATGTGCTTAAGATTAGAAGGCGGACCAGGCTTTGTTTGAAAAGTTTAGTTGGGTTTTTGAGAGCATTGGTTGAGCTCAGATACAACCAAATCATAGAATCATAGAAGTGTAGAACTGGAAGGGATCTTGTGATGTCTTCTATTCCAGTCTCCTGCTTGATGCTTATATAATATGAGTTGTTCAGTCTTCTTCAGTCTGCAAAACTGGGCTGGATATGAAGTCACGAGGATCTGTCTCCTTGCTATTTATGGTATTTTCTTCTAGTCGGGCCTGAAGTATCTTGCATACAACTTTTCTTGAGTCACTTCCATTTCCTATCCAGGCCAGAATTAGAAAGTACAGAGGTGGCTGAAATGGAAACCAATGAGGAAAAAGTTATCCAAATCTTTCCACCCTTGAAACATAGTTTGACTTTTGTATGTGAAGGTTCCGATCAATTCTTTTTTCAACTGAACTGGTTCAGCCACCATGAAGCATTGCATACTGATCCAGGATACATAATTAGGAAACGGGAAAAGATAGTGCAGCAAGGAAAGTAGGAGAGCTGACGTCTTTCTTATAACGTTGACAACAGATCTTTAAAAAATAATTTGCAAATGTTACCAGTGCCAACAGATTAGTAGCCAAGATTTTCTGTAACTTTAGAACACACAGTAAACTACAACCAAGCGCAAATAAGTGGATGGGCCCTCCTCACGTCCTTCATCATTATGAATTATTCCACATTGTTTCAGTAAAAGATTGCCAGGCCTGTTCTCAGAGGAAGGAAACTACCAAGCAAAGTAAGCCTAATTTTTCCTTTTGAAGGTTTCCTTGCTCTTCCCTATCAGTAACTTTCTCAAAACTCACTGGTGAAGCTTCATTCTGTTCACTCTTCTCCTTTTTGCAGTATCCTCTCCCCAGGCAGATTAAAAAACTGAGTGAAATTCTGCACCTATCGCTCTGCCTACACAAATGTGCATCTTTTTCCAATGGACTGAACAGCAGCAAAGCAGCCTCAACATTTGCAAACTAAGGGCCTGATGCCGCAGAGTGATTAAGGCCCTCAATTCCCATTGATGTCTATGGGAGTTGAGAACGCTCAGCATCAGCACCGTGCTGTGAGAGTTCAGCATCTGCCAGGACTGAACCCTTAAGCAGTAAAACTCTAAGAGGGAAATAATGTTAACTGTGCTTCTGCCAATCTTAAGGTGTACTATTGTATTTGAAGCCAACAACGAGGCAGAATAAAACATTTTCAGATCATGCAGATCTGTATTCATACTGGCTTCTGCCGCCTTCTTACTAGTATATTTACACGTTGAATTAAAATGTTTTCCCATTACTACCATTCTCTGCTTTGCTTTGTTTTGTTTTAATTTGTGCAATGATTTTGAAATTCAGTCCTTTATTGCACTGAGGAGTAATGGCATACACCAGCGATAGCATTACTCTCTCAAATATCTCTATACCATTCCGGAATTGCTCTTTCAGAGACTACCAAACCCTCTCACTTCACAAATGGGCATACACCTCCCCCTTCTCATTCCTGTCTGTCTCCTCAAAACTCTATCTCCTTTCACAGTAATCCCCTCATTTTTGTCATTTCCTAGCCAAGTTCTGGCTATTCCCATAATATCACACATTCCAAATGTGAATACGCCGTCAGCTCTCTTATCTTTGCTGCTAAGCTCCTTCCATTTGTATATAAGCACTTTAATAACCTTCTGTTTTTTCATCTTTTTTTTCTTTTATATTAGTGCTCATAAATCCCAAAGTTAATCTGACCTTCCTGTAACTCATTTCCAGTAAAAGTGCAAGCTTTCCCCCATTTTCTGTTTATCCGTCTTTCATTTCCATTTATTTTCTCTGCATACTTGTCTTCCCTCTGCAGTCCTAGTTTATTCCCACCCTCCTCCCACCTCGGAGCTCTGCCATTATGAATATGGATTCTGGGAGACTGGGTGTCTAAAGAGATCACTGTTAATGGGATGCAGACCCTTTCATCTCTAACTCGTTGAGTCAAATCCCTCCCACTTTGGTAGTGCCTGAAAAATTGTTACTTTTGGGTGGTTGTTCAATAGCCTGCAATAAACAAGTTAATCTTCTGAGTCCAGTTCCTGAAGCACAGAGGTAGTAGCTAGAGGTAGTAAGAAGGTAATGCTATGAGCTGTGATGGGTTACACTTAAATAGTAGTACTCGACCAGAGAAAACCCACACTGAGCTATGCCCGTCAGAAAGCGATCCCTTTTCCCCAGTGCAGCAGTGACGATGTTTTAAAAGGCAATGTAGATAAATACTGGACAATCAGAAAGACTAGCAGGTTTTAACGGGGCACAACTGCAAACACATAGGCTTAAGAGCTCAAAAACATAACAGGTAGTAAGGTATCCTTAAACAAAAAAAAAAAAAAGATTGATGCCATTCGAAAATATCGGAAGCTCATTAGGAGCACCCAGGCTCACCAACAGTAAATGGCTATTCACACTTGGGGGTAGGACACTTCACATGTAGGTCACTTCACTCTCTGTCTCTCCCCTGGCATCATTTTTGCCTTTCAATTGCAAGAGACACCATAACCCTAAAGAAGACACAGCAGCGTATTTTCCATCTCCATGATTCCCTTGCTCCCTTCCCACCTCACTCCCCATCACTCCTTCTGAGTCTTGTCTAACATGAGTTTGTGGATTTGGAGGCAAGCAGTAGCCAAAAGCACCTACCAGACTTGCCATTTTTTACAGCAGCACAAAGATGCTTTGGAGCCCTGGAGCTTTGCAGCAACAGCAGTAGGACTAGTTATTAAACACAACAGAAGAGCACCACAGTCCCCTCTGGGCCCCTCCCCCACTTCCTGGAACCAGTTCAGCAGCTGAACATTTGGATCTGAGGGCTTTGAAACCCTGACATAGAAAACAGCCTCTTTTCCCCTCCCCCTTGGTTCAGGATATGAAATGAAACACTTCCCACACTATCGGGGACCAGTGGTACCTTAGAACACAGACAACGCTTCTCATTACCACTCATCTTTACTGTCTCCCACTTGAAATCCCATTTTCTGGTACAGGAGCAGAGCTACCAAAACAACACAGTGCCCAAAGTATCCAGCATGTCTGAAAACCGCTTGTCTAAGAAAATTCAACAACACCCGTCACCCCACATTAGCCTTACTTCCTGGTAAGCCCTAATAATATAAGTGTTGTGTTGTGAGACTCTTTCAGCAAAAGCACACTGCTGTGTCTCAAACAAGGCACTCTTCCTCAAACAAAGATATAATTTCACACCAAGCATGTAAACAGTAGCCTCACAGCAAATGATGGATTCCTCTTGTTCTCAGCTGCTTAGCTGATGTTTGGACCTTAGAGACTACTATTAACACCGGCTCACCTCCAAGTGATACACTAGTTTCCTTAAACTAAAATCATAACAGTTCAGCTAATACATAAATATCTTCCCAGTTCACATTATCAGGCTTTTTGTTAGGCCACTCTTTACACTGGCTTACTTCCACCACCTATGGAATCTGTATTCATAAAACGATACTCCTTAATTTTAAAATAACCACCCATCTACCACCTGGTGATACATTCAACACAACTCCCTAAACTCAGCCCAACAAAGCTGAGATAAAGCACACGAAACATCTTTCTAAGCACACAACATTCACTCCCATCTCTTGCTGGAAGTAAAAACAGGCACAGAAAATGTTTCACTCTTCACCCATTTGGGCAGTTTCTATTTCTCTCCCGAGTCCATGCTGGAGTGTAGGCTGGCTCAATCTCCCAGCTCCTCCAACAGAAAGTGATGCAGGGTATAAGTAACTACAGAGATATTTGGTCTGCACTACTGACATTTTCTTGACTCTTAACTTCGGAAAAGTACAGATCCAAACTCTGCTGCTTTGTCCCATAACTGATATCAATAATAACCCTAATATGTTCCTGTAACAGTTAGTCTGTTTAAAACTGCTGATTAATTATAAATATTGACATTGAAAACCAACATTTATTTTCTTTTTTATTTAACTGTTCTCAGGATTTTTAAACATAGCTTCCTTCTTATTGCATACATTACAGCTCTGGCTCACCAACAACTGGGGCGAAAAAATGTTCTTGGATTTTCCCCCAGTGGAGGACACATCCGTCAATGGCTATTAGCCAGGATGCGCAAGGATTGTGTCCCTAGTTTCTGTTTGCCAGGAGCTGGGAATGGGCAACAGGGGATCCCTTGATGATTACCTGTTCTGTTCATTCCCTCTGAAGTACCTGGCCATTGTCAGAAGACAGGATACTAGGCTGGATGGACCATTGGTCTGACTCAGTATGGCTGTTCTTATGTTTTTATACTATCGGATCCTTAGCTGGCGCAAACTGGCATAGCTCTATTCCATTGACCTCTTATATGTAGCTGACATAGGGCCAAATTGTGGCCCACATATATAATGATCCCACTGAGGGGAAGAGCAGCCTTCACAAGGCAGTTACTCCTCTCTTACATAGGTAGATGGGGAGTAGGCAGGCAGGAACTGGGCGAAGCCATGGCTACTTTCTCCCACACTGCAAACCAGCACATGTGCACTGGCTGGCATACCAGGAGAAGAATTCTGCATAGGGCTGGCACTAATTGCTTTCCCCTGGAGTAAGGGGGATCTATGAAACAAACTGTGACCCTGACTCACTGTTTCCTGATCTGTTCCAGAGGCAGTACAACTATGCCTCTAGGCTTTTGGCAAAGCTATGGTGTCATCCATTTTAAATTCTTTCCCCCAGCCTGGAGCAAGGGATATATAACCCATGGGTCAATGTGGATTATATGTCTCCCTCCGTGCCTAAGGGACGATGGGTCTATCATAGCTCTCAGCCTAAGGGCCTAGGTCATTAGCTCAAAGTGTAAAGATGCCTGCTTTTTAGTTCTGGAAGACCCGGTTCAATCCTAGCGTCAGCTAAGATGTTGGCTATATCAGGACAAAAAGAACAGGAGTACTTGTGGCACCTTAGAGACTGACAAATTTATTTGAGCATAAGCTTTTGTGGGCTACAGCCCACTTCATCAGATGCATAGAATGGAACATATAGTATATGTATATATATCTTCTTACTTTATGTTCCATTCTATGCATCTGATGAAATGGGCTGTAGCCCACGAAAGCTTATGCTCAAATAAATTTGTCAGTCTCTAAGGTGCCAAAAGTACTCCTGTTCTTCTTGCGGATGCAGACTAACACGGCTGCTACTCTGAAATATATCAGGACATACAGCCCCATGCACAGCTGCTATTAATGCTACTCTGAATTATCCAATGAGGAGGGCTGAGAAAGTGATAAGGCACACATGTTCCTCTTCCAGCCACATTTTCAGAATAGAAAAGCTGATGGCAGACTGTCCCACCTCATCCACACCCTTGAGATGGTGAATTAAGCTAATCTGAGGATCCCTACTTCTTACCAAACTGGGAGTTCAGAGTCAGGGATTACAGTCTAAATGATATGCTGGCTGCTTGCTCACACAAAGAGACATATTTCTTATGAAGAATGCTGTCTAATTACGTCTTTTGGTTTCCTTTGTAGCTAAATTTGAATGTACAGTTTACAAATTCAGTGAAATTTGTATTGCTCAATCACATTTTCAAAATTTTACTTTCTTCCTCCTCCAGCCACACAATCCCAATTCCATATCTTCCCTCCTTCAATTTTAGTGCTCATGGACATGAGAAATTAGTATTCAGGTAGCATTAAGGAGACAAGATATTGGTAGACATAAAATAACATATTTCTAAATTGACTCTAGAAATCTTGTCACATAGAAGACGTGATTTCCCAAACAACTATGAACTCTGCTTTTCTGGACTGGACAACTTCAGATGCACCATAAAGGAGGAAAGTATGGGAGGCATTCCTGTATGGAACGCATTGCCAGGGGATGTTGTGAAGGCCAAATGTATAATTAGGATAAAAAAATAATTAAGTAAATTCATAGAGGATAGGTCCATCAGTGGCTATTAGCCAAGATGGTCAGGGATGCTACCCCATGCTATGGGTATTCCAAAACCTCTGATGGCCAGAAACTGGGACTAGATAACAGGGGATGGATCACTCAATAATTTCCTTGTTCTGTTCACTCCCTCTAAAGCAGCTGGTACTGGCCACTGTCGGGAGACAGGATACTGGTCTAGATGGACCATTGGTCCGACCCGTTATGGCTGTTCTTATGTTCTTACGAGTGAGAATCAGCAAAGATCACAGATACTTCAACAAAAATCCCCAATTTACCACAACAAATTAGAATTTCTTTCTGAAGATTTTTTTTTCTGATGGCTACAAAGAAATCTGTTAACTTGTAAAGGTTATATAGAAAGCACCTATAAAATTCAAAGACCCAGAAACTTCAGCTAAGATTACCCACACAAATGGTAAATATTTGCTGTGGAAAAGTGCAGTTGGTCATGTAAATATTTTTGCTCACCCTTTTCCACATGCACATTTTTAAGCACCATTTTTACAGATGGGTTCAGTACAGTATGTGTGAATACTAGCTAACTAAATTGATTGTTTGTGCCTAGAGCTATTCACCTACATTACTGAATCTAATTGTGCATTTAAAGTAAATGTGTAAAAAAAAAAACATAAAAAAAAAAAATAAAAAAAGCGCGGCATGAAGGAATCCCTGCTTGTGTGCATTCCGGGCTGTACAAGTATGCCGGGGACCCTGCGTATGTGTCACGAATGAGAACTTATACTCGCGCCTGCCCAATCTCCCGGTGGCCTATGGGCACAGCTGAGCCACAGCAGGGTTGCCTAATTGATCATTCCACTTGATCAAGGAAGTCAGCAAACCTGTTCTTAAGCTGCTCTCTGGCTGCCCAATGCACATGCCTGCAACTGTGATATCTCCTGTGCCTACCCTACTCCTAGCCTTGCTCCTCTCCAAACCACTCCAGACCTGCTTGCCTGTTTGATTCCTGGCCCTAGTCTCCGACTCCTGCTTCCTGACTCTGGCTCTGACCTTTGGTGCTGTTCCCGGCCTGACTGCCTCTGCTCTGACCAGTAGGCCTGACTGCCCATATCCTGGTTCATGACAGTGTGTGTTTGTGTTGCTAGCCCATGCTGAAGCCTGTGCCGCCACATCTACACTACTGTTTTTAGCCTTCTAGCACAGGTAGGTCTATTTGAGCTTCAGTCAGATCTCAGCTTCCAGTGTAGAGATCCGCTAGGAGGTGGTGGTTATTACTGAATGGCAGTAAATTTAGAAAAACAGGGACCAATGGCAAGGAATGACAAAACAGTATGAGGAAAGTTATAAATGACATGCTTGAAAATAACATTGACATTTGCCTTTGTTTGGATTAAGAAACCATGAGAGAAAACGTCACACACCATGCAACAGCTGAATCCATGATGATGATAGAGTATCTTTTACTAATTATGATCTATTCTATTGCACCAATTTGAGAGACAGCAATAGTTTGGAAAAAAAATTGTTTAATTTTTTTTTCTTCTTTATAAAAGGACAAGGTTAGAGAAGAGCTCTTTTACATAAATAAAATGCTGCAGGCCTAACTTGTTCCATTTATTTCCTTTCATTTTACATTATTGATGGCATAACTTTTCATTATGCATTTTTCGATACTTCACAGGAATTCATACAACATTTCTTATCTGAAAGAAACAATATGTTCGTAGCATTACTTCCACTTATATATATTTTTTTGAGTTCTACATAATAAATGGCTGGGTAAACCAAGAGAAATGTATTCTCATATCTGGGTTCAATTACAATTATTCTGGCAACTCAATTTTTAACTGCAAATTTTAAATTCTCCATTAAAAATAGTTACTCTCCCTTTTGTTGTATACACACACAAATTTAGTTTGGGGATTGTTTTATTATTTCATTAACAACTTCAATGACACACCATTCAAACAGAGTATTCACTAGCCTGCTATCATTTCATCATCTTTTTATTGTTAAAAACTAATATGACGACTTCTTTTGGTAGTAGCAGGAAACATGAAGGGTTGGTTATTATACCCACCTCCAACTCATTCATTAACAAAATCTGAATCTAACTCACGACATGGTTAGCTATCTACATTCAGTGCTATACTGCTTGGATTTACATATTGTACGCTCTGGACTAGACTACTACATTATGCCCTACACCTTCAGTCCCCTTGCAAAATACAGCTGGTGCAGAATGCATGGATTTTAAAAAGCATGTATCCATAATGGCTGCTGATTAGCTTGCATTTAAGGATTTGGTTTTGACCTAAAAAGCCATAACAGGCTTAGGACCTGCCTAATTGCAGTTTTCCACCCATGATACTTCCAAAGTTGCAGCCAGCAGCACTGCTCAAGCAAAAGACTTCTTGGTTTAAAATATATAGAGATATAAGCATAGCATTCTTCAGGGAGAGCTCTTAACTTTGAGAATCCCACTACCCAGACCTGTTGACTTTAAGGAAAGAGTTAACAGTTATAAGTCAAACAGTTTATTGTTATTCCTGTATTTGTCTACATTAAGAACATAAGAACGGCCATACTGGGTCAGACCAAAGGTCCAGATCATCCACTATCCTGTCTTCCGACAGTGGCCAATGCCAGGGGCCCCAGAGGGAATGAACAGAACAGGTAATCATCAAGTGATCCATTCCCTGTCGCCCATTCCCAGCTGGCAAACAGAGGCTAGGAACACCATCCCTGCCCATCCTGGCTAATAGCCATTGATGGACCGATCCTCCATTAATTTATCTAGTTCTTTTTTGAACTAGTCTTTACATTGCTAATCGTTGGGGCCCCTGAATCTCTCTTTGTGGTGGTCCAGAGATTTGAAGATGCCACACACAGCCAATACATAGCTCTCTGGGAATGTGAGTACACTGAGCCTCTGTAAGATCACTCTGCCTTTCAGTCCCTTCATTAGAGGAGTCTGGGGCTGTATCTGCTCTCAGCAAAGGTTGCTCCAAGATTATATTT
Organism: Natator depressus; assembly: GCF_965152275.1. NCBI lineage: Eukaryota > Metazoa > Chordata > Testudines > Cheloniidae > Natator > Natator depressus. Next base: position 240,566,415 of record NC_134235.1, on the reverse strand, counting down.
AACTGCCTTTCCATCCTCCCCAAGGTAACGTTCAGACCACTCATCCCAATTTTTTTTGGTAATAGTGCAAAACTTTCTTTCGTAAAAGCCAGCAAAACTTTCCATGGCACTTGCTCATTCAACTTCTCCCTCCCGACCCCCATTAAATTAATAAACAATTATTTGACTTAGAACGGAACATTTAAAAATATCACAAAATAAATTACATTTGAATCCAACATATGAGTTGAAGCATGTGGCAGTGTAAGCAGCCCTTTAGTCCCAGCTTGCAGGCTAACAGTTCACTCAAGCTCCTGGTTATAATTCTGTCTACAACGTTGTGTAACTTGACGTAAAAAACTTAATCTAAGGACAGTCTGACTTCCACTGCTAGTGTACATGGAGCCCTCTCATGGGATTTTCATTTCATTCTAATCCTGACTCTAGGTTACATGGTTGCCATCACTTTTCATTTCAACTTTGATTTTGAGGGGAGGAAAAGCTTTTATTTCTGTTCATAACTGAGTCTGCACATCAAGCATCCCTCTTTGCTAGAGACATGGTGTTCTTATCTCAGCACAGGAGTTGGAACAGAAGACTGGCATGGAAAGAATTAAAACTCTATGTCCTAAGTCCTTTTAGTATCTAATTCTTTATCACCTTTAATGGTGTGACTCTCACACAAAGAATTGGACAATTTCTACTCTAGCTCCCCCTGCCTTGCAGAATTTTCTCCACCCTTGGTGAGGCCGCCACTTCTTTCAAAGGATACCTAATAATTTCTCTAAACTTTTGGAGGTGCCAAGAGGATCTTGGGATTTCTGTATCATTCTTGCTGCCCTCTGCTCAGTCTCCATTTGTATAATTTTTATTTTTTAAATATAGTGATCAGACAGGGCACCATTCCATCTCTGGCTCTAGTGCTACATTTATATTTGATACATTTATTTGTGTATGCAGAAATTCTATTTGTTTATATAAATTGCTGTTAAGAACTCTGGCAGTGGAGATTTTATCCACTGTAACTTAATCAGCCAGTCTTTTCCTGATCAATGTTTTGTATCATTTGCACTTTGAAGGTCTATTTCATTTCTTTATTGTTTTTTCCCTTCAACCTGAAAACTGTACATGTGTACAGTTTAAACTGCTTAAGCCACTTCACAGAATAATAGACATTAGAGAAGAAAAGACCTATTAGGTCATCCATTCTATATCTTCCTGCCCTTAGCAGCTACTTTATTCAGGTTTATTTATGCATCCGATGAAGTGAGCTGTAGCTCCCGAAAGCTTATGCTCAAATAAATTTGTTAGTCTCTAAGGTGCCACAAGTACTCCTTTTCTTTTTGCGAATACAGACTAACACGGCTGCTACTCTGAAACCTGTCTTTATTCAGGTTGTTCTGAATAGCTTTCCTTATAAATTCTGCATAAGACACGTTTAAAAGATCTATTTTAACACATCACTATAACAAGTAATGTATCTTCAGTGCATAGACCTAGGTCCCAATGACATCAGTGGCAATATATCTTCCGTGCATAGACGTCGGGTCCCAATGACATCAGTGGTGATATTGACAATTAACTTCGGTCAGGCCACAATATGGCCTTTAGCATATTACAAATGACATGTAACCATTCTGTCAGGTGTTTTGGACAATAATAAGGGTTGCGATCAGGAGTTGTATCCTTTGATTAGACACTAAGGATTATTTCCTTTGGTAATTAAAATTTGGCTTGACCTATGTGCACTCTGCTTTAGGAGAATAAATTAAGAGTTCTCATCTTACCAAATTAATGTTTCCCATCTTAGGAAGGGATTGGCACAGAGTTGGGTTTGGTTTGTATTAAAAATCAGTGAGTGACACCTCTCAATAAAGATAATAAAACAAAAAACAGGGTGTGACTACCAAAATCAGCATCAATGGACAATAGGTGCATGTAAAACAAAGGCACGGTAAAGCATATATTGAGCAATCAGCCCTCATTGTCCACCCACCTGCATATTGCAGAATTCTGCTCCTTTCAGCAAGCAGTACCACTGATATATGACATATATCTTGCCGAGGGTTCCTTTAGAGAGAAACGGCTTTATTTATATCTACAGCCTGTTGGCTGATAATCTGTCATTTAACTATGAACAAGGCCTCTTTTATTCGGTGGCAAACAGGATCTAATTTTTTTAAGGTACTTATGGCCCACATTTCTAGAATATCTGAATGCCTCACATAATCTTTAATACATTTATCCTCACCACACATTTCTAAGGTAGGGAAGTGCTATTATTCCCACTGTTTTACAGATGGGGATCTGAGGCATAGAGAAACTAAGGCCCAGATCCTCAAAGGTATTTAGACCTTTGACCTAACTCTCATTGAAATCAATGGGAGAGAGGCACCTAAATACCTTTGAGGTTCTAGGCCTCAGTGACTTTCCCAAGATGTCTGTAGCAATTAAACCTAAATCTCCTGTGGCTGAGGCTAGCACCCTAACCACTGGACCATCCTCTCTGCCATGGTCCCCAGGTTTCTGTGAGGCACTTCAGTGTGGAATTTTGCAGCCGCTTCAAGTAAACTTTTAAAAAATGAAAGGTTTTACTGAATTAAATATGAAGATGAATAATATAATCAGTGCAGTACACTGGGCGCTATTTATTTTTATAATTCAGTCAATATTTTATAGTGATATTATGCTTCAATATACTACAGGGTTTTGTAATGACTATCATGCTGCCTTATTAAAATTGCTGGGGGGAGAGTTGGAGGCTGATAGTTTGGGCTTCTGCCTGTTATAGGGGCAGATGCAATCCACACCATTAAGGGGGTTTGTCACCTCTTACCCTGTAACCCTGGGTGCCTCACAATGCTTTGCTGCTGTATCTCACAGACAGCCTATAGGGGTACGGGTCACAGCCTCAGGGTCTGTGTGCTAGACAGCCCTGGTTCAGCTGCTCTGACTCCAGAAGCCTGTCTACAGCCCCACAGCAGCTTCCACCACTCTTGGTTACAGCCAGCAGGGTGACCCCAATACATTCCCAGTACCAAATTTTCCCCAAATCACGTGCTCTGTAATGTCTGGTCCTCTCCTGGACAGTTCAGATAAATAATATGGTTGGTTTGTTCCTCTAAAGATACATAAGCACATCAGTGTATTGATGTAACTGTGTTAAATACACCCATCCCTTTAAGCACAACACTGAATTCATTTATAGTAGAAATAAAACAAATTTATTAACAATAGGACATAGGTTAAGTGATGCCAAGTAAAAGGCAAAAAGTTAGATAGGGTTACAAGCAAATAAGAGTGAAAACACCACATCTAAAAGTCTAAAATTTAATCTAGCAAGAATCAGCCTTTGTTCAAGATGGTTTCTCACACCTATTCACAGACTTCAAACTATCCCCCTTCCCATCCCACTTGGTTGAAGGCCCCATCTTTCTCAGCTTGCAAGAGCTCTGTTCCCTTGTATCTGTCTAGTGACAGATGCCAAAGATGGCTTATGTCTTTGCTTCTATCTTCCAAAGTTCAATGACTCGTTTCAAGAGGCAGGATGACCTCATACTGTTCTTCCCTTCCTGTGGACTTTCCATACCCTTGCTGATTTCTATGTAAAGGGGCTTCCATTATTTTGATTCCACTGTGCTTAATTTACATAGCAGACAAATAAATAGCTGTCTTCTGTCTGGGAGGGAACCTGTTTGCCACAGACTTTAAAGCATAATATCATTAAATATCCATATTTCCTCATATAGTGTTAATACGGACATTTCACAATGATATTAATCACCAGTGTGTCATTAGCATTCAGAAAAGACCACACTCTATAGACTCTTATAATACAGAAGTATTGTATACAATCAGTTGATTCAATTTCTGATCACTTGAGGTTTAGCGCCCCCCCCCCATCTTTATAGACTGGCAAACGTTTAAAATGGATTTTCCAAGGGTTACTCCTCAAAGTAAAGCTGTAAGGAAGGAAACATGGAGTCTGGTGGACTTTCATTGTCTTTGCTGGTCAGAAAATCAAATACACCTTCCTTTGTCTAAGGCAGACATGGTTACCAACTCCCCCTGAAATGCCTGGTTTAAATACACATCAGTCATAACTCTAGCATATATCCATATCTCTTAATACCCACCACAAACACACATCATACAAAAATATTAATGATCAGTGAGTTATTAGTTTTCAATGATATTTTACATGACACCTTTTAGATACAGATTATAACAATAGTGAGTCGGGGTACACTGAAGTGATCAGGCCAGCTGAACCTCATTACCTGATACTAGTAAGCCCCTTGCCCTCTGTCATTGGGATACTCTTAGGTTCACTCTTCCCTCCCTTACAAAGCTGCAGGAAGGTTAGCCACTGGCTGACCTAGAGGCAGCAGGTCAGAGTCCTCTTTTGCGGACAGGGCACCTGCTGCCATATTTTCTTTCCCTTTTACATAGAGGAAACGTTTTTTGACACCTTTGCTGTGTACAGTCTCCAGGGCATAATATAAGAGTATCCATAATTTAACCTACTGTGTTGTTTCAGACATGTCACAGTGACATTAATGATCAGTGTGTTATTAGATTTCAAATGATATGTCACCTTTTAACTAAATATGACACCAGTGTGAGGTGTAATAACTATGTCAGGCCTGATGAGTTGCTGACACAGATTAGTGAAACACAAATGAGCCTCTGTGTCACACAGGGCCACATCTAAATTAATTATGTATACTCAGTGTATTTCTCTATCATGCATTTATTGGAAAGTGGTTTCCTTATATATTGGTTTGGTATATATAACCAATCCCCATTATCCTTATTCATTTAACTGATCATTGACATGGAAATTTTTTCAGATAGTCTTTGAATCTGCAAGGATGCTGTCCCACTGGAAGAGGCACTCAACAATTTAAGGGATCAGGCCCTTACTTCTATAATCTGTTTATTTCTTTATCAGGGATTAGGTTAAGGAGTTTGACTTTCACCATAAATACAGAATCACTCTGGACAAATCTTGCAGGCTGACGCTGGACAAAATGCCCCCTATCAAGGACTCTCTCTATCCAAGCTGATGTCTCAAATGTTCTTTCACATAAAAAAGGCTACTGTGAACAGTACATTTATTCTATTACCATGATTATTCTACATTTAAGTGAGCTTCAGCGTTATGAATACAGTGCTGTTCACAGACTGATAAGTGGTTATTAATCTATTACAACATCCTGTAATAGTAAACTATAAATTCACCTATCGTAAATACCATTATATAAAGCTGCAATTATACAATTAACATACTCTCTCTTTTCACCAACATGCTAAAAGCTCTAAGTGCAGTCTATTCAAAGTTGTATGTCTCTGGACGGTAGCATTATGTTTAGTAGCCACAGGATCACAGTTTTTTCTTTTCAATGTCTTTTCTGAGGCTCACCTTCCTAAAATTATAGTTCCTAATATTCCTTTTAGCCACATGTTGTAGGATTTATTAAAATAATGTAAGTGCTTCATGGTACCATTCATTTTGTGGTGTTTGTCTTTTAGAGTAACACCTGACATCCTAACACCCATATGGATTTTACTAGAGTCGATGGTAAATAACACACTTTGAAATCCTTTTGCTGCTAGGTTAAATAATACTTACATATAAAAGGCCTGATTCTGATCCCTTTATTCACATCATTAACAGCACTGAAGTCAGTGATGCAACTCATGGAGGAAGATTATATTAATGGCTCAGATTCAGAAACATGCTTAAGCACATGATTAATTTTGAGCATGCAAGTAGCCCCTTGATGGGAGTTCTCAAGTGGGAGTTCTCAAGAAATAGCTTAAAATTAAGTTGGTGCTTAAGTACCTTATTAAATCAGAACTAATGTGAACTAGAGGATCAGAATTTGGTCCCAAATACGTAATCATCTGCTTAGATAGTTTATTGTTGATATTGCATTTAACATGTTCTTTACAGAATTCTGACCTATTTATGCAAGATCAAATGCAAAGTGAGCTGTAGAAAACACACAGTAGATGTCTAGGTAGTTCTATGGAAAACCTGTAAGATTGTATAAAGTAACACCTAGAAAGTACTCAGAGGGTATCCAGCGATTTAAACTGTAGCTCATGGCATGTGTCTTCAGACTAAACAATGTCAGTCCTCATGATTTGAATATTTACACAAGTAACCTATATATTTGCTGAGATTTAAGAGAACTAGCATTTATTTTACTACCACGAGAAGGAAAAAGTTTATTTTAAAATTCAATTTCAGGACCCAGGAAGTATGCAGATGAAACAGCTCTAGTATCCCAAGGGAGTACTGCCCGCCCAGGTTAAAGTGAAAATTGCTTCATCATCATCACATTGTGAACGGTCTCCTACAACACATGTCTATACAAATGGCCTGCTTGTAAATGGAGAACTCATGTTATTAGTTCCTAGTACTCTTTTAGATTACTGCTGAGTGTGTTGGTCTACTTAACCCTTCACGTCACTGGATGAGGCATAGAGTTTAAGGCCAGAAGGGACCACAGATCATCTAATCCAACCTCCTGTATATCATAGGTCCCCAACACCACCCAGCACCAACAGGCATCCAACACTAAACCCAGCAAACAAAATGAAACTGAAGTATTACGATCCACAGGAGTCTAGGCTATTACGTGCCACAGGCAGAGACTAGGAGGGCATATTATGTGCCCCAGTGCTCGATGGTTGTTTTTTTTTTACATTGTTTTGTTTTCCATTGAATATCTAGTATATATCTGCTGGCAAAATATGAGTTTAAGAGGGATAAAAGTGAGACCTGCTGATTGGCAGTAGTAGTTTGAGTAGGAGTTCCTTTGAAAACAGAGTGGTATTTGGAGTATTATTTATTTACATTTCTAAAGAGCCCACCTAGTGCTCTGTGTGCTGTACAGAGAATTTAAGGAAGTATTATCCCACTAAACACTTCAAAATTGATCAACCATCCTGCTACTACACCCCCACCTCCACCTACTCCCAGTGCTTATTATAATGATGAAAACAATGGTTCTGCTTGACACTCCAACTCTGAATGTTACCCTGATCCCAAAACACCACAGCCCCTCCATCAGTTCTCCCTTCCTCCACACAAATCATCCCCCAATAACCTGATGAGTGTGTCCTCAAGGTAATCAAATTTGGTCCCTGGAGGAGTGTAAGTTGAGAATGTCATTCAAAAGCTGAGGACACATTGCTGAGTATGACCTTCTGTTAGCTCAAGCATCTCAGGTGACTGCCATGGGACCACTTGGTATCAAATGGTTTTGTGGCATTATGTGCAAGCTAAGTCCTTAATCCTAAAATAAGTTCCCTGCCTGTGGACCCTTGTGTTCTCATGGAGGCCCACTAACTTCACTGGGTCTCCATGTGGATGCAACAGTGCAACTCTACTGAACAATGTGCAGGATTGGATCACAGACTTCAGATTGAGCCGGTAAGGCTGGCATCTTGTTTTCTGCAGCTTATCTCTGAACATGTTGTATGCCATCATGTACGAGGCTGATGACTATGATCTCCTTATTCACATCATTAACAGCACTGAAGTCAATGATGCAACTCATGGAGGAAGATTATATTAATGGCTCAGATTTAGAAACATGCTTAAGTACCTGACTAATTTAAGCATGCAAGTAGCCCCTGTAATCCAATGGGAGTTCCCAAGAAACAGCTTAAAATTAAGTTGATGCTTAAATACCTTATTAAATCAGAACTAATATGAACTAGAGGACCAGAATTTGGTCCCAAATATGTAATCATCTACTCAGATAGTTTATCGTTGGTATTGAACTTTACATGTTCTTTACAGAACTCTGACCTATTTATGCAAGAACAAATACAAAGTGAGCTGTAGAAAACACTTAGCAGATGTCTAGGCAGTTCTATGGAAAACCTATAGGATTGTATAAAGTAACACCTAGAAAGTACTCAGAGGATATCCAGCAATTTGTACCAGGCTGATGAGTGGAACCTGATTTTGGGTCATTCGTTGCACACTATGTTCCAGGCGCTGTTGTGGATAATGGTGGAAGGAGGATGAGGCAAAATAAAAATTAATAACTAATTTGATAAACTTTGGGCACCCTCAGTTACCAGGCTATGGGTAGTGGGTAAGGTACTGTGGTACCTCTTCACCTCCCTGTACACTCTGAACTTTTTCCATTCACAGGAAAGACACTGCAACCTTTGATAATGCTAACAAGCTGGTGCTGGGACAACATTGCTGAAAGAACAGCTTTCCATTATAGAGAAGGGCACAAACCATAAAATTTGGATTCAAAACTTTGAACACCCCAAATTTTAAATGTTAGTCATCTAGTGTTTTTGTTTTGGCCCATCTCTAATTATATTATTCATAGTACCATCTATGAAAACCTAATGGACAGTTTTTCCAAAGCCTTCCGAGACTTCGGGTTTATCATAAGCCTAAAAAAGATGAACATAATGTGCCAAGGAGTTGAAGAAGCACCCTTCATCAAGATCAACAGTTATGAACTTGAAGTGGTGAACAAATTCACATACCTGAAGTCCACTATCACAGCCAACGTCTCACTTGAAACGGAACTCAACATCCGCATTGGAAAAGCTGCCACAACAATATCTAGACTGGGCAAGAGGGTATGGCAAAACAATAAACTGACAGAATACACAAAGATCTGTGTGTATTGTGCATGTGTTATCAGCACACTTTTGGACAGGAGTGAGGCATGGACCTTATACTCTCATCAGGAAAAGAGGCTGAACAGCTTTCATATGCGTTGCCTTCATTGAATCTTTGGAACTTCCTGGAGGGACAGAGTCACCAGTACTGAGGAGCTCAAGTGGGCCAGCATACCCAGCATGCAAACACTCCTCAAACAGAGACACCTCCGCTGGCTTGGGCATGTGTGCTGGATGAATGATGGGTGCATCCCAAAGGACATCCTCTATGGTGAATTGGCATCTGCAAAAAGACCCAAAGGATGCCCAAAATTGTGTTTCAAGGATGTGTGCAAGCCAGACCTCAAAGAAATGAACATGGATATGGACAACTGGGAGGATCACACTCAGGACTGCAGCCTTTGGAAACAAGAGCTTAACAAAGGTCTCCGGAGTTACGAGAGGAAACAGTCCAGCTTAGCTGAGATGAAAAGAGCTCGCAGAAGGCAGAGCCCAAAGGGTTGAAACATCACCTTTAAATGTAACAGATGCAGCAGAGATTGTCTCTCTTGAGTGGGTCTCTTTAGCCACAGCCACGGCTGCCATAAGACCTCTAATGGAGTCTTCAACCATTTAAGTATTTAAAACTGATGTTTCCCAGAGATATGTGGGCATTGTGGTAATGTAGGTCAGATTGGAGAAATATTCTGGGCCTTGGGCTTTTATGCCATAATTGTCATTGCATGGACATTTTGCTGGATGTAATATCAAGGATTCTCAACCTTAAGCATGGAGTAGTTTTTACCACTTTCAGATCCATGTTTGCCTAAACACTGGAAGTGTATTACATCTGGCTGGCTATATCAGGATTTATTGGACTGATTTATCCATGAGTATACCACGGTACTTTTCCAATAATGAAAATGGAGAACAATATGTAAAAGGTGCATTAACATTTTGCAGCCATCAGAGAAATATCCTAACTTGATTTCTCCTTACATTAATGCTTTCCTACTTGACTTTGACCTTTTGTAAAAAGTGTTTTGAATCAAAATGCTCAGATTTGTATAAGAGTAGTGTAAAATGCATACATAAAGATAGCAAATGGGATGTTGATTAGGTAATTATGACAAAAGCACATTTAGGCAATAAAACAATGGTAAAATGTTCCAATTTAACTTACATTGTTCTAAACTGAGATCAACAGGTAACTTGCTCTTTGGTATAAGAAGTTATTTCATTATAGAAACAGGGACATTTAATCGTCAATGTTCATGTAAGATACTCTCATTCTTACAGATTCATTCATTAAAAGATCATCACCATAGTGACCTAAGCGTACCACTTGGTGGAAAGGATGGAAGAGAGATAAAACACTGTCATCTTTTAAGTAATGGGAGGTGGACAGAGAGTGTACCATGAAAGTACCTGGATAGATGGATAGGATGCTTAGATAGCCAGTAATATTAAAATATTAGTCTAATCTATTGGCAGATATTAATTTAGTTATGCTGGGGAAGGAAAGATCTCTCTAGGGATTCGTGCTTCTAAGAATCTGTCTGGCTGGGGTTGACATCCGTTTAGTAGCTGTAGTGTTTAGTTTGGCCATTCATGTCTTCTGTAAAAGTGACCTACAAAATAATTTTTCACAGTTAGCCATGTAACCTTGTTTCTTCTTCCTCTTCTTTATAATGTATGAAGAAGGTTTGAAAGGGCTTTTCTGCTTGCTTTCTTTTCTCTTGGAGATAACAGGAATTTAAGACCTGTTCATTCCTGGTTTGGATAGAGGACCTCTTGATCGTTTCAGCTGGTTTATCACCCCTTAATTGAAGAAGCAGGTGTACTAAATCTTTAACAAAGGTTTCCTTTTGCCATAATTTTATGTTTAATTAAAGTTAACAAGGAATTTTAGACAGTCTGACTAAAATTCCTTTCTCATCTCAACTTTCACACCTTTGCTTCCTGTGATGTCATCAGCTCATTAATACTTCAGTCATCACACAGGCCCTGATTCTCCAGTGCCCTGTGCAGTCATTTACATCCATGCAAAGTGGCTATAGAATACAGCCAGTTCAGAATGGTTACATTTCAAACCCACAATGCACAAATTTGAATGGCTAACTAACATGCAAGGAGGCAGGAGAGCAAGTTAAGAATCTTCTAGGGTTATAAGAACTGACTTTCAAATGTAAAAAAAAACCCTAGAAAGTTAAAAACCTTTCTAAATGCAGCACAGAAGCAAAATAGGCATCCCACCCCCCATTTATCCCCCCTACAGAGGCCACTTTTAAAACTCAGCTCCCGTTTATATCCATTTGCAGGACTGACTGCTTTTACATAAACAACATTCAGTGGCTTGAATGTTCAAATATTTGCGATTAAAAAACACACTTGGAAACTGGGTCAATTTTTGAGTCAATGTTTGTTGGCACCCCTATATTTACACCTTACACACTATTGTAATAATCTTTGTACAGGGCATGCCTTGTGAGGTATCACTTGAAAACTCATAACTTGCCGATCAGTAATATCATGGTAAAATTTGTGTAGCAGCATTGTAAAAAGTAATACATTTCTCCCATATGATGTTAAAAATACATGTTCAGACTTCCATAGCACCAAACTGGTCAAACAGATCTGTCATGAACAAAGGATTGTATGTTTGTCTTAATTTGAAGTTAAGTAGTAAACAGAGTCTTCAAGTGGAAAGGAGGAATAAAGAAAACAGGAAGATCACACAGGTGAAAAAAACTAGCAGGGAACATCCTTCCATACAGACTCTTTCTCTCCTGATTCTCAGCTGGAAATGCTTCTCAAGAGGGATTGAAACTACAAATGGGAGGGGCAAACACCCCAAGAGACCCTTCTTCCCTCTCCCTGTCCATCTCACACTTGTACCTGAGAAGACAAATGAAGCAGCCCCTGGGCTCTGGGTGAGGGTTCTGATCTAAAGATTGGCCAGTAATACTGTGGAAAGCAGGTGGTGAGAAACTTTGTTTTCATCTAATATAGTTTGTTAAGTTAGGCACTAGAAAGCATTTAATCTTTATTTTTCTTTAACCATTTCTGAATTTTATGCCTCAATGCTTGTCGTCATCATCATCATCACTCCCATAGCTGCATCGGTCGTTGGGGCACCATCATTTATGAGCAATCAACCAATTGTCTCCACCCCTGATGATTGTGTGTCAGTGCTTGAGTCTCCGCAAAGTCCATTCCTGTCCACTCTTTTATGTTGTCAATCCATCTCTTCTTCTGTCTACCTTTTCTTCTCTTCACCTGTACTGTCCCTTGGAGGATGATCTTGGATAAGCCAAATGACCTTGTTACATGGTCGTACCACTTCAGCTTGCGCTTCTTCACGGTTGTCGGGAGGTCTTCATATGACCCAGCGCATTGGGTGATGATGTTGCAGACCTCTTCATTAGTGATGTGGTCAAAGTAGGAGATGCCCAGGATTTTACGAAAGCATCTCCTCTCTATAACCTGTATTTTCCATTCAAGTTCTGCCGTAAGGATCCATGTCTCGCACGCTTACAGAAAAATGGAGATGACCAATGCATGCAGCAGTTTCAGTTTGGATTCCAAGGAGATGTTCTTATTCCTCCAAATTGGTTTTAGCTTTGCCACTGCTGCTGTTGTTTGCACAGTTCTTGCCCAAATTTCTGCCTTGGATCCTTCATCAGTAATGATTTCCTCCAAATACTTGAACTGTTTCATTGTCTCCAGCTCTTGTCCACTGACAGTGATGTGATCCCATCACGTTTGTTTGTCATTAGCTTGTACTCACCTAAAATCTATCTCTTTGTAGTTAATAAACATGTGTCAAGGTTCCTTCCCCATTCTGAACTCTGGGGTACAGATGTGGGGACCTGCATGAAAACCTCCTAAGCTTACTTTTACTAGCTTAGGTTAAAACTTCCCCAAGGTACAAAATTATTTTACTCTTGGATTTCCACTGCCACCACCAAACTTTATCTGGGTTTACTGGGAAAATGTAGTTTGGACACATCTTTCCCCCCAGAATCCTCCCAACCCTTGCACCCCACTTCCTGGGGAAGGTTTGGTAAAAATCCTCACCAATTTGCATAGGTGACCACAGACCCAAACCCTTGGATCTTAGAACAATGAAAAAGCATTCAGTTTTCTTACAAGAAGACTTTTAATAGAAGTAAAGGAATCACCTCTGTAAAATCAGGATGGTAGATACCTTACGGGGTAATTAGATTCAAAACATAGAGAATCCCTCTAGGCAAAACCTTAAGTTACAAAAAAGACACACAGACAGGAATAGTCATTCTATTCAGCACAGCTCTTTTCTCAGCTGTTGCGGTTCAAATACAAGACAGAACAAGGCTTTAAGCAAGCAAGCAGGCTGGTCTGCCTTGTCAGCTTTCCACCCTCTCTTTTATTCTTTTTCTCCTCCTGCGCATTACATACTCCAACAGATAAAAGGAATAAACTGGCTTTGTTTAACATTCTTATTTACCAATTTCTATCTACCGCATTCCTCGCTCTCGGGCCTTGAGCCCAGTCCTGGGAGGCTTCCCATGGTTCATGTCATCTGGGCGAGTTTCCAAGGTTCATGCCCTTGAGAGGAGCCGTGTGTGCACTGCTCCTACACAACACTCAGGGTGTGCCCTGAATGTTGCCAAGTGCATGAACCCTGCATGAATCCTACACTCAGCCATTTAAAGAAATCATAATCTAACACATACCTAGCTAGATTACTTACTAAAAGTTCTAAGACTCCATTCCTGTTCTGTCTCCAGCAAAAGCAGCATACAGACAGACACAGACCCTTTGTTTTTCTCCCTCCTCTCAGCTTTTGAAAGTATCTTGTCTCCTCATTGGTCATTTTGGTCAGGTGCCAGCGAGGTTACCTTTAGCTTCTTAACCCTTTACAGGTAAGAGGATTTTTCCTCTGGCCAGGAGGAATTTTAAAGGGGTTTACCCTTCCCTTTATATTTATGACACACCCCCCAAATCTCAGCTAGGGTGAAACGCTGGCTGGGATTTCTTCCTGGAGCTCTAGGAAAAAACAGAGTTAATACGACACATGCACCTCTAAATATACTACCAAGTACATAAAGACTAACAATATTTTCCACATCTCAAGGACGATTTTAACCAGTTGATTCTGGGAAACTTTCACGGGAGAGTGCATCAGCCACTTTGTTAGAAGCTCCTGAGATGTGTTGGATGTTGAAATCAAAATCTTGGAGAGCTAAACTCCACCGAAGAAGTTTTTTGTTATTTCCCATGGCGGTATGAAGCCACTGTAGCGCAGCATGATTGGTTTGCAGGTGGAAACGCCGTCTCCAAACATATGGGTGTAGCTTTTCCAGGGCGTAGACAATGGCTTAACATTCTTTTTCACTGACTGACCAGTTGCTTTCCCTCTCAGACAGTTTTTTGCTGAGAAACACTACAGGGTGGAATTCTTGATCAGGTCCTTTCTGCATTAAAACTGCTCCCACACCACGCTCGGACGCATCTGTGGTTACTAGGAATGGTTTGTCAAAGTCTGGGGCCCTTAGTACAGGGTCAGACATGAGTGTCGCTTTAAGCTGGTTAAAGGCCTTCTGATACTCTTTGGTCCACTGAACGGCATTTGGCTGTTTCTTTTTCGTTAGGTCTGTCAGTGGGGCGGCGATTTGACTGTATTGTGGTGCAAATCGTCTGTAATAACCGGCCAAGCCTAAGAAGGATTGAACCTGTTTCTTTGACTTTGAGACAGGCCACTTTTGGATAGCATCCACTTTGCCCTGTAGGGGGCTGATAGTTCCTTGACCCACCTGGTGTCCAAGGAAAGTCACTCTGTTTAGGCCTATTTGACACTTCTTAGCCTTAACAGTTAGTCCTGTCTCCCTTATGCGCTCAAGGACTTTTTGTAGATGTTCCAGGTGTTCTGCCCAGGAATCCAAAAATATGGCCACATCATCAAGGTAGGCCAAAAGTTTATATTCTTATACCAGACTTGAACTTGGATTTAAAAATAACCCCTGAGAAACACTGTTTATTCCAGATCATCAGCAACCTTAAAGTTAAGGAGATGTGTTTATTATAAGGAGGACACAATCCTCATGCTACGTGGCCATTGTCTCTTTCCCTCCAAATGGATGGTTAATGAAACTGTAGGCAAGCAAAGGATATATACCCTAGAGAGAAGGGAGAGGTCAAAGACGAATTTCCCATTCCGAAGATTAATAATAATAAAAAAACCCCTGAACACTAACAAACAAATCTTTCTATGAAGAAAATCTTGCAAAACAAATAAAAGATGGTTGATGTCTCTGGGGCAAATTTACTCAATGAAATGGTATACTTGTAGCAGCAGACTTGTACTTGGCTGTACCTGGAGAAGAAAAAGACAGGAGAGACATAATACTTTAGCCGATGCCTATTGGCTGCAATGTAGAAGATATAAGACACTTACTTTAACCCTGTATTTATCTCAAAGCCATAATTTCACCAGACCCCTTGTCAAGTGTCTGATTACACCAGATGTTGCAAATACTGGTTTAAAGAAAAATATTTTCAAAATATAGAGATAAAAATAGTAGTGTTCTGTGGCAGGTATCAGATTGACTATCCTTAGCGGTTAAGTCCTTTATCTATGGAACACCTGTAGCATGGACAACAGCAATGCTAGCTTCCACACAGTGTCCTGCCATGGAGCATCCTCCCTCAACTGAAGGCCTCTCCTGAAAAACTGATCGATAGATCAGCCTCCATATCCATTCAATCCTTAACCCTCTTGCTGAGACTGACACAGTAGACATTCAGTGCTAATCATGTTTTTTGTAGTACTGCTGCCCTTTTTTGACCTAAATGGCTAGTCAAAGTTCAGGTACCTGGGGATGTCCCAATTTGGGGTAGAAAATGACAAGAGTCTGGTATTTTCTTTGATGCAATCTTGTTTATTTACGAGAATGTACAAAGTCTGGCTACTCCCAATGCAGGAGGAACCAGAAACACAAGAATAGTTTCTCAGCAGCTTCGAGCCTCATTAACCAACACCTCCCCCAGTCAGTATTTTCCAAAAACTCTCTCTCTCTCTAGCTTTTCCAGAGTCATATATTGTGTCCACAGGATGCTGGTTGGCTTTTTTGCTTTTTGCCTCTGAGTCTGCCTGTGACGGGTAGAGTAGGTCTGGAGGCCTCCTGCTGGAGGCCTTGTGGCCCTGCCTCACCTCGCTTCAGAAAAAAGAGCAATAGAGAGGTCCTCCAAGCTGCCTAGAGCTGCTGTGTGGGACACAGCCAATGAGAGAGGCTGCGGGGAGAAACCAATCAGGGCCCAGCAGGCTCATATAAAAGGAGCTGAAAGGGCTTGATAGATCAGTCTGATAGCAGGGACTGGGGAGCAAGAGTTGCTCCTGGCTGACTGCAGGAGCTGAAAGGGCTGGATAGATCAGTCTGCTAGTAGGGACCAGGTGGGAGAGGGGAAGAGGTGCTCCTGGCTGGCTGGCTGGCTGGCTGGCTGTAAGGGGTAAGGCATATAGTTGCTGGCAGAGACTGGGGAAGTGAGGGAATAGCTTCTGTGAGGTTACCAGAACTCAATTAAGACAGGCTATGGGGAAGAGGCCCAGGGAAACAGTTAGTTAAAGGGACATGACACATGGCTGCTACTTAGAGAGTCCCTGGGCTGGGACCTGGAGTAGTGGGTGGGTCTGGGTCCCCAACAACCATTGGAGAAGTAGCTGTGCTCTGAGAGAAGGGAGTTTAGACTGGCCCAGGGAAGGGACTGTATGTTTACATATTACCCCCCTGGGAGAAGGCTGAACTGAGACTGACCCAGCTGGAGAACTGCGGTGAGAGAACTAAAAAGCAGGCAAAGAGCCTCCTGGGAGGAACCACTAGGGGTGCTGCTCCATCCCAGAGCAAGAACCTTCGCACATAAGCTGGACAACTAGGGCACTGAGAGTCTGACCAACAGGGTCTATGAGAGCCCAAGGAGAGCTAAAGAAACGTTGCCAACGGAGAGATACCATGATGGGCCCAGTTGAATTGTTAAAGGACTGAGCCTGGGGAGGGCTGCAGGACATTTTGGACTTATACCCCCAAAAGGGTTTGTTTGTTTGCACATGGACTATGTGTGACTCGGCCGAAGGGCTTAGACTGAAGACCCGCCTGACAAGCACAGCAGCTGACAGGGGGCACAACAGGCTGAGAATTAAGGAAAAATAGTAGGGGTTCACACACACGACCTGGGGGTGCCACCCCATTACACTGCTTCTGTTCTGTCAGTCTGTTCTTCCCTTCCTGTACAAACATGCACTTTACCCAAACTCCTGGGCAGGTTCACAACTCCTTTTGTCTTAGGTGCATGTGATTAACTTATCTTGACAGTTATGTTAATTGAAGGGGGCATTCAGACCCAGTCTCAAATAGGTTTGTGACGCATGCAATCACCAGAGCCTCTTAGCGTAACAATATGAACATTTGTCCATTCTGAAATGGACTCACTGATACATTTAATATGGGCCAAACAGCAGTCACTGAATATCAACAACTTTCAATTGTCAGTCTGCTCCGAATTCAGACTCCATATCGATCACCCGGTCTCCCAGCCTAAAATCCCATGTCTATATTTATTTTCAGAGAACATTTAGGTATAGTTATGCAATAAGTACTGTACAACTCTGTACACTTTAAATGGGTTAACTGTTCTTTTAAAACTTATACAATAAGCACAAGTTGATTAAATATCATAATTACACACCCCAGGCTATTGAAACTTCAAAGAGCATTTCAAAATTTCAGTGCATCAGCACACTCTGGTGTGCATTATTGCTTGTGTGTTCTTAGTACAGGCTGGATTTCATCACTATCATTTTGGAAGGGAAACAATTTTGTTTCTTGTATTTTAGAGGCCATTGTAAATAGGTGCTATCTCTGGAATGTGCACTTTAGATCTGGCAGCAGTGGAATTACTGACACTGGCATAAATCCTCACTCTGTCAAGCCTCAGGAGCATTAGTTATTGGAACAGATGTTCTTTGGAATGCTATTCACACACACTGCACTAGGTGTGTTGTAAGGGACAGGCTTGCTCCTATTTTAGGCTGTTTTTTGATGCTTTATTGGCAATCAGTTTAACGATCAGGGTTTATCTTCTGACACTTTCAGAGTCATCTAATTTAAGGCCAGAAGGGACCACCAGATCATTTAGTCTGACCTCATATATATCACAGGCCACCAACACTACCCAGCACCTGCAACCTAAACCCAACAACTGAAATTAGATCAAATATTACAGCCCTCAGGAGACTCAACTCTTAGGTGCCCCAGGCAGAGAATAGGAAGGACCAAGGTACACCACTGCCCCAGACCTCTGTATTGGAAGAGAAATGATTAAGTGAGATGTGCCCAGATGATCCTGGCAAGCAACCTGCAACCCATGCTGCAGATGAAGGCAACCCCCGCTGCGCTCCCCCCCCCCCGACACCTAGGGTGACTAGATGTCCCTATTTTATAGGGACAGTCCTGATATTCAGGGCTTTTTCTTATATAGGCCTCACCCCCTGTCCTGATTTTTTCACACTTTCTGTCTGGTCACCCTACTTCCCACCCCAAAGTCACGGCCAATCTGACCTGGAGGAAAATTCCTGCCTGACCCCACATATGGCGATCAGTTAGACCATGAACATGTGAGGAAGAATGAGCTAGCCAAGCACCTGAGAGAGAGAGAATGCTCTGTACCACCTCAGAGCACCTGCCTACACCATCCAGTGTGCTGTCTTTAGCTTTGGCCATCTCTTATGCTTCAGAGGAAGCAGAGAAACATGCCCCGCCCCCCAAAGTAGACTACACTAAGATACATTTTATTTCATGTACTGCACGCTGGGTAATAACATGGAAGGCCTCCATCCTTGTAAGTCTACATGGGCTCTTTATTAAGAGATGCAGCAACAGCAGCAACCATTGAAGCCATGTGCATGCAGACTCACCTCCAAATTCTTCCCTCCTGCAACTGTGCTCTGCCCTTCAAGTTCCATGCACATTGCTACAACTTTCATACTCTTTAAAAATTGCATATTATTTACTTTATCGGTGGGAAAATGGACTCTCAAACCTACACTTTCAATAAATATGTACACATTACTTAACCCTTTCTCACACACATAGAACTGAAAGTTCATTCTTTTCACTTTTAAATCGTTTAGGACCTGGTGAGATATCAAGTACTTTCTGACTTCAGCTGTGTCAGCAATGCTTCCTGGGCAGCCTTTCCTGAAGTATTTTTGGTACTTCAGGATGTACCAAACCAGAAAATGAAGAGTATGCAGTTCATCTGGAGGGTAAATTTTTGGATTGGTTCTATCCTATTTGGCTTTGGTATTAGCTTTAATCCAAAATTGTACACTTATCCTGGTTGAGGGCGTCTTTAAAGTAGTGTAATGGGGAAAGATAGCATGCTTTATTCCTAGAATGATGACAGCCAGGTTCTTTCACCATTACTTACACTGACTTTTCTTTGTGAATACTCCCACTAACTTCACTGGTACGCTCATGGAATAAGGAATTGCTCAACAACGATAAGGGTGGAGGAATCAGGCTTTGGTTAATCACACCAATGAATCATCAGAAGTGTTTTTTGTTTTTATTGCTTTTATAGCTTTCAATTTTTGGCAGGATTTTAGCTCAGACTTCACCATGGCTTGTTCTCAGAGTGCCTTTCAGGGTGAGGACACAGAAAACCATTTAGACTATTTGTTTTAAAAGCAAAATCCCAGTTCCAGAGCAATAAACAAGTAAAACAGCTTTGCCTACAGGAACTGGTAAGGGATGGTATTAATCCCTTTTAACCCAAAGTAGGAGGTAGGGCACTTCCAGAACTGAGTCATGGCTTTACTAATGGGTATAGGGAGACGGGAACCAGAAGAATGCTTTCACCATATCTACAGCTCTTCCAGCCCTCTGGCTCACCCATATTCCCCTTTCTTTCCAGTGAATAGTGGGAAGGCTTGTTGCAGACCAAGACTTTCCAAAGAGTCTTAATCCTTGGTTCCCTCATGAAGTGGAAATTTGCTATTTCCATTGTGTGTCAACATGGGGGCAAGGGGAAGAGAGAACCAGATTTTCCTTTAAGTGAACTAACAGGAATAAAGGCTTTTAAGAATCATTGAGCAGTATGATACTAGTGCACAGTTGACTGACACATTCTCTTTGAGTGACAGTTGAAATCTTAAGCTAGATTTGTGTCCACTTGAAACTGTGCGTCCCTAGAACCACATAACCTTACAAACTAATTTTATAATTAGTGCTATTACATAAAACCTAAGCTTACACAAATGTCCCAAGTGACATGATTAACTTCAGAGATACTAGTCAGAAGGAGTCAGTCACAAAGTGTAAACTAATTAATGTCTAAGGACAAGGCGAGGACAAGGGAGGTCAGATATCTGACATGCTTGTAAGTACTGCCAAATGAAATTGGAAGAGAAGCATAACATCATCTTCAGGGAGTTATTTCAGCAGTAAGTGCAGAATTTGTGGCTACTTTCCTGAATGCTCTCTATCTAGCTCCTTCACTTTTACTTCCCTGATCACATATAAAACGTAGAAAAAAAGGGGTAAGTGTGGTACAGAGGAAGCAAAACATTACGTAAATATGAGAAAGTAATCAAAATGGATGAAAGGACCATATCAGGAGAACAAGACACATTACCAGATAAATAAATGTGCAGCAACTTACAGTTAAACAAAGAAATTAGCATACAGCCATGCCTGATTTTCAGAGGCCAATTCACAATAATTTTAAGAGGGCCTGTAAGGAATTATTCTGTTGCACACTAAGAGATAAAAGTATTTCTCTTGCTTTCTCTTTTCTTTACATTTGCTACATTCCTTCTCTCACCAGGGCCCAGATTCTTCAATACTTCTCTATTAAGCAAAGCACATAAGCACATGCTTAAGTCCCACTTGCTTAAAGTTAAGTATATGCTTAAGTGTTTTGCTGAATAACACTTTTTTGAATTGGGACCAATGTTGGGAACTTTCCTTCTCTCAGTCTGAGAAGCTTTGCACATACAGGGTAATGCAGCTATGTTGATTTATCTAATGAGGATCTTGTTTAATGAGTCTGGACGTTTAGACTGTCTTCACTTATCAGATACATCTGCACCTAAGAAATTAGATCTTTACACAGCTCTGACTGAACAAACTGCCAATCATCTCTGAATCACAATGGTGGAGTAAACTCATCACCAATGTGGAGTTTGGAACTTAGACCCTTAAGAGTAGCCATATTGGGTCAGATCAGTGGTCCATCTAGCTCCTTATTCTGTCTTCCAACAGTGGCTGGTGCCAGATGCTTCAGAGAGAATGAACAGAAAAAGGCAATTATTGAGTGACCCATCTGCTGCCATCCACTCCTAGCTCCTGACAGTTTAAAAGCAGTGTAAATCATATAAGAGCGGAGCATATATGGGTCCACAACAAAACTCTCCTTTTTTTATAGAGGAAACACAGATTTCAGCGATGGGTGAAGTACATTGTGTCAAGGAACAGAGGTGGGAGTAACTGGGAGTTGGAATGGGGAGATTGTGAATGACTGGGTAAGGAGATTGGGGCTGGGAGCTCGCTGGGTGTTGGGAGGAAAGAGCTATAATATGCAAAGTACTGTGAAAAATCATATCCTTGATGTCCCAGATTGGGCATTCAGAATTAAAGGCTAGTTTTGACTTTAATGTACCTCTCTATAGCCTAGTTCTCAATCTGTAAAGTGGGCATAATAATACCATCTCATCTCACGGGGTGTATGAAAATAAATTTATTAATGTTTCTGAAGTGCTCAGATACTATAGTGATGAGCACCTTATAAAAGCCCTTGAGGAAATGACTAATTTTGCACTCATAGCAGGCTTTGAAAAGTGTGCAATAAATAAGGCCTAGGGTGCCACATTGAACAATGAGGATACAACAAAATATTGAATAGCTGCTTATTCAGTGAGCACCATTTATCTGTGCATTGAAGGAGGCAGGGTCCTGTGGAAGAAATAGTATGATAAAGTAATTAAACACATCATGTGCATAGGCACAAAGACTGAATTAAGATGCACAGGCAGTATTTATCCTAATATTTGCATGCTAGTCTTTGCAACCCTAGCATTTAGGCCATAGTCACAATTTAGACAAAGAGATATCAGTCTTCATACTTCTTCCTTCATCTTTTTTTCTGAGTTTTTTTATGGAGGGGAAAAATAGCACTTGAAAATGTTGTTTTGGTGTTGAGTTTGTATCTCTTTCACTCTCTTTGGCAGTCTCCCTCCCACAGGGACAGAACCATGTACAGAATGAGTGATTTTGCTCTGAGGGAGCATGACCTTATGTTCCAGCAGCTCCATTGGTGCCTGCATTTTCAGAAAATGCAAATTTCCTGCTAGTTAGGTGGCATAGTTCTTCGTTTTTCCCTAGGCTTATGGCTAGGAGGGAACCCGAATGGATGCATAGTTGGTAGCAGAATGGCAATGAATTTGCTAGATTTCAGGGCTTGGTTTGGTATAAGTGCAAACTCTTTATTGAAGTTCTGCTTAAGATGCAAAAGTTATTCTTCCTTACTAGGACTGTCTAAAAAGGAAATATATTCATGTTGGATTAAGTTGTTAAAGATTCAGTGAGCCGTAGCGATTATTCTGACAGGCCATACAGAAATTTCTGTTTACTGAATCAGAAGTGACATTGGACAACATTCTGACAGAGAAAAAAATGTGTTGCCTTAAGCCTTAAAGTGACAGGATGGAGACAGCTTGAGATTTCAGTGGCACGACAGGGTTTCATCAGAACTGTGGTCTCTCGTTCCTTACCCAATTTTTTTCTCTCTGCATATAGACTGAAAAATACATGTTGTAGTAATGCATTCCTGTGTGTAACATTTATTAGTCTAAATTACATCTTTGCAGATCAGACGGTCACTCATTTATATTAATAAATATACTGTGTATTCATACTGTATATTAATAAATATACTGTGTTTTTCATATGCTCTCAAAATTTTATTACAAGTGCAGTGCCTCGTTAAACCCTGGTACATCAATACAGCCTGCTCAAAGACACACTCCCTGGGTCAGATCATTAGAAAAGCTTTAATCCTTTAGAACAATTTTTCAGGACTGTTTACACCAGGGAGTGACTTGTACAAATCCTCTTTACACAAGACAAGAATAACACAGGAAGAAACTATTTGTCTCTGAGCTCTACAAAGAAGGAGAGCAAACCTGAGTCCACAGGGGGCTTTCCATCACTTAAAGTAACCAGGAAGGGATTAATCAAAGATATCTTTGCTGAACGATGTACAGCCAGCTTCAAGATGAAATCGCATTGATCAACGTACAGTAGAACAACAGAGTTACAGCATCTGGTGTTTTAAGTAGAGGTAGAGCAGGGCTAAAATACCCAAATTGCTTAACCCGCCGCTTTGAACCATAAAAATATCTGCAGGTAACCTCACTTTTCTGAAGTCTGAAAATGTGCCAGCGAATTCAACACCACACATGAATGAAGGCAGAGAAAAGAGAGGGACTCCTTAGTACCTATCCGTGCATTTTGACACCACCACTTTTCTCACATTGTGAACAGGCCCCCACCTCCTTTCCTGTGATAGGGGGTGTCCATAAATTACATAACATTTTTTTTGGTGATTTTCAAGCCCCAGCTACCCTTTGTAAAACTGAAACAAACACACAAAATTAAGAACCCAATTCCCCTAATGTGATACATAATTTATGGAAAGCCCCATTTTATAAAAGCCCTCTTGCACACCAACTAACTCTTCGCTGTTCATGGGGCCTGACTGAGCACTGCATTACTTCAGTTTTACACCAGTGTACTTACAGAACTTTTAGTGCAGTTGTAACAGCATCGCACTGGAGTAACAGAATGGTCAATAGGCCAGTTGCCCTTAGTGGGAAAAGATGCTTGCCTCTCATATATAGGTCCTAGATGAAAAATCCACACTGAATGCTTTGTAAAAGAAGCCTGGAACTAAAAAATATTTTTCAAAATCAAACGTTTTCCTAAAAGAAATGTCTTTTCAAAGGAAATGAAAAATTCCCACAAAAACAAATGTTCAGTTTTGTTTTTCATTTAACAATTAATATTGGGTGGAAAATTGTCCCCCCTTCCAAGTTTCCCAGGTGAAAGTATTGTCATTTTCCAACCCACTCAACATGGAACTACATTATTTCTGAACTCAACAGGTGCCTTTGAGAACGTTTCAGGCTTTGTGTGTGTTTGTTAGAAAATGGTGTGCTTCCTTAATGACCTCCTTCCCTATGCTGCTGGATGAGTAGCAGCACTGGGCAGAACCACAGGGGAATGGCATTCCCGGCCCAGTTATATCCTCTGGTGGTAAGGAGGGATTATTGTAGAGAGTGGTGGACACTTGTTCCTCTCCCCCAAGGGCACTGTCATGTGGTGTTCTGTAAGATTTCACTTTGTCTTCTCTCTCATTCAGTGTGTGTATGTGGGTGTTAGGAGAGTTAATGGAGAAGCCAATGTTGCTATGTCTTAGATATGCTGATAACATGCAGTTGCATAATGCTACCTTTTCTGACCCAGAACAGTTCAGGGCCTTTCCTGGTGTCTGGCAGAGACTGCAACATGGATGACTGTGAACTGGCTGAAGCTCAATTCAGATGAAATGGAGTTGATGAAGCTGCATTGAGGGAAATGATCAGAAATATGTCAAAAACTCTCTTTCATCTGTTGAAGGTGTTTTCATCACTGATTGTTGCTCTTGTCTGCAAACTGATAATCCAGGTAGAAAGAGGCTCACTCAGCAGCCCACCCATCCTTATTTCAAGGGACCATCCCTTATTTAATTGACTTGTCCCTTATGGTGACCACCCATCCCTTATTATAAGATGTATTGAAATGTATTAAAACTGATAACAAATACCATTTTTAAACATTAAATTGAAGCTTATGATACTTGCACAGTATACTTGAGGGAAGTAAAAAGGTACACTTGAGGAAAAAAATACATGACATGTTAAGGAAAATGGTGTTTCCCGAAAATGTCCCTTAAAAATAAAACATTTCCCCTGATTTTTCATGTGGTTTTACCTTCATTTCATCCAACAAAGATGGTCACCTTAGTTAGGGGTGACACACTGAGGAAGTGAAATAGGCAGAGAGAAGGGCTAGTCAGATGATCAAGAAAATGGAAAGCCTATACTACATGCAGAGACTAAACAAGCTTGGCTTGTTTAGCCTAATAAAATGAAGGCTGAGAGAGGACAGGATTGTGCTTTATAAATCAAAGGAATAAACACCAGTGAGGGAGAAGAGCTACTTAAACTAAGGCACAAAAACAAATGGGTGTAAACCAGCCATGAATAAATTTAGGCTGATGTGACCCTAGGAGGCCCTCAGAGGGATGACAGAACCCCCCCCCCCCATACATACTGATGTACTGTAACTTACATCAGGCCTGACACACTCATTGCCCCAACACAGAGTTATCATACTATGTATCTCAAAGATTTCATGTAAGGTATCAGATGTAAACTGGTGACACATTCATCCTGAAAATCATTGTGTGATGCATGTATGAGTTGTGTACAAAGAGTCGTAGATGTGCCTGGGAGGCAGTGCATAAATCCAGCATGTCTTAGACAGAGGAATGTGTATTTAACTGTTTGAGCGGCTTGGTTACAGGCAGAGAACAATGAAAGTACATTTATATGAAAGGTAAACAAAGCCATCAAGCTAAACAAGCAGCGGGAAAGGCCACTTAATCTCTCCCTGGAATAGAATCTGGACCCCAGGAATCCTTCCTGGCTCTTGATGCAGAGACAATGGACTTTGGGTAATATACAGGTAGCAAAAAGACATTTTAGTTATCCATCACTGAGGAAACAAAGGATACAGCACTCTTTGAGCCTGTTAAAGTTGGATCTCCTAGCCTAGAGGCTGCAGATGTTGGTAACAGGATGTAAGAAAACTGCTTAGGAAAAGATTCTAACTTGAAAAAATTCTGTTTCAGACATGAAAAAGCATGTTTGATTTTGTTTTCTTTTAATCATACCTGTCTTTTATTCTTCCTTAGTATCACTTATGTCTCTGTTCTGTGTTATTAAATTTATTGTATACTGTGTATTAAAATGAAGTGTGAGTCTTCAGTTAATCTAACAGGCTGGTGTGAGTGCTGTTTCTTCGGAGGAAGCAAATTTAATTTCTGTGAATGTCAGGACAGGACACTACAGAGACATATCTCTGGGGACCTTGGGAATTGGGGTTCACTGATTGTTTCCTGCAAGACAAGGTTATACTGGCAGAGCCTTAGAAGAGTTTGCTGCAAGGAAGACAGGCTAGTATGTCAAGGAACTGACACACAACTTAGCAGCAACAAATCTCTCCCTTTTGCTAAGGCTAAGGTGTAACACAGTGGCTCACAGTTCTGGTGTCCTGAGCATAACATCAGAGCTGGAAGTTAGAAGGTTTCTAACCATCAGAAGAATGAGGTTCCAGAACAGTTTTCCACCAGTAGCGGGGGCAAACAATCTAAGTTTAAGAGAGAACTGGATACATTTATGAAAGGGATTATATGACAGGGGTTGCCTGCCATAGGATCCTTCCAGTCCTATTCCCTAGGTCTAGTTTTTTGTACTGTCTAGGTTTACAGTATTGTAAGTAATAGTTTCTTTGATTGTATTTGTTAAAGGTGCTAAGAGTATTCATAAAGGCCCCTCTAATTATTTCATAAATATAACTCCACAATTTGTGGGTGTATGAGAGCCTAACATCCTATTATTACCTATTTGTACCATATAGCACAGCTAAAATCACTAGCCTCAACCATTCAAAAATTGCAAGTCAGCCCCTGGCCAAAAGCATAACATTAGCTTAAAAATCATAATTTTTAAAATATATGAATGTCAGAACTTCTTTTTCTATTTGCCTACTCATTTCTGAGCCGTTAGGCTGCACTCGGGTCACATTATCAAGTATTTCTTGCCAGTCATGAGGATAAGAAGTTTACATACAGTAGAACTCAGAGTTACGAAAACCAGAGTTATGAACTAACCAGTCAACCACACACCTCATTGGAATAGGAAGTATATAACTAGGCAGCAGAGGCACAAAAAAAAAAAAAAGAAAATATTATATAGTACAGTACTGTGGTAAACATAAACGACTAAAAATAAAAGGAAAATTTAAAAAAAGATTTGGCATGGTAAGAATCTGTGCTTGATTCATTTAAATTAAGAAGGTTAAAAGCAGCAATTTTCTTCTGCATAGTAAAGTTTCAAAGCTGCATCATGTCAATATTTAGTTTTAAACTTTTGAAAGAACAACCATAACGTTTTGTTCAGACTTATGAACATTTCAGAATTACGAACAACTTCCATTCCCAAGGTGCTGGTAACTCTGAGGTGCTATTGTATTTTAAAATGAAAGCTGAGAATCTCAGGTAATCTCTTGATTCCAGCAGTTGGTGCTTTAAGGAGAACTACAACTATCATAAGGCTCATGATAAAAATCTCAAGAGTTGAAAACTCAGAGAAAGCATCACTATTTTAAAATTAAACATAAAATCCTGAAAATTCATGTTTTCTGTCTGGATGCTAAACTAGTTTTTAGACCAATTTAAACTTTAGGACAATGCAAGATTTTCCTCTGGCAGCCATGAATCTCAGCCAATTCAGAATGTATTCTCTCTCTTTCTCTCTAAGAGCATTCAGTCAAACACTGACCATGATTTTTAGGGCACAACATCCCAACCTTTCCTAGGTCAGGATTGAGAAGGGTACCATGTTTGTGAGGTGGGGCTACTTCTCTCAGTCCCTCCTATAAACTGGCTCCTCCTACCGTCTTCCCGGCACTTCTTTTATGATTACTCCCTAGCAAGTCCCTGCTGGAGATGAATTGTGGTTCAGACAGTTTGGGGCAGATTTTTAAAATTGTACCTAGGTGCTTAACTTCCACAGAAATCAAAATATTCACAGAATTATAAAGTAAGGATTGGGAGCAGAGTATATGCAACTCCTATTTTACTCCTCTTCTCTCTCAACCCTATCTTCAGTCTCTTCTTCCCCATCTCTCTCCCAGCTGTTTAATAAGTCTCCAATAGGCTCCTCCTCCAAAAACTGCCTCCTCAAGCAGGCATCTCACCTTCCACTCTTGCTGCACTCAACATGGGCTTGCCACTTCTGGACAGAAAGTTTGCTGATGTCTCTGAGCTCCTGCGCATTTAGCACTGAGCAGCTGCAGCATTAGTCAGTGGAAGGGCAAGACTCAGAAGCAGGATGAAGGAGGAGCAGAAGTACCTGGCTGTGTGGGACTGGCTCCACCCAGAAGCCCCGCTGTGGCATCTCTTCATCTCAGCCCCTTCTCAGGGTAGTGCACCTTTATAGGTCCCTCCAAACTCCAGGGAGATGTTCCGAAGGCCTAAGTCATCTCAAGATTAGTCAGATTTTTTAAAGGATTGAAATACAGTCAAATGTGTGAACAATTATTCTTGTTAGACAGCTCCCAGTCTTAAGAGACTACATCATGTAAGTCAGGATAAGCATATATACCCAGTGTAAGCAGTTATCTCCCAAGTTTATCAGCGCACAGCCATTAAGCATCAGATGTTATTTGTCCTAAATGGTCACTTTGAGGTTTTGCTGTACTACACCAGAAAGTTAGAATTTCTGATACTGAAAGGTAAATGGTGGGACGTAACTTATTTGAATACACAGTGCAACTCATTATGCAAAATCTAATGTATCCATCTTAATGTCCAGTTTTAAGTGGGACATTCCTGGGCAGGACTGCAAAAGCAGTCTTTGTCTTAGTTGTTCAGTTCCCATAAGCCATGTCTGTCCAAAATAACCACTGTATATTTTAGGATATTTAAGTTGAACTTAGTCATATCATTGTATTGTTATTGATTGATTAATCTCTTAGATCACAATGGTCAATAAGGGTTTCCTAAGGACTACGGCATAAGAAATATTATCAGTGTCATTAGAATGAAAGACCCAAAGAGCATACGAAAAGCAATTGCAATTATTCACAAGGTCCTTTATTAATTCACTAAGCAGATAAACAGCTGATACAAAGTGAGTGCAAAATGCTTAGCCCTGGCATCACTCAGATCTCACATTTCCTGTTGGGAAACCCTGGAGTGTCAGTCATTATCCTCCTCATTGTCATCTTCACCATCTTTTTGCTACCATATCCCTGTGCATTTCCCCCATCACACAGGCTGGACAACACCTTTTATCCTGAGTTCCGTTTACACCCACTAAGGCTCATACATATGCATAAGGTTTCCAACCCTTTTTTCCTAATCCATACTTCCATACCCCCTAATTAAGGGGTAACCTGTTTTTCATAGGGAATCTCATTAGTTCCTTTTTACTCAGTTACCATAGCAACTTGTGGTCAATTTAGAATTCTCCAAGATGTTATAATCTGTCATCTTGTGGTATTAACTGATAGATTCACGGAAGATAGGCATAAAGGGGCCTTAAGACAGAAGAGAATCAGGCCTAAACTGCTGAACATGAACTTTTACTAATGCTGCGTTCTAAAAACAACTGGCATTTAAGATATACTATGAAATAAGTAGATTTAGCTAAGCTTCCACCCTCCTGTCCCCATCTCCTGCCAAGTACCAACTAAAACTTAATAGTCTGCAGTAGATTTTCATTCCCGGGAAGATTCTATTTTCCATGGCTGCAGTGGCAACATCACGAATCTTTGCATTCATTATCTCCCCCCAGCAAGCTGACTTGTGTACAGTGACTCACTGACGCCTCAGGTCACTGAGTAGGAAGGTTTCAAAGACCTGCTAAGGAAGCACAGTCCCTGTCAGGAATTTTTGATATAGATTATCTCTACCTTGTGCAGCTGAGCTGTTGACAAAGTGATTTCACAGGAGATCTCTCTATATATTTAAAAAGTGATTCACTCTGCCCTTGGTGACAACAAGCATTGAAGACACTCATTTTTGTGGTGCTCTCTATTCCCTGGTCATGCAATCAGCCATTAGCTAAAGATTTTCCAACTTAAAAATCTCTAATAGATGGCACTGTGAAATTCGAGCTGCCAGGATAACAATTAGAGTATGTCTACACTGCTATTAGACAGCCATGGCTGGCCCGTGCCAGTTGACTCGGGCTTGTGGGGCTGTTTAATTGTGGTGTAGAAGTTCAGGCTCTGGCTGCAGCCTGCGCTCTGGGACCCTCCCACCAATGAGGATCCTAGAAACCAGGCTCCAGCCAAGCCCTTTAGCATGAAACCCATGAACCTGAGTCAGCTATCACGGGCCAGCTCCAGGTTTTTAATTGCAGTGTAGACGTACCCTCAGAGGTCCTCCAAAAGGCTTGAGGGTATTGCTTGGATGTTCATCTAAAGCTTTTTGGTTTTTATCCACATCACTTTGATTTAGAAATCAGGCTCCAAATCTCACAATTTCAGATTTTAATTTGCAGTACTGCCTGGCTCCAGTCTAGCCCAATACGTTACAGAAACAGTTTCTCTCTTATGCTACTTTGTTACTTCCGCTTCAGGAGTAAGCTGAAACGAGGAAGTGCAGAGGTACCTGAAGTTTTGTTGGTTTGTTTTTTAAGATGTGCTGGTAATCTCCAATACTACCGAAGAGACTGCCCTTCTCCCTACACAGCATGACAGCTCTTGGGTAATATTTTCAGACGTCCCTAAATGACTTAGGAGTGGAGTTGCTCAGAAATTCTCCACATTTTTCTGTTGGTGAATGCTGCTTTGCTGAAACTGAAATGTTCCAGTAAGATGGTTTGACTTTGATGAAAGTCTGACAGAAAGCGAGCATGCTTTGAAACCTGCCTGGTTTCCTGCCCTCCTGGATCTGCTGCAACTCACCTGGCAGGCTGCTGCGGTACTGGGAGCACAAAAGTTCTATACCACGTTACACTTGTATAATCACAGCAGTACAATCCACCCTAGTGTGAACACAGTTATACCCAGTATTAGTGAGCTTATAGCAGTATAGCTATTTCCACAGGGGATGGGGAATAAGCTGTGTGGTATAAGGAACCTTTACAGTGGCATAACTATATTAACTTGTAATGTATGCAGGTGCCCACACACAGCATCTGATTGGCACAAGCCTGTAACCAATTTTTTTCAAGCACTTCGCTGAGGAAATATGGGTACATAACTCCCATCCAGTCATTAGAAAGGCAAAAAACTCCTTTGTAATGACATGTACTACGATGCTGTATATTTAAGGGACTTCCATGGCCTCCCTTACTGTAGTATCTGAGCCCTGTGAGGAAGGAAAGTTCTATTATCCATATTTTACAGAGTGGGAACTGAGGCACAGAGAGAGTAAGTAACTTGCCTAAGTAGAGTAGTTGTAGTCATGTTGGTTTTCCCAGACCTGAAGAAGAGCTCTGTGTGGCTCAAAAGCTTGTCTCCCTCACCAACAGGAGTTGGTCCAGTAAAAGATATTACCTCACCTTAGGTCTCTAGGTTGCCCATTGTCACATGAGGAGTCTGTAACAGAGCAGAGAATTGCACATGGGACTCCTGAGTTTCAATTTGGTACTCTAACCACTGGACCATCCTTGCTCTCTGTTCAACAAACTGATAAGAAGTTAACTACAGTGGGTACTTACAGACATGTTTTTCCTTGTGAAGGCTTGTTTCAGTGCTTCAGCAAAACTTTCTGGTAATCATTGGTAGCTGTATGTTATGATGTTGATCTAATTGAGCATTAACATCATTATTGTAGTTTTGAGGTCCACTGTTTCATACCAATGGTTCTGGCATGATCTGTTTTTGTTCCTGGTCTGTTTGACGGCATGAGACAGCATAAAGGGGTGGAATGTTTACCATCCATCATGCTGAGAGGGAGGATACAGGTAAACCACCGATACAGTGTTTGCTGCTGCAAAATATTCAGGAGCACCACAGTCTCATCAAAATGACCCAGAAGGTCTTTGCCATAATTATGATTGTTATTTCAGTCATCATCTTCAGCAGTGACCTAGAACCACTTATCCACAGCCAATAGATGTGTTTCAGAATCTGTTCATCTGTTATTAAATGGCGTTTCCTTGCACAGCACATTTTCCTGTCAGTAGACAGCAGTTTGTTTCCCTTTTCTTCAAGCAAGTGCTACATCCTTTCTTCTCTGTTGGGAACATTTTCTTCCCTAAAAAACTTCTGTTGCTAACTCTCTCTCTCTCTCTGGGAGGCTTTAGGACTACATACAGTCCAACAAAGTAGGTGGATTTGACACACCAAATCCTCCTGAAGCTAGAAAATTACTTCTTGATACTTCAGTTTACTCAGTTTCTTTCTGAATCAACTGTCCAACTTCTGTGAGGTTCTGTTTTAGATGGCAGCGTTAGAGTAGAATATAAATAGATCCTTAAAATAGATTCATTTTAAAATTAATACACCAGTTGCATGCCAGCAATAAACTTTTTTATACTATGTTGTTTCCTATTGAAAGGTTTGAGATACTTGCTGAAATAAACCATTTTTTAATATAGATTGCAGGACGGACATATCATGTAGGCTTAGATCATACTATAGGTGTGACAGGTTCCCTTTGGGTTGCCACTTGGAACTGGGGTATCAATGAGCCCGCCTGGCCCACCAACCTGGGTTCCCTTTACATTGTACTGCTATGCAGCCTGTCAAGTCCTTCCCCAGGATTCAGATTGCACTTAACCAGCACACACACAGGTAGGGACACATCCAGCTGCAGTTATACACACAGATGCTGAGATCAGCTCTGCATGGGCAGGCTCAGCTAAGGCACAGCCCTCCCCCGGGAGTGTAAACCCAAAATTATAACATCTTGTGCTGCACAGGGAACCGTAAAGCATAAGCTCATGAAATCTGCCCCCTCCCTCAGTGTGGAGAGAGAGATGCAACAGCTTTCTGCCCCAAGTTATAATTTCCACACACTGGTTTTAGACAAAACAAAAACAAGTTTATTAACTACAAAAGATAGATTTTCAGTGATTACAAATGATAGCAAACAGATCAAAGCAGATTACCTTAGTAAATAAACAAAATCGCAAACTGAGCTTAACATACAAAATAAGTAGGATATGAATTAGCAAATTCTCACCCTGAGTGATAAACAGGCTGACAGATTCTTAGGGCACAAGCTGCCTTGGCTTTCCCAGGTTTTCATACACAGGCTAAAAATCCCTCTAGCCTGGGACCATCACTTCCCACAGTTAAGTCCTTGCCCCTCAGGTGTTTCCAGGTATGGTGTTGTAGGACGATTGAGGTACCAACATCATTTCCCCCTTTTTATATCTTCTTCCCACTTGCTGGAAAGCTCTTTTGCTGTGATCTGGGTCAAACAGTTCTCACTGTGTAGTGCTATCTCTGAGAGATTTCTATTGTACACAGTTCCTGGGGTAATCCTTGTGCTTGTGTGCTTTTCCTCAATGAGCCATTAACATTGTTTGGCTTTTTTTTTTACCGCTGTACCTGAAAGGCTGCTTGTGGGTGTTTTCAACCTCAGAACATGTTTCAGTAACACATACATAGCCAAACTTCATAACTTCACATACAATGATAGCACATACAATCCAATGAGATATTAATGTCTAGCAGATCAAGACTTTTAGAATGATACCTCACAGGCATACTTTGTACAAAACATATCCTAATTACATGATAGTGGTGAATATTGGGGTGCCAGAGTGTCACAGTAGGTACATCTACATTTACAGTGGTGTGTAGAGTAGATCAGCACAACAGCCAGGCAACAGGAGGGGCTCAATAAGTGAGTTGCATCCTGCCCCCAGTCACAGAGAGAAAACATAACTTGAAGTTACCTGATATGCACATCAGGTTTCTAATGCAAAATAAAATTAAATAGACTTGTTATTTAAAAACAAAATAGAGAGGTATATTGCATGACCTCTGTATCATAACGGGTAACCTAAACATGTACTTGTCAACACAGAAAGTGGAGGTGTAAGCAATTGATGTCATTCTGGACCAAATTTTACTGTCAGTCACATCTACTCACATGTGAAATTGACAGCAGAATTTGACCTTATGTGCAATATAGAGTTGGGATTACTTACTTTGTAAGCAATTCTGGGACAAGGACCATCTTTCCATTATGTGTGTGCACAGTGCCTAGTATAACTGGATCCTGATTCTTGACTGGTGGTCCCTAAGCACTACTCCAGTGCAAATAAATATGTTGAAAATAAATGAATCATTCAATAAATAAAGCCAAAGATATAATTGAAAAATGGAGAGAAGCAGTTTACTGAAGTCTACGGGTCTGCAATTTCTACTTAGTGTTTCTGGTCTCAAATTTCCCAGACAACAATTTGAGATAATGCATTTGAAAATTGTAGAACCTCTTTTTTGTGAGGCTGCTAAAGACTCTGAAAAATAAAACTCTCATTTTGGAGGGTCTAAATAGAATGCAATTACTGCACATACACATGAAGCAGTAAACAGAATCAAGAAGTAGAAACTAAAAAAATATACATTGTGATAGAATGATTGTAGTAAATTGATGGATATTTTGATTTTACCATTGTTTAGCTCTTAAGACTGTCATGAAGCCAAGTGCTATTCACAGAAAGCTGGGGTACCATGTAAATAGACAAAGCAGATTATGGCCAGGGTTCAATTTCAAATGGCATATAGTGCAATAAAACAAGTCAACACAGTGCTGTATATATTTTGTTTTCTGCACTACTTTTACTGGAGGAAGAATATATTTGACTGCTATTATTATTTTAGGAATAAACAAAAAAAATGCCATCAAATTATTATTCTGTATAGTGGAAATAAAGCTATTTGAGGGAAAAGTAAGTGAGTTGCCAGTGATCAACTGGTACACATGATATTAATTAAAATATTTTGTCTTGGACTTAAAAGGTTTCTTCAAAAGTGTATAACTTATCAATTTTCCCCCAAGATAGATTCCAAGGCCAGATGGGACTGTTATGATCATCTACTCCGACCTCCTGTATAACACAGGCCATAGAACTTCCTCACAATAATTTCTAGAGCAGATATTTTAGGGGAAAAAATCTAATAACGATTTAAAAGTGGCCAGTGATGGAAAATCCACCACAAACATTGGTAAGCTGTTCTAAAGGTTAATTACACTCATCATTAAAAATATACACCTTATTTCCAATCTGAATTTATCCAACTTCATTTTCCAGCTGTTGCATCATGTTATACCTTTTTCTGCTAGGACTGAAGAGCTCATTGTTAAATATTTCTTTCCCATGTAGGTATTTATAGATTGTAATCAAATCACCCCTTAGCATGTTCTTTATTCAGCTAAATAGATTGAACTCCTTGAGTCTATCACTATAAGAAATCTTTTCTAATCTTTTAATTCTCGTGGCTCTTCTCTGAACCCTTGCCAATTTATCAGACATCTTTCTTGAACAGTGGACGCCAGAACTGGACGCACTGTTCCAGAAGTGTTCTAAACAGAGAGGTAAAATAATTTCTCTACTACTAATTACTATTCCCCTGTTTATCCATTCAAGGACTGCATTAGCCCTTTTGGCCACAGCATCACCCTGGGAGCTCATGTTTCGCTATTATCTGCCACTACCCCAATTTTTGTGTCATCTGAAAACTTTAACAGTTGTTGTGGAAAACGAGTCACACCATCAGTTTGGTTCAAACAGTCTGAGGTCCTTTTATTTGAATACAAGCATGCAGGGAGAAGGAGACAGAGATGGCCACATGCAGGTGCCACCCTGGTCTCTCTCTGTCCTGCCCCATAATACCAGTCTTACATAGTTTTTTACATTCAAGTCAAATGATACATTTCCTTAATTTTTTATCACTCAAGCATTGTTAATAAAGCCTTATAAGGAGCCAAAGTAAACAGTTTCGTAATTAGCACTGTGCTGACACTCTTTGTTATTGTCAAGATCTGCGGTTTGCTTGTGGCAGCGTTTTGTCTAGTGGCTTTTGCAGGTTTGGTGGGGGCGGGGGTTGCATATCCTGGACATCTAGGGACTTGAGCTAGGCTAGAGGTTGGCCTAGTTCATTATCTGGGTCAAAATACCATGGCCCAGCATATGCAAAAGCTCTTAGCTTAAGCTAAGTCTTACAGGATGCCGGCCTGTAGGCCTCTAGCGTTACTGCTCTTGCCTATGCTGCATATAGTGCATAGATCTTGTCACAGGGTGGGGTGGGGTCAGGTTCAACACCAAGGTTAACAGCAACTTCCCCCACAATTCCCGTTTTATGCTTTTAGCACAACTATTAGTTGTAAACCTTCATTTTTATCAAACCTTGTATTTTTTTATTTTAAATTAAATGGCTTAGCCTTTGCGGTTTTAGTTGCATGCAACGACAATGCATGGTTAGGATGAATATGGAAGGTGCTAGTTTTATTACATCCTTTACAATAACGATAACATAATCCTAAACTAAACAACAACACTAAACGCATTAACATTCCCATTGTAACAATATGATGGGGTTGTTGTATAGCCTTAATCACAGAACACAGTACATTATACTTAGTACATAAAGTAGACACTTTATAGTCTGTATGGAAAGCATGCTTCTTAATTTGATATATATTTTTGGAGCATATGAATTTTTTCTTGTAATTCAGAATATTTTTAACCTCTGGTAGAATTGAAAGCAAATTTTGGAATCTGTCAGGTACTAAATTAGTCCAGTTAAAGGGTATTTGGAACCTAAGGGCTAATTGTAGAATTTTATCCACAGGCCAATGAATGATATGATTGCCTGCGGCTGTAGTGAGATTAAAGTGTACATCATTCAAGGTAGTGGTCTTAACATGCACACAGCTATTATTAGCTTGGAAAAGTAGGTGTCCTGTCAGGGTAGTCCCGTGTCCCATACTCTCCCAACAAATGTTGTCATGAACAGTGACAACCTCTCCTGGTTTTAGTTTACGTACACAGTGAAGTTGAGGGGGTTCTAACGGCCAGAGTGTCCACTGGCTTCCAATCCATACCCAAATGTCGGGCGTTATTCTGGGAGCACTGACCACAAATCCGTTGGGCATACCAGGTAGTTCAAGTTCCCAAATGTCTCGGTGAATTATCCAATCCCACATGCATCCTCCCTACGGACCTGGCAGGATTCAGTAGGTGGGAGCCCACACCCCTCTGACTGGCTCGTATGCTTGGAAGGAGCACTGAGAATGTCTGCATTTCCACTTAGAAAATCTCCAAGTATGTCTCCACAGCCACAGATCAGATGGTACTCCCGAGGTGACTGTAAGGGCAGAGGGCCACACCTGATGTTCAAGATCCCTCTGAATGGCCATGAGCTGGTCATTCAGAAAATTCTGAACCTCTGAACGAGCCTGATCCCACTGCAATGCCTTTCCAGCGTTGGTGATACCCAGTACCATCTCTGTTAACAGCTTTTGGGGTCATTGAACTAAGGGCTGAGATAACGTATAATTCACCAACACCAGCCTAAACCTGGACTAGCTGTGCTCCAGTAATAAGGTCCATGGCTTTTTCCAACTGTCCCAATTTTTTCCTCATGTTGCTGGCCTTTATGGATATTCCAGAATGCAGCTATACTATTTGCACCATCCCATAGGTATCCAGCCAAGTCCCTCTTCTTTCTAGCAGAAACTCAGGTCCGTTGCTGTGCCAACCAAATGGCAGCTCCTTTTGAGCAATTAGGATATATAGAGGTAATCTGAAAACTAGATAAGGGTAGTGTAAATTTTATCGTCCCTAGTGTAGCATTAATTACAGTCCATTGAAACTCCAACCCATTTCTCTTTGATGAAGTATTATACCACATTTGATGGCTGAACACCCTTATATACTCTTGAGAGGCCTCAGCATCAATAGCATAGGATGGGGTGTACTGCAATATGGTTCAGTTTAAATTATTAGTTATTGGGACATTTTCAGTACAGGTAATCTTTTCAGCAGCAGAACAAACTTTTTTGGGTATTTGTTAGATTATTCACCAGTATTATTTGTCGTCCTTCCCCGGTCATTGATAAAAGTTATATAGCATAGGGCCAAGAACCAATCCATGCAGGACCCACTAGAAATACACTCATTCAATGATGATTCCTCATTTACATTTTGTGACCTGTCAGTTAGCCATCTTTTAATCCATTCAATATATGCCACATTAATTTTATATCATTCTAATTCTTAAATCAAAGTGTTGTGCTGTAACAAGTCAAACACCTTGCAGAAGTCTTAAGTATATTACATCCACACTATTAGCTTTATCAATCAAACTTGTAATCTCATCAAGAAAGATAGGTTTATAGAAAACAGATTCTGTCGAACTATATTTATTGGCATTAGTTATATTACCCTCCTTTAATTATGTATTAATTGAGTCCCGTATTAGCCACTCTATTATCTTGCCTGGGATTGGTGTCAGATTGACAGGCCTATAATTAGCTGAGTCATCCCACTTACCCTTTTTTAAGTATTGGCATAACATTAGCTTTCTTCTATTCTTCTGAAACTCTCCCAGTGTTCCGAGACTTATTGAAAATCAACATTAACTGTCTAGCAAGCTCTTCAGCCAACTCTTTTAAAACTCTTGGATGCAAGTTATTGTGACCTGCTAATTTAAAAATGTCTCACTTTATTAGCTGCTGTTTAACATCCTCATGATATACTCATGGAATGAAAAGAGTATTATGATATGACTACATCATCTGTGTTTTTCCCCTTCAAATACAGAATGGAATTATTTATTGAACACTTCTGCCTTTTTTACGTTATTGATATTTCCACCATTTCCATCTAGTAACAGACCAATAAAAATGCTAGGATTTGTTCCTAATATACTTAAACTCCTTCTTATTGTTCTTAACACTTCTGGCCATAGAGGTCACCTTGTGTCCCTTTGTTTTCCTTATCATTTTTCTACAATTCCTAGCTTCTGATTTATATTAATTACTATCAATAGCCCCCTTTTCCCATTAGTTTTTATAATAAAATCGCTGCCTTCACTTACCCTGTAAATCAAGTTGGTTTTTTTAATCAATACAGCCCTCTTCCTTGATTGTGGCATTCTAAATTCCCAATTATCATTCATATTTATCTGTTTAAGTTCTTCCTCCCAGGTGATTTGGCTCATAATTGTTTTCAGCTTTGTGAAAATGGCCCTTTTAAAGATATGAATATAATAATCTCACTGGTCTGGAATGTATTCTGTTTTCACATTATAAATATGATCATGACTTGATTACTTGCACCTAAGTTACCATTAATTTTTAGTTCTGTGATCAGTTCCTCTATCTGTTAAGACGGTGTCTAATATAGAATTCCCCCATGCTGCAACACATTTTGAGTTAGGAAATTGTTACCTATAATATTAGGAATTCCAAGGGTGCTTTAGTACTGGCACCATGAGACCTCCAGCATGTGTCACTCAGGCTGAAGTGCCCTATGATCATGCAGGTTTTTTTCCTACATACTATGGATAGGTGCATAAGGAGCCAGTGATCCTGTTTCTAGTGTGATATGGAGATCTGTAGGAGACACCAACTAATATCCCATCTTGTGGTTTATCTGTTAGGACATTGAGTCATAAGAATTCAAGATGAAGACGAATAAGTGTGTAGGAGTAGAGGTATATTAAGATGTTGCTGTCTAACATTTATGGCAATTTTGGCTCCTTAACTAGAGAAAAGGCAGGAATGGCATTTTAGCCATGTCTGTTGGTTTAACCAACAATTTGTTGTGTTCACTAACAACTGTATTGGTTTTACTGACTATATCTACTGTATATTTAATTAAGTGAAAATGTATAATGTTGGGCCATTAAATAGGTATTGTTCAGGCATCCCTTAGGGTCTTGGTTTAAGATCCCTCCATGATTTCTAGAAGGAGAACACAAGACAAAAGATGTGCTCGAAGGGGAAGATATCGAATTCTTAGTCTTAATGAATAAATTATTTATAAAATACTATATATTGTAAAATTGAATATTTTGCAAGTTTTATTGAGCTATTTTAAGTTTGAGTTTAAGTTTACTTAAAAATTCCTGTGAAATTAATTATTTATCTTCAACAAAGGACCTTGGGTTTGCCGAATATCTGTTTTCTTTCAACCACTATGTTTTCACTAAAAAATGTTTCATTTGCAGTGGTACAAGCAGTGTTTTACTGAATTCACAAAAAAAGCCATGGGAACAAATGTGTTTCTTCGGATTCATCATTGCCAAACTAATTTGTATAAAACCAGAACAAGCCCTAACCTTTGTCCTTCCCTCAAACAACCCAAAACTAATCTGTTTTGAATGGTCAGAAATTCCTGTGAAATTAATTATTTATCTTCAACGAAGGACCTTGGGTTTGCCGAATATCTGTTTTCTTTCAACCACTATGTTTTCACTAAAACATGTTTCATTTGCAGTGGTACAAGCAGTGTTTTACTGAATTCACAAAAAAAAGCCATGGGAACAAATGTGTTTCTTCGGATTCATCATTGCCAAACTAATTTGTATAAAACCAGAACAAGCCCTAACCTTTGTCCTTCCCTCAGACAACCCAAAACTAATCTGTTTTGAATGGTCAAGATCCAGGCCAGATTTTTAAAGATATTTAGGTGCCTCAAGAAGTAGATAAGTGTCTAGTAGGCTTTTCAACCCCCCCCAGGTGCTAAATCCCATTGATTTATATGCATCGTTACGTACCTAAAGATCTTAAATTCTAGCCCCCAGCCTGCAAAGACCCATCACTTGTCAATAGCTGAGAATTTTCTCTGTAATGTGCTTGAGTGGTCGAGCTTTCCTTTTTCAGAATAAGTCTTCAAGGTGTGGCTGGGCGCCCACTGGCTTTATTTGATAAAGGATACAGGAATCCCATCACTGGGACCCGCTGAATTGTATTTTTATGGTTGGTTCCGTTCAGGTGTTTTGCAGTATGGTGTGTCCATTTTACAACAAGAATAAGAGGAAAATACAGCACATAGGAAATAAAAATCTTAAACGCAAGGACAACAGGGAAAAGCAGTTGTTGGAAGTATAAGGCTTTAGTTGAAATGAGTGGCCCTCCTTAGGTTGTAAGATTGGAATCACAACCAAAGGTATAATGGGTGATACGAAGGACAGCACTACAGCTGAGAAAAAAATCATGTGATATCTGAAAGAAAAAATGTCATTTTCAGTTTATGTTTGAGGGGGAAAGTTTAAAAAAAACAATTAGTTTTGATCTGAATTTTTAATTTGACCGTTTTTGAAAGATAAACATTTCAATTTTATTTTTTATCCCTTCCTATTTTCTTTTTTCAATACTGGATGCAATCGAATGAATGAATGTTTTCCACCTTCCTTTTATTTCCCTTTTCCCTTTCCCACTCAAAGATTTGTGAAGTTACAGTGGGCAGGGAGAGGAAAGAAAAATGTCAGGGAAACCCCATGGACACAATTAAATTTTATAGCATTCAGTGCTAAAACTGGAAAAAAAGGAGGGAGGGGGAGAATGAAAATTCAAAAATTTCACATTTTGATTTGTAAAAGCCAAAGCTAAACTTGCATTTACCCAAATGTATATTCTGCCATGAAAAAATGTGTATTGGGGAAACTCCATTTTTCAGCAAGAAATTTGATCGACAAATTTTCACCACCTCTACCTATCACAAATTTACTGGCTCTTTCAGGGCCCTTTCCTGCCACATTGAAATCAATGGGCATTTTGTTATTGCATTCCCTCAGAGCAGAATTCAGCTCATAGATTAATTATTTGACTCCAAACAATTATATTCCCTAATCTGGAATTGGAAATACAGACACACTTTGGAAGGGTTTAATTGCAAAATTGATTTTTCTTCAGTTAAACTGCTTTGTGGGGAGTTGGTTCTATTGCTAAAGAGGGATCTGGGATGAAGGACTCTTGGACTCTGACCCTTAGCTCTGATGCCAACTCACTATGCTGAACATTCAATCTTGGTAGAAGGCCAATGCAAGACATGTTTTGAAGCCTATGAGAATTTAAGTGGTGCATAGTCTCTGTGCTATCCTTCTTTGCTATAGTGAGTTTTAACCTGTGTGACTGCGGGCAAATCACCTTAATGTTCCTGTCTGTTATTTTACCCATGTAGCTATAACGCACAATTATAAAACTATTATTATTAATTTGTGTTTGCAAAGCATTGTAAAATTCTTGGGTAAAAGGAAAGTACTATTCATTTTAACAATGGCTGTTTTAGAAGTTTCCCTTTTAGCGGACGTTGTTCACTAGGTTAACCTTAAAAGCAATGTTTTACTCTGTGTTCAGAATCAGAAAATGCTCCTACCTCCATCAAGTGCAACTTTTAATATGGTCCTAAAGAAGCAGCTAAAAGGCTGTGATATTTTGATACTTTAAAAAAAAAAAAAGCTAGAAGAACAAATGAAGAAGAGATCAGCAAACTTCCCTTATCCAGCAGAAAGGATAAGGTTATTCAAGCTTTCCTATCTACAGCAGAAGAGGATTCTTTGCTTTGAAGTCTAGAGAGCATAAGAAAGAAAAGAAGCATCTGCTCTCCAAGCAACCGCACTTCCAATAAAAAATCAAAGAAACTAAGATTGCAAGTATCCACTACGGGTTTAGAGACGATAATTCTCACCCTGAGAGCATTGGCAGATTTTGCTTTTCTTGTTCTATTTGTATGTTGGAATCAACTAAATGTAAGGTGTCAAATTCATCCCTAGTAGATCGCCAAATGTGGCTTCACTGGAGTTACACTAAGGACAGATTTGGCCCACTAACTCAAAAATTATACCTAATTATACTGAGTGCCCACTGATGTAGCCTAGTTCATTCCAAAGTTCTTTTCAGACTGGATATGGATGTTCACAATGCACAGATTATGAAGTCAGAAAAGACCATTGTGATCATCCAGGCCAGGGATTGGCAACCTTTGACACCCGGCCCATCACGTAAAGCCACTGGAGGGCCGGAACAGTTTGTTTACCTGCAGCGTCTACAGGTTCGGCTGATTGCAGCTCCCACTGGCTGTGGTTCACCATTCCAGGCCAATGGGGGCTGTGGGAAGCGGCGTGGGCTGAGGGATGTGCTGGCCGCCACTTCCCGCAGCCCCCATTGTGCTGGAACGGTGAACTGCGGCCAGTGGGAGCTGCGATTGGCCGAACCTGTGGACGCTGCAGGTAAACACACCATCCCGGCTCGCCAGTGGCTTTCCCTGATGGGCCACGTGCCAAAGGTTGCCAATCCCTGATCTAGGCTGACCTCCTGCATAATTCAGGGAAGCCAATGACCAGTGATAATTCCTGTTTGAAGTAGATCAGATCTTCTAGAAAGACATCTAACCTTGAATTAAATTACCAGTGAATGAGACTCTATCACCACCCTCGGTAAACTGTTCCAATGCCTAATTGCTTTCACTGTTAAAAATCTGCACCTTATTGTACCTAATTTAAATTTGTCTGCTTCAACTTCCAGTCATTGGATTTTGTTATGTTTTTTTTCTGCTAGATTAAAGACCCTTCTACCAAATTTTTGTTCCCTCATGTAGGTACTTACAGACTGATCAAGTCACCCCTTGACCTTTTCTTTGATAAGCTAAATAGATTCGGCTCCTTGGGTCTCTTTTCCAAAGACATGTTTTCCAAACCTTAAACCATTCGTATAGCTTCTTCTGGACCCTCTCCAATTTTTCAACATCCCTCTTGAATTGTTGACACCGGATCTGGACACAGAATTCCAGTATTCACACCTGTGCCAATCACACAGGTAATATAACATCTTTATATTCCCCTGGTTATACACCCAAAGATCACATGACCCTTTTAGACACAGCATTTTAGCATTTTGGCTACAGTGAAAACAAAATTCTACATAAAAGGTTAGACAGGAAGTGAAGAATACTGTAGAATATCCAAATGAAATTGCAGAGGGAAGTTAAGTAGGTAAAATGCAATTTTCCAAGAACACATTTCAGACAGTTCAGCTGTTCTAACACACCCTGGTTCTTATAAAAGTGCCATAGAATCTTTAATGAGCTCAATTTGTCAGATGTAAGTCTTTCCTCTGAAAGACAGCGCTAGTAAAAATAACCCACAGAACAGACAAGAAGATTATCTTCATCCCTTTGCCTTCTTTTCTCATCCCTTCCCATGCACCTTTGTGTTTCCCTCTTCAAAGCTCTTTCTTACTTTTTGGCTTCTCATTTTTTCACTTCCCTGCAACATCAGCAATTGCAGATGTTACGTCTGCTCCTGCTGTGAGAACAGATGATACCATAAATTATC
Source organism: Natator depressus (assembly GCF_965152275.1). Classification (NCBI taxonomy): domain Eukaryota; kingdom Metazoa; phylum Chordata; order Testudines; family Cheloniidae; genus Natator; species Natator depressus. The sequence continues at coordinate 240,522,607 of NC_134235.1, read as the reverse complement.
AGATTGTAGGAGAAGGGGAAGCAGAATAGCTGAGAGGTAGCCTAGGGTTCTTCTCTGATTGATAATAATGCTACAACTCCTTCCTACTGCCCTCCCTTCCTAGCGAGCATGGGGCAATCATCAAGGCATATGGCAGTCCTATCTAGGCCTACAGCACCTAGACTTTGGTAGTAATGCTGAGGCATAGGCTCACTACTGACAACTTATTGAATCAAGAAAACCTCTTTTTGTCACTCTCCATTAAGTGTTCCTTGGATATCTCCTGTGGAAGTATTAGCTTCGCCTAATCCAGTTTAATTTGTGAGATTAGAAAGACAACACTACAGCTGGAAAAAATTCATGTGATATCTGAAAGAAAAAAAGTCATTTTTAGTTTATGTTTGAGGGGGAACGTTTAAAAAAACAATTAGTTTTGATCTGAATTTTTAATTTGACCATTTTTGAAAGATAAAAATTTCAATTTTGTTTTTTATCCCTTCCTATTTTCTTTTTTCAATACTGGATGCAATAGAATGAATGAATGTTTTCCACCTTCCTTTTATTTCCCTTTTCTGGGAGGAACTAACGTAACAGGTGGGGCTATAAGTTTGCCTGTGGGTGAGATTTCAGTTACCCCATTTTATAAATATTTATCAATATTATTTTACTTGTTATATTTCTATTAGCTCTAGGGAAAGGCATTGAATTGACAACTCTGGGGAGTCTCCTGTGCTGGTTTTGCTTTGATATTTGTTATTGTTTGATTCTCTTCTTTTAAGTCTTTTCTCTTATTCTTGTTTCCTAAAGTTAAAGTTTGTCACTAAAACAACTGACACATGCATAAAGCTTGACTTTGGAGCACAGAACTCAGACAGATCATAGAATCATAGAATCATAGAATATCAGGGTTGGAAGGGACCTCAGGAGGTCATCTAGTCCAACCCCCTGCTCAAAGCAGGACCAATCCCCAATCAAATCATCCCAGCCAAGGCTTTGTCAAGCCTGACCTTAAAAACTTCCAAGGAAGGAGATTCTACCACCTCCCTAGGTAACGCATTCCAGTGTTTCACCACCCTCCTAGTGAAAAAGTTTTTCCTAATATCCAATCTAAACCTCCCCCACTGCAACTTGAGACCATTACTCCTTGTCCTGTCCTCTTCTACCACTGAGAATAGTCTAGAACCATCCTCTCTGGAACCACCTCTCAGGTAGTTGAAAGCAGCTATCAAATCCCCCCTCATTCTTCTCTTCTGCAGACTAAACAATCCCAGTTCCCTCGGCCTCTCCTCATAAGTCATGTGTTCCAGACCCCTAATCATTTTTGTTGCCCTTCGCTGGACTCTCTCCAATTGATCCACATCCTTCTTGTAGTGTGGGGCCCAAAACTGGACACAGTACTCCAGATGAGGCCTCACCAATGTCGAATAGAGGGGAACGATCACGTCCCTCGATCTGCTCGCTATGCCCCTACTTATACATCCCAAAATGCCATTGGCCTTCTTGGCAATAAGGGCACACTGCTGACTCATATCCAGCTTCTCGTCCACTGTAACCCCTAGGTCCTTTTCCGCAGAACTGCTGCCTAGCCATTCGGTCCCTAGTCTGTAGCTGTGCATTGGGTTCTTCCGTCCTAAGTGCAGGACCCTGCACTTATCCTTATTGAACCTCATCAGGTTTCTTTTGGCCCAATCCTCCAATTTGTCTAGGTCCCTCTGTATCCTATCTCTGCCCTCCAGCGTATCTACCACTCCTCCCAGTTTAGTATCATCCGCAAATTTGCTGAGAGTGCAATCCACACCATCCTCCAGATCATTTATGAAGATATTGAACAAAACCGGCCCCAGGACCGACCCCTGGGGCACTCCACTTGACACCGGCTGCCAACTAGACATGGAGCCATTGATCACTACCCGTTGAGCCCGACAATCTAGCCAACTTTCTACCCACCTTATAGTATATTCATCCAGCCCATACTTCTTTAACTTGCTGACAAGAATACAGTGGGAGACCGTGTCAAAAGCTTTGCTAAAGTCAAGAAACAATACATCCACTGCTTTCCCTTCATCCACAGAATCAGTAATCTCATCATAGAAGGCGATTAGATTAGTCAGGCATGACCTTCCCTTGGTGAATCCATGCTGACTGTTCCTGATCACTTTCCTCTCGTGTAAGTGCTTCAGGATTGATTCCTTGAGGACCTGCTCCATGATTTTTCCGGGGACTGAGGTCAGGCTGACTGGCCTGTAGTTCCCAGGATCCTCCTTCTTCCCTTTTTTAAAGATTGGCACTACATTAGCCTTTTTCCAGTCATCTGGGACTTCCCCCGTTCGCCACGAGTTTTCAAAGATAATGGCCAATGGCTCTGCAATCACATCCGCCAATTCCTTTAGCACTCTCGGATGCAACTCGTCCGGCCCCATGGACTTGTGCACATCCAGCTTTTCTAAATAGTCCCTAACCACCTCTTTCTCCACAGAGGGCTGGCCATCTACTCCCCATGATGCCACGTACGGCAAGTGTTGGGCATTTTACCCTATATTGTTCACTGAAGCTAGTTTATCTGAGCCAAAGTTAATACATTTCCATTCAGACTAACACATAAATCACGTAATAAAGTTTGCTAAAGCAAATAAGGCGTAGTTGTGTATTTTAACTTGATTACTCTGGGAAGTACATAAATTGACTCACCCAGACTAGTGATGTCTTCATTCTATTTAATTCACTGGTAGATTTATGCTTTCTGAAAGAGGCTTGTGGGATAAGGAAGTGAGTATCTTGGTGGGAGAGCATATCAGTCCTGAGCTGCTAACTGCCATCAGCTTTCATCAATCTCATAGGATAGGGCCCTGAGTTGCTTTGAATGCATCGTAGGACAGTGAATGACTTAATGGGCAAATTACATTAGCACATGACTAGCCTGGGCCTAGTTCCTTGTTCCTAGTTCTCTTGTTCCTTTTCCTTTATCTCATCTCTCCATTCTCTTCTGCTCTTAAATACAGTTATCCAGTACCAGCAGCTGAAAGGGGGGAAATGGACTTGCCTCCTTAAACTGGGAAGGTCCATTTCAGAGAAAGTGTTTCTAATCAGGGCCATGATTTGAATCTATTTTACAAGGAGTGAAATATCTAGAGCATTTAGACTACCAATTTCTCTCTCAAGAATGAATAATTTTCATAACTGTATTATTAGAGCAGTGAAGTCAGATCTAAATCCCTTCCTACCATGGAATTGGAAGATGTAGCCACCAGGCTTTAACTTCCCATCAGGGGCTCTTTTTCTGGTACAGAACAGAGAGTGCAAATACATATTAGGGCATCAGGTAGGATGCTACCCAAATCCAGAGTGGCGTGCAATGGCACATGGACAGAATAGTGTAAAAAATGACTTGTAATTAGCTAACTGGATCAAGGGGTAACAGAGAAGGGTGCCCCAGGGGTATTTTACAGAGTATTAATTCTTCAGTTGGAGCTTACATATCATGGTGATGGGTGCACTAATATTGTCTAGCTAGAGAAGGCCAGATACACATCCAATGACAATCGATGCCGTTCCACTGACCTCACCTGAGCTGTGCTAGTTTACACCAGCTGAGGACCAGGCCCCTAACTAGATAGAGATAAAAAAAAATATGACTAGTACAGCTGAGCAAAACCTGGATTTTCCACCCAGCAGGAAATTCTACTGTTTTGAAGTTGGCTAGTTCTGAATCTAAATGAATTATCAACATCTTGGAATTTCCTAGGAAACAAAGTATTCTGACATAATTGGTTTTTGGTCAATCAAAGTTTAAACTAAAAACTTGTTTCAGCTTTTCAACCTTATCAAACGAACGATTTCAATCTTATTATGAATCATTTCAAGTTTTTTGCTAAAACAAATTTGCCAAAATTGACACATTGCTGCAGAAAGTTTTGATTTAGTTGTATCAGCATTTTCTGATATAAAATGATTGCATTGAAAAACTCTTGACCAGCTTTAATAAATGGGGGAAAATTTTATTTCACTTTTGCTACTTTGCTAGGAAGTTCTTCCTAAAAAATCTCCAAAAATAATATTAGATATGAATAAAAACCAGAAGGGAACATATACAGTATAGCAATTCATTACTATTACTAGGTGAAATATTCATACCTAGCCATATAATTCCAGATAAGCTCTCTTCTTCTGTATTAGAAGAATAAACCATCATTTGTACAGGTAATTGAAACTGCAGATAGTCTACGATGAAGTTTGATTGAACAATGCCAATGAAGATAAAGGAAAGGTTTACCACCTACCCATCTGTGGCAGGCCAAACCAAACAAATTGGTTGAAACCATAGTAAAGAACAGAATGATCAGACACATAGATGGACATGATATGTTGGGGAAGAGTTGTGATGGCTTTTGTAAAGAAAAATCATGCCTCAACAATCTATTAGAATTCTTTGAAGGGCTCAACAAACAAGAGGCCATGGGTGATATAGTGTACCTGGACTTTAAGAAAGCCTTTGACAAGGTCCCTCACCAGAGTAAGCACTCATGGGATAAGAGGGAAGGTCTTCTCATGGATCAGTAACTGGATAAAAGATAGGGAAAAAAGGGTAGGAATAAATGGTCCAGTTTCACAGTGGAGAGACAGGTACATAATGGGGTCCCCCAAGGATCTGTACTGAGACCAGTGCTGTTCACCATATTCAGAAATGATCTGGAAAATGTGTAGAACAGTGAAGTGGCAACATTTGCAGATGATACAAAATTACTCACGATAGTTAAGTCCAAAGCTGACTGCGAACAGTTACAAAGGGATTCCACAAAACTGGGTGCCTGTGCCACAAAATGACAGATGAAATTCAGTGTAGATAAATGTAAAGTAATGCACACTGGAAAACATAATTCTAGCTATACATATGTTAGGATATAGATTTTCAGGCCTGTCTCTAAAGGCCTATTCTTTAAGAATGTAGGTATATGTTTATCATTTAGCTAGTTATAGATGTATAAAAGAAAGAATCAAAATTACTGTCTGCCTGTGTAAGGGCCTTCTCTCACTGTGACAGTCTGAGGCCCTGTTCTTAAGCTAAGGCCTTTGGCTAAGCAGTGGGAGCAGCCATAAACTGGGAAGCGAACGGTCACATCCTCACATTCCAAACTAGTCATATTGAAATAAGGCAATCTGGGGCTGTTAGAAAGGTGATCCGATCTATCACCTCCAGAGAAAGGGAAGAGCCTAGAAGATTTAAAAGGAAATTTAGGTTGATAGTTTTCTTTTTGGTAAGAACTCACTTATCAATAGACATAGTTGGGAAACCCTTATGTCTTTATAGATGTAGTTGTGAAATCCTCACTTCTGTATTGTTGTGTCATTATAGTTCCCACTTTCCTATTGTTTATTTGCATGGTCTCTGTCTGGTTCTGTGATTGTTTCTATCTGCTGTATAATTAATTTTGCTGGGTGTAAACTAATTAAGGTGGTGGGATATAATTGGTTAGCTAATCATGTTACAATATGTTAGGATTGGTTAGATAAATTTCAGTAAAATGATTGGTTATGGTATAGCTGAGAATATTACTGTATAAATTAGGGGCAAACAGGAAGTAAGTTGGGATTTGAAAATAAGGAAAAAGGAACTTGTATTTAAGCTTGCTGGAAGTTTACCCCAATAAACAACAAATTGTTTGCACTTTCGGACTTTGTGTATTGTTGCTCTCTGTTCATGCGAGAAGGACCAGGGAAGTGGGAGGGTGAAGGAATAAGCCCTCTAACAACATACAAAATGATGGAGTCTAAATTAGTTGTTACCACTCAAGAAAGATCTTGGTGTCATAGTGGATGGTTCTCTGAAAACATCTACTGAATGTACAGTGGCAGTCAAAATAGCTAACAGAATGCTAGGACCCGCTAGGAAAGGGATGAAGAATAAGACAGAAAATCTCATAATGCCACTATATTAATCCATGGTATGCTCACACTTTGAATACTGCATGCAGTTCTGGTCGCCCCATCTCAAAAAAGGCACATTAGAATAGGAAAAAGTAGAGAGCAGGGCAACAAAGATGATTAGAGGTATAGAACATCTTTCTTATGAAGAGAAATTAAAAAGACTGGGACTCTTCAGCTTGGACAAGAGATGACGGAGGAGTGATATGATAGAGATCTATGAAATTATTAATGGTGTGGAGAAAGTGAATAAGGAAGTCTTATTTAGCCTTCAGCTAACACATGAACCAAGATTCACCAAATGAAATTAATAGGCAACAAGTTTAAAACAAACATAAGGAAATACTCATTGCCAGGGAATGTTATGAAGGCCAAAAGTATAACTGGGTCCAAATAAGAACTAGATAAGTTCATGGAGGATAGGTCCATCAATGACTATTAGCCAAGATGGTCATGGATGCAACCCCATGTTCCAGATGTCTCTAAATGTCTGACTGCTAGAAGCTGGAACTGGACAACAGGGGATGGATGACTTGATAAACTACCATGTTCTGGTCATTCCCTCTGAAGCATCTGGCACTGGCCACTGTCTGAAGACAGGATACTGGGCTAAGTGGATCATTGGTCTGACCCTGTGTTGCCATTTTTATGTTCTTATTATGTTAACAGTAAGCTATGACAATAGAGCTTTCTTCCCAAAAATAATCAAAAATTGCTAACAGGGCTTTCTCCTTCCCAAGTTCTTTCATGAATTAATGCATCCCTTCCACAGAGGGTCAACTTTAATGTCCCTTTTCTGATAAAATAGTAACTTTAGTGTGCCCCTCATCCCTCGAGGAGTCTTCTTCAGTCTTTTCCAGTTCAAAAACAACCAGGCCAAGACAAACTTAGTTCCTTGTCCCTCTTCTTGGATAGGCCATCAGTCCCACAAGCTCCCGCCAAGATTTTTGCCTCAGCTGCAGTTGACCTGGTGAAATATAGGAAACAGTTTCATGAAAATTTTGTCCCTCTTCTTTTTTAATAAATTTGGAAATTAGAAAAATTTCAATGCGTTCCATAGCTGGTCAACAAACAGAATGAAGTGTTTGTGATAATTTTGGTAAAAAACTGTCCGTTTTTTCATTGGAAAAGTTTGAATTTTGAAAGTTTTTGACTAGTTCTAATTTGCAGAAGGCAGAGTTTATGTAGCCCCTTCTCCCAGAATGCCTTCCCTATTCCAGGACAGCATGCTGGCTGCTCTGGAACAACATTTCCTAGAAATGCCTCAATGCTGAGGAGAAAAGGGGAGCCCACCCTACTCTTGGAACTCTGGTGTCAGGCACAAAGCAAAGTTAGTAACTGGGGTGTCTCTCCCAAACCACAGACTATAATTTGAAGACAATGTCTCCCTCAGCAATCATATCTCTGTGCCACAGGGAGTCCCCAAAGGAAAACTCTGGAACAGAACTGTGCTGGCCCTAAAGAATTTCCTCATTAACCTTCAGGGGCTAATTCATGACATCATCTAACTATTGAGACAAGAGAGTTGAGATGCAACATATGTTAACAGCTTAGATAATGCTTATACCCATCCTTACTAAAGAATGCAACTGAAATAATCATACACCCAAAAATACTTTGTTAAAATGACATCTTTATAACAGGGCATATAGCAAACTTGCTTCTACAACAGTTTCTTAAAGGTCATCTCTATTACTTCAAATTTCTGAAGTGTGAATACAGTAAATATGTTTTGGTGGGTTTCCCTGAGAGTATGCAGCATTTCAGAATTACTGTACAATGTGTTAAGATTTATGTTCTCCATTTAAAAAGGACTCCCGATTTCCTGAATTCTTGTATGAATACAACAAAAGTCATCAATCTAATTAAACAACAGCACCTTAGGGGGCCATGCTAACCAGAGTGAAATGGATAGCATAGCAAAAGGATCCTTCAGGGAGCGAGTATAGTTGTCAATATTACAAAGATAATTAGCTCCAGATATATGCCAGAGTAAATCTTATTTTGTCTTAATCTGTCAAATTAGGCTACTAAAGTCAAGTCATCTACTAATATGTGTAAAGGTACCATTGCAAGAAATAGGTATATCAAGAATGTCCAAGTTATGACACTGAGATAATGGGTCAAATCTAATCCCTTTTGCAAGCCTATGGAAAGTTATTTTTCAAATAATGTATGTCCCAACCTTCACTTTATAACACGGTAGAAGGAATTCAAATATAAGCATGTATATGTTTAGCATTGTTCCAAAATCATTTTTGGAAGTCTCTGGATAATCTCACCCACTGACACAAATTTAACTACTGCTTCTATGCCACGGATTCATAAAACTATCTCTCTAGTCCAGACACACAGGCTATCCCCACTCTACTCATCATCTCTCACTGATTATCAAGGTGTTGACTTCCATTTTTGATTGGCCCATGGTGCCAGCCTCCATCGCCCACTTGTTAAATTTTCAAGCAAATACCTTCGTGCTTTCTCCCTTGCTGCTTCTCATGCTTGGGAGAAGCTCCCAGTAAACATCTGCAAACATCTTTATTATCCTCCTTCAAATTCTTCCTTAGAACTCCCCATAGGCATGACGCCAACCAAAAAAAAAAAACTGGCCAAAAAAAATTTGTCACATCATGCTGACTGATATTGTTTCACGATTTCTTTGTCATTCCTTGGCTGTCTGTATCCATCTGTTGCATCATTTTATACTTAGACTTGAAGCTCTTTATGGCAGGGGCCCACTTTTTTGTTCTGTGTTTGTACAGTGTCTAGCACAGTGGGGTTCTGGCGCAGGACTGGGGTACCAGGTACGATGGTAATGTAAATAATAAATAATATTTTCAGGAAGACAGATGAGAAGTCAGAAGCCCCATATTCTCTATCATCCTGTTTAAACACCATCTTTCTCTTCATAGGCCAAAGCCAGTACTCCATCTGACTCCGCTTGTCCTGTGATATGCTGGTTGACTTGCCTTTTTTCAAGACACTTATTCTTAACAGCCAACAGACCTTTGTTGTAATTTTAAACATTGGTACGCTTTATTTATGGGGACAGCATCTCAATCTGCATTCACGCTACCAGAAAAGCATGTCTGTTTTATCCAGTCTACATAAATTAGCATCTGCTGACAGCCATATGGATGTTTCAAAGACTTCGGTAGAGCATATTAATGTCTCACCAAATTAAGAAGATCAAAATAATAAGATTTTAGTGCCAGCACTGAACCTCTTATAGTTCTTTGAGATGGTCTTAAAGAGATCAGTCAGACAATATTCAAAGTTACTTAAGTTCCTTATTCTTCAGATCCTTTCTGATCTCTTTCTTGGTTGAGAGTGAAACAAGACTTGATTTGCTGTTTTTTCCTCAATTATGGCAGTTGGAATGTATTGTCTTTACACTCATTATACTTCTCTCCCCCACTCCCATGTCCAGCTAGAAATGTCTTTCAGCTGAATCATGTTGGTGGGGGAAAATAAGATAATTATAGCTGAGAAAAATATCTCTGACAAGAAAAAAATGTCTTTGTCAACTAGCGAATGGTGAAATTCACAATAACTAGCATTGCTTGCATTATTCAGTGATCTGACTGAGGGGGAATCAGAACAGGGGCTAATTGGGTATACTTAACTCAGCACTAAATTAATATGGGATTTTCAAAGAAGCTCAGCATTGGCCTAACTCTAATCCCATCAAAACTAGTATGATTTTTTTACCATTTATTCCAGTGGGAGCAAATTAATGCTGATACTGAGCATTTCTGAAAGTCCCACCACACTGTATGACTAGATTCCAGGAAGGTCTTCTCTCTCATTGCTGAAGCTACCATAAATTACTATGATTATTACTCGATCCAAACATTACAGTTAGGTAAATACAAGCTCTCCTTTGGCTCTTTTATAGTAAATATTAATAAACAAAAGCTACATTTAGTGACAGTTAAGGTTGCATTAGGACCGACCTCACCCACTCAAATCTTTGAAAGCATGAAAAGAACAAGTTATGGAAAAGGGTCTCCTTGCCTCTTCAGATGCCTATGGTGCTGTTGATAACACATTTCAATACCCCATACAGTATTCACTTCCACCTCCAACATGTGCTGAAAACCAATACATACCCCAACTTCAGCCCACTCGTTCTGTGATGCAAAACCTTGATGGTGACTGTGACAGAGAGGGTAATTTGTGATTCACATCTCTGTGTCAGCAGCTCTTGTCAAGCCTGACAAACTCACTACACCTAACACACTGTTGTCATAATCTGTATCTAAAAGCTATCATGTAAGATATCATTAGAAAACTAATAACTCCCTAATCATTAATAGTCTTGTGTGATGTATGTATGTGGTGTATATAAAGAGTTAATATGTGCTAGAATTATGTTCCTAAAACGTGTTTGGCAAGCAATACATAAGCCCAGTCTGTTTCTTCACTTCACCAGGTGGGTATTATAGTTTTAAGAACGCTCGATAGAGATCCTGTAGGTGTTTGCCTCTGTTTGAGGGATCGGTGCAAATGTGGTTGTATCTTAGTGCTTGGCTGTAGACAATGGATCGTGTGATGTGGTATGGATGAAAGCTGGAGGTATGTAGGTAAATATAGCAGTCAGTAGGTTTCTGGTACAGGGTGGTGTTTATGTGACCATCACTTATTATAACTGTAGTGTCTAGGAAGTGGACCTCTTGTGTGGACTGGTCCAGGCTGAGGTTGATGGTGGGGTGGAAATTGTTGAAATCTTGGTGGAATTCTCAAGGGCCTCCTTCCCATGGGTCCAGATGATGAAGACGTCATCAGTGTAGCGCAAGTAGAGTAGGAGTGTAAGGGGACGAGAGCTGAGGAAGCATCCAGGAAAGTTAAGAATCCTCTAGTCTAAGAGTAGAAGTAACAAACTGTGTCTCCAGACTGAGCTTTGGGACAGGCCAACAGGTTCTTTCCCATAAGGCATGTTTAGGTCTCAGACTGTGGTTGGCACAGGAAAAACCTGAAGACCACCGATGAAAAAGGAAGCTAAAGCAGCAGGCAGATAGACAGGCAGGAATAGTTATGCATTATTTTAAGTCTTGGCATGCTAATTACATACCATATTGATACAAACACAACAGCTCGCCTTCTACCTAAAGTTTGTGGTGTGGTGTTTGGCTTCTTCTGACCCAATCAGTCATCCTCAAAATCATCTTAAATTTTTTTTTTAAAGTCCCAGAACAACTGTATTTATGTAAGCGTCACTGGTACAAAAATATTGGCTTTTATAATAGCTTTTAGCAACATAGATCCATGTTCTCTGGTGAGGCCGAGTTATGCTTGAAGGCTGCTCAAATCATACCCATCTGCTTAGAGCCCTTAAAGGCTGTTCCCATAGCCAGGGGATAGGTGGAGCACAAACACCCCCTTATACCCTAACCATATTCCCTATGCTGGATGCCAGGAGGGATAGAATTTATATTGAGCAGAGGTTCCCAAACTTATTTTTTTACTGTGTGCCCCCCTTCTCCATGGGAATCACACAACAAATTCCTCTCCCCCCGCCGCAACTCCCACACATTCCGGGACAGAAGTGATTCACTGACAAGAGCTGGTTGTGCACGCCTGGGGCTGCAGCTGGGCCTGGCTAGCTCCATCCTGGGAGAAGCTCATGCCAGCATGGTGTGGAACGGACCAGGGCTCCTTACCCTCTGTCCTCATTGCCCAGACCCTGTGACTTCCACAGGCTTCAGAGGGTTTAAAATATGCAGAGCTGCAACTGGGTGTCTGGGCAGGGGCAGGGCAGCAGGGGGAGAGTGCACAGGGAGCCCCCAGTAGACAGGGAGTCAGGAGGGGGAGTGAAGAGCAACAGGTTGCTGACCAGGTAAGGCAGGGCTAGTCTGGGCAGGGCTGTGCTCCCCTGACCACAGGGAACACCCTCTGCAGTGCCCAGCCCAGACATCTGACCAGGCACAGCCCCGACTTCTGACCAGGCACAGCCCCATGCCCCACCTCACACCTCTCTGATAAGGGGTGCGCCTCATTCTGGAAACCAATGATATAGAGCAACAGACCTGACTCTATGCCACCCAGTGATTACCTTCTGCAAGGAAAATGTCAAGGAGCTGGCACAGCTGCCAAGTTTTCTGCGGCTCCCTGTGTGGTATTTTGTGTAAATTATTTGCAACCATGCAAATCAGATAATTAAATCATCTGCATATTTTTCAAGTATCTTGTATATGGCTAAACTTCAGCTTAATGTTAATACAACCTGTCCCAAGCATTGGCAGGGGTAGGACGTGGGGGTGCACAACGCCTGGTAGCTATAAACTGGAGACAGACAGGGCTGAGCGACTTTCTGGACTTTAAATGGAGCACCACAGCAGTCTCTGTTAACAGAAAGGTGCAATTGCACACCTTTCCTGCAGCCCCACAGAATGTATGACTTTCAGTCTCAGGAATGTGCCATGGGGTGGCCTATAGGTCTGAGTGTTGGTCAAACTGCAAAACACCCGGCAGGGCTGTGCTGATTACACCAGTTTTGCGGCTGCTTTGCACAGCACAAAGTAGCCAGAGAAAGGGCCAGAATTCAGCCATGCATCTAATGCTAGTGGGTGGAATATGGTGGTCTTGATCAATACGGTTGATACTCTTTGTGAGTATAAGCAAATACTTTTAAAAATTATACAGTTCCTTAATGGCTGTGATACCAATGAGACGTTCCAAACCTCAACACACTAACACTGGAAGAGTATGTTCAAATTCCTGTGCTAAATAATCTAGGCTTCTCTGGCAGGACTTAGTTGTGAAAATTAAAATTGCATAAATCTGCTCATGTTTTTGTAGATAAGGGAATAATTCTATCACTCACTGTTACTGTAATAAAAGCCAAATAATAATAAAAAAGCCTGCACCATACCTTATTCTTTCCCGTTCTGAATCTTCTGCATAAGCAATTATTGTCGGGGTGCATGAAAGTCTAACTATGAAAGCTTCGAACCTGAAGATTCATTTGCACAGACAAATGATGTTTGTGGCATGTAGCAAGGTAGATAGCAGCATTGGAATTGTATTTTGGTAACCAGCATATTGTTATAATTATAGCATCTAGAGACCTCAACTGAGATCAAAGCTCCACTGTGCTAGGTACTGGACAAACACATAGTAAGAGACACATAGTTGCTGACTTGAAAAATTTACAATCTAAATACACAATACAGAAAAGGGGGTTGAAGCACAGAGACTTGTCCAAGGTCACACAGGAGGTAAGTGGCTAAGCCAGTAATAGAACCCAGGGCACCTGACTTCCCGTCCTGCCACATTGCCCCTCAAATGAACGAGAATGCTGCCTATGCTGGGGATCTTATCTGTGTGTTGACTGGCATGCTGGAAAGGTTAACTTTTGGTTAAACTACTGAGAACATAAATGGACAAAATCATTCATTCTGATTAATTTGGTATTTTCTGAACAGTTTCTGTAATAAGCAAAAATGCAGAGGAAGACTTAATTTTTTTATATGTTAGTAATATAGCCATATACATAAAATATACACAAAATACTGGGTGTATAATATGACCTCTGTTTTGGAATCTTGTCAGAATATGAAACTTTGTTCTTGAAAAAACAACATCCTTATTATATATGAAGATTTACCTTTCAGGATTGTAAATTATGTTTAAGGTTAAAGAATCCATTTTCACTGATACAAGTCTTCTAGACAACCAGAATGTGCCTATAAAAATGGCACAGATACTAGGGAATAGTATTCTGATGCAAGTACTGAATGTTAGTACTTATCCTTCTGTAAATACAATATGTTCAAATATCACATTAAACCTGATCTGATTCAGGAATTGTGCAGGGTTAAAACTGTGCAAGGTTAAACAGAAAATAAGTAATATTCCTCTTTGTGTAAACTACAGACACAAATATATTATATCAGTCATCAGTAGAGTATACATTATTACAGCTGCCCCTCCAACAGCTACAGAATATACCTGTAGCCAACATTTGCCCTTGTGACTTAATTTTACAATATGAAAAGCAGCTGGCTCTTGATCTCCTCTAACTTTTTAGTCTCTTGCTCCCAAACGTAGCATTTCATGGTAAGATATGTCTATACCTTAGGCAGCAATTGATCCAGTGGGGGTTGATTTATCGCATCTAGTCTAGTCTAGACATGATAAATCGACCCCCGAGTGCTCTCCTGTCGACGCTGGTACTCCACTGGCACGAGAGGCGCAGGCGAAGTCGACGGGGGAGCATCAGCAGTCGACTCATCGCAGTGAAGATACCGCAGTGAGTAGATCTAAGTACGTCAATTTCAGCTACGTTATTCATGTAGCTGAAGTTGCATTACTTAGATTGATCCGCACCCTGAGTGTAGACCAGAAAGTCTGGGCCTGGTCCTTATCTCATTTACAGCTGTGTAAGTGAGGAGTAACTGCTGTGATGTCACTTGAGTTACACTAGTTTGAAAAGATACAACTTAAGGAAGAACCTGGCTTGGGCTGGGTGCATCCACACATGCTTGGTAAATCTAATAAAATGTATCCTGGATGGATATATTTTGCCTCCAGAACTCTGAGAACAAGGACAGGAGTAAAGAAGCATCTGAGGAATAAAGAAAAGGGAAGGGGCAGGTCTCTTTTAGGTTAAATGTTATTACTTAAATGCACATTTTTGGGGAAAGTGATTTTTTTCCTGTTTCTTTAAAGGCTGAATCATTGTTTCAGGCCAAAGTCCCACATATGTCAATGGGAGCTCAGCAGGAGGGAGGGCCTCAGGATTTGATCGCGAATGGTTTATAATTATGACTGCTAACTCACTTCTCCTTGATCTTTAGGTTTCTCTCTGTTCTCCTCCTGCAGCCTTTGGTGATATTCCTTTTCATGGAAGAGGATACCTCTGTCCACACAAGAATCTGTTCAAGGCCATGGGTGGACAATTAGGTACCAGAAACTTCTTTAGCTTCTCTCCCTAGTGGCTGAGGGATTCTCATACCCCTGAGCCTGTCTTTGAAAAGTTACCCATACAACAGTAATCTTTAAAACAGGACTGTCAGGACATTGTACCTTCATCTGAGCCTCAGGACGAACCATGCCAGCCTCCAGGCTGATTAATAAACTCAGCTGCGTTGCAGTAGGATCACCTGATTGGCCAGCTCACCTGATTGGCTGAAAAAAGCCAGGAGGCCTGCTTTTAAACTCAGTGGTGCAAACAGTTGCTGGCTGCTCAACATTTCTGTCTGTAGTTGTGATTGCTCTTGCCCCTGTCCTGGTTCCTAGTTCCTGGCTCCAACCCTTAGCTCTGGTTTCTGACTTCAGCTCCGACCTGGGGCGCCTGAGACCCACTCAGCCTGGATCCAACCATTGCCCTGCACTGCTGGTGCCTGTCCCTGCAGATTTACTTAAAAATGTAGAAAATGGTAGTAAAACAAAAGCAATGGTTTGTGTGACCGTACCTCACTGGAATTCTTTGTAAAGTGAGGGAGGCTTCCCATATCTTCATTATAGAGAAATGAAGAACTTACATCTCTAGAAATCAGCTCCCTCTGATCACCCTTAACACACCCTTACTTGCTATATACAGGGAAGCCTCTCTATCCCTCACCTGCTTATCAAATGCTGGGTGTTAGAGTTCATTATCATAGCAGGGTGACATTACGCCACCACGGAGCATTTGATTAGGAGTACTGTCTGCAGGAAAAGCCAGTCTTTCTTCCCCACAGAAGGACAGTCATACACTAATAAGCTCTAAGAGGTTCCTCTGTGCTTCCAGTCTCCAAGTCCACCATTTCAAAGGCCAGTTTGATCTGCATGTCCTTAGATACTCCTCACCAGTTGAGGTGATTGACTTTTGATTTGCATGTCCATTGTTCTTGGTTATAAGTATTAGGTCAGACCTGCATGCCTGTGTATCTAGTTTCTATTTTAGCTGATCACAAAGAAGCATGGATTTGCTCCTTTTAAAATCCTTTTTGTCCCTTTACCCTTGCTGTGAGATACAAATTATTGACAGAATCCCAGACTGTCTTTCACAGTGACACATAACAGCAAGGATGGGTTCAAATAAAGTGAGAATTATCCCAGATATTCACCTCATCTTCAAATCTTTATCATATACTTTGTTTTAGCATGTAATTCAATGTTTCATTTCCTCTGACAGTGTGATTATAACTAATAAAAGGAAATATTTTTAAATAGCAGACAGTCAGATTGTACAGTTTGCTTCCACAGATAGTCATTGAGACAAACAGTTTAGGGAAATTAAAACACAGAACTAAACACACTTGATAACCCTGCATTTATATCACTGGCCTTTAATGAAATTGATTTATTAAGGTTGGATGTGTACTTGCTTACAACCTGCTGGAGATCCAATATTCAAAAACAAGATCATTTTGATTTTAGTATAGCCATTGAGTAAAATGTACAAACAACTAAACATTTAGATAAAGGTATACAAGTTCCCCCTTGCAAGACTTATACTGAATGTAGCAGGTTCAGTAATCTGGTCACCGCGTTTACATCTTTCCAAGTTAAATTCTGTATTTTCATGATAAATGTTAGTGTGTCATTTCTTACCATGATTTGTGGTGAAAAGGGATGTGTCAGTCTTCTGAATGTGCCCTGGTTTAATACTTAGGGAACCAATATGTACATCGTTGTTCATGAATGATGAAAATAATGTAATTTGATTGATATAACTATGATGCATTATAGTCTTTAAGTTATTAGTAACATGACCATTATGCCTTTTTGTTGACAGAAAATGAATTAATTTGGTCATTTCACTTCTTTTTTGAATTTTTTTTTTGACAATGCTGCAGGATTTATCCAATATAACTCTCATCAAGTCAGAATTCATTTTCAAGACAGCTTACAGAGACATTCAAAGAACTGTGAAATAATGTAAAATTCTCTGTTATTGGCTCTATAAAATAAGTTGATGTAAAGAGTCAAGGCATCAAGGGATGTAAAAGGAAGAAATTCTTCAGTGGCCTATATACCAGTGATAGAAGCCTGGATAATAAACTAGCAGAATTAGAAATACTCACTTATGAAAAGAAATTTGATATAATTGGTATTACTGAAACCTGGCAGGATGATTCACATGACTGGAACGTTAAAATAATCCGATACACCCTATTTACAAAAGAATGAGGGCAGAAAGGGAGGCCAGGTAGCACTCTTTAATGCAATATCATTACCTACTTTAGACTTATTGACAATTCAAAAGGACAGGATCTGGAATGCTTACGGATAAATGTACTAATGGATAAATCAAAAGATAGGCTAACAGTGGGAGTTTGCTATAGACCGCCAAATCAAATGAAGGAATAGAATGAGCAGCTCCTTAAGCATCCTTCTATCATGTAAATAAAAAAAAAAAAGAAAAATCTCATTCTCTTGTGGTATTTGAATCTGGTGGATATAAACTAGAGGTTTCATGCTACCACAACAAATCTTTGGAGATTCTAAAATTTATAAATTTCAGTCTTTTCTAGACATGAAGGTACTTTAACCAACTTGGAGTAATTCTATAGTAGACCTATAAAAGTGAAAACAACGAGGAGTCCTTGTGGCACCTTAGAAAGTGAATTTATCACTGAACTAAATATTGATGGTTGTCTAAGTGGTAGTGATCATGATGTAATTTCATTTGCTATGTGCAAAACAGAATATAATCCCTTCTAATAATATATATGCTTTGTACCTTAAAAGGGCCACTTTCCCAAAGCTGAAAAGAATCGCAAACAAAACTGAGCGCGAGGAAATATTTAAAGATAAAATGTGAATGACAATTGGGAACATCAAATAGGAACAGATGGATTATTTTACCTCTTTATTTGGCACCAGTGTGGTCACTACTGGAATAGTGTGTCCAGTTCTGGTATCCACAATTCAAGAATGATGTTGATAAATTGGAGAGAATTCAGAGAAGAGCCACAAGAATGATTAAAGAGTTAGAAAACATGCCTTATAGTGATAGATTCAAGGAGCTCAGGGTATGCCTACACTGCAATTCAACACCGGCAGATGTCCCATGTCAGCTGACTTAGGCTTGTGGAGCTCAGGCTACAGGGCTGTTCAATTGTGGTGTAGACAATCACGGTCGGGCTCGAGGCTGCAAGGCTGACACATGTCAGCTGTGGATGTTTAATTGCAGTGTAGACATACTCTCAGTCTATTTAGTTTAACAAAGAGAAGGTTAAGGGGTGACTTTATTACAGTGTATAAATACCTACATGGGGAACAAATATTTAATAGGCTCTTCAATCTAGCAGAGAAAGATATACAGTAAAAGCTGTTTTATCCAGCATGTTGGGGGGAACAGGGGGTGCCAGTAAGTGAAAAATGCCAGTTAAATAAGAGGGAGGGAATTTGGGTGTGGGAGGGGTGCGGAGCAACTGGTTGGGGCATGGGAGGGGGTGCAGGGTGCCAGATCCGGGGGGCACTCACCTCGGGTGGCTCCCTGCAAGTGGCAACCTGTCCTGGCGGCTCCTAGGCGGAGGCGTGGCAGGCGGCTCTGTGTGCTGCCCCTGCCCTACCCTGAGTGCTGGCTCCGCAGCTCCCATTGGCTGGCAATTGCAGCCAATGGGAGCTGCAGGGGCTGCACCAGACTGGAAATAAGGCATAAATTTTTAACAGTGAGAGTAATAAACCATTAGAACGACTTACCAAAGGGCATGGTGGATTCTTCATCACTGACAATTTTTAACTCAAGATTGCATGCTATTCTAAAATTTTGGGAAAGTTCTATGGCTTGTATTAGACAGGAGGTCTGACTAGATGAGAACCCCCCCTTCCCCGAGCAGTTAGGAAATTCGGACATTTGATAAGAGAAACTAAAGATATCCATGAAAAATCTATGACCATAGGGTTAGGAACAGTAAGAAAGAATTCTTTAATTATATCCTGAACAAAAATAATCCTAGCTATCGTGTAGGTCTGGTACTAGGCAATGATAGTAAAATTACCAATCATGATGCTGAAAAGCCAGAAGTTTTCAATATCTATTTCTCTTTTGTATTTGGAAAAAAAAAGCAGGATGAGGTATTCATTAAATCTGGTCATAAAAATTCGGATGGAATGTTTCTCCATTGCAAAATGCAGATTTGTGGAATGTTTTGATTTCAATGACATTTGCATGGAAGCCAGGCAGGTTTTCTGATCAAAACCTGCCTGGTTTCCTCTCACAACTATCTGCTTCTTTAGCAGCCTGCCTGGTAGGCTGCTGCAGAGCTGGGGTTCCCAGGACTTCTGGATTCCTGAGGAGCACATTTCATTTCCATGGCTCTGAAATGAGTTAAAACAGACTCCCAAGTGCCACGAAAAAATTAGAAATTTTGGGCTTTTGTCCTGATTTAGGATATTTTTTTTTCAAAACCTCAATTCTTTTCCCCACAGGGAACTGGGATTCTGTTTTCTGGCTGGCCCCAGGATTCATATCTTACAGCAATAATTAAATTAAATTATGGGCTTGATATAGAAATTATGCAGGAGGTCAGACTAGATGGTCATCATGGTTCCTTCTGGCCCTAAAATTTGAAAATAGAAGTTATTAGTGACATTATAGTAAGTTACGTCATTATAATAAACAGTTGTTTCCATGTTCAATGGAGGACTTCAGTTCCCTTGTGACATTTGTTAGCCAGTCCCTTTCCTCTACACAAACTGATGTTAGGAAAGAACTCATTTGTTACTAATTGGAATGTGGTTACTCCAACAAAGTCAGCTTACTGAGCAAACTGTAGTGGGCAGGGAGAACTAGGAGAATACTTTATGGAGACACAGGTTGAGTAATATATTTCTTTTATTTACTTCACGATTTAGCTCTGGCTTCAATACAGATTCCCCCATCACATCATAGTCCTAACCCCTTGATCACTGGAGTAAATAGGAATTTTTTCATTGACCTCCAGGGGAGTACAATCTGGCCTCATATTGTAATATTTCCATATAGAGACTCTAACTCCTGTATGCACATTCTTCTAGGGAGCACTTTCTCCAATACATTATGACAATAGAACAACTGTCAAAAAAGGCTGTTCAGGATGTCAGTGTGACTGTCCAAATAGAGATTAGATAACATGCTCATAGGAATAACCTGCCCTGAGTGCCTGTCCTGTCCTCCTTCTCTGTTACCTAGCTAATATTTTCATTTATGGGACCTGACTTTGAAAGGTGCTGAATACCTTCTGCATGGTGCTGGGTGTCCTTGACATGCACTGACTACAAAGAGAGGTGAAGGTGCTCTTCAGAGCTACATAGCACCTCGCAAGATCACAAGAAAAGTTGTACATTTTCTTTGAGAGAACCTTTCTCTCTGGCTTTGTAACTTTAAAAAATCATGGGAGTAAATTCCAGCTGTATATAGGGGCCATAAACCGACTATGGAAATTTCTACCAGCTCAGGAGCACCTTTGTGTTTGTTTTGCATTTGTGGCATGCTTGGGTTGGAGTTTCTCTAATTTATGCCTGGAGCATAAAGTGGCTTAATACCCCTTGGCTGCACCCATGTGCTGGTGAGGCTAAGCACCAGAGTCATCCCCACATTCCTGTCACATGTTGAAATGATTTCAAAGATTGTGGCATACTGACTGTTTGTTGCTGTAGCCTAGGGGAGTCCGTCCCCAGACACTCATTGGTCTACTGTATAGCACAGAGATTGAATGGCACTCTCAGGGTGGCCAGCAAAGGACTATGTCAAATCACATGACATTACAGGCTTTACATGCTACACCAGTGTTGCCAAAATGTAAATGTCAGTTTCACCGAGTATCTGTCAAGTAGGTTCATACACCCATTAGTTGTCACAAGATCAGGCTTCAGAAGAACTAAGATACATCAGATATACTGAGGAGCTACAAAAGTGTTTTGTAAGCAGGTAGAGTTCCCATCCTGCTCCAAACAAGTGATACATACACTGGATCCACACTTACACCCTTCAGCATAAATGAGATGTAGTTAGCTGTTCATGGTTAACATTTTTTCACCTTGGTTTGTTTAAGAGCTGACATCAGCCTAGGATCGTAAATCTTTAGATGCCCATAAAGATCAGATAGTACGGTTTAAGGGCATATTTAAGATGCACAAGGCTATTGCATCATTAGTACATGTGTTAGCGCAGAGGGGATTACTTAATGAAGACAAAAAGCCATAAAAGTTTAAGGGTTCTTAGTTCCCTTTCACTGTGAATGTTCTTTCTTACAGAGGTGACCATAGGTATGCATAGGGCAAAAGTGTGACTCTTCGACCACTGTCCATGGTAGCGGGCGTGTGAGGTGCATTGTCCAAAAAGGAGCTCCTGGGAACATTGTGACTGATTCCAGCTTTAGAGGAGCAGAATGAAGACTGGCCTCTGCCTCTCCTGAGCCCACTCCGAGAGGCAGCCCAGCTCCCCCAACTAGTGCAGAAGAGGTGTGATCATGGTTAGCCTTGGGCTGTGATTGTGACTAGCTCCTGTTTAGTGCCAAAAAGGAAAGGAACTTCCACTTCCTGTTATTCCCATTTGCACACCCAGGCAAGGTTAATCACAATCTAGGGGGTTCCATGGCTGTAACTGAGAACTAAGTATGGACCAAAAACTCCATCTCAAACAGAAATAAATTGCATTAAAAAGATGTTTTCAGCACTAGAGAAACAGGAATCTGGGTTAGGGACAAGTGAGCCACTTTGGACAAAGAAAACTACCATAATAATCACCAAAGCCTTCTCCCTAAACTGAAACCATTTTTAATGTATTTAATTTTTGTGGTTCAGAAAAATGTAACATTTTTTTCACCCTAATTTTTCAGTTTGGGCCTCAATACTTCTGGGTTCCATCCACAACCAGAATTGTTCTCCTCTCTCTCTCTCTCTCTCTCTCTCTCTAATATAAAGTACTGGTGGCTCTCATTACTGTAGTAGCTAACCTAACTAGAGACAGGAAATACTGAATTTTACAATTTTACAGGGAAGTCAGTTGGGATAAGCTTCAAAAAAGCATCTGAAGTATTTAGAGCTTATCTGCACTGAATCAAAACCTCTGAGATAGCTCTGGCTAAACAATCCACAAAATGATTCATGTTTTCACAAATAAGTGCAGGGTTTGTAAATCTTCTGCCAGCTGGTTAACAGTTGCAACAAGGGTGGGGTTCAATATATCCAGTGCCCCTCCTGACAAATAACTAAACTGGTTTGAGTCATCACTCAGAAAAATTAACACACCCTTCCTGGGTGCCCTTAACAGGCAGAACTTCCCCACCTGCAAGCTCTGCAAGACTGTGTAAAAACAGGGAAATCTTTTTTTAGGGGAAAGAGAACGCAGTTATATCCTTGGGAAAACACAGCAATGGCATATATCAGGGATCAGCAACCTTTGGCACGTGGCCTGTCAGGGAAATCCATCATGGACGGTTTGTTTACCTGCAGCGTCTGCAGGTTTGGCCGATCACAGCTCCCACTGGCCGCAGTTTGCCATTCCAAGTCAATGTGGGCTGCAGGAAGTGGCGTGGGCCAAGGGATGTTCTGACAGGAAACGTCTAGGAAGATGCGATTAGGTTTATCTCTTTTTATTTCTTTATGGCTTGTGGAGTCTGCTGTGCTAACCCCAAATGCTTTTGTTTTGCTTGTAACCATTAAGCTGGATCTCAAGAAAGTTATTCTTGATGCTTAATCCCTGCAAGGTTTTTTTTTTTTTTTTAAATCTAGACATTTACTGATCTACTTACATATCTGGGATTTCAAATGAGTAGTTTCTAGATATGATACCGATGATTTTTCATACCTGGCCCCAAGCTTCTTACAGCATAGTTGCTCCCTGTCTGCCTCTCCCCGAGAACAACCACAAACAGACAAAAGGGAAGTGTTTTCCCAATTTAAAAAGTTTTAGCCTTCCCATTGGCTCTTTTGGTCAGGTGCCCACTCCCTTCCTTTTACTTATGCAGAGGAGTGAGACTTTTTGACCCTTTACAGGTAAAGCAAGTAGAAAACAGCTATTAAGAGCGATTTTATAGCCAACTGGCTGGCTGGGTGTCCATAAAAAGAAGCTCCCCTCCTTTCGTTTATCACACCCACTAACTTCCAAAACCCAAATTCACATATAATTATAGCGACTTCCCAAGTGTCACTAGAGGAATTGTGGGTTGGTAGCCTCTATGGCAGCTCTTTTCCCTTTTCACCAATAGACAGAGTAGGCAGTTCTTTCCCCTCTGGAGCTTCTGGCTTTAGGGTTTTCATATAATTTATGGTATTATTTATCTATTGCTCACAAATATTTGGTAGGCCAACAGGTTATATGTGAAATTGTTGACAAATCCAGAAAACAGTATATGTTTTAAAACAAATGATAATTCACCTGAAAATTGGTATTCATTATTCTCTATCTGTCAGACACTCCACTGGTGAAATCTTGGCTCCGTTAAAGTTAGTGAGAGTTTGGCATTGACTTCAGTGGGTCCAGGACTTCACTGTAGATTAAAAAATTTCAGTCATGCAGACAGAGAGTAGAAATTATGTCATGTGACTTGGGTGACCAATCGCAAACTACAAATAGTGAATAGTGACTAGCCAAAGTGAACTATTCATGAACAATCTAAAAACTGAAAACTATTCACAAACGTACAACAACCACATTAGAAGAAAACAGAATCAGTTTTTGGACAGTTCATAAACAGTGAAAAGGGCTAACTTCATCAGATAATTTACTCGCTATGAATCAAGGTCTTCACAAATTCCAGAATAGGCACATTTTGCGATGAAGAATGGTGGAGTACAAGAAAATTACTATAACTGTTAAACAGTAACAAACTACTTTAAACTCTGAGAACCATAATTACCTCAGCAGCCAAATTTGCCTTCTCTGCCATTTGAAATTGCTATGGGGAAGTACTATCTAATCAAATTCCATCTGCTTGCACAGGATGGACATGAGGAAAGGTACATCCTGAAATGTTGTGTTAAAAATCTGCTAAATGTCCATTCCCACAGCAGAAACATTTGAAATATATGCATAGAATGACCTCCTAGTCTCCAGTATGCAAGGTCCTCATTGTCTTCTTATTCAAATCCCTCCTAATGACTCACTTCTTCTGTGAGGCCCAACCACATTAGCCCATGACAGTCAAATGTCTTTTCAACGCCAATCAGCCTCCCAGTACATGTTCCCTTATCTGTATGTGTCTTTCACATTGTAAACGCCTTGTGGCAAAGACTGTTTCTCTTTTACAGCACCAATCACATTCCTGGCACTTACTAAATAATAATAAACATTAATAATTATCTATGAAAATTCATTTTAATTTGGAAGAGATTTTGAATGTTGAAACATCACATTTTCCACCACAAATTGTCGCCACTGTGGAGTGTAAATAGACCAATCTTTGCATCCCCTGAGTGGTTATACCTATCGATACAGAGTTATAGATAGTAACTATTATAGATAGTAATAGAACTTCCCAAACCAGGGGTTTGTGTTAAATATAGTGAAAAAAATTACCTATAGTAAAACAGGTTGTAAAGACTATGCAAGATAGAAGTACAGGGAGACAACAGCATAAGTTAAATTGGATTGTACCTAAAGTTTCTGTGTAAATCCAAAATCCTGTGTAAACCCACTAGTAGTTTATAACCATAACACAAATGTCAGATTAAATTACATTACGAAGTACTTTCGGTACCCCTCCATGCTGAACATTTCATTGTAATTAATTTTATTAATTATATAACAATGCACTTACTAATTACCCAGGGGAGGCAAATACTGCTACTAACTATAGCATCATACCTTTATCTGTTAAACATTTCTGCGAATACTAACAGTAAAATCTCCATCCAGGTATAGAGTGTAAAAATTTCATCCCTTGGCAATCACTTGCATTTTGTCACTAATATACAA
The DNA here is from genome assembly GCF_965152275.1 of Natator depressus. Classification (NCBI taxonomy): domain Eukaryota; kingdom Metazoa; phylum Chordata; order Testudines; family Cheloniidae; genus Natator; species Natator depressus. Next base: position 240,497,871 of record NC_134235.1, on the reverse strand, counting down.
AATGGCTGGGGTGAGTTATAAGAATCCAATGAAACTGACATGAATATTTGAAAACCCACCTTCGTATATATTTACTAAGGTGGAAATTTCAGTGCAAGTATAATTATAGAGCACACACTTCATCTAAAGCTCAGGAGTGGTACACACAGCAAGACCGTGCTGGGTTCTGAATTGATTTTTAAGGTATAAAGTTTCATACCTAGGTACAGAAAACTGCAATACTTAAGCCAAGATATCACAAATGCATCGCTCACAATTATTAATGCATTTATCCTCACAACATTCTGGTGAGATAGGGAAGTGTTATTATCCATATTAAGAAATAAGGAACTTATGCACAGGGAAGCTAAGTGACTTGCTCAAGATCACACAGGAAGGATGTGACAGAGCAGGGGATTAAATCCACATCTCTAATGGTTCAGGCTAGTGTCTTAACCCACTGGACCAGCCTTCCTCCCTCATCAGCTATTATTGTCATATTTCCTGAAGCCTCTTTGGAGAAGGTGGGGGGACAACGATCTCTGGACAATTATATTGCAAAGAAAACTATAAATGCAAACTGCATTACCAAAAATTTAGCACAAACAACTTTGTTGAAGTGGGCAAAACTGCTACTTTTCAGTACTTGAGTATTTGCATGCAAACCCTGCCAGTATTCTTGCATTTCATTCAGAGAGAAATTGTACTATTTCCACTGGCACACACTGATCTTTTGCTGCATGCTTGCTGAAATTTTACAATGGACAAAATTAAACTATGTTGTGCAGTTCACAAGACTAAATTAGGTTATTTTGGCAGAATATTCTGTATCTGAATTTTTCATGATGAAATGGCAGATTTTGGCTGCCAGATACTGCTGTCCATTTTCCAGAAAACAAAACAAAAAAACCATCTAAGGTGATCCCATAAAATAATCTGTATTTTCATGAAATTACCTGGGGAGTGGGATGGACAGTTTCTCTAATGGATGATCCCTTGTAATTAGTGGACTAGTGTCCAGTATAATATCTGACAGATTTATAAACCTGTCTGGAAAGATTTTGGGATTTTGATGTGAGCCTCTTTAAAAATCGAACCACTACATCTAGGTGTTTAAGGGGAGCTGGGCTATTTTGAAAATCAGACTTCAGTTGTGGGAGCTTAGCATTTTATAGCTCTATCCCTTCTGCTTTAATTGTAAACCCTTTCCATTTTGTATTGCACCTTCTCTAATTACACATATCCCTTGTAATGATTTTCATTCTTCTCACTGGTTTCTTACAAGATTATGTCCTTCTCTGCTATATGATGTGGAGAGTAGGCAATGTGAGCAGAAAGAGGGTGAGGAAACCATGTGGAGGCAAAAAAACATCCTCCCACAGTACAGTCACCTTGGTCCTGTTCCTCAAAAAATATATAGATGCCTAACTCCCATTGATTTAAATTCATTGGCATTTAGGCACCTAAATACTTTTGAGGATCTAGCTCCTCTAGCCTGACTGTGGTCAGAGTGTATGATCCAGATACAGGGGAAGGGAGGAGTCTACGAAAAAGCTGCTCTGAATAGCACATTACCCTCTTAAGGCTTGGATTTTGATATGGGACTTTTTAGTAAATTTCATGGCAGAGGTGCAGGAAAAAATGATAAGTCACAGGAAGAGGAGCAAGCCCATCCTGCACTAAACCCATAGCGGCAGTTTCTGTCCCATGGGGCTGGGCCTGGCTCTCTGCTTTGGGAATTGCAACCTGGTGCACAGGGTTGCAGTGCCAGTCTGATTTGGCCCATCTGCCCCTCCCTACATCTATACGGAGGGGCGGAGGGGACAAGTTTGAGTGGTGTTGTACTAGGTTGCAACACTACTCAGCTCAGGAGCCTAGTCAAATATGTTTTTACACTCATTTATGAGATTTCATGGATTTTATTCAAATTCACAATTTCTGTGATCACTGACAAAACCACAGTCTTAGGTATAATACAAAACCTTTTCCAAACTGTAGAGAAATGGCAATGGCTAGGCAGTGTCCTCGCCCATGGCAGCGTAGCAGAGAGCTATGCTGCTGGTGCAGCAAAGGATATTATGACTGGACTAAGTATAGCAATAATTGATCTCTGTTGTTCAGGTCAACTGCCAGACACATTGCCCGGTTATTCTGCCCTGCCACATGCTCTGTCTCTCAGAAGAGACAATATTGCAAAAAAGTGGCCCAAGAAAGCCACAGAACTGTGGATGAGGGTGGTGAGTGTTCCAGTCCCCATTATTTTACATCGGAAGGGGCGCACATGACTCACTGAGGCTCTTGGAGGTCAGTTCAAGACTATGGTCTTGGTGCTTTTAGCCATTATAACCCCGTTGATTTAAATATTCTGTCATGTATTGGAACTCCTACACTGAGTATTTCTTTGTAGAGGGCAAGTTACACAATGGTTTCAGAGTAACAGCCGTGTTAGTCTGTATTCGCAAAAAGAAAAGGAGGACTTGTGGCACCTTAGAGACTAACCAATTTATTTGAGCATGAGCTTTCGTGAGCTACAGCTCACTTCATCGGATGCATACTGTGGAAATTGCAGAAGACATTATATACACAGACACCATGAAACAATACCTCCTCCCACCCCACTCTCCTGCTGGTAATAGCTTATCTAAAGTGATCGTCAAGTTGGGCCATTTCCAGCACAAATCCAGGTTTTCTCACCCTCTGCCCCCCCACAGACAAACTCACTCTCTTGCTGGTAATAGCCCATCCAAAGTGACCACCCTCTTCACAATGTGTATGATAATCAAGGTGGGCCATTTCCTGCAGAAATCCAGGTTCTCTCACCCCCTCACCCCCCTCCAAAAACCACACACACAAACTCACTCTCCTGCTGGTAATAGCCTATCCAAAGTGACCACTCTCCTTACAACCTGCATGAAAATCAAGGTGGGCCATTTCCAGCACAAATACAGGTTTTCTCACTCCCCCACCCCCATACACACACAAACTCACTCTCCTGCTGGTAATAGCTCATCCAAAGTGACCACTCTCCCTACAATGTGCATGATAATCAAGGTGGGCCATTTCCAGCACAAATCAAGGTTTTCTCACTCCCCCACCCCCATACACACACAAACTCACTCTCCTGCTGGTAATAGCTCATCCAAAGTGACCACTCTCCCCACAATGTGCATGACAATCAAGGTGGGCCACTTCCAGCACAAATCAAGGTTTTCTCACCCCCCCCCCCCCCGCACACACACACAAACTAACTCTCCTGCTGGCAATAGCTCATCCAAACTGACCACTCTCCCCACAATGTGCATGACAATCAAGGTGGGCCACTTCCAGCATAAATCCAAGTTTAACCAGAACGTCTGGGGGGGGATAGGAAAAAACAAGGGGAAATAGGCTACCTTGCATAATGACTTAGCCACTCACAGTCTCTATTTAAGCCTAAATTAATAGTATACAATTTGCAAATGAATTCCAATTCAGCAGTTTCTCGCTGGACTCTGGATTTGAAGTTTTTTTGTTGTAAGATAGCGACCTTCATGTCTCTGATTGCGTGACCAGAGAGATTGAAGTGTTCTCCGACTGGTTTATGAATGTTGTAATTCTTGACATCTGATTTGTGTCCATTTATTCTTTTACGTAGAGACTGTCCAGTTTGACCAATGTACATGGCAGAGGGGCATTGCTGGCACATGATGGCATATATCACGTTGGTGGATATGCAGGTGAACGAGCCTCTGATAGTGTGGCTGATGTTATTAGGCCCTGTGATGGTGTCCCCTGAATAGATATGTGGGCACAGTTGGCAACGGGCTTTGTTGCAAGGATAGGTTCCTGGGTTAGTGGTTCTGTTGTGTGGTATGTGGTTGTTGGTGAGTATTCGTTTCAGGTTGGGGGGTTGTCTGTAGGCAAGGACTGGCCTGTCTCCCAAGATTTGTGAGAGTGTTGGGTCATCCTTCAGGATAGGTTGTAGATCCTTAATAATGCGTTGGAGGGGTTTTAGTTGGGGGCTGAAGGTGACGGCTAGTGGCGTTCTGTTATTTTCTTTGTTAGGCCTGTCCTGTAGTAGGTGACTTCTGGGAACTCTTCTGGCTCTATCAATCTGTTTCTTCACTTCCGCAGGTGGGTATTGTAGTTGTAAGAATGCTTGATAGAGATCTTGTAGGTGTTTGTCTCTGTCTGAGGGGTTGGAGCAAATGCGGTTGTATCGCAGAGCTTGGCTGTAGACGATGGATCGTGTGGTGTGGTCAGGGTGAAAGCTGGAGGCATGTAGGTAGGAATAGCGGTTAGTAGGTTTCCGGTATAGGGTGGTGTTTATGTGACCATTGTTTATTAGCACTGTAGTGTCCAGGAAGTGGATCTCTTGTGTGGACTGGACCAGGCTGAGGTTGATGGTGGGATGGAAATTGTTGAAATCATGGTGGAATTCCTCAAGGACTTCTTTTCCATAGGTCCAGATGATGAAGATGTCATCAATATAGCGCAAGTAGAGTAGGGGCGTTAGGGGACGAGAGCTGAGGAAGCGTTGTTCTAAATCAGCCATAAAAATGTTGGCATACTGTGGGGTCATGCGGGTACCCATAGCAGTGCCGCTGATCTGAAGGTATACATTGTCCCCAAATGTAAAATAGTTATGGGTAAGGACAAAGTCACAAAGTTCAGCCACCAGCTTAGCCGTGACATTATCGGGGATAGTGTTCTTGACGGCTTGTAGTCCATCTTTGTGTGGAATGTTGGTGTAGAAGGCTTCTACATCCATTGTGGCCAGGATGGTGTTATCAGGAAGATCACCGATGGATTGTAGTTTCCTCAGGAAGTCAGTGGTATCTCGAAGGTAGCTGGGAGTGCTGGTAGCGTAGGGCCTGAGGAGGGAGTCTACATAGCCAGACAATCCTGCTGTCAGGGTGCCAATGCCTGAGATGATGGGGCGCCCAGGATTTCCAGGTTTATGGATCTTGGGTAGTAGATAGAATATCCCAGGTTGGGGTTCCAGGGGTGTGTCTGTGCGGATTTGATCTTGTGCTTTTTCAGGAAGTTTCTTGAGCAAATGCTGTAGTTGCTTTTGGTAACTCTCAGTGGGATCATAGGGTAATGGCTTGTAGAAAGTGGTGTTGGAGAGCTGCCGAGCAGCCTCTTGTTCATATTCCGACCTATTCATGATGAGAACAGCACCTCCTTTGTCAGCCTTTTTGATTATGATGTCAGAGTTGTTTCTGAGGCTGTGGATGGCATTGTGTTCCACATGGCTGAGGTTATGGGGCAAGTGATGCTGCTTTTCCACAATTTCAGCCCATGCACGTCGGCGGAAGCACTCTATGTAGAAGTCCAGTCTGCTGTTTCGACCTTCAGGAGGAGTCCACCTAGAATCCTTCTTTTTGTAATGTTGGTCGGGAGGCCTCTGTGGATTAGTATGTTGTTCAGAGGTATTTTGGAAATATTCCTTGTTCTTGCCCATTGTTCTTGCCTGTTGTTAATAAAGTTAGTTGAAGACTGGCTTTGTATAAGCCTGCCACCGCGGCTTCTTGCAAAACAAGCCTGAAGATGTTACATGTCCCTTTTACCTGTCTTAAAAATAACTTCACAACTATTCATTTTTATGGAGCAGTCTGGGGTGGAGGCAGGGTAGGAAGTCTAGCCATCAGCTGCTATACTTTAATTTGGGCAATTGAACCTTATGCGATGGTTTGGAAATCATGAGAATTTCTGCAAAGTACGAGGACAGCTGTAATGTCAGGATGACTAGGCAGGTGGCAAACTGAGACTACTGCTTTTATGCAAAAATAGACTTTTTGTTATTATTATCTAGTTTTCCACTTGGCTTTTCTATCCATCTATTGTATCTTGTTAAAAACCTCTTTGGGGGCAGGGACTGTCTCTTACTATGTATTTATACAACACCTTACACAAAGGGACGCCATAACTTGATTGTGGCTTCCAGGTGCTAATATCATACAAATAACAGCAGTGGGTAAACTAATTTTTGGCCAGTTCAGTTTCTGTGTCTTCAAATTCATCAGTTTCTCTTTCCCCCATTTTAAAATGTATAAAGGCATAGAAAGTCTCTACAATAAACTGCATTTGTGGTCTCAGATAAAGTGTCTTTTAGACCTTTTATAGAGCTATGAGAGTTTAGAAAAGCTTCTGAGGCTAGTCAGCTCTCTCATATTTATTTTCAAAATGCATTCCACACTCACAAGCTTAGACAGAGCTTAATTACAATCAATGGAATAATTAAATTGAGGAAAATGTGCAATAGAGAACAAAAATTAATAGAAAACATATGCACAAGTGCACCTTTGGGCAAATGCATTTTAGGCTGCACAAAGTTGTCATTTCGCCTCTCAGATCACCTCCTTATTTGCTCCTGTGAATGCATGGGACACAAACTAGATTGTAGACACAGCTTGTAAGTTCAGATCCTGAACCATATTTTAATATTTTACACAAATAGTGCATTGTGGTCACAATAGCCCTCTTAGAATATGTGAATCTGAGTACTGCTAAACTTTCACAATGCATTTCAAATCCTGAAACTGCTTTGATCCATTTGTAATTTAAGAGCTCTCTCTCTCTGCAAACATCTTATAATCCATACATTTTAAGGGGATTTATAACAGTTTGTTCACCAGAGTTTGACTCACTGGTGAACAGTTCTTTGCAGCTGTATTATTTGCTGGTTCCAGTCTAGTTGCAGTTGCCAATGGCTACGATTTCACTGACCATAGCACTCTGATAAAAAATAAAAAGCACACCCAGAAAAGTCTTCTAGAACAGGTAGTTTCAGAAAGTGAAATGGCCTCTGAGTCTTATCATGCTCTTTTTTTAATTCTGAATCCTTATCTCTTGGTGCACCTTGCAGTCCGAAAGCCATGAGTCCAGTAATAGAAAACCTGCTTTTTTTATCTGTTTCTAGTATTTTGTGATGATGGACATGTGTGGGGAAAAAACATCACATACATTTTCAGGTTACAATTAGAGAAGCCTAAACAGTTTGAACTCATCTTCAAGTTTAGTATACATCTAACTTTGGAAGTGTTAAAGGGCCATGTATTGTACTAAATTATGGAAACAGATCTTTGAAATATGGATTTAGCAACACTAGAGAAATTCCACATAGAGAAGGGGCCAAATTCACATTGATTTAGAGAGTTTACACTGGACATTTTACTATAACTGACCAGTTGTAACTATTGTTGCTCAGACACAACAGGAAAATCTGATAATGGGACAATATATATGATTCTAGATTATAAAATATTTAGATATAGGCGTTATTTGCTATAAAGTCTAGAAAAAAACAATACAGCGAGAGAGAAAATTTAGTAACCCTGCCTTTAACAGCTATTAGAGGCTAGTGTCTGAATCATTTCTTTCAGGCAATGTTTACCTGTATGATTCAATCTGGATTCGTGAGTACAGAAGATGTGGGTTCAGAAGTCAGGTGCTGTAAATTATCATTTATTCTCTCTCGGTAAAATGCAGTTAAACAAGAATATATTCTAGTATGTCCTGCTATTGATGTTATTAGCTATCTGTACTGCATGGAATTATTTTCATGCAAACAAAACATTCAGGTTGAATTCTGAAGTATCAAATACCTACATTAAAACCTGTGTGTGTAAATGAGACAGAGAAAGAATAAAGAGGACTTTTGCCAAGGAGCCACAGAACCTTTAGGGCCATATTTCACTCCTGTGACATTTAGACTAAAGTAAGGGTTGTGCACAGTTGCCTTAGCCCATGGGAGTTTCTGGTGCTGGGCAAAGCCAGGAATACTGAGGCAGATGAAAAACAAAAAAAGAAAGAGCCAAACATTTTGAAACCACAAAGAAGGTTTACAACACCATCACTTCTTTTGATCCATGAGTAGCACACAGGCTCATTCAATTGCAGTTTCTCTTTTTCTGCTTCACATGGCCTTCCTAATGCTACAGCTAGCTGGCTGCTTGACTAGCGAGATAATCCAAAACCGACTGAAGAAGTCAAAGGGAGTCTTTCCACTGATTTCAGTGGGCTTTTGATCTGGCACTACCAGAGGAGGAACGTGTGAGTATCACTGGTGTCATTGAGAGGAATTATTAGCATTTTGGAAGGATCATGAACCCTCATACTTCAAGGCCAAGCTCTAAATAATGGAGGTTAGAAATAAACTTGCCCCATGGGCAAGCTATTCCATGACTGCCTTGTGCAGATTCTCAACCTTTCCTCTGAATCACCTGCTAATGACTCTTGTCAGCTGGGGACAGGGTACTAGACTAGATGGAATACTGGTCTGATCCACTATGGCTATTCCTCTCTCTCTCTCTCTCTATATATATATACATGTGCGAGAGAGAAGCCTGGGCTTGGCTGTCTTTTCTGGTTACCTCTGAGTTTAGTATTACACTAATTAGCACAATTGTATAGCATAATAGTGAGTGCAAATCCAGTATGCATTTTGGTTTGCAAACCGAGTTGGAACTGTATATTTTCACAGGCTCTTCTGAGTTTTCTCATCCATCAAGCCAGCCTGGGTGAGAGTTCATGGTACCACCTGCTCCTTCTAGCTGCTGCTTTTTCCTGAGTCATACGGGTGCAATCCGTCAAAGCAACCATTTCATAAAAATATCACAGAACTAATGTAGGCTGCCAGCTTGATAAAAGCAGCTGTAGCATTGACTAACACAAAGACATAACAACCTCAATAACGGCTGCAGAGCTCAAAAAGAGGCAGAGAAACAAAAGAAACTTTACAACAGGGGAAAAATAAATAGGCAGCATACCTTAGAAAAGAGCACAATTAAACATTAGCTCAGCCATATTAATTCCCAACTTCTCCCCTCAACATGAACTAATATATTAGCTATTTGGACCTAGTTATTTTGCTGTCAGGTTTTAATTCTTAGCTATATTTGAGACCTTTTCTGTGCACATGATAATAGCAACAAAGAATCCAAGTGGTCTTCAAGAATGCTTCAGTTTATCAAGTTTCTCTGGGCCCCAGAATAATTCCACGAGTGCACATGCAAGTATCAATGATGATTCTGAACCACTGCATTACACAGTTCATTGACACCATTAGTGCACAGTGTATTATCCCCGGGAGTTCTGCAGACGTAATGAGCTCTGTCAACCTAAAATGGACCAAAAGGGTATGAGAACAATGACTTACTAAAAAGCAAACAGATTGGGGAAAGGAAAGTGGAATGAAATAAAGCAAGTGAATGACCTATGTGAATTGATGTAGTGGCTTGAAATTTCGCAGGTAAAAGACACAGTCCAATTACTAAATCTTGATCTTATGTGTAACAGGATGGTCAATTTGTTTGGTCAAATTCAATGAATGTTAAAGTGTTATAAGCTTCCAGACAAAAGGATTGGAGGTGACATCAAGGTGGATAATAAAGTCACCCAGAGCACAGATCATTGGCAATTTAGCAATTAGCTCTGTCAGCACCTCTGGATGATCTGTGAAAAATCATAAGTTTTTAGTTAGCCAATATAATAAAAATATTGGAATAGAGAAGGTAACAGAGCAGATAAATTTGTTTAAGCACAAAATATTGCCTTCTTACTACAATTACACAATGTAGAGGAAAATGTGTTTTCATGATAGGTTGTTCTCTAGACAGCTTATTAATGTTCTGGCAGGTAGAAAAAATATTTTTGTCTGTAACAGAAGCTTTTTCCAAATCCCAACAGATCTTAACACACACTACTGTCAGGTTGGGGATGGGAATGAAAAAAAGTTATTATGCAAATTGTACAAACAACAAAATGAATGAAAATAGAAACAATTACCAAAGCCTGAGAAAAGCAGTACAAATATAAAAATTGAAATAAGGCAATGGGAAAGGGCAATTCAGTTCACAAGAAATAAGTCCCTGCTCTTCTCTATAAACGTACAATTTAGAGTAGCAAGACTCAAAAGAAAGCAAGTGATCCTGGCAATTACCGTCCTGTGTATCTACATTTGATGAGTGTCATAAAAGGCAGTAAAGCTAGAAGGAGTCTCTGAGACAAAAAAGCCTTGACATGTCTTGTCAAAGTGAATCCAAGCACATATTCAGATACAGGGTAAATGTGCATTTGCAGAACGCTAGCAGTCTGATTCATACTCTAACAGCTCATGCATGACTTCTCACACTGCAGTTGTGAGGTGACAATCTAATGGTCATTTTTAAGGAATACGTCATTGAGATTCCAGGCTATTAAAGTCTTTAAATACTAGGATTGAAGCCAGGAAGCAGATCTGGAACAAAATGGGGAGTCAGTGGAGCACAGTGTGATGTGCTTTCATTGGCTTTTTTCAATCAAAAGGTCAGCCTCTGTATGCTGAATTGTTTGAAGTTTCCACATGGTCTTCACCCCAAGCCCCACACAGAGTGCATTGGACTAGTACAACCTCAAAGTGAAAACCATATGGATTGCCATGGTAAGGCCTTTGCCAAAAAAGGAAGAGGGACAATCTTTTGGCTAATAAATAATATAAAAAGACATTTCTTGAAGGTATTTACATATCTATGGTCTCTGATGAATCTAACACTGTGTACAACCTTAGCAATGAGAAGGCAGATGACTTCAATGGAAACGGAGGTGCGTGTTCTGGCCAGCTCCTCAGAATGTTTCCCTCTCCCTACCAGCATCCCCTCCATCTGATCTGGGCTGAGCTTGCGTTAGATGGGGAAGTCCCGATCGCTTGAGACTTCTAACACTAACCTGGACTAGATAATATAGACTATGTCTACACTTAGAGCTATGGATGAGATTTCCAGCTTGTGTAGTCACGCGTGCGCTAGGTCTCACCGAGCTAGCTATGTAGCTGCAATAGCACAGGTGCAGCAAGTGGCGGCATGGTTGAGCCACCCTCACGGCTGTCATGGCTCCATTATCTTTTTTAGCCCGCTTGCCTGGCGTGAGTATGTGTATGCAAGCTGGGAATCCCTAGCTTCAAGTGAAAGGAACATTCTGGCATTGGCAAGGGTTGGGAGAGGGACCGAGTAGTTCTTTTTTAACAGGTCTTTTTTATCTCTAACTTATACAATTCTGTGAATTCAACCTCATCTTTTCAGAAAGCCTTATAAATGAAAGTCAGCGGATGACAAAAGCCTCTGGACGCTAAGTATTACAGGACAAAGGGAAATGTGAGCGTGCGAAAGCAGAAATGACAAGTTCCGGATAACTTGAAAATTCTTCAAAAATTCTTGAAGTGCTACATCTACAGAAGCCACAAATAGTCCAAACAGTACTATGTACTGTAACAGAAATGATCAAAATACAATGAGAAGCAGCAGCGCAATCTAGTCACATCGGCATTGTTTCTTCAGAGACCTCTCTCTCTCTCTCCCGTGCGCATGTGCTCCTGCTCGCTCTCTCACTCTCAGTTCAGTAGCATAAACACTACAATTCCTTTTTTCTTTAAATCACTGAAGTGTTAAATAATAGATACACAAGAACTCATATTGTTACAAAATAATTTGACATAGCTCATACCAGCAAGCACTTCTTTAGCAGACTCACAGGATCTAAACAACAAAAGAACCACATAAGCTCTCAAGAATGAGCAATTGCTTGCCTGTGACAATTTGATGGGAGCTGATCTACAAGAATGGGTGACACAATTGGCTCTGAACACATGCCAAAAAATCCCCCCAAATACCTGGAATCTCTTTGGAGGGTTAATTCCAAAGGCTTCAGAATTATTTGTATAGCAAAGGTCCATCAATTCTTTTTTCTGTGTATTTGTGGTCATATTTAAAATATTATTACTGAAAGTCATATCTGAATCAATAAAATGCCTCCAGTCATTTGAGTCTGTTGAAGTTTAAACTGGGGAAATAATCTGTCTTCCTTTCTCAGCCTACATTTTAAGATATGTAATTTTCAAGATTTGGGGCATTTTTCATTGTACAGTAAAGAGAGCTTTTGCTTATGAATATTCTCCTTGTGGGATACACTATGCAGCCCATATGATAGTGAATGATGCCACTTTTATAGAGAGTTTAGGAAATGCTATATCCAAGCCAAATGCAAGCTGAGATTTTCTATACTACTAGACAATATCTACATCATCCTATGTTTGAATGATTCTCTTCTCATTTTAGCCACGAAGCAATCCTTTATATGGGTTCTAAGAGCAGGTTAGTACCTGTCAGGATCTCTCCACAGATTACAGATTCATTGTTCATTACATTTTCACTATTTGGGCCTGATCCTTTGATAGGAGATGAAGGCAAGCTATACCTGGCCTTTTTGTGTGCTAAGTTTGCATTTTTATTGACTGCAGTGCATTCAGTTGAAATCTGTTCAGGAAGGTCATTGTTGTGCAGTCAGTAGAGTCCCCTTATTTTTTTGTACTTGCGATGCAGAGTTATCTGGTAGGTGGAAAAGCAAGTCAGAATCTGGATTCTTTGCTTCTGTTCACACCTGGGCTGCTGACTCCTTTCACTTTTCTGTGTCCCAGTTTATGTCTGTAAAATGGCAAGAAAACTATTACCAATCTTAAGCCTCAATTCTACCTTTAAGTCATTAGCTGTGCAAGGGGCAGGAGCTGAGCAGCTATAGCAGCCGAGTGGAGACGGCTTGAAGAGTTATATCTGCACAGCGCAAACGTAAGCAATGTGCCCCTCAGACACTTGGAACCTGTTCAGCTCTCAGCACATACTACCCTCTTTTGTTAAAAATGATGACACGTGCTCCCACTGAGCTTGTGGCCAGATCTTAGCGAATACACAGGGAGCAGGACTCTGAACCCTTTTTTGTCCACCGTGTTAGTCATCCCCTTTGCACTTGGTGGAGCATATTGTTCCATCAGTTCATAAGCATATACCACCATTGAAATCTACAGGGAATTTTGCTTAAGCATCAGTGGTGCAATATGATCCATTGTGACTAGTGGCAGTACAGTGTTTGGAATCTGGGCAGGATGCTGAAGGCGAAAGGATAGTGTGACAGACCCAGACCAGTGGGATACAGGAGTCTGGTAGAAGGCAAATATATTGGCCACTGGATGAATAGTTTTCTGTTCCCTGAGTGACCAGAGCAGGGGCTGCCCTAGGGCAATCAAGAACCTGCTAGAACCAATTAAGACAGGCAAGCTAATCAAGACACCTGGAGCCGATTAAGAACTTTCTAGATTCAATTATGGCAGGCAGGCTAATCAGGACACCTGGTTTAAAAAGGACCTCCCATCAGTTAGTAGGGGGGTGTGCCAGGAGCAGGAAGTGAGAAGGTGTGCTGCTGGAGGAATGAAGAGTTCAAGTGCGATCAGGCTTCAGGAGGAAGATCCTGCCGTGAGGATAAAGAAGGTGCTGGGGGGAAGGCCATGGGGAAGTAGCCCAGGGAGTTGTAGCTGTCACGCAGCTGATACAGGGAACATTGTGGACAGCTGCTATCCACAAGGCCCTGGGCTGGAACCCAGTGTAGAGGGTGGGCCTGGGTCCCCCCCCCCACATCCCCCCAACTCCTGATCAGACAGAGGAGGAGTTGAACCTGGTCTGTGAGAAACACCAGAAGGGACGGTCTAAACTGGAAAGGGATCTGCCCTGTCCCCGACCCACTAGGTGGGACACAGGGACTGCGGGGATTGTTCTCCGTTCCCCCAATGCTGGCCAGTGATAAGGTTAGCTGAGTGGATGGCAGGTTTGAGCCACTAGCAAGAGTAGCCAAACTGAGGGCTACTGTGAATCTCTGAGGCAAGCAAATCTGCCAATAAGCGCAGGACCCACCGAGGCAGAGGAGGAACCTTGTCACAATAGGAAAAAAGGATCCCTGAGCTCTCTGACTTCCTTCCAGGAAGAGACACATTTTGCTCCTTATTATTTCTAAAGAGCTTTAAGACCATCCAAGAAAAGGAGTTTTATAATTGCAAATTATTTTCATCTTAAAAATACATATTATTGATTGTAGAATAGTGCACAACCATTAATTCTCAAGATATGTTCCAAAAAGATAGGTAAAGACAGATCGTTAGCTGGTGTAAATCAGCATCATACCAGTTTATGTCAGGCAAGTATCTGGCCTGGAGATTCAGCCAAACATGTTATTTCTAACTTGTGATAGTGGTAGTCACTTATTTCTCACAGTGCTTATAACAAGCATATACTTTATGATGATTTGATATCTCCAAAAGCATTAACACTCTGGAGAATGTGACTCAAACTACAAATGCTTTATGTGCATGTTCACATCTAATGTTTTTATTTTAGCTCATTCCTATCAAAACATAACATTAGCAAGAATGTCTGGTAATGGTGATTTCCCAGCACTGTTCAGGTTATGGGACACATTCTCCCATTGTGAGGCTGAAGATTGTTTCTGCCTAAGAATAACAAGTGTATTCTCCATAAATTTTTAAAGATGGGGCTGTATATTCTTACTAAATTACAATAATAAAAAACCTTGATTGCATCTTCCTGGAATATCAAATATAGGGTATTGTCTGCCAAGCCTTCATCATTTTTATAATTCTGCTACTGTTCATTATATTCTGCTATAAATATCTCAGTGGTCCCCTTAGTTTCTGTTCAAGTATTTTAAGTTTATATTCCAGTTCCAATAATTAATAGTCTAAAGGGGTTGTTTCCCGTGTATTTATGATAGCCCATAGTAACTGAGTGGTCATTTATAAGCGTTCAGAAGTTTTTCACAGGGGAGAAATCATTCAATTTCACTCTCTCTCTTCTGCTTGACTTGAACTAGTTAATTTTCATTTAGTTTCTCTCAGAAGCCTTGTTTAAAGATTCCAGCAGTTAGATATTTTCTCTGCTTTCTGTGGCTACATATTTGTTTGACAGTCCCTTTATAGTTTAATTAACTCTTTAATCCTGTGGCTGCTGCTTCTGTTGTCAGCTCGTATCTGGAGCAATGTTTAAATAGCTATGAGTGATCTGCTAAAGTCCGTATTCACATGCATAAGTAAGTTTTGTTAAGCTGGTCTGTGTGCTGGTGATGCATTGGGTGTTTACACTTTGGCTTCATATATGGTACTCCATTTTATTTAGGGCCGTATTGTGATACTGCTGCTCAAGGAAATAAGACCCTGGCCCTCTCCTAGGCAACCACATGAGTGCCTCCCACATACTGGATTCAGACTGTGGGGGAGAACGGGAGCTACACATCTGGTACTCCTTCACAGGAAGTGGGCAGGGAGGCACTGGAAAACGGTGTGTGTGTTGGGGGGGCTTGGCTTCACCCCCGAACCCCACCCCAAATGCCCCAGCTAGAAGATCTGACTGGTGTGAGGTGAGTCGTAAGCTGCACCTGTAAAGGCCTGCGGGAAGTTACTTCCCATCCACACCCTAGAGCAGTGAAGCTCTTTGACTTCCCAGAGTGCTGCAATGGCAAGCAGGAGTGGTCCTTGAAGTGCATATGAGCTCAGGCAGCCTGGCAGTAATTTCACTGGTTTAGCTTTCATCCATTTGCTGAAAGTTGCAAAAACCTGGGCAAATACTGATTTTTTTAATCCCCCCCCCACACACACACCCCAAAAATACCAAACACCCACTGTGGACAGGGCATGAAACGAAAGACATTCTAAGCTTACGGGCACTCTTGCAAGCATTGTATGCTGGGACCTATGGCCTCCATGGGCTGCACCTGCAAAATAAAGCCTCTAACAACTCCTCCATTTGATGCAAATTAAGTATTAGCTCAAGGTCTCTTGGCAAATTGCCACAGTGGCCCTCAGCTAGGCAAAGTTTGGGTGCCCCTGCATTTGTTCCAATTAAAAAGTAACATTGGGTCAGATCATTAACTTCTTATAGATATGTGGGCACAAAACTTGCAAGGACAGAGCCCTTCATGTTTTATTTTCTTATCCCCCATATTTTTCCTACACATGTGTAAGAAAGATTTTCTTGGAGTTCTATTTTGGGGGATTATGGAGACACTCACACACAGGCATAGGCATTAATTCTGCCAATGGACTGAAAGCCTCCTGTCCAGGTGAACAATCCTATAGAACACTTGGCAGTAACAGCAACTACCTCAAGGTTATGCCCTAGCTCTTTTTTTTTTCCTTTATGTCATCTGCAACAACTGTGGACTCTGACATTTAGTTAATTAAATTTGCCCACAATATCCTACTTAGTTGTGCAATTCCTCTTGAGGATGTAATTTTTGAAGGTAGTAGGCAAGAAGAATGGTTAACCTTGATGAGTCGGTTTCCCACAGTAGCAGGAGGAAAAAACTCAGGAACTTTCATCTATTGTATAAATAATAAACTGCAAGACAGTGCATGGACATGGAATATTTAAAGAATAGCATTACATCTCAGAAGCCTGATAGCAGAATGAAATTAAATGAAATTATCACACAATTGCAACTGCTGCTGCACATCCTTCATGAGGCTCTTTCTATTTCCATTTCATTTTAATAGTGATGTTTTCAGATTAATTGATATTTAGATGATTATTTCTAAATCTGTTCTAAATTATTTCTGGTGATTTCCATGATGTTTTATAATAAGCTGAATATTTGCGGCAGCTTTCATAAGCTTTTATTCCAATACAGTACACTTCTAAGTTAATTTTTTAGAGGAAATGTGATGCAGAATTGGATCCAAATGGATTAATCTGTATGTGTATGAAACTGCCATCCTTACTCATGTTAAGTAGTACCCAGCTTCTTGAGTAGTCCCACTGATTTTAATGCAATTACTTGTGAAGGAAAGTGCTACTCACTTAAAGTAAGAGTGGCAGAATCAGTTGCCATGAAGTGAGATATTTCCTTTTTATATATTCATATCTTTTAACGTCAGAAGGGACCATTCTGATCATTTTGTCCTGTGGCTGCCAAATTTTTAGAAATACTGCAGATCCTTTATTTTAAAACTTTGTAGCTCACCATGACCAAATACCATTTTTTTTAACTGATTCAGAACACTAGGTTCAAGAGGGACACTGAAATTCAGATGGTTTTGTGACTTTAACTACATAATCTAATCTGATTTAGTCCAGGTTTTTAAAACTATAATTTGAAATTATGGATTTTTTTAAGAAACATTTTTGGCGCATTCAGACCTAGCCTAAGATTTTAGTGAGAAGAATGGCCAGTTTTGATCTGCATAGTTGCATAATGTTTGTCTGAGTCTCTGAACATCACCTGAATTCACTGTGAAACAGAAGCTGAATGTGGTCAAAGCCCATCTCTTTACATAGCATCGTAAAACAATGTATGAAATCATTTCCCAAGTTTAAACCATTTCTGTGCTTAGTTTTCACAGAAATCATTGCTGAAAGCCCAGACTCACAGAGATAAATGGAAGCCGCACTTTCATAGCTTTATCACTGAGTCCTTCATACTCACCTTTAACAGAAATCCAGAATTTCTGGTTCGTTAGACTTTAAAATTTAGTTTTCAGCATGTGATCACTTAACAATTCGAAGAGATTTTCTTCAGATGAGATCCTTATGTTGGAATGGTGTCACCTGTTACCTAGAACACATTTAGAACCTCTCAGTAACTGGAGATTCATAGAATCATAGGGTTTAAAGGGACTGCCAGGGTCTTCTAGTCTAACTCCCTGTCAAGATGTAAGATCTGTTGTGTCTTCTTCAATTCCCGTAAAATATTCAGCAAAATGGGAATACTCTCCAGACAAATGAATTAATATTTGGTCTTTAATAGCACTTTTACTCTGTAGTTTTAAAAAGTCTGACACCGGAAACATGTCAGTTATTCTCTTTTCAATGTGGCATCTCTAGAAACAAAGCTTGTGCATGAATCCCCCAATTTTCTCTTTCATATCTAGTATATTTGTATTCCTGCCTTAAAGAGTTAGGTTCATTGCATTAAAAATGCCAACTACGTCCACCAGGTAAGCTAACATAGTCAAGAAGTCCACTTTACATATGTAATCTGCAAGGTCTGTTTTCAGGAAAATTCTGATTTCTTCATGCAATTCCGAGATGAGTTGTAACACTTACCCATGTGAACACCACCTAACTTCACAATGAAATAGAACCTGAGTACAGTCAGAGCCCATCTCTTTGCACAGCATGCTAAAACAATGTGTGTTATATAATTAACAACTTTACTAATGTTGAGGGCCTCGTGTATTTCAGGTTTCAACTTTTTGATGCTAAAGATTGGTGATGAATCCTGCATTGTGCCCCATTTGCTGCTGGTGCCACTTTCTTTACTTGTTCTTTCCAGTCATGGCTACTGCTCCATCAGTGCACAGCCCCGCACACATAGCTCAGTTAAGATCTTCATCCACTATAAGTTTGCTGGGGATCTTCAATATTTCTTCACCACTTGTTCAGGCTGGAATTTCTTTGCAAAATAAAAGTTCTTCTGTGACCATACCTCCTTTAACAAATCTCACAGTATACGAAAGCTGAGCTATGTCTGTGGGTTCATCAAGCTGCAGTGCAGAATACTGACTCTTCTTAACTCGTTCTATCAGCTGGTCCTAGACATTTTCTGCAAGGTCCTCAGTGCATAGATAGACAGTATTATTTGACATAGGAATGGTTTTCAGGGACAAGATTGTTTGTTCTCCAATCATAACTCTACACATGTCTATTACTATGGAAGAGAAGGGTCTCTCCAACGGGTGTGCTCGTTGGCATTTTTCAATTCTCATGACCACAACATAAGATGCTACTAAGGCTTTTTAAGGAACAAGACCAGTGGTTCCCAAACTTGTTCCGCCGCTTGTGCAGGGAAAGCCCCTGGCGGGCCGAGCCAGTTTTTTTACCTGCCGCGTCCACAGGTTTAGCCGATCGCAGCTCCCAGTGGCCACGGTTCACCGTCCCAGGCCAATGGGAGCTCCTGGAAGCGGCGGCCAGTACGTCCCTTGGCCCGCACCGCTTCCAGCAGCTCCCATTGGCCTGGAGCAGCGAACTGTGGCCACTGGGAGCTGCGACTGGCCGAACCTGTGGATGCGGCAGGTAAACAAACCTGCCCGGCCCGCCAGGGGCTTTCCCCGCACAAGCGGCAGAAGAACTTTGGGAACCACTGCTTTAGACAGTTTAAGGAACAGTTGCTTCTTTTTGCTTCTTTAATTCTTGTTTCTGAAGGGAAAAATAACCGCTCTTGCTTATGACCTCCGGGTGTTTAGTTTCTAAATGTCTGTCTTGTTTCCCTGGCCTCATACTTTCATTTACTAACACTTGAAAACAAATGACACATTGTGGTTGTGGACTTTCTGCAGAAATACTGAGACATGAAAATCCAAACATAATGCAACTCTCATTATATTGTCTACTTTTCTTCCTTTGCTGTTTAACTTTATTAAAATCATCGTAGTCTTCAGCTGAATGTGTGCTATAGGCTCGGTACTTGGCAAAAATCATTACCTTATAAAGATGAGACTCACCTTTCTCTCCATCAGCCGCCTTCCTCTATTGGCTAGTGCTGCTGCTGTCACTGGGAGCCTTTCTTTGCTCTTCACTTCAGCAGGGGGCTTTCAGCTAAAGACTTCCGGTTGAATGCTTCCCCTAGCAGGAAGTCTCTCTTCTGCAGCCTGCAGGAATGGGGGTGGGAGGGGAAAGGAGCCACAGAGAGACTCCCAGGCCTGGCAGCAGCAGGACAAGGTGCAGATGAATAGACAAGACACAGATGATATTTAAGCCTAGTTTAACAGTGTCTTAATTTGGAAAAAAACAAAACAAGAATGGCCATATTGATTTATTTTATTTTTTTTCCAAATCACTCATAGTTCCTCCATGAATCCTTCATAGCTCCCAAAGGAAGCCATGGCTCGCAGTTTGGGAAACACTGAATTCTAATCTGACCTCCTGCATGGCACAGGCCAGAGAATTTCACCCAGCCATTCCTGTATTCTAGCCTAATAACTTGTGATTTGATCTAAAGATAAATGGCATCTCACTTGTTAGAATTAACATACAACAAGGGAAAAATAACCCCTCCTTTGAAAACCCTACTCCCAGTAGCCACGAACCAGTATGCACTGAGGTGTAAAAATTGCACTGGATTTGTTAGCATGGAAAAACTAGGAGGGCTTGAACTAATATCAAGATGAATGAATGAGTTTGGATAAAACAGGAATTGAACTTCAGACTAACTTGAACACAAACTGAACTGAATTAAACGTTTCTGGAAGTTCAAAAATGTTAAATTACCATTTTAAAACTTTTTTTCTTTTGTTGCCTTTACATTTTCAGATGTGGGCTGAGATTGAAAGCCTAATTGTGAAAATTGGGCCTCAATTAATCTCTAATTGTAGGCATAACTCCAATGACATAACAGCATCTTATACCATGGTTGAATTTGGTTTGTGGCATTTCCAGAAAGAGAAATTCCCAACCAGAAATAGAAGTAACTGTAACCCTTGCAAAATTTCCATCCCAAATCTCCAGGCTCAAAAGGTTCTGATAGTTTGGACAAGTCTCCATACTTATACGTGCTTATTCAATGAGAACCTCTGAATCTTTCCTTAGTTCACCCATCGCTTATATATGTGAACATCTTCTAACTTAAAAACTCACACAGAACTTTTGTTTCCATTAAATGAAATAATAATAAAAACTCCATAAATGGAGCTAAGTGTTCATAGTATCATAATGATGTTATGAATCCATTTCAGGAATCAGAAATGCCACATAAGTGAAACCTCTAGAATTTCCATCACTGAAAAGTTCTTGCATGAGAATTGTGAGTTAAAGTACTGCACCAGTGTTTAGTGTAGTGAACTTCTGCTTGTGTCTTATACATACTTCCCTTCCAGAGCAGCAGTTTGATATATAATGCTACACAGGAAAAGACTCAAGAGGTATCACACCATAGGCAGTGACTTACTGCAATGCATATATACATGCATAATGCATAGAAAGTGAAATAAGGGCCAAATCTACCCCTGACTTAGCACCTCATTTAAAGGCGTTAGGCAGCGGTTGTAAATCAGGGTAGGACTTGGCCTTAAGAGTGCAGCAGTAAAATTGGATGGACATTATAAAAAGTATGTCAACTTGTGTCATTAATTTAAAGGAAACATATGAACTTTCTTTTAATCAGTGGGTGCCTGCTGAAGATATGCAGGCCAGCAGTCACTCTAAGTCTGAAGTTAGTCAGATAAATTTCTAACACTAAATAAAGCTTGAAGTGTGTGTGGGGGGGTGTGATATAATTTGCATTCACACATTAATGCATTAATTTAAAAATGCAATTTAGATGCGAATTGATGCTAATTCAGCCCAGCACTGTTACTGTTATGTTGCACTGTTTTTGCAAACAGTGTAACCTTTGTAGTGATAAGATATCAAGGAATACAGTGCATTTGAAAGTGGGGAGCAATTCAGTGTATAATGCCATGTATATGGCACTTCTCATATTATTATAGCTACTTCTTAATTAGAGCTGGGTGAATATAGCAAAGAAAGTGAATTGTGATTATTCTTCAAAAGGGTATTCACACCCCTTTTTATTCATTAAGGCTTTGTCTACACTTGGAGCTGGGGATGTGATTCCTAGCTCGCATAGGCACACTCATGCTAGCGCTCATCAAGCTAGCATGCTAACAATAGTAATGTACCTAGGGTAGCACATGCAGTGGCTAACCCATGCCACCACTCGCCACTGCAAGTACAAACCTGCCCACATCCTGTAGATACATACTTGGGACAACTTGCCCATGCCACTGACTGCTGCTGCCCATGCTACCATGGCTACACTACCATTTTTAGCATGCCAGCTTGATGAGAGCTAGCACACACATGTCTATACGAGTTAGGAATCACACCCCCAACTCCAAATGTAGTCATAGCCTTAGTGTGAAAATTACCCCTATGCATCACAAGTCCCATTTTGAGGGCTTATAGGGAACTTAAGTGGTGCATAGGTCTTTGGCTGGCCCTCTGCACACATTTGAATTTCACCTTTATTCTCATGTTTCAGGTGAGTAAGTTTTTATTTATATGGTGAGACTAATAAATAGCAAATACTTACACTGATGAGTTCCCAAACCTGCTATAGAATAAAGTTTTCTTGTATAAACTATTTCTCAAACAGTTGTGAGTGATAAACCCATAAAATTACATCACAATCTGTTCATGGATTAAAAAAATAAATAAATTCATCTGATAAATTGTACCCAGTGAACAATGCGGTCAGCTTTATTGTTAACGTAACAGGTTAAATATAAAGACAAAAGGAGCAGTATTTTTATTAAGCGGTCTGAGTGTAGAGTTGGCTCATGATCTGTGTTAATAGCATCTCCATAAAAATGCTCAGTCAAATTCCGGGCTTTGTGCCAAATGTTCCTCTCAGTTTCACCCCTGCAACACTATGTGTGTGGTGTAACTGAAAGCAGAATTTTGCCCTCTTTGGTGAAGCATTATAAAGAATTAGAAGAAATGTAGGGCCCGATTTTTCCATTGCTTGCACCTTGTGTAGTCATCGATACCTCAGCAAAGTATGTGAGGACATTATCAAATCAACTGCTATGCCTGGGTCAGTTGAGAGAGAGATAAAGCTGCATGTTGGCAGTATATTGCAATTTATGTCTTCCCATAAAGGGCCTGATTCAAAGCCCATTGAAGTCAATTGACTCCTAATGGTTCCCGTGGCTTTGGATCAGGCACTGACCTCTCTAAATATGGAGCAAGAGGAGTGACAAGGTAGATTTCTGATGAACCCCATGTGGGAATCCCTGACGGAGCTGATAAACACTACGTCTTTACAGGGGATGCCCGGCCTGCAAGGGGCATTAACTCGAGTTCTATTAAATTCCTGAAGAAAAAGAAGGGCGGGGGAGGAATCATTCCCACTCCCCAGGTCTGTGGCACTTAGAGGTGACATGGACTATGTCCTTACTTTCTCCAATAACTCAGTATGCCTTCTACTGGTGATTCATTGCCCACAGCGGAAAGTTGTGGTTTCTGCAACTTCTTTCCGATGACATGGTGATGTTGTATATCCAATATTCCAAAAAATACTGTTGCCTTATTGAATGGCTGCATGATTAAAATAATTTTAGGGCATATTGCAGAGTTTATCCCCCACTCCTTTTGCCCCCCTCAAGTATTTGTGGGAGATGATATGGTAGGAGAATTTTTCAAAGGGACAGGAGTGGCAGTTTTAAATTGCCTAGCTTACTGGAAGTGTTTTTCCTTCAATTGTGTTGCTGCGCCATATTTTTAAGTTACCTCAAGGGCGCCTAAATGTTATGGATGAAAGGAATTAGGAGAGGTTCTATCTATCATTAGTACGGCCTGCGGGCATGTCAGCAGCACTATGAGGTCTGAGGCATGGAAGAGAGATGATAGACCTAAATGAATTAGAATGGACAAATACAGTAGTGCCAAAATTGTCACATGTGCCTCCATTTAGGCCCAGAAATCTGTATTTAAGTAGCTGTGTAAAAGTTGCCTCATTTCTATCAACCTGTAAGAGCTTAGCACCTCTAAATATTGGCCACATTTATTTAGGTGTCAAAATAAGGATTTAGGCAACCAAATGTGAACATTTTGGTAGCTTGTCTTCACCCACCAAAAGAAGCAGAACTTGAAGCAACTTCACAAGTGGCACCCAGGCTTAAAAACAACTTGACCACACTCAAAATGACCTGAGGACTCCAGATACTGCTTGAGATTGCCTGTTCACAACAATGGGAGATTTCAAATAAGGTGATAGAGGTACCGATTATCGGCATTGAGAGAGGGGTTTTTGAGCAAGGTTTTAACAACTGATTCTTTAAAAGATGACTGCAGATCAGTTGTATAGGCCCGCCTTTGTTTAACAAAACCAGCACAGTTATGTTGTGCCTGCTAGCTCTCTTGAGCGCAGATTGTTGCATTTAATCGATTCCTGCAACTTTCCTTCTTTAACAGTTGCTGGAGCATTCCCAGTGGTTTAGCGGAGTCATCTTTTGTGAAAGTTAGTAGGAAAATGTTTTCTGAAATTCAGATAAAATTATGTGCCTTGCTTCATCTGTGCCTACCAGTTTAGTGATATACACTTAAAGAACTCGAGAAAATGTGTCACACAGCAGTAGTGAAATGGATCTCTGTGTCACAGCTCCCACAGAGAGGAGCTCCACAGTAGTCATTAGCAGTACAGAAAACATCAAAGATAACAACTGAGACCTGAACCACTTGCTGAAAAAGGGAATCAAAGCCCAATGGCTCTACCACTGCTGGCTATTTCAACACAAAGCAGGCAGTTTTAAAAAACAGTCAGTAAGCATTAATATAGTATGATAAGTGGCAGTGAACCATCTGGGTATTAAAGGCACTTCCTGCCTTATGAGTAGGACTGTGGGTTTCTTGTGAATGTAGGAGATTTTCATTTTTCATAAAAGGTCATGATTTTTGTCACCTGCAGTTATGCTGTTACTAGTGGCTATTCTGGACACCGTGAGGGCAATGCAAACAGATCTAAAATTGCTCAGTCCACTCCAAGGAGATGTGAATTGGGACCATAACCTCAGAGCACAGTGAAGTCGGCTAGTGTGAAACTAGACCACATCTCCTGTCCTCTATCCCATATGCAGATAATCTTTCTTTCATGATCATGCCTGAAAGATGAGCACATCCTATTGCATCTGTGTTTCTAACAGCATCCTAACAACCCTGAATAGGCCTTTAAGAGAAAGTTGCAGCTGGTGTAAATTGGCATGCCTTCAGTGAAGCCAACAGAGCTGCACCAATTTAGGGAATCTGTTCCTTTGCTGCATCCCAATTCCTCCACTGCTACCTCTGGATCTTTGTGAGGATATGTGATTAAAACTGTAGCAGGAGGCAGGTAAGAGGGCTGGGGAAGGGTCTCTCTGCAGTGAAGGAGAGAGAGAGAGAGGTTTTAGGCATAATTCCATTTACCTTATTCTAATTAAGGTCCTTGTTCAGTGTTAGAAACAAGTGATTCTTTTTGTGTTGTTTTTTTTTAAAACTCTTGTTATGTGACATTTTTGCCATGCCAATTTTAAAATCATTTTAACTTCCCAAGCATCAGTTTGAATACGATCATGTAGCTAATAATATTCCATGTTCCACGCTGGAAAATTATCCTTATTCACTCGGCCTATTGCTAATATATAACTCTTTGCTGATTTAGGGCTTGTGTACACAAATATTTAATTAGTGGCAAGCTGGGGTGTGAATCTCACCCACACTAGCCCACTGAGGCCTAACTGTTCATGTGCTCCTTGCCGCTGGGCATTGATAGTCTCTTAATGCGCTTTGATCTAGTCCTGTTTCAAAGCTGACCAGATCAAGCCACACTAACAAATGTCAGCAGGGTGCACATGACCAGTTAGACCACGGCAGGTTAGCACAGGGTAGATTCACACTCCAGCTTCCTGGGGGCTAATTGTTCATGTAGACAAACCCTTAGTTACAAAGGCTTGCGCTTAGCAGAAAGAGGCAAGTGCCGTGTTAGAGAGTAGGTGGACTGTAAGAATAGAAAGATAGAATTTGAAGATGGTATACATGTAAAGAAGTATCCTTAGAGTAGAGAGTCAATTGTCTAGAATAGGCCTGATGAGACATCAGCACCCTCAGGAATAATTGACAAGAGCAAAGGGCTCTTTGCGCTCCAGAGAGAGCTGTGATACACAGCTGTTCAAGCTATTTTTATCTTTATTTGTACTATGGTAGCATCTAGAGCCACAACAAACATCAGGGCCCTATTGTGTTAGGTGCTGTAAAACCGATGATATAGTATGAGAGAATCCTTGCCGGAAGAGTTTACACTTCAAATAGAGACAGGAAGTATTATTATCCCCATTGGAAACTGAGGCATAGAGGGATTAAGTGATTTGGAAGGGCTGCACAATAATTCTGTGGTTAAACCAGGAACTGAGTCCAGATCTCTTAAATCCCAGTCAAATACCTTCATCACAAGACTGTACGTCCCCTGACACCCATGTGCTTTGGTGGAGTTTTAAAAAATAAATAAAAAAAATCACTACATACAAAGAATTCTTTTAGAGGTAACTTTTCGTGAGCCTGATTTTTTTAGCAAAATATAAAGTAAAATATTAAAATGGTACAATGAATGAATGATCCCCAAAATATATTTTTCTCCTCCCTGAAAGCCAAAGCTAACAGCAGATGATAAGAATCCAATGTGTGTCTTATTGTTAGCTGTCTCAGTAAAAGCCATTCCATTTGCCCTCCAATCATTTATTTAATCAGTTTTGAGAAAATTGCACATGTTACACTGGCTTGTTAATTATGTCACATATAACACAATAGGCCAAATTTTTGAAAGAGATAACAGGTAGATAATTTTTCCCTCTGGATTTTACTGAATAAATGTAATGCCTAATAATTACTTGTGTATATAAAGGGGTTATGCCCCGCCCCCTTGGGCCATACTCTCATCTCAGTTGCTCACTGGTGCAAAAGAGATCCGAGTATGTCCCTTCTCTCTTTTGCCCTGTATTTTATTATTTTCAGAGAACCTGATTCTGCCATTCTTATAAGAATACAATTCCATGATTTGTCCTAAGAAGACTAGAAGTCAGCCAGACCACAGGTGCAAAGAACTCTGTAAACAGTGAGTCTGCAAACCAGTTACCTCTTTGTGCCTATCTTAATTGGCCAAAGGTTCATCCAATTATCACTTAGATATTATTCATGCTGTCTGTGTGGGCCTGATTCTTCCATACTTAGTCACAAAAGGACTAGAAATGGTAGGGAATTTTTTGATGAAACTTTTTTTCATCAGAAAATACTATTTCATCAAATCTGAAACTTTTTGCAGGGATGTATAGTTTTGATGAACAGCTCATCAGGAAAGGTGTCTCAGGTCCAGGATGGAATTTCTGATCAAAATGAGAGAGAGAGAGAGACAGACATAGACACACTGACCAGGGACTTGAAGATGGGTTTCACACATCCTGGCTGACTGCCTTAACCACAAGGCTATTGGCTATTCTGGGGGGGGCTCCCATTTTGGTTCTTTGCAAACAATTTTGAAAGGTTAGAATTTCATTCTGTTGCTGTGAATTGGACCATTTTTGAAATCTCGGAAAGTTTCACAAGACTGGAAAACTGTTTCCCGCCTAGCTCTAAATGGGACTGATCTAAAACCCATTGAGGTCAATGGAAAGGCTCCCACTGACTACAGTGGGCTTTGGTTTGGGCCCAATATTGTTGTCTTTATAAATGGTCTTACACTTCTAAAATTTATTTTTCTTTATCTTAAAATAACTGAACACTATTCTGTTGCCACGTTGCACCTTTCCTGCTGAGAAAGATAATGACATTTTGCATCATGTACTGACCACAGTCCACATGAATAACTCTTGTTGACATCAGTGAGAGTTGCATACACACATCTGGACTGCTCACCCTGCTCTGCTACCCAGCTGAGTGGAACAGTTCAAGTGAAATTAACAAAATGTGAAGTGCTATCAAGTTTGTTAATTTCACTCTGCCTTTTCTGCTCCACCCGCACCAACCCCGCTGCTTGCTCTGCCCATTAGCTTGGATGCAGGGAAAGTACACAGAGAAATTAAAGTCTGTTAGTTTCACTTGAAACTGCACCACTAATATGGAGAGAGAGATATGGTAAGACAGCAGGGGCCTGAGAGAAGCAGGGTTGTGAATGTAAATAAGAGGGGACAAGGGATTAGGAAGGAGGAGGAGGAACAAACAAGTCTGGAAAGAGAGTAAAGTAGGGAATGAGCTGGGGGGCAAAGAAATCAGCTACAGTATTAAGTGCTGAGGGAATCGGCCAGAGAAGAGGAGAGTAATCAAGGGGGGAAAAAGAGACAGAGGAGAAAGAAATAAGATAGAAACAAGCTGAAAAGGGCAAGAGCTAAAAGATAGAGCTACTGCAATAATAATAATTCATTTTAAAGGAGAGGACCAAAAACAGAGGGAAAATACACAATTAAAAGGAAGAGACAAAATAAATGTCTGTGATGAATGCTTTTGGGAAGAGGTAGTGCATAATGTAAGAGCCAGTGTGCATGGGAAAAAGGGAATGGGCGGTGGGAGGGAGGGAAAGAGTAATGAATGGTCAGATGGCTTAAATTAAAAAGAGAACAAACACAGCATAAGACTAGTTTTATTTAAATAGTGTTTAAATTTATTTATTTACATGATCTTTGACACTGGGTGAAATATATGTAACTAATTTAAAAGAAAATATATAAATAACATTAAATAAATAGTAAATGACAAAAATACTGCTGCAACATTCATTAAAAAATAATAAGCTTAAAGGATAAATAGGGAAAGTTAAGATCGTGGGCAGAACCTGAGCAAGATGCCTTTCTTTCCACTCAACCCCTGTGGGGGGTACTTAGAAAGAAGCAAAAAATAAAGGCTTAGGAGTTTTTAATTTGTGTGTGTGTGTGTGTGTGTGTGTGTGTGCCTGTTAGTCTGGCATTTATTGGCATTTCTGGAGGGATCTATTTCTTGTTTTGTTTTTCATTGTGCCTGGAATAGACTTGAAGCAATTTTTAATTTTAAAGCTAGATTCTTCTGTCCTCCAATACTTACCAAGGGTTAAAAGACGCACTTTGAAGTGGCCAAGATAACAAACCATGAAAAATAAGAGTAAATATTCTGCATCTCAGGATTTATTACACAATTACACAGCTTGAGGCATTAGGAAAAACATTGTGAATAGCAGCGATTGTGCATGCTGGTGAGCAGATCTCAAAAAGCCTACCTATTTGATATACCCTGTGTTTGTACAGCATAATACATGAACTACAGAGTTAATGAGTTCTGAACATTATAAGTATGTGCTAAACTATGGGCCACCTTGGTTCCCATTAGCTAGAAAATACCTTTACAAGGGTGGGGGAGTGGAAGAGAGCTTGTTTGTTGCTAGTAGTCCCTAAGGAAGAGGAGCTGGGGAGCTCTCCATAACTGTAGCGTGGAGAATGGCACCATTCTCTCAGGCTTGCCTGCACTAAGGAAAAGGCATGTTCTTATCACAAGTTAACTAACTCAAGATACAATCCTAATGAAGACAAAACGCCCCCACAGTTTTTAACTCAGCCTGGTACCTCATGTGAAAACTACAAGTTGCCTTGTCTCTATTAGATCACCTTGTATTAGATAGATCACCTCTATCACCTTGTATTAACTGACTATATTAATTTAAGAACAAACCTGTTTTTCCTAGTGAAGATGAGGCCTAAGGGACTTCATCACCAACTTTTTTCCTGTATTGGTCATGACGGAACATTGGTGTGCAGTGTATAATGTCATGCCCAGGACATCGGGGGTCACCTTAAATTAAAACACGATATTCCATAGGTGAGTCACATAACTATGAGCTTTGTTAATCATGTCTTCCTTGCATATCTATCCACATAGCTCAAACAATAAACTCCTTAAGGATGGCCTGAACATATACTGCATTGTGTGTAACATCTGGGATGGATTTGCCAGGGTCACCTCCTTCACTGGTTGGACTCAGGATACTACACTTCACAAAGGGGGAAAAAAAATAAATAAACAAACACATGGAGGGAGATGTCACCTGTGTAGTAGGTTTGCTTTTCAGTGTCTCACTTCCAGGTACTTGTTGGTAGATACAAAAATACAAAGGCATAAACCAATCATAGCCATACTGACAACTCCCAGTGGCCCAAAACAATTACTGCTTATCTCTGCGTATGGCAATGCTACAATGGAAGTGTGTGTGTGCTTGTGACAGGTCAGAGGCTGAGGCTGGTCACTCCCATAGCAGAATATGCCTTACATTGATTCTAACTAAACACTATCAACATTTATGCAGTGGTTTTTAACAACTTAGAATTTTTAGCATTCACCTGGATTGAATAAATGTCACCTAATTCAATCAAAAATACAGTATGTGCTTAGAAATACATGCAAAGTTGCAAAAGCTGTGAAACCATTTTATGGGAGCAGGAAAGGGAGGGGTGAACACTTTGGGGTGTATTGGTTTTTACTTTGGCCCCCAGAAGAGATCTGAAGAACTACTGTACACGGGAGCAAAAATATATCTCGAAGAATTATACTCTTGTGAGAAAATAAATTTAAAAATCATTTAATATTCCCCAGTCTTGATCCCTTCCCCAAATCATGTATGAGAAAACTTAGTTGTGAGTGTCGCTGTTCAAGTGTTCTTCTTGACTTCTCTTTCCTTTTGAAAGTGTATCCTCTTTCCTCAGAATGACAGTCAAGCCTGACTTGAAGAAGAGCTCTGTGGAGCTCGAAAGCTTGTATCTTTAACCAACAAAAGCTGTCCCGTAAGAGAGATTACCTCAGCCACCTTGTTTCTCCCATATTGTGGGACTGACATGGCTAGAACTACACTGTCTACTGGCTCTCCACCTTGTGGCTGTCTAGTGGAGACATTGTGGCTTTTCTCCCTGAGATCATCTGTCATTTTCTCCCTGCTAGCAGGATCTGGCCTCATATTCTGAAAATAAATTGCACCAAGCATTTTGGCTCACACTGATTTTAATCTCAGCCTCAATGGATTAGATTAAAATGAAACAGATTTGTGTATCGCAAGAAGGGGACAATGGTTCTCTCTTCTCCTTTTAAAAGGATTGGTTACTGTGCCCTTATAAAGAGACTAACCAATTTATTTGAGCATAAGCTTTCGTGAGCTACAGCTCACTTCATCGGATGCATACAGTATGCATCCGATGAAGTGAGCTGTAGCTCATGAAAGCTTATGCTCAAATAAATTGGTTAGTCTCCAAGGTGCCACAAGTACTCCTTTTCTTTTTGCTAATACAGACTAACACAGCTGTTACTCTGAAACCTGTGCCCTTATAAACCAGCAGTCATTTTAACCTATTAGGCTCCCCACTCTGAATGAGAACACAACTTGTTTTCGAATATCTTCCTTCTCCCCCTGCAAACAAGGTAATTAATAAAAATGAGGCATGTTCCCACCTGAGCTGTGGGATGAGTGTGACGTGTAATCCCTGCAGAGCTTTCAAGTCACCTGTGACACATCTTCATGTGAAATTCACACCATCTTTCTCCAGTCTGAGATGGTAAGGATTAGTGTGAAACTGAAACATCAAATTAACATATCATCCTCAACAGTGGGAGAGCTAATATATGTGTATTCTCTAGAACAGTGGCTCTCAACCTTTCCAGACTACTGTAACCCTTTCAGGAGTCTGATTTGTCTTGCGTACCCCCAAATTTCACCTCACTTAAAAACTACTTGCTTACAAAATCAGACATAAAAATACAAAACTGACACTGCACGCTATTACTGAACAATTGCTTACATTCTCATGTTTACCATAGAATTATAAAATAAGTCAATTGGAATATAAATACTGTACTTACATTTCAGCGTATAGTATATAGAGTAGTATAGACAAGTCATTGTCTGTATGACATTATAGTTTGTACTGACTGTATTAGTGCTTTTCATGTAGCCTGTTGTAAAACTAGGCAAATATCTAGATGAGTTTTTGTACCCCCCCGAAGACGTCTGCATACCCGCAGGGATACATACCCCTGGTTGAGAACCACTGCTCTAGCATAAAGATCCTGATAATCACAAAGGGCTAGCCAAGTGTTTCTTAACTGGCACCAGTCCCTGAAAGCTCCCTGACACAGTTTAGGAAGGCAGCAAGTTGGTCCCTGGTATTAAGAAGGTTGATAAATGCAGGGCTAGACCATGCCTGTAAGTACAGCCCAGAGTAAAGAGCAGCACAGAGTCTAAGCTCCCCCGATCAGGGCTGGCTCCAGCTTTTTTGCCGCCCCAAGCAGCGAAGGGAAAAAAAAAAAAGAAAAACCCAACTGCGCTGCCGCCGAAGTGCCGGGGAAGAGGAAGAGAGGGAGTGAAGGACCCGCCACCGAATTGCTGCTGAAGACCAGGACATGCCGCCCTTTCTATTGGCCACCCCAGGCACCTGCTTCCTTCGCTGGTGCCTGGAGCCAGCCCTGCCCCCTATACACACCCAGAAGGCACTGAGA
The DNA here is from genome assembly GCF_965152275.1 of Natator depressus. Lineage (NCBI taxonomy): Eukaryota > Metazoa > Chordata > Testudines > Cheloniidae > Natator > Natator depressus. The sequence goes on along the minus strand of NC_134235.1, from coordinate 240,466,075 downwards.
GCAGAGCTACCCTCTACTCTAGCCTTTTATATCTCTACCTCTCTCCTGCTTCACAGTTTGGTGCAAAGGGTGAGGGGGATGTGAGCCTGCCTCCTTCCTACCCCTTGCCTATGGAGTGTCCCTGCCCTTCCCTGAGCTCAAACACTGTAATTCTACATAGCCCTTGCAAAGGCTTTGCAAGGCATAGAAAGCTCCTTGTTCTCTCCCATGCAAGTGCAAGGCAGCATCTGAGCCCATTCCTGCTCCCATGTAAGTCAATGGCAAACTCCCATTCGTTTCAGCAGGAGCAGGCCTTGTAACATTTTGTTACAAGAAGTACAAGTGTGTGGCCCCTGTTTTTTGTACTCACATCATGCATAGCTCTTTTTTGGAGTGGATGTGCAACTTAATTCTGCTGTAATGTGGTGGCACTTTGGATCAGATTTCTAAAGTTTGTTGTATACAGTCAATAGTCTGAAGTGATCTTGATATATCCTGATGGACATTTTGATTTAAGAGGAAGTGAGACAGACTGACAGACGATCTCATTTAGTAAAGGGAAAGGACGGAGATTTAATGAGTAACTCACACTTGAGTTCTGATAAAATTCATCCCTGTGCAGTGAGGCCAACATGAGGCCTCAACCATGTAAGTCCTGTGTAAGTCCAGTTTTGTTTTGGTCTTTCCACATGAGGGTGAATTTTACCCTTTCATGCACATATAATTTAAAATAGTATGAATGAAGCTAGACTACATTATCATCATGCGTAGTTTTGCTTTGCTTTAGATTTTTTGAAACCTATTATGCCTCCCTATTTTTGTCTTTTTTTTTTAAGGTAGCCAATTCTGATTTTCTTCTTCCTCACAAATGGAAATTCTAATTAATATAAAATAGACAGCATTTATCTTGCTGCTGACTCAAATGATGCAGTCTTCTGAAGTCTGAAATATCAAGTCTACCTATGTTATGTGTTGCAACCAGTTTTATGTGTCATTTTTGCAGATAAACAAAAGTCAATTTGCATTATCTGATGTTCAGACCTATGCTCATTGCTTTAACTTAGTAAACGTAAATGAATGTTACACAGCTGGAAGACAATCCAGTTATAGTAAAATAATTATAAACAACAATGCACAAATATGTTTTTATTCTTTGAGTTAAATGAAATGGAAAAGCTACAGACTGTGGGAACATGCTATTCTATGATAGATGGATAGATAGATTATGTAAAGGTACTGGAACTTTGTCTCTCGATTCAAAATGTTTTCATTTAGCCAGCAAAGGCAAGAGTCAGAATGCTATGAGAAGTCTATATAATTAAAACAACATCCCAAATGATAGATAGTGTATATAAAGAGTGCCATATATTGTTCATTAACCTGAGGGTTCAATAAAGTTGTTCTGCATGGCTTTTTGTTAGCAGCTGTTAACACCTATCAGGTCTCCTGACCCCATCTACAGAAGGCTGGAAGAGCTCAATATCCAAATCCATGCTGTTATTGTAAAGTCAAACTTTTCAGAAATACAATGGGCATGACATTTTCCAAGGAAATTTCTGAGGCTTCTATATTTTCCCTGTTGAGAACATATATTTTATCAAGAACGCATTATACACTGTAGTCTGTTTTTTCTCAGGAGATTCTGCAGATGACAATTTCAAGACTGAAGACAGAATTCCGTTCCTTGGCTTGTCTGCATCTTAGCTCCTGTTGTTCTGCAGAAGATTGCTTGCACTCTGCGTCTCACCAATCTGTGTCTCACTAACTCATTACACACTTAAAATGTAGTCAAATACTTAGAGACCTAGAAGAAAGCAGTCCTGGACTTTTATTTTCTACCCAGCCCCCTCCTGGACAATACAAGTTAATTTAAAGTCTGTTGTTTTATTAATAGAAAGTGATATGCACAAATCCTGTTATCTCAAATGGAGTTTCCCAAACACTACAATCCCGACACACACTGATTTAGATAACACAATAAAACAAGTTTATTAATTACAGAAAGATAGATTTTAAGTGGTTACAAGCATTGAGGCATAAAAGTCAGAATTGGTTGCCAGGAAATAAGTGGTAAAAAGCAACTAATACCTAACTTATCAAATTAGAGTGAATTCAAAGCAAAACTGAATTCTCTCACCACATGTTCTAGCAGTCTCACTACCTGAATCTTTCAGTCAGGATCTCTCCCCAGTCCGATGATGCTTCCTTTGTCCCTCAAGTGTTGTCGATACCATGAATAGAGATGAATGGAGACATGATCTGAGGAGTCAGTTCCCAATTCTTTAGTTCTCTTTTTCTTTTAAAATCATCTCCAGCTGAGGTTCAGGAGACAGAAGGTCTGGGGGGATGGAAACCTCCAGCTATTTATATGCCAAAATGTAGATTTCTTGCTCACACACTTTTTTTCTTCTGAAGAATGGCCACTTAACCAGGTGATAGTCCATTTGATTTTGTTGACCCCTGGCTGAGGTGTCAATTTGCCTCTTGTCTTTGAGGAACTGGTTTGTGCCCATTTTTCTAAACTTGGAACATGTCTCTGTAATGTTATACAGTAGAACCTTATAACTTTACATACAATGTCACCACACATATTTTATCAGGACAATAATGATCAACAAATTATGAGTTTTCAAATGATACCTTACAAGATATACTTTGTACAAAATTTATCATAATCTTAGGTGAACATAAAGGTACAGATTTCAGAGTAACAGCCGTGTTAGTCTGTATTCGCAAAAAGAAAAGGAGTACTTGTGGCACCTTAGAGACTAACCAATTTATTTGAGCAGAAGCTTTCGTGAGCTTTTTTGTGAGCATCCGATGAAGTGAGCTGTAGCTCACGAAAGCTTATGCTCAAATAAATTGGTTAGTCTCTAAGGTGCCACAAGTACTCCTTTTCTTTTTATAAAGGTACAGGCTGTCACAATGAGGTAATATCTTTTATTGGACCAACTTCTGTTGGTGAGAGAGACAAGCTTTTGAACTTACACAGAGCTCTCCTCCGGGTCTGGGAAAATGATAGTGACACTGAGTTAGTTTCCCAGACTTGAAGAAGAGCACTGTGAAAGCTTGAAAGCTTCTTTCACCAACAGAACGTGGTCCACTAAAAGATATTATCTCACCCAGCTTGTCTCTTCAGTGTAGGTACGTATTTACACAATGTGAGAACCGACCTCTTGTCTTTACTGTCAGCCTCTGGTTCTTGTATCTCAGAATGAGACAGCTGCTTCTCCTGTGGAAAATCTAGAACATCAATGAGTTAGAAGGGAAACATTGCTCCACCCTAGTCATAAAAGGGGCCAGTACATTCAACACAAACACTAAGCAAAGGAATTCCCAAATAAGAACAAAATGGATCATATTAAGACTCATTCCAGTAGCTGATGTACTGTTTTAATGATCATCATCATCACTTTTCTTACAATTATTTGGATCCAGTAGTGCCTGAGGCTCCAGTCAGAGATAGGGGCACCATTCTGCTTGATGCATAAGAAAAGGCCAGTCCCTGTCCTGAAGAGCTTACTATCTAAGGGTTGGATCCAATGCTCATAGACATCAACAGGAGTCTTTCCATAGACTTCAATGGGTGTTAAAGTAGGCCCTTAGTAAGTCCCATTAAAGCCTTACATTGAAGTCTAAAATGGAGCTGAAGTGATGCATAGGATCTTGTAATGTGTCCTTTGCTGGAGGAGGGGGTGGGGCGCAACATGCAGCCAGGACAGCACAACTTTAAAATTGTTTCCCCACCGGTGAAACTTCTTTCCTCCTATGCTTTGTCTGTTTTGTATATATAGATTGTAAGTTAATTGGGGCAGGGACTGTCTCTTACTGTGTCTAAGTATAGTGCCTAGCATGACAGGGAACTAGACAAAGCTGCTCTTTTATGGTCTCTAGGAGTTATTGTGAGACTAATTACACAATAATTAATAATAACTGTCTCAATAAACTATTGCTTTGAATTGGTCCATCTGCACATTTGTCTTTTACAGACATTAAAAATGTTGTTGGCTGTTCTTCAATAAGTTACTTTGTCCATTTCTAATATTTCCCAGACGTGCTTGCACTGTTTATGCAAGGAGAGGAACTGGTATGAAATCCCCCTGAACAGAACACAAAGGATATCGCAGCAAGTGAATGAGGATCTAATATTTTTTCTTTTGTCCCTGTAGTATCTCCTCTTACTAAGAGGGAATCCTAGAGGTGAAGAAATAGTTATCTATTATAATTGCATGTCATAATTTTGGAGCTGGATCTTATATCCAGTTCCAGAAATGTACAATACATGGACATGACCACCAGTTATGATCCAGGGCAAGCGGTCGTTTTTGGCAGTATGAACAATAAAATGTCCATTTATAATCTATATGGCAAAGTACATCTGGGTGTTGTCCTAAATTATATTTTATACAGATTTTCAGTGATCTCTGAATGCAATTGGACTGCATTCCACAAAATGTGAAGCTAGTCTTCTTCCTCAAGATTAATCTAAAGGTCATGGGACCATTTTCCCCATGTATTTGAATTTAAGTTCTCCTTCTAATCACTCTAAAGCACTGACTCTCTGCCAGCCCTTTTATTTCCCTTATTCTAAAAAGCATATCCTCTAATTCAGTGCGTTCTCACAAAAGATGTGGTTTGAATTGACGGGATGTTGCAAAGCGGCTTAGTTCAGAATATAGACTAGAGAGAAACCTTTTAAGTCAAACGTAGTAATGAGTGTTTCAAATAAAATGAATGTTCCCCTTTGTAATAATTGGATGAGATCTAATAGGTCCTCACCTTTTGCTTTGCCAGTGTGACAGTTCATTTAGACGGAAGGGGACAATCTAAATATTTAATGCTGAATTGCAGAATAAATCATTTAGAAGGACATTATTTCATTTTCCTTTGTGAATTAAATCATGCTCAAACTATGTTTTTGTAGTAAATCTCTGGTTATGCATACAGTTTTTACAACATAAATGAAGTATCATCTTGTTAAGGTGGATGTGTGTGTGGTTGGACATTTCAGCTGGTCTGGGAATTGTTGGGATTAGACTCCCTCACTGTCCTGTGTCCTCCCTGTGTGTACCCCTGATCCATTCCAGTTGTACTCCAGTTCTTTTCCGTACTGCTCCCCTAAACTTTCCTGCTGTTTTTTGGGAAGTTCTTTGCCTGATCTCCTGGCCTTGAAATCTATAAATCTATGTATTAGCCTAGTTGGTGGGAAATGCTAAGACCCCATTTTCATTCTGAACACTTATAAAATGTAAGAGTATTTTGATCCAGGGTTTTGGTTCAGGCTCCTCTGTAATAAAATAAAATAATAAATAATAAATTCACTGTACCATGTCATTACTATGAGACGCTAACAACACTGTAGTTTAAACTTAACAATAGTTTGAAGATTACAAAATGGTACAATATGAGTATGGGATTTGAAAAGCACTGGGTGTTTCCTCACTGTAGAAATCAATAGCTCCAAAGTACTATTTTACAGTACTCTTATTCTTATAAATAAACCCAATAGTTTCAGTGAACAGGCTCTTCCCATAACACAATTATATTTGCTGTTATGGCTTGAGACCCACTGAAAGGGAAATGGATGTTTGTATTCTGTATGCATTGACACAGTTAACTTCAATAGTACACAATCTCTTGAAAGACAAGTGGCTTTCAAACCCTGCTGTGAATCCCGCAGTGACATATCTCAGAAAATTGTTTACTGTTAGTGGGTTCCAAAACATAGAGATTTTCATGGGGACTGACAGATGTTATCATTTTTGGTCACTGCTAAAATAAGTGGACCAATGTCTCCGTAATTAGAGTCAGGGCACATGCTCCCTTAGAAAATGAGATTAATGCCCACCCCATTGAGGGGTATGTGTGGGTGTGTGTAAGAGGTACAACTTGATGCAGCCATTTTTTCTCTTGTACACTATGCTGTCTGTGGCATTGGTGTCTGCAGTACTTACAAATACGGAAATCTTAATTTAGTATATTTAATTTTTTACAAAAAGAAGTAATATCAATACTGCTTCTGTTCAGCTCTCCCTTCCTACTCTTACAGTGCCTGAGCTAAAGTCTTTTGAAATCAGTGACTTCAATGTGCTTTGGATCAGGCCCATATTGCTTTACAGTATGCTACTTGGAATGTGAGGTTAGAAAACCCTGTTAGGCCAGTTTCTTAAAAGGACCTTTATCCAGCAAAACAGGATGTTATCCTTTAACAATCTGGTCCTTTGCAGCATGTGACTTAGCTACTTCCAAAGAAGTTGTAGCAGGAGAATAATACACTGTTTGTTGCAATCCTTGTATAGTATTTGTCACTATAAAACAAAAAGTGGGCCATAGAGGCACAGGGCCAGATCCTGACCCCTGATATATATATTTTCTCTAGTGTGGCAGCAAACCACTCCATTTTATAATTCCTCCAGCATACAGGACTCCCCTGGGCAGCACACAGCCAGCAGAGAGTATATGTATCCAGTGTAGGAGAGAAAATCTATTCCTATGCTGATCCTGCAGAGAAAAGGCACTAGACCAAGGACAATCTGATTTTGAACCAGTCCCATTGAGTTGAGATGCTGGGGCCTCAGAGGCTACTTCAGCCCCTTCTTGACTTCAGTGAGGTTGCAGCAAATAGCAAAGCAGAATTTGGTCTGCTACGTATGTTTCTCTGCACCACACAATATTCTGCAGAGTGCAGATAGTTCAAGAAGTGTAGCTGTTTCCAAAGTTACGCTGGCAAGAATCCCATTGATTTCAAATTGAGGATGGATGTCTGTTTTACAAAGATACAAAAGCAATACCTGTTTGTAATACATATCATTGTCATTCACTGTTTGCAAGGCCATTGCAAATGATATGAGAAGAGAAAGGTAGCCGTAAAAGCAGTGTTTTATTTGAGTTTGTCCAAGAAACAATACAGGGAGTTTGCATGGAAGGCTTCATAATTCATAATTTTTAATTCATGGTATTTGGTACAAAACTTGTTGCCTTTTCATGCACTCTTCTCCCCTACCTCAAATATATTAGTTTTGATTTAATAGATATCTTCATGTAGAAAATATAGGAAAATGGGAATTTTTGCTAAAAAAAATAGGCTGGTTTGTATTCTAATGCAGGTCTGTGTTTTCTCAAGAATTAGACCATTTTAACGAGAGATGAGTAACTTTCATTTAATTACTGAACAATAACACAACAATAGTACATAAGGAACAGAGCTTCAGCTGGTGTTAATCCATTGTCTTCTATGCCAGTTTACATCAACTGAGAACCTGTCCCTATAACAGGGATGGCCAAACTTATTGAACCAGTGAGTCACATATGACAATCTTCAGAAGTTCGAGAGCTGGGGCATACCTGCCAGAGCTTGGGAAATCATCCCTGTGGGGTCAGGGGGTCTCGGGGCTTCAGTGGGAGCAAGGCTGAAGCCCCAAGCCCCGGCAGGCACCTCCCATGGGGTTAAAGCCCTGAACACCCCTCCACATTGGGCAGAAGCCCCTAGTCCCACCACCACACCTCAGGGCAGAAGCCCAGAGCTCCCCCAAACAGTCTGGTACGCGAAGAATTGGGGGTGGGGGGAAGGGGCTCTGCATGCAGCTTACGAGCCACAGTTTGGCCACCTCTGCCCTATAACATAAAAATCATCTTTTCATGTATTATTTGTTTTCTGACTGTTTGTAAAAAAAAACAAAAAACAAAAAAAACCCACAAGTGGAAAAAAATTCCTTTGATTAATATAATCGGCTTTTTATACAATAGTATTTCTGTGCATGGTACTGACAGAAGAAACCTTAATCTATGGCTAAACTTGCTTGAAGAAGGTTGTCTGACAGGTCAAATGAGTTCATGTGGAGAATGTGCTTGGTCTTTTCATTTGCACAGGAAAAGGGACTGGAAGCAAAGTACAGGTTTACCAGATGAATCAGGCATGTTGGGGAGGTTGCTGCTGATGTCCCGCCAGTATCTCCATTTCCTCATAAACCATATTTTAAATCACTTTAGAGAGCAATGAGCTGCATCTGGCACCCTCAGGTCAGTCCATAAACTATTTTAAAAGAGTAGAAGTCAGTTCATCATTACTTTGTCTATATACATATTCATATATATATGAATCAGTTAAACTGAGGCATAATAGTGTTTCTTGAAAAAACTCACCATCACTATAATAGAGCCAAATGCCATTTATAGACCTGCTTTATTTAGTTAAGTTTTACTATGTTATTTAATTCCGCATATAACATTAAATACTCAACCCCACTACCTTTCCCAGCATACAGGAAAATTCACCTTCCATGACAGTAAACACCAATATAATTATGATTTTTGTCTCCTGTTGCAGTTAATAGAGAACATTTTAACTGTTAGAAAAGTCATGTTTTCCAAGAACCCAATCGCCTGTGCTGGATTGGGCTAAGGTACAGAAAATTTCCATGAGGTTTTCTTTGTGCCGCTTTCTCCTGAATCATTCTGTTGAGGTTTCATGGTTTGCCCTGCTAGGGAATAATCGCTAGGGCCAACCTCCAAACTGGGTGAATCCTGAGGGATCAGCAGGAACCCATGAGGAACCCTTGTGCTGCTGAGCCAGATCCATGTCCCCAGCAGCCCCATCCCCACCTACTTGGGTTTATCTATGCAGTGACAGGTGTGGGGACCTCCTTTAAAAGGAGGAATCCCCACTGGAGCAACTCCAGCCTTCCTATTTCTGCCCCAGACCACCCACTCTCCAATTTCCCCCACTCACAGATCCCCAGTCTCATGGAACACCCTCCACATAATCTGGGGGTGGGGAGTTTACTACAATGGACGTGGCTGGTTCCACTTGCCACACAGGAGTCCTTGAATTGAGAGTTCCTTACATATACGAATCACAGGAGCATAATGGGACCTTTTGGTTTTTAAGCGTCTTGATATTTCCTCTCATAATGAAAGGCTTAACGTGGATCTAATCTATCAGAGCTGGTGAGTAATGAATTTTGTCTTTCTGTCTTTTTACAAATTGTCTGTAAGCAGTTTAAGATTTTGTGTTCATTTATTTGTTGTTCAAAATTATTTCTTGTGTTATATCTGCAGCTAAATCTTGATCTGGAAATCATTCACGAATATCTGGAGAGCATTCTCTGTTAAACATGCAAAATGTCTTGGTTAATTTTTACAGGACACATAAGTCACACAGTATCGTCAGAGTTACTGCACTGAGTGTTTCTTGACACACACTCAGACAAACTGAAAAGTGTGTGGCTCCTCTCATATGACAAGGACCCCCAGCACATGATGGTAGATATAACTTAGACTTTCAAAAATAGTTGATAACAAGAGGTTTTTCTGGAGAGGTAGAGGTCTGTCTTGGGTTAGAAACTGATCAAAATGTAGAAAACAAAGAGTAAGTAATAGATGTTCAATTTTCAACATGAAAGGGGGTTAATAGCAGGTTGCTCCTAGTATACATAGTAGGAGTGGTGTTATTTAACATAATTATCAATGATTTGGATGAGGTGATGAAAATGTTCATAGGACACCATCTAAAGAGAGAACTGTAGAAACTTCAGAAAAAAACCAGTAAAGTTAGGAAACTGAGCAACACAGTAGCTTGATGTAGACAAGTACAAGGAAAGAACCTTTTGGACTTCCCACACACATTGATGATGATTTCTAAATTAACTGTAACCAGTCAGGGAAAAGATCTAGGAGACACAATTCAAATAATAAACTGATCATCAGTAGACTGATCTAGTATGGCAGTTCTTATTTTCCAGTATGTTTATCTTCACAATTTTTGAAATGCTGACGTTTGGAACATAACACGCTGCCCTGATATAGATCAGTGTTTGCAATGAGATATGCAAATTCTCAAAACTGTACTTGATTTATTGCTGAACCCTATCGTTTCACACACACACACAAAATTCACGATGAGAGCAATACATGGGCTATTAAATTGTACAGGACAAAATGTATATGAAATTTCATGGGACATTTGCTATGTTCTCACGGCATGAATTCTATAAAAGATTTGTTTCACAAAGAACATTCAGTGTTCGCAAGTGTCACCACTTTGCTCCCCATCTGTGATCATTTCATTTTTAGGTACCCTTGGCCAAATACTATCCCTTAGATCCACATGTAGGAGTTGGCCTTCAGGTGAAATTTTCTTCCTTATATGCAAAACTGGGGATTAGTCAGAGACTTTTACGTGACATGGTCCATGCCACCTATCTGCAAAGATACAGGCTCTGATTATGATTCTTCTTGAATTTTATAAGGCAGAACTGTTTAATTTTTTACAGTTCTGTACTTTCTAATCATCTCTTTTCTGGGACCCTCCTTAGCATATCTCCATGAACTCTCTGCATTTGGGTCAATAAGGTAATATTTTTTCCCTTTCTGCTTGAGAATCCCAGGCTGCAGCAAAGCCAGCTTCTAAAGAAAGTCCAGACTGATATAATTGTCTTCTTCATGCCCCCACTGTGAGGATTTTATTGCTATGATGAGCCTCCTTCAATGGCCCAAGAAGATAGAGTCCAACAGATCCTAGGTTATGTGCTTGTCAGTGTGAAACCAGACTGTGCTAAGCTGCCAGGTCTAATTTATACCATATCACAGAAATGTACTTATCAAAACAATCATAAACTGAATACAACTAACATGTTTGTCAGCAATCATCTTTCTAGGGTTCTAGTCGTTAAGACTGACTATGTTACTGTCTTTACAAATGAATTCACCGGAAACACTCATGGCTACTGTGATGCCAGTAGACCAGGTGCCAGCTCATGCCAAGGTCCTTATTGCCTCAGGTGAACACTATCAAATGCGTAGCTGGAAACCAGTCTGACTCACCTGTGTGTTAGTATTGCTAAAATAGGTATTAGACTTGTAACAATGTGTTCAGACTTTATGAAATGCTTGTAAAGTGCTGCATGCATTCATCTCACTTTTAATATCTGTAATCCATGCTATAAGGTAACACTTAAGTGTTTGTTCTATGCTGTAAAAATGTTTGCTCTGAAACTGTCAATGTAGTCAGGAAATAAATATCACCAAGTGTGAAATACTGGTTTTCACCCATGAGGAGCGGTTATCTGCAGCCTATCAGGAAGGCCTGTTGATTCCAAATGGGCCATTGTAAGCCATCTAAAAACAAGGACCTTGTTGATTGCTCCTGGCAAGCTCATGACAAGGGGGACCTGCAGAAGAACTCACCCCATCAGCTTGGACTCTAGGGAGATGGGGATAAAAATTCCTGACCAGAAGGAATTAGGCTCTTTTATGCTGTTGGACTCTAAGGCTTTGTCTACACTACACAGCTTTTAGCAACATGGCTGTGTTGCTACAGCCCTGCTTCGAAAAGTTGTGCAGCGTAGCCGCTGTTTGTCGGCTCTCCTGCCGACAGAAAACTTCCACCTGCAAAGAGCGGTGATTGCGTTGTCAGCAGGAGAGCCAAAGGCTTTGTCTACACTGGCAACTGAATGACAAAACTTTTGTCTTTCAGAGGTGTTAGCCCTCCTCCTCCCACCCCTGAAAGACATAAGCTTTGCTGTGACAAGTGCCAGTGTGAACAGCACGTTGTTGGCAGGAGCGCTCCCCTGCTGACAACGCAAACGCTGCTCATTGGGGGTGGAGGTTTTTTGTCGGCAGGAGGACGGACAAACAGCGGCTACGCTCCACCACTTTTAGCGGCACAGCTGTAGTGACACAGCTATATCAGTAAAAGCTGTGTAGTGTAGACAAAGCCTAAGAGGCAAAGATTCTTAAACATCAGCAAAAGATCCCCAGGATTAACCTGGGTTAGCCCTAAAGGATTCATAGAGCTGGCTTATTTCAGCAGCTCTATCGCCATCTGAAATCTGAGACTGAAACGTGTGTGTGTGTGTGTGTGTGTGTGTATGTATGTTTACCTGTTTTAACCTTGTAAATAACTGTTAATAAATCCTTAGTTAGTTTACTATAGGATTGGCTACAAATGTCTTTGATGTGAGATCTCAGGTGCAAATTGACCTGGGATAAATGACTGGTCCTTTGGGACTAGGAGTAACCTAATATTTTGTGATTTTTGGTGTAAAGTGACCATCTATCACAGAGAGACAAGGTGGGTGAAGTAATATATTTTACTGGACCAAGTTGGTCCAGTAAAAGATATCACCTCACCTACCTTATTTCTCTGATATCCTGGGACTGACAATGGCAACAACAACACTGCATACATCTATCACAGAGTCAAGCTTGCCTGGGTGCCAAGGTAGATCAGAATGCCCAAAGGGACTGTCTGTGACTTCATGTTAAGACTGTATAGTGTATATGAGGAGTTTACAGGTGGTAGGTAAAATCAAATTATAGAACTCACAACTGGCATGGGGCTTGTGCCCTGCTTCTTAATAGTCTGTCCTGAGCTTGGTATTCTCACTGGTGAGTCATTCCAAACAGCATGACAGTTATCAATTTATTATTATGAAGTGACTTTGGGATTAATTAGTATATTTCACAGGTAATGGTGTAGATGTAATAATTTCTTTAGTCTAAGGTTAAATCTGCACTAGAGGCTACCTCTAAGAGATAATCCCCTACCTGGGGAGACTATTTTGAAGTATTCACAAAGTTAGAAACTCAGTAATTCTGCTTCACAGGGTTCATGTGAATATATGTCTTCAGTTTTGATCTTCATGTGTTCACAACTTATCCTTGATCCTTAGTGAGTTTCAGTTTTGGGGGCCATCAAACTCAAGCTCCGAAAGCAAATCTCATCCAGAACCAAGACCTTTTACTTGAGTTCACATCATACCCAATCCAAACAGCTAATTAAAGGTGTCAATGCAAGACTGTAAATCAATCCAAGGTCACTGGAAAGCCAGGTTTGCTTGAAGGGCTCATTAACTTTTAAAATCTGACACTGAATTTGGCCTGAGTTTCAAATTAATAATCCACCCCTGAACCTGACTTCTTACATCTTTTCACTTTGTTCTGTGGGCTGATTTCAACACCCTGCTTCGGTGCCTTGTTCTGCCTTCCTGTGGCCTGAAGAAGACACTGATTCTAAGAAGCTTGCCTTTTCCTACCTTTACAAGCTAAGAAAAGCATGGCATCACCTTTTTTGCATTAAAAGCAATTGCCTTCCACTTTGTACTGTTTTTCATTTTACAGCTAGGCTCCTTTGAATGAGGCCTAAGATGATAGAAGTGAGCTGGAGCATGGAACACTGAGGAGAGTTTAGTTTCTTTCCATTTTTTAAAATGAAAGGACCTTGCTACATATCTTTTGTGATGTCTGTAGTCTGAAATAAGATAAGTTGCCAGAAAGTTTCCTCCTTTCCTTTATTGCCAACCACAAATGTTGAAAACTTATAAGAGGTCCCCTCAAGAAAAAAATCATGAGATTTTCATAAACCTCATAATTTTGAGAATCTTTATCATTTGGTTCTGATTTTTGGCCTCAAGCTGCCCTGAGGTCACATTTTTGAACGTTTCTCTGCAACCATGGGTACATCTGCACTGCATTTTAAAATCCCCAGCAGCAAGTCTCAGAGCATGTGTCCACGGACTTGGGCTTCTGGGGCTTGCACTACGACGCTAGTCTACCCAGCAATGAAACATCTCCACATGCCAAGCCCCACAAGCCTGAGTCAGCAGGCACAGGCCAACCACGGGTTTTTCTTTTCTGTGTTGACACCCTAAGAGATATGGGTTTTAGAGTTTATACCCTATTGAGATGCATAGGGCAGTCCATACCTCTCAGAGCTATTGTTTCAGGCCATTTGCAAACTCAGTCAGATATCTCTTAATTGATTACACCCACTCCATGTTTTCAAGCTTTTCTTTGCTACCATAAGGGCTAGAAACTTAGGCCATGTTGACACTATAAAATTATGTTGACCTTATTTACATCACACCACAATTATTAAATCGCTTGTGTGCATGTGCACACTTGGCTTCTTGTGTCGGTGGTGGGAGTCCTCACTAGGAGTGCCTGTATTGATTGTACTGTCAGTGTGGGGCATTGTGGGATGGGTCCTGGAGGCCCGTAACAGTCGACATAAGCAATGCAGTGTCTACATTGACACTGTATTGACCTAATTACATCAACCATGACTCTACACCAGTCAGGGAGATAATGTTACTAAATCAGTGCAGAGAGGCACTTATGTCAGCGGGAGCCAAATTTAAGTGAAGACACTTCCACAGTTAGGTCAACAGAAGGCAGCTTACATCAACCTAACTGTGTAGTATAGACTAGGCCTTAGGGTGTTTTAAGTGAAAGATGAGACTAACACGGCTGTTACTCTGAAACCTGTCATTATGCAAGGCACTGCATTTAGCTGCATGGAGTGGAAATCTATCAACTGCATGAAAAAACTTGTACAGATACAGACAGACATCATCTTCCTTTCCAAATGCAAACAGATGGACATCGTACCAAAAGGACTGAAGGTAAAAAATCCATTACAATCTACATACCACACAGACTATGCTGACAGCTTGTGCCACACGCTCTCAAAGAAACTGCGGAATCACCTGATCAACATCCTCTACAGCAAACAGGGAAAGATTAAGAATGAGCTCTCAAAAATGGATACTCTCATAAAAAACCAACCTTCCACACAAACTTCCTCGTGGCTGGATTTTACTAAAACTAGACAAGCCATTTACAACGCACACTTTACTTCTCTACAAAAGAAAAAGGACACTAAACTTTCTAAACTACTACAGGCTACAAGGGGCCACAGCAATGGTCCCCTCAACCCACCCAGCAATATTGTTAACCTATCCAACTATACTCTCAGCCCAGCAGAAGCAGCTGTCCTATCTCGGGGTCTCTCCTTCTGCCCCTCCACCCCCTCGAACATGATACAGTTCTGTGGTGACCTAGAATCCTATTTTCGACGTCTCCGACTCAAGGAATATTTCCAAGATACCTCTGAACAACATAATGATCCACAGAGGCCTGCCTACCAACATTACAAAAAGAAGGATTCTAGGTGGACTCCTCCTGAAGGTCGAAACAGCAGACTGGACTTCTACATAGAGTGCTTCCGCCGACGTGCACGGGCTGAAATTGTGGAAAAGCAGCATCACTTGCCTCATAACCTCAGCCGTGCAGAACACAATGCCATCCACAGCCTCAGAAACAACTCTGACATCATAATCAAAAAGGCTGACAAAGGAGGTGCTGTTGTCATCATGAATAGGTCGGAATATGAACAAGAGGCTGCTCGGCAGCTCTCCAACACCACTTTCTACAAGCCATTACCCTCTGATCCCACTGAGAGTTACCAAAAGCATCTACAGCATTTGCTCAAGAAACTTCCTGAAAAAGCGCAAGATCAAATCCGCACAGACACACCCCTGGAACCCCGACCTGGGATATTCTATCTACTACCCAAGATACATAAACCTGGAAATCCTGGACGCCCCATCATCTCAGGCATTGGCACCCTGACAGCAGGATTGTCCGGCTATGTAGACTCACTCCTCAGGCCCTACGCTACCAGCACTCCCAGCTACCTTCGAGACACCACTGACTTCCTGAGGAAACTACAATCCATTGGTGATCTTCCTGATAACACCATCCTGGCCACTATGGATGTAGAAGCCCTCTACACCAACATTCCACACAAAGATGGACTACAAGCCATCAAGAACACTATCCCCGATAATGTCACGGCTAACCTGGTGGCTGAACTTTGTGACTTTGTCCTTACCCATAACTATTTTACATTTGGGGACAATGTATACCTTCAGATCAGCGGCACTGCTATGGGTACCCGCATGGCCCCACAGTATGCCAACATTTTTATGGCTGATTTAGAACAACGCTTCCTCAGCTCTCGTCCCCTAACGCCCCTACTTTACTTGCGCTATATTGATGACATCTTCATCATCTGGACCCATGGAAAAGAAGCCCTTGAGGAATTCCACCATGATTTCAACCATTTCCATCCCACCATCAACCTCAGCCTGGTCCAGTCCACACATGAGATCCACTTCCTGGACACTACAGTGCTAATAAACGATGGTCACATCAACACCACCCTATACCGGAAACCTACTGACCGCTATTCCTACCTGACCGCTATTCCTACCTACATGCCTCCAGCTTTCACCCTGACCACACCACACGATCCATCGTCTACAGCCAAGCTCTGCGATACAACCGCATTTGCTCCAACCCCTCAGACAGAGACAAACACCTACAAGATCTCTATCAAGCATTCTTACAACTACAATACCCACCTGCGGAAGTGAAGAAACAGATTGATAGAGCCAGAAGAGTTCCCAGAAGTCACCTACTACAGGACAGGCCTAACAAAGAAAATAACAGAACGCCACTAGCCGTCACCTTCAGCCCCCAACTAAAACCCCTCCAACGCATTATTAAGGATCTACAACCTATCCTGAAGGATGACCCAACACTCTCACAAATCTTGGGAGAAAGGCCAGTCCTTGCCTACAGACAGCCCCCCAACCTGAAGCGAATACTCACCAACAACCACATACCACACAACAGAACCACTAACCCAGGAACCTATCCTTGCAACAAAGCCCGTTGCCAACTGTGCCCACATATCTATTCAGAGAACACCATCACAGGGCCTAACAACATCAGCCACACTATCAGAGGCTCGTTCACCTGCACATCCACCAATGTGATATATGCCATCATGTGCCAGCAATGCCCCTCTGCCATGTACATTGGTCAAACTGGACAGTCTCTACGTAAAAGAATAAATGGACACAAATCAGATGTTAAGAATTATAACATTCATAAACCAGTCGGAGAACACTTCAATCTCTCTGGTCACGCAATCACAGACATGAGGGTCGCTATCTTACAGCAAAAAAACTTCAAATCCAGACTCCAGCGAGAAACTGCTGAATTGGAATTCATTTGCAAATTGGATACTATTAATTTGGGCTTGAATAGAGACTGGGAGTGGCTAAGTCATTATGCAAGGTAGCCTATCTCCCCTTGTTTTTTTCCTACAAACCCCCCCCCCCCAAGACGTTCTGGTTAAACTTGGATTATTGCTGTGCACATTGTAAGATGAGCTATTGCCAGCAGGAGAGTGAGTTTGTGTGTGTGGTTTTTGGAGGGGGGGTGTGTGTGTGAGGGGGGGTGAGAAAACCTGGATTAGTGCTGGAAATGACCCACCTTGATTATCATGCGCATTATAAAGAGAGGTTTCAAAGAGGGATGGGCTATTACCAGCAGGAGAGTGAGTTTGTATGTGTGTCTGTGTGTGTGTGTGTGGGGGGGGAAGAGTGAGAAAACCTTGATTTGTGCTGGAAATGGCCTTCCTTGATGATCACTTGATGATCACTTTAGATAAGCTGTTAGCAGCAGGACAGTGGGGTGGGAGGAAGTTTTGTTTCATGGTCTCTGTGTGTATATAATGTCTTCTGCCGTTTCCACGATATGCTATGCATCCGATGAAGTGAGCTGTAGCTCACGAAAGCTCATGCTCAAATAAACTGGTTAGTCTCTAAGGTGCCACAAGTACTCCTTTTCTTTTTTCTCTTAAAATTATGTCTTTGGGAGCTAGGACTTGAAGAAAAATACTGAATATCATTATGTTCATGGAAGCTAGGGCCCTAGCCATGTGTGTCTCTAGTGCCTAAACCTTAATCCATGTCTGGTAAATATTAAAAATGAATAGCAGTCTTCCTTTTCCTATTATAATTGAACGCTAACTTCTACATCACTAATAAATATGGTTTGAAATAAGACTACTATTGCTCTGTTACTTGGGGGGCAGTTCTACACTGGATGCTCTGGTGTGGATGAGATCTACTGGGCCATATGGATCCTGCTGGTGTTCATTAGTATTGTTTGAAATGGGACTACATTAATGGCACACTAAGGAACTTTTAGTGCATTCAAGCAGGGACCACATGGTCCAGTTAGTACGTAACACACTAGTGAATGCTAGAATTCACACCCCGCTAGTGTGGACTTATTCACCATGTTGACAGGTGCTATCCTGTTTCACTCCCCCTGGTTTGGAATTCTGCTCTGGAAACCCCAAAGTCTCACCTTTCCCATTATATGAACTCTTTGGTTCTTCATCCTGAGCATTCTTTAGTCCAGGTGGAGCTGGGCATGCATTTATCCATTTGCTGCACAACACAAAGAAACTCCTCAACGAGATCCAACCATATATGTTAGAGTTGGCCAGTCTGGGATTCTCCATCCAACCAAGAGTATTCAGATGATCAAGTTGGCTGTTCAACATCAGCCAGCTGATGTTAGAAACTATGAAGTCCCTTTGCCTTTAATGTTTTCTTTTCCAAGACACTTTATATTTACATTCATATTTCAATAGTCCAGTAACATGCATTCTATTGTTACCTCTTCTATTGTAGTGCTTCAATCATAGAGGCTTGCCTGCTTACCTTGGTCTAAAATTCTATTTAGGAGAGATAGTCAGCAAACAGTTTATTAGGATGGGTACATTATGCCTGTTAGAATGAATACACAGTGGGCACAGAACTCAGCACAGCTCCTATGGTCAACATTCTTTCACCTACTCATGTAGCACCTGCTGCGTATTGGCACTGCACTTCCATGATGGGGAGTGGGAGATATTGGAAGTTTCAAAGCTGGCCTTGTTGGGCATTACAACAGCAACTACAATAGGCAATGACTTAATGGGGAAGGAATTATATAATATTATGTAATATTTTTCCTTACACCATGAGGTTCAGTATTTGCCCTAGAGAGGGGGTATATATCCTAGAGAGGGGGTATATATTTACAGATTGTGCAGTCAAGGCAGCAAATAGGTAAGAAATGTTTAATATATTTGATATACTGCATATCACCATAATATTGATTCCTATTTACCTAGGGAATTTTTCTATTTTTTCAGTAAAGCTATGGACTTCTTAACCTCAAAATTGTGTGCAGCCATCAATTGCCAGAGGGATTTTTGACGCAAAGTGACAATTATGAATGAGATAAGAAAATAAAACATTTGAAGAGACTTGTTAATGCACCACTTGAGGGAAAAAGAGGCATACCACAGAATATAAAAGAAGCACCTAATTTCGTGGCATTGTTGTTATTGTACATTGCTTACAGGTACAATATTTACAAAGATTGCTTTGAGTGTGTCCCTAAGAAACCCTGCCTACTGGGAAATGGTTGTTTGGTTGCCATGACATTGAAGACTGGTTGCCTGCTGTCTCTCTGAAGTATAGCTGATCAGCCCCGGCATTTTAAAGTTGCCCTTTACTACTTTAGAAGACTGATGTGTTTTGTATTTATTTTGAAATCCTAAGAAAAGTCACTTAACCCCTTTCCCTCAGAGATTTGGATTGTGCCCCCTATTGATTGCTATTGTAAAGAGGGACGCTCACTCATTTTAACAATACTGCACCAAAATCAACTCTAACGTAACTCTACTGAAGTCAAAGGAGTTATACCAGGATTAATTTGGTCCACTTTGTTCTTTTGGGGACAGATTTTTAATGCCATTTCTCATATTGAAAAGTACCTTATTCCACAAGTAGACCTCTTAATTTCAATTGGACTACTCACAAAGTAAATAGCAGAAATATGCGCTAGTTGATAAGACACTGGACTTGGATTCTGGTTCCATATTCAGCTCAGCTTCAGACTTTCTTTGGGACCTAGGGTAAATCAATTAATATAGCCTGTTCCTTAGTTCCCCATCTGTAAAATGGGGATACTTCTGCTGTATCACACAGTGGTGCTGTGAAGGTAAAACCCACGAATGACTGTGGGACACTCAGATACTAAAGTGGTGAAGGCCATTTAAGTAACTAGACAGAGAGAATCTGTCCCTTCATGGTTTGGTTATTATTTCTCATAGACAGAATTCTGCAGCCAGAGTTTTTCTAGCCTATGCTCTTTGTGCTGCCTATGTTTAAAGTCATACTTTTAACATGGAAGACCTCACATCAATTTTGGACCTGGTTATATTGTAAATATTGTCTCTATTCTGTGGTGCACCTTAAGGTCAAACAATGCCGGATTTTGATAGTATAAAATCTTTACATTGTTTTGGTCTCTTGGTGCTATGCCATTTGTATTTAGGGCAGTTTGTCTGCCTTGGCATCTAACATTACAACAGTCTTACAGTAGTTTTAGATTTAATTCTACTTTCTATTTTATGGGCCTAATTTATTTTTTCCATAATTTATCTGAGATGTGCATATTTTTGTGAAGTGCCTTGGGATGTGTAGTACGAGAGGTACTGTACAAGAACAGTTGTTCTTATTAGAGTGAACTGCAACAAGACAGATTAAACATTCAATTAAACATGAAATTTGCCCACGTAAAAAGCTCCAAGGAAACAGCTTAACAATTCACGGTTATGAGGTATTAAAGTTTTTAGAATTAATTATTCTAAAAATTCATCTACTTTGCTTACAGGTAACTCAGCTGTCTCAGAAAAAATGAATAGCAGCCAAGTGTTCATTACAAAAATGACTAGTATACAAAACTGGGTATCTACGTAGAAGTCTGTACTTCTTTCCAAGGTTTAAACAGTTTGGCACAGAGAGATGAAAATACTTACAGCAGGTGACTACAGTATGTTATAGGCCACCTTTCTGATTCATTGTATGTTTGGGTTAATGTTGTTGGATTAGCACTAAACATTAATGTTTGCTTAAAATCCACGATTACTTTAATACTCTGCTCCTGTGATCAGGTTCTGTAATGCTATGAAAGAGAGTGTTATGATACATGGTTAAGTCTCACACATAATAGAAGGATGATATATTTTCAACAAAACTGGTCAAAGGTATTTTCAAAATCCTCACTTATGTGATAACACTTCAAAGTCTATCTGTGCCAATGGGAGATTTTGTGTTCGGCTCTCGTAATTAAATTGTTTTCAGACTGCAGGAAATGTATGCATTTGTAATTCACCAAGTAGTCAAGATGCTTGGAGAACGACGCTTTTCGGATTTTCTTTCTGCATTGTTTAAATCCTTGATATTGTGTAGAGTGTTCTTGTTTTAAAGATTGATTATCTTTGGTTTTATGCCTTAGATCACATGAGAATAATGATGAGTTTTATGCATAGTCTTGGAAATCTGTACCTAATTGACAGATTTCATCTGTTTCTGGTGAATTGCAAGTAGGGCTCTGCAGACAAGCAGTTGACTAACATACCTAGGCGGGTTATTTATTTATTATTTATTCTTTTTAAAATGTTGATTTCTTTATGATGTTATGAAATAATTACAGATAAACATTTTCGTGTGTGTGTGTAAAACCTGTAAGCTTATCAGGCCAGGGACTGTTCTTTTGTTTTGTTCCTGTGTAGTGCTTAGGACAATGGATCTGGGTACCCAAGGTGCCACTACAATACAAATAAATAACTATACATAATAATATGTATGTTAGGCACTCATGACATATTTATCTATCTAAATGGGCTATCTGTATGATACAGCTGTAAGACCAAATTCTGCCTGGTCTGTTCATGAATGTTCAGCGAAGGAGAAGGTGTAAGAAGCCTTTTGACCTTTGTGCAGCCCAGGTAAAGGCCAAGATGATTTCCAGTCCCTGTGCTTAGAGGAGTGCAAGGGCTGTTCCTTCCCCCTCCCCTAGGATTATATAGTGCCCCAAAAGAGGCAGGAAAGAAATGAAACTGTGACTGCCCCTCTCCCACTACACATCACCCATACATTCAGCAGCTAACTGTGTGATGGATGTGGAGCGGCTCTGTAATAATTTATTAATATTGTATGTTGACCTGGTTAATGGGATGTTCACTGTGTGAATATAATGGTTTAGTTTAAAAGTGGGCTGTAAGGAAAACTAGCAGGGAGGAAATAGAATACTGCAAGATAAGTCACATCTCTGCAAATATTTGAGGATTATTACAAGACAATGAGGATTATTACAAGAAAAGGTCTGGGAACCATAGACCAAAGGGACTATAGCAGTTTAAAAAGTGACTCTCTGAAGAGAGGGTGGGTAGTTGCTGGGGAGTTCTTTGGGGAGTAACCAGGCTGTGACAGAGGTACGCACTGGGTGTTTGAAGAAATCCGGCCTGCCAGTGCTACCATCAAGGGCAGGTTTCAGAGGTACGTCAAACATGTGCAGATGGTTTTTTGTTTTAAAATCATTTTTCTCTAAATGATAAACATAAGTTATGCTTCGGTTTAAGGTGGTTCTCTGGTCACTGTATCCAGCTCTGCTCACAGATTCCTGAGGAGAAGAATCACAGGTGTTAAACCCAGTCAGACCTGCTGGGTAAGCACAGTTGATACACAAGGTATTTTAGCCCAGAGCCTGGAGTCTGTTTTTGAAGTTTTTTGGTGAAGAATTGCCACTTTTAGGTCTATAATCGAGTGACCAAAGAGATTGAAGTGTTCTCCGACTGGTTTTTGAATATTATAATTCTTGACGTCTGATTTGTGTCCATTTATTCTTTTACGTAGAGACTGTCCAGTTTGGCCAATGTACATGGGAGAGGGGCATTGCTGGCACATGATGGCATATATCACATTGGTAGATGTACAGGTGAACGAGCCTCTGATAGTGTGGCTGATGTGATTAGGCCCTATGATAGTGTCCCCTGAATAGATATGTGGATACAGTTGGCAACAGGCTTTGTTGCAAGGATAGGTTCCTGGGTTAGTGTTTTTGTTGTGTGGTGTGTGGTTGCTGGTGAGTATTTGCTTCAGGTTGGGGGGCTGTCTGTAAGCAAGAACTGGCCTGTCTTCCAAGATCTGTGAGAGTGATGGGTAATCCTTCAGGATAGGTTGTAAATCCTTGATGATGCGTTGGAGAGGTTTTAGTTGGGGGCTGAAGGTGATGACTAGTGGCGTTCTGTTATTTTCTTTGTTGGGCCTGTCCTGTAGTAGGTAACTTCTGGGTACTCTTCTGGCTCTGTCAATCTGTTTCTTCCCTTCAGCAGGTGGGTATCATCTGTTAGCTTCGTGCCTCCTTGGGGAAGAGAATGTTGCCTACTGGTTTGAGGCAGTGCCATATATATTGGTCTCTGCTAGGGCAAAGCCATGGGAAGGATCACCATAGGAATTGTTCAGAAAAGCACAAGGCAAATGAATTTAAGAATTTTTGTCACAAAAGGGAAATATATGTGATAAGCAGCCTGATTCTCCTCTTAACTAATAGCCTTTTTACTGTGGTATGGTTTCGTAGACTTCAGTGGAGCTATGCCTGATTTATCTGATATTCATAGGTACTGAGCACCCTTTGTTCCCATTGCCTTCAACTTGAGTTGCAGCTGCATGATCCCTTAAATGTCTAAATACAGATTTACATGTGTGATCTTAGGCACTAAGTTTGAAAATTTTGGTTGTGGCATTTAAGCTTTGTTATGAGGGTAGTGTAAGCTTTATGATGCCTTTCCTTTGTGTAAGGAAAAGTCTCCTTGTCCCTGTGTAAAGGGTAGGGGGATTCTGAAGTAATAGTGTGTATAACTCTATTAAACTCCCCCTTTTCCTGCACTTCAGCATAATTCTTTGTTACAGCATAGGCCAGGGTTCTTTTTTTTCAGGACTTGTCAGAAAATGTTACATAGAGTTTTATGGAAAACCCCTGCCAGTTCCAATGAGAGAGAACCATTCAATTTCTTAGTAAACAAACATTTTATGCACACAGACGACATTGTAAATGCAATAAAATGTTGTAAAGAGTCTTTGCAATAGTAAGAATAACTTTTACATAAATGTTATTAGGCAGTAAATCTAGTGACGTTCCTTACACAGACTTCCCCCTTTTGTCACTGTTACATATAATTCAATGCAAGGTTTCAACATAACATTTACGCTTTACTTTAGTACACACACCTCCTAAACATATTATACCCTAATCTTTCAGAAATGATTTCTTAGCTGTGTAGTGTGATCACAATATACAGTGTGTATCATCTAGACTCTTCAGATCTTGAGAAGAAAGTCAGCATCTCAGTTATTTCCCAAAAACTTCAGAGAAACCAGTAAGCAAACAGTGTGGGGATCTTCACAGCTAGCAGCACTCCACCTCTTGGGTTAATAGTTGACTAGTCTTCAGATGTTGATGAAACAGAAATCTGTAGCCTGTATTGCAAAGTGGTATAGGTATTGGGACCCAGACCTCAGGGCAGACACATTTCTCGGTCCTGTGTCAATCACTGTGTCCACAGGGCTCTTTAATTCCTATATCTATAACTTCTCCCCATGCTGCGATTGGCTCCACTCTTGTAGGGTGAAGGGGAGTGACCTTCCAGGCTGCTTGCCTACAATGAAAACATTCTTCACAGGTTCAGAAACAGCTACTGAGCATGTCTAGTGACTACCACCCTACTTCTGGATGTTTCTTGGCCCTTCTAGCTGAGTTGCCTTACACTATTCTTTACACATGTACAGAGATGCAGAGTAGTACGCCTAATGTCCATGTCTCCTCCCCACTGCTTCTCTCCCTTTCTTTGGGCCAAAAAAATAAAAATAAAAATCAAATGCTACCGAGTACAGTATGTGGGCTACACTTGCTTTTAAGTGCTGGGATTTTGTAAACGATGGGCTATGTAATTACATTGGGTCACTTTAAGCCAAATTCTCCATTGGTGTATATTGGGACCGGTCCAATGACTTCATTACGCTTGCCAATTTAAAGCAGCAGAGAATTTGTAACCTTTTTGACCTGTTTTTGTTTTTTTATATTAGATGTAAAGGTATGAAAGCTTGTGGAACCATCCTATAACTTTATCTAAAACTCTAATGGAAACTTTGTTATTAATTCTTATTAACTGTATTATGGTACTTCCATCTTAGAAGACTGCAAATTCAAAGAAATCTGGATAACCCTTTTCATTTTTCATTTGTACACACCCCTACACGTCTTGGTTCTGTCAAAGGCTAAAAGCTTGGTTCTGGCAAGGCCCAAATGCTTTGAAAATGGGATACTGATAACCCAATTGGAAGGTTTCTAATAGAGGATGTTTTGAAGATGGTACAACATAATTTATTTAAATAAAGGGATTACCTCTGAGAAACAGAAATCTGAAATAGATTTTGATCACAAAAAAACCCATGGAATACTCTAATATTACAGTTGTGAGACATTTGTTAATGCCTATAAAACTAAGAGAGCTCTTGGTGTACTGTATATGTAATTGAGCATTTTTGAGAGATGAGGTAACATTCTTCTGCTAAGTGATATCAATCTTAATGTAATTAATTCTAACTGCATGCCCTTCATTATTTTTTTTCTATTTTTACCGCCGTTATCCTATTTTCTCTTCATTCAGCAATGTCTCTTCATCTGTCAGTCCGACAAGAACTTTCTCAAAGACAAACAATGCTAATGAGTCACAGACGTGTCTCAATCAATGTCTTTCTTTCCACATCTTGATGGGAATTATATATAGCTTCTAATTCCACATTAGGTTTGTTTCCTCCTCCCCCCGCCAGTTCTGACCTCAGAGGCATGGATTGAAAATGGTTTAAGCAGTTAACAAACAGCTTTTTATCACACTGACTAGGGGGCATTCAGTGACATGGTTGATCACTCCCAGAAGGCATAGTTTCAGCTAGCACAAACTAACAAAGGTCATTGAAAAACAATTCACTCAGATTCCGTCTGAACACACAACAGTTGTAAGGAGCTAAATAAGATGTTGTGCATAAAAGCAGGCCACGATGTCTCATTCCAAGCTGTTTTGCATCCAAATATTGATACATTTTGAGTATAGTAGTTGGTAGGAATCACTGTGGCTTCAACATTATACTGCAAAAAAGTCACTGAACTGACATAAATTGTATTTAAATGGGGATTTCGTGAGCTTGGCTGTTGTTGCCTGACTGCAAAGTCTTAATTAACCAATGCATCACCTTACACGAGATAGCAATGCAAAGTATTGCCTAGATTGCTTATACTTGTATTTAGTTGCAGTATTTTTAAAAAGGAGGATACCGTAACCAAGGTAATGTAAGGTTTTAGGTAAAGCTGGGCAGGAATTTTCTGTTGTAATGTATTTTTAATGGAAAATGCAGTTTCCACAACATCTGCTAATTTTTTTTTCTATTTTCTGTTAGGAAAATCAAAACAAAAACATCCATTTCAGGTTGGATCGCCCTGAACTGAAATGTTTCGATTTGTCAAACTGAATCTAAACATCTAGCTTTGGATCTTTTCAACATTCATCTCCATTTGCCGAATGGCCGTGGTGCCTCATGAGAGTTGTAGTTCAGGTGCTTTGCACCCCCATTCTCAAATATGAGTCAGGCTTCTCCAATTGTTGGGTTATGTTCCTGCCTCTCTGTAGCTTATCACATCCAAACGAAGAGCCCAACAGAAAGCATGAGCCAAATCCTTGAGCATTATCTCTGGTGTTACATTGACCATCATCAGAATGAATGGTCTTCACTGTTATCCTATGCAGAGTTTGCATATAAGAATGCTGAACTTGCCTCTACAGGGAAAAGCTCTTGTTTTGCGAACTACTGGTTTTACCTCCCAATTTTACCCAGAATTATCCACAACCTGGCAGCTTCAGAATGGACACAACTGATTCACTGTACCTAGGGGTGGAGCAAAAGACCTACCTGGAGCTAGCAAAACAGGATTATAAACAGAATGCAGAGCAAGGATGACAGAAAGGTGCAAATTTCTCCATTGGCCAGAAAGTATGGCTCTTAGTGAGGCACCTCTGTACCGCTAGACCCTCTCATAAACTTGATGACCAATTTCTTGGACCAGGATCTGGTTGAATAATGGATAATTGTGAAATTCTGCCCCAAGAAATGCAAAAGCAGAAGGCCTCACACCTGTCAAGGTACACTCTGAAAGACCACAAAGGGAACACAGGTGTAGCTAGTCCTGTAACCGTAAAAACATTCTTGCTTCCTATCAGCTTCCTAGCGATACATGGGGGAAAAGAATGATGGGATACTGCACACAACTCCACCTATCATCTCTTTAGATATTATTTGGAATGATGGGTGCTTGACTCCTTTGCAAATCAGACCATTTATTTCACTGCCAAATTATGGATTTATGGGCGCCTAACTTAAGAATCCATGTTGGAGAATTCTGGCCTGAATTCAAGTGGATGCAACTACATTGTCATGAGCTAATTTACACCTGCTTACATGAGATCTGATTTCAGGTTCAAGATCTCTAGAAAAACTATATTAATATCAATATAAAATATATCCTACTTAAAAGTACATCTTCCTTATCTTGTATACTTTGATCCTATAACAGGAGGGATGGACCTGAAACACATTGGGTATTAACATCATTTGGCTGAAGAATTTAATTAATGCATTACACTTGTATAATAAGTTTTGATATTGTGCCACTATATTAAATAAGTAATCTCCTTGATGAGCACTTTTTTAGTGCTATGTCCTCCTTTTTCCAACACTAATTTTGAATAAAGACACGAGGCCCATGATGATCAGAAGTGGAGGTCAACAGCAAGTTGAAGTAAAAATGAGCTTTGGGGGGAAAACAGAAAAATTAATTAGTCGGGGAAGTCAAAGCCTCTTTAGCGTGCAAAAGAAAAACAGTGGCTTTGGTCAGTGAGAAAAAATGTTAATTGGTTTACATCTTATTTGCTGAAGATTCATTTAATTAGAGGAAGAATGTCCTCTTCTCATCTCTGGCAAATGAGAGGTCAGAACTTTCCTTTTTCCTCTACGTTTCACACCTTCAGAACATTCTTCATAAGATCTTTACTGTCCCATGACAAACACCTACAAGACACTGAGAGCTTCAAGAGCTGATGAAAGACATGATCATATACTGTGACCAGAGAATGTGTTGCTAGTTAAAAATATATAACACAATCTCAATTTTCCCCCTCTAAGTTTCAAATCAATTTAGTTTAAAAGAGTTTTGGATTGGTAGCTCTGAAGTCTGAATTCCTCCATTTAGTTGCAAAAAGAGTAAAGCCTGAGTAGCAGAAATGCACGTTTCCCTAATGTTCCACCAATATACCCTAACACTGACCGGCAGAGACAACCATCTATGGGAAACAGGGTAGTTCAGTTTCCATCATTCCTTGGCTTCTCTACCAAGAATACTAATAAAGTCATGTTCCTAGTAGTGGGATTTTTACCATTGCCATTAATGGGAGCAAATTTAGGCTAACCATTGTTGGACAATCCTATTGGACTGCTTCACACAGATGCATTTTAATTTGAGATATTTCAGATGCCATCAGAAATTTCACCTAGAAACCTCAGCAGGCTACTCATCCACCTACATATAGGCAAGGAAATTGTTTCATTTGGAAGTATTAATGTTCCATATAATTGAAACAATCACTATCCCAAGGAGGTAGCTTTGTGGATGTCTATGAGGAGTACCTCCCAAATGTGAAGGGAAGCATGGGAGAAAGCATAAAGATGTCTGAAAATGTAACAAGTGAACAATGGAAGCTGGCATTATGGTCTGATCAGAGGTGAGAGTCAACAGCTCAGTAGCAAATGAGAGATGATCGGCAGGGTGGGGATTCACTGGGAAGGCCTTCAAAGTAAAAAAGAAGCAGAGAATGTATGATGCAATAGAGAAGGGGGAGCCATTGGAGGTACGCAAAGAGAGGGGTGAGATAGACAATGTGATGAGCTAGGAAAATTCTATTTTCAACAGCATTCTGAATGGATACGAGCGGGGCAAGATTGCATTTGTCAAGGGAAGAAAAAAAGGGTGTTAGAACATGAGAACGGCCATACTGGGGCAGACCAATGGTCCATCTAGCCCAGTATCCTGTCTTGTGACATTGGCCAATGGCAAGTGTTTCAGAAACAATGAACAGAACAGGCAATCATAGAATGATCCATCCCCAGTTATCCACTCCCAGCTTCTGGCAGTCAGAGGCTAGAGACATGCAGCACGTGGGGTTGCATGACTGACTATCTTGGCTAATAGCCATCAATGGACTTATCCTCCATGAATTTATCTAATTATTTTTTTAACCTTTTTCTGGCCTTCACGACATCCCCTGCCAAAGAGTTCCACAGGTTGAATGTGTGTTGTGTGAAGAAATACTTCCTTATGATTTTTTTTAAAACCTGCTGCCTATTAATTTCATTGGGTGACCCCTAGTTCTTGTGTTATGTGAAGGAGTAAATAACACTTCCATATTCACTGTCTCCACTCCATTCATGATTTTATAGACCTCTATCATCTCACCTTACTTGTCCCTATTCAAAGGTAAAGAGTCCCAGTTTTTTAATCTCTCCTCATATGGAAGGTGTTCCGTAACCTTAACCATTTTTGTTGCCCTTCTCTGTACCTTTTCCAATTATATCTTTTTGAGATGGGGCAACCAGAACTGCATGCAATATTCAAGCTGTAGGCCTACCATGGGTTTATAGAGTGGCATTATGATATGTACTGTCTTATTATCTGTCCCTTTCCTAATGGTTCCTAACATTCTTTTAGCTTTTTTGACTGCCACTGCTCACTGAATGAATGTTTTCACAGAACTATCGGCAATGATTCCAAGATCTTTTTCTTGAGTGGTAACAGCTAATTTAGACCCCATCATTTGTATGTCTAGTTGGGATTATGTTTTCCAATATGCATTACTTTGCATTTCTCAACATTGAATTTCATCTGCCATGTTGTTTACTTAGTCACCCAGTTTTGTTAGATCCTTTTGTAACTTTTTGCAATCTGCTTTGGACTTAAATATCTTGAGTAGTTATGTATCATCTGCAAATTTTTCCACCTCACTATTTATTCCTTTTTGCAGATCATTTATGAATGTCGAACAGCACTGGTCCCAGTACAGCTCTTTGCAGGACACCACTATTTACTTCTTTACATTCTGAAAACTGACCATTTATTTCTACCCTTTGTTTCCTGTCTTTTAACCAGTTACTGATCCATGAGAGGACCTTCCCTGCTATCCCATGACTGCTCACTTTGCTTAAGAGTCTTTGATAAGGGACCTTGTCAAAGTCTTTCTAAAAGTCCAAGTACACCATAGCAACTGGATCACCTGTGGCCACATGTTTGTTGACTCCCTTCAAAGAAGTCTAATAGATTGCTGAGGCCTGATTTCCCTTTAAAGCCATGCTGACTCTTCCCCAAAAAATCATATTCATCTATGTGTCTGATAATTCTGTTCTTTAGTATAGTTTCAACCAGTTTGCCTGGTACTGAAGTTAGGTTTGAAGTTGGAGCCTTTTTTTAAAATTGGTGTCACATTAGCTATCCTCCAGTCATCTTGTACAGAATCTAATTTAAATGATTATATACCACACTTAATAGTTCTGCAATTTCATATTTCAGTTCCTTCAATACTCTTGGCTGAATACCTTCTGCTCCTGGTGACTTATTACTGTTTAATTTATCAACTTGTTTTAAAATCTGACACCTCAATCTGGGACAGTTCCTCAGATTTGTCGCCTAAAAGAATGGCTCAGTTGTGGGATTCTCCCTCACATCCTCTGCAGTAAAGACTGAAGGAAAGAATTCAAAGGCAATGATTTTTTCTTCCTTGATTGCTCCTTTAGCACATCAGTCATCCAGTGTCCCAAATGATTGTTTAGCAGGCTTCCTACTTGTGATGTAGTTAAACATTTTTACTGTTAGTTTTTGAATCTTTGACTAGTTGTTCTTCAAATTCTTTTTTGGCCTGCCTAATTATACTTTTACACTTGACTTGCCAGAGTTTAGCGCCCTCTCAATTTTCACTTCCAACAAAAGATTATGCTATTTTAGAGCTTGTTTGGTAAATTGACCACTTGAAGAATGGAAACTGAAATTTCCAAAGCTGCCTAATTGCCCAATTCCCACTAAATTGGGAATGTCTTAGGTTTTTATACTAATTAATGGGAACTAGGCATCCGGATCCTCTGAAAATATCAGCTGGGGTTTGTAAGTGATAGGTTTGAGAACAGGAATAATTATGATCCGCCTCCCCCAAGCCATAAAAGGTGCTGGGTTTGTTACAATTGCATTTACTTCCCTGAAACTGTCCTGCAACATTTATTTCCATCAGTCTAATGCAGTGTTTCCCAAACTTGGGACGCCTCTTGTTCAGGGAAAGCCCCTGGCGGGCCCAGCCGGTTTGTTTACCTGCTGCGTCCACAGGTTTGGCCGATCGCAGTTCCCACTGGCCACGGTTCGCTGTGCCCAGCCAATGGGGGCTGCAGGAAGTGGCGCGGGCCACAGGAAAATGTAAATTGCATTTTAGAAACCGAGATTTCTACCACTTTTGAGGATACTATGTGACTTGAGCATTTCCCTCTAGGAATGTCTTGAGGGGAATTGGGATAATGTAGTACTATAATGGTTCCCTTAAAGTTACAGCAGAGAAAGTCCATGGTTCAAGGTGAAAAGTGTGTCAAGTACATCTCTAAAAAACTGTACTTACTTGCTATGGGAAAACTGATTTTTGTCAAGTTTCAAACACACTCAAACATTGTGAGTTCAACTGGAACTCTTCTGGATTTACATTAGGAGTAGTTGGTAAAAAATGGAGCAAATCCAGCAAAAATAACCATGACAAGGCAAGCTAAAACAAACAAACAAATGGGATGGGAGAGGGGAAAGATGGAATAAGAGTAATACAAGCATGTGTCTTCATATTCCAGCTGTGTACACAATGTCAACACCATAAGTGTAATAACAAGTTTGGTGGGAATAATTTTAATTTGCCACTTAATATTAAGATGGTTGAGAATACAGTAGAATAGTAGAATAGTTCCAAAGTAGAATAGAATAGAGAATACAGTAGAGTAGAATAGTTCCAAAGACATCACAGTTACCCAGGATCCTTCTAAAATCCTTTGTTCAGAGGTACCTAACCATTTCTGAAACAGCAGGGCCAGGTTAACAACAATGGGAATTTATTTTATAAACAGCCAGTGTGTTTCTTAATGATTTATTAAACAAACCAAGAGAGCAGAATCATCCTTACTGCTTGTGTCCTCATTTGTTTAATAGATATTTTATTTGCAGGTTCATAGTTGCAATATGTTGGCTTTAATTACTTGAATAAATTTTAATGTAATTAATAAGTTGAAATTTTACTCTGGCACTCAGGTGATTATGCACCCTGAGTGGTAAGGGTGCAATTTGCATGTTATTACTAAAATAACAAGAAGGCCTTCTGCATGCTAAGTAAGGTAACATTTAATTTTAACTTATTTATATCATTAGTTTGCTTCCAAAAAGTAAAATGAGCATAGACAATAGACATGATTTTCAAAATAATTACCATTTGTATGATTTATGTATGTGTTTTATAGTGCATTCTATGCACTTTGAAGTGCTAAAGTTTCCATTTTATTTTCAGAATGGAGCTAGCCTCCCATTAAATCACATTAACTTGTAAGTCAAACCAGACGAGGATTCAAGAAATCAAATGTATTTTCCTAAGGAAAAATGCTAATACGTTGGTCAAAGCCCATGTATTGGACAAGGAAGAAGTTACATTTAAAGCTCCTGCTTTAAAGCTTTCAATATTACCCTTTTCTCTTCATATCATGGCAAAGAGTGCTATACTTGATGTGTCTAGAGCTGGCTGAAATTTTTCAAATGAAAAATCACATTGTTAAAGTTTTTTTTTTTCCAAAAATTTTACAAATACTTTTGGTAAAAAAAAGCATGACATTTCAAAATCCCTGCTTTTAAAAAACTTTGAAATGAAAATGTGTTGAATTTTTTTGAAATGTTCACCATTTTTAAAATCATTTGTTGACTAGCTCTACATGTAGTAGATGTTTGTCATGCAAATACACGAGACATTCTCAGAGGGCAAACTCTCTATGTTGCAATTGTACGGTAATGACCTTTGAGCTCACCCATAATATTTGTGCTAAACAATCACATATTTTCACTCCCCCCCTCACACAACATAGAAATTGTCATATCAGTCCAGATTACTACAGCACCTTCATCTCATAGGAACAGGAACGTAAGCTTTTCCCATTGATCAGGCCATTGGTAATTCAAGTCAGTCTCTTGCTTCCAGCAGGCTATAACCTGGTGTTTCAGAAAAAGGTGAAAACAAAAACAAAAAACGTTGCGGCAATAAATTCTTAAATGACTAATTGGGAGTGCAAGTTGGGAGGAGCCTTTCTCAACCCTGGTAGCAAGTGAGTGCTGGAAGGTGTTCTCCTGCACCAGTCACCATTCTGTTGAGAAATCCTGTCTGTTTTCTTTCTGACTGTTGGTGTGTAAAGACAGAGTAGGTCTTCAGCAAAATGGGCCATTTTTCTCCACTCTTTCTGGCTGTTCTCTGAAGCGTTCTCTGTCTACAAAGCAGAACTAATGCAACAGACTTGTATATGTGAGTGAATGATATTGCCCTCTAGTGGTTAGTCTACAGAAAGGGTACGATCCCTACTGCTACTATCTCTACCATTTCTTTTTTTCCATTTGGTTCAGGTAGTCAAGAGCTCTGTTTTTGGAGCTGGAGGCCAAGCGTTTTTCCCCAAATGTGTTCAAGTGACTTTTCTAGTAATTGAGTCTGTTGACAACACATGTTTTTTGTTATGCCTAGTCACTTGGGGCGAAACCTCTTTTTAATCTGTACAAGAATTTGTGTTAGGACTTCAGAGGAGTTAATAAATATGCATACTGACTCACCAATGTCACTTCAAACTGCTCATTTACCAAGCCTTGTAGTTACACACTGTGTATCTGGTAGGCAAGATCTTACAGTATTTCAAGTAATGTTAAACCAGCAGTGACAGGCAGCTCTGAAAATGGTATTTAAAATTCAAGTGTTTTTTTAATCTATAAATATATCTGAACATTTTTATGAGTAGCTAGGGCCAATCTGGCTAATCACTGCTGTTAACTACCAAATTGCTGCATTTCCTCTTCAACTTTGCTCATGTTTCTTCAGATAACATGTAGCCTCCCTTTCCTTCCAGGGTTAATCAGGTGATCTCTACATTAGCACTTTTGTCGTAAAACTTTTGTCGGTCAGGGATGTGAAAAAAACACCCCCTTGACTGACGTAAGTTTCACCGACAGAATCAGTGGTGTGGACAGCGCTCTGTCAATGGGAGTCACTACCATTGCTTTTTGGGTGGCTTGATTATGCTGATGGGAGAGCTTTCTCCCGTCGACCTAGAGCAGCTATACAGGAGATCTTACAGCAGCGCAGTTGCAGCAGTACAGCTCTGCCACTGTAAGGTCTCCAGTGTAGACATAGCCTCAGAAGCAGGCAACTCTCACCTGTTGCCAGGTCACCTTACATCATTAAGAATAAAGGAGCTCTTGGAGGTCCCAGCTGAGATGGGGTATTAGGTGGGAATCCTCTACTTACCCTGCTGCAGTAGTCTCCTTACTTACTCATATGAATATTTATAGTTGGCAGTGCCTCCACCTGGACAGGCACTGTATACGCTTGTGAGTGCGCCTCGGTTTCCTTCAGGAAAATATAAATAATGGATCTTATAAAGGCTGTGGGTTGAGAACCACTGCTCTACTGACTGTGGGATGTTAATGTCTTTCCCATATGCCAACAGAGTAGTATCGGAAATAAAGAGCTGTCTTAGTTTCAATCTCCAGAAATATCTGCTAGTTTATTAAGTTTCCTTGATACTTAGTATAGGCATAGTTGTTGTAATACTACTCGCAAACATAGGTCTAGTAACTTTTGATTTACCCATAGCACATTCAAGAAAGATTACTTGTTTGTCTGAAAGGGCTTTGATCTGATAGAACTTGAAGGGAGATCAAATAGCCTTCACTAAACCATATATCATATAATTACACTGGTGACTCCTTTCCCAAGCTGAAAAGTAATTGTTGACAGGTGAAACCAATGCCAACATGCATAATGTTGAAGAATTAGCACCTCAATTCATACCACTTCCTTCAGTGATTTGAGCTGTCAAATTTTGTTGATTGATTCTAAAAGAAATTGGGGATAATAATGAACTCTGGTTGAATTTTCTCTTCAGATAATTGCACTGCCATTTTTACATTATTTTGAGATTATTTTATTTTTTACATTTTTTTGCTCATAATAATGCATAATAGCATCTTCAGTGAAAATATCTTAAGTCCTTTACATTAATGAACTGAGCCTCGTGTGTTCACCATACATGTCCATGTGTGTTCTATGGCTCAAAACACTATTTTTTAGATTACCTTTGAGGTTATTTTATTTTATTGCTCATAAATGTTTCACCATTTGTGAAAGGGAGGAGTAACTAGCACAAAGTGATGGGCTAGAGACAGGCATAATTCATAAATATAAAGATCTATATTTTACATTAATAATGCTTTGCACTTCTGTAGCAGCTTCAGTGAAAATATCTCAAGTCGTTTAAATTAATGAACTGAGCTTCATGTTTCAGAGTAGCAGCCGTGTTCGTCTGTATCCGCAAAAAGAACAGGAGTACTTGTGACACCTTAGAGGCTGACAAATTTATTTGAGTATAAGCTTTCGTGGGCTACAGCCCACTTCATTGGATGCATAGAATGGAACATATAGTAAGAAGATATATATATTTATACATACAGAGAACATGAAAAGGTGGAAGTAGCCATACCAACTGAAAGAGGCTAATTAGTTAAGATGTGTTTACCATATATACACATATGTGTGTTCTATGTCTCAAAACACTATTTTTTACATTATCTTTGAAGTTATTTTAGTACTATTATTCTTTTTGCTCTTAAATGTTTCAATATTTGTGAAAAAGAGGAGTGCATAAAAATAAAGATGTATATTTTACATAAATATGCTTTGTACTTTTGTAGCCACTTCAGTAAAAATAGTTGAAGTCCATTGCATTAATTAACTGAGCCTCAAGTGTTTACTGTATACACATATGTATGTTCTGTGTCTCAAAAGCACCTTATTAATCTACTTAAAACTTTCCCCCCAGATCATCTTCTGATTGGAGACCAGAAGAGGTGAAATGTTGATTGGAAATTAACATCTCTGAGCCTGATGTCAATGAACTATTCATGCTTACAATTAAACACATGCATACATGTTTGTAGGATCAGACCTACACAGACTATGCATATATAGTCTGTAAATATAATTTGTGCATACCTTAGAAAAGAGAGTTAAGGAATCACAAACAAGTTTAACTCTGCCCCTCTGTGAAAAATTCATGTAGTGTAGCAAATATGTATGGATAGGGATATATTTTCAGATACATACACATGTTTAAATATGGAAATGGATATCAGTGTGTGTAATTCACCATATCTGTATGTTAACAAAAGTCTTTGTTTGGGACTATAGGACCTGATTATGATCTCACACTTGTTTTAAACTCTAGTGACTCCAATTATCAAAGGGGTAGCTATGTTAGTCTGTATTCACAAAAACAACGAGGAGCATTAGTAGTCTTTAAGGTGCCACCAGACTACTCGTTGTTTTAGTGACGCCAATTAATTCAATGGAGTTACTCCTGATTTACACTGATGTAAATTACAGCAGATTCAGGCCAACATATTCCATTTTGAAATGTTGCAGGCTTTTACTTGAAAAGCATGCTGATTCACACCATGAAATAATTCTTTTTGTGCCAAAACCTTTATATTTTTGAAATGCTAAATTAAAATATTTTGCATCAAAACTCAGAGTTTCTTTTCCTCTATTGGGAATAACCTATTTAATGGAGAACTTGGTTCTAAGACAGCAATACAATGGCAAAATAAATTATTAATGTAAATAAGCATCTTTCAAAGACGTCTATTGAAACCCTAGCCCACCATGGTGTCAAAATGCAAATGAAGTTATGGCTGTGTAAGTCACGGGGGATGACATCCACACTGTCAAAACACACCAGAGAACTGTCAAAGTCAGTCTATGGAGAGTATATTAAGATGTCAAAATGAAACAGACATCAATACAGATTATATTACCTCTAAAAATAAACAAAAGAAATTAAACAAAAAAGTTCTGATCTCAATCAAAGTATTGCATACAAGTTCAATGACTCCTTGACTTACACTAAAAATATCCCTTCTGAATACATCTATGCAAGTGTAACCCTTCTGCCCATCAGAGTTGGCAGCAACAAGGGCCGGGTTCAATATCTAGGGGATCCATTCCAATAACACAATGCAAACCGGCTCGAGCCCCCACCCAGTGACCTGGGACAAATATATACCACCCCCGCTGGGCACCTCCAAGAGGCAATACTTCCCCTCTCGCAAGCACATAGTCTGAGTGTAGCAAAAAGCCTTTTAATAACAGAGAGAAACAATGTGGCATTATGTTGGGGAAACACCACCAACAGGATTCATAACACAACCCATGAGCAAAAAAACCACCCCAAGCAAATTGGGGCATGCCCCTTTCCCTCGGGTTCTTGAGTCCCAGCACCCAAACGTCTCTTGAGTCCAGCAATCCACGAATCACCCAAAGTCCAAAAAGTCCAGCCCCAGAGTTCAAAAGTTCATCTGCATAGTGTTACTCCCCAGTCTGGCTAAAATGTGCCTGTGTGTGGGGAAAAGGGGCAAGGGGCACCTTACGTGTCCTGAAGCTGACTGCCCCACAGGGCTCTGCTCTGCTACGCTGTCTCACGAACGGCTCTGCTCCACCACGACTGGCTCCGCTCTGCACCGCTCGCCGTCTCACAAACAGCTCTGCTCAGCTCGCCGTCTCACGAACACACCGCTGTCTCACGAACAGCTCCACTCCACCACGACCGGCTCTGCTCTGCACCGCTCGCTGTCTCAAGAACAGCTCTGCTCAGCTGGCTGTCTCATGAATGGCTCCGCTCTGCACAGCTCGCCATCTCACGAACACACCGCTGTCTCACAGACAGCTCCGCTCCACCACGACTGGCTCCACTCCGCACAGCTCGCCGTCTCACAAACACACCGCTGCACTCTAGATCTTCCGGCTCCCCACTACTTGACACAGTGCTCAGTGATTTCAGCTCTTAGTGATTTCAGCTCATAGTAGTGGGGGCCTTAGTGCTGGTGCACCTTAAGGCCAAAGTGAATGCAGCATAGTACCTGTAGCAAGACTCTTAATAGACCCAAAATTAGCTCTGACATTCCACAGTGGAGAGAGACAGAGGTGCAATTGGTGCTTCAGGCCCTCACAAAGGGGCCCATACCACCAGGCACTAATACCTGTCTCAAGTCTCTCTCAATTCACACAGTTTTGGAACCCATGACCCTTGCCTAGCGAGTGCTACTTAGTTGATGGTGAGTCCCTCCATCATAGCAAAAGGCCAAGTACAGTTCCAAGCACAGTTCCCATAATCAGGGTAATAACAATTTATTCTTCCTGCCCCAATAACAGAGACACTGGGGATCCCACAGCAGCCGAAGTGACCATTTGGGCAGCTATGGCCTCAGTCTAGGCGGCGTGGGTGTGCCTATGCAAATGAGATCAGCCCCTGAAGTTTTTTTTTCCACAACTTGCCACACCTCACCACCAGATGTCAGGGTGGAGCTCATCCTGACACTGCTTACACAAGCAATATTCTACATTTTTTGAAGTACTCCACTATGTTTCTGTGTATTTCAGCTTACAGTGGAGTGCATTAAAAAGTTATAGTAATGTTAGGAAGGAGGCAAGCAACCATTTTTTAAAAAGCTTTCATAGTATTTTGTGTTCACTTTGTATAAGGTTCTATGTCAGAGGTTACTCATCACTGGGCATGTTGGTAAGTATTTTTCATTGAGATAAGCTGTATATGGAGCATAAATATTTTGTGGACCACTAGCACTACAGTGTACTTCAGATGAGTGGCCTACTGGACAGAAGCACCTAAATATCTTGGAATTACTGTCTTAAATCCTGGCATAGTTGACTCAGCCCTTCATTTTTCCAAGGCAGATAAGATTAACTGAATATCATGCTGTTTATTCATAGATTTCAAGGTGAGAAGGGACCACTGTGATCATCTACTTTGACCTCTAGTAATAACACTGTCCATGGAACTAACTCCAAAATAATTCCTAGAGCATATATTTTAGAAAAACACGAAATCTTGATTTAAAAATTGTCCGTGGTGGAGCTCCACCCTGAGGGTTGGTAAATGTTCCCATGGTTAATTACCCTCCCTGTTAAAATGTGTGCCTTATATCCAGTCTGAATTTGTCTAGCTCCAACTTCCGGTCATTGAATCATGTTATATCTTCCTCTGCTAGATTGAAGAGCCCATTATCAAATATTTGTTTCTCATGTAGGTACTATTAGATGTAATCCAGTCACCGCTTAAACTTCTCTTTGTTAAGCTAAACAAACTACTATATAAGCTACCTAAAAGTTGCAATTCTTCAACAAAAAAACTTCAAAAACAGACTCCAACGAGAGACTGCTGAATTGGAATTAATTTGCAAACTGGATACAATTAACTTAGGCTTGAATAGCGACTGGGAGTGGATGGGTCATTACGCAAAGTAAAACTATTTCCCCATGTTTATTCTCCCCCACGCCACACTGTTCCTCAGACATTCTTGTCAACTGCTGGAAATGGCCCACCTTGATTATCACTACAAAAGGTTTTTTCCCCCCCACTCTCCTGCTGGTAATAGCTCACCTTACCTGATCACTCTCGTTACAGTGTGTATGGTAACACCCATTGTTTCATGTTCTCTATGTATATAAATCTCCCCACTGTATTTTCCACTGAATGCATCTGATGAAGTGAGCTGTAGCTCACGAAAGCTTATGCTCAAATATATTTGTTAGTCTCTAAGGTGCCACAAGTACTCCTTTTCTTTTTATGTGGCCAAAGGTGATCCAAAGGCTATAGTGTACTTGGTCTTTCAGAATGACTTTGACAAGGTCCCTCACCAAAGTCTCTTCAGCAAAGTAAGCATCATGGGATAACAGGAAAGGTCCTCTCATGGATCAGTAATTGGTTAAAAGATAGGAAATAAAGGGTAGAAATAAATGGTCAGTTTTCAGGATGGAGAGAATTATAGTGGGGTGCCCCAAGGATCTGTACTGGGACCTGTGCTGTTTAACATATTCATAAATGATCTGGAAAAAGAGTTAAACAGTGAGCTCTCAAAGTTTGCAGATTATACAGAATTATTCAAGATAGTTAGATCTAAAGCAGAATGAGACGAGTTACACAGGAATCGCACAAAACCAAGTAACTGGGCAATAAAATGGCAGATGAAATTCAATGTTGATAAATGCAAAGGAACACGTATTGCAAAACATAATCCCAACTATACACACAAGTGGTAGGGTCTAAATGAAACGTTACCATTCAAGAAAGAAAGATCTTGTAGTCATTGGGGTGAATTGCCTGAAAACACACATTTAATGTGTAGTAGCAGTCTAAAAAGCTAACAGAATGTTAGGAACCTTTACGAAAGGGATAGATAATAAGATAGTAAATATCATAATGCTGCTACATAAATCTATGGTACACCCACAGCTTGAATACTGCATGCAGTTCTGATTGCCTTGTCTCAAAAGCAATATATTATATTATAAATTGAAAAAGTACAGTATGGTCATATATGGTTCTTATGTTCTACGCATCATTGTTATTTTAATAGAGATTTTAGAATTTAGTGTACTGGATATATGTTTAGCAATAAAAAAAATCAGGCTTATATTCTGTTTGTATGCTGTGACTGTGCCGATATATGGTCTCACCGTGCAATTAAGAGCCAATAAAAATAAAACTGGTATTACAGTGCCACATTTTTTGTTTAGTTTTTCAGAGTTCGTAGTACTTACCCATTAGGGCCAGATTAAAAATAATGCAAAGATCTTTTGTTCTTCAATGGTCAGCTGAAAGCCACGGTGTGCCAAAAAGCAATGAAACTTTTTGAATGTTGTTAAAGGTTAAGCTTTCGTTCATGATTTTGGTGAAAGAATGGGTCATTTTTTTTAATTTGGACTGGCTTGCCCATTCCTACCTCAGTCTGCAAGAGAAAAATGTTTCTTTCTGCTTGATATTTTTTTATAATGACCCTGACCCTCAAGTCCTTGCACAGGAAACACCTTCTGAAGTTAATAGACATTTTACATGAGGGTTACAGGACGGGGACCATTAACATGGTGTGCTTAGATTTTCAGAAAGCCTTTGACCAGGTCTCTCATTAAAGTCTCTTAAGCAAAGTAAGCTGTCATGGGATATGAAGGAAGGTCCTCTCATGGATTGTAACTCGTTAAAAGATAGGAAACAAAGAGTAGGAATAAATTATCAGTTTTCAGAATGGAGAGAGGTAAATAGTGGTGTCCCCCAGGGGTCTGTACTGAGACCAGTCCTCTTCAACATATTCATAAACGATCTGTGAAAAAGGGGTAAACAGTGAGGTGGCGAAATTTGCAGATGATACAAAACTACTTAAGATAATTAAGTCCCAAGCAGACTGCAAAAAGCTACAAAAAGATTTCACAAAACTGGGTGACTGGGCAACAAAATGGCAGATGAAATTCAGTGTTGATAAATGCAAAGTAATGCACATTGGAAAACATAATCCCAACTATACATATAAAATTATGGGGTCTAAATTAGCTGTTACCACTCAGGAAAGAGATCTAGGAGTCATTGTGGATAGTTCCCTGAAAACATCCACTCAATGTGCAGCAGCAGTCAAAAAAGTGATCAGAATGTTGGGAATCATTAAGAAAGGGATAGATAATAAGACAAAAAATATCATATAGCCTCTATATAAATCCATGGTGCGCCCACATCTTGAAGACTGTGTGCAGATGTGGTCACCCCATCTCCAAAAAGATATACTGGAATTGGAAAACATTCAGAAAAGTGCAACAGAAATGATTGGGGTCTGGAACGGCTTCAATAAGAAGAGAGATTAATAGAACTGGGACTTTTCAGCTTGGAAAAGAGACGACTAAGAGAGGAATATGATAGAGGTCTATACAATCATGACTGATATGGAGAAAGTAAACAAGGAAGTGTTATTTACTCTTTCTCATAACATGCCAACTAGGGGTCACCAAATGAAATTCATAGGCAGCAGGTTTAAAAGAAACAAAAGGAAGTATTTTTTCACACAATGCACAGTCAGTCTGTGGAACTCCTTGCCAGAGGATGTTGTGAAGGCCAAGACTATAAGAGGGTTCAAAAAAGTATTAGATAAGTTCATGGAGGTTAGGTCCATCAATGGCTATTAGCCGGGATGGAGAGGAATGGTGTCCCAAGCCTCTGTTTGCTAGAAGCTGGGAATGAGCAAAATGGGATGGATCACTTGATGATTACGTGTTCTGTTCATTTCCTCTGGGGCACCTGGCATTGGCCACTGTCGGAAGACAGGATACTGAGCTAGATGGACCTTTGATCTGACCCAGTATGGCAGTTCTTATGTTCTTAAGATTTAATGTTTGTTCTAATTTCTGCCTATCAACAGCCACTGAGACAGATATATCATTACTGATAATATAAGAGGCTGATACAATTCATTGTACTGGACCTCTCTAAATAATTCTGCAAAGTCAATTAGTATTTTCTTCAACTTCTCTCCCATTTAATCTTCTACCAGATGTAGCAGTGGCTCTGTTTCAGTGGACTCTTTATATTCCTTAGTGAAAGATGCTTTTCTAGGTTCTTTTTTCTTCCTCCACAGATGTTAGCAAAAATGCACTCAGTTTTCTTTTCCTTGGTACAGTAGGCTCAGTTTGATCTCCTGAGGTTTTCCATTCCCTCTGTTCTTCTAGCAAATTGATATGGAAATTTTGTTCTTTTTAAGCTTTTTTTCTTTCTTTTCCAATTTGCTGAGTAACAGGAGGCTTCCTAAAAATCTCCTAAGGGCTTTGCCAGTTTGCGAAGAGCATTCTGCATTCACTGGTTTGTAGTTGCAATAAAAAAAATTGGCCTTGTTGCAATTTTCATTTTCTGGCCAATTGGTTTCACATGTAGTTTTAGCCCTTTAGAATGTTAAATAACTTTTATTGAAAGTGGTATTTTAGTACAATTTAATTGACCCTAGATATATGCAAACAAGAATGCAGCTTTGTATTCAATGTAAGTAAAAAGTAATTTTGGTCAGTGGGAGCATTCCTATTCCCAGCCTCTTCCATACCTTTAGGGCCCAATCATGCTAGGGTCTGAATGCCTCTTTGGAGGTGCTCAGTA
The DNA here is from genome assembly GCF_965152275.1 of Natator depressus. Lineage (NCBI taxonomy): Eukaryota > Metazoa > Chordata > Testudines > Cheloniidae > Natator > Natator depressus. The sequence continues at coordinate 240,423,164 of NC_134235.1, read as the reverse complement.
CACTCAGTTCCCACTGAAGTCTTCAATTCTAAAGGTATCAAGCGCTTGCGGGCCACCTGTATGTCCCATCAAGGCCAGTGAAGTCGCACTAGGGATAAATGTGACTTATTGTTGACAGATGTGCACTGTGTTTATGGGGGATCAAGGGGCATGGTAAAAGTGCTACTTGATTCCTGAGCACTGAAATGAATCTACCATAGCAATGGATGCTTACGTTTCTGTTTGCTATTTTAGTCACAACATCTTCGGAACAGTTAAATGAACACCAACAGTTTTACAGCTGTAACTGTCACTGGTCAAAAGGCCATGGCCTAGAGAATACACTCAAACTGCTGAGCCACATGCTATTGACTCTAGAGTATGACATTCCCTTTTGAAATCTCTTCTCCTTTGTCCAGGCTATAGCTGTAGATTCTGTCAGCTGGGCCATGTGAAAAGTCTGTCTTACACAGAGAAAATTGATTTTATCACTGCACGGTAGATTAGTATCAATAAAATGATGTAGAAAGCCTCGTTGCATAGAGAGAAAATCCTATTAAATAAGAATCTGGACGCAAATACCTAACTTGCTTTCAATATTTTCCAATATTTGAAATCAGAAATTTTTGTTAAATAAAGTTGCTAAGTCATACCATAGAACACACCTGGAAAAAACCTTTCCTGAGCAAGGGTAGATAACTTTGTGGTTAGAATGTTGATGGCCACCTAGAGCTCTAATCTCTGCTAACTCTTTTACCATCGCTACTGCTGGTAAAGTGGAACCAATGGTAACAATGGTGGGAAATTTATAGGAAAAACAACAACAACAACAAAAACCCTGATGCAGACACAGCCTCAATTATCTGGAAAATAGTTGAATATGTGAGTTTAAAATGAACTTTCCATGAGGAACCACGCAAAGAGAGCTTGATATCCCCCTCCCAACCGCCAAATCATGGTCAAAACAAAATCATTGGAAAATGTGAACAGATGCTTATGGAAAAAAATGTTTGTAGTTCTAAAGCTTAATCCCCCAAGTACAATCAGTTAATGTATTATACCCTAAACTCTGCAAGGCCATAAAAGTCAGTCCATCTATTGATGTTCCAAGTAATGATACCCTCTCTTTCCTTTTGCCATTTTTCTGTCTCTAATTCTTTTAATTTAATGGCGGGGGGGGATGTTAATTGCCTGCAACATGCGCGTGTTCTTTTTCCTAAAATAGTATGACATTACTAATGTGCTATATGTGTGTCAACATTTCAATAAAATTATATATTTTAAAAATTCCTATCAATTCCGTCTGATTATTTATAACTGCAGTCCACATGCTGCATAATTCATGTTCAAATCATTTGCTGATATGGCAAAGAGTTGCTCTTTATAGCAATTGTTTAAAAGAACAAAATGGGGGTATTTAAGAGGCTAATCATACAGTTTCTTTGGGAAGATATGAGCATTTAAATTACATGCTGATAAACTGATCAGAAAGGAGTGCTGGCAGCTAGATATCGTACTAAAAATACAAAACAAAGGAAATGTGCTCTCTCCGCATCTGTGGCATTTATTGAACAAATAATTGTATTTTAAACCAGTGTCATGCCTCAAATCCACATTTTTTGAAGTGCATTGCTTTCTCAAGGCCCTAAGACATTCTGATTGATTAAAACCCAAAGAGTCAAACACAAAAACCTGCAAAAACAGAAAATTAAGGACTGAATCATTTTGCTCAGTGCATTTTAGACAGCTAAGCAATATGGGGACTATATCCCCCATTAGTTATGCTGGTGTTTGCACTAGTGTAATTCAGTTATATAGAGTGCAGTGACTCCTGAGTAGGGCTGGTCTAAAATTTTCCCAGAGATGTGGTCAACCGGGGATATTGGCCTATAGAAAAAAAATGGACGCATGAGGCACCTGAATTACGGCTCCACTAAGACACCAAAATAAAAATATTTCCGATTTGAACCAACATTTTTTGGTTTTCAGTGGAAATTGCTACTGAAAATTTGAAATGATCCATGGAAAATGTACACAAAATCATTTTTAAAAAGGTTTTCATCTAGATTTTCCATGAAAAAAAATCTCCATTTTATGACCAGCTCTACTCCTGATACACAATAAGTGGAAGAACAATCAGACTCAAGAAATTTTTAGATTTCCAAGAGAACTTGGAAAATCAAACAGAGGAGGATTCACAATTTTTTTTGACAAATAAATGTGTTGTGTTCACTTCACTGTTATTCATGAGGTCACATGAGCCCTGATTTGGCAAAGCTCCCCTATGCTGGAATGGAGTTTAAGCATATGCTTAAATCTTGTTGAAATAAGTGCGTTTCCAAATAGGGATGGACTTGCCATTATTTATTGCTCACACATATTCAGATGATCACCCATGTATTGTTGAAAATGTTCTTGAATCTTAAAGCATCACAAGTTTTATCATGAAAGATTAGTCAGCTAAAAACTTCAACAGGAGTTTGTTATTCACTATTTGCTAGCCTCCTGATTTAAAAAGTATCAGTTCGCAAATACCCCATCACATCATTTATTTGAATAAACTATTCAGCAACCACTTATGAAGAGCAAATATATGCATAAAAATCAGGACTGGTTTGCAAATGATTCATGCATGTAAAAATGGCTCAGTATTTAATAGATATTATTCACAGGGAATAATTTATCCAGCTCTTTTCATAGATTATCTCTGGATCATATTGATAGGACACCAGAACTACAGTACACAAGCTCTCTAGTTTTAATTCCAAAATCAAGGAATGCAGAGGCTGCTCCCCCCAATGTCTGTCTCTCTTTCTTTCTCTCTTGCTTTTTTATGAGAGTGGCTTACTCTATGTAAGTTACAATGATCTCGTATGCCACAAGTCTTGTATGGAGTGGCAAATACAGAAAAATGTGAGAAAATACAAGATCCCAAAGAGATTTGCAGTACTTCCTGCTTGTGACCCTGGCCAAAAGTACAGAGGACCTGCATAAAGACAAATACTGGATAAGAAATTTGATCTAAAAGTTCAGATTCTTCAAACAGTTTTGTTCAAATTTGATTGTGGAAATATGTGAAAGTTTGAGGATACATGGGGATGCAAACTGGGTCACTGACCGTAGCTATTTAGTCCTGTAAGCCCCACTTCAACCAACCATTTAACTATGCATCTGTTGAAGTTTTCATATCAGACTGGATGCTTTTCTAGAAGATCTGCTTCATTCTAACTGGCTATTGGGCTCGATACAGGAGCAGCTGGGTGAAATTGTATGCCGCATGTTATATAAGAGGTCAAACTAGATGATCTAATAGGTTCTTTCTGGCCTTAATCTATGAATTTATATGCTTAAGAGCTTGATGAAATGGGACCTTATTGTGGAAGGGAAAGAACTTTAGAATGCCTGAAGTATCTTCATTTAAAATGTAATTTATGCTTACTTTATCCATTGGATATTATCATGGTCATTTAAAAACTATTTTATTTTTAGGATTGCATAGTTCCCTTTCAATTTTTGTGTAGTTGTTCAATTCTTCATCCTTCTTGAAATGGATAATTCACCTTTATCATTAACATGCTGTGTGTGTCTCCTTACTTGACTTTTACATTATTACTCTAGCTATTACTATGCATGCATTATTTATATGGTTGGCTATCAAGGAAAAAAGGCAAGCAATTTACTTGTCAAAACATATTAGAATGCATGACTTTAAATCAAAGTTGCATGGGTTGGTAAAAAGCTATAATAAATGCTCTTTGGCTAATATGTTAGTGTCATGCAGTGGGGATGGTCAATGTATTGACTAAGAAACCTATAATCATTTCTAAGACTCATTGAATAGAACAGCGTTTCAGACTATTAGACGTTGCTTTTAATTGTATAATATTAAACCTTAATTTGTGGGCTCTATACTTTTTTCAATAGGTGGGATTCTAACCTGTACTTTAATGTTAATGTCAGAATAAAATAGGCATGCAGACAGGATGAAAATTACAAATATTATAGAGCCTAATTCTCTAAAAGTGACTTACAAATACAGCCCTGGAGACTTTAAATCCCATCTGAGTGGTATAGAGTTCTCTGCCCTGCAGAGTGGATTCCTCTGAGTAACACTGAGTTCCTGTAAAGAAGACAGCTCCTTCCTGTAGGATATAGCTCCTTAATTCTCCTGTTGCAAGATATAAAGATGACCAAAATGCTAAAGGAGCATTCAAGGAAGAAAAGGCCATTGTAGAAAAGCTAAATAAATTCTTCGTATCTGTCTTCACTGCAGAGGATGATGTCAGGGAGATTCTGATACCTGAGACATTCTTTTTTGGTGACAAATCTGCGGAACTTCCCCAAAGTGAGGTGTCACTAGAGAAAGTTTTGGAACAAACTGATAAATTAAACAGAATAAGCTGGTATTCACCCAAGAATTCTGAAGGAAATCAAATATGATATTGCAGAACTACTAACTGCAGTATGTAACCTGTCACTTAAATCAACCTTTGTATCAGATGACTGGAGGGTAGCTAATGTAACACAGATTTTTTTAAAAGGCTCCAGATGCGATCCTGGCAATTACAGACCAGGAAGCCTAACTTCAATACCAGGCAAACTGGTTGAAATTATAGTAAAGTACAGAATTATCAGACACATAGATGAATACAATTTGTTTGGGAAAGATTAACATGGCTTTTGTAAAGGGAAATCATGCCTCACGAGTCTATTAGAATTCTTTGAGGGAGTCAAAAACATGTGGACAAGAGTAATGTAGTGGATATAATGTACTTGGACTTTCAAAAAGCCTTTGATAAGGTCCCTCATCACAGGCTCTTAAGCAAAGTAAACAGGCAAGGGATAAGAGGGAAGATCCTCTCATGGATTAGTAACTGGTTAAAAGACAGGAAATAAAGGGTAGGAATAAATGGTCAATTTTCACAATGGAGAGAGGTAAATAGTAGTGTCTCCCAACGATCTGTACTGGGACCTGAACAGTTCAATATATTCATAAATGATCTGGAAAAAGGGGTAAACAGTGAGGTTTCAAAGTTTGCAGATGATAAAAAATTACTCAAGATAGTTAAGTCCAAAGCTGACTGCGAAGAATTACAAAGGGATCTCATAAAACTGCGTGACTGGGCAACAATATGGCAGAGGAAACTCAATGTTGATAAGTGCAAAGTAATGCAAATTGGAAAACATAATCCCAAGTATACATACAAAATTATGGTGTCTAATTTAGTTGTTACCACTCACGAAAGATCTTGGAGTCAACATGAATAATTCTCTGAAAACATTCGTTCAATGTGCAGCAGCAGTCAATAAAAGCTAACAGAATGTCAGGAACCATTAGGAAAGGGGTAGATAATAAGATAGTAATAAGATAATATAATGTCACTATATAAATCCATGGTACATCCACACCTTCAATATTACATGCAGTTCTGGTCACCCCATCTCAAAAAAGACATATTAGAACTGGAAAACTTACAAAGAAGGGCAACAAAAAATATTAGGGATATGGAACAGATTCCATATGAGGATTAAAAAGACGGGGACTATTCAGTTTAGAAAAGAGATGACTAAAGGGGGAATATAAGAGAAGTCCATAAAATAATTGATGGTGTGGAGCAAGTGAATGGGTGGTCAGGGGTGCAACCCTATGCTCTGTGTGTCCTTAACCTCTGACTGCCAGAAGCTGGGACTGGATGACAGAGGATGGATCACTTGATAATTGCCCTGTTCTCTTCATTCTCCCTGAAGCATCTGGTCCTGGCCACCGCTGGAAGACATGATACTGGGCTAGATGGACAATTGGTCTGACCCAGTATGGCCATTCCAATGTTCTTATACAAACAACACCAGCTGAAGCCAGTGTGCCCCATCCTAGTTTCACAGAATCCCATTAAAATTGATGGGAGCCCCCTGTTTCTGGCAGAACGAGAATTAGATCTGTCTGAAGTCTACATTAATAAAGTTTTCTGAAATACAAAATGGTTTCCAGGGCCTCATTACCTTTAATACTCAGGGGGACCCTCCTTCTCTCTCTGTCTAAGCAAGTTCCTCTTCCAGCACTTTTTTCTCTCTGTGCTGCTACTGCTATTTTCTTTGCCCTCAGGCCTCAATTTGCTTCCAGCCTCTCCCCTGGGTATAGGTGTCACTCCCCTTTAGCTTAGTTGTTCTGCTTCAAATTCAAGGCCACTTTATTTTGATCCAATTGTCATACGTGTGTATTAAATGTATAGCATATCAAGATAAGCATGGAACCCTGTTCTTCAAGCCTTATGCTGCACAGTTTAGAGTGTATTGTCCTGAATTCCACTAGTCTCATTAAAACATCTCTTTTCAGTGTTTGACAGCATGTTCACTATTTCTCCCGACTCTGTTTGAGTCATGTGACTGAGGCCTTATATTCAGAGACACAACAAAATAACTTGTTAAAATCCATTGATTAAAGCAAGAACTCATGAAGATGGTGCTTTTATATTGAAGTACTATTTGAAAGAGAAAAAAAATATGATTCCAGGCAAAGAAGAAAATTAAAAGATTTAGAAGGATTTTATTGTAACGAGATTGATGGACATTTGTGGGCATATGTAAATAGGTTTAACCAGCGCTTCAATGAAAACAACCTTGGAGATAACAATGAGAAAAATGCCATCTTCCTTCCATTATGTGGTGCAAGAGACATGAAGTCTGGTTGGATTTTTTGTCTCTCAGTAAAACTGATAAACACAAGAAATTATCCCAAACAGACAGTGACTACATTCCAACCATTTACCATAAATGAATTACTATGCTTTAAACTGGTAGAGGGGGAAAAAAACACATTGTATACAGTGCAGAGTTTATTTTAAACAAGAATGGGAGAACTCTCTGGAGCCACACGATCAAATTGGCTACTAGAATGTTAGCTAAAAATAGAGAGAAACTACCGAGTGGGTGAGAGAGGCAGGAACAGATGAACTATACAAAAGCCACTTAAATCAATGGGAGTTTTTCCAGTCCCTTCTATGGTCCATGGACTATTACACATAGACTACAAAGGACTTTGGACTGATTGGGAGTCAGGCAATGAGGGCATTAGGTTTCTCATTGATAATTTTAGTGAGACAACAGTAACAAATTCTAATGCCCTGATTTAAAACCCAGGTGAAATTAGGAGTGACCAATGGAGGCAGTAGACCAACAATACTCTGTTCAGGTGGGGAAGTCTACCAAGGTAACTATGAGTGAAGAACATACTACTACTTGCCAGGTGGTCAAGCAGCATAAATTTGTACCTGTTGCAAATAGCTTTTGGCCCACAGAGCCCGTATATGGCTTCCTGAGCCCAGAGTTGCTAGAGGCTCAGTGAGAGATGGAAATATTTATATGGGGAAATTGTGGAGAAAGACGAACTCAGAACAGGCTGCCCTGAAAACTTGCGAAAGTGAGTGTCTTGATGGCAGTGGACTGTGGTGGAATTCACTTAGATTGGACCATTTTCCAATTGAAATAGTGAAGAATGACCATTCCTCACCCTGTAGGTGGTGAGAGAGAAATGTGGTGCTGGGATCTAAAAGGATGCCAAGGAGGTGATAGACTCTCAGTAGATGGGTAACTGATATGAGGAGGCAAAATGAGAGAATCTGACCACACTCCAATAAAAATATTTCCTCACCCAACTTGTTTCTCTAATATAGAAGTAGCCATTTTTAGGACTCAAAGGCTTGCTTCTCTCCAGAAAACAACAATGGTCCTGCCCAAAGTGGCAGACTCATGAAAATCTGGAGCAGGAACTGTCCCAGGCTTACTTGCTGAAATAGGTATTTTTCCATTTCTAATTTATGATCCTTACCTTACCTTACGAAAGGTGGTGCCAGGATGAGAAGTCTAATCATCTTTCTTTTTCAGTGTTGAGACGTTGCTTACCTGCTTGGTCCTTCCTTTTTCTTGAATGCTACTGACTCTTTGCAATCAGCTGCTGTCACTGTTTAAAATGGCCACAAAACTATGATTTTCCAGTTGTACCTGTAACAGTAGCACAGAAATTGTCATGGACACTGAAAAGTAGAATTAGCTAAAAGACACCAAGTATATACAGACTGTAAGTTATTGGTTCTATTCTGCCATCACTTTGCAGGCATAACTCCCATTAACAGTAACAGTTCACACTCAGGCATCAGCAGGAAAAGAGACTTTACACATCTAGCTAATAAAGGATATGAAGTTTTATTATCATTGTTAATTGTTTGTATTACAGGAGTGCCCAGAAGCCCTAACTGAGACGGAGAACCCACTATACTAGGCATTGTACAAACTCATAAGATGCAGTTCCTGCCCCAAAGAGTTTACAATCTAAATGTACAAAGCAGACCAAGGTGAGAAGGGAAAAAGAGGTAGAGCTATCTGAAATAGATTCAGATCTCCCAGCTTTCAGTTCAGTACCCTATTAGACCATACTTCCTCACTGTCTTATATAAAGTATATACAAATCTGCTTGATTTCTGTGCTTCTGTCATTTTTTTGGCTTCCTTTATTTTTATTTATCAAAAGGTTCCATGGGGCCTAATCTTTGATAAAAGCCATACAAGTCTCCTTCACAGATTGCTAATGTCAAAAGTTTAGTTTGGTTACTATTCAATGAAGAAGTACCTCACATTTGATCTACAGATCTTCCCTAGCAGAAGAAACAGGAGATCACGAGTCTATAGACAATACAAAAAAGGATTGAGTCTGCCTCAAACTTTATAAATATATGTTAGCAGGAAGGCTTAGTTATGTAGGCTGTAATGAACTTAAATTCTAAGATTTTAGCAAAGATTAAATCTCTGTGGAAACTGGTCATCTGTTATGGGGTTGATGCCAAAGAATTCAGAGATTATGGAAACAATTTGTGAATAGGATATCTGAATTGGGGAAAAAATGCTTGCCCAAAGGGTGGCGGTGGTGTGATTTGTGTGTGTGTGTGTGTGGGACTGAGTCTGAGTTGATAGAACTGAATAACTTGACAAATAATGTGGAATTTTACAGAAACAAGACTCTTCTGGCTACTGCATCATCTATTCCGTCTTCTCAGAGAAGCTTAGAAAAGCTAGAGATTGGTATATATTGACCTGAGGGAATTAAAGAACACTTTTTTTTTATTAATCACACAGTCAGTCTTCTCTCTGTTTTACTGAGAGTTTTTAATCCTTTGAGTCTTTGGGGTTTCTTTTATTCTCATGTTATTAATTATTATTATTATTTAGTAGTATCGTACACCTAGCACAATGGACCAGCAACCCATTGTGATAGGCGCTGTACAAACATCTTGGATGTTTGCATTAGTGAAATGAGAGATGGGTTATATATGACATTCTTATTTCAGTTATTCCAAACTAGTATCCTAGTGTCTTATGTTCTCACCATCATATGAATATGGTGGACTGTTAATGCTGAGGATGTGAGTATGTGGGTGTCCATCTTTCAAAGGGTTTGGTAGTGATGGTGACAAAGAGCAATTTACACATATTTCCTCTGTTTTAAAAAAAAGCAAATTTGAAAAATAGAGGATTGTGTTGAAGATTAACACTGACGTGGGCCATTTTTAATTTCTCTAGTCACCACCACAATCCAGATGTTTTAAAAACATAATTCAAGTATCAATTGCTAAAGAGCATTTTCCTCTGCAGGATTATTCATATTTTAATATGTGGCGCCATTATGAAAGTCACAGTCCTGTATCCATTATGCAGAGAGTCGTTCAATGCCAGTTGTCAACATTTTTGTAAAATGCAAGCTAGGTGGCTCAAAACATCAGCCTTATGTCCTGGCTTTGATCAGAGAAAATGAGCTCAGTGGGGATGGTCTCATAGCAGCGCTTCATGCATTTGTCCTCCTCTCCAAGTACCAGACAATCTGGGACTCTTTCAAAAAAAGCCCAGGATAAAACTATAGTGGGGTGATGTATGGTTTGAGGGAGAAAGGGAAATTTGGCCATGCATGATTCTGTGATATACATTGCATGCCTGGATAATGCCGGGCTGCAGCCATTGCTGTTAATTTTAGTGCACATGAAAGTGAAGGACTAGCAATTAAACCTACAACAAAGAAGGGGGGAAAGTCTGCTTTGGTTGGTTCCTTCTGAAAGCAATAAAGATCTAAATCATTGGCATGTGGTTTTATAGCTGTGAAGTTCTTACTTTGAGGAAATCCCCAATGAGATTGTGTTTCGTCCTTAAAGTGTCCTTGTTTTAAAGTATTTTCTGGTTTTGTCTTTAAATGCATTTTTCCGATCAAAATCAGGAACAATTTACAATATTTTAGGTCTCTGCTGTGTGTTTTGTACAGCACCTACAAAATGGGGTCTCAATTTTGGTTGGAGCCCATAGGTGCTACCACTGTAAATACTAATATGCACCTTGATCTAGTGGCTGATGTAGAGTTTGAGTTCTGATGCAAGCTTCTAAGTGAAAATGCACAGAATAGATCTTTATATGTTAATAATGTTATGTAATGTTTATATTATATTAGCATCCAGAGGTCCTGATCAGGAGCAAGACCCTACTATGACAGTTTGTTATGGGATGTACATACCCCACACATACACCACACTAGGCAGGAAAGGGTTAATCCCACACTATGGGCGGAGGAAGTCCCATCCCTCAGACTAGGCTGGACATGCTCCAAATACTGTGCTAGTATAAAGGAGAGCAGCCCAGCTCAGTCTGGGCTGACCCACCAAGGAGGAAGGGCGGTTGGTGGAGGCTCCAGCCTAGCAGCCGTTACAGTCCTCGCCTGCGGGAGCCAGAGATCCCGAGACCGGACTGGAAACCTGTTGCCATTGGTGTCCCAGGGAGTTACCTGCACCGAGGAGCCCGGAGACCCCGATGGCCTATGGACTGCAGCTTCAGGAAGACCGATAGGAAGTGACCCAGGGAAGGTAAGTGAATGGTGACTCCCAACCATGTAAGGTCACCATGCTGCAGTTGGATTCTCTGGTGAGCCCAGCTGCCACCCCCTTTAGCGGTGGCCCCTGGATCTGGCCAGTAGGCCACACAGCCCTGCACTCGAGGGCCACTGTATTGACTGACTACTAGGCCATGCTGCCCTGTACCTGAGGGCTGCTATATTGACTCTGGCCACTAGGCCATGCTGCTCTGCACTCAAGGGCCGCAGTATTGACTACGGCCATTAGGCCACGTAGAACCCAAGGGCTGCTGCATTGACTCTAATCGTTGGACCTCATTGTGGTGAGGCCTAAGACAGTCTGGTAGACTAAAACTGCAGTGTCAGCACACACACAGTACACCCCAACAGGAGATAGGATATGCATACACCACCACGCAGTTGCTGAATAAACATAGTGGTAGATATGCTTCCAGCCTCAAAGAGTTCACAATCTAAGAAGTATACAATTGTATACTGTACACTTCTAAACATTTGCTTTTTTCTTTTAGTTCTGTAAGTATGTAAATAAATATTTACTTTTCTTAACTCCCCCTTAGCCTAGCCTTTAAATGTTAACTGATGTATTGCAAGTGTCATGGCAGAAGTGGGTCTTGAGAAGGGATTGGAAGGTGAACTGCCTGGGCAAATGTGTTTTGTGTGCACTGGATGGGAAGTTTCAGAGTAACAGCCCTGTTAGTCTGTATTCACAAAAAGAAAAGGAGTACTTGTGGCACCTTAGAGACTAACCAATTTCTTTGAGCATAAGCTTTCGTGAGCTACAGCTCACTTCATCGGATGCATACTGTGGAAAGTACAGAAGATCTTTTTATACACACAAACGATGAAAAAATGGGTGTTTACCACTACAAAAGGTTTTCTTTCCCCCCACACCCCACTCTCCTGCTGGTAATAGCTTATCTAAAGTGATCACTCTCCTTACAATGTGTATGATAATCAAGGTGGGCCATTTCCAGCACAAATCCAGGGTTTAACAAGAACGTCTGGGGGTGGGGGGGAGGTAGGAAAAAACAAGGGGAAATAGGTTACCTTGCATGACTTAGCTACTCCCAGTCTCTATTCAAGCCTAAGTTAATTGTATCCAATTTGCAAATGAATTCCAATTCAACAGTCTCTCGCTGGAGTCTGGTTTTGAAGTTTTTCTGTTGTAATATCGCAACTTTCATGTCTGTAATCGTGTGACCAGAGAGATTGAAGTGTTCTCCGACTGGTTTATGAATGTTACAATTCTTGACATCTGATTTGTGTCCATTTATTCTTTTACGTAGAGACTGTCCAGTTTGACCAATGTACATGGCAGAGGGGCATTGCTGGCACATGATGGCATATATCACATTGGTGGATGTGCAGGTGAACGAGCCTCTGATAGTGTGGCTGATGTTATTAGGCCCTGTGATGGTGTCCCCTGAATAGATATGTGGGCACAGTTGGCAACGGGCTTTGTTGCAAGGATAGGTTCCTGGGTTAGTGGCTCTGTTGTGTGGTATGTGGTTGCTGGTGAGTATTTGCTTCAGGTTGGGGGGCTGTCTGTAGGCAAGGACTGGCCTGTCTCCCAAGATTTGTGAGAGTGTTGGGTCATCCTTCAGAATAGGTTGTATATAGGTTGTAAATAACAGAACGCCACTAGCCGTCACCTTCAGCCCCCAATTAAAACCCCTCCTTAATATTGCGTTGGAGGGGTTTTAATTGGGGGCTGAAGGTGACGGCTAGTGGCGTTCTGTTATTTTCTTTGTTAGGCCTGTCCTGTAGTAGGTGACTTCTGGGAACTCTTCTGGCTCTATCAATCTGTTTCTTCACTTCCACAGGTGGGTATTGTAGTTGTAAGAATGCTTGATAGAGATCTTGTAGGTGTTTGTCTCTGTCTGAGAGGTTGGAGCAAATGCGGTTGTATCTTAGAGCTTGGCTGTAGACAATGGATCGTGCGGTGTGTCGTGGATGGAAGCTGGAGGCATTTAGGTAGGAATAGCGGTCAGTAGATTTCCGGTATAGGGTGGTGTTTATGTGACCATCGTTTATTAGCACTGTAGTGTCCAGGAAGTGGATCTCTTGTGTGGACTGGGCCAGGCTGAGGTTGATGGTGGGATAGAAATTGTTGAAATCATGGTGGAATTCCTCAAGTGCTTCTTTTCCATGGGTCCAGATGATGAAGATGTCATCAATATAGAGCAAGTAGAGTAGCGGCGTTAGGGGACGAGAGCTGAGAAGCGTTGTTCTAAGTCAGCCATAAAAATGTTGGCATTCTGTGGGGCCATGCGGGTACCCATAGCAGTGCCGCTGATTTGAAGGTATACATTGTCCCCAAATGTAAAATAGTTATGGGTAGGATGGGAAGGACAATGATGGTCTCAGGAAGGCCAGAACAGAGGAGATAGGAGAAATTAAGTGAGGATCTGGTTGAGATTTTTAACAGTCTGATCAAAAAGAAAAGGTCCAATTTTATAACTGTTACAGAGGAAAAGTTGGTCAGATTTGGAGACTGTATTCAAATGTGCGATGAGAGAGAGGAAAGAGTTGAACATGGCTCCCAGGTTACAGACCTGACTGGCAGGAAATATTGTATGCCACATTAGAATATGCTGCAAATAAAAGGCTGAATTTATGTATAGATTTGAACATGTCCTCAAATCTTATTCATAAAGTTCTGAGTTAAAACTGAATGTCTGGATCCTTATCTGGTGTAAATTAATGTTCCTTCATGTGGCTCATAGTCTTGCTCTTTATACCCAGGAGTAGCTTGGTACCAGAAAGAATATTGGATCAATCAGTTAAAAGCAGTGCATGAAAATCATGGAATGATTAATAGTTCTCAAATGCAAACAGGATAGATAATCGTGTTCACAAGACTCATCTTGAACATTCAACATTCTATTTCATGCCAATAACTGCTGGCATGATTAACACAGTAAATAAAATAGGTATCAAAGACAATAAATGTAGCCTACTTTCAAGTAGAAATCAACCTTTTATATTTTCTATGGGGGCAATTTTCAAAAGCGCAAATGGTTTTAGGAGCACAACTCCGACTGGAGTCACTGGAAGACGAGTGCCTCGTTGCCAGTCTACCACTATGATCCCTCTTATCCCTTTACAGGTTTTCAGCTATGGGGATGATCCTGTGCCCTTGAAGCCAATAGGAGTTTTACCATTGACTTCGGTGGGAGCAGGATGGAGACCTATATGAAGTATACTGGAAAAAGCATATGTCTGTGCCTTTCCTGATTGTTTAGGATACAGCCGTATTCTCTGCTATCATCTCGCTAGCTTCCACTTACATTTTTAATTTTCTAGTTCTTTTTCAGCTCTTTTACAGAGATTGTAAAACAGTGCCATGAAACGTTGCCTTAAAAAAGGTATTATGGTTTTAAAACATATCTGAAATATCTGTATTTTCCTCTCACCTGCCATAGCTTACAAGACAGTCAACCTGAATCCTTTTTTATTTAAAGAAGGGCTGTCGATTAATCACAGTTAACTTATGCAATTAACTCAAAAAAAGTTAATCGCAGCACTGTTAAACAATAGAATACCAATTGAAATTTATGAAATATTTTTGGATGTTTGTCTACATTTTCAAATATATAGACTTCAAATACAACACAAAATACAAAGTGTACAGTACTCACTTTATATTATTTTTATTACAAATATTTGCACTGTAAAAATGATAAACAAAAGAAACAGTATTTTTCAAAAAGAAAAGGAGTACTTGCGGCACCTTAGAGACTAACAAATTTATTTGAGCATAAGCTTTCGTGAGCTACAGCTCACTTCATCAGATGCTCATTCAAGTACTGTAGTGCAATCTCTTTATGGTGAAAGTGCAATTTACAAATGTAGATTATTTTTGTTACATAACTACACTCAAAACCAAAACAGTATAAACTTTAGAGCCTACAAGTCCACTCAGTCCTACTTCTTGTTCAGCTAATCGCTAAGACAAACAAGTTTGTTCACATTTACGGGAGATAATGCTGAAATTTCATTTACAATGTCACCTGAAAGTGAGAACAGGCATATGCACGGCACTTTTGAAGCCAGCATTGCAAGGTATTTATGTGCCAGATATACTAAACATTTGTATGCCCCTTCATACTTTGGCCACCATTCCGGAGGACATGCTTCCATGCTGATGATGCTCATTAAAAAAAAAAAGATGTTAATTAAATTTGTGACTGAACTCCTTAGGGAAGAACTGTATGGCTCCTGCTCTGTTTTACCCACATTCTGCCATATATTTCATGTTATAGCTCTTGGATGATGACCCAGCACATGTTGTTCATTTTAAGAACACTTTCATCTCAGATTTGACAAAATGCAAAGAAGGTACCAATGTGAGATTTCTAAGGGTAGATACAGCACTCAACCCAAGGTTTAAGAATCTGAAGTGCCTTTCAAAATCTGAGAGGAATGAGGTGTGGAGCATTCTTTCAGAGGTCTTAAAAGAGCAACACTCTGATGCAGCACCTACAGAACCCGAACCACCAAAAAAGAAAATCAACCTTCTGCTGGTGGCATCTGACTCAGATGATGAAAATGAATATGCGTTTGTCCATAATGCTTTGGATTGTTATTGAGCAGAACCCGTCATCAGCATGGACGCACGTTCTCTGGAATGGTGGTTGAAGCATGAATGGACATATGAATCTTTAGTGCATCTGTTAGGTACATATCTTGAAACGCCAGTGCCATGCGAGTGCCTGTTCTCACTTTCAGGTGACATTGTAAAGAAGAAGCGGGCAGCATTATCTCCTGCAAATGTAAACAAATGTGTTTGTCTGAGCGATTGGCTGAACAAGAAGTAGGACTGAGCGGACTTGTAGGTTCTAAAGTTTTACACTGTTTTATTTCTGAATGCAGGGGTTTTTTTTTACATAATTCTACATTTATAAGTTCAACTTTCATGATAAAGAGATTGCGCTACAGTACTTGGAATGGGGGAACTGAAAAATACTATTTCTTTTGTTCTTTTACAGTGCAAATATTTGTAATAAAAATATAGTGAGCACTGTTCATTTTGTATTTTATGTTGTAAATAAAATCAGTATATTTGAAAATGTAGAAAACATCCAAAATATTTAAATAAATGGTATTCTATTACTTTTTAACATTGCGATTAATCACACAATTAATCACAATTATTTTTTAATCGTGCAATTAATTGCAATTAATTTTTTTAA
This sequence comes from Natator depressus, assembly GCF_965152275.1. Lineage (NCBI taxonomy): Eukaryota > Metazoa > Chordata > Testudines > Cheloniidae > Natator > Natator depressus. Next base: position 240,407,091 of record NC_134235.1, on the reverse strand, counting down.
TTGCTTGACATCCCTAATTTTAAGTTTGTTTTAAAAAATGTGCTCATAGGCTGCCTAGAAAATGTTCATACAGATCATTTTTGCAAGTTTCACTGCAGAAATGGATTTACAATGGATTTACTGGAAACAGGTATAAAGAAAACACCTACATAACATTAACTACAGTTATGTGAATGGGGTTATTAAAATTATTTCATGATAAAAGGTTTTGTTAGGCTGCATAAATAATGTAGTGTTATATTATTGTTTACTATCTGCACTGTGGTACTGACTAGCAACCATAGTCCTGGACTAAGACCCCATTGTGCTCAGTGTTGTGAAGCACAGACCTCAAAACATATAGTGGACTAAAACTTTATCCTGCACAACAGAAAATTAAATCATGTGTAGGGAAAATTATAAAACTATATACATACAAGAAGCATGAGATATATTGTAAAGGAGATCATGCCTTGTAGCTAATAAACTACGTTTCTGTACAATGATCCTTAGGATTTCTGATTTTTATTTTATACCATGCTATTTACCATTTACCTCTTGCAATCTTGCCAAGTAGGTCATTCTCCAAACTTGAAGGCTAGCAATTCTTGATGAAAATATATTTTCCTGCGAGGATTTATAACATCATTCTAGCCAATTTTGCCTGGAGTTTTGCTCTCCTGTTATGATATCCTCAGAGGGGAAAGAAATAAAACAGCTGGTCTCCTTGACAGGAAAGCGCAGACAGACTGGGAAAAATTACTTGCTGCAATTGGACAATGTGATGTTGCCGAGTCCATATGTAGTTCTGAAGTGATCTCAGAACAAAAGGGGAGCACTTAAAGAGTGCATGGAGTTCTCTCTGAAGTGGGAGTGAAAAGGCTAAGCTCTGCAAGTTCTAAGGTCTTTCAGCAATAATCAAGTAATTAACTTTCAACAGGAAGAATGGAGGCTGCTCTTTTTATTTTATTTTTGCATGGCTTAGCACTGACCTTTAGCAGCTTAGCCTGTTAGGCTGTAGACAGGTGTTTGTCAAAACTCCTATTTATTAGAAATTGAGATATTTATGAGGTTTTACTGAAAAAAGTCAATGGACATAAATTTCATTTTGCATCTTTTAATATGATATCGTATCCTTAATTTAGACTACACACTTCCAACATTATTAAACCATGCAACTTGCACAACATTATTAAGCCATGGGAATTAAGCCATGCAACTTGCACAAACTTGGAACTTCCTGGATAAATTTTCATGTACTGCTGTGAAAATGTAGGAGTAAGTGAACTTTTAAATACATTTTGGACAAATTTGATACTCAACAAAAATGAAGAATAGTCCCAGAAAGCTGACTGAGAGCTAAGGCTGACATTTCGTAAGTATTCATGGTCTTTGGGTGCCAATATTGAGACACATCGGGCTTGGTTTTAAGAGGTGCAAGTCATGCAGGTCCATTGATTAAACTGGAAGGACGAAGGAGGAAGGAGGGAGCAGAAAAACCCAGTAGCTCAGCACATCTCTGCTCCCTTCCTTTCCTCAATTAAAAACTGGGTTGACTCCTTTCTGCTGCTTCTTCCTCCTTCCTCTACTCTTCTCTAACCCTGAAACACCAGGCCTGGAAAAGGGGAAAAGAGACCCCCTGCTGGGACTATCCCCCACCTCAGTGAGGGGGTGAGGAGCCTATGGAATTGTCCAGCTCAGACGGGGGAGAGAGGGATGCAGAGTTTCTACAGAAGCAGGAGGGGCAGAACTGGGGGCTTGGTTATAGAACTGTTGCGTGCCTGGTGGGCAGAGTTGATGTGGGTCCGTGGAGCTGGGACAAATATGACGGTTGCGTGGACACAAAATTAATTGATGAAGAGATGAGGGGGCATAGAATTGACATGGAGGTGGGGGCTGCATAAGTAACTGATGCAGGGACAAGCAAATGTGGGGTGGGGCACAGCAGTAATTAATTTGGCTTGATTAATAAATTAATCCATTCAGGAAACACTTTATACACTTGTGTAATATGATCTCAGTTGTGGCTCCTAAAAAGAGCCCTTCAACAGAAGCCAAAATCACTTTGTTATCACTTTGTGAGACCAGGCAGCCCTTTAAGTGTCACATACTTTGTGGCTGGGCAGGGTGAGAAGGCAGATCCCAACGCACAGTATACTGTTTTTTTACAAAAAAAAAAAAAACCCTCACGATTTTGTGACCAATCTCATGATTTTGGGAGGTTTGACTCCTGTTTTTTGAACCTTTGGGGTTTTCAGTGTGCTATTAAGTAAGACCTCTGGGAAGTATAGAGATGCCACGATTCCTGTACCGTCTTTATACTATCTTTGGTTTCCTGTGGGACATACTTCCTGCTGGGGCAGAAACAACGAAGCCCAGGACGGGGCAGTCGCAGGCTACAGCTACCCAGAGTAGTAGGAAGTTTGTTGACTCATTGCTGTACATAGTTCCAGTTTCTAAGAAAATGTTTATCTGGACACCAGTCTGCTCATCAGTGAGATATTATAGGGTCCTAGTGAGCCTGTGCAACTGCAAGTAACTCCCCACCAGCCCTGAGAATTAGAAGAAATGCTGAATATGCCGGGAAAAGCAATTTGAACTGTGTATGAAAGCTACAGGGGCAAATAAACAGGAGGATTTGCAAAGGCGTGCTCCACTCTTAACTGTGGCAGGCACAGAAGCCCTAGTTGTGTGTAATGCATTCCATACGGAGGTGGAACAAGAGAGGAAAGCTTTGCAGAAATAATGAAAATATTTGAGGATCACTGCATCCCTCGAATAATGTTACTTATGAGAGATATATGTTCAGGATAAGAATGAAGGAGAAACAATAGAAAAGATTTCCACAAACTTAAAACTAAATAGTCAGGCCTGTGAATATAGCCCATTAAAAGACTCTCTCATTAAACACCAGATTGTCCTGGGTTATAACAATAAAAGGGTCAATGAATAGTTACTAAGGGAGATGACTCCAGCACTAAAAAGGCCAGTATGTATATGGCAAGCAGCAAAACAAAGAGAATGCAAATGAAAAGTGTAGAGAAAGGCACAGGGCATATGACTGTGAGTACCATAGCTAAACCACCAAAGGAGAAGTTCACAGAAATTAAACTCTCTAAATACAGAAACACGGAAAGCAGGAAAGAGTGACAGTGATGTAGCAACTAGCATGAATATAGGAAATGCCACCTATTGGGTAAATATGTAGAAACTATAATAAGCCTAACCATTACGCTGAAACCTGCAGAGAAAGCAGGAAAATGCATATATTAAGTGCAAAACTGGATTCCTCAAGTGAAGAGGAAGAGCTGTTCTTAAAGCACAATAATGGAGGAGGCTGAAAACTGAAAAGATTGCCTAATTAAAATATTCACAAATAGCAGGTATGTGACATACAAAATAGACACTGGGGCACAAGTAAATGTAATAACAGACACGGAAATAGAGAGCTGTAAGGAGCATGTAAAAATGGAAGGGTCAAAAGTATCCACAAAAGACTAATGCAGGAACAGAGAATGCACACTGACACTGAAATACAGAGGGAAAATGTTAAAACAAGAATTTGGGGTGGTACACAAAGGCAAGCCCAGGCTTGGGCCCACATATATGTGGAGGCTTTGTTAAGAGGTTGTATGCCATAGAGAGACAGAAGGACAATACAGGACCAGATATGAAAGTATTAACAGCATCAGATGAAGCTGTAGTCACAGGAAATGGGTCCCTCCCAGTAACATACAAGATATGGTTAAGAGAAGATGCAGAACCATGGTGCACGCTACACAAAAAGTTCCATAAGCTTTAAGAAAGAGTCTAGAAGAAGAGATGCAAAACATGACAACATATGGTATCATTCAGAGAATATAAGAACCAACAGATTGGGATCAATGCATAGAAACTGTAGAGAAAAAAGGAGGACCCTAGGGAGCTGAACAAAAATACAGAAAGAGAACGCTTCCACTTGCCCACAGTAAATGGACCATTGCCTGAGATGGAAGGAGCCAAATTAATCAGCATATTAGATGTATCAGCTGGATTTTGGCATATCCACTTACACATTGAGAGCTCCAGGATCAGGGCTTTCAAGATACCATTTGGCACATACTGCTTCCTAATACTACCTTTCAGAATATGTTCAGCTGCAGAAGTATTTCACTGAACTATGAGGGTCTAGCAGGCACGAAAGTGTACATTGATGACATAATAATTTGGGACAGCACGGCCATTCAGGAACAACTGAGGAGAGCACTGGTACTTATGAGAGCTCATAACTTAAATGGAATAAGGCCAAATGTCAATTTCAAACAACAGAAATAACAGGTGGGAGAGAGACTGAACTGAATCAAAGATTCAGGCAATACTGAACATGCTGAGACCTGAAGATAAAAAGGGAATTCAAAGGCTGTGTTAGGCATGTTGAATTATGTCAGCAAATTCATACCTAACTATACAGCTCTTACAATTCACCCAAGACATCTCCTCCACAAGGTCATGGAATGGGCATGGATGCCAGAGTATGAAAGAGATACCAGAATATTAAAGCACATTCTGACATCAGCTTCAATGCTGCAATCTTTTGACCCTTTGAAAGACATCATGCCTCTAAAGGAGGGCTGAGAGCAGTACTATTACAGGATCATGGCACTAACTAGTTATCAGTCTCATATATATGTATGGCTATGGCAACCACAGATAAGATACAGGTAGAAATTGAAAAAGAGACATTAAGTCTGGCATATGTATGTACAAATTTTCATGACTTTCTGTATGGTGATAGCTTCAAAGCAGAAACTTATCACAAACCATTGATAGCAATACACAAAAAGGGACTTGGAAAAGCACCACAGTGACTGCTTTTGAAAATACAGAAGTATGATGGGACCCTTTAGATCCAACCTGAGTGACACTTAATAATGGCGGACACATCCTCAAAAGCATATGCTTCATGGGACAATACACAGCCTAATGATCTGGAACAAGCAGCAAACATACATGGGATCATGACAGAAGTGTCATGTGCTGCATCTTGAGGCATATGGGATGAACTGGAGACAGAAACAGGTGAAGGTGAAATGCTGCAAGCAGCAGTACAAGCAGTAAGTAAAGGAGGAAAAAGTCAACACTTCCCACCTGCCTATTCCCACTATACAAATGAGCTTTCAGTGATTTCAGGAGTGCTCTTAAAAGTGACACAGATTGTGGTTCCCAGAGTGATGAGAAGGAAAACATAGGAACAAATACATAAAGGTCACATGGGAATGACCAAATCAAAAAGGAGGGTTGGAGAAGCTGTGTTCTGGCCATAGATTAATAGTGACACTGAAGAAACAGTCTTGATTAAATTTCCATCAAAACCCATATATTATTCTGACATTTCAGTTTGAAGAATCAGTATTTTCCAACAGAAAAACATTTAGTCAAAATTCACAACTGGCCTTGCATGAATCCCTTGTTAACAGAGCCATCCTACGGGACTGCTGGAGAATCTCAGCTACCGTTAAAAGCAAAGAAAAGAAAGTCTCTAGCACTTCTCCTTGCAAGATAGGCTTGAAAGTTCAACTTGATACAAACCAGTGCAAACCTATCACCGGGATTGGAAGGAACCAGAAGCTGAGACCCAGTGCCTCAGTAAGAGGCTGACAGAACTGAAAGACCTCTGCATCTTGAAACAAGTTAGTTTTTTGCCCCCATTACTCCGTTTAGAAGGCTGGTCCAGAACTTCATTCCTCTGATGGTTAGAAACCTTCATCTAATTTCAAGCCTAAGCTTGTTGATAGCCAGTTTATATCCTTTTGTTCCAATATTGGCCTTTAACTTCAATAAGCACTCTTCCTCACTGGTATTTATCGCTTGGTTATATTTATAGAAAACACTCACATCCTTGGTTTGGTTAGGCTAAACAAGTCAAGCTCCTTATGTCTCCTCTCATAAGGTAAAAAGAAAAGGAGCACCTTAGAGACTAACCAATTTATTTGAGCATAAGCTTTCGTGAGCTACAGCTCACTTCATCGGATGCATACTGTGGAAAGTGTAGAAGATCTTTTTATACACACAAAGCATGAAAAAATACCTCCCCCCACCCCACTCTCCTGCTGGTAATAGCTTATCTAAAGTGATCACTCTCCTTACAATGTGTATGATAATCAAGGTGGGCCATTTCCAGCACAAATCCAGGTTTTCTCACCCCCCCCCCCCACACAAACCCACTCTCCTGCTGGTAATAGCTTATCTAAAGTGACCACTCTCCTTACAATGTGTATGATAATCAAGGTGGGCCATTTCCAGCACAAATCCAGGGTTTAACAAGAAAGTCTGGGGGGGTGTGTGGGGGGGGGTAGGAAAAAACAAGGGGAAATAGGTTACCTTGATTTCCCCTTGTTTTTTCCTCCCCCCCCCCCCCCCCCCGACGTTCTTGTTAAACCCTGGATTTGTGCTGGAAATGGCCCACCTTGATTATCATACACATTGTAAGGAGAGTGATCACTTTAGATAAGCTATTACCAGCAGGAGAGTGGGGTGGGGGGAGGTATTTTTTCATGCTTTGTGTGTATAAAAAGATCTTCTACACTTTCCACAGTATGCATCCGATGAAGTGAGCTGTAGCTCACGAAAGCTTATGCTCAAATAAATTGGTTAGTCTCTAAGGTGCCACAAGTACTCCTTTTCTTTTTGCGAATACAGACTAACACGGCTGTTACTCTGAAGCCTCTCATAAGGTAACTTCTCCATTCCTCTGATCATGCTAGTAGTCCTTCTCTGCACCTGATCTAGTTTGAATTAATCTTTCATAAAACTGGGAGACCAGAACTGTACATAGTATTCCTGATGAGATCTCACTGCTGCCTTGCACAATGGTAATAACACTTCCCTATCTATATTGGAAATGTATCACCTGATGGATCCAAGGATTGCATTAGCCTTTTTCATGGCCACATCACATTGACAGCTCAGAGTCATCCTGTGATTGACCAATACACTCAGGTTTTCTCCTCCTCTGCTGCTTCCAACTGATAAGTCACCAGCTTATAACAAAAACTCTTCTTGTTAGTCACTAAGTGCATGATCTTGCACTTTGCACTATTAAATTGCACCCCATTTCTATTATTCCAGTTTTCAAGTATGTCAAAATCTCCTGGTATGTTATCCCAGTCCTTCTCCTCCCAACTTTGTGTCATCCACAGATTTTATTATCACACTCCCACTTTTTGTGTCAAGGTCATTAATGAAAATATTAAATAAGATTGGTCCCAGGACCAATTCGTGAGAAACTCCCTCCAGCCTGACAGTTCACCTTTCAGCATGACCCACTGCAGTCTCCAGGGCCAGCCGCAGACCAAATGGCACCTCAAGTGAGGAGCACCTTCAGCACCCCCCCTCCATTGGCTAAACTTTTGAATGCCTTATTTTTTTATTGCATTCATACCCCATTTCACAACTTTTGATGCAAAATTTGCATGCTTGATTTATTCCTGTCATATAAGACAATACATTTGCATGCTAGGATCTGTAAATCTGTATTTATTCAAGCCATATATAAGCAAATAAAAAAATCTTTTCCTCTAAGCTTATAAAAACTTTTGTCACTAACAAACAAAACAGCATTCCAAGCCCGGTGCCCCACAAGCCTGGCACCCCTGATGGTTACCTGGGTCGCCTGCCCCTAAATACAGCCCTGGCAGTCTCTCCCTTAATAGTTCCTTACCCAACTTTGGTTTTGTATTAATCTTCTCCAATTTAATGAATAATGTCCCATGTGACACTGTATCAAATGCCTTACTAAAATCCTGGTAGATTAGATGTAATGCATTTATGTTGTCTTGAAAATCAGTTATCTTCTCAAAGAAAGATATATGGTTTCTCTGGCATGATCTACTTAAAATAATGCAAAAAGAACAGGAGTACTTGTGGCACCTTAGAGACTAACAAATTTATTAGAGCATAAGCTTTTGTAGGCTACAGCCCACTTCATTGGATGTATAGAATGGAACATATAGTAAGATATATATACATACAGCTAAGTTGGAAGTTACCATACAAACTGTGAGAGACTAATTAGTTAAGATGAGCTACTATCAGCAGGAGAAAAAAACTTTTATAGTGATAATCAAGATGGCCTATTTTGACAGTTGACAAGAAGGTGTGAAGATACTTAACTTAAAGGAATAGATTCAATATGTATAATGACCCAGCCACTTCCAGTCTCTATTCAAACCCAAGTTAATGGTATCTAGTTTGCATATTAATTCAAGCTCAGCGGTTTCTCATTGGAGTCTGTTTTTGAAGCTTTTCTCTTGCAAATTTGCCACCTTTAAATCTTTCACAGAGTGGCCAGGGAGGTTGAAGTGCTCTCCTACCGGGTTTGAATGTTATGATTCCTGATGTCAGATTTGTGTCCATTTATTCTTTTGTGTAGAGACTGTCCGGTTTGGCCAATGTACATGGCAGAGGGGCACTGCTGGCACATGATGGCATATATCACATTGGTAGATGTGCAGTGAACGAGACTCTGATGGCGTGGCTAATGTGAATAGGTCCTATGATGGTGTCACTTGAACAAATATGTGGACAGAGTTGGCATCAGGCTTTGTTGCAAGGATAGGTTCCTGGGTTAGTGTTTTTGTTGTGTGGTTGCTGGTGAGTATTTGCTTCAGGTTGGGGGGCTGTCTGTAAGTGAGGACTGATCTGTCTCCCAAGATCTGTGAGAGTGAGGGATCATTTTTCAGGATAGGTTGTAAATCTTTGATGATGCACAGGAGAGGTTTTAGTTGGGGGCTGAAGGTGACGGCTAGTGGCATTCTGTTATTTTCTTTGTTGCGCCTGTCCTTTAGTAGGTGACTTCTGGGTTCTCTTCTGGCTCTGTCAATCTGTTTTTTCACTTCAGCAGGTGGGTATTGTAGTTTTAAGAATGCTTGATAGAGATCTTGTAGGTGTTTGTCTCTGTCTGAGGGATTGGAGCAAATGTGGTTGTAGCTTAGAGCTTCGCTGTAGACAATGGATCTTGTGGTGTATTCTGGATGGAAGCTGGAGGCATGTAGGTAGGAATAGCGGTCAGTAGGTTTCCGGTATAGGGTGGTGTTTATGTGACCATCGCTTATTAGCACAGTAGTGTCCAGGAAATGGACCGCTTGTGTGGATTGGTCTAGGCTGAGGTTGATGGTGGGAAGGAAATTGTTGAAATCATGGTGGAATTCCTCAAGGGCTTCTTTTCCATGGGTCCAGACGGTGAAGATGTCATCAATATAGCGCAAGTAGAGTAGGGGCGTTAGGGGACGAGAGCAGCCATAAAAATGTTGGCATACTGTGGGGCCATGCGGGTACCCATAGCAGTGCCGCTGACTTGAAGGTATATATTGTCCACAAATGTGAATAGCTGTGAGTGAGGACAAAATCACAAAGGTCAGCCACCAGGTTTGCCGTGACATTATTGGGGATACTGTCCCTGATAGCTTGTAGTCCATCTTTGTGTGGAATGTTGGTGTAGAAGGCTTCTACATCCATAGTGGCCAGGAGGGTGATTTCAGGAAGATCACCGATGGATTGTAGTTTCCTCAGGAAGTCAGTGGTGTCTCGAAGACAGCTGGGAGTGCTGGCAGCGTAGGGCCTGGGGAGAGAGTCCACATAGCCAGACAATCCTGCTGTCAGGATGCCAATGCCTGAGATGATGGGGAGTCCAGGATTCCCAGGTTTATGGATCTTGGGAAGCAGATAGAATACCCCTGGTCGGGGTTCTAGGCATGTGTCTGCACAGCTCTGTTCCTGTGCTATTTCAGGGAGTTTCTTGAGCAGATGGTGTAGTTTCTTTTGGTAATCCTCAGTGGGATCAGAGGATAATGGCCTGTAGAATGTGGAGTTAGAGAGCTGCCTAGCAGCCTCTTGTTCATATTCCAACTTATTCATGATGACGACAGCACCTCCTTTGTCAGCCTTTTTGATTATGATGTCAGAGTTGTTTCTGAGGCTGTGGATGGCATTGTGTTCAGCACGGCTGAGGTTATGGGGCAAGTGATGCTGCTTTTCCACAATTTCAGCCCATGCACGTAGACGGAATCAATCTATGTAGAAGTCCATTCTGTTGTTTCGACCTTCAGGAGGAGTCCACACAGAATCCTTCTTTTTGTAGTGTTGGTAGGAAGGATTCTGTGGGTTAATATGTTGTTCAGAGGTGTGTTGGAAATATCTTTGAGTTGGAGACATCGAAAGTAGGATTCTAGGTCACCACAGAACTGTATCATGTTCGTGAGCCTGGAGGGACAAAAGGAGAGGCCCAGATAGGACAGATTCTTCTGCCGGGCTAACAGTATAGCTGGAAAGATTAACAATATTGTTGGGTGGGTTAAGGAAACCACTGTTGTGGCTCTTTGTGGCATGTAGTAGTTTAGATAGTTTAGTGTCCTTTTTCCTTTGTAGAGAAGCAAAGTGTGTGTTGTAAATGGCTTGTCTAGTTTTTGTAAAATCTATCCATGAGGAAGTTTGTGTGGAAGGTTGGTTTTTTATGGGAGTATCCAGTTTTGAGAGCTCATTCTTAATCTTTCCCTGTTTGCTGTATAGGATGTTTATCAGGTGGTTTCACAGTTTCTTTGAGAGTGTATGGCACAATCTCTCAGCATAGTCTGTGTGATATGTAGATTGTAATGGATTTTTTACCTTTAGTCCTTTTGGTATGATGTCCATCTGTTTCAGATAGAAGAAAAAAGTACTCAGAATGGATAGTAAAGAATTGCTAAATAAGGGTGGTGGTCAATAAATGCCCTCCAAAGGGCTCCTTCACAGCATCATTGGATCTGGAGAGTTAGCAAGGCTGAAAGCCAACAATCCCTTTTTAATCTCCTAAATAGTCCTGTATTATTTGCATAGTAACTATGTCAAGCAAAAAAATAGTCCCTTCTGGAATTTTAAAACACAAAACAAAAAAACTCCCAGCTGGGTGTATGGACATCTGAGTCTGGAAAATGTAAACTATAAATTTCTGGGGAGATATATTTAGCATCATTATTCTTACAATAACTTATGAGGCTTAATTAATGTTAATGATACATTTTGAGATCACCAGATGGGCAGCACTATAGAAGTGCAAAGTTTTGTTATTATTATAGACACCTTCCATTTGAGGATGAGCGTCAGACCAGAAGGTTATGATTAAAAGATATAGACAAAGCAGTGAGGCAGGGGCTAAGAGGGCCTTTTTTGGAATACAGAGGATCTTGGGAATGCTCCTCGCTTGCTTCAAGGGGAGGACAATATAGAATTGTTCACTATGTCTTGGTATTGCCTACCCCAAATGTTCAAACATCATGAGTCAGCCCTTCCCAAAATAATGACATTGACTAAAAATCATGAATTATTTTTTTAATTTAAATTTTGAATTCTTTTTGTTTGCCTTCTTTTTTTTAAGCCTCTGAGGTTCACTTGGGTTTGTGTTTTCCTTCATAGCCAGGAGGGATAGAAATTATATATATGTTCATATAAGAATGAAAGCTGAATTCTCATATAATTACTTGACTTCTGAAGCTTTTTGAAATACACCAAATACCATAAGAGTAGTCAGTGCTGTTCCAGGAGGCTTACTCTGCAGCATGCCCAAGGTTAGGTGGTACTAGTGGGCAAGAAGAAACAGCTCTTCACCATATAGTACTGATGTATGACTTCCCCATGATGTTGCAACAGAATGTAGTGTGCCTAGAAGGAGGAAAGGGTAAAGAAGCTTTTAGGAGCAGAAGAGGATTTGAATATTAGTGGGCCAACAGTATGTCCTCATTTTCTCCTGCACTTTCGTCCATTCCAGATTTAGCCCTAAGTGTCTTGAGGCCCCTTTGAACCTCGTTTGGGTCTGACCAAGTCTCTAGTGTTAGTGGGTAATAGTTTTAAAGAGCCAGCACATAAAGTTTGAACGAATGTAAAATACTGTGTTAATTAGATCTATTAGGAAATGTAGACTTTGACATTATTAAATAATCTACTTAATTATGGTAATAAATTATTATGGTTGTTAAATTAATAGCTTTTGTCATTCACAAAGATACAGCATAACTGTTGTAGCAATACAGTGAGAACTACAGTTCACAATAGAAGCTGATTCTGAAAATGCATGTTCCTTCTGTGGAATGTTACTGCCTAAAAAGGGAGCTAAACCTGAGCCAGGGGAGGGGGGGAGAAACACAGAGTTCCCCAAGCCATTGGGGATTTCTTCCTGTCATCTCATAGGGAAGAACTAATGGTAGGTCCATTCGATTAAATCTGATGCTGGGGAAATGTGTTACAAAGATGTGGGAAGGCACTGTTGCTTACATCGAGAGAAGAGACATTGGAGGGTAGCCTCTCAGTGTGAATAGCTCTGTGACTGATTGAGCGCTCCTGGATTAGAAAATCATGGAACTCATTCTTAAAGAATTAGATGGGCTGCAAGAATCTACCTTGTAGAGATTGATGGAATGGTTTGAGAGACTTCCACGGTGGGCTTTTGTCATAAATATAAAGGGAAGGGTAACCACCTTTCTGTATACAGTGCTATAAAATCCCTCCTGGCCAGAGGCAAAATCTTTTCACCTGTAAAGGGTTAAGAAGCTAAGGTAACCTCGCTGGCACCTGACCCAAAATGACCAATGAGGGGACAAGATACTTTCAAATCTGGAGGGGGGGACAAAGGGTTTTGTCTGTCTGTGTGATACCTTTACCGGGAACAGATCAAGCATGCAAGCCTTCTAACTCCTGTAAAGTTAGTAAGTAATCTAGCCAGAAAATGCGTTAGATTTTCTTTTGTTTTTTTGGCTTGTGAAATTCGCTGTGCTGGAGGGAATATGTATTCCTGTTTTTGTGTCTTTTTGTAACTTAAGGTTTTGCCTAGAGGGATTCTCTATGTTTTGAATCTGATTACCCGGTAAAGTATTTACTATCCTGATTTTACAGAGGTGATTCTTTTACTTTTTCTTTAAATAAAATTCTTTTTTTAAGAACCTGATTGATTTTTCATTGTTCTTAAGATCCAAGGGTTTGGGTTTGTGTTCACCTGTACCAATTGGTGAGGATATTATTTTCAAGCCTTCCCCAGGAAAGGGGGTGTAAGGCTTGGGGGGATATTTTGGGGGAAGACGTCTCCCAGTGGGCTCTTTCCCTGTTCTTTGTTTAAATCGCTTGGTGGTGGCAGCGTACCAGGTTTTTAACCTAAGCTGGTTCCCTAGGCAAGAAAGAAATCTGTGCCTTGGGGAAGTTTTAACCTAAGCTGGTAAGAATAAGCTTAGGGGGTCTTTCACGCAGGTCCCCACATCTGTACCCTAGAGTTCAGAGTGGGGAAGGAACCTTGACAGCTATCAAGTTGGATGTAGTTTCAAACTATGCTAATGATGCTGATCTAGCCACGGACAATAAGAAATTACTTTCCAGGATGTCTGACAAGAAAAAATAACAATAGTTCAGACACCTAAGCCTTACTGGTGTTTCTGAAGATATTATGCCTTGGATCATTCCTTAGCTACATGTATTTAGGACAGAGCACTATCCTCCAGTGCTGCCAGCTAGAAGACACTGTACCATGGAGATAAATATTTTTCAACAGCATCTATCCCACAAAGTGTATTGGTCATTTTGCAAAAATATTCTTAGTGACACCAGGGTATCAAGTGAAAAGCAATTTCAGAACTCATGCAGATTATGTACACCTGCTGTAGGTGAAAGAAAGGTTTTGTTTCTGCTAAAAGGCTATTTGGGGAAAAAACAGAGCTAAGTCACTGTTTTATATTCTACTTGGCTATCTGAGGAAATGAGTTGATGGCCATTTATATATTTTGAAGTCTGTGGAACACGCTGTAATATTTTTACAGCTACACAATGTTCATTGACTTTAGTTATTGAACTGGTCATACCTGAACAGGGATGCAGAGACTAAGGGATAAACCCTGGCCCATTAAAGTGAATGGCAATTCTCATTGACTTCAATAGGGCTAGGCTTTTATGCTAAGACTTATGCATTATAGGACCAAGGAAAAATAAATCGATATATGGATCACAATTCCGAACGTATTTTACATTAATATCCTTGCAACCTATATGCACATGCAACTACACATACATTTGAATACCTATGACTTGTTCACTGCAATGATGTGATGATATGTTAGTTTGAGTTAGTTCTTATTTTTCTTTTATTCTAAGTACTTCATTGCAAATCCCCAAGCTCCTAGAAGCTTTAGGTAATTAAGTTAATCTTCAACAGATTTATTTTGGGAGTCTATCTGATTCACCATTTGTCAGTGACAGAAGTTGGCCAAGGGCACTGCTCATGGAGTTTAGGTCATTAGTAGACTCAGGCACTAGAATGTCTATGGGAAAGCACTGACAATGTAGCAATTGCCAAGCGTGTCCTGTATTGTATAACTAGGGTGTCTTTTCCAGGAACAACCTGAGAAAGGTGAACTTGCACATTTTTGTACATATGGCAGATTCTTTTCCCAAGGCAATTACAAATTCCAAGGCAAAACACTCTGCTCTACACACTTCTCTCCCCCTGGGGAGAGGATGAGAGAATAAACATGGGACTGATGTGTAGTCATATCTCTTAATGCACTACTGGGAGGTGTTCAGATATTACAGTGATGAACAAGGTATATGAACCTATTTATAATAGTATGGGTGTGTGCCTGATAACTACTACCGCTATAAACCTGTCTGTTATTTAAGTTACCTTTCATATCTGTGTAATATGTAGTATCATACTAATTCCCCATATTAAATCTCCCTTCCCATTTTTGCTGTAAGAATAGCAAAGTATTGCAGTCACTAGCCATGAGAATTTAGCTTTCAAATATAATTATAAGACTGTGAGAGCCTGCACTGAGCTAACAGTTTGGCATCTTGCCTTAATATTATCTGTAATATTAACAAGGTAGCTAGACTGAATTTCCAAAATTATAGACATTGGACACTGTGGCTGCCCTAATAGGGTCACAAGGGCAACAGCCACACCTCCCCTGTTGGGGTGAATAGTTTTATTTCAGCCTCCTCAGGGAGTTCCCACCACAAAATGCCCTGGCTCTCCAGAGAACACCACAACAATAGTCAGCCACAAAACAATCTAAGCTCAAAATCTCCCTCCCACATGCTGCTCAGTACCAAGCCCTGTAAGAAGGTGCATATCATCCCAAGCAAAGCACACCCAACCCTAGGAGCAAAGATCTCTCCTATAACTGAGATCCTTCCATTTGAAGGCACACTTCCTTAACAAGGCCCAGCTGCAACAGGGTCTAGTGGGTAATTTCTTGGAGGAAGCATATTAGCCTCTTTATCCCCTCGCACAGGGGTAGAGAATCTCAGCAAGGTGCAAAAAGTTATTTAGGTACCTAAATCAAGAACTTGCTTATTCAGTGGTTAGGGCGGTAAACTGGGAGATGGGAGATCCAGGTTAAATTCCATGTTCTACCAGACTTCCTCTGTGATTTTAGACAAGTCTGCAAAGAGACTCAAGTGTTGCAATACCTAAAAACTTTTAAGTGCCTTGAAAACCAATGGAATCCACAAATGCTGGGTTACAAAGAGAGTTAGGCACCTGAGAATGGGACCCCCAAAGCCCAGCATGCTAGGTGGGGAGCTGCGTAAGTTAGACAATAGCAGATGCTGAGAAGGGTGTATCCTAAGCTTTGATTCCTCTCACAGAGTTAGGGCTATTGGGTACACATACATTTGAGCTGGGAAGTGTGATTCCCAGCATGTTCCTGCACTAGCTACACACGAGCTAGTGACTAAACATAGCCGTGTGCCCGTGGCAGAATGGGCTAGCCTCCTGAGTATGTACCCAAGGGATCAGGTAGGATTGTACTTGGATTGGCTAGCCGAAGCAGCTGTCCACGTCACAGCAGACACACTGTGCTAGTTTAGTTGCTGGCCCAAGCACAGCTAGTGCAAGTACGTCTATGCAAGCTTCGAGTCACACCCCTCAGCTCAAATGTAGACATCCCACTGGCTGTTTGGGATCCACAGCCAGAAACCTTCCCCTGGAGCCAGGGGCCTAAGCCAGTTCTTGCAAGGACAGCAGTAGCTCCACACAAAACAGCCTGGAGGTAGGAGGCTTGTAACCTTTAGCAGTGATTAGGGAACTAATTCAGGGTATGGGAGACTGGTTGAATTTCTCCTCCCACCAGATAAGGTGAAGGGATTTGAAGAAAGGTCTCCCACCTCTTAGGTAAGTGCCCTAACCTCTGGACTAGAGAGTCATTCTCACTCTGGCCCAATGCATGTTTAATTATTTATACAAAATGGAACAGCTTCAGCAGGAGAGATTGAAATATCCCATAGTCCAGTGATTAGATTAGGGCACTCGCCTCAGAGATGAGAAGCCCCTGTTAATTCCCCAGGCAGAGAGGGGAATTCAACCAGGGTCTCCTACACAGCAGGGGGGTACCCAACACACTGGGTTAAATTGTGTAAGAGAGAACAGTGCTTTCCGAGCTCCTGGCCATTTTGTGGGGAGTTAGGCATGCACAGAACATGCCTACCAGAGTGGACCCAGCAGGCGAGGAAGGTGGGAAAATACTTATCTGTACCTGGTTTGAGGATTGATCTGGACCTTAGGTGTGAGATAGACATCTAGGCACACACCCAGAGTCAGAAATTTAAGTGCCTACGGGCCTTTTACTGTGGAAATTTAGGCACTAAGAAAGTTCAGGCACCTACACAGTTAAGTGGCTGTTGAACAGGAAGTTTGTGGATCACAGTGGTTTCCAAATCTGGGATTTAGGTACTTAACTCTAGACGTTAGGAGCCTACATGTCTTTGTGGATCTGGCCCTTAATTTCTCTCTGCTTCAGTTCCCCATCTGTGAAATGGGGAAATATTGTATTTCCCTGTCTCACTGTTATGTCATGAGAATACATACATTAAAGCAGCGGTTCCTAAACTTTAGCAACCCGAGGATCTCCAGTTTGATTTAAATTTTTTTGCAGACCCCCAACCCGGCTTCTAATTTTCCCTGTGGGTGCTCAACCTCTGCTTAGCCCGAGACCCCACCCCCACTCCACCCGTTCCCCCAAGGCCCCACCACCTTTCCCCACCCTCACTCTACCCCTGCCTCTCCTCTTCCCTCCCTTTTTCTGCCCCCTCCCCCAAGCGTGCCCCATCCCCACTCCTTCTCCTCCCTCCTCAGTGCTGCTGAACAGCTTTTCCACAGGGTGCGGGAGGCACTGGGCGGGTGGGGGGAGGAGTTGAACAGTGAGGCCGGCAGCCCGGACATGACTCGTGGGCCCCCTGGAGTACCCTTGCGGACCCCCAAGTATCCACCCACCCCAGTTTGAGAACTGCTGCATTAAAGCATGAGGTGCTCAGCCACTATGGTAACAGATCCTGGATACATTCCTAAGACAGGCAGAGTTTGCTGATTGAATTTGTGCAGCTGGCCAACGGGGACTGAGCAAACACTCAAGCAAGGTTTCCAGGGTTGTTGGTTTTGGGGCCCACTGGGCTTCCACAGTCTATGGCAGCCGGCCTGCCTGCCAGGCTGAAGGGGGAGGTGGGATTGCTGGCTCTCAGGCACCTAGCTGAGCTGTGGCTTCTAGGCTTCTGGCTCCCCTTTAGCCTGCCAGGTGGAATTTTGTTTTGAAATGATCCAAATTGAGTGATTATTTCAAAACGCTTTTTCAGATTTCTGTTTGACAGAGAATTTTGAATTTTATTTTCATTCCAAATCAGAATGAAAACAAATTTCAAAAGCACAAAATTATCTGCCAAATGGAATCACGGCTCTCCTCCTAGCTCTCAGAAGTAGCAGCCACAACTGACACGGCCTCAATTCACAGGAAACCAACGCAAGAGCTGAATTTGTGAAAAGGGTTTTGGCTATTCTTCAGTCTCATTTCATAATTTTCTAACTCTTGCCAGGGGAAGACAGTGCTCAGAAGCTTAATTATCATCTTCTGCTGTGTGAGCATGCTGTGAAAGAAAGATTATGGGGAGGAGGAGAAGGAGGAGATAAAATATCCCTGACACAAATTAGTATTTAACATACATTCTGAAATCAGGCTGTTGCTGCTGCTGTCCCTATTTCTTCAAGTCCTTAGATACAGCATGCCAGAAAGCCCATCATCTTTATCTCTGCGGCAGAGTATACAATGTTTTGTGGGGTTTTTCTCTTCCATTTAAAACACATCTTCCTCTCCCCCCCACCAGCCCCAAAAAGAATCCGACAGCTGAAAATGACTGTAAAAGTCAGTTAGTCTCCGCTGACCCCTGGATGAATCTGACTTTAAATGAGTTAGGGGACAAAAAAGCTGCTATTGTGTCCACTTATGAAGAGCTTATCTTTTTCTAGTTAGAATACCAGGGTTTTAGGCCTAGCAGACAAACGACAACTACAGTTTAATCAAACTGACAGTGTAAATAAGAATGTATTCAATATTTAACATCAGTATGTAAATGGATTCACTATGTTCATGTCTCTATTCAGTTTCTCAAAGAAATAACTTATTGGATGCACTGGAGGACAATTTTAAGATATGTATCTAATTTAATAAACCAAAAAGAACTGTAGATTTTAGTTTCTATTAAAAAACAGATACAAACTAGTTTGGGAATATGGAAATTCATCTCTGTTTTCATATAAAGGTGTGCATGACATTATTCTCCAAAGAAGTCCCTTAGGATATAACAGCAATGATGGAGGTTCAGAGGCAGGCAACAAGAATGATGAGGGGCAAGGAAACTGAAATAAAAAGAAATTATACAAATTGGACTGTTTACTTTAGAAAAGAGACAAATAAGAAATGATAAATGGTGTGGAAAAGGTAGATTTGGAATGTCTATTCATTCTTTCTCGTAATACAAGAACAAATGGACAATCAGTTAAATGGAAATGATTAAAAGGAAATACTTTTTACACTATGCACAATCTTTCAGTGGAGCTCACAAGATTTAATGAGACCCAGAGCTTAGATGGGTTCAACAAAAAGGCTTGATATTTATATGGATAATAAGAAAATATCCAAAATTATATTAGCAAAAAAACAACAACACAGGAGCTTTGGAAATGTGACCGAAAGCACCCTTGTATTCACCACCCTACACACTATTGTACAAAATATACCTCGTGAGGTATCATTTGAAAACATACAACTAGCTGGTCGATAATATTGTGGTGAAAGGTTTGTAGCGATGTTATATGTGAAGTTATGAAGTCCCCCCGTATGATATTGGTAGCACATGTTCAATCCCACACAACCCTGACTAGGCAAAAGTTGTTAAAAGGTCTACCCTAAACAAAGGAATGTGTGTACCTCAATTTACATATAAGTAATAAAGAGGATCTTTGAGGCAGCAAGAGGGGGATATGGCAGGAGACAAGGCAAATCTGCATTTCAGCATACACCCGGTAAAAGAAATAGTATGGAGCCATCTTCACCACCAGACTCGATGTCACCTTCTTTACTTTTTGAACAAAATTTTCTTTTGAGGGGTAACCGTCAGAGGAATCCACTTCAAAGGGGGACTAGAATATTAATACTTAGTCCTACCACGAGTGCAGGGGACTGGACTAGATGACCTCTCGAGGCCCTTCCAGTTCCATGATTCTATGATTAAAGTGAGGGTCAAAAATACTGTAAGACATCTCTCCCTATGTCTCTATCTCCCTCTCTTTCACCTAAGAAGGTAAAGGAATCAGTCCTTTGACTCTGGGGGAGATCCTGATCTGAGAATTTGGGTTTCTGGGAACATGTGGCAAGGATTTTACCTTGAACCAAGTCTACCTTGTTGAGCTTTAGCTACTACAGTGTTGTATTTTTATTTTTCCTGTAACCATTTCTGACATTAATGCTTTATACTTGTACTCATTTAAAATCTCTCTTTTTGTAGTTAAATAAACTTGTTTCATTCTTTAATCAGAACTAATCCAATGTTGCGTTTAAACCAAATTGTTTGGTAACTCCACTTAGGTAGTAGGAAACTTACAGGGGCAACAGACCTCTTAATATTTGGACTGGGCAGTGCAGAACACATATTTTTGGGAAAATTCAGGACTGGGAGCAGGTTGGAGGCACCCTGCAAGTAGTAACCAAGGCTGGTGTGGCTGGTGTGTTGCTGACAGGATGCTGGGGTCAGTGCTGCTGCACCAGGGCTGCACACAGACTCTCAGGGTATGACCTGCGTGCAGGTAGTCTGTTTGTGAGTAGCCCAGGTTGGGAGCTACAACAGCAAAGCATTGTGAGGCGCCCAGGGGTCTGGGTCAGGCGGTGATGCAATCTCTCCCTAGTCCGGATTGCACCCTTGAATATGTCAGGAAGGTACATGAACCCTGGTGGTTAGGAGAAAACTGTATCTGTGGTCAGTATGCCTGCTATCTGCTTACTGAAGGGTTTGTTGCACCTTCCTCAGAAGCGGCTGTAATTGGCCATTTCTGGAGAGGGGATACTGGACTAGATAGACTGCTGGTTTCATCTAGTATAATAATTCCCATGTTCCTATGAATTTATGGTCAGACTGTACAGAAATAAAATATGGTTTATACATTAGAAAGCCGGTGAATCATGGTGATCTTGCACCTGCCCTGTGGTCTGCTTCACAGCTGACCACCATTTTACCACTGAAACAAAGGCCAAAGAATCAAACCTTGAAGACAGCTGGAAGAATAAATAAATTCCAGAAAACTAATATTTTATCAGTAATAGAAAGTTTTCACATGCTATAGAACAGGCAATGATGTACTAAGCCCCAATTTAGCAATGCACTGACATATGTCCTTAACTTGAAGTACATGAGTAGTCCCATTGAAATCCCATTGAAATCAATGGCACTATTCACCTGCTTAAAGTTAAGATGATATTTCAGCAGTTTGCTGAATAGGGGATTTAGAGATGAGTGTTCTCTCTTCTTTTATTATAACCCTGAGATTATATAGGTTTCGTCTACTGTTGTTTTTTTTGGATTTGTTCTGTAAATGCACACATTAAGTTTCTAAAGACTTGGAGTTATGAAAAGTTCCTTGAAAAGAACAGAAGTACTTGTGGCCCCTTAGAGACTAACAAATTTATTTGAGCATAAGCTTTCGTGAATAAATAAATCTGTTAGTCTCTCAGGGGCCACAAGTACTCTTTTTCTTTTTGTGGATACAGACTACCACGGCTGCTACTCTGAAAAGTTCCTTGATGTCTGAATGTTTCTTTTTTTAATTAAAAACCTGTTATTTTTGACAAAGGGTCTGGTTTGCTTACTGTTGGTGATCAGCCACAAAAAGTAATTTATCTACCCCCTTGTTATAGATAGAATCCAAAAGCTAGAACTATATTTTGGTTGTGCTGCAACAATACATATGATGCAATATTTGTTTTGTGAGAAATTAAATTGTGTCTCACTGAAATTTAAAAATAAAATTATTCTATTGGATGTTATTAAACTATGCCAATGAAATGCAAAAGGTCTCCCTCATAATGGTTGTTAATTCTCATACTGTATATTAATCAACTGATAGTTAACAAAAAAAACTAGTATCACATTTAAATGAAGAAAACACATTTCAACTGGTAACATTTTTCCAATTTTTCACTATTTAAGGTCATCCTTCTTTAAAGACTTTTAGTTTTTGTAATTTCTCTGTTTGCTTTTCTATATTAAACATATTAAAATATGTTTACCACTTTCAGAAAGTTAAAGAAAGAAGAGTAAACTCTTAGACCCCAGTTCTGCATTCAGATCCATTAGTGCACATAATTACACAATTCTGCATCAGCAGAAAAATACATGGTTCCAGCTATGCAAAGATAGGGTCTTAGAAATCAATGTTTGCAACAAGTCAGGAGAAAGAGACATTTAAGGATTGGAGTTTTTACTTCCCATTTCTTTTGCAACCAGAAGAATACCCTTCTTGAGAATGGTAAAACAGCCTTTCAGCCAAAGGACAAATCTTTTATTTAAAATATAATTTAGTATACTGAGCAATGCAATTTTTTTGTCATGTTCAACCTGCTTTGGCTGTACTAGTTATCTAAGCAATGAGGGCTTTCAACTACTAGTGCAGGGTTTAATAATGAAGAACATATAACTTCCTACTAAATCAATATTTGAGTGCTGCTTCAGGCCATTTCCAGTCATCATTGGGTTTGATCGCTCTCATTTTAATATTATTAACAAATGGTTTCATTATATTGTTATATGAACAATGATGTAATGTTAGTAGCACGTTCCTCTGGAATATATGTTTTTCCCCTTATTAATATTTTAAGTGGAAAACTTACCTCCAGAAAGATATTGAAGAGTTGTCTTCGAGTGCAAATACAGAAGAGTTATGAAACAAGAAGACAAAATACAAGCAAATTAGCTAGTTTACAAATTACATGTTAAACATTGAAGAATGATTTCCCCTTTATTCCAAGAATAAAACAGAGTATGTGTCTAAAACAGCTGCAACAGAAGACTTCCGAATAGATGCTATTTGAAGGTGGGTTTAATGCATTTTTCAAAGGATTCCTTGAGTCACTATATTAACACTTTTTTACCAGTGCAAGATAATTGGTTCACTGTCTTTTCCCTATACGTGAATCGGAATGGAACTCAAGAAAGGGGTAACATTTGGGGAGGGTATGGCAGATACCTTGGCATATGGGTCATTTACGAACTGGGGCTCTGATTCAGTAAGTACATGATTATCTTTAATCCTGTGAATAGTCCTGTTGAAATCAGTGGGACTCACTCTCATGCTTAAAGTTTGTCATGTGCTTAAGTACTTGCCAAATCAGGGTCTTAGTCGCTGAGTCAGATCCTTCATCTAATGTAAATCAGATCAAGTGAGCTATGCTGATTTACACCAGCTGAGGATCTGGCCCTCTGTCTACAGCTTTGCCAGGGACTACTGCTTCTCTTCTTGTTTGGCCATTATTGTTGTTCTCATACATTTCCTTCCTCAAGAAATTATTTTGGGACTAATGCCTATGCCCTCCCTCATGCTTCACCATGAAAAGATTGATTTCAGTCAGGCCTTTTGTTGTTAAATCTTTGACCTCTTGCTCATACTCCTAACATCCAATAAGAACAAGAGATGCACATGGAAGCAGAGAATGAAAGAGCAGAGAGAACACTAGCCTGTTTATTGAATCTTCTATGGCCTATAAATAAAGCATTTCTGAAAAAGAGCAGTTTTTGCCAGTATAATACTTCCCGCCACATCACCAGCGTGACCATGCTCCATTGAAGTCTGCTGCCCAAATTCCCTTTGGTTTCGACAGGAGCAGGACTGGGCCCCCTAAGTGGAAAACTCAGATTGTCGGGCTCAACGGGTAGTGATCAACGGCTCGATGTCTAGTTGGCAGCACCCCAGGGGTCGATCCTGGGGCCGGTTTTGTTCAACATCTTTATTAATGATCCGGATGACGGGATTAATTGCACCCTCAGCAAGTTTGCAGATGACACTAAGCTGGGGGGAGAGGTAGATACACTGGAAGGTAGGGATAGGGTCCAGAGTGACATAGACAAATTGGAGGATTGGGCCAAAAGAAATCTGATGGGGTTCAACAAAGACAGGAGGAAGGAAGAATCCCATGCACTGCTACAGGCTGGGGACCGACTGGCTAAGCAGCAGTTCTGCAGAAAAGGACCTGGGGGTTACAGGTAAAAAAAAGCTGGAGATGAGTCAGCAGTGTGCTGTTGTTGCCAAGAAGGCCAATGGCATATTGGGCTGTGTTAGTAGGAGCATTGCCAGCAGATCGAGGGAAGTGATTATTCCCCTCTATTCGGCATTGGTGAGGCCACAACTGGAGTACTGCGTCCAGTTTTGGTCCCCCCACTATAGAAGGGATGTGGACAAATTGGAAAGGGTCCAGCGAAGGGCAACCAAAATGATTAGGGGGCTGGGGCACATGACTTATGAGGAGAGGCTGAGGGAACTGGGGTTATTTAGTCTGCAGAAGAGAAGAGTGAGGGGGTATTTGATAGCAGCCTTCAACTACCTGAAGGGGGTTTCCAAAGAGGATTGAGCTCAGCTGTTCTCAGTGGTGGCAGATGACAGAACAAGAAGCAATGGTCTCAAGTTGCAGTGGGGGAGGTCTAGGTTGGATATTAGGAAACACTATTTCACTAGGAGGGTGGTGAAGCACAGGAATGGGTTACCTAGGGAGGTGGTGGAATCTCCATCCTTAGAGGTTTTTAAGGCCCAGCTTGACAAAGCCCTGGATGGAATGATTTAGTTGGTGTTGGTCCTGCTTTGAGCAGGGGATTGGACTAGATGACCTCCTGTGGTCTCTTCTAACCCTAATCTTCTATGATTTTATGATTGCTCCAGCAATGTAAAAGTTTGATTAACCACCTCTCACCCCAAATTAAAGTTCAAACTTCACTCTTTGGGTTTTGTTTTTTTTTAAGTTTAAAAGGTAAACTTGGTCAAAAGCCTTTCCCGATCCAAGGGATCTACCTATATTTCAGTTAATCATTTTGAAACAGCTCTCTCTTTGATTAAAAAGATATTTCTGAAACAGATCTTTTGGGGATATTGTTGGATTGTATTGAGTACATAATGGGAGTCTATCAGCTTGTGGAATCTATTTGAAGAAGATTTTTGCAAGCCACAAGAATAGAGAGAAACTGGATACTGGTTCAGGATATTATATCTCTGTCCATCTCTCTCTTTGGCAATAGGGTAGTGATGGTGACTTGGCAGCTCAAGGGTATCTCTTCTGCTGTGGCTCTCTTTGTTGTATTACTCTCTTCTCAATAGGATCCAGAAAGATCTTTAAAATTCCACAGGCTGCTCATAAGTCCCAAATGCCTTGCCATTTTTCTGGTCAAGAGAAGTTGACAGTGTAGTTCAGTCAAAGGACGTTGATTCGAGTTCATCTCTGGAAGTTCTTAAGGAACTTCTATATTCTGTTTCGCTCTCTGATCAACAGCTGATACTGCAGTTCAGTCTGAACAAAAGGAAACAGGAAACACTAAATCTCTACAAGCTTATTCAGCTTTATTTTTACCCAAAATGAAATGTTTCCTTTGGTTTTCAAGTTTTTTTTATTTTTATTTTTTGAAATAAAGTTCAATAGAATACTGAAAAATTGAATTTTTTTATTTTAAAAATGTGAAAACAAAATGTTTGGGTTTTTTTTGACCAAAACAATTTGTCCAATCCAACATGAAATAAGCAAGTGTGTTGGGCAACCTGAATCTGTATTTTTAGTCAAAAATATATTTTATCCAGATCTAGCCCAGGTTAAGAAAGCTTGATTTTAGAGGTTCTGAGCAGCGAATTAGTGACAGAATCAGGATAAGAAACTGGAAGTTCTTGACTTGCAGTCCCATGCTGAGGTCTCAAGACCACTTTGCCTCTCAAACTGGCAACAAATTCCTAACAAGCCTCAAGTGCAAGGCATAAGCCTAGAATTGAGTGCTTGTGTTGATTGATACAACTGTCAAATGAATGGTTGATCTAGATAAAAATACTAAAGAGCAAGGACTGATTAGCAGCAGTGGCAGCCTTGTAAAACAAAAAAATCATTTATTTCAGGTCAAATGAATGAATTCTTTTTCCAGTTTTTCAGTTTGGCCAGCAAACACAAAGAAACTCAGATATTCGCACAGCTCTAATCTGGGATGGTACCAAAAATTAGTGGACATGTTTGATAATTTGGGCCTTATCCTGACTCTAAATCCATTTCCCCACCTGTAAAATGGGGACAATGACATTCCAAGTATGTCAGAGAAGGCCAATTAATAATTAGTTCATATTTGTACATAGATATGAAAATGTACTGTCACTGCTAAGTGCCATGAGCAAAATATTGTACTGTCTCTCAAGAGCTCTCAAGAAGACCATTATTCATTCTTGAACTTGGTCAGATTTAGAATATGGTATGTGTGTAGTTGAGATGTGAAAAAAAAATCCTATATTTTGGAATGCCCTTATATGCTTGAAGCCTCAAATGTATTTTTTGTGGTAAAGATGAAGTTTTAAAAAAATCTCATATTATAAATATTTTCATTAATTTAAATGGTGAAGATGATTTAAGTGAAAACTGATCTTTTCAGAGTCTGAAGACAATATCTTGCAATGTCTGAAATCCCACCCCAGAACTAGAGCACCTGCATCAGCACATACATTGTGGGCCGCATATGCAGCTCTCTCTGTGTTATGTGGGCAGCATCCACACAATATATATACTACCTGTATGGCTCTGAGGATGTCACATGGGCCGCAGCTGTGTTCTGATTGGGCCGCAAGCAGCCCACAGGCTGCGGGTTGAGAACCACTGTCCTAGATGCTACAGGGGTAGGCCTGTGAAGGCTGTAATCCAGCAAAGTAATCTTCATATCAGGGTCTGCTATACTCAGGCCTGATTCAGCACGATACTTATGAGTGTGCCTCACTTTAAGTATGTGAGTAGCCTTGGGACTTAAAGTTAGGCATGTGTTTAAGTCCCTTGACAAATCAGGGACCTAAATTGATCGCAAGATCAGGAGCTCACAATGTATAGGTGTAGGCCTGAATTCTCATTTACACTCTGGCAACTTTACAGTACACTAGTCATGAAAAGAGGCCTTAAAGTGAGTGAAATATAATTTACTCCCATTTCAGGCCTCTTTACACATCCAGAGTAATGTAAAGGGGCCCTAGTATAAATGAGAATCAGACCCATATATATTAAATTAGATTTGATATTTAAGCCTAGATTTGGATTTTGAGCACACCGTACTTCCGTGTGAAAAGTACTCAGATTTCTTGCAGGTACACCATGGAAACTGAGCTTTGGAAACGTGTATCATAAGCGTCTTATAAAAGATATGTGTTAATAGCTGTAAGGAAGGTGAAACAGAATTAAGAACTACTAAAACTGTGATCAAGGGGGTGGGGAGAAAAGCACATTTGGAGGAATATAGCTCCTTCTTAGATGTAAATGATTCTGATACGCATAAAACCTATTTTGCCTTGCTAGAGAGGAGGTTAGCATTTGTACTGAGTCATGTATATTGCCTATTTTATGGATTAAAATTCCTCCACACATCAGTTAAATCATAAATGTGTAAGAGAGGACAATTCTTTTACAGATGGAGGATGAGACTCTAAATGGTTTCTGTCTTTGGTATAATAGATAGAGCAGTTAAAATCTCCCCCCAAAATCAGCACATTCTCAGGCAGACAATTCGATAAAACACTACTTATAATGTAATTCAAAAAGAGCACCTTATTTCCCATAAGTAGTGGAATAAATGTTAATGAAGCAAATACAAGTTTGATCAAAGTTGTCCTGAACTTTTAACAACCTTTTCTAATACTCTTAAGTGAAGGTTTAAAACAGGGATCTAGTGATTTATTTCTAAACCTTAGCCTAAAAATATGTTTTTGGTTGCATTTTTAATCACAAACTGTCTTATTTCTGTCCATATTTAAATTGTGTGTGTATATATATAAATTGTATATGCATATATACAGACACAAACACACATAATATACTGAGTGAAATATTTTTAAACAGACATCCAGGGGTACTAGATGCCACAGGGGATTTGTAACAGGCTAAAGAGTCTTTCTCCTCAAGATCACCCTTTCAACTCTAATCTGGTTCCATAGGTGGTAGAGAGCTGTTCCATCTGAGAACATGTAGTATAAGTAAGAACAGTGTGGGAGTGTTTATTGCTACCTCAGGGCAGAAAATTTGTGTTCATGGGACTCTCAGGCATGTATTTTGTCTCACTGGTTCTTTCTGTACCCCCTGTCTGTTTGTTGTATCCTTGTGTTGTCTCTTGTCTTATACTTAGATTGTAAGTGTCTTGGGGCAAGGACTGTTATTTGTTCTGTATCATTTGTTCTGCCTAGACCTGGGGCCCTAGTCTATGAGTGTGGTCCCTAAGCACTACTGAAATACATAAGGAATAACAACATAACCCCCGCTATGAATAAGAGAAATATTGGGATGGCTCTGTGTTGGGATGTCCCATTTGTTACCTCGGTGCTTGGCTTGAGGAGAGACTAGATCATTTTCATGTTCTTCTCGACTTTAGTGTGTTCAGGGATCATGGAACTTGTTCAGCTGGAAAGGGAATTGATACAGCCTGCAACAGAGGACTTTGGAAATGGGGTCCTGCACTGGCTGCATAGAGGAGAAAAACAAAAGTGAGAAAGCAGGCTCTGCGTGTTAGTGTAGGGGGGAATATATGACATGGTCAGAGATTTTAATGCTTGGTTTAGAGATACAAGACTCTGCTTGTAAGTGATTTTGATGTTGAGTGCTTGAACCTTTTCTAAAGATGCAAGGCA
Source organism: Natator depressus (assembly GCF_965152275.1). Taxonomy (NCBI): domain Eukaryota; kingdom Metazoa; phylum Chordata; order Testudines; family Cheloniidae; genus Natator; species Natator depressus. Next base: position 240,378,914 of record NC_134235.1, on the reverse strand, counting down.
AATATAACAGAATCTGCTACATTTGATTAACTCCAAAGAGGATGTAAGAGGTCTAGGAGTTTCTTTGTTAGAAGCAAAGGGAACTAGAGACTGGAACATGGAAGGTACAGCTAAGAAACCTGGGGAACAACCAAGCTTAGGAAGAATGCTTATGTTGAGGTTTATGTACAGGGATTGTGGTCTGAGTTACTGATAAAGACAAACTGCTGAGGGTATAGGGGTAAGGTTTGGATTATATACTATGTGTGTGTATATATTCTTCTGAGCTATATGCCACTAATGTGTTACCATTGTGTGATTAAAAAAAAAAAAGAATGCTGCTTGCTAAAGGAAACAATATTTCTGGCTGGAGCTGCTGTCTACATGGCCACTATTTTTTGGTTTTGGAATAGACGAGGTTACACCAAAAAGGCAGATTCAGTATTTTCCCAAACTCTCCCATTGGTGGGTCTCCCCCACACCCCAAAATGTTTTTCCTGAAGAATCACCACTCCCATCTTCCTTGTCAAATTATATAAGCTGAGCACAGTGCTAAACTACCAATAAATTCAGTTGATGTAAGAGATAAAGTACAAGCACATCCAGCAAGAATTCTTGGACGTGTTTGTTTGCTAAGCAATGTTGCCTTCTTCCTTGAGGATGTTTACAAGAAAAAGTTTTGATTTAAAAGGAAATATAAATGAATAGATTCCCCATTCTCTCACTTCTTTCTGGGAGCTCATGTTTCCCTGCAACACAGGGTTTATTATAGAGTTAAAGAGGGATATTTCTGTGGGATCCTCTTCTTAAAAAAGTAGCAGCCAGCACATCAGTGACATGACCCTGGTTGTGAGTAATCTCCCTTGACAAAATCCTTTCCAGAAAAGCTCAAAACCAGTTCCCAAACTATTGAGAAATTTAAAAAAAAAATCAAATCAGAGGTTTGGGGAAAAAATGAAAAACTTCTCCTTTCGTTTCATCCCTGAAATCACCTTTTAACATCAACCAAGAAACAGGCAAATTTACATTCTCCTGCTCATGGTTTCTATGTGTCAAAAGTGTAGTGCTATCTGTATCTGTTAATCTGTGATTCACTGACACAATGCATTCTCTAACTGCCCTCTGCCCTTTTACAAATACTATGATGCTTTGAATTCTCTAAAGCTTATTAAAATATCAGGAAGTCAATGGGCTTTTGTATTATTCTTCAAAACTGTTTCAAGATATAATGTCATCGTGCCTTAGGAAGAGAATGCAGTGGAGTGTGGAGCAGTGTTCCCTCTAATTTTTGACAGGCTGTGTGCGCAAAAAATTTCTTCTGTGCAAATTGTTGTGCTTCTGTGCAATTTTTTGTGCATGCAGTGTTTTGCCGTGTGCCTGGGGTTTAGGATCTGTGTGCGCGCGCACACGCGCACAGCTTAGAGGTAACAGTGGTGCGGAGTATACTACATTCATTGCACTAATATTCTGTAAAACCGCACCAAATCAGCAGAGCTTTTATACCTTCTGGGTAGCTCTATAATATGAAACAGATGCTAGAGAAGAGCTGATACAATGGACACCGAATGTACTCTTATGGTATTAACAGTTGAACAAATACCAACCAAAAGGAACAGTTAAATAAATAAATAAATAAATAATATGCAATTTTGTTTTTAAAAAAACAAAATGATTCTGTGCAGTCAGAATTAACAGATATATAGATTTTATGGACAGAAAAGGCGATCGGATATTCTAGCCTGACCTCTTGCAGAACACAGGCCATAGAAATTCATCCAGTTACTCCTGTATTGAGCCTAATAATTTGGATTTGACTGACATATGTTGTGGCATATATGGCAACTTCCTGCAACATCCCTGAAAACCCTTATTGAATTATTGTTAAGTATCTTTGGAGTCCGTTGTATTAAATGCAAAGGTTATGTATTATTGTGGTCTGGATGATCAAAGGTCCATACTGAACAAAGTGAAATATCAGAATGATCTTCCAGGACAATATGTGTGAAGTGTATTTCCTGGGATCTCCAGGGGGAGATGAATGTAAATTTCCTGGTTAAGCAAAAACCCAGCCTTTTGAAACTACACCCTTAAAATTGGACCTTTGTCTTCTGATTACCTGTTCCCAGAGTCCGAAGATCAAAGGCCCAAGCTATATAAAGGAAAGACTGAACTATTCATGGGTGTGCAAGTTCTGAGCTAAGGCTATTATTAGCTTGTAACCATAGGAAAAAACTCTGGTGGATTTGAAGAACTGACTCTTACCAAAGCCCTAGTTGGGATTGTGTGTGTGTAACTGGGAGTTACCTCTGGTAAGCTTATTAGAACTCCTATAGCAGTGTTTCCCAAACTTGGGATGCCACTTGTTCAGGGAAAGCCCCTGGCAGGCCGGGCCGGTTTGTTTACCTGCCACGTCCACAGGTTCGGCCTATCGCAGCTCCCACTGGCTACAGTTCACTGTGCCCAGCCAATGGGGGCTGTGGGAAGCAGCGGTCCCTCTGCTCGCGCCACTTCCCGCAGCCCCCATTGGCCTGCAGCAGTGAACCACGGCCAGTGGGAGCCGCGATCGGCCGCACCTGCAGACGTGGCAAGTAAACAAACCGGCCCGGCCCACCAGGGGCTTTCCCTGAACAAGCAGCGTCCCAAGTTTGGGAAACCCTGTCCCATAGGATCATTTATTGTTTAAATATGTTTTTCCTGTAACACTTTTACTATAAGAATAAATGCTTTCTTATAAAGAGCTGTATGGTAACTTATAACTGCTAGCAATTACATTGTTCATAAACTTGAGACGAGAAAGCAAAGTGCAGACGCTGGCCTGTTTAGGCAGTCTGACTTGCTGGGAATATCACAGTCTAGGCAAGGAACAGTGCAGCCTGGGAAAAAACCTCAGTCAGGAAGGAGAGAGATGCCAGTCCCTTACTGGATCACAAAGAGGGAATATAGGCACAGTTGTCCTGAACTGCAACACATATCTTTCAGAATGAGGCTTTAATTATGTTGTGTAGTAACACTGTGGCTGACTGAAGTGTGCAAGGGTTCCAGAATCTTGTAGTTTTGTATTTCATTTTTATTACTCCATATGAGTTTACACTTCCTCTTCCCCTGCAGCTCCTGCCTACTCTCGTGTAGTTATGAGCAGGGGATCTTTTGTGTTTGTATCTCTCCAGTCTGATAAGAACGTGTGGTCTCTTTCTCAGGCTACACACAATGTAAGGACAGATAGAGAGGGAGGATGGGATATTATATGTAAATAGACAAGTCAAGATGGCATCTGGTCACACATTTGTAAAATATCATTAATTTTAACTAGGTACCTGCTAGGGCTCACAGTTTAATATTTTTAAAGATGCAACCACTGAGCCTACCACAAAAATCACTTTTCCCCCTTCAACTACAGAGGGTGAAATTCACTTCTGGTGCAGAGATCCAGTGAAGTGCTCAAAATAAGACAAATGTGGGACATAATTGGTTCACAGGCCTTGAGATGGCTAAGGGATAGGGGTGAATTTCACACAGTGTGAATAACGGGAAGTCAATCTAATCAGACCTATATAAAAAATATTAGAACTTTTGAAAAGTAACCAATACTTCTATATCAGTGAAATTCTGGTTAGCAATTTCATGTCATTTTATATATCAACCTGTAAATATTTTTGTTTCCCAAAACTGTAGTTTTCAGTATCGAATTTGTCAAGGCTCCACTGTTTTGCATTCAAATAAAAAAATATTAAGGTGATAGTCTCTCCTTTTTTTATGCACAATATAAGGAATAGATCATGCAGCTGTAAAAGCTGAAGTTGAGGGTGTGAAAGGAGATTTGAAAATGAATGGGTTGCTCACCAGGTTATACTTATCCTTTTCCTAAGTAAAAATGTCCCCAAGATTGAGACGTACATTTTTCTGAAGGACAGAATATAGCCACATCGTGAACCAGTTCATCCCTGGTCCCAGTTCATTGATTTCAGTTGGGTTTCAGCAGGGATGAATTTGGCCCATGGTATCTGTCTTGTTTATCGTATGTAAAAATCCAAGCTAAACAGCGAAAACATAAAAACAGACTAGGCCGTTGGCATTAAAATTGTCTGCAGAGACAGATTGTGTAATGTAGGGTTTATTGAATCCCTGTAGCTTTCCAGCAAAGCTTACTGTGTGAGTTGAATGTAGAATATCCTGGTGTAATTTAAATGAAAATGTTGACTAGCTCTAAAAGATCCATTAGCAGGCCTAAACTGAATAGGCAGCCATTTGCTACGTCCTCAACACCTGCTACTTAAAACAAGAGAAACACTGTTACCACGGGTTACCAGAAGATACTGTGTTCCAATGGCAAAGTGGTAATTTTAGAAGAATTTATGTTTCTTAGGGTTGAATGTTATAAAACACATGAAACAGCTTTGTAATAGAGAGCTAAAGTGCAAACAAGTGCTGCAGCAGGAAGCATGTCTCAGTTCATAAGAAAGCATTGCATAATAAATAGAAATAAATATCAGCTTGAATGAATACTTTGTTCCTTGTTTATGATTTGCACAGTTCTAATTACAGTGCAGAAACCATGCCACTCAAGTGCTGTGATGTCTCCAGTTTGGGAAATCTGTGGAATGTAGACAAGGCTGTCAAGCAAATATAGCTGCATTTCAGAGAAATATACTTTTGGAGGCTGATCTGCCAAAATGGTGGGCTCCCAAGAGGAGGCACTCAACACTTAGTTGGATCAAGTCTTTAGACTATTTTATATTGGGCAGTCCTATGTGTAGCCCACTTCAGCAGTCCATCCTTATTCAGCAAAGCTCTTTTCAGGCCTTTCTTTAAGTCCCATTGACTTCAATGTGACTTAAGAACATGGTAAACTTTAAGCACATGCTTAAGTGCTTTGTGGACATAAACATTTGCTTAAATGCTTTGCTGAATTAGTCTAAGGCACTTAAGCTTCTGCATAACTTCAAGCATCCAAATTTACCTGTGGAATTTGATTACCTGGCTTGGCTGGGGCCACAGTTGCCAACGTTCACGTGATAAATAAGCACCCTGACTTTCACAGTAAGCCAAAAATCAAGCTAATCCCATTTCAAAACAAGGCCAAAACAAGTCAATCCCTAAGAACCCCAACAATCTATGTGACTAGATCCCCCTGGCGTGCAGTCTGAGACTGTGATGGGCCTGCTGTGCACCCCTGATTCTCTCCCCCCCTTGCCCCTGCTTGCCTGCCCTTGCCCCCTGCTTGCCGGGAGCCAATCAGAAAAAAAAAGAAGAAACAAGCTACAACTAGCAACAAGCTACAAGCCAAAAACTAGCCAATAAGCAACTCACAAGCCAAGTAAGCCAAAATCAAGCCCAATTTCTGCATTTTTTCCACGGGTTTGGTATGTCTAGCTGGGGCCTAAGAATGCAGAGGGTGAAATCTTTGAGCTGTCCAGTCTTAAGGAGTTAAGTCTAATATCTTGCAGCTTGTGGTCATCAAAGTATGGCCCAGCAACAATAATATAGTTAGGCTTCTCTGATTTATTTGGATGTAGATTTTTTAAATTATGCAGTTCTCAGTGCGACACATCAATGTGCCTTATTCCAATCTTTCTAACACTTTAAATGCAAATAAATAAATAAAGGCTTTTTTTACCCTTTGTCTTTGTTTCACTCTTAATTTTAACGAATCTACATAGAAATTCTTCAAAGGGTTCAAAAGAGAATTTGGTGAAACTGGAAGGACAAAAACCTACCAACCCCCTGGGGTGGAGTGGGGGGTGATCTCTAGTAACCTTTTTAGGTTCTTTTATTGTTTTACTATGTTTTCTCTGCAATGCTTAGGAATAAATGTGTTTACTTAGGAAAAAAAAAACCTGTGTGGTAACTTACAATTGTAGGCAATACACTGACCATAGCCCTTGGAGAGAAAGCAAAGTGCAGGTGCTAGCCTCTTAGGTAGTTTGGCTTGCTGGGGATATCACAGTGCAAGGCAGGGAGCTGTGCAGCCTTAAAAATCCCCAGTCAGGAGGCAGTGAGACGTGAGCTGACACTCAATAAAGGTGATGGCTGGGAACCAGAAGCCTAAAATGGGTGTCCTTTGTGAACTGCAGGGTGTGAATACAGGCGCAGATGCCGTGAAACTGTGACATTTGGTATGAATCATCACACCAACACTTCCAAAACCCTCAGGCCAGCCCTGTGTATAATAGACATATAACAAAGGACAGAATTCAGTTACATTTAAAGGAAAATTATTTCACAGAACCATCCAAAAATGACCTAAAGTCAGCTAAAGATGTAACCCACCAAAATACATTATGAATATGTAAGTATATTCCAATGCCCTTTTTCAAAATTAAATTAAAGGACTTAGAAGCGGGAAGAAATGAGGTATGTTAGTCTCTAAGGTGCCACAAATACTTCGCATTGTTTTTGTTTTATCAATAAGGACTTTACAGCTGGAGGGTGTCACGATACTTTCGGCTCTGTCTACACGCAGAGCTGGGGATGTGATTCCGAGTTCACGTACACATACTCGCGCTAGCTGTCACTGAATTAGCACACTACACACAGTGGTGTAGCAGCAATAATATGGGTAGTTGCCCCAAGTGTGAGTGAGTTTGGAGTGTGGCAGTTAGCCCGGGTGGTTGCTCACCTCTGCCCACACTACCGCTGCTGCGCTGCTGGTTTTAGCACGCCAGTTCGATAAGAGCTAGCACCAGGATGCCTCGTTGAGCTGGGACTCGCACTCCCAGCTCCAGGTGTACCCATAGCCTTAGCCTACCAGTAACTGTCATTGCTATTTAATGAAAGGAACTTCGGAATTCATCCTAAGGTTGGTGTTGGGGTGCGGTGCACTGAAGATGGCTAAATGCTCAAACATACAGCACAGCCCAATTCTATGGCCATAGGCTATGTCTACACTACCGCAGTAAGTCGACCTACACTACACAACTCCAGCTATGTGAATAAGTCGACGTATCTTAGGTCGAGTGACCACAGGGTCTACACCACGGGGGGTTGATGGGAGAAAATCTCCCGTTGACATACCTTATTCTTCTCGTTGCGGGTAGAGGACAGGGGTCGACTGAAGAGCAATCTGCAGTCGATTTGGCGGGTCTTTACTAGACCCGCTAAATCGACCGCCGGTGGATCAATCTCAGAGCATCAATCCGTGCCATAGTGTAGATCTGCCCTTACTTGTGTGAGTAATCCTTAGTCACCCCATTATGCCCATGGGACTCCTTGTATGAACTTAGGTTACAGGATTGATCCCAAATTTAAGATTCCTTTTCTTATGGCTATTGACATTAGTCACTATAAGACTTGTTTGGTTTTTTGTTTTGCTTTGTTACATTTATCTATAACTTTCAGTACAACTCTTTGTATGGAAGTTTTAGGGAAAAAAAAGCCCTCATGGAACTAACATGATCTTTGCTGCCATCACATTGTTCACTCTGCTTTCCCTGACCTCTCTCTGCCTTTTCCATTTAGCTCTTTGATGCTGGGATCATCTACAACTCTGTTTTTGTACAGCGCCTAGCACACTGAGGTCCTGTTCTTGCTGGGCCCATAGGCAGTACCGTAATAATAGATGATAATAATTAGTTCAGGCCCAGCAGAATGAGCTGAATTAAACCAAGACATTGTAAAATTGGTTCCGCTATCTCCCACATGACACATAGCATGAATATTGCTGGCTGAACTGTTATTTATGAATAACAGACCCCTCCTTATTTCACTTCCACCAATGTGCTTCTGTTGACTGAAAATAGGGGAACTCCTAATTTACAGTACATCTGTGCAAGTAGGATCAGACCCTTTATTTTGTATGAACTTAGCTCATTGATGATTAGTAATCCCTCCAAAAAAGATCCTGATTTTCTTTGAATGTTTTCATTTTTCATAAACATTCACAGAATGGTGTTGATTAATAATTTTTAAATTATGATATCTTTTTAAATTATGAAACTGCATTTGTTATTGGTGTTGTATGGGTGGCCCCATAAGTCACCTGGCCTGGTTTCTGCTCCTTGGTTTGATAACTAAAACGTGCTAAACATGTGGGTAACATATAGCAAATAATTCTCACTTTCATAGGGATTTTCAGATGAATCATCATTTATGTTAAATATGATAAAATCTTAAGGATTCCAAATCCTTTCATACATACTCAGAAAATACTTGTGAATAATAAAAAAATATGACCTACAAATCATAGTGGAATGATCTAGGCAGTTTTAGTGATGACTATACTTATGAATCAGGTGTATTTTACTATTTGACTGGGCTCTAGGTGTGAGCTATGATGTCATGCCACTGCATCATGTCTTGGTGTTGAATTGTGTGAGGATGTTGCGTTGCCAAAGCATAAGATGTAAAAGCTACCATGCCAGAGTAGATCAATAATCCTTCTAAGTCCAATATCTTGCCTCCAGCACTAGCTAATATCAGATGCTTCAGAGGAGGACGTAACAGAACAGACTTGTCATCCTGAGCTTCATAAGGCTATTTTATTGTGGCCGGCTCCCTGCACTTCAAAAGCCCATCCCTTGAATGAAGGGGTAATGAACTGAGTTATCCACATTTTGTGCTCTATAACAAACCTTGAACTTCTCTGATTTTGCCCACAGAAAGTAACTTATTTGAACTTGACTTATGATGGAAAGCAAGTAGAGTTTTCTCAGCTACTTTACAGTAACTTCCCACAGACAAGCAGGAAGAGGGTAAAATTTATTTGACAGGTGACTGCAGTATAAGCTATCATACATTTTCTATTAAATTTAAACCTCATAATAACTTGCTGAAACAATGAAGCCATAGCCCTGAAAAAGAACTTTCATAATGGAATGGAAAAATTACATTTAAAGATATGGTGGAAAGATATCCAGATAACAAAGCAAAAATAAAATTAATTTTTGAAAGCGTGCAGTAGTAAAGATTTTCCACATGACTAGATGCTATTATTGAACTAATACAAATACCACCGTTATTGAGAAATAAGGTAATAGTTTTAGCTTTGAATAAAAATTTAAATCTGAAAAATGTCTTTACACTTACATTTAGGAAAATCATCATCTTATCATTTCTTTTATATCACAGCATCAAACTTATCAGTGCGTGCAAAGAGAGTGTATCTGTATACACACACACACAGACACCTACACACATATATATAATGTATTGCATATGGATAGAAGTTCCAGAGAGGAAATACTTCCTCTATTGGTGAAAAGTGTTGCCATGGAGATACTCATTTGCACAGGCTAACCACCCATAATTCTTCCATGGACTTAGGAAGTCATCATAAACTGTACATGAACTTGGATTTGGGGAAGTAGGGGTTCCCAGAGACATGCAAAGTGGGAAAAGAGGTCTTATCTTGGTATCAAGAGCTCATTTCCAAGTTGCCAAGACCCTGCTCAAAGGTCCTATGAACTTTCTGGGCTTTGTGGTGAGAGATGACAATAGATTGTTGTCTTTAAGGCAAGAGATGATGCTGTGGACAGCAGCAGAGATGGGTGGACTCCAATGAGACCTTGTCTAATAATCTGGAATGACTAAACTGGGTTAGGTGCTGGTATCTTCAGACAGGAACAGGAAAGCAGAATCCTTGGGACTGGAGACAGACCAGCTAAAAAACACTAGGATGACTGCTACTTGCTGATCCAAAACTGTGAAAGGCGTTTGGTGAATAGGTGAGTTGGGGCAACCAAGGGACTGTCTCCTGTGGGACATTCTCACTGTTGGGTGGTATGGGAGTTAGACTACTGCCAGAGTTACTCTTTTTTTTATTCTTTATTTGCATATAAATTCTATTGCTGTTTTCCCAAATTTTTCCTTGTTTGTACACTGTCTCAGAGTGCTTGTGAGTGGGGAAGTTCTGCTCATTAAGGGGACTCATGAAGGGTTTGTTTAGTTTTTCCCAGTTTTCTGGATAGGGGTACAAGTCAGTTTAGATATTTGTCAAGAGATGCCATATGTATACTAAGCCTGGCCCTTACTGCTGGCATTACCCAATAGCAGAAGGGCTACATGCATGTATGTACGCATACACATATACACACATGCACATATTACATACATACATTATAGGGGCATGGTAGTGGCTTTATATTATGCTTGTGTTCAGTTGTTTACTTAAAGCATGTTATCAATTTCTTTGTTTTGTATGAAATATGCAGCATATTTTCCTTCAGATTTACTACACGTACTCTGTGAGTAAAGGCTGAATTCTCTGGGGATTTTCTATTCAATCTGTAACTTAGTTTATGAGTTAGAATGAACTACAGTGAGACATTACAGACCTTTCCCACCACTTTCTGACCTTTTCTTGAAATCCTTTTTGCTAACAAACGGCTAATTTGTTATCATTCACACTTTCCGTATGGTAAAAATTCATTTGCAGCTTATTTCAAAAATGAATTTGAAGAAATTAGGCTGCAGATAAGAAAACACACCATAACAATTATTTCCTTCCACCCCGCCCACACACCCCCTCCCCCCCGATCCGCCTTACTCATATCGGCACCATTTCACATAACTTACAATGGGACTAAAGGAACCCGGTGGGATTGGAGCTATTCATGCCCTCAAAGATGACTTATTAGCATGTATGTATGTTGTGACTCTATAGCCTTAGGAAGAAAGCTGCCATTTCCCATTGTTCCCAGTAAGACTCAAGCAGCAGGAAAGAAGGCCCCTATTTCACTAAAGGCTTTGTGGGGAAATATCGGTACAGCATGTGCTACAAGACATCAAAATGTGTAATATATGACCAAAATGTAGAACAACTGTATTTTGTAGCACAAGCTCATTGCACCTTCACCTAGTCTAAAGGATATTTTGATGGGAATCCCTCTCCATTCCCCCAAACCGGAAGCCTGATTCAGATGAAAAGTGGTACAGTCAAGAAATCTGGTAGTCAGATGAAAGCAAGACTGTCCCAAGACAAGACCTCTTGGCTTTTGTTTCCAATGTTATTGAAGATGTAGGGAAAGACTGCTGTCTCCTATGGTCTATAGCTAGGAGAATGTGAAAATGTCTATGTTGTGAAGTTTGTCTCAGCTGGTCAGTACTAGGTTTTCTGAGAAAATAAGGTCTTGTGGTGCAGTACAACTGAGATGGACCCACCTGGCCTCCTCAAGCACAGAATTCACAACCCTCATCACGACCAAACTGCTTTCTCTCCTTCTCCCAACCTCAAACATCTCCAGTCCCTCCATATCTACATATGACATAGGGGGAAGTTTGGAGGAAACAGGGATACTCTCCATACTTCCCTCAAACCCTTCTACATTTGCCACCTAGAAAATCCATGTAACTTGTGTCCATATGTTAATGGTGAATGTTTGCTATTGTTGCTGAAGCTGTAAGTAAGGTTTTGCATGAATGCTGTGAAGGATTTATGTGTTGTGTGTGTCATGTTCATGGCATACACACAGAGAAGTTAGATTCAAACAAATATTCTTGCTGGAAAGTTGCAATGTAACACTACTTTATTTCTTTGAATTCTGAACAATTACACACAACAACCCAAATACAGAGGGAGACAGACCAGGCTGCTCCCTTAAAAAAAAAGATATGGGGGGAGGCACAACTCACTACTTTAGTCTGTCTGTCTGCAAACTGACTCTGTCATAAGCTTCCCCACAGAGCCTCCTAACCTGCAAGCAGGCATAGGAAACACTATGAGAATTTAAAGTGATAGATCACCATTTTAACCATTGTCAGTACACCACAGTGTAAAGTGCATATCCTTGTACCAGCTGGAGGCACAAGGAAGTTCCTTTGGGATGACAAGAAGTCTATCACTGTCAGTAGACAAATGTTATGTGGGCGGAGAGGTATCCCATGACTTGGTATTTCCTTGCTGTTTAAAGTCTGCTTTGGGAGCATGTCACACTTAATCAAATTAATCCCTTTTAAACTGTGCTCTTGTTTGTAAAATCTCTCTATATACATATTACTGTGAAGGTCAGCAAGGAATGAAAGGCAAGTGCATTAGTTCTGGAAAAACTTCAGATGAATACAGTAAATTATTGAGACAGACATGACTTGCATTTTGCACATAAAGCAATATAGATTAATTTACTAAGCAACCGATTCTATGAAGTGCTGAACACCTTTCAGGGATGGACTCCCAGGGTGACATTCATGCCTGTGCAAAATCCAGTTTATGGCTCATGAGACACTTAAGCCCCCAAATAGGGTTTAAATGAGACTTTAGTGGTCCATAAGTCCTGTGGTGAGTCTTTGCTTACCCTAAATAATGTACATGTTGAATAGCATTTATGAATGAATATAGTGCCTCCATATGTGCTTTTTATGGTGTTGTAGAACAAACATATACCTAATCTATGTATCTATCAATTTGACTGGTCCCCAGCCCCATAAAAATCATGTATATAACAAATAGCAATAGAAATCTAGAACTACAAAGCCATAAGGCGTTCATAAGTAATTAACAAAAAGTCTGTTTTTTTAATATTTGCCTTTTTCTAATGCTAAAAATAATCCATGAATAAAGGACAAACACAGAAAGCTTGGCTACTATCTTTATTATGCCCTTTTACAGCTTACAGTCAATGGATAGTTTTAACTCTAGACAGAAGAAAATCACTCTCACAATTTCCCCCCTCCATGGTCCCTCAAGAATGCCCCCTTATGTTTTCAGGCTCTCCGATGTCACCTCCCTTGAGCAGAGACCATCTCTCTCCCTCCTGACTGGGGTTTTTAAGGTTGGACATTCCCTGCCTTCCACTATGATAACCCCAAGAAGTCAATCTTCCTAAGGCCAGCCAGTGTGTATTATTTCCTCCCCTCGCCCCGCACTCCAGACAGTGACTGTTTTACTAGTGATCACACAGCTCTTCCTTGGCAGGGTACATTTATTTTACTGGCAAAAAAAGCATACAGAGAAAACATAAAAACAATAAAAGTTCCTACATGCTTACTAAACATTCCAGGACTCACTCATCAGTCTTATGAGGCCCTACTATTCCAAGGTCTTTCCAACCTTTCAGCAAGAACTGGCATCCTGCTAAGACCCCCAAATCCTCTGTTTGTTGAACAAGACCCTGAGTCTCCCCAAACTCAATCTTTATATAGCCAAAGCCCCTCCTTTATTCCCCAGTCTCTGGAAAACCCAGCCTGAAGCAATATATACAAACCACCCTGGTGCTTGGTGCTTCTCTGGAGCTGTTTACTATCTCAGGAACTGTAGTAGTCACCCCACACTGTTTTTAGTTCCTGGAGGAGCTGCAGTAGACCTCCCCCCATGTACTTGCATACAATCTCTGGCCTACAACAATATGTAAAACATTCATAAACTTAATTAAATATGCTCCCCCAAAGATACTGCATATGGTTGCAATATCTGCTGCCATCATCTATAGCGGCTGATGTTGCACCTAACAAATACATTTCGCCCCTTGAAGGCAATCAGTGACTTCAGTGGGATTTGGATCAGGCCCATTGTGAGACCTGCTCACTTTCTAGTGATAGCAGGATACCTGCCAGTTCTAATAAGGTTTAAAGTGAGACCTTTGCTATTAACCTTGTTCAATCATTTAAACCAGTGGTTTTCAAACTGGGGTACGGATGCCCCTAGGGGTATGGGAGCTCTTGTCATGGGGGAACATGAGAAAAATTCTGTAATGGCAGACAACACATTTTATTTAGTAAGACTTGGCAATCTAATTCATAGGTATATTATGACCCTATCTCAGATGGGGATATGTGGTAGACTACATCATTTGGAAAGGGGTACACAGCCTAGGAAGGTTAAAAACCACTGATTTAAACCAATGGAAGCAGGTATAAATAAAATGCTATCATTCTGATCAAGTAACTTTTCACACTCACTTTGCACTACACAAAGTGCAGGGCAATGACAATTCAGGCCCTTTGGGAGGACTGTACAATTTATAGGTATGTTTATCTTAAAGTCTGGAAGCTGTTTTTCCCATACTAGAAAATGGTATTAACATGCCTTAGAGTACCAAGTCCAGTATACTTACATGGTATATGTGCGCAATTTTCGAATTCGGTCGATTGAGTTCTAGCATGAGAACAGGAAGTCACATTATGAGTGTCACATAAAATCTGTGGCCTGGGTAACTGTTCTGTCAAGGCAACAAAGAATCTTTTGAAACCTTAGCTGACAGAAGTCTGATTCATTGAAGACTGATATCTGTAAAGGACTCTGAGGGGAAAATGACAACTGAACTGGACCAGTATGGACTAACAGTGCAAGCCAGACACAGCAGATATTGTCTTGATTTTTCCAGTAATTCTCCAAGTCAATTCCCTTTCTCTGTTATTTTAGATAGTGATTAGGAAACCATTGTGTGCAATGCAACATTAAATTACGATCACATATAAATTACACAACCTACTTTTTCTATAGCAAGTGAAAACCAGTTTAAAAACACATGAAGAAAAGGAAACAGCAAGACTTTGGAGTTCCTTTGAAAAACATTATAACACACGGTTATTATGCAGCTCTTCACATTTGCACTGGAAGGTTATCTGACCAAAGCTATTCATTAACTTTCAAATATATCTATATATATCTGTTAGTCTGCACAAGTTAGAAAAAATTTCCTCAGGTTCAAAGATACAAACCCTACATTAAGGATGCAGTCTTGCAAAATGCAAAGCTCTCTTAACTTTGTTTGGAGTTGAGGGAGTTCAACATCTCATGGGTTTAGTTCATGAAAGAAAAGATCTTAATCAGCAGTGCTGTTGGCACACATACAAGTTAACCTCTGAAATTATCCAGCACCCCAACCCCCTTCCACCACCACCAAGTTTCCTTTCACCTGGAAGTTAAATCACCACAAATATAAACCACAGTAGGTCCTGAGATAGTCTCCCTCCATGGATGGGTGGCAGGGGCATAACTACAATGGTACAAGTCATGCAGTTGCACAAGGGTGAACAAGGTTATAGGGGCCCAACCAGCAGAGGCCACTCTAGGCACCACTGTAGCTACGCCACAGTCTATCTATAGGCAGACCAGGCTCCAACGTCAGAGCAGGAAGTGTCCCCCTGCCAGCTGAGAATGTAGCACTTTTGCCCCTTCCCGGTTGCTCTCCACTGCGGGTGCAACTAAGATCATGGCTGAAGCTCCTCCGGCACTGAGCAGCTCAGGGATTCTCCTGCAGGTACCACTAGTGCGCTGCTGCTTGGGGCTCTATATTGGTGCCCAGCCTACACCTGCTGCTCGTGCCCAATCCCCGCAGGGAGCCCCTGCCCTGGTCACCACCCCCAGGACTTGCACTGTGATCACCGTTCCAACGGTGAGGAACTTATCCAGAAAGATGTAGGGGCGGACTGGGCTCGGTGTATGGGCTGGGGGTGTGGAGTGGGGGATAATGAGAAGGGTGCATGAGCTGGGATGTGGAGTGGGGGTTGTTGGGGTCTGGGAGGGTGATTATCGGTGACTATGTAGTGTTGACAAAAGCAGTGTTATAAAGGAGTACATTTAAGAGTGATAAAGGAATATAAAATGCTATGGATGTGCTACATGGCTGAGTTAATGTTGCTTCAGAATCCTTACACTTTGAATTTCCTGGCTCTCTAATGTTTAACTTTGTGATGTTAAGGTTGCATTCTCTCTTTGAGATAGAGAAGCTTGATATTCTTGTCGGCCTTAAGGCTAGAAACCAACAATTTCACTTATACTGTTTATCGATGTGTAATAGAACTTTTCCGTTTTGGGTAGCCTATCTATTGTGTTTATGTATTTATGGATAAGATGAGTATGTTCTGATATTCCAAGATGGGAAAGGTTAGCATAATTTTTTAGATTTCAGAATCAGGAAGGGGACCCCCTCTGGGCCTTGGTGCACCCTTAAGTGTAGGTGAGCTGCTAGGGTTGTTCCAGAAAGACCCCCATGTGTACCCAGTTAGAGAGTGCTCCTCATAAGAGCCACCTGGTCTGGATGCCAGGGTGAATGAAAAGAAAAGCTCTGCAAACACCAATTCAGATTCTTAGTGCCTGGCACCTTGTCACATTTTGTTTCTGAAAGGGAAAATACAGTTTTTCACCAGGAGTTTTCATTTAAAAAAAGAATTTTGTTTGGCAACATAACTTTTAATAGAAAACCACTTGCATTTGTAGTTTGGTTGCCTCATGTTCCCATTTCCTTCTCTAGGCCAGTTGTCCTGGTAGGACTATGTGTATCACTGTCTCCCATTTTCCTTAGGGCAAATGGTGCATCATAGGAGTCCCTAGCTGAGAAGCATCATTGGAGGTATAGTTTGACTGCAGATCCCATCCCATACAGGAGAATGAGACATGATAAAATTGTCATTAGGCACCATGGCAGCATTTCTGAATATAAATATGTTTTTACTTATTCATTTTGGGGGGAGGGGGGGAAAGGCCACAGAAAGCAGACGTTTTTGTGAAAAAATGTGTTCTGTCAAAAACTCAACTCTCAGTTGAAAAACACGTTTTATGGAAAATGTTTGAATAGCCCCAATCAAAAGTTAAATTCTGCAACCGCTGGCATGGTATGAAATTCTTGGGTCCTGACTGACATACAGTATTTTTACTTATAATACTTCACCAAGCAACTAAGAATTAAAGATATCCTGAAAGAGGCACGGTAGACAATTCTATGTATAATCTAGGAAAAACAGCTAATGCAATTCAAGCCATCCTGATGATACAGTTAGGCTAGATTTTAAAAATACCCATATTGGGATAGGAAGCCAGGACATGAGGCAGATTTTACCTTGTCTTCTCAGGGAGGGGGTTAGTGATTGTAAGAGGCTATTTAAGGATGAAGCTTCTAATTCCTTCTGAAGACTCATGAATGCCAGCTGACCTAGAGATACAGAAACTATAAGCATATATGCTTTTAGTAGGGTCACAATATGAAATGTATTAGTCTTTTTGAAAAAGGGTCTCATATTCTTCTGGACTAAGCAAACATTCCTTTTATAAATAATAAGCAGAGTTAGCCTAAAGAGATGCTCTGATTTTATCTGCATGATCCAAATTAGAGTTTGTTATAATCTGCCTCTGAAGGAAGATATTGTGTTTGTGGAAAGCACAATCTGCAGTGTCCTTGAACCAATTTCCTTCTGCTCCGATTAGAAGACTACACTTTTAATACAGAACTGAGCAACCGGGGTTAGTTCTGAATAGAGGCCCACATTTTCAGACATGAGTGTCTAAAGTTTAGTGGTAAAATCTTATCCCCATTTAAGTCAATGGCAAAAGTCCCATTGACATTAATAGGGTCAGGATTTCACTCTGGATATTTAAATCCATATAAATAAGCAATCTCAAACTCAGAGGGCTAAGCACCTGCAATTCCCATGCATACCTACATGAGACTAATGAAATACCGGAAAGGTGTCATTTAATAAAAATATGCCAGATGGAAAACTGATTAATACATAACAATCCAAGAGTGATCTTGAGCAGCGTAACATACAACTGGGGAGATGTATTAACTAGGGCATGCAAGGGTTTGTTTTATGATGAAAACCATCTAACTTTATGCATTCCCTTATGTGTGAGGTAAATAAGTTAACATTTGTTGATACTAAACTAAGTGGGATCACAAACAGTGTGAGAACAAAAGAGTGAAACTACAGAGCTAGTCCTGCGGAGCTAAGAAATTGTGTAGGAGAATGCTGGATAGAAAATAGCAGTGTAGAGAAAAATATAGGATGAGAGTAACTAAAGTCAACGTATTGACAGCAAATATTGGATGTATTACATTGCATGTGACACTTAGTAATACCTATCATTTATTGTAGTACTTATACACAGCCTTTAATCTTCAAATGCTGTCCTGTACGTTCTCTACTGAGAGCATATATTGGAATTAGGGTGTGTCACAGGGCACATCACTCACCACTGGACTGGCACTTCCTCCTGGTCACTCTGGGGATTAGCTCAAGGCTGACGCCCCCTGTCCACGGCTTGCATACTGTCACTGCATCTGCCTGCAGCACCTCTTGCAGCATCAGGAACCACAGTGCTCTCTTAGCGACTCAGCCCTCCATGTCCCCCTCTTCCAGGGGCTAGTGTCTCAGTCTAATAATCATGCCACTTCCTGCTGCAGCTCTAGTTCCTCTCACCACTGCTACGATCCCCTGGGACACTTTCCCACGGCCCCAGCACCTTCTTCACCCTTGCCACCGGGCACTCAATCCTTGCAGCCAGCCAGGAGCTCTCTCTTGCTCCCCTGGTCCCTGCCAGCAACTGACCTGTCCATGGTGCTAGCTTTCCTTCATCCTGCTAGGAACACAGTCCTCATCCCCTGGGCTCCCAGCAGTGACTTACCTCTGCTCTTCCCTGCATCTTCTTTTATGTGAGCCTGCTGGGCTCAGTTAGGCTGTTCCTTGCAGCTTTTTCCTGATTGGCTGTGCATCATGCAGCCTCTTTGGGCTGCTCAGAGGACTCAACTCCCCTACTTCCTGCTGAGGTTAACCCTTTCTACACCTGTGTAGAAATAAACAAATATTTATGATAAACATTATGATGCTGCAAACAATTATACATGCACTAAACTTTACTCAGAATGAAAAAAATAAGCACATCTGTTTTTTTTCAGGATTGGTGCAAAAACTCTGACTCAGATTGGCCTAGATCCAGCAACACACTTAAGTATGTGGGGGACAAATTTCAAAGATAGGGGCACCAGCTGGGGATAGTTAACCACATCCAGTTTAGTTTCTGTCCCTTTCTTCAGGGCTCTGTTTATTATCTTGACAAAGAAATAGAGAAAATGTGCAAATGTAACATAACCCTCTAGTGAAGGGTTCAGACTGGGGTCCTTTGGTCTCTAATAGCTAGAGCAGCTGGGCAGGGCCTTCCCCAATCCTGGGGAGATCCACAGGGACAGGGCTGGCTGGATGGCCTGTAGCTTCCTGCTCTGGTTATAGGAGAGTGTGCTCCCTGCTTTACCCTGGTTGCTTCTCCGCACTGGAGTTAGGCCCTGCTATAGATTGTCCAGATACAGTGTGGGCCAATCAAGAAGTACTAGTAATCTACATCAGCTGATTCCCAGCACCTTTTCTCTAGAGCAGGGCCAGCTGTTCCCTCCACCCCTCCCCTCCATCCCTGGACCTTGAAGGGGCAGATCAACTTGTTACAATATGAATAGCAGTTAGTCAATGGAAGTTAGGCACCTTACTGCAATTCATGCTTTAGAAAACTTCCCTTGTGCTTCACTAGCAGCACATGGGTATGCAACTGATGCCAAAAGCACCATTCATGCACTTAATTTTAAGCACACGTTTAAGTGCTCTCCTTGATCGGGGCCTTACTATGTGGAAATGTGCATTTGGGTTATCTTGGGTTTGCCTGATCTATCCATCCACCTATTTATATGGTCCCATCATGATAGTATTTGAATAAAGCACATTTTAGCAACATTATTTTTCTCCACTACACATTTAAGAAATTGTTCTATAAGATGGGTGCTGTTTTGACTTAAGTTGTGAACTGCAGACTTTATAGTCAAATGATCCTCTGCTTTGTTTCATATACTTTAATTCTGGTCATATTTTCTTTTCCGTTTCTTGCAATAGTTTCCAAAATATGCAGGTACCGTGTGTGCCATTAAGAAAGGCAGTCTTTGCCAAAAGTTACCCACAGTGTTTCAGAAGTAACTTCAATTCCCTCCCTTATGCAGATGATATCTGCTGTAACAGTCTGAAATGTTAACTTCTTTGTGACTCCTCTTGTAGCTACATCACTGAATTGTCACATTTTACAAAAAGAACAGGAGTACTTGTGACACCTTAGAGACCAACAAATTTATTTGAGCATAAGCTTTCGTGAGCTACAGCTGACTTCATCGGATGCATTAAGTGGAAAATACAGTGGGGAGATTTATATACATAGAGAACATGAAACAATGGGTGTTACCATACACACTGTAAGGAGAGTGATCACTTAAGGTGAGCTATTACCAGCAGGAGAGCTGGGAGGGAGGGAGAGGGAAACTTTTGTGTGATAGTGGTAGTATGTGGTAGTGATAATCAGACATCAAGAATTATAACATTCAAAAACCAGTCGGAGAACACTTCAATCTCTTTGGTCACTCGATTACAGACCTAAAAGTGGCAATTCTTCAACAAAAAAACTTCAGAAACAGACTCCAATGAGAGACTGCTGAATTGGAATTAATTTGAAAACTGGATACAATTAACTTAGGCTTGAATAGAGACTGGGAGTGGATGGGTCATTACACAAAGTAAAACTATTTCTCCATGTTTATTCCCCCACCCCCCACTGTTCCTCAGACGTTCTTGTCAACTGCTGGAAATGGCCCACCTTAATTATCACTACAAAAGGTCCCACCCCCCTGCCGCTCTCCTGCTGGTAATAGCTCACCTTAAGTGATCACTCTCCTTACAGTGTGTATGGTAACACCCATTGTTTCATGTTCTCTATGTATATAAATCTCCCCACTGTATTTTCCACTGAATGCATCCGATCAAGTGAGCTGTAGCTCACGAAAGCTTATGCTCAAATAAATTTGTTGGTCTCTAAGGTGCCACAAGTACTCCTTTTCTTTTTGCGAATACAGCCTAACACAGCTGCTACTCTGAAACCTGTCACATTTTAGTTCATCATTAATAAGCTGACTTTCTTAGGAAACCTTTCTGATTGTTTAACATTAATTTCAAATACTATTTTTTCCCCAAATCATCAATATTGTGTGGCCTAATCTTGGACATAAGTGCCTTAATGGCACCTCAAAATTCCACATTTGGGTGTTCAGTGGGCAATTTATGCTTGTTTTATGTGCCCAAAAATGCTTGTTTTATGTGTCTGTTTGATGGTCAACATAGACCCAATATATGAAAACTTGGACCCTGAATATCCACCAAAGTTACATGATCAAGATTTCAGCTTATGGTGTGTAAACAAAATGTCTCTGCTTCTTGGGTTTCATAGTTGAAGTCATATTTCTCAGTATTTTTGATGAGCTGTATACATTAAACTTTAGTAAAATTACCTCATTCATCTTTTAATGTCTTCTCATTTCATTGGAATGTATTATAACACCATTTGCTTTTGTGACCCACCAACTGTAAGAAGCAATGCTACTTTTTCTTTGTCAGAGTTTTTTGTGGCACCAGCTGTCTCAGATACTGTTCCTTTTGCTGCTAAATTTACTTTCCATTAGCAAAATAGCTGGGGATCTTAGATGCTACTTTTTCATAGAGGCTGGTCAAAATCACTCACATTTTGCATTAAAATCATGCATGAAATTTTCCATTGTATTTGATTTTCATGAAATTTCAGGAGATTTCTCACAGAGAGCTATAAGAAAACTTGAAAATCACATCTCTAAAATTTGAATAAATGACATTCCTTGAATTGTAGCCACTAGATTGGCTTCTGCTCCCCTTACCATTAGACCTGGGTGTAATTTTTTGCACAACCCCCTCTTTTTTTTCAATGAAAAATGCAGACATGGTGACACCAAAACATTTCACAAATTCCTGTTTATTTTGCCAAATTGGTTCAGTCAAAGCAACAACAAAAGCCGACAAAAAACATTAAGAATGCTTTGTTTTTGACTTTTTTGTAAAAAAACATTTCAATGTTTCGGTTTAAAATGACTTTTTCTTTCAAAATTTCCTTTGATGTTATTAAAAATAATAAAGCTAAAAATGCTCAACATTCAAATGAAGTATTCCATTCGGGTCAAATAAAACACTTTGTGTGACCTCTCTTTAGCTTTGTCCCGAAATGATTTTTTTTTCTCCTGAATTGCCAGAGAACTGAAGAATCTATTATTTGTCTAGCTCTACTTATCATCCTCTGACACTGTAGGATGTATAAACTGCCATTGATTTCCTTTCCATCATCACCTTCCTCCAGCCCCTCTGTAATCATAGAATCATAGAATATCAGGGTTGGAAGGGACCTCAGGAGGTCATCTAGTCCAACCCCCTGCTCAAAGCAGGACCAATCCCCAACTAAATCATTTTGTCAAGATTTTGTCTAGCCTGACCTTAAAAACCTCAAAGGAAGGAGATTCCACCACCTCCCTAGGTAACGCATTCCAGTGCTTTACCACCCTCCCAGTGAAAAAGTTTTTCCTAATATCGCACCTAGACCTCCCCCACTGCAACTTGAGACCATTACTCCTTGTTCTGTCATCAGCTACCACTGAGAACAGTCTAGATCCATCCTCTTTGGAACCCCTTTCAGGTAGCTGAAAGCAGCTATCAAATCACCCCTCATTCTTCTCTTCGCAGACTAAACAATCCCAGTTCCCTCAGCCTCTCCTCAAAAGTCATGAGTTCCAGTCCCCTAATCATTTTTGTTGCCCTCCACTGGACGCTTTCCAATTTTTCCACATCCTTCTTGTAGTGTGGGGCCCCAAACTGGACACAGTACTCCAGATGAGGCCTCACCAATGTCGAATAGAGGGGAATGATCACGTCCCTCAATCTGCTGGAGGTGCCCCTACTGATATAGCCCAAAATGCTGTGAGCCTTCTTGGCAACAAGGGCACACTGTTGATTCATATCCAGCTTCTCATCCACTGTAACCCCTCGGTCCTTTTCTGCAGAACTGCTGCCTAGCCATTCGGTCCCTAGTCTGTAGCGGTGCATGGGATTCTTCCATCCTAAGTGCAGGACTCTGCAGTTGTCTTTGTTGAACCGCATCAGATTTCTTTTGGCCCAATCCTCTAATTTGTCAAGGGCCCTCTGTATCCTATCCCTACCCTCCAGCGTATCTACCTCTCCTTCCAGTTTAGTGTCATCTGCAAACTTGCTGATGGTGCAATCCACGCCATCCTCCAGATCATTTATGAAGATATTGAACAAAACCGGCTCCAGGACTGACCCTTGGGTTACACACTTGATACCAGTTGCCGACTAGACATGGAGCCATTGATCACTACCCGTTGAGCCCGACAATCTAGCCAGCTTTCTATCTACCTTATGGTCCATTTATCCAACCCATACTTCTTTAACTTGCTGGCAAGAATACTGGAGACGGCGTCGAAAGCTTTGCTAAAGTCAAGGAACAATATGTCCACTGCTTTCCCCTCATCCACAGAGCCAGTTATCTCATCATAGAAGGCAATTAGATTAGTCAGGCATGACTTGCCCTTGGTGAATCCATGCTGACTGTTCCTGATCACTTTCCTCTCCTCTAAGTGCTTCAGAATTGATTCCTTGAGGACCTGCTCCATGATTTTTCCGGGGACTGAGCTGAGGCTGACTGGCCTGTAGTTCCCCAGATCCTCCTTCTTCCCTTTTTAAAAGATAGGCACTACATTACATAATCCAGGCTCCTGCCCCAGGCACATTCTTTCTCCATGCTGCTCAATCTCCTGTTCCATACCTGCCCCTCCATGTTTTCTCTCCTCTCTTTGTGGTGCACATTTTTGTGGCCTCTTCTCTTTTTTTCTATTTTTTTTTAAATCGTTTTGCATTTAGGTCAACGTGTGTTGAATCATGTGAAGACCAATAGTTCCATGACAGCTACAGCAACAGAAAACATTTGTGTCTGATCTTTATTGAATAATAGCTTTTTTAGCAGCATTTTCTAACAGATCATCACACCTCTGAATGGAGAAGAAGGATAGGTCTCTCCTATACCTGCAAGAATCAATGCTATATCCCTTACTGCACTGAACGCAATCTATAGAAGTGCCAAGCCCAGTTGGTGGCACATTTGAAAAGCAACATTACAGCCTGGTCAGGCAACCTTCCCTTCTTGTGGTTGATTTTTGAACTTTAAATTCAAATGCACTTTAAATTTACATAGCTAAACATATTCCGATAAACTGCTTCCGACATATAGAGGTTACTCAATGGTGTAAAAGGGTTCATGTTTTAGTGCATCTCAAATTTCACTTCAGCCCCCACATGTGAGTAATTTAAGTTATGAAAAGATGACAAAAACTTTTAAAAATTACCCCTTAAGACCACATCACTAAGTTTGGCAAAGACACATTTCACGCTGATGGTAATGTGCTGTTCTGTATGCAGCAAGGCTGTAGATTGCGTTCAAAGTCAGAGAAATACAATTGCCCTTCTGTTAATTTTATTTCTTTATAATGATTTATGGCACTGGTAGGCTTCAAACTTGCTTTAAAATTGTAAATATATCAAGAACACATTCTGTTCAACTGATATCTGTTGTGACAGGGTCAGGCCAGAGGGCTACAGGAGAGTGATAGAAGGTAGATATATTAGCCCCAGATTAAGGAGGTCCCTTTTCCCTGAGTAAGATAATGGGCTGTTCCAGAACAATCAGGAAGTTCCTGGAACCAATTAAGGCAGGCTAATTAGGACACCTGGAGCCAATTAAGAAGCTACCAGAATCAATTAGGACAGGCAGGCTAATCAGGGCACCTGGTTTTATAAAGGCCCTCACTTCAGTTAGTGAGGCGCATGTGAGGAGCTGAAGGCAAGAGGCATAAGAAGCTGAGAGTGAGTAGGCGTACTGCTGGAGGACTGCGAAGTACAAGCGTTACCAGACATCAGGAGGAAGGTCCTGTGGTGAGGATAAAGAAGGTGTTGGGAGGAGGCCATGGGGAAGTAGCCCAGGGAGTTGTAGCTGTCACACAGCTGTTACAAGAGACACTGTAGACAGTTGCAATCCACTGGGCCCTGGGCTGAAACCGGGAGTAGAGGGCAGGCCTGGGTTCCCCCCATCCCCCTCAACTCTCTATTTGAGACAAGAGGAGGTGACCTGGACTGTGAGTCCCACTAGTGGGGGAGGTCCCTGGCCTATCCCGCAACCCACTAGGTGGGTAAGCAGAGACTGTGGGGATTGTTCTTCTCCCTTTCCCCATGCTGGCCAGTGATGAGGTTAGCTGAGTGAACGGCAGGTTTGAGCCACAAGCTAAAGTGGCCAAACTGAGGGCTGCCGTGAATCTCTGAGGCGAGCAAATCTGCCAATAAGCGCAGGACACACCAAGGCAGAGGAGGAACTTTGTCACACTATATATATTGTGGCGAGGGAAATTAAATTTCAGTGTTTCATTTTAATCACGGAAAAACATCACTTTTTATGTTTTTAATTGGATAATTTGGGGGGGGGGTTATCATGGAAAACCTGGATCCCTGGTGGTCACGCATTGGAGTTAGTGATATAGAAGACGTTGCCATGACTAGCAGTTGCAGAGCTTGATTCTGATTACATTGATCCCAATCTATCTTGGCATAACTCCATCAACTTCCTTCCATCTCACAGGTTTATGTAAGATGACAATCAGGCTCACAGCATTTTTCTCTCAAAATTCTAGTTATCTTTATGTTTGTTATCTTCATTCCAACCCAATATTTTTATTTAAACTCCTCTTCCTTTGAACTTTATTGAATAATGATGTAAGGCTTTCTGGTCATATAACCAGTCCAGACAGCTAATTAAAAACAGCAAAAGCACAAAAGTGACTGACAGTGTCTGACTAGATTTAAAATATATATATTTGGGAGGATAGTGGAAACTTAGATGAAAGGTCCACATTAAGGTGACATCAAAGTAACTGTCTTCTCTTTTGAGAGGTGAAACTGTTATCAGACCCCTTTATTGATAAAATCAGTACTGCATTAGTCCAAGTCTTTGGCATTATCAGATAATTTGACAGTTTTGACTGAATTCCTTGGGCTGTTTTAAGGCTGACTTTTTGTGCCTTTCATCCCACTCTACCTCCACACCTCATCCATATCACTTTTTGCTATCTAAATCCATGAAAAGGAAATTTTTGAAGAAGGGCCATGTACTGCTGATTGTGATTTCCCTGTAGACTGCATTGCCTTGGTATGCTGAAGATAATGTTTTGCCACCCGTGGACAAGAAGCCATTAATGTAGAACCAGACAAAACTTCTAATTTTTGCTTTACAAAGCTGGATGTCATTTAAAAATACAGGTGTGTGATCCAAATGCTGATTATTTCCTAAACTTTGTCAAGTCTATGAAAGTAAACTTAGACCAAGTTAGTTTCTGTAGCCTCCTTGAGGCTGTTCTAAGTCACACCAAAATCCAAACTGTCCATCAGAAAGCCCCAAAATGTACAAGATGCAAATGTAACTCTGATTGAAAGGAGAACTGGGCTCAATTTTTCAATGTACAGAATTAAATCAGAAAGTTGCACAAATACATACATTTTTCAGAGTTTCAATAGAGTTTATTATCTTCATTTCATTGTTCAAAGGCCCATCCAATCTCACTGGACAAATTATGTCAAATAGGAACAGACTTACATTTGAGGAAGCACTGAGCTGTCTCCCTCCATAAGTTCCATAGCTCCCAGGCATGAAGGAGGGTACATTTGCCCTCTCCATTAGCTCTGCTGACCAATGTGAAGGGAGTCAGGTTTGACTCTGCTTCTTCCTTGCCCGCTTTGGGCTCCTATGCAAGAGCACCAGGTGGTCTATGAAGGAGCAATCTGTACTCTTCCTACAACAGGGGTTGCTGGCGTTCTTAGCCCTTGTACAGTGCGGACTAGGCATAGGGTTAGGAATAGAGGAAAGGCCCTAGGCGGTCACCAAATCCAAGAACTCGAGGTCACCAAGTGAAATTAATAGGTATTGGGTTTAAAACAAAATGAAGTATTTTTTCACACAATGCACAGTCAACCTGTGGAACTCTTTGACAGTGGATGTTGTGAAGGCCAAGACTATAACAGGGTTCAAAAAAGAACTAGATAAATTCCTGGAGGATAGGTCCATCAATGGCTATTAGCTAGGATGGGCAGGGATGGTGTCCCTAGCCTCTGTTTGCCAGAAGCTGGGAATGGGCGAAATGGGATGGATCACTTGGTGATTACCTGTTCTGTTCATTCCCTGTGGGGCACCTGGCATTGGCCACTGTCAGAAGGCAGAATACTGGACTATATGGACTTTTGGTTTGACCCAGTATGGCCATTTTTATGTTCTTACGTTATGTTCTTATGTTCTAATCCTGCATCATACACTCCCACAAGAGCCAAGGACGGTCTGGCTACTCAACTGACTGCTGCTAGCAATGCTGTGTGAAAGAAGCCTGTCCGCAAGGTATGACAATACCCAGAAAGTATTCCTTAACCTGCCCCATTTATAGTCCATTGATGTCATTGGCAAAACTCCCATTGACAACAGTGGGAGCAAGATGAGGCCCAAAATTTGCCATATGGATATTAACATCTAAGAAGGGGGGTTCAGTGACCCAAACACAGGCAGTCATGCACAGTGGTTAGAACAGGAGTCAGTATCCAGGAATGAGCACCAACGGTCAAAGCTGGAGTCAGAGACCAGATTCCAGAGCCAAGCATCAGAGCTGAAGTCAGAATCCAGGAATCAGAGCTGAGGGTCAGGTCCAGGTTACCTGGAGTGAGTAAGGCTGAGCTCAAGGGTGGGAACAAGCAGGTGCAAGAGCTATCACAGCCCCAAGTAAGAAGTCATCACAGCCACTGAATTGCTGCTGCTGGGCTTACAAGCTGGTCTGCAGACTCTTCCCACAGATCAGGCTGTGTAGCCAATCAGGCAGACCAGCTGTGCTCATCAGGATGCCCAGAGACTGGCTCTGCCGCAGGTTCTGATTCCTAATGGTGAGTGTCCTTGCCTTTGAAGCTAAGCCTGACCTAACCCTTCTTTTTCTGAAGTCTCACATGTTGGAAATACCTGAATTTTGTTGAACTACTTTTGGCCACAAAATAGATTTTTTGAGGTGCTTTCCATTCTTGATGGCCCCTGCCATATGAAAGAATGTATCATTGCGTAAGTAGGATGGCTGCTGTAACATAAAATGGTGCTTATGTGATGTAGTTGCTGTGCAGAATTTGTTTGGCCTCTGATTGACCTAACCAGGAAGTAGGGGCCATCAGGGAGTAATTAAGATCTGGTTAAAACCAGTTCTCACTAGTTCTGGGTGCTCTGTACAGGGTTAGCAGGCAGCCAAGGCTGAAAAACACCTGCATGTGTAGTGGGTTCTCCTTCTGGCCCTGCTGTGAGTGATTGATGACCACTTACGGTGGTTAAGTGTGGATATTTGATTGTTGTGCCATTGGGCTGATCAGCCTTTGAATTAATAAAAGCTTTTTCAGTTAAAGTGTTGACTGCTGAGACTCATTGGAGTGATAGATTGGAAACCACAACACCATGGGACCATTTCAGACAGACAACGACGATAAGGAACGTAAAGTTCAGGAATTGGTGAAAGAAAGTTCATTTATTGTATGCATTCATTGAAGTTTTCTTTTCACCTCCTGAAGAACTTCCCACCCTTCCTTGGAGATTCAGGGACCTATCCTGATCTCATTCATAGCAGTGTAAATCATGAATAATTCCACTGCTCTGAATGGAGCTGTATCAGTGTAAGAGAAATATAAATCAGGACTGCACAGCTGCCTCTTGAAATCTTGACTTTGTATATTACTTCATCGACCAGTGGGGATTGCTATTGCGTAGTTAGTCTGGAACAAGGGGGCTGAGCACTTCGCTAGTAATTCACTAAGCTCCAGCACATTGCTAGTTTTTCCTAGTTTTAATGACAACCTTTTAAAGAACAAAGGCCTATGGGTTATAGACTTTCTGCTTTCTGTTTCCTGTGCCATGTGCTGGGTTTTAACATGTGAGGACTCCATGTTTCTGAAACTAAACTGGCTTTTTATTAAGATAACTATTTACAGAGGGCCTGCAGCTGCAGTAGCATTCCAGTCACAAGCATGCAGACTGCCTTTTGGGTGCCTCCTCTAATCTCTTCCCCTCAGAAACCTGTGCTCCTTTCCCCAAGTTACATGCAGATTGCTTCACTTCGTTTCTGTAATTTCTGCATTATTTTTTCTCCTAAATCCCTTTTTCTTGACTCTTCAACATGTCTCTCATTAGGATTTCTGTTTGGAGCACTAGGAAAGGTTTATGTATTCTAAGGAGCAGATAATAGATGCATGCACTTCTGTGTTTGCCATCTTGGCTTCCCTTTAATGTAATTCATTATTCTACAAATATAAGTACATAGTACTGCCAAGTTAATTTGTATACTAATAACGAGCTATTAATTAACATCCAAGAACACATGTTTCTTCCAACAATTTGTGGTAATAAAGTAATTAATGAAATCCAAAATTTCATTCTGTGCTGGAAGTCTGGCTATAATACTCAGTCTATTACAACTGTTTCTCCAACAATGTTACCAAAAAAGAAAAATGTAATGTGTATATATAAAAACAATGTAACATGACTGTCATGTCATGTATTACTTTTTTGTGCACAATTAACAACATATTCAAGAGGAGCATCCAGCAATTAAAATGAAATTGGCATATACCCCCATATCATTTCATCCTCTGATACATTTCTACTTTTGCCAGTTTCACAAAAAGGCACCATCCTCTACTCCTTTTTAATAAATGGCTTCATCCATTATTATTTGCAAGATCTTTGAAATCCTAAAATGTAAGGCACAATTGAAGTGCAAAGTATGATTCTTTGTTTACTTTGCTGCTTCTTACCATATCTGAGGCTAGGTGAGATCTAGTTTTTGCACTGGAAAAGCTGCAGGTCAGGCTGTAGTGAGAACCAAAAGGTAATTGGAAACCTTTATTGCTGGCCTTAATCTGAACATAACTTGTCTGATTAGCACTACTTGCACTCCCAGCAATGAGAATTTGAAAGGAGGGCAGTTGAGCAAGTTTTAAAAAAGAGTGTAAGAAATAACTTCATGAATTCATTCTCCAGGAAATTCTTTGCTGGTGTCACTTAGTTGACTTCAGTTGTGGACCAGATTATGTGTTGGTGTCACTCCTTTGATTTTATTGGAATTACACTAAAGCCTGGTCTACACTGGGGGTGGGGGTATGGGGGAATCCATCTAAGTTACGCAACTTCAGCTACATTATTCACGTAGCTGAAATCGACGTACTTAGATCTACTTCCGCAGTGTCTTCACTGTGGTAGATCGACTGCTGATGCTCCCCCATCGACTCCACCTATGCTTCTCACTCCGGTGGAGTACCGGAGTTGAGGGAGAGCGCTTGGCGGTCTTCACTAGACACAATAGATCAACCCCTGCTGGATCAATCGCTCCGGACATAAGTGTAGACATGCCCTAAGAGAGTTTGGTCTATTATTCTAACATCACATTTCCCTCCCTGTCATGAATATTGAGCATTCCGTTGAACAGGACCTCCTCTGTCTATTGCAGATCCAGGGTCCAATCCCGAAACATGTTGATTAGAGATGGTTGATTTTTTTTTTAAGTCAGTGGAAACAGACATTTTCCCACCTTTTCTTTGTGAAAAATGTCAGCTTTGAACCAGCTATAGAAAAGTTTTTTTGTTTTGTTTTTTTTATAATTTTGAAATTCAGATGAAAAGGAACAAAAATGTATGGATGAAATACTTCAGCATTTTTGGTGCCACCTAATGATCAGATCTTTAGCATTCTAGAGCACTTTTCGGTATCCACACTATTTGCAATCATTTCTTTGAACCACTATGCATTTGCTCATATGGCATTCACAACCCTTTATCATTCTTTTCCCTGCAAATATTATAGGAGTGATTATTTTGTTCACAAGAAGTCAAAAGAGTTATACGAGTGTAAAACTTGTGTAAGCGAGAGCAGATTCATACTCTACACTGCATTTGACTGCTGCCCATCATGTTGACCAGTTCTGTCTCACTATTTCCTTATGCTCCCTCTTAGGTCTGTCTTTATTCATCTGTTGTTTTTTGTCTTTTACTTAGATTGTAAACTCTTTGGGACAGGGACCATCTTTTTGTGTTATGTTTGACCAGTGCCTAGTACAATGTAGCCATAATCCATGACTGGGGCTCCTAGGTTTTACATAGTACACATAATAATGTAACCTTTCTGCCCGGTGGAGCCAGCAGCAACCAGGGCCGGGTTCAATATCTAGGGATTACTTTTCAACAGTACAACATGGAACCAGTTCAAGCCCCACCCAGTAACCTGGGGAAATTACACACCACCCCTGGGCACCTCTGAGAGGCACTACTTCCCCACTCGCAAGCACAGAGTCTGAGTGTAGCAATTAAACTTTTAATGAAAGGAGGGAAGTCACCTGACATTAACTAGGGAAAATGCTGCAAGCAGGATTCATAAACATAAAACTGTGAGCAGGACACCCACCCCAGAGAGCTTGGGGCAGAGCCTTCTGCCTCATGTTCTTGAGTTCTACAATGAAAAGTCCCTTTACTGCACCCTCCCTCACAGTACCCCACTCACAGTGGTTGTGCTTGGTCAGTGAGGACCCAGGGTTCAAAAGTGCATTCGAGTGAGTTCATCTCCCACCCGGGAAAGAAGATACCTAGCTTGCTCTACCAGCTGAACACTTGCTTTGGCTGGCCGCCCCACCAGCTGCTGTTCCTCTCCGCTGACTGCTTCACTAGATGCTGTTCCTCACCACCTGGCCGCCCTGCCAGCCCCTGTTCCTCACTGCCTGGCTGCCCTGCCAGCCACTGTTCCTCACCGCCTGGCCATCCTGCCAACTGCTGACCACTTTCACTGGCCACCTGTCAGTCACCTTGTGCTGCCAACTGCCTCTCTGCTGTGACCTCTGTAGGTCAATCTCTTAGTGATTTTTAGGTCTCAGCAGGCTGGGCAGAAAAAGTGATTTCAGCTCTCAGTGAGTACTTAACATAACAAAAGGCTCCTAAAGAAGCCTATTTAGGTCTATCTTTGAACAGTGGGGAGGAACAGGTTAAATCAGATCCTTAGGGAGAGTCCACACCTCCTGGCTAGGATACTTGTCTCTACCCCTCTTGCTTTCACAGGGCTCTGGGATTCTAGCCCCCGGCTTAAGGAGGTCCTTTCAGATGAGAGTGACCCCCTCATTTGGCACGTTAAGCACAGTTCTGCCCCCCCCCTTTATTCATGCAATAAAGACAACAACGTTGATAACAACATTTCCCTACCCCTGCATTCAACACTAAAGTGATTTGTAACCCAACACCAGCCAAAGTTGATCACTTTGAGCAACACAGCTCTCCCTGCTGGATACCTAGGCAGAATAGGTGTGTTCATGTAAATACAGTTTGCTCTTGAAGTCTCTCCCCCTCCCAGCTAGCTGTCAGAGGAGAATTCATTCAGACCTTGCTTACAATAATAAATAACAATAGTAACGATGCCTGGACCTTATCCAAAGCCCATTGAAATCTACGGAAAGACTCCTGTTAAACTTATTGGGCTTTGGATCTGGTACTATGTGTGGACCGATCACACATTAGCAGTGATGTTTAACCTTTCAGGGAGGGTTGTGGCCACTGAAGAGATTTGTAAAAGAACTTCCTATATCTGCAATCAGCTATCCCAAGTCAACAAACAGTGAAATTCATTGTTAATCCTCCTCTTTTAACCTCTATTCTAATCTACTGTAGTATTTATTTAGAGATCCCATGTGAACTACATTAGGACAGTGACTCAATATCTTAGCGATATTTGATATGTTAATCCTGCATTTATTTTTAATTTAACTAATGAGACTGGATTGTTAGTTAAAACAGCCTCAGGAATGTTAGTGCATGCGTATTTATAGTATTACTCTATCACCTGCTGCATCAAGGTTAACTTCCTGTATGCTGCTCTGTGCAGGCATTTCCATTTGGAATAAATTGTAATTTCTGCTTTGGTTTTTTTTTTAATTATTATATATGTTTAATTTCACTTCAGAAGTAATTGTCCTGCACTCTGGTTATATATTTTAGACCCAGGGGGCATCATTTTGCATTATTTTGACTAGTGTTTCATGTAGAGTAACTTAAAGTGGAAAATTGTGGCCTGAATTTTCAGAAGCAGGTACGCTAAATTGTCCACTTACGTGTGCTCTTCTGTGTGTGTGAGAGAGCATGCATTATTGTTGAGATCACCTGGATTTCTCTTTTGGAGACAAACTAAAAACTTTAGTTGTTTCCAAACCTGCTGCTCTTTACAAACTGGCAGACATTTGTGATATAGTATTTTAGTTTGTTGTTCTCAATGGCTAAAGTTGCACTGAGATGTGGAGGGCCATTGCACAGGGAATCACCAGTTTAGAGGCTGTGTAAGGTTGCCTGCACATCCCCTAAGTTCTGTAGAAAAAGCCTCC
The DNA here is from genome assembly GCF_965152275.1 of Natator depressus. Taxonomy (NCBI): domain Eukaryota; kingdom Metazoa; phylum Chordata; order Testudines; family Cheloniidae; genus Natator; species Natator depressus. The sequence continues at coordinate 240,345,930 of NC_134235.1, read as the reverse complement.
ACACCAGCCCTGCAAAGTCCATGATGTGGGTGCATTGGGAACTAACCAGGGGAAGGGCCTCAGGATAAGAACGTAAGAGCAGAGTACATTTCATCCAGTGTCTTATGAAATAAGAATGTAAGAACATAAGAACAGCCATACTAGGTCAGACCAAAGGTCCATCAAGCCCAGTATCCTGTCCTCTGACAGTTGCAGGTGCCTCAAAGGGAATGAACAGACAGGTTATCATCAAGTGATCCATGCACTGTCACCCAATTCCAGCTTCTGGCAAACAGAGGCTAGGGACACCATTCCTGCCCAACCTGGCTAATAGCCATTGATGGACCTATCTTCTATGAATCTCTCTAGCTCCCTTTTGAACCCTGTTATAGTATTGGCCTTCACAACGCTCTCTGGCAAGGAGTTCCAGAGGTTGACAGTGTGTTGGGTGAAAAAATACTTTCTTGTGTTTGTTTTAAACCTGCTACGTATTAATTTCATTTGGTGGCCCCTTGTTCTTGTATTATGAGAAGGAGTAAATAACACTTCCTTATTTACTTTCTCTATACCACTCATGGTGTTATAGACCTCTATCACATCCCCCCTTAGTCACCTCTTTTCCAAGCTGAAAAGTCCCAGTCTTATTAATCTCCCCTCACACGGAAGCCGTTCTATACCCCTAATAATTTTTGTTGCCCTTTTCTAAACCTTTTCCAATTCCAAGATAACTTGATAAGCTACAAACACTGCTTTAATAATGGAGGTCTGAAGTCTATGAGGCAGGTCTTCAGCTGGTGTAAATCAGCATAGCTCCATTCACTTCAGTGGAATTATGTTAGTTTATACCAGCTGAGGATCTGTCCCAGTGCTTGTAGGCAAAACAGTGTGAAGCAGGCGAAATGTCTTATTTGTCCTCACTTCCCATATTCTTGCTGCTGTCTCTTAATGATGCCAGTTGGAGATTTCCTGCCATCATTTTTCTGTGCAGTGTTGAACTATTGTGAAACCCAGTTAACCTGCTTCTTAGACCAAGTCATCTTTATTAAAAGTTGTCCCAGCAATGTAGTCTCATACCAATGTCTCACTGTTCATGCTCAATTTTTAGTCACCAATCTCTATTTTTACAGGCATGTCTTTGTACTTGCAGTGATTAGCACCTCCTTTTAGGTCGATTTGAACCTGAAAATCAGAGATTTAGACATCAAAGTGACCTAATCTGTGTGTGAAAATAACTTCAGGCATACAGCTGGGCACTAATCAAATGGCCACTGTGGTTCTGCTGTACACAACAAACCTATATGGCCTTCCAGTAACCAACTCTATTACACATCTCATTATGATTCCTCAGATTTCTCATAATGTTATCACTTAGTCTTCATCAGAAGAAAAGGAGAATTCCAGGTATTCTCTTTTACTTCAGTGGGGCTTGTGAGCGAGATAGGCATCATATCGTGTAATTTTTGACAATAGCAGTCGATTTCAAAGGGCTTTTCTTGTTTTCCTTGTCGGGCAGAGTGACCCTTCTTTTCCCTTTACTTTAGCTGAGTGATTTCCCTCCCAAAATATGGTTGATCACTAGCTGTTGTGATATTTGTTTAATTACACCACCCCCTTCACCATCTGCCAATAAAAGGGGAAGTGTGCTGATTCAATGCAAAATGAAGTAATTGTATTTCTGCTACAACCTAAAGTGAGGTTCTTTGTTATCAAATGATGGGGAAAGTTTGCTTTGCTATTTCATTACATTTTGCTTAAATACAAATTAGTTTAGGCAATTAATTTAACAGCAATAGGGCAGCAAATAAAAAAAAAGAATTCACGTATATGACTACTTCCTCTTCAGTTTTGTGACCTCCAGTTTTCAAAAATGTTTTCTAGAATTCCCCACAGAGTTGCCAGTCCAGGGCCTGATCCTGAAACCCATATCTTTTGTGAATAGTCACAACCAGTGGTTAATTTGTGCCAGGGCTTGCCAGGTCTGAGCCCCAGCCCCTCTAGACTTGGCAGTTCCTAGCCCTGTCATCCTTGGGCTTGCTGCATCAGTTATGAATGTAAAAAAAAAAAAAATTGCTTGAGCTCCAGCACCTACTCGCTTGAGCCCTGGCACCTCTTTCATTACAAATTAAGCACTGGTCACAATGATGTCAATGGATCTGATTTTCCTTTCAGTTAAACGAGCATTAGTCCACTGACTTCTCTAGAGTTACTTCGTATTTACACCAGTGAAAATGACAAGAGAATCAGGCCCTAACTTGTAAATAAACTAATTGAAATTATAAAATGTTCTAAAGTAGACATGATTAGGCTTTTCTAGGGACAGGGAAAGTAGTAGACACATATATGTGCCTAATAGATAGTAGATATATATAATAGTAGATAGATAGATCCAGGGTTTTTCCCAGTGTACATTATAATCCAAAATGAGGCTTTTTTTAAACCAAGGATTATCCTAAAGACTCTAAGGACTTTTACCATCTTTACTAAAAAGGGAATGAAGCTTCTGAGTCAAGCAGGAAGATGGTATCAGATTTTGTGTATGAAGGCCTGATCCTGTCAGATTCTGCTTGCCTGCTAGCTTCAGTGGGAATTGAGGGAGCAATGAGCAACTTGCAGGAGACACCTATGATCAGACTTGGCTTTTATTCTGTTCCTCTTAGCTTTTGGAAAATTCAGAGACAAATCTTATTCTCCCTCTCACTCACTTTGTTTCCTTGTTTTGGGTTCTGTGGAGCGAGGGGCCTGCTAGATGGAATGAATGCATTAGAGTAACTTCTCATGTGAACTAGAAATATGGCATCATTCAAAAAGGAAAACATCCGAGAAAGAATAAATCTTTTTTTTTTAATGTGCTTGAGCTTGTATTAAAAAAATACAGATGTACTGTATGCATATGAAATTTTTGATTAAAATGTCTCTCACCAGTCTGTCTCTTTAATTAAATAAAACCTGTTTGGTATTAATCAAGGCATAAAGAATTTATGCCCCAAATCCAGATTAATTAAAAGCCCAGAAGCTTGAAGAACAGACTGTGTATAAATACTAAAATAAATCAATCCAAACATAATATTTATGGATGTGGGCTGTGTATACCTAATATATAAATAATTTTGATGAGTGATTTATGGTAGATGCACTGTGAAAATACATTGCTTATTAGAATGCATTTAAACATAAAGTTAGGCAAACAGTTTGATTTACAAATTTCCTTTATAAATACTTATTTTTTTTAATTATAGCTCTATTTGCAATACTTTTAATGGTTAATTTCATAACAAATCATGAGAAATGTACTGCCTGTTTCACCACATTACTGAAGAAAGGTTGAAATACATCTCCTGCAGGATACACAGTACTGTAGGTTTGACCAAGCTCTATTGAAAATCACCATTTGTCTCCACAGACAGAGAAGTCAAAGTGATTACCGTATTTGCTGGACAAAGAAGCTACATTTTGTGTTCCAATACTCTGGCTTCCGACTGGAATTCAGTTCTAGACATGAAATATGAGTACAAATTTTGTGGGTGAAAATTGTGCCTGGAAAAAGAGAGGCTGTCCTCCTGGTAAGTTACCCCAGTAGATTTAGAGATTGTCCTGAACTTTAAAGTCAAACTCTAGGATTAGATCCACATCCAAACTTTCAAAGTTTGGCTTATGTGTTCAAATTTGGGACAGTATAGAGATAGGGGAGAGTCATGAATTTCAGATCTGGAGCTGAGTTTCCCCAGAGTCTGGGAAGAAAGGTCAGATGTGATGCTTTAGCTTGGACCCGTCTGAAGTCCTCATTAAACAAGAATCTGGAAAGATGATCTACATACATCTCTCCCCTGTAACAAGTCAGTGCAAAAAGCCAACATGCATGATAAATGGACTCTAGTCTCCACTGAGGCAAAAGATATTGAAGATTCTGCCCAGAGATCTGACTGATGGCTGCAGTGGTTGCACATATTAATTTCTATGCAATTACAAAATAATGCAAATTATTCTTCCAATTGCCAGCGTTTCTTATGGTAACAATGGCTGCCAGTTACCACAGCTGTGAAGACAATGCATGTCATCACTATAGCTGTCAAATACCAAATTTAACACCTGTTTGCTAGTATTGAGGGTGTGCAGCATGGGCCATAGGATAATTGCTTTACTTAGGATGAGATGGGAGGAGGGACCCTTTGGAAGGAAAGTCTGTATACATTCCAATTATATATATTTCCCTGCTCACTCCTCATTTTTCTACTGCACTTTTCCTCCCTTAGCCTCTGGCACTAGTGCTGCATGCTGATAAGATAATATTTTGCTCAACCTAGCCAGGCAGTCTGTGCAAGGTATTTAATGTGGGATCTGCAACACCTGACCTAGGTTTGTGCATGTTATTTTCAGGTCAGGTAGCCCACCTGAAATGCCTAATTTTTGACATCTGCACATACCAGCTGGTAATGAGTATTTGGATTCCTAACATCTCTAGTTTTTAATCTCTTACATTAGACTTGTTAATAAGGATAGATGGAAAGCAGGTGTGGTAGTGGTTGAAGGGGTTATTGGCAGACATAATTGCTTCAACTATTGTTTTAAGCTTTTTTTCTCCCTGCACAGTTTGTCCTTATTGCAGCTGTCGATTGCAGCTAAACTGGGAGACTACAGCTTTTCCATTTTCTTCACTATTTACAAATCTAAATCAGTGGATGGAAAACCTCCAGGAGTCAATCTTTTTTGTTAAATGTAAATAAAAAAGTGAACATTCAAAGTGAAGCATTGCAGCTGAGCTGTGTTAACCACAACCTTAATTCCTCCAAAGGTATGATATAGAGGTGACTGGGAGCCAGCAGTTCCTGTGTGCTAATTCAGGCTCTAGTATTTATACTTTCCAAAGACTTGGGCAGGTAGCTTAGGGTGAAATTCGTCCCTATGCAGAGGGCCATCACAAGAACCATGCATCACTTTATTTAAAAGTAACACTTGGACTGGATAAAGTTAGATTTACTTATACCACTTTTTACAAACGGTGGACCATGTTCTCTGCTGGTGCATAGTGGTGCAGTTCCATTAAAATCAATTGACTTGAACAGTGCTGTGTTTCAATTTACACCTGCAGAGAACTTGACTCAGTAACTCAGTAAGAGTGTACTCCTGTGGCCAGATTTTCAAAAGAGTTGAGCTCCCATTTCAACACCAAAGTGAGGAACTAGGGTGCATGTTGGATGCTGAACTCTTTTGAAGATCTGCCCGCAAGCTGTAGAGCTGATGCTCCTGGGAGCTGAGTGCTCCTAAAAATCTGGCCCTTATTTCGGTGCAAACATGGGAAAGGAGCTCTTGTGAAAACCCGGCCCTAATTGTGCCTGCTGAGTACTTGAGAATCTGGCCCAACAAACATAGACACCAGCGTCTTCTCTTCATAGTATGCAAATGTGCCTTCATTTGTCCCCTAACTTGGGAGCCTGGAGTGAGGCTTTTTGGTGGGTTGTGGGCCTTTCTTACACTTTTTAGGTATGCTTCTGCAGCCATGCTGAGTGGGGAGAAGGAACATCACCCACAGCCAGAGTGGGAGGAATGATGGCTTTGTAAGGCGTGCTGAGCCAAATTCTTCTTTCTCACACCCATGCAATCCCAATTATTTAAATGGGGATATCTGGGTGTAATTGAGAGCAGAGCCTGGCTCAACAATTACAGAAATGATGGGGGAATACCCGTACTGTGAAATTTGCCATACCTATAAAAGAAGTATAGATATCATTCTTTCAAGTATAGTCATGCCAGCACTGGGGAGCCATGACCCCAGCACTACCTTATCCAGACGCACCTTTTGAGGTCCATTCACACTTCAGGCAATACTAGTTGCCTCCATTTCCTCCTCCCTCCCTTGTATCTCTGGGGCTGAATCATAGGACCGGAAGGGACCTCGACAGGTCATCTAGTCCAGTCCCCTGCTCTCGTGGCAAGGCTAATTATCTAGACCATCCCTGACAGGTGTTTGTCTAGCCTGCTCTTAAAAATCTCCAGTGATGGAGATTCCACAATCTCCCTAGGCAATTTATTCCAATGCATAACCACCCTGAGAGTTAGGAGGTTTTTCCTAATGTCCAACCGAACCTCTCTTGGTGCAATTTAAGCCCATTGCTTCTTAATCCATTCTCAGAGTTTCAAAAGAACAATTTTTCTCCCTCCTCCTTGTAAAAACCTTTTACGTACTTGAAAAATGTTATCATGTCCCCTCTCTGTCATCTCTTCTCCAAACTAAACAAACCCTTCTCCAAACTAAACAAACAATCTTCCCTCACAGGTCATGTTTTCTAGACCTTTAATCATTTTTTTTGTTCTTCTATGGACTTTCTCCAGTTTGTCCACATCTTTCCTGAAATATGGCACCCAGAACTGGACACAATACTCCAGCTGAGACCTAATCAGTGCGGAATAGAGCGGAAGAATTACTTCTAGTGTCTTGCTTACAACACTCCTGCAAATACATCCCAGAATGATGTTAGCTTTTTTTGCAACAGTGTTACACTGTTGACTCATATTTAGCTTGTGGTCGACTATGACCTCCAGGTCTCTTTCTGTAGTACTCCTTCCTAGGCAGTCATTTCCCATTTTGTATGTGTGCAACTGATTGTTCCTTCCTAAGTGGAGTACTTTGCATTTGTCCTTATTGAATTTCATCCTATTTACTTCAGACCATTTCTCCAGTTTGTCCAGATTATTTTGAATTATAATCATAGAATCATAGAATTATAGAATATCAGGGTTGGAACAGATCTCAGGAGGTCATCTAGTCCAACCCCTGCTCAAAGCAGGACCAATCCCCAACTAAATCATCCCAGCCAGGGCTTTGTCAAGCCTGACCTTAAAAACTTCTAAGGAAGGAGATTCCACCACCTCCCTAGGTAACGCATTCCAGTGTTTCACCAACCTCCTAGTGAAAAAGTTTTTCCTAATATCCAACCTAAACCTCCCCCACCGCAACTTGAGACCATTACTACTCGTTCTGTCATCTGCTACCACTGAGAACAGTCTAGATCCATTCTCTTTGGAACCCCCTTTCAGGTAGTTGAAAGCAGCTATCACATCCTCCCTCATTCTTCTCTTCCACAGACTAAACAATCCCAGTTCCCTCAGCCTCTCCTCATAAGTCATGTGTTCCAGTCCCCTAATAATTTTTGTTGCCCTCCGCTGGAAGTTTTCCAATTTTTCCACATCCTTCTTCTAGTGTGGGGCCCAAAAACTGGACACAGTACTCCAGATGAGGCCTCACCAATGTCGAATAGAGGGGAATGATCACGTCCCTCTATCTGCTGGCAATGCTTCTACTTATACAGCCCAAAATGCCATTGGCCTTCTTGGCAACAATGGCACACTGTTGACTCATATCCAGCTTCTCATCCACTGAAACCCTTAGGTCCTTTTCTGCAGAACTGCTGCCTAGCCATTCGGTCCCTAGTCTGTAGCGGTACATGGGATTCTTCCATCCTAAGTGCAGGACTCTGCACTTGTCCTTGTTGAACCTCATCAGATTTCTTTTGGCCCAATCCTCTAATTTGTCAAGGGCCCTCTGTATCCTATCCCTACCCTCCAGCGTATCTACCTCTCCTCCCAGTTTAGTGTCATCTGCAAACTTGCTGAGGGTGCAATCCACACCATCCTCCAGATCATTAATGAAGATATTGAACAAAACCGGCCCGAGGACTGACCCTTGGGGCACTCCACTTGATACCGACTGCCAACTAGACATGGAGCCATTTATCACTACCCGTTGAGCCCGACAATCTAGCCAGCTTTCTATCCACCTTATAGTCCATTCATCCAGCCCATACTTCTTTAACTTGCTGGTAAGAATACTGTGGGAGACCATAATAATCCTATCCTCCAAAGCACTTGCAACCCCTCCAGCTTGGTATCGTCCGCAAACCTTATAAGTGTACTCTCTATACATTATCTAAACCATTGATGAATATGTTGAACAGAACTGGACACCACCCATTATGCCCGTCCAGCTTGACTGTGAACCACTGATAACTACTCTCTGGGAATGGTTTTCCAACCAGTTATGCACCCATCTTATAGTAGCATCATCTAGGTTGCATTTCCTAAGTTTGTTTATGAGAAGGTCATGCGAGACAGTATCAAAAGCTTTATTGAAATCAAGATATACCACGTCTACCACTTCCACCCTATCCACGAGGCTTGTTACCCTGTAAAAGAAAGCAATCAGGTTGGTTTGACACGATTTGTTCTTGACAAATCCATGTTGACTGTTACTTATCACTTTATTATCTTCTAGATGTTAGCAAATTGATTGTTTAATTATTTGCTCCATTATCTTTCCGGGTACAGAAGTTAAGCTGATTGGTCTGTAATTTCCTGGGCTGACCTTATTTCCCTTTTTATATATTGGCACTATATTTGCCCTTTTCCAGTCTTCTGGAATCTCTCTTATCTTCCATGACGTTTCAAAGATAATCACTAATGGCTCAGATATCTCCTCAGTCAGCTCTTTGAGTATTCTAGAATGCACGTCATCAATCCCTGGTGACTTGAAGACATCCAACTTGTCGAAGTAATTTTTAACTTGTTCTTTTCCTATTTTAGCCTCTGATCCTACCTCATTTCCACTGGCATTCACTATGTTAGGTGTCCAATCACCACCAACCTTCTTGGTGAAAACTGAAACAAAAAAGTCATTAAGCACCTCTGCCATTTCCACATTTTCTGTTATTGTTTTTCCACCCTCATTGAGTAATGGGCCTACCCTGTCCTTGGTCTTCCTCTTGCTTCTTATGTATTTGTAGAATGTTTTCTTGTTACCCTTTATGTCTCTAGCTAGTTTGATCTCGTTTTGTGCCTTGGCCTTTCTAATTTTGTCCCTACATACTTGTGTTATTTGTTTATATTCATCCTTTGTAATTTGAACTAGTTTCCACTCTTTTTTATTTTTAGTAGGACTGTCAAGCGATTAAAAAATTAATCATGATTAATCGTGCTGTTAAACAATAATAAAATATTTTTGGATGTTTTCTCTATTTTCAAATATATTGATTTCAAATATAACACAGAATACAAAGTATACAGTGCTGACTTTATATTTATTTTTATTACAAATATTTGCATTGAAAAAATCAAAAGAAATTGTATTTTTAAATTCACCTAATATAAGTACTGTAGTGAAATCTCTTTATCATGAAAGTTGAACTTGCAAATGTAGAATTATGTACAAAAAATAACTGCATTTAAAAATAAAACAATATAAAACTTTAGAGCCTATGAGTCCACTCAGTCCTACTTCTTGTTCAGCCAATTGCTCAGACAAACAAGTTTGTTTACATTTACAGGAGATAATGCTGCCTGATTCTTATTTACAATGTCTCCTGAAAGTGAGAACAGGTGTTTGCGTGGCAGTGTTGTAACCAGTGTCAAAAGATATTTACATGCCAGATGTGCTAAAGATTGATATGTCCCTTCATGCTTCAACCACCATTCCAGAGGACAAGCATCCATGCTGATTACGGATTTTGCTCGATAACAATTCAAAACAGTGCAGACCAATGCATGTTCATTTTCGTCATCTAAGTCAGATGCCACCAGCAGAAGGTTGATTTTCCTTTTTGATGATTCGGGTTCTATAGTTTCCACATCGGAATGTTGCTCTTTTAAGACTTCTGAAAGCACTCTCGACACCTCATTCCTCTCAGATTTTGGAATACACTTCAGATTCTTAAACCTTGGGTCGAATGCTGCAGCTATTTTTTGAAATCTCACATTGGTACCTTCTTCGTATTTTGTCAAATCTTTGGTGAAGCTGTTCTTAAAATGAACAACATGTGATGGGTCATCATCTGAGACTACTATAAAATGAAACATATGGCAGAATGCGGGTAAAACAGAGCCGGTGACATACAATTCTCCCCCAAGGAGTTCAGTCACAAATTTAATTAATGCATTATTTTTTTAATGAGCGTTATCAGCATGGAAGCATTTCCTTTGTAATAGTGGCCAAAGTATGAAGGGGCATAGCAATACTTAGCATATCTGGCATGTAAATACCGTGCAATGCTAGCTACAAAATTGCCACATGAACACCTATTCTCACTTTCAGGTGACATTGTAAATAAGAAGCGGATAGCATTATCTCCTGTAAATGTAAACAAACTTGTTTGTCTTAGCGATTGGCTGAATAAGAAGTAGGACTGAGTGAACTTGCAGGCTCTAAAATTTTACATTGTTTTGTTTTGGAGTGCAGTTATGTAACAAAAAAAATCTATATTTGTAAATTGCACTTTCACAATAAAGAGATTGCACTACAGTACTTGTATGATGTGAATTGAAAAATACTATTTCTTTTATCATTTTTACAGTGCAAATATTTGTAATGAAAAATAATAGTATAAAGTGAGCACTGTGCACTTCATATTCTGTGTTGTAATTGAAATCAATATATTTGAAAATGTAGAAAAACATCCAAAAATGTAATACATTTCAATTGGTATTCTCTTGTTTAACAGTGTGATTAAAACTGCGATTAATCGTGATTAATTTTTTATTATGATTAATTTTTTAAGTTAATATTGTGAGTTAACTGCGATTAATTGACAGCCCTAAGAAGAAGGATTCCCTGTTCTCCCTTTTGACTGCAATTAAATGGCCATAATTTGGCCCCTATTGTGTATGCGCACTTACTATATTATATCAATATCTTCTAGGGCTAGTTTCACATCTGCAAAGTAAATTTCCAAGTGACAGAGGGAAAAGTGATCAAAACCTTCTAATAACCATGTTTCCTTAACATTTCTCTGCTTCTTTTATTTAACTGAAAAACAAGATTTTGTCTTATACTTGTCAGTTCATTCATTCTCTCAGGAATTTTGGTCCATTGTAAACATTATTAAAAAAACAACAACAAACAACAGAGAATCTTACTCTCTATCTTCTCTAGATTTCAGACAAATATTTTTTTTCCATGCTTATCAAAAAGTTCTGCCTTAATTTTAATCCTACTCTTCCCCATCCTCCCTATGTAATCTAATCTAGCCTAATCTAATACTATCTCTCAATCCTTGTTTTTATGTCATGCTCCTCATCAATGAATCAAAATCCTACACACTATCAAGCTGGCACCTTATTTTGAGTGTGATGTGTGGCATGTCTTCATATTCCTACACAGAAGTTACCACAATATTCTGAATCTGTCCATCATGTTGCTGGGTATCAGCAATGAGTCTCCATGTAAAGTGGATCCTCTTGCCAGGTAGATTTTTTGATAGCCACTCACCTTTCTATTTCTGCTGCCTGGCAACATTTGTATTTGCCTGCTCTGGAATATTGAATCAACAAACATGGGCCCCCCCTTGTTTGGACAAATTTACAAGCCAAAACACATTTCAAGAGAGGTGGGGCTTGGTTTTCAGAGGTGCCACCTACAACTTCAATGGAAGCCAAGGGAAGCTACGGGTGCTCATCATATGTTTAAATCAAGGCCACAAGTGAAGAAGCATGCTGTGTCCAACTGAAATAGCAGGAGAAATAGACTATAGAAACCTAAGCAGGTGTATGGCAAGAATGTTAGAGCCAATACTCCTAACTCTTATAACAAGTACTATGGAATTGAAAACTTTTCTTTGTAAATCTTTTCAACTCCCCCTTCATCCCCAGTTTAGGCTCAGGTTTGTTGCAGAAGGAAGTGCTGCTATCTGAATTCCATAAGTACCTTATTTAAAGATGTATCATCAGTACAATCAAAAGTAACCATTTCAGAAATCTTACTAATCAGTGCTCTGGATCATGCAATCTATACCTCTACACCTGTCTGATATTTCAGAAGTGGCTCGACTGGAGTAACAGGTGGAATTCCAATTAGTTTATACTTCCTGATTCATGTGTTATTTTGTCAAGTTGTTGACTCTGTAACATTAACTTTTTAACCTTAATTGGAAAAGGTATTTCTATGTAACAAGGATAATCAAAGGCAAAATCAATCTTGCTTCTTATGGAGAGAATTATTCACCATGCATTTGGTATTTTGCATTATTTAGAGGATACTTGTTTTTTCACAGCTAATTGAGTCAATAAGTGGTATTTTAGATGCCTCAGAAGGATATGAAACTTGAAAATAGGGATTTGAATGGTACACATCTGAATGGTTGTGGCTGAGTTCAAAGTATCCACTTTGTATAGCTATTGTCTCTTGAGACAAAAGCCATTTCTTTAGATCAGTGGCATGATATATGTGTCAGACTGCATCTGATTAGTGCATGTGATTTGATGTGATACAACCAGACAAAAACCATCATACCAAGAATGAAGAATTAAACAGGCAGAGGTACCTGTTCAGATGCATCTAGAAAGCAAATTGCTGGAACAATACAGATGCTGGAAGTTGAAGATTTATGTGTATCTCAACAAGGGCTTGATCCAAAGTTGGTGGGAGTCATTTTACTGATAACAGTGTGCTTTTGGGTCAGGCCTCAGCTGAGCAAACCCCCTCTTCTTTGAATCTGGTGCAATTTTGTGAACAAACAAAATGTGTACATCACAATGGAAAGAAGGGAGTTAAATATCTTTAAACCCCACCTTACCTATTATCTCTCATTCGGTATGAAAAAGTCGACCACCCACCTCTGATTGGTTCAGGATGTCAGCCTCCATTTCCCTCTTGTTAATTTTCAAACAAGCACCTTCCTGCTGTGTTCCATGGTGAGAGGGACTCCTAGAAAACATCCACAAAAGAAACTCATCTTCCTCCATCAAAACCCTCCTGAGAACTTTCCTGTGCTGTGATGACTACAAAAATGTGACAATGAGGTGAGGCTGCTGGTGTGCTGTCTGCTATTGCCTTATTGTTTTCGTGTTCTCCCCCATCAGTCCGTCTGTTGTCTCTTGTCTTACACTTAGGCTTTGTCTACATTAGCACTTTTGTTGGCAAAACTTTTGTCGGTCAGGGGTGTGGAAACCCGCTAACATAGCTACCGCTGCTTGTTGGGCGTGGTTTAATTATGCCGGCATAGAGCGGCTACACAGGAGACCATACAGCGGCACAGCTGTACCACTGCAGCAGTGCCGCTGTACGATCTGTAGTGTAGACATAGCCGTAGATTGTAAGCTCTTTGGAGCAGGGACTGTCTTTTTGTTTTGTGTTTGACAGCACCCAGCACAATAATGTGCTGATCCACAACTAGGTGTAATGATAATATAAATAATTATGATTAATAATCAGAAAGATCAAATTTAGCTCAGTGCATTAGTTGGTCTATATCTGAATGTTGCCAACGAGATATCAGAGAGTAGCTCTGTGAAATTATAGGTCTGATCCCACTGAAGTCATTGTCAAAAGTCCCATTCACTTCTGTACATATATATATATATGTACAGAAGTGAATGGGACTTTTGACTATATATATATATTCTTTTCACTTTTCCAAACAGAGACTTGAATTTTAGCTGATTATTTTTAATAACCAAATAATAACTATAATATTTATCATGACTATGGAAAAGGAGGATAGGCAAAATATAATCTTTTTGGGGTTTTTTGACAGTGATTTTAATAAACTTTTTAAAAATTATATAATAAATAATAAATAAATAAATAATAATAACAGTATCTATCTCTTATATAGCACTTTTCATCCATAGATTTCCAAGTGCTTTACAAAGGAGGTCAGTATCATTACCCCCATTTTGAAACTGAAGCACAGAGAGATAAAAGCACTTGCCCAAGATCACCCAGCAGGCCAGTGCTTAAAAATCACTGATCAAACAAGAAAGAAGATGGTGGTTTGTTTTTTTTCTCCTTCTCCATAACATTTAGGTGGAATGGGAGGGTGTTGGCCATTAGGGCTGTGCGAGGGGAAAGTGAAAGGACTCAGAAAAAAAATCTCGCAGTGCGAGGAAGGGCAAGTGCATAGTAAGAGTAAGTGACAGATTGGAGGTAAGTGTGCTTAATTGCTGAGCTTTTAAAGGGTAAGGACTTCCAGCACAGCATTGCTGCAGATGAACACTAGTATTTGCTTTTCTGGGTTTTAGGGCTGTGAGGGAGGAGGAATGGTGAAAAACCATATTTCAGCTGCTTTTTCTTCTTTGGATAGCAACACAGTGGGCGTATAGATCTCAAGAATCACTGGTCACACAACCCCCACATTAACTAGCGATTGCACTTGTTAATAGAACATTTTGTGCAGACTAGTGTTTCTGCCTGTAAACAGGTTTCAGAGTAGCAGCCGTGTTCATCTGTATTCACAAAAAGAAAAGGAGTGGTAGCTCTCGAAAGCTTATGCTCAAATAAATTTGTTAGTCTCTAAGATGCCACAAGTACTCCTTTTCTTTTTGCCTGTAAACAATAACATCAGGCCAAGGGAGATAACTCCCCAGATGCCTCCGGACCTTTTCCTTGGTGAAGAAATTCTGGTAAAGAAAATAAACAGGCACCATGCAAGTCTTTAGTTGGAAACACAAAACCTGCACTGAGCCACAAATCTCTGCTAAAACTAGGGCCTTATTCACCACTGCTGTGCATTACATCCGATCATTTAGACCTCTGCAGTGAGTGCAAAGTGGGTGCAGAATGTTGCTAAAAAGGAATCCTACATGAACTTGCACTGATGGTTATGTTTACACCCATTTTCAACAAGGTTAAATGACCACACCAGGGCAAAGCAGTGCAGAATACTCCTTATGGTCCTAATTGTGCTTCCAGTGGAAGTCAATGGCAAAAGTCCCACTGACTTAATTGGGAGCAGCTTCAGGTTATGTGGCAACTAGCCACTGATCCTTCAGCTCGATTAGCAATGCTGGGAGAGAGATCACCCTCAGTTGCAGCAAAACTTTGAAACATGCATTGGCTTAACATTTGTACATGTACAATGAAAGGGGAGGTGCGTTACACTTACCCAGCACTCACATGAATGATGTGAGCATTAAATAGTTAATGTTTATACAGTGCTTGGTAAACATGTAAAATGTTGTGCATAACTGTTGTTTTATTATAACCATGCTTTTTGTTTTTTTAATATTTTAATTATTTTAAAATGTCATTTTATCATGTTGATTCAATAATATTTTTATACCAAATTATCATGTTAGTATAATAATGATCACTGTATCCAGGTGAACCTGTTTGTGCAATTCAGTTCAGTGTATTTTACAGTGTGTTCATTCCTCCCTGTTTAAGTGTTCTGACACACTTTGTAGGGCATGCTACATCAACATACTGTATTATCTTACCCCTTAGTCTTTATTTGTCTTTTTTTAATTGTAAACTGATGAAGAAAAAGCATGTTATGGCTATTCCTATTTGGTGAGACAGAAATGATGGATGACAGTGACAGGGAGAATGAGGATGTGTGCTGGATGGCAGTCGCCTTTTGTTTTATGGCACAACTTGGTTACTTTAGGTGCCTGGCAACAAAACAGAAGTTTTAATAATTTCATTCAATAAATGTCTGCATAAATTGCAGAGGCTGACTATAGGCTTATTCTTACTATAAAAATAAAAGGGAGTCTGTTTTCTTTACTCAGCCCATTGCTATGCCTAAGTGTGAGAGTTGCAGAGTGAAACTCTTGCAAGTATACCTTCTTTGTAAATAGACCTGGTCAAAAACCAAACAATATATATATTTTTTAAACAAAAAAATGCTTTTTGAAATGTTTCATTAATTTTTTTTTATCAGCCTCTGGAATTTTTGAAAAAAAAAATTGACTACTGTGAAAGTGGATCAAAACATTGTCCAAAATTCTAATTGAAATTTTGGAAATTAAATTATTTTTAACCAGCTCTGTTTGGGATACCAGCTCTGTTTGTAAAGTGTGCATTGTATCCCACAAGGATAGCTGCTTTAGCTTAGGTAGTAGCTCTCTGTTTTTTTGAGGCTAAATGTTTCAAGTTTAATACCCAAAGTGACCCTGGGGAATTGTAGATATGTACTACAGAATATCCTATTACTCAACCTGAAAATTGTAGCTCCTAACTAGAACTATTCCTGCTGGTGAAATTGGATTTGTGTGAAATAAAGGACAATCGCACGGAAGCTTTTCTCCCTTCTCAAGAGGCAGTCGGAGGACTACAACACAGGCTCATAAAGAACTCTTCTGCAGAGCCCAAATGTATCCAAAAGCTCGAAGAATAACTCATACACATTTTCAGTTGCTGGCAGCCTGTCAGAGTTACAAACTCATCTCTACTGGTGGGGCTTTAGCATCTAATTGATGCTTCCCAATTTACTGTGCACCCCAATAAATGACCTGAAAGTTTGTCAGTCCAGCTTTAAGTGAAGCATCTTCAGCATGTGATTATAGCATTAATTTTAAAGCAAGAAACAATGAAATGAAAGGTATCTTCAGCCATAAGCTTCTCCAGATGTGTTGTATCATCTGCTCCTGCTAGTTTGGCTTTGATTATGTAGACTCCTTCGGTTTCTGTTGTTTCTATTTGAGACTCCTGACATGCCAACCACAAAATGTATGAAGAAGGGTTAAAAAACAAGCTCTATAGTGATAGACTCAAAGAGCTCAATATGTTTAGCTTAACAAAGAGAAGGTTGAGGGGAGACTTGAAGTATCTACATGGGGAACAAGTATTTAATAATGAGCTCTTCAATCTATCAGAGAAAGGTTTAACTTGATCTAATGCTGGAAGTTGAAGCTAGACAATTTCAGACAGGAAATAAGGTGTAATTGTTTAACAGGAAGAGTAACTAACATCTGGAACAATTTATCAAGGGTCATGATGGATTATCCATCACTGATAATTTTAAAATCAAGATTGGATGATTTTGTTAAAAGATATGCTCTAAGAATTATTTGGGTTAAGTTCTATGGCCAGTGTTAACCAGCGGTCAGATAGGATGAGCACAGAGAACACTTCTGCTTTGCAATATATACATATATGAGTCTATGAATGTTAACCTAGCCACAACTTTAGATCTTGGTTCCAATTCCAACCCCCCCCCCCCGCCCTCAATATGTATGAAATTGTAATGATTAACTTGAAAGAAACCAAAGGTAGGAGTTGCCTTTTCCCAAACTATATGGGGACTGTAGTATGAACAACCTTGTTTACCCCATACTTAGCAGTTTGTTATGTTTTTGGTAATAGTCCATCATATACAGGCACATGAGCCAAGAGGGTGTCCTCACAGTGGTCAAATTCAGTTATGTGCAAAGATCTATGCACCACTTTGGTCCAAGGTAAGGTCTTAAGGCTTATGTGGTGCATAGGCCTGTGCCAGCCCTGTGTCCTTAAGGTGAATTTTGCAGAGGACGACAAGCATCCTGAAACATGGTTCAGAGTACTGAGTACTGATTACGTAATATCCAGTCTGCAGGAAGTGGGGGTTGTGAGAAGCATTACAAGAATGATCAAGGGCCTGGAAGAACTCTCCTATGAAGAGAGATTGCCTAGATTGGGACTGTTTACCTTAGAAATGAGACATAATAAAAATATATACAATAAATAATGACATAGACAAGGTAGATCAGGAACTTCTGTTCTCCCTATCTCATAACACAAGAACAAGGAGACATTCAGTGAAATTAAAAGGGGAGAAAACTGAAAACCAATAAAGGAAAATACTTCTTCACACAACAGGCGATTACACTGCGGAGCTCATTGGCAAAGAAAATCATGAGGCAAGAATTTAACAAAATTGAAAAAGGGATTGGCTTTGGATATGGTTCTAAAGCATATCCAGAATTGTCATAATTAATGACAAGAACAATTCAGGAAGGGATATTAAACCTTGTGCTTCAGGGTTTAAGCCAATCTCTAACTATCAGAGATTAGGATGAGATTAATGTGGAGGGCATATCTGCCTACTGTACGGTTCTTACATGTCATCTGAAGCATCTGACACTGGGTACTGTCAAGGACAGGATTCTGGATAAGATGATATAGCAGTTCCTACATTCCAATGGAAGAGTGGATGTGCCCTCATTCTATTCATAGAGGAACACAGACATTGGTTTGCTATCCATTAGATGAATGAGGATTTTTTAAAAAAAATTGAAACCATTGTATCAGACAGTGTAAGCAGTGCTAGTTTTGCAAACCTACATTCTGCACTCTGCTTGTTTTAGGCAGGTAAAGAGCTGTAGACTTAGTTTAATAATCACTCATATGGGTGAATTAGTAATCCTCATATCCAAATATTTTCCATGGAAAGTCTGGAAATCCATAAAATGTTCACAGCTGAAGTACAATTCCTATTAAAAGGATGAATTAATACAAAAATGGGTCAAGATCTGAAATCATTAGTAGGCTGCTTGGGAGATTGAAAACTACAGGTCCCTACACAAGATTTTAAACTAAATTCACTGATCTGGCTTATTCTGAAGTACAGTGGAAGTTCTGAATTTTCTAAGTGAATTTCTCACTCTACATATCATGATGTTTTATCACTCCAAGTGGGTTCCATTGAGCTAATCCCTTGCAATACAGAATTTCACATTGATGAGGTAGGTGCTAATTGGTGCATTTCAAGAGGATTTTCATCTTCTCATCCTTCCACATAGCAGGTGGCGAAGAGAGATGAAAAGAGAGATCCTAGGGCTATGGGGACATGTGTTGAGATGCTGGTGTTGTTGAGTATTTCAATTTGGAGGTGCTGTGATAAGGAGACACATAGAATCTTAAGAGTTTAAATTCAGGTGTTGGTGGGTAATAAGCTTTTCGGGTAATAAGTTTGGCAGCTGATAAGATTTTCAGCTGATATGTAATATTCTATTAATAATTTCAAACTTTTTAAAGGCAGCTGGTCAATTTTTTTTGGTTCAAAAGGTTTTTTGGACAAAAATGGCTTTTTCATAAAAAATAATTTCTGTGGGAAATGTTTCTTTATGAATTATGAATTTTTCCTTATATTCTTGTCAAAAAACCTAAAAACCAAAAGTCTTTTTTCATATTTTGATTGTCAAAAACTGAAAAAGTTTGTCTGTAAAATATCCATTTTGGGGCAAAGGGGAAAATGTTATTCCCAAACATCCAAATTTTCAGATTTCATGCAGAATTTTTCAGCTTTTGGTTGCTAAAATGAAAAAAATCATTGTTTTTAAAGAGAAAACCCAGATTTAGACATGGAAACATTTCAAGAATAACTCTAAATTTTAATTCTGTATTCTCTCCTCCGTATTGTTGAGATTTCTTCTGGAATACCATGATGCAGTTGTTCCAACCTTGCTCTCAGAGGATTTGCACAGGTGCAGGGTCAATGGCAGCATGGTTCCAAAAGGACCTAGCAGGAAAGAAAACTCAGGCCAGGTCTCTGCTACAAACTTACTTTGGTGAACCTACGTTGCTCGGGGTTTGAGAAATCCAAGCCCCAAGTGACATAGTTATACAAACCTAACGCCCATGCAGACAGCGCTGTTGACGGAAGAGCTTCTTCTGTCAACATAGCTACTGACTTTTGTGGTGGTGGATTAACCCATCAGCATAGTAGCATCTTCACTTAAATTCTACAGCAGCACAGCTGCACCAGTGCAGCATTTTAAGTGTAGAGCTGCCCACTGTGAACTGAAGAGAGAGGGGTGCCCCTGTCTCAGGGTGGGCCAGAGTCTCTGTGGGTCTGCATGATCTTCACCTTGTATCCTCAGTATCTGCAGGTTTCCTTGATCAGTCACATCCCTTTTCTCCTCCTCCCTGTGCCAAACTTTTCCCGGCCTCTGCAAGGGAAAACTATACCTTTAACTCATTGGAGATCTGGGTGCATGTCTTTTTCTCTTGCAAGTGTCTCTGTGGGAGGGCATAGAGACACCCCCACCCACTAAAATTTGGTCTGCTACTGTAGTTCCCTTTTATTGCTTGCTGTCTGGTGGGATGGATTTCACCAGTTACCATACCAAAAATAGGAATGGTGAGTGAAAATATATTACTGATTTTTTTTAGCCTGTCACACTTCCAGACACCCCCTTTAGATACTCTCCAGTGCAGAGTATGTTACACCTCCACTGTTCCTCTAACTTTCTGCAAAGTGTCTGTAAGTAGAGAGAGTGATAAATAGCATTATGCAAATTAGAGTCACTGTACTTGACTCCTGTAAAATATGTCTTCCCTGTAAAGAGCACTTCTGAAAGAAAAGAAAGAAAAATCCAAGAGATCATATTGTACCTTTACAGTGTTTTAGTAAAACTATTTTCCCATGCTTATTCCTGCCCTGCCCTCCCCCCTCCGCCCCCCGCAGCACACTGTTACTCTCATCTTCTTGTCAACTGTTGGAAAAGAGCCATCCTGATTATCGCTACAAAATCTTTTTTTCTCCTGCTGATGACAGCTCACCTCAATTGATCACTCTCATTAGAGTGTGTGTGGCAACACCCATTGTTTCATGTATATATATATATATATCTCTTCCTACTGTATTTTCCACTGCATGCATCTGATGAAGTGGGTTTTAGCCCACAAAAGCTTATGCTCAAATAAATTTGTTAGTCTCTAAGGTGCCACAAGTACTCCTCGTTCTTTTTTGCTGATACAGACTAACACGGCTACCACTCTGAAACCTGTCAGCCTACTGTATGTTTATTGTTCGTGTTGAAACATTTTCTTAACTACACTTTTTGGAACTTCGCTAATTAACATGGTTTCAAATACTTTTTACATGAAACATTCATTACAGAGATTTACAACAAACCTATGATTAGGGTGATTAAATAATAACTATAATCTTTTTTACCTATTTGGGCGCAAATTACTTAGGCGTGGCCTATTTTAAGCATGTAGGTAATCCCATTGTCTTCAAAAGGGCTACCCATATGCTTAAAGTTAAGCACCAAGCTGAACTGGGCCACTGAACCCTCAATGGAACTAGTTCAAGTGAATTTCAAGTATTAATTTCACTGCAAAACATTCCTGTGAGATGGATGAGTATCATTACCTCCATTTTATACATAAGAAAACTAAGGCACAAAGGGGGGTCAGTGTGCAAATTTTCAAACATGCTCTGTAAGTTTGCATACCTCTGTTTTTGTTTGTCCAGCTTGAATCCTTTGGGACTAAAGGGCATATTTTTAAAAGTATTTAGGCACCTAAAGATGCAGATAGGCAGCTGTGGGGATTTTCAAAAGCACAGAGGCACCTAACTCCAAATTAAATATCATGCCTTCATGACAAGCCCATTCTTTCTCTGTCAATTCAGTCACAACTGCCATATCGGTCCCGAAGGATCAAGATTCATTTCCTCCCTTAATTCTGATGCAGTAGAAGGTCTTTTAAAATGATCATGTAAAGTATTCATCTCTTTTTTTGAATCCCTTGTTGAGTCCAAGCACAACAGTGTCTCTGTATTACAGGCTGTCCTCCTCCTAAATGACCTCAATCTTCACCTAAACATTCTAGGGCAGATTGCAATATATATGGATTGTTTTCAGCTTTTCCTGCTACTGGGATCAATAGGGCAGACTCATAGAGTACATGTGATTGGCACAACTTTTACAAACTGGCTCACCAGGCCTGAGGTTCTTGGTTTGAAACTGAAGTTATCTTTCTCCTAGGTGGATTGGCAGCCACAGCTAACAAGCCCCACCTGCCTAACAGAGGCACAGAGAGGTGAAGTGACTTAGCCAAGGTCACCCAGCAGGTCAATAGCAGAGTCAAGAATAGAACCAAGGTCTCCTGGGTCCCAAGCCCTGACCTGCTTCTCTGTACCATATTGCTTCCCCTGAAGAGAGCATGTACTTGCTTACTCACTCTGTCTCCCTCTCTTGCTGTCTTCCTGTCTTCCCTCCCCACCCCCCACCCCCCGCCCAATGCCATTATTTCTGGCCATCCATGAATACAAATAAACATTTCCATTAATTGACAGCACTTCCTCAAGTGAAAAAAGAACGGTTTTCATAAAAATATGGTACAGCATGTCAAGGCCTTTCAAGATCACATTGCTTTTTATTGTTTTGATAAATAACCACTAAATAGAAACACTCAATAGTAACAGCCACAGAGCTGATTGAAAATGTAGGGAAAAAATCTGCACAAATGTAGAAAATTTGATAGAAAATTATTTGCATTGAATTTTGGGGGGTTTTTAACCACCTTGTCAGCTTTTTAATACCTGGGCTTGTTTCCCAGAGACTGAATCAGTAGGAGCCTTATTATAGACAAGCCAGAAGTGCTTCTGTCAGTTGCCTAACACTTTCCATTATATGACCCTGTTTTCCGTTGCTTATAATTTTATCAAACTTCAGTCTTTGGGGTTGACATTTTCTACAACAGATGTCTGCTTCTGGAGAAAGCTTCTTTTTTTTTTTTAAATAAAAAAAAGTTTCAGTAAAAGCAGTGCACCATTTCTGAAAATGAGGCGAGAAAAAACACATTTTTTTTTCCACATCTGACGCTGGGAGAGTAGGTGTCAGTTCATGCCAAGGCCCAGGGCCTCACTGAACACTGATAAATGCATAGCCAGAAACCAGTCAGGCCTACCTGTGGGTTAGTATAGTTAAAATAGAATCATACAATCATAGAATATCAAGATTGGAAGGGACCTCAGGAGGTCATCTAGTCCAACCCCCTGCTCAAAGCAGGACCAAGCCCCAATTTTTGCCCCAAATCTCTAAATGGCCCCCTCCAGGATTGAACTCACAACCCTGGATTTAGCAGGTCAATGCTCAAACCACTGAAATAGATATTAGTGTTACAAGAATGTGTTTTGACTTTATGGAATGCTTATAGGATTTATTAATCCTAGTTATAATGTCTGTATCCCAGGATATAAAGTGTTTGCATTGTAAGCCTCTGTGGTAGGTTCCATAGAGGCTAATATGAAAAAGGAGATGGCTGGTCTTGTGGTTAGCACCCTATAGGTTAGCACTGCCGTAGGAGATCTGGCATCAATTCCTGGTTCTGCCATGGACTTATGTGACCTTGGGCAATTCACGTAAGGCCAGATTTTGAAAAGTATTTTCGTGCCTAAGGATGCAAAATGTGCCTACTGGGAGTTTGGTACTCACCAAACAGAAAAAAAGATGAATTAATTAAGATAAAATACTTCTGCACACAGGATGGCCTGCTGAAGGAAAATGAGGCATTGTGTATCATCAAAGGATGGAGACCTTGTTGATTGCATTCCTTATTCCCTCTAGGAAGGGGAAACCTACACATAAACATATCCCATCAGCTTGGATTCTGGGGGAAAGGGCATAAATATTGCTGAAACGGAGAAACTGGGTTTCTTTATGCTATCTGGACTCTGAGGGGCAAAGATTCCTAAACATAAGCAAGAGATCCCCAGGCTGCTTGGCATGGGTCATCCCTAAAGCATGTATGGAGCTGCTTATTATAGAAGTTTATATTACCTATTTAAATCTAAGATTGTAACTCATTTGTGTGTGTATGTTTCCTGTTTTAACCTTGTATTTCTAATTTCTTTCCTTAGTAATTAAATCTTTAGTTAGTTTATTACAGGATTGGCGACAGGATTGGGTTTGAGATCAGAATGCAAATGATCTGGGGTAACTGACTTGTCTTTTGGGACTGGGAGTAACCTGAATATTGTTGTGATTTTTGGTGTAAAGTGACCATCTATCACATAGTCCAGGTTGCCTAGGGGGCAAAATAGACTGGAATAACCAAGGGGATTGTCTGTGACTCCATGGGAAGACTATTATTGTGTTTGAGAAGTTCACATTTGTTACTGGGTTGGTAAAATCTAATTATATAACACACATACCGTTTGGGGTCTCTACCCTGCTTTTTGACAGTCTGTCCTGAGATTGGCACTCATGGTCATGAACCACTCCAGGCAGCAAGAAACCACGTTAAAAGTTTTTTACAACCATTTTCTTCAGACACTCTAGTGCTTCCATGCCTTGGAGCAGGGACTTGAAATTTGGCACAGAGGTCTACCATTGCCTTTTGCTGTGCCCAACAAATTCTGCCCTCCATTTTTGCTCTGGAAATGACCATTTGCACATACTCCGTAGAGGTTTGTTAGAGTGTGTCAGAAAATTTGACAAACATTTCATGTGCATTGATCATGTTCCATCCCCAAAGAGCTATGGGCCAGCCACAATGAATGCTTTAGCCCCACAGAGCCACTGAGCATGCTTTCAACCTGGAGCTGAGCAGGACTTTTCTTGCAATTGCTCCTCTGACTTCTTTTGGCTACTGTGAGCACTGAAATGAGAGCAAAGAGCAGAGAATGAGGCAGGAATACTGTGGGGGGGAAAACAGGATGTGATCATGTAATGAAAGACTGTATTATAATTCCTACACACAAGGAGACAGAATTAAGTTTGCATCAGCAACCTCAATTCTGACATTTCCTAACTTTTTAGTTCTTGACTTTACAACCTTAACATTTTTTAAAACATTTATATACTGCTTTGTAGTAATCTCATATGTTTTTCTATTTATTGTGGTTTAATATCTCTAAGCCCTTCTGTATTAATTTATGCCAATGGGCCTGGGTAGTGGGACTCTTCAGTAAGGTACAGTGTTGCTACTAAAACCTATGATAGTTTCATGTAGGCCAAAATATTGTTGTAACAGTGACTGCAAGATGGTGATGTTACACATATTTTGCAAGTTCTTTTTCTTAGCATACAGACAAGTTTGTAGTCTTGGAAGAAAATGCTATATTTTCTTGGTTTGATGATGTTTGTTCTTTGGGGGAACTGTGGCAAGCAGCAATGGAGTTTGCTTGCTGCACTAGTCAGCAAGAGTCAATTCTTGGGGCAGAGTTGCTTCTTGGGAACTGGACTTTCCTTTGGACTGAAATCCTTGAAAGAAGATTGGTTGCATTTCATGTGTGACCTTTTCTGTTCCAGGACTGGTGTATATGAGTAAACAAGTTAGACTAACACAATTAGATGGTATTGGCCTCCGGGAGCTATCCCAGAGTGCTCCATTGTGACCGCTCTGTACAGCACTCTCAACTCAGATACACTGGCCAGGTAGACAGGAAAAGGCCCATGAACTTTTGAATTTCAATTTCCTGTTTGGCCAGCGTGGCAAGCTGCAGGTGACCATGCAGAGCTCATCAGCAGAGGTGACCATGATGGAGTCCCAGAATTGCAAAAGAGCTCCAGCATGGACCGAATGGGAGGTACGGGATCTGATCGCTGTATGGGGGGAAGAATACATGCTATCAGAACTATGTTCCAGTTTTCGAAATGCCAAAACATTTGTCAAAATCTCCCAGGGCACAAAGGACAGAGGCCATAACAGGTACCCAAAGCAGTGCCGCGTGAAACTTAAGGAGCTGAGGCAAGCCTACCAGAAAACCAGAGAGGCAAATGGTCGCTCCAGGTCAGAGCCCAAAACATGCCGCTTCTATGATGAGCTGCATGCCATTTTAGGGGGTTCAGCCACCACTACCCCAGCCGTGTTGTTTGACTCCTTCAATAGAGATGGAGGCAACATGGAAGCAGGTTTTGGGGATGAGGAAGATGATGATGATGAGGTTGTAGATAGCTCACAGCAAGCAAGTGGAGAAATCAGTTTTCCCGACAGCCAGGAACTGTTTCTCACCCTGGACCTGGAGCCAGTCCCCCCCGAACCCACCCAAGGCTGCCTCCCAGACCCGCCAGGCGGAGAAGGGACCTCTGGTGAGTGTACCTTTTAAAATAGTATACATGGTTTAAAAGCAAGCATGTTTAATGATTAATTTGCCCTGGCATTTGCGGCTCTCCTGGATGTACTCCCAAAGCCTTTGCAAAAGGTTTCTGGGGAGGGCAGCCTTATTCCGTCCACCATGGTAGGACACTTTACCACTCCAGGCCAGTACTCGGGAATCATTGTAGAACAAATCATTTCAGTGTATGTTTGCTGGCATTCAAACAACATCCATTCTTTATCTCTCTGTGTTATTCTCAGGAGAGTGATATCATTCATGGTCACCTGGTTGAAATAGGGTGTTTTTCTTAAGGGGACATTCAGAGGTTCCTGTTCCTGCTGGGCTGTTTGCCTGTAGCTGAACAGAAATGTTCCCTGCTGTTAGCCACGGGGAGGGGGGAGGGATGAGGGGCTAGCCACGCAGTGGTGGGAGGCAAAATGCGACCTTGGAACGAAAGCACATGTGCTATGTATGTAATGTTAACAGCAAGGTTTACCCTGAAAGAGTGTACCCATTGTTCTATAAAATGTGTCTTTTTAAATACCACTATCCCTTTTTTTTCCCCTCCTCCAGCTGCCTGTGTTTCAAGGATCAAAGGATCTTCTCCTTCCCAGAGGCCAGCAAAGATTAGAAGGCGAAAAAAACACACTCGCGATGAAATGTTCTCTGAGCTCATGCTCAGTGTCCTCCCACACTGACAGAGCACAGACGAATGCGTGGAGGCAGATAATGTCAGAGTGCAGGAAAGCACAAAATGACCGGGAGGAGAGGTGGCGGGCAGAAGAGAGTAAGTGGAGGGCTGAAGAGAGGGCTGAAGCTGATAGGTGGCAGCAGCTTGATGAGAGGAGGCAGGACTCAATGCTGAGGCTGCTGGAGGATCAAACTAATATGCTCCTGCGTATGGTTGAGCTGCAGGAAAGGCAGCTGGAGCACAGACCACCGCTACAGCCCCTGTGTGACCAACTGCCCTCCTCCCCAAATTCCATAGCCTCCTCACCCAAGAGCACGGTGGGGGGCCTCCGGCCAACCAGCCACGCCACCCCAGAAGATTGCCCAAGCAACAGAAGGCTGGCATTCAAAAAGTTTTAAAGTTTTAAACTTTTAAAGTGCTGTGTGGCCTTGTCCTTCCCTCCTCCACCACCCCTCCTGGTGCTTCTCTCCTCCACCACCCCTCCTGGGCTACCTTGGTAGTTATCCCCCTATTTGTGTGATAAATTAATAAAGGATGCATGAATGTGAAGCAACAATGACTTTATTGCCTCTACAAGTGGTGATCAAAGGGAGGAGGGGAGGGTGGTTAGCTTATAGGGAAGTAGAGTGAACCAAGGGGCAGGGGGTTTCATCAAGGAGAAACAAACAGAACTTTCACACCGTAGCCTGGCCAGTCATGAAACTGGTTTTCAAAGCTTCTCTGATGCGCACCGCGCCCTCCTGTGCTCTTCTAACCACCCTGGTGTCTGGCTGCGCGTAACCAGTGGCCAGGCAATTTGCCTCAACCTCCCACCCTGCCATAAATATCTCCCCCTTACTCTCACAGATATTGTGGAGCACACAGCAAGCAGTAATAACAGTGGGAATACTGGTTTCGCTGAGGTCTAACCGAGTCAGTAAACTGCATCAGCGTGCTTTTAAATGTCCAAATGCACATTCTACCACCATTCTGCACTTGCTCAGCCTGTAGTTGAACAGCTCCTGACTACTGTCCAGGCTGTCTCTGTATGGCTTCATGAGCCATGGCATTAAGGGGTAGGCTGGGTCCCCAAGGATAACCATAGGCATTTCAACATCCCCAACGATTATTTTCTGGTCTGGGAATAAAGTCCCTTCCTGCAGCTTTTGAAACAGACCAGAGTTCCTGAAGATGCTAGCATCATGTACCTTTCCTGGCCATCCCACGTTGATGTTGGTGAAACGTCCCTTGTGATCCACCAATGCTTGCAGCACTATTGAAAAGTACCCCTTGCGGTTTATGTACTCACTGGCTTGGTGCTCCGGTGCCAAGATAGGGATATGGGTTCCATCTATGGCCCCACCACAGTTAGGGAATCCTATTGCAGCAAAGCCATTCACTATAACCTGCACATTTCCCAGGGTCACTACCCTTGATAGCAGCAGATCTTTGATTGCGTTGGCTACTTGCATCACAGAAGCCCCCACAGTAGATTTGCCCACTCCAAATTGATTCCCGACTGACCAGTAGCTGTCTGGCATTGCAAGCTTCCACAGGGCTATTGCCACTTGCTTCTCAACTGTGAGGGCTGCTCTCATCTTGGTATTCTTGCACCTCAGGGCAGGGGAAAGCAAGTCACAAAGTTCCATGAAAGTGCCCTTACACATGTGAAAGTTTCACAGCCACTGGGAATCGTCCCAGACCTGCAACTCTATGCGGTCCCACCAGTCTTGCTTGTTTCCCGAGCCCAGAATCGGCATTCCACTGCATGAACCTGCCCATTAGCACCATGATGCCCACATTGCCAGGGCCCGTGCTTTGAGAGAAGTCTGTGTCCCGGTCCTCATCACTCTCGTCACTGCGCTGATGTCGCCTACTCGCCCGGTTTCGCTTTGCCAGGTTCTGGTCCTGCATATACTGCTGGATAATGCATGTGGTGTTTAATGCTCTCCTAATTGCCAAAGTGATCTGAGCGGGCTCCATGCTTGCCTTGGTATGGCGTCTGCACAGAAAAAAGGCGCGGAACGATTGTCTTCCATTGCTCTGAAGGAGGCAGGGGCGACTGACGACATGGCTTACAGGGTTGGCTTACAGGGAATTAAAATCAACAAAGAGGGTGGCTTTGTGAGAAACAGAATGGCCCCCTCAAGGATAGAACTCAAAAGTGGGTTTAGCAGGCCTTTGATTTCATGGAGGGAGGGAGGGAGGAGAAAATGAATACAAAACAAATCTGGTCTATTTCTTGTTTTGATCCACTTCATCTATCTTAATACATCTTGCTGGCAGCAGACTGTGCAGTATGACCGCTAGCCATCATCATCTCCTGGGTGCTTGGCAGAAGATGGTGCAGTATGACTGCTGGCAATCATCTTCTGCTGGCTGCAGATTAAAAGACAGTGCACGGCTGGTAGGACTGAATCGCAATGAAACGAAATTTAAAAGGGAAATGACTTGGCTGAATCACTCCCAAGTTTGCCCAGGTGCCCCGACCTCACTGAGGTCAGTTAAAAGAACACCCTGGAGTATGTCGACGACGGCTACCCATCATACTGCACTGTCTGCTGCCAAAAGGCAATAAACTGCTGCTGTGTAGCAATGCAGTACCACGTCTGCCAGCACCCAGGAGACATACGGTGATGATTAGCTGAGTGGGCTTTCTGTGGTATGGCGTCTGCACAGGTAACTCAAGAAAAAAGGCGCAAAACGATTGTCTGCCCTTGTTTTCATGGAGGGAGGGAGGGAAGGGGGGCCTGACGATATATACCCAGAACCACCCGCGACAATGTTTTAACCCCATCAGGCACTGGGATTTCTACCCAGAATTCAAATGGGTGGCGGAGACTGTGGGAACTGTGGGATAGCTACCCACAGTGCAACGCTCCGGAAGTCGATGGTTGCCTCAGTACTGTGGACACACTCCACCGACTACATGCACTTAGAGCATTTGTGTGGGGACACACACAATCGACTGTATAAAAACGTTTTCTACAAAACCGACTTCTATAAATTTGACCTAATTTTGTAGTGTAGACATACCCTAAATTCTTCAGTTCAGGGAACGAATACTACTGTGTGTGTGTTTACCATGCTTAGAACAATGTGTCCTAATTTTGGTTGGGATCAGTAGGGTCTACAATAATGTAATTAATATCCATTATTTTCTATTAAATAAATACATATCAACATCTGATCATGAACGGTATATCTGTAAAGGAAATTATTCATTGCAAACTGTTTACTCAGTTTTAATTATGTCCCTAATGCTCTTATTTTTGGAAGTGGTTATTCTGCAAATATAACTTAAAACTAAGCAAGCTCATAGGCCCAAAAGGACTGCAATAAACAATGGCTGCAATAAACAAGGACTCTGCAATAAACAATGGCCTTAAGCATGAAGCCCCATGCCAATAGGGAAGTTAGAAAAATAAATACAAAATATAATGTTCAAAAATCTATTTCGGCCAAAGGGCTGCAAATTCTAACAATTGCCAGAAGGTGCAACTGAAAACAACAGACGGATTCTCAGGTGAGGCCGGTATAGAAGTGTGCCGATAGCATGGAATTTTGCAAGCCTTTGGGTTTGTGTTGGTTAAACTGCTAGTCAGCAGAGAACAGCAAACGCACTGTATGCACTGCAGGGAATAAATAAAATAGGCTTTAGCTCTCACGATCAGCAGAAGTCTCTGTCACACATCAGTAAATCCTCCCAGGCTTGCCTCCACTTGGCCTCTGCTCCCCACCCCATGAAGTGAATGCCTATTCTCATTTACTATTTAATCCAAGAAATGCAAAGCGGTTGCGGGGGAAGGGGGCCTTGCATTTTTAATTTTGATACAGATCAAATATTGTAGTGATGCCTACAGTTAATTTAGGTGGAACTATTTACTACTGCCCTATTTAAGGTTGCCTGACATAATAAGGCTTCCGTTATAAAACCCTGTTTTCAGTTGCTTAAAACTTTGCCAAGTTTACAGCTTGGGCTGAAATTTTCCATACTGTGTGTCTCCAGCAGGCTTAATTTGTTTGAAAAGTTTCAGCAAAATCAGTTCAGCCATTGTTCAGAATGAGGTTAGGGGAAAATAATTTGTTTTGCCTATATTTTCCTTAACATTTTCATTCAGAAGAGCTAATCTATGCTTTTGAGGAAGGACTTGAAATTTGCCTTGGGGGTTGCCTTTGTGGCAGAGACGTATCTCTGGCTGTTCCCTGTGAACATTTGGCCAAATTTGGCCAAGCTATAAAACTCTGAAAAATCTCAGTTTACACATGCTCAGTAGAGACATGTTAGAGTTTGTCAGCTAAGCTCTCTGAAGATTCTCTCTGAACTGCACGTGCTTCAGTCTGGTGGTGTACGGGCCAAACTGGAGTCACCCTGCAATTGCTCCTCCTGATTGTGAAGGGCCACAGTGGAACTGGGCACAGAAACAGAGCAGGGATAATGTCTTTCCTGTGCTCTCATACTCCCCCTGGTGGCATCCAGGCCAGATGAAGAAGGAGGGGGAAAGCCTGATTGAAATGCAGCGGGGACAAGGAGACTATGACTGGCTGGGCCAGGATCCTGGGGGAAAGACTGAGACAAGGGAGGGAGACTAGGTTTGGGACCAGGTGTAGGAGGAAGACTGAGATGTAAATCAGGAGCTTGGAGGGGGAGACTGGGACTGTGATATGGAGACTGGGAATGATTAGGTGAGGGAACTGGGATGAGGAGCTGGGGTGGGGAGAGACAGGACTGGTATAGGTACTAGATGGAGGGGACACAAACAGAAGGGCTTATGCTTGGGAGAACAGAGGCAAAAGGATTTATAGCTACCACTGCTCACTCCCCTCCAGAATCTGGAATTAAGCCCAAGATTCCAGAGTTTCAACATTCCTTCGCGGTCAGGAAATATCTGTGCAAACTCACTGGCAAAGTGTGCATCTAGTGCTTGGTCCACATAAAGGATGACAGCCTACTACTGCTCTCATAGTATTTTCTGGTGTGTGTATATCTATGTGACTATATAATTAAAGATTGTATCATAAAGCATCCATGCAAGGGGGGCAAATTAAAGTTCCACAGGCAGCCTAAATTCTGGCATTTCCTAAATTCTGAGTACATAACATAGCAAAAATAATGTTCTTTTTATGAAGTTTTTCCATGTAAATTTTTATTCCAGTATTCCAGTACTCTCATTTGCATTGATCTCAGCCATTTGTTTCCCCGACAGATTCCTGACCCACACCAAGCGTTAGACATAGACCTCCCTTGTGTGAGTCAACATCAACAAATAAGAGTTCTAATAAAAAGCAATGTCTTTCTAGTGTACCTAAACAAAATACTGAACAATGAAGGATCAATTCTACATGTTAATTAGTTAGTTTTCTACTATTTGATTTCTTTTGATTTATATTGTAGCTTCTTAGTTAAGAACGGAAGTCTTTCTGAAATAAAAGTTGTTATTCAGTTACAAGCTGTTGGGCTAGATGTAGGAATCGCTGGGCGAAAGTCTAGGGCCTGTTAACTAGGTCATAGCATAATGGTCCCTTCTGGCCCCAAAATCTATGAAGAAAAGAGAAATGAGATGTCAATCCCCAGCTCTAGATGCTGTAACAGTTATTTAAAATAACATTCCTTAAAAAAAAAAAATCCAGCAGCATAACAAAGCCCAGCTGCAACCAAATTACATTAAATTAACTAGCTAGTACTTTAAAAGTACTGAAAATAACTTCCCACACATACCCTTCAGCAGGAAGGCTTATGGAGTTTGGAAATAAGGAGTAGCGACCTATCTGCAGCCATTTTGTGATGTACCCCGTAGCACTGCTACTAGCTCAAGTAGTCTGGGCAACCTAACTGTTCAAACTAGCCTGGGAAGATTTAGTTTAGCTCAGAGTCCCTTTGTGATGTGAGCACTCTACAACTTCCTAGAAATTGCCGGAAGCCATTTCTGTTTGCATCCAGCAAAGAAGAAATAACATTGCAGTTGGCACCAGGTAGAAAAAGAGCAACAGCACATTGTAGCAATTATTATTATTGCTGTTTATTTCTTTTAGGTAGTGCTTGAGAACAGCACACATCAGGGCTGTATTGTATGTAATGAATATTGTATGCAGCCCTTTCTGCCCCTTCCCCGGGCGGCCCCTGTTCCACCCAGGGTCCCCACCCCCAACTTGACCTCCACCCCTTTTGTTCCTTTCTGCCCCTCCACCCCCGCACTGCAGCCCCAAGACCGGAGACGCTCTGTCACTGCACCATGGCCCCAGGGCTGCAGCAGGGAGTGAGAGCTCCTCCAGTCCCAAGGTCTCAGCGGGAGTTTGGGTGCTGGGGCTTCCCCTGCTGTCCCACAGCTTCTGCCTGGGACGGGGTCAGGGTCCACTGTGGGGGGGAGTCCCCCATCCTGTGACTTCTGCCAGGGACAGGGTTAGGCGCCACTGAGGCTTCCCCCACCCTGACTGCCCAGTGCTGCTGCTGCAGAGCGGGGTCAGGGCATGGGGGCTTCCCCCACCTTGCCAGCCCGGTGGCAGATTTTTTGGGGGGCCCCCTATTTGGCTGGGGCTCCTGGGCATGGGCCCTGGAGACCCAGTAGCTAATCCGCCACTGCCTCAGACACAGTCCACATAATGTGACAGGTAATAAACAGACAAATGAAAGGGGGCTTGGTGGTAGAATAGTATCGTTTCTTTACAAAATATCTGAGCATCCTTAAATTTGCTAAAATGTATATCAAAGCTGGTTTTCATTTTTCCAACCATATTGGTATATTTTTTCATTACTTTTAAGTCCAGCATGTAAGTTACTTGGTTACTTCTGGAGGTGCCTGATTGAGGCAGGGAATGGAATCTTTTAAAATAGTCTTGAGTGAAATACTGATGCCATTGAAGTCAATAGGAGTTTTGCTATTGAATTCAATAGGGACAGGATTTCACCCCTGGTTTTTTTTGGCCTGAAAGGCATCTGTGCTTCTTAAGGAATATATTACATGTGTGTGTTGTATCTGATTGTGTATGGAGAAATAAATGGGCCAGCTGACAATCTCTTATGCAAGTACAGACAGGGGAAAATATACAGAGACCTGCACTCCGGGGAGACCAGCACCCTGCAGCTGGAGAGGCAGAACAGGGTGGCCCAGCAATGCCTTGGCACTGGGGTCTGGAGCAGATCAGATAGACCAAGGAGAGCAGCTCGCATGGTTTGTTAGGCTGCACAGTCTTGCTGCACACAAGGTTGCTCTGCCTGGAGAAAGACTGTCTTCATGGGGTGGTGCATCTTCACATTGTCCCCTTCTCAGGCTAGGGGCTAAAACCCCCGTCTGTCAAAGTGCTGAGACATGAGCCTAACTTTAAGCTGGTGAGCAATCCCATTGACTTCCTCTGTTGGCTGCTTGGAAATGTATGCATGGTGGGTATGACCATGTATTGCAGATTGAATTTCTTTTGCATTACAACACCACAAGCTGTTTTACGGCGTTGGCACCTGACAGCATGACAGAAATTTGTCTATTTTAGTGTTTGTCTAAGGCTTTTGGGTTTAAAAAGTTCTTTCAGGTGTGGGCACTCTTTAAAATAGCTGCTGGCTGAGCTGAGCAAACCCAAGATCCATCTGCAGAACATGCTACAGGCACTAGCTTTGGCAGCAATTTAACAGAGAGAACATTCACGCCGTAATCAAAGAGCCTGTTCGTTTTCATGGCTGTCTAGCCCCGCCCTGCCACTTTACAGTGATGTGTAATGTAGATGTGCCTTTCAGAAATGTCACCGCCCTGGCATTTTTACTCTGTATACTCAAGTGTAGCAAACATATACGTCCATTCAGATCAATCCACTCTATGTAGAGGTGAAGACAGATTCTGCTCAGGAAAGGATACTTATTAGATCCCAAACCCAAACTATTACTAATCTCAGACATTTAGACCTAATCATATTCAGCATCTCAAGCCGTTAAGACCTACTCAACAAAATTGGGCCGATATGAGGTTTCGTAAAACCTGAGCGAGAAGCCATCATTTTCATGAAACAGAAAAAATATTAAAATACTGGATTATCACTGCTGTTGGAGGCTGCAGTGGAACATTTCGCATTTTTGACTGGTCACTATTAAGTCCTTATTACTAGTGGACTTGTGGAAACAACAGAAACAACCCGAGCATCAGGGCAAACACTAACTACTTAAAACTCTAGACAGTCTCAACTTCCCTACCGTGTGTCCAAAATCCCCTTCCTCCCACTGCATCCACTGCCCCTACGTGCCCACCTCTGGCATCTCAGCAGGTTGCCAGCTTCTGCTGGAACAGCTGTTTTATTGTTTTGGTTTGGTTTGGTTTTTTAAATTTTGAATTCTGATTCTAATTTTCAAAGTGGAGACCAAACGCTGCCCATCTGTTGTGCCGGCGTAAGACTGCATTTGCACGTGCAAATGGGCATTTATGTGCGCATAAATAACACTCATATTTATTGAGCACTCATCCAGAAATCCAATTTGCATGTGTCCAAACGTGAGGCGCATAGGGGGCTTGCATTTTTACAAGTGCACCCATTGGGCTCTGCTTTGAAAAGTCAGTCTCCTAATT
Source organism: Natator depressus (assembly GCF_965152275.1). NCBI lineage: Eukaryota > Metazoa > Chordata > Testudines > Cheloniidae > Natator > Natator depressus. The sequence continues at coordinate 240,311,218 of NC_134235.1, read as the reverse complement.
CTCCCTTGAAATCAGACTCTCATGCATCAAACAGGAGAGGCACAGATGTGGCCCAGGATAAGTATAAGTACATGGCCCAGGAGAGACTGCCAGATAATTCAAGATGCTGAGATGGACTAAAAAGGTTGGTGAATCTTTGCAACTGGAGAAGGTGAAAATGGGGGATTAAAGGAGGAGAGAAGCCTCAAGGATTCGGAAGCAATTACTGAATGATGCTCAGGCAGGTGTAGTGCCAGGAGCAACCTGGAACTGCAAGTGCATTCCGAGTGCCCAAGGCCGGAAATAAGCAGGAGAACTGATTCTAGATTAAGAAGCTGGTTGGAGGCTCTGAGCATGGAGAGGTGGGCTCAGAAGAAAGGGAAATCATCAAGTTGTGTTCTGGAGCAGGAAGACAGGGCAACTTTGGTACAGGGAGAAGGGAGCAACTTTGGATACACCTCTAGGCTTCTGTGGGCTTATCAGAAATGAATCTGATCCTTTGAAGTTCACCCATCACCACTAATTGAAAAAATATCAATCAAACGTTTCAACAAGAGTGCTGAATGTGCTCTGTTGGCATAGGATGTATTGACACAGGACTGAGTATTTGTTCTGTGGGAGAGAGAGAGTCTGCCAACACATTGCCACCATTTTAAATTGACAGAAAGCCTGATAAGATCCTGTGAATGATCCTTTTAAAGTGATAAATACAGTAAATTAGATTTCTATATGGAAATATACAGGAGGTAGGACAGCTTTGCTTGGGCTACCACAGAACCACAGGTTTACTGCAAGATTTAATAAATGTCACATTGCTGAAAGGACCGTGAGGCAGATCCTCATCCAGTGCAAATCAGCATAGTTTCAGAGCTATGTAAGTTTACATAAGTTGAGGATCTGACCCTCACATGTTAGCAGCTCAATTGGAAATGAAATGTTGACACAAGAAGTGGTTTTGCAAAGAAACAAATGCCCAAGTCTTTCTGTGTCTGACACAGAATAGAGGGCAAAGGATGGATTTTCCAGATAAAAATCATTCCAGGAAATTCAGTCTAGAGTTATATTCTCACTACCCACTCAGACTGGTTACAGCCAAGTGTTATTTAGCAGGATACTTGTTAGCCTAATGTTTTGTGAACATTTTTCCATACAAGCTATAGATCATTTCACAAATTCAGTAAAAAAAAAGCTTGTCTTTTAAGCATTCATAGAGTATTATAGGGTGGGGTTTTCTAAAGCACTCAACAGACTTACTCTGCTTCCACTGAACTCAATGAATGGTAAAACTCCTATTGACTTTACTGGTAAGTAGAGTTAGGCCAATTTTGAAGGCTTTCCAAATCCCGCACATAGTCTGTTAGAAAACATAGATCAAAATAGTCTCCTTATTCCAAGTGCTTATAATCAAATACAAACACGGCCTCCTTGATATGAGGCTTCACATGTGCAGATGGATTTTAAAAATGTACAAACTAGCTACTTTATGAAGAGTCTGATTGAACTCCCAGTTAAAGAAAATAGACAGACTGGGCATGATACTCAGCTGGTGTAATGCAGCCCTTGTCAGGCTAAAGGAGCTATGGCAATTGATACCAGCTGAGGATCTGTCCCACACCCCTGCAAGGCATAATTTTGTATCTGGCTCTTCTGTCCTAAAATGTTTTAGGTTAAATATTGAGAAAAACTTGGTGACTAGAATAGCTGGACAATGGAATAAGCTGCCAAGGGAGGGTTATTGCAGATGTTCATAAGTTATGCTCAACATCCAACTAATAGGGATGGTTTATGAGTAATGAAATAGGCTTTGCCACAATGGCAGAGGATGAACTAGGTAATTGATTAGAGGTAAATTTCACACTAAACAATTCTATTTGACAAAAGATATATTTCAGAGGTCCTTGCTGAACTAAATATAAACTCTTAGGTGGATATTCCTGTTTCTTATGATGTGCAGAAGATACTTAAGGTTACAAGACTATAGAGTTTTTCCTTTTCTTTTAGATATCTTTAAAAAAAAATTGTTCTTCACCTCAGCAGAATGCAGTTGTCACCAGTCCAGAATGGATCCTTTTCTTTGTTATTTAGAAACTTGAAGGCATGTTAGATGCCCCCAAGTAGAGAAGACATAACACATGGCACGCAGCAGAATATGAGTAATGATAACACTAAAGACAGAGGCTGATGGATATTGGAAATGACCCCCTCCTGACTGTCAGAAAAGTATATTCAGGGTGATGCAATTACTTTTTTAATTGCTCACCCACTAATGGTTATGTCCTAATGAGATCAAAACCATTACACTTTTCTTTCAGCTGTTCTTTCATAATTTGTTTATGGGGGGAAGTGCTTGCTATCAGAAGACAAATTTTAAATAGGTATACCCAGAACATTGTCTAAAGTAAGAGATCGAACATTCTCAATGGCACGGGTTTATTTCTGGAGCCTGCAACGAGTCAAGAAAAATAATAATAAAAAAGTGGGGAGCAGAACCTGGTGTGATCAGCATAGATCCACTGAACCCATCAAGCTACCCTGCTTTGCACCAGCTGAGGTTCTAGCCCTGGAAGGTGTGCCGATAAATAGAAATGTGGAAGGCTTTTGTTTCAGATTACAGTTTTCAGCAGTAGGCTAGTGGAAAATAAAGGGTCAAATATTACACCGTCATAGAGATGTAACATTTTCTTCTGTAGGATGGGGAAATGGTAACGTGATATTTGCTGTTGGTGCGACATCGCACAGGCTCCCAGACCTAATGAACATCCAAGGGCAAACATGTTCCTTTACATTTCTGTACAGCCATATCTTTCATGTTGCTTTATGCAATCTTGTTAGTGATGTAAAGTGGTAGAACATTTTGCAAGCTACTTAAAGTTCTGTGAATTATGAATATTTTTGGTTTCTGGGTCGATCCCATCAGTATCAAAAACAAATTATGCTTTTCCTTTTCTTCATATTTGCACAGTTTGGGGAGTTGATTTTTATGCTTTCAATCTGAAAGCAAGTTAGAGTGAACATTTCAGAGTTTACAAATATCTGTAAAATTATACAGGCACAATTAAGGTAATGTTGCATACTTAATTCTCAATAGCTCAGCAGCTGATTTTAAATTATATTTGCAACTGAAATAGAGAGAGGGGACATGCAGAAGATTTGCTGTCATTTCAGATTGCAGTCTGTAAAAAATGCTAATTAAAGCAGTGGGTCATATCTTGCAATGTCAAAGAGATGTGACGTTTCCCTTACTTGGAAACAATAATGTGCTGCTGGCTGCTACATAAGTACAAATCTGACAGCTGCCAGGAAAGGGCAGGAAAACCACATGCTGACAAGATTTCCACTTGTTCCTTATTATGCTGAAGACCTGAGGAGAATGAGCATGCTAGTGATGAGGGTTATTCTTCTGTAACACAATTAAAACAAAGTATTAACAGATCTCCATACAGAAATATATTGACTAGACTCTACAGACTTTATATAGGGTCCAGTTGTGTAAACACTTACACTACTGAAAATGTACTTACATGAGCTATAAGGTTGTACAATTGGGCTCCTTTGTTATGATGACTAATATTTGTGAGCTATAGAGGCATTTCTAAATGCTTGACACAGTCTGTTATAACAATGATAATGTAAGGCCAGATTATTCCTCTTTGCACAGGTTGTGCATTAAGGGGGTGGGTGGGGGAAATGAATGTTACAAGGAACCCCACCCTACACAAGGGCCAATTACAGTGTCTGTCCCTGCACTCAGGGATGCATCAAGACAACCCCCTCCATTTAACTTGTCTCAGAGAGCCCACAGCCATGCCAACAACATTCCTGCCCCACAAACAAACACACACAGTAGCCTGTGTCACAGATGAATGGGTGCCTGAAATGGATGGTGTAGCCTCTGTACTCCCATTCTATACTACAGAGCAGAGGGATGGATTGTGCCTGAGTGTCCAGGCATAGTGTAGGCTCACATTATGCCCATTAGAGGGCTGTACTCAGAAAGGCAGTGTGGTCCAGTGGATATGGCAACTAGACAGGCTTTCATGAGACATGGGATCTACTCCTGGGTATGGCTCTGACCTTAGACACATTCCACCCCTGTTTCTACTCCCTGCCTTTGTCTGTCTTGTCTTTTTAGATTGTAAGCTTATTGGAGCAGGAACCATCTCTTAATATGTATCTGTACAGTATCTAGCACAATGGGACCCTCATCTTGGATGGGGTCTATAGACACTACTGTAATGCAAATAAATAATATTAATAGCCCTTTATGGTGTATTTATTAATGAGAGCAAACTATGCCATATAGTAAAATCATAAACTGAATAACTAGTACTTTAAATTCTGATAAATAGTGTGCATGGTTCTTCTCCACCCCTAAAACAAATTTGCCATGGTATTTTTCATACTCCTTTACATATTTTCCCCTTACTGTTATTTGCAGTAACCCCCTAGAAACCTTGAAAATGAAATCTGCTTCCTTATTGAATTTCCCCCATCCCTTTGTCTCACATGCTTGTGTACGAGTTTGTTATGAAAGCTGGGCCACTGCCATTTCGACTGAAAGCTCTTCCATTTTCTCTTTTAAAAAAAGGGGGGAAAGGCATTGAAGCATTTCTTTAAAGAAAAATATTGAAATGATGAGATAGCCTTTGCAAAGAGATATAAGGAAGGGGAAAAGGAAGGCTAAATTTGGGGCTAACCAACCCTGACAGTGTTCTATAGACTACTTATGCAAACTAGGTAATGTCACAAACATTTTATTTGTCATTGCAACTCTTTAGCTCCTAAACTGCATGGATTATCTTGGAGATCAATTTGAGCAAGTGTTAGGTTGTGCTATTCTTACTCATATTAATGCATATTTACTGACACAAGTAGCCCCAGAAGTGAGTAAACACTAGCTGGCTTGAGTAAGAGATTCCAAATCTAAGTTGTGATTTTTAAGAGTCCCAGGACCCTGCAACTGTTTGAATGCAGACAGGCATACACGTGCCTGTGTGTATGCAATTGCAGGATTGAGGCCATTCTGATATACCCCAAGTAAGTGCTCTGCTCTGCAAAAGTGCTGAGCAGCAGAAACCTCTCATTGTGGCTCATGCGGACTTAGAAGCCTAACTTTGGGCTTCTGATTTTGAAAATCTTGGCACAAGTGTCTAGGAAGGATTACAAGATTGTGACCTTAAAATGAGAATGTAAGCCTATTAGGAAGCCAAGGTGGGTGAAGTAAGATCTGTTATTGGTCCAATACAAGATATTACCTCACCAATCTTGTCTCTTTAATATCCTGGGACCCACATGGCTACAACTACACAACAGACAATAATATGAACACATAGCATGAGCCATAGAAAGAAGCAAAATCCCTTAAAGCCAGAGAGGCAGGGCAGCAGAACCAGTATGGTGTTTCCCAAGCCCCTTAATGCCAACATCATGTTGTTTTGGCCCTGGAGGAATCTGGAGCCATTGAGGGTTGACACAAGCTGGCAGAGATTTCAGCCAGTAAGGTCGGTGGAAATCCACACAGGAGTTAGCATTGCTTCTAGGTACTCAGCGGGGCTTTTTCAAGGTGGGGAGAGCCAGTGGCAGCCTGGATGTCTCTGAAAGAGGGAAGGAGGTCCCAGAGAGCAACAGTCAGTTCTGATGCCCCAGGAGCCATAGGTTGCAGTTTCTTTGCTTCAGGAATCCTCAGGTTCAGTGAATTGTAGAGGCAGTGGGCCATACCATCGTTGTGTAAAGTGCTTTCTTTTTGGAAGAGAAGAGAGTGGCCATCAAGAGATATTACTGGGAGATATCAGGGAAGCCAAACTAGCTAGAATATTGAGAACAAAGATTGTGTCCATGGGTGGGTTAACTGTACAAGAAGATGAAGGAAGATGTAAGAATACAGCAACTTCAGGAACCGTATGTGAGCCACTGAACCTTGGAACTCATACTAGGTATTCTGCCCTGGACAAGGAGGAGCAGATCAAAGACTGAAAATAGCCAAACTAATGACTATAAATCATAAACACTGAGAGGGGGCCATTGGAAAGGAAAAAGATCTATATTGCCAATTTAATCGAGAGAAACCTGTCACAAGATTCCTGAGATGCAAAAAGAGTGAATAGGATGGAATTGCTAGCTCCCAGAGGCCTGGAGAAAGGATATGACAAGAATGGAGAAGGATATTTTCACTAGTTTTCATCTGCTTAGGGAACAAATGACATGAATGAAGGGAAATTGGATAAAGTCAAGGACTAGTGTAGAGGGCTGGGGAATTCCCAATAGCTGTAATCATGCTTCACTGCCTACACATGTGCACCCATCCTCAAGTCCCTTTTTAAAATGTGCATATGTATACAAAGTTTCAGAAAATTTACCCCCAATCCCCCAAATCCAACACATATTTTATAGGTTTTGTTTCTCTCACACATTTGAAGGCTATGAAAGGACTTGAATCTCAGACTATAAAGATACATTGTAAGTCACCCAGATTTCTGTACTACATAGCTCCTTTTTTAAAACAACAACAGCAACAAGAGCAAAATTATATTGTTACTATGGAGCTGGCAGCTACAGGCATATTATTTGCTAAATGGATTCCCTTCGTCAAATTTTCCAATATAGAAATTAGGTCTTTGAAGAAGATTATTTCAAAGGATAATATTCATTCACATCCAGGAACTACTACTGAGGAGAGTAGATGATTTCATAAGAAAATGCCATTTTCCACACCTCAGCATGGAGTGCATTCTAAGCATAACTCAGTCATTTGTAAACTCAAAAAATCAAGCCAGGATTACTTAGAAAAGTAATCATTGTTATGAATATGTTTGAAAAAATTATGAAACCCTAGTATTATAATGCTACAAAGATTAACCAGGGCAACCTAAATGCTCATTTTCATTCCAAGATGCTCTACTTTGTGTAGACCACCATTGTTCACGTGAAAGGCTTGGTTAATCAAAGTCTTTCCTTGCACAGAGTACAAGAGATGCAGTGAAGTGATTTGACCTTCAGAGCATCAGCTCCTGTAATTGAACCACACATTTTTATTCACTGGGAAACAAGACAATCTATTGATGGTTTATTAAAAATGACAGAAAAAGGAGGACACGGTTTTATTAAGTTCAAGAAGACAGACTAACATATTTTAGACAAAAGTCATGAAACTAACAGGCCTCTATAGACTATATCAATAAGAACATGAACAGAATCATTACTTTTTCAAATGCAGTGAAATAAAATATAGTCACTACTTTTAAAGCAGAAATATGCAGATGCATTAGGACACGTTCTTTTATTGATCAGCAACAGTAGATGCAATGTATTAGGGTATTGTATACTACCTCTGGTACAATTATATAAGTACACACTATATGATAATGATAACTGAAGACAAGTAGGTTATTTTCATTTGGATTAGGTGCATAGTATGACAAGCTTCAGGGGAAAAAAAGTAAATGTAATTGATTAAAGGTAAACATCACTAGTTGCTCGTGAGATTGTGAATAATCCCACTGCAAAAGAAATATAAAGGCGATAGAGAAATGCTCAATGAGAGACTATGGGGATTTTTAAAGACTTAAAAGTGTAAAATCACCCTGCCCTCACCCACTCCAAAAGTGAAAAAAGGAGAAATTAAATAGAATAAAACCAACCAAACAAGGGACATATTAGAAAATTATGAATACCTAGCAGTTACAACGTCTGTATAGGGTCATGTAAGATGGTATAACTAGGAAAAAACAGTATGAAACTGAATAAAGGTAAATTTTAGCTGAATGTCAAAGGAAAATTCCCAACAGCAAGATCTATTAGACTGTAGCATAATTTCCTAAGTGAAGTGATCGAAGTCCCATTACTTGGGTCATTTAAAACTAGGCTGGGAGAAGCACTGGAAAATACAAGCCTGCATGGGAAGATAGTGGACTAAATGACCCAGTATTTTCCCCCCTCTAAATCTGCAAGGATAATGAAATGGGGTCAGAAAGGTAAGGAAACAAAATGCAGTATAAACATAGTTCATGAAAGGAACAAGAGAAAAGCATATTAAGACATAAAAAGCAAAAGAAAGACAAGAAGCATGTAACTGTTACTGAATAGGAAGTAAGAACTAAAAATAAACAACAAAAGGAAGTCTGAAATGTTAATAACTACTTTCATTTGGCCTCCATAAAGGTTCTTTATCTTTAAGTTGCTCCTGCTTCATGAAGGATAATGTTAACAGGATGCTTAATGCAATCATCATTAATGAGGAAAGATAAAGCTCACAATGCAGAATCAGGAAGTAATAGGCTAAAAAATACCTAGATAACTATTACACTGCAAACTCTTTGGTGCAGAACAGTGTCTCTTCATCTGTGAGTTTCTAACAGCACCTAGGACAATGGGACCTGATCCTGTCTGAAGCCAATGTATTATCCATGATAAATAATAATAATTTAAACTTACTTTATCTGCCCTTATGAAACTGACCTAAGGAAAGGTAATATTGGAACCATTGGAATGATTTTTGAGAACTAAGAGAGGCTAGAGGTGAGGAACTTGGTCATAGGAAAGGGCGAACATAGTATCTGTATTGAAGAGGTATTTGAAAAGATATTCCAGAGAGAAAGAATTTCAAGTCAGTGACTTTACTTTCATTAATTTATTTCACATAGTTATCTAAAGCAATTATTTCCAATCTAAAAGAAAAAGTTAATAAAGCAATTAGAACTAGAACTGGTTGTAAGTAGAACTGGGCAAAAAAATTTAGACAAATATTTTATTGAACCAAAAATGCAGTTTCAGTCGATCCTAAAGAAATTTGCCATGACATTTTTAGCCATTCATAAAATGGCCAGAAGAGGAAGAGGTGGCTGCCTCTACCTCTGAATTTCTCTCTCCTGCCCAAACCCTTTAGCCCCGTGGTTGGCACACTCATATAGGATTCAGAAGACCCAAGATCAAATAGCCACTGTGGGACACACCCAAAATGCACTTTTTCAGTTCACCAAAAATTCCAAAACATTCCAAAGTCAGTTCATCTTGAACCCTTCCTTTTTTCCCTTCAATATTTTGGAACTGCCACTGAAACAAAAAATCAGTTATTTGCCCACCTCCAGGTGTAAATTTTCTGACAAAAGGTTGTTGAGGATTTTTTGAATTAAAATGGAATGAAATTCACACACACACACACACACACACACACACACACACACACACACACACACAAAGCAATACATTTTAATTGAAAATGTTTGGATTTTCTTCAATAAACAAACTTTTGCAAAGGAAAAAATCATTTCCTGATGAGCTCTAATTAGAATGTATTTTTGTAATGCATCTCAAACTCCATTGCAATCAATATCAATGCAATGCAATGCAATAATCAATATGTGGTGTACGAGAAACATAGTATTTATATGCACCTCTGTAGAGATGCAAAATAAGAAGTTACATGAGTTCATCAAAAATAAATTGTGCAAGACTAAGTTAATTTTCCCTTTTGCTAAGATAACACTCTTTGGGGTAACGTATGTGGCCTGGATTCATTGGCCCATGTGCACACTCTGTTTTGCATGCATACTTGCTCTAGTACACCCTGCTCTCCTCAATGGAAAATTTAACTCCTCACTAATTGCAATGAGTTCTACAGGAGATCAAAAAGATCCCTCAGCCACCAAGGATGGCCCTCTGTCCTCGTACTTCTGATCAGCCCTTGAGGCTGCATGGAAACAGCAAGATGACTGAGGCTGCAATTCAGCAAAGCTGCTAAACTTGTGCATTGTTGAATAGGGATGTACTTACACATGCGTTACATTGCTTTACTGAATCTGGGCATGAATCTGCGAAATCCAGCCAGCCATGACTATTGTCACCCTGGCTATTGTGCTGAAAGACTTTGAATTTGAAGAGAAGGTTAGATAAAGATACATCTTTTTTAGGTCTGTCAAGCGATTAAAAAAATTAATCACGATTAATTGTATGACTAATCACACCATTAAACAATAATAGAATACCATTTATTTAGATGTTTTTGGATGTTGTCTACATTATCAAATGTATTGATTTCAATTATAACACAGAATACAAAGTGTACAGTGCTCACTTTTTATTTATTTTTATTACAAATATTTGCACTGTAAAAAACAAAAGAACTAGTATTTTTCAATTCACCTAATGCAAGAACTGCAGTGCAATTTCTTTGTCATGAAAGTTGAACTTACAAATGTAGAATTATGTACAAAAAATAACAGCATTCAAAAATAAAACAATGTAAATCTTTAGAGCCTACGAGTCCACTCAGTCCTATTTCTTGTTTAGCCAATTGCTCAGACAAACAAGTTTGTTTAAATTTGCAGGAGATAATGCTGCCCGCTTCTTGTTCACAATGTCACCTGAAAGTGAGGACAGGTGTTCTCATGGCACTGTTGTAGCAGGCATCACAAGATATTTACATGCCAGATGCAATAAAGGTTCATATGTCCCTTCATGCTTCAATCACCATTACAGAGGATATGCATCCATGCTGATGGTGGGTTCTGCGCAATAACAATCCAAAGCAGTCTGGACCGATGCATGTTCATTTTCATCACCTGAGTCAGATGCCACAACCAGAAGGTTGATTTTCTTTTTTTGGTGATTCAGATACTGTAGTTTCCACATCAGAGTGTTGCTCTTTTAAAACTTCTGAAAGCATGCTCCACACCTCATCACTCTCAGATTTTAGAAGGCACTTGAGATTCTTAAATCTTGGGTCAAATACTGTAGCTATCTTTAGAAATCTCACATTGGTACCTTCTCTGTGTTTTGTCAAATCTGCAGTGAAAGTGTTGTTAAAATGGACAACATGTGCTGAGTCATCATCCAAGACTGCTATAACATGAAATATATGGCAGAATGCGGGTAAAACAGACCAGGAGACATACAATTCTCCCCCAAGGAGTTCAGCCACCAATTTAATTAACGCATTATTTTTTTAATGAGCGTCATCAGAATGGAGACATGTCCTCTGGTATGGTGGCTGAAGCATGAAGGGGCATACGAATGTTTAGCATATCTGGCATGTAACTACCTTGCAATGTCAGATACAAAAGTCCCATGCGAACGCCTGTTCTCACTTTCTGGTAACACCTGTAAATAAGAAGTGGTCAGCATTATCTCCCGTAAATGTAAACAAACTTGTTTGTCTTAGGGATTGGCTGAATGAGAAGTAGGATTGAGTGGATTTATAGGCTCTAAAGTTTTTCATTGTTTTGTTTTTGAGTGCAGTTATGTAACAAAAAAATCTACATTTGTAAGTTGCACTTTCACGATAAAGAGATTGTACTACAGTACTTGTATGAGGTGAATTGAACAATACATTTCAACTGGTATTCTATTGTTTAACAATGTGATTAAAACTGTGATTAATTATGCCCTTCCAGCATGACTGTGAACCACTGATAACTACTGTCTGGGAACGATTTTCCAACCAGTTCTGCACCCACCTTTTAGTAGCTCCAACTAGGTTGTATTTCCCTGGTTTGTTTATGAGAAGGTCATGCGAGACAGTCTCAAAAGCCTTACTGCAGTCAAGATATACATCATCTACTGCTTTCCCTATCCACAAGGCTTGTTACCCTGTCAAAGAAAGCTATCAGCTTGTTTTGACACAATTTGTTCTTGACAAATCCATGCTGACTCTTATTTATCACCTTATTATCTTCTAGATGTTTGCAAATTGATTGCTTAATTATTTAATTACATTGACAATCCTTTTGTTTTCTGATGCCTATCCTTGCGGTAAGCTATATATGTCCCACCATTTTAATTTCCTGGTAATTTCCCTGATTACGTTTAGGCTTGGCAGAACTGAATTTTAGCTTTTTTTATAATTTTGATGGATAATATCAATGATTATTTTTAGGCATTTTTTATTTCTATAAATTTATATTTTCACAGTTACAAGAAATTATGGGGAGTATGAAAGAGTAATTATTTAATGACAGTAGATGTTGAGATTCAAAAAGTTAAAGCTTTATAACAGTTAAAACCCAAATTGTCAATGTCATGTTTAAATATTAAAAGTAAATATCCATAAATTAAATTGTGATAATTTCTCAAGAAACATTTTTCTTACTTTGTTTATTTGTAAATTTGGATTATCATCGATAGAAATATTTTTCATCAGTTTGTATGTGTGTGTAAAATAGATATTTACCTATATTTACCTATAAAAATCTAATCCTATCACTCTCCTTACAGTGTGTATGATAACACCCATTTTTCATGTTCTGTGTGTATATAAATCTCCTCACTGTATTTTCCACTGAATGCATCTGATGAAGTGAGCTGTAGCTCACGAAAGCTTATGCTCAAATAAATTGGTTAGTCTCTAAGGTGCCACAAGTACTCCTTTTCTTTTTGCAAATACAGACTAACACGGCTGCTACTCTGAAACAAGCCTAATTATGTCATTCCAGTATTAAGAATTTGTGAAAACATATTTCTGTCTCAGAAATATCAAAGTCTCTGTGTGGCATTTGTACAGAAAATATTTAACTCTCACTTCAAAATCTTTCTTTGCATTATCTTTTTACTGTATCAAACAAAATTAGAGCCCCAGTCTTTCAAACTGTGTGCAAAGGAGCTCCCATTAAAGTCAGTGAGCCTTCAGGCTCCAGTTCAGTAAGGTACTTAGGCATGTGCCAAATTTTAAGTATATGAATAGTTTCATTGACGTCACGGGGATCAGTTATGTCCTTTAAGAAAGACGTGATTCAGTACACTGCTGAATTAGGATCTTAGTTTTAAAATTTAACCAGTACAATGTCCACTGCCTCTGGTTTCAAGAAGTTAAACAGTCTATTAGGCTCTAGAGACAATTCTCCTATAAATTTGTCTCTTCTTGCTTTGCTAATCTAAAAAAGCTTGCCCAGGTAATTTTCTATATTAGCAGGGAAAAAAGAAAAATCAATAGATGATTATAAAATTGTATTTCTTATCTTTTAGTGCTTATCAGTAAAAAAAAAAATAAATCTGGTTATCAGAAGACATCCAACCTTCACAAGGTTAGTGTGGATTTGCAGTACAGTAGTTGTGTCTGTGCTATTTTTTTTTTTATTATAGAGCTGCAGCATGTACCTTTTAATTTGGTTGTCAGGGGAGACAGGAAGCAATAATTAAGGCTAAAAGATGGGGAATGGAAGCTTTATTAAAGTATATATTGAAGATGGGAATTTGATCTGAGAATTAGATTATGATTAGAGTTGTTAATGCAGCTGTGCCACTCTTGAGTGACAGAGCAGCAGATGAACTGAACAGGCAATTATAACTACAGGAGTCTTCCTAATCTTTACAATCCCAACCTCACAGTCACATCCATTTAAATTAATTTTTATGAAGGCTACAAATTTACAGCTTCACCAGATTGGAAATTTGTTTGTTTATTATCCAGAGGAAATATTTTTAGGGAAGTAAATAGCACTGAAAGCCATCTTGTCTGTCTGCTTGTCTTTTTAACTTGCAGAATTAATAATATGAGATTAATCTGAAGGCTGCTGCCTTTATGAAAACTGATTGATTCTCGGCAGCCTAGTGTTATTATGATTATCTGTGGGAAGGTCAAAGGGAAGGCATGTAAAAGTCACAGCTGATTCATGAGTTCCCTATATTAAGCAGAGGATAAAATAGGAGGCTTGTGTTGATCAGTGTTATAAGTGAGGAATCAGTCTTCCTTGCATTACTGAAACTGAAATTCTAGGAAAAGGATTTTAAACAACTTTGGACATAGTTATTTAAAGATGTCTGTTCAGGAGAGATAGCAAGAGTTCATTACTATGCATGCTGAAAACCTATTTTAAGGAGTTCTTTGCTGCACAAAGATTAATTTACCACTACATTTGCCCCCCCCCGCACTACTAATATAAATAATGGTTGCAGCTTAAATTGGCATTATATTTTGATAGCCTACTTTTGAATATACAAAAAGATATGCTGCAGAACTGTTGAGAAACTTGGAAATGGAGACCATGAAACAGTACTGTTTTGTTCCAAAGTTTATTTGGGAATGCAAGTTATGACTGGAATAAAATCTAAGCCCATCAAACCTAATCATTGTTTTAACAGAATACTGTATGGGTAGATGTGGTATAGAAAAGTAAAATTTTGTTTTTTAGCAATTAAAGAGAGTAAAATGTATTTTTGGCTACTGGAGTTCCACTGTGGTTTCATTTAGGAAACCTGGAAGACACTTTAAGAAACTGGCCCCCTGCATAAAGCCCCATTTCAGTGAAGTACTTATTCCCATTACCGACTTTAAGCATGTGAGAATACTTCAAGTGGTGTCAATGGGACTACTCATGAATTTAAAGTTAGGTACGTGACTAACTTCAGCTTATGTCTGTTCTCTAATGGGGCTCCTTACATGTTTAAAGGTAAGCATGTGCTTAAGTACTTTGTTGGATTGAGGCTAAATTTCTCAGTACCTTGCAAGATTGAACCGATACAGGATATATTTTTGATATGGAAAACAAATCTTGAAACCTCTGAACAGTATTCATTGAACAGTGTTCATTTCATTATAAATAATTTAGAAATAAATGTTGGTCATCTTCCTATTAATTTAGTTTTGTAAAGGTTACCAATTTTTATAAGAAAGTTGGTATAACACTCTATAGGTAAATTAAAGGCAAAAATAAATATGTTTGTCTTAATCATTTTCATCCCGCTGTTGTTATTAGAAGTTTAACATACTCTCACTTACTGAGCAAGAGCAGAATATTCTCTAATGTGACAGAATGTATAATACAGATGGATGAGGTGTGTGAAAGATTCCGACAAGGAAGACAGTGTGAAAAGATTATTAGAGAAATATGAAAAACATAACTGGAATTACACCAGAATTTCATAAAAATTGAGAATATTGGAATTCCTTTTGTTTCTACATACTTCTATTTTTTCCAGAAATCTCCCTGCATCTCTGGCTCCAGGAGCTCAGTCTCTGCCTCATACTCCATGTGCTCAGAACCGTCCCACCCACACAGAAAACTTTGCAGGAGTGGGGCCTAGGTAATTTCTATACTTAAATATCCTCTCTCGATTCTCATATATGAGACATCTGTAGAGCTTTGAAATGATAACTCTACCATTAGACGGGGAGAAATAATCTGCTAGTTGCATTGTTGTAGCCATGTTGGTCCCAGGATATTAATGGACAAACTTCTGATGGTGAAAGGAAAAAGCTTTCAAGCTTACACAGAGTTCTTCTTTGGGCAAGTATTCAGAGTGTCACAGCTAAATAGAAGGTGGAACAGAATGGTCTATTACTATATGTGCTAACTACTTATGCTAAACAATCTGTTCCACCTTGTATTTATCTGTGACAATCCGAGTACATTTCCCAGACCTGAATAAGAGTTCTGTGTAAGCTCAAAAGCTTGTCTCTTTCACGAACAGAAGCTGGTCCAATAAAAGCTATTACCAATCCGCTGCTAGACATTTTTAGATAAAATCATTTTATTAATACTCTCATATTTCTTGGGATTGTACACATCTTTTTAGATCAAATAGGGAAGGAGACAGAATTAACAAAAGTGGGATTTGGGGACTTTATTATCTAAAAACTTTGCCATCTCTTGGATGAAGTGAAGATTATAAATTGAGTTACTTTTGTAGCAAAAGATGAACATATTCATTGATGTAAAATATGAAGATTCACTTAAGCAGAGCTAGCAGTGGCCATGTGTGTTCTTAGTGGGAGGTTTATTCTAGAGCAATTTTGGCTGTTTCTTTTTCAGCAATTATTTCATTTAGCTGAGTTGCTGAGTTTTTGCTATGATTTGGGAATACTCTTCATGTGCTTACCTTGGTCGAACACTCAAATGGTAAATATTCTGCATAAATATCTATACAACACTTCTTTTCTTTCTTTTCTTTTCTTCTCACTCTTCCTGCCTTTGATTAATGTTGTTGTTCAATTATGATTCTTCAATTAGTATTTCCTCATTTCTGACTATTAACTGATTAATCTTGATGATAATTGATCAAGAGTAATAGAGTTTTAAAATAACATGTTATGTATTTTATTCAAAAGGTTGTGACTGGTCTTTTTAAATATCTTTGACTTATTTGGTAATTGCACTATTTATAGAAGATAAGTAATTAACATCAGTTGATATTAATGAATGTGAGGGGTATAAATGAGATTTTTTTCCCTCCCCAAGGGCATGGATATTTTTGTGTCTGAGGAAGACACTTCTGTTGCATATATATATGAATTCTATGTACTTGGCCAGGTTTTTCCCAGTGCAGGGGACAGCAAGTACATCAGGGATCTGGTTCCACTTCAAGGATTAGTCCTGGAACCAACCCCACTTAGAGCTACTGCCAGAGATGTCTGAGTTGTGCCATTGGAAACAGGGTCCTTAATGAACCTTACACCACTGGACAATTAGCACAGCAAAGAGGAGATCTGATATGCCAGGGGAATTATTGACATTTGGGCATTTGCAGCTGGATTACAGCCCCTTTGCACTGCAAGAATGGGGCAGAATTCAAAGCCTGATTCAAAGATCATTGACAACTAAAACCTCTAGGACTAAATTTCACCACTGGTATCAAGAGGTGAGACTCAGCTCCATTCCTTTATCCTTTATCCCACTGACTCCTCTAAAAACTTTTTCAAACCACATGATCATTCTGGCATAATGACCGAGTCCAGATCTTCAAAAGGGAGCAGTGACACCAGGGGGAGTTCCCTCTTTGGTCTCAGCATCTAGCCTCAAATATAGAAGAAATCTCACTGATTTTAGTACCATCTCTAGATTGCTAAAGCTAAGACTTATACTTCTACAATTACCAAAGATGTTGGAAGTATCTGTTCTCTGTGTGGCATCCTAAAATCCCCAGTCCATCAGCTGTGATTCTTTCCAAATGCAAGACATTTGCTGATTTCCTTCATGGAAAGATTACTAGCAGTATTACCTCTGCCAAGTCAAATCTGACTGATTCGCATCTTCACATTTCTCTCACCCCAACAGCATTCATTCTGCACTCTTCCAACTGCTCATTTTTTGTGACTAGCAATGGTTCCTCTTCTATCACTAGATTTCTCCATTACAATGTCTCATGTCTCCCAGGGATTAGATCTTGCCTGTACCCTCATTCCATTTTAGCTCAAAGACTTTGTCCATCTCCTTCATGAGCTCATCTTTCTATACGCGTGCCACCAAAACATCCGTGTCCTTCACTGTTTCAACCTTTTCTGCCTGCCGAAACCTCCTAAAATTACTGGCTTTGTGAGATACAAAGATTCTGTATCCAATGGAAGGGACATCTAAAAATGACAGCGATCTGAATATTACATACCATGTTACACAGTGATACTGCAAAAAAAAGATACTCAAATGCATACACAACATGTCATAGACAGGGAAGTATTGGTACTTATAAGACAACACCTAACAAGTTTTCTACAGTTCTGGACACCTGCATAGTGAGCAGATATTGGCAAGTTCCATGGAGTTAGAATATGCACCGAGTATACAGCAGGCTCACAATCTTGTTTTTTTGGGAGAGTTTTGCACTGCATGTAGTTAGGTTTAAGTAAATACCCTTCTTAAAATATGAAGGTCTGGGAAGCTTGATTTATTAGGTAAAGTTAAAAGTACATATTAATGCTCATATACACATATACACTGGGATGAAGAATGGCCTTATAGTTAGGATATTGGACTTGGACACCAGAGATCTGGGACAGATATAGGAATTCAACCAGACTTCCTGTGTGATCTTGGTCCTGTCACTTAATCTCTCTGTGCTCCAGTTCCTCACTGGCAAAAGACAGATAATACCACTCCCTTTCTCCCACTCCTTGTCTGATTCATCTATTTAGATTGTAAGCTCCTCAGGGCAGGTAGTGTACCTCACTATATGTTTGTATAGTAATAACAGCAGAATTGGGCCTTGATATGAGTGGCAGCCGCTTGGTGCTACCATAATAATACTACACACAAATACACATACACATTAGTGATAGCAATGCAATAAATTGCAGAAGTATGTCAATAGACAGGCATTTTTTTTTGTATATTTAGTGATAGTAGTTTTGATACTAATGCATTTGTAACTTTTTAAACATTTCTTTACATACCGGAGTATGTAGTGTCTAGGAATAGGGTAGTTTGCCCTTAAATAGTTTGTGAGCCATTTAGTGGTGCTTACTATCTTCCATGTTCTAGAAACTGCCAGACACTATGCAATGAGGCCTATATGTTTGTATAGACTGAGGACTTGTCATATGTGCCACAAAAGGATGTGATTTCTAAAGCACACTAACATTCTGTGCATGCACTGGTCTGTGTATACCCTGCTGGTGTGCTGTAACGTGGTGTTGTTTGAAACTGTACTATGTTAAAGCACACTAGGGAACCTTTAGTGCACACCAGCAGGGCCTACGCAATCAATTAATGCACAACATCTTGGTGTGCATTAGAAATCACACTCCTATAGAGTGCATTACCCCATTATATGGGCAAGCCCTTAGTAAACACATGGCTATTCAGAACCCAACTGTGTCCATGCATTTTCTTAATATGATTTTTGTTGTATAAAGACCAAAGACTACATATTTATTTCACAACTCTTCCCTACTCAAGTTATCCTGGTCCATAATAAGATATAGAATTAGTATATATAACAAAACTATTAATCATTACTGTACTGGATTTGAATAGGGATTCATTGTTTCCAAAAAAAATTGGAAATGAAATCATGTCCTTCTGACACGATGAGTTGTCAAGCATCTCTGCAAAATATAAAGTACATGTGTGTTGTGATCTATATTTTGAATATCATGGTGTTTGGGTGTGAGGTATAAGTCAGATCTTAAAGGTTATATATTTTCAGAATGACATAAGTGAGACAAACCTACATAATTGTTAATAATTAATTGAATAATTTATTCTGCATAAATGGATGGACTGTACAACTGAGCAATTTCAGGGTTAAAGTGTTCATTTTTCACAGATTATGAAATATCTGCAATAAATTCAAGTAATTATGCTATTAAGTAGTTCCTCATCTACTGAATTAATTAAACTTTATGTTCATTTCATAATCTCTTTCGACACCCTCAGTTACTGCAGATTTAATCCTCTTTGAACCTTTCTATATTTAGTTTTCTGATGATTGGTTTTAACCAATTGCTCAGTGCCCTAAGAATTAGATTGTTTTCTCACTTCATTATACTATTCATTTCATACACATGCCACCTCATTTTTGTACCATAGGTTATGAAATCACACAATTTATATCAAAATCTTCTAAAAGCCTAGGAATGGGAAGACCTATTACAGTATATGGGACAGGCTGAAAACTGTAGTAATTTTCCATTGGTTCAGTTTTGCATTTTATTTTAAGGGCTCTGTCTTTTTGCTTAATATTTCTTAAGATTTATCTCAAAATTTAATTGAATTGGAAAGAAAAAAATGATGGCTTTCTTGCTGAAAGGACACAAAGCTTGTGTTCTTCCAATGTTCTACCAGTTTGGTACAAATCCTGATAACCAATATTTGCTCCTGCATATGTGAAAGAAAGATGTCCCAGTGTAGGGAAGAGATCTTATTTAGGTGCCTGACTTTAGGCATCCAGGTGTTGGGCTCACCAGATATTCATGATTTTCAAATATTCATGATTTTGTCTGGCATAAAAACGTATCCATTACTTGAGAAATAGCATGTGATCATATTATTAAAACTCTATTGCAGAGGTTTTCAACCTGGGGATTGTAACACCCCTAGAGGGTTGTGTACAGATATCAAGAGATCACAACTTCCCTGCCTTTCCCATTTTTCTAATTGGGATGAGGATCACTGCTAGATCCTGTGTAGATGGGACAGGGCCATCCATATGGAAAAGGATGAGAAACATTGCTCTGTTGTACCTCATATGCTCTAGTGGTCAGAGTAAATGTTGAGGAATTTAACCTTAACTTTCACGTTGTCTGATTTGTGAGTGTTTTGTCTGATTAAAGATCTTAGCCATGAAGCTAACCCGGTATGCTATTCTGTAGCATCATAAGTACCAACGCTGGAGTTACACAGACATAAAACTTGAAGTAATACAATGGTGAATCAGACCCTGAGTTTCTAAATGCATATATACAATTGTATCTTATTGTTTTTTTATTTGTTTGTTTTAATGGAATAATTATGCTTCAGTTCAGCAAAGTATTTAAGCATGTGCTTCAGTCCATCCTTACTCAGCAAAGCATGCTTAACTTTAAGTATCTGCTGAAGTCTCATTCAGCTTTGCTGAATAGGGATGGATATCTGGTGGTTTGAAAGCTCTAACTGGTAAAGTTCAGCACTTTAAGCAACAAAAGTATCTTAAAATTTGTTTAAGGGAGAGACTTTTTATTGACCTTGCTGTAAATCAAAAAATGGCTGAATGAATTTTGCTCAAACATTCAACAAGTACTTTCAGAAAGTCATGACTAATAGAAAGAAGGGGGACTTAATAAAAGACTTGAGGTAACTTTAACCGTTTCTGGCACTACGTTTGATTTTCTCATCTTACTATAGGAAAAAACAAACAAACAAACACACACACACAACCCTCCCAAAAGCCATTGCATACTCCTCAGTTTGATATGACTACCACGGTCAAATTCAAGAGATGTTCTGAACTGGAAAAGAAGATGTGGGGCTGATTCAAACTGCAGTACATTAACAAAGTTTTGTTAGAAAGCTTATACCATGGCTGCCTATTTCACGCAGTGCTCTTTGGGTGCTGCTTCTATGAGGAAATACCCATACACACAGCTAGCTGTATAAATTCAGCAGGCTATTAAAGCAGCAATTCATTCATCAGTACTTCAGCTTGTAATAACCAAAAGGCAGCATCTAATGAGTGGTAATGTCATGTCCTTTACATGAAGGTGTAGCATAATACACTTTGGAAGTGAACTCATTCTTATTTTACATTGGGAATGTTATTTAATGGTGCCAAATTCCTACAGGTTGCAGTTAATCTTGTAGGATGCTGGCTTTTCATATTTATTTATTGGGTTCCACCTCTGGCCATGTTGTTTCCCACAGAATATAGCATAGCTTTTAGAAGAGAATTTAACAAGTGACACATGCTGATTGCTTAGCAGTAAATTCAGTGATTTCTAATCTCTGTGTGATCTGGACAGAAAGAGACCTGAGGTTGATCCTGAACTCAATGAATAAAGAATTAATGGGGGGCAATATAATTCATGCCAATTAACATGGGTTTATGGAAAGTAGATTCTGTCAAACTAATTAATTTTTGTTGATGAAATTACAAATTTGGTTGACAAAGGAAATAGTGTTGATGTAAGGCACTTGACTTGGTATTGCATGACATTTTGACTTAAAAACTAGAAAGATATAAAATTAATATGGCATACATCAAATCATCAAATGGATTAAAAGATGGCTAGCTGATTGGTCTCAAAATGTTATTGTAAACAGGGAATCATCATCAAATGCATGTGTTTCTCGTGGGGTTCTATTTATTAACATTTTGATGAATGACCTGGAAGAAAACATAAAATCATCAATGTTAAAATTTGCAGATGACACAAAATTGGGGGTGTGGTAAATAATGAAGAGAACAGGTCACTGATACAGAGTGATCTGGATCACTTGGTAAGCTTCTCTCAAGCAAATGATATGCATTTTAATATGGCTAAATGTAATGGTACACATCTAGGAACAAAGAATATAGGCTATACTTACATGATGGGGGATTCTGTCCTCTGACTCTGAAAAAGATTTGGGGATCATGGTGCATAATCAGCTGATCATGATTTCCCAGTGTGACACTGTGACCAAAAAGGCTAATGCAATCCTTGGATGCATAAACAGGCAATCTCAAATAGGAGTAGAGAGAGGTTATTTTACCCTGTATTTGGCACTGATGAGACTGATGCTGGAATACTGTGTCCAGTTCTGGTGCCCACAGTTCAAGTAAGTTTTTGATAAATAGGAGAGGGTTCAGGGAAGAGTCACGAGGATGATTAAAGGATTAGAAAACATGCCTTACAGTGATAGACTCAAGGAGCTCAATTTATTTAGCCTAATAAAAAAGAAGGTTATGGGGTGACTTGATTACAGCCTATAAGTATCTACATGAGGTACAAATATTTAATAATAGGCTCTTCAGTCTAGCAGAGAAATGTATAATATGATCCAGTGGCTGCAAGTTAAAGCTAGACAAATTCAGACTGGAAATAAAGGTGTACATTTTTAACTGTGAGAGTAATTAACCACTGGAACAACTTAGCAATGGTCAAGATTGGCTGTTTTTTCTAAAAGATCGGCTATAGGAATTATTTGGAGGAAGTTCTATTATCTGTGTTATACAGGAGGTCAAATTAGGTGATCACAATGGTCCCTTCAGGCCTTGGAATCTATGAACTATGATGTTTTGACCAAATTTTTCATGTCATCTCTCAAAATAATGCACCCCTTCCAAAACTGGGACTTGTGGAAATGATAGCACTGTGGTATTGGAAAATGCTGATCAATTTGTGGTATATTGCTAGTTTCCACATGTAGCCATTAAATCATATATTAAATAGTAGCTTGACAAAGCATGAGATTAAGTAGTCACAAGAAAAGTGCTGGTTTGCACAATGAACCCCCAACCAAAAAAAAAATTAACAAATTCTTTCGTTTGGGAGAATATAAGACATTCAGTACATTTGTCCATATAAGAAAGAAAAAAAAATCAGTCCATGCCAAAGTTTTCTTGTTGGACAACCATCTCTAAATAACAATGTTTAAGCTGCCACTTGACAAATCACTTTTTGGTATTTTTGCTAAGGATTTCTCTATCTAGATGACAGATCAGGGTCTTCAAATCACCGAATTGCAACCGCACTTTAATCAGCAAGATCCTCAAGGAGACTCTGAGTATCCAGGCAACCAGACAGAGGAGAAGGAGAAGCACAGGAAATTGCTCAGCTCTGTAGTCTGCCAGAAGAGACTGCTGGAAAATTGGTATTAATGTAGATTAAGGGCCAGATTGTGGTTTTTTCAGGCATGGTTGGCAGTGGGGTGAAGGGTGGGTTGCAAAGGGGCCATCTTGGGGGAGCCCTGGAAAGATTTCTGACTGACTCTTCCAGAATCCCTGCTGGGCGCTCCCTAGGGGAGCATAGCACTTCCAGCTAATACAGTCTTTAAAAGGATGCAGAATGTGCTTCCCTCGTCTCTTAGCCAGCTTCATCCTAACCCTGCACTTTCTGGTCCCCTGTCATATAGCTAGCTGTCCTAGGGGTGCTGTGCCCTGCCACAAGCTCTTTATTTTCAACTGGGAAGATTTGCAAATGCACAAATGGCAGTAATTCCTGTAGTGCTTCAGTGGGAATTAAGAATTTAACTGCCATTTGAAAACTTTCGCCCTTATGATGACAGGAAAATGTGCTTTAATATTCACACACTCCTCAAACATGGGGATGTTTAATTTGTACCGTTTGTCTAACTCATTACAATGTTTGGTTTAAAAACACACACAGAGGGATTGTTACTACTGTGAGTTACATATGTGAAGCACTATAATCTAACTACACTGCAAATGGGATAACTCCTCATTTACTCTGCTGTAACTGAGAGCAGAAAGTAGCCCCTAACCTTAACAAGCTATCAGAAGGTTTCCAGTGATGGCTTAAACCCCGACAAAGAAAAGTAACTCTGATAAATCACACAGAACTATGCCTTAATTAAATGAAATTCTTTATAGCCTTTCCTGAATAGGAATATGTGGTCTAAATGTTTGTTGTTGATCTAACTGTCTTGTAAGTATGAATGTAAGAGAAAAATTCAGTGATGTACATTTACCTGCTTCATTAAAATAAAACACACAATGACTTTGATAGCTGGAGGTGAGATGCTGTGGCAAGGATGATCTTGATTCTTAGCAAAAGAAGAGATTAACAAATTCCTGAATGAATGGAGGAGCTAGTGTAAGGACACAGAATAGAAAATAAAGTTAAAAATTCTCTTTCATTCTCTTCCACCATTTACTGCAATCCCACCATCTAATTCTATCAACATCCCACTATGCTTTTTTATTCATGTTCTTTGTAGTATTATTCGTTTCTGAAAAAATATTCATAAGCTCCATCATTATGGAGAAAATCAGATGTCTTTCAAAAGAAAGTTGGGTGAGTTTCATCTCTGAGGTGAAGAACATTTAAGTGAAGTAGCATCAAGTTCTAAATATATACTCAGTGAAGTTATTTTTGCAAATTCCTTCATAATGGAAAGATTGTAAGATACAGAATCACAATCATTTTCAGAGGGACTTATTAAATCTAAACGCGTCATATTGGTCTTTCATGTTGCTCATTTATTTTCTGTCTCAAAGATATTTGTTCGTAATGGCTGGAGGAAAACTATTGGCAAGACAGTTAGCTGACCCTTTCCCATTGCTCTTCACACTTTATTATAGCTCGAGTATGCATCTTTTGTTGTATCTCCTTAGCTTTCACAGGCCGATCAAGGGCAGCTCATATGAATGTGTGGATCAAATACTGCTGTAGGATGAGGCGTTGATGATTCTGTAAGGGGCATTCTTCCCCCTCAGGACTCATCTAATACCCCAGCATGGTATCTGGAGCTGCTGTGCTGCTGGGTCAGCCATCTTTTGCGTGGTGCTGTGTTGTGGTGCAGGGATGAGTAGGAGCACAGCATGGCATTTCCACAGAGGTAAACGATTTATTGAAGATAATTCAGAAATGACAGATAGTCTGCATGACTTCTGGGTGTAGTTAAACCATCATCATTAACCCTTAAAGTGTCCTTCAGCACATGGGACATAAAATTGAAGTTCTGCTCAATAATTAATAAGAACTCTGTGGCATTTTTCACAAGAGTGCATCTAGTAATGTGTATTATTGCACGTGCAATAAACAATATGACCCAAATCCCTACACTTGGCTGGGGTGGCTGGAGATTGCCCTAAGATAAAGGAATACTTCTTTGTTGTAAAGCCGTTGTAAGGGGCAGGAAAGGTGATAGGTTTAAGATTGCCAGATCACAGTGTTCTCTGGCCCTGTGGCTTCTCAAACCTGTACTAAGGCCAGGCTTGGTCCCCAGCTAGCTCTAAATTCGGGGAGGTGGAAGGTAGTTTTGAAGGCTGTGATGTTCTCCTCTGGTGTTATCTGGATTGGTGATTGGCTAGGTCACTCCAGTCCTTGACTCTGGGAGCCAGCCTTACCTTGCTCTGCTGTGAGAACCCCCCACTCCTGGGCTGTTCACGCACAACCTCTGGCATGGAAGCTGCTCCCAGCTACTTGCAACCAAATGACACTAACCAATATCTCCAGTCCCAGATAAAACCCTAGGAACCTCCATCTTGCAGTGTCCAGTTATGCCTGCTGGATGCTGCAAACTTATATGAGTTTGTCAATTTAACAAAGAAATTGATATATACCAGGCTTGTTATCCCAATGGGAGTCTTCAAACCAAACGTACTGCTTCAGGTAGAATAAACAAACAAATGTATTAATTTTGAAAGATAGATTTTAAGTGATTATAAGTCAAAGCATAACAAGTCAGATTTGGTCAAATGAAATAAAAGCAAAACACATTCTAAGCTGATCTTCACACTCTCAATGTCCTTACACACTTAGATGCTTCTCACTACAGGCTGGCTAGTTGCTCTTCAGCCAGCCTCTGCCCTTTGATCAGCACTTCAGTCGCTTCGTGTAGTGTCTGTAGATGTAGCTGGAAGAGAGAGAGAGCATGGCAAATGTCTCTCCCTTTTGTCATTTCCTTTCTTCCCTCTTGGCTTTGCCCTCCCTTCAGAGTCAGATGAGCATAACCTCATCGCAGTCCCAAACTGACCAAAGGAAGGGGAATGACTCCCTCCTGAGTCTAACAGATTCTTTTGTTGCTGCCTAGGCCAGCGTCCATTGTTCCTGTGAGGCTGGGCTGGGTTTGTCCCATCCATGCCCTGACGAGGTGTGAACTGCCTCTCTGCCCCTGGAGAGTTTTTGTCTGGGCCTGCTTTAAGCCATGAGGATACAGTTTCAGCCTCATATCTATATAGATGAAATTATAACCTATAACATTACTATAACATCTGATATACTGAGCATTGGAGCCTTCCAAAGACACTCGACTTGACAGATTTTGCACTGGAAACCACACAATCATTTTACAAGGATGAGCATGGGAGTGCTGGGTGTTCCCCCGAGGTACAGAGCATCACAAAGGGCACTTTTGCCTCTGCTCCAATCTGCCACAACAAACATGAGCTTGGGGCAATTGATGTGTTAGCCCACCATTCCCACCTATTATTTTTCAATTCCGTACAGTTGTGTAGTATTGCTGTGTACTCTGAAACAGTTGCCTCATTCAGCCTCAGAGGCGGCTGCTTTTCAATGGTGACAGAAATGGTCCACTAATACAGCACTTTTGACATGAAGGGAACTATGTAAATGTAAAATTATTATCACTATAGTTACCAGTACTGTGAAATAAAAAGTAAACTCTAATATTTTTCTTTCCTTATGTTCTTTCAGCTCTGCTTAATAGCAGATATCCACAACACTATTTATTACCTACATTAACCCAGGGGTCCTTTTTCATTTTAGGCAGCAAGCTGTGAATCATCTACTGGGCATTTGACATGTACTGTAGGACTTTAGGGATTTAAGATAAATTAGACTAAGTTATATTAGCGTCTCATATTAGAATCTTTGTTTGTTTATAGACTACTTAGCGATTATGAGCAGAGATCTATAAAATGGAAATTATTTTGCACGCACATAAAACTCATATTTACTAAAATACACTGGCTAATGAAGTCAACTTTTGGAATTACTTTAATTCCTGAAATGTAGAGCCTCTTTAGTTGTGGTAATGAGGTACTTGATGATAGGTAGGGCAGTCCTTAAGGCTGAAGAAGGGTTTTTAACATCGTTATTATGCCTGATGTGATGCTGTGGCAAGGAAGAACAAAAAACATCTCCAAGCATCTTTTTTTTTATTGTGAGTCTGGCAAAATTGCCTCCTCATGGCAGATATATTTAGGAATATAAAAGGGCCAGGCTGTGTGAAAGGAAGAGAAGAACAACAAATGCACACTTTTTTTTCATTTCAGCACTCCACATTGAGGGACTTTAATGCTGAGCAGCCCTGGTTTGGGAAAGTTTTAAAATTAAATAAAATACAAAGACTTTTCATCTATTTCCTGTGATGATGATGATGATTGATGATGATGATAGCTCCCTCAGGAAAGTAAGTGGGTCAAACTCAGAGTGAGTTTATGTTTAGTTCATTAATATCTTTCTAAATTCTGTTGTATGGCAATCACATATCATTGAATTTTGAGGGGCAGCACCTCAGCTGAATTATACTAGCTGAGGGTCTGTCCTTGAGTTCCCCCAAGCAGGTCCTTGTCATCCTCCTCAGAGCAAATCACATATTAGGTGCTACCCCAGAGAAGAAAGAATAATATTATGGCAATTTGAGGCCTGATTGACATATGAAACAAAGCATGTGATTAAAAAGTACACTGTGCTCCTTTATGACAACTTGAAGGTCACTGGTAAACCACATAGCCGTTTTGTTCCTTTTATAAATGAATGCATAATAATCTACAGATAAATAATATACATTTTAATTATCGTACTATATTATGTACAAAAATTAGGCATAGGACAAGATCTCCTAATTATCATTACTATTATTTGTATTACAATAGAGCTTTGGAACCCCAATCAATAATCAGGACCCCTTCCATACCTGCTCATCAGAGCTTAAAATGTAGGTGTCAGACAAGACACAACAAGTGAACAAGACAGACAAAAGGGGTTGAGGTGTTGGGAGGTCGAGACAACAATAAAATAAACACAAAGGCAGAAGTCTGCTACTGACATCACTGCTGTAAATAAACATATAATTTGTCCTGAGTGTAAATGAACAAGTTATGCAGGCCATATCTGTCATGTAACTGTCATGCTATGTCTAACCATGATGGTAAGATTCTCAGTGGAGGAACCATGCCTTGTCTGACCTAAGTTCTGGTCCTGCATGGGTAGATGGGTCCATGCAGGAATAAGGAGAGCCACATTTTTATTTCAGATTGATAAAAGGAACATGTGACCGGTAATTAGCCCAAAAGTATGCAGAAACATCCAACTCTGTCCTGTACCACAAAGGGTGCCAATGAAGTGTAGTCCTAATTTAGTGCATAGAGCAAGGTAGTCCCTGAAACTGTGTCTTTTTGATAGGATGTGCTGTGCCCAGTGGCAGTCCACCCAGAATTGGTATGGGTCCGAATAATCTGCATAATAACAAATGAGGGAATTCACTTGTAGGTGCCTAAAAAGCAGGGCATCCTGATTCTTAGGCCATGCAAGAGGATGACAGTGGCAAGACAAATATTTGACTGTATTAGGTTGTGTGTCTGTATGGGTTGAACAGCCCATTTTGAAAATATTGGTTGTCACTGTGGGTGAAATCCTGATTCCACTGATGTCAATGACAAAACTCTCATTCTCTTTAGTGGTGCCCAGATTTCACCCTGTGTCTTTACATGCTGGCCCAGTGATAGCACATGTCACTGATTCTACCACGGTAAGAAAATATTCAGTGGATCCTATCACTCAGTCATTAACTGTGCTGTACAATGGACACTTTATGGGCAACCTAAACAAATATGAGTTGCATCAGGGCGTGAGCCATTTTTTTGGCCATAACCTTCCATTCTCATCCTGGGCTTACATCGGTTTATGCCCCATCAATATCGCTTCATGTTACAACATTCCAAATAAGAAGTTACTCAAAGCTGTTAAGTGTCATCTGGTTTCACCACAAATGATTTTGATGCCAACTGGCCAAGTTCACTGAAGGGTTCATGATTCTTAGCAAATATTTAAAAAATAACTAGTTTGAGATTTGAGTTTGTATTTAAATCCTGAACCAGGTTTTTCAGAGACATTTCGCATAACTCCAGAGACAAGCTGCTAAACAAAGTCACTCAAGGCCCGATCATCAAGACAGAAAAAGTACTGTACAACAAACAAATAATGACAGGTTTCAGAGTAACAGCCGTGTTAGTCTGTATTCGCAAAAAGAAAAGGAGTACTTGTGGCACCTTAGAGACTAACCAATTTATTTGAGCATAAGCTTTCATGAGCTATAGCTCACTTCATCAGATGCATACTGTGGAAAGTGTAGAAGATCTTTTTATACACACAAAGCATGAAAAAATACTTCCCCCCACCCCACTCTCCTGCTGGTAATAGCTTATCTAAAGTGATCACTCTCCTTACAATGTGTATGATAATCAAGTTGGGCCATTTCCAGCACAAATCCAGGTTTTCTCCTCCCCCTCCCCCACACACAAACCCACTCTCCTGCTGGTAATAGCTTATCTAAAGTGACCACTCTCCTTACAATGTGTATGATAATCAAGGTGGGCCATTTCCAGCACAAATCCAGGGTTTAACAAGAACGTACTTTGTGTGTATAAAAAGATCTTCTACACTTTCCACAGTATACATCCGATGCAGTGAGCTGTAGCTCACGAAAGCTTATGCTCAGATAAATTGGTTAGTCTCTAAGGTGCTACAAGTACTCCTTTTCTTTTAACAAACGAATAATGGTTCTGATTTGAATCTATTCTTGGTGACATTACTGTAAATCAGAAAAGAAAATCCACTGAAATCCACAGAATTAAATAGACCTAAAAACAGTACAACTGAGTGCAGAATCAGGCCTATAGTGCTCACTTGTGCCTTCCATTCCGAAACAGTTCTGGTCACAACACAATCCACCTAATCATCCACTGTGCTTCCTTTGTATTCCCACATAATCATCCTATTAATACCATTCTAACAATACACCAGCAGTGCCTTTATCCTCAGACAGATTCTGGCCTTCAGCTATTCCATCAATGGAGGGCACATAAGTCCCTACCATAGTTAGACTGCTGCTCTGTAGCTTTTAAAGCATTTTAGTAAATACACAACTTTCTGTCTCAGCTGCTGGGGCCCTTGAAAGACTTGAGCTCAGGAAATAGTTTCTACCTGCGCCTTCTCTCCATAGATCTGTATCCAGACCCTGCCATATCTCAGCCATGCACCACCACATGCCGAAACTGGGACTTAAAGTAAAATTGAATATAAATCTGTGCTATCCAGAGACATTTTGTGCACCAACCGCAAAGCAAGCTCAAGCTTGCAACAGTGGACAACCTCCTCCAAAGCCATAGAAAGAGCAGAGCAGCTAGAATCAATCCCTGAAGGCCCATTAATGTCTATTAATCACTAATGACAGGTTTCAGAGTAACAGCCGTGTTAGTCTGTATTCGCAAAAAGAAAAGGAGTACTTGTGGCACCTTAGAGACTAACCAATTTATTTGAGCATAAGCTTTCGTGCATCCGATGAAGTGAGCTGTAGCTCACGAAAGCTCATGCTCAAATAAATTGGTTAGTCTCTAAGGTGCCACAAGTACTCCTTTTCTTTTTATTAATCACTAAATATCAATCTTCAATTTATTTTTTCCTTGAATCTTTAGAAAAGCTCTATCAGGGGCAATGTGTGTTAAAAAGAAGCAGTCTTTAAATATCCTTAAAGACAAATGAAAAGACTTATCTCAACTGGCATTACAAAAGTGTTTATGCACATTTAGATGACTTTACCTTTACTTTACGTCTTTGGCCTTCACAGTTTTTATACTAACCCTGCTTCTCAGAGCATAGTTATTATCCTGTTTCTAATGTACACAATCAAGAAGACATGGAGCTAATGTATTATCTTGTTTTGAATTGCTTGTACTGGCTATAGAAACAGCCATTTACCTACCTTGGACCATTTGTTTAGTACTTAATAAATGGCAAAGCAGGTTCGTGAAAGGTGCTATGATTGATTGCAGGAAACGGTCTTCCACAACAGCAATATTTGTCTGAGGACACTAGGAGAATTAGCAATAAGTATATATAGGGGGAGGTGGGTATTTCAGTTCCATAGGGTACATGGAGAAAGGCATTTGTGAGTACTGCACTCAGAATGCAGATTATTTATTTCTCTACAATTAAAACAAAAATCCTAATCTTTTTCAGAGACTATTTCTTCTATAAATTTGAAGACCACTGCTCCAATGCACTTTTAGTTAATAAAGGAATGGCTTCGCTAAAAGATTAAAAATATACTGTCTTTTTTCTTTAACTTGCTATTGAAAACCATGCAGTTCATTCACTGCATCCATGTAAACATCTAGGGCCAGGTTTGCAAAAGCGAGGCGCACCAGTCCCATTGACCGTAACTTCCTAAGCGCTCTTGAAATTCCCACCCTTAGGCAGCTTCTGGGTCTGTTCCTGAGTTCCCTGCACACCCAAACCTCTCACTGCAGTCAGTGGGAATTGCGGATGCTACACAAGGATGAAAGGGTATTGCCACCCTGGGCCTGATTTTCCATGGTCTTGTGCCTCGTGTAGTCATTCACGTCAGTGCAAATGGGGTGTAAAATGCTACCACCAGTGTAACTGGGTGGAGCGCTCTGATTTGTATTCATTTTGTACTGGTGTAAATGACTATGCAAGGCAGTGGAGAATCAGACCTTCTGTCAGCATTATACCAGACACTCCAAAATTACGTTTGATTTGTTCATTATATGTATGTAGTGTAGGTGTAGTCATGTCAGTCCTAGGATATCAGAGAGACCACGTGGGTGAGGTAATATCTTTTATTGGACCAAATTCTGTTGGTGAAAGAGACAAGCTTTCAAGCGCACAGAGCTCTTCTTCAGGTCTGGAGAAAGAGCAGCGTGTGACTCAAAAGCTTATCTGTCACTCACCAACAGAAGTTAGCCCAGTGAAAGATATTACCTCACACACTTTGTCTCTCCTGTTTATTATATAATATTTATACCTAGTGTTTGCTTTTTTTTGTTCATTGCTAAGACATAAAGATTTGCTCTCTAATGGCTGATCATTTGGGGTCCTATAGTGGTGAGTGATTCTTTTGAATAATGTTAAAACTTGCTGTTATGTAGGCAAGATATAAAAACAGAGCTTCCCATCATGATTCCCATATTGCACAGTTAGTACGTACACTCACCAATAGTGACTATTTTTTGCAGTATACCCCACCTTATCAATTTTTCCCTCAGGTCTTGCACCTCTTCGTATTATGGATTTATCAGGTTTAATTAGATATTGTGCATCAACTGTCTGACAGGGTTCTTGATGTTAGTCACTGGTATTTGATTTTTTTGTAATTGCTACGCTTGCAAAATGGCAAAGAAGTGCTCTTTAAATCAATAACACATAGTACGCTTCTGATGGCTAAAGCATAGAGGGAGTTAAACAGGAGAGTGAGATTGAAAGGGAGGAAATGTAATCTTGGTAGCAGCATTTTGCATCAACTGGAAGAGGACAAAATAAGGAGGCCAGAGTGGAATTTACACATCCAGGGTATGTCTACATGGCAATAAAAACCCTGGGGCACTGAGTCTTAGAGCCTGGGTCAGCTTACTAAGGCTCAGGCTGTGAGGTTATAAAATTGCAGTGCAGATGTTCTTGCAAGGGTTGAAGCCCAGGATCTGAGACCATCCCGCTTGCAGGGTTTCAGAACCCAGGCTCCAGCCTGAGCCCTAAGTCTATACTCTATTTTATAGTCCTGCAGTCTGAGCCCCATGAGCCCAAGTCAGCTGACCCAGGCCAGCAATGGCTGTGCTTGGGTCTTTTATTGCAATGTAGACATACCCCAAGATTTTTAGACGTAGGGAGAGAGAAAACCAGACTGGTCTTGGAAACGTTTTGGAGAAATAAGTCAGGATTAGGATGTGCCTTTAATGCTATTACTTGTATTAATGGAGCACGTATGGAGCACCAGTCATGGACCCCATTCTGCTAGGCTCTGTACAGAAAGAGAGTCCCAGTCTGAAAAAGCTTACAATCTAAGTATAAGACAAGAGACGGACACAGACACATTGGAGCCCTTAGAAACAATGAGACAATACAGGTCAGCATGATTGGCAGTGATCTCAGCACACCAGTTGACTAACCATTGGTGATCTTTCATTTTTATTTATTTATTTATTTATTTATTTATTTATTGGAAGCAACATAGGAAAGAAAGGAACGTGGGGCAAAGGACAGGAAGGAGTCACAGATGATCTTCAGTTTATGGGCTTAAGTAGCGGAGAGGATGGTCTGATATTCCCATCAAAATCAAGTAGTTTAATTATTACAGTTTCAAAGCCAGTGTTCAAGGATCCTATGTCCATCTTCAGTCAGTGCCTCATGGAACCATTTCCTAGTCTTAGAACCAGAATTTTCTTCTTTTTATTGTTCAAATGTGTCTATTTCCCATAAAGTGTATTTCCAAAGAAATAAATGGGCAAAGGGATTTTTTTTTCCTGAAGAGTTTATATGGCAGCTCACTTGTTACTGAGACAATTCATGTATTTATTTCTTTAGCTGTTGGGAGTAGCTGAACAATACAGGAAACATGGCAAGCAGGCTGCTTTATTTTCATGTGTGCCACTTCATCTCAAGTGCTGCAAGCCCCGCAGTAAAATAAATTAAGGGAAGCTAATGGTATCCAGTCTTGCAGTGCTATAGGAATTCCTGTTGTCTTACTGTAGTTAATGTGCCCCTTTAGACACCTAAGGGCCTAGTTGTTCTCTCACACCACTTTAAAACTGGTGTAACACCATTCACTTTAATGGAGCTGCTCCTGATTTACACTCACCTAACTAAGATGAGAATCAGGCCCAATCGGAGCACGCGCCCTATCTTTTTTACCATTTGTATTTTTAGCTACTTCTCCTAGGGAAAGGTGCTGGGAAGTTTGGGGAGAATGGAGAGTAACTTGTACTTCTCTTTAACATTATGTTATTGTGCCCTAGAAACATATCATGCCAAAAGAGTAAATATCCAAAAGCATTATCAAGTGTTATTGCCATGTTATCCAGAAGGAGGCATATTCCTGCTGGTCTAGCTTGGTGCTGGGGCTGATACTATCCAAATGTCAGCAGTGTTCAGATCCAGGGCTTTGGTTCTGTCCCAACTTTACTGCACAGTGAGGGATTCTGCTTTCACTGTCAATCCTGGGAACTGTAAGTTGGGTGAGGAGGTTAGGAAACTCCTCTACTTATCAATATCCTAAGACCTTTGACAAGCGGACCGTAGTTGAAATGCACAGTCTATGATTTTGCTGCGTTTAAGTTCTCAGGACAAATTCAGACCTGGTGTCCGCAGGGGCAACTTCATTGACTCATTTGTGCCCACTTAAAACCAAGTCTGAATTGAGCCCACCATCTAAGTAAATGAGCATTTTTATTCCCAGGCTCCTTAGCAGTTGAACTATTGGTCTCATTACCATTGTAAACACCTTTGTAGCAAAACACAGAGCAAATGTCATTAACCCAAATGGGCAGAAAACGCCTTTCCAGGTGAACTTCAGGTACTTCTTGAAACTTGTATGTACCAGAATACTGAGAAGCTGTGATCAGATCTTTCTTGCTAGGAAGTCAGAACTGTGACCTGTGACTATAAAGTCAAAGCAAAACAGGCAGTTGGTGATACAGTGATGGAGAAGATATAGACAGTTTCATTGAAAATAGGGTGACATCACACTGAACTTAAAACTGTGAAATGCAGCTAGCTCACTTACCCAGGACCTGATATGTTTCTGTCATAGGGTGAGCTGGCCTTTAAAGGGAGATCTGGGTTCTGCATCCCCAGTGACTAGTTTACCATCAGGCATATGAAGGGAGTTTGTGAAGGGAAGTTGGCCTGCTGGAGATTATAAGTGCAGTCTCAGTTCTGTCGGGGAGGAAAGTTCAAAGAAGTGGGGGAATTGTGTGAGCTGCTCTACACAGAGACCCTGCTGTAAGAGAGAACATGGGAAGAATGATATGCAAGGGCAGATGCCTTAGGAGGAAGAGGTGGTTTTAGTAAACACCAGGCATCAAGACTTGGGTTTGAGATAGTGAGACTGATGAAGCTGTGGAGTATGAGAAGGATGGGTTTTGATTTGAGTTGACACTGAACTGTTATTTTTAATAAACCAGTACCCCAAGAAGGGGTATTGTACTTGAATGACATGAGAGTCTGTGCCATAACTGAGGACATCAAGATGAAGAAACTGAATTAGCGTCAGGGTTCAACATTAGGATTGACTAAAATCCTACAGTATTTTCCGTATGGCCCCAATTCTAAGGGCTGTAGATAAAGGCCTTTGGATATCTTTCCTCTATATCCACGGAGGTCTATCCATCAAAATTCATTTGTGAAATGGCAAGTACTAACAGCAATGGTATCCAAGTATGGGACCCTGGGTAGTTTAATTTCTCTTCCGGTGCAATGTAAGCTAAAGACTAGAGTAACACACCACTTTCTACTCCTATAATCTTTTATTCCATAGGTGAAAAATATCTGTCAAGTGGTACAGGATAGGTATATCTCTGGTGACACTTTCCCTCTATATGCATTTTGATTTACAGGCGTGTCAGCAAGAACCCATATCCAATGCTTTGGGTGCTTTGGGTCCAGAAAGTCACACTATCATCTAAAAGGATGACCACACTACATTAAATAACACTAGCAATTTAGTGATAACCAAACCTATGAATTGCCACCGTAATATTAACACCCTGCTATCGTTCGTACCCTTCCAAATTGCCCTAGACAATAGATGGTCCTTGCAGTCTATTCAGAATAAACAGGGTCTGGCAGGGCAGGGGTGACAAAACAAGATGCAGATTTGAAGGTCCTCCAAAGGAAGTGCCTTGCCAACAATTTCCTTCTGTTTTTACCAAAGGAGTGAGCTCCATCTTGAGTGCCCATGATGCCAGAATATGGCATGGTAAGGAGGACACTGAAGGTACTTACAGGAAAATGTAAAGAAGGAAACAGCCCAACAGTTTGGGAAAAAATTTAAGGGCTAATTTATAGCTGCAAAATAAGGGTGTGAAGGGGAAAGGCTGGGCAGAAGCAGCTTTTGGAGCAATGCTCCGAGAAGTACAGAGGTGCCCAGGCCAGAGCAGCCATGGTAACACCCTCTCAAAGGTGCAGATGCACTGCCACTGATACCAAGCCACCTCTGCTGGCTGTAACAGTGGGCTGGTAAGATTATAGCCCCACCCTCATCCTTTCCTTTCCTAGGGGAAGCCAGCACCACTCTTGACTCTAATTTGTTTGTGTTCAGAGTACCAATGGGATATAATACAGGCATATAATACAGGAGGTGAGAGTGGCTAGCATAATGCCCATTGTTACACTGAATTTGGAATGTGACTTGATCTACACTGAAGTGTCTTTGGAAACAGTGACAGTCGTAAATAGTGCAGATGAGATGGTCAGCTCTTTTCTTATACACAAAAGTGCTTCTGGAAATTTCAGATGCTTTCAAATGAAAGGAAGACATAGCGAGAAAATGACACATCAGGAGGCAGTTTGAAGAAAATACATTTCTGCACCATGTAGTAAATTCCAAAAGAAGGGCCATTTGTTATGAGGAAAACAATGTGCATATTCTGATTTATAATTGTCCTTGTATACAATGTCTTTAAGTGATTTAAAATAACACAATAAAAATCTTAAAGTTGGAAATAACTTCCTTGGCAGCAGGACAGATTAATTAGGAATGTTGCAGAAAAACCAAAAAGTCAGGATCTTTTCAGACACAAGACTACTAGATCAATGTACTTCTATTGTTGTTTCATTCTTTTATTAACTGAGTTTGGTGCAGTCCAAAGGATCAGTCTATCTTGAGCTCACATGTAAGTGAAGGACATGGTATTCTGCAAGATCAAGCTCCTATTGTAAGGTATGTCATGTTATCCAGTTTGTATTCATGATCAAACAGTGCTTCAGTAAGAGAAAGGCCATTTGAAACACTCTTGGCATTTTAGAAACTTGAAGGAAGGATCATAGTTTAGAAAAATAAAATATTTGTGCTATTCTCTGGAGACCATTTAATTAT
Organism: Natator depressus; assembly: GCF_965152275.1. Classification (NCBI taxonomy): domain Eukaryota; kingdom Metazoa; phylum Chordata; order Testudines; family Cheloniidae; genus Natator; species Natator depressus. Next base: position 240,274,319 of record NC_134235.1, on the reverse strand, counting down.
AGTGGAACATGTATCCTACATAGCAGTAGTGACTGGTTTCAGGACAAAGAGCAAAGTCAGTGAGGAAACACTGAAAGGTGACCTGCCTAGACTTTAGTGCCTGGGGGTGGGCAGTGTTTTCCATGCACTCACCTTGCACAGGTATAGATGAGCGCACAAGGAACATTGTTAATAGTTAGACTGCAAGGAGCAGCAGTAGCTATGGTTTGGGTGTTACTGATGCTATCAGTCATTATGGAGGACCTTGAATGTGGGACTAGGTAAGCAAATAAAGAAACAATTATTTCCAGCTATTGTTTCTGAATGTTCCTTATTTATTTAGAATCCTAAAGGGTTACAGCGAGAATGTGGTGGTTAAGCCAACCTTGAGGGTCTGTGAAGCAAAGGAAATAGGGCTGTTTCAACTGGGTTTCCTCCATGTGTTCTTGGGTAGAATGAGTGAGAAGCCTACTACCCTTTGGAAGCATGAAGCATTTATTCCCCACAGTGATTCAGCTCAGCTGCCTGGGTCGGAGGGTTGTGGACCTACCCCTCCCCATTCCCATTGTAAAGGGCTATCACCAATGTCAGTGCTAGCCTGCACAAAGACTCCTGTGTCCAGCTCAACTGTGTCTGGCTCCTGCTGAATGATGCAAAGCTGTGGAAAGCTTCTTGCCTCCATTCCTTTCCCCCTCCCTTCTTCCAGGAGACAGTCACAGTCTGACCCTTTCCACCCCTGCATTCCCCACTTTTACTCCACCAGTAACATTTTTTCTGCCTTGTGGAATCTGAAGTTGCTAATACAGAAATTACAATAAGTTCTGACTCTGAAGAGCAGCAAGACAGCATCACCGATAACAAATACAGAACAGAAGCAGGGCTAGCTGAACTGCTGAGCCAGAAAGTCAGACCTGACAATACATGCCTTACATGTGAAACTGAGCTGGGAGGAAGGACAATAAACCTCTGCAAATTTGTCTGACCTAAGCTGCAGGAGACTGCAAATCTTAAACTATTCTGTAGCACATCCAATGTGCAGAGCCTGTCCCCAACACACTCTTCCCCTTCCTCCAGCCATGTCCCCAGGCAGCAGAAAGTCTACTAAGGCTGTGTGCATAGTAACACAAGCTGTTCTCAACCCCCACCACACCAGGGGACCAGCATATCCCCCATGATTGCCCAGCGAGGACTGATTCACCTAGCCATTATGGAGCTCCATTTAGAGTCTAATGGCCTAATCCAACGACCATCTGAAGGCAGCGGACAGACTAAACAAGGCCCTGACACTGCCCTCCCTAGCAGATGATGGCAGTGGCAGCATCTCCTGCTCTGTCCTAGTGCCAAATGTCTTTGCCAGCATAGCCAACCCTACCAGTTGCTCCCTGGCTCCCTGTGCCTACAGGGTTGAATCAAATCTATTATTCCTTGCAACAACAACAACAACAACCACCAAAAAGACTTTAATCAGCTTCCTTTTAGATACACTTCAACTGATAGGCATTTCCCTCTGTTATAACATCAGAGTAGCAGAATATACAGTGTGAGTTCTTTTATATACATTTTATTTTACAAATTGCTTAGAAGTCCCATGAAAACAGACAGCAAAGTTTAAACATTCTTTGAGGAGTGATTCATTTCTATTGCAGTCAAAACATGTTTCTTCTGTGCACTTCTCATATAAGTTACAAGTGGGGGAAAAAAAAAACATATTACAGTCTATATGCAGCTCATAGATCACTCGTGGAAGTGCTTCCCATGCATGCATCTCAGCAAGCATCTCAGCATTCACACTGCTGTCTTCTTGATCGGACTTGCAAGTGTTATTTGAAATGAGATCGTTTCATTTATTTTAGAATTCCCTGCCACTCAAGGCAGTAACTCCTTAGCTATGGGGTGGAGGGTGGAAGAACAGATATCTAGCTGATCTCCCTGCCAACGCAGGAGTGGTTCGTGTGATTCGGTCTAGTCTGATTTTCAAATATTTCATAGTTTCTCTCTTGACATTTATTTATGAAAGGGTATGCAATTGTAGGAGTCTAAAGGCTTGTTTACACAGTGCATTAGTTAATGTAGTTCCATTTTGAACTGTACTATGCTAATGTGCACTAAGGAACTTTTAGTGCATGCAGTAGGGTTCACATGGGCCATTTAGTGCACATCACATGTGTAAATGCACTATGTAGACAAGCCCTAATATTCATTTAAATAGGAACCAGTGTGTATCATTTCCAGACATTTCTAACTGAATACCACTCTTTTATTACAGTAGTGCTCAGGGGACTCAATCAGAATTGAGCTTAATTTTGCTGAATGTTTTATAAACATACAATTAAAGCCAATTTAAATGATTGGAACAAAAAGAAAATTGTGAAAAAAATGGCCCCTTTTCAAAAACATTTTTTATGAGAAGTTGTTAACCTTGTTACACATATTTACATTTTTAAAGAAAAATTGCATCTTTTATTTCCCAGTGGATTTTTTTCATATTTTTATGTAAAACATTATTGTAATAGTTATTTAAAAATTTCAGTTAATACAGAGAACGAAAAATGAAAACTTTGGATAATATTTTTGATAACACTTTGATTAAATTAAAAAAATAAAAAATCTTAAAATTTTGGAAAAAGCCAAAATTGGGTCCATTTTGAACCCCTGAAAATGAAATCAACTTTGCATTTTTGAATTTTTTCATGAAAAATAGTTTTTGATATTTTGACCAGCTCTACGTACATAAATAGACAATCCACCTACAAAAGGAGCTTTCACTCTATAAAAATGGACACCTCATGGTTTCCTATTTCCCTTCCCTTCCTCTGCATCTTCACTATACAGACCTTTGGTCAAAATCTGTCCTCACATGAATGTATACAACACTCATTTTAGTCACTAGAGGTCATGCAGGTTTACCCGAAGGGGGAATTTAGGGACTGATACAAAGCATATTGAAATCAATGGAAAGATTTCAGTAAACATTGGATTAGACCTTTAGCATATTCTTCAAACTGATCCACTGGTGACATGGCTGGACAAATTGATTTTTGGAAATATTTCAGAAGCATGAGGTATTTATTTTTGAACACCATGTGTGAGAAAACATGGCAGAACAGAAATGGCTTACCCAGAATGAAGCAGGTGATTGAAGCATTTTATAGAGTCTGTAGAGTGCATGTCAGTGAAATGAAGGGGGGGTGTCAGTCACATACATCTGTTTGTAATGGGATCTCATGGCCTAGCTCGCATGACACAGCTGAAAAGCAGGCACATATGACATGCCTTTCATTTCACTGACATGCATGTCCCAGAATACAGCAGACCCAAATGCTTAGTTTTGGAACCTAATTTCTTGATGGCAATAAAAGTGACTTGACAGAATATCCCAGCACAGGAATTACACGGCCTTTTTGTGTGTGTGTGAAGAGAGGGAGAAACAGAGAACCCCTATAGACCGGAATAAGTACTGTGCATGAAATTTGTCTATGCACTATCAGTCTGTCTTTCATCTGAATTCATAGTTCATGCTCTACTCTAGTGTCAGGCACGTAGATAGCTACTAGCTGCATCCTGACCATATTTATAAAAGATGCAAGTCTGAAAATCTATCCAGAAGGCAGATCCACCCAGCTCGATCTATGCTGCAGGCAGAAAATGGGCTGGATTGCTTTCACTGTCTGCCCACATACACTGTGGACCAGGAAATATATCCACAAGCAATAGAATTATCCTCACAAAAAACACATGACAGAAACAGAAGCAAAGACCAGAAAAAAAAATAGAGCAGAAAATTCTGACGCTCAAGTTTACAAATCTATTTTGTGGAATATAGCTAGATGGATTTCTTCATGGAGAAGTTGAATGGAATTCCCCCCCCCCCCTTGTTTCAACTTCACCGGCATTTTCAGATGTCAAGAAATGCTGTAAGTTGACAGTTGAAATGCCTAAAGTAACTTAGGAAACTCTATCAACAATGATATTCCAAGCAATCTTATTAAATGTTATTTAAATTAAAAGAGATTTCCACTCTTTTGTCTATGCAATTATGCTAATTAAATTGAAAGAGAACTCTGACATTTCCAATTATCATTTACCACAAATGGTATATATGCAAATATAGCAGAAGGTAAATACTGATTTGAGAAACCATAATAAATTGCATGGGATCCAGTCACAGTGACAGAATTAGACAGAAAAATATGTTAACATTATCTAACTTTCCCCATCCAAAACAGAAGTCATCTGCAGTTCATAACAGTTAGAGAAACTGTATGTAAAACATTTTGAAATCAAAGGAAGACATCAAATTAGAAAACAAACAAACATTAAACCAGTGGTTCTCAAAGTAGGGCCGCCGCTTGTTCAGAGAAAGCCCCTGGTGGGCCAGGCCAGTTTGTTTACCTGCTGCATCCGCAGGTTTGGCTGATTGCGACTCCCACTGGCCGTGATTCGCTAATCCAGGCCAATGGGGGCTGCAGGAAGGGCGGCCAGCACATCCCTCAACCCACGCTGCTTCCCGCAGCCCCCACTGGCCTGGAGCAGCGAATCGCAACCAGTGGGAGTCAGCAGTGTGCCCTTGTTGCCAAGAAGGCCAATGGCATTTTGGGATGTATAAGTAGGGGCATAGAGAGCAGATCGAGGGACGTGATTGTTCCCCTCTATTTGAGATTGGTGAGGCCTCATCTGGAGTACTGTGTCCAGTTTTGGGCCCCACACTACAAGAAGGATGTGGATAAATTGGAGAGAGTCCAGCGAAGGGCAACAAAAATGATTAGGGGTCTGGAACACATGACTTATGAGGAGAGGCTGAGGGAACTGGGAATGTTTAGTCTACGGAAGAGAAGAATGAGGGGGGATTTGATAGCTGCTTTCAACTACCTGAGAGGTGGTTCCAGAGAGGATGATTCTAGACTATTCTCAGTGGTAGAAGAGGACAGGACAAGGAGTAATGGTCTCAAGTTGCAGTGGGGGAGGTTTAGGTTGGATATTAGGAAAAACTTTTTCACTAGGAGGGTGGTGAAACACTGGAATGCGTTACCTAGGGAGGTGGTAGAATCTCCTTCCTTGGAAGTTTTTAAGGTCAGGCTTGACAAAGCCCTGGCTGGGATGATTTGATTGGGGATTGGTCCTGCTTTGAGCAGGGGGTTGGACTAGATGACCTCCTGAGGTCCCTTCCAACCCTGATATTCTATGATTCTATGATTCTATGATCTTTTCATGTGCTATAATATATATATATATATATATATATATATATATATACAGTTTACTGTATTTTTCACTCCATGCATCTGATGAAGTAGGTTTTAGCCCACGAAAGCTTATGCCCAAATAACTTTGTTAGTCTCTAAGGTGCCACAAGGACTCCTCATTGTTTTTCCAGAGTCTCTGGTCACTCTGGCCACTGTGCTCAGGTGGTACAAAATGCCAGATTCTGTCTATAACTTACCAATGGACAATTCCCTTCTCAGAGGAGAATTCATGGCTGATGTAAAGCCAGAAGAACCAGCTCCTGAATCACCCAGTCACCAACCCCTGTCAGGCATAGTGGTTTTGAAACTCTGCTCTACTAGTCCTGTCTTTCAATGGTATTATGCCAGTGGTATCATTTAGAGCAGCCTGTTGGTTACTGGGCTGGACACTTCAGAATAAGGGAGCTGCAATCTGATTCTTGACTGCCCCACCCTTTACTTTGCACCAAGCAGAGCTCAGCCTCAGGGGAAAAGAGGTTTTGCAAGGTACATTTAGAGCATAACCACCTGCTCTGCTACACAGCAATACTCGTTTTCCAGTGTTTTATGGCCATTGCTCCATGTGTTCTGCTGCTGTGGAATTTACGCAGCTGCAGAACTGTAGTTCTGCAGTCTAAGCATAGGGAGAGATGGGAATCTTTGCCCTTCACACAAGCAGTCAGCAGTGCTGCTTGGAAGGAGTAGATTTTTCTCGTGATCGTCAGTAACCACTAATTTCACCACACACACAAACCGACTAAAAATATTTCTATTGATAATAGCTGAAATTTACAGATAGGCAAAGTAAGAAACATGCTGCTTGAGAACTTATTAGAGTTCGGTTTCAGGATACATACTTTGTACATTTTGACATGTGGCAGTGACGATTTGTGTTTCAGTGTTTATAAAACTTCAACTTTTGGAATCTCAGCATCTACTGTCATTACATAATTATTGTATGTCCCACCCCAACATTTTCTGGAACTGTGAACATTTAAATCCTTAAAAATAAAAAAAAGAGCTGAAAATCTGTAATTTCGCACAACTATGAAAATTTAAATGGATAAAAATGGAAAAATACTTAAAAATAAACAAATTTATTTCAAATTTATAAATTAAAATTATAAAATTATAAATCAAAATTATATAAAATAAAAATTAAATTCTGCCAATATTCTATCCATATTGCACAATCATATGCTGGGAGGTACATCCAGCTAATACACGGGGGCAAACACCATGTCTCAGAAGATGTGTGATTGCCCATCAAATGAATGCGGAGGGTCTCGTCCCAGACCAGCTGTCATTTACCCTTATAGCAGCAGCACAGTGGATTTCTCTCCTTCTCAGAGAAGCAGTAAAGTACATCCCCCAACGTAGGACCCAGAATGGTATGAGGAATTATGCCCTGTCCCTGAAATCGTAGGTACTAGTGGTGCCTGCTTAATCATTTCTGTGCTGTCACTGATGGTCGGAGTCAGTCCTAACATTACTGGCAAACCCTGAGGTCCCTATTCAGTTGGTATTCAGTTGTTACTCATAACTAACACTGACTTCAATAGGAATGTGCTTAAGTGAGAACAAAATGAAAAAAAACTGAGAACCAGATCATGCCCTTCTGATCCATGGCTGGAGGGTTTCCTTTCCATATGCCAATGAGCAAGGGACAGCTGTCTCCCTTTGACCTTTGACCCTGCATAGAGCTCTTCATGGATCTGTGGCTCTGTGCAAAGAGGAAGGTAGTGGACGGACTGATAGAGGAATGGGCAGGGCGTGTTGGGAGCAGCGATGATGCACCCCAACCTCTCATCTTTGCCCCCTTTCTCAGCGGAGACTCCCCTGAAAGTACAGTAATGGAAATGTAATGTGGTATTTTCCCATTGGCCCAACCTTGACATAAAGCTCCCTTCTTAAGCATCAGCTGTGGCCAGGTGTGACACAGATGCCCATTGGTGGTTCACTAGTCACTGTCAGCAACTCTTGATGGTCCTGACATACTCCCTGCACCTAGCACACTGTTGTCATAATCTGTATCTAAAAGGCGTCACATAAGGTATTCTATACAAATTGGCAATGTGTTGGTCCCAGCAGTCGTTCCGTGGTGTATGTACACAAGGTGTGAACAAAGAGATATAAATTATGGGCTGGAATTATGTTTGTAAATTGTGTTTGGCAAGACAGGCATAAACCTAGCCTGCCCTAGACAAATGACTGGGGATTTGCTTGTCTGACCAGCCTGGTTATCGGGCAGAGGCAATGAAGTTACATTTATGTGTAAGGTAAACAAATGCATCAACCTGACAAGTGTGGGAGAAGACAGCATGGCATCTACATCCCAGCAGGAGAGAGAACCTTTATCTGGGCTTACTTTTCAAATAACACATTTCAAAGGTTTACTGGACTACAGAATGAAGGGGAGAGAACCTAAGTTATCCTGCACCTGAGGAGACAAAAAAACCCAAATGCTTTGGACTCTGTGATTGGACTAAGGACTTTCCAGCCATCCTGAAAAAAAAAAGACTATGATGAGGAAACTTTGAACAAAAGACTCTAAGCTGAGTTTCAGCCTTAGTTAGAATATTTTCATTTTTGTTTGTAACCATTTCTATCCCTTTTACTTCTTCTTGGTATCACTTAACCTATGTTCTTATGTTAATAAACTTGTTAAACCAACTCAGTGCTGTGTTTGAAGGAAAGGGGGTGTTAGCCCCGATTAAGTTAATAAACAGCTATGTACTGTCTCTTTAAAGGAGCAATGAACTTGATAAGGTTTTGTGGGTGCTACAGGAAGAGGGACTGAGCACTGCAGAAAGATGTTTTGGGGGGAGAACTTGGTACTGGAAGGGTTGTTGAGGTCCCTCTGCAAGGAGTAACTGGGCAGTGGAAGCTTGCGTGAACCCTCCATGCTTGTGGGCTGGCTGTTGGTGTCAGGGGTGTGAGCCACAGAAGCATAGCATTCTAGGTACCCAGAGTTGCAGGGCAGGTGGTGAGTGAACCCATTACTGCCCTGGGTGAACCCCAAAGCACCAGGGAATTCTCTAAGGAATGGAGCTGGAATTGCTACAAAAGCAGAAGAGTGTGTGGACCAGACCCTTGCTTTCTTCTCGGGAAGCAAAATCATGCTGAAGCAATGGAAGAATGCAGAGGAAATTCAGAGGGGGAGTTAATCTCCTGTCCCTTTCATGGATGTTACTGGGGTGGTGGTGTACAAACTTGGCCTAACTAGAACCTCCAGATCTGGCTCTTTGTAGGGGAAAAAGATCACTCATGAAGGGACAATAGCTTCAACATGGAGATTCTGTCCCTTCTGGCAACTCATTTTATTTTAGAATTCCATTTGAATGAAAATACATCTCTATGGTGGAGAAATGCAAAAGAATCACCTGAAATTGCCAATTTATTTATGTTAGGTCATGCCTTTGGACACAATCCTGAGCAAGGGGTGGTGTGCAACCTGCACCATTCCTAAGAAACACCTGTGTCAGGCTCACTTCCTCTCCTGTGGTCTTGGGGAACGTGTAAGTTATTGCACCCACTGAAAGAGTGCAGCCTGCTTGCTTCCTTCCATTGTGTTTGCCTGGCTACTCTGGCCAGCAAGGAAAGTGGTGGAACCAAGACTCCACCCACTCTCTGTCTCCTCTCCTCCCCTTTGCTCACAGTGGGGAGTATATAAGGAGAAGAGTCTGTGTTCTGCACCAGCCTGAGACCCAAGATCTGGGTCAATCACCAGAACATGGAGAGTGGGAGAGAACCTTGATCCCTTGCTTAGCTGGGTAAGATAAGGGCACAGTCTAGCCCAGGGGTGGGGAAACTTTTTGGCCCGAGGGCCACATCGGGGTTGCGAAACTGTATGGAGGGCCAGGTAGGGAAGGCTGTGCCTCCCCAAACAGGCTGGCCCCTGCCCCTATCCTCCCCCTCCCACTTCCCACCCCCTTACTGCCCCCCCTCAGAACTCCCGACCCATCCAACCCCCCTGCTCCTTGTCCCCTGACCGCGGCCTCCCGGGACCTCTTGCCCCTAACTCGCTCCCCGGGACCCCACCCCCTATCCAACCCCCCCTTCTCCCTGTCCCCTGACTGCCACCCAGGACCTCCTGCCCCTTAACCAACCCCCCCCACCCCTTCCCGCCCCCTTCTCATGCCGCTCAGAGCGGCAGGTCTGGCTTATTAGAAAGCCTGGGAGGTGGGCGGGCACAAGCGGCACTGCCTGACCAGTTGCGTGACTGCATGGGAGGGGGGGACACCAGGGGAGGGGCCGGGGCTAGCCTCCCTGGCCAGGAGCTCAAGGGCCGGGCAGGATGGTCCACCCGCAGGCCGCAGTTTGCCCACCTCTGGGCTAGCCCTTATTCAGAGTAATCCATTCTCCCCCAAACTAATACATCACATCCCCAAAGGGTGGCAGATTATTACATACCGGAACGATGCACTGACTGATCGCCGCAGAAGATGGGAGTTTCCACAAAGGGAATGCTGACATGGCCTGAACTATAGTGGCATAAACAACATCACTATAATTACTGAGAATTACTTATAAAAAAGCATCTGTTTATTATAATGAATACGTTTTTGTTCTTTGCAAAGCCCTTAGCTGGCAGTTATAGAATGTTGATCACAAACCTAATTAAACTACTCATCTACCAAAAAACATATTTTTTGCCTAGCATTAAATGAAGCAGAGTAAAAGTGCACTATAAATTATCTGTCTTCATTAAAAGAATTGTATTTTTTTGTTATTGAGCAGTAAAAACCCTTGATTTCTCTTCAGGCAGCCAAAAAGGGGCTGTAGTCTCTTTAACCCTCTCATACCACCAGCGGGCAGCAGTTCCCAATATGTAGTACACATGCATTTTGTATTAGTGGCATGTGTTTCAAACCCACCATCGCAAAATTTGAAATGTTGACATCTTAAGTAGCATATAAACGCTTTTAAGAAGAGTGTGTTTCACCCGAAAGCATTCAAGTTACTGCAAATCATTTCTTTGGTTAAAAATAATTCTGCACAGCATGTAAGTCTCTGCTTTAGTGCTATGCTGGATTGGCACCTGAATCAGGAACAATTTCTTAATAAAGAAATACAGACCTAAGAAGGTTTACACAGGAGTCTTTCAGCATCTTGCAGGATTGGACCCTATATTAGCATCATATCAGCTAGAGATGAAAAAGTGCTACCAGATCATTGAATCAGCACCCTAAGGCAGCAAGTTCTATCTCTGCACATGAGCCACCATACAGGATATATCCGGTGTTAAAATGATACTACATTTAACTATAGCAAAATGCTCTCCACAAACTCACCATTTGCTTCATATCCTCCCCTGGAACCGAGTCAAATCTATGCCTGCCTATTTTTAAATGCCTTTTCCTTCATATCGAAAGAGAGTCAGATAAGGCTTTGCCATCAAATGTTTTAGTTGCCATTCTGGATGAATTGGCTATGAGTCTCATTGTCATTCCCCCACATTGTAGAAGGCATGAAATCAGCATCTTCACACATTGAAGCTATTCTACAATTTCACAAGTGAGTCAACTGGACCCTGTTTACCCACTGAGTTCCTGTAACGGTTTAGTCTCAGAGAAACAAAAAAATGTCAGTAAAACTGCACCATTTGACATATAGCTGCAAAATTTTCATGGCAAAGGCCACACATATTTGTTCTGGGACACCCATTGCACATTCTTGGTCACTAATAAACATTAAATGGTTAATAAATATATTTTAATGGCTTCCCCCATACTTGGGGCCTGAACTACAACAGATGTAGATAAGCATTAAGGTGCAGACCACATTTACATCATAAATGCTGTTCTAATGAGGATTTAATTTTAGTTTTAGATACCCTGGTAAATTCAAGTTCTGCACGCACTAGCAATTGTGGATTCCCTGCCTCTACTTATGCTTTAAAATTTTCAGATTTAAAGGCACAATATATATGTGCAAATTATCTATATTATAACTCTGACTGTTCACTTTACCTGTGAGATTTTATGCCCAGGAGAAACTAGATTTATTTGTTTGTAGTTGTTCCATGTGCTGATATTCTACTTATAACCACAGAACTTGATTTCAGTGGGCCTACTCATGTAAGTATGGCAGTGTATGTAAGGTTGGGAAAAAGCTAACGCACAGTTAAGCTAATTCAAATGGTTGTATGTACCGGGAATGGCAATTGACTTCTGCACGTGAAACTAGATGCTAGCAGAAATTTCACATCACGTTCTAGGGCGAGAATGGAAAGTTGGGGTGTTTTTGAAGAAGATCTTGAATAAAGGTCTCAACAGATCACTGGCAAATGTTTTTACCAGCATGAAACTGAGTGATTAGCTACTGGAGCATCCATCTTATCCGTTGATGTCTGAACCAACTTTAGATGGTAGATGCATTGCACATTTTGACTGCTAATTTTCATAGTCCTTATGAAGGAAGTTCGAGATACTTTATGCTAAGGAGAACCACTGGTTGCTGCTATCCTCACATGGCCTGATTCCATGTCTCTGGATAATATCTAGAAATGTAGTTATCAAACTATGCATCACCTCCTTAACCACAACTATTGGAAAGAACAGAGGGCCATAGATTCTGCTGGAGAGTATCTTATTCTCTGGATAGTCCAATTGAAGTCAGTGGGACTAACTCATGAAGTAAAGTACTAACCAGTATGAGTATGGGTATCCCTAGATATTTACTAGTTTTGTGCTTAACAAGAAACACTGAAGTTGGTTTAAATTGAAATGGAAGTCAGACTGTATTTGTTAAAATAATATATAGTTTAGTGATGATACACAGTGATAAAGACCCAAAGTTGTGAGGTGTAGGATTCATAAAAAGCAGTGAGCACTTCACAACACTGAGCCAATTTTCACTTTACAAAATATGTAGGTGCTTGTTTCCCTCTCCTTCTGGTGACCTATATAGGACATATTCTGGATTTGCTCACTGACCTTGGGCAATAGACTTGCCACTGCACATGGGGAAAAAACCTTGGTAGGATTCCAGCCTTGAATTACACTTTAATCCTAGTTATTAAAACAGTTTAAAGTAAATTAGTTCATGTTTTCTGAAAATTTTTAGCAACTATTTCAGACTCTTCCTTTCAGCACTAATAAAAGAAATATTTAGTATGTAGCATATGCTAGAAGATATGGTTGAAACAAAACAAAACAAAATAAATTAGCCATTAATATTTGATAACATAATTAAGCTATAGTCCCTGCAGTTGAGATCTGTAGTAGGAGATAATGGATGGCAATTTGAGTTATGCCTAAATTTATGGCACATAAAGTAGCTATGGTCTGTTATCTTTTGGAGAGCCTTCACTGAAGGGAGATCTATTTTCTATAAGAGCGAGGAACTAAAGTTTCATTTTTATAAGTACTGGATCTCTTCAATATTGAAAATTGGCTCTGATGTCTCTGGGATGTGAGGCTAAGAAACCCACTCTACCCCATAAAGCCTGGGCTCACAGGGAGATATCCATCTCCCAACCTCAGATCAGGGTGTGGGGCGACAGAGCAATCTGTCAAGGTTGTTATGACAGCCTGTGAGGCAGGGGCCTCTGAGATTACACAACAGTTTTTGACAGTCAAATATGTTGAACCTCCAGAAGATGATGGTCGCTCAGTCAGCACTGGCCCCCATGGGATTTATTTGCATTTTGAATGCTAGAACAATCTCTCCTTCAGGGTCAAATTGTGACATTTAAGCCACTGGCCCTAGTAGGGGGCAGTGGAGAGCTGCACCAAGCAGCTCATGGATATCACAGGAGGGATCATGCCTCAGAAAGAAACAATCCTTCCTTGGACAGCCTGGTGCATAGGGGGCTGTGAAAGCAGCACCATCTTCAGCCTTTCATTTTAATAGAGAAGGTCAAAACTCGGAATTTCCATTCCACCGGAAATTCCAACATTTGTTTTTGTTCTGCATCAGAATGTAAAAAATTGAAATTTCCTGGAAAATATATGTATTTTAAATACATTAATTTTGGGTCAATTGAAACATTCTCTTTTGATAAAATCAAAACCTTTGGTTCCAGTTATGACTTGTTGATTTTATATTATAATTTATAATAACATCAATTTCAAAACAAAAAAATCAAAATGTTTCATTTATTTTTTTTTCTAAACAAAATGTCATTGAAATTGATACATTCCAATGAACACTTGATTTTGATGAAACAGCTTTTTCTGATGGAAAAATATCCCATCAGGAAATTTTCTACCAGCTACACTTCTTAAAGCTGTTTCACAGTCCCAGCTCCATTCCATCCCTTTTGAAGCACCCCAAGACCCTGGGGGGGGGGGGGAAAGGGCCCTGCGACCCTGCAAGCACAGGAACCACAGCGGTAACAGGCTATTCTGTCTACCATGCCTGTTGTCTTCTAACTGGCCATAGATTCAAAATCACATGTACCTTAAAATGAGTGTTATTTTGGTCAAAGTGCAATAATCTGGAAAGCATAATATATGGGTGGTTTGGGGTGCTACAGGGGAGAGTGTAATGTTTATCACTTTCCCCCTCCTTGGGTCTCCCAGCACCACTTGTACAAGTGTCATTTATTTCTGTTCTCCATCACTTTGCATAATGCAGGTGGGTCTATGGGCTGAATGGTTTCTGATACCTAAGTGTTCCAATAAATAAATGCAGCAGATGTTTACAGGGCTGCTTCTCTTTTCTTTGAGGTAAAGTATACCCAACCTAGAGAGACTTTATTCTTGTCTTAGTGCATATGCCTTCTTCATCCCTATATCAGCATATCACAGAAACAAAAGCTGTGATTCATGAGGACAATCATTGTTGCCAATTGACATCAGCTGAGGATCTGGCCCACGAGATTTTATCTTTCTATGAACTGGGAAGAGCTGAAGAAGAGCTCTGTGTAAGCTCAAAAGCGTGTATCTTTCACCAACAGAAGTTGGTCCAACAAAAGAGATTGCCTCACCCACCGGGTCTCTGTATTGGGAAAATTATATTTTCAGTTGGATGTATGCAATAATACAATAGTAGTATCTTTAGCTCTCTGGATGGAAGAGGGAATGAATCAGGACCTCAGTATTTGTAATGGGATACATTAACTAGGTCTAAATTACTGATAAAGCTACTTAGTAAAATGAATTGGAATTATAGATCCTTAGTGTGAAGACAAAAACTCTCTGGAAAACAGTGTTTTCAAGCCCATAAAATAAAAGCTGATTCTGGTTTATTTTTGACATTGGTTCTGTATTTCCTAGTTAGGCAGACAAAAATAATCAGGGATATGTATTCAGAACCATCTCATGTTACTCATTTTAATAATATGAGATACAGTGGCATATCTTCCAATTATTAACTGCCTTATCTTTATCATTTAGTTTTCATGCTGAGCAATATTTTGCTGCATGATTGCTAAAGGCAAAATAGACCAATATTTTTAGCAGCATGTACCAACTTAACTGCAATATTCAGCAGCCAAAGGGTCATCCAGAGGAGATGCTTTCGTAAAAATATAAATTAACCAGAATTGGTTTATTATGATAATGTCCTTTCTAAGAAAAGAGCCACTCTGCTTTACATTATTTAGATGCATATTTTCTCCCAGCCCTCTGTGGAGAAAGAAGTGGTTCGGGACTATTTAGAAAAGCTGGACAAGCACAAGTCTATGGGGCCGGATGCGCTGCACCCGAGAGCACTAAAGGAGTTGGCGGATGTGATTACAGAGCCATTGCCCATTACCTTTGAAAACTCATGGAGATCGGGGGAGGTCCCGGACGACTGGAAAAAGGCTATTGTAGTGCCCATCTTTAAAAAAGGGAAGAAGGAGGATCCTGGGAACTACAGGCCAGTCAGCCTCACCTCAGACCCTGGAAAAATCATGGAGCAGGTCCTCAAGGAATCAATTCTGAGGCACTTAGAGGAGAGGAAAGTGATCAGGAACAGTCAGCATGGATTCACCAAGGGCAAGTCATGCCTGATGAATCTAATTGCCTTCTATGACAAGATAACTGGCTCTGTGGATGAGGGGAAAGCAGTGGACGTGTTGTTCCTTGACTTTAGCAAAGCTTTTGACACGGTCTCCCACAGTATTCTTGCCAGCAAGTTAAAGAAGTATGGGCTGGATGAATGGACTATAAGGTGGATAGAAAGCTGGCTAGATTGTCGGGCTCAGCGGGTAGTGATCAATGGCTCCATGGATCAATGGCAGCCGGTATCAAGTGGAGCGCCCCAAGGGTCGGTCCTGGGGCCGGTTTTGTTCAATATCTTCATTAATGATCTGGAGGATGGTGTGGATTGCACCCTCAGCAAGTTTGCAGATGACACTAAACTGGTAGGAGAGGTAGATACGCTTGAGGGTAGGGATAGGATACAGAGGGCCCTAGACAAATTAGAGGATTGGGCCAAAAGAAAACTGATGAAGTTCAACAAGGACAAGTGCAGAGTCCTGCACTTAGGATGGAAGAATCCCATGCATCGCTACAGACTAGGGAACGAATGGCTAGGCAGCATTTCTGTAGAAAAGGACCTAGGGGTTACAGTGGACGAGAAGCTAGATATGAGTCAACAGTGTGCCCTTATTGCCAAGAAGGCCAATGGCATTTTGGGCTGTATAAGTAGGGGCATTGCCAGCAGATCAAAGGTCGTGATTGTTCCCCTCTATTTGAGATTGGTGAGGCCTCATCTGGAGTACTGTGTCCAGTTTTGGGCCCCACACTACAAGAAGGATGTGGAAAAATTGGAAAACATCCAGTGGAGGGCAACAAAAATGATTACGGGACTGCAATACATGACTTATGAGGAGAGGCTGAGGGAACTGGGATGGTTTAGTCTGCGGAAGAGAAGAATGAGGGGGGATTTGATAGCTTTTTCAACTACCTGAAAGGGGGTTCCAAAGAGGATGGATCTAGACTGTTCTCAGTGGTAGCAGATGACAGAATGAGGAGTAATGGTCTCAAGTTGCAGTGGGGGAGGTTTAGGTTAGATATTAGGAAAAACTTTTTCACTGGGAGGGTGGTGAAACACTGGAATGCGTTACCTAGGGAGGTGATGGAATCTCCTTCCTTTGAAGTTTTTACGGTCAGGCTTGACAAAGCCCTGGCTGGGATGATTTAGTTGGTGATTCGTCCTGCTTTGAGCAGGGGGTTGGACTAGATGACCTCCTGAGGTCCCTTCCAACCCTGATATTCTATGATTCTATGATTCTATGATTGGCAGAGACAGATATTGTTTGCATTACATAGGGAGCAACTGTGTTAAAAGTATTTCAGATGCACCATTATGAGTTCAACCCATTCTTTGGCTCCAAGAGGCTTGTTGGAGTAACACTGAGCCAAAACCTGAAGTTCTCAGTCAGGCAAGTAAAGAGGGATGGAGGAGAATGAGGTAAGATATAGAGGTTCAGGCACAGAATGAAAAAACATGAAAGATATGGTATCCCCAGTGTACAATAGGTGAAGAGGCAGACAGTCTAATACTACAGAGGGATGGTAGGTGTAAATTAACACAGCTTCACTGAAGACAATGGAGCTACACCCATTTGCACCAAGTGATGATCTGGCCTAAAGAGCGTGAGAATCAAAATCTCCTCTTTACTCCATGGATATCAGGGCATAGTTGTGACATCGCCAACAGTGGCAGAGCTAATAAGAGTGCAGAGGGGACGATTCCCCCCGTCCACCAGCGGCCTTTGGGTGTATGTGTGGTGCCTCTTCAAGTGCATTATGCAATTGACAAATGACATAAATTTCCCCAGGAGACTGGAGAGTGAATCCACCCCACATTCACCTGCCAGAGGTGGCTCCTGTCCTGCAAATCTGGCCTAGCTACCCCTTTTTCATGACAGCCAGACAGCTGGGCCAAACTTGAACAGCACTGTGATCCTGTGCCACCCACCCACATCCTCCAAAAGTGTTGCCATCTTTTTTTTTTTTGTGGGGGAAGAGGGAGGAATACTTGACGGCCTGATTATACCTCAGAAAGGAGCATTAAAAGGTATGAACAAACTGATTTTAATTTTTGCTTTGCAGTTCACCTTAGAAGTACAAAGTAATCTCTTTTATTCCATCAGCCACTGTCTAGCCCACTCCTGCATTTACAGGTTTCTGAAGATCTATGGCACTTAAAGCACCATCCTCACTTCCAATTTTAGTGTCATCCGACAATTTTCCCCCCATACAAACATGCCTTGCTCCAAGTCATTTGTAAACAAGCTGCAGAGCTTGGGCCTCTACAGCACTGAATGTGGATAAATATAACACATGACTGAATCTGAAAGGATGAACCAGGTGACTATGGGCCTCAGTTGTGATGTTGGGCTCTGCCCTGAAGGAGGCATAAGCTCCTCCCTAGAGTAGTCCTGAGAGGGATCAGGACTCAGAGACACACCCCACTGAGGCACGTTTCCTTCCCTGTTTCTCTCCCTTGCTCCAGAAGAACAGAATTGTTTGTTTGTGTGCACGTCTCTGTAGGAAATGGAAGGGATAATAATTTACTGCTGGTCTATAACATCAGCAAATTATATCACCTTCCACATCGGTTTACCTGTGCTGGCCAGTGAATGGTAGAGAATGTGGACCCAAAGTATCCCCTATTTCCTGACTCACCCTCAGGGCCAAATTTCCCATTAGGCACGATAGGCACATGCCTAGGAGCATCGGCATTCTAGGGTTGCCTACAAATTCAAATTTTGCTGCTCCTGGGTCCTGGCAGGAGGCAGGGTCAGCTAAGGGGGAGATGGCCACATGACGCCCTGGTGGACAGCTCCTTGCTCAGCCCGGCAGACAGAGTCACCTCCCAGCAGGGCCGGTGAGTGCGGCGGGGTGGGGGGGGAAGGGCATGGCTTGGGAGAATGGGTCTCTGGGAGGGCTTGTGGGGGGGCTCTTGTGGGGATGGGGGTGCTGGGCAGTGGGGTGCTTGTGGGGAGTGGGGGAGGTCTATGTGTGTTGGGGCACTGGGCAGTGGGGAGTCTGTGGGTGGAAGGGCACTGGGCGGTGGGGTGCCTAAAAGTTAAAAGTGGTGGGGAACCCCCCAATGGTTAGGAGGTCCGAGCTGCCGCAGGCAGTGGGGGCACCCCGCAACCCCCAGCCACTGTGGATGGCGGGCCTGGGGAGGGCTATGAGTCCCTGTTCTTAGGGGCACCCAAGGTATAAATCTGGCCCTGCTCACCCTTTCCCACTGATCTCAGGGTTAGAGCACCTCCCTACTCCTCCTTAATCCAGGCAGCCTACACCCCCTCAATCTATTGTTGTAAAGGGAAATCATGCCTCACCAATCTATTAGAATTCTTTGAGTGTGTCAACAGGCGTGTGGATAAGTGTGATCCATTGGGTATAGTGTACGTGGATTAGCAGAAAGCCTTTGACAAGCTCCCTCACCAAAGGCTCCTAAAAGCAAACTAAACAGTCATGGGATAACAGGGAAGGTCCTCTCATGGATGAGTAACTGGTTAAAAGACAGGAAACAAACGGTAGGAATAAGTGGTCAGTTTTCACAATGGAGAGGGTAAATAGCAGGGGCCTGAGGATCTGTAGCGGAAACTATGCTGTTCAACATACTCATAAATGATCTGGAAAAGGGAGATAACTGTGAAGTAGCAAAGTTTGTGGATGATACAAAATTATTCAAGATAGTTAAGTCCCAAGGTGACTGCAAAGAGTTACAGGAGGATCTCACTAAAATGGGTGACTGGGCAACAAAATAGATATGAAATTCAACATTGGTAAATGCAAAGTAATGCACATTGGAAATTATAATCCCAACTACACATATATAATCATGGGGTCTAAATTAGCTGTCAACACTCAAGAATGAGATCTTGGAGTCACCATGGATAGTTCTCTGAAAACTGCAGCTCAATGAGCAGTAGTGGTCAAAAAAGCTAACAGAGTGTTAGGAATTATTAGGAAAGGTTAAGAAAATAAGATAGAAAATATCATGATGCCACTATATAAATCCTTGAATACTGTGTCAAGGTCTCCCCGCCCTCCTCCCCCATCTCAAAAAGGGTATAATAGAACTGGAAAAAGTTCAGAGAAGGGCAACAAAGATGATCACGGGTATGAAACGGCTTCCATATGAGAAGAGACTAAAAGGATTGGGGCTGTTCATCTTACAAAAGAAACGATTAAGGGGAATATGATAGCGGTCTATAAATCATGAATGGTGTGGAAAAATAAACGGAGAAGTGTTATTTATCCTTTCCCACAATACAACCACCAGGGGTCCCCCAATGAAATTAATAGAGAGCAGGTTTAATATAAACAAGAGGAAATACTTTTTCACGCAATGCACAATTAACCTGTGGAACTCATTGCCATGGGATCTTGTGATGGCCAGAAGTATAACAGGGATCAAAAAAAGAACTAGATAAGTTCATGGGGACAGGTCTGTCAATGGCTAGTAGTCAAGATGGTCAGGGATGTAACCCCATGCTTGGGGCCACCCTAAATCTCAGATTTCCAGAAGCAGGGGGCGGGCGGGTGAAAGAGGAGTGGATTAGTGCATTGTTCTGTGCACTTCCCCTAAAGCTCTGATACTGGTCAGAGACAGGATGCTGGGCTAGATGGACCATTAGTCTGACCCAGCATGGCAGTTTGTATGTTCTTATTTTACAGACCCATAGTCCAACACTCACTTTGTGGGTGAATTCCTGGGCATCAATGGGTATTTTGCCATTGACTTCAGTGGGGTCAGGAACTTCACCCTATGAGTTTACAGCCTGAACTATGCAAAACTTTAGAGGCAGGAGTCAAAATCTAATGCAAAAAACTTCAGTTGAGAAAATCTCAAAACTGGAGGACATTGAACAGTTTATCTAGGGCTGAAAGTAAATAAACTGATAACAGCTGCTACTTCATTTTACTTTTACATCCCAGCATAGAAAATCTTATTAGCCCAAAGAAATAAGGATCTGTAGTAAGTTTTAAAGAAACTGCTTACATGGTCACACACTGAATTAGAGGCATGATCAGAGATCACACACAGAGTCCCTAATTTATGGAAATGAAGCTTGTTAAAATTCTGCTGCCACCCACACACAAAAGTGGGTCTAATGAGATTTAATTCTCCCTTCTCTATTTTTGGAAAAAAATATTATAAAATGAAATCATCATCTATAAATCAATGTTTGCAAATTTCAAGTGTTGATCTAGTGGTGGCTTCTCATTGAGTCCAGTTGATCTCTATAGCTTGGCTTTGCTACAGATTTGCTGTGTAACCTTGAGCCAATCACTTAACTCTTATGCTTCAGTACACCAATCTGCAGTATATATCAAGCTTTTTGAGATCATTGGAAGAAAGTGCTATAAAGGTACAAACTATTGCTAATTATTATTCTACTTTAATGTTATTTTTTTCTGGATTACTTATATACAAAGAGATACCTTTGCACATACATTATACATTTTTAAACAAAGGCTTTTCAAACATGATGGAAATATGGTATACAGTACGAAATGGAATACATTTAAAATACATTCACTGCAGACACTTCACTCAGTCATTTTGCTATACCTAAAAATCAATTTGCTGGGGTTCTTTTAGCCAGGCTCTGGCTTCCACAGCAAGAAGATAAGATATAATTTCTATTGAATCCCAACTTCGTGTGAACTGACAAATTGCCCTTACTCTTCCAATAGTTCTTTCTCCTTCCTCTCCTAATAGAACAGACAGTAGGGAAGTCATTCTGTAATGTGCTCCTTGGTGGGTTTCAGATTTTAGACTCTGAGTCTAGACCCAAAGAGAAAAGCATATATTTTAATGACCCTCTGCATCAATAATTTGGTTTAATGTACCATGAAATTGGGCCTTTTTTTGATGTAAGAGCATCCCGGCAAGGATCTTTGAAATGTTGGCACTCCTTGTTGCATCAGCAGGAGCTGAGTCAATATGGGTGGTACAATTTACAAAACTCAATGTTCCTTCATATAATTCTTTGTGAAAAATCCTTACTTTTCATCTTAGATTGGGTCATCATGGAACATTACATGATATACTGCTGCATACCATATCCTGGTGCAAAGGCAATCTGTTTTCGTGTTCAACAGAGCTACAACAGCCCACTGAAGTTCAGTGAGAAAATATTAAATATTAACCTCATTGGGTTGTAAGAGCTCAGTGCAGTATGAATAGAGGTACTCCTTGAAATATCAGCAGCACTGTGTGACTCAAATGGCTTCTCAGATTTTGCTGGGAGATGGAACCAGCTGAGGGATATTGATTAACGTGGTGTCTTGCCAAACTGTTGAAATGTTACATAATTCTTGTGAAAAATAGACTTGAAAAATAATTAGGTAACCCTCCTATTTTAAGGTTCATCCTTGCATGGTTTCAAACATTTCAAGGCTGGGAAACACTTTGGCGAATCATTATTAAGGTATACTTAATCCTGCCTCAGCATGGGGGGGATGGACTTCCAGCCTTCCATTTCTATGATTCTCCACATGCTTTTAGGATCAGTAAACTTTTCTAAGCAACAGTCTTGGAAAAATAATCAGAAAGAAATAATTCTGTCCCTGACTTCCACCCTCCCCAATAACCTTTAGCACCACTACCTTGTTGCACCTAATAGGACCAGCATTAAAAATGTTTGAATGCACTGATGGAATGCACCAGGAAGAGGATGGGTATCTACTTGCACTTGGGAGGATACATATTTGCTATAGATTTTCCTAGCACAGCATCCTGGTCCAGCCACTATGCCCATTAAATAGGACCTCTATGAATTATCTCAACACAGGGTCATACACAGTTTTGTGAGACTATGGCCTGACTCATACTGAAGCAAGTTTTAACAGTAAAATTTAATTATAGGCAAAACGGATTTGTTAGTGGGATTATTCTCTGAGAACAGTTATTTGCCTCCTGGTTATCTTGCCTCCTGGTCTTCAAGTTATAAACCAAACATCCATCGCAGACAGCAGGGCTGGTTGAAAAAATTTCTAATGAAACATTTTCCCATAGAAAAATGAGGTTTTATTTAAATTGAAATTTTCTGTAGGAAACTATTGATTTTGGAGACATTTTCCATTGGCAAAATTGAAAGAAAATATTATATTTCAAGTCAACACAAAATGAAACGTTCTGTTTTGTGTCAACAAGTGTCTAAGTCCATCTGGGATGCCTCAGTGCCTAATGGGAGTTGTAGGCTTGGCTCTCTCATATCTCCATTCTTCCCTATGGGCCTTGCTCCTGAGCCACGCCACATCTCTCATAATGCATCATGGTCTCTTGTCCCGACAAAACCAAATGTTAAAAAAAAACAACCAACAATAACAACAACCAAAGCCATAGGATGGAAATTCATTTTTCAATGAGCTGTAATCAATAGAATTTCTATAGGCTCATTGCAAAATTAGTTGTACATTTCAAAATTATTAATTTTCCAGTGTTGGATGTACACTGCATAGGACAAACACGGTGGTTCATTTCTACATCCCTACTGGTAATTAAACTCAGCCATCATTGCAAACTTGCCTAGAGTTTTGATAAAAGGGCACATAGCTAGGACCAAGTAGGTCTTCAACTTAGTGGAAATAGGCATGCTGGAGGGGTAGAAGATATTGATGGATTAGTAACCATAGAGGGGAGAAATATCAAGGGGCTTACAGGAACAAATATTGACTGTCTGCAAGGGAAAGAGCAACAAAGGATTGTCTCTTGGAAAAAAGTAATTCCCTTGATTGCACATACTTCCCATTACCCTCAACCTGTGGCTTCAAACAAACCTCTTGCAGCCAGTCTCTCTCTCATATAGAGATATGGACAGACATTTTGTTTTCCCAAAGCTTCATGCACTCAGTGATAAACTGAGCAGCAAGAGCCTTTAATTCCTATGTTCCCTGGTGCTAAATTCTGAGGCAAAACTGGAAATTCTGCATCATGATGTAGTAACTGTCATAAATATAAAGGGAAGGGTAAACCCCTTTAAAATCCCTCCTGGCCAGAGGAAATCTCCTCTCACCTGTAAAGGGTTAAGAAGCTAAATGTAACCTCGCTGGCACCTGACCAAAATGACCAATGAGGAGACAAGATACTTTCAAAAGCTGGGAGGAGGGAGAGAAACAAAGGGTCTGTGTGTCTGTCTATATTCGTCTTTGCCGGGGATAGACCAGGAATGGAGTCTTAGAACTTTTAGTAAGTAATCTAGCTAGGTACGTGTTAGATTATGATTTCTTTAAATGGCTGAGAAAAGAATTGTGCTGAATAGAATAACTATTTCTGTCTGTGTATCTTTTTTGTAACTTAAGGTTTTGCCTAGAGGGGTTCTCTATGTTTTGAATCTAATTACCCTGTAAGGTATCTACCATCCTGATTTTACAGGGGGGATTTCTTTATTCCTATTTACTTCTATTTTTATTAAAAGTCTTCTTGTAAGAAAACTGAATGCTTTTTCATTGTTCTCAGATCCAAGGGTTTGGGTCTGTGGCCACCTATGCAAATTGGTGAGGCTTTTTATCCAACATTTCCCAGGAAAGGGGGGGTGCAAGTGTTGGGAGGATTGTTTATTGTTCTTAGGATCCAAGGGTCTGGGTCTGTAATCACCTAGGCAAATTGGTGAGGCTTTTTACCAAACCTTGTCCAGAAAGGGGGGGTGCAAGGTTTTGGGAAGTATTTTGGGGGGAAAGACGTGTCCAAACAGCTCTTACCCAGTAACCAGTATTTGTTTGGTGGTGGTATCGGCCAATCCAAGGACAAAGGGTGGAATATTTTGTACCTTGGGGAAGTTTTGACCTAAGCTGGTAAAGATGAGCTTAGGAGGTTTTTCATGCAGGTCCCCACATCTGTACCCTAGAGTTCAAAGTGGGGGAGGAACCTTGACAGTAACTGTAAAGCCAAGGGGTTATTTATTTTGTATGGCACTAACTAATGAATGATATAATCAGTACATCACATCCCCCAAGACAAAGCCGTTTTGGTGTGGGGCTGTGAGTGGCAACCTCTTACTCTGAGATTTCTATGTACTCTCCCCCCAGTGAAGCTTTGTTCCTGGTTTCTCTTGTTGCTGACACATGTTTCTGGCTTGTAGGTCTTGTTATTCACCACAGGTTCTGCTAATGTAGCTCTCTTGTTTCCATGAGGAAAATCCTAGATACTACACCTGTCATGTTTCTGAGTGGTGCTCCATGGGTCATGGTCTACATGAGAGGAATGTTGGTCCAGTGGTTAGCATGTAACTTGAAAGACCGGGGTTCAATTATCTGCTCTGTCACAGACTTCTTGCATGACTTTGGGCAAGTCACTTAGCCTCTCTGTGTCTCAGTTCCCTGTCTGTAAATTGGGGCTGATAACATGTTCCCCAACTCACAGGAGTGTTATAAAAATAAATATATTCAAGATGGTGAGGTGCTCAGAGCAGATACTATGGTGATTGAGGGGCCTATAAGTACAGTGAATTAATACATACACATTGATGCTCCCAGGCTGGTGTTTACAAAGGCCTTCAGAATGATAGTCCCCATCTCCCAAACCAACAACAACCCTACAATTAAAAATTTAGGCAGACAGGCTGATCATGGGATAGACAATCCCAGAGATAAATTACTTTAAAATAGTAAATATGTGTTCTCAGCACCTGTTTAAATAAGGAATATGATCAATATTACATCTATTACCAGTAAGAAAGCTTCTTTGACTGATCAATATAATCTGTTCTTTTCTTGTGTTATGTTTAATACTTTATTCCATATTCACAACGAAGTGGATACACCCAAAAACAGAATAACATTGATAATAGATAAACCTAACATCAAGAACATATAAACCACAGAATCCAAAGTCCTCCATGGAACTCTCACATACCCACAGTCACATCCCAGAATGCTAGGTTTTCATTTGGAACTTCCAATTAGCCAAAAGTTGTATAAAGACTCTTGTAAAACTTCAGTGCCGTGAACACACATCTGGAGAAATATAAATAATAAATAATAATACTGCATCCAAAGAGCTCCCTCTTGGATACACATCTACTGTCTGCAACCACTTGTGCAAAAGCCATTCCATTTCAGGATTACAACACTCATATTTATAATTTTTTGAAAATAAAATATATCTTAACCCTGAGATTTTCAAAGTCACCTAGGAAACTCTGGTGCCCTGTTCTCACTAAATTTTAAATTAATGGAAAGTGAGTATCCAAAACCCATAGGCTGTCTTGAAAATCACAGCTTTAGTTTTTATCGATTTTCAAACAATTATGTTAAGTGATAATCATGGAGTCATTCAGAGGTTCATCCATCTGTCTATTTGGTAATATATAATATCCTCGTTCATATATTGGCCCATTTTTGACTATGACACACTACTTTTTATATTTGTGAATCTGGAGATTAGAACTTTCTGGAAGATGAATTAATACCAATATGGTGTACAATATATATTTATATAACTGTAATATTTTCACTGCACCTTTAAGAGAAAAGTTGGGTTCCCTAGACTATTTGCAGGTGTACTTCCCAGGAATGTGGTCAAGATTGCTGCTAGTACCGTCTGGGAGAGAGCACATACTGTGCTCTTTCTGAGATTTTACATTCGTTCTTTCTTTGTTCCCATTAATCTAAAATAAAAGTCATCTGATCTTAAAGCTCATTCTTATTCTTTGTCTATGGGAAAATACAACAAATATAGGGCACTTTATGGATAATATACCAATCTTGATTTTTTCAACTTTGAAAGTGCTACTTGCATCTCAAGAGCAGTAGTATGTATTACGGTCCTAAGTCTAGTACCTGAAAAGTCCCTTGAAGTGATGGGGAATTTAAGAAACTTGGATAAGCATGTGTATGCACAATATGTCCAAACCACTTAGTGGACTTGTGAGACCAGCATTATTGCAAGATTACTGGTCCTTATTGATTCTGACTGTGTGTGTAATTCTCTCCTGGGCAGAGGCTAAGAACATGGTATCTTAAATCCCCCTCGTGTCCTTAAGATGTCCTGAGGTGAATTTTACCCTATAAGCACATCTTTTTGATTTCTCTTCCAGACCAGAACTTGATAGTTCAGAGATATGTGAGATTTTAAAAAAATAATAAAAAGGAACCAAACTTTTCCGAACCTTACAAAAAGATTGATCTACTCTATGTTGTGAGCAACAGCTCAAGGTGTTGGGAAGGGAGAAAGTCTTAGTTCATTCAAACTGGTTCAATGATTGCTAAAAAAGCTTCACATTTCAGGCAGTATTGTGTATGCTCGGGCACTACCAAATTCACCATCCATTTTGGTCAATTTCACAGTCATAGGATTTTAAAAATAATAAATTTCAAGATTTAAGACATTTACATCTGAAATGTCACAGTGTTGTAACTGTAGGGGTCCTGACCCAAAAGCAGATTGTGTGTGTGTGTGGGGGGGTTGCAAGGTTATTGCAGGGGGGGTTGCAGTACTGCTACCCTTATTTCTGTGCTGGCAGTGGCGCTGCCTTCAAAACTGGGCAGCTGGAGAGCGGCGGCTGCTGGCCGGGAGCCCAGCTCTGAAGGCAGTGCTCTCCAGCAGCAGTGCAAAATTAAGTATGGCATGGTATGGATTTGCCACCCTTACTTCTGTGCTGCTGCCTGC
This sequence comes from Natator depressus, assembly GCF_965152275.1. Lineage (NCBI taxonomy): Eukaryota > Metazoa > Chordata > Testudines > Cheloniidae > Natator > Natator depressus. The sequence goes on along the minus strand of NC_134235.1, from coordinate 240,247,599 downwards.
AGAGCTGGGCCCTCAGACAGCAGCCGCCAGTCTCTGGCTGCCCAGCTCTGAAGGCAGCAGTGCAGTAGTAAGAGTGGCATGGGATGGTATTGCCACCCTTACTTCTGTCCTGCTGCTGGAGAGGCGCTGCCTTCAGAGCTGGCACCTGGCCAGCAGCCACTGCTCTCTGGCCATCCAGCTCTGAAAGCAGTCAGAAGTAAGGGTGACAAATACCACACCCCCACCCCAATAATCTTTTGACCCCCTTTTGGATTGGGACCCCCAGTTTGAAAAACACTGGTCTCCCCTGTGAAATCTGTATAGTATAGGGTAAAAGTACACAAAAGACCATATGTCATGGTCTGTGACATGTTTTTCACAGCTGTGAATTTGGTAGGGCCCAATGTATGCTGAATGAAGAATTTTGTCCACTACGTTTAAAAAACCATCGGACCCTTTTCCATTTAATTATAAACATCCAAATAAACATCATTTGAAAAGAGCTAAACAGAATTATTATTTCTTTCTTATTTATTTAGAAGAGTTGGGTGGGATGGTGGCAGTCTGAGTTACAGCTTTACTTACACTTGACAAACGGTGTCATGTACTAACATATATTTGCTCTTTCAAGTCCAATGTGCTATTTTATCTTCATTATATATTCAAAGAATCACCTTTACTGGAGTTTGCTAAGATTATGGCATATGCCCCCCACCTCAGTGATTTGAGTGTGTAATAAAGAGCAGTGATACACACTGCTTTGAAAAGAAAATCACGGAAACGTCTTTCTTGGAATGGAAATGTCTGTCCTATACAGTCAATTTCATTATGGTGTTAGAAACACTTTTGCCCCAAGTGCTTCTTCCAGTCCTGGTTCTTAATTGTTGTTATTTGGCAGCGTGAAATATTGATGACATTGGTCAAAAAGATTGACAGCTGCATGAATTGTTATTAACCAGCCTGTTGGTTGTAGCTTAAAGTTCAATAAATACCAAGATGCAGCATAAGCCCTCAGGGAGTCTCTCTCTTTCCTGAACAAGAGGAAATTAACTATTTGATGTCTTTATTTAAAAGCTGTCTGACATTTCTGCACTACTTCTCCCCCCAATTAAGTCTTGGAGGCACTAAAACTGAAGGCGTGAGCTACCTATACAACAGCCATCCACATACACTCTTACTTCTCCATCCACGTACACTCTCATAACTGAGGAACATGACCCCCTTCCTGGCTTATGAAAAGGTGTAGACCAGATGCTACCTGAAACATGACTATCTGGGCTATTGTTCTTATCAGCATTCATTGCCATACCAAACTGAGGATGGGGGTGCCTGGGAGGAGAACAGCAAATCCCTCAGAAACTCAAAGAATCCAAGAGCAGGGAGTAGAAAAATTTCCTAACTGAATTACAGAGAAACTGAATTAAGGAAAGGCGAATGAGTGCAATAATGATATAGCCTGGAGATTCAGATGGTTGCTAGTACTGTAGGGTGCTGCCAACCCTATATATTTACACAGCTGTATAGTAAGTTATTGAAGACCTCATTTAATCAAGGCCCAAGTTTGTATATAGTCACTAGCAAATGTCAAAATCCTTTACAACACATGCTTAATTTCCTTTTTAAAATGGTGCTGTGTTATAAACCTGCTATCCAAATCTTAAATCCTGGTTAGACCTGAGAAAACTAAATTAAAAGGAAATAAATACGTTAATGGAGGATAGTTCCAACAATGGCTATTAGCCAGGGTGGGCAGGGATGGTGTCTCTAGTCTCTGTTTGCCAGAAGCTGGGAATGGGTGACAGGGAATGGATCACTTGATGATTACCTGTTCTGTTCATTCCCTCTGGGATACCTGGCATTGGCCACTGTTGGAAGACAGGACACTGGGCTAGATGGACCTTTGTTCTGACCCAGTATGGCCATTCTTATGTTTTTATTCATAGCAAATGTTTTATTCAATGAATTTTGACCATTTTTCCTATTTGCAAGCCATCTTTGATTTTATCTGGTTTGTTTCTGATTTAGAGTTGTTCCATAAATATTTCACATGGACGTATTTCACCATATTGGTTGCTCACAAACTGTTTGCTGCATGTGTTTGTTATGCATTATTCTTGATTACTAGCCTGTGATTAGTCACCTTCACTATGCAGTATTTCTGTTCCCTGACTGAACTACTGTAATTGTAAAGAGGAGGAGAGCATGACTGACAATTTTCAAATCAAGTTTTGATGTTTTTCTAAAACATATGCTTCGGGAATTATTTTGGGGAACTTTTATGGCCAGTGTTATACAAGAGGTCAGACTAGATAATCACAGTGGGTCCTTCTGGCCTTGGAATCTCTGGAATCTATCTATGGAATCACTGAGCCTTTGATTCCATCAAGGTGAGGTCTTGAGGGGGGAAGTTCTTGTGGCATCAGGACATCCTAGGTTGGCAAAATTAAATAATTCTTAAGACATTTTAAAACATCCTCTTTTCAAGGCCACTTGAGTCAGGCATTGCCTCAGACATCAATTTGAATTTATATGCATACAAGTGGTATAGCAGGATCCCTGTTAGCCTCTGGATCAGAGTCTAGGTACATTTCAGGAAGATCATTTTTCTGTTGTATTAATTCAACATTATTACTGTTTGTCACTGTTTTTGATAGTAGTCATCCCAATCATGATGAGGGATCAGTCAAAAAGACATGTTTCATTCCTAAGAAGATGCCAGAAGACAATCCTACCATGGACATGATCAGGAAAGCTGCATCATAGCCACCTGATTCTTCTTCTGCAAGTTGAAGACTCTGGTGAAATGCTGCATGAAAGTACTTTCAGAGTAATACTGGAAAAAACAGGAATCCAGGGACCAATAGCAGTTCCTTTTGAGCAGAGGAGGTATGGCAAATGACCTGGGCCAATCACAGGAGTGAGACACAAAGGAGAACAATGCATCTGGAAGACAGGACTGTTCAAATGTAGATGAGCTGTGATTCAGTTTATATTCCTCTGAAGGGAAAGAACAAGATGAAGAGGATGAATACAAAAGATATCAAGTGGTAATTTTGGGGGTGGGTGGGTGGATTGAGCCCCTCTGTGCCTTTTGTTTCATGGGAAAAAAATCCACTGTTTTTAATGTTCCACTATAACGTGCTCAGTGCTTGATCATGAGTCAGTATCCCGGCTCCCACTGATACCTCTCCCCTTTGTGAAATTCACCCCCAGGCAAAGGGCTAAGATGAGGCTTGCACACCTCTTAATCCCTCAAAATAGATCTTAGACACGTCTTGAATACTGTACAGGTCTTGTGCTTGCTAACAAATGCTTTACCTGTTCAAGTGACAGGAATTCTACTACTCCTCTTAGTAGGCGATTCAACAGTCTAGTAGATCTCACCATTAGGAAATGTTTCCTTAGTTAGGGCTTGGGTTTGCTTAATTTCTTAGTTACATCTCTCATAGTAATAAAATAAAATAAAATAAATAATAATAATAATAATAATAATATATGTTTATAGCCCTTTAGTGTCTTGCTGGAACATGTGAATAACAATTCCTCTTCCTCTTCCATGTTTATAGTCTTCAAAATTATATAGACTTTTTTTTTTCTCAGAAATCAGTCACACTCAGGGCTTGTTTACACTGCCCTATGGTTAGAACTAAGGGGGTATGAATAGCAGTGCACACCAAAATGCTTTGCTGTCATTCCCCTGTGTGATTCCAGGGGCACGGATTAAAAGGTTCCTAGTTTGTGTTAATTAAAAGGTTCCTAGTTTTCCTAGTCCTGTTTGAAGAGGACTAATTTCACATGAACTAGGAATGTTTTAGTTCATGCCTACAGCGTTCACATGGGGGAGTTACAAAACAGAACTTGGACACGCACTGGTATCCATACCCTCGTAATCCAGTCTGCAGCACAATTTAGACATAGACCCTGCCATTCGGAATTCTCTCATGTACACTACATGTTATAGAGCTACATGAGAGTGGTTTTCCTAATTGTACATTATGTTATACATTCAAGGACACTAAAAAGATTAATACTGTTTTTTGCAAGCTACAAAATGTAATAACTTTATGTGCAGCTTCCAGTATGTTTTCATTAGTTTGAGTATCCTTTTGGTTAAATGAGAAAATGTAATCACATGCTGAAAAGAATTGATAAGTAACTTGTTTAAACAATGGTCACAATCTTGCTGTCTTTCTTCTCAGCATCTGTAGTAATTGAACTCACTGCATTTCAATGCTGACATTTAATCAATGCATGTAAATCACCTTGGAGGCCTATTATTCTTGTATTCATTAATCCAGTCAAGCAAAATACAAGCATGTAGGAGAATTCTATACAAAGGTATTGAAGCTGAGGTCAAAAAGTGGCACTTGTAGCACTCTGCTTTTAAAACTGTGAACCACCAATGACACATGGGCATTTGTTCTGTCACAAAATGTCTGAATAAAACAGGAAGATCACTGAATACAACCTACATGGGAATTTTATTTAAATGATTTGTTTGGCTGGAAAATTCTCTGGTGAGCAGCAGGATAGATACACTTTAATGCAGTACTATACTCCATGTCAACCATATAATATCTTTCTGTTTACTAGTTTCTGAGACTAGAGAAAGCAGAAAATAAATACATATATTGCTTTTCCTAGGAGGGCAAGAGTGATTTTTTTTTTAATCAAATGTCTAGGTGGCAAAATAAATGAACATGGTACAACTATAGGAGGTAAAGAATAAATTCCAATCATTTCTACTCAGGCAAAGGTATCTGAACAGTGCCTTGTCAGGGGGCTGTGAGAGTTTTGATTTGCTGTTTTGTGGAGGCCTAAATTTATGGTCTATCAGCAGTGAAAATTTATTCATATTCAGTTAGATATTGAAAAAGAAAGTGATTGAAAGCTTCATAGTAAGCAGTGAACAAGTAATAACTACCAATATTACATGCAGACTTGCTTTGCAACCGATTTCACTGTGTATATGTTTCTACTGAAAAACCTCACCAACTTTTCATGTGATGCGATATTGTGAAGCGTCATATTTTGTCACTTTAAATCATGTCTCGATGTATGATATGGAGACCTATTCATAGTTTATTACAATAATGAAGAAACCAGCCCCGGCACTAATGATTGTGTAAGGCACAGCCATGTAGGAAGCACCGCTCATAACGTGATCTATGGGCCAACTGGGGAGTAGGAGAGTTGTGTGAGCAACATGCCGTTTCTAAAGATTCACTGCCTTCTCCAGCAACTTTCACAGATGGAAAGGTTCTGTGACAACACGTGGAGGGAGACTGTATTCTTCCATAGAAAAGCAAAAATATTCCCTGCAATAGACGATTATAAAGGAAACGGTCATGGGTAGGGATACTCGGTCTTCACAGATAGGTCCAGGAGACCTCCACTCATATGAAGAAAATATTTTCTTCTCCTTTCTGAAAGGTCTGAAAATAATAAAAAAATCAGTCATAGTGGGCACAGTATTCTCAGCATCCTAATAGGACTGTAGTCTGCACATTTCCTAAATGTGTCCAATCGACAGATAAGGTCCAAAGAGGGAGCAGTCTGAAAAATAAATCCATGCTTTTGGATGTTGAAATACTATTCTTGACGTCAGATTCAGTTGTGTTTCATACTCTGGAACTAGAGGTCTCTATCACTGAACAACAGTACCTATTTTATTGGAAGAGTTAGTTACTTTCTCTGAAAGAACAGGAGCACTAGTGGCACCTTAGAGACGAATAGATTTATCTGAGCATAAGCTTTCGTGAGCTACAGCTCACTTCATCGGATGCATTCAGTGGAAAATACAGTGGGGAGATTTATATACATAGAGAACATGAAACAATGGGTGTTACCATACACACTGTAACCAGAGTGATCACTTAAGGACTTAAGGTGAGCTATTACCAGCAGGAAAGCGGGGGGGGGGGGACCTTTTGTAGTAATAATCAAGGTGCGCCATTTCCAGCAATTGACAAGAATGTCTGAGGAACACTGTGTGGGGGGGATAAACATGGGGAAATAGTTTTACTTTGTGTAATGACCCATCCCCTCCCAGTTTCTATTCAAGCCTAAGTTAATTGTATCCAGTTTGCAAATTAATTCCAATTCAGCAGTCTCTCGTTGGAATCTGTTTTTGAAGTTTTTTTGTTGAAGTATTGCCACTTTTAGGTCTGTAATCAAGTGACCAGAGAGATTGAAGTGTTCTCCAACTGGTTAACACCTTAAGTGATCACTCTGGTTACAGTGTGTATGGTAACACCCATTTTTTCATGTTCTCTATGTATATAAATCTCCCCACTGTATTTTCCACTGAATGCATCCGATGAAGTGAGCTGTAGCTCACAAAAGCTTATGCTCAGATAAATTTATTAGTCTCTAAGGTGCCACAAGTCCTCCTTTTCTTTTTGCGAATACAGACTAACACGGCTGCTACTCTGAAACCTTACTTTCTCTTGCTCTCCTTTGGAGTACATCACAATTTCAAATTCAGCACTGAAGGTCTGCTTCCTATGTTGTATATTTATTGACTCTCCCACTAAAATGGCCCACTTGAAATCAACCAATACCAACAGAGCAGCCCTGAGGTTGCTTTAAGTTGCACTGAGCCAGAATTGGGGTGGGTATGTGACAAAAAAAGAAGATCTATAGCCACCTTTTGGCTCCTAACCTCTAAGAAGGAACTAGTCCATTATCTCTAGTCACACTTGATGGAGATTCAGACTGGGGAGCTACAATAGACAAAATATAAATAGAGTAACATGAAATATAGTTTGGAGTCTCCCTTTTTTATATTACAGGATCTAATTGATTTTTAAGGCAGACTGGCTTGAATGGCTGATTGAATAAATTACCTGTATAATAATTTTCTGTACGACAAACCAGAGTCCAGACACCTGCCTAGTACTGTTTGCTTTAACACACGTCTGCCCTGCTATCAGCTTCGGAAGCAGATGAGCATGCTGGCTGAACAGTAGCATGCCTTAGAGGCACCCTTGAAAATGACCTTCATTTGAAGTGGGTCAGAAGAGTTACCTGACCAAGAGGCATTCTTATTGATTCATCTGCCTCTAAACAGATTTACCACCAGATATCTGCTTGAGAACCACTTGCTTTTCAAGCACTGGAAATTGAACAGCTGTTTAGTGTACCTGGTGAAGAACACAGCCATGGATGATGACTTAGCTTCCAGCATATATGGCCAGGTGAGAGAATATATACAAATAATCTTTCCTTCATGGAAATCTTATACAATTATCTGAGGTATTTTCTGATGCTGTATCCTCCAGATAGAGCTGCCCGCTCACACTGTTGATTTGCCTGTTGAATATCTGAGCTCATTTGTCAGGGTGATTTTGTTTAATTTTAATGCATAAGCATACTTACTGAGCATAAGTAGACAAAATATCCACCAAAACAGCTATTTCAGCTTGATGATCTTTTGCCCTTTGGACCTCAAAGATCACATTAGGAAGCTAGTGATAGACTTTACAAACTTCAGAGATCAAATGGCTGCATCCCGAGTCTTCAGAGTAGAATCTATGTTGATAAAGTAACACAGTTATATGAAAAAAGTGGCACCGTCACATGATAACATGCACACTGTAATAAAACTCCCACAAAATCCAAGCCTGAGGTTTGCTTTGAGAATGTTGAGAGAGGATTGCAAGGGTGTAAGAGAGTGTGTGTTTGCAGTGTTCATGATTTAGAGGATGAAATAAGAGAGCTACACTTTGATAGCAGAAATGAAATCAAAACTAAAAGAAATATCAAGATTCCCATAAACATTTAAGGTGGGAATGTGCTCTGTTGTGCTCACCACAGGCCAGGTTCTCAAATATGACCCAGTCCCTTTGTGGCTGATGACGCAGAACAAAGCCATATCCTCCCTCCCTCCCCTCCGCCCCCACTTGCTAGGGAGAACTCAACTGGTATTAAGCCGATGGATTCAGATCCTTTGCTAGCAGCCCCTTGTACATCCCTGGGGGGAAGAAGTGTGTGTATAAATAGCTGAGAGGGCAGGGAAGAGGTACACTCCACTACTTCCATCTTCCACTGGTGTTTGAGCTACTTAGGGACGGGGTCAGCACAGAATAGCCCTCGAAATCAGAGAACCGTTATTAGCCCTCTGGCAGCCCCCAATACTGAACAGAGAATGAGGAGAGAATCTGATCCTAAATTGTGTGTGGGCTAATGCCTCTGTTATGAGCCAAAACACTAGATAGGGAAAATAAAGGAAGGAGATTAATTTATTGGTTATATGGAACATGGACAAATGGAAGTCTTGAAAACTTTGTGCAAATGAAGATTTGTCCTCAATTTATGTCCCAAGCAAACAGCTATGAAGTGATTTATAGAAGCTCCTTGAGGTACTTAAAGTGATGCATTTGTCAAATGTACAAACTCTGTAGGTGTGGTAGAGGTTAAAAACATTAAGTAGATTGAATGATGTGAAAGCTTCTCATTTATAATCAGTTTTAATCACATTCAATACTCCAAATCAGATTAAAATTGGACATCAGTGGTTTAGAATTAAACAATGCTTCCCCCTCTCCATTAACATGTTTTAAATGTCAACATTTTGGTCCCACAGCTGTGTGTTGTATAATTCCTGATGTGGGGAAGGTCATTCATTAATAGATTGCTAGGAGTAGGTTCAGCATTTGTTATTGTTTGGAGGATCACTGCTGAGGGCACATAGTGGGTGCTCCCTGGTACACAAAGCGAGTGACTTCATATTACCTCACCCATCTTGTCTCTTTAATATCCAGGGACCAACATGGCTACAACAACACTGTCTACAAAGGCCAAACTATCATTCCTCACTCAGTGAGTGTTTGCTTGAGTTAGGACAGTAGAATGTGACTCAAAGAAAAAGAAAGAATATAACAAAAAGCAGGTGGTTCCTGTTTGGTTTGTTCTGTTAACAGCCTCACATAAACACCAGGATGAAGAGAAGACGTTTTTTTCATCAGGCAGAAGGTCTGATGTATCTCTTACCGATGGGGAACCTGGACTTGGCATAGGCTGGAGTGTAAACGTGGAGACAAACACCCAATATTGGACATATTGACAAATCCCACAACTGAACATAAGAACTGACCAACATATGCAAGCATGTTCAGCTCAGTCATCGCCACTGCCATGAAATTACTATACGGTATAAATGCATTCTGGGTGTTGACATTCAAATGATCATGTTGTTGATACTACTTTATATCAAGAATGTGTATATCTAATAAAGCCAAAATGCTGCTTTCAGAGGATTGTAGCAGGGCTCTTTCAGGACAAGGTGAAAATCATGCCATGTGTTTTGCCCTTTTAAGACCCATTAGAATGCTATAACACAGAAACTTATTTAAGCTCATGTACTGCAAATATTGCCAAATACGCATGTCAATCCCATTGTAAGTATATATACATATCTAGAGGATAGTAGTGGAAAAACATTGGGATTAATTATAGAAGATAGAAAAAACAGATTTTTTTTTGTACAATTTCAGGCAAAGCTCTGATGAAATGTGCAGACATTTGAGTGCCCATATAAGTATGTGAGATGATAGTAAATTGGATGCAAAAGGAATTTGCATTGCATAATTACAGGGGAAATTACATATAATAATGGATCTGGCATTATACCAGATTTTTTTCCAGATGGTTTGTCTGCAGTGGATTTTAAAATTTCTTCCACAAGTCTGGTAGGAATTTGTTAATGAAAGATGTGGGATAAAGACATATGATGAAAACTGTAAAGTGATCAGTCTTAACTTTTAAAAGATCTCTAATAATAAACACAAGATAAAAGGTCCCAAAACAGATTAGGCGACTATCTCCATTACCGTAAATATTCAAGAACACGTTAGACCTAATGGGACAGATCTTGGCCCATACTACACCCCTTTTGCCCTGCAGGAGAAATCGGCCCCTGGCTGTGCACAAGAATGAGTTGTGGGGATGTATGAAAAGGCAAGTGTGGTGACCTGGTTGACTGAGTCTGATGTTGGTTCTCTTTAATCTCAAACTATAACATGAAAATGACAAAATTATAAAAGCAAAATGTTCTGGGTCAGTTCAGTATTATTCTGAGTCTTCCTAAGCCACTGCATTGCCTCAGAGTAGTTATAGTTAGGCTTAAGCATTTTTTAAAATTTGTGTCCATTTAAATATTCAGAGTCAAAGGAAATTGCGGCGGAGGAGGGAATAAAAATTATTTAATATCAATAGACATACAAAAAGTTAAAGCTTTATCAACTATTAAAACACAAATTGTCAACATCACATCAAATATAAAGAGTAATTGGCCTTAAATCAAACTCTAATAAGTTCTCAAGCAACATTTATCTTACTTTGTGATGTTGATATTGATAGAACTATTTTAAATCAGTTTAGGTGTGTACAATGAAATTGACATTTACTGATATTTACCAATAAAAATCTAATCTTTCCAAGACTAGTTATAATTAAGGTGCCTCATTCTACCATTCTCCCCTATGGGCCAGGCTTCCCAGCCAGACTACATCTCCCATGATGCACCATGGTCAGTGGCTAGCATGCTTAGTCAATACAGATTAATAACAAAACGTTTTAATTCGATTTTTCCAACCAAAAATTTTAAAAAATCTCCAAAATCAACATTTTCTCACAGAAAATTTCAATTTTGTGGAAATCACATTTTCTCTCAGAGATAAAACATTAACAGAAAATTTCTGACCAGTTCTAATTATAAGCCAGGTCCCCTGACTCCCAGTCCAGTTTTCTGTCTGCTAGATAAAACAGTCTCCCCCACAGCCTTCAAAATCAGAAAAAGGTCTCCACAAGATTTGGAAGGCAATGTTGTTACAACTTTGATGCTTTCTCATAATTACAGATTGGTCTGAGCCAACACATTCAAATTATATGGAGGTTCCTCTAGGTCTGAATGTTGTAGCTTGGACCCATCTCTACAAATATTTCAGTTTGTTTTGCAATAATTCCAGTGTTGATTTTAATTTTAATTTTATTTTATTTTAGCTGTCTCCCCCCTCGCCCGCCCCCCAAGATTTTAACTGCCTTGTAAATGAATTCTTCAGTATAGTTTAGGAGAACAAATGTCATTACTCCACAACCAACAAATTAAAAATAAAAATATTATTCATGGCACTCAGAAACATTAAGTGAGATCCCATGCTGGTTTTGAAGCAGTACTTAGCTAATAAACTCTGTTCCCATACCTTTTGTATAGTATTCCTCTTACCATCAATTACTTTTGGAGCCTGCATTAAAAAGGTCTATTTTTTTACCAACTGGAAAACAAAATTAGTGGGGAAATTGATTTTTATTAAAAGGATATAAAAAGAAACAAAATTAGAGTCTATTAAAATGTTCTTGCTAGTGTCCTTTTTTTTATATTAATACATTTTCAAGTATAAAGGTGTCAGGAAAGCATATATTGTCTGCATGCATTGTATAAATGGTACATGACTTGAGCAACAAAGTCAACAGCCCCAATTCTGAGCGATAGCTGGGCTAAACTCAACACGGCCCAGATGGTGGGGGCAGTATACATCTATCTATATTGATACAAACATCAGTATCTCTGAGGCTCCAGGATTCTGGGTCTGGTCTCTAGTGTGAGCTAGAACAGCCAGAGAATGGTTCTAACTTATACCTGGCTGCTAGGGAGAATTATTGCAGATGAGGATTACCAGAGAAGATCAGTACTTGGGCCATTACACCCTTTCCTGGTAGCTCTTCTAAATCTAGTGACTACAGAAGGACCATTCTGCCAACTGTACCTCACCAGGGGACATGCCTCATGAGCTGGTTCCACCAGTTTTACAATTCTTTTATGCCTAAAGGAGCATCAGTGAGAGTCAGAATCTGAGCCTTATCTGAGAGCTAAATTCTTCTTTTAGCCCTGTGTAAAGGGCAGTCCACTGATGCACTAGCCCCAAGAGAAGCAATTTTCCCTTTTGATCCCAGCAGTAACAGCAGCAGCACACCATGGCTGCAGCACTACCCTCCCCACATGGGCTCAGCTATACTGGACAGCCCATTGTGTGTGTTTGGAGTGGGAGCAGTGACTGGGCCCCTTACTCCCAGCCTGCTCAAGAGGAGGAAGGAGTAGGTGCACAGTGCCTCTATCTGAAGTTCACATAGCCCACATAGGTGTGCAAAAAGGGAGGATTTCACTCTCTCTTGCACCCAGCATGGGCTCATAATCCAAATGACAACTGAGCCCTTAGTCTTATAAAGATCATTAGACTCTATAGCTATTTGTCACACTTCACTGTAAAGGGAGACTGTGTTGCATCGAATATCTCCACATCATTGTTCCTCTTAATGCCCTTTTTAATTTAGCAGGAAACTCTTCCTTTCATTTCTCAAAAGATTTGGGCATTTGGTTTTTCTATTTAAACCAAACGATCTATAAGGAAGAATTTCTGAAGATGGCACGTAGTTCTCTTTGTGATGCTGTGACAGGGCACACTCGCCCCACACACTGAAAGGGGAAGGGTTAACCCTACATTGTGGGCTGAGGAAACCAAGGCCCCTACATTCTACTGGGCATGCACCAGTATAAAAGGAAGCAGCTCAGCTCAGTTGGGGCTGACTGATGGGGAGGAAGGATGTATGCATGCTGCTGGCTCCAGCCAAGGATCAGCTGGATCCTGAGGCTGTAGGCACTGGAGGGAACCCAGGGAGATGCCAAGGTACCCACGAAGGTCCCGCAGAGTCTGGAGTAGCTGGGGACAGTGCAAACCGGGGAACCCAGAGACAGCAGAGATGCCCAGACCGCAGCAGCAGGAATTACAGTAGAAAGCATCTTGGGAATTAGATAGTGGCCCAGTTAGTGTTTTGGCTGGAACAACTCCCCTCCCTGACTCAGTGGCACATGCTCCAGCCACTGCCAGGGCCCTGGGCTGGGTTCCAGTGGGCTTCCACCCCCACTCCCACTTTGTGCGTGGCAGCCCCCATCCTGACTGACCCTCGCTGCACTAGGCCTTACTGCCCTGTCTCCCTGGGGGTGAAGTTTCTGACTGTGGCCACTAGGCCTTACTGCCCTTCTACGAGGGATGCATCTATTGACTTTGGCCATTGCGCCACACTGCCCAGCTATTAGGGTCAAGTACATTAACTTTAGCCATTAGCCTCATTACCCTGTTAAGAAGGGTGAGTATATTGACTTGGGTTTAGGAGGCTGTGTGGGGTGCACTCGCCCTGCACTGGATGGGGTTTTCCCCCAACCCCGTTACAGATGCTCAGAAAACACCACTTTTTTCTTGAATTATTCAAAATCCATCAACAAATGTATAGTTTGAGAGTCTGTTACCCATGTAAGGATTAGTGAATTTAATGGAAAATCTGTTATTGGAGCAAATTAATAATATAATCTTGGATGTTAGTTTATGAAAGCCAAAAGTTTAGCACTGTCACCTAGCACTGTCTGTATGTTTACATCTGTGCAACCCTATGCTGTCTGGAGCAATAAAATCTCTGCAGAAGTTCTCATGTAGCATTTTGCCTCTAAAATATGTTATTTGATAGAATCACCAGACTTAATACAGCACCTGTTATTTCAATCAATGGCCAAATAATTAAAACCTGACTGGATCAATGCTCTGCCCATCCTAAAGGGCTCACTTATTTGTGATAGTATTTCTTGATGTAATTTTTCTAACTGATCAGAAGAACCATGGCAATGGTTAGGAATAGTATTTATCAGGAAGGCTTTATCATCCTTAACAAAGCAAGGCAACTAGTGGGAAATGTTTTTCTGAATGTACCCTGAATTCTGAGGCACTTTGATTCAGACATGTTTGGCCACCTTCCTGTTGGCGCTGCTATGATCATTCTGTGTGGTACTGCTTTTTCTTCTCACAGATGTTTGAGGCAGGGCAGATAGTTTTTATTCATGTGAGTATGGGAAATCAAACACAAATTGATACACTTGCCTGTGTAAAACAAGTCTATTAACACACCCTTCACACAAGATTAATGATTGTGGTGAATGATTGGTGCTATCCAGAGAGATCACTGGATTAAATCCATGCATCTGGCAGATATATGAAAGAATGAGGGATGTATAAGGTGGGTCAGCACACAGCAGTAGCAACACTTCTCCTGGCCAGAGCCCTGGATCTCAGGCAATTAATCAAAGACCAACAAGAGCAGAGGACTGCAGCTGTAGCCCAGTGGGCTAGCTTGCCTTTATTATATTAACTGTTTTGAATTATATTCTGCTTTTATTATACTTAGCAGTAATGCAAGGAACATGCAGGCCTATATCCTGTAAGACATTAGCTTTAGCAAATTAGCATAAGGCTTGAGGCCTCTGACCTTTGAACAGATAAACTTTGAACAGAACGGCCAATGGAAACCCCAAGTATTGGGGAGCTGAAAGTAGTGTTTAAGGGGAATTTCTGACCACGGCTACATGATCGGACCACAAGAGTGTCATGGCAATGAGTTGACGTATGTTACAGGTACATGAGCTACCTAACCACAAAAGGGCCATGGTAACAAATTGACATAGATGATAATAACGTGAGATCATTGATATACTAACCTGTGGAAGAAAGATACTCCGCCTTTAGTAAGGTGAGAAAATACAAATAAGGAAAAGGGGCAAATCCCTTACTACAGTGGTTCTCAACCAGGGGCCCGGGCCCCTTGGGGGGCTGAGAGCAGTTTTTCTGGGAGGCCACCAAGCAGGGCCGGCATCAGACTTACTGGGGCCCAGGGAAAAAAGCTGAAGACCCACTGCATAGGGTTGAAGTCCAGGATCCCTGAGCCCAGCCACCTGCGGCTGAAACCTGGGATCCCTGAGCAACTTAGCTTCTCAAGGCCCCTGTGGTGTAGGGCCCTAGGCAATTGCCCTGCTTGCTACCTCCTAATGCCAGCCCTGGCTTTTATATGCAAAAAAAAACAGTTATAGTGGCACAGCTGGGCCTTGGAATTTTTATAGCATGCTGGGGGGAAAGGGGAGCTCAGAAAGAAAAATGTTGAGAACCCCTGCCCTACTGAATATGCATCAAACATAGTGGCATCAGGGTAACATATTATAAAAGTTGCATCCCAGTCTGGGGGCAGTAGGAGAAGGAGATGTAGTGCTGGGAGCTGCCAGAATGATGGCCACTGCTGATGAGGGGGAAGGTGATGGTGATAAGAAAGATGATGACTAACATTTCAAATTGTTCTATAAGTAAGGGCGTATATGGATGTGCAGATGCACATTCTGTAGTATCTCTATCTACCTGACTGAGTTGCACTGTTTGTGACTATGCTAAATATATTAATACACTTTGTGTAAATAAAGGGCAGTTCCTAAAGTGTGAGTGTTGCAGCTGTGGACATTGGGGTTCCCAACTATATAATAACTTAAATAATGCTAAGCCTGATCTTGGGACAAAAACCTGTTGACCCTCCAAGTGGCAACTGGGAATTCTTAAGTAATCAATAGAGATAGATAGGGCTACACAGCCTTCCTAAGTAGTTCAGCCCACATACACACAAATTAAAAGACTTAGAGCATTATTCTTGACTACAGTGCACATTCTATAGTTGGTCACATCTCTGCAAAGTGGGTGAAAGATGCCACCAATCATCACTTTTCATAAGGGCCAGGTAGAATTGCCATCTCTGAGCTATGAGGATTTCAAGGACTACTTCCCTTCTCATCCCAAAGGGCTGTGTCTTCTCCCATACACACTACATTCTCCCACTTGTGGCAGCCCACAAAGCTGAAACGGTACCTGTTAGTGGATTGTACTGCAGAAAGGGCTACAATCACTGTGTGTGCATCAGGGAACTCTAGCAATGTCTCCATTTGATGGTTGATCTGTGCTTATCTTACAATGGATGATATTTTAAAGACACAGTCTAGTCTTGTATTAATCACTTTAAAAAGCAGTGACAAATGGTATTTGAAGAAAATGATAGAATAAGAGTAAATACACAAGTCTTTAAGAGACTGCAAAATCACACACATTTTCCTCACCATCTCAACAACTGGTATCCCCATTTACAGTTTCCAAATCGATGCTTGTAATGGGCAAAATTACAAGTCATGCATCAGGCAAGTACCAGCAGAATTACAGGCTATGACATGCTTTGTGCACAAGACGATATAAGTATGTAATGTAGACTTTCTTTAGCTATTAGCTTATAAATATCAGGGTGGCAGAATGTACACAAGGCCATCCTATGATTCTGCATGTGATCCACAGCTCACTGGGTGAGACTTATCTGCATCTGCTTTATACTTCTATATTACTGATTAATGATTAAACAGGCACCTAATGGATGGTGGAGCTCTGAGGCACCATACCACCAGGAACGAATATGGTAAAATGCCACATTTGTGGGGGTGACTGAAATTATCTGTCACACATCAGAAATCTATGTGGTCCAACTGCAGCAGGCTAGCATGCTTCCAATTGTTACAATTTCCCATGTAAACAATGACTCCTGATTACCTCAGGATGAGAGGATATGGCAGACAATTGGAAACAGAACAACAGATGTCATCTATAGTCAGCTTTACTACATTTACTGCATCACTACAGGTTTCCCTCAGTGGTGAGTTATAAATCACATCTCCTGGAGTCTGTTTATTTTACTGTTACTTTAATTCTCTAACTATCACTGTCACAGGGCAAACTCCTCACCCTGGATTTCTCTTTGCAAGCAGACCTCACACACTTATATAAATTCACCAAAACATACTTTATTTACAATATCTTATGTAACTTAATGTACCACCACCATAAGTTTTTTCCCAAGCTTCAGTGGAACCCTCCTTGGCACAGGATCAGGGAGAAAAGTCTCATCTCTCAGAGAGCCTAAGCTTCTTTGTCCTTCCTTCCAGCCTTCCCCAGTGCCTTCCTCTCTCCCATGTACCAGTCCCCAGCTGATGAGTTGAATCCCTTGTCAACCAGTTAATCACCTGGTCCTAATCAATTATGTCCTAATTTGGGTCAGGAAGGCTGGTGAGTCAACCGTAGGCTACTTGCACTACTCGCACTCTGTCACAGGGACCACACCTTGTGGTAGCTGGGGTGGGTGGGTGGAAAGAACCTGTCCTCCCTGGACAGATAGAGGATAGGGAGCCACTCTATGGAGGCAGCGTCAGCCTAATGGCTGAGGTGGTTCTTTCACAGCCCCAATATGTGGGGCAGGACTGGAGGGCCCCTGCAATCGCACACCAGCCAGCTCCTTCTTCCTTGGGCCTACCCCACCAATCATCCATGCTATGTACCAAGCGTGGACCTCTGTATGGCCTTCCCAACAGCAGCCCTCCTCATCCTTTCCCAGCCAGGGCAGTGGAACTAGAGGATAGCTATGGCAAAGTGGCATCAGCTTAATGTATCCCTGTAGGTTGTAAGTGTATTTATAAATACTAGCAGCTAATATTTGGCTGTGTATAATCATTAAAAGAGCAATGAAGAATGAAAAGGCTCTCTAAATCAGATGGGGCACCTTGCAATCTAGTATTTAAATAAACACTTTAACGGTTCCAGGAAAGTAGGAATTATATGGAACTATTTAGAAACATTTCCTCTGACTCTTCCTATTTTGGCCCCAAACTGCTTCAATTCGCCACCCTGAGAGTAGCTTACTAGTCACCATATTGAAGGGGGGGGGCGCAGAATCAGGTTCTTTAACTAGCAGTTCTTCAACATAAAGTTGTGTGCCCTAATTTGAATTTCTACGAAATTATTACAGTGCAAACCCACCTCTCAAAGAACTACACCATCATAATCTCACTGACAACTCTGATGTGGTGCCACAATTTTCTAGTGTTGCTGAATCTGTAAAGTGTTATCAGCCTAACTTCAGGCAATTCATCGGTAGCCTGAGACAAAGCAGGGGGGTGACTAAATGCTCCTTATTTCTAACAAATTATTTCTGATATACATATCGTATATCACATATAAATGCACATACACTTTAAAGATGTGTCAGATGAGTGCAGATTCCTTTGTGAAAGAATGTGAATTGATACTCATTTCTTAAACTTTGGGTCGAAATATTTGCACAACTTTGAACCCTCCCTAATTCAAATAATTGCACCATTTATCCAACTCCAACTGGGGCATTGTTTCATCACAAAAATAATTATTATTTTTATCATGGTAGTGTCCAGAAGCCCCAACCAAGACTATGGCCTCATTGAACTAGGCACTGCACAAATAAATAGCAAAAGACCTTCCCTGAAGACTTTACCACCCAAATGGACAAGACAGTGGTACAAAGCAAGCATTGTCATCGGGAGCGTACATATAGGGAACTGAGGCATACACAGAATAACCCAAGGTCCCAGAGGTAGTCTGTGGCAGAGCCAGGAATTTAACCTAGATTTAGTGATTCCCAGTCCAGTCCTTAAACCACAAGACCGGGCAACCTTCTCCTCAGGGATGTTGGAGCTGGGGGTGCTGCCGCACCACCTAGTTTGTAGTCGTAATAACAAACACCAAATGAATGGTTTCCATCATCAGCACCCCCACTATAAAAACTGCTCCAGCACCCCGCTTCTCCTAAGAGTAGTCTGCATTCATTCAAGGATCTTAATGCACTTTCCAACTAATAATTGCCCTGTGAGGTACGTATTAATATTATACTTATTTCAGACAAAAGTAAAGAGAGGCACATAGTGGTTAAGTGACTTGCCTAACGTCAGCAGTGAGTTAGTGGCAGAACTGCAATTAGAAATCAGGAATTCTCTGTCCAATATAAAACTTTCCTATTTAAAAGATGCCATGCTCAACAACAGCAAAAAGTTCAATTAATAAAACTGTGGCATGAATGTCAAAAGTGGCACAAAGTCCATAGTGTGTTCCAAGCCTATACTACGTTCACATCCATGGTTCGACTCACCTCTGCTCCACCATTAGCTTTGAAAAGGCAGGTTTTCAGACTTCACCATTAAGTTCCCTTGCAAAATCATTGATGAAAGTCTGGCTCTCTCTCAACACTCAGGTCCTTACGTTGCCATACCTGTTAAAGCTGATTATTGTTCTGCTCAATTGCACTTCAATCGTCCTACCCACTGGAAGAGCTTTGCATTGTGCAGCCTCAGGCATGCCACTAACAGGGCTTAACATTTGTGCCAGTTCATACAAACGTTAACTGCAGATAGTCATTTGCAGTATGAGAGAGATTCACAATAAGTGAAACCTGCCACATTCTTTACAATATTTCAGAACACAAGGTTATTTTGGAGACATCTTAGGGCCAACCTTTCTCATATTTTCTGCTTCTTCTAGTGCCACAGGGAGGAGATCCTACAAGGCAGCGCTCAGAAAAGCAGGCAATAAATATATTTTATTTACCCTCTCCTTTTTGGAGTTTGAAAGATTTAAGGATAAGCTAAGAGATGATTTTAGAATCAGAGTCAGCAATAGTGAGAGAAAGTGAGAGATTAAAAATATTGCTCTGATTTGAAAAATTGGAGGGGAGGCAAACAGAAAAGGAGTAGAGGAAGAAGGACAGACGTGAGAAATTGAAAAAGAAGAAATGGAGACAGAATGGTGGGATAGACGGAAAGGGAGGTTGGCACCCGACAGACTTTTCAGCCTGGGCATGGAAGTGAAACATTTAATTGCTTCCATTTGCTTACTTGTTGAAAAGATGCTACCTTTTTCCAGGAGATGTGCTTCATGCTTTCCTTACTACTTATTTATACTCCATTTAAAACTAAGCTTAGATCTTTTTATTGCTTAGACAATGCATTATTTATTCTCATTCTATGTGTTTATTCAGGTACTTTCTGGCTAATAGTTGACTTATTAAATATAGCTCTTATATATCAAATACGTAATAAAGGAACTTGAAGTTTGCTATTTATTTTAATGGCACCCTTCATATGTTCCAGACCGTATCTCCCTGTGGGACAGGAAATCCAATATCTCTGAAGTAAATTCAGAATAAACAGGCATAACTCCAGTGAAGACATATCAGGCTTCATTTTTGTGTATAATTAAGTGGAAGTTCTGGATGACTTGACATGTGCATTTGTGGTTCTTTCATTCTTTTGTGATAATTTTCATTCTGACTAGCAGGGCCTCTCCTGTGTCTAACATCAGAAACAGTAAAGAGTTATAAATACAGTGGATAATCCAAGAAGATCTATTATCAGAACAAATTACAAAGTATAGATTTTACAAATTATTATGAGGGTTTTTTTTAAATGTTAAAATGTACAGCAAGCACAGATTTAAAGGGTGATTTTTCAAGGCCATAAATGACAATTAGGCAACCAACTCCCATCAGTGGGCTATTTCTTCCTTTGAACATCTCTCCCTTTTTCTCTACTTTGTGTACAGCTCTGATTTAGTAACTTGCATAGCCTGATTTGTGCATAGCTGATGTATATTTAGAAGTACACGTATCCATTTTAGGTGTGCAAACTATTTTAGGGCTATTTGCAAATCTAAATTGGACACACACACTTCTAAAAATTCATAGGTTCATACACTTGAAGACAAGAGGGGATCATTAAGAACACCTAGTCTGACCCTAAGGGTCCCTCCCTGCCTTAAAATATATCAACCAATGAATGTGTAGAAGTGTGAGTGCCCAGTTTAGGTATGCGAATAGACCTCACGTGGTTTACAGAATTAGACCAGCTGTGACAGGGTAAATAGGGGTCCCTCCCTCAGGGGGTGGGAGAACCGGACCACATCCACTTATTTACACTGGGTGGTTACAACATTGGCCCCAATTCCCTACTATTCACAAATAGGGGCTCTGTCCTTTGTGGGCCTCCGTAAATGTCCTCAGCTGGGGGAATCAAACCTCACTCTGTCAGGGATACTCTCTCCCTGAGGTCCCAGAAAAAGGGGGGATGGGCTGGTGAGTCTACAGTGCTGCCAACAATTCAGTCCCAATGTAATAGATTTGGGGAAATATTTCTGGCTGGCTCTCTGAGGCAGGTTCAGTTTATCTGTCTTACCCTGGGAGTCCACTGTACTCTCCCCAGGGTTGGGATGAAGGTCTCTTACCTACGAGTGCCCTCTGTGATGTCAGGAATCGCTTCTGCAATCTGCTTCCTAGGGCAATCCTGCGCATTCCTTCCTTCCCCCAGCTGACTGCAGTTTCCTCCCTTTTAAAACCCTTCTCCTTATCATGAATGATTTACAGTGTTGGATGGGTGGGTCTAGCCTTACCATCAGGGCCTCTCTGGCCCCTTCCTCATCTGTGTGGGGCCTTTACACCCCATCACATCCTCCTCCAGTGCAACTGGAGTTGAAGAAACTAGCTCTTCTGTAGGATGTGTCTCAAGTATATGCAAACCATGGTAGGATTACACAGCTAATGCTTTCACTAAAAAAACCAAAACTTCTCTTGGGCCTTTTTTTTCAATGTATTAGGTCCAAACGTGGTTTCATTCAGCATCAATGCTTTCATTCTCCATTGAATTTATTATCTTTTATGGACTGGAGAATTATGCTAAACTCTACCAGAAGGAGATGCATTCTATTGGTGCAAGACAAAAGGATGAGCTACTGAGGGTCTTCCAGTGCTCACTGGAGGTGGGAGTGTATCTTGTTCTGTATTTCTGTACAGAAGCTAAAATATGGGGCCCAGATCCCAACTGGAGTTCCTACAATAACAGGAATATTTAATAATACATACAAATAGCTGTGGAGTCTAGTGGATGGAGATTAGACTGGACGTCAGGTGACCTGAGTTCTATTCTCTGCTATTGACCTACTGTTGTGATTTCGAGATTCGTAATAGTGAGTTAATAATGCCTTTGTAAAGTGCTTTAACTCACTGAATGAAAAATGCTATGTGAGTGCTTTAGATGAATGTATATATTTATGCCTTCTCAGCAGTGCTCAAGGCAGCTAATGCTCTAATTCTGGAACACAGTCCTATTACACAGAGGAAAGAGACAGGCCAATAAAACATGGACAGTCAAATACGCTTTATTAGAAAATGAGATTCATTTAAATCCCAGCTTTCATCTGTGGATGAACTACTCTTCTTTAAACCTTAGGTGCTGTGAGTAGTAAGGAAATATAAAATTCAACACCTATGTGACAACATGACTTAATTAAATCCTACTGAGTCCATAAAAGATGCCTTGAATTTTAAACCACATTTTTTAGAAGCACTGAACTGAACTATATTCTCTTTCTTTGAGTAGATGGACTACACTGAGTTCCCCTTGGACAGCCTCTTACCCAGCATTACAAACCCAACACCCACATGAGCTGAAATTTAAACTAAGGGTTTATAGGGGGAAGAGGTTTATTGCAAGATATTCTGCTCCTGGAGTACTACAAGATTCAGGAAACCATTAGGCACTCCTAGAATTCTCATTTAAATCCCAGCCTGCAAATGTATTGCATAGAGAGCTTGGAACGTAAACCTTAAAATGTTAAATTTGCCTACTTCCATATAACTTTTTTGGAGGATTTCAATTGGAAAAAGCATGAAATCATGGAAGAATGGCTTGCCTTACATTCATTAAATGATCTCTTCCCTGCATACACATAAACATAACTGTATTATGCACCCAGGTGTGCTTGTGACTAGCAGAAAGTGAAGGGTTGACATCAGGCACAAGGAATCTTTATTCTGTCAGAAATGCCATAGTTTGTCAAACCTACAGTATTTTTCTGCCAGCTCCCTGCCAAAATCCTACTTGCCTTTTTATCATCACTCCTCTTTAGATGTCCTTGAATAAGATACTGTAGACTTAAACTCCCCAAATGCACACAGGCTCTACCGAACAGGGTGAGTATTGAATGTGGCTTACACAAGGCCCTAGCCACAGAATGGCAGTCTCTCACTTCCCACATGATCTTTCCATTATTCCAGTTGAAGGTGGTATATAATGTTGACCCCCCACCTCCTGAATGGAAAATCAAGGGGTGTAAGGTAGCCTGAACACACATACACAGCCTATTTTTTTAGGTGACTGTACCCTTAAAACTTTGGAGTATTTAGTGAATACTAAATTCATTAGAAGCATTTATTGGTCTTCACTTACTGTACGTCTGATTGATGACCTGTATAGTCTAGACTTTGATACACTATGTCATGCTTCAATGGAGAAATCCAGGAGACTGAATAGAAAAGAGAATATATTACACAACCTTTTGCTTTTTAATTATATCATTAAAGTTGAGGTTTGACCTCCAGTTGACCTTCAAGTTGACTGGTTAGATGAAATAGTTCTGTAACAACTGAAAAAAGGCAACAGAGGTCGGTTACCTCAGTGAGGAAAAACAAATAATGTACTACTGAAACTCTCTGTTTTTGTAAGCATCTATACTACATTTATGAAATTTTCTCACTATTGTTTCATTCTGCTCCTTTAAAATTTGCATTTATTCCTTTCAACATTTATTCCTTTTAATATATATATAAAATGTCTTACTGGTGTGCCCAAGTATAATCCTGAGTACACATAAGGCAGCAGAAGATATAGAATCTATCACTCAGCTGAGATGACTATTTTCCAAGAATGAGATAGGAGTCAATTATAAATATCTTTATCCGTGATTAAAATAATTAATTTTGCTAATTTACTACCTTAAATCCTAGAATCAGGCCCTTCTGGAGCACCATTGAAAATCATCCTGGGCATTGTACAATACTTATTAAAACCCGAAGCAAAACCAAAGCTCAATGCTCAAAAGCAAATGTGCTTTCCATAAAATGTGTTTGTCTTGAGACACACAACCAGGAAAATTGGGGAAGGATAGAAACAAAAACAAATGTTTGGTTAAAGCCCAATTCAATCCGGAAGCTTTGCAGTGGGTTCGGAAGCTCACCATGTCTGGCTGCTGATATACACTCAGTTTTCCACAGATGGTCAGCGGAGGTAGCTCTATCATCAGGCTTGGAAAGCTGAATTTCAGCTACTGACAGCAGAAATGTTCCCCCAGATTTCTGCTGTCAGGATGGGACACAGGGATGGAGGTGGTCTCTGCAATGCCTGTGTCACAGATTATGGAGGGCTCTAAAGGCTGTTGCAAACACTTTGAATTATAAACAGAACTGCACAGGTAGCTCAGTGCATCATGGTGAGCACTGTACTTCTAGGCTTTACTTCTCCACTGCATCCAAGTGACCCTCAGGGACCTAATTTCAGTGAACAATCAGGGGTAACAGCTCTTCGGTTTCCTCCTGCCCCACACCATGCTGCTGAAATGCCCTAAACACATGGCCCACCCTGATTCCACTTACATCAGAGGGTAGTGGGGGCTGGCACAGAAGGTGGAAGAATCACTTCCACCAGATTTACACCTGCACAGAATTCTCCTGTACAGGAGGAATTCTCCACTGGCTTTTGTGAGTGCTTTGTGCTGCTCACCCAGAACACAAAGATGCCTTAGTGGACCAGAAAATCCAGCCCATTATATTTATGCCAAAAGGAATTTCATTTTAAGCTTCAAGCTTAAATCAACTGTCCATTCTGAAGTAGGTTAATTCCAGCTGAGGCACAAAATATGAACAATACCAGCTGTTTTTCAAACTAAGTGTATTCCACATTTAGAAATGGGCAAACTTCTTTATTTGGCTATAATAGGAATCCTCCACTATTCACCTCAAACTGGAACTGAATCTTTTGTGAAGCTTGAAAAAAATAATTCTTTTTCTCAGTCATTTCCATTTGCATATGCCTTTGCACTTTAGGGTTACTGAAGTGGAACTGAAGTGGAAAAATTGAATAGGATAACACCAAGAGGCAACCTGACCTGGCAGTAGTGATAGCCAACCCAATCTGAAACTGACCAACCCCTGTGTCAGAACTTAAATCTCAAACATTCTGAGCCCCCATGCACCAATGCAGTTCCAAGGCATAATCAAGGTTTGGAACCTTCTGCATGAAGAAACCATAACTTTCTTAACAAGACCTCAGGTGTGGAGGTGCAAATCTGAGCCCCTTCAGCAGGGAAGGAAGGATGAGGTTCCATTTCCCGACCTCCATGAGATGGCCCACTGAACCCCTCTCAAAAATTGTATCATAATCAGTGGAACTGGAGTCAGAGGTCCAATGTTCCCTGGAAGGACTGTTACTGAGAGGACACCAGTGGAACAGGAAATGCGAGGGGTTATGCTGGAAGCAACTTGGCCACAGGGATAGAGCAGTTCACAGGATTTAATAAAGTTTCCCTTTTTAATCTTAGCCTGCATTCAGCTTCACACTTTGTGAATGAACCATGGTGGCAGTGACTGAGCCGTGAGTTCTCTGCAGTGCAGCAGCTGGCAGCATAAGCCATGGAACTTGGTCTGAACTCCACCCTGCATGTTGCAGACACAAACCTAGCTCAGTGATGGAACCGGTGGAAGGAGGAGCTTCTGCAACTGACCATACAGGGGGACAACAACAGCAGGAAAGTAAAACTATTACGTTACCATATTGCAGAACAAGGCAGGAGGATCTGCACCGTTCTGAAGATCCCCTCTGTCTCAAACCTCACAGAAGTCCTAAAAAAAGGAGTTCTTGTGGCACGTTAGAGACTAACCAATTTATTTGAGCATAAGCTTTCGTGAGCTACAGCTCACTTCATCAGATGCATACTGTGGAAAGTGTAGAAGATCTTTTTATAAACACACAAAGCATGAAAAAATACCTCCTCCCACCCCACTCTCCTGCTGGTAATAGCTTATCTAAAGTGATCATTCTCCTTACAATGTGTATGATAATCAAGTTGGGCCATTTCCAGCACAAATCCAGGTTTTCTCACCCCCCACCCCCCCCCCACACACACAAACCCACTCTCCTGCTGGAATTCATTTGCAAATTTGATACAATTAACTTAGGCTTGAATAGAGACTGGGAGTGGCTAAGTCATTATGCAAGGTAACCTATTTCCCTTTGTTTTTTCCTACCCCCCCACCCCCCGACGTTCTTGTTAAACCCTGGATTTGTGCTGGAAATGGCCCACCTTGATTATCATACACATTGTAAGGAGAGTGGTCACTTTAGATAAGCTATTACCAGCAGGAGAATGGGTTTGTGTGTGGGGTGGGGGGGTGAGAAAACCTGGATTTGTAGCTCACGAAAGCTTATGCTCAAATAAATTGGTTAGTCTCTAAGGTGCCACAAGTACTCCTTTTCTTTTTGCGAATACAGACTAACATGGCTGTTACTCTGAAAACAGAAGTCCTAGGAGCCCTGGGGATCTGTTGCTCCCCAAAGCAGAACAAAACTGTAGAATGACACTGATTTTTCGCTACGGGCCAATCCAAAAGGGAGGATATAGATCCTCTATATTACTGCCTTCTGGACACTGGTTGCTACGTGCAATTTTGGGGATTTCACAGACTCCCTGATTTAGGACAGGATAGTCTGCAAAACTTGGTATCACCATTGGTGGGAGCAGCTACTCCAGGAAGGCAATCTCGCATTAGACAAATGCTTATAATGAGGCATGCAGCAGGTGCCTCAAGAGAAAGGATGAACGCTCTAGGAGCCACAACAGCCTCAGAAGTACATGCAGTGAGGCAACAGCAAAGGAGAGCAGATAACCAGGGTTCAGACCCACAGTGGGATGCATTTATGTCGGAGTCAGCATGAATGAATCCAGAAGAAGTGCCCTGCACTAGGACAGCACTGCTAGGAATGTAGGAAGTTGAACCAATTTAGCAGTGTGTGAAAAAGCAGAAAGATTCAGTCAGACTTGTAGAGGTGTATGGCACATCAGACAGTAGTGATGACATCCTGACTCTCTCCTAGAGTCTGAGTGCATATCAAGTTGAGGCTCTCGTGACAGCAAAGCAGCAAGGGACAACAATTCCTACCTCAGTTCATGCAACTATAATATCATGATTGGTGTGGAGAAAGTGAATATGAAAGTGTTATTTACCCCTTCACATAACACAAGAACCAAGGGTCACGGAATGAAATTAATAGGCAGCAGGTTTAAAACAAACATAAGGAAGAACTTCTTCACACAACACACAGTCAATATGTGGAACTCGGTGCCAGGGGATGTTGTGAAGGCCAAAAGTATAACTGATTAGAAAAAAAATAATTAGATACGTTCATGGAGGATAGGTCTATCGATAACTATTAGCCAAGATCATCAGAGATGCAACCCCATGCTCCAGGTATCCCTAAACCTCTGACTGCCAGGATACTGAGCTAGATGGACCACTGGTCTGACCCAGTATGGCCTTCTTATGTTATGTAACAATGTTAATGGAGAAACTTCCTGTACAATTTTAGGTGAAGAGTGGGGCTCCCTGCAATGTTATCCTCAGGGTGAATTGGACTCGAACAAACCAATTACGAAGAGCAGGTGCAACCTAATAATGTACAAATAGAGCATAATGCAGTCCGTAGAAAAATTTGACCTAGTAGTAATTGACCTGAAAAATAACAGACAGTACCAACTGAAGTCTGTGGTGAAGAATGCTAAGCAGCCCTCATATAAGACATGGATCTGATCAGGGTTCAGCATCATAATTTTATAGAGGCAGTGCGAAAATCAAAAGGGGGAGTCCTGTGGACAGTGGAGACAATTTTAAAAGCACCTGAGGATGTTTTCAAAGGAGATGGGGTACCTCGAAGGAAAGGTGCAGCTGGAAGTAGACCCCTCAGTGGAACTTGTGTGCTTACCACAAAGGAAAATTGCAGTACACAAGGAGCTCAAAAGAAGCAGGTTATCATAGTGCTGGTGAGCCTGGGTATGCAGCATGGTGGAGGTAAAGAAGCCATCGGGCAAATTATGCATCTGCATAGACCTAAAGCTAACAAACCGGGCATTGAAAAGATGCCATCATCCATTGCCCATGATTAATGACATCTTACCAGAACTTTCTAAAGCCATAACCTTTACAGTATGTGATATGAGGAACAGGTTTTGGCACATCAGACTGGATCAAGAGTCTAGCATTCTCACAACCTTTGCAACATCGTTTGGTCACTACAGATGGCTGCAAATGCTGACGGGCATAAGCCCAGAATGAGAGATATTCCAGAGAAGACTCACCCAAGCACTGGAAGGACTGTTGGGGGTGAAAATAATTGCAGATCATGTCTTCATTTTAGGTGAAGGGACCAATGGTACAGAAGCTGAATGAGACCATCACAGAAAACTACAAAGATGCAATTCAAACAGTGTGAGGTAACACACATTGGACATCTGCTCCCAACAGAGGGACTGAATGCAGATCCCAATGAGATCAAAGAAGTCAGAGACATACCAGCTCCAGTGGCCATGAAAGGGGTACAGTGCCTCAAAGGAATGATACATTTTCTGTCCAAGTTCTGTCCACACCTGACTGCAGTAGTGGAACCCCTACTTCAGCTCACAAGACAGGATGCTGTGTGGGACTGGGCATGTCCCAACAGCAAGCATTTGATACTCTAAAACAAATGATGATGGATGCCCTTGTCCAGAAGTACTACCAGCCAGGAAAGATACAGATGCTCCAATCTGATGCATTGGAGAAAGGATTGGCTGTAGCTGTTTTGCAAGAGCAGCTGGTCATTTATGCCAGAAGAACTTATCAGAGGCTGAACAGGGGTATGCCCAAATAGAAAGAAGAGCTTGTCTGTGTGTAGTGAGGCAGAGTGGCCTCCCTCCAGACTTGAGAATGAGGGACCATTACACTCCCCCTCGTGGGCATAGCCAAACCTGCCATGCCCCCCTCACTGGAAATACTAGGGCAGAACAGGAAGTGTAAAGGGAGGGCCCTTCAGCTCAGTTGTGCAGGAGCCAGGGAAGGAGACAGACCTCTCCAGCCCGCTGCTGAACACCGGAGCTGAGCCAGCGCTGTATAGCACCCTGCCCCTGGAGGAGACTGAGCCAGGAGAGGAGTTGCCAGGACTGGTGTCTGCAGTGTACCCCATGCTGCTGACCCCATCCCTGGGGTGGTGTCCTATTCGCTCCTCGGCGTTGTTTGTTGTCTGCCCCCGCCAGGAGACTGTGGGCCCCAGACTCTTTGCTTGTTGGCCACCTTAGCCAGGAGGCTTAAGCAAAAGCCTGCTCTTTGCCCTGCCCCACCCATAGGGCTAGAGCCTACCCTATAGACTTTTTGCTTTCTGCTTTAGCCCAGAGCCTTAGTCTAAAGGCTGCTTCCTGCTCTGCCCCGCTCAGAGAGCCATAGCTCTTACAGACTACTAAACGCTGTCTGCCCCAGCCAGGAGGCTGTGAGCTAAAGACTGTTAGTGGTTCCTCTTAACAATACAAAAAATAACTAGCTCAAACCCCCACCCAGTAATCTGGGAAAACTAATCACCACCTCTGGGAGCCTCTAAGAGGCAATACTTTCCCACTCACAAGCACTGAGTCTGTGTATAACTAAAGAAAACTTGTATTAAAAGAAGAAAACCCAGCAATCATTTGGGAAAACACTACAACAATTACTTGAAAGTACGCAGCTGATAAGTAAGACACCCATAGGGCTAGAGCCTGCTCTTTGCCCTGCCCCACCCATAGGGCTAGAGCCTACCCTATAGACTTTTTGCTTTCTGCTTTAGCTCAGAGCCTTAGTCTAAAGGCTGCTTCCTGCTCTGCCCCGCTCAGAGGGCCATAGCTCTTACAGACTACTAAACGCTGTCTGCCCCAGCCAGGAGGCTGTGAGCTAAAGACTGTTAGTGGTTCCTCTTAACAATACAAAAAATAACTAGCTCAAACCCCCACCCAGTAATCTGGG
The DNA here is from genome assembly GCF_965152275.1 of Natator depressus. Lineage (NCBI taxonomy): Eukaryota > Metazoa > Chordata > Testudines > Cheloniidae > Natator > Natator depressus. The sequence goes on along the minus strand of NC_134235.1, from coordinate 240,218,016 downwards.
AAAACTAATCACCACCTCTGGGAGCCTCTAAGAGGCAATACTTTCCCACTCACAAGCACTGAGTCTGTGTATAACTAAAGAAAACTTGTATTAAAAGAAGAAAACCCAGCAATCATTTGGGAAAACACTACAACAATTACTTGAAAGTACGCAGCTGATAAGTAAGACACCCACCCCACAGTATCTTGGGCGATGTTGTTTTTTCTCGGGTTCCCACCTTGTGGTGTGAAAAACCAATGGACAAATGTCTCTAACATAACACTTCCTTTTTCCCTCCACTGCACCCGATTCACAGTTTGTTGTCTGAGGTCAGCAATTCCCCAGAGTCAGGGGATGTGTTTGGGTGGGTTTGCCTCCCATGCCTGAGCAGAGAGGGTGGTTGAGTGATGGCTCTGCCTCTGCTCCTCAGTGTCACTGCAGTCTCTGCCACTGTTGCTTCACTGTCCCTGGCATCACCACCTCTCCCTGTGATGCTGTGTTCTGGGGTTTCACAACTTACCCCACTTCCCAGTGATTTCAGCTCTTTAGTGATTTCACTGGGTAGTGGGGAATCTCTCTGCTTCTGCGTCTTCTGTGTTGTGGTCTCACCACACACTCTCTCTGTACCAGCTCTAAGATTCAATCACCTTAGATTAGCTCATCAGTGAGCTGTGCTCTAGAAATCACGGAGAGAGAACCAGGACTTTCAAATGAGTCTAGTTAGCTGTCTTGAAACACTGGAGGATGAAAAAAGTCAAATCACTTCTGCAACCCTTTAAACAGGTCCACACAACACCAGGTAGGAACTCTTATTCTCCCTCCAACTTTGGTATCATTACCCCCTGCTTAGCAAGTGACGTTGAAGTGAGGGTTTCAGAGTAGCAGCCGGGTTAGTCTGTATCCGCAAAAAGAAAAGGAGGACTTGTGGTACCTTAGAGACTAACAAATTTATTTGAGCTTAAGCTTTCGTGAGCTACAGTTCACTTCATCGGATGCATTAGAGAAAATACAGTGGGGAGATTTATATACACAGAGAATATGAAACAATGGGTGCTACCATACACACTGTAATGAGAGTGATCAGGTAAGCTGAGCTATTACCAGCAGGAGAGCGGGGCGGAAAAGCCTTTTGTAGTGATAATCAAGGCGAGCCATTTCCAGCAGTTGTCAAGACCATCTGAGGATATGTGGACACAGTTGGCAACGGGCTTTGTTGCAAGGATAGGTTCCTGGGTTAGTGGTTCTGTTGTGTGGTGTGTGGTTGCTGGTGAGTATTTGCTTCAGGTTGGGGGGCTGTCTGTAAGCAAGGACTGGCCTCTCTCCCAAGATCTGTGAGAGTGATGGGTCGTCCTTCAGGATAGGTTGTAGATCCTTGATGATGCCTTGGAGAGGTTTTAGTTGGGGGCTGAAGGTGATGGCTAGTGGCATTCTGTTATTTTCTTTGTTGGGCCTGTCCTGTAGTAGGTAACTTCTGGGTACTCTTCTGGCCCTGTCAGTCTGTTTCTTCACTTCAGCAGGTGGGTATTGTAGTTGTAAGAATGCTTGATAGAGATCCTGTGGGTGTTTGTCTCTGTCTGAGGGGTTGGAGCAAATGCAGTTGTATCGTAGAGCTTGGCTGTAGACAATGGATTGTGTCAATCAGGGTATGCTAAGTACAGTCCCGCTGCCTTTACTCATACAACAAGGATAACAACATTTCATTCACCCCTGCTGTCCAGGTTCCTTCCCCACTCTGAACTCTAGGGTACAGATGTGGGGACCTGCATGAAAACCCCCTAAGCTTATTTTTACCAGCTTAGGTTAAAACTTCCCCAAGGTACAAACTATTTTACCTGTTGTCCTTGGACTTATTTTTGCTGCCACCACCAAGCATCTAACAAATATATAATTGGGAAAGAGCCTGCTTGGAAACGTCTTTCCCCCCCAAATCCTCCCCAAACCCTACACCCCCTTTCCTGGGGAAGGCTTGATAAAAATCCTCACCAATTTGCATAGGTGAACACAGACCCAAACCCTTGGATCTTAAGAACAATGAAAAAGCAATCAGGTTCTTAAAAGAAGAATTTTAATTGAAGAAAAAAAGTAAAAGAATCACCTCTGTAAAATCAGGATGGTAAATACGTTACAGGGTAATCAGATTCAAAACATAGAGAATCCCTCTAGGCAAAACCTTAAGTTACAGAAAGACACAAAAACAGAAATATACATTCCATTCAGCACAGCTTGTTTTCTCGGACATTTAAACAAAACAGAATCTAACGCATATCTAGCTAGATTACTTACTAAGTTCTAAGACTCCATTCCTGTTCTGTTCCCGGCAAAAGCCTCACACAGACAGAGAGAACCTTTGTTTCTCCCCCCCTCCAGCTTTGAAAGTATCTTGTCTCCTCATTGGTCATTTTGGTCAGGTGCCAGTGGGGTTATCCTAGCTTCTTAACCCTTTACAGGTGAAAGGGTTTTTCCTCTGGCCAGGAGGGATTTTAAAGGTGTTTACCCTTTCCTTTATACTTATGACACCTGCATGCAATGCTAAAGTGAATTTTAACCCAAAACAGGCAAAATTGATCACTTTGGCAATGCTGGTCTGACTGCTAACCCCTACATAGAGTAGGTGTGTCTATGCAAATACAGTCTACTGATGAGATCTTTTCCCCTAGTTCATCACTAGATGTAAGGGGAGAGCTCATTCAGACCCCAATTAAACAAGTAGATATGAGGAAGCCTGGTTATAATCGAGCATGGATGAACCAGTTCAGATAAGAAAATAATTGCTCCCAAACCTTTGTTGATCCTTGAAATTAAATGCAACTTGAAACCCTACTCTTCTGGGCTTTGGCAGGATGGGAAACAGAAACAAAATAGTCAGTGAAAAGCTATTCACAAACCCCATTTTAATTTTTCTGGAGAAAATTCCTACCTGAGTAAGGACTACACAACGTGAACCATAGTATTTCTAATTCAGCCAAAAACCATGAAGCACTGGATATCTTACACAATATCTTATTCTCATGAGATTGGAGGTCAAAGAGATTCTACTAAGCTTTGTATAGCCATCCATATTTTTGGGGACTTATCCAGACTAAAACTACAGATGTTTTAAGTGTCCCCGTCACTAGTTGTATCCTGCTAAATTGCTTGTTAAATATGACAAGTCTTCAGTGTTTGGGGAAAAATCTAAGTGTACTGACAATTTGCTTGACTTCACTGCATAGTCCTTGGGCAAGATGTTTCAGAGTTTGACTCAGACACTGACACAGACAGCAAATCAAGTCTGTCTGACATTCACTGGCACGGCTTACCAAATTTACATATTTTGTGACTGTTCTGTAAACATATTTTACACAACTTATTATTTCAAATATTTCCCTATTAATATTTAGCTAGGGAATTACTGGACAGCATACATCTCTAGAGTGTCTGTAAGGTCTGTGAATTTTAGATTAATATAAAGAATTTTCAAGCTTGCATACTTTCACAAGCATGTCATTAATACTATATTAATAAACAGAAGATCAGCAGTCATGTTTACTGTGGTGTATTGGAACCTGGTTAAAAATGACAAGCTATCACTTTCAGTGTGAGGAATTTCCTGGTTGCTTGCAGGCTAGGTGGTTCTGAGGGAAGTCATGTGATTTGGGTTGTCTGGGTCAGCCAGTAGACAGCTAGCCTAGAAAGAGCCAGCTTAAAGTAAGGGGTGGGGGCTGTGAATTGTATTTGTTTGCCTTAGGGAGCATCCTGTTCCCTCTCTCTCTCTCTCTCTCTCTCTCTCTCTCTCTCTGGGGTTTTTGTGTGTTATCATTCTGAATTGTAAGAAATAAATTAGTGTTATGTTGCAACCTTCCAGCGACATACTTATGTTATGTTATCTAATTTCTCTGTCTATGCTGTGAACATAACATTTACTCTAATTTTGTACATGGATGCAAACTATGTTTGTCTATATCTTGTATGTATCATATTCTGTGCCAGTTTTTGCTACTGGACAGAATACACTTAGAGGGTAGCAATATTTTTTGCCCAGGGCTGAGTTTGTGAAAAGGAGGACTTTAGAACATGAAGTGTCAAATTTCCCATAAAATGGCAAATGGTCTTTTTTGTTGCTTTTTATTCAAATAACTTCACACTTTTTGTAGGGGAAATACTCCTGATTACAATAACTTTTAATACCTTCAGTTTTGATGGGTGGCATAGTAAAATAAACAAAGCCTGAGGTTGGAAGTCAGAGACAAGTTATAATTTTGTTTCTGATTTGTGTGGGCTTTGTGTGTTCCATTTGCAAAACAGAGCTAACAACATAGGAGCTATCTAACTTTTGGGGATTAAGTGAGAAGTGATGCACTTGCTAATCCCTGTGTGTGGAAGCAAAAGACATCTCTGTACGTCACATATGCATAAGACTCTTCAGATTTGGTTCTATATCACATGTTTGTCTGGATGGTCTCATTTTTCATTCCATCAAATTGCTTATTCTGAAGCAATGGTTCAAATTTGAAATACAATGGTAGCTTCATTTACTTATGTTTCAGAGGTTCAATATTGTCCATTTCAGTGTTCTTGTTCTTGTTCTAATATTTACCATTATTTCAGCTTGTTGCCAGTTACTGGTGAATTTCTATGCTGGTTCAATTTTTGTGTGTGTACCCATACTGCCTATTTGAATTGTTCTTGTTCATTTTAGTTATTTTTGGTAAGTCAGTCAAACACACTAGGGTATTGAGGGCCATAACAACAAAACAGTCATGCATATGAAACTATGGATTTCTCCATGAAGGAGTCAGATAGAAAACATTGTGTTACATGAATTTTATTACTTAGAATTCTGTTATTTCATCTCACAAGCCAGCAAAGCGGATGCTGGACTTCCATTCATTCCACTCCCGTGTAGATGACTGGTCTATAATGTAATACTTGTGGTTTTTTACCAGCCATTTTTGTAATGTTTTGGCATCACGTAATGTTTTGTTTGCTTGTGTGAGATCAACCTGTAGGCAGCAGCTCCCTTAAGAAAAAGGAGTCTAAGTTAGCAAGGAAAGCATATGGCTAGCACAATGGGGAACAGACTGCTTAGCATCTAAAAAGAATTCCATCGCAGCAGACAATAAACCCTTCTTTCAACAGCTCACTGCCTATACATTCAGAGAACTAGCACAGACATCTGTAATAGCGCCATCTGGTGACTTCCAATACTGTCATGGTGCTGTTAAATTTCCAAAATAATAACCAACAGAAAGTTAAAAGAAGAAAATGAAAGATTAGTCTCGTTTTCAGCAGCACTACAAATATGGTGGGCACACCTACTCTCACAAAATAGTTTAGCACATTTCAAACAAGGATCACATATTTGTAAATAAAAATAACATCTGCAGTTTCAGTGACTAAGATAACAATTGCAGGAACAACAAGCACTCATGCTTCATAGCATTAGTGGAGCACCAGATGGGGCCAGAAAGAAATTTTCTTCCATGGTTGAATTTTGTGTGCCTGCTAAGCAGATAGCTACTGACTGAGGCGGGATGTTAGAATAGATGGAGCACTGGTTCTGTTCTGGCAATTCTTATTTTCTTAGCACTTGTACCAAGGAAATATTAAAGCATGCCATCTAAATTGCATTTGATATATGTACTGTGTCACACTTCAAACCACTGAAGCAATGAGTACAGCATGATTCATGTGGAGAATATGCTTGAGTTACCTTAGGCATGAAGAAAAAAAATATCAGAGTTAGGTCTACAACCTCCTGCACACAGCATGATTTGGCAATCCGTGATGTGTTTGGTCCTCATAGAGGTGAAAAAGTATTAAAGCATTATCAACAGAAACAACACAATGTGTCTGTTTCAGAGCAGCAGGCACTGTTAAGCTACAGCTGATGGGCACAAATGTAAATGCACAAGCTCATGCATGCAATGGAAAATGAATTCACTGACTGCCTAGATGTTATACTCTGAATAAAGAAATGGTCCACCACGACAAGAGTAAGAATTCATTACTATCTCATTAAAAACTAGCAGCTCAGTTTTCAGATGGCATTGTAAGTATGTTTAATGTGTACCTGGAAAAAAATAAAAGAGAGGATGGCGAAAATCAGCAATTAAAGAAACCTGTATGATCACTAACTGCTAAACATTGCTTTAGCTTGATGTATATCTGGAAGCTTGCATAAAGATGCAATTCTACAGCTTGAAAAGAGTGGATTGTAATGTAGGTCACAGATGATGCCCCAGACACACCACACCTTGCTCCAGTTGAATGGGACTCCCACTGAAATAGCCAATAGAACTACAGCTTGCAGTTTCAAAAAGTGTGTAGGGTACAGTCAAATGACCTTCACACAGTTTTATGGGGGGGTCTTGTGACTAAAGCTAAACCTGGTGAATAGCTTTAAAACATAGTGAGCATAAATGTTATTAAAAACTGGGAATTAACACTGATTTTCATAAATGCTTCTATTCACTTCCTCTGAGCATTCCATACAAGCAAATAATGGTTCACAAGCACAGCTGCAGAAAAAGCATTGTGTTCTTGCAACGATGAATGCTCTTTGGGACTGGGAGGTCATACAGTCAGGGAGCAGAAACCCTACTAAGTCATAAAAGGGACTGATCAGAGTACAAATACCAAATTATGCAATAGTCATTGTGAATGATCTAGCAAACCTTAGGCTGGAACATTTCACAGAAGCTATTTGTGGAATGATTTTAAATTATGAAGAGACCAATGTCTTTTGGATGTCTTTCTAAAAGATATGCTGCAACTCAAACAGAAGAAACCCTTTGGTGAAATTCGATAGCCTGTGTTCGCCAGGGATTGTGTCCCTTGCAATCTTGGCTAGCCATTGATGGACTTATCCTCCATGAACGTAGCTAATTATTTTATTAACTCATTTATACTTTCAGCCTTCACAAACTCCCATGTCAATGATTTCCACAGGCTGACTCTGCGTGGTGTGAAGAAGTACTTTCTTCTGTTTGGTTTAAACCTGCTGCCTATTAATTTCATTGGATGACTCCTAGTTCTTATGTTGGGATAAATAATACTTCCCTATTGACTTTCTCCATGCAACTCATAATATTTATAGACCTCTACCATGGCTCTCTTAGTCCTCTTTTTTCCTAAGCCAAACACTCCCAGTCTTTTTAACCTCTCCTCATCTGGAAGCTGTTCCATACTCCTAATAATTTTTGTTGCCTTTCTCTGCACTTTCCCCAATTCTATGTCAAGAACGTATACACTTGCTCTGAGGTCCAAGAGCAAGTGAGCAACAGACCTACTGAAAGTCTCTGGGTGAGGATAAAAAGGAAAAGGAACAAAGGCAATGTTATGGTGGGCTTCTATTATACACTACCAAATCAGGAAGGGGAAGTGGGTGAGTCATTCTACAAGCATTCTACAAGATTAGCTAACACACATGAGCTAGTATTAATGGGGAATGTAACTTTCCTGATATCTTTTGGAAGACTATTACAGCAAACCATAACATGTCCTTCAAATTCTTAGCATGTGTAGGGGACAGCTTTCTGATTCAGAAAGCTGAGGAAACAAATAAGGGATCATCCATTTTGGATCTGGTTTTGATCAACGAGGATGAATTAGTTGTGAACATGAAGAAGATGGTTAGGAACTTGGGAGGAAGTGATCATGAGCTGATAGAATTCAAGATCCTATGGAAAGGAGGGCATGAGAACAGCAAAACAAGAACACTGGATTTCAGAAAGGTGGATTTCAACCAACTCAGAAAAATAGTAAGCAAGATCCCATGGAAAGACCAATTCGGAAGAAAAGGAGTCGAACAGAGCTGGAAGTTTATAAAAAACATAATACCAGAGGCTCAACATCGAGCTAGTCCAACGCAGGCAAAAGATAAGAAGAGTAACAGGAGGCCAATGTGGCTGCACAAGGAGCTCTTTTTAGCTATCTAAAAACCAGAAGATATACATACAGGAAATGGAAGGAGGGGCATGTCACCAAGGAAGTATACATGGGAATAGTGTGAACGTGTAAGGACAAAATCAGGAAAGCCAAGGCAAAGAATGAGTTACAGATGGCAAGGAATGTTAGAGACATCAAGAAGGCATTCTTCAAATATGTCAGAGAAAACAGAAAGATTAAGGACAGTGTGGGTCTGCTGCTCACTGGAGAAGGTGAGCTAGTAACATAAGATGATAGGAAGGTCAAGCTGTTCAATGCCTACTGTGCTTCTGTCATCTCACAAAAAATAACATGTGACCGGATGACTAGCAAAGTTACCATAGGCAATAAAGGGGAAGGGATGCAGATCAGGATAAGTAAGAAACAAGTCCAAGATCTTCTGACCAAGCGGGGCCTGATGCCATTCACTGGCGGTACTGAAGGAATTAGCTGGAAAAATTCTCAGAGCCACTGGCAATAATATCTGCAAACTCATGGATAACATGAGAGTCCCAGGAAGACTAGAGAAGGGCTAATGCAGTGCCCATCTTTAAAAGGGGGGAAAAGGAGGAGCCAGGGAACTATAGACCAGTCAGCCTAACTTTAGTACCTGGGAAGCTACCACAGCAATGTATAAAACATTCAGTTTGGAAATACCTGCAGGATGAAGGGGTAATCACTAGCCGCCAACATAGATCTACCAAGAATGAATCATGCCAAACCAGCTTGATTTCTCCCTTTGACAGAGAAACTGGTTTGGTGGATAGGGGGAATGCCATGTACATAATATACCTGGACTTCAGCTTTTGACACAGTCCCACATGACATTCTGATAAGTAAGCTAGAGAAACGTGGGCTTGGCAGAGCTACCATTAATTGGATACACGACTGGTTAAACAACCAGAAACAAAGAGTAACTATTAATGGAATGACGTTAGATTGCAAGGAATACTCAAGTGGGGTTCTACAGGGATCTGTTCTGGGTGCGGTGTTGTTTAACATCTTTATTAATGACCTAGATATAGGAATAGAGAGCATACTGATCAAATTTGCAGATGACACAAAGCTGGGGGCAGGGCAATGGAATCTTCCCAAAAGTGAGGGGGCAGATGCCCCCTCCCCCTCTGTGGCCCCTTCTGCCTGAAGCCCCGCCCAAGCTGGAAAACAGAGAGGGCTGGGAGCCACTGACCCTACATCTGCCCAGGGTTGGCAGGGCTGAGAGCAGCCCCCGGCCCATGTTCCCACCCTGCGGGACTCCTGCTCAGGGAAGGTGGAGGGTTCACAGCTCCCACAGCTGCCTGTGTGGCTCTATCCCCTGACCCGACTCTGGATGGGGGATGGGGACTCAGAGCAGCCAGCCATGGTAAGAGCCAAATGGTTGGGCAGCTGTGAGAAGCTGTGGACCCTCCATCTGCACTGGGCAGAGGGCCTGGCGGGTAGAGACACAGGCTGCTCTCGGCCTCCACCTGCACCCCGGGCAGGTGTAGGGTCCGTGGAGCGATACCCCACGGTGCCCAGGCTCCCCGGCCGGGCTCCGGCTCTTGGCCTGGTTGGGCGTGGGACCTCAGGGGGAAGAAGGGAAGTGGGCGCCAGAGCAGGGGGACCAGGGCAAAAAGTGGATGTGCCAGGCCCTCTAGTTTTATGTTATGATATGGAATAAATAACACTTCCTTATTTACTTTCTCCACACCAGTCATGATTTTATAGACCTCTGTCATGTTTCCCCATTAGTCATCTCTTTTCCAAGCTGAAAAGTCCCAGTCTTATTAATCTCTCCTCATGTGGAAGCTGTTTCATACCCCTAAATCATTTTTGTTGCCCTTTTCAGAACCTTTTCCAATTCCAATATATCTTTACTGAGATGGGGCAACCACATCTGCATGCAGTATTCAAGATGTGGGCATTTTATGGATTTATATAGAGGTAATATGATATTTTCTGTCTTATTATCTATCCCTTTCCTAATGACTACCAACATTCTGATCGCTTTTTTGACTGCCACTGCACAATGAATGGATGTTTACAGAGAACTACCCACAATGACTCCAAAATCTCTTTCTTGAGTCATAACAACTAATTCAGACCCCATAATTGTATATGTATAGTTGGTATTATGTTTTCCAATCTGCATTACTTTGCATTTGTCAACATTGAATTTCATCTGCCATTTTGTTGCCCAGTCCCCAAGGTTTTTTTTGAGATCCCTTTGTAACTAAGTCCAAAGCAGACTCTGAAGAGTTATCTTTAGTAATTTTTTATCTGCAAATTTTGCCACCTCACTGTTAACTCCTTTTTCCAGATCATTTATGAATATGTTGAACAGTATAGAACTTTGGGAGACCCTACTACTTATCTCTCTCCATTATGAAAAGAGACCATTTATTCCTAACCTTTGTTTCCTGTCTTTTAACCAGTTACTGATCCATGACCAGACTTTCCCTCTTATTCTATGATGGCTTAGTTTGCTTAGGAGTCTTTGGAAAGGGACCTCCTCAAAGGCTTTCTAAAAATCAACTGGCTCACTCTTCTTTACATAATAGTTGTCCTCCCCCAAAGAAGTCTAATAGATTGATGGGGAATGATTTTCCTTTACAAAAGCCATGTTGACTCTTCTCCAATGTATTGTCTTTATCTATGTGTCTGATAATTTTGTTCGTCATTAAAGTTTCAACCAATTTGCCTGATACTGATGTTAGGCTTACTGACCTGTAATTTCCAGGATTGCCTCTGGAGCCTTTTTAAAACTCAGCATTACATTAGGTACCTTCCAGTCATCTTGTATAAAGGGTGATTGAAGTAATAGATTAAATACCAGTGTTCGGATTTCTGCAATAGTACCATTATACAAGGCACTGGTGAGACCTCATCTGGAATACTGTGTGCAGTTCTGGTCTCCCATGTTTAAGAAGGATGAATTCAAACTTGAACAGGTACAGAGAAGGGCTACTAGGATGATCTGAGGAATGGAAAACCTGTCTTATGAAAGGAGACTCAAAGAGCTTGGCTTGTTCAGCCTAACCAAAAGAAGGTTGAGGGGAGATATGATTGCTCTCTAGAAATATATCAGAGGGATAAATACCGGAGAGGAGAGGAATTATTTAAGCTTAGTCCCAATGTGAACACAAGAACAAATGGATATAAACTGGCCATCGGGAAGTTTAGACTTGAAATTAGATGAAGGTTTCTAACCATCTGTTCAAAGATCCTAGTAGTTGTTCAAATACTCACAAATAAATGATCTCATCATTACATACTTAACACCCGTATGCAGGAAAATCTGCCATTATTTTTTTAAAACTCTATTTGACAAGCTTTTTCTTGAAGACAATACAGATATTTTAAACCTACAATGCCATCACTTCTTGCCTCTTCTGTGTAACACCCATAAACTTTCAGTGAGTCTGAGCCTTGTGTATGCATAGTAAGGGCTATTTTAGGCATTTTTAGCAAAGAGGTATACCAAAATTAAGACAGGTTTTGCCTGTGAAAAGCTATCTTTTGCCATTGGAAGAGAAGATACTTTTTGTTCCATTTTTCACAAACCTGAGGAAAGCAGATAGTTAGCACAATGGGGTTCTGGTCCATGACTGGAGTTCCCAGGTGCTACTGCAATACAAATAAATAAATAAATAATCACATTCTCAACAAGTCAAAAAAATTTTCCACAATACTCTACATACTTCTTCATGAGTTGTGTGATTGCAAGTCTTTGATCATACTCATCATCAACAAATCATGAGAAGTTTTCCTATTAAAATGTTCTCAATGTGCTGGTGTGTCTATCACAAGTCCACTCTGACTCTGACTCTGACTTTTCCTAAACCACAGATACAAAAAACTCCTAGAAGGTGCTGGCTCCACCATGAATGATCTTGAAAAAATACCTGAGAGAAAATTCTCTGTAGGAAAGCAATTTTCTATATTTCATTTGTAAGTTCTTAAATCATTAGGACTATTTGCAGTATCACAATGTTTTAGGAGTATGTATGTTGCTGCTGCTTATTCATGAGATAAAACTGAAATGTGGTTTCCAAGAGAAACCTGGCATTTTGAGCACTGTACACAGTATGAGGGAATCTGAATGAGTTTACAAGGAGGGAGGTTTTCAGCCAAAACTATTGTCCATCCTGCATGATAAGGATATTATAGTACTTGGCATTTACAGGTGTATGGCTCCTTTCGTAAGTAAGAATCAAAGCCCTTTAGAGAGGAAGGCTAAGTATTATTATCCCAGTTTGACAGCTACAGAAACTGAGGCACAGAGAGGTTAAGGCCCAGATCAGTGAAATCAATAGAAGTTACCAGCCAAAGTATCTACAAGGATCTGAGCTTAATTCTCTTGCCTAATATCAGTGTTAGAGCAATTAATAGGACCATGTGGACCTCATATTGTGTACTTATATAGATCTGGAATAGAACTGGCAAGATGACTGTAGTATATAATAAATTCTGCAGTTGTGTTTCTTTGTGTGAACTTGGGATCCACTATTGTGATCTCTACCATCAACTTAATTAGCTTGGACTTTTGGTATGGCCTCTGTTCACCATATTTTATAAGTGTGTTCTTATCTTGCCATCAATATACCAATGTTAAATTTTATCCAGTGAAAACTGAAGTTACACCCTATACTACATCCAATCTATTAATTTTTCAGCACTTATTACAGCCATGACTAGCTTTGGATGTGCAGCTCTGAAGAGCTGGAAAAAGCCACCTTCCCCATTAAAACATGGCCTAAGTTTAAGATAAGAATTCCATAGGATGCTGTCATTTAGAAAGGAACTAAAATGTCTCAGATTTAATGCTGAATGTTCTGCATTTTATTATTTACCATAGATCAGAGAACCTACTTCTTGGACTATAGCAGGACCCCTACAGAAATGACATGTACAATCCATGAAGTTACCCTAGTGAGAAAATATTTCCAAACCTCAGCCAAATAACAAAGGCTAATAGAGGTTCCTATAACCCACATGTAATCAAAACAATGCTTCTCACAGCTACAACTCAACTAACAGAGATAAATAGGTTCCTTGCTGACTCTTTCTATCCCCTAGACCTCTCTGGACTCAAATAAAAGTTTCTGAGCCCAGCTCTCCTTTTTTATACTTGCTGGTTCCCTTCTTTGCCTGTGTAGTTAGCTTCATCTGAACTCATCATTCAGCTGTGTTCACCAGCAAGGGCAAACTCCTGTTGTTGTTTTCCCTCTGGTTGTAATCCTGCCCGTGCCCATCACTTGGGATGGTAGATCTACTTCTCAGCTTAAGGGGGAGGGCTAAATCATTCCAAACTAAAATCATTATTTTTTATTAAAATCTGAATTATATTATCTCTAAACAAAATGTTCTATATGAAACGTAAACATATATATGAAACATCTACCCCTCATCACCGTAATATCTGAGCAACTCACAATCATGGATGGATTTTATCCTCACACCACTTCCAGGAGGGAGGAAAACACTATTCCCCATTCCACAGATCAGGAACTGAGGCACAAAGTCAGATTAAGTAACTTTACAGAAGAGAACCTAGATTTCCAAAGCCAGAAGAGAACCCAGATTTCCACTAGACCATCCTTTCTACTCTTCTTGGAGCCAGCACAGGTGGTTTACATTTCAAAAGGTAAACAACAGTTACGGCTTCTTTTTAATTTATGCCACTCTGTCCACTGCAAGCAGAAGGTTTTACTAGTGTTGAAAAATCCTGCTGTGGGTGGAATTCTACAAAGACACAGCAATTACCAGTTCCAAGTGAAAAAGTAGGATGACAGCTGTTCACTACACACCACAGAAATAGGTGTCCCTCCTGTATTTTAGTTTTTAATCTTCAAGCAAAACCTATTCAGGGTCCCTTCCCCTGAGATTAAATAGACCAGTACTTTGTTGGTAAATGCTTCATAGCACACACACAAAGATTCCTGCAAGCAAGAGTCTAAAATATAAACCCAACCTGCAAATAAACTCCTTTTATGAAAGTCTCTTCTGTTTACGAGAAAAACTACAACAGTAGTCAAGCAGAAAATATATGCATCTTCCCAATTTCAAGTTACTGACAGATGTTTGATAACTGCAGCCATCACAGATGGGAAGAGGTTGTGTCAAGATATCTTATCCTGGGGGGCTATTAGTCTCTGATCTGAGATATGCTGCAAGGGGAAAAAAAACTAGAAGAAAATAGTAAGCACTGACATTAGAACCATTTATCACCTACTGCTGTGTGTGGAATAAAAGGATCCTCTTTGAAGATAGTCCATTATCTGCTTCTTGCTAGCTTCATGCTGTCATATGTTTTTTTCCAGGAATCAATAAGTTTAGGAAGGCCACATTTGGAGAGTAAGTACTGTTATACATCTAAGTTTATATATTGTTTTTTTATTTACAGCAGTTTTTGCTCATTTTCTGGAAGAAAATAGGGTTTTTTTACATTTAGATATTTGCAGTTTCCTATATCTGTTCTTTCTCTGCTGAGTTACAGTTGCTGAATTTATTTTTTGGAAGGATTAAAAAAAATATGGAACATTTTCTACCCTATCAGTAGAGTTCCACTAAAACTATTATGTGCCAATTTCTATTCTCTAAAAGTTCTATTGCATTTCCCACTATATCATAGGATCAAACCTATTGAATATATACTGATTCCAGGCCCGAATCCTGAAACCATGTGCTAGTGAGTGGATCCCTGTGCCCTTGCAGAGCCCCACTTAAGTCAATAGGATTTTATACTGTCTCATAAAGGCGTCCAGTTGTTTAGATACAGTTGCATGACTGGGACACTGGATTATGAGCCTTCTAGGGCAAGGATTGTCTCTTTATCTGTGTTTGTACAGCACATAGCACTATCCTGATAGGGCTGTTTGGTGCTGCCATACTATAAATGCTTATTTATAACAACAATAGTATTGATCATTTACCAGATCAGTGTAGGAGCCATATGGTGTATCCATATTCTTGAATAAATAACTACAGTCAATGCCGTTAACATATGTAGAAATTATTTTAGTTAGGGACTAAAATAAAAGTCTATTTAGGGATTTGTCTGATACTGTCATAGGTGGGAATTATTTGGTTACTACTATTAGGCAGAATATGGAATCAGAGTGTTAATCTACTTGGAAAAAGATGAAGTGCCTGAGGTTAATTATCCCAAGATCTGGCTGGGATGATTTAGTTGGGGTTGGTCCTGCTTTGAGCAGGGGGTTGGACTAGATGACCTCCTGAGATCTCTTCCAATCCTAATCTTCTATGATTCTATGAGAGGTCTTTGCTTAACTGAAACTATATCTATGACTGTGTTTATAGTGGTGAAGAGTCCTGTGGCACCTCATAGACTAACAGATGTATTGGAGCTTAAGCTTTCGTGGGTGAATACCCACTTCGTCAGATGCATGTAGTGGAAATTTCCAGAGGCAGGTACAAATATGCAAGCAAGAATCAGGCTAGGGATAACGAGGTTAGTTCAATCAGGGAGGATGAGGCCCTCTTCTAGCAGTTGAGGTGTGAACACCAAGGGAGGAGAAATTGCTTTTGTAGTTGGTGAGCCATTCACAGTCTTTGTTTAATCCTGAGCTGATGGTGTCAAATTTTCAAATGAACTGAAGCTCAGCAGTTTCTCTTTGAAGTCTGGTCCTGAAGTTTTTTTTGCTGAAGGATGGCCACCTTTAAATCTGCTATTGTGTGTCCAGGGAGGTTGAAGTGTTCTCCTACAGGTTTTTGTATATTGCCATTCCTAATATCTGATTTGTATCCATTTATCCTTTTACGTAGGGACTGTCCAGTTTGGCCTATGTACATAGCAGAGGGGCATTGCTGGCACATGATGGCGTAGATTACATTGGTGGACGTGCAGGTGAATGAACTAGTGATGGTGTGGCAGATCTGGTTAGGTCCTGTGATGGTGTTGCTGGTGTACATATGTGGGGAGAGTTGGCATTAAGGTTTGTTGCATGGATTGGTTCCTGAGTTAGAGTTATTATGGTGCGGTGTGTAGTTGCTGGTGAGAATATGCTTCAGGTTGGCGGGTTGTCTGTGGGCGAGGACTGGCCTGCCTCCCAAGGCCTGTGAAAGTGAGGGATCATTGTCCAGGATGGGTTGTAGATCACTGATGATGTGTTGGAGAGGTTTTAGCTGAGAAGTTTATAGTGATTCTCTTTTATTGCATCTTCAGCAGAGACAATCCAGTTTTCTAGGCTGGGATTTTCAAAGGAGCCTGTGGAGTTAGGTGCCAAAATCCCATTGAATTTTCAGTTGTAATTCAAGGGGATTTGGGGTACCTAACTCCATTAGGTGACTTTCAAAATCCTGTCTCTAATATTTCTTTCTGAGTTCATGTATCATTCTTTACTGCCTTCTTCTTAGGGATAATGCACTGAAAAACCACATACTCACTATCTGTCTCTCTTGCACATACAAAGACTTACACACCCTGGCTGTATGTACACTGACAAACTCTGTAGCCATAATTCACCACTGGTGCAGACCCATTGGGAGTAGCAATAATGGAGGCTATTGTGTAAACAGGACTTATGTGCTTTACCACCATGTAATCTAAGTCAGGTGGTAAAAGATCTAAGTCCTGTCTATACTACAAGTATCTACCTAATGTGTGTTACTAGGTACTCATGTGACCCCTCTCCTCATAGCTTTGGGATCTACACTTACAGTGATTATGGCTATACAGTTTCCCAGTGTAGACAAGATCAGTGTGTAAGGCACCCTATACTGGAGATAAAAGGTTCATAGTCTGAAATAAAGCTCCTTTTTATAAATAAGTCTGAAATTTCAGGTTTCACTTCAACATGTACTAATGGTTCATGAAATGACATAACAATGATTTATGATTTGATTAAAAAAAAACAGGACATGGATGGGCCTGAACTGAAATATTCAAATCTGGATCCAAACTTCTCTAGAGTTTAAGAGTGCTTTTATCTGGGGTTTGGGGCTGACTTCCTATGAAGAAAAGGGCCAGCTGTGCAGTTGAGTTTTGATTCCAAACTTCCCTAGAATGTGTTTGGAAAAAGGATTTTGGTTTGATCCAATTTCTTGTTGAAATAAAAAGGTTTAGAATGAGATGTGATAAGTTCTAAACAAACTAAATGGAGTTGAGGATATCTGAGAAAATTTTAAATTTCAGAATGAAACACTCAGTAGAGAGGGCAAAATTGTCTTTTCTTGTCTTGCCTTGTTGATTTCTAGTGACCATTCTGAACTTGTTCCACATGCAGAACTACAATCAACATCAGTGAAACTCTCCTTCCCTTCCTACTTTGCTATTGGATTAAAGCTTCATTTGGTTATCCTGACGCTTTGGGCTCCCTTTCTCCATTCTCACAATAATAAAATCTTGTGGCAATGCAGGGAAGGTGGTTCAGAGTGCTTGTTAAATTTTAAAGGGGCAGTGCATTGCAGATAGGGTGACCAGATAGCAAATGTGAAAAATCGGGACGGGGGTGGGGGTTAATAGGTGCCTATATAAGAAAAAGTCCTGAATATCGGGACTGTCCCTATAAAATCAGGACATTTGGTCACCCTAATTGAAGAAGTGATTGCATCCCGCTGTACTAGTTTTGGGAAACAGCCCAATCGGACAAACCAAAAGACTACATATCTAGATTGGACAGCAAGATGGAGATCCCAGTGCTAGAGGGGTTAGCAAGTTTCCCTTCCTTTGCACATTTTCTTCAGATTTCTGTGCACCCCGTGCAATCTTTGCACTGTGAATAATCCCAAATATGATGAGTCACTGCACTATGGTAAAGTAACAAATCCATGGCCACCTAGCCTACTTCATTGTTGTCATCTATAATGATTACCATGGCTAGCTGGAAATTTACAGTTGCAGCTGGGCTAGAATCCTCCTATTCCTCAAATCCTCCTACTCCAAAATCACAGCCCTCTACCACTTCCTCTGGTTATTAGCAGAGTAGGACTATGACCCACAGTTGGACAAAAATGTTTCCATCAAGTAGAGGGCAACGGTGCACATACTCACATTGGCCAGATCTTTATAGTATTATACCTGAAAATGCTGACTCCACAGCGGGAAAGTGGGAAAAGTTCTACTGCATCATTGTCAACCAATTAGTGTTGCTATTGTTTCAGCCAACAAGGGAGTGCTGCTGTGGAGTAAATAAATCCCTTGTTCTTGGGTGTAATAAAGCATCCTTTAAGAGCACACAAGGGAATAAAAATCCAGAGTGTGTTTCTCAGCTTGACTAAACTACTGCTGTACATTTTAACACTATTAACTCCCAAGTTCTGACATACCTTACACAAGAACAGAGAAAACTATGAGTAATAAAAAAGGCTTATCCTACATAGGTCTGCATTTAGAGTTTGAGTCCATTATGGAACACTCCTATGTGACAGCTACAAAATATCTATCAATGTTTATAGAACATTTGTGGACCCCTATGCAGGAATACAGTGAATAATGATGCTCAGACCTAGCTCTTATACACTGCTTTCCATCCATGGATCTCAAAGTGTTTTGCAAGAGAGGTATCGGATTCCCATTTTACAGATGGAAAAAATAAGACACAGAGAAGGAAAGGGTCTAGTGATAGGATTAGAACCCAGGTCACCCAAGTCCCCGTGCAGTGACCTAACAGTTTCTTTGACTGTCTACTATACTACACTATTGTACGCTAAGGGTGAAATCCTGGTCTCACTGAAGTCAATGGCAAAACTTCCATTGACTTTAATGGGGCAAAATTTCACCCTATAACAGATGAGTTACCTTCTGCACCTTTCAGTATTTTACTTTCAAATATTTAATGGGTTAAAATGATTACTTTTATATATTGTTGCTTTACGGTACATGTTCACTAGTGACTGTACATGTGTCCATGCACATGGTTGTGCCATAACCCCACTATTGTCCACATGTAAATCCCAGAAATATATATCCGAAGGTGAGTACAGGGTAAGTAAGCTAGCGAGGTTTGGGTAAGTAGATATCTCAGGCTGCGGCATGACCCTCTACCCATGCCGGTGTGCAGTGTGGATAGGGGCAAAGGATGTGTACCAGGTGTCGAGTCTCAATAGACCTCCCTCCTCATTACCACAATGCCTTGTGGTGATGATCTGAAACGTCAGGGAACCAAATAAAGTTGCAGTGTGTCTCTTTCTTTCCCTGTCCACTTCACCATTATTAGTCAGGCACAGGGCAAGATTTTCTGGTGATGCCAGGTACGGCGGGGAGGAAGGGCGAGTGCATGGTGTTTGTGGTTTACTTCTCCCTTTCCATGGAAACTCCGTGTGCTAGCTGAGAATGTAGTCAATTTCCAGTCAAATTTACCTCCCGGTCTTGTCCTGGCATAGATTGTTGGATGTACTCTATAGGACTGGAAAGCCACCTCTTTTCTATTCTGGTACCTTAAAAACGACTATGTTTTCCAAATGTTGGCCAGCCGTTAATGAAGAAATTGCAAACTGGTAACATAGCCCCTAGAAGGAAGAGCCACTCTCCCCCTTCACACTATGAAAAGTTTATTTAAAAAAAC
The DNA here is from genome assembly GCF_965152275.1 of Natator depressus. Classification (NCBI taxonomy): domain Eukaryota; kingdom Metazoa; phylum Chordata; order Testudines; family Cheloniidae; genus Natator; species Natator depressus. The sequence goes on along the minus strand of NC_134235.1, from coordinate 240,198,622 downwards.
AGTATATATATATCTTCCATTATTAGCCTCTGCTCCTTTTGTTGCAGGAGCTGCAAAATTTGTCTGAGAACCAAGGATGGTCTAACTCAGTCGTGTTCCTGGACTGCTAGAAAGTATCAATATTGTGGCCCTCTACAGCAAAGTTTTGTTACATGGGGGGATTTCTAAGCTTCTTCCAAAGGAAAATTATATGTATAATGCTACCCTTGTCTTTGAAATGATGGAACCTTTGGCTCCTAAGAGGGAACCCATTCCACTGGGAGGGCAAGTGGCACCCCAGAGACAGCAGAGGCAGATGGAGAGGACCCTTGAGGGCCAGCTCATTGGCATGGACAGGAGGAACCAGGAGCAAGTTGAATTTCTCAGGGCATGGGAGGATTGGGCTCTTCAGCAGGAAGAGATGTGAATGGAGAGGCTGATAGAACTGGAGGCTGAACGAGTTTGGGGTCTGCCTGCTGCCATGGCCACTACACCTTTCCATGAACCTCCACCACCTCCTCCTCAGGCTGCTGCCCAGGGTACTGCAGAGGTAGAGAGAACCCCTCCCCCACCACCTCCAGAGAGACCAAGGGGAGCCTGCAGGACTCCTAGGACCACATTCTCCACCAGCACGTGAAACCTTTCACAGCAGGATGCTTCTGAGCATCCAGGGGGAGAACAAGGCACCTACGGGAGTCCCTGAAGCCCACCCAGTGCCCCCCAACCCTGCACAGGAGGTGTCCTTGGTTGTCCCCAAGAACAATTTTCCACACTCATTCCCCCCATGACAAAGGGAGGAGGCGGGGGTGGGCAAGTAGATAGGTTCAAAGACCTTAGCATTTGACCATTGTCCACAGATTCAGTCCTGTTATATTTTGTTCCTTTGCATTTCCTTTTAAAATATTTAAAATACATGTCCCATACGCTACTTGTAATAAATTTTATGGTTTCCTTGATGTGTACGAACCCTCCATCTCAAGTATGAGAAATGTCATCAGATGGTTTCAGGTTCAGGTTTGAGACCCACGATTCACAGCACATGAAGTGGAACAGCATAACTGAACGGTGCCATCACACTGCAAACACTTTTCTGTCTGTCCCACACCACATCCACAACCCCACAATCCTCGGCCCATGCAGCTTCCCGCAGCCCCCATTGGCCTGGAACGGTGAACCGCGGCCAGTGGGAGCTGCGATTGGCTGAATCTGTGGACTCTGTAGGTAAACATACTGTCCTGGCCTGCCAGAGGATTTCCCTGACGGGCCACATGCCAAAGGTTGCGGATCCCTGATTTAGAGCATATTCAACAGCTGCTATGGGGTGGGGCCCTCTTGACCCCATGTGGCTCCTTCACTATCTTAGCCCTTGTGTGGGGGTCTGTAAACCCCATCACAGGTCAATAGCCAGCTGCTTCTGCACTGGTATGACTTCCCTGAATTGAGTGGTCTGGCACTGGAGGTGTGGTTCAATTTGTCGGATAGCTCCGTGAAGTTCTGTTTCTTCATTCTGGAGTTCTTTGCCACTGCTGGTTCTCCTGCACTAGATCCACCCATGGGCATGCCCTGGCAATATTGACATTCACCATATCTGTTCCATGGGACCAGAATGAAGTGTCATTCACCCTCATGGTCAGCCATCTTCAGTGTGTCAGAAAGTTCTGTTCGGATTCCATCCATTCTATCAGATTCAGGTATCTCACCCATCGCCTATGGCACTGCATAAACATTTGTCCCACAATAAGGAGCAGGAGCAGAACCAGAACCAGAACCAGATCTTCATCCAGTTGCTCCTTGTCTTTCACCTAGTTTGGCAAGAGGGAGAGGTGAGCAGGAACTGCCATTGGAAAATGTGTGAAGGCAGGGGACAATACCAACAACACACAGCAAAGAAGTTCCGAGAGTGTCTCCTTGTGATGCACAGAACCCTGGGATACCACCTCTGAAACGGTAGAGCTAAAATCGTGAAACAAAAGTGGCAGTGTGGATGTGGGTATATGTGTGTACACAGCCTTATATGCATGTCCAGCACAGCATATGTGGACACTTAGCATGGGTATGGGGAACATGCATGGAACTGTACATGGTCAAATATGCACACCAGTGTAGGCATAGCCTTATCTCACCCATAGTAAGTAGACAAGAATTTCTCTCTGATAACCATGTATTATATTATAACTTTTGCAGCGGTAAATAGAGTGTGTTGACCAGATTAGAGGAAGTAGTCCTGAGATGCGATCACCACATGCCATTTCAAAATAAGGCTTCTTACTTGCCAATGTGTGTTCATTATATGGTAGTTTTGCTAAGATTTTCTCTGTTGATATTAATGGGAGTCAGATTTGTTTGGTTTTGAAAACATCAGAACTTTGATGTCACATCTTATTTTCTTTTCCATTTCCACCTCAGTTTACATTAAAATAGCATGCTAATTGTCCCTTTAATGACAGATTCTTGCCTAGACAGCGCTAAAGTCAGGGCTAGTAGTTTGCCAGGTAAATTAGGTAGTCAGCAAACCATGAATTTCACACTGGGCACTTGTCCCAGTCTTTTTCTTTTGCTTCCATCCAGTGTAATAAACTATTATCTGAATGTGTTTATGGCACCAGATCCAAAAGATGGGGTTTGTTTGCTTTAATTTCTGTGCTCCAAGACACTAGGTTAGGCTTTGTCATTCTTTTTGTTTGAGATCATCCCAGCTCTTACATTGCATTATTTTCAGCTGATATCATCTTAGTCAGCACAACGAAGTGTGATGTAAGTACGGCAGAGATCTGTCTAACTAGAGCTCCTTTGGTGGGAAAGCACTGTTGATCTCAGGCCAGAAAAGGGGATAAGGAAGCTTAAGCACTGATGCCTGGGTTATTCTGCAACAAAAATGGGGGGCAAAAACATATGCAAAAATATTCAACATGATATTACCGCAATAGTCATGTCCCTGCCAGTTCCAGCTTATTGTCAGTATAGCCTGCTAAGCACAGTAGAATTTAGTGCTGTGTGGGTGAACGATGTGCCAAAACCTTTGTGTGCCAACTGATATAGCTGAAATGCTTTGGGGGGCAAGTTGGCTGACTGCAAACTGAGTGAGAATTTCTTTTTGTACAACACTAGTAACCATAGTGGGATCAGTCTGCGAAAGAAACACATTCCCACCACGCCCATCCCACACACACTGCATATAAATCTATCTTTAAATATAACAACTGTAAGATGACAAGTCAGAAGTCCTTCTCCCTCCAAAGGAGCATACTCCCTTCATTTTAACAGTATAATATTGCTTTTGTCCCCATTTCTTTATGAAAGTAGACTACAGTCAGATTCTCCTCACAGTGAAGTAACTGGGAATATTGCCATTGTTTACAAAGGGAGCCACCCAAAGTCCCACTGAGCTCAGTGAGAGCATCCTATTAATCTCCTCCCCTCCATGGACTACCTGTATTATGTTCAAGACACGGGGCAGAGAGTAGTGGGACTGCGCTCCCACATAGGTGGATGCAACTGAGCAGGCAAGGGTGGAGGAAATGGGAGGAACCATGTGTCCTCCTCCCCAAAGCTCCAACTGACATGCTACAAAGGCTGTGTCAGGTGTTGGATGGTGCAAAGGGAGGAAACCAGGGACTCTCCATGTCACAGTATGATCCCTGATCTGCTTCTAGGCAGTGCAGCACCACACTGCCCCTTATTTAGGATTTGCAAAAATCCCAATCTAGCCCCATGTTAGTACTGTGTATCTATCTGCTGAGATACTTAGTCTCCATGTAATTGACAGAAATGGCTCTCCAGAGAGCAGAATGTGTTGCAAAGTTACAATTGTATAGACAGAAGAATTGTAGATGGCATGGGCCAAATTCTCTGCTGGTGTAAATAGTTGGAACTGTGACCATTTACATTAGCAGAAAATATCATTCTTTATTTTTATCGAACATAAGAGCATAAGAACAACCATAATGGGTCAGACCAAAAATCCAGTATCCTGTCTTCCACAGTGGCCAATATTAGGTACTTCAGAGGGAATGAACAGAACTGGTAATCACCAAGTGATCCATCTCCTGTTGCCCATTCCCAGCTTTTGGCAATCAGAGGCTAGGGACACCATCCCTGCCCATCCTGGCTAATAGCCATTAATTTATCAAACCACCATCCATGAATTTATCACATTCTTTTTTGAACCCTGTTATAGTCTTGACCTTCACAACATCCTCTGGCAAAGAGTTCCACAGGTTGACTGTGCGTTGTGTGAAGAAAGACTTCCTTGTGTTTGTTTTCAACCTGCTGCCTATTACTTTCATTTGGTGGCTTGTATCGGGGGTATCCATGTTAGTCTGTACCCACAAAAACAACAAGGAGTCTGGTGGCACCTTAAAGACTGACAAATTTGTTTGGGCATAAGCTTTCATGGGTAAAAATACCACTTAAGAAGTGTTTTTTTTTACCCACAAAAACTTATGCCCAAATAAATCTGTTAGTCTTTAAGGTGCCACCAGACTCCTTGTTGATTTGGTGAGCCCTAGTTCTTGTGTTATGAGAAATAACACTTCCTTATTTACTCTCTCCACACCAGTCATGATTTTATGGACCTCTGTCATGTTTCCCCATTAGTCATCTCTTTTCAAAGCTGAAAAGTCCCAGTCTTATTAATCTCTCCTCATATGGAAGCTGTTCCATACTCCTAATAATTTTTGTTGCCCTTTTCTGTACCTTTTCCAGTTCCAATATATCTTTTTTTCAGATGGGGCGACCACATCTTCACGCAGTATTCAATATGTGGGTGTACCAAGGATTTATATAGAGGTAATATGATATTTTCTGTCTTATTATCTATCCCTTTCCTAATGATTCCCAACATTCTGTTAGCTATTTTGACTGCCACTGCTTATTGAGGGGATGTTTTCAGGGAACTATCCACAGTGACTCCAAGATCTCTTTCTTGAGTGGTAACAGCTAATTTAGATCCCCATCACTTTATATGTATAGCTGGATTTATGTTTTCCAATGTGCATTACTTTGCATTTATCAACATTGAATTTCATGTGCCATTTTGTCACCCAGTCACCCAGTTTTGTGAGATCCTTTTCTAACTCTTCGCAGTCTGCTTGGGACTTAATTATCCTGAGTAGTTTTGTATCATCTGCAAATTTTGCCACCTCACTGTTTACTGTTTTATACATCAGTTTGTTCCAAAACCTGCTCCAATGACACCTCAGTCTGGGACAGTTCCTCAGATTTGTCACCTAAAAAGAAGCTATCCACTTTTTCCAGATCATTTATGAATATGTTGAACAGTACTGGTCCCAGTACAGACCCGTGCGGGACACCACTATTTACTTCTCTCCATTCTGAAAAATGACCATTTATTCCTACTCTTTGTTTCCTATCCTTTAACCAGTTAGGGGTTAAATCCATGAGAGGACTTTTCCTCTTTTCCCATGACAGTTTATTATGCTTTGGAGCCTTTGGTGAGGGACCTGGTCAGATGCTTTCTGAAAATCTAAATACGCTATATCCACTGGATCCCCCTTGTCCACATGCTTGTTGACCCCCTCAAAGAATTCTAGTAGATTGGTGAGGCATGATTTCCTTTTACAGAAACCATGTTGACTCTTCCCGAGCAAATCATGTTAATGTATGTGTCTGATAATTCTGTTCTTTAGTATAGTTTCAACCAGTTTGCCTGTTACTGAAGTTAGGCTTACCAGCCTGTAATTGACAGGATTGGCTCTGGAGCCTTTTTTAAAAATTTGCGTCACATTAGCTATCCTCCAGTCATCTGGTACAGAAGCTGATTTAAATGACAGGTTACATACCACACTTAGTAGTTCTGCAATTTCACATTTGAGTTCCTTCAGAACTCTTGGGTGAATGCCATCTGGTCCTGGTGACTTATTACTGTTTTATATATCAGTTTGTTCCAAAACCTGCTCAATGACACCTCAGTCTGGGACAGTTCCTCAGATTTGTCACCTAAAAAGAAGGCTCAGGTTTGGGAAACAATGCTCCCAGAGCCTCTGTAAAGCTTAATTATAAAGTATGTCACAAATTCTGCTCAATGGATGTGGAGGATCATGACCATATGAGAATTTATGCAGCTCCATTGTGCAGCAGGAGGGGAGGGAAAAGGCAAGATTTAAGGCATACAGCCCCATGTGGTTCTCCACCCAAAACTGCAGAGTGAGGGAAGTGGCGGGGATGGTTAAAAGGTGGGAGTGCTGTCAATGGATCTGTGATTACTAAGATCCATGGACCATTTTCTTCTGTAGAGAAGAGCAGCAGGGTCTGTAATTTCTGCTTGCTAGGGCATCTTTCATCTAATTTTCTCAGCTGCATTCACACTCATAACTGTCATTTCCTGACTTTTGAGTATTTAATCATCTAATTTTAATATTCCCTTAATGTAGTTCTTTAATTAAATAATAAATAGCAGAAGACATGCAAGTTTATGTAACTCGCGTTTCCTTTTTTTTCTTTTTTTGGATTAAACAATTGCAGACTTCTTTTGTATTTTTGGCTTTTCTGTTGAATTCTTTTGCATAAAATTTGTTTTTACCCATAAAACTGCTGTTTTCAAGAGTTTATAATAATTAATGGTTGTAAATCTATACAAATCACATGATAAATCCTATGTCTGTACCTGTAACACTGGGAATAAAATTCATTGTGAATGTATGTTCAGAGAAGCCAGTCTTCTAGTATGTGAGCTAGTGTAGATTCCCAGTTACCCAACTGGCTTGTATTTTCTTTTCAAGCCAGCCAAGACAAAATGGGATCATCACAAACAACAGAGCCATGACCAGCAGAGAACAGTGGTGTACAATACTCCATCCAGCATTTTGCAAGTATTACCCCGTAAAGGGACAAAGTCTATATCAACAGACTCACAATTTAACATCCACTAACAATGTTATTTGAAAATAAAATTGATCCAGATCCTAGAAAAATTGACCATCCAAACTGAGGACTGGAAATAACAGCTACTCATCTGAGCGATTGGCAAACAACCCACTCACAGCTCTGGAATCGTTTGTAATCACAAGCATCATACTATCCCTCTGCTCAGCTTGCCTCCTCCATTTGTGAGAACATTCAAGGAACTGATATTACAAGAGGCCTGTTCCCTTTAATGGAAATTGAACAGCTTGCTGTCGGTTGACAGAAATTTGTATATGATTTTTTTTCAATACCCTGTCTGTTCAAGAAAGCCTGTCAAGAAGGGAGAGTATAGGGAAAGCATGACATGCATTTGCACACTCAAGAAACAAAAGAATGCTGGCAGACCTAATTTTAGGCCTACTGTACCAACCTTTAAAGTGTCCTCTTAAACAACACAATAAAATGGCAGGCGAAGGAAATAAGAAAATGAAAGAAGCATCTATTCAATTCATTTCAGGTTCTTATACTGCCCACCCCATCATGCTATCTGAGCATCATCATAGCATCCTCCTCCCATGTGAAATACAGGGCATGCTGTTCAAATTATACAGATTAGGGGAAGTACTTTGTATTTACTGGGGCATATCCTCAGCTGGTGTATGTTGTTATAGCTCCAGTGACTTCAGTGGATCTGAGGCACTGCCCACCTTGTGTTGCAGACTTTCAAAATTAAGAACTGAAGTTAGAAATATGCAACATAATGAACCAAATTCATCACTGAGGTAACTATGGGCTTTGGTGGAGACACACGAAGAATAATATTGGCCCAGCTTGTTTAAATGAGAAATCAGCCGTTTCCAGTAGGTAACTTGGGCCCCGTGCCCCCCCCCCTTTTTTTAAAGTCCAAAGAAGTAATCACTGCTGGAGTTTTCATATAAATGCTGACACCATTGCTATTTAATCCTTTTAATAAATTTCAGTTTTGTTAATTTGACTGCTCTCATTTTATCAAGAGCCTGTCTGTTATTGGTCCCCAAAGTCGTTTCTTCTGCCAGCTGAAGATGCAGTGCCAGTATCTACCACCTCCTCACTCACGGGCCCCATTGTTCTGCTTCCGCTTAAGCTTCCCCACTTAATATCAGCACAATGGAATTGTGCCATAGGTGACAAATACATTATTCCTTCTCGTTGTACTGAACTTCCTGTCTTAATTACCAAACTCATTTTTCCTTCACATCCCACTTGCTCATTACTCATTTTCAGTTATGATACAGATATCCCTTAGACTTTAATTACTTCTTGTGCTTAAAAAGATAAATTAATTTTCTTATTAACCCCTTGACACCTCATTAAGGTCACCGTGTAGGACAATGCTCTCTATTTTGTGTGTGTGTGATGCTCCATCCAAATTATGCTAGCTTCGAAAGTACTTAAGATCTTCACTCCATTAACATGGAAGCAAAGTCAGCTCTTATTTACCATTTTTTTTGTTATACTTTATTCACAATGGACCAATATCTCTCTGGCTCTTAGGCATTGTTCACAGTGGTGGGGAAGGGAACAAAAAGTCAACTTTTAACTCTGCCCCCTTGCTGCAGCCTGCATCACAATCAGGGAGCGTTCCAGTCCTTGTGTCTGGAGAAGTACAGGAACTGTGCTTTCCCTACTCCCCTGGGGTAGGGCCAGGGCGCTTTCCCCTGCCCCCAGACAACAGTCTGCAGACAAACTGCAGAACACAGAGAAAGGCAGCTCTAGGACTTACCTTTCTGTAGCAGAGAGCTTAGCATGCTTATCCAGGCTGTAGTTCATATCCCCACTCTGCTGATTTAGAGCAAGTTATTAAACCCCCATTTCTCCCCTCCCATGTGAGTGCACTAGCCACAGGGTATTCTGGGGTGGGTTTCTCTCATTGAAGCTGTTCCACTTTGTATAAAAGAGATGGAGATGGGACCAGGGACTTGAACCTTCCTCTCCCGGGGTGGGGGAAGCAACCACTGGGCTACAGAGTCATTCTCTTGTCCAATGACAAGCTAGTCTTCTCCTCAGTCTTTTTGTGAGAAAAGGCTGCCCTGGAGTAAGCACCTATCTCCTGAAGAATGTTCACAGAGGGAGGCACATTCAAGTGCAGGGGAGTCACATCCCCACAGCCCAGAATTAGGTGACTAGGCCACACCCCTTTAATCAGCTTTTCCTATTTAGGCAGCTCCCTGCTCAGCCTGCTGGCTTTTGTGAATCCTATTCTTAGGTGCCAAACTCTCCCCCAGGCATCGTGTGGTGAGCCCGGGCACCTAACGCAGGGCTGTGGATTCCAGCAGAGGGCCGGATGCCTAAAGTTAGGCATTGCAATGCTGAACCTAAGTTCCCTTTGTGGATCTACCCCCTATTGCTGTGCATGAAGCACCCAACAAGACATGGAGCACAGTCCCTTTTTGCTCCTTGCGTTGTTCCCTTTGATCCTCCCAAGTCACCCAAAAGCAGTTATTTTCATACAGCACTCACAATACATCCAAAAGATTAAGCAAACAACCTTGTCCAAAGCTGTTTCTACAAAACTCCATAATCTAGGTGTTTTGATCTTTGTCCTGCTCTCAGCCCTATTCAACCTGGCCAACAAAAGCCCTGGTTTAATTGTACCTGAGTTCCCTGGACTGAAGAACCACATTATGAAACCTGTTGGTGCACCAAGCTGGTTTAAAAGAAGGTGTTTACGTGTGGAGCTGACACTTAAGTACAAAGATACAAGAAAATTGACAAAAAAGCTTGCAATGCCTAATATATAAAGAAATCATGAAATGAAAACCCTTGTAGTAATTTAAATCCAGTTGATCTATTAAGACAACATGAAACTAGAAACTAAATATTTCATGGTATTACAACTGAAGTTTCAGGCTGTTGTTGGTGCCTAAGGCCAAATACATGTTTTTCTGCTGGTCAGATCCCCACTCTCACATTTATTTTGCAACAGCGAGGTCTGTGTCCCACATATAAAACACACATTGGGTACACTACAGGTTATTAAGTACTCAGAAGATGGAAACTGATTAAAATGAGCAGATTTGGGGTCAGAAAGAGACAAAATCTACGTGGACAAATTGTTTTGTAGATTAAAAAAAGAATTTTGCAAGTGTCCTACAAAAACATCTGGCCTCAGTGGAAAAAGAAATTCTATGGCCTTTGTCAGGTAGTTTTCATTTCAGAAGAAAAGTTCATTGGTCAGGTAAGATTTCTCCCTCTGCATACATAAAAAAGACATGTTCAAAACTCTAGGAAGCACCATATATTTTTCTTAATCTCAGACACAATCTGTGTCCTTGAGTCAGCCTGAAGATGTAGCCTGTCTTTTATTTAGCATAGAGAAAACTTCTTTAATGGAAAGGGGTCAATATAGACACTTGCTTGTTTAACCAAATAAAGAGAATCTAAACCATCTCTGGAAGAAAAGAAAAATGAAAGCTTCACCAGTTTCAGGCCCAGTCCTACTTCCAGAGAAGTCAATGGCAAAACTCTTATTGACTTCTACAGAACAGATTTGAGCCACTTATCACAGTGGACTGAGCCTCACACCCTCACTTTACGAAGAGAGCTCAGAAAGCCTTTTGCCAAGAAGTGCTTGAAATAATTATAATTATAGGGACAGGCTAACACAGGGACATGACTAAAGAGCTCAGCTCTCTAAAAAGGTGTTGAGTTCCTCTGATGCTGCCAAGTTTACAGAACCATTCAGCTCAGTCGGGGAATGTACTCTATTCTGTGAGGGTGTGTGTGTGTGTGTGTAAGAAGAGCTCTGAATGCAGGGCTAATTGTTCTCTATAAGGATTTCAAATGTAAAAGGTTGGGAAATGTTTCTGAACAGCATAACATCTTCAGTGAAAAAAAACCAAACCTTACGTATGAAAAACAATACAAGTTCACAGCACCAGCCATTGACTTACCACAGGTTTCAGAGTAACAGCCGTGTTAGTCTGTATTCGCAAAAAGAAAAGGAGTACATGCATCTCCTTTTCTCTCCAAGAAAAGGAGCTGCATCCGATGATGTGAGCTGTAGCTCACGAAAGCTCATGCTCAAATAAACTGGTTAGTCTCTAAGGTGCCACAAGTACTCCTTGACTTACCACAGTAGTAACTAAAAATGTGTGTTAGCAGTTGAGCATGGCTGGTTGGTCTCATAGTTAAACATGCTTAAATTACTAGCTCTCTGACTCTTACCTTGTTCTCCCTTTCTTCCACCCAGCCTATTTATTTGTTTCAGCCACCTGCTGTGTCTTATAATTAAACAAGACTATAAGCTCTTAGAGTCAAGACTGATGTTTTTGCTATAGGTTTGTACAGCACTTAGTACAGTGGGCTTGGACCTCAGATTGAGGCCTCTAAGAATAATTAATAATATATTTGGAATCATTAAGAACACTTGGCATTAACTGTAATAAGTTACTCATGGGCTTTTTACACCTGTGGTTTCTGTAGTCTGGGCATTTTTTACATATTTGCATAGTATTGGTAAAATAATACATTTAAATCAGTGTCGTTTGTTTCTTTGTTCTTTCAAAATATTAGAGGTTCAAAGTCTAATTTAATTTTCATAAATTATAGCTATTGCCTGTCTCGTGTTTAATAGATATAAATGCTTTTATTACATTGCTATGGTATACCAAATAAAACATAAAGGTGTATGCAATGATATTGATGAATACATTTTCCAAAAATATATTTCCTGAATCCCATATCCCTGGATTCCTGCAAATGATATCCTGTAATGAGCTGTAGGTACTTTTTGATTAGCGTAGGGATGAGCATTCTGCTGTTTATCATCTTTCTTCCACCAATGTGACATCTCTGCTGATTACTCACATTATGGCTAATTTGCAGCTGATAATCAGTCCTAGTTTCTTAATAAACTTCTCATTAAGTGACTCGAGCTGTCACTTTACCTCCATGTTACTTTTCCTAAGTATAATCTGTGACCATTATGCAAAAGAAAGGACTGCTAGACGTCACACATGTCATTTGCAATCATGTACAAAAGCTTCAAAAGGGGCTTGTTAAATAAATGCCCTTCACAATTCATTACTGTAAAATGGAAAAGTATAATTAATCACCATATTGCCACTTCATTGCCATATTTTGCTTTCTGAAGAGGAGGGATGCTAAGCTAAAAAATATTTTGAAGAAAATAAAATACAGGTAACTCATGATGCTTTGGTTGTGCCACTGTATGAAAGAGCACTTTATCCATGTAGTGTAAGCCTCAGTGCCTTGGTGTGGCCAACATTTTCAAAAGTGGCTGCTGATTTGAGGTGCCTCAATTTTTGGAAGCCCAACTTGAGCATCCTTAAACAGATGTAAGACCTCTTTTTAAATGTGGTCCTTAGTGTGGGTATAGGACCCACCTCATCCATGGCACACAATCTGCCCTTGCCACATGAAATACTGTCCTCCAGCCTTCCCTGCCCCGACCCCTGCATGGTTGTAAAGGGGTTGTTCACTATAACAGTGCCTCTGCTCCCTGTGTCCTGGGACCTTTCCCAGTTTTCGACATACAGTATGTACGTTGGGTTTTGCCTGTTCTCTTTCACACAGCAACAGGGGAGATTTTTCTTTTCTTTTCTTTTCTTTTCTTTTCTTTTCTTTTCTTTAAACAGGAAAATAGGGAAGGGCTTGAGGGGCAGATGTAGTACCTTAAGCTATTTTAAACTCCTTGTTTGCAGCTGAGTTGACTTCAGGCTGATGGGCTGATTTTTAGTGACAATGGCTGAAAGGTAATTAATGACCAACTAGAGGAGATGGGTAAGCAAAATGAAGCCAACAGGGCCATGGTACAGCTGATAGGAGAACCGGAAATGTGAATTTCCACATTTAATTATAAGCTCTCAACAATAGCACGCCAATATTTTTTCCCAGTGAATACTTGCTGCATATATACTTCTGCCGCATCTTTCCATTCTATTTATTTATTGTCTTGCTTCCAATCACATTTTTAATGGTTTAGAAAAGAAATGCCATTCAAATGATTATGGGGAGATGTGCACACCACATAACCTTAAGCTACTGCAGCAGCAAGCTGCAGTATGTGTTTTGCAGCTATCACTGGATATACAGTATCTTTAAATCCTATTTATCCTTGGGCTTATGTGGACTCTGCTTTCCTAATTACCTCGAGAAGCTCATTTCAAGTGTGCTTACTTAAATTAAACTCTGCATCTCAGTATCTAACCTAATTTTTTTCTCCCTTTAATGTTTTGACTACTGTTCTCTCAGAGATAAAGATTCTCTCTAAGAAGCCTGCCTCTCTTCTCTTCTATTTTAGCATCTTCTTAAACAAGGTAAAGCTAATAATAATAATAATAATATAAATTAATAAATAACAATTTAAAAAAGAGGAAAGGAAAGCAATCAGCATTTAAAATGAACTAATTGGAAGGTTAAAGGCCAAATCCTCAGGTGGTGTAAACTGTCTTCAATAGGGCTGTGCCGATTCCTGCCAATTGGCAAGCTGCCCTATATATTCAGGACCTGATCCTACAAGGTGCTAAGTTTCTTCAGCTTGAAACCTCAGGACAGACTGGCCCAGGTACTAAGGCACCTAAACCCCAGACACCTAAGGCTACGTCTACACAGCAAAACAAATCTTCGGCAGCAAGTTTCAGAGCCCAGCTCAGCGGGCATGGGGCTAGCGCTATGGAGCTAACAGCAGTGTAGACATTTGTGCTTGAGCTGGAGCCCAGGTTCTGAAACCGGGGGAGGAGGGAGAGTCTCAGAGCCTGGGCGCCAGCCTGAGCCTGAACATCTACACCCCTATTTTTAGCCCCTCAACACAAGCCCCGTGAGCCTGAGTCAGTGGACCCAGGCTCTGAGGCTCACTGCTGCAGGGTTTTTTTTTGCTGTGTAGACATACCCTATGTACCAGTTTTGTCTCCACTGAGATCCACAAAACTCCCCCCAAACCCTGTAGGCACCGAAACTCACTCCGAGCCTAGGTATTCAAAGTAAAAGTTCCCTTGGCACTTATGTTGCAGCCTGTGGGCATTGCATACTGCTGCCTCATTCTAGGTGTCCAGACACCTATCTCCTACCTAAGCCCCAGAGCGATTCAAGACTCAGGGAAGATAGGCAATTTGGATGGCCCAAGTTATGTGTGGGGTCCTATCTTATAGGCATGCTCAGAGACATCTTCCAGATGGTGTCCCATTCAAAATCTAGCCAGAGGAGCAAGTTCCCACCTTATATATTTTAGCCCAATGGTTAGAACACTTAGGTGGCATGTGGGAGACCCAGGTTCAGTTCCATCCTCTCTGCCAGAGGGGAAGAAAGAATTTGCACAGAGGTTTCCTGCATCTCAGAAGGCTGCTCTAACCAGTAAGCTATGAGATGCTCCTCGGTCTCTGTTGCTTAAGCCACTCCATTGTGAATAAATAATGAGAGAGTGGTTGCAGCAGGGGCACTGGACTCCAGGGTCTCCCACCTCCCAAGTAGGTGCCTTGACCACTGGACCACAGAGTCATTCTCTTTCTCTCTCTCTTCCCCCATCCCTGTCCCCCTCTAGTCCAATGACTAGTCCACTGTGGATAAATACTTAAAAGCCTGAGAGAGAGAGAGAGAGAGAGAGAGAGAGAGAGAGAGAGAGAGAGAGAGAATAACTCTGTAGTCCAATTGTTAGGGCACCCACCTGATAGGTGGGAGACCCTGTGTCCAGTCCCCAGGCACCACTCACTCTCTCGTTACTGATCCTGATCCACAGTGGAACAGGTTCAACAGGAAAGACTGAGAGAGCCCCTCATCAGACAATCCCGGAGCTCAGTGCTTAGAGCACTTTCTCATAAGAATGGCCCTACTGGGTCAGACCAGTGGACCATCTAACCCAGTATCCTGCCTTTTGACAGTGGCCAGTGCCACTGTTTCAGCAGGAATGAATCAAAGGTGCAGTTCCACTGCCAGCTTTAGGAACACCCAGCGCATGGGACTGCATCCCTGACCATCTTCACTTATGGCCATTGGTGGACCTAACCTCCATGAAATTATCCGATTATTTTTTGAATCCAGTTATACTTTTGGTCTTCACAACACCCCATGGCAATGAGTTGCACAGGTTGATTGTGCATTATGTGAAGTACATCCTTTCCTTTGTTTTAAATCTGCTTCCTATTAATTTCATCGGGTGACCCCTGGTTCTTGTGTTATGTGAAGGGTTAAATAACACTTCCCTGTTTACTTTATCCTACCATTAATGATTTTATAGACCTTTATCATGTTCCCCCTCCTAGTTATCTGATTTTTAAGATGATTCTCCCAGTCTTTTTAATCTCTCCTCATAGGGAAGCTGCTCCCTCCCCCTAATCATTGTCATTGTCCGTCTTTTTTGAGAGGGGGTGAACAGAAGTGCACAAGGTATTCAAGCTGTGGGCATACCAGGGATTTATATAGCAGCATTGTGATATTTTCTGTTTTATTACTTATCCCTTTCCTAACGTTTACTAACATTTTGGTATCATTTTTGACTGCCACTGCACGTTGACTGAATGTTTTCAGAGAACTATTCACAATGACTCCAAAATTTCTTTCTTGAATGGTAATGGATAATTTCGGCCCCATAATTTTGTATGTACAGTTGGGATTATTTTTTCCATTGTGTATTATTTTTCACTTATCAGTGCTCAATTTCATCTGCCATTTTGTCACCCAGTCACCCAGTTTTGTGAGATCCCTTTGTAATTCTTTGCAGTCATCTTTGGACTTAACTATATTGCATAATTTTGTATCATCTGCAAATTTTGCCACCTCACTGTTCGTCACTTTTTCCAGATCATTTATTAATTTGTTGAAAAGTGCAGGTACTGATGTATATCCTTGGGGGACCCTGCTACTTACCTCTCTCAATTGAGAACACTGTCCATTTATTCCTACCCTTTGTTTTGTATCAAGACCTTCCATCTTATCCCATTACTGCTTAGCCTTGTCCACATGCCTTTGACTACCTCAAAGAATTCTAGTACTTTGGTGAGGCATGATTTCCCTTTACAGAACTGTATTGACTCATCCCCAATGTATTGTGTTCATCTATGTGTCTGATAATTCTATTTTCGACTACAATTTCAATCCATTTGCTTAGTACTGAAGTTAGGATTACTGGCCTGTAATTGCCACGATCGCTTCTGGCAATGCGTTTTTTAAAAGTAGGCATTGCATTAGCTATTCCCCAGTCATCTGGTACACAGGATGATTTAAGTGATAGGTTAAATACCACAGTTAGTAGTTATGTAATTTCATATCTGTGTTCCTTCAGCACTCTTGGGTGAATATCATCTGGTCGTGGTGACTTATTACTGCTTAATTTATCAGCTTCTTCCAAAATCTCCTTTTCAGGGCATGGACCATCAGCACCCATTCTGAGTAATGCCCTAGCAAGGGGTATAGAACTGATCAAGCTCCTATTGACTTGGATAGCCCTCTGTCCATGACATCAACTTCCAGCACAAGCTCCCAATGCTGAATGGAAGTGCTCTAAAAATGTCTGGGTTTTTTTTCTAGAATGTCCTCTATAGAAAACCTCAGCAAAGAAACTAAATATATAGTGAATATTATACTATACAATCATATATTATTTCTCTTTATTTGGCAAATTGAAGTATTAAACTTGGGGACAGGACTCCTGACAAGCTCTAAATTTTTTAAGTGTTGGCTATAAAATAAGCTAATAATTTCCCAGGAACTGCTTGTTTTTCAATAAGGAACAATTGCAAAGATGTAATTGTCTGTAAGTGTTTTGAAAAGATATTTTGACTAGATTAATTTTTTAGTTACACACCATCATCAAGTTTCTGTCACATTTCAATGTTATTGATTTGAAACAGAAGTAGAATTTTATATCATTTATTCTGTGCTGTATATTTTGTAATTATTCAAATGCTTCATTTTTATTTGTGCTTTCCTATTTGTTTTAAATGTTATTACCTGCTTCAATGCTTTTTCATTTTAGTGAACACACTGATAAATATTTCTATCAATTGCAGATGTGATTTTTGCATAAGTAACTGAAATCCTACTACCATGGTTTAATACAATATTAGACATCAGAGGAACTTGTAGAAGCAATTAAAAACTCTTTGTATATATCTGATTATTGAGTTATTTAAGAATGCTATTAAGGGTTTATTTAAGTTTAAAACTTTAAAGTCATCACTTTCACTGACAGTTTCAGACAGGTTAGGTGCTACCCCAATCATGGATTTTCCCTCACAGGAATGAAGAAATACAACCAGTTCCCACCTGAAGTTTCCTTTGCATTCTTCCCTGGATGGGGAGAATAGAGGTTGGAGAAGGGGGGAAGGGGTTAACTGAATAATGAGGTTAATTAGCCTATTTGTGAAACTAGGGCAGAACTATTCCTCAAGGTTCACAAATGTTCATGGGGGAAAGAACTTGTAAAAAATAAAACCCATATCTAAGCTAGCACCATCCCTGGGTGAAGCTAGCACCATCCCTGGGTGTATCAGTGCATCTTATGTTTCCGCATGTAGGGCCAGATTCTACCACCTTTATCTATGAGAAGCAGAATCTTATGCGGCATGTAGTCCCGCTAAATCAATGGGAGTATTCATAAAGGAAGGGACTATTCAACATGACTGAATGTAGCAGACTCCTGCCCTCAGATTGTAACATTCTCAAGGAAAGGACCACGTCTTTCTTTATGTATTTATATAGAATAAATTTTGGTTAAAACTTTTTAAACAAACCATTTTTAAAAAAAGTTTTTGTATTTTTTAAATATCCCATTTTAAAAATGAAACCTTGAAACAAAGAGTCATTTGGGGGTATTTGGGTATTCATTTCCTCCCTCCCTTATCTCCTTTTTCAGTGGCAAAATGGAGAAAGTAAAAATGAAGAGAAACAAAGGGAGTTGGGGAAGGGAAAAATTCAAACTGAAAAAACAAAAATGTTGGAAACGAAACATTTTTGTGAAAATATTTCAGATAAAAAATTGTTCCTTTCCAAAATCTGAAAAACAAAAATTATTTTGAGATTTTTTGGGAAATTTTCAGGAAAAATTGTTTCCATTTTTCAACCCATCCAAGATGGAGCTGTGATCATGATAAAGTATATTAGTAGCGCAGAGTTCTTCACTCAAGGGAACTCAAGGACTGTGACAATGCCCTGCCCCCTACCTTGCCCTAAGACAAACCAACATGATGGATTTCTTCCAGGTAGGGTGACCAGATAGCAAGTATGATAAATTGGGACAGGGGGTGGAGGGTAATAAGCACCTATATAAGAAAAAGCCCCGAATATTTGAACTGTCCCTATAAAATTGGGACATCTGGTCACACTACTTCCAGGCCATAGAGAGAGAAATGCACCAAACTATGGCAATGTAAGTAACAACAGGGAAAGTACCCTTCCTTCCTCTGAAGGTCCCAGGTTCAATATCTTCACAGAGCACTTCCTCAGATCCTGAAAATATTACAGCTTAATTATAACCTTCCACATAGAGAGATTAAAACTGCAATCAGAATGGCTAACGTTATGTTATAATAGTTCTGGCCTTATGTTTTCCTTTCCCTTAAAGGAAGTACTAGCAGTAGGGGAGGAAGAGTTTTTCTGCACATTGCTTGCTAATATTTTTTTCACTTCCTTTGCATATTTTAATGCAATCAGCACAGCTCACATCTGCGTAGCAATCAAATTACAAAGTCAACATAATCCAATGAAATGGTGAAGAGCCAGATAATCAAATTCAGGTTAATATTAATTGCTGTAGTTTCTGCACCTGGATTTATTATAAAATAAATAAATAAATAAAACCAACATAACTTTCTCCAGCTATGTTCAAAGTTAAAAGAAAGTTGATTTTTTGTTTAATTTTTAACCATTTTTTTCTTTTCTTCTTTGATTTTGGGGGTTTTATATACATATGCATGTATGTATCTATCAATCAGCTCATAGCACTTGTATCATTTTTCCTCTCCAAAGAACTTTTAAAAATATTAAGTAATTTGTCATCCCTAAGAGGTAAATATCACAGATTTACAGAATCTGTGCTATGCCCTGGCCTTTAAACAGTCTCCTGTGAGTAACCCCTTTAGAGTGGCAGACCCCCTGGATTCACCCTTTTCCACAAAAGCAGGCCAAGCAGTCTCAATGCCTCCTTGACTGGCTTTGGAGCTCCAGCACCCTGTTTATCACCATCACCTCTTACACTTTAATTTAGACTTCTGTGGAGACTTTCCCTTCTCAGGGAGTAGCATAACCAGTAAGTATTTGCAGTGAGGCTGGGCAGTCTTTTCAAAACAGGGTAGCATTTATTAGTCACCCTGAACACAGCATAAGAAAGTCCTTAGGTCAGCATGGAAAAAGTAAGTTTAAGACAGAATCCATATTGGTAGAAGCAATGGTTTTGCCATGCTATGATCCTCTGAGATCCATCTTTGCACTCTCTGATCCTGTCTGTCTTTGTTTTTATGTCTGAGAGACCTTGTCTCTTCACAGCCACAGCCTGAAGAAACAATTTGTTCACACCTGTCCTTTTGTCTCAGTTCTCCACCATTAATGCCATGAATTACGGGTTTAGACACGGTTTCTGTTGTCTAATGTTCAGAATAGTGGTTTTTACATTTTAAAAATATATTTTCATAATACCCCTCTTCCAAATAGATATTCCAAATTCAAATAATCCTGAAATGTAGCCAATAATTCCATCTAGATTTTGAAGTCTCCTAGTTGAAATAATATCAGATTGCAGAATAATCTTTTAACCAGCCATCAAGGTGTGTGCATGTTCCTGATAAGATGTTATTATATTAACAAAGAAGTATACAGTAATGATACATTTACTTTTACACAATAATCAGATTTAGCCATATTTCAATGAGAGTTATTCCGAACCAGAGGTTTATGCATAAACTCACTTTGCTTAATAATGTACAGTTTAAATAATAGCTAGATCTGCCATGGCTAGTGGTCTGTATAATATTTCCATAGTCAATTCCATATTCAGTTGTCCATATATGGTAGGTTGAAGTGTAGTTGACCAGTTTGTTATTTCTAACATTTCTTCTTATGGCTAGGGTTTCTTCACTTTGCATTTATATCTTCTGGTGTTTCCAGTCTGTGAGATGCACCGTTAAACAACTTAAGTTGGTTAACATGATAAACTTCTTTGTTGCTGATTTGTCTTACGTTTCTCTTGTTTTCACTAACCTGAATTTATACACAGATTAACTTTGTTTATTTACAGTGTAATAGGGACCCAAATAATTTATAACACAAGCTATGTTTTGGTATAGTATATGTCAGAATATTGACCTAATTTTTCACTCTTAAAGTTTTTTGTTCTCCTTTGTTAAAATACAGTTTTGCTTTTTGTTTGATTTTTCCAGTTCTTTAGCACAAATATATATGTTTTAGATGCTGTTGCAATTATTGCATAAACATGTTCATTTTTATTTCGTTAGCATGTGCATACTAATTTTACATAATAACTATAACATTCAACCGCTAAAATGGATGCGCACAATCAATTATACAAGAAGGCGTACCGATCTCCCTCACTTGAGCACTTTGTTTTAGCAAGAGTTCGCAACAGTATTTTTACCCAAGCTTTTTAGAGTTAATTTGTTTATTACAGAAGTTCAACTTCTGTTAAATAATTGGAAGCACAAACTTTATAAACCAATACATTTTTAATGGAGCACAAAATAAAATAGTATAAAAATGAAAGAAAATTAAGTTTAAATGCAGGTTTATGAAAATACTTTGAGGGTCATAAATGTCACATTTGCATATGGTTTGGAGACAAATGTAGAAACCTATTGAAATTTGTTTAGTTAGCATTAACATTTTGCAACATCCCCAGATATCATATATATTTTTATACTTTTAAACATTTTGGCCATTACTTACTTATAAATATATTTTAATAAGAGCACAAACATGTTCATGAACATTTTTGAAAGATATATAATTTTATCAGTATTACTTGTGCCTTAATGTTGAGGTTTTCCCCCTACAGTTTTTTTCCTTGAACAAAAAGCCTTTGATTAATTAAAAAAACCAGCAAACTTTTTGTTTCGAACTGCATTATTTATTGAGACAGAAATATATGTACATTTATTTATAACTGAGGCCTTTTTGAGCTTTGCAAAATGAAATGAAATGAAATAAAATAAAATGGTATTATGGTGGTGATGTCCCAAGCATAAAATTAAAATATTGTGAGACAATGTATATTAAAAACCTTTTTTTTATAATTATAAGTATAGAATTGGCTTTTGTTGCAACAAAATTAAAACAAAAATTAGTCAGATGATACACACAAAATATAGCAACATAGGTTAAGTTATTGGCTCTGGGAGGTGAGTGAGATTCAAGTAATTAGAGCAAGGGGAGCTGGAAACCAGGACTTCTGGTTTTTTTTCTGGCTCTGGGAGAAGAGTGCCTTTTGTTTGCACTTCAAATTGATTACAGGGGTGCTCTGCTTTCCTGCAGATAACTGTTTCTGGGACACTCCATACATATTTTTAAGATTTATAGCCTGTCTTTGCAAGCCCAATTTTTCTCCATCTTGCTGGCTGCATTTTATTGGACAGTCTCCTCGTTTTCCCTTCATTTATTGTAACCTGTAAGCAAGAGGGTTATTACATTTCCTTGTACCCTCCAGTTGCTGTTTTAAGTTTTTATTTTGATCTTGTTGTAGTTTTGACCCTTCTTTTATTTCTTTGATTTGTTTCCTTATTTTTTTAACATTTACTTCATATAATGAATTCTGGGGGTTGTTGTGCCTCATGTCCTGCCTGGGTGAACTGCCCCATATTTACTTAAATATTTGCTTACAGAAAATTCAAGAGCTCCTTTATTCTTTTTGGCTGTCATTACTCTAATTTTAAGGCCCCGGTGTTCCGCTGTTTTAGCCTTTGCTGTATCTGGGCCTTTTGCCCGGAAAGTTTCACTTGTCATTAATCTTTATATATTCTTATAGTGTGGCTTTTCACCCAGGAATTCCTAAAATATTGGCATTGCACCTAAAGTGCTTTATCATGCGCTATCTATAAAAATGGTTACTTTTAAAAGGCATTTCACCTCACCACAGTAGCACCTATTATAACACCTCCCCCCTGAAGGCCTCACCTGCCAGCTGCACAAGTGTATGTGAGATTAACAAACACTACAGTCCCACTGCTTACTCAACGTTCTCCCCTCCGAGCAATTAGGTTGAGACCGCGCACTGCTTGGTTTGACTGACGTTTTGACTAGACAGCTCCTGGCTCAGCTCCCCAATTTCTTGATAACTTGTACAGTCAGTTGCTTGACCACACTTTGCTTCATTATTGAATACATTCAACACACCAAATAACCAATGTCAATCAGGTTTTGTGCTATGAGTCAATAATAATCTAGTACAGGGAAAAGGTTCTATATGATACCAGTCTCTAGGAAGCTGATCATGCTGCGTTGTTACATTCACCGTATGCAGGTGAGCTCCCAAAGTTATACATTCAGCCAGGAATATTTATAGAATGTTTTTACAAGTTGTACAATTATTTTCATGTCACTAAAATCCAACCCACCAGTTCATCCCCGTTCCTTAACTTGTTGTTTTGTTCCTCTCCTTATCTGTTTTGGATAGTAGCATTCCAGGTACTGATCTGTGAATGTACCTCCTAGGTGTGTACCAGGGTAGAACAATCATATATTTTGTCCTTTTCCTTTGTGACATTCCGGTAGTGGCCTGTGAGACTAACTCTCTACCTGTGCTATAGCAAAACACTCATATGTCCTGATCCTGATCGTTTTCTTATCTACTTAAGCCCAAACTTATTTCAGCTAATGCAAGGTATTATGGGATACTTAACACAAGTGAACTGAATTATAAAAGACAGGCCAAACTGAGCTATATAACTATCATTATGATTATGTTCTTCATGCATACTTATATGCATACTTTGAATATTACAAATATCCCATTTATGTGACCTATCCGAATGATGATTGTTGACCAATATATGCTGGCTGGTATAATTAATATTAAATATTATACTAGCCAGCATATATTGGTCAACAATCATCATTAGGATAGGTCACATACACGGGATTTCAGTAAAATTCAAAGTTTAAAAGTGGCCCATGCTGCCGCAAAGTCTAATTTCAATTATTAAATTTCTCTTCAAGAAGGGGGAGGAGGTGGAATGCAGGTGTGGGAATGAGAATGAAGTCTAGGGCATCGTGGAAAGGAAGATGCTGTTTAGCAGGATGGAAATGTCAACTACAGGATCAATCACAGTTTAACAAGACATAGGACCAAGTATAGCAACCTCTCCATGTGCAGGATTCTGACTGAAGTAAGTGGAGTGCTACAAAATTGGACTTAGTCCTCCCATTGTCTTTGATATGCATTCAGGATGGTAGTGGGTAATTGGTAAGTAATTATCAGTTATGACATTAGATTGTCTTGTGATTTCACTTGGGCAATGAGACCACATAGATCAAGTCAAAACCTACAGAAAGTAGGGTGGGGAGGTTAGCTATAAGGTCCTTGAATATGTTTATGTGCTACTGGTGGGCTCTACAATAATATCCAGAACATGCTATTGTACAGAATTAGTTTGCAGCCAGAATCTCAATATCAACCAGAATTGTCAATGGGCAAGAGCACAAATGATGTTAAAACATCTGTTTGCTACCACTTTACCAGTACAAGTTCACTTCTTTAACTAAATTCAGAGTTGAGGAAGCCATAGAAGCCGAAACAATGCAATGGGCTTTCTTTCTCCATAGCTAATTCAGAGCTAACTTAGAGATGAGTAAAAAGTCTCATGCTCAAAGCAGACTGAATTGATTTTGTCTTTTCAGTGGAAAAATTTGCTTCTTGACAATGCTGCTCAGTTTAGTTTCACCATAGGAGAAAAGTAATTTGTGCCTATGAAATTATTTTACAATTGGAATAAACAAAATTTAAATGTGCAGGGGAAATTCAAATACAAAGGTTAAATCTCACTCTCTGGGCTAGCCATTAGCTATCTGAATATCATGCACACATGACCAGCAGCAATCAGAGTCATGGTTGGAAGAAGCAGGATCTTGAATGGGCTTCCTGCCAAATGAAAGGAAGCATTTGTTTCCTCTTTTTTTCTTGCATGTCTTTACTGGGGGAGTTGGTACCTAAAAGGGAACAATCTGTAAGAGAAAGACAGTATGGCAAGTTATAGTAACATTTTAGTATTGAAGGATGCTAAGCCCATCTATCTATCAAAAGAATAGCACATTGTGGAAGGGGAGGAGAATGCTGCGCGTCTCTTGATTTGTTCCCTTTGCTGGAATTGGTGACAAAGGCCAGATTTTAAAAGGTTTTTAGGTGTTTCAAGATGCAGATAGGCACCCAGTGGGATTTTCAGACGTGATAGGGGCCTAACTGCATCTTCAGATGCCTCAATGGGTTTTGGATCAGGGTCAAAGGCCCACATCCACGAAGGTATTTAAGCTCCTAACTTCCACTGAAATCAATGGAGCCGAAATATCTTTGTGGATCTGGGGCAAAGTCACTTCTAAGAATGGAGCAATAACTAGAGTGGCACTTCAGAAAATTCTTCAGAAGAACATAGCTTCCCAGAGGCCAGCAGAAACAGCATCCACCATCATGCTCCATATCTGTATATTGTGGTGCTCAGAAGCTCCAACACTATTGCACAGCCATGAAGAAAAGATGACTGAGAGCAGTCAGTGCCCTTTGTAAAATGTCATTAATAAAACTTTATTACTTACTGTCAGTTAGCGTTTTTTAATTATTCTTAGAATTCATTATTACATTTAAAATATATGTACCTGCTCTTGTTCTCACTGAAGTCAAAGGCAAAATTCCCAGTAGTTCTAAGCAGGCTTGTAAAAATAGTTCAATTCTAAATAACGATGGCCCAATTCTGCTCATACTTACCACATATATCTTTACTTATGTGAGTAGGTCTATTAACGTTATCCATGTGCAAAAGTGTTTGGGCCTAATGTTGGTCATTTGACAGCTTGTGTAAATATAATATTTGTTACTTTCTATATTGATTTGACCAATTGACTTTGCCAAAGATCCTTCACTCTGCCCTCTTTTTCTATTTTAATGATTTCTACCAAAAAATAGACACTTCCAGGAGGAAAATAATAAAGCTATATAACATTTTTATCACTTTTGAGGGAATATATATCTATATATGTATTTTGCCTTCAACTTTTTACTGTTTACCATTTTACTGTAAGTATAAGAAAAACTACTTTTGCAGAAAAAAGGGTGATTCTTCACCTGGCAAAAATATATGATTGGTTTTAAAGTGAAAGTTAACCAAATATTATCACAAAAGCTATGCTTTTTTGAAACCTCATTTCAGCAAGGTACTTAAGCATGTGCTTTACTTTAAGCACGAGTCTACTTAGACACTTAAAACATTAGGCATGCTCTTAAGTACTTTGTGCTAAATTGAGGCTTAAATGGCAAAAAATCTGACATTTTGTCCTGATCCAAATTCATCCATTTTGATGAGTGAAATTGCTTTTTTTCCTACAACTCTGGACGGCCTTCTACAGGCATCTCTGACAACAGCCATTCAATTTATCCAAATATAATTGCACCAACACAAACAGATGCTGCTTCTTGCAGGGCTTAGGCAATTCAAAAGAGCTTCATGTGAAGGTGACAGATTTTTGCACTGTAAAATCCTAACCAGTTAGACTGCTGATCAAATTAATTTTTATCACAGCTTTTCTGACTGGCCTAAAGTATAAGGACAAAATACTTAGCATTTATATACTGTTATTTTATCTTCAAACCATCGTACTGAAGTTAACAATGGAAACTAATCCTCATAGGACCTCTGTGAAGTAAATACAGTAACAAAAATGCATAATTAATAATCGTTTACACTTCTACAGTGCGTTCTATCTGAGGATCTCAAAGTGCTTTATGTACTTTAATGGATAAATCCTCACAGAGACACTGTGAGTTAAGCTTCAAAACACCCAGTAAGTATCATTAGCCCCATTTTACAGGTCTAATAACGATAATATCTCCCCTTATATAGAACCTTTCATTTGTATGTCACAAAGATATTTAGAGATATTAATTAAGCATCCCAACATCTGAGAGTCAGATTTTATCCCTTTTTGACTAGAGGCTAACCTGAGGACAGAAAGATTAAATGTCCTGCCTAATAGCCCATCTGGGGCTAGAACCCAAGTATCAGATTTCCAGCTTTGGGGTCTAAGCATGATCAACATTGCCTAAACAATATTATAGTATGAAACCACAGTGGCCTATCCTGGGCTCTAGTTCTGCCACTGACTTGTTGTGTGAGGTGGGGCAACTGGCAAAGTCACTTTGTCAGGAACTCACAGCTGAACCCAGACCCAGCTCATTGCCCTCAGGTAATTCAGCTAATGAATCTGGCCTCTTGATAGACTGAAGACTCCAGAAGGCACATTCTTAAATCCTGCCGCAGGCATAGGTCCCTGGCTGCTCAATAGTCTTCCATGCCTGAAGTTATGTTTCTGGTCCTGCTTCTGTGCTCAGCTCCTCCCTTATGTCAGGCCCTTGTTCTTCCCCTGTTCTGGCTGATATTCTGTCTCTGACCCATATGACTTCTGACCATGCTCTGACCCTCAGCTCCAGATTCCTGGTTCTTGGTCCTGGCTCACACCCTGGACATAGTAACTCGGCTCCTGATTTGGGCTCTGACCACTAGGCGTAGTCACCTCTGTTCCGAGCACTAGGCCAGCCTCCTGTCCTGACCATTAGGCAAGACTTTCCCACAGCCTGGGCCTTAACCCACTTTAGCATTTGTACATCCTAGTTTCCCCAGCTATATAATAGAGATACTTACACTTCTCTACCTCATAGGCATATTGTAAAACATTTAATTAGTATCCCTTATAAAATCCTTGGATGAAATGTGCTATGTAACTTAACACATAGCTTATCATATAACAACTAATTTACGATGACTATGGAGCTTACTAGAATTATATAGTCAAAAGAGGTTGGCATTATCTGAAGATGAAGCTAAAACTGGCAATCTCAAAATTAGGAGAGTCCCAGAAATCTACCTTTCCACTTCAAAAGTAATAAAACACTTCTGTAGGTTGAGGAAAAAGCTGAAGAGAAATATTTTATTCGATTGTGAAACATAAAACCATTGACCTGTCCGAGGGAGGGTGCATGGGCCGTAGTGTGCAATACACTATGATGACGACATGGTAAGCCCACAGAATTTTTCCTATGCTCGCCCAAGTCTCAAACAATAGCAACAAAAGAAGACTGTAAAAACCTTTCCATGCAGTTCAATCTTTTAGGGCAGTTTAACCAGGCCCTTCGAAATTTCCCAGGCTTGACGCAGCCACAAGATGATGCATCCTGCCCCATTACACTGTGACATGGTGTCAGCAGCACAGCTTGCGATCATCCCTCTCCCTCACGTCTAACTACTAGGACGCTGCTATATGGGCCTGTTTCTTTCACATTACCAGAGGGGGAAGCAGATACAGGGGGGACAAAATGCTTCCTTTTTCTGGCTGTCCTTGACATTGTTTACAATCTATAAATACAGTGTCCGTGATACAATGCACTTCAACCTCACCTATTATTTCTCTGGGCCCAAGGACAGCAAGTTTGTCACCTGGAATTAGAAGAGCCTTTCTTGCACAGAAGGAGCCTCTTCCTCTTGCCGGTTGTGAGTGGGGTTTTTGTTTTGTTTTTTTTTTGTTTAGATTAAGAAGTACACTTTTATTCTCTTCTCCTATTTCTATCCTGGTAAGATGCAATTCTAATGCTGCACTCTTTTGGACAGCTCATTAGCCACATACGCAGCACAGAAGGTACCTCTGCTAAATGATCTAATGGTCTCGTCTAGCCTTAAATTCTATGAAACTATGGGCTTGTCTACACAGAGTATTAATCTGCGCTAGAGAGGTGTAAACTCTCATGCGTAGTACGGTGGTGCATGCTAACTGGCCCATGTGTACTCTGGTTGTGTGCACTACAAGTTCTCTAATACTCTCTGAAACAGGACTAGATTAATGCACACTAGGGAAATTTTAGTGCACACCAGCAGGGTCCACATGGGCTAGTTAGTGTGTAACATGTTGATGCGCACTAGAGTTTACACCCCTATAATAAAGCCTAAGGAACCATGTAGACAAGCCCTAAGACTATGACACTGGGGGATCTGCTTGGTAGATGGGAGCTGTCAAGGTTCCTTCCCCACTCTGAACTCTAGGGTACAGATGTGGGGACCTGCATGAAAGACCCCCTAAGCTTATTCTTACCAGCTTAGGTTAAAAACTTCCCCAAGGTACAAACTTTGCCTTGGCCTTGAACTGTATGCTGCCACCACCAAGCATTTTAAACAAAGAACAGGGAAAGAGCCCACTTGGAGACGTCTTCCCCCAAAATATCCTCCCAAACCCTTGGATCTTAAGAACAATGAAAAGCAATCAGGTTCTTAAAAGAAGAATTTTAATTAAAGAAAAGGTAAAAGAATCACCTCTGTAAAATCAGGATGGTAAATGCCTTACAGGGTAATCAGATTCAAAACATAGAGAATCCCTCTAGGCAAAACCTTAAGTTACAAAAGACACAAAAACAGGAATATACATTCCATCCCGCACAGCTTATTTTACCAGCCATTAAACAAAAGGAAATCTAACGCATTTCTAGCTAGATTACTTACTAACTTAACAGGCGTTGGAAGGCTGCGTTCCTGATCTGTTCCCGGCAAAAGCATCACACAGACAGACGAACCCTGTGTTCCCCCCCCTCCAGATTTGAAAGTATCTTGTCCCCTCATTGATCATTTTGGGTCAGGTGCCAGCGAGGTTATCTTAGCTTCTTAACCCTCTACAGGTGAAAGGGTTTTGCTTCTGTCCAGGAGAGATTTTATAGGACTGTATACAGAAAAGTGGTTACCCTTCCCTTTATTTTTATGACAGGAGACATATAGGGTGATGCTTGTCACCAGCACTAACAAGCCTTTTGGAAAGAAGCATGCAAGAAGGAAAGTGTAGTGAATAAGGCACTGGACTGAGACTCAAAAATCTGTGTGCTCAATTCCTGGTTCAGTCACAGACTTCCTGTGTGACATTGGGCAAGTCACTTGTCTACTCTGAAATAATTTCAGTTCCTAATCTGAAAAGTAGGGATCATGCTTCCCTACCTCACAGGGGTGGTGGGACGATAAAATCCATTAATGATTATGAGGCAATGAGGGTGAAATTCACCCCAGGCAGAAAACCAGCACAGGGCACCACTTTGCACCCACCTAACCATGACTTGTTAAGTCATACACCTTGCTCTGACTCTCTGAAGAGGGACGAATGTCACCTGGAGGGATTTTCCAACCAAGCCGTCCCACCTCTCCTTAACAAAGTGTGGAGAACCTGATCTGATCCTTTGTGCAGGAGGTAGGAGACAGAGAGCTGGCAAGCACAGCCTCATGAGGGCATGCTCTGTTTATGTGCTGTGAAGGAGTGGGGGAAATATGAAAGTAAGCCAGTAGATACCTGACTAGCCAAATCTCCCTGGTGAGGGCTGTAGTACAGCCTGTTACTCAAGTGGTTTACAGGATCTAGGATTTCTCACTTTATGAAGAACAAAGGGAATGACTCCAAAGCCTAGCGGATGCTAGAAAAGTCTGGTGGTAGAACTATATCAGTATAGCTAGACCAGAAAACCCTCCTAGTACAGAAGCATCTTATACTGGTGAACAAGCACTTTTGTCAGTGTAGCTTATATTGCTACAGTGAACAAAATAATCTATACCAGTTGTAGCATGCTGCTGGGGATGCCCAGAGCTGTGAGCCTCTGTGTTAACTCTCTACCTCAACAAGAGCGAGCTTTGCTGGTGATTAGACTGTTTGTTAGCTCCCTGCCACACCAGCCTGTCTTCCTTACCAGCAGACCCCGCAAGGCTCTCCCTGCCCAGACCTCGCCTAGCAGGTAACAATCAGTGACCTCCAGCCCCTGAGCTCCTCAAAGATGTCTCTGCAATGCACAGCCTCAACCACTGTGCATTCACAGATACTAAATTCACTGCTCTGTTAAGGAGTCAGTATATCACAGGTTCTTAATTTACTTAAGGTAAATGCAACCCTTCCCTTCAAGCACAGCACTGAACTGGTCTATAGTAAAACAAGTTTATTAACAAAGGAGCATGGATTAAGTTATACCAAGTACAAGAGATAAAGGTACAAATGGTTACAATCCTATAAAAGTGAAAACACACATCCAAAAGTCTAAAACTTAATCTAGCAAGACTCAGTCTTTGATCAAGGTGGTTTCTCTCACCTCGAGTTTCCTTTCCAGCTTATACTGGCCAACCTGGACCCATCACAGAGATCAGATCACTTATCTCTGTAAGGTGAAGGATAAAGATGGAGTCTCTTTCTCTTCCTTATATTCCAGAAGGGATTGCCTTTGCTTTACAAGTTAGGAAGGCCTCCTGGAGATTCAGCCTCTTGTGTGTGGGTGAAGGAGCCATGTTAATTCTCTGTCTCTCAGGTTCAGACTCTGGATAACCTCTGCTGGTTTAGCTTGATGGCTTCATTTACTGCTAATTTGTAAATTGAGGAATTCCTTTGTCTAGGACAGATCTATTACCTGGCTAGGATCTCTGGTCTTAAACATGTTCTAGTATCATACAGCGGGAATCCATAACATCACATATAAGGTTAACACATGCAGTTACAATTATATTAATAACCAGTGTGTTGTTAGCTTTCAAATGATACCTCACAAGGCACATTTGGTACAAATATTATTGTAGTAGTGTTTAGGGTGTGAATATAAGGGTGTCTAGGGTCGCAGAGCAAAAAAGTCTTTCTCCTGGTATAACCATGTACTTACTTTCCAGGATAGAAATGTTGTAAAAAAAAATCACACCTCTAATGACATTATTATACCAGCAAAGGATTCAATGTAGACCTGGCCAGAGAAGTCATTTTTTAATGCATGGAATAATAAACGCATCCCTCCTGTTACTATTAGCAGGAGTGGTATATCCCTTTATGTCAGGAGCAGCACTGAATACATATGCCTCCATGTTAGCAAGTACAATGGAAATTGTTTTCTGGTACCATTAACTGTTAATCAATATAGTCTGATTTAACTTTATTCTTTAAAAAATTGTGTCATGCAAGAGAGAGGCCCAGTGATTTATTTCAGGTTTCAGAGTAGCAGCCATGTTAGTCTGTATCCGCAAAAAGAACAGGAGTACTTGTGGCACCTTAGAGACTAACAAATTTATTAGAGATAAGTTAGAAGTTACGATTTAGAGTGGATTTAGAAGCTTGTTCCTATCAATTCTTAATGATGCTGGAAACATGGAAATACATGAATTAAGATATTGCTTTACACTTTAAAGTAAGGAGTTGATTTGATTAGCCTGGTGCATTTGAGGAGATAAAAGATACAGTGCAGCTGTTTCCACTCCCCCCCCCTTTTTTTTGTCAAGAGGAACTGAAAATCAAGATACAGAGTATATTTATAGCATATATTCATCTCCTCATCCTGTCAAGTCTTAAAAGGGGTTTGACCTAAATACTTAAAACTAGTGTATCATTTGTAAGGAAGAGACTGTACAGATTGTAGCATTCTAAGACAGGATTTTTAACTTAAAAAGTATAAACAATGTGCATGAAGTAACTATAAATCAGCTGTAAAATAGTTCAGATTACAAACTAGAGGTGAACGAAGCAAATCTCATTAATCGATGCACATGTACCACAGCAGTAGTCGGGAGTGCTTGGGTACTTCTGAAAAGAATTAAAGAATGGCATTGCAGTTTAGTACTAATTAGTGTCTGTCTTTCACTGCCTTCTGCTGGATGGGAAAAAACAGTCATTTTCATGCATTTAGGCTAAATTCTGGACCCACTGCACACACCAGGTGAGTGGATCGTGCTGGGCAGGACTGTAGAGTTGTAATGGATGGACTCTTCCCTCCAAGCTACATGACCTACTTCAGGGCTGCAGTGGTCCTGTTTCCAGAGTTGAAAGTGGGAATGGCTGGTTGGTTCATGTACTCACAGATCCAATAGCTCTATCACCACTTGCTATGGCATCTAGGTGTTTCCACAGTGCATACCTGACTGACTTTACAGGCACATCTTCCCACTTTGTTGGTAGATGGATTTTCTTGAATCAGGCTAGCTCACCTCTGAGTTACAGCTGAAATTTCATACAATTTATTACAGAGACAAGAGGGGGTGAGGTAACATCTTTTATTTGACTATCTTCTGCTGGAAGTTGGTCTAATAAAAGATATTACCTCCCCCACCTTGTCTTTCTAATTTTCTTGGACCAACATGGCTAAAACACTGCCAACATACCATTTATTACTCAGTTATATTATGTTTTACTTCTGGAAGATGAATTTGTACAAAGCCCCAGGTAAATCATTTATTCTGGGATTATCCTCTGCTCTTCTTTCCTGGCTCTTCATAGTCTCTGATTGCTGTGCCACCTTTAAATATCATTGTTTGTGCGAATATAAAATGCTAGCATTTTGATCTTGTTTTTATTTCTATTTTGCATGCACTGAGCTACCTCCCCACTGAGCTGCTCCAGAGGTGCTTAATGTATAAAACCACTTTTTCTGATTCCCTTAGTGAAGGGGGAATCCCAGGGTAGCATAGATACAGCATAACAATTCTATGCCACAACTCTTGACCTCTAGCAGGAAGGGTGTTCCCAGGATAAAAGGGAGCGTAGCCAATGCATCCCTTGGCCCGAGTGATTTCTGGTTGCTTAAATGGCCCATCGGAGGCAATAAAAAGTGAGGAGCTAATTTGAGTCCTGATGCTGCTCTAAGTTGAACATGATCAGAGAGCCATACGGGTGATATAAAGCCCTTCCTTGTCTGCACTGAGCACAGCTCAGCTGGAGTAGCCAATTCACTTTGTACTGGTATAGACTAATAGATTCCTAGGGTGCAGAGCCAGAAAGTGATCATCTAGTCTGACATCCTGTAAAATACCATAGAAATTCCCCCAAATAATTGCTTTTAGAAAAACAGCCAATCTTGATTTAAAAATTGTCAATGATTGAAAATTCACCATGATCTTTGTTAAGTTGTTCCACGGTTAATTACTCTGTGTTAAAAATTTATGCCTTATTTCCAGTCTGAATTTATCTTACTTCAACTTCCAGCCATCAGATCATTTTACACCTTTCTCAGCTAAAAGAGCACATTATTAAATATATCTTCCCCCATGGAAGTACTTATAGACTATAACCAAGTCACTTCTTAATATTCTCTTTGTTAAACTAAATAGATTGAGCTCCTTGAGTCTATCACTATAAGGCATATTTTCTAATCCTCTCATCATTCTCATGGCTATTCTCTGAACCCTCTCCAATTTATCAACATCCTTCTTGAATTGTGGACACTAGAACTGGACACAATATTCCAGCAGCAGTAGCACAAGCACAAAATACAGAGATAAAATAACTTTTCTTCTACTCAAGATTCCCCGGTTTATGCCACTGCATGGCTCTGGCAGCTCCTGTTCATCTGATTAGCAACCCCTACCCCTGAAATCTTTTTCAGATTCACTGCTTCTCAGGATGGAGTCCCTCATTGTGTAAATATGGCATTTGTCATTCCCCTCTCCTTAAACCTAGGCATGTCATGCCCCTTACACATCTCATTGTTTCAGTTGATTCTGCAGGAAATGAAGTAATTGGGTGAACAGAGATGGTTGTTATGACTA
Organism: Natator depressus; assembly: GCF_965152275.1. Classification (NCBI taxonomy): domain Eukaryota; kingdom Metazoa; phylum Chordata; order Testudines; family Cheloniidae; genus Natator; species Natator depressus. Next base: position 240,165,053 of record NC_134235.1, on the reverse strand, counting down.
GCCTGAAACAGCGGTGATGCAAATATTTTCAGTTCTAAAATGTGTGCCAAGAAGTTTAACAACAATCTTTAATGAAGAGTTAGGGTGACTAGACAGCAAGTGTGAAAAATCGGGATGGGGATGGGGGGTTAATAGGACCCTATATAAGAAAAAGACCCAAAAATCGGGACTGTATAAAATCAGGACATCTGGTCACCCTATGAAGAGTTTTGCCAGAGGTACTATGCTGTTGCTGTCCCTGACTTCCCTCAGAATTGTGACAAAAAACATTATTTCACAGACATAAAAGTTATCAAAATTCCTGCACATGATTCATTGCATAATTCATTTAAAACTCAAAGCTAAATGATGAGTCTTAAGGAATAGAGCTTTGCAGTAGGGTCTGGGGAAAGTTAGCTGGTGTAGCAACCAACTAATTGTTGAGGGAATCACTGAACATAATGGACCATGGACTTGCACCTTGTGTACACCTTTATACTGGTGCAAAGCGAGTGTACCATTGGAACATGGTAACATTTTACACTCCCTTTGCACAGGAATAAGTGACTAACACAAGATGCAAGGCACTAGGATCTTGAATTCAATGGGATTTCAGCACCGAAATAACTTTGAGGATCTGGGCCAAGGCTCTTGTGCTCTGCTAGACAATATTTGGGGCAGATTCACAGGTGTGCTCTGGTTTCTTTGTACTACTTGGATGACTTTTAATAACCCTCCAGTGCTCTATCATTTTCTGTTTTCCAAGTGAGGGGGGGGGGTGTCGAGTTCCTGGCTGTAGTGCATTGTGGAAGATGTAGTCCGGCCAGAGAGCCCTGTCCACTGGGAAGAATGAGAGCCTAAGACACCTGAACTATAACTCCAATGAGGCACAATGGCATCATTCTGAATTGAAATATTCTGGGCTTGGGTCAAATATTTTGTTTTTTGTCCAAAATATTTTAGGTTTTGATATTTTTCAAAGTTAAAACTTTTCCTGAGTTTTGTTTTAAATGTCTGCATTTTCAGCAGGAAAAAATGTTTCAGTTCTGTTTATCAAAATGAGATATTTTGATTCAGGTCAAACTGACCCAAAACAAAATATTTTGTTCTCATTTTCCAGACAAAAATTGAAACTTTTTTTTTGGGGGGGGGGGAGGGGATCACAAATTTTCCACCAAAACATTTTTGCTTTTGCAGAAACTAATTTTTCTATCAAAAATGATTTGATGGAAAATTCGTGACGAGCACTATGTTGTACACAACATGTTATTGAGCTCTCTGTGAAACTTTTCAGCATATGTTATAATACCCTTTATTCCCATGTCTTCTGCTTGACATGGAAAGTTAAATTTCCATGGCTGGAGTTTGCAAACCACAGTGGTTCCTCCCCTAGCAGACCAATTGAAATGTCTTTTCCTTCAAGATGCTTATTTCAAAAAATATACCAGACTGAAATATATGCAAATGTAGCTCAGAAACACAAGGGATTGTTTTGTTATAAGCAATAATCAACCCAAGCATTACAAACATTCAGCAGGTAAACAAATTGGCCTATGGCACTGCAAGAACTATTCTGTTTTGAAAAGCCTCATAATCATTGTCAATGCATCTACATTACAGAAACAAAGCATAAGAAGGATATAATCCAGCCAAATTGAGCATGCAAAGAATCATCTGGGAGATGAGAATGAGCATCCACTTCTTTTTAATGAATGGTGATTTCCTTGTTTGAGCTAGATGATCTACTGAAAACACCTTCAGATGTTGTATAAATATTCCACTGTAGAATGAAATCAAGCTATAAATTAATGAGTTTTTTTCCTGAATCACTTAGATATTCTAATATAGTTAATAACATTTTCCATCTCAAACTCATCTTACTTTATTTATTACGATACAAATACAATACCTTATTCAGCCCAGGAAATTCTGATTGGAAAAAAATAGCTGGTATGTACAGATCTCCACTTAGAACATTTGTAATAAAGAATATACAATGCTTAGTCTATTGGATGAAAATAGTCAAAAAGTCCAATACCCGTTAAATATATCCATATAGTTCAAAAGCCGAAACCCCTTATATGACTAGTCCCCTTAATTCCAGGGGAATTACTTGCCTGAATAAGCATTATTTATGTAAGTAAGGGTTTTTCACAATATAGTTCAATAGCCTGTAGTCAGAAGTATGTATCCAAATTTCCTTTGTCAATACAAGAAAGAACTCACCAAGTGAACCCTTAAGAAGATTTGTTTATTGTAATTGGAAGTTTAAACCTAAAATCTTAGAATACAATGCTATCTTTCTTAAAAGAGATTGGATTCTAGAACTGTAAACTTCTTCTTTCCAAAGTATATTGGAAAAGGGGCCTGTACTTTTACAAAATAAGGGGGAAATCCTGGCATCACTGAAGTCATTGGGAGCTTTGCCTTTAACACCAGTGTGGCAGGATTTCTCAGCAAATTCAGTTGCAATACTCTGAGAAGAATACATTTTGAAGTGTTTCATGTTTTATGTGTAACCCCTTCAGAGGGGGTCCTCATGAAATACCACACTGAGCCTCTAGGGGACTCACCCTGGATTACAGCAGTGATGGCTATAGAAGCTCAGGACTCCTTTTCCCAGAATACCTCAGATCCAGGCCAGAGACAGAACTGGCCAGCAACACTACCAGAACCAATTAAAAGCCAGAACTCAGAAACAAAGGGTTGGTTTTACTTTTGGGTTTGACTCTGTTTTGAGTGTGTGTAACAGAAACAGAAGCATCACAACCACAGAGGACCCTTCCACATTCCTACTGCATGGAATATTTTGAGCCCTTTTAGGATTGCTTTGGCACATAACAGTGTCATCTCAGCAGAGACCAGAAACCCAGGAGGCTGAGGAGAGAGTCATATCAAGCTATCAAGAGCCAGCCTAACTGTGTGGTAAAATCCAGACCAGATAGCTGCAAGGGTTGTTTTCCCATCCTTGGTGTGGGTACTTTGGAAAAACACTCTTGTTTATTTATTTTGCTCTTTTGTTTTAAGACAGCCACCATCTTCAGTGCTGCACCAGCCATCAAAGACTGAGCTTAAACTCTCTGATTTCGAGGCAGGTGTCGAGAGTGATCAGGGTGGTGTGTATTGGCTGTAATTGTTGGGAGAGGTAGAGTTTCTGTATTATTAATTTTGTCTTTCATTATCCTAATCCCTGCTTCCATTGTCACCTATCCTGAGTTCCCAGTTACTGTTATGTTCCTGTGGGAATTATGGTAGCTATTTTATTATTTGTGCTCTGACATTCCTCTGTATGAGATTGTGTGTTAAATATTTTCCCATGGGTCAAGCCCTCTGTATTCTTTGAACTAGAGGGGTTTCATTGGGTGGAGGCACCAGGTGCCCTTATAGGAAAACCCAGACCCATACACCTGAGGAGAAAAGAGAGAAGGCTGCAGCTACATCTCAGGGCTGGGTTACAGACACTTTTTTTTTTTGGTTAAACTGGATCTTAAATTAGAGAAATTGGTCCTGATTATGAACAGATAAACTCATCTATCCATCAATATACTATATTACCTCTACTACAAGATACTGAAGATCACATTCAATAACCAGTCTGAGCCAGACTCCTGGCTGCAGTTACAGGGAGAATAGCCAGCACTTACAGATCAAGCATTACCTGTGCAGGAGTGGATTCTGAGGGCTGCACATACAGAGCTATCATCACAAGGGTTTGTTAGTACCAGTACAGCTGTACCAATATTAGGAATGGTGAGATTTTTTGGTAAACATTCCCAAGTGCAAAGATGACAATAATATATACAGAAGTATGGTATTTCTGCTTGTAATGCACTGTAATCTCTGTCCTTCCCCTCACAAATATAATGCAATAATGTTTCTTCTCCCTGTCTAACCCAGAACTTCAATTTTCTCTCTGCTTTTTAAATCCTGGCTAATTAAAGGATTTCACTTCCTTGTGACACCGGACTCTCATGCCAAGCTTCTAATTACAATGACTGTGTAGTGTTCTATTAATTGTGGATTTTTGCTTCTTAGATTTGTGGGTTAATTGGTAATATCTGCATTCAACATTTTTCCTCAAGATGTTTTACATTAAAGTAATTAACCTCCTATCCAGGACAGTAGAGAGTAACCATTTACTGGCATGTTATTTCCTCTTTCCCAACTTTCTGAAGCTCTTCATTTAGGGTTGTTGGTTAAATAATGGAATGGGAAGAACAAGATGACATCAAAAAAGTACTCTACTTTCAAGAAAACAGTTTCAAGGATAGTCAAGCTTCCTTAGTCTATTGGACTGTCATTGCTGCATAGAGTTAGATACCTGCCCCTGTTTTTCAAAAATATGGTACTTAACTTTTGGAAACAAGGGTAAGCTTATCTTGCACATTTTGGCCTGGTCCTTCATGTTGTTGTTGTTTTGTTGTTGTTTTGTCAATCTCCAGAAAAGCATCTTAAAAATATGAGAAAAAGATTACTTACTGGATGGAATTTGAATAATAACTTTACAATCAGGGCTATTACGAGACTTCATTTATTCATATTTCTAAACTGTTCCTCACAGAAGACACTGTAGACATGTCCTCATCAGACTACATGTTGACAGGATTGCCAACCTCAAGTGTTCAAAGATCATGAGTCAGGCCACACAAAATCTGAAGATAGGCTTAAAATTAATGAGATTTTAAAAAAATATATGTTTTGGTTTCTTTTTATTTGTCTTCTGGCAAATGTTCTTTACAATCTGGAACTTTTTTGTTATCATCTGAATAGCTCTGCCACAGACTTCCTGTGTGACCCCGGTCACGTCACTTTAATCTCTCTCTGTTTTAATTCCCTGATCTATAAAATGGCATAATAACGCTTCCTTTTTCCAAGTCTTTAGCTACCTCATCTATTTAAAATGTAAGCTCTTTGGGTCAGAGACTGTATTTTATTGCATATTTGAATAGTGCCTAGCATCATGGGACTCTGATCTTGGTTGGGCCCTTCAGGGCAGTAGCTCTCAACTTTTCCAGACTACTGTACCCCTTTCAGGATTGATTTATCTTGTGTACCCCCAAGTTTCACCTCACTTCAAAACTACTTGTTTACAAAATCAGACATAACAATAAAAAAGTTGCACAGCACACTATTACTGAAAAAATTCTAATTTATCATTTTTACCATATAATTATAAAATAAATCAATTGGAATATCTATATTGTACTTACATTCCAATGTATAGTATATAGAGCAGTATAAACAAGTCATATGAAATGTTAGTTTGTACTGACTTCACTAGTGCTTCTGTATGTAGCCTGTGGTAAAACTAGGCAAATATCTAGATGAGTTGATGTACCTCCTGGAAGACCTCTACGTACAATCAGGGGTACACATACCCTTGGTTAAGAACCACTGCTTTAGGGTATGTCAACACTGCAATGTAAGACTAGGGTCAGGGGGACTCCAGTCTGCTTGCTTGGTGTTTACAAGCCTGGATCTGAGCATCCACACTGAATATGGACCGTAGGTTTAGAATTTCTGAACCCAGGTCTTACACCTGCACTGAGATGTTTACCCTGCATTATGCAGATCCAAGTCAAACCAGCCTATCCCAGACTTCCTAGCACCCTTCCCAGCTGTAGCCACTCTAGCCCTTTGCTCATGGTGCAGTGTGGGAAAACTTGAATGTCCACCTTGCATGTTACAGGAAGTTGTCAACCTGTGAACACAGCCTGTCTTTTGGGTCTGCAAGCTCCCAGAAACCAGAGTTAGCAACACAGAGGAGTCACCATTTGAAGAACTTGTCTTGTTTGGGTTTTCACAACTATTGCAGAAAACATGCAGAGCATCAATGAGATGTTGATGGACATTTTGGTGGCATTTTCTGACATACCAAAGGCTCCTTTTGGAGGAGGAAGATGACAATACAGACAGGGCAGAGTTGAACAGGTTAATGCTGCTCACGACTCTCAATACATTCGCTGATGCCTCCTACATAGACCAGTACTTCTGGAGAAGGGCCCCAGTCAGACTGCTGGGATCACATAGTCATGTGGACTTGGGAGGACAAGCAGTGTCCTTTTGCATGAAGAAAGCTACACTTCTCCATGGAATTGTCCTTGGTGTTCCTGATATGCATCACATGGTACTGTGGAGAGGATTCAGGACGTGGTGCAGATGCAGCAAGACCTGTATTCTTGCAGCCATTAGCACAGCCAGACACTCAAACAGGTGTTTCTCCTCCACTTTATCTTCCCCCCTTGTCAAGGTTCCTTCCCCACTCTGAACTCTAGGGTACAGATTTGGGGACCTGCATGAAAACCTCCTACACTTACTTTTACCAGCTTAGGTTAAAACTTCCCCAAGGTACAAATTAATTTTATCCTTTGCCCCTGGATTTCCACTGCCACCACCAAACTTTAACTGGGTTTACTGGGAAACATAGTTTGGACACGTGTTTCCCCCCAAAATCCTCCCAACCCTTGCACCCCACTTCCTGGGGAAGGTTTGATAAAAATCCTCACCAATTTGCATAGGTGACCACAGACCCAAACCCTTGGATCTTAGAACAATGAAAAAGCATTCAGTTTTCTTACCAGAAGACTTTTAATAGAAGTAAAGGAATCACCTCTGTAAAATCAGGATGGTAGATACCTTACAGGGTAATTAGATTCAAAACATAGAGAATCCCTCTAGGCAAAACCTTAAGTTACAAAAAAGACACACAGACAGGAATAGTCATTCTATTCAGCACAGTTCTTTTCTCAGCCATTTAAAGAAATCATAATCTAACACATACCTAGCTAGATTACTTACTAAAAGTTCTAAGACTCCATTCCTGTTCTGTCCCTGGCAAAAGCAGCATACAGACAGACCCAGAGCCTTTGTTTCTCTCCCTCCTCCCAGCTTTTGAAAATATCTTGTCTCCTCATTGGTCATTTTGGTCAGGTGCCAGCAAGGTTACCTTTAGCTTCTTAACCCTTTACAGGTGAGAGGATTTTTCCTCTGGCCAGGAGGAATTTTAAAGGGGTTTACCCTTCCTTTTATATTTATGACACCCTTCAAACAGTGTTTCTGTTCCAGAAACGGTGCTGCCAGTGTCTCCTCACATGTTGCAATTCTATCATTCTCTGCAGCCTGTCTGTGCCTTTCCACTTGCTCTGAGTCTTTCCCTTTGGTATTGCACCTGCTGGTTGGCCTTGACCAGAATGTTCACCATACATTCATCACAAAACTGCTTCCTCTTGGACTTGTCTATGACCGTTTGAAATCCCAGGCTCTTGCTGGAGTGGGACCAAGCTGCTGAGGTACAATGGACTTCAGAGGTTGAAGGACCTGAAAGCAGACATCAAGCAGTTCATTACTGACTCAGTCCTTCAAAACAGGTTCACTGCATCTGCAGAAAAAAAGTGTCTTGTGACCCTCAAGGCCAAAAAAAATGATACAGTATACTGAAGCACAGTTTTAGAAAGTAAGAGAAATGCTTCCCAGAAGCTCTGTGGACATAATTGAGTTAATCAGAGTGAAAAGGGAAAAGAGAAGATGATCCAATAAAAGATATTACCTCACCCACCTTGCCTTCCTAATAGTCTGGGACCAACATGGCTACAACACTGAACAAGGCACAAACAATGGTAAGTTAAAATTTATGAATGCTATATGTTTAAAAATTGCAGACCATCTTGGGCTCTGGGGGGTGGGGGCATGGGATAGGTAGTACAGCATGGCTTACTGTCTTCTCCATCCATTCAGGCAGTCCACATCCTGGAGGACATAACAATCCTGGAGGTTCCAGAATGACAAAGGGACATCTTATTTCTAACTGTCCATGGCAAGCCAAGCATATATGCCACAGAACTTCTCAGACTTATGGTGACTAAGCAGCACATCTATGAGTGGAGTGGGATGGTGGAAGTATGTCCTTCCCTGAAATGTGACTACCTATCTGGAGTTCCTACTACAGGAAAGGTTTCCAGCTATCAGCACCTAGGATTGGGTCAAAACTCATGGGGGAATCAACAGGATCCTGCATTAGCACCCACATGGATTAATGTCTCCCTATAGCTTATGATATAGCCTGCTCTGGTTGCACCTACCTATAGACTATGTGCAAACACATGATATGACGGACTCTCAAAGAACTACACAGTTATATGCTTCCCTCCCCTGGCACATTTCTGGACTGCATAAAATCCCCCAGCTCTATTTTGGCCATTGATTTTGTCACCCATGGACTACATTTCACCCTCCCCACTGTACAGTTCACTGTTTACATGTGGCTTGTTATGCTGTCATGTGGTCAATTTGTACAGAGTGGCATACTAAAAGAGAAGCCAATATAGGCTCTTCCTTAAAAGCCCTGACATATCTCAGATATCAAGTCAAAATATAAATTTAAGAGTTTGTTTAACTGTTCTTTGCACTTTTTGGAATCCATTTTGAATTCCAGGTTGTGGGGTGGGTTTGGAGGATGCAGAGGTGCTGGCATTCATTCAGCCACACGTGGATACACATCACTACCCACAGCTTGTAAGAAAAATTGCATTGGCTCAGAAACCAGAAATCCTCCCAGCTGTATATAAATAATAGACGTGGAGCCCAACATTTACCATGCTCCGGGACTACTCCTGCATCTTCTGTTGCCAGTTCTCCTGTAGGCTGCTCCTCCAACCAGTCATCAAACAGCTGCTCTGAGTATGGACCCAGGATATGCTGATTTGGTAGCTATGCCACCGTGGGGACCAGTGAAAGCGCCAAAGTCACTTTGCTAGACTGATCCGGCACCTCCTGGCTGCCCTCCAATTCAATACTAGATTCTGTGATCAGAAGTTCACCATCATGGCTGGCCAGGCTATAGTGAACCTCTGTGGGCTCACTGCTCACCACAGTGCCCTGCACCTGGTCAAATTCCTCATAAAAAGAGGCAGGATGTTGGGGAGTTCCCAGAGGTGCGACTCTCATCCCTGGCTTTCTGATAGTCATTCTTGAGCTGCTAACTCCACTTCCTGCACTGGGCACTGGTCCAGTGACTCAACAACGCTGCTGGCTTCTTTGCCATTTTCTGATATGCATGGTCATTCCTGGTATTTCTTACTGAAGTTGAATGTTTTGATTGCCTTGCCCCAGAGATTGATCAAAATCTGACTCTGCTCCCATGACTAGGAAGCAGGGCACTGGGCAAAGGAGTTCTTGTTGGTGGCCATTGCAAACACCTGAGAAAGTTCACACTGTTGCAGCTCAGCGGTCAGAATAAAACAGAGGGGCTCAACACCGAGCAGTGTACTTGAACCAGGCAGGTTGCTTCTATTTCCTGAGGGTTGATTGGCTAGTCTTGGGCTAGAAAGGACAAGGAACACCAGCCCATAGAATTGTGGTTAAGAGGAATACTTTGAGAAGGAAATAATATGGTTGGTACTGGGTGGCAAGATCTTTTCTGATAAGGTGAACTGCACTTGCGATATAAAAAATATTTGAAAGAGTCACATTACTACCCAAAAAGGCTATTAGAAGGCTGCTTTACATCATTGTTTTAAATCGTACCCTTAGACCTTCTGGCTGGAGCAAACTGTATTTTTAATTCATTGACCTATAAAATGATATTAGCCACACTGCTTAATGCACCTAAGACACTCAGATACTACAGTGATGAGAGCGAGACAAGGTCTTTTACAGAACAGAATTTGAAAACGACATGTCAGACATTTCATTGATTTCATTTTTTTAAAATGGCATTAAAATTACTGGATTGATTTAGTCTATAAAAGGGGAATACAATCTTTCCAATCAAAGGGAAATTGGCAGCTGCAAAAGAGATTGGTGCTTACAGTCTATCCCTGAATGCTGCCTGATATTGATGAAAATGCAATTTAATTAGGATTTTTTTTAAAAGATCAGATCAATTGATCTTGAAATGGTTACCTATGGTTTGTCATTTGATTGCTAGGGGTTTAATACAAAGCCTTCCATTGACTTCCAGAATGTTGCTGATATTTCAGTATAAGTTAAGACAAAGAAAATTCAATTGGTTTTATAGCACACAAAATTCCACTATGTGCTTCTGAGGAATTGTGCAATTATGAGGAAATATCCCTAATCATTATTCTTTTGCCCCTATTTTCAAGTTACTTTCAATCATAATCAGCACTGCTCTGTTCTGTGGCAAAGAGGAGAGAAAACATTACGCCAATTACTTGACAATAATGCCAAGCAAATGTGCACTGGAGGAAGGTAGCAGTATTGCATACCGGCCACCAGCCTCCATGGGCAGGCAGCACACACTTTAGAGTATCCATGTTAGGGCAATGGGTATGCAGTGGAGTGATGCTAAAGAGAAGACAGGATGCGTGGTATGTTGTCAAAACAATTGCTTGATATTATGCAACAAATTACAGCCTAAGTTAATGTTAAACTTTGCAGCATTAACTTCACATCTGTGACTTCAGTGCTCTCGCCAAGAGGCCAAGCAGTGCACTGTGGAGGGCTGGAGAAAGGTGGCAAGTGATCCACTGTGCTGCCTGCTCTAGGTGTGGGGGATATGCAGGTACAAGGAAGTGCACCAGCTGTATAATAATGAACCAAGACTCATAGGGATCATAGCTTCTTATCTGCTGTCAGTGACACTACCCAAAAGAGGGGAGAATGCAACTGTGTCCAAACCTATTCCATGTGGAATTCTCCCAGTAAAATTTTCCCTTGTGTATTTTTTTCTCTTGGAATGGGGACAAAATAGTTGTTTTGTTTTTTTCACATTCACAATTCTCTTCTTTTTCACTAAACATAAATTAACATCTCCATTTGTACATTTCACCCATGGAAAGACTCTTCTCTCCAGACTGAGAGCAAGAAGACATGGGTAGAATTAGTTACAATCTAGCAGGCTAAATTAAAAACAAACAAAAAAGTATTATTCCAAGGGCAGCTGTTGCCTGATGAGGACATTTCACTTACTAGCGAAATATTAAATTAGATGAGCTTGCAGTGCCCATAAACATGTTATGTCTGTATGCTATAAGAAAGATAACAGAAGTAATCAATAGAATTTAGAATCACATTTTAATTAGTCATACGAACTGTTTAACACAGAAACACTGGCAAGGCACAAGTAACACTGTAATGAAGCTGGTTAAAGGTTTAGATGGGATAGCAATATAAATGCCCTGTCTAATAAGAATTTTTATTCAAAATAATGATTTCAGTATATCACTATAACTAGACTAAAGGCCATATTAGAAATACATCCTACTTGACTCTACTCCTGGGGATAAAGAATCTCTTGTTGCTTATGGACCTTACTATTAAAAAATATGCAATTCACTTGTAGAATCACTTGTATCTTAGAATATTTGATTTGCAGTTCAAGTGAAGAAGTTAGGTAAGATCTGAGTTTACAAATTGGTATTCACTGAATAATTCATGAATCTCTGAATTAGAGATTGTTGAGTAATCTGAATAATCTATTTGTTTAATTTTTATTAACTGACAAACAGTGTATTTGTGAACAATTATTTGTATTAAATTAGCAGCTCAATAGATGGCCAAATAATAGTTGGCAAATAAATTATTACAGCTTTTACCTCATATCATTCAGCAAAGAAATCAAAGAGGCAGCTAAATTTAATAAAATAGTAATAGTGGAAGGCTTACCCTCATATATACCGGTCCAATGTCACAACAAGTTAACACTTAAAGAAGCAATTTCTTGACACTCTAACTGATTGATTCTTGAAACAGCTTGTGCTATAGCATGCGAGAGGAGAGGATATATGCTTTACTTAGCCCTATATGTAACTCACATGAGTTAGTTCCAAAAATAACTACAGTTGAGCCACTAGGCAATAGTGATATGATACAGTTTAGTTCAATATCCTCAGGGGAGGAATCATACAAACAAGTAGGACTGTGATACTAAACATTAAAAAAGGGAATTAAAAAAATAATAAATGAATCTAGCCAAAAGGAATCTAAAATCAAAAATAAGTAAATTAAAAATGCTTAAATTCAACCCTGAGCCTACTTAAACATACCATAAACCTATAACATGTGTACCTATCTTGGCTCTTTATATGGCCCCTGTTCCCATAGTACCTGAGCACCTAATAGTCTTTAATACATTTATCATCACAACACCTCGGTGAGGCAGGGAAGTGATATTATCATTCTGTAGATGGGGAACTAAGGCACAGGCAGCCTAAGTAGCTCGCCCAAGGTCACACAGGAAGCCTGTGGTGGAACAGGGAACCCAGGTCTCCCAAGTCCCAGGCTAGCACCGCAAACACATCTTCTCATTGCATAGGAAGCTGGAAAGCAAAGGGACTAAATGGGCAAGATTCAAAAAGCTATCAGAGCACAACTGTGTAGCCATTTTGATAAGAGGTGATTTGCTTTTACCTACTACACGTTAGTTCAAAAGGTACAGTAATAAAGTTATCAGTAGAATGAAGACCTTGAGAACCACATGAGAAAAATTCACTAAGTATTCTCTATTAATGTTACAAACTTTATTAGCAAAACAAACAAGATCACACACTGATACATAGGAAAGGAGATAGAATCAATACAAAATGTGCAGCACTTACACACTCACATCACCTCTTGCAGGGAATCCCAGAATAGGTGAGGCAAACCACAAGTCAGGGTCCACACTAGGGCAGTCTGAACTAGCGGTCAGAGCCAAGGACAAAGTCTGGGTTCATGTCAGAAACTGGAGTTAGGACGAGAAAGCAGGAACCAGGTGTGTTAACCGGAGCAAGGAGCAGGAAACAGGAACAATGTGTGGTAATAGGAACAAGGAGAAATAACCAGGTGAGGAGGCAGAAACTTTGTCTCACGTATTTAGTTAGCAGCAGACCTAGCAATTAGTTGCTCAGACAAGGAGTGGGAAGGAAAGAGAAGCTTTACTCCTGGTGGTGTCCAATAAATAGTCTGCTTCTAGTCACCCGACCCCACTGAGTCAATTGTTACAGCCTCTGGTGGGGGCATTAGCTCCAGCTCCCTCATTTAACCCTGCAGCATGGTGGTGCAGTGGTTAAGGCTGTCACTCAGCAACCCTGGGTTTGAGATCTGCAGTGTATGACAAAATGTGTGGTCATCAGGCTGACACGTTCCAATGTAACCACATGCTGGACCTTAACTTTTATAGGGGGGGTTAGTAACTCCAACCATATCTTATACATATTTAGTGATAGTTTTAACCTTCTTTCCTTATATATACTTCTACACCTCAGTAATATTGGGGTCTCTATCTTCAGTAGGTCAATTAGTCAATTACATTATACTCATTAGCATTTACATCAGTTAGATGCCATGGTACACCTGCAGTTAGTACATGTAAGTTTTGGTTAAGCTCAACATCCTTTTAAACTTTCCCTAAAATTCCATAAGTATATTTTTGTGGTACCTCACTTCACCTTTTACCATCACATATCACTCTTGTTTAATAATTAATGGACTTAAGGTCAAACTATTGGTTAAATACAACCTATATAGTAGCTGCATACATCATTAATACCATACCATTTCATACCAAGCTATCTGGGCCTGGGCTATGCTAAAATGAATGTCATACAGGGCTGAGGCCTGTAGGTCCTTATGTTACAGTCTTATAATACTAATATATGACTTATACATGGCTCTTACATACATAGTTGGCTACAATAGGTAAGCTTCACAAAATGGAAATTCAACCTTAGTGAAGCCAATAGCAAGGCGTACAAAATAGCAGGTAAAATACATGCCAGGAATGAGGAGGGCTAAGAGGGATTTTTAAGAGCTAACAGCCAAAGACAAAAAAACAAGTAACAAGAAAAAGATGTCACAGGACATCATTCAGGTCAAGAGCTCAGTAGGAATTAAAAAGAGGATAAGGCCTTTATTCAAATAAGGAGAACATCCAAAATTACATTAGATAGAATAATAATATTTTTAGAAGACATATAAACATTCATGCCTCAGGGCATTAGCCAACCACTAACGGAGGGGATTAGAGAAAAATTTCCTTCAGGGGGAAGATTATTCCATAACTGCCTGATTTACACCTTCCTTTGAAGATCTTTTATTGGGTACTGTTAGCCACGATACTGGAGTCAGAGAACCATTGGGTTGATCCACTATGGCACTCTTTCTCTTCCTAAATTATTCATAATATTTTTTTTTTCTTAGTCAAGTAGCACTAACTTGAATATTGGTGTATTTGTTTACCTCCTTCTCTAAGGGCCCAACCATGCACCCATTGCATTTAATTGGCATCTTACCATTTAATTACAATGAGAGCAGAACTTGGACCCAATTCTGTAGCTGCTCTGTATGTAGAATTCCCACTGGAGTAACTGGAGGTGTGCTCATGGAGCAGCTGAAGAATCAGAACTCAGCTTCACAAAAAAGAGAAGGAGAGGAGTGAACCATGTCATTAGCCAATTCATTGCTTGGGTTAAGCCAATATAGCTGTTCTATACACTTTCACCTCCATGCTAGGTGCATATATATCCATTATAATGGGCCATCAGTAGCAGAATACGTTTTGTCACATTTGCTTAATTAAGCTGTCACCTGTAAATTCTAGTGTGTACAAATTCCACCATAAGGAAAACCAAACAGTGCTCAAAGCTTTGTTGAGCTGGGTGGCTCAGAAGTATAATAATAGGATAGAGCTTTCCCCCCCACATCTACAGTACTAGTTCAAATCAAGCACAGACAATAGTAACTAAAGTTTGTACCACGTCATAGGTAATAAGTTAACCGTGAGAAATGAGACTACTAGTCCCAGTTCAGTTTGCAGTGGGCAAGTGTCCAAAACCAAACCACATCTGCATATATTGGCAATCTTGTTGGAGTAGCATCATTGAAGAGGACAGGGACAGAATAGGCATGTCTATTGAACTACTCTCTACATCCCCACCTCAAGAGCGATTTCCATTAATGGGGCAATGACCTTGGGTTAGTGAGGTGTGAGAGTTATGTTGAAGTATATGGGAGTTGAAGGTACTCAGCACCTCATTGGATCAGGTCCAGAGTAGGGAAACTTGCACTACTGCTGACAGAGCTGTATCTACTCTTCAGAGAAATAGAGGACCTTGGAGTTCACTCTTGGTGTGCTCTCAGAAATCTAGATGTCATTTATGACTCCAAAGTTTCGTTGGCAAAGAACACTATAGTGTCTTTTTATCCTAGATTTTGTTTTATTTTCTTTTGTTTATTTGTTTGGTCTGGTTCCCCCCCCCCAAAAAAAAATATAGTATGCTGCTTAGGATAATGCATTCACTTTAGAATCTCTGTATCAGTCTCATAATTCCTGTATTGACTCTATGGTTTCACTATGAACAGGACTGATTATTGAAATGTTTTTCATGATGTCCTTTTAGCTCTTGCCATATACCATCTTCACTTGGCCTAGAATGTGGTAGCTCAGTTTTCATGTTGTCCTAATAAACTGACCACATCAGAGCTGTTGGTCAAATTGTGTAGCTCCCAGAATGCCAGACCTAAGTGGATTTAAACTGTTAGTTACATGTAAAATAGTACAGAGCCCTTCGTAGGCTATAGCAATCTCACTTATTAATAAATTAGATAAAATAATTTCATCTCCATTTTATCATAATGTTCAAAGTATTTAAATCTTGATTGTTAAAGTTTTGAATTTGTTCTTTAGCAGCAGAAACTGTTGATGCAGGGAGTTTGTTTTATTCATTTTTTTTTTTAGAATGGCAACTACTATTGTAGTTTAGATCTGCTCGCTTAAAAAATCCCAAATCCATTTTCACAGTTATGATAAAGCTCAACTGTACGATTTCTAGCACAGCAAGGACAGACTCAGTCGATAAGAATAGAAAATGATTTTGAAACTAACTCAGCATTTTTAAGGAATTTGACTAATAAAATGCTGTTTTTCTCCTTCAGTAAATCCTTGAAAGCCATTATGACAGTTTTCTTGCTTAACTTTCCTAAACATCCCCTATCAGCAATAGCTATTTACAATATTTAATAGTCTTTTTTAATAAATGTTGTGTGAAAGCCATAGATAACTTTACACTTCCAATATTGCTTTTCATCAGTGTTCAGGTACACACACACACACATACACACACACACAGAATTTTCACAAAGACAATACAGTAGAACCTCAGAGTTATGAACACCAGAATTACGAACTGACCGGTCAACCACTCATTTGGAACCAGAAGTATGCAATCAGGCAGCAGCACAGCTCCCTCCACCCCCAAAAAGAAGAAAGCAAATACAGTACAGTACTATGTTAAATGTAAATGACTGAAAAAATGTGAAAGTTTTAAAAAAAGATTTGACAAGGTAAGGAAACTGCTTCTGCGCTTCTTCCATTTAAATTAAGATGGTTAAAAGCATCGTTTTTCTTCTTCTGCATAGTAAAGTTTCAAAGCTGTATTCAGTCAATGTTCAGTTGTGAACGTTTGAAAGAACTATAACGTTTGATTCAGAGTTATGAACATTTCAGAGTTATGAATAACCTCCATTCCGAGGTGTTCGTAACTCTGAAGTTCTAGTGTGTAGGAGGTTATGGAAAGTAAGTCAAGTTTTAAATTATAAGAAATACAACTGAATAAAAATGGACTAAATAACAGCTCCGCTACACCTATATTGACAAATAGGTATTGTTTTATTTCTCAGGGGATAAAAAATCTGATAATCCTGAATTATGGGCTGGATCTTCTGGTCTAGTTAATTTGGGGAAAGGTGGATTTAAAGGAAGGGTCATGGTGGCTGTAAACTGCCTTTATGCTCCTCCCCCCACACACATACACTCTAATCTTGGGGCCATCTTGGTTCCCATAATAAATTGCACCCTACTGCAATTTGCAGCCTGCAGTCTCTAGTTAGCTGTTCTGTCAGCCAGGGATGGCTGGAGTAGAGCATTGCTACAGTCATGCCCCCTATGCCTCATCATGTCTCCCCCATATGCTGGGGAGGGAATGGCATAGATCCAGCTATACGCCACCTGGAGATTCCCCCTAGACCAGGGAAATGCACAAGCAGCTTGTTGTGCTTGTTTTCTGCCTGCTTTGTGCTGCCAGAGTGGAAGCCAGGATGGAGCCCTGATTGTGTTAAAAATATGGGATTAGACCCTGAAGACCATATTGAAATGAAACCCTCCTTGACTTCATGCAGCTGGAGGGACTGATGCTGCTCTAAGTAATGGCAAAGCAAAAGGCGAAGTTGACGAGGAATAGCAATACTAGCATTGGTTTCAGAGTGGTAGCCGTGTTAGTCTGTATCAGCAAAAAGAATGAGGAGTACTTGTGGCACCTTAGAAACTAACAAATTTATTTGGACATAAGCTTTCGTTGGATGAAGTGGGTTTTAGCCCATGAAAGCTTATGCCCAACTAAATTTGTTAGTCTCTAAGGTGCCACAAGTACTCCTCATTCTTAATACTAGCACTGTGAAAGATGAAGAGGCTGTGTAGCATTCACACTTTAGAATTTAGTGAGGATTCTTTTGTCACATGATTCTTTACAGCAGACACCAGAGAGATGGAAGTTAAACAAATTAAAAAACCTGTTTATTGCCTTAGGCATGTTTTACTTTGTCATTCAGTTCAGCATTCCACTTTTAATGGCTCACTTAGTTAAACCTGAACTTATGACTACTATTACTTACTACTATTAATAAAAGCTTGTTTTGTGAGGGCTTCATAACTGTCATCACAGGGTATCAGCCACTATTTTGTTTTGTTCCTACAATGTGTTTTATTTGGGTCCTCCCTTGGAAAACCACACAGGCTGCAGGGACTGCAGAATGTAGCAGCATAACCTTAGAGCCCACTGTGACTGCTGCCCCCTAGAGAGAATTAAGGAGGTTATACTCTATCCTCCTCGCACACCAGTTTTACAAGGGTGAGGCTCCATTTAAACCAATGCAGTTATTCTTGAGTTACATTGATGTAGGAGAAATTAATACTGTCAGAGAGACTGGCCTTGGGCCAAATTCTGACCTCAGTGAGACTGGTTAAAATTTCCTCAGCTGAGCCACAAGTTGTATCTATGTTAGCCACCTTAAGAGGGCCTAGCTACCTGTTGTGCAACTCCGGGGAGTCCTGGATCCTGTATGCCTTTGAAAATCTGCTCTCCTCATGCAGGTGCATAAATGGGAGCTGAGCACTTTTGAAGCCCTGGAGCTCAGTGCACATTTGGGCCAAAGTGCATTGTAATGAACTGCACCACTGCCCTCTACTGGAGAAAATCAGAACTGCTCACCTATGTGTTTAAATCTGTTTCTATACTGATAACAGCTAACAGAGATCCTTCTTTGAGCTCCAGCGGCAAAGGCCCATTCTTCTGAACTAGGAGGCTCTGTGCTCAACTGCCACAGTTCACAAATGACCTTTGTACACAGCATACTGACCACTGGGACATCCTAGATGGTCAGTTATTTTGCACTGCTAAATATTTTTGACAGGAGCACTGATTTGTAAGGTTACCTCTACAGTAATAGAGCACTGGAATCCCCCTCCCCCTTTCCAGAAAGACATTTTCTGCCCTGCAGAATGAGCTTCACTGAACAACACTGAAGACTTGTACAGAAAAAAATAGACTCCACCTATCTTCTGAAAACGTGGATTTAAAAGGCCTCATGACCACCTATTTATAGGTAATATAAGGAGGGTTGGTGGCTGAACTAAAATCCTCTCAAAAATGTTTTGGATTGAACAAAACCAGAAATCTTTAGTTTTTTCTTGCCAAAACACTGAAAAAAAATTGTTCCACACAAAACTTCTTTTTGTCTCATTTTTGGATGTTTTTTACCTTTTTTAAAAAAATGAATCTAGCTAGATTTCAAAATGTTGAAACAAAATATTTCAACTTAAAAATAAATCTTTTTTTTTTTCTGGCCAACCTATTTGCTAGATTTGTCTTGAAATTCCATTTGCTTGGTGAATAAACTATTCATCCAAGAGCGTTCACCCAGCTCTACTGATGATTTGAGCTGGTTGGAAAAATTCGGATGAAACAGTTTTTCATTAGAACTTGCTGACTTGTTGAAACATTTTGTGGAGACAGTTAGTTTTCAATTAATTTCTCATGGCACC
Organism: Natator depressus; assembly: GCF_965152275.1. Taxonomy (NCBI): domain Eukaryota; kingdom Metazoa; phylum Chordata; order Testudines; family Cheloniidae; genus Natator; species Natator depressus. The sequence goes on along the minus strand of NC_134235.1, from coordinate 240,146,038 downwards.
CTGATTTGCTACCAGCTCACCCACCCTGTTCCTTGGAACATGTCTGGAGGGCTGACTGGAGAGCTGAGAGCCTGGCAGTCCTGGCTCCCCGGCTCAGGACTGTTTGGCAGCCTGGATCCCAGGGCTCAAGACACCATGGCAGGGACCCCAGAGTGGTTCTCTGGCTGAGAAGCAAAATGAAGTACTCTCCTTTAGTATGCAGAGAACAACTCAGGGGCGGTATCTCAGGACCAGCCCTAAACCAAATGGAGTCCCAGGTGAGGAGCATCTGTGGCACTTCCCCTCCATTTCTTAAACTTTTGAATACCTTATTTTGTTTTGCATTTGTAGCCCATTTCATGACTTCAATGCACGATTTGCATGCATATTTATCCCTGTCATATAAGACGATAAATTTGCACACTAGGATCTGTAAATCTGTATTTATTCATGCATATATAAGAAAATGAAAAAAATGGTTTCCTTTAAGCTTATAGAAACTTTTTAATTTTAAGAATAACTGAAATGTACTAACATCAGGAAATTGAACTGTGCACCAACATTGGGTGGACTGGTATTAAATAGTGTTATACTAGGTGACAGCTTTAGAATGTTAACCCTAGTCCATTAGTTCAAAAGGACGCTTTGCTCACCTTTGCCCTTGCAAACTGAAGCACAGCATCAGAGAGATCCAAAGACTGGCCAATGGCATTTTCAAGCAAGCAATGTCAGTCTCTCGTCAGCCATCATTGACTGGAGATATGTTTTAATGAGCCTGAGCTTTGAAAAGCTGTGCTCAGCATTTACAACTGTGACCAGCAGCGTGAGCAGGCTCCTCAAAGCTATCCACACATTAGGAAAAGTGTCCTTCAGCTCTGCATCATGAATGAATTGGAGAACTTGGAGTGGAGAGTGCTTCCCATGTGGCAAAATGTGATGGATGTTGTCCAATTTGACACAGAGGTCCTTATCATTGACATCCAAACATTCCCCATGTGTCAGCATCCAGCGAAGCGCCGTACAATTGTTCAAGAGTGTTTTTCTGTCTGCTGGCAGCTTACTAACATCATACAAAAAACCCCAGACCTTTTTGTGGTGCTTCATTTGTCCAAATCTTTCTTCAATGGACACTCAAGCAGTGTCAACAAGTGAGCAAAAAAAATTCTTCTTGAATTTTTCTTATGAGCTTCCCATCACCTCATTGCTGCCCTCATAACCAAACTGTCTCTTCGTCTCATGAATACGAGTTTTCTTGAAGACAGGCTCAGCTCTTAAGTTTTCCACCATTTCTTTTGCAGCAGGGATGGCATCTTCAAATCCATTGTCTCTGTAGGCCACAAAGAAATCAAGGCAGCTTCTCCTCAAAGTAATAATGGTTGTGATGTCCATCAACTGAGTTTTGTAATGCCTTGCATACAGCGTTTACTTGGAACAGGATATCATGCAGAAATTTGAAGTCAGTGATCTGGTTTGCCAGGCTTTGCACCTCGTGTCAGATTCTGGCCTTGGCTTTACTCGACTGTGCCAGTTCCATCAGGGCATCATAAACTTCCGTCGCTTGGTACCCCACTGGCCTTTTGCTGTCTCTCCCAGTGAGTGTCACTTAGAAGCTTCATGGTCAGATTTGTAACATTGTCCACTTGACAGTTGATGCTGATTTCCCTTTTGTCGCTAGCAGCACCTCAAGCCCGGTGCCCGCCAAGTCCAGGACCCTAGGAGGTCCCTAATCTGGCCCTTCTGTATCTCCATATACTGCTACATTCTACTGCTTTGCAGCTGACATCCTTCCTCTGAACACTGTCTGCCCATGCTCACTGCCCCTGCCTGGGTAGGTAGTCTAAGGTGTTTACAGGCTGTGGGGTACTGACATTGGCTGCTCTTGCAAGTTAGGCAGGTCTCTGTCCCAGTAACTCTCTTCTTCTCTGTCCCAGTCCCCATTCCTGGGCTGGATCTCAAGCACAGAGTAAGTGGACAGTTTGCATTCCCAACCTCTGCCTCTGTGCTGCTCTCGGTGGGACTTTCTCATACATACCTTTTAAAATTCTTCTCTGCAGCATTGCAGTGTATTCGCTCAAATGAGAAGTGATGCCATAATGGCTAATGCGCCAATTATGTCATCATAATTTCAACTGAGGGTGTATATCTCTGTGGCTACCCAGTTTGGGGTGAACCAAGGGCTGGATTGCACAGTTTACAGTAGCATCAAAGCTGCTTAATTGAAACCCTCAAGGGGCCCTCTGCTAGCTAGGTATCTTTGGAGCACAGCAGCACTCTGGCCATACCCCCTCTGCCTGGGGAACATCCCCAGAACTCTTCCAACTCTGGGGGCTGAGAGAGGGCAGCATAGGGACTAGTTAGGCCAGCTCTACACTAGCTGTGAGAATCCCCAGCTGGGAAGATCTGACTGCTTTCATGACTTTTTGTGCCACAGGCTTTGAACAAAGGGACCAGAGCAGGGCCTCATGTTGAATCCATAGGGTATAATTTTCATCATGCAAAATAGCATGGAAATAACTGTCTGACATAATCACAGCATTTTGGTCTGCTGGTTTGTAATTTTCTGGAAGGGGAGGGGTACTCTTTGTATTCTCATGGAAATGACAGAATGTCTCTCTCCTTTGCCCCTCCAGGGAGCTGAGAGAATGTGTCACTGATAAGGGAGTCATTTAGAAGGCATTTCTAGGATATCATCAGTCAGGCTTATAAGCAGCACAGCAGGAAGGAGATCAAGGAGACCAAAGCAATTAGCAAGCAAAAGTTAACTCCCTGGTGAGGCTGCAAGATCTCTGAATTCTAGTACTCTCTGTCCTATTCTGAAGGCCTTTAGTTTTGACTGAGGTTTTTTCTAGGCAAAAAAGGTTACAGGGACAATGCTTCAGTGCTATATATGAACACAACATAAATGTGAAACATATGTAGAGCTACAGGGTAAAAAAATTACAAAGTGCCTACATGATTTAGGAGCCTAAGTCTCATTGAAAGGCTGCTATGTCTGCACTGTGCTGCAGTGTGAACTACTGGGGTATGAATTGCAATGCGCACCAAACTTCTGCATCATAACTGTCCCGCGTGGATGCTGCTGGTACAAACTACTAGAAGCTATCAAAAAAGAAAAGGAGTATTTGTGGCACCTTAGAGACTAACAAATGTATTTGAGCATAAACTTTTGTGAGCTACAGCTCACTTCATCGGATGCATGCAGTGGAAAATACAGTGGGGAGATTTATATACACAGAGAACATGAAACAATGGGTGTTACCATACACACTGTAAGGAGAGTGATCAGGTAAGGTGAGCTATTACCAGCAGGAGAGCGGCGGGGGCAGGGAGGAACCTTTTGTAGTGATAATCAAGGTGGGCCATTTCCAGCAGTTGACAAGAATGTGTGAGGAACGGGGGTAGGGGGGCGGCGAAGGGGGGAATCGTGGGAAAATAGTTTTACTTTGTGTAATGACACATCCACTCCCAGTCTTTATTCAAGCCTAAGTTAACTGTATCCAGTTTGCAAATTAATTCCAATTCAGCAGTCTCTCGTTGGAGTCTGCTGTTTTTGAAGTTTTTTTGCTGAAGAATTGCCACTATTAGGTCTGTAATCGAATGGCCAAAGAGATTGAAGTGTTCTCCGACTGGTTTTTGAATGTTATAATTCTTGATGTCTGATTTGTGTCCATTTATTCTTTTACATAGAGACTGTCCAATTTGGCCAATGTACATGGCAGAGGGGCATTGCTGGCACATGATGGCATATATCACATTGGTAGATGTGCAGATTAACGAGCCTCTGTTAGTGTGGCTGATGTGATTAAGCCCTGTGATGGTGTCCCCTGAATAGATATGTGGGACACAGTTGGCAACAGGCTTTGTTGCAAGGATAGGTTCCTGGGTTAGTGTTCTTGTTGTGTGGTGTGTGGTTGCTGGTGAGTATTTGCTTCAGGTTGTGGGGCTGTCTGTAAGCAAGGACTGGCCTGTCTCCCAAAAATCTGTGAGAGTGATGGGTCGTCCTTCAGGATAGGTTGTAGATCCTTGATGATACATTGGAGAGGTTTTAGTTGGGGGCTGAAGGTGATGGCTAGTGGCGTTCTGTTATTTTCTTTGTTGGGCCTGTCCTGCAGTAGGTAACGTCTGGGTACTCTTCTGGCTCTGTCAGTCTGTTTCTTCACTTCAGAAGGAGGATATTAGTTGTAAGAATGCTTGATAGAGATCTTGTAGGTGTTTGTCTCTGTCTGAGGGGTTGGAGCAAATACAGTTGTATCATAGAGCTTGGCTGTAGACAATGGATCGTGTGGTGTGGTCTGGATGAAAGCTGGAGGCATGTAGGTAGGCATAGCGGTCAGTAGGTTTCCGGTATAAGGTGGTGTTTATGTGACCATCACTTATTAGCACTGTAGTGTCCAGGAAGTGGATTTCTTGTGTGGACTGGTCCAGGCTGAGGTTGGTGGTCGGATGGAAATTGTTGAAATCATGGTAGAATTCCTCAAGGGCTTCTTTTCCATGGGTCCAGACGATGAAGATGTCATCAATGTAGCACAAGTAGAGTAGGGGCATTAGGGGACGAGAGCTGAGAAAGAGTTGTTCTAAGTCAGCCATAAAAATGTTGGCATACTGTGATCCCACTGAGGGTTACCAAAAGAAACTACACCATCTGCTCAGGAAACTCCCTGAAAAAGCACAAGAACAAATTCGCACAGATACACCCCTAGAACACCGACCTGGGGCATTCTATCTGCTACCCAAGATCCATAAACCTGGAAATCCTGGATGCCCTATCATCTCAGGCATTGGCACCCTGACAGCAGGATTGTCTGGCTATGTAGACTCCCCATCCTCAGGCCCTACGCTACCAGCACTCCCCACTATCTACGAGACACCACTGACTTCCTGAGGAAACTACAATCCATCAGTGATCTTCCTGAAAATACCATACTAGCTACTATGGATGTAGAAGCCCTCTACACCAACATTCCACACAAAGATGGACTACAAGCCATCAGGAACAGTATCCCCGATAATGTCACAGCAAACCTGGTGGCTGAGCTTTGTGACTTTGTCCTGACCCATAACTATTTCACATTTGGGGACAATGTATACCTTCAAATCAGCGGCACTGCTATGGGTACCTGCATGGCCCCACAGTATGCCAACATTTTTATGGCTGACTTAGAACAACGCTTCCTCAGCTCTCGTCCCCTAATGCCCCTAGTCTACTTGTGCTACATTGATAACATCTTCATCATCTGGACCCATGGAAAAGAAGCCCTTGAGGAATTCCACCATGATTTCAACAATTTCCATCCCACCATCAACCTCAGCCTGGACCAGTCCACACGAGAGATCCACTTCCTGGACACTACGGTGCTAACCTTACCTGATCACTCTTGTTACGGTGTGTATGATAACACCCATTGTTTCATGTTCTCTGTGTATTTAAATCTCCCCACTGTATTTTCCACTGCATGCATCCAATGAAGTGAGCTGTAGCTCACAAAAGCTTATGCTCAAATAAATTTGTTAGTCTCTAAGGTGCCACAAGTACTCCTTTTCTTTTTGCGGATACAGACTAACACGGCTGCTATTCTGAAACCTAGAAGCTACCAAGTGTGCCTTAACGAAAATGTTAGTTTGTGCCACCATTGTCCACACAAGGCAGTTACATCGTAACATTTTGGTGTGTGCCGCAATTCATACCCCCGTAGTCCAGCTGCAGGGCTATATAGACAAGCTCTCAGGCTCCTAAATTACTTTTGAAAATGTGACTTAGGCACCTAAGTTGCCTTCTGAAAGCACTTAGGTGCCTTCTGAAAATTTTACCCACACACAATGTGTGGATCAGTAGGGTTAGGATGCTACCCAAAACTGAAATCGCATAATTAGATACTGAACAAACGTAGGACCCATTGTCTTATGCAGTTACTCCAAATGCAGAGTCCCCTCTACATTTCAGTCCATTTCTTACACTAATATAAGTCAATTGACTTCAGTGTTGTTACTTCTGATTCACAATGAAATTAAGTCAGAAATATCAGTCCCCACATCCGTGGCACTCCATTGGCAGGGGAACAGGGGGGAGAATTGTGAGGAATCCTTTTATATTAAAGAGAGGATCTATTTAATGTACAAAGACAGGTCTGTTCAACTATACACATTTGCATCAAAATGGTTCCAAACACCATCTTCTGTAAAGTACATGTAAAACTTCATCCCAGGTGTTGCCAGACTCCTTCATATGTGATCAGTTCTAATTTTTCTGAACAAGTGCAAAAGGGTGTCATGAGGACGTTTGCACCCTGAAAGAGTGGCATGGGCCATTGTTATTCTATCAAGGACTTGTCATGCCAATAGGTAGAAAATGAATTATTTTCAACTATTTCATGCCATTGCTCATCATTTTCAACTGTCATGCTGGATCCATGACAGAATCATGAATAATGCCAGTCATCAGCAAGGTGTCTGTTACAGTGTATGAAGAGTAAAAAAAAAAAAAACATCTCTGCTCCAATTTGGAGCTAAATATAAAACTAAATCTGAGTTGATGTTTATATAGAGACAAAAATTCCACTGCTGTAATGCTGTAACTGAGATAGTAGTTACACTGCAGATTTCTACAGTTATTAAAGTGATTTACTATTACTAGTTTCAATAAAGAGATTTACTATACCCAGAAATAATTTAACAATTCTATTAATCTATTTTAGGTACTTCTATGACCTGTACTACCTTAGCATCTGCATGCCTCACAATCTGTAATGGATTTATTCTGAACCACCCCTGTGAGGTAGGGAAGTGCTATTATCCCCATTTTACGGATGGAGAACTGAGATACAGAGAGATCAAGGCCTGGTCTATACCTAAAACATAGGTCAACATAGCAACAGCACTCAGAGGGTGTGACAAATCACACCCAGAATGCTGCAGCTACGTCAACCTAACTCCCCAGTGTAGACACAGTGAGGTTGACAGAAGAATGCTTCAGACGTTTGGCAAGATTGAGTTCCTACACCAATGGAAAACCCCCTTTTGACGCTAGTCTGTATCTACCCTACAGGATTACAATGGCATAGCTGCAATGCTGTAGCACAGACATGGCCTAAGTGACTTGTCAGAGTCACACAGGAAGTGTGTGGGAATGCATGGATTTGAGCTGAGGGCTCTCAAGTTCCCATCGACCACCTAAACCACTGTACTGTCCTTCCTTTCTGTTATATATTCAAGTGTCCCTGAATTTATTGCCTCCTTTTGACTGGAAAGACACGACAAAATTGTGATGGCTTGATCCTGCAAAATATACAGTCCCTTCCTAAGAAATGTTCTGCATCTACTGGACCAGGTCCTAACTTAGAACTTTTTATTCAGGCTGAAAAACACTTAAAATAATAATTTTATAAGGTTAAATTCTGAATATGAGTCAAGATGTGGTTGGAGGATGCTGTTTCTTATCTGAAATGGTTTTGCTTGTCTTGAGTCATTTGTAATTGCAGCAGTGCTATTATTATAGATACCAGGTCTAGCATTTGTAGTCACATGAATGAAGAATAGAACTTACTATTCCAATTAACTGTGTTAAAAATGCATTCTTTTATATTGATTATCTGCAATATGCTGGCTAAGTGTTGTGATCCTGCCTCCCACTAGTAGCTGGCCTGCATGGAGGAAAAGACTTGCACAATGACTTGGTTGGGTAAAGTGGTCAGAATTTATACTCTCGCTGCCGAAGGCCCAGAGTCTTTTCCCAGCTGATGACCCAGATGATTTGCACGTAAGTGACCACAGACGCTTGAGTCAAAATGCCTGACTATGTCAAACTATTTGTCATGATTGCTTAAAAATCTGACATTTGCAAGCAGTGGAGATACATGTTTTTAAACCAGAGATGAAAAGATTATTGTTTACCCCAGTGGAACTCCACTATTTGGCAGCACCTGTACCGCCAGGGGCGACATATGAAGTTCCTTGATGCATTTATTAGACATTGCTCGTGTTAGGCATATATCTTTGGATCCTGGATGTAAAAGGTTATTCTGCATCACGTTAATGTGCAAATCCAGAACAATCTGTAAATACAGACGGACAAATAGGGTTGTTGACATCGCTGCCTCTAGGGGAAAAAATGGTAGGTGTATGAAAAGAATTCTTCATACAAAAAATAATTTGACACCAAAAAACCTATGCTGGCTAAGGGACATTGAAGGTACCTCCAAAATATACTACAAATTGCCTAGTACTGAACTGTGTAAAATACACCACAGAAAAATGATGAAATCCTGTAAAATGAATAATTGACTTTAAAATAAAACAATGGTTACTTACCTGTAATGTAACTGTTCTTCCAGATGTGGGCTCAGCTGTGTATTCCACTTAGGTGCACATGCACCCAGCGCGCTGAAGCTGGAGAGCTTTGCATTAGCAGTAATCCTCAGGATGATGCTCAGGCCTTCTGGACCTTGTAGCCCCTCCCATAGCTATATAAGGGTCATATCAACCCGACTCTCCTCAATTTCTTGGCATCAGAATCCAAGATGGGAGACTTTGGTGTAGAGGGGAGAATGGGTCATGAAATATATTTCTGCATCACATCTCAAAGAACAACAAATACAGTACAAGTAAATAAGGTTTTGTTCTCTTTGAGTACTGCAGACATGTATTCTACTCAGGTGATTCACAAGCAGTACTGGCAGGAGGTGGGTCTTGGAGTTTACTTAAACAGTGATTGAAGAGCTGCGTTCCCAAAGTTTGCATCCTACCTAGATGCCATGATAACGGCATACTGTTTGGCAAAAGTCTTCAGGGAAGCCCAGGTACCAGCACGGCAAATGCCCAAAATTGAAACATTTCTGAGAAAAGTGATCAATGTTTCTTGAGCCCTTTTCAGATGATCCTGTAAAGTCTGTCAATGGGACATGGTCTGAGCCACTTCATAAGGCATAGTAATGCAATAAGTTATCCACCTGGAAATCATCTGTGTAGATACCAGCTGACCATTCTTCCAATCCATTCTTCCAATAAGAGACAAAAAGCCTTGGTGATTAAGAAAATGATTTAGTTCTTTCCAGATAGAATGCCGGGCATCACCTCACATCTAACGTATGAAGCCGCTGTTCATCTGCACTGAGTGTGGCTCAGGAAATAATACAGCTAAGTAAATAACCTGGTTATGGTGAAATTGCAAAACTGCTTTGGGCCAAAACTTTGGATGTGGCCTCAAATGTCAGAAACCAAGGTGGGAATGGTCAGGCCTAGTGGCCGGAGCCGTGGTTCTCGGACCTAGTAGTTGCAGCCAGAGGTCAGAGCTGAATCAGGAGTCCAGAGTGGGGTTGGAGCAAGGCCAGAGTGAGAACAAGGCTGGAGCAGGACTAGGAACGGGTGGGAGGAAAAGCAAGGGTGAAGCAGGATAGGAACAGGGAAAGACCAAGGCTGGGAAATCTATGGTTTGGGGAGTCTGTTGCCACTATAAGATGGGGGAGAGTTTGAAGCCCTGGAGTGAAGTTGAACAGACTGAGTTGCTCTTCCACCTGTTAGGCTTATGTACCTACCCTGAGACTCACCAGACCAGTTCCTGGCTTCTGGATTGGCTGGAGCCTAGCACAGGAATGACTCAACAGTGCATGTGCCTTAACCAGGCTCTAGTTCAGGGATGACTCATCACCATACATCAAGGATACTTTGTCTTTGAAGAACTGTGTATATGGAGGCCTTGCCATAAGTGCTTGCATTTTGCCAACTCTTCATGTGGAAGTTAGAGCAATAGGAATGGTTGTCCTTTGGGAAAGGAGAGACAACTAACAAGTTGTTAGTGATTCTGATGGAAGACCCATAAGGGCAGCCAACACAGACTTGAGGTCCCACAACTGGACCATTTCCTTTACAGGTGGAAACACGCAGACAATGCCTTTGAGAAATCTCACTACTATGGTGTTTGAGAAAAATGACTTCCCTTGGATTGGAGGATGAAACACTGAGAACACCTCCAGGTGAACTCTCAATGAGCTAACAGCCAGACCCAAGGACTTCAAATGTAACAAATAATTCAAAATGTCCTGAACGCTAGCTAACATCAGTTGAATTCCCTTAAATATTGACCAAACAAACAAACAAACAAAAAGCTTCCACTTGGACAAATAAGTAATCGGACTTGATAGTCTCCTACTATTAAGAATGACCCTCTTCACTGCTTCCAATCATTGACCTTTCTCCTTATCTAGCCATGCACCATCCATGCCATGAGGTGCAGCGTGCTTAATGCTGAATGTGCAACCTGGCTGTTGTGGTTGGGAAGCAGAGGTAGAGATCTGGGAGGTCAAAAAATAGACTGATAAGGTCAGAGAACCAACACTGTCCTGACCAAAATGGTTCAACAAGAATCAGTTTAGCATGGTCCAGTTTCATTTTGAGGATAATCTGAGAGATGAGGGGAATAGGGGAATGGCATATGTAAGAGCCATGCCCCAGTGCAGATGGAAGGCATCAGTTAACAATCCTGGACTGAGTTCCTCTCAAAAATAACATTGGCGGTACTTCTTGTTGTCCTTTGTTGCAAACACATGATGATCCGTTCCCTGAAGATGGACTTTTCCATGCTGCTCTTATAGACCACTAATGGTTCTCAAAGAACGTCCTGCTGAGATGATCATCCAACTGGTTTTGAGATCACAGTAAGCTTAAGTCTGTGGGCATGATATCTTCTTTGATGCAAAAGTGCCAAAACTTCATCGCTTCTTGAGAAAGCTGGCTAAAGTGGGCTTCTCCCTGCTTGTTCACATAATACACAGCAGTGGTATTGCCAATAAATATGTGAACGCCTGCTCCCCTGATCTGATACTGAAAGGCTCGGCAGGCATTGAAAATGGCTCAAAGCTCCAGTACCTTGATATGAGAAGACACTTACTGTTCCAACTGCAAACCATGAACTTTTAATGCCCCTAGCTGTGTTCTCCAACCCTATAGCAGAGGCTCTGGTGACTACAGTCCTGATTGGTGAATGATGGGCAAAGGGAACACCCTGACATACACTGTCCTGTTTCACCCGCTGCTGTAGAGAGTCCAGTATCTCTGGAGGCAGTCAGATAAGCCTACCCAGGGACTGGCAACTCGGATGACAGACTAACCTCAACCAGGACTGAAGAGGGTAAAGATGAAATCTCATATGCTGGACCACATAAGTGCATGTGGTTGTGACACTGGCAGACTAGGTGCCAGCTCTTGCTAAGGCTTTAGGAATCAGCTGAGTACTGACAAATTCATTGCTGGAAACCAGCCTGTTTCACCTGTACGTGAGTATGGTTAAGATGGGCATTGAACTTATAACAATGTGTTTAGTGTTTAGACTTTATGTGATGCTTATAAATTGCTGCATGCATTAATCTGACTTTTAATATCTTTATCACATGCTAGAAGGTAATATTTGAGTTTTTGTTTTATGACTGTAAAAAAATATTTGCTCTGAAACTGAGTCCTGTCAGAAGGGTGTGGCTCTGCAGCCGATATTCTTCATAGTCGTATGATTATGATTTAATTATAACATAAATATAACACATTTTGTACAAGATATGTCTTGTCAGATGTAATTGGAAAAGTTATGATTTGCTGAATATGATTATCCTATTTGTGTGCATGTATCATTTTTTATTTGACTCTAGATCTGTATTTCAAACGTGCTTACTCTGGAAAACACCCACAGCTGTTAGTATATAGGCTTGTTTGTCAGTCTAAGATAGAATTTTGGGTTTGACCTTTTGATACTCTTATATCTTATATTAATATGTGTAAATAAAGGACAAAGACACTGTGTATGTTGCTTCTCCCTGGCCAGATGGATTTGTTAGTACAATGGGAATAGATAAGAGCAGTTACAGGGCATGGTGGGAATGTAGTATATGAGCACACTTTAAGATTGCCTCAACCCCTATCTTAAGGCAAAGTCAAGCAACCAGTCAGGAGAGGCAAGGGGGGATTGGGAAGAAGGTATAAAACACTAAAAGACCAAAGAAATGACTGTCCCTTACCATTGCACAACCGCACTCCTTACTGCTCCCATAGGATATAAAAGAGGTGGGACGAAGACCCTAGATTCACGACCCTCCAAAACGGAACATAACCATAAGCTGTAAGGGGTGAAACCGAGAGCATGTATTTCAGGTATATTTGGGCCTGCTAAAAGGGGGGGAATGGGGAACAGGGACACAAGCACAACTCTGTGGCATCAGAGCTGGGAAGGAGGACACAGGGTAAATGTTCTGCAGTGTTAGAGCTGGGAATGGAACACCGGGAAACAGACTCTGCCTGCATATAGAGCTATGGACATGCTTGCTTGGAACTAACCTCAATAAACTTTGCATTGCTTGCATTTCGGACTTCTGGTCTTCTGCTTTCTGTCTGTGTGACAAGAACCAGAGGAGAGGGTGAAGGGAAAGCCATCTAACATCAGGTACAACAATGGTAAAACTAGACAGTGCTAATGGCTCATCAACAAAGACAATGGGTTGTGAAAAAGCTTAGCCTTCCTGTAACGCTTGAGCCGTCCTGTAAGTAATGGTTCCTATGACTCAACAAGGCCTGGAAACTCCTGGAAACACCCAAGGAACAAAGACTGAACTAGAGGAATTGTTGGTCCCAGGCTAAAAGGATTTCTAGCCTGTATATGGAAACCTGGTGGATTGCTTGTATCATCAGCCATGGTGAGAATTTCCTAATTCATATCCAATCTTTCTAGTATCTTGGACTTAGTTTGTGATTTTGTTTATTTAGTAGATTATCTGCTTTGATCTGTTTGCTATTGCTTATAATCACCTAAAATCTATCTTTTTGTAGTTAATAAACTTGTTTTATGTTTTAACCTAAACCAGTGTGCCTTTGACTGAAGTGTCTGGGGAAAATCTCAGCTTGGTTTAACACAAGCATATTGTGCATATTCCTCTCCACATTGAGGGAGAGGTGAACTGAATAATAATTTCATACTGGTCAGGGTTTTGGCCAGGACAGGATGGTACAGCTCTGAGGTCCTAGGCTTGGAAGCTGGTGATATCTTAGCTGTAGCCTCTCTATTGTTGTTTCATGCAGTGACTGGCCAGTCTGCATGTAACTGCAGCTGGCTGTGTCCCTGCCTGTGCAAATGCTGGTGGGCGTGTAGGACTGGGAGTGGTCTATAGCCTGTTGCAGCAGCACAGTGCTGAGTGGGAGCCCCTGGCTGGTGAGTCAGAGGGCTCAGAGGTACCCCGTTCCTGGTGGCACCCTGGGAACCCATCCCAGAGGTATCATCTTCTAACCATCAAGAAAGACTATCAAAACTTTCTTAATTGCCCCTTCACATCCATGATGAGGTTATGTGCAAAAGGGCTCGTTTCATCAGTTTGAATCCTGGAAGAAGGAAATAAAAACAGGTGACAAGAAAATTTTTCATCTCTCTTTTGCTGTTTGGACTCTCACAAGGGTGGATCTACAAAAAAGAAGCAGAGATCCCCTGGTTCAACCTGGTTTAGCCCAAAAAAACATCCAGAGCTGACAGATTTCAACAACTCTGTCACCTTTAAAACCATAGACTGGTACTCATTTGTGTATATATGCTTGCCTGCTTTAACCTTGTAATAACTCTCTCATTTCTTTTTCCTAGTTAATACATCTTTAGTTAGTTTATTACAGGATTGGTTACAGTCACTGACTTTGGTGAGAGATCTAAGGTACAAGTTGACATGGGGTAAGTGACTGGTCTCTTGGGACTGGAAGCAACCTGAATATTTTGTGATCTTTGGTGTATAGAAACCATTTATCACTAAGTCCAGCTTGTCTTTGTGTCAAGATAGACTGGAATGACAAAGGAGACTATCTGTGACTCCATGGTAAGACTGTTATAGTGCTTTAGGAGTTCACAGTTGGTCCTGGGTTGGTGAAATCTAACTATATAACACACAACCAGTTTGGGGTCTCTGCCCCGCTTCTTAACAGTCTGCCCTGAGGTTGGCACTCACAGGAATGAACCATTTCATATAGTGTTGCAGTGGTCATATGGCCTAGTAACTTCAGGCATACCCAGACTGTAGTTGAAGGTTGAGACTGGAGGTCCAGATGTAGGCTTCAATTGTCTGGAATCACTTGTGGGAGAAAGGACCTCAAATTTGTAGAGTCTAGTAGGACTCCAATGACCTCAATTTTTTCAGTTTGAATCAGCGTAAACGTTGTTTAGTTCAAAATCAATCCTAGAGGATTGAAAAGGTCCAGTGTGGAGTGAAAATGACTGAGGACTTGTTCTGATTTGCCCCTCACTAACCAACTGTATGCCCTACACGAATTAATAGTTACCTAGTTAGTTAATTTCCTATCTAAAAAAGTAGTTTCTCACCCCAATTGTATGTGAAGACATGAATTCCCTTTTTCCTGAGATAGGCTGCTACCACTGTCATGCACTGTCATGCATTTCATAAGAGACATGTGGGGCTGATAACAGAACAAAGGGGATAACTGTATCCTGATTATGTTAACTGATAATGTTGACTACCACTTTTGGTGCATTCTACTTTTTTTTTAAATGAACAACCTTCAGTGGTGTCAGTAACCCCTTTTATTCACTCTCCTTAAACACATGAATACATGATTTATTTTGTTCATAAATGTTCAGGGAAACTGTCACAAATTCTTCTGTGAATAAACATTTACAGTTATTCCTGCTGCAAGTGTTTACTCCATCATCTGGGGAATTCTTTTTGAGTTACAGGATCATCCAAACCGGGGGCAGAAACACCAGGTGTGACACAAAATTCCATTGGTGCCAAATGGCAATGTACTCAGAGGTGCTCAATATAAAAGGCAAAATGCGACTTTGTACCTAAAGCACATGTGCTGTCTGCTGTGAATTGCTTGATTCACTGTGAAAGAGTATTCCTTTTGTTCTCAGAAATGTATCATCTTAAATTTTATTCTTCCTTTTTATCCCCCTGCAGGTGCAAATGTTTCTATGCTCCCCCTATCATCTCCGTCCCTGAGGTTATCGCAGATTAGAAGGCGAAAAAAACACACTTGTGATGACCTGTTTTCCGAGCTCAGGCAGTCCTCCCGCACTGATAGGGCACAGCTGAATGCATGGAGGCATTCAGTGGCAGAGTCCAGGAAAGCATTAAGTAAGCACGATGAGAAGAGGCAGGAGGCGATGCTGAGGCTAATGGGGGAGCAAACAGACATGCTCAGGCGTCTGGTGGAGCAGCAGGAAAGCCAACAAGAGCACAGACTGCTGCTACATCCATTATACAACTGCCTGCTCTCCTCTCCAAGTTCCATATCTTCCTCACCCGGATGCCTAAGGATGCAGTTAGGGGGAGGCTCCGGGCACCCAGCCACTCCACTCGAGAGGATGGCCCAAGCAACAGAAGGCTGTCATTCAAACAGTTTTGATTTGTAGTGTGGCTACAATAAGCATTGTGCCCTTGTCCTAGCCTCCTCTCCTCCTCCCCCACCCCACCCTACCCCACCCAGACTACCTTATCAGTTATCTCCCTTTTTAAAAAAATAATAAAGAAAGAATGCGTGGTTTCAAAACAACAGTGACTTTATTTCCTTTGCCAGCTGTGATTGAAGCAGGGAGGGTGGTTGGCTTACAGGGAATTAAAATCAACAAAGGGGATGGGTTTGCAGCAAGGAGAAACACACATAACTGTCACACTATAGCCTGGCCAGTCATGAAACTGGTTTTCAAAGGCTCTCTGATGTGCAGCGTGCCTACCTGTGCTCTTCTAATTGCCCTGGTGTCTGGCTGTTCAAAATTGGCAGCCAAGCAACCCCACCATAAATGTTTCCCCCTTACTCTCACAGATATTATGAAGCACACAGCAAGCAGTAATAACAGTGGGAATATTGGTCGCACTGAGGTCTAACCTAGTCAGCAAGCAGCGCCAACAAGCTTTTAACCTCCAAAGGCACATTCTACCACCATTCTACACTTGCTCAGCCTATAGTTGAAATGCTCCTTACTACTGTCCAGGCTGCCTGTGTATGGCTTCATGAGCCATGGGAGCAAGGGGTAGGCTGGGTCTCCAAGGATAACTATTGGCATTTCAACATCCCCAACAGTAATTTTCTGGTCTGGGAACTAAGTATCTTCTTGCAGCTGCTCAAACAGCCCAGAGTTCCTAAAGATGTCAGCGTCATGCACCTTTCCCGGCCATCCCACGTTGATTTTGGTGAAATATCCCTTGTGATCCACCAGTGCTTGCAGCACCATTGAGAAGTACCCCTTGTTGGCACTGGTTGGCAAGGTGGTGCCAAGATGGGGATATGCATTCTGTCTATCGCCCCACTACAGTTAGGGAAACACATTGCAGCAAAGCCATCCGTTATGACCTGCACATTTCCCAGAGTCACTACCCTTGATAGCAGAACGGCAGCATTGCATTGGCAACTTGAATCACAGCAGTCCCCACAGTAGATTTTCCCACTCCAAATTGATTCCCGACTGACTGGTAGCAGTCAGGCGTTGCAAGCTTCCACAGGGCTATCACCACTCACTTCTCAACTGTCAGGGCAGCTCTCATCTTGGTATTCCTGCACTTCAGGGTGGGGGAAAGCAACTCACAGAGTTCCAGAAAAGTGGCCTTACACATGCAAAAGTTTCGCAGCCACTGGAAATCATCCCATACCTGCAAGACTATGTGGTCCCACCAGTCTGTACTTGTTTTCCGGGCCCAGAATCGGCGTTCCACTGTATCAACCAGCCCCACTGCCGCCATGATGTCCCAATTGCCACAGCCTATGCTTTCAGGAATATCTGTGTCCATATCCTCCTCACAATCGTCCTTGTGCTGCCTTCTCTTAGCCAGGTTCTGCACATACTGCAGTATAATGTGTGAGATGTTTACAATGCTTGCAAGAGCAGCGGTGATCTGAGTGGGCTCCATGCTTGCCATGCTATGGCGTCTGCATGGGAAACCCAGGAAAAAAAGCGTGAAATTATTGTCTGCAGTTGCTTTCATGGAGGAAGGGAGGGAGGGGAGACGACAACATGTACCCAAAATCACCCGCA
Source organism: Natator depressus (assembly GCF_965152275.1). Classification (NCBI taxonomy): domain Eukaryota; kingdom Metazoa; phylum Chordata; order Testudines; family Cheloniidae; genus Natator; species Natator depressus. Next base: position 240,129,063 of record NC_134235.1, on the reverse strand, counting down.
ACAATGTTTTTGCCCCCTCAGGCATTGGGAGCTTAGCCCAGAATTCCAGTGGGCAGTGGAGACTGTGGGAACTGTGGGATAGCTTCCCACAGTGCACTGCTCCGTGAGTCAATGCTAGCCACAGTAGTGAGGACGCACTCTACCGACTTAATGCGCTTAGTGGCAACATACACAATCAACTGTATAAAATCGATTTCTAAAAATCAACTACTATAAAATTGACCTAATTTCGTAGTGTAGACATACCCTGAGTCTTGGCTTCTTGGGGCTAGCAAGCACTGCAAAAGTCTGAACTTTGGGGTGAGAATCTACTTTTTTAGATAGGAAACTAACTAACTAGGTAACTATTAATTAGTGTAGGCCCTAGTTCACATTTTATTATTTTGTTTTGTAGGTAACCATTTGTTTCCATCACTCTCATATGTTTCTGTTTGAATTTCTACTCTTTCTTAAATAAATTTCGTTTTGTTTTATTATAAAAACTGGTAAACTGGGGTTACTGTTCTTTTGGGAAAGTAGGATCTGGGATTCCTGTGGGTATCTAGTGCTTTGGGGGCTGGATACCACAGGGGACACTCTGAAGGGACTCAAGGGCTGGGGTGAATCTATTGTCAACCTGCTGGGCAAAGTCAGGTCTGGTCTAGCCCAGAGGAGAGTGCTTGAGTGACTGACAGGCTGGTTGTGTTAGGGAGTTAACACCCAGCTCGCACAGACAGGTGGCAACAGGGTGACTCACAGCCCTAGGTGCCCTGAAAAACATCACACCAGGTGACCAATCACACCAATCAGGGCAAACTGAATATTAAGAAAAGTAAAGATTCAAAGCAACAGTTGTGGTGAACAGTACGTGAGAAGTATAGTAACATGTACTACTTGCAATATTGCCAACTCTCGTGATTTTATTATGAATCTCATGATATTCTTAGGTTTCAGAGTAGCAGCCGTGTTAGTCTGTATCCGCAAAAAGAAAAGGAGTACTTGTGGCACCTTAGAGACTAACAAATTTATTTGAGCATGAGCTTTCGTGATGCATGCATCCGATGAAGTGAGCTATAGCTCACGAAAGCTTATGCTCAAATAAATTTGTTAGTCTCTAAGGTGCCACAAGTACTCCTTTTCTTTTTGAAGATATTCTTAAATTCCCAGCTTTTGGCTAATTAAGAGTGAATCTGAGCTTTCATTAAAAATAATAAATTTATAGCCCTCCTGGGTAGAGGGGAAAGCTTGAAAACATGACCTAAGTACATCCCAAAAGCTCAAAACCAAAGGGCAAATAAAGAGAGCCCTATTTATTTGTTTATTAATTTAAATCACATGATTTATACGGCAATTTCATGATTTTTAGCCCTAATTCATATATTTGGTTGATGGGGATTGGCTATAGTGCATTAACTGAAAATTTTGAAATAATGAATACATTTATAAACAATGAAGTTTATTCTCAGATAATTCACAAACAGAATTAGGGTCTAAAATAAAGAAATTGTTGCTGTGAATAGTTCACCCATCTATAATACAGTAGATGGTACAATAATAAATGTTATAATGCAACCTTAATCTGAATAATTAGAAGGAGTCTTGAAATTTACCAGGTAAAGGATGTCCTTATCTATGCAGACTTCTTGTTTTTAATTTAGCATAAAATATAAGTCTCTGATTGCCACAAGTTGATTTGGTTCCCTTAAAAAGAATTATTAAAACAAATAATCTGAATCATATCTTGACTAGCACCATCGGAACATATGTAAAATGGAAACTAAAGGGAAATTCCACACAGATAGTGAGAAGTTTAATAATACTGAGACTATAAAAACCCCCAAACAAATCAAATAATTTATTCAAAAGAAAACATATTAATATGTGCTTACTAAGGGAAACAGAATGGAATACAAAAGAAAACCAAAGAGGAGTGAGAAGTCTTTATCATTCTCCAACTGTTGTGTATTATTGCAAATAATAAGTGTATTTGGTGGAACAAACAAAAGCTGCTTAAAAGTGTGCACAGAGGTACATTAAATTATTCATTTAGTCATTACTGATCTCAGATGAATTAACAAATTGTGTGCTCTAGCTGAGCACAAAGTTATTCATCTTAGATTTAATCTTTGAGGAAGCCGAGTTACATGATATTAATGAAAAACACGAACAGAACACAATAGGCAATTTTCTCACAAAATGTTTGACAACATAAATTACGAACCTCGTTATGCTTAGATTAGCTCAATAATTAGGAGCTAGATTGTGGCATTTATGCCACAACCTAATCTAGGGAGTGCTGCAGAAACACACTGCTTTCAAAGGTACCCTATGGAGGAAGGGTGGCCTTGAGTTTCTGTTTATAGACTGAGGCACTGAACTTCTCAGTAGAGTTGGCCAATTTAAAAAAAATGTGAACAGTAAATTTGCCAAAAAATGCATTTTTCAGGGCACTGAAACTATTCACTGACCCAAATTTGAGATAACTTGGCTGAAAAAAACCCTGACAAATTAAATTTAATAAATGTTGAAATGTTTCATTTTGACATATTCTTAACAAATTGTTTTGACATTTAATTTCAAAACCATGTTCAGATGTTCGGTTTGACCCAAACCATATTTTGATTTGTGTTGCCAAGGAAAACAAAGTTTCAGTTCCAAATGAACCAAATAATTTTTCACATTTTTCAGTTTGGCCACGGAACCAAAAAAATCAATTTGCTCTGCTCTAGAACTAGTCCAATTCCTGCTCTACACCTGACATGTGCGAGTGTGGGCAAGTCATCCAGGGTATAAATATCCTGGGGGTGGGGAGGAACCCACATTAGCAAATCTCAGAGCCTGAGCTCCAGCCTGAGTGGGAATGTCTACACTGCTACTTTTAGCAACATTGCACAGACCCAAGCCTGTAGACCCGGGCTCTGAGACTCACTGCCACAGGTGGTATTTTGCAATGTAGACATGAGGCTAGTTCCCTAGGAAAAGGGGGGTCTTTAGGTCTTCCCTAACTCAGAAGGGTGTTGTAATGACAAATACAATGGTAATTATGGAGCACTTAGATTACATGGTGACAAGAGCCACATAAGTACTTGAAATAGATATGCCTTTTGTGGGTACAATCTCTCCTGTGGTGGCTTCTCCATCCAGAGGCCGTGCTCAGTCTTCTTCGTCTATTAAATCTCCCCAAGTTTGCTGGACCTGCTCAGGGGCAGGGCCAAGGAGGAGAAGCCTTTACTGTGTCCCATTTGTGGCAATTCGCTCCGGTGGGGAGGAACTGGACTGAACAGCTCCATTCAATATAGGGTCTTTTGAATAATGCTATAAAAATGAAGCTTCAGCCAGGTCTATATGGCCAACAATAGTGTCCTTAGCCAAAATACTCTGTCTCCCTCAGCCCTCATACTGTTGTATGGCAGTTGGTAGCTACTATTCACCCCACTTGTCACTGCATTTCAGGAACATTGTATGCATATATCTGTAAAGTGCATTGGGATGGAAGGTGCTCTATAAAAGATAAAATATTAATATGATGATGCTCATTACAAATAATCTTATAAAAGTGACTGCCAAAATCCCATTTAAAACAGAGGCTAAAAATAACCTTTTTAATAGAAAAAGTGTGGTAAATCAATTGATTTCTTTCCCCCTAGGACTGATTATGCAGACAGTTTATAGGAAAACTAATTTAAGTTTACTAGAGAAACCAGATTATGGGCAGAAGAGACCAGTGAGTTACAATACTCCTGGGGAACATTTTGCTCTTTATTTACAGGAGGCTGGATGGACTTAGTTTGCAGTAGTGGCATGAGACATCCAGGTGATGTATTAAAACAGTGAATACCTACACTGTGCCTCATTTGAATGTAAACAGACCTTGCTTTTTAATACAGAAATAATAATAGTTGGTTCAAGAAATCAGTTAAAAATTCCTCAAGTGAATTCCTCATTTTCTAATGAATTATCTTCAATTAAAGTATAGTTTACCCTGAAACATATTGCTTCTGAATGTTAATGTTAAGGCATATTCCTCCTGCACCAAAAGTGTTGATAAATCATTACCCCAAGCAGTGCATACATTCTGTGTTGCTCTTATTGTATAGTTTGCATATGCTATAATGAAAAGCATAATATTATATGGATGGCTGGTTTTTAACCCCTTGCCACAGCAAAATGCTGTAATAGGAAATGACATAAAATGTAGTACAGATTTCTTCACAATCATTAGAAAACTACCATAGAAAATGGGAAGTGACAGAAATAAGCTGGGAGTGTTGGAAAATGGCTTTGTCCACAGTGAGGGTTGCCACCTCTGAGATACAAAAAACCCGAGACACCTGGGATGATCCCGAGCCCATACAACTGGACATCTGGCAGCGTGTATTGAGCACACTTACAGATCTTCTGTGACAGCTACCTCACAAAAGGGACGGTCCTTGGAAAACCCTATCCCCACCCTTGTAGTCTTTGAACAGGCATGTAACAGGGTGGTCTGCTCCGCTAAAGGCCAGGGGCATGAGTCCAGTCAGCCCTGTTCTGTGGCAGAACAGGTGTTTGGGCCTGACAGAGGGGACTATCAGACACAGTTGGGAAGGGGTTGGGTGATTCCTATAAAGCAGTGGTTCTCAACTAGGGGTATGTGTACCATTGGGGATCTGCAGAGGTCTTCCGGGGGTACATCAACTCATCTAGATATTTGCCTAGTTTTACAACTGGCTACATAAAAAGCACTAGCGAAGTCAGTACAAATTAAAATTTTGTACCGACAATGATTTGTTTATGCTGCTCTATATACTATACACCGAAATAGAAGTACAATATTGATATTCCAATTGATTTATTTTATAATTATATTGTTAAAATGAGAAAGGAAGCAATTGTTCAGTAACAGCGTGCTGTGGCACTTGTATTTTTACATCTGATTTCGTAAGCAAGTAGTTTTTTAAGTGAGGTGAAACTTGGAAGCACGCAAGACAAATCAGACTCCTGAAAGGGGTACAGTGGTCTGGAAAGGTTGAGAGCCAGTGCTATAAAGGCTGAAAATGCTCAGCTGGGGCAGAGAGCTACAGGCAGCAGGTTTGCTACTGTGGCAGGGGGCTGCCAGACAGATAGCCTCTAGGGGACGTCTACACAGCAGTAAAAGACCCACAGCATGATCACGGCCGGTCTGGGTCAGCTCACTCGGGCTCCCGGGATTTGGGGCTAAAAATATCTGTGTAGACATTCGGGTTCAGACTGGACCCCAGGCTGTGGGACCCTTCCCCATCACTGGGTCACAGAATTAGGCCTGCAGCTCTAGCCTGGACATCTACACAGTAATTTTACATCCCTGCAGCCTCAGCCCTGTGAGCCTGAGTCCGCTAACCCAGCCCAGCCATGGGTGTTTAATTGCTGTGTGGACATCGGAGATCTGGGGAGTAGCTTAGTTTTGTATTCCTGTGTGAGTGAGTTTTATGTGTGAATAATAAATAAAGCTTGAAGGAAAAGAGCCTGATCCTGACTCTGGTGTGGTGTCACTTCAGCCTGACTGGGGCGACAGGGCAGTAGCCTACAACACCCAGCTCCTGCTGGGTTCAATGGCAGTTCTGTGAATGGAATGGAGACAGGGTAACATTCAGATACTGCACACTTCCAATGCACCCTAAACTATATGTGAAATCAGAAATCTTATTATTCCTCTTGTACTGTTGTTAAATAATGGCTAATATGGGAGAATGTACCTAGGAGTGGGTGCTGCAATGCTTGTACTTTTGTACAGGAGTTCATTTCATTTAGATACCATCCTTTAAGCATTTGGAATTTATTTTTAAATTGATAGACAGAACTTAGAGCTACCCCAAGAACAACATGGTGGGATGGGTCAACCTCTTACTTCTGGTGGTGGTTGTCAGATAGCAGAAGGAAGCGGTCAACTGGGAAAGCAACTGAAAATCTAAGGGAATTTAAAGTTTTCCAAGTAAACATTTTATTTATTTATTTATTTACTGGTGACCTGGAATTTCATCATAAACTCTATGCTGAGAATCAAGCCCTGATATTAAATGTAACATGCTGTAATATCACGTGCTTCCTTCCACGATCAACAGCTGAACGAGAGCAGCAGTGAGCTAAACAGTCTGCTGGCATTTACTGCAATTCACAGACACTGTTAGATTAGGTCACACAACCAAATAAAACTCTTCCTCCCGAATGGGAGACCAAAGATTATGAACCATGATTGGAAAGTAAATGCAAGCAGAACTCAAAGCAGCCTTATCAGATTCAGGGTGCAGGGAGGGAGAAAGCTGGCAAGTCCACCAGGATAAATTCAATTTGGAAAATGTCTACGCTGTAAATGCATAATATTGTTTTCAAGACTCAAAATAAATGTCAGAGTTGACACAGTCACTCCATATCTTCCTATCTCTGTTACTGTAGTTACACTTTTTGAGGGAGGCTGGATATTGAAATGTCAGGGAGAAAATAAGGTAAGAAGTGAACACCCTTTATTTTGTTCAACAATTATAGTGCCCATTTATTTCAAAGTTCCTTACAGAAATCTTCAGTTAGGATCAGCAGACTCTTCTTTTTAATGTGCACCATATAGGATCTCACAGGAACAGAACAATTCCAGAGTAATGCATGTACTTCTGAAACTGGGATGTTTGTGGAACTCTAGCTACTGTCCCTATTGCTGAAAAAAAGGAGTATTTCAGGTTTCATGTCTGAACACAAAGAGGGTGATTTGACTTAAATGGGAGAAGTTACTATTCTTACACAACACTATATGTTTTCAGGTTTCCATGATAGGGACCAAGCTAGGCTGACATCTCTGAGTACCGAAGGCAGACTGGCTTATTTGATAACTGTAAGAGGATGACTTATCTCATCAAGGCTAGAGACCTGGGGCCTGCCTATCCTAGTTATTAAGTAGGCCTACCTGAGCAGTTATGAGGTGATGCACCCTATAAGAGACTGCAGAAAGTGAGAAAGGCTCCTGTAGGGAATGCCCTGAGACCAGGAGAGTTGCCCCAGCTAGGAAGGGCTGAGAGAAGCCTGTTAAAGCAAGGAAGACCCTGAGACACCAGGGAATTTGGGGCTGTGCCTGGCTTAAGACTGGAGGAAAGATTTTTGTATTTAATTTTGAACTTTAAATTAGGGCTGTCAAGCGATTAAAAATTAATCATGATTAATTGCACTGTTAAACAATAATAGAATACCATTTATTTAAATATTTTTGGATATTGTCTACATTATCAAATATGTTGATTTCAATTCTAACACAGAACACAAAGTGTACAGTGTTCACTTTATATTTATTTTTGATTACAAATGTTTTGCACTGTAAAAAACAAAAGAAATAGTATTTTTCAATTCACCTAATACTAGTACTGTAGTGCAATCTCTTTATCATGAAAGAGATGAAGGGAAAGCAGTGGATGTATTGCTTCTTGACTTTAGCAAAGCTTTTGACACGGTCTCCCACAGTATTCTTGTCAGCAAGTTAAAGAAGTATGGGCTGGATGAATGTACTATAAGGTGGGTAGAAAGTTGGCTAGATTGTCGGGCTCAACGGGTAGTGATCAATGGCTCCATGTCTAGTTGGCAGCCGGTGTCAAGTGGAGTGCCCCAGGGGTCGGTCCTGGGGCCGGTTTTGTTCAATATCTTCATAAATGATCTGGAGGATGGTGTGGATTGCACTCTTAGCAAATTTGCAGATGATACTAAACTGGGAGGAGTGGTAGATACGTTGGAGGGCAGAGATAGGATACAGAGGGATCTAGACAAATTGGAGGATTGGGCCAAAAGAAACCTGATGAGGTTCAATAAGGATAAGTGCAGGGTCCTGCACTTAGGACGGAAGAACCCAATGCACAGCTACAGACTAGGGACCGAATGGCTAGGCAGCAGTTCTGCGGAAAAGGACCTAGGGGTTACAGTGGACGAGAAGCTGGATATGAGTCAGCAGTGTGCCCTTGTTGCCAAGAAGGCCAATGGCATTTTGGGATGTATAAGTAGGGGCATAGCGAGCAGATCGAGGGACGTGATCGTTCCCCTCTATTCGACATTGGTGAGGCCTCATCTGGAGTACTGTGTCCAGTTTTGGGCCCCACACTACAAGAAGGATGTGGATAAATTGGAGAGAGTCCAGCGAAGGGCAACAAAAATGATTAGGGGTCTGGAACACATGACTTATGAGGAGAGGCTGAGGGAACTGGGATTGTTTAGTCTGCAGAAGAGAAGAATGAGGGGGGATTTGATAGCTGCTTTCAACTACCTGAGAGGTGGTTCCAAAGAGGATGGTTCTAGACTATTCTCAGTGGTAGAAGATGACAGGACAAGGAGTAATGGTCTCAAGTTGCAGTGGGGGAGGTTTAGGTTGGATATTAGGAAAAACTTTTTCACTAGGAGGGTGGTGAAACACTGGAATGCGTTACCTAGGGAGGTGGTGGAATCTCCTTCCTTAGAAGTTTTTAAGGTCAGGCTTGACAAAGCCCTGGCTGGGATGATTTAACTGGGGATTGGTCCTGCTTTGAGCAGGGGGTTGGATTAGATGACCTCCTGAGGTCCCTTCCAACCCTGATATTCTATGATTCTATGATTCTATGAAAGTTTAACTTACAAATGTAGAATTATGTACAAAAAAACCTGCATTCAAAAATAAAACAATGTAAAACTTTAGAGCCTACAAGTCCACTCAGTACTATTTCTTGTTCAGCCAATCGCTCAGAGAAACAAGTCTGTTTACTTTTAAAGGAGACAATGCTGCCCGCTTCTTGTTCACAATGTCACCTGAAAGTGAGAACAAGTATTCTCATGGCACTGTTGTAGCCGGTGTCACAAGATATTTACATACCAGATGCAGTAAAAATTCATATGACCCTTCATGCTTCAACCACCATTGCAGAGGACATGTGTCTATGTTGATGATGGGTTCTGCTCGATAACAAGCCAAAGCAGTGCAGACCAGCACATGTTCATTTTTATCAGCTGAATCAGATGCCACCAGCAGAAGGTTGATTTTCTATTTTGATGGTTTGGGTTCTGTAGTTTCCACTTTGGAGTGTTACTCTTTTAAGACTTCTGAAAGCATGCTCCACACCTCATCCCTCTCAGATTTTGGAAGGCACTTCAAATTCTTAAACCTTGGGTCGAGTGCTGTAGCTATCTTTAGAAATCTCACATTAGTACCTTCTTTGCATTTTGTCAAATCTGCAGTGAAAGTGTTCTTAAAATGAACAACATGTGCTGAGTCCTCATCTGAGACTACTATGACATGAAATATATGGCAGAATGTGGGTAAAATAGAGCCGGAGACATAAAATTCTCCCCCAAGGAGTCCAGTCACAAATTTAATTAACACATTATTTTTTTAACGAGCGTCATCAACATGCTCTCTGGAATGGTAGCCGAAGCATGAAGGGGCATATGAATGTTTAGCATATCTGGCATGTAAATACCTTGCAATGCTGGCTACAAAAAGTTCCAGGGGAATGCCTGTTCTCACTTTCTGGTGACATTGTAAATAAGAAGTGGACAGCATTATCTCCCGTAAAGTTAAACATACTTGTTTGTCTTAGCAATTGGATAAACAAGAAGTAGGACTGAGTGGACTTATAAGCTCTATATTTTTGCATTCTTTTGTTTTTGAGTGCAGGTATGTAACAAAAAAAATCTACATTTGTAAGTTATACTTTCATGGTAAAGAGTTTGCACCACAGTACTTGTATGAGGTGAATTGAAAAATATTATTTCTTTTGTTTATCATTTTTACAGTGCAAATATTTGTAATAAAAATAATAATATAAGTGAGCAATGTACACTTTGTGTTCTGTGTTGTAATATAAATCAATATATTTGAAAATGTAGAAAAACATCCACAAATATTTAATGAATTTCAATTAGTATTCTATTGTTTAACAATGCAATTAAAACTGCAATTAATTGTGATTAATCTTTTTGAGTTAATCACATGAGTTATCTGCGATTAATCGACAGCCCCACTTTAAATTAATAAACCAGACCCTAGAGAGGGCTGTTTTTATTGGATTTGTAAAAATCTCTTTTTGAATTTACTGAGGAACCAGGAGGGGAACTGAGGGGCTGTTTGCCGGGCTACCCTGAGACTAAGAGGGAGTTCTGAGGAGCGGTGTCTTCAGAGGAATCTGGAGAAGAGTGGAGGTCAGGCATGCTGCTTCCAGAGTGTCTCCCTGCTGGTTCTTTCTGAGGGCACAGGAAGACAAGCTGGAGACGTGCTAGTGCTATCTGCCACTGGAGCAGCCTGAGTAGGCCAGGTTGACGCGATGGGGCAGGCCTGTGTTTGTGCATACGTGCCATGTTTTGTGGGCTGACTATCTACAAGACACACCTTGCTGCAGCAAGAGGGACCTGAACTGTTTCTCTGATAGGTTTTCGGAAGTTGAAAACTAAGCCTACAATCAAGGAATGCTTCTGTTAAGATCAGTCTCTGTGTGAGGATGGTGTGCCATACTTCTCCACCACTCCTCTTTTCCCCACAGGTACCTCAGCAGCTGTGTTGCTCTCAAAGTTCAGTCAGAAGGGGCCTGCAACATCTGGGTGTGTGAGAGCGTGGCATTGTGTGTTCCCATGAAGTGTGGCCCTGTGCATGTGGGAGCCACAGGCAGTTAGCGTCTTATAGGTTTCTGCAGAGACAGCAGCATGCCAGCATGTGGTTAGAAATGCTTCTGGGCCTGCAACATTCTCTCCTTTGCATGCCAGATCAAGAACCCAAAGACTGCCTGTTCCACTCATGCACAATGGTGTGTGGCTAGAAGGCCTTGTAACCCTACTCCATTCCCTCCTCTGCTCGGGCCTTTCATAAAGCCAGCAAGTTTATTGGTGCTCTATCTGCAAGTGACGCTAAATCAATAAAGGGTTCTGTGAGCCAGCAACCAGTAGGAAATTGATGGTATCAAATGGCTTAGTCTGTCTCCATCTGCTGGCTGGGAAGGACTATGCTGGTGCAGAAGATAACCCTCCCCCTTTATGCATTATGTAATCAGGGTTCAATTCACATCTGCAGGAAGTCACTGAAGCCCATATGATAGTAGTATTTGTAGTTGATGGCCAGATTTCATTTCTTGAATGTCACTGGATTGACTGCTCTTATTGGAAATAGTAGTTATTTATATGACTCTCTTAGATTATTGCCTTTTATTTTTAGATAACTTTTTGCTAAATGCAAAAAACAACAGCAACAATAACAATCAGCTATGAACATATCCACTTTGCCACCCACAGCCCTGGAGAACATGAAATCAATCCAGTGCATGGCTGTATTTTAACTCTGAGCTTTTTGCTTCCTCCACTTCCATTATATAAGCATGGTACAAATACCAAAGGATCAGACACTGCAAGCATGACAGGAGCTGTTGCCATCACAACCTGAAATTGGAGATACGGCATAAACAAAACCAGAGCAAATGAGCAACCCGACAAAGATTGCTCATCAGCTTTGTTTTTGCCAAACCATATGTCCAGATGATATTATCCATGTTGAACAACAGCAGCCCCAATTACAGCATTTACCTTTTGTATTATTGAGATGGTAGTGAATGCACTGAGTGATATAAGAACATAACCCATTCAAAAGCTACCAGTAAAACACTATAATGGATCAAAAATGTAACTTTTTTTACACTATCTGCATAAATAATGGATCTAATTGTCAGATGTGCCAAGCCCGTGCCCAGAGGCACAGCAAAGGTGACCATACATCTCCTCTCTCCTCCTCTGCTTCTGGAGCCAGCCTCTGGCATAAAATTGGAGTAGGTTTGGAGATGTTCTAACTTACACTGGTTTCCAACAGCCGTTAGGGGCTGATATGACAGATGGGAATTGTTGGGGTGCAGCCTTCTCTAGGCCCTGTGTCAGAGTGGTGGAGAGGAAAACAGATGTAAAGGCGCTGTTGAGGATATCCTCAGCATGTGGGACTCCTCAGCTTGCATAAAGTGAAAGTAGCTCTTTATGGTACCTACTGTCCCTCTGCTGTAGGGGCAGGTAAGGAGCATGCCAGGAAAAGAGACAGAACACTCCACTCAATTCCCAACAAGTTTAGAGATGTAATTTTTCTCCTTCTGAGCTGCATCAAGCATACACTCAGTGCAACTGAAGTTCCAGCCCTAAGCATCTGAACTATGGAGCTATAATTCTCTTGAGGGGTTTTGGAGATGCCAAAAACAATTAGATCAAAGCATATGACTCTAACAGGTCTCTTAGTCCAGAAACCTCTTACATTTCCACTGTTAGGTGCTTAGTTAAGTATAAAGGGAGCATATAGGGATGAGAGAGACAATGGCACCAGGTACAAAATGGATTGCAAAATAATTAGTGTGCTTCTATTGCTGTTACTGCTGTGAATTATCTGAATTGTGTGACTCAAAATCAGAACCACTATAAAATGTGAATAGCAGACATCATTTCAGTCAATAAGACGTTGAAATAATGTCTGTGAGACAACTGGAGTTGTCACAATTACAGTGATTGAAGGCTGGAAACCTAGAAGAAGACACAGCTGAGGAAACAGTACAGCAGAGTTGGGTGAAAGTCAGTGGTGTGAGGACTCAAGGTCTGAACCGCTTTTATTGTTTTGGTTCTTGTGCATTTACATCCTTTGCGTTTCAGGGTGAAAGAAACAAAACAAAGCAAAACCTGAACATGAAACTCTGCCTAGGTTGCTGCCTTTTGCCTGATTTCAGGTCCAAACCATTTGAAACCACTGAATTTCTGTTGTTCCCAGAAGAGTAATCTGTCCTTTGCATCTGACACGAGGCCCATATTTATCAAAAACTTTGGTCAGGCTCAGCTGAAACATACCAGGCTAATTAGAAAAAAAAAAGAAGATCATGTCACATCAAAAGGTGAATGAACTTGGCTGGGTTTGGAGTTTGTTTTGTGAGTTTTCTGCCATTTGTGCTCTTTTTTTTTGAGAGAGAGAGGGAGCAGTTTGTGGAATTATGACACTGTCAGATCCCAACTTCATACTACTTCACCCTTAGACCCAAATCCAAGAGTACACCCTTAATCTACTCCTGGATCTAAACAGCATGGGCCTTGAGTCTCCACTCCTTACATCTTGTGGAGTCATTTATGGCTGTGCGAAGCAGGTGTAAAAGAGTATTGTTCTGATATGGTAGCAGGTTGCACCCATATTACTTGTGCTTCGGTTAGGTATAGATAAAGGGTAAAATTGTCAAAAGTAATTTAGGATCCCAAATCCCACTGATTTTCAATGAGACTTAGGGTCCTAAGTGCCTAGGTGACAAATATGTGACGGTATTTAGGCATCTAAAGATGTATATAGGCACCTAGTAGCATTTTCAAAAGTACCTAGGCATCTAACTCCCATTAAATTAAGGTTCCTAGTTTTGGTAGCTGGGCATGGGCACAGCTGCCTCAGTCCTCAGTCCGCCCAGCTTCTCAGTGCCTCTGTCACACTGAAGCGCCCAGAAGAATCCTCAAATGAGGCATTACCCTGCCTATCTCGCCTTTGTGGCCCAGGCTGATAGGTGTGCTCTGGGTATCCTTAACAGCACACAGAACAGCTGACGGGGCAGGGATTAGGGAGGAAGCCTCCCAGTGGTTAGGGCACTCACCCAAGATATGCCAGACATGGAGAAGGGATTGGAGCATGGCGTTCCCACTGCTCGGGTGAGTACTCAGCAACTGGACTGTAGAGGCAGTCTCACCTGCTTTGTGGCCCAATGAATATTTAATTATGTCATACACGGTGGAACAGGTCCAACATGAGAGACAAAGAGAGAGACCTGCACCAGAATACCCCATAGCTCCGTGGGAGATGTTGGTTCAGATCTCTTCTCCATATCATTGGGAGGAGAATTAAAAACCTCAACTCCTTAGCCCATGTCTAATGAAGAGATCTTAGAGATCCAGGGCCTACTTCCAATTTTTGAATGCTTTAAGAGTTAGCTAGATATGTGCTGTTAACACTTGCTAACATAGCATTACAATGTACGTTACATGTTCCCATGTCTGACCTTTTCAGAGATTTCAGCTCCTGTTTGTGGGTTCATTCCCATGACCAGCAGTAACGAGGGATTCTTTTTGCTGCTCTTTTTCTAGACCATCTTATCTTATTTTGGCCTTATAATTCATCTTTCACAGAGCTTCCTTTTAACTCCTCCAACCTGCTTGCAGCCACAGGTATACATTAAGTAGAATTTATGCAAGAACATTTGCCTGAAGAGGACAATTAGAGGTAGCTGCAGGGTGTGATTTGTCTAGGGTTTTCTCATGTTTTAATGTAGCTTGACCTATTGGTGTCCCTGCAATGTCTGCTGGTGCTCCTGGAAAACTGCAGAGAGCCCTGACAGACTGCAAATCCCTGATAAAAGAAAGCGAGAGAACATTCAATTTCAGGTGGTTGTTTCTAACGGGACAGTGCTTGTTGAAAGACAAGTATAATACAGAGCTTAGCTCTATCTGAAGGGCCAAATTTTGCAGTCAGTTACACCACTGCAAATCCAAAGGAGTCCTAGCTTTGCACCTGTGTAATTGACAGAAAAATTCAGCTCATAATGTATTAAGGGGAAAGCAGCAGCCTCTGCTTACAGGTTTTCCTTCTAATTTTTTTTTCTAGTTGCTCAGAACTATGGGCTCCATCTCTCAGAATGAAATATTCCAGGCTTAGTCCCAGATTCTCTACTACCTTGCACCATCATTAAAACCAGTACAAACTGAGTGCAGTGCAAGTGTTAAGCTCTACTATTGACATTTGGTATCATTTTGTATTCACGCTGGGCAAGTTTAAATTACTGCATAGGTGCAAAGCAGGGGAGAATCTGGCGGAAAGTCTGTGCCTGGAGTGATTTTTGAGGTGGTTGTTTGTTTATTTTATGTTCAGTCATATTTTATTATGAGGACAGATATCCATATACACCTCACTGTTATGTACAACTCTCCAGTCAAACCAGATGAGGGTAGAATGTTAAAGTTTCATATGGAAAGGACCCTCACTGAGGAGAATTGATTTTCAGAATCCTGGTGATTTTTTTTATTTGACTCAATTATGGACCTGATTCTACTTTCATTTTACCCATATAAATCTGGGCTAATTCCAGGGATATTAATGGAGTTACATTGTTGTAAACCAGTGTGAGATTCTATGACTTTTCAAAAACAGCATGCATTCCAGGTACAGTACGTTTTGCATAGGGTATTTTGTTAAGCTCATGAACGAAGTGCACAGCTAAGGATAGCTGGGTGGTGTGTCTGTGCATAGTCTGAAACATAGGTAGGTGCAAAGAGGTTAGGGGAAGGAAATTAACAGAAATTAGACTAAGCCAAAGCCTCTTACAATCTGATAAGGTGCCAAGTAGTTAGGGAAGACCCGACTATGGGCTTGGTCCCACATCACACTTGGTGGGAACTATGCCATTAACTTTAGAGGGAGCAGGAGAAGATCTTATGTAAGGTTTGCAGCTGGAAATCCCCCTGTGATACACATCAGGAGCTCTTAGCATGCTCACTGTGCATCATATAAAGTAAAAGCCGCACAGCTGCCACTCACACCTTCTTGTCAACTGTTTGAAATGGGCCACTCTCATTACCACTACAAAAGTTATTTTTCCTCCCTTGGTATCCTTAATTGAATTGTCTCATTAGACTAACCTCACACTTGGTAAGGCAACTCCCATCTTTTCATGTATTTATACCTGCTTCTGTATTTTCTACTCCATGCATCTGATGAAGTGGGTTCTAGCCCACAAAAGCTTATTCCCATATAAATTTGTTAGTCTCTAAGGTGCCACAAGGACTCCTTGTTGTTTTTGCTGATACAGACTGACAAAGCTACCACTCTGAAACCTGTCACAGCTGCTAAGGTTTGTAAAATAACCCCGTCTTTCCCCAGCTGACTGTTGACGGGCACAGAATAATTAGATGGAATGAAATGGAAGGTATGTGGGACAGGATTTTATAGTGGGTTATGGAATTTACACGTAACATCTCTATTTTGTTATAAACCAGCAGACCTTCAAAGTGTTGGTGAGTGGAACTCCATTTTAGGCACCTCTCACCCATTCTGTTTTTTGTTGTTGTTGTTGTTTTAATCTAGGGAATTCGATCAGTTACACCATTAAGTATTCAAATGGTTGGAAATAACACCATTAATGTTCTATTTGCAAACTTAATTCTGTCCCCTCATAACTTTGTGTGTATGTGCTACACATTATATGCTATATTTCAATTAACCAATATTCCAGCCTATATTTTCTGCAACTTTATTGGCTTGTATGTTGTATTCGGCTCTGTGTATGCCAGTCGAACAGAATCCACGGAAGTCATTGCTATGAAAATTATCCTTCTTTAAATCTCTTCTTTAAAATAACCTCTGCCATGATGCCTTCAAAACACTTGATAATGGTTAGGCTGCTGGTGTGCTGTAATTGCTGCTTATTACATAAATCATAACTGTCTCATTCTTACCTTGTTCTCCCTCTGCCTGTTTGTTGTAGCTACCTGTTCTCTTTTGTCTTATATTTAGACTGTATACTCTTTGGGAAAGAGGCAGTCTTTCATTACATGTGTGTACAGCACTTTGCACAGTGGGGCCCCAATCCTTGACTGGTGACCTCAAGGCAGTACTGCAATACTAATCAAATAATAATAAACTATACTTACTTCATTGGAAGGAGGCAGCATGGACAGGCCTCAAGATATTAAAACACATACATTTTAAACATTTAGGTCAATGGGACAACACACATGCTTAAGGCTGTGCTGTGCATGCATATGCAGCTAAAATATCGAGCTAGTTAATTGCCTCATCCCCTCGTTTAAAGCTAGGGAAACTTACACTGCTAGTTGAAAAGAAATTGTACAGGGCATTAGTGTGAGAAAGTATTACAAGATATATCTTAGGAATCAGAGACTGTATAATAGAAAAAGTCTTTGGCAATGAAATTGTACTAGACTATCATGCAAAAGAGATTAGTATAATTATAAAAGAGAAAACATTAAGAGATGTTACACAAATATAACTAAGGTTATAGAAAGATATCTGATATAATGTGTTATTTGAGAAACAGCATTTGATCATGTAATTGGAGATTGTTTATTGTTATGAATACTCACCGGGGGCAGCATTAAGGTTGTTTGTTCAACCTTAACTGTGGCATTTCCTGACTTTTGAGTGCTTAACTGTAAAACATTAGAGTTGAATTGCCCTGGATCTTGTGTAAGTGTGCAGGGAATAAGAAGGTCTTAAAGAGCCTTCCCTATTCCCTCCACTTGTGTGCAACTTGAGAAAGAGCCAGCATACCCACAGTCCCTATGCTCAATGATGTGTGTCCATGCAGAGCACAAATGGCTCCCAAAAGGGAATAAAGGCCATGCTGATGCCTGCAGGATGCAGCATGCATACTAGGGAGTTTGGGGACAGCATGTGTCATATCTCTTTTCAAGCTCCCTCTGGGACAGTGTGGTTCTGCACTGCAGGACAGTGCCAAATGGCACAATTTAGCCCTTAATGGTCTCTGATTTAACACAGTTTTCCATGTGAAATATCTTAAACGGAGCCAATGGTGTCTTAGGTAACTGCAGGAATATTTTTCAGGCTTAACGATCCACTTAAGAGCTTACGTTGGATGGAATGATCTTGAAATAGCTGCAGGCACATATAGTGTCGGACAATTTGAACTTGAACAAGTGGGGTTCGCATGTCCAGAGGGAGCGACACAATTAGCAGACAGACCCAAGTAAAATTGTTGCTTTTAGTGTGTCATGCTGTTGACATCAAGGGGTCCTGCCTACTGGGTTCACTGATTGAGCTTCTCTGTTGCTAAGGGCTCCAACTTTTTAAAGCAGTATGTATGTATATGAATTTTTATGCTGGATAAGGTCATGGATGAGAGCACATCATGCTATTAACACTTTTTAAATGTACTCACCCACATTGTGCGGGCTCCCTGTTGAAGGAATTGTTTAGGGTTTTAGATTATACTGCTGCACTTGGTATGGTCCTAATTCAGCTCCCACTGAAGTCATAATGCTGTGACAATTCTCAGAGCACCCAGGATTGTGAGTCACCCTGTTACCTCCTTGCTTCAGTGAAAGAGAGAGACTTGCTGATCTTAAATGGGTGTCACTTTCCTGATATCACCAGTCTGTTAGCCACCCAGACAATCTCTGTAGATCTCTGCCAGCCCTTACTTTGCTTTGCAGGTTAACCTCAGCCCCTCTGAAAGGGTCCCCATTAGTATCCAGTCCCTGACACTGGATACTCACAGAAATTAGCAGGTAAGCTGCCTCTGAAGGAACAGTTCACACACAGCTTGACTAGTACAACTCAGGATCAGGTCCTTTATAACATCATAGCACTGAAATATACTTATAGTGAAATAATCATAAGGCATTTATCAAACGATAAGTTCTGAGAGATAGTGAGTAAGGATAATAAGTGGAAACAGAAACAGTTACACATATGAAACACAATCCTAAGTCCACACGTATCATTGGTTACCTTTCCTGTTTAATAAAGTAGATTTTCTCCCAAGGATTTCATCTTTGATGGACCTGCTGCTTTTCAATCAAAACCAGGATCCAAGTGCTCACTCCATGCCCTTCAAAGGGTTTCCTCCATGAATAGATGACAAAATGTTTTATTTGTCCCCCAGTTATAGTCCACTTAACCCTTGAAGTCCACTCCAAGTAACCCGCTTCTCCTCCAATGCTCGTTTTTCCTGTTGACTTCATGTCTCTGTTCTTCATTCGCATTCAGTTCAAACAGGTGATTGGAGGCCCATTGTGAAACAATACAATGCTTAATTTACATGTCAGTTAGCTAAATGGACCAGCACCCTGCCTCTGAGAGAAAACCTGTTTCTGCTGGTGCCTCATACCTTGATACACATTCTGAGGATATATTTTCAGTATATATGCATCACTCCTCATATATCATCCATCCATACATCTTGCAATGATTAGGAAGAGCAGACTGACATAAGCTTTTATTAGATACCTTATATGATATTCTATATGGATAAATACTCTGAAAGCAGTGTGTTAGGTGTAGTTTGTCAGTTCTGTTAGGAATTGCTGACACAGAGTAGTGAAACCTTTGCCAGTTGGCACCGCCAGGTCTCTGTGTCACAAATGCATATTCTTAACTAAGGGTTTGTCTACACTGGCAAGTTTTGTTACCAAAACCTGCATTTTGGCAACAAAACAGTGATAGCGCACACACTGCAATGAGACTGTTGTCGAGAAAAACGCCCATTTTTGGCAACAAAAAACTTCCACCCCTGTGAGAGACTTTTGTTTTTTCCCCTCCCTTTATTTTCGACAAACAGCCAGTGTAGACAGCGTGCCTTTCCCCCCCGATTTTATTGGCCTCCAGAAAGTGTCCCACAATTCCCATGCTGCCGCTCTGGTCAGCGGTTTGAACTCCACTGCCCTGAAGCCAACCCACCCCTCCCCCTTGCAAGCTCCGGGAATTTTAAATCTCATTTCATGCTTGCTGGCTTCCCAGGTGGCTTCTCAGGTGAGCATGGATGGCCATCGCACCAAACGCACGCCCACTTGGACCGCGGCTGAGTTGTTGGATCTGATCAGCATATTGGGAGAGGAGTCTGTTCAGTCGCAGCTGCGATTGACCGATAGGAATCGGAAAACATATGGGCAGATTTCTTGAGGCTTGTGCGAAAAGGGCTATGATAGGGATACGCAGCAATGCAGAGTGAAGATAAAGGAGCTGAGGTAGGTGTACCATGTGGCACGGGAGGCAAACCATCACTCCGATGGTGCACCTAAGACCTGCTGCTTCTATAAGGAGCTGAATGCTATCCTCGGTGGTGACCCTACCTTCATCACCAATAGCCCCGTGGATACTTCGGAGGCAGCAGAAAGAGGGAATAACCCGGAGGCTGAAATTCTGGATGAAGAAGTGGAGCTAGAACAGGATGTGGAGTTCCCAGCGGGGTCACCTGGTGGGGCAAGCAGCCAGGAACTTTTTTCCACTCCAGAAATGCTCTACACGGAGCAGATGAGCCCCCGGGTAAGTTGCTGTGGCTTGTGTAGGGAATCAAAAAGTGGGAGGCAGGTAGTGCTTTTTGCGAGCTGGACATTGCCCTGTGTAGCTAATCTGCATGGCCAAGCAGGGTGTCGATGGACATCGAGACCTGCAGGGAATCCTCCAGAGAGGCTCTGGAAAGTTTCTAAGAGGTACTTGTTAATCCTCTGCTGCAGATTCCAAGGGATTGCAGCCTTGTTAGTTCCCCCATTGTAGGAAACTGTACCATGCATTTAGCAATCACTGGAGCTGGGACCAAAGTGGCACATAGCTGAGCTGCATACAGACTGGGTTGAAAGCCGCAAGCATGCAGTAGCTGTGCCCTCGTTTCCTTGCTCACCCACAGCAGTGAGATGTCAGCAAGCTGGTTGGCCACCTGTGAAAAAATGTGTGATAATTTTAGAATGACTTCCCTGCAAAGCTGCCCTGCAAGCTGTGACCGTTTTGTCCGTATGCACAACCGCCTTCCCCCCACTCCCGACACTCACAGTGATTGGGGGGCTCGTGCAGCTGCCTGCCTAGAGTCAGTGAGAAAGTGATTGCTACTTTGCAAAAGGCCCTGGTTACTAAAATGTTTCAGTTGTTTGCTGGAATGTAACAATCCCTTGTCTGTGCAATGCCCACAGCAACAGAGACCTTGAGGAACGCACCACGCCCCCCTGCCAACCGCCTTCAGCAGAGAAGGAAGAATCCGAGACACAGAAAAGAAGACGTGTTCCAGGAGGTGCTGCAGCACGATGAGAGACAGACCAGGGAACGCAAAGAGTGCTGGGAAGCCAATGCAGCTTTTGCCAGGAGAGCGGCGGAGTGGATGATAAAAATTATGGAGGATCAAACAGGCTCAAGGATCAGACAGGCTTAAGTCTTTGATACAGCTGCAGACTGAGCAGATCCGAGTTCGAGCACCTCTGCAGCAGATGCACAATTCTTTGCCAACCCCACCCCCCTCTCTGCCCACACGTTCCTTTTCACTTCACAGCACCCCTGAGTTTCCCCATCGCTCTACCCCCTCTCACAGCTTGAACAATGATAGCTGGAGCTACACGCCGTTGTGAGGTTTTACTCTTTTTAACAATAAATAAAAGCTAAGATGTTTAATGGTACAGCGTTTTCATTCTGTGTTCTACAAAAGCGTATAGCCATCAATTCACTCTCGGGAACAGGCTTCTAAAGCATTTTGTTGCATGGAGCTTGGGCCCCAAAACTGTACATGGATGCACCAGGGAAGCAACTCCAGAACAGACATGTGTTAGTGCCCCCGTTGTCAGAGTGGTTCCTCAAAGCCTCTCTGATGTTAATAGCAGCCCTCTGGGCTCCTCTGACAGCCCTAGCATCTGGCTGTTCAAACTGTGCAGCGAAGCGCTCTGCCTCCATGCTCCACACCTGAGCAAACATTTCACCCTTAAGATTCACACAGAAAGTCAGAAACCATTGGAGAGCTGGGACACAAAGCGGTGCATGATGGGACATTTTGCTTGTCCCAGGATGTGCCGCGCTCCGTTTCTGCCTTCCCACAACACCTAGCGACAGATGGTGTCACCGGGCACTGTGGGATACATACTCACAGTCCATTGCTCACGCTGTCGACAATGGTGCTCTGAATGTGGACACAATCTGTCAATAGAGGGAGCAAATGTAGACTCACTTTGGCAACTTTGGTTTTGTCGATTTTTTCGTGTCAACATTAGTTTCATGGACAAAACTTGCCAGTGTAGACAAGCCCTAAGATGTTAAAGAAATTAAAAACCATTTGGCTACTGACCCAATTCTAATTTGGTACACAGAGCATTTGAACTTTGAAACAGGCCACAGTTTGTGGCAGATGGAGGTGAGAAAATGTTGATGTATAATTAGTTATTTAGAAACACCTTGTCCAATGATCAATATTGTTATAACCCAGAAAAGGTTAACGGCCGGATTTGTAAAGGAATGTGGGCACCTAAAGATGCACCTAGTGCCTAGTGGGTTTTTCAGATGAAAATCAATGGGAATTAGGTCCCTGGATGCTTTTCAAAATTTCCCTAGGCATCCTTCTGCATATTTAGGCACCTAAATACCTTTGAAAATCTGGCCCTAAAATCTTTGGATTATCTCTTACTAAGTGTTTATACAATATCTAGGATAATGGGGTCCTGATCTAAGTTGGGATCTGTAGATGACAGTGTAATAAAAATACAAGCAAAGCTACTCAGACAAAGATTAATTACACTGTGTCTCAAATTAAAGTCTTATGCGGGAAGCATACAAGATTTGTAGTGAGAGTAAATAGCTGTAACTCTGAAGTTACTTGCTTGGAAGCAGCCGTGCTCCTATCCCACATCAGAAGAGAGAATGAACAGTAGCAACTAATCAGTGTTCAGGTTCATAAAGCCACCGCTCCAGCAAGAGCAGAGGGATGTTAGTTCTCTTGAGAGTCCAGAAGCAACTGAGCATTTTGCTCCTTACTCTGTCCAGCAACTTAAAAGTAATTAGTCGGTGCCCAGAACAGGAAAGATTTTTCTTCATGGATTACCTCAAGTTTAGCAGGATATAGCAAAGATGCCATTACATTTATATCCTAAATGCTGGATATAAATTCCAGCAAGCTTGCTAGTATTTTCCTTCTATTTTGCATAGCTAGATTGAGATCAGGAAAGATAAGCATTCTGCCCCCTGCCATGATAACGTAACTTACTAAGCACTTACTGTTTTCTGCTTCTCTCCAATGTCTACGATCCCTGTGATCCCAGCTGCATTTTGGCCCTTCCTTGGTCTTACTGGAGTCTTGTTCTACAAAATTAAAATAATGTATGAAGCTTGAGGAGAACTTACTCTTCAAAATCACCTTTTTTTTGTTGTTAGAGACTTTACCAGCAACTCCTGCAAATATAGCTATTTTTTGCCCTGGCCTCAATCTGACTCTCTGACAAAGCTACTTCTCATGGCTCACCCACCAAGTTTTTTTTGTGATTCCACCTGCTTTTCCATATAGACCAAGAACCCAGACCTTCTACTCTAGCATCTTCTAAGGGCATGGCTACACTACAAAATTATGTTGACTTAAATTAGCTTGGCATACTGCTGCTGCAGTAATTACTTTTCCTTTTACATGTCCACACTATGCTTTTTGTGTCGCCAGTGTGTGTCTTCATCAGGAGCACTTATACTGGTTGTACTGTCAGTGTGGGGCATTCTGGGATGGTGTCTGAAAGCTAGTAACAATCGATGTAAGCAACACAGTGTCTACACTGATAACTGCATCGACCTAGCTACATCGACATTGACTATACACATCTCATCAAAGTGAAGTTATTAAGTCAGCATAGCAGGGCAGTTATGTCAATGGGCTCAAACTAGTGTAGACACTTTCATAGTTAGATTAAACCTAAGCTGCCTTGCATTGACCTAACTCTGTAGTGCAGACCAAGCCTAAATTACAATTTTTGGTCTCCATCAAACCCACCATTTCTTCTTTTGAAAACAACACGCCTAACATGTTCAGTTCCACATTGCATTTAGAGGAATGACTCCTCAGGTGCTCCAGACTTGTATTTGGATACAACAAAGGTTGCTTTATTTCATCCATTGTCCTCCCTTCCCTATCCACCTGTCTCATGGGAGTGAGTGGGTGCATAGTGCCTGGTTATACTTCTGTCCTAAAGCAAAGGCTAGGTTGCCATTTTGGAGTGCACAGGGGAGTTCTTACTCACCTGTCAGTCCAAGTCACAATCTAGTCCTGAATGAGTGGCATTTGTGAGAGAGAACATACATAACACAATTAAATCTTTCCCCTCCCTTTTTAGCATCTTTTCTTCAAGTTGAATCTTTCTCCCTCCCTCCCATTGTTACTCTGACATCTGTCCATCAATTTATTCTAACCAATAAATTATTCAAAGGTGTTGTCATAAAAATAAAGGGAAGGGTAAACCCCTTTTAAAATCCCTCCTGGCCAGAGGAAAAATCCTCTCACCTGTAAAGGGTTAAGAAGCTAAAGGTAACCTTGCTGGCACCTGACCAAAATGACCAATGAGGAGACAAGATATTTTCAAAAGCTGGGAGGAGGGAGAAAAAACAAAGGGTCTGTGTCTGTCTGTATGCTGCTTTTGCCGGGGACAGAACAGGAGTGGAGTCTTAGAACTTTTAGTAAGTAATCTAGCTAGGTATGTGTTAGATTATGATTTCTTTAAATGACTGAGAAAAGAGCTGTGCTGAATAGAATGACTATTCCTGTCTGTGTGTCTTTTTTGTAATTTAAGGTTTTGCCTAGAGGGATTCTCTATGTTTTGAATCTAATTACCCTGTAAGGTATCTACCATCCTGATTTTACAGAGGTGATTCCTTTACTTCTATTAAAAGTCTTCTTGTAAGAAAACTGAATGCTTTTTCATTGTTCTAAGATCCAAGGGTTTGGGTCTGTGGTCACCTATGCAAATTGGTGAGGATTTTTACCAAACCTTCCCCAGGAAGTGGGGTGCAAGGGTTGGGAGGATTTTGGGGGGAAAGATGTATCCAAACCACGTTTCCCAGTAAACCCAGATAAAGTTTGGTGGTGGCAGTGGAAATCCAAGGGTAAAATAATTTTGTACCTTGGGAAAGTTTTAACCTAAGCGGGTAAAAGTAAGCTTAGGAGGTTTTCATGCAGGTCCCCACATCTGTACCCTAGAGTTCAGAGTGGGGAAGGAACCTTGACAGGTGTGTTTCATGAGGATGGGTGAAAGGCAATAATAAATTCCACCCCTTTCTACAGCGTGCTTGCATCTATAATATGGGAACACTACAAGGGAAAAGTGAAGTAGCTGATTTAATGAGTTATTTATGTGTTTTGCAGAAGTGTCCTCTCAAATGCTTAAAGTAATATGACTTTAATGAGCCATGTAGGATCTGTAGTTTTTGCTTTGTTGAACATTTTCCCCCTGGTAAACTGAGTCATTAATATTAATTAGAAATTGAGTAGCCAATTACAGGGTTGAATAGGAAGTGAGGGGAAAAACTGTTTGGAAACAAAATGTCTGTACATACACACTGAAGGAACTGGAGGTCACTAGAATCTGTGGGTTTGGATTAGTGAACACTGTTGAGGTCTAATTAATGAATACACCTCGCTCATTCAATTGCAATATCAGATTTTGTTTAACTAAAGCAAAGTGGTTATCAATAGGGTAATAGAATTCTATAGCTGAAATTTTATTCTCCATTTTTCCTTAGCAGTTTTGAGTAGATAGATAGATGATAACAAGGTGGCACTGGAAGCACCATGTATTGTAAAGGTTGCCTGACACTTCCCATTATTAGACTCTGTTTTCAGTTTATTATAACTTTCCAAAATGTTAACTGTGTGGGCTGAAATTCTGCATGCTTGGTGTTTCCCTCAGGTTGAATTTTTCTGAAAAATTTCAACCCAAAAGATTCAGCTGTTTCTGAAAATGACGCTACTGAAAAATACATTGTATTGTGTTAAAAAAAATCTGGTGATCTTTTCCTTGAGACGCTCTAAGCAGGAACTGGACATTTGTCCTTTGCATCAGGGATGTGCCTTTTGCCACCTCAATAAAAATTTATGTTCATTTGGCCACGTTATAAGCCTTTGAAAAATTGCAGTTTGTACATGCTCAGTTATGATTTACTAGAGCTTCACACCTAAAAACTCCAAATATTCCATCGATATAGATCATGCTCTAGCCCACGCCTTCAGTGGGCTGAGCATGACTTCCCTGCAAGTGCAATTCTGGGATGCAGTAGGCCAAGCTGGGGCTGGGCTGGGCACCAGAACGAAAAGCAGGGATGCTGTCTCCACTATGCTGTCAGTGTGCTAGCACTCAGGCAGTGTGGAAGTGGAAGCTGCCTGAATAGAATGGGACAAGAGTCAGACCTGGAGATGGGAAGAAGAGACTGGGACAAGAAGCCTGGGGTGAGGGTGGGTGAGAATACAACTGAGACTGGAGATTTTGGGGGAGGCAGATGGAAACTGAGACAGGGAGTTTGGGGGTAGACTGGGATTGGCTTGGCAAGGAGACTGGGACTGGGAACCAGTACAACAGAGGTGGAAAAGGAGGTGAGAAGTGAAGGGAGACTGAGCTGATGAGAAGCCAGGGTATTAAGAAGAGAAATAGAATTGCTTAGGCAAAGAAACTGGAATAAAATGCCTGAGGGTGAATTGAAGGAGGGGGAAGCCTGGGAATGAATCAGGGTTGTATAGTGAACAAGACTGTTGTCTACACGACCCCTGCTTCATTTATTGCAGAAGTTGAAATGTATGTTGTGAATGAGACTGTGGGGGATTGCAGGAAGTGAAAGGAGGGTCCATGGTGAAGGCAGTTGCGAATTGGATTCTCTCTCTTCCTCTGTCAGAGAGCTCCTATGTGATACTAGCTGAGTCACTTCAACCAACCATGGCACTGGTCGTCACTAATGTTGTGTTCTTTACCTTCTGGGTGCCCAACTTGAAATCCTGGGGTGTGATTTCAGAAGTGCTGAGCACTCACAACTGTAACTGAAGTCAGTGGGATCTGTGCTTGAATATATAAGGGCTATATCACGGGTGGCCAAACTGTGGCTCATGAACCACATGTGGCTCTTTTACAGTTAAAGTGCGGCTTGCAGAGCCTCCCCCCAACCCCATCCCCATTCTCCACCTACCAGACTGAGGGGTGGAGGAGCTCAGGACCTCTGCCTCAGCAGGAGCGGGGCTGAAACCCCAAGCCACAGCAGATGCATCCCAGCTCTCAAACTTCTGAAGATCGTTGTATGCAGCTCAGCGGGTCAGTAAGTTTGGCCACTCCGTGCTATATAATGATAAGAACTCTCAAAATCAGTACCTAGTTGTCTCAACTGGGGCACCCAGAACAAACTGACACTTTTGATCTTAAAATGTCTGTCCATCTCCCTATATGTAAAAAAATTAATGTTTGTGAAACACT
The DNA here is from genome assembly GCF_965152275.1 of Natator depressus. Taxonomy (NCBI): domain Eukaryota; kingdom Metazoa; phylum Chordata; order Testudines; family Cheloniidae; genus Natator; species Natator depressus. The sequence continues at coordinate 240,102,165 of NC_134235.1, read as the reverse complement.
CAGACACCATAGTGATGAGAGCAATAGAAAAGCGCAATTAGAATAGCGTGCCGTAAATAGGATATGGGGCCACACACTGGACAATGAGGAGAAAACAAAATATTGAATAGCTGCTCATTAATCCTGTGCACAGAAAGAGGCCCTAGTCTTGTGGAAATAATAGTATATGATCATGTGTCAGGACTGAGGGCTTGTCTACACTACCCGACAGATCGGTGGGCAGTGATCGATCCAGCGGGGGGTCGATTTATTGCATCTATTTATCGCATCTAGTATAGACGCAATAAATCAACCGCTGAGCACTCTCCCGCCTACTCCGGTATTCCAGCAGAACGAGGAGTGCAAGCGGAGAGCGTCAGCTGTCAACTTACCACAGTGAAGACACCAGGGTATGTAGATCTAAGTACATTGACTTCAGCTACGCTGTTCACGTAGCTGAAGTTGTGTATCTTAGATTGACCCTGCGCGCTAGTGCAGACAAGCCCTAAGGAGCCACAACTAGCTTTCCTACCTGCTAGCTTAATCCTCAGGCAGTCTAACGAGTGCAGGTGACCACATTTGAGTCACCTGAATGACGAACCACTTGATTTGCTGAGGGGATCAGCAGGCCTGCTCTTAAAACCACCAGCAGCAGCCGGGTGCTGGTGGCACATAACATTTGCCCACCGCTGTGACAGCCCCTATGCTTGCTTGTTCCCAGCCTTGGCCCTGCCTTGTTTCAGTCCTGGAACTGCCCTTGCCTCACTCCAGGTGATCCTGGGCTCCAATTCCTGATTTCTGACCCTTGGCTCTGGTGTCTGGCCTCTGACTCCTGCTCGGATCCATAGACATGAGCGCTCACGTGCTGGTCTCTGACATCATATAATTAAAGATTATATCATACTGCATATGCACAAGGTAGCCAAATTAAAGTTGCATAGGCAGCCTTAATTCTGGCATTTTCCTAACTTTTGAGAGCTTGACTCTGCAGCCTTAATACTGTTCTATTAATGGTGTGTGTGTGTGTGTGTTATATTAATGTATTAGGAAGACTAATTCTTTCTCTAGGAGCTGGTTTGATGTTTATTTACATAGCCAAGACATAGCCATTCCATAGCAGATTATTTTATTGTGTTTACCTCAGTTCTATGTCCGTATATTTGAGGGTTTTAGGCCCCAGATCTGACCTGTCATACTGTAAAGATATTTGTCTTTAATAGGGAATATTGTCTGGATTCTAAAGGCTGCATTGTGACCAGCTCTGCATAGACTCCTCAAGAGGCAAGAGGTTGCAAGGAACCTTCCTTACCCTATGCCCCACATCAGACAACGCCCAAAGTGGCTGGGGAGTGTAGGCACTGAATGAGGTTAGGTAAGGTAAGAGTGGCAAATGGTCCTGCCTCATGTCTTCACCAGTGGGCAGAGCAGGCCAGGCACAGGGGAACCCATGCTTTGCCTTGTAAAAGGCAGAACACCTGTAGGAAGCCAGGAACTATGCTGGTTGCTGAATTAGCTAAATATCTTCCTAGGGTTTCAGCTTCAGCACAGTCCTTTACCACCGCTGTCTCCCATCATCATTACCGAGCCCAAAACACCTATTTTCAATCATCTGCCCTGAAATACAGAATAAAAATGTCACCGTCATCACTGTTCATGTCTAACTTTTCAATATTTCTATTTTCCTGACAAACAGCAATAAAGCAGGTAACAAGTACTCCCTGAGCTGTGCTGATAGCATGACTGACATAGTGGATACTTCTGATAACAAGGAATCAAACCAGCTAAGCCACATTGGCTTTTCCTCTTTTAAGAACAGAGAGAAAACAATGATTTCCATATCAAGAAGGACAACAGCAATAATAAAAATGTTGACAGCTCTCCGATAACAAATTTCATCCCAGGATGTCCAAGAGCTTTACAAACATTAATTAATTAATCCCCAAAATACTTGTGATTTAGGAAATGTAAAATATATAGGAATTATTTTGCCCATCAACAAAATGCAGCTACCTCCGGAGTACAAAGAGGCTGATCTCCAGTACCTAGCAACAAAACACAACTGCTCAAGCAGAAAGTGAAAATGAATACTATACCCAGGTGAAATTCCAGAGGGAACACAGGGTGCCAGCCTGTAATCACTAAAGCTGGGCAAAATATTTTCAGCACGGAGTAAATTTTCTGAAAAATACATTTTAGAGACACCAAAATTATTCACAACTTTGAGTGAAATTCTGTTAATAGTTTAAAAAAACAAACAAACAAAAAAACCCCTGAAAACAAAACTATTGAAAATGTCAAAATGGTTCATTTTGAAAATATCCAGATGAATTGAAATATGCAATGTTTCCTTTGACCCAAACTTTTTTCTTTTTTTTTTTTTAAGTTTTCTGTTTAGTTGAGGAAAAAAACCAAACATCTGTTTCAGTTCAAAACAACCCCCCTTTTTTTTTTCAGATTTTTCAGTTTGGATACTGAACCAAAAAATTAGTTATTCACTCAGCTCAGAGAACTGAACCGCTGCTGATTGATCTGGTGATAGGTGAACAGAGTTGGTAGATCAGGCCTAAAACACCACAGTATTTCCATTTATTCCTAATAGGAGATAACTGTGATATTTTAGATACCGCTGTGCTAAAATCTGGGTAAAACAGAGAACCACAGTCTCACTTACTCTCAGGCCCATTCACACCAGTGTGGCAAAGGGCCTTTAAGTGGATGCAGTTACATTTATACATTGGCCCTTTTCAGTGCCACAGCATGTAAAGCAACTTTACAATAAATGAGAATCAAGCCCTGTCTTTTTAATGGCCAACAGTACACACTAGTAACATTTAGTGTAATATTAGAGGCTGACCCGTAGAAAGAATTCTTTACATCAGGTGCACATTTTACATACGGAAACTAATTCCTCTGGAATCACCCCTGAGCCACATCTTATTATATTTGTGCATTTTAACTCATCCTCAGCTGAACAACTGATGGTTTAAGAATCAGTCTAAAAAAAAAAAAACTTTGACAGCTATAGAGAGACCTACTGTTCCCTGTCTAGCTAGGATCCTGGTAACTTATATGGCTACATTACTCTTCTGGGTTCTAGTCTCTCTTAAGGCAAATTTAATTGCAAATAATGTGTGCTTTTTTTAAATCAGCTAAGCATGGTTCTGCGCCTGTTGGTTTTGCTTCTGTTTATCATAAGTTTCAGGCTTCTTTATAGCAAAATGAGGTGCTTGTGTGTTTATATATTTATATACTGTTTCCTGAATTAATAAATAGACCTATAGTACATGCATCTTAGTATCTCCTATTAAAATATCAAAGATTTTGTTCTCTTACCCCCACCTTATTACTTCACTGGGAAATATACAAATCCAGCAACAGTATTTCTTTTTCAGGAAGTCCACTGGCTATTGTCATGACCCACAGATCTCCAATCGGCATCTGCAGCAGTCCTGCGGAAACCATCATGCTCCAGCCTGATACCCAACAGCTTACTGACATCAGCTAGAACCAGAGCTCCTTGAAGCCTACCTCAGATAGGAGGCTCCACCCCGGACTCCAATTGGTGGAACACCAGAACTCCTGATTGGACCAGTCCCCCTACTTAAACCTGAAGGAGGAACAAGAAGTTGTTTGTACAACTGGGGTCAATCCTGCTTTGGACTGCTCACCCAATGCTACCTGCTTTTGTCTCCTGGTTTCATGACACATGGTTCTTGATCTTGGGTTTATCTCCTGATCTTGACCTCCTGGTTTCTTAACCCAGCTTCCTTGCTTGTATCTGACTATTGGTTCCTGAACTTTTCGTTCTCAACCCCAGCTGGTATGGGGACCAACCCCATACTAACCACTAGGCCCAGCTGCCTATGTCCTGAGCCTGACACCTATGTAATTTGATGTACAGCACAAAACTCACCTCTTCACTATTCATTGGTGCATCGACTGTGTTAAATTTCTACATGGGCATGCATACAAATTGCCATGTGGGTGTATCCTGCAAAAAGACACCACACTATCATTTTGCTGCCTTTCCTGGCAGTGGCTGAAACATCAAATAATTAGAGGAAATCTGCCCTCCTCATGAGAACTTTCATGCTGATGTCTTGTTTGGTGTGTATTCAGAGATCTGCCCTCTAGCGGCTGGTCTTGAAGACTCAATGCTCATTACTACCACTGACAACTCTAGGAGGTTCTCCTGTAGCTCAAATGGTAGAAGCTTTTGGTTTTTAAAGTCCAAAGATCCTGAGTGCACCCAAGAGTATCACATGTGCTGGATATAGTGGTATATTGGATCATTGTATGTACGCCATCAAGGATTGATTACAGCAGAAGCAGAGTCACTTCCTGATCCTGGCAACATGACTTTAACAATCCTCTACGAAGACTTCAGCCAATATATCAACTTCATTAGCCTAGCTGAAGGCACCTGTGTGTGTTTGAGATCTGTCTGTATTTAAAGAATAACTTTTAATATTGATATTTTTAAGAATGCTTGAGATAGTAGGGGCAGAGGGAAGAGCATTCCACAAAGGATCCCTTATCTTCATCCCAAAAACTGCATTAAAGAAGTAATAGAAAATAGAAAAAAATTTGCTGCTTTGTGTTGGTGACCAAGAAGTATCTATAACCTCTGGGTTTTCCCTGAAGAGGATAGCTGTGGCTTAGTGCAGGAGAAGGATTAATGTGTCCTATGGGACTCTTTTTTTTAATGTGGAAAAGATTCTATGGTCTTAGATTTTGCAGCAGTGTGGAGTTTTTTTTTACAAAACATACAATTTGGGGCCTGCTATGACCTGACTGTGTCTGTCTGAAAGGCATCTGTGAGTGTGCAAAGTGCAGTAAATCCTTATTGTCCTGGAAACAGGGTAGCTGCCGGCTTAGTGCGAAGTTGTTTCCTCATTTCTGTATATAGTTTCTGTTTGAAATAAAAAGAGTTTATCTTGATACTAGTCTGTTCACCTGTCAGATTCTATAGGGGCTTCAGAATAAGGGTTTTAAAGCAGAGATACACTTAAACTGCAAAATAAGAAATGATATCCTTATTCCAAAACCCTCAAGACTGGGGATATTTGGATCTAGATTCACAGAAATGAATGGAGGAGATCCAGGTCCAGATTCAAAACCTATCACCCTCTCAGAGCTTGGGGATGTTTGGGCTTGGGGATTTTGCTTCTGGTCCATCTCTGCTTTCAAATGTGGTTCTGCTCTGAAAAATGTCTCTTTCAGAATGACATTGTGGGGTTCCATGGGGTTTTAATGATCCCATAACTTATTTATTCAGTTTACCAGTTAGAAAATGACTGGATTATCAGTCCCCCAGTGTAAAGATGGACTCTTTTTAGTGCTTTTCTCTTAATTTCAAAAAGAGCAGGCATATGGGAGGCAGGGAAGTGAATTTCGAATATTTAATTGTAAATGCAATACAGCTGTAGTTTTTAATCTGCACATGTTCCATTACATAATTTGTTTGTGACCTTAAAGAGCTTCTTTCTCCAAGAGGGGATGGTCTGGTTCATTGCCAGGTCACCCACAGCCCCCCTCAAAAGGAAGATTCACAGAATGTGCATTGCATCCCTTGCAGTTCTTTAATCTGCAAGTACACTGCCAATCTGGCAGTGGCAGCAACATTCAGGAAACTGAAACATTGTTTCTAAGGCATGATACAATTCACTGCCTCCAAGAAAAGTGGCAGGAGGCAATGAGTGGAGTAACTGCCAAGCAGGGAACCATAGCATGATTTCATCAATACTTGTAAATCAAACCAGCGATGCACGCAACTTCACAAACAAGAGGTTTCCTTCTTACAGGCTAGCCACCTTTCATCCTGCTTCTTTTTCTATCCTAATAGGCTGTGTACGCTGTTACTGGCTGGAAGCTGGAATTTATACACTGGGTACAAGTACAGCAGACATGAGATTGAAGGACAAGGCAATAGCACTTTCCTCATTAAAATAATTAAGATCCCATTTTAGGAAGCCATCCCTATTAAGGAAAGGGGCTTAAGCATGTGCTTAATCCGCACTGGGACTCAAGTGCTTAAGTGCGTTCCTTAACTGATGCCTAATATAGTAAACAGAAGGCACCAAATATTCTTTTATTGAGAGCAGAATTTGCCCTAAATGGAAAAATCAGGTAAGCATACTCTCCTATTATTACTTGAGTTCTGGAGTCAAATGAAATGTGCTGTTATAAAAGGAATGCAAAAACAACAGCAAAATTAATTACAAGACCGTATAACTGTTTTGCTTGTTCTATGGAACATGCATAAGGAGGAAAAATACCTGGAAAATTATCCAATAAACCAAATAACTTTTCAAGTGTGGAACTTTTCTCCTCTTTGGGGCATATAGCTATCTTTACTGTAACAAATATCCATATTAAATAAAGAGGCCAAATTCAGAATACATCCGCTGGATCCTAAATCCTCAGTCTTGCAAACACATGTAGATAAATATCTTCACACATCAAAACTTGTCTTGAGCTCAGTGGGACTGCTCATCTGACCAAAGTTATGAGTGTGTGCTAAATCTTTTCAGGATTGGGAATTTAGACCTGGATTTAGCAATGTGCTTAAGCAAGTGCCTTATTTTAAGCACCTTGCTGAATCTTCTGTGCCTTAGTTAGTAACTTTTAGAGCTAGACAAATATCGGTAAAAGCATTCATGTGAATTTTCTAATTAATTTGCTTCTGTCATGCTTATGTCCCTTTTATGTCAGCTTAGTAGGAACATTTGCACAATGTTTTGGGGTTGTTTTTTTTCCAGCCTTTAACTTATTTGAAACCTGATATGGAATAAAAACAACCAACCACTATTTATTGTCATACTTTCTCAGGTCAGTTCCATGGTACCCTAGTGCTTCATTAAAGAAGCACTGACTTTTTTGTTGTTGTCTTTGTTGTTGGCTTTGTAATAGGCTTTGCAGACAACACTCAGGAGAGATGAGTGTAATTGAGAAGAGACGTGGACAGGGCAATAGGTTATTGTTTAGAATCTTAGCTTGTGGCTATAGTAAATTTAAAGAATGCCCTCTTTCAACTGTCTTAGTTATGTCTTAGTAAAGTAAGTGCCCAGATAAGATGATTATAAAAGCTCAGGGAATTATAATGAAACTAAATAAAAAGATATCAAGAAAGGAAACTGCCCCCTAAAGTGCACAGTCAGTGAATCCTCCACAGTCTGCTCACACCCCTTCAGCCTTAAAGATATTTCCCTGGGATAGGTGCCAGCTTAGGATCCCCATCAGTGTGCTTCCATTGCAGAAGAGAAGCAGAATGAGGCATGATTGAGTGGGGCCTTCTGAATTAAATAATTAGACAAATCTCTTCTGGGAGAACTTTGCAGAGATTTCTTCCCCTTCAGTTCCTTCCTCTGGGTTTTACTGTGGGACTGGGTGGCCCAGACCTAAAACAGCTACAATAGAGACAGGAAATGAGTGTCAAATTTTGCACTTGCATAAGTCCAGTGTAACTCCATTGAGGTCAGTGGAGTTCCCCTGCATGTATATAGGTGTAATAGAGAGCAGATTTGGGGTCTAAAGAAACTGATTCTGTCTGAAACTGAAAATGCGTCAGGAAAAACAATAAAGACACCTAAATTTCAAACATTTATATTTTTCTCTTCTAGCTGGAATTGTGACTTTAATATTCAAGGACCTAAATATGAAGTCCATTTGGAAGATTTCCACTGAAGTTGGGGTTCTGAATTTTTTTACTCAATCGAGGCACAGGTAATAATAATAATAATAATCAATAATAAAAATACTAATAAATAAAAACTCACTGAGTTCAGTGGGGAGTTTGCCAGAGTGAGGAATTCAGGATTGGGTCCCTGCTAGAATAAAAGGAACTGAAAAGGAGGAAGTAATCTGGGACTGGTGGTTTTGAAATAAGTAGAAGCACAGAAAGTGAATTTAGTCTGAGGCTAATATAAGTCTTGTCTTTTTCTCTAACTGGTTCTTTCAACATAGCAGCTACCTCCACTGATTAATATATTTACTGCAAAGTGGTACCAACTTCACAGAAGTGAGCTTGAGGACAATTATAATCCGCTGAAAGAGCATAAAGTCCTATAAATTAAACTAATGAGTTTGGAGGCATTACTCAACTAGCACCATATTTGGGTAGTGCTACAAGTAACCTTTGGGGATTACAAATTGCAAACCAAGATGAACATTCTAATCAATGAAACGGGGAATTTAAAGGACAAAAGAGAAAACAAGTGCATGGCATAGAAGCAAGTACCTAAGAAAGACAGATGTGAGCCGGAAGCAAGGTCTGGAAGCAGTATGAAGAGTGAGAAAAAGAACTAAAATGGAGAGAGGAGAATTCAGAGGCTAGAGCTGAAGTAAGAATCAATGAAAGAAGAGGAAGGCAAGAAATTAGCATAAGAAATAATTGCTACTAAAGCCAGGATTGTCCCTATCATTTCAGGAGTCTTTGTGTTGACCGCCAGCTATGTGTTATAAAAGCTAATAAACAAAACAACACCCAAGTCCTTTTGAATAGCCCAGCTTAAAGGCTTGAAACAAACTAAAGACTTCATGGTTCTCAAAACATATCACAGTCACTGGAAAAGTGAAAACCAGCAGGGATTAAAAGACGGCATTTAGAAGACCCCAGTGTTAAAGTGATTCACGATACAATGTGTATTTACAAACAACCATACATCTCACCCCAGTATCAGCCATGACAGCTGCACTGTAAATCATCTTGTCTGAACACACACCTTTTAGGCATTTTTATTTTCAATATCCCCTAGGCAGAGGTTGCAATTCCTGGATCATCTGCCTGCAAGAAGGCAACCAAATGAAATAATTTACTTTCCAATATAAAGAAATCAAAACACCTTCCAAACCTTGTTTCCATTACCAATTTTCATAGCCATCATAATCATGAGAATTTTCATTTCTTTGTAAAGTAGTATGTAATTTAGGGTTTTTAGTATCAGTCTGTATCCACATAAACAACAAGGAGTCTGGTGGCATCTTAAAGACTAACAGATTTATTTGAGCATAAGCTTTTGTGGGAACTTCTTCAGATGCATGGAGTGAAAATTATAGATGCAGACATAAATATACTGGCACATGAAGAGATGGGAGTTACCTCACCAGTGGAGAACCAGTGTTGACAAGGCCAATTCGATCAGGGTGGATATAGTCCACTCCCAATAATAGATGAGGAGGTGTCAATTCAGGAGAGGCAAAGCTGTTTTTGTAATGAGCCCGCCACTCCCAGTCCCTATTCAAACCCAAATTAATGGTGTTAAATTTGCAAATGAATTTTAGTTCTGCTGTTTCTCTTTGAAGTCTGTTTCTGAAGTTTTTTTGTTCAAGTATAGCTACTTTCAAATCTGTTATAGAATGTCCAGGAAGATTGACGTGTTCTCCTACTGGCATTTATATGTTACCATTCCTGATGTCCGATTTGTGTCCATTTATTCTTTTACGTAGGGACTGTCTGGTTTGGCCAATATACATGGCAGAGGGGCATTGCTGGCACATGATTGCATATATCACATTAATAGATGTGCAGGTGAATGAGCCTCTGATGGTGTGGCTGGTGTGGTTGGGTTCTCTGATGGTGTCACTAGAGTAGATTTGGGGACAGAGTAGGCAACGAGGTTTGTTACAGGAATTGGTTCCTGGGTTAGTGTTTCTGTGGTGTGGTGTGTAGTTGCTGGTGAGTATTTGCTTCAGGTTGTGGGGCTGTCTGTAAGCAAGGACTGGCCTGCCTCCCAAGGTCTGGGAGAGTGAGGGATCATTTTCCAGGATAGGTTGTAGAATGTTGATAATGCACTGAAGAGGTTTTAGCTGGGGTCTATACGTGATGGCCAGTGGTGTTCTGTTATTTTCCTTGTTGGGCCTGTCCTGTAGTAGGTGATTTCTGGGTACCCATCTCGCTCTGTCAACCTTTCTCCTCACTTCCCCTGGTGGGTATTGTAGTTTTAAGAATGCTTGATAAAGATCTTGTAGGTGTTTGTCTGAGGGATTGGAGCAAATTCGGTTGTATCTTAGGGCTTGGCTGTAGACATGGATCGTGTAATGTGTGTTGGATGGAAGCTGGAGACATGTAGGTAGGAATAGCGGTCAGTAGGTTTCCGGTATAGGGTGGTGTTTATGTGACCATCACTTATTTGCACTGTAGTGTCCAGGAAGTGGGTCTCTTTTGTGGACTGGTCCAGGCTGAGGTTGATGGTGGGGTGGAAATTGTTGAAATCCAGGAGGAATTCTTCAAGTGCCTCCTTCCCTTGGGCCTGTCGAGGACTCAAACCCCAGACAGGCACAGTTCGTTGTCTGACCGGAGAGAGACAGGCAACACCAGCAAGGTCCGAACTCAAAGCTCTTTATTGAAGAGTGCACACAACAATAGAGAGCAGCCCGTCTCCAAAGAGAACCAGCCAGCCTCTAAGTAAAACTAATAGGATTTTATAGACAGTCCTGTCGCGTCACAGATTTATTCATAAAGCAGCCCACCCCTCCCCTATATTAGTTAAAATCCTCTTTCTCTATATGCATGCACATATACCCCCCTTATTGTAGATAACTTTTAGCAAATCGTAGTGCTTCACTAACTTTCTTATCGGTATGGGTGTCAACCAGGAGACGAGGAGTTAAAACAGACATAGCACGAGAGCAGGGAGTGGAAAACAGCGCCTCTGTATCTCAAGGACTGTTCCCAGCACATCTGGTACAAAAATGCAGGAATGCAGGCTTCCCCTTTTTTCTCACTCTCTGTAACTTAAACAAATGTTCCTTCATTCTACTTTCAGAGACTTTCCCAGCAGCCTCTCTTAGCCTGACTTTGGTTCAGTTGGCATAACTGCCTCCTATTTAGCTTTTCTCACCTAACAGGTCCATATGATGAAGATGTCATCAATGTAGCACAAGTAGAAGAGGGGTGCTAGGGGATGAGAGCTGAGGAAGTGTTGTTCTAAGTCAGACATAAAAATGTTGGCATACTGTGGGGCCATGCGGGTACCCATAGCAATGCCACTGACTTGAACATATAAGTTGTCCCCAGATCTGAAATGGTTGTGGGTGAGGGGTTTTAGTGATTATTATGGACAATATTTCGCAGTTCTGCTTCACTTTTCATCTGAGGTTCTCAAACATTTATCAGGTTTCAGAATAGCAGCCATGTTAGTTTGTACCCACAAAAAGAAAAGGAGTACTTGTGGCACCTTAGAGACTAACAAATTTCTTTGAGCATAAGCTTTCGTGAGCTACAGCTCACTTCATCAGATGAATGCAGTGGAAAATACAGTGGGGAGATTTATATACACAGAGAACATGAAAAAATGGGTGTTACCATACACACTGTAACGAGAGTGATCAGGTAAGGTGAGCTATTACCAGCAGGAGAGCGGGGGGAGGGGACCTTTTGTAGTGATAATCAAGGTGGGCCATTTCCCTCAGTTGACAAGAACGTGTGAGGAACAGTGTGTGTGGGGGGAGGGCGGGGGGAGGATAAACATGGGGATATAGTTTTACTTTGTGTAATGCCACATCCACTCCAGGATTGTCTGGCTATGTAGACTCCCTCCTCAGGCCCTACGCTACCAGCACTCCCAGCTATCTTAGAGACACCACTGACTTCCTGAGGAAACTACAATCCATCGGTGATCTTCCTGAAAACACCATCCTACCTACTATGGATGTAGAAGCCCTCTACACCAATATTCCACACAAAGATGGACTACAAGCCGTCAAGAACACTATCCCTGATAATGTCACAGCAAACCTGGTGGCTGAACTTTGAGACTTTGTCCTCACCCAAAACTATTTCACATTTGGGGACAATGTATACCTTCAAATCAGCGGCACTGCTATGGGTACCCGCATGGCCCCACAGTATGCCAACATTTTTATGGCTGACTTAGAACAACGCTTCCTCAGCTCTCGTCCCCTAATGCCCCTACTCTACTTGCGCTACATTGATGACCTCTTCATCATCTGGACCCATGGAAAAGAAGCCCTTGAGGAATTCCACCATGATTTCAACAATTTCCATCCCACCATCAACCTCAGCCTGGACCAGTCCACACAAGAGATCCACTTCCTGGACACTACGGTGCTAATAAGCAATGGTCACATAAACACCACCCTATACCGGAAACCTACTGACCGCTATTCCTACCTACATGCCTCCAGCTTTCACCCAGACCACACCACATGATCCATCGTCTACAGCCAAGCTCTACGATACAACCGCATTTGCTCCAACCCCTCAGACAGAGACAAACACCTACAAGATCTCTGTGAAGCATTCTCACACTACAATACCCACCTGCTGAAGTGAAGAAACAGATTGACAGAGCCAGAAGAGTACCCAGAAGTTATCTACTACAGGACAGGCCCAACAAGGAAAATAGCAGAACACCACTAGCCATCACCTTCAGCCCCCAACTAAAATCTTTCCAATGCATCATCAAGGATCTACAACCTCTCCTGAAGGACGACCCATCACTCTCACAGATCTTGGGAGACATGCCAGTCCTTGCTTACAGACAGCCCCCCCAAACTGAAGCAAATACTCACCAGCAACCACACACCACACAACAAGAACACTAACCCAGGAACCTATCCTTGCAACAAAGCCCGTTGCCAAATGTGTCCACAAATCTATTCAGGGGACACCATCACAGGGCCTAATCACATCAGCCACACTAGCAGAGGCTCGTTCACCTGCACATCTACCAATGTGATATATGCCATCATGTGCCAGCAATGCCCCTCTGCCACGTACATTGGCCAAACCGGACAGTCTCTACATAAAAGAATAAATGGACACAAATCAGATGTCAAGAATTATAACATTCAAAAACCAGTTGGAGAACACTTCAATCTCTTTGGCCATTCAATTACAGACCTAAAAGTGGCAATTCTTCAACAAAAAAACTTCAGAAACAGACTCCAACGAGAGACTGCTGAATTGGAATTCATTTGCAAACTGGATAAAGTTAACTTAGGCTTGAATAAAGACTGGGAGTGGATGTGTCATTACACAAAGTAAAACTATTTCCCCATGTTTATTCCCCCTCCCCCGCCACTGTTCCTCACACGTTCTTGTCAACTGAGGGAAATGGCCCACCTTGATTATCACTACAAAAGGCTCCCTCCCCCACCCCCACCCCCCCCCCGGTCTCCTGCTGGTAATAGCTCACCTTACCTGATTACTCTTGTTACATGTGTATGGTAACACCCATTGTTTCATGTTCTCTGTGTATATAAATCTCCCCACTATATTTTCCACTGCATGCATCCGATGAAGTGAGCTGTAGCTCACGAAAGCTTATGCTCAAAGAAATTTGTTAGTCTCTAAGGTGCCACAAGTACTCCTTTTTCTTTTTGCAAACATTTATCAGACATTAATCAGTCAATCTGGGATATGGATAAGTGTTGTTATACTTCTTTTGCAGATATGTAAACTGAGTCATAGAAAGGAGAACATTTGGGCTATGAACAGATGTCCTGCAGATGAGATCTACTAGGAGGAAGAGAATTCATTCAGGTTAATGTTTATTAAGAGATTGATATACTCTGTGTTAAGCATTGAAGTGATTGAATGTTCAATCAGTTCAATCACTTGGGGCGAAATTTACACCTGTGCAGAGAAACGGTACAAGGCCTATGCACAGCGTAAATCCTACTTAAGTCTTCATTTGCATAGGGATCAATTTCACCCTGCCTTTAGAGGGAGGTCCATCATCTTTCCAGTATTATGGTTATAATTCTTATTAATTATTAGTGTATTGGTGATGCCTAAAGGGATCAGTGCCCCATTGTGCTAACCACCATAATCACACTTAACAAAAACATACTCCCTGCCCCAAAGAGTCTAACCCCCGATCCTGCAAAGAGTCACTTATGTGCTTAACTTTATGCATGGTGAGCAGTCCCATTTAATTCAGTGGGATTACTCAGAGTGCACAATATTAAGCACATGAATAAATCTTTGCAAGATTGGACCTAAATTATAGTGGTGTGTGAGCTCTGCTATATTTAAGGTTCAGAAGCCCTTTCTCTTTAAAGTGCTCTAAAATCCATATGATTACTTGGATTGCCTTGAAATTTAGTGTTCCTGGGGGCGGTTTACGATGGGGTCAGTGATTCAAATTTGAGGCCATTTAGCCAAGGAGTTCCCAAGAGACACCCTCCCCCCCACATCAGTTTTACTTAAATTAAACTTGACCTATTTTGGAAGACTTTTTTGCACACAGACAGAGATGGAATCAGGGCCCAGATTGTCAGACCAGGGTCTGAATACAGTGCATAACACCCACCAGACCTTTGGGGAAAATCAAATGAAAACGTTGTTTGAGAAAGAGTTTGTCTCTCCAGTTAGGCTCACGCCAAGCAGTTCTAAAGCTCAGGCACCTAATGCATTACACTGAGCATGTATGGGCAGAGGAGGTAATAGGATTTTTAGCCTTTGCCATTTCATGCGAGCTGAATAGCTCAAGGGGATGAGCAGTAGTCTGTGCAACATGGTCCAGTATCTCTGCAAGCCCCACGTTGGTCAGAAAGCTGTACAAGGTCAGAAGGCACATTCCTAAAATTTGTATTGTTCGGCTTTTTATTTAATTTAATTTTGTATTGGCGGGGAGCAGAGGGGGGAGGATGCAATCAAAGTATTTTTGTACAAAAAAAATAGCTGGGCAAATGCCTGCTGGCAGGGGAGGGGCATTTTAGGGGGTGGAGAAATGGGAGAAATATGGATGAGAGGAGTTTGGGGCTTCATCGAGGGGAGGGGGGATTGTGGGGATGGCTGGTTGGAGAGGTAAGGAGGGTTGGGGGGCTCAGGTGAGGGACACTGGGAAGAGGACGTGGGGATGTTTGGCAGAGGAACAGGGCAGAATAAGGGCAGAGTCAACCCCACGTTCTCCCCTTTTGTGTGTCTGAGCCCCTCTCCCTACCTACGTGTGTGTGCCAGAATCTGGAACCCCACTACCTCTCTAGTGAGGTCAGAGCCCTACACTTTGCCCTTCCATATGTACTAAGATCTGGGGGTCCCTGCCCACCAATGGGGCTTTGACCCCATCCCCCCCCATGTGAACCAGGCACTGGAGGGCACTTGCCTTTATGGGAGGGGGCCAGGATCTGGGGAAGCCCTGCCCCTCTGGGGGTGGAGCTTAGAACAGGCATACTCAGATCATACGCCAAGAGCACAGTGCTGACACTGAGGTGAGGAGCTGAGAACAGGCATGCTTGAAATTTGTCAGAAACTCTCCAGCATTGGGACCAGTTCCCACACCTGAAAGCTACTGTTTCAGGCTGTATTCACCCCCTCTTTCAACAGAGAGCATCTCATTGAGGTGAAAGGGACATTTCATGCCTCTCTGAGGGAAAGTCTTCACTTCAAATGCTGCATCAGTGCAGTGTAGCACTTTAATGAAGACTCTCTCTCTAACCCACCTCCCCGAGAGGCGGTAGCTAATGTCAGCGGGAGAAACTCTCCTGTTGCCATAGCCTGTCTACACAGGGGGTTAGGTCGGTATAACTGGGTTGCTCACGGGGTGTGGATTTTTCACACCCCTGAGCGACAAAGTTATACCTATAAGGTCTGTATTGTAGACTGGACCTGAGCCAGCTATGCAGCAGATGATTGTGTAGAACCCTTCCCCTCCATTCTTCCTCTAATTTCATAGAGTACTATGTAGAGTGGAGTGCCAGCTCTGCTCCTGCTAAAGTTGGGACATCCCTCCTGTTGAAAGGACAGTTCCTCTAAGTGCCCTAGAATTGGGGTGCTTACATGGATTGCAATGAAATTTTCTATTGTGAGGCAAGGTTAGTGACCCAAAAGTGAGGTTATTCTGAGCAAGGGGGTTCCTGAGATACAGCCTCCACGGGGAAAAAGTCATGAAGTTCACACATTCTCAGCTTTGAAGTTTGAAACAGAAATCTGACAATTAAATAGAAAGCTGTGAATATTTGGGCAAAAATCTGCCTTTGTCACATGGTTCGGTGGGTGGTGGGTGTTTGGGGGTCTTATTTTATTTTGTTGAGAAAAGTAATCTGAGTATAGCAGAATATTCAGAAGCTGCTGAAACTATTCTGTGAACATAAATTACTCATGTGAGTGCTCACTGGGAGGGGAGGGTGCTTAAGAGTTCAAGAGTAAGGGAGGATAGAGGTGGGGTGGGGTCTGCAGTGAGGGTATTATGAGGAGGGGGATAAATAGGAATTGGTAGTGAGGAAGGAAGAAAGGATGAGGATTGGGCATTCAGGTAAGGGGAGAAGGGAGCTGATGGAAGGGGTTGAAGAATGTGAGAGATAGCAGTGGAAGCTGGGGGCTTAGAATCATAGAATAACAGAGTTGGAAGGGACCTCTGGAGGCCATCTAGTCCAACACCCTGCCCAGAGCAGGACCAATCCCAACTAAATCATCCCAGCCACGGCTTTTTCAAGCCTGACCTTAAAAACTTCTAAGGAAGGGGATTCCACCACCTCCCTAGGTAACGCATTCCAGTGTTTCACCACCCTCCTAGTGAAAAAGTTTTTCCTAATATCCAACCTAAACCTCCCCCACTGCAACTTGAGACCATTACTCCTTGTCCTGTCATCTGCTATCACTGAGAATAGTCTAGATCCATCCTCTTTGGATCCACCTTTCAGGTAGTTGAAAGCAGCTATCAAATCCCCCCTCATTCTTCTCTTCCGTAGACTAAACAATCCCAGTTCCCTCAGCCTCTCCTCATAACTCATGTGTTCCAGTCCCCTAATCATTTTTGTTGCCCTTCGCTGGACTCTCTCCAATTTCTCCACATCCTTCTTGTAGTGTGGGGCCCAAAACTGGACACAGTACTCCAGATGAGGCCTTACCAATGTCGAATAGAGGGGAACGATCACGTCCCTCGATCTGCTGGCAATGCCCCTACTTATACACCCCAAAATGCCATTGGCCTTCTTGGCAACAAGGGCACACTGACTCATATCCAGCTTCTCGTCCACTGTCACCCCTAGGTCCTTCTCTGCAGATCTGCTGCCTAGCCATTCGGTCCCTAGTCTGTAGTGGTGCATGGGATTCTTCCGTCCTAAGTGCAGGACTCTGCACTTGTCCTTGTTGAACCTCATCAGATTTCTTTTGGCCCAATCCTCCAATTTGTCTAGGTCCCTCTGTATCCTATCCCTACCCTCCAGCGTATCTACCACTCCTCCCAGTTTAGTGTCATCCACAAACTTGCTGAGGGTGCAATCCACACCATCCTCCAGATCATTAATGAAGATATTGAACAAAACCGGCCCCAGGACCGACCCTTGGGGCACTCCGCTAGATACCGGCTGCCAACTAGACATGGAGCCATTGATCACTACCCGTTGAGCCCGACAATCTAGCCAACTTTCTACCCACCTTGCAGTGCATCCATCCAGCCCATGCTTCTTTAACTTGCTGACAAGAATACTGTGGGAGACCGTGTCAAAAGCTTTGCTAAAGTCGAGGAATAACACGTCCACTGCTTTCCCTTCATCCACAGAACCAGTTATCTCGTCATAGAAGGCAATTAGATTACTCAGGCATGACTTGCCCTTGGTGAATTCATGCTGACTGTTCCTGAGCACTTTCCTCTCCTCTAAGTGCTTCAGAATTGATTCCTTGAGGACATGCTCCATGATTTTTCCAGGGACTGAGGTGAGGCTGACCGGCCTGTAGTTCCCAGGATCATCCTTCTTCCCTTTTTTAAAGATGGGCACTACATTAGCCTTTTTCCAATCTTCCGGGACTTCCCCCGATCGCCATGAGTTTTCAAAGATAATGGCCAATGGCTCTGCAATCACATCCGCCAATTCCTTTAGCACTCTCGGATGCAACGCATCTGGCCCCATGGACTTGTGCACGTCCAGTTTTTCTAAATAGTCCCGAACCACTTCTACCTTCACAGAGGGCTGGCCACCTCCTCCCCATGCTGTGCTGCCCAGTGCAGCAGTCTGGGAGCTGACCTTGTTCGTGAAGACACAGGCAAAAAAAGCATTAAGTACATTAGCTTTTTCCACATCCTCTGTCACTAGGTTGCCTCCCTCATTTAGTAAGGGGCCCACATTTTCTTTGGGTTTCTTCTTATTGCCAACATACCTGAAGAAACCCTTCTTGTTACTCTTAACATCCCTCGCTAGCTGCAACTCCAGGTGTGATTTAGCCTTCCTGATTCCATTCCTACATGCCAGAGCAATATTTATATACTCATCCCTGGTCATTTGTCCAATCTTCCACTTCTTGTATGCTTCTTTTTTGTGTTTAAGATCAGCAAGGATTTCACTGTTAAGCCAAGCTGGTCGCCTGCCATATTTACTATTCTTTCTACACATAGGGATGGTTTGTCCCTGTAACCTCAATAAGGATTCTTTAAAATACAACCAGCTCTCCTGGACTCCTTTCCCCCTCATGTTATTCTCCCAGGGGATCTTGCCCATCAGTTCCCTGAGGAAGTCAAAGTCTGCTTTTCTGAAGTCCAGGGTCCGTATTCTCCTGCTTTCCTTTCTTCCTTGTGTCAGGATCCTGAACTCGACCATCTCATGGTCACTGCCTCCCAGGTTCCCATCCACTTTACTTCCCCTACTAGTTCTTCCTGGTTTGTGAGCAGCAGGTCAAGAAGAGCTCCGCCCCTAGTTGGTTCCTCCAGCACTTGCACCAGGAAATTGTCCCCTACGCTTTCCAAAAACTTCCTGGATTGTCTGTGCACTGCTGTATTGCTCTCCCAGCAGATATCAGGATGATTGAAGTCGCCCATGAGAACCAGGGCATGCGATCTAGTAGCTTCTGCGACTTGCCGGAAGAAAGCCTCGTCCACCTCATCTCCCTGGTCCGGTGGTCTATAGCAGACTCCCACCACGACATCACCCTTGTTGCTCAGGCTTCTAAACTTAATCCAGAGACTCTCAAGTTTTTCTGCAGTTTCATACTTGAGCTCTGAGCAGTCATACTGATCTCTTACATACAGTGCAACTCTCCCACCTTTTCTGGCCTCCCTGTCCTTCCTGAACAGTTTATACCCATCCATGAACATACTCCAGTCATGCGAGTTATCCCACCAAGTCTCCGTTATTCCAATCACATCATAATTCCCTGACTTTGCCAGGGCCTCCAGTTCTCCCTGCTTGTTTCCCAGGCTTTGTGCTTTTGTATATAGGCACTTGAGATAACCCGCTGATCGCCCCTTGTTCTCAGTATGAGGCAGGAGCCCTCCCCTCTCACACGCTCCTGCTCGTGCTTCCTCCCGGTATCCCGCTTCCCCACTTACCTCAGGGCTTTGGTCTCCTTCCCCCAGTGAACCTAGTTTAAAGCCCTCCTCACTAGGTTAGCCAGCCTGCTCACGAAGATGCTCTTCCCTCTCTTCATTAAGTGGAGCACGTCTCTGCCTAGCACTCCTCCTTCTTGGAACACCATCCCATGGTCGAAGAATCCAAAGCCTTCTCTCCGACACCACCTGCGCAGCCATTCATTGACTTCCACGATTCGACGATCCCTACCCTGGCCTTTTCCTTCCACGGGAGTGGATAGGCTTACGAATGGATAGGCATGTCAGCCCTGAATTCTTCCCTTTCATGTGTGTGCTCAGATATGCAGGAGCCCTGATCCTCTTGGGGTGTTGGAACAACTCTCCCTGGCCCTCTATGTGAGCTGGGATCTGGGGTGCGGGGAATAGAGGTGACAGAAATTTAAATGTCTGAAAACCAGAATAGTTAAGCTACATATCACCCCAATGTGGGGTAAGGAGCTGCATTTGAAGGGGGCAAACTGAATGGACTTGGGGAAGCCTGGCTGAAGTAGGGTCAGGAATCCTACTTGAGGGAGTGAGGACCCCAGCGCAGTGAGCATCATGGGCAACATAATTAATGCCCTGAGCAAATCTTCTTCTTTTTTAAAGAAAATTCTCTACAGTGCAAATGGCAAAGTGTTGAATATCATGGAATTTGCATAGAATTAATTTAACTAGCAAACTTAGTCAATTTCAGTTGCTCCTGTAGATCCATTTTTGGACACACCCAGCCTGTTGTTTGCTGCCTATTTGTTTCCCCCTCACCAGTCTATTCTTCCACACAGACATGTGCACAGCTCTTCCATACACATACACAGCAGTCTATTCCCCTGCATGCACACAGCACTGTAAGCTAAGGTGACATTTAAAAAATCATGATTTGGGAGCATTTTCATAATTTCTGTGCCCTCTGTGAAACTGTGATTTACACAGGGCCCTATTCATAACCACAGTAGCATGCAGCCTTCCAGTAAGACCTTGTCTACACTAAAAAGTTAGGTTGACCCAGTTACATCTCTCAGGAATATGAAAAATCTACACTCCTGTGCAGAGTAGTTAAACTGACCTAATCCTCATGTAGACAGTACTAGGACAAGGGAAGAACTCTTCTGTTGACCTAGCTACTTCCTCTCCTACACCGATGGAGGTAGTGTTTACACTGAAGCACTACAGACTATTTCAAGTGTAGACAAGCCCTAAGTTGCTGCCTGTGATATGTGTATGCAGCAGCACAGGGCAGGAGACAGCAAGGAGAAATTTCTTACATGTTAATGGCTTCTACCGTGCCAACTAATGGCTTAATGGGGCAGAAAGGGGCAGGGAAGTTGAAAATGTTCGCAGCGGGGGATGCATGTTGCAGGTAATGGTGAGGCGGGGGTGGAGGAAAGAAACACACCAGTCTTCTCTCACAAGCTTAAAGTTATGGTAACAACCATATAATAAAACTGTCAGTGTTTTGGGACATAGACCATGGATGACGTTTCCCTCAGGGGCCCTGTCATCAACCAAACATTGCAAGCATTTCAAAGCAGGACCATTAGCCCCATTCCATTATAACAAAATGTACAGAAGGGGAACTGAGGAATCACAGTGCAATCATATGACCTATGAGAAAGATTGCTGGACTGGGACTATTAGTAGTTGTGCCACAGGCCTTAACTCTGCTCTTTTTGAGCAGTGCCTCAGAAACACCTTTGCCATTAGGGTGACCAGATGTCCCGATTTTATAGGGACAGTCCTGATTTTTGGGTCTTTTTCTTATATAGGCTCCTATTACCCACGACCCCCGTCCCGATTTTTCACATTTGCTGTCTGGTCACCCTATGTGCCACACATACTCGCATTCTACCATTTCACTGTAAAGGAAAGGAGTTACCTGCACCTGCCCTAAATGCAAACATTTGGCCTACTTTCCTGACAGAAACACTATTGGCCTCAACTCTGTATTTCCTAGCTATTGTATATGTTATATACAAATGAAAGAAATGGGAAATTTTGTAGTAATGAAAGTAAATCAGAAGCTAGAAATTTTAGAAAATTGATAAAGGAAGTGAAAGGATACAAAGAGACATCTATAAGAAGTTGTTTTTTAAAGTATATTAGGAACAAAAAGAATCCTAACAGTGGCATTGGTCCATTACTAGATGGAACTGGAAGAATGATTAATAATAATGCACAAAAGGCAAAAACATTCAATAAATATTTCTGTTCTGTGTTTGAGAAAAAAACAGATGTGTGTATACATATAAAATTATAGATATGCCATGATTACATAATCTGTTTTTTCCCAAATACAGAACAGAAATATTTATATGTGTATATATATTACAATATGTATGCATCTTTGTAATGTATACTACAAAAAGGATGGTAATCAGTTGTTCTCCATGTTCACTTAAGGTGGAACAAGAAGTAATTGACTTAATTTGCAGCCATGGAGATTTAGGGTAGATATTAGGAAACACTGTCTAAGAGTACTATAAGAGTAGTTAACAGGCTACGAAGGGAGGTTGTGGAATCTCCATCACTGGAGGTTACTAAAAACAGGTTGGACAAGCATCCATCAGGGATGGTCTAGGTATACTTGGTCTTGCCTCAGCGAGAGGGGATGTACTAGATGACCTCTTAAGTTCTCTTTGAATCCTACATTTCTATGATTCTATGCTTATTTGTGGATTGATTTAGAGAGTTTGCTCTTATGCACTTTTAGCACTGCATACTAAAGGGGAAAAACATGTGATAGGATGAGTTAATTTAGAAATTCAGCATTCCATGTGCACATTGCACATTACAGGCTTGATCCTGCTGCAATGTGGTCAGTGATAAAACATTCATGGTCTTTCTAGGGAGAAGAGTCAGGCCCTATCTTTTTTTTCAAGATTTTGGGTATCTACAAACTTTCCCTTCATGCTGAAAAGGGATCTGCTCAGGCCCTAAATAAAGAGTTTGGAAATATAAGTTTTAGTTTATTCAACCTCTGAGAAGTAAAGCACAAGCATGGTCCTACAGTGCTTACCACACTCTAGACTCTAGAAGTCAATGGGTGCTCCATACACTAAGCAAATATTTGTTAGAGCTGTGAATCTGTTGAAACAGCTATGCACAGCAGAACAAGGTAAGGACAGAGTTTTAGCTCCATCCATTTCCTGCCATCATTTTTTTCCACAATACTCCATTAGGTTCAATGGTAGTTTTGCCTGCAGGTCGATGACAGACATGGACGTTATTTTGTTTCTAAATATTGTGATACAATATGTCTAGAGGGCAGCAGGAGAGTGTTAGAAGGGAGCCTTATTCCCTGTAGATGGAAGAAAGTTTGCTATAGATTAATTAAAGCACCTAAAACCAGTCACCTGATTAAAAAAAACCCTGCTTCAATCAGGCAAGTGGAGAAGTTGAAGCAGAGTGGATTGATGTTGGAGTAGAGAGCAGTTTGGAGGAGTTGAAGCAGAGTGGATTGGCATTGGAGCAAAGAGCAGTTTGGAGGAGTTGAAACAGAATGGATTGGTGTAGGGGCAGAGAGCAGTTTGGAGGGAAGCAGAGGAAAGTTTGGAGAAGAGCTGCGGTGGGCTAAGAAGACCAACACCTTAGGGTAAAGGGACACCTGGTTTGTGCAGAGGGAGGGCAGGAAGCCCCACAAGCTGAAAGGCAGGAGAGGAAAGTAGCTCAGGGGAAGGAACCGCTAGTTCAAGTGGTTTATTGCTATCCCTAGGGCCCCTGGACTGGGACCTGGAGTAGAGGGCGGACCCGCGTCCCTCCCTCTCTGCTCCCCTCCTCTAGGACACTAGTAGGGCAGTTAATACCCCAGTTCAGGGGCAAGAAATGGTGCCCTGAAACCTCCTCCCCCCCAAAAAGAGAAAACAGGAGACCCATGATAGTAGTGCCGGCAATTTGCCACACGTGGTGTTAGCGGTGGGATCTACATGCTGGGGACTTAAACCAGGGTTAGCCAAAACCCTCCCGTCCCTTAGATGGACGACGTGGTCAAGGCCCTAATACAAGCCACTGCAGCCCAGCAGGAGGCTACCCAGGTCCAAGCAACTGCCCAATAGGAGGCAACGCGGATGCAGCAGGAGACTAATCGTCTGATGAGTCAGGCTGCCCAGGACCAAGCCCTGCTGCAAGAGCTGGTGAACCAGAGGAAGGCCCTTATGGAGCTGACTGCAACTGCGATGGGACCCGGACCATACGGGCCAGCCACTGCCTACAGAAAATGACACGGGAAGATGAAGTGGAGGCATACCTCCTGGCTTTTGAAAGAGCAGCACTGCGGGAGGCCTGGCTCCGAGATCAGTGGTCTGGTATCCTCTCCCCGTTCCTGTGGGGGGAGGCCCAGAAGGTCGTCTACAATATGGCCACAGAGACTGCAGCAGATTACCCCCAACTGAAGGCAGAGATCCTGGGCAGATCCGGAGTAACAACGGCATTGCGAGCCCAGAGGTTCCATGGGTGGAAGTATACGGAGGACAAGACACCCCGATCGCAATTGTTTGACCTGATCCACCTGACTCGGAAATGGCTGCGCCCTGAGGCCCTCAGCTCTGAGAAGATGATGAAGCTCCTGGTACTGGACCGGTATAGGAGGGGGCTACCACCAGGCCTCTGGGCTTGGGTTGGCCAGAATGACCCTTCCACTTATGATGAGTTGGTCTCCCTCATGGAAAGACAGCTGGCAGCCCACGAACTGTTCCAGACCCCAGGGGGTGAGAAACGGCAAACCAGGAAGCCAGTCCCAAACCCAAGGCCCCGGACTGTCGAGAACTCCAGGAGAACCATAACTGGGAGGAAAGACACCGAGGAATGGCCCGAGGCCAAGAAGGGACCTGGGGGTTTGGGAAGAGAGGGCTGGGTGGGGGGCAGCCAAATAGCCCCAGGCAGAGGGCGGCAACCGGAATAAGGGGGTGGTGTTAACGAGTGTGGGGAATTGGGGCATATAGCAGCCCAATGCCCCAACAGGGAAGAGCCTATGCAATGTAATCTGGGGGATCACAGGGAGCAATGTGGCCTAATCGGCCCGGTAGGGGTCGCAATGACCTCGCATGGATATACAAGATCAGTAAAAGTGAATGGTATCGAGACCATAGCATTAGTAGATTCCGGGAGTGCTGTCACTGCTGGTGCTGGTCTCGGGGAAGTTGGTGGGGCAAGACCAACTAACCCGGGCCAAAACCACAGGGGTAACATGCGTTCATGGCACCGTAAAGACTGGGGTGTTTAAAGGGATCTAAGGTTGTCAGTTCCATGAAAGTCAATGGAATTTGAGCCTCTAGCTCACTTTCGCTTCTTTAACAATCCCAGTCTTGGTCGTTTTTATCAATTAGCCCAAATTATTTGTTAATATCAATGATTATAAGGATCTGTTTAAAAAAAAACATTTGGAAGCATAAGAAATGTTATGAAATGTAAATTCCCTTCAGGGAAAGCAGTTGGGGCCAAATTCTGCCATCTTTACTCACAGTGGATAACCCCATTCATTTAAATTGGACTACTTCAGAAATAAGGTTCTATTAAAGAGACCTGGCCCACAGCCTGTTGCAGTCCATGGGAGTCTTTCCCTGATTTAAATGGGCTTTAGATCAGGCTGATTGCGAGGAAGGGTATCAAAATCAGGTCTTTCTTAATTACCACTGTCACCATTTGAAAGAACAGGGTACGATAAGCCCCTACAATCTCTGAGTCCAATGCTTACTCATGCCCTGATACGACAGTTTTTACTGAGACAAAACTCCTACTGGCTTCAATGGAAATTTTGTCAGAGGAAAGACTGCAGGATTTGGTCCTGGCACATGTTTTTAGGTATAAATCACATCTATACTTACTAAACCTGAACCTGTTCACAGTGACATCAGTAATAGTTTTACCATTGACTTCAATGGGAACAGAACATTCAGGAGGGATGAAACAAGAATCATCTTTTTCAAGGTTCAAAAGAAATGTAGATTCCCCCCCCCCGCCATTATTTTTTATGCCTTTGTGCCTTGTGGTTCTCTTAGAAGGAAATACTGAATATCATAAAAGGAAGGCACTTGTAGGCTTGGCAGAATTATTTTTTAATAATTTTTATGAAAACTATCAATGTTTATTTTTAAGCTTTTTTATTATTGATTTATACATTCACAGTTGCAAGAAATTATAGGGGGGGTGTCAAATATAATTATTTAATGGCAATAGATGTTGGGATACAAAATGCTAAAGCTTTATGACTGTTTAAACATAAATTGTTAACAGCACATGTCAAAATATACAAAGTTAAAATTCTTAGATCAAACTCCAGTAAGTTCTCAAGAAGCTTTTTTCGTACTTTGCCTATCTGTAAATTGTAATTATTTTCTATGGAAATATTTTTTTCATTGGTTTGAGTATATAAAGTGAAATCAACATTTGCCAACATTTACTGATAAAAATCTAATCCTTCCAACCCTACTTATGGGATTTCCCGGTCAAGTTTTCAGATCCAAATGTATCAGACAGCTCCAATAAGCATCCAAGTGCTCTGGTACTTATCCAGACTTTTTGAGCTTCATCCATCCTTAATACTGAGACCAAAGTCATACCGCCAAGTCCTGAAGGACCTTGTTTGGTTTCTATTCAGCCCTTACTCAGTGAATTCCCTTTGATTTCTGAGTAATGACTTCAGATTTTGGCACATGATAATTTACAACCCTATGTGCCAAATTTATAATGGGATTATTTCTAGGACTAGTAGCTGCCCTCTAGACAAATGAAGAGGATATTATGAAGCGATCATAGGAATCAAAGTGCAATTGTATCTTTATGTAATATATGGATAATTTGTTTGGGACTGGGATATGTTAAGAAAAAGAGAGATATGGCTGTATTTGTTTTCCTTCCCTCCAATAAAGTTATTCAGAATTATTTGACTACTTAATTAAACAAACAAAAGAACAACTCAAAAAAACCCAACCAAGCAAGTATATATATAAAAATATAAATATATATAAATATAAAAATTTACTTTGTGTTTCTTTTAATATATTTAAAACCACAAAAGACTGGCACAGATCCCTCAGTTATGTGCTGCTTAGAAATGTACATATAGCACACACTAAATGGATTGCAAATATTTATAACAATAGTTATAACATTTATTCCTGAAGTTAAAATACGAACTATTAGTTTGATTGTACACATAAGTCATGTGTCATTTTTTTCTGTTCTATGATTAGATGAACATAGTTCTTAGAACCTGGTTTCCAGTACTAATGATTTGAATGTTAAATTTAATATGTTTTAATACAATTATTTTTCTGTGAATATTTCTCCAATATTCAGTTAAAATATTCCTACTAATGAAACTGTTTGCTAGAATATGTGGAAAAAGCAGACGAAAGCACCATGAACACAAGCAATACAAATTTCAATTTTTTTTAATCTGAGCACATATGCACAGAAGAGTTGTTGAAGTATGTACCCAGATTTAATTATTATTATTAACAGCAGTTATTTAATATAATACATATCTGCAGAAGGAGATATTCCAAGATCTTTTCATACAAGGCCAAAATGATGAACGTGATACAACTAGAAAATTAAGCTTCTGTCTTTACTCTATATCTTCAAATTATAGTATTTACTCCATATTCTGGCTATATAATTGATATGAATTTAGCATATAAAAGGCTTTCAGTCACAGCTTTATGATGAAGAGAATAACTAGTTAGCAAGCAAACACAATGAGGAAGCGTGTTTTTTTTTCCACTTTCAATCATCTACGACATTAGTCACCCATAAAATGTTTAAAAGAGTAAAGAGAAAAATAAAATAAAATAAAATACATTAAGATCTGAAGTAGCCTCTACAGCTTGTTTGCTTGAGTCAAATTGTACTGGCTTTCTTCTCTGAGCAAATCCACTCTCATAGATGCACAGAACATACCAAATCACTTCTCAGTTTTGTCTCCTCTCTTTGGAATTCCGGGGTTCCTGCTACGAGTGAGAAGAATCTTAAAACCTAATGCTGTGAGTTACTGAACCAAAGGGGGATGAGGGTCTTTAGGACATACTCTTCAGGAGGGTCTTCAGGAGATCTCACAAGAGGTGCTCATCACCTCTCAGGATTAGATTCCCAAAAAAGAAAAATGAGGAGCAATGAAAATGGAATAGAATTTGGATTTAGATAGCACCTTTCATTCTCAAAATAGCCCAAAATACTTTAAGTAATATAAGTTAGATACCGGCAGTGAATGGACTGTTTAGGGACACATAGAAAGCATTGTCTGCTTCCCATGGCTCACACACAGGCCTGGGCATTTTACTGAGAGGTATGTTGCCTATATTCAATATATACAGTAATCACTATGAAGTTTTACTAATTAGAAAAGTGCATCACATGATCAGTATACACTAACGTGGACTGTTTGTTTATTATATTTAACGTAGAGAAGTA
This sequence comes from Natator depressus, assembly GCF_965152275.1. Classification (NCBI taxonomy): domain Eukaryota; kingdom Metazoa; phylum Chordata; order Testudines; family Cheloniidae; genus Natator; species Natator depressus. The sequence continues at coordinate 240,074,530 of NC_134235.1, read as the reverse complement.
TTAACTTCTTAGTTCACTTTTGATAAACAAACGGAATGTTCATCTGTAACATTGCTCGTAAAACAACAGTTCCCCATTGGTAAAACAACACATTACTGAAAAGTATTGCAGAAGAGAACAGACTCCTTTTTACACTGTTCTGGTCATGTAGAAAGTGTCTCAAAATGAGGCTGAATAATGGTGTATTGAGACAAATTATTTCTGTTAAATGTATAAAGAAAACAGTCCTGTAGTGACAGACAATATAATTCATCTAAGCCTTCCAAAAGCAATGTGATGACACTCAATGTCAAGTGCACATGAAGACCTTTTACTGAAAAGAGACAAACTACTTCTTTCATCTGAAGCAGCCTGCCATGATTTGATGAAGCAAGAAAAGTTGGACTGGCTGTCTGCTAGGAATCCTGCTATTCATACAGTTGATCAATCAGTTCATGTAAATATGAAAACCTGTGCATTTTCCACATTTATTCCCCTAACAAGAGGCTAGCGGCGATAAGATTTGACCACCAGTTCCTATCAGCCTGTCCGTAAATAAGAGAAGACATCATCTTAGATTATGCTACTTATGGCCAGCAGCAATCAAAATGTCACTGACCCAACTGGTTTACATGATGCTGTGGAAAGGCATGACAATCTAGATAAACCCTGCATCTTTTGGAATGGCAGAATGAATTTCTGCTGAATGCGGAAAGAGATAAAATAAGACTCCAAAGAGAACACACCATGCCAATGATACCAGTATGTTAAAAATGCATGAGGTGATTTGACACAAAATGTCGACTAACAGAAAATACTTTCCTAAAGTAAAACAACTGTGAAAACATTACATTCTAAGTATGCCAGATGAAGATGGTGGGGTGGGGTTGGGAATTTAAGCTAGCACAGAAGATTTAGAGTATATTATATTGTAAATTCTTCTGAAAACAAAGGATTTAATATTGATGCACAATCAATATATAAAAATCCTAAAGTAACAAGTTAAGTGGTTTAAGATGTGTTCACGATAATTGAAAACAAAGTCTTCCTAAAGTCCTTTTACAGCTGACTCTAGCTACAGTTTATGGTACAAATGCTTTTCAATTTACAGTTCTATTTACAATCACAGATACCTTGATTCTGCATTTAGAGTGCTCTTCTTCAAAGATTTCAATATTTCTAACATTAATGATAAATTCATGCCTCTTTGTTTCCTTGCAGCATCTGTTTTAAAGCAGCAATACACAGTGTGGACATGTACCACAGCCAAAGAACATATGCTGCTAATAAACAAAAAGTGCATGAATTTGCATTTAAACTGGCACTCTAGACCTTCTCAAGATAAAGATGATACATTTGAAACCAGGTTGCTCCATTACTCCCGCAGTAAATAAATGTGCAGAAGCTGATCTAAGTGTAAGACACTTCATTCTTATACTACCAAGCTGTGTCTTTGAACATCTTTCTCACACTAATAAACAATATGTTATCAGATTTTAATACTGAAGCCATTAAAGATTTTCCCCCCTAGTGTTTTGGCTAATGCATGATGTAGGCTGGACTGTAAGCTTACGCATATGGGACCTATGATGATTCATATCTAGTCCTGGACACTTGTAATTTGTGATTAAAAAATATCTGCCTAACCCTGAGGCTTTAATGTAGGCCCCAGTGGTCTACACCATTCAGCTGGGGCGACCATTTGCGGCAGAAGGCGAGAAACCAAAACTCCAAGGTAGGTCAGAAACTTCTTTGGCAGCAGTTGGAGCAGGAGCAGCAAAGAGGAGAACCAGGAGGGTAACTGCTGACCCTTCTCAGCTCAGACTTAGGCCTCAGTGGTACATCCCCCCTCTACAGGGCAACCCCATGAGGATGGGCCCCCAGAGGGCAGTAGGGAAGAAGGATGCAGCTGGATTTCATGGAAGGTCTCACACCTTCACAAATCTCAGAGCCTTCTCAGTGGTGTCAGAGTGTTCTGCTCATTTTTGCTAACAGGGAGATATTCAGAGAGCCCTTAAGCCAAGATTGGGGTTTGACATCTTACTGAATGTCTCTGTGTGTGTGTGTGGTAGAGGTGGGTTGATGGAGCTTTGGCATGAGAAAGTTTTTTGGTTTTGATTTTTAATTTTAATCTTAAAAAAACCAATCAATAAGTAGTTGTGTATTAGTGGGCAAAATAAGTTATGGAATAAAAATAGAAACTGGGGTAGAGGTAAGATAAAATAAAAAAATATAGGAGTGGTGGGAGGGAACTCGCCATAGTTTAGTAGAAGGGCAATTAGAAACAGATAATTATTGGGTTTATTTTTAAATAAACCACTTTGATTGCATGTGTCATCCTTTTTTGCCCTCCACCTCACTATGTCTTATCCTGTTAGATTGTAAGCTTTTGAGGGCAAGACCCATATCTCCTTATATAGCACCTAGCATTATGGGGTCTCCATGTTCATTGGGACCTTTGTCTGCTACCATAGTACAAATAATAATTAATATTATCCTAATCCAAGAGTTGTTCGGTGGCCCATGTGAAAGAGATTGATGGTCTCATGCCAATCTAATTTCGAGGGGGCAGTTATCCACATCACAAACACCATGAGGTATAGTTTTTGGAGATATCAGCAGAAATCAAGGCATAGAGACTGAACTTGCTTCCCTCTCCCTGATGTCATCCTTCTAGGTTTGAGCTGAACCATATTTGTGGTGCAATGTTGAGAATTATTCATTGCCACTGCCCATGCTTTATGTATACTTGGGTGGAAGATTTTAAACCCCAGGGATTTGAGTTAGGCATGTTTGATCAATACTAAAGTCACTAAAAAGCAAAACAAAAATTACACATACAAATGGATAGATATCATGAACAAGATTTTCAAATAAATTAGGTGCAGATGCAAAATGCACGTGCACCTCTGCGCCTAATTTTTTGGAGATGATTATTCATGCAAATAAAGGGAATACATGTGCAAACAGCCAATCCTCATCATTGGCATGTTGGCTATTACCTACTTTTCACATGCAATTTCAATATCTGCAGTTGAAAATTATGGGCACAATTGCACATCTAGCCTGTTTGAAAAATCTGGCCCAGATATAGCTTTGCTTCTAGACAATTTTCATAGACAAATTCAAGGAAGAATTGAATTATAGTAAGCTCATTAGTACGGCTCCATGTCTGTCACAGAGGTCATGGAAGTCAGAGATGCCGTGACTTTCCATGACCTCCATGACTACTGCAGCAGCTGGTGCGACGGGCTCCAGGGCTGCCCGAGCAGGTCAGGCAGCCCCTGGGCCAGTTGCACCGGCTGCTGCTGGGGCAGTTTGGGTGGGGGAGGGGGCTCAGGGCTGGTGATTGGGGTGTGGGGTGACGCTTACCGGGGGGGATACCCAGAAGCAGCCAATATGTCCCTGCAGCTCCTAGGTGGAGCCAGGGGGCTCTGCGTACTGCCCCTGCCTGGAGGCACTGTCCCCACAGATCCCACTGACTGCAGTTCCCGGCCAATGGGAGCTGCGGAGCTGGAGCTCGTGGTGATGGCAGCGCACTAAGCCCCCCTGGCCTTCCCTCCCCCTAGGAGCTGCAGGGACATTCTGGCCACTTCCAGGGAGCTGCACAGAGGCCAGCAGGGAGCCTGCCAGCCCCACTAATCCTCCCCACTCCCAGCACCAGGAGGGGTCCTTGGCCTCATGCCGCCACACACACCCCCACAGCACCAGCAGGTGTTCCGGGCTGTGTGCCGCTGCCCGCCTCCCCCCCCAGCACCAGCAGGGGTCCTGGGACACCCCCCCAGAGCATGTGCCTTCTCCCCCCAACCCAACCAAGTTTTAATTAGGGTTATATAGTACAAGTCATAGACAGGTCATACATTTTTGTTTACTGCCCGTGACCTATCCATGACTTTTACTAAAAATACCCGTGACTAAAATGTAACCTTACTCATTAGGGATAGTATAATTAATTGCTTGTCCTTTGTTCTGTAAAGTACTGTATATTTACTCACTATAAGTAGTTTTTAACAATATTCTCTAATCTGTTATATTAATGCAAAAGCATAAACGGATTATCAGAGGTAATAAAGGGTTTTTTATAGATTTGTGAAGAATATAAAGATGGATTCCTTTATAAATTAGAATGGAAAATTAGAAGGAATCGATAGCTGAGGTATGACAATTAATTCCCCCCCACACACACACCTCTTACTAATGTTTGGGCTAAGCATAGAGTCAGTATAGGAATAGTATTAGTCCTGTACTCAAAAATAATCTCTCTAGGGATATGGATGATAAATTACAAAGTAGGCAGATAATGCTAGAAATGTTTATTAAAAGATCAGATATACCAGTCACTTACATGATGCCAAACTGGATGGATCACATATATCTAGAATGTCCGAAAAACAGCCAACAAATTGAACAGATATATATTGAGTTGTCCAGAGAGTCATTTATGTAATCTAGATAGGGGGATAAATTACTTGGATTGGCAGGGGGTGGGGAGTTTTGTGGGTTTTTTGGTTTTATTTTTAGAGATCTTGCCCAAATAATTAAAATATGTTAGATGACAAAAAACTGTCATCACAAATGTAAATTCTATAAAATTTTCAAGACATTAGTAGCAGCGTATAGTACTGTATTTACCCCGTGGTCATTGACTAGGCAGAAGATATCCTTTTAGGACAGAAATTGATTGAAGAACAGGAAAAAAGGAAGTCACAAATGACATTCTCATGAGAATGAATTGATGCAGCGTGTTCAGGTCAGAAAAAATGTGTATCACTGTACGTTTTCAGCATGAAGCTGACATTTCTTCCACGCGCCTGCAAAATGTAAAGTGACATTCTTTTATTTTCCACAGGGACAGCTGCTATAATTCCCAGCTGAAAATTGGCCTCAGCTGAAGCGGGAATACATGTAGATAATAGTCATGAACCAGCGAGCACTGCTTGTTGACCCATTATCAAATTGCTTGTGAGCTGTAGTTTCAGTTGTAATTCCAGATGACACACATGCTCTTTCCTTTTTTGTCTATTTCTACAACTTACATTTGCAGTAACACTACAATTTAGTGCATACTATGACCTGTCTTAGCAGTGTATCCTTTGCTCAAATGAGGTTGATGGTCATGCACTTTTTTTTTAATAAAGTGCTCCAATCAAGGACTTACTGCTTTCTTGTGAGTAACACAGAAATGTCAAAGTATAACTTCTAATTCAAAATAATTGTAAATGGATAAGCAGACTAGTGAGTGGAGGGATCTCTGACCTGCCTACATAGAAGTCTGTGATTATCTTGGAAACATCATTATAATTTCTGAGTAATCCAAACTGATGAGATACGTTGGGAAAAATTATTTCTGGTATAACTCTACTGAAGTCATTGGAACTTACAGCAAGGAGAAAATTGGACATTTAGGTGACAACATCATTCCCTCACTCCTTATTTCACTGCACCAAGTGCAAACTTCTTGTTCTCACCTTCATTTCTTGTCACAACTCTGCTCCTCAAGACTTGCCTGCTCTCATCACTTATCATAGTTTCCCTGCCTCCTCTACTGCAAGCTTGCCATACTTGTTTTGCTGACATCTCACAAAAGTCTTCTAGTTTCTTTTTCCATCCTCTCCTTACACCTAGAACATCCTCACTGTTCTGATCTACAAGGTCACTACCCTTTTCTCAAGGTCTTCTTCTGACCAGATGTCTATAGGCAACTAGCCATCTGTTAACAACTTAAAGAAATGAGGAAAGTTGTGACTTAATTTATATATTTATAATTAGCTGGAAAAAAAACCATTGCTATGAACACAGTATATGTTTGTTTGTATTCCTCTCCCTCCAGACTTCCTATGTCATTTTTATTTGATTGTAAATTCTTTGGGGAACGGACCTGATCTTCATATTTGTTTGTACAGCACTTAACAAAACAGTGCCTGATCCTGATCCTGTGGTCGCTACTGAAATATAAACTACAGAATAGGTAGAAGTTGTTTCACATAAAACATTTTTATGGAAAATGAGGTTTTTGTGAAAAACCTTTTTTTTTTTTCAGAAAAAAATTAGCTTAGCTAAACATCTCTTTAAAAAAATTCAAAATGAAAAAGTTTAAATGAATTAATTCAGAGAATTTTCATAGAAAAACAAAATAAATTTCTTCATATTTTTTGACAATTTTGGCAGTAATAAATAAATAATAAAAAATAAATAATAAATAAAATAAATAAAAAATTAAATTTAATAAAAATAAATAAAAATAGTAGTAAAGTGGTGACAATCAGCAGCTCTGAGTGATATTAAATGAGGAAAATACGTGACTCCCTCTGTTTTGAAGATGATATAATTCCAGCTACACTCTTTCAGCCAATTCTTTATGAGATTCCTCTCCCCTCCCCTCAGTACACACAGTGGGACACGTGCTATAATTCCATTTTTGTCTGTGTGTGAGATTTGTATCTGCATGCATGGTATCTCCCTTTCTAAAAGAGTACTCCAAAACCCAAATATATCAGGGGAAAGTTTCATTGAAACTTGGTTTGGCTATAAAAACCACAATAGCATGGATTACAAATCCATTTATTTTTATGGTGATAACAAGCACTGTATCCAATGTAGACTCATTTAATATTTCAGAGACATCAAAATAGTTTTGTGGCGAGAATGAATTAAAAATATTATCTATAGTCTATTGGCCACACCTACTAATTTAGGGTCATATACCTCAGTTGATTCACAATGGAGTTCCAACACTAACAAGGTAAAACTTGTGCAGTGATGGAAGATAGAATATAACGTTATTGATGGCAGATGATACTTGTCAGAGATGGTCTAGATAATATTTAGTCCTGTCATGAGTGCAGGACTGGACTAGATGACCTCTCAAGATCCTTTCCAATCCTATGATTCTATGATTGATTATGTATAATTAAATTGTGATAGCCTTACTTCTTAAGTGGGGCTTACTCAAATAGCCCTATTGATTTCAGTGAAGGTACTATTCAACATGAGTCAAAGTATCAAAATCTGGCCAGAGGAGATAGACTATCCCTGACACAATTTAGCCCTGATTTTCAAATGTGTTTCAGCTGGAGATGAGGGTGCTTAGGACTTCTGAAAATTAGGCCTAGCAAGAAAAAAAAAACATATGGTGCAATTTGGACCACCACTACATCTATTCTTTTTTATTTGGCCATCTGTTCATACAGCTATCTAATTTGAGCTCAGAATTACAGAAATTGTGCAAATCAAGTGGATAAATGCACACCTAAATTATTTGAAAATCTGATGTTAAAGTTACACAATTAGCCTTCAAAGTTAACAACCCTCTGTGATGAATCAGTTCAGTTTATATTTGTCAAAGCCAACATTTCAGGCATTCTGCAAACTCATTTTGAGAAGATTGAGATGGGGGAGTGGGGCCCAGGAGAAGGTCCCTGCAGTCCCTGAAGTTATTGACCAAAATTGAAAGAACACTGAAGAAAGGTGAGGACTCTGAGGGAGTGAATTATATAGATCTAGGCAAAATAAGAAACTCCTATATGCATCTGCTGTGCTTTTTCTATGAGTAAAGTGTAATTGATTTATAAATGCCTCTGCAAAGTAGTATCTCACTTGCTTCAACTGTGGTGTGTCCCCGGAGAGTTAAACTGCACTCTAGAGTGGAACTCTGGGGAGGATGTACTTTAGTGCCTGGAGTGTCTTGAGAGCTCAGCATGAATATTGGGCAGCAGAAGCATGGGTTCCATTCTCTAGAAGGGCACCAAATGGATAGTGTACCCAGAAAGTGTGCCCAAGGTGGCAGAGACTGTGGTTAGAGGCTGCCCAGACCCAGAGAAGCTTAGAAGCATACAGATTCAGTGAGTGGGTCCAAACATAGCTGACTGGTGAGAATCTGCTAGGAGAACTAACACTGGATCATGACAACATATTTGACACCAATGCCATACATCTGTTGCGGTCAGGAGTGCATATATGCAGAAATATAAATCTGAAAATCACAAGCTATTTCACTCTAAAATTCTTCATGTTTTAGAACTTAAAAATACTAACAATTTAATTTAACTTGGTATAAAAGGCAACACATAAGCAAGACCTATGTGTATATAACTATAGTATGTTTCTAGAAGTAGTTTGGTTAGTCTGTCAATCAAAACTATATATGCACAATGATACGGTCTAAATTAGCTGTTATCACTCAAAAAAGAGATCTTGGAGTGACTGAGGATAGTTGCCTGGCTATAATGAAAGGACAGGAGACATTTGACAAGGGTTTAATCAGGCCGCAACTTTATTATTAGATGTCTGGGACTACTTGGCAGATACCAGTGTGCAGTGCAGGTAACCCCATGTTTATTCCATAATTACCCTGGGGGCTTTTACCAGCTCCCTCTCTTTTCCCATTCAGGTCCCTCCAGCAAATCCATGGCCGGGCCCTTACGATACCCAGGGGATTCCACCAGCTCCTCCTCTTTTTCCATCCAGCTCCCTCCAGCAAATCCATTGCTGGGACCTTACCATTCACCCTCTTCTCGTAGGAGGGTTAAGGTGGGCTATAATAATGGGGGTAGGCTCCCTGCTGCACCAAATCATAGGAGTCCCCAACCAGCCCCCATTCGCTCCTTTTCTGAACACCTCTTTTTAAGACCTTTTCCAAGCCATTTATCTGGTCACTCTATACCTTTCCTCTGGAGGCCCTGCACTGGACATCCACCACAAGGAGGCACCAACCATTAGCTTGGCTACCTCCTCGTCAAATGCCCTCTTTTATATCAGTCAAAAATATGATAGCACCTAAGTCTGACAGGTGAACCCCATCCTCCCAAAACAACTCTGGTGCCCCATATTCTATGTCAGAATGTGAAATTACTGCCCCTCCTAGGGTCCCAAGGAATTTGGCCACCTCCCTGTTCAAATATCTCCTTGCCTTGTCCACCCGGGGGGGGGCGCGGGGGGGGAAGACTCATGGCTCCCCGCTAGACCCTGCGCTGAAGCATGTCTGACCATACAATGTTAACTCCTGGAAAAATTTCAAGGATCAGCCTCAAGTCCTTCCTTGCTCCAAGCATTAGTTCCACCCCTTTAAGCATTCCCAAATTGTTTTCCCCTAGGTGTACCACAATTATATCTGGTGGCCGCTGATGGGCCCACACACCATACAGCAGCGGTATCATTTGATCCCATAACATGTGCCTCTTTGCATGCCAAGGGAATACTGCTTCACCACTGAAGCCCAGCTGCGAACGCTCGGGCAATCTGGACATGTGCCAAAACACAATACTGTGCCCACAGATCCACACCACCGATTGCATGGCTGGTTGTCCAACATTTGTAATGAGATTACAACAGATTAATGTTACACATGTTTGGTATGCTTCCAAATGACAACAACTGATTGCCTGAATAGCCTCTGCTCCCATACCTACCTGTGCTGCTGACGTTGCCACCCCAATTCTGAATGAGTGGGAACCAAATTCATGGGCTGGCAGCCCCAAACTCGTCAGCCCCTGACTCAACATGGTATTAAATTGATATGCTCTGAGGGGACTTCCATCATCATGCATAAAAAGAGGGCCTTCCCCATTTCAACTTATCACCATGTAGGGCTTCAAAGCCTGAACAGGGCAGATCCCAGGCTCACCACTCTCCTGGGGAATAACAAATTCACCCTGGCCAACTTGATCAATCTTTTACCTTCACAGGTGTAATATCACTGAATGCTCATGCCATTGTATATCACGCAGTTCCAAAGCCCATCCCATAGAGTCCCTAATGGACCCAGGTACTAGCTCGCTGATCCTGAAAACACCAAAAAATTCTATCAAGAATGCTGCCCTGAACAAGGCCACCTCCTGTCCACTATGACATACAGTGCCAAGGATCTGCATGAGATCCCTGAGTATGTAAACTATCATGGGACAATGGGAATCCTCCCTGGGACCACCTATATGCGACCACCCCTCCAGAAACCTTTGAACTAAAAAACCACTGCAAGGATCTGGATAGCCATTTAGCCTACAGATGAATGTAATGGCAGAAAGGCAATTTGAGATTGTGGAGGATGCCAGTTGATGGGTTGCCAATGACAGCATGTACCACAGCACCTGTTCCTCTGTAATGGGCCATATTGTTGACCTGCCTTCCTGATCCTGAAATTGTATGAAATCATTAAAACTTCTCTCATAGCTCTGCCACGTGCATGGAGCAACTAATCTCCGGACCACTGACAACCATCTTAAGCCAAGGGTCCATCGTGCTAGTGGCCTCTGCCTGGGTTTCTGCCTGGCTCCTGGTGCCAGCTCCAGAAGTCTGTGGATCTGAAAATGAGATAAGGCATCTGCTATGCCATTATCAACCCCAGAGAGGTTATGAAGTAATGTATATTACCTAGAGCCTTCTCAGGGGCCCAAGCCTCAGGGAAAAAACCCACAAGTTCTCGACAGGCTGCTCAATGTACAGTGGCAGTCAAAAAAGCTAACAGAGTATTAGGGACCATAAGGATAAGGGATAGATAAGACAGAAAATATCATAATGTCACTATGTAAATTCATGGTACATCAACACTTTGAATACTGCATGCAGTTCTGATCGCCTCATCTCAAAAAATATATATTAGAATTTGAAAAAGTACAGAGAAGGGCAACAAAAATGATTATGGATATGGAACAGCTTCCATATGAGGAGAGATTAAAAAGACTGGGACTGTTTGGCTTATAAAAGACATGACTCAGGGGGATAAAATAGATGGCTAGAAAAATCATAGAATCATAGAATATCAGGGTTGGAAGGGACCTCAGGAGGTCATCTAGTCCAACACCCTGCTCAAAGCAGGACCAATCCCCAACTAAATCATCCCAGCCACGGCTTTGTCAAGCCTGACCTTAAAAGCTTCTAAGGAAGGAGATTCCACCACCTCCCTAGGTAACGCATTCCAGTGTTTCACCACCCTCCCAGTGAAAAAGTTTTTCCTAATATCCAACGTAAATCTCCCCCACTGCAACTCGAGACCATTACTCCTTGTTCTGTCATCAGCTGCCACTGAGAATAGTCTAGATCCATCCTCTTTGGAACTCCCTTTCAGGTAGTTGAAAGCAGCTATCAAATCCCTCCCCCCATTCTTCTCTTCTGCAGACTAAACAATCCCAGTTCCCTCAGCCTCTCCTCATAAGTCATGTGTTCCAGTCCCCTAATCATTTTTGTTCCCCTCCGCTGGACTCTTTCCAATTTATCCACATCCTTCTTGTAATGTGGGGCCCAAAACTGGACACAGTACTCCAGATGAGGCCTCACCAATGTCGAATAGAGGGGAAGGATCACGTCTCTCGATCTGCTGGCAATGCCCCTACTTATGCACACCAAAATGCCATTGGCCTTCTTGGCAACAAGGGCACACTGTTGACTCATATCCAGCTTCTCATCCACTGTAACCCCTAGGTCCTTTTCTGCCGAACTGCTGCCAAGCCATTCAGACCCTAGTCTGTAGCGGTGCATGGGATTCTTCTGTCCTAAGTGCAGGACTCTGCACTTGTCCTTGTTGAACCTCATCAGATTTCTTTTGGCCCAATCCTCTAATTTGTCTAGGGCCCTCTGTATCCTATCCCTACCCTCCAGCGTATCTACCTCTCCTCCCAGTTTAGTGTCATCTGCAAACTTGCTGAGGGTGCAATCCACACCATCCTCCAGATCATTAATGAAGATATTGAACAAAACCGGCCCGAGGACCGACCCTTGGGGCACCCTACTTGATACCGGCTGCCAACTAGACATGGAGCCATTGATCCTTACCCGTTGAGCCCGACAAACTAGCCAGCTTTCTATCCACTTTATAGTCCATTCATCCAGCCCACACTTCTTTAACTTGCTGGCAAGAATACTGCGGGAGACCGTGTCAAAAGCTTTGCTAAAGTCAAGGAACAACATGTCCACCACTTTCCCCTCATCCACACAGCCAGTTATCTCGTCATAGAAGGCAATTAGATTAGTCAGGCATGACTTGCCCTTGGTGAATCTACGCTGACTGTTCCTGATCACTTTCCTCTCCTCTAAGTGCTTCAGAATTGATTCCTTGAGGACATGCTCTATGATTTTTCCAGGGACTGAGGTGAGGCTGACTGGCCTGTAGTTCCCAGGATCCTCTTTCTTCCCTTTTTTAAAGATGGGCACTACATTAGCCTTTTTCCAGTAGTCCGGGACTTCCCCCGATCACCATGAGTTTTCAAAGATAATGGCCAATGGCTCTGCAATCACATCCGCCAATTCCTTTAGCATTCTCGGATGCAGCGCATCCGGCCCCATGGACTTGTGCTCATCCAGCTTTTCTAAATAGTCCTGAACCACTTCTTTCTCCACAGAGAGCTGGTCACCTCCTCCCCATGCTGTGCTGCCCAGTGCAGTAGTCTGGGAGCTGACCTTGTTCGTGAAGACAGAGGCAAAAAAAGCATTGGGTACATTAGCTTTTTCCACATCCTCTGTCACTAGGTTGCCTCCCTCATTCAATAAGGGGCCCACACTTTCCTTGACTTTCTTCTTGTTGCTAACATACCTGAAGAAACCCTTCTTGTTACTTTTAATATCTCTTGCTAGCTGCAACTCCAGGTGTGATTTGGCCTTCCTGATTTCACTCCTGCATCCCTAAGCAATATTTTTATACTCTGCCCTGGTCATTTGTCCAATCTTCCACTTGTAAGCTTCTTTTTTGTGTTCAAGATATGAATGTATGTGGAGAAATTGAATAAGGTAGTGTTATTTACCTATTCCCATAACACAAGCACCAGGGGGTCACCCAATGAAATTAATAGGCAGCAGGTTTAAAACAAACATAAGGAAGTACTTCTTCATACAACACGGTCAACCTGTGGAACTCATTGCCAGGGGATGTTGTGAAGGGTAAACGTATAACTGGGTTCAAAGAAGAATTAGATAAGTTCATGGAGGATAGGTACATCAATGACTATTAGTCAAGATGGTCAGGAATGCAATTCCATTCTCTGTATCCCTAAACTTCTGACTGCCAGAAGCTGGGACTAAACAACAGGGGATGGATGACTTGTTAAATTGCCTTGTTCATTCCCTTTAAAGCATCTAGCTCCAGCCACTATCTGAAGACAGGATACCAGACTAGGTGGACCATTGGTCTGACCCAATATGGCCATTCTTATGTTTTTATGTTCTTAAAAGTCAGACAAGTATGCTACTGAAGTTCTAGTTTTACAGTTAAATGTAAATGGTACTATTATAAGAACACCAGATTTTATATGTTTACTCTATATTTTTAAAAACATAAATAATGTGGGTTTAAGGAAGTATGTTTAAGGATGAAATGTTCTAGGGAAAATGATTCAAAAGGCCGGACAGGTAGACAGATGCCTTAGAATAGGGTAATATACACAAGATTTTGCTGAGAAGAAAAGCTCGTGATTTTACAGAGATCAATTTTCAAATTTAGTAAACATCCACAGAGAGAAATATGTCTGTCCTTAAATACTGTTCCTAGGATTTTTGTTGCAATGCAAGTAAATACACAGTGGAAACTGCACATTCAATGTCTGAGGAATTCATGGTGCGATAAAGAAAATAAGAACCTCCAAGGGAATAATTGCTTCACTGTGGGGAACTCATGAAACTTAACTTGAACTTTAAATCGATCTGCTTTCTTATTTGTTACTGCTGGTGCACAGTAGCATGAATAGGAAATTGGGCAGCTATAAAATGGGTGGTTTTAATGTTATACAGTATTTTAATGGTATTAGTCTTATAATGTATGTTGGAGGCTTTTTGCCCCATCTAGATTCTCTATAAGTTATAGAGAATCTAGATGGGGCAAAAAGCCTCCAACATTCATTATATCCAACATATATTAAAGGCAGAATCATATAACTGGATACTTCTAATTATGAATTGAACTGATTGCTCTGAGCCCAGGGAACGGAGAGCTGAATAGCTAGTCTCTATCTCTCCTTTAAAAATAAATAAATGATGTGTTCATTTTCATTCTTTCTATCGGCTGCAGAACTGTGATCATTACCATATTTCAATAGGTACCCTGTGTACTCATTCATGCTATGTCCGGGCAGAGGGCTTACAGGATTACAGGCTTGATTTCCCCTGAAAGCCTCCTTTCCGGTAAATATTGTGGCAATTTGAAAGGATTACTTTCTTGTGTCCCTCTCAGTTTTTTCAACTATTTTTGATTTGATGGCACCAGCTGTTAGTCACTTAAGGGCGACAACACAACTCTCATCATCTCCTCATACAGTAGACACACATTATGCTTCCCAATCACAGACAGCGTTCCCAGGGGTGAAAAGGAGGAAGAGAAGAAGCAAACTGAATGGTTTTCTCTGCAGATTGGTCTCTAGGTCTAACTTATTTTCCCTCAAGAAAATAGTCCGTAATCTATGTTGCAATTTGCAAATACTAGTTGAGATTTTTTAAGCCATCTGTTTTAAATAGCTTGGTTAAATTCAGTCAACAGCACTCAGTTTATTTCCATATTTTGTCAGTATATTGCTATGTGTTGTGGGGCGGGAAGGGGCGGGAGCCATGTTAACTTCCAATCTATGCTCTCATCTATATGTGCTGGTTGATTTGTCCCGAGAAGTCCTTTAAAAGTTGTTTCATGTCCTCATCTGTTTTTGGTTTTCCATCACCACTTTTTAAATTTGTTCTAAGTTCTTGAATAGAGGAGCTGAAATTGACTCTCTCACTTTTATCCCTTATACCTAAGTGTATGGGTCAGGCAAGAAACAATTATGTAGCAGCTGAGCTAATGCTATCTGAATATGGAAAATTCTCCAAAATCATACATCTGATGTATATTTGTACCTAGAAAGGATGGCCCTTGACTGAGTTCAATATTTTACTCGTAAAGATGTCCATATGTAAATTACCCTTGACTGGTAGAAATAGAGAATTAATCAACTGGTTCATAGGATGTGTCTTCACAAGATAAAAGAGTGAAAGTATTGGTTCACCTTTTGTATATTAAGAAGAGAGGATAGGTAACTTGTCCAACATCACACACTCACTCTGTGAGAGAGGTGGAATCTGATCAACACATTCTGAATCCCAGTCTGGTGATTTAATCACAGAACATCTCGCCTGCGCTTAAATCACTGAATTTCAATTTGAGGCACTACCAAATCCTTTATAACACTACTTATGAAGAGATTCTATTCAAAATTTGAGCAATTTCATTACTGAAAGCCCAGTTCCCGGAAAATTGCTATTCTAAGTTCTTTAGAAGATGCTAGTTTTTAATGTTAAAGATATGGGAGTCAGTGATGACACATATTCATGAGGTTATTTGCTTAGATGTCTCTCTAGGTACTTATACAACACTCATCACAAATATCTTCCCAAAATCCCTGGTGAAGTAGGGAAGTATTATCATCATCCCCCACCTTACAGATAGGAAACTTTTACACATTGGCCCTAGTTCAATGGGACCTTCCATTTACTTCAGTGGGCACTTAGGACCGCAGGCTGCAAGACTTAAGTCTCTCTCAACACATTTGCAGCAGAGCCAGGAATTGAACCCAGATGAACCAAGTCCCAGTCCAGTGCCTTAGCCACAATAACATTCTTTTTGTCTCTCTTGTTAGTACTTATTTGCCAGAATGTTAGATTAGTTATAGTTAGCACTCAAATCAAATACACAAAAGAGAGAGATTAAATGTTATGTGATTGTTTGGGTTAGGTTTGAATACACCAGAAAAATGAGCTTTTATCTTCACAATATCAGAAAATAAAAACCATGCCATTTTGTACTGAATACAGATTTAAACACAAATATGAACCCAAACATAAATATGAACCTAGGAGGAAGTAAGAATAACTGTGACCTAGACACACCAGAACATCAGGACTGCTGGACAACTTGATCTTCCTCCCCAGGCCTCCTGAATGGACTTTTCCACCCAAGTCCAATAATGGACTACTTGATCCTCATCTCCCAGCCCTTGTTAATACATTTGTTTTTTTCCAGATTCTTATTTGCTTGTGCATGGTGCTGAGAACCCTTCACTCTCTTTGATGGCATGGGGACTGAAGGGAACTGACCATTTTGTAGAAGGTGATTATCAACACCTCACAGATTGGATCCTGAAATTACTACTGTGAATGAGTCGCCTTGGGATATCAAGCATGAATACCAATGAATCTGCCTTAATAGGCTCTATATGTCAGAACCCTGCAAAACAAAAAGTTAGCCATGGACTTATCCCAACATTTTAAAAGAAATTATGCTATGGGCTTGGAGTTTTATGTTATTTATTTATTTATTATGAGTTCAGAATTCACACATAAAATGAAGGCAGTAAGGACTAATCCAAACTGCTCGCCATTCCTGTAACTGAAAAGAAAATTAAAATAGTTTGAAGACACACACCCACACCCATATATGTATATATATGTATATTCCTGAGCCCCTTCCATAGCGCCTATAACACGCTGACACAAGAGCCAACCAGACAACAACCTCCTCTCACACTCTTCTTCCTTCTGTACAAAGGAAGACTTACATACATATAAGCCTTGTTTGGTAGTTCTTGGCTTCCATCAAAACATAAAAACAAAAGGAGTACTTGTGGCACCTTGTAGACTAACACATTTATCTGAGCATAAAAGCTTTCGTGAGCTACAGCTCACTTCATCATATTTTCCACTGAATGCATCCGATGAAGTGAGCTGTAGCTCACGAAAGCTTATGCTCAAATAAATTGGTTAGTCTCTAAGGTGCCACAAGTACTCCTTTTCTTTTTGCGAACACAGACTAACACGGCTGCTATTCTGAAATCTATCAAAACACAAGACAGTCCATTTAATGCAGCAAATATAATCCATGGTATAAGCCCCAAGTCTTGTGTTGAGAAGTTTCCCACTGAAATTTGTTGGTGCCTTTGTACAGAAGGAAAGAAGAGTGTGAGAAAAGGTTGTCCGGTTGGCTGTTGTGTCGGCATGGCATAGGCACCGTGGAAGGGAAGTCCAAAGTGCAGAAGAATTAAAATTAGCTAATTAAGCTAAAAGGCTGCATTCAATTCCTGAAAGTATTCTCATACTTCTGGGTTTCAGTGAAAAATAGTACCAGAAGCATCAGAATACCAGGAGGGAGAAAGGCTTTTCTTACCAGCCAAGACTAGAACTGTAAGTGCTATAAAACTCAGGGGTCTAGTTCCTAGTCTCTAGAAATTCCTACTCTTCTGAAATTTTCAGCCCAGCATTGCATACCCAGGTGATCTGGATAATTCAGATAAAATTTGGATCCAGAATATATGGATTTTAATATGAATTGTAACTTGGATTCTGAAACTTGTGTGGTTTGCACATTCCTATTCTGTATTATTTATGTATTTATTTAGATATTTATTTTGTATTACTGTAGCCTGTTGGAGCCCAGTCATGGAACAAGATGCCATTATGCTAGCCACAATACAAGCACACAACAAAAAAATGGTCCCTGCTCCAAAGAGCTTACAGTCTATTTGTCAGGTTTTGTCGTACACTTCAGTGTTGTTGACATTTAAGGAGAGAAACATTAGAAAAGTACTGGGATTGTTTTCAGTCAGTCAGTCTTCACGAGGCAAGATTTGTTTAAAATGAAGCAATAAAATTGGCAAATATAGTCAACTAGCTGAATCATAGATTATGCTGGTAGCACCTTCCAACCAAGGTTCTAAAAGTGCCTTACAAAGCTGGGTAAATATTCTATTCTTCCCGTGTACAAATAAAGAAACTAAGGTGCAAGGGAGCATAGGGCCCAATCCTGATTTCAGTGTGAGCAGATTACTCTTATTCTTGTTCTTTACAGGATCAAGTCTTAAGTGTCTTGACTTAGGTCACCCAGCGGGTGAGCAACCGAATCCTGACTAGAAGCCGGGTTTAATTACTGGAACACATTACTTCTCATGATGGATGGATGAATGAATAGTAAAAACCTCTTAAATGGACATGAGACAACTTCTGAATAGCTGCTAGGAATTAAAATAATAACAGTTACTTGATAAATATATTTTGGGGCTTAATCTTCAAATCCTTAAACACACAAAATTTCTCTGGGGACCAATTCTGAAGTACTTACTCTTTCAAAACTAACATGGACGTCACTAAGATTTTTGCCTGAGTAAAGACTTCAGGATTGGGACTATAATGAACAAAATACTTTTCTGAGAATAAAGAGAGAAAATAGTTAAATAAATCTTTTTACCAGCACATATATTGTAGTCCCTGTAATTTTATTTGACCAATTGCTATGTGCTTAAGCAATTCTTTCCTGTGGAACATCTGTCAAAAGAAATTAGTTTTAAATCCAGCTGTGATTAGAAATAGTTGCAATCTCAGTTATGAACAGATAAAAAAAATCTAATATTTGATAGATAACGAAAATCTATCTCAAATGAGGACAAGTAGTGTTTAATAGCTAGCAAACCATTAATGGGTTTTGTTTGTCCTCTGGAAATCCTGCTCTCTAAGTCAAAACAGCAAAGGTTTTTTTTTAACCTCAAGAAATAAAATATGTATCCTCTCTTAGTTATCTGAAGTATAATTTTTTTTCTAAAAGAAATGAGTAGGATGAATACAGCTAGATGAAACTAAAGCTGTGTCCAGTTTTGGGCCCCACACTACAAAGAAGGATGTGGAAAAATTGGAAAGCGTCCAGCAGAGGGCAACAAAAATGATTAGGGGACTGGAACACATGACTTATGAGGAGACGCTGAGGGAACTGGGATTGTTTAGTCTGCAGAAGAGAAGAATGAGGGGGGATTTGATAGCTGCTTTCAACTACCTGAAAGTGGGTTCCAAAGAGGATGGATCTAGACTGCTCTCAGTGGTAGCTGATGACAGAACAAGGAGTAATGGTCTCAAGTTGCAGTGGGGGAGGTTTAGGTTGGATATTAGGAAAAACTTTTTCACTAGGGGGGTGGTGAAACACTGGAATGCGTTACCTAGGGAGGTGGCGGAATCTCCTTCCTTAGAAGTTTTTAAGGTCAGGCTTGACAAAGCCCTGGCTGGGATGATTTAGTTGGGGATTGGTCCTGCTTTGAGCAGGGGGTTGGACTAGATGACCTCCTGAGGTCCCTTCCAACCCTGATATTCTATGATTCTATGATGCAGTATATCTGAATGGAATAGAGCTTCTGTAAGAGTTTCAAATTAAAGCAAGTGTACAACAACAACAATTTTCTTTTTAAAAAGCAGAAAATTAAAGAGTAATACTAAGAGATCAAAAGGTACAGGACAGGTATTATTTGTTTATATTTTAGTATTGCCTCGTGATCTACAGACATTTTAACTGCAGGATTGATCCAGCATCCACTGAAGCCAGCAGAAAGCTCTTCATTGGGTACTGGATCAGGCCATAGTTTTACGTTATGCTTCTTATCCTCCACCCTTTGCCGCGCAAGAAATGCTTCACAGCAAGACCTGTCATAATGCAATTTTTTTATTCCGATCAACTCATTATGACCCAGATTTTTTAAAGCAATAATTGTAAACTTTTTCAAGAAGATTTGGTGCCAGTAGATTTGTCTGTCAGATATTTAGAATATCATTAATATCGCTAATACATATCCCTATTACATTAGGTATACAAGAATATTTTGCAAATCCTGAATCCCAATGCTTCTCAGACTCTATGAAATCTACATTCTGCTTTCTGTCCCCTCCACTAAAATCTCAGAATACTAGGATCACTTATGATACTGTTATGGTTAAGTCAAGAAGCTCTTCTGTTACACTTATTGTCTGATACTTGCATACTCCTCCTCCAGCTTCATGACTCTGCTTTTCGAACTACCCTCCAAATTTCCCCTTAATGGTTTCTCCTGCTTTCTGTCCATTGTACTCAGAACTCTATCTTAATTGCCTTGTCTTTTCTCTTTACATTTTCTCCTAGGAGTCCTCATCTGCTCTCATGGCTTTATCTGGAGAGCAATGACACCCAAATCTTCTCTCCACCCATGGCATTCCCACGTCTCACTATCACATCAAATTAACCATGCCAAAAACTTTGCTCACTATTTTTGCCTCCAGACTTCCTTTCTCCATCACAGCTGAAAAATCCACACACCTTCATGTCATCTATGCTTGCAACTATAGGTGCTGGAACTAGGTGTGCTGGGGGTGCTGCCCTGGCTTGAAGTAGTTTCCATTACATACAGGATTTACAGTTTGGTTCAATGGCTCTCAGCACCCACTATAAAAATTGTTCCAGCTCCCCTCCTTGCAACCATGCCATAGTGTTTGTCTCCTCAATTTGTTTTTCACATGTAGGCATTTGCCAAACGCTGTCATTTCTTCCCCTACATAATTAAAATTCTAGCCTTCCTGATCTACCTGGTTCTCACTTTGCTCCAGTGGAATCTTCAGAATAGTGCTGCCAATATCCTCTTTGTCCCCTCTTTGAATACCTTCCCTCATCCTTCATCTCAGCATACAGTGTCTTGTTCTGCCTCTCCACTATGGTAATGGTCTCCTCCAAGTTTTCACTGATTCAGTACCATCATCTAATACATTGACATGTCCTGAAGATACCTGTGAGATCTATATCCCTTATAGCAAACATCTATTTGCTTTTCTTCTTTAGATTGCCTTCAAGCGATTCTTCTAAATAAACCTGAAGGAATAGTTTTATCCAGGGCATACTACTTTACTAAATATTTGTGACGTTGATGATGTGCTGTCTCACAGCTATCAATGACCTCTTGGTTATCCTAAACAGAGTCCTTTATCATTAATTGCTCCACGTCATTGTCCATTTCTAGGTTTTTCATAGTCACTCTTCTTTCACTTGTCTTAAATTCATGAATGTAGTAGCCATTTTCTCCCTTATTTTTATCCTTACATCGATGTGTGTGTTGCAATATACAGCAGCTGACCGACTGCTATTTAAACGATGACAAAAATACTCCAGACATATATTTTGTACATCACAGTATTGGCCTCTCTATGTCAGAGGTTTTTAATATCTATTTTCAAAGTTTCAGTTTTTTATTCTAAATATTTCCATATGTAAATGAGCCTGAGCTTGTTACCTTGATCATTCCCTTACCTTCTTCATAGAATTTATCATCAGAAAACAAAGAAGCCACAGCGTGAAGAAGAACTTGTTACCTTCTAGAATTTTGCTTAAATATTGTTCTTTCAGGTTTGATGATTTTTTGGGGGAAAATAACAGAATCTTGAAAAATGAATAGAGTGAATATAACATACAGACTCTTTAGTTACTTTGTGCTTCCCACTGAAAGGAACACAAAGCACATACAAACATTAATTAATTTGACCTACGTGGTAGGTAAATGTTTTTCAGAGAACACTAAAATACAGGGAAGTTAAGTGTGTGGTCCAATGTCACAAACCAATTCTTTGGCATAGCTGAATCTGACCAACTGTATCCCATTCTCGTAACTTAACTATCCTTCCTATGCCTACGTTCCTGAGTTTGAATTTGCAGTTATTACCCAATGTCTTATATTATTATTCTTAAAAGTTTCTAATAATTAATTATTTGAGTGATTTCTTCACCAGAACCCAAGTCTCAAGGAAATATTGATTCCGAGTTCTTCTCTTAATGGGGAAGATATGCAACATAACAATGACAATGGGCCAAACTGGAATCCTGGATCTGCAGAGCAAACAGTGCACAAAACCTTCATTTATCACATGGCTACACAATTCCCCACATGGCTCTCACCTCCAAGTGTCTGTATATGCATATGTGAGTGTGAGAGACACTTGTAGTCACAGAATATAAAATTTACTCCATGGAAAAGAAACTATGCAAAGAACAGGTTAATGGCGCATCATTAAATATCCAGAAGTCAGGAATCGCCAATCAAGGTAACGTGCATCCTTGTGCACATGCAATATAATGCATAACGACTCCTGATTTGCAAAGTGTAAGAAGATTCCAGTCTGGCATCTGATTTTCACCCCACAGTAAGCAACGAGGTCCTAAACCTGAAGCCACTCAGAGAAAAGAAAGACACTCCAAAATTATTAGCAATAAACCAAAGAGATTATTTTAGAGACCAGACATACAAGATAATTGTAATGGCACTCGTACAACAGTATGTTATATTTCCGCACCCAATACATTGCTGATATTCAAAAGTATTCATTGTTGGAGTGACTCACTATAGACCTAGAACCCTCAAGCTTCAAAATCAGAGATGTTTTGCTCTTCGTTTTTAAACATATCCAAAAACTGTATTTGAGGTTAATGGCAGAAATGTAATTCCCTCTGGGTTGACAATGTGACCAGCTGTGGAACACTGCACCTGAAGCAGCAGATGAAGGTCATATTTCCCTGCCATTAGAGTCACCCTGATTGAATCTAGAGCCCAATCATTTTCTCTCTGAAATGAAAACTTATTTTCAATATTTAATTGCACCTTTTTGAAAAGCAAAAAGAGGGAAAGTTATAACAATTTAATATTTATCTATACATGAAAATCAAACAGCACACAGAATGCAGTTTTCCTCTAAAAAGCAACATGATTTACAATATATGGATAGAGAAAGCTAGGACCACATTGGTTCAGCCAAAACAGAGAGAAAATAATGTCTTGAAATTGCATCTGCCAAGAGTCAAATTCAGAGATAACACAAACACTGGTGTACACAGTGCAAAATGTTTATGACAAATGGGTTCATGGGCTGCTGTATTTATACCCACTCGTTCATTGCTTTTTCCAGCCTCTGCCCCCCTTCCCGCTGTTAGCTTTGAGCAGGTTACCTCATGGACAATGACTTTCTGATGCGTAGCTTACACCATCATTTACATCACCTCTGAACTTGGCCCCAGGAGTTGAGGTGGAGACCGCTGGTCAGCAGAGATTAGGATTCTTCCAAACCAAATGCTTCAAAGTTACACACTCATTTCCAAATGCCCACTTGGCTTTTTTTCGAGAGCAAATCAAAACTCACACCTTTAAGCCGTCAACCAACCAGCCAACCAGGAGATTTCAAACTGCTTCAACTGCAAGAGCCAACAGTGCAGCTGAAACCACAAAGTAGCAGACTGGATCAGAGCCCTGTATTGTATTCTTGTTATAAGTCTGATTTATAGGAGCAATAAGGTTGAGAAGGAAGGTCAGGGGTTGTAGGAGCATATTACCCATTCATAGTTATGCCCACAAATTAAAAAAATAATAATAAAAAAGGAAAGAAAAGAGAAAGCCACACTCTTCAAAGAAATGGTAGTCTGTTCCTTTTGTTTCATATAAATGAGACTGAACACGTTCAGTTTTGCTCCCTCTGGACTTACAAATTTAGCTGTTTCTAAAATTGTGAAGTTTTCTATATTCCCCCCAAAATGTAACTGTAATTTGCTTTCTGCTGTGTCAGAAATAATTAATATTATATTGTCTGCATGCATAACTGTTCTCGAAAAAAAAACAACCCTATTAGTCTTCTGCACTAATCCGTCATTCTAGTATCTGATTGGCACTGCCAACTCAAATTAATTCATTTTTGTTGTGGTTTTGTTTTGTTCCTGGGCTCACCTTCTGGCTATTTGTGCACTGCCCAGGTCCACTGTCCAGGGTTTTGACTTCTTGATTTTTATAATTTGTCAGAAATATATCTACCACCACGTCATGGGGAGACAACATAATTTATTAGCCCGTGAAAGGAAAAAGAAGTCAGGAGACCTAGGTTCCATTTCCAACTCAACCACTAACTAACTATCTGACCTTGGGCAAGTCACTTTAGAGTATCGGTGCCTCAGTTTCCTGTAAGTAAATGGTGTTAATAACTGTCTATAACTTTCTAATTCATCCTACACCTTTGTAAAATGCTTTGAGTGTCTCTGGTGAAATCCCTATGACAGGACTATTTTATTAATTTACTATTATTTTCTTTAAATATTTTGGAGGCTGACAATCACTGCCTGAAATCATTTTCTTTCAGCTTGAAACCAACAGCAAGAGATGTTACCAGATGCTGAAAAATAACTATTTTTAGCTAGAGAAGTCTGAGTGTTGGAAAGCAGTCACACTGGGTGGAAAACTATGCACACTGTACATGCTACCCAATATATTTCAAAAGGCTCCTCAGATTATTTTCTACATTCAGCATTTTATAAACCTGGGACCATTTCAAGGGAAAACATTTTCCTTAGTAACGTTAGGAAGATTTTCTTTCCTGTTTGGAGAGATTTCAGAGTAACAGCCGTGTTAGTCTGTATTCGTAAAAAGAAAAAAGAAAAGGAGTACTTGTGGCACCTTAGAGACTAACCAGTTTATTTGAGCATGAGCTTTCGTGAGCTACAGCTCACTTCATCGGATGCATAGCATATCGTGGAAACTGCAGAAGACATTATATACACACAGAGACCATGAAACAAAACTTCCTCCCACCCCACTGTCCTGCTGCTAACAGCTTATCTAAAGTGATCATCAAGTGATCATCAAGGAAGGCCATTTCCAGCACAAATCAAGGTTTTCTCACTCTTCCCCCCCCCACACACACACACACAGACACACATACAAACTCACTCTCCTGCTGGTAATAGCCCATCCCTCTTTGAAACCTCTCTTTATAATGCGCATGATAATCAAGGTGGGTCATTTCCAGCACTAATCCAGGTTTTCTCACCCCCCCCCACACACACACACACCCTCCAAAAACCACACACACAAACTCACTCTCCTGCTGGCAATAGCTCATCTTACAATGTGCACAGCAATAATCCAAGTTTAACCAGAACGTCTTGGGGGGGGGGGGGGGGGTTTGTAGGAAAAAAACAAGGGGAGATAGGCTACCTTGCATAATGACTTAGCCACTCCCAGTCTCTATTCAAGCCCAAATTAATAGTATCCAATTTGCAAATGAATTCCAATTCAGCAGTTTCTCGCTGGAGTCTGGATTTGAAGTTTTTTTGCTTTAAGATAGCGACCCTCATGTCTGTGATTGCGTGACCAGAGAGATTGAAGTGTTCTCCGACTGGTTTATGAATGTTATAATTCTTAACATCTGATTTGTGTCCATTTATTCTTTTACGTAGAGACTGTCCAGTTTGACCAATGTACATGGCAGAGGGGCATTGCTGGCACATGATGGCATATATCACATTGGTGGATGTGCAGGTGAACGAGCCTCTGATAGTGTGGCTGATGTTGTTAGGCCCTGTGATGGTGTTCCCTGAATAGATATGTGGGCACAGTTGGCAACGGGCTTTGTTGCAAGGATAGGTTCCTGGGTTAGTGGTTCTGTTGTGTGGTATGTGGTTGTTGGTGAGTATTCGCTTCAGGTTGGGGGGCTGTCTGTAGGCAAGGACTGGCCTTTCTCCCAAGATTTGTGAGAGTGTTGGGTCATCCTTCAGGATAGGTTGTAGATCCTTAATAATGCGTTGGAGGGGTTTTAGTTGGGGGCTGAAGGTGACGGCTAGTGGCGTTCTGTTATTTTCTTTGTTAGGCCTGTCCTGTAGTAGGTGACTTCTGGGAACTCTTCTGGCTCTATCAATCTGTTTCTTCACTTCCGCAGGTGGGTATTGTAGTTGTAAGAATGCTTGATAGAGATCTTGTAGGTGATGCATCCGATGAAGTGAGCTGTAGCTCACGAAAGCTCATGCTCAAATAAACTGGTTAGTCTCTAAGGTGCCACAAGTACTCCTTTTCTTTTTTGTTTGGAGAGAGTGAGAGACAGAATTGAAAAGATTTTATTTTGTTTGTAGTGGTGAGGTTCAGATATTTCAGTTATAGCGTGAGATCTCACAAAGAAGAGAGGGTGTTAAGAGACATCGCAAGTGATGATAATTTATGTGACAATTTCCAACATAGCCATCCAGTTATTTAGCTGTACCACTGTATTCCTAAAGGAGTAATACACTTGTACACATCGAGACGTATGCCTCAATCACGTGGCCTCTTAATAAGATTCTCCAAAGGATAAAATAATTATTTGTAGATGCTTGTTTTCCATTTTTTTCTTTAATGCTACTGATTAAATAATAACAAGAAACCATGTGATGAATGCAGCAAAGATAAAAAAAATATCACTACACATAGATCAGATCCCCAGGCCTCATACAGCTTGGCTCAGTGCAGGACCCAGAGTGAGGCAGGAAAAAGAATGGAAATTACCAGGTCCACCAAGCAACTTTCTCCCAAAGTCCTATTTTATTCAGACACTGCTGCAAAGTTTGGATATGGATTCAGCTATGAACTTCACCAAATTCTGGAGCATTCAGATCTGAGATTTATACACAAGCCCACATCTAATCAAGAGTGTTATTTTTTATACCCTTTGGTACATGAGTCCATTAAAGTTGCACAGGATTTCACATTTCTGGTATTCCACATTTGGTTTCAGGGTTTTTGTTGTTGTTGTTGTTTTTTGGGGGGGGGTGGGTGTGGGTGGAAGCTATTGGCATTGAGTGTAACAAATCTTTGTTCAAGGAATTCTTAAGAATTGTACTCCTATTGTTGGCTGGGATCAGTTTTCATTCAAACAATGTATCTGTTGAGGCAGACAGACTCACCTATCTTAATATGAAGAGAATACGCTCCTTTCCCCTTGTCCCCCATGAACTCTTCATATACTCTTAATGGGAGATCATATTTTACCCAAGAGAAAACTAAAAGTTATATTCATTCCACTCTCCAGCATTAGGTTACTTACAGTATGGTCGTTAAGTATGTCATTCTTGTCTGGAAAAACATATTTCATTTCTGTTGGGTGCCAATCTCTTGCATCATGAGTAGTAAGGTTTTTCTAATAATTTCTGTCCTATTAGTCAATGACAAATCAAAATATCAAGAGGGTGGGCATTCATGAAAAGATTCTCTGAAAGGGGCTACGGCTGAATGCTATCAGAATAAGTGACTTGCAGTGGTTGCTGCTGTTATTTCTGGTACTTCCATTGCTTTCGGTTATATCTGTTCCTTATGATGCAGGACAATGCATGGCTTTTGAGTGAATACAAGCCAGTAATTCACTCAAGTAACTCTGCTGACATCATAAAATGCACATAATGCAACTTGAGTGATTTGCGAATGGCAGAATGTGCTCAAATGGGTACTTACACTGGAGCCTCGCTGTTATTTATAAAATGTACCTTCCATGCCTAAGCTTTTAGCCTTCTAAGGTTTGGGGAAAAAAACAGAACATTTTACCAGTCACTTTAAAAAGCAAACAAACAAACCAAAAGAAAAACCTGTGTGTGTGTGTGTGTCTTTCTCTCTTTTTCCATGGTTTCAGAGAAATCTGACAGTGCCAGTGCCCTTTCATTAATACCATAAATTTCACACAGATTGACCTCATTAAAAAGTCTTTACCAGATTACCTATTCTTTAATTTAGAGAGATGAACATTTCAAATTTACACACACTATATATCCATCTAAATTCCCTTTCAGTTGAGTTTTGAGTCAAGATGTGTATTTTTTAAAATCTGACCATGTACAGAGCACCTCAATTCTACGTAACACATGAGGGTGTGCCGTGGGTGCACAGCTTTATTGGTAGTCATTTGGAATGCATACATGGGTTTGTGGGGCTTTGCCACTGATGCACAGCATGTGGCTTCTCTGGACTATGGAGCATCTATGCAGCATGAGAACTAGAGAGCCAATTTGTAGGGGGAGGATTTTCCTTACTCCCACTGTACTGTGGGTTGGTTAGGGGCAAGCACATTCTGCCTCCCCCCAATCCTTTATGGACTAGGGTTAGCTGTCTTTATTAGATGCCCCCTAATGCAATCTAAACCACCCTGTTAACCTGGGAGAGGATGTAGGGATCCACCAAGCCCAACAGAAAGAGGCAAGCCACCACGCTCTAATCTTAACACATCAGAAATTAAGGAGGGATCCCGCAGCTGGGAGATTTTTTGGGGGAGGGTGATTATGTGGCCAAGGGTCCACATAAATGTATTGATGAGATGGAATGTGGTTAGGTAAATTTTCAAAAGCACCTGAGTAATGTAAGAGGCAAAGTCCCATGGAGAGTCAATAATACCTAAGTGCTTTTGCAATGTCACCTCTGTTCTTTCCTTCTGGCGTCTAACTGCAGTGTTCAAAGTTACATGCCAAACTGTCAAAAACAGACACTGTAATTATGCCTGAATTTTATGATGTGCAATTTCAGAGGCTGAGTTAGGATAGCAGAAGGTTTCACCCTCTGTTTTGTCTGTGAAGAAAGCATGATCAAGACTTTAGTACCATTAGAGTCTTTAATATAAGCAAGCAGGCTGACTCATTTAGCAATTAGCAATAAACTTCCAACACCCCAGTAATTTAATTACCTCTAGCCAGCCACTTGAATACTTTCTATATGTGGTGCTTCTTTATTTCCTCATCTTATCTTTTTTTTTTAATTTAGCACTCTCTTATTTCAGTTATGCCATAATCATGTACTTTACAATGTCATTTATGAATCATTTTGTTAAACTTATTGTGAAGATCTGAGATGAACTTCATCTCCTCCATCTAGTTGGAAAGCGAGGCCTCTGAATGAATTAGAGGAACATGATTTTTCCCTTTCCGAAAGCACTTTGGTTGTCCTAATCAGATAAGATGTTCCCCATTTGATCTTGAAATAGTTAGCTGCCTTACAATAACAATTTCATTTCAGCATTTTCAGCCATATTATTTACATGGAAGATTGAAGAATGTACAGTACTTTTTTATTACTTTATAAATCATTATTCACTCACTAGTCAGACAGCAGTTGGGATTAACCACAGTTCTGAAGCAACCATATGTTGATAAGAGCTGCACAAGAGACATACTCTCAAGGCCAAATCAACACGTAGCCTGATTAGCCAAGATAGGCACTGTTATTCTCTATGTCAAGTTGGTTGTGTGGAAGAATTCCTTCCACACAGTTTGAGAAGCAGCAGAAATGAAGCCACAACTCAGCTGTTACTGTACCCAGAGAGCTGCAGTACCCACTATTACCACTACATTCCCCCTCCACCACTAAGAATGGGTGAATATTCTGTGACTTTGTGGATCCACCAGCTCAAGCCTGGCCACACCCCTTGCCCACTCTGGCAGTGGCAGGAGTGCTGGAATGCCATGTAGTGCAAAGCTCTGGTGCAAGAGAGAACTGCAGATCTTTGTGCAGAGTTCCCAGATCTCACCACCACTTTCCATTGTAGAACGTCACAGGTTCCTCTACTTGAGGGCAACTATGGAGGAGGGGAAGGATTTTGCCAGGTGATCCCTAAGTGGCTTGGTAAGAAACTTAATGTGTTCATCTTCAAATAAAAAATGCCCCAAACTAGGACTTCAATGCTGCAATATCAGGACTTAAGGGAAGCAAGGTATCAGTTCATCCTGTACTCTAATTCTCCTGTGCCAACTGCTGGGCACTCACAGCTGACCTTTTCAGCAGCTTTGACTAAGAATACCTTTGTGATAGATACTGTCAGCTGCATGGTCTGTGTTGTCCACAGAATTCTTGGTGTTGGGTGCTGGGAGGAAGCATCATTTTGGAAGCCAGACTGTAGCTAGTGGAAGACTTTGAAGATGAGAACCAGGACCTCAAACTGTCTTAGAAACTCATCAGGGAGCCAGTAATGGCAGTGATCTGTTCACTAGTTCTTGGTAAAAGATGACCTGCTGTATTTTGGACCAGCAGCAGGTTCTTCATGGTTTTGTGTGGGGGCACAAAGTAACAAAGATGTTGTCATAAATATAAAGGGAAGGGTAAACACCTTTAAAATCCCTCCTGGCCAGAGGAAAAACCCTTTCACCCTGTAAAGGGTTAAGAAGCTAGGATAACCTCGCTGGCACCTGACCACAATGACCAATGAGGAGACAAGATACTTTCAAAGCTGGAGAGGGGGAGAAACAAAGGGTCTGGGTCTGTCTGTGTGATGCTTTTGCCGGGGACAGAACAGGAATGGAGTCTTAGAACTTAGTAAGTAATCTAGCTAGATATGCATTAGATTCTGTTTGTTTAAATGGCTGAGAAAATAAGATGTGCTGAATGGAATGGATATTCCTGTTTTTGTGTCTTTTTGTAACTTAAGGTTTTGCCTAGAGGGATTCTCTATGTTTGGAATCTAATTACCCTCTAAGGTTTCTACCATCCTGATTTTACAGAGGTGATTCTTTTTACTTTTTCTTCTATTAAAATTCTTCTTTTAAGAAACTGAATGCTTTTTCATTGTTCTTAAGATCCAAGGGTTTGGGTCTGTGGTCACCTATGCAAATTGTTGAGGATTTTTATCAAACCTTCCCCAGGAAGGGGGGTGCAAGGTTTTGGTGAGGATTTTGGGGGGAAAGAAGTTTCCAAACGGGCTCTTTCCTAATAAAATAAAACCGGTTAGACGTTTGGTGGTGGCAGCGAAAGTCCAAGGGCAAAAGGTAAAATAGTTTGTACCTTGGGGAAGTTTTAACCTAAGTTGGTAAAAGTAAGCTTAGGAGGTTTTCATGCAGGTCCCCACATCTGTACCCTAGAGTTCAGAGTGGGGAAGGAACTTTGACATGGTGGCAGAGCGGTGGGATCAACTTGAAATCATTTTGAGATTTTTTTGAACCAGAAGCACAGATTTGAAAAGGAAATATTTTTTTTTCCTTTGGGCTGCTGGAAAGCAGGTTAAACTTAAAGCAGTTAGAGGTTTTTTTCCTCTGCTATGGGGCCAGAGCAGAGACAAAAGGGAATTGTCTTTTGTGAGCTGGAGTTTTCTCTACCTAAAGGCAGGGTAGTTAACCTCCTGCAGGGAAATTCACAAGTCTTCACAGACCTGAAGTTTTTTTTTGTTTGTTTGTTTTTTTACCTAAGAGCAACTAGAGGGGTTTTCCGCCTATTTGCCTGGAGACAAAGGTGTTAGGGGGTTTTGGTTTTTTTTTTTTTTTTTTTTTTTTTTTTTTTTTAGGATTTCTCTGTAGGCTGACAATGTCACTGTCAGAGAATATAGGTATCATATTACAGCACAGCAAAATTTTACAAGCCAAGGTTTAGCAAATTTCATCCTGATTTGATTCCTCCTCGTCTCCCCCCACACCGCACCCCACCCCTAACAGCCAAATTACAGATTCCTGAATAGTTTTATAATGGAAACATTGACACAGTGTTAACCATAGCAGTATGTATGGCACAGCAATAATATCAGTGCTGATGACAAATGTCATTAGTTTAATGACCATAGTTATCTATTGTCATAGTTAAGGAGGTTCCTTAATGGAGTTGAATCTACTTTCCTTAATGGCTAGAATTAAGAAAATATGTCACAGCTACATTAAGCATATTACCTGTAATTTGTACAAAGAAGCTTTAAGCTTGAATAATTGCTCCTACTTGACATACCATTAACCAGAAACTGACCAGAACTTAGTAAAATATATCTGGACTTCTTTAGCATCTCTATTTTCCCCATCATATCAGCTCTTATTACCATTTTATAAGTAATCTGGATTAAATGAGATCTGACTGCTTTGTGTGCAGTCATTGGATAGGTACATGATTATGTCTTTAACAGGTTTGATAAAGTGAACTGGCATATTGATAATAAATGTAAACACTTACAGTGGTATCCATGAAGGTACTGAGGAACCTAAATCTTGGGTTGGGCTCCATAATCTCCTGTGGAACCAAGTTGTGTGTGGGGCCCGTTCTGGTCGGCAGCTTCTGAGCATGCCTACTGGAAGAGGAAGAGCCACTTCTGTCACCTTATAACTTCTAGCCTAGTGGTTAGAGTCCTTGCCTGGGATGTGGGAGTCCCAGGTTCAATTCCCTCCTCTCAACCAGAGGAGTAGAAAGGATTTGACCAGGGCTCTCCTACCTCTCAGTAAAGTGCTCTAATTACAGAGCTATGTGATATTCTGATGGGAGAGGCTTCCTCCATCTTCTCCTGTACAAGCTGTTCCACTCTGGATAATAATGAAAGAGTAGCTGGAACGGGACCCAGGGTCTCCTATCTCCCAGATAGGCGCCCTAACCACTAGACAATACGGCCATTCTCTCTGGCCCAATGATTATTAAGTATTTATCCACAGTAGAACAGTCCCCTTAATAAAGCTGGTTGCCACCTCCCACTGTCTTCAATATGATTGAAACTATCTGGAAGGCTGCTAAGGAGTCAGGCTTCTGGCTCCTCATACCACCCACCATGCAAGCAGCCTACCTGACATGTTGCCAGGCAACCTTAATCCTCCACATCTCCAGCTCCCTGGCATCTGGCTTGCTGCCTACAGTGTAATCCAAAATGTTCTATTTTGGTTCTCCCAGAATAAGTTTTGGAGAATTTTCTTCCCAGAAAAGATTTCAAATTATTGATATCTTGTCCTGACTCCAGACAAAAAGTTCTTCCAAAATTAAAAAAGAAAAATTTTGCAGGAAGAAAATAGTTTTTCAGACAGATTTAGCTCCTAGACATGTAAATGCACATTGTAAACTAGCCTCAGTGCAACCTAATCCCAGATCAGTATTACTGTTTAAACTCTAAAAGTACTTAGCACTGTAACCACCACAACTATAAAGAACATCCCTATTCCTAATAACTTTTTATTTATGATGGAAATCTAGTGATGGGGGAATCTCAAAAGATTCAGAATTTTTATGCTTCAAAATTTATGGAAACCCTCTGAGGTTGCACCATACTCTGTCCCTCAACAGTCCCCTTTGCAAACTTACCCGAGATCGTCATCTTGGATGGAAAGACTAGTAGCTGCACTATCTCCTTTCTAATACATTGCTGAATTTTTAATATTATATGGAAACATTTGGCCAGTTTAACATTTATTATCTGATATCTGTCATTCCCCAGATGGTGTTTCCTGGCCTGAGGCCTCAGGGCACTGGAGCACAAGGAGAGTAACTGGCACACTCCTGAACTCATAAAACATAAAACGTAAGAGTGATCTATAGAATGAAAGCTAAGCGTAGGAACTGTCACCCCTACACTGTCCTCAGATATCTTTAGCATGTGTCCATTGCTCTTTAGGAGAAAGATTTCTCATTAGTTGCTTACTGAAGATGACACAGCCTGCATCTCCTGGTACCTAGTGCTTCAATGAGGAAATAATATGTTTGTGTTGTTTATTATTACGAGCTGTCACTCTTAGGAATCCACTTTCAGTGTTTGACTGCACTTTAATTTTCACTGTAGATAGAACAGTAAATAGCAATAGCAAAATAAAGACCCGATCCTGCAAACACTGACGCACATGCTTAAATTTAAATGAGTAGTGCCATGGATGTCAATGAAACGACTCGGAATAGTAAGTGAGTAAGTATTTGCATAATTAAGGCCTCAGATTCAGCATGTAAAAAAGCAAGCTCATGTATCCTGGAATAAATGCTCCACAGCACATATATTGAAAGGAAGGAGATACAACTTTGGGGTCTTAAAATGCCACCTATGCTTCAGGAAGGAAATGTCTTTTATACAGGAATTAGGTGTTAATGAAGGGAACTCACCCTTTAGTGCTGGGAGCCAATAAGGACACAGGCGGAAATGTAAGGCTCCAAAACTGTATCTGGTATAGATAAATTTAGATCTAATTCAGTATTCATTGGAGCAGGGGGACAGAAACCTGGGGCTCCCACCTTCCAGAGGAATGGCATAACCAGTGGAATATAGAGACATTCTTATTTTCTCTCTGGCCCAATGAATATTTAATTATTTGAACACAGTGAAACAGCTGCAGCAGGAGAGTTTGAGGGATCCCTACCCCAGAGTCCAGTGACTAGGGCACTCTCCTAGTAGGTGGGAAGAGACCCAAGTTCAAGTTTCCGCTTCATATCAGAGCGGGGAACTGAACCTGGGTTTCCCACATCTCTAACCGCTGGGCTAAAAGCTATAAGGGGGAACATGCCCACCTCCTCCTTGCTGTTTTGTGAGAAAGAGCTTATGCATCTCACTCCAGAAATGGCCTCATGGCTGTGAATCCCAAGCAGAGGAAGGGCTTCCCTCTGCCTCTGATTATGGGTATGTCTACACAGCAAATTATAAACTCACAGCTGACTCGGGCTCCCAGCACTTGGACTCACAGGGCTGTAAGATTGCAGTGCAGGTACATGTTAGGGAGTGAGTTGAAGCCCAAGTTCTGGGACCCTGTGAGGGAGGAGGGTCCCACAGCTCGGGCTCCAATCTTAACCCAAATGCCGACAATGCAATTTTACAGCCCCTAAGCCCAAGCCCTGTGAGCTTGGGTGAACTGATGTAGGCCAACCGTGGGTGTTTGTTTGCTGTGCAGATATACCCTTAGATGCCAAAGTCCCTTTGAAGGGAAGGGTTTGGGACCCATCCACCCTTCTCCTCAGCATTTCCCATTGGTTAGGTTAGGCAGGGCCCCACTCAGTGTGCTGGTTTTGGTGGATCCCAATCATAGGTGGCTAACTCTACCAATGCATTGTGGAGCACGAGTGTCTAAGCATGGATGTGGTTTCCATTGGGCGACGGGGTGCCTAAACATTAGGCACTGTAACATCGAGTCTGTCCCTTTGTGGGCATAGCCCTCAGTCTCTTTAAAATCTTTCTTTTCCTTGGCACCTGAGTCTCACAGTAAATTCTTTGGTGGTAGTGTATGAAGGACACAACAGAAAAATAAAAAGAATAAATAAATAGAAAATAAAACGTAGAGTTTTGGAGATCCAACTTCATGGAACTTTTTTATACTGTGAATTTATATTGCTAAGCCTATTTTCCTGTATCTTGCCCAAGACCATTCATAACACTTATTCAAGAAATTAAAACAAAGAAATAGGTGGTGAAAAAACTCAGGAACAATGCATGTGTGCGGCTACATACCTGAGATCTCTGAACCATTGCACAATAGATATTTATTTTAACACTTGAGTCCATTTTATCACCAGACACTGAAATTACAAAGATTATTTGTCATTGTATTGAAAAAGGACAAATATTGTAAGTCTGTTTCTAAAGATGTTCATAAATAATAATTTTCTTTAAACTTCATTTTCTAGGCTGACATGTCATTGAAAAGACAAGTCATATATGTTTGTTTATTATCAATCAGATTTTTGACTGTGTTTTCAGTTCTTTCCCAGATGGAGGAATATGAATAAGTAGACAGTCAGGCAAATACATGATGCTTTCCCTCTTAGTACATAGAAAATATTATGAATGCACCATTTCTCTAATATCTTCCTTAACTGAAGGAATGAGCCTGCATATGAAGAAGGATTCTGAATGGCACTATATTTCTGTACTCTATGAAGTAAGATATTCAATAACTCTTAGAGCCAACTGCATTTATTCAGGCTGCTACTTCTATTGACTTTAATGGGACTTTTGCCCACGTGAGGATTGTGGGATCAGGCTCTTACTAAATTATCCTTTTATGTAGACGTATTAAATCTAAGCAGAGTCTTTCATCCATGAACTGGGAAATTAAAATATATTAATACAAAAAGCCTTCTTGATAACTGCATTGATGGACAACACATAGTTTATATTTAATCACCTATTATTTGTAACATGTCATAACCATCCATCATAGGAGCAAGAAAATTGTCTGGCCTTACTCCTACACTACATGTGGTAATGGAAGTATAATGGGGAAAAAAGTTCAAGGGGAAAACTCATTGCATAATTAATGTCGTGTGTGGATGATTTAACAGGGAATGATATCTACATACTGTGTAGAAGGGCTTTATTGAACCAAGCATCAGTAAATATTAAGGCTTTTCTAATACATTTTTTATGAATCATGCATTAAGTTAAAGGACACAGGTCTCATATGGACAGAATCGCCAAACATCACAATACAAAAATTATAAGTCAGACTCCAAAAACTGGTGAGACTGATTTAAAAATCATGAGATTTCAATGTATCATTTTTAAAGTCATATTATTTGTATATCCTAATTGTCTTAAGTGATGGGAAAAGCCTTGACCCCCAATTTGTGTGTGATCATTTCTGGTTGAATATTGTCAAACAAAAATTCAAACCACCCCCAGCTGATTAGAGGAAGCCTCTAATTACTGTAGTCTAACTTTCTAGGAAGGAGGAGCTGCCATTTTATTGCTATCCATACTCCTCCCCTTTCACTGTTGTGCTTCTTTTCCCATCCACCAAAACTCTCTCTTCACGGCCTCCTGCCCTCAATCCTCCTCTTCAACCTCAATCTCCTTCCTCTTCTTATGTCTTCTCTACACTATGAAAATTTCTTGTGGATGACAGTGGCTGCCACTTACCCTGTCTAACAGCACATGCTGGCAAGGGTAAATTGTGTCTGACACTGCTTCCAGAAACCAGAGATTCAAGTCTAGTATAAACTAGGCTTCATTTACCTGCATGTCACATTCCTCCTCCTTCACCAGGTGAAATGTGGCCCCATGCAGATGTCTACTCCTTGTGGATACAGCTTCTTTTTTTCCTGAGGTCCGATTCTGCTTCCTGTGGGCTCATTCAGAATGTTTTGAGTCATTTATTCTAATATTTTGTGTTGTTTCAAGGCGGGATTTAGCTAAGCTGTGTATCACAAACAGAGCTGACTTTTCTTTTGAGCTGTCCAGTCCTCTTAGGGTATGTCTACACAGCTCATGGCTGTGAGTTTCTGAGCCTGGGTTGACAGACTTAGGCTTGCGCTACAGCACTAAAAATAGCTGTGTAGATTTGTGGCGCCTTGGGCTGGAGCTCAGGCCCCAAAGCCTAGGGAAGGGGATGGGTTTCAGAGCCCAAGCTCCAGCCTGAGACAAAACTTAAAAGCACTTTTTATGCACAGCTCTTTTTAGTATGGTGCTACAAGCCCACGTCCGTCGACCCACGCGTGGAGGCTTGCTGCTGCGGGCTGCCACTGGCTGTGTTGATGTACTGTTGGAGCGCGTGCTTTGGTTCTATAGTTTCTTGAGGCAGAAAGCTTTGTGACGTGGTGCAACTGTCATTTGTTTACATCACTGAAATTCTTGTCATATAATAAGATATGCATTCAAAATTTCTTTGCTTTATACAGATTTTCCTCCTCCCCTCTGGCAATGAGCTTGCTACACTGAGATTCATTGTGACCTCTGGCTGAGAGGATGCTTTTCTCACTTAGGGCCTGATCCAAAATCTATTGAAGTCAAAGGAAATACTCTCAATTGACTTGAGTGTATTTAATCAAGCTCTTACAACTTGGTGTGCATTTCCTGAAGTTCGCCACTGACATACCCTTTGCTGTGGTTATTTCCATTGGTAAACAGAACCCACTTTATCAGAACTCATTCTATTGTATTGCTCATAAGAACCCATTGCTACAGTACATGGCATGGGAAGAATTAAGTGGATAACAGCATACCCAGTCACTTATGGGAGGGAGGGTCACCGCTGCCACAAAAAAAATGAACTAAACTAATAACACAATCAAAGCTAAATACTTAGGCCCCAATCCAGTAAAGCTTGAAGCACATGCATAACTTTATGAACATGAGATCATCCATTGGCTTCAATAGGGCTATTCACATGCTTAAAAAGATGTGCACATAATTAATCGCCCAGCTGGATCAGGGCTTTGCAAAGAGAATGTTCACTAATTCAGACATTTTGTCATAATTTGTACTGAGAAAAACAATCATCTGATCTGAAATGTCACTGATCTACATCTGGATAGATATCAAAGTGCTGACAAAGCCTACAACTCCCGGTTTTCTAATATCCAAACTGTATTATTATTACTTGACACATTTCTGTTAAAAATGTGAGCCCTAGCACAGAGTATGACAAAATGTAATGGAAATTATTTCATTTATTTTTCTCCCTTTTCTGTAACACATATCCTATCTATCCTATGAAAACTTCAATATATTTTAGAAATCATGGACCTTTATGACTAATTTCCTGTACCAAACTATAATTACTTTAATTCTACATTGCTGGAGAGAATTTGAAAACAGGATTTCTTTAGAACAAAATTAGCTTATATAATGAATAAAATGATAAATCATATTAGCTTAATTAAAACATATTAACATTTTTGTTGCATATGAATAAAAGATCAGACACAATGAAAGCGGGTTCTTCATAAAAAGACAATTTATGGAGATTTATGAAGATTTTAGGAACTTGCAAAATTCCATCATTTAACATCTCTAGTAAGATCTTTACAAGCATACATAATGAAAGGCCTAAAAAAATTCAATAAATGAACTTACGTTTAAAGTCACATTGATTCAGTGCAAGTAAAGGATCTGGAAGTTAATATAGAAGAAAGGGATAATCAGTAGTTAAATAAATACATTGGGTTATATTCTGTTAAAGATTGCAAAACAAACAAAGAACAAGTAAACACTGCTTTAAAGCACTCTTTAAAATCTGCCTGGTACTTTAGGAAAGGGTTTTGTTATTCTTTGTGCATGGCGTTCTTCTAAATATCTTTGACTGCTATTGCCTATCATGCTGACCAGTATTATTTCAATGTTTCCTTGTGTTCCCCTCTCTGTCTCTTGTATCAACTGTTCTCATTTGTCGTATACTAACTTTAATGGGACGTTTGCCCGCGTGAGGATTGTGGGATCAGGCTATTACTAAGTTATCCTTTTATGCAGACGTACTAAATCTAAGCAGAGTCTTTCATCCATGAATTGGGAAATTAAAGGAAGTATTTTTTCACATAATGCATGGTCAACCTGTGAAACTCCTTGCCAGAGGATGTTGTGAAGGCAAAGAATATAACAGGGTTAAAAAAAGAACTAGATAAGTTCATGGATAGGTCCATCAGTGACTATTAGCCAGGATGGGCAAGGATGGTGTCCCTAGCCTCTGTTTGCCAGACGCTGGCAATGGGCAACAGGGGATGGATCACCTGTTCTGTTCATTCACTCTGGGGCCCCTGGCATTGGTCACTGTTGGAAGACAGGATGCTGGGCTAGATGGACCTTTGGTCAGACCCAGTAGGGCCATTCTTATGTTCTTATTACACATTTGTTGGGGCAGGGACCATCATAGAATCATAGAATAACAGAGTTGGAAGGGACCTCTGGAGGCCATCTAGTCCAACCCCCTGCCCAGAGCAAGACCAATCCCAACTAAATCATCCCAGCCAGGGCTTTGTCAAGCCTGACCTTAAAAACTTCTAAGGAAGGGGATTCCACCACCTCCCTAGGTAACACATTACAGTGTTTCACTAGGAGGGTGGTGAAAAAGTTTTTCCTAATATCCAACCTAAATCTCCCCCACTGCAACTTGAATCATTTTGTTCTATGTTTGTGCATTGCCCAGCACAGACAGTGCCTGGTCCCATGACTGGGTATCCTAGGTTCTACTGCAAGACAAACAAATAATAATAATGACCATAGCCATATTTCTACATTTATGCCCAGATTCCTTCCCCCTGTTCCAGGCTCTTCGTGCTGCTCCAGTGGGAGAAAGTGGTAGAACCTAGCCCTAACTGTCCAACTGAAAATTCCCTCAGTGCAGGGAAACAATCAGCTAGAGTAAAGTGGTATAGCCAGCTTGGACAGAAGCTGTCCCCCAAGCACCGGGTCACTGTATTCTGCTAATTTACATAGGGCATATGGCACTTAGACGCCATAGCTAGTTGGCCTAAATTACAGCTGCCCCTAACCAGCCATAATTTATTCCAATTTGCTAGGTTCAGATGCACTATGAGACTTGGGGAGATGTATCTTGCTCCATGAGGCCTCTTCTCTCTGGCACTGAGTGTGTGTCAGTACAAATATCTAAGTCTCTAAGCATCAATGTTACTTCATCTGGATCAGGATCTCCAGTATGGTATTTATGTTAGTTTTATGTTTATGTCAGGAAACAGTTCCTAGGGTTATTCCTTTTAAAATAGTGTGCTGGTGATTTGTACACAACCCTTCTCTCATCCTTCCATTTAGGTAATGGCACTATACAACAAAAATAAGACATATTTCAAAAGTTACCTGGCGACTGGGAGGTCAATTCCCTCCCTCTCCTCATGTGATTCCCACCCTCTCCCATATATGATTCTCTGCTTCCAAGTGTACAGATGTTCCCTGTAATGTGGGAAATTCTGTACAGTCACATATGGTTAATCAGGGCATTTCACTAGGCAGGCAGATAGTACCGTCCAGCTCAGAAGACCTGAAAGCACTTTGCAAATTATGGTCTTTTGCAGCCAGTGAGATCCTTTTATGAGTTAAGATATGCAGGAGCACATCCTTGATACACACAGCAACACTATAAGGGTATCCACCTTATATAAGAGTGTATTACTTTTTTTTAAAAAGTGCCATGAGGTTTGGGACCTTTCATTTTGTCATCAAGCACACTATAGTCTTCTGCATTTTCAGCCCATACAGCACTTCTAATGATGAGGCCATTATAACAATCAAGCTTACCTCTTGCCTAATACACATGATAAAATTTGACCTAGTGATTCCTGTACTGAGCCTGTTACTTCTGCTTGCATAAGAGCACAACTTTTAGAAGGACATCCAAAAGCCAGATTCTGTTCTGTACATGAGATTAACTCCAGTGCAATGTCATGGATTCAGTGGAATTACTCTGGATTTACACCCATATAAATGAGAACAGAATTTGGCCCACAGAGTACAACTAGGGTTGCTAACTTTCTAATTGCAGAAAACCACACACCCTTGCCTTGCCCCGCCCCTGCCCTGCCCCTTCTCCAAGGCCCCTCTGCCACTCACTCCATCCCCCTCCCTCTGTCGCTCACTCTCCCCCAGCCTCGCTCACTCGCTCATTTTCAAATTGCAGGCCACAGAACCTCACCCTAGCACATTATATTGCACCTTGCAGTCACAGACATACTAGAAATTTGGGATGAAGCAAATGGGAGTTTTTAGTCACACAAGCAGGCTCATAGGAAAATTTAAGTATTATTTTAATTGTCTCAGGCCCCATAGTAATTAAAAACCCAGTCTTGCAAACCCCTTCTCATGCGAGCAGTCTGTATTCACGTGGTGATGGAATTCACAATTAATTTCAATAAGAGTTGTAGGAGTGTACAAAATGCAGGACTGAGGACCTGTTGGTAGCCCAGAATTTGGCCTTTTAAACAATGTTCTTACACACACACACACACCAATTTTTTTTCCACATTATATGCACATTCTTTGGTCAGTAAGTCTCAGCATATGACCATTTCTGGACAGGTGCTGGAAATGGATAAGAGCTCTACGCTGACCTATATTGGAGCCTCCTGAGAATTACAAGGCCTGTATATGCTGTAACACTACAGCTATGATATATTTAACTACTGAGGGCTGAAGTGAGTTCTAACACATGCAGCTTTTCCCCAAGTCTGTTTAAGCTCTGAAATGTCCAGTAGGTTTTATTGATTTTATACCTTCTTAAGGTAGGGGATAGCAGGGTCTGAGTGAAGAAAATGGGAATTTGGGATACAAAAGGAATGTAGGCTCCGGCCGCTTATATCTGTTTGCAGTGTCAATGCATTTGTTAATATGCTCATATTTTTTCAGAGTAAATATTTCAGTGGTCTTCTTTTATTTAAAGGAATTTTGCTGACAGCCCAGCACTCACATGTAACCTACAAGAGGTGAGTGGGAGGGATTTTTAAATATTATGAAAAATGCCTCAATGACAGTGTCTTTTTAAAATTCCCATGTAGCTTTTTACCTCTGATTATCCTCAAACTTAACCTCTCAAAAGAAAAGTGTTTTTTCATAAAAGGCAAACTATATCAGATTCACTGAATTACATTGTTTCCAATTTACATGCTACACGATAGATACTGCTTTTATGTTTAGCTTTTCCCAATATTAACTCAAGGCTATTTCTGCCATTTGTGTGATGTTTTACATCACAAGGTTCAGAGCAATGTTGCTAAGTCAGGTGACTGCATTTTTCTTCCATATTTTTAGCAACATGACCCAGTTTGAGAGCTCTCACCCCTCTCACCCTAAGGGAGAACTGTATGATCCTATTGGAAATGGCAGAAGGACCCCACATTTCTGATTTGTTTTGGCAATGCTTATGCATGAATAAAATGGAAGAAGCTACCATATGCCTCAATCAAGTTGGATCTGCCAGAACTAGAGTAATAAGCCAAATTTCTCTGAAAGATTTCTCATTCTTTTTTGTGTGATTAAGATGGGCCTGCCTTAGTGAGGAATGAATGCAACATGTGCTTCTCTCCCTAGGTCCAGCTGGGACCAGCTTCTGGACTCTTCATTTTGTCAGGTCATATCTTCCCATCATGACTCCAGATGGTACTTTTGTTTCCTACTTCCATTTTCTCTAATTCAGATCATCCAGACATACAATAATAAGTAGCATAAAACAATGTTATATTATGTTAGCACAAGAGCTCCCTCTGGTGGTAATGATGTTACTTTCATTGCTAGTTCACCATATAATAAAGGACTCAAAATGGCTGCCTCCTGTTAAAAGACTAATAAAGGATTAAAATGCCTCCCTTCTCAACACAGTCATACTTACTTTATTACTACTGATAAATATATTTTAAAATAATTTCCTACCACGATGGGCCAATATTTCCATATTTGGTTTTTTTTCATAGAAACATACAGACAAAAATTATTTTCATTTTAAATATTGAGATTCATTTATTTCTATCATAAGTTGAAATCCCAGAGCCTGTAATTTTATTTAATATTTTTAGGAGCTCAGGTATTGGAGAAGGTGCCAAAGAAGGCTATTGGGCTTATTCAAGGAAATGAAGTTACCTGATTTCAAGGCTGAATCCCCATTCTGGCACTTCAAGTGCAGAAGGTGGGGACCCCTCAAGGATTCTAAAAATTAATACTTGCCACTCCAGGCTTGTATTAAACTCCCAAGGTTTCTCTGACCGTGGCATGGTAAACGCTGCCACCACCCAAATGCAAAAAAAAAAAAAAAAAAAACACGCTTGGACCCAGGAAGGAGCACTTGGGAATTCCTCTCTGTGGGGTAAACTCAAGCCCTTTCACCGCTCCCCCTCCGTGAAAGAGCTGAGAAGAAAACAAAGGAAATTAGCTGTTGCCACAAGCTAATCAAACATTATAGGCACAAACCTCTTAGGACACAACAATCCAAATTCTGTTCTTAAAAAAGGTAAATTTTATTAAAAACAAAAAGAAAAAAATATATATCTGGAACTTAGGCTTTTGCTGAATTTTAAAAGAGCAATTCCAAAAATTAAGCACCCAAAATAGCTTTCTTGGGGTTTCAGCTTAAAGCAAACAAAAGCATCTGGGGTTAGCACAGAGGAGATCCACAAGCTAAAATAAAGAAATAAACCTGATCACATTTATCTAAACATTCCCTATCCAAATGATTCCTTCTAGGTACAGAAAATAATTTTTCATATCTGCTTCAAACTTTACACAGCATTCCTGCTTATAGCATTGCTGCTCCATGTTCCTGGAGCCCCAAGAGAACAGAC
The DNA here is from genome assembly GCF_965152275.1 of Natator depressus. Classification (NCBI taxonomy): domain Eukaryota; kingdom Metazoa; phylum Chordata; order Testudines; family Cheloniidae; genus Natator; species Natator depressus. The sequence continues at coordinate 240,031,325 of NC_134235.1, read as the reverse complement.
AAAGGGACAGTTTCTTTCCCAATTTTAAAAAGTTCTAGCCTTCCCATTAGCTCTTTTGGTCAGGTGCTCACTTTTTTTCTTTACCTGGGAGACTTCTTAACCCTTTACAAGTAAAACAAGTAGAGAACTACCACCAAGAGGGATTTTACAGCTAACTGGCTGGCTGGGTGTCTATCAAAGGAAGCTACTCCCTCCCGCCTTTATTTATCACACCTGCCTCATGAGGTTGGATGTCAAGAATGGAGTACCATGTGTTTTGCCTTGAAAAATGGACTTGTACTAGGCTCAAGAGCAAGGCCTATTCAGACTGCAAGGTAGAGCTGTGACATGGGGTCATCAATTAAAGCTGTAAGAGGAGATTTTGATTGGATATAAGGAGAGACTTTTTCCTTGTAGTGGGCAATAAGTATATGGAATAGGCTTCCAAACAAGATAGCTGGGGGCATGTATCAAAAGAATGTTGGGCTATACTGATACATGATTTTTAAAAGAACATACCCTCCTATACCTAAATATGTTATATACCCTACTTAAAAGTAGGGTAGAGCTTCGAAGAGGCAGGGCGAGGACTAAATGCTTTTTCAGCTCTTCCCATTGACACATTTTTGATGTTTCCATGTATCTATAATATATTATAGAATAAAGCTACTGCACATACATTGTTACTTCACTTCGGCTTTGTTTACACTTAGAGCATGGGGTGTGATTCCCAGCTCGCATAGACATACTCGTGCTAGCTCTCACTGAGTTAGTGTGCTAAAAATAGCAATTTAGCCAGTGTAGCATGAGCAGCAGTGAGTGGTGACACCAGTGCCTGCTCTAGGTTTTTTGCCTCCTCAAGCAAAAAATTTTCCGCCCCAAGCTCAGGTGGGCCTGGGGCTCGCAGGTGGCACTGGAAGCGAAGGGAGTGATGTCACCTTCTCCCAGCGCCTGCAGGGGCTTTACCCCCTCCCCCACCCGGCCACGCAGAGAAGCCCCGATATAAGGGGTGGCAAAAGGCAGCGCAGCAGCCAGTGCGCAGATGAGGTGGTGCAGCCCTGGCTCCCCTGCAGGACTCGCCCTCCCCTCCCCAGGTAGCGGCTGGGCCCTGGCAGCTCAGCATCCCGGGGCTGGGGCTTCCCCTTCCCGCTGCAGCCGGGGGCACGGCGCCCTCGCCCCGTCTAAGTGGCGCAGCTCTGAGAGCACAACTGCCCCCCCCAAAAAAAGGATGGCTGGAACGCTGCCTCTGGAAATGTGCCGCCCCAAGCACATGGTTGCTTTGCTAGTGCCTAGAGCCGGTCCTGGGTAGCACTGCACCAGTACATCCCCATGGGGTTCAGGTGAGCTTGTATGTGACATGGCTAGCCCGGGCCGCTGCTCACCACTGCCAATACTGCCCCAGCTATGCTACTGTTTTTAATATGCCATTCAATGAAAGCTAGCGTATGTCGATACGAACTGGGAATCACACTCCTAGCTCCAAGCATAGACATATTCTTAGAATCAAACCATTCTATACTTTAGCAGATGAGTAGAGATGGGCTGGAATCAGAACCCTGGGATGAAACTTAACAACTGGACTGTATTTCTGAACCAAATCACCTACAATATTTCAACAATGATCATATTAAGGTCAGACACTGTGATACAAACGTGACAGCAAACCTCTCCCAGAGGAGAAAAAAAAAAAAGTGAGGTGCTTATCTTTGAAGATAAGCTTTGTCCTGAATTCACCATACAGTTGTCCTTTAATTCTTTAAAAGAAAAGGAGTACTAGTGGCACCTTAGAGACTAACCAATTCTTTGTCACACAGGTGGTCAGCATACTCAGGAAACCCAACTGTCCCTACATCTTCCTCTCACTGAAAGAGAAAGCAGGGGATGGGAGGTGGGGGAAGATGTGAGTTGAATCCTTTTCTGAAAAAGTCTGGGTTTTGTTTCAGGGATGGATGAAGGGTTTAGGCTGTGGGGAGTGAAGAGGGTGTTTATTTGGCAGTGATATTTTATTCTAACAGAACTGATTCACATGCTATGTTCCTCACTTGAATCAGTCTGTTTGGGGCAAAGTATCTGTCTTGATCCAGTGGTTCACCTAGCTCCCAACTTTCAAATGAGCTTTTTTCAAAAAATGCTGAGGCTCTGAGGTATATCTAAAATACGTACACTTCCTGACAACAATAAATTAATGCCTTTTTATCTGAAAATCATCTCAGATATTCAGATGATGAGTAAGTTCTTGCAGTTTCATTTCTGCTTATCCCTGCAGACTCTCAAATTACTCTGAAGCCACCAGCATTTCTAAAAGCAAGACACATTGATTTACTCATTATATGAGGAAACGGCAAGTTAAGCAAATTTCAGAACTCTTTTCAAACTCCAGAGTCTGTTCAGAAGTGATAAGACAAGACATCATATTCAACTCGGTAAGCTTTTGTGTTGAGATAGTCCTCAGCAAAAGTATTTCTGTTCTGCAGGGATAGGGAGAGAGAGGGGGGCTGTTTTCCCTCTTCCAGTAGGAAGGAGAAAGAGAGGAAAGTATCTTCAGATTCTAATTCATTTACTGTAGCTGCTTTACTTGCTCTTTCTCTGAAGGAAAATCAGTGCATTTTGTATGCTAAAATTGACTTTTAAATGAAAACCCACCATGCAAAATTTTCCTAACCTCAACTGAGCATATCAAAGGCATGCAGGAAAAATAAAAAGGAATTTTAAGATCGTGATGGCAAATTACTCCTGTTCACAAAAGAACAGCAGTTAGATTTTGCTGGGGTTCTTCTGTGACCTCTCTACATATATGAGTGAATTTCACTTTCAGTGAGACCTGCCCACAGTTTACAAACATCTCAAGTATTTCACTTGAGTAGGAAAATCAGAACAATATTGTATGGAGTAAAAACAACAACAAAATGCAGCTACTTTAGGCTTGGGACAAAACAACATGGATCAAATAAAATCTAAACTAATCCCAGATTGGATAGTTTAAACGTTTAAGAATCAGTTCTGTGATAACTTGACTCCTTAAAAACATAGGTTCCAATCCCTCTTGGATTAGGGTATCCTGCTGTTCTTCTGATGTCGGTAAACTAAGTAACACATATTCTGTCATTGATACTCTTTTGGATAAACTACTGTTCACTGATAGTAACTTTTGCTCAACTGTTAGCTATCTCAAATACATTTTTAATAGAATATAAAAGAAATTAGGTTTATTACCTCAGTTGAATTATTGAGTAAAAAGTGTGCTGCCTTTAAGTGCCCAAATTGACACACACAGAATGCAAGGACATAAAGAGACAAAATTACCTCGCTTTATATTATGTATAGTTTGGCTTCAACTTTTAATCATCTAGGCTGAGGAGACATTGACCTCTGCTCCTGAAGACTTTTGGGTGTGCTATATATAAAAATGAAATGCCTCCCACTCTATGAGCTGTGTAAGAAGAATGCTGAGTTGACAAGGAAGGCAATTAAATCCCAAAGCCAGAAATCTAACAGATTAGCTAAAGTAGAAACAACAGTAGCTCAGCTGAAAGATTTTTCACCTACATACACCTACCCCAGCCATTAAATCTTAAGGGTGCAGTTCTGTAGCATGGAAATGCCAATGGATGGTAAAATATAACTGTAACTTACAGAACTATAAATTAAAAGAAGGTTGTCAGTGATCTGAAAGGTCAAAAGAATAAAAAGATAAGGTCTTCCGAGAGCTGTATGTTTCTGAACTATTGGGGGAAATTCTGCACGTTAAGCAAAACGTGCCAAATTTGCCATATATATATGCAAATAATAATTTTTTCTTTCATACTTGATTCATGAAGTGACAAAATGTGTGGTCTTTTCCCTTGATTTTGTGTGTGTATTATGCTGAAAGGTATTTTTCAAAAATGAAAATTGTGTTTTTAATGTCTCATTTTTGTTAGAGAGAAAAATATAAAAAAACCTTCAGATTTCATAGGATTTGGTTTAGTATAAATAGAACTAGTCACAGACAGACAAAAAAAATCAAACTCACTTCGGTTACAAATGAAATGGACAAGTTCATGGGTCATATTATTCATTATTGTGACTTTTCAGATAGCTTATGGGTATGTATTAAAATATATGCAAAACCCAAATGTGTTACCAATTTTAGCCTATGTGTTTATCAAAATTCATACTGGAAACACATTATTTATTATTCTCTATCCAATAATCTTATTCTCCTACTTAAAAAAAGTTTTGATAATCTATTCCCAGAAGCTTAATTTTGTGGTTATGAGTAGCCTTACTGAAGTCAGCTGTCTGTGATCAATTGAGCTACTAAACTTTGTAGAGTTAAGCATGTGCTGAAGTGTCTGCAGGATCAAGATCAAAGTGAGGAAGAAAAAACAATGGCATGTGACCAAATACATCACACAAAAAACAATTAGTGACTAATGAAAGCAAACATATCACTAGCAATCCGTGGTCTAAATATTATTCATTCACACTAATTGGCAAATAATTATAAATAGTAAGAAAATTGGGATCTGTTTGAAAATGATTCACTAACCAAAAAAGGAGCTGATATCAGAACAATTTTAATTCATAATGAATAGTTTGACAAGTGGTAGGTACAAGACAATATGAAATGTTTCTTGGGAGTTTTCTGTTTCTGATTTTCACCTTGCCTTTTTTGGTAAGGTCCTACCTAGCTAGTCAGGTATTTTCATATTGTCCTTTCTATTACTACCAGCAAACTTTATTTGCTCTTTACAGACATGGGAAAAAAGAGCAGGGACAAAATGGGTACCTTTAATATAATGTCATCAAAATGTCTGATTAATAAAAACAAATTAGAGCAGTTCATATGGGAAGATAGAAAAGTTAGCAACTGCACGGATGGCGGGTGGAGCCTCTCTTAGGGAAGTCTAGCCCCGGCTCTGTCCCCTGCCTGGTGTCCCTCCCCCAGCCCTCTCCCTCCTGGAGGAGTCCCGAGCGCCCTGCCTCAGCTGGAGGAGTCCCGGGCCAGTCAAATCCCCAAGCCGCCCCCCACACACCTGCCCAGAGCTGACCCGGGCCAGCTGCAGCCACGCTATGGCACGCCTCCCCAGACCCCACGCCGCTACAGGGAAAAGCCTCTCACTCTCGTCGGAAGAAGCTTTTGATATGACCCATACAGGTTCCTGGGCCACGGAGCTACTCAGCTTCCTTGGTCCATCAGTAGTCTCAGGAGTCTGGAGAGATTTCTGATGAATCCAGGAAGCTGAATAGCACATACTGCCTGCTCAACCACCTCGGAACCTGCATGGGGCATAATAAAGCAAAAACTTCCGCCCAAAACTTCGCAACCAGGGGTCCGGCAGCAACAGCAGCACGAGGGGAGACAGAGCCTCCCCTGGCCTATTATACCTGCTGTCCAGAGCAACTGTTAGCTTATTTTGAAGTGCTGCATGATCCTTGCTGAATTCTTTCTTTGATTTTTTTCTAAGGTTCCTGGGAAATGTCACATAACATCTCTCCTCTCCTTCCTATCTCCCTCCACATGTTCTGTATCATTCTGACTTTGCTGAACTAGGGCCAGGTTGTTTTACTACTGTCAATAGTCCTCTTTCAGAGTAACAGCCGTCTTAGTTTGTATTTGCAAAAAGAAAAGGAGTACTTGTGGCACCTTAGAGACTAACCAATTTATTTGAGCATAAGCTTTCGTGAGTTACAGCTCACTTCATTGGATGCATACTGTGGAAAGTACAGAAGATCTTTTTATACACACAAAGCATGAAAAAATGGGTGTTTACCACTACAAAAGGTTTTCTCTCCCCCCACCCCACTCTCCTGCTGGTAATAGCTTATCTAAAGTGATCACTCTCCTTACAATGTGTATGATAATCAAGTTGGGCCATTTCCAGCACAAATCCAGATTTTCTCCCCCCATCCCCCCACACATACACAAATCCACTCTCCTGTTGGTAATAGCTTATCTAAAGTGATCACTCTCCTTACAATGTGTATGATAATCAAGGTGGGCCATTTCCAGCACAAATCCAGGGTTTAACAAGAACGTCTGGGGGGGGGGTAGGAAAAAACAAGGGGAAATAGGTTACCTTGCATAATGACTTAGCCACTCCCAGTCTCTATTCAAGCCTAAGTTAATTGTATCCAAATTGCAAATGAATTCCAATTCAACAGTCTCTCGCTGGAGTCTGGATTTGAAGTTTTTTTGTTGTAATATCGCAACTTTCATGTCTGTAATCGCGTGACCAGAGAGGTTGAAGTGTTCTCTGACTGGTTTATGAATGTTATAATTCTTGACATCTGATTTGTGTCCATTTATTCTTTTACGTAGAGACTGTCCAGTTTGACCAATGTACATGGCAGAGGGGCATTGCTGGCACATGATGGCATATATCACATTGGTGGATGTGCAGGTGAACGAGCCTCTGATAGTGTGGCTGATGTTATTAGGCCCTGTGATGGTGTTCCCTGAATAGATATGTGGGCACAGTTGGCAATGGGCTTTGTTGCAAGGATAGGTTCCTGGGTTAGTGGTTCTGTTCTGTGGTATGTGGTTGCTGGTGAGTATTTGCTTCAGGTTGGGGGGCTGTCTGTAGGCAAGGACTGGCCTGTCTCCTAAGATTTGTGAGAGTGTTGGGTCATCCTTCAGGACAGATTGTAGATCCTTAATAATGCGTTGGAGGGGTTTTAGTTGGGGGCTGAAGGTGACGGCTAGTGGCGTTCTCTTATTTTCTTTGTTAGGCCTGTCCTGTAGTAGGTGACTTCTGGGAACTCTTCTGGCTCTATCAATCTGTTGCGATATTACAACAAAAAAACTTCAAAACCAGACTCCAGCGAGAGACTGTTGAATTGGAATTCATTTGCAAATTAGATACAATTAACTTAGGCTTATCATAGAATCATAGAATATCAGGGTTGGAAGGGACCTCAGGAGGTCATCTAGTCCAACCCCCTGCTCAAAGCAGGACCAATCCCCAATTAAATCATCCCAGCCAGGGCTTTGTCAAGCCTGACCTTAAAAACTTCTAAGGAAGGAGATTCTACCACCTCCCTAGGTAACGCATTCCAGTGTTTCACCACCCTCCTAGTGAAAAAGTTTTTCCTAATATCCAACCTAAACCTCCCCCACTGCAACTTGAGACCATTACTCCTTGTCCTGTCATCTTCTACCACTGAGAATAGTCTAGAACCATCCTCTTTGGAACCACCTCTCAGGTAGTTGAAAGCAGCTGTCAAATCCCCCCTCATTCTTCTCTTCTGCAGACTAAACAATCCCAGTTCCCTCAGCCTCTCCTCATAAGTCATGTGTTCCAGACCCCTAATCATTTTTGTTGCCCTTCGCTGGACTCTCTCCAATTTATCCACATCCTTCTTGTAGTGTGGGGCCCAAAACTGGACACAGTACTCCAGATGAGGCCTCACCAATGTCGAATAGAGGGGAACGATCACGTCCCTCGATCTGCTCGCTATGCCCCTACTTATACATCCCAAAATGCCATTGGCCTTCTAGGCAACAAGGGCACACTGCTGACTCATATCCAGCTTCTCGTCCACTGTAACCCCTAGGTCCTTTTCCGCAGAACTGCTGCCTAGCCATTCGGTCCCTAGTCTGTAGCTGTGCATTGGGTTCTTCCGTCCTAAGTGCAGGACAAGGCATTTATCCTTATTGAACCTCATCAGGTTTCTTTTGGCCCAATCCTCCAATTTGTCCAGGTCCCTCTGTATCCTATCTCTGCCCTCCAACGTATCTACCACTCCTCCCAGTTTAGTATCATCCGCAAATTTGCTAAGAGTGCAATCCACACCATCCTCCAGATCATTTATGAAGATATTGAACAAAACCGGCCCCAGGACCGACCCCTGGGGCACTCCACTTGACACCGGCTGCCAACTAGACATGGAGCCATTGATCACTACCCGTTGAGCCCGACAATCTAGCCAACTTTCTACCCACCTTATAGTACATTCATCCAGCCCATACTTCTTTAACTTGCTGACAAGAATACTGTGGGAGACAGTGTCAAAAGCTTTGCTAAAGTCAAGAAACAATACATCCACTGCTTTCCCTTCATCCACAGAATCAGTAATCTCATCATAGAAGGCGATTAGATTAGTCAGGCATGACCTTCCCTTGGTGAATCCATGCTGACTGTTCCTGATCACTTTACTCTCATCTAAGTGCTTCAGGATTGATTCCTTGAGGACCTGCTCCATGATTTTTCCGGGGACTGAGGTGAGGCTGACCGGCCTGTAGTTCCCAGGATCCTCCTTCTTCCCTTTTTTAAAGATTGGCACTACATTAGCCTTTTTCCAGTCATCTGGGACTTCCCCCGTTCGCCACGAGTTTTCAAAGATAATGGCCAATGGCTCTGCAATCACATCCGCCAATTCCTTTAGCACTCTCGGATGCAACTCGTCCGGCCCCATGGACTTGTGCACGTCCAGCTTTTCTAAATAGTCCCTAACCACCTCTTCCTCCACAGAGGGCTGGCCATCTACTCCCCATGTTGCGATGCCCAGCGCAGCAGTCTGGGAGCTGTCCTTGTTAGTGAAGACAGAGGCAAAAAAAGCATTGAGCACATTAGCTTTTTCCACATCCTCTGTCACTAGGTTGCCTCCCTCATTCAGTAAGGGGCCCACACTTTCCTTGGCTTTCTTCTTATTGCCAACATACCTGAAGAAACCCTTCTTGTTACTTTTAATATCTCTTGCTAGCTGCAGCTCCAGGTGCGATTTGGCCCTCCTGATTTCATTCCTACATGCCCGAGCAATATTTTTATACTCTTCCCTGGTCATATGTCCAACCTTCCACTTCTTGTAAGCTTCTTTTTTATATTTAAGATCCGCTAGGATTTCACCATTAAGCCAAGCTGGTCGCCTGCCATATTTACTATTCTTTCGACTCATCGGGATGGTTTGTCCCTGTAACCTCAACAGGGATTCCTTGAAATACAGCCAGCTCTCCTGGACTCCTTTCCCCTTCATGTTAGTCCCCCAGGGGATCTTACCCATCTGCTCCCTGAGGGAGTCAAAGTCTGCTTTCCTGAAGTCCAGGGTCCGTATCCTGCTGTTTACCTTTCTTCCCTGTGTCAGGATCCTGAACTCGATCATCTCATGGTCACTGCCTCCCAGATTCCCATCCACTTTTGCTTCCCCCACTAATTCTTCCCTGTTTGTGAGCAGGAGGTCAAGAAAAGCTCCCCCCTTAGTTGGCTCGTCTAGCACTTGCACCAGGAAATTGTCCCCTACGCTTTCCAAAAACTTCCTGGATTGTCTATGCACCGCTGTATTGCTCTCCCAGCAAATATCAGGAAAATTAAAGTCACCCATGAGAACCAGGGCGTGCGATCTAGTAGCTTCTGTGAGTTGCCGGAAGAAAGCCTCATCCACCTCATCCCCCTGATCCGGTGGTCTATAGCAGACTCCCACCACTACATCACTCTTGTTGCTCACACTTCTAAACTTAATCCAGAGACACTCAGGTTTTTCTGCAGTTTCGTACCGGAGCTCTGAGCAGTCATACTGCTCCCTTACATACAGTGCTACTCCCCCACCTTTTCTGCCCTGCCTGTCCTTCCTGAACAGTTTGTAACCATCCATGACAGTACTCCAGTCATGTGAGTTATCCCACCAAGTCTCTGTTATTCCAATCACGTCATAATTCCCTGACATCACCAGGACCTCCAGTTCTCCCTGCTTGTTTCCAAGGCTTTGTGCATTCGTATATAAGCACTTGAGAGAACCTGCTGATCGCCCCTCATTCTCAGTATGAGGGAGGAGCCCTCCCCTCACAGATGTTCCTGCCTGTCCTTCCTCCCAGTATCCCATTTTCCCACTTACCTCAGGGCTTTGGTCTCCTTCCCCCGGTGAACCTAGTTTAAAGCCCTCCTTACTAGGTTAGCCAGCCTGCTCGCAAAGATGCTCTTCCCTTTCTTCGTAAGATGGAGCCCGTCTCTGCCCAGCACTCCTCCTTCATGGAACACCATCCCATGGTCAAAGAATCCAAAGCCTTCTCTCCGACACCACCTGCGTAGCCATTCGTTGACTTCCACGATTCGACGGTCCCTGCCCTGGCCTTTTCCTTCCACGGGGAGGATGGACGAGAACACCACTTGGGCCTCAAACTCCTTTATCCTTCTTCTTAGAGCCACGTAGTCCGCAGTGATCCGCTCAAGGTCATTTTTGGCAGTATCATTGGTGCCCACGTGGAGAAGCAGGAAGGGGTAGCGATCTGAGGGCTTGATGAGTCTCGGCAGTCTCTCCGTCACATCTCGAATCTTAGCCCCTGGCAAGCAGCAGACTTCTCGGTTTTCCCGGTCAGGGCGGCAGATAGATGACTCAGTCCCCCGGAGGAGAGAGTCCCCGACCACCACCACCCGCCTCCTTCTCTTGGGAGTGGTGGTCGTGGAACCCCCAACCTCAGGACATCGCATCTCATGCCTTCCAACCAGCGGAGTCTCCTTCTGCTTTCTCCCCCCAGACGTATCATCTGGTCCACTCTCCGCAATGGTACCTGTGGAGAGAACATGAAAGCGGTTAGTTACCTGTGTCTGCGTTGCTGGAACTCGGACATTCCCCCTTCTTCTTCTGGAGGTCACATGTTGCCAAGCTTCTTCACTGGCCTCTTGGCTCTGCTGTGCAACCTGCTCTAAATCTTTAGAGCTTTGCGCCTGTAGAAGCATATCCTGACGTTTGTCCAGAAAATCCTCAGATTCTCGTACGCAACGCAGGGTTGTTATCTGTTGCTCCAGACCTTCAATCTTCTCTTCCAATATGGAGACCAGCTTGCACTTTGTACAGACAAAGTCGCTTCTGTCCTGTGGAAAAAAGACAAACATGGCTTGAATAGAGACTGGGAGTGGCTAAGTCATTATGCAAGGTAACCTATTTCCCCTTGTTTTTTCCAAACCCCCACCCCCCCCCAGACGTTCTTGTTAAACCCTGGATTTGTGCTGGAAATGGCCCACCTTGATTATCATACACATTGTAAGGAGAGTGATCACTTTAGATAAGCTGTTACCAGCAGGAGAGTGGGGTGGGGGGAGAGAAAACCTTTTGTAGTGGTAAACACCCATTTTTTCATGCTTTGTGTGTATAAAAAGATCTTCTATACTTTCCACAGTATGCATCCGATGCAGTGAGCTGTAGTTCATGAAAGCTTATGCTCAAATAAATTGGTTAGTCTCTAAGGTGCCACAAGTACCCCTTTTCTTTTTGCAAATAGTCCTATTAACTTCATAGATTCCAAGGCCAGAAGGGACCAGTCTAGTCTGACCTCCTGGATAACACAGGCCATGGAACTTCCCCAAAATAATTCATAGAGCAGTTCTTCTAGAAAAACATATAATTCTGATTTTAAAATTGTCAGTGTTGGAGAAACCACTATGATCCTTAGTAAGTTGTTCCAACGGTTAGTTACTCTTACTGTTAAAAAAATATACTTCTTATTTCCAGTCTAAATTTGTCTAGCTTCAGCTTCCAGCCATTGGATTATGTTCTACCTTCCTCTGCTAGATTGAAGAGCCCATTATTAAATATTTCTTCTCCATGTAGGTACTTATAGACTGTAGTTCCATTGACATCAATAGCACAAGCGTAAATACTACACCCAGTAATAAAGGTTTCTGGGACGGATATCTACAATACTCCTTTGATTAGGGACCATACTTTCATTCTCTTTGTAAAGGGTCACATATACATTTATTAATAACAATAACACTATCATTGCTAATAACAAATATATAGTTAATAATATTAATTGTCTGATACTACACTCACTTCTTCAGTCAACTTTCCCGATGATTTCCATAGGGGTTTTGCCTGAATTAGGAACCTGGCACTGGGCAACAGCTCCCTAATTGGATTCACTATGCTAATAACAAGCACTTAGCTCAAGGCTGGTTAATTTAAAAATGTAGTAAGTAGTTGACTCTGAAATTTTCTATATTGATTTTCTGTTTAATGGTATAAGAATTTTAAGAAATACATTGCTAATATTTCCCTCTCATATTTCCTTGCATGGAGGGTGCTACATTTAAGTGCACCACCTATCATTCGGAATGGCCAAACGTTTCAAAAAAACTAATTCCAAATATGAGATGAAAAGGCAAGGCAGAAATATTTTCTGTATCCAGTAGGATGTGTACTATTATTATTATCTGATCCAGGCTACTTCTAGAAGGTAATTAAACTCCAAATCATGATATGCCAGTGCTCATCATTATGCTGCATGTCTCTCAGATGTCTGCCTTATCAGCTCACTATTGATCTTTACAGAACCTCAGTTAAGAAAAGCATTATCTTCACCCCTGAAGTAGGACATGGCTGTCAAAAAAAAAAAAAAAAAAAAGAATACTGGCTTATTTATAAGGGGGGAGGGTTGAACAAAAAAATTAGAGTCTCTCATTTTATCCACCAAATGCTTAAGAAGCATTTACATTGCAGGATTCCAGCGAAAGCAAGGAATTTTAGAGTTGTGCTGTAGATTTATGTTTTCTTAGCAGAGAGGGACAAAAATCACTAGATGTTAAAAACAAAAACCCACAAGCCTAATATCAATTTGAGATTCCCCCCCCCCCCATCATTATTTTTATGACTGTATTTCAACTCTTGATCCCTCCCTTCTGAATTATTTCATTGCAAACTTTATAATAAAATACCAGTTATACAACTAATTATTGAAAAGGGGGGCAAGGGACTTTGATGCACAGCTGGTAAATGTAGCCAATAGTAATTGTCAACAAATACAAACAATCCCAGCCAAGGGAATTGCATCCATGTCACAAACACGAGCCTCTTTTCTGAACATTTAAGCAAAATTGTCATCATCAGCAGCGTAAACAATACTGTTATATTTTAAGAGCTAGATCCTAGCCCATGAAATGGCCCTTTTAGGTTGCTCCAGGATGCATAGAAGCCATACATTTGATTTAATACAGACACTCTCTTGCAGCCCCAGAAGTAAAGGACATGGGTCAGGGAAAGAGAAATAGCTACAGTACTTGCTGTACTGTGGCAATCTCTGAGGGTATGTCTACACTGCAGCTGAGAGCGAGCCTCCCAGCCCAGGCGGACAGATTGGAGCTAGTAGGGCTCAAGCTAGCAAACTAAAAAAAAGAAGTGTGGATGTTGCGGCTCAGGCTGGAGTTGGGGATCTCAAGCCCTGGGGTCGGGTGGGCTTGAGATCCTGAGCTGAAGTCCAAACCTCAGTGTCCACACTGCTATTTTTAGTGTGCTGGCTCAAACCCTGCCAGTGTGAATCTGTCTTCACCGGTTGGGAGGCTCGCTCCCAGTTGCAGTGTAGACATACCCTGACTGGCACAATGGGCCCCTGGCGGGACTTGCTGCAGCTGGAATAATTGATAGCATCTCTAGAGCTACTCTAAATTGCCCCAAGGGCCAAGCCCATGCCTGGCCAGCCCCCTTGTACAGGAGACCCATAGTGCTCCCTGTGCTTCCCCCTCTCCACACACTCTACTTGCAGTGAGTGGAGGTTAGCTACAGAGAAGGACTGAGCCTTAAGATTTTTTTTTATTTTAGTCTTAACCACATGTTTTGTCACATGTTCCATACCCCCTGGTTTGTCTAAATTCCTCTGCAATGTGGCTGGAACTTAATCTGCTACCTAGTAGGATGAAATAAATGGTTTGTCAGATCCTGCCAGACACCCCCTTCCAGCCATCCACTGGACTGTTGTGCAGGGAATCCAAGCCTCTATATTCTTGGATCCCCCAGGTGTTTTAAGGCCTGCAGTCTGAACAGAATCCAGGCACTGCCCCAATCTCAGGATGCAGACCTTCATTCCAACACCCCCTTCAGAGAGCTGAAACCCACTGTCTAGTTGCCTAGCCTCTCTAGGTACAGCAGTGCCCCTTCCAACCCCCTCATACTTGAACACACCCTGTCCCAGAAATCCACCTTAAAGGTGTGAAACTTCTGGTTTAGAGTTTAACTCTCTTAGGGACACACTGCAATTGTGAAGCAGTTAACAAACGGAGGGAGACTTTGCACAGAGTCTAACACACTTGTCCCTTGACTTAATCATACAAAGCACAAGAGTGCAGGTTATACAAAACAATAAATGCTACACACTTGTTCCTGGCTCAGTTTCCTCACTTCCTAGCTCATCCTTCTCTTGGGAGTCCTTAGGGACCATTGGTTTCCAGGCAGCGTATTCCCTGCCTCACAAGGCATTACTTCCTGGATTGCTTCACTGTCATGGACTGGAGAAAATGCCAGCCACTGAGCAGGACAACGTCTACTATTTAAAACAGCTCCCTGTCAGGTGACACCCTTGTCAGCTTCCCCCACACAAGCACAAATCCCTGCCAGGTGACTTCATTACCAAGGTGACCTCTCCCCTGACAAACCATTGCCCATGGGTAGAAGCTATTTTTTTTGACTAAATTTTCAATGATGGCTATGTGAAGCAAACTAACCTATATTAACCCTGTATCTCTATGCCTTGGGAATTCTAGGCCAATACAGAGGCAAAAAAGTCGCTAGAGAAAACAAAAGGCTGCACCTTCAAAATGGAGTTGGCAGCTTGTACAGATACACAGAGTTCATAATCTCACACAGAATTCATCAATTGTACAGACAGATTCCCAAACCATCACAGATGTAACGAACGAAACAAACTGAAATAAGTCAAATGTAGGCTGCAGAGAATTGTATCCAATCACTGAGGTTTTTTGAAGGACCTGGTCAGCAAAAATGTAACACTGCACTAGTCAGGGACTATGCTGACTACTGACTGGCACTGGTAGCACCAGTCACGGCAAATTTTATAGCTTTCAGGTGCCAAGGATTCTAACCTGACAATAAATGACATTCCGGAGATGAGGTGCCTTGTTAATTATTGTCCTTATTCTAAATCTCTTCTTTAGTAATGGGGAAAGAGGGATTCCTGCCCCTCCTCTGAGGCTGCAGATGGCCTCCTAGGAGTTGAGTAGAAGAGGGCAGGATTTGTGGGGCCACACAGAGACTATCCAATTCCATATAATACAGTGCCCCACTTTGCAGGGGCTTTCTGCACAGCCTAGTGCAGTATCAATGGGTGTATACAGGAAGAGGGTAAAGTGTGACCAGGCACAGTATATGTATAAAGAAAAAAGAAAAGGAGTACTTGTGGCACCTTAGAGACTAACCAGTTTATTTGAGCATGAGCTTTCGTGAGCTACAGCTCACTTCATCGGATGCATAGCATATCGTGGAAACTGCAGAAGACATTATATACACACAGAGACCATGAAACAAAACTTCCTCCCACCCCACTCTCCTGCTGGTAACAGCTTATCTAAAGTGATTATCAAGTAGGGCCATTTCCAGCACAAATCCAGGTTTTCTCACCCTTCCCCCCCCCCACACACACATACAAACTCACTCTCCTGCTGGTAATAGCCCATCCCTCTTTGAAACCTCTCTTTATAATGCGCATGATAATCAAGGTGGGTCATTTCCAGCACTAATCCAGGTTTTCTCACCCCCCCACACACACCCTCTCCAAAAACCACACACACAAACTCACTCTCCTGCTGGCAATAGCTCATCTTACAATGTGCACAGCTAATAAACTGGTTAGTCTCTAAGGTGCCACAAGTACTCCTTTTCTTTTTTCTTTTTACGAATACAGACTAACATGGCTGTTACTCTGAAACCTGAGTATATGTATACTTTATTTGAAGCAGAATGGAAACACCACCTACCTACAGGAGCTCACTCTTTCCTGCTTCTCTTTCTGATGATCTGGTTCTCAGGATCTTTTTCTGGGTCATCTCTTCATGATTTTGAGGTGTTCACTTAGGTTTCTTTGCCTGTGCTTTTCCTTCCGTAGCTTCCTCGCTGTGCACCTCGCTGTCTAAATAGGCAGTTCTGCTATCTGTGAAGGTGATCCTATCACCAGATATTGGCATGGCCTCCTGAGAGATTATGCAGATTTTTTTTCTTTGGAATAAACAATTGGGCAGAAATGTCAAGGCTGCTGCTGACAGTGTGAGCCAAATTCAGACCTGATGTAAGAACCTACTTCTACAGGTCTGAATTTGGCCCAGTGCTATTATTTGAACCATGAGTCAAATCAACATATTCCAAAGGAAAAATCACATTTGGGAAGGGGCTGCAGCTAGTTCTTATTGGCACATGACTGGGAAGAGTGGAAAGTTTATAATTTGGACTAAGTCCTTACAGGTTCCAGATCTAGCCTAAATAAGTCGAGATATGGCTTGGTGTTGGTTGTGCGTAAAACTCTGGTTGTGTGCTGGGGGACACTCTTAGTTTATGGGACAGCTGAAGAATTCAAAATATCAACAGACCCAAATGATATTGTTAAGAATCTCAATGGATAAAGAGAAATTGGATGGTATCTCTAGTACAAACATAGGAATGGCCATAGTGGGTCACACCAACAGTCCATCTCTCTCAATATCTTGTCTTCCAACAGTGGCCAATGCCAGATGCTTCAACAGGAGTGAACAGAACAAGGCAATTATTGAGTAATATTTGCAGAGAAATGAATTTCATTAAACTAAGGACTTATCAACACAGGGGCATCCAGGAAAAAAAGGATAAAATTCAATAAGGACAAATTAAAGTACTCCACTTAGGAAGAAACAATCAGTTGCACACACATAAAATGGGAAAAGACTACCTAGGAAGGAGTACTGCAGAAAGGAATTTCGCGGTCATAGTGAATCACAAGCTAAATATGGGTCAATGGTGTAATACTGTTCCAAAAAAAAATCATCATTCTGGGATGTATTAGCAGGAGTGTTGTAAGCAAGACACAAGAAGAAGTCTTCTGCTGTATGCCACGCTGACAAAGCCTCAGCTGGAGTATTGTGTCCAGTTCTGGGCACCGCGTTTCAGGAAAGATGTGGACAAATTGGAGAAAGTCTAGAGAAGAGCAACAAAGATGATTAAAGGTCTCAAAAATATGACCTATGCGAGAAGATTGAAAAAACTGGGTTTCTTTAGTCTGGAGAAAAGAAGACTGAGAGGGGACATGATATATACTCAAGAGACCAAAAAGCCAATGTCAGACAGGTTTATTGCTATAAGTCAATAATAATATAGTACAGGAAAATGGTACTATATTATATGGCTCTCCAGAAAGCAGTCTTGTGCAACGCTGTTACATTCACCTTATTCAAAAAATGGGCTCCCAAAGTTACACATATCAGCTGGTATTATTTACATGATAATTTTACAAGTTACATATCTCAATAAAATCCAACCCTTCCATTTGTTCCAATTCCCGAACTTCTTATTGTGTACCTTCATTATCTTTGTTTTGGATACTAACACTCCAGATACTGGTCCGATGAACTACTTCCCTAGATTGTACTAAGACATGGATTTTGATAAGTTTCCAAATACTTACTTCAGCAAATGTAAGTTGTTATGGGATATTTAGCATAAATGAACAGGAATGTGGTATAGGCCAATTTAAGCTATATAACTGTTACAATATTTATGCTTAATGTTGCTCGTGCTTAATGCATACTAATAGATATAGATATATAGAGAGAGTGGATAATACATTTTATTAATATTTAATATTAATATTAAACATGTGTATATATGTAAAATGTTTTATCTACACCATATATATATCAGGATGCATTAAGCACCAATTACATTAAGCACAAATATTGAATACGTAGACAGCATATATTAGCCAAGACCATGTAGACAAGCCCTAAATTTAAGATCGCTAGCAATTGTTTTGTGTGACTTTGGCCATTGGTCACTATGACAGTGGAACACAGATGTCATAAAGATATGGGTAGAGAACAGAACACTTTTGTGCTTCCTTTCCAATCTTACCTGTCTATTGTGTAGGGTCTAATTCTAATCACTGACTGTTGATTCCTTTACCAGTTCTGGAGTACAGGTGACCTACACAGAGGGTCATTTCATTTATGACATGTACAGTTCAGCATGATTGTGTTCCTGAATCTTGTGTAGTCGTGTCTGAATCTTGAATTTTCTACCTCTTTTGTCTCCATCTTGTCCTTGAAGTGATCTCTAACGAACTGCAGCAGAATCTTACTCTCATGGGGCATTGATTATTCTACAGTTTCACACTCTTCCTTTTCCATTAGCGTGATATGGGTTGATTATTTGCACCACTATCCAAACTATTCCCCTTTATGTTACTTCCACAGTTACTGTAAAAAAAGATGTTCTTCATTTAACCGCTAACCTTTTTAGTCAGCGTGACCCTTTTAATATTCTTAATAGTAATGAAAAAACATTAAAAATCTATGGGGAGATTATCCATGTTATAAAGTAAAAGTGGATGCCAACAAAGTACGTGACCAAACCCCATGTAAAATTAGGATTATGCACTATTTTCAGATGATAGGAATTGATTGTGCTTCCACTGGCTTCAATGGGAGAAAAATTGGATGAGACAATAGGTGTAAAACTAAAAATTTCTAGCTCTAGGACTTCAGAAGTTGAAGTATCATACATAGCATAATAAGAAGAAAATAGTATTTTAAAGTCAAAGTGCTGCCACTGTGAGTTCAAAGCACTTCTCTGGGACTTCACTGTTGTCAATTACATTTCGATAACTTTAGGCATGTAGGGAATTTAGGGTCACTGGAAAGCAAGAGAGAAGCAACAGTGAATGGAAGTGGTAATGGGGAAACTTGCAATACAGAAGTTGGGTGGGCAGGAGACACAAAATTTGGAGCTGGGAAGAAAAAGCAGATCAACAAAGGACTAGGTTACTTCTACCATACATTATGTATAACATATTCCCTTGGAAAAAACATATATTGAATTTGGTTTAATCTCTGTGTTCTTCTTCTTCTAAGTGATACTGATATTTATTATTTATATAATTCTACATATGGGTCTCATCCTTCATGGATAAAAGAAATCACAGGTGTCTGCCCTAAAGAGCTGACAGTTTAAATCAGACATAACATAGCAAAGGATGAAGCAAAGGATCCTGGTGGAGCGATAGGGGTGGGGAGTATTGGGTTGAATGAGGACTGTAACAGTGAAATTGGTTTATTTTTATACACAGGTCTTAGATGAAATTCACCCCTGTGTAGGAGACTCATCAAAAAACCTGCACACCCTTAAGGTCTTATTT
Source organism: Natator depressus (assembly GCF_965152275.1). Taxonomy (NCBI): domain Eukaryota; kingdom Metazoa; phylum Chordata; order Testudines; family Cheloniidae; genus Natator; species Natator depressus. The sequence continues at coordinate 240,012,265 of NC_134235.1, read as the reverse complement.
TGCGGAACTTAACTGATGCATATATGTTGTTGTGGTCCACTATAAGGGGTAAATATTAACTCTTGTTCATTAGTTCTTGGTTTAATTTATTTGATACTTGGGGTGGGAGTGAAAGTGGATGTATTGTATGAACATTTATCTCAACAATTTTTGAAGCCAACATAATCTTTAGGTAAATTACCTCTTTATTATGTCCATTTAGGGGATGTTGTACATTATTCCACATAGTATTAACTGTCCAATCCCCAGTTTAGTAGCTATTTTTCCTGTAGCTCTGATATTAAGTGGAAGCTTTATGAACATGGCTTGGTGGATAGTTGTTTCCACTCTTAGTCAAACCTGGAATATCCTTGCTGCTTTATATAATTCCCAAAGTATTCTTTCAAAGCAGTTATTGATGCTTTCTGGCTTCCCTAGCTCTTTTGCCATCTGCTGCCTTGATGACATTGCAATGAGGAGTGAGTGATTTAGGATAATGCTTGACAATATCAAAGATTTTCTTTTCTGCTACTCTAGTTCTATGCACTTTTCTATTGATGTATCCCTGCTTGACTCACCTCATCAACTGTATCTCCTAATCAAGGTCTCTGCAATCCACTTCTTCAGTGTCATGTGATGGTTCCTTAATTTTCATACTCCTCTTCTCTTCATTATGCCTAATACCTCATACATTAGCCATAGCTATTTTATGTACTTTCTTTTTGTCCCAGTTACTTAGTTGCTTTTTTCAGGATCAAATTTTAAACCTCTCCAGGATTAATAACATTATTCATTGCCCTCTTGACGATGTCTCAGATCATTTAAAAACAACCATTCACTAGTTGCCATTGATCCAGTCTAGTGAAAGGACAGACCTTTCTTTCTTGTGCTTTATTTAGCGGTAATAATTGATTTGCTATTCTGAGAGGCACTGTGGTCCAACGGCGAGGGCACTGATCAAAGAGCCAGAGACTTGGGTTCTATTCCAAACAGCACTACTGCCCTATTCTGTGACCTTGGGCAAGTCAGGTAACATCTGAAATCTGTGGATGAAAAGTGCTATATAGGTCTGATGCAACTCCCATTAAGTCTCTCCTTTAACTTCACTGGTGTTGGATCAGACCTATAAGAACCAGGGGTGAAATACTGGCCTCATTGAAATCAATGGCAAAGCTCCCACGGATTATAGTGGGCCAGGATTTTTCCTCGGGTATTTATTTATTATTAAAATATTCCATTAAAAGAGCTACTTTACAGGGGAAAGGTTGCCGAGTTAAACACCCTAATGTCAGAAATGATCAAGTTCAGTTTGCAAGTTCTCCAACTTAGATCAGGTCTGAATATGACCACATAGTATGTACAATGTAAACATTAAAAATAAAATATTTGAAAGTAGGTTTTGCTTTTAGCTATCAGTTCAAGCTTCTGTTCTCCCTGCATCTGCCACTCCACCAAAAGCAATACCCTCAATACCTTGGCAACACAAATCCCTCGTTTCTGGACTTTGTTAAGCAAACAGGAACTTACTTTTAGGTATTCTGTGTCAAAATGTAAGTGCATTAAATACTTTATAAAACCTACAGTTCTATATCTAGTTAATAATTAAGGTTATTTTTAATTGTGTTCTTTTTATCTGTTTTCCTTCTTGTTCAGACTGTTGAGGAGGGTGTGGGCTGAGGTGGATGCATTTCTGAGCAGTCCTTGTTTTATGTTTATGTTGGGCTTCTTAATTTAGGAGAAGAAAAGGAGTACTTGTGGCACCTTAGAGACTAACAAATTTATTTGAGCATAAGCTTTCGTGAGCTACAGCTCACTTCATCGGATGCATTCAGCAAAAGGTGCCACAAGTACTCCTTTTCTTTTGCGAATACAGACTAACACGGCTTCTACTCTGAAACCTTAATTTAGGAGAGAAGTGCCAAGAGCACTGGATAGGCACAGTAGTGGGATGTACTAACCCCACACTGGCGAACAAAGGGTTAAGGAGCAGCTCTGAGCCCACATGGCCCCACCCTGCCAGACCTGCAAAGCCTGCACAAGCTGGAGGTGGAGTTAAAAAAGGGAAGCAGAGTGGCTCAGAGGAGGCAGACAGTGAAAGGGAGCAGATCTCTGATCTGACCTCAGGGGAAATACTGCCCAGGAGCTCTTGTTGCTGGAGACCTGGGCACACACACTTGATAAAGCCTGCTAATGAGAGACAGGTGACTGATTTTGAAGGTCAGAAACTTTATTTGTGATTATTTAATTTACCCTGTTGGGAAAAAAGGTCCCTAGGTAGGAAGTGATCCCAGGAGGCAGCTGCTTAGCATCCCATGGTACAGAGCATAGCTGCCCATCCTTGGGCTCTGGATCAGAGCCCGGTGGGGAGGGTGGGCCCAGGCTCCCCTACCAACTCCAAAAGATGGGAGAATCCAGCTAGGGAAGATCCTGAATGTTCAAGGGCCTAGGCCCCAAGTCCCCAAACTACAGTGAAAGCCCTGAAGGCCATGCGAGCACTGAAAGTCTTCTTTGTGATTGGACTTTCTTTTGGTATACCCCAAAAGGGGTGGACTGGAAAGTGAGTCCGGCTGAGTCACACAAAAAAAGCGGGGGGGGGGGGGTGTCTGTCCCAAGACAGAACTGAAAAGGGGGGATGTCCGGGAGTGAGACAGCCTGCTGCACCTCTGTCTGACCAGTAGACAGCAGTGGGGGTGAATATACCACTTTACTGTCATCTATAGCTGTAGTTTAAAAAGTGGAATAAATAAATAAAAAATAAACTCTGTAATTTGCTGTTAAAACAGCTGACTTTAATTAATAAAACAACAATCAAGTTAATCACATGAACTAACAGCACTGAGAATACTGTGGGTCTACTATGCTACTGAAAACACTATCCTGTCTAGCCAGGTACAATGTAGTGTCTGAAATTCTGGAAATGAAAATTGCAACTGCAATGGAACCAGCAGCAGAGAGCTCCAAGGATCAAGTGCAGATTTGTGACCAGATTATCAGACAGATGAAATATACAAGTAGTAATATGGCTGTTAGCTTTGGTACTAAAAGCTATTGGGAGAAGATATCAGAGAGTATCTTTTAGCCTGATAATGTTCAATGCAGATGCCTAAAATAACTAAGACTGCAAAATCCGTAACATAAATTGCAAAGAACATGATCCTAAAATGGATTGCAAAAGCATTTGTGGGGGGAAAAGAATCACTAAGTAGATAAGATCAGTAGGCTTAGCCTTTAAACCCATGTCAAAAAGACTTTGAAATGAAATGCAACTTCAAAATATCCTTGATAACTACAATATTGAATAAGCACCTGAAAATATTTGTATATTTGCTCCATTAGTGCAAAGATAAAATCTATTTTGGCACAATGATTGTTGTTAAGACAAACTATACTAACAGCTATTTGTCAGTGGTACCAATTTTTTCCTTTATTTAGACTAAGCAATAACTATGGTGTCTCACATACCACTGTGTGATTATGTTTGGCAAATGTTGACATCGTAACCGTGATCATTTTAAGATCTTGATTCTCCAATACATCTGACCTCTACTCTGACATAGTGGAGACAAATACTACAGGGCGTTTGACTGTTGCTTTGCAATCTTTGGTCACCCAGCTCCAGTGTGAGTTAAAACTGCAGGGCAGCAGTTTTAGTTTATGCCACAAGTTTGTGGTCAAGAACTTTAGAATTCAGATACTTACCCAGATCTTATTAAAGCTGTCAGAACCTTTTTGGTATGCAAAAGTGGGCTGCATATCTCACAGGGACAGCACTGCCTCCTTCAAGTCACACTGGGAATACTATAAGGACAAATTGCCCTTTTTGGATATATTTCCCCCATCTTTGTGCATTTCTGCTTTCAATCCCAGTTGGACTCAGACACACTCAAGGGACCAGATACTGATAATCTAACTCATGTGTAATAGCACATTAGTCCCTATTTATGGAGTCAAGTGCTATTCGACATGAGCAAAAATATCAGAATCTAAACCAACATGAATAAAGAAAAAAGTTCTCTAAACTCTTTTAAATCTTGTAAAAGTTTGAGTTTTAGCTGAAAGCATATGAATTCTTTTTATTTTACTCAGACTGGTGTCTAGCCTTAATTTAATTGTCCATCTTCCCTTACACTGAGCTACACTAATTTTTTGTTTAGAAGTGTCTTTTGAGTGTCTGTTTCCCTTTTTGTAACCGATTTCATATAAATATCTGCATTTCTCTAAAATAGTTGTCTAAACTCCCTTTTTCATGCCAGTTTTGTTAGTTCATTTTCTCAAGTGTTTATTGTTTGCTTCAATTAATCCCTCCTTTTCACAATTTTAGCTATGTCACTGTGAAGTTTCCTCTTCTCAAGTAAGAAAAAAGCAGACCTTCTTTAATCCTGCTTCATAACTAGTATTAAATTAGCTTCTTTGAATTTCAACCCTTTAAAGCAATTATATTCTCTCTTTTTCTTAAGTGCAGATGCAAGTTAGGATAAAGGCATCAGGGATTCCACCCCACCCCCCCATTTTTATTCCTAGCAATTTGCATTAACTAGATATTCCTACTTTTTTCCCCTCCATGACTCAGAGTAAAACATGTATTATATCTTAAATTAGAAAAATGTAAGCTCTAGAAACTTAAAGCCAGTGCTTAAATGATACCATTCCTTCACTTTGTATTTCATTTAGCATTGTTTTTTTCCCCACAACATAGTGTCAAACAATAACTTTGATATCTTACTGTAAAGCAGCTTTTTCAAAACTCATTGATGAAGTATATAGGTAATATTTCAGATAACGATCTTTGTAGTACTCAGTAAACTTTTTCAGATTATAAATTATCTGTTTTTGTCTAGTACTTTCTTACTCCTCTGCCTTCAGTTTTCATTTATCCCAGTGCTAGTATTTCACCTGGTCCCTTGCTCACACTTGGCACTTTAATGTATAGACATGCATGAAACGGTGATTGAAAGTATTTTTTCCATTTCATGTCTCGGAGGGTTTATTCACAAGCAATTGAAAAGTGATGCGCCTTTTTGACCAATTCTTGAAACACTCTGGTCTCTTAAGAACTTAGTAAAGATTTATTAGTGATAGGCAAACATCAAAAAGTTTAGATACTTTTCTGAAGCTTTTTCAAACTTATAATGTTTTATCTGCTTTTATGAATATTGTGACAGATATGGCAATTTCCTGCAATATTTTCAAGAAACCTTACTGAATTAAGTTTAAGTATCTTAGGAGTTCATTGTACTAAAAGAAAAGGAGTACTTGTGGCACCTTAGAGACTAACCAATTTATTTGAGCATAAGCTTTCGTGAGCTACAGCTCACTTCATCGGATGCATACCGTGGAAAATACAGAAGACGTTTTTATACACACAAACCATGAAAAAATGGGTGATTATCACTACAAAAGGTTTTCTCTCCCCCCGCCCCACTCTCCTGCTGGTAATAGCTTATCTAAAGTGATCACTCTCCTTACAATGTGTATGATAATCAAGGTGGGCCATTTCCAGCACAAATCCAGGTTTTCTTCCCCCCCCCCCCACAAACCCACTCTACTGTTGGTAATAGCTTATCTAAAGTGATCACTCTCCTTACAATGTGTATGATAATCAAGGTGGGCCATTTCCAGCACAAATCCAGGGTTTAACAAGAACGTATGGGGAGGGGTAGGAAAAAACAAGGGGAAATAGGTTACCTTGCATAATGACTTAGCCACTCCCAGTCTCTATTCAAGCCTAAGTTAATTGTATCCAAATTGCAAATGAATTCCAATTCAGCAGTCTGGATTTGAAGTTTTTCTGTTGTACTATCGCAACTTTCATGTCTGTAATCGCGTGACCAGAGAGATTGAAGTGTTCTCCGACTGGTTTATGAATGTTATAACGTTTTGTAGTGATAATCACCCATTTTTTCATGGTTTGTGTGTATAAAAACGTCTTCTGTATTTTCCACAGTATGCATCCGATGAAGTGAGCTCTAGCTCATGAAAGCTTATGCTCAAATAAATTGGATAGTCTCTAAGGTGCCACGAGTACTCCTTTTCTTTTTGCAAATACAGACTAACACGGCTGTTACTCTGAAACCTGTCATTGTACTAAAAATGCAAATGTTGATGTATTATTGTGAGACTGTATGTAACTTCTCTGAGAAGAAGATATGGCTAAGGTAAACCCAGGAAAGGGTTTTGACTTTCAAAGGAAACAATGTGCTAGCATCTTTGAAACAATGTGCTAGCAAAACAAAGTTAAGTGGGATTCCTAGGAAATACTTGGGAGGAAAAGAAGGCGACTTCTCACCTCTAGACCCAACTTTTTGAAGCTGTGCCCTGAGGAGAAACATGATCACCTGTTACATGAGGACAAGATCAGAGGCCCAAATTGGATAAAGAGTGACTCACAAATTCATGGCTGTGCTAGTTTGATGTGAAAGCTGTTATGAATTTGTGACCACACAAAAACATGCAGTGGAGTCAGAAGGACTGCTCTCCTGCCAGAACCCTCGCTGGAGTTGGGGTGATATCTGGGAAGCTTATTAGCATGCATGTACATTTTATTGTTTTTAATATGTTTTCACTGTAATGCTTTCACCTTAAGAATAAATGTGTTTGCTTAAAACAAGTTGTGTGGTAAATTAACTGTGGGTAATTACACTGCTTATAGCCTCTGGGGAAAAAAGTAAAACTCGCCTGCTTAGGCTTTCTGACTTTACTGGGGAATTTGCAGAGTAGGCAGGGAACTGTGAAGCCTGGAAATACCCTGGTCAGGAGGGAAGGAATGCATGTCTCTACCCAAGAGAGGTGAGAGATGGGGAGCTGGAAGCCTGAGAGTGGTTGGCCTCGCTGGCCACAGGGGGAACAGGTCCGGGTGCCCTGAATTGTGACAAGTATAAACTGTAGGAAGATTTACACGGTACTCCTGTTCTTTTACCTAGAAAATGATTTTTTAGGAAGAAAGATTCAAGCAAGTAACTCGTTTAAAGACAATATATTCAGCATGTAAAAGAGTGCATCACAGATGACAAATATTTCTTCAAGATCCAGTTGCTAACATGTTCAGTTAAGGAACTGACCTGCAATAACACTGTCCGACTCCAAATGATGTTACATTTTTCACTAGAAATGGAAAACTATTAAACTGGCTTTCCCAGTAGGCTTCAAGTACTTCTTAGCACTAATTAGTTTGGGATGGCAGTGTGAATAGTCTTCCTAAGCATGTTTTGATACTTCTACTTCCCACCTCAGCCAAAAGCAAAAAGTGGAAGGAGATGTTGAAATGAAACTGCAGTAGTAGAGCTGATCAGGAATTTTTTGACAAACCATTTTTTGATGGAAAATGAGGCTTTGTCCAAACCAAAACTATCAGTACAAAAGGGTTGATTTTTACAAATTTCTCATTGAAAAAAAGAAAGGATTGAAATGGTCAGTACATTCCTTTTCGATATTTGCAAAACAAAAAAATATTTTTTCGATTCAAAATGACTTAGTTTAGAAATTTAAGCTACTTATGGTTTAAAAAAAAATTAAAAGGTCAAAATCAAAACAAAATGTTTTGAAAATATCAAAGTGAAAGGTTATAGTTGACCTGAGCCAAAAAAAAAAAAAATCAGATTGTCAAGTCATGAAAATTTGAGATTTCAACTTTTCTTTCCAAGTCAGTTTTTTAAAATCAAAAGTTTTCCTAGAATGGGAAAACCATTTCTATATTTAGTAGGGGGTCTCACCTGTGAAGCAAAATTATCTGTCCAATGTCTCCTGATTCCCAGACTCATTATCAATCTACTAAATAGTAACCTCTCAAAAGGGGAGTTTAAGATCTCAGCATTCTTCCTGTTCATTTCTCCACATTTACTTTCACCATCCCCCTGATACTATTCTATGTCTGTTCACCTGCTACTCGAATACAGTTTTAAGGTGCACAACACATTTTATTACCACCATCACCTTTTACTTTATTAGTAGAATGGCAGACACCTTGCAGAGCCTGCTTTACTATATTTCATGTTGTAAAACAGCTTCCATTATAACCCCCCCCCCGTTTTAATACATACAACTTTCCTAGAAATTCATATTTGGCTTGACCTTCCCATGTCTGGTACGGTATCTGCCAGTATATGTACATATTAATCGTTAATTTGATCACATACCCTCCTTTGAGTTGGACAGTCTTCCATTTAAACAAATTCTAACTTTTCTAGACAGAACTGCCGCAAACAGCAGAAGTCTGATGCTCTAAATGTAACAATTCATAATCCTCAAATGAGGATTATTGTCTCTGCTATTTGGGAAAAAAATGGTTTGATTTTAACAAAGATATGCTCACTTGAAAATCATGTGCTGAGCTTGTGCAGATTTATTGTTATATACTATTGTATTGTGGTAGCACTGGCAGTCCATATCATGAACTGAGAACTGAGAACCCATTGTGCTAGGTGCATACAATCCGAGGAAGTAGAAATAAACAGTAAAAAAGAGTCCTTATATTTAGAGATCCACTGAAGTGACTTTAACCTCATACCATTGCATCGTCACCATTAAACCTCAACATCACAGGGAGCAAGATATTCTGCACAACTGGTAATAAAGACAATTGACAATATGGCAGAATTCATAGTAATACCTATTTCTAGACTACCTAGGCTAAACTAACAAATCCATTTCATCCTTGATGAAGTTCATCACTGCAGTCCAGCTGTTAACTCCAGCAGGGAGATGGTCAGCCTCTCACAGTAAAAAGGTATTCATTTACATTAGGAAGACTGCCAAACAATAATTGTAATTGTAATAGCAAAAGCAGTGATAATTATGGGTAACATTATTCAAATACCCATAGTGTTACAAAAAAGGTTGACTTCATAATACGGAAAATAGATTCTATCCAAAGGCTTCTTCTACAAAAATAGTTGATCGGCTAAGGTAGTCTTCAGCTGATGTCAATCTTTACCACCATCACTGGTCCTGATCCTCCACTCTGTTACACAAGTGCAATTACATTAACGTCAGCCAAGTCAAGCTGGCATAAGAGAGGGGAGGATCAGGCCTGCTTTCTTTGCAACAACTGTTATGGCATTGCACACAGTAATGTATTTCGTAGGAAACCTTCTACCTTCTTGCCTTGATGACTTGTCAGTGTGCTGTTAACAAGATGCTGTTAGACTCTGAGGGTCTGACTCTGCTCCCTTTGATACCAATGGGAATACTGTTAAGTTCACGGGTGCAGGATCAGGACCTGTTCTGGGCTGTTCTGTGAAAGTACTGTAATGTAATTCTGCGTTTTATGCAACTAGATTATTTATTAAAGAAATTGCTACAGTAACATATTATTTTTTTAATGTACTCATGTGACGTTACCAGTTATTTCTCAGTCTGAAAAGCAGCACAGATTACTTTTCAATTTTTCTTCTAACCCCATCATTCCTCTCTTAAGCATGGCTGATGATTTTCATACAGACACGTTACTTGGTACAGCCAAAGGAAATTTCAATATGCAGGACATGTAAGTCTAATGCAGCTAGGGTCAGGACTATTCATTAGTAAGATTACAGCCATATAAAGAAAACAGTAGCTAAAATGTAACAGATTCATATCCAGTAATCAGTAGTTTATAACATTGCATTGTAAATCTACAACTTATTGTGCATATATGTATGTATGTAAATAATTGTATGGCATATGTAACCTGAACCACTTTTCTTATGCTAATTTTGTGTAGCATTTCTTCTACTTCTCATTTAACTTAATAGGAAATATGGAATATTACAAAGCTGATGCCTAATGATCATATAGATTCATAGATATTTTAGATCAGAAGGGACCATTATGATCATCTAGTCTGACCTCCTGCACAACACAGGCCACAGAATTTCACCTACTACTCCTGCAAAAAACCTCACACCTATATCTGTGCTATTGAAGTCCTCAAATCGTCGTTTAAAGACTTCAAGGAGCAGAGAATCCTCCAGTGACCCATGGCCCATGCTACAGAGGAAGGCGAAAAACCTCCAGGGCCTCTTCCAATCTGCCCTGGAGGAAAATTCCTTCCCGACCCCAAATATGGCGATCAGCTAAACCCTGAGCATATGGGCAAGATTCATCAGCCAGATACTACAGAAAATTCTTTCCTGGGTAACTCAGATCCCACCCCATCTAATATACCATCACAGGCCACTGGGCCTATTTACCATGAATATTTAATTACCAAAACCATGTTATCCCATCATACCATCTCCTCCATAAACTTATTGAGCTTAATTTTAAAGCCAGATAGATCTTTTGCCCCCACTGCTTCCCTTGGAAGGCTATTCCAAAACTTCACTCCTCTGATGGTTAGAAATCTTCATCTAATTTCTAGTCTAAATTTCCTGGTGGCCAGTTTATATCCATTTGTTCTTGTGTCCACATTGGTACTGAGCTTAAATAATTCCTCTCCCTCCATGGTATTTATCCCTCTGATATATTTATAGAGAGCAATCACATCTCCCCTCAACCTTCTTTTAGTTAGGCTAAACAAGCCAAGCTCCTTGAGTCTCCTTTCATTAGACAAGTTTTCCATTCCTCAGATCATCCTAGTAGCCCTTCTCTGTACCTGTTCCAGTTTGAATTCATCCTTCTTAAACATGGGAGACCAGAACGGCACACAGTATTCCAGGTGAGGTCTCACCAGTGCCTTGTATAACGGTACTAAAACTTCCTTATCCCTACTGGAAATACCTCTCCTGATGCATCCCAAGACCGCATTAGCTTTTTTCACGGCCATATCACATTGGCAGCTCATAGTTATCCTATGATCAACCAATACTCCAAGGTCCTTTTCCTCCTCCGTTACTTCTAATTGACGCGTCCCTAGCTTATAACTAAAATTCTTGTTATTAATCCCTAAATGCATGACCTTACACTTCTCACTATTAAATTTCATCCTATTACTATTACTCCAGTTTACAAGGTCATCCAGATCCTCCTGTAGGATATCCCTGTCCTTCTCTAAATTGGCAATACCTCCCAGCTTTGTATCATCCGCAAACTTTATTAGCACACTCCCACTTTTTGTGCCAAGGTCAGTAATAAAAAGATTAAATAAGATTGGTCCCAAAACCGATCCTTGAGGAACTCCACTGGTAACCTCCCTCCAGCCTGACAGTTCACCTTTCAGTAGGACCCATTGTAGTCTCCCCTTTAACCAGTTCCTTATCCACCTTTCAATTTTCCTATTGATCCCCATCTTATCCAATTTAACTAATAATTCCCCATCATAGCTAATGGGCTGATGATTCTGTCTCTCTGTCTCAGTCCTTCAGCTATCCCACTAAAAACAATGGGACTGCTTGGAGAGTAAGGTACTCTTCCATATGAGTAAGGATATCAAAACCTGGTCAGATAAGACCATAACATGCACTAAAAACTATAGCATTTTTAGGCACCAATGACGCTGGGATCCTGTGCTCCTTGAATACACCCAAATTGTGAACTTCTTGAAGAACCCCACCTTGCTATACCTGCAAGATACTTCCCGTAGCCCATCAGCATCACCTATATTTTTCCTGGATTGAGGTCTATTCTGTTCACTCTTGTCTAAATTCTAATCCCAGGCAGGGGTTAGGAAAGCACAGAGAAAGAACTATCTGGGTCTGACGAAAATGAGACTCAAAGTCGTATGCAATCTGAGTGGTACTATCATGAAAGCCCTGTTCACCTTTCTGTCTCTACTGTCCCTCTAGTTCACATACATGTTAAATGGGGGACCGGGATCAAAAATTGTTTTGATGAGCAAAACATGACCGATCGCTCAGAACAATCAGTTGCCCCAAAGGCATCCTGTTGGATCTGTCAGGGAGGAAGAACAAAATCATTCAAGAGCTGAACCATCCCATAAGGCCTCAGGTTTAGCCATCTTAAAATCATCTGTCAGGAGATTGCTATTTAATTATTTGTTTTTCATTTATTATCCTTCACTTAGGCTCAGTTTAGGCATCAGTAGTTCCAGCCCTAGTTTTAGAGTGCTAGGAAGAACTAAAGAACCACATAAAACTTATTATAAATAGTATCACAACAAGAATATTCAGATGATCTTTGACCAAAAGCAATAAGTCATCAAACACATTGTGTAGTCCTGTACTTATGTTTCTAATAAACCAGGAAGCCTCCGACAGCTAGTTCATAATGGATCTGAGAAGTAAGCTAGAAAATTTATTCAATGAGGATAGCTTGCAGATAAGAAAATAGGCCACTAAAAAAAAAAAGAGAATGACACATCTGAAAGCATGCTTCTTAACTCCAACCATTCTTTATTCATACTCTAGGACAGTGGTTCTCGAAGGCGGACCGCCACTTGTTCAGGGAAAGCCCCTGGCAGGCCGGACCGGTTTGTTTACCTGCCGCGTCCGCAGGTTTGGCCGATTGCGGCTCCCACTGGCCGCAGTTCGCCGCTCCAGGCCAATGGGGGCTGCGGGAAGCGGCACGGGCCAAGGGATATGCTGGCCGCACTTTCCGCAGCCCGCATTGGCCTGGAGCGGCAAACCGCGGCCAGTGGGAGCTGCGATCGGCCAAACCCGCGGACGTGGCAGGTAAACAAACTGGTCCAGCCTGCCAGGGGCTTTCCCTGAACAAGCGGCAGACCGGCTTTGAGAACCACTGCTCTAGAAGATAGTGATTAGCCACAGGAGGCCTAGACCTACTGACTCCATTCATCCAGTATGCCACTCTAGTTCAAGAGGGAAAATGTAGTAGACAGTGCTACCTTAGCCTGTCACTACTTGTTTGAGCTTCTAAAAATGCATTTCAGGCAGGCCCAGCCTGAGAGCTTCCGGTGCCCCAAATAAGACGAGATTAGAATTCCCAGCAGACAGTTTGTGATGGAAGAGCTTTAGTGAGATTTTTACATAAGTAAAAAGTCAGCTTCAGTGTTTCCCTGCATTTCATGGGATATAGGAACACACATAGTTCCTGCTGCATTTCTAGGTACAGGCATTGTTAGCATCACTGATGTGTCAGCAGGATGAAGCTAGAAGTAGAAATTAGTTTTTTCTGTGGTTAAAAATGTAAGCATTCATACAGTGTCACTTAATATAGGCGGTTGAAAGTGATTTCTGGGGCAGGGGGTGGGGGTGGGGGGGACGACAAACCCAGAGCATATTTGTAGTTGTGGGTGTTCTACCACATTATTGGTAGCTTTGAATAGTATGAAAAGGGAATCACAGCTAGTATCACAACTCACATTTTGTTGCCAAATACCTAAGGTCCTGCCGGAACATTTGGAAACTAAGTGGACAGTAATCTGATAAGCCAGAAAACCTCTGACAACCAGATCGAAATGTATCTGAGATGTGATTCCCTCATGCTGTGACATATTTCAAGTGTCCCTGAGGCCTACCCTTTCAAAAGGTGTTTTGGCTGTAGGAAGATGAGTTCTTTTGTTATCTTGGTAAGTCCACTCTGATCGGATTCTCTTGCATTTACATTGGTATACAACAGCTGTAACCCCACTGACTTCAATGTTTCCAGTGTAAGTGAAAGAGAATTAGACCCCATCACTAGTGTTGTGTGGTGGTCTTTGTGGTTCTAGAACATTTAAGAATTAGGAGTTTCTTCTCCTATCTTTATGGTCCACTGTATACCACAAAGCCTTATCATCTAAGATTTGAAGTACTAACAACTTCAGGAAATATGACTGCACATTTTTTGTCACAGGAAGTGCTACCGCAATATCATATGCAGATGCTAAGGTAGATCCTTGCCCTAAAGTCTGAAATCAACCAGCTCCAGGATTCTGAGCACTGATTAAGGATGCTTCTTTGCTGCTGAATAAAATGACCCTTCTTTACACTGATTTATTTGGGATCTGGACATTCTGTGTACATGGAAAGCAATCCTACAAGAAAATAATTCAGGAGTACGTGGAGCAATGTATCTCATTATTCTATGCTCAGGCTCAATACTTGTGTTTTAGTGAAATACCCCTTTTAATTCAAAAGTAATAATGTAGAAGAAGAAAAGATAGTAAAGGTAGGGTAAGGGGAATTAGCTTGATTTTTAGTGGAGAAACAAAAGGAACTGAAGTATCCATTGGTTCTAAGATGCTCTGGAGCGTGATGGAAGTGTGGAAGATAAAGAATCTATGAACTATATGTAAAATTAATACAATGGTAGCCAGTTGCAAGTTCAAAATCACAAACTGATTCATCCCACAAGATTACCAGTACAGAAATTACTGTCAAAGCACTGACCATCTGTTTAAAAATACAATTTAAAATAATCCCAACTGTAAATTTATTCACTGTCAAAGCTCTTTAGGGTTTGGTAATTCTCAATTTTGTAGTTTGTTTGCTGTCTTATGTCCTGAGCTAAATGAGTCTGAAATTCCCCAGTTCCCCAACCTGTGCTTTATTACAAAAAAATCTAAAACATTTTATAGAAAATCTTGCAATAGATTTTTGTAAAAGCTATGCATTGTCTCACCAGTAAGAAAGCAAATTATATTAATCTTCACTGCCACAAATTGCGAACACACACTCCCAGTACTCTATCTGAACTGCATGCAAAATTCATAAGGCTAAAGAGTTAATCCAGCATTCATTTTGAAGAAATGGCTCTAGAAAGACCATCCAATGGATTGAAATTGCTTTTTTAAACTATATTGCATTTTACACTGTATAAAACATATGGTGGTGACATTTAACTTAATGTCCTCCAAACTTACAGTATCCAGGTTGAGATTTGCAAAACAGTCTAGAGGAGCTAGAAACACATACCGGTATGTGACAAGGTGGGTTTACTGGTTCCTCGCTCTCCAGCTTGGAGGGAGGCCACTCCGCCTCACCTCAGGAAGACTTCAAGTCACAGTTTGTAGGGGAAACTCTAGCCCCCTGGGTGGGGCGGAGCCAGAAACAGGCTATAGCCCAGCACCTTCAAGCAGGGTGGGGCACCAAACAGTCTTTGTCTCTGGCCTGCAGTCAGGGCAGAGCAGCACAGAAGTCTGGGGCCCGGACCCTCAGTCAGGGTGGGGCACGAAACAGTCAGGTGTCCTTACTCTAGCGGACGGACAACAAACACAGGCCTCTGGGCCTAAAGGTGGGGAGGCTGCCACCCCTGAGGTGGGGTGTCAGGAGTAGGGGGCCCAGGACCACACAACCCCACCAAGTCCCAGCCCAGAGTCCTAACAGTGGCAGAGTGTTCTGCCATTTTGTCAGCAGGGAATCCCACCACAATGCTCTAACTCACACTCCAGCAGCAGAACCAGACCAGAGTCTGGTTCCCCTGGGATACTTTCCACTGCAGTTTGGGTGTAGGGCCCTGTAGTCCAAAGGTCCTCCGTTTCCTCAGGGTACTCGGCCACCTGCAGTCCTCACAGCTCCTTGGGGCATTTGTCTGATGGTTGTCCTGGCAGCTCTTCGGGGTACTCGTCTGTCTCCTCCAAACACAGGGCACAGCTCCACACAGGGCCTAGTCCGGGATCCTGTGAGATCCCAGCTCCCTGGAAGAGACGTCTGCTCCCTCTGGTGCTCAAGCCCCGACTGAGCTCTGGGGCACTCCTTTTATACTTCCTGTCCTACCCCGGGACTTCTGGTGAGGGGGGGGCTTTATTTTTCTTTTCCCAGCTAGTAAGTGCACACTGGCTCACAACATTGTTTACTGAAATTAAATAGAGAATGTGTGTCTAAATCTCTACAACTACTTTGAAAAGTTCATCCAGCCTTCATTATCTTTACAACATAAGCAAAGATAATATGGGGTTTGATCACAGAAGGGCCAAAACCAAAATCTTGAATCCCAACATCCCTGAACTTGAAAGCCAAAACTAAATCCCAAATTTTGCAAATGGACCTATTTTTATGATAGAAAGAACCAAAAACTTGAAGATACATACTTGCCATCTTTGGACTGTTTGAAATTTGCATTAGGATCTGAAATGGGAAGCTGGAATCCACTTCAAGATTTGTTGTAAAATAGCTTCTGTGACCATATAATTACAATCCTATGAGATTTGGTGACAGGGAAGGCTCTGAAGCATCATGCCTACAGACTTCCTGTACACAAATCCACTCTATCCCAACAAACACAAAGGGCTTAGTTCAGAGTGAAATAAGGCTTACAAAAAGAATGTAAGAAAGACCATAGCAGAATGTTTGACACTGTTGGCTGGGATCCTTTACAAAAGCAAATGTATGTAGCATTACATCCAAAAAACTATGTTAACAAAGTGCTTAAGGTTGCAAAGTCAAGCACTCAAAAATTAGGAAATGCCAGAATTAAGGTTATCTGTGCAGAATTAATTTGGCTCTCTAGCTCAAATGCATTATGATACAGTCTATAATTACATGATTACATACTATTTTTTTCCATGGGGCCCCTGCCTCACTTAGTCCATGGGAGGCATTGAGAAGGCACAATTGGAGGAGGAGTTCTGCTCAGTCCCTGCAGCTCCTGTATGGTGCATGAACCGTCATTGTGGAGATGGAGAAAACTCGGTTTAATGGGCACATAACAGCTGTGAAGAGGATGGAGCATGCTCTCTGTAGATGGAATCTTAATAAAAGTTAGCTGCCAAACTCTAACAAATTTCTTTTAATCATGTGAAAACTGAGATTTTTCAGAGTTTTATAATTTGGCCATATTTGGGCGGATTTTCATGGCAAAGGCAAAAGACTCATTCCTGACACTAGGGCAACGCATCTGCCACATTTCAAATCCCTGCTCAAAAGCATGGGGGCACCAGAGGTTTGTAAAAATATGTTTATCCATATAAAAAAACAATGCTTAAACCAACTTATTTTTCCTAATCTTCATTCTCAGAAATGGCTGAACTATTTTGGCTGAAACTTTCCAGAAAGATTAATCCTTACCCAGATACCCAATACAGAAACTTTCAGCATGAACAATTAAAGTTTGGCAAAGTTTATAAGGAAGTGAAAACAGGTCTTATAATGGAAAATGTTGGGCAACATTCACTGTAAGTGTCACTACCTGTGTCACCTATAATATATGCTCATGAAAGGCTAAACTATGAATCTTCAACTCAAATGTTATTTTCACTTTAACATAGGGATGTCCAAGCTGTAATCCACCAAAGGTACTGATAGATGTCTAAGTACCTTAAAAATGCCTCGGGAAAATACTCAGTATTAAATGGAATGAATTTATAACAAATGCCAAGATTTTCCAGAGAGTTCAACAATGCCTTATCTCTAAAGTTATCCAGATAAGAAGATAGGAACTTTTGGGATATGTGTTAAGAATTAAGCTGGAGTATTTGCCATAGCATGCATACCATTTGGCAACTGAAGGAAAGTGTAAAAGGGGCCCCCCAAAAGAATCCCTCTATCAAGCAGTAATTAGATACTGAAAACTTATGGAACTTAACAACATAGAAGACATGAAAAAGTCAGCCCAGAATAGGCAAGGATAGCTGAGTCTTGTTTGTACATTAAACAATGTCTGAAAGTGCAGGAAAAAATAAGATTTTTGCAGCTAAACACATACACAGTTATTTTGTGTCAATGGCTGTGGTAATGACAGAAAGTTCAAGTCCAGTTGAACCATCTAGTCCAACCCCCTGCCCAGAGCAGGACCAATCCCAACTAAATCATTCCAGCCAGGGCTTTGTCAAGCCTGACATTAAAAACTTCTAAGGAAGGGGATTCCACCACCTCCCTAGGTAACGCATTCCAGTGTTTCACCACCCTCCTAGTGAAAATTTTTTTTCCTAATATCCAACCTAAACCTCCCCCACTGCAACTTGAGACCATTACTCCTTGTCCTGTCATCTGCTATCACTGAGAATAGTCTAGATCCATCCTCTTTGGATCCACCTTTCAGGTAGTTAAAAGCAGCTATCAAATTCCCCCCTCATTCTTCTCTTCCGTAGACTAAACAATCCCAGTTCCCTCAGCCTCTCCTCATAACTCATGTGTTCCAGTCCCCTAATCATTTTTCTTGCCCTCCTCTGGATGTTTTCCAATTTTTCCAACTCCTTCTTGTAGTGTGGGGCCCAAAACTGGACACAGTACTCCAGATGAGGCCTCACCAATGTCGAATAGAGGGGAACGATCACATCCCTCGATCTGCTGGCAATGCCCCTACTTATACACCCCAAAATGCCATTTGCCTTCTTGGCAACAAGGGCACACTGTTGACTTATATCCAGCTTCTCGTCCACTGTCACCCCTAGGTCCTTCTCTGCAGAACTGCTGCCTAGCCATTCGGTTCCTAGTCTGTAGTGGTGCATTGGATTCTTCCGTCCTAAGTGCAGGACTCTGCACTTGTCCTTGTTGAACCTCATCGGATTTCTTTTGGCCCAATCCTCCAATTTGTCCAGGTCCCTCTGTATCCTATCCCTACCCTCCAGCGTATCTACCACTCCTCCCAGTTTAGTGTCATCCGTAAACTTGCTGAGGGTGCAATCCACACCATCCTCCAGATCATTAATGAAGATATTGAACAAAACCGGCCCCAGGACCGACCCTTAGGGCACTCCGCTAGATACCGGCTGCCAACTAGACATGGAGCCATTGATCACTACCCGTTGAGCCCAACAATCTAGCCAACTTTCTACCCACCTTGTAGTGCATCCATCCAGCCCATACTTCTTTAATTTGCTGACAAGAATACTGTGGGAGACCGTGTCAAAAACTTTGCTAAAGTCGAGGAATAACACGTCCACTGCTTTCCCTTCATCCACAGAACCAGTTATCTCATCATAGAAGGCAATTAGATTAGTCAGGCATGACTTTCCCTTGGTGAATCCATGCTGACTGTTCTTGATCACTTTTCTCTCATCTAAGTGCTTCAGAATTGATTCCTTGAGGACATGCTCCATGATTTTTCCGGGGACTGAGGTGAGGCTTACCGGCCTGTAGTTCCCAGGATCATCCTTCTTCCCTTTTTTAAAGATGGACACTACATTAGCCTTTTTCCAGTCGTCCGGGACTTCCCCCTATCACCATGAGTTTTCAAAGATAATGGCCAATGGCTCTGCAATCACATCCGCCAATTCCTTTAGCACTCTCGGATGCAACGCATCCAGCCCCATGTACTTGTGTACATCCAGTTTTTCTAAATAGTCCCGAACTTATATATATATAATATATAAACTTCATATATTTAATATGGGATGAGACATTTTGACTTAAGGAGCTCCCACTAAGGGACCCAAACTCAGCTGCCTGGATGCACTAGATCCTGGCACATCAACCCACCTTTAATTCTGCATATACAAACCCTAAAAACAGGAAAGATATGAGCACTCATTTAGCACAGAATTGAGATGTTGAGAACAAAACTAATCAAAGAACTAGAGGACATAAAGAGATGAAATTATTTAATTGCCTGTAAACCAATCCTAAGAGCCTGGGTATCACACAAGAGGAATTGGAATTGTTCATTTACAAGCATAAATTTGATCTAGTTGGTATTTACTGAAAACTGGTGCGATGATTTGCATGATTAGAATGTTAAAATCAATGGTTATAACCTATTTAGGAAGGATTGAATGGGAAAAAAGGACGGAGACTGCCACTCTATGTCAAAAATGTCATTACCTGTTTCTGAGTCAATAACAACTTGGAAGAAAATGAATTTGAATCATTATGGATCAATGTCCTAACAGATAAAGGATAGGATGGGGTATTCATAGGTGTCTGCTACAGACCACCAAATCAACTAGGGAACAGGGCTACCATCTCCTTACACACCTATCTATACTCAATAGGAAAAAAAGCTGTGTGACCGGGGGAGTCTTAAATTTAAATAACATGCTGGAAGTCTTATTCTGCTGAATTTCTTAATATTAAAGATGACAATTTCCTAATTGAAACTGTTGCATCTAACATGGGGGAATTCTGCATTAGACTTTGTCTTGACAGATAAGGAGTAACTGATCACAGAACTAAAAATGAATGGTAATTTAGGTACAAGTGATCATGACTTAATCACATTAATAATATGCAAACAGGATAAATTAGCAATATGTATATTTGCTACTTTAAAACGGCCAGTTTCACATAGTTGAAAACAATTATGAGCCAAATCAGCTGTGAGGAAGAATTTAATCACAAAAAATGTGAATGATAACTCAGAATTGCTGAAGAACAATTTACTAGATGCCCAAAAAGCCACAACTGAGAAAGAAGGCTCTACTGGTAAACAAAAAAATGACCTGGAGAAGCAGAGGCAGATGTAAAAAATTATATTATACAACAAATGGAAGAAAGGGGAAATTTATAGCAAAGAATATGACTCAGAAGCTAAAAATTGTAGAAAATCGATAAAGGGAAGCAAAGGGACACAAGGAGAACTCCATGGCCTGCAGAGTTGAGGCAATAAGAAGGAATTTAAGTATATTAGGAACAAAATGAATCCTAACAATAGTACTGGTTCATTACTGGGTGGAAATGGTAGAATGAACAATAAGAATGCAGAAAAGGAAGAGGTGTTCAATAAATATTTGTTTTGTATTTGGGGAGGAAAAACAGACGATGTAATCATGTCACATGATAACTCTTTTCATTCCTCTAGTACCTCTGGAAGATGTTAAAGAGCAGCTATAAAGTTAGATATTTTAAAATCAGCAGGTCCAGATAACATGTATCACAGATCCACAGGATCGGTGTTATGGTCCCAGCTTTGGAACAGTTTCTAGGAGGAACCTCTTCAGTGTGCCAGACCTCCTAGAGGTCTGACTCATCTTCCAGGTAAGCCACGTGGCCTCACCACCTCCTTAGACTGGACCTGTGAGCCTTCAGAACTCCTGCTTCACACTATGAGTTCCATTCAGCAAGTCCAACTGAGACAGATTCCTGATGGAGACTTGTACTCTCTTCAGTGATTAATGCACCTCACCAACCATTTACAGTGACACTCAAACAGTGCTATCAAAACAGTAGTGCAGTAGTCCAGTTCATTAACAGGAATACTGCATAGGAAGTCCTTAGGTTAGCATAGATAAATTAAGGTTAAAGCATAGTCCATTCTGGTTAATCCAGAGCCCAGCCAAGCTGTAGTGCAGGGCCGTCCCTCGCTATTTTGGTGCCCTACATGGGGGGTGGGGGGCACTTCCTGCTGGAAGTGGAGTGACCTGGCCCCAGCCTCTCCACTCCCCTGGCTCCCAGGCTTTGGGGGAGAGGGGAACCGCCCCCCAGCTCTTGCCGGCGGCACAGCTGGCAGCCAGGGGAGCGGAGCAGGCTGGGGCTGGGTTGCTCTACTTGCCGGTGAGTGCAGGCCTGACCACTTCTGAAGTCCTCTGGGGAGTGGTGGCAGAGCAGAGCGGGAGGAGGGGCAGGGGCTGGGGTGGAGCAGCGGCAGGGGTTTTGTGGAAGGGGTGGAGTGGGGGCAGTGGTGGAGCAGGGGTGGGAAGAGGCGGGGCTAGGGCGGGGGCCATGAGGAAGACGCGGGGCTGGGGCGGAGCAAAAAAAAACAAAAACAAAAACCCAGAGCACAGAGTTGTAGAGGATAAATTATCTAAGAAAATCCAAAAATGTAAAACGATACCTCACTAAGAAGAATGTTTCTGGCTCAAAGCATAAGAACGGCCGTACTGGGTCTGACCAAAGGTCCAACTAGCTTAGTATCCTGTCTTCCGACAGTGGCCAATGCCAGGTGCCTCAGAGGGAATGAACAGAACAGGTAATCATCAAGTGATCCATCCCCTGTCGCCTATTCCCAGCTTCTGGCAAACAGAGACTATGGACACTGTCCCTGCCGATCCTGGCTAATAGTCATTGGTGGACCTATCCTCCAGGAATTTCTGTAGTTCTTTTTTGAACCCTGTTATAGTCTTGGCCTTCACAACATCCTCTGGCAAGGAGTTTCACAAGTTGACTGTGCGTTGTGTGAAAAAATACTTCCTTTTGTTTGTTTTAAACCTGCTGCTTATTAATTTCATTTGGGGACCCCTAGTAATTGTGTTATGAGAAGGAGTAAATAACACCTTAAATAAAGTTATTTACTTTCTCCACGCCAGTCATGATTTTATAGACCTCTATCATATTCCCCCCTTAGTTGTCTCTTTTCCAAGCTGAAAAGTCCCAGTTTTATTAATCTCAAATTCCAAGTGAACACATGGCAGCCAAATCAGTCAGAAATGCCAGAGCTGAAGAGAATCAAATGGCTACCAAAGCCGACATTGTGGAGATGATCTCTGAATTTAAGGTCATGAGAGATGATCTGATGACCAAGTTTCTCTCAATGAATAAGGAAATTACTGACTTGGAAGAGTGAGTCATAGTGCTAGAGAGTGGCCTAAGAGAAGCAAGCAGCTGCTTGGCACTGATGGAGTAAAAAGAGAGGGAGAGATACAGCTTAAATTGGACATTACAGAAAACAGATCAAGAAGAAACAATATCAGAATTGAGAACTGTTTGAAATTGCTGAAGGAGGAAACCCAAACTGGTTTGTAAAAACATTAATTGTGGAGTTGTTACATCTGAATTCTCTGGAAGGGAGCACACAGTGGAGGGAGCACACAGAACACTGCTCCTGCTACCTGGGCCTCCTCGTAATAATAGAAATAATAATAAACCGAGAGACCTCATTGTGAAATTTCAGGATTATCAGCAGAAAAAAATAATTATGAAGAAAGCCAGAGAGCATTCAGAGCTCATACTCAAAGCCCACAAGCTGTAAATTTTCCATGACCTTTCTGCCCTAACTTTAAAAAATAGAAGAGAACTGGCAGAGATTACAGTAGCACTCAGATGCACAGATATCCACTACAGATGGGGATTCCCATTTAAATTCTTATTCAGCTTCCAAAATCAGTATTATACAATAAGGGACTAAACAAGGAAAAAATACCCCAAGTCACTTGGGATAAAAATCCAAATCTCAGACGCAAGAAGACTCTTGGGAGGCAGTAACTACAGATAAGCTGCTGAAACAATCTTGGCAAATGGTGAAACCCAGGAAAAAGAAGGCAAGGAAAGAAAAGACAAGACAGAAAACTCTAGAGACCAAACTAGCAATGGAAGAAGTGAAGCTGAACAAGAGAACTCAGATACCTGAGTAGTAATCCAAAGAATAACCAGAAGGGACTAACCAGAAGGAATAAGCAGCTGAAGTGTAACTATAGTAATATGATAAAGAAAATAGTAAAAAACTTATTTTAATTGGGTTGATCAGTAATATTTGTGTTCTGTATTTCAAAACATAGCCAAAATAAAGGAGAATAAGAGGGGAGTGGGGGAGGATTTTAAGGTTGGAGGAGATTGGAGAAGAATTGAGAGGGGAAGGGGAGGAGCCTTTAGGGGTTCTGTTAAATCCTCTCCATAACTCAAATGATCAGATGGCCATCTGTCCCTAAGGGCGAGGGTCAAGGTCCCATAGGTGGAGAATGTATCTCCTTTGGATTGCAAGAGAAGCAGTCCACGTGCTTATGGGGAGAGTACAAGCATTAGGGCTCAGCAGTCATTTGGGGGGCTGTTTCACATGTTGGTATTTCATTTGTGGATTTCAAGTAAGGGTAACACAAAAGGGAAGACGGTACAAGAGCAATGTATTATTGCGCCAGTTAAGAACAATCAGCAAAAGATAGGTACACACCATAATGAAATATGTGCTCCTTTTGCCACTCATTATAAAAATCTCTATTCCTAGATATTCCAAGCTCCGAAATTATTCAAAAATATCTGGTAGTAGCAAACTTGCCAACAATAAAAAAAATTATTAAAGAAACTTTAGATAGAGAAATAACAGAACAAGAAATCCAAGAGGCAATAGCATGTATGAAAAGTAGTAGAACTCCATGACATGATAGCTTTCCAGCTGAATTTTACAAGTTATTTAAGGAGGTACTAGTGAGTCCCTTGAGAGGTACCATCAATGGTATCCTGTTAACGGAGGAACTTCCACAACCTATGAAAGAAGCTACTGTTGTGCTTCTCCCTGAAGACGGAAAAGACCTTACTTTATGCAGTTCTCGTAGGCCAATATCTCTGTTGAATCATGACAAAAAGATTTTAGCAAAAATACTAGCTAGCCAATTGCTCTCAGCTCTTATAAATCCAGATCAAACTGGATTTGCTAAGGACAGACAGAAGTCCGACAATATTCGGAGAGTACTTGGAATCATCCATAATGCCAGATCAAAAAAAGATCCATTTCTCTTGTCTTCTCTAGATGCAGAAATAGCCTTTGATAGCATAGAGTGGAACTTTCTGTTTCAAGTTCCCAAAATGGATAACTGCTCTTTGCATCAGCCCAGTAGCAGCTGTGTGAGTTAATGGGGCTAAATCTCCCCTGTTCTTCAATCACACAGAGGAACTAGGCTGGGATATCCATTGTCTCCTTTACTTTTTGTGCTGGTCATGGAGTCTTTTGCACAGAGGATAAGGCACAATGAATCGACGACAGGAATAAAATTTGCAGGAATACACCAGCAAATACCATTATATGCAGATGATGTAATGTTATTTTCATCTAAATCAAATATTTTCCTAAAATTAGTTTCTAAAGAAATCCGGGACGTTGGGAAAGTATCCGGATTTAAAGTCAATTATACCAAATCTGGAAAGGTTGGTGTAAAATTGCCAGATTCTGAAAAGTCACTCCTCCAGAAAACATGTTGGTACAAATGGGTAAACATTCTATAAGAGAGATGGGAATTCAAACCTCAAAAACCTAGAAGAGCTCTAGGATTTAAAACGTCAAGCCATTGAAAATGCATGAAAAAGGTGTGGAGTACTGGAGGAAGTATGCAATTTCTTGGTTGGGATGATTAGCCACAGTCAAAATGAATATTCACCAAGGATATCTTTCTTGTTTGTAATTATGCCAGATAAAACCCTAGCAGGAATACAGAGGATGAGGTTAGAATTGCTATGGAATTAGAGAAGACCCAAAGTGAGGGCAGATACTTTGTACAGGCTCATTAAACAAGGTGGACTAGCCGGTTCAAATATTTTACGGTACTATCGAGCCAGCCATGTCAAAGCAGTGGTGGGCTGGGGTTGCTCTAACCCAGGCAAATACTGGGTCTTTATTGAACAAGAAAATTGAGGCAGTGTGAACATCACTAAGCTACCATGAATAATAATAAAAAAATCATGTCCTCCATAAATTTATACACATCCTTTCACAAAGGCTGCTCTGTGGGTTTGGAATAGAACTGGAGATAAGATCAGGTTTCCCCTCCACCACCACCACCAATGAAACCTATAGCAAATAATTCAGATCTTAACCAGAAAGCTTCAAAGACGGGGGAAGCCATGGAATACACATGGTTGTCCAGCTATTCAGTAAAGAAAGTTTTCTAACTTAGAGATCAAAATTAACTTTTACTGGCCCACTCTCCTATGGTACCAGTACTTTCAAATCAGGCCGAATGTTTCTTAATTTTCTAGAGAACTTGTTCTATATGGAAAGCTAACTTTAATAGAAGTGATGGTGTCTGGTCAATTAGGAAACATAGAAAAATTATAATAACTGATTTATATTAATCTTTGCAAACAGCTTTCCTAACAAAAAAGTGTCCATATATAAAATTCTGAGAAAGGGATGTGGATAGACAAATTACCCCAGAGGAATGGGATTTGATCTAGAAAAGAGGGCCAGCAACCTCAGTCTGTAGCACAATAAAAGAAAATACAGTTTCAATGATACCTCACACCAGACAGGTTAATATATAAATATAGATTGATTGGGGATAAACGTTGGAGAAAATGTGGTGAAAGAGGAGATTTTACACATATATGGTGGGCATGTCCAGACATTAGAACGTATTGGGATGCAATCCATAACCAAATATCACAAAATTGTGGGATATTTATTACCAAATGTTCTTTTGGTAATCATTCTGGGGCTTTCAAGTGGGAATGGTCACACAAAAACAAATGAAGAACTAATTTTTCATTAGCTAATAGTTGCTCTTCTATTGGTAGCCTCTCATTGGAAAAAGAAAAAATAGCCCAACTATTGAGGAATGGTTCAAAAAATATGGGAGGTTGTGGTTATGGAAAAATTAACACACCAAATATCTATACAGCAAAATACACAAAGGACAGACAGATACTTAGATATTTGGTTACCTTTTATTCAGTCCTTAAACAAAGTATATTCTTCACCTGCAGAACAAACAAACAAAAAAACCCCAGCGCACTTGTCCAATTTTTTTGAATATTAACATGTGATAGACATAGAGGTTTGTTAAATATGTGTGTATCAAGATTTTACTCAATATAATAAAGTCTCTAGAAATTACATAGGTATTGTAATGATGCTCAATCTGTAATATAACAGTCTGTTACACAAAATGATCTGATGACTATATTCCTGTATAATGTCTCTTTAAACAAAAGCTAATTGTTGTAATGACTATTTTGTTGCTGATATTTACATGGCAAGGATTTGTAAACCTATTTCCTAAATAAATAGTTAAAAAATCCTAGAATGATATAAAATTAACATAACACACAATAAATGGATTAAAATTTGGCTAACTGATAGTGTCCGAATGTAACTGTAAATGGGGAATCATCATTGAGAGAGTGTTTTTGTAGTGGGGTCCCACAGGGATTGGTTCTTGACCCTACACTAATTAACATTTTATCAATGACCGGGAAGAAAACATAAAATCATCACTAATAAAGTTTGTAGATGACACAAAAATTGGGGGAGTGGTAAATAATGAAGAGGACAGATCACTGAAACAGAGCAATCTGGATTGCCTGCTAAATTGGGCTCAAGCAAATAACATGTGTTTCAATATGGCCAAATGTAAATGCATACATTTAGGAACAAAGAACGTAGGCCATACTTAGAAGATGGGAGACTGTGATCTGGGAAGTAGCAACTTGGAAAAAGATTTGCTAATAATCAGCTGAACATGAGCCCTTAGTGTGACGCTGTGGCCAAAAGGACTAAATGCAATCCTTGTTTGCATAAACAGAGGAATCCCAAGTAGAAGTAGAGAGGTTATATTACTTCTGTATTTGGCACTGGTGTGACTGCTGCTGGAATATTGTGTCCCGTTCTGGTGTGCACAATTCAAGAAGGATGTTGATAAATTGGAGAGAGTTTAGAGAAGAGCCAAGAGAATAATTAAAGGATTAGAAAACATGCATTGTAGTGATAGACTCAAGGAGCTCAACCTATTTAGCTTAATAAAGAGAAGGTGAAGGAGTGAACTGATTACAGTCTATAAGTACCTACAGGGTGAAGAAATATTTAACAATGAGTTCTTCAGTCTAGCTGACAAAGATATAACATGATCCAAAGGCTGGAAGGTGAAGCTATACAAATTCAGACTGGAAATAATGTGTACTTTAACTGTGAGGGTAATTAAGCAGTGGAGCAATCTACCAGTGGTCATGATGGATTTTCCATCTCTGGCAAATCTTAAATTCAAATTGGATAGTTTTCTAAAAGATATGTTCTAGGAATTATTTTGGGGACTTTTTATGGCCTGTTTAATACAGGAGGCCAGACTAGATGATCACAGTGATCTCTTCTGGCATTGGAATCTATGAAAACATGTGATCCAATGCCCAAGAATATCGAGAAAGTACCCACAGTCTGTCTTGCCTAGCTTCTAAATCCTTCCACTTTCCCTGATGTTCTATGTGGTAAAGGTAGTTCACTAGATGCTTTTCATTGCCTTATTTAACTCTGGGCCCTATGAAACCCAAGACTAGCCCTTCATCAAGGCTTTTTACGATATTTTTATATAACTTACCCAGTAAAACTGCAGCACCTTCTCAGACATCCCCTATCCGTGTTAAATTCAAATAATTTAGAAATCCTCCAAATTTTCCAAAATCAATACATTAATCAAGGCACAAGGACTTCATACATCTTTGTCTCTCGATTCACCCTCTCCTTGCAATGATTATAATGGAAGACAATGCAGAACCTGATGCCTGTCTTGCCCGATTTTATATATGTTGCATGTAACATTGTGCACAGTCGCTCTATACTAGCTAATTTTCCAAGAAAGCAAAAGTGAGGGAATATTCATTCCCCTGCAAACTTTGTTTGCTGGGATTGGAGCCAAGTCTTAGAAATTTCCTAAGGCAACTTCCCTGGACTTGACCTGGCGTATAGCACCAAACATCTCTGGTGCTCCAATGCCTCCTTGTCCAATTTATCACTGATGTAAAAACAGTTAATCATGGCTTGGCACAGGAAACTTTGTTCAATAAGGGACATCAGGAAGCAACGCTGGCAGCCTCAGTGTAAATTCATTGCCAGTGTTTAGCACCAAATAAATGGTGTAATTTTACTGCTGTCACATAGGTTCATTTTATTTTTCAAATACCCAACCTGGGGTGCCTTGTTAGCATATGTTAGATACACCATTTTTCTTTTATTATAAAGGATTTCATTTGGCAGGATGTCTAGTGTTTTTTGTAAGCATCCCTGAATGAAAGCTGTACTGGACAGGACTTGTGCCAAGGAGGAAACTCATCTTTTCTCTGCTTCTCACGACAGTGTTTTCAGCAAGGCATTCACATGACAAAAAGGAACATTGATGCAACCTTTATAAGACCTGACCATGGAAGGTCAGTCCTTTTTTGTGGTTTCTGTTCAGTTTTACATTACTTTGATGGTTAATGATGCAATATAGCATACTTGGAGCTAGTCAAGAATGGGGGAGGAGGGCATATTTGTAAATATTTTGAGAACATTTTCATTATAAAGTTTTCTCTATTTTACAAAATGTTTGAGATTTTTTTCTTTTTCCTCCTTTCTCCTTATCTTCCCTTCTTTTCCTCCTTCCTCTTCTTTTTCCACTTTGCCATTGAAAACAGGGGAAATACACACCAAAATTGGATTCCCCCATCATCATTTTCTACTTGAAAACCAACAATGTAAAACAACACACATTTGTCACAAAATACGTGTTCTTGTCAGCAAAATTAATACTGACTTTTCATACTAATAGGGCTAGTCTGCACTACCATGCTACATCTGGTGATGATGAGCTATGCCAGCAGGAGAACGCTTTCCTGTAGGCATAATTATTCCACGTCAATCAGAGGCAGAATCTATGTTGGCGGGAGAGTGTCTCCCACTGACTTAGTGCTGGTGTGGACAGCGCTTAGGTCGATGTAACCTGCGGTGCTCAGCGATCTGGCTCTTTGACACCTCTGAGCAACGTAAGTTATATCGACTTAAGCTGTAGTGTAGACAAGTGCATAGTGAGCCAATCAGTTGAGTAAAAAGGTGCCATTTATACAGATTGAATTTTCATAATACACCCACACCATTAACTGTTGCTGTTCACTGAAATGTGGCCCCATGGTGCGTAAAATAACCACTCAGTATCACATAGATCTCATTGATCTTAACATTTCACAGAACCATAGCTAGAATTCCTTAAGGATTTTGATAGGCATCATATTTTTGGTGAAAGGTTGCTTGATTGGCTCTTTATAATAGTGAACAGAGCTGAAATAATTTAAAAAATACTTACAAGTAGCAATGGGCTCAAGCCACAAAATTTGGATCCAGACTCAGAACCAGACTTTCTCAAATTTTCAGGATATTGGGATTCATGGTTTTAGTTTGGGCCCATCTGTACTTGTAAATATACTTAATACTTATATTTTACTTCAGGGCTATATTGCAAACCTTATATTTGGTGACTGTATATCTTTTTGGCTGTCTCCATGTACATACAGGAGAACACCATATAATATCTTTAAATTCTAATTTCTTTGCTCTTCTTTCTGTCCAATTATATCTCTTCCTCTTCTAGCTGCTAACTCCCTTTTTCTGTCTCAATATTCCATTGAGAATCAAATCAATCGTATTATAGTTTATCTGTACTTCATGAGTCTGTTATTAATCATATGAACTCCCTTTACCATGGTGTTCATTTTATTTCCATACTTTTCTCCAGTTGCTTTTTCAGCCTTTTATTAGTGCTTGTAAATATTGGTAAAATTCCTCCTCTCTGTGCTATGAGGTAAGGGGTGAGAAAAGCTGCAGGTCAGGTTTGGAGGAATGGAAGAAGGGATGCCAGCTCCACAGCGTTCCTTCTGCACCCTCACTGACCTAGCAGAATCATCTTTATGTACATTTATCAGTGCACCGCAAGTGGGACTTGATAGGCAGAGGTGGAAGAGACTAGAGGCAATATCCAGCATTATTCTGGGTGAACTTTGAAGGTATGCCCCATACACACTTAATACTGATCTTTTCACATTAATTTACACCAGTTCCCCCATGAGATGTGCAACAAGGGAAGCAGCAGTCAGGGATACCATGAAAGCACGGTTGTTGGAGGCAGGCAGTGTGGAAGAACAGGGCTTCCACAAAGATAGCTGTGGCCACTGGTGGACGCCTGAGCTCTGTGGGTTTCAGGGACATATCTTACCTTCCCATATAGCAGAGGAAGAAGACACTCTTCCTTTGAGGTAACCATAAGTCAGATCCTCTGAGACTAAACAGTTGAGATTTTCTTGTCACATACACATGAAAATAACCACATGGAGGACAATTTGGCCCTCTATGATTAAGGTATCTTATCTTCAGTTTATGCTCCACATCTCCAGCTATATATTATATATCCAATCATTTGTACTGAATTAATGACGTGCTGCAACACTACACTATACATTGTTGTTTCGAACCTATAGATTCTTGCTTATATACTGCAAATTGAGACATTTAATTTCAGAGTAGGGTTTTTCATTGTATGCAGTGGACCTCCCTTTCCTGTTATTATTGACAATATGTGAATTGCTTTCTTCTTTTTCTAGACTTGTGCCCATTGATAAATGTAACTGTGTGGCTGGCGAAGCAGGGGGCCGGAGTACATTCATGAGCAGAAGGCAATGTATAAAGAACCTTTCCTGTAGAACCTTTTCTGCCCACCCAAGTCAGAAGAGAGCTTTCAGAAGCCATCACT
This sequence comes from Natator depressus, assembly GCF_965152275.1. Classification (NCBI taxonomy): domain Eukaryota; kingdom Metazoa; phylum Chordata; order Testudines; family Cheloniidae; genus Natator; species Natator depressus. The sequence goes on along the minus strand of NC_134235.1, from coordinate 239,981,466 downwards.
TTATGAGTGTTCACAGATGAAAACTGATTAGTTTGTATTTGCACACTTGAATCTAGATGGAATGAATTCCACCATTTCTGACTACAGCTTTTCATGGCTAAATGGATGGGATTCTGCTTCTAAAAAAAATTGGGGCCTGATTTTATTAGTAGTACTGACAGCAAACATTTATATTATAATAGCACCTATAAGCCCCTATCAAGATTGGAGCCCCATTGTGCTAGGTGATGCATAAATACAGAAATGAGACAATCCCTGCCCCAAAGGCTATGCACCCTGAAAGACACAAAATAGATGAGGTGATGGGGATATAAGACACAAGAAATTGAATATAGTGAAAAGCTGCATCTGCTTGGGTAGTTCCATATTTTATTTTCATTTGACACATGCTGAACTCCTATTGGTTTCAGCAAGGAGTTCTGCATATAGAAGGCTTGCGGCACTGAGCCCTAAATGTGTGTGTATATGGAACTTTTCCCATTTGGCAGAAAAAAATAAATTGTCAATATTTTGTCATGTTTAGCTTCTCCAGACTGTGTAAGGAGAGATTCCACTGACCAAAGAAGGGGCCTGATCTCGCAAGTTATTTAGCACTTGCTGTGATGTCAGGACATCCTTAATTGTGCTGGGCTCAGCTGCTAGTCCCAACTGGATTCGGGAGGACGGGACTTCCTCTTCCTCTGCATGGCATCCAGGGCCGGGTCAGACCCACCCTTAGATTCCCCTCCCCCAGCCCCCACTGCAGGAAGCTCTGCAAGCTCCCCCTTCCGCCTGCTTCCTGCTGTTCCTCAGCTGCAGGGAGCTGCTCTCCCATCCACCCAACCCTGATGCATCCAGATCCCCTTATACCCAGACCCTCCCACTGAAACTCACCCCTCAGACTCAGAACCTACCAGATGAGCCCCACTCACCCTGGATCACCCAGACAAGCCACCCACACCTGGATCCCCACCCCACCGAGTCCCAACTAACTGCAGCTGGATCCTCACCCCACTGAGTCCCACTCCCCCAGCATCTGGACCCCCCACTGAATGCCCAACACCCAGGGCCCCGTGCCAAGCTCTATCTTCCCCCACCTAGACCCCCCACGTAGACCCCCCACTTAGCCCCAACTACCTTCACCTGGACCCCCCTGCAGAGTCCCATTACTGTTGCACCCAGAACCCCCCAACAAGCCCCTATGCATCCAGATCCGCCCCCATACCTGGATCCCCCACTGACCCACCCACATCCAGATTGCCCCCACACAGAACCCTCTCAACCCACACCTGGATCCCCCCCACACTAAGCTCCTCCACATTTGGATCCTGCCATGCTGAGCCTGCCTGCCCATACCTGGTGCACCTGGCATGGAGGGGCAGGGCCATGGGGAGTTTCTGGGGCAGGCCCGGTCTTTGCTTTGTGTCAGGGTTGTGTGCAGCCTCACTGCTGAGTCCGTGTCCCGGGCTGGAGGAGCTGCAAAGTGGTCTCCTACCTCCATGCAGTCAGTGTCCTGTGCTCCCCGATGCCATGCTGGAGCCTCCACATTTATTTGACAAATAAATTTTGCAGAATTTTAAAATAATGTGCACAGAATTTTTAATTTGTGGTGCAGAATGCCCTCAGGAGTAATTGTTATAGATGCTTTGAAGGGACTGGATTGAGAAAGGAGTAGCACACAGCTGCACTATCACAGGAGAACCATTGGGCAGGCACTGTGCCTACAGTTCTCCCAGAGCACCTCTATACCACTAGGATGGGGCAGTGTATTATTGAATCATTCCTTTACAAGACGGAACATTCTTCCCCTTCTTGCCCAGCCAGCACCACCCTTGTGGGAGAATCATCTCAGTTTCAGACCCGAGCTCCTCTCCAACGGCATAAGATCCAGATAGATCCCATGCTCACACGCAGAAGAGTGCATTACTCCACTCACAGTTGCCTACTAGGGCACAATATAGCCCCATCATAGGAGTCACAGATGATATTTGCCTTTACTATCTCTCAAACATATGTTTAACTGCTGTGTTTTCTTTGTTTAATTGGATAAGTAATGTGCAAATCCAATGTGCTACCTTAAAATGAGCAAAACTGGAGAAATCATGGAAGGGCCTCAAGAAAAAACAAAACAAAAGGAATTATTTTTAGAACACTGCAGAATGGTTTAGAAGAACTGCATACAGCTTCTTTTAGTAAATGTAGTAATAAAGGTTCATTGATTAAAAGAAATTGGCTCTATTGCTCATAATAGCATCTCATTGATTGAAAAGCATTGCCTATAATGGTTTCCTTCAAAGCACCATCTGTTATGTATTAACCTTTCAGCCTTCAGAATCATGGGATATGAATTTCTTGCTCAAACTACTGGTCAGATGACCCATCCATGACATTTAATAAATTGCACCTACTGCACATAGATTCAGGATTTCATAAAAACAGGGAGAAATGCATTATGAAAACGGCAGATTTTTCATGACGTATGGTAGAATTGAAGCCTTTATGTTAAAATACAAAATCAGCAAGACCAGGGGCGAAGTTCAGTCTCATTAAAAGGTACCAATCAAATATTAATCAGCCAGACTTTAATGGCAAATAGTGATGCAGTGATTCAGCTTTGAATCTAGCGTGTCTAGTCTTTCAGGCAAAAATAGATAAACACCAAACGATTTCTAATTTCATCTTTGTACAATTTAGAATGGTTCATACATCTACTAAGATATATATTCATCTATTTAAGTTCATACACATAAGCTCATCTTTCACAGAACATTTTTCCAGTTTTTAAAATTCTGAGGAATTACAGTGGCTTATTAATTATTGTTATTAGGGGACCAACATGTTGGTAATAAAATCAGAGTTTTGGTCATATCACTGTAAATGATTGTCCGGTTTGTTTTCTTGCAAAAATAATTTTTACCTTTTCTCTTTTCATTCTTTATAAAAATTCCTTGTTCATTTTAGATTTGCCTCTAATCTAGTTTAAGTATAATTGAAATGGGGGGGGGGCTTTTAAAGTTAAAAGCCAGTTTGTTTTCTTCTTTAATAAGTCATGGTTCAAAAAGAATGAACTGCCTTTCCTCTTGAATATTTATGGTATGAACAACAATGCTTTAACCCTTGAAGAAGTGCATCTTTGTCACTATACACTAGATTAACTAATATTCAAATCTTGACCGGAGAATTAATGAACCTATAATTAAAAATAAAATGGATTTCAAAAAGTCCTAAGAGGTTTGCTGGGGATTCCAATTCAATTCATCTTAGTCAGGTCTTAGTGGCTTCTTGCATTAATAGAGTCAGACTGTATCCAGATAGGTTTTAATTAGTTCACAGGGTTAGTGATTGCTGCTGCTCATAATGGGGATATAAGTGGTACAGGAAAAAAAACCTCTCAGATAATCAAACATTGTATATTTAATAGAGGAATCTGCTGAAGTGCTAGCATAGTGGCTCACGCTGAACAAGGTGGGGAAGGAGAGAAACAGAATGAGGAAGAAAAGAGACATACATAAAGAGAAAGACTGAGAAAGAAAGAGAGCTAGGATGGCTCACACTCAACAAGGTGGGCATGGAGAAAAGCAGGAACAAGGAAGAAAAGAGACATATGTAAAGAGAAAGACCTAGAAAGAAAAGGGGAGCAGAGATGGATGAATAGAAAACAGTAAGAGGAGAAAAAATAATGAAGGATATACAGTATTAGCAAGGAGAGCCAGTAAAGCCCCTTATAAAGTAGAATATCTCTGTGCAAAACTTAAATATCTTACAGGTTGCATAGGAATGACTAATATTCTGCACTGAAAATCACTATGTGGCTTCCAATCAGAGATTAAGGAGTCTGATTACGCAAATGGACTGTAGGGCTGGAATGCTCAGTTCCACTCACCTGTTTTTAACTGGGAGAGATCTTAAAAAAGCTCAGTTCCAGCAGTGGAGGCTCCATTTTCAAAAGAGCTCAGTTTCCATTTAACCAATGAGAGCACTGGGGGCTGAGAAGCTTTGGAAATCTGGCCACTACACGGAGGTGCCTAACTACAAAAGATTTTTTTTTCCTCCTGCTGATAATAGCTCATCTTAACTGATTAGCCTCTTAAAGTTGGTGTGGCAACTTCCACCTTTTCATGTTCTCTATACGTATATATATCTTCTTACTATATGTTCCATTCTATGCATCTGAAGAAGTGGGCTGTAGCCCATGAAAGCTTATGGTCAAATAAATTTGTTAGTCTCTAAGGTGCCACAAGTACTCCTGTTCTTTAAATGGGAGCTGATGTCTTTTGGCAATTTAGTTAAGGGTCTAAATGTGAGTTGCTGAATTCTTTTTGAATTCTGACCCACTGGGCCCAAATAAGCACTTAGTAGCCACATGGAAGGCAGCGAGACTGCTTGTGTGAGTACAGCAGTACTTGCCATAAGTGCGGGTGGTAGAAGGGGGTTCAAGGAAGTTATCCAGGTCTTACCTATGAGCTCAATTTATTACAATCCCCTTTTCCTTCAGAAAAAGCATGACTGAGCTGAACAGTGCTTAATTTGTAATGAAAGAAGTGCCAGGGCTCAAGCAATTTTTATACTTTCATACCTGACACGGTATGTCTCAGAGGTACTGGGGCTATGAACTGCCAAGCCTAGAAGTGCTGGGGCTCATCCTTGGCAAGCCCTGGCACAAATTAAACCCTGGGGTTGAAAGACTGCTGTATACAGCAGTGTTATGAGAGTTTGTCCCTGGTTTTTTAGCACACCCTTAACAGTAACCACCTTTATTACATTTCCTGCATCAGACCCCAGTATACTTCAGCATACATCCCGAACAGCTGATTGGGGATCAGACTGGGAACAGTCCGCCTTATTAACTGGGCTAATAAATAGCACAGTGAGAGCAGCTGGAGAACATGACTAATACTGCTCCAGCATGGAAATCTGTCATTCAGATTGACTGCACATCATCAAAATGGAACTGCAAAGCCCTTTTAAACCATTCAAGACCCAATGTCAGCACTGGGCTCTCACATGAGGAGTAGCCTGTGATAATTGGGCTGTAAGCCAAGCTTCACTGGGTCAGGGAGGATCATCCCAGCACAAAGGTGATACTGTGACAGTGTAGACCCAGCAAGGAGATTTATAACCCACATGCCTCCCAGCTGCCAGCTTCGCGAAATGAAAGAGATGGAGCTACAGAAGGAAGCATGGCCAGGACCCTTAACAGTGTTTTCAACTCCCTGTGGCTGTGTAGGACAGAACAGATATCAGGGTTCTCATTTGCACAGAAGCACCAGGCTCAAGGGGATTTTTAAGCTACCTTTGCACCACACTCTGTGACTCGTGTTCTATGTATTTTGGCTGCATCTAAAGATCTCACCCACAGACTTAAAAATGAGAGAGAATATTTAAACATGGCATTTGGTCAGCATTTCTTTCCCTGTTATGGCAAATGCTAAGTCCTGAAGATTTATGTTTTATTTCCAACAGTCGGTGCTAGCTGAACAACGCAGGAAGCTCTTTCCTGCCTTGCATTTTCTTAAAGACATTTATGATATTTTCATGGGAAAATATAGAAACTTTTGAAAGCAGTTCCTGGCACATAAGTAAAGAAAAAACTGGTTTTCAAATACCAAATGTAAAATATTTACACTGTTACAAACCCAACAGTTTAGAATATGGACTGCAGGTAAATCTCACTTGTGCAGGAGACAGAACTTCCCCTGGGATGAAAGGCTACATTTCTAGATCTCTGTGCTGGTTCACTTTCCAGTGCAGGAACATCAGAATAAGAGCTGTGTTGGCAATGAAAAAGTGAATGGCAATTATGCTCTGGAAGCTTGCAGTGCCAGATTGCTATCAGTCAGTGGGCAATCAGTTTGGAATTGGGAATCTGCAGTGAGGGCTGTTGTCATCCAAATGTGCAAGGCCATTAAGCGTCCCCTGCTGCATAGGACTGTAACTCTCATCAATGTGCAGGAAATAGTAGATGGATTTGAAGCAGTGGGGCTTCCGAACTATGGTGGGGCAATAGGATGCATATCCTTGTCTGGCACCAAAAGTTGCAAGCAGGAACATTCTTCCCTGACTGGTGCATTCACACTGCTAATGTTGAAATGCTGATAGTGATTCTTGAGGACTCAGCCTACCCCATGCTCTTGAAGCCATAGACTGACCACCTCAACAGAACCAAGGAAAGATTCAACTACCAGCTGAGCAGGTCGAGGATGACTGTTGAACGTGCATTTGGTAGACTCAACACTTGCTGGAACTGCTCAAAGACTAGACTGGATCTTAGTGAGGCAAACATTCCTACTGTGATTGCTTCATCTTGTCTAAGATATAATATTTGTAAAGTGAAGAGGTAAAAGCTACTGGCAGGGTAGAGGGGTGAGGTGGATCAGCTGTCTGCTGATTTTGAACAGCCAGACAGAAGGGCTATTAGAAAGCCAACTGTTGTGTTATACTGTTGAGGGAGGCTGAAAGTATTATTTTAACAGTTGCTGCACGGTTTGTATCCCCCTGAGCATCCCTCCTCTCCTTCTCACTGTGCACTGCAGGGGTGGTGGTGCAGTCCCTGTCAAGTATCGCATGGGGACCATTGTAGAAGCAGCAGGTCTGTGGGGTAGCTCCAGATTTGTTGTTGCCCTCTCTCGCCTTCCGATATAACGGCCAAACTTCCTTGGCTTTCACCTGGCATTGATGCTCATCCTTGTCATGCCCCAGGTTTAGCATCCTCTATGCAATCTGCACATATATGTGTATATTCCTTCAGTTGCTCCTTAGCTGGGCTTGCATAGCCTCTTCTCCTCACAGGCAGAGGAGAGTCAGGACCTCTGTCCTGCTCCAGGAAGGAGCACTCTATGTGTAGATCTTTGTCTACACTGAGCCAACATGGGCAGATGCTCATGAAGGTAGACAGGGATGTATATTTTCCCAGGTGGCCCATGAGGAAAAGGTATTTCAAAAACATGGTGGGGAGCGGGCTTCTAGTATCTGTGAACCCTGAGCAGTGGAGTTCAAAATTGTGACTGAAGCAACCACTTTTGCTGGGACAGAGGCATTGTGGGACAGCTACTGGAGGACTGTTAGGATTAGAGATAATACAGGCTCTATATTAGTACTATGTCAACAGAAGTAGTCGACTCCATCTCTATGATGTTTGAGGACGTGGGATTATTAACCTTTTCCAATTTGGCAAGATCCTTTTTGAAGTGTGGACACCAGAACTGGACACAGCATTCCAATAATTGTCTCATTAATGCCTTATAGATGTTGCTTAATGCTCTACTGGAAAGTGTTCAGGTACTGTGGGTATGAGTGCAGTATAAGAATCTGAATAGAATAAGTGATATTAACTTCTGTGAAGACAGTCATCACAAGGCCTACATAGTATTTAAGTCCCACTTAAGTACTCAAATAGGTATTAACGGGGACTCAGTTTTGATTATCTTAGTTTACTGTATTAAATGTTATTAACATTTGAAAAAAATGTTATAACTTCACCAGAAATTGTTGAATGAATGCCACAAATTTTGGAAATTTAAACAACTTGATGAGTGATTCATCTCCTTATTTTTAAATGTTTGCATGACAAACTTAGTGTGTGAAAGAAGGAAGCAGATGGGGCAGCAAAATAATTTTGCCATCTCACATTGTTGGGAATGAAAGCTGAGATACATATAGAAAAACAGTTCTGGAGAAAAATAAAATTTGACAGGAAATTTACAATTGGAAATAGTTTTTTTTCTCTGTATATGTGTGTGGGCATGCACACACGTGCACTGCTATAGATGAGTCAGGTATTAAATACACACTGGTTTACCTAGAAGAAACTTTCTTTAAAAAAAGAGGAAAAAGCTCATAGACATTTTCATCTCACACTCAGTAATAAATCTAAGTACTCTTTATTTGCAACTGTGGGTAGTAACTTGAACATCCATAGATCTTCTCAGTGGGAATATTTTCACTTATCTCAGACCATGCTAGGAATGCAGCTGTTGTAGATAATTCCCTTTACAATGTTTATATTCATTAACAGATTGAGCAGACCCCAAACACAAAGAGTTTCTTCTGTATTTTTTTGGAGACCTGAAGTCATGTCCTAAATGTTATAATGTCTCTGAGGACATAATTCTTCACAGACACATGTAGTGGGTACCAAAGTTACCTATAAGCACTAAAAGTGGAAAGTAGGTGTGAGAAATGTTAAAATAAAAACTTCAGGAAAAAGAAACAGCTTGGTTCCATGATTAGAACTGTGAATTAAGTTAGCTTCCCAAATTGGCTTGTTCTGAGTATCACATGCAGGAGCATGAACTGCCCTTCTTGCTAGCCCAAAACAAACTTCATTTCAGAGGTTAGGAACAAAATAATGATAACTAGTATGGACTATACCTAGCTGCAAATGTGCCAGCTGTTCCCCTGTCATGTGGCGAATATATCTCTTATGGCAGTTCCTTTCTCTAGACCCCATTTTACGGGAATCCTGCTGCTCCCAATGAAGTCAATGGGAGTATTTCTATTTATATCAATGAGAGCCTGATCAGGACCCATTTTACCACAGACATCAGGGTCTCAATCATGTTCCCATTGCTGTCAATGGGAAAACTCCCATTGACTTCAAAAGGAGCAGTGTCAGGACTCAGGCTTGCATTGTTCTATAAAGGAAGCCCAAACTTGTCCTACATTTGATAAGAAGACTGAAAAGCATGTGCCTGTATATGTTACAAATTACTCTGGTACTTAACTTTGCTTTATGTTACTACTTTCCCTGCATTATGACACCGTATATAAAACTTTAAATAGATTTAATTCACCTCACTGTTTCTCAAATGGAAGACATGGGAGGATTCAGAGATCCACCAAATTGTCATGTAGGAAAGATTTCTGTACTCTAACTTCATTTAAAAAAAAAAATGTTATTACTTGGCCCAGATGTATAGTGGCCATAAACTGATAAAATTATCCAGAAAGGCCTTGGAGACATCTGAGTATTCCCAGTTTAAATAGCAATATGTGGAGGAATACATTTACGTTTTTATTAGCTTGGTTCCACTTTATGTAACCCCTAAAGGGCAATGTTGTTCAATATATCTTGTCACAGCAAAATAGTAGCTGTTTAGTGTGTTTATTTAACCAGCTAATGTTCATGGGCTTATCTGCCACTTTAAGACACTAATGCTGTGCTGATCTTAATGTCATTTGTTTGTTATTACCTACCGGGAAAAGGGGATTTTGCAGTTTGTTTTAAACCCTTTGCTCGAATATTTACATCTGAAGACTCCAATCCTGCAATGGGTTCCATGCAGCTGAGATTCTGGACCCATGCAAAGCCCTACTATAGTCAATGTTGAAGGGACCTTTTGGCATGGGGTTCCCTGCAGGACTGGGGCCTAAAAGACTTCATACTGTGTAAAGTGTAAGTACAGTTATATAAATAATCTCACACATTCAAAGACATGAGTGAAGTTTATGGGAGGGATGTGGTTTCTTTTATTAAGCCAAAAGGGTAACTTAGCCAAAGGCAGTTTACAAAATGGGTTTGAAGTTGTATATTTGGCCTGCTCCTTGGCCAGACCATATCCAATAGGAGAGGGCTCCTCCAAGTACAGAACTCCTCTCCTCCACACAGAAGGGGGCTCAAATGTCAGGTGGGACTGTTCTCTCCCTGGCTATGGACTCAGTAGAAGGCTCCACGCAAAGCTTGGGATCCATGTGGCTTCAAGGGGAACTGACTCGAGATTCTCCCACACTTTGCCCCATCCGCCTCATCACAGAAATTACTTGGAAACATTTATAAACCTTAGCTGTTTTATTTTTTCTATGGACACCACCTCGCCCTGTAGTTCTTTGAGACATTCCAGCCATCATGGAATCTCTGGTAGTGCAGCTCCAACAGTTATTCAGTGAGGATAGGTGCTGCCATGGGGACAGAGTTGCTCTCAGGGCTCTGTGTGGATGGCTCTGGCCTCCCATAAAGTTCCAGGGATCTTTGGGGATCCTTCAAGTTTGGGGATGGCTTTTCTTTGGCCCTTGGGCCAGCTTGTATTCTTCCAGCAGAAATGAATTGGGCCCAATGAGAGTCATAAGTATGAAGTCCCATAGCACTCTGAAAATTTACCTCAAGAAAGGAGCAGAGACAGGGAATGAGAGCAGAATTCTAGAGAGACATGTGTGCCTCTTTATTGAAACACTGCAGACTATGAATGTGAGAAAAAGTTTTGCTGGATTTTTTTTGCTGCTGTTAAGAATTTCATAACCACAACGTCCATCTCTCTCTGACCTTGAAAAATTTCTTACAATCTGTGAACATTTCTTGCTGCGTCACAAAAATTTTACAAAGCATAATTCTGACCCCACTGAAGTCAAAGACAATTGATTTCATCTCAGATGCTTTGCACTCATCTTTCAATAGGTGCTTCTTTTAGATATCCAAATGTCTGGTTTCTAGAGACAGGCTTGACTTAAATGATTGTCTTTATATTCTTCTAACAGGAAGTGTGGAGAAAATTATTAATGTTATTTAGATATTATATTGCAGTCGTACTATAAGACATACTTTCTAATCCTTTAATCACTCTGGTGGCTCTTCTCCAAACCCTCTCCAATTTATCAATATCTGCCTTGAATTATGGACACCAGAACTGAATACAGTAATTTCAGCAGCAGCTGCACCAGTGCCAAATACAGAGGTTAAATAACTTCTCTACTCCGACTCAATATTCCCCTACTTATTCAGCCAAGGAATGCATTCGTCCTTTTTGGCCAAAGTATCTCACTGTGAGCTCATGTTCAGCTGATTATACACCATGAACCCTAACTCTCTTCCCAGGAGAGATTCCCCAGTCCTGTAAATACGGCCTACATTCTTTGTTCCTAGATGTAAAACTGTACATCTGTCCATATTCAAACACATATTGTTTGCTTGCGCCCAGTTTATCAATTCATCCAGATTGTGCTGTATCAGTGACCTGTTCATTATTTACTACTCCCCCAATCTTTGTGTCATCTGCAAATCTTACCAGTGATTTTATGTTTTCTTCTAATCATTGATTAAAATGTTAAACAGAGTAGGGCCAAAAACTGATTCCTGCAGGACACCCCTAGAAACACATCCACTCAATGATAAGGTTTCAGTCAGGGTTCCATTGTGTGAGGCATTATATAAACAAATATTGCCCCCGTCCCAGAAAGCATAACCTTATGATAAGATTCTATGGGACAAACAGGCATTGGGTGGTTCAAGGGACAAGATCACACTTGTGATGGGTACGTTTGCATAATGAGTACATAGTCTCAATTGTCATGGTAGAACAGCTTTTTTAATGTTAATCATGGCTGCAATTTAACTATAATAATACAGAGACTGAAGCAATCAGACTGGTGATTGTAATGTAGTGAATACAGTGCAAGGAAATACATAATTCACTTTGTTTGATTAGGGACTCGGGGTAAGCAGAGCCAAAAAGGGATAGACAGCAGCCCATTCTTTGTATGTAATTGGGGAAAAAAGCTGTTCCTCTAGACTGGAAATTAAAAAAAATGTTTCTTGGTTTAACACATCTACTGTTATCTTCTTTTGGTTAAACAAGGAAAGACTATAGTGACCTAAATCTATTCGTGGGAATGGGGAGTAGGTACAAGTCTTTATTGTTTTGTTGCGGCAAAAAAATAGTTCTGTTGAAAGAGCTACTCTACAATTAACCACTTAGAAAGGAAAAAAATAATTGAATAAAAAGTAGCTATATTCGTATACAGCAAGTTCTAAGAGTGTTTACATGATTGACCCACCAATTACATATAAATGCTTTTAATGGGTCAATCATGTAAACACTCTTAGAACTTGCCGTATACGAATATAGCTACTTTTAGTCAGAATAATTTGGCATAAAAATAGATTGAGGAGATGCCTGATATTTTCTCACTAATAATTGTTAATGGATTCATCTCCTTCCCTCCTTTCCTCTTCCCCCTCCCTCCTCCTTAAAAGCATTTTGAAATCTCTCTATTCAAATGTGGATTCTGACTTCTATCTCAGTGTTACATGCAGACTTTTCATTGAATAACTAGCAGAATAATAAAGTTTAATCTTTTCATGTTTTGGATGGTTTTTTTTTTAAGTTTTCTTTTCTAAGGACATTGTAAACATTGTATTCATTTCCAAGTAGTTTTAGTCTCAGTAGGGGTTTTGTAAATCTTGGGCATGTGGTTCTGCTCACCTCCTTGATGTGAGGTCTCCCCTCAAACACATGGAATCATCTTATCTGCTACCCAAAATCAATCGATGGCCCCAAATCTAAATCTGGGTGCTTAAATATTTTGTCACCTAAGAGATGGTATAGGCATCTCTCTTCCATGGCATTCTTGTGCAGAAGACAGCTATGATACTACAGGGTTATGTCTGGAGAAGATGGGTATGTGAGCATAAATCTGCTCCCTTACTCTCCGTACTGGTTTTTCAAAGGTGTAGGAAAGGCTGCTAGTGAAAACTTTCCCCACAGTGGGCCTGGATGCACTATGCCAGCTCCTGGCCTTTATCTGTCTAAGTCAGTGGTGGCCAGCGGATTGCAGGTTGCCCACCACTGGTCTACATTCTTATAGGAACCACGTAGGTGTGTCGGAGTGAGCTATGGAGGCAAGGGGGCAGAGAGGAGCGAGAGGGGGTGGAGTCTTGGGCAGAAGAGGTGGCACGGGGGCAGGATCTTGGGGAAGGGGCAGTTGAAGGGCAGGGTTTTGGGGAGGAGTGGCACGAGGGTGGGAGCTCAGGGAGAAGGGGCAGCGTGAGGTGGGTCTTCAGCGAGAAGGGGCATCGCAGGGGTGGGGCCACAGTTTGGGTGCTTGTGGACCCCCTTAGTTTTAGGAAGCTTTTGCTGCTCCTGGACCCACATCACTATAGTACATATCTCAGCATCTCTGGCCACTACAACTTCACTATAGCCTCCAGTATGGCCATAGGTATAAATAACTTATGGTTTAACCACACAGAGCAGCAATGTGCATGATGGGAGTGTGATTTCTAAAGTACATTAGGATGGTGTGCACTAAGTGGTCCATGGAGCCCCTGCTGGTGCACTTTAACATAGCATTGTTTGAGAAAGTGCTATGTTAAAGCCAGAGATGACTCATGCCTGCTGATAGTGGGGGAAGGGGGGCTGTCAACCCCACAACAGTTCAAGACACAATCCTGTCAACCCCACAACAGTTCAAGACACAAGCCCCCAGGCACTGTCCCCCCTGGAAAGCACCAACCCCCTCAGCTCCTAGCTGTTCCTCCTGCCCCTGCCTCTGTGACCATGTGACCAAGCAACCAGGGGGGGCATGTGACCCCTGCAGTCCCACCCCCCCACACACATGTTGCTTCTGGTTAAAGCACACTAAGGAATTTCTAGTGTGCATCAGCAGGAACTACATGGACCAATTAATGTGCAATGAACTTTAGAAACCACACCTCCAAAGTGCACATTACTCCTGTGTACAGATAAGCTCTAAGTCCTATAATACAGTTGTTTAGATGAGTTCAATACTTAAACAAGCTCGCAGGGCATTAGAGTGTGGTCAGAAAGATAGGTTATGGCATCTGGTACTGAAACTTTTTAGTTGCAAGGATAAAGTTTACAAGTTCTATATAAAAGTGACTGTTACATTGGCTTAGATCCAACACTGTGGAAACTGTTGTTATTTATCTGTTGGCTACAACTTCTAAGTTTTGACACATTTTGTTTGCACTCTTCAGAGAATGATTTGGAGTTTTAGAAAGGCCTCACAAAGAGGCCTCTGCTGAAGAAAGTTTTTCTGTGTGCTAATATTATGAAGAGGAGAGAAACAGAGGCAAACACTATTCTGAATTAATAATGAAAATTGCAGAAGGATATTGGGCAGTTCAGGCAACCAGAAAAGACATTTTCATCTTTTTAATACATCAGGCCACTTCATTTTTTTGTTGAAACTTTCTGGATGCAGCTTGTAATCATCTAACATAACTGGTCAAATTCTGCACTGGTGTAAACAAAGTCATCTCCTTTGACTCCTAATAGAGTTATACCAGAAAGAAATACATAATATTTAGTCTATTAGTAGGGTGAGAATGCCTAATTCACATGAAAAAATAATTTGGTCCTAAATCTATCTCTTCTCTATTAATCCTTATTGTTGACTGAAATATTCCTAAGGGGAAAAATGGTTTTTCCACATTGCCTGTCAAGAATCCAAATGTACATCCAGTGGAATGGGTTTACTCTTCTCACAGCAACCTGACAGGCATTAGATGGCATAGCTTCAACCTTTAAAGACAATGGTGTTCGCTTATGAGATACCTGTCTAAGGTTGTTTGACCTTGAACTTGTTCTTTCTGTATCACTGCACTAGGATATCAGCGTACAAACAATAAACCTGAGTGGCCTATGGAAAACTTACTTTAAGTTTATATTTTTCCATTATGTGAAGTATTTTGTCTCCAATAACTCAGACAAAAATGTTTCAGACTTTCTTTATCCCAGAAGACTTCCTGATCTTTCTTCACAGAAGAAACATGGAAATTTACTATGTAGATTATCCAAGCTACCAGGTGCTACTTACTAACAAGGATTTTGGAGGAGAAAGATTCAGATACAGATACAGAGAGTATGAGAAGCAGAACTCGGGGGCAGTAGGGATGCGTGCAGAGAGGGGCAGAGACAGGATAAGAAGCATTTTTGAGTACCAGAGCATAATCTTCTCCAGAATCTAGAGTTGAACCTAGGATTCCTAAGTCTCAGCATTCCTGTTGTGGCTTGCAAATAGCTGTGAAACCTAGTGGGAAAATGTGCATCTCATCCCCTTCTAGTGACTACTCCAGCTACCACTTACTCCATTAACTCAAGAAGTAGAAGTCTGTGCTATGGAGCTCAAGGTTCCAACCCTGCGCATGATATGTAGGGTAGTCAAAATGGTTCCATATACTGGAATTTCTGTTTTTTCAGTTTGTTTTTTAAAAAAAAATCTTCAGAAGTTACATTAAACTATACTATGTTAAAAGAAAGATGCAAAAGATAGTACATGATCATGTAATTTAAGATTGTACCATAATGTATATACACAAGGGAGGCAAACAAAGGTTGCATGGGCAAATCTTAATTCTGGCATTTCCTCAATTTTTTTTGGTTGACTTTGCAACCTACATTTGTTTTCACTTGAGGTTCCTTCTTTCTTTTCTTTTTAAAGAAATATTTATGGTGTGATTTGCAGGACTACTGAGCACCCACAAATCCCATTAATTTCACTGAGAGTTGCAGGTATTTTCCCCCTTTCTGCTAGTGCAGATCTGGGGCTATAATTTCTTACTAAGGCTGTGATTCTGCAAATGCTTAGACATGTGAGTAGTCCCATAGAATGCCTAAAGCTACTCAGATGGGCCAAAGGGTTGAAATAATCTGTTTTACAGCTCCTCCCTGTTCCAGAATATTCATACATTATTGCATTGCACGTATTTATGGTTTAAGACAAGCTGTCACTGTTGCAGTTTGTTTATGTCTTAAATATAGTTTCAGAAGGCAATTAATCACTGAATATTTATGCCAAAAATGACATTTTATTAATAAAATAATCAGAAAATTCCAAAGTTTACAAAGAATTTCAAAGATTAATAAATAAAGTCCTGCCCCTACTTGGTTACACTACTATAAATATAGAATATAAATATTTATATTAAGTGTTCAATTAATTTGTGAACTTGACAAAAAATGTTCAGTTCTTGTATTTTTTTAGGATTTTTATTTCAAGCTTGTGCTGAATGAGTGTATATAATGTACTGAATAGATTTACAAACCTACTGACAATATTTATTAGAGATAGGTGATGCTGATCACACCTCATTTGGGGTCTACCTTGAGCTCGTGGTGTAAATTGACTTAATCAGCTGGAGTAAATCCACTGACTTCTACACCACCATCCTGATTTATACCATTTGAGTTTCTGGCCCAGGATCAACTCCGTATTTTTGCAGACTGAGTTTTTCTGAGATGGGCCCACGAAAGGTCAGGAGGATTTGATTTCAGGGACCTAGTTTGTGATGAATTCATCATGCTCTATTTCTAGCATCACAGGGCATGTATATAAGTACCCACACAGCATATGTTATTTGCCAATAAAGGACTCTTTACTTCTTTCCCTGGCATGGTTTGGAGGGGAGTAAAGACATGTGATTTAAGAACACTCTGTTCCCTAAGCCAGAGGCTGCTTTGTCTATGTTGAAGATTTTCCAGGGTGCATCTGGGCAACAGGTACTCTCTGAAACATGCTCCCTACAGGATCCTGCACATTTCCAAGCATCAGTCCAAGCAGGAGTTTAATGTTGGTGAATCCCAGAGTCCCCTATTTCACTGCTGCTGTGCAGGTATGATTCACAGGCCAGAGTAAGGGCATCCCAGGGGCTTCTGGAATCCAATACTTCTCAAAGCAACATTGCCATTCAGGAAGTAGACACGCGGAAACTCTCTGCCCAGAGGCTGTGTTATCAGCGCTTGGGAGCCGAGGCCCAGATCCAGAAAGGTACATACCTGCCTTAGTCCCATTTTTAGACTCCACGGTAACCTACAAAACTCTTGCTAAGTTGCCGCTTAACCCTGTTGGCACCTAAAATCACTCAGCACCCACATTTTTGCGATAAAAGCTCCCTAGGGGCCTAAGTTTCTAGCTCTGGGTATGTGCACTGCTGCCTCACTCTAGGCACCTGAATGCCTCTCTCCCACCTAAGCCCTAGTGTGATCCACCAACTGGGAGAAGACAGACTTTGGTCTGCCTATCGCACCCAATTCAGCAAGTATGCTCAGAGGCCACCTACCAGGTGGGGTTTCATTCCAAATCTGGAGGCCAGTAGAAGAGGAGAAGAAGGTGGTGGTAGTAATAGTACCACCCACTTCATAAGTTTTAGCCCGGGGGTTGTGGGATACCTATTTTCAATTTCACCACTGCTCTTGCCTAAGGGGAAATAAGGATTTGAACAGGGGGTCTGCCTACCTCCCAGGAGAGATGCTCTAACCACTGACCTATGGGATATTCTGAGAGGCCAAGGAGGCTCTCTCAGTCTCTTCCGTTCAAGTTGTTCCACTGTGTATAAATCATTAAAAAGCCACAGGAGCATGGATACTGGACCCTGAATCTCCCACCTCTCAAACGAGTGCCCTAATCACCAGGCCACATAATCATTCTCATGCTTCCTCTGTCTCTGGCCTAACAACGGTTTCAGTATGTACACTTGGTAGACAAGCTTCAACAGGAGAAATTGAGGGACACCCCCTGCCATCAAAATATCCCATTGCTCTGTGGGTAGAGCACTCTCCTAAGAGGCAGGAGATGTCCTGTTCAAACATTTTCTCTTACTCAGGCCCAGGGGGAGGGAACTGACTGTGGATTTCCTAAATCCCAGCTTAGTGCTCTAACCACTAGGTTAAATGTCATAAAGCAGGCATCACCCCCTCCTCCTCTTGTTTTGTGTGGAGTGAGGCAGGTGCCTACCTAATTCTCACAAGAACCAATTTAGATGCCAAAGCCACCTGACTCCAAGAGACTCCCTGCTCCCAGCTATGGAGCAATAAACAAAGATAGGCACTTCCCTGCAGCCTCAACTTAGGTGCTTATTTCCATGAGAGGGAATGGGCTTCAGATACACCCTTCAACTCGGCATTTCCCACAGGCTAACTGAGGCAGCTCCCTGCCTAGCATGCTGCCTTTTGTGGATCACCTTGCAAGATGTCTTCCTGCCTCCATTCATTGTATAGGGACCCTAGGAACCTAAGTCAGGCTTTATGGATCACAGTGTTGCATTGTGATTTCCTGGGCACCTGAAAATTAGACATTACAAAATTCAGTATTGCAGTGCCTAAGGGCTTGGCTACACTTGCAAGTTACACCACAATAAAGGAGCCCCGGGTGCACTAGCTCACTACCCGTCCACACTGGCTGGTACTCAACCTCGGCGAGTGGAATAACGTTTGCTACGCCCCTGTTGGAGCACCACGGCACCAGTGTGGACGAGGTGTTGTTTACTGTGCTCTGATCAGCCTCCAGCAATGTTCCATAATCCCCTTAAGTCAAGTGGCCACTCTTGTCATTGTTTGGAATCGGCTGTAGGAATACGGAAATGCCCATTGAAAACTCAGTTTCTGACAGCCAGTTGCTTATCTGCTATGAGACAAAGCAGCCATTACTGTGGAATGCTGTGTGTGAGAGAGAGGCATGGTGGGGAGGGAGGTCTGCTACTGTCTGAACTTACAAGACAGCACACTGACGTGCTCTCAGCCCCACAAAAACCCACTCTCTCTCCCCAATCATACACACAACACACTCCCTGTCACACTCCACCCCACCCCCGCCATTTGAAAAGCATGTTGCAGCCACTTGCATGCTGGGATAGCTGCCCATAATGCACCACTCCCAATGCCACTGCAAGTGCCGCAAATGTGGCCACACCAGTGCACTTGAAGTTGTCAGTGTGGACAGACTGCAGCGCTTTCCCTACTGCGCTCTACGAAGGCTGGTTTAACTCAAAGGGCTCTACATCTGCAAGTGTAGCCATGCCCTAAGACTTTGTGGATCCAGGCCAGAATGCCACACAGATCTCTGAGCTTTACAGATTTTCCTGTATGTCAGAGACCAGGACATGGGCAGTCATGCCTAGTGGTTGGAGCAGGAGTCAGTAAACAGGAATAGAAGCCCAAGGTCAGAGCTGGAGTTGGAAGTCACATGCCAGAGCCAAGGGTGAGGAACCAGAGTCAAAGCTCCACACCAAATTGCTACTGTTCCTGGGCTTAAGAGACAGTCTGTTGATTCTTCCTGCCAATCAGGCAGCATACTACGGGCCAGCTGTGCCTGTTAGATTGCCTGGAGACATGCTCTGCTGTAGGCCCTGATTCCTGACACAGCGTCCTTAGTCCCACTCCATGAGTCCCACTTTGGGAGGATACAGTGTAATGAGATGTGTTGAATACTAAGCAACTCTTAACTGAACTTTTCAATTCTGCCTTTTCTTTTGCAGCTCTGTGTCATGAAAGGCATCTCCCTTGTGTTCTTCTCGGGGTCTTAGGATGTAAAAAACCAGCCCACTTAAAATAATACAAGAAAGAAGATAAATCTGTTTCATGCAATTGATTCATCTAAAAAGAACACAGTCGAACAACGATTGACTTGTCTTTTTCTGCATAGTCTAAATGCAAATTATCCACATTTCCTGAAAAAAATATAATAGAAGAGTTACAGTTAGAAATATAATGCTAAATTCCATAGGGAACCAAAATGTAGTTAAAAGTTGGTCAGAAGAATTTTAGTAACAACCAAAAAAATAAAATGGATCACACAGCAAGTTAGTGGGAGGACTGAGATGAAAGCCCCAGCTTCTTTACACTTAGGCCAGCATCCTATCCCTAAACCATGAGCACCCCCTTACATATCAGTATTTAGATTTACTGGGAAACTAATTTTAAAAAAGAATGACAAAACCAATTACTTAGCTGTACAGTAACTGTTCTTCAAGATGTGTTGTGCACATATACATTCCGCTGTAGGGGTATGTGCGCTCAGTGCACTCAAGTTGGAAAATTTTTCCAGCAGTACCACTAGGCGGCACATGCACCCCTGCTCTCCTCGTACTCTCAGGTAAGGGCATAAAAGACCCATGTCTGCTGCCTCCCTGTCCATTCCGTCACACTGCTGTATGTAAAGTCCAAAGTAGAAGGAAAGGTGTGAGAGTTGTGGAATATGTATGTGCACAGCACATCAAAGAACAACAGTTACCACACAGGTAAGTAACCATTCTTTTACCCTTTGAGGGACTGGGCACATATTGCACTGTGGGTAACTCATCAGCAGTTCCCTTGTGTGTGACATCTGGTCCTCTGAACAGAAATTGTAACACTGACTTGCCAAAGTTGGCATTGTCATGAGAGGCTTGAGAGATGGGATAATGAGTGGAAAAGCTATGCACAGATGACCACGTGGCTCCCTTGCTTCTATCAGATATTGGAACATTGTTCTGAAAAACTGAGCCCTGGTGGAGTGAGCCATTATTCTCAGTGGAGGAGGGACTTTAGCAAGATTGTAGCAGAGCTTAATACAGTCAGAAATACAGTGTGAGATTCACTGAGTTGACACTGATTGACCTTTAGTTCTCTCAGCATGGCTACAAAAAGTCTGGAGGAAGTCCTGAAGGATCTAGCTGGGCCCAACTAGAATGCCAGGGCTCTATGAATATCCAAGGTATGAAGTATTTTCTGAGCTTTAGATGAGTGCAGTTTCAGAAAAAAACACAAGAACACTAATCATTTGGTTTAGATGGAAAGCTGACACTACTTTACACATAAGCTTAGGGTGTGGCCTAAGGGAAAGCTTGTCCTTATGGAAGATCGTGAAAGGAGATTCAATCAGGAGTGCCTAAAGTTCTGAAACTCTCCTTGCAGAAGTGGTTGCCACTAAAAAAGCCATCATCTTCATAGACAATAAAGATAATGAACGTGTAGTCGTAGGCTCAAAAGGGGGTCTTATAAATTTGGAGAGAGCTAGGTTTAAATTCCATACAGTTACATGAGCAGACACGGGAAGATAAACATTGATCAGGCCTTTCAGAAATTGAGAAAAAGAGTGGATGAGAAAAGATGGAAATCCATCTACTGGCAGATGTATAGTGCAGAAATACAAGTGGACTCCCACAGAACTAACTGAAAGGCCTGTCAGTTTAAAGATGTAAAAGATAATCCAGCACATGTGTAACTTCTGTGTGATGAGGGTGATAAATACTGAGGTTGCACCCAAACAAAAAATGTATTCCACTTCACTGAGTGCATGGCTCTAGTGGAATCCTTTGTACTGCTTGCCTCGATGATCTGAATCTCTCAGGAGCACAATGCATGAGCAATTATCCTGAGTATTTAAACAGAGATCATCCACACCATAAGTTGGAGAAGTGTTCAGAGGTTGAGATGCAGAGACTTGTACTGGTTCTAGGACAGAAGATGCTCAACTAGCAGTAAAGTTATTGGTGATTGGATGGGCAAGCTGATGTAGATCCATGAGCCAATATTGTCTTGGCCATGCTGGTGCAATAAGAATTAATGATGGTTTGTCTAGTTTAAGTACTGAGTACTCTCAGAATGAAAGGAACAGGAGGAAATGCATATAGGAGATGACCGGACTATGGGGGAAAAAAGTCATCTGTGATGGAACCCAGTCTGTGATCTGCCCTGGAGCAAAATGTCATGTACCTGTGTTCAGGTTGGCTGCAAACAAATCTATTACTATATATCCCCTCTAATGGAAAATCCAGAGGAGAATGTGCTTCCTTATTGACCACACTTGTTGGTCTATGAAACCCTGCTGAGGGAATTTGCTAGAGTTTTTTTCACTCCTGGAAGGTGAAAGGCCTTCAGGGAAATATTGTGATGAATGAACTAATTCCACAGGAGGATAGCCTCCTAGCACAGTTGACGCAGTCGTGCACCTGCTTGCTTGTTCAGGTAAAACATGGTGCAAGTTCTTACAGACAACATCACTGCCATCTGGTTCTCAGTGGTGGACATAAATATCTCATAGGTCTAACAAATAAGTCTGAGCTCCAGCACATTTATGCACTTCCTGGGGTGGCCAAAGAGCTTGTGTCTGTAGTTGGCCGAGATGGGCTCCCCAATCTTTGGGAGATGCATCTGTTAGCATTTCATGGTCAGATCTGGAAATAAAAACTGAACTCTGCTCACACGGTAGGGATCCAACCACCAATTGGGAGACTGAGGCACTCACGCAGCTACATGAATCCACCTGTCCAGAGGGTGCCTGGCAGGGCGATATACCAAGTGGAACCAGGCATGCAGACAGCAAAGATGAAATCTGGCACTTGGAGTTATGGATGTGCATGAGGTCGTTTGGACCAGGAGTTGAAGGCAGCATGCACTATTGTTGTTGGGTTGGACTTGAGGCTTTTGGAAAGGAAGTCTATAGATTGATACCTCTCCTTTGGACGATAAGCCATGGTTGTCCTGGCATTGAGGTCTGCTCTTATGAAAGTTATGTGCTAGGTCAGTTGTAATTGTGATTTGTCCTAATTTAGTTTCAGGCCTAGACAGGAGAAATTCTGTCTGATCACTAGGACACTGTTTTGGACCCAGTTGCTTGATGCTGAACAAACTAGCCAATCGTGCAGGTAAGGAAATATTTTAACACCCAATCAGTGAAAGTGGGCTGCTATCTCTCCAGTGCACTTGTCGAAGACCTCCAAGCTGATGACAGACTGAAGGGAAGCACTGTGTGCTGGCAATGGTTGATGCCTACTGTGAATCAAAGGTACTTCCTGTGACAGGTGCTGAATACCCATTTACTGACATGATATTTTCCCTGAAGGGAGGAGATATTGTTAGCATGCGGTCCTCGATCAAAAAAGTCAAAATGATGACTTCGAGATTGCAGTTGTCTGTTGAGAAGAGCCTGCTGCAGCCAAAGGGAGCTGGTGACATCGAGGAGGTCTTGACTTTCTCTTAGAAGCAGATTGAGGCCTCTGATGGAAAGAGGGTCTGGAGTAAGATCGTGGCTTAAACTGTTGTCCTTTCATAGCAGGAGTGTAAATGTCTTATAAACAAAGTGATGCACAAAAAAGTCTTTTGGTGTGCACATCGCATCATCTGTTTTAGCAGAAATAATTTGCACCCTCAAAGGGTAAATCTTCTGTTGTATTCTGCAATTCTTTTGGAATGCCAGAACCCCGCAGTGAGAAATGCGTCTCCTGGAGACTGCCGGGGTCACAGAATGCAAGTGATATCAGTGGCTGCCTGAAGGGATGTAAATATATGAGCTGCAAGATGACCCTTGGAAACCAAAGCTAGAAACTAGTGCCTATATTCATCTGGAAACTTATCAGCAAACTTAGAAATGGCAGGGACATTATTAAAATTGTATTTTGACAAAAGACCCTGATAATTGGTGACTCTCATTTGATGTGTGGCAGTGGAATAAACTTTAAGACAATGTAAATCCAAGCTCATAAATTCATCATCATTGGGAGTGGTCTTAGTTTAGGCTTTGATGGGTCTGCTCATTAGTGGCTGTGTCCACCAAGGAATCAGGAATTGGATGGGTAAAGAAATAGCCAAAATGTTGTGTAGGGATTTAGTATCATCTGTCCACTCACTTAGCTGTAGGAGGAATAGAGACTGGGGTCCCCCAAAGAGTTTTAGCTGGCTTCATTCATAGCAAGGGCAACCCTTCCTGGAGCAGTAATCTGTAAAATATCCAGGACGATATGAGGATTCTCCTGCACAATCTCTGTCTGCACCTCTAAAGAAGTACCCATCCTTCTTATGAGGTCCTGGAAAGCTTAAAAGTCCTCTGGGCAGGGAGAAGGGGAGAGGTCTACTTCAGAGTAACTGGTTCACCAGTGAAGAAGAAAAATGGGCGGGAGGGAAATGTGTAGTGTTCCCTCCAACAATTCTCAGGTTGAGGAATGGTAGCAGGATGCTGAGAAAATGAATCCTGTTCTGGGGAAGGAGACTTCTCCCTAGAAAGTGAATGAGGTGAGGGTCTGGAGTCTCTAAGGGAAGCCTAAGACCAGTAAGGTGATAGAGCATATGGCATAGACTGAGTCATCCATGACTGGGGACTGGAGCTTCACTGTAGGGAAACCAGTCCTGGGCTTTAGTTCTGGTAGTGAAAGGACTATAGGGTGTTCTGAAAGATCTCAAAGGACAAAGAAGAAACACAAGTCTCTTCAGTCTAGGAAGGAGAAGCTCCTCCTTGTTGGGGTTCTGGGTGGTCTGGGTATTGAAGACCCATGAGACTCTGAAAAGGGCAAGGGTTGGGGTGGCTGGGTATATAGGGTTTTACAGGAATCGCCTGGGTCAGATATATGTATAATAGTTCAACAAAGGGTGGCATGTAAGCAGTCCATTGGTCATTTATAGTGCAAAATGCATTGTGACAAAAGTTCCTCCTCTACCTTGGTCGGTCTTGCGCTTATTGGTGGATTTGCTCGCCTTAGAGCTTCACGGCAGCCCTCAGCTTGGCCGTTTTTCTGAACCCACAGTCCAGGTCGACTCCTCCTGTGTCTGACCAGGAGTTGGGAGGTTTGGGGGGAACCCAGGCCCGCCCTCTACTCTGGGTTCCAGCCCAGGGCCCTGTGGACTGCAGCTGTCTAGAGTTCCTTCTGGAACAGCTGCGTGACAGCTACAACTCTCTGGGCTACTTCCCCATGGCCTCCTCCCAACACCTTCTTTATTCTCACCATAGGACCTTCCTCCTGGTGTCTGATAATGCTTGTACTCCTTAGTCCTCCAACAGTCCGCGTTCTCACTCTCAGCTCCTAGTGCCTCTTGCTCCCAGCTCCTCACACGCGCACCACAAACTGAAGTGAGCTCCTTTTTAAACCCAGGAGCCCTGATTAGCTTGTCTTAATTGATTGTAGCAGCTTCTTGATTGGCTGCAGGTGTTCTAATCAGCCTGTCTGTCTTAATTGTCTCCAGAAGGTTCCTGATGGTTCTGGAACCTTCCCTGTAACCTTACCTAGGGAAAAGGGACCTACTTAACCTGGGGCTAATATATCTGCCTTCTATTACTCTCCTGTAGCCATCCGGCCCGACCCTGTCACAGCATGTATGGATACTATTTAAGGAGTTATGTATCTACTATAATTATAGGTCTTAGGGTCTTGAAATTAAATTAAAGCAAGTCACCACGAGTTGATATACCTCAGGAATGTTTCTTTCAGGAAGGAGGTAATAGACATTTATCTCTGTCTGGCCATTTGGGTATTGTATGCCTCATGCTGTATGCCTATTTGCATACTATGCAGATGTGAAATGAAAGATTGCAAAGTCTACATGAAAGAGTTCAGAGTAGCAGCCATGTTAGGCTGTATCTGCAAAAAGAAAAGGAGGACTTGTGGCACCTTAGAGACTAACAAATTTATTTGAGCATAAGCTTTTGTGAGCTACAGCTCACTTGATCGGATGCATTCAGTGGAAAATACAGTGAGGAGATTTATATACATAGAGAACATGACACAATGGATGTTACCATACACACTGTAATGAGAGTGATCAGGTAAGGTGAGCTATTACCAGCAGGAGAGCTGGGGGGGGAACCTTTTGTAGTGATAATCAAGGTGGGCCATTTCCAGCAGTTGACAAGAATGTCTGAGGAACCGCGGGGGTGGGGGTAGGGAGGAAATAAACATAGAGAAATAGTTTTACTTTGTGTAATGACCAATCCACTCCCAGTCTTGATTCAAGCCTAAGTTAATTGTATCCAGTTTGCAAATTAATTCCAATTCAGCAGTCTCTCATTGGAGTCTGTTTCTGAAGTTTTTTTGTTGAAGAATTGCCACTTTTAGGTCTGTAATCGAGTGACCAAAGAGATTGAAGTGTTCTCCAACTGGTTTTTGAATGTTATAGTTCTTGATGTCTGATTTGTGTCCATTTATTCTTTTACATAGAGACTGTCCAGTTTGGCCAATGTACACGGCAGAGGGGCATTGCTGGCACATGATGGCATATATCACATTGGTAGATGTGCAGGTGAACGAGCCTCTGCTAGTGTGGCTGATGTGATTAGGCCCTATGATGGTGTCCCCAGAATAGATATGTGGAAACAGTTAGCAACGGGCTTTGTTGCCAGGATAGGTTCCTGGGTTAGTGGTTCTGTTGTGAGGTGTGTGGTTGCTGGTGAGTATTTGCTTCAGGTTGTGGGGCTGTCCGTAAGCAAGGACTGGCCTGTCTCCCAAGATCTAGGAGAGCGATGGGTCATCCTTCAGGATAGGTTGTAGATTCTTGATGCGTTGGAGAGGTTTTAATTGGGGGCTGAAGGTGATGGCTAGTGGCGTTCTGTTATTTTCTTTGTTGGGCCTGTCCTATAGTAGGTAACTTCTGGGTACTCTTCTGGCTCTGTCAATCTGTTTCTTCATTTCCACAGGTGGGTATTGTAGTTGTAAGAATGCTTGATAGAGATCTTGTAGGTGTTTGTCTCTGTCTGAGGGGTTGGAGCAAATGCGGTTGTATCGCAGAGCTTGGCTGTAGACAATGGATCACGTGGTGTGGTCTGGATGAAAGCTGGAGGCATGTAGGTAGGCATAGCGGTCAGTAGGTTTCCGGTATAGGGTGGTGTTTATGTGACCATTGCTTATTAGCACCTTAGTGTCCAGGAAGTGGATCTCTTGTGTGGACTGGTCCAGGCTGAGGTTGATGGTGGGATGGAAATTGTTGAAATCATGGTGGAATTCCTCAAGTGCTTCTTTTCCATGGGTCCAGATGATGAAGATGTCATCAATGTAGCACAAGTAGAGTAGGGGCATTAGGGGAAGAGAGCTGAGGAAGCGTTGTTCTAAGTCAGCCATAAAAATGTTGGCATACTGTGGGGCCATGTGGGTACCCATAACAGTGCCGCTGATTTGAAGGTATACATTGTCCCCAAATGTGAAATAGTTATGGGTGAGGACAAGGTCACAAAGTTCAGCCACCAGGTTTCCCGTGACATTATCGGGGATAGTGTTCTTGACGGCTTGTAGTCCATCTTTTTGTGGAATGTTGGTGTAGAGGGCTTCTACATCCTTAGGGGCTAGGATGGTGTTTTCAGGAAGATCACCAACAGATTGTAGTTTCCTCAGGAAGTCAGTGGTGTCTCGAAGATAGCTGGGAGTGCTGGTAGCATAGGGCCTGAGGAGGGAGTCTACATAGCCAGACAATCCTGCTGTCAGTGTGCCAATGCCTGAGATTATGGGGCGTCCAGGATTTCTAGGTTTATGGAAGGTCGAAACAACAGACTGGACTTCTACATAGAGTGCTTCCACTGACGTGCACGGGCTGAAATTGTGGAAAAGCAGCATCACTTGTCCCATAACCTCAGCCGTGCAGAACACAATGCCATCCACAGCCTCGGAAACCACTCTGGCATCATAATCAAAACGGCTGTCAAAGGAGGTGCTGTCGTCATCATGAATAGGTCGGAATATGAATGAGAGGCTGCTAGGCAGCTCTCCAACACAACTTTCTACAAGCCATTACCCTCTGATCCCACTGAGGGTTACCAAAAGAAACTACACCATTTGCTCAAGAAACTCCCTGAAAAAGCACAAGAACAAATCCGCACAGACACACCCCTGGAACCCCGACCAGGGGTATTGTATCTGCTACCCAAGATACATAAACCTAGAAATCCTGGATGCCCCATCATGTAGAGAGACAGCAGGGCCTGCAAGGCCTAGAGGGGAGTGCTTGTGCTGAGAGAGGCTGGTGGGGTTGGGGAGCTGACCCACAGCAGGCACAGACAAGGCTTCATCATACTAAGGGCAGATGGTAATGCGGTGCCTCCCTACCCTGGGTACTTCTAGGTGGCATCAAAGGTGAAAACAGAATGTGTAAGAAATCACATTTTGATTCTCTTTCTCTATTATGTGATGTGACAGATATTCAGATAATCAGAGTGTATCTCAGAAGAGATCCAGAACTGGTTATCCAGAAGTCTGGTAGAAACAAAATCCAGACCCAAATTCTCTGCTGCACCAGCTGGTTCTCTTATGACTCCTCACTTCTCAGGACAGGTCTGTACCAACATAAGCTGGAGCATCTTGGAGGCTGTTCACTGATCCCAAACGTGCATATGCCAACGGGGGATAACCAGAAAACAGCACATTCCAGCATGCTCCAGCCCCTATGTCAGAACCAGGGGGCACAGGAACCAGATATGCCAAGTCGGTGCCAGCTAAGAGCTTCCCCATGTTACACAGAGTAGTGCAAAGGGGTAGGAATGTAACAGACAAACTGACCATCTGTTTCTATATAAATTTTGGATTCAAGGGACAGAAGTGAATATTGTATGATCCAGCATTCTGATGATTGGAGTAAGCCTGTAAGCAATTACATTAACTTGCATCATTCATTAACTTTATCATTCAAACAGGAGAAAAGGCAGCATATGCTAAATATGCCTTTCTTTAGGTAGTACATACTGTATGTGCCTGCCAGTTCTTATATCTTTCCACTTTTCTGTTGGTAACTAGCTTCAGTTTGCAATACTTATTAATAAAACACTATTACATTTCACCCCACAACTTGGTATGTATCTGACTTCTTGTCTTCAGTTACTTGATAGTGCTAAAAAAAATATTGCAACAGAAATGTGAGATAAAAGTGTACTCCTACTGCTTTGGACAAACATACACATTGTTTAATGCCAGACCTTTTCTAGGGCTGTCATGGAGCTTTCAAGCAGTATATCTTCAGTAGCACTGGAACCAGTGACACATGAAGCCTAATAAAAATTCCAGCAGCCTAAGCTTTTATGCCTTAGCTCTGTTGACTTCATAGCTGGTTTCCTTGAGGTTAGTTTACTGTGAAAATAAAGTTCTATCTGCTATTTGCAAAAGGGAAGCTTGAAGAAACAGCATCAGCCTTGCTAGAAGTAAACTGCTATGAGATATATTTAGTAAAAAGTAGAGAGCTGAATTGTTTGGGGGCAGGAAACAAAGCTTCCTCTAGCAGCAAAAATGGGTTAAGATAAATCAAAGAGTTAACCATTCTCCAAGAAAGTAGCTTATAATTTTTTTCCTGAAAAATGTTCTTTTATCTTATCACATAAATAATCCCCAGTTTTCAATTCATTATCTCTTCCAATGTTATATGATGATACTAAGTATTTTCTTCTCAAATCAAGAGATGCTCAAAAAATCATGAATATTTATCCCATAGCATTTCAGCATTTGTAAGGCAAAATGCCTTCAACATTTTAAATTAGGGTTTAAATTCTCTCTGTATTCCAGCAATTTACTAATATTTCTAGCAAATAAATTAGAAATTTTGTTTTTAGGGGTGCTTATGTTACTATTAATATTGTCTGTAAAATAAAGTAGCATTTGATAGTGCACAACTGTAGATGCATTGTAGATAGTAAATGCATCAATGTTCCAGTACTTTGCTCTGTGACAACTAGAATGTAAATACATGTGTTATATAGCTGTACCTTCAGGACTGAATGAAAGGAAAGAATACTACCCTAATGCTCAGTGAATGGGGCTATTACAGAGCATACAATGCTTAAACATTCTCAGAGGTCCACTCTTTATAGAGACCACCGTTTTACAAAGTCATTTTGGTTGTTTAATGATAAATCCATCATTTGACCCCCAATAATACCATTGCAAACGCAAAGACAGGGAAATCAGCCAGTTATTCTAAATGTGCTTTTTAAACCTCTATCCTTTTGTCTGATTGCTAATTGTGGATACCTGGAGTTCAGTACACAGCCTTACAGATTTTCACTCATTACAGCAGTGATAGCAACGGGGCCCAGAATGAAGGCCCACTACCCAGTACCGCATAAGTAAATATCCCTCTTTGCTGTAGCTAGAGGTTGCCCTGATAAAAGTGGTTTCAAGACTTTTTAAAAATGATCATCACGGCTCATACATTGGCACTGTGGAAGGATGAATTGCTTAGGAGTCTGGCTGTTAGCCAGATAATGGGACACTAGATGGGAAGGGCTCTGAGTTACTAGAAAGAATTCTTTCCCACATGTCTGGCTGCTGGGTCTTGCCCACATGCTCAGGGTCTAACTGATCGCCATATGTGGGGTCCGGAAGGAATTTTCTCCCAGGTCAGATTGGCAGAGAGCTTGGGGGTTTTCGCCTTCCTCTGCAGCATGGGGCACGGGTCACTTGCCGGTTTAAACGAGTGTAAATAGTGGATTTCCTGTAACTTGAAGCTTTTAAATCATGATTTGAGGATTTAAGTAACTCAGCCAGAGGTTATAGATTTATTACAGGAGTGTGTGTGTGATGCTTCTGGGGCCTGCAATGTGCAGGAGGTCAGACTGTATGATCGAGATGGTCCCCTCTGGCCTTAAAATCCATGAGTCTATGAGAAGTGAATGGCTTGATTTGTTGCCTGGATGATGAGTGTTTGGAGAAAGTTGAAAGCAAAGATACATTTTATGTCAGGTAGCTGTTCCTGTCCTAGCCCCTTAACAAAAATGGGCCAATTCCACTGATGAGCAATGCATGTACCAGCCCACTGGTGCATTTGGTTAGTGCAATAAACAGATTTTCAGATCATACTCAATGCATTGCTACTGCCATTGCATTACAGGGACTGAAGAATACTGAACACTTTCTATTCTCATTGGTGGCCAGAACACCACCAATGCTAAGCCCGGTAAAGCTAGCTCCAGGGTTCTAATCCATTCCATTCCCTTCTCCACAACCACCAAGTTAAAAACAATAGTTTGCACAATCCAATGTATGCTAAAATAGCATTGCGCCTCTAAGGCAGGGTCTTCAGCTTTGCCAATAAGGAATTAACCGAAGTAGCTATACCTGCATCTGACTAATTTGGCATGAAATAACCAAACCGGTAAATAATAGTGACCTATCTGACTGTGGAGTGTTTGTCATTGGTGGTAAAATAAGTAAATTCTGTGCTCTCAACTGGAAAAGTGACCTGTAGACAGTATTAAAAGTAGAGAGAAACAGGGACTCCCAAAATAAAATGTGATAACTGATCTCCCCAAACCCAAAAAGAGGGACATCAGTTGCTTACATTAGGATGACTACACTAAACAAGATCCTACCAACTGGTTGTCCTATCACTGAAAACTCTTCTTCACATAGTGGAGAGGAGATAGGAAGCAAGCAAAGGCATTCCCATTTGGCCAGATCCTTCTGCTTCACTGAGAGTCACCACATATCTTTTCACTCAAAAAAGTGGGTAGGGAGTGAAAAATTGCTCCAGAAATGACATTAATTGATTATAGATAGTTTGTAATGTGAGGAATAATCAGTAGTTATGATTTCAGTGAGGAAGGTCCAATTAATGAAGAAACAAACAGTGTTTACCTCAGTGCACTTACAGCTCCTGGAGACCCGACATTTACAGCTCCTGGAAGTGGCATATAACCATAGCAATCATCTGTTGACAGAGAGCCCAGTTATGTGAAGCAAAGAGGTATTGTAATGCAAAGAAAGATCAGACCAGTAAAGTTAGGCACACTGCTGACAGAGTGAGGATATTGGCTCTTGCTGAGTAGCACTGGGCAAATAGTGCAAAAATATTTCCGCAAATGTTAGCTAGAAATTAAAAATGAATTTGCTTTGGCCTTGTTCACTTTTTGTGAACACCTGAATGATTCACTTGAATTGCTTGCAGAGAAAGATAAGCACACAAGCATGGATAACAAAATCAATCTTGTGAGTATTCATACTGGAAATGATATAGCTTATATGGGGCGAGACTGTTGTGATATCAGGTGACAGGACTCCCAAAACCCCTCACAAGCACACTAGCAACTAAATGTGTCAGACAAAGATCTGATCACACTCTTAGCAGCTAGCCCATGCACACCCTGAAAATAATTTCAGTCCATATCCTCAGCTAAGGTTGAGGAGCATTCAGTACAACTGAGCAGAGGGACCCAAGGCTGCTCTTTGTGTT
Organism: Natator depressus; assembly: GCF_965152275.1. Lineage (NCBI taxonomy): Eukaryota > Metazoa > Chordata > Testudines > Cheloniidae > Natator > Natator depressus. The sequence goes on along the minus strand of NC_134235.1, from coordinate 239,950,090 downwards.
CCCTCAATCCCAAGAACACTCTGAATCTGAGCAGTCCCCCGGTTCAGTTTAGAGCAGCTTTTCTGCTACCAACTATCTCAAAGCTCAGCTATAGCAACCAGAGGTGACTGGAGTATAGGTTAGCCACTTGAAAGTTTCCTTCCCCGACCATGCCTCCTATACCAGCAGCTCTAGTCAGATGGCAGAGGAAACCCTATAGTGAATTTGTCACTTGAAGAAAAGTCTGGCAGGTGCACTTAAAATTTGTTTTAATGAGTAATTGATTATTATTATTTGTACTGTCGTAGCACCTAGCAGCCCCAGTCATAGTCCAGGACCCTATTGTGCTAGGTGCTGTACAAATGCAGAACAAACAGAACAAAGAGCTTGCAATCCCAGGATAATAAAAGAGACAAAGGTGGATGCAGAAGAGACTGATGGGGAAGCACAAGGAAACCATAAGACAATATTGGTCAAGTTCTTAGGCAGTGGTCACGTCATACTTGACAATGATTAGGTGGCTGGTATGTGTGGCAGTTTCTTGAATAAGGATTACATCACAGCATCTTTAAGGGTAATTGGTAACTAGAAAAGGTCTCTTCTTTAAATCAATTTTCCCATCAAAAATTGGGTTTTGGTTAAAAACAAAAAACTTTCCGGGGGAGGAAGAGTAGGTTTCGACCAACTTTGCTGGCAGCTTGTCTTCCCTCAAGGAATCATTAAAACTGTGTGTCAGTAAAGGATTTTAAAGCATTCCCCAGTGTTTTTCACCAGGCAAGAATCCAGCTGAGAGGATATTAACTGAGCCTTACATTTGTACTATGCCCTCTTTATAGAATGGTAAAATGAAGCACGGTGAGGTTAAGACCCATTTCATGCAGCTAGCCAGTGACAGAATTGACAACAGAATTCGAGACTCCTCAAATTTATCCCCCCACCCTATTCTAACCATTAGGGTACAGAGCCTCTCTCATATGGCAGCTATTGCAGAACAGAGCCCAAGCTATAGCAGTCTAATATATGCAAGCACTTTCTGAAGTTCTTCAAATGAATTTTAGCAAGTGTAATTCCTGTGATTCAGTCAGAAGTTTAGGTGATCACATTAAAATTGCTTGTAAGCCTCATGTTAGCACAAACAAAACAAGAAATGGAAGACTGGTAATTCAAGAGTCACACCTTGTGATAACTTGTACAGAAATTTAGAAGTTAACTTTCAAATTTGTATTACACTCACAAGTTACATATTCATAATTATTTATATTTATTTACAGAATTGTGGGCAAACTCCTGCAATGATTCAGTACTTACTCAGTCATGAGAGTCAAAGGGAGCTGTGCCTGGGTCAGGAATCAAGTAAGGGATTCAGGATATCTTGCATATTTCAATATGATTCCACTGCGTTCATTAAAAAAGAAATATTGTAGAATTTTAATGGAGATTAGTGGTGATTGCTACATTTAAGTTTTCTTAAGTGTTTCCATTGACCATTCTGCTCCAGTGGTCCATATAAGAACACTACCTTTGATTTTAGGCAATACTGGGTCAGTTGCTAAAACTCCCCTGAAGACTTGAAAGTGCCTCATCAATAGTTATTTTAGTCCATAAAACTTGGTTCACACCATTCTGTGACTCTTCTGTGCATTCTTTCAACAACAGCTGTATAGACTGTTCAGAAATTGAAGCCACTTTCTTGCCTCCTTTCACCTACTCTGGACAATTTAAGAATTCAGCCAAGGGGGAAGCCTAAATGACTTCACATCATGGTCTGCTGCCACCAGAAGGGCAATACTTAGTCTAATAACAGCTATCCATGTTATGGCAATTAGTTTGGGTAGCACACATCTGTTCCAGAGGCATGCAATGGGCTAAACTGTCTGCTTATTTCAGAGAATTTGGAGTATACATAAACTGGCCAAAAAGTTGTTTCATTGGAAATCATGGGAGCCAGATTTTCACCCATGATGATTCATACAATACCAAGTGAGAAGGGATCATTGCAATCATCTTGTCTGACCTGCTGGATAACACAGACAAAAGGACTTGACTCAATTAACTCTAGTTTGAACTACAACTTATCTTGCAGAAAAAAAACCCCATCCAATCCAGTGTCCCAGCATTGGAGAATTCAGTACAGACCTCAGTCAGTTGTTCCAATGGAGAATTACCCTCACTGTTAAGCAAATGCACCTTATTTCCAGCCTGACTACGTCTACTTCTAGATATTGGCTCTTGCTGTAATTTTGACTACTAAATTAAACAGCCTTCTACTGTCAGATTTCTGTTCCTCATAAATGTATTGTTGTAGCAGCTGTGTCAGTCCCAGGATATCAGAGAGACAAGGTGTATGAGGCAATAACTTTTACTGGACCAGCTTTGGCTGGTGACAGAGACAAGCATCTGAGCTTGATCTGAGGACGAGTTTGAAAGCTTGTCTCTCTCACCAACAGAAGTTGGTCCAATAAAAGATATGAGCTCACCTACCATGTCTCTCTAATGTTCCTCATGTAGGCCCTTACAGACTGATGAGGTCACCCTTTAACCTCTTCCTTATGTGAAACTGACAGACTCAAGTTGCTCAGTCATGATAAGGCATGTTTTCCAATCCTTTAAATCATTCTCAAGGCTCTTTTCTGAGCTCTCTACAACTTTTTGACATCATTCTTGAATTGTGGACAACAGAACTAGACAGAGTATTCAAGTAGCATTTGCACCAGTGCCCAATACAGAAGTAATACAACCTCCCTACTCCTCCTCGAGAGTCCCTTGTTTATTCATCAAATAAGGATCACATTAGCACAGAGTATCACACTGGGAGCTCATGTTCAGCTAATGGCTCCCTGTGGCCCCCCCAAGTCTTTTCCACAGTCTCTGCTTTCCAGGATAGATTACCCCTCTAAGTAGAGCCTGCATTCTTTGTTTCTAAATGTATGCCTTTACATTTGGCTGTTTTAACATTAACTGATCAGTTGCCAAAGTACAAAGATCCTCTGTTCCTAAAATGATATAGATCCACATCTTAGAACAGTTGAGCCCCTGTGGGCAAGATTTTCAGAAATAGAGTTTTTGGCTGCCTACATTTTTGATTGCCCATCTCAACACACCTTACAATGTTCTGATCTGCTTGAAGACAGATGCTAATGTGGAAATTGGGCCCCTGTTGGGAACTTTAATATTAAGGCACCCAAAATCATGAGTCACTTTGACACCCTTGTCTCTCTCTCTTTCTGTGTGTGTGTGTGTGTGTGTGTGTGTGTGTGTGTATAGACTTTAATGGGCGATTGATCAGCTACATATACATACATGTAGCTGATCAATCGCCCATTGCACTCAATGGTAAGTCTCCTACTGAATTCAATGGGTGTTGGATCAGGCCCTGTGAAAACTAGGTGGGGAGTCGGAGGGGGGAGAAGGATTTAATGGACATGGCTGGCTTTACAATGCTAAACATGTGAAATATGGTGTGTGTGTGCACGCACATGAGCACATACATATTCATGATGGCATGGCACAGCCAATTTTACTAAACAAAACCAACCAACTAAACAAAAAAGCATGGAAGGCAGTTTCTTATTTAGAGGCATTAAATGTGTTGAAAAACAAACAGAGAGCCAAATTCATTCCTGCTGTATCTCCATTAAAGCAAATGGATTCACTCTAGGAATGAGTTTGTCTCTTATTGTTTAAAACTTGAAATATTTTGCCCGAAAATACTACCTTGGATGATCTCACTTCCTTGTGATTCTCACTGCTTACCCAAATGAGGATTTATCAGCACAGGAGTGATTGTGTCAGCTCAACTCCACAGGCTGAGGATGGATATCAGAAGAGCTGTCTGAAAGTGGAATTTCCATACTCAGGAAATTCCAAGTTTTTGAAATGTTATTTAATTTGAAATGTTATTTTAATGTTATTTATTTAGAACAAAAAGTTGAAATTGCATTACTTTTTGCAAAACAAAATAGTCCAAAAATAGTTTCAACTTTTATGGAAATGTTGATAAATCAAAACATTTCATTTTGACTTTTCAGTTAATAAAATATTATAAGCATAAAAGTCAAAACAAAACATTTTGATAATTTCCCAGTGGAAGTTTTGATGGAATTGATATGCTCCTGCAAAATGTTTAGGTCTTGTGAAATGAGCATTTTTTGACAGAAAGCCTTTCCATTTAAAAATTGTCCACCAATTCTAGATACCACTGAAATGTACATAAAATAGCTAATGTCCCCCTTTTGAAGTTTTGTTAAACGCGTGCTCCTTGTAACGTCAATATAATATATCTGAATGTCCATAAAAAAAGTGAAGAAAGAAAGAATCCTATGATCATGAAATAAACTAAATAAATCTTTGTGCCTTCAAGCATAGACAGTATGGGATCTGTATACCTTGTGTGTATGGAATTGCAAACAGGCAGGTTTTGAAGGCTAGTTGTCATATAACCTAGAAACATGGACTGTGCTCTTTAACTCTTATCCTTTCCCTTACGCATGACAGCACTTGAGTGCCTTAGAATTCTAGCACATCATATTCCTCTTCATGATATGTATTTTTTAAAATGGCTTAAGCAGATGGAGCAATTGAATTTGCCTCATGGATTCCTACCTACCCATGCAAATATCTTGGTTTAATCATGTGTTTCTTCAGCTAATCAACCAAATATATAGCTATGTTAGAGCTATAAGAGTCTGGGAAAACCTGCTGAGGAATTTATCTTTAAAAGGAAACAAGTTCACACCTCACAATGTTGGAAGCAGCACAATTAAAGGCAATGGATAATCTAAAAACTATAAACAAATGAAAGCCAGAAATGATTTTTTTAAATACATGGTCTCGAATCAAGACTAAAACAAAACCAAAGCTACACAGAGACTTCATGCCTGTCATCATTAATGCAAGTATTTGACCGTCTCAAGTGTAGGGAGTGTCCTGTGGCAGCTGTAGTGAGACAATTAGGAGGAAACAGTGTTCCTTCTAGCTTACAAAAATCAAAGGGGATAATACACTTGGTAAGTGGTTACTCAATATTACCATCAGGACCAGCAAACATATCCAACCCTTCCCATCGACAATCATTGCTGTTTTCAGCCAAAATAAACTGAATATAATGAAGTAGAATACACATATACGTACAGAGACTTTGCCTGAAAAAATATGTGTATCCATAATAGGGAAATGTCCACTTACTCAAGGGTAAAAAGATTTTTCTGTCTCTCTCTCTGTGCATGTACGTGCACAAAACCTGCCCATAAGCAGTCTGGAAAGTTCCAGCATGTAAGCATTGGACAGCTCAGTCTAGCAGTCAGTATACCTTCATTTAAACTCACCTCTCTGTCTCCCAGCATTTCCAGCAGTTCCCGCCCCCCCCCCCCAATTCTTGCTCTTCTCTTCCTCCAACTTTTCTTACTATAAATGACAGGTTTCAGAGTAGCAGCCGTGTTAGTCTGTATCCGAAAAAAGAAAAGGAGTACTTGTGGCACCAAACAAACAAATTTGTTAGTCTCTAAGGTGCCATAAGTACTCCTTTTCTTACTATGTTATCTCTCATCATACTTTCAGAAGCTGGCCAGAATGGTGTTATTGAGGAAGGCATTAGTGAGAAGGTGGGTCTTGCATTTTGTATGCTAGAGGACTCAGTCTGCTCTCCACTGGCAGGAAGTTGCAGGGGTGCCAATCTAAAAAGGTTAGGAATTTCACTGGTCAAAACCTTTCTGAGGGAACAGTTTTCCATCAGAGAATGTTGATTTGATGAAATCAAAATGTTGTGTGGGGATGTATTAAATTTTCAGCTAAAAATTATCAAATACTCCATTTTGATAATGGAATATAAAAAAGTGTAAATGAGCCACTCTGATTTGGCATGTAAATATTTCTGAAACAAATTTTTTCAGTATTTATTTTGCAGGAAATTTTGACTTTTGGTCCAATTTGGAACTAAAGGAAAATTTGAAGTGTTGAAGTTTCCCATGGAATGGAAATTTCAAGGTTTAAGTGGCTCTAATTAGAACCATCGCTATAAGCCATGTTATACCTTCCAAACTAGGTGCACGTAGGAGTCGCTTAAAGTCCATAGATGGTGGGCATAATTCTAACATCTATAACTGTATTGGCTTTGATGAAATACTCTAGATTTAGGCTAGTGAAACCGAGAGCACATTCTGGTCCTTATTTTTATTTAGAAACCAAGAAAAGGTAGTGGTGCTTTGGAGAGGGGGAAAAAACATGATAAATATTGGATGAGCTCAGAATTTAGAGAATGTCTTCTATAACAATTTCCATTCACCTTCCTTCCTCTCTTATATAGCAATGTTAGCGCACGGACAGATCTTGTCCCTTTAACTGCTATGATCCCATTCTCATATAGCCTCAGAGCATTCCAAGGAAGAGAATAATTTACTCTCTTAGGTGCCAGAGGGCTCCATAGACAGATGCCATCTGACTCAGTTGCTCTAACAGCAGAAAACACGTCTGCCTTTAAACCGGAGATGTGATAGAAGACGGGTTAAGATTCATTCTTATTCTTTTGTGTCTGCTTTGTCTTCACTTATTCTGCACCCTAAATTACCCCCTCCCCATCATCTCACCAATGACCATTCTAAGTAAAAATGTAAACTTGATAACATAAAACAATGGCATATCAGTTTTACAAAACACTATCAAACGATATACAGTAATGTGCAGTGAAAAGCTAAGCATTAAAAAAAAAAAAGAGATAGCATTTAAGACAATTTTTCTATGTAAAACATTAATAGTTCTGACCTGCAGTTTAAAAAACAAATTCTGTAAATGTCTTTAAGAAAAATGCCACACCAAAATATCTTAAATTTTCTCTAGGAAGGGCACATTTTTCTATTGTTTTTTGTGAACTTTGTACTCCTAAGTGTATGTTTTATATAGCTTTTGCCTTGGAACTCCCTTGTTTCAATCCTCTAAAACTGTCAAGAATGACTCCACCTGCTTTATTGTTCCCATAAATTCATATGAAACTGGTAGCTAAATCCAATTTGTGTCATTCTGCCTCTTTGTAGCCCATTCTAAATCTCCCAGCATGTTTCACAAAAGTAGAATCCTATTAACACCAAATAACCACCTCTGTATTTTATTCTATGGTTATTACAGTCCTTCTTGTGTCACAACACCTAAAGAATCTTGTCTCTCCATGAATCTATGATTGCCAGAACCTTCAACCTCATTACCCAGAGAAAGTTTTCTATCACCAGTCTTTTTATCTGACAGGCCTGTTCCCTTTTTACTACTTTTTCCTTATAAACTTAGGTCTCACATAGCCTAGACTCAATATTTTGTCAAGATATTTGCTAAACTGTAAAGTGACTATTGAATCAATGTGAAAAGAAATATATGTAAATAAGAGATGGGCCCGATCCACAATGTTATTATCCAGAATCCAAGTTGTTCAGATTTTGGGTTTTATTTGGGTCCATTTCTAAAGTAGAGTTTTTACTGCATTCTTAATAAATGAGAGACTTAATTAACGATCAACTTTAATGCAAGGCTTTTCTTGTGCAAGACATAAATAGGGATAATGTCCATAAGAAAAGTTTTGTTAGATATGTAGAATTAGCAATAGTCTGGACTTCATATTGGTACTTTAAAAAATAAAATGAATGAGCTAATTATTCAGATTTCAATTTACAGTTCTATAACCTTTCCCAGACAGAAAGTTGCAAATGCCTAGAACCAGATCCTGAGCTGGTGTACACAGATGTAGCGCCATCAAAGTCAGCAGAGCTATGCTGGTTTACTCCAACTGAGGATATGGACACTAGTCTACACTGTTTGAAGCAGCAAGACTAATTTTGCTGTTACTCTTAAACCATGTACTGTGTATCTATTCCAATGTGTTCACCAGTTATCTGTTCGTAAACATCCCAAGCTCTGGGTGCGTCTATGCACATTAAAATTCAGTGATTGCGTGTCACGTAATAGGTTGCTCAGAAGTAAAAAATAAAATCTACTCCATTCCCAGGGCACAGACAGGTACAGAACATAGGCAGCTCTTGTTCCCAGTCCCTTGCTTTTAGCTATTAAATCAGGTTTTATCATATAATTGTCTAGAAATGCACCTTTGCAAAACTTGTTTACTGCCACTAGTTCAAAGACTGTATAGAGATAGCTACTGCTATGGAAGTGCATGGTGCACTTTTACCCATGCTGCTCCCTGGGGACTTGATCGTGAGCCCATTGAAGTCCATTGTGAAGCGCCTATTGATGTCAATGAGACAGGATCAAGCAAGTGACTTGGCAGCTAGAGTGCCAGAGCTGAGAAAGTCAGTATTTAAGTACTTTTCCCCTTAAAAAAAAAAAAAGAAGAAGATGGGACTGAGAATCTGATGAGGAGGAAAAACAGCAGGAGCCTCCTGTGAGGGAAGCAGAAGAGGGCATTAAGAAACCACTGCGTCCCCTGGAAGATTCTTGCATGGCTTCTAAAAAGACATGAGCTATCTATCTGAGAACAGCTGGTTGGTAATTTCCCTTCAGAATGATTTTCTCATGGAAAATTCACTTTCTGCTAAATCAAAATTTTCCACAGGAAAAATTTTTTCCATTGGAGAATTGTTCCCAGTTATGTAGCTCCCCCGCTCCTTATAAACCTACCTGGTGGGCCGATTGGAAACCTGGGCTTCCAGGGTCACTGGTTCCAGGGAAGCCCACCAAGCAGAATGCCCTGGAGATGAGCCTATCAGGGCTTCTAGGAACCTGGCTTCTTGGCAGCCTGGAAGCCCCATCTCTCAAATTCCCAGGCTCCTGAGGCTGCCAAGGCTCTGGACAGCTCAAGAAGCTTTGGAAATGTTTCAGAAAGATTGAAATGAAATTTCTTTTCAAAATGAAATTTTAGAATTCCTGTTCTACAGGATAATTCACATTTTCATTCTGTTTCAGATACTTTTAAATTTCCATGGAATTGGCAATTCCAGTTTCATATATGAGCATGTAAGACAGGCTGTGCATTGGGTAGCGATGATAATAGTCTATTTTTTACAGGGTCATCTCTCTTAAAGGGGGCCTGGGAAGACAATAATAATATTAAAAAAAACCCACACATTCCTTGCCTGGGTTACTCATACTCTTAGATTAGAAAAACTGGCTGGATTTGCTTTTCACCATATACACTGTTTCTTAATTAGGCAAGGCAATGTCAATGTCTTTCTCTTGTGCCCTAACTAGTTGCTTATATGGTCATCACCATAGTTTTTAAAAGACCTTTTCCAATGCTCTCGGGTTTCAACACTGAAGTCAATTTGTAATTTTAAAAATAATTTTTAGGGACGTAAAAAAACCCATGAAAAATTCTCATTCAATTTTGGATTTTTAAAGTTCATTTTAAAGGCTTTCCATTTGGGACCTAACATTTTCATTCAGTTGTCCACTTCAGGCCCATTTCTATCATGACACCCACAAGGAGTTAATGAGCTAGCCAGAACAGGGGCAGGTACTGTGGTCTTGAATGTAGGTCCATGGTGCCACCAAGGGAAAGCCATCATGCTGCAAGGTCAGACAAGGGATCTGAAGCTAATACCTCACAACCAGAGGCTACACCTTTGACTCAGCAGGATCAGATAACTAGCATTAGACTGCTGATTGGACACCATTTAGTATAAAGCTTCCTGTCTTTTCCCTGCCGCAACTTGTCTGAGCAACTAGTCTCTTACGTCTGTTGCTTTCCAGATCTGCCCAGTACCTACACTAACCAGCTCACCTCTATGTCTGACTTGTGCACCAATTACCATCTTCTCACAGAAGGATATCCCAGCTGCTGACCTTGCCTGCACCATGGACTATGAAACCTGGTTCACCCTTAAGACTACTCCTCCCTGATCTCTCAGAGGGGCCCAGCTGCTCCTCAACCATATGCATTGACAATGCCTACTGACCCCTCGCCTCAGCCCTGACCTTGAACCCTGTGGCCCTGCTTGCTCATAGCAGGCCTTCACAGACATTTATGATTTTGTATGCAATTTTTTAAAATTTCTGCATCATGCCAAGCAAATACCTTTCCTAGGGAAATCTATAATTTTACTGCTTTAACTCCCATTCATCCTCCCCATCATCTTCCTGTCATTATATCACCCTCTTTTTTGTATTAGTGTCTGAAAATAAACACCAGTCCTGCAAAGGAATAGGATGTTCATAAATTGGAGTGTTCAGAGAAGAGCCATATAGGGTGATCTGACATCCTGATAAAATTGGGATCCTCTTGATATTAGGGGCTCTCTCTCCTGTCCCAATCTAAGTACCATTGGAACATCATTTGTCCCAATTTTTCATTGGACTGAAGGAGCCCAAGCCTGAGCCCTGTGATGCAGGGCTGAAGGAGGCTCCTTCAGCTCCACAGGGCAAGGCTCAGGCTTGGGTTTCTTCCAGGAAGGAACCTGAGCCATGCTGCATGGGGCTGAAGGAGTCTGTGCTGTGGGGGGTTGAAGGACTCAAGCCCCAGCTGCACCATGTGGGGCTGGATACTGGACACCTGAACTAGGAATGTTAGACTTATATGAAGAAAGTGAGAAGTCTGCAGAGTCAATAACCAACACTCTTTAAAAACCTCACAAACTGGCCTTAGCCAAACTTTTTCCTTTTGTGCCAACAATACAAATGCGAATTATGGCCAGCAGAAATCTGCATACCAAAACCTGAAAAAGGAGAATGGAAATATTTTACCGCCTACTGCCCAGCCCACATTGTGCATAATGCAATGAAACATGCAAGCGATGCTCTAAAAATGGACATTGAGTCACTGGTAATTAAGACATTTAATCACTACAGGAGCTCTACTAAGAGAGTGGCCATGCTGAAGGACGTGTCTGAGTTTGTGGACATTGAATTAGCTGCTTTGTTAAGCCATGTCCCAACACAGTGATTGAGTCTTTTCTCAGCTGTGAGCAGACTGGTTAACACTTGGCAAGGTGTCAAGAGTTACTTTGTTTCTCTGGTCAGTGACAAATGTCCACAGAGTTTGTGGCCTCTTTACCGAGAATGTGCATGGTGAAGAAGGTCAGGAAACTAGCAGTGTTGAGGTTCACCTCTATTTTCTACAGAAATACTTAAAGTGTTCAGCAACACTGTGCTCTGCCTGTAGAACACTAGTGTGACTGTATGTGACGTGTATGCCATAATGAATGGTCTGTGAATGAAGCGACAGCAACCAAAAAAAAAAAAAAAGACCAATTCTTCAGTACTAAAGTTGAGAATGCGTTCATTGGAATGACACCTTTGTCTTCAGAAGCCCTTCTCAAGGACTTTACCAAATTTTATGACGTTTCTGTCAAACATCTGGAGAAATGGTGTGACTTTTCCTCTAGTGGCTACTTATACAACATTCAGTGCTTTAATGTCAGCTGAGAGAAGGGTCTATCTGCAGGGATCTGTCTGCAGTTTTAACAATGAATCTCCAGAATATTGTGGACCTGGATGAGCTCTACAATGAGCTTTATACTGACTGAGAAATCATCAGAACTTGTGGGGTGGGGGGAGAACTATTGGATCAGATGCTCAGCAGTAAGGGAGATGATGCTAATCTTCCTAACAGGAAGAAGCTGATTTCATTCATGCTCCGTATACCAGTCTGTAATGCTTATACAGAGCATATATTTTTCAATTATGAAGAGTGTGGAGGAATCAAAGCAGTACTGAGCTGGTGAGGTTGGAAACGCAAGTAAAAATGAATTTCAACATGAGCTGCAAGGAGTTCTACACTTAAGTAATCAGCAGAAAGGATAGCGTGTGGCCAAGTCATCCAAGAAGTGCAAGACTGCTGATGCTGAAAATTGAGAGCTATGTGATGTACAAGGTAGACCTATCTGCACTTTCTATTTTAATTTAATTTTTTAAATCTTATATACACAAAACTTACCCCTCTCCAGAAAAAAGGGTCCCATTTTTTCCCCACAGTTGCTATCTGGTCACCCTACAGCCATGAGAACGATTAAAGGATTATGCAACATGCCTAATGGTGATAGAGTCTAGGAGACCAACCTATTTAGCTTAAAAAGGAAATAGTTCAGGGGTAACTTGATTACAGTCTATAAGTATCTACCTAGAGATCAAATATTTAATAATGCGCTCTTGAATCTAGCAGAGAAACTCATAACATGTTCCAATGGCTGGAAATTGAAGCTAGACAAATTCAGACTGGAAATGAGGCATAATTTTTAACAGTGCCAGTCATTTATATTTGGAACAATTTACCAAGAATCCAGAATCCAGACAATCCAGGAAGTTTTTGGAAACTGTAGGGGACAATTTCCTGGTGCAAGTGCTGGAGGAACCAACTAGGGGCGGAGCTCTTCTTGACCTGCTGCTCACAAACCGGGAAGAATTAGTAGGGGAAGCAAAAGTGGATGGGAACCTGGGAGGCAGTGACCATGAGATGGTCGAGTTCAGGATCCTGACACAAGGAAGAAAGGAAAGCAGCAGAATACAGACCCTGGACTTCAGAAAAGCAGTCTTTGACTCCCTCAGGGAACTGATGGGCAAGATCCCCTGGGAGAATAACATGAGGGGGAAAGGAGTCCAGGAGAGCTGGCTGTATTTTAAAGAATCCTTATTGAGGTTACAGGGACAAACCATTCCGATGTGTAGAAAAAATAGTAAATATGGCAGGCGACCAGCTTGGCTTAACGGTGAAATCCTTGCTGATCTTAAACACAAAAAAGAGGCTTACAAGAAGTGGAAGATTGGACAAATGACCAGGGATGAGTATATAAATATTGCTCGGGCATGTAGGAATGAAATCAGGAAGGCTAAATCACACCTGGAGTTGCAGCTAGCGAGGGATGTTAAGAGTAACAAGAAGGGTTTCTTCAGGTATGTTGGCAATAAGAAGAAAGCCAAGGAAAGTGTGGGCCCCTTACTGAATGAGGGAGACAACCTAGTGACAGAGGATGTGGAAAAAGCTAATGTACTCAGCGCTTTTTTTGCCTCTGTCTTCATGAACAAGGTCAGCTCCCAGACTGCTGCACTGGGCAGCACAGCATGGGGAGGAGGTGGCCAGCCCTCTGTGAAGGTAGAAGTGGTTCGGGACTATTTAGAAAAACTGGACGTGCACAAGTCCATGGGGCCGGATGCGTTGCATCCGAGAATGCTAAAGGAATTGGCGGATGTGATTGCAGAGCCATTGGCCATTACCTTTGAAAACTCATGGCGATCGGGGGAAGTCCCGGAAGACTGGAAAAAGGCTAATGTAGTGCCAATCTTTTAAAAAGGGAAGAAGGATGATCCTGGGAACTACAGGCCAGTCAGCTTCACCTCAGTCCCCGGAAAAATCATGGAGCATGTCCTCAAGGAATCAATTCTGAAGCACTTAGACGAGAGGAAAGTGATCAGGAACAGTCAGCATGGATTCACCAAGGGAAAGTCATGCCTGACTAATCTAATTGCCTTCTATGATGAGATAACTGGTTCTGTGGATGAAGAGAAAGCAGTGGATGTGTTATTCCTCGACTTTAGCAAAGCTTTTGACACGGTCTCCCACAGTATTCTTGTCAGCAAGTTAAAGAAGTATGGGCTGGATGGATGCACTATAAGGTGGGTAGAAAGTTGGCTAGATTGTCAGGCTCAATGGGTAGTGATCAATGGCTCCATGTCTAGTTGGCAGCCGGTATCTAGTGGAGTGCCCCAAGGGTCAGTCCTGGGGCCGGTTTTGTTCAATATCTTCATTAATGATCTGGAGGATGGTGTGGATTGCACCCTCAGCAAGTTTGCGGATGACACTAAACTGGGAGGAGTGGTAGATACGCTGGAGGGTAGGGATAGGATACAGAGGGCCCTAGACAAATTGGAGGATTGGGCCAAAAGAAATCTGATGAGGTTCAACAAGAACAAGTGCAGAGTCCTGCACTTAGGACGGAAGAATCCCATGCACCGCTACAGACTAGGGACCGAATGGCTAGGCAGCAGTTCTGCAGAGAAGGACATAGGGGTGACAGTGGCCGAGAAGCTGGAGATGAGTCAACAGTGTGCCCTTGTTGCCAAGAAGGCCAATGGCATTTTGGACTGTATAAGTAGGGGCATTGCCAGCAGATCGAGGGATGTGATCGTTCCCCTCTATTTGACATTGGTGAGGCCTCATCTGGAGTACTGTGTCCAGTTTTGGGCCCCACACTACAAGAAGGATGTGGAGAAATTGGAGAGAGCCCAGGGAAGGGCAACAAAAATGATTAGGGGACTGGAACACATGACTTATGAGGAGAGGCTGAGGGAACTGGGATTGTTTAGTCTACGGAAGAGAAGAATGAGGGGGGATTTGATAGCTTCTTTTAACTACCTGAAAGGTGGATCCAAAGAGGATGGATCTAGACTATTCTCAGTGATAGCAGATGACAGGACAAGCAGTAATGGTCTCAAGTTGCAGTGGGGGAGGTTTAGGTTGGATATTAGGAAAAACTTTTTCACTAGGAGGGTGGTGAAACACTGGAATGCATTACCTAGGGAGGTGGTGGAATCCCCTTCCTTAGAAGTTTTTAAGGTCAGGCTTGACAAAGCCCTGGCTGGGATGATTTAGTTGGGATTGGTCCTGCTCTGGGCAGGGGGTTGGACTAGATGGCCTCCAGAGGTCCCTTCCAACTCTGTTATTCTATGATTCTATGATAAGAGTCATGGTGGATTTATTGAATTGAAATTAGGTATTTTTCTAAAAGTATATCTTGGGGAAATTCTATAGACTGTTTTATACAGAAGGTCAGATTAGATCGGTGGTGGGCAACCCGTGGCCCACGGTCCGCAGGGACGTGCTGGCTGCTACTTCCTGTGCCTCTCATTGGTCAGGAACGGTGAACCGCGGCCACTGGTAGCTGTGAGCAGCCATGCAAATGTAAATAAACTGTCTGGCAGTCCGCCAGCAGATTACCCTGATGGGCCGCATATGGCCCGTGGGCTGCAGGTTGCCAACCACTGGTCTAATGGCTGGGCACCAGCAAATATACTCTTATCTCTACTTCTCCCTCAGGTCAAATATTGGAGGCTAGTGCTGTAAGTTCTCTGCAGATGATCATGGAGTCAGTAAACGAACATGGACTCTGCTGTGCAAGTACTTCAGATAGTGTGTACATATATTTTAAGGATCAAAACTAATGATAGCAAAAGGGCTTGGAGGAGAACAATTTTGGAAAGATGATTATTTGTATTCCAGTAGTGCTCCAGTCATGGACCAGGATACCACGGTGGTAGGTTCTGTTCAAATACAGAATAAAATAGGCAGTCCCTACCCCAAAGCTTTCAATCAAAATAAAAGCTTACAAGTTTCATGAACTAATATACTCCCCTGGGATGTGTCATTTTAAGTAGTTTAATGCACATTATGCTACACAGTTTAAAGATCACAATAATTAAAAAAAAAGTCCCATAACCTAGCAGGATGGAAAAAACTCAGGAAAATACAGCTCTTTTTACTTATATTTTTTTCCAGACTCAGTTTACCCATTAAAAGCATATTCTCCAGACCAAAAAAAACAAAACAAAAAAAAAACTGTAGACAGTAATTTCACCTGCCAAACCAAAGTGGAGATGAGGATAAAGAACAATTAACACTTAAATTAAAATTGCTATTCCAAATTTCTGGAGATATTAAGCTGCTTAACCTATACATATTGAAATTCATTCAAAAAATATATAAAAAAACCTTTAGTTATATTGATCAGAAGAGCTCAGAAGTGCTGGCAATAAATTTCTGACATTAGTTTATATACATATTGACTTGTTTATTTCATTTAATAAAAATGGGCCAAAATACAGGCTTTGAGCATCCAGCAAATTTCAAGTTGCAAAATCAAAATACACATCTCAGTCAGCTTCACTCTTTTTAAGAAGGAGCAGCTTTTAGTGTTTATTTACTGTGATTCAAATAATAATAAAAAGTCACCTATCTAAAAGGTTCTAGGCACCCTCAAATATTTAATACCATAATGAAACTCCAGCAGCATTGAAAATCATCATTCAAAAAAAGACCTCAAACAGCCAACAACCTACTAATATCGCTGTCATAAATATAAAGGGAAGGGTAAACCCCTTTAAAATCCCTCCTGGCCAGAGGAAAAATCCTCTTACCTGTAAAGGGTTAAGAAGCTAAAGGTAACCTTGCTGGCACCTGACCAAAATGACCAATGAGGAGACAAGATACTTTCAAAAGCTGGGAGGAGGGAGAAAAACAAAGGGTCTGTGTCTGTATGTATGCTGCTTTTGTCGGGGACAGAACAGGAATGGAGTCTTAGAACTTTTAGTAAGTACTCTAGCTAGGTATGTGTTAGATTATGATTTCTTTAAATGGCTGAGAAAAGAGCTGTGCTGAATAGAATGACTATTCCTGTCTGTGTGTCTTTTTTGTAACTTAAGGTTTTGCGTAGAGGGATTCTCTATGTTTTGAATCTAATTACCCTGTAAGGTATCTACCATCCTGATTTTACAGGGGGGATTCCTTTACTTCTATTAAAAGTCTTCTTGTAAGTAAACTGAATGCTTTTTCATTGTTCTCAGATCCAAGGGTTTGGGTCTGTGGTCACCTATGCAAATTGGTGAGGCTTTTTACCAAACCTTCCCCAGGAAGTGGGGTGCAAGGGTTGGGAGGATTTTGGGGGGAAAGACGTGTCCAAACTACATTTTCCCAGTAAACCCAGATAAAGTTTGGTGGTGGCAGTGGAAATCCAAGGGTAAAATAATTTTGTACCTTGGGGAAGTTTTAACCTAAACTGGTAAAAGTAAGCTTAGGAGGTTTTCATGCAGGTCCCCACATCTGTACCCTAGAGTTTAGAGTGGGGAAGGAACCTTGACAATCGCCTTTCCACCTCTTCATTGTTCTGGGAACATACCATCAGTCCTCTCCAAAGATGTCAGAGTTGTAGCGTTTAAGGTCAGAAGGGCCATTATAATCCTGTAGACCAACCTCCTGAAAAGCCAAAGCACCTCTAAAAAAAAAAAATAGAATCCAGACCACTTTAAAGAGTTCAGTTGGAGAATCTACTACACCCCCTCAGTAAGTTGTCCCAATGGTTATTTACCTTAGGTCTTTTGCAGCATGCCTGGAAGGTCACCAAATTCAGGCTAATCTGGGCCAAAGAGGAGTGGGAAGCAAGTTCCAGAGTTCAGGAAACCTACTCTTTTATAACAAGGGGGACCTAGTTCAAGTGCCACTGTTGATGGCAACTGTGGCAGGGTGACCCAGGGAGACAGGCAATCCTTCAGGTAGACCAGTCCCATGCAAATACTAATACCTCAATGCAATACCTCAGACCCCGCTTATTCTCCTCATAGGCCAGATGAGCAAATGAGTCCCACAGTGTGCCCTAACTAATAGTGTCTCTTTTGGACTGGAGTAGGATAGCATTCTACAACCCTCCTAGGGAATGTTCTGTCAGCAGACCTCACAGTTATTTCCCTGATGGCAACTGTGGAAGGGTATATCTGGCGCCTTATACAGAAATGCACCTTCCCCCCCCCCCTTTTTAAGGACTAAAAATATATTTTCAATCCAAATAAAGCAAATGTAGCTAACCTCCACTCCCCAATCTTCCTTTAGCCTTTCTCCAGCCAGGCTTCTGTCTGTCTCAGTTTATTTTTCTTTTATTCTTTCATTTTCTATTTGTATTACTTCCTTGAGCTTTAATCACCAGCAAAGCAAAAAAAACTAAGCTTCACATCTTCTCAGATGTATTACAGACTGCGAGTCTGGACTGTCTCTTTATATTATAATCCTTCACAGTTATATCCATAGATAGACTTCACTTTGGTTTCATTCTAGTCTTTTTTTTCCCCCTCCTGTTATCCTCTCTTGAAATTTCTTACATTTCCATGTGCTGGGGAGGAGGCCTTTTCTTTTCAGCTTGAGATAATGTGATTTCAGAAATCTGTTTCATTCCTTCACATCAAAGGAGTCCCCATTTCATTCAGCATATTTTGCACTGAACAATTCCTGCTTTCTTTTGTTGGTATTAAACTTGCTTTATTTGTTAAGAGATATTTAATTGTACATTGTATGGATCTTCAGTTCTTTCAGTAACTTGACTTTTCGGAACTAATTTGCTGGCTTATAGAATAGACAGCACCCCCACTATTACCTGTTTCCTTCTCCCATTGTTAGGAGATTAATTCTAAACAAATGGCTTTACTGGATAGTTACACTGTAAAGATCTTAAACTGCCTTGACATCAATGAGTCACTTTTAAAATTAATGTTTAGATTCCTTGGAGACCATGAAGATTATGTTTATTTTATAATCATTATTTTTCTCCTCAATTTAATTTGGTTTTTACATTTCCCCCTGCATTAGAATGTATTAATCTTATGCTAAAACTAGTCTTGGGATGTTCCTACATTGCATAGAATTAAACGCATAATGATCAGAGTTGTGGGTATAAGAAGCAATAAAAAGCTTTCACTGTTGATGAAATGCTGGATAAAAGCCAAGACATTAAATAAAATGCAAAAGTTGTTTACTGCTTGTATATTCCAACACCATAAACATCACTGTCATATGCACAAGATACGCAATGTTTCAGATAGTTTATCTGAAACTATTTCAATATGTTAAACAATTCACAGGGTAAAATTCATAATTGAATAATGTGGAGGTGACACATTTTCAGTAGTATGCATAAAGAAATAACATTTTAGGCAGTTTTAAACATTCAGTAAGGAAACATTCACACCTGTGAAGTATCAGTTTTAGTTTAGACAAGCACTTATAGTATCATTTAGTGAATATTCATTAACATTAATAAGTGAACTTCAAAAGTTTGGGATTTTGGTTTTGAATCAGAACCAACAGTGCATATATTTATGCAAGCCTAGTGAGAGTCAAATGTTATTCTCTCTTCCCTGTCTTCAATCCTCCTCCCTCTCCCCCCAGTTTAAAAACATCGTTCTGCCTTCCCTCACACTGATCTTTCCTTTCCTGAAACTCTTCTACACACCCTGAAGTATTCCCCTTGATCCTTCCCTGGCTCTGACCCTTAAAAGGCTCCTTCAAAGGCTATCTTTGGTGAGAGTCCTTCAGCACTTATAAGGCCAGATTCTTTGGAATGTTCTGGCCCCTCAAAGCAGCCAGACTGTATTACGGAGACTACGGCCAATTTTTTTTTTTTTTTTTTACTGAACTTTGACCATGTCTCTCCAGTCAAATCTCAAAACTCCCTAGAATTCTTTGTCCCCTTCTCATTCCAGGGAAAGCCTTCAACGGTTTAGATAGGAATATAGTGACAACCACCCTTTTGACCAACACACCAGAGATTCAAACAAGGACCTCTGGAGCTAAAAGGATGAGATAAAGAAGCAAGGTCTGGGGGCTGTAACAGCTCATATCCTCTGAATTAGCACAGAGGCTAGAGTAATCAAGATCTTACCACTGGATTGTAATAGCATCCTGACTTGCAGCAGCTATTACCAGACCTGCTGAACCACAAGATGGATTTCACCAAATGGAGGGTTGAAAACAGGCTGTGTCATAAGAAGACCATAAGAATGGCCATAGTTGGTCAGACCAAAGGTCCATCTAGCCCAGTAGCCTGTCTTCCGACAGTGGCCAATGCCAGGTGCCCCAGAGGGAATGAACAGAACAGGTAATCAAGTGATCCATCCACTGTTGCTCATTCCCAACTTCTGGCAAACAAGCTAGGGACACCATCCCTCCCATCCTGGCTAATAGCCATTGATTGACCTATCCTCCATGAATTTATCAAATTCTTTTTTGAACCCTGTTATAGTCTTGGCATTCACAACATCCTCTAACAAGGGGTTCCACAGTTAGACTGTGCATTGTGTGAAAAAAATACTTCCTTTTTTTGTTTTAAACCTGCTGCCTATTAATTTGATTTGGTGACCCCTAGCAATTGTGTTATGAGAAGGAGTAAACAACACTTTAAATAAAGTTATTTACTTTCTCCACACCAGTCATGATTTTTATAGACCTCTATCATATCCCTGCTTAGTCATCTCTTTTCCAAGCAGAAAAGTCCCAGTCTTATTAATCTCTCCTCATATGGCAGCTGTTCCATATCCCTAATCATTTTTGTTGCCCTTTTCCAAACCTTTTCCAATTCCAATATATCTTTTTTGAGATGCGAGACCACATCTGCACGCAGTATTCAAGATGTCGGCATACCATGGATTTATATAGAGGCAATATGATATTTTCTGTCTTATTATCCATCCCTTTCTTAATGATTACCAACATTGTTAGCTTTTTTGACTGCCACTGCACATTGAGTGGATTTTTGAGAACACTATCCATAATGACTCCAAGATCTCTTTCTTGAAGAGCCAAGAAATTGAAATGAGGAGTCCGGTGGCACCTTAAAGACTAACAGATTTGGGCATAAACTTTTGTGGGTAAAAAGCCCTTCACATGCAGATACAGACTAACACGGCTACCCCTGTGATACAAGAAATTGAAGTGTCCAAAAATTTCATATGGTGAGGGGAGGGGAAGAGCTAGTTCAGTTAACCATTTAGGGTTTTTTGACTCAGTTCACATAAAATATTCACGGCAGCTCATTTAGTTTGATGTTGCACTCAATAAACTTTATTCATTGAGTTTAAGAAGCAAACAGCAAGGAATGTTTACTGCCAGCATTACTTACTCAGTGGCTGATGCTGCATCTTTACTCACATGAGTAATGATAACAACCGTTACTCCCATTGACTTCATCTGGAATACTCAGGTGGACAATGCTTCAAGTGAGCAAGGGTTGCAGGATCACACCCTTAAATTAAATTGGATGCTTCATATAAATAAACAATTCTACAGAATCACTAGTTAGTGTGTTGATCTCTAAAGCACTTAATAGCAGAGGACTTGTCTAGACTTGAAACCATCTTGCTAACCCTTGTCCTGATACTTCATTGTGCTTGGATATTACTCATCATGTAAAAAGAAAAGGAGTACTTGTGGCACCTTAGAGACTAACAAAATGTATTTGAGCATAAGCTTTCGTGAGCTACAGCTCACTTCATCGGATGCATTCAGTGGAAAATACAGTGGGGAGATTTATATACACAGAGAACATGAAACAATGGGTGTTACCATACACACTGTAAGGAGGGTGATCAGGTAAGGTGAGCTATTACCAGCAGGAGAGTGGCACGGGAGGGGGGGTGGGGGGGAACCTTTCATAGTGATAATCAAGGTGGGCCATTTCCAGCAGTTGACAAGAACGTCTGAGGAACAGTGGGGAGTGGGAGGGAGGGATAAACATGGGGAAATAGTTTTACTTTGTGTAATGACCCACCCACTCCCAGTCTCAATTCAAGCCTAAGTCAATTGCATCCAGTTTGCAAATTAATTCCAATTCCGCAGTCTGTCGTTGGAGTCTGTTTTTGAAGTCTTTTTGTTGAAGTATTGCCTCTTTTAGGTCTGTAATCGAGTAACCAGAGAGATTGAAGTATTCTCCAACTGTTTTTTGAATGTTATAATTCTTGATGTCTGATTTGTGTCCATTTATTCTTTTACGTAGAGACTGTCCTGTTTGACCAACATACATGGCAGAGGGGCATTGCTGGCACATGATGACATATCACATTGGTAGATGTGCAGGTGAACGAGCCTCTGATATTGTGGCTGATGTGATTAGGCCCTATGATGGTGTCCCTGAATAGATATGTGGACACAGTTGGCAACGGGCTTTGTGACCCTTCACTCTCACGGATCTTGGGAGACAGGCCAGTCCTTGCTTACAGACAGCCCCCCCCCCCCCAACCTGAAGCAAATACTCACAAGCAACCACACAACAGAACCACTAACCCAGGAACCTATCCTTGCAACAAAGCCTGCTACTCTGAAACTCATCAGGTTGGCAGACAATCATGCCTTCATTCGGGGGGCCACTGAGGGTGGAATTAACTCCCTGTCGTCATTTCAGCCCCTCCCCCTGCTTTTACACACTACCCAACACTTTTTTCCTACCCAAAACATCTTTAAAAAAAACAAAAAAAAACCCTATTCTCTTCATTAGTGGAACCTTCTCCCTCCTACAGGATCCCTCCCCACCCCTGTCTGTTCTGTTTATGTTTTAACAAATATGAGGCATAAAAAGCAATATAGACGAGAAAGACAAGGTGGGTGAGATATCCTTTACTGGACCAACTTCTGTTGGTGAGAGGCAAGCTTTTGAGTTTAGACAGAGCTCTTCTTGACAGTTTGACTCTCACTAACAGAAGTTGGTCCAATAAAGGATATTACTTCACCCACTTTGTCTCTCTAATATCTTGGAACCAACATAGCTACAACAATGCTACATAGATAGAATGGAATAGTTTTCTTTGAATTGCTTTTTCATAGTGTCACTGACACTTATTTACCATGAAATTATTGTACACCTTCCTGAGTACCTTGGCACAAGAATGGTTTCTTGGTAAATTATTGCATTAATAGGCTAAAGAATTCCATTGTCAGAGTGGAAAGTTTGCTACATACTTAAGTTTGATACAAAATTGGAGTGCTGATAATATGCAACTGAAAAGTCACTCCAGTTTTGAATTTGTTGTGTTAGCACAGATTTTATGCTGGATTCATTTCTAGGATTGGTAACCTTTATAACATTTTAATCTGTATTTCAGTCACTACATTTGTATTGAATCAGTGATTTACAAAGGTTCGGCATCTTTTTTCATATTCTTTTCTATCCATACTAATAAAAATGGAGTCAGCCCCCATCTCAAATGCTGCCACCTCCTCTTCCCTGGATTCCCAGCTTTTCATTGCAGCTGTCTGCTCCATCCAAAGGTCTGTGCCTAAAGTTATCTTCCCTTGAACACAACATTCTTTTTTGCAGTTTCAGTTTCTCTTTTCATTTCTTCCTTTTGCAAGTTCCCCCTTATCTCTACTCTCCTTCAATTCAAGCTTCTCACTCTTGCCTTCAGAATCTGTCATGACACCCTGACTACATCTTAGCCTTCATTTTCTTCAAGTTCCCATCCTAATACATCTGATGCACCCAAGCCAACTGCTTAAGCACTCTTTTTGCATCCCCATTTTAGGGCCGATCTACACTGGGAACTTATGTTGGCAAAGCTACTTCTCTCAGAGGCGTGAAAAATCCACACCCTTGAGAGACATAGCCCTATACTGACCAACCCTTGGTGTAGACAGTGCTAGGTTGACAAAAGAATTCTTCCATCTTGGGGAGGTGGATTACCTATGCTGATGGGAGAACCCCTCCTGTCAGTGTAGGTAGGGTCTACACTTAATCTGCTACAGCAGGTAATTGGAAAAGTGATGTTATAGTTTATTCATGCATTTGGTCTCAAGCACATGAAAATTCCTTAGATTGCAGTCTGAGCAATTTTTAAGGTTCAAGGATTAATGGAAAAAAGGTTTATTTAGACTCAGTCATTTAAGGCCAGAAGGGATCATTGTGATCATCTAGTCTGACTTCCTACATATCGCAGGTCACAGAACCTCACCTACCCCCTCCTGTAATAGGCCTCAGGTTTTTTCTTCCTTATGTTCAGGTATTTGAAAAATAGTTACAGTCATGAAATGTAGGTTCTCGTTTGTACACAAAACGAAGCCAAATGTTAGATTTAACCACATCAGTCTGTGATATGCTTTTGATGTGTGATCTGAATCCTGAAGATTCAAATAGTTTTTCTATGTCAGCTTTGTTAGCTAGTTTATGGAACTAAACTTCATCTGTGTTATTTTAGGCACTGGCTAAAGATGTGTTTCTTGGGTTAAGACACTTCGGCAGTCATCAGGCAGACTTGTGCACAGTGTAATAGCTTTCAGAGTCGTTCTTCTCCTGCCTGCAAGTTTGTAAGAAAGGTTATTCCCTGTTTTCCTGAAAGATTTAATATCTCCTTGCTAAAAATAAACTTAAGACTAGTTCATGGAGTTTTCAAAATCTGCAGAAGAGATGACAGGTTTTGGTTTGCTGAGTAGTTTATACTTTGGCCAATCACAAAGGGTAAACATCTGAAGTAACTTATTTTAATATTTTATGGTTCAACTAATGTGGGGAGGGACTAGATTGCTTGCTCTGGCTTATGCCTAAAGACACAATGGGGCATAAGCTAAATCACCTTCAGTGTAGCCATGGAAGTCACAGAGCCTCGCAAACACTCATTCGAGACACACTTACTCCTACCAGAGCTCTGGAGGGTAGTAATTTGCTGCTGGCTTATACTAGAAGTGAGTTATGACAGCCTGCAATGGGGTGCCACTCACCATGCTAGCGCCTACTGCTGATCATCTTGCAGATCAGCTCCACAAGTTGGTACGCCATCACTTCTGCTCCTGGACCCATGTTACTCCCAGGACCATGGCATCCTCTTCATAGCACAGCCCTCCGGCTGTGTCACACGGTCATCCTCCCTTCCAGGGGACAGTACCACAGTCCAAGTGTCCAGCCACTGCACCAGTGGCAAGGGGGCGGAAATCCAGGCCCACCCACTATTCTGGGTCCTGGCTCATGGACATGCTGCATCCCCTCCAATCTCTCAGTCTATTTCCCTGGGCCACTTCCCCATGGCTCCAGCACCTTTTTCACCCTTGCCTCAGGACTGCAGTCTGCAAATCCCCGCAGCCAGCCAGGAGCTCTTCTCTAGCTTCCCTGGTCCCTGCTAGCAGCATTGCTGTATCCAGGATGCTGGCTTTCTTCTGCCTGCAAGGCAGCCAGTCCTCCCTCCTTGAGCTCCAGGGAGCAACTGAACCGGCTCTGCCCTGCAGCTCTTCTTAAATGGGCCTGCCAGGCTTCTCTTTGCAGCCCCTCTCCTAGGGGCTGCTTTCTGTGCAACCTCCCTAGGGCTTCATTAACCCCTTACAGACCAGTTTGGGATGGATATCACATCACACAGCCCCTCCAACCAACCAACCCAGATACATGGGCCAATGCATGGGGCACTTAATTGGTTCTGCTCATTTCCCACCCCTCTTCCTTTTCCTGCTCACCCCTGCCTACCTGTTCCAGGAGAAGAATAAGTAGGTGCTGCGTGGCATATATTTATATATAAGGAAGGCTCTTATTTCCCTTCCCTCCTCTGCATGGGTGTGAAGCCTGAATCACACTTTAGCCCTTTGCAATTATTTTTTGCCTCTTCTCGTGGAATTGGTAGCTTTGGAACTGATACTCTGCCATCACTATCTACTTAGGTTCTCCCCCGACACCCATCTATTGCCAATGATGGATGTGGCAATATAAATGAATAACTGAGTAGGGCAGAGTGATTAACTATAGAAGAGTCTAACTTTTAAAAGGCAGAGGAGCAGCTTGCATGAAAAAAAATGTATGAATGTAGCAGGAGAGTCAGTATTTTAGTGAACGTTACTTTATGTTGCTATTTCATGAATGACTGATAGAATTGCCTATCATTTCAATATCATACAATTGCTTCCCCATTAGAGATGTATTCATTTTATTTGTATTCTTTTAAGATAAAAGGAGCACCTTTCCATAGCTCTAGGCACCGATTATTAATTGTGCCTTTCTTCATGCAAACCTCCTACTTGGAAAGTGTGGTTCCCAAGATCACTGTACTCATGCACAGCCATGGCCACTTGCACTAATTATTAAACATGTTTTGGCCACACAGTTCTGCCTGCTAGGCAAGCAGGTTACTCTTTGTGTGGCAGCTTTGCTCTACAAAGGCAGACAAATAGAATTCAGACTGTCTTTTTTAGAATGCAAGATCCTCAAAGCAACCCACTGTGTAGGGTCTAGGAGTGCTGGGCACATCTGTGGCGGTGTAGAAATAGTAAATTTTGTGACACTGATCCCCATTGCGTTGCTTCTCCTCCTATATCTCCTTCTCCGTGTGGCTTACTACTAGGATATGTGTGCGTATGTATTCACTCTTGAACAAAAGGGTTCCAGAGTTGGCTTTTAAGAGCCTATCAAAAGATGGTCACCTACTATTCTCACTTAAATAACTTCACATAATACCGGATGTAGGGAATCAAACTATAGTTGGCTAACATTTTCTGACAAATTTTTGAGTGTTGAAAAGCAAGATTTCAACACAAATATTTCACAGAAAAAAATGTTATTTCTTCCCTTCCCCCCCCCCCCGCCCCATTTTTGGTGAAATTTCAAAATTGCAAAGTTGTGGGAAAATACCACTTTTACTGTAAAAAAAATACACAAATCCCAAACAACCTCTCATTACCCCTTTTCCACTAAAAAAGAAAAAAAAAGTGTTTTTTTCTCCTCTCACTCTGTCCCTTTGTGCTGTTGAGGAGGATGAAAGCCTCAGGGAAGGAGAACATCCAACTGCAGCAAAGTGAAATGATTGCATAGTTGGGACCCTCCTCCCAGATGTTGTGGTATCCTCTCACAGGATACTTCTCTGGGGGAGGGAAGTCCAGTTATTAAGAAGAGACAGGTATTAGTAACAGGCAATTTGATCATTAGAAACATAGATAGCTGGGTTTGTGATGACTGGGAGAACTGCATGGTGACTTGCCTGCCTGGTGCGAAGGTTGTGGCTCTCTTGAGACATCTAGATAGGCTTATGTGTAGTGCTGGGGAGGAGCCAGTGGTTGTGGTACATGTAGGTACCAAAGACATGGTTAAGGATAGGAGAGAGGCCCTGGAGGCCAAAGTAAAGCTGCTAGCTAAGAGATTGAAGTCCAGGACCTCCATGGTAGCATTCTCTGAAATGCTTCCAGTTCCACGCACAGGGCCAGACAGACAGGCAGAACTGCAGGGTCTCAATGTGTGAATGAGACTGGTGTAGGGAGGAGGGGGTTTAGATATATTAGGAACTGGGGTAACTTTTGGGAAAGGGAGAGCCTATACAGGAAGGATGGGCTCCACCTAAACCAAAATGGAACCAGATTGCTGGTGCTTAAAATTAAAAAGGTCATAGAACAGTTTTTAAACTAAGGGCTGGGGGAAAGCCAAGAGGTGCTGAGGAGCATGTGGTTCGGACATCCCTTAGGGGAGGATTGATAAATGGAGATTCCCTATGTCCTAATAAGAAGAGGATGGATAGTACTATCTATGGATAGTAACTCCATGCTCGAAAAATAAGAATGGCAGTAGAGCTATATTACAGACCACCTGACCAGGATGGTGTTAGTGACTCTGAAATGCACCGGGAGATTAGAGAGGTTATTCAAATAAAAAAACCCTCAATAATAATGGGGGATTTCAACTATCCCCATATTGACTGGGTACATATCACCTGTGGAAGGGATGCTGAAATAAAGCTTCTTGACACCTTAAATGACTGCTTCTTGGAGCAGCTAGTCCTGGAACCCACAAAAGGAGAGGCAATTCTTCATTTAGTCCTAAGCGGAGCACAGGATCAGGTCCAAGAGGTGAATATAGCTGGACTGTTTGGTAATAGTAACCATAATATAAGTTTAACATCCCTGTGGTGGGGAAAACTCCACAGCAGCCCCACACTGTAGCATTTAATTTCAGAAAGGGGAACTACACAAAAATGAGGAGGTTAGTGAAACAAATTAAAAAGGTACAGTACCAAAAATAAAATCCCTGCAAGCTGCACGGAAACTTTTTAAAGACACCATAATAGAGGCTCAACTTAAATGTATACCCCAATTTAAAGCACATAGTAAGAGAACCAAAGAAGTGCCACCATGGCTAAACAAGAAAGCAAAAGAAGTAGTGAGAGGCAAAAAGGCATCCTTTAAAAAGTGGAAGTTAAATCCTAGTGAGGAAAATAGAAAAGAGCATAAACTCTGGCAAATGAAGTGCAAAAATATAATTAGAAAGACCAGAAAAAGAATTTGAAGAACAGTTAGCCCCAAACTCCAAAAGTAATAGCAAAAAAGTTTTAAATACATCAGAAGCAGAAAGTCTGCTAAACAACCAGAGGGGCCATTGGACAATTGAGATGCTAGAGGAGCACTTAAAGACAATAAGGCCATTGCGGAGAAACTAAATGAAGTTTTTGCATCGGTCTTCACTGTTGAGGATGTGAGGGAGATGCCCAAACCTGAGCCATGCTTTGTGTGACAGATCTGAGGAATTGTCCCAAACTGAGGTGTCAGAGGAGGTTTTGGAACTAAATTGATAAACTAAATGGTAATAATCTCCAGTACCTGATGGTATTCACCCAAGAGTTCTGAAGGAACTCAAATGTGAAATTTCAGAACTGTCATTTATAACCTATCATTTAAATCAGCTTCTGTACCACATGACTGGAGGATAGCTAATGTAATGCCATTTTTTTAAAAAGGACACCAGAGGTGACCCTGGCAACTACAGGCCAGTAAGCCTCACTTCAGTACCGGGCAAACTGGTTGAAACTATAATAAAAGAACAAAATTGTCCGACACAGATGAACATAATTTGTTGGGAAATAGCAAAAACCATGTTGACTAAGGGAAATCATGCCTCACCAATCTACTAGAATTCTTTGAGGGGGTCAACAAGCATGCGGACAAAGGAGATCCAGTGGATATAGTGTATTTAGATTTTCAGAAAGCCTTTGACAAGGTCCTCACCAAAGACTCTTAAGCAAAATAAGCAGTCATGGGATAAGAGGGAAGGTTCTCTCATGGATTAGTAACTGGTTAAAAGATAGGAAACAAGGGGTAGGAATAAATGGCCAGTTTTCAGAATGGAGAGAGAGGTAAATAGTGGTGTCTCCCAGAAATCTGTACTGGCCCAGTCCTATTTAACATTGCTAAATGAAAAAAGGGTAAATAGTGAGGTGGCAAAATTGGCAGATGACACAAAACTACAGATAGTTAAGTCCCAGGCAGACTGCAAAGAGCTACAAAAGGATATCACAAAACTGTGTGTCTGGGCAACAAAATGGCAGATGAAATTTAATGTTGATAAATGCAAAGTAATGCACGTTGGAAAACAATCCATACTATACATATACAATGCTGGGGTCTAAAATAGCTGTTACCACTCAAGAAAGATCTTGGAGTCATTGTGGATAGTTCTCTGAAATCATCCACTCAATGTGCAGCGGCAGTCAAAAAAGTGACCAGAATGTTGGGAATCAAAGAAAGGGATAAATAAGATATAAAATATCATATTGCCTCTATATAAATCCATGGTACGCCCACACCTTGAATACTGTGTGCAGATGTGGTCACCCCATCTCAAAAAAAAAAAGATATATTGGAATTGAAAGGTTCAGAAAAGGACAACAAAAATGATTAGGGGTATGGAATGGCTGCCATATGAGGAGAGAGTAATGGGACTTTTCAGCTTGGAAAAGAGGTGACTAAGGGGGGGGGGAATATGATAGAGGTCTATAAAATCATGAGTGGTATGGAGAAAGTAAATAAGGAAGTGTTTTTTTACTCCTTCTCATAATACAAGAACAAGGGACCACCAAATGAAATTAATAGGTAGCAGGTTGACAGTGTGTTTTAAACCACTGGAACTCCTTGCTAGACGGTCTTGTGAAGGCCAATACTATAACAGGGTTCAAAAGGGACCTAGATAGATTTATGGAAGATAGCCATTGATGGACCTATTAGCCAGGATGGGCAGGAATGGTGTCCCTAGCCTCCGTTTGCTAGAAGCTGGGACTGGGTGACAGGGCATGGATCACTTGAGGATAACCTGTCCATTCATTCCCTTTGAGGCACCTGCCATTGGCCACTGTCAGAGGACAGGATACTGGGCCTGGTGGACCTTTGGTCTGACCCAGTATGGCTGTTCTTATGTTTCCAATGGAGATGGAGAGGAAAAACTGATTTTTCCTACAAAAGTGAAACAAAAAAAATTCTTTAGAAATTTTTCATTGAAGAACAAGAACAAATTTGTGAAGAGTTTCAAGCAAAATGGATTTTTTTGGGGGTGAAAAAAATCACTTTAGTGAGTAGCACTATCCTGAGTGGATTGTACCTACCTCTTACAGATAGCTTTGGGGCTTGTTTCCCTTCTTTTTTCTTTCAGACCCACTTTTTGCAACCTTTGTATAATCCATTATGCCAATAAAGTCTTGCTGAGTTAAAATTACCCAGTAACCCAATTTGTTAGAAAGCAAGGTGTAGACTCCTTGGGGGTCCTCCATTTCTAGAATATATTTCAACATTACTGCTTTCATATCTTTGTCACTTGTGCTGCAGGCCCCAAATCTGGATTTACACTGCCTGTCCACCATTATACTCGAGTCATCATTCTATTATTGTTTGATACAGTAGCAGTCAGGAATCAAGAGGATTGCTTTACTGCATTTTGATTGAATGAAAGCATCCATTTGTATTATCTGAATATTTTAATCTTAATGTGCCTAAAGAGACCAGATTCTTATTGAAAGTTCTTTATAATTTTATATATTGTATTTAGATACCTCATTTACATAATTTATGCAAATAATTGCAAAATATATTGTATGGTTCTTCTTAACTATTCAGAAATGCAAAAAGTGAATAGGAGCAGAAGGAGACTGCTAATATCCTCTCATTGGGAGTGTGTAAATCTCAGGGAAATGCATGCAAATACTGACAAAATTGATAATGCTAAATGCCCTTTTAAATCTTATTCCCAAAGAGATTTATCTTAAATTATCTACATTTTCTTAATCATTGAGGAAGATCATGCAGTATAACTGGAATTAAATAAGATATTAAAATACTATTTTAGTGATATCTTTTGGACTGTGTGAAAAGATAATTAAGAC
The DNA here is from genome assembly GCF_965152275.1 of Natator depressus. Classification (NCBI taxonomy): domain Eukaryota; kingdom Metazoa; phylum Chordata; order Testudines; family Cheloniidae; genus Natator; species Natator depressus. Next base: position 239,919,559 of record NC_134235.1, on the reverse strand, counting down.
CCAAGATCTAATTACTGTATACTCAGTTACCTCTGAGATATTCTCTCTTTATCATGGCAATTGTGCTCTGAAACTAGATTAACCATTACCAAACTACCTTTCAAAGCCATACCCAACTGGAATATACATGGTCCTTAACCGAAATATAGGCATCTGTGAATGTACGTTTAGCTCATACACACAGCATCCTCATTAATGCTTTCTTCACACAACAGCACATGGACAGAGTAACCATGGCCATTAGAGGTGATGATTTCTCTCAATAGAGATATTATTGGGTAAGTATTAGATATTAAAGCATACAGTTAGTCATGAGGTGTTGAAAATGAGGTTGAGGTCCCTAGTCTGCAATAGTTGAGATTTTGTCTGGAAAGGAAATCTCCATGGTTGGCAATAGACAACTGCTTATCATCAGGGAAGTTTCTGACAGTCTGAGGCCTACAACCACAGGTAGCACAGGAAAGACAGAGAGTGTTCTAGGCACGCTCCTCACTCCTCTTTTACACAACATATTCACTAAAGAGTGAGCATCTCACATAAGCTCCTGGCATTGAAACCCTCTTGTCAAGAGCTTGCAGCTCCCCAGCACTACAAGATCTTTCACTCACACAATTTGTGAGGTATAGTGGGAAGAAAAAGGTAGATGGACAGAGGCATCAGTGTCCTTCACTCTCTGGGCCCTAGTTCTCCAGTGGCTGCATCCAAATGGAGCCATTTTTTGTCACCTCAACCCTCCTGGTAGCTGTTCCTGTTCCAAACAAGGCTTTTTAGTGGATCCCCCCCCCCCTCAACTCCTGCATGGTTTCTTCCCTGTCCCTGGTTGGGATTTCCTTTGCCCTCTCACCCTACAAGCTGCTTCTGTCCCTAACCACTGCATTTTGGTCCCCTCTTAATGTCTGCTGTCCTCAAGTTCTTCCCCTCTGCAACCCTCCTGGCAGCTCCTGCCCACTTCCTCCTAATGGCACACACTGCACCTGAGTAAGTGCCCTGCCACTTATTTTCAGCGTTGCTTCCTCCTCCACTCCTTTGGCACTTCTCCAGGCTGTCTCTGACTCCAAGGCAAGTCCATAGCTTAATTCTACAATCTAAGCTGTGTTCACATGAGAGGGAATCAACAATAATGCAGGAATGTTTAAATCATAATGTGCAGTACCATATTATGAACAAGGACTCTGGTATCACCTTAAAGACTACCAGATTTATCTGGTCATACACTTTTGTGGGTAAAAAACCCACTTCTTCAGATGCATGGAGTGAAGATTACAGAAACAGGCATAAATATATATTGGCACATGAAGAGAAGGGAGTTGGTTCTCTACATGTAAGGTAACTCCCTTCTCTTCATGTGCCAATATATATTTATGCCTGTTTCTGTAATCTTCACTCCATGCATCTGAAGAAGTGAGTTTTTTACCCACAAAAGTGTATGACCAGATAAATCTGGTAGTCTTTAAGGTGCCACTGGACTCCTTGTTTTTTCTGTGGATACAGACTAACACTGCTATCCCTCTGATACTTAGTATCATATTAGAATTTTTAATGGGTGACCCACCAGGAGAGATTTGCTTATATAAGGCTTTTGATTCTGGAAACAAACACACACACACACACAAAAACCCCTGCATATCTTGTATAAAGCCTATTCTCAGGGCATTGCTGCACTTATACTTTTTATCCAGGTTGGAAATAGGAAGTAGAGAGTCATGAGCCATAATTCAAAATCAAAGGCAAGTATACATGGGAAAGCAGTAATCCAAGCATAGGGAGAGTGGGGAAAAAAAGATTGGTTCCCATTCTCGGTGAATTTTTATTTTATCTGAACCAGTTTGACCATCTCTAAATAAGGTGAAACAGGTCACGCCATGCTAAAAGGACTACTAAAAAAAAATAAAGCACACTATTAAAGCAACACACCAAGGAGAGACCCCAAAATATTTACTCTGCCATTATCGAGGTCAAGAGACATCAAAGTCCTGATGGAAAGAGGAAGGCAACAGTGGATGGAATATTTTGAGAAAATGAAGCAAGGTACCAAGGGAAATTACAGACTTCAGCAAGAATGTCACCCTCACAGCCATGAATGAAGCTCTAGCTCTTCAGAAGAAAACTTAAAGTTCAGTTTAAAAAAGAAGAAATCAAACCATTTTAAAAATGGAAAGTGAATCAAATTCCACATCATAATTCCTGAACTACTTAAAATAAAAGATTCAGGTAAATATATAGTTAGCTCATTTGACACAGCCATTCAGGATGTACAGAATAGAAAACAAAAGGAACGGGTAATAGGTTGTAAACAAATGTTAAATTTAGTAAAGTGGGCTCATTTACATGTGCTATTCACTATTCATTGTGTTCAAGGAAGAATTAACCAGATGGGCTCCAGATTCAGACCTGATTCAGTCAGCAGCAACTTACTTGACAATAAAGCTCCTAGGTCTCAGGTAAAGTTTAGAGAAGAATGTTGATTAGAGATGGTTGGGAATTTTTCAACAAAATATTTTTTTCATTGAAAGTGCTGATTAATTGAAACCATAACTGTTAACGGGAAAATGTCAGTTTTGACAAATTTCCTATTTTGGAAAAAAATTCAGAAATGTTTAACCATCCCATTTCAATATTTTCTAAAACAAAGTTTTGTTTCAAAATGCCTTTCAAAGTTGGATTGATCCAAACTGATTTTTTTTTTCAAAAATTTGATATTTCAACTTTTCATCTTGGTTTGAGATGGGAACCCATTTCAAAATCTCAAAAATTCTCTTGGGAATGAAAAGACCATTTCCTGTCCATCTCTAATGGGGCTGGACCTGCCTGGTAACCAGCTGACTTCCGCAGTGGGCCATGACTGCCTAAGAGACAGACAAACAAAGGCAAGAGAAAGTTCAGCCCTCCGGGTGGGAGACCCCCTGTTACTCCCACCCTCTCTTCTCTTGGGGGAAGGGGGGCAGATCACCCTGCCAACACCATGGAAGCAGAGTGAAATGTGTGGTGCTGGTGTGGGGGACAGTAGTGTTGCAAGACTCACCTCCACGGTGCCTCCTGCTGTTTGTCCAGGGAATTAGCTCACCAGCCTCCAGAGCTTTCCCCCCTTTCCCTTGGGTACTGCCCCCAGCAGTACCCCCATAGTCTCTGAGTCTCCTCTCCCCAGGGAACCCCCAAACCCCACCTTGCCTCAGCCTACTGCCAGTCACCATCTAGCCCCGTTTCACTAGGGCCAACTGCAATCTGTATAAGCCAGTCATCATAGGCAAGGGGGGGATAGGACCTACTGCCTCTACAGCCCCAGAGCTTATTTAGGCCCCACACAAGGTCCTGCAGCCTAGGGATTTCCAGGCAGGAACTCCCTAGCTCCTCCTGTCTTCCCCCAATACTACCCCACCTCAGGTTCCTCTTCAGCTCCCAAGCAGCCAGGTCCTTCCCTCTCTGCAATCAGAGAGAGAGTACCTGCTCCTGGCCCACTGCCTTTTATAAGGGCCAGCTGGGCCCTGATTGAGCTGGCCACAGCTGCAGCTGCTCCCTTAATCAGCCTGGGCTTTTCTCCCAGCCCTTATGCCTCTCCCAGGGCTGGCTTTAACCCTGTCAGGGCTGGAGCAGGTGGCCACCCTGCTACAGAAGGGAGAGATCAGTCTGTTCAGGCTGCCCTGCTGGCTGGAGCTCCCTCCCTCCCTGGAGGGACCGCTGCTGGCTAGAACCCCTTCTGTGAGCCACTGCTGTTGCTGCTGCCGTGGGGTGGGGGAGCCTTGCCGGCCTGCCCCCTCATCCCCACCCCTTTGGAAGGAGGAGAAGCGAGGACCCCACCACCACTGTTGTCACCCCTTCTGCCTGGGTCCTCACCTGGCTGGCCGCCGCCTGCTTGCTGCTGCTCTGAAGCTTACTCCTTCATCAAGGAGGAGGAAGACCGCTGCGAGGAATTGTGAAGGGGGTCAGTTATTGGACTGAGTGACTGTAACAGCTAGGGTGGTAGTAGCCTTTTGCTGCTGTGAGGGGCCAGGGGAGAGGCATGGAGCCCTTCCCCAGTCCTGCTACCCCCCACCACATCTTCCTTCACCACCACCCCTTTTTACCACCGCCCCCCTCCACCAACGCAGCTGACCATCAACACCTGCTGCTCGCCCCTTGAAGGGGCTGCTTGCTTCTTCACCCACCACCACCTGGGACTGCTTCCAGCAGTGAGCAAGGACTGGAGTGAGACCCACAAGCGCTCGTGGGTGCACTCCCCCCCTTTTGTTTGGACTTGGCCCCCCTCCCTCTGTTGCATTTGGGTGGGGAGCCTTCCCATTACCCCCCCAGCCCAGTTTTCTCCTCACTTCCTCCCGTAGCTCCCCAGAAGATTTTTCCCTGGTTATTTGCCTGTCCCACCCTGGCCCCATCCTAGGTTCCTGGGTTTGTTAGTGTGCCTGCCCCGCCCCAACCTTTGCAAGTTTGTTGCTTTGCCTGCCCCACCCTTCCCCAGGTGTTTGGTTCCCCCCCACACACACCTGTGCTTTAATCGCCCCAACTTCAGTTGTTTGCTGTTCCCCCTGCCTCCTGCCGACCCCGCCCCACCTAACCCACAGTTGGTGTGCCCATGTCCCCTTTCAGAGAACTTGTGTCCCCCTCCCCCTTTTTAAGTTGTTTACCCTGATCACTGCATTTCCCCTGATGCAATCATAGTCCTTCCCCTTTCGAGTGCAGCCGGAGGAGCTGGCGCCCCACCCTGTGCCCGTGATTGTCCCCCTCTCCTTTGTTGTCCCTGTCTCCTTCTGTTGTTAGCACCCTCCTCCCCTGCCTGCAGCCTAGCGGGGAGGAGTGGTTGCTTCTTCCCTTCCCCCGGTGCCCCCCTGTAGTTCCCCCCCACCCATGCTGGTACCCTCCTTTCTGCATACAGTCTAGCAGGGAGGAGTGGTTCGTCCTGTCCCACCTTCCCTATTCCCAATACCCTGTTTGCTGGACCCTCCTCCCCTGCCTGCTGTCTAGTGGGGAAGAGCAGTTGTCCATTGTCCCATCCCTGATTTAGAGCCTCCTCCTGCCTCTTTCCACTATGGAGGAGGACCCTGCCTCTGCCCTGGCCCCGCCCCTGCCCCTGCTCCTACAGTTCATCCCCTGCCACCGCCCTTGCCCATCCCAGCGGCTACCCTCTTGGCCACTACTAGCCTAGACTCCGCCGCTGCCATGGCTGCCCCTTCCACCAGCAAAAAGGGCCAGGGGAATAAAATGGGCAAAGGTCCTGCACGGAAAACAAAACCTCCCATTGGCAGGGCTGCCCTCCCTGCCGTGGCCCCAACATCTGCTGCAGCCTCTTCCTCCCCAGCCGTTCCCTCCACCAGATCTGAGGGCGCTCCATCTCTAGCCCCCAGAACGTACGCCCAGGTGGCTGATGCCCCCCCGCATGCCGCTGCACCATCTGCCCTGACTGCTGCCTCTGGTACCATTCCTGGTGGCCGGGGCCCCTTCCCCTCGCTGACCAGGAGGCATGGTGTCTGCTGCCTCCTGGTGTCCGCCTTGCCCCACATTGAAACATACGTGCGGGCGTTGGCGAGGGTGGTAGGGCCCACGGCCATCATGGTGTATGTAAGATGTATGGTAAGGTTGTGTTCTTCCTAGCGCCGGAGGCCGCCACTCAGGAGGTGGTAGAGAGGGGCCTGGCGGTGGTGGGTGTGTTCATTGCCCTAGAACCCCTGGAGGACTTGGGCGTACGGATGGTATTGACCTTGGTCTCGCCCTTCCTGCCCAACGTTGCCCTGTTGCCTGCCCTCTCCACCCTGGGGAAACCCATCTCCGTCATCAACCCTCTCCCGCTGGGCTGCAAGGACTCTGCCCTCCACCATGTTCTGTCCTTCTGCCGGCAGGTGCAGATTCAAGTGTCGCCAGCGACGCGTGGCAGGGTGGCACTTGAGAGGTCATTCTTGGTGCCCTATCAGGGGGCCCATTACCGGGTCCATTATTCAACAGGAGAGACCCCGTGCTTTCTCTGCCAGGCGACGGGGCACATCCGGAGGGACTTCCCCCTGGCCCGACCCAGAGGCGAGTCTGGGACCTCCGATACCCGGGAGGGCGCCGGCCTTCTCACCGCCGGTGACCCTGGCAGCCCGGCTGCCACTGCCCCTCCTCCCATGGAGGAGAGGGCGGCAAGACATCTGCCGGCTGAGGGAGAGGGCCCACCCCAGGGGGAGGTTTCCTTTCTCCCATTGTCCCACCCTTGCCGCCCCAAGCCCCAAAACGATCGCCTTTGCCCCCTGGCCCTGCCCCTGCTGACCGGCCCTCCTCCTCCACTTTGGAGGGCTGGGTGCTCGTCCGGGGGAAGTGCGGTGCCCGTAAATCATGGGCTCGATCCCTCCTCATCAGAGAGGAGGCCCCCTGAAAAATGCTGCGGGGGGCTGATACTGTTACATCTTCTGCTGTGCCTCCGGATGGGGCTCAGCAGGAGACGCTGGGTATGGCAGCAGATGGAGGTGTCACCGCCCCCCTTGTTGAGTCCCCTCCTGAGGAGGCCTCTGTAGGAGTTCCCCCGGCCCCTTTGCCATCTGTGCCCCCTGCCGTTGTCGATACCAGGGCTATTACTGCCCTGGCTCCTGATGGGGAGGACTCTGGGGCTGCGGGGACTGGATTTACTTCCATATTCAAGGAGATTGAGGCCCTGGGTCTGATCCCGGTCACCCAGGGGGAGGACGACCCCCAGCCAGCGGGCCTCGATCTGGATGGCGGCTCAGTTCCACCACCCCCTCCTCCTTCTCCTTCTCCCTGTCCCTCACTCCCAACTGTAGCCCCCGCTCTGGTCCTGGGGGCGCCCCTGGCTCTCCCTATTTGTCCAGCCATGGATGGCGGCTTCACCTGAGGCCGCCGAGCCCCTAGAGGTGACAGCCGATGCCGAGAGGTCTGGCCCCGAGCCTGTGGGCGTGCCCTCTAGCACCCGGATGGAGTGGTTGGCTTCCCCTCCGTAGGGGGGCCCCACTGAAGTTTCCGTAGTGTCTGATGCCGTGGCTGCAGGTGACGTGTTTCTCACAGCTCCCGTGCCCAGCATCAGTGAAGGCCCCTCTCTAACCCCTGTCCCATTGTCTCCCACTCCCGGCTGAGAGGAGCCGCACCCCGATAGCCCAACTGCCAGGGACCGTGAACCCATCAGTGTCCCCGCTCCTGTTCCTACCCCTGCTCCCGGCCCCTCTCCTGTCCCCGTCCCAATATTAGCCCTTATCCCTGCTCCCGCCCCTTCTTCTGTCCTTGCTCCTGGCCCAGTCCCCGCCCTTCCCCGCCCCACGATCCTATTTCCATCCCCAATAAGTCGCTCGCCCCCTTCCCTGCCACCGCCCATGTTATTGCCGCCCCCAAGGTTGTCTTGTTTCCTCTGTCTACGGACAATTCTCAGGGGGCAGTTTTCATGTCCCCGCTTCCTAATATCATGGGGGCTGCACTATTCCCTCTGCCACCCCCTCCTGTGCCAGGGATGGGGACGGGCTGCCAGGTGCAACTGCGCTGGGTTCCGCTCCATGCTTGCCCGTCTCTGCAGGCCACAAAGATCTTTTACCAGAGGGCGGCAGTGGGTTGGCTGCTGCGTCCCCCTCTGCGCTGAGGGAAGAGCTGCGCCATTTCCTGCTGGACACCTGTGGTTCAAAGGGCAAGGTGCAGCTCGCCCTCCAGCGCTGGGGGGACTTCCATCGCATCCTCCGGGCTGTGAAGGGCCTTTTGGGGGAGGGGAGAGAGACCGGGAGGCAGGGCCTCGTGGCCTACTGGCAAGCCCATAAGTTCCGCAACTCCCTGATGACCTTTGGGGTCAAACATGGATTGTTGCAGGGCCCGCTAGAGGCCGTCGATTCCCCTGTCCATAAGGATTCACCCCAGCCCTCCCTACGAAGGATACCATCTTTGCTACGTTGAACACCAGGGGCTGCAGCGTGAGTCTTCACAGGAGCCAGGTGCTCTCCTTCCTTTGGGTGGGGGGGTACTCTGTGATCTTCCTGCAGGAGACCCACACAGCTCCAGCCGTTGAGGTTAGCTGGCGGCTGGAGTGGGGGGGATGAGGTTTACTTTAGCCACCTCGGCGCCCGTTTGGCTGGGGTGGCCACCCTGTTCTTCCCCGAGCTACGGCCTGAGGTGCTGGGGGTAGCCGAGGTCATAGAATCATAGAATATCAGGGTTGGAAGGGACCCCAGAAGGTCATCTAGTCCAACCCCCTGCTCGAAGCAGGACCAATTCCCAGTTAAATCATCCCAGCCAGGGCTTTGTCAAGCCTGACCTTAAAAACCTCTAAGGAAGGAGATTCTACCACCTCCCTAGGTAACGCATTCCAGTGTTTCACCACCCTCTTAGTGAAAAAGTTTTTCCTAATATCCAATCTAAACCTCCCCCATTGCAACTTGAGACCATTACTCCTCGTTCTGTCATCTGCTACCATTGAGAACAGTCTAGAGCCATCCTCTTTGGAACCCCCTTTCAGGTAGTTGAAAGCAGCTATCAAATCCCCCCTCATTCTTCTCTTCTGCAGACTAAACAATCCCAGCTCCCTCAGCCTCTCTTCATAAGTCATGTGCTCTAGACCCCTAATCATTTTTGTTGCCCTTCGCTGGACTCTCTCCAATTTATCCACATCCTTCTTGTAGTGCGGGGCCCAAAACTGGACACAGTACTCCAGATGAGGCCTCACCAGTGTCGAATAGAGGGGAACGATCACGTCCCTCGATCTGCTCGCTATGCCCCTACTTATACATCCCAAAATGCCATTGGCCTTCTTGGCAACAAGGGCACACTGTTGACTCATATCCAGCTTCTCGTCCACTGTCACCCCTAGGTCCTTTTCTGCAGAACTGCTGCCTAGCCATTCGGTCCCTAGTCTGTAGCGGTGCATTGGATTCTTCCATCCTAAGTGCAGGACCCTGCACTTATCCTTATTGAACCTCATCAGATTTCTTTTGGCCCAATCCTCCAATTTGTCTAGGTCCTTCTGTATCCTATCCCTCCCCTCCAGCGTATCTACCACTCCTCCCAGTTTAGTATCATCCGCAAATTTGCTGAGAGTGCAATCCACACCATCCTCCAGATCATTTATGAAGATATTGAACAAAACCGGCCCCAGGACCGACCCCTGGGGCACACCACTTGACACCGGCTGCCAACTAGACATGGAGCCATTGATCACTACCCGTTGAGCCCGACAATCTAGCCAGCTTTCTACCCACCTTATAGTGCATTCATCCAGCCCATACTTCCTTAACTTGCTGACAAGAATACTGTGGGAGACAGTGTCAAAAGCTTTGCTAAAGTCAAGAAACAATACATCCACTGCTTTCCCTTCATCCACAGAACCAGTAATCCCATCATAAAAGGCGATTAGATTAGTCAGGCATGACCTTCCCTTGGTGAACCCATGCTGACTGTTCCTGATCACTTTCCTCTCATGTAAGTGCTTCAGGATTGATTCTTTGAGGACCTGCTCCATGATTTTTCCAGGGACTGAGGTGAGGCTGACTGGCCTGTAGTTCCCAGGATCCTCCTTCTTCCCTTTTTTAAAGATTGGCACTACATTAGCCTTTTTCCAGTCATCCGGGACTTCCCCCGTTCGCCACGAGTTTTCAAAGATAATGGCCAAGGCCATTAAATCCTCCATGCACGACCAGGCCTGCATGGAGGGGCTGAGATTAAACCTGGTCAACGTTTACTCCCCGAACGCGGGCCCGGAACAAGTGCTCTTCTATCGGCAGCCGTCAGCCTTCCTCAGCACACTGGATCCTCACAAGTGCCTGGTCCTGGGCAGGGACTTCAACACCACCCTCGAGGACCGGGACCGCTCAGGAGTCGAGACATCCCAGGCAGCTGCGGGCGTTCTCAGGAAGATCATGGATCATCACTCCCTCGTGGACGTCTGGCGCGACCGCCACCCGGACGACGATGTTACCTTTACTTATGTCCGGGTGGAGGGGGATCGGTCACACCACTCCCGGTTGGATCACATTTATATCTCGCCTTTCCATCTGGTACGAGCCTCCGGCATCTGGCCGGCCCCGTTCTCGGATCACCACTTGGTGACCGTGACAGCCTCTCTCAGGCCGGAGAGGCCGGGGCCGGCCTATTGGCATTTTAATAACCGCTTGCTGAAGGACATGGGCTTCGTGGCGTCCTTCCGGGAATTCTGGCTGACCTGACGGGGGCAAGGGTGTGCCTTTCCCTCAGCGAGGAGGTGGTGGGATGTGGGGAAGGTGCACGCACGGCTCTTCTGCCACGACTACACCTGGGGCGCCACCCGGCGGAGGGATGCAGTGATAGGGCAGTTGGAGCGGGATGTTTTAGAGCTAGAGAGGTGTCTCACCTCCGGCCCTGAGGATCCACCCCTCCGTGCAGCATACTGGGAGAAGGGGGGAGGAACTCCAGGTCCTGGAGGACCATCGAGCCCAGGGCACTTTTGTTTGATCCCGCATCCGCCTCCTTTGGGAGATGGATCGTGGCTCCCGCTTCTACACCCTGCAGAAAAGGAGGGGGGACAAAAAGCACATCACCTGCCTCCTGGTGGAGGACGGGACCCCCCTCATGGATCCGGAGGAGATGCGTGGAAGGGCCAGGGCCTTCTACACTAACCTTTTCTCCCCGGATCCCGCCGATGCCCGCAGGGTGCTCTGGACCAAACTCCCGACGGTCAGCGCTGGTGACCGGGACCGGCTGGAGCTACCTCTCTCTCTGGTCAAGCTCTCGGAAGCCCTCCGTCGCATGCCCACTAATAAATCTCCAGGCATGGATGGGCTGACCGTGGAGTTCTACCGCGTGTTCTGGGACATCCTCGGCCCAGACCTTGTCATCGTCTGGGCCAACTCCTTGCAAAGCGGGGTCCTCCCTCTCTCGTGCAGGTGAGCTGTGCTCGCCTTATTGCCGAAGAAGGGGAACCTCTGCGACTTACGGAATTGGCGTCCCGTCTCGCTCCTCAGCACAGACTACAAGGTCGTAGCAAAGGCCATCTCTCTGTGGTTGGGGTCCATGCTGACGGATGTGGTCCATCCCGACCAGACCTACATCGTCCCGGGCCGGACCATCTTTGACAACTTGTATTTGGTCCGGGACCTCTTGGAGCTGGGGCATAGGGATGGTCTGTCATTTGCCCTCATGTCCCTGGATCAGGAGAAGGCATTCAACAGGGTGGACCACAGGTATCTCCTGGGCACTCTGCGGACATTCGGCTTTGGGCCCCAGTTTGTGGGCTTTCTCCAGGTGCTGTATGCCGATGCGGAGTGTCTGGTCAGGCTCAACTGGACCCTGACCGAGCCGGTCAGCTTTGGCCGGGGAGTACGGCGCGGGTGCCCCCTCTCAGGCCAGCTGTATGCTCTGGCAATCGAGCCCTTCCTCTGTCTCCTCCGCCAGAGGTTGATGGGGTTGGTGCTTTGGGAGCCGGAGCTGCGGCTGGTCCTGTCGCCGTACGCCGACGACGTGCTCCTTGTGGTCCAGGACCCGGACGACCTGGTGTGAGTGGAGGCCTGCCAGGCTGTTTACTCAGCGGCCTCCTCTGCCCGGGTCAACTGGGTCAAGAGCTCTGGCCTGGTGGTCGGGGACGGGTGGCAGGAGAGCTCCCTCCCACCCGTGCTTTAAGCCATCCGGTGGAGCGCGGGACCACTGCTCTATCTTGGCATTTATCTATCCACCACACATCCTTCTCCGCCGGAGAACTGGCAGGATTTGGAGGCCAGGGTGGGTGAGTGGTTGCAGAGATGGACAGGACTGTTCCGGTGTCTCTCCCTGCGAGGGAGGGCACTGGTGCTGAACCAACTGTCCATGCTCTGGCACTGACTCAACACCCTGAACCCGGCCCCGAGGATCCTGGCCAGGCTCCAGAGGATGGCTCTGGAGTTCTTCTGGCCGGGGATGCACTGGGTCTCTGCAGGGGCTCTGAGTCTTCCCCTGGAGGAGGGAGGACAGGGCCTGGTTTGCTTGCGCAGCCAGGTCCATGTCTTCCGCCTCCAGGCCCTGCAGAGGCTCCTTTACGGTGCAGGTAGTCCAGCGTGGAGCACATTGGCGCACGCCTTCCTCCGCTACCTCCGAGGGTTCCGATATGACTGGCAGCTCTTTTTTCTCCATCTGAGAGGCCTTCCGCGAGACCTCTCTGAGCTGCCAGTCTTCTACCAGGACCTCCTCCAGACCTGGAAGCTTTTTTTGGCTACCAGGTCATTTGTGGCCACCGAGGGAGCAGACCTCCTCGTGGAGCCCCTGCTACACAACCTCGACCTCTGTGTGCAGGTGGCGGAGTCTCCCTCAGTGTGTCGGAGGTTGGTCCTGGCAGAAACCACCAGAGTTGGAGACCTCCTGGACTACGACGGGGGGATTGGGTGGAGCCCCGCACGCTCAGACGACGCATGGGGCTTTCCACCCCTCTGACCCCTAGGCATGTACTCCAGGAGGTGACGGCCGCTTTGTCACCCGATTCTCTCGTTTTCCTGCGGCGAGCCCTGAGAGAGGGCGTTCCCCGCCCATCCCTCACCCCTGGCCCTCCGGATATTTTTCTTGGGCCCCTGTTCTGCGAGCGCCCCCCCAGCCTCCCCGCTCCCACACTCTGAGCCGGCTGCATACCCTGCAGCTGGTCCGGTTTCGAACCGCGCCCAGAAACCATCTGTACATGCTTGTGCTCCATACGTTACATTTCCTCACCCTCGTGTCTCGCCCCGACACCAAATGGCAGGACTATCTTCCACCTAAAGAGGGTGGGCTAGCCTTTATTCCACCTTGGTCCCACGGCCCGCTGGGGACATTAGTTGCCGGCTCCTTCATGGAGCCGTAAGCACAGGTGTGCACCTGGTGCAGTTCACCCCTACACCTGAGGCCTGCCCCTTTTGCGGTGTGAGGGAGAACCTGGGGCATGCCTATCTCGAATGCGCCAGGTTGCAGTCCCTATTCCAGCTCCTCCAGAACATCTTGTTGAGGTTCTGGCTGCACTTTTCCCCACACTTGTTCCTCTTTGCACACCCTATCCATGGCCCCACAAAGTCGCGAGACCTCCTCGTCAACCTCCTCCTGGCTCTGGCCAAAGTCTCCATCTGCAATACCAGGAGGAGGATGTTGGACGAGGGGGTGCTCTGCGACTGCGGGGCCTATTTCTGTTCCTCCCTAGTTTCACGCATCCAGGCAGAGTTCCACTGGGCAGTGTCCGCTGGCTCCCTCAACAGCTTTGAGGAGCAGTAGGCGCTGTCCAGGGTTCTCTGCTCGGTGTCCCCATCCGGTCTCCTCATTTTGAACCTCTGACCCTCACTCCGGTCCCTATTTTTCATTAGTTGTCTCCCATAATCAGTTGGTCCCTAGGTCCAGTGGTCCCTCCTGCTAGGCTGGGGGAGGGGCCTTTAGCAGTGGGTGGGCTTGCACCCGCCCACTTCCCAGGTTTTCCAATATGACCCCGCTACAGGAACACCGCTTAGCGGTGTGAATTGTGTGTACAGTGTTCAGTAAGCACTCAGTGAGGCAGAGCACTTTCATTAACAGCACACGTGCTCAGCTCAACGTGAGATTATTCACCTCCTGGAAACATTTTAATTCACACGGGGCATGCTCAAAGACATTGTATAATCTGCACAGTTTTTTCCATACTGGTAACATGATGCCTGTTCTTACAGGGGATGGTTTGTGGGAGAGAGTAGAGTAAGTGTTTTTTGGGATGAGAGAGATTAATGGTGGCTGGCAGGCAATGTGGATAAACAGTATTGGGTGACTGGTAGTACAAGAGGTACTCTAGCATCCACGTGACTTCATCTGCCCTCTGTGCACTACCTGAATTTGTTTTATTTTCCTTGTGCCCTACAACACTCTTCCTTAGCCACATTCACCGTGGGCAAAAGCAGGCACAGCCACATTAACTTGGAGTTGTGTCCACTTTCACCAGCCGTGGACATGGCCTCATCTCCCAGCACTGCCTATAAAATAACCACACCACTTAGCACTTACCCTGTATAATCCATTTAAATCCTTGAGGTGCTGTACAAATGCTAATCCTTACAAGACACCAGCCCATCTGGTTCATTAATCATCTCCACTTAAGTATAGGAAACAGACACATAGAGATTAAGTAATTTGCCAAAAAACACACACACAATTGACAGAGTTAAAAGCTAGAACACCGGAGTTTGTCCTATGACCAGTCTTCTAGAGCACATTGAGTCTGTGTGGTCTACAACCTCCCTTTAGCAAGAGTGAGCCAAGTTATACTCCCAGCAACTAATAAGCAACGTTAATATTCTTTACCTCATCTTTTGAGTGGTTTGTATTCCCTCTACTACAGTCTCTACAGAGGCACAGTGACAGCCTGCAGGAACTGGAGTTCAAGGAGTATGATTGGTAAGGTTCGGTGTAGCTATATCACAAAATGTACTTTTTTTGCAAGGTTAAATGAAATGAGAAACAGACCAAGTGCATTTCCCAGGCACTCTGTCAGCCTTCAGGATTGAGAATTTATACATCTGTTGCCTTGAAACTCAATTTGGATTACCAGAAAACACAAATACAGCTTTTGAAGAATGTTGCCCTCATTGAAAGATCAAGGAGGCTTATTTAGAGCCTACCTCTTTAAATCTACCTTAGCAATTAAAGATTGACTTGTAGGATTTGACATCAAACCTTTCATGAGATTATGAAGGTATCTGAACATTGTAAAAGCCCTGTGGCTCACCTTTAGTGTTACCTGCCTAAACCTTTGGTTTTTCATGATCCCATCAGGTGATGGTAAATTTTATGAGATTTTTCTTATTGTATCACTCAAAGGATATGGCAGAGATTTCAAAGGAGTTTTACATTTAACATCTTCCTGTCATTCAGTCATGTTGCCATTTCAGGAGTGCTATTTCTCATTGTGGTATATTTGAATTGACTTTTCAACCTAAATTTACACACGTAAAATCTAATGCTGAATTTTGTTTTAACTAGACAAACTCAAAACATGACTACTGGGACAGAAATGTCTGTCAACTTGTGAGCTCCATTTTGTTTTGTGAATACCATTTTAGGGTTGTAACCTTCCTTGTGTCAATGTTGGATGGAGACATCCAGGTTGAAAACCAGTATAATCTAGACAAAGTCAATCAATTCTATACACTGTGGGTATAACTACATAGCACTTTGGACTAAGCAGGACCAAGCCTCCTATCCCAGGTTGATAGATTTGGGCTAGCTGGGCTCTTACTAGTGATCTAATAATAGCTGTACAGCTAGGGCTTTGAAGCTGTGGCTCAGGCTGCAGCTCGAGATCTGAAGCCCACCCCCACCCCTTCAGAGCCTGAGCTCCAATCCAACTGCACCTTTAAAGCACTGTCTATACAGCTGTTTTTAGGTCACGAGTGAGAGCCCCGCTAGCACAAGTCTATCAACCGAGGCAGAGAGGCTTGTTTCCACTCAATCAAAAAGTGTAGATATACCTTGTGTGCTCAGGCTGGGGTGTGGGGCACCTGGGGAAAGCTAACAATGAAAGAGCCATCAAGGGCCACTGACATTGAATGCTGGCTGGAGAAAAAGTGGCTGCAGGTCAGTGCTGCAGAAGATTAAGGTAGAGCCTGAACCAGATGCAGAACACCAGAGCCCCCTCCCCTCCCCCCAGGATTAGGACTGTGCACCCTTAGACCATCAGGAAGGAATGTAGACCAGAGAAGCCCGGCCTAAGAAACACAGGCTCTGTAAGAGTAGTACCTAGGACCATGGAGGTTCTTCATCACCAATATTTCAGCATCGCCATTGGGAGCTCAGACTTGGTTTTTGCCAGAGGACCCCCTGAAGCTAGGTGTTATGGATGGGGCTGTAGGCAGTCTGGCCTAGTAGTCAGAACAGGAGTCAGGTCTAGTGGACACAGCATGTATCCAGATTGGGGAACAAAACAGAGGGTCAGCACCACAGTCAACTGCCAATTACCAGAGTCAGGGTCAGAAGTCAGAGGCTGAGGTCAGAGCCAGGACTGGTAACTGAGGATTGGAGGTGAGGCATAAGGGTGGGCAAGGATCAAGTGCAGAGCAGGACAGAGTGGGACAGGAACAAAGGCAAGAGTGAGGCAGGAGCCAAGCTCAGAGCAAAAATCTGGAACAGGGCTCGGTGCAGGAGGCAGACACAAGCACGGTCCAATGCAGCCACAACAGGAAATCACCTTGTGGCTCAGACAAACTTCCTGTGCCTCCTTCTGGCTTAAACAGCATGGCTGGACCAGTTGATGGAGCCAGGCAATCCTCCACTCAGGGCTCCCATGGTGTGCCTTGGCTGAGGCTATAGTCCTACTAGCTTCTCAGGACACCAGCTTTCAGCAGAGATTTGGTAAAGGTTAGGATGCAGAAGCTGGGGACTCTCGGGCCTGGGTTCAAGACCTGGGCCATCACATTAGACACTGCAGGAAGTGCCACCCAGCAAGGCATGAGTGGCAGCCACTCACACATCCTTCTATATAAACCAGGAAGCTATGATGGGGTGCTGTCTGACAATTGATGCAGCCTGCTTGCTTCTGTTCCAGACCTTGCCTTTGTGTGGTCCCTCAGCTCTGACCCTCGTTTGTCCCTCACTCTGATACTTGGTGCATGACCCTGACTGCCTGGTATCCTAACCTGGCTCAAGAATAACTCCACTATTAGCCTGCAACTTTGTGCCTGAGCCTGACTTCTTGGTGTCCGGACCTGCCTCAACCTTGACTCCTGACCCTGTAAATGACCAGTTTACACAGGTCACATGACAGTTTGCTCAGACCATTTTTGCCTCCCCCCCTACTCCGTTCAACCCCTCCACACATGATGGAAGGGGCAGGCCACCTTCTGACCAGCAGTTCCCCAGGGGCCCAGGACCTGCAGGACTAAGTCACCGACCTGCAAGCAGAGAAGCTCATGCTTTTGGCACGAGTGACAGAGTTCACTACCAAAGCACAAACCCTGCATGAGCAGTTTTCACACCCACAGGGAGAAGTAGCTACACTACGTGCCCAAACAGACCACTCATCACCTGAACCAGCTTCTATAGTGCTGCTGCCCAAACAGTTTGATGGGGACCATCAGGAATTCTATGCAATCCTGAAACAATGCAGGCTGCTTTTCCTGCTCCACCCCCAACAACTCACAGACCAGACAAAGGTAGGGCTAGTATTCAGCCTTCTCACCGTCAAAGCACTCGATTGGGCTTCCCCCCTGTTGAGGTAGAACAGCTGAGTGCTCTCCAACTGGGATGCCTTCCTGCAAGTCTTCTCAGTCATCTTTGATGACCTACATCATGTCCACTCCGCAGAGGTTGCCCTCTGGAAGCTTTGCCAGGGGCAAAGGTCGGCTACTCTGAGTCTGAGTCATACGCTGAGTCGGCCTGTGAGTCATTGGTGACATGAAGCTCCGGCGTTCAAAGCAGGCCGTGGCTCACTGCAAAGCATCTCCAGACCAGTCACCCATTCCAGAAATTGGACCACCAGTTCCTGGGATTCTTACAGATATTCCAACAGATAAACTACAGCTTCTCCAGTCCCTCAAAAGATACCAAATTGTTTACATTTCCCTTCTGAAGCCCTATACTGAGAATCCCTTCTCCGTCCAAACACACTGTCTCCTCTACCAGTCAAATACCAGGGTCATGAGGAGTATGAAGTACATGCCATCCTTAATTCCTGACAGCCACATGGCCACCTGTGCTATCTGGTGGACTCGGAAGGCTATGGTCCTAAGAAGCACACTTGAGAACCTGCTTTCCATTTCCACACCCCTGACTTGGTTGGAGAATCCCTCAGGACTCACCCTGACAAGCCTGGACTGGCACCGCCCAGAAGGATGTGAGAACCTGGGATCATGGAAGTTCTAGACCACCATTGCTTCCACATCTCCACTGGAAGCTCAGCCTGGGTTTCTTCTGGAGGACTCTGTGATGCTAAACACTGCAGGAAGTATCACCCAGCAGGGCCTGAGTGGCGGCTCCTGCTGATTTATAAACCAGGAAGCCACCATGGAAGCTGTCTGAGCAATGATGCAGACCATCTCCTTTCTTCCTTTCTGGACCTGGCTTGCTGTGGACCCTAGACTCCAGCTTCTGACACTGGATGACCCTGGCTCTGCTACTTGCCTCCCACCTGCAACTTGGTGCATGACCCTAACTTCTTGGTATCCTGACACAGCTCAACCACAACTCTGCTACTTGTCTCCTAACTGCAATTTGGTAACCAAGCAGTGCACACAAGCTACCTATGGCTTAGCCCTGACAGGTCCCAAGGAGCAGGACTGTGCAATCCCTGAACTCAAGGGAAGATCCTTTTATAAAAATTTATTTAGATTTAGTAAAGTAGAGCCCCCATAGGACTGTGTGGAGTTCTTGGGGAAGTAGACAGCTGCAGTGGAAACCAAAGTGGGGACTGCCTGTAGAGTTACCCTGCCCCAGCTTGGAATGCTACATGGCAGCCTCCACCAGATTGCAGTTTCCAAATAAGAAAATTTCCTTTCATGAAAAATTCTGAGGTTCAGGGTTCTGTTGTGATTTGGAATCAAACAAAACATTGAACACTCAGAATTTCCTGTGGGATGGATATTCCACTTTCCAGCCAGTTCTATGTTGTCCCTGAACTATTTGACTAGAAACCAGAGCTTCCACAGCCAGATGGACTCTAGGGGGAATGTGTTTAGGCAACTGGGGACCCAGGAGGGCTTGAACACTGGCTTTGGGCTCTAAAAAGGGTATCACAGAGGCAGCCTGCACCAGGGACACTGCCTGAGAATCCCCAAGCTAGGAACCTTGACTAGTCACTACCCAGACCAAGGGGAGCACAGCAGAATTATTTGAGATTTGGGTCCATTTACAACAGACTAGTGTCTGCCCAGGGAGAGGGCAGGGCCAGTTGTAATGTACTTCTGTCACAATCATTTGACTGTTTCCTCACGCACAAATGCACATTAAAGGGACACCATCCAGACAATAAGGACCAACAATGTACTTTTGCTGAGGGCCCAAATAATGACCTCTTTAAATAAAACTTTCTTAATTATATAGAACCATGTCTCTATGGAGATAGAGTGGATGATATTAATTCAATGTTTCCCACTATAGTCTACAGTGACTCTTGCTCTGTACTTTGAACAGGAAGATACTGGGGTTACTGCAGGCACTTGGAGTAGTGAGTGTTAAGCTTCTAGTGATGTCTGTACCCTCAATATAGACATATTTAAGTGAACAGCATTATCAAGGGAGGCTGCAGGGAACTTATCTTCCTGTAAGGAAGTTAATCTCTTCAAGGTTTAAACAGTTGATGCTTTCTTTAAATACACAGTGCCCCTGTTCCCCTGTCTGGGTTCAGCCTTTAATTCTTGTCAATCTTCCCAAATTAAAGGCCAGGCAATGGCTCACAATGGGAGAGCAATGCAGAGTAGCAGAATCCAGAGTGAGCTCCAGGAGGGATAGTGTATCCAGAGATAAGGGATGCTGTTCTGTGTGTACCAGAGTTTGCAACTTCTGCAGCTTCACCCCACTCCACAAGCTTCAATCAGTTCTGCACTTATTTTCTTCATCTCAAGACATGTGCTAGCTCTGCCCTTCAGTAAAGTCCATACAGCCACCTCTCACCAAAGCTTCCTATTCAGATAGTCTGCATTGCCAGGCTTCACTGGCCTGGTGGACCCCTCTTGCTCCTCTAGAGTTCTCTTTCCCCACATGTTTATTTGACTGCAGCTCACCTGGCACCTGATCTGTTTTCCCTGCTTTCAGTAATCAGGGGGCCTACTAAAGATGTAGCAGATCCAATTATAACTGCCTACGCATCTACTCAGACCTTCAGGGCCTATTGCATTTTCCACCTCTGCTATAACCATATATTTTCAAGAGGTGGTGCACAAAGATTTCTTTGTTTCTTTCCCACTGTTTCCTACAATCATAAATATGTAGGGCGGGAAGGGATCTTGAGAGGTCATCAAGTCCAGCCCACAGCATTGAGGCAGGACCCAGTAAACCTAGACCATCCCTGACAGATGTTTGTCCAACCAGTTTTCAAAAACCTCCAGTGATGGGGATTCCAGTCTCCACTGGAAGCCTATTCCAGTGCTTAATTATCCTTACAATTAGAAAGTTTTCCCTAATATCTAACCTAAATCTCCCTTGCTGCAGATTAAGCCCATTCCTTCATGTCCTCTGAAGGTAGGATATAGAGAACAATTGATCATCATCCTCTTTATAACAGCCCTTACCATATTTGATGACCGTTATCAGGTCCCCCATCAGTCTTCTTCTCTCAAGACTAAACATGCCCATTTTTAAAAATCTTTCCTCATAAGTCAGGTTTTCTAAACCTTTTATCATTTTTGTTGCTCTGCTCTGGACTCCCTCCAATTTGTCCACATCTTTCTTAAAGCGTGTCAGAATTAACACAGTTCTCCAGCTGAGACCTCACCAGTGCTGACTGGAGTGGGACAGTTACTTCCTGTAACTTACATATGGCACTCCTGATAATATATCCCAGAACGAAAGTAGCCTTTTTCACAACTGCATCACATTGTTGACTCATATTCAACTTGTGATCCACTATCACTCCTGTTCAGCAATACTACCCCTGCCCAGTTATTCCCCATTTTGTGGTTGTGCATTTGATTTTTCCTTAGAATCATAGAATATTAGGGTTGGAAGGGACCTCAGGAGGTCATCTAGTCCAACCCCCTGCTCAAAGCAGGACCAATCCCCAACTAAATCATCCCAGCCAGGCCTTTGTCAAGCCTGACATTAAAAATATCTAAGGAAGGAGATTCCACCACCTCCCTAGGTAACGCATTCCAGTATTTCACCACCCTCCTAGTGAAAAAGTTTTTCCTAATATCCAACCTAAACCTCCCCCACTGCAACTTGAGACCATTACTCCTTGTTCTGTCATCAGCTACCACTGAGAACAGTCTAGATCCATCCTCTTTGGAACCCCCTTTCAGGTAGTTGAAAGCAGCTATCAAATCCCCCCTCATTCTTTCTCTTCCGCAGACTAACACTCCCAGTTCCCTCAGCCTCTCCTCAGAAGTCATGTGTTCCAGTCCCCTAATCATTTTTGTTGCCCTCCGCTGGATGCTTTCCAATTTTTCCACATCCTTCTTGTAGTGTGGGGCCCAAAACTGGACACAGTACTCCAGATGAGGCCTCACCAATGTCAAATAGAGGGGAACGATCACGTCCCTCGATCTGCTGGCAATGCTCCTACATATACATCCCAAAATGCCATTGGCCTTCTTTGCAACAAGGGCACACTGTTGACTCATATCCAGCTTCTCGTCCACTGTAACCCCTAGGTCCTTTTCTGCCAAACTGCTGCTGAGCCATTCGGTCCCTAATCTGTAGCAGTGCATGGGGTTCTTCCGTCCTAAGTGCAGGACTCTGCACTTGTCCTTGTTGAACCTCATCAGATTTCTTTTGGCCCAATCCTCTAATTTGTCTAGGTCCCTCTGTATCCTATCCCTACCCTCCAGCGTATCTACCTTCCTAGGAGTAGTACGTTGCACTTGTCTTTACTGAATTTCATCTCATTAATTTCAGACCAATTCTCTAATTTGTCAAGGTTGTTTTGAAATCCTGTTCTCCAAAGTCCTTGAAACCCCTACCAGCTTGGTGTCATCCAGAAATTGTATGTGCATATTCTCCACTCCATCATCCAAGCCATTGATGAAAATATTGAATACTACCAAACCCAGAGTGACCCCTGTAGGATCCCACTAGATACACCCTCCCAGTTTGACAGTGAACCATTGATAATTACTCTTTGAGTACAGTCTTTCAACCAGTTTTGCATGCATCTTACAGTAATTTCATCTAGTTTGCTTATGAGAATGTCATGTGGGACTGTTTCAAAAGTCTTACTAAAATCAAGATATTTCATGTCTACTGTTCCCCCCCCCCGCTGCCCCCGCCCATCAACTAGGCCACTAATCCCATCAAAGTAGGAAATTAGGTTGTTCTGGCATGTTTTGTTCTTGACAAATCCATGCTGGCTATTATTTATTATGCTCTAGGAGCTTATACATTTATTGCTTAATAATTTGTTCCAATATCTTTCCAAGTATAAAAGTTAGGCTAAATGGTCTATAATTTCTCCTTGTTCCCCTTTTTTAAAGATAGGTATTATGTTTGCCTTTCTCCAGCCTCTGAGACCTTACCTGTCCTCCATGACTTCTTGAAGACAATTGCTAACAGTTCCTAGATTGCTTCAGCTAATTCTTTAAATACCCTAGGATGAATTTCATCAGGCCCCACTGACTTGAATACATCTAATTTATCTAACTATTCTGCAGCCTGTTCTTTCCTTATTTTGTCTTACATTCCTTCCCCCTTCTTGTTAATATTAATTGTATGGAGCTTGTCGTTGCCATTAGCCTTTTTAATGAAGACTGAAGCAAAAAGGGCATTAAATACCTCAGCTTTTTTGATGCTATCAGGTATTAGTTCTCCTTTCCCACTAAGTAGATGACCTACATTTTCTTTCATCTTTGTCTTGCTCCTAATGCATTTATAGAACCTTTTCTTATTGTCATTTATGTCTCTTGCCAGGTGTAACTCACTTTGTGCCTTAGCCTAATTTTGTCCCTATATGATCATGCTATTCTTTTGTATCCTCCTTAGCAATTTGTCCATTAGGGTCTCACAGGTCTTTTATATTTTTTGTAATGTTCATGGACGTTTACCGTCCCAAACAAAGCCCACACAAAGCTCTGTGTGTGGAAAATTACTGGCCCAACATGGAATCCAAGGTCACATGAGCATCTCACATGTCCTTACATGGTTTGCTGAATCACAAGGGGTAGTCACTGGCTCCTCGTTAGCTGAGGCATCCTCAGGAAGGGCTATCTGGGCAGGATGAGATTCTTCTCTGGCCCACTGTGAGATTTGAGGGTCCTTAATGAGCCATCAACACATAGCTGTCTATCTTTGATGTAAATTTATCTGGAGGGTGTCACCCAGGAATACAACACAGGTTTAAGCAAGTATTCATAACTTCAGATGCAAAGATGATGCATGCATATAAACAGGACAGTCATACTTAGCAACTCATAACTTTTCCATTGACACCTTACATGATACAAGTTTTGTTACAATTGTATAACAGTGGTAATATCAATGATACCCATGATAGTCTTTCTTATACACAGTATCACAGATGCTATCCCTATTTACATCAGCAGAGAATCTATGTGAAATACAGGGGAGCAACTGCATATAAATTATGCTGTTTCCAGACATATTTTTCTTCAAACTGCAGAGATTTTCAAAGCCTATTCTCTCCAAGTTCACATTTACTTTCAAACAATCTACATCAAACACAGTCTTCAGATCTGTTCAATAAGCATGAAAGAAGCAGAGAATCTCTTTTAAAAATCCCCATGTGGTTTGTGACGGGGCAAGGCCATATGGCTATAGAAAAGTAATGGGAGATAAATATATTAGCTCCAGGCTGAACAAATTCCTGGTACCAGGATAAGTGAAATGGCAGCTGCTCCAGGTCAATTAAGACACCTGGGGCCAATTAAGAACTTTCCAGAAGGCAGGAAGAACACTAGGTTGATTGGGACACCTGAAGCCAATCAGGGACTGGCTGAAACTAGTTAAAAACCTCCCAGTTAGTCAGGTGGGTGTGGATGTCAGGAGCTGTGTTGTTTGAGAGACTGAGCAGTATATACCATATTAGCCACAAGGAAGGAGGCCCTGAGGTAAGGGTGAAGTGGAGCTTGAGGAAGTGGGGGCTGCTATGGGGAAGTAGCCCTGGGAATTGTATGTGTCATGTTGCTTGATAACACTGGTAACGTTGACAAAATTTGGTCTTTTGGTGGAGACAATGTATGCCTGCATACAAAAGAAAATGTTGTCCCTAAAATAAAGAGATGATATACTGTAGGTACCATGACATGACTCCTTCTCAATTACTGCAACAAAATCAAACCCTTCACTCCCATTTCAATGAGAATTGTAGCCATCCCAGTGTTGTTTAAACAATCTCTCAATAGTTGTAATGGCTTGAGATTGAGATGTATGATAAAAGCTTATGTGAGGATTAATGACTATGTGTAGCCTGTCTATCATATTTGGAGTTATCACTTACCATCATACAATAGAGGCCAAGTCAGGTTCAGCAAAGGCAGGGGATTATGAGTACAAAAACTGGCAGGGACCTATTGAATGACTGAGATTTTATCATTCTCACAAGATTTGAAAACTTGTGCCAAATGAAGAAATTGTAGCAACATCATTCCACGGCCAACATTTACTGACAGGTTGATCAGGAGGAATTGTTGATATCCTGCAGATCCAGGCAGGAATAGACAGAAATGCTGTTTCGAAGCTCCTGTTCATCATGCATGTCTGATCCTTACGAGGAAATAAGGAGGCAGAATGTGTTGTGGTAACTTCAGCATCTCCAAATCCCTATTTTGTCTGAATTGAATGGCATATCGATGCACCACAGCTGATTGGTTTCCCCATGTCTAATATAGATTGGGCATGGTTGAAATTCAAATAGAAAGAGACCGGTAACAGTGGAAAACTGGAGTGCATAACAGCAGAAAGTGGCTGTAGCAATGTGATGGCACCAGCACAGCACCTCCTGTTGGTTATCCTGGGAATTAGCTTTTTCAGCCCAGTGTGCCCTCTGCAAGCAGGTGTCTCACCTGCCACTGGCCCTGTGCCCCCACAAACTCTGGTACCCTTTACCTTGGGGTCCTGCCCCCAGCAGTAACCCACACTCTGGGCCTCCCCTCCTAGGGCAACCCCAACCCTCTAAACCCACCTTGCCTCAGTGGCTACTGCCAGTCATCATCTAGCCCCCACTCACTGGGGCAGACTGCAGTCTGTCATGGCCACTCATCACTGGCAAGTGGGTACCTTTGCCTGTACCCAGCCTGCACCTCTGCAGCCCCAGTAGCTTTTGGGCATAAACCAGGCCTGCAGCCTGGGGGTTTACCAGGCTGGAGCTCTCCAGCGACCTTCGCCCTTCCCCAGCACTGCTCCAGATACCTTGCTCCCAGGCAGCTAGCCCTTCCCACTCCAGGGCTAGAGTAAGACTCCTCCAGCTTCTAGCCCACAGCCTCTTATAAGGGCCAGCTGGGCCCTGATTAAGCCAGCCACACCTGTGGTCAGCTACCCCCAGCTGTTCTTAATCCCTTTTCCCAGCTGCAGCCCTCTTCAGGGCTGCTTTTAACCCTTCAGGGCCAGAGAGGGGTGGCATAAGGGAAATCTGCACTCTCAGTTGAGGGGATTTGTTTACTTCGGTTCTTCTCAATATCTGCAGGAAGCTGCTAGGTGAACTGGTCACTTGATATGGATTCAAGTGTCAGCAATATGCAGATGAGACACAGCTCTGCTTATCCTTCACCTTATACAACCATGCCACTACCATCAACATGGCCCAGTGCTTGTGCAAGATGGGTACCTAACTCCCATTTGTGTCTTTGAAAGTCTTCTATGTGAGGTATTAGCATAAGATTAAGAATAAAGCATGTGGAATATATTAGTGTAAATCTGGAGTAATTCCCTGAAGTAAAATGGATTTACTCTACATTTCACCAGTGCAAACTGATCCCAGCCCAAAAGCTGTGTAAACAGATTGCTACGAAACTCAGCACCATGCAAATATCAGCTGGCTTTGAGTTTCTCTACAGCATGGCAGGTTTTTAGAACAAGTTCATCAAAGATCTGCAGACCTGTTAGCCAGCATTTGCTAAATATATGGTGCTGCCAGAAACATTGGTAATGCAGGTCTCAGAGTAGCAGCCGTGTTAGTCTGTATTCGCAAAAAGGAAAGGAGTACTTGTGGCACCTTAGACTAACCAATTTATTTGAGCATAAGCTTTCGTGAGCTACAGCTCACTTCATCGGATGAAGTACTCCTTTTCTTTTTACTGGTAATGCAGTATTTCGTAGTTTGAGTGAGAAACCTGGTGAAACTCATTGCTTTAGACTCAGCATTTCAACTTTTGTGGGTTTGTTTGAACATGAAGTCCAAAGCAAAAAACGCAGGATAGTATAAACTTGATTTGTTCAACATTTTGAAAAAAGTGTTTTAATGAGCTCATATGATGCAATATTATACAGCTTTCCCACACTACAATCTAAGCTTTAAAAGTACTTTATTTTCCTCTATTTAGACTGTATTTAGAGGTCACACTGAAAATATCCATATATTTTTAGTCCTACATTGTTTACACAGTTGCAGGTGCATTCACCACTACAGTAGTATAGCCAAACACTTAAGAACTACACAGTGGTGTAGCAATAGTATTTTGCATGCCTAAAACAGCATTGTTAGAAACAAAAATGATTGTCCTGTGCTAACCTTTATAAATCTTTCTGCATCTGCAAAAAATAAAAACCTAAACACTGTGCTGCATTTTTGACAACTTGCAAAATTTCTGCCTTCTTGCACAGACAGTGTAGACAGAGTCACAGGGCATGTTGATATTTTAAAAGACAGCAATGTACTGCACACATGCACACCCCATATATATTTATATAGGTTGTTAAATGAATTGACAGTTTTTTCACAGTGCAAGTATGTGATTTGAAATTCACAAAATCCATTTGAGAGTCACAGCCAGGAGGAAGTTGGGCTGTCAAATTTATACTAACTCCTTCTCTTATTGTGGTGGTTTGAAATACTGTAGGCATGAATCAAAAGTCAATTGTTTTTAATCAGATTTTAACATAGAATACATTGTAGGTGCAGAAGATAGTGGATTATCTTGCAAAATGGAAACATCTTAGGTGTCACTAGAAATGGGGAAACTAATTACTAAAAGCAAATTAAATTGCATTGTGGTAAATCATGAATGAGTTGAAGGTACAGTACGCTGAAGGTACAGTAAGTGAAAACCATATAAGCAAAAACAATGAGGAGTACTTGTGGCACCTTAGAGACTAACAAATTTATTTGAGCATAAGCTTTCAAGAGCTACAGCTCACTTCATCTTATGCTCAAATAAATTTGCTAGTCTCTAAGGTTGCCACAAGTACTCCTTTTCTTTTTGTGGATACAGACTAACATTGCTGCTACTCTGAAACCTAAATTTATTTGGGCATAAGCTTTTGTGGGCTAAACCCACTTCATCAGATGCATGGAGCGGAAAATACAGTAGAGAGATAAATTACACAGCATATGAAAAGATGGGAGTTGCCTTACCAAGTGGGGGGTCATAAGCAGTGATCACTACAATAGAATTTCATTTCTCTTCAACTAAAAACACAAGGGGTGAAAAATCCTTCTACCATTGCAGTCAATGGGAAAACACCCATTGACTTCAATGGAGCCAGGATTTCACCCAATAAAAATCTGCAGAATTGCTGCAGTATTGCTTTAAATATACAGCCACAATTTTGCAATATGATCCACAGATCAGATTGTAGCATAAAGCAAATATTTGAACCGTCTTCATCCTGTGTCCCTTGAACTGTACTTAAAGAACCCAAATCTAGATGTAACGACTGATTTTATATTTAAGTCACATGGTATAGAAGAGTGACTCACTGGCTGGTGCACTGCCTTGTGCCTGGGCATGGTGTAGCAGGCTCTCCTCCTCTGGCACCCACTAATGGCAGATGCTCCAGCTTTGTGGTGGTCTGCTTTGTCCCATGACTTGGGCCTCTGGCCAGGTCACATTCAGTCCCACCTCTGGGATAAATAGTGTCCCACAAAACAATGGTCCAATCACCTTATGTCAGGTCTTCCACTCAACTCTGGGCTCAATGGTCAAGGGGTTTTCATAAGGGTGCCACCTTCCTTGGATGGTAAGAGAACCCAGGCCCACCCGCCCTCCCTCTAATGTGGGTTCCAATCTAGGGACCCATAGAAAGCAGCTGAGGTCTGCTCACTCAGACTTCCTTGCTGCATCCCTGAACTACTTCCTACCTCGGCCTGACTTTAGGCCCTTTTGTCTAACCCCTTCCTGCGCTCACTCCTCCACAGACTCTTTGCTTCTTCCCAGGCTCAGCAGAGTATTTTCCAGCTCTTGCACCAAGTGATGCCTCAGAGTACTGTCTGCCTCTCCCAAGGCCCTCTGTGTCTCTTTCCTCAGAAACCCAACTGCTGAGCTGCCTCCCTGGGGTCTTGCCCTTTTGTCAAGGCTCACCATAGGAGCTCACTCCTGTGGCTTCTCAGTGTGTTTCCTGCCTCTTTGTCCAGCTCCCTTCTCAGTAGAGGATTCCAAGGTCTGCTCTCCCCGGGCCTCTTACCTGCCCTATACTGCTCTGAAGTCCTTTCTTTATTAGTCACTCAGCTCCACCCCAGCTGGGATTCATCTTTAATTCAAGCACTCAGCTCCCTACATTTTGGACTTTATATTAAACTGGGCCTGTCTGTCCACCCTCCAGATCGTCTCTCTGGCTCCATTTAACACTTTCATGGCCAGTGTGAGGGATGCACCCCATCATACATGGGTAGAATATCTTGGAACAGAAATACAACATGGTACCAAGAGCACAAATAGATCCTATTGTAACTTTGGAGGCTATTTTACAAGATCTGGGGGACAGCTTTGGAGAGTTCTTAATTTTTTTTTGACCTGGTCAGTTTTTGCTTTTGACAAATCATGTATTTTCAGATATGTGAAATGCAGAGAAAATTGGAATATCACTAACGTATGCCTAAAGAAAATAAAAGCAGAAAAATATCTGCTTTCAGAAACTTAGTGGCACCATGGACTTTTCTATAGCTTTAAACAGATGTGTAAATATTTATGGAAAGCTTCAGTAAAGGTTTACATGCAGACTCCAGAATCCCTCTTTTGATTCTAGATTCTGGAAGGCAGTATGCCTAAAACTTTTAGTTCCATCTAGTCTTGTCTCTCAGCCTCTCCCTGTCACCCACTGCTCCTAGTCATCTGCCATCCCCCATCCTTGCCCCCAATGTGCACCTGTCTTCCTCTTCACTCCTTCCTTACCCTTCTGAAATTCAAGACAGTTCAGCTGCTTCCTCTTCCTTCTCCATGCTGCCTGGTACCTGTGGGAAAATGATTGGGGGAGAAATGTACTGAGAGCATGAGAGAGTCTCTCAGCTCTCCGTTCTGGTGCCTGGCACTACAGCAACCAACAGGAACAATTGCTCAGTCCACAGAGCCCCAAGATGGAGCATGTTCAGTTTCTCTATGGGATGGCACATGAATAGTCCAATCAGCACAGTAGGAGCTGTGTCAGGATGGATTATGGTCAACGATGATGGAATCTTCAGAGAATGTAGTTGTCTACTGAGCCTATGTGAACTGCTATTTTCAGAGTTTTTGTAACTTGGTTAGGTTTGGTCAGTTTGTCACAGGACCAATAACCACAACAGGCACATTCCTGACCACAGAACAATCTTGCTGCCAAATTTCAAGTCCCTACCATGGAGATACTAAACTTCTCAGTGAAATGGTTGTAAAAAGTTTTTTAACATGAGCAAAACATGTTACTTTCTCCTAACCTCATTCAAGGAAATAAATGCTTTTGTGTGTGTGTGTGTGTTTTTTTTTTTTAAATTAGCCTGGTTAGCATCAGGCATGGAATATTTCAGGCTCTGTGGTTAAAATCTGACAAAGTTATAAGCAACTGGAAACAATGCCTTATAATGGAACTTGTTAGACAACATCCAGAATGCCAATAATGTGTAAAAGAAGAGTTGAAACGGCTTTTGTGTTTAGAATATCTAGTTAAGCTAAGAGCTGTCTGAACTAAAGAAAAAAAAGCTAAGAATAAACTACTGTAGTAAGGACCTCTGCAGCTTTTACTACTAATTTTCACAATTTCTCATTAACCCCAGTTATGACCGAGTGGGAGGAAGCAGAACAGAGCTGAGCTGAAGTGAAGGTGGCCAATGAGGTCAAACAAATGTGACTATTAGAGCATCTGAGTTCAACAGTGTGCATGAAGTGGCATGACCTGCACCGACTGAGTTCATGCTCTCAGTTTCAATGAACAAAAAATTAAGACACAGTCTGAGTTATCACAATACATGCTTACAAAAACCCATTCTCTGCCCTTTTTTAATGCTTTATTCCTTTAGCACATATACATCTTCCTAATTGCTTCAGGCAAATTATGGAGCAGAATACATACTTTATTATAGAGAATGTAAACAAATAACCCTATATATTTGATCAAATAAAAAATATTTGCTTCACTCATGTTCATACCCATTTTGTGTCCACTTCCCATGAATAGTCTGTGAAAATGAGGTTCATGAAATAATGATTTTTAAGTAGGTATTAGTGAATATTGAATGTGTGAATTTTGAACTTTTATTGACAACTTATTCTAAAAACTTATTTTATCCTGTCAGGAAACAAAGGTTAGTGCTGGTAGAAGGCTGAGGTGAAATACTGACCCTACTGAAGTAAATAACAAAACTCCCATTGACCTCAGTAGGGCCAAGATTTCACCCTGATCTTTATTTCCTGACCCTGTCATGTGACTTGGGTCAGGGTTATGAAAGTTTATAATCATGATACAGCAGGGTCTGTCTCTACTGACCCAATGGCTAGTGTATACATCTTCCCTATGAAACAAAAATAAATGAGTCACAAAAATCAGACAAAAACATCCACTACACTAATGCAGCCAACAAATAAATGCAGGTGTCAAAAATGGGGGTCAGGAGGACACTAGACACTGGCAGTAGCTGTCATTTCTGAACCACAGTGGTTCTCTGATAATGCAACCATTTCTTTTTCTCAAGCCCCTTTCTTCTGCAGTTGGCTGTCCAGTTTCTGAAGTGGATCACACCTGCACTTCCCTGCATCAGCAATGAATGAAGGTTGCTAATACTTTTCTTTAGATTTCTAGTTTCCTGATTTGGGATCACAAGCAGGTTGTGAGATGTGTAACTCATAACACATGCACCCGCAATTCACTGTGGATGCAAAATTAAGGGCAGATGCAAAAGTGAGCCCAAAATAGAGGTATGGTGTGAAAAATAAAGAAATCAGACCTTCAATGTACTAATAATTACAGGATGTATATGATTACTCAGCAAAATACACTATGCGGTATAGGTTTTTAACTTTAAAGATTAAAAGTTTAAAACCTATTTCCCCCCCCAAAAAATAGGGTTGTTTTTTTTGTTTTGTTTTGTTTTTTAAAAACCACAGGTAATGCTAAGGTTCATTTGGAGTGTCACAGCAGAGATGATCACCACACTACGAGCACTGGGATTATATGCCCTTTTAAAGGGTCTAACATGACAAGCATGGAAAATTGGACAGAATTACATCAGTTCAATTTACATGGGGTGGGGGGGAATAAGATTTCTTCCATGAAAATCATTTAAATTTGCTTTTGCATTTCTATCTTTGCCTACTACCAGTGGATGCTTTGGAGTTTCATCCAGAACATGGGCGGCGGGTGTAATAGGGCAAGGAAGGCTGCTGCCAACCGGACACCTGGGCAGTGGGATCTGGTAGCCCCGCCCCTTCCCCAAGGTCCTACCCCTGCCTGCTGTGTGCTGCTGCTGCCTGACTTCCTCCACTCCACCCCTCACTCGCAGGAGGTCCTCGCTCGCTCGCCATGTCCCTGCTCCTCAGAGGCAGGGAGTGAGGAAGGGCATGGCAAGCCAGCGGCAGGTAGGGGGGAGAGGAGGGTCTGGCTGGAGAATGAGAGGGTTTTGCAATAAAACAAAAATAAATGTATTAACAAAGAGCATAGGTTTAAGTGATTACAAGTAAGAGTGAAAGAGACAGGAAAACACCCTTTCTCGTGACTAAAATGTAATTCTAGCAGGTTACCACCTTTCCCTAAGCAGTTTCCTTACTTACATAGCATTATCAGCATCCCTAGACCTCCAGACCAAGGGACCCAACTTTCATAGGCTTAAAAAGTGCTGTACCCTATCGTCCCCTCAGTGATGGATGACAAAATGGCTTTTTGTCTCTTCTTATATCTTCCCAAAGTTCATTGACCCTATCTCAAGAGCCAGGAAGGCTTCCTGGCAGTGCAGGCTCCATCCCTGCAGAGATTGTTAAATGGTCATTTCCCTCCACTTGTTCATCTCATGGCTTTGTTTACGTTGCATGTAAATGTGCTTTACATTGTCTTTGGTCACACCTTGTTTAATTTACACTGAGACACTGTCAAGCCTGCAAAACAACATTCCTTTGTCTATGACAGGCTGGGTTTAGGAACTGTCTGCCAAACACACTTTAGGGACATATTTTCAACACACATAATTCTTTATATTCAGCCTGTATGTACATTACACAATAATACTGATGACCAGTGTATTACCAGTTTGCACAGGACACCTTTTAGATACAGATTATGACAACAGCAAGTTGGGGCAATGAGGGTCTCAGAGTTATGGTATGGGGTAACCTCTGCCAGTTGACACTGAGGGGCTCCCTAGGCCATGCCAACTACTCACAGGAGTTTTTCTGGCCCAGAAAACAAGAGCAGACAAGAGCACAATCCTTGTAATGAGGATGCTGTAATTGGGACCTCTTAAATGCTAAGACTTTAATCTCACAGCCCTCTCCAAGCTCTATAATAAAGGTGAAATACTGTACTCTAAACACTCCATCATGTACAGTGGTATAGTGCCAGACCTGTCCTACATGGTCCTTTTCCTGTTAGTCTTCTTTCTGCCACTACATTAGTAATGTTTCCCTCCTCAGGCAGTAAAACTCAGGTCAACATGAAGTTAAGCTCATATGTTGTGAATAAGTCTGACTAGACTTTCAAAGGCAAACCAAACCACAGAAAGGGAATGTGTTAATAAACCAAACCAGTATGGAAAATGTGCAAATAAACAGCACCCAAACTAGCAATTGAGAGACAATATTGTGAGATGTAAATTACATGATTAGGTATTTTAAAGGAGTGAAAAGCTCAGCTGTATCACCCAGTTGAAAAATAAGCAAAACAAGGCCTGGTCTACACTACAGAGTTAGGTTGACGCAAGGCAGCTAACGTTGACCTAATTATGGAAGTGTCTACACCAGGGGTTCTCAAACTGGGGGTTAGGACCCCTCAGAGGGTCGTGAGGTTATTACGGGGGGGGGAGTTGCGAGCTGTCAGCCTCCACCTCAAACCCGCTTTGCCTCCAGCATTTATGATAGTGTTAAAGATAAGAGTATTTTTAATTTATACGGGGGGGGGGTCGCACTCAGAGGCTTGATATGTGAAAGGGGTCACCAGTACAAAAGTTTGAGAACTGCTGCTCTACACTAAAATTTTGCTCCTGCCTATGTAACTGCCCCACTATGCTGACTTAATAACTCCATCTCCACAAGAGGTGTAGAGTCAATGCTGATGTAGTTAGGTTGACTCAGTATCAGTGTAGACACAGCACTGTTTACGTCAACAGTTACTGGCTTTCAGCAGCCATCACACAATGTCCCATACTGACAGTTCAATGGATACAAGCACTCCTAGTGAGGACACACACTGCCAACACAAGGAACAAAGTGTAGACATGCACAAGTGATGTAATTACTGCAACGGCTATATGCCAATGTAAGTTAGGTCAACTTAATTATGGAGTGCAGACATGCCCTAAGGGAGATGATGTTTTTTCCCTACCAGCAGAATCCTAAGCTGTGGCTCTCCGTGTCTGTGCCCTGCTACTGCTCAGATCCTGCTTGTATTAGTAGCAGAAGCATTTTGAACACTCCTACATTCCACCCTCCAGTCAAGAAATAGACACAGAGGTGGGGAAAATCCAAATTCATTTGTAGCCCTAACAACTCACTTCACAGTTGATTTTCATTTTAAAAGAAGTTTAGTAAACAAAAATCAGCAAGATCCCATTGTAGGGGATTGTGCAATCCTAAAGCACGCCACTCTATGACAGTTCTCCTTCTGGCTCCCCCCCAGAAAAAAATATCACAGGCACCCATGAGTTTTAACATAACTTCCCCCCCATTGGGGATAATTTATTAAGTCCTCCCATAACATACATGTAGTTCCTGTAGCCCTTCCAGGATCAACCCCTTTCTTCCTCATGGCTTCAGGCTCCAGCATCCTCCAGTTCCCTGTGAGCAGGGGCACTCTGCCAGGCCCACTCTGGAGAGACCTTTTCCAGGTCTCTTCTTAGCACTAATCCCTGCGTTGAAAAGCCTTTTTCCCTTGGGGCAGGTGTTTCTTGCAAAAGGGGCACAAAGATTTTAGGTCCATCAGGAGAGACTTCCCCAGCCCACCATCATCCCAACTCTTCCACAGGCACTTCCTTGCAAATCTCTCCTGATAGACCTTGGGTCTTTGTGCCCCTTTTGCAAGAAATTTAACACATTCTGGGACCTGTCCTTTGGCCATATTGCTGCCCCTCCCTTGCTGATTCGTAGAACAGCACTTATATATTGGTAGTCTTTATCTATAGACAGGTTTCAGAGTAGCAGCCGTGTTAGTCTGTATTTGCAAAAAGAAAAGGAGTACTTGTGGCACCTTGTTAGTCTCTAAGGTGCCACAAGTACTCCTTTTCTTTTATCTATAGAGTATTTGATAATTTTTTTAGCCATAGCACAAAATGTGTATCAAGTTGAATCTGGTGAATTTTAATTTGATAACAAATCTGCTGTAGTGTGAATGCCATCACTCATTTCCTAGTGGGGAAGGGAAAGAGCCTCTTACCACATACCCACTGTAGAGAAGGAAAAGTTCCCTGATGTGGAAAAGCACAGACCAGGAGTTCAAATCTGATCTTGTCAAAGAGCTGTTTGAATTCCTGTGCAATTCACTACCTTTATTATTGACTACATCCATGACCTCCAACCTAGTAGAAAGCAGGGAAGACCTGCTGAATATTTTCCCCCTTCCCCCCATTTTTAAAGAAGTTAGCAGATAGCTAATGCAAAGTGACTGCAAGCACAAAATTCATATCTTTAACATGAAAAGCCCCAATCTTATTCATTGCACCAGGCTGCCTTTCAGAAAGACTTAAACCTGTTATGACCATCCTATTTCTGACCACTCTAACCCACACTCCCTTCCCAGAGCCAAGGATGGAATCCAGAATTCCCAATCACCAATATTCTATTCATCATCATGGTAAATTCCACCCTCGTTACATATGAGGTGCTACCCAAACCGATTGTTGGCTAGGTCCTTAAGGTGGTCTGGCTGGAAATTCAGAGTCTGTCCACCACTGGCTATCTTATCATGCCACCAAAGCTTTTGGCATCCACATGATGCCATCTGTGTAGCAGCATTCCTTGGTACACACACTTCAGAATTTGGTAGTCTTCCATTCTAATAATATGTCCATACTAAGAAAGCTCCTGAAACTGAACCAGTGCTGATAGAGGTGGTTACTGTGTTCAGCTTTGAATATCCTCATTTCTGACCTTGTCCAGCCACTTATTTTGGAGCAGCTGATGAAACCAATATTCTACTCCTGACTAGTAAATAGTTGTAAGACACACTGGGAAAGCATGTGTCAAGCTTGGATGTTCACTTACTCATAGACTGTAAGGTCAGAAGGGACTATTATGATCATCTAGTCTGACATCCTGCACAATGCAGGCCACAGAATCTCACCCACCTACTCCTGAAACAAACCTCTAACCTATGTCTGAGCTATTGAAGTCCTCAAATCGTGGTTTAAAGACTTTGAGGTGCAGAGAATCCTCAGCAAGTGACCTGTGCCCCATGCTGCAGAAGAAGTCGAAAAACCCCCAGGGCCTCTGCCAATCTGCCCTGGGGGAAAATTCCTTCCCAACCCCAAATATGGCGATCAGCTAAACCCTGAGCATGTGGGCAAGACTCACCAGCCAGACAACCAGGAAAGAATTCTCTGTAGTAACTCAGATCCCACCCCATCTAACATCCCATCGCAGGCCATTGGGCGTATCTACCGCTAATAGCTGAAGATCAATTAATTGCCAATATTAGGCTATCCCATCATACCATCACCTCCATAAACTTATCAAGCTTTGTCTTGAAGCCAGATATGTCTTTTGCCCCCACTGCTTGCCTTGGAAGGCTGTTCCAGAACTTCATTCCTCTGATGGTTAGAAACCTTCGTCTATTTTCAAGTCTAAACTTCCTGATGGCCAGTTTATATCCATTTGTTCTTGTGTCCACATTGGTACTGAGATTAAACAATTCGTCTCCCTCTGTGGTATTTATCCCTTGGAGATATTTTTGTTTATCCTTCCATTTAGTTTGAACTGAATTAGCTCATGATCGCTCGAACCAAGGTTGTCCCCTGCAACCATTTCTTCTATGAGGTCCTCACTACTCACCAAAACCAAATCTAAAATGTCATCCTCTCTTGTTGGTTCAGCAACTACTTGGTGAAGGAATCCATCAGCTATCGTATCCAGGAAAATCTGAACCCTACTATTATTACTAGCACTTGTCCTCCAGTCTATACCTGGGAAGTTAAAGTCTCCCATGATCACACAATTCCCATTAGTATTTACTTCATTAAAAACATTAAAGAGGTCTCTATCCATATCCTGATTGGATCCTGGTGGTCTATAGCACACCCCAAGCACTATCCCAGGGCAGGCTCTAGTAGCTTTCTTCCCCAATGTGATTTTTGCCCAGACAGACTTTGTCTTATCCATTCCATCACTTCTTATTTCTTTACAGTCTATCTCATCAATGATATACAGTGCTATTCCACCACCTTTACCTTTATTTCTGTCTTTCCTAAACAGCACATACCCTTCAATACCTGTAGTCCAGTCATGACTACTGTTCCACCATGTTTCTGTTACCCCTTGAATATCTGGTTTCACTTCCTGCACCAGTAGCTCTAGTTCCTCCATTTTTTTACCTAGGCTCCTCGCATTACTGTACAAACATCTTAATTTTTGCTGTTTGGCTTCGCTCACATTCTTCACCCTATTAGGCACAGACATTCTACTGCCAGTATCACCTATTAGACTGGTATGTACACTACCCTTCCTCCTTATGTCCATTCTCCTACCCATGACTGTATCCTTTCTTACGTCGTTTTCTTCCCTCTGAATGTTAAAATCCAGCGTGGAGATTACCTGGACATCTCCCAACCATCTCCCCCAGATTCCTAGTTTAAAGCTCTCTTTATCAGTTGTGCCAGCCTCCATCCTAGAAGTCTATTTCCATCCTTACTCAGGTGAAGTCCATCCCGAGAGAACAGTTCTCTGTCCATGAATGCTTACCACTGGCCATACATCCCAAAGCCCTCCTTATAGCACCACTGCCTGAGCCATCTGTTGAGCATCATAATCTTGTCACACCTTTGTTGCCCTTTTCTAGGAACAGGCAGAATACCACTGAAGATCACCTGAGCCTCGATTTCCTTAAGCATCTTCCCCAGCCTGGCATAATCTCCCTTGATACGTTCCAGCAAGAATCTAGCCGTATCATTTGTTCCCACTTGAAGGCAATCAGTGAATTCTTTCCCACTCCCATTAGGATCCTCTTCGGCCTCAGGTCCACATCCTGTATCTTAGCACACGGCAGACAGCACATCCTTCTGTTCTCTGGATCAGCTCTTGTTACAGGCCTGTCTATTCTTCTCAGTAAGGAGTCCCCAATCACGTAAACCTGCCTTTTCCCAGCGATTGTGCGATTCTCCAGTCTATCCCTGTTCCCTCTGGCAGCAAGGCCTCTTGATTCCTATTCTCCCTTGCAATCCTCTGCAACCCATCCCATATGCTCCTGGGGCTCATATTTGGTGTTGTTATCTCCATTGACTATTGCCTTCTTCCTATAGGACTAGCTGCTCTTCTCTTCTTCCTTGCCCTCTCACCTTCAGTGACCACCTGCTTTGTCCCTTCTTCATCTTCCAACTCCGCAAACCTGTTCCTGAGCTCTGTTTCTCCTTCACTAGCTCATCTTTTCCTCTGCCTGGTTCTCTTAGTTACATGCTTCCACTGTCCACTTCC
This sequence comes from Natator depressus, assembly GCF_965152275.1. Lineage (NCBI taxonomy): Eukaryota > Metazoa > Chordata > Testudines > Cheloniidae > Natator > Natator depressus. The sequence continues at coordinate 239,881,862 of NC_134235.1, read as the reverse complement.
TCACCCAGCAGTATCCCATCAGAGTTCTTTGGTCCTGCAAGTCTGAGCTTTTCACTTAAGCCTCCTCATGTCTTTGCTCCATCATCTGCTCGAACCCCCTGCTAAACTCGACCAGTTTCCACCTGCATCTCCAATCCTCAGATCATTTCTTCCATCAGCTCTATCAGGCGGCACTTCATGCAGACGAAACTCTTTTCAGGTACCCCCTCCAGGATCATGTACATACCGCAGCTTCCACATCTAGTCATCTTCATGGTGTCTTCCACTGCTTGGGTCACTACCACTGCTGCCTCTGTATCTGTCATAGCCTTCTCACCTGAGTCCTAAGTCCGGGAAACTAAGTAACTAAGTCCTGTTAGTCCGGGAAACACAAACCAAACAAAAACACCACCACCCACAGCAAACAAACCCCCAATGAGCACCACAACACTGCCAGACCACCACACACTCCCTTCACTACCCTGTCTGTTCCTCTGCCTGGCTCTCTTAGTCTTTCCCCCACACTCCCCTTGCAAACTCCCACTCAAACTTACATCTCCAACAGATACCAAAAAGCAACACATACCTCACCTTTATCATCAGTGGTAAGACAGAATAACTTCCCAAATGCATGGAATGCATGTCAGATGTGCTGCTCTGTTAATATAATTTATATGAAAGCATATGGGATTATTGCTATGGTTTTACATTAAAAGGCAAATTTGATGAATCTGGGACAAACATTGCGTTTTGGTATCTGCTGGAGATGGAAATGAAAGCCTTATGGAATGTTGGAATAATTTATCAATAACATTGTAGGTGATGTGAAGGTAAACAGAAATATACAGATATTTCCCCTTGCCTTCTTATTTCCATTCTTTTAAGGTTTTGACTGGATAGGTGGGTGTGTCTTGCCACAATCTTAGCTGTCACTAAACATAGATAATATCCTCCACTCTCTGTAGGTGGCATTTACAAAAGGCCTCAGTGCTGGACTAACTCTGCCCCCACTGAAATACTAACCAATAATTGACGAGGAGGTGTCAATACCAAGAGAGGGAAAATTGCTTTTGTAGTGATTGAAGTGTAGTGCTTGGTATTGACACCTCCACATCAATTATTGGGAGTGGACCACATCCACCCTGACTGAATTGGCCTTGTCAACACTGGTTCTCCACTTGTAAGGTAACTCCCTTCTCTTCATGTGCCAGTAAATATTTATGTCTGTATCTGTTATTTTCACTCCATGCATCTGAAGATGCGGGTTTTTTACCCACGAAAGCTTATGCCCAAATAAATCTGTTAGTCTTTAAGGTGCCACCGGACTCCTCATTGTTTCTGTGGATACAGACTAATACAGCTACCCCTCTGATATTTTTTTACTGTAACTTTATTAGTGTTTTATTTCCACATGAATACAGCAGAAACTAACTAAAATAAAAATTCAGTGATGTGCACCATGCAGTCTGACAGATTAATTATTAAAGAGTTACAAAATGATCCTTTGTTTATGTGAGGGAATATTTCTATGTATAATCTCTACTGCCTTCAGCTAATGAAATAGCTCTTGATGCAGAGGAGAAAATTTGCTTGAAACCAAGATTATGGTCAAAGTAGAGACATCTCTGTGTAATTTAATTCATTAGCTACATGCCCACAGCAGTAAATTAAACATGTAATACCTCTCTAACTTCCCTGCTTCTTAGACATTAATATATTATTGCAAACATTACAAGGTGAAAATACCCTTAGAGGGATATCTAGTTTCTAATGGCTTACCTCTCATAATGCGGACTTGTTTTCTACTGTTATCTTTAATATTAAAGTCTTTCTAAGACCTGTTACTAAATGGTTACAAATGCCAAGCACTAAAAAATAAATTTATGTTAGTATGTGTAGCACTTTATTGCCTAACCTAAATCTTCAAATTAAAAAGAGAGAGAGATGGTGTGAGCTATGTATAGCTTAGATGTGGAGTAGACCATACCTCTGGACTCTGGCAAGTTTAACATGCTGTGAAGGTCACATTGGTATTCTGTGTAGCTTTGCATAAAATGAATAGTGCACCTTAATGATCTACCTTAAAAATTATGGTGATAACAGTAGTCTTATGAAGCCTACTAGCCCTATGGAACAATATCAGTAAAAGGAACTTGTTGTTAGTCTGAAGCGGTTGTGCCTTATTTTTCTGACACTTTTAAAATTCAGAATGGAATGTCCCTGTCTAGCTAAAGCAATCTCAATTTTCTGCCAAATTTTCATCCCCTTCCTTTCTTGTAGGAGGTCTGACCTCCTGCAGAACACAGGGCATAGATTTCACCCAGTGATTCCTGCACCAAGCTCAACAACTTGTGATTGAACTCAAGCACATCTTTTAGAAAGACATCCAATCTTGCTATAAAGTCTCCAAACAATGGAGAATCCTACTTCACTCCTTGACCTGATCTGCATCTCTTTTCACTTTAGAAGTAGCAGAGCAGAAACAAAACCATTCACTATTGACTCAGCGAGCAAGAGACACTCAGACTATGTACACACTACAGCTGACATTGGTATAAGTTATGTCACTTAGCCCTGGTCTACACTATGAGTTTAGGTCGAATTTAGCAGCGTTAGATCGATTTAACCCTGAACCCGTCCACACAACAAAGCCATTTTTGTCGACTTAAAGGGCTCTTAAAATCGATTTCTGTACTCCTCCCTGATGAGGGGATTGGTGCTGAAATCGACATTGCCGGGTCTAATTTGGGGTATTGTGGATGCAATTCGACGGTATTGGCCTCCGGGAGCTATCCCAGAGTGTTCCATTGTGACCACTCTGGACAGCACTTTCAACTCAGATGCACTAGCCAGGTACATAGGAAAAGCACCGGAACTTTTGAATTTCATTTCCTGTTTGGCCAGCGTGGCAAGCTCATCAGCACAGGTGACCATGCAGTCCCAGAATCGCAAAAGAGCTCCAGCATGGACCGAACGGGGGACACTGGATCTGATCGCTGTATGGGGAGATGAATCTGTGCTATCAGAACTCTGTTCCAAAAGACGAAATGCCAAAATATTTGAAAAAATCTCCAAGGGCATGATGGACAGAGGCTATAATATGGACCCGCAGCAGTACCATGTGAAAATTAAGGAGCTCAGGCAAGCCTACCAAAAAACCAAAGAGGCAAACGGCCACTCCGGGTCAGAGCCCCAGACATGCCACTTCTACGATGAGCTGCATGCAATTCTAGGGGGTGCCCCTACCACTATCCCACCCCTGTACGTGGACTCCTGCAAGGGGGGAGTCTCACGCAACAGGGATGAGGATTTTGGGGATGAGGAAGATGATGAGGAGGAGGAGGATGAAACCATTCTCCCAGATAGCCAGGAATTGTTTATCACCCTGGAGCCAATACCTTCCCAACCCGGGCTCCCAGACCATGAAGCTGGAGAAGGCACCTCTGGTGAGTGTACCTTTGTAAATATAATACATGGTTTAAAAGAAAGCGTGTTTAATGATTAATTTGCCCTGAAGACTTGGGATGCATTCGCGGCCAGTACAGCTACTGGAAAAGTCTGTTAACATGTCTGGGGATGGAGCAGAAATACTCCAGGGACATCTCCATGAAGCTCACCTGTAGCTACTCCCAAAGCCTTTGCAAAAGGTTTCTGGGGAGGGCAGCCTTATTCCGTCCTCCATGGTAGGACACTTTACCATGCCAGGCCATTAGCACGCAGTCTGGAATCATTGCATAACAAAGCATGGCAGTGTATGGTCCCGGTGTTTGCTGGCATTCAAGCAACATCCATTCTTTATCTCTCTATGTTATCCTCAGGAGAGTGATATCATTCATGGTCACCTGGTTGAAATAGGGGAATTTTATTAAGGGAACACTCAGCAGCCATTCCTGCTGGGCTGTTTGCCTGTGGCTGAAAAGAAATCATCCCCTCTGTTAGCCACGTTGTGGGGGGAGGGGTGAAGTGATCATCCTAGAGAATTGTGCGTGTGTGGGGGGGGAGTTAGTTGGGTTTGTGCTGCACGTTAACCCGAAAACCGCAGCCCCTCCTTTTAAATGGCCAACCCAGTTTAAATGGCCAACCCAACGGGTGCTTGGTATGGGAAATGAGAGAAATGAGGGCGCTGCTGTTTGAAACCATTTCAACATGTTATGAAGGTGCTATGTAATGTTAACAGCTTGGTTCACTGTGAAAGAGTCTACCCATTGTTCTCTAAAATGTGTCTTTTTAAATACTACTGTCCCTTTTTTTCCTCCCGCAGCTGCAAATGTTTCAACGCTCCCCCTATCATCTCCATCCCAGAGGCTAGCGCAGATAAGAAGGCAAAATAAATGCACTTGCGATTAAATGTTCTCTGAGCTCATGCAGTCCTCCCGCACTGAAAGAGCTCAGCAGAATGTGCGGAGGCAAACAATGGCAGAGTCCAGGAAAGCAGAAAATGAATGTGACGACAGGAGGGATGAGCAAGAGGAGAGGTGGTGGCAGCATGATGAGAGGAGGCAGGATGCAATGCTGAGGCTACTGAGGATCAAACTGATATGCTCCGGCATATGGTTGAGCTGCAGGAAAGACAGAAGGAACACAGACCGCCGCTGCAGCCCCTGTGTAATCGCCTGCCCTCCTCCACAAGTTCCAGAGCCTCCTCACCCAGACGCCCAAGAACTTGAGGGGAGAGGGGGGTTCTGGGCACCCAAACACTCCACCCCAGAGGACTGCCCAAGCAACAGAAGGCTGGCATTCAATACGTTTTGAAGTGCAGTGTAGCCTTGTCCTTCCCTCCTCCACCACCCCACCCAGTGCTTCCCTCCTCCCGCACCCATCCTGGGCTACCCTTGGCAGTTATCCCCCTATTTGTGTGACGATTTAATAAAGAATGCATGATTTTGAAACAACAATGACTTTATTGCCTCTGCATGCGGTGATCGAGGGGGGAGGTCAGTTGGCTTACAGGGGAGTAGAGTGAATGAAGGGGGCAGGTTTTCATCAAGGAGAAACAAACAGAACTGTCACGCCGTAGCCTGGCCAGTCAAGAAACTGGTTTTCAAAGCTTCTCATATGTGCAGCATGCCCTGCTGTGCTCTTCTAACCACCCTGGTGTCTGGCAGCATGTAACCAGTGGCCAGGCGATTTGCCTCAACCTCCCACCCCACCATAAATGTCTCCCTCTTACTCTCACAGAGATTGTGGAGCACACAGCAAGCAGCAATAACACTGGGAATATTGGTTTCACTGAGGTCTAACCAAGACAGTAAACTGCGCCAGCGTGCTTTTAAATGTCCAAATGCACATTCTACCACCATTCTGCACTTGCTCAGCCTATAGTTGAACATCTCCTTACTACTGTCCAGGGTGCCTGTGCATGGCTTCATAAGCCATGGCATTAAGGGGTAGGCTGGATCCCCAAGGATAACTATAGACATTTCAACATCCCCAACAGTTATTTTCTGGTCTGGAAAGTAAGTCCCTTCCTTCAGCTGTTCAAACAGACCAGAGTTCCTGAAGATGCGAGCATGTACCTTTCCCAGCCATCCCACATTGATGTCGGTGAAACATCCATTGTGATCCACCAGTGCTTGCAGCACCATTGAAAAGTACCCCTTGCAGTTTATGTACTGGCTGCCAAGGTGGTCCGGTCCCAAGATAGGGATATGCATTCCATCTATCGCCCCACCACAGTTAGGGAACCCCATTGCAGCAAAGCCATCCACTATGACCTGCACATTTCCCAGAGTCACTACCCTTGATAGCAGCAGCTCAGTGATTGTGTTGGCTACTTGGATCACAGCAGCCCCCACAGTAGATTTGCCCACTCCAAATTGATTCCCGACTGACCAGTAGCTGTCTGGCATTGCAAGCTTCCAGAGGGCTATTGCCACTTGCTTGAGAACTGTGAGAGCTGCTCTCATCTTGGTATTATTGCTCTTCACGGCAGGGGAAAGCAAGTCACAAAGTTCCATGAAAGTGCCCTTACGCATGCAAAAGTTTCACAGCCACTGGGAATCATCCCAAACCTGCAACACTATGCAGTCCCACCAGTCTGCGCTTGTTTCCCGGGCCCAGAATCGGTGTTCCACGGCGTGAGCCTGCTCCACTGCCACCAGGATGTTCAAATTGCTGGGACCCATACTTTGAGAGAAGTCTGTGTCCATGTCCTCATCACTCTCCTCACCGCATTGCCGTTGCCTCCTCGCCTGCTTTTGCAGGTTCTGGTTCTGCACATACTGCAGGATAATGTGCAAGGTGTGTACAATGCTCATAACTGCTGCGGTGATCTGAGCAGGCTCCACACTTGCCATGGTATGGCGTCTGCAGGAGAGCAGAGTTGCAGCGGAAGTGGTGGATGACGATGGTTAGCAGGCCTACTGCAACGTCTGCTTCCAGCAGCACCAGGACACAACAGCGGCGGTGTCGGTGAGCTGACCTGAGTGGGCTGCACGCTTGCAGTGGTATGGTGTCTGCAGGAGAGCAGAGTTGCAGTGGAAGTGGTGGATGACAATGGTTTGCAGTCCTACTGCAACGTCTGCTTCCAGCAGCACCAGGACACAACAGCGGCGGTGTCGGTGAGCTGACCTGAGTGGGCTGCACGCTTGCAGTGGTATGGTGTCTGCAGGAGAGCAGAGTTGCAGTGGAAGTGGTGGATGACAATGGTTTGCAGTCCTACTGCAGCGTCTGCTGAAAGCAATATGGCATCCACACGGAAAAAAGGCGCGAAATGATTGTCTGCCATTGCTTTCATGGAGGGAGGGGCGACGGACGACATGTATCCAAAACCACCCGCGACAATGTTTTTGCCCCATCAGGCACTGGAAGCTTAACCCAGAATTAGAATGGGCGGCGGAGACTGTGGGAACTGTGGGATAGCTATCCACAGTGCAATGCTCGGAAAGTCGACGCTAGCCACGGTACTGTGGACGCACTTCACCAACTTAATGCACTTAGTGGGGCACACACAATTGATTGTATAAAATTGCTTCTATAAAAATCGACTTCTATAAATTTGACCTAATTTTGCAGTGTAGACATACCCTTAGGGGTGTGAATAAGTTATAGATTCATAGAATCATAGAAAATTAGCGTTGGAAGAGACCTCAGGAGGTCATCCAGTCCAACCCCTTGTTCAAAGCCGGACCAGCAGCAACTAAATCATCCCAGACAGGGCTTTGTCAAGCCAAGCCTTCAAAAACCTTTAAGGATGGAGATTCCACCACCTCCCTAGGTAACCCATTCCAGTACTTCACCACCCTCCTAGTAAAATAGTGTTTCCTAATATCCAACCTAGACCGCCCCTACTGCAACTTGAGACCATTGCTCCTTGTTCTGTCATCTGCCACCACTGAGAACAGCTGAGCTCCATCCTCTTTGGAATCCCCCTTCAGGTAGTTGAAGGCTACTATCAAATCCCCCCTCACTCTTCTCTTCTGCAAAATAAACAAGCCCAGTTCCCTCAGCCTCTTCTCATGAGTCATGTGCTCCAGCCCCCTAATCATTTTTGTTGCCCTCCGCTGTACTCTCTCCAATTTGTCCACATCCTTTCTGTAGTGGGGGGCCCAAACCTGGTACTCCAGATGTGGATTCACCAGTGCCGAATAGAGGGGAATAATCACTTCTCTCCATCTGCTAGCAATGCTCCTACTAATGCAGCCCAATATGTCATTAGCCTTCTTGGCAACAAGGCCATCCCCTGAGCAACATAAATTATACCAATCTAAGCGCCAGTGTGAACAGCACTATGTTGGCCGGAGAACTTCTCTCGCCAACATAGCTACCGCCGCTTGCGAGGGCTGGACTAACTCAGTCGATGGGAGAGCTCTGTCCCATCGGCTTAGTGCACCTGCAGTAGCAGTGTTACAGCAGTGCAGCTGCATCAGTGCAGCTGTGCCGCGGTAAGCTCTGTAGTGTAGCCATGGCCTCAGAGAAGAGTGACCTAATGGGAAAGAGCAGTGGAGGAGTGAGAGTAACTGTTGTGAAGAACTGGAGCCCTTCTACCAACACTCATTAGGTAATATCCTTATTTTATAATCTCCATAGATATTGCAGCTTGAAATCCTGTAGTGGCAGCATGGAAGCAGGGGCTGTAATAACATGCATGAAAACAAACTGATGATGTAACACTAGCATCCCATCCACTTCTTCTCCGAAACTCAATTGAGTAATCACACTGAGTAGCTGAAGTTTTTCATGAATGTTTCCATGTCTGTTGTTATTCATTATTGTTTTATTGTGGTCCATAGAGACGCCGACTAACATCTGGCCCCCATTTTGCTAGGCACAGCACATCTTGTAAGAAACAGTCCCTACTTCTAGGATCTATGACCCTAATTCAGAAATACTTAAGCACATGCGTTCTTAACTTACATGGGTCTACACAAATACTTACATTTAAGCACCTGTTTAAGTGTTTTTCTTAATCACAGTCTAATTAGGCAAGACAAATGGTTGGAAGGGAAATAAGGACTCAGAGAGGTGAGGTGGGAGTCAGTAATAGAATCCAGGTCTCTTCTGTCCCAATCTAGAGTCCTAATTACATTGCCTCCCATTTTGGCTCAAGTCTTAATTTTCACTACTCCTTTTGGGGAGCAGTTCTGACAGTAAAAGTTCATTAAACATATTTTAAAGATCTTCCTGGGGCAGCAGGGAATATGGCCAGATTTCTTCTAATTAAAAAAAAAAGATAGATCTGAAATTGGTAAAATCTGCAGACAGTTTTGACATTCATTAACCTGTGATGGTGCATTATTTCTCTGTAGCAGAGCTTTGCAATTGATTCTAAGCACCACATTATCCTATGAACTAAAATACATTGGCATTAACAGAAACAAGGTGGGGAGGGGGGGGAAAATGTGCTACCAAAGAGCAAAACAAAATGTGAAGTAAACTAAGTTTATAGCTTAGAAAAAACTATTGCCCCATAGGTGGAAAACGTGACCTACAATGGTCAATAATACATTTAGGATTTCCGCTATTAGCCTTGAATCCAGTCAATACTTAATATATGTGCACACAAACCAAGAGTCACAATAACCAAGTTAGTGAAAGTGCATTACATGTTGTTTACTATAAGGTTATAGTCTGAATAGGGAATTTGCATTGTTGCCTTGACAATATCAAACACCAGAAACTTAAAAAAAAAAAAAAAACCAAACAACCAGACCTACAATAATTACTTCAACATCTCATTTTTTTAAAAATTGTTTCAGTAGGTGCCCTATTCATTCAGACAATTATAGCTCAAATGTACAACAGAAAAATCTTCCTCATCATGTTTTTCACTTTTTTATTAAAGACACTAAGGACACAGTTAATGAATTGGAATACTGAGATATATTAATTCAAGCTCAGCAGTTGCTCATTGGAGTCTGTTTTTGAAGCTTGTCTGTTGCGAAATTGCCTTTAAATCGGTTACTGAGTGGCCAGAGAGGTTGAAGTGCTGAGATCGAATTAATATGCAAATTAGACACCATTACCTTGGGTTTGAATAGAGACTGGGAGTGGCTGGGTCATTACACATATTGAATCTATTTCCCCACGTTAAGTATCCTCACATCTTCTTGTCAACTGTCGAAATGGGCCATCTTGATTATCACTGCAAAAGTTTTTTTCTCCTGCTGATAATAGCTCATCTTAATTAATTAGCCTCTTACTCCACCTTTTCATGTTTTCTGTATGTGTATATATATATATATATATATCTTCTTATTATGTGTTCCATTCTATGCATCCGATGAAGTGGGCTATAGCCCACGAAAGCTTATGCTCAAATAAATTTGTTAGTCTCTAAGATGCCACAAGTACTCCTGTTCTTTTTGCGGATATAGACTAACACGGCTGCTACTCTGAAACCAGTTAATGAATTGATTATCATAACTTTTGCATGCCTGTAGATTTTAGTATTTACTAGGTAACATACTTCATATCATCTCCATATTAAATGTTCAAATCCAAGTCTTCCTTCAGATAAGGAAGCCTCTCCTGAAGCTAATTTAATTGTCATAGGCCCTGGCTCCGTAACTGAACACATATGGGTGAACTCTTGTAACTGGCAAATTCATACTGACTTCAGTAGGATTCCACACAGATATAAGCATCTACCCATGAAGATCCAGATATCCCATCCTATATAAAATGTGCCAAGCATATTGCATTTACTGATCTGTAATTTTTCTGCCATCTCCATATTTATCAAAAACTGTGTGTGTGTCACAACTCCCCACTTGGGTCCTCAGTGGGGAATAAACCAAAGACCTTCAACATTAAAGGTACAAGCAGCCACTGCTTGGGTTAAAGGAGCAACAAAACTAGATGGCAGATGTAATAGACTCTTATACTTTTTTTCATGTGAACCAGCCATTAGAGGGTGAGACCTGTGTTACTATAAGTTTGAAATGCACACAGCTGTAAAGGGGCTGCAAGATCTTTAGCCGACTTATTTAGCTGCCTCTGTGCCTGGGATTTGGCCAGAGCTCGAGGCAGTTCCATCCTCAGCAGTATCTCACCCATCTAAAACTCAAAAACTTTAACTGGCAGTTCAAGTTGCCATAGTAAATAATCTACTTCTTATGGAAAAACAATTACATCAGAAGTACTGGAACATATGGAAATGACCATAAATATTATACTCTCAGTTTAGGAATCCATGAATATGAAAGCTATTAATATTTTTGTATTGAAGTACCACATAAGAACCCCAGCCATGGACCAGGACCCCACTGTTAGGTGATGTACAAACACAGAACAGACAGGCAGTCCCTCCTCTGAAGAGCTTGCAATCTTTATCTATGTCATCCAGATGGATGACTTAGGTTTTATTAACTGGAACATTCTTGGGACGTATTATAATAACATTATTACAGGAGCACCTTTGAGTTCATAAAGACTTGCCTGAGTATAGAAATGGATAAGAAGCAAACATGTTAAGCAGTACCAGTGGTAGCAGTGTAACATTGCAGGAATGGATGCCTCCCCTGCAAGGGCAAATAACTTTGCTTTTCTCTAGAGTTTTTTTGTTTGTTTGTTTTGGAAGTTTCACAAACCCAGACATGATAGCTCTGAAATAGGGAAGACAAAGCAAACCGAAGTCAGATTTTATTTAACCTGACCATTTAAAATGACTGTTTTCTTCTGTGGCTCTGTTGATGGCTTTTTTTTTTCTTTTAGTTATTTATAGTTGAACAAAAACTTGTCTTAGGATCTAAAATGTTTAGGAGCCAGGAAAAGTTTCACCGTGATTACGTAAACTTCTTTTAGGTACAGCAGCCTAATAAGTCCATCTTTAAAGATGCAGTCCCCTTTGGTATAATCATTAGCAGCAATCAAACAGGTCCTTAAAGAGAGTGCTGCTTGGTATTTCACTAGTCTTTCACTGCAGGCAAAATGGAGGCACTAATTTGTAGGTTAATTATCTTTTGCTACTGCATTTCCTTGGGGTATACTATGTCATTGATAACACTGATACATAGGAGAGGCACTGGATGGTGGATGCCAACTAGGCAGTGCTGATATGTATTTAATTTCAGATCCATAAACCATAGGAATAAACTTTGCTTTGTTTCCTTCAACATATTCCTTTGAGTACCTACTGCTATAACCTGCAGGGCTGGAACCCAGGATCCTAGGGGTTGTGTGCCCCTGACACTGCTGCATGGCCACTGGATACTCAGGCAAGGCTCCCAGGGGAGGGTCCTGCAAGGCTGGGCTTGGTAGGATGTACCACTCAGCAAGAGCTGATTGGTGGCCTCTCACAGCCCACTGATTGGCTGTTACCAGTGTAACCCTTCTGCCTGTCAGAGTTGGCAGCAACAAGGGCTGGGTTCAGTATCTAGGGATTCCATTCCAATAACGCAAAACCGGCTCGAGCCCCCACCCAGTGACCTGGGACAAATATATACCACCCCCGCTGGCCGCCTCCAAGAGGCAGTACTTCCCCTCTCGCAAGCACAGAGTCTGAGTGTAGCAAAAGCCTTTTAATAACAGAGAGAAACAATGTGGCATTATGTTGGGGAAACACCACCAACAGGATTCATAACACAACCCATGAGCAAAAACCCACCCCAAGCAAATTGGGGCGTGTCCTTTCCCTTTGGTTCTTGAGTCCAGCAACCCAAAGTCACCCAAAGTCCAACAACCCAAAAGTCTCTGTCCCTGGTCAGTGCAGCACCGAAAGTTTATCTGCAGTTTTATCTCCCAACCTGGGTGAAGTAGCGGGGGGTTAAGGGGCACCTTACGTGGTTGAAAGCCGATTGCCCCACCTCTACATGGGTCTCCGCTCTGCTCCACCAGCTATCCCACGAATTGCTCCGCTCTGCCAGCCGCCCCCATGAGCCACTCCGGCCGCCCCCGCGAACTGCTCTGCTCCACCAGCCACTCTGCTCTGCCAGCCATCCCATGAGCCGCTCCAGCCGTCCCCGCAAACCGCTCCACAATATAGACCCCCCCCCACTACTTAACACAACACTCAGTGATTTCAGCTCTTAATAACTTTAGCTCTTTTATGATTTCAGCGTGTAGTAGGGGGAGCCTCAGTGCTGGTGCACCATTAGCCCAAAGTGAATTCAGCTCAACAGCCTATAACTAGACTCCTAATAGAATCAAAATTAGCTCTGATATTCCACGGGCGGGCGGGCGGGCGAGGGAGAAGGAAGTGCAATTAGCATATAGGACCCTCACCAGGGGGCCCATACCACCAGATATCACTATCTGTCCCCAGCCTCTCTCCATTCACTGGGTTTTGGAACCCATGTCCCTTGCCTAGCGAGTGCTACTTAGTTGATGGCGAGTCCCTCCATCATAACAAAAGGCCAAGTAAGGTTCCACTGTCCTTGATTCACATAATCAGGATAATAACAATTTATTCTTCCTGCCCCAATAACAGAGAAACTGGGGATCCCACAGCAGCCAAAGTGACCATTTGGGCAGCTATGGGCCCATGCTAGGCGGGGTGGGTGTGCCTATGCAAATGAGATCGGCCCCTGAAGTTCTTTTCCACAACTTGCCACAACTCACTCAAAGAGTGCCCCAGGATTCAGGTAGAGGGCAGTCAGGGTGGAGCTCATCCTGACTCTGCTTACACCAGGATACCAGTACTTAAACCAGAAAGAGATGCAGGGAAGCTGTCTGAGCAACAACACAGACTACCTGCCTGTCTTGCGCTAGACCCTGCGTGTGATAGCCACTAGAATCTGGCTTCCAACCCTGGTTTGTCCTCAACTTCACTATTGGATTGCTGCCTGTAATCTGGTGCCTGACCCCAATCTCCTGATAACTGACCCTGCCTACCTCCTGATGCCAGATTTTCTGTTTGCCCTCTGGCCTGTCTCAGACTCTGACTTCCCTGTGCCCGACTCCTGTTCTGACCATTAGGTATGACTGTCCTTGTCCCAGTCATAACACCTACTGTAGTTGGAAACAGTCATTTTTAGTTCTTTGAAAGGTGAATTTGCCAAAATTGGGAGATGTGATATTTTCACAATACCTACAGGAACACAGCACCGGTGAGAAGGAGAAAAGGAAACGTAAGTGAAACTAACAAAGACAAAGTTCATTTTATGCCTCCGCTCACATGCTAAATCTAGAAGGGATGCCTCCACCAAAGCACCACCCCGTCTGCCCTCTACCTGAATCCTGGGGCACTCTTTCCATTTAGACTTGTATCTGCAGTGTGGTAGGGGAGGAGAAATGGCACACCCCGTGGTGCAGTAGCCGTTAGTCTTCCACAGCCTGGAAGATGACATTGGAAGTAGGGATGGTCAGAGATAAAACTTCCCTCCCCCTCCCTCCACCCCAACACACACACAGATATTCAAATGCCTAATTATTTTGGCTAAACATCAAAATACTTCAATTTGGAAATGCTGCTATGGAGGCTCATAGGAGTTGTAGCTCAGTTGCCTCATGTTCCTATTCTCCTCTATGGGCTGGACTCCTGCATCAGATTACATAGAATCATAGAATATCAGGGTTGGAAGGGACCTCAGGGGTCATCTAGTCCAACCCCCTGCTCAAAGCAGGACCAATCCCCAATTTTTGTCCCAGATCCCTCAATGGCCCCCTCAAGGATTGAACTCACAACCCTGGGTTTAGCAGGCCAATACTCAAACCACTGAGCTCCCCCCAACTACATCTCCCATGATGATGCAACACAGTCTCCCGTCATGGGATTGCCTGGCCATGGGACATCATGGGAGATGTAGTTCAACCTGGAAACCTGGCCCATTGAAAATGGAGACATGATACAACTGAACCGCAACTCTGTGGCGTATTAAAAACTGTTAGAACAGTGGGCTGTCACTGTAATTTCTCAGGGGGTTTCTTGGTCCTGATTGCAGGGTAGGGGCTCTATAGGGAATCATGCAATTTGAGTCTGTCAGCATTGCAGTCAGTTTGCAAAATCCCAGTCTTGAGCAAGGTGGAGTGAACTGTGCCTCTTTGCCTTAGGGAGCAGCCTGCTTTGTCTCTCTGATTTTGGTTCTGGTGTGCTAAGATTCTGTATTTTAAGAAATAAAGTAATGTTAAATTGCAGTGTTCCAGAAAGATAAAAAATATAAAATATTCTTACTTCTGTTTATATGCCATGAACATAAAATTCCCACAAAGCACTGGGGCAGCATTTTCAAATTGAAATATTTCAGTTTTTCAACTAAAAACTGAAAATTTCCAGAGAAAGCATACGCTCCGAAAAAGTTTGTTTAACCGAAAACCCAATGTTCCCTCAAAAACAGCTTAGATTGAAAAAAGTCAACCAGCGCAACCTGGAAGCCTGACTTCAATGGAACTGCAAAGAGCCAAAGGTGGGTTCTATCTACCCAATCTTATAAAAAATCAATGATATTTTTGGGAAAAAAATATTTTTTATTATTAAAATTATATATTTTTTCTTTTTTTAAAAATAAACCTGTTTAAAATGAAATTTGAAATTTAACACAACATATGTTAAGGCCTAAATTTATTATAATCTCTTAAAATATTTAAATAAAAAATAAATATGCCAAATCCATGAGCCTTTATCAAACACTTTAGGTTAAAGACTGTTTTTTCTATATAAAGGAAGAATTAGGGGGGGAATATCTAACTTTTGAAGTCAAGCTTTATAAATATGTCACAAGAGATCACGTATTGTATTAAGGCCTTGACCCAGGGGGGACCCACTGTCTGTGCTACTAGGTGCAAGAGACTGGGAAAATCATCAGACCCAGCCTCTAACTCCAAGAGACACCATCATGCATCTCATCAGGATGATCCACTGATCCCATCTGCGTGGTATCTTCCTCTTATTTTATACTGTCTCCCTACCTGAGCTCAGTTCTCAAATAATAAATATTTATGACTCCACCCACCCTGGAAACTCTTTCCAGCTCATGGAAAAACACTGAGCTACCCAGTAACTACCAGCCCTTGCTTCTGGATGATTGTGGGCGCTTCAAGTAAATGACCTTGCTCCAGCGTCTTGCATGTGTACACAGAGAGACAAACAAACAGAAATCTATTGATTTGTCAGCTGCCTCCTTCTCTGTCCCTAAACAAATAAAATACTGATGTGCAAAAGACATATCCCCCAGTAACAGGGGAGATGCCTAACTGCTGAAGAAGATGCTGCCATGACATGGGCATCTAATAATCACCTGTCAGTCATGCCAACCATAATAAATTTCAGAGGTAGAGGTGACCCATTCAAGCAGCACAAGTTCGCTGATGATGATTTAAGTCACGTTACTGAATTGTTAGATAAGCACCTGGAACAAGAGTTTGATGAAGAGCTAAATCAGCTTTTGACAACAGTAGCTTCATTGGCAGGCACAGAAAGAATACTTTCTTCATTTGACTAATTAATTCAAAGTTAAGAAATCAATTGGGAGGTGAAAAAGCAGGAAGAATTGTCTTTCTCTGAAATAAATTAATAAAAATGAGAATGGAGAGGATGAGATCGACTAGTTTTAAATATTTGAAGGATAGTCTAAGTAACTTGGGCCAGTGTCTCATTTTCAACAGACTTAGGTGATTAGGAACTTAAGATCCCCTCACTTTCACTTGGGTGTATTTGATCATTTTCCCAGGTTGACCTGAAATAATCAATTTAATTCACTGATTAATCCTCTTTTTAATAAATCATGTAATTGTAAATGTGAAACATGTATTGATAAGTTTCAGAGTAACAGCCGTGTTAGTCTGTATTCGCAAAAAGAAAAGGAGTACTTGTGGCACCTTAGAGACTAACCAATTTATTTGAGCATAAGCTTTCGTGAGCTACAGCTCACTTCATCGGATGCATAAAGTGCACCGATGCATCCGATGAAGTGAGCTGTAGCTCACGAAAGCTTATGCTCAAATAAATCGGTTAGTCTCTAAGGTGCCACAAGTACTCCTTTTCGTATTGATAAGAGAAGTTTATGTATCCAAAACATTTAAGCGTGTTTTGTTTAACAAAAATAAATTGCATATGCTGTTTTGTGTGTTTAATTATATTTCAGTTACTATCCTAATCAGCTTGACACAAATTATGAGCAAAAAGTTTATCTAGTAAACAAACTATGTATCATTCACCATTTTCTAACATACTAAAAATGTACAATTAATAAGAATCTGAAAATATTAAGCTATATAATTACTTAAATAAATGTACATAGTGTACACTGCTAGGTAGCAAAAAGATATACCAAATCTACTGTAAAGGGTCTATTTAGTTGTAAAATCAACATGTTTTCATGATAGGCATATTCTGATTGGGTCACATTCTTAGAAAATAACTGAAGTTCAAATAGAAACATTTATTAAAATCAAATATTGAAATCGAGGCTTTCCACTTGGTGATTTAAATCACCTTGATTTAAATCAATCCACACACAAATCTGAAGAGAAGACATTTCCAAGTCTCTCCATGATAGGCCATGCAGTAGGCACTGACATCTGAATTGTTTGCTGTGGTGACATACATGTTGCACATACAGCAATTCTATCCATGGCATTTAGGTGTAAGAAAGCCTCTACTATAAGGAATTTCTGTAAAGGTATTTATACACCCATTGTGCAACATACTGATTCATGTGTATGTAATAGTGCTCTCTGCTGGATGGGGTTAGACCTGGTCCAATTTCTAGAGTCAGATTGCCCTCTAGTGGTGCCCCACAGAGAGGTTGTATTCTTTAATACTAGGGCCAGGTGGCCTCATTATTTTTTCACTGGCTTTACATCATTGATTCAAGTGGCATTATTCCTGCTTTTCAGAAAATTCAGGTTCACATACATTTAAATGTTTTGCAAAAGGAGTTTGTTTGCAATGAACTTTTTTAATTTTCAAAAGAAGAAAATGAACTGACATTGAAATTCTCATTTCTGAGAATTATGCTCAAATAAATTGGTTAGTCTCTAAGGTGCCACAAGTACTCCTTTTCTTTTTGCGAATACAGACTAACACGGCTGTTACTCTGAAACCTGTCATTTCTGATTGACACTTTCATTTTTTGAAACAGAATGAAATGAAAATGTCAGTTCAAAACAAAATGAGATTAAAATTGTTTCATTTTTTAAAAAGTACTGAAAATAATTGAAATATCTCACAGAAGTTGGGAAGGAATGATTTCACTGGAAATTTTTCATGGCAATAAAATTAGTTATTTTTTGATCAGCTCTAGTAGTCACTGACAGTCACCATGACAGCACAACAGCAAGCATCACTTATGGAGGAGTAGGGCCAGTGTTATTTTGTATGATCGCATTTCAAACTAATTAGACACTAATTTAGGTACTGGAATTTTTACTTGAAATTGAAATGAGTTATTACAGAGTTTCAACTCCAGCACACAGTCTCAGACTGCTAGTGGCAGTGGTATCTTCATTTATATTAAAGTGAGGATACAATTACACATAAGATCAAGTGACAGTCAGACCCAGAAAAAACAAAAGAATAAAAATGGGAAACCAAGCCCAATGATGCAGAGGAATGCCTTAAGGCGATCTTAGCAGCAACATGTTTTACTTTCATTTACTTGAGAGAATGAGTCCACAGCCTGAAAATTGGAACAACCAGGCTAGCCTGTTGGACAACCAGATTTGAAGTTTTAGCAGCCTGTGGGCAAATGATCAGAAAACCTTCCTCGCCCCCGCCCCCCAGCCTGGTGGCCATGCATATTTAAGCTTTATTATATCAGGAAACCAGCATACAAATCTCTCCATTTGAATGAGTGCAGATTGATTTCTAGCAACATCAGACAGCAGTTCAAGAATTCTTGATTTGACAAGTTGTAGGTCAAAGCACATCAAAGACAGGATTTGCTTTCTCATGTGCTTTCCCTGGTGGGAAGCATAATTCAGTAACCTCTATGTAGCACATGAAGTTACTGCACAATTTCTTTTAGAAGAAGACAACATTACTGTGGCTAATGTGGCCAGCTATCAGTCTGGGCTGTAAATATACTCAAATTGCTAAATATATTTATAATGAAAATGGAGCTAGAAATACACATTCAGTTATTTTAAGCATATTTATTTTATCTATTTTCAAAAGGATTTTTTTTTATTATTATTATTATCAAGCTGTCTTTTGTAAACTTTGGCAACTTGTAATTTTATATTCTTGTCCAGCATGTTTGAGTCATTCTGCATCTGGGTAGCTTGACCTTGTGTTTTCACGTCACTGGCAGCCAAGCTGTGGCGGAGGTGCCAAATGCCTCATGGATTTCTAAATTGCAGCCCTCTGCCACTCATTTTCCATACAATACATGGCCCATAAAGATCAAACCATTCTGTACTCTGATATGGTCAGTGTGGCCTGGCTCCACTGCATGCTGGGACATATGGTCTCTATAGTCTGCCCCTCTGTATAAAGATGGCTGTAATATACTACAGTTTGTCTAAATTAGGTGTCAAGGAGGGTGTGGTAAATATCTTTTTTTATTGGACCAACTACTGTAGGTAAAAGAGACAAGCTTTTCTTCAGGTCTGGGAAAGGGAGGCAGAGTGTCATAGCTAAATACAAGGTGGAACAGATCATTTCACATAGGAAGTTAACAAGTTGTAAGAGACCATTCAAGCTGAAGCAGGCAGTTAACACTTCCATAGCTGCAGGATAAAGGATGGTTAGTGGGTTCCAGATTATTATAATGAGCCATAAATCCACTGTCTTTACTGCGGCCTTGGCTACACTTGCAAGTTAGAGCACATTAAATCAGCCCCAGGCGCCCTAACTCCTGAGGTGTCCACACTGGCAAGGGACATAGAGCACCTGGACTCTGCAGCTGGAGCGCTCCTGGTAATCTACCTCCACGAGAAGCATAGAGCTTGCTGCGCCCTGGCTGAAAAGCCCTGGTGTCAGTGTGGATAACGTGTTTCATTACTGCGCTGTAATTGGCCTCCAGAAAGTCCCATAATCCCTTGAAGTCAAGTGGCCACTCTTGTCATTGTTTTGTACTCGGCAGCAGGCATGCAGATATCCCCTTTCACAGCTCCATTTCTGACAGCCGGCATACTTATCTGCTCCGGGGTAAAGCAACCATTACTGTGGAATGCTCCTGCTGCAGAGGCAGGCATTTGTGTGTGTGTGTGAGTGAGAGAGAGGGGAGGTTGGGGGCTGATGTCAGGGTTTCCCCCTTCCCTCTGCCGCTGTCTGAACTTACAAGGCAGCATGCTGACACACTCTCTGCCCCCCAAAACACAGTCTCTCCCCCCACATACACACAACACACTGCCTGTCACACTCCACCCCCAACCCCATTTGAAAAGTAGGCTGTAGCCACTTGCACACTGGGATAGCTACCACAATGCACTGCTCTCTGTGGCGTTGCAAGAGCTCCTAATGTGGCCACACCGCTGCGCTTGTAGCTGACAGTGTGAACACACTGCAGCGTTTTCCCTGCTGTGGTCTCTGAGGGCTGGTTTAACCCCCAGCGCTCTACATCTGCAAGCGTAGCCATGCCCTCAGTCTCTGATTTTTAGTGTCTAACATAGTTATGAATTTAAGACCCCAGGCTTATTTTTATGACCAACATGGTTACAAACAGACTGCAAACAAATTAGGTGTGACATTGGTCAGTTCCAGTGCAGGCCTTGCTTAGGAAAGGTTTGGGTGCTCCTGTATTTTCCGTAGGCTTCTTGCATTGTCAGATGTGACCTGACCATTGAGTGTAGTTTGTTGCTAGCACAAAGAATAACCTTGTTTAATGGAATCTCCAATGCATTAAAGAAGGCGAAGGATATTGATGAAGCAATAAGGCTGTTTTCCTTTTCACAAAATGCATTTATGCATTACTTCACTGCTCACCTGCAGTTCCAAGAAGTGTGCAGTTTAAAACATTGCAAAAGTTTCAGTCATAGGTTTTATGATTATCAAATCAAGATTTTGTCACTTTCTGGATGTTTCTGTCACAAATCCTGTATATTTTTATTGTCAACATTCAGTCTTTCAGAAAAATTAGCCACCTAAAAAAGTAGTCATAAAACAACTGTGAAAGGGATTTGTCTTTACATTGAGTATATTTCTGGAAACAAATAGTTTTAAACAAGGGAGAGGAGATTTACAAGAGGATTGATTCATCCACTGGAGAGTTATTTCTTTTTAGTTGTGTCTGTGAGACAGCCTAGGAATGTGAATGTTCAGTTACTACCTGTGAATTTTGCAAGTATTAAAATGGACTGGAAAATGTAAAGTGAAGGGGTTGTATCCTGTCTGAAATGAGATTATGTTTTTGTTTAATCTGTAATCTTAGTGACTAATGAATGGCACCCATACATTTTCATGCCTTATTTTTCTACATACCAACAACGGCTTATTGTCTTTTTGAGCCAGTGCAAAGTTACATATAGCAACTTTTCATTTCAGATGCTGATTGGTGCCAAAAGCAATTAGCAAAGCATTTGTCAAAAAAGGTATCTCAATTCAAGGGGCGAGCATAGTTACTGTGATGCTGAGCCGCCCAATAAAAGTCAGTTACAGTACAGAGAAGCCGTTCACTTATTAGAAATGTGCAGGTGACATGGCAAAATAGGATGCTGGCAGGTACCAAAAAAAAGAAAAAAAAATGAAACCCTCAGTGGTTTTCCAGGTAACACATGCCTGAAATAAAAAAAAATTGAAATGTCTTGTTTTTTGCAGAACAAATGTAAGATATGCACAGTGAAACTTCCATGAGATGAGCTTAGCAAAACTCCTAATTGAGTTGGTGGGAGGTTTCATTTAGAGCAAGAGCCTCTTTGTTCAAGCCTCAGTGGAAGTGAGTAGCACAGAAGGTACTCAGCTATTCCGGGCACCAGATGGGGAACACTGATATCTGATTAAATCTGCTGTAGTGTCTGGCCACTAGCTGGCAGACAACAGAAATGATGAGTTAACCTGCAAAAATTTTACTACCTCTGAATAATGAAAGTCATACCTGTGCAGAGGGCTTCTGTGCTACTTAAGTCACTATTAAACCCTCAACACAAGGGTTAATCTAAGAAAGAATCTAAGTATTCATAAAGCACCCATTCACGGTGGCACCTGGGCAGGATATTCATTCATCGATAGAGCAAGGGCTCATCGTTTTCTCATACAAGTGCCAGGGAACCTCACTTACTGAGCAAAGAATTTTATGCGTTCATAACATTCTGGGTTTGGACAGCTGGCTCAAATACCAGTGCTAGCCAAAAATTTTCAACACAAATTTTTGTTGAAAAGATGCAGAGGAGAACCAGAAACATTTTGAAGAAAAATGTTGTACTGTTCTCTTAACTATCTCGATGAAATACAAAGGCAGCTCTCTCCCTTTACACCTGCTGGATTCTGGGGCATGCTGGATGAAAAATATAGAGACATGTTTCACAAAAAAAATCACAAACACACACATACAAACACACCTAACTCACAACAGAATCTTTCAACATTTTGCAGAAAATTTCTTTTTCTTTTTTCTTCTTCATTTTTTGAGTTTTTGTTCCTCCCTCCATTTCCCAGCCCCCATTTTGCTACTGAAAATGGTGGAAGGGCAGGGGAGAGAGAGGGAAAAAAACAGAAAATCTAAAAACCAATTATATATATATTTCATTTTTTCCAGTATAAGATTGTTCCCTACAGTGTTTTGCTTAATGTTTTACCTAGATCTAAAAGTCCCAAGACATGGGATTTCCACCATTTTCCTTGGAAGCTATTCAGCAATTACAAACTCACTTCAAATTAATAATAGAGGTTTTTAAATAGGTCAACTAAGTTAATTTTTAATGCATTATCCATCCTTATTTTTTAAAAGGCAGAAATAGAATTTGAAGCCTGACAGTATATTGAAAGCCAATATCAAATTAAGCCTCTGGAGCCTACAAACATTAGGGCGATTCATGGGAGTACATTTAAGCCTGTGATAAGTGTTTGCAGAATTGGGGCCTAGTTCTGATATTGCTAGACGTTCTGACTTACAATGAAGTTAAAAAAAATCTGCAAAAATCAAAGCTAGAAATAAAAACCTCTGTTAGAAATGGGTAAGTATTACATGAGTGCAGAAAAACCGCTTTATGGTTCCTGTTGCTCAGTTAGCCACTTGTTCAATAATAAGAGCTAGCCCTCCAGTGATGGTATCAAAACCTGAAATTTCTGTGTTGAGGTCATAGCTCTGCTGGAGTAAGAACAGGCAATAATGGAAAAAGTCAGTTGCAATCTTAGGTCTCTTTAAAATATTGACAATTTGATGGGAAATCTTGCCAGGCTCTTGTGAAACAGAAGTCTTTCTGGGCTCCCTGATCTATTTTGCCTCCTTCCTCTTACCTTTATTGTCACCATCCACTTACAAAAGCAAACTGTCGACTTAATGGATTGAAGTAATTCCTGGAGGTGCCTATCCCATTCATGATACAAGCCCCATGGCCTCTGACAGCTAACCAGAGAAGCACACCAGGAACCACTGGTGCACTCCATTAGACTGGAGTGGATAAGGTGAACCCTGTACCTCTTCTCCTTATGGATCTGGCAGGAAATCTATCAAAGAACTGCATTTATATTATTGCAGTCTTCAAAAGTCTGCCTTCTTAAATCCAAATGGAGTGGTGATTGCAAACAAAAAAACCTGAATTAACAGGAGGCACCATAGCATACTAATGCAGCTGTGCTTAAGATGTCTTTAGCCTGCAAAGGGGGAAGTTTCCAATTCCACATGGTTTCTCCTAGGGATATTCTGGATTAATTCACTAGTATTACTCTCCTGGTGTAACTCAGTGACTTTAGTGGTATTCCATCAGGGCGCAATTTGTTCCATTTCCCCTTTATGATAAATGAAGAAAAATAAATTCTTCTTCATCTATTTGTCTTAAAGAAACTCAAATATTTCCAATACCCTCAACAAGAGCAGAGGAATGCTCTATTATTTAGATCAATAGTTCAGGACTGGGGAGACTTGGGTTCAAATCTCTGTTCTACCACAGACTTCTTATATGACCCTGGACAAGTCACTTAAGGCAGTGTTTTTAGGTGCAAAGGAGCACCACATTGGAATTTTCAAAAGCACCCAAGTCCAGATCCTCCAAGATATTTAGGCTCGAGGTCTGCTCGGGCCTAGTTTTTAGGCCCAACCTGGACTCAAGCCTGCCTGACTCAATCTGAGTCAGAGAGGGTCTAGTTATGTTCTGATCTGATTGTGACTTTTCCCCTCAGAGTTGAGTAAGTGCCACTGTCGCTGCCTCCTTCCTGTAGGGCTGGCTCTTCTACTCCTGCCTGTGGGGTCAGCATAGTAGTGGCTGTGTGCCCTGCTCCTGTCAGCTGCCACTGCACCAACCCCATGGGCAGGTGGAGAAGAGGTGACCTGACCTGAACCTGAGAAGGTCCGGTTGTTTTTCCACCTGACCTGACACTTGTAGTTGGATCCCATTGGGTTTGGGTCGGGTTGCAGGGCTCCAACTTCGGTGCCTAATTTTCGGTGCCTAATTGTTTTCAATAAGGTACAAACAAAGGTACAAGGTAGGCACTGAATTCCCACTGATTTCAATGGAAGTTTAGGCAACTAAATACTTTTGAAGATCTAGTCTTGAACTCCCATTGACTTCAGTACCTAAGTACCTTTAAAAATCTATCCCTTAGACTTTCTGTGCCTCAGTTCCTCATCTGCAAAATGGGAATAATTGCACTTCCCTACCTCGCTGTTATAAAAATAAATACATTAAAGAATGTGAGGCATTCAAATACTACGGTAATGGGGGCCCTATAAGTAATTTAGATAGAATAAGTCATACCTAGTGCAAAAGAAATAATTCTCTTTGCTCTATATATGTCTCTGAGAAGAGGATCTCTGCTATTCTGTCCTCCTTTTACAACATCTCAGTTTATTAGAAGGTATTTGGAAGTACAATAGTAAGGTTAAACACACTTCAAAAGCCGTCATCCTGATAAACGAATTTAAAGTTTATATTTTATTCCTATTTTGTTAGCATGTTGACATTAATAAAGTAACTTCTGTTATATCCTCACCAATTAATTGTGGTAATCACCAGCAGTCAATTAACTGGTGTACTTTACAAAGCACATTTACAGACATTTTGTGTTAGTAACTTACTTTTCATTAAATCAACATGGTAAAGCAGCTCTTCCTTTCAACCCTGACACATACTAGCAACTTGCCAAGTTTTTTAACAATCAAAGAGTAGATTAGATAGGACCCCTGTGCTGATGATAAAACATTCTCCGCTATGTGCTGGTTGGTAATAAATGAGAAAGGAGGATAAGCTGCAATATAGTCCTCACAATACCATTTATGCATACCAATATAAATAGCAGACCTGAAATTCTTCCCCCCTCCCCGCCACAATTCGAAGTGCTAATAATAAACATGAAATTCTAGTGCAAGGTACAAGGGCCTGAGCCGATACCCAGCTGTGCATGTGAGTATTTTCTCATATGAGTAAGTTACTTATGTGCACAGGTGTTTGCAGGCTCAGGTGCTAAGTACGCCTTATCAGGCCCTAACCCTACAACGGAGTCAGAGCTGGACAACTCACGGTAAAGTCAATGGGGTTTCGTACAGACCTGTTCAGGTGCGATAGTAGCATTGTTCCATATGGAATAAACAAACTACAGTTAAGCCAAACAACTAAAAGGTAAGTCATGACAGTATTAATCTGGAATTATTATTTTTGCTTTAAGGACTAGCTCCTCATCTGGTGTAAACTGAGGTATCTCCATTAACATGAAAGGAGCTACACTAATTTATACAAGCTGAGGATCTAGTCCTACTTTTGAAGTTGGAAATAAAGTTTTCAGGTGTGTCTTTAAAAATAATAAAATATATGATTTCAGTGTAAAGAATACAGTTATAATTCAGAATTTTTCCTATTTTAAGACATTAAAAATAACATGGGAAAGAATTCCTAAGATATATTATACAGCATCAATCAATAGTCTTTACTTTAAAAAGGGCGCATTTCAGACTAAACATATTAGGTACAAAGAAAAGCTCACCGTATGTATTTTTTCTCCACAGCCAATGTTCCTGGTGAAAGTTTGAAGACTTCCTGTAGTGTTGGCTATATACCCTTTAATACAGTGAACAAAAATATGCACTTATGCTTTGAATGTGATCTGCCCGATCACACAGAACGTACTGTAGCAGCTTCCATACAAAGAAGCTATTGTAAACTAAGGTAAATATGTAAAATGAATACCTACATCCTTTTCATTTAAAATATATTTAAATGAGTTCTAAATCCACTATATATATATATATATATATATATATATAGGGATGATTATTTGAAGTATCAAACAAACTTTTGTTGTTGTTTTTTTAGATAGCTTCACAAATAAAAGGAAACTTTTCTAAAAAAGCCATAATGTTACCCTATCCTTGTTTCAATCATATAAATGTTATTTCCAATATGGTGTCAGATATTGACCATCCGAAACTTGATAAATCAGAAGACAGATTGCAGGAGAGCTCTATGTGTTTAAGTATCAAGCTGATCTATAACTTTCACACCAACCAGAAACCATTTATTGTCAGTGCTGTCCAGAATATATCCTGACAGTTCAGTGGGAGTTTCAGTGCCATTTATTTTCAAATCAATACTCAATTACTAAGAGGAAGATTCACTCCCTTACCCATTTTCAAAATGAAATTATGGACTTGAGCAATAACACTTAGTCAAGGCAAGCCACTGTCCATTAACTCATGATGCTACCAAAAAACCATCGAGATACTTTATTAAAGCTCAGACTTTTTTCTGCTTTTAATTAATCATTGTGAAAAAGGCCTTTCACATTGTGACTGATGACCAGGGAAACAATTTTCTCCTAACTGCCTTTTAATTTTAACTCTGGGAGTGCTCATTGACTGAATCTCAAAACAACCCGTCAATGCTAGTTTTTAATGTGTTTTCTCCTTTGTTATTGAGAAGAATGGAGTGGCAACGAGGCTTTGTGCTCCTCTTCATAACTCAAGTAATTGATTCAGTAAATGCTTCACATTTGCTAGTGGATAAAAAGTGCTGTCAATGTAGATAGTAGGTCCTATATAAATTACTCCATTAACAGGAAATAAAGCTATTTACAGTTTTAAAGTGTCAGCTGCTTTAAAAGAAAAAAAAGGAATCCTGCTTCTTACACATCTGTGCGGATTTCTTGCTGTAAGTGCTAGTAAAATGATTAAAAGAATCAGAAAAAGATTAGTAAACCAAGACTCAGGACACTCAGGAATATTAATCTGAATTAAGTAAAGGTGTGAATTTAAAATGGATTCGTTAAACTGCATTAAATCCCTGTGTGGATCCCTCATTCAGAATGAAAGTGGCCTTATTTGGTTTATCTTAGTTCACTTTCAGGCCACTTTCATTCTGAATGAGAGTATCCACAAAGGGGTTTAATACAATTTAACCAATGCACTTTAAATTCACACCTTTAGTTAATTCAGATGAATTTTCCTGAGTATCCTCATGTAGACAAGCCGTAGAGTGCCAGTCCTGAAAAGATTTATGCACATGAGCAGTACTGCAGACTACTCACATTGGTAAAGTAACTCCTGTGCAAAAATATTTCTACAATCAGGGACTAAATAGTAATAATCTTACCATTAATACAGTTTAAATCTTATATATCAATATTTTATTCTTGTCTTCTTTTCTCATCCGTGGGATGTCGAGTTGGAAAGATACTGTCTGTCTAGTCAATGATATAAGGAACAGTTTGCTTTTCTATGAAAAAATTAATTTTCATCTATTGAGGAAACTTAAAGAGCATTGGAAGATATTAAGGAAAAAAGAGATGCATTTTATATATTTCCAACAGATATGCATTATCCGCTACTTTGTAGCATCTTGCAAAAGATAGTCACTTACTGTCAATGCTTGACAGTGAAATCCAGGAAGTGCACACCTGCTAAAAGCAATGCTATCACTAAAGTTTGAGACATAGTGGTAGTACAATGCTACATGCAAACATAGAAATCTTGTTATATGTAGAAACACTGAAATAAAAAAAAATAGATGATGTATTTGGTATTGTTTTATTTTTGGAACCCGCAGAGAAGACAGCTGCAGAGGGAGCTGATGGACAGACAGCTGTCTTTTTTGGTGGCTTTATTGTTCTGGCTGAAAATCTGAAACTAATACAAAAGTGAGGTTTTGCACTGTGGAGTGGGGATAGTACAGAGCCCCCTGAACATTTAAAGGGACAGGACATCACATTCCTCCACCCTACTTTAAAAAAACTTTCCAAACACATATACATTATCGTTTACATGGCTAACATGAAACACTATATAGACTAACTAAAATGTGTGGGTGGATTAACACAGACTCTTAAATTGCAAGGGATTATTCTGCCCTGGAATAGCAACTCATTAACTAAACAACTTATAAATGCAGGCTCGCAACTGTTTTTCAGGTTTCAGAGTAACAGCCGTGTTAGTCTGTATTCGCAAAAAGAAAAGGAGTACTTGTGGCACCTTAGAGACTAACCAATTTATTTGAGCATGAGCTTTCGTGAGCTACAGCTCACTTCATCGGATGCATACTGTGGAAACTGCAGAAGACATTATATACACACAGAGACCATGAAACAATACTTCCTCCCACCCCACTCTCCTGCTGGTAATAGCTTATCTAAAGTGATCATCAAGTTGGGCCATTTCCAGCACAAATCCAGGTTTTCTCACCCTCCGCCCCCCCCCCCCCACACACAAACTCACTCTCTTGCTGGTTTTTCACACTCTTTTGGGATAATGTGGTGATGGTGGTGCAGCAGTGTGACAGGATGTACCAGGCCCTTTGAGGCCCCCTGCTGGAGGTCTCACACTCCTACCACACCCCACCCCAGAAAAGGAGCAGTGAAGGTGGGTCCTCCAGATCTGCCTAGAAAGGCTGCAGGGAAGCAGCCAAGCAGAGCACAGCAGTCTCAGAAAAAAGGAGCTGCAGGGGCTGAGCAAGTCAGTTCCTGGCTGGGACCAGAACAGTAAGGAAGGGTGCTCCTTGCTGGAGCTCAGGGAGAATCAGAAGATGGGTTCTGGTGGCACTGGCATTTGGTAAGGGAGAAGAGGAGTGGAGACATTCAGCCATGAGGTAAGGGTGAAGAGGAAGGGGCTAGATGAGAAGCAGCCCAGAGAATAACAGTAGCATCTATTACAGAAAGCAGCCCATAGTTGCTATTTGTAGGGTCACTGGGTTGGGACAAGCACAGTAGTGGGCTGGCCCCATTCACTCCAGTGGTGAAGTGGCCAAAGCCCCAAGAAAGGGACATGTTTAGTTTTGAAGCCCAAGCACAGTGCAGAAATTTCAAGTGCTCAAGGACGGGGCAGAAGACTGCAGTGGGCCAACTATTTGTTGAACTCTGTTACTCCCCTGGAAGGGGACTAAAATGAAGGAACAGCCTGGCTGGAGAGCTGGGGCAATAAGAACTGATAAGACAAAGAGTCTCCATAGAGAAAGTCTTGGGGGCACTGCTCTATACTGGGGCAGGCATGGACTTAAAGCTAGCCCAGAAGGGGCTGTGGACTGAGCCCCGAGATGGGGCTAAAGACTTTAACAAGGGCACAGGGACAGGCCCTGTTGGACTTTCTACTAGGAAGGCATTTGTTCATGTCTGTTGACTGTGTGTGACTTGACCAGAGGGCTGGGCCACTGAAAACCCATGCTGTTAACAGTTGATAGGGGCACTGGGAGCAGAGAGAGAAAGTGCAGGTTTACACGCAACTGACAGGAGGTGCTCATGAGAGGTGAGTGTCCCCCCTCATAAGAAGTGTCCTTAACACCAGGAATAGTCAGTGGTAAGGAATCAGCTGGATCTGATACCAAAAGTTTCTTCCATCAAGTTGTCAAAATTAGGAGTGGTAACGGAAGGAGGTTCTACTGGAGGAACAGAAAATCCTACTGGGACATCCTCAAACTTAAGTACTAGTCAAGGCTGCAACTGCTCCATTTGTCATCCTGTTAAAACATCATCAGATAGTTTTACAGCAAACAAAACAGGTCCCATGCATTTTTAGAAGTAATCCATCAGCAAGGTAAAATATCTACCATACATTAGATATGAAATTTCCAAATTCCAAAGATAATGCCAAGGACTTCTCAATCTGCTTGTGTGTAGTTATTAGGAGTGGTGAGTGATCAAGATGCAAAGGAATTGGTTTCTCCATGCCATTATGAAAAACGTGGGAAAGAACTGCACACACTCAGTATGGTGAAGCCTCACAAACCAATTGCAATGGTAGCAAAGCATCAAAATGTGTAACAACTTTGGCCGATGTCAACAGTTTCTTTGTTTCCCTAAATGCACATTCATGCTCTCTAGTCCATTTCCATATTTGTCTTGGAACAGTTCATGTAAAGGTGCCAATAATGTCATCAGATTAGGCAGAAATTTACCATAGTAGGTAAGCTGTCCTAAGAATGAACATAACTGTGAGATGTTCTCTGTCAATGCCATTTGAAGAACTACCTTCTCTTTCTCTAGTGATTTCCTTAAGCCCATGGCATCAAATATATGTCCAAGGTATTGAACTGAAGGTTTGAAAAACTCTCATTTGTCTTGACTTACTCCCTATCCACTGTCTTCCAAACATTGCAAGAAAGAGTCCAAATGTCAAAGATGATCCTCTTGATCCTTTCCTGTAACTAGGATGTCATCCAAAGAGCACTGAATTCTATTCAGTCCCTTCAGAAGCTCATCCGTGGCTTTCTGGAACAAAGCACTTGTGGATGTGATACTGAAAGGAGCCTATTGTAACCATCTTTTTGTGTGTTGATTGTGAGATATTTGCAAGATGCTGGATCAATCTCCATCTGTAGGTATGCACTGAGCAAAACCAATTTACTGAAACACTGTCAGCCACTAAGAGTAGCAAACAAATCTTCAATATGAGGTAGGGGATACTGATCTCCACCTAAAACAGGATTCAGTGTCACTTTGAAATCTCCACAAATTGAGACTGAGCCATCCTTCTGAATCACTGGTATGATAGGCGTAGCCCAGTCATCGTGTGAAACTGGTGACAAGACTCCAATGTTCACTAAACGGTCCAAATCCGCTTTCACCAGGGTCTTCAGAGAATAAGGCACAATTTTGTGCTTGCAATATTTTGGCTGATAGTCAGACTTAACAGTGAGCTTCACTGGTACATTGCTCATCCATCTAAGCTCTTTTTCAGTATTTATTGAAGATTTCCAGATGCTTTAGCATTGCCTTGACCTTGGTACAATTCACCTTCAGCTTCTCAAACCAAGATCTGACAAATAATGGTAGATACTTTTCTTCAGTCACATACAAGGGCAAAATGAGTGTCCCTCTGTATCTAAACGTCTACCCACATTCTGATCTGAGCACCTAATTTAGGTGCCCCGGTTTGAAAATTGGAGGTTCTTAACTTAATAAATCTATATTTATAAGAAAGAAGACTTATAAGAGTCTGCTGTACACAGGTATGATTATTTTGTGAAATAAAATGAACAAAATGCTATTGTTTGGGCTCACATGCTCCCAGACAGGAGTCCCGTCCATGTAGTGGTCTGCGTCTCCTGTCCGGGAGAGTGCAAGCCGCTTGCCCGCACTAGCGTGACCAGGGACTGATGCATGTGAGCCTGGTGCCCACCCAAGTGGGCAGGACTGGGGGCGGTACAGCCATGCCGCAGGAGCTGCCCATGCAGGGTGCTGGCTCCTGCATGCGGCGGCCTGACATGCTGCTGCTTTCACCACTGTGGTTCCTAGTAGAGCCCTGCAGCTCCACAGATACCCCATTTCTATCCACAGATATCCGCATCTGTGGATCTATATTTTGTATCTGCACAGGGCTCTACAGTTTTGACTCAAAAGCATCATAACGTGAAGTATCCACCACATCCCTTGATAGCTTGTTTCAATGGTTAATCACCTTCACTGTTAAAAATCTGTGCTTTATTTACAATTTGAATTTGTCTGGCTTCACCTTCTAATCATTGGTTCTTGTTATGCCTTTCTCCACTAGACTAAAGATCCCCTTTAATACCCAGTTTTTCCACCCGGTGAAGATACTTGTACATTGTAATCATCTCAAGCTTCTTTTTGATAAATTAAACAGATCAAGCTCTTTAAATCTCTCACTGTAAGGCATTTTCTCCGGTTCTTGAATTGCTTTTACGACTCTTGAATGCACCCTTTCCCATTTTTCTTTTTTTTTTAATGTGGACACCTGAACTAGCCCAGTATCAGGGTCACCAGCGATTGTATACAGAGGCAAAATCACCTCCCTACTCCTAATCAGTAGTTCTCTGTTAATACATCCAAGGATTTCATTAGCCCTGTTTGACGCAGTATCACACTGGGAGTTCACGTTGAATTCCTTATCCACACTGACCACTGCATCCTTCCCAGCGTCACAGCTTTTCAGGAGATAGTCACCCATTCTGGAGGTATGATCTACATTCCTTGTTCCTAGACATATAATTTTGCATTTGACTATGTTAAAATGAATTTTGTTTGAATGGGCTCAGCTCATCAGATCGTTCTGTCTGACTGCCCTGTCCTCATTGTTATTTACCAGTCTGTGTGTCAAGAGTGATGTGATATTTATTTCCAGATCCTTGACAAAAATGTTGAATGGTATCAGGTGTTCTGCATGGGGAAATCTTGGTGGATCAGTAAACTGCCTGGACCACTACCGGTAGCTGGACTATCGATTATCATACTTACTGCCAGAAACAGCCAAGTCAGCAGGCCTTTAGCCAGCCCATGCAGCAACCTTAGCATAACTAAGCCAGGAAGGGAGTGGGTTTGAGCAATCACAAGAAGGGAGCTGTCATAAACATAAAGGGAAGGGTAAACACCTTTAAAATCCCTCCTGACCAGAGGAAAAACCCTTTCACCTGTAAAGGGTTAAGAAGCTAGGATAACCTCGCAGGCACCTGACCAAAATGACCAATGAGGAGACAAGATATTTTCAAAGCTGGAGGGGGGAGAAACAAAGGCTCTCTCTGGCTGTGTGATGCTTTTGCCGGGAACAGAAAAGGAAGGGAGTCTTAGAACTTAGTAAGTAATTTAGCTAGATATGCGTTAGATTTTGTTTTGTTTAAGTGGCTGATAAAATAGCTGTGCTGAATGGAATGTATATTCCTGTTTTTGTGTTTTTTTGTAACTTAAGGTTTTGCCTAGAGGGATTCTCTATGTTTTGAATCTGATTACCCTGTAAGGTATTTACCATCCTGATTTTACAGAGGTGATTCTTTTACTTTTTTTCTTCAATTAAAATTCTTCTTTTAAAAACCTGATTGCTTTTTCATTGTTCTTAAGATCCAAGGGTTTAGGTCTGTGTTCCCCTATGCAAATTGGTGAGGATTTTTATCAAGCCTTCCCCAGGAAAGGGGGTGTAGGGTTTGGGGAGGATTTTGGGGGGAAAGACGTTTCCAAGCGGGCTCTTTCCCGGTTACATATCTGTTAGACGCTTGGTGGTGGCAGCAATAAAGTCCAAGGGCAAAAGGTAAAATAGTTTGTACCTTGGTGAAGTTTTAACCTAAGCTGGTAAAAATAAGCTTAGGGGGTTTTCATGCAGGTCCTCACATCTGTACCCTAGAATTCAGAGTGGGGAAGGAAACTTGACAGGAGCCTTTCCTGTATCCTTCCTAAGAAGATCTCGATTGAAATGGCTGAGAGATGTGTTTTTTTAGAATTGTCCTCTGAGATGTGTTTCTCAGGACCCTCAAGCATGAGGACTTTGTAAAAATACATCTGTCTAACAGTCTGAGGAAACCTCTTGCTTAATCTTTGAAATTGCTTGCTTAACAAGTGTGGGTTTTTTGTTTTATTTTGTTTTTTGTTTGACATGTTGTTGTCCATACTAATGATATATAAAGAGGGAGAAGTTTGGGTTAGTTGGATCACTTAATGGACACAGCTGAGGGTTCCCAATGACAAATGGAAGATGGGCCATTGGATGTCTGTCACTGTACCACTCAAAAACCGCTCCAGACTTCGGTAATTATTTGAGGGTGGGGGTGTTTTACTAACCTGTTGCAGACCATTATAAATGCTTGAGACTAAATAAAGTGTAGCTCTAAGTGAGAGCACTCTTGTATTGTACTATTTGTTGCAATCATCTATCTATAGGACAGCTGTGTCCCCATTTATTTAATTCTTGGCACCCCCTCTCCAAGGGTAAAAGTTACCAAGAGTTTTGGGTTCAGAGAACCCTGGGTAACACTATTATTGATCCCTGCAGCACCCATTAGAAGCACTCCCATTTGATGTTTACTGAAGGACATAAATTTACACTATGTAGAGGTCAAGCACAGGAGTTTATTACATACAGCGCTAACGGAGTGTCATCTTGCTTATTAGGCTCAGAGACACTGTTAATTAATTGATTACAATGGAATATATGGATTTTCCATGGGCGGAGGAAAGTGATGGGGTACGCAGTTCCACTTCCACGGATAGGTCTAGCAGCAAGACATGATAGCACAGTAGCCAATGGTCACAGATTACATAATGTCTCCGCCCATGGTCTTAAATTGACAAATTAACATTTAACATTTAATTAGTACTTTCATGTATTAGTATAAAATATATTTGTTGAATTCTGATTTGGGGTCTATAGGAATGAAGTAAAGCTTCTTTGATTGTCCAACAGATGCATATCTAGAAGTAAAAGCAAAGAAACAGTGAAAGTATATGGCAACAAAGATTGTCTTTCAAGTTGCTTTATTTGTGTTTTCAGGCAGGCTTTGGTCCCTAGGAAAGGGAGGTGGGAGGAGGCCATATCTTATACTGACATGCTTGAACCTTTCCTAACTCAAGGTTGGATGTGTGGGAAGAACATCTCCCTACAGAAGAAACGATCACAAAAGAAACAGGGCTTCTTTGTTCTATTTGCAACTTTGAATAAGACACAAGTATTGCCCCAAACATCTGGCATTTTACTGACCAGGCATATCTTAGCAAAAGCAAGATTATTTTTGGTTATTTTGCTTTTTCTTAGCTATTGCTAGGCCTCTGACTTCTTGACCAAACGCTGGACTTTGGGCCTCTACACAAATCCATATATCAGGTTATTACATCAGCAATGGATTTTAACCCTTCAGTCCCTCCTCTTGACCCTAGGGTTCCCTAACCCACCAGGTCAAATATACCAGTTTGAATGTACCCAGTCTATTTCGGAGTCACTGGTAAAGCACCAGTACCATTAGGAATGTCAGGATAGACACTCCCCACATAACTTGACAAAATCGCACCCAGATCCATCCCCAGGGGACCTCTACTGCCTGGTTCCGTGCCTTCGAGTACTTCACATCAGCCTGGTCCACGGTTTCCCCTATCAGGATGTACCTCAGACAGCCTTCCCTAATATACCTCTGGGCCTCGGCCACCAACTCCCCGATCTTCGCCTGCAGGACCTGTAGACCCTCCTCTAGGTACTTACTGCCATAGTGCCATTCCGGATCCTATGTAAGGTTACCCATCATTGGCGGAGTACAGTGGAGCCGCGTCCCGTCAACAGTCAGGGTTGCCCTTCGGGGAACCCTCATGCACAGGGATGGATGCCTCGAGGGGCAGGGCTTTCTGTTTAGCTGAATGGAGTGGTTTGGGGCAGTCACACACTAGTAGGTACCATTTATCTGAACCAGCTCCGTGTGCGCCAGTTTCTCAGTAATAGCCACTTTGAACCTAGACAAATTTGTTAGAATATTATATGGGCACGTACACAATTTCCTTATCAGAGTGGGTACAACATTCACTAGAATACAATGCTCTCCCAGCGACCTCAGAGTATGCAACGCCTTCCATCTTAATAACATGACACCTCCTCCATACCGGCAGGGAGGTCACCATCCTGGCTCGCTGTAAATGAGGGATGCCCAGAGGTACTAAAAGGTTAAAGAATATACTGTGACCTATCCAAACTGGTCTTTGGACTCTCATTGATTCTGTTTCCCCACGGAGGGGTACGAGGGAGATAGGGTCCCACCACTTCCATAAGGGCTGGGTGGACCCGGTCATCAAGGAGATTGGTTACAATTCTCTGTGTGGTGAAGGCCAAAGTTTGTCCTGCTCTCCAACAACTCTCCTTCGGTGCCTTTATTTTGGTACCATGTCAGTATAATTGGCATATTACTTGCGTCCTTCCCCATGCACCACAGGGACAGCAGGAGCCTCCCCGTGGTCACTCTGGTTGTCCTGGTCACCCTTCATTTTCCCCATTGATGACTACTTTGAGATCTTCTTAATCCATTTTATTTGTGCTTTATTCATACTGTATAGTGACAATTATTAATAAGAGTATCACACCTTTTAAAAGTCTACATATATTACAGTTATGTTAATCAGCAAGCTTGTATTCTCCTTGAAGATATATTTTTAGTAAAACTAGGTTGACGAGCATTATATATATTCCTGTTCTTTAACTGGTTATTAACTGAATCCCATATAATCTTTTCCATTTTTTTACCTGGCAGTGATGTGAGACTAAGCAGCCTATAGTTACTCAGATCATCCCGCTTGCCCTTTGGAATATTGGCACATTAGCACTCTTCCAGTTTCTTGGAGTTTTCCCAATATTCAAAGTTTCATTAAAAATAACATCCAGTAAGTCAGAGATCTCCTCAGCCAGCTCTTTTAGGACAATCAGATGCAGGTTATCTGAGCCTGCTGATTTGAAAATGTTTATCCTAGTACATGGTGTTTAACATCCTCCTTAGTTACTAACAGACTGGAAAGAACTTCATGATTTTCATGTGGTACAAAAACATCATCCTCCTTCTAACCAAAAAGAGAACAGAAATATTTATTAAACACTTCTGCTTTTTTGCATTAGTAGTAACAATTTTACCATCTTGATCTAGTAACGAGCCTATGACATTGCTATGATTTATTTTGTTCCTAGTATACTTAAAAAAACCCTCCTTATTGTCCTTCTGCTAGATATGGATTTTTCCCTGATGTCTTTATAGTCCCTTATCAATTTTCTACACTTCATAACGTATAAATTGCTATTTCCTACTCCCACCCCCATTTTTATACACTCTATTTTTGTTTTAATTGATGCCTTCACTTCGCCATTGGACCCTTATGAGTTTTTAGCCAAAGTTCTCCTCTTTCGTCATTGTGACATTGTGGATTTTTTGGCCATCTAAATAAAGAACTCCCAATTTTCATTCACATTCTTTGGGCTATATTTCCGCCCCCCCCCTCCCCCCCCGATCAATTTCCCTCATAATTTCCCTCCAGTTTCAGGAAATTTTCTTAGCCTTTTTGAAGCACCAAGTATATATACACATTACTGGTTGGGAATGTCTTCTTCAGAAGGGGTGTATAGACCAGACACTAAAGAGTTAATGAAGAGAACAAATCACTCTCCCAGCTGCATCTAAACTAGCTAGGAACAGTTGGGATAAAAAGCTGCACCCCAGAAGAGCAGGCTGTCTGCTACAGAGACTAAGAATTGCTGAGGATAAACTCTAAAATAGCAGACGGGGAAGAGGTGCGGCCAGAGCGATACACTCCAAGGTAGAATGATCCAGGGAATGTTGCTATGCAGAAGATGCCTGTAAAGGCCATTGGTAAGAAGAAGCCCAGGGAGGCAGCAGGAGATCTGAACAAACAGTCCTTGATAGCCTAACACAGGGTCCTTGAGAAGAGATCCAGAGGGGAGGGTGGGCCTACATCCCCTACCACCATTCACAGGCAGACAGTCTAGAATTCTTCCCCACCACAAAGAAGGGGGCAGAGACAGTCAAAGCTCCAGCATCACTGTGGTAGTCTTAATACAAGACACTTGGACTATATTTGATTGCTCCCCGATGAATAATGAACAGAGAGATTGGGCCCCAGGGGTAGCAGTTGGAAGCTGATCACAGGATCCTTAGGACTTCGTCATGATATCCCTTACCATCTCAAAAGGGGAGGGACTCAAACAACCTAGCCAGAGGGCTGGAGTCATAAAGAGAGGCCAAGCCACAGGCCGCATTTCTGAATGGATAAAAGTGAAATTGAGGCAAGACTGTTGTTACCAAATGCCTGACCACAGTGGGTGTATTCCAGGATGAGAAGCACCCGCTCTGTCTCTGTTTGTCATATTGAGTATAATCAGATCATGATCACTGGTCCCTAGGCAACCATCAACTTCTACTCCAGTGCTGAGTTCATCTTTCTCTGACATAACGAGGTCCAAAATAGTTACCTCCTGGTGGTTGCAATCTAAGTTCCCTGCAAGCTGTGTGGCCGCGCAGCACCCTATTTAGCATCGCACAGGTGCTAAGGGAACCTTCCCAACATAGTGCAGCCCCCAACCTGCCACGGCCGGCCGGGTGGCCCCAACTATGCCATGGCCCGGCCCCGGCCCCAAACCCGGGCAGCTTGGCCTGGACCCAGCTGTGCCAGCCTGCCCAAACCCAGCCGGGGCAGTGCAGCGGAGCCTGGCCCCATCCGCAGCCAGGGTGGCCCAGCCCAAACCCAGGCAGCCTGGCCCAGACCTGTCACTTCTCTCTGAACCCAGCCCCAACCTGCATCTGTCACGGCCGGGGCACCTCTCCCCAAACCCCGGCCCAGATCTGTGGGAGCTGGGGGAGGGGCGCCTATCTTGCGGCCCCAGCCACAGAGCTGCTGCAGAGGGGAGAGGTGCCTCTCCCCCCACAGCCCAGGTGCTGCTGCGGAGAGAGTCCTCTCGCCCTGCCGTAGCCCTGGAGCACCCTCCTGCACCCCAAACCCCTCATCCCTGCCCCCACCCCAGGGCCCTCTCCCCCCAGCCAAAGCCCTCCCGCCCCACTCCAACCCTCTGCCCCAGCCCTGAGCCCCCTCCCACACTCCAAACCTCTGGGCCCCACCCCCACCACATGAATTTTGTTATGTGCACCAATATGGAGGTGATGTGTCATACATCACCTCCATATTGGTGCACATAAAAAAATTCATTCTGCACATGGGTGAGAAAAATTAGAGGGAACACTGGTTGCAATAATTTTTTTGTGGTAGAAAATCATACCTTTTAGAGACTCAAATGATGATTGCTACTGGCTGCATGAAACCTCCAGCATGTATCTCCCTAAATGAAGTCCCCCATAATAATGCAAATTATCTTTCCCCACATTACAGACAGGTGCTTAAGGAGTAATTGACCCTCTTCTCTAGTTTGATGTGGTGGTCTGTAACA
This sequence comes from Natator depressus, assembly GCF_965152275.1. Classification (NCBI taxonomy): domain Eukaryota; kingdom Metazoa; phylum Chordata; order Testudines; family Cheloniidae; genus Natator; species Natator depressus. The sequence goes on along the minus strand of NC_134235.1, from coordinate 239,843,349 downwards.
GCCCCCTGTCAGTACCCTCACTGGGCTTTGCTTTTCAGAGCTCCCAAGCATAAAAGCATTAGATGAATTAGTTTTCTGTCTCCTGTCACAACTTCCTATAGCAGACTTGTCTCTCTTGACAAACCAGCTCTGTTCTCTAGCTGCACGGAGTTTTAGGCCACAAAGACCTTTTTAAATTCTCTCCTATTTAGCTAAGTAAGCACTCAACCCTTTTGTTAATAATAGAAGTACTAAGTATATGCAGTATGACCATGTTTAATACTCATGAATCCAATACCCATGAGTAAGAATTATGAGCCTGATATATTTCAGAGTAGCAGCCGTGTTAGTCTGTATTCACAAAAAGAAAAGGAGTACTTGTGGCACCTTAGAGACTAACCAATTTATCTGAGCATAAGCTTTCGTGAGCTACAGCTACTTGCATCCGATGAAGTGAGCTGTAGCTCACGAAAGCTTATGCTCAAATAAATTGGTTAGTCTCTAAGGTGCCACAAGTACTCCTTTTCTTTTTGCGAGCCTGATATAGAACAATTAAGTGAGATCTCTTGGAATGGGGTTAATTGTGGGAGGCCACACCCTGATGGCTTATTATGAGTCTACAACCAAGGTCATAGCATCCCATCTGAACAGTTATCAGCTTATGATGTATTTTAGTGGGAGTCCTGCATCATTTCCATGGACAAGCAGTCACAGATGCTGCTTTCTGTGGGATTAGTAATGCCCACTGTACATCAGTTCCCTTAGAAACCTGTGTGAAATTTGTCTAAGTTAAATTCTCACATTTATTACTGTGTTACCATGGCAATCCTCAGGTATCTCTGAAACTGATTGCATCATTCAAGTGAACTTGGTCACCTTATCCTAAATTGCTAAGTTTAAAGGCTAGAAGTTCACCATCTGACAATGTAGTTTTAAAGCTTTTAACGAGCAGGAAAATCTACATCATGTACAGCAGTGAGAAATATTAGAGGCTAAAAAATCTTGGCCATTTCCTTTCGCAAGAACCTTTGTTGATCCATCCCTCCATTGCCCCAGACTCACTGACTTTGGAATAAAAATTGCAACTCAAAAGTATTATTTTAAAATCAAAATTCTCTTGAATAAATTAGATAAAACAGATCCTGTGTATTACAACATGTTGTTGGTGCATTGTCCCAAATTATTAGCTATTAAGGAAATGATTACAAGTTCTCTTTTCCTGTGTGTTACTCTGCAGTACCTATTTAAATATCATTCGATCACTGTTTCCCTGCCTTACCACAATGTCTTTTTTGATGTTACCAATGTAGATTGATGTTCACAAAGGCCAGGGTCCCTTTATTTTACTTAATCATGAAACTTCCCCTAGTTTCAATGGGAGTAGGAATGGACCTATGTTTATGTGTTTCTTCTTACCCAATACTAACAAGTTATTGCTACACAGAAATGCATATTAGGTTTTCCCCACACTTTGTATTATGCTAATCTAAAAGTAGAGCTGGGAGAGCTCAAAAAATCTGTCTCATGAAAAGCAAACATCCCTTAAAGAAATGTAATGTAAAGGGTTTTGTAATTACTACACTGCATTATAAATATCCATTGTCCAGGTCCGACAGCCTTTACTCATAAGAACAGCCATACTGGCTCAGACTAAAGGCCAATCTAGCCCAGTATCCTGTCTTCTGACAGTGGCCAATGCCACGTGGCCCAGAGGGAATGAACAGAAGAGGTAATCATCAAGCGATCCATCCTCTGTCACCCATTCCCAGCTTCTGGCAAACAGAGGCCAGGGATACCATCCCCGCCCATCCTGGCTAATAGCCATTGATGGACCGATCCTCCATGAATTTACCTAGTTCTTTTTTTGAACCCTGTTATAGTCTTTGCCTTCACAACATCCTCTGGTAAAGAGTTCCACAGGTTGACTGTGTGTTGCGTGAAGAAAGACTTCCTTGTGTTTGTTTTAAACCTGCTGCCTGGTGACCCCTAGTTCTTGTGTTCTGAGAAGGAGTAAATAACACTTCCCTATTTACTTTCTCTACACCAATCATATCCCCCCATAGTCATCTCTCTTTCCAAGATGAAAAGTCCCAATCTTATTTATCTCTCCTCATACAGAGTAGTAGTTACTGTGGCTGGTCAAAAAAGTTTGAATGAAATATTTTCACATCAAAAATGGGATTTCATCAAAAGCAAAGTTTTCTGAAGGAAGCAATCAATTCTGTAGTAACTAAGGGGGGCAATTCACAAGAGGCACGAAGATGGAGTATGGCAGCACCTAAGTTTTCCATGCCCTGCTGCCCAGGGGAATTCGTAGCCCCAAGCTAGGTGGCCAGGCTCCCTATACAATGCATGGACAGAGTTAGGTGCCTAAGAATGGGATTCACAATAGCCAGAATGCTGATCAGGGAGCCACCTAAACTTAGAAAATGCCAAGGAGAGGGGTGTGGCCTAAGCCCCACCTTTCAAAAATATTTAAGCACTTAATTCTGGGCTGAAGGGAGACACCGTCCTCCACTTGGGAGTCGCACGTGGGAACCCACTCCCAGAGTTAGGCATGTAAGCCAGGTGATCTCTTTTTTTTTCAAGAGAAACAGAGGAAGGAGGACCCTGACCTCCCCCATTTTAACCTTTAGCCTGGTAGTTGGAGAACTCATCCAGGATGTGGGAGACCTGGGTTCAGTTTCCTCCTCAGCCTGATGTGGTTCTCCCTCACTTCCTAGGTGAGTGCTCTAACCACTGAGCTATAGGGTTTTCTGAGGTGGCCCTCTCTTAATCTCTCCTGCTGAAGCTGTTCCACTTCGTACAAAATATTTAAATATTTATTGGACCACTGACAAAGAAACTGACTCTATAGCTCATTTGTGTGAGTAGGGCACCCTCCTAGAAGGGGGGAGACCCTGGTTCAAATCCCTGATCCATCTACGAGATCAGGGTAAGATAGGAGAGGGAAACTTTATAAATCCCCCTAGGGTTTAGGCATGAGTATTAGGAAAATTGGGAGTATTGGATATAAGGAAAAACTTTTTCACTAAGAGGGTGGTGAAGCACTGGAATGGGTTACCTAGGGAGGTTGTGGAATCTCCTTCCTTAGAGGTTTTTAAGGTCAGGCTCGACAAAGGTCTGGCTGGGATGATTTAGTTGGGGATTGTTCCTGCTTTGAGCAGGGGGTTGGACTAGATGACCTCCTGAGGTCCCTTCCAACCCTGATATTCTATGATTCCATGAGTTAAGGTGCTAATCTGTTCACTTGTGTTGGGACTGAGGTGACTGTGGGCATGACCACCAGCAGAAACTTTAGGGGACTTTACCAATAAAAACTTAGATGCCTAGGGACTTTAGGTACCTATACAATTAGGTGGCAGGTGATATGGGGTTTTGAGAATATAAATCTTGAACTCAGGTTCCTACCATGGCAGTTAGGCATCTAAATCCCCCCTGTGAGTCTCACACTAAATGTTTTGTTTCAAGTTGGGTCAACATTAATCTCCACCTGACCTATTATGGTATCTCATGGAAGTCCCAGGTCCCTCACACCCACATTCTTCCCTGCGGGCCCTGTTGCCTAGCCAGACTATATCTCCCATTGTGTGCATGGTGTGGTGGTACAGCCAAAAGGAGGCACTGTGGTGCATCATGGGAGATGTAGTCCTGGCTGGGGAGAAGGATCCATGGAAGAGGGAAAGGACATGAGGGATCTGAAACTGCAAATCCTATGAGTCGCTCTGGTGGCTCAGGTGGACAGAAAGATTCCAAAAAGAAGTGCTTCAGTTTGTGAATATCAGAAGGTTTCATTTCAACTAAAAAAGGTTGAAATGAAGTGGTTAGACATTTCTAAAAATCACACTTTACAGATATTTTTATTCTGTGAAAAGTTCTGATTTTTTTAATTTTGTCCAGATTCACGGTGTGAAGCAATTTCCAATTTTTTTATTAGGTCTAAGCAAACAATCCCATTGACTCCTTCTGGGCAAGCTCTGCTCATTGTAAGGGCAGCAGAAACAGGTCCTAATTTCTGTGCCTGAAATGTAATGAAATGAAAGAATAGTTGACAAAGAGGCAGTTGCTACTTTAGCAGCCTCCTGACCTAGACAAACATATACAGCTTTCTTTACAACTATTTCATAATCAAAGAATCACTATTCTTCCCACTCTCATCTAGGAGAAGGGAGAGAGGTGCAGCTCAGTAATATCTCCAGTACCACCACCCAACTAAGAAACGGAAATTTAAAGATTGATAAAGCAAAACACATTTCAAAATAGGAAACAAAAACATTTACATGTCAAAAGAACCATTAATCAGACAACCAAAAGCCTTTGTTTGCGGTAGCTTTGCAATTCATCTGCAAAAGAGACTTCCAAAAATTTACTGTTGTACATGAGTCTTTCAAGCCATATTTTTAGAGCACCCTGATACACAGATATCAAAACAAGTATAACCTTGTCCAGAAGAATAGATTTTCCCACTTATTTTTAAAACATCATTCCTTTGCAAAGCTGCTTATTGACTTAGCTTTACAAAATACAATAACAATATTTTTGAGGTACATACAAATGCAGTGGCATTGAAGATTGTCACATGCATGCACATGTATATACACATTCTTTTCTGAGAAATTAGTCTAAGGTGACCAATCTACTATATATATACATTTTAGCCATATTTTAAAAACAAGCCTAGAGGTACTGGATACTGTCCTGAATCCAGGACTCAGAACATCAACAAAGCTGAGCAAACGTGGAAACAATGCGTGAAATATTCATTTCAATTTGAAAATGAATCTCTATTTGACTTTGTTCATGATCCTTCATGTTTACTTCCTGCAAACATTGGAGCCATCGAGCTTTATGAGCAATAACCCTCCAACACAGCAGATCCTAAATGAACTTGCTGGAAGAGAATTTCAGCCTGTATATCTGATTGTAATATTTGAGAAGAACACTGTATTTGTTAAAGAAATCAGTCAGGGACAGAAACAATACCATGGATGTTAGGAGACTAAATCAACACATCGTAGATTTCCAGCTTTGAAGATCAGTTATCTGAAACAAGCTGTCTAGAGTTATACAATCTATACTGGGAAAAGAATGATGGAGTTTGCAAATAATTTCAAATAACTAATCAGCTGAATAACAACCTTCTGCTAACAGAAAAAGGTAAAATTTAACAAAGTATTATTGGCTTAATGCTAATTACAGATATGTTTTTAGTCTTTTGAACTATCTCCATATTCTATATCAAATCTTTATAATTATGTTGCCAATACATCAGTATTTTCAAAACTTTGGCTCAAGGCTGTCACCTGTAGGTAGACTTAACCACAAACTCTTGCTAAATTGTGAAGTAGCTTTCTCTTTTGTCTTCCTCTTTTATTTTATATGCTTTATGCTAAATACATTTGTAATAGAGATACAGCTGATCATGCTAAGATATTTGATACCACATCCTAAGGCATAATGTTATTTACTAGATAAAATCTAAAAGCTGTTATGATTTAAGAAACTAGATCAGAAAATTAAAGCTATCTAAAGGCATTGTGTAATAAAACCTTTCAGTTTGAGAAAGTTTTGTTGCCTAGGTAACCTGACTACAAATTACACCTCTACCCTGATATAATGTGGTCCTCGGGAGCCAAAAAATCTTACCGCGTTATAGGTGAAACCACATTATATCGAATTTGCTTTGGCTTCAAGCATTTCCGTTATTAATAGTCACTTCCTGCCCCCTGACTGACCCCTCAGAATCCCCGACCCATCCAGCCCCCCTGCTCCCTGTCCCCTGACCGCCCCCCAAGACCCTCTGCCCCTTATCCAATCCCTCAGCCCCGTCCCGTCAGAGCAGCGTGTTGGTGCAAGTAGTTTAGACCATGCAGTCTATTTTACATAGAAATATGATCATTTATATATATATATATCTTTAACAAAGGTATATCTAAAAAGGTATTTATATTGCATTAAAGAAGTTGAGACAGTCAAACGGTATATTGAGAAGCCAATGTGAAATATAAGCATTTAAGGTGAACCATGATATAAAGTCATAAGGCCTGTGTGACTGGCAGTTGCACAGAGTTTTCCATATGAAGGGATCCTATTCATCTTATCACTGAAGTGAGAGTATAATCAAGCACTGGTACAAAGGTGGTTACAATTGTGTATTATTTCATTAATCATGTAGCCTATTGAAGATGAACCAAATAAATGAATCAAAAGACTAGTAAACAAAGCCTAATGCTATTTGTAATAGGAAACTATGCATCCCTTTACAAAAGTTACTGTGAAGAACCCTTAATTTTTCAGAGTTCAGTGTAAAAATCACACAGATTTTGTGGTCAAGAGAGTTGACAGCTTCTTTGGCTTGTAAGCAGAGGTGAAAATGGGCTGGTACAGGCCAGTACGGCGTACAGGAAAGAAGTGGCTGCTGGTGCTGGCCTGTACGCAGCCGACGTTAAAGTGCTGCTGGGGTGGGGGCAAAAGGGGCAGCTGCCCAGCAATATAAAAGGGCCCAGGGCTCCCGGCCACTCCCACTGCTACCATGGGAGCAGCCAGAGACCTGGGCCCTTTAAATCATCACTGGAGTCTGGGCAGCGCAGGCCAGGCAGCACAGAAGGGCTGGATGGAGGAGGCTGACCCCCAGCCCCACCCCTTCTGTCCAAGGCCCTGCCTGTTCTGGGGACCCCAGAGCCACTCCCGCGTACTGGTAAGTCTTTTTGTTACTTTCACCCTTGCTTGTAAGTCAAAGATTTTACCACTATTAGAACTTTTGCTTAAAGTGACACGAGCTTACAGAACTTGCGAAATTAGAATACCTTCAACATTTTGCCTGCATATTTTATTTTGGATTGAATGTGTGATATGCACACATGACTAGATGGCAAAACTTGGTGCTGAATATAACAGGGGCAACGTAATTTTGAACTGAATTTACGTTCATTGTTAATTAATTTGTCTAAATTTCCAAATTCCATTTAGAATTGTTTCAACTATGTGAGCAGTCTCGTAATTCCATTTGCATATAAACTTGATTGGAAGTAAATAAGGACTATACTTAAGGATCCATAGTTCCATGCTGATTCCAAAATCACCTGCCCACACTAATATAGAAATGGGATAAAAGTTTGCCTTTTTAAGAAGATTGTGACAAGATCTTGAATTAATTGAACTAATTTATTGCCTCTTAAACTGTAACATCCCATATTAAGTTCAATTTTTTACATTGTAAACGCTATCATCTAATCATCTTTATTTCACTTTCTATAATTTCTTGTTTTAAAATATATTTTGGCCCCTAAAACTCATACATTTATGATAATTCTTTAACTAAGGAAAACCGATCCAAAGAACAGTGAGAAATCTAGTTAATTTCATTTAGGTTATAAAACACATATTGGTTAACTTTCTCATAACACAGATAATAGGATATTTAAAAGCAAGATACTGTTGCTTAAAATTCACTTTTCTGGAACCCCACAGTAGAATAAAAATAGGGTGAGAAGGATTCTATTTTCGATAAATGAAGAAGACCCGTTGCTAAGTTAATTGCTGAGCCAATCTGTGCCAAGCAGGCAAAAGCCAATACCGCTCTATTAATTTAATTTATCTGAACCAATATATGTCATGGAATTCTGTTCAGGTGTTAATTTTGAGGACTGGAATTTTAAGATGAGCTAATGAGAAGGCTGTGATCTTCTGATGATTTGGTGACAGGAATACAGAGTAGTGGAGGTCACTGGTAACCAGCTGAACTCTGCTATCGAAATGACAGAACAAAGATAAAACCTCGGTGTTGATGTACCCACTTAACTGGTTGGAAATAATGGTGTAGATGATGTCAAAGCATTATTTTAAATATCAAGTGGGCTCTGCAATCTGTGAGAGGCAGGAAGGTCAAAAGAGGCAGAAAAAAAATCCCCATTCTTGTTGTTTTAACAGAAGATCACATGAAAATTTTGCAGAAAAACACCTTAAGCAAAAGTAGGATACCTGGCTGGATTTGGATTCAATTTAAGTATGGTGATATCTTTTATTACCTTAACAGATACAGTGGTCATGCTTAAAGTTTATTCTGTTTACAAAGATTATTCTGGTGTGAGATATTTCCTGTATTCGAATGGGGAATGCAACTGGAATCTGTAACTTTTTACGTGCGACTACTGTGCCATGAAACATCAAAGTTTCTCTCTTGCATTTCAGCTCTGTTTGAATTCAACAAACCTAGAGCTAGATTGTTGCAGCGCATGCTCAGACTGGGACTCCAGACACGGAGAAGATTCAGGGGCTATTTTCCTGACACTGACCACTGACAGCAAGTGGATGGGGAGGGGTTGGGCTGAGGAGCAGTGTAGGAGGAGCCATGGCCACTACTCACCAGCTGTGGTGTTTAGATGTTGCTTGTAATTATTAGAATTGGGAGTTCTGCAAGGACAGGAAACAGGAAGGAGCAGGGAGGAGTTGAAGAGGCTGAGGGAGAGCTACTGAGGGTGAAGCAGCAGCTTGGAAAAGAGGTTTCCACTTTAAAAAATAAAGTCCTGTTGAAGTTTGTTAGTACCTTGCCTGGCTACTACAACACCAGCTCAGGGAGGAGTATAGATGATGAAACTTACTTACTTCCCAGAGCAAGGAGGGAGCAGAGGAGGAATAGTAACTGAGTCATAGTTCATCCTCTGGGTGATCTGGGGACACTAGAGCTATATGATAATTCAGGGCAGGCCATAAAGTTCCAATCTGTTCCACAGAAATTGAATCTGAGTGTCACATATTGGCTGATTCACACGTAGGAAAAATGTCAGTCTAAACACAGGCCCAAATTCTGCCCTCAGTTACTCCCATGCAAATCCATTGTATTCACTGAGGTTGCATGGGTGTCAGGAAGGCCAGAATATGGCCATGGAGTTCTAGTCCTGAAAGGGAAAATGGGGGCAAAGACCAAGAGAGAGCAGCACTGGCAGCATGACTTCAGAAACGCAAAACCACATAAAATATCCAAATCCATTTCCAAATTGGACCAGCCCACGAAGAGCCACATCTAACATACTGTCTGTGACCCACACTTAGTGAGTGTGGACCCATAGTAATAGGAACTACCAGTAACTGGGCAGTCAGCAACAACAAACATTCCTTTTGGCTCATTTCAAAGCTGGATGTATGAACCCAACCACATTTATATCCTCAAGTCAAACGTGTACCACAGCTACATTCATATCCTCACATATATTTTCAAAAACAACCCCCTCTCCCAATTCATATGCACAAGGTTTCTAAAATAAAAACCAAACAACTATGATGATCCACATTTCCTAAGTATTTGAAAAATCTATCAATCATCATTTTAGAGGAATACCACCTTCTCTCTTCTGGCTGTGAGGGTGTCACATTACTTTAGCAAAATGTTGAACAGCATGCCCGTTCACTGTTTGTGGCAAAGTCTATCAATTTCAGCATCTAAGCAGAACTCCTGGTCATGCTATCCAAGATCCTTTAGAGTATGTCTACACTGCAATGTAAGCCCAGGGTTAGTGGGACTTGAGTCAGCTGACCCATGTTTGGTAACCCTGGCTTGAGCATCTACATTGTATTTTAACCCTATGTTAAGACTTTCCTAATCTATGCTCAAACCTAGGGCTCTGATGTCCATGCTGCAATATGCAGACCCGAGACAAAGTAACCATATCCCAGCGTCCTTAGCACCCCGCCACCCTGAAATGTGGCCACTCTAGCCCTGGCACTTTGGTAAAACTTTACTGCCTGCCCTGCACATTACCAGGAAGAAGTTTGCTTTGCAAAAGGCTTGATCCGTTCACTCTCCATAGCAAACCCAGGAGGCTCTCTGACAGTGTGCTTGCACATCAATGGTCATAAGAGAACGGGTTAACTCTGACCCGAGCTGCTGCCATTTTCAAAGCTGGGGCAGCTTCCGTTTTCAATAGATTGCAGATTGTTGGGATACAGAGGACTAAGGAACTTGTGCCATGGATTGTACCAGAGAGTAGAAGTATGGTGTCCATTATTATTATTGGAGCTGGGTCAATAACAGATTTTTAGTTTGTTAGCAACCTTGAAGAGTGAAAAAATAATTTGTTTCAAGTTGGGCCAACAATAAATTTGTAAAAAAAAAAAAAAAAATTCAGTGAATCGAAAAACTAAACAAACATTTCGTTTACCTTGAGTATCTTTAAATGTTTTTGTATCTATGAAAATAAAATTAAAGGATATTCCTTAGTGAAAAGTTGTTTCAAACTGAAAAAAAAATACCATCTAAAATATGTTAAAATAAAAGTTTTGGTGTTTTTTTTTCCAGAATTTGTTTAGGATATTTCCCCCCAAAACAACGTAGTGAAATCTACCTGAATTCTCAAAATGTTTCACTGTTGCTGAATCTGGATTTTTCACTAAAAAATTATTTGTTTCACTGTAGCACCTAGAAGGCCCCGTCCTGGGCCAGGACCCCATTTTTCTAGCTACTGTACAAACAGAGAACAAAAAGACTGTTCTTTTTGTTCTCAAGCCTAGGGTAACCTTTCACTCTTGAGGATTCCTTTACAAAAGGGGTAAAAAATTAGGTCCTTTTTCCAAATGGTAGGACAGCTACATGCCACATTTCCAAAAATACACATCCACTGGTGACATGCAGTTCTCCCTCTTATTCACATATCAGCTTGTATAACAGGTTCACAGGCTTCATTTTTGCTTCCATTTGCAATAATTGTTCCTGACCGATAAGCCACCTACAGTTGATGTGCAGCCTGTTGATAATGAGATATTGTGGGGCATGGAGCCAAATGCCTTTATATACGGTATTTACCTTTCTCAGAACCAGGGTGATGAAGCATTTTCTGAAATGCTTAGGAAACACTGATGCTGTTAGATTAGAAGCCACACTCCTAACTAATCTCTCACAGGTCATTTTGAATATTCAATCATCAAGTACCTGGGGAAAAAAAAAAGAGTGAGTGAGAGAGGAGTCCTTGTACATTTTGTTCTACTACTAATAATATAGAGGGATCAGTTGTGATAGCTGCACCTATTGGTGGCCACCAGAGGGGACAAATTCAAACAAGGAGATATAAGTGACGTTTGAAGGAGGGGTTTGGTTTAAAGTATTCATAATGTAGGCCCTATTAATCAAAATATGAGCTTAAATATTTTGTTGAATAGGCATAGAATGAGGCATAGGGTTACAGTTAATCGTATGCTTAAATGCTTTGCTGAATCAGTCTTAATAAAGTTGAAAATATCAAAATTCCAGATACAAATAAAAGTAAGTTAAACTTTTTAAAATGAACAACACTGCTGAAACAAACAGTTTGTTAACAAGAGCTACTGTAAATTAAAATGAGCTACAGATGACAGATGTGGTGGAGTTGGCTCAGAGGACTGTAAATTTACACACAACTAAAGATATACATTTTAAAGCTAATGGGAATGAGTGATACCTTAACTTAAATGTTAGTGGGAAAAGCAACTCTAAATAATTACGAGGAGCAAAATACTGCAGCATGGCCGTAAAAAACAAAACAAAAAAACCCCAACAACCCAGAATTAGCTTTTACAGTTACTTCTAACAGCAAAAACAAAATGAAGACCAAGTAGCTAAGGATATTAAGATAAATGACAACTAATTCTATAAATATATTGGAGGACTTAAAGAAAAGAAAAACACTGGGACTATTTTTAGGCCAGCAAGTAAGCAATTATTTATTACTGAAGAAGAAATGGTGGAAATAGTCCATAGTCCCTTAATATCTTTATTTGATAAGGAGAATATTAACAGTTCCCTCACAGATGATCTGTTTGTGGATACTAATAAGAACAAGTGGAAAGAAATGAGATCATTGAAATAGTAGAAAGCAAATGTTTGGAAAAATAAGTGTTTGGTATTACCAGGAATATGGTGATAAACAATAAAACCTGGTTCAATAACAGACCTCAATTTCAGGGCTTAAATGAGAATTATAAGACTCTTCTAGCTGCAATCAGCTCAAACACAGATGATCTAGGGAAAACCTCAATTAAATCCTCAGTAAAGAGCAAGGTCTTAAAAGGGCCTTTAATTGGCTTCATTTTTTTTTTACCACAAAATCCTCCACTCAATAGGGGTGTATTTAAGGGGGCAATGTTAATCTCTCACTCTGGCCACAGAATGTGCCTCCCATAATATTTCAATATTAATGCAAAATGATATTAATAAAATAATAACCTCTTTTTTAAGTTTTGTAAATTTTTATGCACCTTTATTAAATACTAAAATATAGCTGTATGTTATAGCCAAAATGTTCAAAAATATAAAAAGCAATATATATTATTTAGCTACTTATGTTATAAAATGTTGAAGTAAACCAGAAAATTTTCTTCAAAAGATTTCTATCTTTATCTCCCGAGAATAAACGAGAGTCATAAAAATTAAAACAAAATAAAACATAGTTTTAATGAGTTTATATAAACACTCTGAGGACAAACTTGTTGTTTTCTTTTATGGTATGTTACAGTATTGTTAATAAAATTTATAAAATTAACAAAAGTTTAATTGCTGTAACAAACACATTAACTCTTAAAAAAAAAAAAAGTACGTAAAAATTTAATAGCTAATTCTCTTGCTAAAACAAAGTGCTCCAGTGGAGAAGCGGTAAACTTTTTCACATACCGTGAGCACTCAGTCTCTGCTATCACAACCCTTGTTTAAGCAATTAGCATTATTGATGCAGGACTGTATAATGTAACCTTAGCAATCTCTGTAGTTGATGGTCATACAATCCATGACATGTGTACAGAATACGGCTTGGTCACCTTAGTAGTAAGGGATTCTCCAACTCATGAACCCTGCCCACACCCATTACACTAGAGAATATTGGGACTGTTCTGCTCCTTAAAGATGCCCTGACATAAAGCCTGAGATAAAGCCAACAAGTGATTTAACTGCTATCTCAATATTTGGGACAATAATATACAATCTATGCATATACCTGTTGTCTTAAATCTTTCTCACTGAAATATGGCTGAATTTCAGCTACATGACAGTAAATGTATCATTGTGTGTATTTTTCTGATAACAGATGTAGTAGCATCCTATTAGGAATGAGCTCGAGACCCAATAGCAGGGCAAGAAATTATATCAAAATCAGGAATTTTTAGAAGTAGGAAATTGAAAAGTTAGATGGGGTTGTTAGCTGTATTTCAGGGGTTTTAGTTCAGAAATGTCTACGTGGAACAGGGCTGATGTGAAACATGCCTGTACAAAAAGACATGTTGGTTGTTTTGAACATGAACAGGCAAATAAGGTCTTACAGCCCATAACAATAGGAATGGAAGGGTTACCTACAGGAGAAAAGTACACTATTTATGATACACACATTATTGCTGCACTGTTGAAACTTAAGAGTTATGAAGTGCAAATAATGAAAAAGCAAAACCTCATGACGTGGGAAAAGAAATTTTGCTCTGACTATGAGAGTTATGTATTAACCACTATAACCAGCACTGTGAGACATACTGAACAAGGGGAAATCCTAGATATTATTAAGGATAAACAACTGCTTAAATGGTATTGTCCACAGTGCGCCTCCAATTTTTATAAAGAAAGAAATCAGTGGATACAATCCTGTAAAAAAATGTCTTTTAGCACCATTAGGAATTTGGGATCAGTAACACCACAGCCAAATAAAGGCTCCACTACATCATGTACAGCCTTAGTCTCCCCCTATGCATCATTTACTGCATCTTTGCTCATACTGGACTCTGACACTGCAGAGTTTGAAATACGGGCACCTGTCCATTCGACAGGCTACCTGGAAAACTACATCTACAAGCAACGCTTGGACCTACCACAGTTACTGGTCTATCATAACAATACAGTCATGGAAGGTTTCCACACACAGCTTGCTGTTCCACTAAGGGATTTGACATAGACACACCAGTGTGTGGCCATGCCTGCCTAAACCAGCTCAGTGAGATAAATGAGTTAGCTGCGACTGTTCCACGTCTAGTGAGGTGAACCAAGTTGAGGTGACCAGTGGAAAGAGCAACCTATAACAAATACACAGAACTGCATGGTTACTAACTGAGACGAATAGATTTATGGGAGCCATACAAATGATGTCACCACTCCAAATTTTGTTTTATACCACAGGCACACACTGTTATGGGACAAACAGTTGTGACTCCTATTCCAGTATTTAATAATGTGTCTATAGTTAATAGTGAACCAGACCAACAGAACAAACTCCGTATCGTCCCTATTTTTAATTTCAGAGTGGTAGCCGTGTTATCAGCAGAAAGAACGAGGGGTATTTGTGGTACCTTAGAGACTCACACATTTATTTGAGCATAAGTGGGCTTTAGCCCACAAAAGCTTATGCTCAAATAAATTTGTGAGTCTCTAAGGTGCCACAAGTACTCCTCGTTCTTTCTCCTATTTTTAATGTACATATCAAACCCTTGACTTTAAATCTAAAAACCTATTACATTGAAAAAATACCTATGTCAGACAAATTGGCAATAGTATGAAAAAGGAAAAAAATCTAAATACATACATAATGGGGACTTTGACATATTAATTTCACACACCTTGATAAAGGTAACCTTTAAGGCTTTAATTGTGTTACAAGTAGTTAAAGCTGTTATTCTGTTAATATTGTTTTGCACTTAAAATATGTGGTTAAAAAGCAAAAGTTTTAAATAAATGCTCTATTTGTTGACCCTTATGCAAATTTAAAAAAAAAATAGTGTTATTGAATATCTTACTTATAGCTTCTTTGCTTGTAATTGGATGGGTGCCACTGTCACAGCCTATTAACTTGTTTGTGAGTAAGGTAATGCTTTGCAACCAGGCTAAGAAGTGGAAAAATACCAGCTTGCTGAAAGTAGGAGAAAGATGCAGTAATTGTTAACACAGTATACTGTTGTTTTGACTTAATGAGCAGTGCTTTAACTGCAATAAACAGAAATATATACAAATATAATATGCTAATGATAAGGGCATGTGTAAGCGGCAAGGGTCCAAATAATGTTCTTGAAACGTTATGAAATCTATCAGAAAAATATGTATTTTTATCAATAACATAAAAAAGAATTAATGAAATTGTAAACAACCTGACTATAAATTATAAGTAAGTATCAGAACTAGACAAAAAGCACAAGCTACCCATCACTGGTTATAAGATTGGTTCTCACAGACAGTGTTAACTATACTCTTTGTTATGTGCTGTCTAATTAACTAAATTATCTAAATAAATCCAATTAATTTAACTTATCCGAGGTCTCTTAAATTATTAAATACATTCAAACCTAACTAAAACCCTTGCTGGTAAAAAAATTGGTAACAGATCCTACTGAAGTACAAGTAATCTGGAAAACTATGAACATGGTTCCAATATTTAAGAGAGATTCTAAGAAAGATTTAAAATTACTGATTTGTATTAAGAAAAGTCTTTGAGGTGAAATTTAAGGATGGTTTCAGGGTATATTTGGAAAATACTTTAATGGATGTAAAGTGGCATGGATTTGGAAGACGGGAAGGTAAAACGTATTAATAGGAAATTTCAATAACTTTGTTAAAAGAAAAGGAGTACTTGTGGCACCTTAGAGACTAACCAATTTATTTGAGCATAAGCTTTCGTGAGCTACAGCTCACTTCATCGGATGCATCCGATGAAGTGAGCTGTAGCTCACGAAAGCTTATGCTCAAATAAATTGGTTAGTCTCTAAGGTGCCACAAGTACTCTTTTTCTTTTTGCGAATACAGACTAACACGACTGTTACTCTGAATAACTTTGTTGTGGCTGTTGTTCGTTTGTTTGTTACACTTAGCTCTGCCCAACCATTTAAAACGCAAAGTGACAATGTAAATACATATAAAAAAGGCTCTGATTCTTCTTGATTTGACAAGTATCCGAGGGGTAGCTGTGTTAGTCTGTATCCACAAAAACAATGAGGGGTCTGGTGGCAAATTAAAGACCAAAAGAGAGGGAAAACTGCTTTTGTAGTGATTGTAGTGTAGTGCTTGGCATTGACACCTCCTCATCAATTATTGGAGTGGACCACATCCACCCTGACTGAATCGGCCTTGTCAACACTAGTTCTCCACTTGTAAGGTAACTTCCTTCTCTTCATGTCCCAGCATATATTTATGCCTGTATCTGTAATTTTCACTCCATGCATCTGAAGAAGTGGGTTTTTTACCCATGAAAGCTCATGCTCAAATAAATCTGTTAGTCTTTAAGGTGCCACTGGATTCCTCATTGATTTTACATGAATTTGACTCCTGATTTGCATCAGCATAAGTGAGAGGTGAATCAGGCCCAAATTGTCTTTATTCCCTTCAAATAAACATAATTTTCTATATAATCAAAGGTACTCTAGTTTTTCTCATATTGATTTCCATGTATAGTTTGAGATTTTCCAACTTGTACCACTCCTGACAGTACATAGCTTTATGTTTCTTAATTGTTGTAAATATGTGACAAGATGATGCACCAAGTATATAATTTCTTAGAACAAACTGTGCCCTAGTTTGGCATGAATTTCTATCACACCGTTTACAACTATTTAAACTAATCCAAGATGTCTCATAAAGGTAGGAAGAGGGAAGAATCATCTTTAATTGATGGGTACAGTTGTTTATATTAAAAGGGAAACATTTATCTTGATGCCATGAAGTTGGGATATTTTCCTATTCCTCTGATGGAACATCAGGATGACTTGGCAACAACATAATACAAATGCTTCCATTGACTATTTATCCCTTTCAATGCACTGTTAGCCAAGAGAAATTAATTTTAGAAACACCAAATAAAGTTGCTTTAATTTCAATCATCTGAATCCTTCCTGTGCCCCGAATATGCATGAACAAGGATCCTCCATCCCTGTCTATCCTGGGCCACTCTTTTCACAATCTCTATGTTAAGTCCCTAAATTTGCCCTCTCTAAGTATTGTTTGATGGAAAAAAATTTCAGACATGGCCTTCTGCAAAAATAAACAGCTAGCTAGGAAACGAAGAAAATAGTTTCTCTTTAAATATTAAGAGATGAGGCAAATATTTTCAACTTGTAGCAAAACTAAGCCCTGCTTCAGGAATGCAGTGCTACTCAGGAGAGGCCTTAATTACATGCCTAAGTCTCATTGACAGGAGACAAACACATGCTTAAAGTTAAGCACATGCATAGTGCTCTCCTGAAGAGGGGCTTAAACAATTGTATCTCTAATGTGTTGTTCCTTTATCTAATGATCATTGATCCTGAAAGATAATATTAGCATGGTAAAGAGAAAAACAGTTACATTTAAAAGTAAATGAACCATTTTGTGTTTCACTCACTGATTAAGTTACAGCAAACAGGATACTGTGAAAAATCACCACCATTCAAAACCCACAAATCAAAGTGTATGAGCTAGGATCTGGAGAGATGTGTTTATTCACAGTAAAGCACTTGTGACTTCAGTCATATATACAACTGAAGTCCAATTAAAGAAAAAAAAATGGAACGCAGTTAAGAAAAACTTGATGTATGATATGTTTAACCCCGCCCCCTACGTAGTGTATTGTTAAGTGTGTTAACAATAACCCTGCCCCCCATGTACTGTATTGTTTAAGTGTGTTAGGACAGAATATTCCATTAAATATTTATTAGTAAATTCAATAATGACAAATTAATTTCCCCCTCATTCACAGTATAAGAGCGTAGCAATCAAGCTCCTTTTGTTTCTCAATAATCGTTGCATCAGCAATTGCTAATTATGTATAGAGCCGCTGACAAATTATAAGTGAAAAAAGAGACACATCCTTTGGTAACTAGTTCCCCTTCATTTCTTCTGAGCAATTTAAAATACCCACATGCATTAACAAGACAGAACATTCTGGAGAACAAGTCTTCAGTAGAAAGGATTTTCTTTGACAATATTTATTGTACTTGTTTGTTTTATTTTGTGGGTGGAAGTGGATTTATTAATTTTCCAACTGAAGAAATCAGGAACATTTAGAGAGTTATTTAATGATGTTTATTCTTCTTCAAAAGTGAGATTGACTATTAAGATTACAAGAAGAACTTTCAAAGCTCCTCTAACTTTCTGCTACTGGAAAAAAAAAAATCTTTCCTACAAATTCAGGAAACCCTGGGTTCATTTTGACCACTCTACTGGTAACCACATTCCAGACTTCTGGCTCATTCCAATCTAATATAAATGAAATTAATAAGAAAATGAAAGATGACAATGACAACCTAGCACAGTTTCCAATCCTGAGCCAGCAGAAAGCCAAGTGTGAGTCCTATTCCATATGCAGCCCACTGGTCTCTCCATATTTTTGACTATGACCCAGGCACCATTCTCAGACTGATGTTGCAACTACTTGTAAATGGAAAAAAAAAACTTGTTTAGGGTTAAGTGTCACTGGCCACTGGCAATTAAAGGTGCTCTTGAGCATGCTGAATAAAGTATTTCTTTAATTTCTGAACTTTAAAGTTTTTCTGGAAATGGCTTTTTTTTTTTTAAAAAAAATTGTCAATGGCTAAACAGCGAAAGCTGTAACCTCTGCTTACTGTATGATGATGGGTTTGGTTTTTTTTGTTCTGCTACTTTACCTTTATCCTCCCCTTGGTTTGTCTGTCGCTTTTCTGTCTTGTCATGACCTATATTTTAATTTCATGGGAGCAGAGACTTTTTTACTGTGTGTTTGTATGGTATCTGGCACAAGGAGGCTTTTATTGGGGCTGCTATGTGCTGTTGTAATGCAAATAAATAATAATTTGTGGGGTATTGAACTATATTAAAATTACAAGTTATCCCTTTAAGTTCTAAGGGGTTACCTGGTCCTGCTTGCAAGCTAGGGGGCCTCTGCAGGCAGGTGTGCAATATGAGACCTCAACAGTCAGTCTGAGCCAACCTAGAAGCAAGGTGGGTTGAGTTGTGCCTCTCTGCTTTAGGGAGCAGCCTGCTTTATCTCTGTCTCTCTCTCTTTGTTAGGTTCTTGTGTGTTAGGGTTCTGGATTCTAAAATATTAATTGGTGTTATATTGCATCCTTCCAGAAAGAGTATTTTATGTGTTTATCTAACTTCTCTGTGTGTATGCTATGAACATAATTTTTTTTCAGTACCTATTGTATCTGTGTGTCCTTTTAGCCTCTCAAGGAAACCTCATCACAAAATCTGAAACACAAGGGAGGTGGATTTAGACATTTGCTATGCAAGGGCCAGTTTTCAATGGCAGGATCTGTAAAAAAAAAAACAAAAAACAAAAAACCAAACAAACAAAAAAAAACACATTGCTGTTTGAAAACTAGACATGAATCGGAAAGGGGAAAAAAATGAAAAAGCATGGCAATGCCTCTTTTCAATGAACAACTCCAAAATCTGGCAAAAGCTTATGCTCAAATAAATTTCTTAGTCTCTAAGGTGCCACAAGTACTCCTTTTCTTTTTGCGGATACAGACTAACACGGCTGCTACTCTGACACCTTTGTAAAGTGCTTTAGAGACCTAGAGAAGATAAAAGCAGGATATAAACACAAAGCGTTAACACTTTTTGATGGTGCATCTAAAATACTGTGGATAAATACTTAACCAGTCATTGGGCCAGAGTGAGAGAATGGGAATGACTCTGTAGTCCAATTGGTTAGGTCACCCACCTAGGGAGTGAGAGACCAGTCCAGTGCCCCTGCTCCAGCCACTCACTCATTATTTATTCAGAGTGAAACAGCTTTATCAAAAGAGCCTGCAGAAGCCCCACATCTGAATATCCTATAGCTCAGAGGTTAGAAAAGTCTCCTGAATGGTGGGAGACCTCAGTGCAAATCCTTTTACGCCCCCCACACAAACACCTGAGAGGGGGGAATTCAACCTGGCTTTCCCGACTCTAGATAAGTGCTGTAACCGTTGATCTAAAAATTATAAGGTGAGTTCCTTCCTGCTGTACTGGACTTTTTGCTTGAAGCAAAGCAGGCACCTCACACATTCCCTCAAAAAGTGACCTTAGGTATCTAAGCTGCCTGACTCCAGCCTGCAGGTTCCATTCGTGAATTTGTAGACAGGCATAGGCACCTCCCTGCAGCCTGGACTTAAATGCGTATGTGAGAGAGGGGTGAGGCTTTAACTTATGGAGACTCCCAGACAGTCCTGGAGGGTTGGTGACTACACAGAACTCATTGCTCCTTGTTTAACTTGGAATTTGGTCCTCCCACGGTTACACCTGTTAGGATATAGATATTCAGGCCTGTCTGTAAAGGCCTATACTCTAATTTAGGTGTATTCTTATCACTTAGCTAGTTATAGAGGTATAAAAGAGAGACTGAAAATCACTGTCTGACTGTATAAGGCCTTTTCTCACTGTGACAGTCTGAGGCCCTGTTCTTAGGCTAAGGCCTTTGGCTAAGCAACAGAGGCAGCCACAAGCTGGGAAGCGAACGGTCACATCCTCACATTCCAAACTAGTCACATTGAAATAAGGTGCTACTGGGCTGTTAGGAATACAATCCTGTTCTGATAATGCCTATCGCCTCCGGAGAAAGGGAAGTGCGTAGAAGATGTAAAAGGAAACTTAGTTTGATAGCATCCTGTCTGGCAAGAACTCACTTATCAATAGAAACAGCTGGGGAACCCTTGTCTTTATAGATGTAGTTGTGAAATCCTCATTTCTGTGTTGTTCTATCATTGTAGTCCCCATTTCCCTATTGTTTGTCTGTATAATCTCTGTCTGGTTCTGTGATTGTTTCTGTCTGCTGTATAATTAATTTTGCTGGGTGTAAACTAATTAAGGTGGTGGGATATAATTGGTTACATAATCATGTTACAATATGTTAGGATTGGTTAGTTAAATTTCAGTAAAATGATTGGTTAAGGTATAGTTAAGCAGAAGTCAAGTTTTACTATATAGTCTGCAGTCAATCAGGAAGTAAGGGGAAATGGGAACAGGGAATGGGGGTGGGGAAATTGGAATCATGTTTGGCTAAGGGCAGGAATGGGAACAGAGACACAGGTAAGGCTCTGTGGTGTCAGAGCTGGGAAGGGGGACACTAAGGAAGGAAACTGGAATCATGCTTGCTGGAAGTTCACCCCAATAAACATTGAATTGTTTGCACCTTTGGACTTCGGGTATTGTTGCTCTCTGTTCATGTGAGAAGGACCAGGGAAGTAAGTGGGTGAAGGAATAAGCCCCTAACAACAACCACTGATTTAAGAGAAAAAAAATTTTGAAGTAGGCACAGCCAGAATGAACCACATTCTGGTTCGACTCTGTGATGCCAGTCAACATACCGCACAGGGAATTTCAGCGAGACACCTCACCCTCCAAGGACGGCTTATGGCACAAAGGCTGCAACTTCATTTTAACAAACAACAAGAACGTAAAGAAATGAGGGAGGGAAATTAACATAGTCTTTGCAGCAGAGGGTAGCTGTAGCCCCTCAGCCCAAGAGTGAACTGCCTTTTTTCCTGATTGGCAGACCCCAAAGTCAAAAAGGCTAGCCAACCAGCAGGGCCATGCAGCCCATTCCCACCTTCACACCCAGCTTGAACTGAGCCACATTCTCGTCCCTCAGAGAGGGTCGGAGCCATTGCTGGGACAGACTCCAGGCAGTCTCTGCAAGTGAAACTTTTGGTCCCAGCTAAAACATGAATCATGCAATTCTGGGAGATACATACATGTCTGCCTACTTATCAACTCAGCCCAAACAACAGAATCCATGTGCCCACCAGCAAAAACTACATCCACCCCCAAGTTGAGAAACAATGTAGTGGAATATGTGAAAACCTCAGTGTGGTTCTGGATTCATCTGAACAGAAAAGATAACTCAGAGGTTATTCAATATCACAACATGCATTCTAAAATTAAAGACCAGTACAGTCTCCTGAGGATAAGGACTGTCCACTGGCCCTAAATGCTGGTCTGCCATCACAACTAGGACATGGGTAGTCTGACCTAGTGTTTGGATCAGGAGTCAGGAGGGATCAGGAGCCAGGAGGTCAGAGTCTGAGATAGGCCAGAGCGCAATTCAAGAGTGAGGTGTCAGGAGGCAGGCAGGATCAGGAGATCAGCAGCCGACAGTAGGAGTAGGTATCGCAGGGGAAGCCATCTATAGCAGGGAGAACCCAGTTGCATGGACAACTTCCTCTTCCTGTTCTGGGTTTATACAGAATCTGTGAACCAGTCAGCACCCCCAGCATTCTGCCAGTCAGATTCCAGGACTGGAGTCCTCTGTCTGTTGGGGTTCAGTTTCTGTTCTAGCAACTAGTAACAGGTCCGTGGGCATAGGTTAGAACTTACTAGCTGCTAAGTGCCCTGGGGACCAGGTTTCAAGACCTGTGACCCCTGAAGAGTATAATTAGCATGGAGAGAAAAACTTGCTGCAGCAGCAGGAGAGCTTGAATGGTCCCTTGCTCCTCTACAGCTCAGTCTAAGTGTGGATGGGTGGGTACAGCTCCTGCCCAGTGAGAGGGCTCTTCAGAGTCAGATTCGTGACCTTTAGCACAGCCTGACACCAAACTAAGCTGTGATTGATCAGGAGGGGAAATGAAACCTGTCCTGGGAATTCCCCAACAAATCCAGCCACCCTCTCATCACACATGAAAATGTGTTGGGGACGGGGATGATAAGGTAGGAGACAGGTTAGCTGAATTCTGAGAACTAGAGGGCGAGTGTAGTGTTGAGAGCTGAGTTGGAGGAATGCTCTCGGTAGGGTGTATCATCAACATTTAATGAAATCAATTCATGAATTATTTCACTCTTCTATTTGCCAGAAAACTCAACTACCCTAATCTTATTCAAGATTTGGGTTTTTTTTTTCAATTTTACTAATTAACTTTCTGGTTTTAAGCCTTAACACATTTAAAATACTGTACACATTTGTTTTACATCAGTCATGTTGTATGCCTCTAAACACTTCAAAGTAGACTAAATTATTCTCAGTGGAAAATGTCACCATATGAGGGTGTACTAAATGACTGCAAAACACCTAGGAATTTAGGAGTCTTGGACAATGTCATTTCTTACAAGGGTGTTCACTGCTCAGTTGTTATTTCTGCCACCGTTTCTTGCTAAACATGAGTCCCATTCTCCCTTAAGTGGGAATAACCATGTAAGGGACAGGAAACTCTCAGTTTCAGCTAACAAAGTTCCCTAGGAGTTTTCCATAGTGGAAGAAATTTACCCTGCCATGTAAGAAACTGGCATCTACACAGATGCCCAACACCACTGGTCCATGGAATATATGGTTCCTCTCAGAGCTGTGGTTCCAGTTACTCCTCCTACTACAGCTGCCTCCAGCTCCTCTACACAATGCACCCAGCATGAGCAGGCGACCTGGAATAAGTTAATACAGACTCCTAGCAAACTTCTGCTCCCATTTATACCCATGCAATCCCCCTGAAGTCAACAGGCTTGAGTGGGTGTGTCTTGGAGACCCACAGCAAATTCTGCTCTCCCTGTATATGTGAGTGTGGATGGGAGTCGGCGGTCCTGTATTTGTCCAACTAAAAGAAACACCTTTAGGCAGATGTAGAGAATAATTTTCCCAGAGAACACTGCTCCATTCAAAAACTCTTCCTTGCTGCCTTGGAACTCGTGAGCCCACATGCTACATTTTAAATATCGGCATATCTAACATTCACCTAAGCATCATCTCCCTTGAAACAAGTAGCACCTGTTTCCATTTTGAAGGCTTCAGGAACTTGATCTTGCAGGCTGCTGGTGAAGAAGCATTTCCATTAGCACCACCAATTTTTTTTTAAAAAAGGAGCTATCATCTTTAACATAAGAAAACTAAAATATAACTCTAATAAATATAAACCTCATTGGCATAAGAAGAGATACAGAGGTCACCAAAATTACACTGGAGCCTCACTATTTGGTGTATCAGTGTTAGTTATAGCAAAATAAAATTTGTTTCCTACTATGAGGTTGCACACGAGTATGTTCACTGGACACCAAATACTTCATTAAAATAAACCTCAGTCATGTTTCCAGGAGTGACGAACGAATGAATAGAAAGAATGTTCAAGCCTTATATTAGAGGTTGGGCAAAAACCTAAAGAGTTTGCTTCTGGACTTCACCAAATTCAAAGGGGTTCAAGCTGGGGTTTTCGTTAAGGCCGCCTTCTAGTAATAGGCAAAGATTTTCAAAAGCAACTGGTGATTTTGGGTCCACCTTATGATGTCTTTAAAGGTCCAGATTTTCAGAGCACCCGCCCTTTCAAAATCTGGTCCCTTCAAGGTCACTTAAATTGAGCACCTAAACACTAAGGCACTCAAAATCATTAGTCACTTTTGCAAATCTCAGCCATAATGCGTGATAACACATTCTGTTTTCAGACTTCTACTGCAATCTCTTCTCTAGCTCTCCACATTTAAATGACATTAGCCAGATATTTTCTCTATTTTTTTTATTTCTGAATATGACTTTAGAAACAAAGTTACACAATGGGAGAAAAGTGAAATCTTAATGGGGGGGAGATTAAATGTCTTTTATTCACTGCAAGGGTGAAGTCAAAGACATATAAACTCTGGGAGGTCAGTGTAGCAGTTCTGTTCATACTGACTCATTGAGCCTAAGGCAACACACTGGGTTGTTGTAGACACTTTCCGCCCCTCTCAGTTTTTGTTTTGTTTAGTTAACAGATGTGCATAGCTTGGAATCATGGTTTTATATTTATTGCTGTCTCTAATAGTCCTGGGAGAAGATGAATGATGGTGGTCAGTCTCTTCTTAGATAAGAAAGAGAAAACAGGGTATGTGAGAAATGACATTTATTTTGCCGCAAAAACATGCGTAGCACCTTTTCCCCCCTGAACCATGTCAGGCCTTTGAACTATGCACCTACAATCTCATATGTTGGCACAGAAGGAAAATCAAAATAGGTATTTTTCTGAACATTGCTCTGCACAAGGAGATGTTAAATCTTATTAGTGTTCAGACACTTAACACACAGAGAAGGGTTTCTGCAGAAATGAATCACTGTATGTTTTTCCTTCAAACAAAACTAAGCCCTGTCAGTATTTGTTAGTTGTCCTCATTGGGATATTGTGTATTTTTATCCCTTGTCTACTATAAGAGAGCATATATCTCCCAGGGATGTTTTTTGCGATGGTATTCTGATGCTAGGAACCTGACTAACCTAATGGTCTTCTATCCTTCTGGTTATAAAATATCCACATTCTAGTTGTCTATTTTACAACCACCACAGCCACTATCCCTCACATCTTAAAACCTTTGACTCTTGAAATGTATTTGTGAGGCTTCAAAGCAACAAAATAAATTCAAAGTGATGAAAATAACCCTGGAAGAGTTATTGCTTTCTGCTTTGACATACACGAAGGACATTCAATATTCCAAAAGCAAGACAAGTAAATGAATGAATAGCCTTATATCAGCATAACTGTCATCTGTAATGTAATAGAAATATAGTGGTAATACGGCAATCACTGGATAAATATTGTGTTAGAAAGATAAGGTTTTCTAGAAGAAGTTTTACTCTGCTGGTCTACATTTCACTGTATTGCACTTATATATTGTATGAATTCTTAATACATTATCCATTTCTAAAACACACTTCTTCAATGATACCTACAAACCCCAGTCCTTCCCAGCAGAAAGTGTTAACCAAATAGATAATAAACAATAGAAAGAAATGAAAATAATGGAAACAGCAAGACAAAATCTAAACATCACTGCTGTTTCGCTGCTTTGCTGTTTCCTCCATCTGCATGTTGTATGCTTAAATTATAAGCTGTTTGAGGCAGAGCTTGTCTCTGCTAACTGCCTAGCACACCTTTGATGTTATGTAAGTGATATTATAATAATGATTCAACAAGGCCATACACTGTGGTAGTTCCGGGTCACAATTTTCAGTAATTTGACTTGGCTGCATTTCTGAAAGTGCACCTCTCTTCAGCTACAGCTGCCAGACTGTTCAGTAAACTGGAAGTGTTGGTGAGGCTCTGAAATTCTTTTCTGGAGTGTGCACCATGAATTCTTGCTGCACTGGAGAAGCTTCTCTGCATGGATCCTTCCCCTGAAAAAGTTATGCTGATAAATGCACAGTTCTGAATGAAGCACAGAATTGGGAGTGGGCAGAGGGAGTGTGTGTGTGTGGGGGGGGTGGGAAATAGGGGAAAAGATATTTTCTCCTCTGAATTTAGTTTCAGTGGCTATGTCTACACTACCGCAGGATGGACACTCCTGCAATTGATGCGCCGGTTTAGCGGGTCTAGTAAAGACACGCTAAATCAACAGCAGAGCGCTCTCTGGTTGACCCCGGTACTCCACCAGGAACAAGAGGAATAAGGTAAGTTGACAGGAGAACATCTCCTATCAACCCAGTGCTGCATAGACACCGCAGTGAGTTGACCTAAGCTACGTAGCTGGAGTTGTGTAACTTAGGTTGACTTACTGTGGTAGTCTAAACATAGCCTCAGTTTTCTAACTGGGACAGTGTCTCGGTGGAAGAGGTGATGCTATCATATCAGCATCTCTACCTGTGCATTGCTAATGCTACCATCAGCATGGTATGCTGCATCATCTCTCATGTTTGAAACAACTGCAGATATCCAGACATGTGCACATTTATTTAACATTTCTAAAAACAACATACACTCTATAGAGCTAGGTCCAGTAAGGCACTTGGTGCTCTCAGTTCTCACTGAGATCAGTGAGAACCATGGGGCTCTATGCCTCACAGAATCAGGTCATATGGGCCTGATTCTCCACAGCCTTGCACCACCCTGTGTTGTTATTTCATCTGTGCAAAGTGAGTGTCAAATGCCACCAAATCAAAATGGTAGCTGTTTCCTCACACATTTAGGTTTGCACAGGTGCAAAGGACAACACAAACTGCCAGGCAATAGACTCAGGTGCATATGTATGAAATGCAACCATCCACACTGAGTATTAATGGTTTCTATAAGTTTCCCAACTAATTGTTAGAGCTGGTTCAGAATTTTTCAAGAAAACGTTGTGGGGGTGGAGGAGTTGTTGATCAAAAATGCAGATTCGTCAAAACAAAACTTTTCGTGGGAAAAGTTTGGTTTAGATGAATTTTCTGTTTTGAAATTCTTAAGAGTTCCATTTCAACATTTTTTAAAGGAAAAGTTCAGATTTTTCTGTCCAAAATAATTTTGTTTTGAAATTTAATTTATAGTAAATATAAAAAGAATTTAAAAAAATCAAAATGATTCATAAGTCTCAAAATGAAACATTTTGATTAATCTGATCCAATTTCATTTTGAATTTTCAGTTCACAAAAATAATATTTCAATTTTTCATCCCAATTCAGTATGCAAAACAATATTAAGTCTCCGAAATGTTCACGCAGATGTAAAACCATTTCCTGCCCCCTCTACTAATTCTTTCCATGATCTGATATTGGTGCTGGAATTTACCTTGGATTTAAACCAGGCAAAATTAGACAAAACAAGTTTATCAGTTTTCTAATTTTGACTGTCTCATTCTCCTTTTGTGCTATCCCATCCTTTCCCTCTCTAGAGCAGAACCAATGCCCAAATATTAGTAGGCATATTTACTCCAAAACCCAACTCACTTTTTTAAATCTACCTTTTTTTCAGAACCAGCTTTCTCACCTCACACAAGTCCCAAACACAGATTAATAAATCTGCATTTATTTATCCCACCTATGTAAATATGCTGCATGGCTTCCATGTTCAAACAAAGGTAATCCATCCTCTATAATTATCAGAATGAGAAACATTAAATGCAGAGGCCATATGCCCCACCCAGGACAGATCCTTTCTGATTTAGAACAACTGATAGAAATTTAGCTTGATGCCTGATAATACATTTTTCAAGATAACACTTAACAGGAGCATGACAGCAGCTGTGAAATCTAGGAGTTTCTCCCCTCTCCTCTATGACACCTTGATAAGGCAATTACAGCATAATTACCTTAACAAGTGGCATTACAGGAAATTATTGTCATTCTCCTGTTAAAATAACACATAATCATCAGCAAGTGTATTCTAGAATCCCCAATCAGCATTTCATTAACCATAGCTAGCTCAGAAAGGAGAGTGCAATAGGTGGGCAATAACTGACAGGGGACTGGAAAAGGGAAGAGTGAAAAATGAAAACACCTCAAAGAGGGCTGTTTTGGAAATTGTCAGGCATACAACCAGGTTAACCCCCAATGATGAAAACATGCAGGTAAATGCAAAGCTTGTTTGAACTTTAGTGACATTCCTTGCAAACCTGGTCTCCATTTTTGATGCCTATGAATACTGCTTATTACTGTATAGTTTCTCCCAGTGCATCTTGTTTCCTTTGGGACAGCCAGCTAGTTACAAATTACAAAGTTATGCCCTATAAAATGACAACACTACCAATCATAGGTCACCTGTTCTATAACAGCCACTTCTCAATACTCACCTCACCTAGCTTTTCAAGGATGGGATACTTGTCTTTACAGTAAATAATTTTTTAAAAATTTCCCAATCCTGTCAAGTCCTAAATTGTATCTCGTATTAGGCTGATGGATGACACCCCTCGATATTATAGAATTTACTCTAAATAATTAGAGGCACTTTTTTTCTCCTTATTGATTGTCAACTAATTATTCAGAATAGCAAAAACTTATACTTCTGGACTGCCAGTCTTCAAGATCTAGTTTAAAAAAAACACTCAGAACATTACGATTAATGTAATGACTAAATGTATGAACATTTTTTCTGTATTACTTCAGCCAAAAGGTTCTGACTCTGAACGTGTATGTGTATATATAATTCATAATTAATTTTCCCAGATTTACTATAACTGAAAGGAACAAACTGACAGAGGCCAGAACACAGAATTACAAGACAACTGCACATTATAGGTGGTCCAGATCCCAGCAGCAAGAGTTTATGTAGCTATTTAAATCACCATAGTGTCTGAGTCCTTTGTATGTATTAATGGATTCAGTCAAACACCACTGTCCCTCATTTTGCAGATGGGAAACTGAGGCTCAAAGATATTCAGAGACAGATTTTCCAAGGGATTTAGGGGTTACATGGCTGGGGTGAGCAACACCTAACTTGTAGATGGCTCACTGCTTCTGGAAATTTAGGTGGCTATGTACCTATGCTCCCTAGAGAGTGCTTGGTGATAGTTAAACTCCTAAGGGATTTTAAGAAGTCAGTCAGCTGAGCAAATAACTGCCTAAACTAGCCTGGATTGAAATCCCAAGTAGAGAGGCTGAGGTTCCTAAGACTATGTCTACACTAAAAAGTTTTGTCGGCGAAAGTTATGCCACTTTTATTAAAATCACTGTTGCATATCCAGACTAGGTCCTTGTGTCGGCAGAGCACATCCACACTAGCGAGTGCACTGTGGGTAGCTATCCCACTATGCAACTGGCCACAGGGTTCTTTGGGAGGGGTTTTGCAGTGCCTCATGGGGCAGGTACAGCGTCACATGATGCAGGTTTCTCAACCGCATAGTTCCATGGACATCCTACTAGATTGCCCTCTGCTTTTCAACTGAAGTGTGTGGCGGGAGGGAGAGGAGAGTGGTGTGCCTGGGGCGGGGAGACAGCAGGCTGACCGACCTATCCTGAGGCAGGGGGACACAGCCCCACATCAGCTTGCGGCTCTGCTCCGCACCGCAGTCTCTCCCGAAGCAGCCTGCTCTATCTGCCTGCCTATGGTTCTGTGCTTCCCTCCGAGTTCTCCTGCAGCCTCCTCAGCTGCAGGGAGTGGCATTCTGAGCAGCTGTGAACTCTCGGTGCTGAGAAATGTCAAAGCAGCATGGCAGTCTGTTTGCTCCCGCCCCATTCCCCTCCCGACTCCTCCCCGCTTGCAGCAGCAGTCTGCCAGCTACTGTGTTCCTAAGGCAGGGCAGGATAGGAGCATTCCTATGATTTGCTCTTTGTTCCCCAAACGGAGCTCAAGCTCATCTATCAGATACTTCCTGGAGCTTTGAAAGGGCAGGGGGTCAGGGGCACATGCCTGCAGGGCAGCTGAGATCAAAACAGTGAGCAGAGCAGTCACAGCGGGCATTGTGGGATACTGGCGGAAGCCAGTTCTGTCGACAAAACAAACAGCGGTGTCTACATTGACACTTTGTCACTTTAACATTGCGGCAAAAAGTTTTATGCCTCTCGTTGAGCTGGTTTTCTTTTGCCACAAAAAGTAGTTTTGTAGTGTGTACACCTCCCCTGTGTTGTCGGCAAAAGGCAGCTTTTGCGATCAAAACGTTGTAGTGTAGACAAGGCCTAATAAGTGGCTGATGGTCCAGAGATAGGCACCTCCTGATGCTCGGGATCCTCAGCCGCAAACCTCTCCTGGAATTAGGCGTCGAAGCCAGGTCAGCTGCTCAGGTAGCCCATGCCCAGCAGCTTAAACTCTCCCTCATGCTCACCCTACATTTCCCTGTGCCCCCAGATGTCTGTGTGGGTCCTATGCTGTCCACCTTGCCCCCTCTCTGCGGTATGCATCCTGCCCTGCTTGTGTAGGATCTGACAGATACCAGGTCTTAGATGTGCTCATGGCACATTTACAGGATTGGGTCCCAGTGTTTAAAAAGCCTGCTTTGAGGCCTCCAGATAGACAGGTCATTAGTCCAGCTTAAACCAGACAGTCCTGCTTTTGTCTGATACAGAACTGGATGTGGTCTGTTGGGTATCTAGCCTGGAGGACACCATTCTGAAGAGATCACTGCTCTGCCCCTGCCAGCATGATCTTGCAGGCATCGTGAGTGCAAGGTCCCACATTGTTTCTGGAACTACCAAAACATCCAGTATTCTGAGGATGTGGTAGTGGCCACCAGTGTATTCCAGGGCTCTGACTAGCGCTCAGAGCAGCACTTTGCCTTGAGTTGGCAGCAACTCTTAGACTGCTTTGAAAATGCTGACCAGAAGAAACATAGGCACCTTGAGGATTTGGTGGACTTGGGTGTCTGGTCTCTGCCTATTTAGACACCTAAATCCTTTTTAAAATCTGGCCCCAAATGACTTACCCATTAAAAAAAAATGAAGGGTTTTTATTTTCTGTTGATGTTTATGACAGTGTTTTCAGCCAGGAAGAAATTGGCAAATGGACTATAAAAGGAAAGTGTGCTCAAAAAATGTGAGAGACATTGTGGTCCAGTGGGTTAAACACTATCCAGATACTTAGGACTAGAGACATAGGTTTTATTCCGGCTGCTGTGTTTGATCCTGAGGAAATCACTTCATCTCTCTATTCCTCTGCTTCCCCTCCCCTCCTTTGACTTGATTTCAGTAGAATGTAGTGTGACACTGCACCCCATATTCCTCACAGTGATATTATTATGATAGGATTATGGTATAATTCTGATGCATTTTGTAAAGATAAGTCACTGGAAAAGTTATGATTTACTGAATATGATTATCCTATTTGTATGCATATATCATTTTTATCTGAAGTTATGAATATTGACTATGTATCTGTATTTCAAATGTAGTTACACCTGGGTAATGGCCACTAGACAAGATGCTGTCAGTCCAGATAGCTGATTGGAAAGGGCCTATTCAGGGCAATGAGCCATTATGGAAAACAATAGGCCTTAGGAGAAGCTTATCTCACACCTGGTGAGCCTTCCTGAGAATGCTACAACAGCCTGTGAGTTATGGCTGCTATGACTATACAAGGACATGTGACCAGGCCACAAGATGCTGGAGTCCATCTTGGGATGTCAGTATTTTTCCACAGACTGGTCTCAGAACCAAGCTTTGGAACAAAGGGTTCTTGCCATATGCAAAAGTTATATAAGTTAGGGAGTGACATCATCTGGGGTTTGTCACTCCCCACACTACAGGACTCCTGGAAACATCTGAAAGACAAAGACTGAACTAGGGGCAGTCCTGGACCCAGGCTAAAGTGATTTCTAGCCTGTGTATGAAACACCCGGGGATTCCAAGCTGTAAAGCAAGTGCAGCTTGCCCCTTAAGAATCTTCAGCCTGCTTGTATCATCTCTTAGAGTGAGAATCTACTAATTCATATCCAATCTATCTCACATATTAAGCTTAGTTTGCATTTTTGTTTATTTGCTAGGTAATCTGCTTTGATCTGTTTGCTAAAACTTATAATCACTTAAAATATATCTTTTGTAATTAATAAACTTATTTTTGTTTAATCTAAACCAGTGAAATTTGACTGGAGTGCTTGGGGAAAATCTCTCCTTGGTTACCACAAGTGTGCATTATTCTCTTCACATTTGAAGGAGAGGTGAACTGGGTATTAAACCCATGTACTGGCCAGATTTGACCAGGGCAGGATGGTACTGCTTTGGGGTCCCAGGCTGGGAAGCTGGTAGTTAGAGATCCTGTGTGTAACTGCAGCTGGGTGTGTCCCTATCTGTGTGAATGCTATGGAAAATGCAGGCTGGAGGGCTTTGCAGCTTGTCACAGCAGCACAGTGTGAGAGGGAGCCCAGACTGGTGGGTCAGGGGCTCGGTGGTAGCCCAGTTCCAGGTGGCACCCCAGGGGACACCCGTCACAGGTAGGACCTAAATATCTCTGAAGATCTGGTCCTAAGCTCTTGGGGGTACAGCCTGTCTTATTATATATCTATATAGTGCCTAGAACAATGGAATCCCATTCTCAAATAGGGTCTCTATGCACTAATGCAATTAAATAAATAAATAATAATGGTTTTTCAATTGCACACAGTAAAACTGAAAAAGAGAGAATACTATTTGCTACCTCATTTCACTTTTGCTAATTGTTGATGTTACTTGTAACTATAGTAAGTGGAACACTTTGAGAAAATAAATCTGATTTACAAGTTGACAGTTAAAAGCTTAGCAATAAAAGGACCAATTTGTAAGTGGTCCTCTTCTGTAGAATCTCAATAATATCTCTCCTCGAAATATTAGTTGTCAATTTGGGAAAAAGGTAGAACCTGTACGGTCAAAGGGTGTTAAGAGCTCTATGTTCAGATTGGTGAGTCAAAATTTCTTGTAAACCTGAATATGAAGAGTGACATTGCCTCTGAATTTGCTCTTGAAGAGAGTTTTCTAATGGGGATTGGTTGTGTCTTTGCTCTTGTCAAAATAAACTTTGAAGTGTAAAAGGATAAACTGTAATATTTAAAGAAAAAGTATATATCTCCCCAGATATATACAATAAATTGTGTGAACTAAAGTGCAGGTTCTAGAAAGAAATGATGCAGTCTTTGGATGTTTCAAGGGAAAAATGTATTAAACAATAGCCAAGGTTATAGTCTCCTGGCAGACCCACAGAAATATGTATAGAAGAATGATAGACATATGAAGGAGAACATTGGTAACAGAGGATACTTGCATAACATGATTGTTGTAAAGGTCTTGTATTTGGAGTAAGAGTGCCTTTAAAGAAAAACTGTAATGACTAGTTGATATATTAGGTCCTACCCAAACCTCGCAACTAAGTGCTAGAGAATTTACTCAAATATATAAATGTGCCACCCCTTTAAAGGAGCTATTAAAGACTTCTAGTATATGTCCAGATTCTTCAGCCATGGATAATCCACCATTTTTAAGACACAGACTTTTGTTATATTTTATCAAATTGTCAAGTTTTTGCCAACTTCCTACTCCCCTTGCCTAGCAGAAAAAACTCACGCCAATAGTTTCAGATTTGGGAGATGAACTTTAGGCTTCTTTGAGTTTGAAAAAATCTAGCCCATATGAATCCAAGGTTTTGCATGATTTAGAAGGAGTTGGGATACCATTAAATGTTAAAGAAGTCACAGGGTTGGGAGAGGTTCAAGGGAAGAAGAGGATAGGCAAAAGAGAAGCAAAGATGGACAGGGAGGAGACAGGAGAGAGCTGTGTTTGGGCTGGGAGGAGGAAGACCACCACAAAGTTATGGTGTGGTTATGCAAACATCAAACCTCAGTGTGAAATTCAATAGTGAGTCTTGTAATGATAAGCGCTGAAGATGAATGCATCATGAAAGTTGGAAGGTGCGCCAAAAAAAAGTTCTGCTTAACTTTAAAGAAAAAGATATTTGCAAATGAGATGAAAGAAGAACTTTTTCCAACTTCATTCTCTGACTTCTGTTAAACCAGAGTTTGAAGCAAATGAGTCATGGACATTCAAGTCAATTAAATCTATTTTGCTGTGCTGAGCCATCCACCGTCTACACCTACTGAAAAGCTATTCTCATTCCATGGTTAGCATCAGTCATGTAATTATGGCCAGCTCCAATCACATGCCCATATTACTTCACCGCTTAGTTCTGGAACCTCAGCCTCAGAAGTGAGTATCTCTCTGGCATTGTTATATTATTATCAGGGATTAAAATATACATTAGATGAGAACTACCACAAATCATTTTGTATTCCAAAGAAGCTTGTGATATACTTTTTTTAATGATTAAGCCCTCTAATGGAAAAGTCATCTAGGCCAATGGTTTTCAAACTTTTTTTCTGGCAACCCAGTTGAAGAAAATGGTTGATGCCCGCGACCCAACGGAGCTGGGGATGAGGGGTTTCGGGTGTGGGAGGGGCTCAGGGCTGGGGCAGAGGGTTGGGGTGTGGGGGTAAGGGCTGTGGGGTAGGGCCAGGAATGAGGGGTTCAGGGTGTGGTAGGGGGCTCTGGGCTGGGGCAGAGGGTGGGGGTGTCGGGGGGGGAAGAGCTCTGGGCTGGGGGTGCAGGCTCTGGGGTGGGGCCATGGATGAGGAGTTTGGGGTGCAGGAAGGGGCTCCCCCATCCCCGCTTAGGAGCCGGACCTGCTGCTGGCACTTCCGAAGCACAGCGCAGTGTCGGAACAGGTAGGGACTAGCTTGCCTTAGCCTGGCAGCACCTCTGATGGGACTTTTAATGGCCCGGTCAGTGGTGCTGATCAGAGCCACGGCGACTCAGTGCCTTACATTCCGTGACCCAGTACTGGGTCGTGACCCACAGTTTGAAAACCACTGATTTAGACATTAATATGGTTGAAACCAATAGGGCTCTGCAAAAATTGAATAGGGTTAATCAACCTTTTGGGGATTTTTGCAAATGGAACCTCCAAGCTCTTTTTGATACAGATTTACCACTAATTCACAGTAGAGTTTTTACTATCCATATTCAAAGTTGCCTTTCTTTGGGGGTAATCTTGTTAAATAAGTTGAACTAATGCAAGTACTATTTAGAGCAATTGCTACATACCAAATTAGAATGCATAGTCCAAATAGGGAACTTGGGACCAAATCCTCAGTTGTTGTAGCTCTGTTGAAATAGAGGTAACCCAATTTATGCCAGGCTGAAATTCTAACTCTTGGTGTGTAAGCACATAGTAAGAAATATGTGAAAATGAGTACTGAAAACTAATATTTCTTTTACCATGATTTAGTCTTTGCAGGATGGAGGAACATCACTAGTGACAACTCTAGCAGTCATCCTTCATGCAAAACTTTATTTAAAGCCAATGGGAGTTCCATTGCATGATTAAATAGGATTATACCCTCATACTGTATCTTTTAATTGCATGCTATAGGACATATGGAACTGTATGTACAAATGCAGAGATAAGGGCTTTCAAAAAAATCTGCCTATACTGTGTTTTCTGTGGAAAGGTCGGGTCTCTTAAATGTTTTAAAGAGCAGTAAAAATTACTTACTTAATAACAGAGTCTGGTGATCCACATTTTCAATGCTATCTCTCTAATATATGCAATAAATACCTTTTGAAAAGACCTATGAATCATAAAAGCACTATATTAGCCTATTGTGATCTGTGATGAACCAATATTTACCATATAATTATGTACACCTCTGCTAATAACATGGGAACCAATAGAAATATCATTGTGTGGGAAGGGTGATTGCTAGAAAATGTCCCCACACAGATGTTCATTTCATCTGATTTCACTTCATTTCTACATATGTCTGTTATATTTCATAAAAGAATATTAATTACATAGTGCACAAAAACAGGTCTAACAAAATATTATAGAAACAACAACCACATATTCTATAATATATCATTACACTGTGGCCCAGATTTCACTCTCTGTTTTATATCAGGGTAACTCAAAGCAGTTATTCTGGACTTTCACTGGTGTAAGTCAGAGCAGAATTTGCCCCTGCACCTACAATATAATATATGCATGTTATTGGTGCAACTGATAAACCTGTGGACCAAGTTAGGAATGTACTAAAGGCCCCAATTCAGCAAAACATGGATGCACAGTTAAATCCATCCATATTAAGCAAAGCACTTAAGCATGTGTTAATTCCCATTAAAGTTGACGGACTTAAGCATGTGCTTAAAAGCTTTGCTGAATTGGGGCCCAAATACCTTGCTGAACCCAGGCGTTAAGGCTCTGCACCTGAAAGACTTTGAGCATCTCTTGCGATGCAATAACACCTGCCAAGTCCATTGATTTTAATGGAAGCTGAGGACTCTTTGCTCATCTCTTTATAGGCACTTACCAGTAGAACTAAGTGACATTGTTTAGGCAAAACTCTCCCCCTCACCCCCCAAAAAATAGCAGACTTGGGCTGACCAAAACGTTTTATAAATTTGTGTCGATTTCAGAGAATTGTTTCAGTCAACTAAAACTAAAATTTCAGAAATGTCAGACTAGGTTAGCAAAACTGAGGGGTAGGTAGTAGTATCCCCTGTCATAGGGGAGTTGGTCCCTGTAAACAGCACCCTGTGTCAGAGCAGGTAAACCAAATACAGCTAATTAAAGGGGGCTGGGCTACACCTAGGCCTATAAAGGGTTGCTGGAGGTCAGGAAATAAGGAGGCAGAAGATAGTAATTGCGACAGGCTACGTATGGGGAAGATATAGTAGAACAAAGAAGAGAGGAGCAGAGCTAATGCCTGTGGTGGATCCCTAGAGTAAGGGGCTAGGTGCTCAGGGAAGCATCTTTGGGGTTATTACTCCAGGAAGAGAGCTGAGCTGACTACAACTGGGAGGCTACCAGGAGCAGGACTGTCAGAGACCGTATGGGAGGGGTGGCCTTGAAGCCTGAGAGAAAGGGGTGAGCTGAAGGACTGTCTTCTATTGCTTTATGTACCTGTGTTAAGAGAATAAACCTTCTTAAAGGAGACTGGGTGTGGCAGTGAGTATTTAGAAGCTGGGGAGAAGCTCCTTTCCTATGACATCCACTTTACACCCAATAGCTTGGTGACTGGGGTGCCCATGTGGGAGGTGAGCTCTCAGTGCAAATCCCTGCTCTAGGACAGGGACTTGAACCTGGGTCTCCAGCATTCCAGGTGAGCTGGGTATTCTGGTGTGTGTCTCCTTCAGTCTCTGCTGTTGAAGCTGTTCTACTCTGTATAAATAATGAAATATGCATAGGTATTTCCCTCCCCCTGGACCTCTGTGAGTGCCCTGGCCACCAGACTAGAGTCTCATTTTCATATTCTCTGTGGCCCAATGAATACTGAAGTATTTCATATGAAGTGGAACAGCCTCAACAGGAGAGATTGAGACCCCCGCCCAGAACACCAAATAGCCTGCTGGTTAGAGCACTTGTCTCAGATGTTAGAGAGCAGCATTCAAGGCCCTGCTCCGGACAGGGAATTGGAGCCTGTTTCCCCACATTCCAGGTGAGTGCTCTAAGCATCAAACTATTAGGTATGGGGAAGAGGAGGGACACCACACTCACTGGGATTCTATGAATCCAGCCCCATGTCTTAAATTTAATTTGGCTTTATTTAAAACCAGTTTAACGTTCTCAAACTGAATGCAACATTTTCTTCAACTCAAAACCATGTATTTATTTATTATTTTTTAGAACTGAAAAATCAGTTATTTGCCTGCCTCTACTTATCACCTTCATGAGGGATTTATCTTACTACTGCATCTATGCAGGCACAAAAATCCACTTAAGTGGATTCCATTACAGGATTTACTTCTGAGAGACTTACCTCTCTAACTACATTGGTGTGTGTTGTTTGTTTAAAATAACAGAATATGTAGGGTAGAGCCCCTGTACCTGTCCGGTTTGGATGAACAGTACATTTTATTAGCAGCCCATTGACAGCTGGAAGTTACCTTACCTTGTGTGAGGAACAAAACTACGTGATGTGATCTATGCATTTGACCTAAAAATGAACCCTCTTGGATCCATGTATGTAGATAAGTCCAATGTGTTCCTTCGTGCTCCTTTTTGCTTGCTTTTTTTAAAGCATACAGTACTACAGAAAATACAGTAACAGGAGCTAACAACCAGGATTTATTTAGGAGAAAATAAATGATGCATAGAAATAGAACCTTTCAAGTCTGAACTATATTTCAGATTTTTATTCTGTATGTATTAAATGTTGGCCATGTATCTTGCCAATGATACAGGAGAGTTCCCTTTCATTTCTAGACTTGATTTGATTTTTTTGGGGGGTGGGTGGAGGGGTGTATATTGGTGGTACTACTACTCGAATGTATTTTGCTATAGTGGGAGGTATGGGAAGTACAGGATAATAGCAAATACAAACCCAACTTGTAAATTTTGCCTTTCATATTTGAAATCACCATTTCCATCTAAAATATGACTGGAGTCATAGCAACATTTATTGAAATAAATCAGTTTGATTTGTATCTATAGAAACACTTTACTTCCTATTCTGTTAACCAGTAATCAACACATGGAAAAAAGTAGCATTCTCAGGGGAGATTTTCAAAAGCACAAAGGGCAGTTAGGCACTCCACTCTCATTGAAAGCTGAAGGGAGCTGGGCCTTAGTTTTTCTTGTTCTAGGGGCTTTTTCAAACAGAGCAATATACATACTAAATAGACTTCTATAGAAATTACTCTACTACTTATCAAATGAAAAAGATGTATGTCCTTTCTTAAAACTTTAAAATTCAAGTTAATAAAAATTATATCCCTGCTATAGATTTCTACAGGTTGCTGAATACTTTTGTAAAGCAAAGCTATAATAGTTTCTAACTAGAAATTGATAGTTTCCAATTCATTCTGGATGTGTACACACAACTTTTCTTAGTTTGTTTCAAATACTGCCCTAAGCACAGCTGATCATGATGGTCTGCCTTTGTGTACTTTGACCATCTTTGAAATTATTATACAGTTAAATACCAAACATGACCTATACTTCCTGTGTAAGTTAAAATAAATGAAACTTGGGAAGGTTTAACTCGGCAGAGAATCAGGCTCACCTTTCATTCACACTAAGGACTCTTCACATACACTACTCTGACAGTGTTAAGGGCCCTAAAGTAGGCATAAATATTTACACACACCTTTAGGCCCTGTACACTATGTAAAGGGGTCTTAATATGAATGATAGTGAGGCTCCCAAAGTTCTTCTACCATTCTGTAATGGCAGAACATGTACATGACAAGTTTCTTCTATGTCTGATACTAGTTAAGGTCCAATTATCAAGAATAGCATCAGGTGCCTGTCCTGAAACTCAGAACTGCTTATACAAAACAGAGTTAGACCCCTAACTGTGCAACTTTGGGTGCTCAAATTGGCTGAGATTAATCACTTGTGTAGTGCAAAGTCTCAAATTAGCACACTAACTGCCAAAAATTGGAGGGATTGAGTAATTATCAAGTGAATTTAAAACAACGAAACAAAGAACACTGGCTGTGAGATAGCAAGATATTTTATAGGCTCTAAGTGCTGTTCTGTGAAGGTAAATGGGAAAGGCAAAAGGGATAATGAAAAAGGCATCACTGCAGTGCAACAACATGAAGAACAAGATAAAGGTATGCTGTCTGCATGTCAGTGAATTTTTAATCAAGGTGCCTCTGTCTCCAACAATAAGTTGCTGGATAGATGGTCTGTGTTACCCATACCATTCAGTACCATAAATAGTATTTCTTTTCTCACAAATTGTTGAAGAGCCTCTAACTCTTCAAAGCTGGTGGTGAGGTGAATTACATACTAGCTGGTCTAGCCATTCCTTTCCCTTGTTGGAGGGAGATTTTTCTATTCTCATAATAAATACAGTTAGGGCTCAATCCTCTCCAGAGCTTCCATCCATGAGCCAGCAAAGCACTCAGCTGTAAGCGGAGGAGCAGTCTCATTGAATACAGACTTTGTGGGACTACGCACAGGCTTAAAGTTAAGCCCACAGTTAAATGTTTTGCTGGGCTGGGGCAGAGAGCTGAACATCTTGCAGGATCAAACCCTATATGACCCACACATGTGCATCTACATGTTTGTGCATGATGGCACCATTAATTGTATGCATTTTAATTAAAGCCCTTTTCTCACCTGATACCCTTTATGAGTGATCTCATCCATTCACATGCTTTCAGCTACTATCTTTATGCTAATAACCTGCAAACTGACCTCACTGTTCCTAACCTGCCTCCCTCCTTCCTACCTACATCCATCTTTTCTCTCTAACATCCTCCTGGTTGTCCCTCCATCATCTTGACCTGATCCTGACCAATGCTGAAATCTTCCTGTTAGAACCAGTTGAATCTTTCAAGGTATGATGGAATTGTATACATCATAATTAATTTTCCTAATTGTTTCTAATCTTAAATGAAACATAGTACTTGAATTTAAAGCTACTTCACCATTAAGACCAAGTTCAAAGGAAGGACAGGCTTCCTCCTGCACACCTTATGCACCAGTAACTTCAGTTGAAGCCAATGGGAATTTTTTGCCTATGTAAAGACTCCAGACCCTAGCTCTTCAGTGATGACCTAGTGGCCTTTCACCATATATAGGTTTGAGCCTACATTCATTGGCATCAATGACCAAGCAGTGATTGACTTTAATGGTGCAGGATCAGGACCTAAGAGTCTGAGTTATAACCCTAGACCCAACCATCCTCTGCTCTCTGGAAAAAATGCCTTTTAGTATGAGGGGTTTCACAACATGGAGCTGAACTGCACACCTAGCTTTTCTCTATAATGGACCAAACCAAGAAGGGCAAGTCCCTTAACCTCTCTGGGCCTCTGTTTTCCCCATATCTAAAATGAGGAATTAAAATAGTTACCCACTGTTTTAATATGCTGTGTGAGTGGTATTCATTACTTATTTTATCATTAAAACACTGGATGCTGTAGGAACACCCTCTATCTCTTGGTGGTTCAAAATCCAGATACAACTTTATAGCACAGATCCCATTTCTGCTTACTATGTATTTGTTTTATCATAGGACCTAAAGCCCCAACTAAGACCAGAGCCACACTGTGTTCAGCACCATATGTAGACTATAAGAGATGGTAAACTGTCTAGGATAGGGCTTGTTTCAATAGTCAGGGTGAAGTGACTTGCCAAAGGTCAAAATACAGGTCAGTAGCAGAGCCAGAAATAGAATTAAGGTCTCCTGATTCCCAGTCCAGGCACCTATCCACTAGACCACTGTGCCTCTGCAGCTTTTCTCTTCTGTTATCAGAGAGTCAGGCATTAAAGTTAAAAAATGGCACCAAGTTTACCAGCAAACCTCAGAACAATCTGAAAGAATGAGAGAGAGAAAAAACCACTTAGAAATAGTTTGCCTAAAATCAAAAGGTTTCAGTTTCCATCAGCTTCTTTGGACATGAATATCCCAGGATTTATGAGATTTGTTTTGAACTGCTAAGAGGAAAACTGAGAATAAACTGTGTTTAGTTTCTCAGATGTGAACTAGCTAGTCAAAGCACCGTATTTAAATGAAATTATAACAGCTGATGATAATTAACAATTATGATTGGAAAAAAAGTATCTGGAGTACTGAGACTAGAGTTCCAATTCCCCTTGATTGCGAGATTTGGAAAATTGTAGGGTTTTTTTTTTTTTTTTTTAAGCCACAGAAAAAATTTGATTTTTTTTTTTTTGCTCCAGAAGAGAGAGAAGGATCACTGTTCACTTCTTTTTTTTTATAGGACTTGATTTTCAAGTAGTTATCTAAATGCAATATCCAGATTTTCAGATGTGCTCAGGGTCCACCAGTTTCTTTTGTTTTAATGGCACCTGCTGAGTACTGAGAACATTTGAAAATCTGCCTACTGCGTTTAGCTGGGACCTGAGCTCTTTTGAAAATGTGAACTTTAATTATGCAGCAACTGCCTTCCTACAAGACAACTGCATGTTAATCTTTTAACTTAGCACTGCTCTGCTGTCCCTTAGAAATGGATTCTGTGCAGTGGTGTCAGAGGTGGGGAGCACTTCCACCCTCCTGACCATTGTGTTTCTCCAAGCACATGCACTACTTTCTTTTAGTGGCCTAGGAAATAGCCCTGTGCCCCCTTCAGCAGACAAAAAGCAGAGAATGTTGTATCCTCTTCAGCGTTCTTTTATGGTCAGTGTGTTCTGCATCCCCTTCGGTCCCTGTTCAGGAGTAGTATGTTCACAGCACATACACAAAGAAGTTAGATTAAAAACATATGTACCTTTGTTGGAAGGCTGAAATGGAACACTCCTTTTTCCCTTATGAATGCAGAACAATAACACACAAAAATCAAAGAACAGAGAGAGAAAGCAGGCTGCTCCCTAAAACAGAGGCCCAACTCATCTATTACCTTAGGCTGCCTGTGGGCTCACAGATGTCATTGCACACTTGCAGACATCCCTGTATGCAGCTGGACTAGGAAACCCCCTGAGAATTTAAAGTGATGGGTCACAATTTTAATGGTTTTCAATACATCACAGAGGATGCAAGTCTATTATAGTGCCAACTAAAGAACTCTAGCTAGCTTTATCTGTAGCAACTCATGCTTTTAGATCCAGAGGCCCTCCATTCAACTGCCAATGTGTTGATCAAAATGGCAGCTGTCCCATATTCTCTTTCCACTTCTGTGAGGCATTTGCTTCCTCCAGGGACAATCTCAAAGCTCCATACTACCCCCAACATAGACGAGTGCCAGCATGGCACAATGTGGCCTTTGTAGTGACTAAATGAAGGGGATAACCAAATGGTCTATGGGGCTGCTAATCTGGAAATGTATTAATTGTTTTGCCTACCTCTATAAGTGACTCTGCAATCTATAACATTTTGCAATTTACACTGGATGCTCGTGAGTTTTGGGCTGGGGTTAACAGTGTTGTTTTTTACAATTAGGCTCTGATTCTGACCTAAGCTACATCAGTGTCAACTAGAAGTAACTCCACTTAAATCAGTGGGGTCACACAGGCGGAAAAAAAAATCAGACTCATGCTCTAAGGGTATGTCTACACTGCAATAAAACACCTGCAGCTGGTCCAGGT
Organism: Natator depressus; assembly: GCF_965152275.1. Classification (NCBI taxonomy): domain Eukaryota; kingdom Metazoa; phylum Chordata; order Testudines; family Cheloniidae; genus Natator; species Natator depressus. The sequence goes on along the minus strand of NC_134235.1, from coordinate 239,800,365 downwards.
TAGCTGACTTGGATTGGGTTGCAGGGCTATAAAATTGCAGTGTAGATGTTTGGGCTTAGACTGGAGCCCAGGCTTTGAGCCCTGGGGAAGGTTGAGGGGGCCAGAGACCAGACTCCAGCCCAAACCCAAACATCTACATTGAAATCTTAAAACCCCATAAGCCCAAGTCAGCTGACTGGGCCAGCCACAGATGTTTTATTGCAGTGTAGACATTCCCATTGTGTCATGGGACTTGACTCGCAGTGCTATACTGATGCAGTGAAGGCACTCAAGCCTAAGAGAGGGGGTTGCCACCTGCCAGGGGGAAAGTTCAGGAAGCTCTTAGAACTTGCTCCCTAGTTGGTCTGAATCGACCCAGATCTACTCACTTTCGGGGCAGGGGATCTTATCTGATATTTAGGTAATATTTAGGGAGGGTGAGTATTTTCCTTGGTGTGTGTATGTGTGTAAAAGTTAATTAGTTAGTGCTGCACATGGTGGAAATTGCTGCTGGTTTTTCTTTCCTTTGCTTCAGTTTTTATTCATAATTTCAAAGGGTGCCTCAAACTTGCAATAGGTGCCTATTTTTTTCTTTTTCTTCTGATCCAAATAAATATATATGCGAGAAACAGAAGAAAATGTGATCCTTCAGAGAACAGGTGATTAACAATCTACTGTGCACAGAAGGAAGACTGGAGACGGCTGAAAACAGTAGAAGATATTTGGGTTTTATAGAAAATTAACCTGTCTTCAGCAAAACCGTGGCTGGGTATAGATGGATGTTACCAAGGCTGGTGGACCAGAACTACCAAAGAAGCCCTCTAAAGAAAACAAGGAAACACATGGTTGTCCTGTATGGACTGTCCCCCCTCTGGAGAGGCTAGGACCAGCTGTGGCAGTAATTCTGCATTCCCTCTGTGCAAAGGTGGTGTTGTGCATAGTTCCTGTAGTAGAGAGGGGAGAACAGAAGATTTCTTGCACCTTATCATTTTTACATACATATACTTGCTTAAAAGATATGCTTGTATTGAGGGGAAGGAGGGTGCTGTGCTTACAATACTCACCTGAGGCTTAGAAAGTCTGGGTTCATTTCCCACATCTGCAGACTTCCTGTGTGGCCTTGAGCAAGTCAGTTAGACTGTGATTTCCAGAAGTGCTTAAGGGAGTTAGCTGCCCAGCTCCTAGTGAAAACTGCTTATTTTCCCATCTATAAAATGGAGGGAACAACACACCTACCTTTTGTCTACTGTGGTGCCAGCTAAGATAAGCAGTTTGCCTGCTCCCTGGCTAGCTTTGCTGCTGGACAACCAATATGCTCAGTTGCACTGCCTTTGAGGTGTCAGTAGCCACAGAACCTGCCTTGGTGCTGGTTTAGCCGCCCTGCTTTGAAGCCTTGCGCTTGCAACAAATCATCGGCTGCTCAACTTGTACCATGCCTGCAGCTGTGCTTGCCTTATTCCTTCTCCCAGCCCCGTTCCCATCCTGCTCTAGCCTTGTTTCCAAAGCTGCTCGCTCTACCTACCACCTGCTCCAGCCCCTGTTCCCTTCAAACTTGTGGCTTTTAACCTCTGCACTGCCTCTGGCTTACAACTCTAGTTACTCTCCCACTCAGGCATTCAGCTTCCGTCCTTCCAGTATTGACCCTGGGCTCATTCCTGGACCCTACTCCGACTGGTAGGAGCGATGGCCCACAGACCAGACAACTCCAGTTTGAGCTGCCCAATATAAATGCTAGGGGCCCACCTTGCCAGCATAGATCCCACTCAGGCCAATTTTTCCCTGGTGGGGGCTGTACAGCACTTGCAAGTGCAGGTGCCCACTCTGCAAGCACAGAATGAGTCCCTAAAAGCCCAGTCAGCTACACCAGCTACCCTGGCTCCAGCCTACTGGGAGTCAAAGGCCCCACTCCCAGACAAATTTAATGGTCAGTTCTGAGGTTTCCTAAACCAAGGCTGCTTCCTCCTGTTGATACGCTCCTGGGTTTGAATGATATTAAAAATGAAGTGGCATTGGTCAAGCCACTGCCCCATCTTGATGACCTGATTGACCTATGTGTCAGAGTTTACGACCATCTCACCAAGCATCACCATGAATGTGACCTGGACCCTTGAGCACTGATGACTCCCTGGCCTCAAACCCCTCAACCATGAACCCCACTCCAGAAACCATGCATGTTGACCAGGCCTGCCCACACCTGTTTAAGGCTGAGAAATACTGACACTGAACTTTGAGGCTGTGTCTGTATTGGGGGGCAGTGCGGCAGCGGATACTTTGCCTTGGGATATCCTGCAAAGGTCAGACCAGCTTTGGGGTTGGGAAGTATCAAGGCCCAGCTCCAATAAGGGGCTTTGGCCTGGGTTGGTCCCTTTCCCCCTCCAAAGACTTTCAACCTCTTCAACCTTGCACCTTTTGCTCATGCAAGCTCAGCCCAGTGGAGCAAAACTATGACATCCCCAATAAAGAGCTACTGGCCATTAAAACAGCCTTTGAGGAATTGCGGCATCTCCTGGAGGGCACCAGGTTCCCAATCCAAGTTCTCACGAACCACAAGAACTTGGAATTACTGAAGACTGCACACCAACTGAATCAGTGACAGGCCTGCTGGTCCCTTTTCTGCACACAGTTCAACTTCATAGTGACTTACCACCCCAGGACCAGAAATGGGAAGGCCGATGCATTATCCCAGAAGGAGGGGCATTGTGAACCTGTTCAAGAGGCTCCATCCGTGATCCTCAAACCATCAAATTTTATTTTGGGTACCACAGTCTGAACTGCTACTACCCTCCATGCATTCCCTGCTGCCCAACAATCCTTTCATAATCCAGATCCACCAAGCCTTAGACAATGTCAATGACCAGAATGCCTCAACCTTTACTCTTCATAATGGAATTCTGTATTATAAGGGGCACATGTATGTACTTCATGGTAAACCCAGTCTTCACTTTGGTAGCAACTTACATCTGGTCCTGTGACCTCTGTGCCCAGACCAACCCCTTCCCATGTGAACTTCAGCCCTTGCCCACTCCACCTCGGCCTGGGGCCACCATGTCAATGGACTTCTGCCTGGAGCTACCAGTCTGGGTGCTGGCATTGTCTAGGACTTGGTGAATCTGGATTGTGAATGTAGTTGGTCTCAGGATGAAGAGGGTGCTGTGATAAATGAAGTGGGGGAGGGGGTAGCTCCTTTTTATGGACATCCAGCCAGCCAGTTAGCTATAAAGTCCCTCTTGGTGGCTGCTTGCTTTACCCGTAAAGGGTTAAAAAGTCCCACAGGTAAAGAAAAGGCACCTGAGCTAAAGAGCCAATGAGAAGGCTAGAACTTTTTAAAATTGGGAAGAAAGCTTTCCCTTTGTGTTCTGTGGTTCTTCTACGGAGAGAGGGGAACAGAGCAAAGTCATGCTATGACAGCATGCTATGACTATGCTGTAAAAAGCTTTTTGCCAGGTATGAAAATCATCAGATTATACCTAGAACTACACAAATATGTAAAAAGAAAAGGAGTACTTGTGGCACCTTAGAGACTAACAAATTTATTTGAGCATAAGCTTTCGTGAGCTACAGCTCACTTCATGGGATGCATTCAGTGGAAAATACAGTGGGGAGATTTATATACACAGAGAACATGAAACAATGGGTGTTACCACCACACTGTAACGAGAGTGATCAGGTAAGGTGAGCTATTATCAGCAGGAGAGTGGGGGGGAAAAACCTTTTGTAGTGATAATCAAGGTAGGCCATTTTCCGCAGTTGACAAGAACGTCTGAGGAACGGGGGGGGGGGGGACAACACATGGGGAAATAGTTTTACTTTGTGTAATGACCCATCCACTACCAGTCTCTATTCAAGCCTAAGTTAATTGTATACATTGTATTCTTGAGTGGTCACAGCTAAATTAGACCCCATTATTTTGCATGTATAGTTGGGATTGTTTTGCAATGTGTATTTCTTTGCACTTATCAAGACTGAATTTTATCTGCCATTTTGTTGCCCTATCACTCAGTTCAGTAAGATGCCTTTGTAGCTGTTTGCAGTCACCTTTGGACTTGACTATCTTGAATAGTCTTGTATCATCTGAAAATTTTGCCACATTATTTTTTACCCCCTCTTCCAGATCATTTATGAAAATGATGAGCAGCATAAGTGCCGGTACAGACACTTGGGGGACCCTGCTATTTACCTCTCTCCATTATGAAAACTGACCATTTATTCCTACTCTTGGTTTCCCATCTTTTAACCAATTACTGATCCATGAAAGGACCTTACACCTTATCCCATGTCTGCTTAATTTGCTTACGATCCTTCGGTGTGGGACCTTGTCAAAGGTTTTCTGAAAGTCCAAGTAAATTATATCCACTAGATAACCCTTGTCTGCATGTTTATTGACCCCATCAAAGAATTCTAAGAGATTGCTGAGGCATGATTTCCCTTTACAAAAGCCATGTTGACTCTTCCCCAACATATCGTGTTCATCCATGTATCTGATCATTCTTTTCTTTACTATAGTTTCAACCAATTTGCCTGGTACTGAAGTTAGGCCTTCTGGGCTCTAATTTCCAGCAATGCTTCTGGATCCTTTTTAAATTTTTGTATTTATTTATTGTTATATTAGCTATCCTCCAGTCATCTGGTACAGAGGCTGATTAAGCAATAGGCTAAGCAACATACAACAGTTTGTAGTTCTGCAATTTCATATTTGAATTTTGAGAACTCCTGGGCAAATACCATCTGGTTCTATTGACTTATTACTGCTTAATTTATCAATTTTGTTCCTAAACTTCCTCTACTCATACTTCAGTCTGGGACAATTCCTCTGATCTGTCACCTAAAAAAGAATGGCTCAGCTGTGAGAATCTCCCTCACAGCCTCCACAGTGAAGATCAATGCAAAGAATTAAATTGGTTTCTCCACAACTGCCTTGTCTTCCTTCAACCCGCCGTTAGCACCTCAATCATCATCCCATCCCATGGATTGGCTAATTTTCTGCTTCTGAGGTACATAACATTTTTTTGCTGTTAGTTTTTTGTGTCTTTTGATAGTTGCTCTTCAAATTCTTTTTTGGCCCGTCTAATATTTTCACAGTGGACTTGCCAGAGTTTATGCACCTTTCTATTTTCTTCAGTAAAAACTGGAAGTCAAATCCTAAAGTATTCCTTTTTTGCCTGTAACCACCCCTTTTCCTCTGTTTAGCCACGGTGGCATTTTTTTATATATAATTTGGTCCATTTACTGGTTTTATTTGCAGTATACATTTAGTTTGAGCCTAAATGTTCAGCAAGGGCACCCACTGTCCAGCTTCTGGCTCCATCGCACTTGGCCTTCTTGGGTGGAGACGCACATCACTCTTCCTCCTGATCCAGAATTCCCAAGCAGAACAGTTCCCTACCCTGATGGTTATTTCCACCAAAAGGTAGTCTGTGTAAGCAGACCTGCTTGCTTTCTCTCTAGAGCCTGAGAGCAATGCAGCTGTCCCCAGTTAAGCTACCACACAGCTCTTTTCTATGCAAGCTTATTTATTCTTTGGTAAAAGTACTACAGAGAAAACATATTAAACAATAATAGTCCCTACACACATGCTAATAAGCTTACCAGAAATAAGCTTTAACATGGGGTCTGGCAAGAGCAGTCCTTCATATCCCCACAGAGGGGTCTTTTCTATGGTCACAAATTCATAACAACATCAACTCGGAACTAGCACACAATGAAAAGTTTAGACCATCCTTGTTCTAGTTTGGGGTCTTTGATCTGGATAAACAAGCAGGTCCCTCCAATTATCCATCCAGTTCACTAGAAACACTTTACAGTTTGTTTTATTTAAGTTTTATTCCCTTCTCATTCACTGGTTTGTTAATTAATGAATCCCAAGGTTGTTACACTTAGGATCCTAAGTCCCATTTTAAAGGTATTTCGGCACTACCCCTCAGCATTGAAAGGCCGAAGTGACTTATCACATTTTCAAAAATGACTTAGGCACTTAGGAAACACTAAAGCCTAGATTCTCAAAAATCTTTAGCCATCTAAATCACTTCGGCCTTGCAATGCTGAGTGAAGCAGTGCCTAAATCCCATTTAAAAACTGGGCCTTAGGCACCTATGAAAATTTTACCTCCATCTTAATTATTGTTGACTCACTTCATATCAACACAGAGGAAGAAGTGATGCTTAAAGAAGGCACTTAAATGAGGAAAGAATAGTAGCACTGTGGACCAAAATATGGAAGGCATTGCACATGTAAGGGTGACATGAAGAGAGTCATGGCTAGTTGTGTGGGGAAGCAGACAAGCAAGACTGGCATCATTGACATGGATAAAAGATGACTGTACATATTGTATTTGCATCCCTACAGACTACAACAAAGATGCTTAAGTGTTGAGACTTTAAATAAGTGAATTCCACTTATAAAATTTGGCTTTCAAATTAGAATAATTATGTGGGGCTATTAGAGTTCCCACAGCAAGTAGTGTGCTAAAAGATGGATAAATGGCATTGCCCAGGGAAGCACACGCTTGGTCTCCAAGGCAACAGCAGTTTTCCAAGACAGTGATGTGACACTTCTCACTATATCAGACTATGACCCATCCTCCTCCTTATTGCACATGGTACAGTTCTGAGCAGAGGAGGAGAAAGCTAGCTGAAAAAATGTCTCTCTTTAGGTAGATTCAAAGATGAACTATGATTTTGTCATACGAAACATTATTTTTAGAATTGCATAGTTCTCACAGAATCCTAGAATATCAGGGTTGGAAGAGAATAGTTCTGTTCTATGTAGATCACTAAACTGTCCTTTCTAAAGAAAAGATGAACTTTTATGTAAGTTCATTGTAGTACAAAAAGTTCTTAATGACAAAAATTGTGAAATAACTTCCCCCGCCCCCCCATCATCTGGTCTCTCTTCTGCTCAGAAGTACATATGTAGGATAACATTTAGTTAACACAATGCCTGTGCCTTTATACAATATAAGTATATTCGGAAGACACTGCTTACAATAGATTATCTTCCTTACAGGAGAAATGTACCCATTTAGAAATCTCACTAGACTATAAGAAAATCTCAAAATACTGCTAATGTGATGCACTGTAGCAGTTCAATCGGAAGGGAGATTGAGATGCATTGTGGAAGAGGTTGTCCAGCTTGGGAGCCTAGCCTATAGAAGAATGAGGACTTGAGACATCCGAAATACCCCTCCAGCTCAGGAAACTGCAGACTAATGTCAAACTGAAGCATTTCAGCTCAGTTTCCCAACCAAAATATTTTGAATCAGTTTCCCAAGGAAAATTTTGATTTTCCAGAAACTGCATTTTAAAAAAAAGAAATTGATGGAAAATTCCCAAGAAGCTCTGCTTATAGTAACTTTGAACCCTGGAGCAACATACAGAGGCCACAGTGCAGCTAGAGTCAGGGCCACTATTTAGAAGGACATTGTGCTTTTAATTTTCCAAGGTCTTTAAAACATTAACTTGTTAAGCACACTATCACAGTGCTTGCCGATTATTACTAGCCATTATTAGTACTGCACTATTAAGTCCGTCATACCAATGGAGAATCTGTAGCTAAGTTTTTTTTTTCATTTTTAATTTCTTAAATTTGTGATACAGGATAATTCAAGGATAATATAGAAAGACAAAAACAAAATAAATTAGTGATAAAAAATGGTGTATGCAGTCATTAATCCTGTCCTTTATCACCTCTATAAAGTCCATAATGGTTTCCCTGTAAAATACCAGGGCTTGCACAGAATGTAAGAGAGAGCTCAAGTTTATCTGGTGGAAAAGCATTCTATCGCACATCACAAAGATCTGTAATTAAGAATGCATAGTGAGCTACGTAGATAGAGTAAATTATTTGCCTAATGCCAGACAGGGAAGCTGAACATGATTCAAAAAAACATCCCTACATGGGAAAACACTTTAACTTTAAGCATGTACTTAAGTCCCATTGACCTCTGCAGTCCTGTCTAAATGAGCAAAAATGGCTTGATTCTCAAATCAAGTTAGCTCAGTTGAGTTAGATTAACTTGACTGAGGCCTGGTCTACACCAGAAAAGTAGGTTGGCATAGCTATGTCTCTCAGGAGTATGAAAAATCCAAACCCCTGATCAGTGTAGTTAACACAACCTAAATCCCCATGTAGACAGCACAAGGTCTATAGAAGAATTCTTCCGTTGACCTAGCTATCACCTCTCAGGGACATGCATTATCTATGCTGAAGGGAGATTCCCTCCAATTGGTGTAGGTAGCGTCTATGCTGAAGCACTGCAGCAGCACAACTATATCATTGTAGCATGTTAAGTGTAGACAAGCCCTGACAGTCCCCAGACCTGAAGAAGAGCTCTGTGTAGCTCGAAAGCTTCTCTCTTTCACCAGTAGAAGTTGGTCCAATAAAAGCTATTACCTCACCCACCTTGTGTCTCTAAATTCCCCTTATTTCTCAGGATAGACATAATTGAACACCTTCAAACTAGCAAGGAGCCTAGGCTACACACAACAGCTCAAACGATCATTAAGGGAGGAGAGAGGTGTGTTGTGTTGGTTAAAGTTAATGTGATTTAGCTCACTTGATTGAAAAAAAACAAACACCTTTTTGCCATATGCACAAACCCAAAGGAATTAAGCAATAATTTAATGAATTCCTGAACTGGGGCTGTAGGGAATCCAAGATCTCAGACCTAGTACTCAGAAGTTTCTAATTCCTGATCCTGTGTTTAGACCACACCCATCTCTCTATTTTATAGAAATATGGTTAATCAAAATGGACCAATCCAAAGGTGCTACTGTTCTAAACTGACTAAGATTATGCTGCTCAACAGATGGCTCAGGCAGTGGTGCTATAAGGAGGGCTTTGGGATGTATGGACACTGGGAAGCATTCATGGACAGAGGACTGTTCTCTCGGGATGGACTTCACCTGAGTAACGAGGGAAATAGACGTCAAGGATGGAAGATGGCGCAACTGATCAAGACAGCTTTAAACTAGGAATTCGGGGGAGATGGTTGGGAGATGTCCAGGTAATCTCCATGCCAGTTATTCTCTTTGAGAGGGAAGAAAACGAAGTAAGAAAGGATACAGCTGTGGGTAGGAGAATGGATATAAGGCGGAAGGGCAGTGTATATACCAATCTAATAGGTAATATTGGTGGTAGAATGTCTGTGCCCAATCGGGTAAAGAATGTGAGCAAAGCCAAACGGCAAAAATTAAGATGTTTGTACATTAATGTGAGGAGCACAGGTAACAAAATGGAGGAACTAGAGCTATTGGTGCAGGAAGTGAAACCAGATATTATAGGGATAACAGAAACACGGTGGAATAGTAGTCATGACTGGAGTATGGGTATTGAAAGGTATGTGCTGTTTAGGAAAGACAGAAATAAAGGCAAAGGTGGTGGAGTAACATTGTATATCAATGATGAGGTAGACTGTAAAGAAATAAGAAGTGATGGAATGGATAAGACAGAGTCTGTCTGGGCAAAAATCACATTGGGGAAGAAAGCTACTAGAGCCTGCCCTAGGATAGTCCTTGGGGTGTGCTATAGACCGCCGGGATCCGATGTGGATATGGATAGAGACCTCTTTAATGTTTTTAATGAAGTAAATACTAATGGGAAATGTGTGATCATGGGAGACTTTAACTTCCCAGGTATAGACTGAAGGACAAGTGCTAGTAATAATAATAGGGCTCAGATTTTCCTGGATACGATAGCAGATGGATTCCTTCACCAAGTAGTTGCTGAACTGACAAGAGAGCATACCATTTCAGATTTGGTTTTGGTGAGCAGCGAGGACCTTATAGAAGAAATGATTGTAGGGGACAACCTTGGTTCGAGCGATCATGAGCTAATTCAGTTCAAACTAAATGGAAGGATAAACAAAAACAGATCCGTGACTAGGGTTTTTTATTTCAAAAAGGCTAACTTTAAAAAATTAAGGAAATTAGTTAGGGAAGTGGATTGGATGGAAGAACTTGTGGATCTAAAGGTGGAGGAGGCCTGGAATTACTTCAAGTCAAAGTTGCAGAAACTATCAGAAACCTGCATCCCAAGGAAGGGGAAAAAATTCATAGGCAGGAGTTGTAGACCAAGCTGGATGAGCAAGCATCTCAGAGAGGTGATTAAGAAAAAGCAGAAAGCCTACAAGGAGTGGAAGATGGGAGGGATTAGCAAGGAAAGCTACCTTATTGAGGTCAGAACATTTAGGGATAAAGTGAGAAAGGCCAAAAGCCATGTAGAGTTGGACCTTGCAAAGGGAATTAAAAGCAATAGTAAAAGGTTCTATAGCCATATAAATAAGAAGAAAACAAAGAAAGAAGAAGTGGGACCGCTTAACACTGAGGATGGAGTGGAGGTTAAGGATAATCTAGGCATGGCCCAATATCTAAACAAATACTTTTCCTCAGTCTTTAACGAGGCTAATGAGGAGCTTAGGGATAATGGTAGGATGACAAATGGGAATGAGGATATGGAGGTAGATATTACCACATCCGAGGTAGAAGCCAAACTCGAACAGTTTAATGGGACTAAATCGGGGGGCCCGGATAATCTTCATCCAAGAATATTAAAGGAATTGGCACATGAAATTCCAACCCTTTAGGAAGAAGTTTTAATCAATCAATCTGTAAACTCAACCGTTGTACCGTATGATTAGAGAATTGCTAACATACTTCCTATTTTTAAGAAGGGTAAAAAAAGTGATCCGGGTAACTACAGGCCTGTGAGTTTGACATCTGTAATATGCAAGGTCTTGGAAAAATTTTTGAAGGAGAAAGTAGTTAAGGACATTGAGGTCAATGGCAATTGGGACAAAATACAACATGGCTTTACAAAAGGTAGATCGTGTCAAACCAACCTGATCTCCTTCTTTGAGAAGGCAGTAGATTTTTTAGACAAAGAGAACACAGTGGATCTAATTTACATTGATTTCAGTAAGACATTTGATACTGTTCCACATGGAGAATTATTAGCTAAATTGGAAAAGATGGGGGTCAATATGAAAATTGAAAGGTGGATAAGGAACTGGTTAAAGGGGAGACTACAGCAGGTCATACTGAAAGGTGAAATGTAACACGGCTGTTACTCTGAAAGACTGGAAGGAGGTTACTAGTGGAGTTCCTCAGGGATCGGTTTTGGGACCAATCTTATTTAATCTTTTTATTACTGACCTTGGCACAAAAAGCGGTAATGTGCTAATAAAGTTTGCGGATGACACGAAGCTGGGAGGTATTGCCAATATAGAGAAGGACCGGGATATCATACAGGAAGATCTGGATGACCTTGTAAACTGGAGTAATAGTACTAGGATGAAATTTAATAGTGAAAAGTGCAAGGTCATGCATTTAGGGATTAATAACAAGAATTTCTGATATAAACTGGGGACGCATCACTTGGAAGTAACAGAGGAGGAGAAGGACCTCAGAGTATTGGTTGATCACAGGATGACTATGAGCCGCCAATGTGATATGGCCGTGAAAAAAGCTAATGCAGTCTTGGAATGCATTAGGCGAGGTATTTCCAGTAGCGATAAGGAGGTGTTAGTACCATTATACAAGGCACTGGTGAGACCTCATCTGGACTACTGTGTGCAGTTCTGGTCTCCCATGTTTAAGAAGGATGAATTCAAACTGGAACAGGTACAGAGAAGGGCTACTAGGATGATCCGAGGAATGGAAAATCTGTCTTATGAAAGGAGACTCAAAGAGCTTGGCTTGTTTAGCCTAACCAAAAGAAGGCTGAGGGGAGATATGATTGCTCTCTATACATATATCAGAGGGATAAATACCATGGAGGGAGAAGAATTAGTTAAACTCAGTATCAATGTGGACACAAGAACAAATGGATATAAACTGGCCATCAGGAAGTTTAGACTTGAAATTAGACTAAGGTTTCTAACCATCAGAGGAGTTAAGTTCTGGAACAGCCTTCCAAGGGAAGCAGTGAGGGCAAAAGACATATCTGGCTTCAAGACTAAGCTTGATAAGTTTATGGAGGAGATGATATGATGGGATAGCCAATTTTGGCAATTAATTGATCTTCGACTACTAGCAGTAGATATGCCCAATGGCCTGTGATGAGATGTTAGATGGGGTAGGATCTGAGTTACTACAGAGAATTCTTTCCTGGATGTCTGGCTGGTGAGTCTTGCTCACATGCTCAGGGTTTAGCTGATCGCCATATTTGGGGTTGGGAAGGAATTTTCCCCCAGGGCAGATTGGCAGAGGCCCTGGCGGTTTTTCGACTTCCTCTGCAGCATGGGGCACAGGTCACTTGCTGGAGGATTCTCTGCACCTTGAAGTCTTCAAACCACGATTTGAGGACTTCAATAGCTCAGACATAGGTTAGGGGTTTGTTACAGGAGTTGGTGGGTGAGATTCCGTGGCCTGCGTTGTGCAAGAGGTCAGACTAGACGATCATAATGGTCCCTTCTGACCTTAAAGTCTATGATTCTATGAATTACAATTGATTTGGGCAACACTGGACTCAGGCTGGGTGCAGGATGTCAGCATTCCAGGAGTCCTTTCATTCTTTTGTGAAACCTACAAATAAGCTCAGCGTTGTAACCTGAGGGAGTGTGGATGTAGGTTGAGTGAGAAAAGTTCAGCTCTACTGGTAGAGCAGCTGAATATGGGTTTTCTAAAGACCCAATAAACTGAAGTAAGCTCAGAGGCAGTGGGAGTGGAGAATAAAATATACAGGATAGGGGCAAGCAGTAGGCTACTTTGTATTTACCCTTTGTGGTTACCCTTCCCTTTATATTTACGATACAGATTTATATTTATGACACGCCCCGCAAATCACAGATAGGGTGAAACACTGGCTGTGATTTCTTCCTGGAGCTCTAGGAGAAAACAGAGTTAATAAGACACATGCATCTCTAAATATACTACTAAATGTATAAAGACTAACAATATTTTCCACATCTCAAGGACAATTTTAACCAGTTGATTCTGGGAAACTTTCATGGGAGAGTGCATCAGCCACTTTGTTAGAAGCTCCTAAAATGTGTTGTATGTCGAAATCAAAATCTTGGAGAGCTAAACTCCACCAAATAAGTTTTTTGTTATTTCCCTTGGCGGTACGAAGCCACTGTAGTGAAGCATGGTCGTTTGCAGGTGGAAACGCCGTCCCCAAACGTATGGGCGTAGCTTTTCCAGAGCGTAGACATTAGCATAACATTCCATTTCACTGATTGATGCGTGGCTTTCCCTCTCAGACAGCTTCTTGCTGAGAAACACAACAGGACGGAACTCTTGATTCAGTCCTTCCTGCATTAAGACTGCTCCCACACCACGCTCGGACGCATCTGTGGTTACCAGGAATGGTTTGTCAAAGTCTGGGGCCCTTAGCACAGGATCAGACATGAGTGTCACTTTAAACTGGTTAAAGGCCTTCTGACACTCTTCAGTCCACTGAACTGCATTTGGCTGTTTCTTTTTGGTTAGGTCTGTCAGCAGGGCGGCGATTTGGCTCTATTGCAGTGCAAATCGCCTGTAATATCGGGCCAAGCCTAAGAAGGATTGGACCTGTTTCTTTGACTTTGGGACAGGCCACTTTTGGATAGCATCCACTTTGGCCTGTAGGGGGTTGATAGTTCCTTGACCCACCTGGTGTCCAAGGTAAGTCACTCGGTTTAGGCCTATTTGACACTTCTTAGCCTTAACAGTTAGTCCTGCCTCCCTTATGCGCTCAAAGACTTTTTGTAGATGTTCCAGGTATTCTGCCCAGGAATCCGAAAATATGGCCACATTGTCAAGGTAGGCGACTGCATATTCTCCTAATCCCGCTAGGAGACCATCTACAAGTTTTGGGAAGGTGGCAGGTGCATTCCGCAGCCCAAAAGGGAGCACGTTAAATCCATATAGCCCGACATGTGTGATGAAGGCTGGCCTTTCCTTGGCGGATTCATCTAGCGGTATCTGCCAGTACCCCTTGGTTAAGTCCAAGGTAGGGATGAACTGGGCCCGTCCCAGTTTTTCCAATAGTTCATCTGTGCATGGCATTGGATAGTTGGCTGGGCGAGTTACAGCATTTAGCTTACGGTAGTCCACGCAAAAATGTATGTCCCCATCTGGTTTGGGAACTAGAACCACTGGAGATGCCCATGCACTGCCAGAGGGGCCGATTACACCCATCTGTAGCATATCCTGGATCTCCCGTTCTATAGCAGTTTTAGCTTGAGGAGACACCCAGTAAGGTTGGGCTCTAATTGGGTGAGCATTACCTGTGTCAATGGAGTGGTATGCCCGTTCAGTCAGTCCTGGGGTGGCTGAGAACGTTGGCGCGTAGCTAGTGCACAGCTCCTGGATCTTCTGTCTCTGCATACGCTCAAGGGTCATGGAGAGGTTCACCTCTTCCAAGCCAACAGCACTTTTCCCTTCGTAGTAGACACCTTCAGGCCACTCAGCGTCATCGTCTCCCTGGGCTGTAAACTGACAAACCTTTAATTCTCTGGAATAAAAGGGCTTTAGAGAATTAATATGGTACACCTTAGGCTTTCGGTTGGAGGTGGGAAATGCTATGAGATAATTAACAGCTCCCAGGAGCTCTTGGACCATGAATGGCCCTTCCCACGACACTTCAATTTTATGGGCCTGGAGCGCCTTTAAGACCATGACCTGGTCCCCTACTTTGAAGGACTGCTGTATGGCATGTTTATCATACCAGGCTTTTTGTTCTTTTTGAGCATCTTTTAGGTTTTCTTTAGCAAGGGCTAAAGAGGTTCGGAGGGTGTTTTGTAGGTTGGTTACAAAACCAGAATGTTAGTTCCTGGAGAACCATTGCGGCTTCACCAACTGTAATGGCCCATTAACCTCCTGGCCATATACAAGTTCAAATGGTGAAAACCCTAAATTGGGATGTGGTACAGCTCTGTAGGCAAAGAGCAACTGCTGCAACACTAGGTCCCAATCATTAGAGTGCTCATTTATGAATTTACGTATCATGGCCCCCAGAGTTCCATTAAACTTCTCCGCCAGGCCATTTGTTTGATGGTGGTAAGGGGTGGCAACCAAGTGATTCACCCCATGGGCTTCCCAAAGGCTTTCCATAGTTCCTGCCAGGAAATTAGTTCCTGCATCTGTGAGGATGTCGGAGGGCCAACCTACCCTGGCAAAAATGTCTGTTAGTGCCTGGCACACACTTTTAGCCCTGGTGTTGCTTAGAGCTACTGCTTCCGGCCATCAGGTGGCAAAATCCATGAAAGTCACTATGTACTGCTTTCCTCTGGGTGTCTTTTTCGGAAAAGGACCCAGAATATCCACAACTACTCGCTGAAATGGAACCTCAATGATGGGGAGTGGCTTGAGAGGGGCTTTGACCTGGTCTTGGGGTTTTCATAGAATCATAGAATATCAGGGTTGGAAGGGACCTCAGGAGGTCATCTATTCCAACCCCCTGCTCAAAGCAGGACAAATCCCCAACTAAATCATCCCAGCCAGGGCTTTGTCAAGCCTGACCTTAAAAACTTCTAAGGAAGGAGATTCCACCACCTCCCTAGGTAACGCATTCCAGTGTTTCACCACCCTCCCAGTGAAAAAGTTTTTCCTAATATCCAACCTAAATCTCCCCCACTGCAACTTGAGACCATTACTCCTTGTCCTGTCATCCGCTACCACTGAGAATAGTCTAGAGCCATCCTCTTTGGAACTACCTTTCAGGTAGTTGAAAGCAGCTATCAAATCTCCCCTCATTCTTCTCTTCTGTAGACTAAACAATCTCAGTTCCCTCAGCCTCTCCTCGTAAGTCATGTGTTCCAGTCCCCTAATCATTTTTGTTTCCCTCCTCTGGACGCTCTCCAATTTTTCCACATCCTTCTTGTGGTTTGGGGCCCAAAACTGGACACAGTACTCCAGATGAGGCCTCACGAATGTCGAATAGAGGGGAACGATCACGTCCCTCGATCTGCTGGCAATGCCCCTACTTATACATCCCAAAATGCCATTGGCCTTCTTGGCTACAAGGGCACACTGTTGACTCATATCCAGCTTCTCGTCCACTGTAACCCCTAGGTTCTTTTCTGCAGAACTGCTGCCGAGCCATTCAGTCCCTAGTCTGTAGCGGTACATGGGATTCTTCCATCCTAAGTGCAGGACTCTGCACTTGTCCTTGTTGAACCTCATCCGATTTCTTTTGGCCCAATCCTCCAATTTGTCTAGGTCCCTCTGTATCCTATCCCTACCCTCCAGCGTATCTACCACTCCTTCCAGTATAGTGTCATCCGCAAACTTGCTGAGGGTGCAATCCACACCATCCTCCAGATCATTAATGAAGATATTGAACAAAACCGGCCCCAGGACCGACCCTTGGGGCACTCCGCTTGATACCGGCTGCCAGCTAGACATGGAGCCCTTGATCACTACCCGTTGAGCCCGACAATCTAGCCAGCTTTCTACCCACCTTATAGTGCATTCATCCAGCCCATACTTCTTTAACTTGCTGACAAGAATACTGTGGGAGACAGTGTCAAAAGCTTTGCTAAAGTCAAGGAACACCACGTCCACTGCTTTCCCTTCATCCACAGAACCAGTTATCTTGTCATAGAAGGCAATTAGATTAGTCAGGCCTTGGTGAATCCATGCTGACTGTTCCTGATCATTTTCCTCTCATGTAAGTGCTTCAGAATTGATTCCTTGAGGACCTGCTCCATGATTTTTCCAGGGACTGAGGTGAGGCTTACTGGCCTGTAGTTCCTAGGATCCTCCTCCTTCCCTTTTTTAAAGATGGGCACTATATAAGCCTTTTTCCAGTCATCCGGGACTTCCCCGGATCGCCATGAGTTTTCAAAGATAATGGCCAATGGCTCTGCAATCACATCCGCCAACTCCTTTAGCACTCTCGGATGCAACGCATCCGGCCCCATGGACTTGTGCACGTTCAGCTTTTCCCACTCTGTGACACACCTCAAAAGACCGGACATAGGTAGAAACATCCTTGCCCATTCCCTCCCAGTGGAACGACTTTCCCAAATGGTCTTTGGTTCTGTTCACCCCAGCATGGCCACTAGGATGATCATGGGCTAAGCTTAAGAGCTTTACTCGGTACTTAGTTGGAACTGCCAACTGTCTCTGAGGATGCCAGTCTTCCTGGTGTCCACCAGAAAGAGTTTCCTTGTATAAAAGTCCTCTTTCTACAACAAACCTGGATCGATTAGAAGAGCTGAGACGCAGTGGGTTGCTCCGTGCCACCATCCAAGCTCTCTGGAGGCTTTCATCTGCTTCCTGTTCAGTCTGGAACTGTTCCCTTGATGCTGGAGACATCAGTTCCTCATTGGATTGTGGACCTGGGCTTGGTCCCTCTGGAAGCAATGCAGGAGATGAGGCTGTTTCCGTTGACTGTGAACCACTCTCCGCTGGTGCACTATGTTGGGGTTCAGGCTCTGGCTGAACCTCTTGTGTAGGGTTATCTGCTGCTGCCGGTGCAGGTTCGGTGGGGCCCTCTGGTGTTGGGGTTGCAAGTACTGGATTCAGTGCTGGCAATGGTTCTGGTGCTGGTTGTGCTGCCGGTTCCGGTTCTGGGACTGGCTCTGTCTGGGTCTCTGTGACTGGATCCACTACTGTTGTAGCAGACGTTGGCATGGGGTCCGGTTCCATCACCTCTGACCGGGTCCTGGTAGAAGTTTCCAGAACAGAGCTAGGTGTGACAGCTTGCTTAGCCAGGCTGCGGATGACCATTCCCACCCTCTAGGCTAGCTTCACATGATTGGCCAAGTCTTCCCCCAACCCTTCTGGCCAGAGGCAAAACCCTTTACAGGTGAAAGAAGCTAAGGTAACCTCGCTGGCACCTGACCCAAAATGACCAATGAGGGGACAAGATACTTTCAAATCTGGAGGGGGGTGGGACAAAGGGTTTTGTCTGTCTGCATGATGTTTTTGCCGGGAACAGATCAGGAATGCAAGCCTTACAACTCCTGTAAAGTTAGTAAGTAATCTAGCTAGAAAATGACAGGTTTCAGAGTAGCAGCCATGTTAGTCTGTATCCGCAAAAAGAAAAGGAGTACTTGTGGCACCTTAGAGACTTACAAATTTATTTGAGCATAAGCTTTCGTGAGCTTCAGCTCACTTCGTCGGATGCATGAAGCTCACGAAAGCCTATGCTCAAATAAATTTGTTAGTCTCTAAGGTGCCACAAGTACTCCTTTTCTTTTAGCTAGAAAATATGTTAGATTTTCTTTTGTTTAATGGCTTGTAAAATAAGCTGTGCTGGAGGGAATTTATATTCCTGGTTTTGTGTCTTTTTGTAACTTAAGGGTTTGCCTCAAGGGATTCTCTGTGTTTTGAATCTGATTACCCGGTAAAGTATTTACCATCCTGATTTTACAGAGGTGATTCCTTTACCTTTTCTTTAAATAAAATTCTTCTTTTAAGAACCTGATTGATTTTTCATTGTTCTTGAGATCCAAGGGTTTGGGTCTGTGTTCACCTCTACCAATTGGTGAGGATATTATTATCAAGCCTTCCCCAGGAAAGGGGGTGTAGGGCTTGGGGGGATATTTTGGGGGAAGACGTCTCCAAGTGGTCTCTTTCCCTGTTCTTTGTTTAAAACACTTGGTGGTGGCAGCATACTGTTCAAAGACAAGACAAACTTTGTACCTTGGGGAAGTTTTTAACCTAAACTGGTAAGAATAAGCTTAGGGGGGTCTTTCATGCAGGTCCCCACATCTGTACCCTAGAGTTCAGAGTGGGGAAGGAACCTTGACAATTTGTATGTGAGAGATAAAGTCACATATGGTCTCCACTATGTATCTTTGAGAAAAATGGAGAATAATTGCAATATATGGGTTAAATTAATCCCTGGTATAACTCCATTGAAATCAGTGGAGTCAGACCAAGTGTTCTTTTGGTCCCCATGAGTCAACTGTGAGCAAACTATCAAGCTATGGTTCTAAATAAGCCATGCTGTAATATGTTATAAAACGAGAATGTAATAAATATAACCTAGATTTGCTCAATTTACATGTATTGCAAGCATCATCTTTAGTTAATCTAGGATTTCCCAGGGAACAGCCTTGTTAGATAAACCCTATTTATATTTTACTTTTATTGTATTTTAAATTATTCAGAAGTCTACAACACATTATAGTGCAGTTCATTAATTTTCAGTCTGCAGGTTAGTAGGGAGTGAATTTATTTAATCATGCATGTAAAATTACTAGAATTTTTTAAAACTTTTGCTGATTTCAGCAGATTTGAAACCGTACAACACAGCCCTAAGCAAAATATATACCATCTAGCAGAAAAAGGACAAATGATTTTTTTTTGTCTTAAAATGAATTTTCTGTTTCAATAGCTAGGACCCAAATCATTAATGCTAACACATTATTTTTTGGTCTGTCTTGTATCTTCAGCATAAAGTCAGAATTAGCAATTTGTGTGTGACTCAGGACTGATCTGAAGAATTTCACACATGCAAATATGTGAAGCAATTAATTCTCAGAGGCAGAAGTCCTTATTTCACAGGTAAGGTTATAATACTTATGGGAATTGTCATTTAATTCCAGTATCAGTGCTACAGTTAAAAGAATTCAAACAGCTTAGTCATCCTCTCACCAGCTCTTAACGCACATCAGTCACTTCCACAACTGCTTCAATGAGCATTTGAAAAGTTTGCATATATTCCTCAGTGGGTGTGTTTTTTAAGGCAGATTTACAACAGTGCTTTGTGGAGTGACAGGGAAGCTCTAAAACTAAAAATATAAAGTGGATTCTGTTCTTCTCTATAATGACAGGTATCAGAGTAGCAGCCTTGTTAGTCTGTATCCGCAAAAAGAACAGGAGTACTTGTGCCACCTTAGACTAACAAATTTATTAGAGCATAAGCTTTTGTGGGCTACAGCCCACTTCATCGGATGCATAGAATGGAACATAGAGTAAGATAGATAGATAGATACACACATACAGATAAGTTGGAAGTTACCATACAAACTAATTAGCCTCTCACAGTTTGTATGGTAACTTCCAATTTATTTGTATATATCTTATTCTATGTTCCATTCTATGCATCCAATGAAGTGGGCTGTAGCCCACAAAAGCTTATGCTCTAATAAATTTGTTAGTCTCTAAGGCGCCACAAGTACTCCTGTTCTTTCTTCTCTATAGTTCCTCTCCCGCAGGGATGTAGATGAGAATGGAGAGGGAGCAGGGCTGTGCCGTGGTTTATGCTGATGAACTTTGTGCTCTGTTACTCATATGCTAGTCAGCTGAAATCTGCTAAGGGAGTAGGCACTGAAGAATAATGGGCTTCAAGAATACTGTACCCAACATACGTTATGAATCCTTGGCTTGGTGGCTTTCTCAGGCTGTCCTTCTGAAATCTCCTTCAGATGTCCAACCAATAGCTTCAACTTAACATGGCCAAAGCTAAATTCCTGAACTTTCCCTCTCTGATTTTTCTGTCACAGTAGTGGGTCCAGTGAATGGTTTTTGGTAATCTATGTGAATGATCTGAAGCTCACTCTCCATTTCCTATTGGACAAGTCTCCATATCACAAAATTATCACCACAATTTACACTAACAGGCACAATCTCATGCAATCTCTGCTAGAGATGGGGCCCAAATGAAGGAAGTTCAGATCCAAATTCACTATCAAAGCTTTGCAGCTGGTGCCTATCACTAGGAATTGTATCCAAATCAAAACCTTGAACCCAATTCCTTTTGAGCTGTGGGAAAATTTGGATCTGAATTTTGCAGTTCAGTACCATTTCTAGAGTAAAACAGGACAAAGGCTGAGTAGGAACAGAATCTTAAATGTCTTCTCAGGCATTATGGTGGGCTCTCCAAGATTGAAGTACATCAGTGCTGTGTGTGTGTGTGTGTGTGTGTGTGTGTGTGTGTGTGTGTGTGTGTGTGTGTGTGTGTTTTGTGGTAGCCCTGTATTGCTTCTGTCCCTGATCCTGTATGGCTATAGGTGGAGTTAGTCCTTGTGTATCCCCCCTAGTAGGCTACCTGTTCACCATTTTCAGCACTCGCAGGCTATCCAGTGTAGCAGTGCTGCTGATGCCACATGGTGTCGCAGGGCCTGCTCACCCTCCACCCCATCTGCTTGCTACTGGAGCAGGACAGAGAGTTATGCTATAGTTGTAGTGGTGGCCCAAAGGCCACATGCTTTGCATGCTGGACATATCAAATGGGAGTCTAGTTATTTAAGTCTTAGCACTGAGTTAAATGTTTATGGTGGGACACTGAAGCCAAGAATGTAATGTTACCTGTACCTTTATTTATACAGTGATGCTGTGTACCCATAGAATCCTTGGGAGAAAGTACTGTGTTTTAGAACTAAAACTACAGCAGATGTAAAATGTAGACAAAAATCTTACATATTCATTCTATCTGTTACTGCTAGCTCCAGGCTTGGTACGGGTGATTGGTAAAATGGGTTCATGTATCTCTCTTTGCCTAGGGAACCATCTCACATCCCTTCCTAAGGGCTCAATTCAGATCCTACTGGAAAGGCTCCCATTGGCTTCAATAGGCAATGGATCAGGTTCTAAGCCTGCTATTGCCCTCTTGTATCTGTATTTCTGAAACCTTTAGGGTCAGATACTTAGCTGTGAATCTTTGCCTATTTACACCACCAGGAGATGTGACCTTTAAAGTGTATGTTGAAGTTTTGGTTAGAGGCCAGGCATCAGTTTTTGCCGGTTAAACCCTGCAGTGCTCACAAATTGAAATAGATTGCGCCACGTTAGATAAACGGAGAACTCCAGTCTCTGGAACCACTACTCACATGCAAGAATTAAAGAAGTGTGAAAAAGTTCTCAATGCATTTTAGAACCCTTTGAACCATTAAAAATTCCCAGAATGCAATAGATTTGTAAAATTATCTTAGTTTCTATTTTATATCATGGAGCAATAAAAATCTTACTAAAATAATTTTCTCACCATGGAAACATTTTCAAGAGGCAACAATCTTTTACCACTGTTTCTTCAGGCACACTGATGCCCCTTAAAAGAAAACATAGGAGTTACAGAAAAATAACTCTGTGTCCCATTCCACTTTCTTTCAAATTGTATTCTGAACATTAAAACATTGATGGATGCTCTAGAGAGTCATAGCTGTACAATTTAATGTCATTACTAGCACAAGGGGAAAAGCCTTGAAAACAGGCAAAATAGCGAACATTTTGGCCATGAACAGCCTTCAACATAGTTTACTGATATTCATGTTTTATTACTATTTTTTTACCTTTATTTATGATTTTGGCATAAACCACCACCATGAATGTGATGCAGAGTACAAATCAAATATCATAACTTGCTGAGCATTATACATTGTATCCACAGCAATACCAAAAGAGTGCAGCAAGATCCTTATTTATGCCTTAACTAAAAATTATAATAATAACTGGATTGTTAATAGACTCTTGTCAGCATCCTTGGCTTGAAAGGAAGAAGTTCAGATCAGGTGCTGTTGAGGATTGCACCCCCAAAATCCCGTCAGCTTGAACAATGCTCTTACTAGAGAGCTTCCAGTATTTTAACTCTGTTTACAGATTGATTTATTTACTTTGCTCAGGGCTAAAAATGGTTCTCTGATGGGACTGTTCATTATTCAGCTCACTAAAAACTAGGATGAACTTTAGGAAGGGGTGTGCAGACTTTCAGTTTAAGAAGAAATTTCCTCAAGTCTTTTTTGGCTCAATGTTGACAGAGCCATAGTGTTCATTGAGATCCACAGAGGATACATTATTGCTTTGATTTGAGGGTGCAATTTTCCAGCAATTCTTGAGTTTGTGCCAAATCCTACTCCATTTTCTTGGAGAAAAGAGGGGTTGAGGAAAGCAGAATTGGGGTCTCATTAGTGTTTTCAATTTTTGTTTTTAGTTCCAACTTTTCGACTAAAAATATCAAAAATATAAACATCTTTGATGGATGGGATTGTCCTTTAGAGCAAAATGTCAAAGATAATGTATAGAAACATGTCTCAATAGATGATTATTTATTGTTTATTTTACAGCACCCAAAAACGTGGTGGGCATGCCGCAGTAAAAAGAAAACATAGTCCCTGCCCAGCAGACTTTGTAGTTTTGGTGCCCAGTCCTTCAACTGACAGCACACAAGTGGAGTGTTGTCTCCATGTGGGGCCCCACTGAAGTTATTGGGACTCTGCATGGCACAGCAGTCTGCCCCTACGCTGTCCATTGCAGGGTTAACATCTAATTTCAGACGTGATGCAGTGGGAGAGGCACAGCAAGAAAACAGCAGAAAGGACATCCATGAGAATATAAGGTCACCCAGTTACTCAGCAAAGGCTAGGGCATGGCATGGTGCAGCCAAAGCCATTTGTATGGACTCCAAGTTCAGGATTAAGTCCTTCTTCAGTTAGGATAAGAGTCCCAGAATTGTGCTGCCTATCTGACATTCCCCAACCTTTTGAGCCTATCGTTAGGACCTTTCTGAACCTCCAGGAAAGTTTGGTTCAGTTTCAAGGGATGGGAGAAGATTTGGGTTGATCCTTTATGTCCAAACACAATTGAAAATCCCTTATTTAAAGCGAGCTAAATCATAAAACAAGTATCAGCATCAAGGTAGTTCTCTTCAGCATAGGGGAGAAAGTGAAGCACAGAGAGTTTAAGGGCCAGATTTTTAAAGGTATATAGAAGTGCTTTAAGATACAAATAGGCACCAACTGGGGGTTTTAAATCTTTAGACACTAAGTATTTTTAAAATCTGGCCTGAAATAGCTTGGCCAAAATGACACATAGGAAGTCTGCAGCAGGACTGGAAACTGAACCCAGATCTCCTGATTCTCGATCCAGTGACTTTAATTCAAAACCATCCTTCATCTCTGACAGTGTACCCATAAGCAATTTTCATGTCAAATTTTTACAGTGTGGGTCTGGCCAGAAAAGCAAACATAGCGCAAATTATACCTTGGGGTTCCATATTAATTCACTAGCAATGACTCTGAGGTCAAATTTACTCAGTTTATAAATCAAAGTGTGACTTCTCTCAATGCCAGCACTGGCAGCTTAACCTAGTGTCTGGAAATCAAGCCGTGCTCTTTTCAGACTCATACATCCTCACGAACAACCACCAGGAATAACAATTCTGGGATCAGAAACTAGCCTGCAACTTTGTTGATGATGCATAAGGTAAAAGTGATCACAGCATTCCCTTCCACTGCTACACTGTCAGTAAGTGCTGACAGTAGAAAAAATATGCTTCAATTAGTAAACTAAGGAGCTTCTACGTAGAGTAATAATGGTACTTGACATTAATACAGCACTTTTAATCTAAGGATGTTGAAGTACATTTACAGTGTTATTGAATTAAGCCTCACACTGCCCTATGGGATAGGTATTATCTCCAGTTTACATGTGGGTAAACTGAGGCACAGAGAGACTAACAGCTACACAGTGAGAAAATGACAGAGCCCAGAGGAGTTCTGGTACTCAGCCACTTGTACTGTTAGATTGTACTAGTCACTCTGCCCTCAACCAGATAGGATATAGGTTTAACTGAGGATAGAATCTTGCACATAGGTGGCTGAGAAGGTGCCATTCTTAAAAATATCACTTTTCTGATCATAACGACTATTTAGTTTAATAATAAAGGGCAGTGCTAAGAATGGTGGGCTTTACTTTTCAACCATCTGACACTCCTGCAATTGTTGTTATGAGTAACCAAATTTTAATTTTCATTGTGATCATAACTGTAGAATAACCATTACGAAACCAGTTTCAGAGTACCAGCCGTGTTAGTCTGTATCCGCAAAAAGAACAGGAGTACTTGTGGCACCTTAGAGACTAACAAATTTATTTGAGCACAAGCTTTCATAGCCCACGAAAGCTTATGCTCAAATAAATTTGTTAGTCTCTAAGGTGCCACAAGTACTCCTGTTCTCATTATGAAACAAGTCATTTAGAACTTTAGAAACACTCTGTATTTACAGGGTTTGATTTGATCTTAGACCAGTTATAAACCTGTGCAACTCCACTTACTTTAACTGAATGATTCTTGATTTACACCAGGGTGAAATCATAATCTCCCATATTGTAATGTTTTAGCTGGTTTTGCTGCTTTTTTTATCTTCTTTAAAATAATAAAACACCCTTTATTAGAAAGCATCATTTATAGCTCAAAAACACTTTTCAAAAAAGTACAGTAGTGTTAGCTAAAACAATCCACTGAGGTGCATGTTTTTTTAGCAGTGGTGGAAGGAAAATTTGCTAGATAATAAAAATTTTGCAGATGGTTTTCCTTAGCTTTGTAGATCAGTTTTTCAGACTAGAGAATGCTAACCTCCTGGAGCGTTATTTCCCTGTTTCCCAGAGGATGGGGTTGTGTATGTAAGAACTACAATATGTCACAATGTGCGCTTCATTGACGAACCATAAAAACAGTAATGAAACTGGCATTGATCCCTGCAGCACCTCTTCAGAAATCCTCTAGAACCTTCAAAGGGTCACTACTTGTTTTCTGCTGCAAGGATAATCTTGCAACCACCTAATGGCTTGCGAGCGAAATCTAAAACAAGCTGCTTACAGTTGGATCATAAGGATAACAGAGTCTGGGTTGTTGTTTTTTTTCCCAGTTACAAATAAAACTAAGGCTGAATACTCAAAAGGATTTAGGTATTGTGATGCTGACCATAACAACACCTACCTTTTAGGCTCCTGGAAAAATCACTGATTCTCAAGGCCTGAGTTAAGCATCTAAGCACCTATGCAATGAATAGGGAGAAATAGGCACCCTAGATTTCAATCCTCAGGGAGCCATCCAAGCTAACCAATGGGAGATGCTGACCAGAGGGGTGTGTGCTAAGCCCTACCCCCTCACAGAGATAAGCATCTAAATGTGAGCTCCAGGGGGATATCTAGCTCTGCTTGTGCTCATGTAGCCAGGAACCCTCTTTAAAGTTAGGCACCTAATGCAGTTTCAGCAAGAAGCTGCATCCAGAGAAGGGGTGCCCACCTTATAACTTTTAGTGCAGCAATTAGAGGATTTGCCTGTGATATAGGAGACCCGGATTCAATTTCCTCATTTCTGGCAGAGGAAGGATTTGAACAGGTATCTTTCACCTCTCAGGAGAGTGCTCTAACAACTGAGCTATGATGTATTCGGATGTGGGGTGCCATCAGTCTCTTGTTAAAGCTGCTCCACTGTGGCTAAATAATGAAACACAGTGTTGACTTTTCCACTCTCCTGAGAGGTGGGAGACCCCTGTTCAAATCCTCTCTCCCCCTCTGGCAGGGGGGATAATTGAACCTTGGTTTCCTATGTCCCAAGCAACTGCTGTAACCACTGAGCTAAAATCATAGAATCATAGACTTTAAGGTCAGAAGGGACCATTATGATCGTCTAGTCTGACGACCTGCACAACACAGACCACAGAATCTCACCCACCCACTCCTGTAACAAACCCCTAACCTATGTCTGAGCTATTGAAGTCCTCAAATCATGGTTTAAAGACTTCAAGGTGCAGAGAATCCTCCAGCAAGTGACCCATGCGCCACGCTGCAGAGGAAGGCGAAAAACCCCCAGGGCCTCTGCCAGTCTGCCCTGGAGGAAAATTCCTTCCTGACCCCAAATATGGCGATCAGCTAAACCCTGAGCATGTGGGCAAGACTCACCAGCCAGACACCCAGGAAAGAATTCTCTGTAGTAATTCAGATCCCACCCCATCTAACATCCCATCACAAGCCATTGGGCATATTTACCGCTAATAGTCAAAGATCAATTAATTGCCAATATTAGGCTATCCCATCATACCATCACGTCCATAAACTTATCAAGCTTAGTCTTGAAGCTAGTTATGTCTTTTGCCCCCACTGCTTCCCTTGGAAGGCTATTCCAGAACTTCACTCCTCTGATGGTTAGAAACCTTAGTCTAATTTCAAATCTAAACTTCCTGGGGGCCAGTTTATATCCATTTGTTCTTGTGTCCACATTGATACTGAGCTTAAATAGTTCCTCTCCCTCCCTGGTATTTATCTCTCTGATATACAGTATTT
The DNA here is from genome assembly GCF_965152275.1 of Natator depressus. Classification (NCBI taxonomy): domain Eukaryota; kingdom Metazoa; phylum Chordata; order Testudines; family Cheloniidae; genus Natator; species Natator depressus. The sequence goes on along the minus strand of NC_134235.1, from coordinate 239,773,453 downwards.
ACAGAGAGCAATCATATCTCCCCTTGGCCTTCTTAAAAGTTGTAACGTGGGCTCTATCTCCTGCAGCTGGGTTTTGAATGGTACCTAATCCACTCAACAGCCTCTGAGTATGCCTGCTGGATGCGTCCCGTACATTAATTAGGTGGCCAAGCATCTGTCTTCCCTTGGTTTGGGAATCACTCTGGGACATAGGTGGGAGATAGGCACCTGTATGCACACAACAAGGCAGCACTGCACTTGGTCAGAGATAGAAACATAGGTGTCCAGGGAGCTTTTGCCTTTAAAATGTAAGTGCTGAGTGAGTTTAGGCAACTACAATTGGAGGGAGTTTTGTGCATTGCAGTGGAGCCCAAACTAGGATTTAGGCACCTAAGATGGCAACTTAGGTGCCTAGCTCTTTTTTTGAGCATCCGGCCCTAAGAGCCAAATTGAAACCTGGTGTAAGTAAGTGGAGTTGATGTAAACTAGTGCAAATTTGAATTTGGCTGACTTAATAATATTTACTTAACACTGTTCCATAGTGGGATTGGGTCTGGTGTTTGAGAGAACTTAATTATGGAGCATCTCGGGTTGCTGCTTTGCAGTGTTAGCTCACCTTTCAGACTGATTTGAAAAGAATCCAGACAGACACGAAAGTACAACAAGTTGGATGTTGGAGAGAAATTGCCATAAGAAAACATTTCTCTCCCAAAGGTTCTATCCTGCGTCCACTGATGTTAACTGGATGAGCTGCCATTGCCTTGGCACTCTGGGCCTGGCACACTGGCAAGGGATAACATTTCAGGGTGATTAACCTGTAATGTTACTTTCTTGTTGTTGTTGTTCTCTGTATAATAAATAGGATCCAGGTAAGACTACAGACAGGTTAGGTGACTTCCATAACCCAGACCTCCTAAAAGTTTAATTTGGGTTGAGAGACACTTGCTTACGCCACTCTCCCCTGCTGCAATAATGAACGTTAAGATGGCATGGGGTCCATAATCCCAGCCCCCTTTTCTCATGCAATAACATGAAATGAAGCAATTTCTCTATATTCATTATTGTGTTAATTGTTTGCAAAAATGCAAGCAGCAAAACATCATAATATTTTACATTGTGGATTTCCATCACTTGCAAAATTGGGTGAAATATCTGGCTCTTTTGCAATCACTCTGCCAAAATTAGCTACTTGTTTGTTTTGGGCTTATTTAAACATTGTTTTTGATAGATATGTGCATTTTTAGTGGAAAGAGGTAGTGGAAAAATGGGCTTCTGTGTAGGATAACTCATATTAGACTTCAAAAACATATAAAATTACTGTGTGACTAATTTGATCTCTTTTTAAATTTGCCTGTTTAAACAATCTCATATTTCTCACAACAACATGCACAGAAGCCATGACAAATTCCCACTCTGGATGGTGTGAGCTCAGCTCCCTAGGACACCTGACTAATGTCTGTTAATTTCTCTAGTAATACACTTTAATTGAAATGGATGCATATTGAGCTTAGCTGATAACGTTTCACTATCTCCTGTCAATGTCATTAAAACCGGTGCAGCCACTCTGAAGTCAGTATGTTGCAAACAACATCAGTACCATTTTAACAGGGTCATAACAATATCTGAATGGCCCCGAAATCAAAATTGCAAAGGGATCTCTCCTTCAAAATCTGCCAACTCAGATATCCTCTCTTCCTCTTGCTCACAGAAAATGTCCACCTGACCTATGGTATCTGGCCCCTTTCATCACCATCTCACCTCTTGGTGGTTGTGCCACTTCTCTTCTTGCTTTCCTTTTATCGATGCCCCTCTGGCTGCTTCCCCTTCACTGCTCTCCTTGGTATGCCTCACTGTCCACTGGTTCACTCTTCTGTCTCCAGGCCTATTTTGTTGGTTTCTTCCTCCTCCTGGAGGCAGGCCCTCACCCCATTTGCCAGCTGCTCCTGACTAACTCCTCCATCTTGCTAGTTGCTCTCTCTCTAGCATCTTTCCTTGTTAGTAGCTTTGTCCTCTTCCCAACAGCTGTTGTAGTTCCCCTTACCTCTCTCCTTCTCCTATCTCAAACCGGGAACACGTCTGTGAATGGAAAAAGAAAACTGACTTGGCAGCTTTCCCTGCTCCCTTCCTCCACCACTGGCTGCAGGTATCTGCAAATCCACCTAGGCTCTGCCTCCTTTTGCTTCTCCTCACAGCCCAGTCAGAGAGGAAGTCTTGTAACCTCACCTCGAACCCTTTTAGCAACAGCTGCTCCCTCTTGCACTACAGACCAGGGGCTGTGAGGACAGGCATTCTGCCCTGACTTTAAATCTTGATGTTTCTTTGCTCTACATCTCCAAAATCTACCCTTTCTTCTTCATCCCACTGATAAAAACCTTGTGTGTATCTTTCAGAGTAACAGCCGTGTTAGTCTGTATTCGCAAAAAGAAAAGGAGTACTTGTGGCACCTTAGAGACATGCTCAAATAAATTGGTTAGTCTCTAAGGTGCCACAAGTACTCCTTTTCTTTTTGTGTGTATCTTGGACACCACCTGCAGTGACCTCCATGGCACCCTCTCCTCTCTCACCTAATACTACTTCATCTATCCAAAAATGCTTCCACCAAATCTTTTCTCCTCTCATGTTCACTCATATTGCCCTGTGTATGTCAGTTCCCTCTTTGACGTCCCATCACTAATTTCAGCGGAGTTTTCTCCTGATTTACATGGATGTAGATGAGATAAGACTCTGTCTCAAAGACTAGGGAGAGAAAAGATCAAAGACTCAAGACTTGTGGTAGAAGTTGCCTATCCAGCTGCTAAGTTCTGGAGCCAGAATGGGGAGAGAACCAGCTGGCTTTCATGGACAAATTTGAGAAATCAGGCATTATTTGTGACTGGGGCAGGGGCAAAACCTTGTGTTGGGCAGTGGATTAGGGGAGCTTTCATAGACTTGGATAGCTGAGATAAAAGACTTTGGATAAGTATGCAAAAGGTTCTTACCATTAGTACAAGTACTGTAACTAGCTATAACAAACAAGCAGATGGGGAACAATATAGTCCCATAATGCTAGGCACAAACTGATTTATTATGGTAGCTATTTTCATTGCAGTGTTTAAGCTTACAGCTACACTTTAATGCATTTCTTACTATCTAATAACATAAAATACAATTGAAATTGATTTTTAAAAATCTAGAATTATTGAACGTGCATAAATTCACTGAGTAAGGCTAAAGCTTTTTTCCTGCAATGAAACATTTTGGCATTTTAGGAGGATAGCTTCAAGCTGTCTGACTTCTTTGTGAGCAGTCAGTAAAAATCTGTGTTTCTTCCCTTTTCAGGTCATGTACCAGAAAAAATTTAGTATTGATAACATTAAGAACATTGACAGGTTTTAGAGTAGCAGCCGTGTTAGTCTGTATTTGCAAAAAGAAAAGGACTACTTGTGGCACCTTTAGAGACTAATTTGTTAGTCTCTAAGGTGCCACAAGTACTCTTTTTCATTAAGTACATTGCAGCAGTAGCCAGTGTATTGAGTAAAATTTACAGGTTTCCTTATCAGGAAGGTGCTGCAGGAAGATGTCCGCAGGAACAGGAAGATGGTGCTGCAGTTAAATGTCCGCAGTGTGCCTCAGGTGTGCTGGGTTCACTTTCTATCTCAGACACATTCTTCCAAGCACTGGCTCTGTAATCAGTGGGGGCCAAAGGGCCATGCCCACCTCCGGCTTTTTAACAAAAGAAACATAAGTGCAGAATTCATGTCCCCCACAGATTTTTTTTTCCCCAGCAGAATAATATTCTGCCAGGGAGGTGATGCAATTATATCTTTTGTGGAACCAGAAGAGAAGGCAGTTGGCTCATCACCAGAGCAGGCAGCTGCAGAGAGGGAGGGGGCACTTTCATAGAATCATAGAATCATAGAATATCAGAGTTGGAAGGGACCTCAGGAGGTCATCTAGTCCAACCCCCTGCCCAGAGCAGGACCAATCCCAACTAAATCATCCCAGGCAGGGCTTTTCAAGCCTGACCTTAAAAACTTCTAAGGAAGGGGATTCCACCACGTCCCTAGCTAATGCATTCCAGTGTTTCATCACCCTCCTAGTGAAAAAGTTTTTCCTAATATCCAACCTAAATCTCCCCCGCTGCAACTTGAGACCATTACTCCTTGTCCTGTCATCTGCTATCACTGAGAATAGTCTAGATCCATCCTCTTTGGATCCACCTTTCAGGTAGTTAAAAGCAGCTATCAAATCCCCCTTCATTCTTCTCTTCCGTAGACTAAACAATCCCAGTTCCCTCAGCCTCTCCTCATAAGTCATGTGTTCCAGACCCCTAATCATTTTTGTTGCCCTTCGCTGGACTCTCTCCAATTTCTCCACATCCTTCTTGTAGTGTGGGGCCCAAAACTGGACACAGTACTCCAGATGAGGCCTCACCAATGTCGAATAGAGGGGAAGAGCACTTTGGCCTTGACTCTCCCACTTCTACAAAGGTTCCAGCACCCTTGCTTCCAAGGAAAGTAACTTAGGTCTAGATTGTGGCTTGGACTGTGCTCCCATATAGGATGAGGAGTGAGAATCCCTCTTAGCAGGCTGCCTGGACCTTTGGTCTGGCCCTGCAGGAGTAAGCAGTACTACACTATGTGTATGTCTACACTACGAAATTAGGTTGATTTTATAGAAGTCGATCTTTAGAAAGCGATTTTATACAGTTGATTGTGTATGTCCCAACTAAACGCATTAAGTCGGCAGAGTGCGTCCTCAATACCATGGCTAGCATCGACTCACTGAGTGGTGCACTGTGGGTAGCTATCCCACAGTCCCCGCAGTCTCTGCTGCCCACTGGAATTCTTACGCGCCCAGTGCCTGATGGGGCAAAAACATTGTCGCGGGTGGTTTTGGGTACATGTCGTCAGTCTCCCCTCCCTCCCTCCATGAAAGCAACTGCAGATAATCGTTTCACGCCTTTTTTCCTGGGTTACCTGTACAGACACCATAGCATGGCAAGCATGGAGCCCGCTCAGCCCACCGCTGTGTTGCGAGCATTGTAAACACCTCACGCGTTATCCTGCAGTATGTGCAGAACTTGGGGAAGAGCCGCCAGCAGGAGGACAATTGTGAGGAGGACATGGACACAGACATTCCTGAAAGCACAGGATATGGCACTTAGGACATCATGGCAGCAGTGGGGCTGGTTGATACAGTGGAACGCCGATTCTGGGCCCAGCAAACAAACACAGACTGGTGGGAGCGCATAGTCTCGCGGGTATGGGATGATTCCCAGTAACTGCGAAACTTTCGCATGCGTAAGGCCACTTTCCTGGAACTTTGTGAGTTGCTTTCCCCCACCCTGAAGAGCAGGAATACCAAGATGAGAGCTGCTCTGACAGTTGAGAAGTGAGTGGCTACCGTTCAGTTGGGAATCAATTTGGAGTGGGCAAATCTACTGTGGGGGCTGCTGTGATTCAAATAGCCTCTGCAATCACTTACCTTCTGCTAACAAGTGTAGCGACTCTGGGAAATGTGCAGGTCATAGTGGATGGCTTTGCTGCAATGGGGTTCCCTAACTGTGGTGGGCTCATAGACGGAACACATATCCCTATCTTGGCACCGGACCACCTTGTCAACCAGTACGCAAGGGGTACTTCTCAATGGTGCTTCAAGCACTGGTGGATCACAAGGGACGTTTCACTGACATCAACATGGGATGGCCAGGAAAGGTTCATGATGCTCGCATCTTTAGGAACTCAGGGCTGTTTGAGCAGCTGCAAGAAGGGATTACTTCCCAGACCAGAAAATTACTGTTGGGGATGGTGAAATGCCAACAGTTATCTCTGGGGACCCAGACTACCCCTTGCTCCTATGGCTCATGAAGCCGTACACAGGCAGCTTGGACAGTAGTGAGGAGCAGTTCAACTATAGGCTGAGCAAGTGCAGAATGGTGGTAGAATGTGCCTGTGGACGTTTAAAAGCTCGTTGGCACTGTTTGCTGACTAGGTTAGACCTCAGCGCAGCCAATATTCCCATTGTTATTGCTGTGTGCTCCATAATATCTGTGAGAGTATGGGGAAGACGATTATGGCAGGGTGGGAGGTTGAGGCAAATCACTTGGTGGCCGATTTTGAGCAGCCAGACATCAGGGCGATTAGAAGAGCACAGGTAGGCCTGCTGTGCATCAGAGGGGCTTTGAAAACCAGTTTCATGACTGGCCAGGCTATAGTATGACAGTTGTGTGTGTTTCTCCTTGATGCAAACCCGCCCCCTTTGTTGATTTTAATTCTCTGTAAGCCAATCCCCCTCCTCCCTTCGAACACAGCTGGTAAAGAAAATAAAGTCCCTATTGTTTTGAAACCATGCATTCTTTATTAATTGAAAAAAAGGGAGACAACTGACGAGGTAGCCTGGGTGGGATGGGGAAGGAGGCAAAGAGGAAAGGACAAGGCCACATTGCTTATTGTAGCCACACTACAAATCAAGACTGTTTGAATGATAGCCTTTTGTTGCTTGGGCCATCCTCTGGAGTGGAGTGGCTGGGTGCCCGGAGCCTCCCCCCACCACATTCTTGGGCATCTGGGTGAGGACGATATGGAACTTGTGGAGGAGGGAAGGCAGTTGTACAGTGGATGCAGCAGCGGTCTGTGCTCTTGTTGCCTTTCCTGCAGCTCCACCAGACACCTGAGCATGTGCGTTTCTCCCCTATTAACCTCAGCATCACCTCCTGCCTCTTCTCATCGCTCTAACTTAATGCTTTCCTGGACTCTGCCACTGTATGCCTCCATGCATTCAGCTGTGCCCTATCAGTGCGGGAGGACTGCATGAGCCCGGAAAACATATCATCGTGAGTGTGTTTTTTTTCACCTTCTAATCTGCGATAACCTCAGGGACGGAGAGCGTAGAAACATTTGCACTTGCAGGGGGATAAAAAGGGAGAGTAGAATTTAAGAAGATACATTTCTGAGAACAAAAGGGAGACTCTTTCACAGTGAATCAAGCAATTCACAGCAGACAGCACATGTACTTTAGGTACAAGGTCACATTTTGCCTTTTATATTGAGTGCCTGCCGGTATGGTGACACATCACTCACGGCCGGGCAACAGAATTTGGTTTCCATGAAGCCATGGTAAGCCAAAGGGTTAGAGTGGGTTGGCTTCTAATGCCTTCATAACTTCTGGGAATGGTTTCAGACTGAAGCGCCCTCCTTTCCCATGGCAAGCAATCCCACCGCATAGCTATTCTCAGGGATGATCCCTTTTAGCCAAGCGCAAACAGCCCAGCATGAACGGGGTCCTTTTACTGTTCCCTTACAAAAATTCCCCTATTTCAACCAGGTGACCATGAATGATATCACTCTCCTGAGGCTAACACAGGAAGATATAGACCGAATGTTGCTTGAATGTGACCAAAACCCAGGACCATTTGCTGCCATGCTTTGTGATGCAAGGATTCCAGACTACTTGCTACTGGCTTGGTGTGGTAAAGTGTCCTACCGTGGAGGACAAAATAAGGCAGCCCTCCCCAGAAACCTTTTGCAAAGGCTTTCAGAGTACCTCCAGGAAAGCTTCATGGAGATGTCCCTGGAGGATTCCCGCTCCATCCCTAGACACATTAACAGACTTTTCCAGTAGCTGTACTGGCCGAGAATGCAGCCCGATTCTCCAGGGCAATTCAAACATTAAACACAATTGCTTTTAAACTCTGTCGTGTAGTTACAAATGTGCACTCACCAGAGGTGCCTTCTCCGCCTTCAGGGTCAGGAATCCTGCCTTGGGAGGGTATTTTCTCCAGGGTGATGAAAAGGTCCTGGCCGCTGGGGAGAACGGATTCACCACTTGCCTGCTGCGCATTCTCCTCCTGCTCCTCCTCCTCTTCCTCATCCACAAAATCCTCCCCCCGTTGCTTGAGACTCCCCCCTTGCAGGTATTCATGGACAGTGGTAGGGTAGTGGTAGGGTCACCCCCTAGAATGCCATGCAGCTGATCATAGAAGCCGGATGTATGGGGCTCTGACCCAGAGCGACCGTTTGCCTCCTTTGTCTTTTGGTAGGCTTGCCTGAGCTCCTTGACTTTCACGTGGCACTGCTGTGTGTCCCTGTTGTAGCCTCTGTCCATCATGTCCTGTGCAATTTTGGCATATATATTAGCATTTCTTCCTTTTGATTGGAGTTCTGCCTGCACAGATGCTTCTCCCCATGCAGCAATCAGATCCAGTGTCCCCTGTTCGCTCCATGCTGGAGCTCGTTTGCGATTCTGGGGGGACTGCATGGTCACCTGTGCTGCTGAGCACTCCACGCTGACCAAACAGGAAATTAAATTCAAAAGTTTCGGGGCTTTTCCTATATACCTGGCTAGTGCATTGGAGTTCAAAGTGCTGTCCAGAGCAGTGACACTGGAGCACTCTGGGATAGCTCCCAGAGGCCAATACCATTGAATTGCGTCCACACTACCCCAAATTCGACCCAGCAAGGTCGATTTTAGTGCTACCCCCCTCACCGGGGAGGAATACAGTAGTCGATTTTAAGAGCCCTTTAGGTCGACAGAATGGGGTTGGTTGTGTAGACGAATTGCTTATAAAAATCAACCTACCGCGGCCAGGGCTGTCCCTAGCCATTTGGGTGCCCTACGCAAGCCCCACAGGCCTCCCCCCATCAGGGTCTGGGAGGCAGGAGCTGTGGGGGTGCGCTTTTGGGGAACAGGCCCAGAGTGGTCCGGGGGATTAGCAGGAGGCCTGGAGCAGCCCACTCCGCTTCCCTCGCCCCAGCCCCAGTCATGTCACTCAAGGAAGGGGGTTTCGGGGAAGGGGTCCCCCCTGCACTCACCGGCAGCCGCGGGAAGCGGAGCAGCCAGGCCCCAGCCAGCTCTACTCCACCAGCTCCCAGCCGCGGGGCTCCGCTTCCCGCCGCTGGTAAGTCCAGGTCGGGGAACCTTTCCCTAACCTCCCCCTCTCCTGCCCCCAGCGACATGGCTGGGGCCGGGACAAGGGAAGCGGAGTGGGCTGGGGCTGCGTTGCTCCGCTTCCCGACACCGGCGAGTTGGGGAGGGGGAACCTTTCCCTAACACCCCTCCCCTGAGCGACACGGCTGGGGCCGGGGCCAGGGCAAGGAAAGCGGAGTGGGCTGGGGCCGCATCGCTCCACTTCCCGCCGCCAGAGAGTGCTGGGGGGCGTTCTTTCCCTGACCTCCCCACATTCACCAGCAGTGGGAAGTGGAAGGGGCTGTGGCTGGGCTGCTCTGCTTCCCGTCGCTGCCGGTGAGTGTGGGGTCGCTGGGGGAAGAGGTAGAATGGGGGTGGGCTGCAGGCAGAGCAGGGAGGGAGGGTGGGTAAGAGGTGGGGCGGAGGGAGTTGTCGGGGGCCCTACACCCCCATAGGGACGGCCCTGCCCCTTGCAGTGGGCGCAGCCCATGGGGGGGCCGGCCAGGGGATAGGGCTGGTCGCGGGGCTGGTGCTGCTGTGTATGTGGCATGCAGCTACCTAGGGCATCATGAAATTTGGGGCAATTTGCTGCCCCAAATATCATGGTGCCCTACACAGCTGTGTATGCTGCATATGACTAAGGGCGGCCCTGACCACGGCTAAATTCGACCTGACCTCGTAGTGTAGACCAGGGCTAAGTCTGCTTAGCCCTGGTCTACACTAGGACTTTAGGTCGAATTTAGCAGCGTTAAATCGATGTAAACCTGCACCCGTCCACACGATGAAGCCCTTTATTTCGACTTAAAGGGCTCTTAAAATCGATTTCCTTACTCTACCCCTGACAAGTGGATTAGCGCTTAAATCGGCCTTGCCGGGTCGAATTTGGGGTACTGTGGACACAATTCGACGGTATTGGCCTCCGGGAGCTATCCCAGAGTGCTCCATTGTGACTGTTCTGGACAGCACTCTCAACTCAGATGCACGATTGTCTGCCGTTGCTCTGATGCAGGGAGGGGCGACTGACGACATGGCTTACAGGGTTGGCTTACAGGGAGTTAAAATCCACAAAGGGGGTGGCTTTACATCAAGGAGTATTTCAGGCAGGACTTCACGGAGGGTTCCAATAAGAAATGGTGCACCTAAGTTATTGTTCTTATTGGAACAAGCAGGTTGGTCTGGCCTCTGATTGATACATGGCTAGATTTACCTCGCTGCACTTTCTCTGTGAGTGACTGCAGTGTGACCTAGAGGAATGAGTCCCCTAGACGGGGGGGGGGGGGTTGCAAATGAGTACAAAACAAATCTGGTCTATTTCTTGTTTTGATACATTCCATCTATCTTTTACATCTTTGGCTGGCAGCAGACGGTGCAGAAGGACTGCATGCCATCCACATCTCATGGCTGCTCGGCAGAAGATGGTACAAGAGGACTGCTAGCAATCCGTATCGCCTGCCTGCTCACCATAAGATGGTTCAATAGGACTGACTGCAGGACTAAAGAGAATGACCTGATCAAGTCACTCCAGATTTAGTCCCTGCGCCCATGTCTGCCCAGGCGCTCCTGATCGACCTCACAGAGGTGACCAGGAGCACCTCGGACATGACGATGACGGCTACCAGTCCTACTGTACCGTCTGCTGCCACAAGGCAAGGGGTTGCCTCTGCTGTGTAGCAATGCAGTACCACGTCTGCCAGCACCCAGGAGACATACGGTGACAGTGAGCTGATCGGGCTCCATGCTTGCCGTGGTATGGCGTCTGCATGGGTAACTCAGGAAAAAAGGCGCAAAACGATTGTCTGCCCTTTCTTTCACGGAGGGAGGGAGGGAAGGGGGGCCTGACGACATGTACCCAGAACCACCCACGACAATGTTTTAGCCCCATCAGGCATTGGGATCTCAACCCAGAATTCCAATGGGCAGCGGAGACTGCGGGAGCTGTGGGATAGCTACCCACAGTGCAACACTCCAGAAGTCGACGCTTGCCTCGGTACTGTGGAAGCACTCCGCTGAGTTAATGCACTTAGAGCATTTTCTGTGGGGACACACACACTCGAATATATAAAACCGATTTCTAAAAAAAGACTTCTATAAATTCGACCTAATTTCGTAGTGTAGACATACCCTTAGTCTCTCCTGGGAGCGGGTAGGGAATGGGTGGAGCCATAATTCCACCTCAACATCCAGTGACCTGCGGAGCTGAGACAGCCCAATGTGGGGGCAGACAAGTAGTAATTTACTGAAGGTTTAGGCCAGCAGTAAATTACTATTACTTTAGAGCCACAGTTCCTTCCCAGGGCAGCACAGGAATGTGCTTTCCTTTTTTATGGGCTGTATCCTTGTGACACAATCCAGCCCTGAGCCATGGAGAAAAAGTAAGTTCTCCTTTGTTAAATTGGGATAATTCTTCCCTATCTTTCAGAACTTTTGAGAGGAAAAAATCAGTGATGATTAGGAGGTGCTCAGATACTGCTGATAATGACTATGTAAGAACCTAAACAAATCATGCAAGCAAGCCATTTTTCCTCGTATGGAAAAAAATAGTTAATACAATTGCTTTTGCCACAAGCAGAAAGTTTGACTAAGGATTTTTTTCTCCTCTTTATGCATCAACTAGAAAATATACCCGTGAAGGGGATATTATTTATATTTTCTTCCCTTAGGGCCTGATTTTGAAAACTGCTAACTATCTAGAGCTCCTGCTGGACTTCACATGGAGCTTGGCATGCAGAGCCTTCCAAAAAACCAGATCCTTATCGACTAGAAGGAGAGGTGAGAAAAGTTTTAAATGGGAGAAGCTACTGCAGAAACGGTTCTAGTTAACCACATATCAAAGTGTGGGATGAATAATTAAATAAAAAAGGGGAGAGATTCAGTGACATTTGTTTGAGAAGCTAAGGAGATGGCACTGTCCTGCAGCCTCCCTACAAATGTCTCCCACATCCAGCTTAATTGCTCTCCCTCATGCAAGGATATCAAATGACACTGTTTTCAGTCACACTGAAGCCCCAATGTTGCATTCCTTGCAGGCCCAAAGGTCCTCCTGAAGTCAGTGGGAGTTTAGGGTGCATGAAGAATGTAATCTGGGCACCAGAGCTTATCTAATGTGTCCCGAGGGGTGGGGGGGTTGATATTTATAAGTATATAATCTGACAAGGTTTGTGAAGGAGAAGTTAGCTGGGGGTGGAAGAAGAATTTAATATGATTTGTCTTCTAAAATCTCAATGGGATACAAAGAGGATGTAGAGTATCAGAGGGGCAGCCGTGTTAGTCTGGATCTGTAAAAGCGGCAAAGAATCCGGTGGCACCTTAGACTAACAGACATATTGGAGCATAAGCTTTCGTGGGTGAATACCCACTTCTTCAGATGCATGTGGATGAGGATGTAATGGCTCTTTCACGGCAATAAGCAGGACCCAAATCATTCCCCAGGCCTGCTGGTTAAAAACCCAGGCAAATCGCGGACCAGAATTCAAAGAGGAGAGGAGTGCTGCCTCACTCAAGTCTGAGGTCTGCACAGGAGAAGGGGTAGGCTGGGAACAGAGAGAGAGGAGCACATTAAACCCCTAACAGCTCCACTGGGGTTCCAAAGACAACACTAAGAGAGTCAGTATTCATGTGTCGCAAGTACCCACTCCATGTTCTGCACTCCCAGAAATATAGGGCAGAAATAACCCTGGCCTCAAGCAGAGCCCCCAGGTGTCAGCACTGAACTCAGGGTAACTGGGGCATTTGTAATCAGTTTCACAGGGGAAGAAAAGGAGGAAGCCTCATAAATTACTCCCCCCCCCATCTGAGTACACATAGGACAAATTATTTATATAAAGCTGGTGTCAGGACAAAGACATCACTTGAAATGCATAAGAGAGGATGGGGCTACTAGCTCTATGGTATAGCAAATTGCATTGGCAAATAAGTATTAATCTAAGAATAAGCGAAATAAACCCCTAATCATGAAAACATTTATGCTTAACTTCAAGGACTACTCGTGCTTAAAATTAAGCATGTGTGTACGTGTTTCTAGGACTGGGGACCTAAGACCCGATTCATTCTACTATCTGCAACCTCAAATAAATTCCCATGATTGGATAGTAAAGAAAAATTACGTAAACTTTATGGAAAGACAGATAATGATTTAAGTGAGTGAACATTTCCTTAGAAAAATAAACAAATCATAGATTAAGTGTAAAAAACTTAAAGGGCATGTTACTTGTTTTCTGGGAAATTATAACTATTAAAATGCCATTTGCCTTTTTTAATCAAACTTTTAAGGCATTTAATACCTACATATTATGTCTCTTTGCTAATGACTTACCAGTTTTAAATACTTTGTGGTAATGATTTATATAATTTGAAGTGGTTATTTTCCATACTTCATTACTTTTCCCCAAATGATCATTGATTTGATAATTAGTTGATATTTTAAAGCCTGCAGGCATGATGTCCTTGAAAATGTTTTAAATGTCTTGTTCAGGGCAAAAATATATTATAGTCTTCAAAATGCCATTCACTGGTAATTTTAGGTTTTGGGTGGGGGGGTATTTATTTTTTTTATTTTTTATTACAGATTGAGAGACTGTTTCATTTTATGTTAATTAGAACTGTGTGGCAAGATACTCAAATCAACACATTGTACTAAAATCTAATACAGTAAGATGGCTCCCTGTGCTCTTTTAACACATCCCATATTTAACAATGTATAAGGACTTCCAGTTTTCACCATGTCATTTTTTTGCTCTACATAGCAGGTTAACACACTGTATAACTTTTATCCCTAGATCAGCAGGCAGTGTATGTTACTGTAAGATTTCTCAACCTACTACTAAGTCTGTTCAGGTTATTTTAAAAGTTCTTTGATCTGAATCTAGGAACTGGTTGATCAGTGCAGAGGTGTGTACACATTTAAGGCCGGATTCTGCCACTTTACTCAGGCTGAATAGCAGGTTCCTCTGAGAGTAATCCTATTGAAATCAGTGGGAATAAGCCCCATCCTACAAACATTTAAGCAAATGCCTGAATATTTGTATGATTGAGGACTAGTTACAAGGTAAGGTCCCGTTCAACATTACTAAGGATGGCAAAATCAGTTCTTCAGCGTTCTGGCGTTGAGCCTGTAGAGAAGTCCTACGTGGAATGAAACCAGAACCAGTAACACATACACCCAGAAGTATGCATAAAACCTGAGTCTTGCAGTTGGATTCATACTGGCAGTCCCTTCTTTCTGAAGAAGCCACACTGATTTTATAGGGCTCTATGCAGGCAGGGAGTTCAACCCTTACAAGATTTGACTGCAGAGCTGGGACCTAAACTATTAATGTGTCAAGTTGTTGGAATTCTTTCCCTTTGCCAACTTGTGTGAAAAGACAATATCTGTCTAATTCCATTTAAGCATCAGAAATTATGTGTATCATGAAACTTTTCCCAAATAGCCAGTTTTGTATGTAAAAAAAATTAAATGTTTGCATGTTTTGAAGTGAAAATTAATCTGTTGGAAGTTTGGAGCAAAACAAAATATTCCTCAGTGGATAGTAGTTCATTCTGACACAATTGTCTTCTTTGAGAAGGCCATTTTTTCCCCACAAAATCGGACCATTTCCAAACATTTAAAATGAAATGAAAAACCCTTGAGTTTCAAGATTTTCATATTGCATTATGAATATTTTGACCAGCCCTACTTTCAACCAGCAACATCCCAAATTAAAATGAACAGACGAAAATAGAGGTAAGACATATTGACTATAACAATAGCAAGTCTAGAAAAAGAATAGACATTTGACTTCATCCTTTTGTACTTGCTAAAACTATGATCCTACAAGTTAGTTAAGCACATGCTTAACTTTAATTATGTGCTTAAGTCCCAATCAAGTCAATGGGAGTTAAACACACGCTTAACTTTCAGCATATGGTTACATGCTTTGCTGAATCAGGGCCAAACTCTCTGCTGGTATACATTGGCACAGTTCTATTGAAGGCCACAGTTCTGGGACCTATATGCCCAATTTAACTGGTAAACTAATGGAAAACAATTTCTCAGCCCTTTCAACGTCTGTCTGCATAGCAAGTGTTTGTTTACTGTGCAAAATTTACTTCCAACGTGCAGCATTCTGAATAGTGTGTGTGTGTGTGTGTGTGTGTGCGTGCGCGCGCAAGGGGGTTGTTTTAAAATGTTTCTTGGGAAAAGATGGAAAATCAATGTTAATAAAAAAAAATTAGTCTCAGAAAGGGGCTTACTACTGATGAGCAAATCTGTTTAAACAAAGGAAGAAAGAACTCATATATGCCATGTGGAGACAAATCTAGTTTGGTTTGTTTTAAGGTGAGGAAAGATCGGATAGCGTTGGGCCAGATTCTGCTCTCCATTTCACAGCATTAAATCCAGGATGGCTCCTCTTGAACTTCTCCAGGACTATGTTGGTGTAAATGAGATCATGATCTGTCCCCTTGTCATAGATGGTAGCAGCAGAGGTTTTGATTTAATCTGCATATCTTTCTAGTATGTTCACATGTGTTTAAGATAATAGAAGGGTTTCATTATTTTCATTATATTTATTCATTATTTTTATTCATTATTGCCAGTGGCTATACAGTAAATGAAGTGAAAAGTGAATTCATGTCTAGTGATCTGATACTTAAAGGATTACTCAGTCAGATTAAAAAGGTGTCTAACAAAACACCACTACCAGACTTTGTCTTCCTGTGTCTCATGAATGATCATTGAGGTAAGAGGAATGTCTAATTTATATCAGCCTGTTTTTCCTTCATGATGTTGCATTCTAATGAAAGTTCAGTCACAATTACTTTAGTCAGATCATCTTATTATTACTGTTTATTTGTTAAATGGTGATGCTATGCTCGTCACTGTACAAAAAGCAAAAACTTATTTTCTAAACTAGACAAACAAAAATAGACAGGTGACAATAGGAAGCCCATAAAAGGTAGGGTGTGTGTGTGTGTGTGTGTGTGTGTGTGTGTGTGTGTGTGTGAGAGAGGGAGAGGGAGAGAGACTCTCACTTCTTGTAGGCAAAATTGCAAGATCTGTAGGTCAAGAACCCACAGCTGCTGGATCCCAGCTGGCTATTGGGTCCACACTGCCATTTCACAACTCCAGCAAAGCAGACAATAGCAGCCTTGGAACCCTATGGGCTCATCCTTCACTAGATGCCCCACCCAGAGAAGCCCTAATTGGTAATATCTACTGAGTCCCCTGATTGGCTCAGGAATGCTATATAAGGCCTGGAGGGAACACCGGGAGGCTATCTGTGCAGTTAGACTGACACTGGCTTGTTGCTGCAAGCAGACAGTGTGTTTCCATTTATCTCACCTAGCTCCTGGTTCCTGGCTCCAGATTCTAGGTTCTCCTATCTGGCTTCTGGACCCTCACCCTGCCCCTCCTCCACTTCCCCAACCCTGACAGACCCATTGGGCTTCTGATTCAGCACAACTTATCGACTCTGACCTGAGCCTTCAGCATGACACCAGTGCAGACTGAGGCTTTCGGACTCGACCCATGCCCGATAGCTAGGAGACAGACAAACATGAGATGAGTTGCCCTTCGGGAGGGGTTTGAATCAAGAGAGGGAGGTTGCTTAGAAGGTTTGCAATAGGATGGTACCCAGATCATAAATATTGAAGAAGGCATGAGACAGCAAGACATGACTTTGAGAGAACTATATGAATGAACATTGTTGCTGCCATTGCTGGCAGATTAATTGAATGACAGGAGCAATGTGGATATAGGGAAGACTGAGAGGAGCAGTTTGTAGTAATCACGACTGGAGATTATCAGAGTATGGATGGGAGTTTGAGATGTAAGGACAGACAGCAAGGCTAGTACCTGAGATGTTGCTGAGCAAGATTTGGACACTACCTGTATGTGTGAGGAGAAGAAAAAGAAGGAGCTGAATATGATCATCAGGTGACAAGCTTCGAAGACTGGAGGATGGTATTGTTGTTAGCAGTACTGGAGGCTGGAGTAAGTGGAGAGGGCTTAGAACAAAAACTAAGATTAACATGAATGTCACTGAGCCTCAGTTTTGTAGCAATTTATCCAGAAAGAAAATTCATAATTTACAAGCCAGAAGAACCAATAGGGTCATCTAATCTGATCTCCTCCATAACACAAGCCACAGAATTTCACTAGGTAAATTCTCATTAAGCCCATGACTTCTGGCTGAGTTACAGCATATCATTTAGAAATACATCCAATCTTAATGCAAAGACTTCAAATGATGAAGAATCTACCACATCCCCAGGTAATCTATTCCAGAAGTTAATTACCCTCACTGTTAGAAATGTGTGCCTTTTTCCAGTCTGAATTTAGCTAACTTCAAGTTCCAGCCATTGGATTTCATTATGCCTTTGTCTGTTAGACTAAAGAGCCCTCTACTATCAGAAATCTTCTTTCCATGTAAGTATTTATAAACCATAATCAAGTAATTTCTTAACCTTCTCTATTTTAAACTAAATAGATGGAGCTTCTTTAATCTGTAACTGTAAGGCAGGTTTTCCAGACATCAAATCATCCATGCATTCCTT
This sequence comes from Natator depressus, assembly GCF_965152275.1. NCBI lineage: Eukaryota > Metazoa > Chordata > Testudines > Cheloniidae > Natator > Natator depressus. Next base: position 239,756,056 of record NC_134235.1, on the reverse strand, counting down.
TTCTGAACCCCCTATGCAATGATAATAATCCTCCCACCTGACATTCCCATTATACCAGAAATCCTCCTAAAGGGCCAGAACTGCCAGCCACCAGCAGGAGAGGAGTGCCTTGGGGAGCAGGAAAGAAGAAAACCAAGAAAATAGAAAGGATGTGCAGAGGGAGAGGAAGAGAAAGGGATGGGGACTTAGTGGCAGACAATGTTTATAGGAGTTACTGGAGAGAGAGAAACAGTAAGGACAGAAGATGACATGAAATGAAAAACAAATCTAGGTGGCTGGGGAAGACCTAGTGCAGAGGGATTAGTGCAGAACAGAGGCCTTGGGACAGTACCCTGGGAGAATAGATGAGGAAGAAGAGGATGAAGTAAGAATTAGAGAGGTAGGAGGAGAACCAAGAGAGAACATTATCACAAAAAGCCAGAGGACAGGAAGTCAAGGTGAAAGTGTTCCGTGGTAAGTCAAGGAAGATAAGAAAGGAATGTATGCTTCTTGAGGCAGGGACCATATTTCATTATGTTTGCACAACACCTCTGTGCTACTGCAATACAAATAATAAAATACTAATGAGTATAGGCCTCACAAATTGGCCAGGTTGAGGTCATTAGAGATTGTGGTGAGACCAGTTTCAATAGAATGGCTAAAACAAGATAAATTGGAGCCAGTCCAGGAAAGAATAAGGTCACAGCTACACTAGAACGTTTACAGTAGTGCAGCTGCACTGATGCACCTATGCCACTTTAAACTCTCTAATGTATTCACTCTAAGCTGACGGGAGAAAGCTCTCCTGTCAGCTTAACTATTCCAGCCCCCATGAGCAGCAGTAGCTATGTCAGCAGGAGAAGATCTCCCAAAGACATAGCACTGTCCACACTGGCGCATATGTTGGTATAACTTATGTCACTCCAGGGGGTGGTTTATTCACACCCCTGAGTGACATAAGTTATGCTGACATAAGCTGTAGTGTAGACATAGCCTTAGAGTAGAGGAATTCCAGGCAAACATTGCAGAATGTTTGTTCAGTGCATTAGGAGGTAAAAAAACATAAGTGGCATGATCTCACAAACAGTGGGTTAAATTTGTCCATCCTCAGGCAGGGTCAAATCCTGCTTGCCTTACTCAAGAGAGCAGTCCCGCTGAAGTCAAGAGATAATTAAGTCTATTCTTGCATAGGAAAGATGAGCATTAATAGCATTTGGCCCACAATAGATTGTGTAGGAACAGTAAGTTTGGTTATAAAAGCAAAAGCTTTTCCACTCTCCCTATCCGCACATAAATAGAATGGGGAGAGGATATAGAAAAGCTACATGACAATTTAATAAGGTTTCAGTAAAATGTTGCCACTTTTAAACTTCTCTGCAAAAGCAGCAACGCTTCAAACTGACAGCCACCTTATTGGGTCCAAACCTTCCACTGCCAGTGACGTCAATGGGAAAAGCTCCATTATTGGGCCAAATCCTCCCTTTGTGTAAGTGGATGTAGCTCCATTGAAGTCAATGCTGGGAACACATCATCTTGATATGACTACAGTGAAGCTATGTTGATTTACACCAAGTTGAGGATCTAGGCCACTAACTTCACTGAGCGCAGGACATGGCACATTTTGAGGGTTTGTGCTGTTTTATACGCGTGAATATTACATAGTCAATAATTTCCATGTGCTAATTAGGGCAGAACCTATTCATGCATCATTATTTCTATATATTATTCAATATGAGATTTGTCGCTAGCTTATTTAACAGGCTGGTATTTAAAAAATTGCTTTCTTGATATACTGCCTCCTCTTTGTCAGAGAACTCTGCTTATTAAGCTTTGTAAAGGTCAGTTCATGGGTGTCACCATTGTGTTGAACGTTAGCAAATCTCTGAGATGAACACTGAAAAAATTCAGCAAGTCTTTGAAAAATACATGGCCAATCATTTGGGTTAAAGAAAATGCAACTGTTTAACTGATGTCACTAAGAATAATTTATCCAAGGCAAATCTTGTTCTAATGTTCAAATGTAACCATTGGCAACTGAGCTACTTTTAGCACTAGAAAAGAATAAAATAATTTCTGCACAATTGGTCTTATTTTGTATTCCTTGTAACACTTAGGCATGGATTCTCATCAGCAATTAGAGCTGCTAAAACAAAGCAATCCTATAACAACATTGCTGATCACAGGAGGATCATCCTAGCATAGAACAACCAGACCACCAGCAGTATGGAGCAGAGTAACGTCTCCTAGGCCATGCACCGATTGCAATGGCTGATGTAGGGGGTTTGGCTTGAGAAAAGGAGGTGTGATCACGATATGCAGCACCCTGTCAGTTCCCAACTCTATATCAGCCCCTATAGTTCTGCTTTTTATTGCAGGAATGCAAAGGTAGCTTGCAGCTTACCAATGCACCTTCGAGTCGTGCTATGTACTTCTCAGTTGCAGCTAAGGATCTGGATTTTAGCTTCTGTAATATACCCCCAGAGAGACACAGTGAAATACCTAACCCAAAGCACAACATGGGCTATTGCTAGAGCTGTGCAAAAGCAAGAACACGTCTTGTAAAATTTCTCTTGGCAAATTTGCATCCCTACATTTTGGCTACGAAAGTGGCAATTTTCACAAGAAAAAAACGTCTAATAAGCCCATTTTTGCATGTTTTCAGTAGAAAGCCAAATTCACTCTTTCACTACTTTATCTCTCCATTCCCCCTTTCCCTCAACAACCCCCTTCAATATCTTTCCTTTTTCCACTCCTTCACTCATTCTAACTTAGTTTAGCCATAAATAACTGCAGCAACAAAACTTGTAACTAATACAGGGTGCCAGTCATCACTATGATAGTTTATTTGTATGTTTCTCTGAATTGTAAACTCTTCAAGGCAAGCACTATAGAATGCGGTCATACAGTGCCCAGCCAAACGAGGCCCTGATCCTGACTGCAGCTTTTGAGTTTATTGGTGTTACTCCTTCCTTGGCTTCCAGTATCCCATTTCTCACACTGCAGTCATCACTCTACCAAGCAGTAGTATATTTTGGGTCACAGAATCATAGAAGATTAGGATTGTAAGAGACCTCAGGAGGTCATCTAGTCCAACCCCCTGCTCAAAGCAGGACCAATACCAACTAAATCAGCAAAGCCAGGGCTTTGTCAAGCCGGGCCTTAAAAACCTCTAAGGATAGAGATTCCACCACCTCCCTAGGTAACGCATTCCAGTGCTTCACCACCCTCCTAGTGAAATAGTGTGTTTCTTAATATCCAACCTAGACCTCCCCCACTGCAACTTGAGACCATTGTTCCTCGTTATGTCATCTGCCACCACTGAGAACAGCTGAGCTCCATCCTATTTGGAACCCTCCTTCCGGTAGTTAAAGGCTGCTATCAAATCTCCCCTCACTCTTCTCTTCAGCAGATTAAACAATCTAATGCAGCCCAATATGCCATTAGCCTTCTTGGCAACAAGAGCACGCTGTTGACTCATATCCAGCTTCTCATCCACTGTAATCCCCAGGTCCTTTTCTGCAGAACTGCTGCTTAGCCAGTCAGTCCCAAGACTGTAGCAGTGCATGGGATTCTTCTGTCCTAAGTGCAGGACTCTGCACTTGTCCTTGTTGAACCTCATCAGATATCTTTTGGCCCAATCGTCCAATTTGTCTAGGTCACTCTGGACCCTATCCCTACCCTCCAGCATATTTACCTCTCCCTTCAGCAAAGCCCTGGTCTACACTACCGGGTTAGATTGAATTTAGCCGCGTTAGGTTGATTTTATAATGAATGCGTCTACACAAGCAACACCGTTCCGTCAACTTAAAGAGCTGTTAAATTCAACTTCTGTACTCCTCCTCGGCAAGGGGAGTGGCATTAAAATCGACCTTGCTGGGTTGAATTTGGGGTAGTGCGGATGCAAATCAACAGTATTGGCCTCTAGGAGCCATCCCAGAGTGTTCCAATGTGACCGCTCTGGACAGCACTTTGAACTCTGATGCACTAGCCAGGTATATAGGAAAAGCCCTGGGAACTTTTGAATTTCATTTCCTGTTTGGTCAGCGTGGAGTGCTCAGCAGCACAGGTGACCATGCAGTCCCTCCAGAATCGCGAACGGGAGACACTGGATCTGACTGCTGTATGGGGAGAAGAATCTATGCAGGCAGAACTCCGATCAAAAAGAAGAAATGCTAATATATTTGCCAAAATTTCACAGGTCATGATGGACAGAGGCTACAACAGGGACACAAAGCAGTGCCACACGAAAGTCAAGGAGCTCAGGCAAGCCTACCAAAAGACAAAGGAGGCAAATGGTCGCTCAGGGTCAGAGCCCCATACATCCGGCTTCTGTGATCAGCTGCATGGCGTTTTAGGTGGGGGACCCTACCACTACCCCACCACTGTCCGCGGACACCTTCAAGCAGGAAGTCTCACACAACACGGAGGAGGATTTTGTGGATGAGGAAGAGGAGGAGAATGTGCACCAGGCAAGCGGTGAATCCGTTCTCCCCGGCGGCCAGGACCTTTTCATCACTTTGGAGCCAATACCCTCCCAAGGCGGGATCCCTGACCCTGAAGGCGGAGAAGGCAGCTCTGGTGAGTGCACATTTGTAACTACACTACAGGGTTTAAAAGCAATTGTGTTTAATGTTTGATTTGCCCTGAAGACTTGGAATGTATTCGCAGCCAGTACAGCTACTGGAAAAAGTCTGTTAACGTGTCTGGGGATGGAGCAGGAATCCTCCAGGGACATCTCCATGAAACTTTCCTGGAGGTACTCTGAAAGCCTTTGTAGAAGGTTTCTGGGGAGGGCTGCCTTATTTTGTCCTCCACGGTAGGACACTTTACCACACCAAGCCAGTAGCAAGTAGTCTGGAATCCTTGCATCACAAAGTATGGCGGCGAATGGTACTGGGTTTTGGTTGCATTCAAGCAACATTTGGTCTCTATCTTTCTGTGTTAGCCTCAAGGCTACCTGGTTGAAATAGGGGAATTTTTGTAAGGGAACAGTAAAAGGAGCCCATTCATGCTGGGTTGTTTGTGTTTGGCTAAAAGCCACGCGGTGGGGGGAGGGTTGAAGGGATCATCCCAAATAGCCACGCGCAGGTGTGGGGGGGAGGTGTGTGCTGCACATCCACCTGAAAACCGCAGCCCCTCCTTTTAAATGGCAAACCCAACCAGCATTGCTTGCTATGGGAAAGGAGGAAGCTGCAGTTTGAAAACATTCCCACGTGTTATGAAGGCATTAGAAACCAAACCGGTGTAGCCTTTGGCTTACCATGGCTGCCTGGAAACCGAATTCTGTTGCCCAGCCATGTGTGATGCGTCACCATACTGGCAGGCACTCAATATAAAAGGCAAAATGTGACCTTGTACCTAAAGCACATGTGCTGTCTGCTGTGAATTGCTTGATTCACTGTGAAAGAGTCTCCCTTTTGTTCCCAGAAATGTATCATCTTACATTTAACTCCCCCTTTTTATCCTCCTGCAGGTGCAAATGTTTCTATGCTCCCTCTATCATCTCCGTTCCTAAGGTTATCACAGATTAGAATGCGAAAAAAACGCACTCGTGATGACATTTTTTCCGAGCTCATGCTGTCCTCCTGCACTGATAGGGCACAGCTGAATGCATGGAGGCATACAGTGGCAGAGTCCAGGAAAGCATTAAGTTAGAGCGATGAGAAGAGGCAGGATGTAATGCTGAGATTAATGGGGGAGCAAACTGACATACTCAGGCGTCCGGTGGAGCTGCAGGAAAGCCAACAATAGCACAGACCACCCGCTGCATCCACTGTACAACTGCCTTCCTCCTCCCCAAGTTCCCAATTCTCCTCACCCAGACGCCCAAGAATGCGGTGGGGGGAGGCTCCGGGCACCCAGCCACTCCACTCCAGAGGATGGCCCAAGCAACAGAAGGCTACCATTCAAACAGTTTTGATTTGTAGTGTGGCTATGTCAGGTTCCTTCCCCACTCTGAACTCTAGGGTACAGATGTGGGGACCTGCATGAAAAACCCCCTAAGCTTATTTTTACTAGCTTAGGTTAAAACTTCCCCAAGGTACAAACTATTTTACCTTTTGCCCTTGGACTTTATTGCTGCCACCACCAAGCGTCGAACAAATATATAACAGGGAAAGAGCTCGCTTGGAAACGTCTTTCCCCCCAAAATCCTCCCAAACCCTACACCCCCTTTCCTGGGGAAGGCTTGATAAAAATCCTCACCAATTTGCATAGGGGAACACAGACCCAACCCTTGGATCTTAAGAACAATGAAAAAGCAATCAGGTTCTTAAAAGAAGAATTTTAATTGAAGAAAAAAAGTAAAAGAATCACCTCTGTAAAATCAGGATGGTAAATACCTTACAGTGTAATCAGATTCAAAACACAGAGAATCCCTCTAGGCAAAACCTTAAGTTACAAAAAGACACAAAAACAGGAATATACATTCCATTCAGCACAGCTATTTTATCAGCCATTTAAACAAACAGAATCTAACGCCTTTCTAGCTAGATTATTTACTAAGTTCTAAGACTCCCTTCCTTTTCTGTTCCTGGCAAAAGCATCACATAGAGAGAGAGAGAACGTTTGTTTCTCCACCCCCACCCCCCCAGCTTTGAAAGTATCTTGTCTCCTCATTGGTCATTTTGGTCAGGTGCCAGCGAGGTTATCCTAGCTCCTTAACCCTTTACAGGTGAAAGGGTTTTTCCTCTGGCCAGGAGGGATTCTAAAGGTGTTTACCCTTCCCTTTATATTTATGACAGACTACAATAAGCAATGTGCCCTCATCCTTCCCTCCTCCCCTACCCCACCCGGGCTACCTAATCAGTTGTCTCCCTTTTTAAAAAATTAATAAAGAAAGAATGCATGGTTTCAAAACAATAGGGACTTTATTTCCTTTGCTGGCTGTGATCGAAGTGGGGAAGGTGGTTGGCTTACAGGGAATTAAAATCAACAAGGGGGGCGGATTTGCATCAAGGAGTCACACACACAACTGTCACACCGTATCCTGGCTGTCATGAAACTGGTTTTCAAAGCCTCTCTGATGCTCAGCACGCCTAGCTGTGCTCTTCTAATCGCACTGGTGTCTGGCTGTTCAAAATTGGCAGCCAGGCGATTTGCCTCAACCTCCCACCCTGCCATAAACGTCTCCCCCTTACTCTCAGATATTATGGAGCACAGAGCAAGCAGTAATAACAATGGGAATATTGGCTGCGCTGAGGTCTAACCTAGTCAGCAAACAGAGCCAGCGAGCTTTTAAATGTCCAAAGGCACATTCTATCACCATTCTGCACTTGCTCAGCCTACAGTTGAACAGCTCCTTACTACTGTCCAGGTTGTCTGTGTATGGCTTCACGAGCCATGGGAGCAAGAGGTAGGCTGGGTCCCCAGAGATAACTATTGGCATTTCAACAGCCCCAACAGTAATTTTCTAATCTGGGAAGTAAGTCCCTTCTTGCAGTTGCTCAAACAGCCCAGAGTTCCTAAAGATGCGAGCATCATGCCCCTTTACCGGCCATTCCATGTTGATGTCAGTGATACGTCCCTTGTGATCCACCAGTGCTTGCAGCACCATTGAGAAGTACCCCTTGCGGTTTATGTACTGGTTGGCAAGGTGGTCTGGTGCCAAGATAGGGATATACATTCCATCTATCGCCCCACGACAGTTAGGGAACCCCATTGCAGCAAAGCCATCACTATGACCTGCAAGTTTCCCAGAGTCACCACCCTTGATAGCAGAATGTCAGTGATTGCACTGGCTACTTGAATCACAGCAGTCCCCACAGTAGATTTTCCCACTCCAAATTGATTCCCGACTGACCGGTAGCTGTCTGGCGTTGCAAGCTTCCACAGAGCTATCACCACTCACTTCTCAACTGTCAGGGCAGCTCTCACCTTGGTATTCCTGCGCTTTAGGGTGGGGGAAAGCAACTCACAGAGTTCCAGGAAAGTGGCCTTACGCATGTGAATGTTTCGCAGCTACTGGGAATCATCCCATACCTGCAAGACTATGCGCTCCCACCAGTCTGTGCTTGTTTTTTCCGGGCCCAAAATCGGCGTTCCACTGTATCAACCAGCCCCACTGCCTCCATGATGTCCTAAGTGCCATATCCTGTGCTTTCAGGAATGTCTGTGTCCATGTCCTCCTCACAATTGTCCTCCTGCTGGCGGCTCTTCGCCAAGTTCTGCACATACTGCAGGATAACGCGTGAGGTGTTTACAATGCTCGCAACACAGCGGTGAGCTGAGCGGGCTCCATGCTTGCCGTGCTACGGCGTCTCCACAGGTAACCCAGGAAAAAAGGCGCGAAACGATTGTCTGCAGTTGCTTTCACGGAGGGCGGGAGGGAGGGAGGGGAGACTGATGACATGTACCCACAACCACCCGCGACAATGTTTTTGCCCCGTCATGCATTGGGAGCTTAACCCAGAATTCCAATGGGCAGCGGAGTCTGCGGGAACTGTGGGATAGCTTCCCACAGTGCACTGCTCTATGAGTCAATGCTAGCCATGGTACTGAGGACACACTCCGCTGACTTAATGCGCTTATTGGGGACTTACACAATCAATTTCAATTTCTAAAAATCGACTTCTATAAAATCGACCTAATTTTGTAGTGTAGACATACCCTTAATATCATCTGCGAACTTGCTGAGGGTGCAATCCATCCCATCATCCAGATTATTAATAAAGATGTTGAACAAAACTGGCCCCAGGACCGACCCATGGGGCACTCCGCTTGATACTGCTGCCAACTAGACATGGAGCCATTGATCACTACCCGTTGAGCCCGACAATCTAGCCAGCTTTCTATCCACTTTATAGTCCATTAATCCAATCCATATACTTTTTTAACTTGCTGGCAAGAATACTGTGGGAGACTGTCAAAAGCTTTGCTAAAATCAAGATATATCATGTCCACTGCTTTCCCCATATCCACAGAGGCAGTTATCTCATCATAGAAGGCAATCAGGTTGGTCAGGCATGACCTGCCCTTGGTGAATCCATCTTGACTGTTCCTGATCACCTTCCTCTCCTCCAAGTGCTTCAAAATTGTTTTCTTGAGGACCTACTTCATGATATTTCCAGGGACTGAGGTCAGGCTGACCAGTCTGTAGTTCCCCGGGTTCTCCTTCTTCCCTTTTTAAAAAATGGGCACTATATTTGCCTTTTTCCAATCGTCCAGGACCTCCCTTGATCGCCATGAGTTTTCAAAAATAATAGCCAATGGCTCAGCAATCACATCAGCCAATTCCCTCAGCACCCTCGGGTGCATTAGATCTGGACCCATGGACTTGTGCATGTCCAGCTTTTCTAAATAGTCCTTAACCTGTTCTTTCACCGCTGAGGGCTGCTTACCTCCTCCCCATACTGTATTGCCCAGGACAGCAGTGTGGGAGCTGATCTTGTCTGTGAAGACCGAGGCAAAAAAAGCATTGAGTACTTCAGCTTTTTCCACATCATCTGTCACTAGATTGCCTCCCGCATTCATTAAGGGTCTCACACTTTCCCTGACCTTCTTTTTGTTGCTAACATACCTGTAGAAACTCTTCACATCCCTTGCTAGCTGCAACTCCAGCTGTGTTTTGACCTTCCTGATTACACTCTAGTATGCTCGAGCAATATTTTTATACTCCTCCCTAGTTATCTGTCCAAATGCAGAGTCTGGGTATATTCTAAGCATAACTTGCTTTATTTACACATATACAAGAATCCTGGAAAAGAGGCAGTCCCAAACTGCACACAGGCAATCTACTCTTCTGGAATATTAGCCCACACATTGATGCCAAGTTCCCAAGAAGCTACTCTATCCCAAGAATTGCCTCCAGATACAGACCATAAAGAAGACAGCCAGCTCTGCTGTCTGCTACAGTTTCTCTGCGACCTGAGACCCGTCCCAGTGACATGTAATAATATTTAATCATATTCAGGCAGACAGGCCTAGGAGCTATGCCAGCTTCTGAGGGGAAAGTGGGGGTAGCAGGAATCCTTTCCTCTAAAGGGGGATAATAAATAATGACAATGTGATGACTGCAGTGATTGTAACTTATGAGGGATTCCAACATGTAGTGGATCCTAAACCTGTCCTCAAGCTTCTCCTGTATGCTGCCAAGAAAGCAGAAAGCTAATAACTTTCCAGCAGATGAAAGACAGAGGAAAAACAGCCCCTGTTCTACATTATCATATAGTAATATATATGATATATTACTCAACTCACAGTTTACATTACCTTGTGTTTGGAGTTATTTCTGTTGAATAATGTAGCACTTTTCATGCAAGCATCTTAAAGTGCTTTATTATCTTTCATGATTTAAGCCTCATAACACCCCTGTTAGGAGATATTGTTGTCCCCATTTTACAGATTGATAAACTGAGGCACAGAGAAATTAATCATTGCCACAGTAATTGCGGAGCAAGCCAATGACACAACTTGGAACAGGCTGCAGGGGTTCCCTTTTCCATTCCTTGTTCTACATCTTACCCTTCTTGAGGAATCACCCAATGTGCTCACCCTGATTCCTCCCCCACCATGCAATTCAACTCCTGATCTCATCGTCTTAGCACTTTTTTAGGCTTCTGAATGACAGCTCCTTTAACCTTTCAAAAAGAGCTGTAAAACATATGCCTCACACTAGCATGACTTTGAATAATTTTTCTACAAGTACAGAATGCAACAGAATGAACAGAGCACACATTCATTCATTTTTACATTATTGGAAAGTCTTTATATTCTTCTTCTCCTCCCGCATATTTGCTCTGGGGATACATACTCCCAGTGAAGAGCCGTAAATATTCCATTTACTTATGACACAGTTTAAAATTAATTTCCGGACTAAATCTGAAGATAGAAAAATCAGATTATTTAACTTTTAGCACTGATAACAAGATGTTCCCCATTAGAAGCACTTTTCTAGGCCAGGCATATGATTCTGTTAAGAAAATATTTTAACAGTGCATTATTTAATGCCCATTTACAATGGGATTCTGGTAGAATATGAAGAATAATAAATGAGTTCATTATTTTTCAAAGCTATTACACAAAGAATAACAAATGATTTCAGAGTGGTAGTAAAAACAGCGTTATCAGAAAATTAAACTCCGTTGAATAGTTGGAGGTGTGAGCCCTAACTGCATTATGAATTGAATCTGAGCTGCAAAATCTGGGTGCAGTAAAGGGAGGGTAATTGACTTCAGTACTAGTCAGAATGCTGGACTGAGAACAATGGAAACTGAAAAGCTCCTTTTGTCCATGGAACAGGAACAGCACTGGAAGCAGCAGCTCAAGCTTCCCCACTTCCTTGCCGTGGAGGGATCATCTTTAGGAGCGAACAAGAGTTCATCCTTCATAGACCACACACTCCATTCTCCACCTGCTGAGCTTGGCAATAAATGTGTCAATTAGTTCCAGGCATGATTATTTTTTATGATGTTGACACATGCACTAGGAAATGGCATTGCTACTTTATTTCAGGCACTGAACAGTCATTAAATGATAATGGTGTTTTGTCACTGCCAAGCCAGGTGAAAAGCCAAGAAGTGAAAATTTCTATATCTAATTGCTAACTCCAACACCATCTTCCTTATATACACAGTTATTTCTTTTCTCTCTTTCTAGCATCTAATCTATATGCAATTGATAATTCTTTGATTTCAATTTATGACCCCTGCTATTGATTCTACATGGAAAAATCTCAGACTACAGTGATGGGCTTCAGGGCCATCTTCATGACTTTGGAGGCCTCGGGCACACTGTAAATTGGGGGGCCCTGACCACATTACGGTAGGAAATAAATAGTAATTTTTGTCTTTAAAATTTTATTGAAAACCAAAAGCTGACCAAAACCAAAAATCTCTTTTGGTAGTTTTGCAAGCTTCTCCTGCTCTTCAGCTGCTTTTTTTTTTTTTTCGGCAGTTCCACTTGCATATGAATGTTTCATTGCATGATCTGAAACTGGATAAAAAAAAATTTATACATTACTGCTAGGGCCCCATTTCAGCAGGGGACCTTTGGCATGGGCTCAGGATGCCTATGATGGGCAGAAGTTTAAAAACATAGATGGACCTCAGTGAGTTCATTCAGCTTTTATTATACTTTTTCTCACAGAAAACGCAGGTTGAAAAGTTAAATTTATCTTCCTACAATTGCAAGCATAAACAGGTGGCTAATTTTTTGCCAAATATATAATGCAGACTGAAGTGACTTTAGCTCTGTAACGTCTAAACAAAAATGTTTTCCAACTCTTGCAGGAGGATTGAATCAGAAAAATTTAGAAAAAAAAAAGTAAAGTAATTTTCATGCTTAGTTTTTATTTATGTAGATTACAAACATGTACTTTTTGTTGAAGCATTACCACTTACTATCACTTTACCAGTGCACGCTGTATTCTAAACCAGTGAAAGTGTAAAGCCTTGGAAAAATGGGAAATGGTCAACTGGCACAAAGAGTCCAACTCTAACTCTAGAGATCATAGACCAAGATTTTCAAGGGTGACTAGTGATTCTGGCTGCTTCAATTTTTGGGTGCTTAATTGGAGACAGCTCACAGAGAATAGATTCCCACAGGCAGCACTTTCTGAAAACTAAGTTCCTTGGTGGTGTCTCAAGCTGAGCACGTAAAACTTTAGGAACCCAAAAATCACTAGTCACTTTTGAAAATCTTTCTCAGAGAGTTTATAGCACAGGGCATAGACTCTCTTTTTGTCTGTACCCTTGAGCCCAATTCATGGCAATGAGAGCTACTATCAAGCACCCAGAAGAAAATGTCGCTCAAAGTGTAAAGATTAACTTCAGTAGGAATTTCGTTGCATTCACACTGAGTGCTTGTAAACAACCTGAGATTAAGTTTAAAGGTCTCTTAGTACCACATATTTAATAGAACTTGGACCTTTTATCCCAAATTATGTGTTCCAACATAATTTTAAATGATCAGCTGCTACTTTTAAGTGATTTTTGGAGAGCCTTGTCCTCTAATGAAAACCCCATTACCCTCTTCTAACTTGACTGAGTTTAGTGGGCTTCTGAAAGATATTAATTTAAAAACAAAAAAGATAAGATTTAATGAACTGTGAAAATACTTTAAGTCTGTAAGGAATAGCATTGGAAAGCACTTAATAAAAGGGCCAAGTATGTGAATGGAACTTTTGAGTCTTTCACTTTGTTAGAAAGTTAAGAAAAATAAAGTTCTAGACAGATATTTATATTAAACCATCCATACATAGCTGGCAGTCATGAATGACAAGTACTATATTTCTCATGTCACTGCCTCATATTGAAATTTTCATTCTTATAAAATTAGAGGTAAAATTGAGATCATTGGAGACATCAAACATGAAACCAAACATCAGTGTATTCATACTGTGTTTAAACAATTTTTAAATGTTTTACATATAGAGAAGAACCCACTAACACTGAGTTTATGTCAATAAAGTTGCTTTTCAGCAATACAGTTTAATTCAGATTTTATCTGAAATGAAACAAAATCTGCAACCCACATTAAAGAGAATAGAAAGGAAGCAGAAGTGCAAATATTCTTATGAGCTTTGGCCTGCTAAATCTTATGCCTGTAATTAGTAAGGTCTCCCCTGCCTCATAGGAGATCTTTGTGAGAGAAAGGACTTGGACCATGTCTTTGGAAGAAAAATCTTTCAGAATTTCTTTACAGGCATCACTAAGAAATGGTAAAAGTCTCCTACCCTTTAATTTTCTGAGTCAGAAAGGGGTTTTAGTGATGTTAATGGCAAGGGTTGCAAGAGAAGTCAACATTTTCACATGTATGTCCTACTCTAACATATGGCTTTAAAATTGGCATCATAAATAGGATGTTCATTGTGTATCAGTAATTTCCACATCAATTTTGCTCAGTTTTTAAGTAATTTTTTTCTGAGTGGGTTCTTTCCTGGCTGTACATCATCTCCATCCATTGATTTCAAATTATATTTTGTGTTGCATCCAGTACTTTCAAAGGAGGTTGCATTGATGCTGCAGAAGGTAGAGCCAAGACCTGCAATTGGAACAATTAACTGTTTGGTTGATGATGAGTGAGAGAGAAGAACCCACATCATTATCCCAAGAGTTGGGTTGGCTCGTCAGTGCTAATATAGGTAAAAAATGTATTTTAGTCCTTAAAGATATGCCTACACTGCAATTGGGAGGCAGGTGTGATTGCTGTGTGTATATGGACACCCAAGCTAGCTTTGATAGAGTGAGCTTGCTAAAAGTAACAGTGAGAAGCACCACAGGCTAGCCACTCAAGTACACCTCCCAATTGTAGTGTAGATAGATCCTAAAATGAGAAGATATGATTGTAAATAGACATCAGGAGCTGATTGGTGCCAAATTTTTCATAATCACTTCTGGGTGAAGTGACAAAGGATCAGCAGAAAATCTTAAATCCTTCTTGAGTCCTCAAAACAGGGCTTAAAAGGGACTTAAGTTATGCAAAGACCTACATTTCACCCTTTTCAGAGCAGAATCACACCTTAAACAGGAAAAGCTTCTACTAAACTACCTCATAAAATGGAAAAATATTCCTTTATTTTTCCAAGAATTTCCAAGAACTTTACAAAATAATAATATTCATACTAGTATCTTTACCTAAAATACCACAGAAACAGGAAAGTTAATAATGGGTGAGCAGGTGGGTGCCTAACAGGAATGGTAGTGCAAATTCCAAAGGGTATTTCAATGGATTCAGACCTTACAGAGATTACTGTGCCTTGTTCTGCTAAAAATGCTATTTTTTTTTCCACCTCCCATTCTGGAGCACATGAGCATGCCCCTACACACACAAAATTACAAGTAAAAGAGAAGAGCACCAACTACAAACAGGTTTATTGTTTTCTACAGTAGACGAAGATGTCATTGCATATATAATATGTTGTAATTAATCCTTCCAAGCTTCCCTGTCTACACAGTACAACATAACTATAGGTTGTCTGTCACCTAGTGACTTTTGCAGGTGAGTAATTATATGATAATTAACAGTTAGAGAAATTACTAGAACAGCCCTATAGCCTTTTACATAAGGAAGATTTGCTATTTATTGTGTGAACTTTGCATTGTCACTCAAAATCCATATTTTTGTGGCCTCCTTCCCAAATCAAAATTACTGACACAGCCTTGCATAATCCTGGAAGAGAATACTATTTATCCCAGCCTTTGGCAAATAAACAAATATTTAAATACAAGTGCTGTAGGAAAGCTTATTTGAAGCTTTTGAAAGTATGAAATGTAATACTGTACGCAAAACAGGAATAGTAAGCTTGGCTTGGAGCTGCGAGGGTGTAGGTTGGGAGTGCGAAGTAATTGCACCTCTGGGGTGTTAGGAGACACCGTCTGTCTGTTAGTTTATTTGTTTATAATGTTGCATGCAGGTATAGTTCTTCCAGAAGGAGGAACAGCAGTTTTAGCATCAGCTCTCTGAGGAATACAGACGCATTTGATCATTTTGGAATTTTGCTACTTGAATTTTGACACTGCCTCAGTCCACTTGTATTTTACAGTTAATAAATCAGACTATAAAGCAATGGAATTCTTGCCCAAGATGTTTTTATATAAAACCAGAAGCCAGACAACAGAAAAATTAAACTACCCAGTTATTGTCACTTATGTGGTAACCTTGCAACTACTGGCTATATGGTCCAGTGCATCAGAAAGTAGAATGGGACTCCAGAGGCCTGATTTCTATTCCTGGATCTGCCCCTAACTTGCTGTGTGATCTTGGGAAAGTCACTTCAATTTTTGATACTTCTCTTTCCCCTATGACCCTTTATCTTTCCTGCCTATGTAAACTAGACTAGGTAGGACTGTCTGCTAGGTTTAAATACAGTGTTTAGCACTGTTATTATTGGTAGCATTATGGTAGGAACCCTAATCAAGGCTCCACTGTGCTAGGTGCTGTATAGAAATGTAACAGAAAAGACAGTCCCTCTGAAAGATCACAATCCAGACCACAGGCAGGACATAAGCAAACAAAACTGACAAATATGGTGGGAGAATGAGGTAACAAAATGAACAGAGTGGAGCAGAAAAGCAGAAGTCACTGCTCAACCATTGTCTAGCCAGTGGAATATCAGAGTGCCTTGTGAGCCTCGCAGTAGAGATAGTTTTAGGAAGGATTTAAAAGAGAAGAATATCACCGGGGAGTGTTTCCTGTGCATGGAGGGGTGACATGGGAGAAAGGGCAGAAGCAGCTGAATCCTGACACCTTTGAAAACAGTGGATATCCTGGCTATTAGAGTTGGTGACGGGACAGGGCTGTTTCATGGCAACTTTTGAGGTTTCAAAATTGACTTTAATTTCACACTGGAAAAATGAAATTATACTTAAATGCCCATTTTCAGATAAAAACCTGAGTTTTCCACTTCAGGAAGAAGAAGTATATAATCCAGTAGCTAGAAAACTGGGAGATCCACATTCATGTCCTTGGTGTGCTTGATTCAGAGCAGGTTTTGTCATCCCAGATCATTCAGAATCACCAATCCTAGACCAGTGCCCTCACCACCAGGCTACCCCATGTTAAATTCACATTTGCTTCTCCTTCCCACCCCCTCTGATGAAATTTCATTTCATCAAAAGTGTTCCAAGCAGCTCTACTGCGGATGGTTGCTGCCCTCATCAGCAGAGTGAAGGTGCAGATCACAGCTTGATAAGCAAATAGATCCGAGAGACAAGAAATAGGGTGGAGTTAAATGAGGAAGGGCCTAGTGTTTGTGTGTGATGTGGTGGTGGAGGAGGGGGCCAGCAGATGGATGAAAAGGGGGAGTGGAGTGATGTGGTTAGAGTGACAAGACAGAAAAATAATCTTAGCAACAGTGCCTGGCATCAAGGCCAGAGAACAGTAGCCAAGAGACACAAGGTGAGGGCTCTCACAAAAATGTTAGCAGTCTGGACAGAAAGAAATGGTGACATATTAAGAATAAATATCTAAGTAGAAGCTGCAAGAATTAGTCAATGAGATCTTGGTCTCAGTTGGAGCCTCCACATATTCCAGTAATATCAGCAACAGTAGGAGGCAGGTGAATCTCAAAAGGTTCAGAAGCTGGGTTCAGATGAGCATCTAAAAGTTCAGATAGCCACTCAGCCAAACCCGCTACCAACATCTGAAAAATGCTGGGACTCAGCTGCTTCTTCAGCTGGATCACTGTGCTGCTGTGCACAGCCTGTGACCCATACACATGCTTGTGCTCAGGAATTGTGATGGCATTTATCAACTAGCCCATGAGGTAATGAGTTACAGTCCCGCAGTCTTGGAAACTACCCAGGCAGACATTTCCTATGACCACTTGTACCCACAGGAGATAGACGCTGCCACTCACCCATGCAAACAATAGGTTCTGTGCATGGAGGGTCTATAAATGGCCCATACGGGTGGCTGAATCTCTCTTCTTCCCACCCAGGTGGTAGTACGCAAAAGGTGTGTTTGCAAGACCATGTGTGTGCGCATATGCTAAAATGAAGGGATGTGGTTAAAGGTCCTTGAAAAAAATCAAGGTCTTTCAGACATATGTAAACTCGGGGGATCCAAAGGAGGTAAACGGCACCTGTGTAGTTACCCTTGGTCTCTGCTCTGCAGGTAGGCATCATAGATTGGCAGAGCAAACCAGCATTCTGCCCATATTAACTTCAGTTGGTTTCCCAGTGACTTTAAAGGGTGGTAATTTGAGAGAGCCCAGCAAGCTCCCCAACCCTTCGACCACCCTCCTTTGTTTCACTGAGCTGGAAGCATGAGGGAAGTGTTTCCACAGGGTTAGGCAATCAGGGGAAGAGCATGTTGCAATGGTGACACTTCCCCTTCCACTTTTCCTAAGGCCCAGATATACACCTTGAACACATGGTGATGGAGAGGGGCAAGGAGCTCTTACTTAGCAGGTTTCTGTTTGCACTGGGGTGTATCACTAAGCACAGTTAAATTATACAGAAGAAATCAAGCATGTCTATAAAGGACAGATAATTTAAGAGCTGCACTGTGTATCCTCTTCCCTTGAAAAGCTGACCTGTTTATATCCTGGAAATATCAGCTCTGAGCACCAGCCTCTTAGCACCAGTCCTCTCCAACATAGCTGTACTGAAGTAGTAAATGCTACATTAGATTACAACTGGATTCCTTAGTCCTTGCGTTTTAATCATATGACAAATTAGATTGAATTTGCATTTACACAGCATTTTATGATGTAAGCTTCTTAATATACTGCAGCTTGATACAGCAGTGAATTGCATTATTCCTAATGGGTCATTAGTTCTGAGATTTAGTATTTGATCTTGTTTTATTATCTTCCCTAGCTATAGTCTATACCTAATTTTTCCCTGAAATGAACATTATTGATTTACTTATTAAATACTGTCTGCCTAGTGTGAATTTTTCACACCAGCAGTATGACGAATTCTTTTTAAAAATAATGATTATCTGCAGCACAATGCTTGAAATACTGGCTTCATAAGGAGTGTTTCAATGGATTTCAACTAAATACATTGTATTAAAAAATGTCTTGTACCTTCTTTACAAAATGTCATGCACTGATTGTACCTCTTAGAGAAACAGTACAATCAATACATTATTATATTCTTTAAAAGTCTGCCCATTTCAGGTTTTGGGGTTGCTGGGGTTTTTTGTTTTGTTTTGTTTTGGGCTTCTCATCTACAGCAGTTTAAAAGGGCAACCCATTCCATGTTAGGTCTGGCAAAAAAGTAATTGGTCAGATTTTAAATTAAGATTTTCATGAAAAAATTTCATTTAGATTTAAGACAACAGTCACTTTATAGTGTGTTAGCAAACTTCTAATTCACTATTCAAACATACTGGTAGTTGCTACATACAATACTATTTTCCAACAACCAGGACTTTTTACACATATTTTATGCACTGGGGTGAAATCGTGGCCCCCACTGTATTCAAAGGTGTGAGGATTTTGCCCTGTGACACTCTGATGTAAGTAAGGACTGAGTAAAAGCCGAGAAAAGACTTGGAACACAATTTTGAAACCTAGGTGCCTAAAGTTAGGCTTCTTAGGATACCATTTTAAAAAGCATTTAAGTGACTTAGGAGCCTAAGACCTCTGAAATTCAGTGGATTTAGGCTTCTAAGTGAGGAAGAAGTTTTTCAAATATTACTCCTAAATCCACATTTAAGCGTTAGAGCTGGTCAGAAAATGTGTTTTTCTTCTGTAGAAAATTTTGATTTTTCATCGAAAACCTCAGAACCGAAACCTTTTGGCTATGAAATCAAAAGTTTCCACTCAGAGAATTAAAAATATTTCATTTTGGGTTGAGTTAACCCAAATCACAATGTTTTGGTTTGATGAATGGAATCGAAACATTTTATTTTAGATTTCAGAGTGGTAGCCTTGTTAGTCTGTATCAGCAAAACAAGGAGTCCTTGTGGCACAATAGAGACTAACAAATTTATTTGGGCATAAGCTTTCATGGGCTAGAACCCACTTCAGCAGATGCATGGAGTGGAAAATACATGAACAGGTATAAATACATGAAAAGATGGGAGTTGCCTTACCAGACAATTCAATTAACAGTAGGATACCAAGGGAGGAAAAATAACTTTTGCAGTGGTAATGAGAGTGGCCCATTTCAAACAGTTGACAAGAAGGTGTGAGTAACAGTAGGGGGAAATTAGTATGGAGGAAATTAAGTTTAGGTTTTGTAATGACCCAACCACTTCCAGTCTTTATTCAGGCCTAATGCGATGGTGTTCAGTTTGCAAATTAATTCCAGTTCTGCAGTTTCACATTGGAGTCTGTTTTTGAAGGTTTTTTTGTTGAACAATTGCCACTTTATTAGAGTCTGTTATTGAGCGAGACCTTGGGAGACAGGCCAGTCCTTGCTTACAGACAGCCCCCCCAACCTAAAGCAAATACTCACCAGCAACTATACACCACTCAACAAAAACACCAACTCAGGAACCAAACCCTGCAACAAACTGTCCACATATCTATTCAAGGGACACCATCATAGGCCCTAACCACATCAACCACCCCATCAGGGGTTCGTTCACCTGCACATCTACCAATGTGATATATGCCATCATGTGCCAGCAATGCCCCTCTGCCATGTACATTGGCCAACCGGACAGTCTCTATGCAAAAGAATAAATGGACACAAATCTGACATCAGGAATTACAACATTCAAAAACCAGTAGGAGAACACTTCAACCTCCCTGGTCACTCAATTACAGACCTAAAAGTGGCAGTTCTTCAACCTGCTCCTGTATTTTCCACTCCATGCATCTGATGAAGTGGGTTCTAGCCCACGAAAGCTTATGCCCACATAAATTTGTTAGTCTCTAAAGTGCCACAAGGACTCCTCGTTATTTTGTTTTTGGACACTTTGACTTTAAATGTATCCATCTGTGCTGCCACAATACCTCATAGCAGTTATTGTTTGGTTTCCCTCACACCCTAATTGTCTCCAGCAGGTTGGGATCACTGGCTGGACTACAACTCCCATGATACACCAGAATTTCCCCTATTGCTGAACCATTGGAGTGCATCCTCGGAGTGACGTGGGTCTGATGCATAATGGAAGATGCAGGCCTGCTGGGGAGTCTGGCCCATGGCAGATAAGGAGAGCATTGGCACCCAAACTAAAACTGCCATGAGTTTTTGCAGCAGTTCAGGAGGACACAGTTTAAATGTTGAATCAGGCTAAAAAACACATTTACATTCAGGCATATCAAAACATTTTCTCTTGATCAAAAGTGTCTAAATGAAATGTTTGACATATTTCAAGTGAAAGTTTCAGTTACTGGGCAGAAGTTTGTGCTTCTCAGCTGAAAATTTGTCAGTCCCCCACCCTCCCGATATATATATGCAAAATCAACATTTTCTGGGGAAAGACACTTTTCGCAAAAAACTCAATTGTCCCACCAAAAAAATAGATTTGATGGAAGATTTTCTGATAAGCCCTATTGACTAATATTTAGGTGACTAAACAGAGACTTAGGAATGCAACTTTAGACAACTAGGTTTGATTTTTTTCCCCTTAACATTTGACATCATTTAAGTATGTCTTACTACATTGTATTTGCCAATAATTTTAGATGGTAGCTGAAGCGCATGGTTGTGAAAGTTGTACTAGCCTCTACCATTATAATAATTTCTGTGACATTTATTTGCATACCTTTAGACCAGTTGCCAGCTGGCTTTGGGTCAGATCCTATTCCCTTTGATGTCAATGAGAGTTTTGATGTATATTTATATTGTATGTATATTATAAAGTAATTTATATTTCTTATATGGGGGCAAGCAGGGGACTAGAAGTGCATATTATTTACTTTATAACTTGTCAAGTGGCAACAATGTACTCTGCACTTACAGCATCAGATATTAAGACAAGGCCTGGAGAAAGACAGAGAAGACACAGAAACCTACATGAAAGAGTCATTTTTGATTTAGAAATGAACAGGTTTGTGTAGGTGTTTGGTTTTGCAATTTTTGTTGCTTTTGCAAGAAACCAGTCAGGTTTTAAATTAATATAATAGCCAATATGAATAAGAAAGCTATAGAAGCAACAAGATTTTTTTTAAAAAAAAAAGCCTGATAAGATTTTCAGAAAGCATATCAGGTTTGGTGTCAGGTTCTTTTGAAAATCTGGCCAGATAAAAATAGCTTACTCTCTCTCTCTCTCTCTCTCTCTCTCTCTCTCTGTGATGGAATGCCCCCTCTGTATTCATACCCTACACACTATTATAATAATCTTCGTACAAAATATACTTTGTAAGATATCATTTCAAAACTGATAACTTGCTGGTATGTAATGTCATGGTGAAATGTGTGCAGCAACATTATATGCAAAGTTATAACCATAAGCTGAATTCATGTCTGAACTGTATTTACCAGAGAAGTCTGGGAAGTGGGGAAAGATAAAGAACAAGCTGACGGCCCTAGACAGGTGTCATCAAAGCTGATGGTCCATCATGTATACAGTGGCCATTCTTTGGGATGGAAGGAGGGGAAGACAAGAGACAAGCCAAATCTGCATTTCAGCATACGTAGGTGGGGGAAAAAACACATCCTGGAACTTCTCCACCCAGACTCCATGTCTCTTTGCTCTCAGCTGGAAAGAATTTTATACAGGGGTCACTCTCAGGAAAATGCATTTCAAAGGCTGACTGAACTATAAAATTGAGGGGCAAAACACGCCCTGTCCATCTCTCTCCTTCACCTAAGAGGACAAACGAAAACAGCCGTTGGACCTTGGGTCCAGATCCTGACCTAAGAGTTTGGTCAGCGATGTCACTGGAGCATCTAGTAAGGGGACTCCATCTTGAACCAGGTCTAATATGTTAAATTTAGAAAGTGTTTTATTTTTATTGTAACCATTTCGACTTAACACCTCATTACTTGTACTCACTTAAAACCTCTCTTTGTAGTTAAATAATTTTGTTTTTCTTCTTTGATCAAAACTAATCTAGTGATGTGAACTGCATGGGTAGCGCCGCATGAGGTGGCAAACTATTGTATCTTGATCCCCTTAAAAGGGCAATGGACCCAATATGGCTGGACAGTGCAGAACACACATTTTTGGGGGGAAAATCCAGAATTGGGAGTGTACTGGAGTCACCCTGCATGTGGAAAACAAGGCTGGTGGAAACCAGAGTGTGACTGGATTGTTTCTGGGAGGCTGCAGCAATACACAGACACTCATGGTGTGACCTGCATGCTGGCAGGCTGGTTGTGAGCAGCTCAGGTTGGAGCTACAGCTCCAAAGCATTGTGAGGCCCCCAGGGTGCATGGCAGGTGGTGGCACAGAGCCTCACTGGTCTGGATTGCACCCTGGAATATCATACTCAGTCCTCCCAACAAGCAAAGCATTGTCATTAACATTTGCTTTAAGTTCAAAACCAGCTTTGATAGTGTCTACACTCCCAAGCACAACACCATTCATCACACTGAACACTCACTTGTTCCACTGGGCTGCGTGCTCCTGCTAAAGAGAACAAATCCTACTCAGTTTAGCAATGCACCATAACCAAACATTTTTGAGGTTATTTTAAAAAACCTGGTTTTGATTGCTACAAATAAAAAGGGATATTTCAAATTTCTCAAAGGAGGTGCCTCTGACATCGAGGCATTGTATGTAAAACTGGGACTATTTTGGTAAAACCAGAATCTATGATCACATTATTTTTTGGTTGTTTTTAGAAGCTTGAAATATGGGTATCAAAGTAACTCAGAAGAAACTTCCCCATGTGCAGATTATTCCATAACTGACCATTATGGAGATCCTTGCAACTTATACTGAAGCATATGGTTCTGGCCAATGTCAGAGACAGGATAATGGAATAGGTGAACCCATAAGTAGCCGCTAAAGTACATTGTTACCATAGCCAGGGTAGTCTTGAACAAAAGCTTTCATGTGTATATTTCTCTGTATTTCCCATAATAAAATCAATAAAATTTTTAAGACTACATTCATTTCTACTAAGTCTGCCATCCTTGCTCAGCATTTCAGTAGTTTAGCTAATAAAAGGTAATCATTCCTTTTCATAGCTGTTACAGCTGGGGGCAGGGTGGGTAGAAACTGTTAAATTCAGTGTAGCTCTAGTTTCCAGAAGATTATTATACTTGGAGACAAAGCAATAGCTTTTCCCTCCCTCTCTTTTAGCACTAACTGGAGTGTCACTAGGAAATGTTATCTTTTCAGTAGTATTTAATGACAGCTTATGTGGCCAACCCAAACTAATAATCTTTAATTAAAAAAAAAACAAACCTTATTATCCTGCCAAAATGCAATGGAGGTATATGTGACTCACTTTTGGATACTGTAGTCATGAAGAAAGAAAGGAAGCCAAAGCAGTAGTTAATGCCTGCAATCTAGTCCCGCGATATTAATTACTGAAGATATGGGCATGACATGGTGTTCATTTGTTTCTCAGTGTGAGCTATCTTATCAGCTGTTACCGAATCACTGATTAGTGGAGACAGCCTCCAGATATTTTTCAATCCTGTATTGTTTGTATTGCTGACAGTAAATAGAACAGACCACTCTTCCCTTGCACAGTGTGAATTTTTAAACACATTTGTACTTTTCTGTCCTTGTTTGTTTCCTTCATGTTACTTCAGAGATCCTCATCAGTGCAGGCAGCTGAACAGAATCTCTCTTAGCAAGGCAAAAAGTGAATTGCCTACTATACATTGTAATCTACTCCTCACTTATGCAGTGCTAGTATTGCAAGCAACAGACACTCAAGTCATGAATCAGCCCCCCCCAAAAATTAGATTTAAAAACAAAACAATATTTGGGGGAGGGTGTTATTTGTTTTCTGGTTTTTTAATCTCTAGGGTGCACTCAGGTCACATTTTCAAACTTTTCTTTTCAAGCAGGAAGGATAGAAACTCAATTTTTTATAAATGAAACTGGAAAATCATCACCTAATCAAATACCTCCTGGAAATGAGACTTTAAGAATAACTGTCAAATACTGAGAGACTTGCAATAAAATCGAGAGTGTTGGCAACACTGCAGTGCATTGCACTATTTAACTCAGCAAGAGTTCCCACTACCTAACTCAAAAAACCTCCAAAAAACACATTTACTCAATTGAAAGCAAAGGTATAATAAATATTGATGGGGAGATTTAAAAGGTACAGATTGATGATTCAGTTCATGAAAAAGTGTGGAGCCTCTACTGTACATGTCAGCAGCAGTGCTGTGAAGGCTGATCATGCCCCCAGAGCCCTGGTTGTCTAGAGAGCTGGCAAGCCCATCCCTACTTCCTGCTGCCAGCTCTCCTCCCATTGGAGAATGGGGATACCATTTGTGAAAACACGGAGGGTATGTTGACACTACAATAAAAAAACCTGCATCACCGAGCCTTAGACTCCAGGTCAGTTGACTTGGGCTCGCAGAGTTCAGGTTGTAGGGCTAAACAATGCAGAGTAGATGTTTGAGTTTGAGCAGGAGCCTGAGCTCTGAGACCCCATGACGGTGGAGGGTCGCAGAGACTGGGCTCCAGCCTGAGCCCAAAGAGCTACACTGCGATTTTTAGCTCTGTGTGCCCATGTTGGCTGACCCTGGCCAGCGATGGCCATGCCGCGGGTCTTTTATTACAGTGTAGACATACCCCATGTGGGCTGCAGGAGAGGGCTGTGGGGACACAGCAGGTCCAAACAAAACGTGAACTCGGGGCTACTAGATAAGCCTTGGGAGCAGACTGAACATGTGGACCCTACAAATCTCCAATTTTTTCAAGAACTAGCCACTGCCCAAAGGAAAGAAGGTGCCTTAATTCAGAACTAAAGGGCTGAGGCTGGAGTGGCAGCTGAGTCTGTTTACTGATGGGGTGGAATTCCTGTTAGGCCCCACTTAGCATTGACAACTCTTGCGATTTTATTCTGAGTCTTTTTCTATTTGGTGTTTTTCTTAAATCCCCAACTCCTGGAATCATAGAAATGTAGAGCTAGAGGGGACCATGAAAAATAAAGTCCAGCCCTGTGTGCTGAGGCAGGACCAAGTGTACCTAGACCAGGGGTGGGCAAACTTTTTGGCCCAAAGCCACATCTTGGTATGGAAATTGTATGGCGGGCTCACAAAATTGGGGGTTGGGGTGTGGGAGGGCTCTGGCTGGGGGTGTGGGCTCTAGAGTGGGGCTGGGAATGAGGGGTTGGGAGTTCAGGAAGGTGCTCTGGGCTGGGACTGAGGGGGTTCGGAGTGTGGGAGGGGGATCAGGGCTGGGGAAGGGGGCTGGGGGCATGGGAGGGGGGCAGACTCCGGGCAGCACTTACCTCAAGCAGCTCCCAGAAAGAGCGGCATGTCCCCACTCCGGCTCCTAAGCAGACGTGTAGCCAGGTGGTTCTGCGTGCTGTCCTGTCCCCAGGCGCCGCCCCTGCAGCTCCCACTGGCTGCGGTTCCCAGCCAATGGGAACTGTGGAGTTGGCACTTGGGGCTGGAGCAGCATGCGGAGCCCCCTGGCTGCCTCTACATGTAGGAGCTGGTGGGGGGACATGCCCCACTCTGCACGGCTCCCAGAAGCAGCAGCAAGACCCAACCCCACTCCCCAGTTGGAGTGCCAGAGCGGGACGAGCCCCAGACCCCACTTCCCGGCAGGAGCTCGAAGGCCAGATTAAAATGGCTGAAGGGCCAGAAGTGCCCCCCAGGCCATAGTTTGCCCACCCCTGACCTAGACCATCCCTGACAGGTGTTTGTCCAAATTGTTCTTTAAATCCTCCAATAATGGGGATTCCACAGCTGTCTTTGGAAGTCTATTCCAGAGCTTAACTACCCTTAGAGTTGGAAAGTTTTTCCTAATATCTGACCTAAATCTTCCTTGCTGCATATTAAGCTGTTACTTCTTCCTTCAGTCATCATGGAGAACAACTGATCACCTTCCTCTTTATAACAGCACTTAACATATTGGAAGATTGTTATCAGGTGCCCATTCTGTCTTTTTTTTTCCCTCAAGACTAAGCATATCCACTCCTTTGAAAAATATTCTTCATAGGTCAAGTTATCTAACCTTTGTATCACTTTTTGTTATTCTCCTCTGGACTTTCCAATTTGTCCACATCTTTCCTAAAGTGTGGCACCCAGAATTGGACACACTTCTCCAGCTGAGGCCTCACCAGTGTCAAGTAGAGTAGAAAAATTACCTTCCATGTCTTATATATGACATTCCTGTTAATACACCCCAGAACATATAGGTCCTTTTTGCAATTACACCATTTTGTTGACTCATACTCAGTTTGTGATCCACTATAGCCCCAGATCCTGCTCATCAGTACAACTAGCTAGCCAATTATTCCCCATTTTGTAGTTGTGCATTTGTTTTTTCCTTCCCAGGTGTAGTTCTTTGCACTTGTCTGAAGGACAACTCTGAAGGAAGTCACATGTGAAATTGCAGAACTACTAATTGTAGTCTGTAACCTATCATTTAAATCAGCTTCTGTACCAAATTACTGGAGGATAGCTAATGTGATGCCAATTTTTTAAAAGGGCTCAAGAGGTGACCTCGTCAATTACAGGCCGGTAAGTCTGACCTCAGTACCAGGCAAACTGGTTGAAACTATAGTAAAGAAAAAAATTGTCAGACACCTAGATGAACATAAATTGTTGGGGAAGAGTCAACATGTTTTTTGTAAAGGAAAATCATGCCTCACCAATCTAGTAGAATGCTTTGTGGGGGTCAACAAGCATGTGGACAAGGGGGATCCAGTGGATATAGTGTACTTAGATTTTTAGAAAGCCTTTGACAAGGTTCCTCTCCAAAGGCTCTTAAAGTAAGCTGTCATGGAATAAGAGGGAAGGTCCTCTCATGGATTGGTAACTGGTTAAAAGGTAAGAAACAAAGGATAGGAATAAATTATCAGTTTTCAGAATAAAGAGAGGTAAATAGTGGTGTCCCCCATGGGGTCTGTACTGTGCCCAGTCCTATTCAACATATTCATAAATGATCTGGAAAAGGGGATAAACAGTGAGGTGGCAAAATTTGAAGATCATACAAAATTACTTAAGATAGTTAAGTCCCAGGCAGACTGCAAAGAGCTACAAAGGGACTTCTCAAACTAGGTGACTAGACAACAAAATGCCAGATGAAATTCAGTGTTGACTGAAGCGCTTCATAAATCTGCTCAGGTTACAAAGGCTGGGGTATGTCCACTTTCCACTGATGAAGTGGCGAACCAATTAATAAACTTGCATTGCTCAACAAGGGTCTTGAGCAGTGCAAGACAGTATATTTCTCAAGTAAAAGGCTGGGAGCTGGGGAGTGATTTGGGTGATGCCTTGCTCTGTGTGATTTCTGAGTGGGTCTGGGAGCATTCATGCAAATCTAGCTGGGTATGGGGCTTCACATGCAGTTATACGAAGTGGTATCAGCACCTGGAGGGTTTTGCCAGTAAGGCATTCTGAGAAACAACCCAGATTCGTGAGTTATGGGACAGAGCAATCCCACAGTCCCAGTGTGCATCCCAGAGATCCTGTCACAGACAGTGGAGCCCGTTTTGCTGGAATTGTTGAGATTTAAAAAAAAAAATTCCTAGTTCCAAATTGGGACAAAAAGTCAAAATCTTGACATTTTTCATGAGCTGAAAATCCCTGCGTCACTCTCCCCCCAAAAAAACAATCAGATCAGCTCAACCAAAATGTTTTCTATCACTTTCAGGCTTATTTAACTTTAACACCATAAGTTAACATAAATTTCAAAACAAAAAGTTGTTTTGGAGGTTTTCTGTTTAGAAAGTGTCAAAGTGGTAACATTAACAGTTTCAACAGCTTTTTCCCCACAAAACATTTTCAAAGCATAAAATTAATCAAAACCGACACTTTCCCACAAAGTTTTGATTTTAATGAATTGGCATTTTCCAAACAAAAACAGGGTTAGAGAAAAAAATTCTGACCAGCTCTAATTAAGAAACTGCTTTCTCCCACCACTTTACTTCTAAAATGGTCCCAAAAGCTTCACCAGAGCAGTGAGAACTATAGCAGTGTTTCCCCTCACAAGCTGAGTTTACTCCTGCACATTACACGGGGTCCACATAACATGGAGGAGTCAGCTTTATCATCTCTTCTAGCTAACTGTGTGGAATTTAGTCCCACTTTTTAACCTTAAGAATTAAAATTGCATAGTGGCTGACGGAGACCCTAAATTAAATCTACATTTAAGGCATTTCCATTACAGTATTAGCAGCAGCCCCAGCAATTTATTCTATATCATACCTACAAGATTCCACTCGTTTCTGAAAATTGTTATAGTAAATTAAAACAAAGATTTTTATAACACATTTTTCCTCATTGCAGAGAATATCAAGCTGAGCAAATACATTATTAGCCTGGTGTAAATTTAAGTGGGTACTTAATAAAGCAGTGCAGGCTCCTCAAAGATCATGGCAGGCTTATAATTATAATTTAGTTAGAATTTAAAACTTCCTGTGGTATTTCTGTATTATCCTTGTGATGTAGTACCGTTGACATTGTAGGCCAGATTATTAAATAGTAGAGGCATATGATAACATTGGTGCACCATAGCTTTTGTGCATATATTTGCTGTACTTGCATATGAAAATCAGGTAATTATATGCACAAATGATCAGTTAGGTGCCTATTTAACTAATTCACAGTCACCCTGCACACAAAATTTGCATTCAGCATGACTGTGAATTATGCCTCATAAATTTTAGGGCATGCAGTGGGCCACTTCTTTTTAAAGATCTGGCCCTATCGGGTCAACTGTGCACTCCTCTCTCAGTCAAAGGCAACAGAAGGTTTGCCTGAAAAAGGTCTGTAGAATTTGGCTGCTACTGTGGTACATCATGACATGTAATTGTAAGACTTCAGGCAAAAAGTATAGAATTACAGGCCAAACACTATTCTCACCTGCATCCAGGCAACCCCGCCGATTTTACTGCATGGTGAGGAGCACGATATAAGACAACATATAGACAGTCGTAATGGGATTACAATTATGTAATTAAAGAACTGAATCTGCCCCCTTGACTGATCCATATTCTGAGACCTACCTGAATTTTCAGTGTAAAAATGCACGTCTATCTTTATAATCACCCCATAACCTCTGAATCCATTTTCCCAAATATGATTACATTGGTGCCTATTAATCTAGCCTTACAAAACTGCCATGAAAATTAACCAGCCCTAGCAGAAAAAGTGCTTGTCTTCATTGTACTATAATGATAGCAATGGTGGTGAAAAAGCTAATGATATTTGACTTGCTTACCAAAACCAAGTACTCAACCTGGCTGTGTAGATTTTCACAAGACCTTATTCAGTACACATAATAGTATATTATATATATAATGGGTTTCCCAAGGCAAATTAGCAGCAGGATCAGTACTTCTCTGAAAATGCTGGGAGGTAAATCTGCTCACAGATTTCATAGAAGCAATAACTTGAGATTATATTTATTTAAGAGCCAGATCTGGTGCAAACTGGCATAGTTCCACTGAAGACAATGAAGCTATGTTGACGTCCACCAGCTGAGGTTCTGGTCCATACAATTACCAACCTCAATTAGCAGCAGAGTACACATTTAAAATCTCTTAGCGTATCTGTTACAAGTACTCCATCTACATTCTAATTTCTTCTAGAATGAGTGTGGTAATAACAAATGGAATCCATTTGTGATAGGCTGTTCATTGCAATATAAAAATCTGTCATTTAAAATTATGTGTTATTGCCTAGCACCGTACTGGCACAGCCCAATGGTCTATCTAGTCTGGTCTCTCAAATTTGGTAATTGCCCATAGCAGATGCTCCGATGAAGTAGGGGAAAAAAGCCCCACAAAATATATTAGACCTTGTCATTTGTGCAAATCTATAGCATGTGTTGGGGGGGAGGGGAAAGGGAGGACAGAAAATTCCATCCTGATCCCATCTCTGTTGTTCATCTTCTGCTCTGAACTCTGCAAGGATTTACATTCTTTGGGCCAGATTCACTCCTGCTTTATTCTAGCTTTTCTCAGCACTTGGTGGTAGAAAGGGGGAAGATTGGGATGACACCCCAAGGCTGGGATGACAATGTAGCCATTAAAGCACCTGGTGCTGGCTGGGGAGGGAACATAGCCCAGGCAAGAAGAGATTACCCTGACTGAGTACACACCCTCCGCAACTTCTCTTGTGGGGCTCCTATGAGTCCCCAGGAATAAACTAGGGCTGTCTTTCCCTTATATAATCCCATTGGATGATGGCAGAAATAATGCTTACCCTCCTCTAGAGATCCTTTAAATCTTAGTGGTCCTGTCTAGGAAAGGCAGGGGCCACTTGCACCTCATTGTACCTGTGAGAGTGTTTCTAGCCCCTTGCCATTAGGATAATAACTAATGGAACTTTCAATGCTGTTCTCATTCATATAAGTATGTAATCCTTGAGTGAAATGTACTAAATTTGCCCACATAATATCCCACAGCAGTGAATGTTACAAGTTAATTTATGATAAATTATCAAAAAATGCTAATTTATTTGTATCAGTTTTATATTGTGTCACCTTTTAATGTAAAGTGCTCCCATGTTCTTCTATTATGGGATAAATAAGAACATCTCCTTAGCCTCCAGCTTACCATTCATTATCTTGTATTCATAGATGCACTGTCAAAAAAAATATAGAAGTATAAGCCAGAGGGACAACTCACCAGCCTGTGCACCAAGTAACATGCCCAACAGCAGCAGAATTTCAGGCTCTTTTCTTCAAAGTCAAGTTTTATTTCCCTCACATCAAAATAATTCAACAATTCCTAGTGCGATGGGGCCCCATTCTTGGTTGTCCCATGGGGTATGTCCACACAGCAAAGAAAAACCCGCGGCTAGCCCATGCCAGACAACTTGAGCTCATGGGGCTGTTTCATTGTGGAGTACATGTTTGGGCTCAGGCTGGAGGTTGGGCTCTAGAACTCCAGCCCAGCCTGGAAGTGTACCCAGCAATGAAACAATCTCACAGCCCAAGCCCCACGAGCTCCAGTCAGCTGCCACAGGCCAGCCACACATTTTTCTCTTTGCTGTGTAGACGTACCTGCAGGCAATAAATATTAATAATCAAGCAGATAAACCAGATTCAGCCTCCTGCACATCTAACTGAGCTCTTATCTCCCCCAACAGGCCTGCTTCTTAGACATATGCTCCTATCATATGACTCCTGGACTCATTCCCTTCACCTACGGAAGTGGGCTACAGCTGATACAAATGGGGTTGGGCACTAACTGGGGACAGCTTGCCCTGTTACAAGAAGGTAGAAGCACTAATTTATCCTCATGATCCCTTTTGAACTGTGTGATTACTCTTTCCACTTTACTGATGGAGGAGGTGAGGAAGAGAGGCTAGGTGACTTGCACATGGTCACAGTGGGTGACACTGTCCCAGCTTGGATGAGAACTCAAGAGAGCTTGGACATCTTGTGCTTATACCAGCTGAGCACTTCTGGCCAAAAGAGCTACAGGCACCATTTCTTAATTGCTCCTTCTGATAGTGCCTTTTTATGTGTTCTGCTCTGCTAAAAAGCTCCAGATTCTTACCTGGTTATGGGATACATTTGATTTCAATCTGTGTATCCTGAATGTCTACAAATTGTAGTTCAGCCTGTAGCCTGCAGTAAATATTTGTAATATGAATGAATGTATAGATAAGGCCAGACAGGACAGTTGTGATAATCTAGTCCAACCTCTTGTATAACACAGGCCATCGGACTTCCCTTAATTAATTCCTATTTGAACTAGGGCATAAAGTTTAGAAAAACATCAAATCTTGATTTAAAAATTGCCAGTGATACAGAATCCACCACAACCCTTGGGTAAACTGCTCCCATGGTTGATTACTCTCACTATTAAAAATGTGCTCCTTATTTCTAGTCTGAATGCCTGTAACTTTAACTTGCCACCATTGGATATTATACTTTTGTCTGCTAGATTGAAGAGCCCTCTGTTATCAAATTTATGTTCCCCATATAGGTACTTATACACTGTCATCAAGTCATCCCTTATCCTTCTGTTTGTTAAACTAGACAGATTGAGCTTCTTGAGACTTTCACTATAAGGCGCAATTTCCAGTCCTTTAATCATTCTCATGGCATTTCTCTGAATTCTCAAGTTTTTCAATATCCTTCTTGAATTGTGGCCACCAGAACTGGAAACATTCCAACAGCAATTATACCACTGTCAAATACAGAGGTAATAGAATCTCCTTATTTCTACTTGATATCCCCTATTTATACATCCAAGATTTGCATTAGCCTTTTTGGCCACTGTATAGCACCGAGAAGTCATATTCTGATGCGCACACACACACACACGTGTATGCAAAGTCAAGGGTATTATTCCTGCAGAAACTGAAATCTGAAATCTTTTTCACAAAGAATGAAGTATCTCTTAAAATCCACAAGCTTTAGTCCCATTGTCTAGACCTTTTATCTTCCTTTCTTTGAATACAGGATAGTTTTTCAAGGAATGAAATACAGTTAAAGTGCCCCTCAGTGCCAGAAGTGTTCCGCTCATTCTGTGAAACTGCCAAAGCACAGCCAACCTGTAGAACTCATTACCAGGGGATGCTGTGAAGGCCAAAAATATAACTGGGTTCAAAAAAGAATTGGATATGTTCATGGAAGATAGCCCCATCGATGGGCCTATTAGCCAAGTTGGTCAGTCACTCCAGGCTCTGGGCTTCCCTAATCTTCCAATTTCTAGAAGCTGGGACTGGATATCAGGGGATGAATCACTTGCTAATTTCTCTGTTCATTTCCTCTGAAGCATCTTTCATTGGCCACTGTCAAAAGACTGGATATTGGGCTAGATAGAATCCAACCCAGTATGATCATTCTTATGTTCTAGGAAAGGGAAAGGAAAGGATCAGAGATGAGAGGGGCCCGAGTCCCAGAAGGAAAAGCAGAGGGAGATGCACCAGGCCATAATCGGTCTTCTGGGTACCAAACCCAAATGTTGCAGATCCTGGTTGACTTACAGGTCCATATATATATATAAAATAAAAATAACCCCCCCCCCGCAAACTCCCCACTCTTTGCAGTCCTTGGAGGACTCCATGGTAGCAGCTCCCTATTCTTTTCAACATTCCACGTGGCATCATGGGCCCTATACTTCCACCTCCTTCAACCACATAGCTGCACATTGAGCTCTTGTAGTGACCCTTGTGTCTGGCTATTTAAAGTCAGCAGACAATTGCTCCACCTTCGCCCTCCACTGTGGTGGCACCCTTTTCCCCTTTGCCTTGCAGATATTGTACAGGACACAAAAGGCAGCGTCCCGTCAATCTACTAAAAGTACATTGAGTCATTCTGCACTGCTGAGCCCGTAGCTGAAGCTTTTCCTTGGGGCTCTTGAGATTACCAGAGTTTGGATACATGAGACAGGGGAGCAAGGGACAGACTGGGTCTCTCAGAGTCATTATTGCCACTTCAATATGGCCAATGGTAATCTGCTGGCAATACAAAGAATATGCCTGCTTGCAGGCTTTCTGAATATGTCCTGTGTTCTGAAAGATGCAAGAATCATGCCTTTTCCCTGACTAGCCGGCACTGTCCCCAGTGATCCACCAGTGCTTCCATAATGACAGAAAAGTAGCCCTTCCTGTACTAAGTGAGCAAGGTGGACTGGTGCCAAAATCAGGATGTGTGTGCCATCCTTCACCCTACTTCAGATTTGGGAATCCCATGGACGCAAATTCATCCTCTTTGTCGTACACATTGCTGAGAATCACAATCCTGCATAGCAGGACATGATTAGTGACCCTTCATAATTGTATGAGAACAGCCCCTACTGTGGATTTTCCATCTCCAAAGTAATTTCCCACTAACCAGCAGCAATCCAGCATTGCAAGCTTCCAGAGTGTGATTACCCCTTGCTTCTCCACTATCAGTGAGGTTCTCATTCTGGTGTCCGTGCGCCAGAGGGCTAATTTGTCACCCAGATCCAGGAATATGGCCTTTCACGTACAAAAGTTCTGCAGCCACTGCTTGTCATCCAACACCGACGTTAGGATGAAATCCCACCATCTCAGGTCCAGGTCCATGCCACCATCTGCAGCTACTCCGCAAATGCCACCAACAACCTTGAATAGTTTTTCACTATGTCCCTCAGCAAACTGCCCTCCAGTAAGTCATCACGTACCTGGTTGTTGCAGTGCTTTCTGTGGCTCTGCAAATACAGGAGAACTGTACATCCTGTATTTTGAACTTTCCTGAGAATAATGCAGAGGTCTGCAGACTTCATGCTTCTGTCAGTGATGCTGGACATTGAACAATTTTGTGCCGGTTTCTGAGGGGGTTTTTTGTTTGTTTGTTTTTTAAGAAGCAAGATACATGGGATATAGATGACAGCGTGGGATAGAGAAAATTGCATGCTGGGAAGTTGAGTCCTAGCTCCCAGAGACCCCTGGGTGAATCATTTGTACCCCATAACACTGTGAAAGTTTCCAAAAGGCATTGTGCCAGATGACACTATGTGGCACACTTGGATACCTACCCATTCCACACTGCACTTTGCATCGACACAAGCACCCCTGGTAAGCAAACACAATGCTGATGCAAGCAGCCAAGTTCACACATGCATGAGCCATATACAGACTTTGGCAGCTATACGCCAATGTAACTTGTGTCAATTAAATCTGTCATTTAGACATAGCCAAAGTGACTTAGGGGTACTAGACTTAAATTTCCCTGAAAATCTCACTCATTTAGGGAACTGACTTTTGGGGACCCCAGACAATTTAAGCTATATTATTCTATTCTTAAAATATCACAGCTGTACTTTAAAAAGGGGTGAGTTACAGAGGATCAAAAAAAGGGTTATAATCTGGCACCCAGTTTGTGACTTTTCCCAATGAATGGGTTCTGCATGGGCCTAAAGGTTGCTTCATGTGGAAAGTGGTCTCAGAAATTAGTTATTTTTATAATAGTCTTTCCAGACAATGTAAAACCAGGCATTACTAAAAATCTCAGGGAAAGGCCTGATCTCACAAAATATCCAACAAGAAGTCTGGGTAGACAAATGTTTAGGTAGGGCTGGTTGGATAACCATGCCATTTAATGGGAAAAAACTCTAAAATTTCAGATACTGGTTTTATTCTGATGTACAATGAGGTAGATGTGGGAGACAGGCTCAGGTACTGGCTCTGCCTGTTTCAGATCACGGACTTGGACCAGCAGCTCCTACATGAGTGCCTTAACCACTGGGATAGAGGCTATTCTTGACACTCTCCCACCCTTTCTCCTTTGACCAGAAATTACAACTTAGACCTGAGCAATCTTCTCAGCAGAAACATTTCAGTTACAATGGAAAAAAGGTTAATCATTTTTGTCTCCTGTGTTCTACTTTTAGGTCCTTATTCAAAGGAAACTGAACCTCCAAATCCTTAGGGCTTCATTATCCACTTAGCCCATTTTATGGCTTATCCTGCAGTCCACCAGGGTAGATAAGAATCCTATCACTAACTTCCATGGACTTTGCTTCGGGCTCTTAGTAAGGTGTATGGGCTTCAATAATGTTCCACTGAGGCACTGGAGAAATTTCACTCATCCCTACTTTTGTAACTGGGAGATTCAAATTCATACAGAGCATTAAAATGTTTCAGGTTAGTGATATACTGATCTGTTGTTTGATTATCCTTAGCAGGATATCACAGACCCTGCATGTAATGGAGAAATTCATCCTAGATTGTTACATATGAAGAATGTATGCTTGATACAGATTTTTTTGCATCTGATTGTCTGGGTTTATCACCAGCACCTCATGCTTTCTCTTTTCATTACGGAGTGCAAAAAACCCCCAGTCCTTTACCATAGAATCTCTTTTTCTGCTGAAGTTATTGGTGCCAAAAGGAAAGTGCTCTCAAGTGTGGAACTGTAATACTGGCTAAAACACTCCATTTGGTCACTGAGGACCTCCTTCATGATGACAAAGTATAATAGGCATGGGTGGCATTGTACCTTTTGTCCCATCCAATGTATATAGGGATTCTATCAGCTGAACGGTGTCCTCTCTCACAGTTCTGTGACCACTTTATCTTTCAGAGTAACAGCCGTGTTAGTCTGTATTCGCAAAAAGGAGTACTTGTGACACCTTAGAGACTAACCAATTTATTTGAGCATAAGCTTTCGTGAGCTACAGTTGCATCCGATGAAGTGAGCTGTAGCTCACGAAAGCTTATGCTCAAATAAATTGGTTAGTCTCTAAGGTGCCACAAGTACTCCTTTTCTTTTCACTTTATCTTTGCTGTGTATTTTGCTTCTAAGATCTTCTTCATGTTATGACAATGGTGCTAAAAGATGCTATGGCACGCTGTGCCTAAAAGCAGCACCCAGGAACCCCCATATTCACCACTGGCATATAATTATGATACGTTTTGTACAAAGTATGCCTTGCGAGGTATCATTTTAAAAGTTTTGATCTGTTGAACATTAATATCCTGTTGGATTGTATGTACTATCATTGTAGGTGAAGTTATAAAGTCTTGTTATGGGTGTGTTACTGAAATATGTTGTAAGATTGGAAACACCCACAACCAGCCTTTCAGGTAAAACAATGGAAAAGCCAGACAGCGTGGATGGTCCATTAAGAGGAATCCACACTACCAAGGACCATCACCATGTCTATATACAATGAAGTCTTCTCAGAGGGAGCACATAGACAATGAATATGGCTTGACTCACATCATAACAAAAAAATCTTTCCAGCAAGCTGGAAGAATCTATAAAGGAGGGGAATTGACATCATTTGTCCTCCTTCCCCTCACAATTCAACATCTGGAAACATATCTGGAGAATAAAGCCTGTGAATGGGGAAGGTGGTCCCAAGCTGGAAAGGAGAATCCCAGCTTGTGTATTAAAGGAACTGGACCATCAGGGTGAGACAATGCTTGATTCAAATCCTGTCTAGATTATAGAACTCAGATTGCAATTTTATGTTTATTTCTTAAGTGACCAACTTTGATCTATAAACTTATTACCTGTAATCACTTAAAATCTTTCTGTAGTTAATAAGTTTTATATTTTACCTAAAACAGTGGGTTTTGCTTGAAGAGCCTGGGAAATCTGCTTAGCGTACAAAAGCTGGTGCATGTCTTCTCCACCACCTTGTGGAAGAGGCGGACTGGGTAATAAACTTATACTGGCCAGGCTTCTGACCACAGCAAGATGATACAGCTCTCGGGTCTTAGACTGGGGAGCTGTGGGGAATTGGCTGGAGCCTCTCTATGGTTGGTTCATGAGTGGCTGACAAAAGAATTCATATAACTCAGTTGGGTGTGTCCCTGCCTGTGAATATTTGTGGAGTGCAGGACCCACAGGGGTTTGCAGCTTTTCACAGCATCACAGTGTGAGAGGGAGCCCAGGTTAGTGAGACACAGGGCTCAACAGTACCCCAGTTCCAGGTTGCATCCCGGGGAACTCATCACAGCTGCAATGTAAATATTTTTTCTCGGTCTAAAGCAGTTCTTGCTGGTATTTATATAAAGAAGTGAAGGCCAAGACACTACACAACCAGTGTATCAGATTGTGTTATCGCACCCACGGGATGATCAGGCTGCCTTGCCTCTCTTTCTTTCCAGGTTAATGTATGTGAACAAGTGCAGTCGTGATGACTGTCAGTTACAAACCCTATTCTGAACAAATACTCTGCTCAAGAGATATTGTGCTTAAATGTCCCATCTCACAATGCCAGCTTTAGCTATTAATTCTACAGTAAGTGACGCTGAGAGATAAATTTGGTTATAGAAGATTTAACAGAGGTTATATTTATTAACCCTTATTTAATCTCAGCCAGGCAAACAAACAGCATACAGCTACAGTTCAATATTTACACCTTGCATGAAAATATGGTGTTTAATCTAATCAAATTGGCCAATGCTGAACATGCCACATTAAATGTTTGCTCTTCAGATCTGTAGTTCATTCATTCTGTCACTCTAATTCCTGAGCCCAATTTGAAAATAGTTTGCATTACATTCTATCTTGCAGCTTTATGTGTTTGCCTACCAAACATAGGTTAAATGACCTTGTCTTCTGAATGTGACATTGTTAATATCAAAGAATAAATGCAACAGTAATGTCTAGTAGCAGGGAGAAAAAAAAACACACCACAATGCATTACTCAAAGAATGAAGGGAGACCAAAAAAAAATCCCTTTATTTTTAGTGATTCTTCCTTTGATACCAAATGGAGGCGGTTTTATCTTATCCAGCAGAATTTTTGCAGTATGTGCGCTGCTTGCCATACGGTTCCTTCCCACCCAAGTCAAGTCTTTTAAGCAGTGCATTGAAAGATGAACAAATGGGAACACAGCAAAAAATACACAATGGACAATTCCAGCCTCTTAGAAAGATGATAGAGACTAAAGTGTGAAATTGATATTTTAGGTCCCTAAGTCCAACATGTAGACACCACAGGCATTCATAAAACCACTGCTCAGCTGTTGCCTAACACTGTATATGCCTAAATTCCCTAGAAGCCTAAGTTTCCACCATTCATTTCAGCAGCTCAGCACCTAATATATACCTAAACTCCAGGTGGATTCCCAAACTAGGCATTCCTTGCCTTTCTTACCTTCAGGGCTCAATGTGGTAAATGTCTTCAGAGCACATAAAACAGAACAGGGGAACTGGAACCCAGGTTCCCTAGCTCCCAGATGAGTGCCCTAACTAAAGTGAGTCCTTCTAATGCACTCTGTGGCCCAATGAATAATTCAATTTTTATATACAGTGGAACAGCTTCAACAGGAGAGACTGAGAAACTCCTGCCCCAAGAGACCCATAACCCAGTAGTTAGAGATATAGGACCTCCAAGTTCAAATCCCTGCTCCACTCATGCAGAGGTGGGAATGGAGCCTGGGTTTTTCCACATCCCAGGTGAGTGCTCTAGCCACTACTGGGCTAAAAGTTATAACGGAGGCATTTCCTCCTCAGTTTTTCTTGAAAAATGACTGAACTCAGATTAGGCATCTAACTCCAAGTTCACAGCTGTGAATCACAAGTAGAACCGGGTCCTCCCTCCAAACTAGAGTTAGGCACCTAAATCCCTTTGAGGGACTGGGCTTAGGAAATGCTGAGGAGAGTGGTGGGGCCTATTGGCTAGTTTAGGCAGCTAGCATACTGGCTTTTGTGGATCCCTTTTATAAGTGCCTAACTCTGCCCAGGTATTGCTTAGGAAGCCTGGGCACTTAACTCAAGTCTGTAAAAGTTAGATATTGCATAGCTCAACATTGCTGCACTTAATTCTCTCTTGTGAATCCCATCCAAGAGATAAAGCAAAGCTTTAAAAGCCTGATTCTTATCAGACTCCAACCAGTGTACCAGTAAGCCAGAGGTAACTCTATTGAAGTTGATGGAGTTACATTTGGGTAAATGAGATCAGAATCAGGCCCAACATTTTTACAAGCCAACTTCCTTATTATGGGCAGGTACACCCTATCAGTTTCTCCTCGTCAACCCCTCTCACTTTCCAGGAACCACAGTGACTCAGCCCATCCCCACAAAGGAGAATCAAAGTTCCTGCTCTCCAGCAGCCTCCTGCTTCACTGCCTAACAGTACCACTCTCATGGTGGCTGACAGGGAAACCCAAGCCCACCCTCTACTCCAGCCTTCTACTCAGAAGCCAAGGTCCATTACCTGCACCTTGCTGCTTTTCCCTGAGTCACTTCCATACTTCCTGGCCCCTCCCCACTCCTCTGGGTTTGCCAGTCTCAACTATCCTCCTTCCAAGGGAGCAACTTTAAGCAACTCATCTCTTCAGGCCCCCTGCCCAAACACACCTCCATTCTCCCAGGGAGTGACTGCAGACTTCTCCCTACTGACCCCTCTGCTTCCAATTTCCTGTCTTTTGTAGAAGCCACACCTGTCCCTCACAGGTGAGCTTCTCTTTAATTAGCAGCCTCCAGCCCAAAGCCCCCCGTTTGCAGCCTAATTAACAAATTGGGACCACCTGGCCCAGCTCAGTTCTTACAGGGCCAGTGTGCAGAGCACACCACATCACAGTAAGTCATTAACCTCTCTGCATGTTAGTTTCCCTCAAGGGAAACTTTCAAAGGAACAACTGGGAATCCATTTGAAAAAAAAATCTTTCCTTCAACTGTAAAAGACTGATTGATATTACTTCTGTACTTCACAGAAGTGTTGCAAGTCATCATTTGTTAGTGTTGGCAGAGTGTTTTAAGGTTTACATGGAATCATAGAATACTGGGATTGGAAGGGACTGCAGGAGGTCATCTAGTCCAACCCCCTGCTCAAAGCAGGACCAATCCCCAATTTTTGCCCCAGATCCCTAAATGGCCCCCTCAAGGATTAAACTCACAACCTTGGATTTAGCAGGCTAATGCTCAAACCACTGAGCTATCCCTCCCCCCATATGACGGAACATGTGACAGAAGTAGAAAGGGCAGAATTTGGTCCAAAATAATGACCAGAGCCTCTGTACCAGAATCTGCACTTTCTCTCACTTTAATTCCATATGTAATATATATTATATAATATAGCAGAGCTATCCATATTACTTTGGACGCCTACATTTGTATTAACTATCTCTTCTTCCATCATAACATTTCCCACACTCCCTAATACACATCTCACTAATATAAAAAAAAGTGTGTATTTTATAAATGGAGAAGAGAAAAAGAATGAAGTGCCAATGGATGTGATGGAAAAATACAAAAAAAATAAACTTGTACCAAAATTTCTCTATATCGAAAGTATATATACATACACACACACATATATATGTAGTTAAAGGGTTTTTTTTGTATTTTTTCATCTCATCCATTGGTGCTTAATTCTTCTTCTCCAGCTATAAAATATCTCACTGTTAAAACACAATGAAATATTTGATTGTCAAGCTTTTAAGATGAGATAAATGATGTTTCGAATGTTGATGCGCAAAGGTAGATCAGAATCTTAGCACAGTTAAATGGTTTCTGAGCCACTAGAGCATAGCATCAGTGCTATAAAGGAACAGTCCCTGATGGATTGTTAGCCATACCCTAACTCTTTTCAGGATAATAATATTGACTTCACATTAGATAAACATGAATCTTCTAAACAAGAGGTGAATACATAGGAATCGGCCTCTTCTTCGTGTCTAGCAGTTAAAAGGCAGCGGGACACACTCTATAGAGTTTAATTTTAACTGTAATTACCTTTCCCAGTGAAGTGCAGTACGGTAACAAATGAAGCGCAGTGCTGCAACACGGGACTCTAACCAGAGAATAGAAGAGGTCATACCCTTTACCTTGACAATTTTTGTTTTTAACAAAACGCATTATTAACAAAGCACAGACATTAAAAGACCCTCAGGCTTTCAAAGCTATTTGGGAGAAAATAAAAGTGAAATTCAGCAAGGTATTGAATCAGTGGTTGTAGCTGCTCTAATTCAGGGTTAAGTGTTGTGACAGTACAGGCAAAAAGACAATCTTTCCACTTTATCTTTAGGCCGCAAAGTTCAGAGGAAATAACACAATGACTCAGAGGAAAGGCGTATCTGTACTAGAATATTTACCAATTGAAAATATACTTATTTCTCTAGTTGAAGTCATAAGACTTCAGTAGATGGTTCCCTTTATGAAATCAATTTTCCGTCCACTACAGATAAAGGGCCAGATTCTTCCTTCAGTGACATGATGTGAAATAAGCAACATTCCATTGGATGAGAATTTCAACCAGAGTCATAGCATTTTCCATATCATTTCTTCCAAAGATATCTGAGGATGAGCATTATAGAACATAAGTTTACAACACCAATATCTGATCCATAAACTAGGATTTGAACTGATGCACTCACTGCACTTGTCTAGCCAGTTTCTAATTCCTTTTTGGCTTATAGTTAGGCACTTAAACTTCTCCCAAACCCTCACTGCCCTAAGAAATCGAGGCCTAATTCTGCTCTCAGTCATACTAATGTAAATCCGCAATGCAATGGGCACAGCTTAAGCAATTCTACATTCTTTTATAGTTTAACTGTCCAGGTGCTATTCTCACTTTTTGAGAATTTCTATAGAATTTATTGGAAAATGAGACTCTTTCTATAGTTTATTTCAATTTCAGACTTACACAAATGGTACAAGCCTGTCATGAGACAGGTTGTAGGCATCAGGACTAGTGGTCAGAAACCAAAAGCCAACGCCCAAGGTCAAAGTAGAGTCAGAAACAGGGATCAAAGGCAAAGGTCAAAACCAAAGTCAGAGTCTGAATGCCAGAAACAAAGATTGAGAGAGTCAGAGCCAGGCATCAGAGCCAACGGTCAGAATGGGATTACCTAAAGTCAGGATCAGGGCTGATTCCAAGGCAGGAGCAAGACTGGAACAGGACTGGAACGAGATTGGTTGTAGGGCACTGTCTAGGCTGGAGCAGGGCTTGGAGCGAAGGGAGCACAGGGAGGCAGATAGACCATGGGCGTGTGCATTGAGCAGCCACTGATCCTCTACAGCTGCTGGGCTTCAGAGCAAGCCATCTGACTGCCTTATCCAATCAAGTGGTTCTGCAGTGGTCCCACTATGTTCACTGATTGCCTGATGTCTAGACGGCCACAGCTGAAGGCCCTCATTCTCAGCAGATCCAAAGCTCTACGAACCCTTGATATAGATTGAACAATACAAGAATATAGAAGATACAAAGTAAAAATTGACCAAAGCGGCAGCACTCTTCTTCCCACCCTGTCACACGTTACCACCAGCCATGTGAAACAATACAACTTACATCCCATTAATGCACTTTCCCACAGGACAGAAATCTGCCTCAGCTATCAGATTCTTCCGCCAATCTGATTCTTTAATACAGAATGATATCCTTGCTATAGATTTCTACAAGATCATTCAAAAATCATTTTCTGGAAGAAGCAACACTTCCTGAGGCCATATTTCAGGGAATAATGCTATCAAAGGTGGAGGATGTTCATGCAGACAACATGGCTGAATATTCTTGACATACCCTACTCTAGAATCCCAATTCATCCTCTTCAGCCCAGATATAGTTAAAACAGTTCTTGTGGATAAACCCAGATTTCTTTTTCCTCCTCTCACTCTAATCTGCCACATAAATCTCACGCCCATATTCACCAGAAACAGAGGTAGATATTTACAACGTAATAAAAAATGCTCAAAACATGAGCATATTGCATTTTGTGGAGAATTTGAAGATGGTCCTGTTTTCATGAAATGTCCATGCTAAAACTACATCATTTTAAGTGAAATTGTTCTACAACAAAACGGACTTTTTTGTTAAATTGTTTTAACTGTGGAGACAAGGATTCATAATTTCATGTTTTAATCAGCAAAAATGCAACGTTCCCAAAATGTCGCCATTTCAGGTGGTAATGGGCAAAAATGAGGGAAACAAAATTTCTGAACATTTTATGAAAAAATTCTCCTTGGTTTCAGGTCTCTCTGGTAACTGGTAACCTTTCCACTCTTTTTATTCATGCCACTGCACTCTGCACAGTATCCCACCTATATGTTGCAAATGACCACATGTATTTGCAATTTGATAAGGCAGAAAAATCAAACTGGGATTTCAAAACTCCGAATGGAAACATTTTGAATACCAAAAAAATGGAATAAAGTAGAAAAAATGCTGTGTGCTTATACAGCACCAATCACGGAAGCATCTCAAAGTGCTTTACAGATATTAATTAATTCAGCTTGAGAGCAACGTTAGGAAGTATAGTCAATTAAAAGATATCAAAACATAGATAAGCACATACAGTAGAATTATATCATCATGAAATATTGATTTATATACTGAACTCTGCGTTTTTATTAAAAATTCCTGGGGTCGCTCTGTCTCATTCATATTCTTTGCTTGCAGGTACCCCTAGATGTTTTAAATATATGTGGCCAGATCCTCAGCCAGTGTGTCAGCCAGCATAGTTCCACTGACTTCAACTGAGCTACGCGGATTTATCTGACCTGATGATCTAGCCTGTTTTCTCTATCATTTTACAGAAGGCATCTGCACACTGCAGAGAACTGATATTCACACATGAGGAGAGAGGAGATTTTCACTGTATGCACAGCAAGGAAAATTACCAGCTTTTGGATATTACAGATTTAAGGAGTAAATGAGAAGCTTATGAGAACTGTAGACCTTGCTGTATATTGCTTTGAAACCTGAACCATTGCTGACATGATGAAAAGGTTTTGCAGTATGTGTATTAGAAATTGGAGCAAGCTGTAATCATGCAATAAAAATTACAGCACAAGGCACAATACAATGATTTTATTAAGCTGTGAAAGTATCCAGAATAATTCATCTCAACTTTTACTTACAAGTAAATTCACACAATTTCTGACTGTAGGTTGTTTTGTTTTATTTTCCTGAGTCTAATTTTTG
Source organism: Natator depressus (assembly GCF_965152275.1). Lineage (NCBI taxonomy): Eukaryota > Metazoa > Chordata > Testudines > Cheloniidae > Natator > Natator depressus. Next base: position 239,711,332 of record NC_134235.1, on the reverse strand, counting down.
GTCCATGGTATGACTTACAGTGATATATCTGAAACTGTTTCATGATACATTGTTATGTATGCACCTTACTGAGTAATGCTTTTAAAACTTTTTAAACAGGTTTTCATTTTAATCCACTTCAGAGTGCCAAGATTAGTTACCAAGATCATTTGGCTAACACGGGTTGATGCTAATGGGTAGGATGATCAGACAGCAAGTGTGAAAAATCGGAACAGGGGGTGGGAGGTAAAAGGAGCCTATATAAGAAAAAGACCCAAAAGTCGGGACTGTCCCTATAAAATCGGGACATCTGGTCACCCTACTAATGGGTTGATCTCTCACATAAGAGGAGAAAGAGACAGCTCTTGAAAATGAGTCATCTACTGCTTTAAAAGTTGATTTGTGGATGATTCCAAACAGGGAGGTCACCTGATAATGTGGTTACTTCCCCCTTTATGGCCTGCTACACAGATTTTATAGAGAGGTCGAATGGAGAGATACACACAGCGGGTCAAAAAAAGCAATTATTAAAGATTGTATTCAACACAATGTTGAATGTGGTTACATTTATCTAATTTTTTTAAAAAAGAACTACTTCTAGGTAATCTACTAACTGATGAAGTAAAATTCATATGAAAAAATTCTTGCTTTTAAGCTTTGGCTCTATTCAAAAGTAATTTTCTCTCTCTATTTATATATAACATAAATTTTAGTGATTAAAAAGAAATACAGCCATTGTTCTCTGTGGAAAGGAAGCTGCATTCTGCCCTTAGCAAGAGGAGGCATAGCTTTGGCTGGACTGATTAACAAAGAGTAGCAGGCTACAATATATGTATGGGAGCAAACTTTCCCAGCTTTCTCCCCTTTGGTATTGTAGACTAGTACCACAGTGCAAAATGAAAAGCATTTAACTGAATTGCTTTGCTCTTGTGGGTTAAATACAAATTAAAGTGTCTTTTTGTAGCTGAATTTTTAAAATCCTAATTTTTCACTAGCAATAGTATGTGACTGCTCATATGTCACCTACTGTGTAAACACAATATAACATTTTTTTTCTGACATATACTTGTGCAACCCTTGGTTGTATGTGAGAGAAAAATTTGGTCAAGTGTGTTTTAACCCCTTCCTAATTTGAAGTGTAGAGTGGCTAGTCAATATCAAATAAATTGGTTAGTCTCTAAGGTGCCACTAGTACTCCTTTTGTTTTTGCGAATACAGACTAACACGGCTGCAACTCTGAAACCATATATTATACTAGATACTGTAGTAGTGGGAGCAATGTAAGTACCAAGATGTAAGCTGTTGTGGCCTCCCAAATGAAGTGAATCTATGGATAAGATCCTTAAAGAGTTACAGCTGGTCAGCTCTGCTGAACAGGGTTGATGGAGGGCTGGAGCCATTGTCGAGGCCATTGCGGTGATTAGTGCCAGGAGCAAGGGAGAACTGCAATGCAAGCCAGTTATTAGGAAGAAGGTACGTGGGGGCAGGCTCCTTGGGCTAGATCCAAAAAATGAATTAGACACTTAAATCCAAAATGTAAGTGCTGATGAGATCCTCAGAACCCCTGCTTAGCTGCCACCTAACCCTATAAGTGCCTAAATTACGTAGGTGCCTACGTTTCTGCCGGTGGGCCTGTGCAAAACTGCCTATGGCCTAATGCCACTGAGTTGCTTGAACACCCAAGACCTGGCAGAGTTCACAAACTAAGAGTTCCCCCACCTATCTTGTCTGGGGGATGCTTAGGGCATGCCTAACCCACACAAAAGACAGTCGGGGCAACAAGATCTGGGTGGGTGGACACATGTTTCCCCCAGAATACCCAATAGCCGAGGGGCTAGAGCGCTCTCCCAGGATACGGGACACTAAGGTTTATATCGCCACTGCCTAATTTAGAGAAGGGACTTGAACTTGGGTGTCCCACATCCCAGGGAAGTAGGACCACATGCCTTGGCTATTGGATGTGCTGTGGTGGGCTTCTCTCAGTCTCTCCCGTGAAAACTGTTCCACTCGGTATTAAATATTCATTGGGCCACAGAGAAAAAGCAAGAGATTGACTCTATAGCCTGGTGGTTTGGGCCCTCCCCTGGGATATAGGACCCCTAAGCTCAAATCCCTGCCCCAAAGTAGCCAGGGCAGGAATTTTAAAATAGGTCTCCCTCCCCTTCCCCCGCCAGGGGAGTGCCTAGACCACTGAGCTACTGGAGGGTAGAGAGTCTCTCTCTAGGCTTTTGTGTGAGAGAGAGAGAGAGAGAGGGCTGATCTGACTAAGGCAATTAACTCCAGGAGAGAGTGCATGGCTGTGAATCCCCAAGCAAAGCTGGTGCCTCCCTCCAGAGCAGAATTAGGCACCAAGCTAACTTCAAGAGGCTGGGCTTAGGTCCTACCCCTTTCCTTGGCAATTCTTACTGGCTTTTTTAGGATGCTCCCCACTCAGTATATTGGCTCCTGTAAATCCCATTCTTAGGCACCCAGCTCTCCCCGGATATAGTATAAGAAGCCTGGACACTTCAGGGCGGTGAATTCCACTTAGGTGGCACGACACCTAAGTCCCTTTGTGGATTTGGCCTCTTGTGCTTTCCTTCCACCACTACTTGTTCACAAAGGCAGAGCCTGGTCCAATGCCAACATTGTACAGCAAGGTAGCCATCCTGGCAAACAGCAAGCCAAAGTAATGAACTCTGTCTCAGCAGAAATGACAAGACAAGGTGAAAGCCAGCAGAAGCTAAGACTCTGAAAAGTTCTTAACTAAAGGCAAAACAAACTATCAAAGTAGGTTTCTGGAACATTACTATAATGTCTGTAATAACATAAGTCATGCAAGGATAAATGGACACAAATCAGATATTAGCAATGGCAATATACAAAAACCTGTAGGAGAACACTTCAATCTTCCTGGACACACAATAGCAGATTTAAAGGTGGCCATCCTGCAGCAAGAAAACTTCAGGACCAGACTTCAAAGAGAAACTGCTGAGCTTCAGTTCATTTGCAAATTTGACACCATCAGCTCAGGATTAAACAAAGACTGTGAATGGCTCACCAACTACAAAAGCAGTTTCTCCTCCCTTGGTGTTCACACCTCAACTGTTAGAAGAGGGCCTCATCCTCCCTGATTGAACTAACCTCGTTAACCCTAGCCTGATTCTTATTTGCATATTTATACCTGCCTCTGGAAATTTCTACTACATGCATCTGAAGAAGTGGGTATTCACCCACGAAAGCTTATGCTCCAATACGTCTGTTAGTCTATAAGGTGCCACAGGACTCTTTGCCATAAGTCATGCAGGTGATGAAAGAAATGGATGAATACAATCACAAAATCTTTGGAGTAAGCAAATGTTGATAAACAGAAGCTTATAAAAAAAGATTACAAAATGAAAGTATATGCAGGGAAGCAAGATGGTTGCCACTCAATGAGAGTAGCATTAATTATGACTTCCAAAGCAGAAAAATCACTTATAGACTGGGAGCCAATTGCGAGCTAACAGCTCCAAGTTAGGTTTCAAACACAATACACGAAAATGTCAAATCTACAATGTTATGTGCCAACAGACAACTACAATGATGAGATCAAAGATCAATTGCCTAAACTCTGACAATATTCCTAAACATGACATCTTCTTAATAATGGGGACTTCAGTGCCATGGTTTAGGACCACAAGAATAGAATGGAGAGAGCAATGAGGAAGCATGGCCTTTGTTCCAAAAATCAGAATTGGTTGAACAGTGCCTGGTGTCAGGGATCATAACTGATGTAACACTATTCCCACACAGAGTATTCCCACACATAAAGTAACTTGGAATTTCCCGTATGGAACCACCAGGAACCAGACTGACCATATATATATGGAAGGAAATTTAGATCAATTCTCTAGGATGTCAGAGCATACAGAGGAGCTGACATTAGGCAAGACTTCAATTTATGGGTGGCAAAACTGAAGAAGATTAAACTTATGAAAAACAAAATTCCCCAAAGCACCAAGAAAATTGACAGGAAAAGGCTATCAGACAAGACATTACAGTGGTAATTTCAAATTGAAATGAAGAAGAGATTTCAGATGCTACAAGACTTAGATCCACCACAAGAAGTCAACATTGACACGTCATGGTCCTTTCTGCGTGACAGTACCATAGATGCTATAATAACTGTAGTTGGTTTTTAGACAAGCAAACCTAAAATCTGAATAAGTGAGGATACATGGAATGATGTGAAAAAAGGAAATAAGCCAAAGCAAATATTAATCTCCAAAACACCTCCAGAAAAAGAAGCAGCAAAATATCTGTATAAAACAAAGGACAAAGCAGTAAAAAGCATCATGAGAAGAGGAAATACATGGATAACACCAGTGGCTGAGGCAAAGCTAAGGGATGAGCAGGCTGAATTTTGATCCACAAGATCATGTGTCCACCAGATTTTCACCCTAAGAATAACACTGAAAAGAACATCATCAAAAATACTCATCATAAACTTCATAGATTTTAAGAAAACATATAACAGCTTCCATCGTGATTCTCTCTGTAACACCTTGCAGTGCTGTGGCATACCAACAAAAATACTTATCAAGGCTTTACATCAAGGCACAGCTTTCAAAGCTAAATTAGATGCAGAGTTGAGCAAATGGTTTAACACAGACACTGGTGTCAAACAAGGATGCATTCTCTCACATCTCCTGTCTGGAACTGCCATTTACTTTATTATGAGAAAAAATATAGATGGATACAACACAGGCATTGTATGGTTTAACCACCAGTACACTAGTAGATTTAGGTTTTGCAGATGACATAGCTCTGCTAAGTGACAGTTTCAGTCAACATGCATGCAAAGACCAAAAGACTGTCCAGCATTGCAAAAAAGGATGGGGTTAATGACGACAATCTAATGATTAATCCAGCAAAGAAGGCACAGGAATTCAAGAGATGAATCAATTCACATACCTTGTCAGAAATGTGTAAGCCAATGGGGACATCCAGAAGGAAATAATGGCATGATTGGCAAGTCAGGATCTTAAACAAGATTTGGCCGTTGAAAAATTGCAGCTTAAAGATGAAACTATGAATCTTAAACTTAAATGTTATTTCCACTTTAACATTTGGATGTAAAAGCTGGAAATCCTCCAAAATCTATAGACAGATGTCTATAAATGCCTTTAAAAGCAAGTGCCTCAGGAAAATACTATGTATTAAATGGAAGGAATTTAACAACAGCTGAGATTAATCAGAGAGTTCAACAATTCCTTATCGCCAAAGTTCTCCAGAAAAGATGGACACATCTGGGACACGTGTTGAGAGTGAAACCAGGGCATTTGCTATGACAGGCACATTGTGGGGCTGGAGGAACAGGTGAAAGGGACTGACCGAAAGAATTCCTCTGTCGAACAACATTTAGAGAGCAACTTAACAATATAGAGGACATGCAAAGAGCAGCCAAGGATAGGCAGGGGTGGCAGAGCTTTGTTCATGCCCTAAGCAACATTTGACAGCACAGGAAGGATTCAAATTCAGGAATGCTATGACAGATGGTGTGACAGCTCCATTGTGTCAGTATTTACAGTAAAGGTCTTTGTGAAATGGTCAGTGAACAGAAACCCGCATCGATGGAGATTTTAGTTTCAAAATAGAATAAGCATTAACTTCACACCAAGGACTTGGGGTCTGTTCCAACATCCTTTGAAGTCACTGGGACTCTTTCCACCAGGCCCCAAACAGCCAGCCACATCAAAATTTGTTTGCAAAAAAGAGAGCCCCCCCTTTTTTAACTGCACTTGTAGAAGTGTCTCTCTCTTCACTGCTCCTTTCTTTTGCTTTGCCTGCTCCTGACTTCATGCCTTCTTCCGCACTACCCATAAGGCATGGATCAGCCTTTTGGTTGACGTTTGCCAAGCTCCCTCACCCTCGTCTTTCAAAAATACTTCAGAAAAGTAGAAGCCTACCAGCTTTAAAAGAACACAGTTCACTGTGTGAAGAGCACCAGACAGGCAGTAATATGAAGTCAACATTAACATGATATGCATATGATAAGTGGCTAAATATCAGAGCCAGTTTTCTGTCTACTTGAATTCTTCACTAGAAAAAAATCCTCCTCGCCACCATCTTTGAAGCTGTCCATCTTGACACCCTGAGGAAGTTATACTATCTGCAGACCAACAAGATTTTAGTTGCTTCTTTTTACTGCAGCGACATATTGACTCAATACACCCTTCCTGACTTTGTAATTCAAGGTATGCAGTGCAGTTGTAGCCATGTCAGTCCTAGGATATTAGAGAGACAAGGTGGGTGAGGTAACATCTTTTACTGGACCAATGTCTGTTGTTGAGAGACAGAAGCTTTCAAGCCACACAGGAAGGAGCTCTGGGTGGCTTGATATTTTGTCTCTCTCACCAACAGAAGCTGGTCCAGTGAAAGGTATTACCTAGCCCACCTTGCCTTTGTCATTCAACTGCAGTTTTTAAAGACCTATGCTACTCACAGAAGGGGTGTGTGTGTGCGTGTGCATGCGTGTGTGTAAGAGTATGGGGCCAAAATTGGGTCCTGCAATCAGACAATGAAAGCCATATTTTAGGAGTCTAAATATGGCTTTACGTGCCTAATTGTAGGCATACGTTTGAAAAATGTCCTAGAAGTTCACAATATTGCTATTGGACTTCATTAGGCCCTGATCCTGCAAACTCTTCTACACACTCCTAACTTTGCTACCACCAAAAAGGGCTACTCACAGTGCCTAAATGTTTGCAGGATCGGAGCCTTAACAAGCACATGTGCGGCCATTCATAAATGAATACAGACCTTTCTTATAATTTCAAAGATAATACAACTCTAATCCCAGCACCAGGCAAAGTAGTCAGCAAGGCCATCAAATATTACCTAGTCCACAAATTCTTTGTTTGTTTAAGTTTGTTTTTACTTAAAATATCCAAATGGAATTTGTATTGTTTTCCTTGCTGGGGATCCAATTCCATCCTTAGCAAACCTCAAGGAAATCTGCACAGGAACTGAGTCAGGGATGCAGGATTGGGCCCTTCATTAGTAATTGGTTATTATTTCTATTATATTGGCACAACCAAGATAGGGTCTCCTTTGTACTAGGCACTACACGCACATATTGTAAAACACAGCCCCTGTCCTGAAGAGCTTACAATCTAAATAAACAAGACAGACAAAGAGTAGGAAAATGGAAGTATTCTTATCCCTACTTTACAGATTTGGATGGGAGGCACAGAGAAATTGAATGACTTTCCCAAGGTCACACAAGAAATCTGTCACAGAGCCAGGAACTAAATCCAGACCTCCTGAGTACTGTTCCTTAGCCACAAACCATCCTTTCTATTGTTATGCTTATCAAAATCACAGGGATGTATTGTAACACTTCAAGTAACAACTCCAGCACCACAGAGGGGACTTAACTTGCTCTTACCTCGCCTCCTCGGACATAAGATACAACAACATAACCATACAAGACAGCAACTTAACACTAAGAGAAGGTACAGCTCCATCTATTGGTGGTGGTGCTGTCTACAATGATTATTATGCTGCCTTCAGAATTGGGGAACCTCAAAACTGTTACTTGTTTTAGCCTGGCATAATTTGTCTGAATTTCTTGGGTAAGCACAACTAGACTTAAATTATTGTGCGAGTAGCCTCTTATGTTATTTTTGCATCATCATTTCTGGTCCTGGTAAAACCAGGAAGAGCAGAGGCACATGCAAAAATAAAAACACTTTTAAGAAGTCGTGAAACTTTACTGAACCTCAGAAATCATTTTGGATGCGTTCAGTTTGAGTTCCAGGCTAAGGCTGGGGTTGGTTCTCACTGCATTATTGTACTGCATGTGGATTTCACATAGTGTAAACTTTTTCTTTCAATAGTTTGTGTGTTCTGGAAGCTAAATCGTACGTGATATACACTCTAGTGAGTGTTGTTAGTGCAGCATATTACACACTTGGCTAGCCCCAGTTCTTATTCATGGTTTTTTATTTTTATTTTTAAGGATTAGACTAAACCACACAGAGGGGTAAGTAAGCATTCTTACTCTGTTTTATGTTGCTGTGCTTGGAGATATGTAGTAAAGAAATACATTTCAAAAACAGAGGTCAAATTGCGGAAGCCGCTTATCTTACATAGATGTTTGATACTAAAGAGGAATATTGAGGGGGACTGATACCCTGACCTCTCTGGAGTTTACATCTGTGTCATGCTTTATGAATTAGAGAGAATTTTGCTAGGGTGAAGGTGAGGGATGACACTATGAAATTCAATTTCCAAGATTTGCAAAATTTGGGAATCTGCAATGACTCTCTAACAATACAAAATATAAAGTATGTGTCTCATTTTCCTCTCTGCAAAAGGCACCTGAATTTTTTCTTCCTGAAATAATTCTTTTCTATTATTAAAAAATAAATAAGTAAAACCCCTCAAACTTTTCCATCCTTCCTCTGAAAAAGAAATCTTTCTTCACACCATAAAAGAGAGGCAGGAGAATTTTTTTTTTAATTTGAAAATCTTAAAACTGCTCTTTCATTGTCACAGATAAAAATCCATTATTTCATGATAACTTATTGGCTGGCGTGAGGTAAAACAGGACGTGATTGGAACTGAAAGCCATCCAGTTTTATTTATCCCTGCTTCTCTGATTTAAAATGAAGCCTGGCTGTGTGCAGATGATAACTGTGAGCAAAGGTTGACATCAATTGGAGCTGTAGGATGAGCTGTCTCTGTGTGGGGGAAAATATCACCTTTTTTAAAAAGATGCCTAGCGACACTGACAAAATAGACAAGGCAGTCTAGATCAATGACATAAAAAATAGTTGTCACATAATGATTAGTGAACTATCGCTCATAATAATCTCCTTCAACAGATTCCTCTGAGGATAATGTTTGATTATTTGAACACATCATAGTGTTAATTATGGCTGGGCTGCATTTCCAATCTAATTTGTATTTTTAAAGTATGTGACATTTGAAAGCTTGAGGTAATTTTCAGTATCTTATGAGGTGTTTGAAATTCAGTTTGTAGCTTTTGCTTCAAACAGCAGCCTTTTAATTTAGCACCTCTTTAGCAGAGTGGGCTTGATATGGAATAATCATTAAGGAAGTAACCACATTGAAAGTAAGTCTCCTGGGAAAGTGTCTATCAATTTCCTCTTAAAAGAAAAAAAAGGTATTAACAGTCATAAGTCTAGATATTCTGTTCCTCTCAGCTGCAAAACCCAAGAGAAGATTTACCTGAAGGAAAGCTGGACTATCTTTAAAATCCTCCAGAGGATGGATGAGTAAATCAGTTTGGGTAAAATACCAAAAGAATAATATATTTCATTTATATGGCACCGTACAGCCAAGGAATTCAAAGCATTTAGCAAACATTAATCTATCTCTCTCTGTCTCTCTCAATCTATATGTTCTATCCCTCCATCTATCCATCTTAGATATCTGTCTACTTCTAGTGCACCATGGTGTCTAGACATTGCATAATTAAGCCTCACTTCACTCTGGTGTGGGAGGGAACCATTATCCTCCATTTCACAGATAAGGCAAGTGAAGTACAGAGAGACTAAGAGACTTGTTCAGGTTCACAAAGGAAATCCATAGCAGAGCTAGGAATGGAAATCAGATCTTCTGAGTCCCAGTGCTGCACTTTAGGCACAAAACTAACTCCACTCACTGCCCCTGTGCACCTTTGCCCATTTGCAGAATTGAACTTTTTTTTAAGGCTCTCCTGTTTTCCGATAGTTGTTTTCTCAAATCCAGAGTCCGTCTGGGGTCAGAATTGTCACAGTATCATGAGCAAAGATTTGCTCCCTAGAAATTTGCAGACTCAAGAGATTTGGATATTTTGCTTTCTCTCAACTATTCAATCCTTCTTGAAGCCAACCAAAACTCAACATCATCACTCCTGAAAACTAGTTTGGAAAGATCTGAACAGGAAAATGGGATGAAATAAAATGAAATGCCCCCTTCTTCCCTCTGCCACCTCTCAGACCTTTCAGCTACATTGCCTGATGCAGTTTCTTGCTTGTATGGGATAATCAGAAAGGTGGTTTAGCAATAACAAGAGGTGGTTGGGAATTTTTCACTTAATCATTTTTGGTGGGAAAATGCTGATTCATCAAAACAAACTGTTCACAAAAGAGGGTTGGATTAAATGAATTTTCAAACTTGGAAACATATTAGAAAAAAAAGTTCTGACATTGTCAAAGTGAAAATTTCTGGTTTTCCAGTTCAAAACAACTTTTTGTTTCAATAGTCAAGCTAATCTGACTGAAAAAATGTTTGAAAACAGAAAAAAAAGTCAAAGTAAAAATAAAATGTTTTCCTATGCTCAAAACAAGATGTTTCAGTTTACTTAAAATGAAAAAAAAAAATGTATTCTTGGTTTGCGAATATCTTTGAGTTTTGACTTTTTTGGCCTGATTTGAGACCGGGGGAAAATGTCAGACTCTCAGAAATAGTCACAGAATGGGAAAACTGTTTCTCACTCAGCTCTCATGGTAATTTAATACAAATCTAGCTGTGGATGGTAGTGACTAAAAGTCATAACCATCTTATTTTGCATCTACCTAGATACTGACATGTCCCCAATCATCAGATTATTGAAAATTTCCAAAACAAAGCAAGTTATGAAGCACACTACAGAACAAGTATAAATAGTTAGAAAGTGGTAAACATTTATTTTAATTGTTTTCTTTTTTAATTAATAATATTTATATGGACAAACGATAATCAATTATGTTGACCTTCATACTTGATAATGAATAGTTAGAATTAGAGAGGCAGACATAGACTGTGGACTGAAAATAAGTGTTTCGACTGGGGAGTTTATCTTCCAGACTGATATCCTATAAATACAAGTGATGCTACAGAGCAATAGACAGCATCTATTTTGTTGATATGTAAAAACAAAAATAGTTTTTAAAGAAACAATTTGGAAGAGTTACCATGGCAAATGTGCAGAAATGAAGAGTGAAATAATCAAAATTCTTTCCCTTCTTTTGATTATCAACATGTTTCCCTTGTCTGGAAATGAATACTTCTTGTAGGCCATGCTTCCCTCACTGAAAAACAGACTAGCTCCTTTTTAATTGGATTGGCTCCAATGGGCTCAGATTGATTTGCTTCAGTTCCACTATGAGGAAACACAGTCATTCCAGTTACCACTGAAATAATTTCTCTGAGTTCTATTAATTGCAGGTGGGACTGGTAGCACCGCCTATTATTAAGGTTGCCCATCACAATATGACACTGTTTTCAGTTGCTTATAACTTTGCTAAACTTTAACCATTTGAGCTGAAATTTTCCATACCAGATGTCTACCTAAAACCTATTTTTATTTGTTTGTTATAGAAATGTCAGCCAAAATGATCCAGCTGATTCTGAGAATAAGGCTAGGGAACATATATTGGTTTGCTCATATTAAAAAAAATCTGTCAAACTTTACTTTGAGACTGGGACAAAAGCTGGGGTGGAGAACTGAGACTGGATGGAAGGGAAATTGGGAGCCAGTGGGGCAGGAAATGTGGGTATGGGGAGTCTGGAGACTGGGGAGGGGGAGAGTGAGAGATCAGATGAGGTGCCAGAAATGGGACTGGATGGGCAAGTTGACTGGGGACAAGGAACCAGAGTGGGTGGAGTGGAAACTGGGAATCGTTGGACCAGAAGATGGGGATTTGCAATGGGAGGAAAGACTGGGAGTTGTGGTGGGGAAACTGGGGCAGGGTATTCAGAGCAGAAGACTAGGACTGGCTGGGTAAAGGGTCTCGGATAGAATCGTGAGAGGTACAGACTGGGGACTGGTTAGCCAAGGAGAATGGAACCAGGACGAGGAGCAAGGGGTGGGGAAGAGACAGGACAGGGATGAGTTGGAATGAATAGAGCAAAGGTGGGGGAGGGGGAATCAAGCTTGGGAATGGTGAGGAAAGGAAGAAGAGTCTGTGTTTACTAAAACACTTTCCTTGGGATGGAACCCAAGATCCTTGAGCCTCACTATTCATTGCTGTTGGCAAATATCTATCTGTCAAAACCCACTGGGAAAGTGCCTCATCCCCATCTAGTCCACAAAGAGGATGACAACCCACTACTGCTACCAATCATTCTGTTAGCTCAAGTGACAGAGCTGTGTGTGGTGCAACTAAAGGTTCCAACCCTGCTGACGGATGATATGGGTGTCAAATGCTACATGATGGAATTTATTTTTTTCAGTTTGTTTTTTCAAAAACCTAGAACATTTCTCTCTCACACACACACACAAAACACCTTTGTGTTGAAAGGACATTATTAAGATTGCAAAGTCAAGCTCTCAAGAGTTAGGAAATGCCAGAATAAATGTTGCCTGTGCAACTTTAATTCGGTTCTCTTGACGTATGCATTATGATAATGTCTTTAATTATATGATGGCCCACTGTTTTTTTCCCCACGGGACCCCAGTGTCATTTGTTACAGAAGTTGGAAGGTGTGTAGTGAATGAGGCAGGGAATATCAGGAAGAGGAAGATAGTATCATGGTTAAGGCAGTTGAATACTGCCTTAGAATATTGGATTCTAATCCTGTCTCTGCCACAGATGCTGGGAAAGTCACGTAAAAAACCTTTCCACGTGTGGCCACCAATTGTGTTTCTCTCGTTTTCTGCAAATCGAGACTCTGGGGTCTGATTTGCAGAAGTGCTGAGCAGTCACAACTGCAACCAAAGTAAATGGGAGTTGTGCTTTGAATATGTTAAGTGCTATATAATGCTACATGCTCTGAAAAATCAAGTCCTAGATTTCTCAAATCAGGCATTCAAAATTAGCAGATACTTTTGACCTTACTCTGTGTGTTTCAGCTCCCCATCTGTAAAATGAGGATAAAAATGCCCCCTCATTTCACAGAGGTGTGGTGAAATTAAATTCATTAATATTTGTGAAGCCCTCAGCTACTAACCTTAATAATGCTCTTTTAATGTGTTGGGTTTTTTTTTGTATTTACTTATTTATATAGAGAGCAGCAATGGCATGGTAGGTGTTGTACAGAACCTAGTGAGACATAGCCTGTGCCCTTAGGAAACTGGGAATTAGATTGTCAGCCCCTTAAAGTGCTGTTAGAATACAGATCATACATCTAACTTCTTGTTAGATAAGAAATCAGGATTCAAATGGGTGTCAAGGCAGTTCACAATATTTTCACATCCTTTACAGCATTTTGGCCTGAGACTGCAATCCATATTCAGGCAGAACTCTGGTTGCTGTTAGTTTGTTCTCAGATACCACTTATACTGAAAATTCAGCAATATATTTCTCAGTCTATGCAACAATGCATATATCCATATCTTAAACTGTAGCTTATATTCTGTGCCCCTTTTAGTTTCTGCTTCCCTTGAATAGTTTAGCTAACGAATTTATGGGCAGGAATGTAGATGGGAAAAAAATTCTAAGAGCATACTATAGAATACTGACAGAAAGTTAAATTCTAAATACACTTTTTTCCCCACCAGAAAACAGATTCAAAAGTTACATGACATTTCCAATCAGGAAAAAAAAAAGCCTACCATGTGACCTTTATTACCAATCAAAACAGCTTCAGTTTTGAATACTGAATATTCACAACAAACTACTTATGCTCATATCAACAAATATTTGTAGCAGTGATCCAGCAAATACTTTAACGGATATATTCAGGACAAACATAAGCTTTTCAAGGACAATTTGCAATCAGAAAAAGAGGCAAATATATGATTTGCTGCATATGATTAGCCCGTCTCTACATCTGAATCCTAACTGTGTTCTTCTGTAGCTTTTCTGAAGAACCTATTTTAAAGCCTAAAACCTAACTGGTCATGGGAGAACCTTGTTCTTTTATGACAAACATAATTAGTAATGAATGAGTCTCCGCCCCCTTCCCCAGAGGACAAGCTTCCCTAATGAAGAGATGAGATTCAACTGAGGGAGAAAAAAACAGGTTTAAATTTTGCTCATTGCTGATCTCTTCATTCCATACAAACGGACTGGATTACTTAGGACTGCTTTGCTGGCCAAAGAAAGGAGTGGGATATCTTGCTACTGATCAACACTGATTTTAACCGAAGGTGTTTCTATGGTGATGGGAATAAGATGAGGATTTAGGGATTATGAGGATAGATTCTGGATAGTGAAAAGGGGAAAAAAACAAATATTAAAAGGGAAGCTTTCCTGTTAAAAATATTGCTTAGTATGTTGTATTAAGCTTCCTGCTTTTTGCAATTTTCTTTTAGAAAGAGCTATTTATAAAAATTAAACTGGATTTATTAACCTTTGTAATTTACCATTTAAAATCATATGGCAGCATTTACTGGTGTGCAACACTAAAATATGGTAACAAACTACATTAGCATTTGTATTTATTCCCCCAGGTAATTGTTGTTATTAAACTGCAAAGTCTTTTACTCTGTGCTTCTCTTTGAGGTCTGTTCTTCCCTCGATTACAATTAACATATTCTGAAAAATGACTTTTGAAAAGGCATTGTGCTATTCTCATGTATAGTGTATTTCAATTGCTTTGTGAAAAGTAGTACACTCATTTTGCACACACACCCCAATAAATGTCATTGACCCCAATGGGCTGGACTGTGATATTTTTATCCACAATGCATAGTAATGTATTCCACATTGAAGACAATTACTGGATCAATTGAATAAGGATATTAGGATCTGGCACAAAGTGAGTGGCAGCAGACTAGTTACCAAGGGACAGGAGATATGATGGGATAGCTAGGATGTAGGAGTGTTCTTTACATAGTTCAGAGAAGCTAAGAGTAAACACGTAGGACACAATTTGTGCCTGTGCCAGAACAAGTTTGGCACAGATACTGAGGAATTAGGGTAACAGTAACGTAAGCATGCTGCATAGGTAGTAAAGTGCAGTTTGTAGGTATAATGGGGGATTTTGTGTTTGGTTTGATTTTGTTCAATAGCAGTCTCAGGTTACCTCTGGCATACTGTTATCAGCTGCCTGTGTTTCATATGTATCATGCAGTATCTCCTCTGTCAAATATACCCAATACTATTCCTCCTGCTTCTCCACTGATTTCAATTGCATGACCCTTTACAAATGGGAGCACAAGTCATTACAAGGGTGATTGTATCACATGGATCAAGAGACTGCAGCAAAAGCCGAGGACTGAGCAGAAGTGCATGTAGCATGTGCAGGTGGATTCTTGTTCGTTTGTGGTCACTATCAACTATTAACAGTTGGCCTGAACAAACAGTTCTGAGCCATATGTAAAACTGATTTCAATAGGACCTTCAGACACGGAACAATGGTGGGACTGAGTCAGAGCCATTGTGGGCCCATTTTTCAAAAATACGTTCCTAACTTGTGCATATTTTGTAGGGTCATTATCAGACTAGATTACTTAGGCCGCCAGTAATGGAAAGTCTGTACAAAACAGGTTTTGCAGTGGTTCAAGGTGCCCACAGGTCTGCTTTGCAGAGGTCCTGCAACTAGCCACTGCATTCCCCCAAACTGCTTGAGGCTGGCATGATCACAGGTTAAAGTTCTGTCACCTACTGGAACCTTCAAGGAAGTGCTTTGGGGCAGATACCATCTGCCCTCCCACACAGCTCTTGACCCTGGCATATCTGCCTCACTGGAGAGTGCACATTACATGTACCTGTATCAGTGAGTGTGACTCAAGCCCCTATTTTGTGACCATTTGGTGCTGTCATTCTGTGAAACGGTCTCTTGATAGATTTTATATATACTGGACCTATATATATATATATATATAGGACTATATACTGTATAGTCTCAAAAGGGCATCATCATGGGTATTAGTTAAAGTATCTCATAAACTACAAGGCCAAACACTCCAGACTTTGCAGAGGTGAACAGAAATTTTCAGAGGTGTGATGCTTATTGAATATGCTGGCAATGATGCTTTTTATGATCTGACTGAGGAAGCTATTGCCTCCATCAGAAAACCTTGATAGCAACAGACTAATGTGGGGGTTGCAAGTACAGCTTCTACAAAATGCTAAATTTTTGGGACCCTACCCGGCAGCTATTAAAATATCACATACAGTGCCTGCTTCATTTTAAAGGAACGTCTGCTAGGATTTCACAGAGAAATCAGGAAGCAAAACAAATTAGCATCTACAGTTTTCACACCGGATGATACAGCCCCTGTGCAGTCCTTACCGTATAAGAGCCAGATGGTGCCTGGTCCTGACATGATACAGGGAGATGGGTGTACAGGGACATGGGTGTAAGGCGCTTGTCCTGTACCTTCCTTATTCCTCAGGGAGCATTCTGCACCCAAAGAGGCCATAAAGGAGTGAAAACAAGGCAGGTATAGGTCCTTTTTCCTGCATTAATCCACCAGGCACTGTGATGGCAAGAAGAATACAATCAAAATGCAGCTTTTAACTTATATTTTACATATTTAAACAGAAATTTCATCTATATCCTCTCTCGCCTCAACCTTTCCAGTATTAGTTGGCTAGTTTCTAGTAGGCATTACAAAAGCAGTGGGTTTTGAGGAAGAGAAAGTAATGGCCTTGTGGAACAGTTTAGAGAGGGTGCTCCATGCATAGGCAGTGGTACAAAAGACAACATGGGGATGGTTGTGGAGAAGCAGATGAACAGAATAGAAATTATTACCCCTGTCTCTTGTACAGTGCTTTTCAACGGTAGGTCTCAAAGTGCTTTACAAAAGACGTCAGTATCATTATCCCTGCTTTACAGATGGGGAAATGGAGGCAGCGAGGTGAAGTGATTTGCCCAGCAAGCCAGGGCAGAGCCTGGAAGAGAATTCAGGTCTGAGTCCCAGTCCAGTGCTCTATCCACTAGGCCACAATGCCTCCATGACATCCACAATTATCAGTCCTTAAAGGCTCACAGTTCATTCTTCTTTTTTCATGGCATAGAGGAAGAAAGAAACACCCAGTGGTTTTTAGACTGGTTTGATCCAGTTCCAGACCTGTTCGATCCAGTTCCAGACCTGTTCAGGTTAGTCCTTGGGTATCCTTTCTTTTTGTTGCTAACGAAGATGAGTGCATACACCTTCATTTTTGGAGGGGAAGGCTTGTGAAAGTTCCTCTTGTGATGCCCACAGTCTGTATCCTGGGTACAGTTACCCATAGTGTTAAGGGATTCATGTGGCATAATGCTGGATGCTTCCTACAGAAACCTGAATTGCTTGACCTCTACATGTGCCTACGCATTCTACTAGTTTGTTCATGAAACTGCCAGTGTCCAATTGAATGCCAAACCCAGTTAGTTTCTGCTACATGCACTACATCAGAGCCAACTTATTATACCCTAATTCAGGGCTGATGCTTTTTGATCAGAGGAATAATTATAAGCTTTTACATACACTGCAGGTTTTCCCCAAAAAGGAAAGTATTGACCTTTTTTTCCTGAAAGTGAGTTACTGCATATAAGTCACAGAATTTGAGGGGATGGTAAGAAAACAGTGGAGATGTGTAGATATTAAACTGCTGTTAACCATACGGCACTCTTTCTACCCCCTTTATTTCCGTATCTGTATTATCAGGTCAAAGTGAACTTCTCGGAAGAATCACCACCTTCTAGAACATTCCCTTTCAAAAGGGGAGCTCAGTGGCTAAGGCATGACTAAGAGGCGTAATGGGATGCACTAATAAGTATGTGGCACAGCAACATTTTGAGAAGTTAGCCAAATGAGATGCTTTAGCTATAGAAATATTGTCTTTTTCTTAAGTATTGTCTTAAAAATAGGTCTCTTCCTTTCCCCCCCCCCCCGCCCCCCACTGTTTAATAGAAAACTGTATTAGATTAGCAATACAGCCAAGATGAACTGAAATAGTAACAAGGGAGAGAAACATGAATATTGTATTTGAAAAATGTCATGAAATAAGTCTAAAACATTACTGTCCAAAACACTGACTGGTCAGATTCTACCACCAAGCATACAGTAGAGTTTTAACCCATAAGGGAATTTGTGTAACTGGTGACAAGCTAGTATCATAGTTTGCAGCAAAATTCTGCTCTTGCTCTTTCATACCAAATGGCTGGCATGGGAAACTGGTAGCAGCCAAACTGAGGGTTCTGTGACTATCTAGGTCTGCTAGATACAGCTGGCCAAAATTTGTCATTTGGGGCAGGGGAGGAAATGATGAAAAAAGGCCCTTTTTCAAAATGAAAGTTTTCATTTCTTCCAAAATGGTCAGTATTTTTTCATGAAATGTGGAAAACTGAACACAGAGGATTTTTTTGAACTCTTTCATCAAAATTGCATAAAATTCCCAATTACAAGTGTCAAAAGTCAACTGAATTTCTTTTGAAAATTTTGGCTGAAACTACTTACCATTTTCTGACCAATTCATGGTGTTACAGGCAGGACCACCCCATTGCAACCCATTGTGGTCAAGCCTGGCCCTGCTGGCACTCCTTACCTCAGTTTAAAAGGTGTGCAGCCTGTCCGGAGTTGCGTGGCCCACGCCATAAGCTCAGGGTCAGTCTTTAAACAGACAATAATCAACTCTGAGTTGTCTGTCTGCATCTTTACACTAACAAACAAACATCAAAGGCCACGGTTTGGTCACAGCATTTTCAACCAAGTCCCTGATGTAGCCCAGGGCTCTGGGTTAATACTAAGGAGGTCCCAGCTCCACCAAGCACTCCCTCTGAGAGGAATCAGGCAAGCCTTCTTAACTGACCTGCGGGCTCCCAATTGATCAGTGGCTCCTCCTGGCCTTCTTATGGGTAGCCCAGCCTGCGTGGATTTTCCTTAAGAAGGAGGTGTCTTGGCACTGATGCTGCAGAGAAGGCCTGACAGGTCCCATCACACATGGTCTCTCCTAAAATGTTTGTATTGGTTTTATAATTTTCACCTGATCTACTGGTATTGTCCATTACACACACTGGAAATCTTGCTAAGTTTACTAAATTGTTTCAAAAGACAAAAATGCTTTCAAGTGCCATGTCAAGGTTCCTCCCCCACTCTGAACTCTAGGGTACAGATGTGGAGACCTGCATGAAAACCTCCTAAGCTTACTTTTACCAGCTTAGGTTAAAACTTCCCCAAGGTACAAATTAATTTTATCTTTTGTCCTTGGAATATCCACTGCCACCACCAAACTCTAACTGGGTTTACTGGGAAACGTAGTTTGGACATGTCTTTCGCCCCCAAAATCCTCCCAACCCTTGCACCCCACTTCCTGGGAAAGGTTTGGTAAAAATCCTCACCAATTTGCATAGGTGACCACAGACCCAAATCCTTGGATCTGAGAACAATGAAAAAGCATTCAGTTTTCTTACAAGAAGACTTTTAATAGAAATAGAAGTAAATAGAGGTAATCACCCCTGTAAAATCAGGATGGTAGATACCTTACAGGGTAATTAGATTCAAAACATAGAGAATCCCTCTAGGCAAAACCTTAAGTTACAAAAAAGACACACAGACAGAAATAGTCATTCTATTCAGCACAATTCTTTTCTCAGCCATTTAAAGAAATCATAATCTAACACGTACCTAGCTAGATTACTTACTAAAAGTTCTAAGACCCCATTCCTGTTCTATCCCCGGCAAAAGCAGCATACCAACAGACACACAGACCCTTTGTTTCTCTCCCTCCTCCCAGATTTTGAAAGTATCTTGTCTCCTCATTGGTCATTTTGGTCAGGTGCCAGCGAGGTTACCTTTAGCTTCTTAACCCTTTACAGGTGAGAGGATTTTTCCTCTGGCCAGGAGAGATTTTAAAGGGGTTTACCCTTCCCTTTATATTTATGACATGCCAGTTTAAGTTTACCTGTGCCAGAGGCTAATTAGGGGGCAATGCTATCAGGTCTGATTCAAAGACCACTGTAGTCAGCTGAAAGACTCATTGATCAAGCCCATGACTAGCCAATTTTCAGAGAGAAAAAATCCTGAACGCTAGTGTAGTAGAGGGAAAATGGTAGGAGCTGGACCCTTCTAGTCACAATCATGATGAAACAGAGTTGGACTGGTACAGATTTGACCCAGTAGGGGCCAGGGTATAAGAGTTACTATAACACGTGTGGTTTCATTCGTCAGTCTCACCAAGAAATAAGAGCCTAAACCAAGGCCCATTTAAGTCATTGGGAGTCTTTCAATTGATTTAAATGGGCTTTGGATCAGGCCCTTACAGACCATGTTGCATGCAAGATTACCTTCTGTTTTGAGCAGAAGGGGTAGTACAAGCAGGTAGGAGAAGAATGAAACAGGGGTCACTGATTAAACTGATAGGCAGCAGGTTTCATATAAAGAAAAGAAAGTACTTTTTCACACAACACACAGTCTACCTGTACAACTCATTGCCATGGGATGTTGTTATGGCCAAAAGTATAACTGGATTTGACAAAGATCTAGATACTTTCATGAAGTATAGGTCTATCCATGGTTATTAGCCAAGGTTGTCAGGGCTGCAACCCCATGCTCAGGGTGACCACAAACCTCTGACTGCCAGAAGCCAGGAGGGGAAGAAAGGGCTGACCTCTCCAAAATTGTCCTGTTCTGTACATTCCCCCCAAAGCTCTAGTACTGGCCACTATTGCAGCAAGGATCCTGAGCTAGCTGGACCATTGGTCTGATCTAGTTATGGCAGTTTTCATGTTTTTAAATGGGCGCCTTGCTGCTGAATGGCCCGACTTCTGTCAGTTTGAGGCTAACCTTCCCTATCATGTTTTTATTGGTTTTTGCTTGTTTGTTCTTGGTCTGTCCCTCCCACCCCCAAATTAGATATGTAAAGCATTGCTCAGGTTAAGCTGTCCATACAAAGTCAATTATCATAGGCAAAAAGCCTGTTTAATCTTGCTTGTACCATTCCTTATACTTACAGATGGCACTTGTAATCAGGTCCTCTGCTCTTCAGAGATCAAGGGAATACACAAGACTGGAAAGAAAAAATACACACTGAGACATTTCCATGCACTTAACTTGCAAATAATACATTTAAGGGAATAAAATATTTTCCCATGGTGTTTCTCATTGTTTTTTTACTGCATGTGCTTATGCAATTTACAGAGTAATTTTATGGTTGTTAGCAGGGATGTGATGAACCTGATGGGAAAAAAAAACCCCAAGAACCTGCCCAAATCTCAGTACAAGCACACTGAATAAAATCTAATCATTTTATAGGTTCAGATTGTATATAAATCATGCTTCCCACCTCTGCCTACCACCCCGCTTTCAGCCTGTTCAGATTTCATTCCAGGTCAGCTGTAGAACAGTAGGTTTGTTTTTTGTTTTCAGATCTCACACACAGCGGGGCTTCCCCAGGGCGGGAGATGTGCAATGCATCATTTGTGTAGAAAAGTAACCCTCCTACTAGAACAAACAGATGAGAGAACAGTGACTGGAGCTGGGGTGTGGGATTTGCGAGGCCAAGAGATCTGTGCCACTTTTCTCTCCTTTTACTACCTTACAGGATTGGGAGGGGGATATTTGACCCTGATGAAACTGTCCTCCCCTTTCTGTTAGCTCCATGTTGTAGCTATGAGCTTTGCAGGCTGTGGGATGCATGGATGATCCAGTCTTTCTGACTGTCACTCAGATGAGGTGAGTCTGAGATATCAGAGAGGCCTTGTCTCCAGTAAAATCACTCTCTGGTGCCATTGTCTCCAAATATGAGGGACAGAATCACAGTCTTCAGGTTTTGAGGAGGGGGTGGTGGCAGGCCATCTGACCTCCACCTTGAGGATTTCATTTTTCTTCTCTCACCATCATGGATCAGCATTTCCCACAGATCAGTATCCACATAGGATATTTAAGGCTTAGAATAAAATGAACAAACTCTGAATAATATTTAAAATACTTGGCTGAGATTTTCAAAGTCACCCATGGGATCTGGATGCCCAGTGCCTATTAACTTTAAAAGCCAGTGAATGTCCAAATGGACTAAGTGGGTTTGAAATCTGTATGTCTTTGTGTGTCCATCTTTTCCATTCTTGCATGGTGTGAAATCTGTGCTATCTCACACTTCATACAGACTATAGATTGGATCCACATGTTTTACTTTACAGGTAATCATTTCCCAAAGAGGGAAATAGCTGTATTTTGGAAGCACCCCACTAGAATTATGAATTAGATATAGGATTTTTTCCCTGAATTTCCCAGCGGCTTTTATGACGTGATTGGAGGAGGAAACTATTAATTCAGGCAGCGAGATTAGCAATAGTGACTGTACAACTTGATGTGCCATCAAGGATTCTCTTCTTCCGTAGCAGCCTGGTAAAGACAGCCACGTGGAACTTGAAAGCCTCGACTATGTCTTTAAACAGGCTTTCATTTTTTTCTTTTGTGCAATGTGTCCTCATGTTTTGTATTATAAATGAGCAGTCTATGACCACCACTTCAATCTGCAGAGCTCTAATGTAGCACTGCGCACCTCCTGTATCACTGGCATCCGCAGTGCTCCTCTTTCACTGACCTGTAGCCAACAGAGATTATAGAAGCACATTATTTCCCTGTGCAGCTCTTTCACCTCTTGCTGCAACCATTTCCTACACAGACACAGAATTTATATAAAAGGCTTTCCTCAGCTTTCATCAAATCTAGGTTGCAGGCCTATTTCGTAACATTAATTCTCTCCCTCACCAACCGCCACATCAATTCAGTACTTTATAAACTATTTCAGGGATCCGATTTATCAGGCCTGACAGAGCTTCACACTGAAATAAACAGCACTGCCTCAGCCTAGCTCGCTCAGTGGCTCCTATTTATCATTATTTAATTCAAGGGCCTAAAATTCTCTGACATTATTAATAGTAAGATGAATCACTGGAAAACTACAGAATCTGTGACCAACGAGGCTGAAATAATCCATTTTGGTGAAAATGTCTACGTGGAATTGCATTCCCTGATGGGTAACCTCTGTCATTAGCAACTCCATATGCATGGGTGGTAAAGTACTGAAGCATGAAGTCCCCAAAGAGCGGGATACTTCAGCAGCAATTCTTTTCCCACCAGCTCACACCAAAGCAAAAAGGAGGGAGTGCGGCACCGTTCTAATGCCTCTGTCCATTGAATTTAAATGTACTAATTTAATCCTTTTTGTACTTGATTAACTTTAACTTGTCTGAGGTTGAACTTTTGTGTTAACTGGACCTGCAAATCCATTAGTTCATTATGAGGACTGTATTACTTAGACACCTTGATGAGAGATAATCAGCTGCCTGGGATGTACATGAGCACTTGATGCTTTAATTTGGCACCTCATTAGCAATATTTTTATACGTTATTTAAATGAAAAAGACTAGATTGAGAGAGTTCGGCATAGACTTGAGATTTTATTTATAAATACCTGGCCTCCTTCATCTATCGCAAGCCCCAGCACAGGGTTGCCAGTTTTGTTCAGTCCTAAGACTGGATATTGAGAGCTTTTTGTCTTACCAATTAGGAATGAGGGTCTGACCTAGTCACATACCAAATCCCTCCTGGGAGAGTCTGAATACTCTCAACTCCCAGAGACTTAAAATAATGTAAAATTACATAAATCCCTCTAGAAAACAAACATTATTGAGGGTATTTTAAAGCTTATTAAAATAATTTATTCTTTCTTTCTTTTCCCCTTCGCAGACATAGAGAGTTCCTTTCCCCAAGCAAGATGTTATCCAGAAGAGTTCTCCAGCTTCTTTAAAACACTTGAAACAACGGATAGTGGAACAGGGTTTGAATGATCAGTTATACCAATGGAAACCAATGAAGTTATTTCAGATTTACATCAGTGTAACTTAAATCTGAATCTGGCCCCATAGTCTTAAATCATTAAATATGATGGCTTAAAACAGTTTAATTCATCTGTTGCAGCATTCGTCTTACACATTCAGGATCATTTATTACCCTTTTATCAGATAGCTAGACTTGCTACCATTGTGAAACTTTTATTTCGTTATCAGTGTCTGGCCCATATTAACCACTAGGTATAAGGGGGTCTAGTATGCAGTGGTATTGGGAGGGTGCTTCCAGGGGCTCAGGAGCAGGAAATTTCCACAAAGATTCCCTTGTGGTGGTTCTATCAAATTGTTCTTCTCTCCAAATTGGTCCAGGTGTACATCTACTTCCTGGCAGCATGGTTCCAATGAACTGTGCTAACAAGGACTCTCCCAGTCACGGTTGTTCCTGGACCCCCCTTAAAAGGGGTTCCCAGTCACAGAGGCTTTATTACCTTTCCTCCTCAGGTTTGAGTGCATCTCCACTGGGTTTGGAATTTTAACCATTGTTTACATCTTCTCTCTTACTCCAAAGAATGCAAAG
The DNA here is from genome assembly GCF_965152275.1 of Natator depressus. Classification (NCBI taxonomy): domain Eukaryota; kingdom Metazoa; phylum Chordata; order Testudines; family Cheloniidae; genus Natator; species Natator depressus. The sequence continues at coordinate 239,687,157 of NC_134235.1, read as the reverse complement.
TTAACTCCCTGAAAGAAAAGCAAAAAAAAAAAAAAAAAAAAGAGCCAGACATGCTAACTGCAGTAGGAATTTACAAGCAGCAATAACCACAGGGCATGAAAGTACTCAGAGCACCCTTCCTGTACTGCTGTCTTGTCATTGTTTAGATACCATTGTAAAATTAGGTAGAGAGCATTTCACGTCAGAATTATTGCTTAAGATGTCTCATGAACCCTAAAGGTATGGGCAGTGACAGTGTCTATTTGGCACAGGGCAGTTTATTATAGTTACTGCAGAAAAAAAATTAAATAAAGATTATACAGAGTAAAGAATAGTCATCTTGGGCCTCACTCTGATCTCACTGTGTTTCTACATCACGGTATTTCTGTTGACTCTCACTGTAACTCACTTTAAGTGGGAGAAAATATACTTATTTGTTTGGATTTCTACTGCTCTATGTTAAAATGCATCATCCAAAACTCAGGCATCCTTGACCATCTTTGTAGGTGACTACAAAAGGTGATGTGTCCCAATGCAGAGCACATGGAAATCCCACTCTTTTATACTAAGTGAGTTTCAGCTCAGGCACCTCTGCTGACTGCCATTGCAGCAATATACACAGGGAGAGAGGCGGGCTCTTCTGTGGGAAGTTCACAAGTCATTTAAGGCTTTACAGGTCAAAACCAACATTTCACAAACAATCCAGAGGCAACAGGTAGCCAGTGCAAGTTGCACAGCTACTTGAGTGAAGTCCTGACCCCACTGAAGTCAGTGGCAAACCTTCCATTCTTTCAATAGGGCTAGGATTTCACACCTTGCCTCCATCTACCTCCTCTTCCTCCTGTCTCTTTGGAGGCTTGATCCTGTACTGCTGAACTCAACTGGATTTTTGCTATTGAAGCAAGACTTCTATTTGTAACATTGTGTTATGGCCTATCATTGTAAGGCCCCATTCTCCTACCAATACTTACATTGGCTACTACTTTAGCCTGAATAAGGGTAACACAATCAGGGCCCATTTTTAAGCTTTGGTGTTGTAGTATCAAGTAGGTCACCTCAGCGCACCCTGTGTCATCAGGGTGGTACCGCAGGTAAGCTCCTGCCTCAGTTTCCCCTCACCCAAAGTATAAACAAGTCCAAACAGATCTTTCTAATATTAAAGGGCAACCTTTTCAGAGGCTCTCATTTATTTAACAGAAAAAGGACAGCACAAAAACATAAGTGAAAGCTTCTGTCAGCTGCTTCATGGGAAACTCTGCCTCTGGGTTAATCAGTTTTACATCTTGCCCCACTAGCCACAGGCTCTATTCTTGGGCTCTATTCTTTGGCCTGTGCTGAGTGTTTGTCTGGGTCTTTTTCTTTGCTGAGCAAGTCTCTAGTAGCTCCCCAGGAGACACCACACCCAGTTCATTCTCCTGGGCTGCTCCACTCTCTTGCCTGGGAGCATTTGCTCCCTGGGATTATTCCTCTGTCCTGGAGCCTTTGCCCTCCAGGGAGGCATCCCTGAGAGTAGCTTCCTAACTAGCTCACCCCTGGAGTCTGTCTCCTCATCAGCTTCATCTCCTTGGGAGTTCCTGACCTCACAGAGCTTGGGTAACCTTTATTAGGTCCAGGTGCACATTGACTAGTTAACCATTTATCTCCCACCTGGGCCTTCAGAAGACAGTGAGGGGCAGACTGGGCCCTGACACCCCATAAAAGGGACAGTTACCCTGTGTCATGTGTGTTCTATTGGTCCATACTGATACATTACTGTCATACCACACATCATGTTCTGCTTTCAACTACACCAATCTCATTCTGGGAGGTAGATTCCCTAACTGCAGCAGAGGAAAACGTGTGTTATTCGTAGACAATCCAATGTACACTATAGTCACTATTAAAAAGACAACAGAGACAGTATTTCTCTTACTTATACCAGGAAATTACTGCAATATTGTGCAGTAACTCTTGACTTTTTGAATAGCCATCAAGCTGACTAACTAGCTGTAATTTACTATTGCTAGGGAAAAAAAACCAAAATCTTTCTGTACTGCATCTTTGCACCTTCTGCAAAAAAGACACATTTTCTGTCCTTTGTCCTTCTTCCCTCAGGCCTTAACCTGTAGGTCATGAAAACAAAGGTCCCGAGCTTCATTGCTGAACATTTTTCTCTCCTGGCTCATACTTCCAAATGACTGTGATCTAGTTTTTATTTACAGCGACACCTTCCAGCAGCTTTCTATGTCAGACTGTGTCCGCATTTTTGTTCCATCACTCACCCATAAGAATATGCTCTGGGCTGAAGGCTGGACTATATAGTCTTTACGAAGTAGCAGCATAGCTTCTTGAGTGCATTGGAGATGCTCTTTTTTTTTTTCATAAGAGAAGGTTTCCAGACCCGGAAGAATTATTTCATACAAACTTTCCAAAATATTTGTCCAGCTGCTTATAAGTTATACGGGCAACATTCAGCACTTAAGTACTATAATGACGGGTGCTATAGAAAAGAGAGAGAGACAGAGATTGTATTCTCAGTTGACCCAGAGTAAATCAAAAACACTTGAAGCCAATTCAGATTAACACCAGTGTAAATAAGAGCAGACTGTGAAACTATAAAGGCAAATGGGTCCCCTGACCTGATTACTTAATGCTCCAGTAAAGGATCTACATTTTAAACAGAATGACAAACTAATTTCTTTTTTACTGTTAGCAGCAAGACTTTCTATTGCACATTACTGGAAAATGTGACTTCTCCTCCTATGGAATTGTAGTATGGTAACATATGAACTGTCCTTGTAATGGAAAAGCTTTTCACACCAAGTATGTACACAAGAGAAGCTCCACAAAAAAAAAGAAAGGTATTTAGAAATGTGGTTACCTTTTTATAGTGTACTCAGGGAAGCAGGTCTCTCCATCCAGCAAGCTAGAATCTTTAGCCAGATTCTTTAAATATTGACCTGATCCTATACCAGTAATAAGTAACTTATGATGTAATATGTTAATGTTGTATTGTAATTTCCTCTTAATAAAAAGGGTATTTTTAAAGTGTATCGAATTCAAGGTGATGATTACCCCTTTAACCTGATTAACATTTTTAAACCCAGTTTTCTTAATCTCTTTAATCTCTACAAGCAAGGAAGTCATACTTACAAATCAGGAAAGAGAAAAATGCAGACAGCAACAGCAAATTCCAAAATAGAGCTTTAGGACTGTAGTTGTTTGGCTTTGCCAAATTTAAAGAGGAAGATCCAGAAAGCATGCTGGGGAGAAAAGCTGTTAAAATACAGTGAAATGCAAAGCAGAGTGAACACAGAGAGGAATATGTCCAGATTAATAGTATAACGAGGCAGGAAATGTTTTTCCCATCCCAAAAGAATTTTTCAAGCAAAAAAAGTTTTTGTTTTGAAAATGTCAACCAGAACTGGACACAGTGTTCTGCACACCAGGGATTTATGTAGTGGTGTTATGATATTTTCTATTTTATTATCTCTCTCTCTTTACTAATGATTCCTCACATTCTGTTGGCCTTTTTGACTGCTGCTGTGCATTGAGCTGAAGTTTTCAGAGAACTATCCAGATGACTCTAAGATTTCTTACCTGAGCGGAAACAGCTAATTTTGAACCCATCATTATATGTGTGTAGTTGGGATTACTTTTTCCAATGTGCATTACTTTGCATTTATAAATGTTGAATTTAATCCTCTATTTCGTTGCCCAATCACCTGATTTATGAACTCCCCCTGTAATTGTTCACAGTCAGCTTTTGAACTTAACTATCTTAAATAATTTTATACCTTCTGCAAACTTTGCCACTTCACAGTTTACTCCCTTTTCCAGATCATTTATGAGTATGTTGAACAGCATTGATCCCAGGACTGATCCTTGGGGGACCCCACTGTTTACCTCTTTCCATTGTGAAAACTGACAGTTTATTCCTACCCTTGTTTCCCTATCTTTTAACCAATTGCTGATCCATGAGAGAACCTTCCCTATTCTCCCATGGTTGCTTAGTTTGCTTAAGAGCCTTTGATGAGGGCTTTCTACAAATCCAAGTGCACTATATTCACTGGATCACCCTTGTCCACATGCTTGTTGACACTCTGAAAGAATTCTAATAGACTGGTGAGGCATGATTTCCCTTTAAAAAAGCCATGTTCACTCTCACAACATATCATGTTTATTTATGTGTCTAGTTATTTTCTTCTTTGCTATAGTTTCTGCCAGTTTGCCTGGTACTGAAGTTAGGCTCACCAACCTGTAATTGCCAGGGTTGTCTCTGGAGCCCTTTTTAAAAATCAGCACATTACTTTAGCCACCTTTCCAGTTATCTTGTACGGAGGCTTGCTTCAGCAGTTACATTCTATAGATAGTTGTTCTGCAATTTAATATTTTAGTTCCTTCCAAACTATTGAGCAAATACCATCTGGTCCTGGAGACTTATTACTGTTTAATGTATCAATTTGTTCTAAAACCCCTTCTATTGACACATCAGCGTGGGACAGTTCAGATTCTCTTCCAAAATGGATAGCTTTGATGTGGGGATCTCCACCACATCCCCTGCAGTGAAGACCAATGCAAAAAAATCATTTAGCTTCCCTGCAGTGGTCTTGTCTTCCTTGAGCGCTGTTTTAACATCTTGGTCATCTAGTGGCCTCACTGCCTGTTTGGCAGGTTTCCTGTTTCTGCTATACTTTAAGAAAACATTACTCTTAGTGCTTGAACATTTAGCAAATTGCTTCTCAAATTCTATCTGCCTGCCTTATTATACTTTTATACTTTACCTGCCAGGGTTTGTGCACCTTCCTGTTATCCTCGCTAGGATCTGAATTCCTAAGTTTAAAGGATGCCTTTTTGCCTCTAATGTCCTCCATTACTCTGCTGTTTAGCCATGGTGGCATTCTTTTTTGTGTTCTCTCATTAAGGGTATACTTTTAGTCTGAACCTCTGTTATGGTGTTTACAAAGAGTCTCCATCCTGCTTGCAGGCATTTAACCCTTGTGATAGCTCCTTTTGATTTCTGTCTAACATCCTCAGAGAAATACCATGTCTTTGTGATTTTTTCCTTAACCCAGCCCTTCATAAAGGATGACCCAGGTACTGCTCAGACGCTGTTGTGGTAAACAAGTTAAATGGTTTTTATTGATTTTACCATATTTTTTCCAATTATTTTTGAGGAAATAGGAATCTGTTCAACTTAAATATTTTTATCAAGCACCATGAACACATAAGAATTGAGAACCAATACTGAAACAGCATGAACAGTAATGTTTCAAATTTCAGATACATTTTTTAGAATGTGTTGGACATATGTCAAGTGGAAGCCAGGAGCAAGTGGATTATAAAGGTAAAGCATGTAGAAAGTCCTAATTACTGGAAGACAAACTGTCTGCATGGATAACATCATGAGTTGCTAGGATGCTGATCCCTAGGTAAGAAATGTATGAATATTGGCAGATGAAGGGCTGCTTAGTATCATGACTGAGGACAAGAAAAATTACTCTTCCATCTTTGATTTCTAGGATGTCCATACAAATGGATTATGCTTTTTGGTTCCTAAAATTAGAAAAGCAGTACTATTGTTGCCCCTGGATTACTAATGCAAATAAAAATATTAATAAACTGAGATATATTAAAGAAGAAATATGACAGGCCTTCCTTGGTGTTTATTTCACTTTGAAATCATCATATTGCAACTCATTTCACCTAGTTCCAGTTCCCAGTCATAATAGTAATAAAAAATAGGTTAAAAGTCCATTGTGTATATATTCCTCCTTTAATACTGAATGGACATAGAAAACAACAAGCTATGGGGATAAACATTCATGGCAGAGAGTTGACAGTGGGGTCATGTTACATATTAAGACTTGTGCTAAATACATTATTGATCTGAGGAACATTAATGATCTGGGGAAAGGGTTAAAGAGAGTTAGCACAATGTATAGATAACACAAAATTATTTCGCTTAGTGAAGACTAGAGAAGACTGTGAAGTACATCAGAGGAATCTGACAAAATCAGGTGAATGGGCAGCACAATGGCAGATGTAATTCAATGCTGACAAATGCAGATGTAATGCATATTGGATAAAATAATTTGAAGCACCCATGCCCATTGCAGGATCTTAAATTAACTATAATCAATCTCCAAAAAGTAAACAAAATGCCAGGGTATGTAAAAAATGGGATAGAAGGTAATATGGAAAATATCTTGCCAACATCTAAATGGATGATCTGCCCTCAAATGGAATTTTGTGTTGGTTCTGGTCATCCTATCTGAAAAAAAGGTGTAAGACAAATGAAGGATGTCCAGAGCTGGACAACAAAAATGATGAAGGGCCTGGAGAAACTTATGTATGTGGATAGATTGAAAAGACTGAGACTATTTAGTTTAGAGAGGCAACATGATAGAGTTACAAAGAAGGTAAATTGGGCACTCTTATTTACCTGTTCTTGTAATACAAGAACAACAAGGGGATGAACTTGGAAGGCAAAATTTTAAACTGATCAAAAGAAGTAATTTTTCTCAACTTATTATTTACACAATTAACCTGTGGAACTCATTGCTGCAAGGAATCATTGAGGTTAAGAGCTTAATAGGATTTTCAAATGTATTAGAAATGAGCAAATTCTCCATTGAACTGCTGTTATGAAACAGCTGAGCAGTTAAGCTCTTACTGGAATATCACAGTAGTTATACTAGATACAAACTTTTCTTAGGGTTTTTTTATTATTATTATTTTTAAATGTGAAAAATAAATCCAACAAACACACAAAATACCAGGAGGCAGCAGACTTGTTGAGGCACCAGTCCAGGTGACAGGCCTCAGGCAGCTTCTAAGGATTCTGTACCTTAAATACGTTAGACATGATGCCAACATTAATCCACTCAAAGCTGGAACTTAGAGCTGTTACATTGAATTCATCCCCCACCTTTTCCTACTACTTCTATTATCATGAATAACTTTAAAGATAACATCATAAAAAAATCAGCTTGAATAAAGAGTCCAAATATCAATTCTCTTATTTGCAGACAGCTGATCTGAAGAGGATTAAAACAAACAAAAGAAAATTATGTAGAGGTTTGATTGTGACCCCCAAGGTCTGCTCTCAGAGGGCACCCTTGACACATGGCACTATCTGTTTCATCCAAGGCCCTGTGGACAGCACTCCTTGTGGCTGGGTTATGCACAAGGGAAAGGTTTTGTGACTGGGTGGGCTGGGGGTGTCATGGGTGAATGACCCCGCACTGGGTGGCAGCCGTAGAGCTAGGAAAGATGCACATCACCACCCCCACCGTAGCTGCATGCAGACTTCATGGAGATTCCCTAGGAAAGCTGATGGCTGTATTATCTTACCCATGGAACAACCCTCTGCAGCCATGGCCAATGGTAAGCTTCACTAGTCTGACTTCATCAGAACAATGCTGCCAGAAAGTATGTGTGTGCATGTGGAGGGGAGGACAGCACTGGGGGCACAGGACCTGTGTGAAGAAGGCCATCATCCCACATGGATCCCTGGGGCAAGGTTTGGGGCACCTTGTTGTCAATGGGAGTTAGATCCTTAAATACTTTTGAGGATCTGTCCCTCTGTCTTCTTCCTTCCTCTTCTGTGGATCACCATTACAGTGCTGGCAGTCAATTAATTAATCAATCATTAATAACTGGCCTACTAATTAAAATGACTTTCAGTTCTGTACACTTTCTGCTTGGTGACACAAACACATTTTACAGTGCAGAAGCAATTTTCTGCTTAGGTTTTTCTGACCAAGACCTGAAACAGAAATTGCTCTGTTCTGAGCGTCTGGTTCTGCATTTAGTAGGATTATGGCCAAAGCAATTCATCCTGCTCTACCTTTAATCCATATGAACTGGAGGGCCAATTTAGTTTGTCTGGGACTGGTACTTAAAAAAGCATCATTGCTCTATCCTGTGAGAGGAAGGCAAAACAAGCTTAAAGAGAATTTTAAAAAATCTTATTTTACTCTCAATGGGTGTTTTCGGGTTGGGGAGGGGTGTAGCTGGAGACAATCCTTTTGAGGTGGATACTGATGCAGTGCTTTGTCTCTGGGCTCCAGCAAGCCTGAATGCCTTCCAGGAGCGGAACAACTGCCCCATGGCTGCTTCTGCTTGTAAGCATAACAAGTGAAATGGCATCAGTGTCATTACTTTAAATATTTCTCTTATTTGCCTATGTAATGCACACTTGCATTTTGCCAGCTTCTTGAGTGACCGACTGAGCCTCTAGGGACCGTAATGTCTACCAGAGTCCTCTGAGACCATTTCCCAGCATGCTTGGAGTCGGGGTGGGGACAGAATGGACTAGAAAGTCCTGCTGAGGCCAATAAGGAGGTGTCTGCATGGGGTGATATGGCCAAGCAGTTTTATGGGTTAATGAGGAGCCAGGGCTGCTCAGACCCTCAGCAGGAAGGGACAGCCTGACTCAGAGACTAAGAATCTAGTTTTAGTTTTCAGTCTGGGAGCTGAGAAAGAAGGAGGGAGCTTTCTGATTAACTTCCTCTCTCCACAGGGGGGTCTTTGAACTGCTGTGGGACCTTGTGCATAAGTCAGGCAGCTCCAGCCCTGCAGAGACCAGTGTCCAGAATGGCAGAGAACTGATCCAATGCCAGCTACTGTAAGCCAGGTGAAACCTCCACAGGACTCCAGGCCAGAGAGTGAGGAGGGGACCCTGCCCCATCTAGGGGCAAAGAGCCAGTAAGGAAAACCTTGATATTCAAGCAGGCCAGAGTTCACAGCACTGCAGAATTCATCTCTGGACTCATCCTCAGCGTGCCATCTGCCTAGGAAGGTGCAAGGGTGGAAGTTGGGAAATTGGTTGACTTATTAATGTTTCATACTTTTAGTTAAGCTTACCCTTCTCCTTCCCCAGATCCTATTTTCCTAACCCCAGTAAAGTGTCCCTTTGTTCTACTGATGTTTTTGGGGTGTGTCATTCTATTCCTGGGACTGGGTTGATGTACTTTATTGTCTCTTGTATATTGGATTCTATGCTCCCTGCCCGTTAATAGCATTATTCATTTTCCCAAGGGACACTATCCCTTGTGGCTCAGGCACAGTGAGGAGTCACCTTGTGTGGGGGAACCAGGCATCAAAAAAGAACCCATGCAAGGAGAGGGGAGAAGCTGCTCCGAGTAGCCATTACCAGGGAGGAGGCTTGATCCAACCTTGAGCTCCCCCATAGGAGAACAACTTTTTACACACTTCAGCATCACAGAGTGTGGCTTCTCACCACAAAGTGACTTTCATCATATATCTGTATTTATTTATTAGTTAGTGTTTCTTGCTGTGTTTGAAATTCTGTAACATACAATTAAGAGATATTTTACACTGGAAAAGTGGATGAGAAAGGAAAAACTGTGTTAAAAGTAAGAACCCACACACATATTCTTAACACTCTTTTTTACTGTTTTGCAATCAGAAAAGGTTGGAAAACAATAAAGAAGTAAATGAAAGTGTGGGGAAATACATTTTTCATAATTTCTACTGCTTTTGGAAAACAATAAAATGTGTGAAAATGGTTTTTTCCCCATACTTTTGTACTTTCTCAGTGTTCCCCGGCTCTTTCCACTGGGGAAAAAAGGTGAGGAAATACAAAAGGAAGAGAAAGGTGGGGGAAAAACAAATCCAAAGGGAAAAACTGAACATTTTGGTTTCCAAAATCTAAAATGAAAAACACACTTCACTTCATATCAATACAAAATGAAAGATGTCATTTCATTTTAAAATGTCAGTTCAAAACAACATTTTTCACTTTGAATTTTCATATTGGAAAATCAAAAAATTTTCTTGAAATCTACATCTTTCCACAGAAAATACCAATTCTGCCAAAATCACATTTTCTAACAGGACATTTTTCTTGCAAAAAAATTCAGTGAGCTCTAACCCCATAACATACGTGACATGGAAAAACAAAAGCTAGGAAATTAAATACAGGCATACACCTTACCTATGCCACAGATCCCATACTTCATCTCCTAGCACTAATCTGTATCAGAGACAGGACACTAGACTAGATGGAATGTGAAATTGATCCATCATGGCAGTTCCTATGTTCCACAGACCAGATACCACAACTTTAACTCTCTATGCCTTTAGGAATGCCAATCTTCCAGCATTCCCTTTACCGAACACAAATTGGCCATTCAGAAATTGAAGTATCCCACATTAAAGGACCCTTCTGAAAATGACTTTTGACGTTGTTTATTGTGTAGATTTGATAAGAAGCTATGAGCACAGAACAGTTTACCAGTGCTGTATATTTCTGCAGATTTTGTCTCCTCCTACACTTGTCCATGAAAAGGCCACCTGACAGCATGTAGTTAATGCTATAGAAGAAAAGAAACTGAGGTATGCCCCCACAATTCCCCCACAAGCCCAGTCCAATCTACTCACTCCTTTTTCATGCAAAACTTGTGTTGATTTAAATGGAAGTTTTCTGTGCATCCTGACTGCAGGGTTGGGCCCATAGAGCTCCAAGCTCTGTTCTGGATGCTATACAGATATTTTAATTGTCTGTCCAGGTGCACAGAAATTTGGAACTGAGTATTTTGTCAGATCCTTTTTCCAGTTCTTGGATAACCTGGGTTTGCTCAGCCCATATTACCATGCAATGCTCTATCTTTTTAGCAGCTTCATAAGGGAGCTTTAATCTGTGACAGGCAATTGAATTAATTTGCTGAAGTATGTGACCACACTTAACAACATTTGCAACTTATGTGCTTTCTGGTTTGGAGCTAAGATTTACATAATTATTTCTATTTTTGAGCTGTCAGGTCTGACACATTTCCCAAGAGCCTGATTTTAGCCATTCTGAGCTCACACTTGCCCTGATTGAAACATAGCCCTTCATCTCCAGCTTCTTAAGTACCTGATGGCCTTGTGTTCTTCGAGGACTGCAAACTATAATGCTATCCAGATAGGCTGGCAGTCCACTGAGATCTTCAAATAACTCTATAATGATTTTATCAAGTACATCTAAAAATCTTTAATACTAGTTCTAATGAAAGGCTACTTCACCAAATACTAGGTCTCTGATTTTGAACTATTTTTCCCTAACTGAGTTTGTCAGAAACCATTACAGATATCCAACTGGTTGAACTTCATTAGATTGATCATGCCATAGAATCCATTTTCCTTTGCTTTCTAGCTAGTACTCCGATTATCATAAGGAGGACACTGCACATGGCTATGTCTCTATCCCCTAAACCCCATTCCTTTAATTTAGCAGTGGAAAAAGCTGTTGTCAACTCACTGAATGGCTTTAAGCTTAAATAATGCCCAGGGTTAATACAATGGCGAATGGGACTCCTCTGCAACGTTATGGACAACTTACAGAAAAAACAGCAAACACAAAATAGCCCATCCAGTTAGCCCATTATGATGCCCTATGTCATAAATATAAAGGGAAGGGTAAACACCTTTAAAATCCCTCCTGCTCAGAGGAAAAAGAAGCTAGGATAACCTCGCTGGCACCTGACCACAATGACCAATGAGGAGACAAGATACTTTCAAAAGCTGGAGGGGGGAGAAACAAAGGCTCTCTCTGGCTGTGTGATGCTTTCGCCGGGAACAGAAAGGAATGAAGTCTTAGAACTTAGTAAGTAATCTAGCTAGATATGCGTTAGATTCTCTTTGTTTAAATGGCTGAGAAAATAAGCTGTGCTGAATGGAATGGATATTCCTGTTTTTGTGTCTTTTTGTAACTTAAGGTTTTGCCTAGAGGGATTCTCTGTGTTTTGAATCTAATTACCCTGTAAGGTATTTACCGTCCTGATTTTACAGAGGTGATTCTTGTACTTTTTCTTCAATTAAAGTTCTTCTTTTAAGAACCTGATTGATTTTTCATTGTTCTTAAGATCCAAGGGTTTGGGTCTGTGTTCACCTATGCAAATTGGTGAGGATTTTTATCAAGTCTTCCCCAGGAAAGGGGGTGTAGGGTTTGGGGAGGATTTTGGGGGGAAAGACGTTTCCAAGCGGGCTCTTTCCCAGTTATATATCTGTTAGACGCTTGGTGGTGGCAGCAATAAAGTCCAAGGGTAAAAGGTAAAATAGTTTGTACCTTGGGGAAGTTTTAACCTAAGTTGGTAAAAATAAGCTTAGGGGGTCTTTCATGCAGGTCCCCGTATCTGTACCCTAGAGTTCAGAGTGGGGAAGGAACCTTGACACCCTATGAGGGGATGCTGATAAAGCTGTGGCTGGGTCAGCATTTTGTAACAGCTGCAGGCCATGAAGTCATATTGAACAGTACCATATAGATGTTCTTACAGGATGGCAGATAGTGTATCCTTGTGTGGCTCAAATACGATTCAAGTGTACACCGGGTTATATCTTTTCCTAATATAGAAATATTTTTGCTACTCTAGGCAGTTGTCTTCTATTGCTGTGCAGGATGAAAAATAAGCCAGCAAATCTTGACATTTTAATTACTCTTTTCTTGGGGACAATTTTCACCTAGAGTAGGTTTACCACATCTGTATGAAGTTGAAAAACTGCCTTTCGCTGGAAAGGCATATCCGTGTGTGTGGATATGTCTACACTGCAAAAGAAGACTTGTGGCAGCAAGTCTCAGAGCCTGGGTCAACTGACTTGGGCTCACGGTGCTTGTGCTACAGGCTAAAAATAGCAGTGTAGATGTTCAGACTAGGGCTGTAGCCTGGGCTCTGAGACCTCCCCATCTTGCTAGGCTTTAGCCTGAGCCCAAATGTCAACACCACTAATTTTAGCTCCATAGCGTGAGCCCTGTGAGCCTGAGTCGGGGGGGGGGGGGGCTCTGAGACTTGCTGCTGCGGGTCTTTTTTTTATATTTGCAGTGTAGACATATCCTGTGTGTGAATCTCAGAAAGTGAGAGAGAGACTAATATTCATCTCCCATAGAGTGCTGTCATCCATAGTTCCCAAAGCACTTCTGTGACAGGATGTGCAGACACCCCCCCCCCCCCCCCCGCTGGGCAAGAGAGGGTTTACCCATGCTATGGGCAGTGGAAGTCCCACCTCTCAGACGGTACTGAGCATGCTCCAACTGCTACCTCAGTATAGAAGGGAGCAGCCCAACTAATTCTAGGCTGACCGCTGAGGAGAGAGGACTGCTTGGTGGAGGCTCCAGGCCAGGAGCTGCTACAGCCATGGACTGCAGGAGCCCAAGAACTCGGAGACCAAAGTGGTGACCTGCTACCCTCAGTGAACGGCTGGGAGCCAAACTTCCTGGGAGTTACCCCAACCAGGGAACCTGGAGGTCCTGATGGTGTATCAGCTGCTACCTCAGGAACCGCAGTAGGAAGTGGCCCAGGGAGGCAGAGGTAGTAATATCTACCACCCAAGCAAGGTCAGTGTGTTCCGGTAGGATTCTTTGCTGACTGGGTGATGACCAGACCCTTTGCCAACAGGGCCCTGGACTGGGATCTGGTGGATAGGGAGGGCCCAGGTCCCCTACCACAGTCACCACCCACTCCTATGTGGTAGCCCACTCCCTTGGCACTGGCCGGTGGGCCACACTGCCCTGACCCATGGGGCAATTATATTGACTCCGTCTGCTGGACGACACTGCCCTGACCCTAAGGGTAGTTGTACTGACTCCAGCCACTAGGCAGTGCTGCTTTCAGCTGAAGGACAGTCTGGTAGACTGCAACCGTGATGGTATACCACCCTAACCCAAAGGAGGATGGGATGTGCATCCCCTCGACAACTTCACAAAGAAGGTGATCAGTATTCCCATTTTAGAAGAGTAGTTATGTTCCTGGTTCTGCCCCTAACTTTCTATGTAATGTTGCGCAAGACTGTATCATAGGTCATACAGATAAGGAGGCTGAATTAAGGCAGCATGGACAATTTGTATTCTGGTGTTTCCTAACTTTTGAGTTCTTGAATTTACAACTGTAATGCTCTTAATAGATCTGGCCTATATGTAATACACACACACACACTCATATTGTAGTGGTCATATATTTGATACAATACCATTTCAGAACTTTTTTCATTTTTGCAGAAAAAATTTAACGAGACAAATCTTGTAAAATTACTTTACATGGGAATACAGCAGGATGCCCCAAAGTACTGAGGGGGAATTAACATCATGATTCTACAGGAGCTCCTTAAACTTCAATACCCTCTCATGGTAGGGATGAGTATTTAATATTTACCCCTTCCATTCATTTCATTTGTGAATGCTTATGCTCCTTCAGTAGATGGCACTGCATATACAGAAAGTCTTTGCAAATTCAGGGTTCAGTACATTCCTCAGCCTCTGAATGGCTCTCCTACTGCCATAAATGGCTAGCACCTGGACAATGGCAAAATCAGGTGCTAGAGTGATCTATAATTAGGGTTGGCAGAATTCAATTTCTATTGTTTTATAATGTTGAAGGACAATATTGATGTTTGGTTTTAATCTTTTTACATTTTTGGTTCATTTAAATATTCAGTTTCATGGAATTATGGGTTTTAACCATTTTGTTTTCTATTTTTATCAGTTTATATTTCTATGGTTGTGGAAAATTAGGGGGATGGTCAGGCCGTTATTTAATTATGGTAGCTATTGAGATTCAAAAAATTAAAAATTTATACATCATTAAAACACAAACGGTCAACATCACATATTGACAAAAACAAAGTAAATATCCTTAAATCAATAGATCATAGTTGTTTTTACTATTCATTGGCTAGCCCATTTGTAATAAGCCTAATTCAAAAGTCTTAGTCAAAAAATCAGATTTTGATGCTAAGAAGTTCTTAAGAAGAATTTCTTATTTTGTCTATCTGTATGTATCTATTATCGATGGAAATATATTTTCGTCCATTTGTATGTTTACGGTGAAATCAATGTTTACCAACATTTTTCAATAAAAATCTCATCTTTCTAGGCCTATGTATAACACAGAGCAAAACTATGCTATTAAATAGGACATATACAATACATGATTACATGAAATTTTGGCAGCATATTATAGTGGTTGGAGTAGGGAATCAGCACTCCTGGACTGTATACTTAACTTGATATATGGCTTTTGGCAAATTTCTTCTCTGCATCTTTGACATTCTGGGGACCACTCAGAACAATAAGGGGTTCTATCTCCAGCTGCCCTGTAACTTCAGGGTGTCCTGGTGCCATGTGGCTATGGGTCAGATTCTTGACACCAGTAGCCAGCCTACAAGCATATGGTCTCACCCAGGCTCTCAACAGCCTAGTTAGTTCTTTCATGGAACAGCCCATCCAGTCCCAAGTCTTCCCAAAACTGTCCTCCACAAGTACTTAAGTACTAGATGCTCAGATTGTTCCCCTATGGCAGAGTTCCCCAATCTGTGGGGCATGCCCCCCTAGGGGGGTGCAGAAGAACGTGCGGGGTGGTGCGGCTGGGGCCTGGGCAGGGGTGGGGATAGGGAACCACCTAGCTCTGCCCTGAGCTGTGGCCCCAGCCTCAGCCCTCTTACTCCGTCTGCGTCTCCCCCTCCCAGAACCAGGGCCCTGTTCCTGGGCCTGGCTCCAGGAGGTGGGATGGGGGGCGCAGACAGAGGTAAGGTGGGGGGCGTGAAGTAAAAAGTTTGGGGACCACTGCCCTCTGGTTTGTCACCCCTGAAGATGTCACTCCTGAAGCCCCCGAGTTATCAGTTGTCTTTGGCACACATAGTCCACACAGTTTGCACAAAAGAGACCTGCATTGAATACAAATAAACAAAGTTTATTTAAAAGAAAAAACACAGATTCAAAGGTGAAATAATAAAGGAAGGCAGACATACAAGTTACTCAGTAAATAAACATGAAGATACAAACTCAAACTTTACATTTCTATATTAGATGCAATCCCTTTTTCCATAGGTTACATAGTGCCTTAAAACAGTTTCTCAGCATATACCCTTGCTATAGGAAGCAACCAGCATTCAGGAACAGCTTCCCCCCTAGAGACTGGCTCTCAAGTTCTGGATAAAAATACCTTAGTCTCAAGCCTGTTTTTAAAAGGCTTCCTCCCGCCCCAGTACATCCTGACTCGTGTTTATTCAGACAAGGGGAAATTCCTTCTTGATTTGATAGCCTGGGGATGTCTCAGTGTCTTTCCATTAAGTCTAATGGTCCACCATTGTCTTTTCCAGAGTTGGAAAATGAATATTTACTTGGATTCAGTTTCATGTAAACACCTGGCTTGGGAGGTTCCTCTTCCCATTTAACTGCTCACTGTCATATTGTGAGGTATGGCTGAAATTAGGAAACTGGGTATGAACACAGTTTTCTACATGCAAAAATACATAGATTCATAACCACAGCTTGTATACATATCTCATAATGACCATCAAGTTCAGAACAAGTTTTCAGTGAAGATCTTACTTGATATACTTTTATAGTACAATAATACAGTATGCAATCAGCTGGGTGAACTGCTCATTTTGCGCGGGTTTCAACCTTCTGTTCTCCCCTTGAGGGAGATTGTCACTCACCCCTTGTGAGTCTGATGCTGGAGTTTTGGCAATTAGTTGTGATGTAAGCGTCACCTCTGCCCCTCTTTTCTGGATAAGGTGTGAGCTACTGTGTTCTCCAACCCCTCAATATGTTTAATCTCCATTAACTTCAAAAAGAGCAACTACACAAAAATGAGGAAGCTGGTTAAATGGAAATTAAAAGGTACAGTCACAAGGGTGAAGTGCCTGCAAAATGCATGGAGATTATTTTAAAAACACCATAATACAGGCTCCTACTAAATGTATAATCCAAATGGGAAAAAAAACAGTAAGAGGACCAAAAAAATGGCACCATGGCTAAACAGCACAGTAAAAGAGGTGGTTAGTGTCAGAAAAGCAACTTTTAAACATCGGAAGTCAAATCCTAGTACGGAAAATTGAAAGGAAGATAAATTCTGGCAAGTCAAGTGTAAAAAGCACAATAAGGCAGACCAAGAAAGAATCTGAGGGGCAAGTAGCTAAAGACACAAAAACCAACAGCAAACAAAATGTTAAGTACATCAGAAGCAGGAAAACTCCTAAACAATCAGTGGAGCCACTGACTGATCGGGGTGCTAAAAGAGCACTCAAGGAAGACAAGGCTGTTACAGAGAAGCAAAATGAATTCTTTCCATTGGCCTTCGCTGTAAAGGATGTTGGGGACATTCCCATACCCAAGACATTCTTTTTAGGTGACACATCTGAGGAACAGTCCTAGATCAAGGTGACAGCAGAGGAAGTTTTCTAACAAATTGATAAATGAAACAGTAATAAGACACCAGAACCACATGGTATTCACCCAAGCGTTCTGAAGGAACTCTGAAATATGAAATTGTAGAGCTACTAACTGTGTTATGTAACCTATTGCTTAAATCAACCTCTGCACCAAATGACTGAAGGCTAGCTAACGTAACACCAATTCTTTTAAAAGTTGCCAGAGGTGATCCTGGCAATTACAGGCCAGTAAGCCTAACTTCAGTGCCAGGCAAATTGGTTGAAACTATAGTAAAGAACAGAATTCTCAGATACATAGATAGATGAACATTATACACTGGGAAAGAGTCAATACGTTTTTTGTAAAGGAAAATCATGCCTCACCAATCTGTTAGAATACTTTGAGAGTGTCAACAACCATATGGACAAGGATGATCCAGTGGATATACTGTACTTGGATTTTCAGAAAGCCTTTGACAAGGTCCCAAAGCAAAGGCTCTATAGCATACTAAGTATTCATAGGATAAGAGAGAAAGTCTTCTTATGATAACCAGTAACTAGTTAAAAGATAGGGGGGGAAAGGGGGGGCGGAAATTAGGAATAAACAGTCGGTGTTCACAGTGGAGAGAGGTAAATAGCAGGGTCCCCCAAGGATCAGTACTAGGACCTGTGCAGTTCAACATATTCATAAATAATCTGGAAAAGGGTGTGAACAGAGAGGTGGCAAAATTTGCAGACAATATAAAATCAGTCAAAATAGTTAAGTCCAAAGCTGACTGCAAAGAGTTGCAAAGGAATTTCACAAAACTGGATGACAAAATGGTAGATGAATTTCAATGCTGATAAGTGCAAAGTAAAGTACACTGGAAAAAAAATAGTCCTAACTATACATAAAAAATGATGGGGTCTAAATTAGCTGTTACCACTCAAGAAAGAGATCTTCATAGAATCATAGAATTGTAGGACTGGAAGGGACCATGAGAAGTCATCTAGTCCAGTCCCCTGCACTCATGACAGGACTAAGTATTATCTAGACCAGTGGTTCCCAGACTTGTTCCGCCGCTTGTGCAGGGAAAGCCCCTGGCGGGCTGGGCTGGTTTGTTTACCTGCCGCATCCACAGGTTCGGTCGATCGCAGCTCCCAGTGGCTGTGGTTCGCTGTTCCAGGCCAATGGGAGCTGCTGGAAGCGGCATGGGCTGAGGGAAGTACTGGCCGCCTCTTCCAGCAGCTCCCATTGGCCTGGAGCAGCAAACCGCGGCCACTGGGAGCCGCGATCGGCTGAACCTGCAGACGCGGCAGATAAACAAAGCTTCCCTGCACAAATGGCAGAACAAGTTTGGGAAACACTGATCTAGACCATCCCTAACAGGTCTTTGTCTAACCTGCTCTTAAAAATTTCCAGTGATGGAGATTCCACAACCTCCCTAGGCAATTTATTCTAGTGCTTAACCATCCTGACACGGAGTTTTTTCCAATGTCCAACCTAAACCACCCTTGCTGCAATTTAAGCCGATTGCTTCTTGTCCTATTCTCAGAGGTTAAGGAGAACAATTTTTCTTCTTCCTCCTTGTAACAATCTTGTATGTACTTGAAAACTGTTATCGTGTCTCCTCTCAGTCTTCTCTTCTCCAGACTAAACAAACCCAATTTTTTCAATCTTCCCTCAGAGTTCATGTTTTCTAGAACTTGGAGTCATTGTGCATAGTTCTCTGAAAACATCCACTCAGTGTGCACTAGCAGTCAACAGAGCTAACAGAAAGTTAAGAACCATTAGGAAAGGAATATATAGTAAAACAGAAAATATCACAATGTCACAATCTAAATACAGGGTATGCCCATATCTTGAGTACTGCATGCAGTTCCAGTCAGCCCATCTAAAACAAATATATTAAAGCTGGAAAAGGTACAAAGAAGGCCAACAAAAATGATTAGGGGGATGGAACAACTTCCATATGAGGAGAGATTTAAAAGACTTAGAAAAGAGATGACTAAGGGGGGATATGATAAAGGTCTATAAAATCATGAATGGTATGGAGAAAGTGAATAGGGAAGTGTTATTTACTCCTTCACATAACACTAGAACTAGAGTTCACCCAATGAAATTAATAGGCATCAGGTTTAAAATGAACAAAAGGAAGTACTTCTTCACACAACACTGTTAACCTGTGGAACTCATTGCCAGGGGATGTTATGAAGCCCCAAAGTATAATTGGAAGAATTCAATAAGTTCATAGAGTATAGGTCCATTGACAGCTCTGACCCAAGATGGTCAGGGATGTGACCCCATGCTGTGGGTGTCCCTGGAACTCCAACTGCCTCAAGCTGGGACTGGAAAACTGGGAATGGATCACTCAAAATTGCCCTGTTCTTTTCATTCTCCCTGAAATATCTGGCATGGGCCACTCTCAAGATAGGATACTGGAATAGCTGGACCATTGGTTTGATACACTATGGTCATTCTTATGTTCCATATAATACTCCAGTGAAACTGCGCTCCAGTATAGCAATCTAGAGTTGGTTCTGTTTGTTCTAAGGAGGTAGACTAATGGTGAGTGGTCTATTAACACCCTGAACCACCTATTGAACTGGTAAGATCTAAATTGCTTTATAGTTCACAGAATAGAACAACACTCTTTTTCTTTTGTTGAGTAATTATTTTCAGTAGGAAACAATTTTTTGCTCAGAAATGCAATGGTGTGTTTCACGTTATCTTCTCCTATCTCCCTGAGATTTAATTACATCCCATATGACCACCCTAAACCCCTAGATTAAAGGCTTTCCCCTCCTTGGCATATACACTTCCCTCAGAGGTTGCTTTACTCCCCTCTGGGCTTTTTCCACTCTTTACCAGTGTGACAGAATGTACCCTGTGTCCACACCCTACACACTATTGTAATAATCTTTGTACAAAGCAAGTCTCTTAAAGTATCATTTGAAAACTCATAATTTGCTGGTCAATATTGTCCTGATGAAATATATGTAGAAACATTGTATGTGACATTATAAGATTCCACTGTATGGTGATATTAACATTAGTTCCAAACTGACATTGACAAGCAGGTCTGTCTCAAAAAGAGGAATGTAAGCAGTAAACAGCAGTAAACAGAGTTATCAAGCAGGAAGGAGAGATATAGGAAGTTCAAACAGGTGGAAAAAACCAGCAGGGAGCATTCTTCCATACAGACTCTTTTTGTCTCCTGAATCTCAGGTGGAAATATTTTTCAAGAGATGGACTGACACTATAAAAGTCACACACCCTCTCCCTGTCCATCGCATCCACAGCATCAGAAGCGACAAAGGAAGCATTTGTTTAACTCTGGGTGTAGGGTCCTAACCTAGAGGGTTTGGTCAGTAAGACTGCTGAAAGCATACGGTGAGAAACTTTGCTTGAATCTGATATAGTTTGTAAAGTTAGGCACAAGTTGCATTTTATCTTTATTTTTCTTGTACCATTTCTAACTTTTATGCCCCATTACTTGTACTTACTTAAAATCTATGTCTTTGTAATTAATGAAGTTGCTTTATTGTTTTATCTAAAGCAATATGTTTAAATTGAAGTGTTTGAGAAACTCCTTTTGGGATGGCAAGTTGCCCGTGCATATTATTTCTACTAAAGAGATAACGGACTTTATAGACACTTGTATTGTCCGGGAGAGGGCTGGGCAGTACAGGACATACATTTATGTGGGGAAATGTAAGACTAGGGGTGTGTTGGGGTCACCCTGCAGTATAACCCAGGCCGGTAAGAGCCAGGGTGTGGCTGGCTAGCTGCAGCTCACACAGATATAACTGGGAGTGACTTGCATGCTGGAGGCTGTTTGTGAGCAGTCCAAACTGGAGGCTACAGCAGCAAGGCATTGTATAGGGGACCCCAGGTTAGCAGGCAGGGGTGACACAGCTATTCATCAGTCTGCATTGTACCCTTGTATGTCACAACCAGGTAGCATGAATTTTCTGGCACTTTTACCACCCAGAGTCTCTATCATTGCTGGAGAGCTCTGACACACATCACCTTATGGATGTGTCTAGTTCCCCTGCAGTAGTGTTCTGGCCCACAGTACCTTTTAGCTGTGCCAGTGTCTCACCCCATCTAGTAGATTCTGGTCACAGCACCTTTTAGCCGTGCCACAGACACACTCAGCACTGCCTCAGTTTCCCCAGGGTAAACAGTGAGTTCGCCTCCATTGACCACTGAGTCTGGTCATAGAAGGCTTGTACCTGAGACCTTGTGTTTGACCCTGTTATATCATTAGAAAAAAATAACATATCAAGAAAAATAACTTCTCATATTCCCACAGTCAGAATCCCAGAGCAACCTTTAGTGCTCATAATGACTCGGGCTACAGAGTGGGTGGGTCCAACTTACCCACAAGCTGTTTCTTTGCTAGCCCCTGATTAGGCACACCCTTATTTCCTTTTACCTGGGTCTCATGGGCATGACTTGACCCTCTTCTTCTGTTCGAGCTGCCTGCATCTGTTCTGGTCAGCAAGCTTCCATTGCAATAGCTCTGCCTCCTCACCCTGATGCCTAGCCTCCAGCTCTGTCTCTCCTCCACAAGCAGGCTACTCCACTCCAGCCTCCATAGCTCTGGACCTTTCACCTTCACTGCTACCTCTGCTAGGTTGTCTGGGGAACCATTTGCTTGGTCTCCTACCTGCCCTGTAGGAGAAAAGGGGACCCTTCTGGCCCCCACCCTGATTTGGAGCAGAAGCCCCATACTGCCACCAGCTCCGATTTCTTCTGATCAGCAGCTGAGAGACCTTGCTCTGCTCACACCTCTTCTAATTGCTTCTTGGGAAGCTCAGCATACATTTCCTTGCTCAGCCTGCCTTTTCTGCTGCTTTATTCATCTTAAACTATCTTTTGTTCTGTTTCCTTTACCCAAATAAACAAACAGAAAAAATAACACACTGTAAGCTTGTACTTGGCTCCCTCACTTTTGAATCCATTAGGGTCAGTTTAGCAAGTGTTTGGAGTGTGAACCTCAGTTTGCTGATATTGGGGTACAATTTCTGTAACAACTATGGCACTATGACATTTTGGGGATGACACAGACTGGCGAGAGGTTCTCTCATCACTTGCCCTGTAACTTTGGGGTACATTATGCTTGTGGCAACTGGTGGCAGGAATTTGAATCATAGCTGCATGGCACCAAGGCACTTCAAAATTACAGAGCAGGCAGTGACAGATTCCCTTACTGGTCTGGGTGGTCCCCAAACCTTACAGCCTTGATTTAAGTCATCTGTAATATTAACCTACCTGAAAGGGGTGTTTTGAAGCTTAGATAGTTAATGTTTGTACGGTACTCTGAGATATTTATACATGCAAAAGACTGAAAACTTTTACTGGTGAATTATCAGGGTGAAAAGAACAAACATTTGGCCAATATATACAATAACATGTAGAATTAGAGTGCTGAATTTGTGTTGGTACTTCACATTGTTGATCTTAGAAGGAAATCTGCAATCACATTCTGAAAAATTAAAGAACCCAAATAATTGAAGGCCTATGAACCTATCAGAGCTCACTGTGTCTGGCTTGTTGCCAATTTAAAGTCTGGCTCTGTAAAAAGAGTAAATCCTTAAAATTGATGGAAAATTCAGCTTCTCTGATATATGAAAAAATATACATATATATACACCATGGTGTTAGGGTTAATATTTATTTTAAATATTTTTCCATTAAATATCATTTTCTATCCCAGAATGCTCCACTAAATCCGTTGCTAAAAGTTTTCTTTTGTCTCAAATACTTAATCAAAAGAGAAAATAATAATTTTTCCCACCATCACTCACAGAATCGAAACTTCTCTGGCCTCTCTGCTCACCTCTTGCTGTCCACAGAAAGACAAATATGACTGTGGGTAGGTGATCCCACTGTGACATCACCACACGCCTCAAAAGTCATGCCTGCCTGAAACCAGAAGGCAGGGCATTTCACTGGGCAGACTGTGAACAGCTGCTAGGCAGGATGGGACGGGACATTTCTATGGACCTCTAGTATAGACGATACAGCTGCAAATGTGAGGGTGGATGTTTATAAACAAAGTTTCTTAAAAGAGCCCTTATCTGTTATATTGTACAGTGTTCCTACTGTATTTTCCCCATGGTGACTTTCAACAGCCTGAACCATTGCTCCGTCTTTCATGTACTCTCATAGGACTGATCCTGCAGGGGGTCAAGCACTTACTAATATTGTAAGTACCCTCAGCAACTCTTGATTTCAATGGGAATTGAGGGTTCCAGTACTTTAAAGATGGCACTCAGGACTATGTGGGAGCATGCTCTCTAGGTCCCAGTCCCTGTGAGCTCTTGAGTGTCTCCAATGAGGTATTAAGCACCTTTAACTTGTGTGTATGCAGCACCTTGAATTTGGTGCTCAGTGTCATGCAGGATCAGCTTTAGCAAAGCATCTGATACGGTCGCCCATAGTATTCTTGCCAGCAAGTTGAAGAAGTATGGATTGGATGAATGGACTATAAGGTGGATAGAAAGCTTGCTAGATTGTCAGGCTCAATGGGTAGTGATCAAGGGTTCGATGTCTAGTTGGCAGCCAGTATCAAGTGGAGTGCCCCAGGGGCCAGTTTTGTTCAACATCTTCATTAATGATCTGGATGATGGGATGGATTGCACGCTCAGCAAGTTCGTGGATGACACCAAGCTGGAGGAGAGGTAAATATGCTGGAAGGTAGGGATAGGATCCAGAGTGACCTAGACAAATTGTAAGATTGGGACAAAAGAAATCTGATGCAGTTCAACGAGGACAAGTGCAGAGTCCTGCACTTAGAATGGAAGAATCCCATGCACTCCTTCAGGCTGGGGCTAAGCCTGGCTACGCCGCAGTTCTGCAGAAAAGGACCTGGGGATTACAGTGGATGAGAAGCTGGATATGAGTCACCAGTATGACCTTGTTGCCAAAAAGGGCATATTAGCATATTGGGCTGCATTAGTAGAAGCATTGCCAGTAGATTGAGGGAAGTGATTATTCCCCTCTATTTGGCACTGGTGAGGCCATATCTGGAGTATTACAGCCAGTTTTGGGCCCTTCATTACAGAAAGGATGTGGACAAATTGGAGAGAGTCCAGCGGAGGGAAACAAAAATGATTAAGGGGCTGGGGCACATGGCTTATGAGGAGAGGCTGAGGGAACTGGGTGTATTTACTCTGCAGAAGAGAAGAATGAGGGGGCATTTGATAGCAGCCTTCAACTACCTGAAGGGGGGTTCCAAAGAGGATGGAGCTAGGCTGTTGTAAGTGGTGATAAATGGCAGAACGAGGAACAATGGTCTGAAGTTGCAGTGTGGGAGGTCCAGGTTGGATATTAGGAAAAACTATTTCACTAACAGGGTGGTGAAGCACTGGAATGGGTTACCTAGGGAGGTGGTGGAATCTCCATCCTTAGAGGTTTTTAAGGCCCAGCTTGACAAAGTCCTGGCTGGGATGATTTAGTTGGGGTTGGTCCTGCTTTGAGCAGGGGGTTGGACTAGATGACCTCCTGAGGTCTCTTCCAACCCTAATCTTTTATGATTCTATGATCAGGCTGTCCTTTGAATCCCATTCTCCCCATAAAACCAACCCCCCACAATCTCATCTCAAACACGTACAGCATGGGGAGATACAACAATAACGATATCCTTCCTAGCTGGCTAAAAGACTGAAAAAAAAATCTCATCACAACTTCAGCATTACCAGTTCTGGACCAGATCTAGCATTCCTGGCTACTTATGGATCCCCTGGTATCTTCAAGGTCTCTGGGTGAGCCTTAAGCCTCATTCAGTAAAAGTGGAGAGGACCGCCATAGTTTTCCATTGAGATGTGATTAACCGCCCCAGAGCTGCATTCCATAGCCTTTTCCACAGGGGGGTTGATTTAGAGCAGTGAATACAAATGATGTGCATAGCAGCCATTCAGAGAATTTTCAGATAGGACGGCTACTTGGCTTATTAGAATGTACTTGTGAACAACCTTAGAAGAATAGCACTGGGGCAGCAACTGGGACCAGATACTACCACTGAAATGTCTAAGAAAACAATGGGCCTGATTCCCCACCCCCTTACACTTCTACAGTCATTTATACCTGGGCAAAAGTTGCCATTAAATGCTAGTAAATCACCCACTGCTCAGTCTTTCACGACATTGTGTTGGGCGATGGCACAGTGTTATTGCCAGTCCAAATGTCTACAGGGCATGCTCCCTTCAGCTTACTTCACCTTATTGCATTAGCAGACACAAAAATCATGTTCAGCAGTCCCATCATGGCTCTGCCATGGTCTCTCACAGTCCTCATCAACCTTCTTCTTTTCCACTTCCCCTTTTTCTTGGCCTTCCTTTAAAAAAAATCACTGGGGAGCAGGTCATTCTATCATGTATCTGTTACACTTGAGTCTATAAATTCTGTTTGCCTTCTTTAACCACTTAAGACAAGCAATGATGCAACAGGATTATTTTCTAATGAGAGGTCAAACCATTTCACTTCTTTGCAATTCTTCTACTTAAATGCCAGGGTGTGCCTTCTCTAACCACGGGAGACAAGCAATGATGCAAAGGGATTGTTTCTTAATGAGAGCTTAAACCATTTCAATCCTGTTGCATCTCTTCTGCTCAAATGCCAGGGCGTGCCTCCTCTACATATTTATAAAGTTAGATTAAGAAATTTCTTAATTTTCAATGTAGCCAGGGATTTAACTAGAACCAGCCTCTCTCTCTCTCTTTCTCTTTTGTGCAGAGCAAATGGGAAGGATCTCACAGACCATTAAGCAGGCAGTTCAAGTCATAAAGTGCAGCACTGAAGCACTCTCACTCTGGAGGAACAGTGGGTTTAATTTGCCACTGATGTGCTTACAAAACTAAAGGCTTGGCAAAGCTTTTACTTAGGCATCTCTCAGTTCTTACAGACTGGTAAAATTACTTCAGGGAGCAGAGCACTGAATATTGTTGGGTTTTTTTAAGTAATGTTGTCGTTGCCAATCTTTAGTCTATTTGGAAATTAGCTTAGCAGCAAACTCCTCAACCAATATAAAAGCCATAAACCACTCAACAGCATGCATGCTATAACCTGTAAGCTTCAGTCTTATGTCCAGGTTAAGTCTCCATAGTCATGAATAGTGGACTCGATCCTCAGCTACTGTAAATTGGCATAACTCCATTGAAGTCAATTCAGCTATGTCAGTTTATACCGGCTAAGGATTTGGCCCAATATTTTTCACCAAGATATTTTCAATTAGTTAAAAAAAGGATCTGATAATACACTGAAAGTATTTTAGGAACGTGTGACTTTTGAAGCTAAATGTGGGGGACAACTAATGAAAACCAGGGATCAGAGTGAAGGTCATAGGTTCAAAACAAGGGTACCGGATGAGGATACCAATAACGAGTAGAAAACCCCGGACAGTGCCCACTGCTCCTCAAAGCTATCAAGGGAGCCAGCGGACGCTGCCCAGTGGAACTCTGCCCAGATGCTTATTATATATGTTAGTTTTAGTATAAATTGTCCAGATTTCATTTTTCACATTGAAATTTCACTTTTTTTTATCAACTTTTACATTTAAAAAACTTTTGAAAAATCAATGTCAAATTTGGGGGGAAAATCAGTTGTTTTTTTTAAAAAACAGGTTTACAGCCAACTCTAATACACACTTTTTGAATTGATTTGAGATACAAAATTTAAAGTCGTGAAGGTACAAATTATCCTCTTATGTTCCTTGATCCTGGAATCTGATCTGTGTGAGACAACCCTGACCCTTATGCAGAATCTCAAAGAAGTTAACAGGGCTCCATGGAATTATAGGGGTGAGGGCTACAATCTTGGCTAACACCAAGTAGTGAACCAGGTACTTCCACAGCTAAAAAGCACCAGTCCCTGCAGTCTGAGCCAAACAGGCAAGTTCTCTACCTGTGGATCCTCTGTGGATCGGGCACAGAGGTCAACACACATTGACCAGTGGGTTAGTTGGGGAACAAACGGGACAATCAGAGCCTAAACTAAGGACAACAACTCTGGACTGGTTGGGTTGCACTGGTGCAGCTGTAAGGAGAAATTGGCAAATGAGTCTATGGCATACAAAGAAATCTGGCCATCTCAGCAATAACAACCTAGTTATAATTATTTTGTGATGCACAGACATATCTCATTTTGGGGAATACAGAATAATTATATTATACATGAATTACTGTTATGTATAGATTAACCAGATATATTGTAGGTGCTTTACAGAAGATAGGTAAAGAATCGCCATGATAGAATCATAGAATAGAATCATAGAATATCAGGGTTGGAAGGGACCTCAGGAGGTCATCTAGTCCAACCCCCTGCTCAAAGCAGGACCGATCCCCAATTAAATCATCCAAGCCAGGGCTTTGTCAAGCCTGACCTTAAAAACTTCTAAGGAAGGAGATTCCACCACCTCCCTATGTAACGCATTCCAGTGTTTCACCACCCTCCTAGTGAAAAAGTTTTTCCTAATATCCAACCTAAATCTCCCCCACTGCAACTTGAGACCATTACTCCTTGTTCTGTCATCTGCTACCACTGAGAACAGTCTAGAGCCATCCTCTTTGGAACCCCCTTTCAGGTAGTTGAAAGCAGCTATCAAATCCCCCCTCATTCTTCTCTTCCGCAGACTAAACAATCCCAGTTCCCTCAGCCTCTCCTCATAAGTCATGTGTTCCAGTCCCCTAATCATTTTTGTTGCCCTCCGCTAGACTCTTTCCAATTTTTCCACATCCTTCTTGTAGTGTGGGGCCCAAAACCGGACACAGTACTCCAGATGAGGCCTCACCAGTGTCGAATAGAGGGGAACGATCACGTCCCTCGATCTGCTGGCAATGCCCCTACTTATACATCCCAAAATGCCACTGGCCTTCTTGGCAACAAGAGCACACTGTTGACTCATATCCAGCTTCTCGTCCACTGTAACCCCTAGATCCTTTTCTGCAGAACTGCTGCCGAGCCATTTGGTCCCTAGTCTGTAGCGGTGCATTGGATTCTTCTGTCCTAAGTGCAGGACTCTGCACTTGTCCTTGTTGAACCTCATCAGAAGGTTCCTGCCCCAAAGAGTTAGAAATCTCATTTTAGGCATGGTTCAATGAGTGAATGTAATACGCAATAGAGAAGCGATGGAATAAGGAAAGACAAAGATTACAGTGATATATTGCACATTTGCCTACTATCTCTGAGTATAAAATATTACACTCATACTATACAGGTTTACCATAGGAGATGTCAAGGTGCCACAGAATCCTGCTAATAATTTTAGGCTACTGTTGTGCCTTTGCTTTTAGAGTATGAGGAAACTACATGGACATAGTTGGGTTTGCAATACCTGTATCTACTAACTATATACAAACATATAAGGCGTAGGAATATATTTGAATACACTGTTGCTCTGCTAAGATCTAGTGGCTTCTACAACAGAAGACAGAGTGGCCAGGTAGAGAGCTCCCAAACTATTCAAATGGATAAAACCCAATACTATACACTACAAATACAAAATCTAGTTTAACATACGAAGACCCAGACTCCAGTTATGCACTGAGTACTGTACTAGTGGTCCCCATGCCTGTGCAGAGACCCACTGAGGCCAAACAGATTTTGCATGGAGCTCCACTGATTTACACCAGCTGCAGATTTGCATTGCATTGCATTGCAGTGAATGAAACTACAGCTTTCCTTCATTTTATGCATGCATGGAGAAAGTGGTCTGCTGCTTACATTAAAAAAAAAATCAAACCTTGTAAGGATGGCCTGAAAAAAAGGGGTTTGAAAAAAATATTTGTATACAGGTTTATAGATGATGAATGAGAATGACAGAAATAATAAATTAGGACATTAGATCTTTTGAAGATATTTAAATTTTTTTGCATACAGCGGCTCACTGCTGTGATGCTGTCTGTATGGAGTATAATTTTAGCTTGGCTATGTGACAACTTGGGAATGCAATATGCTCATGCTTTGCACAAATGACTATATAATGTTTCATTAAGGACTGCAAATACCCATCAACCTAATCACAAAAATGCTGTTTCAGTGGGTTTAGGTCTTTTAAATCTGGGCTATGATGACAGGGACGAATGTGGCTTTATTGTATAAACAGTTGCCATGGCTATAACACTGAGAAAAAGATTTTTTTTTAATTTAGTGTCCCTTCTGTTGCCCCGATGTAGCAGATCAATGCTACCGACCCGCCTTCTGAACAAGGGTTCTTATATGGCTGCAGCCATGAATGTAGAATGCCTTTCTTCACACATCTTCTTTCACCATCAGCTTAGCGGTCTACTTTGGAAATCATGTTTGCCAGAGCTCACAGGGCACTAAGGAAAGCAGAGGATAAGTTAGACATCTGACATGCACTGGGACTGGGAGGCCCCTGAGCAGCTCTAGAATATGGGAAGCACAAAGGCGGTTTACACACATTTTTGCTTCTGGCTCAAGTGCAGGAGTGAGGGTAACAGAGTCAGACCCAGACTCCTCAAACCAGTAGGCAGACCTAGCTTATTAATGGAGTTGCCTGTCTAGAGGCTGTACTCTGCATGTCTGATCTGCAAACCACAGCATCTGAGACTTGTATTAGAACCTTCAAATGCCTCCCGCAATAGCTCTGACAGGGAAGTCTTTCCTTCTGGCTGAACTAACTAGCCTTATTCAGCAGAAAGTCCTCTTGCATCGGTACCTTCCCTTTTGAAGCCTGCCTTCTGGAATCAGTACTACACTCCCTGCCAATTTCTGGGTTTGCCAGCTTATACAGTAGCCAGTTAATGGGAGTCTTCCATCTTGCTATGCAATAAATTCCTCATTAAACACATTTGCACACAACATTAAGTTATTTCATCCTTCCAGCAATCTCTTCTGCGCTCTTTAGTTCTTATTTGCTGTTGCTTGGTGTGGAAGATTCTAGCTTTTCAGCCTTGTTTCTTCGCTTTTTTTGGTGTAGACAATGAATATAAAATGGGGTTTGGGGGTCTCATATGTTTCCTGGTTTAATTTCCCTTATCACCCAGTAGACTTTAACTAAAAGCTGTACTTTTAATATTTTCTTCATCACGTTCCTTCTTGTTTATATACAATGGAATATATTGAACTTTAGTTTCACTTTGGCTCAAGATCAATATTTCGAGTACATTCATATCTTTGATATATAGCATTTAGCTGGCAGAGAGTATAAGAAGCAATATATTATTTTCCTCTAAAGAAGAATGGGAATCTGATCTGGAGATTACCCACTAAGCGGTTGTGAGGATTTATTTGAATTCCCCTAAGAACCTGTTAGTATATAATTTGTTGCTTAGGATTTATTACCTTCCCAAGAGATTTCATTCAATGTGTAAGAACATTTCCCTGACATACCCAAGATGTGTGGTTCTGGATGGGTTTTCTGGCCTATATGATGTTGAGCTGACCAAACTGATATTTTGGAGCTTTGTTTGCAGGGGGAGTTGGTTTGGGGTTTTTTCTGGACTTTGCATTACTTGTCTCCATTAGCACTTTCGAAGTAAGAGCAATATGCCATATCCCTTGGCTTTGATTGAACCACCATTACAGATTTATCTTCGTTAAAAATGCAGCTGAACACACTGATAAGGTTATTTGCTGTCACAAATCTCTGAACTTGGGTCTCACTGAATGATAAAACTCCACAGTGAGTTCACAGGTCACTTGGTACTTGTAGAAATCATCTTGATTCTATTTTCTTATCTACTGCATTGTTTTATCTTTGCCACATTTACCTTTATACATTGGGATGGTCCCTTTAAAACTGGATGTTTTGGGGATTATTGATATTCTGTTGAGTTACTGTTTGTGAACATACTTTGAAGCTGTAACGATCTATATATCCAGTACTGCCTAGCCTTAGGGTAACCCGCACCTCAGAACCATACTTTGGGTCAGGGCACTGAGATCCTTATCGATGCCCATTGACTTCTCATTTTCTTCAGTGGATGTTGTGTCAAGACCTTATTGGGCACTAGATTACTTAAAAAACTGTAGTGGAGAAACTCCTGGCAGAGGGATAGAGAGCCAGGAAACACCATGAGGCCTAAGTAACTGCCTCTGGAGATGGACTTGGAAGATTACAAACAGTCAAGGGGTACTGCCTCTGAACTGCGTAGATTCTCGGGATCCATGGGAAAGGCAAGGCCCACACTGCAAACTCAAAGCTTGCTCCATGCTGCTCTGCTGCTTCTCCCTCCCCCACTAGAGCAGCTTTTTCAGGAAACTACTGGGGAGCTGGAATTTGGGACATGGAAGATGAATGCTTTGCAAAAATGTGCTAAAATTGAGTTGTAAGATGGTTGGTTAAAGAGACGTTTCAAAAGAATGTACAGGAACAACAATTAAGAGAGTGTAAGACAACAAAATGGCTGCTTCTGCAAGAGGAAGACAAAGTACAATATGAGTTAGCATCAGCAGCCCTCACAACATGGGATTTAGGATGGGAAAGAGTTTTAGATTATGGCTCATTTCATAATGGCGAAAGGAAATTTACCTCATATTCATGATCTGGGCACAGCACTTTGAGAGTGAGAGTTTCAGTTTTAATGGGCAATGCCCAGCTAATTAGATTTGCATCCAGAAGCCAGTGGGAAAGGTGCATGGAAGTTGAGTGAGTCACATTTTTTTATTTTGCAAACTACGGAATCCTCTGCTATCACTTACCACTTTGATCCCACAGATACTGAACCAAGAACATGGAGAAAAACAGAAAACAGATTGGGAGCATAAGAGCTGGCTTCTACGTTGGTAGAGACATTATTAGTCAATTTAGTGACTCTCAGGAATCCAGTCAAAGGTGATTTAATCCTATTCCCCTGGCTTCAGCCCACAATTCCAAATTTGCAATGGTAGGGATAACTGGCTAATGGATATAAGTCTTTCTCTGTAATCACAATTTTACTGGGATTTGGGAGAGCTAACATTAAAATAATTTTTAAAAATAACTTCCATTTGGATGATGTAGTTGAGGCTCTGGATAGTCTGAAAGCTGTAATTTCTGTAATGTATTCATTTCCTAGTGTTTTGCATTTTAAAAAGTTTATCCACATCAACCTTCAAACTAGCCTGAGGTTCAGTTATAAGCAGGGTTATCTAAACTGAGAGAATTAAAGTGATTCCTTTGTGGGTCTTAATTCTAAAGACCTACAGTTCCCAAATATGAACACATTTAAAGGATCAACATTTTGCTAAATTATTTAAACTCCTTAGAGGATCATAATATACAAATATGAATATTAAGACTAATTTTTTTCTGTTCATTCAGATTAGTTGTAAGAGCTGGAAACACTGTTTTATAATTGATCCCTGGTCATGGACACTGTTTACACCCATTATGGGGTTGCATGTTACATAAGAAAGTGCTATGGAACTAAATCTAAGATCTTGCTAAAAACACAGGCCTCAACCTTTTGAGCCCAGGGGCATCTCCCTGAGCTAGCAGTAATTGTATGCCTCTTTTTGTTGCTGGTCACGAGTCGGCATATATAGACACATGTAAATAATGGTATCATACTGTAGCCCCCTATTCTAAGTTGTTGCTGTTATGAAGGTTATAACAGCTCTCCTTCCCCAGCCTCTGTAATTTCTATTCCCAGCATTTACTAGTGAACAATTAATCACAGTTTTAGCTCCTACATTCCTTCACCCAACCATGTTCTCTCCCTAACCAAAAAAAAAAAAAAGAGAGATAAATGACAGCTGACCTGCCTGTATGTTAACCAAGGAGCCCCTGGTACAATGGAGTTCAGTTGCTATTTTAGAACTGCTAAGGAACTGAATGCAGCATCCTTTCTAACAAATGGGGTTCCACTGGGCCTTACACAAGTGCTGCTAAAGCAAAGCCTGGAGATGCAGTATCTATGTTTGGAATAAGATGAGGGTAGCAAAGCGCTGCTACAAAATACTCCATCACCAGTCTTTGGACTGCTGCTGTGACTTATTTACTTCAAAGTAGGGGCAGAAAATCTCTCTCTCAAGACTTCCAATGTACTATAATAGCACTGCTCAGACTAAGCACATTACTATTCAGCAATATGATAGTCTGCCCTCTAATGGTTAAAGGCCTGAAAGCTGATAACAGCAAGTAATTCCACTACTACAAGCTATTGGAGCTGAAGTGGCAGAGCTACAACTTTGGGTTCCCCATTCAAGTCCCAAATGTGACAGCTATTTAAGGAATAGAGACAAAAAGTAGTGATCTGCTGCAAGGTGACTAACACAATGAGTTGTTGCTGAAAGGCTTCTAACGCGCTGCATCTTTGTAAAAGAACTGCAGATCGTGGACTGCTGAATGATTGGCTCCTCTGCAATTTAAGCCAGGACATACAGCTAATGCTGCTCAATCTATTTGAAAAAGACTAGCCAGATTTTTAAATATTGGATATCCAACCAGTACCTGAAAGATATGTGCATACACCTTGTGATGGGTCCCCCCAGGGTGCAACCTGGAATTGGGGTACTGCTGAGCCCTCTGTCTCACTAGCCTGGACTCTCTCTCACACAATGTGCTGCTGTGACAAGCTGCAGACCACTCCCGATCCTGCACTTATACAGACCTTTACATAGGCAGGGACACACCCAGCTGCAGTTACATGAATGCCTCTCCTAAGTCACTCAAGAACTTCACCTCATCTTGTCAACTGTTGGGAATGGGCCATATCCACCCTAATTGAATTGCCCTCGTTAGCACTGACCTCCCCCCCCCCCCGCCCAACTTGGTAAGGCAACTCCCATCTTTTCATGTGCTGTATATTTATACCTGCTTATGTATTTTTCACTCCATGCATCTGATGAAGTGGGTCATAGCCCACGAAAGCTTATGCCCAAATAAATTTGTTAGTCTCTTAAGGTGCCACAAGGACTCCTCATTGTTTTTGCTGATTCAGACTAACATGGCTACCCCACTGAAATCTGACAATAGACTGAGGCTCCAGCCAAAATACCCCCAGTTCCCCAGCCTAGGACCCCGGAGCTGTACCGATGTGCCCTGGTCAAAAGCCTGACCAGTATATGAGTTATTACCTAGTCCACCACTTCTACAAAGGAAAGTGGACATGCACTAACTCTTGTTCCTGAGCTGAGATTTTCCCCCAAGCACTTCATTCAAACCACACTGTTTTAAGTAAAATATAAAACAGATTTATTAACTACAGAAAGATAGGTTTAAGTGATTATAAGTGATAGCAAACAGATCAAAGTAGATTACTTAGCAAATAAACAAAAAATACAAACTAAGCCTTATATACTAGATAGGATTTGAATTAACCAGTGTCTCACCCTGTTAGATAGTATAAGCAGTCCACCAAAGTTTCCTACCCAGGCAGGCTTCCTTCTTTCTTGCCTGGAAGCAGCACTTCCCCCAGTTCAATCTTTGTTCCTCAGGTGTTTCCAGGTGTTGTCTTGTGTGGGGAGTGAGGCCACTTGGTAATGTCACTTCCCCTTTTAATAGCTTACTTCATATGAAGGGAACCCCTTTGTTTCAAGCCAAGTTCCCAGCCCAGTTTGTAGAAAAATACAGGTACCAAAATGGAGTTCAGTATCATGTGATCTAGTCATATGCCCTTGCATACTTCAATAAGTGATGGCAGCCATTATCCATGGGTTGACTGAAGTGTCTCCAGGACAGTTCATCAGGTGAAGATAAGCTTTCCCCATGACCCACTGTCATTGTTGATGGGCAATTCAATTTCAATAGGCCCTTCACAGTCTTACTCCTTACTAGCTTTTGTTTAAAAACATTTATTGAAGAATATTTTAAATGCTGTTTAAAATGCTTGCTTGTTTGTAATAAATGTAAATATGTGTAAGTATGCTATGCAATTCTGTGGTATTGACAGTGACTATGAGCTAGTGATAAGATTTTAATTCAGGTTTTAAAAACAGTGGCCCTAGGCCAGTGTAATACTTTTTGAAAAGACCAAACACTGGCCTGTGTTTCACCAAAGAATTAAGTGGAAGTGCAGAAAGGGGAGTATAATAATAATAATATACATAATTTGCCATGATATCCCAGTTGCATATAAATATGGAAACTGGATTTTGCACTGAAATCAGCTTTAACAGCCAGGGTCACAGACAGTGACTATGACCATGACTGTATAATCAAAAAATCTGTCACAAAAATATAATTTGGGTCTGTTGCACTCAAGGGAACTCAATCTCATCAAAGATCGTGAAATTTTGCAATGGTCTCCTATCCTGTAAAACCTTTTTGGTCTGCATCAGGGTAATAGGGAAGTATCTTGAGGAAAGGAAATTAAACATGAATCATCTCACACCATACGTATTGGCACAGGTTACTGAAGAAATCTGAATTCAGAATAAGTCAGTTTTAGGCAAGTCATGTATTTTCCATCCTACCATCTTTTTTCAAAGCCAGTGCAGTAGTAAATTATAAGCACTGAAGAGTTCTAAGATCAGGAAAACTTTAAGATAACTATAGTGGAATGAATGACATGGGGAAACATGATATGTTCTCTATGGGGAAAAAAAAATTCAAGCTACACTTTTTACATTGCCCTGACTTAAATACAGTTGAAACTGTGAATCTCATTGTTAAGGCTGAAAATAAAGTGATATATATTTTTAATATATTTAATAAATATTTGACAGTTTGAACATTTCAAGAGCCCTCTAATATTGCACTTCTGTTCCCCTTGCAGTTATTTATTAACTGTGATCAAATCACCCCTTAACAGTCTCTTTGATAAGCTCAACAGATTGACCTCCTTGACTCTATCCCTATAAGGCATGTTATCCAATCCTTTAATCATTCTCATGGCTCCTCGCTGAAGCCTCTCCAATTTATCAGCATCCTTCTTGAAGTCTGGGTACGGATCTTTTTTTAAAACCCTGAGCACCGAGCAGGCTCCCACTCACCTCTGTGAGAGTTCCCAGGTGCTCAGCCATTCTGAACAATCAAACCAGTTACTCAGGAGCACACATGGTGACTCAGGAGAATAATTTTAAGCCCCATTTTTGATCAAACTTGCCCTAATACATTCAATTCAGTGTATTATTTAAATAATGATAATAAACAGAGGATAACCTTTTCCAAAGTGCCTGCGTGACTTAGGTCCTACATCCCATTTTCTATGCTCCTAAATCCCACTGATTTTCAATGGGAGTTAAATGCCTAACCTGTTTAGGAGCTTTTGAAACTCCCACTAAGCGCATATCTGCATCTTTAGGTATTTTAACACCTGTGAAAATCTGGCTCTTAGGAACTGAAGTCACATTTGGAAACAGAATTTAAGATCTTTTGGCTGTAGATGATGGTTGGTAACTCAAGGCATTGTATTTAAGCAGGGTTTTTCATGCGTATTTTCTGGAATATATGTGGAGGAAAGTCACCTTATGAACTCTGTTTCTTTCAAAAGACTTTTCTAGGACTGACAATTTAGAAGATATCACAGCCTCAAAATGAGAGAGACCATGGGGTATGACTTTGGGACCCAGTAGTTACTAAGCCTTCTAAAGTCTACTTCTGCTAATTGCTATCGCTTCCAGTGCTTTGTACCAGATTGTAGAGCAAAAGCATTCTCTCTAAAGAGCTTCATATGCTCTTAAACTGTTTGTTTTATAGTCAATGTCAAAATAATTAGTTTCTTAAAGTCTTTGGTGACATCATGTATCGCAAAGAAATAAAGTGATCATAGTCAAGAAACAGTCCCTTGGAAAAATATCACGCAACATTTCTTTAGTATAATGCATTGTCTATTATGTCAGCTACTCAAATTTCATTAAAGCTAATTCTGTGTCCTGTAAAGGTTTATACAGCACTATGGCATAGCCAATGGTTACAAGAAAAGCAGCTGACAAAACTATTTAACTAGAACATACTGTGCAGCTACCAGAACTGCCATTAAATGTTCACAATATTTCTTTGTCAACATCACTGCTCTTACCCACAATGATTGCTACTTTTTTGCCTGATAATCTTTATTGAACTCGTGAACTTCCAGGTTTTTTGGTCACCAAGATCTGATTTTCTGACAATCTCTCAGCAATGCAATTATTTGATAGGCCATAAGCCAATGGGCACTAAAATGTCTGTGTATGTATATGTAGATATAGATATCTGGAGTGAAATCTTGGCCCACTGAAGTCAATGCATTGTCAAAGCTGCCACTAATTTCAAGGGGATCAGGATTTAACCTCTGACCTGTGTGTGAATATATGTGGAAGCCTGATGCAAAGGCTCCAGAGGGGACAGAGCTCTCTACTTCCTTTATTGGTGAAAAGGGAAAAGTGCTGCCATAGAAAGGTTCATTTGCATAGGCTAACTACTAACAATGCTTCTAGTGACACTTGGGAAGTCACCATTACTATATATGTACTAAGTATTTTGAAGGGTAGTGGGCTCCCAGAGAGACTCAAAGAGGGAAACGTGTTTTTATCTTATGGCAAAGAGCTCATTCAAGTAGTCAGAGTTCTGCTTGAGAATCCTGTGTGCTCTTAGCCCCCTTCCATAAGGGCTTTGTTGTGAGAATGTGCAGAGGACAGTAACACAGCTGATTGGACACCAGTGGGCACCTGCACCTTAGTAAAGATGAGTCACTAAATGGGATTAGGTGGTGACCTGGCAAGGCAAGGAGCTCCCGTGGAACAGTAGACAGTCCTGCACAGCCCATTCAGACTACTGCTTCTTGCTGATCCAAACCCTGAGTGGGATTTGTTGGATGATGAGAGAGTGCAGTAGTATAGAAGGCATTTCTAGCCCTACCAGCTCACAAGGTGTTAAATCGTAAACCTCTCATGAATCCAAGACTGATTATTATCTGCATGGCCTCAACCTTGGGTAGCTTTGGGGGAAATTCCACATTCCAGGGAAAGAAGGAAAAGTTTGGGTTGTTTACATTTTGCATCTTCAAGTATTTGAGTCCACAGTGTAGGCATCATAGTTGTCTGATTTGTGTGTGCAATAAGATTCTTAAATGTCACAGCACATAAATGATACCTAGCAGTAGTTTCATCCACAACCGAAAGGAGGGCTCCTATCTATTCATTTAAGTTACAACACAGAGGTAATGCAATATTCCTATATAGACTTAAAGATTTTTTTTCAAATAAAAAATGCCCTGAAGGGTAAGGTGGGATAATTCTCTTATTCATCCACAAAGGACAATGGAGAGTGGGATTAATCTTTCAAGAGGAAAAAAAAAAACATTAAAAAACCAAGTGACTGGAAAATGTATCGTATGATACTTACAAGGTTTAGATATGAGCATTTTCAAAACAATGAACAGTAGGGTTGTCTTCAGTTCTGTTTGGACCATTATGTTTTCTGAACATTTTGGATCACATTCAAATATTGTGTAAGTAAATGGAGCTCCAATGGCTTCACTGGAGTTTCCTCTCCTTCACCTAGGTCTGAATTTTGCTCTTTGACATTTTTTTCCCTCTAGGCTTCATTAGCTACAGCATGGTTCTAATTGCAAGGAATTCTACTGCCAGTAACCCTGTCACTCTCCTTCTCAATGTCTGAGTGCCACTCCTTAAACTGGCTGTATTGCTGGCAAGAGGTAGGTGTGTAAGAGAATTTGTGTCTGTGCTGCCGAAGAAGAGGATGAACCTGAATGCATCCAAGCTGTTTGAATTTTACAGCGGGGATTATGTGGAGCTAGATTTTGTCATTCAGCAGTTGATCTCCTTCTTTAGAACATTCCTATGGCCTATTGGGAGGTTCCTCCTCCCCACACATTTTTTTGCAATGTACTGCACTGAATATAAGCCTTCAACTTGATCTCCATGGGACATCTCTGCACACTACCAATATCAGGAATACTTTTTTTTTAACTGTCAGTCACAATGACAAATCATATCTCCCCAGTCCATCTTCTCGTTGCATTTCTAAGTCATTCCTTTTTCTTGTAATTCATAAATCCTTACTTGCTGGTAAGTCTTCTTGTGACACTTTATTAAGTGCCATTTTACAAGCGTGTTCTGATAATATAACCAGTATCTCTGAGTTCCTTCTATCAGCTATTTCTGTGATAGTAGAACAAGCTTTCCAAAGGTAAGTTAAACAGATTGGTAAAACACTTTTTTTAAAGATTTCAGACTGACTCCAGTACTGTAGAAAATGACAGGGTGGAGGGTGCGGGGAGCAAGGAGGAATAACGCAATGGCAGCTACTATGTGTTGCAAACAAACTCATTCATGTGAAATTCTTTGTAAACCCTTTGTAAAGGTCAGGCATTCATTTTGGGTATTGTGTAGATGGGGCTGAGGAAGCAGTGATGTGGATTTAGATAAGGTTTAAAGAAAGGGGTTGAGATTTGGGTTTGAAGTAAAATAAGGGCTGGGATTTGTGTTTTTGTTGATAGAGCTGAAACTTTGCAAATGCCTATTCAGAGATGTTCACTGCAAGTGAACAAGAACTGGAAAATAGGCTTCTGCAGTGTTTGGATCCATAAACCGAAACTGTAGGGACAGGTTTAGATCTGGGGATTTAAATCCACTCCGCATTCAACTAGGTTTGGAGTCAAGATTTTTCTTTCTGCCAGTTTCTGCCATCATGTTGTCGCTTTCTATTTTAATCACTGCTCTAAGATAACAGAGTTTAGCTGTAGCACTCAGAACAGTTAATGGAGCATGCTGAGACCACCAGGAAGAAACCACTGCTCCTCTCCTGGAAGATATAAATTGCCTGAAATGTCAGTATCAGCAGGAAGCGTGGAATTGAAAAGATGAATATCTAAGAAGCAAGTGCAGGAAAAGAGACACAAATGGGAGCAGCTGGAGAGAGGAAAATGGCCTGGAGGAAGGACCTATTAGAAAACACCCTGAGGGAAACTGACAGCCTTCAAAGCAGAGGCCTTTGTGCCTATTCTGGAACAATGGGAGATAATTTTACTGCTCAGTCTGGCACACTTCCTCAGTGGGAGTGTTCACAAAATATCAGCCATGGATTAGGATCATGCCACTTGGTCAAAGTAAAGAGTTATTTGGGGGAAAAACCAGGATGATTGAACAAAGGCTCTCTGGCCTACATGCATCTAACTCTTTTTCCCCTTTCAAATAATCTTAGTTAAATCAGCCACATAGGCTCACTACTACTACATGTTGGCCTCTTGAAAAACTGAAGAAAGTTTGTATGAATTTTTGGCCTCCTAAAATGAATATATCTAACAAGCAAATCATTGGCTGGAGCCAAGTGTTGCATGAATTCCCTCACATAGTTCCACCAGTAAGGTATATGATTTGTAATAATATGCCAAGTATTTCAGGCTGTGACCTCCAAGGATGCCAGTCATGCAGTATCATGGGCCCACAGGACTCCTCAAGTTTATGTAACTTCCCCGCTACAGAATACATTCTGTAACGCTTTGCATGACTTGTAAAAAAAACATGGAGCTAAGGATGCCATGAGTGCAGACTGTAGTAGTCACAGTAGTCGCTGGAAGCAGCTCTTTGATACGAGTCTATATACCTACATTGAAGGGAGGAGGAGGAAGGTCAGCTGGGTGGGTGGGGAATGAAAACTGTTGATATCTTTCAGAGTAACAGCCGTGTTAGTCTGTATTCACAAAAAGAAAAGGAGTACTTGTGGCACCTTAGAGACTAACCAATTTATTTGAGCGTGAGCTTTCGTGAGCTACAGCATCCGATGAAGTGAGCTGTAGCTCACGAAAGCTCATGCTCAAATAAATTGGTTAGTCTCTAAGGTGCCACAAGTACTCCTTTTCTTTTTGTTGATATCTGAAAGTGAATAGTTGTAGTTGATACTAATGGTCTTACTCTATTAATAGGAAGTACCTTACATACAGCCACGAGTAAAGAACATACTGTCACAAACACAAAACCTCCGCTACCACTCTCAGAAGTATCCAATGGAAGAGAGGACAGTAAGGCTGGATCAGAAAGCAGCAGCCCACAAAGGCAGCAATGTAAGTTGCTGAGATCACTTCACCCTGGGACATCACTCTTTGCATTGTCTCCCCCTTTAGATACAAAGTCAAACTATGGTTTTGTTCCTAACATTCAAACCTTCCATGTGTCTGGACCAAGACAGCTGAGCGAAACACTCTCTCTGTCTTTGTGACCAGAACCTCGCATGGCAGATACATTGATCTGGAACAATGGAATTGTCAATCATAATGGAGAGACGCTTGAGTACAAAAGACAGGACTTTCTTGCCCTTCCTCACCTATGGCTATGGAACTCATTGCTGGGTAAGATTAGAATGGCCAGAATCCCCTTCTTACTGCCTGCAGAACAAAATGCAAAATAATAAATAGTCAGACTTTTATATTAAGGTAATCATTTATGAACCTTTTATAAATGTTAATCCATGTTATAAGCATGTTACAGGTACTAGAAGTATGTGTTATACAGAAGGGTACAAGAACATCATAAGGAGGTGTTACAGATACTATAAGCAAGCTATTGACTTGCTGTACTCTAGGAATATATAACAAGAGATTAACCATGTATGAAACCATCTGTTAATTATTTATTAACCCTTTGTAAGCATATTTATATATAGAACCTTTGACAAAGTTCCTCCTCTACCTTGGTGGGTCTTGTGCTTATTGGCGGATTTGCTCACCTCAGAGATTCACGGCAGCCCTCAGTTTGGCTGTTTTCGTGAACCCACAGTCCAGGTCAACTCCTCCTGTGTCTGATCAGGAGTTGGGAGGTTTGGGGGGAACCTGGGCCCACCCTCTACTACAGCTCACTTCATTGGATGCATTCAGATGAAAGCTTATGCTCAAATAAATTTGTTAGTCTCTAAGGTGCCACAAGTACTCCTTTTCCTTAAAAAAAAAAAAGACAGCAGAAATGAATAGACTCTGAAAATTATGTAAAAATAAAAAAGTGAATGTGCTGCCAAGCTTGTATACCAAGCCTCATCTCAGAGTGATTTTAAAGCCAAATTATGAAGCCCCTGACAATAGGGTTTAATAATGAAAATGCATGCACAACCCTAACCATGGCAGTTTGAATGGCATCTCTGTAATACGGTATCTAACTGAGAGCATTCCAATCAGTCAGAACAGTGTGATCCACTGAGGAATCATGATCAAGTAGCTATTAGGCCAAACTGTATTGTCAGAATTCCTCAATTTATGCAGCTTCTTTCAGAGAACCAAGTCATGAAACTTCCAAATATCAAAATGGTTCAATATCTAACAGAACATGTATTTAAGGAAAATTGGCCACCAAATTACTGCTCTATAGTCATTTGTTCTTTTCCAGTTCACAGAAAGGCTAAAGTGGAAGTTATTTTTAAAAATTCAATATCGGAGTGTGTGTGGAGGGGAGCCTGAAGTTTCCTTAGAAAAAAGTTCAAGTTTAACCAGCTATACTGCTTTTTGAATAAAGCTTGAATGTGAACTTGGATTATAAACTCAACGTTTTTTTCTTCTTTTGTAGTTGTTTTCATTTGCATTTTGGACAATGTAGCAGTTGGCACGAGTTTAGGTATGAATTGCTCTTTCTTCCTTTGTACCTAACTTTAAGCACATGAGTAGTCCCATAAAGTTAGGCTCATGCATAAGTACCACACTGTGTCAGGCCTTAAGTGAGGGGAGGGGAGTGAGTAATGCCTGGGTGAACTAGAATAAGGAGAGCATTCTCCCGCTTGGTCATGGTTTAAAAAGAAATGCAAGGAGCAGCTTCTCAGCTGGTGTACGTTCTCATAACTCCATTGACCTCAATGGAACTATGGTATTTACACCAGCTGAGGAGCTGCCCAGAGAGAATCTTTTCTATCTCTACCTTCACGTATACAGTGTTTTGTCACTTCTCCTTTCAGTCTGGAATAACCTCTGCAAAAATGGCACTCATAACATTAGATAGAACTTAGTACAAGGCGTAAACAATGCATGAAAAACCACTGTAACTAAATGGTCATTGTGAACTGTCATATGTTACCCATTTGTTTCTGCCAACTACGATATAGGCCCAATTTTTCTATCCTTATTCATGCAACTAGCTCCACTAATTTCAGTGAACGTATGCATATTCTGAATCTGAATTAGATTGTATTTGGCAATGTATTCATCTAACAGAGATTCTTGAAGTGACACTCAAGGAGTTCCTGGAACAGAGCCAGAGAGAGAGAGATGATAAAAATCTTCCACGAAATTATTTATCTATACTGCACAGATTGAAGAAAGCTTTGTCCTTTTTTTTTTTTCTTTAAACAGGACAGT
The DNA here is from genome assembly GCF_965152275.1 of Natator depressus. Classification (NCBI taxonomy): domain Eukaryota; kingdom Metazoa; phylum Chordata; order Testudines; family Cheloniidae; genus Natator; species Natator depressus. The sequence continues at coordinate 239,643,894 of NC_134235.1, read as the reverse complement.
TTAATCAGATATCTTTGAATATTCTGGCTAGAATAAAGTAAGCTTAATAAACATTCACTAGCTGAAAACTTCTTTGTAATCTCTCAATATTTGTTTCTTTTTCTCTTCTTAATGCCTTTGAAAGAAACCATTTGAAGCTCTGTGGTGTCTGAACTTCTCCTGCACTGAAGTGCATATAGAGAGGAGAAGAAAAGCCAAGCTGACTATTGTGATCATGCTTTTCTTTTTGGTCCTAGAGATAAGGCTCTGCAGAAATCTGCTGTGGTACTGAATTTAAGGAGATGAGCAAGGCAATGGCAGCAGGCTCCAGGCTTTCAGTAATACAGCTATATTTGTGTGGAGATACAATAATGGGGTAGATAAAAAACCTGCCTCAGTAGAAAATAGAAGGGCTAATCCTGCACCACTGAGCTCAATGGGAGTTTTGCCATTTACTTCAGTGGAAGCAGGATCTGTAGAGAGAGAAATTTTGTACCACCGTATAGTACACACTAGTATGACAGTTAATAGGTATTAAGGGCCTGAGCCTCTCCTGCCTCCACAATGTGATTTGGTAGCATTTTATACACACACTTTGTACAGGTGTAACTGGAAACACAATGGACAATACAATGGAGACCCAGGCCTTAGATTCTGTTCTTGGTATAAAAAGGAATAAATCAGCACCATTGAAGTCAATGAAATCCTGCCACCCTGTAAAAAGTGTAACAGATATACTCACTGTCTCCTCTCTTTTATATTTTGCAGCTCAAAATATACTCAAATATTTTATTTTTTAAGGAAAATAAAATCCCTTTAACAGGCATATGTTTGCATTGAGATCTTCACTGATATTTTAAGATTAACAGTCTGGTCATTCATGAAATAAGTATACTGCCTATGAGTCAGCAGCATGTCCTTTCTGGTGCCATATCCATGGTCTTTCACACAGGACAAACAGACACAAAGGGGGCTAAATTCATCAGATAATTTATTCACAGCCAGTAATTTGACCTCTGCTACAAGCACTTTTCAATCCAAATATCATATGTCTCCTGAACTACGAAAAAGGAATATAAGACTATTAAACCACACAAGGGAAGCTTAATCTGCACCCTGAAAAGCGCTGCACCAGCTTTCAGCGATCACTTCAGGACCAACTGGAGTTTTCAGGTTTCATTACAAACATAAAATTCAGCCCAGCTTTGTTGAACTGTTCAACAAAGTTTGCAATCTGGATTCTGTTTCAAAGTGACTCTGGGATAGTTCAGAGTTTTGAATGACACCGAGTAGTTCTATATGTTTTGACAGGAAACCAAGTGACAGCCAGCAGTTTTTCAGTGAGTTTTGCTTTGAAATTTAAGGACTGTTCAAGCCTCAAGCTCAAAGCAAAACTCAGAAGGTGTGAACCAATATGAATTGAACTCAAGTGAATTGAACCCAAAAGAAACAGTTGAATTCCACCCAGTTCTAAAGTAATATAAGTAAATATAAATATGGGTCAGGAAAAAAAAAGAAAAGCCCTTTTCATTTTGAATCAGGCCCATGATCTTGAAAACTATAACAGAAACATTATAATTTCACTGCTTTTGTGAAATGCATTTATACATTACTGTCTACTTTCTAATTCAAGCTGATCACGTTGTTTGCCGTGAATACATTACCTAAGAAATGTATTTTTTTGTTTGTGAATTATTTACAAACTGACTTTGATTTTTATGGGCCAGATTCTGAGACACTTACCTGGAACAGCAGCTTGCTTCATAAACAGTCCCATTTATTTCACTGGGACTATTTGTGGAGTACAATGTAGTGTGATTAAGTCTATCGGAATCTAGTCCTATGAATGTATTTCCAATGTGTAATTATTGGACAAAGGGCATACATGAACACATTTTTTGCCTAGGAGTGTTCATGAATTGCTCATTTCTACTATATCTTCTTGGCTACTTAAATCACATGATAGTTTTCCAGTCATGGAGGAGAAATGCTAAAACTTTTTAAACCAGAATAAGTACATAAGAACGGCCATACTGGCTCAGACCAATGATCCATCTAGCCCAGTATCCTGCCTCTGACAGTGGCCGGTGCCAGATGCTTTAGAAGGAATGAACAGAACATGGCACTTATTGAGTGATCCATCCCCTTTTGTCAAGTCCCAGCATCTGGCAGTTAGAGGTCTAGAGATACCCAGAGCATGGGGTTGCATCCCTGGCCATGGTGGCTAATAGCCATTGATGGACGTATCCTCCATGAATTTATCTAATTCTCTTTTGAACCCATTTATGCTTTTGGCCTGCACAACATCCCCTGGAACCAAATTTCACAGGTTTACTGGATGCTGTGTGAAGAAGTACTTCCTTTTGTTTGTTTTAAACCTGCTGCCTGTTAATATCATCATGTGACCCCCTGGCTTTTGTGTTATGTGAAGTAAACTTCCTTATTCACTTTTCCCACATCATTCATGATTTTATAGATCTCTATCATATCCACCCCTTAGTCATCTCTTTTCTAAATTGAATGGGCCCAGTCTTTGTAATCTCTCCTCATATGGAAGTTGTTCTATATTGCTAATCATTTTCATTGCCCTTCTCTGCACCTTTTCCGATTCTAATGTATCGTTTTTGAGATGGGGCAACCAGAACTGCATGCAGTATTCAAGATGTGGGCGTACCATGGATTTTATAGCAGCATTAGATTTTCTGTTTATTATCTATCCCTTTCCAATGGCTCCTAACACTGTTAGCTTTTTTTGACTGCTGCTGCACATTGAGCAGATGTTTTCAGAAACTAGCCACAATGATGCCAAGATCTATATCTTGAGTGGTAACAGCTAATTGAGACCCCCATCATTTTGTAGGTATGGTTGGGACTAATTTTCCAGTGTGAATGACTTTGCACTTATCAATGTTGAATTTCATTTGCCATTTTGCTGCCCAGTCATGCAGTTTCGTGAGGTCCCTGTGTAACTCTGCAGTCAGCTTTGGCCTTGAGTAATTTTGTATCATCTGCAAACTTGCCACTTCATTGTTCACTTTGCTTTCCAGATTATTTAAGAATATGTTGAACAGCACTGGTACCAGTACAGATCCTAGGGGACCTTACTATTTATCTCTCTTCATTGTGAAAACTGACCATTTATTCCTACAGGTTTTGTTCTATTTTTTAATCAGTTACTGATCTATGAAAGCACTTCCCTCTTAACCTATGACTGCTTTGTTTACTTAATAGCTTTTGGTGAGGGACCTTGTCAAAGGCTTTCTGAAAGTCCAAGTACACTACATCCACTGTATCACCTTTGTCCACATGCTTATTGACACCCTCAAAGAATTCTAATAGACTGGCAAGGCATGATTTCCCTTTACAAAAGCCATGTTAATCCTTCTCAACATATTGTGTTCATCTGTGTGTCTGATCATTCTGTTCTTTACTGTAGTTTCAACCAGTTTGCCTGGTACTGAAATTAGGCTTCCTGGCAATTACAGGCCAGTATCGCCCCTGGAGCATGTTTTAAATGGTGTTACATTCACTATCCTCCAGTCATCTGATCCAGAGGCTGATTTAAGCAACAGGTTACATACTATAGTTAGTAGTTCTGCAATTTTATAGCTGTGCTTCTTCAGAACTCTTGGGTGAATAGCATCTGGTTCTAGTGACTTATTTAACAATTTGTTTCAAAACCGCATCTACTGATACGTTGGTTTGAGACAGTTCCATAGATTTGTCACCTAAAAAGACTTTTCACCACATCTTCTGCAGCTTCTCTGAAATGGCCTTGACTTTCTTGAATACTTCTTTAGCACCTCGATCATCCAATGACCCACTAATTATTTGGCAGGTTTCCTGTTTCTGATATACCTAAAAAAAAAAAAAAGTTAAATTTTGTATCTTTATTAGTTGTTCTTCAAATTCTTTTTTGACCTGCCTAATTATACTTTTACACATGCCAGAGTTTACAATCCTATTTTCCTCAGTAGGATTTGACTCCCAGTTTTTAAAATGTCTTTTTGACTAATCACCTCTTTTACTCTGTTTAGCCATGATGGGTTGAGGTATACATCTAATTTGAGCCTCTACTGGTGTTTTTAAAAAATTTCCTTGTGGCTTGCAGGCATTTCACTCTTGTGACTGTTCCTTTTAATTTCCATTTAACTAACCGCCTCATTTTTGTGTAGTTCCCCCACCCTTTGAAGTTAAATGGCACTGTGGTGGGTTTCTTTGTATTTTCCCCCCAACAAGGATGTTAAATTTCATTGTGGTTGCTATTATCAAGCAGTTCAGCAATATTCACCTCTTGGACAAGATCCTGTGCTCCTGTGGAAGAGGATTAAGTCATGAACTGCCTCTCCTGATGTGCCTTCCTGGACTTGCTGCTCCAAGCAGCAGTCTTTAATTTTATCTCTGCAGCCTGTCCTGAGGTGATATGTATCCAGTCAATGTGGGGATAGTTGAAATCCCCCATTATTATTGGCTTTTCTGTTTTTGTAACCTCCCTATTCTCCCTGAGTATTTCACAATCACTGTCATCATCCTGGTCAGCTGATCAGTAGCATATTCCTACTGCTACACTCTTATTATTCAAGCATGGGAATTCTATCCCTAGAGATTCTATGGTACAGTTAGATTCAGAAGATTTTTAATATATTTGACTCTATGCTTTCACATATTGTGCCACTCCTCCATCAGCATGGATGGGACTTTTTTTGTTTGACTGTTTCTCTTCAGTTCCTATCTGTATTTTGCAATTTCTATCCTCTCGTCCTTACTAGAATATAGAGTATCCCCTTTAATAAATCTCCTCTAAGAGAAGTCTGTCAGAATCATATGTTCTGCTGCACCTGTCTGCTTTGCCCCAGCCCTTAATTTAAAAACTCCTTTACAACCTTTTTAATTTTACATACCAGCAATCTGGTTCTGTTTTGCTTTAGGGGAAACACATTCTTACAGTATAGGCTCCTCTTTTCTCAAGGTTCCTTAATTCCTACGGAATCTAAATCCCTCCTCTGAACACCATTGTCTCATCCATGAGTTGAGATCCTGCAGTTCTGCCTGTCTCACTGGCCTTGCGTGGGGAACTGAAGCGTTTCAAAGAATGCTACCATTGAGGTTCTGAACATTAGTCTCTGACGCGGCAGTCTAAATTTGGCCTCCAGGACCTCTCTCCTATCTTTCCGTATGTCATTGTACCTATGTGTACCATAACTACTGGCTCCTGCCCAGCACTCAACATAAGTCTATCTAGATGTCTTGAGAAGTCTGCAACCTTCACACCCACCAGGCAATTCACCATGAGGTTCCCCCAACCATATATGTTTTCAATAATCAAATCCCTCATTACTATTACCTGTCTCTTCCTAATAACTGGGGTCCCCACCTCCAGAGAGGTATCCTCAGTGTGAGAGGATACCATGACATCTGGAAAGAGGGTCCCAACTATGGGATTGTTTCCCTCTGCTCCAGCTTGATGTTCTTCCTCAAGACTTTCATCCTCCTCAACAGCACAGAGGGTGGAACTGCTTGGCTGTGTCCCTGAAAGTCTGGTCTATGTACCTCTGTCTCCCTTAGCTCCCCCAGTTCAGCCACTCTGGTCTCCAAAGCCCATTCTCAGTCTGAGGGTCATGAATTGCTTGTACTGAATGCACACATATGTCACCTGCTCACAAGGTAGGGAATTGTACATGCTGCATTCAGTGCAGTTATCTGGACAGTCCTCACTCTGCTGCTAGACTTCTGCCTGCATTATTTTGCTTCTTACTGGGGTTGGGGTTTGTTCATTCTTTTCTTTGGTGTGGGGGGTGGGGTGCTTATTGGCCTAAGTATGTTTGTTAGGTGCATCTGGCTCTCATGTTCCCTTTCTAAAGTCCCTCACAAAACTCACCTGTGTTCTGCTTCTCTTTGCTAGCTCCTCTGATTGCTTAGGAGCTTGCTTTTTAAAACCCTGTTCTTCCTGATTTAACCCCACCCCCTTCTCAAGGAATCCTACAGTGATTAGGGATCAAAGGATAGCAGGCAAGAGCCTTGTTAGGAAGCTCTCAGCTTTGCCTAGTACAGTGGCTCTCAACCTTTCCAGACTACTGTACCCCTTTCAGGAGTCTGATTTGTCTTGCATACCCCCAAGTTACACCGCACTTTAAAACTACTTGCTTAAAACTACTACAAGTGTCACAGCACACTATTACTGAAAAATTGCTTACTTTCTCATTTTTACCCTATGATTATAAAATAAGCCAATTGGAATATAAATATGCAGTGTATAGTGTATATAGAGCAGTAAAGACAGGTCATTGTCTGCATGACATTTTAGTTTGTGCTGACTTCGCTAGTGCTTTTTATGGAGCCTGTTGTAAAACTATGCAAATATCTAGATGAGTTGATGTACCCCCTGGAAGACCTCGGCATACCTCCAGGGGTACACGTACCCCTGGTTGAGAACCACTGGCCTAGCAGCCTGCTAGATTCAGCACACAGCCCCAAGACAGACCACACTGTGAATGTCAATCAAGGAGGCACAGGGCAAGAAAGCAATCATGCCTACAACAAAACAAACAAATGAATATCAAAAACTAAAACTAGTAATAGATACTCTTGTTAGCACATGAATAATGATATTGGCCTGCAATTACAGTTATGTGCATGAAGAATTGCCTGACCCCAAACAGTCGTGAATAAAAAGCATCTGTGAAAATGTCTGAATAGTGAAAAAAGGCAATGTGGCTGAATTCTAAATGACTGTTCAGTATCCAAATACTGTTTATGAAACCTGTTCTTGCATTCTTCAACCAGGTCAACTTGTCATGTGTTTTGCTAAAATATGCTGTACTAGCAAAGTGGCTGGAGTTTAAATGGCTTGCTAATGTTACAGCACTTATCCCAAAACAAAACTGTTGTTAGAAGGTTATACTGGTATTCTTGAGTTAGACAGGTTGTATAAAAGGCCTCTGTTCACTACTTCAGGACTTCCAGTTTTTCTTATCTTAACTAATTCTAGTGGGGGTATCTAAAAGAGAGAAAATTTTAATTTGACTGACAATGTCTTTAAGATGCACAATAGATAAGGTACATTTTTTTAGAGCCATATGTATTGCCAATTTGCACAAAGAAGTTTCTAAGCATGTGAGCTCTTCACTATGGAAAACCTGTGGGAAATACACGCACAAAAAAAGGAATAATTTGCTATGCATGTTTTCAAATGTTTAAATGCAGCCACGTAATATAGTGATGTTTTCAGCAAGATAATCATCCCTGATTAGTATACAAAATTTACTATAATGGGAAATAGCCAAGAAATTCCAAAGTGAAATTAGTGTGTATTTCTTTGCAGATAGCCTCACATAGGGAGTTTTAACCTTGTTGTGAGCACGCTCTAGTGGAGATAGGCGGTATTACAGCTACAGTACTTTTAATATTTTAAAACCACAAAGTCCTAGTCAAAATACCGTAGTGAAACATGTGTCAGTTCCTGCAACCCTATCCACAGTTGAGATGAATGCTAGATTAGAATAGCAGAGAAGTTTTGTCTAACAAAAATAGTTCACCAGCATAGTATGGTGTTTCAACAACATTCCATTTTATTGTATACTCAGGACAAAGGGGTCTTGGTCCATGACTTGGGCTCCTGACACTATGGTAACACAAATAACTGAGAAAATAAGCAAATAAAATACTATTTTATTTACTTCCATGGAATCCAGTGAGAGACTTTTCAGAAGATTAAAATTATTTTTCTTTTTGTATTATAACATTGATTTTATTCAAATGGAAAGAACAGTATTTTCAACATCTTAATATTATTTATTAGTATGCATCCCACTTGTTTATTCAGAGAGAAAGTATGAATCATTAATACCCATCAGCAGTACAGATCAAAATTACAGAATGTCAAGAGGTTTTATGACTATGAAAGTTAGTCAGGATTAGATTTAATGATCACTGCTCTTAGGATTTAAAGATAAGAGCATATTGGCCTTCACTGCTTTTTTTCTTTTTCCTGTCTTATATAGCACTTTGGAATTAACTTTCATTACTAGTTGGGGGATCATTTAGAAAGTTTTTTACATACTGAGAATTAGCAGGGTGAGAACTCATTAAAACTCAGACATTTTTGATACTTAGCAAGGTTTCCCTTTAAAGAAATTGGCAATGCAGGTATTTTTAATTTAACCGTTCACAAACCCTGATTCAATGCAGTTTTTAAGTAAGTGCATAAATCCATCCCTATTCAGCACAACTCTTAAATAAGCACCTAAGTGTCACAGAAACCAGTGGGATTTACACGTGATCTTAAAGTTAAGCACATTGCTGAATCAGGGACACAGAACACAATTCTGTAGTCACATCAGAGCTACAAAATGCTTAGAAATACATCCTGAATTCTTCAAATGTAGCCTCAGACAGGTAGGAATAGAGTAACTTTTTGCATCTTAAATGGACATTTGGGGTATGACTGTGGTGTGATTGCAGTATGTGTCAGCAAATCCAAGTTAGCTGTGATTGAGCTAGCTCACTAAAAATGGCAGTGGAGCCATGGCAGCATGGGCGGTAGCCCACACTAGCTACCTGAGTATGTGTCCATTGTCCCAGGCAGGCTTGTACTTGGGCAGTTAGTCCAGGCCACCACCCATGCTATCAGCGCTTCACTCCAAAGCTAGGTTGGATATGTCTACATGTGGAGCTGTCACACCTGCTGATTGCAATGTAGACATACTTATCCTTAGCGCTTGTGAAAGGTGCTGCATTGACTGCATTGGAAAGTGAAATCTATTCACCTACAGGACAGGTAGAACAAAAGCAGCAGTAATAAAGTAGTAAAGGTTTACCTACAATATCTTGTCAATGTACTTCAGCCTCATGACAGGCTGCTGCTTGAGGTGAAAGTGTAGCTCTTATTCCATCAGCTGTGAGCCCTTAGGGTGACGCTTCAAATAAAGCACGAATGTGAGTGAGACTGATGATTTTGTTCCTGCAGATGCACCTGTCTGTGGGCCAGGTGATCTCTTGCCCTCTACCTGAAAAACTTTGAGATGTTATTTTTTCCATGGAATGCTCAGCCAGGATTCTCTCAGGGAGCTTACCCCATCACATGCCAAAAAGGGTTTGCTTCCAAGTGGTAAAGGCAGTGAGGCCTGACAGAACCCTTGAGATTTGTGAGAGGCCAGGTCAACCAGTGTGTAGGCCCTACACTCCAACTCTCGCCCAGAAGACACTATTGTCTTGGAGATCAGCATAGAAAGGGAAACACACTGGGGCGTTTTGCAGGGTTCCATGAAAAATAGCACATATGAAAATGAAGTACACCAGTAATCAAGTTCTCCTAGGAAATGATCAGCATTAACCTGAGCGGCTAGATTAGAATTAATGTAAAAATCCTGGGAGCTATGAATTTCCTTGAGAAGGTAGAGCTAAAACTTTACTCAATCAAGATCCAGCTATTTAACCTTTGTTGTGAATTGATCACCGTAGAATGTACATGTCTGCAAACAAACAGAGGATACATTCTCTCTGGAATGGATTGTGAAGTGGATGATCACTGTTCACTCACAGAAATCTAAGTACAAATACTTGTTAAAGATCATTGTAAGAAGTTAGGGTTCAACATTTTCAGTTATAAGACATAAGAGGGGGAGAGATTACCCTTTGAGGTCTGGACAGTGGAAATGTTTAATTATACTAAGAGGTATAATTTGAGTTATTTATTTGTATCACAGCTATATCCAGAGACTCCAGCCAGGATGACAGCCTCATTGTGCTAGGCACTGTACCAATATATAAGACAGATCATCCCCTGAAGAGCTTATAGTTCAAACAGACAAGACAGACAAAAAGGTGGGAGAATGGAAGTATTATCCCCATTTTACAGATGGGAACTAAGCACAGAGAGATTGAATGATTTGCCCAATGATTTGGCAACTTCCCAACTCTTCCACAGACTTTCATAAATTTCATTGTAATCTTTCAAATGAATTTTGTTTTGAAACTTTGTTTCAAGCATGTAATACTGGTACAGTAAATTCCATTTATGACCCATTCTCCTCTCATTAAAGAGAATGAAAAAGCTCCTATTGACTTCAAGAGGATTGGATAAGACCCTTAAATAGTACCCTGGTTAAAAAAAATCCCTTCTTAATAACACTGTTTGTTAGGGAAGAGTTTTGTTGCCATCTATTTAAATTACTGTCTACATAACGGATTAATGGCACAAGTAGTTCTAACATAGCTTTTTAAAAGAATGCTCTTTATAGACATTTGCAGCTACCAATTGGGGTTTGTTGGAATCAGTTTCCAGCTTGATACTCAATAAGTGAAACTTACATTAAAAAAATTAAGGTTTTAATGGCATGTACATTGCATGAAACAAAAGTTAATCTATCCCCACATAATATATTCCAATGGATCTCTGAACTGATATGTTCTCTTAATTGGCATATTTCAGTTTCTACCATTGGTGCCAATTAAGAATATCCTACTGTATTATGTTTCCCATAACATTTCAACTTTTACAACTCAAATGTCAGGAGCCAGTTACTTATTTTATTTACAGAGCAGGGGACTTGTAGTTGCTCAGAGGCATATTTTATCACCCAAGATTCATGCTGAAAGAAAAGTCTTTCAAGAAACTAGGAGGGTGACTGAGTATCAACAGGAAGACTGATCTCCAGAAAGAATTCCGTGTACAGATTTATTTCAGCAATGACACAGGAGAGAAAATTGGCATGTATGCACATACAATTCTTTAGAAAGCCCAACATTTTTAAACTTGGTGGTCTCAAGTTAGCGATACAGGTGCCTAAAACAATGCTTATATGTGTAAAACAAGTATTGAGGTGCCAAAACTTTAGTTATCCAAGTTTGAAAATTGTGTCCAAAATGTGGTTTCAGATTGCTATGTTGGTAAAGCAAAAGACTACGTGTAGTCAAATGCTGGAATATTATGACCTGATGAAACTGGCAAGGAAGAATACATTTCGGAGTGTAGAAAGTTGACTCACTGCTAGGATGCCTCCTTATGGTTGGGTTTGGCACAGCAGCTCTCTCCCTGTCTAGCATTCCCTGCCAGTCATCACGCCAGTCCCACAGTGATCCACCACTTTTTGTGACTCAGCCCTCCAGCCAAGTTATGCTTTAATCCTACCCCTTCTGGAGGGAACAGGAAGCCCAACTAATAACAGTCCAATGTCCTCACAAAAGGGTCTTTGACACCAATTTTGGGCCCTGTGGTCCTCCAGCCTTCTCTTGAGATTTGGTCATCCTTATCCCCTTCTCTGTATTCAGACCCATCCCCTGCTACATCCGTGGGCCTCTTCCTACCTGAGTCTGTCACAAGACCTTTTCCCCCACATCTCTCTAGGTTCACCTTTCCCTCAGAGTTTGGACAGAGTTAGGGTTGTCCCCAGGAATCCCCCACAGGTCTCAGCACCCCCACTATACAAATTGTTCCAGCATCCCTGGAATCCCCAAATAAATCTCAAACCAGAAATTCGACTTAACCCAACTTCTACTCTCCTCAGTCTTGACCTGTCATCCCTCTGAAGTTTCTTACACAATTCCTCAGTTAAATGCCTCTCAGGGCTCTCTCCCTAAAGATAAAGTTCCTGCTCTTTTGTCAGGGCTTCTCAGCAGAGCCTCCACTCTAGTGGCTGTTCTGTGTCTCCACTGGTCTCCTGCCAGATGTCTGTATTCAGGACAGGATCTCAGGGCCAACTCTCCCCCCTGAACTTCCTCCTTGATCTTCCTGGTCTCTCCTCTCTATAGTCCAAGGAGTCATAGCAGAGTTCCTCACACCAGTCCTCTTCTAGTCTGGGCTTCCTCGCTTTATAGCCACTACCAACTTTTCCCTCAGCTAAGATTCATCTTCAGATAAATCTGGGTCATCCTCCAGGTGAAGTCACATAGCACAACCAGACATACAGGCCCACATTAAACCAATACTTGCCTGTTTAGAGTACACACCCCATCACAGGGAGTAACATGGATATCACTGAATCATGGAAAGTTCTAGCCCTAATTTTCACTTACCCCAAGGGAAAGCAAGAAAGGTGTATAGGGGACTTGAGAATCAGTCCCTTCATGTTTTACAATTCACGGCTAGATAAGATAGTATACTGAGGATAGGAACCAAAGAAACTCTAGAATGGGGGAGAGAGTGTGTGTGCCCACAGTAAAAATAGGCTATCAAGCAAATAAAAATACTGAATGGGCACTGGGTTTAAAATTACAATGATTGTATTCCCTTGTTTTGCACCCTAAATGTGAAGTATCTGAAAAACTGAGTGGGCACATAACTTTATTAACATAATAGCTGGGACAGAACGAGGAAAGGATTGGAAAAATGAAAAATAAAGGGGAAAATGCATTCTTTCAAGCAAGAAGAGAGGTATGGGAAGTTAAACAGAGGAAACCATTCTAACACTCTAGTCCACATGTAAAATGTGGTGCAAATTTCTGGTTACCTTATTATGTAACATGGTATTATAGAAATAAAGAAAATAAAATCTGGGTGATACAAACACTTGAGGAACTTCTGTTATTTAAAATAGTTAAGAATATAAGAACGGCCATACTGGGTCGGACCATTGGTCCATCTATCCCAGTATTCTGTCTTCTGACAGTGGTCAGTGCAGGCTGCTTCAGAGGGAATGAACGGAACAGGGCAATTTTCAGTGATCCATCCTCTTTGGTCCAGTCCCAGATGTAGTAGGAAGAGCCTGAGACATAAGCCCTTGTATCAGAGGCCTGGTATGAGGCCTGAACTAAAGTAGTCAAAACTTTACTGATATAAAGCAAAGTTAAGTTGTGAGCAAGAGGCAGGCCCTCCTCAGACTTTGGCAAGCATAGAGCTGATGTTGCAAAAACATATATTCCTAAGAGTTGCTAGGCACAAAGCACTCACGCAAGCACATTCCAGAAGGGTGGTACCAGAACACCCCGATACCAAACACATTCCCCAAAGATAACAGGAACATGCTGACCCATCTTAAGGAGAAGGTCAGGATGACAGCATGATGAATAGAGATGTTTTGATCGAACCTACAGGTAGAAGGCAATGGGTGGTGCCCTAATAGAGGGTCATATGTAACTTGTTGGTATTGGTGTATAAAGATGTATCTCAGAGGGAGTGTCTTTGTCCAACCGAGGGGGCAGTGGAAAGTGCCGCCACTGACTGAGCTGCATCCATTGTCACGGGCATACATGTGTTAATGTAACTGTAGACATTGATCTGGGGAGCTAGGACCATGCTTTGCTGACAATAAACATGACCAAGCGCCTTTGCACCTTAACAGATTTTCTGGTCATTGGGCGGTTTGCTCAAGATCTGCTGCGCCAGCTATCCATGCAGAGCTGGGACACACAGGGAGAACGCACACACGCAACTGAACAGCTGAAAACACCAGCTTCTAGCAATTGGAGGTTTAGTGATGCAAGGAGCAGGGATTGCATTCCTGAGCATCTTGGCTAACAGTCATTGATGGACCTATCCTCTGAACTTAGAATCATAGGACTGGAAGGGACCTCGAGAGAGCATCTAGTCCAGTCTCCTCATGGCAGGACTAAGTATTATCTAGACCATCCATGACAGGTGTTTGTCTAACCTGCTCTTCAATATCTCCAATGATGTAGATTCCACAACCTCCCTAGGCAATTTATTCCAGTGGTTAACCACCCTGACAGTTAGGAAGTTTTTCCTAATGTCCAACCTAAAACTTCCCTTACTGCAATTTAAGCCACTTGCTTCTTGTCCTGTCCTCAGAGGTTAAGAACAATTTCTCCCTCCTCCTTGTAACAACCTTTTATGTACTTGAAAACTATCATGTCCCCTCTCAGTCTTCTCTTTTCTAGACTAAACAAACCCAATTTTTTCAATCTTCCCTCATATGTCATGTTTTCTTGACCTTTAACAATTTTTGTTGCCCATCTCTGGACTTTCCAATTTGTCCACATCTTTCCTGAAATGTGGTGCCCAGAAGTGGATGCAATACTCCAGTTGAGGCCTAATGAGTGTGGAGGAGAGCAGAATTACTTCTTGTCTTATTTACAAGACTCCTGCTAATACATCCCAGAATGATATTCACTTTTTTTGCAACAGTGTTACACTGTTGACTCATATTTAGCTTATGGTTCACTAGGTTGCCCAGATTCCTTTCCAAACTACTCCTTCTCAGGCAGACATTTCCCATTTTGTATGTGTGTAGCAGATTGTCCCTTCCTAAGTGGAATACTTTGCATTTTGTCCTAATTTAATTTCATCTTATTTACTTCAGACCATTTCTCCAGTTTGTCCAGATCATCTTATCCTCCGAAGCACTTGCAACCCCTCCCAGCTTGGTATTGTCCACAAACTTTACAAGTGTACTCTCTATGCCATTATCTAAATCACTGATGAAGATCTTGAACAGAACCAGACCCAGAACTGACTCCTGCAAGACCTCACTTGTTATGCTCTTCCAGCATGACTGTGAATCACTGATAACTACTCTCTGGGAATGGTTTTCCAACCAGTTGTGCACCCATCTTATAGTAGCTCCATCTAGGTTGTATTTCCCTAGTTTGTTTAGGAGAAGGTCATGCGAGACAGCATCAAAATCCTTACTAAACTCAAGATATACCACATCTACCACTTCCCCCCTATCCACAAGGCTGGTTACCCTATCAAAGAAAGCTATCAAATTAGTTTGACACGATTTGTTCTTGACAGATCCATGCAGACTTACTTATCACCTTATTATCTTCTAGATGTTTGCAAATTGATTGCTTAATTTGCTCCATTACCTTTCTGGGTACAGAAGTTAAGCTGACTGGTCTGTAATTCCCCAGGTTGTCCTTATTTCCCTTTGTATAGATAGGTACTATAATTGCCCTTTTCCAGTCCCCTGGAATCTCTCCTATCTCCCATGACTTTTCAAAGAAAATCACTAATAGCTCAGATATCTCCTCAGTCAGCTCCTTGAGTATTTTAGGATGCATTTAATCAGGCCCTGGTGATTTGAAGACATCTAACTTGTCTAAGTAATTTTTAACTTGTTCTTTCCCTATTTTAGCCTCTGATCCTACATCATTTTCACTGGCATTCACTATGTGAGATGTCCAATCACCACCAACCTTCTTGGTGAAAACTGAAACAAAGAAACCATTAAGCACTTCTGCCATTTCCACATTTTCTGTTACTATTTTTCCTCCCTCATTGAGTAATGGGCTTACCCTGTCCTTGGTCTTCCTCTTGCTTCTAATGTATTTATAGAATGTTTTCTTGTTACCCTTTATGTCTCTAGCTAGTTTGATTTCATTTTGTGCCTTGGCCTTTCTAATTTGGTCCCTACATACTTGTGTTGTTTGTTTATATTCACTCTTTGTAATTTGACCTGGTTTCCACTTTTTATTGAACTTTTTTATTTTTAGATCATTGACGATATTCTGGTTAAGCTGGGGTTGTCCCTTGCCATACTTCCTATCTTTCCTATGCAGTGGGATAGTTTTCTCTTGTGCCCTTAATAATGTTTCTTTGAAAAACGTCCAACTATCTTCAGTTGTTTTTCCCCTTAGACTTGCTTCCCATGGGATCTTAACTGCCAACTCCCTGAGTTTGCTGAAGTCTGCCTTCTTGAAATCCATTGTCTTTACTTTGCTGTTCTCCCTCCTATCATTCCTTAAAATCATTAACTGTATCATTTCATAATCACTTTCACGCAAGCTGCCTTCCACTTTCAGATTCTTAACCAGTTCCTCCCTATTTGGCAAGATCAAATTGAGAACAGCGTTTTCCCGAGTAGCTTTCTCCACCTTCTGAAATAAAAAATAGTCTCCAATACATTCCAAGAACTTGTTGGATAATCTGTGCTCTGCTATGTCATTTTCCCAGCAGATGTTTGAGTAGTTGAAGTATTACTGAATTATTTTTTGAACCCAGTTATAATTTTGGCCTTCACAGCATTTCATGGCAATGAATTCCACAGATTGATTCAGCATTGTGAGAAATAGTACTTCCTTTTGTTTGTTTTAAAGAAGACTGATGCCTGTTAATTTGGTTGGGTGACCCCTGGTTCTTGTGCTATGTGAAGGGGTAAATAACACTTCCTTATTCACTTTCTCCACACAATTTATGATTTTATAAATATCTATCATATCTCCTGTTAATTGTCTCTTTAATTGTCCCCGTTAATTGTCCCTTAGTCATCTCTTTTCTAAGATGGGCAGTCCCAGTCTTTTCACTATCTTCATATGGAATCTGTTACATACCCCTAATCATTTCTGTTGACCTTCTCTGCACCTTTTCCAATTCCAATATAACTTTTTTTAAGATGGGGCAACAAGAACTGCATACTGTATTCAAGGTGTCGGTGTACTGTTAATTTATATAGCGGCATTATGATATGTCCTGTTTTATTATTTATCCCTTTCCTAATGGTTCCTATCACTTTTTTTTTTTTTAACTGCTGTTGCACATTGAGTGGATGTTTTCAGGAAACTGTCCATGGTGATGCCAAGATCTTTATCTTGAGTGGTAACAGATAATTAAGTTCATTTTGTGTGTTGTGGGTTTTTTCCCAGTGCGCATTACTTTGCACTTATCAATGTTGAATTTCATCTGCCATTTTTTTGCCCAGTCACCAGTTTTGTGAGATCCCTTTGTAACTCTTCAGTCAGCTTTGGAATTTATCTTGAGTCATTTGTATTGTCTGCAATTTTTTCCATCTCACTGTTCACCACCTTTTCCAGATTAATATATTGAATACGACTGGACCCAGTACAGTTCCCTGGGGACCCTCACTATTTACCTCTCTCCATTGTGAATTCTGACCATTTATTCCTACCCTTTGTTTCATATCTTAACCAGTCATTGATCCATGAGATGACCTTCCCTCTTATCCCATTACACTTAGTTTCCTTAGCAGCCTTTGGTGTGGGACCTTGTCATAGGCTTTCTGAAGGGCCAAGTACACTATATTGACTGGATCACTCTTATCCACATGCTGGTTGATTCCCTCAAAGTTAAACAAACTATGTGCTATACTGCCAGACTAAAGAAACTCAGTTCATTTACTCCATCCAAGAGAAGGTTAAGAAGTGATTTGGTCACAGCCAACATGTACCTACATGGGGAAGAGATTTTGCATAGCGAGGCATAATGGGATTCAGTGGCTGGAAGCTGAAGCCAGACACATTTGGACTAGAAATAAGGCACAATTTTTTTTTAAAGTGAGAGTAATTAACCATTGGAAAAACTTACAGGTGTAATGGGGGCAGGAGATGGAATGCTCGGGCAATATTCTTTATAACTATAAACTTCCCCCTTTCTTGCATCTCAGCTTAATTTTATGCTGAAACCCAGGCCAAAGTTCTGTCTTTTCAGAACTTTTCAAAAAAGCATGACAGAGTTAAAACTTGGGCTAATCTATGTAAAACCCTGATAAATGGATGTTCATAATTCCCAATCAATTTTGAAAGAGAGAGCACCATTAACTTTAAATAGTAAATAGTATTTGGAATACTATGAGTAACTTTAAACAAAGCTATTGGACAGTAAATCTATGGGTATTCCTTATTCAGACCTTCCCCCTTTTCTCTCTCTTACAAACATTCAAATATAAGGTTTCAGTGTAATATTCTGTATACTCTAACACGCACATCAAAACACATTCCCCTCTGATCGTCTCCAGAGGACATTTCTCAATCTTTATATTATGACTGTAGTACGTTGTGTGGACTCTTCAGAGCTTGAGAAATGGCAGCATCTCACTTTCCAACACTTTAGAACCCCGTCAAACAGTCAAGGGATCTCCATAGCTAGCCATAGTCCAGCCCCTTGGGTTAATAACTGACTGCTCCTTTCAATTCCTAATGCCGGTATCCAAAGTGGCAAAGGGCTTGGGATCACCCTATAAAATACCCATTTCTTGGATCTCAATAGGGCTCTCACTCTATAGGGCATAATCTTCTGCCTATAAGCCCAGCTGCATCAGGCAAGAGGTCACAATCCCTCATTTCACCAAGTGCTGTCCAGTTCTCTCTCCATAACTGAGACAGAATCCCAGTTTAGAGGAGTTTGCCGATATTTCCATGTCAGTTCCACAGGTTCTGTCACCTATAGGGGTAACAAATACTTCCCCAGCTCTCCCTCTAGGTCCATAACACACCACAGCGAACCAGAAATTATTCTAATGGAGGGTTTCCCTAGTAAATACAAAGTAGTACAGGGAATGGGATCCAGCCCTTGCAGCAGAGGCCTGCATCACTCAGACGCGAAGTCCACAGGACTGTCTTTCCCTCCTGTATTTATAACCTTTTCCCTCTTGCACTCTGATTAGCTCAGCTCTCAGAGGGGGACTCTGGTGTGTCCTGCCAGTTGGGTTTCCAACAATGAAGACTTCCTGCACAGCCTCAGAAACTGCCACATCCACATGCCACTGTTCTAGAAGTTTCTACGTCCTTCTAACTGAGTTGCCCTGCTCTGATCGCTACCAAGACATGGCATATCCAGCTAAGATCCATGTCCCCTCCACTCTGCTTCTCTCCCCCACCCCAGGAGAAACAAAGTCAAATGCTGGACTATAAAACATTTGGGTTACGTAGGGGGATGTGGTTGATTCTTCATCACTTTAAATCAAGACAAGATTCTTTCTACAAGACATGCTGTAGCTCAAACAGAAGTTAAGGGCTTGATGAAAAAATATTGGATTAGATTCTTTGGCCTGTATGATGTGTGAGGTCAGATGAGATGACCCCTTCTGGCCTTAAAAAAAAAAAAAAAAAAAATCTATGAATCATATGAATCTAAAACTAGCTCAATGTTCTTTAAAATAAAGAGGAGATTGAAGCAAAATTGCAAATGGAAATAGTAAGGTCTAAAGGAACAGAAGCACTAGGCTAAGAAAGGGAACCAAAGGAATTTAGGTGAGATTTCTATAGTAGGACTGCAATTAATCAGACTGAATTTTCAAGGAAAATAATAAGAGTGACTACTACTAGCAGGACTTTTTATTTTTCTAATGAATTCAACAACTATTTGGGAAGAAAAAGGTATGGATTGGGAAGCACCATAGTTCTAATTAGTTAGTAGGTTAGTTAATATTAATTCATTCAGGATACTGAACTAGATGGATCTTTGGTTTGGTCCAGTATGACAATTCCTGCTTTACTGTCTCTCTCTCTCTCTGGGTTCTGGATATATGGCAATCTCCTTGGGACTGGAGGGCCCCCAAATAAAGACATGTTTCCTTGTCTAGTAATGACAGTGTAGAAGTTACAGTCAAATGTCTCAGTTCAGTAAGGTACTTAATCCTGTGCCCAACTGTAAGCATGAGTAGCCCCTTTTTGTACACTTCAGTGGTACTATTCAGATGTCAAGTTAGGCACATTCCTAAGTATCTTGCTGAATCAGGGCTGAAGATCCCGCAAACATTGGCTTCAATGGGACTAAGCACAGGACTAAGTAGAGCAGAGGTGGGCAAACTATGGCCCGTAGGACTGTCCTGCCTGGCCCTTGAGCTCCGGGCCAGGGAGGCTAGCCCCCATCCCATGCAAACACGCTGCCGTGGGGATGGGGCAATCAGGGGACAAGGAGCACGGGGGGTTGGAAGGAGCAGAGGTTCTAGGGGGGGTTGGATAGGCGTGGGAGTCCTGGGGGGCCTGTCAGGGGGCAGGGGTGTGGGTCCCGGGGGGGGACGGTTTGTGGCAGGAGTCCTGGGAAGGGGTGTTCAGGGGACAGGAAGTGGGAGGGGGTGGCTAGTGGGCAGGGGCCAGGCTGTTTGGGGAGGCACAGCCTTCCCTACTGGGCCCTCCATACAGTTTAGCACCCCGATGTGGCCCTTGGGCCAAAAAAGTTTGCCCACCCCGAAGTAGAGTCTTTGGGAGGGGGGAAGTCAAGACTTGATGAAAGAGATAAACACTGGAGTTAAGAGGAGTGGCCAAGACTCACAATAATAAGGGCATATTATGGTTAGCAATGCACACACTATGAAGCTTCAAGATTTTATATTCATTGCCATTTCTTGACACTATCTAATCCCCCAAAGCAGGTTTTTTTGTGCATGTGTTTATTAAGGGGAAAGGTTGCACAGCTAGGGCAAACAGTACCAGCAGCTGCTTAAAGCCCTATGCTTCTGGGATGACACAATGTATGAGGTATCAGAGGGATAGCCATGTTAGTCTGTATCCACAAAAACAATGAGGAGTCCAGTGGCACCTTAAAGACTAACAGATTTATTTGGACATAAGCTTTTGTGGGTAAAAAACCCACAAAAGCTTATGCCCAAATAAATCTGTTAGTCTTTAAGGTGCCACCGGATTCTAGAATGTATGAGGCTGTTCTTTGAAACGCTTGTGCCATCCTAACCCGCTCTCCAGCAGCAGGCAGAGGCAACTCACATCTGGATTTTGCCACCCCAGCAGCACCACAGACTGAAAGGTTCAGCTCATTGGTAGCTTCTGGTTTACTCCAGGAAGATCCTGTTTCCTCTTCTCTTGCTAATCCCACTCCCACTGAATTAAAAGCAGGATCAAGTGTTGCTTACAATCAGTTTTCTGAAATTACTCTTCATGAAATGTATATCCATCCACCTGACTTCATGGCATAAAAACACTCAGCTGGCATATTTCCAGGGAACGGGCAGGGAACTAGGTTCAAGCTCTCAGATACTGTAGTGATGTGCCTGATACCAGAACCTATGGCAAGTAGGGCAGAACAGAAAATCACAAAGGAAGTTGCTAATGAGAATCAACAGGTGATCCCAGCACAAATCAGCTAAGAATACTTTTTGTTTCACACATTTAGCATCTCTGGTGTTCTGTAAAAAGTTGGGTCTGCACATTAGATTAGCCCCTGGGGTAGGTCTGCCTTGTGTGACCGACACAAAAGAGGCAGCTAATCCAAGTTAAATTGTTCCCTCCCCAAGAATGCTGATAAACTCTCCATTAGAACGACAAACCCCTCTGGGATCTGTCAATCTCCCTGCTATTTAATCCTAAATGAGGTATATCTTATCAATTCATTCCATGCCATGACCCTGCTCAAGGTCAGACCAGGGTCTCCCTACAAAGCAGGGGGCTATTATTGCCTATAAACACACTGAGGAAGCAGCAGCAGGTATTGTGAGCAGTACACCCATAGGCTGGTAGCAGTTCTTCTTGGCAATACATACCCTTCAAAGAGGTTAATTTACTCAATAAGAGGATATTCTCATTCTTAAATAATATTTTAAAAGCTGGGACTTCATAGTGAGCATTTTCTTTTGTTATTTTTTTTTAAATCAGATTAAATCAAGGGTTTTTTTAATCAAATCTTGTTTATAGGAAATCTTATTTAAATTGATGCCACTCTTTTTGCACATCTTTCAGAGTCAAAGAAGAAAGCGAATCACATGGCAAAGTTATTCTGTATGTTATTATCAGTGGAGATGAGCCAGCCCTCCTACTGTTTGTTGTTGCAGCTGTCTACTGAACAGTAGAAAAAGAGAGAGAGAAAAAATGTCCCACTCTGGGGAGCTGTTCAGATCATGACAGTTTGCAAAAGTAATTTTCATACAACAGTCGCTGCTTGAGAGATGCGAACAGCAGTGATTCAACCGTCTGTAGCCTTTCACCTCTGGCAACCCGAGTCAAGACAGGGCTTTCCTAGTGCTCTCTGATGTATTGGCTATATGGGACAAAAACCACCTAGTGTATTCAGGGTAGCTGGTAGATAACCTGTGAAGCATTACAGTTCCAGTAGAATGGCAGCACTTCTGGAATATTGGAACTTCAAAGAACAATGCTGCTTCCTACTCTACCAACAAGCCACAACCAAGTTTGCATTAGCAGATTTGGGGTGGGGGCTGGGCATTCCTGGCCCCACTAGGGCCAGGAATTCGAAGTCTAAGTCTTCAGACTTCAATAGAGCCAGGATTTCCTCCCTTGTACATACCTTGTGCATTGCCTGGCTTTGTTCCTTCAACCAACCATAAAATGTACTAGCAGCTGACTAATTCATTCCAGAGGTGGTTTATTACTATTAGAATAGGGGTTGTTAGTTTTAAAAAGTCCTTGTTTTGGGCCATATGGTGACACCTTTGCTCCTGTTGCAATGGGGCTGCCAATTGTCTACAGCATTTAACAAAAAGGGTATGGGGTTTTTCTTTCAATATATTTTAGTGGGTGGCTCCCAACTGTGCTCTGCTGAACCGTGGTGCATGGGTGAAAGTTCATCAGAAAGGCCCCACTTGGCAACCAGACTTTGGGCAAGATTTTCCAAGCTGCCTAAGTGATGTGGAAGCCTAACTGCCATTGGAAAACAATAGGACTTGGGGACTGAATTCTCTAGTCTGGTCTGTTAGGTAAGTTATGCGGCATAACATGAATTTAAAATGGACAGAGCAACCTGCCTGGAAAATTCCCCCATGTAGAGGGCTTTCCGGCTAATTTAACACTGTCAGAGGTGGCACAGCCACCACCATCAGAAAGAGCAGAGCCACCTCCACCAGAACTGTACCAGCAGCATAAAGTGTGAAGAGGAGGCAGCGTGTCAGGGGAGGAGGCATCGTGGAGCAAGGTTCTGCTATGCGCAATTCTCTGCCAGCAGAAAGTCTTTGCCAGCAGCATAACATAACGCTGCCTCCCTGCAGAGCAGCATCAGGGGACCTGTGACTGGGTCCCTGTCAGCATCCCAACTCCATTGTTGACAGGGCAGAAGTGAGACCTGGGTGTCCAAATACCCTAAGTAGCTTTAAAAATTCCTCCCTCAGTGTTCACTGGCATATCTCACCAGGGCCCAGAAACTGCAAGGAGAGCCAGCAGTGGGGCAGCTAAGTCACATACCAATTCTTTGGTTCCCTTGTTGGCTAAAGTTGTGTAACACAAATGGGCAGCTCCAGAGAGGCCGAAAGGCTGGACAAGCAGTAGGTGTTTGCAGGACCAGGAAGGAGCTGCATCAGCAGAGCTGAGAGGTGAAGCTTGTCCTCATTGTGCCTAGCTAGCATTACCAGTCCCCTGCTTTCATGAGCATGAAAAAAAATCATTCAAATAAAGGCAGAAAATGTAAAAGAGCTCATGAAAAGCCACTATTCAATCAAAAAGTGTTTTTGATGTTGCACTGTATCACATCATGATGAACATATCAAAGCAGGAGGGTTTTTAAAAAGAAAAATGTAAATTGTCCTATCCAAACTCAGACTAAAGCAATGACAAATGAGTATAGCAGCTGTCTGCCCAGTGCATCAGACAGCGGTCATAGCAAATCTGCCGCGATCAACATTGTTTTAATCATTTCATACATTTCTTATTAAAATGGGAAATGAAGACAAGGCAGGGTTTTTTGCCAGGGTTGGGGTAGATTGGCAGAGCTGGGAAGTGCTGTGGAACTGGGAGGCACTAGCAGAACTGGGGGGTTCAGGGAGATAAGGGTCAAATTAGCAGAGCAGAAGGTGCAGAGGGTTGCGGTGCACTGGCAGATCTTGGTGGTGCCATGCCTCTGTAGACCCATCCTGAACTAGGGCAAGAAATAGAGCAATACTGGCTACAGAGGCCCCACCTCTCAACAGCTGTAGGGCATACTCCCAGGAGAGGAATACTTTAAAAGGACACTGGTAGCCCAGGAAAGGTGGGGAAGGTGTTGCAGGTTGCATCAGGGAGCAAGGCTGATGCTGGGAGCTGTATTGGGAGTTAAGGCTGCTCTAGCAGCCAGGATCTGTATACCCAGTCCTCCCTTTGGGAGCTGAAACTCCTAAAAGACTGCTATGAACAGGACATTAGCAGATCAAGTGTAGTCAGCTAAGCCAGCAGCCAAGCCCCAAGCAGAAGAGTTCCAGTCTGGTAGGAAGTGATCCAGGGGAAAGTGTAACTTGGGGGAGATCAACAAGTGTGCTGGACACTTTGACAAACCGCTAGGGCTCCGAGTCAGGATCCAGTGGACTGCGTGGGCCCAGGTCTCCCTACCTGGCCTCCACCTACTCCTTTGTATCAGCAGAACCCCAAAGGGACTGATAGGAGTACTCAGGAGGGATTGATGCATATAACTTCTCCAGGACCCTCCGGAATGACTAGGCTGGCAGAAACTGTAAGGCCAGGACCTGACCACTAGGCCAGCTGATCATGGAACTGTTCTGATGAAAAATTGGTGGAGAATGTGGACACTTAGGCTCTTGAGCTAAAAGGTATTTGAGACATAGAAAAAAGGGGGGGGGGTGAGGTTGTAGAGATGGATCTAGATAAGTTGCTAAAATGGGTTGTACAGAATCAACAGCAGCAACAGACCCAGTTGTTGCATAAGCTGGCAATGAATGGCAGAACAACAGGATCTGCAACAACAACAGCTGGCTCAGAGGTACAGTCCCAAGAGGCAGTGGGGCCAAAGGGTCTAACCCCAGAGAGTGAGTGTAACCCTTGATGAGGGCTGTCACACTGATGGGGGTTACTCCCAAGGACCATACAGAGCTGAGAGTGCCTGGGTTCCCTTACACATAATCCCCCCTCCCTTCAATGCAGTCCCAAACTCCACCACTCCCCCACTATGCTGCTGCTAGTAGCCCTTCCCTCCCAGGAAAAATTCACATGTCTTAGTCTCCCCCAGAATTAAATTGCCACCCGTGACTCACAAATTTTAGAAACCTCCAGTCACTCAGTCCAAAACACCTTTTGTCTTAGGTGGGGTATTGTAATTAACATATTCTTATTTTATTTTGTTTGAAGGCTGAGTTCACAGCCATTAATCTCAGTGAGGTATGAGAGTCATCCAGGCATCAGTACCTTTCAGCTTAACATTTTACAAGGCAGCAGAAGGCTACTTTCTTTGGTAGGATCTGTAGCTCAGGAACTAACATGTCAAATGACCCCAAATTTGGATCACTAATGCTATCCTGCACTCCATTGAGACGCACCAAATGTCAAAGCTGTCCAGTTAACCATTCAGATTTTACAGTATTTACAGGAGTCAAGCATTAAAGGATAGAAAATGGTGGGAATGAAAACCCCCTAGGCCTTTTTCTGTATTGGTGTATGTGCACGGTAAAAAAAAAAAATGTACATTTTCTTAAATGCTATTCTCAATCTGGGTCTCAAAGATTTAGTCGGTGTCATGCACTATCTTGAGAAAAAACAAGAGATTGAAACAATTTTGACCTGCATCACATCAATAGTTTGATCCCTAGTTCTGTGCAAAAAAAACAAAAACTTTTTGAAAAATGGTTATTTGGGGGGAAGGGGGTTTTATAACTCCACAACCTGTAGCTCAAATTACCTCAAATTTGGGTCACTAACTTTACCCTGCACCCTCCTGAGGCACACCAAGTTACAAAGGAATCCAACTAAGCATGCCAGTTTTAGAGAACTTTAGTTGTCAACCTTTAAACAGAAGTCATGATGCAACCTTAATTATGGTGGTGCTGCCATGCCACTATAACCAACACAGAGAGATGTTTCTGGATACGTTATGTAACTACAAATCACTACTGCAGGAAATTATATATATAGTGAACAACTCTTCATTACCCATATATGACCACATATTTTTAACCTGGATTTCTAATTTATGCACAAATTTTGTGTATGCAACTGTCATATGAACAAAAGATCCATTTGCACACTGAAATGGGCATTGTGACAGGGTTGGGACTCACCACCACAGCACCTCCTTCTGGCACATCTGGGAATTAGCTGTCATCTGCAGGGCACCCTCTGCTGGTGGTTTCCCATCCATCTCTCACCCTGCTGGCATCTGGACCCACATTGCTCCTCATTCAGCAGCGTCCTCTTCAGGACACTGCCCTTCAGCAGCACCCCCTAGTTCATACTCACCCCCTTCAGGGGTGGGGGGTGTTATCAGCAGTTCTTCTGCTTTGCCCCAGCCTCAGTGGCCAAACACACCCCTAAAGTCTAACCCCTTTTGGCAGGGGTCTGCTGCAGTCCATGATGGCCACCCCTAATGGCCAGGTGTAAGTGCAAGGGGGGACCTAGGCCCTCTCTCTACTCTGAGTCCCAACCCAGGGACCCTTTGGCAGCAGCCTTCCTGCCTGCCCTCTTTCTCTCCCCTTGTACCCATCTTTCTCCCTGGGCTGTTTCTCCTTCAGCCCCTTTGCACCGGCTAGGCCCTTTCCTCAGGGCCTGCATCCTGGCAGGTACCAGGCTGGAGTTCCCTTCTGCTCCTCCCGCCTGCCCGGTACTGCACTGTCCCTGGTGCTAGTCTCCTCACACAAGATACAGACCTTCACACTCTGAAAGCCTGGAAGAGACTAACTGCCTATCACCTGGGCAGCCTTTATATAGGGCCTAGCCTCTTGCCCAGCCCTGATTGGCTCTTTAACAGGCCCTCCCTGATTGGCTGCCACCTTGCGCAGCCCCTCTGGCCTGCTGTAGCCCAATCTGGCCTGGGTGTGGGGCACCGCCCCACCATAGGCATCTACATGTGTAAAATGGGAAAGTATGACCATAAACAGCTGTCTATACCGATGAAATACCCAGGATAAAAGATAAAGAAATACCTTTCTGCACATGCAACTACTTGTTTTGCACATGCAGATGTATCTCTGAGCACTGACATGTAGGTTTAATGAAAGCAGCCTGTGCACACTAATATTCTGTGTCCATTTAAATTTGTGAAGTTACGCCAGAGATGAATTAGCCAGACCACAGATGCATATTTGATATTAAATTTACTCCTCGGTTAAGTGTTAAATCATGTCCCTAGTTTACACATTAACTTTTAATACACAAATTATACCAAGAATAGCACTGTTAGATAAAGAGAATCTATAGCTGTCTCTCAGGATTTGACACACAGTATTTATCTGAAGAATAAGATGTGTGACACCATTATTTCCAGCATCTAAAGGATCAAATGCATAAATCCCTCATGAACGAGATGGCACATACAATCAAACACAGGCTTGTATAGCAACCTCCAGAGGAATTTAGGCGGATCTTCTTTGCAAATTGGCAAAAGGAAGAATGAAATATATCAGACTCAAAAGTAGATCAAATGTAAATGAGATCTAGCTGGACAGTCAGAATTCTATTGTAGCTGCCTTTTCTGTTTTGCCCAGTTACTGCGAATTTGAACCAGCACTCTGCAGAAGCATTAGCTTCACATGCTAGAATGGCTCATCTCTCACAATTCTGGAAGAAGATAGAAAAAAAACATGCAAACAACACAAGATGCAAGAGTTAGTTCCTGACCCTGCAAGTTCATATGCCTGGGCAGAATTCCATGCCTACACATAGCTCCACTGACGTAAATGTCTGGCTATGTGTATGAGCTTGCAGAAGGAACCACTGTGATCATTTACGCTGACCTTGTGTGTAACACAGGCCATAGAACTTCTCTAAAATAATTGCCATTTGAACTAGAATTTATCTTTGAGAAAAACATCCAATCTTAATTTTAAAATTGCTAGTGATGAAGAATCCGCCACGGCCCTTGGTGAACTGTTTCAATGATTACTTACCCTGGACTGTTAAAAATGTACTCCTTATTTCCAGTCTGAATTTGTCTAGCTTCAGTTTCCAGTCATTGGATCTTGTTAGACCTTTGTGGAGCTATATTGGGGTAGCTGACTGGTTAATCATGTACTGCTCAGTAGGACTGCACAAAACTTGTTGTTTGGAAAGCAAAACGGTATCTTTTGGATTTTCATTGGTTTGACAACAACTTTTTAAAAAATAACTCAAGAAGCAGCAGTTGGTTATAAATTTGAATTAGATTTGGGTCAGGGTTTAGATTTTAGATGTGAGGCTGAATCAGAGCTAGGAGCCAGTCTCAGATTCAACAGCACAGAAAACAGAGGTGATGCATGAGGGGTTTGCTCAGTCATATAGTGCAGCTGGGCCCCCTCCCTGTGCGGCAGCTGAGCCCGTGAGCTGCACCAGGCAGGGAGAGGCAGAGGCGGGAGGAACAGCTGGGAGCTACAGGGAGGGGCTGCTACCTTCTGCAGGGCACTGCTTTCTGGGAGGAGGGACACATGACTCGAGCTCTTCTGGGTTTGTTGTTGTTTTTAAAACACCTCATATACATGTTGATGAACAAGTCACGGAAAGCTGACGAATTTCTGTTCTCAAAATGGCAGCACATTTGTGGAAGGAGAAATCAACTACATTTGGATGAAATTTTAAATGATCAAACTTCCAGACAAAATTCAATTGTTTCCATCAAAAATGTGCTGTGTAAAGCAAAATACAGAGATCTCACACTTCAGCCCAAGGCTTTCCCTTTTAGAGCGATTCCTGCATCTTAGCTGGCAACAGTTGTTTCAGAAGCTGAAACTCTGTGGAGCAATTTTATAGCATCTGGGTTCTGTCGTGAGTTTGGACTATTATTACAGTTGCCTATAGCAAGCATTAATTAGAATTTTCTTCTTTTCCATTCTTTTAGTGCCCTATCTACTGTCATATTGCAGTACATTCTCCACTTCTGTCTCTAGTAATTGTCACCTTAGTGATGTGAAAATCAAGGGTAAATGTGTGTTTTAAAAGCCATTATTGGACCACCAAATATATAGCTCTTAGGAAACAGTGACCCAGCAAATCTCTGATTCAGATAGAGGAAAGTATCTACACAAGAGTCATTTTATTCTTTTTTCCAAGCTTAAGCGTTGCTATTATATCACAGAGGAAAACTGCAGCCAAACTTCACCATTGTGATACAAATGCCTAACTGACTACCTGAAGATAGTAAAATGGAAGATGCCAGAAAAGACTGAGGGTACCATTATAATATAAATGTACACTACAATGTATTCATTTCTTTATTCCTATGGTATGTACGATTCTACATCTCTTGCCCCATCTACATAGGTACTTTATGGTTCCTTCCCACCTTTCCTCCCCCACCCCACCCATTGCTGTAGGCTGAGGTTGGGCTTTGGAGTGATGCTGAGATGACACTGCCAGAAGATGCAGTGCAGATAGCTCTACTCATCATGGGGTAAAGAGAAGTCTTGTTGGTGAGATGGAGTCAGTCTGCCTTTCCTTGTCAGGGTCTCCCTTCCTTTGTGAGCATGTCAAGAAGTAGTGAGAGTTAGGACCTTCCCAGCATTCGCAACCGAGTCCATGGATACCAGAAATTTTAGAAAATCATGTGAGACATGGGATGGAAATAAAGTGTCAACTCGGCAGTTTGTTCAGGTTGCTAGGAATAACTTCCTCTTTGCAAACCATATCCCTGTTTTGCCTTGCTCGGGCTGTTAACCTGAAGTTTACTAAAGGGTTTTAGGATTAAATGGGCATGGAAACTGAGCTATGGTCTCATCCTAACACTAGCCTCTTCCAGCCAGAGTTGAGGTACACTGACGGGATTGTGACAGAAAGGTTGTTTAGGTGCATGGAAGAACATGGCCCTGATTTTGATGCTGGTGTGCGCTGATGTGGAATATAGTGATATTCATATCCTAGAAGCATGTTCATGTTAAAGAAAGGGAACATCTACACTGCAGCTGGGAGCTTGCTTCCCAATGTGGGTAGACAGATATGCTAGCTCGGCTTGAGCTAGTGTGCTAAAAATAGCAATGTAGCCAAGGGTAGCATGGGCAGCAGCTCGGGATAGTTGCCTGAGTACAAACCCACCTGGACCCTCTGGGTATGCACTTGGGCAGCTAGCCCAAGCTGCCACCTGTGCTACCCCCAGCTACACTGCTATGTATGACACTAGCTTGAGCAGAACTAGCATGTGTCTGTCTACCTGCACTGTGAAGCCCACTTCCAGCTGCAATGTAGACATTTCCTAAATGTTATGTTCATAGAATCATAGAATATCAGGGTTGGAAGGGACCTCAGGAGGTCATCTAGTCCAACCCCCTGCTCAAAGCAGGACCAATCCCCAACTAAATCATCCCAGCCAGGGCTTTGGCAAGCCTGACCTTAAAAACTTTTATGGAAGGAGAGATTCCACCACCTCCCTAGGTAATGCATTCCAGTGTTTCACCACCCTCCTAGTGAAAAAGTTTTTCCTAATATCCAACCTAAACCTCCCCCACTGCAACTTGAGACCATTACTCCTTGTTCTGTCATCAGCTACCACTGAGAACAGTCTAGATCCATCCTCTTTGGAACACCCTTTCAGGTAGTTGAAAGCAGCTATCAAATCCCCCCTCATTCTTTCTCTTCCGCAGACTAAACAATCCCAGTTCCCTCATCCTCTCCTCATAAGTCATGTGTTCCAGTCCCCTAATCATTTTTGTTGCCCTCCGCTGGACTCTTTCCAATTTTTCCACATTCTTCTTGTAGTGTGGGGCCCAAAACTGGACACAGTACTCCAGATGAGGCCTCACCAATGTCGAATAGAGGGGAACGATCACGTCCCTCGATCTGCTGGCAGACTTCTTTAACTTGCTGGCAAGAATACTGTGGGAGACCGTGTCAAAAGCTTTGCTAAAGTCAAGGAACAACACGTCCACCGCTTTCCCCTCATCCACAGAGCCAGTTATCTCATCATAGGAGGCAATTTGATTCGTCAGGCATGACTTGCCCTTGGTGAATCCATGCTGACTGTTCCTGATCACTTTCCTCTCCTCTAAGTGCTTCAGACTTGATTCCTTGAGGACCTGCTCCATGATTTTTCCAGGGACTGAGGTGAGGCTGACTGGCCGGTAGTTCCCAGGATCCTCCTTCTTCCCTTTTTTAAAGATGGGTATTACATTAGCCTTTTTCCAATCATCCGAGACCTCCCCCGATCGCCATGAGTTTTCAAAGATAATGGCCAATGGCTCTGCAATCACATCCGCCAACTCCTTTAGCACTCTGGGATGCAGCGCATCCGGCTCCATGGACTTGTGCTCATCCAGCTCTTTTAAATAGTCCCGAACCACTTCTTTCTCCACAGAGGGCTGGTCACCTCCTCCCCATGCTGTGCTGCCCAGTGCAGTAGTCTGGGAGCTGACCTTGTTCGTGAAGACAGAGGCAAAAAAAGCATTGAGTACATTAGTTTTTTCCACATCCTCTGTCACTAGCTTGCCTCCATCATTCAGTAAGGGGCCCACACTTTCCTTGACTTTCTTCTTGTTGCTAACATACCTGAAGAAACCCTTCTTGTTACTCTTAACATCTCTTGCTAGCTGCAACTCCAATTGTGATTTGGCCTTGCTGATTTCACTCCTGCATCCCTGAGCAATATTTTTATACTGTTCCCTGGTCATTTGTCCAATCTTCCACTTCTTGTAAGCTTCTTTTTTGTGTTTAAGATCAGCAAGGATTTCACTGTTAAGCCAAGCTGGTCGCCTGCCATATTTACTATTCTTTCTACACATCGGGATGGTTTGACCCTGTAACCTCAATAAGGATTCTTTAAAATACAGCCAGCTCTCTTGGACTCCTTTCCCCCTCATGTTATTCTCCCAGGGGATCCTGCCCATCAGTTCCCTGAGGGAGTCAAAGTCTGCTTTTCTGAAGTCCAGGGTCCGTATTCTGCTGCTCTCCTTTCTTCCCTGTGTCAGGATCCTGAACTTGACCATCTCATGGTCACTGCCTTCCAGGTTCCCATCCACTTTAGCTTCCCCTACTAATTCTTCGCAGTTTGTGAGCAGCAGGTCAAGAAGAGCTCTGCCCCTAGTTGGTTCCTCCAGCACTTGCACCAGGAAATTGTCCCCTACCCTTTCCAAAAACTTTTTGGATTGTCTGTTAAAACAAAGCTGGATGGGAATCAATTTTCCTGCCCTGTGAAAATTTGAGATGTCAGAACTTTTACCTGTGCTGAATTGGGCTGTAAAGCTGAAATCTCAAAAACTTTCATGAACCAATAATCTCAAAAAAAAGGATTGGGTCAACCAAAATGTTTTGGTTCAATAAATTCAGAATGTTTCATTTCAATGTTGACCTTGATATTTTTTTTTTACCGTTTCCTGGGTATAAATTAGGTAAGATTTTGGAATGAAAAAAACATTTTGCACCAAAAAGAATTTTTTTTAAAGTTGTCAACATTCAGTGGTTCAACAATTTCAAAATCGTTTTCCAAATAGGGAGATTCATCAAAATTGACTCTTTCCTATGAACAGTTTCAGTTTAATCAAAAAAGCATTTTCTGACCAAAAAGCTGTTTAGTTGGAAAATTCCCAAATAGCTCTGTTGAAATGGGAGGTGTAGTTCCAAAGTAGACCAGTAGGAAGGAGCTGTTGATTATGGCTGCTGTCTGGTAGACCAGCAGAAATACTCTAGGAAATATGAGAATGAGTGAGGGACAGAAGGTTGTCCTAGAAGAAAAAAATGAGAATATGGTCCAATGGCTAGTGATGGCCCAGGGAGCGGATGGGACTCTTTGACAGGGTCCATGACTTTCCCAGAACCTCAGAGATCATCAGTCCAAAGTGTGTGCAGGGCAGATCAAAGCTAGGAAGAGCTCTGTACAGAAAGAAGAGTCCTGTCCACGATGGTTAAGAATGCATCGGGGAAATTATGATAAGTGGCTGTTTCTGTCTTATTGCAATAAATTTCTGTTCATCCAGTGTTTCTGGGCCTGTATATTCCACCCAACCCACCGTTCCATTCAGGGAGCAACACTTGCTCTGCTGCTGCCCATGTTGCACTTGTTCAGCAGGCACAAAAAGAGCCTCCGTCACAGTTTCACACCTTCCACCAGTACGAAGTTCAAGCAAA
The DNA here is from genome assembly GCF_965152275.1 of Natator depressus. NCBI lineage: Eukaryota > Metazoa > Chordata > Testudines > Cheloniidae > Natator > Natator depressus. Next base: position 239,611,383 of record NC_134235.1, on the reverse strand, counting down.
TATATATATTGTTAAGTACAGAAAGTGATATTTACATTGTCATCAGCCAAAATGTATTGAACTCCTGTGGTGTAATTTGCAGGCAACTGCTGGTGACTCGCTTGGGGAGGGAGGGGGCAGGGAGTGTTGCAGTCTAAGAAGATGATGCTCTGTGAGGTATTGTCAAGTGAGGTAGAAAACAAAAGGGCAAACCCTACCAATTTGAAATAATCCTTTAAAGATACAGGCAGAGTCTGGAGAAAATATCTCATCAGCTATTGCCAGAATACCCAAGAGTTTTCTTTGGTCCTGATCCCTCAGTGACATAAAATATTGTCCTCTGAAGTTCTAAGTCCTTCCTGAAGTGCTCTTACTGCACAAAATTGCTTATTTGCTGGCAATGAACTATATCCAGAGGTGTCACACTGCAGAAAAAGGACTGCCAAAATGATGGCACAACAGTGTGGTGTCAACAGAGCCATAGGAGAAAGGGCATGCCCATGGGTGGGTACAGATGGGTAAGTAATAATTAACAATATCCCTATACACCTGAAACACACGTGTCTAATTTCAATTTCTGCCGGTAGATTTGTTTTGATTAAGGAATAAATTGCAAGTGCGTAAAAAGCCTGGTCAGTGTTAGGTATAATTGGATATATCTATTGCTGGGTGAGTAGGAGAGCAAACTCAACATCTGCAGTCCTAGCTGGAAACGGTATGGGCATAGTCAGGGTACCAGTGTTCAGTGCTTAACAACACAGGAGCTTTGGCACATGGCCCTCTGTGCTGTGACCACCAACATATGTTCCTACCCTAATGAATGTCAAGCTCATTTAGAAAAAAAATTACATCTATCAAAGTCGAACAGCCAGCCTTGTAATGAGCCTTTGGGATATAGTTCAGCCATTTAACCAGCCAATGGAATAGCTCCATGTAGTAAAGAGATACAGTGGTGTCTGTTAAAGTCAGTATAGGTCAGCAGTTATCACAGTTCCTCCCTGTACTTTGAATAGTAGATTGCACTATCTCAGATACTACTACAGGCAAATGCTGATTCTTAATGGTGACTACTCTAGATATTCACCTTCTTGTCTTTGGTATTCTCTCTCTTTTTTAGTTGAATATTCTGAGCAACGTTTCCAGACACTTCTTTGGGGCCCTGATCCAGGAAAACAAACTTAAGTGCTTGCTTAAATTTAAGCACCTGATTCATCCCAAAGATTTCAATGGCACTACTCAAGTGCTTTAAATTAAGCATGTGCTTAAATGCTGAACTGGATCAGGACCTAAGACTCTCCACACTGCAGAAAATTGGTTGCATTCAACCACCTTACAACCCAGACCTTGCTGCCATTGATATAACTCCCCATAAAATCAGTGACTTCAGGATCAGGCCCAAAATCTGTATTAATGGATCACCAGAATATGTACTTTTAAAATAGCTTCTTAGTGCTACATCTGATTTTTGTTTTAAGGATAAAAGGGAAAATATTGATCATATTGTGTGAAATAGAGTTCATAGTGGAAAGAAAATAGGGCATATTCTACTATTTATAATAGTTATTCTGGTGCATTTGTTTGGGTTTTTTAAAATGCAGTCCTTTCATTGCTTTAGCTTTCTTACTTCTAAACTGCCCCTCCCAGGGCCTTGAGAACAATGTGGGGCTGGAATGCCCCAGGAGGTGTACTTTGCATGCTATTCTTCAAGCTAATGCAGAGGGGAAGAAGCACTAGGACCCCATCTCCTCCCTCAGCCTCTCTGGTGTGACCTTTGACCCTTCCACCCCTCAGGGTTTTAGAAGGAAGCAGTTCCCACCAGAAGGATTATAATTGTGGCTGGCCTGCACTGTGGCAGGTAGCAAATGTCCTTGCATTCTTCCCAACCCTCCCATGTCCCAGTACAAAAGTAAGACACATTCTGTCCCTTTTTTGAGTAAGCATCTCTTTTTCTCTTTCTCTTTCTCTCTCTATTTATTTTCTATCAGAAAAGTTTTGAGTTTAAGCCTTTTATGGCAGAGGGGCAGAAGGAATCGGAAGATGCAATTTGGCATTTCAAGTTAAAGAACCCAGTTATTAGTCCGTTATCAACAGTACTTCATAGATTTCTAAATGCCTTGATGCTTTTTGGTTTCTGTGTTAACAAAAATCAAACCATAGGTCAAAAGCATTATCCAATTAAACAGTTTTTAAGAGATCTGAGCAAACTAAAATTCCATTTTTGGAGAGGCTAACATCTTAAAAACAATAGAACAAATAAATAAACTATGGACATTTGGAAATTACATTGGAGAAGTGAGCTATTTATACAAACCTGGAGTGAGTCATTTATATACTGGGTCAGATCCTTAGCTGGTGTAAATCAGCATAACTATTGAAGTCAGCGGTGCTACACCATTCACCCCAGGTAATTTGTCATTTTTAACAGAGATTTGTAGCTGTGATGTGATTTGTAGCTGTTACTCATAAAAGCTTTATTGTCTTTCTCGGACTAGCTTTTCAACATCTGACAAAGACGATTAATTGAAGAAAACTTTATAGAAACCTACTCTGAGATTTCATATAAGTGCCAACGCTTATTGTTTAGGTTTACAGCTCTAATTTTCAGTCTTGTTGAGAGTTTGCTTTGGTATTGCTCATTTTTTAAGACTAAAGGAACTGTGCCCAAATTTATTGTAATGAAGATAAAGGCTCTTACCATTGGAAGCCACTACAGGTCTTGAAGAAAATCATGGGTCCTTGTCGCAAATATTCCCACATGTGATCAGTGACTGACCCTTATCACGCCTTTGCATCCTAGCCAATATTAGTTAAGATATTTCCTGTCTTCTGTGAATAGTAGGAAAGATATGGATCTTTTTATAGAATACACCAGTGGGTTTGCAATCCTTCTGGTAAAGAGGCTAGAGTTTTAAAGAATAAAATTACAGGGTAAATATTTCAGAATTTCAAGGACAGTTTTTCAGGAAAAGTGATTGACTAGGGACTCAGAACACCTAGACCTCCCACAAAGTTTCAGGCAAGTCACTTGATCTGTTTCTGATCATTAAAATGTGATAATACTACCACCCTATATCATAGGGATGCTGTGAGATAAGTCCATAAATACTCAAGAGGGATTCAGATATTGCAAAGATTGGTGCCTTGTAAGTACCTAGATAGATTCATTAACATGGGCAAGAACTATAGGACAAAAAGTGAAAAAGTACGGGACACATGTTAAAGGTAAAGGTCATGATTCAACAGATTTTTTTTCTTACCTTGGGTTGGGTGATTTGGCCCTGCCCTATCACTCTTGTCAACTCCTCGTACATGAACTGATTTTCATGGACATAGCATCTCTGGTTATGACATCAACAGAAGATGCCAAAGTGCATGGGAAGAGCTGTGACATGATTTACCAGTGCTACACGGATTGGAAATGAATCAAGTGGACAAGAAATAGGTTGAATTCTTCAGCAAGTGAGAGTCTTCATCTGGAACAACATATCTAATCCATACTGATAAACCACACGTCTGAGGTGGGAGAACTTTTGTCAAGTTATATCTAGCTATCATAGCTTTACACTGCTGCCCATTACCCTAGTAATATTTTGAGCGCCTTTCATGTGCAACCAAAAGCCATAACAAGGTCCTTAGTGGACTTCATGGAGTCTCTGGCACTTCTCCCTTTGTGGGGTCAGAACTGTGCTTGGGGTAGGTGGGTCTTGTGGATGGCTAAGAGGTACAGGGTATGTGCAGAACACAGAAAATGAGAGCATGTGTCAATGTGAACTACAAACTGGCCTCTTGAGATTTCTGGGCCTGAGCCAATGCAATCCATGGATTTCAGTGGACCTTTGCTCAAGGACCTCCTCTATGCCAAAAATAATTACCTAAACTGAAAGATCTCAGAGCACAAAGAGGTCCAGAGTATTCCCAGAAGAAGAAGACAGTGTAAGGCTGTTCCTTAATCATCTGCATTTCCTGCTCATGAGATAGAATTCAGGCTGTATCCCAAGAAAGCTAAAGACTAATTTATTTCAGCGCTTGAGATGGCTGTTTTCAATGACTGACCAAAGATGTCATGATTTACATATCTCTGATTTTTATTTTGGTATCCATGTCTCAGAGGATTGTTTTGATGTGGAGTAAGTTATTCACAGATGTAAAGCGAATGAACCTCAATGAACCATGTTCACATCTTTGAATCAGTTTAGTTTTACATATCTATATATGCCTTGTCATTTACACGCATTAAAGACAAGCTGAGTTTAAGACTTTGTACTAGAATTCTTTGAATCTGGCCCTATTTATTACGAGATCTGACAACCTCCCAGTTGCTGCACACTATTCCAGATACCACCACTCAGACTCACACACTGCCCCACCCCCTAACTCCTCAGACACACACATCACTTACCAGACAGGAGAATCGGAGTGGGACTGGGAGTCTGTGTCTTTCAGAGAGGGCCACCTAAATAGTATTGTTTTTCTTATTTCCAGACTAGGGTAAGGGATCACTGCCAGAGTAGGTAACGAGAGTAGGTAACAGAGTAGGTATTCTTCTCTTCCAAGCCTCCAGCCCATGAAAGGGATCTCAAATGTGGGGCTAGGAAATTCTGCCCTTTGGACAGGGCTGCCAAAAGATTCTTCTCTCCCTTCCACAGAAGACCCCTCTTCCCTCAAGATTCCTAATGGTGAGTGACTGAGTCTGAGGATCTCTGTTTTCCAAGAGGAAACTGATCCAATCTGTGTCACAGCCGTGGTGTCCAAGCATAGGGGAAGGCACATGCTGGGGCTGGAGTCAGAACCGTTATCAGGATTTGGAAAGAGATCTACACCCTGAATGTTAATTTTGGTAATGTACAAACATCACAGCCTCCATCCAGTTCTACCTGAAAGGTCACATGCATAGAGAACACTGACCGTGCAATCAGGACACCAAGTCATTTACAGAGCCCAGCAAAAGAAAAGAAAGCTGCATTGTTAGATTGCATGTAATGACATCATGGAAAGGCATCAGCCTAAGAATGATTACAACTGAGCTTTGCTGAACCCCTGTAGGAACGGGATTCAGCATGCATGGAGATTAAAGCCTTGTGCAATCACTGCCTCGCGATCACATGAAATTTCACATCAGTTGGGGTGATGAATCGTTTACATAATGTGAATCACAGTCTAATTGTGAGTTTGATTGCATCTACTGTTGTTCTGATCACATCACCACAGCCCCCGGAGTGGAGCCTCACTCTAAGCCATTCGACAGTGGTAAAAGGAGGAGGGAAAGTTGTGCAGCATGAAAGGAAATTGCCATCTCACAGGCTGTATGTTGCTGAGCAATTAAACTGCTACAGGTAGTGTATGTGTTGACATCATCAGGGAGGGCAATTAGAGCAGCATCTCATCCATCAATGGAAATACATTATTTCTGAAATCAGCAGGCTTCCAGGAGACCCAGATGGGAGACTGTCAAGGTTCCTTCTCCATTCTGAACTCTAGGGTACAGATGTGGGGACCTGCATGAAAAACCCCCTAACCTTATTTTTACCAGCTAATTTAAAACTTCCACAAGGTACAAACTATTTTACCTTTTGTCCCTGGACTTTTTTGCTGCCACCACCAAGCATCTAACAAATATAACAAGAAAAGAGCCCACCTGGAACATCTTTCTCCCCCAAATCCCCCCAAGCCCTACACCCCATTTCCTGGGAATGGCTTGATAAAAATCCTCACCAATTTGCATAGGTGAACACAGACCCAAACCCTTGGATCTTAAGAACAATGAAAAAGCAATCAGGTTCTTAAAAGAAAAATTTTAATTAAAGAAAAAGTAAAAGAATCACCTCTGTAAAATCAGGATGGTAAATACCTTACAGGGTAATCAGATTCAAAACATAGAGAATCCCTCTAGGCAAAACCTTAAGTTACAAAAAGACACAAAAACAGGAATATACATTCCATTCAGCACAACTTATTTTATCAGCCATTTCAACAAAACAGAATCTAACGCATATCTAACTAATTGCTTATTAACCCTTTACAGGAGTTCTGACCTGCATTCCTGCTCTGGTCCCGGCAAAAACAACACACAGACAGAGAGAACCCTTTGTGTCCATCCCCCCCGCCACCTCCAGCTTTGAAAGTATCTTGTCTCCTCATTGGTCATTTTGGTCAGGTGCCAGCAAGGTTGTCTTAGCTTCTTAACCCTTTACAGGTGAAAGGGTTTTTCCTCTGGCCAGGAGGGATTTAAAGGTGTTTACCCTTCCCTTTATATTTATGACAGAGGCCTCGTTGCTCGTAAAGAAGCAGCGACCCAGACAGCAGGAAGAAACTACCCCAGGATTCCAGCATGAGTTGGCAGAAGGGCCCAGTACTCTGAGCCCCCAAAACATCTAAGAGTAGGGTTCAGTCATGGCTTTGCCATAAGCCCAGTGCACAGAGTAACATATTGTTGCATTGCTCCAGGAGTAAACTATGTGCTGCTCCATACACTAGCTCCCTCTGCCAACACTTGTTGGTGTAACTGCGTTGTCTTCAGTGGAGCTACTCCTGATTTGCATCCATGTAACTGTGGAAAATAAGGCCCCTGGAATTAAAGAGTAAACGCCTATGATGTTCTAGACACACTTGTGGATGCTGTACAATAAATGGCAGGTACAGCAATGCCTGCTCTGTTGCTAACTGTACCATGCCTTTTAGTAATAAAGTTACTAATTTCAGAGGTTCTAGACACCAAGGAACAGAGTGAGTTGAAGAAAGTTCTGTTAAGGGAAAAGTCTGTCTAGTTGCAAACAAATTGTTGCCAATAAAAAAGCAAATGATGCTCTATGAAAGATAGCTTGCATTGCTATCTCCTAGGGTTAGGGAGGCAGAGTGTTGAGCAGCTCCACTTCCATTGGGCAGCTGAAACTGGTAGACTGTAATAGTCATAGTGTGGCCATTCCCCTGCTCTACTACACCCTCAAACCAACCTTCATGCTGCCTCCAATGTAGGGCATATAAAGGTTCCACTGTCCTTCCTCTCAAGCTGGAGGGTGGGAAACATTCTGGGTTTAAATCTATGCAAAACTTCTGTGGTTTCACATGAGTTTGTTCCTCTTTCCCCCACCCCCACCTGCCTCACATATTTAAGTGTGAGGATGAGGTGAGGATGAACCCTGAAATTCAGTCTGGTTTTCACCTAGTTTTGTATCTGAAACGTAACGTAGGCCAGGTTCTTTTGAAAGGTTTACAAACCTTAGCAAATACTCTGACAAACCCAGCCTGAGGTTCAAGTTTACAACAAAACTAGGTTTAATGCAGTGGTCCCCAAACTTTTCAAGGTCACACCCCTCCTCACCCCTGTTCTCCTCCTACGCCCACCGCCCCCTGGAGCCAGGAGTGGGACCACGGCTCCTGGGGTGGGGGACATGGATGGGGTAAGGAGGACAAGGCTGGGGGCAGGTCTGGGGCCAGGAGCAGACCTGGGAACAGAGCTGCAGCCAGGGGCTGAGGCTGGGAGTGGGGCTGGGACAGGGGTCGGGAGCCAGGGCTGTTGCTGTGGGAGGGGCCGGAGCAGAGCTGGGAGTGGAGCAAGGCTGGGTGCCACTCCCTCCCCGCCCCCTGTGGGGGCTTGCCCAGGCCCCATTGTGCCCCCCCCCCAAATGTTTCACTGCACCCTCTAGGGGGACACGCTCTACAGTTTGGAGACCTCTGGTTTAATGTGACTTTATTGGTTTTTGCCAACATTTTGCACAGCTCTTAAACATCCCCCTTCAGATAAATGAATCTCAGCTTCTTTGTTTGGAAAAACAATCTGTCATGAATCTTCTTGCAAACATGTAAGTGTCCAGCTGGATTTCTTTTGTTTTATATTTTAAGTGACAAACTTTAGAAATCAGTTGGCAGGAACCTTTACCTGGAGAGTGTTCTAGGTTCTGTTAACCTGGAAAGAACATCTGGCTGGCTTCTTGCTCAGTTAAAATCTTCTCTCCTCTGGAGAGTCTTGAGTTAGGAGTCAGCCTTCATGATGTGGCCAGTGCTCCACTTTAACAGTGAAGATTGTTCTCTGTGTTTCTGGAGAGCTAGAAGAAAAGATAATAGGCCCAAACAGTCCAAAACAAATGCCCCATCCAGTAAATGCACATAAAACCATGCACACTTGACAAAACATGACAAAATTCAAGTCCTCTCTATGGCAATTATCTGGCTCCACTGCTACAGTGTCTGAGCACCTCACAATCTTGAAAGCCTGTACCCTCCCATCACCCGTATGAGATAGGGGCATACTGTTGTCCCCACATCACAGATAAAAAACTGAAGCACAGAGAGAGGAAGGGACCTCCCCACAGTCACAGAGGAAGTGTATGGCAGAGCACAGAATTGAAACCAGATCTCTGGAGTCCCAGGCTAGCACCTGAACTACTGGACAGGGCCGGGACTCCAGCCTTTCACTTGCTGACCAGCACAGCTGCCAAGGTATAAGGGGTGGAGGGAAAAATGGTTACATTATTTCAAGAACAGCAGTAACTTACTTCCCCATCCTGGAACAACAGAGGAACTATGTCTAGGAAAACTGAAGGGTCATGATACATGGATCCCTGACTACACAACCCCACTATTTATCACAGCACCCAGTGGAGGAGGAAGGACTGCATCTATAAAAGAACATCGCCACTTGCACTGCATGACCTTGATGAGAGCTGGGGAGAGATATTTGTTCCTCCCAAACCACACTGACTGCACAAGACCTGGGCTTCGCACAAGGAGAGAGAACTTGGCGAAGTAACAAAGGGCTTTTTTGCTAAAGCTTTGCTCAGTACCTGCTCTAAACCTACCTTACTTCCAGAGGCATCTTCCATTTCTTGGAACACATGGTTTAGCAGGATGGCAACAAATTCAACTGCTATAGAAAAGTTCTCCTGTGTTTTTTCTGTTGGCACTGGTGTCAAAAGAGGAATCCTAAGCCCCACAACTGCCTCCTTAGCGCAGACAGATCTATTATAAACTTTCCATTTCTCTAACACTCAGTCTAGCTGGTACTATGAAGAACTTTAACCATATTATACATTTAAGACAAGAGGATATTTTTTTCTTCTCTATGGTGCAATTCATTTTTTCCCCTTCAAATTCATTATGACTGAAGGTGGAGAAGCCACTTAATACTCCAGACAATGTACAGGCAATTGGTTATTATAGTCTTACATTAGTTCAGTCTAATTTCTAGTGAGATGTGCAAACACCTACGTTTAGTGTGATATTAAGTGGCAACAAATGCATGTCAAGGGTCAGATGCTCAGCAGGTGTAAATTGCCATAGTTTCATTGATGGAGCAATGACAATTTACGCCAGCTGAGAATCTGGTCCTAAGGAGCCTGAAAATGAGTCAGCAGATACTGCATAAGATGATTGTGTATGCTAGAGTGTCTTAGGCTATGTCTACACTAGAGAGATTACAGTGGCACAGCTGTACGGATGCAGCTGCACCGCTGTAAAATCTCTTGTGCCACTCTATGCCAATGGGAGAGAACTCTCACTTCGACATAATTATCCACCCCAACGAGCGGCATTAGCTATGTCAGTGGGAGAAGCTCTCCTGCCGACATAGTACTGTTCACATTAGCACTTATGCTGGTGTAATTTATGTAGCTTGAGGGGTGGAATATTCACACCCCTGAGTGACATAAATTTTGCCGACATAAGTGGTAATGTAGACAGCCTTACTCAACACTTTGCAAGCTTCTAATGCTTATTGGGTATAAAAAGCCAATAAAAAAGTGTGTGCAGACTTAGATTTTACAGAAATAAATGTTTCAAGACTGGTTTGCTGGTTTAATAAAGAACTGTGAGCTTAAGTGCCTAAGTCCCTTTTTCTAGATGCTTTTCCTGCCTAGATCTGAATATGTGCTTTTGATGTGCGGGCAGTCAACCAGAATGCTTTGCACTCAGCATTTTCAGATCCACTACAGGGTATAGTTTAGTACAAGCTGTATAAATCTGAGTGTGGAATTAGCTTTGCTCTTTTGGGACATGGGGTTTATTTGTTAACAGGAAATTAAAACCAGCACATCCCTAGTAGCCACTGAAGTATGCATTGATGCAACTGCTTGGAAGGAAAAAATTGTGCTGAACTATTTTTCACTGCTGAAAATCCAATTATTCAACAGATGAAACATACTAAATGTAGCAGATTTTCAACTTTCTGAACTCATCTTTCAGAGGCAGCTTAACAGAAGAAGTTAGAAATGGAAATTGAACACACTGAGGTCTGCTTTCTTGACTGTGATTATTATTCTAGTGAGAAGTCTAGTGAGAATTTTTTTCTTTGTGCCTAATATACACAAGGGGTAATGACACTTCTCATGTGAATAAGGAGAGCAGGGTTTGGCCTGATGAGCAGAGGGGGTGAAAAATTGTGGATCTGGATGGTAAGAATACCATATCAATCACCCTTCTGAGGCAGATACCCCACTTTGGGTGTTCTGTGGGTATTGTAGCCTATAGGGAAGGAAGACTGGATATGGCCAGGATGACTCCCACTCTTTGCAGCATTGACCCCCAACAACCCAACCAGTTTTTTCCTAAGTAAGGTAATTCTGACTTAATCAGCGCTGCCAAGGATTCCTCTTCTTGATGTAACCTGGAAGAACACCCCCTAGATCAGAAATAGGAGGTAGCTGGTGCAAGTTGGGACAAAGCATGAGGGTATGGGACATCTGAAGGGATTGGCCTGACCTTTAGTGGACTTCAGGAGATCCACAGTCTCTTGAGCCCTCCCCCATTCTGCAGGAGCAGAAGTGGTGAGCTACTTCTCAAATACAAACTCATGGAGTTCCTGACACCTTATGTGGCCATAAACTTCACAGGGACTGATTTGATCAAAGATGTTTAATATTCACTTGTAGATGTTGTTTGATTTGTCATAAGACATTGGTGCACAACTCATACCCCCAGCTGTAAACAAAGCACAATTCACCTGCTTAATATCCTGATGGAAAAATCTAGTGAGATGCAAACACAACTTTATGCCTCATGCCAGCTGTTCTTGTGACATAAATCACAGAGCCCTCATCTTGGACCATCTTGCATTCATGAAAACCAAAGAGCTTCTCAGAAGTAGCCAGCCAACCCAGACAGACTCATTAGTGAAAGCTGCATTAAATTAAACAGCAATATTAAAAGTTCCATGATATCTGAAACGCCAACACAAGGCGATGATAATTGCTTTACCAAAGTAACTGTACATCATACAGGGCTGTGTGTGTGTGTAAAACCACAACACTTGCATAGGTCATTCTGATACTGCATTATAGTCAATCAATTAAACATGAATCGTTGGCCATGTTAAATGAATTGCAAATTATAATCATCCAACTAGCATTCATTTAAGATGACCTAGATGCATTGCATAAAGAGTTATTAAATAAAAGAAGAATACAAATTACAAGTTAAAATCACTGCAACTCTTTTCTGGTTGAGGGCATTCTTCATAGATGTCATAAGAAGTCAGCAGCTGAAATCATGAAGAGTTCTACCAGGTGTGGGAGCCTCCCATCTCAGAAATTGGATAAAGAGAGGATATTCCATGTGCAGACAATCAGTAACACATTATAGATATTGCAACATTATGGCAGCTGGCTGTGAAAATCCTAGTGATAGTCTTGGATTGATGGTGGACCATGCGGAGTAATCAGATGAGTTAGGTCTCTTGTGTTTGAAAGTGTTTCCCAAAGTAAGAGCTGCATCCTGCAGCAGGTATATTTTGGATAATGAATGAAGATTCCTTTAGACATGGTCTGGAGTAGACATAGACAGTTGCTTGGCTTTCTATGATCTTCTAGTTCAAACTGGCCCCATTGCCCTGTGGGTAATACTCTGCATAGGAGATGTAGGATCTGGTTTTGATTCTCCCACTAATCTGCTGTATGACTTTGGGTAAGTCATTTAGTCTTTCTGTGCCTCTGTTTCCCATCTCAGTCTTTGTCTGCCTTGTTTATATATCCTATAAGCTCTTTGGGGCAGTAATTGTCTCTTTCTAATGTGTCTGTACTGCACCTAGCACAATAGGGCAACAGTCTCTGTTGGGCCTCTTGGCACTACTGTTATACAAATAATAATAAACTATTAACTGCCACTGGTATTAGCTGGGGTCAAGGAAAAGTGATTTTCCCAGTCAGTATGATGGGCTGTGTGATTTAAAATACATGTCTTCTTGTCTTTCTGTTCTAATGCATCCAGAGCCTCACCAATGAGAACAAACATTAAGGACAGGTTAGTTTAGGATAACTGTGTAAGTAAACCAAAACTGCCTATATCTTTCCTCAAAAAATACACTGCTGCTCATTGCCAAACATAAAAATAACAGAGGAAAAACACTGGACATACCATGCTACACTATAGCTATTTTTAAAAAAGAATTATGCAATTGCAATGTGACTTGGAATCATAAAAGTTCTCTATTACTGGTTTATATTATTTGAATTGTTGTACTAACTAGGGGCCCCAGTCATGGATCATGGCCCCATTGTGCTACACAAATATATAAACTCTAAATAAGCTAGCTAGGGTCATAAACTTTCCTACCAAGTTCTATATGTTCATTTCCATCCCAAATTACTTCCCTACCCTATGATTCCACCCATGGGGCTTGCTTCAGTCCTGGAATACAACAACTGGAGTACAACAAGATTTTAGATTTGGTGTAAAAGAAACTAACCCCAAAGGGTTTCTCCCTCCAGAGCTCTGGAGCCTTTTGAAATAGATTTAAAAAACACAGTAATGTAGGAGTTACAAAACAAATCATCTGATGCAAAAGCACTTCTCATCCAATTACACATCATTTCATCATCAGTCATGTGACCAATACAGCTTAAAAAACACCACCACATTAGAGGGATGTAGTTGCAGCTCAAGGCACCTGCAACTCCCAAAAAGCCGGGACCCAGGCAGAACAGCCCTCTAACTGGACAGCACTGGGCAGATGGGATTATACCAAGGGCACCATGGGATGAACCAATTCTTTGCATGTCCTTACTTGTCTCCATAGGATCTGTATGCTCTGCAGCACTTTCCAAGTATCTTCCCATTCAGAGGGCAGAATATGGCCCTTATACAAAATTACAATAAAGAAAAGGAGTGCAGTATAATGATATCATCTGTAAATGAAAGGTCAAGAATCATTCTAGAAAAAAAATCAAAGCAGTTCTAAATGGGGTGTTGATTGCTTGTTACTACAGCAAACAAGATTTTTATTTGTAGAAGAGCTTTTTAAAACACTCAAGAAATGAATAATTAAAAAAAATCATTTGCAGAGAGACAGAACAAATCTGATATGAATTATTATACTCAAGAAAACGGTTTGAAACTGCCTATTTTAAATACAGAACAAAGGAGATGTGAATGAAACTCATTTAAGAAGCAAATACAACTAAATACCAAACATGTAAAGGGATATATTTCACCCTCTCTGAAACCAAAACAAAGACCATTTTAAGTAGTTCTGTGTAAAGGAGAAGTTAATCCCTGATGGAAAAGTCTATGGTTGAAAGATTTGTTGTCATGGATTAGACAATGTCTTGGAGACATAAAATAAGGAATAGGAATAACTGGTTACTTTTCACTATGGTAGAAATTCAACAGGGTACCCACAGCTTTGTAACAGAACCAGAACTGTTTTATATATTTACTAATAAACTAAAAAGGGAGTGAACAGTGAGGTGGAAAAATTTGCAGATGACAGAAAAATGATGTAGATTAGTAAATACTAGGGAAGATTATGAGGAACTTCAGAGAGACCTAACTGAATGCGGAGTGTGATGGCAGAAGAAATTCAGTCCTGACAAGTGTAATATAACACCCACTGGAAGGACTAATTTTAACTATTGACACAGATTGTTTATTGTAAATTAATGGAAACCACCCAGGAAATCATCAGTGTTTCACTGTAGGGAGCTCAGTGAAGATCTCTGTTCAACGTGCATTCAAGAAAGTAAACAAAGTGTTAGGATGTAAAAGTATGGGATACAAAACATTATATCATCATTCTGTTAATAGGTGGCCCACCTTTACCCGGAATATGAAGTGAAACCCTGGCCCTATTGAAGTAAATGGGAGTTTTGCCATTAATGTCAATAGGACCAGGACTTCGGACTTCACTCATTGTGTTCACTCTGTGTCCCTGGTGTCAATGCCAATGTAATCGATGCTTTTTGAGCCAGCCACCTCAAGAGTCTGATGTCTCAGGAATAATCTGTGAGAGATAGCCTTGGTTGTGTAAATATAAACTGTTTTGCACTTTTAGGGCCCAATCCAAATCTCATTTAAATCAACGGTAAAACTCACTGACTTCAATATCTTTTGGAGAGCTTAATGTGCAATCATCTGACCTCAAAAGTCAAGAAAGGCCTGAATTTGGCCCCCTTTGTTTAAGAAATCCAAATACTTTTGAGACTAAAATCTCCATGATGGTATTCCTTCACGGTTCCAGCTCCTCACAGAATTACTCTTTTCATGTCACTAAGAAAAAAAGTTAAATCAGCACTTTAAATTTGGCATTTGATAAAGTAAATTACTACAGTAAACAGTCTGAAATTGATTAATTTAGGCAGTGAACAAAGAATGGTTAAGGTTGAAAATCAAATTCAATTTAAAAATAGAGTAATGACTTAGAGGTTGATTATGTTAAATTTCATCCAAACCTAATCAAAGATTTATTTATTTTTAAATGTGACTTTAAATTTCTTTGAATGTAGATATGCTACTTTTCTGCTAAGCAGATAAAAGACATTTGAAGACATGGATCCAAGTTCAAATCCTAGACCACAGTGTCAGAGGTCACATATTCATTGGTCCATGGGCTAAGAGAGGGTGTTTGTTATGGTTTAACTCTACCCTGAGTTGAAATTTTCAATTATACAAAGTTGCAGAAATTTAGTTTTAACCTACATATGTTCAAATGTTCTTAAAAGACAGCACGGAAGGGAGGAATGGTGTGAACTGAGTCTGGCCTAAAAGAACTGATTATTGGAGGTTCTCAAGGGTCCCAGTGAGTTTACAGTATTGTTACAGCAACAGACCAAAACATTCTTAACAGAAGAGATGGTTTGCACCTGTGGGACACTTGATGCTTCCTTTGAGTGGTCGATTTTGGTGAGTCAAGCTGACACCTTTCTGAACCTAGATTTAACATATTTGCACATGGCAGGGTATCTTAGACAGCATCATGGCCATCTCTGCAACTAGCACATGCTGAGATGCAGAGATTTATCAATACTCCATCTTTTTTCTGACCCCGCAAGATATTCTGACCACACCAGACAAGAAGAGGGAGCCAGATGACATCACAATCTCCTTGGCTGCATCTTGACCAAATCTTGAGACGTGAATTTAAGATTCCTACTATATTTCTGTCATGAGTGGGTTGGTTTCCAGTTTTCAGCCCCACCTTATTATCTCTCTTTTTCCCTTTTGACTAATAAGAATCCTGTTCAGTCAGCCAAGACAGATATAACCTTGCAACCCTTTGCTGTGACCAGTTTAAAAGCTATTCCAGAGCAGCCCAATCTGTGATGAAAGAGAGTCTATGGTAGCCTCAGAAAATAAGAATCTCTTATAGCAGTTCTAAGAATCTTATAACTTTTCCTACTTGAAAAATGATGCCCTTTCATTTGTCAATGTACTAACGCATGTATTGCCTAGCACTGTAAATTCCTCAAGACCAGATATGTAGTAGCAGTTTTAGTACAGCATAAAGGGTTAATTAGTATGCATACATTTCTGCATACTCCAGACATACAAAGAAGTTGATTAACATATTAACTACTTCTATTACATTGATTATCCATAGTAGAAAATGTATCCATAATGTATATGTAATCCATAATGTATTTGTAATCCATCTGTAATCCATAATGTATCTGTAAATCATTGGATCTCTTATTTTTAAAAATAAGGTAAAACTTCTATTGAAAAACCAATGGCATAGAAACGAACAGGAGCTGATCAGCAGATTCTACTTTCATTTATACCAATATAAATCAGGAGTAACTCCTTTGATATCAAATGGCATTACACCAGTATGAAAGCAGGACCAAAGAGAACATACATGAGCCCTGAGCAAGGACTTCAGGATTTGGCCCAATAATAAAATAGTTATTGTCCAGTAACATATAACTACAAGTAATAGCCAAAGAGCATTTTATGTAACTGCAATTCCAATACTCAGAATACATGTCTATTTAAAGGAAGCAGCTTTCTTTTAACAGGTGACCACATACCGCTTACCATATACATGGCAGTCACCTCACAGCATGATAAAGAACCAAACGGACTATGTAAAGATACAGGGACACTGGAAATCAAGCATCCAATTGACAAAAGACTTTCCCAAATGCAGACTGAAGGTCACATCATCAACTGTGAGCTTCAATCATAAAATTGAAATGTAAAAAGATAAGACATTTGGCAGGTCCACTGTGTCTGGATTTGTCCAGAATCATCAAAAATTCATGACTTCTGTCCATAATGGGACTGAGGCATTGTCACAGGTGAAAAAGAAGCACAACCCAATCAGTTTTGGAATAAAATGAAAACTATCATGCTTGAAGCCACCAAAGCACGCAATCTGAAAAGTCAGCATTGGCCCGCACCATGGTTAATGGAGAAGGTGTTTGAGCTGGTGAAAAAACTATGCAGAGTGAAAGAGAGTGGCTGAGAGATTGAAGAATACAAGGAATTGAGCAGACAGATTTAAAGGCAGACTAGATGAGACAAGAATGAGGAAATGTGCAAAATGTGAGGAACTTGAGAATAATAATAATACAAAAGGAATGTTTCAAAGTGGTCAGGCTTCTTACTAAAAAGTTTTCCTTCGTGATCAAGCATAATAACAGATCATAACTGCAGAGTTCTTCCTGAAGGCGATGATGTTAAGTGCAGATGGAGAGATTACTGTGCTAATCTGTACGCCTCATCAGAGCCATTTACAATACAGGACAACAGAAAAGAGTACGGAAATGGAGCCATCAATCCTGCAAGAGGAAGTGGCACATGCTATTATGAAAATAAAGCCTCATAAAGCACCAGCACTTGATAACTTACCAGCAGAATTGCTAAAAGCAATTGGTGACTGGGATATTGATCTAATGTGGAAAATTTGCCATGAGGTCTGGACGACTAAAACTTGGTTGGATGTCCAGATGAAGGGAATCTTTCTTCCCTTACCAAAAAAAGTGGATATAACAGAGTGCAGTAACTATAGCACCATCTCCCTGATATCGTATGTGAGCAAAGTGCTGCTGTACATAATTTGGGATTGCATGAAGTGAATTATAGAAGCAGAACTACCACCTCAACAAGCTGGTTTTAGAGACAGTCGAAGCACATGTGATCAAATCATGAAAATCTCCCATATTATTGAAAAATGCATGCAGTATAATCACCCATGACTTATGTGTTTTAGTGAGTACTCCAAAGCACTTGCTACCATCTGATGTGACCATCTCTGGAGGATACTGGCAGACATGGGGATTCCAAAGCACCTCATTGAATGCATTGCAAGTCTCTACTGTCAACAACAGACCACAGTGTAAAGAGCAGCACTGAGAAGTGAGTGGTTTTCCAATGAGACAAGGATGCATTCTGTCCACAAGTCTTTTCAACATGTACACAGAATTAATTATGAGACAAGCCCTAGAAGGTTTGATAACGTGGAAGGAGCTGGGATTTCCATTGGTGGGCACCACTTAATCGACCTCAGAAATGTTGATGATACAATGCTCTTTGCTGCAACCATCAATGAAATGGAGTACTTGTGGCACCTTAGAGACTAACCAATTTATTTGAGCATAAGCTTTCGTGAGCTACAGCTCACTTCCTCGGATGCATACTGTGGAAAGTGTAGAAGATCTTTTTCACAGTATGCATCCGATGAAGTGAGCTGTAGCTCACAAAAGCTTATGCTCAAATAAATTGGTTAGTCTCTAAGGTGCCACAAGTACTCCTTTTCTTTTTGCGAATACAGACTAACACGGCTGTTACTCTGAAACATGTCATCAATGAAATGCAATGAATGTTGGAGTCTGTAAAAAGAGTTAATAAGGAATATGGACTATCCCGGCATGCAGTGAATATGAAAAGCATGTACGTTGACACAATCAATAACAGGATGCAAGCAGGCAGTAGATGAATTTAAGTATCTGGGGTCATATATATAAAACCGAGGAGGCTGCTCCAAAGAATTCAGAAGAAGACTGGAGATGGCTCACTCAGCCAGGAGCAAAAAGAAAAGGAGTACTTGTGGTACCTTAGAGACTAACAAATTTATTTGAGCATAAGCTTTCATAAGCTACAGCTCACTTACAAATGTGGAAAAACTGTGGAATATCAAAATATACAAAGGTTTGACTGGTGAAAAGCTTAATTCTTTTCCATAGTAACTTATAGCTGGGATTCCTGGGAAACTAATGCTGCTGACAAGAGGAAAATTGAAGCCTTTGAGATGTGGTACTGGTGAAGACTGTTGCGTATCCCCTGTGTGGAAAAGACAACAAATGCTTATTAGGTACAGAACTGGAGAGAAATGGACTCTGCCCTCAGAAATCAACAGGTGCAAATTTATGTACTTTGCTCACATCAGCCATAGAGATAGAAATAACTTGTAGAAAGTTATCATGGAAGGAATGGTGGCAGATCGTCACACTAGGGGATGACCAGCAAGGAGATGGATAGATGGTATATGCCAGATCACTGGGAAGTCAGCTGCTGAATGTGTGATGTTAGTGGTGGATTGAGAAGGCTTCTGAAAATTCTGCTATGATGTCACTAATATTCAGACGAGTAAATGGACTTTACTTACTTATTTACATACTGCTTATTTACACACACACAGAAGAAAATGTTTTACCAGCTTATCTCTTAAATCAATAACAGCTATATGTATTTATTTGCCATAAAAAAATGCCCAGATTTCCAAAGAGATGGATCTCACATAACTAACAGTGAGACATGTGGGCTATAAATATGACTGTGTGTCTTTAATCAGAGCACCCATCAGATGATGACATGAACTACACACTTAACTGGAAAAGGTGAAATCTTGCACATAGAATTCAGCTCGCTCTCTCTCTCTTTGATTTACTGATGATTCGCATTACGGCTGCAATTTTAAAAAAAGGAAGGAGCATGGTTTTCTTGTCACATTTCTGTAACGAAAAATTGTCCAAGGTATCCAATCTGTATGAACTCTGAATTGAAAGGTATGTCTCAGGTCCATTTAATAGAACACTTGTAGCATAACCATGGTGATAGTTTAGTGCTTGGCCCTGCTTACTGTGAAGCTAATGGCGCTGGGTTGCTATCATCTTCAAAGAAAGGCTTTTAGGGCCTGAGCCCATGCCCACTGAAGCCAATGGAAAGATTTCTGTTGACTTCATTGGATATTGGACCAGGTCCTTGACTTGCTTGAATTTCTTTCCACATATGAAGTGAAAGATAACTAAAGAAATGGCAACTTTTCTGGCAATTGCAAAATCAGAGCAGCCTTGTCCACTTGTTCTCTCAGCCAGCTGGGTCACTTTTCTTCTGCCCTTATCTGAAGCAATACATTCTGTGTATGATTGTTTTGCTAGTGACTTCAGTGGGAGCAGGACTGAGCCCTAAGTTTTTTCCAGGTGGTTGCAATCATCTCTTGCAATAATTCATGCATGTGCCTCAACATTCACTAGAAACGCATCTCCCAATAACAAGAGGAGGTTATTTATCCAGCTACTTACAAAGCATTTGCACCATTTCTGAAGCCATGGATAGATAGATATTCCTAGTTCATTTCCACTTTGCTCCTTGCTAGCCATCACTGCAGCATTTTAGCTCTATCAGGGAGAGCAGGTGAGCAGCTTGAGCCATGCTATGCACCTGCATTAATGCTAAATCAGCCCTCATGAATTGTACATGAAGTCCAGTATGTTATAGTCATTAATTCTGGCCTTAAGTAAAAAAGCTTCTTCAGACAAGACTTTTCTTTTACCATGTAATACCCAGAAATAACATCTACAGCAGGTGGTGAATCAGAGCCTTAAGATTTTTTTTTTACTTGTACTAAAGGAAGAAAAGGTTTAAATTAGGAAACATCAATTGCAGGGGAAGAAGAAGAAAGGCAAAACCGTGACATATAAGCATTACCTGTGATTAGTTGAATATATAATTTGCTTGGCTGTCCGTGATCCGTAACAGTAACCGAAGTTTTAGAGTACATTTATATCCATTACAGCAAGAACAAGCCTCATAGCCTGCATTCATTTCCTTAGTCCACTAATTGTGTTTTCCCTCTGAAAAATTTTAATGTTGCCATTAAAGGCAAAGGAGTCCATCACTACAGAGCTGCTCTAGCTTTCTCTTAAGCGCTGCAAACAGCTGTAATTCAGTGAGGTGCTTCCCTCTAGTGTCAAAAGACAAAACTCCAACTAGATCTCTGCAAATATTGGAAAATATTTGCTTCTGTAAGTACAATTATATGTTATCATTAATGGAAGTCAGAGTCATGGCTTGGGACCCAATTCTACAACCCTTACTTTCCCTGAGTAACTCCTATTCCTATGAGTAGTCCCATTGATGGGACAATGCACATGAGTATATTCAAAGTAAGAGTTGCAAAATCTGGCCCTTGGTGTAACCATTAGCAAATTTGTGAGCTTTTTCATTTTGTTTAGTGTATTTCTGAACTGTCTGCCTTCTTTAAGCCTAAGTCTCACTTAAGTGAATCACTTAAGTATGTTTTTCTTTGTTAATTTATCAAAACTGGACCAGTTGTATTCTCCACTTTTCAACCATTTCCCCCCCCCCCCCGTCTTTTCTTTGCTCCATGTTCTGTGATGGCCACCAATTCTGGAACTACTTCTCTGATTGCTCTCCTATCTGGACTATAGTTCTACCATGGTAGAAGATAGGTTGTACCATCTTTCAGGGAAAGATCCATATCAATCTTCTCATCAGAGATTGCTTCTAGTACCTCAGTGATGCAGCCAAGTTGTCAAACAGCCACATCTACTGTAGCTGTGGAGGTTTTCATCCATATTTGTTGCTAGGATGTCCCAGTGCAAATCCATTCCAATAATGGTCATTCATCCTCGGTAAAGACATTTTTCAGATCCAGCCCACATTTTCCCAAAATAATGGCAGATCTTCTCAAAAAATCCAGATTTAGCAGGTATTCTTACCAACTACTCTTGCAAATGGATTCACTCATTGATTGGAAGAAAGGTGTGATCCACCATCTTGTGCTACTCCACTAAAAGCAAAAATGACCTCCTCTCTCCAAGATCTTCTCCCTTTGGTCACTCAGATCATTCTATGTCATTGTAGTCTTATCTCTCCGTTGATAGCACCATTTGCATGAGACAGTTTGTTCTGTTTTGTGTTCTGTACAAAGACACACTTTTGGTGTTTAACAAGTAATCATAATCCCAGACATTAAATTACAACTGGCCCGGCCCATTTATTTTCCGCAAGAAGGAACATCAGTACAAAACTCGACAAAAGAGACTATGCTGGGAGCACAAGACTCAAGCCCTCTGAGCAGATACCTTTCCCTGCCTGCCCTCTAGTGTCTAAAGACAAAACTCCAATTAGATCTCTGCATTTGGAAAATATTTGCTCCTGTAAGTACAATTATATGTTGTCCTTAATGGAAGTCAGGGTCGTTTGGCTTGAATTTGACACTAACAAAGTTCAGCACTACCCTTCCCACCTCAGCCCACCCTCTGGATTTTCTCTCTATAGAGGACCACTCCCACCATCCTTATATCTGAGTTGGGTAACAACACACCTGACTCAGTACAGCTCATGTCACCATTCCCCTGCATAATTAACACATGCTAAAAGGGTTAAAAGCTCTTAGAAGGGTTACATCTGGAAAATAATATCTGAGTGAAAGTCATTGTAGAAAGAGCCACTACAGGCCCATATACCATCTTGCCTTCTCAGGTGACTCACCAGGGCTATTTGGATTCTATTTGCAGACTGATGCTACAGAGAATACACTACTTGCAAACCTGGATCAACCAAGTTAATTCTTCTAATGTTTTTTCGTGATATCTTCCTTTCTATTGTTCTCTTCCATTCTCTTGCCATGTTAAAATATCATATTAATCTATAACACATTAAATGCAAATGACTATCAAATATTAGGCATATTGTGGGTTCATATTTTATTTTGCTGCCATATATACAAGAAATTAGTCTCATTTTTTATTTATCATTGGTACCGAGGGTGTCAATTCTTATATGAATTTAGTTCCAATGTTCTTTTCTTTGTGCCTGTTTAAGGAGGGATGGGGGAAGGAGAAACCTCTGGAGATCAGATCCTCAACTGGGGTAAGTTAGCATAGTTCCAGCAGAGTCCATTTACACAAAATGAGGATCTGGTATGGAAAAGATTGTGGTGACCTGCCTTACAGAGTTATTCATAACTAAATGGTAGGGGTTCCACAGGGCTCTGTCCTTAGTTCCCTTCTCTCCTCCCTCTACACTTTGTTTCTGGGTAATCTTGTTTGCAAACACAAATTCAGTTACCATCTCTATGCTGATAACTCGCAAATCTACTTCTCTACTCCAGATTTGTCTCCTTCTGTATCACCTAAAATTTTGGTGTCTCTCTCTGACATCCTCATGGATGTCTAGCCATCAGCTCAAACTCAACATTACTAAAGCAGAGCTCTTAATCTCTCTCCAACCCCCAACCCTTCCCCTCACCTCTTTTCTCCATCACTGTGGACAACACCTTCATCCTGCCTGCCACTCAGGCCCATAACCTGAGTGTCATCTTCAATTTAGACCTCTGCTGGGTCCTCACCTCCAGGCTATGTCCATATCTTGTCGTTTCTTTCTGCATAACATCTGAAACACGGCCTTTCTTCTCTATCCAAACAGCTAAAACTCTCATCCAAGCACCGCTCATCTTGCATCTTAATTACTGCAACATCTTTCTTTGTGGCCTTGACAAATGAAATCTTGCCCCACATATACCCATTCAGAATGCTGCTGTAAAGATCATTCTCCTTCCCTGCTGTTATGACCACATCGTGCCTCTCTTTACATCCCTACAGGGCTTTCCCTTCTCTTTTGTATCAAACATAAGCTGCTTGTCTTTACTTTGAAGGCCCTTCATGGCCTATCCCCATTCTACCTATCACCTCTCGTTCACTATCAAGATGGTGACTCTTGCCTCTAATCGTCTCATGATGCCAGCCTCCATTGCCTAATTGTTACATTTTCAAACAAGCAGCGTTGTGCTTTCTCCATGCTGTTCTTCACATTCAGCAGGCGCTCCTCCTAAACGTTCTCAGAGCTAACTCATTACAACTTACAATGCTCCTTGCTGTGATGCATACAAAAAGCTTAACAATGACAGGGCACTGTGCCCTGAGACCACTGCCTAGCCTACTAACCAATATTATCTTATTGTTTCTTTTACTCCCCCAACTAACTGTCTGTATCCATCTGTTGTCTCTTGTCTTGTACTTAGATTGGAAACTCTTTGGGGCAGGGACCATCTTTTTGTCTGTGTTTCTACAGTGCCTAGCACAATGGGATCCTGTCCCAGGATTAGGGCTCCCAGGCACAACAGTAATACAAATAATAATTCCATTTATCTATTATGTATTTTAAGGTGAACAAATGCTAACAAAAGGTGCTGGATTGAAACTCTGTTTATTTCTTGCTGTGTGGCATATGAGGGTGCTATGGGGCTGATTGCTGCTGTGGATTTATGGATCAGTCCTTCAAGGTGCTGAATTTCTCCCCCTCATGTTGCTGAGCACCCTTAACTCCCAAGTCAATGGGAAAAGACAACAGGAAAACTCAAGCTAGCTCAGTAAACATAAAAATAAAACTCATGTCAAAGCAGTGAATTTGAAACATGTCTGCCGAGGAAGACTCAAGAGACCTTTCCTCTTTAGATAAGATAAGGATGTAATAAGCCTGATTCCTAGAAAGTTTCTTATTACTCTGACTACCTCTTAGGGCTTCCCATTAAAAAGTTAGCATTTGTGAACAATTATCATCTGAGATAACACAGTATGCAGAATATTCTGTATGCAGAATAGATTAATACTGTGTTTATTTCCTGTGGTAAGCACAGAGAATACTGTGGCATTTGAGATGCCACTGTGCGGCACTTGTGAGTAAATACCAACTTTTTAGTGGCAACTACAGCAAATTCTGGCCAAAAAAACAAGAAAACTTGCTTCCAAGCTGACTCATTGTATCTTTCTTCTCCCTGTTGACCAAAGAGCCATTGAAACATTCTGGTCAATTATGTGTTTCACCTGGACTGCTCTGAGCATCATTTTCACCTAAGTGGTGATAAAATTGCATGGTAGCTGTTGGCCAGTGCTGACTTTTTAAAATGGGATTTTAAATAGCATTTCATGTGAAACAACAAATACCCTTCCCCTAATCAAGTGTATTTAGCCTTTTCGTGTATTATTTCACTCCATCACCAGTTCCCACCTTCTGTAATTGATATCTATAACATGTACTGGGAATACAGAAGAAAGGTTGCACCATAGGGTCTTCTGCATACAGTGCTCAAAGGAGTGGGTCACTTTGTAATTTGTTTGGCAGTGTGTTCTGGAGCAACATGAATCAGAGAAGATTTGTTTTCTTTTCTAGTCACTGTGTAGTTCTAACCTTGTGTGTAAACCACATGCAGTGTTTTTTGCTTTGGGGATTCTGTGCAGACCAATCAGAAGGCTGCAGATGTTCAGAACAGATACAGTAAAGGAAGGTTGCAGATGACGTTTTATCTTTTTCTAGTCACTGTTCACACCCAAAGAAAAAATTGTACCAGTGAGGACCAATGCCCTATGCATTACAATATCTTAATCTCGGTGCAGTCACTACGGCCAACATTTACAGGAGTGGACAAATGAGTTAGAGTATCTAAGGTGTCAAGTTGGGCTCCTAATAACTGAGTCACCTAAAACCACTGATCACTTTTGAAAATCTTGACCTACCTGCCATCACTGCATCTTGGCCAAGATTTTTAAAACAGACACTTTCTGGAAAGTCAGGCTCCTTTGAGATGTGTCAAGTTGCATACCAAAAGAGTGAGGCATGGTCACTTTTGAAAACCTTGACCCTCATTCCTGGCCTGTAACAACCTTGCTATTGTTCCATCCTTGCTACTTTGACATGACCTGTCCAGAGATGCAAATCAAACACATGAGGTGCTTGTGTGATGTACACAAATGGGGCTTAGGATGAGGGCAGTAATTTTTTTTTCAGTCGAAACTCACATTAGCATTTTAACCACCCTGACAGTTCTGTTCATCTTGGACATTGCAAATCACAAAACCCAGGACAAAGCATGTGAGAGCTGAGGACAAAGCATTCTTGACTGATGGGATCCAGCCAGGGAACAATCTTCTGGAGGAGATCAGTTGCATCTTCAGTCTGATCGTTTTTAGGAAATATTCCGAAATCTTCCTCTCTGAGAAAGCATTTGCCCTGTCTGACACTATTGGTTTATTCTGTGACATGGGATTCCAGAGAACATTCAGATCAACAAAGTTTCAACATTCCTGAAATAGAAATGTTTATTTTGGTTTATTGAACTGACCCCAAATGCTTTGTTTTGATTCAGTTCAATATTAAATAGGATTTTTCCCACAGTGGTGCATTTGCTAATGGGAATTGTAGTCCATTCTCCCATATGCGTCAGCCTCCCTGGCAGGACTACAGCTCCCATGATGAACCCAGAGTTATGCAACTTCTATGCTGTACCATGCAGGTTGGTCAGAGGAAAATCTGCATTGCATTATGGAAGATGTAGTCTTCTGGGGAGCCTGGCCCGTAGGAGAGAATGGGGGCCTGAAGAGACAACTCCCAAAAGGCACTAATGGGGAAAACGGTTTGATGCTTTGTTGAACTGATTCTAAATGAAATGTTCTGGATCAGTTCAACAAAATGAACAATTCCAATTCAAGTTGAACCAACCCCAAACAAAGTATTTCCTTTGATTTTCCTGATTGAAAATTGGAAATTTTCATCAAAATCTAAATTTTCAGGTGGAAAATTTTGAGTTTGTAGAAATGTTCATTTTCTCTTGGAAAGTTCCCAACCAGCTCTACTGGTAAGTGATACAAATGAGCTGCTGCTCCCTCCCCCACACTCACCCCCAAAATCTGTGTTACCCCTCAGTAAAAATAGATTTTTACAGTTTTTCTGCTTATGTTTGAGGCTCTTCATGATCCCTTAACTCCTTTCCTTTCCAGTCTTTTTATATTTTTGATCCCTTATCCTATTCTAGTGCTTATTTATCCCTCCTGGAGTTGCTAGCAAGTTGACTGAGGCTGTCTGAGCTGTTAGATCCCTTGATGTTTAGAATTATTGGCCTGTAGATAGCAGATTTGTTGGTTTTGCATGTATGTTTTTCAGAACACTGATTCACCTTTAGAAAGCACAGCTGCTGTCGTAGTGCCGTGTGTGTGTGTGAGAATTGCTCCAGTGTGTTGTGTGTGTGTGTGTGTGTGTATTGCTCTGGGATTTTTATGAAGTCTGTGTTTTCTTGTACTTGTTGAAATACCTTAGCCTCAGAGTTTCATAAAACACAAACTGCAATTTTTTTAAAAAAAGAAGACAAGGTTAGATATAGGAGGTGCTGATGTTAGAGAACCAGTTCAAGTACCTAGGATTTAGCTGCTCAGGGACATGATGCTTTCAAAAGGAGTGTGTGTGTGTGCATGCACGCACGTGTGTGTGTGTGTGTGTTGCTTTCAAAAGTAGCGTGTGTGTGTGAGAGAGAGAGAGTGAGAGTTTACATGTTCAGGAAAGATTTTGCTCTTGTTGGCTAAACCTGATTTCTAGATTACTATGGCAGGATTCAAAGCAGGACTTTTGCAGTGGCACATTCAAATAATCTTGACAAGTATAAAGTGGTAAGAAGACAAAAAAGGCCCAGTTGTCCTTTCTGTTCACAGCATGGGCCAAGGTACATCAGAATGGGCATGATATAAGAATAGCTGCTGCTTTTAAAACATTCTTTGGTGGGTGCTCTTTTGATTGGCTATTTTGTCTTCTGGATCTGTCCTTAATTTTTCCTTTGTGCACTTTACCAGTTCTCTAGCAGGGTCCGCTTTAGGTGACCTATGGGTTTGTCATAAATATAAAGGGAAGGGTAAACCCCTTTAAAATCCCTCCTGGCCAGAGGAAAAAGCCTCTCACCTGTAAAGGCTTAAGAAGCTAAAGATAACCTCGCTGGCACCTGACCAAAATGACCAATGAGGAGACAAGATACTTTCAAAAGCTGGGAGGAGGGAGAAAAACAAAGGGTCTGGGTCTGTCTGTGTGATGCTTTTGCCGGAGACAGAACAGGAATGGAGTCTTAGAACTTAGTAAGTAATCTAGCTAGGTATGTTAGATTATGATTTCTTTAAATAGCTGAGAAAATAGCTGTGCTGAATAGAATGAATATTCCTATCTGTGTGTCTTTTTTGTAACTTAAGGTTTTGCCTAGAGGGGTTCTCTATGTTTGAATCTAATTACCCTGTAAGGTATCCTGATTTTACAGAGGTGATTCCTTTACTTCTATTAAAAGTCTTCTTGTAAGAAAACTGAATGCTTTTTTCATTGTTCTAAGATCCAAGGGTTTGGGTCTGTGGTCATCTATGCAAATTGGTGAGGATTTTTACCAAACCTTCCCCAGGAAGTGGGGTGCAAGCATTGGGAGGATTTTGGGGGCAAAGATGTGTCCAAACTACGTTTTTTCAGGAACCCAGATAAAGTTTGGTGGTGGTAGTGGAAATCCAAGGGTAAAATAATTTGTACCTTGGGGAAGTTTTAACCTAAGCCGGTAAAAGTAAGCTTAGGAGGTTTTCATGCAGGTCCCCACATCTGTACCCTAGAGTTCAGAATGGGAAAGGAACCTTGACAGGGTTATAGCTCCTGTATGAGATATATGGGTAGCCACATCGCTAGTGAAGTGGGGCTCTCATGCCCCCAAACTCCAAGCACAGAGTGGACCCTCTCCTCACAAGAAGTGGGGCTCAGCTCCCTCTGTGGCACAACCCCATCCCAGACCATGTGAAGATTGCTATCCATGCTCTGACATTCCTCCTAGGGAAAGGATGAAGAAGGCACATCACCCCAACCCCCCTCCAAGCAGAAATTAGACAAAAATTGATCAAACAGCCTGTGGCTATATAATCTTTTGCACACCGCTGGGCAGAAGCCCTTCCCCAAGAGTCTAGGAGCAGTCATGACCAAGTGGAACCTCCCACCCCGCCCCCTGCCCCCACACCCCAGGTTGTACCGCTCCAGCTGGGGGCAAGGAAATCAAAGTCAGGGAAGAGAAAGGCCAGAGTCTTTGGATGGGGAGAAGTTGAACAGTCCAGTGGTTAGGGTGCTACCTTGAGAGTCCTTGCTTCATTGTAGACTTCCTGTGTGCCATTGGCAAGCCATTTAGCCTCTTTGTGCCTCACTTCCCCCTCTGTAAAATGGGGCTACAGCACTTTCCTACCTCAGAGGGGTGTTGTGATGATAAATACATTAGAGATTGTGAGGTGCTCAAATGCTACAGGAGTGGGGGCCCTATAAGTACAAAAAACAGATTTGGGATGGGCCATGCAGCCTTTCTATGGAAGGTAAATCACAAGGGGAACCTCATGTTGGTTTCCACCCTCAAAGCCCCTGATGGATTTTGTGAGGAGGGGGATGGTCTGAGCCATGGTTTCACTGAATACATGAAGTGGTCAGAGCAGTGTACCTGCTCTGTGTGAATTTGTGCCTTCACACATCTTCTATAGGGTCTAGTGTAACTGCAGGCTGTACTTCTTCTGTTCAATACAATGCACATGCTTGAAGAATAATTAGAGAGCCATCTGCATCTGTTGTGTCAAGAGAGTCCATTCTCTCCTACCTTGTGTGTTGCTCCCTGCACCAGCCTTTTGAAAATGTGTCAGAAGAGCCCAGCTTCCCTTCACCACACTTGTTCACATTGGCATTCTTCCACTCATAATCCATGTGGCTGAGCTCTCTCCCTACACTCACGCAAGAGTGCAGAGTGATACACTGAAGTGGAACCGGTTATTGTTTCACATATACTACATCAACACTTCCTGGTTACTTCTCTTGCCATTCCAGGCTTTGCCTTTCTCATTGCATTGCACAGTGGGCACACTGGCTGAGAGAACCGGTTTACTTATTTCGAGGCATGGGATGCAAGAGAGCATTCACAGCCTCAGCAGCAGACAGGGAAGCTATCTTGCTGAGCAAAGAACAGCAACTATCCTATGCTGTGAGTGGCTAAATCAAACAACTGATCCCTGATGCATAATTTCTCCATTTCATTTAGAAGGACTCGATGGAGTGTGGCCTTCTTATGATTTCCTAGAGACTCAGAACATCCCCTGTCTGCACTGATGACAAGGAAAAGGATGAATTCAGTATGCTGCTGTTGCATTGCATTGCCTTACTGAAATGTGCTGTTTGCCATAGAAACGTAAGGGTTCTCCCCTAAAATACTCCACAGATCACTACATCCTTTCCTCTTGCTGCGCATTCCCTTCCTGTCCTCAGAGTTGAGGAAGGGGTGGAAAGTTGACCTTTGTACTCCCCCAATCCTGGGGGCTGGCCCCCCCGTGGAGGTTGCAACAATCTGAAGACTACCTTAAAACATTCCAGCCACCAACAGTCCCAAAGGGTGGCTAAAGCTGTTGGGGATTGTTAGAGGGAGGGGAGACCTGGCCACGTCACCTTTCCTCCAGCAAAGTAGCCAGGAGGTACTGTGGAAACTCTGTGACACACTACGGTATAGATAAGCTCCTCTAGGGGCTGTTTGAGGGCTGTTTTGCGCTGGTGAAACAGCATAAAATAGTTGCAGTGCAGCCCAGCATCTCCACGTCTGCATCCACCTGCCATAAGGTATGTTGAGATTTGCACTGTGCACAAGGACAACTTTGATCAAACCAATGTATGCATTTTACACAAAGGACTCTGCAGAGACATGTTAGGGGGCTTATTCCTTCACCCACTTACTTCCCTGGTTCTTCTCGCATGAACAGAGAGCAACAATACCCGAAGTCCAAAGGTGCAAACAATTCGATGTTTATTGGGGTGAACTTCCAGCAAGCATGATTCCAGTTTCCTTCCTTAGTATCCTCCTTCCCAGCTCTGACACCACAGAGCCTTACACCTGTGTCCCTGTTCCCATTTCTCCCTTTAACCAAACAGGATTCCAGTTTCCTTACTCCCATTCCCTGTTCCCATTTCCCCCTTTAGCAAAACATGGTTCCAATTTCCTTACCCTCATTCCCTGTTCCCATTTCCCCCTTTAGCAAAGCATGGTTCCAATTTCTCCACCCCCATACCCTGTTCCCATCTCTCCCTCACACACACCCACCCCCTCCCACCAAGGCCCCCCTCACTTCCTTATTGACTACAGATTATATAGTAAAACCTCAGTTCTGCTTAGCTATACCTTAACCAATCATTTTCCTGAAATTTAACTAACCAATCCTAACATATTGTAACATGATTATGTAACCAATTATATCCCACCACCTTAATTAGTTTACACACAGCAAAATTAATTATACAGCAGACAGGAACAATCACAGAACCAGACAGAGATTATACAGACAAACAATAACAAAGTGGGAACTATAATGACAAAACAATACAAAAGTGAGGATTTCACATCCCAGTATTGATAAGTGAGTTCTTGCCAGACAGGATGCCGTTTCCTTTTACATTTTCTAGGCACTTCCCTTTCTCTGGAGGTGATAGGCATTATCAGGACAGGATTGTATTCCTAACAGCCCAATAGCACCTTCTTTCAATGTGACTAGTTTGGAATGTGAGGATGTGACCTGTCGCTTCCTAGCTTATGGCTGCCTCTGCTGCTTAGCCAAAGGCCTTAGCCTAAGAACAGGGCCTCAGACTGTCACAGTAAGAGAAGGCCTTTACACCAGCAGACAGTGATTTTGATTCTTTCTTTTATACTTCTAGAACTAGCCAAGTGATAAGAATACCCCTAAAGTACAGGCCTTTGCAGACAGGCCTGAATATCTATATCCTAACAAGACACATCATGGGTTTAAACAAAAAACCACAAATCAATGGAAGGACTTTATCTGCTACAGGGTGATGAGGGCTATATTGTCACAACCACAGTGGAATCTGGTGCAATCTAGTTAATAAGGAACTGAAACCACACAAAAACGAGATCAGAAATCCATTCAGTGAAGCTATGGATGCTTTCCATTACTTAGCTAACATGACTGATCTCCAGTACTAAAGAGATATGTTGAACAGGAAGAAGAGACACAAATAACTTAAGATATAACTTAATCTTCAGTTCTTCCTTCTTTAGTGTTTAACATTTAGGTTCCTCGTTTCTACCCCAAAAATATGTTTCTGAAAGAGGTTGGGCACAGTTTGTTACTTCAAAGTGATGTGAAGTTGTAGAAGACAGATGAGTCAAATTCAGAAATACATAATTTAGGAGACTTGAACCCTTATTGAAACATTTCAGCATGAATGGAGCGTGCTTTTAGCATGTGAAGTTTTGATTAAACCAATCCAGACAACAGGCTGGGTACTGAACAAGCAGATCCACTGGTAAAAGGTGTCTAACAGCACATATAAAAGACTGGTAGACCTAACTAGAGAGCAGGTAAGAACTTGATTGTTGTGTTTTTGTGTTATACTTACAGAATCACGAGCTTTTTTATTTAGGGAAAATAACCCAAACCTGTTAATCACCTTTCATCAGTACAAACACAATAACATTTGTATTCCTGTATTTTCCATTTGTCGCAAGACAAACAATAAACCCCAGAATTCTATCATCTCTTTTGCAAGCCGTTCAGTGTGCTAACTCTCAGCATTTCACACTGTACACAGATTGAGGAGCCAGAGGTTTAAATGAGAACAAACTACTCTACTAAGGACAACTGGGACTAATTCATTCAAGCACAGATGGTGCACAGTAAGGTATTACGACTCCCTCTGCTGGTGTTTTCATTTTATGCAAAGCTGTCTGAAATGAGGCATGACATATTAAGACACAATTAAATATAATATTTGCCTGTGCTATTTATGAAATTCCCTACAAGAAAAAATCATTAATTAGAGTCAAAGAAATCTGTTAGTTTGGTTATTATCCCCCAGGGATTGTTTAGAGGTGCACTGATCTAGCAGGACCGTACACTGTATCACTTTTTATAGTTAGTCAAGTACATTGGTTCAGGTTCACTTGTATTCGAAGTATAGGTCCCAGCAAGTCTACATTAGCTCCAGTAAAAATGTACTAGTTATAGTACATTAGGGACTATTTCAATCCGACCATTATTGTTCAGGAATGAAATTACTGGAGTTGAAGTAACCAAAAAAAAAATTCCTATACAAAAATTAGGCTCAGTTACTAGGACAGCTTTCAAAGGATTTGCAATTCCCAGTGGCGCTTGACCATGATGTTTTCAGCTGTGTTACAAGTGAGATGGGCTAGGCAAGCTATCACCCCTCCAAAGACTAGAGAGGGGCAGCAGCCGCATCTGGCAGACTCAAAAAATAGGGTGGGGAGGTTAGTGGCCAGCTGATGCCCCTATGAAGGAAGGCCTCCTATTGTCTTCCCTCTTTGAAGCCAGTAATTGGCAACTTGGAAGCTAGGGGGGCTCGGAAACAAGGAACAGAGGGTAGTTTCTATAGAGGTGGAAATGGGTCCTGCACTTAGGATGGAAGAATCCAATGCACCGCTACAGACTAGGGACCGAATGGCTAGGCAGCAGTTCTGCGGAAAAGGACCTAGGGGTGACAGTGGACGAGAAGCTGGATATGAGTCAACAGTGTGCCCTTGTTGCCAAGAAGGCCAATGGCATTTTGGGATGTATAAGTAGGGGCATAGCGAGCAGATCGAGGGACGTGATCGTTCCCCTCTATTCGACACTGGTGAGGCCTCATCTGGAGTACTGTGTCCAGTTTTGGGCCCCACACTACAAGAAGGATGTGGATAAATTGGAGAGAGTCCAGCGAAGGGCAACAAAAATGATTAGGGGTCTAGAGCACATGACTTATGAAGAGAGGCTGAGGGAGCTGGGATTGTTTAGTCTGCAGAAGAGAAGAATGAGGGGGGATTTGATAGCTGCTTTCAACTACCTGAAAGGGGGTTCCAAAGAGGATGGCTCTAGACTATTCTCAATGGTAGCAGATGACAGAACGAGGAGTAATGGTCTCAAGTTGCAATGGGGGAGGTTTAGATTGGATATTAGGAAAAAGTTTTTCACTAAGAGGGTGGTGAAACACTGGAATGCGTTACCTAGGGAGGTGGTAGAATCTCCTTCCTTAGAGGTTTTTAAGGTCAGGCTTGACAAAGCCCTGGCTGGGATGATTTAACTGGGAATTGGTCCTGCTTCGAGCAGGGGGTTGGACTAGATGACCTTCTGGGGTCCCTTCCAACCCTGATATTCTATGATTCTATGATCTCATGAGTACTACTGTTCACATGATATTTCCACCATTTTGTTTGGTTACAGGATCTGAATGTAGATCTGGACAGCTACTGGAGCTTGGATAAATATGCCAGCCTTGAATTCTAACTATGGTGACATGTGAATCCAAATGCTTTGTCAACTCATCTCTGCTTTAAATCTGTTGTAAAAGAAGACAAATCAATGATGCTTCTTCATTTCCTGTGCCAATGACTTTCATAGATTTTACTGGTTGCCTATGAAAAATTATTTTCTTTGATACATTTTAAGTATCTTCCCTTTTAATTTCATGGAACGCCTGCATATTCTCATGTAGAACTATACGAGAAATGACACACTAATAAATACATATATACAAGAAAGCTAAAGGAATCCCTTACCCCTTTTTACTAAGTAACATGCAATTTTACATACCTCAGTCATGTCCCCTCTGACTTTGCTCCTTTACAGGCTAAGGAATCTCTTCAAGGATTTTAGAAATTGCTCTTTGTATGCAATACTATTCTCGTCTCACTTATACAAATTTTTACATTAATATAGCTACCTTGACTTGAGCAGTGCTCAGATACCACAATGATGGATAAGAACCCAAATACATCAAAAAAGGGAGTTAGTCTTGGTTTACATCAGTGTGTGCAAGATCAAGTGATATTATAAGACAGTAAATATCATAATGCCACTATATAAATCCATGATATGCCCACATCTTGAATACTGCATGCAGTTCTGGTCACCCCATCTCAAAAGTGATATATTAGAACTGGAAAAGTTACAGAGAATGGCAAAAAAAATGATTATGGATATGGAAGAGCTTTCATATGAGGAGAGAATTAAAAAACTGGGACTGTTCAGGTAGGAAAAGAGAGGACTAGGCAGGGCTATGGTAGAGGTGTAATAAAATCATGAAAGGAGTGGAGAAAATGAATATGGAAGTGTATTTACCCCATAACACAAGATCCCAGGATCACCCAATGAAATTAATAGCAGCAGGTCTAAAACAAACACACACTGCCCCTTCAAACTGTGGAACTCCTTGCCAGGGCATGTGGTGAAGGCCAAAAGTATAACTGGGTTCAAAAAGGAATTAGATAAGTTCATGGAGGATAGGTCTATCAATGACTAATAGCCAAGACAGTCAGAGACGGAACCCCAGTCTCTAGGTGTCCCTACACCTCCGGCTGCTAGATGCTGGGATTGGACAACAGGGGATGGATCACTTGATAACTGGCCTGTTCAGTTCATTTCCTCTGAAGCATCTGGCACTGGCCACTGTTGGAAGTCAGGAGACTGGGCTAGATGGACCATTGATTTGATGAAGTATGGCCATTCTTATATTCTTAAGATTAGGCCTTTTGTCTCTTTCCTGACCTCCTTCAAACCTGTCCTATGTCCCTTTTATCTGTCTTATAATATTTTCAGTTTGTCTTCCTGTTACAGAAGGAAGGTTATTGGAAGCATGAGCCTGAAGATTGTAAAACAATGAGCCAGATCTCCAGCTAGTGAACATTGGTTTAGTTACATTGGAGTCCATGAAACTACATAGATTTACACCAGCAGAGGATCTTTTTAATGATATTCACTACATACTATTGACTACCAGAACTATTTTTGCTCCACATCCCACAATTAGATCTGTATGGCTCCAAGAGTCTACCTCCATGGACAATTGAAGGACCAAGGCCTACATTTTTAAGGCTAGACTGTCTAGTTTTTTTAGTAGCTCATCTTCTCCCATGTTCTTTTTGTGTGTGTAAATATCCTGATGACTTACTGCAGCTGACTCTCTCTTTATCTAGTTGCTCTTCCATTCCCTCTCTGTATCACACATGCCTTACCTATGAAGAGGTAACCTTTGGATATGGATAGGAATTCCCCCATCATCCTGAGCTGCAAAGACTCATGCAAAATAACTGACTAATAGCTTCTTTGCAGCCTCTTCACCCTCTTTAACGGCCCCTTAACTCTTTGGTTCTAGACCAATATGCATTTTTTAAACCCACAATTTCAAACAATCCACAAGTGCTGAGGAAGGTCACATTTTGCCCATGTGGCACAGTTTCATTAAGCTCTGCCTTGCCTATTGTTTTACACAGGTTTACACATTTTCATACAAGTTGGCACAAATTCCAGGGTGGGATTAATATACTGTAATAACCAACTGGCTCATTACTGAGCACTGTGTTAACCCCCGGTACAATATTCACCCAGCAGAGGCTTCATAATCCCTCCAGTGCGGGAAAGGGAAGATGTGCCACAGGGGAACCAGGGCTCAGGAGTGAGCCAGAAGCTGCACAGGAGCAACCTTGGAGTTGTGGAGAGAAGGATGGGCAGCATGGGACCCGGCAGTGAAGGGCTGAGAGCCAGTCTTGAAGCTGCTTGTTGCTAGGATAGTGGCAGCGACAGCTGGTGAAGGGGATTGTGTGGACAGATCTGATTGAGACCACAGATGCAGACAAAAGGATTGGACTCTGGCTGGGACATCTGCAGGACAGCACATTATTGCCTCCTGGAGGGACTAGCCTGACGAAGTCTCCCTGGCATTCAAGCCTGAGGAGCCTCACCTTTATACCCCCGGACTGCCCCTAGTGGCTGGACTAGGACCCATTCTGTTTGTGTTCATCATTTTTATAATCCACCTTTATAATCCACCCAGCTGAGTATTATAGGAACCTACTGAAGGGTGGAGTCTGAAGGGTGAAGACTTGGAGCAGCTACAGCACTTGCCTCCAATGGTGGGGTACATCAAGCACGCCACAGGACACCTGCACCACAGCACTTGCAGTGATGCCTTGCAGAGGGTTTGGTTAAAATACTATACTTGTTAGCTGCCTCCAAGACTCACAGAAGCTAGGCACAGTTTATGTGAGACTGCTGCCCACCCCAGGAATCAACATTGTTTTGACACTGATTTGAGTATGTGATCATGCACAGGATATTGTGGGGGCAGGGTGTGGGGGGGTGGAATCTTAATGCATAAACAACATTTATACATCTGCCTTGGAAAATTATCATGTACCAGCCCAGGCAGAAAATCTACATGGCTTTTTGGCATGCTGACAGATATTAGCTCTTGGGCGGAGGAGGGGGGAGGAATGAATGTTCCAGCTGAATGAATAAGTGGAATTCTGCCCATTTTTTATACTTGTATGTGAGTTTTTCCTTTAAGTGTCACTCAACCAACACTGTAAATTAACATAGACCATTCATTCTTTGATATCTGTCGTCGTAATGGGAGTGTCAGGCTTCTGCATGTTGCAACCTGCAAGGCTGCGATTTTCCCTTTGACTCAATATTTCATCTCCATGCACATACAGCTTGAGTTTCTATTTCCTGACTTTAGTCTCTCATTTCAGGTATGACCTGGATTCCTTCAATTGCAATTAGTGATTTTCCCAGAGTTGTAGCATGTATGGTGCAACGTCCTTACCAGTTCCCAGTTTGTCTCTCTTCCGGCCAAAGAATATTTCACACCCACTGATTTACTCAGAGTCATTCCAAAAAAGGACAAAATCCTGCCTGGAATCAATAAACTGGAGCAGTGAGGATGAACAGAAAGGTTGTCAGATGCACAAACTGCACTGGCACTGCTGCTACTATAGGGCAGATGGCTAGGTGCTACAAGGTACTTAGGGAGCCCTTTCTTGTCCCGTTGAGCAGACTCTAAGTGCACACCAACTTGGCTGCCAACTAATGCTTGCTTCTAAAGGCAGACTTGAGCAAACTCAGAGAATTTTTAGGTAAGATCCCATGAGAAGCAAATCTAAGATGAGTTGGCAGTTTTTTTAAAAGATATTATTAAGGACACAAGAATAAACTATCCCAATGAATAGGAAAAATAGGAAGTATGTAAGACACCACCCTGGCTTAACCAAGAGATCTTCAAAGACCTGAAATTCCAAAAAATTGGAAACTAGTGGAAGGATGAATATAAAAAAAACCACAAAATGAATTTTGTAAGGACAAAATTAGAAAGGGTAAGGCAAAAAATGAGATTAAATATCTAGGGACCTAAAGGGTAACAAGAAAATATTCAAAAATAAATTGGAAGCAACAGGAAGACCAAGGAGAGGGTAGGCCCATTACTCAGTGAGGAGAAACACAATAACAGAAAATGCAGCAATGGCCAACGTGTTAAATAGCTTTTTTGTTTCAGATTTCACCAGAAAATTAGTAGTGATTGGATGACTGACATAGTGAACATCAGTGTAAATGGGGTAGAATCTGAGGCTAAAATAGTTACATTAAGAATTACTTAGGGCTTCTCTACAGTAAGCAGCTTTTAGCGACAAGGCTGTGTCGACACAGCCTTGTCGTTAAAAGTCAGTGTGTGTAAACGCTCTCTGTCAGCATTTTGTCAGCATTTTTGCTGACAAAATACTTCCAGCCCTGTGAGTGGTGTAGCTTTATCGTCAGGAGAGCGCTTCTGCCAACAAAGCCGCATTCACACTGCCATTTCTGTCCGCAAAACGTTTGTCTTTCGCAGGGGGGCTTTTTTAAGTACCCGTGAAAGATTAAAGTTTTGTCGACAAAGTCGCAGTGTAGTCAAGCCCTCAAATAAGTTAGATATCTTCAAGATAGCAGGGCCTGATGAAATACATCCTAGAATACTTAAGGAACTGGCTGAAGAGATCTCTGAGCCATTAGTGAGTATCTTTGAGAACTTGTGGAGGATGGGAGAGATCCAAGAGGACTAGAAAAGGGCAAATATAGTACCTATCTATACAAAGGAAAATAAGGACAACCCCAGGGAATTATAAACCAGTCAGTTTGACTTTGGCACCCAAAAAGATAATGGAGCAAATAACCAAGCAATCAATTTATAAGCACCTAGAAGAAAATAAGGTGATAAGTAACAGTCAACATGGATTTTCCAAGAACAAATAATGCATACCAATCTAATAACCTTCTTTGGCAGGGTAACAAGTTTTGTGAGTGGTGGGGAAGCAGTAGACATGATACATTTCGACTTTAGCAAGGCTTTTGATGCTGTCTCATAAAACCTTCCTATAAACAAACTAGGGAAATATAGCCTAGACCAACCCACTATAAGGTGAGGGCAGAACGGGTTGGAAAAGCATACTCAAAGAATAGTTATGAAAGCTTAGGGCTCCATGCTTGTCACAGAGCTCATGGAAGTCATGGATCCCATGACTTACTGTGACCACTGTGACTTCTGCAGCGGCCAGTGTGGTTAGCCCCAGGGCCACCCGAGCAGCAACTGATGCAGTTGTCTCCGGGGACCACCTGAGCAGTGGTACTGGGGGTGGCAGGAGCCACTGCAGCTCGGCAGTCCCAGCAACAATCCTGAGGCAGCCATAGCAGCCACTGATGTCCTGGGGCTCCCTACTCCCCGCAGCTGGTGCCATACACATCCCTCTGACAGCACACAACCCCCCATAAGATTCAATCAGGGATATTTATGGTATAAGTCATGGGCAGGTCACGGGCCATGGTTTTTTGTTTCTTGCCTATGACTTGTCCATGACTTTTACTAAAAATACCCATGATTAAATCGTAGCCTTACTAATGGTTCACAATCAAGCTGGAAGGGCATATTGAGTGGGGTTCCCTCAGGGATCTGTCCTGGGTCCAGTTCTATACAATATCATCATAAATGATTTGGATAATGGCTTAGGGAGTACACTTATAAAGTTTATGGATGACATCAAGCTGGGAGGAGTTGCAATTGCTTTGGAGGACAGGTTTAGAATTTAAAATGATCTTGACAAACTGGAGAAATGGTCTGAAATAAATAAGATGAAATTCAATAAGGACAAATGGGAAGTACTCCACTTAGGAAGGAATAATCAATTGCACAAATACAAAATGGGAAATGACTGCCTAGGAAGGAGTATTGCAGAAAAGGATCTGGAGCTTATAGTGGATCACAAAGCAAACATGAGTCAAGAAGGTAATACTGCTCTAGCAAAAGTGGGATGTGTGGGATCATCGTGGGATGTGTTAGCAGGAGTGTTGTAAGCAAGACACAGAAGTAATTCTTCCACTCTCTTCAGCACTAATAAGGCTTCAACTGGAGTATTGTGTCCAGTTCTAGGCACCACACTTTGGGAAAGATGTAGACAAACTGGAGAAAGTCCAGAGGAGAGCAACAAAAATTATTAAAATGTCTAGAAAACATGACTCACAAGGAAAGATTGAAAAAAATGTGTTTGTTTAGTCTAGAGAAGACTATGGGAACATGATAACAGTCTTCGAGTACCTAAAAGATTGTTATAAAGAGGAGAGTGCTAAATTGTTCTCTTATCCACTGAGAACAGGACTTAAATTAGAAGCCAGGGTGATTTAGGTTAGACATTAGGAAAAACTTCCTAACTATAAGGGCAGTTAAGCACTGGAACAAATTACCTAGGGAGGTTGTGGAATCTCCATCACTGGGGGTTTTTAAGAACAGATTAGACAAGCACCTGTCAGGGATGGTGTAGATCAGGGTTCTCAACCCTTTACTTTACTAGCCCTCCCCCCCGGCCCATGTGATAAAAACTCTATGGCTCAACAGGGGGGAGGGGCTCTGGGCTTCAGCCACAGGGGAGAGGGGCTTCTGATTTGGGAGTCGGGGGGGGGGCCCTCAGGAGCCATACAGGATGCAGGGGTTGGGGCTTGTCATAAATATAAAGGGAAGGGTAACCACCTTTCTGTATACAGTGCTACAAAATCCCTCCTGGCCAGAGGCAAAGTCCTTTTACCTGTAAAGGGTTAAGAAGCTCAGGTAACCTGGCTGGCACCTGACCCAAAATGACCAATGAGGGGACAAGATACTTTCAGACCTGGATGGAGGGAAAAGGCTTTTGTCTGTCTGTGTGATACCTTTGCCGGGAACAGATCAAGGATGCAAGCCCTCCAACTCCAGTAAAGTTAGTAAGTAATCTAGCTAGAAAATGCGTTAGGTTTTCTTTGTTTTGGCTTGTGAAATTCACTGTGCTGGAGGAAATGCGTATTCCTGTTTTTGTGTCTTTTTGTAACTTAAGGTTTTGCCTAGAGGGATTCTCTATGCTTTGAATCTGACTGCCTGTAAGATTATCTTCCATTCTAATCTTACAGAGTTGTTCTCTTATCTTTTTTTGTTCTTCTAATAAAGTTCTGTTTTTTTAAGAATCTGATTGGTTTTTTTGGGTCTTAAAAATCCAAGGCTGGTTTGTGCTCATCTTGTTCATTCTCAAGCCTCCCCAGGAAAGGGGGTGTAAGAGTTTGGGGGGATATTTTGGGGAAATAGGAACTCCAAGTGGTCCTTTCCCTGTTCTTTGTCTAAATCACTTGGTGGTGGCAGCATACTGTTCAAGGACAAGGCGAAATTTGTGCCTTGGGAAATTTTTTAACCTAAGCTGGTAAAAACAAGCTTAGGAGGTCTTTCATGCGGGTCCCCACATCTGTACTCTAGAGTTCAGAGTGGGGAGGGAACCCTGACAGGGCTTCTGCCCCATGGCGTGGCTTCTGCCAGGGCTCAGGGCTTCAGACCCACAGGGCAGCTTCTGTTGGGTCTTGGAGCACTGGGGCTCTGGGCTTCAGGTCTGCAGGGCTGGGGGACTCCGGGCTTCAGCCCCGTGGGGTACCTGGGCTCATGGCTTCTGTCCCAGGGGTGTCAGGGCTCAGGACTCTGAGCTTCAGCTGACTGGTGCCAGGGCTCGGGGCTCTGAGCAGCTCTGCTTGTCAGACCCACTGAAATGGTTCATGGGCCCCCAGTTGAGAACTGCTGGTGTAGATAAGACTTAGTCCTGCCTCTTTACAGGGGACTGGACTAGATGAAGTCAAGGTTCCTTCCCCACTCTGAACTCTCGGGTACAGATGTGGGGACCTGCATGAAAGACCCCCTAAGCTTATTCTTACCAGCTTAGGTTAAAAACTTCCCCAATGTAGAAACTTTGCCTTATCCTTGAACTGTATGCTGCCACCACCACGCATTTTAAACAAAGAACAGGAATAGAGCCCACTTGGAGACGTCTTCCCCCCAAAATCCCCCCAAACCCTACACCCCCTTTCTGGGGAAGGCTTGATAACAATCCTCACCAATTTGTACAGGTGAACACAGACCCAAACCTTTGGATCTTAAGAACAATGAAAAATCAATCAGGTTCTTAAAAGAAGAATTTTAATTAAAGAAAAGGTAAAAGAATCACCTCTGAAAAATCAAGATGGTAAATACCTTACCGGGTAATCAGATTCAAAACATAGAGAATCCCTCTAGGCAAAATCTTAAGTTACAAAAGAAACAAAACCAGGAATATACATTCCATCCAGCACAGCTTATTTTACCAGCCATTAAACAAAAGAAAATCTAACGCATTTTCTAGCTCGATTACTTATAGATTACTTACTAACTTTACAGGAGTTGTAAGGCTGCGTTCCTGATCTGTTCCCGGCAAAAGCATCACACAGACAGACCAAACCCTTTGTTCCCCCCAACTCCAGATTTGAAAGAATCTTGTCCCCTCATTGGCCATTTTGGGTCAGGTGCCAGTGGGGTTACCTTAGCTTCTTAACCCTTTACAGGTGAAAGGGTTTTGCCTCTGGCCAGGAGGGATTTTATAGCACTGTATACAGAAAGGTGGTTACCCTTCCCTTTATATTTATGACAGATGACCTAACAAATTCCCTTGCAGTCCTACTTTTCTATTTCTAGGATTCTGTGAAGACAAAAGACAGCAAGCTTGAGGATAGGCCTTGGGTCTGTTTTTGTTAAGGCCACATCCCACTGGTGGCAAAGCATATTAGCAGGGCACACCTTCTAGAGCAGTCTGATGTATCAAGAAGGTGTTCTGCCTAGCTCCTTGTGCTGAGAGGAGAGGCTCTGCACAACTTCTCTCCCTTCCTCCTTCTCAACCCAGTGTAGCAAATGACAGGATTGAGCCCTAATCTTTTATCTAAATACAGATTCTCATTAGTAAGATGGCTCTTAGAAGTCATCCGAACACCATAATACTGTACTCACGATCTGTACTGCAGACTCTACTTTAGACAACAAGTAGGCTGGGGAAGTAATCTACCATGAAAAATGCTACAAACCCAGTGGCCATGATGTTAACTACAAAAAGGAATTATTCTTCCTTAAGAGTTAATACAGTAACTCTTTATCTTGAGTAATGCAGGATAGCTTGTACTGCCATCATCTTATGAAATTCAAATCTGGAATCTACTCTTCCCTCCTTTATCATTAATAGGAGTTATGCATGTGCACTGAAAGTGGGCTAGATTTCTCCAGTAGGGTCTGGGTCTCAAGTAGCCAGAAGGAGAATAATAATATAGAGTGACATGGAAGTGACAAAAGCCAGTGAGTCTGCA
Source organism: Natator depressus (assembly GCF_965152275.1). Taxonomy (NCBI): domain Eukaryota; kingdom Metazoa; phylum Chordata; order Testudines; family Cheloniidae; genus Natator; species Natator depressus. Next base: position 239,568,673 of record NC_134235.1, on the reverse strand, counting down.
TTTAAATAAATAAAGAGGGTGGCTGGAACTATGGCAGCTAGGCAAAATAATATCAAGTTGCTGTCTTTAATTAGGGCCAGATCTTGAGATCCAGTTATGTAGGAGTAAATCCCCCCAAGTTTGAAGCAATACTGGGCCATGGTTTAGAACTAGCTTCACTTTTGTTCCCTTTACCTGGCCTCCAAATGCATCCTCTCCAGGTTTTAGATGTTAAGCTTTTGCCTCTCTGGGACTGGATCCCACAATTCTCCCACTTTTAGCCCAAGGTACTAGGCTACAGTGTCCTGTGACCCAACCACGCTTACTCCCAAGAAGTCCTCCTGGACTCTGTACCTGCAGTGCTTTGATCTGGGAGCTATGAGCAGTAGGTGAATACAGTGACCCAAAACAGGCTCTCTTAACAACAGAAACACAGCATAATGAGAACAAACGATTCATTCAATAAAAGGCTGTAATGCGGTAGGTAGACTCCACTCTAGCAACAAGAGTCGGTGGACCCAATTGGCTGTGCTCCGCTGCACCTCCAGCACATATTCAGCATGGAGAGGGAAGTTAAAAGGAGGAAACTTAGCCCAGTTGAGGGCTGGCTAGAGCTCTACTTCTCTGAGTGTGAGAAGCCTGGTTGCAGCCCACAAAGCTAGCTTGGTGGCTGGCCGAGCCCTGCTAGAAGGGATAACTAGACCACGGGGGGTGGGGGTGGGGGCAAAAACATGGACTCTTTGAAGACAATCCCTAAATAGAAGGGTAGGCTGGGTGACTCTGTTTTAAGTTGTGGTTTTTTGTTCCTGGTTTCTTTTGGACCTAGCAACCTGGAAAGGGAAGGACTGAAGTGTGCCTGGGCCAAAAGGCCAAAGCACCACTACCTCAGACCTCATAAGAAACAGCAACCTAGTGGCAGAGACCCATGTCTGGTGAGTTGTGCCCTAACAGGTCACAAGGGGGCACTCCAGAGGCAACCCAGTCACAAACGCCTTCACACATGTCTGTCTTACCTAAAGCTTAGATAGGCGTGGCTTACCCAAGGAGCTTTCCCCCACAGACATACACACACACATTTCTGGGGAGTAGGTCTCCCTCCCAGCAATCTCTGCCTCTTTCCGTGTGCTCTCAGGGGCTGTGATTGTCTCCACCCCAAAGTCTTTGTCTTCTTTGTGCTTCATAAACCTGCTCTGTCCAATTTATGTGGCCCATCAAAGGTAGCATATCACAGTTAATAGTCCTGGGAGTTTGCTGAGAAGCTCTTACCCGGGCTATTGTCACTTTTCCTGGGTAGGTTTCCTGCTGAAGTAGCTATTGAATTAACTCAATATGCGTGCAGTAGACATCTTTCCAATACTCAGACAAACAGAGAGAGCATACAGTAGTAATAAATTATGACAGGAAACTCCAAATCCATCACACTGGGGATAGCCTTTATTGGAAGTGTTCAGAAATGTGCCTGAAATTGAAGAAAAATATGCAGCAAAAACATGCAGGCGAAACTTTATAAGCTCCAACTAATACTTATTACAAGGAGAATCACATTTGACAGAGACACTGTACTTTTATAGCATAATGTAATCTATGTTGCCTTCTAATATGTTTTTTCACCACTTCAGTTACTCTAGACTTACAGCGGGAAAAGTCTTTGTGGGACTACAGGGTCTTTAAGAGACAGGATACATTTGGTTGTTCATGGTGACCTGATTCTACAGTGGTTATTTATGTGAATTTACTGCTATTCAGGCCTGGGATAGTGTCTCCTTCTACATTTGAACAGGGTGCAGTGGAACAGGGTCCTGATCCAGTCCTCTGGGCATGGCTGTACTTCATTAATAAAATAATAATGTCCCATTCACTTCAGTGACGCTGCTCACATAAGTAGGGACTGGATTTAAAACATAAGCCACAGTTTGAGCACCTATAAAGTTCATTCCGGTTCTAGAAGTAATTCTGGAGTTGATTCTCTCTAGTTATATCTCTAAGAGACTCAGGGCCAGCCCCAGATCCAACACAATGTAGAGCTTCTGAGCAGCTTTAACTTGCACTACTGGTGCAGGGTCATTAATGGAACCTATGGCAGTGGTGAATTGCTGTGGCAGAGCTCTGTTGCGGCATGCTTCTCCCCATCCCCTGGCACCTAGCATTCTCTCCTTCCTCCAATCTGCCTCCTACAGTATGGGTGGGTGGGTGGGTGGAGGTTCAAGGCCTAGCAGCTGTGTAGATGTGCCAGCAGGCTTCCCACCAGGATTCTCTGATGCACATTTGCAGCTGTTTTCCAGCCTTTTTACATGAGCCAAATGATGAAAGGGTCCATGACGCAGTTTCAAAATCTGTTCTATTATCTCTAAAACTGGACTTCAAGCTCCAACACGGGACCTCTCCCATATGTCAGCGTTCATCTTAGATATGCTCATTCCTTTGTTTAGTGGTCATTTCTCCAGCCAGACTTTCACAATGCCCTGAAGTATTCCCAACATAATAACCAGACATTGTTAGGCAAATTCTATAAAAGCTATTCAGCAACAGTAACCAATTCACTACAACCCAGTTTTGAAGCCTTGCGACAAACAAGAACAAGAATGAACTAGAAGAACTAGAGCTGGTTGGAAGATGGAATTGCCATTCCATGGGAAATTCCAAATTTTAAACATTTGTTTCCATTACGACTCTAATCTGGAAACATCAGACCACTGCACTTAGGTAAGTTGAAATATAAAATATGACGATATATAAAACACAGCACTATACATTATTTTTATAAGTCTAAACAAAATGAATCACGACGATAAAATTTAAACTAAATATTTTTACCCTATCAAAATGTTTTGACATTATCAAAATGAAACATTGTCTTTCTCCTGTTGCAAATTTTATAAAAACTGACATATTCCTACAAAACATTTTGATTTCAATGAAACTGCATTTTCTCACAGAAAACTCCTCCATCAAAAATATTTCAACTAGTTTTAATGAGGACTATAATAGACAATACCACAGCCTACACCTCACTGCTAATGCATTATTCACTTGGAGAACTGTGTTCCCATACTCTGTCCAGATACTAAAACTGATCTTAAACAGCAACTACTATTATAGATGGATGAAATATTTGTAACAGAAATATTGTTGAGAATGACATATATTCAAACACATAAGATGTTCACAAAATGGAAATCATTTTAATAAAACGTCTAGATTTTTCTGAAAAATTGCCCTTGGTGGTGCTGCGACAACTTGAGAATAGGGTGTTGTAATTTGTTTTCTGAGAACACCTGCTTTATTCTATACAGAGTGTATTTTGACACAGAAGAGAATATGGCTCTCAGTGATCTGATCATAGAATCACAGACTGGAAAAAGGCTAATGTAGTGCCCATCTTTAAAAAAGGGAAGAAGGAGGATCCTGGGAACTACAGGCCAGTCAGCCTCACCTCAGTCCCTGGAAAAATCATGGAGCAGGTCCTCAAGGAATCAAGTCTGAAGCACTCAGAGGAAAGGAAAATGATCAGGAACAGTCAGCATGGATTCACCAAGGGCAAGTCATGCCTGACTAATCTAATTGCCTTCTATGATGAGATAACTGGCTCTGTGGATGAGGGGAAAGCGGTGGACGTGTTGTTCCTTGACTTTAGCAAAGCTTTTGACATGGTCTCCCACAGTATTCTTGCCAGCAAGTTAAAGAAGTATGGGCTGGACGAATGGACTATAAGGTGGATAGAAAGCTGGCTAGATTGTTGGGCTCAACGGGTAGTGATCAATGGCTCCATGTCTAGTTGGCAGCCAGTATCAAGTGGAGTGCCCCAAGGGTCGGTCCTGGGGCCGGTTTTGTTCAAGATCTTCATAAATGATCTGGAGGATGGTGTGGATTGCACCCTCAGCAAGTTTGCAGATGACACTAAACTGGGAGGAGAGGTAGATACGCTGGAGGGTAGGGATAGGATACAGAGGGACCTAGACAAATTGGAGGACTGGGCCAAAAGAAATCTGATGAGGTTCAACAAGGACAAGTGCAGAGTCCTGCACTTAGGACGGAAGAACCCCATGCACCGCTACAGACTAGGGACCGAATGGCTCTGCAGCAGTTCTGCAGAAAAGGACCTAAGGGTTACAGTGGACGAGAAGCTGGATATGAGTCAACAGTGTGCCCTTGTTGCCAAGAAGGCCAATGGCATTTTGGGATGTATAAGTAGGGGCATTGCCAGCAGATCGAGGGATGTGATCGTTCCCCTCTATTCAACACTGGTGAGGCCTCATCTGGAGTACTGTGTCCAGTTTTGGGCCCCACACTACAAGAAGGATGTGGAAAAATTGGAAAGAGTCCAGCAGAGGGCAACAAAAATTATTAGAGGACTGGAACACATGAGTTATGAGGAGAGGCTGAGGGAACTGGGGATGTTTAGTCTATGGAAGAGAAGAATGAGGGGGGATGTGATAGCTGCTTTCAACTACCTGAAAGGGGGTTCCAAAGAGGATGGCTCTAGACTGTTCTCAGTGGTAGCAGATGACAGAACAAGGAGTAATGGTCTCAAGTTGCAGTGGAGGAGATTTAGGTTGGATATTAGGAAAAACTTTTTCACTGGGAGGGTGGTGAAACACTGGAATGCATTACCTAGGGAGGTGGTGGAATCTCCTTCCTTAGAAGTTTTAAGGTCAGGCTTGACAAAGCCCTGGCTGGGATGATTTAATTGGGGATCGGTCCTGCTTTGAGCAGGGGGTTGGACTAGATGACCTCCTGAGGTCCCTTCCAGAATCATAGAAGATTAGGGTTGGAAGAGACCTCAGGAGGTCATCTAGTCCAACCCTCTGCTCAAAGCAGGACCAACACCAACTAAATCATCCCAGCCAAGGTTTTGTCAAGCCGGGCCTCAAAAACCTCTAAGGATGGAGATTCCACCACCTCCCTAAGTAACCCATTCCAGTGCTTCACCATCCTCCTAGTGAAATAATGTTTCCTAATATCCGACCTAGACCTCCCCCACTACAACTTGAGACCATCGCTCCTTGTTCTGTCATCTGCCACCACTGAGAACAGCCTAGCTCCATCCTCTTTAGAACTCCCCTTCAGGTAGTTGAAGGCTGCTATCAAATCCCGCCTCACTCTTCTCTTCTGCAGACTAAACAAGCCCAGTTCCCTCAGCCTCTCTTTGTAAGTCATGTGCCCCAGCCTCCTGATCATTTTTGTTGCCCTCCGCTGGACTCTCTCCTATTTGTCCATATCCTTTCTGTAGTGGGGGGGCCCAAAACTGGATGCAATACTCTAGGTGTGGCCTCACCAGGGCCAAATAGAGGGGAATAATCACTTCCCTCAATCTGCTGGCAATGCTCCTACTAATTCAGCCCAATATGTCATTAGCCTTCTTGGCAACAAGGGCACACTGCTGACTCATATCTCGCTTCTCATCCACTAATCCCCAGGTCCTTTTCTGCAGAACTGCTGCTTAGCCAGTTGGTCCCCAGCCTGTAGCGGTGCATGGAATTCTTCCATCCTAGTGCAGGACTCTGCACTTGTCCTTGTTGAACCTCATCAGATTTCTTTTGGGCCAGTCCTCCAATTTGTCCGATGATGCACTCAAAGCAATAAAATATACAAGAGAAAAACTAACATTACTGAGAGTCACAAGACGCAACTATTATAGACAATGTTACAAGTTTTTTTAACTTTGCATAGGTAAGGCCCTAGCAAATTCACGGCCCATTTTGGTCAATTTTACGGTCATAGGATTTTAAAAAAATATAAATTTAATTATTTCAGCTATTTAAATCTGAAATTTCACAGTGTTGTAATTGTAGAGGTTCTAACCCAAAAAGGAGTTGGGGGTTGCAAGGTTATTGTAGCGGGGTTTGTGGTACTGCTACCCTTACTTCTGCGCTGCCGCTGGCGGCGGCGCTGCCTTCAGAGCTGGGCAGCTGGAGAGCGGCGGTTGCTGGCCGGGAGCCCAGCTCTGAAGGCAGAGCTGCCGTCAGCAGCAGCGCACACATAAGGATGGCATGGGATGGTATTGCTACCATTACTTCTGTGCTGCTGCCTGTAGAGCTGAGCCCTTGGTAAGCAGCCACCACTGTCCAGCCACCCAGCTCTGAAGACAGCAGTGCAGAAGTAAGGATGGCATGGCATGGTATTGACACCCTTACTTCTGTGCTGCTGCTGGCGGGGCGCTGCCTTCAGAGCTGGGTGCCCAGCCAACAGCCGCTGCTCATTGGTCATCCAGCTCTGAAGGCAGCGCAGAAGTAGGGGTGGCAATAACATGAGCCCCCTAAAATAACCTTGTGACCCCCCCTGCAACTGCCATTTGGGTCAGAACCCCCAATTTGAGAAATGCTGGTCTCCCCCATGAAATCTATATGGTATAGGGTAAAAGCACACAAAAAACCAGATTTCACGGTGGGAGATCAGATTTCACAATCCATGACTGCGTTTTTCATGGCCGCGAATTTGGTAGGGTCCTACATATAGGGAGTTAAATATTGGCAGAGACCCTGGGGTTTTTTTGTCTTCTTCTGCAACATGGGACATGGATCACTTGCAGGTTTAAACTAGTGTAAGTGGCAGATTCTCTGTAACTTGAAGTCCGCAAATCAAGGTTTGCCAAATAATTAGTCCTTTCTTAGGATATGTATATACTGCAGCTGGGAGTGTGCTTCCCAGCACAGGTAGACAGACAGAGGCTAGCTCTGCTTGAGCTAGGGTGCTAAAAATAGCAGTGTGGTTGAACTAGCCACCTGAGGATGTACCCAGGAGGTCCGGGTGGGTTTGTACTCAGGCAGCTAGCCCAAGCTGCCCCCGTGGCACCCCCAGCTATACAATTATTTTTAGCACATTAGCTCAAGCAGAGCTTCTGTGTATCTGCTCTGCTCGCCCAGCTGCATACCCTAAGAGGAGACTAGTTATTTGGATCTTAATTACCATAGAAACCAGATCTATAAACCTTTTTGGCTTCTATCTTTAGCTTGATAGCTTGAGCAGAACCAGCATGTCTGTCTACCCGCACTGGGAAGCACGATCCAGGTGCATTGTAGACATACCCTTAGAGACTTTCCACAGTAACCTAAAGAAGCCATATATTTTTATCCAGTTAACTGATGTGTTAAAAGATGATTTAATCGTTTAAAACATTTTCAGGTTAAGACACAAAACCAAAGTTCTCATTCAGGTACACATTCTGCCGACCCAAATTCCTCCTATGCGTGCAGCTCATTACAGTTTCCTCTCAATACAATATTAAAAAACTGCACATTCTACCCAAGTGGCTGAAGCACTTGGAGACAGACTAAGATTCACAGTCTTAATGTTTTGTAGCTAGGAAATAGCTTTTTGATTCTGGATACCCTGTTGATTAGTTAATTAGTGGCCCAGATCAATCTTTGAACCAGGTAATTTAAAAATATTCTGGAAAGGAAAGCATTTGGACCATCTAAATCGAGCCACAGACCCAGCTAATTAAGGAAGTGTAGTAGTGACAACTTCATCAGTCTTCAGATTTGTTATAAACGAACCCCTGGATTTAATGTAGAAATCAGAAACTACACCTCCCAGGCTGTGGGTCAGAGGCAACAACCGTGATACAGCACCTCTGAGTACTATCACTTTCTTTGGAAGATTCAGCCTTTGTGAGTATGTCTAAGGGAGACTGACTTCCCTGAACAGTGTCACGCCCTTGTCAGCCTGCACTGATCAAACAAGACGGTGTGTTGACCAACACAATCCATCCCATCAGCCGCAAGACCAGAGCTGAAAAGGCTTCATTTCACAGTAAGCTAAGAATGGACGGCATGCTGTGCTCTTGCCTTTGTCTAATCTCTCCGTTGCCACAACCTATCCTATTGTCTCCCTGATCTCCTCCTGACTGAGGAAAGTGGGCCTTTTTATACCCAGCATGCTTTTGTTAGTAACCTAAAGTTCCTATGGTTAGGGTGACCAGACAGCAAGTGTGAAAAATCGGGAGAGGGGGTTGGGAAGTAATAGGAGCCTATATAAGACAAAGCTCCAAATATCGGGACTGTCCCTATAAAATCAGGACATCTGGTCACCCTATATATGGTTGCTGTACTACACATCCCAGAAGCCCTCTGTTTTGGCAGAAACTCCTTCACAGGAGCAAGCTAACCTGGACTCTCTTAAAGGTCCGAACCCACCCTGTGTCATGCACATTACTGGATGCACAGTGAAGCATTTTCAGCACCAAGGGATTTCACCCATCCAAGTGTTGTGGTAACATCCTCTTATTGTGTCTATGAAATGGAAATCATTTGTTGTAACAATACTTTGCTCTTCGACAGACCCTAACATCTATTTGGGGATCTCAAAGAGATTTCCAAGCATTAATCCTTGTGTCAGGTAAGTTTTACTATCCTCATTTCATAGACGGGGAATGGGATAGAACATAATACTGAAAATATTATAATGTTATTATACAAACCCGTGGTACACCCTGGCTTGGAACATTGTGTTTGAATCTGATCCCCTTATCTCAAACAAACAAAACAACAGTAATAGAACGTGCTCCAGAGACAGGCCACAAAAATGATGATAGGGATAAAGAGATTGAAACGATTGGGATTGTTTAGTTTAGAAAGGAGGTAACAAAGAGAGGAACATGAACAGGGTTACACTACACAATGAATGGTATACAGAAGGTTTAGTCGTCTTAGAATAGAAGAGCAAGGGGACATTCAATTAAATGGAAAAAATAAACTTTAAAACTGATAAAAGGATTTTGAAGATATCCAACACATAATTAATATGTAGAATGGTTTGCCATAAGATAGTATTGTGGTCAAAAGCTTAGTTGGATTCAAACAAGATTAGACTTTTATATGGATAATGAGAACTCTCACAGTTACATTGGTTGGGATTTTTAAAAGTTGTAAGGTATAGAAATCTGCATACTTTGGGGAAAAATCCAACCACTGATTGGGAAAGAGGTGTTACTTTGTGGCAAAGATCTCCTTTTCAAGCAGCCAGGACTCTGCTCAAAAGGGCTTCCCTCCTGTGAGGACACCTCTGTGAGAAACAATGCAGACTGAAGAGTTTGCAGTGAGAAATGGTACAGAAGGTTCTGCAGTGAGAAACACTACAGATGACAGCAGCAGAGCTGCAGGCGATGCCTACCCAGCACCTTAATAAAGCTGAACCACTACGCTGGGCTAGGTGGTGGTGCCTTCAGGTGGGACCAGCAAGCGGCTCCCTTGCCACTAGAGATAGCTCTGCAAAGAGAATCTTGGACTACTGCTACTCACTGATCCAAACAATAAGTGGAGTTTGGTGGATGTGCGAGATGGTGCAGTCAAGGCACTATTACCTGTAGGACATTCTCACAAGCACGTGGGAAGGAAGTGAGACAGATGACTGACAGAGTAACAGGAGGCAAAGGGGAGAGAGTCATTTTATCCTTCATTTGTGTATGTATTCTATTGCTGTGTTCCCCTTTTCCTAATAAAGATTTACTTGTTTGTACACTGTCTTGGTGTGCCTGCAAGTGGGGAAGTTCTGTTTGTTAAGGGAGCGTTCCCAGGGCTCAAGCCATTTTAGTTATTTGTTAAGAGGGACTCTTGATATATTGAACCCAACCCTTATTGTTGCCATTAACCAGCTGGCAGAAGGCTTACCCGGGATTCTTACATCTGATACTAGACACGGTTAAAGACAGGATACCGGACTAGATGGACCGGGGTAAAATTCTGTGCTCCAATTAAAAACTGAAGCAAATAGAGGTTAAGTGATTTGCCCAAAGTCACAGGGAAAGTCTATTGCAGAGGCAGCAACAGAACCCAGATTTCTTTTTAATGAAGAAATGGCTTGGCAATGCTTTTGAAAGGGTGTGTATACTTGGGTATGAGGAGGAGATTATTGACATGGCATCATTGACAGTCAGAAAGCTCCATTTCCATCCAGACATTTGACCCCCATAGAATCAGAGGGATAATGGAAAACAATCCTTTTTCACATTTTTGCTAGATAACAGGAGAAAATTGTGCAATAGCAAATTATGATTGTTTATATTGAGGTAGCACATATGAGCCCTAGTCGTGGACTCACTATGCTAGGCGCTGTACAAACACAGAACAAAAAGACCATCCCTGTACCAAAAAGCTTGCAATCTCAGTAAATGATGGTAAATGTCCAAATTATGTCTGTTAATTTCATAGACACAAGTGGGTGAGGTAATATCTTTTATTAAAATAAATTGTCTCTCTAATATCCTGTGATAGACACGGCTACAACACTGCTTACAATTAATTTCATGACTGCTTTGCAAAATACAAATCAAATTTGCTCCAACTAGAATACATGTCAATGCCCTTCAATGTATACAGTAGAAATCTGTAAAATGTTTTCATTGTGGCACCCACTTTTGAGATGGTTATATCCAAATGGTCATCATATGCATGACCATGATACAGTGAACTTTCCAAGACATGGGCATGGAATCCAAATCTCCACCTAGTAAGGATAGAATGAGTTCTAGTAGGCATTGTAGCATCACAAAAGGTCAATCATATGACATTCTCTACCTTTAACCAAGGCATGAAATGATTGGTTGCCATTGACAGCAACACAGAATTTTGTTGTGCACTGGGTTAAACCGTGCTGTCACGCACTGGGTATAACCGTTATACATTCAGGATGAATGTAAAGAAATGATTGAAGTAATAGCAGTTTCCAAATCCAAAACACAGGCACATGTCTCTGCCCAAAACTAAGGCAAATGAAAGGCTGCACAGACATTTGAACTCGTGTGTGTGTGTGTGTGTCAGCCTGGATAAGCATGATGTCTGATTCTGAGAAGAGCCTAAAGTCTGCTGCTGGCTAAAGAGGCTTGGGGCTGCAAACAAAGAAACTCAGTTGTTTGGTTCCTCCTGTGTCAGGGAAGCAGGACTTTGTATATTCTTTGTAAATAAACAAGACTGCACCAAAGAAAAAACATGAATGTATTATCAGTTTCTCCTCCTAACTAACAACCCACAAACGCTGAATTTGGGTAACCGACTGGGTCAAAAGGGCGTAACAGTATCAAAGAAGTTGCTTCCACTTTGATCCTTTCAACTGATACCCCTGAAAATCAGTTTAAACAAGTGGCCAACATATCAGCACACCTGGGGAAATGGCTTTTGGACTATAAACTTTGATCCATAGAATGGAGTTATCATTACAAGCAGTAATCAGCAAAACCAACTTCTTCTTACAATACTGCAGCTTGCCACTGCACCCAAATTTTTACAGAAGCTCCATTTCCTGTTGGTAAATCTAGCAGACTTTACAGGAATACATACAGATCTGGAGTCACTCATGCACATACCCACTGACTGTATCACAGAGTGAAACCACAAAATAGAAAAAAAAACAAGTTGACAATCATAAAAGCATTTGACAGTTATTGGGAAATGAGTTGTGTAATCTGTAGGAGTAAGTTCCACCCACTGTATAGTGAAAGTGGACTCTCCAGCCAAAGGGGAAAATCATTTTATGCTCCCCTAGCCAGGAAAACGAAAGTGAAAGGAATGAACATCACCGCACACATTCCCAAGGCATGCAATGAGGCACTGTCTAAGTGCAGTAAAAACAACCTAAAGTAGTGTAACCCTTCTGCCCGTCAGAGTTGGCAGCAACAAGGGCCGGGTTCAATATCTAGGGGATCCATTCCAATAACACAATGCAAACCGGCTCGAGCCCCCACCCAGTGACCTGGGACAAATATATACCACCCCCGCTGGGCGCCTCCAAGAGGCAATACTTCCCCTCTCGCAAGCACATAGTCTGAGTGTAGCAAAAAGCCTTTTAATAACAGAGAGAAACAATGTGGCATTATGTTGGGGAAACACCACCAACAGGATTCACAACCCATGAGCAAAACCACACCCCAAGCAAATTTGGGGCATGCCCTTTCCCTTTGGTTCTTGAGTCCAGCAACCCCAAATCACCCAAAGTCCCAAAAGTCCAATGACCCAAAAGTCTCTGTCCCTGGTCAGAGCAGCTCCAGAGTTCGAAAGTTTATCTTTAGAGCTTTACCTCCCAACCTGGGTGGAGGTTTGGGGGGAAGGGGGAGAGAGAGAGAGGTAAGGGGCACCTTACATGATCTGAAGCTGACCACCCCACAGCTCCATAGTTCTTCGCTCCACTCCATTCCACCAGCCACCCCACAAACTGCTTTGCTTGGCTCCGCTCTGCAGCCCACAAGCAGCTCCCGCTGTTCCACGAACTGCTCCACCAGCCTGTCCACAAGGCACTCCAGCCGTCCCGCAAACTGCTCCACAATATATCTTCAGGCTCCCGCACTACTTAACACAACACTCAGTGACTTCAGCTCTTAGTCAGTTCAGCTCTTTGGTGAATTCAGCTTGTAGTAGGGGAGCCTCAATGCTGGTACACCATTAGCCCAAAGTGAGCTCAGCAGCCTGTAACTAGACTCCTAAGGGAATCAAAATTAGCTCTGATATTCCACAGTGGAGAGAGGAGGAAGTGCAATTAGCATGTAAGGCCCTCACCCAGGGGCCCATGCCACCAAGTATTAATACTTGTCCCCAGCCTCTGTCAATTCACAGAGTTTTGGAACCCATGACCCTTGCCTAGCGAGTGCTACTTAGTTAATGGTGAGTCCCTCCATCATAACAAAAGGCCAAGTACAGTTCCAAGCACAGTTCCCATAATCAGGATAATAACAATTTATTCTTCCTGCCCCAATAACAGAGACACTGGGGATCCCACAGCAGCCAAAGTGACCATTTGGGCAGCTATGGCCTCGTTCTAGGCAGGGTGGGTGTGCCTATGCAAATGAGATCGGCCCCTGAAGTTCTTTTCCACAACTTGCCACACCTCACCACCAGATGTCAGGGTGGAGCTCATCCTGACACTGCTTACATCAGTAAGACGTTAACACATTCCAGTTACATAACAGAACGTAATTTAGTTGTATGTAAATGAGGAGATATTTATGTATAATTTATAGCAGACTGTGGCCAAAATTAACAACTCAACATTAGAGCTGGTTGATCATTTTTTAAATTGTCAACATTTTTCACCAACATATTTATTTTTGATTTTTTTAAAAAGTCACAATTAATATGAATTTTTTAACTGTTTTTGACCAGCTCTAGGCAACATTTCCCACCAAGTGACCACACAGCAGTATCTCGGACACCAGTTGTTCCCTGTGCTTAGAAAGAGATGTGTATGTGATGGTGCCTAGGGGCAAATGTTGATTTTTAAAGTGGTGGTTGCTGTAAATGTCATACTTAGTCTTTTCATGAAAAACATTACTTTACTGTATGATACATCAATAATGCAACTGTAACCCACACACCTCCTGGGTGTGATGTCCTTTCCCCTCCAGTGGCACTAAGACCACTTAGAGATTAATGAGTTTGCTGCAGCGTTAGCTAACAGCCATATGGATGTCAGGATTATTATTATAACAGACGTCAGGATATGCTTCTACGGGCACAACATTCTGAAGATTCAGAGCAGGCTGCGCAGTGGGGACAGGAGGACGGTGAAGAAATTTGGCAGCGTGGAAGAAAAAGGCCTGGGTAGAGACCGTCGAATCGTGGAAGTCAACGAATGGCTATGCAGGTGGTGTTGGAGAGAAGGCTTTGGATTCTTTGACCATGGGATGGTGTTCCAAGAAGGAGGAGTGCTAGGCAGAGACGGGCTCCACCTAACGAAGAGAGGGAAGAGCATCTTCGCAAGCAGGCTGGCTGGCTAACCTAGTGAGGAGGGCTTTAAACTAGGTTCACCGGGGGAAGGAGACCAAAGCCCTGAGGTAAGTGGGGAAGTGGGATACCAGGAGGAAGCACGAGCAGGAGCGCGCGAGAGGGCAGGGCTCCTGCCTCATACTGAGAGAGGGGGGCAATCAGCGAGTTAGCTCAAGTGCCTATACACAAATGCAAGAAGCCTGGGAAACAAGCAGGGAGATCTGGAAGTCCTGGCACAGTCAAGGAATTATGATGTGATTGGAATAACAGAGACTTGGTGGGATAACTCACATGACTGGAGTACTGCCATGGATGGATATAAACTGTTCAGGAAGGACAGGCGGGGCAGAAAAGGTGGGGGAGTTGCACTGTATGTAAGGGAGCAGTATGACTGCTCAGAGCTCAAGTATGAAACTGCAGAAAAACCTGAGTGTCTCTGGATTAAGTTTAGACGTGTGAGCAACAAGGGTGATGTCGTGGTGGGAGTCTGCTATAGACCACCGGACCAGGGGGATGAGGTGGACGAGGCTTTCTTCCGGCAACTCACAGAAGTTACCAGATCGCAGGCCCTGGTTCTCATGGGAGACTTCAATCACCCTGATATCTGCTGGGAGAGCAATACAGCAGTGCACAGACAATCCAGGAAGTTTTTGGAAAGTGTAGGGGACAATTTCCTGGTCCAAGTGCTGGAGGAACCAACTAGGGGCAGAGCTCTTCTTGACCTGCTGCTCACAAACCGCGAAGAATTAGTAGGGGAAGCTAAAGTGGATGGGAACCTGGGAAGCAGTGACCATGAGATGGTCAAGTTCAGGATCCTGACACAGGGAAGAAAGGAGAGCAGCAGAATACGGACCCTGGACTTCAGAAAAGCAGACTTTGACTCCCTCAGGGAACTGATGGGCAGGATCTCCTGTGAGAATAACATGACGGGGAAAGGAGTCCGGGAGAGCTGGCTGTATTTTAAAGAATCCTTATTGAGGTTACAGGGACAAACCATCCCGATGCATAGAAAGAATAGTAAATATGGCAGGCGACCAACTTGGCTTAACAGTGAAATCCTTGCTGATCTTAAACACAAAAAAGAAGCTTACAAGAAGTTGAAGATTGGACAAATGACCAGGGAAGAGTATAAAAATATTGCTCGGGCATGCAGGAGTGAAATCAGGAAGGCCAAATCACAATTGGAGTTGCAGCTAGCAAGAGATGTTAAGAGTAACAAGAAGGGTTTCTTCAGGTATGTTAGCAACAAGAAGAAAGTCAAGGAAAGTGTGGGCCCCTTACTGAATGAGGGAGGCAACCTAGTGACAGAGGATGTGGAAAAAGCTAATGTACCCAACGCTTTTTTTGCCTCTGTCTTCACGAACAAGGTCAGCTCCCAGACTACTGCACTGGGCAGCACAGCATGGGGAGGAGGTGACTAGCCCTCTGTGGAGAAAGAAGTGGTTCGGGACTATTTAGAAAAGCTGGACGAGCACAAGTCCATGGGGCTGGATGCGCTGCATCCGAGAGTGCTAAAGGAGTTGGCGGATGTGATTGCAGAGCCATTATCTTTGAAAACTCATGGCGATCGGGGGAAGTCCTGGACGACTGGAAAAAGGCTAATGTAGTGCCCATCTTTAAAAAAGGGAAGAAGGAGGATTCTGGGAACTACAGGCCAGTCAGCCTCACCTCAGGCCCTGGAAAAATCATGGAGCAGATCCTCAAGGAATCAAGTCTGAAGCACTTAGAGGAGAGGAAAGTGATCAGGAACAGTCAGCATGGCTTCACCAAGGGCAAGTCATGACTGACTAATCTAATTGCCTTCTATGATGAGATAACTGGCTCTGTGGATGAGGGGAAAGCGGTGGACATGTTGTTCCTTGACTTTAGCAAAGCTTTTGACACGGTCTCCCACAGTATTTCTTGCCAACAAGTTAAAGAATTATGGGCTGGATGAATGGACTATAAGGTGGACAGAAAGCTGGCTAGATTGTCGGGCTCAACGGGTAGTGATCAATGGCTCCATGTCTTGTTGGCAGCTGGTATCAAATGGAGTGCCCCAAGGGTCGGTCCTGGGGCCGGTTTTGTTCAATATCTTCATAAATGATCTGGAGGATGGTGTGGATTGCACCCTCAGCAAGTTTGCAGATGACACTAAACTGGGAGGAGAGGCAGGTATGCTGGAGGGTAGGGATAGGATACAGAGGGACCTAGACAAATTAGAGGATTGGGCCAAAAGAAATCTGATGAGGTTCAACAAGGACAAATGCAGAGTCCTGCACTTAGGACGGAAGAATCCCATGCACTGCTACAGACTAGGGACCGAATGGCTCTGCAGCAGTTCTGCAGAAAAGGACCTAGGGATTACAGTGGACGAGAAGCTGGATATGAATCAACAGTGTGCCCTTGTTGCCAAGAAGGCCAATGGCATTTTGGGATGTATATGTAGGGGCATTGCCAGCAGATCAAGGGACGTGATCGTTCCCCTCTATTCGACACTGGTGAGGCCTCATCTGGAGTACTGTGTCCAGTTTTGGGCCCACACTACAAGAAGGATGTGGAAAAATTGGAAAGAGTCCAGCGGAGGGCAACAAAAATGATTAGGGGACTGCAACACATGAGTTATGAGGAGAGGCTGAGGGAACTGGGAGCGTTTAGTCTGCGGAAGAGAAGAATGAGGGGGGATTTGATAGCTGCTTTCAACTACCTGAAAGGGAGTTCCAAAGAGGATGGCTCTAGACTGTTCTCAGTGGTAGCAGATGACAGCACAAGGAGTAATGGTCTCAAGTTGCAGTGGGGGTGATTTAGGTTGGATATTAGGAAAAACTTTTTCACTGGGAGGGTGGTGAAACACTGGAATGCGTTACCTAGGGAGGTGGTGGAATCTCCTTCCTTAGATATTTTTAAGGTCAGGCTTGACAAAGACCTGGCTGGGATGATTTAGTTGGGGATTGGTCCTGCTTTGAGCAGGGCGTTGGACTAGATGACCTCCTGAGGTCCCTTCCAACCCTTATATTCTATGATATTTTATGCAGTAGAGGCTCATGCATTTAGTTGCCGAGGTTCCAGGTTCAATCCCCCGCACCGACGACTGGGGTCTGTCGGTGTTACACAACTACTATGCGTAAAAGTATATTATTTATTTGCATAACTCCTATTAGTATTAGCATCTATGACTATAAAGTGCCATGTACTATGAGCACAATTTAAATAGTTATTTCAGGCTTCAGAGATATTACAGATCCCAGCATTATTCCCTATACTTAAACTGGGGAATTCCACTAGAACTGCTAATATCTCTAGACCTGGAATAAATGTCTGTGTTGAGATGACAGTATAGATATCAAAGTATATATTTTAATTTATACTTTTGGACAGCAGCACCATTTTATCAAAGCCTGTTGGTTGCATCTCATGTTTCAGAGTGATGATATCTAGTCAGAGTGAAAACAATCCAATGCACAGATACCAAATGACGAAATCATCACCCGGATGCACAGCCAAGATAAATGGATCATGTGCTGGAAGGAGAACCTTCTACTCCTATCCCCTCTTCAGATGGCTGTCACCAGTGGCTCAGCATGGATCTTCTTATCTTGCCCCTAGTCCCTGAAATCTCTCTGCATGTTGCAGCATATGTGTGTTGCTTGGTGTCCACAGCTCCCTACCTGCTTCTGCTCACACAGGAACAGAACTGTACCTGTTGCACTGTGTTCAGCGCTTTATGAAGCCATGGAGAATGGGGAGAAGTATTTGCCTTTAAGTGAGACATTGTGATTAGTATCTTCCAGAGCTGTGTAGAGTGTGGCAGTTCAATGACAAGATGGAACACAGCTTTTAGCAAGCAAGCAGGCTGGTCTGCTAACAGGCTTCTGCCTGTCAGCTTTCCACCTTCCCCTTTATTCTCTCTCTCTCCCCCCGCGCATTACATTCTCCAACAGATAAAAGGAATCCCCCCTAAATAACCCCCCCGCCCCCGCTCTCTGTCTCCTGACCGCTCCCCCCCGGAACCTCTGCCCCATTCAACAGCCCCCTGTCCCCTGACTGCCCCCGGGACCTCCTGCTCCTTATCCAACCCCCCTGCCCTCCACCCCCTTACCATGCTGCTGAGAGTGGCAGGACAGGCTTATTGGAAAGCCTGGGAGGTGGGCGGGTGCAAGCTGAACTGCCCGCGAGGCAGCGTCGCTGCAGGGGAGGGACCGGGGACAAGCCTCCCCTGCCAGGAGCTCAGGGGCCGGGCAGGATGGTCCCGCAGGCCGGATGTGGCCCACAGGCTGTAGTTTGCCCACCTCTGGATGAGACGATCACAATGGTCCCTTTTAGCCCTGTAATCTGTTAATACCTTGTAATGAGTTCACTGATTTTATTTAAAAAAAAATTATTGAACTCTGAAAACAGAGTAGAAATCAGAATGAATGACCAAAATAAAAAGTCTTCCTTGAGGTAATGTTACATATATGTAAATCTATTTTGTTTTATTACTTTTTCTGGAATGTTTTGGAGTTTATTTAAGAAAAAAATTGTATTTTTAATAAAATATCAGAAAAACGTCAAAGTATTATAATAATTATATTAGCAATTACAGGTGTTTCAGATCTTTTGCTTTCAAGGTTCTCTATAAAAAAGTTATAAATTACCACCTACTTCAATTATTGTTGCATCATTATTTTCTCAGGCTATTCAGAATTTTAAGTTTCCAATTCTAAAGTTTCTTGTTCATGTAAATGTTTGGCATAAGGTTTTGAAATCAGCTTTTGTAAAATCCCTTTGTAACTGTGGAATATTGATTACGTTTCATTTTACCTATGATTAGGTTTCATTTTATCTTAAATAAAAAAAATCAACCTGCTGATTGCTATTGCATGTCTAGACAGCTCTCATTAGCCCAGGCATTCTTCTGCAAGATTGTGTAAAGAATGTGTCTTTCATAAACGGCTATCAAGTTCTCGGAATCCAGAAATATGCTTGTCCTTTTCCGTCACATCTGCCATCCCCTGCTTTCCATTCCTTTTGGATCTAACACCAATGCCTAAGATAAACCTCACTATGCAATAGCAAATGCAAGAGTGTGCCATGTATAAAAACTGGAAAGTGTTGTTCAAATCAGTTGTCCAAACTGAAAATAATCTTCTACAACTTCCAGGGTCTAGGGACCAAATTCTGCACTCAACATACATTATTAACATTCACTCAACTTTCATTGAAATTAACCAAAGTTTTATTAAGTAATCAATGGCTGAATTCAGCCTTAAACCCTAATGTATATCTTCAATCGTCCTGTTCTGTTGAAATGCTGCACTATCCTGGTTTTTGTTCTTTTATTTTTCATAATTGCATAGAACATTTGATCTTAGCTTTAATGTCAGAATCTTGAGATATGACCCTTTCCAAGTTCTTATAGAGTGAGCATCTTGAAAACTGTCCAACCTCTGGTTAACATTTTACTAATTTTTGTGTGTCCTACAGTAAAAGGGGAACCTATCCAAAGCTGTCAGCATCCCTGCCACAATGTACATAAGTAAATAAAATTTAAAAGACAGGAGAACAGAAAACTTCCCCTCCCCACAAATCTGACTGCCATCAAAACCCATCCTCCGCAGCAGCCCATGCAAATAGATGCTCCTTTCAGAGTGCTCTGACAATCAAAAGACTATGGAGAGGGAAGCTTGCTCCAAAGCTGAGGACCACTCACAGAGAATGCGGGACTATCAATCCCTTCCCTTTTAAATTGAGAAAGATATGTTGGTTACACTGAATAATAAGATCATACCTTTTCTTACCACTTTCATCCACTCGAGACTCAGAGGGCAGATTCTGTGTAGTGGTTATGATTGATGTCTTAGGGCTAGATTCACAAAAGAATTTAGGCACTTAAAGTGTCAGTTAGGCACCTAAAATCCAACATTAAGCCACAATGGGATCCATAAAACCCCTACTCAGCTGCCACCAAAACCGTAGGCACCTAAATTTGCTCCGCACTTAATTTTTTGCTGTAAAAGTTCCCTATTCACCTATATTTTTGCCTGTGCAACACGTGTATTGCAGCCCTACTCCAGGTGTCTAGATGCCTAAGCCCCAGAGCAGGGCACAAACCGGGAAGATAGCTGTGCCTCTGCCTAATTCACTTATGGGATCCATCCCTAAGCATTCTCAGAGCATCACCATGCCTACGTTTCTTTGTGAATCCGGCCTTGGTGCTCAGAAACCAAATGTTGATTGTATCGAGGTATTATTATGTCAGAAGCCAACAGTGTATCACGTACTTTCACCACATACAAAATGATGACTCTCCTAATGCACAAAAGAGAGCTGGAACCAAAATATACTGTCCTTGAAACATGCATCTGCTTTGCTAACCCTCCCAATGAAGTATATTTTTCATGGACTCTGAAGACCTAGTTCTGTAGTATGGACTCCAGGATTTGGTGCATTAAATTTTTATATGAAAAAGATTTATTTTATGTTATCTTGTCTACCACCTGCCAACACAGGATTTTCCCTGAAAGTAATTAATAGCTACTCATATGCTAAATTGTATTAGTCATTTGCCTTGAACTTGTATGTTACCAATCCGTGTATAAACATATTACTAGCATAATGCATATAGTGAGCCAGACTCTGATCTTGGCTGCACTAGTGTAACTGAGATCAGAATTAGACTCAGTTTTGTTCTGGACTTGATATTTGCTAAGATTGTTGTAGCAGAATGGTGGCTAAGACTATTATCTCATGCTGGGATGCTGTGCTGTTAGAACATTTATAGACAGATACGTGTTTGTTTCAGGTAAGGATAACCCAGGTAACTGCCAATTTCTGGTGTGACTCCATCCTGAATTTTCTACATAAAGGAACAGAGTGGATTAACTAAACTGAGATAATGACTCAGGCCCAGATCAAGGCCAGGCACGCAGTAGCATAATGGGGAGTAAGGCTGACACCCCAACTCTTGCATGGGCTCTCCAGAATGCTGCTCTGGGTACTGGGGACAGAGCAGGCTCCATGGTCCATTTCTTGGGGATGGATCAAGATTCTGCCCTGTGACCCCATGAGCAAGTTGACAAGAATGGGCAGAATCTTGACCACACGCACATAGACCAAATGCACTGCACAACGAAGCTGAGTCAGTGTGGGAGACGTAATCTAAAACTGATGAGGGGCAACGGGATATTTATTTCCTTCTGGAGAAAGTGGGGGAAAAGGAAAGATTTAGAACTACACCAGGCTTTGCCTAAACACACAATCTGATTCTCAGTGACCATAACAAGACACCACAGCAGGGAAAGAGTACCACAGCTGGGTGATTCCCAAGTTAAAGAATAATAAAAATTATCTTCCGTTTCCCATCAAATTAGATAAACTGTGGAATGGCATCTTCTGAGAATCTCTAATCACCAAATTTCCTTTAAGGTCATGACTTTCTTAAGTCCTCTATGGAGACCTCCCTATGACACTGGAGAAAAAGTGGAGTTAGAGACATCCTACAACAGGCTATAATTAATTATTGACAAATGAGGGAAGTTCATTTCCTCCAATATTTAAATAATTATCCAAACTTCTTGGCTGGAAATTCATGACCAGAGAATGTATTTGAAATATTCCAGAACTTCCATCTTCTGGTTGAGCTGGAAATATCTTAAGACCAGAACTTGCACTTTGGTCTCAGCTGAAAACAGCAAAGTTCAGATTTGTAGAATAATTTTTAAAAAATCACTTAACATTTCACACACACACACACCCCAATAAAGTTTTCTGCCTCTCTCTTAATATAGTATTGAGTGACCTAACAAGCTTTGTGGAAATGGGTGTTAGGATCTCCCCTCCTTTTCAGTGTATGTGCAGCGATCTCTGTTTCTTAGACCAGTCTTGTTCAGAAAACTGAGATGGCTGCTAAAGAATAGCTTCTTTCCTACCCCTGCTTCCATTTTCCTGTTCTCCACCACGACTAAGGAACAAGGACTTGCAAGTAGCTTCTCCTTCCAGAAGAGCCACGTCTTTTAAGTAGCCACACACAGAATGTCTGTAGGAGCCCTTTTGTGGCAAAAGGGGGTTTTTACACTTGATTTTTCTATGCTTTTATTTAGCATATATGATAATATGGCTTATTCATGTATTCTGTCATAATTCTCAGTCATTCACGTTTTCAGAAAAACACTGAAGCACATGCAATCCCATCCCTATTTAGCAAATCACTTAGGCACATGTTTAACTTTAAATAGGTAAGTGAGAAATCCCTGAAGTCAATGAGATTTAAGCAAGTGCTTTGCTGAATTGGACCTTAAATTAAAATTATTTACTTAATTATATTTTATAAAAGCTATAGAAACTCTGTAGTAGTTAGTCAACAATGCATCGAGAATGTATGCATTTTAATGCTAGTATGGTGCTGTAGAGAAAAAGTGAAAACAAATGAATGCTAATAGGGTTTACATTCATATATGTTGAAGATAAGTGTTAAGAAAAATTGTGAACAAATTTAAGATAGTGGCCAAAACATTCAAGAGTGATTAGTGAGTCTGGATGTCTCAATCTTTTGGTTGTGTAAACTGAAACAACTTAAAAGGGCCTAATTTTTGGAGGCTGAATGCTCAGCATTTTCAAAAAATCTGGCCTCTTCTACAGGTGTCTCTGCTTGGGCACCTAAAATCACAAGTCACTTTTGAAACTTTAGGCCAACCGAAATAATTTGGTTTATATTTTCTGAATAGAGTAAGAAATTTCCACTTGAATCTGTAGGTGAAAATGTATTGCACAGGGTTCTGCTCTTGGCCAATTTCAGGTGTCCTTTTTGAGATTTTGTTATCACTAAATTTACACATCAAGATCCCTTTGCTGCAAAGATTTATGCTTATCTTTAGCAAGTGAGTAGTCTGAATGACCTCGGTAGGACTGCTCCTGTGTTTAAAGTTAAGCCTGTGAGTAGTCTTTGCAGGACTGAGTTCTAACCAAGAATATGAGAATTCTTATAACTTCACACATTTTTGAATGTTTTTAGGTTTGTAATTTATGAATTCTTTCACAGTTGTTTTTGTAAGTAGAAAAAAATTAGCAGCTTTAAAGATTTATGTGTGGGACTATTAAAATGATTTCCAAAAATGGCAGAAGTTATCAATTTTGGTAGTGTACTATAGTATCTATGGGCGATGTGAGTTCCAAAGGTTTAAAGGCATAAGATCCTTTCATTAAAACAGTACTAAAGAAATGTGATCAAACTTTTCAGAATAACAAATAACATGGTGATTGTGCTCTCTTTTTCATATTATATTTGTCTGTTCTGATTAAAAAATACCCTTCGAACACTAGATTGTTAAAAAGATGATGTAATCTAGAAAGTTTTTGAAACTAAATACGTGAACTTGGATGTTTGCCCTACTGAGAGAGGTGTGCAGCTGTGTAGCTGGGTAGAGGTATCCTGGGAAAGAGGCTCCAGTTTCAAGAACAGAAAGCAGTGAGTACAGAAAGACAATTGAAGGAAATGATACCAAAAGAAATAAGGGTTAAACATTTTCATACCTGCTTCAAATCCAGATTCAGGCATCTAGAGGACCTGATTTTCAGAAGAATTGAGCACTCACAATCTTATTTCCGTCAATGGGAGCTACATGTGCTCAACACCTTTGAAAAACAGACAACTTTTATTCAAGTGCCTACATCTGTATTTATGAGCCTAACTTTAGGTTACCAGGTTTGAATATTTTAGTCAGGCCCAGTCCCATTTTCACTTAAGTTAAGAGAGAGATTTCCATTGATTTCACCAAGAGTTGGATGTTTTTCTAAAATTTATTCTGTAGGAATTATCTTGGGGAAGTTCTGTCTGCATTGTACAGGAGGTCAGACTAGATGATCACAATGATTCCTTTAGGCCTTGGAATCTGTGAATCTATGAGCTGGATTAGACCCTAAAGTGGAATTTTAGGCCTAATTTTCAAATTAGTTGTGCCCACAACAGCCTAAATTTGTGCATGCAAATGGAATTATGACAAGGCTCCTGTTGAAATCAATGGCAAAACTCCCACTGACCCCCGGTAGAGTGGGGGTAGGCCCTTTGTACTTAAATGCCCATGTACAAATGCTTGATTGCACATGCAAATGTGGATTTTGTAGATGACTGGTTAAAACCTCTTCTGAAAAAATAACGAGGAGTCCTTGTGGCACCTTAGAGACTGACAAATTTATTTGGGCATAAGCTTTCGAGGGTTAGAACCCACTTCATCAGATGCATCAGATGAAGTGAAAGCTTATGCCCAAATAAATTTGTTAGTCTCTAAGGTGCCACAAGCACTCCTTGTTATTTTTGCTGAGACTAACACGGCTATCACTCTGAAACCTCTTCTGAAAATGTCAGACAGCCCTTTGAGCATTTTAATCAACTTCTAGTCTGTTTTTCTTAAAGAATTACTCACAAATACTATTAATCAAATATTTAATGCAAAGAAAAGCACCTACACTTTATGCAGTGAATGGTCACATGAAATCTGCTCTTAGTCTATGTAAAAATACACACTGCTATTTGCTCCAATTCATGTAATTTGGTATCCTATCTATTCCTTAAAACTTAAAACTCTGTTCAGTATACATAAGATTGAATCTTCTGCTAACTTTCTACCTATCTCTAGTGTTCCTGAAGGAAAATAGGAGAATTAAAGTCCAGTTGTATGCAATGAGAAATGATTTGCAACAGTAACAGCTACAGTATAACACTTGTAAATATCAGCCCTATTTTTTATTCATTCAAGTTGCGATGAGCCACTAACAACATTCTCCTAATGAATCACCAATATCACTTCCTGGAGCATCTAAATGATCCTTGAAAATCTTCCATCCAAGGATTCGACCATCCTGCCATGACCCTGAATACCTTATGAGTAAGGCTATGAGTTGGTCACAGAGATCACGGATTCTGTGATTTTACGTGACCTCCATGACTTCAGCTCCAGATGGCGGGCCTCAAGCTGTCAGCCTTGGGTGGCCAGGTTCGAACTGTCAGTCCCGGGTGGCTGGGTTCCAGCTGTCAGCCCCACGCCATGCCACGGGACTTCGGCTCCAGCCCCACACGGCAGGGTTTGGGCTTCCCTGATTTATTGTTTCTTGCCACAACCTGTCTGTGACTTTTACTAAAAATGCCCGTGACAAAATCTTAGCCTTACTGATGAGATCTGTTGAGGTAAGGCTGCAGACTATACTACCACTGCAAGGAAATTATTAGCAAGGAATTAGCTATGCTGATGATGCCAGTTGGGGAGGCACCATATTCAAGACTTTGATGCATTCCCCAATGCTCTCTCTTTTCCTTGGAACACAACCCAAAATTAATCGAGTCTGCTTGTTCATCTACAGTGAAATGTAACATGTTTGATCAAGATAACCTCACTTACAACTGTGTCTGTGGGCAAAATAATACATATGGAGCTAAAAATTCATCTTAATGACAGATCATTATTCATCATTAGCGTCTTCTGCATTCACCTCATGTCTCCTTATATGCTTAACTTCCTGGCTGAAGGAAAAATGTTAAATGAAGGATTATAACAGGATTTTGAACCAGATTTAGCCAATTTAATAGCTATCTCTAAACAAACTATCTAAATTTCTCTCCCTAGCAGCATCATTTGCTTACAGCTGTCCCAAACTAAGACATAAATATTCTTCCCATTCCCTAACAGATGTCACCAGGAGCTATGACATATTGACAGGCCAAGCTAACCAGTCTGGAGACAGCAGGTATCAAGATGACAAGTTTTCCTGTATATAATTTTTTAGTCATGCTGAGACTGTCTCCTCTAGGGATGATTCAATTGGCCCAGCGAGGATCGGGACTGCTCCATTCTGAACCATCTCCCAGCTCTTGACTCAAAACTATCTTGGAGTTTCTAAATCATTTGGTGAAGAACCCACTTGCCATACATGAGGGATGTTACAACAAAGCTCCCTGTGACTTCCCACTGTTTCCCTTGCCACCTTTTTTTGTGGCAGGTTTTATTGCAGGACGAGTGGGGGAAGCTGTTGCCAGAAGTTTACAAAAGAAAAATGCCCCTCTGCTGTAGCCCTTTATGCCTGGTATTCATATTGGCTGCACTATTCACACATTCAGCAACCCTGTCATGCATTTCACAGCCCTGAAGGAATGAGGGCTGGGAAACTGTCTTTTTTCCTCAACTCTCATGCCGCCTGCTGGTTCTGAGCCAGATGGCGCTGTTGGCAGTAAGGAGGAGAAAGCAGCAGTAGCAAGTCACTGGTGGGAGAGCTGAGGGACTCTAAGGGAAAGAGAGGAATGGGGCAGAGAAGTGCAGGCCACTCCAGGTTCCCTCACTCCATAGCTACACCTCAATAACTTTCCAAGTCTTCAGGCATCCACTGGCCCCCAGTAACCTCTTAGAGTGCCCTAAGATCTTCCCTCAGGTTCTCCTGCCTCACTCTATAACAGTGGTTCTCAAACTAGGGGTGCTGCTTGTTCAGGGAAACCCCCTGGTGGGCCAGGCAGAAAGCGGCACGGGTCGAGGGATGTGCTGGCCGCCACTTCCCGCAGCCCCTATTGGCCTGGAGCAGTGAACCACGGCCAGTGGGAGCCGCAATCGGCCGAACCTGCGGACTCAGCAGGCAAACGAACTGGCCCGGCCCACCAGGGGCTTTCCCTGAACAAGCGGTGCCCCTAGTTTGAGAACCACTGCTCTATAACATACCTTGAGGCCTCATCCTCCTTCCTTCCATAAAAAAAACCCTCTGTCAGTCTCCTTTAGGCTGCCCCAACTCTTTCCAATGCCCTGGATCCCTTCTGGCTTCTCCTTCAGTCACCACAGGCTCACCCAGCCACAGCCCTATTATAGCTTTTCTTGGCTCCCGCTCTATCCCCCTGCTTCTAAGGGGCAGAAGAACGGTAGAAACCTTCCCCACACACATTGCAAAGGGGCAGCTTGTTTCACATCAAGAAATATCACACATACTGCTGCACAAAATTTGGCAGCTGTGGGTAATTCCTTCTTAAAGTGTCATCGGGTACATTGGTGCTCTGAGGACTTTAAATGGGTGTACAGTTATGGGAAACACATACTCTCCAGTCCAGCCCTGAAGTTTTACTGCTGAGCCCCATGGGAGAATACCACTAATACAAATCCAACCAGTCCCAGGACATCTGTAATCTTATTATTGTTTATTTGCAATATTGTAGTTCCTAGAGGCCCGAAAGGAGATCAGAACCCCATTGTGCTAGGCACTGTACAGACACATAGAATAGATAGTCCTTTCCCCCAAAGATATTTAGATATTCCTATCTAACTAGACAAGTCAGACAAAGAGAGGAGAAAGGAAACATTATTAACCCCCCTTTTACAGATGGGGAACTGAGGCACAGAGAGATTAAGTGATCTATCCAAGACCACATAAAAAGACTTTTGGTTTTTGATACTATTTTTCCAAGTTTCCCTTAAATATTTATAGGACCTAATATATGAACTTGTGAGCATCCTCTGTACATCTAAAGTAGGAGTATCACATAAATATTTAGGATTCATAGCAATAGCAGCAGGTAATAGTTTTGTGACAATAAGTCTTTTTGGAGAAGTGAAAGTACTTTTTGGCAGCTGCGATGGCAAAGTCATTTACGTGAACAGGACTCCACCCATCAGCCATGAGCTGTTCTCAGCAGTGAGGTTTACACCTATGAATTCCAAAATCACCTGTATGATGATATATCATGGGCAGTCAGGAGATTAGTTTCTTTAAGATGTGGTTTGGGTTGGGTGGGTCAAGTACTACTCCCTCCTTGTGGAAATGCTCCTTATCCAGTAAATTATGTGCTTTACAAAAAAAAAAACAAACTAGTTCACACCCATCTTAAACAAATAAAGGGATCATAAAGAATGTATCCAAGTATCTCAGTTGGAGAGATTCAGCTGCTTTTTGGCCCTGGTATCATGACAGAGCAGCACAAAGGGTCAAACAACAGCATCGAATGTGGCCCCTTATCGTTGGATCAAAATAATGTGAAATACTTTTATTTATTTTAATATTGTGTATATTTTTAAGTGGAGTCTATCTTGATATTCTTCAGTGTTCTGTGTGAGGGGCAGTTTCTGAATCTGTTATACTACTATTGTCAAACTTTACTGATAAAGTAGTAAGAGAAAAGTACAGCCATCTTATGCCCCAAAGAAAGACACAGACACTCAAATACATTAAATGTGAGTGCTCATACAGCCTATTAATAGTTTTCATCTTAGGGCAAGTTCTGATATCTTAATAAAAAACACTTAGTCACAAAAGTCTCTAGTCTTTTTAATTCAAAGGTTTAATTAATTACACTAAAATGGCACATAATGTGTCTATATTTCTAATTGCTGTGTATGACCACTATGCAAAATACATAAATGAACACTTAATCTTAAAGTAACATATTCTCAGATTATGCTACTTAGGAGTCTACATTTAAGTATTTTATCTAATTAGATTCTTACCATAGCAAGCAGAAAGTATGCAATTTGAAAATGATAGAAGACAGCAAGAAAGCTACCTCAGATTTCAGAGGAAATAAGGACAGTTCCTAAGAATACTGAAGACCAGCTACTTATGAAGACGTTTAAAAATGGTCCAATTGCCAATGATTGAAAATGAATGATGCATAAAATTGTGATGAACAACATAGAACTCTACAGTGGATTAGCATAGAAACACCAAGATGCTAAAGGGTCAATACGATTCTCTTAGTCTATAGCCACTGATTTCCTAATTAACATTTTACATAAAGTTGGGAAACAAAATAAAGAAAAAGTACTTCCATGAGTCAAGAAATAGCTCTTTAAAGTGTCACTCCCCAAAGGACTTAAAACATCAATTTAACATGCAGTTCAGTTAGAAAGGTAGTACATGAAATGAGTTAGCAGACACTACTGCCAAGGCTACTTATTATTATTTTCTTGCTCTCTTTTTTTTTTATTACACACAAATGCAGTAAAGCTGCAGGAGTGAAGATGTCCTGCCCTAACTATTCATCTTTGAGGTCTAAGTTACCATAGCAGTTAATTAAAATCCAGATCTTGCTTGAATAAGGTCGGATCCAACTATCACAGAAGTCCATTGACACCTGCGGGCTTTGGATCAGGCCTCTGTAAAATAAAGTAATTTAAAAAATACTAAATCACTAGTGACACAATGTAGCTCCAGACACACAAAAGAGCACCTTGAAGATCTTATCATTCTAATTCTAAAACTAGATGGTACTGGAAGTTCATGAATGAAAGCCAACTCCTGGTATGAAATCCACACAATGGATATCTTGAAGTGACCTGAGTTTAATTGTGCGTGTGATAAAAGGCCCAACATAATAATTATGGTCTGGTCACAATGTACTCTGCAGATGTCAGTAGTGTCTTATTCGGCCGTCCCTATCTCTCGATCTTTTATCCCATGCTGCCCCTTATACTTGGGAGAAGCTCTCCATAAACTTCTGCAAAACTAACTCATTATCCTCCTTCAAAACCCTTCTTAAAACTCTCTTTTTCCATGAGGCCTACAAAAAAATTGATAAGGGCTAGGCTGGTGGTGTGCTGAGACTACAGCCCATCATGCTGACCTATATTGTCTCATTGTTTCCTTGTACTCCCCCATCAGTCTGTCTGCATCCATCTGTTGTCTCTTGCCTTGAACTTAGATTGTAAGCTCTTTGTGTCATTTTGTTCTGTGTTTGTACAGTGCATAGCACAATGGGGTCCTGGTCCAAGAGTAGGGCTCCTAGGCTCTACGGTAATACAAATAATAAATAAATAATAATCAATTAATCAAAATGGGTTAAGCAAGAAAGCAGAGGATGTTATGAGAAAGTGCATAGATATTCTTGTGCAACCCTCAAAAAGGTGCTTTCTAATTAGTTACAGAGGACAATGATTATAATATCTGATCCCTACAGTTCCTTCTGATGGGAGCTGTGTTGAAATTGTATTTTGATATTTATACTTGATATTTTTAAAATTCTCACAGTTATTGTGTAAAAAAGCATGTGGCTAAATACTATATGTGAAATTTAGACTATTTTAAAAATACAGTATTTATTTATCTATAGTTTAAACGTTAGGGCCTGGATCTTGTAATTAGCATAGTATATACTGTCTGTGTAATAGTACATGAATGGCACTATACAGTACATTTAAAAGCATTGTACAAACATCAGCTAATTACACATGTAACAAATTATTTTTGCTTATCTCACAAGTTAAGGTAGAGTTTTATAATTTGTTCTACTTTTTT
This sequence comes from Natator depressus, assembly GCF_965152275.1. Taxonomy (NCBI): domain Eukaryota; kingdom Metazoa; phylum Chordata; order Testudines; family Cheloniidae; genus Natator; species Natator depressus. Next base: position 239,538,791 of record NC_134235.1, on the reverse strand, counting down.
TACGGGAGGTTGTAGTTATTATTTTCTAATTATTTTGAGTTGACTGTTTAGTAACTGGTAAAAGAATATCTGTACTAAATGCCATTGATTTTTGCCATTGACTTCAGTGGGCCAGGATTTCACCCGGGAAATTTAAACTACTGGTCAAGAACCCAAAATCTACAAATAACCTTACAAAGTTTAGAAAAAAATTTAAAACTTGTGAACATAAACAAACCCTTATAACTAGACTCATATCTGGGGCAAGTGATTGGTAGAGAGCAAATCACACTGGTGTTGATTTTGCGTAAATGGGGCCTAAATCCAATACAACCTAACTCCTTCCATCTCCCAGAAAATGAAATGCTCACAGCACTCCGCTACCTGCCCTGACAAAAGTACCAAGTCCTCCTCAGTCCCTATGGTAGACATCAACATGCTGGGGTTTTTTCTTCCCCAAAGATGCTTGGGTTCATAAGCTCTTTGGGTTAATGGGCTTTCTACTGAATCAGGGCCCAGATCTATAGATATTACCTTCATCTACGGCTAAGAAGATGTGAATGAAAAGCACACATTTCCCAGGCTTACTAGCTAGGTATGGTAAGGCAAACCTCACTTTATAAAATCTAGCTACCCTCTTTCCAATAGTAACAAAAATGTCAGAAATTGTCCTTAAGGCCGGATGACTGGTGCATTTCTTAAAATGGTAAACAGCTGCCTGCATAGCTTTACCATCAGTGTTGTTAATTGGCACCTGTGTAGAACACTAGCATTCAGCTAAGGTCCAATACCTAGGCCATATGGATAATGCTAGCAAGGCCAGATTTTAAAGCAACTTTACATACCTAAAGATGAAGACATGCACGTGGTGGGATTTTCAGAAGTCGGGAGTTAGATGCTTAGGCACTTTTGAAAATCTCAGTAGGCTCCTAACTACATCTTTATGCCTTTATATACCTTTAAAAATTCAGCTCAAGGTACTTTCTAGCTTGTAATAATATAATGCTTAGTATTTTGGGGAGGTATATCACAAAAAAAGAAAGGAAGACATTCTAGAATGAGCATAAAAGTGACTTGAAGAACTATGAAGTAATAAGCAAGAGCAACATGGCTATCTTGTAGGGTTGTTTTGAGGCATAAGTCATTAATATTCATATAGAATTTGAGAGCCTCAGACTGTGCTGTGGACGTGTAGTTATTATTCAATAAGGCTGTGATTTCTTTCGAATTTGGTGGGAGTTGGACATATAACTCCCTTAAGCTCCTTTGAAAATCCCAAAAGACAACCAAAAACCTGAGGTAATATTTTTTTGTCAGTCTCTCTCTATATATACCCACATGTTGATATTTATATATGTTTGTGGTTGTATATAAAACACATACATATATACCTATAAGAGGGTGTGTGTGCATATGTGTGTGTGTGTGCATACTGTACATTGTATATGTGTATGTGCATTCACCTAATTGATCATTGTATAGATATATACGTGTGTGTGTGACGAAGTGGGATTGTTCTTAATGTTTTCTCTGAATATTGTGGGGGTGCCTCAGTTTCCCCTATGCAGTTCTTAAGTATCTAGGTGGTGGGATAAGGGTGTATGATCATTACAGAGCCCTAGAGGGCAGGTGTGTGCAGAAGTCTGGACACAGAGAATGGCCAACACCCTGTTTCCTGGCAACTGATGGCCTGGCCCTTCCCCCCTGAAAGGTGAGAGCTAACGGGTTGGAGAACAAAGGAATCAGGTGACCTCCTGGCCTGGGAAAGGGACAAAGCCCAGAGGAGGAGGGGCTGGAGAGAGTTTTAGTTTTGGGCTGGGTGGTCGAATGCAGGAAACCCCAAAGCTGGGGTCTAAGCTCCCTGCCCCCCAGAAGAACTTGACTGAGGGGTCCTGGCTGTACCCATAAGCTCTGTTTTAGACTGTGTTGCTATTGTCCAATACACCTTCCGTTTTACTGGCTGGCTGAGAGTCACGGTGAATCCCAGGAAGAGGGGTGCAGGGCCCGGACTCCCGCACACTTCGTGACAGTGTGTGTATACAATGGTCACAGATTAAAAAGTCCTTTTTTCCCTTTTTATTGGTAGGGAAGCTATTACCGGAGCAGACATCCATTACAAATATAGAGAATACAGTGTCTGTTAAACTGGTAAAAACCAGAGGTGTTTAGCTATGTCCTTTGTATATGGATATTTAAAAATCATTAATAGTTTACTTATTATTCAATTCCTGATGTAAAACCCAGTAGAAATGCACATTTAATATATTTCAGTCCTATTGACTTTAGTAGTATACTTCTTTATATCTGTATTTAAATTAAAACTTGCAACTTTAGCCTCTATACCACCCACACATAAAATTTTTCTAGTACCCAGAAATAAGTCTACCTGAAAGGATGGGATATTGAAAGTAGGAGCTGTTTCACTTTGCATCAGCAGATGAAAGAGGGCAGGTCAGTGGTTTCCTAAATTGAGCAAAGAACAGTTAAAAGGGACTCGGGATAGCTGGCAGAATGGTACCGCAAGAGCTGTCCAGAAGTGTCCTGTCTGAAGCTGAATCTTATCCCCAAGGTAGGATGCTTTGATTACAACACTGGAGGGCTTTTTTCGTTCAGGAGAAGAATTTATGTATAGTTTTTCCTTTACTATAGTGATGCCTATTGATTACTATGAAAAATAATACATATAAAGTATATTCTTATATTGAAAGGGTCACCTTCAACTTAAAATTCAATACTTTCTGACTTTTTTAAACACACTGATGTTACAAATAGAGACTAGGATTACTATAAAACAGATTAGGGAACAATATTCTCCATTTTCAGTTTGTTTACTCTGTTCAACTGTTGTTTCACTATTTCCTCTGTATAATCAGTTTCCTATATTATTTGTATGGGTCTTACACAGAAAGGCAGGGACAGAGGTATGAACATTACTTTTAACTTCTTTTTTTTAACTGATAGTGCGTCTTTCTACATATTTTTCCAGTTTATATTTAGGGTAATGTAATTCAATATAACATTGACTCCTATTACAAGTTTGCACTTGTTCATTGCTGTAAATGTTTGTAATGAAATCTACTTGCAAATGACCAGAATAACTATGAACATATTATATCCTCATAACATTAAAAGCATATATGAATATAATAACAATCAACACCTCGCCATCCTGTTTTCATTTTACCTCGGGTAGCACAGATTCTGTCTGGTATAATATACTAGGCCAGATCTTTAGCTTGTTTAAGTGAGTGCAGACACACTACCTTCATTGAAGCTGTGCTTATTTATACCTGAGGACATGGCCCACTGTCTTTACAGAGAGTAATACAGAGTATGTAAGAGCAGGTGAGTTGAACCATAACTGTCCACATTTTACAGAATTTTAAAACCATCTGAATTAGTTTTGCTCAGTAACATCCCATAAAAGTTGCACAGAGTCTGAGGATTGAATCTTTGCTTCCCCCGACCCCCTCTTAGAAAATGTACTACTTCAGGAGCCTCCTTTTCCTGATAACTGGCTGCCTGATTGCCAAGTCCCTTGGTGATCACAGAAGTAGCAGTCAGCGCTGCATGGAAAGTGTCCGATGGAATGAGATTTTGAAGGAGATTGAGAAACTGGTATGTGGCTTCTATTTTACCATCTGGATATGTCTTTATATTTTGTTTCACAAGTTTATGGAATAAAGAACCTCTCAAAAATGTATCATGGTTGGTTAGTCAGTAGTTTTAGTGACACCAAAAAAAAAATGGACCATATTGCCCCCTTCATAGGAAAACCCCTGGGGAGGAGGGGCTATAAAGTGGGAAAACAGCAGAAGGTTCACTTCCAGAATCCTTCTGCTGGACAGCTGGAGTTTGTGTGTCTCCCGCACCCCATAATCCATATGATCCAGTTGTCCAGCTTCAAGCTCTCCACATAGAGATTGCATGGGGGTTGGACTAGATGACCTCCTGAGGTCTCTTCCAACCCTAATCTTCTATGATTCTATGCCTTGGGGACCAACCATGGTGCTCAGTGGCCAATGCCAGGTGCTTCAGAGGGAATGAACAGAACAGGGCAATTACTGAGTGATCCATCCCCCTGTTGTTCAGTCCCAGATTCAAGCAGTCAGAGATGAGGGACACTGTCAGAAGACAGGATACTGGGCTAGACAGAACATTAGTCTGACCCATTCTGGCCTGCCCATTGCCCATCCTCACACCCACAGGGATTCACAAGCCTGATGGAGCATTCAGGGAGACAAGCAGCGGGGGCTGGGAAAATGTTGCTGTAGAAGCAGCTCTCTCCCCCATTCTGTGTAGGCATGGGGAGGTTTGTGCAGAATGGGTCCTCAACACATGCAATCAGAGGGCATGATCAAGCTCTATATTAACATAGTTCTTAGTATGCTCTGATGCATTCACATGGTCAATGACATCACTAATAACTGATTTTCCAATGGATTGTTTTTGTGATAAACCTTGTTTAAAATGTGCATAATGTATTTACACTTCATTTTCTTTAAAGAACATGAGAAGCTTTCCTCTGGAATGCACGGACATGGATAACAAAGATTTGTGTGTCCCGGAACAGATGTTAAAAGCAGTAAGTTGAAAAAATATTTGCTAAGTTGTTATCATTGTTGCATTGTAACTCAACTGCTTTGCACATTCTGTACATTTTGCAATAAGCATTTTACATCATAAGCAACAATATACTAAGCTACACGTTTAATCAGAAAAATGTATTAAATATAGAATAATTAACCTTGTTACTGGAACTTTGGAAATTTTGGGCCTGCTTCCACTGAAGTCAATGGCAAAACTCCAACTGATTTCAAATGGAGCAGGATTTGGGGCAAAATTCACCCGTGCACTGGACTTGCACGAGGCCTAAAAATTTTATTCCTGCTTTACATCAAGTTCAGTGTGATCTGACTGTGCAGCCCTAAAATTGCCTTAGGACAATTTTTTGCATGTAATATGCTTCTTTTTAAAAAAGAGAGAGAAAGAGAATGAAGTTGCTTGTCCTTAATATTAGAATCCAACTGGTCTGTGCAGTTCCTATGTCAGAGAGCAAGAGGGGTTGTGGAGGTAGAAAGGTGAAGAGAATGGAAAGAGTTGACATCTGGCTTTTGTTTTTGTCATTGTTTGACTACAGATAATTTTGCTTCTGCCATTGTTTGACCGGAGATAGTTAGACTGGAGACCCTTATCAGTTTAACTATGGTGTTATGACTGCACTTTCAGAATGGAAAATTTAAGTGCTTTTTTAAAAAATGGAAGTTTAGAATTTCTGAAAAGTTGGTGAATTAAGCAATGACTTTGGAAAGAGCCTCCCTGCCTCGAAAAAAAAAAAAAAGTCACAACAAAGGCTATGTTTTCTCACAGCTGTGACTGTCTTATTTTTCTGAGTTGGGAGGCTATTTTTTAAGAGTTTTGTGATATTTAGGGTTAATTTTTTTTAAAAAAAATAGGGGCTTAGATTATGCAAGCAAAATGTGTAATGGCAAATTGTGCATGCAATACCTGATGTGTGCACAAATGCACATTCTGGTGCATAACTTCTGTATTTCATTTTAGTGGTTAGAAAAACAGAGGGCAGTCATGAAGATGAGACAAAACTTTTAGGTTTAATCTGGCAGCTTCAAAGTGCCCTGCTAATTCAGAAATCTAAAATCCAACATTTGAAAAAAACACCTAGAATTTCTTTTTTTCTGCTCCTTATAGGTTAAGCACGATAAAGCAGCCATTGTCCAAATAATCCATGAAATTGCTGAGCTTTTTAAAACAGCCAAAGTTCCTTTTCCCCATACAAACGTTTTTCTAAAGGAAATGTATGCAACTCATGAGCAGCTCAAGACTTGTGTAAGTATGGACAATTCATGCCCCAATGTGTTCTTCAAGCTAAAGCCAAGGACATCAAAGGAAAAATGAAACTCATAATGTATAATAATGAAAATACACTAAAAAGCTTTAAAGATATAGGACTACATTTTTAAACAATGGCATGTATGATGCATCCATAACATATGAATATGTAGAATGTGTAACCATACAAACATATTAACATATTCAAATACCCATTTTTGCACATGTATTTCCAAGTTTTACACATACATTTTTAAGGCTTGATTTAGATGCAATGCCTTAAAATTCAGCCCAAACAGTTTTTAATTTTTGTTTGTTTACTTAGATACTACTGAGTACACAATCAATTCTTTATGCTCTGCCTCGCTCTCTGAACAGTGAAGTCTTTCTTTTTATTTTGATTCATTACACATTCTTCTTAAGCCTAAAAATTACTAACCACAGTAACTGCCAAATCCCAAACCCTGCACTAAGCAATATAGGATTTAAGCAAGTGCTTAAATCCATCCTTAATCAGCAAAGCACTTAAGCACATGCTTAATTGTTTTGTTTAAATGGGGTTGAAAGCTCAGGTCAATGGTAGCGTCTCTGGCAACTGCACCCTCCACCCCAGGGGTGGGGTGGGCTGAAGGACCTTTGAGGTTGCAGGCAGCCCAATGCATATATCTGTCCCAGCAATTCCCTCTTCATACTGCGCTAGAGGGAAACCACAGAGCACAGCTCTGCACCGTCAAGAGACTGGGAATTCAATGGAAACTCATACCCTGCTCCAGCCCTATGCAACAGAACCACAGGACTTCTGCTGGTTATCAGGTTTTCTGTACTGGCAAAGGCGGGGACAAGATTTGCCTCTAAGTGCTCATCCAAGCATACTAAGTATTTCCATGGTTTTACTATGGTAATGACGTACTGCCTTTAGAATAATATACCTATTGTACCAAATGACTAACACCATTTATTTTGAAGCTAAGGAACTTTAACCTCCTTCAAAGTAACGGTCTAAAAATGAAATAAAAAACCAAGCATTGTAAAACCATGTCACCTTGCTTAGATTCCTATTCTAGTGTACTTAATTTCCAAATCTCCATAGCTAATTAGAGACTCTATGTCTTATAAAAGCTATCAGTATAGTTTTAATTATTTAATATAGAAATTGTGCTTTCATAGTGTACACATTTTCCAAAACTAACTCCCTCCGTGCAGTGCTTCCTGTCCAGACCTGCATATGAGAAAGATGTTGCTATTAGTAGCTGGTGATGCTCTCTAGTAGACTATCATAGAGCTAAAGGAGGGTATCATTTTAATAGCATATATTCCAAGCCAAATGTATTTTTATTTCCAAGTGCTCAAGCTCATAATGCTCATTTGCTTTTCCTTTTATTTTTAATTCAACAGCTACAGTCCAGTCTTTTTAATGTTATCCACGAATCCATAGTAAAAGACTGCTTCAAAAGGATGAGTAATTATTTGATCAAAGTAAGTACACTGAGTACTGTCTTTTCTTCATGCTCACATCAGCAAATGTTTAAGTCATGGCAATGCTTTTTACTTACTCAAGTAGTCCTGGCTGTAATAAAAAAATTTAAAAAATTATCTTTAAGGATCTGTGGATTGTGCTATATTACCAAATCCTATGTAAAAGCCAAAAAAAGCATGTTTGTGTCCAAGGGCATTTTAATCACAATGTGCAATTTTATTCCAACTTCTGAAAACAATATAACTTTTTTGTTTTAGAGGTGATAGTTGTTTATGGGAGTAGTCACTCTCTGCTCAGGAGCACCCAACAGGAATGTGCCAATACCTATGTTTTAGTGAGAACACTAATGACCACTATAATTAAGGTTGAAATGCAGCTACTGCAGTTACTCAGGGCTTGTCTACACTTAAAATACTACAGCAGCACAGCTGCACTGCTTAGGGTGACCAGATGTCCTGATTTTATAGGGACAGTCCCGATATTTGGGGCTTTTCCTTATATAGGCTCCTATTACCCCCCACCCCCTGTCCCGATTTTTCACACTTACTATATGGTCACCCTAGCACTGGTGCAGCTGCACCACTGTAATGCTTCAGTGTAGAACTACCTACGCTGACTGGAGGGGTTCTCCCATCGGTATAGGTAATCTACCTCCCCCACAAGAGGCTGTAGCTAGGTTGATGGAAGAATTCTTCCATTAACCTAACACTGTCTACACTGGGACTTAAGTCATCCCAGCTGACGTAGTTAAACCGACCTGATTTTCCAGTGTAGACCAGGTCTCATACCTTTCTTCAACACATTCCCTTTTGACTGAAATTTTTCATGCTTGCTGTCAATTTGAGGACAGTTTCAGTAAAATCTCTTCAGCTATTTTTGAATTTAACATGCCTAAAAATTAATTTAAAAACATACAAGCCCAGGTCCTCAGCTGATGTAAACCAAAGTAGCTGCATTGATTTAAATGGGGGTATGGCAATTTACAGCAGCTGATGATATGGTCTGTACTACCTTCAGTCCTGACTTGTCATAGTCTTGACTCTCATTCTTTCAGTGCAAAGTACAATATCTAATAAATATTTCTTTGGTATCGCTTTCTTAAGCAGTCGAACAGTCATTGTGCTTGGCAAGAGGTCCACGCACAATCCAGAGAGGTTCTTCAACGAATTGAAACTTACGCATTCAAGAGAAAAGGAACACATCAATGAACTCACATTTTACCTTAACTACTTTAAATAATTAGTGCCACATTGAACTAAAGTAAAGAATTTTATTTTTACATAAAGTAATAGCATAGCCTTTACATAGATTTTTTAAAATGTTTTACTACTTAATTTATTCATGTCATGATCTTTGTTTCTAAAACTAGTTGTAATAACTTTATTCTTAATAAAAAATATAAAGAGGCAAGTAATAGTGTTCCTACATATTTGTTTCTTGTGTGAAAGAAACAGAAACAGCCTTCAGAAAATAATTTACTGCGGCCCTGGTCCTGCAAACCCTTAAGCTCATGCTAAACATTAAGCACGTGAGCTGTCCCGTTGACTTCATAGAAAATTGTTGCTTTAAACTGTGGTAATCTTCACCTGTACAAGTCAGGGTTTTTCTCCAGTGCACAATGTCTATACTAGGGGGTTTGCACTGATGCATCTACATCAGTATAGTTACAGCAGTGGCTAAAAACCCTACTGTAGAAAAACCCTGTTTCCATAACACCTTCCAACCAGGTTTCTGGAAACATTTTCTACAACCTGCATAGATCATCTTCAGATTTCTTTGGGGTTTGATCCTCCACATTCAATATTTACAGTCTGTACACCACTGTTCTATTTATTATCTATAGACCTGATTCTATGAAAGGCTGAGTACCCTCAATCTCCCACATCTTCCCCCAAACAAACATTGATTTCAATGGTGGCTGAGGGCACTCAGCATCTGGGAGGATCAGCCCTATATCTTTAAGCAGAATTTGAAAGCAAGTAAACTTTGATAGCGTCTATGAAATGAATAAATAGCCCTGGGGGTGCAGTCAATAAGTGGTATTCCATAACATCATCTGAGTAACAATTTTCCTAAAACAAAACGTTCTTGAGTAATCCTTTAAGATAGAGAGACAGTCAATGATGCTGATTTACACCTGCTGACAATCTGGCTCAGAAATGGGAAAGTTTGGCTCCGGATCCAAACCACTGCAATTCAGCCTCTGGGTCCAGAGCGTTTACAGTAATTTCCAAGGCTACATCTGCACTGGCATCCACACTCAATACTTACCCATGTTTATGCCCACATATGTACCCCATGCCTGCACTGAGTGCCAGCTGTGCTGCACATAGGTGCAAGCTGTATACATGTGAATACAGGCATCCATTCTGCTGCTTTTTGGTATGCGTTTTTGGCAATAGCATTTCAGGGGTAGTATCCCAGGATTCTGTGTGTCACAGCAGAGACTCCGGGAACCGCCTTGCAGTGTGTTGTTGGTACTGTCTGCTGCCTTTGCACATTCGTTGATGGCAGTTCCTGGTCACCCCTTTTTCCTGCCCAACATGGTGAAAGACATGGAGCAAGTGACAATGATATGCTTCTGCTTCTGCTCCTAGCCGCAAGGCAAATGTGTGTGTGTTACTGTATATGACTGGTGAGAATCCTGGATGAAGGGACTCAGACCTTTCTCACAAGTGAGGAACAGATGTCTGGGGTGGTGACTGATGCACTGTCACTCCATAATACAGAGATGCAGGAGACTGCCAGTGTTCTCACTGAATGTCCATGGGTGTACTGCTGCTTCTGGACCAGGAGAACCCGCCCGGTGTGAGGGGATCACATCATCCTGAAATCTTGAGATGATGACTAGTGGCTGCAGAACTTCACAATGAGGAAGGAGACATTCCTGGAGCTCTGTGAAGAGCTGGCCTCAGCCCTACAGGGGTAGAACACATGGTTCCATAGACCCATACCAGTGCAGAAGTGGGTGGCTATTGCCCTCTGGAAGTTGGCAATGCCAGATAGCTATCAATCAGTTGCAAACTACTTGGGGGTGGAGAAGTCTATTGTCGGGTTTGTGGTGGTGCAGGTTTGCAAAGCTATCAATACTCTCCTCTCCCCATGGATAGTTGCCCTCCCCAAAGTTCTGGAAATTACAGCTGGGTTTCAGAGCATGGGGTTTCTGAAGTGCCCGTGGGACCTAAAGAACTAGCTGGATTTTCTGCTGCACCAGAAATACGTGGACATACATATATGAGACTAGAAGGTAGGTCTAAAGGCAATATATCATATTCTAAAATAGCAAATGGTGTCTGAATGGAGGGGAGAAGTGAATCACTGCCAAGGACCACCCATCCCCCAAGCCCACACCAGCAGCATCAGGAAATCCAGCCCCTTCGTCCAGCAAAGAGAATCCAGAAAAAGGAATGAGGAAAGAAAGAGTCAAACAGCAACTGTTCTTTGTTCCATAAACTTTCCGATCAAGACCACAAGCCACTCGCATTCCCCCATCCCCTTCAAAGGGATGCTGCATTGTGTTTTTGCAGCCTCTGGATTTGATATCTCACCCACCCACCTACCCCCTTTTTCCTGACTTGTGCAGCATGGCTTTGAGAGCAGAGATCCTGGACACCAGTGATGGGAAATGCTTGAAAATCTTCATACTGTGACAGAAGACTGCTGTCACATTCCTTGGGGCAGCACAAGTTCCCCTCCTCCTTCCTGTACTGACCAGCCCTAAATCCTCCCACCCCTTCTGTGTGGCTCCTGTTTGTAAGTGGGGAAAGAGGACTTACTGTAACGAAAGCTTGTGATCTTGACAGGAACAGAACACAACTGTTCAGAACCATTAATCTTCTACAAATGTCCTGTCCCCCAGCTAGACCTCCCCCCTCTCCCCGCACCTCGCTGTCAGCCTGTTGGCCAACAAACTCGCAGACCCAGGGGCAGTATGATAGTTCGCTGGTAATCTGTTCTATGGCCTCTGCCAAAAGCTTTACAGTGGTTTGAGGTAATTCAACAAAATATTGAATGTACAGTTATGTCTTGGTCAGCGAACAGTTTTTGGGGGAAGCTTCCAGTCCTGAATGCAGCCCTAGAGAAAGAGGGAGGGGATGTTGGCAAGGAAGGTGGGGGGTTAATTTATCCAACTCAGGTTCCATTTTGAACTGTGTCTCCGGGTCCTCCTCTGGCTCATCAGGAGCGGCTTGCGGAGCCACCTCCTCCAGGTAGAGGTGCAGGATAACTTGGTCCTCTTCCTTCAAGTCTTCTGGGGCTTCCTCCACCATGGTCCCCACTGCCTCCTCACACCTTCTTTCCACTGTCCTCATTGGCATCCTGTCGGATGATGAGACCATCAGGATTCAGGAGGGGGTCAAGAGATACCTCAGGCTTGGTATTGGAGCCCAGGAGAGCACTGGGTCCAGCTGCTTGAATAAGGGGTATGCTGCAGTCTTGAAGCGCCTGTGGTCTCTAGCCTTCCAGTGCCAGAGCTTGAGGTGCTTTATCCATTCCCAGCATTGGGCCGGACTCTGGTGAATACCCACCTGCTCCAGCCTCTCTGAAACTTTTTGGTAAAGGTCTTGGAGGGAATCCCAACATGCACTTTGAGGTTCTGATCCACAACCCACTGCAGGCATTGAGAGACATTGACTGCAATGGGCTTTGGCTCAGGCAAGGGGAGAGCTTCTTGAGGTAGATAAAGGTCCCCTGGAAATCATCTATTATTTCAAGGTGCATTAGCTCGTATGAGGCCTGGGTACAGCTCTTTTCCTTGTTAAATGAGAGGAATTGTGTGGGTAAATAAAAATGGAAAACTGATAGCACAACACTAACTATTAAAGACAGACAATAAGGTAAACAGGTGCTGCACTTCCCCCCCACATCTCTGCAAATCCACCTCAGCCCTAACCAGCAACATACATACAAGTGCCATCCTGAGTAGAACTGGTTGAGAATTTTTCGACAAAATGTTTTTTTTTTTCATAGGAAAAAGGCAATTCATCTAAACCAAAACTGTGCACAGGAAAGGGTCAGTTCTGCCCCCCCCCCTTCCCCAGCGCGCACACACACACACACACACACACACACACACACACACACACACACACACACACTTTTTATTTTTTTAATATATTATATTTCATTATATTCACAATGAAAAATTCTGTTTTTCTGGTTCAAAACAATTCTTTTCCAAAGTTAAAACTACTTAAACTAAAAAATTGTTGATATTAAAATGGAATACTTCAATTGACCTCAATTGAATATTTTTTCCCTTCAGATTCTCAGTTCACAAAAATAATTGAGATTTTGACATTTCATCCCAATTTGGGGTGGGAATTTTTTTTTAATATTTTGAACATTATTGTGGGACTGGAAAAAAATGTTTCCTGTCCAGCTGTAGTCCTGAGGCTACTTGAGCAGAAGCTATAAATAGTGCCTACATGGATAGTCACTGGGAAACAGATTGAGATTCCCTTCATTTCAACTGTGATCTAAATGTGGTTTGAATGGAGATGTACACTGAAAGGCTAGAATAGTTCAACAAAAATACATTGCTGAGGGTAGCCCTCAAGGAATACAAAGTGATGTTTTCATTAGGTACCCCAGGAAACACAAACATGAAGTCAGAAATCCCTTTTGTTTTCCCTGTTACACGTCTCTTCCAGTTAATCTAGCCAGGCATCTTCTACACAGTTGCCACAACCACTTTGGTTTGCTGGTCTTAGACTTTAATAGAGCTAAAAGATGCTATTGTGGGCCCTGAACGTCTTTCCGATAAGAAGCTAAGAGAGGCTAGTGTATCAACTGATTCCTTGCTATGTTCAATCCTAAGAACCCCTTTCTACAAAAGAAATGTGTATACAAGCAGGCTACATGACTGTTCAGCTTACACTGAACTTTACAATTCTACAATTACTGTACAGTGTACTTCCATAGCACCTTCCATCTGAGAATCCCAAAGCAATTTAAAAGATAAGTTAATGAGTTCAGCTGCACAACTGAGGTGAAGGGTTAATCCCCATTCTACACATGGGGGAACTGATGCACACAGAAAGAGTGATTTGCCCAAAGGCATACAGGAAAGATGTGTCAAAACTGGAAATAGAATGGAGGTGTCCAGGGTCCCCATCCTGTGCTTTAACCACAACATCAGCTGCTTCCCCAGTGAGTGGAGAATATGAGCGTCAATCCCAATGACCAATGTATATAGTCTATTTGAAAAATAATCCCAACAAAATACAAGCACACCACTCGAAAAAACACATTAGTAGGTATATTTGAATCTGCAAGTGGAAAGTGTTGTTAGAATTTCCAGGTCTCTCCTTTTTTTGCAGGACATTGTGCATCTTCAGGTCTTATGAAGGGGGGCGGGGAAGGAAAGGAACTAATAGGAGGAGAGGGGACTCAGTATTATGGGATGCGAGAGGCTATATTAAGAAATAGGCTGTTCAATAACAAAACTTTTGATTAAAATAAAACACAACTTCATGTATCATTTAGAATAGTATCTTCCCGACAAACTGTATCTTGAAATGCTTTTGAGTATGAAATGAATTTATACAGAATGTCAGACAGTGTGTATTATAAAGTAGTATTTGCATTATATTAAATATATATGGTATAAAATATGGCATTTTAAAACCAATATATATACTAGGGGCATTGAGTGAAGGAGAACGTCTGGCATATTCCATTGTAATAGCCAACAGGAACTGATATGACAATAGGATTGCTTTTAGATTAATTATTTAGGATTCATTTGGGAGGATTACATAATACATACAAAGTGGTTTCACCTAAAACATTTTGTACAAAACCTTGTTCCTGCTCAGTGTCCTTGCACAATGAGACTAGAGGACAGCATGGATGTCTGCAGATTCAATAAATGCTATATTTTAAGTGACTGATATTTTTCAAGTTACAAATACTGAGCCAGATGCTACAAGCCTAACTTACATTAAATAGTATTTCCTTGTGGGAGAAGTCCTGCTAATGAATCCCCCATTCCCACTAGAGTCTGGGGCCCTAATAATAGGAGGCTCTGAAGGAAAAGTAGTGAAAGGAGAGCTATGCTCTCTGTAGGTTGGAGCCATGATGATGGGTACTTTATAGTCATAACACTCAGCTCTGGTTGGTTGGTTGGTTGGTTTTTTGTTCCATGCTGACATTGCATTTGAATGTGTGCAACATGATTTTAAGTTCTTGTTCATTCTGCATCACATAGAGTGTGGCCCCATTCTTCCATCCTTCTCTCCGAGCTGAATAATATAACATCACATCAGAGGGTTTTGTCACCCAGTTTCACGGAGTACTGAAGATCCACTTTATATGCAAAGAGCTCTTATGGTGTCCTTGAACTAGTTATTTCCTAGGAGGAAAAGTACCTGGTGGCATATGAGACATATAAAAATAGCAAGTTTCTGTGCAAAGGGAAAGGAGATTGAGGTCAACAGCACATGCAAAATACAAAAAAAAATAAAATAAAATAAAATAAAATAAAATCCACTTATGCTCCACTTTAGGGACTCTCAAACATTTCTATTGTGTGGGCCATGTCTTAATAGAGATACTGTCTCATATCTCCCCGCCCAGTCATGTTTGCACAGGCCGCCTCTCCCACTTTTTACTGTTGTGGCAAGCTACAGTAATTGGTTAAATGGCATCAGGAAAATATTAATGTACTGTCAATTTCTTTTAATGGGATATTGCAGCTGACAGCACGGAGGAGGAGCTAGTGACAGCCAGTTCTCTGCGGAACACTAGAGATCTAATGATGATAGTTTTGGCACCATACTGGTAATAGCAGGTGCCTGGACTCGATGACCCAAGAGCTCCCTTCCAGTCCTATGTTCCTATGTCTAAGAAGTCTGGTCTGCACACAGGACTGAGTGCCAAGAACTCCTGAGTGCTAGTGCTGACAGACCCTGACCTTTTAAGTGACCTCGGAAAATCACTTAGCCTTTCTGTAAACTGGGGATAAAAATACCTGCCTATGTTGCCGGGGTGTTGTGAGGCCAGGTTAATGTTTTCAAAGCCCTCTGGTGGGTTGAACAGGTCCTTTGTTGCCTGGGAGGGGGCCCCAAAGCTATGGTGGTGACCTACTGGGAGGGCATGACAGGCCTAACAGTGGTGTTGGTTATATTTTCTCTTAACAGGTTCACTCACCCTTATATATTTCATGACCTTGTTGTTCCAGTTCAAACCTGGAGAACAGTGATAGTCTCAGTTTTCATCCCTGTTCTATATGTGAGCATAAATAGAGAGAACCAAGACAGTATTACATTCAGGCTTTATTCCTCCCTTCACATACTCTGTGCTCTCATCAAGCACATCCTGAAACAAAAGTTCTCTAGGTGCCCATACACAATCATACCATAGCTTCCCAGTAGACAGAGCTATTTATCACAACCTCCCATTTGTCACATTTGAAATAGCAAAATTAAACATGAATACTACAGTCATATATTTATTCTATTATACTCTACACATCATAATATAGAGTTTATCATCAACTTTTTGTTTTAATTAACTAACTCTTAACTTGTTTGGTGTCTAAGGCACTGGTTCTCAATCTTTTTTCATTTGCAGACCCCTAAGAAATTTCATATGGAGGTGCGGACCCCTTTGAAAATCTTTTGTCTGTTTATACAGTTGAATTCTGTTCAGCCTGTTTTGTCCTTGCATGGATCCGTTAGACATAGTTTGCAGACCCCCAGGGGTCCATGAACCACAGGTTGAGAACCACTGGTCTATTTTCCTTTGTGTTTGGAAGGGTTGTTCTTTCATACTCTAGAATTGTATAAAGCCTTGTATATGCCTTGAGGTTGGTTTGATGTTGGAATGTGAGTCTCTCTTGTAATGATAGAAGACTGCCATGAGCTTGGTGGTGTGGTATTTTGAGAGTCTGTTCCAATATCTATCAGTCAGTTAGCAGCCTGTGCGCCTTCTGTATCCTGCTGAGAAAGTCTCAGTGGAGTGCATATTTCACTGTCTTCCCCATCTGCGTTTTTGTCTTGTGTTTGTACTCTGTGAATGTATTTGTGGTTTCAGTGAAATATATGCCCATCCACGGCTACATTATCTGAAAGAAAGTTTATCTGTTTGACACATGTACCTTGCTTTCAAGAGTATGATTTGTCCTAAGGAAATAATTTGATCCTGACAGGATCTCCTGTTTGTAGTTCTGGGTGGTCTTTAGCTTATTGATTGCAGTAGGCTTTGGCCTCTGTTTCAGAGTAGCAGCCGTGTTAGTCTATATTCGCAAAAAGAAAAGGAGTACTAGTGGCACCTTAGAGACAAACCAATTTATTTGAGCATAAGCTTTCGTGAGCTACAGCTCACTTCATTGGATGCATTCAGTGGAAAACACAGTGAGGAGATTTATATACACACAGAACATGAAAAAATGGGTGTTATCATACACACTGTAAGGAGAGTGATCACTTAAGATGAGCTATTACCAGCAGGAGAGCGGGGGGTTCAACCTGGACCAGTCCACACAAGAGATCCACTTCCTGGACACTACTGTGCTAATAAGTGATGGGCACATAAACACCATCCTATACCATAAACCTACTGACCGCTATTCCTACCTACATGCCTCCAGCTTTCATCCAGACCACACCACACGATCCATCATCTACAGCCAAGCTCTACGTTACAACCGCATTTGCTCCAACCCCTCAGACAGAGACAAACACCTACAAGATCTCTATCAAGCATTCTTACAACTACAATACCCACCTGCTGAAGTGAAGAAACAAATTGACAGAGCCAAAAGAGTACCCAGAAGTCACCTACTGCAGGACAGGCCCAACAAAGATAATAACAGAACGCCACTAGCCATCACCTTCAGCCCCCAACTAAAACCTCTCCAACGCATCATCAAGGATCTACAACCTATCCTGAAGGACGACCCATCACTCTCACAGATCTTGGGAGACAGGCCAGTCCTTGCTTACAGACAGCCCCGCAACCTGAAGCAAATACTCACCAGCAACCACACACCACACAACAGAACCACTAACCCAGGAACCTATCCTTGCAACAAAGCCCGTTGCCAACTGTGCCCACATATCTATTCAGGGGACACCATCATAGGGCCTAATCACATCAGCCACACTAGCAGAGGCTCGTTCACCTGCACATCTACCAATGTGATATATGCCATCATGTGCCAGCAATGCCCCTCTGCCATGTACATTGGTCAAACTGGGCAGTCTCTACGTAAAAGAATAAATGGACACAGATCAGACGTCAAGAATTATAACATTCAAAAACCAGCCAGAGAACACTTCAATCTCTCTGGTCACTCGATTTCAGACCTAAAGGTTGCAATATTAGAACAAAAAGACTTCAAAAACAGACTCCAGTGAGAGACTGCTGAATTGGAATTAATTTACAAACTGGATACAATTAACTTAGGCTTGAATAGAGACTAGGATGTGTCATTACACAAAGTAAAACTATTTCCCCATGTTTATTTCCCCCTCCCCATCCCCCCCATAAATTGGTTAGTCTCTAAGGTGCCACAAGTACTCCTTTTCTTTTGGCCTTTGTGTATCTCTCTTCCTTTTTGTCTGTTACTCCTTCCACTACTCCCGGTTGTAGTAAAGTTGGGGCTATAAGCACCAAGATGTGTGGGTGATGGTTCTTGGGGTACCCAGGACTGCGAATCACCTTGTTACCCCTGCCTCCCACATGAGGGATACTTCCTTGTGCTTAACTGGGTGTCAGCTCCCTGGCACCATCAGCCTGTTTGCAACCCACACGCTCTCCTCTGAGCTATGCCAGTCCTTACTTTGCCTTGCAGGCTAACAGTAGGTGCACCCCAGTCTCCAAGCCCCTTTGAAGTGTTCCCCTGTTAGTGTCCAGCCCTCTATCCACTGAACACTCACATAAATACCAGATCAGCTGTCTCCAAGGGAACGGTGCACATACCAGTTGGTATGATTCAACTCAGGATCAGCATCTTGCATAATATAACAGCACTGAGATGTATTTATAGTGAAAACAAGGATAAGTGTATTACCAATGATTTAAAATTCAAGAGATGGTGAGTAAGGGTAATGGAAACAAAAGGTTACATGTAAAACAAAATCATAACACACTTTGTAGTGACTTTTGGGGTCTAGGCTCCTTTTTGAGTAACCCTATAGCTTTTCCAGATGAGAATGTTCAACAAATGCGAATGCTATGGCTAAATTTTTCAACTCTATTGATGAAAATGAGAACTTGCTCCAAACTTCTAGTAGATTTAAATTGAAATGGCTCATTTCTAACTGCTCCATTGACATTATTGGCAAAGTTTTAACCATCGCTTCTTATTCTCAAGATTCCTTTCAAAATTTTAAAGACAGGCATGAATGGGGTTTAATGTGTTTCTTCCTGTTGAATCACTCTGATCTCCAATGCACTGACATGGGGATTAATAATGAGGACACCGTTGGCACCATCTGGGCAGTATGGTAAGAATTATATGGCATCTGTCGCATATTTGGAGTTCTTGATTTCTGAAAGAGGTTCCCCAAATTCGAAGATTCCGCAGATACTTTTGTCCCAAGCAATCCAAATCCAGTCTGTATGTTTCTGTTGCTACTTACAGAAATCCACCTATTGTCAATTAAATCCATTTGCAGATGACTCCTACTCACAGTCTGTTCAAATTGAAAAGATTCTTACATAATAATTCATTTTACAGGCCACAAATACATCGTAGAACAATAAATTATTACAGTAACCTCTGAGAGAGATCACAAACCAAGAGCTTCCAAATAAAATAAGGGGAACTCTGGCAATACAGCATATTTAACACACTTTCTTTTCCCATTTCCATAGTTGCCTACATGCTTCTTATACAATAAGTGTGTATTTATATTTTGGTGGCCTAATATTTCAGTCCTGTAGCATTAAGCCCTGTAGTTGATGAGGAACTGGAGAAAGATAGGTTTCAGGAGGGAGCTAGTTTTATGTGAGAGCAAAGGCTCAGGGATACAAGCTGGGGCCAGGCTGCCAACACATAGGACAGCATGTAATACTGGCCTCACATCATGCTTAATAAAGATCTCTTTCCTAAAACTCTGCTGGCCAGCTGCATCACGTGTTGCTAATGAAGCAAATCACACACGGGTTATTTGGAATAATCTTTAAGCATGCATGTAAACAACTTATTTTCTCATGAATGTTAAGACTGAGCAGACAGCTGAATCATTTAGATAACGTTTCTAAGTTACACTTTATTTTTACTGAATTTTGGATGCAACAGCAAACTTAAAATAATTATTTTTTTTTAAAAAAACACCTACTCATCAGTTATAAAAAAAAGATCCATACTCCAGTTACTGATCACTTTTTTTTAAAAAAAGCATTTTATCCAGAACTCCATGATAGGAACAGTTCTTTAAAGCCAAGAGGTCTTAGTTTTTTTTCTGCCTGCAGAGGGAGCACTGGCCCCTGAAAACAGACTAGGATTTTGTAAAAAGGAAAACGTATTTCTGTTAAAGACACAAGGTGGGTGAAGTAATATCTTGTATTGCAGTGGTTCTCAACTAGGGGTCTGGGGCCCCTGGGGGGGGGGGCCGTGAACAGGTTTCAGGGGGTCCACTAAGCAGGGCCAGCGTTATATTCGCTGAGGCCCAGGGCAGAAAGCTGAAGCCCTACTGCATGGGACTGAAGTCCAGCGCCCTGAGCCCTGTCACCTGGGGCTGAATCCGAAGCCTGAGCAATGTAGCTTCATAGGGGCCCCTGTATCATGGGGCCCCAAGCAATTGCCCTGCTTGAGACCCCTTCACGCTGCTGCTGGCTTTTATATGCAGAAAACCAGTTATTGTGGCACAGGTGGGCTGTGGAGTTTTTATAGCATGTTGTGGGGGCCTCAGAAAGAATAAGGTTGAGAACCCCTGTTTTATTGCACCAGATTCTCTTGGTGAAAGAGACACGCTTTCAAGCTTACACAGAGCTCTTCCTCAGATCTGGGAAAGGTACTCTGTGTGTCACAGCTAAATACAAGGTGGAACAGATCTTTCAGCATAAGGAGTTAACACATTGTAAGAGAGTATCATCAAGGATTTACAACCTATCCTGAAGGACAACCCATCACTCTCACAGATCTTGGGAGACAGGCCAGTCCTTGCTTACAGACAGCCCCGCAACCTGAAGCAAATACTCACCAGCAACCACACACCACACAACAGAACCACTAACCCAGGAACCTATCCTTGCAACAAAGCCCGTTGCCAACTGTGTCCACATACCTATTCAGGGGACACCATCATAGGGCTTAATCACACCAGCCACACTATCAGAGGCTTGTTCACCTGCACATCTACCAATGTGATATATGCCATCATGTGCCAGCAATGCCCCTCTGCCATGTACATTGGCCAAACCGGATAGTCTCTACGTAAAAGAATAAATGGACACAAATCAGATGTCAGGAATTATAACATTCAAAAACCAGTCGGAGAACACTTCAATCTCTCTGGTCACTCGATTTCAGAGTGTCCAATATTAGAACAAATTAGGTCGCAATATTAGAACAAAAAGACTTCAAAAACAGACTCCAGTGAGAGACTGCTGAATTGGAATTAATTTGCAAACTGGACACCATTACATTAGGCTTGAATAAAGACTGGGAGTGGATGTGTCATTACACAAAGTAAAACTATTTCCCCATGTTTATTATCCCCTCCCCATTCCCCCCCCCCCCCACTGTTCCTCACATGTTCTTGTCACCTGCTGGAAATGGCCCACCTTGATTATCACTACAAAAGGTCTTTTCCCCACCTTTTTTTTCCCCTCTCCTACTGGTAATAGCTCACCTTACCTGATCACTCTCATTACAGTGTGTATGGTAACACCCATTGTTTCATGTTCTCTGTGTATATAAAATCTCCCCACTGCATTTTCCACTGCATGCATCCAATGAAGTGAGCTGTAGCTCACTTAAAGCTTATGCTCAAATAAATTTGTTAGACTCTAAGGTGCCACAAGTACTCCTTTTCTTTTTTCAAGGTGAAGTGGGCAGTTCACACCTCTGCAGTCATAGAACAAAGGAAGGTGAGTGGGTTACACATTGTTATAGTTCTAATACAACACGTAGTAAATGTTCCCTAATATGTATTCCAAATGAATTATGTCGAGTAGGTTTTGTTTTTGTTTTTTGCATGGCTAATATACCATATCTTACTGCAAAGGGCATTTACAAATATAGATACATTTGTGTGTGTGTGTCAGGCAGCGAGCCAAGTATAAGTTGCACTCCTTTTTAGCACCCACTAATACATAATTTGAGAGCTGCACTGTAGTCTTATTGAAGATGACCTCTCTTTTCAGCTGCAAGATACAGAACAGTGGTTGCAACTGTGGTTTGCAGAATGAGACTATGGGCTTGGCTACACTTGCGAGTTACAGCGCAATAAGGGAGCCCCGGGCGCACTAGCTCACTACCTGTCCACACTGGCAAGGCACGTAGAGCACTCTGACTCCGCGGCTACAGCGCTGCTGGTACTCCACCTTGGCGAGTGGAATAACGTTTGCTGCACCCCCGCTGGAGCACCTGTGGCACCAGTGTGGACGAGGTGTTACATTACTGTGCTCTGATCAGCCTCCGGAAATGTCCCATAATCCCCTTAAGTCAAGTGACCACTCTTGTCATTGTTTTGGAATCGCTGTAGGAATGCGGACATGCCCTTTGAAAGCTCCATTTCTGACAAGCCGGCTGCTTATCTGCTCCAAGACAAAGCAACCATTAGTGTGGAATGCTGTGTGTGAGAGAGAGAGACGGGGGAGTGAGGGGGGTCTGCTGCTGTCTGAACTTACAAGACAGCATGTTGACATGCTCTCAGCCCCCCCAAAACCCACTCTCTCTCCCCCCACATACACACAACACATGCCCTGTCACACTCCACCCCACCCCCACCCCATTTAAAAAGCACATTGCAGTCACTTGCATGCTGCCATAGCTGCCCATAATGCACCGTGCCCAATGCCGCTGCAAGTGCCGCAAATGTGGCCACACCAATGCGCTTGAAGCTGTCAGTGTGGACAGACTGCAGCGCTTTCCCTACTGCGCTCTCCAAAGGCTGGTTTAACTCAAAGTGCTCTACATCTGCAAGTGTAGCCATGCCCTATGTGGGGAAGTTGACCAAAGAAAGATAACTGTGGTGACCAGTGAAGTGTGGGACAACAATAGGAGGACTACTTGTGGTAGTTTTGTTAAATCAGGAGAATGGAGAACCTAGCTAACAAGAACCGACTAAACGAGGTTGGCTTGTTTAGCCTAGCAAAACAAAGGCTGAGAGGGGATATGATTGTTACCATGGAAGAAGAAGAGCTTAAGAACCCAATCATTAATAGAATATCTGCACCACTTATAGTGCAGGTAATAACACATATGAAAAAGCATATATATACCATCAAATGTGATGTAACTTCATTACAACTCAGGACATTAGCACACTGTGCCGCTGCCTGCTTCTCTCAAGTGCTGAACACAATGTCAGGGTAAGTTTCCAGTCCCACACAGTAGCAAGTTCTTGTCCACGACAAAAACACGTAGAGAGCTATTATTGTGAGCATTTAAAATTCTGCATCATTTCAGTTCATATATAGAACTTTGTTTGTGATACATAACTGGAATACTCATACTGGGGTAAAACCCGCCCTTTCCTCTCTGACTGCAGAGGTGCATTGGCAGAAGAACTGGTTTCCTCAGTGGGCTACTGGAGTGTAAATGATAGAAGAATTTAGCCCTGTAGTTGAAATTTAACTTATAATTCTGTCAATGATACATTAGTCAGAGTAAAAACATATTTTTTCCCACTAAAATAAGCAGATATTACTTTGAATAGCCACAGCGAGCAGATCTGTTCAGGCAGAAGTTGCCATTTTTGGACGCACACTTTCCAAACTAGAATCACACTTTTATTCTGTTATTATGACATATGAATGAATATATAAAACTCTATCACCCCTTTCCCCAACTCCCCAGACTTTCAGCTATGAAACTATGTTCTGAACAACAGAGAGAAGAGGGAATTGTTAAATGCAGCTTGGTTTGCAGTGAACTTTTCATCCATGGAATGCTCCAAATTACAAAAGTGTACATGCTTTCTCTAACTCTCTATTTTTTTATTTTTGGCTACAGAACTGTGTCCCTCCTCAAACTAATTCGACATCGGTTCTTGTTTCAACTGTTATTAATGTTAGTTCTGATTATGTAAGGGGGGGAATAGTCCCGCTATTGTGGGGAACTTTCCTGGCTTCTGCACTACCCCGGTGAAGTGGGCTAGCGAAAGGATCTGAGTCCTCGCTCCCACTTCCTTTACCCAGTGGCCTCCCTGCCCTTGAGGACTCCCCTTCCACCCTCCTGTCTGGCAGCGTCCTCGTAACCCCAACAAGGCTGGGCCCAGGATTCCTGGGGGGCTCGACCCCCAACCCTGCTGTGGTCACCTAGGACAGGGGCTAGGGTGTCACCACTCCGGGGTACTCTCTCTGCACTGGGAACTTCTCTGACCCACTGACCATTATATACAAGTTAAAGCAAATGCAAGTTATTTAATCAACAATTAATTTTAAAAAGAATAAGGGGAAATGGGAAAAGTTAAAGGAAACACATCACCCCGCTGTTCACAGTCTGTTCCTTGTAAGTCCCAGGCCTTCTTCTCAGGCCCTAGCTGTGCTGCAGGGATGCTGTGGGTTGGACACTTGCTCTGCTGGTGGCCACACGCTCTCAGGCTCTAAGTGGTAGGACCCTTCTTTCCAGTGTTGCCCCCCCCCTGTCGGGGTTACGATCCAAGCCTGGCCAGCAGAGCCTCTTGGCTGAGGCGTCTCCCTGTGCTGGGCCCGCTGCCCAGGGTCCCCCTCAGTCTCCCCAGCTGCTGACCGCACCCAGCTCCGGACTGCTCCAGCCCCAGCTCCACCACTCTGTCTCTGCACTCCTGCTGCTGCTGCTCTGCCTCCAGCTCCCTGGGCTGCTTCTCTGGCCCCTCTGCCTCTGGTTGCTGCAGCTCTGCTCCCAGGACAGGTCTGCCCTGCAGGCTGCTGCTGTGACTCTGCTCCCAGCACTGACCTGCTTCATGGGCTGCTTTTCTGGCCCCTCTGGCTCTGGTTGCTGCAGCTCTGCTCCCAGGGCAAGTCTGCTCTCTCTGGGCTGTGCCTCTAGCTTTGGGGCTGCAGCTCTGCTCCCAGGACAGGGTCTGCTCTCTCTGGGCTGCTTTTCTGGTCCCTCTGGATCTGGCCCAGCTCTGCTCCCCAGCTCAGCTTGGACCCCTGCTTTCTCCTTAGCTCAGCCCCACTCTGTCCGAGCCAGGCAAATCCAGCTCACACGGAGGATGGGACCTCCCTGGCCTCCTGACTCCCTGATTAGCCTGCCCTCCCTGTCATTCAGGCTGATCTGGAGCATTGGCCTCTCCCCATTGTTCCTGGGGACTGTCAGTCTCAGGGTCCTGGTTTCCCATAGACCCTTCCCCTTTTAGTACTGGGAGTTAGCCAACTAAAACACCCCCACCGAATGTTAGTAAGGGAGCAACAGTCCCCTTACATTTAGGACTCAGTGAGGAAAGTCACTGAGCAGACTGGGTCTCCAGAGCTCCAACAGATGGCACTCAAAATTCGTAAGCAAAACAACAATACATGGATATGATTCTGCAGATCTCCATGCTGCTTTTGTCTGTGCAAAGACTGCAGAAACACACTTCGTATTTCAATGTATGAGAGAGCGGGTATTACAAAGTGAAGATAAAGACAATATTTGTTAAAATAAGCATGCATTAATATTTATATGTGTTTAAGGGTTAAATTTAACAGCAAAATATTAGAAAATACACTGTAGAACGTGACCCTGTACTGTCAAGAGATAGACTGGGTGGCCTAAAAGTTTTCATCTCTAACTTTTATGGCTTTAAGAATTTGACCTTTTGTTCCTTTTTTTAAAAAAAAATTATACCTTATGCTACATCAGCAACAAAAGGATCTGCTTTCTTCAGCATTCAAATGAGGACTGAATACTCAGCTTAGGTCGGTATAAGTTATGTTACTCCAGGGTGTGAATAAGCTACCCCCCGGAACGACATAAGTTATAATGACCTAGCGCCAGTGTGGACAACACTATGTTGGTGGGAGAGCTTCTCCTGCTTACAGAGTTACCGCCACTTGCAGGCGCTGGAGTAACTTAAGTCAACGGCAGAGCTCTCTCCCGCCGGCTTACAGCCTCTGCACTGGCAGCACTACAGTGGTACAGCTGCATCACTGCGGCTCAGTCTACATCAACCTGGAGTTTGTGCTTTGAATTATTAATACCCTGGCAGCTCTGACTGAAAGATAATGTCCTCCAGTCACAGGACAGACTGCACCATCCTATGATAAAACCCACAGGAGGCAGCCCAGAGAGAAAAACTCTTCAAGGTTCCTTCTTATAAAGTTTGCCCTGAATCCTTCTGTGAAAGGGATGGTTTTGCTGCTTTCAGACACTACAGATCCTACAATTAGGATTGCCAAACATCCTTTTCGACTGCAATGCCCGGTCAAAAAGGGACTTGGTGCTGACTGATCCGTTAAAAGTCTGCTCGGCAGCACAGCTGGGCTAAGGCAGACTCCCTGCCTGCCCTGACCCCACGCAGCTCCTGGAAGCAGCTGGCATGTCTCGCTCCTAGACACAAGGGCAGCCAAGGAGGCTCTGCATGCTGCCCCCACCCCAAGCGCCAGCTCCGCAGGTCCCATTGGCTGGGAACCGCAGCCAATGGGAGCACAGGGGCAGCACCTGTGGGCGAGGGCAGTATGTGGAACCCCCTGGCCACCCCTTCCCAAGTGGCCACGGGGACATACCAGATGCCTCTGGGAGCTGACTGAGATAAGCGCCGCCTGAAGTCCGCACCTCGTATCCCTTCCCACACCCCAAACCCCCTCCCCCAGCCCTGAACCCCTTCCCATATGCCAACTCCCTCCTAGAGCCTGCATCCCATACCCCCTCCTGCACCCCAACTCCCTCCCAGAGTCCGCACCCCACAACCCACCCTCTGCCACAACCCTGAGCCCCCTCCTGTACCCCAACTCCCTCCTGGAGCCTGCATCCCATACCCACTCCTGCACCCAATCTCCCTCCCAGAGTCCATACCCCCTCCCACTCTCTGAACCCCTTGGCCCCAGCCTGGAGCCACCTCCTGCAACCCAAACCCCTCAATCCTGGCCCCACCCCCAGAGCCTGCACCTCCATGTGGAGCCCTCACCCCTCCCACACCCCAAACCCCTGTCCCAGCCCTGAGCCCCCTCCCACACTCCAAACCCCTCATCCCCAGCCCCATCCCAGAGCCTGCACCCCTGGATGGAGCCCTCACTCCCCGCACACTGCAACCCCCTGCTCCAGCACTGAGCCCCCTCCCACACCGCAAACCCCTCCTCCAGCCCTGTGAAAATGAGAGAGTGAGCGAGGGTGGGGGAGAGTGATGGAGGGAGCGGGGGATGGAGTGAGTGGAGGGTAAGGCCTCGGAGAAGGGGCAGGGGTGGGGGCTCTGGGCATGGGCGGGGCAAGGGTGTCTGGTTTTCTGCAATCAGAAAGTTGGCAACCCTACCTACAGGATCCATGGTCTCTGTACAGAGACTCCATGACTGCACCAGCTGTCACCCCATGCATGGTTTTCCCTGACTCCCCAGCAGTTCCATAGGAGCAGCACTGCAAGATTCTTCCATCACATGGTACCTTCTCTCTGGATCGCCCCTAAATGGAACCCACTGTGCAGAGAGTGGGGCAGTACTTCTCCTGAGTTCGGGGGTGGGGGGAGAGTTGAAAGCTCTCTGCATGTGGAACTAAGGGGAATAATGCAGCCATAGTGATGAAGAGAGTGAAAGAATGGCAGGTATTTCTATACACTGATTCTAAAGTTAATTTCCAATTACATTTTATATACATGGGCTCTTTTTCATGTGCTGCACACCGAGTGATAACATAAAAGGGCTCTTTGCTTGTAAAACTAAACTGGTTCTTTATTAAGAGGTGTATGTACAGAGCCATTGCAACTGCAGCTATTATTCTACACTATTCTACACTGAATGCATTCGATGAAGTGAGCTGTAGCTCACGAAAGCTTATGCCCAAATAAATTTGTTAGTCTCTAAGGTGCCACAAGTACTCCTTTTCTTTTGCGAATACAGACTAACACGGCTGCTACTCTGAAACCTATTCTAGGTGTGTGCACCCAGACTGATTTCCTGGTGCCTCCTCAAAACACTTCCCTCCTGCAAGCTGTGCTCCTTCCTCCAAGTTTTATTCAGATTGCTATAGGTTTGATCACATCCCAAAGATCATTGCATGTGGGTCTCCCTGTCTACATGGAAAGAAGTAGGCCAGTTACCTCCCCTGCAATATCCTTTCCTTCCCTTGGAACCCTGCAGTGTCCTCCATGGATCCAGGGATCTGCACTGGTTGGGGGGCGGGGGTGGGGGAGGGACACACACACACACACACACACACACATACTATTCCTCCACTGATCTAGAGGAGATTTCCAAGAAAAGATAATACAACCTTAGGGCCATAACCCCCTCCTTGATGGAGGGAATCCCCTTTAAGGGGGATCATGGAGCAAGGCTTCCAGGAACAAAAGGTTGGCACAGAGGAACAGGACATTCCACTGGATGGTTTCGGGTTGTGGCTAGGGGACAAATCTTCCTCTCCATGGCAAAGAACCAAAAAAAAAAAAAAAAATTGGGCCAATTTCGAAAGGTGCTAAGTAACCACAATACTCATTGCAGTTAATGGGAGCCAAGGGTGCTGAGTAACTCTGAATATCAAGCCCTGGGTAAATAATTAAGATATGATAAATAATTATGACAATTTTTATTTCGACCTGTAAAGTACTTTCTGGGAACACCATTCTATAAAGCTGCTTTCTGTGCTAGCACTCAGCTACATCAGGGTTTTGTTCTTGTTCCAAAAAAGCAATTTCTGGGTCCTTTTAGTGACCAAAACAATCAATGAAAAAAAATGATAATGCAAAAGGAAAGTTGCTCAGAAGCTTTAATCACCATTTTTTAAAAAGACTATTAATAAAAGATTTAAGAAAACCTTCAACTTATAATGTGTGCTGGAGAAACAATTGTAGGACATTGCTACATCTTAAATGTTTAACAGAAACTTTGAGTATAGCTCTTTAATTTCTGGAATCATGATGGAATGCAAACTACAACCAGGATGAATTCTGTTTTCTTTTGGGAACGTCTACAAGTTGTCATATCACAGCCAATACATTTTACCTAGCAAGGATGTCTCTATTCAGACATTCATACCTCTGTTTGTCTTCTTTCCTACTCAGTCTTCTCTTTCTGCTTTTTACCCTTTCTTCCTACTGCTCTCTTACTTAACCGACTGTAACCCCCAAAGCAAGTTAGAATAGAGTCAATAATGTGTCTATTGTGTTAGTTTGTTTTGCAGCTATGTATAATATTCTTTATCCTACTTGTTAAGAGAGGGATTTTGGTTTTTTTGATGCTTGCAATCATCTATTGTTAGTGCACCTGTTCTTATTTTAGCTGGTTAGAATTAAGTTTTAAAAATCACAAAGAGCAAATTGTCATGGATCCACAGGATCAGTGCTACACCCCCAGCTTTGGCACAGTCAATAGGAGAAATCCCTTTAGTGTGCCAGACCCCCAAGGAGTCTCATTCTTCCTGCTCAGGGTAGGCCACACAGCCTCACCGCTTCCTTAGACTAAACATTTGGGGCTCCAGCAGTCTTGCTTCACATTATGAGCTCTGTTCAGCAAGTCCAACTGAGACAGACCCCGGGAGAGACTTGTACACTCTTCAGGGATTAATGCACCTCCCCAAGCATTTGCAGTGACACTCTATCAGCATTGTGAAAACAGTAGTGTTTATTAGTCAGCTGGAACACAGCATAGTAAGTCCTTAGGTTAACACAGACCATGGAAGGTTAAAGCATAGCCCAAGTCCATTCTGGTTAGCCAGAGTCCAGCTAAGTTGTAGTGAATGCCATTTTTCAAACTAAAAGAAAAGGAGTACTTGTGGCACCTTAGTCTCTAAGTACACAAGTACTCCTTTTCTTTTTGCGAATACAGACTAACACGGCTGCTACTCTGAAACCATTTTTCAAACTCTGTCTCCTTGATCAGATTCCAGGTGACGGCCCTAACTCCTTCGCAGCAGCCAATTCTTATTCCCCGCACGTCACACCACCCCAGTCTGTTGTTCTCTATCTGGGAAATGTTGCTGAGTTTTCCTGCTGAGAGTTGGGGAAATCCATCTCCCACTGGGTCATTGGTTGCTAGGTGTCAATGTCCCGGTGATTGGCTTTGCCATTGTCTTCACAGATTCCCCCACTGATATGGGGTCAGCCTCAGCCAGTCTGTGATACTCCTGCTGGCCGTCTTGGGGTTTAGCTCTGCCAGTGGGTGCACTCTCTTCTGATGGAGCCTCTCCTGCCATTGTGTCCACTTGCAGACCCATATCACTCCAGGAACTGCAGAGTCCTCTTCATGACTCGGCCCTCAGGCCAGGTCATCATTTGTGTTTCCTCCTTCTGGAGGGTGAGCGTCACTGTCCAATAACTAGGCCACTTCCCTGGTGCTGAATGAGCCACTACGCCAGGTCCCAACCCAGGGACCCTGTAGATAGCAGCCTCCTGCTACACCTCTTTAACTTCTGGCAATGCTGCTACAATTCCCTGGGCCACTTCTCCATGACCCCACACTTTCTTCACCCTCACCTCAGTCCCAGGAACCATCCACGAGCTTCCCCTTGCTCCCCCAGTCCCTGCCAGCAGCTACCCTGTCCAAGGTACTCCTGCTCTCTCAACCTGCTAGGGACACAATCCTCACTTTCAGAGCTCCCAGTCACCCACTGACTGACTGGCCCTGCAGCACCTTTTATGTGAGCCCACTGGGCCCTGTTTGGCTGCTCCTTGCAGCCTTCCTCCCATTGACTGTTTCCCTTGTAGCCTCCCTAGGCCCCTTGGATGACTCACCTCCACTTCTCCACTCTAGGACAGGGCAGGACCAATCCCCTCTACACCTCTGTGGGGTGGACACCACATCACACAGTCTTTTTTTAATAACCAGTCCCAGCTCAGACAGTGAGGCAACATTCATATCAATAAAAAGAAAAGGAGTACTTGTGGCACCTTAGAGACTAACCAATTTATTTGAGCATAAGCTTTCGTGAGCTACAGCTCACTTCATTCGATGAAGTGAGCTGTAGCTCACGAAAGCTTATGCTCAAATAAATTGGTTAGTCTCTAAGGTGCCACAAGTACTCCTTTTCTTTTTGCAAATACAGACTAACATGGCTGTTACTCTGAAACCATTCATATCAATGTCTCTTAACCTGCCCTGAAAGCAAATGTCCTCCCCCGCACCCCACTGAGTAACCATGCAAAACATAGGGGAAACTGAGGAACACCTAAGGGTCATAAAAATATTACAGAAAATTCCCACTTCATCACAGAAGTGTACAGTATTTGCTTTCCTTTTCCAAAACAGGAAAGAATTTTGCATTTTTGCGTGATCTGAGGCTGCAATAGATCTTGGCATTAAATTAAAGAAAAGAACTCATGCTGACCTTCAAAGGAGGAAATGTTGCTTTCCTAGCACAATGCAGCCCTCACATGGTCCAGGCCTCTAGCTGCTACAACAATGTAAATGTTTATTGCAAATGTCTCATTAGGCATATTCACTGTTTGATGTTCCACATATATTGGTCATTTGGATAGAATGATCAAAACGGGATTCCTCAAAACTACCCTTATAATAGGATTCCATTTGTCAATATAAACACAGACTCTAGAATAAGTAAACATATTTGCACTGTAATTTTTGCACCTATGTCTATAAGATGAAAAAACATCCATTAAAATTAGGACTGTCGATTAATTGCGGTTACCTCACGTGATTAACTCAAAAAAATTATTTGCAATTAAATAAATCATGATTAATCGCAGTTCCAATTGCACTGCTAAACAATAGAATACCAATTGAAATGTATTAAATATTTTGGATGTTTTTCTACATTTTCAAATATATTGATTTAAATTACAACACAAAATATGAAGTATACAGGGCTCACTTTATATTATTATTTTTATTCCAAATATTTGCACTGTAAAAGTGATAAACAAAAGAATAGTATTTTTCAATTTACCTCATACAAGTACTGTAGTGCAATCTCTTTATTAAGAAAGCGCAACTTACAAACGTAGATTTTTTTTGTTACATAACTGCACTCAAAAACAAAACAATGCAAAACTTTAGAGCCTACAATCCACTCAGTCCTACTTCTTGTTCAGCCAATCACTAAGACAAACAAGTTTGTTTATATTTAAGGGAGATAATGCTGCCCACTTCTTATTTACAATGTCACCTGAAAGTGAGAACAGGCGTTCACATGGCACTTTTGTAGCAGGCATTGCAAGGTATTTACATGCCAGATATGCTAAACATTCATATACCCCTTCATGCTTCAAACACCATTCCAGAGGATATGCTTCCATGCTGGTGATGCTCGTTAACAAAATCATGTGCTAATTAAATTTTTGACTGAACGCCTTGGGGGAGAATTGTATGCCTCCTACTCTGTGTTACTCACATTTTGCCATATATTTCATGTTATAGCAGTCTCAGATGATGACCCAGCACATGTTGTTCATTTCAAGAACACTTTCACAGGAGATTTGACAAAACGCAAAGAAGGTACCAATGTGAGATTTCTAAAGATAGCTACAGCACTTTATCCAAGGTTTAAGAATCTGAAATGCCTTCCAAAATTGGCAGGATAATATGTGGAGCATGCTTTCAGAAGCCTTAAAAGAGCACTTGAATGCCTGTTCTCACTTTCAGGTGACATTGTAAACAAGAAGCGGGCAGCATTATCTCACATAAATATAAACAGACTTGTTTGTCTGAGCGATTGGCTGAACAAGAGGTAGGACTGAGTGGACTTGTGGGGTCTAAAGTTTTACATTGTTTTATTTTTGAGTACAGTAACTTTTTGTACATAATTCTACATTTGTAAATTCAGCTTAAGTGACAAAGAGATTGCACTACAGTACTTGTATTAGATGAATTGAAAACTACTATTTCTTTTGTTTTTTACAGAGCAAATATTTGTAATAAAAATAAATATAAAGTAAGCACTGTACACTTCTTATTTTATGTTGTAATTGAAATCAATATATTTGAAAATGTAGAAAACATCCAAAAATATTTTTGTAAATGGTATTCAATTATTTTTAACAACTTGATTAATCACAATTAATTTTTAAATCATGTGATTAATCACAATTAATTTTTTTAAGCGCTTGACAGCCCTAATTAAAATTAAACATTAAAAACATAAGGGTGAGGAAACCAATCCTGAATGAATCTACTCTCACATACTGTATCTCATGAAGATGTATTTGCCAAATATCTTGAAAAATCTGCCATTGCCCTCACAAAGGTAAGTACAACTATCATTTTCAGACAGTTGATAATCCTTTTTCTACATGATTCTGCTGTCAGGAAGTTACTTTTACTTCACTTTTCAATTGTGTCTGCCAAAATATTTTCTTAATGTAGGCCTTTTGGCATTTGGCCATCTTATTTTTATTTATACTGCTCAAAATTAGCTTAATTTGGGAGTCTGGACTATTTTTATGGAAAGACCTTGGATAAGACAGATGCAAAACATGATCAGATATATTTGAGTACAAGCTTCACCATTAGAAACCACTTTTTAAAAAATGGATTAAGCTTAGGTTTGAATTTCTTTAGTTGCACATACATCCACTGTGAGGTTTTGTTTGTTTGTTTGTTTTTTTAACAATCATGTGTCAAAATACATTTGTACTGCTTCCCTCAACAAGAGCGAAATAGACCATGTCATACATCTCAGTATCCAACCTGGTTTCTTGCAAATGATGAACAACTGTATTGGCCATTAAACTCCAGTGCTCAGTGCCAGAACTAAAAGCCCTCCTTGTCTTTCTGTCACCAGTTACACTCTGATGCTTATGGTCCCATAGCACTGACCCTTGTAGCAGCCAAATAAGCAAGGGAAGCAGGCTGATTCCCATCTATAAAACATCTCTGGCTTCCACTTTCAACTTTCGTGCTCACAATGATATCAGCCATGGCTGACCATAGACTGACATCACTTGCTATTTTATCGCTTGAAAATGCCATTGGCCAGTCTTTGGATCTCTCTCACACTGTCCTTCAGTTTGCAAGGGTAAAGGCCAGAAAATCATCCCTTTGAACTAAAGAACTAGGGTTAACAATCTAAGGTTGTCACCTACAGTAACACTATTTAATACTGGTCCACCCAATATTGGTGCACAGTTCAATTTCTTGATGTTAGTACATTTCAGTTATTCTTAAAATTAAAGTTTCTATCAGCTTGGAGGAAACATTTTTTAAAATTTGTTTATATAGCACATGAATAAATACAGATTTATGGATCCTAGTATCCAAATGTATCATTTTATATGACAGGGATAAATCATTCATGCAAATCATGCATCAAAGTTGTGAAATGGGCAGCAAATGCAATAAAAAATAAGGTATTCAAAAGTTAAACAAATGGAGAGGGGGACACCAGAGACACTTCTTGCCTGGGGTGCCATTTGAGCTAGGGTCAGCCCTGGATATTTAATTATATTTGACCAGATTATTTTATCTACAATACCTTCCATTTATTCAAATCTGAATTACAGGGTACATATTTTTAAGGTGAAGAAAGCATATATATTTAAATTTTTCTATAACTACAAGGCTTATAAATGTGGAAAGGGGGCTGCTTTCCTTTTAAGATGAGACTCAGAATACCAAAAATTAGCTCAAAGAAAGACTAAGATTTTGAAATCTAAGAAAACAAATCAACTTTTTATTTTAGATTAAATATCTATCAAGAAACAAAAATTCAAGGGCCCTTTCCTTTAAAAAACCCATTCCTCCACTCCTTCTAGCTAATGCTGCTATACTGCCCTTTTATAGGAAAAATTTTCCAGCATGCCCTCTGGGTGGATGAGCTAAGCCCTTAAATTTGGCAAAGATTGTCAACTACAGACTAAGAACATCTATTTTGTGGTTACTGAATCTTCCTCTTTTCTAGTCGGGAAGTTTTTCTAACTTCTATTATATTTTTCTTTAGGGTGCTTTGTTCTTCCTTCTTTCTTGCCTCTAAGGAAATGAGGCATAACTCCTAACTTGGTAGAAGAATGAGCTTAATATATAGGCATGATATGGGGAGGGGCAACAATGTATTTTCTTTCCATCCCTCATCCCATGCTTTTGACTGGCTAAGGTGGTAAGGAGCAGGCTAAGGCTGCTGCTTTGAGCAGCTGAGTTCAGCCAACTATCCTTCTCCAAAAGCTGGCCTCACAAGTTGTCTCACTTCAACCGCCTACCAATAGGGCATAGGAGGTGTGTGAGTCCTCTGTTTGTGGAGGCTCACATGCAAGTGCTGGAAGCAACCTAGAAGTGTGGGGGGAGGGCACTGGCACCTGGACTGTGGCCCCACCCACAAGGCCCTTCCTCTTCCCCCCAGGCCCAGCCCTCACTCTGCCTCTTCCCACTCCCTTCTCTGAGGCCCTGCCCACCTACTGCTTGCTCCTCTCAGCCCCCTCCCTATATAAGAAAAAGTTCCCAACATCGGGACTGTCCCTATAAAATCGGGACATCTGGTCACCCTAGCTGCTGCTTGCTCCTCTTTGCCTTCTCCCCTGAGGTGCCCCTGCCCACTGCTCACTTCTCTCCGCCTCTTCCCCTGAGGACCTGCTGCTTGTCCTCTCCACCCCATTTCCACAAGGTCTCCCCACCTGCCACTTGCTCCTCTCCGCACCCTCCACAAGGCCCCTCTGGCTGCCACTTGATCCTCTCCGCTTCCTCCCCTGAGGTCCCCCTGCCTGCCACTCGCTCCTCTTCACCTCCTCCCTCAAAGCCCCACACATGTGCTGCTCACTCCTCTCTGCCCCCTTCCCAGAACAGGGGGGACAACATAGGGCCATGGCCCCATCACTTTTTCCTACCTTAGGTGAATGATAAGTGGACGGGGCGGAGAGGAGAGAAAGGCAGGCTGGGGGACCTTGGACAAGAGGTGTAGAGGAGCAGGTGGCAGATGAGGGGGCCTGTGGTGGGGCGGTGCCCCACCCCCAGGCCAGATTGGGCTATGGCAGGCCAGAGCAGCTGTGCAAGGCGGCAGCCAATCAGGGAGAGCCTGTTAGAGAGCCAATCAGGACTGAGCAAGAGGCAGCCAATCAGGGCCAGGCTAGGCCCCATATAAAGGCTGCCCAGGGGCAAGGCAGTCAGTCTCTCCCAGATGTTCAGGGGGAGAAGGCTGGGCTGGGAGAAGGGCCTGCAAGGGGGCCAAAGGGGAAGTGGCCCAGGGAGGAGAGGTGGACAAGGGAAGCGAAGGTGGGCAGGGAGGCTGCTGCCATAGGGTCCCTGGGCTGGGTCCCCCCCCTTCCCCCTTGTACTACACCTGGCCGTTATGAGTGGCCATAGTGGACTGCACCTGACCCCTGATAGAAGGGGTTAGACTTTGGGGATGTGGTTGGCCACTGTGGCTGGGGTGAAAAGAAAAGACTGCTGTTAATCTGCCCCCCTCCCCTCCTTGGAAGGGGGTGAGTGTGGACTTGAGGACAGTGTCCTGAAGAGGATGCTGCTGAGTGAGATGCAATGTGGGTCCAGACACCAGCAGGGTGAGAGATGGATGGGACACCATGAGCAGAGGATGCTTTGCATGGACTAAGCTAATTCCCAGAGTGAACAGTAGGAGGTGTTGCGGTGGTGAGTCCCAACCCTGTCACATGTGGTGGAGAATGTGGGCACTGTGGTCTGCCCCTGATACAAGGGGTAGGGCAAGGTCTGTGGAATATTGCCCAGAATAGAGAGACACTATGAGGGTGGAGAAGTTGGACTTTTATTGGAGGGCCTAGGTGGCCCAGCTTGCCGAGCAGCAGAGGGGGTTGCTCTGGCTGCTGTGGGGGTGGGCACCCAGGCCCTATAAGAGACCAGGCACCAAGGGCAGGAGGCCAGGGCCTGGGCTCAAAAACTGTTTTGCCTGTGGGAGACTAAGACACTTCAGGAAGGAGCCTCCCCACTGGGAGGGAGCAAGAAAGCCCCACCCAGCAAAATGTCCCCTGTGAGGGTAACAGGGGAGCCCCAAACTTGTTGAGCCTGTGGGGAGCCTAGGCACATCAAGAGAGAGTGCCCCTATAGGAAACACAGGGCCCAGGCTAGCCCTGAGGGAAGGGCTAAGCCCAAAATAAGCTGTGGGAAGGCTGTGGCCAAGGGAAGACACAAGCAGTGTTTCCAGTGCCAGATGGCCATTTAAAAAGGCACTGCCCCCTTAGAGGAAGGGGGAGCACCAGTCCAGGGGCCTAGCCCACACCTGACCAGGCTGAAGGGACAGGGAAGGCAGGGACCCCAACCAAAGAATGGGGGCAGCGAGGCCCCAGACCAATCAGGGAACCCACACAAGCTACAGTGGGGACCCAAACTGAGAAGAGGACCCACATAGGACCAGAGCGGTCTACAGTGGGAACCCAAACCCTAGAAGAGGAAAGCAGGTTGCTCCAGAGTGTAGAGGGCCTGTGAGAGGAGAGGGATGCCCTGTGGGCCCAGCTGCAAGGGAAGCTGGGGGGATAGGGACCCCCTTTCTCCCCCCCAAGAATAGTCTTAAGGGGGGAGGTGTGTGGTGGGGCAGTGCCCCACCCCCAGGCCAGATTGGGCTATGGCAGGCCTGAGTGGCTGTGCAAAGCAGCAGCCAATCAGGGAGGGCCTGTTAGAGAGCCAATCAGGGCCCTATATAAAGGCTGCCCAGGGGAGAGGCAGTCAGTCTCTCCCAGATGTTTAAGGGAGAAGGTCTGTCTCCTGAGCAAAGGAGACCAGCACCCAGGACAATGCAGTGCTGGGCAGGCTTGGGGGAGCTGAGGAGAGCTCCAGCCCAATACCTGCTAGGCTGCAGGCCCTGATAGAAGCACCCACAGGGTGCAAGGGGGCCAAAGGGGAAGCGGCCCAGAGAGGAGAGGCGGACAAGGGGAGCGAAGGAGGGCAGAGATGCTGCTGCCATAGGGTCCCTGGGCTGGGACCCCCCCTTATACTACACCCGGCCTTTAGGAGTGGCCATAGCAGACTGCACCTGACCCCTGATAGAAGGGGCTAGACTTTAGAGATGTGGTTGGCTGCTGGGGTGAAGAGAAAAGATTGCTGTTAACCCTGCCTCCACTCCCCCCCGGAAGGGGGTGAGTGTAGACTTGAGGGCAGTGTCCTGAAGAGGATGCCGCTGAGCGAGGAGCAATGCGGGTCCGAGTGAACAGCAGGAGACACTGGTGGTGAGTCCCAACCCATTCACAGGGCCTCAGGGAAGAGGCGGAGTGCACAGCTGTCAACTTTCATGTGGTAAATGAGCACCCCAACTTTCACAATCCAAAAATCAAGCTAATCCCATTTCAAAACAAGCCAATCCCTAAGAACCCTAACAGTCTATGTAACTAGATCCTCCCAGCGTGCAGTCTAGGATTGTGGTGGGCCTGCTGTGCACCCCTGACTCTCTCCCATCCTTGCCCCTGCTTGCCAGGAGCCAATCCAAAAAAAAAAAAGCAACAAGCTACAAGCCAAAAATAAGCCCAATTTCTGCAGTTTTTTCATAGGTTTGGCATGTCTGGTGAAGTGGGGGCAGGAAGAGGCGCAGTGAGGGCATGGCCTTGGGGGAAGAGGTGGAGTGGGGTAGGGCAGAGTGCAGGCAGGGTCACAGTCCAAGTGCTGGTGTTCCTTCCCACGTCAATGGAGCTTCACTTCTGTGCCAAAGGTGGCGACTGGCTGACACACCTCTGGAAGGGTGACCCACACTACATCTACAGCCTTTTCCCCCTACATGGCTAGGCTTTTGGGGGGGAGTCTTAGCTTCATTGTCTCTTATAAATGCCACCCATGCAATAGGGGCTACTCTGCTGCCATGCTAGTCAGGCAGGATACTATTGTTTGACTCCCCTCACCACCACTTTGGATTGGAGAGCTGAGCCACCTGGGTAGAAGTTCCAGCTACCTGCCTCCCACCCAACCCCACTCCCTTCAGAGAAAGGTGAGAACCTTAGGGGAGGCATTTTTTGGTGTGAATGGACAGTGAAGGAGCCCTGAGTAAGACAGCAGAGGAGACCTGTGTGTGAGAGAAAGGGGGTAGTGTGGGAGAAGAATGGAAGATCCTTAAGGATCATTGAGGGCTAGAGGGAAGGAATCTGGGAGGACAGAGGGGAATCTTGCGGAGGCAGGCACAGTGGTCAGCTTGGGTTTTGAGGATACTAGGGAGGGGAAGTTACAGGAGGAGATGAGAGGACTCATAAATGTTGCCAGAGACACAGGCAAAGAGGGACCTTTGGGGAAGGAAGATCACAGACAGGAAGAAATAGTGCAGTGAGAGGCATCTTTGAGAGCTGGAGTAAATACAAAGGGAGACCTTAGGGATGGGGACCCAGGATACAGAATCCAGAGGAGGGGGGAATTAGGTACTATGGGGAGATGATGTAGAGGGAGATGCTGAGACTTAAGCAATTTGGAGATGGGGAGGCAGAGACGATGGGGTTCTTAAAAAGAGGCAGACAAGGGTTGAAGAAAAGAGGGAATGGAGAATGGGAGCTGGATCTAAAAAGCGCAGAGAAGGGGGTGAAGATTGGGGGGGGGGGTGGGAATATGTGGGGCTTGTGGAGAAGGAACTTGTATTGCTGGGAACATCATGGAGATGAGGACCTATGATATTGCAGGGGAGGAGATCTATCTTCTCTCCCTAATTTTGTAGGCAAAATTACTCCACTGGTTCACAACATGTTTATTTCAATGAGCACAAGATACATCCATTACCTGTTCCATGAGTATGAATCCGATAATACTTGCAGTTTATACTGCTCTCCCAGGCATTGGTCACCCAAACTCTAGGGTGTCCCAAGGTAAAAGCCTCCTAATATGGCCACATATTAGCAGGTCACATGAGGGGTCCAAGTTCTCTTGGAGATCTAGGATTCACTTAGGTCTCTTGAGAGACTGAGTTGTGTTTGGAAGTGGGAGGAAATGCAGCACTGCAGCAGGACATTGAAAGGCATAATGTATATGCAAGTACACCTTGCAGAACCTGTGTAATAGGTGTAGCCTGCCCGGCACTCCCTTTCTTGCAGGCTGTAGATGTATGGCCCTGCCCATGCCCCACCCAGGCACACGTCTTGGGGCTGCTACTGATAACAGGTCAACTCCCACTGCTGGAAACACCAGCAATGGCTCACTATGGAAGCTCACTGAAAGAGGAAATAAAGGCTCCTTGTGTACTCCACCCTAGCATACTCAAACTAATTAGTGTCATTCACTAACTAGTTGATAAATGCAACATTTCCTCTTGTAAACCAGCTTGGGCAACCTTATCTGTTCTAAAGCCTCTATGTAGCTTGGTGCAATTGATGATAAATGTATGACTTGGATGGCTCTTTAATTCTAAGCTGTGTGTATTGGTCTGGGATTTCTCTTGGTGGTTCTCAGCCTAGTTATGAATTTGGGGGAGGAGGGAACACTTAGCCACTACTGTGCAATATAAGCTCAACAAGACTGTACTTTTTCTATTTTAAAGAGTTTATTCCCTCCTGTGTTTTGTTTTGTGAGTGGTTGGTTGTCCCCAAAACAGGCAAATGACTCAGGTATGTTTTCCTTAATGTGATGTGTGCCCTGTGCTTAGCAATGTGATTAGCTAAGTTTAACAAAAGCTGACAAATGAAATTAACATACTGTGTGCATGCATGTTTTTCTCACTGATTTGACAGTACTGAATACAGGTATCCAAATATGCACATTCATGTGTGCATATGAGTATGTCCAAA
Source organism: Natator depressus (assembly GCF_965152275.1). NCBI lineage: Eukaryota > Metazoa > Chordata > Testudines > Cheloniidae > Natator > Natator depressus. Next base: position 239,498,657 of record NC_134235.1, on the reverse strand, counting down.
TTAAAATGTATAAGCCATGGATTCTCAAACACTTTCATAATGTGAACAATTCTCTAAATGCAGAGATTCTCTGGGATCCCTGGTCTTCCCATTTAAGTTTGCATGGACCACCTATCCTATCCTCCCATTCATGCTCATAACATCCCTGTAACAACTATAGCTCTTCATGTGAATAACAATGTTAGGAAAACACGTCTTGTATTTGTAAATGTTTCGATGCAATTTAGCCCCTCAAAACAGTGGGAAGGAGACAGCACCATATAATGAGCCAGATGACCACTGGTTAAAGCACTGGTAAGTCTTAACATAAGACAGATACTCCTCTGCAATAGTAGGTTAACATACCTCTCAATCATACAAGCAGCCTTAATAGTTTTTTGCATTAACTATTTATAGATTTCTTTATGCTAGATCAGTACTGTCAGGGTGTGAACCGGGTAAGAGCTGAACCAATCTTCCTGCTTCTAAAATTACAGTTTTCCTGATAAGCCTACGGTGGCTGGGAATTCATTTACCAATTCCTTATTTTGGTTCAAGTTCAAACTTTTTTGGAAAAACCAAAAGCTTTAGGTGAGGGGAGGGGAAAGGAATAATGAATAGAACAAATATTGCCTCATCCAGTGTCTAATTTTTATGTAAAATAATAGAAGTCAAGTAAACTTAAAGATTAAGTTCATTAAACAAATTATTTGTGATTTTGGTGTCCTATAAAACCTGATTCAACTCCCATTAAAGTCTTTCCATTGACCTTAATGAGAACTGGGTTAAGTCCATAGAGAAGAGTTGGATAAATCCCCAAATAATGAGTATGAAGAAACAAATAGTAACTTCATGGGAATACATTCATTATTGATACACTGAGGAGTCAAGAAGGAGTTATGACTGATCAGTATCTGATTTTCCTTTTGTGCGGAATGAGCCTCCAGGGTGACATTTTTTACATCTTCTCTAGCCAAAAAAATACACTTTCTCGTCTTTGTAGTAGGCATTTATCCACTCGCCCAGTCAGCAGCATGATGGTCAAAGTATTTTAACCTTGTTAAGCTATTAAGTACTGTTGTCACCCATCTTTAAAATGAGGATATACTGGCCCAATATACTGATGATGCAAGTTCTGCTTCTATTTGTTAGACAGGAATGTCATTGCCACTGGAAATTAATTACATCTTAATAGGGGAAAAATGACTTCTGTCTGATATGAATATGGGGGAAGAATATAGACTAATAGTTTGATTATTTAAAATAAAACTTTTGCCTGTTTGGTTGTGTGCCTATGTTGGGGGTGGCAGGAAAATTTCTGTTCAAGGCTCTATTCATTCCTGGTCTCCTCTTAATAATGAGAACAAATACATTAGGAAATATTGTTCAGGTAATTTAGTAAAAAGCTCTTTACTATTCTGATCACAGGTCTGCCTTACTTCAGTCTCAGTATCAACTTCCCACCTTTTCCCACATAAATCAAGCCTCTTATCTTCACAGCGTGCCATTCCTCTCCTACAGCAAATCTCTCCTACACCCAGCAACACTCCTACACCGCACCCAGGCTTCTATCCATATTAAATATTTGTATTAATGTAATGCCTAGGAGGCCTGAGCAAATTGAGGTGCCATTATGTTAGGTGACCTACAGTAAAATAGTCCATGCTCCAAAGAGGTGACAATGTTAGCTTATGACAAGATTTAATAGGTGGGTGAAACAAAGAGGGAAAGGATGAGGTAAGAGTAATGCAACATGCTTTAGGATAGATGAGGCATGAGCACAGTTGGTAGTGTCACGTTTTGGGGTGCAACCGAGACAACTGAGGGCATGTCACCACCTGCCCTGCAACTCTGTGTGCCTTAAATGGTATGCTGCTGTGGCTCACAGTCCTGACACCAACAGCCAGACTTACAAGCATGCAGGTCACACCCTGGCTTCCACCACCCAGTTACCTTTTTGCAGAGTGACCCTAACACCAAGTTCCAAATGTCCCCCAAACTATCTGTCTCTAGTATCCAGCCCTTTCCTGGAACACCCAGAGAAGTTAAGTTTATTGTTCCTTTAAAGAGTCAATACGCTGCAGCTCATTAATTTAACTGGGGTTTGACAAAGTTTTATTTCAGTCACAGCACTGAATTGGTTTATAGAAAAAGTAGAACAAGTTTATTAAACAAGTCATAGGTTTAAGTGATACCCAGTATAAGGATAGAAAAGGTTACAAGTAAACAAGTGAAAATAGTCTTCTAGACTAAAACTTAATTTCAGCAAATTACATTCTTTGCCTAGGCAGTTTCTTGCCTAAACTGTTCTTCAACTTCAGTCCCTTGGTTGAAGGACCCAACATTCTGTAATTTCAAGAGCTACAGCCTCTTGAATCTCCCAAGTGATGGACAACTATGGAGTTCTCCCCTTTTTATAGTCCAATAAACCTTTAAAATATGTTCTTTGAAAGATAAGCCCAGAAAAAGAGCTTCTCTCTTTCTGGGGTGCGGATGCCATGCTGTATTCCCCAAGTTCATCAATCCTGTTTCAAGATCCAGGAAGGTTTCCTGGGGGTGCAGTCTCCATCCTCATGCTGATTCCAATGTGACTGGAGTTGCCATTGTTTTGATTCCAAAATGGTTAATTTACATTGGAGACTGGTAGGAGGGAATGCAGCTACCTATCTGGGAGAAAACCAGTTTCTCCCTTTGCTTGGTCACAGACATTAAAGCACAGTATCTGTGAGTATCCACAAGTCAACACGGCGTTATTGCATACATTTCTCAATGATATTAGTGTGACGAAGCGGAACTGTTTTTAATGTGTCCTCTGAATAGTGTGGGGGTGCCTCAGTTTCCTCTATGCAGTTCTTAAGTATCTAGGTGGTGGGATAAGGGTGTATGATTGTTGCAGAGCCCTAGAGGGCAGGTGTGTGCAGGGGTCTGGACACAGAGAATGGCCAACACCCTGTTTCCTGGCAACTGATGGCCTGGCCCTTCCGCCCTGAAAGGTGAGAGGTAAAGGGTTAGAGAACAAAGGAATCCAGTGACCTCCTGGCCTGGGAAAGGGACAAAGCCCAGAGGAGGAGGGGCTGGAGAGAGTTTCAGTTTGGGGCTGGCTGGGGACATGGAGTGAAGTGCAGACATGGTTGTCTGGCTCACTGCTGCCCCAAAATGGACCCAGCTGAGGGGTCCTGTTCTCTGCACTTACAAGCTCTGTTTTAGACCGTGTTGCTGTCATCTAATAAACCTTCTATTTCACTGGCTGGCTGAGAGTCACGTCTGACTGTGGAGTTGGGGTGCAGGACCCTCTGGCTTCCCCAGGACCCCACTTGGGCGGACTCGCTGGGGGAAGTGCACGGAGGGGGAGAGGATGCTGAATGCTCAGAGGTCAGACCCAGGAAGGTGGAAGCTGTGTGTCCTGAAGACAGTCTGCTCACAGAAAGGAGACTTCCCCAGAGTCCTGACTCGCTTCGTAGGGAGCAGTTCCAGAACATCGCCTGGGGACGCTGACAATTAGTCAGCAGGGTGTCCCAGACTTTCCTAAAAGACCTTGCTCAATACACTGTTATAATACAATTATTGTATACAATCAGTTGTCAATTGCTTATCATTTGAGGTTCAGGCTCTCTGTCTCTTCAGTTTAATCACAGAATATCAGGGTTGGAAGGGACCTCAGGAGGTCATCTAGTCCAACCCCCTGCTCAAAGCAGGACCAATCCCCAACTAAATCATCCCAGCCAGGGCTTTGGCAAGCCTGACCTTAAAAATTCCTAAGGAAGGAGATTCCACCACCTCCCTAGATAACGTATTCCAGTATTTCACCACCCTCCCAGTGAAAACGTTTTTCCTAATATCCAACCTAAACCTCCCTTACTGCAACTTGAGATCATTACTCCTTGTGCTGTCATCTGCTACCACTGAGAACAGTCTAGATCCATCCTCTTTAGAACCCCCCTTCAGGTAGTTGAAAGCAGCTATCAAATCCCCCCTCATTCTTCTCTTCCGCAGACTAAACAATCCCAGTTCCCTCAGCCTCTCCTCATAAGTCATGTGTTCCAGTCCCCTAATCATTTTATTTGCCCTCTGCTGGACATTTTCCAATTTTTCCACATCCTTCTTGTAGTGTGGGGCCCAAAACTGGACACAGTACTCCAGATGAGGCCTCACCAGTGTCAAATAGAGGGGAACGATCACGTCCCTCGATCTGCTGCCCCTACTTATACAGCCCAAAATGCCATTGGCCTTCTTGGCAACAAGGGCACACTGTTGACTCATATCCAGCTTCTTGTCCACTGTCACCCCTAGGTCCTTTTCTGCAGAACTGCTGCCGAGCCATTCGGTCCCTAGTATGTAGCGGTGCATGGGATTCTTCCATCCTAAGTACAGGACTCTGCACTTGTCCTTGTTGAACTTCATCAGATTCTTTTTGCCCAATCCTCTAATTTGTCTAGGTCCCTCTGTATCCTATCCCTACCCTCCAGCATATCTACCTCTCCTCCCAGTTTAGTGTCATCTGCAAACTTGCTGAGGGTTCAGTCCACACCATCCTCCAGATCATTTATGAAGATCTGGAACAAAACCGGCCCGAGGACCGACCCTTGGGGCACTCCACTTGATACCGGATGCCAACTAGACATGGAGCCCTTGATCACTACCCGTTGAGCCCGACAATCTAGCCAGCTTTCTATCCACCTTATAGTCCATTCATCCAGCCCATACTTCTTTAACTTGCTGGCAAGAATACTGTGGGAGACCGTGTCAAAAGCTTTGCTAAAGTCGAGGAATAACACATCCACCGCTTTCCCCTCATCCACAGAGCCAGTTGTCTCGTCATAGAAGGCAATTAGATTAGTCAGGCATGACTTGCCCTTGGTGAATCCATGCTGACTGTTCCTGATCACTTTCCTCTCCTCTAAGTGCTTCAGAATTGTTTTCTTGAGGACCTGCTCCATGATTTTTCCATGGTGATTCACGGGAAGCCGGCGGGTGGGCAGAAAAGCAGAGCAGGGTGTCGTGTTCAGGGGAGGAGGCAGAGGTGGAGGTGATCTGGGGCCGGGAGCGGCGCGGGGAGCTGCTGGTGGGTGCTTTGCACCCATCAAATTTTCCCCGTGGGTGCTCCAGCCCTGGAGCACCCATGGAGTCAGCGCCTAAGGTGCCACTTTTGGCCAGTTGTTAAATTTAGAAGCCCTTTTAGAACTGGTTGTCGTGAGGGACAACCGGTTCTAAAAGGGCTTCTAAATTTAACAACCGGTTCTAGCAAACAGGTGCGAACCAGCTCCAGCTCACCACTGCTTATAGGGACCAGCAGCTCTTGCTTTTAGGATTGCAGGGAATGGCCTGGGTGCCTAGTGTAACCAGAGCAGGACAGAGGTAGGTCAAAGAGAGATGAGGGTATTATGTGCCACCTTGCTGCTTTCAGGGGTACTGCCCCTAGGTGCTGGAACTAGGGGTGCTCCCGCACCCCCCTGGCTTGAAGTGGTTTCCACCATACACAGGGTTTACAGTTTGGGTCAATGGCTCTCAGCACCCCCATTAAGCAAATTGTTCCTGCACCCCTGTACTGCCCATCTTTTTATTGCCAGACCATGCAGGGCGAGGACAGGGAACAGCTTCCCCAGACAGGCCCAGTCTACATTCCTCCCAGCACCTGCAGGCAGAGAGCCCTGAGTGCTGCTCAGGGCTGGTCTCTAGCAGGGGGAGTTGGGGGGAGGAACTGTGCAGCTCCCTCCTCCTGCGGCTCTGCCAGGAAACCAGCCGCGTCCTTTGCCCCCTCCCTCTTGCTTCAGCACATTGACGGGGGAAAGGAAAGGAGGGGGCCGCCTTTGCACGTCTCCCCCTCTTCCCCACCCATTCTAGCCTCTCCCACCTTCCCCACCTGCCGGCCTCTTCTTCCATCACTGCCTCCCCCGCTGCGCCACGCACGCTGCAGCATCCCAGCCCACTCCCCCCCCGCCCGCTGCAGGCTGCAGAGCGCCTTGGGTGGCGCACTCACTCTCATTGGCTTCTCGCCCTGCCCTTCAGAGGGTGGAGCCGCACCGGCGCCGCGGCTGGGTTGCTCTGTGCAGAGCTGCCCGGGGTGGGGGGAGGCCGGAGCGGAGGAGGCTGGAGCCGGAGCCGGAGCCGGAGCAGTAGCAGCGGCGGCTGGCGGGAGGGCGGATGTGAAGGCTGCGCCTCTCCCGCTTTGTCTGCACGTGTTTTATGCCGTAGCGTTTCTGTTCCGGGTTCCGTCCCCAGGGCAGAGCCCCCGCAGCCAGGGACTCCCTCCGGCGCCGCCCAGGGACCTCGCTCGCTCTCTCCATCCCCCAGCCGGGCAGGGGAGCTGCGCAGCCGGCCCGCAGCTCGCTCCCTCCTCTCCCAGCACCATGGCGGACCAGCCGGCGGATAAGAAGTTCTTCGAGAATCTCTCGGGCGCAGGGAAAGCCATCGGGGTGCTGACCAGCGGCGGGGATGCGCAAGGTGACTGCCCGTGCAGCTGCGGCGGGGGGGGGGGGGTATGGGATGGCTGTGGGAGGTATTGGGCAGCATGGATAATGTGGGAGGGGGCAGTACAAGTGTGTGTGTTTGGGGAGGGGGGAGTGCATGTCATACGGTACATTTGGGGGGAAGGAAAGGGGTAATACGGTTGAGGGGTGCAACGGGCAGGGGTGGTATGGAGACGGGCCGGGTGCTCATGTGGCGGTGGAGTGGGCATGGGTGGGAGGTGCTGGGACTCTGGGGGGCCAGTGGGTGGGCAGGCAGCATGCACACTCGGGCAGGAACACGTTGGGTCGGGGCACGGCGGGCAGTGAGGAAGGGGGCAGATGGGGCACTGGACCTGGGCTAAAGGAGGCAGGTTAGCCGGCAGGGTGGGCCGGCGGAGAGTGCCGGTTCCACTGATCTCGGACTGCTTTACTGAGATCAGTGTAAAAAAATAAAATTGTCCTTTTGCCTAACCTCCGTATCTGGGCTGCACACGTGCCTAGATAGGCAGGGCGGCAACAAGCAGCCTCCCCTCATCCTCCCTCCTTTCCTCGTCACATTTTCAAACGTGTGATCTCTTCTGAGCGTGCCTTCTGGAGGGCAGGGAACCGAAAGCTCCAGTAACTTTATCCCCGAGACGTCTTTCAGGGGATGGTAGGGAGAGGGGAGGAGGAGAAAGGGCTAGTGAGTGGCCAGCATGTGAGGGGGATGGGAGAAGGTGGTGGTAGGAGACTTGCTGCATTGCACATGGGGAGGGAGCTGTCTGCCGCTGGGGCAGTGCCACCGCTCACCTCATCCGCCTTTCACTTCGGTCTTTGACAAGGCTCAGGAGGAGTAGTTTTGCATTCATGACAACGGTTTAGGTAGCTCACACCCGCGCAAAATTAATACATTGCAGATATCCCTTAGCTTCGATCGCGAAACCGTCCAAAGCAAGGGTAGCAGGGGTTTAATGTTGGGGCTTAGAGACCAAGGACCTACAGAAATTGAATCAAAGGGCGACCAGGGAACGGGAGAACGGGTTGAAATTTACTAACCTGGTCATGAGATCCCCTCTCAGGCCCCCTCCCACGTGTGTCTCCGAATTAATTTGTGTGTGTTATTAACAGTTCTATCTTGGGTTGCTCAAGGCGCAGATTCTAGATGGGTAATGCGGGGCAATATTTTAAAACAAAGGCTCTCGATCTCCTTAGCCAGAAGGAGAATTATCTCGTTAATGTGCAACGCTGCCATCATTCCCCATAGCCGCTTCGTGGGTGACATTAGTTTTGCTGCAGCTCCGGGAGCGCGTTAGGAAGTAGTTTAATCCGGTATCTGCCAGTTTCGCTGCAGATCGGGAGTATTTCGGGAGCGTGGGGCGCGGTGCAGGGGACAATCTGTGTTGTCCTTTGCATTGGGGATGGGGACCGGGCCTCCCCGCCAGTCTTTCACGTGGGTGGGGGTGAAGAGAGAAGTATGGTTCCTGCAGATGTGCTTGTGGGTGGAGGGAGTTGTGAGAAGAGAGACCCCTCTGGGTGTGTAAGGGTTTGGAGGAGCGGGGACTAGTACCCCCACATCCCCCAATGAATGTGTAAGGAGAAAGCCTCACTCTCCTTGATAGGTGTGTGTTTGGGATGCGGGGGAACCTGTCCTGTCTTCCCTCCCCGCCCCCTCTTTCCCTAGTGCGTAGGAGAATGCTAGTTTGCATGGACCAGTCTCTCCTGGCTCACTCCCCGCCTCCAGTGTGTACGTGATCCGCGGCCAGTCGTTGCGGATTCCTCTGTGCGTCATATCTCTGCTGAAGAAGCATCCTTCCTCCCTCCCCCTGGAGTAACGGGGTGCCTTGGGGTTTTAGCTGGGGTTAGCTAACCCTCCCCCCCCCATACGGGGGCAGAAGGGATCTGCCACCCTAGAGAACGAGGCAGGCAAGCTGCTTCCCTTGACAGTCAGCGACTGGCTTGGCTCCTCTTGCAGCCGTCCGCCCTATGACGGTGGTCCCGGTTGTGCTGAAATCATTCCAGGAGCGCTCGGGAGCCGGGCACCTGAGCCCTCCTAGCGCCATTTTCCTTTGAAACTGTGACAGTGAGTTCCTCGGAGCAGCATAGCAGCACGTCCAGCGTGCGGCTGAGCCGTGCCACTCGCTTCCGCCTGGCTGCGGATCACATCACGCAGGAGCAGCGCCTTTAAAAAAAGAAAAAAAGAGTCTGACATCGCTGTCTCCACCGGGCGCTATAGTGCACAACATTTAAACAACTCTCCAAAGTAAATCGATCGGCCCTAGATTCGATTCTCTGCAAAGTGTAGCAAAAAATAAAAAGGGAGGAGCGTTTGGGGAGCCCTGCCCAAGCTCCGGGACTGTTTTGCAAAGCCTATGAGCAGGGTACGCTGGATGTCGTCCAAGAGGTTTTGTAGGCAACATCCTTTCATTTCTTTCAGGAGAAGCGAGACTAAACCCAACCTTAGGGCTTCAGTGGGTCTGTCTGAGTGGCATTAAGGACTCATTTACATAACTGGGTTGGGATTTGGGAACAGTTCAGAAGACTGAAGTATACAACCTCCATTCTGCATCACATCCTGGGAGGGGAACAGAAAAAGGAGGAGTATGAGTCATGACCTTTCAAAGTCATTTGTACCACATGGGGCCGAGGGTAATGTAGAGAGAATATTGAGGTCTGTAGTTGAGAGTTTTTATATTAAAAACAAGCAGATTAACAGTTTTGGAAGAACTATGTTGTACAAAGTAATCCTGTTTTAAACTGGGAGGATTTTCTATTCTTTAACTGATTTTCCATGCCCCATTTGCTTTAACTTCTTGAATATTTACAACAGAAATCTGTTTCTACGGACAACAGGAATGGATATCATTACAGTGACACCTGTTAGTGCTGCATTATATGATGGCTTCTGAGTTTCCCCCCACTGTTAACCTGTATTTTCACTGAAGCAGCAGGCACATGCCTACACTGTTGCAGGCAGATGCTTGACATAGAAAATCTCAGCCCAAGAGTTTACTACTTTGGGTGTTTTTTGTACTTTTTAATAATTTAAAAGTGGCCTTTTTTAAAGTGAAAAATTACATGTCTTTTATATTTAAAGTAGATATTAATGTTCAAGATGTGGCATCTTCAAATTTACAGTTGTTAATCTCCTTAAGGGTTTTTTAGTGTGTATATAGTATTATGGGTCCAAGATGCTTAAATCTGTATTAATACACATTTACAGCACATACTATAGCAGCTCCCTTGCAACAGTCAGGATTTAATCAGTGCATTTACAGTGTAGATGTACTTTCCACCATTTTGTGTGGTGGATTTAAGCAGTGTATTGGGGATTTAGTGTAAGTGAAAATGTTACAAATAATTTGTGCTTGTAAAGTGTACTCTATACTTGCTGTGTCAGCACTACAATTTTGGCCACCCAGCTGTTAAATGGGGAAACAAACCCAGTAACTGGTATTCTGTCTCTTGATGTATATTGTGATTGAACATTGACAGCTGATTCTCAAGGATCTATCAGCTTGATGTGCCAGATTCTGGACTGCATCCAAATGCGGTCGGTGCAGTTTTGGAGGGAGGGGCATGAGAAGGGGGTCTTTAAGCAGCTCTTATGCCCTCAGATCCTGGGGTTTGCACGTCATGGGTTGGTCCTTGGAAAATGTAGAACAGTCTCAGGGCTACTTTATGTCGGCTGTCAATGACCCCCCAAGGCCATTCTGGCAGTTACAAGTCACTGAGGCACGAAGAGTGTTCCCTAGGCAAATTGTTAATGTTGGGACCATGGGGAAGGTGGTAGAGGAGCAGCAATTACAGTGGCCCAGGATCCCTTATATAGAGGGAATTCTGTACTGGCTTGGGCTAACAGATTGGTGGGACAATGTAAAGTGGCCAGGGAATGGCTGAGAATCTGGACTGGTGTTCTTTAAAACTCTAGTGTAACCTTAACCACAAAACAGAATGTTCGGGTAACTTCAAGGTTTGAATGCTGTGAAAGATAATCTGAGTGAGGGGCCTGAGAGTGTGAATTCCGTGTGCAGGTGCATTGGGCTGTTGGTCCCGCTGTGTTGGGCCTGGACATGTTAATGCTGGCACCGGTGGATGAATTTATACACCAGCCACTGGCTCCTGAGGTGTGGATCCTCTTTCAATAGAATGTCACCCTCCCCTTATTCTCTGTCACCCACAGGAAGTGAGTTGTTCTGTGTGTTTTAGAACATAAAAATCTAAATGACAGTCGTGTAAATTTATATACTTGCCTCAGCTCTTCCTCACCCCATCCCTTCATTTGCTTGTTACTCTTACTCTTTGTTTTTGAGCTCTTAAAGTTAAGAGCTATGTCATGTTTTTTTATTTGTATGGTAAAACACCTAGCACACTTTTGGGCACTAATGAAATAGTCATAGCCTTCTGGGTTACACAGCCCAGAGCCCAGATCATGGCTCTTTAGTAGGCAGACCTGTGCAGCAGTTTCATCACCTACTGCTTTACAGTCTTATATTGCCCCAGTCCATTACATGCCCCCCAAAAGAAAACAAACCCTTTTCTGCACCCAAGATTGTAGAATTGATATGTATATTGTATAATGGTTGCTAAGTGTGTTATGTATATACATAATTTGAAGACAGCTTCATGGATTTGTTTTACATTTTGTAAATAAAATCTGAAGAATAATTTATTTGCTAAAAAAGTTGACATGTCATGTTTCAACATACATTTTACAGATAGGAAATGAACATTTTATAGTTAATGGCAGTTTGTATAGACTTTTTCAGTATTCACTGTATCTGGTGTTTTGGAGATGTTACTTCTAAAATTAAAAAAGTGACTTGTGTCACAAATCAATTTCTAAGTGATTGGTGCTAATTTTTTTTTTTTAAGAGGCAGAGAAGGCATTTTGAGGGGAAACAAGCCTAAAATGCCCAAGATGCTAGTGTGTGTGTGTGTGTGTGTGTATATATATATATATATATATATATATATATAAATTATTTCTCTAAACATATGCAGTATAGAAGACATGCTAGCATATGCATTTACACAATAGAATATCTTGTTGGAGAGGGTTCAGAGAAGAGCCATGAGAATGATTAAAGGATTTAAAAACCTGCTTTATAGTGTAAGACTTGAGCTCAGTCTATTTAGTTAAAGAAAGAGAAGGTTATGGGGTGACTTTATTTAAATCTATAAGTACCTGCATAGGGAACAAGTATTTAAAAATTGGCTCTTCAGTCTAGCAGAGAAAAGTATAACACAATGAAAAGTATAACAACCTTCAATGGCTGGAAGTTGAAGCTGGACAAATTCAGATTGGAAATAAGGTGTATATTTTTAACAGTGAGAGTAATTAACCACTGGAACAACATACGAAGGGTTGTTGTGGATTCTTCATCACTGATGATTTTTTTAAAATCAGGATTGGATGTTTTTCTAAAAGATCTGCTCTAGGAATTAATTTGAGGAAGTTCCATGTCCTGTGTTATACAGGATGTCAGACTTGAGGATTGTAAAGGTCCTTGGAATCTATGGATATATAAATAATTTGGTAATAATTTTGTGTTATAGCAGTGCTTTTGTGTTTAGGAAACAATCTTTCTAAAAAGAAAATGGTAATTCAGAAGGATTTTAATTATGTTGCCATATTTTAAATGGCTATTTTAGCCACAATTTAGTCTCTAAGCCACTGTTGAAATCCTCTGTGTGTATCATTGCTGTACTGAGTAATGAGGACCGAGTCTCGTGACTACTGAGTACATCCATTTTCCAGTAGTAATTATACAATTACATTTCATAGATACTCTAATGGAAATGCTGGTTGTAAGAAGCCAAAAGGTAATGAAATAAAACATTGTTTACCAGTGTTTTATTAGTCAAGTTGTGCTTCAGGAGAGACTTCATGCTTTCCTCTGTAGATATCTTTTTATATATTTGAATGCACTCTGGCCAAAATATTCAGATGTAAGTACCCAATGGTAGGTATTTAAAGCCATATATAGGTTTTATGACATCACTAGATTATTCAATACTGAACAGCAACAGATTCTTCAGTGTAAGCTCTGAGTACTGAACACTTCTGGAAATTGGCTAGGTGCTTGCCTTTAAGCACCCAAGTCTGAAAATATTGCCATCTGTGCACAGAGGCAAACAGATTCCAAGGCCTGAAGGGACCATTGTGATCATCTAGTCTAACCTGTATAACACAGGCCGCAGAACTTGTCCAAAATGATTCCTAGAGCAGATCTGTGAGGAAAAAACATTCAGTCTTGATTTAAAAATTGCGAGCCATGGAGTGCAAAATAGTCACACAGTGTCAAGCAATGGTAACGTGTATATTAAATAGCCAAGTTTATAAACTTTCAGTGAGGGTATACAGAATGGCCTGAGGCAATGGTTCTCTTCTCCATACTGGCAACCCATGTTGCAATAGACAAAAGCTTTGGGATCCATCCACCTCTTATTTAGGCTACATATACAGTATGAGCCAAGGGTGTGACTCATGCGAGCTGTCATCGAGCTAGGGGGAGTGTGAATAGCAGTGTAGCTGCTGTAGCATGAGTAGCCGTACTAGAGGCATGGTGTAGCTGTGCCTCATACAACTTGCCTGAAACTTATGGGTCTGTACTCGGCCTGACTCAACCATGGCCTCCACTGCTGCTCTCCATGCTGCTGTGGCTACACTACTATTTATACTCACTCTATTCAATGCGAGCTAGCCCGAGTATGTGTACGAGAATAGGAGAATCACAGCCCTACCTCATAGTATAGGTGTAGCTTTAGGCAGAAGGGGGAGAGTAGTTGTAACCTCTTGAAACCTGGTTACAAGCCTAAGTGTTACTCAGATGTCCACCTTTTGAGCCACTTCCTCGGACATGGCTTTCATACTTCGAGATTTATGTAACTGTATCAATAGGAAAACACACATGAGTTTGGGGTCATCTTCCTAAAATGTTGTGTAGAAGTAATTTAAGTAGTTAGTTGGATAAACAAGTTGTTTATCGAAGAAAACTGTATGCTTAGAGTACTCTGTGGAACAATTGCACTGTAAATCTTTTGAGGCACTGAAGTGGAACTATTGCTTTACAAATAATAATTATCAATCTAAGTGTTTGGTAAAAGTTGTGAAATTCTCACTGGTGGCTGGAAACCCAGGTTGTGTGAATGCCTTATTGTTTATATTAACCCAAGGTGATATTCCTGGACTAGAGTCTTCCCATCTTTATCAAATAGACATGGAAAATGTAAATGTGTGGAAACAACCCTGGATTTTTATGTACATTTTTAGCTTTGCATTGGCATCCTGTTTCAAAAGTAAACTTCTCAAACTGAAAGCAGCAGCGAGTTCTTAAAATGGAAACAGAAAAGAGAAGTTGGTTTAAAATGAATAAGCATGGAACCGGCAAAATAATGCTGCTTACACTGAGAAGGAAATGAATAATTTAACATTAGAAAAAGTTTAGTACTAAAGCAAATTATATTTTCTGAGCCTTTTAGTCATGTAACTTTTTTAGTGAATTTGTTACCTGTCTTTTGAAATGGTACATCTATTGTAACTCTGATTTTTTTGGTGGAGTTGAGCTCCTCAGCATTAGGAAAACTGCTCAGAATGAATACATGTAAAATCATATAAACAGACAAGGAAAAAAAAAAAGTTTGAACTGAAAAAAAAAAGTCTTACATAACAAGTAGGGCTAAAACACACATGTAAGAAACCATACAGTAACTAAAATGTACTGCATCAGTAGAGACCCTCTACTTTATTAAAAAAAATGAGCAAAATAGTGTTCAAAAACGTTTTCCTTTCCCCTCACGCTTTTAATGAAGAAACTGTTACAAAGGTTAATCAACCAAGGGAGAAAAATCCTATTTAACATGAGGATACCTGAATCAGTGGGATTTAGGAGCCTCTTATCCAATCGTTGTGTATGAGACGGCTATAACTGTCAACTCTAAAGGGTCAGAGAAATCAGTATTTTATGCTTACTTTATTTTTTATTGATTTAAGTTGTCTTTCACCATAGCAATTAGGTGCTTACTTACATCGAGCAGCCAGCAATGGGTACTAATAATGAATCACCACTGCCGTCTCCTGAAATGTTAGCATATACGCTGGCACCAAGTCAAAAAGTTTAAAAAAAAAAACAAACCACCCCAAACAACTCAAATAAAGGTTAAACAAGTTTCTAATAACATGTCCTAACGGTGACCACACTTGGATTCTGCTCAATCACCAACAATGAGGGAAAGATGATAAGTCACCTTACCATTATTATTTGTACTCCCATAATGCCTAGGGGCCCTAGTCATGGATCATGTCACTATTGAGCTAGGTGTTGTACAAAGTGTGGTGGTCTCATTGTCTGACCTTATAGTCCATCTCCCCAATGGCTTCCACTATCTCATATGGTCCATGCCAGCTGGCTAGGAGTTTGCTTTCTGCTGTCGGCACTATCACCATCGCCCGTTCCCCTGGCTGAAATCTCTGTAGTTTCACCCAACGGTTGTAATATGTCCACTGGGCCTCTTGTGCTTTTTCCAAATGTTCTCGTACTATAGGGGTGACTTGAGTTATTCGCGCTCTCATCTGTGTCACGTGCTGAATGACATTCTTTCCGGGGTTGGGTTATTCTTCCCAGTCCTCCTTGGCAATATCTAATATTCTGTGTGGGTGGCGTCCGTATAGTAGTTCAAAGGGAGAGAAACCAGTGGAAGCCTGGGGGACTTCCCATATAGCAAACATTAGATATGGTAGAAGGGTATCCCAGTCTTTTCCATCCTGTGCTACCACCTTCCGGATCACACTTTTAAGGGTAAGGTTAAACTGCTTGACCAGTCCATCTGTTTGTGGATGGTAGACTGAGGTCCGTATGGCCTGGATGCGGGGTAGGGTTTTTGCTACTGCCTTGGATGTGAGGTTTCTTAAAGGAATGGTTTCTGGATACCGCATGGCGTAGTCAAGGATGACTAGTATGTTTCGGTGGCCCCGTGCCAATCTTTCCAGTGGGCCCACTATGTCCATGGCTATTCTCTCGAAAGGGACTTCAATAATAGGCAAAGGTACTAATGGGGCCCGCAAGTGAGGTCGGGGGCTATGCAACTGGCATTAGGGCAGGAGGCACAATAGCGCTGGACCTCTGCATGTATTCCTGGCCAATAAAACCTTCTTAGGATTCTATTCAGTGTCTTGTCTACTCCTGGATGTCCCCCAAATAGATGACTGTGAGCTAACTCTAGTACTGCCCTTGTGTGTTTCCGGGGGACTAAGAGTTGCTCTACTTCTTCCCCTCGTATTTGCGCTATCCTGTACAACAGATCGCGTTTGAGCACATAATATGGCCTTGGACCTTTGGTCTTTCCTTCCATGGGTACGCTATTTACTTGCACTACCTCCTCCCTCACATTCGCATATAGCGAGTCATTGGCTTGGTCCTGCCCGAAATTCTCACTTGCGGTACCAATCTGACCTAATTCCAGGGGGCCTGTTTCTACTCCGCCCCCTGGGTTGCCCCTACTTGGGCTAGGAACCGCCTCAGAGTCCAAACTGGCCTGAATTATCTCCTCGCCTCCTGAACGGGTTCTCCTACCAACAAGGGAGGTTTTCTGGTTCTCTGCTAGAATCCTGGTCCCTAATCTTTTATCTGCCCTCCTTTCCTGCCTATACTTTTGGCGTTTTCTGGGGGATGAGAATAACTCTGGGGCAAATTCAGCAAACATTGGGGTGAGGCTATCTGTAGGTGCCTCTGTCTCAGCCTGGGGGTTGCTACCCTCCCCTGGCTCTACTGGGGGGAGTAAGCCCTCAAACCTGGGGAAGTCCCTACCAATTAAGACAGGGTAGGGGAGCCCGGGGACCACCCCTGCAGTCACCCTGGTAGTATTCCCCTGGATCTCAATCTGTACCGGGATTGCGGGGTAGAAATTTACGGTGCCATGAACACGTTACCCCTGTGTTTTTGGCCCAGGTTACTTGGTCTTGCCCCACCAGCTTCCCCGAGACCAGTGTGACAGCACTCCCGGAATCTACTAATGCTATGGTCTCGATACCATTCATTTTTACTGGTCTTGTATACCCATGCGAGGTCATTGCGACCCCTACCAGGCCAATTAGGCCACATTGCTCCCCGTGATCCCCCAGATTACATTGCATAGGCTCTTCTCTGTTGGGGCATTGGGCTGCTATATGCCCCAATTCCCCACACTTGTTAACACTGTCCCCTTATTCTGGTTGCCACCCTCTGCCTGGGGCTCTTTGGCTGCCCCCCACCCAGCCCTCTCTTTCCAAACCCCCAGGTCCCTTCTTGGCCTCAGGCTATTCCTCGGTGTCTTTCCTCCTAGTTATGGTTCTGGAGTTCTCGACAGTCCGGGGCCTTGGGTTTGGGACTGGCTTCCTGGTTTGCTGTGTCTCACCCCTTGGGTCTGGAACAGTTCGCGGGCTGCCAGCTGTCTTTCCACGAGGGAGACCAACTCATCATAGGTGGAGGGGTCAGTCTGGCCAACCCAAGCCCGGAGGCCTGGTGGTAGCCCCCTCCTATACCGGTCCAGTACCAGGAGCTCCATCATCTTCTCAGAGCTGAGGGCCTCAGGGCGCAGCCATTTCCGAGTCAGGTGGATCAGGTCAAACAATTGCGATCGGGGTGTCTTGTCCTCCATATGCTTCCACCCATGGAACCTCTGGGCTCGCAACACCGTTGTTACTCTGGATCTGCCCAGGATCTCTGCCTTCAGTTGGGGGTAATCTGCTGCAGTCTCCACGGCCATATCGTAGACTACCTTCTGGGCCTCCTCACGCAGGAACGGGGCAAGGATACCAGACCACTGATCTTGGGGCCAGGCCTCCCGCAGGGCTGCTCTTTCAAAAGCCAGGAGGTATGCCTCCACATCATCCTCCCGTGTCATTTTCTGTAGGCAGTAGCTGGCCCGTATGGTCCGGGTCCCGTCGCAGTTGTGGTTCAGCTCCATAAGGGCCTTCCTCTGGTTCACCAGCTCTTGCAGCAGGGCTCGGTCCTGGGCAGCCTGACTCACCAACAGACGATTAGTCTCCTGCTGCATCCGCGTCGCCTCCTGTTGGGCGGTTGCTTGGACCCAGGTAGCCTCCTGCTGGGCTGCAGTGGCTTGTATTAGGGCCTTGACCACGTCGCCCATCTTAGGGATGGGAGGGTTTTGGCTAACCCTGGTTTAAGTCCCCAGCGCGTAGATCCCACTGCTAACACCACGTGTGGCAAATTGCCGGCACTACTATCATGAGTCTCCCGTTTTCTCTTCTTGGGGGCAGGCGGGGGGGGGGTGTTCAGGGCACCATTTCTTGCCCCTTAACTGGGATATTAACTGCCCCACTAGTAACCCAGAGAAGGGTAGTGGAGAGGGAGGGACCCGGGTCCGCCCTCTACTCCGGGTCCCAGCCCAGGGATAGCAGTAAATCGCTTGAACTAGCAGTTCCTTCCCCTGAGCTACTTCCCTCTCCTGCCCTTCAGCTTGTGGGGCTTCCTGCCCTCCCTCTGCACAAACCAGGTGCCCCTTTACCTAGGGTCTTGGTCTTCTTAGCCCACCACAGCACTTCTTCAAACTCTCCTCTGCTTCCCTCCAAACTGCTCTCTACTTCAACACCAATCCACTCTGCTTCAGCTCCTCCTCTTGTTTGATTGAAGCAGGGGGTTTTTATCAAGTGACTGGCTTCAGGTGCTCCAATTAGCTTCAGGTGCTTTAATCTATAGTAAACTTTCTTCCCTGTACAGGGAAGAAGGCTCTCCTGTTGCCCTCTGGCCATGCTGTATCACAAAAGACAGAACACGAACACGGCCCTTCCTCCAAAGAGTTGACAATCGAAGTCACTGGCAGGTTCAGCCCCAGATAGCTGAAAAGAAAGTGCTTCCCTCCCCGGCCTTAAGAGATGTGATGCAGTTAATGTGTCCTTGACATTTCAGGGTTTTAAAGATTATCACCAGCACCTTGAGTTGAACCCAGGAGCGGGAGAGAGAAACAATACAAAGACCTGATCATGAGTGTTGTGTTCGCAGGTCTCCTCTGGTTGGGCAGAAGACAGTTATATTTTGCTCGAGCTGAAGCTGCAAGGTGGTCTTAGATGTTAGGTCTAAGTATGGGTTATTACCATAGCGTAGTCTGGAGGTGCAAAGGTGTTACTGGCTGGGAAGAATTCTGCATTAGAAGGGGGTGATCAGACTCCTCACAAGCCACAGATGATTAAAATAAATCTGTTGTAGCTATAACCTGAAAAACGAGGCTCAGTGACCGATCCATTAGGAGCTTAATTTAGAAAACATTGACAAGAGGCAGGCATGCATTGTCAGCAGATGATGCAGGTGATGCCTTTGCCCAGTCCATTAAATGCTTCTTCATGCCCACAAGAATCTCTTCTGTTTTAGCTGGTGCAAGTTACATCCATTTTGAATCTCAGCCTGTCCATTTTCCTTCCAGTCAGTCGCAGACTTGGGCTAATGAAACTGTTAGTCGGTGGAAGACAGACACAGAACTCTGTGTTGGTCAGTATTTATTATATCTGCAAAACATCTTGGAATCGGCTCATGCATGTTGAACAGGAAAGGTGACAAGGTGGAACCCTGAAGGATGCAGCAGGTGAGAGCTTTCCAGAAGGATGAAAGTGGGGAAGGAGAAAACTCAATGAATGGCCATTCTGAACACATCTGTAAGACCCTATAGACAAATCAAGGGAACCAAAAGCAGCTGATAGTTCTAAAAAGAAGCATGGCCTTTATCCTGTTCATCACTATAGGGATGTAATTAACCATCAGTATCTGTAGAGACTTGGTTTAGAGAAACAGTATTCTGCATAAAAATGTTAGTATGCTAAGCGACACGTGCATCTCTTCTTGCTCTTCAGTTGGCAGAGACCGCAAATGCCATAGAGAACAGATTTTGGAGGTGAAGAGTGCCTTGTGCCACACTCTACAGCGATTACTGCATCCTCCCTGGCCTTGGTCGATACTTGAAAGGCCAGATCTTCAACCAGTGGAAATTGATGTAGCTGCATTGATTTAAAAAACCTGACCCAAAGTGTATGTGGTTTCTGGAAGGAGAATTGCCTCTTTGAATGGATATTTGCTACTGTCTTGCTCTCCCTAGCTGACAGACTTGTTTTCCTCACTGGGTATGCCTACACTTGGAGCTGGGGTGCTATTCCCTGCCCATGTAGGCATACTTGCACTGGCTCTCATCAAACTGGCATGCTAAAAATAGTAACGTGGCTTCTCCTGCTGACATAGCTTCTGCCGTTTGTTGGGGGTGGTTAAATATCAATAGGGGAGTGCTCTCCCATTGACATAGAGTGGCTACACGAGAGATCTTACAGCTGCATCAGTACAGGTCTCTAGTGTAGACATACCCTTAATGTTCAGTTCTTCCACAATAAGAGACTTCTGTTTAATAACAGATACTTTATTTGTGTTGTGTTCCTAAGTAAGAGGCACTTGAGGGGTCAGGGTCACTGGGACCTTCACACTAATCAATTTCAACATTCACAAAGAGGTTAGTTCAGTGGGTCTTTAAATACTTCCCTGGCCGTGATAGTATCTAGGCTCCCTGAGGACAGGCCATATGCATGACTTCGTTTGTGGGTTTGGAGATTCAGGTCAACTCTGTTGTGTGGTTTGATCATCTCATGAGTTTCAAATCAGGGATTATTTTGACCTACATCATCAGCAGAGCTGATCTATTTCTTTGCTATTTCCAGTAACAAATGAATCCTATTGATCTGGGGGACTGTAGATACTATACTATATTTGATGCTGTGTTGTATCTATAAATCCAAGGAGAGTGCTGATCAGCTGTTAGAGAAGTCTCTCAGCTTCCTTGCCCCTCTCTTGTAGCTCTGTATTTGTTTCTTATGCCTGGGGTCTGTTGGTAATTCTCCATGTTTTTTTTCATGAGTAATATTCGCCACGGTAGATGGAGAGAGCCATTATAATAGACACCACATTCTTTTAGACTCTTTGAATTGACACCCATTGGATGTGCTATAAAATGGTTCTGTGGAACATATTTGCTGCTTAATAAATGGAAGTATTAATACTGATTTACACAAGTATGACATCATTCAGCCAAGTGTTTCAATTTGTCAGGCATCTATGAAAAGAGTACTACGGGCTCCATTGTGAGCTGCAGAACATCCCCGCACAGGGGAGTAAGGTGCCATAAGGCCCTCCCTTACCCATGCTATCCACATCACAGATGTGTACTCAAGGGGAGAACCGCTGGCACTGGCTTGCTACTCCCCCCTCCTCCCGCAATCATGTGGTTCTGCTCTTCGACAACACACCATCTGTGCAGCTGAGCTGGTTTGGAAGAAAGTAAGCTGGACCAGGAAAAAATGCTGGCACAGCTTACTTTCCCCTCTGGAGTGAGGGGAGGCAGGCACTGAATTGTGCCTGTAAGTCTTGCAAATTGCAAGGTGCCAAACCACCAGTCTCATGTCATTTATCAGTCACCACTTTCTAATTACTGTTTATTCTGATAATACCTTGACAATTTCATCAAGCTCCCCTGTTCAGTGTCCATATAATGATGGTACTAAAACAAATAACTCTGCCCCCTTCAACTTATAGAGCTGGCTGCATTGTCAGTATGTACATTTCTGTTACAGTAAAAGCTTTTTTTTCCTGTTTAGGAACAATTTATAGCTTCCAATTCCTTCGTTGTTGTTGTTGTTGTTGGATTTTGTTTTAGACAAAGGTATTTCAAGTTAATATTAGAAAATTGAGATAACCTTGCATAATTTTGTAATAAATGAATTCCCTTTCTCTTCCCAGGTATGAATGCTGCGGTACGTGCAGTAGTGCGTATGGGAATCTACGTAGAAGCTAAAGTATATTTTATCTATGAGGTTAGTTTTCCTATTGTATTCCATCTGTATTTGATTTTTGAATGTGTTTGGACCTTGTTCTTGTGGAAATTTCAAATGGACTTTAATGGTGTAAAAACTCAGATTGTTACACATGGTGTTCCTTGTGGTTATACCAAAAGCCTTTTTTACCCATGAAAGGTAATTTATCTGGTAATGACCAAGAGATGATATTCTAATTAAAATAGAAGTTTGAGTTCTGGTTCCAGACCTTTTCTGCATACAAGAGCAAGGGGTTGGGAATATTGAGAAGACTTAGCTGTGGTAGTTGATGGGATCAGGCCTTGCATTATGCAGCAATGACCTGTCTATCTATACCTGAATACCTTCTGTAAGGTATTCATCTAGCGCCCCCCCCCCCCCCTTTACTCTAGTATGAGCATCTTACAACTTTTGAGGTATTTATTCTGACAGTACCCCTGTGAGGCAGGAAAGTAGTGTTATTCCCAGTTTACAGATAGGGAACTGAGGCACAGAAAGATTACATGACAGGAGTACTCTGCAGCTGGTTCTATAGCCGCTGGACAGTCTTTCCCATTCTGCAAACTAAGGGGAGCAGTGGCTACACAATGACAGGCTACACAATGAAGTCCTATCCACTTCTTTCCAAATATCAGAAATATTGTGTCTGTGATTGATGTATATGTAAGTGAAGTTACATTCAAATTGCATGGGATATGGAAATTTGAAAGACATATACGTGTACATCAAAAGGAGAAAACTATTTATGTAAATGTTACAGGAAAATGCCAATATTGTACTCTGATTTAATAAAGAGATACATTTTAACTTTAAAGTATGTGAATATTGGAATACAGTAAACATTTTAAACAGAGGGCCCATTTGTATTGTATGTTGGCATTATATCAGTTCTCCTTTAGAAGCCTTTAGTTTTTAAAAGTAAAGCAATCATGGGATAACATGGGAGGTTCTCTCATGGATCAGTAACTGGTTAAAAGACAGAAAACGAAGGGTAGGAATAAATGGTCAGTTTTTAGAATGGAGGGAGGTAAATAGTTGTGTGTCCCAGGGATCTGTACTGGGACCAGTGTTGTTTAGCTTATTCATAAATGATCTGGAAAAAGGGGTAAACAGTGAAGTAGCAAAATTTTGCAGATGTACAAAATTATTCAAGATAGTTAAGTCCAAAGCAGACTGCGAAGAGTTACAGACTCACAAAACTGGGTGACTGGGCAACAAAATAGCAGATGAAATTCAGTGTTGATAAATGCAAAGTAATGAACATTGGAAAATATAATCCCAACTATACATGCAAAATGATGGGGTCCAAATGAGCTGTTACCACTCAAGAAAGAGATCTTGGCGTCATTGTGGACAGTTCCCTGAAACCATCCACTGAATGCGCTGCAAGAGTTAAAAAAGCGAACAGAATGTTAGAAACAATTAGGAAAGGGATAGATCAGTGGCTTTCAACCTTTTTTCATTTGTGGACCCCTAAAATAATTGAAAAGGAGGTGTGGACTCCTTTGGAAATCTATTGTCTGTATATATAGTTGAATTCTGTTCAGTCAGTTTTCAGTCTAAGTGTTCCACAGACCCCTTAGACATAGTCCGTGAACCCCCAAGGGAGTCCATGGACCACAGGTTGAAAACCACTGCGATAGATAAAAAGACAGACAATATCATAATACTTCTATGTAAATCGATGGTTTTGCCCATACCTTGAATACTGCGTGCAGTTCTGATCACCTCATCTCAAAAGCAGATCTATTAGAATTGGAAAAGGTACAGAGAAGGACAACAAAACGAATAAGGGTAGGGAACAGCTTCCATATGAGGAGAGATTAAAAAAGACTGGGACTGTTCAGCTGGGAAAAGAGAGGACTAAGAGGGGATAGGATGGAGGTCTATAAAATGGTGACTGGTATGGAGAAAGTGAATAAGCTACTGTAGTTTACTCCTTCACATAATACAAGAACCAGGGGTCATCCAATGAAATGAATAGATAGCAGATTTAAAACAAACAAAAGAAAGTACTTATTCATACAATGCACAGCCCATGGAACTCATTGGCAAGGGGTGTTGTGAAGGCCAAAACTATAACAGGGTTCAAAAACGAACTAGATAAATTCCTGGAGATTAGGTCCATCAATGGCTATTAGCCAAGATGGTCAGGTATGCAACCCTATGCACTAGCTGTTCCAAGCCTCTGAGTGCCAGAAGCTGGGAGTGGGTGACAGGGGATGGATTACTCGATGATTGCCTGTTCTGGTCACTGTCAGAAGACAGGATGCTGGGCTAGATGGATCATTGGTCCGACCTAGTATGGCTGTTCTTCTGTTCTTATGTTTTAGAAGTTTATAAACCAAAATAAACATTTTACCTAGGCTAAAATGTGGGATGCAGTTTTGCTAATTAAAGGTGATTT
The DNA here is from genome assembly GCF_965152275.1 of Natator depressus. Lineage (NCBI taxonomy): Eukaryota > Metazoa > Chordata > Testudines > Cheloniidae > Natator > Natator depressus. Next base: position 239,475,007 of record NC_134235.1, on the reverse strand, counting down.
TAGTTTGTCATATAAACCAAATTTAATTATAGAAGTGCTAGAAAATACAGCATTTGCTAGTTTGTATTTACCTAACACACTGTTTATATTTTTAAACTTGATTATTTATTCATTTTCATCCATATCTGTTTATACTCAGAGTTCAGACACTAGAGCTATAAAACACATTGTAAAGGAGTTTTTTTGTTTGTTTTTTGCTTTTGTTTTTTAATGTAAGCTATTCCTAATGCTGGACACATTAAGCTGTAAAAGTTACTTGGCATAAGGCATTCACTGAAGTTTGTATAGTAACATAAGCAACATATACATTTATATGTGTTTCAGAATAATGTGTACATATGGTTTATCCAATAGTCTGTGGCAGTTTTAAAAAGGACATGAGTTTAGGGTTGAAAGAAAAAATAACAGCTATTTGAAAAACAACCATCAAGCAAATTTTGTTATTTTGGACACTTCAAAGTTTTGTTTCAAAATGCAGAAATTAATTCGACTATGTTATGAAATATGATGTAGGTTATTCTGAGGCTAAATATGGTAAAAGCTTTCCACAATTTTAGCTTGCAAGAAAGACAGCCAAAGAACTTCTTGCTCTGCCCCCTCAAAATCTAAACTCTTGTCAGAAGGACTACAAATTAGCTGTGAGTTGCAAGGGGATTCTAGGAATTGGCAAGCTAATGAGCACACCACGTATTCAGAAGCTGGTTGTTGTGGCAGCACAGCACAAAAGATTTCTGGAGCACAGTGCTCTGCTTATTTGCATACCAATTCTCTTTTTGTAATAGGAAAATATTAATTCTACCCCTTCATTCCCTGCCCCTCCATGGTTTGAAATTAATATGTCTGCAATCTGCATGGTTTGCTACCCCTATTGTATGACTTAATGGATGACTGGCAGTGAAGTATGGATTGGGTCCTGCATCATGATGATATGGGGAAGTGAGAGTGGACAGACGTTGGGGTTGAAGCCTTAGGGACAGATCCTTGGGTGCAGCCAAAATACACAGAGTGCAAGTCAAGAAGCAGTATGCAAAGATGACTTAAAGCTCCTGTGTTACTGTCCTGCCCTGTTGCGTCTGTGTACATGGACTATATGGCTGTTCTCTTTATCCTGTGGTAGAGCAGTGTGAAGGATTCTCTTACTCAAGCCAGGCTACAGCGGTCATAAAGGGTCCAAAATGCAGCTGAGGATCAGTGTGATGTATGGATGTTGAGCTGCACACTCTTTTCCCTGCTGCAGGGAGTATAGCAGTAAGGGCCTGGCACGTAAGACCCCCCCCATGTCATGTCTGTGCCTCTGGAGGATCATCCTCACACTGGGAAGTAAAAAATTGACCCTCTTCCTGACTTTATTTACCCTTAAATTAATAGGATAAGTGTTCAGTTCAAGCCTTCTCAGTCTTGGCTGCTCCTGGAGTTCCTAGCTCAGGACTGCTCACATTCATTCACTTTCCATGCCTTTCCAAGACTAACCTGTTCTTAAATTGACCAGAAATGTTGAAATATGTCTTTATATGACATTCCGGGGTGCAATCCAGACCAGTGAGGGGTTATGTCACCCTTGCCCTGCAGCTTGGGGTGCCTCACAGTGCTTTCCTGCTATAGCTCCCAACCTGGACTTCTCACAAACAGTATGCAGGTTACACTCTGAGTGTTTGTGTATAGCCACAGCCCTGGTCCAGCAACCCTGGCCCCAGCAGCTTGTCAGCAAACACCAGCTACTCTCGGACTTCCAGCAGCCTTGAGTTCCACTTGCAGGTGACCCCAACACATGCCCAGTTCCAAATTTCCCACCCAAAAAGTATAATCTGCACTGTCCAGCCCTTTTCTGGACAGTGCAGTTATATTAGGTCTGTTTCCCATCTAAGGGGATCAATAAACAACAGTTTGCTACCCTAAATGGAGTTACCCACACAATTCAGTTTAAACATAACACTGGATTAGTTTTGATTAATGAATAAAACAAGCTTATTTAACTTCAAGGAGATACGTTCTAAGCAAGTACCCGTATAAGGCATTAAAGTCAGAAATGGTTACAAGAGAAATAAAGATAAAATGCTTCCTAAACTTAACAAACAAGACTTGGTTCAAGGTGAACTTCTTACCATATGCTTCCAGCAACAGGGCTGACCAAACTTCAGGTCAGGATCTCTCCCCAAAGTCAAATGGGCAGGTTTCTTTTGCCTTCTTTGGTGAAAGAGTGAGAGATGGATAGGAAGAGTTAACTTGGAGGGGTTTTGCCCCTTACTTTAATAGTTCAGTCATCCTTTGAAATGCATTTTCTTGAGGACAAGCCCTAGGCAAAATTCATTCAAACAGTAAAGGAGGGCGGTGAAAGATTTTGCACCCTGTTTCTTTTCACCTCTGTTTGCTGAAATGCAGATTTTTCTTGTCTTCTGTCTTCCCCCTCTTGTTGTCTGAAGACACTGTTATATGTTACAACTTATACGTAAATTGAGTTAAACACCCATTCCTTAGTTTAAGACCTGCTTGACCAGTCCTGCCTAATCAGGGCTAGTGGGTTTGAACATGTGCAACTAATATTATTCAGGGGGAATTCATAACTTTGCATATAATGTTGCCACACACATTTCATTATGATATTATTGACCAGCAAGTTATTAGTTTTCCAGTGATACCTCACAAGGCATATTTTATACAAAAATTATTACAATGGTATGTAGGGTGTGAACACAGGGATGCATTCTGTCATACTTTAGTAGACCACTTAATACACTCAAATATGTAACTGTTGATATTCTGCAATTTTTAGCTTTGTTAATGCCTTCCAGGATAAGGCAAATTGGGGATAATCACAGATTAATTACTACAGTTTGAAGACATGAATCTGTAGAAGTTGCGTGAGGTGAATATTGATGTACAATGGAGTTACTGTAGCAGAGCAGGGATTCCAACAAAGAGTAACATTCTGTCTTGTTTACACTTGTGTAGGTCTGGAACACAGGAGCATATGATTCGTTGTGAGTAGGGGACATGCCTGTGAGAGAGAAATCTGCTTCTAGTTCAACCCTTTCAACATTACACTGTAGGCAGTCACCAGTTATTCTTCTTTGATTTGGGTGTTGATTAATCACGCAGTCATTTTTCTTTCATGGGTGCATACAAATGCCTTAGAAATATGCAGTTTGCAGTACTGTTGTAACCATGTTGGTCCCAGAGAAAGACAAAGGGTGGGGGGAGGTAATATTTTTTTATTGGACCAACTTCTGTGGGTGGAAGAGACAAGCTTCCAAGCTGCACAGAGCTGTTCTTCTGGTCTGGAAAAGGTAACCACAGTGTCACAGCTAAATACAAGATCATTAAACATACGGGGTTAATGCGTGTTGCAAGAAACCACTTAAAATGAAGCGGTCAATTAGCACTGCTACAGTCCATAGAACAAAGAAGGGCTAGTAGATTACCAATTGTTGTAAAGAGCCATAAAACCAGTGTGTCTGTTGAGACTATGATTTTTAGTGTCTAGGAAAGTTATGAATTTAAGTTCTCCTGCTTGTATTTTGAAGGCTTGTATTTTGACGGTTTCTTTTGAGGATGAGTACTGGTAGGTCAGCTTGTATTGTGAAAAATGTTCGCCTATGGGTGATAGGGTGTTTTTGTCTTTTATCATTTTTCTGGATGAGTTCATTAAAGAGCACAGTGATTGTCTAGTTTTACCCACATAGCTGTTGGGACATTTGATGCACTGGATGAGGTACACCACATGTCATGATAGACACATGTAGGGGTATTGATCATTATAGCAGAGACATGTCTGTAGGTTTTCCATCTGTTTTTCTGGCAGTATGTGGTACCGCTCTGAATTGGTGTGTTCTAGCCTCTGGGGAGCTTCTGATGTTGAGCTTGGAGATGTTGGGGGGTCTTTGGAAGACTAGAAGAGAGGTTTTGGGAAAAATTTCTTTCAGGGTATGATCCACATCAAGTAAGGGTTATAATTGTTTGATGATACCCCGTGTAGGTTCCAGTTTGAGGAGTGTGGTCAGTGGTTGGTTGTTTTTGTATTGAAGCAAGTTCTCTCGGGTTATTTGGGTGGCCTGTTCCATGATGTGATCAACCTCTCTGGTGGAGTGAAGCTGCTCTGGGAGGTTACAAAACAAAACAAAAACACCACCAAAAACCTGAGGGTTAAAAATATTTCTGTTTAGAGCCAATTGGTGAAATTAAAGGCCTTGAAATTTTCAGCCTGACTTATTAAAGTTGATGAGCCAAAGGCAGTCCATCCCATAAATGCTTCCTCCGATGCCACATAAAATTGTTTCATCCTCTTTACTAGTTTCTTCTGCAGGGTCAAGAACTCTGCAGTTGTGGCAAAAAGTAGCCCCACATTCAGGCAAAGTGTAGCTGTAATGGGCACAGCTTTGAACTGGGCAAGAACAAACTGGCTGTGGAATAGGATTGAGCTCCTTTATAGCAGCATGTTTATTTATGGAGATGTTTTACTATATGTGTAAACAGATATTAATTTAATGAGCCCAATACAATTCTTTGAAGTACTTTGTGCTGCTTGATAATAACCCAAAGGAAAATTGACCCCAGAGTATAAGGAAAATTAGCAGTTGTTATAGAATAATGAATAAGAGCACAATTTTGATCCCCCAAAAACAAGGGCATTTGGAAACTCCTAAATTGTTGATTTTAGTCCTGGAAACTATATTCTAAATTTGCAGTAAAGGAATATGAGAATTCAGGGTTCAAGTATCTGGGAATACTCCCCCTAACAATTCTATCATCCTTAAGGATTGACTAAACATGAACATTAATCTGGAATAAAATAGGGTGTAAATTTAAAGCAGATTAATTATTCCTGATTAACTCCCAGTGTAGACACCCAAATTCTGGAATAAGACTGCCTTATTCTGAATTAGTGTAATGCACTTCCAGAGTGGATTAGCTAATGTGGAATAAGGCAATTTTATTGTAGCATAAGAGTGTCCACTCCTGGAGTTAATCTGGAATAGCCTTTACTCATGTTGGTTTGCAAGCAAACCCATCGCTCATGGAGTAATGTACTACTCAGTATGGGTACCCGCTGTACTATTTATTAACATATAGTCAGTCACCTCCTGGATTGACATCAGAAGAGCATTCTGTCCTCACAGAAAGTATTAATACTGCTGAGTTTATTTTTATCAAGGTGTGAAAGCTCTAGCTCCGAGAGATAGAAATATATTTAAAAATACCATATTGTTTCTGGAGGCTAGGTTAATATTTCACCTCTGAACTCCAGGAATTAAATTTGGTATAATCACTAATTGGAGATGAGTGATAATTAGTGGTTCTCATTTTGGACTCAATCCTGTTAGGTATCGAGTTCATAATGAGAGGTACTAAGGTTTTTAAACCCTCATAATCCCTTTTAAACCTTATGACAGCATCTTACAGGATTGGACATGTAGTCCCTGGTGGATGTTTGCCCATCACTAAACCACAGAATTTTACATAATTCATCTTGATTGGCAGTCTACTTCTGACAGGCTAGAAGTGAAAACACAGGGGTGTACATTGGCAGAACTCTGTGGGAAAACTTCCACAGTGGGTGCTATGCTATGTTTTAGGGACTTAATACTCAGTGAAATTTGGTTCCTCACTTTCTTGAACACTAGCATTCAGCAAGTGAACCACTAATTAAATAAAAAAGAATAACTAAATAGAAAAAAAAATAGCCTGGTATAATAGTAATTCAGCAGGAGTTGCTAACTCGTTTGTTCTTTTCTAAATACTTTTGTCTGTCCCTTCCTGCTTGCTTTGTATCAAATGCAGCTGTTCTGTTGGGGCAAAGGCTCTGTTTTGATGGTCCACCCTTTGAGACTGATGGAGGCTAATAGTTTTAGATGTCTCTGAGATAGAGCAGTCTGTTGGATTCTATTTGGTTTTGTGGGACACTATAAGAATCTGGTGTCTACACCTATGTATATGGTGGCTCCCAAAGGCCCACTTCCTCACCATTTTCTTTGCTGCTACTGCTGTTATTGTTTGTTTGTACTGTGGAAGCACCTAGGAGCCCCATAGTCCTAGGTGTTGAAGGCCTGGGGTTGGGGAGGGTTCTATCCAACAGAGGGGTCAGTACTCATGGGGTGTAGCCTTCTGCTTCCTGCTTGCATAGTCCCCACTGGCCTCCTCAGCAGAGGAGAGTAACTGCTGCTAGGTAGCTTGTTCAGCTGCAGCTTTGGGAAAGTGATATGGGCAGAAAGCCAACATGGAGCCCCAGCAGCCAAGAGTGCCCCTCCTGCATGGAGCCCCACCCGCTTCCCCTGCTGGGCAGATCCCCCTCCTCACCCTGATCCCTCAGTGCAGCCCCGTTGGGACTTTGCAACCGATAGTTTTGAAACCTCTGCTCTAGTTCAAACAGAAATTAATTCAGGGAGGTTCTGTGGCCTGTCTTATAGAGGAGTTCACACCAGATGAGCATAATGGTCTCCCTCTAGCCTTATAAAATATGAATTTATGCATGAAGGAAGATAGCTTGAGCACCAGTGGGGAAAGAGCCTTTTGTCCCATATTGATTGTGACATAAAGAATATTTTGGGTTCTTTGCTTTCTGATCAAGGGACCTCTTCTGGTTAGTGAATAACTTGTTGAAACCTTCTTGTCTCCAGTTGGACTGCAACTGAGCATTTCTTGCTGTGAGGACATTTGATGCACTTTACTCAGATTCAGATGGAAAGCATCAAAATTAAAAGTCTAAATTAATTCATACTGAAGAAAACCTGGTTTTGTGGTGTGTGTGTGTGTATGTGCCTGTATGCATGTGTGTTCACACATGCATTTTTCCAGTATTCTGCTTACCTTGGAGGGAAATGTGTTACCAAATACTTCAGTTTCTAGAGACCTTGTTTAGATGTATCCTAAGAGTAAGTAAAACATAGAAAAATCACAGAAATTAGCATCTGAAAGACCTTTCGTGAAGCCTGTCTATTCCTTTACCCAGTGCATGATTGCACCTAAAATATATTTATTTCTCCAGTATACTTTGGGAAGAAGCTTCTACCACTTCCCTTTTGAGCCTATGCCATAAACCATGTGAGACTTCCCTTCAGAGAATTCACAGTCACTCAGGATGATACTCATAATATTTTACACAGTATATAATTTCTTCTTACTGATTTTATCTTATTACTCCTTTGGGTCACCCTAAGTACTTTTTTCTCCATCTGTAACCTTTTATGCCCATTAAACATTGGTAGGCTTATCAGGTTCCCCGAGTAATCACTTAGTGAAACAAAAAATATTTATGCTTTTGATCTTTCCTCATTACTAATCCCTCCAGCTCATAATCAATCATTTCTGTTGTTCTCTGAACTCCCTCCAATTTACAGCCCCAACTTTTTAGTATTCAGATTCCCCAGACTGAGGTGCAATCCTGCCAGAGTCCTATAGAGAAGGACCGTTAACTCTTTGCTCTATAACATGATTACTCTGCACATGCAGCCACAAGCCACTTTGCCCAATTTTGTTACCATATTGGACTGCATCCACTTTTAATTTAATGTCCACAAGGTTGAATAGCAGCTCTAAATTTCTTTCCTATCAGATATACTAGCTTGTATTTTTCCAGATTAAATTTCATTTTATTTCATTCCTCTCACCATCTTTTGCAGCACTTCCCAATAAATTAGAATCTGCAAATGTCAGTATCCTGTTGTTAATACTACATAGTGAATTAATGAAACCAGATTATCGCTGAGCCCTACAGCTTCCCACTAGACATCTTTCCTCTTCTCATCAAGATACATTGCCTTTTAACCGTATCCAATGATTTTCCCAGCCAATTTGAATTTAGGTTTTGAGGCGCTGTTTTAAATGCTTTACCAAAATCCAGGTACATTGCCTCCGCTACATTTCCTTCACCATTAGTTGTGTGAAAAAGAGCGTCTGACCCCATTCGTTCTTTGTAATCCAGTTTTGCTTGTTGCTTTTGATTCTGTTTTGCTCTGAGATGTTTCAAGATTTTCCCCATTACTTTAAAATATATTTAAATAATGCTTTCTAAATAATAAATGTCAGAATCACTTTTCTTTCCTTTGTGGAGACCATAAACGCACTTGCTTTCCCCTTAGTCTGTCCCCAGTACTTCATGGTTCTTCAAAAATAATAGAATGTGTAACCTTTAATGCACAGCAGATATATTGCCATTCCCTTATACTAGCTATCTATGTATATCCCATACTGGCACTTCTCTGAAGCCACTTTTCTTCAGAATCTCACCTTTAATTTTTATAAGTAAGTCTCTAGATGTCATGGTTGTGAAGAAATCTTCAAAAAAAACATGAACTGAGTGTAACTGATGCAGAGATGAGCCTTCAGAGAGGCTGGAACACTAGCTCTGAGAGGCATGAACCACACCATTCATCTTAGTGGAGGGTTAACTCAGCAATCCGGTGATGGTTATTTAACTGTCAGTATTGTTAACTTTTTCATCCTTTATGTAAAAAAATGAGAGAGAGGGCCACAGATCCTCAGAGTTTGAGAGCGATGACTCATGTCAGTGCCACAAGTAGTGGTTTTTGGGAGATACCACCAAGCCTCATGAGCCTACAGGGCCTATGGGTACATTCATATACCTCAAGGGGGGAGCTTAAGAAGCCCATTAAAACCAAGTGGCACATACGATCATATTGTGAACATCAAGACAATTTACTGTGAATAGTGTATAATTTTTGTGGTTCATGTCAGTGGGGCTAAAGTTGTGGGTGGAGCTTGGGAGAGTACTACTGTCTAAAATATATGCATATTGCATATATATATATATAAATAAATGTACAACATGACCATCACCCCAGTAGTAAAATACTATGCAGAATGACATGTCAGGTTTTCTAAAATATGTTTCTCTTGTCTCAGGGTTACCAAGGTATGGTTGATGGAGGTGACAACATTGTTGAAGTGTCATGGGAAAGTGTTTCAAGCATCTTGCAAGTGGTAAGTATGGTGAACAACCGAAAACAAAGCAAAACCCTCATTTGAAATCATTAACCAGAATTTTTAAACTTAAAGATTAAGGCCAAGAATTTCAAAAGTAGTCAGTGAGGTTGACTGGCTCCATTTTGGGCATCCAACTTCAAACACTTGTTGACAGTGCCTGATTTTCAGATAATTGCTGCTCAGCACCTTCCAGAAATCAGATCTCTATGAGGTATGTAATGCTGGGCACCTAGAAACAGTAACCCCTTTTGAAAATGTAGGTCCTAGATTTTCAAAATTGGGTGCCCAAAGTTAGGCTGCTAAATGCATGTTTAGGCATACACATTAATCAGGAGTGGCAGAATTGGGCCCAAGAAATTTAAAACAATGTCATATTAGTACTGTAGTAGGGAAATGCTGTGTTTTATGTGATGCCATGGAAGCTGTTCACCAATAAAAGTAAACATTTACATTTTTAAAATTTATATGCAAAACAATTGCTAAAAAATGAGACCATTATATGTGGAGGCTAGTGCACATACCTGGTGGGCTCCTATAACCAGATCATTGTGCAAAACAAGATTGTGCTGTAGTTACCTCTCTGCAGTATTTCTTCTTCACAAAATAGCTCTCATTTTCACTAACACATAAAAGAAAGGTAGGATGTTGCTTGCAGGCCTTTCTGTTCTTTTCTATCCTATTCTAATTTTATTTTGCATAAATAAGTATTTTTTCAGGAATGGGTAATTTTTTTTTCTACTTGTTTCATAGTTCTGTTTCTGAATAGAGGCACCCACTGTTAGTAGCAAATGGGTCACATGCTTCTTTCACTTAACACAGTCTCTTGCCTATTATCATGTCTGATGTTTCTAGTGTGAGTCATTTTACACATTGTTTCCATTATGGCTGGTTACTTTTAGAACCACTTCAAGAGTGTGTGTGTGTGTGTGTGTGCCTCACTCTCATTCATGGAGTCAGGTTTCCCAGCTCTCTTCTTCCTCACTTTCATCTTCCCATTATCAGCTTGTTGTGACTTTCAACACATATGGGCAGTGCCACGAAATGGTTTAGAACAGGAAGTGCTCGATGGTGAGGCAGACTGTTTCAGATGGCAATAAAAACTGTATAAATTCCAAGCTCAAATTTGGGTTGGGCCTGGCTCAGATTTCTTGTTTTTACTCAACATAGGAAATGATTATGAAACACTGAAGTGATAATCTCCAAATCTTCTGCTAGGAAAAAAGAAAAGCTTCTGCATTATGTCAATGTTACTTTCTAGTATACATTAGAAATACAGTAAAACTACAATCAAGGACAGTAAGCTTGTATAAAAGACAAAATGATGATTATATATTTTCTGTAAAGCTTCTTGACAGATTCTGAACAAATTTTAAACAACTAAGAAAATTTTCCAAAAGCCAGGACTTGATGTTCAACTACCCAGACATCTGTTGGGAAAATAATACAGCCGGGCACAGATTATCCAACAAATTCTTGGAATGAATTGGAGACACATTTTATTACAGAAGGTGGAGAAAGTGACTAGGGGAGAGTCTATTCTAGATTTGATTCTGACAAACAGGGAGGAACTGGTTTTAGAATTTAAAGGTGGAAGGCAGCTTGGGTAAAAGTGTCCATGAAATGATAAGAGTTCATGATCTAAAGAATAGTAAGAGGGAAAATAGCACAATAAAAATAATGGAATTTCAAGAAGGCAGACTTTAGCAAACTTAGAGAATTGGTAGCTAAGCTCCCATGGGAATGAAGTCTAATGGAAAAAAGAATTCTGGAGAGTTGGCAGTTTTTTAAAGAGACATTATTAAGGACACAAGAGCAAACTATTCCAATGCATTGGAAAGAGGAAGCATGGTAAGACACCACCCTGGCTTAACCAGCAGATCTTTAATGACCTGATACTCCAAAAAGAGTTATATTAAAAAGTAGAAACTAGGTCATATTACAAAGAATGACTATAAATAAAACCAACACAAGCAGATAGGGACAAAATTTGAAAGACCAAGGCATAAAGGGTAGCAAGAAAACATTTTACAAATACAATAGAAGCAAAAGGAAGAGCAAGTAGGCTCATTACTCAATGAGGAGGGAAAGACAATAACAGAAAAAGCAACAATGGCTGAAGTGTTAAATGCCTTTTTTGTGTCAGTTTTCACCGAAAAGGTTAGCAGTAATCGGATGACTAACATAGTGAACGCCAGTATAAATGGGGGAGGATCTGAGGCTAAAATAGGGAAAGAACAAGTTAAGAATGTCTTCAAGTCCGCAGAGTTTGATGAAATACATTCTAGAATACTTAAGGAACTAGCTGAAGAGATCTCTGAGCCATTAGCAATTAACTTTGAGAAAGTCTGGAGGATGAGAGAGATTCCAGGGGACTAGGAAAGGGGAAATATAGTACCTATCTATTAAAAAGGGAATAAGGACAACCCAGGGAATTATAGATCAGTCATCTTAACTTTGGTACTCAGAAAGATAATGGAGCAAATGATCAAACAATCAATTTGTAAGCGCCTAGAATAAAATAAAGTGATAAGTAACAGACAACATGGATTTGTCAAGAAAAATCACGTCAAACCAACTTAATAGCCTTATTTGACACGGTAACAAACCTTGCGGATTGAGGGGAAGCAATAGATATGATATAACTCAACTTTAGTAAGGCTTTTGATACAGACGCACATACCTTCTCATAAACATGGTAGAGAAATATATCCTAGATGAACCTACTGTAAGGTGGGCACACAATAGGTTGGAAAAGCATACTCAGAGTGTAGTTATTAATGCTTCACAATCAGACTGGAAGGGCATAACAAGTGGGTCCCTCAGGGATCTGTCCTGGGTCCAGTTCTATTCAAAATGATTTGGATAATGTCACAGAATACACTTATAAAGTTTGTGGATGATACCATGCTGGGAGGGATTGCAAGCGCTGTAAAGGACAAATCTTGACAAACTGGAGAAATGGCCTGAAATACATAAGATGTAATTCAGTAAGGACGCATGCAAAATTCTCCACTTAGGAAGAAACAATCAATTGCGCAAATACAAAATGGGAAAGGACTTCCAAGCAGGGTGTACTGCAGAAAAGTATCTGAGGGTTATAATGGATCACAAACTAAATACGAGTCAACAATGTAACACTGTTGTAAAGAAAAGCAAACATCACTCTGGAATGTATTAGCAGGAGTGTTGTAAGTAAGACACGAGAAGTAATTCTTCCACTGCTCTCAGCACTGGTAAGACGGAGTATTGTGTCCAGTTCTGGGTGCCACATTTCAGGAAAGATGTGGACAAATTGGAGAAAGTCCAGACGAGCAACAAAAATGATTAAGGGTCTAGAAAACATGACCTGCAAGGAAAGATTGAAAAAAATGGGTTTGTTTAATCTGGAGAAGAGAAGACTGAAGGGAGACAGGATAACAGTCTGCAAGTATGTATCTACCACGCTTGTTTCCTTCCTCATTGCCTGATATACATGTACCATAGTTTTTAGAATATAATTTTCCTAGAGGTTTGGGTAACTCTCTATTATTTTCTAGTGTACTTCCATACTCTTTTTTGTTAATATTTTCTTAATTAACAAATCAACATAAAAATAATTAGCAATTAACATAAAATATGACAAAGATAAATTAGAACTGATTTATTTCCTTTTTCCAGGGAGGGACAGTTATTGGTAGCGCACGCTGCAAAGAATTTCGTACCCGGGAAGGCCGTTTGAAGGCAGCTTTCAACTTGATTCAGCGTGGAATCACTAACCTTTGTGTGATTGGTGGTGATGGTAGTTTAACAGGTGCTAATCTCTTTCGTGAAGAATGGAGTGGACTTCTAGAGGAACTGGCACAAAGTGGTAAGTTTGCATCACTGTGGACATACAGAACACTTAGATCTTCCCCAATGATGAAAGAAAATTATGTGTTATTATTACACAGAAAAATTACATTCAAAGAATGTTATTTAGGTTGCAAAGTCAACCACATGACAATTAGGAAATGCTAGATTTATGCTTGTTTACACATAGCTTTTCAGTCCCTTTGTGCATCCATCCTGTGCTCTCAATGAGTCAGAGTTCCTGTGGGGAAAAAAAATAGCACAGGATCATGTAATTAAGGACTATCATAATGCATACACAAAAGGGGCCAAATTAAAGTTGCAAAGTGTAACAGTGTGGCTTACCCCATGGGCTGAAGAACCTGGGTCTAAGCCATCCTGATTACAGATTGAGCCATACCTTACTCCTGAGGGCATTCTGTACCAAAAAATTAAAAATTCTGTGCATGGTATTTTAAAATTATGCAAAATTCTTGCAAATTTTATTTGTCAAATAAATGTGGAGGCTCCAGTGTGGCATTGGGGAACACAGGCCACTGGCTGCACAGAGGTGGGAGATCACTGTGCAGCTTCCCCTCAGGACACAGACTCAGCGGTGAGGCTGCACCCAACCCTGACACCAGCTGGGTCTTCCTCAGTCCAGCCCCCTGCCCCACAGTGATTTAAATCTCTGCCGGCTTCCTGGGCACCCGAAACATGCTGCTGCGGAGGGTCATATGACCGCTCTTGTGGCTTCCCTTTGCTCCCCCGTCAGAAAGTCATTTTTCTACAGGGAAGTAAAGAAATCTGCGGAGGACATAAATTCTGCGCATGCACAGTGGAGCAGTATTCCCCCAGGAGTAACACCTGAGGGAATCAGGCAATTCACTATAAAGAGCAGAACGTGGCTGCAGTAAGTGGGGAAGCCCAAGGAATTGCAGCTATGCTCGTGGACATTTCAGGGAGAAAAAGGGCTACTGCTGGATCATGACACCAGGGAGCTTGGAGGGTAAAGCCCAGTGAGAAGGAGGCTCCTGAGGGGCAAGAAACTCTAACTGCATTTGGGACTGGACGTCCGAGCCCCAGCGAGGGAGATCTGGGAGGACTGGTGGGGGGGTCAGATTGGTATGGAAGAAAAGTTCTGGGAATGAGAGAAAATTCACAGCAGAGTGAATGAATGGATGTTTTCTTTGTGTTGTTGGAATGAATTTTAGTTCGGGGCTCTGGGTTGCTGTAAACTGGTCCTTGTATTAAACTAGCCCCAGCCAGGGATACTGTTAATCAGAGAGAGCCTCTGTGAGTTCTTAAAGGGCCCCACAGAGAGGGGGGAAAAAAGAGGTTAGAAGCTGCGGAGACATCGCTGGCCACAAGGGGTGCTCAATAACAGTAATCCTTTTACACCAGAGGTGGGAAAACTATGGCCTGCGGGCCACATCCAGCCCGCAGGGCCATCCTGCCCGGCCCCTGAGCTCCCGGCCTGGGAGACTAGCCCCCGGCCCCTCCCCTGCTGTCTCCCCTCCCCCACAGCCTCCGCTCACTGCGCCGCCAGCGCTCTGGCCCCCTGCTCCTGCCAGGCAGTGCGCCAACATGGCTGGCTCCATCCTGCCGCTCTGAGCAGCATGGTAAGGGGGCGAGGAAGGGGGGGGGGAGGTTTGGATAGGGGGTGGGGTCCTGGGTGGGTGGTTAGGGGAGGGGGGTCCCAGGAGGGGGTGGTCAGGGGACAGGGAGCGGGGGGGGGGGGGGGGGTTGGATAGGGGGTGGAGTCCTGGGTGGGTGGTTAGGGGAGGGGGGTCCCAAGAGGGGGCGGTCAGGGGACAAGGAACAGAGGGGGTTGGATAGGTTGGGGGTTCTGAGGGGGGCAGTCGGAGGTAGGAAGTGGGAGGGGGTGGATAGGGGGTGGGGGGCCAGGCTGTTTGGGGAGGCACAGCCTTCCCTACCCGGCCCTCCATACAGTTTTGCAATTGTGATGAGGCCCTCAGGCGAAAAAGTTTACCCACCCCTGTGTTACACACAGCAAACCATAAATGTGGCATTTCCTAAGTTTTAAGTGCTTGACTTTGCATCCTAAATAACTTTATTCAATGTAGTCTTTATGTGTGTAATGTTCTAGAGTTTTAATTAAATGAAAAAAGGGTAAAACCAAGTTTTATGATGTGCAGCTTTAACCACCTCTCCATTATGAATCAACAGCAGGGTCTGAACCCTGGACCTCCAGCACTGCCACTTCTTGAAGTACCAGATTAACAACATTGGCTGGCTCCCAGAGAAGGCTGTTTTCTCTGAGGAGGGAGTGGGTTTCTGGATCTATGGGATTGTTGCGGGGAAGCCCAATCTGGCCTGGAGTTCTCTCTCCCCCAACCCCAGAAGTCAGGGGTGCTCCTGTCCCATGTGTTACCCCAGAGGGATGACTGGCTTCTGGTACCATGTGGTAGATCTGTGGGTAGTTGGCCTGCCTCTCCCCCGCCCCTTCCCCTTGCCTCCAACCTGGGAGTTGGGGGAGCTTCTGCCCCATGTGATTCCCCCAAGGGTTGGCAGGGGGAATGATAAATAGTCAAATGGTTTATAAACAGAGAAGTCTGGTTCAGTTCAGCTCTTTCCTCCCCACCTCTGCTTCACAGCTCCTTGGTGCTGCTGGTTTGAGGCTAGCATGAGCTTGGGCTGGGGAATTGTCAGTGAGTTTTTTGGCAGGCTGCCAGAATTTCCCGCAGTTATGTCTTCATTGCATTAGTTTGAGTGAGAAGTTTTCAAGTGTGGATAGGGTAGTGGGTAGGGGCAACAACCAAAAAGAGCCAGAGTTATTTCTGCAGTGAAGACATATCCTGAGGAACATGTGAGAGAAAGTAATGGTGATTTTTAATATCTCAGCCAAATCTGAATGGAATTTCACAGGACAAAAAAGGCACTATGTATCCCGAGGGGAAACCCCTACCGAATATCCAGGCTTGCTACAAACATTAGATTTATAAGAAACCTTTTTAAGGGATAGAGTTAGGCAACCTTTATATAGACGTTGCTACCACCTTCCTCTGTAATAATAGAAAATGTCCCAGCTATTGTGTGTTGCTCACTTGCACCAAAATGGTGCAGTGGACGTGGTTGCAGTGAGGTTGTCTCCTTGATGTTATAAATTGCAGTTTATGTTTGTGTTGGCTCCAGTTCCCATTCCCTTAGTTCACTTCGTCTGCTTTAGCCTCTATTTTTCTAAAAATAACTAATCTGAGATTGGAATTTAGTCTTAAACACATGAATAATATACAATCTTTCAACTGAAGTCGCCAAAAATACTCAAGTGAGTAAAGCTACATACTTGTTTTCAGACTCAGCTCCAAGTGTATTGGGCTGTCACATCACATAATCGCTGAGCAACTTCTCAAAAAGATTCCCAGGAACTGAATGAACTATGCATTGCATAATACATTAGCAATGTTACATTTGTGCCCCCTTTGGATAGCCGTATTTTGGTCCTTAAATATTAGACTAAAAAAAAAAATGAAAACCCACCCTTTCATACCACATTCTTTGCTAGCACAAATTAGAAATTTGTCTTTGGCAAAATTCTGTAACTGTCCTGCACGTAGAAATCTAAATGACTGGCTCAGTATTTTTTCATTGCAGTTTGAGAGAGACATGCTTAGATTTAGAATGTGGCTTCTCCATTCCCACTCACTCCTCAGTCATGAAACAATGTACTGGAGTCTTTCAGTCACACAGAAAGGGTTTCACCCAGCATTTCATGCTGGTGACCATATATTCCCCCTCGTTTTAGAATTTCCTGTCCACTGGGAACATGCTGAGTCACATCCACAATTCAGTTTGCACCCCTTTACTTCACTCTGTCCCATACATTGAGTGTGTAATCTAAATGATGGGTTTTGGGTTTAGGGAGTGACAACCTCAAGACTAGTTCTAAACTCCCTGAACAAATGGCCCAGCAAATCACTCAGTGAGATGAAGTGCTTTTGGTTTGTTCCAAAAGACAGCTGATCTTAAAGAAAATCTGTCCTCTTGCTCCAAGAAGTTTTATTCAGCTTTTTTAGCTTTGGCTAATCCTTTTCCTACGGAAATGTGTTTTTTATTTTAGAAATTTTAACTCTTACAAAAAAAAAAAAAAGGACTACATTGTTACATTGCAGCTACAGTCTGATTTTGCTTCATCTCATGTGGCTGGCTATTGTTAATGGATGGTTTTACGGCTATTTCTCTGCAGGCAAGATTGAAGAAGAAGCTGTGAAGAAATATGTTTACCTCAACATTGTGGGGATGGTTGGATCCATAGATAATGACTTCTGTGGCACCGATATGACCATTGGTACTGACTCGGCCTTGCACAGAATCATTGAAGTTGTGGATGCCATCATGACCACTGCTCAAAGGTAACAGGATGCATGGGAGAATACACGAAATTTTAAATTACTACGTTTTTCCCAGTGGTAAAATCAGGCATGTTTATGATTTAGTTGTCATAGAATACTTCATATGTATGAACTAATGTGATGTAAGGTTCTTAGACTGTATAGACCCAGAATTACATTGAGAGCAAAAGTTGAATTGCTTTGTGTGTTGTGGGAGGGAATTGGGGTGAGGATAGTCTGAGAGATAGAGCATACATGGACAGGGAGCATTTTTATGTGTGTTTTGTGTTTGTAAATTTAATCCTTTTATTTTGCTAACTGGATTGAATTGTGCAAATATACTTCTGTTTTCATTTGTGACTTTCTAATTAAAATATGGATGATGATGATGAAAGAAAGATGCTTATAACTTCAGGGAGAATGCAATGTAATCTGGGCAATGATTGTGCAGTGTTAACCTCCATCCTAAAATGCAGCAACACCTTATTTCAGTCCTGGGCCTTTCATGATTGCAGGAGACCAGTCAGGCTGCACTGTTCCAAAATTTGGGGTGCCTGTGAGATATGAGCAAATGTCCATAAGGGAAAACAATGAGAGTGCAAACCTGAGCAAGAGTTAAACTCATATCTTCAGAGGGGAAAAGTTGATATGTTAATCCAGTTTCCGTTTGTCCATCACCTTACTATATTCATCATCACAAAACTTTTAAGAGTGAAATTCACTCCTGTACAGATCAGCACAAGGCCCTGTGCACTATTTAAATGCCTCTTCAGCACAGAGGGCTGGTGGCGATTCTCTGCACAGGGATGAATTTCACCCGAAGGAAACTGGAACTCTGGAAAAGACTTTTTTCTGAACTGGTGAGAAAAGATATATAGTTACAGCTCAGCTATGTTGTCACTTTGACTGATATTTCTCACTTTGTCAGACATGTGCAATAGTATGAAAATAACAGGCTGCTTCTAGAAGGCAAAAGTATACAAACTTTAGCCAGAGGGGCAGGTGCACTAAAGCTTGGCTTTCTTTTTTAGTATCTCATGCTTCTGCGTTGGTATTCCGTGCTACAGAAATACATATGAAAAAACATAGATACTTGATTCAGTTTCACTCTTGACAAATAAAGCAATGACCATGCTGGTTTTACAGTTAGCCTGGTAATCAATATAGTTATTAAAAACCAAATGGTTACAATCCTTGAAGTGAAACTACTATGATTGATGGATTAAATATTCTTTCACCCTTTGTTTTTTACTTACTTTTTATGCAAAATTTCGGTCTCTTACGAAAATAAATCAATGCATTTTAGAGCAGCGCTACAATAAAAAACTGGTTTGCATGTACAGTGGATGAAAAATAATTAAAGAAATATTTATTGCATTGCTCTTATACCTTAGCACCCTCCCTCCCTCCCCCGACCCCATCTCTCCTTGTTATCACCAGTCATTTTGTATATTCCTTACTGAGCACAGCCTGCATCTGGGTAACATCTTCTGGACGTGAAAAGTTTTAAAGAGGGTACAACATTTCCCCGGATCAGACAAGCGATTATACTTTTACTTCTGGGTTTACTGTGTTATTCTTGGTGTCAGGGACTGATCCAAGCTCCCACTGACTTCAATGGGATTTGGATTGGGTCTTTCAATTGCAATAATGTTGTTGATCTCTCTTGTCATTTTATAGCCATCAGAGGACCTTTGTCCTAGAAGTTATGGGAAGACACTGTGGGTATGTACTGTTCTCACCAGTTTGTGTCTAGTAAAATTTAATTATAAAAAAACTAAGATTTGAAGTTTAATTGTCTTCTTAGTTGTATTTTTTTAATATGTGCTTACTAGGTATCTAGCTCTTGTTAGTGCATTAGCTTGTGGTGCGGATTGGGTATTTATTCCGGAATACCCCCCAGAAGAAGGATGGGAGGAGCAGATGTGTGTTAAGCTTTCTGAGGTAAGCTGTTACTGCATCTTGAACATTTTGTATGCCATGTGATGCTCACATCTGAAAAGAGGTGCTTAGCAACATAAATGATATGGGCCAAATCCTGTCCAGTAGGATTCAATCAAATTTTTGCTATTGATTTCAATGGTAGAACTATTTGGTCTTAAATGCCTCTATTCCCACATTCTCCAGCTGTTTGAAGCACAGTTAGATTCCCTCTAGGGCTGCCATAGGTCCCGCAAACATAGCCATCGTGGATCTGTTTTCTGGTTTGTCATCTTTGTCCCTGATGTCTTATGCAGAACATTTAATTTTACTCTAGAAACTTTTATACATGCACATTATTTCAAAGAGCATTAATATAATCTAGTATAAAAGCGGAATTACGTGAGTGCTTTCAAACATGTAGTAATGCATTAGCATACGGAAAGCATACGCTACAAAACCTACAAAACTAGGATAGTATTCCCATCTCTTTGAATTCACCCGCTTAGCCAGCAGAACATTTTTAAAGAGAAGACATTTCCAGCAATTAACTGGTTTCTTTGCTGATACGAGAAGCATATGAGGCACGTTAACACTGAAATCTTGAAAGGAAAAATAAGAACACTTCTTCCACAAGGCTTGTAAAAGTAAGAATGAAAAATACTAGATTAAGTATATTAGTAGTAATGAGAATCTAAACTGATGCATTCCCTTTGGTCTCCGAGTGTATGTTTTTCTTTTTGTGTGAGTCTCGGGGAGTGAAAGATCTCCAGGATATGGAGCAGTGTTGAGATTTTTGACAACACTAAATTAATAACCAGGCAAAAACCGTAGAACCTCAGAGTTATGAACCGACCAGTCAACCACACACCTCATTTGGAACTGGAAGTATGCAATCAGGTAGCAGCAGACCAAAAAAACCCAAAAGTAAATACAGTACAGTACTGTGTTAAATGTAAACTACTAAAAAATAAAGGGAAAGTTTGACAAGGTAAGGAAACTGTTTCTGTGCTTGTTTCATTTAGATGGTTAAAAGCAGCATTTTTCTTCTGCATAATAAAGTTTCAAAGCTGTATTAAGTCAATGTTTGGTTGTAAACTTTTGAAGAACAGCCATAATGTTTTGTTCAGCGTTACAAACAACTTCCATTCCCGAGGTGTTCGTAACTCTGAGGTTCTACTGTATATAGATGTCTTTCTCTCCTTTTTGATTGGATTAGTTGAGCTACAAATACTTTTGGTAAATTATCCAAAGGAAAAGATTCTAGTCACTGGAGTTTAATATGCAGTAGTTAGCTTTCAAAACTCTTTTTTTTTTTTTAATGGTGTACCTTGTTTCGGGGTTTGTTTTTTTTTACAACATCCAGTGTTTTTCTTCTCATAGAACCGTGCACGAAAGAAAAGGCTGAATATCATAATTGTGGCAGAAGGTGCCATTGATTCTCACAACAAACCTATAACTTCAGAAAAGGTTAAGGATGTAAGTATCAAACCTCTTTGTAATACAGTTTCTGCTGTGGCTATAATTTAGTGTAGTTCCCTTTCCACTGCTAAAACTAGAATTTCCACAGGCATTCTGGTAATACAGCCTCTTACAGTACTTGCCAGTTGAATTTTTATGCTTGTGCTTTATGGACTTAATTCAGAGCCCATTGAGGTAAATGGGAATCTTTCAATTGGTTTCCATGGACTTTGGATTGGGACCTATTTTTTGTTAAATTAGAGGGCAGTCAATGAAGTGTTATTTTTAGAGACTTGATCTCTAAGAGATCTGCTTAAATTTGTCTCATATAATTAATTATTAGATGATGGTATCTGATGGTTCTTGGTCGAAAATAAGTGATGGTCTGTCAAGTTCCTGGTGGACTAATGATGCCCTTATCACAATTTACCAGTAAAGGAAACATTTGGGGAAATCTCACCAATGCCAAGGATTAAATAGGCACTGCGAATAGAATTACCCTCTCATGCTTGGAAATGGTCCTTTTTGGAAACAAGTTTTGAAACACATTCATTGACAGAATGGTGTGAGGAAACTTGAACTGACACTGCCTGTGCATCACCTGTTCTGTGATTACAGCACTTTGTTCTCCATAGCTGTCAGTCTGGCACTTTTCAGGAGCGCTCAGATAATGAAGTAGTCCTTGACTTATCAATATAGAATTGTACTCCATTTAAAAAACTACAAATTAGTTGCACTGATTAGAGTGTTTAAGTAAAAGTGTGGGAAATAGTTGTCACTCATCTTGTTTTTTACAGAGGAAAACACTACTTGCTTGTTACACAGACTTCAGTCTGTTAAAAAGTCTAGGAAGCTATAAATAGCAGGAATGTAACTCTTGGGGAGAGTGAGTGAGGTGTTCATACATCTCCTTGGTAGGAGAGGGGAAAGTATGCAGTACTTATTTCTGTTTGCTTACATCTTAACCTTACACTATAACAGAGGAGATTTTGATGAATGATCCTATTTTAGTGAGCCTGGACTTGTACGTTACTGATGAGTAAATGGACTGAAAAGAAAATGTAGCTGGAGGCAGTAAATAACTGCATATGTTTTTCTTTTGTGTCTCTTTGTGTTCTTTTTTCAGTATAAAATTATTTCATTCTCTGTGATTTTCCCAGTAAAAACATCAGGCTATTAAACTGGACAGATTTTACTGTTACTGAGAGGGATAAAAACCAACATTTTTTATTTGGTGGAGCCCAAAATTTCTGGAACAAATTGTTGTACCTCCTTTTGTTCACGGACATCAGCCAAAGGCAGTGAATCAGAAAATCTGTATAAGGCTAAATGCCTTCACAGGGGGTTTAATTGCACAATTACTCCAAGATATTTAGTACCATATATTTATAATATGGTTATAAAGAAACCCTATTGCAGTAGATTATTTTTTCCAGGCTTCTAGTTGTGATGTTTAAACCTTTTTTATAAGGTTAAGGACAGCATATATATTTTCTGTTTTTTCTAAGTGGTCATTTGTTACTAAATAAATGACATCAGTATGCGTCTCTCTAATTAAAGCATTGTAGCCAAAAAAACTTCTTTACCATTCTTAAACTGAACATTACAGTAGGAGTCTGGAGATGAGTTTTCCTAACCTAGATGCAAAGAGACTTAAGTAAATTCCTTAGTTGTGTCACCATTGTTGATGTGTGACATTTATATCATATATAGTCTAATATTACAATATTCCCAATGTGTGCACAGTGTATAACTGCCATAGTGTCGCTGGTATTTTATATTTCTCATTTATGCTTTGAAATTCTTTGCAGCTTGTGGTTCAGCAGCTGGGATTTGACACTCGTGTGACTATCCTGGGTCATGTTCAAAGAGGAGGTACTCCTTCAGCTTTTGATAGAATTTTGGTGAGTGAAGCTATGGTGATAACTTACATCTGTCTGCAAACCCTGGAAGGGTGCATGTTGCAACAGCAGTAGTAATGTGCTTCCACTTATGCATACATTTTCATTTTGAATCATTTATAAAAACCAGTTAACACCCTCAAAACTTTTGTGAAGTAGCCAAATATAATTATTGTCCCCAACTCAAGCAAAAGAAAAGTAAAGTGGTTTGCCCCAGGCAACATACAGAGACTGTGGCAGAGCCAGGTTTAACACTCAGTAACTACTGGCTCCTAACTCCTTGCTGATTCCATTGCCGCCTCTCTATAGGCGATTTAATCCACAATTGGAGAATCACATCAAATCCAAAATTGGTCCACTGAAATCAATACTTAACGTGCTTAAATTTTTCTGGTTGGGGCCATCTTCTATTCTACTATTTTAGGCATCCCTCTAAATGGACAAAAGAACTGGGAGTTAGACAAAAATATGGATTATGTACAGCAAAACCCTATACACATGCACTAGAATTGGGGTGACAAAGTGTAAGACCTTGTCTCCACTAGAAAGTGTGTGCTGGTATAGCTATACCAGTACAGCCATACGGACAAACTCCCACCGCATAGACACAGCTTATATGGTGTTTAAAAAAAAAAAAAAGAGTGCTCTTGCTAGTATAGTTTATACCAGTTCCCCACATGAAAAAAAGCTTACTGGTAAAAGAGTGTTTTTTGCCAGTATAACTACAACTACACTAAGGGTATTGCTGGTATATAAATGTCATAAAAATAATCACACTACACAGAAGCATTACTATACCTGCAAAAGTTTCTAGTGTACGCCTGGCTTTAAACTGCCTTTGCTACTCATCCTTGTGGTGCTATATATCAAAGTCACCTACCTAAATGAATGAAAGATATAGTTTGTGGATGTGCAGAGAGCATGCACATAAACATGCTCAGTTATTGCTGATAGGTGCTGTATATGGATATAAGTAGGTGGGTAGATTTTAAAAAAGAATGACCTTCACTGTAATGTATTTATTAATAATCGTATTTACTAGTAATCCTATTTCCTTTAGAAGAGCTCTGATTAAAACCTGACTGTGCAGTGGGCTTGACAAGCCAGCTGTGAGAGCAGTCTTACTTGTCCTGTGGGTCACAATATATTAAACATAACCAGCTGTGATCACAGTTATCAAGGAATGATTGTTTTAACAATGTAAAGAGAAATCTCGGGTACTTCCCTGTTTCTGTGGTGGGAGCCAACTATTTTACTCCTTTTTAGTACTGAGAGCATCCCCAAATACAGAAACATCTCTCTCTATATTTTTCAGGCAAGCCGTATGGGCGTGGAAGCTGTCCTGGCCCTTCTAGAGGCTACACCAGATACTCCTGCTTGTGTTGTGTCCTTGTCTGGGAACCAGGCTGTCCGTCTGCCTTTAATGGAGTGTGTGCAGATGGTGAGTTCCGGGAGAAGAGCCAGTTTACACTTATTCATTAACTATAGCAAAGTGCTCTAACAGTCAATGGTCTGTTATTAGTTAGAACACATGAATGGAACACTTAACTGTGTTTGGTAATAATGACCTCTTCTTATGTCTTTGCTGTATGTAATTACTATGTAGTTGTTTTAGGGAATAATCACTGACAAATGCAGTCCAACAAAGAAACATTGCTGCTTTTTTTCAGATTTGGAAACCTGTATTGTTTTTCAGTTTCATCTGAATCTTTCATTTTGCACCTTGTCTCTTTGATTACAAAATCTCCATCCATTATAGCCCATTTGCATTAATCTGGTTTCCTCCTCCGAAATTATTCAGAGTTCATCCCAATTTAAATTAAAAAAAATTTCTCCTTCTGTGGCTGTTTTAGGTGCCAATTTTCCCTCTCCCGCCCTCAAACCTGCTTGTCCTCTATAGAAACGGAAAGAAAAATATTAAAATGCCAGTGAGATGCAGGTCACAACAGACAACAAATCAAACAACAGATTGTCCTTTCAGTATTCCAAATAGTAGTGCTATTTCAGAACCGATCCATTTACAGTACAGTCCTTAGTTTACTAACCTTTTATTCTATTCTTTTCATTAATTTTTAAGACTCAAGAAGTACAGAAAGCAATGGATGAAAGAAAGTTTTGTGAAGCTGTCAGACTTCGTGGAAGGTACAACACATCAAATCATACCCATCTATCTGCTTTAGGAGATACTGAACTGCTTTGTCTTCCCATTAATGTACCAGGGCCTGGGGCTGCTCAGGCATTATTCTGCATAACTGTCCACTCCCTTTCCTCCTGCACCTCAGCTTAACGCTTTGCTGAAGCACAGACAAGAGTTCAATCTTTATGGGATTTTTCAGAAAGCATTACACAGAGTTAAACCCCAGGGATATTGTATGTAAGACTCTGCTAAATAAATGGTAATAATCCCCAAT
The DNA here is from genome assembly GCF_965152275.1 of Natator depressus. NCBI lineage: Eukaryota > Metazoa > Chordata > Testudines > Cheloniidae > Natator > Natator depressus. The sequence goes on along the minus strand of NC_134235.1, from coordinate 239,450,218 downwards.
TAATTTAAAAGAGAGCACCACACTTTCTTAGTTAAGCAAACATTTAATATGCACAAAACACACTTTAAATAGGATAAAATGTTATTCATAGTATTCCAAATTACTTTTAAGGAAAAGCTCTGAGACAGTAAATCTGCTGGTACCCTGTACAGACCTTCCCCCTTTTGTTTCTGTTACAAACATTCAAATAGAAGGTTTCAGCATAACATTTTCTGTTCGTTAGCACACACATCAAAGCACATTCTGCTCTGATCTTCTCTCAGAGATGATTTTGCAGTCTTTATGATGTGACCATGGTATGTTGTGTGTGTCACCTGGACTCTTCAGAGCACGAGAAATGGGAGCATCTCAATCCTTTAAAACACTTCAGAACCCTGTCAGCAAATGAACAGTTGGGGGATCTCCACAGCTAGCAGGAGTGCAGCCTTCAGGTTAACAGCTGACTGGTCCTCTCAGACTTTGGTAAAACAGTATCTTGTATCCAAAGTGGCACAGGGATTGGGACTCAATCCACATGGCAGATGCGTCGCTTGGTCCTGTGTCAATCAGCCACTGAGTCCACAGGGCTGTCTTTAACTCTTATACTTTTAACCTTCCCCACTCCGGCTCTCTGATTGGCTCAGTTCTCAGAGGGTGACTAGAGTGTGACCTGCCCGGTGGGTTGTGCACAATGAGAACTTCCTACAGAGCCTCAGAACCAGCTACTGAGCATGTTAGTTTAATTGCCACATCCTGTTCTACAAGTTTCTATGCCCTTCTAGCTGAATTGCCCTGTCCTGCTCTCTGCATGTGTGCAGAGATACAGAATATCCAACCAAGATCTATGTCTCTTCTCCACTGCTTCTCTTCCCCTCCTAAGAGAAACTAAGTCAAATGCTGCAGTACCAGGCATGTGGGTTACATTAACACTGGCTATTTTATTTTAAGTAATGTAGTTAATTATATTGCCAGTAACAGTGGTAGAGGAGGTTTCAGAGGAGTAACCTAGAAAGGACAGTTATAAAAGTTCATATTCCTATAATTTTCAAAGACAAGAAACGATAATTAACTGCAGCTTGCTTTAAGACTTCAACATAGACTTTGATCCTGATGTAAGTCTACCATTCAGGCAAGAATGAGTCAACAGGATTGTTTGTCTGAGGTGACTGATAATGCTAGTGACTGAATATGTTTGCTTATGCATAAAATTTGGAACCAAGTACATAGTGTATTAGGCCTAGTAATGGTAGTTTTGGTTGTTTTATAATCACTGCATTAGATCACTGCAAAAACAGTGCAACTCTATTAAGGATTTGTGAAAGTTAGTATAAGAGAAACAAATCAATTATTGCTTCAAGTTGTTTAATGACAAAACACATCCTTACTTATCTGTAGTACTACTTTGCCTGTTAAATTTTAGAGGGATCTTAGTGACATTCTCACTGTTCTTTTAAATACTTTACATTATTTTCAGAGTTCTAAACTTTTCATCTTTCCAGTTTTTAAGCTGTTTTGCATCTGTGATTTAACGTTACAAACAAACAAATTATTCCTGTTAAGTGTCTGAATTTGGAAAGTCACTGTGATTGTGGTTAAAGTGGGTGAATGCTACCTGATAAAAATGTGTTTCCTTATGTAAGTCAGCATACTCAGTTGTAAATTTATATATAATGAAGATAAGCACTTTAGAGAGTAAGATACAGTCATTATCACCTTTAATACTTTTCAATAGCTTTTGTAAATAAATAATATTACCACAGTATACTCCCTAGGCGTTCCCTATACTAAGTCATATTAACTTCCAGTAGTTGCAAAGATAACATTGTAAAGTTTTTAAGGTCAGCCACTGTAACTTGAGTTGCTGTCTTTGGTATTATTTACTCTTTAGTTTAATAATGTTGCCCTTTTGATCTGAGCAGCTAGTCAGTTTGGGGCTCTGTGGATGTTCCAGTTGGGAATAGAAATTGGTGGTAGAAAGGTATTACTTTGATGTAGTTTTGGTTATTTACAAAGAACGTACGAGGTCCTGTGTCTTTGAATGCAGAAGGAATCGAATAGCCAGAAACAGCTTCTTTTGCTCACAGCGCCAAGAGCATGTTAGTCAGCCTGCATCCCTGACCCCCAAATTTCTCCTCAGATTTCTTCTAGGGTCGGGCGCAGTGCTTTTAGCTGCTCCATTAGGCTGTATCTCTCTGAAAGCAATACTAAGAAAAAGCTCTTGTGTAGGTTAACACTCCTTTTGTCTTAGATGGGGGCTTATGTTTACAGTTATGTTTAATGAAGGGTGAGTTCATACCTATCAGTCTCAATCCCATAACAAAATTTCACCCAGCTCAGAAGAATAACTTCTGTTGAAGAATGTGCATCTCCTAAACTAAAATCCTTAGTTTTCTTTTCTCTTCTGCAGACTAGAAATAGTCATTGTCTAAAGAAAAGGAGTACTTGTGGCACCTTAGAGACTAACCAATTTATTTGAGCATAAGCTTTCGTGAGCTACAGCTCACTTCATCGGATGCATCCGATGAAGTGAGCTGTAGCTCACGAAAGCTTATGTATGCTCAAATAAACTGGTTAGTCTCTAAGGTGCCACAAGTACTCCTTTTCTTTATGCGAATACAGACTAACACAGCTGTTACTCTGAAACCAGTCATTGTCTAGTCATTGGCACCTCCTGAACCAGCTTAATTGCTGTAAGTTTGCATCTTGCCATTCAGTTTTTGTGAGGCAACCTTACACCCTCATTCATGTCAGTTAGGGGTAAAAGTGAAGCTTCCTGTTGCAGCTCTCTTGTAGAAAATGTAATAGTGTTTGGCCTTAAATTTTCTCCTCTCTGGTATGACAGTGAAGTCTGGCCATCCTGCTGCTTTCCATTCACGCATATTCAGGGCTAAAAGTGATTAGCAATAGGAGACTGATCCTCCTTCCATCACTAAAAGGATCACTTCTGATTGTAAAAAAATTATGACCCTGTATGTGCTTCTAGCAGGTAATGAGAACAATACTAACAACCCCTTTCATCTTTCTAAATCATCTCTGTAAAATCAGAATTCTGGTTTTGGGAGTCTATAATGTGTCTAAAAAGAACAGGAGTACTTGTGGCAACCTAGAGACTAACAAATTTATTTGAGAATAAGCTTTTGTGGGCTAAAACTCACTTCATCGGATGTATGCAGTGAAAAATACAGTAGGAAGATATATATACACACAGAGAACATGAAACAATGTGTGTTATCATATACACTATAATGAGAGCGATCAGTTAAGGTGAGCTAGTACCAACAGGAGAGGAAAAAAAACCTTTTGTAGTGATAATCAAGGTGGGCCATTTCCAGCAGTTTACAAGAACGTGTGAGGAACAGTAGGGGGAAAAATAAACATGGAGAAATATTTGTTTATTTTTGCATGTTTATTTTTTCCCCCTACTGTTCCTCACACGTTCTTGTCAACTGCTGGAAATGGCCCACTTTGATTATCACTACAAAAGGTTTTTTTTCTCTCTTGCTGATAATAGCTCACCTTAACTGATCACTCTCGTTATAGTGTATATGATAACACGCATTGTTTCATGTTCTCTGTGTGTGTGTGTGTGTATGTGTGTGTGTATATATGTATATATATATCTCTATCTTCCTGCTGTATTTTCCACTGCATGAATCCGATGAAGTGGGTTTTAGCCCATGAAAGCTTTTGCTCAGATAAATTTGTTAGTCTCTAAGGTGCCACAAGGACTCCTGTTCTTTTTGTGGATACAAACAAACACGGCTGTTACTCTGAAACCTATAATGTGTGTGACTTCTATTTGGGATGCAAAGTGCCAAATTTAGCAACTTGTCAAAACTGCATAGACAGAGAGATCCTTATTAGTTACAAAAACACATATTTTCTTGAAAGAATTTAAAAACTACATAATGAAAATATTATTTTTCCTTCTTTAGGAGCTTTGAAAACAACCTAAACACCTACAAATTATTGTCTCACAGAAGACCAGATGCAGAACTTCCAAAGGTAAGTCATAACATTTGAATAATTAAATGAGCCATTCTGTTTTTCTGCCCAGTGCACAGAATAATTTTTGTCTGGAGCATTTTAACAAAGAAATCTTAAAACAATATATTCAGTTTGGAATTTAACAACTGTTTCTCTAAAAATAACCTTGTACTGTATTTGGTATAATTAAAATAAAAACTTTAATGAAAGATAGAGGCTTGGTAGGAGATACTTTGAAGTTCATCATAAAATTGGTATAGAGTAATAGTCCTTTAAAGCCAAGTAATATTCTTCCTAGGAAATTCCTTTCAAAGGAACTTACCTATCATGGGTATATCTATGGTGCCTGTTGCTGTCTATCTATGTGCTAGTGCCTCCTATTATGCTCTCTTATTCTGCATGGCATGGAAGGATGCAAAAGCAAAGTACTTAGACTTAAAAGAACCTGAAAGTCTTGGTGGAAGGGGAGAGGACACTGGGTAGGAGGATTCTTCACCTCAGCATCCAACGGGCAAAACAGTTTATGAGACCTCAGTGTGTGCGGCTAGAAGGCTAGAGGGTGGAGTTAGGGATCAGCAACTGCATATACCATGTGGGCCTGCTCTAACCATTCATTCATTGTGCATAGATTAGTGGTAAAATAATCCTGATTTTCCCCTAGTTTGCGAATTGTTCATAAACCAGTCTTGAGCCCTACCAGTATATTCATTATTAGGAAGCGTTCACCAAACAGTTTATGTAAACAAATTTCAGCCTGTGGGTTATTCACAGTTTGTTCATTTTGACTATTCCGTTTTCATTATTCCTGATTTGTGGTGTAGGATAAATCACCTAAATCACCTGTTGTTGTTTCTTCTTCCTGGTTGGATGAGTTGTATTTTTTTATGGAAGAACGATGTGAATAATGCTGTTCCAGTATGACATTCTGGAAAAAAAAAAAAAAACCCTCAGATTAAAATTAGGGAACATTCGCATGCATACCAGGTGGCCACCCAGAAATGTTGTGAACAGCTAATATCATGACCCCCACATGTAGTGCAAACAAAACATGCCATTTTAGTTTGCAAAAAATACTGAGGTGGGGGAGGGCGCTTATTACTGCTACTTGCAATGTTATTTTAAGTCCCTGGCTTCTATTCCCCTCATAGGAGTGAATAGTAGTGTACGTAAGCCAGTCAGTGTGGTGCTTTGTTCCCCTGTAGTGGTAGCTGGGCCAAAGAGGTTGTCCTTATACAGCCTAAGCTAACAGAGGTGAGACTTTTTGCTCAGGCAGTAGAGGCTCTATCCATTTAGAACCAGAGGCCCCAGGTTCAAAACCCATTGCTGAGGACCCATGCCCCAGGTGTGGTATTACAAATGCAGTTGCAGACCGCCAAACAATGGCATCACATCCACAAACCAAGGAAAGTACTTTGCATGGAAGCCTTGAGATCCCCAAAATGTGGGCCAAGATTCTCCATGAATCCTTGAGCTCTGTATCATTAGATGGCCTTGCCTTCTCTGTAATGTTTACTAACCCTTCCTCCACTTAGGTTTTCTGTCATATATGTTCTGTAGTCTCAGAGGGGGAGGGATAGCTCAGTGGTTTGAGCATTGGCCTGCTAAACCCAGGATGCTCCGATGAAGTGAGCTGTAGCTCACGAAAACTTGTGCTCAAATAAATTTGTTAGTCTCTAAGGTGCCACAAGTACTCCTTTTCTTTCTGTGGATACAGACTAACACGGCTGCTACTCTGAAAACTTTCCATAGTCTTTGGAAAAATGGAATTGCTAGAGTATAAACTTTCTGGCTTAGATTTATTGCCATTTATTCTTAGCCACTGGCCAAGAGTTTAAACATGAATACAGAAAATATTGATTATATATATAGGAACTGAGAAAGTATGGCAACATGCAGATAGATAAAACCAGGAAGAACTTATGCTTTAAAGGAAATCGGGCAATGAAGAAAACAAGAAATATAAAGTAGAGACAATTTTACAACTAGAAACAAATAAAATGGCAGAAAAAAAACCAAACAGGGCAGAGGAATCTTTAGGCATAAAGGCCAAGAGTTTCAAAAATAGGAGCCTAAATTAGGTTCCAAAATGCATATTTAGATGCCTAAATCAGTGGCCTGATTTTCAGGAGTGCTGAGCGCTTAGTAGAATCTGTTGATCGTAATGGGAGCTGATGGATGATCAGCACAGCAGCTTTGAACAACCAGGCTATTTATTTAGATACCTAAACATAGGAGTTTAGCTTGAGGCTAATATTTTTTTTTAAATCTTGGCTATAGTCTTGCTGTGTATGGCATTAGTGGGTGTTTTAGGTTGGCCTGTAATTGTTAGTAACTGTTAGGATTTGGTAAAACAAGTGTTTCTGGTTTTGTCTTGTAAGTGTTAAGAGGTTTTGGATTTACATTCTTCGGGTGCTTGGCAGTTTAAAAATATCCAGAAAATGTTTTTTCACTAAAGATAAAAAATGTAAATGAACTATTGATATAATATGTCACAGGAATTTATATAATTATTGTTGTCTAAAAGCAAACACACATAGAAAACTAGTCAAACTTACTGGGGAAAAAAAGATAAGAACAGGGTGGAAAGGAAGAATAATAAAGCCAAGAATATAGTAACTTAGTGGCTTGTTACAGAAAGAAAAATAACTAAAAAATCTATTGCAAGATAATAATCCTCGGCTGGTATAAATCAGCATTGCTCCTATACTAGGTAAGGGAATCACCCGTAGTATTCTAGTGCAAAATAAATAAATACAAATATTTGTCAATGTCTAAGTTTCTTGATGAAGATTTTGTTTCTTGAGTAACTGATCAAATTTTGAGTATTAACCCATTTATGCGGAGAACCCTTGCATTGTAGGATTGTAGTTACTATCTTGTTCCAATCGTGAGGTTGTTAATTAGCAGAAAATGTCTGTAGGAGTAGCCTGTTACTTAAAAATCTTTCTGTTCTCTTTAACAGGATGATCTCTCATGTAGTGTACGTAATTATTTGCACAGTGACTAACCTTAGACAGCTCAGTAACCTTTGTAGGTTTTGAGACTGTTTTACTTTTGCATGGTAATGAGATTTAATTTGCCTTTTTAAAAAAATTATTTTAAACTTGTGCTCAACAGCTGGATGGTAGAATGTTCAGGACCTGTGCTTCAGTTTTGCCACAGAATTATTTATATCAAGCCTTTTTCACCCCAAGCCCCCTGAATTTTAGAGTTTGTGCAATAACTCTAAAATGAAACTTAAATTGACTTCTGTAAAATGAAGATTTCATAATGTACTGATAACCATTTTTCTGTAGAAACTTTTAATGCTTATCTATCGTGGCATGTTTATCCCAAGCCATACCATGTGTATTGACAGAGGGTTATAAAAAACAGGGGGCCTGATCCTGCAAACTCAAGTAGACTCCTTGCATGATTTAAGGGCCCAATGCTGAAAATTTAATATTGATATAAAATACTAGTGAAGAATGAAGGGGTCAATGGAGAATAAAAGCAAAGAGCATAAGATCTGTAGATATCTGAATTACCAAAGTGTTATCATAGTTTTAATAACTTAATGACGCTTCTTAGTCCTGGGAGCAAACAAGTGTCCACCATCTAGTTCCATTGTCTAGGGATGAGCAGTGGTAAGATGATTTATCCAGTCCATTCATTATTAGATGAATATAGAGGTGATGTCCAAGAAAAATTATCTTTTTTGATTTCCAAGAGGTCAAATAATAAATTCCTCTACTACCTATTCTAGTCTTTAAGTATCAGGATGCAAAATTCTGGCAATGGGGCAACAGAAATATCCAAATGTTACTCGCCATCAGCCACATGTAAGCAAAAAGATTTAATGTTTCAGGAGCCACAGCCATTCCATTTTTAATAGCCACAATATTATGTAAGATTTACCAATACCATGTGTGAAGGCTTAGTCATTGGGCAAATTAAACATCTCCTTGAAGGTAGCAGAAGAAAATTTAAATATCAATTTGCAGTACAAAACTTTTAATAAATTGCTCAGTATAAAATCCTCTAGGACAGACAGTTGATATTATGTTTTTTTAAATTGGACTTACATATAAATTAGCAGCCCAAACATAATATTTTGTTATACATTCTTAATAAATGAAAGCATACACATGCATTCTACATACTGTATATAATAAGGCCCTGATCCAGCAAAGTCATGCCTATTTCTTGCAGAGTTAAAGTCATAGAAAGACAGCTGTAGTACTTAAATGCTTTGCTGGCTATGATCCTAAGTGTGCAGCAGCATAGTGTTCCTTCAGATCAGGGGCAGTCAAACTTTTTGGCCTGAGGGCTGCATCAGGTTTCGGAAATTGTATGGAGGGACGGTTAGGGGAGGCTGTACCTCCCCAAAGAGCCAGGTGTGGCCCGGCCCCTGCCCCCTATTTCCCCCCCCAGCTTCTTGCCCCCCTGACGTCCCCTGACCGCCCCAGGTACCCCTGCCCCTGACTGCCCCCCGCCACCCCATCCAACCCCCACCCCTCCTTCCTGATGGCCCCCCAGGGACCCCTGGCCCCATTCAACCCCCCTGTTCCCTGCCCTCTGACCGCCCCAACCCCTATCCACACCCCCGCCCCCTGACCTCTATCTCGAACTCCCCTGCCCTCTATGCAACCCCCTTACCATGCTGCCTGGAGCACTGGTGGCTCCAGGAGCTCGCAGCCCCACCTCCCAGAGCATTGCACCAGAGGCGCAGTGAGCTGAGGCTGTGGGGGAGGGGGAACAGCAGGGGAGGGGCCGGGGGCTAGCCTCCTGGGCCAGGAGCTCAGGGGCCAGGCAGGAGGGTCCCGTGGGCCGGATGTGGCTCGCGGGCCATAGTTTGCCCACCTGTGCTTCAGATACAGGAAGATTAGACTCTTCACTACAGGCAAACACAGTCTGGCATGCACTGTCACACTCTATGGCACAATGGCCGGGAAATAACACTGCCCATGCAATATTTGCATAAATACCATGATTTTTGTTAGCAACTGTTTTGGTTTTTACAATCTGTAATCTTTAGAAAAAAAACCCAAAATGTTTGTTCTCTTTTGGGATTGAAAATGGAAGAGTTTCCTCCTCAGTTAGGCCATTGCTATGCCAAAATCCAGGCAGAGCACTTTAATGCATGCCATTTTAATGTGGAGGTGCTGCTGAATGTGATTAACAAATTGCTTAAAGCTCAATGAGTGCTGCCACGCAAGCTCAGACTATTTTGCATTTTGCTTCTGCTGTTCACTAGCTCTTGAATGCTTCACCCTTACTAAATGTAAAATAACATGGCTTACCTTCTGGAGAAGTTAAACTACGCAAAGTTTTAGTTCTATCCTTATTAAGATATTTTTTGCCAGTATTAATTTCAACTGTGGAAATACGAAACCAAATTCTATGTATTATGAATATAGACTTACTTCTTTCATTTAAAAGAAATGGATCATATTCTTAACTGGTGTAAATCAGCATGGCTTCATGGAAGTCAATGGAGCTGCACTGATTTACACTGTCTGAGGATCTGGCCCAATATCTAAAAGTTATAATTTAATGATTTTTTTTTTAGTACAACTTTCAAGGAAAATAACCAGTGATTAATTTGTAAAGAACACTTCTCTATTTCAGGTACTGCTTGTTGTAGGGAAGACTTGAGTTGAGTAGAGTTCTATGAACCATGGTTAAAATTAGTCAGAAAGATGTTTTGCTAATTTTTTACTCAATAACTTGACTTTTTTTATCCTGATAAAGCTCATTTTGACTTGTCATTTCCTTTAGCACTTAGAATGGAAATCAAAGCATAGAGCTGTTTCTTTAGGAAAGAATCCGTGGGCTCAGTTACACCAGTCTGAAGTAGGAGTAACTCCATTGCAGAAAAGAATATTTGCTGTTCCAAACCTGGTGTGAGGTCAGAATTGGACCTTGTATATCTGACCTATAAATAAAAGGAACAGCTTACAACAACATTGTGTGTATTTGGTTACCTGAGGAGTACTGAATATGCTTTCCTGTAAAGCCCCTAACAAACAATTGTTTTGACATAACCAAGGTAAATTCATAATTAAGCAGTGTAAAGAGGGACTTTGACACTGATAAAAGCATGTGTACAAAGCACAAATTACCTGATAATGTTCTGTTTCCCTTTATTATAGCAGATTTTGTTTTATTGAGAGTTTTTCTCCTTACAGCCCAGCTTGTTCTCTGCTCTGATCTTTAGTGAAGTCATAAACCTCTATCTGATGTTGTAGCCTTAGCCGTGAAATCACTGCAATATTACATGTTCATTATCCTGACTTCACTGTAGAATTGAACAGAGAGACATTCTGAGCTCTGAAAGGACTAAACACCTTTACCTAAATACATTTAATTCCAGTCAATAGCAAACATTACGTACCCAAAAGTAGTTTGAGTTGTCTAAATGTGATCTCTGACCTGTAATCCCGCTATGAAAGTCTCTTTCAGTGACCGTTGTTATGGTATCTTGCCTGCATAAGGATTTGGCAGGCATTTTAATTTGAAGCTGATGTCTTTTCTGTTCCATGAGTCGGCTGATAACACATGCCTAGTGGTTATGCCACTGGACCAAAACATGTCCCTTCACACTCTTTGCCTTGCCTACTTTGCGTTTTTTTTGTTGCAAATTTCTGCACTGATATTATGACACCAAGTGGATAACTGAGTTTTTTTTTTTTTGTCATAGTTTTTGACCCTGTTAGAATGAAAATACAAGACCCTGAATGATTTGATTTTCAAGTCAAATGTAGCTCTTGGTCAGAACTGTTTAAATTTTTTTTAGAAAAGCTAGATCTTTTGTTCCTTTTCAGATTGTTTCTATGTGTTTTTTTTTTTAATTTGATGATAATGTGCTGAAACCTTTTCACCCACTTAAATCTAGAACAGCTTTTTTAAACTTTTGAAAACTGCTGTTGATCTTTTTACGATACAGTTGCTATGTAACATTAGAATATCTGTCAGTCACTTCACTGTTGTACATTCGATCTAACAATTGTTTTCTCTTTCTTTTGCAGACTAATTTTAATGTGGCAGTTTTAAATGTAGGTGCCCCTGCAGCCGGTATGAATGCTGCCGTCCGATCTGCAGTAAGAGTTGGCATAACTGAAGGTCACAACATGTTTGCTGTCATTGATGGATTTGAAGGCTTTGCTAGAGGCCAGGTTAGTACGAAATGACTGTATTTAAAGTGCTGTAAACTGTTTTTTTTTATTTTTTACCTTATTGTCATATTTCTAATGGAAATACAGAAATGACTGTGATATCATTCAGTGAACTGACTCCACAAGGGTTTTTAAATTTAACTGCTTATATATAGACACACCTAGTTAATTCAGATTGGAGCTGTATACTTTATTGCCAACAAGAACTTATAAATACATAGATCATGTCACCTGCGTATCTCTACCATTGCTATAGAGACTAAGGATGTCTTGACGCAATATATGGGTGCTGAACACCAGCAACGGAATTCCCTTACAGCTCAGAACCAGATAGTTAGGCTATGCGTTAATATTCAGTTCGAGATCATTTATTGCATGGTTAAGCACCAAGTCTCTTTCCTGAGCGGGTACAATTTCAGAAGAGTGACTCTCTTGTCTGAGGGTGCAAAATTTATGCCAGCCATTGAAACACGGTTACAAATCTGAATAGTTGCACTGCTGTCTCACCGCCGGCGCAGTCCAAGTCGGCAGAGGCTCAGCCTATTTAATTTTACGCCTGCAGCTATTTTTTCACTCCGACACTTTTGCAGGTGTAATATGTGTCTGCAAACAAGCAGCCCTGTCTAAGATGTACCTCTAAGAGCATCCTGTCTTAGGTTAACCCGGTCTGAATTCTTTTGCCTCCTGGATATCTTGGATGAGAAATTCTCTGTATAAGAGGTTCATTGTTTCTGCACAGAGGACAGCTTTAATGTGACCTTGGCAGGATGTTGAGTGTTTGGCAGACTGCCTACATTGTACTGGCCGTTGGAGTATGAAGCATCTGGAGATAAGCACACAGGCTAGATAACAGCGAGATAACAGACCAATCACTGAATCTGTTGTCATGTTTGTGACTTATTATCAGATATACCCCTTCAGTGGAATATGCTATACTATACAGCAACCAAGTCCTGAGATTTGTGACATGCTGTATTTTTGAAACCCTGAAGGACTTCTCTTTAGGGCAGACACAGGTTGGTTGTTTTTCAGAAAGTGGGGATAGGTCTGTCATGATACTTCCCTTCCTCCATGTCTGAGGCAACCCATCAGCTAACCTGGTCTCCCAAGGAGAAGATGGATACAGAGTTTGCCATATTCCACTTTCTAGATTGGCCGGAGGATGGGGATGGGGGTCAGGTCACAGCAGAGTGAAAATTGTTCCTTCTCTTGAGCGAGTGAAGGACCAAGTTTGGGACCTGGCTTTGGATTCTTGCATTATACTATCACGAAAGGTAAGGGGAGGAGATGAGATGGAGGGAGGATGAAAGATAAGAGTTGAGGAAAAAGATGGAGGCAGGATTCATAGAGGAAGAAGGAACAAATAGACAGAGGTGAGCTAAGGGTAAAATTTCAAGGGAGAAAAGGGTAAAATTTCAAGGGAGATTAAATTAACCTCTTGAAACTGAGCTGTGGGATTTTTTGCCAGGTCTCGTTTGTGGTAGCTCCCATGGTGCTAAACATCTGTTCCAAAAGCTTTACATTAAACTGCATCTGTTGCATGACCAAAGATGTAGCATTTGGAAAGTTACTTAAGGGAACCTCCTCTTTTTAACTTTATTTGTAGATAAAGGAAATCAGCTGGGGAGATGTTGGAGGTTGGACTGGACAAGGAGGGTCGCTTCTTGGCACAAAACGGTAATATCGTAATTTTGGCTGCGGTCACTTTACCCAAGTAGAAGAAACAGTGGCCAAAACGTACCTTTTAGTGAGCTCAGAGGTGTATTAGGGGTTTGTGGGGCCTGGACCAGAGCAAGTGGGGGGCCGCTCCCCACCCCTTCCGCCTGCAGTTCCCCCCCCCCCCCCCCCGCAGCCTCCTTCCCCCATCTTCCCCCCCTCATGCTCCTGCTGGGGAAATGAGATTGGGGCATGGGGGCTTCCCCCACTCGTCCAGCACTCCTGCCAGGGAGCGGGGTTGCGGTGCAAGGGTTCCCTTGCACCCTGACAGCAGCGCCAGGCAGACGGAGTGGGGCAAGCCTCTGTGCCCCGACCCCACTCCCTGGCAGAAGAACTGGGTGGATGGGGGGAGCAGGGCAAGCCCCCACGCCCTGACCCTGCTACCTGGAAGGAGCGCCCCCATTTTTCTGGGGCCCCTTGGGCACCTGCCCCATTGGCCCAGTGGCTAATCCGCCACTGAGTGAACTGCATGTGCTGTCTTTACTGTACATTTATGTATTGAAGCTTCTTTTGATTTTTGAGAATTTACCTGAGATCTCTTCTCTTTTAAGTTCAGGGTGTTCAAATTCAGCATTTTGTGGTACTAATGGGTTTCCATCAGTGGAGACAGAATTAAAACAGTCCCTTGTTGTGTATCATTGCTTTAAAACACTTAAGGCTATTGCTACAGAGTATTGTAGGAAGTTACAAGAAGCGTGGTTACATGGCACGTTCCAGTCTTATGATATACAACTTGTGAATGCATTGCTGTGTCCATGCAGACCCATGTTATGTCTATGCATGGAACAGCCTGTGGAATCATGGCTTTATCTTGTGGCTAACACATTCTTTCAACCCATTTACTTAAGAACTTAGTCAGATTTCGCATATCTGATTACCCTATTTAAATTAATCACCTCAGTAAAGTTTAGGACTGTTGGTCATGGGGAAACGTTACGTAAAAACTATTTGCTCCTCCCTGGTTTAAAAGAACAGAGGGAGAAGACCGACTAAAGACGTAATAGACTGAGTTTATTTAATTTTTGGGGTGGATTTCCAAAAAAGTCCTTTCCTGGCTTCCTTTGTTACTGGCTGTAATTGTATTGTGTAATCCTCTCAATATAGGTGATAGCTAGAAAATAAAATCTTTCTATGGAGAAGGCTACGTCTATACTACACGCGAGGGGTGTGATTCCGCTGCTCAAATACACATACCGGGCTAGCTCTCATCGAGCTGGAGTGAGGATAAACAGCAGTGTAGCTGCAGTAGTACCGGGGAGCGAGTAGGGCAGACGAGGCATGGCTTAGGCGTGCCAAATACAAGCCCACCTGAAACCAGTGGGTACAGACTTGGCACGGTGAACCTGTGTCACCACTGCTCATGCTACCATGGCTACACTGATGCTTATACTCACACTAGATTGATGAGAGCCAGTGTGAATATGGGTACACGAGCAGGGAATCACCCTGCCCTGCCAGCTCATAGTGTAGACATAGCCTAAGTGTGTAAAATATAGAACTTTTCGCTATACTGACAATTCAACAACCCATCCTACCAAAACGAACAGGTATTGTCAGTAATATCCATAGATGTTTGACCTCTCGTCTCCTTTCGATTTAACTATTTTTTTAGTACCCTCCCTGCAAAGTATTTGGAGAAGATTGCTGACCAGATGCGCACTAATAACATCAACGCCCTTATGGTTATTGGTGGATTTGAGGTACATTACCTAGTTGTTCTGTTAACTTGTTAGCTGGAGTGGAATTGAAACACACTACACTCATTTTTAAGCATCAAAATATTTTCTTTTCCCCATAACTAAAATTTTGCTTATGTTGAATTTTGATATATGGAACAGAGCGAGAGCTTTTGAGATAAGAAATTTTGGAGATGATCTATGTCTCTGGAGCTTTGGAATGCAGAATAGTTGATAGTAAGTGTAAAACAAAATACATTTTTCCCCCTCAATTAAAAGTAAGACAGCAGGGTAGAACAGATTTTCAAAATAGCCTAAGTGACTTAGGAGCACAAATGCAAATGGGACTTGTGTTCCTAAGAAATGTAGGCACCTTTGAAAGGCCCCATAGTAGTCTTTAAATTATAATAAAAACTGCACCCTGGCTTCTTGTTTAAGCCACTCCAGTTCATATGTTCAGTTCATTCTAATATATTTTAGTTTCTGGATCAATAATCTAGAAATGTATTTTTATTTTTGGAGACAGGGATTTTAGTCTTTTCACCAAAATAACTTTTACTTCATGTACGCCCTGATTCAGGAAAGCATTCCTTTTCAGGAAAGCACGTAAGCATATGTTTTAAAATTAAGCACGTCCTTAAGTGCCTTCCTGAATGTGGATGGATTTATGTGCCTGCATAAGTATTTTCCTGAATCAGGTCCATAGCGATGAGATTAAGGGAACTTAAATGAAAATGACTATGATATTAAAATGTATGGGAATCTGAACTATACAGTAACATTTTCCTATTATCTAGAGCATTGGGTATGTATAAAATATATATCTCATTAAGAGTGAAAGAAGTACTTATTGTTTGTCTCAGAATTTAAATGTGTGATATTTTTAATTTTTATGTATTTTTTGTTAGATTTTAGTGGTTCCTTATTATCCCAATGTGTGATGTGTGCTGTGGTAAAAAATGGCTCTCCCTGTGGCCTCATCCATGTTATAATTCCACCCTTGTCCTCTTTTTATCCCTTCTAATTGTTCACACCGTGCCTGTGCCCAACAGGCCTACCTGGGACTTTTGGAATTATCAGCTGCCCGTGAGAAATATGACGAGTTCTGTGTTCCAATGGTTATGGTTCCTGCAACTGTATCCAACAATGTACCGGGTTCAGATTTCAGCATTGGTGCAGATACTGCTCTGAACACTATAACTGATGTAAGTCTGTTCAAGTGTGCGTGCTTACTAACAAAGCATTCAAGTTAATGCTGATTGAATTGGCAAGAAGTGGATATTTTATAGACCAGAACATTGGAAACATAATCTGCAAAATGGTTTGGTGACTGCATGCAAGTGACACTGAACTGAAAAGTCCTGGTATACTTCGCTTTCTCTTTCCTCCAGAAGTTCCAACCATTTTTCACATGCACTGGGTATAGAAAGACTCCATTTTCATTTTATAGATTTTTTTTAACTTTTGGATTTTGGAAAGTAATAACATCTCACACACACACACACACACACACACACACACACGACAAGGCTGGTGAGATAATATATTTTATTGAACCAGGACTTGAAGAAGAGCTTGTCGCTCACACCAGCAGAAGTTGGTGCAATACAAGATATCACCTCACCTACCCTTGTCTCTCTAATATCCTAGGCATGATGTGGCTACAATAACACTGTATACACACAAGTGGTCTTTCCGGCATACATATACAGAGGAGAGGGGAGAAAAAAAGAATAAAGCACCACCATCAAGCCCAAAATCAAAAACTAGTGACAGTTTATGGCAGTGTAGAAGAGGAAATCCCTTCTCTACACCAAACATTAGAGTGTACCCAGTTACAACAAACAGTTACAGGGTGTCCTTATATATTGCAAAGATTAGGGTTTATTTCTCAGATGTTTCTCCAATAAGTAGGTATTCTTCTAATGCTCTACTTTGCATTGGTTTTCACTGCAAAAGATGTGAGGGAAGATTCCCACACCAGAGCACTTCTTTTTAGGTGACAAATCTGAGGAACTGTAACAAAGAACAGAATTATCAGACACATAGATGAACACAATGTGTCAGGAAAGAGTCACCATGGCTTTTGTAAAGGGAAATCATTCCCCACCAGTCTTCTGGAATTGTTTGAGGGGGTCAACAACCATATGGCCAAGAGTGATGCAGGATATAGTGGGCTTGGGCTTTCAGAAAGCCTTTGACAAGGTCCGTCACCAAAGGCCTTTAGGCAAAGTGAGCAATCATGGGATAAGAGGGAAGGTCCTCTTATGGATCAATAACTTGTTAAAAGATAGGAAACACAGGGTAGGAATAAATAGTAAGTTTTCAAAGTGGAGAGAGGTAAATAGCAGAAAAATATCTTGGTGTCACTCTGGATAGTTCTCTGGAAACATCTTCTCAGTGTGCAGCAGCAGTCAAAAATGCTAACAGGATGTTAGGCACCATTAGGGAAAGGATAGATAATAAGGAAGAAAATATCATAATGCCACTATATAAAGCTATGCTATGCCAATATCTTGAATACTGTGTGTAGTTCTGGTTGCCCCATCTCAAAAAAAATATATTAGAATATGGAAAATGCACAGAGATATTACATTATTACACAAATTATTAGGGGTATGAAACAGCTTCTAGAGGAGGAGAGATTAAAAAGAGTAGGACCATTCAGCTTAGAAAATAGATCATTAACGGGGGACATGATAGAGATCTATAAAATGGTGATTGGTGTGGAGAAAGTGAATAAGGAAGTGTTGTTTACCCCTTCACATAACACAAGAACAAGGGATCTCCCAATGAAATTAATAGGCAGCATGTTTAAAACAAACAAAGAAGTATGTCTTCACACAAGGCCAAGTCAACCTGTGGAACTCATGGTCAAGGAATGTTGTGAAGGTCAAAAGTATCATTGTGTTGAAAAAAAGAATTAGATAAGTTTATGGAGGATAGGTCCATCAATGGCTATTAGCCAAGATGCTCAGTGAAAGATAGTGACTTTCAAGTCACTTTTGAAAATGGGACTTCAGCTCCAAAGTCACTTAGGCTAGGTCTGTACTGGAATAAAACACCTGCGTCTGGCCCACGTCACTGACTTGTGTTCAAGAGGCTCTGCCTGGGAGGCTGTAAAATAAACATTCAGGCTGGAGCCTGAGCCCGAACTTCTACATGGCAATTTTAGAGCACCACAGCCTGAGCCCCGCAAGCCCAAGTCAGCTGATATGGGCCAGCTGTGGGTGTGTTGTTGCAGTGTGCACATGCCCTTAGGTACTTTTGAATATTTTAGTCCTTATCTGACGTTTTTGAGAGATTTGAAGGATTTCTCAAGTTTCTTAATTCCAAGAACATTAACATCAATTTTTTCTATATACTTATTAACTTACATGTATATAAAGTAGTCAACTTTTCATTTTATTTACTTTTAGCAAAATTAGACCCTCATGCATTATTAGATGTTCGTTTTCCCTTATAATATTGCCCTTGTCAAGACTGTAAACAACTGATAAAAATTTAGTTCTAAATTGTTCTTTACACATGGTCCATGTTATATGTAAGTTGGCCTTGTTTCCAGTTCTGGTAAATAAAATTCTCCATTCCAAAAAGATTGACAGCAAATCAAGGTAAGTAAAATAATGCTGTAATGCATGATGCCTGCTTTTCTTCTCATCATAGGCTTTCTGCATTTACCTAACTGTCATCTTTATAGACCTTGTAGACTATTTCACACAGAGCAGGACACACAGCAATATTTTGCAATACACTGGGTTTAAATTTCAGGTAACCTCATTAGAGAGCAGTCAGAGAGTATTGCCATGTTGTTAATATAACAGTTTTATCTATTTTGAAGCTGATACATTTTACTAATAAGGCTAGAATTTTGTCCAATTCTTGTGTTTTATTTCTTCCTAGATTTTCTTTTGAGATGTATATAAAATGTAATGGTTCAGGAAGCCATAGATTCATTTCAGCTGTGAAGAGAGCTAACCTTTCATTTTAAAAAAGTCTTTTGTTTAAGAAAAATAGAAGGACTTTTTTTCTTTTACAAAAGTTTGTAAGCTGTGTAAGCCTTCTGCCCTCTGAGCATCTGAACTGAAGTTATCGTGGGCCACTCAGAGAATTGGTAAAGGTACATAGATCAGTGGTGGGCAATCTGCGGCCCATGGGCCGCACAGTCTGGTCAGGGTAATCCGCTGGCGGGCTGCGAGATAGCGTTTACATTGACCGTCTGCAGGCCCGGCTGCCCGCAGCACCCACTGGCTGGGAATGGCAAACCGCGGACACTGGGAGCTGCGGGCAGCTGTGCCTCCAGACGGTCAATGTAAACACTGTCTCGTGGCCTGGCAGCAGATTACCCTGATGGGTTGGGTGCGGCCCGTGGGCCGCAGGTTGCCCACCACTGACATAGATCCTTTCACTTTATGGTCATCCAAATCATACTGAGTAGTGACATCACCCTCTGTAGTGGCCAGTTGGCTTGTTAAATATGAATAGGCGGTCTCCTTCTAGTTCATACGAGTGAATAATGAACTCCTCCTACAGGTGATTCCTCTAGCACAGTATTGAAGCACGTTAGTAGTGAAGTTAATGGTCCTTGTACTCCTGCTGAAGTGAAATGCTAAAGTGACCTGAAACTTAGTTGTAGGGGTTCAAAGCAACTGTTTTATTGCTACTCTTCTCACTTAAATGTCAATCTTTGTAAATTTTCTCAATTTGCAATAAGGTAAGTATGTGGTCTGCGAGTGGGTAATGAGGCCTCTAGTATGTATATAGGCAGGTTTCTGAGATCCTGAAAAAGTTTAGTGTGGCTAGTTACATCAGCTGTTAGTGCTTACATGCCTGAGTACTTTTCAGACATTCTAACAATCTTAAATGCCATTATAGGGTACTGACTTCCTAACTGACGAGCTTATTTTCCATAATCAGATAAATTGTCCTCTGTACATACTACAAGTATAATTTTTGGTTAGTTATTGCAGTGTATGCGTTGTGTTGCCCAAGATGTGTTTGTATATAAAATATGTTCAAGGATGATACTTATTGTCATGAAGCCTGTAAGGAAAAAGTAAAATATCTCTCCTAACCACAACTAAATCCTGAAGTAATCAAACTCCAAAATTAAATCATGGGTAGTTCAGGGTATTTCTCTCCATGCAGACAACTGCTAATCATCCAGTGGTGCTTTGGCATCTTTTAAAGTACTTGGTTATTTCCCATTCACTGGAATCAGGAAAAGTATTATAGAATTAATAGGTAGCAACTAATATACATATAAAAATTCTGAATTAGGGAGGGTTCATGAGAGCACTGAATGGAAGATGAACTACCAGCAAATAGGACTCCCTGTCCTGAAGAATTTACAACCTAAAGAAAAGAATGGTTAGGTTCCAGTAAAGGGCCTGTGCACTCCTTAGCCATGGGACCTAAATTGTGTAGCAAGGTTCTTGGATTCTGAGGCTCTTTAGCACAGGACCCTGGAAATTCTGTGACAGTTTCACTTGCATTTTAGAATGCAGGGTTTTTATCATTCGCATATTTAAAAAGAGAATCTTATGCCCAGTACAGTTTGTCCTGTGTTGTTTGTTTTGATGTTAAATTGAATTAATTTTATGCTGTCCCTACATTTCATTTTTGATATGCCAAAGATTTTTGTAGTGACGTTGTATAACTGCGTTGCAGAGATAATCTGGGGCAAACTTGTGGAGGTTTGTTTGTTGACTAGGTAGCATTTGGCACTTTTGGCACCTAGCTGGGCGTAGGAGACATTTGAGGATTGTGGGATAAGCATGCTAGCTGGTAGTTACTGCTAAAAAAAAAAAAAAAAAAATCAGTTAGATTGTTAACATAGTAATTATATTTAAATTAAAATGTTTACAGTGTTAATGATCCATGAAAGTGAATGAGACAGCCCTTTCAAGGCTGTTGTTTCAGGCTGTCTGCAAACTCAGGAACACAGCACTCAGGAAGTATGCACTGGTCAATGTTTTCAGATTGTTTTCTTTATAACACTAAAGGCTAGATTTTTAAATGAAAGCTTGGATTCCACAGCACAAATCTCTAGCCAGGGGAGGATTTCAGAGAAAATTCTGCAGCATGATTTTACAGAAGGCAAGGAGCTTTGCATTTGATTGAACAGAGTGAAACTAATTTACAGCCCCCTTCATAGCTAACAGAGCCTGGTAAGAGGATGAGGAAAAGTAATTGGAAACAATATAAACCATGATGGGCATTGAAGGGGTTAAGAAAAAGAAATATAGAGCTGAGCAGGAGACAGGAAGAAGTCTTGATTTCACGATATGTCTGCACAGCAAAAGCTGTGCACAGGCTAGCCTACCTGAGCTAGTTTGAGTCCAGCTAGCACAGGTAACAGTAGTAGTGAAGATAGCACAGTGCAGGCTTCCGAGCGGGCTGGTGAGCCAAGTTCGTACCCAGAATCTGTACCGTTCTTGAACTGCCCGTGCTGCACGCTCTTTGCTGCTGTGAAAACAACAAGGGGTCCGGTGGCATAGAATGAAAATTACAGATGCATTATTATACTGACTAGGTATTTTCACTCCATGCATCTGAAGAAGCGGGTTTTTTACCCACGAAAGCTTATGCCCAAATAAATCTGTTAGTCTTTAAGGTGCCACCGGACTCCTTGTTGTTGTTTTTGTGGATACAGACTAACACGGCTACCCCCTGTTACTTTCCCGCTGTGGTTATCCACACTGGCCTGTGCACAGCTTTTGCTGCCCAGGATTACCCGTAGGGGATGTCAGAGTAAAATGGGAGGGAGAAGGAAAGATGCCAGCCACAGATGGAGAATGGAAAAACTGGAGAGGAGCAGCCTCGCACCAGCCATGTGTAAGGGAGGAGAGACAGCCTGTCAGGGAAACAGCAGAGGTAAGGGGGTGAATCATCTAACCGTGTTGGGGAAGGAACCAGAAACCGCAGCAAATGGGAGCTGGGTAGAGGAGGGGTGATGCTGAGTTATTATATGTTCTTATATAGTATCTTTGGTCACATTTTATATTAAGGGTATATTTATAAAGGGTTGGAGCTGATTCATAGATGTTATAAGCATCTTACAGACATGAGCAATTAGTGTTCTAGGCTAGTGGTTATAAGCAACCTGTTAGATTGTAATACAATCTATAACAATTGATTAACCATTTATTAAACCATCTGTTAATTGTTTAACCCTCTGTAGACTGTGTGAAATATACCCTTTGTATAAAGTGACTGTTTTGGGGGGTTTGCAACAGTGATACTGGGTTGTTGCATGTCTTCATATAGTAGCAGTCCTGGGTTACCACAGAGTGTTCACCCATGTGTTTGCTAAAAACACTTGCATCAAATGAAATGACGCAGTATTTAATGCAAGTAAAGTGTATCTTTCATTCCAGACTAACTAAATGGTTGTGCCAGTAATTGCTCCAAATCTCCCTCTAACTGTACCACTTCCCCAAAAGTCTTTGGCAAAACGCTGCAGCTGTGCTCATCAGTGCTTTGCAGGTATCCAGCCTGCTTTGAGGCTTTATTAAACAAAACCAGTTCCCAAATCAGTATATCTTTTTCTGCTGTAAGGAAAAACTCGAAGAAGCCTGGCTGGGCTGGGCTGGGCTGGGGTAGTGGCTGTTCTGTGAAGTTCCCCCATCAAGGCTTTCCAATGGCTGATCTTGAAAGACAAATGCCAATCCCCTCTTTCCTGCCTGTAGCACTTCTCAGCACTGCAAATGGGCAGCATTTTAATCCAGAAGTGACACTGGGATCAGTCAAATCCCAGTTTTAGCTTTAAGTGAAAGTTAAATTTCCAAAATACCCAGGGATGGAGTGTTGGAGGTGAGATTTTCACTTCGGTCCCTTGCCACCACATCATACCTCCAAGCCACGTGAACCCTCCACATAGACTCCAATCCCCCGTCTTCCCTCCTGGAAATGTCCCAGGTAGATCACCTCTTCCCTTCCCATTTCCTGCTTACAATCCACCACTACACAGATATCTGATGCATTTTAGTTGTGGGAGGCTGATTGGCCTGCAGAACTCTCCTCTCATGTAGCAATAGGGTGTTTTATACCTACTCCCACCCCACTGTGCACCCTTTTCTCCGCTGGGAGAGCGAGACTAGTGAAAACAAAAAGGACTGCAGGATTTGGATTTCCTTTGGAGATTCATGAAATATGTGGGGATTTTTCACATTCTCTCTACACAATGGGTGTTCAGGATTACTGTATATTGAGGAAGAATTGGATTAGTGCACTCACTAAGTCAGAACAACTGCACATTCTACAGATGCTCCCTGGGTTATGCAAGACCTGACTTATGCAAATTCGCACTTACGGAAAAAGTTCCATAAGCCAGAAATGAGTTGCAGAAATTTTTGCGTAACGCATGGGTATACATGTCTGACTCACGCAAAATTCGAGTTACGCAAGGCTTTCTGGAACAGAACAGTTGCGTATGTCGGGGGGCATCTGTATAGTCCTTTGCTACAGAGTACTAGGAACTCTGGAGCCTGTGAAAATACACAGACTACCTCACACGCTATATATTTACCTTCTGCCTATATGGGATTTGAAATCCCCAAAAGACCACTCAAAAAGCCTCTAAAATGTTCCTTCAAAATACATGGTGTTGTGCAATATCCCTGCATTTTTATGCACAATTATCCAAATTGCACGCATAAAAACAGGTGTCTCCTGATGTACATGCTTCTTGGAAAACATTGGCCATATTTTCATGATTGTTTCTTTCAGTTGCAGAGGTGTCTCTTCACCTTCTAGGACAAACTAGTAGCTAAAGAAAGCAGCGTCCATAATAGTAGTACTTGTGGCACCTTAGAGACTAACCAATTTATTTGAGCATAAGCTTTCGTGAGCTACAGCTCACTTCATCCGATGCATACTGTGGAAAATACAGAAGATGTTTTTATACACACAAACCATGAAAAAATGGGTGATTATCACTACAAAAGGTTTTCTCTCCCCCCACCCCACTCTCCTGCTGGTAATAGCTTATGTAAAGTGATCACTCTCCTTACAATGTGTATGATAATCAAGGTGGGCCATTTCCAGCACAAATCCAGGTTTTCTCCCCCACACCCCCAAGCAGCTTCTTGTTCATATTCCGACCTATTCATGATGACAACAGCACCTCCTTTGTCAGCCTTTTTGATTATGATGTCAGAGTTGTTTCTGAGGCTGTGGATGGCATTGTGTTCTGCACAGCTGAGGTTGTGGGGCAAGTGATGCTGCTTTTCCACAATTTCAGCCCGTGCACGTCGGCGGAAGCACTCTATGTAGAAGTCCAGTCTGCTGTCTCGACCTTCAGGAGGAGTCCACCTAGAATCCTTCTTTTTGTAATGTTGGTAGGGAGGTCTCTGTGGATTAGTATGTTGTTCAGAAGTGTGCTCTCCAACACCACTTTCTACATGCCATTGCCCTCTGATCCCACTGAGAGTTACCAAAAGAAACTACAGCATTTGCTCAAGAAACTCCCTGAAAAAGCACAAGATCAAATCCGCACAGACACACCCCTGGAACCCCAACCTGGGATATTCTGTCTACTACCCAAGATCCATAAACCTGGAAATCCTGGGCGCCCCATCATCTCAGGCATTGGCACCCTGACAGCAGGATTGTCTGGCTATGTAGACTCCCTCCTCAGGCCCTACGCTACCAGCACTCCCAGCTACCTTCGAGACACCACTGACTTCCTGAGGAAACTACAATCCATCTGTGATCTTCCTGATAACACCATGCTGGCCACTATGGATGTAGAAGCCCTCTACACCAACATTCCACACAAAGATGGACTACAAGCCGTCAAGAACACTATCCCCGATAATGTCACGGCTAACCTGGTGGCTGAACTTTGTGACTTTGTCCTTACCCATAACTATTTTACATTTGGGGACAATGTATACCTTCAAATCAGCGGCACTGCTATGGATACCCGCATGGCCCCACAGTATGCCAACATTTTTATGGCTGACTTAGAACAACGCTTCCTCAGCTCTCGTCCCCTAACTCCCCTACTCTACTTGCGCTATATTGATGACATCTTCATCATCTGGACCCAGGGAAAAGAAGCCCTTGAGGAATTCCAGCATGATTTCAACAATTTCCATCCCACCATCAACCTCAGCCTGGTCCAGTCCACACAAGAGATCCACTTCCTGGACACTACAGTGCTAATAAACGATGGTCACATAAACACCACCCTATACCGGAAACCTACTGACCGCTATTCCTACCTACATGCCTCCAGCTTTCACCCTGACCACACCACACGATCCATTGTCTACAGCCAAGCTCTGCGATACAACTGCATTTGCTCCAACCCCTCAGACAGAGACAGACACCTACAGGATCTCCATCAAGCATTCTTATAACTACAATACCCACCTGCAGAAGTGAAGAAACAGATTGACAGAGCCAGAAGAGTTCCCAGAAGTAACCTACTACAGGACAGGCCTAACAAAGAAAATAACAGAACGCCACTAGCCGTCACCTTCAGCCCCCAACTAAAACCCCTCCAACGCATTATCAAGGATCTACAACCTATCCTGAAGGATGACCCAACACTCTCACAAATCTTGGGAGACAGGCCAGTCCTTGCCTACAGACAGCCCCCCAACCTGAAGCGAATACTTACCAGCAACCACATACCACACAACAAAAACACTCACCCAGGAACCTATCCTTGCAACAAAGCCCGTTGCCAACTGTGCCCACATATCTATTCAGGGGACACCATCACAGGGCCTAATAACATCAGCCACACTATCAGAGGCTCGTTCACCTGCACATCCACCAATGTGATATATGCCATCATGTGCCAGCAATGCCCCTCTGCATGTACATTGGTCAAACTGGACAGTCTCTACGTAAAAGAATAAATGGTCGCAAATCAGATGTCAAGAATTATAACATTCATAAACCAGTCGGAGAACACTTCAATCTCTCTGGTCACGCGATTACAGACATGAAAGTTGTGATATTACAACAGAAAAACTTCAAATCCAGACTCCAGCGAGAGACTGCTGAATTGGAATTCATTTGCAATTTGGATACAATTAACTTAGGCTTGAATAAAGACTGGGAGTGGCTAAGTCATTATGCAAGGTAACCTATTTCCCCTTGTTTTTTCCTACCCCCCCCCCCCCCCAGACGTTCTTGTTAAACCCTGGATTTGTGCTGGAAATGGCCCACCTTGATTATCATACACATTGTAAGGAGAGTGATCACTTTACATAAGCTATTACCAGCAGGGGAGAGGGGTGGGGGGAGAGAAAACCTTTTGTAGTGATAATCACCCATTTTTTCATGGTTTGTGTGTATAAAAACATCTGTATTTTCCACAGTATGCATCCGATGAAGTGAGCTGTAGCTCTCGAAAGCTTATGCTCAAATAAATTGGTTAGTCTCTAAGGTGCCACAAGTACTCCTTTTCTTTTTGCGAATACAGACTAACATGGCTGTTACTCTGAAACCTGTCATAATAGTAGTGTATGCAGAAGCATTTTCTTCTGAGTGTAGATGTTTTCCTAGTTACCTTTCCTTAAACTATTTAGTATGTAGAATAGTGTTTGTTCATTTAACTTATTTTGAGGTGACTTATTTCTAGTACACTCATGCTGCCTACATTTCTGCTTAGCCACTTCAGTCTCTGCACTATCCACATTTCATTTTCAGTCTGTACTAACTCACATTAACTTCCTTCTGCGCTTTCTTCAGAAGAGCATTGTGCCAATGCGACCCGTGCACTGTTGTGGTATTTAGAGGAAACTTTTTTTTTTTGTCCATCCTTAATATCACCAATTTTATTTTGTTGTGCCAATGGAAAGCCAACCCTCCCATCACACGCAAGGAGCCACTAGCTGAATGCATAATAATTTGCTATCCATATGCGAGGGTGTATTGCTAATAATACTTGTACCGCTGCTTCAGGCCTATGAAAGTTGTCTGCAATTAGCTGAAGCACGTGCTCGCTTTGAGGAGTTTTGCATTCCTATCTGTGTGTTGCCAGCTACTATTAGCAACAATGTGCCAGGCACCGACTTTAGCATTGGTGCTGACACTGCCCTGAATGCTATTGTGGAGGTAAGACTGCATATCCTTTGAAAATTAAATTGTACAGTGTCTGTCTTTGTTGTGATACTAGCAAGACCTTGAAACATTTAGTTTGCTAAAATATTCTAGTTTAAAACATTAAGCTCCTGTGATCAGAAAGTAATCAACATTTTCCAGATTGACTGAAGAGTAATCTAATTAAAATTCTATCAGTTATGTTGGCTAATATTTAGCTTGTGTTTTGGTGTTTTAGATAGTGGCTTTAGGGTAACTAGTCAATGCATTCTTAGAACCTTTGTATGTTTGCAATAAGAATAAAGTACATAAAATTTTTCGTTGTTTAAAATAATTTGCATGGGACTACTTTGCTATACTTAACTGAAAGAATAAAAACCCATGCACCTTAAAAAAAGTAAATGACCCAAGGAATGGACCAATGACGGAATAAGATCCGAGTTCAGCACACCACATAAGTCCAGGCTTAAAGCATGAAGCACTCCACTGGGACTAGTCATATGATAAATATTAAGCAAACGCTTAAGTGCTGTGCTGATTTGACGCTTAATGACTGCAACACGTAAAGTACTGTATAACAAGAAAGTAAATTTTACAAGTTGGATACATCAAAGCTTGGCTTACAGTGGTATCACTTCCTTTTATAGTCAAACAGCATTGAGATACTACTTCTGATTACTATTGTGCATGCTTCCATTTAAATTGCCAACAGTTTGATTTCAAATGGGCTGTATGACCAGAATAATGCACTTTGCACATTATGGGCCTGCTCCAGCTCCCCTTCGTTGCCTGTAATCCTTGTTCTTATTTGATAAAACACGTGTGCTCTGCCATTAGACAATGTGCAGAATCCTCTGATTTCTCCAATTCTGGCTCCTCAATAGAACATTGTTAGTGTGTCATTTGGTGTCTGAAGATTTTGTCATTAATTTCAGTTAGATCAGGATTTGTCCCTTAGTCCTTGCTTACCGTGGCATTTCCCCCTAGTCTCCCATTGTTGTGTTGGCACCATAACAGCTCCACTAGTGGTGGCAGCACTAGCAGAATCTAACTCTGCATACAGCAGGTAACATGGCTGACATCAGTGGGGCCAGAGTCTTCGATAGTGATTCACCTGGCAAAGACTGAAAACGTGAGAAGTACCAACAACAAAAGTTATAAATGGTAGATGGCCACAGACAAGGTAGAAAATACCGACAGTTGTTGCTTCTATCCCACTGCCTTTTTTTGTAGGCCATGCAGCTTTCAGTAATGCTTCCTCCGTGTTATTGCTCTGAGTAAAAACTAAATGAGGAAAATTTTGCCCAGGCTTGCACACATGCAATCCTCTTGAATTCTGTAGGTTTGCACCATTGTCTTGGAGCCAGTGTCTTTGGTTGAGATTGACAGTAGTGTACTGTTGCTCTTTGCTTCTTTGAATATCAGAATTCTTAGGAGAGGCAGTGTGCTTCACTCTGTGGTAAAAGATTATCAGAATTTGACTCCTAAGTTCTAATTCTGCTTCCGGCACTGACATTGTATGTGCCATTGGGCAAGTCACTTACCCTCTCTGAGTCTGTCCCCCTCAGCAATAAACGAGGAATAGTAATATCCTTGTAAAACACTTTGCGAGATCCTCAGCTGACGGTTTATGCAAGCTGAGGATCTGCCTCTCTGAAAATATCAGATAAGCATTAGTAACTAGTATTCTATGATAATGTAATTCATAGAAGTGCTTCTTCCCTAAATAATGTCCTATATACCAAGGGAGAACTCAGTCCTGAAAATGCTTATGCTTATCAGTAACTACTTTTACTCACAAGTACAGTTATTAATGTGCTTGGAGACTCAGGACCTTTGTATGTTGGAAGAAGTGCTGTAATAGGAAAGTAGGAGGAATAAAACCTTTCCCCAGCTTCCCAGATGCATGTGTGATCATGCAGTTAAAAGAGCAGCTTAAGCAAACGGATATTGTTATTCTTTACTTCATATTCTTCAAAAGCTTCATGACGGAATTTTAACTCCTCAGTGCTGGTGGTTATGATGTATTCATCACAGCCAGCAAAAATTGTTCTGTGAAACACTGACTCTGGTGTGAAAGGATTAAAAATAGGGCTGTCGAATAATCACAGTTAACTCATGCGATTAACTCAAAAAAAGTAATCGCAATTTAAAATTTTTTTCGTGATTAATTGCAGTTTTAATCACACTGTTAAACAATAAAATACCAATTGAAATTTATTAAATATTTTGGATGTTTTCTACATTTTCATATATATTATATTCTGTGTTGTAATTAAAATCAAAGTGTTTATTATTTTTGATTACAAATATTTGCACTGTAAAAATGATAAACAAAAGAAATGGTATTTTTCAGTTCACCTCATACAAGTACTGTAGTGCAATCTCTTAGTCGTAAAAGTGCAACTTACAAATGTAGATTTTTTTTGTTTGTTACACAACTGCACTCAAAACAACATAAACTTCAGAGCCTGCAAGTCCACTCAGTCCTACTGCTTGTTCAGCCAGTCGCTCAGACAAACAAATTTACAAACAAGTTTACATTTGCAGGAGATAATGCTGCCCTCTTATTAACAATGTGAGAAAGTGAGAACAGGCATTTGCATGAATAGCAGGCCCTTTTGAGGTATCTCAAGTTTGGCAGCCAAGTCATTTTTGGACAGCCTGGCCTATATGTTTACTTCCCCAGCACCTAAAAGCCAGGATTTCCTTAGTGATGTCATCATGTATACACTTACTCTCCATGAGATCCCAAGCATTATTTCCAGAGAGTTAGAATTGGTGTGATCATAAGCCAGCCATTCGTGAAAGCAGCAGGGGTTGCTACAAGTATGCTGTTGTTTATTGCATATTGGGAGCTTACACTGAGCTGTACTCAGTGAGGAAAAGACTGGAGAACACAGTATGGGCACAGTGTAAGAACCAAGATAGCTAGAAAGGGTTTACCATTGTAAGTAACTGATCAAGTGCGTGATCTGAACTAATATGTGATGTGTTTTGTTCTGGAGCCGCTTCTTGTTTTTTAAAAGAATATGGGATAGCATGTTTAGATCAGTCTGTTTGATCATTTGTGGATATATATGTGTTATAGCTCTGGTAGTTGAACTAAAGTAAATATATATAAATATATATATATTATTTTATATATAATATAGTTATTCGTGCTTTAAATGCTGTCATTCATGATAATGTTAAATGCTTATGACTTTTTAATTTTTTAGGCTTTCCCATTTACCAGTTTAAACTTTATTTGTTTTGTGCTCTGGTAAGTCGGTATTTAATGCAAATATCAGGCTCAGAAACTGTCTTTATATATCAAAAAATAAATGACGTTAAGGCTGTATGTGGAAAAATTAATCCACAAGCAGAATGGAAGAACATCAAATGTAGAACTGCATCTGTAGTTACTCATTCAAAAACTCAGGTCTGAGGGGTGTTTTTATGTTTCCTTCTAAATACATTGTTAATAAAGGGCAAGAACTTCATGATCTTGAATTTGCTAGATCCTTGCACTCATCTGGCTTCCTCTTAATTCAGCTGGACCCACAAACCAGATTTGCAAAATTCTATTTGCCCTCAAGGAAAGGTTTTTAATGAGCAATTAATATCTCTTCCTCCCTCCCCATTATCTTCATACTAGTAGTGACTGAAAGTGTAATAATTTTAAGACAGTTTTGCAAAGCAGCTCTGTGCATATGTGGCTTTCACAAGAAGTGAAAATAATTACCAAAATTTGAATATTATTTGGTATATTCTTGAATATCATTTGAGTTTAGGGATGCTTGGCAATCATTTTTCAAATACTCTTAGACTTGATCTCATGCTATTTTGGGGTTTTCTCTTTAGTCCTCCAATCAGAGCTGTCATCTTTTTGAAATTTATTTTTAGGGAGGCTTGTTTAAGCTACTCACAGGCAGTGCTGATAGAAGTTACTGTAAATCATCATCTCCTATGCTTCATGTAAGCCAACAGATTTCCTCATAGTAAGCAACATTTCCTACCCATTTGTAGATAAGATGTGGTTTGAGATTGGTTTCCCATAATCAGTATGTGTTTATGGACATGAAGTAGGAGAAATTGGCTCTGTTGCTGCCAAGTCATGGAAATTTGCATGAATAGCCCTCTGGGTAAGCAAACCGTGGATCAGTAGAAACCTAGGACTTCAGCCTCGTAAATTCAAATTGTAAAGACAGCTTCTTAGGAAACTTAAAACTCCTCAGTATCAAAAGTGATTTCTTCAGTCATGTGCACAGTGAAAGTAGAGACTGACTAAATTCGGTTATATGCCAGATCAGAAAGCAAACTCCATTTTTATATCTCTATAAAACTCCAATATAACTACTCCAAAGATTTAAGAATAAGAATGTGCCGTGAGATTAGTTTCTCCTTTAACATTTTCAAAAAGCAGCCAGATGGAAGGATAACTCAAGCAAACGTGACATTACCAAGACACCTGATTTTGAATATAGAGGTGACCTGGAAGAAATATTTTCCTCCAGAATTAACAATTGACATGAGAATGTGTATTGTGTGTGTGTGTGTGTGTGTGTGTATGTATGTGTATATATATATATGTATGTGTGTATATATATATAATGCAGTTCAGTAATCTTATAATTGTGATAAAGAATCATATATGATAAATATCACAGTTGAGAGTCTGTTCACGTTTGCGTATGTCCCTAATGTGTTCTGTGCTTTGGTTAGACATGTGATCGCATCAAACAGTCAGCCAGTGGGACCAAGCGTCGTGTGTTCATCATTGAGACAATGGGTGGCTACTGTGGTTACCTGGCCAATATGGGGGGCCTTGCTGCAGGTGCGGATGCTGCTTATGTCTTTGAAGAGAAGTTTGATATTCGAGAACTCCAGGTATGCAGCTCAATCTTACTGAAATAACGTCTTGCTCATTTTTATATAGACTTTCAAAGTGTTGTGAGTATATAGCATTTAATATGTACGTTGTGTTGGTGTAGTTGGTTGGATGCTGTTTCAAAAGTTATGTTATGTTAGCCTGCAGCAATAAGAGGCCACTTTTAAATGCGTACGTGACACCTTCACCCCAGAGAATTGGAATATTATGCCAGTGTTAATATATTTTGTAGTAGAACTTGTGGCCAGACACTCCTTATTCACGGCATCAAGCACTGACCACTGATGGCCAAAAATTGAAACACGGTTACCACAGCACCATTAGGTAGAACAATTACATATTTATTCTTTTACAATCTGATTATTAGTACATTGTAATTGGATGGAACTGGAGCAAAATGAAAATGCAATAAAAAAAAGGATAAAAGGAAATACTTTTTCACATAATGCGTACTTAAACTGGAACTCCTTGCCATAGGGAGTTGTTGACTCCAAGAATTTAACAAGATTTTAAAAAGAGAATTGGGAATCAAGAATATCCAGCGTTGTTAGAATTAACGACAACAGATTTTGGAAGGCATATAAGCCTTCATGCTTCAGGGCCAATCTCTTAACTATCAGAGACCAGGATGAGCCCTAATGGGAGGGGCAGATTTTCCCACATCTGCCTATTGCTGAGCTCTCACACATTCTCCCGATGCATCTGGTGCTAGCCTTTGTTACAGATGGGATACTGGATGGGAGGGATCTGGGGTCTGATCCAATCTGGCAATTCCTATGTTGCTATGTAAAGAAAGACCAGTAGGTGCTGCATCAGTGACATGCAAATGAGCTCAAGAGCCTATTGAAATAACACTGTTGTCCAGAGATATGATGAAGCTAAAAGTTGGTGGTGGGTTTGGGGGAAAGAAGTTAATTTTAAACCAGGACCAGTAACTTTTAACCCACCCATTATAATTTGTCCTGGAAGCCCGCTACATTATTGGTCAGCTGGATTTTCACATTACAGAAGGGATTTCTTAAGTATTACTGTGCACCTTGGAATCCTTTATAGAAATTCTCTTGGTGAAGGTGGCAGTGATCATCACATTTGTTTTAGGATGCTTTGTGTGACTCTGTTTCTAGGCTAATGTGGAGCATTTGACCGAAAAGATGAAAACCAGCATCCAGCGTGGTCTAGTGCTGAGGTGAGCAAAGGTCATTTTGTTAAACTGCACCATCAAAACGAGTAATGTTTTACAACCCTCACTGCTACGTAAAACCCAGGAGCAGTCTCTAGTTAGTTAGTTAGTTATAAAAGAAGGGATTCTCAGTGCGAGAAAAAGCAGAGCTTAGAAGCAGATATAAAAACTGTTAAAATCAAAGATCCCACACCCATTCCCATTTTAACTCTTCACATCCTGTTAATGATATGGGTTCTTAGATTATCCTTCCAAGGGCTGCACAAAGTGTTATAAGGAAGCTGCACAAAGGTCTCATCATTTATTTTACTAAGGGTGAAATCCTCCCCTCTGCACAGGACCAGCACAAGACCTATGCAGCTCTGAAGTGCTCTTTAGCCCCCAGAATACGTATAAAGTGGCACACAGGTCCCATGCTGGCCCTCCGCAAATGGATGAATTCCACCCTCATTCCTTAGACTACATGTTGTATTGGAGACCATAGCAAGCTAAGCCTAACGCAACTAAATAAAAGTTTCCTGTGTGTTAATTACAAATTGACTAGCTTTCCCCCTGCTTTGATCTTACTGCCCTGTGATGATGTTTTTGAACTATTTGTTTACCCCTTAGGGAGGATTCTGGTCTGTTCTTTTGCAAAAGCAGCCAAAGGGATGTTAGCAGCAGCTCTGTCTGCCTAGTTCTGCAGACAAGCTGGATATGTCTTTAAATTGTTTATGGTGTTGTGGCTTGATTTATAGAAAAGTTTCAACATATCTTTACTGGTCCAGAAATAATCTCCCTCTTTACCCTCCTACATGACACCAAAACTTAGTCTCCATTCAGTTTATCGAACCACTTTTCAAAACCCTGGACCTCCTCAATCTCAGGCCAAGGTCATGCTCTGTAGAAGTTCAAGAAGGTTCAATTATTGTCTTTCAAGTTAACTCTTTGGAACTCTTCCACAAGTGAACACAACCAGGTTGCACAGAATGCCCGTAAATAACTCATGAGACATTTAGTTATCAAGTACTGGACATTTCACAACAAAAGGGTTCTAGAGTTTCTCAGGCAATCGCTGATCAGCATGGTATATGATGGGAACAAATGAGAATTTATAAAATCTACTAGTCTGAAATCCAGAGTTTCCATCATTTCTTCTGAAAATATTATTGTTTAAGCTCTAATACTGGAGCAAATGCCCTCTTTAGCCCAGCAGTTTGGCAAAACCTTTTCTTCTTGGCCTTATCTTGCCTAGGAAAAACAGGGTGTTTTAAAACAGGTTCACTAATGTCACATGTCAAAATCCTAGTGTAGATAAGGCTAATAAGGGTTAAAATTCAAATCGCCTTGTCTACACAAGGGCTCTAACGTGTTACTTAACATATTTAAAAATCAACCTTTCTTCCTAGTGTGCACAGCCTTTGTCAGTCTGTGACCTCCACCTCTTTCATGGGCATCACTTCTCAGCCTCCGGGGCGATAATCAGTTATAAGAGAAAATCACGAGATGCATTCATCTACCCACTTCACTTAGTTCAGATATGCTCAGGCATTAAAAAGAACAGGTGAGGGGCGGGGGAACCTCAGGTGTCCATAGCCTAGGGCATCGGCTGTGTGTTGGAAAACAGGTTACAGTACAGCTGCTCAGGTCTCTGTTGTAATTCAGGAAGCTCAGACATTGGAAGTATTGGTTTGTAGCAGAGCAGACACACAACTGTGTGTAAAACAAACCTGTGGGAGAGTTGGCGAGGGAGGAGGAAGGTGAAAATACACAAGACTTGCCCCTCGTTTGAGGGCAAGAGGATAACAGAGTTGTCAGGTGTGGGACATGTCCCCTCCATCAGTGACTGTGCGTCTGTAAAGAGGTCTGGTAGTTAATAATGTGGTTGTTATTTTTGTCTTGTTATAGGAATGAGAACAGCAATGAGAATTACACAACTGACTTTATCTACCAGCTCTATTCTGAGGAAGGAAAAGGTGTGTTCGATTGCAGAAAGAATGTATTGGGCCACATGCAGCAGGTAAATAAGGTTACGAACTTCCCTCTGGATACAGCAGCAGGATTAATTTAGTGTGCGTGAACTGCTGTCGCCATTCCAGGGTTACGCACAAGTCGTCCTCCTTGCATGCACTCTTTATCCTTTAGACAAAATTAATGGTACTAAGGGTTTCCTCCCTTGTTACTATCAACTCCCAACCCATTTTTGGAGGGGTGGAAGAGGCATAACTTTGTTTTGCAGAAGGAAATTGCAGCAGATTCCCTCTTTTATTGTCTCCTTTTTTGTTCTCCCCATTCCCCATTTTTAAAAAAGGGTGCTGTTGTTTTTTAGTAGCCCACTCACTGCCTCTTACAAGACCTCCCTGCAGCTGCCAGTTCAAGAGCATCTCATCCCTGGAAGAGAAATTTGTTTCCTAGAGAACATTTGTGCTCATTGTTCACTTTTCCCCGTCTTATTAATCTTCACTATGATTGGCTTTGCCCTGTATAGGACTCCTAGCTAGTGCATCCCGCACACCCAAATAGGGCACTAGTCAGCGAATAGCAGTATAAGAGTGCATAAGGGCACAAGGATAAGCAACTAGGAAACTTACAGTGGGAAGGAGGGCAGGTCTAGAGGAAAGGGTGTTTAATATGATGCTCTAGAAGTGACTGAAACTACTGGTTCACATGAACCATAAAGTTTTAATTTCAGATTTAAAGCTTCACATTTTTATGTTTGAAGTCTTAACCCTGTGCCAACATTATACAACAGTTTCCCTGCCTAGTAGCTAAGTACATTCTATATTTGATATATTAACACTGTTCCCGCTTGTCTTTATTGTATTTAGAACTAAATGCTAAGAATTTCAGTACATGCACCCAAAACAAGTTATACATAGAAATGACAGTAGAATCTGCTTTCAGAGCATACAGTTAGATCCAGTTAAGAGTCCTGTTTTGACAGCTGGAATAAGAGCAAATAATGGTACCTTTTGTATTTGTCAAGTTCTGTGTTCCCACAGACGATCTAAAGCCCCTAGTGTCTGCTTGGTAGCAGTGTTATAGGCGCACCCACTTGGTAGTGGCTGGATGACAGAGGCTAGAGCTCTTTTGGTTACAGCCTCCACCCTGTGACGCAAGAGCGCCAGTGCCCCGGAAGCACTGGCCTGGGCTATTTGCTCCCTCACCAGTTCTTTATTCTGTCCTTTATTTGCTTCTCTCCTTGTGTGTCTGTTGCCTTTCCGTATGCTTTTTGAGCTCGCTCTACTGCTGGAAGTTGTATTGTGCCATGCTGCTCCAGCAGCACCTTGCAGAAGTGAGGGAGAAAGTACATACAAATAAGCACTCTGCTGAAGGAGGGGGGTGACTAAGTCCCATTGACTTTAATGGGAATTAAGCATGTCTTTATGCACAATTGTGGAATTGGGGCCAGTATCTCAAACTGTCGGGGCAAAGTCCCTTCGAGACTCCCACATCGGGAATTCTGGGGCTAAGATAAAGCACTGGTGTCTGTTTAAAAAATATGGGGGTGGGGGGAGAGGAAGATAAGAGGCACAGCAGCCATAGAACAGAAATGATTGGTGGAATGGAAAGACAAGAATAATGCTCCTGGTTGGTGCAAAATTGCAGCTAATCTCCAATTACATTTTAAACTTTGACAGGGTGGAGCGCCTTCCCCATTTGACAGGAACTTTGGGACAAAAATCTCTGCAAAAGCTGTACAGTGGATCTCAAAGAAACTGAAAGAAACATACCGAAAAGGTGCAGAAATATTTATGGTTATTTACTATCTTTCTCTTCTTTTCTGTTAACTCCAGAAAATCCAGCTGCTCTAGCCCTTCAAGACATTTGTGGAGTCTTTAAATATAGTAATGGAATACTAGCTTAGCATCTGTGGTTATAATGTGGTTCTTCCCATCTTACCCGAGCTTTGTTATAGAATATTATTGTGTTTCTAGGTACCAGTGCCAAGAATATGTCTCCTGAAGAAAGTTTGATACCATAAACAAGGGTTGTCTTGTGTCTGTTTTTCTATGTGCTAGCATAACTAGTTTTTTTATGCATTCAGAAATTGGTAGTTTTATAGTTACATGTATTCTTCCTCTTTTTGTTTTGTTTCTTGGTGGCTGCATGGGACACAGAAGAAGGTAATATGTCTTCTTTGGGATTTATTTCATCAGCTTCATGAAGCAATATTGACAATAATAAATCTAATTTAAAACTGGAAGTTAAGGCTGCATCACTTATTTGATTAGTAGTTAAGTACATTGCATCTTTACTGCTCAATCATTAAAACGAATAAACCACAACACAGTGGAGGTTTCCCTAACACTGTTAAACAACTAATTCAGATGCTGCTATCGTTTACTTTAAGACTTCAGTAACTCAACAAAATTAAGAATCTTACCAGAGACTCACTCCTAGATGCATTTGTTTATTACAAGAAAAGGAAATAACATTGCCTTGTTGTTTTTATAGGAAAAGTGTTTGCCAACACCCAGGACTCCGTTTGTTTGCTAGGAATGCGCAGACGCAATCTTCTTTTCCAACCTGTGGTTGATCTTAAGGATCAAGCAGATTTTGTGTAAGTGAAGGCAGCTCTGTGGGGCCAGACGAGTACAACTTCCAATTCTTCTTGTTCATCCCTCCTTCCTTGCTCCATGTCAGATGGTAACTTCACCATGTAGCCCCAACCTACCTTTCAATGTTGCCTATGGTGTTGGCCTTGGATCACCCCCTCATCTGCTTTTCCCACAAGCAACTTCGTGCTTTCTCCAGGCTGCCCCTTTTGCGTGAGAAGGGCTTCCTGTGAGATTTCAAAGCTACCACTGTATCCTCTTAAATCCCTCCTCACAACCTGTCTTTGCTGCAATGCCTGCAAATCACTGTCTGGTATTGTTAAGGGTGGCAACCCCTTGTGCCTAGTGAGACCAGTGTTACAACTAATGTATAGGTTTCAGAGTAGCAGCCGTGTTAGTCTGTATCCACAAAAAGAAAAGGAGGACGTGTGGCACTTCAGAGACTAACAAATTTATTTGAGCATAAGCTTTCGTGAGCTACAGCTCACTTCATGGGATGCATTCCAATAATTTATACATACGCAGCCACCTCGATTAGCATCTTATTCTCCCTAACCCTCTTCTATCTGGCTTTTTAACAACTTGTTGGATTTTATTTAATTGTTAGTCAGTTCTCTGGGACAGGGATTATCTTTGCACAGTGCCTCGTGTAATAAGGTCGTTACATCATGCTGCAATAGAAATAATAAATTGCTCAGAGCTTGCTGAGATGGGAGGGTTAGCTGGCAAAATAGCAAGATGGAATTCATGCATGTTCTAAGGCAGGGATCGGCAGCCTTTGGCACGCGACCCGTCAGGGAAATCTGCTGGCGGCCTGGGACGGTTTATTTACCTGCCGCGTCCGCAGGTAAATTATCCATCCTGGCCCGCCAGCGGATTTCCCTGATGATCTGAGTGCCAAAGGTGCCGATCCCTGTTCTAAGGCTAGCTGGAGAGGTACATGAAAGAGGTCAAGATAATAATTTACTATGTGCCACAACCTCTCTCCAAAGTAAAACTAAAAAGCAACTGCACCCAGTTACTAACAATTTTCTACATTCCTGTCAATGAGTGGAGATGGCAGCATTACTCACACAAATGAATCTAAGAATCATTGAATCCAGCAAAGTTGGTCATTAATATATGCTGATAAAAACTTCCCTTATAAAACTGCTTATAATTTGAATGAAGCCAAGTTTAATAGTGAATTTGGTCCTTAGAGATAACATCAATGGGGTCGTTTACATAGAATAGCTTTGACTTTTTTTCCATCTCATCTTCTGCACAGGCACAGAATTCCTAAGGAACAGTGGTGGCTGAAACTTCGACCTCTGATGAAAATTCTGGCCAAATACAAGACTAGCTACGATGTTTCAGATTCAGGTCAACTAGAGCATGTAGCTAGGCACAGCCCAAAAGAAGCAGAAACTGGAGCCATCTAAGAAGAGACCATTATTTTAGATAAAGTTGTAAGAGACCTACGTTGTGCGTAACAGTGCTTTAGAATATTGATTACAGCTTTATTTGTAACATTTAAATTATTGTACGAGCACTTTATGTGAATTCAGAAATGCAAATGTCACACAAGTTCCTTGCCCAGTATTATCCTAGGTTTAAAGCAGACCTTAGCACCTAATTTACAAAATACCAGTTACCGGCCTGATCCTTAAGTTTAACACAATTCTATGCACTCAGTGTGATAAGTCATTCATCTAGCACATTTTATGTCTGAGATAGAGTCTATACTCAGAATATATGTAGAAGGCTAGTTTTGTGTCAAGTTACAGAGTGAATCTATGTATCCGAAGTGGAATAAAAGTATTGTTGCAAACCACGTGTGACTTCAAGTTATCTAAAAACTAACAAATTACAGCTAACAGGAGAACACCACTGAAGAAAGTAGGAGCAACTTTATTTGAATTCTAAAAGGAAGCAAATAGCTGCTCTTTCTTCGCTTGTAGAACAGTGGGAGGGATTAAGAGCAGGGCAGCTGCAGATTTTTCTGTACTGCATCTGCACAATGAAGCTGCATTAATTTGAACTACCCCCCACACCTCCCCTAGAGAGGAAGTAACACACTAAAAATTACTATTAAAGGCAATACTAAAGCTGCTAACCCTGTGAAGATGGCTGTTAACCTCCTTTGTGTGTCCTTTAGGTTATGGCTACAGGGCAGCTGGGAGATGCGATTCCCAGCTCATGCTAGCTTGGCTCAAGCTAAAAATAGCAGTTTGGAATGGCTGGTGGCTCAAGCTTAACTTCATGAGCTCTATCATGCTAAAAATAGTGTGGATGTAGCTGCTCTGGCAGAGGCTCAGGCTAGCCACCTGGGTCCAAGACTGGCTGGCTAGCCCCAGCTGCAGTGTCCACACTCTTATGTTTAGCATGCTAGCTCAAGTGAAGCAAGTCTGTCTACCCATGCTGAGAGGCTCACTCCAAGCTGCAGTGGAGGCATACCCTAGAGGTCATGCTCACTAACCTCAGCTTCTCGCAGACAATAGGGCAACCCTCAATCACACCCAGGACTGAGGACTCTTTTCTGTGATCAGCTGAAACATTTGAGACCAGGTTATAACCACGATGGTTAAGGTTACGGTTGACACAGCAGTTTTTTCTCCACAACACAATCGTGGCTGTCTCACAACATTTAGCTGTCGAACTTTAGCCAAAAGGTAAACAGAGGACAAAACAGCACCCTGAGAACTCCATTCAGTACTGGGAGGAAGAACTGGCCCAGGGTCACACAGGTTGGAGCGCCATCAAAATAGTCCTGTTATGAATAAAACCATCTTTTCCCTGTCCTGTAGCTATCAATTATTAGCCTTGAGTTGTAGAGAGACGTTTTGAGCCAACATTGCCACTCTTATCATTAAAAATGTAAGTTGTAGTGTAGACAATACATTGTAACAAGAATAGTTATGGAGAAGCTGAGTCTTGCACAACTTAATTATGGAAAACTCAACACACTAGGAAAGACTTGTGAAGTACCAGTGTATGTGTAACAAATCTGTTTATGCCCAACAGTGGAGGTTTAAAAATACAGATATTGTAAGAAAACATGATTTAAGCGAAACATATTTTAAAATTCAAGTCTTAGCTTGATTTTTACAAAACAATGTATATATTTAGAAGTTATTAAAATCCACATTTTTGTGCAGCAGTTAATTATGGAGGAACTGAAGAGTTGCTTTAGCTATAGATGAACAAATAGTTTTCATTCTTAAATACAATGCAGTTGTAGAGATGAACCTTCTTTGGCAGAGTTAATTTCTTTGAGGAAAGACAGCTGAGTGGCCTGTTGCATGTAAAGTACAGAAGTTGTATTGACCTTTCACTTGGACCTTAGCAGGAAAATTAAAAATTCTAATGTGCCTTAGTCACTTATGAATTGGCTTGTTTTATTTCTTTTAAGCCATTGTCAGTAACAAACATTATCAGTGATAACAAATGTTATCGTTTGACCCAGGATGGATCTTTGGCAATGCGTGGATTCTCTGGGCCTAGTACAGCCAGTCCTCGGGTGCTCTTCCCACCTGCAAGGTATCTGCAAAAGAGAGAGACAAATTATGAAAAGGTACCACATAACTGTTGAAGTGTAAGTCACATTATACTCAGTCTGACAGCAGCCTGACACGTTCAGATGAAACCTTTCACCTATACAGTAACCTTCTGAATTAAAACTCTTCCTTTCACACACCTCTTCCCATGTGTCTCAAAATGATTATATGAATATTGGAGGAGAGTATTGTCCTCCTTAGACATTACAGGAGAAAACAGATGCACAACTAATGTCAAGTATTCTCATTAGGGCTACACTGTACCAATATGCCTAGTTTTAAAACAGATTGGTTTGAACTAGTCAATTTTTGTTTTGAAGTATCTGAAAAAAAATCTGTAAGGTATTTGTTTCTCCTTTCCCCCATAGTTGACACAGGTCCTCATATTTTTCAGCTCTGTGCTGAACCTAAGCAACAGAAAATAGGGGCACAGATGGTCAATGTCAGTTTTATTTGACATGCTCTACCACCTCTCTTGCCCATGAGAGTGGATCTCTCCATTTCTCCCAGACTGAACTCTAACTCACTTTAGCCAAGACAAAGAATAATCGGTTACTTGCTGTAACTGTGGTTCTTCGAGACCCTATGCCCTTTCATCTGTATGTTTCTCACCAACCTCACTTGGGATAACTAACTTAATATGACAAGACTGGTGAGAACAATACAAAAGAGGTGCACACTTGGTAGCAGAGCAAAGGGCTACTCCAAGGAGCACACAGGGGCAGGATGTCACTTTCTTAAAAGGAAATAGCATTCTAGCCCATTAACAGCATGAACACTAGTCAAACTGGTAAAGATGATTTACGCCTCCCTGTTTAAGAGGCACTGGGCACAGCAGTCTCTTGAGATTCAATATCCCTCAATTGTAAACAAAGAACATTTAATCTTTTAAAGGGACTATATGTTTCTATGAATAAGAATGAGACTGGCAGTTAGACTGCATGGAATACAAGTTGCAGAGAGGGAGTGAGCAAACCTGAGTGAGTGAGATTCCCAAACCTAAGACGTCTTTTGTAGGCGACAAATCTGAGGAATTGTCACAGATTGAAGTGTCACTAGAGGAGGTTTTGGAATTAATTGAGAAACTTAACAGTAACAGGATCACCGAGACCAGATGGCATTCACCAAGAATTCTGAAAGAAGTCAAATGTGAAATTGCAGAACGATTAACTATGGTTTGTAACCTGTCCTTTAAATCAGCTACTGTACCCAATGACTGGAAGATAGCTAATGTAACGCCAATATTTAAGAAGGGCTCTAGAGGTGATCCTGGCAATTATAGACTGGTAAGTCTAACATTAGTACTGGGCAAATTAGTTGAAACAATAGTAAAGAATAAAATTGTCAGACACACAGAAGAACATAAATTGTTGTGCAAATGTCAACACAGTTTCTGTAAAGGGAGATCACGTCTTACTAATCTATTAGAGTTCTTTGAAGGGGTCAACAAACATATGGACAAGGGGGATCCAGTGGACATAGTGTATTTAGATTTCCAGAAAGCCTTTGACAAGGTCCCTAACCAAAGGCTCTTACATAAATTAAGTTGTCATGGTATAAGAGGGAAGATCCTTTCATGGATTGAGAACTGGTTAAAAGACAGGGAACAAAGGGTAGGAATAAATGGTAAATTTTCAGAATGGAGAGGGGTAACTAGTTGTGTTCCCCAAGGGTCAGTCCTAGGACCAATCCTATTCAACTTATTCATAAATGGTCTGGAGAACAGGGGAAACAGCGAGGTGTCAAAGTTTGCAGATGATACTAAACTGCTCAAGATAGCGAAGACCAAAGCAGACTGAAGAACTTCAAAAAGATCTCACAAAACTAAGTGACTGGGCAACAAAATGGCAAATGAAATTTAACGTGGATAAATGTAAACAATGCACACTGGAAAAAATAACCCCAATTATACATACAATATGATGGGGGCTAATTTAGCTACAACTAATCAGGAGAAAGATCTTGGAGTGATCATGGATAGTCCTCTGAAGACTTCCACGCAGTGTACAGCGGCAATCAAAAAAGCAAACGGGATGTTAGGAATCATTAAGAAAAGGGATAGACAATAAGACGGAGAATATCTTACTGCCCTTTTTAAATCCATGGTATGCCCACACCTTGAATACTGCGTACTGATATGGT
The DNA here is from genome assembly GCF_965152275.1 of Natator depressus. Taxonomy (NCBI): domain Eukaryota; kingdom Metazoa; phylum Chordata; order Testudines; family Cheloniidae; genus Natator; species Natator depressus. Next base: position 239,407,371 of record NC_134235.1, on the reverse strand, counting down.
CCCCTCATCTCAAAAAAGATATAGTGGCATTAGAAAAGATTCAAAAAAGGGCAACTAAAATGATTAGTGGTTTGGAACAGGTCCCACATGAGGACAGATTAAGGAGGCTAGGACTTTTCAGCTTGGAAAAGAGAAAGACTAAGGGGGGATATGATAGAGCTATATAAAATCATGAGTGGTGTGGAGAAAGTGAATATGGAAAAGTTATTTACTTGTTCCCATAATATAAGAACTAGGGGCCACCAAATGAAATTAACGGGTAGCAGGTTTAAAACAAATAAAATGAAGTTCTTCACACAACGCACAGTCAACCTGTGGAACTCCTTGCCTGAGGAGGTTGTGAAAGCTAGGACTATAATAGGATTTAAAAGAGAACTGGATAAATTCATGGAGGTTAAGTCCATTAATGGCTATTAGCCAGGATGGGTAAGGAATGGTGTCCCCTAGCCTCTGTTTGTCAGAGGGTGGAGATGGATGGCAGGAGAGAGATCACTTGATCATTACCTGTTAGGTTCACTCCCTCTGGGGTACCTGGGATTGGCCACTGTCGGTAGACAGGATACTGGGCTGGATGGACCTTTGGTCTGACCCAGTATGGCCATTCTTATGTTCTTAAGACACTAATTACACAATAGTAGGAAGAAACTTCCCTGTGATACACACTCTCCCAGCAGGTATTCAGAGAAAGGTGCAAACATCTGGTATCTCTTGGAGACAAGATCCCTGTCCAGGTGGCCCATTCACCTGACATTATATATAATTCAGTATGGTTTAGCAGATGATTTTATACCAGTGGTTCTCAACCAGAGGTACATGTACCCCTTAGGGTACAAAGAGCCCTTTTAGGGAGTACATCAACTCATCTAGGTATTTGCCTAGTTTTACAACAGGGTACATAAAAAGCACCAGTGAAGTCAGTAAAAACTAACATTTCATATGGACAACTTGACTATACTGCTCTATATGCTATACACTAAGTACAGTAAATCTAAGTACAATATTTATATTCCAATTTATTTTATAATCTATATAGTAAAAATGAGAAAGTAAGCAATTTTTCAGTAATAGCATGCTGTGACACTTGTATTTTTAGGTCTGATTTTGTAAGCAAGTAGTTAAGTGAGGGGTAAATTGGGGGTATGCAAGACAAATCAGACTCCTGAAAGGGGTATAGTAGTCTGGAAAGGTTTTGAACCACTGATTTAGACACCTAAAAGCAGGCGAAGAATGATAGAACTGGGTCTAGAAAAGCAAATTCATCTCCAAAGGGACTAAATCTGGAGCCATCTTGTTTGAGCTAAAAGAACAAACAAACAGTTTCTGATCCAGTCAGAAGCAGAACAGCAATCTCAGCAAATTAAGAACTGCAACAGAGTTCACAAACAAATTAGAATGTTGACTAAAAAGCTAAATGGAAAATGGCGATCCTCCTTTCGCAGGCACAGTGATGATATGAATGCAGGTACAGGAAAAAGGTTACCTCAGTGGTCAGTCTTAGAAGGAGAAAAGGGATGGTGGCTTCTTTCAGGCAATGTAATAATGCAAACCTTTATCAGCTATTTTACATCAGACAGTTTTTAATCTGTCAAACTCTTACAAGGGATCTGGGTTTACTTGCATTTCTAAAATGAGCACAGACTCACTTGTTTGCCACATCGATCAGGTGATCACGGCTGACAGCAAAAAGCTGCTCCCTGTGTCTCTGCTTCATCTCATCTGAGATGCCGTTCAAGAAATGATTCATCCCTAAAAGTAAGAACGTGACTTGGTAAGTGTACTGAGTCTCTGGCATCGAAGGATAAAAATCAGATACATGCATCGAGTACTCCAAAGCAGGATAGCTGGGAGAGGAATGAATACAGTTTGCAGCTAGTTAAGAGCTCCACAATTCTAGGCTCGTCATAAAAAGTACTGTACAAATTGTCTAATTGTTAACCAGTGTCAAGGCTAGAGCTGGGCAGAGAATGGATGTTCCATTTTGTGGAGAATTTTAAAAAAATGTTTTGACAAAAATCAAAAAAGTTTTGATTTGAACTTAAATACAAAATGCAAAAAATTTAACCAAAAAGCCGTTTGGAAGGAGAAAAATATATATATAATTAATTTATTCCAAAAGTGTCAAAATGGCACATTTTGACATTGTCCGAACTTTTTCCCTTTTTTCTCCAAATAGAATTTTGGTGAACTCAGAATGATTTCATGAAGGTTCTGATTTTAGCAACCCTGTTATCCAATGGAAAGCTGTTTTGTCAAAGTTTTGCAACCAGCTCTAGTCAATGCTGCTAAGACAAAGATCTGACCCACCTTTTTCTCTATATACCGTCTACATAATTCTGCAAACAAATGCTTCTATATACTTACAAGAAATCCTGTAACAAGAATCACTTCAGTGATCAAAGAGGTTAAAAATAATCACAGAGGGACTTCTTGACACTGCAACTTATGACCCAGTAAGGGGAACATTAAGCAATCACCATACATTTGTGGCTCTACAGCTCTGTTCAACTCTCTCTTCTCTCCCCTTCTAGCTACTGGGAAGGATTTTAAGGGTGTTCTCTTTCCTCTCCTCTAAACTCCATCTCACTGGAGGAGCTTGTTCATTTCCTCAGTCCTCATGAACATTGCTATTTTCAGTGCTTCACTAACTTTGCCTGATACCAGTTAGAGTGTGAGCAGCTCCAGACTAACCTGTGCACTGCACAGGAGTGCCAGGCAGCTCAAGCTCCAAAGGACGAGAATCATTACCCTCTGACAAGCCACCGGCATGTGACATTGAAGCATTTTGCTCACATATGAGCACCTGAAAATTGACAGTGCCTAGCCTGTTTTCATTGTTCAAGCTAACAGGCAGAAAAGCCCACGAAGGGTGGAAAAGTAAACGATTCTTGAAGTTTTTTTGTTTAACAACCTAAATGGCCTTGCTTGTGTTAACACTTTACAGACATACATTGATTTTTAATCTTAGTGTTCCTTTATTTATACTTAAGGGATGGAGTAGGTGCCTTAACTTTAAATTTTGGTTTGGATTTATCAGCGGGGAGAGCTGTTCTCAAACTGCAGACTATTTTGAACTGTGTTTAAAAAAAGTTCTAAAAAGAAAAGAAGCTACCATTCATCATGACATCCAAACATGCAGCTAATTTTACTAAGTTATTTACACTTAGTACTTTTCATCAAGTATCTCCAAAGCACCAAACAAATTTATGCGTTCCCCATCTCTAAAAATAGGTAAACTGAGGCAGAGAGGTTAAGCAAATTCAGGATCAGTGTACATATCTGGCTAAAACAGGTATATAATCCATACACTTTTCCAAGTATTCCATTTAACCAACAGACCTATATGGTTTTCCTATGTGCTAGAACAGGTGCAATTTTTTTAGGCTGAGAAAGACAGGTTAAAGGTTTAGTTATTTGAGTTCCCCTATTCTCCCATGACAATATTATGATCACAAGCAGCAATAAGAACATTTCAGTGAAAAGACATTACACGTGTGATCTTTAAGGTGAGCAGTAGCATCTTGCTGTTTTATAGAAACTAATCCTTATGTTAAATCCACTGAAGCCAAACATGAGCTTATGAAAGGGATTAGATGAGCAGACTAGGAATCATTCACTTCCTTCTAAGCCTAGCTAGAACACTGGATCCCCTTGCTGGGGAACTAAGAACACAGAACATACCTTTGTCTGAAGGAGCTATAGGAGCATCTACAGCTGAAAACACCGCAAGCTTGGCTTCGTCAATGTCTTGCTGTGCAAATTCCCCAAACTGAGCCCATTCAGCTGCTTTTTCAAAAGTTGAAAAGGTTGATATAGAATTTGGATCCCTAACAAATTAGAAGAAATTCCTTTTGTATTACAGATGACAACCTGTGTCTGTACAACTTTTAATACATTTGTTTTTAAACCCACTGCCTTTCATTCAAAGATTCCTAATCACTCACCAAATTCTATAAACTACATCTAGACCACACACATACCATATTCGATGAAGGCAGCTGTCTTCATACAGCAGATAGAAACACTATACAATACTTTGAGATAAGGAGTATTTCATTCAACAGAAGTTATAGCAGATTGTACGTAGGCAGAGTGGGCCAAATTCAGTAGTGATGTAAATAGTTTCTAAGCTGGTCATGAAAAAGGTACAATTAAATGGAAGTGCTAACTCAGTGTAACTTGCACAGATTTAGCATTCAGCAGATGTGAAAAACAAAAAAATCTACAGTGATATTATTTGGGGACCAAATTTAGTGCCTGGCATAAGAAGATGTAACTCTCATTAGTATCAATATCAGTTATGCTTACTCCAAGGATGAATTTGGTCCATGAGTTCTGAGCATGGTGTAGCATAAGGTGGGGTGGGCAGAGGTTACACCTTCCTGTAAAATTGCTTTTCCTACTTACACCCATTTTGCAAACTTACTGATGTCCAAAATTGGTGAAAATTACACTATGTCATAACTCTCACCTGCTGTGAGGCTGAAAAATGCTTACACCACCACTGAATTTAGCTCACAGCCTTCGGTAGGAGCTGTGCTAGGCTGCATGCAACCCATTATAATTATTTAATTAGTCTAAAAGAGTGGGCATATACCCCATCTCTGGTGAAGAGTCATGGAGTTAATTACCACCTGGTTTGGACCTCTGTTTCAAGTCTAAGACAAACAGCAGAAGCTTCAGTAATAATATGCCTCATAAGATGAGACAGAAACAATTGTTCAGGGCTGATATAAGGAAAAAGTGTAATCTAGTCAGTCACCAGCACCACTTTCTGCTGTAATCAAGTCTTCCTTGGAGGTCTCCAGCCCAATCACCCCACATGGAGTCATGTCTGGTTCTGCTACGGAGGGGAGAGGCCAGGGCTTTTGGGAGAAGCCAGTTTAGATCTACATGTCAGGAACCTCACTACCTCCCTCCACTACTGTTCTTAAAATGCCTCAGTTCCCTCTCTTCATCCCCACCGCCAGACCAGGAAGAAACATGCTGAAGCTGGCATACAGCTGAGGCTGGTAGTAAAACTGGCACACTAGTCACCACATACACTGAGTTAGGAGGCAACAGGGTAACAGCTACCACCAAGCTGGGCTGAAGTGAAGCCTAGGATGTGAGAGGGGTTTTACTGAATCCTGGAAGGAGCAAGGAGAAGGGGAGAAAGCCAGAAGCCAAGTGACAGATCTCAGTGATGTCAGCAGTAAGCCCCTCTTTCCTCATCTCTAGCTCAAGCCTCATTTTCTTGTCCTATTCAAGTCACTTACAGTCCTGGCAGGTAAAGTTAAATTGAGCCTGAAATGATGGCTGCGTATGCAGAGACAATGGCTACATTTCATAGACAGACTCTACAGAGGACACACAGTGTTACCTGTAAGAATAGAAAGTGAATATGCCACTATGACTGAGTGTAGCACCTCCTCCATAAGCACCTCCTTTCTCTCTGATTTCCCTATGCAAGAATTTAGCTGTCATCAACCGTGCAAGGATCTGAAGGCTGAAACAAAAGATTAAAGCAAAGGTGTTAAATCTGCCCTCTGGCTATTGGGTATCTAATCTACCACCTCTCCACTTGACCAGAGTTTTTCAAAGATCTAAGTTATACAAATGAAGTATTCCTAATTGCACCCTACAGTAACAATGATGATTTAAGCACAAAAATGAAGAATTTTAAATTGTGCCATCTTCAATACAAAGTCTCTTGATTTCTCCATACTAGAATAGCACTACCACTATGCTCCCTAACTTCCCTAAATAGTTTAAATTTCATCTCTCTCCATGAAATGTAAAGTTCTCTAAGCCACCTATTTGGTCACATGTCATGTCATCATATACACAAAGAAACAGGATCAGAGTGTGCAGGGTTCTCCCTCAATTTGGAAGTTATAATTCAGTTGCTTTTGGTACCCAAATTCTAACAACGTGGCAAATTCTGTCCTTGTAAAAAGACTTCAGCAGGAGTCACGAGCAGAAACAGTAGATTTTGATCCAATGACTCCACCCTCCCTTACAGAACTTGTTAGAACACAAGCAGGTGATATTTTTAGGCAATTATTTAAACACAAGATCAACAGCTGTGCAAAGACTGCCTTCTAGAGGATTTCTCATGAGTGTGGTTCAAAAATATATGGAGGTTACTTACCTGTAAATGGAAGTTCTTTGAGATAGGTGATCCCTATGTGTATTCCACAAATTGGTGCGCATGCATGCCATGCATCCAACTCTGGAAATTCTAACAAGCAGCATCCACTGGCCCGCACATGCGCAGTAGTTCATCTCATGCTCCAGACCGAGGACATAAAAGGCGATGCAGGCCAATGGCTCTCCAGTTCCTCTTCTTACGAATCCAAAAAGATCCGAAGGGACAGAGGGTGGATACTAGAATATAGATTGGGACCACATACCTCAAAGACCTTCCAGTTGCAGGTAAGTACCTCCATTTCTTCAAGTGCTGGTCCCTGTGTGTATTCCACATGTGGATGACTGACAAGCAGTATTCAGACTGGAGGGGGGTGCAAGGATGCTTAAACTATTGCAGTTTCCACTGCTGTGTCCGCAGCAGAGAATTGAACTAGCATGCAATGTTTAACTCTAGCTAGCCACCCTGGACATGTCCAGAGATGGTACTTTGTGCAGTGATGTTGCAGAGGCAGCTTGCGCTCTGGTGGAAAGCGCCCTTACTCTGTCAGGTGGAAGGATGTGTGTCAATTGGTAGCACACAATGATGCACCCACAAACCCATTTAGAGATCCTCTTAGAAGATATAGTTTGTCCTCGTGAACTCTTTGTAAGAAAGAGCCTAGGAGACTTCCTGATAGCATTCTACCTGCACAGGATCAAATCTAAGGTGTGTGTGTCTGATGTCAAGGGACTGAAGCTTCCTTAACAGAGTTATGGCATTTTTGGAAGAAAACAGGTAAGTGGATAGCTTGGCTGACATGAAATTCCAAAATAACCTTGGGGAGAAATTAAGGATTCAATCAAAGAAAGACCTTTTCCTTGTGAAAAACAGTATACAGTTGGTCTGCCATGAGGGCTCCCATCTCGCCCACCCTTCTGGCTGAGGTAATAGCCACGAATAATATGACAGGTTAAACATGTTGCCAAGGGTTCAAATGGCAGCCCAGTGAGTGCTGACAGCATGAGACTGAGGTCCCTCTGAGGCGTAGGTTTGATGATTAGCAGAAAGGTTCTAACTAGGCCTTTCATAAGCCTCAATGTTGTAGGGTCAATAAAGATAGAATGCCCATCTACTGCAGAAACGATAGCACTGTGTTGTTCAGGTGAACACCCTGACCCATAAGGGATGAGTCTGTTACAATGGGGACTGTGGAGGTGGGAGTGAAAGGGAAAGCCCACTCTCTCTCAGAGACGACCTGTACCTGCTGATAGTGCAGGGGTTACAATTTAAATGTACGGTCACCCCCAGAACAGCTTGAGTGATGCCCCCTCCCAGGCAGGTCTCCCCGCTTACCCTGTCTCCCTACCTGGAAAGTACCAGGCCTCTCCCTGCAGCTCCCAGCTGTTGCTCCTACCTCTCCGCACGGTGTGCAGCTCACAGCTTGCCGGCTCTGGCAGCTGCCATGCAGGGACAAGCGGGACTGACAAACCTTGGCAGAAATCTGCGGGACACGTAACCTATGTACCGTCTCACACGTCGCCTCTGCTGTCACTTCACCTGGGTTCGACCACCAAATAAGAGAGGCGATGACTCTGGTGGGAATAGTTACACTGGTGTTAATGAGATCCTTTTCAGATGAGTAGACTGAACAGAGCAAGGTTTGTAGGCAGCATATATGAAACCTGGGGGAATGGGTCACATAAGTGCATGAGGCCATGTGGGCCAGGAGAAAAAGGCACATCCTGAGTGTAGTTCTTGGTCTGTGAGTAATCTGTGCTATCAGATAACTCATTAGCTGAAATAGTTCCATGAGGAGGAAAGCTCTTGCTGTAGTGGAGTCCAGTGTCACTCTGATAAAGTTCATCATCTGTGTGGGTGTTAAAATGGTCTTTTCTTCATTTACACAGACTCCTACTGCTGCTAACAGCTGCAGCAGGAACAAAGTTGCAAACAGACCTCTGGGCCAGATCCACCTACAGGGACCCAGGCACTGAGATACAGATAAGCTGTTAGCAGCAGGACAGTGGGGTGGGAGGAAGTTTTGTTTCATGGTCTCTGTGTGTATATAATGTCTTCTGCAGTTTCCACGATATGCTATGCATCCGATGAAGTGAGCTGTAGCTCACGAAAGCTCATGCTCAAATAAATTGGTTAGTCTCTAAGGTGCCACAAGTACTCCTTTTCTTTTTTCTTTTTAGGAAAACCCATGTGTAACCCTGTCTCAATTGAGAAGACTTCTATGAAAACTTTGGGCGCAATCATCAGTCTAAAGCCTGAACTGGAAATGCTCTTGCTCCACCAGAAATGAAGGAACTTTTTGTGAGACGGTTGAATATCTACATGGAAATAAGGATTCTTCATGTTGAGAGCCACGAACCATATTCCCTCCTTTCCTGAAATTTGACTTTTGAATAAAAATGTTCAGCTGTTGAAGGTCCAGAATGGGTATCCACCCTTCGTCTTTTTAGGGACCTTAGAAGTAAGGGGAATAGAACCCCTTTTCCTTGACACTGAGGTGGTACTGCTCTATTGTCCCTCATAGGAGGAAGGATGTCTGGCAAAGAATCACCTTGTAAGAGTGATCCTTGAAGAGGGACTTGTGTGGGGGGAGGAAGGGAGAAACTCTATGGAGTATCCTTGATATATAATTTCTAGGATTCAGCTGTCTGTCACGAGGGAATCCTAATTGTGGGTGAAAAGTATGAGGTGGCCCTCAAAGATCATGGGGGTAAGAAGTGACTGGCATCAACTGTGGTAGATGGATCTCAACTATGCATCAAAAGTAGCCCTTGGCAGGTGGCTGAGAATGGGCAGAGATCATGGTAGTAGAGGTGGCTGAAAATCAAGGTCTCTGAATCCTGTCATTTACAGGGAGGCTGAGTGTTGACTGTGGAGGGGGCAGCCTTGGTCTATATCCCTGCCTCTGGTGCATTCTTCACGGGACTGGGATGTAAACCCCCAGGGAGTGTAGAGTCATCCAAGTCTTTCTACAAGTGTAGGGATGTGCCCATTTTCTCAATGAACAAACTCAACTCATCGAAAGGCAGGTCCTGTTTGGTGTTCTGGACCCCCTTGGGAAGCTGTGAGCAGCGAAGTGAAGACTCATGCTTCATGACTATGCTAGTGGTTAAGTCTCTGGATGCAGTGTCAGCTGCATCTACTGCAGCTTGAAAGGAAGTCTTAGCCACTAGTTTGCCCTCCTCTAAGAGACTGAAACTGGGCTCTGTCATCAGAGGAAAGATTGTCCTTAAAATCCTATTTCACTAATGAGGCCTGATAGTTAGCGATACAGAATTGTAAGCTCATAGACGAGAAGACCGTTTTCCCCATAAGGTCCGATCTCTTTGAGCCCTGTCAGCCTGTGTGGTCTTGGGATGCTGTGACTTTGTTCTCTCTAGGGCTACAAGGGAGTTGTGCGCTGGGTGGGAGAAGAGAAATTTAGCCCCTCTGGCAGGGACATAATAGCATCTCTCAGCCCTCTTAGATGTGGGGATGTATGAGTCTGGAGTGTGCCAGACTACTCTGGCTGGCTCCATGACTGCCTTGCTGATCAGGAACGCCACCTTGCTTTGACCGGATGCTGGGAATCCTGGACCTCCTCAAGTGGTGTCTGGAGGTCACTGGCAATTGTATGAAATAGCTCCTGGTATTGCCTATGGTCATTCAGTGGAGATAGTGAAGATCGAGTGATGGCTTCATCTGGGAGACAAAAATGAGTTTCCCGTCGATAACTGCACATCCGGGCCTATGTCCTCCTTCTCGTACTCCAACGGATCCAGTGGTGCCACGTAGGAGAGTTGTCGCAGGATTTGTGGACAGATCCAGGGCATCTTCCAAAGGGATGCCAGGGCTCCCAGTAAGGCAGGATCAACTGCACGTGGTGTGAAGCCCATGGCATTGTGTACCAGTGATCCCAAGGGAAGTCAGAACTGGGAGGATGGAGCTCAGATCTCCTTGACTGTCTATCGTGGCTCAGCTCTCTACAAGGAGATGACAGAACAGCAAGAGCGTCCTATCTATCCAAGTCTGACAACTGCTCTCACTTCACTGGTGGAACCAACAATACCGGAGGGTTGGAGAAGGGATGGCTCCAGTGACAGCAAAACATAGCTTTGTCCTCTACTGTGGCAATGTCCCTCATAAGCACCAGGCCAGAGAAGAGAAAAGACTGAGCGTGAGAGAGGAATATATCCTCCGGTGTAGTATAGAAGTGTCCATAAGGACTTAGTGCTTGAAGCATTCCAACAGTCAGGACTGATGGTTCCGACTCGTCCCAGGGAGTTGTAGCCAGGTGGTCCTGAGGAGGATGGGACAGTACTGAGGAAGAATCAGGCCCAGCACTTCTGGATTGTGCCAGCAGGTGTCAGTCCTTGTGTTTTGGAACTGGAGCTACCAGTGGTACCAACAGCTCCTTTTTACATACTTTACCCATCAATCTGTGGGTCTTTGGTGATCCTGGACCCATCAGATTCGCACGCAAATGCTCACCCAGCCTGGATGGGCTCGGGAAGGACTCCTTCCCTTCATAGGCAGATCTGAAAGGGCATCTGTCCTTACGAGCATAAGAGAGTGTTCCTTAGCGCTCGTCTACACCGGGGAGGAAATCGATCTAAGTTACGCAACTTCAGCTATGTGAATAATATAGCTGAAGTCAACGTACTTAGACCTACTCACCGTGGTGTCTTCACTACGGTGAGTAGACAGCTGCCGCTGCCCCGTCAACTCTGCCTGCGCCTCTCGCAGCAGTGCAATACAGGAGGCAATGGGAGAGTGCTCGGGGGGGTCGATTTATCGCATCTAGACTAGATGCGATAAAAATCGATCCCCGCTGGATCAATCGCTGCCTGCCAATATGGCAGGTAGTGCAGACATACCCGTACTCTCATGGGGAACCCAGGAAGAAGAGTTCTTGAGCTAAGCAGCTGTAGATTCCACTCTTAAGCTCGTGGTCGGAGGGGTGTTGCTCATCTGATGGGGCAAATGTATGGCAGGGGGGTCTCCCTGGCCTGGATCAGAGAAAGGCCTTAGCCTTCTCCATAAGGTGTTTTCTTAATCAAAGTTCACAAGCTTTGCGAGTTTGCAGCAGAAAAGCGTGACAGATGCTGCACTTTGCAGCAATACAGGTTTCATCCAAACAACAGAGACAGGGTTGATGATTGTCATTCATGGAAAAGGAGCAAGGGCACGGGAGATGGTTCTTGAACCCTAGGACTTTAAAGCACAGTCCCAGACCACAGGGAGGAAGTCCCCGGTATGGGGGGGGGGAACCTTACCTATACTAATAACTAACTATGCTAATATAAACTATACCTTGTTTAGAAATGTATTTACAGAGTATAAGGATAAAAGCTGGAGAAATATGTGGACACAGGGATTCCAACTCAGGCCATGCAGCAGTAAGAAGGAACTGGAGATGTGTTGACCCACACTACCTGTTATGTCCTGGGTCTGGCGCACAAGGTGAACTTCTGTGCATGCGTGGGCCAATGGACACTGCTTGTTAGAATTTCTGGACTCGGGAGCTTGGCGTGCATGCGCACCTACCTGTGGAATACACACAGAGACCAGCACCTAAAGAAGAATTTCTGCATACATCCTGGTTAATGGTTTTCAGTCTAAAACTAGGTCAGTTTTATTTTTATGCACTGTGTTTCACTGCTGATCCTTTCCGTTTCCCACCTTGCATAATCAGGAGCTGTGTAGGGAACAGTTCGAATGCATTCTCCAACATAATTCACTGGGAAGGGAAGTAGAAAATGGGTCTTCATCTGACATGGTTTGAAGGTAGGCTCCTGAGAGAAAATTGCATCTGGGTTGATTAACATTGCAGTTAGAGATTTTAAGTAGCTACAACAATCCATTCATTTGAGAATATTAGCACCATTGCATACTTCTTAAGAAGAGCCTGACACTCTCAAACACCAGCACCCAAGCATTCAACCTAGCATGGGTTATTTTGTTAAAAAATGATGAAATTGTGCGCATGCCCCTTGTAATAAATCATACATACTGAAATTGTCTTGGTCTACTACAGCAGAGGGATGTTGTACAAATACTACCTCATCATCACACTACACATTCTCAGTTATGCAATCCCTGTACCTTACTGGATTAAGAGTTCTGATTTGCATAACCCAACCCTCTCCTCTCTGCAACGCCTTCAGAACTAACCATTCAATCCACATAACTCCAGATATTCAAATACCACAAAAATGAAATAAATAAATTACTCTTAGTAATCAAGGGTGGGGTAGGATGGGTCAGATTTCATGGCCATAGGCCTAGGAAGTTCCGAGGACAGTATCCAATGACAGTGCAAGGTGAGAAAGCACAACGTATTTCAGTTAAGCATGAGTAACTGGAGAGAGTACTGTTCATTGGAATAACTATAAAAAGGGCCAATTAGATCAGTAATATGATTAACCAAAGTCAAATAAACTGTACTTACAGTAATTAGTTTTCTTGTGATTTGTGAACAATTAAGCCTTTCCCTTCCAACAGGCACGGGCTCTGGAGACTTCTACAAATATAGGACTTTGCATTAGAGTTTCAAAAGTCAGAATAAGGAATATTACAAAAAGTCCCCCGATTATTCCCCGGAGGGTCATGCATCACCTTTTGCCCTCCTTCCCCTACAAACAACAAAAACATCAAGGGAATTTGATTACTTGTTTCTACTTGCATTTATGAGGAAACACTAAAATGGACTTCATCCCATGGGTAACCTGGCAAAAAGCTGTGCCATATGATAACCTGAAGTTCTTAAGGGCTGTATCGCCAGGCTTTAGACAATGACTTTGGGCTTCTTAAATCCATCTATCGTGCACTAGCCCAAGAGATTTGCACAAGTTATGGTACTCCTCCTTGGATGCAGTCCTTAAAGCTTATTTCCGTTGTCTTATATGGTCCATGCTCATAGATCAGAATTTGCTCCATCTGAGTGTGAATGCCACTGAGCACGTAGAATACTTCCCTAGATGTCCTAGCCCAGGAATGAGTTATTCTACAGCTGAATGACTGTTTGGAGCTGCATGGCACAAGAGATTTCTCTCTGGAATACATCTTAAATGGCGCTCAGCTAAAGAGAAGTGACAGGACTCACGCGATGGGAGGAAAAAACGTCCCTCCTCCCCAACACCTGAAACAGCAATCAGGGTGTGGGATACAAGTCCCAATAGTTGAAATCAGAAGTTCAACCCCCACCTAATCAACCAAGAGGAGGCCTTCCACTGAAGCCACACAAAGGTTTATACATTCTCCTAGAGATGTGCCCAAATAAGAAAGCTGTGATGTTCAGGGACAGAAGGAAGCATATTTTTCATTAGTTGTGTGAGAAGCTACTGTATTAGATTTTCCCTAAGATCTCCATCCACCCCTTAAATAGATAAATAGTTTGTGGCCCAGCAGATATTTACCCAGAAAATATTTACATTAGATGACATTATAAACTATTTTCATCATCACTGAGTTGAATAACTAAACAGTAAAAAGTGCACAATAGCTGGGCAAACAGTTTGAAGGTCACATTGCATACCAAAGGAATTGATTTCTCTTTGAGAAGTCACAAGCCTCTTTGTATGGACAGGATGTGTATAAGTTCACCAAACCATTTGCCTTCCATTTGAGCAGCCTTAGTCTGTTATTAATCTTACTCAGTATAGTAATTCAAAAATAGTGGTTAACAAAAAATTTTACTCACAAATCAGATTTTTTTGCTTACCTCAATCACATGGGGGCGGACAGGTTTTCTCTCTTTTTTGCTTCTAGCGATGCCCTTTAAAAAGTTTTCTACTTCTTTAGATGCTTGTGACATCTGTTGAGGTGTAGCATTCACTGAACATCTGTTTAAAAAAAAAAAAAAAACACCTCACACATAGTAGCATGTTTCTTGCAGTTTTACAACCTTTTAGGTTTCAACTATTTCCCATCCTTGTACACTTTTTTTTTAAAGCATCATCCAAATCTCACAAAATCTCTGTGCCAGTGACCCTGATGATAAACACAAATTACAGCTGTAAATAAGGAAAGCATTGACAATTATGACCGCAATATACCACCAGCGCTCTGTCATGAGAAAATCCCACTGGATTCTCATTGCTTTCCCCAAGACAATGAATCAACACTTGTCCAACAGCATCAGACTTAGCACTCTGCAGTAGTTGACAACCTGGCATTCCTGCCCCGAAGAGACAGATAAACTATGTTTAAGCTTTAAAACGCAATCTCTCCACACCACTATTACCAATTCTCTCTTTATAACTATTTCTCACCACAGATTCTTGCATTTAATAAAAAAAAACTGTACATAGGTTATTTCCCTGCCCCCAAATCCAGGTACAATATCCTGCAAACTAAAAAAATTCAGAATAAGTTTAGTACTTCAGTAGCAACTTGTGAAATTACAGTGCCTGAGTGCAAACATTTTGACTTTAGCATTTCACTTATCTTTCTTAATATTGCAAAAAATGCAAAGTGGATTCCAAGACCTCACTATTTCCCCTTGGAAGTAGACATGCCAAACTGCTAAACCCCCCACCCCACATACAAAAACAGAAATTGGGCCTGTTTTGGTCTTAATTGGCTTGTGAGTTGCTTGTTGGGCTTGTAGCTTGTTGCTTCTTTTTTTTTTGATCGGCTTCCAGCAAGCAAGAGCAAGGGGGGAGAGAGAGTCAGAGGTGCACAGTGGGCCCACCAGTCTCAAAACGCATGCCAGGCACAGGAAGGGGAGGGATCTAGTCACAGAGATTTGGGGTTCCTAGGGAACTTTACTTACTTTAGTTTTGTCTTACTTTAGTCTTGTTTTGAAATGGGTTTAGTTTGATTTTTGGCTTATTGTGAAAGTCAGGGTGCTTATTTACCGCATGAAAGTTGGCAACTGTGCTTAGAAGCAGGAACTTCTCCAACCTGCATTGCATGAGTTTAAGGATAACAGTCAATGAAAAATCTTAACAACAGTAAAGGAACATTAACAGGTTCTCACCTCATGTTATCACTGTTTAATAAATATTTCTTAATGCGTGGTAGTTTGCGTAGTACTGGTTTAATATCAGACATTTCTGCAATTCGCTTAATCAGTTTCACCTGAAAAGGAGGAAAGAAATAATCAGCAAACGTGATGTATACATTAGCATAAATAAGCACAGCATTATAAGAGAGTTTGACATCAGTTAAATGAACCACCTCCCCTTTACCTGATCCATGCCATTAAACATTTCTTGTAACTCTCCAGCAGGCGTAAGGGTTTTGCTAGCTCGAACAGATGCATATAAATGCCCAGAATCAGGAATGCCATTTGACAGCTCTTGTGCAGTCATCTTAACCAGTACTCTAAAATGCTCCTCTTCTTCAAAGTGTGGGCTATATCAGAAAGGGAGAAAACAACAGTCACTTGCTACAATAGTACAAATTCATTAAACAAAACAAAAAAGACAAAGGAACAATGGAGAAAAATGCAAGAGTTCTCCAGATCTCATGCAGAAATTTTCTAGTCTACTTTAAAGTATTAAATGGTTCATTGTGACAAATTCTAAAAATAGCCTTTACCCATTCAGCTGATTAATGCATTATATGGTTTGTATAGAGAGCAGAATATTTTGATTTAGAGCATACTGAAATTAAGTTATGCAAAACCAGAATTGCTCCAGAAAAACAAAGTAGGAACTTTTTTCTTTTTCTTTTTTTTTTTTTTTTTTGGGGGGGGGGGAAGGGAGGGAGGGAGAGCGGAAAGTAGAAAAGGGACCAAAAACACATTAAAAAAACCAATACACTACTTGTTAAAGATTTCACTCCATAAGTGCATCATGTCTGGCAGATTTCTATCCAGGCACAGAGAAGAAAAGAGCACACCCTAAAGGAAAAATGAAGATACTTCACACACAGGATAAACCAACAACACAACTGAAATAAAGGCTGCAGAAACACGTGGTAGCATTTTATGAAAGTGATTATCCAATGTCAGCGTAATGGCCTACATCACAGAACTACAACCAGATTGACACTTTATTCAAGAGAGACCCACTGCTAAAACTGCAGGGCAGACAAGAGGCATAGTTACATAGCTCTACATGAATGGTACCTTCCCTACAATGGGGTAAACCCTATCCCATGTGCCATTAAGAGCCAGCTTCTGTGCCTCTATGTCAGCCCATCACATCCAGATGGTAGTTAAATGTGGTGTAGAAGGAAGGCAGTGGGACTCTAGATCAAAAAAAGCTGTTCAGGGGATGGAGAGCTGAGTCTCTAATCTAATCCCCTAAAGAACCCTTCAGATATACTGGTTCCCCTCTCTCCATACACTGTGGGCAGTAACTACTGCACAGCAGTTACAATAGGAGAAGAGGACCACAACAGGTCAACATTAAGAAAAATTAAGAGTCTTAATTGGGTTGAGTGGGGAAGTCCTAACAAGTCTGACCCCCTAATGAGCTTGAATATGTTGAATATTTGTTAACTATCAATATCAATGTCTATCTTTAAAGATTTTCAAAATTTTTATCCATTTCAATTGTCACAATGGGAGATATCATGGGGGAGATCAGACAGTAATTTTTTAATGACAGTAAATGCTGAGAATCAAATTGTTAAAACTTTAACCATTGTAACACAAATTGTGAACATCACACATCAAAATATAAAGTCAATAACCTTATATCAAACACTAATAAATTCTCAATCAACATTTTTCTTACTTCACCTATTTGTAAATTTCTATTATCATCGATGAAAATATATTTTGGTCTGTGTGTGTACGGTGAAATCAATGCTTTCTGACAAAAATCTAAGCTTTCATGTTTATACATATATTAAAAAGTCCTACGCTTATTATGCCATGCCCCTTTGTCACGGAAGAATTGAAACAGGAAAACATCTTTTGTTCCTTAGGTTTTTTTTTACACTACTTGGATACTGTGGTGAGAGAGGTTATAAAAAAACAATCTGAAGATAAAGAGTCATGTAAAACGTTACCTTTGGGATAAAGGTAAGTTACGATGATAGTGAAATTTATATGTTACATAAGCCAACAGAAGCCCACTTCTACACCAATTTTCAGCCCACCATGTTTTGAAATCATTGAAGTGTTCAACATTAAGTGCCTGCTTTATGGAGAAATTTTGCTCCACCCTTAACTACAGTGCTGTCAGTGTAACACAACAGCATATATACTGTTATGATGTACCTGTTCATACGCATCCAGATGCGAATCATCTGGAACGATGTGTGGGCTGACAGACATGCCACCTGTTTTTAGCTCCATTTGCTGGGCTTGCTCTCTGTAACCAAGCGCTCCACAGCCCATTCTGAAGGGGAAAAAAAAGTAGCGTTTTATTTCCACATATAGTAAAACCAGAAACAATCCAATCTGTCCAATACAAATACACAAGATACCTTAAAAGGGTAAGGTTACGTAATCTGAGGCTATCATCAAATACATGTTTTTTTAAATTAATAAAGACACTAGGTTTTTGTTTTTTTTTCAATGTCAGCAAATACCCAATATATGCTATTAAACAAAGAAAAAAATTAGAATACAAGAAGAGTATTAAAAATGTATTTGATAAATCAAGAGGTTTACAAGCTTACTGGCTAACTGTCTCAGACCCTCTCCCATAATCAAAATTATTTGTACTATTGAAACATCACTGAAATTACACAAAACAGAGGTAAGATAGAAAGTAATTGTTCTAGGAATTGTTCACTATCAATATTTCCATGTATTGTAACACATCATATCATCCTCAACTTCAAATACGCTAATTATCTTACTTAGTAATGACCCTGCAGAAGAGTGGCACGTATGGTTTGAGCTCCTCTGGAAGTGTATTCAAGCTGGAAACAGCTCTGAAATATACCATCCCATTGGTTGGCTGAGAACAGTATTGGACAGGGATTTCATCAGCTATGAACAAGAGAAAAACATTGCAGTCTGCATCCCTCACTTTGAACACATCGTAACTATGACATTTGCCAAAAGTACTTTAGACTAGTTACACACTACAAAGGTAATAGGAAGCCACTTCCTGTTTTAACTGAAGGTATTATGATGAGTCCTGGACTGAATCATGAGTTTTCTAGGCCAGTATATAGTTATACTCAATAGGAATCACCTTCCAAATGACCAGACTGAGAAAGATCATTAAATATTTAAATTTTAGAGTCAGAGAAGGACAAGATAGGTGTGGTAATATCTTTTTATTGGACCAATAAACTACTGTTGGTGAGAGAGAAGAACCTTTTGAGTTACAGCGCTCTTCTTCAGGTCTGTGTAACTCAAAAGCTTGTCTCTCCCACCAAACAGAAGTTGGTCCAATAGAAGATATTACCTCACCCACCTTGTCTCTCTAATAGCCTGGGACTGACACGACTACAACAACACTGCATAGAAGGATAAGAGAAAGCAGTCAAACAACTGAAACACAAACTGTTTTTGAAAACTGCACTAAGGAACCCTTTGTCCCTTTTTCCCCTTGACCCCATCATCTCCAAAGAATAGTTGTGATTGTAAACAAAACCAGTGGAAAACCCAAATATATTGTGGTTATTGATGCGTAGACAACAGCCTTGCTGACCTGTGGGAAAGGAAGGAGGGTATTGTTTGGAGGAGTACAGGAGAAAAAGGGGGAAGGAGAAAAAGGAAACAAAGCAATTTTCAGCCCCATTTTCTTTGCTTTATTTTCCTCCCCCGTTTTAAGTAAATTGGGGGGAGGGGTTGCTTGTGCTGAAATGAGAGAGAAGCAGAGGTGGCATAGAGGTGACAATAGAGCGATATGTACACAAAGAAGTATGCTTACTAAGGAACACTATATAGCACAATTGCATAAGTCAATATCTATCAAAACTCAGGGAACAGCATGACTGAGACAAACCCAAACATGACTGAGACTGAGACAAACCCAAACATTTCTGAACTCTGATGGCCTGAAGTAACTCAATTTTTGCATCAAGCTTTCCTACTGCCTTTAAGAGTCAGAAGCTCTCACATGCTCCTCTGGGACCAGAATTTGATCCTTCAACATTTTCTTAGAGGCAGAGGTGCTCTATTATGCTGCTCTAGTTATAAAAGTGTTTTCTAATTATTACGTGTTACCACAACAATGTACGTTGACTAAATTATGCATTAGTCTCAATTATGACATTTAAATTTTGAAAGAAATACCTTTCCATTTCTCACCAGAGAAACAGCTGCTTTTTGGAATTCTGCCCAGTGGTGACATTTAGTGGATAGCCAATGTAATTTTTACATTCTGTACAGGTTCCTGTAATAACTGGGAGATTATATTCACTTGCTAGCAAGTGGCAACAAAAGAACAGCTGTTCAGTATACACCTATTAGTTTTTCCTCTATTCAAATTTAGTGATTTCAGTCTGATGGATAATGTTTCTTACCACTTTTAGTTGCTAAAGCAGCAGATTCTGCTCTATAGCCTACACTAACAGATGACAAAACCAGGCAATTTGGGAATCTGAGATAAATGTACTTCTAGTCCATTTCGACTGCTGCTGTCAAAGGCTGCTGTTTTGCAGAAAGCTCCCATTGAAAATTTTGTACAACCCAATAATACTTTCAGAATTTTGCTAAAATTAATCTTTTTATAATAAATAAAAGTAATCTACAATTACTTGTTCTCCCTCGATTTAGGGGTATGGAATAAAAGCCTCAGTTTGAACCAAGTCCCTGACTCCCTCAGGGAACCGATGAGCAAGATCCCCTGGGAGAATAACATGAAGGGGAAAGGAGTCCAGGAGAGCTGGCTGTATTTTAAAGAATCCTTATTGAGGTTACGGGGACAAACCATCCCGATGTGTAGAAAGAACAGTAAATACGGCAGGCGACCAGCTTGGCTTAACAGTGAAATCCTTGCTGATCTTAAACCACAAAAAAGAGGCTTACAAGAAGTGGAAGATTGGACAAATGACCAGGGATGAGTATATAAATATTGCTCGGGCATGTAGGAATGGAATCAGGAAGGCTAAATCACACCTGGAGTTGCAGCTAGCGAGGGATGTTAAGAGTAACAAGAAGGGTTTCTTCAGGTATATTGGCAATAAGAAGAAAGCCAAGGAAAGTGTGGGCCCCTTACTAAATGAGGGAGGCAACCTAGTGAGAGAGGATGTGTTAAAAGCTAATGTATTCAATGCTTTTTTTGCCTCTGTCTTCACGAACAAGGTCAGCTCCCATGGGCAGCACAGCATGGGGAGGAAGTGGCCAGCTCTCTGTCAAGGAAGAAGTGGTTCAGGACTATTTAGAAAAACTGGACGTGCACAAGTCCATGGGGCCGGATGCGTTGCATGCGAGAGTGCTAAAGGAGTTGGCGGATGTGATTGCAGAGCCATTGGCCATTATCTTTCAAAATTCATGGCGATCGGGGGAAGTCTCGGAAGATTGGAAAAAGGCTAATGTAGTGCCCATCTTTAAAAAAGGGAAGAAGGAGGATCCTGGGAACTACAGGCCGGTCAGCCTCACCTCAATCCCCGGAAAAATCATGGAGCATGTCCTCAAGGAATCAATTCTGAAGCACTTAGAGGAGAGGAAAGTGATCAGGAACAGTCAGCATGGATTCACCAAGGGCAAGTCGTACCTGACTAATCTAATTGCCTTCTATGATGAGAAAACTGGCTCTGTGGATGAAGGGAAAGCAGTGGACGTGTTATTCCTCAACTTTAGCAAAGCTTTTGACACGGTCTCCCACAGTATTCTTGTCAGCAAGTTAAAGAAGTATGGGCTGGATGGGTGCACTACAAGGTGGGTAGAAAGTTGGCTAGATTGTTGGGCTCAACGGGTAGTGATCAATGGCTCCATGTCTAGTTGGCCGCCGGTATCTAGCGGAGTGCCCCAAGGGTCGGTCCTGGGGCCGGTTTTGTTCAATATCTTCATTAAATGATCTGGAGGATGGTGTGGATTGCACCCTCAGCAAGTTTGCAGATGACACTAAACTGGGAGGAGTGGTAGATACGCTGGAGGGTAGGGATAGGATATAGAGGGACCTAGACAAATTGGAGGATTGGGCCAAAAGAAATCTGATGAGGTTCAACAAGGACAAGTGCAGAGTCCTGCACTTAGGATGGAAGAATCCAATGCACCGCTACAGATTAGGGACTGAATGGCTCAGCAGCAGTTCTGCAGAGAAGGACCTGGGGTGACAGTGGACGAGAAGCTGGAGATGAGTCAACAGTGTGCCCTTGTTGCCAAGAAGGCCAATGGCATTTTAGGCTGTATAAGTAGGGGCATTGCCAGCAGATCATTCCCCTCTATTCAACATTGGTGAATGTTGGAGTACTGTGTCCAGTTTTGGGCCCCACACTACAAGAAGGATGTGGATAAATTGGAAAACATCCAGAGGAGGGCAACAAAAATGATTAGGGGACTGGAACACATGACTTATGAGGAGAGGCTGAGGGAACTGGGATTGTTTAGTCTGCGGAAGAGAAGAATGAGGGGGGATTTGATAGCTGCTTTTAACTACCTGAAAGGTGGATCCAAAGAGGATGGATCTAGACTATTCTCAGTGATAGCAGATGACAGGACAAGGAGTAATGGTCTCAAGTTGCAGTGAGGGAGGTTTAGGTTGGATATTAGGAAAAACTTTTTCACTGGGAGGGTGGTGAAACACTGGAATGCGTTACCTAGGGAGGTGGTGGAATCCCCTTCCTTAGAAGTTTTTAAGGTCAGGCTTGACAAAGCCCTGGCTGGGATGATTTAGTTGGAATTGGTCCTGCTCTGGGCAGGGGGTTGGACTAGATGGCCTCCAGAGGTCCCTTCCAACTCTGTTATGCTATGATTCTATGATTCAATATATTGCCAAATATATGAAGCCTTTTGATTTCCCATTCATTCTACTTCTCAAAGTAAAATGTCAGCAAATTAAACTGTTTCTTCATTTTATAAAAGATTTAAGTTCACTAACCTGCAAATGCCATCTCCAGCTCAGTGAATGGGATTGTGGGCTCAATATCAGATACTTTTAGAGCTGGGAGACAGGAGGTATCCTGAGATTTGCTTTGAAGAGCAATTAATTCCAAACCTAATAAAAGCAGAATATTAAGATTAATGCTTAAAGGTTTCCAATAAAAACTATCAAAACCCAGTGAAATTATGTAGCTAAGGGAAAAAAAAACAACACATTTCTATGACAGATAAGAGTGATACTTCCCATTCCCAACAGCTCCCGCAAACGATTATAATCACTGTATTTTACTGAAATGCACATCAGAGGGCATCATAGAAAATCCATCATCATCCTAACAGAATAAAGTGTTTCTATCTCCACCCTTTATGATAGCTCATGATCCAGAGATTAAAATATTTGACAGACACCTACCAGCCAGATGTCAAAGACCTCCCCCTAACAGCAAACTCCAGGGACGACAACACAGCTTTCAGGTGAAAAAGCTCAGTATCCACCTGGAATTCTTACCAGAGTGCTCTCTCTGGACCTTGCTACATGTTGGTTGGCTAAACCTGTTAGTCTGTTTGAAAAACCTCAACCTCTATCTTTTATATCCGCCTCTGGCTAGTGGTTGCTTTAAAAAACCTCAAGTTCACCTTATAATGTAGGCGATCTCACCTAGCTGCTAGAAAGCTGCTCTCCCTTTTCCAAGCCCAGAACCTCCAGGCTACTCTGATGTAGTATATCAGCTTCTCTACTCCTCTAGATTTTGTTTCTTTTTTCCTCAGTGAATACTTTATAGTCTGCCCTACTGCTGACGTTTATAGCTTTCCCAAGCACCAAGGCATGTAACTGACATGATGTTTGTATGTTTCACAATTGCACACAGATTCCAAGTCCTGTTAATTTCATTTAGGAGCTGCTTGAGTAAGCTACAATGTTAGAGAGACCACAATCTGCAGCCTGAAAAAGACATCATTGTATCAGTTCACATTCAGCCTAGAACAATAAAGAAAGCTCAAACTTTTCGGAAGTGTTATATAGGTCTTCTCAGTTGGTCATACAAATTTCCCTCACAACAGTGATGGAACTGATGATACATGTCTGCTGTCCTAAGAGCAAGTTCACTATATGTTTCTAGTATTAGCAGGTTAATGTTAAAAAGAACATTGCCTTTCCCCTCTCCTCCAAGGCTCTGATCAATTTCTTCATTTTTTTAAGTGAAGAGTACTCTAGATAGTTTTCAGAGTAACAGCCGTGTTAGTCTGTATTTGCAAAAAGAAAAGGAGTACTTGTGGCACCTTAGAGACTAACCAATTTATTTGAGCATAAGCTTTCGTGAGCTACAGCTCACTTCATCGGATGCATACCTCTAGATAGTGGAATCTATTGGTGATGTCTTTAACCATACAGTTGTCTTTTACATGCACATTTGAGCACACACAGATTATTTAAAAAAAACCCAAAAAACAAAAACCCACACACAAACCAGTAAAATCTTCCACTTTCAAAACAAATGCTGATGGACTTTTGGTGTATGTATATATATATATATATATATATATATATATATATATATATATATAAAAATAAAAGAACTATAAATATTCTGTAAGTGACAAATAAAATAGCTGATTGTCATTTTTTTAAACCGTTATCAGAACTAAAAAAGCATTACAAGATGCTAACCTTTTTCATATGTTTGTTTCTTCTCTTCTTCAGAAAGAGCATTAACTTTTTGTTTCAGTTTTTCGGCTTCCAATTTTGCTTGTTTTTCATAGTAGCTTTCATCTGGACTCATTGACAGAGTCAATCTATGTGGATTATCCTGTACAAATACATTCCCATAACAAAATATTAGGTTTAAGGACTGTTTCTTCCTCCCTTTCATCTTTAGATCCCTAGATTATTGCCATCACCAAGCAGATATATGCCGAATGCATATTATTTTGCTTGCATATCATTTGAAGCCACTTAAGGTCTCATTATTTCTTTCAGTTAAAATCCTACCCTTTGATACATTAATAAATAAGGGGTAGAAAAGGATGCACATAGCCACAAGCATGAGCACAAGCATCCCTCTGTGACACTTGAGCAGCCAGCATCCTTCAATGACATATTGGTCACTGGTCTAATTAAATCAATATAAAATACACCACTGTAACTTTCTCACATAGACAAGGCCACAGACACGAATGTCCTAGAAAATAACCTAACTAATATGCTAGGATAGTTAGAGCAGCCTAATTAGATCCTTTCCCCAGGCACTTCCCACTGTCTACCTAAGAGCAAGAGCTCAGAGACTCCACGTGAAACAGAGCTCCAAGCCACAAAGAGGGTAGACGCATCCTATACAGCCACCTGAAATCCTGCCTCAGAGGTGCAATGAATAACCCCAGTTCTCCAGCCAGGGAGCCCACCTGCAGTGTGCAAATTTCATAATTGCTATTAAATTCTTTGTTTTCTACTCTGAAGCGGGGAGCTGATATATTTACTGTGAATTTTAACCTTACAACTCAAATAGTTTCCATTTTATATAATATTGGGGAGGCTAATAAAAGGACACAGTGAACATGAAAACCGTCCATTTAAAAACCATCCATTTAAAATATTAGTTTAAAAAGGTCAAGATACACTTGCTTCTGGGGAAGCAGCCCAAACCATTTCCTCAGAGACAAAAGGAAAACTGATATTTCAGCAGGTGTCAACAAAATTGAATGGACTATCACCTCTAGCCTCATCTCTACTCATGGCCTCAGCACCGTTTGAAAGACAAAAGACGCATCATTGAACTGGGGGAAATCCAGCCAGACTGCTGTAAGCATATGGTGAGAGTCTGTGTTTTGCCTTTTATTTCTTTGTAACCAATTCTGACTTTTATGCCTTATTAATTGTAATCACTTAAAATCTATCTTTCAGTAGTTATTGTTTTATCTAAATCAGTGTGTTTGGATTGAAGTGCTTGGGAAACTTCATTTGGGACAAGATCCGTGCACATCATTTTCTATTAATGAAATGACAGATTTTCTATGAGCTTGCACTACACAGAAGGAAATAGCAGGGCAGTACAAGACGCACATTTCTGTGGACAAGTATCGGACCGGGAATTTGCTAGTGTCATTCTGCAATACACTTCAGGAATGGCTGGCCAGGAGCACTCATAACTTAGATGGGAATAATTTACATGCTAGAGGCTGTGTGTGAGCAAGGCCAGGAGTGATTGCTCTCACAGCAAAGCAGTGTAAAAGGCACCCCAGGACACAGCTGTTCAGCAGGCCAGACTGTACACTGGGCAATGTCACACTTACATTTTGCCCAGAGTTCATGTACGCACTTTAGTTGGACATTTGGCAAAAATGGGCAGTAGCTTCATTTTTGAAAGGTTCAAGGTGTATATGATGAATGGACTCCATCTGTTAATGCTGACATTTAATCTACCTCCAATACTGGGTTTTATAATTAGGAAAAAAATCAAGAGGCCTAAAGCTAGTACTATTGTCACAGGCTCAAACAGTGTGATATAGAAATTAGTATTAAAAGAGCTTTTTCTTTAGTCTCTTACCTTAAAATACTGTTTAACTTTTTCTTGAAGAAATGTTGGGTTTTCCTTGAGGTGCTGCCTGAACTGAGTCACTTTGTCTGAAATCTTCAAAAGTTCCACAGGGTCTCCTTCATGATTCCAGCAGGAGGCTATGTACTTGAATGACAAGAAATTAGATAAACATGACATTTAACTGAATACACAGGCATTTCATGGATTGGTATGCATATTCCATAACACACACATTACCAGTCTTGTTTATATATGTATAGCAGACAAGCAACATGCAACACTTCAGTAATACCGCCATTTGATATGTACATAAGGTAAAAGTGACAATATTGTTCGTTAAAAGAGACATCAGAGGTTAATTCACTCGCTCCCCCTCAAAAAAGTTACCTTGGCAGGCTCCCAATTTTCCAAGTTTTCACCTTAAGGAGTCTTTTCACATTTCTCCCCCTTAGCCCAGATCTCACCCGTCCCCTTACTTTTTAGAATACACAAATATTCAGTCCAACTGGGAGGAAGGGCATGAAAAAAGTAAAATTGAACCAGAACTTCCAAGAGAGATCAGATTCTACAGTCAGTTACACATTTGTATGAGTTTTTCAGCCTAAAGAGAAAACTGTGTTTTTACATAACTCAGTTATGCGTTTAAATGGGACCACTGTTAACATAGATAAGATTTATAAGCAGAAGTCTGCTGAGCCTTTTTGTTTTGGAGGTTTTGTTTTCGTTGTTAGGACTTGTGGTATGGGAGAAGTTATTAATTTTAAAATTTGTGAAACTACTATTGAAAGTTGATCAACACACTATACAAGAACCTGAACTGAAGAGATTGATAGTTTCTGTTCAGTAGATGAAACACATTGGGTATGGGGTGGGGGAAGAGAGACTTGAAATAAAGTACACTACAAAGCAAATGTTAAATAAATGAAGAAAAATTGTTCTTGAACTGCATTTATCAAAATTATGTTTTCTATAGTTCTCCATTCTCATTTATTGAATATTTACACACACACACACACACACGTGTCCTAAGCATATAACATCTGTCAAAACTCTAAAAAATATTTAAGAATTCCGTGGGAACTTTCTGTTGCAAAGAACATTATTCTTTCTCATATATCAATTGAAATATCAATTGAAAAATGGGTAGGTTAGGTCTTGGGCAGAGGTAAATTTTTCTACAAACCTTGGAACAATAACAGTCTGTATTAAAAGAATGCTTCAAGATTTGGAAGAATTTAACATTACTCACTCATTAACTTTGATCATTCTAGCAACAATTTGACAGTTTCAATGTGGCTCTACAAATGTCAAAAAAAAAAATAACCAGACAAATTCCTGTCTGACTGCACTCTAAAACTAAAGTGTTCCAAGTTCAATAAATCTAACTTTTGCTTTTTTGTCACTGTTGTAACAAGAAATTAACAAAAGAAAAGCGAGAACTCAGTTACTGTACTGAACTTCCCGAGTTAAGTTCTAGTGTTTTTAAAACTACCATCCCTAGAAAATGAAGTTATTTCCATTTTTATTATTAATAGAAATATGGAGAGATTAATATGGGATATCACTGCTGGAGACTTAAGCAGTTTCTTTTAATAAAGTACGTTTCTAGAATATTTTCTTGAAGAGATAATCCTCAAACTTTGAATTAATTGCTTGCAAGTCTTATCAATTAAAAAGAGGGTTTTTTGCAGCAGAATTTAATCAGACAAGCTGAAGACATTTTTGAAAAATGGTGATCACCTTAGGGAGAAACTTATAAAGCTCTTTTTGCCAGATGCTAACTTGAAAAGAACAATGAGACATTTTAAATTGAGTTTGATTTGATTATTCTATTTCATGCATTTCTTTTGCTGCTGTCCCCTCCCCAACTCTCCTGGTAACCCCACTATCCCACTCTAGAAGACCTCCTAAAATGCTCACTTCCTTTAGATCTTAGGGAGGTCCACTGGTGGGATTTGCAGGCTGGAGAAAGCATGGAACTTGGATTACATAGTGGAGAACGGGATATAGAGAGTCCCAGCAAAGTGCGGGAGGGTACAGTGGTGAAAACAAGAAGAGTGACAGCAGAGTGAGGAATAGTGGACACGTGGAACACAGGGTGTAGCAAAACGGGGGAGAGCAGAGGAGTTGATCATTGGGAAAAGCAGAATGTGAAATATTCCACCTCACCTGCAGATCCTATAACTCACAGAGCCCCCACACTTGACAAAGCTTAGAAGCCTTCTCAGGGTTCCTAAGAGCCACCCACATTTTCTAGGGGGCTCATCTCTACAATTGCTTCTATGTGGAAATTTTAGGTAAATATTCAAGCCAGTGCATATTTTCATGTTTAAACTATGAACTTTAATTACAGCAGCAAAACTAAGTATAGGGGACCAAGTATTCAGTCATTATTTATATAGCGCTATGGGGTGCAAGAGGCCTTACAAATGTGTAAGTCCATGCCTTGAGTTTACAAGCCCAGGAGAAATCGTTACCCAAGCAAGCAATCCCAGGAGACCTAATCATGTAAAGATTAGGGGATTGAGCCCTAAATTAGACAACTAATACAAAGTCTAATGACAAAAGACCTTTGTTGATATTTAGGGGAACACAGGAAGGAAGACAAAAAAAAAAAAAAAAAGATATTTCAGGAGAACGTCTGCATGAGAAAGGCCTTGCAAAATCTGACCCAGAATTCTAAGACACTGCTGAAAACTGACATTTTACCTATACAGAAAAAAGGAGCACTTACTGATGTCAGGGCAAGTCCAAAACTTGTAGACTGATGCTTCATCTGGATTTCAATTTTGTGAAGTAGGGCTTCAATCCTCTCTTCCTCAAATCCTTTCCTTTGGGGAAAGTTTTTGTTTTTTTAATATAGATATAGTGTGTGTGTGTGTGTGTGTGTATACACACACACACACACATATACACACATACCCCCACATCCCCGAGAGAAGAACGCATGCACCCATTAACACATGAAAATGAATTATAGTATTGATGAAGACATGAAAATGAATGATAGTATTGATGAAGCATTGATACTAAGTATGTACCATATAGAATAAAACCAATATGAAGTATGATCATATTGTGTCATTTAATGAAATAGCACTATTAACTCCTAAATATTATGGTGAGGGGCACACTATAGGACAAGTATTTAAGGAAGCAGGGAGGAGAGGGGCAATAAATAAGATTAGTTCTTAAAAGTATTGAACCATTGGAAATTGCTACTTTAGTGTAGTTTTCATACATTTAAAAATACATATTTTAAAAATACACTTCTAGTAATAGTTTTTGGTAAAAGAATACTTCGAGAATTTAACATTACTCACTCAATAACTTCATCTATTGTTCTAGCAGTAATTTGTTTGATGGTTTCTATGTCTTTCTCAGCAATTCCCTGCAGGCCTACACTGAAGTAAGCCTCTTGTGTGCAGCCATTAAACCTAGAATTAAAAAACATTTATTCCAGTGTAGGTACTGAAACTTTGACACAGAACCACAGAAAGGTAATAACTAGTTAATGAATGTAAAAAAAAAAAGTTAGAATTTACAAGATCTAGACTAAGATGGAAAAGAAAAAACCTAACAAAAAGACAAGGAGCCAAAATCTTCAGCTATTTATTTTTCAGTCTCAGTAGGAATGGTACACGGTTTTTAAAAGTTTCAGCCATGGTTCAAACTAAAGAATGAAGAACAGCTACAGAACCAAAACAAAAATAGGAAGGACTGAAAAAATCTTGGAATTAATCTGTATCAGTGTTTTCAAATACAGAAGATTTTTCTGTATTTATATTATTTTCTTTTGATGGCAGACACCAAGAGGAAAACTCTTTTTAAATCAACACGTTCATTTTACTTATGACAGTGAGTAGAAGGTGTCTACAATTTAGTCTTCATATAGCGGTCTTTGAAAATTGAGCGCAGAGATGATATTTTGGGGGTTCCATGTTTGTGTCTCAGTGACTCAACAGATTTAGGGAAACTGGGATAAAGAAATTGTAGTCCAAGTTTTCACAAGTGACTAACTTTAGGGCTCAACTCTAAAAACCTAAGGTCCCATTTTCAGGAGTCCTGAACATCCTACAATTCCAATAGCAGCCAATGTAATAGGAGCTGTAGGGCTTCAGCACTGGTGAAAATCAAATCCCCTGCACTTAAAATTTAGCACACCAAAACTGAGCCACCCAAATTAGAGGCCATTTACATTTCCCCCACCCCCCTAAATGACTTGTCAAAGACCACAAAGTGATCCAGAATTCAGAAGTGTCTAATTCTCCGACTTATGCTCATTTCTCTAGACTATTACTCCAGGGGGAATTGTGCACCACTGTGCATGCGCAGAATTTATGTCCTCCGCAGACTTCTTTGAAACACAAACACTCAAACCGCTCCCCCCCTCCCCCCGCAGATCCCCACTCCCCCTGCACCTGGACCAAGCCGAAGAGCCATCCGTACCTGGATCCCCACCCCACAGAGCCCCAACCAGCTGCATCTGGATCCTAACTCCACTGAGCCCCACTCCCCCAGCATCTGGACCCCCAACTGAGCGCCCCCACACCCAGATACCCCACTGAGCCACCTTTATCCAGATTGCCCCACACAGAACCCTCTCATCTCACACCTGGATCCCCCACACTAAGCCCCTCCATATTTGGATCCTGCCTGCCCACATCTGGTGCACCTGGCACAGCTGGGCAAGGCTCTGGGGTGTTTCTGGGGCAGGCCCAGTCCTTGCGCTGTGTCAGGGTCGGGTGCAACCTCGCCACTGAGTCTGTGTCCCAGGGGGAGCTGCACAGTGGCCTGCCGTCTCCAGACAGCCAGGGGCCTCTCCCCCCAGAGCCATGCTGGAGCCTCCTCTTTTATTTGAGAAATAAAATTTGCAGAATTTTAAAATATTGTGCACGGAATTTTTATTTTTTTTGGCACAGAATGCTCTGGGGAGTAGACTATGCTGCTTCTTAACGTTGTACTGATAGATACATATAAGCTAAATTGGAAGTTACCAATGAGTTTCTTGCCAAGAGGTTGCACATTAACCTAGTAGGTACTAAATACTGTCATTTTAATTGGAATGAAGTGTAATTATTTAAAACATTAAGTACTCAGAAATGATTCTACCAGCAGTTATACACATGGGTATCTTTACTCATATAGAGTCCCATTTCTCTGTTCAATATATTACAAAACAATATCTGTACAATGCTCTAGGTCTACAAGAGACTTTTGGAAATGCAAGGTAACTTAGATATTGTACTATGAAAATCTGATGGTATTTCATTACACCAATAAAGATGTGTTTGTGACAGTCTTCATAGTACACTAAATCAATCAGAAAAAAAAAAAAAAGCACCATAAGTAAATAAAAGCCTACCAAAGATTAATTTACTGACTTTTCCGAAGTAATCCTAAAGCACGTAAGATGTCAAGATAAAATAGTTCTGGATATTGAAAAAAAATACTTTGACATGCGACAGACTGCCACAGGGTTTCAATCCACTTGCTCCAGTGTACAGAAACAAACATACATCTGAAAACAACTGTTTAAACATTGTATGCAAGTAATTGGTAACAGCAAAATAGCAACATGGATTGTGAATTATGGGCCTTATTCTCAACTCCATTAAATCAATGTAAGTCTGGAATAAAACTATTTGTGTACCTTGCAAGGTCATAACTTACACTTGAAGATACTTCACTGTTCCACTATGGAAAAGAGTAAAATACGCCAGAAGATTCTTGTATAAAAATAGCATGAAAATAATAAGAGTTAGCTTTCTCCCCACCTATCCTTCAATTTATTTTTTAAAAAAGGAAGTAGTTTTATAACAAGAGCAGTATTAATGTTACAGGAGTTATAGTCATTAAAAGGTGATGCAAAGTGAACTGCGACACTTACCCAACATCAGGAGAAAAGTCTGTACCAAGATTGGCCTCAAGTAAGGCTTTGTAGAAGGGAGAATTCGGTCCACCAACCAACAGGGAAGACAACAGGTTAAGCGTGAAAGTTTCATAAGTATCTGTAATGCTAAGTAAAAAAATAAGTGTCAAAAAAACAGTGTTACAGCATGGTTTTCTTTAAAATGGGATTGTGGGTATTATGTATTATATTTAAGTTATTGTTGGTATCAAACTACAGGGTGTGGGCTGGGAAGTGTGTGTGTGAGGGGAAGAGCAGAGGTTTTTGTTTTGTTTTTTTAAAGTCACTGACAGTTGTGCACGCGCAGCTTGGGCTCCTAGAGTCAAACTGGGTTCTTTCCACCTGCTACATCATTGCCAGTCATAAAGGTTTTACTGGTTGAATTAGGCCCTGAGGTACATCTGGGCAACCCCATTACATTTAATAAATTTGCCTAGACGCAACTCATTAGCATACAGTGAACCATTGGTCCCTAAACACTGGTCCGCAGAATACATGGTATTGGCTCTTTATTTCCACCTGCTAAAGTGGAAGACAGTTAAAAATACATTATTGCTTTCTTAACATTAATTGCTCTACATAAGAAATTGATGTAATTGTCACAGGGAAGTTAATTTAATTGGAAAAGGGAGAGAAGGGAGGGCCACACAGTCATGATGGGATGTGAGGTGACCCACACTATGAAACAAATTTGAGAATCCTTATAGTAAACAATTCTGATTACGCTCATGGTGAAATAAACTCTTAGTAAGTTCCTGATTTAAAGGAATAAGCATGATTCTTCTGTTGAAATTTCATTTTCAATACACTTACTCTGTCAGCAGGAAGCTAACACTGATAGTTGTCTGCTTTGTAGGGTCTGCAGCAAATGAATCTGAGCCACATTTCACATGATGCTCTCTCTGTCAAGTATAATAAATAAGTAACTAGAGGCAGTAACATGATTTAAAACATTAAACTTGAACGGAAGTTAATAATAAAGCATAATTTGTGTTTCTATAGCATCTTCCTTCTGAGGATTTTAATGCACTTTATAAACGTTAATGAGTTAACTTGTAAATTCATGAATACATCATCCTTGCTTGTTATCACCCACGTGAGGTAGGTAGTATCTCCATTACAAGTGGGAAATTGAGAAAGAAAGGGCCAAACAAATCCTGCCCTAACTTCCATCCCATTTGCATCCTGGGTGCAAATTAAAGCACGAATTGGTCCAGAGAACAGAGCAAGCTTCTGGCAGAGCTAGGAATTAAGCCCACATCTCCTAACTCCCAGAACTCTGTGTCAATTGCTAGATGGATAATTCTCTAGTTAGTGAATACAGTGTGGCAGTCTTCAAACACTGAGGGATCATTGAGACCCTAAATATAACAGTATACAGATCCCAGAAGTCAATCATTTAAATGTATCATAAGGCCCAAAAACTGTTAACACTTTTACAACCAAACAAAATGTGTGAGTGTTCTATAAAAAAAAAAAAAACAGTAAGTTGAATAGCATTGCAGAGCAGACTCAATATTTAAAGTAGTGTAATACAAAGGCTGGTTATATATTTATCTTTTACTTACAGGCTTATCCCAGAGTTGCTGTACTGGGATGGCAGTATTTGGTTCAATTCTATGAAACTTAGTCAGCGCTTCTTCATGAATTTGTTTTAAATGCTGCTCCAATGGGAAGTTACCATAAGTGAAGAACCTGCATTTTAAATGTAAGATTAGGATTTAATTTTTTAGTCTGCATGCATAATACAGTAGCAATGAAGTCTGAATTTCATGCATCTTTTAGTGAGTTATATGCAGAAATGAATGTGTCTTCATGGCCCACAAACCTGTCAAAAATGTCACCAAAAATTCTGCTGCAGAAATAGAACTAGCACACACTAATCAGAAAGTTATTCAGAGCTGAAGATCCCATGCCATTTTCCATTTTCATGCACTGAAGTCAAGAGCACTAAAAGCCAGCAGCTAGTTTGTAGGACAATCATACAGTACTCTTGGGGGGAAAAAAGCTGTGTGTCCAAACAACCTAATGCCAGCAGGAAAATTCCCAAAACACTATGTTTTTTAGAAGAGAAGCAACGTTATTTAGCTTCTTGCAATACAGATAAGATGGCGCAATCCTTGCCTCAATGAGGTTACAAATTTTGGCCTCATCCTGCAATTGGGTCCACTGGGGCAGACCCTTGCACTTGCAAGGAGCATTATTGATTGACGGTGGCTCTAGGAGCTGCCTATGCTGAGCATATTGGATTATCAAGATCTATATTTAGACATGTTAGAAAAAGCAGGATGAAGAGAGAAACAAAACAGGGGGATGCGGCTGGGAGGTCAGCATTGCAATAGCTTAATCAATTTCTCATGAAAGATGCTGGATTGACAGCCCTCTAAGCTGAATTTCTATTTATCTACATAATTGGTTCAGAAAAGGGAGAAGCAATACAAGTTTCCCCACTAGTACCCCTCAATTCTATCTGAAGGAATCACCTTTCAGTCTCCATGTCAAGTGAATTATTAGCTTCTATGCAGGCCTTGCCAAATATACCAACAGTTAATGGCTGAGCAATGTCAACACCTACCAGTAGGAATCCAATACCATTACCTCATGTCACACAAGCCACTGAAGAGCCATCAGATTATAACATCTTTCTGTGACTTCCAATATGGGCTGGATTTGAATGAGTGACAAAATTTAAAAAAAAATAAAAAAAAAATAAAAAAACCCTATACACATTTATCCATTCTTGGGGCTATAACATTTTTCCTCACGCCTTACTTAGTAAACACTAATATAAAGTAAATACCTGCTTTATTGCGAGAGACACAGGTAAACACATACACGGTTAACCCAGTATATCACCTAAGTCGTCAGCAACAACAATTTAAAGTACCTAGCATTGCTTGGATGATAATGAGTGGCATGGAACTGTTTAAGCTGTTCCCATGTAAGGTCAGGAATACTTAATGGGTCTCCACCAGATATTACAGCATAAGTGTGATCAGGAAGGAGTTTATTCTGTAGGTGTTGTGAGAATAACCTCTCATTGTCTGTCTTAAGGGAAAAAAAAGATACATTTTAGCAAGCCATCGGAAGAAACTTTAAGATTAAAAATATTTAACAGTAAGACCTGATCTCATAAAAGTAATTCTTACACAAGCATGTAGTCCACCAGTTTCATTCACTTTAATACAACAATTTTTATTAAAAAGTTGTTGTCACATTAATCAGATCAGTAGTGGCCTATTGCTGCAACATTATAATTCCAACCTTTGCTCAAAAGATAGGACAACAGCAAGATTCACTACTTAAATACTACATTTATATAAATAATAAGCTTTTCAACAGACTATCCTTCAAAATAAATCTTATTCAATCTATCTTCAGAATTACTATTGAGTATACGAGGTTAATAGTGGGGAGAGTGGAGCTATTCAAACTCAATGAAACTATGAAATTGTTAATCTGCAATCTCAACTATTTTAAATATTCACAATGCACTTTTATAGTGTTGATAATAAAAGCCAGAACTTACAAATGCCCCTTTCATTTCATTAAAAACAATTCCTTTGAAGACTAGTGGTGTCTGAGGATCAGTTGGATTCTCATGCTCTAACCTCCAACCTTCTTGCCTGTAAAAAAGTTTTAAAATTATAAGCAAGTCTTTGATTTTTAATGTTTATACACACAACTGTACAAGTCTTACCAGAAATCTAGTTGTCGCAAACATGGGAAAAAAGCAGCATCCAAATACACAGACAGGAGATTCTGAAAATCCTTTGGATTTTGTGTTGAAAATGGGTAGAGTGTGTAATCACTGGCTGTATACAAACAAAGTCAAATATTAATGACCAAAGTATTTTAGGAAGTTTGCAGTGCATTTCACTTCCTATTTTTATTTTAAGTTCGATTGTCCAAATAATTAACTGGAACAGAGTAGAAGCTCGCTAATTTGCACACCCAATAACTTCTGTAGAATGTGATGGTTTCTCCCCACTCCTCAGCAAAGATCTAATACTATAGTAAGGAATTCATTGCTAAGATGGCTGTTTTGTAAAAGTGATGCTAACAGAACATTTACTTATATACTATGAAATACCAAATAGTACACCTCTACCCAGATATAACGCGGTCCTCGGGAGCCAAAAAATCTTACTGCGTTATATCGAACTTGCTTTGGCCTTGAGCATTTCCATTATTAATAATCACTTCCCGCCCGACTGACCTCTCAGAACCCCCGACCCATCCAACCCCGCCGCTCCTTGTCCCCTGACTACCCCCTCCAGAGACCCCTGCCCCAACCACCCCCAGGACCCCACCCCCTACCCAACACCCCTGCTCCCTGTCCCCCGACTGCCCCACCCCTATCCACACCCCTGCCCCCTGACAGGCCCCTCCCGGGACTCCCACGCCCTATCCAACACCCCCGTTCCCTGTCGCCTGACCGCCCCCCGAGACCCTGTGCCCCTTATCCAACCCCTCGGCCCCAGCCCGGCACCCTTAACACGCCACTCAGAGCAGCGTGTTGGAGCCAGACGCGCTGACGCGCCAGAGCACGCAGCCCTGCCCCCTGGAGCGCTGCTTTACCGCGTAATATTTGAATTCGTGTTATATCAGGTCGCGTTATATCGGGGTAGAGGTGTATATGAAAACTAATCTATACTTGTCAAATGAACAAAATACATTTTATGCATCAGCACCAACTTGCTTGTTTATAAAATTCAACATTTTGCAATGGATCTCCCAGTCAATGAAATCAGAAAGGTTCAACAATATTTATAAATAATTATAGCAAAAACAAACAAACATGGAATTTAGGAAGTAAGCCGTAATCATAAAGTAAAAGATAATTAACAATACTGTATGTGCCGGGGTTCTCAAACTTCATTGCACCACAATGGGTACAGGGGGTGGAGGGATAGCTCAGTGGTTTGAGCATTGGCCTGCTAAACCCAGGGTTGTGAATTCAATCCTTGAGAGGGCCATTTAGGGATCTGGGGCAAAAATTGGTGATTGGTACTGCTCTGAGCAGGGGGTTGGACTAGATGAGCTCCTGAGGTCCCTTCCAACCCTGAAATTCTATGATACGACCCCCTTTTGACAACAAAAATTACTACACAACTCCAGGAGGGGGGAGCGAAGCCTGAGCCTGCCCGAGCCCTACCGCCCCAGGTGGGAGGGGAAAGAGGGAAGAAAGCCAAACCCTGAGCCCCACTGCCTTGGGCAGAGGGGGTGAGATGGGTGCAGAGCCAAAGCCCTTGGGCTTCAGGCCCAGGTGGTGGGACTCGGGCTTCAGCCCCACAAGTCTAAACTAGCCCTAGCGACCCCATTAAAACAGGGTCGCAACCCACTTTGGGGTCCCAGATTGAGAACCGCTGAATTATATGCTCTTAGTTATCTTGAACTCACCTGTGAATGCATTCATGAAAGTGGACAGTGATCTGTTTAACATTTTAAAGAAAGGATCTCTGCAAGGATACTTCTGAGAACCACAAAGCACGGTGTGTTCAAGGATATGTGGAACACCAGTACTGTCCAACGGGGTGGTACGAAATTGTACACTGTAAAAGAATGCAACACAATAGTTTGTGACCAAAAGACAGCACGTCTATTACTGTTTTGCAGTTTAGCCTTACGTGAAAGGCAGCATGGTTTAGTAACTAAACTAGTCTTCCAATACTGGTGCTGCTGGGAGGCAGGAACATCATATCTTTCACGGGGAAAAAAAACAAGCTCACAATTAGCGGACTTTTGGGGGCTTGCCAGGAGAATGTATACATTTTGGATGAGATGTGGTGTTTTTCCAGTGCATGATATGCAGTTCAGCAGACAAATTAAGTAGCTAAGGTTGTTGATAAAACAGCTGCAGTAGCTCACACCTATATAGTAAATGTAAGTCCCCTTTTGACAGTGACTAGAGCAATAATTGTTACTAACCTTACACGTAAATTGTGTGAATTAAGTTTTTGACTACATGTGAAAGTTGTACCACTTTAAGTTAAAAACAGCAGCACCTTCTTGGGTAGAAGCTCTTAAATCCATTTAAGAGGGTCTTACACCAACTTAGTTTACAAAGATAAGCAATCAACATAAGAGAAATTGATAAAGCACTCTGAAATGGATTTGATAGTATGAATTTTTCCTTACTGAAAAAATAAACTCATTTCACTAATTAAAAGGCAGAATTCAAATTAAGTTTTTCAACAGTTTTGGTAAAATAGGATTTTTTAAAATCTTGCAACTATGAGCTTCTTAAATGGAAAGTATTAGTAACGTTTGAGTATTATGAAGCTGTATTAGCATTTGCAGGTCTCAGGTCGATCTTCATATGGAAGGTGCCTTATAAATATTAATACTAAAATGAATACCTGAATAGATTATTGGAGTCCTCACGTGCCACATGTAAATATTTGGCTCCTGTGTTCTCATGACTAAGCTTCACTGCAGTTAGGAATAGCTCAGGAACAGCTTCTACCTACATTGGAAGAAAACTTCCATGTTAGTATTTATATAAATTCTAGGTAAAATAATTTGAGAACACTATGAAAAGAACCAGCTAGCCTTTGCTGCACATCGAACACTAGAACTGAATTAGAAGAAATTAAGGTTATGATGGAAAGCAAAAGCAAAGAATTACATAGGGAAGATTACACCACCATATCATTCAATATTATATTAAAGTCAGGCACATTCAAAGGATTAACAGTCATTCCACTATGTTTTACATGCAAGTATGCTTTACCTTCCTTGTCTTTGTTGTTTTATGTTGCAACCCTTTTTTGATATATTACAAAAAAGTCACCAATATTTTTAAGAAACAAAGTATTAAGGAGTAACGTAGAAAAGCCTAGGATTTTACTGTGTTCCCATTTGCTGAAAGGTGCACTGTTATGTACACTGTCATTGACAGATACTTTCCACGTGCTATAAATGATTTTGCAAGACCATTTGCTGCTTATGTACCTCCATGTTTCTGAGAGCCAGATCAAGCACTTATGCCCCCATCCTGCAGCTGGATTTATGCGTAGGTCCTGGCCCTCACACCCAAATGGAGTCTGATTAATATCAATGGGACTCAAGAAGTCACTAAATTGCATCAATTTCAGGATCAGATCCTTAGGTTGTAAATAAAACGTAGTTGGTGAATAACACATAAGTGGTACGGGTCTATTTTTAGCAGATAGTTTTCATAGCATGTTGAATCAGAGGTGAATAAATACAAGAAAAGTAAATTAAACAACACAATTACCCGAAGGGCAGAAATTGTGTCGGAATTAGTAACCAACAATACTTGTCTGGTATAGGAAACAATCTTTGAACAATTTGGCCACTTGTATAAATTGTAAGGAGAAGATAAAGTGTAAATTCAGAAGATAGGGTACTGCGCTAAGGATCTACTTGCTATTACTCGCTTCAGCTCAGATCACTGATTTTGGTCAACTTACTTCCAACTCTATGTGCTAAAGTTTCCCCTCTGTAATATGGGGATTGTGATAGACTTCCTTTAAAAGGATATCAGATGAAAAGAGCTATATAAATACTGCTACTTCCACTACAATAAATAGGGTATGCCTCCCCGACCTAAGAAGAGTTCATATTTTTGTAATAACTTACAGAAACAAATAGCAAAGAACACACAGTGAAATACAAGTACTGACAGACGACTGAATGTTTAATATAATAGTTTTCAATGGCTTGAGTTTCTTCTCCAAAGTTTACATACAAGTCACTGTGTTTTGCTTGTCACAAATTCTAACAGAATTAGTATCTTCTTTTAAAGCAGGCATTTTGTTTTAGCACTGCCTAAAGATTTTTGTCCACAAGAATATTTTAGCTGCTTCTATTTGATACTCAAAGCATATATGTAAATATTTACCCTGCAACCCCAACTCTTGGTCTCAACTTCTGCAGGGAAACATCTAACACTAAATTCTTTTGTCCAGTTATAAAGTGCTCACAGTGAGAGATGGAGAAAAAGACAATACTGTACCTGGTTTACAGTGAACCCATGGATTTGTTCTCCTATCTTGTATTGTAGTGCTCTTTCATTTGCAGGCCCACTCTTCCACCTCCATGAC
This sequence comes from Natator depressus, assembly GCF_965152275.1. Classification (NCBI taxonomy): domain Eukaryota; kingdom Metazoa; phylum Chordata; order Testudines; family Cheloniidae; genus Natator; species Natator depressus. The sequence goes on along the minus strand of NC_134235.1, from coordinate 239,367,842 downwards.
TTTTGATTCAAAGTCCTGAAATAACATTTTCTTTTTGAAAAAAGATGCAACCGCAAGAGTAGGTTTCTCTGTACCTCGTCCCCTTTCTGTGCTTAATTTTGGGGGTGGGGAAAAGGGTGTATTATTACAAATATTGCATTCTATAGACCAGTGATTCTCAACCTATTTACCATTGTGGGCCACATGTGTGTTATGTGGGCTGCATCCAATGCTACCTGCATGGCCCTGAGGATGTCACCTGGGCCGCAGCTGGGTGCTGACTGGGTTGCAAGCAGCCCATTGGGCACAGGTTGAGAACCACTGCTACAGACAAATGCCACGTTCCTACCTAGAAGACTTTACAAGATAAAGTTGAAATTATTGCAAGATCAGAGCCTCATATGAACAGCCCCTCCTTCCCCCACGCACACAAAATTTCACTGACTTCAATGGGCATGTGCCCATATTGAGCTCATTTCAGGATTGGGGCCTAAAACAAAAGAGGCAAACATTGATTAGGGTGGGTGTCAACTTTAGGGTCTTGTCTATATTGGGAAAATTTCAAAACAAAAACAACATTCCCATCAGTTCACCAAAGCCCTCGTGCAATCAAAACTCCAGAGGCCAGACCTATTTTTACCTCTGTGTTAGTTATGTCAGTTTTTCTTGCTGAACTGGTAGGAATTTTTGTAGATGCTTTCCAGTGTAGACATGGCCCAGAATTATGCAATATTTTAAGGGAGTAATGTGAGGACTGGGGAGAGCAAACAGCATCATTGGGTTATGTCACATTGATCAGAGTTATAGGAAGTAGAAGACTTTGAGTGAAGTAACAGTTTTGCTGGGGTAATATCAGGGAAATAAACAAGTTCTAGATAATAGGATGGGGGAGGTTGTGTGTCAGGGTAATAGTAGAAATGTAGCTGGGAAGGACAGTTAGAAGGAGGGACCACAAAGTGATTAAGATCTATGGAGTGTGAAGGAGGGGTTTCTGTGAGGCAGTGTCAAATGGATTATGACCTCACTAGGGGAGGTATTTCTGTAGCAGATTAACAGCAGGGGGTGAAATTGTGCATGTTGGTATAAGGACCCTGTGTGTAAATGAAGAGAGAGAGCATTATCAGGAGTAGGGACTGTGAGGGGGTCATATTAGAGAAGGTCAGGATGATATGTTAGGATGTGTATGGACGAGGGGAATGTAAAATTTATAGGGGATAACAGGAAGTTTGGTACTGTAAGCACACAAACTGGGGGTGGGATGGGGAGAACGATGCTATTGGGGTGGTGGGGAAGGATATAGAGGGCTCAGGAAGGAAGATGATATGGCAGGTGGAGGAGGGCTACGAGAAGGATAGAGGGGATGTGTGGGGAAGAGGATGATATGGGAATATGTAGGGTTGGGAGGAGGAGGACATGGGGTGTGCTGGGGAGAGATGTCTGGAAGAAAGGATGGTATGGGGGAATATATAAGATGTGGGGGGTAGGGGAAAGGAGGGGATGTGGGGAGAAGGATGGTGTGGCAGCTGGGGGGGAAACAGAGGATGTGCAGGAGATGTCTTGAGGGGCAAATGCTGTAGGGTATGTGGTGAGGATAGAGGGGATATGGGGGTTGCTGGGGAAAGGTGGATGTCTAGGGAGAAGAATGGCATGGGGGGAGGATACAGGGGATTGGGGGAAGACGTCTGGGGAGACAAATGCTGTGGGGGGAGGATACATGGTGTGTGTTGGGTCCGGGAGAAGGGGGCTACGGAGACGAATGCTGTGGGGTATGGGGGAGGATAAAAGGGGTGTGGGGGGCTGGGGGAAGGGAGGATGTCTAGGGAGGCAAATGGTGTTGGGTAGGATATAAGGCGTGTGGGGAGTCTGGGGGGGATGTCTAGGGAGACAAATGCTGTGGGGTGTGGGGGAGGATATAGGGGGTCTGGGGGAAGGGGGTGTCTGGGGGAGACAAACGCTATGGGATGTGGGGGAGGATATACAGGGTGTGGGGGGTCTGGGGAAGGGGGGATGCCTAGGGAGACGAATAGTGTGTGGGGGGGAGGATACAGAGGGTGTGGGGTGCCTGGGAGAGACGAATTCTGTGGGGGGGATATAGGGGGAAGGGGGGATGTCTAGGGAGACAAATGGTGTGGGGGGAGGATACAGAGGGTGGGGGGCGGCTGGGGGTGTCTAGGGGAGACGAATGATGTGGGGGAAGATACCGGGTGGGCCTGGGGGAAGGGGGTTTCTGGGGAGGAAGATGCTAGGGGCGGGCGATGCGTGTGAGCCGGTGGATGGGGCGATCGGGCCCCAGGACCGCCGTCCCCCCTACAGCGCCCCCCACTCGGCCCCTCCTCACCGGCTGAGGCTCAGCAGCAGCCGCTGCGCCGCCCGGTAGCGGCCCCACATGGCTCAGCCCGTGACCCCCGGCGCCGGAACCCGACTGAGGCGCCACGCCGGGCCGCGTCCAGGCCTGCCGCTGCCTGCGGCCTCGAGCGGGGGCGGCTCCGCCCCGAGACCCGCCCTGCACCGGGCCCTCATTGGCGCGGCTGCCCGTAGCTCCGCCTCCCGCCGGCGGGGAGAGACGCCCAGGTCCCGGCCTGCCGGGCTGGGCCCGAGGTCGCCCCGGTGCCTCCTCGCCCGGCGCTCGCCGCCTGAGTGCAGCCCGCGCGGCAGCGACAGCCGCCCCGGCGCGCTCTTGTCTCAGGCGCGACAGCGGGAGGCTCCGAGCACCCCCTTGGGGGGGCTCCCGGGCATTTCCCGCCGCGAGGTTGGGCTCGGGGGCGCCCGGCGTGGCTCCTCCGCGGGGTCAGCCCCGCTCCCCTGGGGCTGGAGGGCAGCCCCGCTCCGCTGTGCTCAGAATAAGTCACCTGGTGGAAAAGACACAACTTGGAAAGGCGCGCGGGGGGGGGGGGCGCTGTTTATTGGCAGGTTCGCAACTCCTCGCTCTGTCTATATCAGAAACGCTCATCATTGTTGCAGTCCGCGTTGGGTTAAAGAGACAGGAATATTGGGGAAGTCACTCATCCGGTTTTGAACCGGCCACCCTCTTGGGGTGCTTTGTCCCCCAGCTGGTTGTGGCAAAGCTGGACATGGCTTTGTCCAATATCTGATCAGGGGGGCCGCACGTTTTAAGAGTGCCCCATTCAGGCACAACTTCACGTGCACCAGTACACACGAGGTCATGGCCGCCAGTGCCGGTGTGCTCGTAAAGAATGGTGCCCTTCCTGCTCCCTTTCTCCAGCCGGTTGGTGTGTGCAAGGTGAGACTGGAGGAGGTGCAGTGATGCCACCAGGCGTGAGTCCATGTCATTCCCAGAAGTACCAGGATATCTAGTATTCTGGGTATGCCTGAGTGGCCACCCTAGATATGATACAGAAACACGGTAATCCGATCTCTCTCTAATAGGGTTCTACATCAATAGAGCACCTATGGCATCGTTTCTAGTGTTTATTTCTCTGATTACACATATTTAATAGGCCAGGCATGCCAGTTAGTATTAAAAAAAAAAAAAATTGAACAAGTGTATAGGTGAATGTACTTTCTCTGAATATCTAAGCATGTGTGTGTCCTCTATTTTGCTGGACATGTAACTGATGGGTTCATTTTTAAATAATAATTACCTCCTGTATTTTTGAGCCATTCCGCTACAGTTGGATTATTTTTCTTTTCCCAGTGAGACGCTACCAATAGTTGAGCAGCTACTAAAGATGAGAGATTAATTCTTCATGTCCTTTTATATGTCCATTTCCACTAGGAAGTGCTAGAGAATTACCTAAGGATCATTTGGTAATAAATAAGCAAGTAAGGAAGTGTTATTTATTCCTTCTCATAACTCAAGAACTAGTGGTCACCAAATGAAATAGGTTTAAAACAAACACAAGGAAGTTTTTCTTCACACAACATACAACCTGTGGAACTCTTTGCCTCAGGATGTTGTGAAGGCCAAGACTACAACAGGGTTCAAAAAAGAACTAGATAAGTTCATGGAGGATAGGTCCCTCAATGGCTATTAGCGAGGATGGGCAGGGATGGTGTCCCTAGCCTCTGTTTGCCAGAAGCTGTGAATGGGCAACACAGGATGGATCACTTGATGATTACCTGTTCTGTTCATTCCCTCTGGGGCACCTGGCATTGGCCACTGTCAGAATACAGGATATTGGGCTAGATGAACCATTGGTCTGTCCCAGTATGGCCTTTTTTATATAAATAGCCAGCCATCCGTGATTCTTGGTTATGGATTGCATCCCACTAATATCTAGTGACTGGACATGTCCACCATACATGCATAAAATCTGATCTTTCACTGCAATTTCTCCAACACTTATTTCTGTTCAATCTATATGTATATTTAAGCTGATTGGAATTAATTACCATTGAAACAGTATGTTAAAGAAATTTTCTTTTATTGTGCAACAGACTGAGGTTACTGGTCCTCTTTTTCCAGATCAAACCCCATCCCTCATGAATAATTTGTACTTTCCCTGGCATATTGTATAAGGTTATTTTTTGTGTTAGGAAAGTTGTCTGCAAAGATTGATATAAATTAGTTTCAATGTTTTTGTTTCCTAATTGACCAAATATTGTCGCTTCTATGAAAGCTAGCTTTCTGTATTGTGACAGGGCAAGGTCAGATGGCTATAGAAAAGTAGTGGGAGATAGATATATTAGCTCCAGGCTAAACAAATCCCTGGTACTAGGATAAGTGAAATGGCAGCTGCTCCAGGTCAATTAAGACACCTGGGGCCAATTAAGAACTTTCCAGGAGGCAGGGAGGATGCTAGGTTGATGGGGACACCTGAAGCCAATCAGGGACTGGCTGAAACTAGTTAAAAGCCTCCCAGTTAGTCAGGTAGGTATGCATGTCAGGAGCTGTAGGAGGAAGTTATGCTGTTAGAGAGATTGAGTAGTACATGCCATATCAGGCACAAGGAAGGAGGCCCTGAGGTAAGGGTGAAGTGGAGCTTGACAAAGTCAGGGCTGCTGTGGGGGAAGTAGCACAGGGAATTGTACATGTCATGTTTCTAAAAGGTCAGCTACCATAGCTGATGCTATTAGGGTCCCTGGGCTGGAGCCTGGAGTAGAGGGTGGGCCTGGGCTCCTTTGCCCCCTGATTAATCATTGAGACTGGGAGACAACAGAGACTGTGCAAGGAAGGATAACTTCTCCTCACCTCCCTTGCTAGCTTATGATGAAAATGGCTCAGTAGACTGTAACCCTTGTCCCTAGAGAGAGAAGGGTTACGTGGAGGGTCAAAGTGAGCCTCTGAGGCTAGTGAAATCCTCCAGGAAACATGAGACCCACAGAGGCAAGGACAGAGCTTTGTCACAATATACAACTATTTTTTCTAGAAAGTTGAAAAACGTAATACCTAACTTGAAAGTATTGGTACCATGGGAGAGTAGGCCAATTAGTTTTGATCTCTAAATGCAAGTTGGCAAATTTCGACTTCCAAGGTGGAAAAGTTCAGAAATTTACAAGCAACTCAGAATAGTGGGTCAGAACAAAAATGGTTGTGCAGCCTTAAAGACCATCCTGAAAACCTACTCAGTTTTTTAAAAACTAAGTTCAAATTAATTTCACATACCGCACCTGTTACTGATGGCTCCCACATCCTCCTAACTTGTGGTTTTACAATCACATCTCCTTAATTTTTTTTTTCAAAACTATTTCCTGTTACATGAAGACAGACACAAACAACAGGGGAAACTAATCAAGGCCTGCAACTGGATTCATGTGTGCAGATACTCGTACCGAAGCACAGCCCTATAGATACAGTAGTAACATGTTTTAAGTGGAGACCTGGTATGTAGACTGGGCAAGTATGTCTTTGATGTCATTTGATTGACCTCAGTAGAGATTCACTAGAGATCAGTTTAACTCTGTGTGCCTACTGAAGAATCTATTGTATTTCAGTCTTCTATTCTTGTTCTGATCTTTACTGGCGATGGTCTGATATTTGATTTAGGTGATAAATTGAAATAATACATTTTTAGGTACTAATACAGGAATTGATATCTCATCTTCATTGTATGGGCTCTAATACATATTCCAAAAGAGACCAAGAATCTGGGGAATTAAGTATGTCCCCAAAATTTTCAAACCCATGTTTCTAAATGTAGGTTCCTACATTTATATTTAGACACCTAGACATAAGGGGCCTGATTTTCGGAAGTGCTGAGAAACTTGTGAATCCATTTTAAGTCAACAGGAGCAGCAGGTGCTCAGGTTCTTTGAAAATCTGACCATTTTTATCTAGGTACCAACATTTTAGACACAAATTTTGGCTATGGCATTTTCTGAAAGCTTTGAAATCTTATGTGGCCCAGCAATTTCCATTTAAAATATTTTACTAAATCAGCATCTATATCTTTCTGACTCCAAGCATGACAACACAGGTTTTAAAAAGGACACACTGTTTAACAACAGTTTAGCCGCTTTAAGTCCTCCCTCTATACAGCACAGCATCCTCTGATCTTTATTTCCCTTTTCATCACTGTATGGCACAACTCTCCCCTCTTTCCCACTACATTGTGTACCCCCTTTATTCCTTTCATCTTCGTTACATGACTCAGCTCCCTCATCTGTCTTCTCTCTCTTTTCCTCTACTACAGGGTGCAGCTCCACCAAAACACAGTGCAGATATTACTCCCTTATCTCTGTTCACCAGCTACAATTTTGCAGCCTATCCTTAGCGTCTTTCTGCCTCTCCGACTTTGCCTCTCAACTTACATGTTTTTCACTTTAGTTTTCTGTTATCTTTTGTTTTTACTTTTAAATTTTAACATTGGGAGCCAAATTCATTCCTGATATAACTCTGATGTAGTTAAAGAAGGTTTTGGAAGATGTGCACTAACTAGGGTGACCAGATATCCCAATTTTATAGGGGGACAGTCCTGATATTCAGGGCTTTGTCTTATAGAGGATATTATCTCCCACCCCGTCCTAATTTTCACACTTGCTATCTGGTCACCCTAGCATTAACTCACCACATGTATAGAACAGTGTCCTTCTATTTTCATTACCCTTGTCTGCCTTTCCTCCGCTCTCCTTCCTTCTCCCCATTTCACTTCTTTTGTTGCTTATTTCATTTGTTGAATCTTGGTTCAACTTAAATTTTAAGTTCTTTGGGGCAAGGACTATTTTTACTGTGTGTGTACAAGACCTAGCACAATGGACTGGAGCTTCTGGGCACTACCGTAGTAGTAGTAATACCATAATTACACCAGGAATTAATTAGGTTTCCTCATAATTTTTTAAATATAATAAATTATGTTCTTGAAACAATAAATGTATAAAAAGGGGTAGTTTATGGAACTCCAAAGAAATGAGTTTACACTTCATAGTGTTGTTCAAATACAGTTTGAAATATTTTCTATTTATTTTCTCACACTAACACCATAATGTTAGCGTTTGACACCAGGGAGCAATTTTTACTTTAAGAACAGTATGTTGACCTTCCTCTTTCCTATTTAGTTATGTTACTTATTTTCTAAGGTTTAGTATGAAGCATTTCCTTAATTTGACCATGAACTACCATATCTTATTACAGATTTTTGTCATTGTTCCTTTGTTTGCCTCCTGTAATTTGTGACACTAACTATGGAAGAGTTTTCTATTGCCATCTTTTATTTTTCGTTTGGGGTGTTTGTACTGGTATGAAGGCCCATTGCCTGTCTGTATTCATAGCAGTGCATTTGACCAGCAGCATGTATTTGCAAACTCAGACAGTCTGCTGGGGCAGAGTTTCAAAGTGCAGCAGTTTTTTATTCCTAAATGTAGGGATTAGTTACAAAAAAATTTCTTATAACACCCTTCTAGATAGCTTTAAATCATTTTTCTCTATTGATCTTACCCTTACTAATCTCATACATTATTTTTTTTCTCTTTCTGAAATGGAACTGAAATTCATGTGGCTATTTTGCTTCATTTCCTAATTGTGCTAGCTTACTCATGCAAAAGTAACATAATAGCGAGAATATAGTTTGTTTGTGGATACATATTGTTTAAAATGTCTTTGAAATGGAGCAGTGAATTTAAGACAAAAAGGAGAATTCAGAGGAATCTCTCCACCAAATAAAAAAAATATATAATGGGTCTAAAATGAGCATAGTCTTAGTTCTGCACAACATCATATAAAGAATTTTGAGTCATCAGGGCCAAAATCTACTCAGTTATTTTAATGTAAATTCAGATTCACTGCACTGACTTCAGTATACTTCTTCATTGATAAAGAGTAAGAGTGGAATTTGGTCCACAGTGTTTTATTGACCCTTTATTTAATAGAAATTATAGATTCAAGGGCCAGAAGGGACTATTGTGGTAATGTAGTTTGACCTCCTATATAACACAGGCCATAGAACTAAAATAATTCCTAAAGCATACCGGTGACACTAAGCACCCCGTATTCATACCCTACATGCTATTGTAATAATCTTTGTGCAAAATATGCTTTGTGAGGTACCATTTGAAAACTAATAACTCACTGATCATTTATATTATTGCATGATGTATGTATGGTATGTGTATTAAGAGTTATGAATATAGTCTGAAATTATGACTGAAGTATATGTAAACCAGGTATGTTGGGCAGTTGCTAAACAGATCTATCTGAGAAAAAGGGAATATGTATTTGATTATCTGACCAGCCCAGTATTCGGGCAAAGACAATGAAGGTCCATATTTACGTATCAGCAGAAACAGGACCATCAGGACATCAGGGTGAGGAGATGGCAGGAAACAGAACAATTTGCATTTCAGAAGAAAAAGCATGGGCGTCTATCAAGGTTCCTTCCCCACTCTGAACTCTAGGGCACAGATGTGGGGACCTGCATGAAAGACCCCCTAAGCTTATTCTTACCAGCTTAGGTTAAAAAGTTCATCAAGGTACAAACTTTGCCTTGTCCTTGAACCCTATGTTGCCACCACCAAGCGTGTTAAACAAAGAACAGGGAAAGAGCCCACTTGGAGACATCTTCCCCCCAAGCCCTACACCCCCTTTCCTGGGGAAGGCTTGATAAAAATCCTCACCAATTTGCATAGGTGAACACAGACCCAAACCCTTGGATCTTAAGAACAATGAAAAAGCAATCAGGATCTTAGAAGAAGAATTTTAATTAAAGAAAAAGTAAAAGAATCACCTCTGTAAAATTAGGATGGTAAATACCTTACCGGGTAATCAGATTCAAAACATAGAGAATCCCTCTAGGCAAAACCTTAAGTTACAAAAAGACACACAAACAGGAATATACATTCCATTCAGCACAGCTTATTTACCAGCCATTTAAACAAAAGGAAATCTAACACATTTCTAGCTAGATTACTTACAAGTTCTAATACTTCATTCCTGTTAGGTTCTCGGCAAAAGCATCACATAGACAGACAGACAGACCCTTTTTTCTCCCCTTCCCCCCCAGCTTTGAAAGTATCTTGTCTCCTCATTGGTCATTTTGGTGAGGTGCCAGCGAGGTTATCTTAGCTTCTTAACCCTTTACAGGTGAAGAGGTTTTGCCTCTGGCCAGGAGGGATTTTATAGTTCTGTATACAGAAAGGTGGTTACCCTTCCCTTTATATTTATGACAGCTTCCTTCACAACCAGACTCCATGTTGTCTTCCTTACAGTTTGAATAAACTTTACTTTTGAGGGTTTACCCTCAGAAGAATCCATTTCAAAAGCTTGCTGGCCTATAAAGACAGGGGTTCTGAACCTCAAGTGATAAGCATTGAATCAATTAATTCCATACAATGCTATTGTATTATACAAATGTATAGAGTAAGGCCTTTTCTGAAAGCTAATGACACACTGGTGATTAACAACACTGTAAAATGTATGTATTAACATTATGTAAGGAATTATGGACTCTCATTGATATTAGGCTGTACAGTCTGCCCATACAGCTATCTACCAGTCTCCTATGTAAACTAAGCATTGTGGAATTGGAACCAATGGAAGCCCCATTTTCATAGAAATAATACAGGGGGGTGGGAAGCCCACAGGAAGGGAAGGACAGCATGAGGTTATCCTGTCATTCATTGACCTTTGGAAGATATAAGCAAGGACAGAAGTTATCTTTGACATTCATCACTAGACAGACACAAGAGGCCAGAGCCCTTGCAAGCTGGGAACGATGGGGCCTTCAATCAAGGGGATAGAGGGACTTGAAATATCTGGAGTTGAATATAGGCGAGAAGCCTGTGTAGGCAAAGATCTTTCACTTAGGAAGACAAGGGAAACCAGCCACTTGTGCTTTCTTTGAAGGTCCTGACTGAAAGTCAACCATGGCTGGGAAGAAGAATGATTAGTGAGAGAGAACATCTTGAACAAAGCCTGTATCTTGCTAGATTGAGTTTTAGATTTTTAGATGTGTTTTAACTTGTATTTGCTTGTAATGCTTTCTCACTTTATTCCTTTTTATTTAGCATCACATAACCTATGTTCTCTTAATACATTTGTTTTATTTTACTATAAACAAACTTAGTGCTGTGCTTAAAGAAAAGGGTATATTTAGCCCAGGAAACAGAATACACTGTATTGTGTCTTTGTGTCGTTAGAGGAACAAACAAACCATATTATTTCTCTGAACTATTCAGGAGAGAGTTAGACTTACAGAGCACATGGTTTCTGGGGAAATTCAGGAGTGGGAGCATGTTCGTTCACCCTGCAAGTAGTAATCAAGGCTGTTGGAAGCTGCTGTGGGGCTGTAGACAGGCTGCTGGGGTCAGAGCTGCTGAACCAGGGCTCTTTAGTACACAGATGCTCAGGGTTTGACCTGCATGCTGGTAGGCTGGTTGGGAGCAGCCAACAAGGTTGGGAGCTACAGCAACAAGGCATTGTGAGGTGCCCAAGGTTACAGGGTAGGTATTGTTACCAGAGGTTTTCGCTTGTTTGAATCCTGTATAGATTGCAATACCCTGGATAGAGATACTGACAGTTGAGGGCGGGGAGGAGAGTGAGGAACATCATGAACAATTCACCTCTCCCAATTAACGTTACAAAGGTAGGGATAGCGTTAGACTGCTTTAGTTTGTAGGGGACAATAGTTAGCTTTAGACCTTGTCTACACTGCTACTTACAGCGCTGACACTTTCTTCGCTCAGGGGTGTGGGGGAAAAAAACACACCCCTGAGATATGCAAGTTTCAGTGCTGTAAAGGTCAACCAATCAGAGGAGACCAGAAACTGAATATAAATGGCAAGCTAGAGCGTGTGGTGGATGAGAGTGGAGAAGATCGGGAGAAGGGCAGAAGATCAAGAGAAGGCAACCAGACAGCAGTGCAGAGTTGAGAGCGGAGATTGACAGAGCAGAAGGACCCGTTGCAATCAGAGGGATTGGAGTGTGAATCTGATTTTTTATTTATTTTAAAGAGACTGCTTGCGCATGTCTGTCAATAAAGCGGGATGTCTGCTTCTGAATGTGATCTGCCCCACCCCATCCTGTGAGCGACTGGCCACTGCTCACAGTATGGTAACTGTTAATTGTTCAATGTTTCTTTAATGCTATGTTGTAGTGTTGTTTTAGCCATCTGGTACTTATATGTTACATTGTAATAAGTCCAAAGCTATTATATTTGAGGCCTTCTGCATAGGTATGAAAAGTTCAGTCTGTACCAACTTGCAACATTGTATTTGTCTCCTAGTCTGTTTAGTCTTCTGAGTCAATTGAATGTATAATCTTTAAAAGTAATCCAAGTGTGCTTTATGACACATTATAATTTTTTCCTTTCCTTGCTTACTTTACAATATATTAGGTAAAGAAAGAATGGAAGTGAAAAGGTTGCAATGTATACTATTCGGTAATCACCTAATTTTCTCTAAATAAGACTGTTTTTGAAGTATTACTGCTTGTATGCCTATTCTTGATTGGAAGGCTGTATTCATGTCCTTTCAAGGGTTTGCTGGATTATCCTGCTCCAGGGAATCCTCTTGTTATACTTAAATGAGATCCTGCTGGTTTAAATTTAGGGGGATAAGGCAATATGCCATGTTTGTTGTGAATACAGAGAGAATTATAGCTATAACATTTCATTCACTCACACATTCACTCATGCACAAGCACGCAAGTTCTGCCAGGTTGTTGTTATAGTTACCAGCCTTAGAGTTGCTCGTGCCAAGTCACTGGCCAGGTGGCCTGGACACAAGCGATGGAGCCAAGTCTTGTCAGGTGCACATCTGATGCTCCTGGAGAGTGGTTGCAGAACCAGACTCAAAGTTCTCAGTCTTCAGAGTCTGTCTTTATAGGGATTCATCCTCATTCAAATCTGTAGGGTTTGCTTTGTCATGTTGCTCTCATGTTTGAAATGATAGTTCATCATGCAGATGGCCCAACAGTGACAGCTTGTTGTTTTCTTGTTCTTCGATTCTTTGGCCCCTTCGTCCTTGGGGCAGTTGGAGGTGGATTCTGGTTTGCCTTACAGGGTCATGCAGTTATCTCCATCCTGCTCATTCTTTGGCCGAATGTTCCTGGGTAGTTATTATTTATTAGGCTGGCACGTCAACCTTTTATTACTCATTTAAACATACTTTTACAATCACACCCTATTTCACTTAACATAACTATTCTCAAATCACTGGGGCATGACAGACTCCAATGAATCTATCCTTGCCACTTGTCACACATGAAAAGAAAACAAGCAAGGTAGGAATATAAAAGTGAAGGAACAACAAATCTTTTTCCTGAGTTTAGAAAAAACATTTGTAACATGTTATCTTGTCACTTTTAGGACAAACTCTTTGTCTCTAAATGTTTTTCTACAGTTAACACAGACCTTGCAAACTGGCAGGCCTGTTTCAATTAGCACAAACTCAGCAGGTTGAGAGAGCAGGCTGAGAGACGTTTCTTTCTAATGGTCAGGCCAAATCTGGGGTCTGTTCTGGAATCACTCTTACATTTTCCACAACATAAATGTATTAATTATTACTTTTAATCCCAGGTTTCAGAGTAGCAGCCGTGTTAGTCTGTATCCGCAAAAAGAACAGGAGTACTTGTGGCACCTTAGAGACTAACAATTTTATTAGAGCATAAGCTTTCATGGGCTACAGCCAACTTCATTGGGTGCATAGAATGGAACATATAGTAAGTGTGTGTATATATATATATATATAAAATGTACAGATAAGTTGGAAGTTGCCATACAAACTGTGAGAGGCTAATTAGTTAAGATAAGATATTATCAAGCATTCTTAAAACTACAATACCCACCTGTTGAAGTGAAAAAACAGATGAAGAGTACCAGAAGTCACCTGCTACAGGACAGGCCCAACAAAGAAAATAACAGAACGCCACTAGCCATCACCTTCAGCCCCCAACTAAAATCTCTCCAGAGCATCATCACAGATTTACAACCTATCCTGCAAAATGATCCCTCACTCTCCCAGATCTTGGGAGACAGGCCAGTCCTTGCTTACAGACAGCTCCCCAACCTGAAGCAGATACTCTACAGCAACCACATACCACACCACAGAAACACTAACCCAGGAACCTATCCTTGCAGCAAAGCCCGTTGCCAACTGTGCCCATATATCTATTCAGGGGACACCATCGTAGGGCCTAATCACATCAGCCACATTATCAGGGGCTCATTCACCTGTACATCTACCAATGTGATATGTCATCGTGTGCCAGCAATGCCCCTCTGCCATGTACATTGGCCAAACTGGACAGTCTCTATGCAAAAGAATAAATGGACACAAATCTGACATCAGGAATCATAACATACAAAAACTGGTAGAACACTTCAACCTCTCTGGCCACTCAGTAAAAAATTTAAGGGTGGCAATTTTGCAACAGAAAAGCTTCAGAAACAGACTCCAATGAGAAACTGCTGAGCTTGAATTAATATGCAAACTAGATACCATTAACTTGGGAGTGGCTGGGTCATTACACATATTGAATCTATTTCCCTAAGTTAAGTATCCTCACACCTTCTTGTCAACTGTCTAAATGGGCCATCTTGATTATCACTAGGAAAGTTGTTTTTTCTCCTGCTGATGGTAGATCATCTTAACTAATTAGCCTCTCACACTTTGTATGGCAACTTCCAAATTATCTGTGTATGTGTATGTATAACTTCTTACTATATGTTCCATTCTATGTATCCGATGATGTGGGGTGTAGCCCACGAAAGCTTATGCTCTAATAAATTTGTTAATCTCTAAGGTGCCACAAGTACTCCTGTTTTTACTTTTAATCCAACACTCTGCGAGTCAGAGACAAACCCTCTGGCAATACCCTGGCAATACTTTAGGGTGGATCACCACTTTTTTCCCCAGTTGGATAGGTGGGCTAGTATTGGTATACCTTAAGTCCAAATAGTGAGGTAACAGTAGTGACATCACCTCTCACTTTCTGGATTTGCACCTCTGAGTGTCACAATGTCTTTTAGAAAAATATCCATTAATTCTAGCATTACCTAACTTGTAAGTGCTTGACTTTGGAACTTGAGCAGTCTTTCAATATAGGTTGTTTATATTCCTCTGAGTACTCTAGATTCTTTACAGTGGTGGCTTAATGCTCAAAACTTTATCTACAGTATCACATTTTAAGGTAAGGAAAGTTGCTCAGTATTTCAGTTTCTCGGAGGTTCACCACAACCCAATATAGAACTTACTTTTTGCTGCATCCAGGTTGCAGTTTTAAAAATGTATTCAAACATTGCACAAAGCAGTATTAACAGCGAAAGTTGAAGGACTGCAAATCTCCCAGATAATACAGAGCAGAAATGATTTAGCAAACTGACAGCATTTTATTGCACAGGCTACAGTTATCCTGCTCATGAAATGAACTACTGGGAGTCAGGGTATGCATTTGATTTACCCAGTATTGGTTTCTTGTAACACTAGTTGGCATTTTGCCTGGAGGAATTGCCTTCCTTTTTTTGTTCGCTTAAGTCACTCAGAAATATTTCTGACATACCTCTTCCTTCATCCTGTTTTATTTTGGTTTTATCCTCCACCTTAGTTCTGCATTAGTAGTTATATGCTGTGGTAAGATAGTATTACTATTATCCAGTTATTGCCAATAGAAGAAAAAACTGTGTTAGCCTCAATACTAATAAACTCCTTTGTTATCCCTCTAATCTTTTTGCCAGCTGATGTCGTCAGCAGCAACAAGGACCAGGTTCTATCTCCTGGATTCCACTTAACAATATAGAACAGAACCAGCTTGAGACCTCACCCAGAAATCTAGAAAACTAAATACCATCCCTGGTATTTAGCATGTCTAAGAGGCAATACTTCCTCACAGGCAAGCACTGCATCTGGGTATAACAAAATAAAATTTTTATTAAAAGAGAAAGGGAGCCCAGCATTCATTTAGGAAAACACCAACAGTGATTCAAAAGGATGCAAACCATAAGTAAACACCCACCCCTCAGCATCCTGGGCAGTGTCCTTTGCTTCAGTTTCCTACGTTCTGCTGTGAAAGTCCAACAAGCGAATGTTCCTTTAACACTCCACTCCCCTTTACCTCTGCTGTACTCCGCTCACTGTTGGTTACCTAAAGTCAACGAAGTCCCATAATTTAGTTGTGCATTCACATGGGTTCACGTCCTACCCCTGAAAGGGGGGGGGTGGGTTTGAAGAATGCTTCTTCCTCTTGCTATGATGCTGTGTTCTAAGATTCCACCACTTAACCCAGTTATTAGTGATCTCAGCTCTTAGTGAGTTCACTGGGTAGTGGGGAACCTCACTGCTGCTACATCCTCTATGTTGTCTGTCACTGTAACACTGTCCCTACATCAGGTATAAGGTTCAGCTCTAGACCTGCTCATCAGTAAAGCTAAGATTTTGTCATGGATGTTTTTAGTAAAAGTCACGGACGTGTTACAGGCCATAAAGAAAAATTCATGGAAGCTGTGACTTGTCCATGGCTTTTACTAAAAATATCCGTGACAAAATGGGGATCTGCGGGTCCCCACACTGCCTGCAGTGGGGCAGCTGCACAGAGGCTGGGAGTGCAGGGGGCTCCAACTGCAGGTTGGGTGTCAGAGCTGCAGGGTCCCCCGCTGCCCATAGCTGGGAGCGGCCAGGCCCCCATCACCTGCAGCAGCTGGGAGCTGAGGGGTACCCTGGCTGCCTGCAGCTCTGGGGGCCCATGTGGCAGGGAGCTCAGGGGTACCCCTGCCATCCATGGCGGCCAGGAGCTGTGGGGTGCCCCTACTGCCCACGGCAGCCAGGAGCTGCAGGGTTCCCTGCAGCCTGTGGTGGATGCGAGCTGGGGGGTTCTGGTGGCCAGGGTACTGGAGGAGGAGGAGAGTGGAGTGGGTGGAGGAGGACCCTGAAACTCCCACCCACCACAGGCTGAAGTCACAGAGGTCTCTGGAAGTCATGGATTCTGTGACTTCTCCAACGTCTGGACTAAATCGTAGCCTTACTCATCAGCAATGGCAGCTCTAGTAATTATTCAGGAGAACCATAGACCCTAAACTGAGTGATCAGGAGGAGGAGGGTGAACTGGTTTCTAGAAGTCTTTTAACAGAGCTCACACTGGGTCAGAATACCTGTCCCTACTCCCTCTGACTTCAGCTTGGATTTGGCATCACTAGCACCTTTAGTCATGCAAAAAGAATAACATTTAATTACCCTGAGTTAAAGATTAAAGTTAATTTCAACCCAAAACAAACAAAATTGATCACTGGCAAAGTAGGTCAGCTGGTCAGATTGGCAAAGTAGTTATGGCTGTGCAAATACCATCTGCCCCTGAGGTTTTTTCTGCAGTTCATTAATAGATTGATGGGGAAAGCTAATTCAGACCCTGGTTTACAACACCATTGCAAAAACTGTACAATCTTCAGTACTGGAAAAGGGATTAACAAGTGGAGAATGCTATCTTGTGCTCTGTTCTTGATGCTGCTCAGTGATCCCCATCTTATTAAACGTATTTTTGCCTTTTTTGTGTAACCCTTCTGCCCGTCAGAGTTGGCAGCAACAAGCGCTGGGTTTAGTATCTAGGGGTTCCATTCCAATAACACAATGCAAAACTGGCTCGAGCCCCCACCCAGGGACCTGGGACAAATATATACCACCCCCGCTGGGCACCTCCAAGAGGCAATACCTCCCCTCTCGCAAGCACAGAGTCTGAGTGTAGCAAAAACCTTTTAATAACAGAGAGAAACAATGTGGCATTATGTTGGGGAAACACCACTAGCAGGATTCATAACACAACCCATGAGCAAAAAACCCACCCCAAGCAAATTGGGGTGTGTTCTTTCCCTTTAGTACTTGAGTCCAGCAGCCCAAAGTCCCAAAAGTCAAACAACCCAAAAGTCTCAGCCCCTGGTCAGTGCAGCACCAGAGTTCGAAAGTTTATCTGCAGAATTTTACCTCCCAACCTGGGTGGAGATGGGGTGGAGGGCGTTAAGGGGCACATTACGTGGTCCAAAGCCAATTGCCCCACCTCTCCATGGGGCTCCACTCTGCTCCATCAGGCGCTCTGCTCTGCTCTGCCAGCTGTCCCATGAGCCACTCCAGCCATCCCCATGAACTGCTCCACAATATATCTTCAGGCTTCCCCACTACTTAACACAACACTCAGTGATTTCAGCTCCTAGTAAGTTTAGCTCTTTTGTGATTTCAGCTTGTAGTAGGGGAGCCTCAGTGCTGGTACACCATTAGCCCAAAGTGAATTCAACTCAACAGCCTGTAACTGGAGTGCTAATGGAATCAAAATTAGCTCTGATATTCCACAATGGAAAAAGGAGGAAATGCAATTAGCATGTGACACCCTCACCAGATATTACTACCTATCCCCAGCCTCTCTCAGGTCACTGAGTTTTGGAACCCATGTCCCTTGCCTAGCGAGTGCTACTTAGTTGATGGTGAGTCCCTCCATCATAACAAAAGGCCAAGTACAGTTCCACTGTCTTTGATTCACATAATCAGGATAATAACAATTTATTCTTCCTGCCCCAATAACAGAGAAACTGGGGATCCCACAGCAGCCAAAGTGACCATTTGGGCAGCTATGGGCTCGTGCTAGGTGGGGTGGGTGTGCCTATGCAAATGAGATCAGCCCCTGAAGTTCTTTTCCACAACTTGCCACAATTCACCACCAGATGTCAGGGTGGAGCTCATCCTGACTCCTTACATTTGTATTTCATTTTGTTTTCTTTCCAAACTTTCTAAGTCAGTTTAATGGGACTAATTGTGCTGGGATGAGACAAGCATCATGTAGATAAATGCTGTGCAAACAGTTCTCACACTGCTCTGACAAAGTACCTCAATCCCGATATTCCAGAGCTGTTAAAAAGAATGTCTACTCAGCCTTCAGGAGTATACATGTCATCTACACTTCTGCACATTGGGCAGGTCTGCTCTGAGAAATGCCAGAATGCTGCACAAAGTGGAGGTGGGAAAAATAATGTCAGCATCCAGTGGTTGTGGAGCTTATATGGATTTGAAGAGTTCATTTAAATGAGCTCACTGCCTCTCCAGAACAGAGGGTTGGATCCTGTAGGGCTAATCTAAGGGAAGAGGACGGAACATATCGGTGAGTGTGGGGGTTTTTAGTACAAAAGAGAAACAACATATAGTAAAAGCTTTGGTATCTGGCACATTGGAGGAACGGCGTGGGGGGGGGGAGGGGGATGCCAGTAAGTAAAAAAATTCCGGTTAACTAAGAGGGAGGGAGTTTGGGTGTGGAAGGGGGCTCAGGGCTGGGGGTTGGGGCATGGGAGGGGGTGCCAGATCCAGGCAGCACTCACCTCAGGCAGCTCCCCGCGAGTGATTACATGTCCCTGCTGCTCCTAGGTGAAGGAGCAGTTAGGCCAATGGGAGCTGCAGAACCAGCGCTCATGGCGGGGGCAGCACACAGAGCTGCCTAGTCACACCTCTGCCTAGGAGCAGCAGGGACAAGTCGCCGCCTGGATCTGGCACCCCTAACCCTCTCCCATGCCCCAACCTGCTGCCCCAAGCTCCCTCCCACCCCAAATGCCCTCCCAGAGCCTGTGCCGTGCACCCACTCCTGCACCCCAGCCCCGTACCCCCTCCCACACTCTGAACCCCTTGTGGCCATTCTTCTGCCTAGGAGCCTCAGGGATGTCACTGCTTCTGGGGAGCTACACAGAGCCTGCTGGCCCTGTGTCAACCAGACTATAAACTGGACTTTCTATGAAGGTCAGAAATGCTGGTTTAAAGAGCTTTCTGATGGGTAAAGTGCCGGATAATAGGGTTTTTACTGTATTTTGAATATAGGCAGGACCTTTCAAGGCCCTGCAGTTGTCCTGATTACACTTGAGGTCCTCATTAACACATACTGATGTTGGAGGGGGCTTCTGGTCCCCAGATGCCAGATGTAGTGGAGCTTTCACATATACTTATCAAAGTTCTGGCTCTCTCCCCCTTTTGGGGGAGAATTCTTCAGTTCAGTGGATTTCTTGCATCTCTCTGTCTGAGTTCCCTTATGCTGTCAGCAAAGGAAATTTCTTTTTGAGTCCTTTGATCCCTTTAAATGGTTTGTCCTGATTGACTTATGCAAATTAGCCAGGGAAAACTCCTTTCCTTCTGGGCAGTAGAGACCATGGGATGTAGTGATCATGCCTGGCTCCTCTCCTGATAATTTGGCTGGCACAGGTAGGCATGCAAAGTCAAAGTTGGCTTATGTGTCTGTACCCCAGGGGATATGTCCTGTAGTAGCTAGAAAGTCAAATTTCCACTAGTCCTGGGCATTCTTTGTGTGGACACAACACATGCTTTCTGATATGCACAAATGGAGATATTTTGATAAGCTCAAGTAGCAATTAGAGCGCAAATACCTTGTTTTCATTTATAACCTAATTTGGGATTCAAACTCTAGTTTTCAGACGTGAAGAGCTAAATGTCTAGAAAAAATGTACAAATTAGACAAAGTTATATCATCCAGAAAATTCACCTATTTACCAAATCCTTAAAAAACCCCAAAACAATTATATATATTTTAGTGACTCATAGAAATTGTTTAAAAAGCAGCACTAAAACACACTTTGATTTACACTTCATTACTACAAAACAATTGTGAAGCAGAAACTCTGTTCATTCCCCGGTTAACATCTGTATGTTACTGCACTATTGTCCAGCTCATAATCATATTCTAGACAGAGAGTATGATTGCAAGACTTGTTAAATATTTGCATTTTGTATCATCATCTCGTTTCATCAAAGTAAAAAGAAATGCAGGTCATCTGTCTTGATGATACAAGTAGAAACATCGGTGATGCTGAGGACAGTGCATGAATTTTCGTTGCTGGATAACCTGTTCTCAGTTCATCGTTAAATACTATAGGCCAAAAATTTTGGCACTATTTTACATCTTGCGCAGTCCATTGAAGTAAATGGGATTGCATGAAGTGAATTTCAGATTTGCCTCATAGACTTGCTACTTCCAGATCCTACCAATCATTAGCTTGAAAGATCACTGGCTTGAAGAGAAGGGGCACAAGCACTTTTAATACTACTGTGCACTGACAGAAACGAAAGGATCAAATATGCAATATTTCATGCAAATATCAGACCTTGTTAAGGACAGTGATGTCTTATGTGATCCTTGCACTTTTGCAAGGACATTCCACAGCTGTACCAGTGACTTTTAGCTATTTGTTAATGGCACATTTATCTGAGAAAGGATTTCAGAACTGAGCCAAAATTTTTAGCCTACAAATGTTTAGCGCAGTTTTCAAGATGTGTAGGTCTTAAGCCCTTGAATAATCCATTTGAGTCTTCAAGTAGGTAATGTGACCTGATCTTCATAATGATCATAGGCTGTGTCAGATGTAAAATATTATCCAAAGTGAATGAAATGAGATGGATTGAAGCTTTGAAAGAACGTCTCCAGAATGTCTGGACATATTTGTTTCATCTTCAACGTGTAACTCAAATGAAGAGCACATTATGATATACTCCACATAGAATATAGTCCATTATGTTCAGCAACATGTCTTTTCCCTCTTATATTAAAGCAAAATATTCTTTTTCATCTTTGTTCCTAATGAAGACCTGCCACCTCTCTGCTTAATAATTTAAGGCAAACTACCATAGAAATTTCCTGTTGGATGGTTGCCTGCACACGAAAAAGAATCCAGTTATTATTTTTGATAGTTCTAGTAGTTATTAAAACAGGATTGGTCATCATGATTCCAGGAATCTGTTTGTAGGTCTGCTACCAACTTCTAGAGTGAAATCATTGCCCTATTGAAATCAATGGCAAAACTCCATTTCCATGGAGCCAGATTTCATCCATAATTTCTGTAATTTCAAAAGGTTTTAAAACCATTAAGCCTCACAAAACTCTCATAGAATAAGATTGATATTATCACCTCCATTTTACAGAGAGGAAAACTGAAGCACAGTGACTGGGCCAATGTCACACAGAGAGTCAATGACAGAGCCAGAAATAGAACCCAGGATTCTGAACTGAGTGGCTCCTGGTTTAACTACTAAACAAGATTATTTTTCATAGTGGAATCTCTTAGTCACTCTGGACCAGATACTGCCCTGATATATGTGGCTGCAACTCCCACTGAAGTCACTGTAGAGTTTGGCTATGTGAGCCTCCATCTGTAAAGAAATACCTAATATTTTTAACAAAACACAAAGCTACTTGAAATTCAGAGGTGTTCTTTTCTGAAACCTCCCTTATGAACTTGGAAACTTGAAATCCTTGCATAAATGGATTTTTTAGAGTGAATTGCATCTGGTTTTGAGCAAAGATTGCTTCTTGGCAAAAATGTGCTCAGCTGTATGGTTCGGCAAGCTTTGCCTTTTTACTGAAAATTTCATGTAAGACAAGGTTTTGTGGTTTTGCAAGCTCACTCAGTGAAAACTGCTACCAAAGTCAAAGCCTTTGGATTCCTCATGTGACCCAGGGTTCTTTCAACCCAAAGCTCTTGGTAACTTTACTCTGTGCGAGGTGGTGTCAGGAAATAAATCAATGGAGACACAGCCATCCGACTGATAGAATATACAGTATTACTCAGTAATATACAGGACATAAACAGGACAACACAAGAGAGCTTTCATTTAAACCTATACTTAGTCTCAAGCACATACACATGTCCCCAACAGATTAGTAAAACACAAAACCCTCAATAATTACCAAAGTTGGGTGTGGCTCTCGAATGGCACAGTGGTAGTCTTCTGATGGCCAATCTTCCATCTGCCAACCTGGACCCAACCATGTGTCCTGAAGGAGAGTCCCTGAAGAGTCCAACTACCCCACACTTTCTTCCCTTATTTATTCATTAGTATTAGAATAACACGTCAGTCAAAGAAAACTTGTTAAGCAAGCAATTTCAAAGGTTAATCAAGAGGTTTCCCTCTGATCATCAATGAGCCAGATGTTTTTTTCCAGAGTTTGCATGCATTGAGGCCCTGACAAACACATCCCTGAGGGCACATATAGATAAGCTTCCTGTTTTTCTAAAATGCATACCTCAGCAATTTCAACAGAGATCTCATCAAGAAGGATGCGGGCTCATGTTTCCCTTTTTATGATCGCCCAAACCTCCTCCCCTCCTGACACGGTCATGCTTGAGCTGCTGCATAGGCCCACTTATGACCTGCAGGCTCTGTTATTTTTAGCAATAAGCAGTAGTGGTCTGCCAAGATCTCCTCATACACTCACACTGCCTATCATTACCATTTCTAAAGAGATAAGACCTACATTAAATAGTAGGAAGAAAGGTTCCTTGATACTTGTCACCAAAACTGTAGAGAAAAAATGTAAAGAGAATTCATCTGACAGACTTTATATCTTCAGTTTCTGGCAATATGTTAAAAAACAAAACAAAAACCCCCTGTCTTTTTGCAGTTCAGTTCATATCTAAGTTTATGGGAAATCTGTATCTGTCTGACACTTACTTTTTTTGGCTGTTCAAGGGACATGTCTTTCAAATTTTAAGGAGTCCAAAAACCTAAAAGGAGATGAAATGGATATGAAATTGACTGATTTAGCATAATGTAAAAAAGTATGGGGCCAGCTGTGCAAGATTCTGAGTGTCTTTATCTCCCTTTGATTTAAATGGGAGTAGGTGGCATTCAGCATCATACTGTATCAAGGACTAAGCTGCATAAATATACAAGCATAAAACCAGAAAAGCTTCTAAAATCATGAGTCCCATTGTATGTACATGCAGTGGTTGTGGCTCTATGATGGGGTGGTCAAACTTACAGACCCTCCGAGCCACATACAACTATCTTCAGAAGTTTAGGACTTGGGGCGCATCTGCCAGGACTTGGGGATTCTGCCCCTCAGGAAGTGCCTGCTGGGGCTACGGGCTTCCACCCCACAGAATACACTTGCTGGGACTTGAGGCTTCCATCCCGCCTCACTCCTGCTGAAGCCCCGAACCCCAGCAGGGCAGAAGCCCCGAGACCCCCCCGACCTGCTGGGCAGAAGCCCCTACCTCACCACCCCACTGCAAGGCAGAGGTCCTGAGCTCCCCCCAGCCCAGTCTGGTAGGTGGAGAATGTGGAGTGGTGTGGGGGGCTCCACGAGCCACAATTTAACTTGCATGTGGTTAGTGAGGCACAGTTTGGCCACCCCTGCTCTATGAGGAATGAGGATGAATGAGAAATTGAAAGACTCTTTCATAGGAAGCTTGTCTCTATGGACATTGGAAGCTTGAAGGTTCAGGTTGGATCCATGGCTTAGGGTCAAGAATATAGATATATTGTTCACCCATTCCCCTTTCAGTGCATTTTATTCTCCTTGTGTTGCTAGCAAGGTCTCAAAAACGCACAATAATTCTTGTGTGAGAGATGTTAGTATTTAGGTCTGTTTGTTAGCCTGGGGCAGAATTTTGCATTTGACTTTTTGATACTCTTATACTAAAATGTGTAAACAAGGGGAAAAGATACTGATGTTGCTTCTGCCTAGTCAGCTGAATTTGTTAGTACAATGGGAACAGATAAGAGCAGTTAAAATGTTACTTGAGAGCACACTTTAAGATTGCCTCAACCCCTATCTCAAGGCAAAGTCAAGCAACCAGTCGGGAGGGGCAAAGGGGCTTGGGGCGAGAGGTATAAAACACTAAAAGACCAAGCAGCACAGCCTCACTCCTTACCCCTCCCATGGGGGTACAAAAGGGGTGGGATGAAGAACCCAGACCCAAAATGGAACATGAACCTAAGTGGTAAGGTGTGGGACTGTGGGCATACACTGCAGGTGTATTTGGGCCTGCTAAGAAGGAGGAGGTGGGAATAGGGAAAATGGGAAATGAGAATGGGGAATAGGGAACGGGGACACAGGCAAGGCTCTGCAGCGTCAGAGCTGGGAAGGGGGAGATGGGGTAAAGGCTCTGAGGTGTCAGAGCTGGGAAGGGGGACACGCGGTAAATGCTCTGCGGTGTCAGAGCTGGGAACCGAACACTGGGAAACAGACTCTGCTGGCGTATAGAGCTATGGACATGCTTGTTTGGAACTAATCCCAATAAACATCACATTGTCTGCACTTCGGACTTCTGGTCTTTTGCTGCTTGCTGTCTGTGTGGCAAGAACCAGGGAAGTGGGAGGGTGAAGGGAAAGCCCCCAAACAGCAGAATACCATTTTCCATCTCATCCCATAATATGGATACATTACACAAAAATCAGAGCTACGTAACATGCAAGTGACAGAAGAATGTCCCTGCAGCAACAGCTGAGCATAAACATGAACATGATAATAACTTGCTTATTCAGCTGTTAAACGTAGCATTAGCTGGAGAGTGCAACTGCATTTAGAATAAACAATCACTAGCCTTGGCAAAAGGTCCCAAAGTGCTGCTATTGGCTAAAACCATTGCCTTCTTTCAGTCCTCCTTCTATTATTGCTGTGAGCTATAAATTGTGGTAATTCAAGCATACGTGGTTTAGTGTTTAAAAAATGAATTAGAAAAGCTTTACAACAAACTAAGTAATATTGTATATTCTAAATGACAAAGTAACTTACAAATACTAGAAATCTGTGCAATATTCACTATGTTTATGTAACCTATGCTCACCAGTGTTGATTTTTTTATCATTATAATAGTTTATATATAGACAATTGTGTTTGCAGTGTTTTTGTAGATGCGTTGGTCTCAGGATATGAGTGAGATAAGGTAATGGGTGAGGTAATATCTTTTATTGGACCAATCTCTGTTGGTGAAAGAGACACGCTTTCAAGCTACACAGAGCTGATGAAGAATTCTGTGGAGCTTGAAACCTTGTCTCTTTCACCAACAGAAGTTGGTCCAATAAAAGATATTACCTCCTCCACCCTGTCTCTTAATTACTGATAATGCAGTTCACAAAACACCCACTTTGCCTGTAAATTTATACTTATCTGCATAATATTCTATATTGCTTAAGCTAAAATCCCTCCTCATGTATGTATTAATGTTTTTATATGTTATAAGCCATATATATATTCACTTGTGGATTCCCATGTGTACCTGTGCAATGTGGTGGACCCACACAGTCCATGCCTTGCACTGAAGCAGACCAAATATATCTGGACCAGTGGTTCCCAAACTGGGGTTCATGAACCCCTGGGGGTTCACAAAATGTTACAGGGGGTTCCCAGGAAAAAATTCCCTAATGGCAGACAGAGCTGTCCCTAGGGACCCTGGGCAGCATGGGGCAGCAGCCTGGGGCCCCTGGACTTCCAAGAGCTAAGCAGATCAAAGCAAGCATATCTATCACACTGAGGAGATTTAAACTTCAAGACTCCTTATAAAAAATGGAAAGGGAGGCAGATTTTTTTTTGCTGTTTTTAAAATTAAATATGCAGCTGGTATTGTTTTTAAAATTATTATGAAGAACAAGTTTAAGCTTTGTTGTAATGTGCGTTGTTTGCCTGGACTGCTCAAGAGCTGAATGCCTGTGTAGGAGGACCTCTTTGAGTTGGCTTCTTCAATACCTGCATGCTGTTTCACATCTGATACTTGATGAAACATAGGAGCCTTGTCTTATAATAGGCTTATTCAAATGATACAAGCTATGAAAGTGAGATCTTGGAAGAGTGTTGCCATTTTCATAATGTAATAAGAATAATGTAATGATAAATAATAATTAATAATAAATAGTGTATAATAAACATGTCATAAAAACAAATTTTATATTTCCAAGATCACTGCTTTTCTAATTTATACTCAGGTAAAGGAGAAAATCCCTGAAAACATTCATTTTTTAGGAGGGGGTTTGTGAGACTTGACATTTTAGTGAAAGGGGTTCACAGGTTGTTAAAGTTTGGGAACCACTGATCTAGACCATCCCTAACAAATGTTTGTCGAAGTTGTTCTTAAAAACCTCCAATGACATGGATTCCACAACCTCTCTTGGTCATCTGTTCCTTTGATTAATGTGGATTTTCCAACTGTACCTAAAGCATCATTCAAAATTGAAGAGGTTAACTCCAGCTGGGAATTCAAATGAATGCATAATTTAATTTTGAGTTTTATCAAAACTACCAATTTTGCACAAAAAAGCTGGGAATAGTCTCTCATGGGAGAGCTGGTTTAGAGAAGATTAATAGGATAATTAGATAATGAGTTTAGTAAGAGATTAAAATTCAATTGATCTTAAAAATTTTGGCCTTAGGGAGCCTCCGCCAAATTTAGGCATATTTTAAACATAAAAAGTGGGGAGGGAATTGCCAAACTCCCATTTGCAGTGATGCACTATTAAAAATATTTCTGATAGCCAGAAGCTTTTTCTTTTATTGTTCCCATTGTAATGTTCTGAGGATACTTCTCTAGATTCCTGACTGAGACTTTGGAACTATCAAAGAAGAGTCTGCTCCTAGACAACCAATCCTAAGCTTTAATGAGCCTAGTGCATGCTGGGACAGGATTGTGGGAGACAAGTTGCTTCCGTGTGAATATTCATACAGGGCAAATTCTACCCTCTCCTCCACAGGTGTGGAGTGCCCACCTGTGGAGAAACTAATACTAGTGGGGCAGAATTTCAAGAGGCCGCACAAATGGTAGAGTCTGGAAGTGAGTATATCACTTCCATATACACTGTATCTTCCCCATCTCATTGAAAATTGCTGTTATCACCCTCTCTCATGACAAACCCTCTTCCTAACCCTTGTTTTCTTGTTATCTATATTCCTGACCTCAACATCCCTTTTCTCACAAGAGTGTTTTCTCTTACAATTGTGGTGACCTTATTGACTATTTTGTTTCTGACCAAGATGAACATTTCATTAATATAATTAGCATTGACAATGAGTAAAAAGCAAAATCAACTGTGTTCAAGCCACAAATTTTCTGATATCTCCTTAGCATATTTGCTTAGATTTAAATTCGATACTGGTTCAAAATGGTAAAGACTCTCCAAGTCCTTGTAAGTGTCTTCCCTGTAAGCTGGAGCCATTTTCTGCATGCACAATTTACATTCCTCTTTTAAGATAACCAGACTTGGGATACAAATTGCATTGAAATCATACAAAATCCATAGTTTAGAATTTTGCCCCCGACCAAACTAGATGAACCGTGATTTTGACTGGGCTTTTCAATGAGATTGTTTAAACTTGAAACTCAAAATGAAATTTGATGGAACTGCTACTGTAGTCCAATAGAGCTGTACTCTGAACATAGAAAGTGCTATAAAAATGCTAAGTACTCTGAAAAATCAGGCCCTAGGTATCTCAAGTGAGGCACTCAAAATTAGTGGACTTTTGACAATTTTGGTCTTAATCTCAGCTTCCCATCTGTTAAAACCAGATAATAACCCTCGACTTTACAGGCAGGGGTGTTGTGAAGATATGTTAATTAATGTTTGTGAAGCACTTAGATACTACAGTGAAGAGTAGCATAGAAAGACATAAATCAACTTAATAATTCTGTATTTGATGTAGAGTTTCAATGGTATGCAGTAAATAATGTCTGGGATCATTCACTGAATGATAAGGATGAAAATAAATATTGAATAGCTTCCCATTAAGTGAGCACCCTCCCTCCTGTGCACTGAATGAGGCAGGGGTCCTGTGCAAGGGGAGTGGGGGGAAGGGGAGGGAAGTGTGTGATCATATAATTAAAGAGTATATCAAAATGCATATGCACAAGGGGGGTGAATTAAGATGGCACAGGCAACCTTAATTCTGGCATTTTCTATCCTTTAAGTGTGTGACTTTGCAACCTTACCATTCTGTTAACCGAGTTTTTGTAATATAGTGTACCCCTGTGTCTACACCCTACATGCTATTGTAATACTCTTTGTACAAAGTATGCCTTATGAGGTATCATTTGAAAACTTATAATTTGCTGGCCATTGTTGTCCTCATAAAATGTGTGTGGCAACATTCTTTGTGAAGTTAGAAGATTCCACTCTATTGTGTTCTTGACACATGTTCCAGACTGAGGTTGCCAGACAGATCTGTCTCAGACAAAGGAATGTGATGCTCTGCTTAATTTGCATTTAAGCAGTAAATAGAGTCATCAAGAAGGAAGGAAAACAAAGAGCGCTCAAACAGGTGAGGAAAAAGCAGCAGAGAACATCCTTCCCTCTAGACTCTTTGTAACCTGAATCTCAGCTGAAAATGTGTTTCAAGAGGGAAACTGACACTATAAAAGGAGGGACAAACACTGCAAGACATCTTCCCCTCTCTCTCCCTGCCCATCACATTCACAGCACCTGAACTGACAAGACAAAGGAAGAATTTGTTGGATTCTAGGGAAAAGAGGTCCTGGTTTAAGAAGTTTGGTCAGTAAGACTGCTGAGAGCATGTGGTGAGAACTTTGCTTTGAGTTTCTCATAGTTTGTTAAGTTAGGCACCAAGTGCGTTTTGTCTTTATTTTTCTTGTAACCATTTCTGACTTTTATGCTTCATTACTTGTACTCACTTAAAATGTATCTTTTGTAGTTAGACTTGTTTTATTGTTTTATCTAATCCAGTGTTTTTAAATCGAAGTGTTTGGGAAACTCCATTTGGGCTGGCAAGTTATGTGCACATTATTTCTATTAAAGCAATAATGGAATTTATGTAAACTTGCATTTCCCAGGAGAAGGCTGGGCAATACAGGACATACATTTCTGGGGGTGGGAAATCTAAGACTGAGAGTGTGTTGAGGTCACCCTGCAGTATAACCAAAGCTGGTAAGAGCCATGATGTGTCTGGCTGGCTGCAGCCCATGCAGACATAACTGGGAGTGACTTGCATTCTGGAGGCTGTTTGTGAGCAGTCCAGACTGGAGGCTACAGCAGCAAAGCATTGTAAAGGGCTCCTCAGGTTAGAGGGCAGGGTTGACACAGCTACTCATTTGTCTGGATTGTACCTGGTATATACATATACATCAAAGTAGTTACACCAGTGGATATTTCTCTAATGCAGACAGGGCCTAAGAGAGATGCCATGCTGAGGTCTGGGAAAGGGGCGAATGACCATGAAGAGTTAAGAGAGACAAAGTGAGTGAGGTAATAGCCTTTACTGGACCAACTTCTCTTGGTGAAAGAGACAAACCTTCCAGCTACATGGACCTCTTCTTCAGGTCATGAAGATGTAAGAAATTTAATCCTGTTTAAACAAGAGAATAGGTACATGATTCACCTTGGGTAGCTGGATTTTGCTTAGACTTCTGTATAGTGATGTTTTATTCTATTAATTTCTATTTGTTTTTAGATATTTTCTTTATTTTCCTACCTTAAACTGTTTTTTATTTAAGACAGTTTGGCATTGGAGACTGTTATTTGGGATCAAGCACTCCAGGACATTCTGGAAGGAAGAAGCCAAACCTCTAACCTCAGAGGAAACTGAGTGGAGATAGAGATACCAACCTGAGGACTCAAAGACATGGTTATGGAGGGCATACCCTCAAAGGCATCTGTAACCCCTGCCTGCTTGGAATGACACTTTGTCCCCCTCTAGTGGTGACTGTGCCAGCTAGAGATTGATGAGCCAGCTAAAGCCTTGGCTAAGAGAATGGTGTCTTTTGGTTCGTGCAGTATAAGCTCATGCATTTAGTTTTGTTCCCCACTGCTGACACTCCTGTGTGGGTTGGCGTTACAAGTGGTGATCCATACAGGGAATTCAGGCAATTCAACTGGGAAAGTCTCTGAAGCTCAGGGATGCCCTTAAAATCATGGAATCATAGAAGATTAGGGTTGGAAGAGACCTCTGGATGTCATCTAGTCCAACCCCTTGCTCAAAGCAGGACCAACCCCAACTAAATCATCCCAGCCAGTGTTGACAGATTTTAGGAAGGTCGGAGAACAGTCAAGATATTTGTCTCCCTACCCGCATCTATCATCAGGGTTTAAGATCGCCCAAAATAAAAACCAACAAGGGAGTGTAGGAATAAAATGCCGGTATGTTTATTAGACCAACAACAGTCAAACAAGGTAAGTAAATGGGATATGCTGTAAAGGACTGCCAACACAGTTAAGTAAGGTAAATAGGTAAAGGTGACACTATAACTATACTGACTGTGACCAAAAAGGGTTTACTCCCTCTCCAAGACGGGTCCCAGGTAAGGGGTATGGGGAACTTGAAAGGTCTCTACCATTTCTTGCAGCTTGTGTCTGGAGCTTCACGACCTCATGATGCAGATTGGGTCCGGAACCGACTAGGTGACTCAGTGGGGTGAGGAGTGGACCTCAGGCAACAGGTAGGTGGTAACTCTGCTTGATGCTGGTGATTCTTCTTTCTCCTACCCTGCATTGGCGTGGCTGCAAGTAAGATCCAGGTGAGAGGGTGGCAGCTAGCAGCTCACCTTTGCGTGCAAGTGTGTTAAACCCTCCCGCAACCCTAAGGTGCGATGTTCTGGCTTATGTACCTGAGTAGAACACATTGCTGTGGTCCAGCACTTTGCCACTCAATGGGCAGCCCCATCCTTCTGGCATGCTAGCCATTATATGCCCTGCTGTTCCTGGTCAGATTGTATGTCACATGGTTATTTGGTTTCCCACCTTTTTGGTAGAAAGGGCGGAAAACTATACCTGAGGAGCGGGAAGAAGGGCATCCAAGATGGATTCCTAGTTGTTGTTGCGAGAAATTCAAGATGGCGTGTGGTTATTAATGCCAAAACAGAAATTTCACCCCTACTGTCCCCTCCTTGTCAGCAAGCATTCCCTTCAAACATTGGGATCTGATGCCGACACACCTCGCTGACACCCAGGTAGGGTGGCACACCTGGATTTCTTGTCTACCTTTCTGAAATTGTTGTGAGCCCACCTGTATTGTGACAAATGCAATATAAACATAACAAATTGCAAAGAAAACAAGATCGTAAAAGGATGCACCAATATGTGCCAGGATTCAGCAACCTTGGTGGGGTCAGTGAACAGAGATTTCCACCAATTACTTATAGCTGCTGTCCTCTTCACTCTTTTGAGAACCGCTTCTATTTGTTCTGACGAGTGGTGAACGGTAAGCATAACTGATTACGTGGTTCATTGACGTGCCTGATGAAGTCTGGGTACTCCATCCTTTGGCTGATAAGTGAGATGTTTAGTCCCAGACTCACCAGTTTGACATGGTCATAAAGATAGTACGTAGTTTGAATGGCTCTAGATGTCATCCTTTCTGATTGAAACATCACACACCTCTATGGTTAAGACAAAACATAAGCACAAGTTTGGGTGGATGTCATTATCTATAGTATAAAAGGTATTTACAATAAATGTTTTGCAAGAACTCTGGAGACATACACAATGATCATTAATGACCGCTATCTTGAAATGGGAAACAGGTTGAGGCTGCAATTCATAATGGCATTTGCCTTCGTCGATATTTAAGCAAATGTGCACACCTAAGAATACGCTAGTTAGACGCAGGTATCCCTGGTTGGTTTCCATAGGCATGAACCGACAGCTAGTGCGTGATACGCGATCCCCTCCTGAACTACCCACTTTGGCACATATATAGGCATCAGGGTGGTGCCATTGACATTAATGCCAAGAGGAAGAAAGGGATAGGCCCACTTTGTGGTGGCATTCATTATTGTAAATACCCTGGCGGTGGCTACCTTTGTACATGGATTATATATAAAGTCCAGGAGTTCCCATCAAGTATCATGTTCCCTCTCAAAGGAGGAAACATCCTTGAGCATGATGTTCCTTATCTCAATTGATAGGAAGCCCTGCAATCCTGATCTCAAAATGCCACTGGATACTGCTTGCAGCCAGACTTGCATCTGAATGTATGCCAGCGCCCACGAGGGGTTTCACTGGAGACCGTCTATGCTGCTAATGATCCTTCTGACATCCTTATCCTGGGCACTATACCAGGCCTTGATTACATCAGCCAGATCGTACCCTAGGTCTCCTATTTTGTCTAGAGCTGCTGACAGTGGCTGGTTAATGGTTTTCACTTCTTGACCCAGATTACTGACCTGTAAGGCCAGAGATCCAGTACCCAGGGAGTTTACCAAACCCAATCCTGCTCCCACACCACCCATGATCTTGGCAGCAAGATCTCTTCCCATGACACCAATACCTTGGCTCAGCATCCCGAATCCAAGCTTCCCAACCCTGGACAACAGGTTTTACAAAGGGAAAGTATTTGGGCTCTATGATGCTTACTAGGGTTTGCATGTTGACACTAACCCTCTTCACTGAGTACCTGGGGTCTGAGATTAGTAGTCGCCTTAAGTTCTCATTGACCACAACAGGGCCCATGTGGCTAATTAGAGGCTTTGGGATGACAGTAACCTTTATCATTTGTATAGTACCATATTGACCTAGCAAATACCACATTCCAGATTTGTTGGTGTTGGTGAGAATGTCAATGTCCCCATAACATCGTGACATGAACTCATTTTGGGTTTGAGCTGAGAAAACCCATTCACATTGTTAGAACTATTACAGAAATGAGGCAAACTACCTCTCCAATTAACCTAACTTAAGATAGAATGAACCGGGGTATGCAGTCTGAATTGTAACTTAGGATGGGAAAACTGCTAACTCAGGGAAATTTTAATGGCGAGAGGCCCCTCCTGGATGCTGGGACTTAAATTGGAGGAAAAACAAATACATTTAGAAGGGCTGTTGGTGAGCAATTCACCAGAGCACCTTAACTGTGGGTTAGTGATTTCCCACACGCATGCATTTGGGACTTGATTTACTCGCCCTACTGGACCAGCATCTCAGACAGTAGTTAGATAGGAGCCTAACCCCTAGCCCACTCTAGAATCTTGGTAATCCTCCTTCTCCAGGATCCACAATCAAACATATTTAGGTCCCGATAGATAATTGAATAGGGTTATTTGGGTTAACCTGTCTGAAGGCTTTGACCACGGAAAACCCTAATAAACTTTTGGCTCGCAGTTTCCGGGGTAAATACAGCAGTTCCATAATTACAATAGAAGTTATCCCCCTATTTCACAAAGAAAGCTCCATTTACACTATGTACAATGGTCAGACACAATATTAGCCGATGGAGGAGATGACAGTGGAGCTCCTACGGCAGAAACAGAGAACATGTATTAGGACTTGTTCCCAGTTCCAGTCCCCTTTCAAGCCTTCATTTGGCTGGAATGAAACCATTTGGTATTCTTTCCACGCTTACCCGCGATTTCAGTCTGATAAACGCATGGGCTGGCCTTCTTGATGATAGTGGCTGGTCCCACCCACCTCGGGCTCAGAGTGTGGCCATGTTCTGAGTAAAATTTAAACATTACTAAGTTCCCAACCTCCCACTCTGTCACCTTCACGTCTATCCATCCCTCGTGCATTTGATTTTAATTGCATGGCTACCTGGTGCTGGATGGTACTGGATCTGTGCCACTAAGCCCTCCCCCGATCACCACAAGTTTTCAAAGATAACGGCCAATGGCTCTGCATTCAGATCAGCCAACTCCCTCAGCACTCTCAGATGTATTGCATCTGGCCCCATGGACTTGTGCATGTCCAGCTTTTCTAAATAGTCCTTAACCTGTTCTTTCACCACTGAGAGCTGCTCACTTCCTCCCCATACTGTGCTGCCCAGTGCAGCATTGTGGGAGCTGACCTTGTCTGTGAAGACCGAGGCAAAACATATATTGAGTACTTCAGCTTTTTCCACATCATCTGTCTCTAGGTTGCCTCCCCCATTCAGTAAGGGTCCCACACTTTCCCTGACCTTCTTCTTGTTGCTAACATACCTGCAGAAACCCTTCTTGTTATCCTTCACATTCCTTGCTAGCTGCAACTCCAGTTGTGCTTTGGCCGTCCTGATTACACCCCTGCATGCTTGAGCAATATTTTTATACTTCTCCCTTGTCATCTGTCCAAATTTCCACTTCTTGTAAGCTTCCTTTTTGTGTTTAAGCTCACCGAAGATTTCTCTGTTAAGTCAAGCTGGTCACCTGCCATATTTGCTATTCTTTCTGCATATTGGTATGGTTTGTTCCTGCACCCTCAATAAGGCTTCTTTAAAATACAGCCAGCTCTCCTGGACTCCTTTCCCTCTTATATTAGCCTCCCAGGGGATCCTGCCCATCAGTTCCCTGAGGGAGTCAAAGTGAGCTTTTCTGAAGTATTCTGCTGCTCTTATTTCTTTCTTTTGTCAGGATCCTGAACTCAACCATCTCATGGTCACAGCTGACCAGGTTGCCACCCACTTCTACTTCCCCGACCAATTCTTCCCTATTTGTGAGCAGCAGGTCAAGAGAAGCATGGCCCCTAGTTGGTTCCTCCAGCACTTGTATCAGGAAGTTGTCCCCAACACTCTCCAAAAACTTCCTGGATTGTCTGCGCACTGCTGTATTGCTCTCCCGGAAGATGTCAGGGTGATTGAAGTCCCCCATGAGAACCAGGGCCTGTGATCTGGAAAATTCTGTTAGTTGTCCAAAGAAAGCCTCATCTACTTCATCCTCCTGGTCTGGTGCCTATAGCAGACACTCACCATGACATCACCCTTGTTGCTCTTCCCTCTAAACTTAACCCAAAGACTCTCAATAGGCTTTTCTCCAGTTTCATACTGAAGCTTTGAGCAATCATACTGCTCTCTTCCATACAGTGCAACTCTTGAACCTTTCCTCCCCAGCCTGTCCTTCCTGAACATTTTATACTCATTCATGACAGTGCTCCAGTCATGTGAGTTACCCCACCAAGTCTCTGTTATTCCAATCACATCATAGTTCCTTGACTTTGCCAGGACTTCCTGCTTGTTTCCCAGGCTTCTTGCATTTGTGTACAGGCACCTAAGATAACTAGTCGATTGCCCTACTTTCTCAGTATGAATCAGGAGGCCTCCCCTGTTGCACCCTCCTCCCTGTGTTTCCTTCCAGCATCCCACTTCCCTCCAGGCTTAGGTCACCATCCCCCGGCAAACCTAGTTTAAAGCCCTCCTCACTGGGTTAGCAAGCCTGCCTGTGAAGATGCTCTTTCCTCTCTTCGTTAGGTGGATTCCATCTCTTCCTAGCAATCCTTCTTCGTGGAACAACATCCCATGGTCGAAGAATCCGACATAACCATGAATTTACCTCCATAATTTGATGGTCCCTATCTGGGCCTTTTCCTTCAACAGGGAGGATGGATGAGAACACTACTTGTGCCTCAAGGTGCCACAAGTACTCCTTTTCTTTTTTCTCAAACTCCTTTATTCTTCTTCTCAGAGCCATGTAGTCTGTAGTGACCTGCTCAAGGTCATTCTTGGCAGTATCACTGGTGCCCACGTGGAGAAGTAGGAAGGGGTAGCGGTCTGAGGGCTTGATCAGTCTCGGCAGACATTCCATCACATCCTGAATTCTAGTTCCAGGCAAACAGCACACTTCTCAAGTTTCCCAGTCTGGATGGCAGATGGATGACTCCGTTCCCCTTAGGAAGGAGTCCCCAACCACCACCACCTGTCTCCTCCTCTTGGGAGTAGTGGTCACGGAACACCCATTCCTAGGTGCATCACATGCCTTCCAGTCTTCTTCTGATCCCTTCCCTCAGATGACTCTTCCAAACCATTCTCCATGCATAGTACCTGTGCAGAGAGTCTGAAAACGGGTACTGGACATGGGTTCTCCTCTTTCTTCTTCTGGAGGTCATATGCTGCCAATTTTCTTCCCTGTTCTGCACTGCCCTCTCAGATTCTTCAGCATGATGTGCCTGTTGTACCAAATGCTGACTTCTGTCCAGAAAATCTTCTTTTTCTCTGATGCAACGTCGGGTTGATACTTGGGTCTCTTTTTTCTTTAACCTTCTCTTCCAATATGGAGACCAGCTTGCGCTTTGTACAGACGAAGTTGCTTCTATCCTCTGGGAGAAAGACAAACATGACACATCCTGTGCAGGTCACAGCAGCTGATTGCTCACTATCCATAATGTCTTCCTTCTAAGAGCCTCTTTGGATGTTATATTTACTGCTCACAGAAGCCTGAAAGGCAAAAAAACAAAACAAAACCCAAACCCTCTGTGGGAACCACCCCACCCAGGCGAACTGCCAGGCAAACTCTCTCTGTTTGCCAGTCCTCTGTTTGCTGCTTGCCACGCCCAGGGGGAGTATGTAACTCCTGCTTGCTCAGAGTGATGCTCTGTCACCCTCTAGTGGTTGCTAGGCCCAGAAGAGAATGATGAGCCTGCTACAACCTTGGCTAACACACAGGTGTCTTTTAGCTCAGGCAGCAGAGGCTCATGTATTAAGCTCAAGAGGGCTTGATCCTTACTGCTGTTGCCCCTGTGCGGGTCAGTGTTACCCATTGAAAAGCCGCATGCTGTGGTCAGTACAGATATGGGGAGAGCCACAGACCAGGAAGAATTTGAAAGCTTTGGTGTCAGCTTCACATGGAGGAAAACCTTGATTACACCCACAAAACTCATTCCCATGTGGAAAGGCATCAGTGTGGTAGGGATGCCAATTCATTTAACTGAATGGACTATCCTGTACTGTTTACAAATTCATTCTGGAAGAAGCAGAATAGTGTGGTTGAATGGGAAGAACTTTTGCCAGAAGGGCTTTCCAGGCATTGCAAAAAAGGCAGAAATCCAGCTTTGTCCTGTGGGGAAATATCCAACACCTTTTTTTCCTTATCCAATAAAAGCATACCGAGAGCTGCATAATTAGATGTGCATGGAATAAAAAAAGAATAGAGAGAGACAGCATAAGGTACAGAATTAGACAATATCATTTATGAGAAGAAATTGTTATTTAGTATTTGTATTGCAGTAGTGCCCAGAGGACATAATCAAGGATCAGAGCCCCACTGTGCCAGGTGCTGCAGACACACATAATGAAAAGATAGTCCTTGTCCCCAAAGAGTTTGCAGTTTAAGTAAAATTCCATTAAAATAATTATACATCTTGAATTGTAAATCGGAATAAACAGCACTGCTGTATTTATCCATCATTGCCATTTGGGAATTTACAATAAAATCAGATTGCAATCTTCCAGAAAATATCTATTTGACAAAATATCTTGTGATTGTGCCTGGTAGCTGTGGGAAGTAAATATTCATTTGCATTTCATGTGATGAAAAACATTAACATTTTTTACACTGAGACACATACTGGCATTTGAAACCAGATTCACCCAGTGCAGTCATATGTATGTTCAGGTCATCTGAATGGATGACAGGTTGGAAACAACCACTATTACATGTGCACTTTCCCATACCAATGACCCTTGTTAATGGGGCAGTGAATTAACTCGTCTTGAACAGTCATAGAAAATATGCCATTTGTAAAGAGTTGAAATTACCAGGCCGTCAGATAGCTGAATGACACAGGGTGGCAGCAGAGATCAACAAGACTGGTTGCTGTCCCGGAAAGGGATAATAAAACTTCAGTGAAACTCATTGCATAGAATTGCCCCGCAATTTTTACAGTGGCCTCCATAGTCCAACTCTTATTGTCAAAGCCTTAGCCTGCGGTGGTTTGCCTTAAATGGACTGAAGTCAAATGCTTATCTCCTAGGGTGTGATTTTGTTCCTATTGAAATCATTGTCGGAGGAAGAGAAACCAGGGCTGGCTCTACAGTTTTTGCCGCCCCAAGTAGTGAAAAAAACTGCTGCCATGGACGACGAAAGGAAGAAGCTGCTGCCCATTTGCCGCCGCGGTTGGCAATGGGGAGAAGCTGCGGCCAAATTTCCACCGCGGCGGGCGGAACAGATTTCTGATTGCCGCCCCAAGCACCTGCTTGGAACGCTGGTGCCTGGAGCCGGCCCTGAGAGAAACCCCCTTGCCTAGACAATTTTCAGACCCAAATGCCTAAACTTAGACATCTAGGGTAAAATCCTGGTGTTATCAAAATCAAATGGAGGCTTTGCCATTGATTTCAGTGGGGCCAGGATTTCATGGTCATGAATTTTCAAAGGGATCCAAAAAATTAAGAGGGAGGGCCAATGGGATTAAGTCATTTAGATGTGTAAGGAAATATTACTAGGGTGCCTACCTCCTTTAGATGTACTTGAAAATCCCAGCCCCAAATCTATATTTAGTTACCTGAACAAGTGGCCTGATTTTCAGGCATGCTGATTAGCTGACAGCGGGAGCAGTGTGTGTATATCTGAAAGGCTAACTCTTAACTTTTGACTTTTCAACCTAAATGTCCTTTAATGTGTTTTTTTGTGTGTAATAATATATTAAGGATGAAACAAAGTTAAGGCTTTTATAGACAAAACCTACATAGATAATATTTTTTTAAATCCATATTAAAGTTCTCTGTCTATCTTGAGTCATCTGTTACGCCTATTTCCCATCCTGTAAAAGCTTATGCACATTCTTAACTTTAAGTATGTGAGTAGTTCCATCATAGTCAATGGGACCTCTTACATGCTTTAAAGTGCATGTTTGCAGGATCTAAAGTATTAAGCACTTAACAGTACAAAGACTATGCGTGTTTCTCAAACTTCTATGATATGTTGAGATACACCAAATGAATAGGAATTCCCTAACTTGGAATTGCATGTCACAGGCTCGGTATTACTTTAACATTAATTATGTTTACTCTCTCATGGATTCTTAATAGGCATCAACAAAAATACACTTCAGAAATGGCCTTGAAAAGAAAAAGAGAAAAAAGATGGACTTGTTCCTTTTTTTTAACATCTGAAATTTAGATCTAGTCTACCTTGGAAGACTTTACAGTGACTGGACAAATAATGACATTGTGCCATTGCAGGAGAAAAGACTTCAGACTTTTCAGCAAATGAAAAGAGAATTGATTTTTAGCCACTATTTTCAATTGTTTTTTGCCTGTTTTTGTTAACATCTATTTAACTCCAGAGCCTACTGACCACTTAGTAGAAATGGTTTATTTATCAAAGATTCAGTCCCCTCAGCCCTTCAGATAAGTGTGAAAACCTTTCAGCAAATTCAGGGAAAAACAGATAGATTTGACCTTTCTGATATTTCTACAGCAGAAAGCAAACAGATTTTTTTTCTTTTATTTCTTGTCTTTTTAAAGTTAAACCTTTCATCTCACATCCTAGTGAAGAAAAAAAGACACAAAAATCTTATCCAGCTCACATTTATAAAGTTTCTTTTTAATGCACCCAATAATTTTATTAAAGTCTTTTCTGCTTTGCTTCTGGCACCTTTGTTCACTCCCTGATGCCATTCACAGAGGCTGTTATGAGAATGCATACAGATGCACAATTTGGTGCACGATGCATGCATGTTGCACCTTGACGTAGTTGGATGCAGCAAAGATAAATAGACTGAAAAGTAATCAGCTATAAGCATGAAGAATTCTGTGCAGGGTTGAGAGAAATTGTGTCACTGTCATAACAGTGTATGCAGTGATTGTGTCAGAAGGACGAAGGACATTATGCAGTGTTCGTTATGCAGCTCTTAACAGTTTTTGAATATTAATTCTGAGCACGTATTTCTTATAGGTTGAGACGGGATTTTTACCTTTGATTTTAAGGACTCAATCCTGCATGGTGCTGCGTTGCCTCAAGTCCGATTGACGCCAATATGGGGCAGGGCGGGGGAGGATATCCTTAGCTGATGCAATTTGTCATGGTAGCGCCATTGAATTCAATCCATTCACGTCAGTGGAGCTATGACAATTTACACCAGCTAAGGATCTACCCCTGGGAGTTGAAGGTACTCAGCACCTCCAAGAGTTGCTCAGCACCTTACAGGATCAGGCCCTAACGGTGTCGACAACACTATAGTATATTCACTCAGTGAATATATGTGTTCTGTGTTAGGTAAGAATTATGGTGCTAATAAGCAAAGTCCCACCATTCTAAAGGCGGGGGGAAGGGACTTTCAGTAACTGCTTTACTAATAGTCATAATATGTCATTTTAATATTTAAAGGGCTGATTCTGCCATATGCTGAGAGCTCTCAGGTTCTATTACAGTCAAAGAGAATGGGGGCACCCAGCACTCTGTAAGATTGGATTGTAAGTGAATTTTAAAAATAAACAATGGGACTAGGGATAATTATAATTATGAGTTTTATCTCACCTCCTCCTAAAATACCAAAATGATTGTACTGGCATATCTGAGTGCTGAGCATTCTTCTGGAGATGTGATCTGTAATGGATATCCTGACAACTGCAGCTACTATGGTTTGAGCAACACCACCAAAATATCTCATTGCCTTCTGGAAAGTAACGGTATGTTTTAGAATGTCCCAGACCCAATCCATACTGATCCACCTAAAGAACAATGACCCACCACAGTGTTTCAGTGGAATTAATCCAGTATCTCTCTTTCCCCACCCCCATGCTGAACCCTCAAGAGAGCATTATAGATTTCTTTTACTGTTATGCTCATTCATTTGCTACGTGACAATGACCTACATTGTGAATATGAGACTTTGAATGTAAGCACGTACTGCAATAGGCTTATAAATATTTTTTTCAGAAGGTTTGAGATAGAATCTGACATCCAGTGACTCTTTGATCTTGAAAGGATTGTAAGGAAATGGTACTTGTGTGCATCCAAACACTTGCAGGCAACTGCAGGTAATCCAAATGAAGAATCAAAGATTCAGGGGTTTGTAGAAGTGACTCACATTCAAAAAGTTCTAGATAAACTGCAGCTCTGGTTTCCATTCTTGGAGAAGTGCTGGCACTGAACTTACAGGAATCTAAAAAAACAGCTCTCCCACTTTTCCCCCTAGATTTCCCCTGACCCTCCCCACCTTAGCCATTGCAGGAGAAATGGTAAATTATAAGGGATTGGGATACTTATTCCTCCCTTAAGAAGCAGCCTTTACTTGGGATCAGGAGGGAGATGTTAGCAAAGGTTACTATAAAAGCAAATAATTATTAATTTCAAATAATAAAATCTTGCATTTGCACTATGAAAAATGTGTCAGAGAATCAGACAAGTGTGAATACTAGAATTTTGAGGCAAAATGCATGTATCTGCACATTATTTTGCAGTGATAATATATTTGCATTTATCCAGGTACTAGAACAAATTCTATAGTCTAGATGATCACATGCCAAGAGGAAGAAAATTAATTCTGATGCCTAAAATGTGGTAATTATGATACCTACCTACTCATCGTGGATAGTACCTTACTACGCCATTTGTAGTCTCACTTCATTGTGATTAATAAGGCTACTTGTGAGGTAAGTACGAGTTGGCTGTTAGTGAATAATTAGGGCTTATTTATACTGGAATATTTAGGCAAAGGTATAGCTACATGGATACGAAATCCTAGTATAGATGCCTTGCACTGGTGTAAACTTGCCCCAGGGGAGCTTACTCCAGGAATGTTTAAAGCCAGAATGCATTCGAGGATGGGTCCATTGATATCAAAGGTTGTGCAGGGTTCTGAGTATCTCCAGCATTCAGTTGAACTCAATGGGAGATGGGAACATGGATCAGGCCCACAGCAAGAAAGTTTTCCATTACAGCTTGTTGAGAAATATGTTTTGTTACCGGCCCCCGCCCTCCCCCCCCCCAAATGTCAGTGAAAATGAAAAATGTTCAGTGAATTTACTTTTTGTCAGAACATTTGTCAAACTATGGGGGAGTTCATAAAAATGTCAAATTATTGGTTTTTTCTGTGACAAAAACTGAAAAAATTGACAAAAATTGAAGTTCTCTTATGAAAAATAGGAAATTTCATCAAAAGGCATATATGTTTAGCTATTTTTTGACATGCGGGACAAAAGGCTCATGAAATTATTTTTTACAATTTAGAAAATTGTTTCTCTCCTTAAAATTCCAAAATAGTTAAACAATGTTTGCTCACACTGCAAAAGTTAATTAGCACTTTCTATAATATTCCTTTTATTCACTAGGAGACAATGTATATATAAGTATGTTGTAAATCCCTTTGCATCTTCCCAACCTCTGTGTTGTAGATGAGAATTATTATATCTGTATTGCCAATGTTCAAAGTCACAGAGAAATGTCTTTCACATAAAGAAATTTAATCCTGAAATAATTAGGTTCTTCTTTCATCTTTGCTCACAAGATGGAAAAAAAAACCCATAAAAATATACAGTCAGGGAATAGCTATTTCTATGATGGCTGTAAGTGAACAAATAGACCACAAACTTTTGGAACAGTCACAAAAATCCTTTCATGTGGTCCGGCTCTCAGAAATCATGGTTGAAAATATATCATGTATGAAATAAAGGAATAAAGTCAAAACTAAGAATACTACACTCCAGTAGCTTGCTTGATAATGCTTTTTAAGATGATTGAAAATAATCAGTAGAAAAGACCAGTGTGTTCAGGGAGATGATACAAGTTGGCCTCACCAAGGTATGTAATTTTCCTCTTATTATACTGATTAAAGAAAATTGCATTCAATAATCCAAAATGAGAATTTATATAGGTTCAATTTAACTAATGTTCCATGGATGCATAAGGCAATCCATGGAGGAAAATAAAAGCTATTCTGGCTAGTGGTTATGGAGACAAATCTAAGAAAGTCTCCAAAAAGAAGGGCAGTTTTCTGCAATTTCTGATTCATGCTGCATAGTGGATTTTCTACACTCTATTCCTAATTTTACAAGACAACAAATACTGTCTCCTTTGACAAATCTGGCTCGAAGAAGCCAATCCTGCAAAGTACTGAGTGTTACATTTTTCCATATACAAAGTGCAACTATATACTTTCAGTCAGAATTATTTTATTTCATATCAAGAGAACAAGGAAGAACAAAACTAAAGTCTCTCGTGAGCCTGATCCAAAGCCCATTGAAGTCAATGGAAATTTTTCTACTGACTTCAATAGTCTGTGGATCAGGAC
Organism: Natator depressus; assembly: GCF_965152275.1. Taxonomy (NCBI): domain Eukaryota; kingdom Metazoa; phylum Chordata; order Testudines; family Cheloniidae; genus Natator; species Natator depressus. The sequence continues at coordinate 239,324,876 of NC_134235.1, read as the reverse complement.
ACACATGACTTGATTTTCATTTACACTCAGTTACCTTTTCACTGCCTTAACATGAGTGCAAATATAATGTATGCCCACTTTAAGGCCTATATACACTGGCAGGGTCATATAAAGGGGCCCTAGTGCAAATGACAATCAGACTCACTGTCTCTTCTGTAGCAGACCATTGAAGTCTGACTCTTATTACAATTGCTGCCAGTAACCTGGCAAATTCTGTTGGTACCTTGGCAACTATGGATTTATTAACAATGGCAACCATTATATTACTGCTATGTCTTAACTGCAAACTCTTCAGGACAAGGACATCTCTTTGTTATATGCTTGTACATTGCACAGCACCATGAGTAGGGTTGACAGGTGCCCAGTTTTTGACTGGTATGTGCTGTCAAAAAGGGGACCTGGCAGTGTCCGGTCAGAGGTACTGACTGGACACTAAAAGTCCAGTTACCACGGGCGGGTGCGGGGGGAGGCGCTGGCTGGGTCATCAATCTGTTCCAGCCCCTGCTCAGCCGGGGCTGCCTCCTACCTGCATCTTGTGGGCAGGCAGGGAGGCTGCAGCTCTGGAGGAAGGGTGGGGGGTGGTGGAGGGAAGGAGGTGGAAAGGATCCAGCTACGAGGAAGGGTGAGGGGGAAGAGCAGTGAGCGATGTGGGGATGGGGTGAGAGGGGCGAGGGGGGGCAGGCCTGGAAGAAGAGTCAGAGCAGGGGGAGAGGCTTTGAGGGAAGAGGTGGGCAGGGGCTGGACCTCGAGGGAAGAGGCAGAGCAGGGGTGGGGCTTTGCGGGGGAGAAGCGGGGCAGGGGCATCCAGTTGTCAGCAATTAGAAAGTTGGCAATCCTAACCATGAGGCTGGGGCTTTTAGACACTACTGCAAATCAGCTACTAAATATCATAATAATTAATAAATAATGTTGCTATAGTTGTGAAAAATGCTAGATTGACTGCTTAGGAAAGTTAAAGGCCTCCTTCTGGGTGAGAACCAAAGCTCATTGGAGTCAGTGGAAAGACGCCCTCTCACTTCAACCATCTTTGGATCGGGCCCATCATCCACAGAAGATATGATATTAGTACAAGCTCCCCCACTTTTCTCTGTCAGTTTCCTCAACCTCGACCTGGAGCGATTGTCTGCTGAGGTGAGAGAGCAGCTCAGCTTCCACACCTGCTCAGTCCCGAATCTCTCTGTTGAGACTGCCAACAAGTCTGCCAATGAGTGCCAATTATAACAGCGGATTTCCTGTCCACCATGAGGTGGCCAAGGCCATTCATTTATTTCACAATCAGGTGGTAACAATTTGATTGGCTTTGAACCTGTAATCTACATTGAAAGGTTTTTTGTCCTACCACTAGTCTCCTAAATCATGGAAGCTCCCACCCCTCTGAAGTGTATTCAGTGTAAAATAATCAACTTATATTTATGGTGAGTGCACACTTAGAAACCTTATTTTAAAGAAATGTGGAAGTAGGAGGAATTAATTAATTTATTGCATAGTCTTAGCAGAGAGATGAGAACTGCACAAAGTAAAATATTTCATTTTCCCTGGCTGGACATCCCTTGGGGAAGGCTGTGTTTTTATATAGTGTAGCCTTTAAACAATGGTTCTAAATTCCATTCAGCTGATACACTCAGCTCTGGTTCATTCATCTGGTCTTAGAGGTGCCAAGTTTTCAGCTAAATATTTTGATTCTTGGAAGTACGTTGGTGTCGCTCTTTGAGAGCTGATCAGTCTCCTGGACTGTGGTTCAAACTCTGCCTGTCTACTTTTTAAGCACTAGCTCTCTGTTTATATGACCATAATATCTAAGGACCTCAACCATTAATTAATTTTACCCTCACAACAGAGCTGTGAGGGAAGTAGTGTCCTCATTTTGCAGCTGAGGTATTGAGCCACAGGGAAGGTTATACAGGAATCTGTGGCTGACCCAGGAACTGAACCAAGATCTCTTGAGTCTAAGTTATTATATGCCACAGCCATTAGATTCAGGGCCATATAATGCTGCAAAGAGGGCATCAAAGAAGTGAGACCATAGCTCTGTCCATCTTTATGCACCAGCCACTAGCAATTAGGAGAGAGTAAGCTGAACCCTATAAAGGGATGTAACGGCAAGCACACAGCTTCTGCATGCCGGTGAACGCCAGGAGGTGGTCCCTGAGGCATAATGCCAACAGCTTTCTCTCTCTAGGTCTGTGCATGGCCCACAAGTCCAACAGTTTTCACTGGGACTATAACCGTGTCAACGTTCCCCTACTACAAGTTAAAGGAAACCTGAGAGAAAGACATGGCCAAAAATTATAACCTGAGCTTTTCGGGTAATAGCATTGTAGTGTGAGTAGTACCTCAGATGAATCCAGTTCCTTGTGTAGGATGTTGTGCACATTGAAAATGTGCCTTGGAAAATCAGTTTTTGTGTGTGGGGGTGGTGGTGGAAAAAGCTGATGTGGAAAATTGAAGGCAAGGAAGTAAAGCCCTCTGTGAGGTCATCTTGTAATGAGAAGAGAAAAATGATCTCATATTGACTTTTTTTAAGTTTAACTTTACCAGTTTACCAATGTTTCTTTCAGAAGGTTTCCATCTAGTCTTTTGAAAAATGCCAAAATCTATTTCCAAGATTTGTCATGAGGTTACCTATTCTTCCCCTTCTTTTCACTAAAAAGTGGTTCTGATGGATACCAAAAAAGGGGGGAAACCCCTGTAATCTTTAGTGAGATGGTAGAAATTAATTATTTAGCAGCTTTGTATGTACATGATTTTGAGTTCTAACAGCCAGCAATTAGTTTAAATAGTAGTACCACAAAGAGAAGCATAACTGAGTTAACATTTATATTTAAATGAGATCATTTAGAAAAATCCAGTGCAGAGCAATCTGTTATTTTTATATAACAATTCATAGTATTTTTTCCTAATAGGTATTCCTCACAATATGGTTTTATTACTCACTGGTCTCAAATTGCCCACACACATTTGACGTGTTGTACTTTTAATTTGTAAGAAACAAATGGATTATTTTCCATTTATTCATAAACACTCTGATATGAGAAAAACATCCCTGTTTAAGACAGCATTTAAGCACATTCTTAACTTAAAGCTCATGTTAAGTCCCATCGAAGTCATATTTAAAGTTAAGCAGGACACGATAATGCAAGAAGCTCAGAAGGTGGAGGGACTGCTACTTCCCAGTTCCTTCAGGGCCACATAATTCCCTAAAGGGAGCAGGGATGAGGTGAGGGATACCTCTGGTCACATCTATACACAAGTTAACTATGTGCTTCAGTGCCATCTTGAAGAGGCATAAATTTAACAGTGTGCTTAAGTACTTTCCTGAATTGTGGATCTATTTGAATTTGTGTGTCAGAAGTTTTATGCTATGGTAATGAGTAAAATAACAACAACAACAAAAACAATCTGCATGATTCTGTATTATGCCTTTGCAATAACACTGTTGCCTGCTCTTGGAGATTTTATCGTGAGTTTTGTAACTAGAGCTGATTGAAAATTTGGAATTTCCACCCTGTGGCATGCTCCAATATTTCAACATTTGTTTTGTCCTCCATTGGGACAAAAAGTTGAAATACTGAAATTTATCATGGAATGAGAAGTTTCAAAAAAAGTTGACTTGGAAGCGTTGACATTCCTGAATCAAAACATTTCACTTCTATTTGTTGAACAAAATCAAAATGGTTTGTTTTGGGTTAGTTTGGCACAAAACTGCATCTGCCTGTGGTGTGGGTGCCTCATGGGAGCAGTAGTTTGGGCACCTTTTGCCACCATTATTCCTTTAAGATTGGGCTTCTTAGCAGGACTTCATCTCCCATGATGCACCCACAAAAATGTGATTCCCAGGAGAGAGCATGTGGCACAATCAGAGGTGAAACTATGGTGCATCATGGGAGATGTAGTCCAGGGAAGAATGAGGGTATGAGACACCTGAACTACAACTCTCATGAAGCACCAGAGAATCTTGAAAATAATTATTTCAGGTCAACAACCTAAAATGTTTCAGTCTGAGTGGAACTCACCCAAAATGAAATATTTCATCACAATTTTCTATCAGGAAAATTGAAAAAAATTCAGCAAAATCAAAAATTTTCATTTTCCTTTGAAAAAAATCATTGGAGACTGTGATAGATGAAGGGGGATAGCTCCCTTTTATGGCCACCCATCCAGCCAGTTAGCTATAAAACCCCTGTTAGGAGCTGTTCTCTACTTTACCTATAAAGGGTTAACAAGCCCACAGATAAAAGGAAAGGAGTGAGCACCTGACCAAAAGAGAGCCAATGGGACAGCTGGAACTTTCTTAAATTGGGAAAAAACTTCCCTTTGTCTGTGTGTTGTGGTTCTCCAGGAAAGAGGGGAACAGGTAGCAGTTATGCTGTGAGAAGCTGAAAGCCAGATATGAAAAACCATCAGATCATACCTAAAGATTGCTTATCTGAAACCCCAAATATGTAAGTAAATTAGGAAATGTCTAGAAAGATGCAATTAGGTTTATTTCTTTTATTTTGTAAGGCTTGTGGACTCCTCTGTGTTAATCCCAAATGCTTTTTGTTTTGCTTGTAACCTTTAAGCTGGACCTCAAGACGATTATTCTTGATGTTTAAATTTTGTAAATGGGTTTTTTAAATTTAGCAAAAGCCTAAGTTCCAGGTGTATTTTCTTTCTTTTTGTTTTTCATAAAATTTACCTTTTTTAATAACAGGATTTGATTTTTGGTGTCCTAAGAAGTTTTTGTGTATGTTGTTTAATTAGCTGGTGGCAACAGCTGATTTCCTTTGTTTTTCTTTCTCAGCTCTTCCCTGGATGAGGGGGTGAAGGGGCTTGAGGGTACCCTATAGGAAGGAATTCCCAAGTGCGCATTTCTGGTTTCAAAGGGTTTTTTTGCATTTGGGTGGTGGCAGCATCTACCCATCCAAGGTCAGAGAGAAACTGTAACCTTGAGAGTTTAATATAAGCCTGGAGTGGCCAGTATTAATTTTTAGAATCCTTGTGGGCCCCCACCTTCTGCACTAGAAGTGCCAGAGTGGGGAATCAGCCTTGACGTGCTCCCAGACAGAACAGACCAGTAGAAAGAACAACATTCCATCACCAGGTCGATTAGTGCAGGGACAGTCTTTTTCATTCTGTTTTTGTACAGTGCCGAGTGCAATGGGGTCAGGGTCCATGATTAGGGTTCATAGGTGCTATGGTAATACAAATAATAACAATAATAATTAATTCCTGGGTCATTCTACCAAGGTCTTATAGATTTGCCCTGATTTCAGTCATTACAGATCAGCCACTGATGTATCTGAACCAATGTAGCACAGACAGGGTAAACTGCTATAAGGCATGATTTGTACTACTGCAGCTTGAAATTGGAGTACACTGCACTGCTTCAAATCTTGGCTGACCTTATCCACACTAGAAGTTTGCACTGGTGACTTTTCAGCAATGGCCAATAATCATCCCAGTCAACAAGGTCTAAGACTGACCACCAGGATACCAATTGTAGTGGTTGATTTTGTGTTATGGACACATTTGCTGGGAATTGGACTGAGAACATATAACCTCACCTCACTGTGGACTTGATCAACCATCACATGACTTCATCTCATTATTTATGCAGTGCCTAAAAATGTGCTAGTACTTCATATAGGACATAGAGTAAGACCCATGTCCCAAAGAGCTTACCGTCTAAATAAAGGCAAGACACAACAACTGAAAACGAAAAACAATCAGCTGGGTAGGGGGAAGAAAGACAAGGTTATGGAGTGTCTTTCAATTATTACTATGCTGCACTAAATTCAAATCAGTAACCTTAGCAGTGAAAAGCTCTATATCCCATTAATTACTTTGAATCACCCATTTCCCAGTAACAATTCCCCATTGGTTTTGTTTCCTATTATTTTAAAACATTTTCTGGCAACTTTATTTTTCTTTCTTCCTTCTAGTTTTACTGGCTCACTACAACTTTTTTTTGTACATAGAGAAATTGCATTCTCTGCCTAAGAGCTAAATTTTTGCTTTAGCTCTCCTCCACTAGACAATGCTAATAAAACCTCTCTTGAAAACAATGAGCTAAACCTATTGTGAGATGGTCAGCTGGAAAGAAACCAAGCTGGGCTGTGCCAGAGAAAAGTTGAAAAAATAACTGTGAATGGCCGAGGGCAAAAAGTGATGTAAATTAATGAAAGGTTGGTCACCCTGAAACTGAAGCCCAGACTCATCATTCATTCCAGATCAGTGTTGCAAGCTCCAATGTAATAAAACAGGGTTTTAAACAGTCTAGTTTTGACATGTTTATGCATTTGTGATGCCTTGTTGTCTCTGTGTTTGAAAGCGACCCTCTGGCAATGGCAATCAGCAGACAGTGAGACCAAGAATGGAATAGGCATGGAGGCCCTGGCTCTGGTGGTCCTCTGTCTGCCCTGTTACAAGTGAGGAACATAGGCGGGTCATTCCAGAAAGCATGTACTACTGCTGCCAATACTGTACTTTTACTTCGGTCTCCGGGGCTGTGAAGCTTGCGACTTACAAAAATATTCACTGTTAAAAATGTTCCTCTGAGGCGTTTAAAACCAGACACTGATGTTTATGGTGACATCACCCATTGAATTCAGTGTCTTCTTTTAATTACCTAGTCAGTCTGTGTGGCAACTTGTTAAATGTGTGCTTGTAATGTTATTTTTCTCAGTTCTTAGATCCATAAAATCATAACTTTTCTCTCTCTTTAGCGGAGTGAGGGTGACATCTTGTCAGTTTTTATTGTAACATCATTACCAATATTTTTAGCTCACAGTGTGAGAGGTTCAGAGGAAACCTGCATTTGAGTAATGTCTCAAGCTTAAGCATTTTCTTTAGACAGGACAGGCATATTATTAAACCAGGCACCAGCTTGAGTGGAACGATGCATGATAAATATTTGGCTACACATCTTGATTAGCTGATGACAACTGAGCAAATTCCTGAATGTGAATGTGAGGTGGGATAGATGGTTCATGCTGATTTGGGGACTGAAGGCTTGATCCACTGACTTCAGTGGGCTTTGGATCATACCCTGTGCTTCCAGAAGAGATTCATATAGCCCTTTGGCTGAGCATCTGTGGAAGGAAGAGGAAAATGGAACTTGAGTTTATTCCTGTCTGTATCGGGGACCAGGCTGTAATGCCCTTGCAATCTGTTCTCCAAAGAAAAATGCAAAATCACTTGAAATTATTGTGGACAAACTCCCTCCTTTGGGAGTACAGCCATTCTTGTGCCATTTGTACAGTATGGCCAAACTGGCATCCTGCTTCCCAAATTGGCAAGGGCCTGGCCAGGGGGTCTGCACACAATTTGAGTCCATTGGCCCCAAATCTTCATGGGAGGATGCAGTGGGTCACACCTGCAACTGGTCTCATGACCACAAGTGTTGCTCCATATGGGAGCATCAGGTCCTATTGCAGCAGTGGGGGAAGATTCTCTTCCCCTGAACAGAATTCTTGTACTTGGCTTTTCATATAGGAGCCAATATTTAGCTCCATATCAGTGATGGAGGAGTGGCATTCCATTGCTGGCTAGACTTAAACAAACCACCAAGAATCCACATCAGTCAAAACTGACTAATGTTTCAAGATACTTTTGAAAATCAAACACATCACACTGTGATTCAAATGTTTCCCCATAGTTAACTTACAAGCAATAAGGTGAAGCAGCTCACTTTATAGATCTTCTTGGGTAGTGATGGAAAGAATTCAATGCAATGCATGACACCAGGCATTAGCGAGAGAATGGTGTGTTGTGGAGATGATCCACTCTAATTTGGGGAAGAGAGGTGCCAGTTCTGCATTTTCCTTTGCCAGTAGAGCTAAGAAACTGGCATTAGCCCTACATAAATCATGTTTGTGTTTTCCTGACCAAAGATATTGTACCATGATATTGCCAATGTATCTGTATGAGTGTGTTTGATTGTTCCTGGCCTTACCACAATGTGTGGAATGGGGGATAAAAAACCCTTCCCTCCTCCTCCTCCTCGGGCAAGGGACAATTGCAATCTCTGAGCTCAGCAGAGTGGAGGAATAATTTCCCCATGTACATCCTGGGGGCTCAAATTGTCCCCGAAAAGGCTGGGAGGAGGCTGAGGCCAGGGTCTCACCTTGTCTGCATTACCTGGTGGAGCCAGTCTGAGGCAGAGAGGGAACAGGTAGCATGATTTTAAATGCAGCCTGTGCTCTCATTCTGTGTATTCGGACACTCTGGAAAGAAAGAGTGCAGTCTGAGATCTCCGCGGGGCATGCACCCCAAACCCTCCTCAGAGAGGTGGCTAAATGCCACCCTCTAGCCCATGTTCTGTACTTGTTTTACAACCTTCTTAAAGACTTTAGTCCCTGAGTAAATTTCCGCTTCAGCAAACAAGATTTTGGTAGTATTCAGTAGATTTTCTGACACTGCTGAATGGTAATTGAAGTTGAGATTAACTCACATAGGAGTATGGCTATTATACCTTCTGGCTCTGCTTCCATCTGTTCCCAGTATAAAATGTAAAGGACATGTTATGAAAAAGCAGCCGCAAATACAACTACCTATTATAGTCTGGCTATCGCTTACTGTTTACATTGATAAAGTATATAGAGCCTGGGATCCGTTTGTGATTAGATTGAGGCTGTAATTCAGTCAAGGATTTTGCTTTCAGTGTGAACCATATTATAACCCACACCTTTGTATGGAGGCTGAGAGTCAAGATTGAATTACAGCTTTACTATCCAATTACGTTGTATGTATTGTCATTTATAATGTAAAAGGACAGCTTTGAAGTAAAATAAAATAAGTTAAAATGGCATCACTTGTGGAGAACCAGAATATTTATCTGTTTGTCATCTCATAAATACTTTTTTCGTTAGCCTCTGGCTTCAGAGGAAAACTACTTCGATGTGCAAGCTAAAGCAAGAATGGATGAAAGAATTGAAAAGACAAGAGTCCAAATCCTGCAAAGTTATTTACATGTATAAATATGTGCAAGACTGGGCTCAAGGTTTGTTTTAAGGACTTCCCTGGATTTCATTGGGAACTGGACTTTTTTATGGCACCATACTGACAGTCTTTTAATATTAAAAAATATTACATAATTAAAACACATACACCTATAAGTTCTTGGAATGTATTGGTGGCAATTTTTTGTTTCAGAACGTAGAAGAAGTAACCATGGGGCAGCCATTGTGATCTTGCTTCAGGTTAACAGGGAGGAATTGGTAGGAAATCTGAAGGTTGAAGGCAATTTAGCTGAAAGTGATTGTGAAATGACAGACTTCAAGAATCTAAGGAAAGGAAGGAGTGAGAGCAGCTCAGTAAGGACAATTCTTCAAAAAAGCAGACTGGTAAATAAGGTTCCATAGGAAGAAAATCCAAGGGAAAAAGGAGTTCCAGAAAACTGGCAGTTTCTCAAGGGGACAATATTAAAAGTGCAACAGCAAACAATCTCGATGCAAAGGAAAGATAGAAGGAATAGTAGGAGGCCAATATAGCTCCATCAGAAGCTGTTTACTGATCTGAAAATCAAAGAGGATTCTTAGAAAAAGTGGAAACAGGCAAATTGTTGAGGCTGATTTCAAAAGAACAGCACAAGTAGGGACTAAATCAGAAAGGCTAAGGCCCAAAACAAGTTACATCTAGCAAGGGACATAAAAGGCAATAAAAGAGGTTTATAATACTGTGACAGGGTCCGGCCAGATGGCTACAGGATAGTAATCGAAGGCAGATATATTAGCCCCAGGTTAAGCAGGTCCCTTTTCCCTGGCTAAGGTAACAGGGGCAGTTCCAGAACAATCAGGAACTTGCTGGAACCAATTAAGGCTGACAGGCTAATTAGGACACCAGGAGTCAATTAAGTAGCTGCTAGAATCAATGAAGGCAGGCTAATCAGGACACCTGATTTAAAAAGGACCTCACTTCAGTCAGTGAGGGCTGCTCAAGGAGCTGAGAGTGAGAGGGCGTGCTGCTGGAGGATGGAGGAATACAAATGCTATCTGGCATTAGGAGGAAGGTTCTGTGGTGAGGATACAGAAGGTGTTGGGAGGAGGCCATGGGGAAGTAGCCCAGGGAGTTGTAGCTGTCACACAGGTGTTACACGAAACATTGTAGACAGCTGTGATCCACAGGGCCCTAGGCTGGAATCTGGAGTAGAGGGCAGGCCTGGGTTCCCCCCATTCCCCCAACTCCCTACTGGATACAGGAGGAGTTGCCCTGGACTGTAGGTCCCACCAGAGGGGAAGGTCCCTGGCCTGTCCCCCGACCCACACTAGGTGGACCAGCAGAGACTGTGGGGATTGTTCTCCTTCCTTTTCCCCATGCTGACCAGTGATTAGGTTAGCTGAGTGAACTGCAGGTCTGAACCACTAGCAAAAGTGGCCAAACTGAGGGCTACTGTGAATCTCTGAGGCAAGCAAATCCGCCAATAAGTGCAGGACCCAGGAAGGCAGAGGAGGAACTTTGTCACAATACATTAGAAGCAAGAGGAAGAGGAAGGAAAATGTATTCTCCAGCAGAGGAGAACTAATAACAGATGACATCAAAAAGGCTGAGGTGTTTAATACCTATTTTGTTTCAGTCTTCACTAAAAAAGGTAAACTGAGGCAAGACTCTTAACACAATTAATATTAATATCAAAGGGGAAGGAATGCAACCCAAAATAAGGAAAGAACAGGTTAAACATTATTTAGGTAAGTTAAATGTATTTAAGTTGGCATGGCCTGATAAAATTCATTCTAGGATATTTAAGGAACTAGCTGACGCAATCTTGGAAATGTTCATGATTATCTTTGAGAACTCCAGGAGGACGGGTGAGGTCCCAGAGGACTGGAGAAGGGCAAACAGAACATATATCTTTAAAGGGGAATAGCGAGGACCCATGGAATTATAGACCAGTCACCCTATCTTCAATACCTAGAAAGATACTGGAACAAATTATTAAACTATCAATTTGTAGTGGATTATAGGGATATAAGTAATAGCCAACATGGATTTGTCAAGAACAAATCATGCCAACCCAACTTAATTTCCTTCTTTGACCTAATGGATAGGGGGGAAGTTGTAGACAGTGATATATTTTCATTTTAGTAAGACTTTTGACACAGTCCCAAATGACAATTTCATAAGCAAACTAGAGAAATGTGATCCAGAAGAAACTACTATAGGGTGAGTGCAAAACTGGCTGAAAGACCATATTCAAAAAGTAGTTATCAATGGTTCACTCTAACTGGCGGAATGTATTTAGTGGGATCCTACAGTACAAGTACAAAGTACTAGGAAGAAAAAATCAAATGCCACAATTACAAAATAGGGAATAACTGGCTAGAGTGGAACAGGATTTGGGAGATATAGTGGCTGACAAACGGAATATGAGTCAACAATATGATAGAGTTGTGAAAAAAGCTAATATCATTCTGGGGTGTATTAACAAGAGTGCTGTATGTAAAGCCCTGGAGCTATAAGTCCCACTGTATTTGGTACTGGTGAGGCTTCAGCTGGAGTACTGTGTCCAGTTCTGGACACCGCACTTTAAGAACAATGTGGACAGATTAGAGAGAGTCCAGAGGAGAGAAACAAAAATGGCTAAAGGTTTGTAAAATCTGACCCATGAGGAAGGTTAAAAACACTGTTTAGTCTTGAGCAGTGGTTCTCAGCTCTGGTCCACTGCTTGTTCAGGAAAAGTCCCTGGCGAGTTGGGCCGGTTTGTTCACCTGCCACATCTACAGGTTTGGTCAATTGCAGCTCCCACTGGCTGTGGTTCTCCGCTCCTGGCCAATGGGGGCTGCGGGAAGGGTGGCCAGCACATCCCTCGGCCCGGGCTGCTTCCTGCAGCCCCCATTGGCCTGGAGTGGCAAACCACGGCCAGTGGGAGCTGCGATTGGCCAAACTTGTAGATGTGGCAGGTAAACAAACTGCGTGCCAGGGGCTTTTCCTGAACAAGCTGTGGACCAGAGTTGAGAACCACTGGTCTTGAGCAAAGAAGACTGAGGGAGGACCCAATAGCAGTCTTCAAATATATCATGGACTGTTATAAAGAGGACAGTGATCAGTTGTTCTCCATGTACATTGAAGGTATGACAAGAAGGAATGGGCTTAATCTGAAGCAAAGGAAGTTAGGTTAGATATTAGGAAAAACTTTCTAACTATAAGGATAGTTAATCACTGGAATAGGCTTCCAAGGGAGATTGTGGAATCCCTGTAATCAGAGGTTTTTAAGAACATGTTAGACAAACACATGTCTGGGATGATTGGTCCTGCCTCTGCACAGGGGGCTGGACTAGATGAACTCTCAAGGTCTCTTCCAGCCCTATGTTTCTATGATTCCATGATTAATATAGTTTTCTATCACATTAATATACGTTCCATTAAAATAGTGTGACAAATTAATTTTAGATTCCAGGACATCTGAGATAACCAGCATGAATTATCAAATCTGTGTAGCTAAAATATTTCCAGTAATTGCTGTAACTTGATGTTTCATCCATGTAAATTGATGTTTCATTGACCTATGGACATAGAACACAGTATACACCCAAAGAAGTCTAATCTACCACACACACACACATATCCACAAATGTATGTATGTGTGTGTGTGTGTGTGTATTTTATATGTGAAAGTGGTTGCAGCTATTATATTTAAGTTTGAGTTGCAATTCCCATTCTACTTAGTTATTCCAGTTAGTCATAGCTTTGTCAAACAAACTACTTTTCTAATAAAATATTTCATGCTTGGTTTCAGTATAGAGGTAATATTTTTATAAACTCCAGATATTTTATCTGATTCAACCATTTTTAAAATTACTTCATTTTTCATGAGCGACAAGGTGGGTGAGGTAATATTTTTTTATTGGACCGACTTATAAGTTTCATCTTCATTTTCATAAAATGATTAGAGAATGGAGAAAAACTTTCATCTGAAGAGAGAGTGAAAAGATTGAGATTGTTTACCTTAGAAAAAATAGGAATAAAAGGAGACATGATAAAATATATATAAAATAACGGATGGTATAAATAAAGTAGATTGCATGGTTCTCCCGGTATCATAACGCAAGAACAATGGGACATTCAATGAAATTAAAAGGTTATGCATTCAAAACTGATAAAAGGAAATACTTTTTAACATGATGGGTAATTGAACTGTGGAATTCATTGCCACAGGAAGCTGTTGAGACCAAAAACTTAGTGAAATTAATAAAAGAACTGGGCATTTATATGGATACATTTTGGAAGAGATATTAAACCTCATGGTTCAGGGCTTAAAACAATGTCTAACTAGCATGGATTGGGAGACTTCTTACACCTTCCTCTGAAGCATCTGCAGACAGGATACTGGACTAGATGGACTACAGGTCTAAAGCCATATGGCAATTCCCATGTTCCTATGGAAAAAACACACTTTTCTCCAAGTATTATGATTAGAGATTTTGTCTTTGGATATTTCAGAAACAAATGGTGTTAGAAACACCAAACTTGTTTTGTTTTGTAGGTTCACGGGGCTATAATGGGAGTTGGATTGCATGCCTGTGCCTGTGCAATGGCATAGGAGGGAGTAAGGAATCCTTGTGTATCTCTGCACAAAACGTGAATCTTGAATGCACCTGCTTTCTCCTGCACCCAGCAGCTGGGTAAGGAGTGGACAGTGATGGGCTGAGCCTTGACTCCAGCCCTATTTGCATGCCAGCTCAGATGAGACATTGCAGGAGGTGTCATAATTTGCTGCTGGTATAGAAAATCCTTCCCTGCAAGTAAGGGAAGAATTGTGATGGTAAGTCATGATGCGTCAATAGGGCTATTTCCGGGGTGTTGGCGTGATGCAGCTCATGAACCACCCGTTTTTTCATGTCCATGTGAAAATCTAGCTCATTGGGTATTAAAAAGCAAACTTTGAACTTTTGAGTTTGAAGAAAGTTGGTTCATTAGTTTTTTAAATTATGATAATTTACAATCAGGGGATAAGGTTTTCAAAGCAGTGTGGTGGGGTTTGCCACATAACTTCTATTAATTTAAATTAACAAATTTAATCCCTTCCTCCTATTAGTTTATGCTAAAACTTTATTTCTTAGATTATATCAGTTCTACATCCCATTTCATATGTGTTACTTATAGTCATGGCTCAGAGTCAAACATTTTGCATATTTATGCAAATGACTGTAGGTCCAGCATTACACATTGAAGGCCCTCAATCCATTCACCATGTTTGTGATTTTTTTCCCCAATTTTGCGTGATTTTGAAATCTCATTGAGATCTACAGTACAAGCCAGTTCAATAGTTTAAATTTGTGAATATTACAAATGCCTTCCTAACCCCAGGACATCCTGAACTCTGAGAGTTTATGGTCATCCCTGTTCAGGATATATTTGCTGGTTGTATAAAGGACCAATGGATATGTGCAAAATCCCTGGTTGATTTTCAAATCGGTGCGGGGAATTTAGCCGAATATCTTCTATTCATTCCATCAATTAACCTGGAGTCAGTGCTAACTGGCATAGCGCCAATGACTTCAGTGGAGTCATGCCAATGTATACCAGCTGAAGATCTAGCTCAGAGACATTAAAGTAGCCCCGGTGCAGCATGTGTCCTGAAAAAAACTAAAACCCAACAGCATAACTCCTACAATCAAGCTAACCATTGACTATGTACAAAGGCCTTGAAGCCTTAAAGTGAGTGTGAAGCTACCAATGGGACTGAAGTTCTTAGCACTAAAGCACATAAAAGGGGTTGACAATGTTTGTAAAAATAAAATAACTTCAACCTTCGTAGCTGGATAAAATATTTACATTGGTGCTGACTCCTTGCTTGAAACATCCTGTGGCATGATTTCTTTTCCCACAGCATCAGCAACCTGAATGATCAAGGAAGTATTAAAACTGGAATTCAATGCTAAATCAAAGGCTTGGTCAACCCTGGGAAAATGCGCCATTTTAGAAACGGTGTTAACAGGTTTAAACTAACATGAAATTAAACATGATTTCACCCTTATTGTGTGGACATGGACAGTCATAGCTGGTCATGGTTAACCCTAGATGGAGCCCTACGATAAACCAAAACCAGCGAACATGTTTTAAAACACAACTGGTCCCAGTCTACACTAGGTGGTAAGTCATGTTTAACAGCATGTTGGTTAAAAGGTGTTAGTTAACACAGTTTCTATCATGAAACATTTTCTCACACAGTGTAATCATAGCCAAAATTGTGGCATTGCTGCTCACAGGGTCTCTTAGTGGATGGATTCACCGTTTTTCCAGATCCAGAAATTACATGGATGGGGGTGACTTTAACAGTACATGAATCTATAGGAAGTTAAAATTTTTAATACAATAGGAACCATCCTTCCTATTCATGCCATTCAGCTCAGAAAGTCATCAATGAAATGTTCAAGTTCAAATGCTACATCATTACAGTAGAAATTATGCTTTTGCCCAGCCATTCTGCGGTAGTGAGATTGATTTTGGTCATAAACATGCAACATTGGTGTTATAAATGATGACAGATGTGCTAAAATGATAACTCTGTGCTATATTAAAATCCTGGAATTGCCCTAATGAATATTTAAAAATAATCAGGGGATGAGCTAACATTTTGGATGACATTCAGACCAAATCAATGGACCTTAAGATTAGGGACAAACAGTGTATACAGAGAAGGACTAAAGAGAGCCTTTGCTATTGATCTAAAGGCTCATTAACACATGTTAGAGGCTATACTCCTTTCCTTTAGTAGTAATGTAAAAAACTGGTTTGATCTGATTTTAAACACACACATACACGTGTGTTTGTGTGTTTAAAATCAAATCCAACCTGTTTTAAACATTGCTACTAAAGGGAAGGGTTATGGAATTACATGTGTATATATAATGCCAACCACCCTACTCATCAACAGCAGGAATCAAACCTGGGACCTATAGAGTTTAAAGAATGAGCCTCGACTGCCTGAGCTAAAAAAGCACCTTTCTCTCAGGCAAGGCTGTAGCAAACTCATCAATCTCTAGCTGGCCTAGCCACCACTAGACGGGGAAAGAGTGCCACATGGAACAGGCAGGGCTTACATACATACATATGAATACTGATTCTATCATATTTCTATCTAAGGTGATGTTTTCCTATCAAAAGGAAAGGTGTTTCAGTGCTTAGTTAGCTGTTAAGAAGTCAGTTTTGTTGAAGCTGTGGTAGTTTCAGACCTTGACTAATGGAATAACACATCTGAAAAGTCTGAAGCCTGAGAAAACCCAGCACCAGGAGGCAGACAGAACTCATGTCTAACCAAATATGACAACTCTTCAGAGAGAGATTTGAAAACTGATACTTGTAAGGCCCAGTCATACTACCTCTTTCCCCCCAAATGATGACTTGCAATGATGACAGTGTATCACTAGATAAATCCCTCCTAAACTAAGATTCTAATGTCTTGAAGATTGAGCAAAAAGTTGGGAGTCAGGAAATACTAAATTGACAGCCTAGGCCTACCACTCACCTACTGTGTGCACTTTGGCAAGACACATCAATTTTATGCCTCAGTTTTCCCATCTGTAAAATGGGGACAATAATGATACTAAAAATTCTACCCTGCAATGATGTTGTGAGGATTATTTGACTAATGTTTTCACAATGCTTTGAACACATAAAGTACTTTATAAACATTAATTGAAATTCCGTGATTGCTTGATGTAGTGTGTTATTCCTGCCTTCTCTGTCATTAGTATGATTCTCAATTTTTGTTTGTTTGTAAATGTAAACTTGATAAAAGAGAGCAATCTTGTACATTCTTACATCACTTCCTTGGTTATAGTCAACTGTGTTTCTATATTCATCCACCATGAAGTCCCATGCTTGTTGGATATAGAAAATGCCTAAATATTTGCTTAATGATTTATAATAAATCAGTCATTCATGTTACTTCATATTTTAGGTTTTTTTTCTGTATTTTCAAGATCTTTATGAGATTTCTGGGTTAGCTCCTCAGCTGGTTTAAACTGGCATAACTCCACTGAAGTCAGTGACAAAGTTAATTGAATTAGACAGCAGGACCTGAAGATGGCCCATTGAAGCCAAAATTAAGTTCTCATAGTTTATATCATTCTCCATGAAAGCTAAACATGAGATAGGTCATATTTGTGACATGATGCATGGAAGTCAATGGAGCTGCACCAATTTACATCAGCAGAGGATCTGGCCTTCTTTTGGTCCAAAACCGTCAATAACAAATTTGTAAAATATGTATGGTATTGTCAGGTCAGGAAATGGAGAAACCCAACTATTCTGGATTTGGTCTAGTGGTCACACAGGGGAGTGGGAGTAAAGAAAGACTCCAGGGTTTTAGTTCTGATGCTGCCACTGATTTATTGTGTGATCTTGTGCTGTCTGAATCT
Source organism: Natator depressus (assembly GCF_965152275.1). Classification (NCBI taxonomy): domain Eukaryota; kingdom Metazoa; phylum Chordata; order Testudines; family Cheloniidae; genus Natator; species Natator depressus. Next base: position 239,307,534 of record NC_134235.1, on the reverse strand, counting down.
TGCACATCTACTAAGTTACCTCACAAGACTGACTTAATTATTATATCTAACATGCTTTAAGACCACTGGATGAAACACAATCTCTGAGTTCAAAGTATTATTATTTTCTAGGCCCAGAAACATGTAGGACGCTACTCTTCTGATCTCAGTGAAATTGCACAAATCCACATTTCCTATTACAATGATTCACTATAAGAATTCAATGGCAATGTTGCAAAAAGAAAAGGAGGACTTGTGGCACCTTAGAGACTAACCAATTTATTTGAGCATGAGCTTTCGTGAGCTACAGCTCACTTCATCGGATGCATACTGTGGAAATTGCAGAAGACATTATATACACAGACACCATGAAACAATACCTCCTCCCACCCCACTCTCCTGCTGGCAATAGCTTATCTAAAGTGATCATCAAGTTGGGCCATTTCCAGCACAAATCCAGGTTTTCTCACCCTCCGCCCCCCCACAGACAAACTCACTCCCTTGCTGGTGATGGGCTATTACCAGCAAGAGAGTGAGTTTGTCTGTGGGGGGGCGGAGGGTGAGAAAACCTGGATTTGTGCTGGAAATGGCCCAACTTGATGATCAATGACTTCAATGGGAGCTGGATGAGACCTTAAAACAGTATCTTAGGGATAGGTTTCAGAGTAGCAGCCATGTTAGTCTGTATCCGCAAAAAGAAAAGGAATACTTGTGGCACCTTAGAGACGAACAAATTTATTTGAGCCATAAGCTTTCGTGAGCTACAGCTCACTTCATCGGATGCATGCCGTGGAAAATACAGTGGGGAGATTTTATATACACAGAGAACATGAAACAATGGGTGTTACCATACACACTGTAACAAGATTGATCAGGTAAGTTGAGCAGGGGGGCGGGGCGGGGCGGGGCGGAACATTCTGTAGTGACAATCAAGGTGGGCCATTTCCAGCAGTTGACAAGAACGTGTGAGGAACAGTGTGTGTGTGTGTGTGTGTGGGAATAAATATGGGGAAATAGTTTTACTTTGTGTAATGACACATTCACTCCCAGTCTTTATTCAAGCCTAAGTTTGTTCTTGTCAACTGCTGGAAATGGCCCACCTTGATTATCACTACAAAAGGTTCCCCCACTCCACCCCGCTCTTCTGCTGGTAAGAGCTCACTTTACCTGATCGTTACAGTGTGTATGGTAACACCCATTGTTTCATGTTCTCTGTGCATATAAAATCTCCCCACTGTATTTTCCACTGCATGCATCCAATGAAGTGAGCTGTAGCTCACGAAAGCTTATGTTCAAATAAATTTGTTAGTCTCTAAGGTGCCGCAAGTACTCCTTTTATCTTAGGGATAGCAGCTGTTAGAGGAAATGGTTATATCCAAGCAGCTCTGTCATGTTCCACCACAGAGCAGAGATACACACATACAAATATCATAATAAATGATGTTCCATTTTTAATGACCATTAAAAGGTGTCCTGTGTGGAAAGGCTAAAGACAGAATGAAGTAAAATACAGTGATCTAAACTCTGTAATGACTAAGAGCTACTCTCACATTTAGTGTTCACACAGAATGATGTATAATATAAGCGCATGACTCAACTGGCTACAGTTTGCCCTCTTCAGGTGCTGATGTCTAACTGGATTTGTTGCAGTGAGTCACTATGAGGCGGTGAATGCCCAATTCATTTTCTTAGGTGAAGTACAGCATTCTACAAATTGCCACTGTCAAATATTAACTGCAGGCAGCTATTACATACTTAGCAACACAGTCTTGATTAGTTCAGAGGAAATCATTTGTAGTGAACAAATTATTTAACTAATTTAACTTTTTCTATTTGCAGAATATTTGCAAGTGGTTGGGTGATTTCCTCAAATGTAGGTTATTGAGTTCATTAGGTGAATCTCTTTTTCCAATTTTTGTATGGCCCCAGAATATGGGGAGCAAAAATGTGGCTTAAAGCCCCCACCCCACCCAGTACCTGCCATAAATAACTGAGAATAAGACCCAAGATATATGGATCAGATTTTCAACTAGTGTATGACAGACTAGTTCCATTGACTTTAATGGAGTTATGTTAATTCTGAAGGATTGGTCCATAATACGGTAGTCTGATTCTTGCTAAGGATTTATTAAAGCAGAGGTTATTTCAGGCAAATCCATCTTGTAATCCTAGATCTGTCAGAAGGCTACTATCTGTAAGAAGCAGAGGCTAAAAGTAAGTCTACACAAAGCTACTGGTAGGAGTATCATCCCTTTTAATATCAGATTATAAAACAGGTACACACTATATTTAACTAAGGTAAAAGCAAATGGAAACAAATTAAATATAGGATGAAAGCAAAAGATATTACTTTGCTGCTGTCCTATATAAAACTGAAAAATGTATGAAAAATAGAAATATTCAGTATTTTATACAGTGTCCACCAGCAGTGGATCTTTGTTTCAATATCTAGTGATATTCTCTTACCTGTGCTTCCACAAAACTCTCATTATCAGTGCTGGGAGTTCACATGCCCATCTAGATAACATGCCCCCTACTAAACAGTGTACACAGATGATGCTTTTAGGGTTTTAAAGATAATCACAGGAACTGATAGTCTAGAAAATGTAGATGCATTTATCCTGTGTTTTCCTGGGTATACAAAAATGATCAAAGCATTCTACTAGTACAAGCAATGGGCAGACTGTACAATTCATAGCATTTCATACAGTAAATCTTTATACAATTGTATTCCACCAGGTGTCAGTGTGCTCCTCAGAAATGATGCTATATCCCATAAAATCGTGGTTTGAATTGAACCTTGTTAGAAGTATAATCATCATTTGAAGAAAAATGTCCTTTGGAAGAATAACCAGGAAAGCTGCAAACAAATTACATTGTCTTTTCAGGAGAAACCCTCCCTCCCCCCGGCATGATTCTAAAATACACTAAAAATAGAAATTTTACTCATATAGGAAATGTGCCTGTTTTTGTATGCAGTTAACTGAGGCTAGGAACTGAATTTAGACTGGAAAAGAATATTTAAAGAAAACATGACTCCTCTTGATTTTTTAAAGTGGTAATCTGATCAATTCTGTAACTAACCCCAATGGACAAAACAAAAGCCAAATGAAAATAAAAAGACATTGCTGAGTAGAAGATGGCTCCATGGGGAACTGCCTTCAGCTCTTGTCCTAAAAAAATGGGTAAACCAGATATGTGGACTGGGAAAAGATAATGGACAATTCCAGGATTTCAGAGGTTTTCCACAAACAGGTATATGGTTCTGGGACTAACATTCCACTCACTGAAAAAAGCATAATTATCTAATTGTGTTCACATTTGTTGCAAATCCAAAAGGGAACACAGATTCAAAATGAATAAGCTGAAAGTGCCAACCCATTAAGAGGGAACAGCATGACGTGTTTGAAGGACAATGCAGACCAAAATGAAGTGGTCAGACTCCAAATCAGCAAGATACTTATACATGCTCATTTTAAACACAAGTAGTCCCTTTGATTTCAGTGGGACTGCACCTGTACTTAAAGTTACATGCATACATAAATACCTTGCTGAATCAGGGCTAGCAACAAATGTCAGGGCTTTGGACTGAGAGGATTAGAAGGAGTCTCCTGTTTGAGATCACTTGGAGTATGTGCATTATTGAGCTAAAAGAACATCTGGAAACTGTACATCATGTGAGCTCAAAAGCCCAGTTAGAGGAAAATAGCCTTTTCTTTGCTTTTTGCCTGCAGAATCATTTCTCATTAAGCTGGTTATAACCATTTTGTACCATAATGTGGATTCATCAGCCTCAGTGGTTTACCATCAATATATTTAATCATTTAATCACAATAGATTCCCCCCCCCGCCCAAGATTATGATTCAGAGTATGGGTAAGATATTTTGGAAGTTGTGTGTGTGCATTGTAATTGCTGATATTGAGTATGATTCCCAAAAGCACCAGATGTGGTTCTGAGTCAAGTCTGAGCCTCCACGCTCTGGGAAGTGGTTCATATCACAAAGCCCCAGATAGCTTTTATAGAAGGGGACCGCCAAATGGCACACATCCAATTAGCTTCTCTAAGTGCCATATTTAGGACAATTATGGGAGACTTGTGGAGTCATTTGTTCATGTTGGTAGGTGTACAGAGAGCTAAATGTGCCCCCACCCATTTCTTCAGAAATTTCTTATGGTTGACTCTAGCTAACAGTGGCACCACATTCTTAAGAATCAAAGCCATAGCATAATTAGGAGAGGTATTATTTTGTGTTTAGTAGAGCACTAAATTGATGATATATAGTCATGATTCTGCTGGTGCACATCCCTGTTACTATGGCAACAATATTATGTCATGTTAGTCTGTCCTTGGTGTTACTTAGAGCAGCAAGGTCTCAGCAAGCTTCTAATTTACTTTAGAGACCTAAGTAGACTATTTGCTATGTGTGCGGAATGAAATCAGATTTATTATGGCTACAAATGCTATATATGCCATGAATTTCTTCTCTTATATTAGGATGTCAATTACTCTACTTAAATGAAGTATTAGCATTAAAATAAAACAGATAATTAGTGAACTGCAAATGACTAATGTGCCCGTATTGTACAAATTCTCCTTTTCATATTCACAGCACTAGCATGTACTCCAAGTTCTCCAACCTCAGACATTAACCTCAAGGGTTTGCAGACCAAAAAAAGAGATGGAGTCAGTCCAAGAGGAAACATTTCCATCTCCAGAAGCACTATCTGCTGATTCCCAAAGAAAGAATTTCAGAAATTCAACCTCTCTCCTCTCCCCCCACTCTATTTCCTCTTCCCCCAGACTCTAAATAAAAGGCAGAAAATTAGGTTTTCAAAACACTACTGCTAGGAACACACAGCATCAGATTCACGGTGCTTTTCAGTATATAAACCCAAGTGTATATGATCAGGATCATTAATACTAGTATAAGCCTGACAACAAATCACACTGTGAATAGATGATGTCCAGATCAGGTTTTGGTCATTTTGATTTTGTTTTTGTTTTTCCCATTTGTCCTTTGATTTGCAATACTAACCACTGAAGTGTCTGATACAGTGTCAATACAGAGCATACTTCTCTCAGGTTAATGCAATTTCCTTGGCTAATGTAATTATTCTGCAGAGCATCAACCAGCAGATGGCAGCCCGGCTGTTACTGTTTCAGCCAAAGTATTTTTTATAAAATATTTGAAAGTAAACCAATGGTACATACTGTGTGTGTGTGAGCGAGCTAGAGAGAGAGTGTGTGTGTGTGTGTGTGTGTGTGTGTGTGTGTGTGTGTGTGTGTGAGAGAGAGAGAGTGTGTGTGACAGAGAGAGAGAGAGAGAGATCCACAAATAACAGATTAAACAGAGAAAGCAAAGCTTTTTATTTTTTGTGCACAGGAGAAGAATTAACCACATTTGATCAGGTATCTTTTCCATTTTCACACAAACTGATGATAAATACTGGTTAAAACAAGGTGAAAACTCATAGCTTTGGCTACTTTGCAGAAATACTGCGTCCCAGAGTAACAGCTGGTCAATCAATTTCTCTTGATCCTTACAGCTTGGAAGTGCATCTATTAATAGGATATGCATCATGTACAAAAATAATTAATGATAACCATATATCAGTGAACATACTGTATGTAACGCCATTACCTTCCCCCTAAGAAAACAGAACAGAGCTACAACATAAGAACAACACTGCAGAATTTAGTTTGATCCACAGTTTGTTAATTCCTGGAAATATAAAGCAATATTCTTAACTGGTATAAGTTAGGGTTGCTCCAATGAAAACAATAGAAGGCATTGCCTTCAGTGGAGCTAGGGTGATTTACACTAGCACAAGATTTGACCCACAGTCTTATCTCCAGTCTTCCTTTACAGTTAAACCATTCCCATTGAGTTCCCCTGCTCTCCAGTCTCTGGTCTCTAGTAGTTGTAGCAGGACCCTTGGTGGACTGGATCCTAAAAGATAAAAAGGAGAGATGGAGAGAAAGAGAAAGAAGAGCTCCCACAACATATTAAAGTGTAATCTATGCTGTCTTTGAGAGAATCACATGATCCACTCTCCTCCTTTTCCCAGGTTGGCTAGTTGCACAAAGTCTATGTCTTCCACAAACAGAGAGCTCTTTTTATACACCAAAGCTGTCCTTGCTCATGAGAAAACAGAGAAAATCAAGAGAAACAAACATTTTTTTATAGATTTTCATCAACATAAAAGCAATTTTCATTTTACCACTGCTTTTTCATTATATTGGACCCAGATACAATAAGGATGGGCACTATAAACATGCATATATAATAACAGGTAATCGAATACTTCTGGCTTAAGGAAGATACCTTCTAACATCACTGCTCTTCATCTTATGCTCATTGAAGTCAGGGGCAAAGCTTCCAATTACTTAATCGTGCAAGATCGGGGCTTGAAAGCACGATTTCCTGCCAGCACCCGTCCTTTCACCCTGCTGCAACTGTGGCAGCATGAGGTAATAGCTCACAAGAGTTCTTCTTTGGTGTTGTTCTGCACCAGGCATCCCTGCCTACGTAAACACTGTACAGGGCACCTGAGAGTTTATACCATGGTAGGCCCTTTCTTCAGTGACTGCATAAAGACATTCTGCCCAATGTGACATCAAGGGGTTGCATGGTGCAGAATATTGCCCCACTACCTCTGAATGTGCCATTATTTCACATAGTCCTCTTTCCTAGCTTGTTGCCCCCTACCCCTTGCCAACCATGCCGTGGGCTTGTCTACACATAGTTTTTGTATCAATACTATACAGCTATTTTAGATACTCATATGATTTTTTACTGACATTGTCATATCAATACAGCTCCTAGTGTGGACACAGTTATACTCACAGGAAGGAGCCTTATACTGGTATAGTTTATTCCCCTTCCTGTATAGTAATAGCTATAGTGATATAAAGCACTTTTATACAGGGATACCTGTGTCCACACCGGGCCAGGTCTACATGATAAACTTTTGCTGGTATAGCTATGGTGATTGGAGGTAAGATTTGTGAATGACATAGCATGCCAGGAAAAATCCCCTGCACTTTTGCTAACATGGCTTATTCAGTTTGTGGGGTTTCGAAGAAACTATAAGTTCAGTTTTGTCAGTATAAGTTGCATCCGCACTAGGAGTACTTTGCTGGTAGGTATAGTATGTTTGCACAGCAATACTGGCAAAGCCTTCCGTGTGTAGAGCTGGCCTGGGGAGTTGTACTGCTTTGTTAGAGTTAAATCAGTACAATTTCTGTATGTAGGACAAGCCTTTCTGCTTTTACTGTGAGGACCCTCCACTCCTTATGGTGGAAACACTTTCTTTCCATCAGATAAAAATCTCCTCTTACATTATTTGGCGGCGGCGGCTATCCCTCCATACGTGGATGATGTCTGCCATGGGGGAAAAGTCACTGATGAGACTTAAGATGGCTGAGCAGTACAATCCGTGCTCTACAGGTTTTCTACATATGTGACAGGTGGTTGCTTGTAGAGAACACTGAGATGCTGTACACTTTCCTTTCTCCTCTGCCGTTTCTCAGCCTCTTGAGCAAGCCGATTCTCTTCAAAACGGGCTGAGGCTTGATGTTGCCAGCCAGCTCTTCCCAGTGCACGGTGTCAATGCCTCCCTTCTGATGATATACTTTCAGCATGTCCCGGTAGCATTTTCTCTGTCCCCCGTGAGACCTCTTACCACGACTAAGTTGAAAAAAGAGAACTTGCTTCAGAAGATGAGTATTAGCCATCCGCAGACAATGGCTAGCCCAGCGACATTGATGTTTCATAATCATAATCTTCACCTCAACGCTGGTGGTGTTAGCTGCAGAGAGAATGCTGGCATTGGTGCATCAATCTTCCCATCTGGAGAATCTTCCTAAGGCAGCACAGTTGGTATCACTCCAGACGTTTAAGATGGCTTTGTTATGTTACCCATTTCTCACACCCATAAAGAATACATTATTATTATACTGCTTGCTACTATTGTATAACATGGATATAACCTGGATCATGTAACCTATACTCAGACAAATAGGCCCAATGACTTCAACTGGGCTGCTCAAGAAAGTAAGCATTGGCAGGATCCAGCTTTGTAATATTACAGTGATAAGGCCTGTGACCACAAACTAATCTACGTATGTGTCCCCTCATCATTTGACAAAAGGCTTTTTTTAATAGCTAATAACCAGTCATTAACAACTGTGCCTCACTTGCTTTTTGCTGAATTAGCACTTTGAGATATGCACATATTTCCCCTTTCTCTGCTTCACTATACTCATTAAGCAAAGGTATACATTACAGTATTGAGTTAGGTCATTACTTGCCAGCTACCATAGGTTAGATGATTATTAGTTTCCTTATGTAGGTTTCTTATTGCTGCTTAGTTGGTACTGACAGTTTCATCATTACCACAGGGCACATGTTCATTGGAAGGTTGCTTATTCAGTAGATTTTATTAATGGCCTTAACCTGCTGTCATGTCAGTTGATGCAATTGGTGTAATACATGATGACTGGATCTCACAGTGAATATAAAGAGTGAGTTAGAGAGTATATGTGTGTGTGAGGAAAAAAAAAGATTGTGTGAGTGGGTGCATGCACTGAAATATTAGGACAACTCTGTAAAGTGTTCATCATAGTGAGGAGTCTATCTGTCTAGACGGCCGTGGCACCCGTCAAACACTCAGGGATTTAAACTTCTCATCACCTGTGAGGTCAGGAAACATTATTATCTTCACTTTACACCAGGGTTCTCAAACTGCGGGTTGGGACCCCTCAGGGGGTCATGGGGTTATTACATGGGGGGTTGTGAGCTGCCAGCCTCCACCCCAAACCCTGCTTCGCCTCCAGCATTTATAATGGTGTTAAATATATTAAAAAGTGTTTTTAATTTATAAGGGGGGGAGGTTGCACTCAGAGGCTTGCTATGTGAATGGAGTCACCAGTACAAAAGTTTGAGAACCACTGCTTTACACAGAAACTAGGACACAAAAAAAGCCTGATCCAGCAAAGCATGTAAGCAGTTGCTGAATCAGTGCTGGAGAGAAAGAGATTAGGTGATTTACAAACCACCACAGAGGAAGTCTGTGAAAGTTTCAGGATTAAGGTGCAGGTGCAGCATGGCTTAGCACCATGGCTGCAAGACCATCTCTCTTTGTACTTTTATTTGTACATACACTGTAGCTTGTTAAAAGGAAAAATATCCAACCAGTTATGTTGCTATCTTTGGACCAAATCCTGCTTGCTATACCCAAGTGATTAGTCCTACTGACTTCAAGATCCCAAAGCCTGATGCTAGAAGAACTACTTGTTTGCACAGAGCTGGCAGGAATTGGCCTCTTGGTAATTTTAGAAAACTTTCCTCTGTCACACAAAGGTTGTTGGCTACAGATCAGTGAACTCATTTTCTTGTATTAGAGAACCTTATTTTTATTCAAGAGAATGTGCCAATTTCTTTTGTTTAAGAAAAACCATGGGCACCATACATACTAATATGTAATAAAATAATACCATAGATGGTTGCCATTTTCTGGCGAGGATGCAAACATGGTGCTAATATAATAAAAGATTATGGTTTGTTAGTACATGTTACATCAATTGCCATTGACAAAGATGGGAAGTAATAATAGACAAACCAAGATGTGACTGTGGCCATGTATTCCTCTCCACTGTCCAGCGGGGAGGGAAGCAAAATAGTGGATATTACATGCAAGTGAAGTAATAAGGCCACACAGAGGGGAAAGGTTGCTAAGTGGTAGCACTCTTCCCTGCTCCCTCTGGCTTAGCCAGCTGCAGTCCCCATACACCAATAATGCATAGCAAGCGGGGAAGTGTTTGGCAGTGGGGGCAGGGCTGGCTCATAAAAACTCAGAAATATGTTGCTTTTTCTGGCATGTTCCCTTGAGAAAGTAAAATAATGTGTTCTGGATAAACTGCTGTAAGTACACAGCCACAGCTGAGGGCATCACTGCCAGGGAATGGTGAAACCATGTTAGCTTGGCTACTGTACTGCTTCTTCTTGGGGTCTGGAGAAGCATGAGGCCAACAGGGAACCCGAAGTATTACATGATATTGAGAGACTTCACTGCTCTTTCCCATAGCTCACTCACCTATGTGAGATATCACCACTGACAGGCCAGTCTCAAGGAATGTTGCAGGAAACTGGTGAACCATCCAATCCTAGGCAACACTGACCATTATGGGAAGGAAACACCTGTTCTCCGAACAGCCTCCATGGACTTCTCTCAGCTGTTCCTGTGTTTGAGGGAACAGCTACCTTTGGTGCAGTCCATCATTTAGAACTTGGGTCCGACAAGCAGGAAATTACGTTTGAAATTTTATAACCACAGAAAACAGTGTGTTTTGTTTTAAAATGGTTCATTGTTGGTATTTTTTGATGGTGAATTTAGAGCTGGTATAGGGGCTGAGAGGAGAGCCCGGGAGACTGAAGGGCCTCTGTTTATCCACAGAACAAATGCATTTGGAGTGGCTAATGCACATCACCTCTGAACTAGAGACCATCTTTAGTAACAACTATAGATGGGTCTGGACGGCAAAATTTGGAAATGGGCTGCGGTTTAGTTCAGTCCATTGCTGAAATGGAGGTTATCCACAAAATTCAGAGCCAGATTCTGATCTCCTTGAACATCTGGGTGTTCTGAATTGGGCTTTGGTTTAGACATATCTCGAGTAAGTGGGAGGGCGATTCATTCTTCATACCCATTCAGTCCTTGGCCACTACTGAGACTTCAAACCAAGGATGCTATACAGCAGCAATTGTGGTGCAGAAATATGGAAATCTGTTCTGTAGAAACTGAAACGGGGCCACTACATTTATTTCAGGCAGGCCACTGAACAACAGTCCACCCAGAACCAAGCTAACACACTAGACTCCATACCCAGAGCCATCCAATCCTGTGATATTTTATTGTTATTCGCAAGCAATTAAATACCATTGGTTTTGAGTCCTTATTGTTTCTTTGTCAGAAACTATCACTGGCAGCTCTGCCAAAGACTCCAGAGGATTCTGGACTGCTGTATAATAGGCATGACAGAAGGTTAGTAATTAAAAAAACAACAACAACAACACCTTGGCAAAATGACAGACTGAATGAATGTTTCTGCCTGGATCTACAGATTTGCCAAGTAACCTGGCAAGGAACCAAAGTGAATGGTTACAATTGGTGTGAGTGTTTCTTGAAGAAAATAGCACAGATGAAGATTCTGAGCCACTCTCTGGGCCTGATGAAGAAGCACTCAGGATTTACATTGCATTTCAAAATGGAAAAAAAGATTTCATGGACATAAATAAAATTAGCAAAGCGATTCTGGAACAGCATTGGGTTTATCAAGTCCTGTCTCCTTAGCACCATAGGCTTTACACATTTGTCGTTGCTAAATTAGATGGGCCCCTACCAGCCTGTGAATGTTTCTTACTTGGAGGACTAAAGGTCTGATTGTTTTCTCATTTACACTGGTGCCAGTTAGGAGGTACTCCACTGAGTTACCCCAGTGTAAATCGAGTGCACGTGATGTCATAAATAGGCCCTGAGTCCCTCAGCTCTCTAAAGTTTACTGCTACTCCTGCTTTACGTTGAGCCTTTCTTTTAATTAAAAGCCCGACAGAGACTACTCACAACAAACAATTAGCCAGAAAAAAAAATGTTGAAATGACAGCTCCCTTGACGATTGATTTTTTGTCTGGTGGAATCATAGTATATCTGACACCAAGAAAAAGGTTTCTGAGAACTCAAAAGTAAATGAGCATTTTTACAGCAAATGCTGTGTTTGCTGGATATTTCTCTGCTAATTTTCATTAAGCTCACTTACACTTGTGTGCATTTTTCAAACTTATTGTTTTAAAAATTTGCTCACCAACACTTCCCTATTATCTTTTACCCTCTACTTGGTATTGTGTACCACGCTGCCTTCCACCGGCTTTCTGCTATCAGTGACATGAATATGAAAAAGTAAAGTAGCTGACCTCTGGACTCAGATGACCGTGAACCCAGAATTAATACACAAAGGGTGAGATTCTGACACAGCACATAGAGAGAGCTATGGTGGTTTTAAGTAGAATTGTTTGGAAATTTCCTGATGGAAAAATATTCAGTTGGAAAATGCTGTTTTGTCAAAATCAAAACATTTCCCAATAATATGTCAATTTTGTAATGGAAACAAAGTAGGTTTTTAATGGAAACTCGCCTGGTTTCCTCCAACTCACCCATTTGGCCAGTTGCTGCAGTACTGGGACCCTAGAAGCCCTGAGAGCCCTGCCTAGAATCTTAGCAGCCCACCAGGTGGGCAGTGGAAGCATTGGGCAACTTGGGGATCCTCATCAATTTCCTTTTAAAAGAATCAAAACATAATGTTGTTTTGGTTTTTCAAAACAAAAATTTTGGCTCCCCCACTTCCAGGGGAAATTTCATAACTACAAGTTTTTATTCCAACATTGAATAATTTTTTTAACATTTAGGAATTTCTATGGAATGGAAATTTAATTCTGACTAGCACTAATTTTAAGCCACCTTTGCACGTTTTTGATCCAGGAACTAGAGAGTCCCTGGGCATAATTTAAGCCACTTGTGTGCAAGTTTAAGTTACAACAGTTCCACAGCATTTTTTATGGGCTGCAGTGCTGTCCAGAATCTCAGCATCCCTGACACACACCCTACACCAGGGACTTTTTAGAGGGTAGACTTATAGCTGTCTGCACAGTGTCTGCTTGGTGGTGGGGGAATCCTCTCCTGGCTATGTGTCTTTCAGAGCCCCTTTACAATGTTCCAGCTCTTTTACATGGTGCAAAGAGGCTGGGACAATGGTAAGGGTCAAATTCTATACCAATTTTCACCCCAAGTTATTCACCCCATGAATAAAAACAATGAGTCTGATTCTCCACCAGTTTTACACTGATGTGATTCCATTGCTTTCAGCCAGAGATTTAGTCAGATAAGGAAACAGAATTTGGCACAGAGGCATCACATAGATGTAAGTCAGCAAAGAATTTAACCCCATGGACTCAGTGTTATTGTGACAATGATCAGCATTATCAAACAAATCCACTCTGTCAATGCACACAAGGGTTGGTGAGCTTAGTGCACCATTCTAAGTAATACACTCAAAGTGCTCTCACAGGTTGCACTGGATCTTCTACACTTCTGTGATGGATTAACCTGTCTCTACCTTAGGTGTCCAAAGTTATGATCAGGAACATAGGGGTAGGTGGGATGGTTCTTTCTAGGGCAGATCAGTTTCTACTTTCTCCCATGTAGACAATGTTATAAGGATTCAGAGAATAACATAACAGGTAGTATGGAAACGTTCTAATTCACTCCCCTCCCAGAGTTACTAATTGAAAATGATGATCATATGCTTAGGTTGTTTTTTAATGTACTGTTATGGCTTGATGTGAATGCCTCCTAAATGAGGCTGTTCTTTATTATAAAAATAATGCTATTTTGAACTCACAAAATTGTTTACTTTCTTTCTTTTAAATTTGACCCGTTCCATTAGGCAATGTGCTCTATTTTTATATCAATGACACTATTCACTAAGCTTGTTTCATGGTTTAACACATGCCCTATGCTTATGAGTCTAAATTCCTTTTAAGGAAAACTTACTTCTTGTCTGAACATCTGTCTTTCTCTTATTAGTATTATGTGGATTACAGCAGCACCTTGAGTGCCCAAAGAAGATCAGTGCCCTATTGTTCTTGGCACTGTACGGACATGTAATAAGAGACAACCCCTGCCTCAAGCAGCTTACAGTCTAGACAGACACAACAAGCAAAGATGGGTCAATGGTGGGGGGCAGTATTACTGTCCTTGTACATATGGGGAATAGAGGAAGGGAAAGATTAAGTAACTGGTCCCACATCACAGAGCCAGAGCCGGGAAATAAACCCTCATGAGTCCCAGGCCAGTACGTTAAGCACAAGACCAGCCTTCCTTTCGCATGGTGGTTGTCATCTAGTACAAGCAGAAATGCTATTTCAGCATTAACGGTTGGTGGATGGGGCCCCTTGGCACGTAATGACATGCTGAAGGCCTGACGTAGCTGAGGGTATGTCTGCATTGCAATAAAACACCCGTGGCTGGCCCATGTCAGCTGACTTGGGTTTGTGGGGCTCGGGCTGCGGAGCTATAAAATTGCTGCATAGATATTCAGACTCAGGCTGGAGCCTAGGCTCTGGGACCCTCCCCCATGTGGGGTCCCAGACCCGAGGTTCCAGCCCAAGCCTGAAAGTCTACACTACAGTTTTATAGCCCCACAGCCCAAGCCCCACAAGCTCGAGTCAGCTGACATGGGCCAGCCACGGGTGTTTTATTGCAGAAAAGAAAAACTTGTAGCTGGTGCATGCCAGCTGACACAGGCTTCTGGGGCCCAGGCTGGAGGGCAGTTCCATTGCTGTGTAGACTTCCAGGCTTGGGCTGGAGCCTGAGATCTGGGACCCTCCCATCTCACTGGGTCTTAGAGCTGGGACTCCAGCCAGAGTCCAGACGTCTACACTGCAGTGAAACAGCCCCGCAGTCCAAGCCCCATGAGCCCGAGTCAGCTGGCACGGGGAAGCCACGGGTGTCTAGTTGCTCAATAGACATACCCTGATGGTCCTTACTCCAGAAAGTCATTAACTGCAGGAAGATGATCAAGTTGGAGGTCATGATTGCTATTATGAACTGTGAAGCCATTGAAAAAAAATGATAAAATAATTGGTCTGAGTTCCATTCCCTGGTCCGTGATGGCAACAGGGTTGCATGGATAGGACTAAGAGCAGAATTTGGTGCAGTATCTTTTCTTTTAACTTGCTGAATAGCTAAAAGTTGAACTGCTCATTGCTATGGTTACAGGAGTGCTATGGTGTTTCAGGAGTGCAAGGGCCAAATTCCTCCCTGCTGAAACTCCATCGAATGTGGCCACTAGCAGCTACAGACTAGTACAGCAACCAGCAGGGAGGCAGGATTCCATCCTCAAGGTCCCCACCAGTCTTTATTTTGACTCAAGCAACCCTCTGCAAGTCTTTTCTCTCTTTATATATACAAACATCATAGTTATTTCATGATGTATTTGCTTGATTCGAGCCTGTAATTACTGCAGTTCATAAAGACTTGTTCTCTTTGCTCTTTACTTTTGGTAGGGAAAGCAGTAATCTGATGTGTGGCTAAGGCAGGCTGTGATTCATATTATCTTTTGCTGTGGCTTGGACAACATGCTCTCTTTGTTTTGAGAGTAGCCAAGGAGAGGATTGGAAGAAGTGAGGAGGACTGTAGGTGCGGTCCTTGCATGCAAACCACAGAGACACTAGTCTGCTTTAAGGGCTGCGTGGAGAGTAGATTGAACTGAAAACATTATACAGGCATTTCACAGATTTATTTTAAAGTATAATACTAATGCTTAGATTTTTTGTATAGCTCTAGCTTCAAAGCACTGTACAAACATTAACTAATACAAACACATACATTAAAACATAGGCAGACAACAGTTTATCTGATAAATACTCAGATTAAAAGATATTTTCTTAATATATTGCAATGCAATTTATTTGTACTACAGGTAGAAAGTGGGCCTGATTCTCTGCTGTATTGTGTTAGTTTTAGGCTTGTGCATTAATTACAGTGGAATTAGTACACCTGCCTAAAACTGCTTGAACAATGGAGTACATGGCCCGGTGCTCTCAATACAAAGTGCTTTGGAATGAGGGGTGATTTAGGCTACATCTACACTAGAAGCTAGGGGTATGATTCCCCAGCTCATGTACACATACTTGAGCTAGCTCTCGTTGAGCTAGCACAAGTATAGATAGCAATGTAGTCACAGTAGCACAGATAGTGGCAACACAGGTGAGCCATGCCAAATACAAACCTGCCTCATGCCAGTGGTATGTTCTAGGCATGGCTAAGCCACGCCTCTACCCACGCTACCATGGCTGCACTGCTATGAGCTACTGCAAGTGGGAAATCACACCCCTACCTTATAGTGTAGATGTAGTCACAGATGGAGGGCCAGACTCTCCGTCCTACTGTAGTCCCTTTGTATTATACTGGCATGGCAAAGGGCTTGTAAAGCTGGATTCTCCAGTGCAGGTGTTCCAAGGGAAGGGAGTATGGCCAAAGTACCACCGGGTAAGGTCTCTCCTTGGGACCAAAGGATCCAGGCATGTATTAGAACGGTCTTAACTGGCCTGTGGCCACCCCATGGATCTAGAAGCTACAAAGGTGATGCAAAGCCATTGTTGCTACTCCCTTCTGGTCCTGTGTGGAGTGCATTTTGGCTAGACCAGAGATTTCCAGCCACAGAGTTGAATTCACCACTAGTGTAAGAAGGTCCAACTCAATGGCATGCCATGACATTTTTAGTACGACATGCAATTCTGCACTTGCTGCAAAAAATGACCTCACATATATGACATGTGAGGTCATATGTCATATATGTGAGGTCATGCTATGTGAAGGACGCCATTTTGTTCTGCATGTGTCTTTGGGGGTTGGATAATTGTCTGACAGGCACAGGCAGTTCTGGGGCATGCAATGCATGCATTGCATACATAGAGGGCGTATCACTGGTCCAACGCCAGTGAAGGCATCAGAGAGGTGATGAGAGTTCGTGCTGTGCGATAAGAAGTCCTCTCACCTCCCACTGTCTTCACTCCTCTTGCAGCACCTCAGCTCTGCATCGAATCTCATCGCACCTGAAGAAGCTGGACACAGTGTCTTGCATATAAAAGGGCAGTTTACTTATTTACAGTGCATTACCAAACTGTGTCAGTACACCTCAGACAACCAAAGTGAAAGAAAACACCATTACACACCAATGTTAGTTGCACACTGACAAGTTGGTGGTGACACAGCCAAGAATAAAGAATCTAAATCTTCTGGTTTCCTTGAGAGATGGTTAAACGTGTTTGTGTGTAAAAGAGCCAACTGTTTTTCTCAGTGGGTGTGCTGGTGTAGGATTCCTACAGTCCAGGGGAAAAGGTACAAAGGCAGCCTATGTTGTTGATGTACGAAATGTGTGAAATATTTTATGAAGGATGTAAGGCCCCAATCTTGCAGTGATCTCTGTGTGGATACAGGGCCCTGACTGAGAATTTAGCCATTTTCTCAGGTATTCGGACTAGAATCTTTTGGCGCTTAGAATTTTTCCATGTTAATATTTCAAAGTGACAAAGATTTTCCCCCAGGTCAGATTGGCAGTGACCTTGGGGTTTTTTCACCTTCCTCAGAAGCACGTAAGTGTGGGTCACTTGCTGTGATCATCTGCCATTTCAGGGGCCTCGAGCTCTGGCGCACATGAGTCCCTCTTATTCTCTGCCTATGGCATATTATAGTCTAGTCTCCTGTGGGTCTCATGTACTTTGGTCTTATTTCACGTTTAGTGTGCGAGTGCTGTGTTGTGTCGGTGGCTTGTGATAGACAGGAGGTATCAGACTAGATGATCTAATGGTCCCTTCTGGCCCTCTATGACTCTATGAACATTCCTTATATATTTTTTTTCAGATGTCACAATCCCTCTTAGCACTCCACAGGACAGTCCCCACTCTCTCCCTCTCTCTTCTGCTCCACTGTGCAATTTTTCCTGACTTCATTAGCATGAAGGGCTCTTGCGTTAGGAATTTGCTTCCATGCCCTTGGATCAAAATAGCCTAGATTTATTGACTTCCAGGATAGGTTTATTTGTTTTCACTGGTTAAAGGGGCAATTGAGAAGCATGGGGTAGCTGGGGCTTTTAGGAAGGTTGGGATTTTCATTTCATAGATGATTGACTGATTAGTTGATTTGTCGTGTTATATGGCTCAGATTTTCTCAGGCTAGACTTGCTATTTTTGTTTAAGGGTTGTGTAAATTAAAAGAAATAAAGTGACATACAAGAAAGCTGAAATGGCATGGGAAAAGTACGTATCCAGCAAAAATGGTGAAAGGCAAATTAGATATTTAAAATTCTCTTCATTTTAAGAGTTTTTGATATTTGTAGTAATACGGGTAACATAATCTGTTTTAACAATGTATAAATTGTAACTTGAAAGCTTCCATATAGTGGAATTTGAAGATCCTAATTTTTAACACCATACGTTGTCTCAAATGTAGTTTTGATATTATACAACCACTCAAATGCCTAAGCCATCACAATCTGTAACTCAATTCCCATTTATACCTAAGAACAACTGATTAAACACCAATATCTCCACAAATACATAGAAATTTCACTCCTGCTGGGTATCAAGTGAAAGAATCTAAAGTTTAAAATGACACTAAGTTTGACATGCAAAGTCCTGACATGCATGCATGCTTCCTGCTGGTTTTAAATGGAATTTTTCTTCAATATTTCCTGTGTTGTTTCCTGTTTTGGCCTTAGATTGTTATTTCCCATTTCCTTATATTTTTATTTTCTGTTTTGTCAGTGGCCTTAGATTCTTAATGAGATTTTTCATATTTACGTAAAATGTGTGTGATTGAATATTAAGGTAATTTCATGAAACTTTTCTTCCTGGTTCCATGTAGTTTGTCACCTCAGGCACTTGAACTTCTGTTCCAACAGTTCATCAGAATTCACAAAGAGTTTGACCAGACAGCATAGCAGCAAGGCAGAAGACCAGAACCCTGAGACTAATAACTGGATATAGTATATTCAATTTTACAAATATAGCACCTCTGTATGCTTGTGAGGACAGGCACCCCCCTTTCTATTTCTTTGTACAATACCTAGCACAAATAGGGCCTCTGAGCAAGATCACAATAGAAATAAATAAATAACTAAATAGATAAATAACGTATGTACAAAACCTAAATATATAATAATTGCACAACTGCTTTTGTGCCACTGTCTGTGCCTGTATTATTAACTTCTGGCTGAATGATATACCCAGACTATTATTATCCCAGGATATCTGCTTTAGCATGAGTCAAGAAATGGTTGGGGTGGTGTTATAACTCTGTTGGTGGCATCAGAACATAAAGATAGGAAGTCTCCCATACTAAAGTGAGATTTGTTTCAGGGTAAACACTTCATATATTGGTTCTGGGCTAGAATAAAATTGGAGTTGTGGATGTATACAAGCCACTGCAGTCTTGCCACCCTAGGCTGCATTTGTTACATTCTGGCCTGAGGTTGGAGTCACTAAAGATATTGTCCTTCAGCCTTTATGCAGACAACAACTCTGCTACAGTCGGTTGAGTCTTCTATTTACTTCAGAGGGTGTCTGAACATATATTCAACGCATATTGGTGGCTCCTGTTTTTGGCATGGAGTTGGCAGTTTGGTGGTAAGGAGTGTGTCAGGATTCTTATACCCTTGTCATGGTCTGAACATTACTTCATTCAGGCTGATCTTAAGGTACATCTTTGGGATTAATGAACCCAGCTGGTTCTTTGACTAGTGAGCAGCTCTCTGTGTTCTGTGGGACATTATTATCATCATTACTCCACAGCTATTGCAATGGTGCCTCTTAAATGCCCCCTCTATTTATACCATGTTCACTAATCACCTTGATACCCAGAGGTGACATCATGCCCTAATTCTGTTTGAACACCACACAGAATGTCTGAAGTGTTATGCTGTGATGGAGGCAAAGAAAATGTCTCCACTTCCACCAGAATATCTGCAAAGTCCTGTCAGCTTGCTGAACTCAGTTTTCCTTTGTCAGAAACAGAGTAAAATGTTTCTCACTGTGAGGAGTTTTTCATCTACTTCACAAATGTGACACACTGAATTTAGTCAAGGTTGCTTGCCTCTGGGCAGATCTACACTTGAAAGGCTGCATTCATGCAGCTGCACAGCTTCAGCTGCGCTGGTTTGGCACTTTGATGAAGACGTTCTACGTCGACCAGAGAGAGCTCTCCTGTCTGCGTAGTCAATCCACGTCTGAGAGAGGCAATAGTTATGTCGGTGGAAGAAGCTTGTTTCTTCTGTATCAGGGGTGGGCAAATGTTTTGGCCTGAGGGCTGCATCTGGTTATCAAAATTGTATGGTGGATCATGAATGCCCTGTGCGGTTGGGGGACTCTATGGGGTGTAGCATGGGGGGCTCTATAAGGGATGTTACCAAGGTGGGGGGAAGAGGGGACTCAGAGGGTGTGGCACGGGGGTGGGAGCTCTACAGGGGCAGTACTGGGGACTCCTAGGGGTCCTGCCAGCAGTGACACCAAGGCGGCCACACCAGACACCACCAGGAGAGGACGGACCCTAGAGAGGACAGGTGCGGCCCTGGGTGGTTTTGAGGCTCTCGGGTGGGGCCATAGGAGACTGGGAAGGGATTGGGCGCGCTGCCGCATGGGGGGGCCTGCCGCATAAGGGGTGGGGTTCCGATCCCGGAAATAGAGCGGTGAAGTCGCACCTGTGCAGTGTGGCTCTGCATGCCGGAAGATGGTGCTCATCAAGGGAATTGTGAGCTGGGGATTGGCGAGTGCCAGGAAGGCGGAGTGGGGCAAGCCCCCAACCCTGCTCCCCGGCAGGAACTCAAGGGCCGGATAAAAATGTATGATGGGCCGGAAGTGGCCCGCAGGCCATAGATTGTCCACCCCTGTTCTATGTGATCACTGGAAAATCCCTGACTATGAGGAGTATCTTTAAAAAACGTGGCTGACTTCTTCCTGTACTTGGAATATGACATCCCAGTTGTGGGGTTTTAGAGGCACCTGACTCACATGACCTGTATAATAAATTCAAACTGACCTAAAGCAAACTAACTTCATGGGTCAGAAACATTTAGGTTATTGTTCATTATTTTTTTGTAACCTGAACTAGCAAAGTGTATATCATTGTTCCTCTTTAGAGGTTAGTCCACATAAGAGGATAAGAAGCTACTTCAGCTAACGGTTAGAGATAGAATTGTTCCTTTTACTTAGGTAGTAATGGTTTATACTTGTAGCTGTGAAGATCCTGTGTTCAAACCACAGCCCCTTATCACCCTCCCTCCCCGCATTACAGTTCATTTTTGTGAGCCTCAGCCATAATGGAGATGTCAAAATACCTCAGTACAACCTCTCTTCACGGTATTCCCAACCCAACCAGAATCAGGAAAGCCTGTTCTCTGAGATTTTCAGTGTAATTTGGAAGAGCCAAAATTGTGGGCTACTTTGATAGCCATTGGAACAAACTGTTTCAGGTTCATCCATTAACTATTCTAAGATCTGCTGTTAGCAAAACTCTATGCTCATCATCAGGCACATTCTATGAATAAAATCAAACAGAAATATGGGGAAGTGAAGAATCAATACATTACCTGAAAATTAGTTAAACATTATCTCTCCTGTCTTTAAATCAATCATGGACTTTGAAAATTCCATTTCAGTTTATGCTTCACTAACTTCTCTGAACTATCCCCATCAAGCCCTGCTTAATGAAGATTCTTATTTTTGCTGATTCTCTTTCAGTATTCTCATCGTTCAATCCTATAATCAGTATTCTATAGCTTCAATTATAGCTGTCTCACTAAAAACTTGAAATACAACCTTTCATTTCCCTGTGGGATCCTTCATGTTCTTGATGGAGTCGTGAGGATCTCATAATTTTGTGATAATAAAAAGGTTTTTATCTGAAGGTGGAATGAATAGATCTGGACCATCCTGGATACCCTGGGAGGTCCCCTGCACATTAGAATTTGCTCTTTTTGCAGGGTCAATAATAGCCCAAATATGGAGACCTGCAGAGTACACTGCAGAGCTCATCTTCCCCCCGCCCGGCAATAGATAATATAGGGAAATGGAAATTTGGGGAATGGTTGGAAGAAGAGGTGGATTTAAGTTTTTGAATTTCCCATGTGCTGGGGAGGTTTTATACTGCATTCTGCTGCTGTACTTTACTAACATCTGGGTGTCCATTTAGTTGTTCTTTTTTTAAAAATGGAGCAAATGGATAGGTGCCATTTCAAGTGATTAGTACAATACAAATAGATGTAGGGCAACATGATAGCTACTGTGTATTGCCTACTCAATGTGCCTTCAGACTGGTGGGTATAAGAATCACATCCTATCCTTTTAAAATTGATTTAAAAAAAATCTTTTAAAAAGTAAATTTAGTGCTTGTGAAAAGTGCTGGCATGGTTGAAGTGGAGATTGAACTCTGTATCTGTCTGTCTACCAGGCACAAGCATGTGCAGTGGGATTGCAAACTTCTTCACACTGCACTGTCAGGGCACTTCAACACTGACCTAAAGGGGTCACTGTGACAATTATGAAGTTGCTATCTATCAGTCTATGAATAATAATATGACATGTCAAGGTTCCTCCCCCACTCTGAACTCTAGGGTACAGATGTGGGAACCTGCATGAAAAACCTCCTAAGCTTATCTTTACCAGCTTAGGTCAAAACTTCCCCAAGGTACAAAATATTCCACCCTTTTGTCCTTGGATTGGCTGCTACCACCACCAAACAAATACTGGTTACTGGGGAAGAGCTGTTTGGACATGTCTTTCCCCCCAAAATACTTCCCAAAACCTTGCACCCCACTTCCTGGACAAGGTTTGGTAAAAAGCCTCACCAATTTGCCTAGGTGACTACAGACCCAGACCCTTGGATCTTAAGAACGATGAACAATCCTCCCAACACTTGCACCCTCCCTTTCCAGGGAAATGTTGGATAAAAAGCCTCACCAATTTGCATAGGTGACCACAGACCCAAACCCTTGGATCTGAGAACAATGAAAAAGCATTCAGTTTTCTTACAAAAAGACTTTTAATAGAAATAGAAGTAAATAGAAATAAAAAAAAATCCCCCCTGTAAAATCAGGATGGTAAATACCTTACAGGGTAATTAGATTCAAAACATAGAGAACCCCTCTATGCAAAAACCTTAAGTTACAAAAAAGATACACAGACAGAAATAGTTATTCTATTCAGCACAATTCTTTTCTCAGCCATTTAAAGAAATCATAATCTAACACGTACCTAGCTAGATTACTTACTAAAAGTTCTAAGGCTTCATTCCTGGTCTATCCCCGGCAAAGACAGAATATAGACAGACACACAGACCCTTTGTTTCTCTCCCTCCTCCCAGCTTTTGAAAGTATCTTGTCTCCTCATTGGTCATTTTGGTCAGGTGCCAGCGAGGTTACCTTTAGCTTCTTAACCCTTTACAGGTGAGAGGAGATTTCCTCTGGCCAGGAGGGATTTTAAAGGGGTTTACCCTTTATGACAGCAATGGTATGAATTTGTACTGGTCAGTGAGGAAAGCTGTTCTGTAACTATGGAGGATTATTAGAATTTCCTATATGGATCACAGAATCATAGACATAAAGGGCTGGAAGGGACATCAAAAGGACATCTAGTCCAGCCTCCTGCACTGAGGCAGGACCAAGCACACCTAGACCATTTTGCTGGTTTCAAAACCATCTTCCATGTACTCAGTTAGATTTACAACTTTGTTACAGCATGGATGTTGTGGGCAGACACCATCCTGGTCATCAGTCAGCTGCCCTTCCAATATTGGTGCTATTCTACCTGCTCATATAACTCGTCAATTGAGGAGAGTAAGGATATGGGGTGTAGTAGAGCAAAAGAGCCTGGAGCACTGGGCCTGGTGCAAGACCAGAGGCCTAAACCAAAGGCTGTGAATCAGAATAGGCCTGGCCTTGCCAACGTAATAACACACTAAATATTTATGTTAATACATTTCAAAAGGCTAATACAAATATATCCCAATCTAGTATGAGAGAAGATGGTTTGACAGACTAATGAATAGCGATATTTTGTCCAAAATATCAGGAACAAGGGGAGGTAACAAACAGATGTCATAAAACACATAAGGTGGTAAATAAGTTGCTTGTCCCAGTTGTTTGTCTCAATCTATAAATGTCAGGGTACTGATATTAAACATTTGTGCGGCCCTGGGGACAGCAGAGACCAGGGCCAGCTCTAGGATCACAAGGGACGTTTCACCAACATCAATGTTGGATGGCCGGGAAAAGTACATGACACTCGCATCTTCAGGAACTCTGGTCTGTTTGAACAGCTTCAGGAAGGGACTTAATTCCCAGACCAGAAAATAACTGTTGGGGATGTTGAAATGCCTATAGTTATCCTTGGGGACCCAGCCTACCCCTTAATGCCATGGCTCATGAAGCCATATACAGGCACCCTGGACAGTAGTAAGGAGCTGTTCATCTATAGGCTGAGCAAGTGCAGAATGGTGGTAGAATGTGCATTTGGATGTTTAAAAGTGCGCTGGCACAGTTTACTGACTCAGTTAGACCTCAGAGATATCAATATTCCCATTGTTATTGACACTTGCTGTGTGCGCTGCAATATCTATGAGAGTAAGGGGGAGACTTTATGGTGGGATGGGAGGTTGAGGCAAATTGCCTGGCTGCTGATTACATGCAGCCAGACACCAGGGAGATTAGAAGAGCACAGCAGGGCGCACTGCTCATCAGAGAAGCTTTGAAAACCAGTTTCATGACTGGCCAGGCTATGGTGTGACAGTTCTCTTTGTTTCTCCTTGATGAAAACCCACCCCTTTGGTTCACTCTACTTTCCTGTAAGCCAACCGCCCTCCCCACTTCAATCACTGCTTGCAGAGGCAATAAAGTCATTGTTGTGTCAAAATCATGCATTCTTCATTAATTCATCACACAAATAGGGGGATAACTGCCAAGGTAGCCTGGGAGGGTTGGGGGAGGAGGGAAGCACCAGGTGGGGTGGTGGTGGATGAGGGGAGGAGGGAAGGACAAGGCCACACTGCACTTCAAAACTTATTGAATGCCAGCTTTCTGTTGCTCAGGAAGTCCTCTGGGGTGGAGTGGTTGGGTGTTCGGAGGCCCGCACCCCCGTGTTTTTGGGCATCAGGGTGAGGAGACTATGGAACTTGGGGAGGAGGGCAGGTGGTTACACAGGGGCTGCAGTGGACAGTCTGTGCTCCTGCTGCCTTTCCTGCAGCTCCACCAGATGCCAGAGCATATCAGTTTGATCGCCTAGTAGCCTCAGCATTGCATCTTGCCTCCTCTCATCACGCTGCCGCCACCTCTCCTCTTGCTCCTTCAACCTTCCATCTTGCTCCCGCAACCTTTCATCTTGCTCGTCCCTCCTGTCCTCTCATTCATTTTCTGCTTTCCTGGACTCTGCCACTGTTTGCCTCCACACATTCTGCTGAGCTCTTTCAGTGCAGGAGGACTGCATGAGATCAGAGAACATTTCATCGTGAGTGAGGTTTTTTCACCTTCTTATCTGTGCTAGCTTCTGGATGGAGATGATAGTGGGAGCGTTGAAACATTTGAGGGCCTGTGAGTTTGGTGTGAGAGATCACACATGCAGGGCCGGGCAACAGAATTCGGCTTGCAGACAGCCATGGTAAGCCACAGTCTTTTGGCTTCTTCAACCTTCATAACATGTGGGAATGGTTTCAAACAGCAGCGCCCTCCTTTCCCATACCAAGCACCCATTGGGTTGGCCATTTAAAGGAGGGGCTGCAGTTTTCGGTTAACGCGCAGCACAAACCCAACTAACCCCCACCCCCAATTCTCTGGGATGATTGCTTCACCCTTCCTCCCACCACGTGACTAGTACCAGGGACGATCCCTGGCAGCCAAACACAAACAGCTCTGCGTGAATGCCGCCGCCCCCACCACGTGGCTGAAAAAGGAGATGATTTCTTTTCAGACACAGGCAAACAGCCCAGCAGGAATGGCCACCTCTGAATGTCCCCTTAATAATGTCCCTGAAAGATTTCCACTCCCTCCCCAGACACTTTAACAGACTTTTCCAGTAGCTGTACTGGCCATGAATGCATCCCAAGTCTTCAGGACAAATTAATCATTAAACACGCTTGCTTTTAAACCATGTATTATATTTACAAAGGTACACTCACCAGAGGTTCCTTCTCTGGCTTCATGGTCTGGGAGCCCACCTTGGGAGGGTTGGGAGGGTATTGGCTCCAGGGTGATAAACAGTTCCTGGCTGTCAGGGAGAATGGTTTCCGCTTGCCTGTTGTGCACTATCCTCCTCCTCCTCATCTTCCTCGTCCCCAAAATCCTTATCCCTGTTGTGAGAGACTCCCCCCTTTCAGGTGTCCACGGATGAGGGGTGGGAGAGGGTAGTGGTAGGGGAACCCCCTAGAATTGCATGCAGCTCATCATAGAAGTGACATGTCTGGGGCTCTGACCCAAAGCAGTTGTTTGCCTCTTTGGTTTTTTTTGCCTGAGCTCCTTAATTTTCACACAACACTGCTGTGGGTCCCTGTTATAGCCTCTGTCCATCATGCCCTTGGAGATTTTTTTCAAATATATTGGCATTTTGTCTTTTGGAACGAAGTTCTGATAGCACGGATTTGTCTCCCCATACAGCGATCAGATCCAGTACCTCCCATTCAGTCCATGCTGGAGCTCTTTTGCAATTCCGGGACTCCATGGTCACCTGTGCTGATGAGCTCTGCATGGTCACCTCTGCTGATGAGCTTGCCATGCTGGCCAAACAAGAAATGAAATTCAAAAGTTCCCGATGCTTTTCCTGTGTACCTGGATAGTGCATCTGAGTTGAAAGTGCTGTCCAGAGCGGTCACAATGGAGCACTCTGGGATAGCTCCTGGAGGCCAATACCATCAAATTGCGTCCACACTACCCCAAATTAGACCCGGTAATGTTGATTTCAGTGCTAATCCCCTCATCGGGGAGGAGTACAGAAATTGATTTTAGGAGCCATTTAAGTTGACAAAAATGGCTTTGTTGTGTGGATGGGTGCAGGGTTAAATCGATTTAATGCTGCTAAATTTGACCTAAACTCGTAGTGTAGACCAGGGCCTAGTTTCTGTAACCTGGGGTGAATTTCATCAGGCCCTGCCAACTTGAATACATCTAACATACTAAATATTCTTTAACCTGTTCTTTCCCTGCTTTGGCTTGCATTCCTTCCTCCTGGATATTAATATTAATTGTGTTAAGTAATTGGTCACAATTTACCTTTTTAGTGAAGACTGAAACAAAATAGGCATTAAACACCTCGGCCTTCTTGACATCATCAGCTATTAGTTCTCCTTCTCCACTAAGTAGAATACCTATACTTTCCTTCATCTTTATCTTGCTCCAACTGTATTTGTATACCTTCTTTTTATTGACTTTTATGTCCTTTACTACATGTAAATTAATTTGTGCCTTAACCTTTCTGATTTTATCCCTGCATGCTTGCACTATTCTTTTGTTCTCATCCTTAGCAATGTATAGTTTCCACTTTTTGTAGGATTCTTTTTAGAATTTTGAGATAATTAAAGAGCTCCTGATGCAGCCATATTGTCCTCTGCCTACTCATACTATCTTTCCTTTGCATTAGAATAGTGTGCTGCTGTGCCTTTAAAACTGTCTCTTTGAGAAACTGCCAGTTCTCCTGAACTCCTTTTTCCCTTAGATTTTCTTCCCATCAAACTTTACCTACCAGCTCTGAATTTGTTAAAGTCTCCTTATTCTGCTTCTCTGACTCTTTCTTTTCTTATAATTATGAAATCTATAATGTCATGACCATTTTCACCCAAATTACCTTAAACCATCAGATTTGCAGTTTTTTAGAGTCAAGGCTGAAAAGGCTGCCCCCTTGTTACTTCTTCTACCTTCTGAAGCTAAAAGTTTTCTGCAATATATTCCAGGAACTTATTATACATTTTGTGTTTTGCTGTATTACTTCTTCAGCAGATGTCTGGATAGCTAAAGTTTACCCTTTACAGGACTTCTGCTTTTGATATTTCTATTATTTGTTTTAGAAATGCCTTATACACCACCTCCTCCTGATGTGGAGGTCTACAGTAGACCCCTCCATGAGACTGCTCCTGTTTTTTCCCCTTTTATCTTCACCCAAAGACTTTCAACTGTTCACCTCCTTCTGGACCTCAGAACACCTGTATATATTCTTGATGTATAATGTAATACTTCCTCCCTTTTCCCCTTCCTGTCTTTCCTGAACAAGCTGAACCTCCATACCAATATTCCAGTCATGAAATTTCTCCCACCAAGTCACTCTGATGCCTATTAAGTCATAATTTAGCTTATGTACTAATACTTCCACTTCTTCCTATTTCCCATAGTCCTTGCATTTATGTATAAACATCTATACTGTTCAGCAGATTCCTCCACTGTTATCCTTCTTGTTGCTCCTATTCCCCCCTGCCCCATATACTCCCTCTAACATTTAGCCTTCTGATAAGGCTACCTTTTTTTATATCCATCTGTGGGCTTTTGTCTTCTGCCCCCTTTGAACCTAATTTAAAGACCTCCTCAGTAGGTTGGTGAGTAGGTGAATGTATCTAAGTTAATAGGGGGCTGTGGGAGGAGCTAATAGGGCAGTCAGACAACAGATCTAGATAAGGACACCCCTATACACACCTGAAAGACAATGGGTTATGCTGTTAGCCTGAAGCTTCTGACTCTGGTCTTTAATAGGTTGCAATCCTTATGTTTTTCGAAGCTGAGAGGCTAGAGATCAACAGAACACTAAAGAGTTAAAAAAACTTTTCTCAAGGGGACATAGGAAAGTCAATTGTCAGACTCTGTTTATAGAGGCAGGCTGACTCAGAGAATCTGCAGAGGGAGTGTAAGGAATAGGGCCTTCTCTGATCCATGGAACGGTCAGCCTTGGAAACTCTAGATACTTGTACAGTCTGTTTTATTGTTTTTAAGATATGTTTTCTCTGAAATGCTTTTGTTCTAAATAAATAATACTTTGCTTCGTGGAAGATGTTTGGTCACTGATTACCACTGCCATTGCCCTGGAGGGAACGTAATTTCAGGGTTTGGACATAAGTCAAATCTGCTTAGGTAAATCATATTTGATGCACAGGGAGCTGCAACTAGGGCCTGGACTGAACAGGGAAAATCATGTGATTTCATCCCAAGAGACAGGTCACAGCTCAAGACCTGAGACCTAAAGGTGGTGCACTCAGGAAGACTGGGAGAAGTCAGAGGTGCAGTTTACCTCTAACTGTGACAACCACCTTTAGGAGTAAGAAGGTAGTTTGGTCCCAGGCCTATTTAGTACTTTGATTCTCTGCTAAGATTTGTTACCGGGTGTCAAGGTTCCTTCCCCACTCTGAACGCTAGGGTACAGATGTGGGGACCTGCATGAAAACCTCCTAAGCTTATCTTTACCAGCTTAGGTCAAAACTTCCCCAAGGTACAAAATATTCCACCCTTTGTCCTTGGATTGGCTGCTACCACCACCAAACAAATACTGGTTACTGGGGAAGAGCTGTTTGGAAACGTCTTTCCCCCCCAAATACTTCCCAAAACCTTGCACCCCATTTCCTGAACAAGGTTTGGTAAAAAGCCTCACCAATTTGCATAGGTGACCACAGACCCAAACCCTTGGATCTGAGAACAATGAAAAAGCATTCAGTTTTCTTACAAGAAGACTTTTAATAGAAATAGGAGTAAATAGAAGTAAAGAAATCCCCTCTGTAAAATCAGGATGGTAGATACCTTACAGGGTAATTAGATTCAAAACATAGAGAATCCCTCTAGGCAAAACCTTAAGTTACAAAAAAGATACACAGACAGAAATAGTTATTCTATTCAGCACAATTCTTTTCTCAGCCATTTAAAGAAATCATAATCTAACACATACCTAGCTAGATTACTTACTAAAAGTTCTAAGACTCCATTCCTGTTCTATCCCCGACAAAAGCAGCATATAGACAGACAGAGACCCTTTGTTTCTCTCCCTCCTCCCAGCTTTTGAAAGTATCTTGTCTCCTCATTGGTCATTTTGGTCAGGTGCCAGCGAGGTTACCTTTAGCTTCTTAACCCTTTACAGGTGAGAGGAGTTTTCCTCTGGCCAGGAGGGATTTTAAAGGGGTTTACCCTTCCCTTTATATTTATGACACTGGGGTACTAATCAGTGCCGTACATGATGGTACTGTAGTATTTATGATGTGTCTACTAGCACCATCAACTTTTTACATTTGCCATCCAACAACTATCAGATAGTGACATGGGCCATATTAAGGATATTCCTTCGGCTATCCCTTGATGTGAGGATGATATCTGCCAAGGGAATTCATTAGTGGGTTTTTAGGTGGCTAAGGAGCCCAACCGTGCCCTGCAGATTTTCCCACAGAAGTGACAGGTGTAATCTTGGAGGCAACATAGTTGTTGACTGGAGTGTTGTGCCCTTTCTTTCCTCCTTTGTCATTTCTCTGTCTTATGAGGCACGTCTGTTCTCCTCAAAGTGGGCTGTAGCTTTGTCTATGGTGTAGCATCAATGTGTTCTGTTAGGTGCCAAGTCCTCCCAGTTTGTTGGGTTGATGCCTCCCCTTTTAAGGTGTACTTTCAATATGTCTTTGAAGTGCTTCCTCTGCCCTCTGCAAGCCCTTCTTCCTGACTTAACTGAGAGAAGAGTACTTGCTTCGGAAGGCAAGTGTCAGGCATATATACTCAGTGACCAGCCCAGCAGAGTTGGTGTTTCATGACCTGCACTTCTACACTGCTGATGTTGGCTGCAGAGAGAATGCTGATGTTAGTGTGTCAGTCTTCCCAGCTGAGAATCCCCCTGAGACAGCACTGCTGGAACCATTCCAGCTGCTTGAGATGCCATCTGTAGGTTACCCAGGTCTCACATCCATAGAGAAGGGTGGGGATGACAACTGCCTTGTAAACCAAGATCTTGGTGCATGTCTACAGATCCCTATAATTGAAGACTCATTTGAGTAGTCTTCCAAAGGATGTGGAATATAGCACAGCAGATCCTGTATTCAATTTCTGTGTCACTGTTGGCTGTTTGGGAGAGCTGGCTGCCAAGGTATGGAAAATGGTTCACATTTTCCAGGGGTTCTCTGTCGATTTGTGGAGTATGAAGAGTAGTTTGTGCAGATGAGGGCTGGTAGAGTACCTCGGTTTTTCTGATGTTGAGAGAGAGACCTGTGATAGGCAAGCTGTGATAGGCATTTGTAAAAAGATGTAGGGTGCTTTGCAGGTCGGCCTCTGTGTGTGCGAGGATGATGAAGTCATCTGTATACTGAAGGTCAGTGATGCCAATTCTCAGGATCTTAGATTTTGTTTGGAGATGTCAGAGACTGAGGAGCAGGCCATCCATATGATGCTCAATCCTGATTCCATCAGGAAGGCGGTCACAGATGAGAATCAGGATCATGACAAGGTAAATGGAAAAGAATGTTGGCGCAATGACACAGCTCTGCTTGACACCCATGCGAATGATGAATGGTTCGGTCTCTGAGCCATTGCACAGAATGGTGACAGTCATCCCATCTTGCAGTAGTCTGATGATGGAAATGAATTTCTGTGGACAGCCAAACCTACAGAGCACCATCCATAGGGCATCATGATTGATAGAACACCAATATTGTTACAATATTCAAGAAAGGGGACAAATATGTGTGCGAGAACTACAGAGGCATTGCCCTCCTCTCCATTGCAAGGAAATCCTTGCCCAGATCCTTTTAAATCGCCTCCTCCCCCTTGCAGAAGAACTCCTCCCCAAATCACAGTGTGGCTTCAGGCCATCCCAAGGCACAACCAACATGATCTTCATGGCATGACAGATTCAGGAGAAGTGCAGAGAGCAACACCCAGGAGCTATGCATGGCATTCATTAAGGATATACAACATAAATGAATGTGTGATCTAGAAGTGAAAAGCTCCATAGGTAAAGTTTTGAAAACATCTATGTGCCACTGAAAATCCCTTTACTAATCCTCTGCTATTCATTACATTTCTCCCAATTCCTTTCTTAATGCAGATATTTTTGGAATTACAAATATCAAAATGATACTTCCTGAAATAATCACCCATTTTTAGGCAATATGCTAAGTGACAAATGCTATGGCATCATTCCTTCAGAGATTTATCAACCACCCCTTCTTTTTCTTGATATGCTGTACAACCATGTTGATCCTAGCTTGTGATAGTGCCATTCTAGTTTTATACTTTTCTGAGGCCTTTTTAGAATTGCTTTTAAATGATAAATGCTTATTTTCCAACCAGGTTTTCTCTAGGCCTCTGTTTTTATCTAGCTTACAGCAGGCCCAGCTATCCAATTTCCACATTTTCTGATGTAGAAAAGTAGCAGAATATTCCTGAAAAGAATTGTATGAACAAAAATAGAAGGTGCAACTATTTATGGACACATAACTGAACCTATTAAAACTTAAGTTATTTAAAAAAAATCTGGGCTTCTTTGTTAATTTTGTTTTAAAAATGTATAGTATGTATTTGACCATCATTACTGAAGGTGTTTACTGTCCTGAAAGAGAGAGAGACATTTTCCTGCATTTTAAGGAAAAGTTCAGTTTCTTTTCTGTTTTAATAATATAGCACAGAGGTAGGCAACCTATGGCACACATGCCAAAGGTGGCATGCAAGCTGATTTTCAGTGGCACTCATACTGCCCAGGTCCTGGGCACCGGTCCGGGGGCTCTGCATTTTAATTTAATTTTAAATGAAGCTGCTTAAACATTTTAAAAACCTTATTTACTTTACATACAACAATAGTTTAGTTATATATTAAAGACTTATAGAAAGAGACCTTCTAAAAACGTAAAAATGTATTACTGGCACACGAAATCTTAAATTAGAGTGAATAAATGAAGACTCAGCACACCACTTCTGAAAGGGTGCCGACCCCTGATATAGCACTTTTAGTTTATTACTTCCCTTCCAGTTTCACAGCCTTTGTCTAAAGCCAAAGCTACAGAGAACAAAGCACCAAATTTTAAACAGTATTTAGGCACCTAAAATGCAAATAAGGGTCTACTGGAAGTTTCAAAAGCGCCAGGTGTCTAACTCCCATTGACCTCATCCCATCTGCATCTTTAGGCATAGGTGCTGGAACTAAGGGTTCTAGGGGTGCTGCCGCACCCCTGGCTTGAAGTAGTAACAACAAACACCATGTAGATGCTGTGATGTTGCACTCCATATGTTTATGGAAATATGCTTATGAGTGTGAATATAATGTAACTGGAATATCTGCAAAAGGTCTCTTGTAAGGTATCATTACAAAGCTTATAATCTACTGAGCGTGTTCAACCTATTTATATGAATGTATCATTCTTGTATCTGAAGCTAGAAATATGAAGTATTACTCTGAAGTCCTATTGTAATTATGCAAAGTGTGGGCCACTAATGGTGGTTTAGAATCTGGATGGCTCCCATTGACTAGGACAATTGGTTGTGAATGGGTCTATTTACCTGCACTTCTTCCTGTGTACGTGACATGGGTAATGAAGAACGAGGTCTTACAGTGACATGTGACCATGTCACATGATACTGGAATCCATCTTAAACCTGGTGCTTTTCCATTTAGAAGGTGGGGTGGGGACCCAGAGAGACAAAAGATTCCTGCCTAGGGCCAAAGCTATAAAAGGGGGTGGAACAAAACAAAGGAGGCTGCCAGTCATGAGAAATCCCCTAGTTACCACCTGAGCTGGAACTAACAAGAACTGTACCAGGGGAAAGGATTGGGCCCAGACTAGGAAGGAGCCTAGTCTGTGAAAGAAACTTATTGGAACATCTCTGAGGGTGAGATATTACGTATATCAGTTTCTTAATGTATTAGGCTTAGACTTGCTTGTTTTTTTCTTTATTTTACTTGGTAACTTACTTTGTTCTGTCTGTTATTACTTGAAACCACTTAAATCCTACTTTTTATACTTAATAAAATCACTTTTGTTTATTAATTAACCCTGAGTAAGTGATTAATACCTGGTGGAGCAAACATAGAATCATAGAATATCAGGGTTGGAAGGGACCTCAGGAAGTCATCTAGTTCAACCCCCTGCTCAAAGCAGGACCAATCCCCAACTAACTCATCCCTGCCAGGGCTTTGTCAAGCCTGACCTTAAAAACCTCTAAAGAAGGAGATTCCACCACCTCCCTAGGTAACCCATTCCCATGCTTCACCACCCTCCTAGTGAAAAAGTTTTTTCTAAATCCAACCTAAATCTCCCTCCTGCAACTTGAGACCATTACTCCTTGTTCTGTCATTTGCTACCACTGAGAACAGTCTAGATCCATCCTCTTTGGAACCCCTTTTCAGATAGTTGAAAGAGGCTATCAAATCCCCCCTCATTTTTCTCTTCTGCAGACTAAATAATCCCAGTTCCTTCAGCTTCTCCTCATAAGTCATACGTTCCAGCCCCCTAATAATTTTTGTTGCCCTCCGCTGGACTCTCCAATTTTTCCACATCCTTCTTGTAGTGTGGGGCCCAAAACTGGACACAGTACTCCAGATGAGGCCTCACCAATGCTGAATACAGGGGAATGATCACATCCCTTGATCTGCTGGCAATGCTCCTACTTATAAAGCCCCAAATGCCATTAGCCTTCTTGGCAACAAGGGCACAAACAGCTGTGCATATCTCTCTATCAGTGTTATAGAAGGTGGACAATTTATGAGTTTACCCTGTATAAGCTTTATACAGAGTAAATCAGATTTATTTCAGGTTTGGATCCCATTGGGAGCTGGGTGTCTGGGTGTTGGAGATAGGTGACTTGCTGAGCAGTTTTTGGTTGAAGTCTGCAGCTTTGGGGGTGTGGCCCAGACCCTGACTCTCTGTTGCAGCAGGCTAGCATGTCTGGCTCAACAAGGCAGGGTTCTGGAGTCCCAAGCTGGCAGTAGAAAACAGGCTCAGAGGTAATTCCAGCACTTCAGGAGGGTCTCTGTGACCAAACCCGTCACAGATGGTTTCCACTGTCAGCACCCCCACTATAAAAATTGTTCCAGCACCACTGTCTTTGTTAGGATATAGATATTCAGGCCTGTCTGTAAAGGCCTATACTCTAAGAATGTAGGTACATGTTTATCATTTAGCTAGTAATAGAGGTATACAAGAAAGAATCGGTGTAAGGGCCTTCTCTCACTGTGACAGTCTGAGGCCCTGTTCTTAGGCCAATGCCTTTGGCTAAGCAGCAGAGGCAGCCATAAGCTGGGAAGCGTACGGTCACATCCTCACACTCCAAATTAGTCAATATGGGGCTGTTAGGAAGGTGATCCGATCTATCACCTCCAGAGAAAGGGAAGAGTCTAGAAGATGTAAAAGGAAATTTAGGTTGATAGTTTTCTGTCTGGTAAGAACTCACTTATCAATAGACACAGCTGGGAAACCCTTATGTCTTTATAGATGTAGTTGTGAAATCCTCACTTCTGTATTGTTTTCTCATTATAGTTCCCACTTTGCTATTGTTTATTTGCATGGTCTCTGTCTGGTTCTGTGATTGTTTCTGTCTGCTGTATAGTTAATTTTTCTAGGTGTAAACTAATTAAGGTGGTGGGATATAATTGGTTAGCTAATCATGTTACAAATATGTTAGGATTGGTTAGTTAAATTTCAGTAGAATGATTGGTTAAGGTATAGCTAAGAATATTACTCTATAAATTAGGGGCAAGCAGGAAGTAAGTTGGGATTCAAAAATAAGGAAAAAGGAACTGGATTTAAGCTTGCTGGAAGTTCACCCCAATAAATATCGAATTGTTTGCACCTTCGGACTTCGGGTATTGTTGCTCTCTGTTCATGCGAGAAGGACCAGGGAAGTGGAAGAGTGAAGGAATAAGCTCTCTAACAGTCTTTAGGTGCCTAAATACTTTTAAAAATTGGTCCCTACATGCTTCTGTTGCAAGATACAGGAATATTTAAAGTATCTGTTCCCCATACCTTTATCAGACATGCATTGTGGGACAGATTATGTAGAATAGTTTTTTATTCTATGACTACAGGATACAGGAAAAAGTTCAGATCAAAGATAGCCCTATAATATAGATATAACAATCACCAAGAAATAAAACTGTTTCACAATCCCACTAGCTGCTCATTTGCCTCAGGAGCCAGGTTTTAACTGCCCTTTTCTGTAATGTTTAACAAGCATTTGGGAGTCCAGGGAGAAGGCAGAGCACTTTTTACTAAATGTATGAGTACTTACCTGCGGCCATATCTACACTACAGCAACACAGAGCTACAGCTATGCTGCTGTAGCATAGACACTTCCTATATTGATGGGGAAGGGGATTTTCCTCAATGTAGGTATCTACCTCTCCGAGAGGCAGTAGCTAGGTTGACAGAAGAATTCTTCCAGTGACCTAGCTTCATCTACAGTGGGAGTTAAGTCAACCTAACTATATCTCAAGGGCATGACAATTTTCACAGCTCTGAGTGATGTCGTTAGGTTGATCTAATTTTTAGGTGTAGACCAGGATTGAGTCCAAGTGTGCTTGGGTTTCTGGAAATATCTAGCTTGCACGGGGCATGCTTGGATTCTCAACACAAGCTTTAGGATAGTCATTCACATACTAATAATTTGTATAGCCTTCCTTCCACTTATCACATGGACCTGATCCTTCTACTTTCCTCTTCTTCCTCTGCTCATCAAGCTCTGGTCTCCACTCTGTCCTCCATATAACCTTATCACACTTGATGCAAGTTTCTTCTTCTCTGTCCCTAATACTATCTGGAATAGACTTTCTGTATTGTTCCACCTCATTTACTTCAAATCTTCTCTGAAAATAACTTTTTTCTCCAAGTGTATGATTACTGATTGGACTACTGACAAATGCATCTGATTCTCCTCCCACTCACATGAGTTTTATACCAGTGTAGTTCCATTAATGCTAGTAGACTTATTCCTGATTTACAACAGGGTAATTGAGATAAGGAGAAGGTGAGTGCTCTGAACTCTTTGAAATCAAGCCCCTAGAAGACGGGTACCCAAAGTCACTAGTCACTTAAAAATATTGACCCTTTGTGTCTAATCTTGTTGTAAAATCATGGTTGAATAATGAATATTTTTTTAAAAAACAATCACAGATAATGTATTTGACAAACATTTAGAACATTTTTTCACTAAATTATTGCTAATGAATTATTTAGCCAGCTCCAATTGTGATGAAAAGTTGATTCCCTGCAACTGAAAGGTATATAGAATTAGGAGGAGAGAACTGGAAGGTAATGGTGTTGCTTAGCAACCTATCACAATTCAGGTAGAGAATTTCATTGGGTAGAGGACTGAAAAGAAAGGTGGAACAAATGGTTCTAAAAAGCTCCTCACAACAAAAGCTGACAAGGGAGTTCAGCTGAAAGCTGCATATAACTTATTTTAGTAAAAGACACTGGATAAAAATAATACCATAATCCAAAGCAATGAAGTAAACAATGTTTATAACAGCTTTACTAAACAAGCCAGTAATGTTCCCATTGATTTGTCACCTAGTCACCCCAAAAGTGTGTTATCGTATTAAATACTTAAACATAAGTAATCATCTGATCTTAGTACAGCAACCCTTGTTTAATCTGTTATTTTCTGTAGCATTTTCTATAGCCGTTTATAGTCCTTTTTTTTTTGTACTCCTTCCTATCTCGTGGTACTCTCATTTGATGAATCATGTGAAAGTAACAAACAATAGGAAGGCATGGGATAAGGACTATGTGACTGCCTCTTTATTTGCTCTGTGAAGTATATAGCTTATTTTACAGCACTGTGCAAATATGAGGGGGTCACCCCTCAATCACCTCTATCACAAAGCAACCCTAACTTCACAAGAATTTCATCACACTTCTGCAAAGAAACAAATGAGAAATGAAAAGGTTTCACTGAGCCAAAAAGTCACACGAAGCATATTTATCTGCGTGAGTCAGAGAAGCACAAAACCTATTATGTTTCCAACATTCACAGCCTTCCTGAGATTTGGCTTTTAAAAAAAATCCACTTCTATATGTAAATAATAATCTTTCCAAGAATAATATTGAATTCTTACTTTAAATATTTTACCTTTGAAAAAGACTTGACTTAATCATTTAAAGAAATATTGAACTGAGAATCCATGAACCTCAGTCTTTACGTGGTCTTCACAATTTTTCTTACTCTAACTGCTTCTCCAGTAGTAGTGTACATTGTTTTCATTGTAATTTATTTTACTTTGCTTAGAAATTAGGAGTCAGATAATATTTTCTAAATGGACTGATAAAAGGTAATTAGTGGATCTTAAATGTAATGAAACACTAAGAAAGATCAAAGATTTGAATGTGAATACTCTGTGAACCTGGAAGCATGAACATTGTTCAAATAGCCATAGTTTGGTACTTGAACTTATATATCTGTGTCTATCTGTTACCTGACTGGATGGCTGTTTCTTAAAACCAGGTCTCCAGTATGTATCTCTTATGAATATGAATTTACAATTTACTTTCCATGAATATTTTGCAATATTCACTTATAATTCACTGTCTCATGCCTGCTACTAAACTTGATTGCTAGAATAGACATAGAAATTGAACTGAAGATGCACAGATGCAGTAGAAATTAATTTGTTTAAAAATTAGATTGGATATTTCCACATAATTTTTTACATTCTCCTCCCAGCTCTAACACCAAAAGGCACTCAGAATCATATCATAGTAATTGTTATAAATGCCCATCAGTTAAATATTCAATCTTTGGTGAAAAAATTGGCATTGAAGTGCCATCATAGAGTTATAGGGAATCAAATTTTACCTAAAGACCATGCTAAATGGGATAAACAAATCCCCATTGGGCAATCAAATCAGTATTTAGGGTCTCAATACTGCAACAAGCTTTGCACTGAGCTGATTGAGGACTGGGGTCTAGATGCACCAAATGGGTATTTCTGTGCATCAGTGTTAATTGGAGCATCCAAATGCAAGACTTGGAGCTCTTATTAGAGGCTCATTTTTTAAAAAAATTGCTCTTTGCACCTTATGTACAATATAAGAACCTAGAAGTCATAATAAAATTGGTCATGCTTTATAGGGGTTTGGAAGCTGTATCTTTAAAAGGCCTCTACTTATGTGACAGTTTTGTGACAGGTAGAAATTAAACCCATGCTGCTGAAGAGGCCAGCTGAGAGTACAGACATTTAAAGGACCTCTAGGGTCTTGGTGAGAGAGCTAAATGTTCTCATGCAATCATTTATGTTTCCTTAGAAGTAGACCATAATATTCTAGGTAGTCAATATACGTAATAGCTGATCAACTTGAAATCCAAGAGAATAAAGGCCTGGGGTGCTATAAAATGAAAAAGGCTTATAAAACATGCAAGAAATTGGAGAAAAATAGGATGTACAGCCAGCTACAGCACAAATTCCTGTGCACGACGCTGAGAAAATCAGCTGGTTTTTTCCAGTTGCTGTGGCAGTAAATAAAGAACGGCAGCTAACAAAAACAATATGAGGGAGCCTGGGTTGCGTAAGTTGCCCTTTGGTTCAGGAAACCTATGGAACAGCCTACATATGCATTCGTCATGTTATTGTTAACTTAGTTTTGTGTATTGTTCCCTGTCCACCCAAGTGACAGCACAATATGTGCTGTATATTTCCTGTTGCTGAGCACAGGCAATGATCAAAGCTAAACTGTCTCTGGTGTGGGCAAACACGGAAAATAAAAGCAGCAGCCTGTTCTTAGAAGGAAAAAAAAAAAGAATGAGAGGGATGTTTTTTAAAGTAAAGAGACGTTCATTTCACATTATGGGAAAGGTCCAGATTTCTTTACATTAGTAAAGAAAAGGAATATGGGAAGTGGTATATCACAGGCATTGAATGTAGTCTGTAGTGATGTGCAATGCTTACATTATGCATTATGCCCCTTGGCTGAGTTACCGTAAATGACTGTGAACATCAGAGTACATTCTTATCCCTTGTCCTATAGTACTCCTTTGTCGTGTATTCCTGTTAAAGAGCACTGAAATGTACTGCCAATTACCCGTGGTGAAATGGCAAATATCAATAGCAAAGTAGGAAGTGCTGAGACATACAGTAGGCAGCCAATTTAGTCTGTCATTTCTGTGTGGGATAGATGGACTATTAGTACATTATCAACACTTTTCACTCAAGGAGCAAGATGGTAGCTGGCAGACAAGATTGGAACACCTTTCGATCCTTTTAGTCTCTTAAGATGTCAATACCACAAGGCCTTTAAGAGTGCCAGAACATCATGCTGCTCAGTGTTTTCACATCAGTTCCAGCACAAGCAGGCATTCACCTTATTTTGAACCATCTACTGCTAATAAATCCTAGATCATTTACTGTATGTCCTGATTCTCCAACTTGCCCAGTTGTTTCAGATCAAATCCTCCCTTCCCAAACTGCAGCTATGAGGTCTCAGTTGCCATAAATTCCTGTGCCACTTGGTCACCAACCTTTACCTTGTCAATCAGTTTTGTTCCAATAGTTGGATGTTGCCACACATATTTGGAAATGCTTTGAGGGAGGGAGATTTGCCAAAGTGTCCTTGGAACCACAAGTTGTTTTCTTCAGGACAGTGTGCAAACCACGTTTTTCTTGTGAGCAGAGATTTTCAAAGGAGCCTAATGAACAGAGATGCACACACACCCCTGAAATTCAATAGCAGTTGAGTATCTAACAGCCTGGGTGATTCTTTGGAAAATTCCAGCTCAGTTAGTAACTAAGGGAAGAGACAAAGCTACATATAAGAGGCCCGATTCTAATATCATATTGAATAGTACCTTCTCCAACAGGGCCTGACCAATGGGTCTGATTCTGGACTCGTAGAAAACACCCCTTTGATTTTTAAAGAGCAGGTATTTCTCTTTGTTTGATAGGAATAATGATACATCGTTGATCTATATTTGGATTATTGCCAGCCATCAAATCAGAGCTAACACAAGTCCTTTGCACCAAGCAGTCATGATTCCCATCCTATAGAAATAGGCCTGACGTAATAGTCTCAACTGATTTTGGAGTAGGCACAAAACCTAAAATAAAAGCAAGGCACTTTTGAAAACCCACTAGATTTTGTTGGTATGATGTATAGGACTTGCGCTGGCCCTCTGCACAGAAAGGATTTTACCCTAAATGAATTTGTGTTCCTCTGACAGCTAAAATTTGCTTCCATTCAGATTTTTCTTTAATGAGGGTTCACTGGTATTTTCAAGTAGAGCCAATTATAGAGGCATATATAGAGGCCAATTACAGAGACATTATATAGCCAGAAGAACCATTCTAATAATCTAGCCTGACTTTCTGCATAACACAGTTTGGACCAAAAGATTCATAGATTCCAAGGTCAGAAGGGACCATTGTGATCATCTAGTCTGACCTCCTGTATAGCACAGGCCATAGATCTTCCCCAAAATAACTCCTAGAGCAAATCTTTCAGAAAAACATCCAATCTTGATTGAAAAATGGTCAGTGATGGAGAATCCACCATTACTCTTGGTAAATTATTCCAATGATTAATTACTCTCACCATCAAAAAATTATGCTTTATTTCCAGTCTAAATTTGTCTAGCTTCAACTTCCAGCCATTGGATCATGTTATATCTTTCTCTGCTAGATTGAAGAGCCCATTATTAAATATTTGTTCCCCATATAGGTACTTATGGACTGTAATCAACTCACCACTTAACCCTTTTGTTATACTAAATAGATTGAGCTCCTTGAGTGCATCACTATAAGGCATGTTTTCCAACTCTTTAATCATTCTCATGGCTCTTCTCTGAGTCCTCTCCAATTTATCAACATCCTTGTTGAATTGTGGGCACCAGAACGGGACACAGTACGCCAGCTGTGGCTGTAGTAAAGTACAGTATTTTGCAATCTCCAATGTTGTTGTAGCTATGTTGGCCCAGGATATTAGAATGACAAGGTGGGTGAGGTATTATCTTTTTTTGGACTAACTTCTGTGGGTGAGACAGAAGCTTTTGAGCTACATATAGCTTTTCATCAAGTCTGGGAAATGTATTTTGCAAAATATTATATTCTAAAAGTCATATTTTGGCCTCAGAGGTTTGTCCAGTGAGACAGCTCTGACTAGCATGTGAAATTCCCTGGTTCTGTTGACTCCAGGGAACAGAGAAGCCAGGGTTGAGGGACAGGATTTGAAAGAGACATATACTTTCCATCAGCCACTTTATTGGTCAAATGAGAGTCAAGGATTAGAGGCTAAGTCCCTGAAGCAAATTTTATTTCCTAACTTTTCTTTTGGCCACAAAACAAAATCCCTATAAACTCCATTGTAGGATTTATTGGTTGCATTTTTTCCCAGCTTGAAAGCAGTTTATCACTTTATCTGAAATCCTGCATTTTGCAAGTTTAGATGCGATTATCAGAAAGTCCTTCACTGCAGAGTCATGCCTCTGCTTCTCTTGCATTTAGGCCACTGTCCCCAGCTGTCCCAGTACAGGCAATTCTACCAGCAATTGTAGGACTGAAAGGGGAAAGGCTGGATGGAAAATGAAGTAGGATAGGATCTGGCCAATTTCTTTTTATTTATGGCCAAATTGTTCACCAGTTCTGATCTGATTCCCCTAGTTTGGTGTGATAAGACACTCTGTGACTGTTCGTGACTGCCCTTCCCATTACACATCTGCAGTGTGCACTGCTGAGAGCTTTCCAGACTTGAGTAGCTCTCATTTGTGGATGCTACTAGGGCCTCTGACCAATCCCTTGAATCTCTGAGAATAAGAGAAGAAGCCACTTCATTCTATCTTTGAGGCATCTGTCTCCTGCATTTGGAGGAGCTGCCCAACAAGGACTACCAAGGATCCAGTAGATGCTGAGAGGGTGTCAAGGTTCCTCCCCCACTCTGAACTCTAGGGTACAGATGTGGGGACCTGCATGAAAACCTCCTAAGCTTACTTTTACCAGCTTAGGTTAAAACTTCCCCAAGGTACAAATTAATTTTATCCTTTGTCCTTGGAATATCCACTGCCACCACCAAACTCTAACTGGGTTTACTGGGAAATGCAGTTTGGACACGTCTTTCCCCCCAAAATCCTCCCAACCCTTGCACCCCACTTCCTGGGAAAGGTTTGGTAAAAATCCTCACCAATTTGCATAGGTGACCACAGACCCAAACCCTTGGATCTGAGAACAATGAAAAAGCATTCAGTTTTCTTACAAGAAGACTTTTAATAGAAATAGAAGTAGATAGAAGTAAAGGAATCACCCCTGTAGAATCAGGATGGTAGATACCTTACAGGGTAATTAGATTCAAAACATAGAGAATCCCTCTAGGCAAAACCTTAAGTTACAAAAAAGACACACAGACAGAAATAGTCATTCTATTCAGCACAATTATTTTCTCAGCCATTTAAAGAAATCATAATCTAACGCATACCTAGCTAGATTACTTACTAAAAGTTCTAAGACTCCATTCCTGGTCTATCCCCAGCAAAAGCAGCATAT
The DNA here is from genome assembly GCF_965152275.1 of Natator depressus. Classification (NCBI taxonomy): domain Eukaryota; kingdom Metazoa; phylum Chordata; order Testudines; family Cheloniidae; genus Natator; species Natator depressus. Next base: position 239,264,502 of record NC_134235.1, on the reverse strand, counting down.
AGACAGACACAGACCCTTTGTTTCTCTCCCTCCTCCCAGCTTTTGAAAGTATCTTGTCTCCTCATTGGTCATTTTGGTCAGGTGCCAGCGAGGTTACCTTTAGCTTCTTAACCCTTTACAGGTGAGAGGATTTTTCCTCTGGCCAGGAGGGATTTTAAACGGGTTTACCCTTCCCTTTATATTTATGACAGAGGGTATCTTAGCTTTGTTGGAGGGACGCTCAGGTAAGATTGCCTGATCTGTTGGAGTGGACTGCTCTTCAGGAGTAGTGGCCTGTAGAAGAAGTACTCAAGATGAAGCCAATCTCTGACACCTAAAATGATGAGGCAGCACAAGGAAACCTCTGGATGCGCAGTGTCCTCACCATCTTTCTGAGGTTGGACTCCTGCTTCAGAATATGGAGTTAGGAAGAGAGCAAATAAGGAGATGGTGAAAGGCAGCATCAAGAAAGAAAATAGTGTTAAAGAGGAAAGGAGGGATGGAAGAAGGACGAGACATTTGAGAAAAATATAAAGTGAAACGTTTTGAAAAGGACTGAACTCTAGAAGAAGTAGAAAGTGTGGAGTGAAGGAAGAGCAAAAACAAGGCAGTCAAAGGAAGGTAATGCTTTTTGTTTTACTATATAGAAATATTTATATTTTATTGTTTTATATTAAATTGCATGCAAAATTGATATAATAAAGGTTTACTCCAGAGGCCAGTTTGTTCCCAACAGATACAGGCACAGGAAGCACAACCTCACCTGGAACTTTCTGACACCAAGGGCAGGTGCTCATGTTGTATTCTCATATCAATTTGTCCCTGACTGTGGCTGGCCAGCCTAATTGGCTGGTTTGGTGAATATGCGGTCCAAGATCCTATCTGTTAGGGTGGTTAGATCTCCAGAGGTGCTAGGCGGGAGCATGCAGGTTCTCTTCTATGTGCAGAGACTGCATTTGTGCCGGCCCTTGTGCAGGGGGATGCTAGGAGCTCATGGGCAGGCTCCTTGCATCCTCTCAGCATTTGTGTATCTATGTAAAGTCTATTATACTCTAAGTGCCTGATGGATTCTCTGTTGCCCACACTTGCTGTAGTCATTTATACCAGTGCAAAGTGAGTGTAAAAATAGGGTAAATGACTACCTAAGCCATAGGCAATGGAGAATTAGGGCCCACAATATTTGAATTATACACATAGACACAAACACTCGTATATATTTGGTTCTGGGCAGCAAAGTAGGGAAATTTGCTAGATTCTTGTGAAGTGCAAGAAAGTATAATTTCAAGGATCAGAAATCTAGAGAAATTTTACTTTGTTATTGTTGCTTGAGTCCAGAATCTAGATGAGCATCAGCTATCCCTTACTCCCAGCTCTGCTGGAACTCCATATACACACTTTTGAATTTTCACTTTTATTTGTAAAACATGTAGCATGCCTAACACAAAGGATCCACTAGTGACCTGTACTTTATGTGGGCTGGTTAATGGACACCCTAGCTGAGAAAAAACAGATGGGAAGTAATAGGATCTCAGTATAGGAAATATAACCTCTGCACTGGCTCCCACCAACATATGGAAAGAAGCATTTAAAACATCAGAAGGGATTTATTCAAATAGAGGAGTGCAGGTGAATCAATGAATAGAAGAAAGGACTAGAAACCCTACACTACTCTTGGGGAAAATCCCAAGTGCACTTCGTGACTGCCCACAGAAAATATATTATTGTGCAGCAGAGGAGAACATGCTTTCATAGTTAGTGAAGTTTTCAATGTAGCACTGACTGCAGAGGAATGCCAGAGGCCCTCTGGCATGTCCCATAGCAGCCAGCACAGACTGTACTACTAACTGGAAATGTCAGGATAGCAGTTTTAACCACTTTACAGCAAAGCATGGGAATGGCAGTGAAACCCACAGTTGCCTTGACCTAAAGAAATGCTGAATAGTTTGGCAGTACATATTGTAGATACTTCCATATTTGGAAGTATTTTCTGATCCCTCAGTTACATATTTAAACAGCAATTTTTTTTTTTTAGAGAAATGTCATGATTTTCAGGATGTTTTTTAAAATTGTAAATCACAGATTATCAAGAGCAATGGATTAGATTCCACTGGTTTGGTTTGGTTTTAATTTGGTCAGTCGGGATATCAAATAATATTGATGTGTGTGGAAGTGAGAGAAAGAGAGAGGGAGATAAAGATGACAATCACATTTCTCATCTGGCTAGAAATGCTAATTTTTGATGTGGTTCATTTTGCATGTTCCCCTACACCCAAAAGAGAAGTAATCAGATTTGGCAACCCAAATATTCCCGAGGTGTTATCAGAATGGTACAGAATTGAAAGGAAACTCCACTCCACATATTATTCACTAATTATCCCTCAAATCCACGGACACTTTTATATGTGTGCCAGCCCAGTCTCCATAGCAAGGACTTTATTCCAACATCTACAGGACTTCTAGAAATAACCCAACAGAACTATAATTACAATACATTGCATCTTGCTGTACATTCAAGGATCTCAAATCACACAACAGTCCTGTAAGGTAGGTGAGAGTTGTATAGGGATTACTTCATCCTGGATTGAACAATATTACACAATTCTAGTTAGACATCTCTAACACAGTAATTCCAGGACTTCCACTGGTAAGGGCCCAATCCTCTGAGGGGCTCAACACTTGCAGAATCAGGCACTATCTTGGCAATGAAAAACATAATTTGGGTGCAAGCAAAAAAGCACTTGTTTAGAAGTACTTTTTGGAGCCCAGGTGATACAAAGAAACCTGAGAAACACAAGTATTTTCCCCAGCATCTGTAGTAACAGCTAGGCATTGGCACCAGATAAGAGAGACTGGATATTTATTTAATTTGTGCTCATTATCCCGAGATGAAGGCTAAGAACAGTGTCATGTTAACAGGTGAGATAATGTGGGCCACTGGATGGAGCACAGGCCTGGGACCAGGGAGTCCTGGGTTTTATTCCCAGTTCTTGGTGTTTGTCATCCTGGGCAAGTTACTTTGCCTGTCTGTGCTTCTCTTGAGATTGTAAGTTCATCAGGGCAAGGGCTGTGTTTATGTATTAGGACCACTAGGTGTTACTGTAACACAAATAATTATAAGAGACTGAAGTGACAGAGGTAGATCCAGGGCCAGATTTACAAAGATATTTATGTGCCTGAAGATGCAGGAAGGTGCCAGATGGGATCTATAAAAGTGCATAAGCAGGATAGTCTTAGAGGCACAGGACAGAATCTCACCCCTTTAATGTTGGGGATCTCGTGCAGAATGGTCCATGGGCCAGTGACTGAAACCGATCCATGATGACACATCCACATTTAAACAGCACTGCTATCTCCCAGACCCACTCATTACTCTGACTTGACAGGTCTGTAAGAGATAGATAGGAGCTGGCAAATATAAATTATGTAAAATCTGATGGTTCAGAAGGGGAAACCATCCTGCAAATATAAAAGAGGTGATAAAAATGCACATGGAAAGGAGAGTCAGCAACACTTGATTGATAAACAGGGTAAAATGAACTTTGGAATTAATGAAATCCTAAGAATTCTTGGAAAGAAAGATTATTGCTCTTCCCTAACGTGCTCTATATTTCATTCATAGACAATGTTTTTCTATCCTCCAGCTGAAGTTTTGTTGAACAGTGAACTTGAATGTCTGTTGCTTTAAAACTTTTCAGATTGCCATTGTTCTGTGATGTGTGAGGGTTACACATGAATTGCATCCATGAGAGTGCTTTTTCTTATCAGTGTTTTTGGGTTTCCATAGGTGCTTCTACTAAATAGCAGATTGTGGGAAAGGAGAAGGTTGCACTGATTTACTGTGCAAGGGGAAGCCACATTTTCAAAGATATGCACACACATTTGCATGCACCTAATTTATGAGCACAAGTATCCAATCTGTGTGCATACATTGGGTATTTTGCAAGTGCATCTAGCTAATAAGGCACCTAAATGGCCATCTGTGCACATAAATTAGCTGTGTGCAATTACATGCACATGCATACTTTTGAAACTGTGACCTGGTGGGTGCAATTGGTCTGACCTTACCAATAATTCATGTATCTATTTGATACACTCAGGTGGTTTTTTTGCATCAAGGGCATTCGTTTTCCTTTACATAACATATAGGTGCAAATAGAGTTCGAAGAACTATTCTTAACAAGCAATTTATTCACAAATGATTTGCGAAATGTAAAAGGGGCTACATATGTTGAACAAACTTCAATATTTATGAATCTGGGAGTCAATTTGTACACACTGTTGAATGAGGGTGGCCAGATCAGGCATTTGCAGCCTGTGGATTTCTTGCAATCTATGCGCTGTCACAATTGTGTGTGTTGTTTCCATTAGTGGTAATTCAGTTAGTGGTAATTCACTTTCATGCAGTGCGATTGGTAACCTAAATTACATAGTATTGTTCCTGCTTCCTGACTGGATGACTCCAGAACTTTCAAACTTATTTCAAGACTACCATGTAAAAATGGCCACTTGGAAACACATGTGCAAAAACATATTTGTATGAATATTTGGGACATATTTTCTTTCCACAATAATTTCTTACCGACAAGATTTCTCTTTCATGAAAGTTTATGGAAACAGTAGCAAATGCGTCATTGAGCTCAATGCAGGTTTAATGTCAAGTACAGTCTTTGGGTATGTCTATACTACATCTGGGAGCAAGCCTCACAGCCCAGGTTCACAAACTTTGTGCGCACATGAACACGCTAAAAAATTAGCTGTGTAGATGTTGCTTTGATGTTGTGACTTGGGCTGGAGCTTGGGCTTTCAAGCCTTGTGAAGATGGGCTGGGCTGGGCTTGAGAGCTGTCATGGGGTATAGCTGTCATCGCCAGACCGGCGTCTCCTCTTGGTCATGCTGGGGATTAGCTTGAGGCCAATGTCCATATCTGCAGTCTGCACACCACCCTCTGTCTCTGCTCCTGTCTATGGCTCCTCTCAGCTCCCAGGACTGCAGCTTCCTCTTCTCGACTCAGCCCTCCAGCTAGGTCATCATCTGTGTTTCCCCCTTCTGTGGTGGGTAGGGAGGTGGTATCTCTGTCCAACAGTCTGACCACTTCCCCAGTGGCAAGTGGAGGGGACCCAGGCCCACCCACTATTCCAGGACCCAACCCAGGTACTGTGAAATAGTGCCTCCTGCTGCTCCTCTGTAACCTCTGACAATGCTGCTCTATTTCCGGGACCACAACCCAGCAGCTTCTTCATCCTTATCTCAGGGCCTCAGCTGCTCAGCCCAGGAGCCAGCCACTGCTCTGTCCAAGGTGCTTACCATTCCCTCAGCCCTCCAGGGACACAGTCCTTACTGCCTGGGATCCCAGCAGCAACTCCCCTACTCTAACTCTGCCCTGCAGCTCCCTTTTATATGGACCTGCTCGGTCCTGATTGGCTGTTCCTTGCAGCTCCTCTCCTATTGGCTGCTTCCTATGCAGCCTCCCCAGGGCTCTGTTAACCTTCTCTGCCAGTGTGGGGCATTCGCCCGATCACAAGCAACATCAATGCAATGTTCACACAGCTATTTTTAGCTCACTAGCATGAGTCCAGTGAACACAAGTGTGTAGACCCCAGCTGCAAGGCTTGCTCCCAGATGAAAGGTAGACATACCCTAAATGATCTAAAGGTCCCTTCTGGCCTTCAAATATATGACTCCTGTTAGATTGTCCCTAGCCTCTGTTTGCCAGAAGTTGTGACTGGCTAACAGGTGTGGCAAGATGGCCGATGTTAGTCTGGTGGGTCCTGTGCTTTCCTTGGCAGGGAGCTAAGATGCCACCCTTTGCTCTTGGGTGCCAAGGGCCCCGCTACTAGCCCGGGAAGGTGGTAGAGGAGGGAAGCGGGGGAGGGGTCTGGGTTTGCTCCTCACTCTGAGTCCCAGCCCCGCTCAACCCCTGTGGGTTTCTTACCCTCATCCCCCTTAGGTGGGGTTACCCTCAATCCTTAGATGCTGGGGGAAGGGAGTCTCCCTGTCCTGCTGGGGCAGGGTCTCTGTTACTTCAGTACTCAGGTCTTCCAAATCTCTCAACACACCTCCAAGCTCCAGTCCTCTCTCCTTCCTCTTCCCCCTCTGTCTGCCTGAAGCAGGGGGTTTTATTAGGGTCCTAACAGGGCCTTGATTGACGGTGGGTGCTCCAATAAACCTGCAGCCACCTTCCCTAGTCTACAGGGAACCACGCCTTAATTAGCCTTGAGCTTATATAGTTCCCCTCTAGCACTCTCCCACTGCTCCCTGGTGCTCCTGTATCACACAGAGGATGGATCACTTGATGATTACCTGTTCTGTTGATTCCCTCTGGGGCACCTGGCATTGGCCACTGTCAGAAGACAGGATTCTGGGCTAGATGGACCTTTGGTCTGACCCAATATGGCCATTCTTATGTTCTTATGAATTTACAGCTCTTATTGAAATGAATATGTGTGAATAGCTTTTTGTAGCTTTTACCCAGCTATAGGTGTAATGTAATGACTCTGGATTAGTGAGCTACACATTCCACTTCAGACAGAGTTGTTATACCTTCAGTAGAGCAGATTACATAATCCACTTTCAGATTGGTTGGGCTGTGAAGCTGCAGATAGATACAGAGTGCACGCTGTATGAAAGAATAATGTTTCTTGGTTTAACAACCTTATTATTGTTGTCTTTTGGTTATGACAAACGAACATGACAAGAGGTTTCACTTATAACAAGCACTTTTCATGATACAATGGAGTGCAAAATGAATTTTCACAAGCCCTTATTCACAAAAAAATGCACTGCCAACTGGATGCAATATCAGCTGAATGGCTTATGGATTATATGATTGCATGGACCAAAACATTATTGTTGACATTGTACTGAAGGCATTGCACTATCAATTGATTTATTTTTCTATCGCAGACACTCTTATCTTTTTGGTAGAAGATTTTTTCTATTTTTTTTTCTTTTTCTGAAGGAGCTCTTATGTTGTCAGTGGAAGTTCTGCTGTTATAGAGGCTTTACAATATAACTTAATGTACTGTCACACTGTCAACACCTTGCATGTAGATATCACACACAATGATATTGATATAGGGAGGGACCCATTCTGCCCTCTGTTCCACAAGTGTAGCTCTCATTGGTTTCGGAAATGGGCTTACTTTTGTACATCAGAATTATTCTACTGGCACCCTACTTCTGGACTAAAACATGACAGTTATTTCACAGCATAGAACAGCACGCACACACACAAAATTAGGCAACCATAAGATTTTTTGGTTGGACACGAAGTTTAAATTGAATTTTCTCATGTCATATTCACAATAAGATCGTGATCATCCGATCCTTGCTGTGAAAGATGTGGTCTGATCCTTGTGTGGCTTGTTTAATATGATAATAGATAGATCTTCAGTCTAGCAGACAAAGGTATAACAAGGTCCAGCAGTTGGAAGTTGATGGTAGACAAATTCAGATTAGAAATAAATTGCAATTTTTTAACAGTGAGGCTAACTGACCATTGGAACAATTGACCAAGGGTTGTGGTGTATTTTCCATTGCTGGATATTTTTTAATCAAGATTGGATATTTTTCTAAAATATATGCTCTGGTTCAAACAGGATTTAATTCAGGGAAGTTCTATGGCTTGTGTTATACAGGAAATCAGACTAAAGGATCACAGTTATTCCTTCTGGCCTTGTAATCTATGAATCTATTAATTGCCACTGTGCCCGGGCTCTGACGAAGAGGATGGGAAACACTGTTTCCCTGCTGTATTAGGCTCTGATTCAGTATCCAAGGTCCCTTCATTTATAGAATATACAGAGTGCATTGCATTTACTGGCCTGTAACTTTCTTCCATCCAACATTGTCATTTACCCACAGTCATTGGCTCAAAGCACATATGCGGGTGTGGGTACATGACCCTATCTACTAACAGTATGATGCTTGGCCTGAAGGCTTGTCTGATTAATGCCTGACTGCCCATGGACCCAATGGGCCAGGCTGGCATGCAGGGATAGCTGGGGCACAAGGATGCCCTCTTTTATCCTGGGGGACATGATTCTCCTACACTCTAGGACATATTCCAAATATATTTACAGTGGGAGCCACAGATCAGATGCTACCACATGACTAATAATACACATTTACTGACTGCTTAACTATCCATCCTGCTGCATGTGATCTATTTGCTTGTTTCATTCATTGCTGGTGGGGCATAATATTTGGTCCAAAGACACTATTTACTGGTGTCTCCCTGCTCAGGAATAAGGGATGGCCTAATTTGATAGTTTCCTAGGTTTTGATGTTATAATTCTTTAACCAATTTCAGTGCGTTGAAACTGTAAATTGTATGGACTTAATACATTCTAAAAATTGCTCACATAACGATGCTTGCATTTTGTACTAGCACAGAAATAATGGTCTGTGTTCATTCCAGCAAACTTAAACATCAGCTTTGCGCATAAGGAAAAAGATCATACTTCAAAATTTGAGACTGGGACCTGTACACTGTTCGACAGGAAGAATGTATGCCTGACCCTGTTACAGTTTTTTAAAGAAGATGTATTTATGGGTCATTTTCACCTTCTCCATCAATCTCTTCTTTGGACTCAAGTTTGTAAACAAACATGGCTGCCTTCTGAACCAGGATTAAACCGAAATATTTCACAGTGGAAGCTGGTGAATAAAAGCACGTTTTCACTTTGTTGCACGTCAACACCTTTTATTTTTATTTTTTGAAATGAATAGAGCCATTTGTCTGGGGGGGCGGGGAAGGCTATTGACATTTTAATGGGGCTGTTTTTGGAAAGACCTAACATTTAATATTAAATTCAACATATGGTTGTGGTCAAATTGCAAACTCCTACTATGTAAAATATATGAATAACAACCCACTGCATTCTCTTGGCCAATATAGAGAGAAAAGGTTGATTAATTTAACTAGTATCCCTTAATCTCCTGCCTTGGCTTCCATCCCATTCTGCAAGGGCTGATAAATCTTACATCCCCTGAAGAGTATTACAGTTCCTAATAGTCTTATGCTATTCGGAAGAAGCAAGACTCAACTGTACCAAAACCATATAACAAATGAAATCATATAAATAATTTAGTTTTCACAATTTAATTTTTTTAAGTTTTTCTTTGCAAGACATGATAAGAGATGTAAATTTAGCCTGCTGCAAGAGGGAAAATGGTACTGTTAAATGGAAAAATACATAGAAATATGCTGCTGCACCTTGCTGTTAGCACTGCTGTGCTGGGCTATTGAAATCCAAGGTAATTCATACATTGTATAGCCTTTTAAAAGACAAATATATATAGCTAGCCATAAACATTTTCTGTCTTGTTTATTACTTATACCAAGGGAAGAAGGATGCTCCAGTGTTCTGGGCACTAGCCTGGGGCTTAGGATTTCCTGTCCTGCCACAGACTTCTTGTTTGACCTTGGTCAAGATATTTAGCCTCCCTGAGCTTCAGTTCCCCATCTATAAAATGGGAATAATAGCAGTTTCCTACCTTACAGGGGTGTTGTCAAGATAAACACATCAAAAAGGATTGGGAGGTGTTCAGATATGATGGTAATGGGAGCCATATAAGTACCTAAGATAGATCAATGGTATTTTCATATATTTCTTTGAGTATATGATACTCACCATCTGTGACCTGGGACACATTCTACCCAAAGTAGAGGAAAAACTGGCAAATTAGCTTTTGCTTTTCTGCTATTAAACTGTAGAGAAATGTTGAGCAAATTTCAACATCACTTACAGCAGGCCAAATCGTGCAGTTCATAGTCCTTATCTAGGCAAGATGCCCACTGAAATCGACGGGAGTTTTTTAAGGACTTAGGCCCTAATCCTGCTCCCACTGAAATCATCCCATTGACTTCAATGAGAGTTGAGCTGGCCCCTCTGAAAGAAGTTCAGAATTGGCCCATGATTTGCATGTGTTAATATGTTTCAGAGTAGCAGCCGTGTTAGTCTGTATTCGCAAAAAGAAAAGGAGTACTTGTGGCACCTTAGAGACTAACCAATTTATTTGAGCATAAGCTTTCGTGAGCTATGAAGTGAGCTGTAGCTCACGAAAGCTTATGCTCAAATAAATTGGTTAGTCTCTAACGTGCCACAAGTATACGCCTTTTCTTTATGTGTTAATATGTTGTTCTTCCATAGCACCTCTCGTTTGACAATCTCTCTTTACAAACCACAAATTAAGCCTCATAACACCCTCTGAGGCACAAAAATCATATTATACCTATTTAACAGACTGGTAAACTGAGGTCCAAAGAGGCTGAGCCCCAAATTTTCAAAAGTGACCTCTAACCTTTCTTGCTTGAGCTTTCGGGTGCCTGACTTCAGAGGCCCAGGGCGTGATGTTTAGGACTGCTGAGCACAACAATTCTAGAAGGAAAGAAAGGAGCTCTCAGGAGTCCAAGAGCCAAACCTTTTATTCTATACTGTGCCCATCACCGTGGTATCTGGACGAACTTGGCTAGCATCTATCACTCACAAGTGCTCCCTCCTCCATTCTTCTGCCCTGGGGAAAAGTGTGTGTGTGGGGGGTTCTTTTTGTTTTTTTGGAGAAAGCGGTTTGGTTTTATTGCTTAGTTAAAAATGTCACCTTAAATCATAACTGGGAGACAGCCAGGTATGTATTTTTCACCTTGTGAGACGCACTGTGGACGTTCTTCACCAGCTAGATTTTGTGAGTTGTCTGAAGGTGTAGCCTCATCCAGAGCCTCCTGCAGTGATATGGTCTTCAGGTGACAAAGACATGAATCACCATGACATGACTGTGCACATCCAAAAGAAAAGGCTGGCTGAAACCTAGTGGCCTCACATTGTTTGCAAGCCTTGCAAAATCCAGGAACCACAGATGGTGCCTGGATACCACAAAGGTGTTTACATGAGAAATACTGTAGAAAGATGTGTCAGAGAGATTAGAAAAGTACAGGGTGGCAACCGTAACTCAACATTTCTATGTTTTATTTGGTTTTGCTGAGACTCATAGGGCTTGATTCTGATCTGAGATCTACATTTGTTCAGCCCAAATGGATGGCTATTGTCAGGGCAAGGCACAACCTCCATTCTAAATGGTAATTGATCTGGGATACCCCAGAGCTTCCACAGATGTGTTGGACAACTAGACTTGTCCCACATGCTTTTGCTTTAATAGCCATAGAAAGTGGCACAGTATCCCCCAAAAGGGCAAGGGTTCAGTCATCCATTCCCTTAGAAAAGCACAGACACCACTGTTCCACATTTCATGAGCACTAGGTCACCTCAGATCATCCTCAGATGATTTAGTCCCCAGGAAATGTTCTGCCTTGTTATTTTACACATCTTTTAGCTAAACCAGAAAATCTAAATGTAAAATCCAGCATTCAGAGCCACAAAAACCATGTGGGGTTTTGTGGCACTCTCTGGAGGACTGTGGACCCATGAAACAGTGAACAAATCACAGCAGGGGTGGCCAACCTGTGGCTCCAGAGCCACATGTGGCTCTTCAGAAGTTAATATGTGGCTCCTTGTATAGGCACCAATTCTGGGGCTGGAGTTACAGGTGCCAACTTTCCAATGTGCCAGGGGGTGCTCACTGCTCAACCCCTGGCTCTGCCACAGGCCCTGCCCCCACTCCACCCCTTCCTGCCCCTCCCCTGAGCCTGCTGTGCTCTCGCTCTTCCCCCAACCCCCCCAGAGCTTCCTGCATGCCATGAAACAGCTGATTGGGAGGTGCAGGGAGGGAGGGGAGGCGCTGATCAGTGGGGCTGCTGGTGAGTGGGAGGTGCTGGGGTCGGGGTCGGGGAGCTGATGGGAGGCTGCTGACGTATTACTGTGGCTCTTTGGCAATGTACATTGGTAAATTCTGGCTCCTTCTTGGGCTCAGGTTGGCCACCCCTGGATTACAGTCATCCACCGAGGCAGGGTTTTTTCATGTGACAGACATACACTGTAATATTGCTAATGTTCTTAAATTAGCCTCCCAAGTATAATTCCTTGCCAGTTACTACGATAACTTGGAAATAGTCTTCCTTTTACGTAACTGTCATGACTGAGAACACAACAGAGCAGGAAGTGTTTGTAAAGACGTGCTAGGGACTGCAGCATTTTGACCTGTGATATTCTCAGTGAAGTTAAAGGCTTGTCACATTGAGGTTGTCCGCTGAGGCATGCTGCATGATTTGGTGTCCTGTCACTACTAAAAAGCCAATCTGAGAGGGATGCAATGAAATGCTGCAGAACTACCTGCAGAACATTGCAATATATATTAACAAAGCATGCAGTGTGCAGCCTAATTCTCCACTCTGCTGCACCCGGGGTGTTCCCCCGAAATAAATGAAATTATACAAGCATAGCACTGAAGTTATGCAGGCACAAAACTGATGTTACAGAGTTGCATCAGATACAAGTAACTTGCTCTAATCCTGATTTGTGACATTAGACAAATCACTTAAGGACTGATCCAAGTCCCACTGAAGCTGATGAGAGTGTTTTCATTGCCTTTGATGGGAGTTGGATCAATCACTTAATTTCAGCCTCTGTTGCTCTATCTATAAAACTGGGATAATGATATATATCCTAGAGGGGAGTTGTGAATAATGAATGTTCATAAGGAACTTTAGGATGAAATGTTTTATATAAGTGCTAGATGTCAATGTCATCACACCTGGTCAGGTGTTTTAAAATGAGTATTTCACAGTAAATTTTGTACAGAATGCATCATGATTCAGCCGATATGGAAGGAGAATGAAAATCTCAAATTGTTTCAATGCATAACAGTGTGCTCACTGCAAATCCCAGTTCCAGCGAATCCCTATGTATAGTGACACAACATCACTGTTTAGAGCTTTTCAACATTTGTTGTAATAGGAACCTGCCTGTGGCCATAACTTTAATGATATGAATTTTGTCTCTTCTTTGCTCAGTCGCTGGAAAAGTACATCGCCTAAACCCAGCTCATTGATACTGAACAAATAGTGGATTAAGTGTGCCTGTTTTGTCTTCTTTCCTAAACTGCATGGGATCAAAGCTTTGTGCTTTGGTGCCATAGTTTAACTCTATTTTCATTCCAAGTGGCAACATTTTACAAAATGAAATGAAGCAAAAATGGGTGTAAATTGTTTCAAATGTGCCATCCCAATAACCTTTAAGGAGGTCTTGGAAAGATATCAGAAAACAATTGAATTGGGTTTGTTAATTTGGTTGGTTTCAACCCATTGTAAACCCAATCCACAAACCCACTATTTCAGAGATGGTAAATTACAGACAGTTGTGACTGCTGATTGAATAGCAGACCAGCAATTCATAGAGATGCCCACCCACAAGTAATTGTTACACTAGCCATGACAGACAGGCAGCATAAGAAATAGGAAGTAACATTGCTGCATATGAATAAAATTTACACAGGCATCTGCAGTGAATGATGATGGTCTGTTTCTACGCAATTAACTGTAAACAGCGAGCAAGCTGTGAACAATGGCAACACAAATTACAGTTATTGCTTTTATAGTCTGTAATCTTGTGCAAAAAGACATCTCTCAACACCTCTTTGTCACACACATCAGCCTACATACTTAGAAGGTGCAGATTAGATTTAATCCTAAAAAGATTTGCATATCTATAATGGGGTGGGGCTACAAAATACCTAACCTGAAATGACACAATTGATATGGCTTCCAGGAATTTGCTTACTGGAATTATAAACCCTTAGCAAAATGTGATGATTTTACCTAAAGCAGAATATTCTTGATCTCCTCAGGCTGCTGTCTTTCCTAGTCATCTGAGCACCCATACAGTAGATATTCCAATGGGTCTAGAAGTTTAAAAGCCTCTTCACTGACTAAGGGAGAAGACTGCAAGAGAATAAGAAGGAAATGAATAAAAAAGCAATGTGGAACTGGGTGACTTCTGCTGCTCTCTATCTTTCTCTAATTTGAAGTGCTAGCAGGAAGCACTGTAATGATTTCTTCTAAACAGCTGGCACTTCAAACTTTTTTTCACACTGGGGAAAGCAAGTACATAACAGTTGGAAACCTAGGTGAATTCTCTCAGGGGTTTTCATTGCTGAGGGTAGTGTAATTGTGTAATGGTAGGGAAAGAATAAGAAGATTAGAACATAAACTGCTTCCTGTTTGTGTCTGTTTTAGGGGCTTTTTTATTCGGAGAAGAAAATGATGGGGTGATTATATTTATGTGTTATTATTTACAATATTTCTAAATCAATGCAATAGAATTTAGGGATAGTAAGTTATTTAAAATGTAGGGGCCAGGTCCTTAGCTGGTGTAAATTAACAAAATCAATGGAGTTATGATAATCTACAGCAACAACACCTGTCTCCAAACATGTAATCCCCTTCTTGATTGGGTTTTGTTTGTCTGTTTGTTGATTTAAGAAAGGAAGGATGAGGTTACTTAATTGAAATAAATGGGGGGAAGAGGGGAAAAAGAGGAATGGATAGACAGATGGGAGGAGATAGGCAACCCAAAGAGTAAAAAAAAGAAACTATTTGGGTAAATATGGGCAAAAAAATGCTGAAATATGTAGATTCAGGTCAACTGAAACATTCCATAAATGCAGACTAACATGGCTAGCGCTCTGAAACTTGTCACCATGCAAGGCACTGAATTTAGCCGTATGAAGTGGAAATCCATCAACTTCATGAAAAAACTCGTACAGATACAGACAGACATCATCTTCCTTTCCAAATGCAAACAGATGGACATCATACCAAAAGGATTGAAGGTAAAAAACCCATTACAATCTACATACCACAGAAACTATGCAGAGAGATTGTGCCACACACTTTCAAAGAAACTGCGGAACCACCTGATCAACATCTTGTACAGCAAACTGGGAAAGATCAAGGATGAGCTCTGAAAACTGGATACTCTCATAAAAAAACAACTTTCCACATAAACTTCCTCGTGGCTGGACTTTACATAAACTAGACAAGCCATTTGCAACACGCACTTTGCTTCTCTACAAAGGAAAAAGGACGCTAAACTACTACATGCCACAAGGAGCCACAACAGTGGTTCCCTTAACGCACCCAACAATATTGTTAATCTATCCAGCTATACTCTTAGCCCGGCAGAAGAATCTGTCCTATCTCGGGGCCTCTCCTTCTGCCCCTCCACCCCCACGAACATGATGCAGTTCTGTGGTGACCTAAAATCCTACTTTTGACATCTCCGACTCAAGGAATATATCCAACACACCTCTGAACAGCATACTAGCCCACAGAAACCTTCCTACCAACACTACTGAAAGAAGAATTCTGCATGGACTCCTCCTGAAGGTCAAAACAACAGTTTGGACTTCTACATAGAGTGCTTCCACCGATGTGCACAGGCTGAAATTGTGGAAAAGCAGCATCACTTGCCCCATAACCTCAGCCGTGCAGAACACAATGCCATCCACAGCCTCAGAAACAACTCTGACATCATAATCAAAAAGGCTGACAAAGGAGGTGATGTCGTCATCATGAATAGGTCGGAATATGAACAAGAGGCTGCTAGGCAGCTCTCCAACACCACTTTCTACAAGCCATTACCCTCTGATCCCACTGAGGGTTACCAAAAGAAACTACACCATCTGCTCAAGAAACTACCTGAAAAAGCACAAGAACAAATCTGCACAGACACACCCCTAGAACCCCAACCAGGGGTATTCTTTCTGCTACCCAAGATCCATAAACCTGGAAATCCTGGATGCCCCATCATCTCAGGCATTGGCACCCTGACAGCAAGATTGTCTGGCTATGTAGACTCCCTCCTCAGGCCCTATGCTACCAGCACTCCTAGCTATCTTCAAGATACCACTGACTTCCTGAGGAAACTACAATCCATTGGTGATCTTCCAGAAAACACCATCCTGGCCACTATGGATGTAGAAGCCCTCAACACCAACATTCCACACAAAGATGGACTACAAGCCATCAGGAACAGTATCCCCGATAATGTCATGGCAAACCTGGTGGCTGAACTTTGTGACTTTGTCCTCACCCACAACTATTTCACATTTGGGGACAACATATACCTTCAAGTAAGAGGCGCTGCTATGGATACCCACATGGCCCCACAGTATGCCAACATTTTTATGGCTGGCTTAGAACAACGCTTCCTCAACTCTCGTCCCCAACACCCCTACTCTACTTGCGCTACATTGATGACATCTTCATCATCTGGACCCATGGAAAAGAAGCCCTTGAGGAATTCCACCATGATTTCAACAATTTCCATCCCACCATCAACCTCAGCCTGGACCAGTCCACACAAGAGATCCACTTCCTGGACACTACAGTGCTAATAAGCGATGGTCACATAAACACCACCCTATACCGGAAACCTACTGACCGCTATACTTATCTACACGCATCCAGCTTTCACCCAGACCACACCACACGATCCATTGTCTACAGCCAAGCTCTAAGATACAACCGCATTTGCTCCAATCCCTCAGATAGAGATAAGCACCTACAAGATCTCTATCAAGCATTCTTACAACTACAATACCCACCTGCTGAAGTGAAGAAACAGATTGACAGATCAGAAGAGAGCCCAGAAGTCACGTACTCCAGGACAGGCCCAACAAAGAAAGTAACAGAACTCCATGAGCCGTCACCTTCAGCCCTCAACTAAAATCTCTCCAACACATCATCAAGAATCTACAACCTATCCTGAAGGATGACCCCTCACTCTCACAGATCTTGGGAGATGGCCAGTCCTCACTTACAGACAGCCCCCCAACCTGAAGCAAATACTCACCAGCAACCACACACCACACAACAAAAACAATAACCCAGGAACCTATCCTTACAACAAACCCCGTTGCCAACTCTGTCCACATATCTATTCAAGGGACACCATCATAGGACCTAATCACATCAGCCACACCATCAGGGGCTCATTCACCTGCACATCTACCAATGTGATATATGCCATCATGTGCCAGCAATGCCCCTTTGCCATGTACATTGGCCAAACCGGATAGAATCTATGCAAAAGAATAAATGGACACAAATCAGACGTCAAGAATTATAACATTCAAAAACCAGTTGGAGAACACTTCAATCTCTCTGGTCACTCGATTACAGACCTAAAGGTTGCAATATTACAACAAAAAAACTTCAAAAACAGACTCCAATGAGAAACTGCAGAACTGGAATTAATTTGCAAACTGGACACCATTAAATTAGGCTTGAATAAAGACTGGGAGTGGGTGAGTCATTACACAAACTAAAAACTATTTCCCCATGCTAATTTTTCCCCTACTGTTACTCACACCTTCTTGTCAACTGTTTGTAATGGGCCATCCTGATTATCACTACAAAAGTTTTTTTTCTCCTGCTGATAATAGCCCACCTTAATGGATTAGTCTAGTTAGAGTTGGTATGGCAACCCCCATTTTTTCATGTTCTCTGTATGTGTGTGTGTATGTGTGTGTATATATATATATCTTCCTACTGTATTTTCCACTGCATGTGTCTGATGAAGTGGGTTTTAGCCCACGAAAGCTTATGCCCAAATACATTTGTTATTCTCTAAGATGCCACAAGTACTTCTCGTTCTAATTTTAGCAACTTGTTTCAACTGAAACAGAAGAAAAGAGGAAAAAATTCAGAAATGTCTAAATGATATTTTTACTACTTTTCCGTTTGCCAAAAATTCTGACAAATTTTGGTTTTGATTTGACCTCAATTAATTTTCCCCCCAATATTTTGGAACTGCCAGGGAGCAAAAACCAACAACAATCAATTATTCACACAGCTCTAATGATATTACCATATTTAGGGTTGCAGTTCAGGTGTTTTTTATGTACTCAAGCATATCTTGCTCAATTTTCTGCAGATGTTCTTTGGAGCTTGCAAAGTGCATATTCTGCATGATGTGCAACCTTTGAAATCTCAGAAATGTATGAGCACCTAAGGAAAACCAGATGAGCTTTGATCACACAGCATACCAGGAATTTCAGAGAAGATTTTTGGAATTCTCTTGGAAAAGACAATATTAGGAAGGCAAGTAAATATCCCACAAGTGGTTGGTTGCTCTTCATTCTACAGCATGGGGGGAAATTTCATTGTACTTTGTTCACCAGGTTTCTTTTTCCACCTACAAATTGTACTGCAAGAGACTAAAAAGAGAGAAGTGGTATATTCTGGAACTCAGGAGAGTTTGGTTTTGATCCTGACTCTGGAACTTTCCAGAACACTGTCAATCCTGTGTTCTAAATGAGGCAGGGCTACAGCTGAAAAAACAGTATGTGTTCAAAACCAGCTGAGACCTTCCTGTGTCTGTGATACGCAGTACTTCATTGCATGTCATGATGCAACAATGCTGTAATGTCAGCAGCTCTTGCCTAGCTGCTGCCTGGTAGCCCCCTAACATTCTGAGCTCAGAGGGCAGCAGAGGCAAGTTAGACTGGAGAAAACTGGTTTAAGTTCATTCAACAAATTCATTGGTATCTGCAGGACCACATACAGTGTGTTAAAAAAGAGGGACAATAGAGATAGATGTGACAAGGGAGATGAATAAAGGTAGGTGCCACAAAGGGCTGCACATGGGGAACCACAAGGGATTGTTCAGAGAAGGAAGATGATGGACCATGAGAGATCACTTGGAGTGTTGGGTTCTTCATGGTGGAATTCATTTCACACACACAAAGACAGGGGTTTGATGCAGCTGATGAGCAAGGGGTTCCATAAACAATCTCCACCCCCAAAAACCAAGATGCAGGCAGCAGTGCAGCCACCAGCTGCAGTGCAGCCACCCGCAGCTACTACAGCAGCTCATGGGCTGGAATAGTGTCCCCAGCACCTCTACACTGGAACCACCTAATTATGGATTTCTTGGCCCATCTGCATCACTGCCCTCTACAGCACACAGGGGAGCAGGTGACTCCCTGTGCAGCCTCCAGGGCCCCACTTCACTGTAGCATGGAAGGTCTTTGCACAAACCTGGGCACCAGGTGAATTTCAAACAATATGCTCAATATATCCTGTATTTACTATGCCGGATACAAAATACTACATTAAAAGAACCTTATTAAGTTTGCAAAGTCAAGCACTCAAAAGTTGGGAAATGCCAGGATTAAAGTTGCCCATGCAACATTCACGTCGCCCCTTTGTGTGCAGGCATTATGATACGGTATAATCCATGGAAAGTTTTGATTTTGCCAGATTACTATTTTCCATTAGAAAAATGTATAGTCAGAAATTTTCTGACCAGCGCCATTCTCATCCTGTATTTGAATAAGCACGAGAGGGGAAGGAGACATACACTTTGCCATTGGATTTCATAGATATTTGTTGACAGTAGATGAATTACACATGTAGTAATCAGAATGCCCTGTTTAAAGTGAATTCAACCCTAAACTCCATCTGCCATGGTACATAACAGGAGTTCTAGTAAAGTGCTTCATTCCCCCATTCTCCCCTATGGGTCAGGCTCCTTGGCCTTCCTACACCTCCCATGGTGAACTGCAGTCTTCCTTCTGATGGAGCCATGTGGCATATCATGGGCATCGCGTGTTCTTTTATCAATACTTAAGACAGACATATGGAAAGAGTCTATGTAATTTAAAGAATGCCTAAAGAAACCCTCAGTCACATTGGGCCAAATCAGTGGGACAGCAAATCCGTTCCTGATTGGAAGTCCCCAACTTTCTGTCTAAAACTGAACTATCATTTATTTCTGATGTTATTGTAATATATTAATAACAACACTAGGAGTTGTCTAATGGGAATATAATTAATCTTCTCAGATTTTAATTATACAAAAAGTAGGTCAACTTTTAGACATATTAATTTTGATACATACCAACTACTTAATTACCTGACTAATCTATTAAATAAACTATTAATTTACAGGGTGATTAAACAGTTCAGTATACACAGTAGATTTAAATACCACAGAACACACTTAGTCATGTCTCTATTATTAGGAGAGTGTATTTCTTGTACACAACAAAGAAGCAGTGTATTCCCATGGATAGTGCCCTGGACTGGGACTAAAGAGAACTGTGTTCTTTTCCCAGCTCTGTCACTGATTTTGTGTGAGCTTGAGCGAGTCGTACCTCTCAGTGATTGTGATGAATCTGCTAAGCAGGGAACACCAATTCTCATCAACCCCCACTCCCAGAGGCGACACATGGGTGGGGGCATGCTGGATCTCCTCCCTCCCCCAATTTGTTGCTTGGGCTGCTCACCGAGACTGAGCATGCTCAGTAACACTGCTGAAGCTGGGCTCCACTCACTCTGCCCACCCACTAATGACAGGCATGGGTCGTCATTCCCCCTTCCCCACTGGAGGTGGACACGCAGGCATCCCCCCCTGGCCTGGTCAGAGGAGGGAGGGAGCAGAAAACCTATAGAAAGACCCTGACTCAGGAAGTGACTTGACTCTTCAGAGGTGATGGACGCATGGCAAGCCAGGAGCAGCAGAGAAGCTGGATGCAGGGGAAACTGCCAGGGAAGCATGTTGCACAGCAGGTTGCAACAGGAGCCAGGGAACTGTGTGTGGGACAGAGTGTAACTGTCATACATTGCAGCTGGGTTCAGGTCTGTACAGGATTCATGGGGAAGGAGCAGAGGTTGGGTAGCGGCCCCAGTGAGATACACCACTGATCCTGGTCTCAAAACCTGCAAGCTCCTATTTGCCTTTAATGAAAGACTAGACTGGAGAGGGCACCCAGGTGTTAGGCTTGAGAAGCCCTAACCCTCAATTGCACTGCCCTCCCCCCACCCCAGGTGCTCAAATAGAAACCGCTATGGTTTTAGTTCAGGTTTCTTGCAGCTGTAGTAAACTACCCCTTCAGTTAGGCATGTGCCTGACTGGTTATTGGGACCCACCAAGGCTAGCACCTGTAGGGCCCAGTAGCTGAAGCACCTTCAATGCTTTTCTCTGAGATGCGGTACATCTGGTGGACGACTAGTACTTGTAATCTCTAAGGTGGCACAAGTACTCCTTTCCTTTTTTAGTACTTGAGAGATTTGCTGTACCGCAGCACTGAACAGAGTGCTGATATTCAGAGATCGACTATGTGACTTGTGACTTGTGCTTGTGACTTTTGCATAGATTCAGGTTTTGTGCTGAGCTTTGCCAGGGGTCAGATTCTGACACCTTACTCATAGTGAGCAGCACCTTACTTGGGGAGCAAGTCATAGAGAATGACAACAAATATTTTTCAGCCTAAAAAGATAAAATGTGGATTTATTTTGCTCACTAATAAATCCAGTGACTAGAATTAATTGGGAATTTTTTTACTGAAATGTTTTTTCAACAAAAAAATGCTGTTTTTGTCAAAATTGAAACATTTTGGAAAAGTATCAATTTTGATGAAATTTCTTTTAGAAAGAAACAATGAAGCATTTTGATAATGCTGAAATGTTCTGTTTCAACAGTTGTGGAATGGAACATTTCAAATTTTCTTTTCAAAATGACTTTGAAATGGAATTCATTATTTTTATATAATTTTAAAAGAAGTTTTAAAAGATTAAAATTGGAACAAAATTTTTGATTTGTGCTAAAGGAAATATTTTGATTGACCAAAACCTAATTTTTTAAAATAATTTGTTTCACAAGAAATTTCATTTTTGTTTGTTTGTTTTTGTTCCCTTTCTGAATGGAAAATATTTTTAAATGCCCAGCTCTACTAGTGTTTGAACAAATTTCCCATCCTGAGTTTGTGGCCTGTCCTCACAGAGGAAGGATCTCTGTGCTATCAGCCCCATGCTGCCAACCTTATGTTGCTTAGTATCCTAAAATGTAAGTCATCCCATTTCGAAGTAAGGTATTACTCAGTGGTGAGAGTGGCAGAATCCGACCCAAAGTGATGAAAAAATTACATTGGAACAATAGTGGGGAAAAAAATTCTTTCCATGTGGAAAATGAATTTGGACCTAGCTGGCCTGATTCTTTTGTGTTCACGGGCCATGAATTTGAAGCGATTGAACTTTACCATGGCTTTGGTGTGTTTTTTAAGGAAAAGTGGAATGCTAATTTCTAAAATTCCTTCACTGGAAATGAGCTCTAGTGGCAAAGGGCTAGGTCAGGCGTCTAGCATGCAGCCCCTATTCAGGGAGGGGTGTTGGCACAGTGGCTGAAGTGGAGCTCCAGGAAGCATAGTGCCTCAGAGGGTACGTCTGCACTGCACATTCCTTACAGCAGCGTGTAGAGTACATAAACTCCACGTCCTGCCCTAGCACAGGTATAAATAGCAGTGTTGATGGTGAGGTACGGCTTAGGTGAACAGAGTAAAGACACTTCTGAACCCTGTCAGTGTGCACCTACACAGAACGCTACACATCTGAGCAGGGCCTCCCACAACTGCACTGCTATTTTTAGCAGTGAAGTGTCACACTGTCTCCCTGCTGTTGGAGCCTTTCCCAGCTGCTGGTAGCTACCAGGGCCTTTCCCCACACAGTGAAAAACTCTGCAGAGAAAAAGGTTCTGGCAGGGGAAAGGTAGCAGGGATGTTGGAGCCTTCCTCACAGCTTCCCCTGTGACAGAGCCTTTCACTGCCACATGTAGCTACACACCACAGTGTGGACGCAACCGCTGCTTTTCAGTGCAGCCTGTAGCTACACATGCCCTACCTGCCATCGCCACCTGGGATGTGCAGTGTAGATGTAGCCAGAGAGGCACATTCTCCTGGAGCTTCCCAGTTGTACAGGGAAGTGGGGTTTGATTTGTGATACCTCTCTGTGGTGTCATATACTGTCTATACACAGCCAGACAACGTTGGTGGCTGGTACCTGGGGGACAGAGCCATGACTCTTCCTAATCCCTCACCCATCTTAACCACTCCTTGCCTATTTGCTTAAGGGGGAACCATCCAGGGTGCAACCCCTGCTGTCTTCCAAGTGCCAGCGCTGCAATTTGCAAGGGCAAATGTGAACCACTCTAGGGGCAGGGAGGATGCTTACTCCCTCTTGTGTCCCTGTGCAGCTGTATTAGCCAGGAGTTCAATCTGACCCTAATTCTGCATGGTTTGTGTAGGAAGATGACAATTTTACTAAGACGGTGCAAACAGAAATCTACTAAACTTGTAAGCATTTGGGGGCAATGGCTATCTCTTTGTTATCCAGCACCTAGCACAGTGAGGCTGGTTGGTACTTTTAGGTGCTACCACAATACAAATAATGCTTGATGATGTAGGTTCATAAAATGAGCCATAGTTAAATTAATCCAATTTTGCACTACATTTCCTGGAAGCGTTGTTGCCACAGGTCCCCTCTTTTCAACCACTCAAACAACAGAATCCAATTACTGACTCCAGGTGAAAGTAAATGTTTACTTTTAGCTCTCCTGAGGTGAACAACACTAACAATATGGGGCACTAGGAAAAAGAGTAACACATTAGTTGCCTCAAGCTGAAATGACTGAATGGGCTCAGGAGGAACATATTTTAGTCACAGCAGTGGCTTAAACAGAAAGTTTACACTTCCAGCATGTCATCTCAGAAGGAAAAAAACATTTTCATTGTTGGATGAGAGCTATTGTGCACTGCCTAGTAGCTGGCCCCTCTCTAGCACTCCCATTTGTGCTATGTAGGCTACTTCAGTGCTGTTTGCATTGGGGAATGGAAGGAGAAGAGTCTACGAATGTGTTCTTCCTCCCCACACCCAGCCACATAGCTGCATAGGGACCTAGCCCATACCATCAATAAAGATTTCAATGTCACATTAAAAGGTTAATATCCAATTTTCCAGGGCTACGTGTGGCTGAAAATCAGTGTGGCCCAATAATATTTTTTAATTTAGTTATTCTACAGCACTTTCCCTCCATAGGTCTCAAAGTGCTTTACAAAGAGGTCAGTATCATTGTACCCATTTTACAGATGGGGTAACTGAACTACAGGAAAGGAAAGTGATTTGCCCAATGTCAGTGAGCAAGTCAGTGGCTGAGCCAGTGATAGAATCCAGGTTTCCCAAGTACCAGTCCAACATTCTATCTACTAGGCATTAATGCCTCCCCTTTTCTTTAGACAAATATTATAAATGTTATCTTGTTATAGCCTGCAAATTTCAACGGATCCTTAGAAAGGTGCCAGAGTCAGGAAGGATATGATTCCACTGCACAAATAGCTAGAAAAAAGGATAGTCCTCCTTCTACCCTTCTGAAGCATCAGTTATTTGCCACTGCTGGAAGCTGAATACTTGGCTTGGAGGACCAATGGTCTCAGGCAATGTGTGAAGTCAATGAGAGCTTTGCTATTGATTACAACTGGGCCAGGATTTCTCCCAGTGAGCCAGATTCAATGTTCCTCTGTACCTAAGGATACATTTTAATTTGTGGTGCAAATAAACAGCAATCAATGAGTATTGAAGGAATGCCAAACAAGTGTGAGATGCATAGTACTGGACATTAAGTAATTGCTATTTCTAGTCAAATGTAGACATTTGGGAATATCTTGTTTCTTGTTCAGATCTAATCAATGAAGATTAGACACAAAGAGAAAGAGACACTGCTTGTGATAACTTTGTTGAAAATGTAATGCTTGGAAACATTTTGAAGTTCTAGAGTGGTTGCCGTTTGCTTTTTGAATGAAAGTTTGTTACCTACCCAACGCCTCCTGATGCCCTCCCCCTTGCAAAAAACATACACTATTTTTATCTCACAGTAATTAGGAGAGATGGGGCTGAGATACAATGCTGAGATCTGGATCAGGACATCTCCAAAGTTCAGCCACGTTTAGATCCACCTCTCCCGCACCCCCCATTTTAGGTCGAAGGCTAGCTCTCAAGTTTAGTTCCGGAGCGAAGGTCTCCCATAATTTCAAAGTGTTTATGATTTGAAACCCTGTCTGGTAACTAGATATTCCTCAAACCACTGAAACATTATACAGACTCATCCCTATGGGGTTATTTCATGTCTTCCAATTATATGTCACAAAATTTGGTAAAAAAAAATCTATGGCCAAAATCTTCAGTTCAGGTGACTAAGTGATACACCTAAATCTATCCTGAGCACCTAAAAAAAAATTCGCTTCCACTGACTTAATTGAAAGTTGAGGGTGCACCACACCTGTGAAAATCAGTTCACTTTTATTTAAATATGAATTTATGTACCTTACTTCAGGCACCTAAGTTGGAGAATGGTGGTTTATAGCTAAGATTAATAGGAGCAAACAGAGTGGATTCATGTCAAGTAGTATGCAAATGAAGCTTAAAGAATCCATAAATAAATCACCCAATTTTAGCTTTATTTCTTCAATGGTGCTGTCTTTATGGAAATGAAGCTGATGTTGAAAGTCAAATTTATTCCTACATATTTTGCTCTAGGTTTATTTTTAGTAATTGTTGTATCTTCCCAGGGCTCATGCAATAATTATGAAAAATTAAACCTTGCATTTAAAATATGTAAGAATATATTCTGTCTGTGTAATTTTTTTCCCCTGGAATAATATTTTCTAAATATAGTATTTATGTAGTCTGTTAAAAATCTTAAACTTACTTTCCTTTAAGATGTTTGGGGTACTTAAACAGATGTATAACTTTAAACACATGAGGAAATTCCATTAACTTCACTGGGGCTACGCATCTGCTTAATTATCCGTGTGCCTAAGTACTGTTAGGGCTATTGCTCTTTACACAACAACCATATGAAGAAAACATACAGACACAACTGGGTCCCAAATAACTGTGTGTTAAGTACAGACAAGGCCTACCTGCATACACACTGCTGCTCTGACTAGTTTCTGGCATCTTCTAAAACAGTGGTTTTCAACGCTTTTCCTTTTCTGGACCTCTAAAAAATTTCACATGGAGGTGAGGACCCCTTTGGAAATTCAACATGTGGTCTGTGGACTCCTCCTAGATAAGTCTTAGAGTAAAAACTGACTGAACAAAATTCAGCTATAAATGTTGCATGTGCTCGGCATGGCATTTGATGTAGTGGGAGAAAGGGCACTAAACGGTGGGTGTGACACTCTGCACCCCATATTCACCATAGCGGTATAATTCTGATATGATTATGACATAATCATGATGCACCTTCTACAAAATGTGTCGTGTACGGTAAAAAATTGAAAAGTTATGATTTGCTGAATATGATTATTCTATTTGTAGGCATGTTTCATTTTTGTATCTGGAGTTATGAATATTGACTATGCATCTGTATTTCAAATGTGCTTGCTCTAGCTAGCCCCAAAGCTTTACATATAGTCTAGCCAGCACATTATGAACGGCCTATTCAAGTTGAATGGTCTATCAACAAAGACAATGGGCCATGAAAAGGCTTATCCTCGCCTGGGGATGCTTCAGTCAGCACATGAATAATGTGCATGACTCGAAACATGCAAAGACATGTGACTAGATCACATGATACTGAACTCCATTTTGGTACCTGTATTTTTCCACAAACTGGGCTGGGACTTAGCTTGGAACAAAGGGGTTCCTGCCATATGGAAGAAGCTATAAAAGGGGGAAGTGACATCACCAATGGGTCTCATTCCCCACACAAGAGAACACCTAGAAACACCTGAGGAGCAAGGACTGACCTGGGGGAAAGAACCCTGCCTGTGTATGAAACCTTGGTGGACTGTTTATACATCTAACAGGGTGAGACACTGCTTAATTCAAATCCTGTCTATTATATTAGGCTTAGATTGCATTTTTGTTTATTTGCTAGGTAATCTACTTTGATCTGTTTGCTATCACTTATAATCATTTAAAATATATCTTTCTGTAGTTAATAAATCTATATTATATTTTTTTTAACCTAAAACAGTGTGGTTTAAGTGAAGTGGTTGGGGAAAAATCTCAGTTCAAGAACAAGAGTTGGTGCACATCCACTTTCCTTTGTAGAAGTGGCAGACTGGGTAATAACTCATATACTGGTCAGGCGTTTGACCAGGGCAGCTCTGGGGTCCTAGACTGGGGAGCTGGGGGTATTTTGGCTGGAGCCTCTCTCAATTGTTAGTTCATGAGTGGCTCTGGGACCATTCATGCAATCTAGCTGGGTGTGGGGTTCCACGTGCTGTTATGCTAAGTGCTAGCACCTGGGGGGGTTTGCTGCTTGTCACTAGTACGGCATTATGAGAGACAGCCCAGGCTGGACAGTTCAGAGGGCTCAATGGAACCCCAGTTCCAGGTTGTATCCTGGAGGAAACCCACCCCAGTGGGTTTCTATGGTAACAACAACACTTCCAGGTTTTGACTTGTGAGTTGGGGTATTCGCATACTTTTGATTGATCAGAAAAACAGAATGCCTTTTCTGGGATCTGAAACTTTATTTTCAAAGTCACCTTTCCTCAATCCCTTGACAGAGTCTGCAGACCACAGAGGCTCATGGACCACAGGTTGAAAAATACTGTTCTAAAACACAGAACACAGTGAGTGCCACTAGGGGGCTCATACACTATTTAAAGGGATACTATCCAGTTCCATACACTACAGGTACCTTTCTGAATCATGGCCTGAGTGAAGAGGGAAGGGCTGGCTTCTAAAATGATATTACTCACCAGATTTTCATTTCAGAACTCTGAACAGTAGTACTGTATAGGGAAACCACAAACGCAGCTCCTTTGGAAAAAAGCTCACATAATATGTGCTTCACTGCATTATAAATATTTTAGAGCCAATCAGCAAAATAAAATATATTTTAGACACATGACATTCAACTAAGATACAATTGTAAAGGTCCAGAAACCTCTTTCAAGGTCAATGATACTGTGTTCATGTATGACCAGGCCAGTGTATTTTTATGACAGGAAGGTAAAACAGTATATCATTTAGACAGCAGTAACATGAACTCAGAGAAACATAGGGTGAAGGGATACAAGGAAACTTGTAACATGTAGTAAATCCCCTCTTTTGAGTTGGCATTTGTTTTTCTTTCTCCCTGACATACATACATGCATCCCCTCCCCCACCACACCCCTCAGTTAATACTGTCCTCCATTCCCCCAGGGTATTTTAAGTCATTTTAACTATTCTGTTTGCTGTATAAATTATACCTTGATTGCTCTAGTGCCCAGTCCTCCTTACCTTAAATTGATGGCTTTTTCTTGTATTTGGCATTCACTCAAATACCCCTTTTAGAAACTGTCTTCCAGTCACTTCAGAATCTCCCTTCCTGGAGGAAATCCTCTTCCTTGAGGTCCCCTTTTCATTTCCTGTTTTCCAAATAATACAGGACCAGTTTCTGTGTATTGTTTATTGCCAGAGCCATGGGACTTGAGGTCACTAAGCACCTCACAGGACTGGGCTGTCAGTTACTCTGGTATAACTCCAGATTAATTCCATTATCTTCAGTATAATGAATTCAGGAGATCAGAATATGGCCAAAATTCCTCAGATCGTTGGATTGTTCCTATTGTCCTCTGCTTTGTCCTTTTCCCTGTCTCTTTGGTTGAATGTACTCAGAGAACTCCTGGACATTGAGGGCTAGACTGTGACTTGGACTACCTGGCTACAAGCGGAAGCGAGAACGCCAATTAAGCCACTCCATTGGATACTCAAATGCTGGCTGGTCCAGGGATTCTGGGTCTGAAATGCAGGTCCATGGGTCCCAGGGACTACTCAGACTGAAGCCGCCACCACCTGGCAGCTTGCTGGTACTAGTAGGAAGTGTGGGCTGGTGGACGCTAGCTCCCACCATAGACATTGCCTGCGCAGCTCCCAATCGGAGGAGATGTCCGACCTCTCTGATTGGCTCAAACTCATTATTTAACCCAAAAGTATTCACAGGAAGTTGTCTGAGCAACTAGGCAAAGACTTGGATGGTTGCCGTATTAGACCCTGCCTTCTTGCCTGACACCTGAGCCTTCCTTCTTTTTGATTCCTGCCGTCCTGCCTTGTTCCAGATCCCTTCTTCTGTGCCCCACCCCTGGATACTGACTCCAGCTCTGACCTTTGGCTTAACTCCCAACTCTGTCCCTATTTCTGTCCTCTGGCTCCTGGCTCCTGCTTTCACCACTAGACCTGATCACCATTGCTCAGGCCACTAGCTCTGACCGGCTATGTCCTGGTCTATGACAGTTTGACACCAAACCCTCTGAGTGGAGCCCAGCCAGGTATGACCCGATGGAGCTGCCCTTGCCCCAAGGAGCTCTAGTGTTCCATGAGCAGGTGACTCACATCCAGATGGACAACCATACTGTGCGATGAAGATTGCACCTGCTGGTTGCCATGAATCAGGTACTGCAGGGGCAAATCCATCAGCTCTGTGCTGAAAACAATGTGCTCTGGGCCCAACCAGCTGCATCACTCCCTGATCAAGGACTTGTTGTCCCCTTCCTGGAGCACTTCAGTGGAGGATCATTCCAAATTTTGATGCATCATGAACCATTGCTGCCTCTTGTCCTTTCTTTGCCCTCAAACATACTCATCCAACCAAGCCATCACAGGTCTGGTAGGCAGCCTGCTGACTGAGGAGGTGTTGGACTGGGTTTCCCTCCTACTGGAGACCAGCAGTCTGGTGCTGTCTAGCTGCGATGTTTTCCAGGGGGCAATATGAACCATATTTGGTAACCCCAACCATGCTTGCTCTGCTGAGGTCACCTTCAGGAAACTCCAATAGGGGTCAGGCACAGCCACCTCCCATGCAGCACACGTCAGCTGTCTCACATCAGATCTGGATTGGAATAAGGAAGTCCGGCTGTTCAAGTTCTGATGGGGCCTGCAGGATGAGTTGGCTGGAGCTGAGACCCAGACGGATCTGGGTGCCTTTATCAATCTTGTCATCTGGATCAACAATAAGCTGTGTGAACAGCAGGAAGAATGAAGATGGGTGGCATTGAAGTCATGCCCCCTCCTATTGGGCCATGCTCCATAAACCAAGCTGATGCAGGTAGAACTGGCTAGCCGGCCACGCACCTCTGAGGAAAAGGAGCAGCCTACCCCTTTTAACCTGTGGTTCTACTGTGATTGCTCGATGAGAAATCCAGACCAAAGAGACCTGGGAAAACAAGCTAGCTCAGGCCCAGTAAAGGGAGCTGTCCTGAGCAGCTGGACAAAATGTTCCCCAGAGTCTCAAGCCATGGTCCTATCCAGAATGTGTTCTGAATGATGTTGGCCACTTGCAAGTACTGGTTCTATACCACCACATTTGCAAGTACTGTTGAGGTATGTGTTACAGAGATCTCCCTTCCAAGCCCTCCATAGCAGGCCCTTGTTAACTCAGGTGCAGAGGACAAATTTCTCAACCTAGATGCAGCCCTGACCCTGCAGATTCCCATAAGGCCCAAACCTACTAGTGACAATTGATAGGTCCCTCCTATCTTCTGGGCCAGTGGCCATGGAGACTGTGCCCCTGGAGGTCACCATCCAAGGGCACCAAGAGATACTGCAGTCTAATGCCATTCACTTTCCACATTTCCCCCTGATCCTGGGTATTTTGTGGCTGAACCTCCTTAACCCTCATGTTCACTGGCATGAACTAAAGGTGAGTGTCTTCTCAGACTACTACTGGCAGCACTGCTTGACCCCAGGAAGTAGAGAGTGGACAGCAGGGCTCTGGCAATAGCAAGCCAGGGTAGTTGGTCGGACAGACTTGCCTGCTGCTCTTGAGCATCAACTTCCACTCAAGTACAATGACTTTGCCAATGTATTTGAAAAACAAATGCAGACATCCTTCTCCAGCATATGGATTATGGCTGTCCAGCTGAACTGAACTGGTAATAAAAATTCCATTTGGTTGCATTTATGCCAGGTTTGAATCCGAATTGGCCACCCTGCACACCGACCTGCAAGAGAATCTGGCAAAGGGCTTTATTCACAAGTCCACCTCTCCTGATGGGGCACTGGTTCTCTTTGTTAACAATAAAGATGGTAGTTTTCAACTGTGTGTGGACAATTGAGCACTCAATTAGGTCACCATTAGGAACTGGTACCCCTTACCTGTAATCCCTGAACTATTGGACTGCCTGGGAGCCACCTGGATATACTCAGAATTGGACTTCAGATGGTCATGTAAACTCTTACATATTAGAGTTGAGGATGGAAGACTGCCTTTTGAACCAGCAATGGCCATTTTGAATGCCCCATGATGCCTTTTGGTTTCACCAGTGCCCCAGCCATGTTTTAACACTTTATCAATGACATGTTTCATGATATTCTGGACCAATATATGGTGGTACATCTTGATGACACACTTATTTTTTTCAGACAGTGCTGAGCAACACACTGTGCATGTCCATTCCATCCTTGGAAGGCTATGCCAACACGGTCTCTACACAAAGCTGAAGAAGTTAGTTTTGGTCATCCCACCACAGAATTGTTAGGTTCCTTCTATCCCTCAAGGGGTACTGAGATGGACCCTCATAAGATGAAGTCAGCTCCCGAGTGGGCAGCTCCACAGAACGTCCAAGAACGATAACACATCCCAATTTCTATTGATGATTTGTCCCTCAACAAGTTCCTTTGGTCTCTCAGGGCCCAACAGACCTTTGAGCACTGCAATTTGCATTTACCTCTGCTCCCACACTGGCTCACCCAGACACCATGCAAATCTTCATAATCGTAGCCGAGGCTTCTAATGTGTTGTTTGGAGCAGTACTTTCCCAAACACATGCCCCCCACCCTGATACTGTTACACTCATGTGCTTTTTATTCCAGGAAACTCACATATGCAGAAGAAAACTATGAGATCCTGGATAAAGAACTCTTGGTGATCAAAATTGCCTTTGACGAATGGCACCACTGTCTGTAAGGGGCCCCGTATCCTGTCCAAGTATGCACAGCCATAAGAATTGAGAATATTTGCTTAAGGCCAAAGCCTTTAATCAATGGCAACTCTGATGGGCCCTGTTTTTTTCATGTTACAACTTTGTAATCTCGAGAAACCTGAAACATCAAAGCTGGTTGTCTGTCCCAGAAGTGAGAATGCTTCACTGACATGATGGGCTTGAACTCCACAAACTCCAACATTCTTAAATCTCATGACTTCCTGGGCACAGGTCCCCGCCAAGACCTGCTTGCCACAATATGATCAACCTCAGCTCAGGGGATCCCTTCCAACAGGCAGGAAGCCATAAACAAGGAACACTATGGCATCTGAGATGGGATAACCTATATGAAAGGGTGCATATATGTTCCTCCTGAACCTCCAAGAATTATGCGGGTATGCCACAACTCTCCCTTGGCAGGACATTTTGGCAGCTTCAAGACCCAATATCTAATTTCTCATCTCTTTTGGTGGCCTTGCATGCAAGCCACAGTGCAGGTCTATGTTACTTCTTGTAATCCGTGTGTCCACTCCAAGGCATCACACAACAAACCATCCAGCCTCCTGCAACCTCTTGAGACTCCATCTAAACCCTAGGCAGTCATTGACCTAGATGTCATAGTACAATTGCCTGAGTTCATTAAGTTGACGACCTTCCTGACTGTGGTGAACCACCTTGCCAAAATGGAAAACTTTATGCCCTGCAGTGACCTGCCCTCCTCCCAGGAAACCTCCTGGCTCTGAGTTGATCAAGTCTTATGCCTCCATTGCCTCCTGGATCATATAGTCTCTGATCATCATGGACAATTTATCTCCTCCTTCTGGTATGAAGTCCTCCATACCAAAAAGTCAGGCAGAGAGAACAAATCTGGAAAAGTACATATGGTGCTATATAAACTATCCTCAGGATGACTGGTCCTTGCTACTACCCCAGTCAGGATTTGCAAAAAATAACACAGAACATGCCTCTACAAGACAGAGGACCTTTTTTTTTCAAAATATGGGCTCCACCCTCGATTTTACCTGGAACTACACACAACCTCACCGAACCCAACAGCCTTTGACTGGGTGCAACGGATCCATTGAATCCAAACTGACCTGAAAACCAATTTAGAAGATGCCAAGAGAAAATACAAACAATATGCAGTCTGCTGATGACACGAAGGTCCCACTTTTTTCATAGGCTAGATGTTGTGGCTTTTCACAAAACATCTGAACACAGATAGACCACCCCCTAACTGGATTACCAGTTCCTGGATCCATATTGAATTTGCTGCCCAATCAGTCCAGTTACCTTTGAACTCCTCCTGCCTGGAGCCCTCAAAATCTATCTCGTGTTTCACATATCGCTTCTAAAGCCCCATACACAGGACGTGCTTCCTCACTGCCCCCATTGTCCCTCCCCAACCTGCCAATACACGGTCAGGGTAACAACAAATACGTTGTCTATGATATACTTGATGTTGAAATGAGATGGGGATAAACTCTGGTCTTTGATTCGGAGGGTTACAATCCTGGAGGATTCTCTTGGGAGCCCACAGAAAATGTCTATGCCCCCAACCTGGTAAAGACCTTCCACAAGAACCATTCTGGAAAACCCAGCACACTGATGTCCAGAGAATGCCCTAAGGGGTGAGGAAGTGATGTGAAGGATCTCAGGTCTCAAACCCAGGTCCACAGGCACTGCTCACCACACCCACCATCTGGCAGCTAACTGAGATGAGCAGAGTGTGGGCTGTTGGACCCTAGTTGACCACAGCACCACCAATGAAGCTGCCATTTGGAGGAGACATCAACATCTCTGATTGGCTCAAAAATTCACTATTTAAGCCAGAAGGAGACACAGGAAGTTGTCTGAGCAACTAGGTGAATATCTGGCTAGTTCCTACATTGGACCCTGCCTTATTGCTTGACCCTGAGCCCTGCCTTGTTCATGATTCCTGCCTTTGTGTCCTGTTCTTGGTCTGTTGCCTTTTTCCAGATCCTTACTGCTAAGCCCAATTGCAGGCTATTGATGCTGGTGCTGACCCTTGGCTTCACTCTTGACTCTGTCTCTGACGTCAGGTTTCTGGCTCCTGACCCCTGTTCTGACTGCTAGGTCTGACTGTCTGCATCCCCATCTACAACAGGTCCAGGCATGTGGAAATAAATGAAACTAGTCCTCCATTACTCCTTCTCCACAGCAGGGTGGCAGGGAGTGTGTGGAGGCTTGGTTTCAGCTCCCGCTCCTGGGTGGCCAGAGTAGGTTAGCCACCATGCGGGGAGACATATATACATGATATATACTGGAACTTATCCTACAGAAAAAAGCAGTAAGTAGAAAGGGCATTGTGCCTGTGTCATGCTGCCTCCTGGTGTTACTCCTGGAGAGGTGCTGCTTATGCACCACTCCTTGCTCGGAGCCATATAAAAAGTCACAATCTCATCTTCTGTAAGCACCGGCTGAAGTACGTTTGGCCTGGTTTTCAAATGGAAGCTGATGGAACTCAGCATTTTTGAAAATCAGGCCAAATGTATTTAAA
Source organism: Natator depressus (assembly GCF_965152275.1). Classification (NCBI taxonomy): domain Eukaryota; kingdom Metazoa; phylum Chordata; order Testudines; family Cheloniidae; genus Natator; species Natator depressus. The sequence continues at coordinate 239,230,352 of NC_134235.1, read as the reverse complement.
AGTCTGTCTTTAGGCTCCTGTTTTTGAAAACCTTGGCCTTGATTTTTAATTCAAACAGTAGCAAGCCTCAAACTGCTGCTCTCACTGTATTGTGAGTTTGAGTCTGGTTTGCTGAGACAGGTCACATAAGGCAGGGGCCACACATTGTATGGTGGAAGGCACATGATATCTCTCTTGCATTCATCCCTAATTGACTCAAAGGATCTCACAGATATGTCAGCTCAGCTCAGCAGTAATTACTTTCATTGCTTTTTTCAGAGAGGTTGGATTCTTGTTGAATCTTCTTCCCTTGCTGGATATTTATGAAAAAGCAAACCAATAACAACATTTTGTCCTTGTTTCTGTTTTGACTCTGGCAGTGGCCTCTAGTAAATTCTCACCATCTGTAATTTCCCCACTTATTGGTAGCTGACTCATTCTTTTATAGTTGTTTGTTTTGCACAATTGTATCTCAGTTTTGGAGGAGAAGATTTTGCCTGAGATCCGAGTTCTCTTGTTACCACAGAAGAAAGGCCTTGTCTTTGTATTCCAGGCAGAAACCTTTACCCTCTTTCTGAAGTTCTCCCAGTAATCAGGAACTGCCTCAGTATTTGTTTTTATTTTCGGCTCATATTGGACAGGGTCTCAATCTGAATTCCATAATTCAAGGGTTACATCAACTATTATGTGATGTGGCTTTCACATAAGCCATTGCCCTGAGCACACACTCCAAAATCTGTGAAGCCAGCTCCCCCAGTTATCCAAAGATTTCAGTTGTCCTGTGAGAGTTTTGTGTAACTGAGGTTGTCTCCCGACCATAGATATGCTCTTCACTACACTATTTTGGTACTGGTAGGTGGTGTACTTTGCATGAAATATGATGATAGAGAAATTTAAAAATTGAAATTAGCCTGTTTAAAATCTCTTTCTCTCTTTCTCCCCCTGGTGGTATTAAACCCAAATTTAGAACCCTCCTGCCAACTACTTAAGTCTTTGAACCCTGGTATCTTTTAGATTCACTGCTCTTCAAGAGATGTTTTATCTTTTCTAAATCATGGTGAATAGTACTGCTCTCAGCCTGTTAGGTAAAGACTAATAAGGAGTGCTATTCTTAGGAGCAATATCATATCCTTTAATTTCTATTGTGTGCTTTTTTTATTGTTGTTGCTGTAATAATTTTTGTTTGTCTTGTGCTCTGCAGCTGCATATCAGGCTGAATGCTTTGGGGATTTGCCTATTCTCTGCAACAAAAGGCTAAAACTCCTTCCTGGTCAATATGTTACTGCACCTGGATTATCTGCTACAACTCTAATGTGTGTAGCAGATATTTCCTGTTTTGGGGTTTTCTCCATTGTTCTCCATTTATCTGCTTTGAACTGCACTTGCCTTCTTTAGCCAAGATAGGTCATTGAAATAAGTATTGCTGTATACAGACCCATTATTTTCTGCTCCTCTGTTTTTTATAATTTGCAAAATTGGAAACTCACAGCAACATTGTCAAACTGAGATCTTGGCTATACATACAATTTGCACTATAATCAATGTAGTTAAGCTGGTGCAAAGCCCAGTGTGAAGTGTTTTGCAACTGGTTTATATTGATTTCGTTTAATTTACTAATTGGTAGAGATGCATAAATGCATAGACGCCAACTTCCTCTCTACCCAGGGGGTGCTCAACCCCTGCTCCACGCCAGGCCTCACCCCCACTCCACCCGTTCCCCCAAGGCTCCACCCCTTTCCACCCCCTCCCCCAAGTGCACCCCGTCCCCGCTCCTGCCCCTCCCTCCCAGCGCCTCCTGCACGCTGCAGAACATCTGATTCCTGGTGGGTGGGAGGCACTGGGAGGGAAGGGGAGAAGTTGATTAGTGGCAGGAGGGAGGTGCTGGAGGGAGGAGAGCTTGGCTGCCAGTGGGTGCTAAGCACCCGCTAATTTTTTCCATGGGTGCTCCAGCCTTGGAGCACCCATGGAGTTGGCGCCTATGCATAAATGCATGTGCTTGTAAGCTCTTTGGAGCAAGAAGTATATGTTTATACAGCACCTAGCACAATAGGACCCAAAACTGATTGGCCTCTAGGCACTACCATAATGACTGAAATGGTAATCAATTTATCTTAAGAAAAAAACATGAATTGGGAATGATACCTGGTTAATACAAGTAGGTAACCTGCACATACAGCATTCCTGTTGCTTTGATTATGGCTTCAGGTAGTGAAACAACTACAATATTAACAAAACAAAGATACCCAGTGTCACCCCTTTCTTTGTTCCAGTAACAAAAGAGCATGAGAGATCTGAAGATTCAGAGTCCCTAGAAATTCACTCTCTCATTTATTTTTATGTTGACTCTGTAGATAATAGCGCTCCTGATATTATAGAAGTCTCTGGAAAAGAAGTAATATGCTGAAATTCTATTAAGAACCAGTTTTTGTAATGGATTTTAATGAAACAGTAAAAAAAGGAGAAAGAAGATTATGGTCTCATGTGGTGAGAAACGTACTGGTAGTAATAATCAAGAAGAGAGCATTTGAAGATGATGGAAAAAATGCAGAACAAAAAATGAAGAATTCAGCCATTTCAAGGCATGGTAAATAGAAACTACAGCGGGACTTTAACGTGGGCTGGATATTCTTACCCACACTGGAATTTGGCCAGGATATGAGAGTTTACTGTGAACATGCCACGGATTACAAGTGGCCAGGACTATAGCTTTACAGCTCATCCAAAAAAATGCCAATTGCCCCTAACACAGAGACAAGAGGCCTCTTGGGATCAGGCCCTGAATTGCAAATGCCTCTTCCTGTTGCATTGCACTGGAGTCCATACTCATACAGTACTCATAGAAGTAGCATGGTCTAGTGGAAAGAGCACTGAAGCAAAAGACCTGGGTTCTATTCCCAGCTTGCTGCTAGGTGACTTTGGACAAGTTACTTCACTGATTCTTGCCTCAGTTTTCTCATCCATAAAATGGGGATAATGATACTAACTTGTTAGTAAAGTACTTTGGGATCTATAGATGAAAAACACTATAAAAGAGCCAGATATTATTAAATTATGGATCTCAGTGGGATTTACTTCTGAGAGTAAGGAATACACGTGGCAGCATCTGGTCATTGGTTTTCCTTAAAAAAAAATGCTCCGGCCAACTCCTGGCTCAGCCAGAAGCTATTTAATTTATGAGACAGGACACTATTTTGGATGAATATAAGAAATAAATGATTGTGTTTGTTCAAGCTAAACATACCTATAAAAGCACTTTAGATGGTAGATATTGCATTCCTTGATTAGCTACTTTTATAGTTCAGTAAAATTAAATGCAAATATACAGATAAATGATTCCACAAAAGATTCTCAAGACATTTCTGGAATCTGTTAGGAGTCTTTTAAAAATAAAAACAAGTATTCAAGACTGAACAGCTGTACATGTACAATTACCAATAGTTCTTTTAATTTCCTTTGATCTAGACACAAAAAGAAATTGGCAGAAGTGGGGGAAGGAAACTACAGAGGAAATTTGTTCCAAGTCTTGATGCATTGTTCAAAAGCCAAAGGCAACCAATGAGCAATGAGATTTTTCCAGGCTTCTTGATGAACCAGATTCACTTGCTTACTGCTAAAACAGATACCATCATTGCGTTTTAGCTCACCAAATGTCCCTGTTTTAATGAAAGGTAAATCTCATGCAACTTCCCTGGAAATCCAGGATTTATAATGCAAAATGAAATAGGCAAATCCTTAACTATGGTAGCATGCTAGTATTAATGCGAATAAATGATCTGTTTTAAATTGCACAAAGCATAAAGTACACATCAGATTACACATAAATGACAGTTATATCAGGTTTCATTGTGGTTAATGAACTTGCTTTGGGCTGATATAAAATGCACCTAGCTTTGTCCATTTTTTGTAGGGTTAATAACACCATTTTATTAGATCACATTAATCAAGATTAAACACACTTGTGCTTTAGGACTTCAAACTTTTCCATGCCCTCTGTACGCACAAAATAAGGAATGTACTCCTTGCTAAAGACAGTGTCCTGCATTTCAGATGTCCTGCATATCATCTTTCCAGTGAATAACCTAAACATAGCCTAAAACACAGCATGCGTGCAGTTGCCTGCCACAGCCATTTAGGTCAGAAATAAAAAGAATAAGAATCTGGGGAAAGTGTTCAGAGTGCTTCTCCCCTAATGATGTCCACTTGCAGTTATGTTGTTCACCCAGAAGATCTCTCCAGGCCATATTGAGGGTTCTGGAAAAGGGTGTGGGAACAGCCAAAAGATGGAAGCCATCTTGTTGTTTTTGTTGTTTGTTTCTGTTCTCCCTGACAAATGCTTGCTTAGGAAGGACTGTGGTTCCACTTAGGATGAGACCTTACTAGGGTCAGTAGAATGTATGCAAAATCCTCAAAACCAGTGTTTTAGCTTCCAGCAACTCTATGGGTGCATCCACTCTGGACTTCAGATCAAAGTAGCCAGAGTTCTACTTAAAAATGCTTCTTGCTAGAAAAGTACTGACATTGTTTCAAATCTCAGCGTAGACAGTGCCTATTCACCTTTCAAAAGGGTAATGAAACTGTTGTACCCTGGTTCTCCTGTTCTAGAACACAGTTAGATGCTGTCTATACCTTGGGATTTGAAACAACGTAACATGTTTCCAGAGAGAAATTTCTTATAAACATGGCTGTGCTACTGAGACTTGCTGCATTGGCATAAGTGGAAAATTTAGATCCTACATGGCTTCGGAGAGTGCCTGCATGGAGGAATCAGTGTTATTCTCTTGAGCAATAGAGGATGGCCAATGTGAATGGGGATGTGCACACCTCGTGGTGTATAGAGCTCTGAGCCCCTTGTGCAGCCATGCACAGAGAATAAAAGAGGGTGGAGTACGCGTGGGCCAGAGACAAGTGCACAGATCCTCCCTTCTAGCCCCTGTGGGTATGTCTACGCTGCAGTTAAACACCTATAGCTGGCCTGTGTCAGGTGACTCGGGCTTGGGCTATGGGACTCTAAAATTGTGATGTAGATGTTCAGGCTCGGGCTGAGGGGACATGTAGATGTTTCATGTAGGTTATTCTCGGCCCCCTCCTCCCCCAGCCTGTGTGTCTCCCTTTTACCTGCCCTGTCTCCTTGGGCCCAGCACTAGTGTCTGGATTTACCCTAAGTACAGCTGCTCCAGGTATCTCTACTGGGAAGTACGGAATAATTGCCTTGGGAGTCCAATCACACACTGGTCCAGGAACAGTTGAAGGGAATATGAATGCAGATGATTCACAATCATTTTACAGCAACCAGGTGTGTAATGCAGATGCTCTGAACCATTGCAGAGACAAATGCTTTAGACAATACTTGGCTGCACCATTTGACCATGAACTGGTGCAGACCAGCAGTTCCGAAAGCCCAGCAGTTCCATGCCAAAATAGGGTCAACTAATGCACTAGTGAAGGGAATTTTGCTAAGAGTATCTTGAAAATACAGCCCTCTGCAACATAACTAACAGCACCAGTAATGTTTACAGGCACTGAACTGTAAACAAGTTTCAACACTGTAAAGTGTGAAATATATGTGTCAAGTTTATTATGCTTTCCTTGCCTCAAGCTGATTAGTGCAAATTAATATTTCACACTAATCAGCCTGAGCAGTTAGCACACAATTTGGATTTAGGGATTTTGGCTGATTGCATTGAAATGAATTCAGGCTATTTTTGCAATGTGCAAATAGAGCAAAAATATTTTAACTGCAGTTTTTGCTAGTTTCACAGTGTTAATATGACCCTGCTAATAACTTTGTACACATGGAACAGCCATGACCTGATATACATGCACAATAGTTGTAAACACGTAGGATTCAGATCAAGATAAAAATTCACATCAGGTCTGTAACCTTGCCATAATTTAAGTCTCTCTCTCTATATATTACTGATATGCAAGCCTAGAATCTGATCCTAGATATTGTTTTCCTGGAGATTTCCAAAGGAAAACAACAGGCACTAGTTAAAAGCCCACAGTGTTAATCCTTGTAATGCACTCTCTTAGTGTTAGGGTTGCTACAAATGTAAAAGAATATTAGTGTTTAGATGGAACAAGTATGAACCTTACATCAACTTCCTGCTGAGAAGAAGAAACCAGAATGACCATTTGCTGCTTTCAGAGCTAAGTGCGGCACCCACCTCTTAGCCATGCTTTCCCTCAATAATACCTTCGTTCTCACAGATTCATTCATAAAACAAGCAAACCTCATCCTGGTGGCCCTATCGATTTTGGAAGAGCACAGCTGTGCTCCTGCTGAAGTTAACAGAGAAATTGCCATTGATCTGTTTGGAAGCAGGATCAAGTGCTACTCTTTCATAACTTAATCCAGTTTGTGCCCCATAAAGTTGTAGAGGAAAGCATTTTGACATTGATATGAGCACCAGTCGAAAGATGCACACCACCCTTGGATCAGGCCTTTGGATACAATGTGTTTGGACATCTGGGAATCATACGTGAATAAAAAAAACATTTACAAAGTAGGGGTCAAACCCTGCAGCCTTTACTCACTGCGTATTTGGGCAACCTCCCGTTGTGTTCAATGTAAGTTTTGCCTGAGCAAGCACTGCAGTTTGGGGCATTATTCAACAGAAGACCCTGCATGTTGGTATCATGGCACTGTGGCTGCCTTAACTCATTACATTCTCTGCTGCATTGTAAACATTTTGTCCCACACTGGCCTCTGCTCTCTCTGGGGCTGCATTAAAAATGAAATGCCAGATTCTGCTCCTGCTTATACTGCTGTGATTACTGAAGTCAATGAAGTTATTTTAGATTTATATTGATGTAACTGAGATCCAAATCTGTGCCCAAGGGGCTAAGTCTAAACTTTAGCACACATGGATCTCCATTAATTTCAGTGGGACCTCAGAACTTGGTGGTGCTGGAGAGTCAAGCCCAGAGGGAATGTCACCTGGAGGAATACAGCTAGTAGGCTTCTGAGCTCTGTGTTTCACACAGTCTCTGGAATTTTTCCCTGGGACATAGAGAATGCACAGTATGTGCCTGTTTTCAGATCTGGGCATTAAACCTTTCTCTTTGTTTTGGCTTTTGCCTATTAGCTAGGCCCATTAAGATCTTCTGGTTACGAGTGTGAAAGCTGATCTAGACAGCAAATGAAAGACTGTAAATAATAGGACTATTGTAGATATATTTCTTTAGATAAAAGAAGACCACTGTAGTGGGCTGGTTGGATGCCAACCCTCAGCACTGAAATGCCCCTCCCCGAATTTGGATGGCTATTGTAGGTTGAGCGATGGCTCAGAGCCATTTGCATCACAGTATGAAATCTGCTTTGTACATCAAGAATCAAATTTCTACATTTCACCACTGAATAGTTATTCATAATGTACATTATACCATTATTTAAAGTAGGCCTCTTCCACTTCCTTAATCGCTGAGCTGAATGCATGAATGCAGCTCTCTCACTGCTTTTTTAGTAATATAGACACATTTATATAACTGGGGATATCAGAGCAACATATGTGTAGTATTCTTGCAAATTCCACAGTTACAACCCATTTGTCAGCAGACAACAACTTTAATGACAGACATATTCACATAATATGAAGTGTCCACACTCCTTAAATAAATGTTGACTGAAAAATTTACTGCTGCAGCAAGATGTTTAAGAACTTGGGTTTTAGTTTGAGGAGTATAGACATTTACCCATAAATGAAAACATATGCCACAAGAAAGAGTCTAGGCCTTTCACTTCACCCAATATTTGCACATTATTGTTGATTTAGGTCTACTTAGCTGAAGTGAGTGAAGTTCATTAATCCTGGGAACCTGACCTCAAAGCTGACATTACAAGACTAATTAGAATTCCTCTCGGCAAAACTGCAAGAACATGCAAAGCCAGTCAGTGCACTTACACTCAGGGTGAGCCCTTTAAGCTCTGTGGTGTTGCAGAAGGTGCAAGGCAGTGTGAAATTAGGCCCATGGTATTCTGACACTTTGAGGTTCAACCCAAACCAACAAGAGGTTGTTCCATGGCTTGCCCTGCAACTCTGGGTGCCTGAAATGCTATACTGCTGTGGCTCATACCTTGACACCAACAGACAGCCTACAAGCATGCAGGTCACACCCTGGCTTCTGCTGCCCAGCTACTTTTTTGCAGAGTGACCCTAATACCCCCAGTCCTGCATTTCCCCCAAATTGTCTGCCAATGCAACAATCTGCTGAGGTTCCCAGAATTGCTTTACACCTCTTAGCCTCAGCAAATGTGAGTTTTGCTACTGCTAAACTATGTGATAACTCCCCGACATAACAGCTTGTCTGCCTTGCCAGAAAATTCTTCAGGACTCTGCCAGTCCAAACCTTGCTTTGCAGGTAACAACCCATGAACCCCAACTCCCAAGCTCCCCAGACATATTTCCCTGTAGTGTAAAACCCCATCCTAGAACACTCACAGAGGTTCTTAAATTTGTTTCTCCTTTAAAGAGACATATTGTCTCTTTAATTGAAGCTCATTAATTTAACTAGGGTTTGACAAGCACTCTTATTTCAATCACAGCACTGAACTGGTTTATAGTAAATGTGAACCAAGTTTATTATACAAAAAGTCACAGGTTTAAGTGATATCAGGTATAAGTAATAAAGACAGAAAGGATTCCAAACAAACAAAAGTGAAAATATGCTTTTAAGACTAAAAATTACTTTTTGCAAGCTACAGTCTTCTCCTAAGCAGGTTTCTTCTCTATATACTAGGTCCCAGAGACTTCAGCCCTCTTGGTTGAAGGATGCACCGTTCAGCGATTTCAAGAGCTCTGGTCCTCTTAATTTTCCAAGTGATGGGTACCAAAAATGGCTTTCTGGTTCAACTTATCTCTTCCAAAGTTCATTGACTCTGTTACAAGAGGCAGGAAGAATTCCTGCAGTCCTTTCCTTCCTATTGACTTCCCATCCCACTGCTGAGTAGTAAGTAAATGGAGCTTCCATTGTTTTGATTCCAAAATGCCTAATTTACAATGGAAACAGGTAGATAGTTTCCTTCCATCCTATCTGGGAGAAAACTTGTTTTCCCTGTCTTTGGTCACAGACTTTAAAGCCTAATATCAGTGACTATCCATAATTGCTCATAAAGTGTTAATACTTACATTCCACAATGATATTTATCACCAGTGTGCTCCAGGCTTACATAAAAAGACCTGACTCAATGTACTTTTATAATACAGTAACACTCTATACAATTAGTTGACTCAATTACTTATCATTTGAGATTGCGACAGGGTGTCTTTAAAGAGCAGTAAACCTTTGAAATGTATTTTCAGAGAAAGTTGCTCTCTACTGCTGGGATGTAGTCGCCATGCTGTCTTCTCCCCGGCTTGATTACTTATTTTACCTTTCATGTAAATGTACCTTCATTGTCTCTGCCTGCTGACTAGGCTAGTCAGACAAGCAAATACACATTCCTTTGTCTAATGCAGACTATGATTATCCAGCACTTGCCAAACACATTTTCAGAACATAATTCTAGCACACATTTATAACTCCGTATATGTATCGTGCAAGACTGTTAATGGTCAGTGAGTTATTAGTATTCCAATGATATGTTATATACCAAAAGGTGGCATGTACCATGACAACAGTGTGCGTTAGATGAAGTGAGTATGTCAGGGACCGATAAGAGCTGACCTAGAATAGTGAACTACCACTGGGTCTCTATATCACAGGTATATATTTCAAAGGCCACACACACACACACTGAAGCTGTTACTCTAGCCCATATATGCCACTCTGGAAGCACATGGAATTTTTAAACAGTTTGCAATGAGCTAGAGGAAAACTGCCACACCACAGGAATGCAGACCTGACACAACCATCTCTAGGCTGCCCCCATTCCTAGGCCCCAGCCTTGTCGTGGGGCATTAGGGAGTTGTATTACCCCAGGGGGCACGGGGATGCATTCTCAGAGTGTGCCTGCTACTATACATGTTCTCTATGTGGTATAGCCTGCCCCTCCTGCTGTGCCAATCCTCCTTCAAAAGCCCGTGCAGAGGGGGAGCAAAGCATTGACATTGCCTCTTCTCCGTGCCTCTCTCAGAGAATAAACACAGAGCCTGGTCATTACCCAGCCCACAGAAGGGATAGAAAGCTCCTTGCACCCTATAATCCCAGTGCTCCTTGCACCTATAACCCCATCTGCGTAAGGGCCAGGATGCTTCTGGCCCTCAGTGATTAGAGGGGTTTATTGTGCCAGTAAGGCACAGCCCCATCTTGGGGGTGGTGCAGAGGGGAGGCAAAGAGGCTCCTTGAGTTCCAGGAAGGGTAGGCAGAGTGCTTGGCAAAAGTGCAGTAGCTGCTCCCCTCTGTGCCCATCTAACTCCAACCTGCCTCACTCTGCTCCTTTCTGACAACTTTAGCATGGGGTGCTGATAGTGTGGGTAGCTATTCAGAAGCTCTTTAGCTCCAGGAACATACGGAATGTCACTGTTCTGGAGCCTTTCCATGAGGGTGCAAGAGAAGGAAGGCTTATGTAACCCACTTTTGTGTGTGTGTGTGTTACAGGTCCCCCTCTGTGTCCAGTCCACAGAGGCTAACGTCTATGGGTACCCCAAATAGAGAGCTTTAGTTCAAGCTGCAGCAGCTCATGGGTCTAGGTATGGAGTCCCTGGTGTAACAGCGAAGACGATAGTCATCATTCTAACATGTCCACACAGGGCCAGGTAAAATATTAGCTTTGCAGCACATCCCCTTTGTTAGTAATGCTTCCTATTTGTACAATTAGGCTGGGATTTTTCAAGGTGCCTAAGGAAATTAGGCACCCAACTCCTATTGAATTTCAATGGGACTTAAGGTACAGCTACACTTATGTTGGCATGTGGAGTACAGACACTGGTCACTCAGCTGGCATGGGTATAAATAGCAGTGTTGACGGTGAGGCATAGCTTAAGTGAGTAGAATGCCCTACATGTTTGAACCCTTGGGTATGTACCCGGCACATCTCTCTACACTCCCAAGCAGTGCCTCCCACATCTATGCTGCTATATTTAGCAGTGGAGTGTCCCTTTGCCTCCCCATTGCCAGAGCATTTGCCCCACTCACTGAAAGGCTCTAGCATCGAGGTGGCCAACCTGTGGCTCTGGAGCCATATGCAGCTCTTCAGAAGATAATATGCTGCTCCTGCTAGGAGCTGACTCTGGGGAAAAATGGCTCAGCACCCCCGGCAGCCCTGTCAGTCCTCCCCTGTGCCTCCCACCCGCTGCAATCAGCTATTTCGCGGCATTGAGAAGGCTCTTTGGGGGAGGAGAGAGGATGTGGTTCGCAGCCTCACCCCTCCCTCCCCCAGTGCCTCCTCCTCCCTCCCTGTGCCTCCTGCCCACTGCGATCAGGTATTTTGTGACTCTCAGGAGGCTCGGGGGGTGGGGCAGGACACGGCTGACTCCTGGGAGGAGGCAGGAAGAGGCGGGGCAGAGGTGGGGACTTGGGGACAGGGGTGGAGTGGGGGGCAGGGCCTGGGACAGAGCCAGGGGTCCAGCACCTCCTGGCCAGCACCAGTATCTCCTTGAATAAAGCACACAGTGGCTAGCTGGTGTGGAAATTTTTAATCAAAATTTTTCTTACACCAGCAAACAATGGAAGGCAAGTGAAAACAGAAAAGAAAATACACGGATGAAAATCTATGCTTCCAACAGGAGTGGGAGAATAAGTACTTTTTCGTTGAAAGTAATGGTAAGGCCATGTGTCTTCTAGACATGTATCTCTCAGTTCAAATTTTCAAACTTGCAGCGTCATTTCACTTCGAGCCATGCACATATGGATCAAGAATTCCCACAAAGTTCTGAACTATGCACTTTAAAACTGAAAACTTTGAAAAAACAAACAGATGTAGAAGCCCAGTTCTTCACCAGATTTGCCAACCAATCGCAGACTGTAATGTTAGCCTCCTATTATGTGGCCTGGCACATAGCCCATGCGAAAAAGCCCTACTCTGAAGGCAAGGTTATAAAAACGTGCCTCACTGATGTTATTTCAATCCTGTCTCCAGAGAATGAGAATCTACAGTAGAAAATTTCTGGCCTGCAGCTTTCCCGCCACACAATAGAATTCAGAATCTCCAACCTGAACAGTGACATCACATCGCAACTTCAGTTGCGACTTCAGCAGTGTGAGTATTTGAACATCACTTTGGATGAGTCGTGCCATGCACAGGATACACCTTATCGGTATTTTTCCACACTGTGTCTGATGACTGTGTTGTAAGGGAAGAACTCCTCGATATCATGTCACTAAAGGACAGAACTCGTGGATGAGCTTGAAAGGAGGTGTTGTTGTTGGTAGTTGCGGAAAGCCATTTGCCCTTTCAGAAAATCACTACCATGGGCTCTGCCATGTGGGGATCTGCGAATGGATTTGCAGGGCTTTGTAAGTCTGACGAGAGCTTTCCCGAATTTTGAACATTTAATTGTATTATGATCGGGAGCAACTGGTATCTAAAAAATCTCATATTTGATCATGTCATGAAACCTGTGTTGCACATTGTGAATGTAATTCTCTCAAATGCACTCAATCACAGACAATTTCAAAATCTAATTGAAGAACTGGATGAAGACGACTCCCCTGCCGATTTGCCATTTCACTGTGCAGTTCGATGGCTCTTGAGAGGTAAAGTTATTTCCAGTTTTTTCGAGCCCCTGGAACGAGTACAATTGGTTATCGTGGAGAAGCACAGAATACACCGTGAGCTTATAGATCCTGGGTAGGTTCTAGACTTGGCATTTCTTGCAGAAATGCTGCTGCATTTGGATAAACTAAATGTGGACTTACAAGGAAAATTCTGGTTGCTGTCTGATCTAGTGCAAGGCGTACTTGCGTTCATGAACAAGCTGCAGTTGTTTGACAGACAAATGCTGAGGGAGAACTGACACACTTTCCCTCAATATCACAACTTCAAGCCAGATCAAAAGAGAATGCAGCAGAACCCCTAAAATGGAGCACAACTAGATATACAAGTGTGATTAAAGATCTTAAGGACAGTTTTGAGAAAAGATTCCAAGATTTGCAGCAGAAAAGACCTCAGATCAGATGTCTGATTGACCCTTTTAAAGCTGAAGCCGATAATCTGAAGTTCCCTTTAGTCATTGACAAAGCAACATCCCAGATGGAAATAATAGAACTTTTGGAAGATGACAGATTGAAATCTGTTCAGAAGACAGAGGGGACCCTTACTTTCTGGAAATCTGTACCAAAGGATAAATACCCTAACATCAGAGGCGCAGCCCTTAAATTAATCTCAATGTTTGCCTTGACCTTTGTGAGTCTGTTTTCTCTACACTCAAACATGTGAAATCCAAGCACGGATCCATTTTGACAGACAGTCACTTAAGAGAACTGCTGTGTGAGCACAACTGAACACAAACCAAACTGCAAGGGAATTGTTGAAAGCAAAGATTGCCAGAAGTCCTGCTAAGATTAAGTTGTTATTATCGTTAACTATACATTATAAATGTATAATGAATATACATTATCGACTTACATAATTGATTATGTGTGTGCGTATCTATCTATACACACATATACGTATATAGAATGTCAGGGTTGGAAGGGACCTCAAGAGGTCATCTAGTCCACCTCCCTGCTCAAAACAAGGTCAATCCCCAGTTTTTGCCCCAAATGGCCCCCTCAAGGATTGAGCTCACAACCCTGGGTTTAGCAAACCAATGCTGAAACCACTGAGCTATCCCTCCCACAGATAATTATTACATATTACTGTGGCTCTTTGGCAACATACACTGGTAAATTCTGGTTCCTTCTCAGGCTCAGGTTGGCCACCTGTGCTCTAGCAGCAGGGAGGGAGAAGTAAAATGCTCTGACAGCTACCTACTGCCAGAGCCTTTCACATATAGTACCTGTAGTCTATATTTTGCTGTAAAGTGTAGACATAGCTTAATCACCTACTTCCCACATTTGGAAATCCCAGCCTGATTTATCTATCTTTAATTTGTTATTTGAATTATCTGTTACAGAAGGATAAAAGATAACCTGCAAAAGGAAAAGGCAAGCTACCAGATTAATATATTTCCAAATAGAAGGAAAAAAAAGAAAATAGGACTGAAAGCTTTACAGAGAAGACTGTGAATGATTAATTAGTCTCCAGTAAATAGAAGTATTGCTGATGACCTGCTATGCTCAGAACAATAATGGAATAAACGTGTGTGTGTCCACGTACAAAGAGAAATGTCCATCAAATTTAACCTTAACACATTTAAGTGAAAAAAGTCAAAGTCTATTTATTAATCTTTTTTTCTTTTCTTTTTTTGAAAATGGGATAAAAGAAACACAAACTACATTTCCTCATCTTTCCCCCCGATTGTGTAAGTAGCTCATCTCAAGTGAAGAAGTCCTTGGACATCCTTCAGCCAAGTACTTTAGAATAGTCAGGTATCAAGCATATAATAATGCATCTTTTTGGTCAATGGGGAAACTGCATTGAGCTGTAAAACTCATTTTGTATTATCCATTGTAATATAATTGAATAGGAGAAAAAACAAGATAGTTTGGAACCATCTGGGCTTCTGTATTGTTGTGAATTCTGGAGAAGTGATCAGAAGAGGTGAGTGGGTATTGCAAAAAAGGTTCACATGAATCTTTAAATAAATGTGCTTGGCTGTGCTCAAGTTATGACTGCCATCTTGATCGTATCCCAGCCAGGAGTGAACTGGGATCTTCCCGCGCTAAAAAGCATAAGTCACTATAGCTTGATATAAAGGATGAAGGCCTGTTGTTGCTAGCTGTAGGACTTATACAAGGAGTAGGCCCAGAAGTAGCTATGTGGAATATATTGAACAGGGGCTGTTGTGTTCACTTTCTGCAAATATCTGAGTTTACTATCCCTTTGTATGTACACATCTCATAAATAGAGAAGAAAAGTAAAAGTCACATGTAGGAAATCCCATTTTTAAATTTATCCATGTGCCTATATTCATCCTGGAATATCTTTGGTACTGATGGAAATACTTCCATTGACTTCAATTGCAATATTCCCATTGGCTTCAGTGGGAGCAGGAGCAGCTCTCTATAATCAGAGGGAAAGGACAACACTGTGATTTATCTGACTAAGCAAAAGAGCTCAGATTTAAAATCCAGACTTTCAAATGTTCATAACAAACAATGTGTGATCAATATGTAGAGTAATCCCAGATTTTCAGAAATGGCCATTGATTTGTTGGTTCCAATTTGAGATATTTTAAAGGTCTATGATTTTCAGAGGGTGAGTACTCCATACTTTAAGGTGTCTCAACTTGGGCACCTATATAATGAGGCACCCAAAATCACTACTCACTTTTGAACATCTTAGCCCAAGGTAATAAGTTATTCATTAACTAATACATTCAAGAAATCAACAGTCTGCTCAGGAATAGTCTGTGAACAGAAAAAGTCAGATACATTATTAATTGTATTTACTCTGTTTTAGTCATCAGAATATTTTCCCATCACAAAAAAGGCTAGGGAAATGTAAGTCTGAATTATGTATCAACTCTTGTAATATTTGGTGGTTTTCTGAAAGCCCCAGCTCCTGTTATGTGAGAATTTGAGCGTTCATTAGAAAAAAAAAAAAAGTATGTTTTTAGCTCTCGTGGTTGCAGAGAAAGCTTGGCCCAAGTGCACCTGAAAGACTCAGAAACTAGAAGGGGGAAAAGTATAATTTTTGTCAACTGCATGATTTTTAAGCCAATTACTTGATTTTGGGGAGCCTAATTCATGATTTTTGAAGTGCTCAAGTGCAATAGCGTTTGCCAAATGAAGGCCTACATAGGGAAAAAATAAGAATTTTACCTCTGAGAAGTAAAACAGACTCTGTGGAACTCATATCAGCAGCTATTAGTTATGATAAATGTAGTTTAAATTTATTTATGTGAGTTATCCCATTGGCTTCGTTGGCACTAACTGCTTGCCTGAAGTGAACAGGATTTGGGCCAAAGTCTAATATAGGCTTCTGGATGTTTGCTGCTTACCAACACACATGGTGACTGGTTTAACAATTTTATATATAACAAAACTATATATGGTTATATAATTATTTAACATACATGTATATTTTCCTAAAGAATTATATATATATTCCTCTAAAGAATTTAATAATTATAGATAATGATTGTACAATCAACCCTACTTCCAAGGAGCAAATTGAATTACTATTCTCCCCCAGGACTCTTTTCTTACTTCTATTTTATGGCTGTCTATCTAGATTTTAATACCACTAGTTATGACTGGAAAGACAGATGAGGGAAAAAGCCCCAGCTCATTTCTAGATTTGAATACACAATAGTCAACAGCAATTCTATATATTAAGAATTAAGCAATGCAGAATTTGAACATATACTAAGGAAAGAATATGTTTCTTCTAATATTGCATTTTGGGTGCTCATTATTATATTTGTCATGTAAATTGTGCTTTTGAAAAAATGCAATATGATACAAATATACAGGTAGGATAAAAGGCTCACTTAAAATGTATTTATGCATTACTTAGATAGTTTTGTAAGGTATGGAGAAAGGACAGAGACTCCTGTAACAGCATCAGGAGAAAACTGACATTTAATATCTTTCACACAGTGAAAGTAAAGAAGACAAAAAAAGATTTGGTAAAAAAGAAGTCGGCTTTGTGGGAATTTTTTCTCTATTGTGATTATGATTCTCATCCTCTGGCCATATTAGATGTGCTGTGGGCCTGCTGCTCTCACTGGTTTTAATACGAGCAACAGGTGCTCAGCAGTTATGAAAATCTGGCTATTGGAGGCTTGATCCAAAGCCCAGGGAAGTCAATGAAGAGAATAAAGGCACAGAACTTTATTAGCCTAAGATATCTGGGGCCTAATTTCCAGGTGCTGAGCACCTGCAGTTCTCACTGACTTCTGAAAATCAGGCCCACAGTCCCGCCATGAAAAGACATAGACCAAGGCTCTGAGAGCTTCCAGTTAGTGGAGTTTTCAAGAGTACCTAGCTGCCTAAGTGCCTAGCTGCATCTTTAGGCATCTAACTACCTTTAAAAATCTGGCCCTATGTGCACCAAATGAGTCCAACACTGCTTCTGCTGAAGCCAATAGATACAACTGCCATTGATTTCAGTGGGAGGCAGAATCTGACCCAGGAGTATAATAAAATTGTAATTTATGGAGGAAGGGAAAAAAAGCCATAATGATTTCTGGATGCCATAATACTTTGGAAGCAAAGTAATGGTGTACAGAAATGTGCATGGAGAAAATCCATTATGACTCTGGAGATTCTTTTTATTAAATATGTCTAAATAAGGGTCTGCAGGACACATGTTGTGCCTTGTTCATTCTTAGTAACCAGGCCATTTTCCCAAGGACATGGAACAAAAAAAGAAATTGATCTCCAAACAAGCTCTTACAGCAATTACTAAATGCCTAGCCTTGAAAATCCCTTCTAAAAGCAGAGGATATATTGTGTTATTGTAGAGTGTATTTTTATTCCTCATTACTAGACCGAGTATTCCTACCACCATCAGGCCAAGCAATACACTTAATCAAGATGCATACAGTTGGTTGGATAAAAGATTTGTAGGTATTACTCGGAGTTCTATTGTCTGTTTTGGAATCTTTGGCTAGAAAACGAAAAAGAAAAAATAAGTGGTTTCCATTCAGTTAATTCAGGAGAGACTGTGATTTGAACGTGCTTTCAATACATTTAGGGAGAGATTCTGCTCTCATTTACACCAGTGAAAATCAGGAGTGAAAATGCAACAGAAGGGGCTCTAAGATTAGGGAGCTACATCACTGATTGAATGGATGTTGGAGTGAGGGACAAGCTAGCTGAGTGACTTTGAAAGAATGAATGGGCCAAGGGAAGAAATGATGAGAGATGAGAGCAGAGAGGTTTGCAGGGAATTAAATTGTGCAGGACCTTGGAGGTATGGATTAGGGTCCAGCTCCTCAAAGGAGATTTAGGAACCTAGCTCCTATTGACACCAATTGAAGTTAGGTGCCTAAATACCATCGAGGATCTGGCCCAAGCAGCTTAAGTCTGAGGGAGAGGGGCAGCAAGTAAAGGAAATTGAATTGGATCTGGACATAGTTGATGAAGTGGCAGATTACCATTGTGTTTGTGGAGGGATTTCAAGGCACTATAAACATTTTGCTGTCCTAATTGCTATTTTCTGTTCACTGGCAGAGGAACGACAATGTTCCTGGAGAAAAAGTACATTTTCCCCTTTTTCAGTAGCTATAACGTTCCTGTTTAGAAAGGCTATTTCTTTTGGTTTGGATACAAGTCTAGTGAATTCTGAAACCAACCAACCAACCACTAGCCTTTTTCTTTCTGTCACATTGGCACAACTGGAAATTATCAGAGTGATGTGCTCGGCTTAATAGACGAACAGCAATCTTTTCTTCCTTCCAAGCCCTGTGTTCCCTCCTCGGCAAAGGATGTTATGAGCAAGAGGAAGTGGTGCAGTAAAAAAGTAACATTTGGCAAAAGGGTCACAGCTGGCAGTGAGCATCCAGGGACATCAGAAAGTGTGAAACAGAAATATGTACATGCTGGATAGTAGTGTGACAGACTCAGTTTCCCTTTTTTAAACAAAGTAACTTCCTAGGCCTAACGGCTGTGAAGAAAAGATAGAAATCGTGAACTCTAAATGTTCAAGAATCAGAAAGCAATTATTTTTCTGAGTTCCTGAGGGGTGCTCAACCCCTGCTCTGCCCCAAGCCCTGCCCCCATTCCAACCCTACCCCCAACCCCCCCCCCCCCCCGTCCCACCTCTTCCCATCCCGCTCTGCATCCTCCCCCCATCTCTTCCTGCCCCTGCTACAACCCCTTCCCCAAGCGTCTCCTGCACACCGCTGAACAGCTGATCACCAGCCAGCGGGAGGTGCTGGGGGGAGGGAGCAGCTGATTGGCGGGGCTGCCAGTGGGTGCTTGAGCACCCACTATTTTTTTCGCATGAGTGCTCCAGCCCCAGAGCAGACATGGAGTCAGCACCTATGATTTTTAGCCAATTTCCTGATTTTTGAGGTTCTGATGTGATTTTTGAATGCTTAGGGTTAGTAATACGGATGATGATTTTCTACTTGCTGGTATCATTATTCTCTCCTTGTTTAACTTTACTATTTGCAGAATGTTAACCTGTTATCACAGCTCAGTTCTCACCACGGTGTCATACATCTTGCTTACAGTGAAATGAAATAGAGTAGTCGCAGTTTATTTCACCGGAGATCAAGGTCCACTTTTGGCACTAGGCTCTTCCCCACCACATTTGCACATTTCCATGACTTCTGCTGTTGCAAATCATACTGTGTATGAGGCCAATCCTGACTGGCACTGAGCTTCTGTTGCGTGGCATGAGGGCGCTCCACTTCCACACCAGCCAGTAGAAAGTGAGAGAGCATTCAACATCTCAGGCTCAACTTCTGGCTCATCAGAAGCTAGGTAAGATGGTGATGAAGAAATAATGCTATGAACGGCAAACTGCATTCACTCCTAGGAGCTCCCAGTACTCACTCTGATTTTCAATCATGAGGATTTTACACATTACCTAATACAGTACCACAGTGTTTTCCTTTATACACATGATTGCTCTGTCTGTTAATTAATCTGAGGATTTTGGAAAACATGATTAAAATTTAAAAGTTAATCAGAACCTGATCTCATTATATGCCAAAGTGTTCTCTCTCTCTGCCTTCTGGGAAACCTCCAGAATAACAATGAGTCAAATATATATTTAAGCACCCCCTTATGGACATATAACACTACCTATTGAAAGGTGAACTAAAATTGTACAAGTCAATACATTACACAGCCAGCTACAAGATAACAACAGGTTTCCGGTGAGTTTTGAGAAGCATTTATTCTGAAAGTGAGGTTCTGGTTTGAAAGGGGATCAGATAAAAGCTGCTGGGGTTCTTTGTTTTTGTCTTTCATTCCATCTCTAATCTGCTCAGCCCACAAATAAACAGAAGTCTACTGTTCAACCTATCGTCTTTAAATTCAAACTGCACTTTACATTCAATTTGATAAATTGAATGTGAGTGGGAGAATCTCTATTAATTGAATTTCCAGTTGCTGAGGGGTCCTTTTTTTATCAGTAGCAATAGCGGGTAAAATTTCAAAAGCACTAAAGGTTTCAGAGTAGCAGCCATGTTAGTCTGTATTCGCAGAAAGAAAAGGAGGACTTGTGGCACCTTAATAAATTGGTTAGTCTCTAAGGTGCCACTAGTATTCCTTTTCTAAAAGCACTAAAGTCACTTGAAAGTCATTGAGAGTTAGGTGCCTAACTCACTTTGGAAATGCTATTACAGATATGAAGATGCATATAGATGTCTAGCAGTTTAGGCACCTAACACAATGGGATTTAGGCACCTATCTGCTCAGGTACTTTTGAAAAATGCACATTGAGCATTGTTTTCCAGTGTCCAATGGGCACCTCCCAGATTAAATTCACCATGAATTGGTGAAGTGGGAATCATATACTGACATAAAAGAGGGCAGTGGAGAAGGATAAGAAAGGACAACAATAGTAATTTCACATGGTTAAATCTTTTGAGATCTTTGGATGGAAGATGCTATGTACAGTTCTTGCAAAGCACACAATGATCTTGTTCGTGTAAATGTGTGCTATGCCCTGCCCTCTGCTGGATGCAGCCAGAACTGCTCAGGTATGTATCAAACCCTAAACTAGTAAGAGCCAGTGAAGTTCATCTTTAGATCAAATGGTAGGGAGCTGTGCTTTTAGAGTGGGAGATTCTTGCTTTGCTCTTTACTGCTCCCATGAAGCTCCAAATGACAATGGTGTGCTATATAGTGATAACCATAAAGTCTGAGGCAGCAACAGATCGATGTCACTATGATTATTAAATATTTATTAACTAACCAGGGCTATTATTATTATTTCAGTAGCACCTTCAGGCCTAAAACCCATTGTATTGTACAAATATATAAAGAAGACAGGCCCTGCACTGAAGAATTTACAATCTAACTAAGAGACTATAGTTCAGAAAAGGAAAATGACTGTTGGGTATTTTACTGTTGCATCCTGTACAGTGGAGTGGTTGATTGGAACCCACATCAGTGTAGTTTCATATGGATGAGCACATTTCTGGTTTATGGCAGATGGCGGAAGATAAAATGTAAATAAGTTAAATCACCAGAAGTTTTTCCCAACCATCAGGATATTATATTTCCAGTCATTCAACAACAATTTACCTTTCATCAGTGCACGTTAGCTAACAACCTACATCACATGGTCTTGTAATATGAGAAGAGAAGACAGCTGTTTGAGTCACAAAAGATAAATATCTCCTGAAACACATATTGTTTAGAGTTCCTGAATCTACTAAATAGACATTTTCAGTGCAAACAGATGATTCAACCCAATGTGACTGCAACAATACAGTGGCAACATAAATTGTATGGTTTCCACAGGAGAATACTAAATCTCTGCAAACACACTATCATCTGTAAATAGCAAGAGAAATGAGAACTGTGCATATAATGTGTCCTGATTATATGATCCAATGGTGTGGCGTGCTAAGTGATCTCCTCAGCATTGGTTGGGAATGCAAGGAAGTTAGGGTAAGATTTTCAAAAGCACCTAAGTGACTTAGGAGCCTAAGACCCCTTTCAAAAGAGAGTTAGGCACTTACATGCCTAAAAAGCTTTAAAAATCTGTCCCTAAGGATGAAAATAGGCTTTTAGTTTGCTTTTCAAAAGCATGTAGGTTCCTAATTCCTAGGGGAGTACACTAGGTGCCTATCTGCATCATTAGGTGCATAAAAACCATTAAAAATCTGGCTCCTAGCCCTTCGTGGAAGCAGGCCAACAATGAAAAGCAAAATACCCCATATTTAGAGTTAGAAATCATTTTGCTTCCTTTTTTGGCCTATGTATTTTAAAAAAAAATTTAAAAGTCCAAACAACTGTTCTTACTTTAAACGTCCAAGACATAAAAAGCACTTGTAAAAATTCTTTTGGAAGCTTGTATTACACAGAACCGATAAAACACAGATTAAAAATTAAATATTTATGATCCAAGGAACTGCTGAGCAGACTTTCTCTGAAGAACATCTGTAACAATAAAATCCAGACTCCTGAAATTTGAATTTGCCCGTTGTGCTTGCTTAATTACTGTGCATGCTAACTTTTTAGTCTCTGATAGGGTAATGGTGTGGTTGCAGAAAATATTATTCCCATAGGGGTTTTCCTATGTAAATTTTAGAGGGCAACATTCCCTCTTGATAAACACATATGACTTCAATTACCATTAATGGAAGTTATGTGCTCCATTCAAAGGGAGAGTACACCCCTGAGTATGTAACTAAATCAGCAAAAAACTATATTATGTTATAGTAATGCTAGGGATAGGACTATAATCTACCAAAGGAAAAATTTCAGACTTAAGGCTGAAACTCCATTCTTACCTTGCTTGATGCATTCAGTGTGACACAATTTTCCATCAAGAGACCTCAGAAAATATATTATGAGCAATAGTACTGAGGCACAATGGGGTGAATTAATGGTGCTTTGGCTTCACCTCTCAGTTTCTTTGCTTATGTTACATTGTAGAGCAATTTATCAGAATCTTAACACTATTGCATTACGGAAGCTTAGGGACAGATTCTCATTTGCACTGCTTTGGCAAGTTGTTTTGTGCCTACTTTCACATTGCTAGAGAGAGTGCTGTAAAGTGGCCTCAATGCAAATGAGAATCACGCTCTTGTTTTTCTGCCCCCTGATACACCGAATTCAGGGAGCCACCTGTGTATCTGAAGCTGCCCTTGGGACCAAACTGCTGTGATTTTGTTTTGTTTTGTTTTTGTTTTTTTGCAATAGTAATTAAAAAAAGTGAATTCTAAGACATACTCCTTTGCCTTACTATTCTTTTTGAATGTTTCTTTTTTTTAAAGCATGCTGGTTATTTATTGATTCCACAATATAAATACTTATTTAGGGAATTTCTGTTACAGTGACTTCTCTTTCCCTTTGTGGGTATTAGACAGCTTTTCTGAAGTCATTACATTCATTCCTCTGAGAAACTGGCAGTTAAGTGTACATGAATGTTTTGCATGAGACTTTAAAAATCAAAGTCTGGTGTAGTATTCAGGAGCATTAAAGATTTCATGTTGTTTTTCGTACAAGTAGGGATAAGCACTCATGTCCTAACCTAAAATTCTTCCTTTCTCTTTAAGTAGCATATTATATACCAGCCTGCTGTCCTTCCCACCATAGGCATTTCAGAGAAATGCAGATGCTCTTGTGCTGTGAAAATCCTGTTCACCTTAATCATGTGCAACTCCACTGTAGTGATTCCTCTTCCTTGCCTTCCTCAATCCTATACATCTCCCTAGGACCCAGCTGAATGATGGGGACTGGAAGCTAAATTTGCCTTTATATAATGAGTGAAATCATTAAAGTCAATGGAAGCTTTGCCATTGACTTCTTGGGTTCAAGATTTTAACCCATGAGTTTAGGTATTATGCATATATATTTATATCATGTAAATATTCATTTAGCATAGGGGTAGGTGCGGCATGTAAATAAGTGCCTGTCAGACTTCAATATCCTTGGTTCTACTCTTCAATCCTCGGTGATTTAGGGGGACACATTATGGAAAGATTGCTTACAAAGTGACATTGGCCAAAAAGGAAGCTGGTTTTAGTTCTGGGGTATATAATGAAGAGAAACATCCAAATGAGTAAATAGCTTTTTTAAAAAATATAACACCATTTCCCTCTCCCCCCCAAATCTAACAGCTTTTAAAATCATCCTTTTAAAAAAAGTATATTCCAAGTTTTCTGTATGTTTCACCTTTTTATGGCTAAGTTATAAATCAGGGTTTTCTGATGGAAACACAGACAGACATCGAATTATACACGAGATCTAGTGGCTGCTGCTATAAGTGATTATATCAATTATCCCAACAGAGGAGGAGAGAGGAGACTTACTTCCTGTACAATGGAAAGAGGACACAAAAAATTCGTTTGGGATCAAATACATTGCTAGCATACTAGGTATATAGTTTATAAATGACTCTTGGCAAAGGCAGTAGATCCCCCTAAACCACTGAACCAAGTTCAAATGAAAAGTCATAAAACCAGTAAGTCCATATAGTAGCATTTCTCCATTATTCCATACCTGATAAGGTTACAACCAGGGCCGGCTCCAGGCAGTGGCAATTCGACGGCAGCTTCTTCGTTCTGCCGGCCACAGCAGCAATTCGGCGGCGACAGGTTTTTTTCACTGCTTGGGGTGGCAAAAACGGTAGAGCCGGCCCTGGTTACAACGATACCAGTTCCTTTATTTAGTATGGATTTCCTAATTACAAAACATCTTGTGATTTATTACAAAGACTATGATGAGATTAGGCCCAGCCAGTCAATAGTGCATTGATTATAAACTGCTGCTTCACATTGCTCCATCTTACCTGAATTCAAGGAGTTGTTTGAAAATCTCAAAGCTCAGCTAATAATATGGACATTAGTCATAAATACCGAAGCCTCCTTTCATGTAAAAAGGAAGCCACCATGCCAAGAAAAAATTAACAGAGTTTATATGGAAATTCATGGACTGTTGTATATGTTAAAAATAAAAGCTGTCAATTGTTTTTTTCTTCTCCTCTCCAATGG
Organism: Natator depressus; assembly: GCF_965152275.1. Lineage (NCBI taxonomy): Eukaryota > Metazoa > Chordata > Testudines > Cheloniidae > Natator > Natator depressus. Next base: position 239,205,759 of record NC_134235.1, on the reverse strand, counting down.
TTGTTAACAAGCAACTGTACTCGAGTGAAGTATTAGCTACGAACACTCCACACTGGATAATAATTCATATTAATTAGTATTGCAGACTTCTGGCCTTTTCCTGAGGATGTCACTCTGTGTTTGGATACCCCTAAGTCAATTTAATCAATATAACAAAAATTACTAACACAGTACAATTAATGGTGACTAATCAGTCATGTTAAATTAGAAAAATAAGAATGTATTTAATTCTAAATGCTCACAGATATTTAAGAACTGAGTGTATATATTCACACATCACTTGACACTCGTATAGCAAGCTAATTAGATAGATGCACACCAACACAAGGGTCACCATTTAACAGCTTTATAATTGCCATTGCAACTAGTTAATATTACTGTGGCCTTGAGGTATACCATGAAACCACTGTACCATTATCTAAACACAAAAGCATGATCTTAATTACTATCACTGTGCATGTAAGTGTAGGGTATTTTGGCTACTTAAGGTCTGACCATGCCTTGATTGCTGGGATTCACAGCTGCTTCATTGAAGAAGATATAAGTGTGAAGCTAAAAATGAGTCAAAACCACAACTGTGAAAAACATTGGGAATGTTTCTGAATCACTGAACGTTTTCCAAAGTTGAGAATAAGTTCCTGTTTACTTGTTCTTTGGCTTGGTAACTGCTTCTTTCCCTGGTAGCCCATAAGTGGTACCATACAGAATTATGAATCCCCTGCAGGTCTGACCCTATTCCCACCCTCCACATTTCTGTCTTCATTCTTTAGTGTAGCTTGATTGATAAGGGGGTATTTACTTTTATCTACTATCCATTAGTTCAAAAGGAGTTCTGCTCCCAAATCAGGTACAGTAATAAAATTGTCACTAGAATGAGGACCTTGAGGAGCACATGAGAAACAATCCACTATGTGTTCTCTGACTTGTAATGTTATATACTTTATTAGCAAAGCAGAATCACAAACATTGGATAGTGGAAAGGCATGATAAACCTTAATTTTAATAAGGCAGTCTGCATGAAATTCTTATAAGCAAATTAGGGAAATGAAATTTAGATGAATTTACTATAAGGTGGGTGCACAACTGGGTGAAAGACTGTACACAAAGAGTAGTTAGCAATGGTTTGCTGTCAAACTTGAAGGGCATATGTACAGGGGTCCTGCACGTGTCAGTCCTGGTTCTGGTATATTCAATATTTTCATTAATGACTTGGATAATGGAGTGGAGCGTATGCTTATAAAATGTGCAGATGACACCAAGCCGGGGGGGATTGCAAGCACTTTGGAGGTCAGGTTTAAAATTCAAAATGACCTTGACAAATTGGAAAATTGGTCTCAATTAAATAAAATAAAATTCAGTAAAGACAAGTGCAAAGCTACGAAAGGAAAAGTAAAATGCACAGTTACAAAAGAGGAATAACTGTCTAGGTGGTAGTACTGCTGAAAAGGACATGTAGGTTATAATGGACCACAAACTGAATGAGTTGTCAATGTGATGCAGCTGCAAAAAAGGCTAATATGATTCTGGGGTGTATTAACAGGAGTGTTGTAAGTAAGACACAGGAGGTAATTGTCCTGCTCTACTCAGCATTGGTGAGGCACCAGCTGTGGTATTGTGTCCAATTCTGGGCACCACAATTTAGGAGAGATGTGGACAAATTGGAAAGAGTCCAGAGGAGAGCAACAAAAATGATAAAAGGTTTAGAAAACCTGATCTATGAGAAAAGGTTGAAAAAATTGGCCATGGTAAGGGTGACCATGTATCCTGTTTTGGCCAGGACAGTTCCCTTTTTAAGCCCTATCCCGGATGTTCCTTTTTTTTTTTTTTTGGCAAAACTGGGCATTTGTTCCATTTGCTCTTGCCAACTGTAAATGGGACAAATGCCCAGTTTTGCCAAAAAAGTGGGGCGTGTTCCCCCCCCCCCCGCCAGTGGGGCATGGAGGAAAAGTTGGGGTGCGCTTGGCAATGCCAATCCCGCTTGAGGGGCTCAGATAAGCAGTAATGCCAAGCAGCTCTGGCCAGCCCCATGCAGGCTGGGAGGGGAGGACTGGGGCGAGTGGGTCAGGCCAGCCCCACGTGGGCTCAGGCAAGCAGCTCAGGCCATACCTTCCCAGAGGGGGTGGTGGTGAGGCTCGGCAATGCTAGCACTGCACAGGGGAGGAAGGGGGGCTTGGGTGAACAGCGACACCAGCCCTGCACGGGGAGAGGAGGGCTCAGGCAAGACCTGCATGGGGGAGGGGGCTAACCCCAGGAGGTGTCCCATTTTCACTTTGAGAAATATGGTCACCTTAGACATGTTAATCTTGAGAAAAGAAAACTGAGGGATGACCTGATAACAGTCTTCCAGTATGTTAAGGGCTGTTATAAAGAGGTCGGTGACCAACTGTTCTCCATGTCCACTGATAGTAGGACAAGAAATAATGGGTTTAATCTGCTACCAGGAAAATTTAGGTTTGATATTAGGAAAAACTTTTTAACTATAAAGGTAGTTAGTTATGGAGTAGGCTTCCAAGGGAGATGATGGAGTCTCCATCATAGGAAGCTTTTAAAAACAAGCTGGACAAACACCCATCGGGGATGGTCTAGGTTTACTTGGTCCTCCCTGAGCACTGGGGACTGGACTCAATGACTTCTTGAGATCTGTTCCAGCACTATATTTGAAGTGAGCTGTAGCTCACGAAAGCTTATGCTCAAATAAATTGGCTAGTCTCTAAGGTGCCACAAGTACTCCTTTTCTTTTCACTATATTTCTATGATTCACTGTAATTTAGCAAAGGAGGCAGAGCCAATGCAGACAGTCCAGCACTTGCATACTCACATCATGCCTTGCAGGGAACTCTGGAATAAATTAGGTGATTTGTGTGTGGTCGTCAGGCCGGCATGATCCAACATATCCGACTGTCCTCAGGCTGGGTCTTAACTTTTGTAGGTTACGCTAATTGCCACCATATCTTATACCTAATCAAAACTGGTTTTAACCTTCTTTCTTTATATGTACTTCCACCCCTCAGTAATATCGGGGTCTCTATCTTTAATAGGTTAGTCAGTTACATTATACTCATTAGCATTTTTGTCAATTAGTTGCCCTGGAACACCTGTGGTTAGTACATGTAATTTTTGGTTAAGTCCAACGTCCTCTTTGACTTTCCCTAAAATTCCAAAAGTATATTTTTGTAGTACTTCACTTTGTCTTTTCCCATCGTGTACCATTCTTCACTGTAATACTTACCTTGTAACTTAAAGTCACACTATCAGTTAAATACAACTTACCTAGTAACTACCTACATCATTCCTACCATACCATTTTATATCTAGGCCTTAGTTATGCTAAGCTAATTGTTATACAGGCCTGAGGCCTGTAGGTCCTTGTATTACAGCCTTGTAATACCTATATATTCCTTATAAATGGCTCTTACAGATATGGCTGGCTACACTATTATCTTTCTTCTTTAGCCTCAAGGGACTAATTCTTCAAAGTTCCCTGTAAAGTCTAAACAGTAGCCACACCATTATTAGCAAAAAGAAAAGGAGTACTTGTGGCACCTTAGAGACTAACAAATTTATTTGAGCATAAGTTTTCGTGAGCTACAGCTCACTTCATCAGTAGCTGTAGCTCACAAAAGCTTATGCTCAAATAAATTTGTTAGTTTCTAAGGTGCCACAAGTACTCCTTTTCTTTTTGCAGATACAGACTAACATGGCTGCTACTCTGAAACCTACCATTATTAGCATTCAGGATGCAACAACGACAATAGCTGTCCATCTGTTGTGTTTGTAAGATGCCTGTATTTGTCACACTTACGTCACCATTTATCTACCCAGCTATCTTGTGTTTGTTTATCATCAGTTTGTGTAGGTTTCTGTACCATGCCCATCAAATGTGGTATTGCTCAAAACACAAAAATCTCACCTGGGTTTAAGCTGCATTAAGAAATCCCAGACAAAACTCATCCCCAGGTTCATCAAACAGTTCACCTTACTATCTAACACCTCAATTCAGCAAAGCATTTAAGCAAGTTTTCAATTTTAGGTGCATGCTTTCATCCATTCCCTATTCAGCAAAGCACTTAGACATGTGCTTAACCTTAGGGAAGGTTGAAATTTATTCACTGAAAATGTTTTTTGTGTGTTTTTATTTATGAAAAATGGCTTTCCCATCAAATGGAAGTCTCACGTTTTCACAGCAATTTTTGAAGAAAATTTCTAAGTGAAACGTTTTGAAAATTTGTTTAATTTTGGTGGGGAGAAAATAATAATTTCTTTCACTGTCCCTCTCCCCCCCCCCCCCCGCCTTTTTTCTTTTGGGGAAAATATGAGAGGGCAGAGAGCTTGGAATTAACTTTTTCACTTTTTTGCTTCTCTCCCCTCCCCGTTTTCTTTTGGACAAAAGGGAAAGAATATGAGGAGAAAGTGATTGCCTCCCATTTTATCTGTGCCCCCCTCTATTTCTTTAGAGGAAAAAACTGATACAGAATATTTTAGTAAAAAAAAAAGTTTAGAAATTTTTACTTGAAAAACAAAAAGTGTGAAAATTTTCAAAGTGAACAAAAGACATCTTCTCTGAAATGTAATGCAAAATATTCTGACCTATTTTTTGGACGAGCATTTTTTAACTTTCAGTGCATGCTTAAGTTCCATTGAAGTCGAGGGAGTTACACTGTTGTAAAAAAAGCAAAGTCAATGAGAGCAGAATTAGGCTTCCTCTGGCTAAGTCTACACAGCAAACGCTGTGCACAGGCTAGGCTACCCAAGCTACTGCAGGTAACAACAGCAGTGAAGAGAAGACAGCACAATGTTGGCTTCAGTGTACCAAATACAAGCCCAGCAAAAGACCTTCTGTATGTACTCTGCTTGCTAGCCTGCTCTGCAGTCTGTATTGTGCTGGCTTCCTGCTATTGTTATCTGTGCTAGCTGGATTCAAGATAGTCTGTGCGCAGCTTTTTTCTGTGTAGATGTAGCCTTTGTCCCATATAAACATGCTGTCCTTCTTCTGTATCTTATTTCCTTCTAGTCTGTGGTTGGAGTAAGAGAGGACTTGCAGTGGCACAAACAGAAGTCCTCTGGTTAACCACTGTTCAATTAATATTGTATGTGGCCTCACGCAGCACCCCAGAGTCAACTGAGGTCAACGCCCTGCTCCTGTTCCTGAAGAGTAGGACGGGTACTTTCTTTGCTCTTAAAAAGAAAAGGAGGACTTGTGGCACCTTAGAGACTAACCAATTTATTTGAGCATAAGCTTTCATGAGCTACAGCTCACTTCAGCTTGGGTGATGAATTGTGCTGGCCAAAGTACAGAATTGCAATGTGGTATTGCAGCCTATCTTCAGCTATGTGCCTAAATAATATTAAAAAGAAAACAGAAAACTGAAAAGCTGTAAGACAGCCAGTTCTCAATCAGTTTTAGCACCAAGTTACATCCTGCATGATTGGAGTTATTTCCTATGAGAGAACGCTCCAAGCCATTTATCGTGGTTACCAGACCCACAGCCTGCTACACTAACAGTGGAGATAAACATTGGGTATGGCTTTTATTTACTTAGTATATACATACCTCTGATTATCATCTATGAAATCAGAAGTATTTTTTTTCTAGGTGTGGTGCTATTGTCATAGGACATTTTGTTTCTGGACTAGCTCACAATAACACACTTCCATTTTATAAACCTATAACAAGCATTCCTGCCGGATTTCAGGAGTTCTAAGGTTCTGACAGCAGAATGGAATTTGGAATCAAGTAGGAACCTGGATTAATCTACAAGCAAAGATATTAGTGATGAAGGTTAAAGCTTAACCCTATGTGCTGCTCCAGACATGCTACCTGGTTTTCTTTATCTCCTCTCAATGACCGGACCTTAGCCACTTGAAATGAGACTTCCCCTGACACTAGTGTCTAGTACTTGCAAACAAAACACACAGCATTTATGAGGTGTTAAGGCAAGATAAGATTTCTCATTGTTTCCCAGTCATTGGGCTGGACCACTAGTTCCCAAACTTTGGTCCATGAAGCACTTAGTGGTGGTTCAAGGAGAACTGTCGGGTGATATTAGAAGTAGAGCTGATCAACATTTTTTGACTTTTCTAATTTTCAACCCCAACCTCCCAATTTTCTCCCCCACAAACAAATTTGCATAAAATTCCTTCTATCTTTCAGCCAGTGATAGTAATGGTAAAAAAAAAAGTGAGTTTCAAAAAATTTGGATGAATAAAAATAATTTTTGTTAAACAAAATAACCAGTTCTCTAGCCAGCTTTCATTAAAAGATGAATTCAATCTTTCCCTAATGTTACTTCTCCATGAAATTAATTGCTGTAGTTGCCATGGCAATATAATGGAATTGCAAGTGGAAGTGGTGGTCCATAAGACAGTCCTTTTACTAAAATGTATTGCAGACTCTCTTCAGCTATGCGCTTAAATAATATTAAAAAGAAAAAAGAAAACTAAAAAGCTGTAAGTAAGTTAGAGAAGCACTCTAACCCCTCCCCCAGGCAAGACAAACCTCGGGTAACACTCTTTTATTGTCAGATAGTTTTCAATATTAGATCCATGTCACTGCATATGCATTAAGAACTGCTGTTTGGAGAGATGCCATCCATGTTCATAGCCTACAAGAGATCAACACTGAGAATTAACTAATTTAATCAAAAACAACAAACTGAGGGTACGTAATAGTATTCATATGATTGTTCAGTGCTGAGTCTGTTCTTACTCTACATTCTGTAGCAATAAGCTTCCTTATTACAGCAAGTAAGCAGGGTGTATTCCAGCACTGTTCCCAGTACACTACCCACACACAGTGGATCTGATCCAAACTTACTACATTCTTGGGTTGTGCAGTTATTAATATTAACAATAGCAACACAAACCTCAGCCTAAAGTTTCAGAGAAACTTAACTGTTCCTAAGGTTTTTCCCTGAAGATCCACTCTGTCCCTGACCCTAGTTTTCTCTGCTTCAGAGACATACCCATATGCCTGAGCTGAAGATATTAGGGCTCATTTGGTCTGACACCAGAGTGAATCCAAAGAAATAGCCCTGCATGTTGTACAGGATTCTAGCACCTGATATAAATTCCACACTGGTGCTGTACTCACCTGTATGAGGTGAGGACTTCTGGGAACACACTGAACAGTTCTTAGCACTGTACTAAACTGATCTGCTCTACAATTCTTTCTCAGTGAATTGTGGGAGAACTTTTCTGTCCTTCTGTGTACATGAAGGGAATTGTGGGAAGACACTGGAGGAGGCACTTGAGAGATTTAGCCTGCGTCTTCACTGCAAAGTAGGAGGGTTTCCAATCTAAGAGAAAATAGCAGTCAGGCTTTAGTCTCTGCCCTGGGACAGGCCAGCTAGATGTTGTGCACAGCCATAGTTGGACCAGAAGGATTTGTGTGGGAAGGGAAGCTGGGTTGGGGCAACACCCAAGAGCCCAAGTTCACTCCATAGTGAAGATAAGCTCAAGGAAGCAGCCTGTGTGACAGGAAAAATACATTCCTTTTGAATTTTATACTGTAGACAATCTGTTCCTGAGATTCTCAAATTTGAAGGAACAGCTGCAGAAAAGAGAATTATGACTATCCAAATGGTAGACCCCTGCACCTGACTTTAGATTCTTTGTAAATTAAATTATGTAAAAAAACTAGGACTACAGGATTTGATGTGGAAAAGGGAATAGTACAAAACAGGATATGTGAACTAATGAATGGTTGGGATAATATATCAGCTGGGCACTTATTTTCCTTTTAATAAGAGATTAAAAAGGCACTGTACAGAATTACAAAGTATCAAATTAAAAGAAAAATTATACCCCGTTCCATATAACTAACACATGGAACTCACTGCCTCATGATATTACTTAGGCAAAAAATTCAATAAGGTTCAAAGGGGATTCAACATTTCTATGAATAAGTATAGCAGGTGCAATGATATATTCCACTGGTGGTATATAAATTATAATTCTACACCTGAGATACTATTTAAAAAAACTCCAGAAGGAAGAATAATGCCACTCATGCAAATATAGATTTAAAAAATCCACTCTTTTTGAATCTGTTGATCATTTTGGGCCAATTCAGATATGTTGAGCAGCACCAAGAGTTATCCCATTGGCTCTAGTAGGACTTCATCTGAAGTAAGAAACTCTAATGCATTTTGAATAGAGGCAGAGTCTGCCCCCACGTGAATTACCTGGCATTAGCTAGTTTGTGTCACTCAGCATTGCCATCGGTCAGATTTACGCCTTGCCTTTAAAATACAACTGTTGTATTTGCTTTTGTAAGAAGAGGAACTTGAATAAACAATTTGGCCAGTTTAGGAATATTATTATGGGCTTTTTTTTAAAATTAAATCTTTATCTGCCTCACCAGCTGGCTCCTAGAGCCAAAACAGTTTCTTTCTATTAATGTGTTACAGACACAGTTCTGGAAGAAGTCTGGGCATCCCTACAAAATCTTCATTGCTACTTCTGTTGTGGCAGTGAAAATCTGCTGCTGATCTTGAGGCTTGTAGTTGGGTCATCACCACTGGCCAAATGAATGGTTTGAGGTTTGAACTCTAGTTTGCTTGTTTAGTTTACCAAAGGAGGTGAAATTCCCTGAGAAATGCCAGTAGGGTCTGCTGTTTAATAATTCTTACGGCTTGATTCTGCAAATTCTTGTGCATAACTTTGCACATGAGTAAATCCATGGAAATCAATAGGCTTGCTTATGTGAATAAAGTTACTTACATGTTTAAAGGGTTGCCTGATTGCTAATGATGAATTATGCTGAGGTACACTAAGCCTGATTCTCCTCTGATGTAGATCAATTTTATGTGTGGACTCTATTGATGTCAGTCGAGTTACTCCTGGTTTACACTGGTGAAAGTCAGGAGAGAAACAGTGTGAAAGTCCCTATATATAGCAAACTGCTTTTCTCAGAAAGCCAAGAAAAAATTAAAACTTTCCTCATTCCAGTTATAATTATTATATAGTCCTTAGAGACAGTTTAAAGGTTATAGTCTGGCAAAATGAACCAATTACCCATAGTTTTGGAAGAGGTTACAAAAATGAGCTACAGCACTGCAAAGAGATTATTCAAATGCATTTCATTACATCAGCTGTGAAGTATTTCTGCCTTGCAAGCAAAGCAGTAGGGACACGAGCTATTTTGTTTCCCAAAACAAAGCTTTTTCCTGTTACCGCCATTCACAACTGTACATGGAACCACATGACTCTCCAAGACACTCTGTACCTTGTTATTCCATATAAGGCAATAAAAGTCTGTTTGTTTACAATGTTGAGATGGCTGGGGAGATATAGAGCAAAGCCCTGGCAGGCTTTTTATGGGCACTTTACATTTCTACCGCTAGTGTAACTAAATTCCATTTAGTCATAAATATTGACTCAGCAGCGGCTGCTGCTTTTGGTTTCACTGTAGACAATGGCATTGGAGATTATTAGATTTAGTAGCTGTTTTTTGTTTGTTTTGTAGTATGGATCAATGATTTCTGATAACAGAGCCACTTTATAAGTTTGCCTAAGTCAACAAGCTATTGTACCATAGTAACTATAATTATTCTTGTGTGATGTAAAGAACCTTTTCTTCCTCATAAAAATACAAGATCATTTTCCTTCCTTTTCCACCCTGCGGGTTACAGTCATTGTTCCAGTAAGATGCTTTACATTTAGTACCGCTATGAATTAACAGAAGGAAAAGTAATTTATCCATGAAGTGGATCTGTTGTTCTTCCTTGTATTATTCGTATTATTTAACATTTATATTCAGTAGTGCCCAGAGGGCCTACCCAGGAATGGGGTCCTATTTTAGCACTGTAGTGCCACAGGGAGTTTCCAGTCTAAGGCTAGGCAAGTATTTCAAAACAATTTCTGCCAGTATTTGTCCAAATAAAATACTTAATTTGCTCGGGCTTTGTTTGTGGCCCCTTGATTATTAAGGAACAAATTTACTGGCCGGGGAGCTCCTGGAAACATTTTTTTAATGTTTCATTTTAAATGAGTGTTAAAACAGAATGCAGAAAGAAATGTAAACTTATTAATGTGAGTTTTCCCATTGGAAACCTGATTCCAAAAATGCTCTTCCAGACAGGGGATAGAAATAACTTCAGCTGGCCAATCAAAACTACCCAACAGACCTGAACTGTAAATACTCACAACAAATGAATCATAATTAGAGCTGGTCAGAAAATGAGTTTTTCCTCCTGTGGAAAATTTCTATGAAAATAAAAGAGTTTTAGTACAAAAACTGAAGGGTTTTGGTTTTGGCCAAAAAGTTTTTGGTTTTCCAGTTGTTGGATGAAAAGTCAATATGCCAAACTAAACAAATACTTTCCACAAACAAAATAACTTTGTTGTAAATTCAATTTTTCAATTGATAAACTGTTTCAATGAAACATATCCAACCAGCCCTACTCATGATCAATCTGAAAACTAAGAAGTGTTCAAAGAAATCATTTGATGGATAATTTCCAACAATGAATACACCTGAGAAAGTGTCATAGACAATTCATAAATAATCAGAAGCAAAATGCACTAATAAATGATTAGCTATTATGACTTATGCACTCAGCTTTAGTTCATTACAGTTTAACTTTACGTAGCCATTAGAAATGAGATCAAGGCTAGCATGAAAAAAGCATAGCATTTACCACACCAACATAAGAAAAAGTTAAATGCAAGGATGTAATGGCACAAATGGGATTGTTATTAAAGCCAGTGAGGAATTTTCCACTGGAAAATGCCCTTTTCACAACATCAGACTTTTCTCTGGGATAGCTCCCATTTTGCAGAAAAAATTTCTATTTTTCTTGGGAAAAATTGAAATGACAGCTCCCTAAGTGCCTGCCTTTAATCAGTTCTCGTGAAATGGAATTTTTCTGGAAATGCTTTCCCATGGAAAAAGAGTTGCCTTTTTTTACTTTTCATCCTGATTTTGGATGATTTTTAAAAAAATTTTTTTTTAATGGGAAGGGATTTCCATTTTCTGGCCAGCTTTAAGTATTATAACTGTTTTTTAATAGAACCCAAACTGTGGTAGGCACAGAAAGTCACAATCTCTGTCCTGAGAAATTTACCGTCTAAAAAGATAAAGAGATAGACAAATGGAAGAGAATAAGGGTGTAACATACAGATAAAGTGAATAAGGTCAGACCTAAACAGATCGCTGAAAATAATTTATAACTGTGTAGGCTTTTTGGAGTCAGCCAATGAAGCCATTAACTTGCTGACTTGAGGAAACTGAGGCAAAAATCAGTTATCTGTGAAAATGAGATAACAATAGTTGCCTTTGTAAAGTAGAGGGACAACCCATATACTATAAACCACTTTTCTCTCACTTAAGCCCCTTTGAGATGAAGCTATAAAGTGAGCTAGAGTAGAGCTACTATCCAAAGAGGATATTCTGGTCCTGCAAGTACCACTATTATAGTTCCATATGCTGCACCTGTGAATGTGGCATCAGTGCAGCTATTCTGTGTTTAACTGGTGTAAGTGAGATGAGGATCTAGCCAAGCACATGTAAGAATGACTGATAGAGGAATAATGTTTAGGGCAGCTCTTAATACCACAGACAGGTGCTAGCAGGAGGTTCCCCTTTAGCTTACCTAGTAATGATGCTACCCATGGATCATGAACAGCTGGCGGTAAAAAATGTCAGTAAAAAAAATTCCCCATATAATGGAAGACACATATTTTAATACACATAAATACCAAATAGAGCTGGAAAAATTGTTTTAAAATATATTGTATTTGTTTGGCATCTTTTTTCATGAAAGGTGGTCAGAACTGCACGAGTACTGAATGCAGACCACACCTGCACCACGAGCTGGCGAAATACTGCTCTTATTTACACCCGTGCAGTCCCAATGAAGTGAGCACCCAGCAGGACCAGGGCTAGTGTGGCGCTCAGCTGCCTAGTTGCCCAGTAACAGGAGAAGCAGAAAGAGCCCCCGGGAGCCCGGTGGCAGGTAGCAAGGCAAGTCCACAGGCCCCCAGCATGGTGCCGCAGGCACAGTTGTCCCAAATGTGGCCATCTCCCAGCAAGCCAGCCCCATCCCTGGTGCCACAGTGGCAAAGTCACCTCCCTTTCTGGCTGTGAGTGGAGCTAGGACTGGTACCTGTGAGGGAGGAAGAGAGAGTGTGAGTGAGACAGTGGGAGGAGAGGAGAGGGGGAAGGGGCTGTAGAGGACTGGGCCAGCCACAGCCCACTGTGGTCACTGGCACTACCACATAGCTCCCTGTGTTTTCCGTCCCTCTTGCAGCCCTCCACCAAACCCCTCTCCCAACAGCATCCAACTACCTCCTCTCAACTCCTCTCTCAGCCCCCAAATAACCCTGACCTCCGCATCCAGACCCCTATTATCCCCACACCCAAATAAACCCACAGCTCCACTCGCAAATAAACCAAAATCGCATGAAATCTCCTCCTGCTTCCCCACACCAACCCCCGTCTTCCCAAATAAACCAGCTTTGTTGCACAAATCCCCAAATCAACAGCCCCATCAGATGACTCCCTTACAAAACCCTTCCTTCACTCCACAAACTCCGACACCCCCAAGCCCTCCCCCACACTGGTTACCTTTCCCCAATAATGGAGAGGCTGCGATGAGCAGAGCCAAGCAGGGGCTTGGGCTTGTACCTCCCATCTTTTAGGGTACTTGAACTGAACGCACCAAAACCTCAACTTTAATAAACTCTGGCTGCAACTCGTGTATCCAAAAAAAAAAAAAAAAAAGTCACAGCTTTCTTACAGCCTTGACCATAAATAATTCTGGGTACAAAAAGAGCCTCCAGGGTTTTTTTGTTTTGTTTTAAATAAGGGCTTACATGTGTACAAGACAGAACAGTCATTTGTATGGTTAGAATATGGGTGGGGGGTGGGGTCAGGAGTACAACTGGTTGGAAAGTTTTAGACAAAACTTTTAGATTAAAAAAATTCCTTTTCATTGGCATAGGAGGACTTGAAACTGGGTTTTCCACAGCCTGGGATACATGTCCTAACCAAAAAGAAAAGGAGTACTTGTGGCTCCTTAGAAACTAACAAATTTATTTGAGCATAAGCTTTTGTGAGCTACAGCTCACTTCATCGATGAAGTGAGCTGTAGCTCACGAAAGCTTATGCTCAAATAAATTTGTTAGTCTCTAGGGTGCCACAAGTACTCCTTTTCTTTTTGCAAATACAGACTAACACGGCTGCTACTCTGAAACATGTCCTAACCAGTGAGCTACTCTGCACTGGAGAGATAGAGCTCTGCCTCTTGTTATTGTTCTGCATCAGACAGAAAGAAAATGTTCAAAACCTTGATGTGTTTTCACTGTCAGAATTTGTTGTTTTCCAGCCAACCCCCATCAGGAGATCAGGGTTGAAATCTTTGACTTCAGTGGGGCCAACATTTTTTTCCCTAGGCTCTCACAAAATCTTGCTGCATAACCTACAGCAATTAATCCACCACCCTCACTCACTCTGAGTAGTACCTTACTCAGCAAGTAGCATCATTAAACTAAAGTGGGGCTCTCAGGGAGTAAGGTACTATTCAATGTAAGGTTATCAAGATCTGGCCTTTAACTAGTGCATCTCTCAGTGTCCCTATTTGTAAGATATAATGCACCACAAGGGTGTTGCAAAGATTAATTTGTTAGTGTTTGCAATGCATGTTGAGATCCTGGGATAAAAGATGCTGGAAAAGTGCAATGTATTAGCATTAATGAGATAGCATCATTGCTCTAATGTGTATCAAGTGGCAGCAGTACAAAAGTCCTCTCTTTGAAGGATCTCAAGCCCAGTACTGTGTGTGTACAAATAATTGGCCACCCTCCCATTTCTTTTCATCTGTTGCAGTTAAGATCCTCTGATCTTTAGCAATTTCTCTTGAGGGTTATCCTGTCATTTCAGCTCTACAAGCCTAAATAAATTGGACAAAATTGTTGATGTAAATCCCCAAAGAACAAGCAATGCATTTTCATTACAGTAATTATGGTTCCCCTCTTCCCATATAAAAGTTAGTTGGGCTTTAATTTAAGTTCAAAAGACAGCAAACTGCTTATGGCAAAAAATCTCAGGGAAAAGCAGTTGATGTAAAATGAGGATTGCATTTAGACAGGTTAAAACTAGAACAGCTCTGGATCAGATCACCCTAACCTAGCAAGTGGATAGCACTGTGCTCTAAAGCTCTGATGGCTCATGAGATCTCAGACCTAACAACCCCACTGCAAAAGCCAAAACAATATTCAGCTTTCCTCTAGTTCTACCAGCACAGGAGGGCTTCAAGAGAAACAAAAAACCCACCTCTGATGTGTCTAATTAATTTTCATGTTGGAATCTTAGAAAATCATTGCTTGCAATTTGCATTTTTGAGATGTTTCCTTAATGCTGGTGGCGCCTGCTGCTTGTTGCTGTCATTAATGGACTGTCAGATTTTTGCTGATAAGAAACACCTCAAGGGATTTGTAATGTGCCCTAAAGTACACTCCATGTTGAAATTTGGCTAACAAAATCTCAGAACAGCGGAGAGAGAAAGTGACAGGGACTGAAAATCTGGGGTAGAGGGAATGCTAAGGCATGGCTGTAATAAAATGAAAGAAAGTGGGACAGATAAAGATTGAGTATCTAAGAAAGATTTCAGATGTTTTTCTCTCTTTCTTTGTAATTCAGCTAGGTTTCTTTTATAGGATGATATTTTTGTACTTGCCAGTGTTTGAAAGTTATAACTGGGGCACATCTTTTAACTTTATTGAAACACATTGAGCAGGAGAGCATTCAAGAAAGACAGAGGAAGGTCTGAGTTCAAGGACACACAGTAATAGACAAATTCTGTTGTAGCTCACATTTGTGCAATCCAATTGTCTTGGAAGTAGGTCTCATCTTTAATTTCTATGTGTCTATTGTTGAGAATGCAGAACGGGAGCAGAGTTCCCCATGTGAAGATTACAGCTTTATAAACCACACAATCCAATTAGCTGTATCGTCCCAGGCAAAAAACTCATCATGTTGCACTTAGATTTCTAAATATATAAATACGTATTTTAAGGGGAGGAATGTGACTTAGAAAGATGGTCAAGCTTCTTCTTTTTCTAAGATCCTGAAAGATTGTGGCTTGCCTTGTTTTCTTAATGAATTAATCTTCCACACCCCCTGTAATGTTATCCATCCCTGATGCACCATTTGCCTATTTCCCCCCACAGCTTCCTTACCAGTTTCTTCTCTGCTGCTCCCCACATATGAGATGACCTCCCTTAGTTTGTCTGAAAGACCATCACCCTCTCCTCATCCAGATTTCTTAAAATCCATGACACCACCAAGACATCTACCATGACACCTCCAAGAAGTGACCCAACTAGTAATTGCAGGATAGATCATCTGTGTTCCCAGATAAAAAATTACATTAGAGTAGAGTTACGCTTGGGAAGACATATCAGTTACTTAAGTATAAAAACCATCACTGCCACACTGTAATCATTCCAAAACCAAGTATTACAAACCCACAAACAAAGTAGCTGAGCGAGGAAGGATGATTGTGTATGGTTAAGCTAATAGCCTGAGAGTCAGGAACCACAAATTCAGGTCCCTCTTTCCCGACAGGCTGTGATTTTGGGCAAGAGGCTTATGGCTATGTTTACAGAGGAATTTTGACAAGGCAACACTGAGTTTGGTGCCTAAGTCTGACTGCAGGGAGGTTCTTCCATGTGCTTGGGAGTCTCCATTACCAGCCCTCTCTTGGAGTCACGTGCCTATACAATTTTTGCAAAAGTTCAGGGGAGGAGGAGGAGCTCCTTTATAGCTTTTAAGCTGGTGGTTTGGGTACTCACCTGGGTCATGGGAGGCCCCCCTGTTCAAGTCCCACCTCCACCTGAAAAGGGAGAAAGGATTTGAACAGGGATCTGCCACCTTTCAGGCTGTGTGCCTTAATCACTGGGCTAAACAGGATATTTTGACATAGGGGCACCCTCAGTTTCTCAAGAGTCATTGGGTCAGATACAGAGCAAGCAAACACATATGAGAATGATGCTGTAGGTTGGTGGTTAGAGCACATGCATGGCAGAGCCTGGATCCAGTCCTCCTACTCTAATGACTTTTTAAAATGTCTCCATAGTGGAACAGATTTAATGGGAGAAACTGAAAAATCCCCACAGAAGAGCATTCTAGATCCCAGTTGCTAGGGTACCCACCTTGAGGTGGCAATAGTTTGAAGTCCCTTCTCTTTCTTCAGATGGAAGGGAACTTGAACCAGGTCTCCTACATTCCAGGTAAGTACCTTAAATCACTAGGCTAAAAGTTACAAGGGAGATCCTCTGCTGACTCCCTGTGTGAGCTTACCTATAGGGAGCCAGTCTGCTAGGTGAACCCTGAGGATGCCTAGCCCGGCTCAGCCCCCATAGGTGAGACAGGCAGAGGCACACCTATCTTCCACTGCTTTGTGCATAATGCTGGGGCTTAGGCATCTGGATGCCTAGCGTGTTTTTAGTACATTTCCTGACCAGCGTTGCTTATAATGGAAAGTTAGCTTCTACTTTCACTATGGAATGACTAGTACATCTCCATACAAAAGCACTTTAACCCCCAAAAGAAAAAGAACCAGAGGACTAGGGACTTTGAGCACTCAGTATGCACTGCTGTTTTCTAATGTAGCACAGTGGGACAAAGACACAGAGGGGAAGCAAGCAGAAATAGTAACCAGAAACTGTAGGAATTACAGCAGCATCAGCCATTAGCACACAGGGAGGCTGTACTGTGGAGAGCCTGATCTTCTTACCCAGCACTGCATGGTGCTTCTTACCCAAGCACCCACCCACTTTTCCTTTTCTTAGAAGACACGTTTAGGACTTAAGGGCCTGATCTGAAGCCCATTACTGTCAATGGCATCCATTAGCTTCAGTGGGCTTTTGGTCAGGCTCTTAGTACAGCTACCTCTATTCCCAGCTTCTTTTAACAAGTTTCTCTCTTGTAGATCTCTACGGGGAGGAGAGGAAGTAAAACCAAACAAATCAAAATCGCTTCCTTCAGGCAAGAAAATTGGGGTTGAGATTTATATGTATGTAAATATACATGACATGTATGTGTGTGTTTATGAAAAAACTTCACAGCTATCCTGGGTGAGAAGTGAGTGTATGCCTGTGTCCAACAGCAGCTGTCAATGTTTCCTTAGGCTTAAATAGTTTGGCACATTGATCATAAGGAGGAGGGGTACTATGAGCCATGATTTCTACTCACAGCAGCATGATCTGAAGATACAGTAACAGTGCTGGGCACTGAATTTCCTGGTTCTCTGCAGTTTAAGCCTAACCCCAAGGGTCACACAAACACAACTACATAATATTACAGGTGTCCATCTTAGTCAGTGCAGACAAAGCAATCAGAACATGTACAATTAATAGTGTAGCTAATTAGATGGTGCAATACATATTATACTCAAATAAATGGACTCTCCATCTGGACATAACTAAAAGAATCAGGATGGATTAAACCAAGTATGAACAAAATCTATATTTTAAGAAGAAATCTGGCAGAGAAGGACATGATTTGAGAGTTTCCCTCCATATGTTTTAAAATGGCATTGTGGTTTTAGAAAAGTTGCATAGGACCATATTCTACAACTTGGAGAAGAACTTACTCATGGGAGTATCCCCATTGACATTAAATAGGAATTTTTGAGAAAATAGCTGCTACTCAGGATGAGTAAGTTACAGAATTAGGTCCAAGGTCAATAAATCCTGACAATACTGGCAATAACTAGCATAATTATTGTCCATAACCTATTAAAAATACAGACTACACAACAAAGGAACAGGTTGATAATTTATTGTGAAAAACTTCAATCTCTTTGGTCACTTGATTACAGACCTAAAAGTGGCAATTCTTCAACAAAAAAACTTCAAAAACAGACTCCAACGAGAGACTGCTGTATTGGAATTAATTTGAAAACTGGTTACAATTAATTTAGGCTTGAATAAAGACTGGGAGTGGATGGGTCATTACACAAAGTAAAACTATTTCCCCATGTTTATTCCCCCCCCCCACACACACACACACCCTGCTGTTCCTCAGACGTTCTTGTCAACTGCTGGAAATGGCCCACCTTGATTATCACTACAAAAGGTTTCCCCCCATCCCTCCACCCCACTCTCCTGCTGGTAATAGCTCACCTTACCTGATCACTCTCGTTACAGTGTTAATGGTAACACCCATTGTTTCATGTTCTCTGTGTATATAAATCTCCCCACTGTATTTTCCACTGAATGCATCCGATGAAGTGAGCTGTAGCTCACGAAAGCTTATGCTCAAATAAATTTGTTAGTCTCTAAGGTGCCACAAATACTCCTTTTCTTTTTAGTGTGTTAACAGAAGACCTCTTAGGTAGTTTTTTTTTAGAAAGTAATTAACCTCAATTCCCCATTTCAGTACTGGCTCTTTATGGGCTACAAGTATAGAGAAGAACTACAGGGCTCAGTAACATATTTTTGTGTCAGCAAAATGTTATCAAGTGTGCCTTTCACTGTTTCAAAGGTAATTTACATGAAATGGCAGTAGCAAGCCCTGATCCAATATTCAGTGCGGAACAATTTGATTCTGAAATCTGAACTTGTTATTTACAATCTTCATCCAAACTGTACTTTACCTATTCTTTCTTTAAATAAAGTGTGAGTTCAGTGAGGCATAATGTAGTGTAGCTCAGTGTTATATGGCATCATTAAACTGTCGGAACTTTCTCCCAGCATGAAGCTCTTCATTAAAAACAATGAAAAACATTGAATGTTAAATAAGGGGGAGGAGGGAAGTAGAATTGCTGTAACACGAATTTTCCTGAAGAGACATTTCCCCCCATAGTAACTACTGATGATCTAAGGAAGGCCAAGAAAATTCAGGTACCCTTTAACGTGGATCTACCTGGCAACTCGAGGCAGAACTAATATTTCATCACCTGCTCTCTTTCACTATATTCACTGTATGTATATTCCAGGTGCACACAGTACAGACACTGCAGATTATATAATCTGTCTAGATTATCTAAGTAGTGTGAACACAAAGCCAAATTCAGAGGCCAAGCTACGGGTTTGTCTAAATTAGGAAAAGAGGCCTAGGTTGAGTCAGGGGTAAGAATCCTGACCTAAGCTTGACCTCTTTTTCTAATTGAGACATATCATATACTCAATTTAGCTAACAGAGGTGAGACCAGTATAATTTACACCTTCTTCTGGTCTCTTTTATGTGTAGAATACTCTCCTTTAGACCCAAATCCCATATACTACATATAATTAAGGTTAAGATTTTGTATTTTTAGTAAAAGTCATGGACAGGTCACAGGCAATAAACAAAAATTCACAGAAGCCTGCAACCTGTCTGTTACTTTTACTAAAAGGGGTCTGACCACTGACTGCTGCTCTAGCCCCTGTGGCTGCTCCAGCTGCTGACCGCCGGCTGCTGCTCCAGTCCTGCTGCTGCGGTAGGCTGAAGCTGAAGAAATCATGGCGGTCCATTAAAGTAACAGGAGCCGTGACCTCTGTGACAGAATCGTATCCTTACATATAATTTACACCTCTCAACTTCTTGCACATAATTTATGAATAGAGCTGGATGGAGCATGGGAATTCTGTTTTGTGGAGGACTGTCAGTTTGAAACTTGTTTTTTATTTTCATTTGGAATGAAACCTGGACATTTCAGAATCCTCTGTGAAAGAAAATTCCCCCCAACCCTCCAAATTCCTCTCAGCTCAATCAAAATATTTCATTTCAATGTAACCTTTTTAAAGAATTGTATTATGATACAATAGAACAGTCTGAAAAAAGTTTCAGTGAAATGGACACAATTTCATGAAGTATTTTGATTTTGATAGAACTGTGTTTTCGCCATAAAACACTGTTCTGTCAAAGTTCTGACCAGCTATCCTTATGAATTTGGTCCACTGAGCCTAACAAGGAACAATGCTGACCTAAACTGGAAGCAACTTTACTGGAGTCAATAAAATTACACTGGCATAAAACTTGTGTGAGAGCAGAATGAGGCCCAGGGAGTCTAAGGAGGGATAACTCATATGCTGAGGGGCCAGGAGAGAGGAGCAGTAGGAAAAGCCATTCATTGGAAGCTGTAAATAGGTATAAATTAAAGTAGCCTAACTATTGTCTTTGTACTCTCAGATCTGATGTGCCTTGATTGGTCATGCTGTCCTATAATCCATCAATAATTCATTATTAAAGTATTTCAGATAGAGTCTAGCTAATTATGTTATTTCTCTTTCTAGCTACAGTATTGCTGTCTGTCTGAACTCCCTCTCTTTCTGTTATATTCTGGTGTAAGTCAGCATAGCTTCACTGAAAGGACTCAGGGGAATAAACACTTGAAACTGGGCTCTTCAATCTAGTAGACAAAGGTATATATGATCCACTGGCTGGAAGTTGAAGCTAGACAAATTCAGACTGTAAATAAGGCATAATTATTTTTAACAGTGAGTAATTAACTATTGGAACAATTTACCAAGGATTGCGGTGGATTCTCCATGACTGACAATTTTTAAATTGAGATTGGGATGCTCTAGGAATTATTTGGGGGCAGTTCTATGGCCTTTATTATGCAGGAGGTCAGACTAGATGATCACAATGGTCCTTTCTGGCCTATGAATCTATGAAAGTTGAATGTGTCACTGACTGATACAATGGCATTACAGCATTCCTTTACCATAGTGATACAACATGGATATCTCCTTTTTCCCTACTCCCCCAACAAAAGAGGAATCTAAAGACATACAAAAATAAAGAAAAATCTTATTCTAAGCAGAGTTTTTTACCCAGGAAAAAAACCGGTATTGCCAGAGATTCCATGAAGTTCACAAGGGACTTCCCTACTGTTTTTTATTTTACATAAAAGATGCTCAGGAACTATGGACCATCATAAACCTCATCACCTTCCATTCCAAGTGTAGTGTACATTTCTTTAAACTTGGCCTTCTCTAACATTAATACATAGCAACGTGTATATCTAAAAAAAAAAAAAATCCCCAAAACCAAACCAAAAATTCCTAAAGCTGTACCAAAACAAGACACACCACTGCACATCCTTTTCCCCTTGGGGAGAGGATGAGAGAAGAAACACCATCTGAAAGATGTGAATCACATTTCTTAATGCACTCACAGGGAAATGGAAGGCACTTTGTTATTACTGTGTTAACACAGTATAAGAAACTATATAGAATAGAATATATGGGGATGGGAAGCGCTATTGAAGCCTCAGATTGCTGGATAGATTATAATAGTTTTATTTTCCATCTCATTCTTTATACATCCCAACATTTTGTTTGCTGTTTTGATCAATGCTGCACATTGAGCAGAGACATTTCCATTGAGACATCCACAGTGATGCCCAAGTTTCTTTCCTGAGTGGTCACAATTAAGTTAGACCCAGTTATGTATATGAGTAATTCAAATGATTCCTTCAAGTGTGCATTACCTTATATTTGTCAACACTGAATTTCACCTACCATTGTGCTGTCCAGTCACCTAGCTAACATTAACAATATATTGGAATGCTGTCAAATGAACCTGTAAAGTGAATGTCAAAGGCCGTTTCTTTGCATCCTTGTTTTGCTTCACTCACTCTGCTATTGAGCAGGTGCAGAATCAACAACAGTAATGATGGGATATAGGTATTCAGCTTCCGAGTCTTTCAAGATATTAACCTTTTGGTCTTCAGAACCATGGATGGGAACAACAGGCATTAGATGGTAAATGTTTCTTTTTTCAAAAGGTTTCAGTCACAGATTCATCATGGCTTATTCAGGTATTTCATGCTCGTCCATTTAAAATATGCTTACCAGTTTAGCAGAAATTAAAGGGCAGTTACTGATAACCCAAACACAGGTGCCTAATTTCCTCTTGCCTAGCTTACTATTCATTAATATGAGCACCAAAGCAAGTATTCTCTCATTCAGGTTAGGGTGTAGGATTTTAGAGGCCAGCTATATGTACATCTGTATTGAACTATTAGAGTGACTCAGACAGACCTCAATGCTTCAGAATAATTGGCTGATTTTTCTTTTCAAGGCCTCTCACTATGTCCAAAGAATCTGGGGCCCTTGGTTATTGTGAGCGCTCGAGGTAGCAGATATTCATTATCTTTCTCCATCCCTTTTCCTCTCCCGAAGCTGAAAGTCTAGCAATTTACTGCAGTGCTCAATTTCCTTACACACAGAAAAAATCAAAACAGGCTAGATATATTGGAAAATGAAAGACAAAAATATATTTAAAAAGGAAAGCAAGAAAACAGAATAACATGTTATTTCCCTCCTCTCTCTCTTTCTACCTTTCATACTTCAATGCTTGACTAGCAACACTTTCAGAATGTAACCATTTCATAGGAACAGGGTAAAGAGTAACTCATTGTAGCCCAGGGCTCAGAACTCATCAAGAGCAAAGAACTGCTGAAGTCTTGCTATCATTTTGTGTGTGACCATATAAATCCCTTGGGCCTAGATCCCATAACTGAACCCATATGAGCAGACTCAGTGACCTGCATGGAGCCTCACTAAACTGATTGGGCTTACCATAGGAGGGATTTTCTTGGGGCTTCTAGGCCTAAAGATGCAGCCACACAAGGAACCATATTACGACACTGAGGAAGAAACCCTAAAAGTGGCGTTCTATCATCAGCCATTAAAGTCAAATTGCTTAGTTTTACTTTGCTCTCTGGTTCTTGAACATGGTCCAGCCTTACAGTGAGTGGTGGCAGGGATTTTTGCATTTTTTGAGCTAAAGTCAGTCTTCTAAAGAGCAGAAGAGCATCCGTCAGCCAGCCGCTAGAGCTGGACCTAAAGCTGAAAATAAAAAGTCATGGAATTTTTCAGAAAAAAAGTTGCCATCAGAAAATTTCCAGTCAAGTCCAGTAGCTTTCCATCTGTTAATAGATTACGTGAGGCAGTAAGCACAGCTTTAGAAACAATGATTGGTGTTAGAGACGCTAACAAAAGGCTAATCATTCTGTATAATGTTTTCCAGGGTCTAGTTAACTTGGAACACTAGGGCATAGCAGGCAGGCACAACATAGCAAGCTGTGGTTAGAGCACCAAACTGAGATTTGGGTTCTGCCATCGATCTGCTGAGGGG
The DNA here is from genome assembly GCF_965152275.1 of Natator depressus. NCBI lineage: Eukaryota > Metazoa > Chordata > Testudines > Cheloniidae > Natator > Natator depressus. The sequence goes on along the minus strand of NC_134235.1, from coordinate 239,182,682 downwards.
CCTTACACAAGCCATCTCACCTCTGTTTTCCCACCTATCTTTTGTCTATCACAACAGTGCTTTGATCTTGTTGGGGGGGCCTCAAGAGCGCACTGTATTATAAATAGCAATAATAGTTGAATCAGCGAACTGCCTCAATCACGAGCATGCCAGCAATTTTTCAGAATGATACATTGTGAAGGCATTCACTACAACAGGAGCTAAGTACATCCTTACTACAATTTTATGCTGAGCTTCAGTCTGTGAAAGCATTAGTGAGCTCTTTCATGACCTCAGAAGTATCCCTCAATTCATTCAAAGAGAACTATTTTGCGGTATCTAATAACTGGTTTTTATTTGATTCTGAAACTTGCCACTAACCCTAATGAGACAGAATATGTAGACTAGCTACTTGAAACATTGATTTTTGAATGTCATCTCAACTTCAGAGTACATAACTCCCATAGAATTCCAGAATAAGAATATTAGGGAGAGAAGCATCTCAGTGATTTGCTGCACTGGGATGCACAGCTCATATTGTTACATTACTTGCGGTTAAGGAGCTCTAATGTCTATGCATAAGCCACACACACTTATTGTGTCAGAGCTACCTCTGTATGACTGTCACTTGAGCTAAATATGAATTATGGATCTACTAAACAGAATTATAAGTGAACAAGGTTGTGCAAATATAGATAAGATCTGCTCACACAATGTTCATTTTTGTTTTCAAGTTTATAAGTTAGCTGAAACTAACTCTCATGATTCACTGTTCATACTAACTTGGTTCATTAGAACAAAGATAAAAATGTGATTTACAGAAGATCTAAAAATCTATAATTTATCCACAGCTTGAACACATACTTTTTCTTTCAGGCTGGGCGATGTTTCTGTGTTGTTATAATACAATTTATTTAGATTGATTTAGCTCCTCTCATCCCCATGTGCTTCAGCAACAGCAAACAGAGCATTGCTGAAATGCAGCCATCTTTGGCTTGGTGCAGCAACTAACAGATCCACAGGATAATGCAGAACAGAAGAGGGAGAGACATATTGATCAAGCGCATGGAGCTAAGACAGGGGTTCTCAAACTGATGGTCGGGACCCCTCAGGAGGTTGCGAGGTTATTACACGGGGGGTCGCGAGCTGCCAGCCTCCACCTCAAACCATGCTTCGCCTCCAGGATTTATAATGGTGTTAAATATATTTAAAAGTGTTTTAATTTATAAAGGGGGGGTCGCTCTCAGAGGCTTGCTATGTGAAAGGGGTCACCGGTACAGAAGTTTGAGAACCACTGAGCTAAGGGCTAGATCCACAAAAGGATTTAGGCACTGCAACACATAATGTTTAGGTGCCTTGCCACCTGGTGGACTCCACAGCCCCAAGTTAGGTGCCGAGGCTCCCTATACTGTGCCTGGGGAGAGACAGATGTCAAAGAACAGGCTCCAAAACAGGCATCAACCTGAATGGGTAACTGTTAGGGGGCTTATTCCTTCACCCACTTACTTCCCTGGTCCTTCTCGCATGAACAGAGAGCAACAATACCCGAAGTCCAAAGGTGCAAACAATTCGATGTTTATTGGGGTGAACTTCCAGCAAGCATGATTCCAGTTTCCTTCCTTAGTGTCCCGCTTCCCAGCTCTGACACCACAGAGCCTTACCTGTGTCCCTGTTCCCATTCCTGCCCTTAGCCAAACATGATTCCAATTTCCCCACCCCCATTCCCTGTTCCCATTTTCCCCTTTAGCAAAACATGATTCCAATTTCCCCACCCCCATTCCCTGTTCCCATTTCCCCCACCCACACACCCACTCACTCACTTCCTGATTGACTGCAGACTATATAGTAAAACTTGACTTCTGCTTAGCTATACCTTAACCAATCATTTTACTGAAATTTAACTAACCAATCATAACATATTGTAACATGATTCTGTAACCAATTATATCCCACGACCTTAATTAGTTTACACCCAGCAAAATTAATTATACAGCAGACAGAAACAATCACAGAACCAGACAGAGATTATACAGACAAATAATGGGGAAATGGGGACTACAGTGATAGAACAAACACAGAAATGAGGATTTCACATCCCAGCTATTGATAAGTGAGTTGTTGCCAGACAGGATGCTATCAAACTAAGTTTCCTTTTACCTCTTCTAGGCACTTCCCTTTCTCTGGAGGCAATGGGCATTATCAGGACAGGATTGTATTTCTAACAGCCCAATAGCACCTTATTTCAATGTGACTAGTTTGGAATGTGAGGAGGTGACCGGTCACTTCCCAGCTTATGGCTGCCTCTGTTGCTTAGCCAAAGGCGTTAGCCTAAGCACAGGGCCTCAGACTGTCACAGTAGGAGAAGGACCTTACACTGGCAGACAGTGATTTTGATTCTTTCTTTTATACCTCTATAACTAGCCAAGTGATAAGAATACATCTAAATTCTTAGAGTATAGGCCTTTACAGACAGACCTGAATATCTATATCCTAACAGTAACCACCTAGGTTAGCCAGTAGAAAATGCCAAGGAGATTGAATGGCTTCAGTGTAGTTAAACCTGATTAATACTGGTGTGGGGACAATCAGAGCTAAGTGCTTAGATTTTTACCTTTTCAGGATAACCTATACATCATAATTACATGGAACTGTATTCATTTGTCTGAATCCCAGCAGAATAGGAACCTATAATGAGACAGGTAGTAGTTATTGGGTATTCAGTTATTAGAAATATAGATAGTTGGGCTTGTGATGACCAGGAGAACCACATGGTGAATTGCCTACCGGGTGTGAAGGTTGCAGACCTCTCATGACATCTAGAGAGGGTTATGTGTAATGCTGGGGAGAAGCCAGTAGTCATGGTACATGGATGTACCAATAACATAGGAAAAGGTAGGAGAGAGGTCCTGGATGTCAAGTTTAAGGCTGCTACGTAAGAGATGAAAGTCCAGGACCTCCATGGTAACAGTCTCGGAAATGCTTCCAGTTCTAGGCACAGGACCAGTTAGACAGACAGATCTGCAGGGTCTCAATGAGTGGATATGACAATTGTGTTGGAAGGAGGAATTTAGGTTTTATTAGGATCTGGGGAACCTTTTGGGGAGGGAAGAGCTTATACAGGAAGGATGGATTCCACCTAAACCAAAATAGAACCAGATTCCTGCCATGTAAAATTAATAAAGGTTGTAGAGGAGGTTTTAAATTAAGTGCTCAGGAAAAGCCGACAGGTGCAGAGGAGCATACAGTTTGGACAAAATATCACTTAGGGGTGATTTATTAAAGGGAATTCTCTATATCCTAGTAAAGATAATAGGATAGAAGTTCATAAAAATACTGGTAGGATCTGAAAAGAAACAGTCAAACAAAAAAAGTCACGTTCAGTTGAGTCACAGGAAGGCCACTGTGGAGAAGCAAAATGAATTATTTGCATCTGTCTTCACTGCAGAGGATGTGAGAGAGATTCATTCTTTTCTCCAACAAGAAACTGCTGAGCTTGAATTAATATGCAAACTAGATACCATTAACTTGGGTTTGAATAGAGACTTAGCCCTGGTCTACACTAGGTGTTTAGGTCGAATTTAGCAGCGTTAAATCGATTTAACCCTGCACCCATCCACACGACGAAGCCCTCTTTTTTGACTTAAAGGGCTCTTAAAATCGATTTCCTTACTTCACCCCAACAAGGGAATTAGCGCTGAAATCAGCCTTGCTGGGTCGAATTTGGGGTACTGTGGACACAATTAGATGGTATTGGCCTCCGTGAGCTATTCCATTGTGACCGCTCTGGACAGCACTCTCAACTCAGATGCAATGGCCAGGTAGACAGGAAAAGGCCCGTGAACTTTTGAATTTCAATTTCCTGTTTGGCCAGTGTGGCAAGCTGCAGGTGACCATGCAGAGCTCATCAGCAGAGGTGACCATGACGGAGTCTCAGAATCGCAAAAGAGCTCCAGCATGGACCGAACGGGAGGTACGGGATCTGATCGCTGTATGGGGAGAGGAATCCGTGCTATCAGAACTCCGTTCCAGTTTTCGAAATGCCAAAACCTTTGTCAAAATCTTCCAGGGCATGAAGGACAGAGGCCATAACAGGGACCTGAAGCAGTGCCACGTGAAACTGAAGGAGCTGAGGCAAGCCTACCAGAAAACCAGAGAGGCGAACGGCTGCTCCGGGTCAGAGCCCAAAACATGCTGCTTCTATGATGAGCTGCATGCCATTTTAGGGGGTTCGGCCACCACCAACCCAACCATGTTGTTTGACTCCTTCAATGGAGATGGAGGCAACATGGAAGCAGGTTTTGGGGACGAGGAAGATGATGATGATGAGGTTGTAGATAGCTCACAACAAGCAAGCGGAGAAACCAGTTTTCCCGACAGCCAGGAACTGTTTCTCACCCTGGACCTGGAGCCAGTACCCCCCTGAACCCACCCAAAGCTGCCTTCTGGACCTGCCAGGTGGAGAAGGAACCTCTGGTGAGTGTACCTTTTAAAATACTATACATGGTTTAAAAGCAAGCATGTTTAATGATTAATTTGCCCTGGCATTCGCGGCTATCCTGGATGTACTCCTGAAGCCTTTGCAAAAGGTTTCTGGGGAGGGCAGCCTTATTCCATCCACCATGGTAGGACACTTTACCACTCCGGGCCAGTAGCACGTACTCGGGAATCATTATAGAACAAAGCATTGCAGTGTATGTTTGCTGGCATTCAAACAACATCTGTTCTTTATCTCTCTGTGTTATCCTCAGGAGAGTAATATCATTCATGGTCACCTGGTTGAAATAGGGTGCTTTTCTTAAGGGGACATTCAGAGGTGCCTGTTCCTGCTGGGCTGTTTGCCTGTGGCTGAACAGAAATGTTCCCCACTGTTAGCCACGGGGAGGGGGAAGGGTGGAGGGGCTAGCCATGTGGTGGGGGGAGGCAAAATGCGACCTTGGAACGAAAGCACATGTGCTAAGTATGTAATGTTAACAGCAAGGTTTACCCTGAAAGAGTGAAGCCACTGTTTTATAAAATGTGTCTTTTTAAATACCGCTGTCCCTTTTTTTTTCTCCACCAGCTGCATGTGTTTCAAGGATCACAGGATCTTCTCCTTCCCAGAGGCTAGCGAAGATTAGAAGGCGAAAAAAAAGCACTCACGATGAAACGTTCTCTGAGCTCATGCTGTCCTCCCACACTGACAGAGCACAGACGAATGCATGGAGGCAGACAATGTCAGAGTGCAGGAAAGCACAAAATGACCAGGAGGAGAGGTGGTGGGCTGAAGAGAGTAAGTGGCAGGCTGAAGAGAGGGCTGAAGCTGAAAGGTGGCAGCAGCATGATGAGAGGAGGCAGGATTCAATGCTGAGGCTGCTGGAGAATCAAAATAATATGCTCCAACGTATGGTTGAGCTGCAGGAAAGGCAGCAGGAGCACAGACCGCCACTACAGCCCCTGTGTAACCAATCGCCCTCCTCCCCAAGTTCCATAGCCTCCTCACCCAGACGCCCAAGAATGTGGTGGGGGGGCCTCCGGCCACCCAGCCACTCCACCCGAGAGGATTGCCCAAGCAACAGAAGGCTGGCATTCAATAAGTTTTAAAGTTTTAAACTTTTAAAGTGCTGTGCGGCCTTGTCCTTCCCTCCTCCACCACCCCTCCTGCTGCTTCTCTCCTCCACCCCCCCCCCGGGCTACCTTGGTAGTTATCCCCCTATTTGTGTGATGAATTAATAAAGGATGCATGAATGTGAAGCAACAATGACTTTATTGCCTCTGCAAGCGGTTATCAAAGGGAGGAGGGGAGGGTGGTTAGCTTACAGGGAAGTAGAGTGAACCAAGGGGTGAGGGGTTTCATCAAGGAGAAACAAACAGAACTTCCACACCGTAGCCTGGCCAGTCATGAAACTGGTTTTCAAAGCTTCTCTGATGCGCACCGCGCCCTCCTGTGCTCTTCTAACTGTCCTGGTGTCTGGTGTGCGTAACCAGCAGCCAGGCGATTTACTTCAACCTCCCACCCCGCCATAAATGTCTCCCCCTTACTCTCACAGATATTGTGGAACGCAAGGCAAGCAGTAATAACAGTGAGAATATTGGTTTCGCTGAGGTCTAACCGAGTCAGTAAACTGCGCCAGCGCGCTTTTAAATGTCCAAATGCACATTCTACCACCATTCTGCACTTGCTCAGCCTGTAGTTGAACAGCTCCTGACTACTGTCCAGGCTGCCTGTGTATGGCTTCATGAGCCATGGCATTAAGGGGTAGGCTGGTTCCCCAAGGATAACTATAGACATTTCAACATCCCCAATGGTTATTTTCTGGTCTGGGAATAAAGTCCCTTCCTGCAGCTTCTGAAACAGACCAGAGTTGCTGAAGATGCGAGCGTCATGTACCTTTCCCAGCCATCCCACGTTGATGTTGCTGAAACATCCCTTGTGATCCACCAGTGCTTGCAGCACTACTGAAAAGTACCCCTTGCGGTTTATGTACTCACCGGCTTGGTGTTCCGGTGCCAAGATAGGGATATGGGTTCCGTCTATGGCCCCACCACAGTTAGGGAATCCCATTGCAGCAAAGCCATCCACTATGACCTGCACATTTCCCAGGGTCACTACCTTTGATACCAGCAGATCTTTGATTGCGTTGGCTACTTGCATCACAGCAGCCCCCACAGTTGATTTGCCCACTCCAAATTGATTCCCGACTGACTGGTAGCTGTCTGGCGTTGCAAGCTTCCACAGGGCTATTGCCACTCACTATTGCCATTCTTGCGCCTCAGGGCAGGGGAAAGCAAGTCACAAAGTTCCATGAAAGTCCCCTTACGCATGCAAAAGTTTTGCAGCCACTGGGAATCATCCCAGACCTGCAACACTATGCAGTCCCACAGGTTTGTGCTTGTTTCCCGAGCCCAGAATCGGCGTTATACCACATGAACCTGCCCCATTAGCACCATGATGCCCACATTGCCAGGACCTGTGCTTTGAGAGAAATCTGTGTCCATGTCCTCATCACTCTCATCACCGCGCTGATGTCACCTACTCGCCCAGTTTCGCTTTGCCAGGTTCTGGTGCTGCATTTACTGCTGGATAATGCATGTGGTGTTTAGTGTGCTCCTAATTGCCAAAGTGAGCTGAGCGGCCTCCATGTTTGCCGTGATATGGCTTCTGCACAGAAAAAAGGCGCGGAACGATTGTCTGCCGTTGCCCTGACGGAGGGAGGGGCGACTGTGCAGTACGACCGCTAGCCATCGTCATCTCCTGGGTGCTTGGCAGAAGACGGTGCAGTATGACTGCTGGCTATCATCTTCCGCTGTCTGCTGATTAAAAGACAGTGCACTGCCGGTAGGACTCAATCGCCATGAGACGAAACTTAAAAGGGAAATGACCTGGCTGAGTCACTCCCATGTTTGCCCAGGCGCCCCTGACCTCATCGAGGTCGGTTAAAAGAGCACCCAGGACTACGTCGATGATGGCTACCAGTCATACTGCACTGTCTGCTGCCAAAAGGCAATAAACTGCTGCTGTGTAGCAATGCAATACCGCGTCTGCCAGTACCCAGGAGACATACGGTGATGGTTAGCTGAGCGGGCTCCATGCTTGCCGTGGTATGGCGTCTGCACAGGTAACTCAAGAAAAAAGACGCAAAACGATTGTCTGTCCTTGCTTTCATGGAAGGAGGGAGGGAAGGGGGGCCTGACTATATGTACCCAGAACCACCCGCGACAATGTTTTAGCCCCAACAGGCACTGGGATTTCTACCCAGAATTCAAATAGGCGGCGGAGACTGCAGGAACTGTGGGATAGCTACCCAAAGTGCAATGCTCTGGAAGTCGATGGTTGCCTCGGTACTGTGGACACACTCTGCCGACTACATGCACTTAGAGCATTTGTGTGGGGACAAATCGACTGTATAAAAACGTTTTCTACAAAACCGACTTCTAAAAATTCGACCTAATTTCGTAGTGTAGACATACCCTTGGAGTCGCTGGGTCATTACACATATTGAATCTATTTCCCTATGTTAAGTATCCTCACACCTTCTTGTCAACTGTCTAAATGGGCCATCTTGATTATCACTACAAAAGTTTTTTTCTCCTGCTGATAATAGCTCATCTTAATTAATTAGCCTCTTGCAGTTGGTATAACTACTTACACCTTTTCATATTCTCTGTATGTATGTATATATATATCTTCTTACTGTATGTTCCATTCTATGCATCGGATGAAGTGGGCTGTAGCCCATGAAAGCGTATGCTCAAATAAATTTGTTAGTCTCTAAGGTGCCACAAGTACTCCTGTTCTTTTTGAGGATACAGACTAACATGGCTGCTACTCTGAAACCTGTCATTCTTTTTAGGTGACAAATCTGAGGGACTGTCCCGCATTGAGGTATCACAATATTTCTGGAACAAATTGAAAAATTAAACAGTAATAAATTACCGGGACCAGATGGTATTCACCCCAGAGCTCTGAAGGACCTTGAATGTGAAATTGCAGAACTACTAACTGTGTAGTTCCTGTATGTAACCGAACACTTAAATCAGCCTCTGTACTAGATGACTGGAGGGTAGTTAATATAATGCTGATGATTAAAAAGGCTCAAGAGGCAATCTTGGCAATTACAGGCCAGTAAGCCTAACTTCAGTATGAGATAAATGGGTTGAAATGATAATGAAGGAGAGAATTATCAGACACCTAGGTGAACACAATATGTTGGGGAAGAATCAACACAGCTTTTGTAAAGGGAAATCATGCCACACCAACCTATGTTCTTGTGATTCCAGAGTTCTATGTATTCCAGATTTTGTCCAAAATCAGAAGCCTTTGAATTCAATGGAAATATTCTTCCTATCCTCCATCACAATTACTTAAATGAATGAAAAACACTATCCATGTGGATATAAAGTTATGGACTGTGACAGAGAAAACTGTCTCATTTGCATGAGACTGTGACCATTACCTGGATCATCATTAAATTAAAAAATATTCTACTTCTAAAACACTGTGAGATGAACATCTTCAAGTCCTTTTTCATCAGTGAACTAAGAGCCTAAATTACACTGTCAAATACATTACAAAATGCCATATTATCTCAAATTAGCCAATTTAATTAATCTAACTCAGCTCACAACTGCATTAATCAGAATTTTAAGCACTTTGTTTGGGAAAGGAAATGTCTCTTTTGGGCAGATCTATATTGATGAACATGATAGCATTGACATGTTTATTATTGTGCCAAAAGGTTTTGAATTCAAAGCCACACTTCCTCTATTGCCAATGTTTACTATAGAGACTACACTGAAGAGCTCTTTCTCTTTTGAATTCTTGGATGTTATTCTTTGCCCCAAATCGCTTCTAGGCATCATTCCCAATGAGGGTGAATTTCACCCTGTGCACAGGATCAGCAGAAAGTCTATGCACCATGTAAGCTGCTCTTAATTGTCATAGGGCTGAGTTTCACATGATATGATGTTTTTCCATCTGTATGGCCCTCTTAGACCTGCAGCCTCGAGCCCAAGAGACAACCTCTTCTCTCCTTCTCTGCTTTCATATACTATAAATTAACACTCTGGGGAGGGGGAATAAGGAGGAGATATGTCCCATGGTCTAGTTCAGAATCCTGAAGCCACTTCAACTTTCCAGAAAATTTGGAGATTTTAACCTTCCTTGGCCCACTCAGAAGTGCCATTGGATTGAGGCCTTTATTGTACTATTTTCTTGGCTGGTGGAGACTGAAGGAAGGGTTAAAATAAAGTGAAGGGGATTGTTCGTGTTTGGAGAATACTGATCAAGACAAAACTCACTTGTCTTCTCTCATCTTCGTACCTCTATGTCCTTCCTTCACCCAAATGCTGTACTACCTGGAGCAGATTATTACTATTATAATTATCAGCAGATATTGACTTCTGCTGAGGTGATCTCAAGACTTATTGAAAAAAAGAATTAAATATTGACTAAGGTAAAGCTCGATCAACAGGTACTAGCTGGGAACAATAAATCTTGGTATTCTGATACAAGAAAAGGTCAATATGTCTTGTTACATTCTGTGCATCCTGATCTGAAAAATTCTACTCTCAGCTCTCCCATTGACTCATTATGTGACTTTACAGATGTGAAAAAAGTTACTAGTACAGTATCTAGAAATCTCTCCATATACATGATGGCCATTGATTTCTTAAGTATGTCTGTGTGTTTATAAACAAACTAAGGCCAAAATGTTGCACACTAGGTTCCTAGAGACAGGATTTACACTGGGAAGCTTTCTTAGACATTGAAATAAGTGGCCTAATATTCAAGAGTGCTGAGGACTCAGGAGCTCCCATTGATGTCTCATTGGGGGTACCCTTTTACTGGTTACTCTCCTGGATGCTCTTTAAGCATGGAACATATTCCCAACTGTGTTACCTTACAATATATGAATGCAAGGAAGGAGAGGAATGACCATCTCTTTTTGGCCTGGAGACTGTTAGTATCAGAGAGTCATATTTTGAGGTAAACAGCACTAACTCCACATAGTGATTAGAACATAGATCTGGCCATAGATTGGTAATTGTGCTTCACAGAGGACTGAGAGTTTGAGATGTGGGTTCATAGCAATTTGGAACATCCCCCCCACCCCCCACCAAGTTTTTAAATTCTCTATAAAACAGAGTTACCAATCTTCACCCAGTTTTACTGGGAGCCCTGCCTCTTGGGCACTCCCCCTGGCAGATGCCATTGAGCCAGGAAACTTGGAATCCTTAGGAGGATCCTGAGGACCTGTGAGTCTGGGAGATTGCGAGCTGGGTCTCCTGGGGCATCCAGGCTCCTGGCTCTCTGTCAGCCCACCAGGTGGGCTGCTAGATAGCCTGGAGGAGAGGTGGCAGGAAGAGAAGCAGGGTCCTAAGAGAAGCTTGCCCGAGAGACAGAACTTCATCTGAAACTGCCTGGTTTCTGGAAGAATTTAACTAAAATCTACATGATCCCATGTAAGGTCTGGATTAGACAAATCAACAAGTTCCAATGAAAAAACGTTTCACTGAAATTTTTCTAACCATTTCTAATAAAGAGCAATTGGTTTCCAGTGGGAGTTTCTGGACATTCAGAGCTTTTGAAAAAATCAGGCCATTCATATAGTTGCAAAAAGATGGATGGATTTCTGAGCCTAACTGTAGGCATCCAACTTTTCAAATCTGGCTCAGTTTTCTAAAAGGGTAATAACCAAAACAGGACAGACTAGGATGCTCCTAAGGTCATAACTCCCATGATCCACCATGTGGCTCAGTCAAAGGTGTCATGGAGGATGTAAATGGCCCATAGTGAAAAATGAAGGTATGAGGCACTCAAACTACAACTCCCAACGGAGCTACAGTACCGTTAGGCAGATGCAGTTTAATGTTGAATTGACTAAAAAACCCAAAACTTTTGTTCAGTTCAACAAACCAATCTAATTTTGGTCAAAACATGAAATGAAATATTTTGTTTTGATTTTTTGTTGGGAAAAATCAAAACATTTCAGCAAAATTAGAATTTTACGGTGAAAAAGAGCTCTTTTGCAGAAACTGATTTCCTTTGAAGAATCATTTGGACAGAAAGTTCCTGACCATCTCTAGAAAATACTCTCATCATATTCAGTACAACTACTTAAGCTCTGAAGGACTTGGAAATTATCTTAAAGGTTCCACTAGACACCTGAAATGTCATCATCTGTAGTAGACAGTACACTTGGATAGCACATCAAAAGAAAAATAAAGAGTTGCTGTGAAAGAAATCTTAGGTAGTCCTGTCAGCTGTTATAATCACTCACAGAAGGAGAGTGATTTGAAGCCCTTCCAGATAGGGCCTGATTCTGATTTTGCTTATACCAGATTTAGAGTAGTGTAAATCAGTGGCCTTTAATGGAGTTACTTCTGATTTAGACTGGAGTAGGTGAGAGAACCATTGTGATCACTGGCATAATTGGTGTTGGCTGATTGTTGGTCTAGTTTCCTTGATTTTCAAGTAGATGTGATGAGAGGTAGCATAAAGCAGTGATCTTTTCTGTGACTATATGCGCTCCCTCCAATGGTACTGTACTTTTATAACTCTGGAAAATAAAGAAAGGACCCAAAATACAACATGAGGTAAGGTGATGTAGATTGCCTGGATACTCATGTCTGAATCCATGATTGGTTGACTCACTATGGTTGATTAACATGCAGTTTACTGTCTGGTGATCTTCGGGCTGGTCAGAAGTTTCTAAAGAAATGTTTTCCCCTTGGAAAATGCGGTTTCACCGAAGGGGGTTTTCCCCAGGGGAAGAGATAAATTCACTCGGGAACATTGGAATGAAATGTGTGTTTGTCTGGGTCATTAATCTGGCTGCCTGAGCTGCTGCAATACCTCATTGGAGCTGTAGTTCTGGGTGCTTCAGGTACCCCTTCTCCATGATAGGCCCAGCTCCCTGGCCAGATTACCTCCCATGATGCACTGTAGTCTCTCCTTGTTGCACAAGCTCTCTCTACCTACATACATAAGGCTCAATACTGCTCCCACTGAAGTCAGTATCAAAACTTCCACTGATGTCAAATGATGGAGGATTGAACAAATAATGTGTTGAGTTCTTTGGGATCTTTGAAGATGAAAGAGTCTACCTCATTATTTTAATTAAAATAACATTTTCTGACATAATTACTTAATTTATAATCTTCTTTCCAATATTTTTACTGTTTACTTCACACAGTAAGTCAACAAAAGAGGTTTACATTGACAAGATATCCAGATGAAGATATAAAACCTTCACTCTTATTGTAATAGTTGGTCAGTGAAATTGGTTTTAACAAGATCAGTACAAATGTGGCTCTCAAAAGACCTTTCGGAGGTAGCGAGAAATATTGAAGGTCTTTTAATTTAAATTTATATAATTGCAGTATGTTTGGCACTTGTGTAATAAAATCACCACAAGCCATGTTATGTTTGGGATTATGGCATCAGAAACCGAAGATACAAAAAAAGAAAACACTCATTTCAGTCTTCTCAGCAGCAACAATATCAGTGACATCTTGATCTTCAGAGCTGGAGTGAGATTTTTTTGTTCATGATAATATCCTGAGGAAATATGTACTTTCCTTTGGTTTCCTGCAATATTCACAGTTAAAATTAATGATGGGCAAACCTGAGAAGGTTTAGAGTTTGGGTTTTCTTCAGATGGGTATCTAAATTATCCAAATTTCTTGAGTCTGTAACATTAGTCTGGAAATCTCATGAGAGCAGGCTTTCTTGTGAGTTACCTGACACTCCCACTTCTGATCACAGCTGGAAATATGGGGTATATTTTGATACCTCTAGTTCCAGGCCTGTCTAACTGAAAATGGGGATAGGAACCCAAAACTTTGGCTCAATTTGAATTTGGTTCTAGAAGTCGGTGAGGGCCCATGGGGATTGGTTCTGAAAGAATAACAGTTTGCCTTTCCTTAATTAAAACCGTCACCCATGTAGATTATACATTTACTGGTTCTTGCAATGACCACATGCAAGCTTCCCATTGGCTTCAATAGAAATGTCCCACACAGAATGGTGACAGCTCCTAGTTGTAGATTTGCACCTTGAGCACCATTAATGAGAAAAATTGTGTTTTCCCTCTAAAGATATATATAAAAGTTTGGTCAGTGAACACTATTCAAGACCCCACTTGGATGATGGTCTATTACATTGGAAGCAAAGAATAGATCATGGACATGTTAAGCCATATAAGCCAGATCCACAGTAACACTTTTAAGGAATGACAGGTTTCAGAGTAACAGCCGTGTTAGTCTGTATTTGCAAAAAGAAAAGGAGTACTTGTGGCACCTTAGAGACTAACCAATTTATTTGAGCATGAGCTACAGCTCACTTCATCGGATGAAAGCTCATGCTCAAATAAATTGGTTAGTCTCTAAGGTGCCACAAGTACTCCTTTACTTTTAAGGAAGTTAATATGAGAGGCAGTATGGGCTGTAGGATAGGGTACTGGGACTTGGGAGACTTGGGTTCTATCCCCAGCATTGTCACCCACCTGCCATGTGAACTCGGGTGAGTCTCTGGGCCTCTGTTTTCTCCTCCTACCATTTCTCTGTTTATCTGTCAGATCTGCTCGCCCCATCTCAAAAATATATATATATATTGGAATTGGAAAAGGTATAGAAAAGGGCAACAAAAATGATTAGGGGCATGGAACAGCTTCCATATGAGAAGAGATTAATAAGACTGGGACTTTTCAGGTTGAAAAAGAGACGACTAAGGGGGGATTTGATAGAGGTCTATAAAATCATGACTGGTGTGGAGAAAGTAAATAAGGAAGTATTGCTTCTTCTCATAGCACAAGAACTAGGAGTCACCAAATGAAATGAATAGGCAGCAAGTTTAAAACAAACAAAAAGAAGTATTTCTTCACACAACACACAGTCAACCTGTGGAACTCTTTGCCAGAGGATGTTGTGAAGGCCAAGACTATAACAGGGTTCAAAAACGAACAAGATACGTTCATGGGGGATAGGTCCATCAATGGCTATTAGCCAGGATGGGCAGGGGTGCAAAACCATGTTCTGAAGTATCCCTAGCCTCTGTTTGCTAGAAGCTGGGAATGGGTGACAGGGGATGGATCATTTAATTACCTGTTCTGTTCACTCCCTCTGAAGCACCTGGCACTGGCCACTGTCGGAAGACAGGATACTGGGCTGGATGGACTTTTGGTCTGACCCAGTATGGCTGTTCTTGTGTTCTTAAATTGTAAACCCTTCCGGGCAGACAATGGCTCTTATTATGCGTTTGCACCCAGCACAGTGGAGGCTGTTCTTGGCTGAGGGCTACTGAAAAAAAAAATTGTAAATGCAAGGTTTAAAAATTGTTTTTGACTGCATAATTAGAATAGAATTATTGTTCATTTGAACTGTATATGAAACCTATTGGGATGAGAGAGAGAGAGACTCAAGCAGCTTCTTTTGACTCTAATACAGTTTAGCACACTGCTCTGTTCACTGATCAGTCATTTAAATGTGATAATAAAATGATGCTGACAATGGCTTCACTAGCATATTTCCTTTATGTCTTCATTACATCAAGGATAGAAAGGCCTGTCACCAAGAAAAGACCTGATCTGTTTTGTCACCTTTCACACCATGTGTGTTTCTTGTGTTTCATATCCAAGTCAGTAGATTTCATTGTAGATACTGATAATTTAACTGCATGCCTTTCAGATTAGATTACATTAGATAGCTTGGAAAATGCTTTTGGATCCCTCAGAATGAAAGAAGTCATAACAGTTTATCATCGTTACCTACTGCACCCCAGGGTCTGACAGAATTAGGGACCTGGATAAGAAACAGCTCTCTAAAATTCAGTTCAGGAAAGGATGGTAATGTTAGTAGGCACAGAGAGCAGTATGGGAAGCTAGCAGTAGCCATAACCTGACAAAGATAACTTCCCTCCAGTCATTAAGGTGGTATGCAACCAAGTTTTCCTTCTGGACATCCCACTACTTGTGACCACCAAATATGAAAAATTCCATATTGGAAAGTTACAGAATAACCTAAAAGTGGAAGTTTTTTTCCTGCCATCCATCCATTAATACTTTGGGTATAGCCTGAAGCAAGTTAAGATTAAATAATACTTTGGTTTGATGAAGCTGCCTCATCACCTGTGTTAATCACTAGTCATGAACTCCTAAAGGGAAATATAAAAGGGCTAAATACACCACTATGGCCAGGCATGGCAGAGCGGTTCTTTCCCCAGCTGGCACCGCTTGATGACTGCTGCTCCGGTCCTGTGGTGGTCTGTCTTCTTGAGACACCATGTTCCAGCCAGGTCACTTTAAAAACTCTTCCCCCCAGGGTACCAGTGACCCACACAGACAGCATCCAACAAATAAACAATACAAAGGCCTTCACCAAAAGGGTCTTCAGCCCCAACTCTGGAGCCTGTGGTTCTCACACACCCTTCTCCAGGACTCCATGCCACCTTCTCCACTGGCTGACAGAGAGAGGGCCTGAGTTCCCCTACATCAGTTTCCTGCCCAGGAACCCTATAACTGGCAGTGAAGGTTTGTTCAGTCCCACTCCTTGATGCTGTTCGCTGATCTTCTTCCTTCCCTAAGCTTTTTTCTACCCAGCCTCTCTCAAGCGTTCTGCCTTGCAATCTCTCGAGATTCAACCTTGTTTCAGGGCAGCAACTCCCAGGGCCCTCCCCTGAATCTCCTAACAAATCCCAGTATAAAATTATTAACAAAAACCCAATTCTGCCCTCCTTGGGCTTGACCATACATACTTCTCAGTTAAATGCTTCGCAGAGCTCTGTCCCTGGAAGTCCAGTTCCTGCCCTTTTGTCAGGGCTTCCTACCAGAGCCTGCTCCATGCTAATGGCTACTCTGTTACTCCTAGCTGCTTGCCCACCTCCTTTATTCAGGTGTGCTCCCAGGGCTTGCCCTCCCCTGGGGTTTCGTCTCTCTAATCCCAGAGAGGGACTGCAAACTCTCTCCCTGCAGCCCTTCCTACTCTTGGCTTCTTCCCTTTATAGAAACCACCCAACTCCTCCCCAAGCTGGGACTCAACTTTGTGTCTGGCCAACACTCCAAGTGCAACCAGGTATGTTAACAGGCCTCATTAATCAATTTGCCACCACGGTAAACAACCTACCACAGGAAGACTTGCAGATGCTGATCCCAGTTGAGCCTGCTGAATAATCACAGTTGAGACACAGGATACTGTAGCCCAGGGCCTGGTCTAAAAGTGGAAGAAACCTCAGATTTCACCCCAGGACAGGTGAAAGCAAGAAGCATAACACCTGAGGGGGTGCACTCAGAGTGAGCAGAACGGTGGACAGACATGAATTTAGCCCTAAACCATGCTACCTAGGCAAGTCACTTAGGGCTAGATTTTTCAAACGATTTAGTTGTGTAAAGATGAAGATAGGCATCTAGTGGGATTTTTAAAAGTGGCTACATGATTTCAAATGAAATTTCCCACAAAAAAGGTAATTGGCCTTTTTCAGACAGCTCCCTCCGAAATGCTATTAGATATTGATTCCTGAAGGAATTGTCTCTTTCTATGCTCCCCACAACATTAGCTGCAATCAGTGGGTGTTTCAAGGCTGATGGAACCCAGATTGAAATTTATTGGACCCAGGGGCAGAGCATTTTCATAGATGGTAGTGCATTCAAAGGACAGGAGCCTCAAAGATTAAGCTTCAGAGTAGCAGCCGTGTTAGTCTGTATTCGCAAAAAGAAAAGGAGTACTAGTGGCACCTTAGAGACTAACCAATTTATCTGAGCATAAGCTTTCATGAGCTACAGCTCACTTCATCGGATGTATTCAGTGGAAAATACAGTGAGGAGATTTATATACACACAGAACATGAAAAAATGGGTGTTATCATACACACTGTAAGGAAAGTGATCACTTAAGATGAGCTATTACCAGCAGGAGAGCGGGGGGGGAGAAAACCTTTTGTAGTGATAATCAAGTTGGGCCATTTCCAGCAGTTAACAGGAACGTCCGAGGAGCAGTGGGGGGTGTGTGTGTGGGGGAAATAAACATGGGGAAATAGTGGGCTGAAATTGTGGAAAAGCAGCATCACTTGCCCCATAACCTCAGCCGTGCGGAACACAATGCCATCCACAGCCTCAGAAACAACTCTGACATCATAATCAAAAAGGCTGACAAAGGAGGTGCTGTCGTCATCATGAATAGGTCGGCATATGAACAAGAGGCTGCTAGGCAGCTCTCCAACACCACTTTCTACAAGCCATTACCCTCTGATCCCACTGAGGGTTACCAAAAGAAACTACAGCATTTGCTCCACAAACTCCCTGAAAAAGCACAAGAACAAATCCGCACAGACACACCCCTGGAACCCCGACCTGGGGCATTCTATCTGCTACCCAAGATCCATAAACCTGGAAATCCTGGATGCCCCATCATCTCAGGCATTGGCACCCTGACAGCAGGATTGTCTGGCTATGTAGACTCCCTCCTCAGGCCCTACACTACCAGCACTCCCAGCGATCTTCGAGACACCACTGACTTCCTGAGGAAACTACAATCCATCGGTGATCTTCCTGAAAACACCATCCTGGCCACTATGGATGTAGAAGCCCTCTACACCAACATTCCACACAAAGATGGACTACAAGCCATCAGGAACAGTATCCCTGATAATGTCACGGCAAACCTGGTGGCTGAACTTTGTGACTTTGTCCTCACCTATAACTATTTTACATTTGGGGACAATGTATACCTTCAAATCAGCGGCACTGCTATGGGTACCCGCATGGCCCCACAGTATGCCAACATTTTTATGGCTGACTTAGAACAACGCTTCCTCAGCTCTCGTCCCCTAATGCCCCTACTCTACTTGCGCTACATTGATGACATCTTCATCATCTGGACCCCTGGAAAAGAAGCCCTTGAGGAATTCCACCATGATTTCAACAATTTCCATCCCACCATCAACCTGGACCAGTCCACACAAGGGATCCACTTCCAGGACACTACGGTGCTAATAATGGTCACATTAATACCACCCTATACGGGAAACCTACTGACCGCTATTCCTACCTACATGCCTCCAGCTTTCACCCAGACCACACCACACGATCCATCGTCTACAGCCAAGCTCTACGATACAACCGCATTTGCTCCAACCCCTCAGACAGAGACAAACACCTACAAGATCTCTATCAAGCATTCTTACAACTACAATACCCACCTGCTGAAGTGAAGAAACAAATTGACAGAGCCAGAAGAGTACCCAGAAGTCACCTACTACAGGACAGGCCCAACAAAGATAATAACAGAACGCCACTAGCCATCCCCTTCAGCCCCCAACTAAAACCTCTCCAACGCATCAATCATCTACAACCTATCCTGAAGGACGACACATCACTTTCAGAAATCTTGGGAGATAAGCCAGTCCTTGCTTACAGACAGCCCCACAACCTGAAGCAAATACTCACCAGCAAGCACACATCACACAACAGAACCACTACCCAGGAACCTATCCTTGCAACAAAGCCCGTTGCCAACTGTGTCCACATATCTATTCAGGGGACACCATCATAGGGCCTAATCACATCAGCCACACTAGCAGAGGCTCGTTCACCTGCACATCTACCAATGTGATATATGCCAGCATGTGCCAGCAATGCCCCTCTGCCATGTACATTGGTGAAACTGGACAGTCTCTACGTAAAAGAATAAATGGACACAAATCAGAAGTCAAGAATTATAACATTCATAAACCAGTCGGAGAACACTTCAATCTCTCTGGTCACTTGATTTCAGACCTAAAGGTCGCAATATTACAACAAAAAGACTTCAAAAACAGACTCCAACGAGAGACTGCTGAATTGGAATTAATTTGCAAACTGGATACAATTCACTTAGGCTTAAATAGAGACTGGGAGCGGATGTGACATTACACAAAGTAAAACTATTTCCCCATGTTTATCCCCCCCCCCCCCCCACTGCTCCTTGGAGGTTCCTGTTAACTGCTGGAAATGGCTCACCTTGATTATCACTACAAAAGGTTTTCTCTCCCCCGCTCTCCTGCTGGTAATAGCTCATCTTAAGTGATCACTCTCCTTACAGTGTGTATGATAACACCCATTTTTTCATGTTCTGTGTGTATATAAATCTCCCCACTGTATTTTCCACTGAATGCATCCGATGAAGTGAGCTGGAGCTCACAAAAGCTTATGCTCAAATAAATTGGTTAGTCTCTAAGGTGCCACAAGTACTCCTCTTTTTTTTTTAAGATTAAGGTGAATCCCAGTCTTACAGCTATGTGGAAGCCTTGCAAAAGTGATCTTTTCTACCAAGGCTTCATCTAGAAGAGTGGCTGATGGCCTTAAGTTGAATGACAGACTCCAGGTATAGTTTATCTTTAAGCAGAGTCTTAAACCTAGTGTTTCTTTAAATCCTTGAATTTTGCACCCAGATATCACAGATGACAAATATATCATCATCCGAATATGGCTTTGTAACACAATTTTATTTGCATGGATGGTTGAATGAACAGATTTGGAAGGACCCAATGGGATTGGAAAGATACTTGTTTTATTTTAATTTATACAAAAGATCTGAAGGGGTTTATCTACTTTAAACCACTGGATCTAAAAATGATATGGGAAGAATACTGGATAGATTCTGATTTGAAAGTATTGCCATATAAACCTTTCTTGAACAAAGCAGACCAGAGTCTTGCTGATTAATTATTTAACCAAAGGGCAATTAGTAAATATTTACCATTTAAAGCCTAATTAAAGTAGAAACAAGACTACTGTGCAGTTAAATATCCTATCATAGAGGTCATTCCAAAGCTTTTTGGCAAGAGGCACACATTTATGGGAAAGCCATATTTATAAACACATAGCTGAGCACTGGCTATAGCAGATTCTATTTTATTACTACATGTAAATCATTTAACTGTAATCTTACTAATTGGCTCCAATCAGGCTTATGCTTTTCCGGGAACAAAATGGAATACTGTAATATCTCAGGCCTATGTAGAATTTGATTAGTCACAGACAAATGCTGGAAGCAACTCCAGCCTGTTAAGTTTATGTGCTGCTTACACTAAGCAGAATTCCAAACTATAACACGTATTTACTGTACTGTACATCTTGACATGATACAGAGCATAGAAACATTTTCTTGTCTTTAGATCAGTAGAAATAGGAGACCCTATTTCTCAGAAAAGAAATGCACCAAATATATATATATATATATATTAATATATCTCATTTTCTAGAGTATGAGCTAGAGCTGGGATCAAACCAAAAATCTTCCATTACAGCAGACCAAAATGAAGGTAAATTTCAAATAAAAATCTGAGTTTAAACTTTGAGACTCATAATTATTTCTGTAACAGGCCCAGACAAAATCTTGATTTCAAATATCCCTTGAGCGTTAGAGAGTTTTTATTTAACAATTATAACTGTCCAGAAAACAGTTTTTCTGCCTTGCAAAAAATGTTGAGATTTTAAAGTTTTTTCCCCATCCTGATTCAGAATGAAAAGTTGTAATCGTGAAAATTTTCACATGCCAAAATCACCCAAGAGTTTCTGATTGGGTTATTTTGTTTCAATAACTTCAGAATGGTGCGTTTTGATTTCTACCTTTTAATGTTTTTAATAATATTTTTCTAGTATAAATTAAATTTTAAAATGAAATGTCATTTTGACCTAGAAAACAGATTATTTTTTCCATTTTGAAAATGTCCAAACAGGATGTTTTAACAATTTCTAATCTTTTTTCCAAAATTTTTTCTAAAAGCTGGAAATTTGTCAAAAGCTACTCTTTTCCACAGTTTCAATGAATGGGCATTTTCTGATGAAAAATGTTCAGGGTTGAGAGAATTTGAATAAATTATTCTATTTTTGACCTCTTTCTACTTTATGGCTCTTCTAAGGCCAGGTCTACACTAATCAGTTAGGTTGACCTAACTACGTTGCTTAGGGATATGAAAAATCCATAACCCTGAGAGACATAGTTAAGCTGCACTAAACCCTGGTGTAGACAGTACTAGGCTGATGGAAAAATTCTTCTGCCTCTTGGGGAGCTGGATTAATTACAATGAGGGGAGAACCCCTCCCGTTGCTGTAGTGTGTCTACACTGAAGCACTACAGCTGCACAGCTTCAGTGCTGCAGCTGTGCCACTGCAGTGTTTCTAGTGAAGACATAGCCTAAGTAAGGACATGGACCATCTCTGGAAATCTTTTGGAGTCTTATTGGCAATACCTATATAAATCCCAATCACAGTTTAACTATGACTACCCATGACATCTTAGCCCCCAATCGGTTGTCTTACATTAAGCCAAAAATGGTCTCAGATCTGTGTGTGCAACTATTCACTTACATGGGAAAACAAGGAAGTTAAGTGACTAGCTCAAAGTCACATTTACTGAGGAAGGGATAGAAACCTTGAAATCCTGGCCTCATTGAAGTCGATGGGAGTCTTCCAAGTGAATTCAGTAGAGGCAGGATTTCATTCCAGGATCTGGTTTCTAAACCTCTGCTCTCCCCAATAAATAGGTTTAAAAGATTTTTTTTAAAGATATAGCAGTTTACTTTATCTGACAAAATAATTTTAGGGTGAAAGGGGAAAGGTTGTTTCTTTGCCAGAAGCCATAGAAGAAGCATACTGTTGTTCAATAACTGTCCATTCTGTTATGTCAACTGGCTTGCTGCATTGCACTGGTACATGAGAGGTGAAAACAGGTTTCCATAGGAACTGAAGGCGTCTGGAAGCATTAATCTCCCATCCTGATAATACATGAACACTGTTGTGTCAGCTCACGAGTCATTAATGCATAATGCATGGGTTGTCCCCATTACTGCAGGTACAATATAGCAGTTACGGGGGGGGGGGGGGGAGAACAGGTAAGGATTATTTTTAATAGAAAAAGCTGAGCAAATAGGAATGTAAGGCATACCTAAATTGTTAAGGCATAAGCTGTTGCTGAGCCCTTGAGGCATGTCTTGTATTTAACAAAAATGAGATCTTAGGGGTAATTGCTGAGAACAGGCTGCATTCTCCTGACCACCTCCATTACCTCATAAACATGCTCAGACCTGTGATGTCCGAAGGAGAGGGCACATGGAATGATAAGTTACAGACATCAACTGTCCAGATGAGAACAATAAAGAAACTGCGCTTTACTGCATATATTTCCACATTTTTAAATGCATTCACAGATTCTGCAGGAAATAGCCCAAGACTGTGAAGTTCCATGTAGCTCCATTTCTCGCTTGGAATGCAGTGTTGTCATTTCACAGCAAGCACTGGTGCTATTTCAGTATACTATTACACTTAACATAATAGTCAATTTCCATACATTTCATGAGAAGGTGGATCTGTCGTTTATTAGAGGTATTCCAATTAATTGGCTGCTGTCACCACCTCTCCAGTTGGCTAGTGCTAATGTGTTATCAGCTGAGTCTCTGAACATTATATAACCATTGTAAATAGACGTAGTATAAATGATTGTTGCTCATAATGGCTCATAAAGACTGAAAAAAATATTAACATTGAAAAAAATCCTGTAATGAAGGAGTCTAATAGACTCTGCATTTGATTGAAAGTGTTTTGTGCAATGGCTTGAGTTTTGGACTACATAATTGGCCATTTCAGACAAGAACTGCAATGAGGGCAATAATGGGCTTAACATTCTGTGATTCAAATGTTAACATCTGGACCAAACCATCATTGGGATTTCGTAATGAGACAGAGGGAAGTCTTAGGGTTACACTACATTTTTTTGTTCTAAAAGATGAAAAAGGTCATTCTAATGTTCTTTGGGAGCAAAATGATATTCAAATAGAACTTCAGAAAAAAGGAGCCAAACCCTTGGTTAAATCTTCATGCTGCAAATCAGGCTGAATTCCACTTTCTGATAACAGAGACTATGCAATTCTGAAGGTATTTTTTTTTTTTTGTAATCATTAAAAAAAATGACAAGCTATCATGACTGTTATTGTTCTTTTTAGTATGGTAGTACCTACTTGCCCTGAAAGCCTAGCGATCTGAGTAGACAACATGTACAGAAAAGTATTCCCAATTTTACAGATAGCGAGCCGTAGGATTAAAAGTGTTTTTACTAGACTTTTTTCATCAAGTTAATTGATTGCCAACTAACTCAATGTGGTTAGCATGTTTGTAAAGGTTAATCTGGATGTTCCCCAAATGTTGGTTCCGAGATACCAAAGTTTGTGGTTTACCTAGGGTAAATCAAGTTCTGGATCCTAATTTTGCAACCCAGGCCTATCTCCAAAATAAAATTAAAACTAGAAATATTTATCTAAACTGCCAGAACTTTGGGTATTTAGTTAAATAAGATCCACCTTCAAACTACTCCATTTTTGGTTTTTCATGTCCAAACCTGGGGAAAAAGGAGTTTTGTGATAAGAAAACCACCCTCAGTTTTGTCAGCCCCATTTGCACAGAGATAGCTCAAGTTCCCAGACCATTTGTTCAAATCTTCCTCTCCTTCCCTACTACCTGCAAATTTCGGGGACTCAGATAAACAGGGTGTTTACCTGAACCATCCCAAGTTATATCCCTCTCTAATCAGAATGAGATTTTCACGTAAGACCTGCCGCTAGCACCTCCAAAGTAAAAAAACCAAGAAAATGACCTCTTAAACTCATGCTTTGGTCTGGTGATTAGAACAACCACAACCAAAACCAAACAACCCCCCCTAAAGAGTACAAACTGAGCTTAATGTAAATTTCCTGGTTTGTTTTAGGCTGCTTCACAACTTAATTTCATGTAAATGCAGGGTTTTCTCTGACCACTTCCTTGAGTTTATCTCACTGGATTTAGGAGAAATGAGACATATTTCCCACAGAGCCATTGCAAAGGGTGAATCACCACTTTCAGATAGGGGATGCCCCTTTGGAAAAAAAAAACAAACTTTCCCACACTTCCAAGGATACAGAGAAATGCCGGTTTAAAATATTTCCAGCCACTTAGGAGGATTCAGTAGTCTCAGCACTAAATGGGAGGTGAAGAATCTTAGGAAGTATTTCAGCACAAGCCAGGAACTACCTTTGCCTACTCTCCCTGAGTCCTTAGAGAATTTCTAAAATTTTCAGGAAGGAACCTCTCCTTAGAAAGTGTGCAACATTGTCCAACACAGTGGTCACTACAATTATGAATATGTTTCTATAAAGCATTTCATCTAGTGATCACAAAGGACTTTAAAACGTTAATGATTTAAGTCATACCAAAGGCTGTGTGAGGTAGGTGAATGGTAATAATATCTTTACAGAAGAAGAAAGGCATACACAATCTGCTCCTGTGTTTGCAAGGCAGTTTAGGATCCTTTGGGAGGAAAGGTGCTATTGTAAATGAAAATTATTATTCAGAGACTTTTCTTCCCAAAGCCACCAGATTCTGTTCCTGTTTATGCTACTGTAAATCCAGGGTAATGCCACTTTTTCAAGAGGTTTTTTTGTTTGTTTTTGTTTTGGATTTACACCAACCTAAAGGTGAAGAGTATCTGGCCCTTTACTTGTTCCTCTATATTTTCTCCCTATTCCCTGTCAATAGACTCTCTTAGAGATCAGACCAGAGAGATCCCGAGACTCCCACTGAAATCAATGAGAATGGAGCACCTTGCAGTATCATAGTCTTAGTCAGGCTATTCAAGGAATTCCTCCCTCTTCTGTTGGAGAGAAGGGATAGGGAGGGCAGAAACCCCCATCTCATTTTCAGTAATGTTAATGATATCACAGGGATCGGCAACCTTTGGCACACGGCCTGCCAGGGTAAGCCCCCTGGTGGGCCGGGCCAGTTTGTTTACTTGCCGTGTCCGCAGGTTCGGCCGATCGCAGCTCCCCCTAGCCACGGCTCGCTGCTCCAGGCCAATGGGGCTGCGGGAAGAGGCGCGGGCCAAGGGACGTGCTGTCCACCGCTTCCCGCAGCCCCCATTGGCTGGGACAGCGAACCGCGGCCAGTGGGAGCTGCAATCGGCCGAACCTGTAGACGCGGCAGTTAAACAAACTGGCCCGACCCGCCAGGGGCTTACACTGGTGGGCTGTGTGCCAAAGGTTGCCGATCCCTGTGATATAATAAATACAAAGTTAGTGCCAATCATTGCAGTTTATAATCATTCCTAGTAATCATAAATCTGTAATATAATTTATCCTTTAATACATGTGATTGATGGGTGTGGCCTGAGTATAGCTGTTGGCACAGTTATCCACCCAACCCAGGAGAGCTTTGGGCAACTGTGACCTCGGTCTGACCTGGAGCTCATTCAGAGGGTGAACTGATGAGATCACAATGCAGGGTGTTAGCTTCCCAAGGGACTGAGGGTGCTGCATCTATCATGCTCCCAGAACTCCTGGCCCAGCCTGGGGCAGAACTAAAACCCAAACTTGGATTCCCCACCCACAACTAGACACACCCAGTACCACGTTATGTAATGTGTTGACAGTGCATTGGTTAGCTGGCCTTAAGAAAGGGATTAGATTTTTTTTTTATCTTGTGTACTTATTTTTTTTCGCTCCCCATTTTGTGGTGATGAATCACACTGGAGAAGATTGTTAACACACAACAGCACCTCTGTTTAGAAAGAAGTTCTTGTTCAGGAAGCAAGAGAGGGATGACTTTTGCTGAATGCTTATGTTATAGACTCTCAAATATTTGCTAGTTCCCTGTCTTGCAAGGCCTTAGTTGTAAGTGCTGATGCAGCTCTTGGCCCTTGTGAATCACCTTCACTCCTGGAGAATTAAATACCCAGAACGGAGGGAATAACTCTGAATGTTATTGCCTTGTCGGTGGGTACCGGAGACAGAAGAGACACCGCACATTGACTGCTAATGAATATGGTTAGAGAATGAGACCAGAATAGGAACATAAGATTTTCCAGTATTGGGCAGAATGCCAGATGCATATGCGGTGATACTCTTGCCCAAACAATTGTTTCTGGTCAAATGTAAAACACATAGGGACAAATCCTGGCCCCACTGAAGTCAGTAGCAAAACTCCTATTCACTTCTAAGGAGCCAGGGCTTCACCACAGCGAGCAATGTAAACATTGCAAGAAATTGAGTGAAATACATTCTGCCAAGAAATATCAGGGCAACTAGTTTCTAGAATGCAGATTTCTGAAAGTAATTAATGCCCATGAGAAGATCACAATCTTAGTGAATGCTGTTCTCCACTCCCCTGTGTGATACTAATCTGAACTATGCGGCAGTTTGTCTAACAAGTTAGGTACATATATAATATTGATGCTTATAAGGCATAGGTTTGGTTTTGTATTAGAATACATTAGAATTAGCATACTATATACACTTCCTCTTGTATGTACTGTACATGTACAGGGAGAAATCAGAAGATAAATCAGTGTTTTTTAGGGAACAGGTTTTTTGGCAAACTCAGAGAGTTGGCAATTAGTAAAATTTAGACTTTTGAGTCATCTGTGTGCAAAATTAAAATGTTTTAAGACCTTTTTGTAAGTGGTACTCTATTTTTCCCACCCTTGCATAACTCAAACTGGATTTTGCTCAATATTTGGGGGGGGGGGGGGATCACTTCTCAACTGAGACCAAGCATTGAAAATTTGAGTTAAAAAAATGTGAGTTTTCAGGAATTAAAGTTGATAATGAAAGCCGTCCATTCAGGTTAGTGACAGTATTCATTGCTATGTGACTGTTTTTTTCAAGTTCCCTCATATGTGAAAATAGGTTCATTTTGCTTACTTTTGAAATAAAGCAATGTGCACAGAAAAATTCTCTCTCTTGTTTCAGTTCATTATGTGCTGAACTTAGAGATAAGCTGGCCCAGCAGAATTCTATTGAGCTCCACAAGGCATTACAATGTTGGCAGCATAGTTAGTTATGTTGAGCCTAGCCATCCAATGTTGTCTGTTATGGCCTTTTGTAGACTATTGCTTTAAAAGGAACAGGAAGTGGAGTAGGCCTGATTACAAGAGGAAAATAGAAAGCTGGGGTTGTGGAGGAGGAAGGGTCATGAAGCTGGGGAATTAGAAGAATGCTCTTTTGGGGCATGATGTTCTGCGATGTGTTTGGAGAATAAAACATGACATGAGTTCTGTAAAACGAGTCATGAAGAGCATTTTGAGTTGAGAACATGTAGTCTAACTAGATCCAACACATCAAACCCGCTAGAAGAACACAAAGATGTATGGAATCACAGTATAAAGATGGTATCGGAGGAACGAGCGGGGTGTCAAAGGGAATCTGGCAGGAAGAATTATGCATTAGGAATCTTACAGTCTAGATCAGGCTGATGTTTGAATCACTGAGAACAGCTAGCATTAGCTGTCCTATATTTTAGTATTCTTTTATGGGCATTTTCCTGTTAAGTGTATAAATGACTGGACTCTTCTTCCAGTTTGATATGGAGTATGCTGGTATGAATTAGCTGCAAATTCAGGAACTGTTGAGAGGGGACCGGAGTGGGATTGCGAATAAATGCAAAAGAGAGCCAACACTAGTTTAGTCAAAGCCATTTGGGAATCAGCTGAAAAGGATACAAAGCTACAGCTGCAAAGTAAGGTTTAAGATGATGATTCTTAATTGGACTGATTCCAGCAATGATTTTTATTCTTAGTGAATCACATCATGTCACCAAAGAGTTAAAAATGTGGTTTAAAAGTCTGAGACTAGCTGGTGGGTGTGGAGGGTTTACCTTTATTGGCAGCATGCATGTTTTGTCAGTGGAAAATAGCAAACCTTTAGATAAACACGATGGATACAATCCATTGCTTAGATGAATCATACTGTATATTTTGTGTCACTGACAAGGGAACACCCAGAGTCCTGGTTCATTAGGCATTAACTAGAAGTTAAATGCAAAATAAACTACAAATTCCATTTCTATATTAGTTCTAAATAGATCACACACCAACTTTTAACTTTTTATTTTTGTACAGTGGCACTTATTGTAGATGCAGTAAACATATGAATTGCCATACTGGAGCAGAGCAGTGGGCCATCTAGTCCACTAGCTCGTCTGTGGTAGTGGCCAGTTCCAGATGCTTCAGAGGAAGGTACAAAACCCCCCTGCAATAGAACATTATGGGGTAACCTACCCTCAGAACATTCCCTCCTAACCCCCACAAATAGAAGCTGACTTATGCCTTGAAACCTGAGTTTATATCCCTTATCATTATGAAACTTTTGTTTAAAAATCTTTACTATTATAACTCTAAATATTACTATGCATATAAATCCAATACTTTGAGGGACCAACATTCAGATATGGATTTTGAATTTCAGGTATGTTGGATTCAAAATATTTATATGGCCCAGAATAAAGACACAGCTCCTTTGAGAAATTCAGATTCAGATTCAGATTATAACCCCTCTAACGTTCAGGAGATATTTGGGCACATCTCTAAGGTAAACGCTTCATAGTCTGTGACTTTCTAATTTTTCTTCTTATCTGTTTCTCAGCATCCTTTTTTCCAATGGTCAAAAAGTACTTGGGAGTTTTGCTCCTGTCATACAGGGGTACCTTCCTCCATCAGACAATGGAAGATTTTTCTTTTGGTGCCTGAGTATAAAGTTATCTCACTGATATGCAGTCTATTTCTTTCTGCTCTCTAATGGTGATTGGAAGAATTTTCTCTCACATGACTAAGTTTTGCCTCTGCAGAATACTGGGCTGCAAAATGCTAGCCCCCATTTACTGTAATAAGATTAATCACGTCACTGAGGGTGACAAAGTCAAAGGCCTTAAAAAAAAATCAAATACATTCAAGTTTTACTTCCTCACCACAATCAGATTAGATGGAAGAGGCTGCACAGTGTTCATTTTTATAAGTGTCCCCACAAAATTTCTACCCCTTAAGACAAACTTTTGCTTAGTTTGATGGCCATGGGGGGAAATCTAAAATAGTCATTTTCTTGACAAGCAGAAGTTGATAATGTGATTTAAAAAATAAAGTATATTTGAAATTTAGTCATTTAATTAAAGCCCAGGATGTACAGTATTTTACTGAGAGCGAATGCAGGAAGTATTCTCTGAATGAACGACAGTAGATTGGCTGAATTTAATACTATACAAATTTCAGGAACAACAAGTAAAAAATACAGATGTAACCAGATAACTCTGATATCTAAGGTAAAAAACACTTTTGGACTGCTAAATGTTCAAGAACTCTTTCCCTCCCTCCAAAAATATTAATGTGTTTACAGAACCTAATATTAATGAATTATGATTTTTTTGTCTGTAATTTCCATTTTAATAGATTTTTTTTGTTTGGATTTAAACATTCTCCATTAGTGGTTACAATTATGTAGCCCCTGCTAGTGCATACAAGTGAAAGCGAAATAGATTTGAAACAAAGTGAAAATGACTAATATAGGTTTTCTTCAAACTGCACAAAATGCAAACAGTAAACAAACAGTGCAAATGCTGAATACTGTGTTGACAACACCAAGTACTCAAAAATCAGGAGTTTCCCAAAGGAGACAAACAATTAAAATTTCAATTTTGTAGAAACTGCATTTTCTATAAAAAAATTGATGGAAAATTCCTGACCAGCTCTAATAATTACAGGACTCTAGGAACTGGGTCCTTAAGAAAAACATTAAATATCATGAAATCCATGATAAAATCATGAGAGTTGGCAGCTGTTTGAATAGTAAATTGAATTTTATATAATCTTTCAGTTTTAGCAATCTAAGAGAGTTACAATAAAGGTAAAAACAGGTACTTTTTTCTTCTATTTTTTTTTCTTTTTAAAGCACAGCAGCACAAGATTGTAAATGGATCTCACTTTTTCATACTTGAGTAACCAAGACCAATAGCATTCTCATTCCCCCAATATTTTACTTTCCAGCTGACAGTAGCATTCATTTGAATATGCTTCTTAAAATGGCCCTGGCCTCATGAGGACCCAGTCATGTGACTTGCCTTAGAATCTCCTGCAAAACATTTGGAATTGCGGATCCTGATGACATTGTAGAAAGCACTCAGCACCTCATACAACTGGGACCTAAGGCACCAGAAGAAGAAAAGAATGCCTAATTTGTCAAGAGCTCGTGATAGTTACAGTGAAATCCTCTCGTAGGTCCAAATCCTGAGAGGTGCTGAACAACGGCAATTCCCGTTGGCTAGTAAATGTGAACCACACAAGTTCAGAACCTTTGACCCATAATGAGGTTCATTTTTCCTCAAAGAACAGCGTACATTTCACCATGTGAGGATGATACCTGGAACTGCAATCTGTACATTAAAATACAGTGGGGTTTTGTACCATCAACCTTGCCCTCCACAGAGTTCCATTACATCTGAGTGCACCTGTACATGGGTTCCACAGTAAATAGTTTGCATAATCCAGGATTACTACTCAGTCAACTTACAAATGTTGAAATGTGAACATCCAACAGAGATGATGCTATTATTCATCTCTGAATCACTTAAAAATACGGAAGAACAAATGGCGCTATTATGTTACTTTGCAGATTCATAAACTCCACATTGTACAGCTATCTTCAATATCTTGGGCATAACCCTACAACAAGTATTACCAAGGTATTGTTTAGTGGGTGGAAGCTGTGTGTGCCTATGTGTGTGAATCAGTAC
Organism: Natator depressus; assembly: GCF_965152275.1. Lineage (NCBI taxonomy): Eukaryota > Metazoa > Chordata > Testudines > Cheloniidae > Natator > Natator depressus. The sequence goes on along the minus strand of NC_134235.1, from coordinate 239,151,672 downwards.
TATGGCTTATAGGAAGACCTTGCTCATAAGGTAAGGCTCTGTGAGGTTGGGAAATATATCTGCCTTTGTTCCCAAATTGCTAAGTGAGATCAAGTCAGCAAAAAACACAAAACCCCCCAAACCAAAACAAAAGAGGATAAAAATTAGGTGTGCTAGAAATTCCACTTGAATGAAATGCTTTGGGAAAGTACTGACAAATGATCCCTGCTAGGGGAAATTATAGAGAACTTATTGTTTCAGTCAGTGTGTGTGGTTAAAAAAAACAAAACAAAAAAAATATAATAATTATATGAACCACACTAAGCATGTTTGACAGTCTCAGCTAAAGAACACTTAACAGGATTTACTAAAAAGCCCTGCATAAATCTGACTGGTTCTTCAGGGAAATGTTCTGCCAAACAGGGATGGAGAAGCTCACAGAACTGCTTAACTGTACAAAACCTACTGAACTTTTCACATATTATGAATTTCCAAAGCATTATTAAAATTCACTTTCCTTATTTTTCCTCTCTTTTAACCCTCCTTGGAAATGCACATACAGAAATTTGATGTTAGAAAGTAAATGATGGGGGGTTTGGATGTTCCCATCTTGACAATAAATCAATATGAATCAGACCTACTGCGGTTATCCTATTGAAACAGGGAAAGACACTTTTTAAAAAAATTGTTATGAGATCACACAAGTGTTTCGAAAGCATCACAGAAAATAGACACCAAAAAAGTGACTAAATCATTTACAGAAAAACAGCACATACAAAATCTAGCTATGCTAAAAAATTGCTTGTGTTTTCCATGCTGAATTTTGAAAGCCCCAAACAGGCAGCTGTAAAGATGCTTATTTGTCTGTTCTTGTCAGCATGTAAGGAGGAATAGAACTGATCATTGCTACAAGCTAAACTCTTGTTTTGTGGTGGGACAGAGACAATCCACTAGCTGAGGTGGAGGAAAGTAGGTTTAGCAATGCTGAATAATAAATAATTACTAACAAGTGAATGTATTGACAAGTGTAAGGTTCTTTTCTTCTCGTTGAATGTCTTCAATCAGATTGCAGCTTCCTTGAACTTATTCATTATTTGAATGTATACAATACTTTTTTTGTAATATTACTAAAAACTTTGTCATGAACACATCATTGACAGTTTTGATGTTGAATATTTGAGCTCTGGGATAGAGGGTTTTAAGAAGTCATTGAATCACTCAGAGAGAAGTTGCATTGTAGGGAGAGGCAGCAGATAAACAGGAGTAAGGAATTTTAGAACATTTTAAATCTCTTCCTTTCTAGGCCACATAAGCCTTGCCTTAGGCATTGTTCCTAGAAAAATTAGGCTACTGTAAGATTGCACAGATGAGTGCACACAGGTTAAATTAATTTTCTATTGTCACTTTCACAATCATTATACGTGGACGTGCGGTCCGAGTTGTAAAGAGCACGGACAGGTCCAGGGATCTTACTTTGAGTATTGGGAACCCAGTTACCCTGCTGGGTTACGCGTTGTCCCTTTCCAAACATACTGACCTCCTTCACTGATCACCAGTGCACCATGAAGAGAAATTTCCCTAGTAGAGAAAGGATCATTTTAGGGCACAATTGGCTTTCTGTTGGTGTTAGGGGTTCGATGACTATTTGTGCCTTTGAAAAATCTGCCCCCTAAATGCCAAACGACATTTTAAGGCTTCATGCATATGTGACCCATGTGTGCTTGGTGTGGCGTTCTGTCCCCCTGTAGTGGCACCTAGCCCAGCGAGAGATTGATAAGTCTCTACAGCAGGGATAGGCAATTATGGTTTGTCAAGGTCCAAATTTCTTGGTCAAGATATAGTCGAGGTCCAGACTCCAGAGAAAATAATAATAAACCCAACAACAACATCAATATTAATAATAAATAATAATAATAAATAATATAATAAGTAAATAAAAAGATTTTGGGGTCCATTCAAAAGTGTCTGGTGCTCCAGATGTGGCCCGCGGTCCACCTGTTGACTACCTCTGCCTTGGGCATAGGCGCCGACTTTGTGGATGCTCCAGGTCTGGAGCACCCATGGAGAAAAATTAGCGGGTTCTCAGCACCCACCAGCAGACAAGCTCCCTCCTCTCGCCCCCACCCCCAGTGCCTCTCCCCTGCTGGCAGCCCCATTGATCACTTTTCCCCTCCCTCCTAGCACCTCCTGCCCACCAGGAACAGCTGTTTCACAGCATTCAGGTTGGCTTTCAGAGGGAGAGGGAGGAGCGGGGATGGGGCATGCTCGAGGGAGGGGGCAGAAAGAGGCAGGGAAGAGGAGGTGTGGGAAGAGGTGGGGTGCGAGCTTGGGGAAGGTATGGAGTGGGGGTGGGACCTGGGGTGGGAGGGGTCGAGCACCCCCTGGTGGAAGGGAAATTGGTGCCTATGGCCTTGGGTAATAGCAATGTAGCTTTCAGCTCATGCAGTAGAGGCTCATACACTAAGCTTCAGGTGTCCCAGGTTTAATCCTGATGACTGGGGTCTGTCGGCTTTACACATACAGGCCTCTAGTTCTAAAATTAGAGCGGAAGGAAATTTTAAAATTGTGCTAACTTTTAGCAAAAGAAGTTTAGTGAAAAATTTGTGTGAAAGCCATTCAGTATTTTCTAACCTGCTCTACCTAAAATCAGTGCCAGCACAGATTTGTCACAGCAGCGTGGGACTCCTTACTTCAAATATGTGAATGAAGAAGTTTGAAGTTACTTGTGGTGAATATTTGTATAAGTAAAATATCAAATGTTCACAGGAAGTGCACACGAAAGAGGTACGAAGATGCTTGAATCAAATTCATTTTCACAATCAAAGACTCACAGAACAGTTGTGGGTTTTGGTATGGGTTCTTTTTTCACCTTGCTCTGGATTATAATTAGCAACCAAACTGTTTTCTATGCGCACCACCTTTAAAATCCTAGCACTAGTTCACATTCAGGAAAGTGGCACTACACAAATTAGATAGAGTTTCATATTTGCAGCTCAGTTCTGCTTCAATTGAAACCACTTAGTTGGGAGCAGGATAGGGTCCTTATCCATATCAAATGTGCTTTGCTTGCACCTAAAAGATTATTTTCTGGCTCGTATCCCCGTGCTGAGTCTGCAGCCTAAAAATCTAACTGTCTTTGGTGAACGTAGATGTTTGCTGTCAATAAGCTACAAGACTATCTTTTCATCTATGCCGATTGGGTATCCGGTGTCACTGACAGCCTGGTCAGCAGGTGGCTGAAGAACTGGCTAGAACAACACAAATAGTGTGTTGTGATCGGCGCTCTCTATGTGAGGGCTGATGGACCGATCGACCAAGGTGACTATCTTTTCCTTGAGGTTGACATGATGCAAGGAACAGGGGGGATTTCACTCGCAGTGTTCTGATGGGTCCTGGGTTTTAAATCAGCATCCTTGTCCTGATTTTCATAGGAAAAATCCTCCCCCCTCCTCCCAAAAAAGCCATTTAGATTTGATCACATAAGAAAACACTTTTGCCTCTATAAGAGACCAAAATTGTTTGTCAAATGCAGAAGTAGTGATGAACTGGTGTTAAGTGTTCTTCAGAGTAATACAATTTATTTCAATAGTGTTGGAAATCATCTCACAGAGACAGCAGCAGAAAATTGATTAAAATACGAAGATCAATGAGAACAACCTATAATGGAAACTGTGAGCCTGATTTTTCTCACACATATGATAGTGGCACCCCTGAGGTTTCAGGGGAGATCAGAATCCCATCTACTGTATGCATGATACTACTTCAGGTGGTTTTGCCCTCTTTGCCCACATTCAAGCTCCTTTGGCGGCATTTTATGAGAGTTGAGATTGCAGCATCCCTCTCTAAACACAACCTAACACTAGCCAGTCCTTCACATCACAGCTACCTGTCTTTGGCAACGTGAGGAAGGGTATTCTCCTTGAAAGCTTCTGACGAAACCAGTGTCCAAAATAAATGAATCAGTAGAGTGGTCACTTTAGGTTTTGTTAAACAATAAAACACTGCAGGACAGAGAGTGTCTGGTTTGTGTGCATGAGTTGGGGCAGGGAGAATCAGGATACTTCCTGTCAGGAGTACAGCCCTGCAGCTGCACCTGCTCAGTCTCCTGAAAGCCTGAGTCAGCTAGGCTGCTTGACTGACCGAAGAAGCCAGCAGGCAAGTTCTTAAGCCCAGCAGCAGCAGCTTGCTGGCTGCTCAGTGCACATGCCCATGGATTCTCTGCCTCTCTCTGCTCCCCTCATTCCAAGCGCTGCTGCTGCTTTGCCCCACCACTGCCCCAGCCTAGACCCTGCCCTTCATCCAGCCTTGTTCCAGTCCTGTGCCAGCCTTGCGCCTGCCTCAGAACGAGCCCTACTGCTCCGCTTTCCCTGACTCCTGGCAATTCAGTTCTGGTCCTTGGCTCTGATTCCTAGCTCCGACTCTATCTTGATTCTTAGTTCTGGCGTTTGGACTCTGACTTTGGTTTTGACCTTCAACCCTGGTTCCTGGTCCTGACCCAGTCTTGCCCCTTGGTTTTGGCATTTGGATTCCAACTACTAGGCATTACTGTCTATGACCTGGTTCCCTGTTACTTCCTCCTATTTTCATCCCAGTGCAGGGTCACAGTCCGTGTCCTCAGGGAATTCAAGGCACTCCCAACACTAGTGCTCAGACCTGGGTTAAGGCAACCTGCAGGCTTAGACAGGATGCAGGACAGAGCCCATATAGCTACACCACTTTCCCCATGAGTTGCATGCCAGGGTCCCACTTTCCACCTAGAGTTGCAATGGGAGGCAGATGCCACCTCGCTCCCAGAGAGAGAGAGGAGCAAAAGGATGGAGCTCCCTAGAGCAATAAGTTTTGGAGTCAACACACTATTGAGAAGCCTGGGGAACTTTACATCTCTCAGAGATATTGTTGCAGACTGCCTGCAGACTCAGGCAGATGTCACTGCATTGATTCACATTTTCAAGCTTGTTTTCATAACAGCTAGAAATGTACTTTTCTTGTTAATGGAAGCTGAGATTCTGACCTCATCAGGTGACTCCAGGAGCTGGGGCCCTAGACACAGGCCTATAATGCCCATTCCATAATCCAGTCCTGCCAGTTCCTATAAGTGTGGAGCTGGTGGTACTGTAACCCATTCGTCTCCAGAGCAGTGCGAGGTGCTCTGCCGAGGGGGAGGCAGGAGCAAGGAGCACAGAGCACGTGTGGCTGCACAGAATTTAGTGATTTACTAGTGTTGACTCAGAAGTGACACAGTTTATCCTAACTACTTCCAGCCAGGTTAGAGTGGGATGTACAGTATTAATTCTCTGATGCCAAGATTCTAATATCCTTACTTTTGTTGTGAGTACTCTTACTGAAACTAATGAGGCTATAAGCAGAGTCAGGGCTAGTCTACACTGGCCACGCTAAAGTACTGCCGTGGCAGCGCTTTAACACGGCTTGTGTGGTGGCGGCAGAGCGCTCGGAGAGCAGTGCTCTAAAAAACCCACCTCCCCGTCTACACTGGTGCTTTACAGCGCTGACACTTGCAGCGCTGAGGTGTGGTTTTTCACAGTCCTGAGTGAGGAAATTGCAGCGGTGTAAATTGCCAGTGTAAACAAGCCCTAAGAAATTAATCCAGTCCACACGAGTAAAGGTGGTGTGTGAACTGAATTTGACCCATTGCCCCTTTTTGTACAGATCCCTTCTTTAAACCTCAGAAACACCCTTCCAGAATTGAAACCATTTGTCCTTTAAAAAAAATAATGTGTTCAAAGACTGTATGTTAATCTCATCATCATTAAGGTAGTTAATTATTACTGTTACAAAACCTGTTCATGCTAGTCCTGAAACAAAAAGGAAGTGTTCAGTTAACATTTGCTAACATACCTTAATAGCCCCACATCACACTGTCAAATCACATTAACTGACTGCCTCCCACAAGAAACTTCCCTGTCTTTCCAGCACATAATACACACATTCACCAAATTTCTCTTGTATATTCAGACATAAACCTTAACTCTGACCTCAGCAAAATTACTATGTGCATTACTGGGTAAGTGTGCGATGGGGTAAAAGTATGACAGCAAAGTTAAGATTTTGTGTTGGAATGTGACAGAGGAATTTGGTGTGTGGATTGTAGGAAGAATCAATTTCATATTTTTGCTGAAGAGGATAAATAATAATATCCTGTGAATCCTTCCTTCATGTTCCAATATAAAATGGAAGCATTTGTAAAGCTGTTAAAGAAAAATCACATCTTCAGAATGCAATGTACTCCCTATTCCAATACATGCAAATCATTGCTAAACCAAACAGCCTCAATCAAATTAATTTTATTAATGTTTCCATCACCTCTTCCTGCCCAAGCACTAAAAATTGATTCTGACATTCATTCACCATTTCACGCTCAGATGTAGAGTCCTTACCCAGTCTATATTTCTATTTTAAAAGATTCAATACACTCAGATTCAATATATTTAACAACACACCACCACAGCTGAAATCCTGAGTAGCAATTTTCCCTTTGGAGATGGAAAACTATATTTTCTAAACTAAGAAGATAGTGTATTTACTTTAGAGAGCTCGGTGGGGTGTAAGCAGTGGAAAGAGAGTTGCCAATAAGTGTAGGATTTGGCAAAAGAAAAATGACAGAAAAAGAACCATTGTATTAAAAATAGCACTTTTGACAGCAAGGATCTTCAGTTCTTTGTGAAATTACACCCTGTTACCAGAAGCAGAAAACAATGGAAGTTTTATTAAACTTGTTTACACATGCGCATGGGCACAGGCGCGTGCACACACTCACACATACACACACTTTATTAATGGTACAAGAGTAGCAGCTTTCATACACTATACTAGAATTGCACTATTGCCCTTAACACTTTGGATGAAATCCTTGCCCCACTGAAGTCAATGGGTATTTTCCATTGACTTCAGTGGGGGTCAGGATTTCACCCTTAAACCATTCCAGTCTGGCTCCAGTACATGATAGATACCCAGAAGCCATAATGTATTTCCAGGTACCATAAAGCCATAAATCCATATTTAATTAGAAGTGGATGAAATGCTCAGATGATAAGATCTCTGTTCTAAAAATGAAATAAAAACTGGTCCTTTGGCTTTGTTCTCTGACTCCGGGCCATAATTTAATTAAAACTGCATATCATATGCTAAAAAAAAAAATCTCATTGACAAGTCTTAGTCGAGGAATGCAGATATCCTTGTGGTACCTGAATCTGTGCTTTCTATTTCACTGTTATATTGTTTCATATTCTCTTTCCCCTCCTCCTTACTCTCTTGTTTCTCATTAAGAAAGTGAATTCCTTGCAGATTTAATACTGTAATGCTGAAGTCTGAGTACCAGCATCCTTCTATCTTAATGGATATCTTACTTGACAGCTCTGTGAATTTTAGCTCTCTTCTTTAACAGCATATATTTGTGGGAAAAGGCTGGCATTGAATTTAAGTGCAGGGAGCTCAGGCAGGCTTGAAATGGAAACTGAGGTAAAATAACAATGATTTTTTTTTCTTATTACTTTAGAGACAGAAGTAGGGTTTGAACCATTAAAAAGAAAATGGAATATCAATGATGTAACTGGAAAACATGTATCACCTGTATCAAACCCCAGATTTTGAATGCTCATGTTTTGTTAGACCAGTTTGTTAACCACTTTGTTATGCTCCTTTTCTAGTGAAGTCATAGCTCTTGACAATTAGATCTTGCTTTTCCTCCCAAAGGATCTGAGTGTTTTACAAACTGTGGGCAAATGTCTTCTCTTGAATCCATTATACAAAATCTCTCATAAAACTGAAGAGCTGTGAATTTAAGAGGTAGACACACAGGCACAAACAAATGTGTTCCAAGGACATCATTAGAAACCATCAATATTTACTAAGAATGTCAGAGAAACAGAAGAATTTCCTTACACTAATAGAAAGTAATGATGGTATCTCTGAGAGCTCTTGTTCTGATCACAGGGGTATACTGGAGTATCTACAGATAACAGTGAGTATTTGTAACTATAAGCTATTTATGGCCACCACTGTGTATGTGTGAGTGGGTGTATGTGTGTACAGTAGCAGAGGTGTATAGAGAAGCTGGTACACAGCTGCCTGCCTGCCTGCAAGCTAGTGTTCTTTTGTGAGCGCTAAAATCCCATCTCAAATTTTAAGAGAATACTTACTACATAAAATAGAGCTTGTTACAACTTGTGTTCTCACTGTGTTTGCCAGTTGTGCGGTACTGTTACACATGAAGTCAATTCACATGGGTGTACCGAATAGCTACATATTTCATTCCAGACCTGAACTGATTCACAAATACTTGGCCTATTTTTTTTTACTTGCGTATGTGCAATCAAATGGAAGTAAACTACAGAACATCTTTTACACAGGTATCTTCAAAGCAGTGCCCACATGGTATATACCTAAATAAAGGTATTTACTTTCAGAGAGCTAAATTTTTCATTCCAATCAGCACAATTAAATTGCTCAGGGTTACTGGACCAGACCCAAAGCCCACTGGAGTCAGTGGGAGTATTTACATTGACACAGCGGGCTTCAAATCAAGGGCACTGTGAGCTCCCTATATGTGCAGAATCTCTACTGATATTAGAGGTGCATCATACATGTAAGGAGAGCCCAAGAACATTGAAGAGATCCACTGTCCAGGTTAGAAAGGAGCAATTAGCCTATAATTTGAGTTGTGAAGTTAGCCAGAGAATAACATGATGTGTAAGATAGAGAGGTAAATTCTGTGTTCCTATAGCTGTATGCTGACCAGTTAGAATTGCATGTACTATCCATATCTTAGATCAGAACTGGTGTTTTCAAGGCCTAATCTTGCTTCAGTGAAATCAATGGCAAAAATCCCCCAGCCTCATTTCGCTCTTGCTTACATTTCTGTAAATCAGAAGAAACTCCACTGAAATCAATAGAATTATACTGATGTGAAACAAGTGCAAGAGAGAGCAGAATCAGTCTGTGTTGACTGCAATGTGAGTAGCATCATGGCTTTGGTAAGCATATGGATTTGTGTGCACAGATATAGTGAAAGCTCAACATTTGGGTGGGATGACATCAGGAAAGGAACGCAGCAACTAAGGGCTAGATTTTTAAAGGTATTTAGGTGGTTGAAGTTGCAGATAGGCACATAGTAGGATTTTCAAAAGCACAAGAGGAGTTCAGGTGCCCAGGCATAACTCCATTACTCCATGAAAAACGCCAATCAGCCACAGATCTAGCCCTTTGTGTTTAAGAAGTTGCTGTTTTCATCAGCAAAATGTCATCTTATCAATTAACTCTATGCTGGTAAGTGTAGTTTTATTCTTTTCCTGCAATAAAACCCATCAGGTAGCAAATAAAACACATTTTTGATAAAAATAATTAGAACACAGTAACCATCTTACAAATCTTTCTGCTGGGATGATTTAAATAATTCGACCTTTTAAAAAATCCCCAACTCTTCATTTTTCTAGGGGATGTGATTCTAGTGTTTTGCCCCTGCTGTCAGTACATTCTAGCTCAGTGATATTTCCCCATGTTTTATTTTTAGTTTTATAGAACTGTCAGCAATTAGCTACTCATGAGTCTCTCTATTTTCTGCTGCTGTTAGTTTCCTTTCATGTGATGCAGCCTCCTCACCTGTATTTGATGCATATTAGTCTTCTTTACAACTGAGGTTGAAATGTCTGTTATTGACTTGACAGCCTTTTTTCTGGGCCAGTATTTGCTGCTTCAGAATTTGATTAAGAGATGATGTTCGAGTGCAGTTTCCACTTAACAGTCTCTGGGAGTGTGCCAGTGAGCACAAAATATAAGGCCTAATACTGTGAGATGGAGAGTCCCCCCCGCGCCAAGCCTCCAATGGAGTCACTGGGAGATGAGGGCATCCCGTTCTTCAGAGAAAGCACTTAGCCCCCGCCGCACCCTCTCCCCCACCAGGGCTGGAGCCATAGCTTGCATAGATACATTCTCAGGCAGCAACCACACAAATACATAACACTTCTCTAAAGGATTGGGGCCCATTTTAGAGCACCCTCCTCCTATCTGGTCAGGTTTGTTCTGGCTGAGCCAGCTCGCTCCCTGGGGTGATTCTGTCTGAACGCTTGCCTAGCAGTTTCCAGCTGGGCTAGTTGTTTTTATTTTAAGCCTTCTTAACAAAACAAATCAAAACCTCACCGACTCTTCCCTCAAAGCCTGTGCATGCTGAGTAGTCTCTGCCCAAAGCCTGCCCCTCACACCAGTAACTTCAGCAGCCCCAAATTTCCTGGCTCTTTCCACAGAGCCTCAGTAATAAAGGACTACACAAAGTCTCCATTCTGTCCATTTGGTTTCTGGAGCAATTCCTCTAGCTCCGGCAACAGTCCATTGGGAGCACCGCCCCTAGCCCCCTTATCTTTCTGGAAGGTGTCACAGTCCCTCCCCCATCTTTCCTGCTGTCATGGGTGCTGGGTATCAAAGGCTGGGGGAAGCTGAGCCTCTGCAAACAGCCTTGTGTGGCCTGCCCACGCTTCGTCCCTAGGCCCCCTCCTGCTTCCCAGTGCTCTGCAGTTCTTCCCTCCATGGCCTGAGCCCTGGGCTGGGGCTAGTGGGGGTTGGCCTGCATCCAGGGACTCCGGGTGGCTAGAGATGGTGCACATGCTGCCTGGCCGGTGCTCCAGGGCTGGGGGCTGTGTCTCCCACCTGCCAGGCACTCTGGGGCTGGGGGACTCTGGGCTCTAGCAGGGGAAGGGGGACGAGAGGGGCAGGGCCTCAGGCACAAGCGAAGGGCCGGGGACTAGCCTCCCTGAGCCCGTGGTTCACCCACTGCCCATGCCTGCTACCCTCTTTTATAAGGATCAGCTAATTAAGTTCCAGATCTTTTCTCAGGTGCAGTGGGTGAGGTGAATTAGCCAGCCAGCCAGCTGCAGATCTCTGACCCCAGAGGAATGGTATCCCTTATACCTTCACAATTGCCAACATTGAGCTAACCAATTTATTTGAGCATGAGCTTTCGTGAGCTACAGCTCACTTCATCTGATGAAGTGAGCTGTAGCTCACAAAAGCTCATGCTCAAATAAATTGGTTAGTCTCTAAGGTGCCACAAGTACTCCTTTTCTTTTTGCGAATACAGACTAACACGGCTGTTACTCTGAAACATTGAGCTAGTTAGGGCATTAGCTTGGGACTTGGTAAACCAGGGTTCAGTTCCTTGATTCACCACAGACTTCCTGTGTGACCTTGGACAAGTCAGTTAACTTCCCTGTGCCTCAGTTCTCCATTGGTAAAATGGGGATAATAGCACTTTCCTACCTCTCAGGTAGTTGTGAGGCTAAATACATTAAAGGTTACGAGTGCTGAGATACTTCAGTAACAGGATCATATTTGTGCCTAGGATACATTTTGGATTAGATTTCTTTAAGCAATAGCACTGGCCATGCAAACTTGCCTTGATTTCTGTAGTTCATGAATATAGAATTTATTTTGACTTCCTGTTCTACCTCCAGATAAATGGATGCCACCTTGAATTATGATGTTCCCAAAATTCAGCTTTCAGAAAACCCCAAAACTTAATTTTGTTTACATTTTGTCTTCAAAGCTTTTTACAAGCATTAGTAATTCATCCTCACAATAACCCCCAAATCTGGGGGATGCTGAACTAAATTATGCTCTTATATACCACCCCCTAGAAACACGTTGATTTCAGTAGGAACAGAATTTGGCCCCAGATCTGCATTTTACAACTTGGGAAACTTATGCCAGGATGGTATAGTGACAGTCTGAGGTTGCGGAAGGAATCACTGTCACTGAGGAGAACCGAATTAAGGAGTTTTTGGACCTTTATTCAGACCACGCACCTCTATCTGAAGATTCTTCTATGCACAGGCACCGGCTTCCTCCTTGCCCAAGGGGTGCTCAACCCCCGCTCTGCCCCAGATCCCATCCCCACTCCACCCCTCCCCTCAAGCCCCCACTCTTGCCCTGCCTCTTCCCGCCCAGTTCTGCCCCCTACCCTGAGCATGCCCCATCCCCGCTCCTCCCCCACTGTCTCCTGCATGCCACAGAACGGCTGATCGTGGCAGGCGGGAGGTGCTGGGTGGGAGGGGGAGGAGTTGATCAGCGGGGCCCCTCGTGGGTGGGAGGAGCTGCGGGGGAGAGGGGAGCTGTTGGAGCACCCACAGAGTCAGCGCCTATGCTTCTATGGCTGACGTTGATCAGCACTCATTGACAAACTATGTGACTCTGTAGCGATACATTTACTTGCAATGTATCAGCCACTTGATGTCTCTGTGTGACAGACTTCCACTTGAGGTGTGGTTAACAAGGAAGACAAAACTGGAACTCAAGTTCTATGGAAGGCTGTTTGCATCTGTCATTTGTTCTTGTTTTCTTTAATAAATGCCTCCTATTTAATAGGGATTGTGGTCCTATTTATCATGTCAGACATCACTGTTGAGATGGTATTTAATAGGAATGATGTAAAGACATGGCAGTTCCCCAGTATTATTTTTTTTCTGCATATATATTTGGGTATTCGGTAACTAACACTTATCCTTATTCTGTCTTGGCTCATTGATTTGCATTTATTTTAATTTCAAATTGGTGTAGTATGCTGAAAATAATCCTTTGTTGTGGACTCATTTGCAATGTTTAGTACTTCGTGTCTTTCAATTAATTGCCTTCTTAAACCATGGGTGGGGCGGGGGAGGGGGGGTTGGCCTGTCCTCACAGCTCTTTTATTGCTTTTTTACTATTTATCAACTCTCCTTCTTCTCTCACCACATTTTTAAGAAACCTATTTTTTATGATCTTGTAAGCAGGACTGAACACAACATTATAAGTGAAGTCTGGCCAGAGATTTCATTACTACTTCCTTATATTTATATTCTACATTTATAGCACTATATTGGCTTTTAAATTTAATTTTAAAATTGTCTGCACATTAAGGGACAGAAGTCCACTACTATATCAAATCCCTTTCAATATTCTCTTGCTCTGCTTCATTTCTAGGCTGTCTACCTTTTTTTTTCTTGTCATTTCTGATTGGTCTAGATTTTTCATTTTGTCTAAGATAAAATTACTTTTCCGCCTTCCTACCTACTTTACAAAGAATTCAACAGGTTCATTATGGGGTTTCCCCACCTTTTCTTCTCCGGCATTAATTATGAATGCTGGAATAGAAAAACTAGAGTTTGATCTGTTATGCATATGTTATGTTCCATATCGAGAATCTAATAACTCAAGCGCACACGTGGGTGACCAGATGACTCATGGTCTTAGGGTTAAGTCACTGCACTGGAACTCAAGAGATATGCCTTCAGTTTATGGCTCTGTCATGGACCTCTTGTGTGACCTTGAGCAACTCATTTAATCTCTCCATGCATTCATACCTCTTCTGTAAAATAGGGATAACACTTCCTTTCTCCCAGCCTCTCTGTGTTGTCTGCTTAGATTGTATGCTGGTCACAGTAGGAACTGTCACTTTTGCAGTGGTTATAGCATTCATGGTCCTCCACAGTTACAGAGAGGACAAGAATGTATTTAGGGGGTGCTTAATAAAGATGGGAACTTCACAGTAAGGGAGTTCTCTAGTCTACTTAAAGCATGGCTCTTTGTGTTTGTCCTCATGCCATGTAACATTAGAACTGAGTGAATTCCTCTCTCTCTAAAGAAGGACTAAGGAAAATAAGAGAGTCACCAGATTGCCAGGGTCATGAGCAGTGGGGAAAGTGGAAAATCAGGGAGCAGACATGTTGTCTCGGGAGCCCATAGTGCAAATGATCTTTTAGAAAAGTCTGATTTTGACAATTCAGGCAGCTGGCTTTACTGGATCTGGAGATTTGCGTGATTCTGGATGGTTTCTGGTTTCATAAGAAAGAACAAGAATACCATGTAAATGCCCTGATGTTTACCAAGAGTAATGCTACTGATGTTAACCATTGTGCCCATTTGAATATATCAATGTGAAAGAGGCTTTTGGTGTTCATTTCACAGGAAGAGAGACTATTATTTACGTAAGGGCCAAATTTAATAGGAGGTACCAGGAACAAGTGAAAACAACTAAGGCTTTTATTACTGCAGTTCATAGTCTTGCTGACCAGTGCAAATATGGAATTCTAAATGAAGAACTGATGAGACAGGATAGCTGTTGGTATAAGAGACACCACTTTATCAGCACAGTTTTAGTTAGACCCAGATCTCACACTAGCAAAACCTATAACAAAAGCGAGAATGCAAGCAACCATAAAGAAACAGCAATATAACTTATGTGCTAGTAGCATAGGGGAGACAATAGTGACACAGTAAAGAGAAAAGACACAAACGTGAAAGGAGCAGGCAGACCAAGTTTACAATGTAAGAACAGTGGCAACTAGAAAGTGGGAGCCAAATAACCTTAATAAGAGGGAAGGCTATAAAAGCTGTGAAAGATATGGCAAGACACCAACCCACAGCTGGCAACAATGTCCAGCAAGAGGCAGAATGTAGGACATGTCACAAAATGGGCCATTTTGCAATAGCACCCAGATCACCAAGAATAATGGAAACAATCCAGGAGGGACTGTTATCATCTGATGACAATGAGTCCACACTTCAAGGGCCTATATGCTCAATGGAACAGACAACACCTTGGTATTCAAGCATGAATCTGAATGGTCAAAACCTTAAATTTAAAATTGTTACTTAGCCTGTAGTAACTGCAATGCCAAAAGAAAAAAAAATTAAATCGAGCCCTGGATGGACACCTGCAGAGACTAAATAAGATTCTACAGGGTCCTAATAATACTACGTTGGATATTTGTGGCCAGTTACTTTAGAAACTGGAGAAAGGGTGGAAAGTTCTTCAACAATTAATACATGTAATACAAGGACTGACAACTCCTCTACGAAGATTGCCAACAGTGCAATGAAAACAGTTAGAGAAAATGGAATACAATATGGGAAAACAAAACTATACAGGAGATTTATCCAGGTCTTCATGTCTTTGCTCTCACATGCTGCATCCCTATACCTTTTGCTAGGGAAAGTCAAAGAAGAATTAAAGAGAATGGAAGATATGGGATTTATTTCCCAGATGGAAGAACCCACTTACTGGTATGCAGGATTGGTTGTAGTATCAAAGCCCAGTGGCAAAATCTGGATTTGTGTGGACCTTACATAACTTAGGCCTGGTCTACACTATAAAGTTAGGATGACTTAAGCCACCTTGCATCGACCTAGTTGTGCGCATGTCTAACTTAAATTTGTCTCCCACCAATATAAGTGCCCCATTACACTGCCATAGTAATGCCACCTCCCCAAGTGTCATTGAGCAATGGTCCATATGTGAAGGTCAATGCAGCATGAGTGTAGATACTGCGTTGCCTAAGTCGACCCTAACAGTCCTCCAGCGCTGTCCCACAATGATTGACACTGGCTGCTCTGGTTAGGTTTGTTAACTCCACTCCCCGGGCATCATGTAGACCAGAAACTTCACATCTGGCTGGTGCCTCCAACGCTCTTCCCACTCCCCAGTGGCTGGTAGGGGAACCCAGATCCACCGCTACACTGGGTTCCAGTCTAGGGACCCTGTGACCGCAGTCCCTGCACAATACTACCTCTTGCTGCTGTTTCACTGGGCTTCTTCCTTCATATCTAGCTTCCCCCTTCGCTAAATTTGCCAGCCTCTAATGCTCTCCACTAAGAGAGTGACTGTAGCCTACTTCCCTGCAGCCTTTCCCAGCAGCAGCAGCCTCCCTCTCTGCAGCCAGCTACATGGCTTTATACAGGCCCCTCTAGTTCCTGCACAAGTGAGCCTGTTCCTCTATTTAGGCTTTCTTCTCAGCCTCCAATCTATTAAGTTAATTGTCCCATCTGGCCTCCATTAACTCCTTCCACTCCTGTGTGGGGTGGACACTCCCCCCCTCCCCTTAAAGTCCCCACAGATTTTTGAAGTGCCTTTTTCTGATTATACAGCTGAGCAAGTACTCCTACCAATTTGCCATTCTTGTGTGTGATTGCCCAGCTGACCATGCCAGATACACACTCCAGATGCGCTCCTGCCTGGAGTAGAGAGGAGATATCGGATCTCCTGGGCCTGTGGGGAGAAGAGACTGTGTGGGCAAAACTCCAAACCAACCGTAGAAATGTTGAGATCTACAAGCAGATTGCTCAGGGACGCAGGAGAAGGACTATGACAGGACGAGCAGCAGTGCTGTGTGAAAGCCAAGGAACTGAGGTAGGCATATCAGAAGGCCAGGGTGGCCAAGCCACAGACCTGCTGCTTTTACAAAGAGCAGTGTGCCATAGTTGGCAGAGACACCACCACGACCTCTCCCAACACTGTGCACCCATCTAAGGAGCCCAAGTCACAGACCCCCGCCATGAACAGAGAAGGGGAGGAGGAGGAGGAGGAGATGAAAAAGGAAAAGGAGGAGGTGTATGGGGGACAGGCGACCAGGGCGTCCAGTTGTGCTATGAGCCAGGTTGAGTTTTTGACTCCACAACAGTCCAGCCAGTCCCTGCAGTTGAGCACAGGCGAGACCAAAGCAGGAGAAGGAGCCTCAGGTAAGTGTATAAATAAAATTCCTGTTAAGGCTGTAACTCCCCCGACTTATCAGGACAAAGCTATCACATTTTAATTAATTTACTTTTACTAGAAGAGGTAGTGATACAACAAAGAGTGGTAAAGGGGCCTCTCTACATGCCCCCTTAGCCACATGGCCTTAGGGCCTGCACGCCTACCCCTACCACTCCACATTGGGGGAAAGCATGAACAACCACAGCTTCACATACACACTGACCTCCGAGAGCCATGACTGATGTATGTGTAGCTACAATGGACATCAAGTTCCTTTCCCTTGTTTATTTATTAAGGGTTCCCAAGTTTTCTGAAGTTAAAAAATATTTATTATTATGTTCTTCAGATTTTTCGTTAGGTGCTGTTTTCGTTACTGAAGAGAACTCTAATTTTGAAAATTATTCATTTTTATTAGTTTACAACACATGGATTTAATTCCTGCGGGAAGTGAATGTAGTGGTCGTGTACACTCACAACACGTAGGATCAGTGACAAACACAGTGTAATAATCACAAATGTACAGCAAGCACCACAAAATTCATAGGTGCATTGACAGTGTTATATTCAGACATGTACACCAAGCATCACACAATTCCTATAGGCCCCAAAACAGCAGGGTCAAACAGAGCACAGTTCTGCATATTGACAGATTATTAATGGTCCTTCAACTTGCATGACAACTGCCTCAACAGTGGATTTTCCCATTCAAAAATGATTTCCCACTGACTGGTAGTAATTCAGCTTTGCAAGTGTCCACAGAGTGATCACCACTTACTTCTCCACGGTCAGTGCAGCTCTCAGTTTGGTGTCCCTGTGTTGGATGGCTGGGGAAAGCTCAGCATACAGATCCAGGAATGTTGTCTTGCACACCAAAAAATTCATCACCCACTGCTCATCATCCCATTATGATATGATCCCACCAGTCAGTGCTCATTTCTGAGGGCCAGACGTGGTACTCCACCATCTACAACTGCTCTGTGAATGCCACCAACAACCGTGAATTGGTTCAGGCTATGTCCCACAGCAATCTGTCCTCCAAGAAATTGTCACGTTCCCTGTGGTTCTGCTGAAAACTCTGGAAATAATGGAGGATCGTGCATCCTGTGCTTGCAACACACGTGACAGCTGTGCAGGCTCCATGCTTCTGTCACAGATGGTGGACAGCAACAGATACAGTGAGGGTTCATTGGAAACTGAAAGTAGATGCAAAAATTATGGGATAGGTATCATATTATGGGATGGAGAACATTGCATAATGGGAAGTTGACCTCTTGTTCCCAGTCACCCTGCACAACTCCTTTCTGTCCCACCATGCGTTGCCAAAACTATCCAAAAGACAGTGCAGAGAATGGTGATGGATTGCTCACTGGGGTACCTAGCAATGTTCCCTCAAATTTTTTTCATCCATGTGTGGAATAAATTTTGTTATGTGGGGGAGGGTGGGGGTGGGGAGAAAACCTGGATTTGTGCTGGAAATGGCCCAACTTGATTATCATACACATTGTAAGGAGAGTGATCACTTTAGATAAGCTATTACCAGCAGGAGAGTGGGGTGTGGGGGGAAAGAAAACCTTTTGTAGTGGTAAACACCCATTTTTTCATGGTTTGTATGTATAAGAACATCTTCTGTATTTTCCACAGTATGCATCCGATGAAGTGAGCTGTAGCTCACGAAAGCTTATGCTCAAATAAATTGGTTAGTCTCTAAGGTGCCACAAGTACTCCTTTTCTTTTTGCGAATACAGACTAACACGGCTGTTACTCTGAAACCTGCATTTACACAGAGGCTTCCTAGCTTGCTTTTGGATCCAAAGCTATTAGCAGCTCAGAGACTGTCTTAAAAGGGAAACATTCCACTTCCACTAGAGTTCTGATTACTTTCCACTTTCATCTCCTGCTCCAAAACACACAGAGATCTGAAAAAGAAAGCACAACCTATTGTTATTGTTTTAATGAAGTACCATGTTTTATTTGCATATCTTTTCCCCCTTCTCCAATATACACTGCACACGTCCTGGGAAAATGCACATTCCTTGTATAGTTTAATCTCCATAACATTATATTAGCCATATTAATTTTACACAAGGTGTAACTGCCTCCATGCCCACAGAGTTTTCATGCACACCCACCAAAGCAACAATCTGATCCCCCAGAGCCACCCCAAGGCTCAGTGTTCCCATCATTCCTCCCCTTTCCTTTTCTTTTTCCTGTGCACACACACAAAATTCTCTTTTTTGCCTAACATCCCTTGCACTGTGGTTACTCTTTTACACAACTGTACCCCGATTACACTTCTATCTTGTACAACTAGACACAATCAGGGGCAGCCAAGTGAAGTTCCAATAGAAACCCCTTACATCCTTTAGTGATTTTGATTACATTACCCAATAGTCAAATCATTTGGATCAGATTCTCTCTCCGCCTGCTGCCTGCAGCAGTCCCTTATAGACCATTTCTGTGGGAAAAGGGCCCATTTTCCCTCAGAATAGCTGTAAAGGCTTCTGGGGACAGAAGCATAGTGGTGGTAGTAGCCACTCTACCTGACCCCCTTGGATAATCTAATCACCAAGCTTTCATCCAACGTGACTGCACAGAGTTGCACATACAGTTACATTTATATAACTGGATTTTATTATTAAACAAAAACTTTTTTGTAACACCACAACTGTTACTCTTTAACATCTTTACAACAGTTACTTTTTACCATTTCCACAACTTCCAAATGTTTACTTTCCTCCAAACCCTGTATTATTAATTTCTGCAAAAGGTATTTGTAACTTTTCACTCACTTCTCTAAATCATTTACTCCTACATTTAGTTCTTTAAGGTAGTGCAATTTGTCTGTAACAACTTAGCCACCAAG
Source organism: Natator depressus (assembly GCF_965152275.1). Taxonomy (NCBI): domain Eukaryota; kingdom Metazoa; phylum Chordata; order Testudines; family Cheloniidae; genus Natator; species Natator depressus. The sequence continues at coordinate 239,132,320 of NC_134235.1, read as the reverse complement.
TACAATTATTGCCACACAGCTGCCTTAACCTGTGCTGTCTTTACCTTGAGACTGTTCAAAGAGGCAGTAAAACATTTGTCTCCTTGGATGCCCATGGATCTTTTACTCCAAATATCCCAGTGGAATACAGCAAACCTCCGTCATACTTTGTCCAAAATAACCAAAAACATCTCACATAAGTATCCAAAGTACCCTCCATTAAAACTTCAGAAAAACAAAAGTGTGGAAAGGCAGGGGGAGAGGTGGAAAGAAACCAATGAAGCCTGTCAGTTCAGTTTAAAGTAATGGCTACCAGCAGCAAATTAAGTAAACTGAGGAAAAGAAGAAGGAAAAGAAGAAAAGGATATAGTTAGCTCTGAGCCAAGAGTAGGCTCCCTGAGTTGAAACAGTTGGGAACCCTTATCCCCAGGTTCTCATTCTGGCTCTGGGAGAAGAGTGGGGGTTGTTACCTGCTCCTGCAAACCCCGCCATTTTGCACTTTGAAACTTTTTTTTCCCCCTTCTTTCTCTCCACTCCCCCAGGACCAAGTCCCAGCTCCAGTCTGTTAACTCTGCTTTTGACTTTAAACCTTGTTGTGCCAAATCATCTTTCACTATCCCTAACTAATTTACAAACCTTCAGCGGCCCTTGCTGTAGCAGCACCAAACTTGAAAGGTTACTGGCAGCTTCCCATAATGCTGCCCTTACTTCAAATCTCTCACAAGCAGACTGAAGCGCCTCCTTTCCCTGGAAGGCATTCAGTCCCCATGGGCAGTGACCTTCTTCCACTACCCATATACCAAGGAGGGTGGGCTCCTCAGCCACCCCCTATCCCTCTGGGTACCCTAACACTTCCTCCATTTCCTTTTTAATCTCATTCCAGGTTGACCCCTGCACCTGGTATGGGCCCTGGTTCTTCCTTATCCATTTATCCAAAAAATCCTTTACCCTGGCTTGCCAGAACCCGCAACTACCATCACGAGAGTTCGCAATACCCCCTCCAAGCAGCTGCGCTGACTGTTGGGAAGGGGGACTTACAGGCTGCCACTCACCTATCTGATGTGATGCATATAGATACACTGGTTTATCATTTAAGTTTTTATATTTGATTACAAAGAAAGGGAGATGCAGAGTGGTTGTAAAGTTATACACAATTACTAGAGAGGAACAGGATGTGTTGCAGGGAAAGCTAAATAAAAACATGGACTTAGGAGTCAGTGAATTCTCTGGTTATTGCTTAAAGCAAGGCTCTTTGTGTTTGTCCTCACACTATATTCTTACTATGTATACGAACAGGGCCTTGAACAACAGGGGGCTGATCTGGATTGTGGCCTCTGGGTGTTACTATCAAACAAATAATAAATAATAATAATAATTGAAGGTTTGAGGGGTGGATAGGTGAGTGAGAATTGTACTGTTGGTCTTCACGTCACTGTGCTAGGATGGATACTACCTAAAAAGACAATTAACAATCCCAGCTTTGGAGGTCCTGTAGGAATAAATGCTTATTTATTTGAATGGCTTTAGAAATAGAGAGATATAAAATGCATACATGCATCATCAGTAATGAACCATCAATACATTCCTCACTATCACCTTCATACCTGCTCAGAAGGCACACAGTCAGTGTCTTAGAAAGAAAAGGAGTACTTGTGGCACCTTAGAGACTAACAAATTTATTTGAGCATAAGCTTTCATGAGCTACAGCTCACTTTATCAGATGCATTCAGTGGAAAATACAGTGGGGAGGAAAGGTGAGCTATTACCAGCAGGAGAGTGTGTGGGGGGGAGCCTTTTGTAGTGATAATCAAGGTGGGCCATTTCCAGCAGTTGACAAGAACGTCTAAGGAACAGTCGGGAGTGGGGGATAAACATGGGGGAATAGTTTTACTTTGTGTAATGATCCATCCACTCCCAGTCTCTATTCAAGCCTAAGTTAATTGTATCCAGTTTGCAAATTAATTCCAATTCAGCAGTCTCTCATTGGAGTCTGTTTCTGAAGCTTTTTTGTTGAAGAATTGCAACTTTTAGGTCTGTAATTGAGTGACCAAAGAGATTGAAGTGTTCTCTGACTGGTTTTGAATGTTATAATTCTTGATGTCTGATTTGTGTCCATTTATTCTTTTACGTATAGACTGTCCAGTTTGACCAATGTACATGGCAGAGGGGCATTGCTGGCACATGATGGCATATATCACATTGGTAGATGTGCAGGTGAACGAGCCTCTGATATTGTGGCTGATGTGATTAGGCCCTATGATGGTGTCCCCTGAATAGATACGTGGACACAGTTGGCAACGGGCTTTGTTGCAAGGATAGGTTCCTGGGTTAGTGGTTCTGTTGTGTGGTGTGTGGTTGCTAGAGAGTATTTGCTTCAGGTTGGGGGGCTGTCTGTAAGCAAGGACTGGCCTGTCTCCCAAGATCTGTGAGAGTGATGGGTCATCCTTCAGGATAGGTTGTAGATCCTTGATGATGCATTGGAGAGGTTTTAGTTGGGGGCTGAAGGTGATGGCTAGTGGCGTTCTGTTATTTTCTTTGTTGGGCCTGTCCTGTAGTAGGTGACTTCTGGGTACTCTTCTGGCTCTGTCAATTTGTTTCTTCACTTCAGCAGGTGGGTATTGTAGTTGTAAGAATGCTTGATAGAGATCTTGTAGGTGTTTGTCTCTGTCTGAGGGGTTGGAGCAAATGCGGTTGTCTACAGCCAAGCTCTACGATACAATGGATCATGTGGTGTGGTCTGGATGAAAGCTGGAGGCATGCAGGTTGGAATAGCGGTCAGTAGGTTTCCGGTATAGGGTGGTGTTTATGTGACCATCGCTTATTAGCACCGTAGTGTCCTGGAAGTGGATCTCTTGTGTGGACTGGTCCAGGCTGAGGTTGATGGTGGGATGGAAATTGTTGAAATCATGCTGGAATTCCTCAAGGGCTTCTTTTCCATGGATCCAGATGATGAAGATGTCATCAATGTAGCGCAAGTAGAGTAGGGGCATTAGGGGATAAGAGCTGAGGAAGTGTTGTTCTAAGTCAGCCATAAAAATGTTGGCATACTGTGGGGCCATGCGGGTACCCATAGCAGTGCCGCTGATTTGAAGGTATACCCAAATGTGAAATAGTTACGGGTGAGGACAAAGTCACAAAGTTCAGCCACCAGGTTTGCTGTGACATTATCGGGGACTCTGTTCCTGACGGCTTGTAGTCCATCTTTGTGTGGAATGTTGGTGTAGAGGGCTTCTACATCCATAGTGGCCAGGATGGTGTTTTCAGGAAGATCACCGATGGATTGTAGTTTCCTCAGGAAGTCAGTGGTGTCTCGAAGATAGCTGGGAGTGCTGGTAGCGTAGGGCCTGAGGAGGGAGTCTACATAGCCAGACAATCCTGCTGTCAGGGTGCCAATGCCTGAGATGATGGGGCATCCAGGATTTCCAGGTTTATGGATCTTGGGTAGCAGATAGAATGCCCCAGGTCGGGGTTCCAGGGGTGTGTCTGTGCGGATTTGTTCTTGTGCTTTTTCAGGGAGTTGGTGGAGCAAATGCTGTAGTTTCTTTTGGTAACCCTCAGTGGGATCAGAGGGTAATGGCTTGTAGAAAGTGGTGTCGGAGAGCTGCCTAGCAGCCTCTTGTTCATATGCCGACCTATTCATGATGACGACAGCACCTCCTTTGTCAGCCTTTTTGATTATGATGTCAGAGTTGTTTCTGAGGCTGTGGATGGCATTGTGTTCTGCATGGCTGAGGTTATGGGGCAAGTGATGCTGCTTTTCCACAATTTCAGCCCATGCACATTGGCAGAAGCACTCTATGTAGAAGTCCAGTCTGTTGTTTCGACCTTCAGGAGGAGTCCACCCAGAATTCTTCTTTTTGTAGTCTTGGTAGGAAGGTCTCTGTGGGTTAGTATGTTGTTCAGAGGTGTGTTGGAAATATTCTTTAAGTCAGAGACGTCAAAAATAGGATTCTAGGTCACCACAGAACTGCATCATGTTCATGGGGGTGGAGGGGCAGAAGGAGAGGCCCCGAGATAGGACAGATTCTTCTGCTCGGCTAAGAGTATAGTTGGATAGATTAACAATATTGCTGGGTGAATTAAGGGAACCACCGTTGTGGCCTCTTGTGGCATGTAGTAGTTTAGATAGTTTAGTGTCCTTTTTCTTTTGTAGAGAAGCAAAGTGTGCGTTGTAAATGGCTTGTCTAGTTTTTGTAAAATCCAGCCACGAGGAAGTTTGTATGGAAGGTTGTTTTTTTATGAGAGTATCCAGTTTTGAGAGCTCATTCTTAATCTTTCCCTGTTTGCTGTAGAGGATGTTGATCAGGTGGTTCCGCAGTTTCTTTGAGAGTGTATGGCACAAGCTGTCAGCATAGTCTGTGTGGTATGTAGATTGTAATGGATTTTTTACCTTCAGTCCTTTTGGTATGATGTCCATCTGTTTGCATTTGAGTTTTTTCATGAAGTTGATAGATTTCCACTCCATACGGCTAAATTCAGTGCCTTGCCTAATGACAGGTTTCAGATGCAATGATGCGTTGGAGATCTTTTAGTTGGGGGCTGAAGGTGATGGCAAATGGCGCTCTCCTGCTGGTAATAGCTCACCTTAAGTGATCACTCTCCTTACAGTGTATATGGTAACACCCATTGTTTCATGTTCTCTATGTATATAAATCTCCCCACTGTATTTTCCACTGAATGCATCCGATGAAGTGAGCTGTAGCTCACGAAAGCTTATGCTCAAATAAATTTGTTAGTCTCTACGGTGCCACTAGTACTCCTTTTCTTTCTGCGAATACAGACTAACACGGCTGCTACTCTGAAGTCAGTGACTTGTTTGCCCTATGAAGTAACCGCAAAAAACTTTGCAAAATTTATTAACTACATATTATAACTGGGACTCCATCACTGAAGTGTAACCACCTCTGGTGAATGCTGCACTATCTGGTAAAACACAGCCAGCTTGAAGTGAAGCATGGCAGTCTTACCCCACTGCAGTTGCAGAGGGATGGCATGAGAATTGGACTAGTACATCACTGCTCCATGAAGCCACCAACCTAAAAAATACTCTACTTTTTAGAAAATGTCATGGGATTCTTAATAACCACTCATGGTCAGAATTTAGGATTTATTAGGCAAATCCTCAGCTGGTGCAAATTGTCATTGCTCCACTGAAGTCAATTTATACCAGCTGAGGATTTGCCTCTGTGTCTCATTCAAGAGACAGTATCTCCAACAGCACTGCACTGCCTGGGCAGTACATTGGGTCCTGGAGCACTGGTGCAGTCCTAACAGAGGGAAGCATGCCACCTATTGAGTTACTCCTATGACTTCTTTCAGTACATGGGTATTTGAGGATTTTTTCCTGGGAGTCTCCCATCCAAGTATAAACCTAGTCCAACCCTTTATAATGTATAAAATCTGATAGTATCACAGCTGAACATTGCATGGCTTTTACTATTCCCCCCAGAGGTGGTCATTATTTGCTTGGCCTTAATTTGGTTTCATTGTGCTCTTAGAATGATAGCACATCTTAAAATCTGTCTAAATGTGCCTTTTTCTGAAATGTGCTGAAATAAGAGCTGAAATGTAGAAAAACTCCTCTGATGATAAGGGATGAAAAGCTGCTGTTACTAAAAGGTAGAAGTTAAAAAAGGAAAGTCCTTTCAGTTGCCTTGAACCACTTTTTCCCTGATTTATATTGCATCCAGATGCGCAATTACACAGTAACCAACTTCACCCAGCTAAGCAAGGCAGGTGGAGCAAAAGTAATTGATGGCAGGTTTTTCTGTAGTGAACACATTGGGAAACTTGACCACATTCGATAATCCACAAACCCACACTTGGTACCTGCAGGACAGTGCAGGAGGCTGCTCAGTGTTTCAATGGGAAAGTACTGTAATATAAAAACAGTGGGGGTAATGACTTGTTTATGACCTGCTAGAAGTGTTTCTCCCCCCGCCCCCAAAACTATAGCTATGTCTACTCTATGAACTAGGGGCGTGATTTCCCTCCTCACATACACACTTGCGCTAGCTTTCCTTGAGCAAGCACAAGTCTAGATAGCAGCGAAGCCACGGGAGCAGGAGTAGCAATAGCAAAGGCATGGCTTGGCAGTGCCAAGTACAAACCCGCATAAACCCTGGGTCCTTACTCAGCACGGCTCAGCAGTGCTTCCACTGCCGCTGCCTGTGCTACCATGCCGACACAGCTATTTATACTCACCCTAGAGCAATGAGAGCTAGTGCAAGTATGTGTATACTAGCAGGGGGAACCACATCCCTAGGCTGTATCATAGACAACCTACATGTGTGTAAGCCCACCTTTCCTTTCTGAGTTACCTGTGTGCTGAGGTGCCTGATGTTGTCAACTGTAAAGGAGATCCTGCGTATCCCAGTGGTGATGTTGGATAGGTGGGAATCCTCTCTCCACCCATCTACTGGAAATTAAAATTGGCAGCGCCTCCACCTTGCTGGGCCCTGTACACACTCACTGGCGTGTCTTGGGAGTCTCCAGGAGTAAACCTGAGCTAATCTATGCAATGGGTCTAGCTCAAAAGTACCAACTAGAAACAATATAACCAAGATATTCTTAGATTAGCGTTAACACTCCTTTACTCAACAATTTAGAAAAACATGATATAACAGATTGAGATTAATTAATATATCACAACCACTTTGTGTCACTAAGTGGCACTTCAATAAATCAATTAATAAATGCAGTATATGAAACTTAACTAACTAACTAACAGTGGCATGTCCCTCCTCCAGCTCCTACACATAGGGGCAGGCAGGAGGGTCTGCATGCTGCCCCTGCCCCAAGTGCTGGCTCTGCAGCTCCCATTGGCTGGGAACCGTGACCAGTGGGAGCTGCGGGGGGCGGTGCCTGTGGACGGTGCAGTGCGCAGAGCTGCCTGGCTGCGCCTCTGCATACAAGCCAGAGTGGGGACATGCCGCTGTTTCCAGGAGCTGTTTGAGGTAAGCACCCTGAGCCTGTACCCCTGACTCCCTCCCGTGCCCCAACCCCCTGCCCCAGCCCTGATCCCCCTCCCACCCTCCAAACACCTCAGTCCCAGCCCGGAGCACCTTCCTACACCCCAATCTCCTCATCCGCATCCCCACCCCAGAGTCCACACCCCCAGCTGCATCCCTCACTCACTCCTGCACCCACCCGGTGAAAATGAGCAAGTGAGTGAGGGTGGGGGAAGAAAGCAATGGGGGGGGGGGCGTGGAGTGAGTGGGGGGCCTCGGAGAAGGGGCAGGGCATGGGTAGGGCCTCAAAGGACAGGCGGGACAGGGGTGTTCAGTTTTGTGTGAGTAGAACGTTGGCAACCCTAGCTCCAGTGGAGCCCAGCAACATTCTCCGAGGCTCCCTGCTTGATCAGAGCCCCAGCAGTTTCTCAGCAGCAGCAGCTTCTAGCTTTCTATCAGAAGTTTAGCAACAGCTCCTGGCTTGGACAGAGCTCCACTAAGCAATCACCACTCACCTAACCAGGATCTTATCTCCCCCACCCAGATGGAGCCCACCACATGCTCCCCCGGGAAGTGGAAGTCTCTTTCTCTTCCCCAAGGCATCATGGGAGTTGAAATCTCCAAGGCTGGATTGCAGCACTCAGGATTCTGCTGACTGGAATACTCCCAATTAAGTTCAGAGGCCCCTCTAATAGGGGAAGCTTATATGTGCACCTTTGTTTATCAAGCTGCATTGCTTTGCTCTCTAAATGTAAACTCACTGTATTTATAAAGAGGCAGACATATTTTAGCTCTATAGAAATTAGAGCCAATGAATGAAAGATACTGGCGGAGGGGAAAACTGAGAATTTGAATACTGCAGAACAAAAACCGAAGTGATAAGAAAACAGCTAGGGCAGGGGTCAGCAACCTTCGGCACGTGGCCCATCAGGTAATCCACTGGCGGGCCGCGAGACATTTTGTTTACATTGACCATCCGCAGGCACAGCTGCCCGCAGCTCCCAGCGGCCACAGTTCACCATTTCCGGCCAATAGGAGCTGCAGGAAGCAGCTGCCAGACTGCGCCTCTTCCCACAGCTCCAATTGCCCAGGAATGACGAACCGCGACCACTGGGAGCTGCAGGCGGCTATGCAAATGTAAACAAACTGTCTGCTGGCCCGCCAGCAGATTATCCTGATGGGCCGCATGCGGCCCATAGGCGGCAGGTTGCCCACCACTGTTGTATATGGACTGAGATAATTTGCATCTAGTTTCATATCTGCTGAGGGTCTGACCCCATGATTATAAACAAGATTGTGATTTAGGTGCCATGTTAGAAGCTGGTGTGGCTAGCAGAGTGTTTAAATCAAGTTTAAATACTTTCCCAAAATATGTTTCTGAGAGTGAAGAAGAAGGTCAGTTGTTCCTTTCATTCAATATAGGAAAGTGAATTTTCACAGGGATGCAGAGGTCCGAGGGTACCACTTTCTCCAGGCTTTCATATGTTCTCTGTTGAGATCTGATGTGGTCACCAATCCTTCTGGCCTAGGAGAAATGTGTGGAACTCCCTTTGAGACCTGTCATGTTTGTTGGTCTTACATGTTACGGTCTTTATATTATTTTAACTTTACTGATGCATGAAGATCCAAACAATCTTATTACATTCATCTCTCTGCTGTTGTGTGAGAGACTGCAAAAAAGCTCTTGGTCAAAAGACTTCAGATCCAATTTTAGAAAACTGATGCACAAGTTATTTCATTGATATATCGCCCATATTCTTATTATTATGGAATTAGGGAAATGTCCTGATTTACAGAAATTAAATAAAGATAGAGAGGTCTTTGGAATTCCTGTGTCTGATGCCAACAAGTGAATTTAGTTACTGTGGCTGCAAAAACAAATATCCACTAAAATAAATGTGTGACAAGACTAAAGGAATTAAGAGAAATGGAATGACTTACTGCCTGTATTAGATTAACAGCTCATCTATCTGAGGAACAATGGGACAAGTGGTTAAAAATAAATCATTTATATAACTTTTATAAAAAGCAGTATATAGACTTACTGTAATCCATAACTTAGTGTCTTGACTCTGCTGTATTCCCTTATCTTGTATATCTGTCACTCTCTCCGTTACAGCTTATGTAAAGAAATAACTTATGCTGCCAGCAATTCTATTTATCTTTAGTATAAAACAAAAAGGTAAACAAAATCTCTGTTTGCAACAAGATGCTTTAATTAACAATAGTAAAACTGGAGATCATTCCAAAAATTTCAAATAAATTTATTTCTCTGCTCAAAGAGCAAATACATCACAAAGAAACATTTTCCAAAAATTCTAGCATGTTCAGCTTTAACAAAGAGTATCATATTTAAAACTCAAAAAAGTCAAATTTGTTTATTAAGAATTCATGGACCCTTACAACACAATGGACTAAAACCTCATAGCTGGCATGATTGAATCAACCGGAGCCAGTAGATTTAGGCCTGTAATGAATTTGGCCCATCAATATTTCGCCTTTTCACTCCCGTAATCATATGACACTTATTATTTCTGTTTAGATTCAGTAGAGCCTAGAGGCTCCGGCCACAATCAACATCCCATTGTGCTAAGCACAGTACAGAGTAAAGAGACACTTCTTGTCCCCATAAGTTTACTATCTAAATAGAAAAGACAAAGGAAGGAAGAAAGGTTGTAGCATTATCCCAATTTACAAAAGGGAACTGAGACACAGGGTACATCTACACAGCAAAAACACCCCATGGAAGTGAGTCTCAGAGCCAGGGTCATTTGGCTCAGGATTGCAAGTCTTGTACTACAGGATTAAAAATAGTCATGTAGACATTCAGGCTCGGACTGGAGCCTAGCCTATGAGACCAGGTGAGGAGAAAGAGTTTCAGAGCCAAGACTCCTCACGCTTCCTCCTCATCTGGTCTCATAGCCCAGGCTCCAGTCCATGCCCAAAAGTCTACATGGCTAATCCTGTAGCCCTAGACTCATCAGCCTGAGTCCATAGACCCAGGCTCTGAGACTCACTGTTGTTGTTGTAGGGTTGTTGTTATTGAGTGTTTTTTTTTTATTTTATTTTATTTTTTTTCTTTTGCTGTGCAGATGTATCCAGAGAGGCCCCAATCAAATAAAAACCCCAGGACACTTAAGCATGTACTCTTAAGACCCATTGAAATTTAGGAGCCAGACAGATTAAGATCCCAATCAGCAAGGTTAGCACTTATGTAATTTTAATTATGTCCACCACTGATTTACATGCTTAAATACTTAGTAGAACTGAGGCCTACTTAACTTGCCCAAGGCCACACAGGAAGTCTATGGCAGATCCAGAAATCGATCCCAGTTTTTCTGAATCCCACTTTTGTGTCTCAACCAGAAGATCATCCTTCCTCCTGGGCCAACCTGCCTGACACAAGGATTCACTCATTCTACTAAGCCAAGTGAAAGAGTTAGATCCTTTTTTTATATCCCAGTCTCTTCTCACTTGTACAATTCAGATCTGGAATTGTGCTACGTAATGTATGTTCAAGCGGAACAGCCAGTACTGGAGAAGCACGCTATTTTCTGGATGGCAGAATGCTAATTTTGTGTAACTTAATCAAGAGACGTGTGTTGTGGCCATTCTCATAAAATTTATATCAAAATCAGAGATGGAGCACATGACATGTAACTAACTGCAGAATGAGGCCTTTAGTGTTTTACGATGTGCTTGCTTGGTAAGAGTTATTGTTCTGTGTGTGTGTGTGTGTTTCAGTTAGATGTCATGCTTTGTTACATAACAAAAATATTTATAATAACTTGTTTGACAGAGAGGGCTTTGGGGATTTTTTCAAAGTTGTATGAGAGCTTGGGTATAATCAGTAAGAATAGCTGTACAATCCTTATTTCAGAATTAAAATAAAAAATAGTTAAGGTTAGGCCTTGCTCAATTGCCAGGTGGCAGAACGGATGAAAAGTTCATTCTGAAAATAGGTGTCTACAAAGATCCTCTGCTCTTGGAAAGTTTTAAGTAAACAGTTATAATAATCACAGCAGGGAAAATGGTTTCTTTTACACTTTTCAGAAAGTTTTCTGCCTACAGGCACAAAGGCAAGACACTCTGAGACAGCACTATTTGCTTTGGGTTCAGTGGTGCAGTCTTTACTCAGTCCAGCTGTTACCTCAGGCAAAACTCCCACTGGCTTGAGTGTGATACTGTTAGAGCCACTTGTTTTGTGAAGAAGCATGTCAGTGGACTATGATTAAGGCATAGGCCAGATTTTTTAGTTTTATTTTTCTATTTTAATTTTCTGAATTAACCCACCCAAGGTTTTGCACTTTACTAAAAGCAATGAGAAAACCCATCAAATTGGTAGACTGGCCAAGTCTCATTTATTTGGAGTAAGGTTCCAAGACTGATCCTGTGCCAACTGAAGTCAACAGTAATTTTTCTATTGACTTCAATGTGCTTTAGGCTGGACCCTATGCAAGGTGCTGAGTACTTCTTGGGAGGTTTTGCGTGCCATCCACTGGGTTTAAGAACCTCTCCAAGGATTAGAACTGGCTGGTTTTTTGTTTTGTTTTTGGTGAATACAATATTTGCTGAAAAATGCAGTTTCAAGTCGGCCTACACTCTTCATAAATTTATGTCAAGTCTACCAAATAGTTTTGACTGAACTGAAAAAAATGAAAACATTTCAGTAATGTCTAAATGAAATGTTTTGTTTTGACCCAACTGAAAAGAAATGTTTTGGTTTCAGGCATTGGGACAAAAGCAAGGGAAATGAGGACTAGATTCACAAAATGGGCAGAGAAGGAAGCTCTGATATAAATTTTAGCCTAGAGGTTTGGGCACTCACCTGGTATGCAGGAGACCTTGTTCAATTCCTTTTTCTACCTGAAGCGGAGAAGGAATTTGAACAGGTGTTTCTCACATTACAGGAGAGTGCCCTAGCCACGGGGCTCCATTCTCACTGTCTAGCTTCTACAGCTTGAGCTAAAGCTCCATAGCTGGAGCTGTAACATAATGATGTTCTCTGCAGATCATCAGGGAGGGGGACCTATAGCACACCATTCCCCTCATGGATCAGCAACTGGTTAAAAAACAGGAAACAATGGGTAGGAATAAATGGTTCATTTTCACAGTGGAGAGGAATAAATAGAGGGGTCCCCTAAGGATCAGTATTGGGACCAGTGCTGTTCAACATGTTCATAAATGATCTGGAAAAACGGGTAAACAGGGAGGTGGCAAAGTTTGCAGATAATACAAAATTACTCAAGACAGTTTAGTCTAAAGCAGATTGCTAAGAGTTATAAAGGGATCTTACAAAACTGGGTAACTGGGCAACAAAATGGCAGATGAAATGCTATGTTGATAAATGCAAAGCAATGCACATTGGAAGACGTAATCCCATCTATACATACAAAACGATGGGGTCTAAATTAGAAATAGATCTTGGAGTCATTGTGGATAGTTCTCTGAAAATATCTGCTCAATGTGCAGTGGCAGCGAAAAAAGAGAACAGAATATTGGGAATCATTAAGAAAGGGATAGATAATAAGACAGAAAATATCATAGTGTGCTATATAAATCCATGGTATGCCCACACCTTGAATACTGCATGCAGTTCTGGTCACCCCATCTCAAAAAAGATATATTTGAATTGGAAAAAGTACAGAGAAGGGCAACAAAATTATTAGGGGTATGGAATGGCTGCCATATGAGGAGAGATTAAAAAGACTGGGACTGTTCAGCTTGGAAAAGAGATGACTGAGGGGGGATGTGATAGAGGTCTATAAAATCATGAATGATGTGGAGAAAGTAAATAAGGATGTGTTATTTACTCCTTCTCATAACACAAGAACTAGGGGTCACCCAATGAAATGCATAGGCAGCAGGTTTAAAACAAACATAAGGAAATACTTCTTCCTTCATACAATCCACAGTCAACCTGTGGAACTCATTGTTAGAAGATGTTGCAAAGGCCAAAAGTATAATTGGATTAAACATATAATTAGATAAATTCATGGAGAATAGGTCCATCAATGGCTATCGGTGTCACTAAATCTCTGACTGCTAGAAGCTGGAACTAGATGACAGGGGTGGATCACTTAATAAATTGCCCTGTTCTGTTCACTCCCTCTGAAGCATCTGGCACACGCCACTGTCAGAAGACAGGATACTGGGCTAGATAGACCTTTGGCCTGACCCAGTATGGCCGTTCTTGTGTTATGTTCTTATAGTATTGCCTTAGGAAAGTTCTCTTTCATTAAAGCTTTCTGGTTTAAATTTACTCCACTGTATCTTTGAATAACATTAACGCTCAGAAACTTTTCCTGTGACATACTGTTAAAGAATACTAGGGATGAGGAGGTTCCACTTCACTGGGGCATTGCCTGTGTTCCTTACTATCATGGTCTAATTTCCTTCTCAAGGATTATTCTTATTTATAAATACCTAAACCCAACCAGGTTCTTCTGGTTGGTTTTTTTTTTTATTGTTTTCAAGTTGTTTTTATGGAGAAAAAAATCATACTGATTTAAGGTAACTAAGGAAAATGATTGCATTTCTGTCTAACACAGAATATGACTCCAAAAGAGACTCTGACTCAAAGCAGTCAATAGGAGTCCAGTGACAAAGTTATTAATGTGCATAAGTGTTTGCAGGATCAGGGCCTGGAAAAGGATGCCATTAACCCAATAATCATATGCAACTTTACAACAGCAACTCAGTGTGCTCCTGACGTGATAGAGAAAGCAGAAAGTAAGGAATTGATTCACTTTCAAATTGCAAGATGGCTTTTCTGAACAATCAGAATAATATTTTTAAAAAGTTAAAAAATAGATAAAAATAAAAATTGTCACATTTGTCCTTTAAATACTCTATTGTCTAAATGGATACTTACCAGCCCAAATCCAATAAAATGAACTACATAGATTAGCTCAGATCATTGCCTTTAATTAAATAGATCCTGAGCTATCCTCTCAATGAATTAACAAGGAACAGTTTTCATATCTCATTTATACTTTTGCTAAGCTGGAAGCTGTGGCAACTGTATGCTGGCTGTGTTTCCAGAAGGAATAGTTCCTAAGAAACCAGGCGCCAGTCTTTGCATAGCCAAAAAAAAAAAAAAGAAAAAAAAGAAAAGAAAAAAGATCTGAGTTTCAGTCTGAAACCACAGTATCTCATTTGACATGTGACCTAGAATGTCCTCCTGAATCCCTCTGAAGGGCCAGCTTTCCTAAGAAAATATTATCCTGACCTTTCTCTTACTGTTGCTATGGAAAGGCATGTTTCCTGGCTTCTGGAGGAGGGCCAGGAGTTGTATTTAAATGGAGTGTTGAACAACCGTAATATGTGCAGTGTACTATTATTTCTTTGTGGGAGGTTTATTATAGGCTTCTTGTATGTAATCTAAATTAGATGTCTGAGGAAAAATAATGCTTTTAAGTTTAGAAATTTTATTCTCTCTTAAAATTCCCTGATTTGCCGGATAGATTTTGAAGTCCTTCAAAAGCTGTAAATGTTATCTATATTCCTTAATCAAACCATCCTTTCAAACAGCTGCAACAGAATGCCTCTCTTTTATATTATGGGAAATTGGATGCAATTATTTTACAGAGATGGACATATAAACAACCCTATAATTTCTAGACTTTCAAATTTCATTATCTTAAGCACAAATCAACATTAACTCTGCTCCAGTCTGACTCTGATATGGTATTTAGAATTAATATGGGTGGGTGATCTTTTATTCAATTGTATTTCATTAGTCAGTACATTTAGCAAGTAAGTTAGCACAGGTTGGGGGACTACAGTTTTTCAAGCCCTTACTAATGCTTATTGTCTTAGCAGAGCATCCATCCTTCTTTGAAAAATGGAATGTGCCATTTCATCCTACTCTGAAGTGTGTGGTTGGAAATGAACAATTCTTAGAGTATGATTATGCTGGTCCTGTGAAGATAACTGAATGATCTGTTGCTGGGATTTTTTCTTATGTGTATAGCATTATAGAAACTGACACTGCATATCTGAGTCATCATTACCATTTGTAAACCATTCTTGGATGCTTTGAGATTAAAGGTACTGTATAAATGTAAGTTTTTATTTCTTGGTGTATTTGAATGTGTAGTGTGCAAAGACAATAACCTTCACCAGCAAAAATTTTAGGTCTTTCATTGCCTATTATAGGGCTTGATCCTGCTGCCACTGAAATCAATGGGCATTTTGACATTGTTTTCACTGTGGGAACAGGATAAACTCCAGACAGCATTTCTACATTGTGATTCCTTTTCTTATGCCCATAAATGAGAATTGCCAACGCCATACAAATCAGTACAGCTATCTATGAAGCTCTGTATGATCCAAGATTCTCTCAGTTTGCATTGCCCATCCTTCTACTCTTGCTTGTTGCCCATCACACGTAGCTCAACTTTCCTGAGCTCATCTGCAAAATACCCCCAACACTCTTTCTTGAAGTCCCTCGTAAAGACCCATTTCTGTTCCGCTACCTGCAGGGAATCATCATCTTGACATGCATATTTGGTAGAAAGAATATGATTTCCATGTCCCCTAACCTTTCGGGATGGCAAAGTTGTACTGTGCTATGCCAGTCCTCCACTGACAGAGGGATCACCAAGAACTCTGTGCCAGTGGTGTAACTTAGAGCTGCTCAGAATCATCTCTAAGAGTTATCGGGGCTGGAGTTGGTCCTCAGAATCAGGGAACTGTAATGTGGATTCCCCTTCCCCTCTCTCCTGCAAGAGAGAGTTTGGTCCATTAGCTATAGATAGTTCAGATAGAAATTCAATGCTTATGGGCCAGATAGTGATATCTCCATTCACATCAACTGCTTAAGATGTAAGAATAGTGTAAGTTACTAGTCAGCATGAATATGGGTATCATATTTTCCTGTAAGTGATTTATGCAAAACTGAATGGTAACTTTGAATGTTCACATATTGCTAATTATGAGAGCATTATGCAAATTATTGGAAATGTAAGTAAGGTTTTGAGATGTATACCTTGGTTTGATATTTGATCCTTAAATTGCTTTCTTCAGTGTTTAACATGTAGTTCTGCTCTTTACATTGCTTCTTCTAAAATGAAAAGGAGGACTTGTGGCACCTTAGAGACTAACAAATTTATCTGAGCATAAGCTTCTAAAATGGTATCACAGTGGTTAATATTCTGCAATTACTTTGGAATCAAATTGGGTTAGTTTTCAAGTAAATAAGTTATTAATTTTGATCTGCCAGCTTGCACATTTACCTGGGAATCAGGAAGAAAAGCTGGATTCTTTCTGGTTCATACCTAAACAACAAATGAAGATTCTTCATCAGTGTGTTGTTAATAATTCTGTTGATATTGCATGAGACAAAATAAAATCTAGCTCACCCTCCCATTGCTGTTATTGGCTCAGGAGTAAAAAGCAGTGAACATTTAGTTTATCATTAAAGTAAACTGATCTGACTTTTACTGCATAGTGGGAATAGATCTGTTGAATAACAATATGCACTGTTACCTAGTCAGAATAACTTGTAGGAGTATTTAATGTTCAAAAAGTTTTTTAAGTACCTCATATAAACCTATATGAATAATGAATGTTTTGGTTCGATGGCGATTCTGAAAAAAAAACAGCTTAATTTTGGGTTGAACTGAAAACAATATTTTTCTAAATATTTAGCAAATTGAAAAGTAAAAAAAAATAAATAAAAAAAAATCCAGGCATTTTGACAAAAGTAAAGGAAAACTAGATTCACAAGAGAGCTGTGGGCTGGAGCGAGGAGAGAAGGGTGAAATCTGTAGCTCAGGTAAATCACCTCAGGTGTGGGAGACCCTACCTGATATGGGGAGGGATTTGAACACATCTACTACACTGTAGGAATATGTCCTTGCAACTGGACTATGAAATATTCTGATGGGGTATGGGTGCTCTCCCAATCTCTTCTATTGAAGCTGTTCCACTTTTTATAAATGACTAAATAGCCATTGGAGCAGCCAGGGACTTGAATTTGGGTCTTTCACATCCTAAGTAAGTGCTCTAATCACCAAGCTATTGAGTCATTCTCATGCTCTTCCCCCATGACTATTAATTACCATTATGAATTACAATGAATAGTCTGGGCCAGGGAAACAGTGTGAGAACCATTCTCTAGTCTGGTGACTGGGGCACTCACCTATAATTAAGGCTCTGATTTTGTCACAGATATTTTTAGTAAAAATCACAGACAGGTCACAGGCAATAAAGCCTTTGACCTGTCTGTGATTCTTACAAAAAATATCCCTGACAAAATGGGGAGAGAGGAGGTTCCAGCACCCAGAGCAGGTGGGGGCTCTAGGGTCCCTTTCCCCCTCCCCTCAGCAGCTGAACAGCTTCGGGGGGTGGGGGGAGCCCCACCAGTGCTAGGCAGATGTGGGGTCCTCCTGCTGCCCGCCACCACAGGAGAGCTGTGGGGTCCCCCTGCAGTTGGGAGCTCCGGGGTCCCCTTGTTGCCCAGGGGCTAGGAGCTGCTGGGGGCCTGCTGCCAGCTGACAGTTTCAGCCCTGGGGAGGTCTCTGGAAGTCACTGATTCTGTGACTTCCCTGACCTCTGTGACATACTCGTAACCTTACTGTGGTGGGGTGGCTGCCCCACCCCCATGCAAGACAGGGCTAGGGCAGGCCGGAGCGGCTGCATAGACTGGCAGCCAATCAGGGAGGGCTTGTGGGAGAGCCAGGGATGAGCAGGAAGTGGTCAATCGGGGCCAGGCTCAGCCCTATATAAAGGCTGCCCAGCAGAGGAGCAGGGCAGTCTCTCCAAGACCTTCAAGGGAGAAGGTCTGTCTCCTGAGGGATGGAGACCAGCACGCACGCACGCACGCACGCACGCACGCAGGCTTGGCTTGGCTTGGCTTGGCTTGGGGGAGCTGAGGAGAGCTCCAGCCCAATACCTGTCAGGCTGCGGGCCCTGACTGGAAGGGCCTAGAGGGTGTGAGGGGCCAGATGGGAATTGGCCCAGGGAGGATAGAGGGGTGAGAAGGAGAGCAGGGAGGCTGCCTCTAGAGGGTTCCTGGGCCGGGACCCAGAGTAGTGGGTGAGCCTGGGTCCCGCCCCCCCTTTCCCCTCGCATTGCACCTGGCCGACGAAGAGTGGCTGTGTCAGACTGCAATGGGCCCCAGATGTGAGGGGCTAGACTTTGGGTCGCAGTTGGCCAGTGCGACAGGCCCGAGCAGAAGGTCTGCCATTAAGAGCCCTCCCCTTCCCCCCTGGAATGGGGTGAGGATGGACTAAAGGGCACTGCTGGAGGGCAGTGACCAGAAACAGATGTCGCTGAGCAGGGAGCAATGCGGGTCCGGATATCAACGGGGGAGCAGACGAGGGCGCTCCCCCGTTGATGAATATACCAGTTTTACTTATAACTTATTGCTAGAACTAGCTAAGTAGAGGCTGAAGCCATAAGTATTTTTGTCTTTCACATGGTACGAATAGGGAATGGGGAAAAATGGAAGAACATTGACAAGTTGTATTTAACTGGCTGTTACAAGGTTTGCGTGCATCAAGTATGCAATTGACATCACTCACTCCAATGTACGGTCTGAAGCAACCAGACTAAAAAAAAATCTACAGATAAAAGTAGGAAAGCAACTGGGGGACTGGTGTAAGTGAAGCAAAACATAGCAATCTGTGGAAGGTGCCTGACTGCTTCCAATTGTACTGTCATGATCTTCTGATTTATTCTCTAGAGAGGAAGGATTGCAATTCTACTCTATCAACAGGTACAAAAATATCAGGAAAAATAAATCTGGAGTATAGTTAAAGATTTGTCAGTTTTATACAAAATCTCCTTTGGGGCCCTTTTATGCCTGTGGTGGAATCAAAAGAAAATTCAAGAGCAATTATTTTCTATGGTTCAAGAATACTTTAAAGGACCTGAGTTTTTAAGGATTTGTAGGCCCAAGTACATATGGATGAATTTGCACTGCTCTAGGCTGGGAAATTTGGAACATCCCAATCGCTAACAATAATTATGAGGCACAGGAGGGAATTAAATAATTAAAAACAACATAGTGTTTACTATTTTATGGGCCTGATTCTTACCTCAGTTACTCCTGACTTAAAGTAAGACCACCTAAATGAATAAAATTACATTAATTTTATGCTGACGTGAGAGGACAATCAGGCTCTAAACTTTCAAGAATCTTATAGTTATTAATCACAACACTTCTGTGCAGTTGGTAGGTATTCTCACAATTTTAGTGATGGGGATAATAAGCCTCAGTCTGGTTAAGTTATTTGTACAAGTAAGGCTAGTGTGTCAGTGGTAGGAGTCAATAACAAAACCTCAGTTTCTTCATCCTTGTTCCGAAAGTAGAGCTGGTCAAAAATCTTTTCCCACCAAAAATTATGATTTTGTGAAACCAAAATTTTTAGTGAGATAATATAAATTCTGAGGAAACATTTTGATTTTTCCATGAGAAATGTCAAAATGAATAATTTCATTTAATTTTGACTTAAAATGTCATTGTTTTTTCCAGTATAAAAAAACTTAAAACAAATCCACATGGTAAGTCAAAATGCCAATTCAAACCAAAAATGTCAGTTTAAAAACCAAAACAAAATGACATTTTAAAGTCGGAGTAAAATGCAAAAATGAAATAAACAAAATTTGAAACAAAATTTTCATTTTTAATTGATTTGAAAATTCCAGCAGGAAAAATAAAATATTTCAACGCCAAATGTCTTGTTCAAAATATCATGGTAAAAATTTTGGTATTCCAACCAGCTCTATCTGTAAGCAACTCGCTAGATCCCCTTTATGTGTCAGGGAAATACTTATTTCCCTATGTGCTCACCCCAAAGTTACCCGTTTGTTCCTCTCCACCATCAGTATTTTTCATTACAGTATTATCAGTTCACTTCTCTCTCTTCTTCTGTATACTAGGCCAGGTCTTCAGCCCACCTCTGATGCCTTTGCCTCAGTCTCCCAGATATCACCCAGAGAGATGTGAGGCATTAAAGGCAGAATTGCAATCTCAGTTTTTACTCAGTCCTTACCTATTTTGTACTTAAGAAGTGAGTATAAACTGAGTAAGGACCTCAGGATTTTGACTATAATGAGGTGAGGTGAAGTGGGGTGAGTCAGATACCTTCTAGCACTTTCTAAAAGGATGCCACCCCCATCTTCTCAAGAGACACAAGTGAAGTTGATTGGTTTCCTGGTAATGGATAAGGAGACAGTCCTAAGTTATCCCCTCAAAATACATACCATCAGATTCCCTGAGGAGAGGACCCCTGGGAGGAAAGTGAGCTAAAAGTAACAAATCTTGTCAGGGATACTAAGAATCAATTATTACAATAATACTTTATTTGAAACCTAGCACAGCCATGAATTGGACACAGTATAAGAAATTGATTAAAATGACTTTGTTTATTGCTTGATTATTTTTTCTTAGTATAGAACATTCAAAATAAAACCATCCAAACAACCCTTTCAGCTTTCACTGTCATCACCTGAAAATGTGACTCCTTCAAGGAGTTTTTTGTTTTTGTAGCTGCTTGTGATGGAAGTAGTGTAGTCATATCAACAGATAAAAATCCCATGATAAATCTCTGTTGCCATTTGGACCAGAAAGAGTGCTTTTCTTCTCAAGCTCTTATTGATTGTTTGTGAACTCATTGATAAAACAGGCCTTGTGCCCTGCTTTGAAAGGCAGCCAGCTCTGCATGCAGTCTGGTTTAACAATGAATCCAATACTAAGTGTCCTGTTTGTGATAGGAGCCCTACAAAAAGTTGTGCTTTTAAAATAACTACTAGTACTTGGTGCATCATACTACTAAGCAGGTGTTATTCAAATAGAGCAGGACTGCCATTGTAAGGCTTGATTTTATTATTTTTAAGCATATCAAACATATTGCATATATTCATTGGTGGGATGTCAAGTTAAAAAGAAAATGCTTTGTGCAGGGGGAATTAAATCTACAAGCATGGGTATAAGTAGCAATAAAAGTTGAATACAGCTGGCATGCATGGGAATGATATACATTTTATCTGATTTTGTACATTTAGGAATTAAAAGCCTCAATATCAGCAGGGCTGTAACACTACTAAAATAATAGGTTTCCCCATGCTTAAAAGCATTGCTTGATCTTAACTATGCTTGGTGACTCAATGGCCTTATTACAAGCTGTGTGGTAATCTGAAAGTTAATGAAGAACTCAGCCAAATTCTGCTCTGCGTTACACTCAGACAGTCTCAGAGAACTTGGAGGAGAATTTGGCCTGCTGTTTTCAGTAAATGATGGAAACCGGTCAGCATTAGTGTACCCACCATAATAACAGGTTTCAGAGTAACAGAGTAACCCATAATAAGTTATATGACAAGGCTACAGATGATGAAAGGACTAATTTTTCTGAGTGAGAGAGCATAATTCTTCTCCTCGAAGGCAAGGGAGTGGAAGAAGAAGGTCTAGATTAAACAAGAAAGAGAGAAAGCTACTAACAAAAATGAAAAAGGCAAAGGGCTATGTCCTCCTCTGGTGTACATTAGCATAGCTCCATTTACTTCAATAGAATTAAACCAGTTTATACCAGCTGAGGATCTAGACCTGTATGTTTAGAATATATGTCGAGGTGGGCATTGTGTCTTCAGCCCTTTGCACATGAACATGAAGAAATCATATGGGCAAAGAACCATGTTTACTAATTGCACACAAATGTGCAAGGCCTAGCTACATACGCACTGTTGCTGTGACTGGTTTCTGGCAGCTTCCAAACATAAAACACTGCATGCATCGGTAAAGGACTCACAAACTATTTAAAGGGATACTACACTGTTCATAGGCACTACAGTGGCTCATTAAAGATTAGCTTTGAGGTGCTGTAGGTAGCCCAATCATTACCTCCTGAGACTGGGTGCATGGGTGGCCTACAGGTAGAATAGGTACTTTCTACTCACCTCATCACTTATGTGGGAGGGGAAACTTGCATCTCATTACTGAAAGAAAGTGTATGGCATATTGATACATTCTCTAGCATTATCATGGATTAGTTTTGTGGTTTGAATTACGTTTCTCTCAAATATTCTATTTAGTTAAGCAGCTACAGACCTTTATGAAACTGCATGTGATGTTTCTCAAGCTTTCACTCTCGCACCTTTTTTTTTTTTTTTTTTAAATGCTGGAAGTGGAGAGCACCACTTAAGAGATATTATCTACAAGAATAATGAGGGCTTCCATTATTATGTGAATGACACTCCAATGCATTTTATCGCATCCTGGCATGGCACTCTCCTTGGTCTTTTGCTGAAAGATTTGAATTCATTCTTGGGTGGACAGAAAGTCAATAGGCTTTGCCTAAATCTCCAACTGAATTGCTGTTGATTGGTACAAGGCACAAATGCAGGAGGGTGATTTTCCTGGTGCTTGAATTTTGATGGGCTAGATCTTGAAACATTTGGGCATGTTACTGTTCCCTCAAGCTTGGTATTTTATCATTTGAAGAATGTAGCAAATGAGGTGTTCATTAGCTGCAAATGACTAGAGATCATTATTTGTACTTTCATTACAAGTAGGCTTGATTAGGGCTTTTTGTGTTGGCCTTTCTGTCACTAATGTATCCTCTCCACCACCTTGGAATTCTGTGGGCAGACTAAAATTGCTGATCATAACACTCCAGTCCTGTGTTACAGTCACTGCAGTGGCTCTCTGTTAGACAGTAACAAGCTGCCATGGAAATCACTGTGGTGTCACAAATCCAGGGTTATGATTTCAATGGAGGATAGGCTGTGAGAGAGCTACACCTTTGATAGCTAGCAAACAGGGCAAAGAAAACAGTGAAAAACACATCCAATAGGAAAACATTCTCTAGTCACTCTTTTTAAGGGTTTTCTATATAGGGTTTTCTTCAGTTAGTTTTTAAGGTCAGATTTCAGACTTTTCTCAATATACCTGTCATCTGAAATGCCTCATCCACTGCCACAAGCACTCACAGAAGATCTCTCTATTAATCTTCTAGCTGCTTAGTGCTGTTACCACTTCGGTATAGTGACAGCAGCATTCCATGGCATTCTATAAACATCATTCACAACTACCTAGGGCTCTATCAAGTACACCAGGCAGCATCAAAAATGCATTTGGCCCACATACTGTACCTGATACACTGAGTAGCATGACATGGGTACATTTTTAAATAGTGAACATATAAGTATGGGGCCTGATCCACTCTTAATCAAGTTTTACACCAGGGTACATTTACACTGGCAGAAAACTGGAGTAATCCAGTTATATGTCAGACACAACTATAACCAAGCTGTGCTTATTTTCCTTTTGTTTTAATTCAAAGGCACCTTGATAAGATATTCTACAACTTGTATTTTACTGCATAAAACTAGGCTTGGCAAAATTAGATTTTTGTTTTTGTAAGTTCGACAGATAATATCAATGTTCATTTTCAAGCATCTTCTTTTATTTTTATCAATTTAAATTTTTGCAGTTGCAGGAAATTATGGGGAGATTCAGACAATTATTTAATGACACTAGATATTGAACTTCAAATAGCTAAAGCTTTAAGAACACAAACTGTCAACACTACGTATCAAAATATACAAAGTAAAAACCCTTAAATCAAACTGCTATTAGTTCTCAAGCACCATTTGTCTTACTTTGCTTATCTGTAAATTTCTATTATTATGGATAGAAATATTATTTTTTGTTTGTGTATACACAGTGAAATCAATGTTTACTGACAGATTCTGACAAAAATCTAATCCTTCCAAGCCTACATAACCTACCTTCTCAGACATGATCTTTTGTGGTGCCAGAAGTATTAGCTGAAAAATACTGAAACATTGTTTACATTAAGTATTGCTATTTAGTGATGATGAGTCTGCAATTAAACTTCAGCAAAGCAGCCAGGTGGATATGCGATGGTGTGAGGAAACTGGAAATCCATGAACAGGTGTTTTTCTGCCAGCCATTGCAGCTGAACTACTTGTTTCATCAGAGATATTTCCTGTTCTTTGGGAGTGTTTGTTGTAATACACTACACTCCAGCTACAACCAGACAAGTTCTTCCTGATCACTGCTTCTTTACCTAGTTGTGTTCCACCATGAGCGTCATCCACATGAGTTTTAATGCAGCCTAATCAAGGATGTATATTTAGGAATGAAGTATGTAGATCACACTTCCAAGATGGGAGCACCTAGAATGCAGTGACATTGAAAAGAACTGAGGGATCATGGTAGATAACCAACTGAACATGGACTCCTAGTGTGATGCTGTAGTTTAGAGAGTGAACATGATCCTGGGAAGCATTAAGTAGGAGCAGGGTTTAGATCCAAGCACCTCTTAATGCCAGTTGGCAAGGGTTACAGAAATCTCATGTGTCTGGTGTGTTCAGTCTGGTACACCAAAGAATGTCATGTGAAATTTTAATGAAAGCTGGGGTCACACTGGTCATTAATATTGTTGTGATATGTATTTTCAGCTATTGTGTGAGGAGTTATGCATACATACTGAAAATACGTTTCTAAAGTTTGTGACAAGGCATTAGTCATCAGCAGAGGTGAAAAACAGGGGTTTCCTCCAGAGACGAAGCAAAAAATGTATATCTCTGTTGGGATTTAAATGTTAATAAAGGGATGTAAAGTCAATAGGAAAGCAGCAGACGGGGTTGGGGGGGTGGGGGGGAAAGCTATGGGTGGTTATCCTGTCTCTGAATACAGACAATGAACTTTGGGGGTATATATTGGAGGAAAAGAAGACAACCCTTCATTCTGCACCTAGCAAGTAAACAGGAAGAGTGTTTACATTCATGAAAATGGGATCTTAGCCAACTTTGGTTTAAGATACTGAAAAGGACTTTGGGGTGAGATAAGCCTCTTTAGACAGGAGGTTAACCTGTTATTTAAGTTTAGTGTCTGGAAAGTATGTTATGATTTGTTTTATATGTAACCCTTTGTTTCCAATATCCTTACATCATCAGTCTAGGGATTCAGGAGGTAAAGTTTATTCATGTTTTCACTATAAATATATCTCAGTACTGTGGTGTTAAGCAAAGTGCTGGTCCTGAGCTGAATACTGACAGCAGACTTGGTATTTTTTTAAGTAGTCAGTGTCAGGGGCTAGATATCACAGGGGAATGCTTCAAAGGACTCAGGGACTGGGGTGCACCTATTGTTAACCTGCAAGGCAAAGTAAGGCCTGGCATACCACAGAGCAGAATGTTTGAGTGGCTAACAGGCTGATGGTATTAGGGAGCTGACACCAAACTGAGCACAAGCAAGACTTCCTTACATTGGTAGCAGGGAATAACAAGGTGACGCACAAGAACCATCACAATGGTGTAATCTCTTTATTAGCATTAGTGAGACCATCACTAGAATACTGTGTCCAGTTCTAGTGTACCCCACTTCAAAAAACATTGAAAAATTGGAAAGGGTTCAGAAAAGAGTTACAAGAATGCTTCAAGGTCTGGAGAACCTGCCTTACAGTGAGAGCCTTGAGAAGTTCAATCTATTTAGTTTATCTGAGAGAAGACTGAGGTGACTTGATAACAATATACAAGTACCTATATTGGGAAGAGAAATTTCTGATAGCAGATGGTTCTTTAATTGTCCAGCAGAAAAAGACATGGCCTTACACTTGCAACCCCTTCTGGTGAACTGGGGCTGATTTATGGATTTGGATGGAAATAATGAAAAACTCTGTGGTTTTGCAATTTTGATGCAAAACCAGGTGAATCATGGAGATTTTGGTGAATTGTGCTTTGAGATTTTGGGTTCATTATAACATTTGGGTTCATTAGAACTAAAGGGGTGTTTTGTAGGAGGCAGCTAGAAAAAATAAGTGTCTCAGGAGTATAATATACTATCATAGAAAATATTATTGCAAATTCAATAAAATCCTGTTCAGAACAAGTTGCAACTAAGAAATAGGTTTCAGAGTAGTAGCCGTGTTAGTAATTAGCCAGAAAAGAACCCATTTTCTTTTGACTTATGGGTTCAACTTCAGGATCCCACATCTGCGGACCATGTAGTCCATCTTCATCAACTGCCCTTACCCCACCCATCTGTTCAGATGATTTAGGTTTCATACTCACAGCAGTCATTCCATAATGCCACACATTGTTAGAGCCACAGCATTGCACTCTCATTTTGTGGCCTTGACTCCCACATATAGGATGAAAGTCTAGCACTGTTTAAGCCAATGGAAAAACTTCCTTTGTGGCCAGGATCTCACCCACATTTGAGTAAAATTTCTTATCCAGGTGGTTCTCAATCATGAATATGAGGACCCCTGGAGGTATGCAGAGGTCTTCCAGGGGGTACATCAACTCATCTAGATATTTGCCTAGCTTTTAGCAGTCAGTACAAACTAAAATTTCATACAGACAATGATTTGCTTATACTGCTCTATATACTATAGACCAGGGGTCGGCAACCTTTCAGAAGTGGTGTGCCGAGTCTTCATTTATTCACTCTAATTTAAGGTTTTGCATGCCAGTAATACATTTTAGTGTTTTTAGGTCTCTTGGTATAAGTCTATAATATATAACTAAACTATTGTATGTAAAGTAAATAAGGATTTTAAAATGTTTAAGAAGCTTCATTTAAAATTAAAGTAAAATGCAGATCTTATCAGTTTAGTGTGATCCTTGCCCTTGCTTTTCCTTGCTGGGTTTTCCAATGTCTGGAACTTATTTGGATACTTTAACGTGCACACAGGCTTCTGAGTGATCAGTTGTTAACCAGCTCCGAGAGGGACAGAGGACAGATTTCAAGTGTGAAAATACCTGTTCACACAAGTATGTGGATCCAAATGTTGAAAGCATTGCAAACGCAATTTTCTGCAAACAGTTAAATTTCACTGGCAAGGACATCCAGCAGGTCAGAATAGAGGCCCCATGATCTCTCTCGGTAGCTTCACATACATTCCGCAGATCTCCAAACTTTGATGTCCTGATGATTGATGACAATTCTGAGCTTTTTAACTGAATGAGCTGCATTTTGAAATCTTCAGTACTCATCCCCTAAAATAAGTCGCTTTCGTTGAACTTTTCAGGTTTAATTTGAAAAGAAAGCATTGGGCCAAATCGCTGGAAATCTTGAAATCTGTGAAATTCTGATTCCAGTTCTTGCATGTACATTCTAATCTCAACATCAAACGCAGTGCGCTTTTCCATGTGGCATGATAGTGATGTAAGCAGCAAATCAGGACTTAAAAATATCCCAGCACAGTGGCGCTGGAACAATTTTTAAGGTGGGGATGTTGAGCTGCGCCCCCTCTTGCCCCTGCCTGCACCCCTCACTGCCCCAAGCTGGGACCAGTGGGCCACAGCTGGGGGTGGCTGCAGAGCCCTGGGCTGGTGGCCTGGACCCCGGGCCGGAAGCAGAGCCCCCCGGACCGGTGGCCAGGACCTGTGGCCAGGACCCGGGGCCAACAGCGGACTGAGCGGGGCCAGCGGATGGAACCCCAGCTGCAGAGAGCCGGTGGCCAGTACCCCAGGCCAGCAGCTGAGCCCCAGGGACCTGGGGTCGGCAGCGGGCTGAGCGGGGCCAGCAGACAGAACCCCGGCTGGCAAGGGGGCTGGCAGCCAGTACTCCAGGCCAGCAGCGGAATCCCTGGGACTGGTGGCCAGGACCCAGGCAGTGTGAGTGCCACTGAAAATCAGCTTGCGTGCCGCCTTTGGCACTCATGCCATAGGCTGTCTACCCCTGCTATACACTGAAATGTAAGTACAATATTTATACCCTCCTGGTCTGTCCAAACACACCCCTCCCTGTTTCTCAGGATTGAATCATACATCGTCATTCCACTCTCAGGCCAGGCCCTGGGTTGAAGTCCCCCGTGTATCAACCGTGATTACTCCAACAGATCTGACTTATGTACAAGTCCTGCAATTCTGTTCCCTCCAGAGCCATGACAGTTGTAACTGATGATCAAACAGCATCCTTAAAGCAAAATATCATTTATTTAGAACAACTCTTAAAAAGAGACTGTACATGTATCTACCTTTTCCCTAAGGCTGACCATTCCCTGGACTTCCTATGCAGAGTCTCTCTCCGAGTTTTCCTTGACAGCTG
Organism: Natator depressus; assembly: GCF_965152275.1. Classification (NCBI taxonomy): domain Eukaryota; kingdom Metazoa; phylum Chordata; order Testudines; family Cheloniidae; genus Natator; species Natator depressus. The sequence goes on along the minus strand of NC_134235.1, from coordinate 239,104,360 downwards.
CCAACCAGTGACTCCTCCTTCTCCTACTGAGAAAGTATTTTAAATTCTTTAGTGTTCTTTTGATCTCTAGTCTCATGGCTTTGGAAGAACAAAGCTTGTAACCAATTAGAGACTGTGGATACAATTCTTGAAGCTAACAGCATGATCCATTGTCTTTTGTGTATATTGGGTTGTCCTTATCTAGATCTGTTGTGTGACTATCTTGCTTGTTCTTCCCACTGCCAACTATTAAGTTAGGTCAATACATTTGTACAGGAAATTCTAATAACCCTACACAGTAACAGAGCAGCTTTTCCTCACTAAGCAGTTCCCCTGCAACGTTTATACCAATAATTTCATTATTCATAGATTAGTACATAGCAGCTCCATGACTGTCACAGGGAGAAGAGTTAAATACGCCATAAAAATCACTATAGACTTTGTTACTTCCAATCCATTTATTATGAAAGATGCACAGATACTAGAGTGATGGGCAACCATTCAAAACCCTGACCGAGATAAGATCGGTAGATCGGCAACAGAGTAAAGAAAGGAAAAGAGACTAATACACACAGAATGAATTGCTCAGCACTTCTGTTAACACTATAACAAATATCAAACACAAGTCTTTTTCCATTGGGGCGGCTCTAGCCACCCCCATGAAGAACGTGGAGGAGAAGGAGCTCCCATCTTCCTGGAGCAACTGCCCTTTCCATGATTCTGAAATAATAACGGAGTTGCCTCCACTCCTGCCATGATTTCCATAGATCACTGTCAGCCTGATCCAAAACCCATGAACATCATCAGTAGGAGTCTTTCCATTGACTTCCATGGGCTTTTGATTAGGCTTAAGTCCCTGAAAGGTTGCTGATCCATGTCATATCATCACTTAACTGGGGAAAGGGAGTCTTACTCTGTTGCAGGGTGAGGCAACCCACTTGAAGTGAAAGCAGAGAAAAGGGTTTAATTAGCCAACACTAACCTCGTTTGTCTCTTGGTCTGCTGTGGGCACACCATCCCGTTAGCACTACTATCTTTGTTATCTACTGCTGATAGTATGGGGTATGCATTCTGGACCAGATTCTCAGCTGCTGTAAATCAGTGTAATTCCATTGAAGCTAATAGAGTATTTGTTAGTCTCTAAGGTGCCACAAGTCCTTCTTTCCTTTTTGCGACGACAGACTAACACGGCTGCTACTCTGAAAAGAGTGACACTGCTACACATCAGTTTAGGGTCTGCCCAACTGCACTGGCATGCCAGGTTTTGGTTTTTAATTTGATGGGCTGTTTTGATTGTGTTGCAGGTTAAATAGGAAATACCTGTGTGACTACATAGAAGTATTTACGTGCATTTTATAAGCAACAAAGCTTCCACAAATATAGAAGTAGCCATAAGGATGCCTTCCACACAGGAGTGGGTCTAACCCTGTGGCTGGGATATCCTTGGATCTTGAGAGACCTGAAGAACCCTTCAGTTTCCTTTTCAGGCCCAGGACACTTTTCAAGCCCTAGTGCGGTGCAACTGAATCAGAAAAGGAAAAATACTTGCTCATTCATGTGGCCTGGCATTAAATCCATCAGTATTTAAAATGACAACTATAGATTACATGTGCAGTAAATCAGCCAGCACAGCATGATAAATTATGCTTTCCTCTATGGCAAAGGTTTTTTGGAATCATAATTGAAATATATTGCTATGTTCAAAATCTGGATTTCCAAAGAGCTGGGTCCCAACAGAAAAGGCCTGGTCTAAACACTGGTTGAACTAATGGTGTGATTTTTAAAGGGGCTTGTCTAGATAGGAATTTATTCTAGAATGAAGTAGAGTATGAATTTAAAGAATTATAGCTGTCCTGGAATAACGCCCATGCGGATACTCTTGTTCAGAAGGGGGTTAAGTTGAACCAGAAATACACTCTTATTCACAATAAGATAAAGCTCTTCACAATAAGTGTTCACATGAGGAGTTATTTAAATCCAGGTTGTATCAGTTTAACTTGTCTCATTAAATTTACAGGTGCAAATGATATGACCAGTTTTAAACTGATATTAGTGTGTCCATACAGGAAGTTGCCAATTTTAGGGCTTGACGTGTATGGAATTTCACTGTTTAATTTAAGGTGTAAACCTATTCAGTTACACCAGTGCAAGAGGTTGTGCAGACACTCTTATTTCAACTGATTATGAGCATGTTTAAGACACTTTTTTTTAATCCAAAATAAAAGTGCACATACAGAGATTTGTATCAATGTAAGTAAACTGGTGCATGTTAGCATATAGACAATCCCTCAGTTAAAGTGGTACAATTTCTGTGTGTAGACTAGCCCCAAGTCTATGTCCAGTACATCCTCCCCTTGTAAAGTGTAGATCTGCAACTAATTGTATGTATCAATAATATACGTCATCAACACACAAACAATTCCACTTGGTTTCAATACCACCTGAAAACAGCCCATACTATGATCTGGTGTGCCCAAATGTTCTCTGTGCTTGATGCTATAGCTTTTTGTGCAAAATATATTCCTTACACTTTCAATGTGTCAGATATAGACCTTCTTGATAAATAATATCCTCCTACCTGACATCCTTAATATACCATATAAAACCAACATAAAGCAGTCTTTGAATCCTCTGATTACAGTGCAGATATTCACACACAATATAATATTCTGTTCATTTCTCTGCTGTGTGAAGGAAGTTCTAAAAGAACCTTCTCCCACTGCTAAAAAAAGATAATGGCAATTACAATAGATTGGGGGGAGGAGAGGGAATATAAATGAGCGGAAAGATGCCAACAAACTAAGCCTAAACCATCTGGCGTAGTGATGGCTCTAAAGTGAATCTCTAATGTGATTTGTTTTTCTTTTTTTTTTCTTTTTGGTCCTGATTTGAATAGAATCTGTTTTCATGTCCTGTGTAGTATGAACCTCATTCAGAAAGGTCAAGTCAGAGTAAATGAAACATTGTTAAGAGAGACTCTATATTTCGTTTCCTTGCCATTGCCTTGCTTATCACAAATTCTTGCAAAATCAGATAGCTTGTTAAGAGAGAGAGAGAAAGGACACTACTTTCCTTGCACACTTGGGCCTTAGCTTTTGTTTTATAATGAATTCCTCTTCATTTCTGCAGTTGTACTCAGGAGAATGCTGGAAGGTTACTTGTCATATGGAACAAAATTTGATAAGTGAAGGGCACATCTGAAAATGTTACTATGAATCTTAAAGGGTGAAATCCAAGTAAGAACAGGGAGGGGAGCAGAGGGGGGAGGGAATGGAGAGAAGGGAATAAAGGGGAGGGGAACGGGTTAGTAAGCCTGGGGCACAGCTAAGGAAAAATTGGCAGGATAGTGGGTTCTTCTGCCAAAGATGAATGATGCTGTTTTAAAGAGAGGTTTTGTAGTGCATATTGATTGACTGTGTGGAGGTTCTTCGTGTCAATACTACTTGCTTTCTCAGGGAACTACAGTCCCACTTCTGCTGACTAGGGGTTACAGTGGATGAGAAACTGGATATGAGTCAACAGTGTGACCTTGTTGCCAAGAAGGCTAATGGCATTTTGGGCTGTAGAAGTAGGGGCATTGCCAGCAGATCGAGGGTTGTGACCGTTCCCCCCATTCAACATTGGCGAGACCTCATCTGGAGTACTGTGTCCAGTTTTGGGCCCCACACTACAAGAAGGATGTGAAAAAATTGGAAAGAGTCCAGCGGAGAGCAACAAAAATGATTAGGGGTCTGGAACACATGACTTCTGAGGAGATGCTGAGGGAACTGGGATTGTTTAGTCTGCGGAAGAGAAGAATGAGGGGGGATTTGATAGCTGCTTTCAACTACCCGAAAGGGGGTTCCAAAGAGGATGGAGCTCGGCTGTTCTCAGTGGTAGTAGATGACAGAAGGAGGAGTAATGGTCTCAAGTTGCAGTGGGGGAGGTTTAGGCTGGATATTAGGAACAAATTTTTTTACTAGGAGGGTGGTGAAACACTGGAATGCGTTACCTAGGGAGGTGGTAGAATCTCCTTCCTTAGATATTTTTAAGGTCAGGCTTGCCAAAGCCCTGGCTGGGATGATTTAGTTGGGTATTGGTTCTCCTTTGAGCAGGGGGTTGGACTAGATGACCTCCTGAGATCTCTTCCAACCCTGATATTCTATGATTCTAATTTCTTGCAGCTCTGTATTCCAGCAAGACAGTCTTCAATATTGTTGAGGGGTAACATTTAACTGAGTGCTTGGGGTGTGAGTGAGAGGAGAATCACAGCAAGAAGAGAATGTAGAGATCTTGATGCAACAGGTAAAGTAGAGCTTTTTTTACATGGACTGTCTGGCAAAAGGAAATGAGGGAGCTTTAAGTACAGAATTACAGTGACTTTCCCCATCTCAGTAGTATGTGACTCAAAAAAATCTCTTCAGGGTTTGGTCAGTATAGCATCTTGGGTAAAGCTGATCAAATCCTGGGAGATTTTTTCCGTGATAGGTCTCTTGAATAAAACATTGAATTTTCTTTGCTTGTATTTCTGCTGATCTATTCAGGCTGTTGTATTGCCACCAACCATGAAGGCAAGGGGCTCTGAGTATCTACACCTTAGATGAGTACCCTCTTTGCATTTGTCGTTCTCCAAATATTCTGCCACATGCTTTTTCTAGCAGGAAGATCCATAAAAACAGTGAAGGTTAATACCACATAATGTTCACCAAAATCAATTTCTGAACTCACACATGAGGATTTTCACCCGAAATGTGATTCTAAGACTTACTCATCCAATTGAAGAAAAAGAAATAATGCTACGTGATTATGTGGCCAATCAAAATTAACCAACACAGTTACCGTTTCAGATTTTACAAATCAAGAATTGTTTGCCAAAATTCCTCCAAGAATGATTAAGATTAAGAAACATATTTGAGAAAGTCATAAATCACTCATGGAAAATTGATGAAAAATCTGCTAAATTGTCCTTTGACTATGAGCTATTTACTCAGCTCCAGTGCTGAGTCTACATGCTAGCTGAAAGTGGAGTAGATTTTCTATATTAGAGATGGCAGGTGGCCATTAGTCTGTCCTTCTCCTGTAACCTCTGTAAATACATAATTTGAAGAACTGCAGGTTTTTTCCATAAAATGTTGTGTAAACTTTGATATTTAAAAAAAAATAGCAAATTTCATAAATGTCATATCCACTCTTGAAATGAAGAGCAGCCACAGAATATTGGATCAGTAGATAAAGATACTTTCTGACGAAGCCTTTTTTTCCAAATTGATGGTCATTTTGCAATTCATTCTGTTTTTCCTAAGTAAAATCTAGAAAATCACACCTCAGAGCAACAAAGGTGAACTTGCCCTCTGCAGTTCCTTCTGATGTAATATACCTGAAAACAACGTGAAGGGGAGATGCCTACTGAAACATTACCTAACTTAGGGGCCATTCTCTAACCATGGGTGAAATCCTGTCCCCACTGAAGTCAATGGCAAAACGTTTATTGATTCAGTGGAGCCAGGATTTCATCCTAACGGTGAAAATTGCTACTGTGCAGAGGACCAGCCTAAGGCCTATTTACCACTGAAGACACACTTAAGCTTTCAAAAAAGGTTTAAGTGGTGCATATGCCTTATATGTTGTGATGAGTTGGAGCTACAGCTGTACAACTTGTGAATTCTGATCGGGTATTGTTTAGCTGTATTATGAAAAACTGCTGTATTATGAATCTCTATGAGAGCCACTATTGCTGACAGGGCATGTAACATGTACTCCCCAGACACAGGCTGGATAAGAGGCTCCATGAGGGAGAGGGACCAGCTGGCATGCAACCGTCTGCATGAGGAGGGGACATCCTGCCTGCCTGCCTTCTTGGACCCAGATTGTTCCACAAGGGAAACTGTCACACAGGAAGTGTGAGCTAGAAAGTGAGGGACCTCTGTGATTTCAGATGTTTGTTGTTTGATTTGATCTGTACTCTCCTGTGCTTACCACAATTAAGTATAAAAGAGCATAAAGGGGTTAGACTGTACAAAGTGTGTGTGTTGACAGCTTCACAACTACTGCATTCCCTTGAGTTGAACTGTAAACCAGAGGCTTCACACCTCTGGAGGAGTTCTGGGAGAGGTGTGTGCTTTGAGTAACTGAGTATCTTGGGGAGTCAGTGCTGGTCCTGGGGCCTAGGGCAGGTGGGCTAAGGAGCTCTATTTCTGAGAAGGGTAACTGACTGAGAGTCAGTGCCCAGGAAATGTGCCAGAGAGGCCAAGCAAGGAACCTATGTATAAGAAAAAAAGATGCACGATTATGGGGCACTTACATTTGGGTGACGTGCTAGAATTTCTAAACATTATAGATGACAATTTCCTAATTCAAAAAGTGTTGCAGCCAACATGGAGGAATTTTTCATTAGATCTTGTCCTACCAAATAAAGAGGAACTAATCACAGAACTAAAAAATAATGGTAACTTAGGTACCAGTAGTCATGCCTTGATCACATTTATAATGTGCAAGCAGAATAAAGTCCAGATCAGTGATATGTATCCTTGGTACTTTAACAGGGCCAATTTTACAAAGCTCAAAACAACTCTGAGCCAAATAAGCTGGGAGGAAGAATTTAATCAGAAAACTGCAAATGATGATTTGGAATAATTTAAGAATGCCTTACTAGATGATCAAAAAGCTACATTCCCAGCTGAAGGAAAAGGCTGTGCTGGTTTTAAAAAAAATGACCTGGTTTAGAGGCAATGTGAAGGCATCTATAATTTTTTTAAAAATGTGTATATAACAGATGGAAGAAAGGGGAAGTTGATACTAATGAATATAAATCAGAAGTTTGGAATTGTAGAAAATGTAATAAGGAAAACAAAGGGACACAAGGAAAAAATTATGGCCAGCAGTTTAGGACAATAAGAAGGAGTCTTTTTCTTAAAATATATTATGAATAAAAAGAATCCTGACTCTGGTATTGGTCTATTACTAGATGGAAGAACAGGCAGCAGTGTTCAATAAATATTTCTGTTCTGTATTTGGAGAGAAAAAACACGTTATAGTTTCATTATATTGTGGTGATAACACTCATTCCATTTCACTAGTATCTCTTGAGGATGTCAAACACAAGTTACTAACTATTAGACATTTTAAAAATCAGCAGGTCCAGATAACTTGTATCTAAGAGTTTTAAAAGAGCTGGTTGAGGAGCTTGCTGGATTTTCAATAAGGCTTGGAACACTGCGGAAGAAAGCTAATCTTGTGACAATTTTTAAAAAGGGTGAACAGGGTGACTTGAGTAATTATAGGCCTGTCAGCCTGACATTGATTCCGGGCAAGATAATGTAGCGGCTGATACAGGACTTTTTAAAAAAAGAATTAAAGGAGGGTAATGTATATAATGAAAATCAGCATGGGTTTATGGAAAATAGATCCTGTCAAACTCAATATCTTTTCTGATGAGATTATGAGTGTGGCTGATAAAGGTAATAATGTAGACATCTTTCAAAGTGGTAGCCATGTTAGTCTGTATCAGCAAAAAGAATGAGGAGTACTTGTGGCACCTTAGAGACTAACAAATTTATTTGGGCATAAGCTTTCATGGGCTAGAACCCACTTCATCAAATGCATGAGTGGAAAATACAGTAGGAAGATATACATATACAGAGAACATGAAAAGATGGGGGTTGCCATACCAACTCTAACTAGACTAATCAATTAAGGTGGGCTATTATCAGCAGGAGAAAAAAAAACTTTTGTAGTGATAATCAGGATGGCCCATTTCAAACAGTTGACAAGAAGGTGTGAGTAACAGTAGGGGGGAAAATTAGCATGGGGAAATAGTTTTTAGTTTGTGCAATGACCCATCCACTCCCAATCTTTATTCAAGCCTAATCTGATGGTGTCCAGTTTGCAAATTAATTCCAGTTCTGCAGTTTCTTGTTGGAGTCTGTTTTTGAAGTTTTTTGTTAAATTGCCACTTTTAGGTCTGTAACTGAGTGTCCAGGGAGGCTGAAGTGTTCTCCGACTAGTTTTTGAATGTTATAATTCTTGATGTCTGATTTGTGTCCATTTATTCTTTTGCGTAGAGACTGTCCGGTTTGGCCAATGTATGTGACAGAGGGGCATTACTTTCAGAGGATGGCATATATCACATTGGTAGATGTGCAGGTGAGTGAGCCCCTGATGGTGTGGCTGATGGTGTCCCTTGAATAGATATGTGGACAGAGTTGGCAATGGGGTTTGTTGCAAGGATAGGTTCCTAGGTTAGTGGTTTTTGTTGTGTGTTGTGTGGTTGCTGGTGAGTATTTGCTTCAGGTTCGGGGGCTGTCTGTAGGTGAGGACTGGCCTGTCTCCGAACATCTGTGAGAGTGAGGTATCGTCCTTCAGGATAGGTTGTAGTTGGGGGCTGAAGATGACAGCTAGTGACGTTCTGTTATTTCTTTGTGGGTCCTGTCCTGTAGTAGGTGACTTCTGGGTACTCTTCTGGCTCTGTTAATCTGTTTCTTCACTTCAGCAGGTGGGTATTGTAGTTTTAAGAATGCTTGATAGAGATCCTATAGGTGTTTATCTCTGTCTGAGGGATTGGAGCAAATGCCATTGTATCTTAGAGCTTGGCTGTAGACATCATATACTTAAACTTCTGTAAGCTGTTTGACTTCTTACTGCATTTTGATTAAACAATTAACATGATATAAAATTAACATTAATTAAATGGATTAAAACCTGGTTAATGGATAAGTTTCATTATGTAATTGTAAATGGGGAATTGTCATCAAGAGAGTGCGTTTCCAGTAGGATCCCACAGGGACTGTTTCTTGGGCCTATGTGATTTAACATTTTTATCAATGACATGGAACAAAACAGAAAACCATCACTGATAAAGTTTGCAAATGAAACAAAAATTATAGGAGTGGTAAATAACGAAGATGACAGATCACTGATTCAGCATGATCTGGATCACTTTGTATACTGTGAACAAGCAAACAGTATGCATTTTAATACAGCTATATGTAAATGTAGACATCCAGAAACAGACATTGTAGGCCATACTTACGTGATGGGGGACTCTAGCCTGTGAAGCAGCGATTCTGAAAAAGATTTGAGCATAGTGGTGGATAATCAGCTGAACTTAGCTCCCATTGTGATGCTGTGGGCAAAAGAGATAAAGCAATCCTGGGAGGCATAAACAGAGGAATCTCGAGTACAAGTAGAGATGTTGTTTCACCTCTCTATTTGGCACTGGTGTGACCACTGCTGGTGTCCACAATTCAAGAAGGACATTGATAAATTAGAGGGGTTTTTTAGAAGAGCAATGAGAACAATTAAAGGATTAGAAAATATGCCTTATAGTGATAACTTTCTCTTTGTTAAGTGAGTCTAAGGGGTGACTTGATTAATCTATGGTTTCAGAGTAACAGCCGTGTTAGTCTGTATTCGCAAAAAGAAAAGGAGTACTTGTGGCACCTTAGAGACTAACCAATTTATTTGAGCATAAGCTTTCGTGAGCTACAGCTCACTTCATCATGAAGTGAGCTGTAGCTCACGAAAGCTTATGCTCAAATAAATTGGTTAGTCTCTAAGGTGCCACAAGTACTCCTTTTCTTTTTGATTAATCTGTAAGTATCTTCCTGGACAACAAATATTCAATAATTGTCCCTTCAGTCTAGCAGAGAAAGGTATAACATGATCCAATGGGAAACCTAGTGAGGAGGGCTTTCAACTAGGTTCACCGGGGGAAGGAGACCAAAGCCCTGAGGTAAGTGGGGAAGTGGGATACCGGGAGGAAGCACGAGCAGGAGCACACGAGAGGGCAGGGCTCCTGCCTCATACTGAGAAAGAGGGACGATCAGCGAGTTATCTCAAGTGCCTATACACAAATGCAAGAAGCCTGGGAAACAAGCAGGGAGAACTGGAAGTCCTGGCACAGTCAAGGAATTATGATGTGATTGGAATAATAGAGACTTGGTGGGATAACTCACATGACGGGAGTACTGTCATGGATGGATATAAACTGTTCAGGAAGGACAGGCAGGGCAGAAAAGGTGGGGGAGTTGCGCTGTATATAAGGGATCGGTATGACTGCTCAGAGCTCAAGTATGAAACTGCAGAAAAACCTGAGTGTCTCTGGATTAAGTTTAGAAGTGTGAGCAACAAGGGTGATGTCATGGTGGGAGTCTGCTATAGACCACCGGACCGGGGGATGAGGTGGACGAGGCTTTCTTCCGGCAACTCACAGAAGTTACCAGATCGCAGGCCCTGGTTCTCATGGGAGACTTCAATCACCCTGATATCTGCTGGGAGAGCAATATAGTGGTGCACAGACAATCCAAGAAGTTTTTGGAAAATGTAGGGGACAATTTCCTGGTGCGAGTGCTGGAGGAACCAACTAGGGGCAGAGCTCTTCTTGATCTGCTGCTCACAAACCGGAAAGAATTAGTAGGGGAAGCAAAAGTGGTTGGGAACCTGGGAGGCAGTGACCATGAGATGGTCGAGTTCAGGATCCTGACACAAGGAAGAAAGGAGAGCAGCAGAATACGGACCCTGGACTTCAGAAAAGCAGACTTTGACTCCCTCAGGGAACTGATGGGCAGGATCCCCTGGGAGAATAACATGAGGGGGAAAGGAGTCCAGGAGAGCTGGCTGTATTTTAAAGAATCCTTATTGAGGTTACAGGGACAAAACATTCCGATGTGTAAAAAGAATAGTAAATATGGCAGGTGACCAGCTTGGCTTAACAGTGAAATCCTTGCTGATCTTAAACACAAAAAAGAAGCTTACAAGTGGAAGATTGGACAAGTGACCAGGAAAGAGTATAAAAATATTGCTCGGGCATGCAGAAGTGAAATCAGGAAGGCCAAATCACACCTGGAGTTGCAGCTAGCAAGAGATGTTAAGAGTAACAAGAAGGGTTTCTTCAGGTATGTTAGCAACAAGAAGAAAGTCCAGGAAAGTGTGGGCCCCTTACTGAATGATGGAGGCAAGCTAGTGACAGAGGATGTGGAAAAAGCTAATGTACTCAATGCTTTTTTTGCCTCTGTCTTCACGAACAAGGTCAGCTCCCAGACTACTGCACTGGGCAGCACAGCATGGGGAGGATGTGACCAGCCCTCTACGGAGAAAGAAGTGGTTCGGGACTATTTAGAAAAGCTGGAGAAGCACAAGTCCATGGGGCCGGATGCGCTGCATCCGAGAGTGCTAAAGGAGTTGGCGGATGTGATTGCAGAGCCATTGGCCATTATCTTTGAAAACTCATGGCGATCCAGGGAAGTCCCGGACAACTGGAAAAAGGCTAATGTAGTGCCCATCTTTAAAAAACGGAAGAAGGAGGATCCTGGGAACTACAGGCCAGTCAGCCTCACCTCAGTCCCTGGAAAAATCATGGAGCAGGTCCTCAAGGAATCAATTCTGAAGCACTTAGAGGAGAGGAAAGTGATCAGGAACAGTCAGCATGGATTCACCAAGGGCTAGTCATGCCTGACTAATCTAATTGCCTTCTATGATGAGATAACTGGCTCTGTGGATGAGGGGAAAGCGGTGGACGTGTTGTTCCTTGACTTTAGCAAAGCTTTTGACACGGTCTCCCACAGTATTCTTGCCAGCAAGTTAAAGGAGTGTGGGCTGGACGAATGGACTATAAGGTGGATAGAAAGTTGGCTAGATTGTCGGGCTCAGCGGGTAGTGATCAATGGCTCCATGTCTAGTTAGCAGCCGGTATCAAGCGGAGTGCCCCAAGGGTCAGTCCTCTGGCCGGTTTTGTTCAATATCTTCATAAATGATCTGGAGGATGGTGTGGATTGCACCCTCAGCAAGTTTGCGGATGACACTAAACTGGGAGGAGAGGTAGATACACTGGAGGGTAGGGATAGGGTACAGAGGGCCCTAGACAAATTGGAGGATTGGGCCAAAAGAAATCTGAGGTTCAACAAGGACAAGTGCGGAGTCCTGCACTTAGGACGGAAGAATCCCATGCACCACTACAGACTAGGGACCGAATGGCTTGGCAGCAGTTCTGCAGAAAAGGACCTAGAGGTTACAGTGAACGAGAAGCTGGATATGAGTCAACAGTGTGCCCTTGTTGCCAAGAAGGCCAATGTCATTTTGGGATATATATGTAGGGGTATTGCCAGCAGATCGAGGGACATGATCGTTCCCCTCGATTCGACATTGGTGAGGCCTCATCTGGAGTACTGTGTCCAGTTTTGGGCCCCACACTACAAGAAGGATGTGGAAAAATTGGAAAGAGTCCAGCGGAGGGCAACAAAAATGATTAGGGGACTGGAACACATGACTTCTGAGGGAACTGGAATTGTTTAGTCTGCGGAAGAGAAGAATGAGGGGGGATTTGAGGGGGGAGCTGCTTTCAACTACCTGAAAGGGGGTTCCAAAGAGGATGGAGCTCGGCTGTTCTCAGTGGTAGCTGATGACAGAACAAGGAGTAATGGTCTCAAGTTGCAGTGGGGGATGTTTAGGTTGGATATTAGGAAAAACTTTTTCACTAGGAGGGTGGTGAAACACTGGAATGCGTTACCTAGGGAGGTGGTGGAATCTCCTTCCTTAGATATTTTTAAGGTCAGGCTTGACAAAGCCCTGGCTGGGACGATTTAATTGGGGATTGGTCCTGCTTTGAGCAGGGGGTTGGACTAGATGGCCAACTGAGGTCCCTTCCAACCCTGATATTCTATGATTCTATGAAACTGAAACTACACAAATTCAGACTGCAAATTTGCTGTAAATTTTTGACAGTGAGAGTGATTAGTCTTGGAATTTACTAAGGGTAAGAACATAAGGATCATGGGTCAGACAAAGGCCCAAAGCACCCAATGCCAGGTGCTTCAGAGGCAATGAACAGAACAGGTAATCATGAAGTGATCCATCCGGTCACCCATTCCCAGCTTCTGGCACTCTCCCTGCCCATCCTGGCTACTAGTCATTAAGGGACCTAATAGGTTTGCTGGATTCTCTACCACTGATGATTTTTATATCAATATTAGATGTTTTTCTAAACTATCTGCTCTAGAAGTTATTTGGGGGAAGTTCTATGGCCTGTGTTATACAGGAAGTCAGACTAGATGTTCACAATGGTCCCTTATGGCCTTGGAATCTAAGAATTAGTGCTGCAGCCTCCTGAGGCTCTAACAAACATCCCAGGGATCCAGAGCAGCAAAGCCTTGGATTCCCCTCAGTGCAATCCTAGTTGGGGGACAAGGAGAGAAAGTCCCACTAGGATCTGTGACATACATCCTCTGTGCATAGGGGTTAACTTCATCCTGTGCTAGACTCCCTCAATAGCCTTGGAAAAAGCACTTAACCTCTGCTTTAGACTCTTTAGCTGTAAAATACTTCCCCATCCCACTGGAGTGTCATGAGAATTTATGGGATGATATTAATAAAAAGCTTTGAGGATGAAAATCACTATATGATTGCTGGTGACACTTTCTTTTAAGGTTCAATTTACAAATGGTTTATAAAGGGTTAATAAATTATTAATACATGTTATAAGCCTGTTACATGTTGGAGTGGCTTTTGGGACCTTATCCACTCAGTCACCTCTGAGCCCTTATCTACTTGGTTCCTAAGAACTCAGCCCAACTCTGAACTCATTCCTGATGTTTCTTTATTGACATACAAACTATACTTGAGCTGATCAGGCTCAAGCGTAGGAGATGGATGCAGGGCATACCACACATCCAAAGTTGCACTGAAATCCCCTTCCCTTTTATACATTTACACATTACATTACATTTACTATACATTGCATCACATGTTTTGGGATTGGCTTGGTTATTTTGCATGAATAATCACTGTACAGCATGCTCTGCACACGCACTGTCCATATTCAACTTTATTCTTTACCTCATCTTTATGCTTCTGACTTCTCTTGTCCATTATTATCTTGTTCATAGTTCTCTGGGTGTTCCCCTTCTTATCTTAGCTAGCTCACGCATTCTGTCTTTTAGCTCACTGACCCATTTACTTATTTTAGCACAAGCATTCTTTTTTCAGCCTGCCGATTTAGTTACCTCCCTAATCCTGTCTCCCAAGAAATGAGACCTCCCCCATGTTTAATTACTCATATAAAGCAAGACCTACATTCGTTTGTCTTTATCTTTTTTTCTGCATAATTATTTGTTTTATTTGCATTATATTGCTGTTCTGTGCCTTCTTTTTTAACTTTATTACCCAGCAACGCATTCTCAAGACCTCAGTATTGTATCTACTTGACCCACCATAAATACTAGGCTCAAAGTATAAACCAGGGAGTGCAATCTTGGTTCCTATGGTACAGCCTTCCAGGATGTAATCCCACATTATAAACTTGCTCTGACTTTAAAGCACTTTTTTTTTTAATTCTAACTTTGCTTCTATTTTAATTACATTATTAAAAAACTGGTATAAAAATCTCTCCATTGATTACCAGAGGAAACTTAGGTGTGAAATAGAACATAGGCCAATTAAAATAACATTCCCTAGGTCCATGCAAGGACCAAGGAATATTTCCAACACACCTCTGAACAACATACTAGCCCACAGAGACCTTCCTACCAACACTACAAAAAGAAGGATTCTGGGTGGACTCCTTCTGAAGGTCAAAACAGACTGGACTTCTACATAGAGTGCTTCCACCGACATGCACTGGCTGAAATTGTGGAAAAGCAACATCATTTGCCCCATAACGTCAGCCGTGCAGAACACAATGCCATCCACAACCTCAGAAACAACTCTGACATCATAATCAAAAAGGCTGACAAAGGAGGTGCTGTCGTCATCATGAATAGGTCGGAATATGAACAAGAGGCTGCTAGGCAGCTCTCCAACACCACTTTCTACAAGCCATTACCCTCTGATCCCACTGAGGGTTACCAAAAGAAACTACACCATTTGCTCAAGAAACACCCTGAAAAAGCACAAGAACAAATCTGCACAGACACACACCCCTGGAACCCCAACCTGGGGTATTCTATCTGCTACCCAAGATCCATAAACTTGGAAATCCTGGATGACCCATCATCTCAGGCATTGGCACCCTCACAGCAGGATTGTCTGACTATTTAGACTCTCTCCTCGGGCCCAACGCTACAAGCACTCCCAGCTATCTTCGACACCACTGACTTCCTGGGGAAACTACAATCCATCAGTGAGCTTCCTGAAAACACCATCCTAGCCACTATGGACGTAGAAGCCCTCTACACCAACATTCCACACAAAGATGGACTACAAGCCATCAGGAACAGTATCCCTGATAATGTCACGGCAAACCTGGTGGCTGAACTTTGTGACTTTGTCCTCACCCGTAACTATTTCACGTTTGGGGACAATGTATACCTTCAAATCAGCGGCACTGCTATGGGTACTCGCATGGCCCCACAGTATGCCAACATTTTTATGGCTGACTTAGAACAACGCTTCCTCAGCTCTCGTCCCCTAATGCCCCTACTCTACTTGCGCTACATTGATGACATCTTCATCATCTAGACCCATGGAAAAGAAGCCCTTGAGGAATTCCACCATGATTTCAACAATTTCCATCCCACCATCAACCTCAGCCTGGTCCAGTCTACACAAGAGATCCACTTCCAGGACACTACGGTGCTAATAAGCGATGGTCACAGAAACACCACCCTATACGGGAAACCTACTGATCGCTATACTTACCTACATGCCTCCAGCTTTCATCCAGACCACACCACACGATCCATTGTCTACAGCCAAGCTCTACGATACAACTGCATTTGCTCCAACCCCTCAGACAGAGACAAATACCTGCAGATCTCTATCAAGCATTCTTACAACTACAATACCCACCTGCTGAAGTGAAGAAACAGATTGACAGAGCCAGAAGAGTACCCAGAAGTCACCTACTACAAGACAGGCCCAACAAAAATAATAACAGAACGCCACTAGCCATCACCTTCAGCCCCCAACTAAAACCTCTCTAACGCATCATCAAGGATCTACAACCTCGTCTGAAGGATGACCCATCACTTTCACAAATCTTGGGAGACAGGCCAGTCTTTGCCTACAGACAGCCCCCTAGCCTGAAGCAAATACTCACCAGCAACCACACACCACACTACAGAACCACTAACCCAGGAACCTATCCTTGCAACAAAGCCCATTGCCAACTGTGCCCACAAATCTATTCAGGGGACACCATCATAGGGCCTAATCACATCAGCCACACTATCAGAGGCTTGTTCACCTGCACATCTACCAATGTGATATATGCCATCATGTATAAAAATAGCCAGAGCTCCGCGAACCAGCTGAGCAGCGGCGAACCAGCTGAGCAGCGGGGAACAGCAGAGCAGCACACAGCAGGAGTTTGTCTGGGAGTTCGCCTGGAGTGAGCCCAGTGAGGCTTACATCTTGCCAACTTCTCTGAGGAAGCTCATAGTAGGAAGGTGATATGGAAGGGGGGGGTTCAGCTATTGTGACCTGCACTGGATGTGCCATGTTTGTCTTTCTTCCACAGGACAGAAGCAACTTTGTCTGTACAAAGTGCAAGCTGGTCTCCATATTGGAAGAGAAGATCGAAGGTCTGGAGCAACAGATATCGACCCTGCATTGCATACGAGAATCTGAGGATTTTCTGGATAAAAGTCAGGATATGCTTCTACGGGCACAAAGCTCTAAAGATTTAGAGCAGGTTGCACAGCGGAGCCAAGAGGCCAGTGAGGAAGCTTGGCAACATGTGACCTCCAGAAGAAGAAGGGGGAATGTCCGGGTACCAGCAACGCGGACACAGGTAAATAACCGTTTTCATGTTCTCTCCACAGGTACCATTGCGGAGAGTGGACCAGATGATACATCTGGGGGGAGAAAACAGAAGGAGACTCTGCTGGTTGGAAGGCATGAGATGCGTTGTCCTGAGGTTGGGGGTTCCACGACCACCACTTCCAAGAGAAGGAGGTGGGTGGCGGTGGTCGGGGAATCTCTCCTCAGGGGGACTGAGTCATTATCTGCCACCCTGACCGGGAAAACAGAGAAGTCTGCTGCTTGCCAGGGGCTAAGATTCGCGATGTGACGGAGAGACTGCCGAGACTCATCAAGCCCTCGGATCGCTACCCCTTCCTGCTTCTCCATGTGGGCACCAATGATACTGCCAAGAATGACCTTGAGCGGATCACTGCGGACTACGTGGCTCTGGGAAGAAGGATAAAGGCGTTTGAGGCGCAAGTGGTGTTCTCGTCCATCCTCCCCGTGGAAGGAAAAGGCCGGGGTAGGGACCGTCGAATCGTGGAAGTCAACGAATGGTTACGCAGGTGGTGTCGGAGAGAAGGCTTTGGATTCTTTGACCATGGGATGGTGTTCCACGAAGGAGGAGTGCTGGGCAGAGACGGGCTCCACCTAACGAAGAGAGGAAAGAGCATCTTTGCGAGCAGGCTGGCTAACGTAGTGAGGAGGGCTTTAAACTAGGTTCACCGGGGGAAGGAGATCAAAGCCCTGAAGTAAGTGGGAAAGCGGGATACCGGGAGGAAGCACAGGCAGGAACATCTGTGAGGGGAGGGCTCCTACCTCATACTAAGAATGAGGGGCGATCAGCAGGTTATCTCAAGTGCCTATATACAAATGCACAAAGCCTTGGAAACAAGCAGGGAGAACTGGAGGTCCTGGTGATGTCAAGGAATTATGACGTGATTGGAATAACAGAGACTTGGTGGGATAACTCACATGACTGGAGTACTGTCATGGATGGTTATTAACTGTTCAGGAAAGACAGGCAGGGCAGAAAAGGTGGGGGAGTAGCACTGTATGTAAGGGAACAGTATGACTGCTCAGAGCTCCGGTATGAAACTGCAGAAAAACCTGAGTGTCTCTGGATTAAGTTTAGAAGC
Source organism: Natator depressus (assembly GCF_965152275.1). NCBI lineage: Eukaryota > Metazoa > Chordata > Testudines > Cheloniidae > Natator > Natator depressus. Next base: position 239,086,592 of record NC_134235.1, on the reverse strand, counting down.
ATGAGCAACAAGGGTGATGTAGTGGTGGGAGTCTGCTATAGACCACCGGACCAGGGGGATGAGGTGGATGAGGCTTTTTTCCGGCAACTCGCAGAAGCTACTAGATCACATGCCCTGGTTCTCATGGGCGACTTTAATCTTCCAGATATCTGCTGGGAGAGCACTACAGCGGTGCATAGACAATCCAGGAAGTTTTTGGAAAATGTAGGGGACAATTTCCTGGTGCAAGTGCTAGAGGAGCCAACTAGGGGGGGAGCTTTTCTTGACCTGCTGCTCACAAACCAGGAAGAATTAGTGGGGGAAGCAAAAGTGGATGGGAATCTGGGAGGCAGTGACCATGAGTTGGTTGAGTTCAGGATCCTGACACAGGGAAGAAAGGTAAGCAGCAGAATACAGACCCTGGACTTCAGGAAAGCAGACTTCGACTCCCTCAGGGAACTGATGGGTAGGATCCCCTGGGGGAATAACATGAAAGGGAAAGGAGTCCAGGAGAGCTGGCTGTATTTCAAGGAATCCCTATTGAGGTTACAGGGACAAACCATCCCGATGTGTCGAAAGAATAGTAAATATGGCAGGCGACCAGCTTGACTTAACAGTGAAATCCTTGCAGATCTTAAACATAAAAAAGAAGCTTACAAGAAGTGGAAGATTGGACAAATGACCAGGGAAGAGTATAAAAATATTGCTCGGGCATGTTGGAATGAAATCAGGAGGGCCAAATCACACCTGGAGCTGCAGCTAGCAAGAGATGTCAAGAGTAACAAGAAGGGTTTCTTCAGGTATGTTGGCAACAAGAAGAAAGCCAAGGAAAGTGTGGGCCCCTTACTGAATGAGGGAGGCAAGCTAGTGAGAGAGGATGTGGAAAAAGCTAATGTACTCAATGCTTTTTTTGCCTGTCTTCACGAACAAGGTCAGCTCCCAGACTGCTGCGCTGGGCATCACAGCATGGGGAGTAGGTGGCCAGCCCTCTCTGGAGAAAGAAGGGGTTAGGGACTATTTAGAAAAGCTGGAGAAGCACAAGTCCATGGGGCCGGATGCATTGCATCCGAGAGTGCTAAAGGAATTGGCGGATGTGATTGCAGAGCCATTGGCCATTATCTTTGAAAACTCATGGCCAACGGGGGAAGTCCCGGATGACTGGAAAAAGGCTAATGTAGTGCCCATCTTTAAAAAAGGGAAGAAGGAGGATCCTGGGAACTACAGGCCAGTCAGCCTCACCTCAGTCCCCGGAAAAATCATGGAGCAGGTCCTCAAGGAATCAATCCTGAAGCACTTACACGAGAGGAAAGTGATCAGGGACAGTCAGCATGGATTCACCAAGGGAAGGTCATGCCTGACTAATCTAGTCGCCTTCTATGATGAGATTTCTGGTTCTGTGGATGAAGGGAAAGCAGTGGATGTATTGTTTCTTGACTTTAGCAAAGCTTTTGACACGGTCTCCCACAGTATTCTTGTCAGGAAGTTAAAGAAGTATGGGCTGGATGAATGCACTATAAGGTGGGTAGAAAGTTGGCTAGATTGTCAGGCTCAACGGATAGTGATCAATGGCTCCATGTCTAGTTGGCAGCCGGTATCAAGTGGAGTGCCCCAAGGGTCGGTCCTCTGGCCGGTTTTGTTCAATATCTTCATAAATGATCTGGAGGATGGTGTGGATTGCACTCTCAGCAAATTTGAGGATGATACTAAACTAGGAGGAGTGGTAGATATGCTGGAGGGCAGGGATAGGATACAGGGGGACCAAGACAAATTGGAGGATTGGGCCAAAAGAAATCTGATGAGGTTCAACAAGGATAAGTGCAGGGTCCTGCACTTAGGACGGAAGAACCCAATGCACCGCTACAGACTAGGGACCGAATGGCTAGGCAGCAGTTCTGCGGAAAAGGACCTAGGTGTGACAGTGGACAAGAAGCTGGATATGAGTAAATAGTGTGCCATTGTTGCCAAGAAGGCCAATGGCATTTTGGGATGTATAAGTAGGGGCATAGCCAGCAGATCGAGGGACGTGATCATTCCCCTCTATTCGACATTGGTGAGGCCTCATCTGGAGTACTGTGTCCAGTTTTGGGCCCCGCACTACAAGAAGGATGTGGATAAATTGGAGAGAGTCCAGCGAAGGGCAACAAAAATGATTAGGGGTCTGGAACACATGACTTATGAGGAGAGGCTGAGGGAACTGGGATTGTTTAGTCTGCAGAAGAGAAGAATGAGGGGGGATTTGATAGCTGCTTTCAACTACCTGAGAGGTGGTTCCAAAGAGGATGGTTCTAGACTATTCTCAGTGGTAGAATAGGACAGGACAAGGAGTAATGGTCTCAAGTTGCAGTGGGGGATGTTTAGGTTGGATATTAGGAAAAACTTTTTCACTAGGAGGGTGGTGAAACACTGGAATGCGTTACCTAGGGAGGTGGTAGAATCTCCTTCCTTAGAGGTTTTTAAGGTCAGGCTTGACAGAGCCCTTGCTGGGTTGATTTGGTTGGGGATTGGTCCTGCTTTGAGCAGGGGGTTGGACTAGATGACCTCCTGAGGTCCCTTCCAACCCTGATATTCTATGATTCTATGTGCCAGCAATGCCCCTCTGCCATGTACATTGGTGAAACTGGACAGTCTCTACGTAAAAGAATAAATGGACACAAATCAGATGTCAAGAATTATAACATTCGAAAAGCAGTTGGAGAACACTTCAATCTCTGGTCACTCGATTACAGACCTAAAGGTCACAATGCTTCAACAAAAAAAACTTCAGAACCAGACTCCAACGAGAGATTGCTTAATTGGGATTAATTTGCAAACTGGATACAATTAACTTAGGCTTGAATAAAGACTGGGAGTGGATGTGTCATTACACAAAGTAAAACTATTTCCCCTTGTTTATTTTCCCTCCTACTGTTCTTGTCAACTGCTAGAAATGGCCCACCTTGATTATCACTACAAAAGGTTCCCCCCCACACCCCCTCCTGCTGGTAATAGCTCACCTTTCCTGATCACTCTTTTTACAGTCTGTATGGTAACACCCATTGTTTCATGTTCTCTGTTTATATAAAATCTCCCCACTATATTTTCCACTGAATGCATCCGATGAAGTGAGCTGTAGCTCACGAAAGCTTATGCTCTAATAAATTTGTTAGTCTCTAAGGTGCCACAAGTCCTCTTTCTTTTTATTCCAATTTGAAATAGTTTAGTTTTCATGCCAATACTATTAAGTATCCTTCATTGTAGCTGCCCCTTGCTCCACCCACCCACCTTGGCGTCTTATACATTTTAGAGTAGGTGAAGTAATATCTTTTATTGGACTGAATTCTGTCGGTGAGAGAGACAAGCTTTTGAGCCACACAGAGCTTTCCAGGCTACAACTATGCTGCATAGATTTTAAAGTATACATTTTTGCCTAGAAAGATTTTTCAACAATTAGAAACCATATTCTACCAAATTTTTGTGGGCACAGTCCTGTAGGTAATTGAAGATTATTTGTGTCAATATTACTGAATTTAACCAAACTGAACATTTTTGTACAATATTTTAATAGGTCTTAACTCTAAACCATTTGGACCTATTTCCAATTTAGAACATGTTGTTGTTTTTTTTTAATTTAGCAAATGCCACCATATAGTTTTTGTTCTTTCTCCTTTAGGAACATTTATTTTACATCACAGTTAAACAGAACTTTTCAATAGGATTTCAGTGGTTGGACTTTACTTCTTATATTTCCAGATTTTCCTTGGTGCTGGGTTGGTTTCGTATTTCAAATCCCAGAGCCATCTGAAAAAGAAAACAAAACATGTTGTGGCTTCTATCTGAAACTCTTTTAGGATTTTTTATTAAGTAGCAGGACTTCTTTACATTTTAACGCCTTTTTACTATATACATTGCATGTTTCATAAGAACGCACATTCCTTTCATAATTTAACTTCCACTTTTTATTTGTGATAACATTATATTAGCCATGTTAATTTAATTATATATTGGATATTATATACATAATATATATTAGTAGTAGTAATAAGTAGCATATGCTATAAATGGCTAGCAGCACATCAGTAAACAGGTGTCATAGATGGTTATAAGCAACCCATTGACCTATTGGATTGTATAACAATCTATAATTATTGATTAACCATTTATTAAAATATCTGATAATAATTTATTAACCCAGATGATACCTTAATAGCTAGTGTGACCTACCATCAGTACAGTAATTTATGCATACTACAAGGGTTCTGGCATGTGTTTTTCTACAAATTCTTATTGCATAGGGAAAGATACATAAGGATTACTCTTACACACGGATCCAGGAATGTTCTTATTACTGGATCCCATCCCTCTCTTTCTCTCTGAATTAAATTAATCACTTTAGCCTTGTCCTTCTCATCCATATGATTCCTCATCCAATAGTCTGATATGTCTATCAGAAATGCCTCTGAAACAGCCTCCTCCAGTTCACATAGAGGAAACTTGAATTGTGATATACACAATTGCAGCACAATGTTAGGGGAGCTAAGTGCTAAACAGACTCAAATCACTTCCTCCTCCACTTCATTTAGAACATAGTTTGCTTTTTAGACCATGTGAATTTTATATGGATGAAAGTTCTAGGTATGGATGTTTTCAATTAACTTTGTTGCCATAAATTATTTTTAGCTAGAATTGAACATCTGAGCTGCTCGCTCATGAAAGGTGACTGAGTTGCAGTTGAGTAAAGTCAGCATTTGTTCTAATCTTCTTCCATTTTTAAAATGAATGATTTGTTAAGAATACATTTCTCTAAAGAGATTGTTTAAATATTGGAAGGATCTGGTTGTGTCTTCTGTGCTTGGCTACCTTTTTAAATAGACTTTTTCCAGGAAAGAACCTCATTTCTATTATAGAGAAAAATAATACCCTCCACCCTTCTTCCCCCAAAATGCCACCATCTGTTGTCTTTCTCTCAGAGATCTTCTTTGTCAGGTCCTGTGTCAGTTCATGAGCTGACATTACACCATGTCTTCCATTAACCTAGTGCCCTTGCATAACAACAATGTTGTAAATCTGAAAACAGACACGTAAGTAGTAGCTGTTGCTTGCTTTTACTCATCTATTGATAGCAAAACTTCCTGTGAGACATGCTTCTATGGGTTCCAGTGTGTTTGGCATATTATGGTAATGAAACATGTCCTGCACAAATGAAAAGTCAGTATTTGTACATATGGGCCTTGCATCTTCCATGAAGCAGGACATCACTAATAAAAATAATTAGGGCTGTCAATTAATTGCAGTTAATGTATGCAATTAACACAAAACAAATTAACTAGATTTAAAAAAAGTTGTGCTTAATCAGTTTTAATCGCATTATTAAACAATAATAGAATATGAATTTAAATTTATTATAAATATTTTGGATGTTTTTCTAAATTTTAAAATATATTTCAATTACAACACAAAATACAAAGTGTACTGTGCTCACTTTATATTTTTATTACAAGTATTTGCACTATAAAAAGATAAACAAAAAAGATATTATTTTTCAATTCACCTCATACAAGTACTGTAGTGCAATCTCTTTATCATGAAAGTGCAACTTACAAATGTAAAATTATTTTTTTCATAACTGCACTCAAAACCAAAACCATTTAAAACTTTAGACCTACAAGTCCACACAGTCCTACATCTTGTTCAGCCAATTGCTAAGACAAACAAGTTTGTTTACATTTACGGGAGATAATACTGCTTGCTTCTTATTTAAAATGTCACCTGAAAGTGAGAACAGGCATTTGCATCTCACTGTTGTAGCCAACGTTCCAAGGTATTTACATGCCAGATATGCTAAACAATCATATGCCCCTTCATGCTTCGACTTGTAGGCTTTAGAGTTTTACATTGTGGGTTTTTTTGAGTGCAGTTATTTAAAAAAAAAATAATAATACTTCTACATTTGTAAGTTGCACTTACATGATAAACAGATTGCACTACAGTACTTGTATGAGGTGAACTGAAAAATACTATTTCTTTTGTTTTTTTACATTGTAAATACTTTTAATAAAAAATATAAAGTGAGTACTGTATACTTTATATTGTGTAATTGAAATCAATATATTTGAAAATGTAGAAAAGCATCCAAAATATTTATAATAAATTTAAATTGGTGTTCTATTGTTTAACAGAGTGATTAAAACTGTGATTAATGGCAACTAGTTTTTTAAATCTTGTGATTAATTGTGATTATTTTTTTAATCGTTTGACAGACATAAAAAATAATTAGGATCTATCATAGATCTGAAAAGGCTTTTCAAAGGAGGTTAAGTGCCATTTTACATAGATGAAAACAGAGGCAGAGATGGGTTAAGACCTAACGTGTCAAGTATGTAGTCGGATGGGGTTTTGATTGTCCCATTTAAGACATCTATGGCCCGCATCCACAATTCACATTGATTTCAACGGGAGTTGTTGGTCTGAAAATCAGGCCCTTAGTTTCTTAAATTAGTTTCCAAAAATTGAGTCATGCAAAATTACTGCACTCCTAAAAACTTATTGAATATTCCACAGGAATTCAGTGGCAGACCCAAGAATCCTAACCTCTAGTCCTGTGCCCTCTCCACTGTTCCATCCTGTCTCTTTTCTGGGTACCAGAAAGCCTCATCAGATCTCTGGATATTATACATTGCTCTCAAGAATTAAGACACAGGCTGACACATGTGAAGGTCTTAGTTCGCTGTGCCATAGCCTAGGCATAAGGGTTTCAGGAAAGGACTTTTGTGTCTCAGTTTCCACACTGATAAAATTAGGATGATAATACCTACAGCAGCAATCTCAGAGTGGCATTGTGAAACATGTCTGTAAAGTATTCTGAAATCCTCAGAAACATAAAAATGAATTTAAAGAAGAATGGGTGAATTTCCTGCCTCATACACAGCTATTAACAGGGCAGCACTTCCAGTCCCTCAGGAAAAATTGCACCAGTGCCCCATAATTTGGAGACTGCAGAATGGAAGAACCCACAGAAATTCTGAGAGAACCCTCCTACTTCACTGACGCTGTGACAACCACTATCAAGGAGTAAGGTACATGTGCAAAAGTACCCTTCATTAATGTGTGCTCTAAAGGCCTAATCTAGAGCCCAGTGGACTCTATGGGAATATTCCCATTGACATCAGTGGGCTTTGGCAAAGATCTTTAGAGTAAGGGAATGTTTCAGTGCCCTTTGACAGATCCACCACATTCCTTAGCAAAACATATTTTACATTAGCTTCACGCTGATCCACAAGCTAGTCTCAGTCACTGGTGTTGAGTTTAAATACCATTAGCAGTGGTCATGTTTGATAACACTTTAAATATACTTTGTTAACTGTGAATTTAATTTGAAAGAATATGCAATACAGCTAATGACAAATAAAACCAATTTGTAGAAAATATATTATCTTTTTTCCTTAGGTGGTTGTCTCCTAATCATGTAACCAATTTTATGTTTAAAGTGTGTGAGGAGGAAGGAGAGAGAGTGCGAACAGTCAAATAAATAAGCCTGCATTAATACTAAAATGTTTCCACCTACATCTGTTAGCTGTGAAAATGGCATCTGGCTGCTATGAAATAGCTTTCTCTCATCTGTGTATTGTCTTTGCTGGCATCAGATGCACCTCCCCTCCCCTTCATCTTAGCTTAACATTACTTGCTTATGCATGCATAGCATGTGCAAGTGTGGAAAAAAAATAACTTCTTTTGTAGGAGCTTAAGGTGGATAAATCTTTGATGTACCTAGTAAGCTATTCTAATCTTTGCAGGCACTGCATGAGACATCAACTCTTTAATATTCATTCCTCTTGGAAAGGTCCACAATTGATCTTGTGAAGATCTAAGTAAATCTAGGATTTACTGCTAGAATAAATTGATACACATCTCTTTAAAGATACTTATAATAAGTGGAATGCCACTATAATAGGGTTAACTGTATTATGCCATGTGAAAAAAAAAAAGAGCTGATTTTTCACCAAATGGCTTAAAATTAGCGTAGAAGACAGGGTTGTTTCCTCCCCATTCCTTCTACTTAAAAAAAACCCCCTGAAGCTGAAAACCATGGGTCAGATATTCAGTTGGGGAAAACTGGCATAGTTCCATTTACTTCAATGTAGTTATGCTGATTTACACCAGCTAAACTTCTGGCCATATATTAAAAATAAACACTCACCCACACATTTCCCCTTCTGTGTTACTAATAACTTTTTTGATTTTTAAGTTGAAGAATTTGACATTTAAATGCAACACCCCCATTTCTTATTTAGTAAATTTTTCCTTTGTCTCTAGGCTGTTTAAGTTTTGGATTTTCATGTATGTGCACAATTCTGTAATAGTTGCATTGTAAACATTACAGGGGAACAGTTAAATTAAAACAATGCCATGAAAGCATGCTTAATTTTTGTGACAGTTTTACTTGTGTTTTTTACAAAACTATTTTTACAAAGGTACTTAGGCATCTAATTCCTATTGGAGTAAGGTTCCTGAATTCCTGAGAGGATCTGGGCCTACACAACCTGATAAATCCCTTTAAGACAGGCATCAAAACACTACAAAGTGTTGCAAACCAAATATTGAAAGGTTACTAAACTACTACTTGTTGTGTTTTTCATGATTATCCATGTGATGACACTACTAATAAAGGTGAAACCAACTTCTATTCCTTGTATCCCATGTTTGTTTTGTTCCCCTTTTGTGCCTGGTTTGACTTCTGGGGTATAAGCTGTCTGGGGCAGGGAGTGTTTCTTTGTTACATGTCTGTACAGTGCCTGGAACAAAGAGGCCTTGATCATTGATGGAGATTACAAGGTGCTACCATAATAAACAACCAACACATCAATAAATAGTCACATTAATTATTATTATTATTTTTATTAATACAGAATCTGGCCCAGAGACATTAATTCATCTCCTCTGATTTCAGTTTCTTCTTTGCCATTCTTCCTTCATCATTGAGGCTAAAAATCACAGTGCATTATGATCTGTCCACATCTGACCAATTCCTCTTCTTTTCATTTAACGTTTTACACACTCTTGGTGGAGAGAATTGAAATCCATGTGTCTGGCCCCACACCCCCATTGCAATATGAGTGTAAATATCATTTTTTCTCCTGTATTCCTCCTGACTTTGCTTTGCTCAGGCTGCTCTGTTTACACCTGTACATTTCTGACACAACGTGGCATTTGCAAGATGTTCTCCAGCAAGGCAGGACCAATAGGCATTCTGTCTAGAACTACACCCCTGCTGATGCTATTCATGTTGAAACTTCTGGGCATTCTGATTTATTATCATTTACACTTTCTTCCCAGCATGTACCACACCCTTGGGTGTTGAGCCAGACTGTATACCCTATGATTTTGTTTGCATTTCTGGCTTGTTCAGGAGAACTTTCAAGAACATGTTTTTCCTTATTTACAATAGGATTTGCAGTATTCTTTCCATATCAGCCTTTTTAATATGAGCCTGATCCAAATGAAGTCAACATTAGGTACCGGCCCTTCAAATAAGGGATAATTTACTAGTTTAAATAAAGCTTCAGATTTTGAGATTAAGAGAATAACTGTAAAGAGCCACATTCATAGCTAGTTGAATAGTGTTGCTTTCAATAGTACCCTGATTTACAGCAGCAGAGATTCTATCAAAAAGAATTTAGGGTAATATTTTATACTGCGTAGCAGGGGTTGACTTAAGCCACAGAAACTTGGCCACTTCTGTATCTGAGTGTTTGGAGCACTGTGATTAATTCAGAGTTTGACTAATTGTCCTAACTATGAACCATTTCTGTATGTCATGTGCCAGGTGTGTTCTTATTCCTGCAAATACTGCTCTCCCCAAAGAGGTATATCTGGAAATTATGTCTAGCTGTTAGACAATGCCAGTTGACTGACAGATCATTTTATTACTAGAGAAGCGTGAACCAATTTGGGGGAAAAAGGGGGTGTCATAACCATAAAGGTAGCCTAAAGTTCCTCCTTACCTATAAAGAGTTAAGAAGCTGAAATAACCTGGTTGGCACGTGACCAAAGGAACCAATGGGGACGAAAGATACTTTCAAATCTTGGGGGGGGGGAGGGGTGAGAGGCTTTGTTTTAGGTTCTTTTGTTTCTGTGTTCGTTCGCTCTTGGGACTAAGAAGGACCGGACATCAATCCATGTCCTCCAAATCTTTCTGAACCAGTCTCTCATATTACAGAAATTGTAAATACAGCCAGGCAAGGCGTATTCGTTTATCTTTGTTTTCTCAACTTGTGGATTTTCCCTTTGCTGGAGGGAGGTTTATCCCTGTTTTGTTGTAACTTTGAAACTAAGGCAAGAGGGGGTTCCTCTGTGTTTTGTGCATCTTTTGTTAACCTGTAAAGTTGTCTTCCAACCTGATTTTACAGAAAGGATTTTTACCTTTTCTTCTTTTTTTTTTTTAATAAAATTCTTCTTTTAAGAACTGATTTTTTTTTCAGTGTCCAAAGATCCAGGGATTTGGGTCTGTGTCCACTTTGTAACCAATTGGTTAGGATATTATTCTCAAGCCTCCCCAGGAAAGGAGGTATTGGGTGGATATTTTGGGGGAACAGGAACTCCAAGTAGTCCTTTCCCTGATTCTCTGTCTAGATCACATGGTGGTGGCATCATACCCTCCAAGGGCAAAGAATTTGTGCCTTGAGAAAGTTTTTAACCTAAGCTAGTAAAAATAAGCTTAGGGGGTCTTGCATGTGGGTCCCCACATCTCTACCCTAGAGTTCAGAGTAGAGAAGGAACCCTGACAGCGGGGTTGGGGGAAACCTAACCTTGAAAGAGTTTCAAAATAGTTACATTATTTCCCCACATTTTCAAATATCTGCACTTTCTAATTTCACCTCTGTCCAGAGACAAACATACTCCAAAACTGGTACATTTTCCAGTATTCCCAATTTCGCTGAGTATGAGCTATTTTATGACTTGTATGGATCAGCTTCAGATGAACAATCAAAGATTTAGATACTTCACCAAAAGTTAACCTGAAAACAGGCTGGGGGCACTGTTCCCTCTAAGCTGTGCGCATGTGTGCATGCACACAGATCCTGAACCTTGCGCACACGGTGAAATACCACGCACACAAAAATTTGCACAGAAGCACAACGATTTGCACAGAAGAAATTTTTTTGTGCACATATCAAAAATTAGAGGGAACATTGGTTGGGGGATCACCAGAAATATTGCACCAGTTTTTAGATAGAGGTGTTGCTACTTTCACTGAAGATTCCTACAACAACCACATGCCATTGGATAAGCTGCAAAATGAATATGCACAGTTACCGAGGCAAGATCCCAATCTTGAGTGGTGCTCAGTATCAATAGGAGTTGAGGGAATTAACATTTCACAGGATGTTTTATAGCTAACTGAAAATCATTAATAGAGCTGGTTGGGAATTGTTTTTTCTTCCCGTGAAAAATAAAATTGATAAAAATGGAAAAGTCTGTTTTCATCACAATTTTATTTCAAAAGCATTTGGCTTACATCAAAAAAAATGAGAACCTAAAAACTCTTTCATATTTTTGTATAATTTTGGCAACTAAAAAATGAATCTATTTGCCTGAAAACAATTTTTTTTCAGTATCCTCTGGCCTCAAAATTCATCAAACCCAGACATTTCTCACAGCAATTTCTACCGCCACAAAAATGCTATTTTTTGTCAAATGTTTTGAATGAAAAGTTTTGACCAGCTCTAATCATGAGATGCATAATAAATAACATGAAAACACCTGTGGGCCTGACTGACTCAGGAGATAGCCACACCCTGTACAGTACAGAAATTTGCCAAGTACTTTACCAGCACATACACAAACAAAACATTAAACAACTCTATCAATTTACCAATCTGAAGTCAGTGTCTGACTCATTGTACCTTCATTCGCATAAATAAAGGGGTCATGCACTTCCTTATTTAAAGAGGCACACGTAGTGTTCTTAATGAAAAGCTGCTGAGAATCTAAAGCAGTAGAAGGCAACTCTGACTAGAGGGAACCAATTTGTAACCATTGGTTTCACAGCAGGATATTATCCTAATGCCCCTATTCATTTGCTTGTTTTCTGGTTCAGTAAGAACTCCATTCTACTATTATGACTTAATGGCATTGTAATCTCTATAAACCTGCGAGATTTTTCTGGAATATATTTAAGAAAATAACCTTTACTCACTGCTGCTTTCTTGTTAATTAAGATTCACTGTGTGTATTTGTGTGACTGTTGGAATCCAAACTGATTCACACTTCCTACTCAAAAATGAGATTTTGCTTGGATGTAAGAAGCTGATGATAAAATTTCCTAACACCCCATCACTCTGTATTTTAATACAGTCATTGACTAAGCTGGAGGTATTTCAACACAAATTTTAAAGCTCAAATGTGCTAAGGACTCTAGGTATCTTAACAAGCAGTTAGATTGTTACAAGTTGTATGTTCAAAATTCTGATCCACTGTTCTATTTTGAACCAAGCTTTCTTGAATCATACTGCTGTGGTAGCGCTGTGTAGTTACTGCATCAGGAATGTTTTTTCCCCCATGTGCAGATTCGTGCCCATCTTCTCTGCAGAGTTTATGCTCAGGTGGTGTAAAAGGATGTAATCTGGCTACAAATGCCCAGCACAACATTTCCCTGGCATAAGAAAACTCCTTGAGTGGTGCAGGGCTTTGTCTCTAAGCTTATACCTCTATTACTGCCCACCACCCAAAATAGGGGGCACATTAGCGGCAGGAAGGGGAGAAAGATAGGGATGAGGCCTGGTGGAGGGGAACCACAGCAATTATCTGTGGGAATAGGGTCAGTTGATGATAGGGGCAAATTTGAGAGCTGCCTGTCAGCAGCTGTAAGTTGTGTCAAGGCTGAGGTTAGCCCCAAGATTCAAGACTGTAAGCTGCTCTCTAACACCCACCTTCCCTTTCTCCTGAGCCAAGCAGAGCAGGAATCTTGCCCATAAAGCTTCACCAACTCAAATTTGGGTTGTTAGTGACCAAAAGCCATTAACATCTAATGGCTTCCTGATATGTGAACTGAGCTGATGGTCTCAATCCAATGACTAGTGACAAGGATTGACATCATAAAAACTGCCTTGACAATTGACTTGGGCTGGCAGCCTTGTTGGTAGTCTCAGCAGAGCAAGCTACCTTCATTGGTCCCCTCCAGGTCAGAATTCCAGGCACACTGATAGAGAAATGTGGGGGAAGCTTGCATTGCTGCTGCCCTAACTTTTCCCATGCTGTTAGTCTGGCATTGATTGAGGGGGGAAAGTATCAATACCACAAATATTTCATGGGTGACCTTGCGATCCCACTAGCTTGTAAGATGCATTTTATTGGGCCTGTGTTTACAGCAAACCCAACTTTTCTAGAACTGTGAAATCACGCAGATCACTTTGGCTTCTTGCACAATAAATCAGTGGCAAGGCATTGCTTACATACCATTCATTGCATACTTTAAATTGTCAGCCTAATTTTCTCCATGAGACAAACAACACAACAGTCTCAGAAAATGTCAAGTTTGGCTTGTTTTTCATCCCTGTGCCTTTGCAGTGAATGGACAAGCAACTTGGTGACACACAACCTCCTCCCTTCAGAATGGCCTGAAACTGTCAGTAATTTTCCCAGAAATTATGTTAAAAGCATCTTGATGCTATTGATCTACTTGGTGAATGCCAAAAGCCATAAACATCCATAAAAGGAGGGGGGCAGGGTGGCTAGTACACAAAGTCTAAACAAATGGAAAGAAATCTACATATTGCTCTCTGTAAGCTTTATACTCAAACAAGCAGAAACATTTTGAGGGATGATATCAACCTGTGATCTACTGGTTCCTTCATCATTTTGCGTGGTATTCACCCCAGAAAGCCAACACGAAACCTGTTCACCACCTCAGTCCCATTAAGCCCAGTTTTCACTGTGGTAAATTTCACACATGTTATGAGTAACAAGTGAACAGCAAAAAAAAACAAAAACAAAAAAAAACCGAAACCAACAACAGAATCCTTTTATTTACACTGTTATTAGTCCTGAGGGCATTCTGCACTAACAAATTAAAAATTCTGCACCTAATATTTTAAAATTCTGCAAATTTTATTTGTCACATAAATGTGGAAGCTCCAGCATGGCACTGGGGAGCACAGGCCACTGGTTGCACAGAGGTGGGAGATCATTGTGCAGCTATCCCCCGGGACATGGACTCAGTGGTGAGGCTGCACCCAACCCTGACACAGCGCAAGGACCGGGCCTGCCCTAGCAACACCTCAGGTCCCTGCCCCTCCATGCCAGGTGCACCAGGCATGGACAGGCAGGCTCAGCAAGGCAGGATCCAAGTGTGGAGAGGCTTAGTGTGGGGAGATCCAGGTTTGGGTTGAGAGGGTTCAGTGTGGAGTAATCCAATCCAATGGGTGGCATTTGGTCAGCTTCTTTAGAAAGGAATTTGCAAGTTAAGTGCCCAATCAAGAAGCACTTAATGAACAATGGATCTTGGAAGGCTCCAATCAACATAAGAAGTCTACATGAGGATATACAAGGTAGCAAGTGAACCATGGCTGCTACCTGTAAGTTCTGAGTCATGCATGGACATGTGACTTGCCCATGTGACTCCAAAACTCCATCCTGTAGCTGGAATTCTACACATAGGGAGGGAGGGGTATCCACCCACAAGAGAAAGTCTATTTAAACCCCGGGAGACCCCTCCATTTTATCTTCAGCTGGCTCAAGAGAGAACCTCTCCACCCCAAGGATATCTGAAAGAAACTGGAACAAAGGACAGTAAGTACAGGGGGGTGAGTGATTGCTGGACCCAGACTAGAAGGAGACTAGTCTGTAAAAGGAAGCTTATTGGAACTTCGCTGAGGGTGAGGCTTTATCTGTATTCAGTTTTCTTACTGTGTATTAGTCATAGATTTGTGGGTTTTATTTTATTTTACTTGGTAATTCACTTTGTTTTGTCTGTTACTACTTGGAACCACTTAAATCCTACTTTCCGTACTTAATAAAATCACTTTTTACTTATTAATTAACCCAGAGTATGTATTAATACCTGGGGGGGAGGGGGAGAGCAAACAGCTGTGCATATCTCTCTATCAGTGTTATAGAGGGTGAACAATTTATGAGTTTGCCCTGTATAGGCTTTATACAGGATAAAACGGGTTTATTTGGGGTTTGAACCCCATTGGGAGTTGGGCATCTGAGAGCTAAAGACAGGAACACTTCTTAAGCTGCTTTCAGTTAAGCCTACAGCTGTTAGGGGATGTGGTTCAGACCTGGGTCTGGGTTTGCAGCAGGCTAGTGAGTCTGGCTCAAACTAGGCAGGGCACTGAAGTCCCAAGCTGCCAGGGCAGGAAAGCAGGGGCAGAAGTAGTCTTGGCACATCAGTTGGCAGCCCCAAGGGGGTTTCTTTGATCCAAACTGTCACACTTCCTACAGCTGGTGGAGAAATCTGGGTGTGGGTCTGACATGGCCCTGGATGCCATGCAGGTGAAGAGGAAGTCCCATCCTCACCAGCCACAGAAGGAAACTAGCAAGGCAAAACACATGTGCACTAAAGATTCTCATGAGAAAACTTAGGTCTGAGGGCATGTGGTTCCCAGTACATAGAGAAATAACACCATTCTTTTTATTGGTTAGTTAAAATATTGTGTTGCAGCAGTGGACTTTTTGATAATTCATAACAAAGTTCATCAGTTATTGAAGAATTGCTAAAAATTCCTTCTAGGTGCAAGTTGTTCACTGCTAATGAAGAGTTTTGTTTTGTTTTTTAAACAAGGGAGACCTTGACTCACAATTCTCTGGTGATTTCACATAACCTCTGTCACTCTGCCTGCAACTTTCTACCAGCCATTCTGTTTTTGCTCCTTCCCTTCCCTTGTTGACCTTTCAGTAAATAAATCTATTATTGGTAAAATATGTTAGCCTAGACTACGCCTGTTCCTGTTCTCAACATTTCTTCTATTCTAAAAACTATTTAAGTGGTGACTCATAGCATTTGTCTTAATCATCTTTGCAATTAGCTTTACAAACCTATCTAGAGTAAAGATACAGAAATAATTAAAGTGGACATTTACATTATTCTTCACGTTGCTTATTTTCTTCTTCTCTGTTATCTTGGGCGAGATATTCCAGCACTAAGAATATTCTTTCCAAACTTTAGGGAAAAAATATTAAAGGAAATTAACACTGGCAAATTGAATGTGCTCTGGTTGTGATTCTCAGTTATGCCAAGTCCCCTTTATGTTGCTCTGATGCCTTTACAATGCCAAAGCTTTCCTACAACTGAGAATCAGGCCTGAACTCTCCCATTTGGTTAACTGAGGTACCACTTAAGGGTCTGAGTCAAGCATTCTGTTTTTGCTCCTTCCCTTCCCTTGTTGACCTTTCAGTAAATAAATCTATTATTGGTAAAATATGTTAGCCTAGACTACGCCTGTTCCTGTTCTCAACATTTCTTCTATTCTAAAAACTATTTAAGTGGTGACTCATAGCATTTGTCTTAATCATCTTTGCAATTAGCTTTACAAACCTATCTAGAGTAAAGATACAGAAATAATTAAAGTGGACATTTACATTATTCTTCACGTTGCTTATTTTCTTCTTCTCTGTTATCTTGGGCGAGATATTCCAGCACTAAGAATATTCTTTCCAAACTTTAGGGAAAAAATATTAAAGGAAATTAACACTGGCAAATTGAATGTGCTCTGGTTGTGATTCTCAGTTATGCCAAGTCCCCTTTATGTTGCTCTGATGCCTTTACAATGCCAAAGCTTTCCTACAACTGAGAATCAGGCCTGAACTCTCCCATTTGGTTAACTGAGGTACCACTTAAGGGTCTGAGTCAAGCACTCTATTGTGTTCTAGGTGCTATACAAACATGGAACATGGGTACTTGTACATAGCTTTTCAAAACTCCTGATTTACTTATTTTTGCCTGGTCCTACAGCTTGGCAGTAGATCATGAAGGCCCTGATTTTGCAAGCCTTATTTAAAGGACAATGAAACTGCTTGTGAAAGTAATTGCTGCTCAGTGTGCCTCTTATGTGAAAATGCTGTGGGGGCAGCCTCTCCAACACTCTGTGGAGCCTGTAAAAGGGCCTCGATGAATTGGACTCCAGCATTCTCAGAAGCATGAGACTGTTTGGTCCCCACTCTCCTGGGGTACACAGCAGCTCCGAGAGGGTTGGGAGTGGCAGAGATGGGGCAGGGTCATGGCTCTAGTTCCCCTTCTGATCTGTCAGTGGAGCTGGTTGGCTGTGAAAGGAGGAGTAAACTGTACTCCAGTAAAGTGTTGTAGCAGATGCACAGTGTGTGTGTGTGTGTGAGAGAGCTCCAGGAAGCATCCTGTATCTCTGAGGCAGAACATCCGCGACTGCTCCCTCAGGGATGGTGCAGCTTAATGGTGCCCCTTAATATGAGCTATACCTGTAAGGTGCAATCTAGTCCAATGTTAATAGGGGTGGCAGATTTCTCCCTATGCTTCTGTTTGCATTTAACCTTAATCACCTCAGCATGAATCAATTGTGGTTATGTGTAATACGTGAAACACCCTTTTGACAGGAGATTATATCCTTACCTTGCATGGGATGGACTTGGTGAGCTAATTGCTGTTCTCTGTCTCTAACAACTGTGATCCTTACACAGCCACCAATCCCTCCCAGTATGTTATGTCATTTATAGTCCAGAGAGAGAAGGGGAGTCTCTGTTGAAGTCATTTCCAGCCAAAGTGAATGAGATTTCAGAGAATTTTGTTACCTTCTGTGTAAGGTAACAAAAAACCTTCTCTAGCCTCGCATTTGGAGGCTGCCCAGATTTTTGTAGGCTCATGCAGAACATTTCTACTGTTTATCCCATTGAGATTAATCTGTATAAATACATTCAAAATTAAATAAAAAACAGATCTCTGTTGCATCCTGTTTGAAAGGCTCATCTCCATGTCTCAATCAATGTCAGCAGCAAATCCATGAAAAGTAATAATATATGAGAAGTGTCATAGATTTGGCTCCAGAAGTTTAATTAATTTAGTCCATTTGAAGGTAGATGACAAAGCTTTTTTCTTCAGAAATCTTCATTGATTCCTTTTAAATAGTGCTGACACAAGTGGAAGTAATTCAGATGAATGGCAGATAAAGTTGTACTTTGGGTCAAGATTTCTTAATCAGTTCAGACTATAATCAACATTAATCCACTAAGAGTTAACAACCCACACATGTATTAACAACAAACAGATCTAAAAAGTGCTTTTCATGGGGAATTCAAATTACGAGGAGAAAACATTTTCCTTCCATATTTTTAATGTCTAATTATTTTGAGTTTATGTTCCGCCCCCTCATAAAGATAGGGAGAAAGCAGAACATGCCAGTCCCAGGGCATCTGAAGTGACAATCAAGACATAGAAATAAAATTATAAAATCTAAAAATGTATGTGCCTGGAATAGAAATGGATGAACCAGTTCAGAGAAAATAAACACTCTTCTTTGTTATTAATATTACTTATTATTGGCATTGCAATAGCACATAGGTGCCCCAGCCATGGGTCAGGGCTACATTGTCTTAGGCATTCTACAAACACAGAACAAAAAATGGTCCCATGCTCCAAATCAGTCTAAGTAAATCTCAGGCCTTTTCCAGTCTTGTGATCACACCCTAACTGGATGTATTTCAGCCAGTATAAGAGGATCATGGAACACTTTATGCTACATTAAAAGACGATTACTGTCCATTTATTTAGCTCAGGACATGGAGAACAAGAGCTCATCAGCTGCAGGAGTGGTGAGAGGGTAAAACGTGCTTAAGAAAAAGCTTTTTCTTCTTTTTTGATCAAAGGATGGAGAAGCTCATTTCTCCCCTTCTCCCCCAGCAGGGAGGGAAACTCAGTTGAAGAGTAAGCCTAGTCAGAGGAAAGGAAAGACAGGACAGCATGGCAGGGTTCAGTCACTTATAGCAGCACACTTCATTTAAACATATAGGACTGGGGGAGAGGCCAACTCCACTACAGCCTACCGTATCCATCCCCACTCCACCCTATTGACATGCACACTGCATCCAACAAGGAAGGATAAGCACATTACCTAGATAGCTCTGCCAAAAAGGTCAGCACTGAAATAGTTAAGAGCTTTGACATATAAATTGTCACACTTAGGCTTCAGAGTGAGCATTCCATTGAGATGAACTGGACAGATTACAACTCCCCAGGTGCTGTTTCTTCTGTCTGTATGTAGGCTTGGTAAGAGAGCACTACAACTGATCACACTTTGAACGTTACCGTCACAGCCAGAAGAACTGGAGTTTAGCATATATCAAAGGGAAGTTTAAATTCTGCAGAAATTTACATGGGAGGAAGTGGATTTAAACCATTGCAGGGGGAGGCTAGAAATACTCTCTGAGCTCCGGCACAGAACCACTATTGTCAAGTGAAAACATATAAAGAAAAATATTGCCCTTGTCCATCAGAGAAATACCATTTACAGATAAGTGAAATTGTTCTCCAGATCAGAGCAAAGGTCACTTTCATGGTGAGTTAGACAAGTTTGAATGAAGATTAGACTTGCCTTTGGATTTTCAGTGTTTACTGTACCTACCTGTTTCTCCACTTTCATAACTGGAAAATTTCCTTACAAGACTATTGCATTAAGAAACATGCTTGGAAAGGTGATGGCAGCCCAGTGACAGCGCACAGCACAGTAGGAAGCATTCAGGGTTTAAAAGTGACTCAAGGAAATCTTGGCTGCATGCCAAAGAAAATACTGTAATATCACTGAGGTAAATTCCTGGGCTCTCTCCAGGAGGGACATTACACACTTGGGCCCAAATGTCTAAACTGACTTTGGTTGCCTATATTTCTGAGTCCCTTTGGGCTGGTGCTGAGCACCAGGAACTCCAACTGAACTTAAAGGGAACTGCACTTCTGAAAATCAGGCCCAAAGGTGTCTCAAGGTGAGTATCCCAAAACAGAGGCCCTCCCAATCAGTAGCCAGTTTTGGAAATGTGCCTGTTAGAGCTCTAGCAGCCAAGTGAGCGTCACCGCCCATCCTTATTGTACCTTCACCCAGTAACAGCACAATTGTCTCTCATTCCAAAGCTTAAAACATGTCTCTGTTTTATAGTTTGCCTTAATGGGATACTCCATGCCCCAAATTATGCTAAAGCTTGGGACTATCCATGGTATGTCGTTAGGACAATTCTGATACTTGTGCACCTACCTCTCTCCCAGTTCCTGTAGGCCAGGGCTATTCTCGAGGGTCAGGGAGAAAGGCCCAGAGTGCTGCTGAACTACAGCAGTCCTCAGCTGGAAGAGAGCCGCCTTAGGGCCACAGTCAGCAGTGTGTACTTTACCGCACTCTTGAGTAGAGCTGGTTGGAAAATGTATTCTCCCCCAATCCCGAGAAAATTTCAATGTTCGGTCAAAAAACCAAAAACCTAATGTTTTCAGATGAAAATTTTCAGGTTTTGGCCCAAACATTTTCAATGGAAATGGATGACTGGAAAAAGGCTAATGTAGTGCCCATCTTTAAAAAACGGAAGAAGGAGGATCCTGGGAACTACAGGCCAGTCAGCCTCACCTCAGTCCCTGGAAAAATCATGGAGCAGGTCCTCAAGGAATCAATTCTGAAGCACTTAGAGGAGAGGAAAGTGATCAGGAACAGTCAGCATGGATTCACCAAGGGCAAGTCATGCCTGACTAATCTAATTGCCTTCTATAATGAGATAACTGGCTCTGTGGATGAGGAGAAAGCGATGGACGTGTTGTTCCTTGACTTTAGCAAAGCTTTTGACATGGTCTCCCACAGTATTCTTGCCAGAAAGTTGAAGAAGTATGGGCTGGATGAATGGACTATAAGGTGGATAGAAAGTTGGCTAGATTGTCGGGCTCAACGGGTAGTGATCAATGGCTCCATGTCTAGTTGGCAGCCGGTATCAAGTGGAGTGCCCCAAGGGTCGGTCCTCTGGCCGGTTTTGTTCAATATCTTCATAAATGATCTGGAGGATGGTGTGGATTGCACCCTCAGCAAGTTTGCAGATGACACTAAACTGGGAGGAGAGGTAGATACGCTGGAGGGTAGGGATAGGATACAGAGGGCCCTAGACAAATTAGAGGATGAGGTTCAACAAATTAGACAAATCTGATGAGGTTCAACAAGGACAAGTGCAGAGTCCTGCACTTAGGACAGAAGAATCCCATGCACCGCTACAGACTAGGGACCGAATGGCTCGGCAGCAGTTCTGCAAAAGAGGACATTGGGGTTACAGTGAACGAGAAGCTGGATATGAGTCAACAGTGTGCCCTTGTTGCCAAGAAGGCCAATGGCATTTTGGGATATATATGTAGGGGCATTGCCAGCAGATTGAGGGATGTGATTGTTCCCCTCTATTCGACATTGGTGAGGCCTCATCTGGAGTGCTGTGTCCAGTTTTGGGCCCCCACACTACAAGAAGGATGTGGAAAAATTGGAAAGAGTCCAGCGGAGGGCAACAAAAATGATTAGGGGACTGGAACACATGAGTTATGAGGAGAGGCTGAGGGAACTGGGGATGTTTAGTCTACGGAAGAGAAGAATGAGGGGGGATTTGATAGCTGCTTTCAACTACCTGAAAGGGGGTTCCAAAGAGGATGGATCTAGACTGTTCTCAGTGGTAGCAGATGACAGAACAAGGAGTAATGGTCTCAAGTTGCAGTGGGGGAGGTTTAGGCTGGATATTAGGAAAAACTTTTTCACTAGGAGGGTGGTGAAACACTGGAATGCATTACCTAGGGAGGTGGTGGAATCTCCTTCCTTAGATATTTTTAAGGTCAGGCTTGCCAAAGCCCTGGCTGGGATGATTTAATTGGGGATTGGTCCTGCTTTGAGCAGGGGGTTGGACTAGATGACCTCCTGAGGTCCCTTCCAACCCTGATATTCTATGATTCTATGAATTTTTGAAAATTTGATTGAAAACCCAAAATTTTCCATGGAAAACAGATACTTTTCACACAAAATTTCATTGCATCAAAACCCAACTTTTCCATCTAAAAACAGTTTTCTCTGAACATTTTTGACCAGCCCTAGTCCTGAAGCTGCTCAAAACTATCCCAGGGGAAACCTCCCAGGCGAACTTTAGGATTAAGAAGCAGTTCAAATGCTGATTGTCCTAGGTTTTTTTAAAAAATAGAAAAATTAGTGGTAGCACTGTTCCCTAGTTAGCAGCTCTGTGCCTACACATTTCTTCAGAAAGAAAAGAATTGTCACTGTTCGCCATGCAAAGGTTTTCATATCCAGCAGATTTTAAAAATATATATGTAAGCAGGATCTGAATGAGAGCTTCCCTGGCACCTAGTGATGAGCTGGGGTGGGGGTGGAGGTAGAGGGGAAGAGAAGGACTTCAGGACCAGATCGTATTTATATGAACACACCTACTCTGCCTAGATATTCAGCAGACAAAGCTGTATTGCCAGAGTGATCATTTTTGGCTGGTATTGGGTTACAGATCACTTTAGTATTGAATGCAAGGGTAATGGCATGTTGTTATCCTTGTGGTATGAGTAAAGGGCAGCAGAACTGTGTTTAGCATGCCCTGATTGAGGGGGTCACCCTCAGCTGAACTGCACTTGCTAAGCAGGGGTTCAGCATGCCAAATCCCAGTGAAAGGGGAGAGAGGGTGAGGATGGGTGTTCCTACTTGGTGGTGTGGGCTCTGCCTAAGGGTCCTAGGTGCCATTTGACTCTTCCCCTCTCCACTATTTAAAGAGAGAGCCGATTAGACTCAATCGAGTTTTTTGTTTTGTAAAGTGATCACGAGAGCTGAAGTCACTGGTAACCAGGGCAGAGTGCTAAGCCTTGGACTTGCTGTGGGACAGCACTTTCAGCGAAAGAGACTCCATGAGCCGTGAGGTTTCCCCACTAGCTGCTGACACCCCTGAGGGCGGTGTGAAGTGGTGGGACCTCAAGACGTTGCAGTCGAGAGGTCGGTTGTAGCAGAGACAGCCACAGCGCATCCCAGTCAATGGCAGCAGAGTGAATGATGGCGGAGTGAACAGTGGCGTAGCGACAGAATGAACAATGATGCAGCAGCCAGCAGTGAGTGAATGACAACACAGCAGCCAATGGCGCAGCGGTGGAGTGAATGACGGCCCCCAGGGCCCACCTTAGGGAAAATGGCTCCCTGGGTAAACTTGTATTTTGGCACCACTGGCCCCCACGGGCATGGTGCCCCACCCCATTGCCCCCGGCCCCCAGTGGGTGTCCCCACATTGTGCCTGCGGGATCCCCAGATTCCCCACCCCCCTTCACCTGTAACCCCTGCATTTTGCCCCCTAACCCTGCCCTGTACCCCCTCCTGCATCCCCTAATCTCTGCACTCCCCCCTACACCCCAAACCTTGCACCCCCTCGTGCACCCATATGGGGAAACTGACCTGGATGCATGAAGTGGCTGGCATTGCTGCTCGCTTCCCTCCCTCCCCCAGAACACTGCTCCTCCCTAGGGGGCTGTGAGGGAGGGAGCAGAGAGCAACATCAGAGCTCCCTGCATCCAGGTCACTTTCCCCACCTGGGCTACATATGGGGAGGGCAGGAAAGCAGCAGCTCCTGATGCTCACCTCACAGTACAGTCCAGGTGGGGAAAGTCACCTGGAATGCAGGAGCCCTGGCATTGCTCCTTGCTCCCCCTTCATAGCCCCGGCGGGGGTGAGGAGGAACGTTGTGGGGGGGAGCAGTATCTGTGCATGACTGCTTGCCCCCCATGATCCTCCACTGGGAGGAAGCAGGAAGAAATCTGGGCATCCCCCATGCAGTGCTGCCCTGACACTACGCTGGCAGCACGCACCTCTGCACTGCCACATGGTGCTCCCATGACCAGGGTGCCCTGGGCAGTAGCTTGGGTGGCCTACCTCTAAGCCTGGCTCTGCCAGCACCATGGTGGCAGCAGGCAGCAATGCAGAGTGAACAGGGAGGCATCAGTGGCTGAGGCATTGCTCGACACCTTTCCTCCAACCCCGGGGTGGGTGGTGAACTCAGGCAAACACACCTCTGAACTCTGTGTCTTTGCTGACCCAGGACAGCAACTGTGAGTGGGGTGTGGTGGAGGGAGAGGATACTGGGGTGTTTGTTTGTCTTGTCAGACTTTCACATCATGAGGTGAGAATCTGAAGCAAAGAAAACTGTTCAACGTACTCTGCAGTGGGTGTCTTTCTCATGGTCATGTGCTCTCGAATCATTGTTGTGGTTTCTTCCCAAATTAATGCCAGGTTCCTTTCCCTTTTTTTAATTAAAAGTTGTCTTTGCTATACACAGACTCAGTGCTTGCAAGAGGGGAAGTATTGCCTCTTAGAGGTTCCCAAGGATGGTATTTAATTTTCCCCAGATTAGCTGGTTCTGTGTTGTATCGTTAAGAGGAACTCCCTAGATATTGAACCTGGCCCTTGTTGCTGCCAAGTCTACCTGGCAGAAGGGTTACATATACGGTAGTTTTTTAAAATGATGAAAGCTACTTTGATGGCGTCCTTTTAAAGCTATAAGATTTATGGAAATATAAGTATTTAGCATTTCAGATTTATATGCTAGAAGAAATTGAGCACATGCCATTAACAAGATCCCCCATGCAGTGAAACTCATCTCACTGCTGTGAAATAGTTAACAATATACATTTTGTGATTCCTTTGTGCTAGGAGATGGTGGTAAAGCTCACTATTAAAAAATAATTAAAAACTGGGACGTCAGTTGTGAGTACAGAGGAGTTCAGTTGGAATTGAAAGCCTATTCTCATTACCGAGTACATTGTGTAATAGGCAAGGTTTTCAAATATTAAATAACATTTGAAACCAGGGAACAAACAATGTCCATGAATGGGTATATAGTTAATTGAAGGCTACCCCATTGTTCTATCACTGTAATCCAAAACACACCTGCAAAAGGCTTCGTTTCTTTTCTTTTTCTCACTTATACTCACACTTTCCTTTGCAAAATAAATAAAAAAATAAAAAATTGGAGCAATACGGTGTAGGAGGGGACAGAATAGGAAAACTGCCTTTTTCTGAAAATGTACATAGAAAGAACTAATTAAGTAAAATGGGTGTTGTAAGGTTGAAGAAAAGAAAAGCGTAACAGATTCAGTGTATAAATGGAATGGAATTTAACCACATGCCATTATAGTCAGTAGTATTAGAGCTTTCACTCTCCCCTCTCCCTCAACCCCAAACAAATATCATAAATAGAGCTAAACAGTACAGGATAATTTTGGGTGGCAGTTCTGAAGTCCTCTATACAATGTCAAGAGAATGCATGAACAGTGATGCATGCTATCTGGCTGAGAAAAGGGAATTCTAAAGTAGGCTCCGTTCTTCATGGCCAAACAATTTCTTTTTTGCGCTCTGCCAGAATTCTGATTGTAAAGCTCTTTTCAATCTCACCAATCACCCATGTCTTTCAAGTTGGCTCCCCCCATTCTGTTATTCAACTGACAAGCAGTTATAAAAAGAGAGGTTTTTTCACATAAGCAGAAGCTATAGGAAGATAAGTGACCCCAGCTACATTCATATTTTTAAAGCCAGATTCTTTAATAAAATTGTTACTGTCATTCACCCTATTTTTTTATCAGCTGGCAATGGAACACTTTCTTCCCTGAAATGGTAATGAAAAGAGATAAGCTAGTGAAATACCTCTGTGTAGGAACTGAGACAAAACATAGCGCCATGGGGGAATGGATGAATTTCAGCCAGTATAAGAGGATCGTGGAACACTTTATGCTACATTAAAAGACTATTACTGTCCAGCTTTTGAGAAGATACCACTTGTGCAAGTACTCAAAAGCTGCAATATGAGATGATATTGTGGCTAAATCATGACACATAATTCACACCTAGAAAAAGGAATCCAGTCTAGGTGTGAAATCAATCAGTTCTGGGAGGACCATGTGTATTTTGCTGGGCTGGAATTGTATCTTTCCTGTTACGAAGATCTCAACTTCCTGAGGCCAAATTCTGCCAACCTTATCCTTGATTAACAACTTAGGCCTGATCTATACTAAAGAGTTAGGTCAACGTAGGGCAACTTACATCGACCTAACTCTAAGTGTCTGCACTACAATGTTGCTCCCGCCAATGTAAGTTGCCCACTACACCGACCTAATAACTCCACCACTGCAAGAGGCGTAACACTTAGGTTGATGTAGTTACTTACATCGCCTGTTGGCTGTCAGCCCTGCACGTGGCTCACAGCTGGAGCTACCTCGCATGGGGCTGACAGTTCAGGCTGTTGGCCCCAAGGCAGGTCGGGAGAGGCTTCAGCTGTCAGAGCCCATAGGTGTTGACTTCGCCTCTTTTCCCTGGGTGCTCGATCCCCACTCTGCCCCTGGCCCCGCCCCCACTCCACCCCTTCCATGAGGCCCCACCCCTGCCCCGCACTCCTGGTGAGGACGCGCACCACTGACAGAGGGGGCATAATGTGGCCTTGAACCACTGCAGGCTGTATGTCAACCTAACTTAGGTCGACTTAATTTTGTAGTGTAGACTTGCCCTTACTCAACTGACTTCAATAGCCCAAGAAATTAAGTACTACTCAAAATGAATAAAAGGAGGCAAAATTTGGCCTGATAAGCAAGTAAGGTATCTTAGTGGCATCCTTCCAGCCAATATTATTTTGGGCTCTACTGGGTTCTGGGAAGCTACACTTCTGTGGGATACCATCCCTGTAAAACAGGACAAAAGGAAATAGTCTGCTGTCCCCAAATCTCCCATACAATATCAACTCCTTTAAACACACCTTTTGCCTCTTGAAAGTGGCTAGTTTTGGGACTGAGTTGGTATGTCAGAGAAATTGTATAAAGAGCTGGGTTTTCAACATGGATTTGATGGAGGAGAAGGAAGTTGTGTGGCAACTGGAACGAAGGGGGATACTCCATGTGATGGAAGCAGCATCAGCAAAGGCTTGGAAGTGTTTGCAAGAGACAGAATTAAAGAGACATTAAGGAAAATGTCATTGGAGGAGCACAGAACCCAAGAGGGAAATAGGTGAGAAACAAGATACTAAATGAACACAGAGAGAGGGCTGTATACAGCCTTGATGGAAGATGATGTATTTGGATTTGATCTGAAAGAGAGAGTTTGGATAGAATGTAACTGGAGGATACAGCTGTCCATCAACAACCCAGTCATTACAGTTACACAATAGATTCACATTGGATTAACCCAGTAACATCTTCTTCCGATTACTTTATTGGGTGCTCAGCAATAGTCTATAATGGTCATGAGAGCAGTAGTCAGGGTATACAAAGCCAAGGACTAAAGAAAGTCCAGGAAGGCAACAAAGTTACTGAAAGTGTGAATTTAAACTGGCACATACCAGTAACAGAGGGCACAGAGCCAAGCAACCACCAGTAAAGACCTTGCTGTAAGTGGAAGAGTTCCTTGAGACAGGTGCCCTCAATTTTTTTCTGACTCTTACTGAAAATCCCACAGTATAGGGGGAAAAATCTAGAGATCTCAATAAGTTTAGATTTTAAACATTAAAGACACATAGCTCCTCAAAACACCACAATTCAACATGAATTTCCCTATAGAAACAGGTAATATATTGTTAGGACAATGTCAAGCCATCAATAAAACTGAGAGGCAATATTACAATCCTACATTTCTGTAGGTAGCAGACTGATAAAAAAGGTTTACAGAAGTGTGAACTGAGGCACAGATAAATTGATGAATTGCCTAGGGCTGCCAAATGGGTGAATGGCAGACCCAGGAGAAGAATCCAAGAGTCTTGATTTCCAGTCCTCTGCTCTAACTAGTAGATGGCATTCCCTCTACAGAACCAACCCTATTTAATTGGCCAATTAAGCATTACTGGTTTACTGTTTATTAAAACTTGGCTTCAAATGTCAACTTGAAGACTGTCTTCTGTCATTATCTGATTAAGCGAAAAGCTTTGTTGGTCACAGAAGGTGGGTAACTCAGTAAGAGAATTAGAGGAATTGCATTATAATTGTACTGTAGATAGAGGTTGAGAATTCAAGTCAAATATAAAGGAAGATTTAGAAATTCTTCAATGACGGATTGGCTGGTTGCTCATTTGATCCCACTAGAAAATACTGTCACCTCAGAGTTCTCGCTTCATTCATGAGAGCCACCATTGTCTGATGTTAGCCCACATCCATGTTTCATATTCTCTTCAAAGCCAAGTTTTTCAGATTTTGAATCAAGCTTCTGGGCTAGAATCTCATCTGGACAAACTCAACATAGTTCCATAGATTTCAAAGGAGGCGAATTTACACTCTCAATAGATTTCAAAGGAGGCCAATTTAGAGCTGGCCCTGTATTTTTTTTTTTTACTTTTTTGCATTGCCAAGTGTTCACAACCTCTTTGACCAAAAGCTCAACAAAATACACTATTTGCTCACCTTGCCTCAGCTGGGTCAGTTCACATCCCCTTGACCCTCTGGAGGCAATGTACTCCAGTTGAAAGGAATTCACTCCTGAGGGGAGGTAGGTGGTGTGTGTTTCAACTCTGACCCTCTCCTGGGCTCTATGGAAAGAGAAGTAATTTTAAATTGTGGCAGGCGTGTCATAGGAGCCTGGTCAGTGGCATTTGCTGAATCACTCTGGCCATACAACCTGCTAAACCAGTTCCATGCACACCTGGGCCTGCACTCGCTGCAGGCCTCCAACTGAACAAGGGTTGCCAGTGCCTTCTTCCCTCTGTTACACTGCCCCTATCTGTCTTAGGTACTCATATGGTCCCTGTTACCATAGTATCTGAGCACCTCATAATCTACTGCATTTATCCTAAGACTTCTGTGAAGTAGGGAAGTACATAATACCCAGCTTTACAGATGGGAAATTGAGGCACAGAGAGATTAGGTGACTTGCTCAAGGTCACACAGGAAACCTGCAGCAGAGCAGGGAATTGAAACCACATCTCTTGAGTCCCAGGCTAGCACCCTAACCATTGTTCCCCTAAAACCCGTGGTGGGTTTTCCCTGGGCCTCGGATTATGCCAGCTTCCACCAGCAAGCCCTATGTTCAAATGCACTTGCAGTTCTTCCAAGAACTGGGAGCGAGCTGGGATAACCTAAACTGAATGGCACACATTGGTGAAAAATAAAGCAAAATAAACGGCATTCTTTTTTGTCAAGAAATCCTGTATGGTACAAGTTGTCATTTTTTTGTTTTTAGTGGAGCTTCTCTCCAGTCCGTCATCTCATTCAGCAGAGCAGCATCAACTTAATGCTTGACATATTCCCCAGGGTTTGATGAGGTTATAAAAATGTATTCGTTCGCACATGTGGTTTCAAGCACTAG
Organism: Natator depressus; assembly: GCF_965152275.1. Taxonomy (NCBI): domain Eukaryota; kingdom Metazoa; phylum Chordata; order Testudines; family Cheloniidae; genus Natator; species Natator depressus. The sequence goes on along the minus strand of NC_134235.1, from coordinate 239,057,364 downwards.
TGCCGGTTTGGTATTCTGTGTGTGCGACATTATATATAACTTAACATACTTGCTGAAAAACAAAGGTAACATAATGGTACTGGAACTTATAATTACTCTAACTGGGATACACTTGGCATCTTATTCAAAATGGCAGACATCTAACATTTAATTGAGTGATGTTCATGACAACGTTATTTAGTAAAAAAACCTCTTCCAATGACAGCAAGACAGGCCCGAAACACAAAAGTAGCAACTTCCTACAAATCCATTTTATAACGTATCTCAAAATAAAACTTTCATCTTTAATGACACTTGGCATTTCTAGTCCACTTGGTATTTCTAGACTACTTTTAGCAGCCGTTTTACTGAGAAAAGGAAGGAACACAGGAAACTCCATACTGAATCAAACCAGTTTTCTATCTAGTCCAATAAACTGTATCTGACAATGGCCAGTAGCAGATGCTCAAGAAGACGGTACAAGAAACCCTGCATGAGGCAGATACAGACTAAACTGTCCACAGGCAAAGTCATCCTAACCCTTATTAGTTCAAGGTTGGTTTATTGCTTGAATTATAAGGATTTATCTCCTTTCCAAAATTTGGACCTTTCAAAATCATTCTTAGTATGACTTTGGATATTTTTGTTATCCACAGAAGTGTCCAATCCTTTTTAGAATCCTGCTAATTTCTTGGTAGTGATGATAACTTGTGTCAATGAGTTCCATAGGCAAGCTGTGAATTGCGTGAAAAAGTATTTCCTTTCACCCATTTTAAATTTGCTACCTTTCAATGTCACTGAAAGTCCCCTTCTTGAAGTCTGAAAAAATGGTGAGCAGAAGTTCCTGATCTACTCTACACTGTTCATTACTTTGTATGTCTTTATTTTGTCCCCTTTTACTCTTCTCCCCTCTTATATCTCTAAAGCTCTGTTTAGATGGGCAAAAGGTTTCAGTCATATTAGCTCAATCAAGTTAGCCTAACAAGACAGAAAAGCCCTCTTGATGCTCTTTAAGATGCAAACTAACACATTTGAAGCTGTGTTGTAGCTTAGGGGCATCAAGACAAATCCATAGTAGTATCACTGGTGATACTGGTGACCCAATTCCCTCCCCACAAGTTATAAGTAATTTCCATGTGAGGGGAGAATCAGGCAATGGGGGAGCCAAGTAAAGGGTTTTTCAACACTGGGAAAATGAGTGATGTTTGAAAATATATTATAACCTGGTTTAATTAACATGCTTCTAATCACCACTTAGCAATTCAGAGCTGGATGAAATTACTGAGCCAAAATATTTTTCCTTTTAAACCAACATATTTTTTTTTAGTAAAATGTTTTGAGCTTTGATAAAAAATCAGTTAGAAAAACACTTTCCCCCTAAAACCAACATTTCTTTAAGACATTAAAACACCCCCCCCTTTTTTTCTAAATTTGCCGCAAAAATAATTGGCATTTTTCAGTCATCTCTAGCACTCCTGCTTACCAATGTATTTGCTGATCATGGTTACCCCCAGGTTTAATATGACTATCTTTAACTCAGTAGGTCCTAACTTGTGTTTATAAACATGAGAGCAGAGTCAATGGGAGCTTTACCCACTCACATCAATGGGAGCAGAATTAGGCCGATGCTGAGTACTTTTGAAAAATCCCACCTGGCAGGTGTATGCACTTACTATGTGAAGGGGGCATCACTGTTTTAATGTATAGTCACTGCATTACTGAATCTGACCTGTGCAAGCAAATGACAGTTTAATAAAACAATAACATTGTCCATAAGAAGGAGCAATTGCAGCAAATATTTTGTGGTTACTTGCACAATCATGAAGGGTTGAGAGGGACGTATCTGGAACAAACTGTTCTGTATGTTTTAATTATTTCTTCCTCTGTTTCTGCAGCCTCACTCAAACATTGTAAATATATATTAAAAAAACAGAATTTCACAACAGTACATATTTCATTTCTGTTTGCTGGACAAGGTTTACAAAGAGATGTTACTCTGTGCAGTATTAATATGGAAATACTGGTAATTCTGTTACAGACTGGTCACATGACTAATTTATGACCAGCGATAAATTTAGTTACTAGTCATCTGTTTTATTTTATTAAAAATGCTACCACAAACATCTATACAAACTCCATAAACAGAGAAATTTCACAATATTGTGTATCTGATCCAAAGTCTGTCCCAATGAAGTCGGTGGAAAAATCAGAGGGCTCTGGATCAGGCTTTAAATGTCATACTTAACAATGAAAAGAAAAATCTTTATATGGAAACATTTAAAGATACAGGTTAGTCCAAAATGTTGGTTATTTTTAAAGGAGAAAAAGAACAAAATCTTAAGAGCCTAAGAGTGTTGCCACTTTGTAAAGTAGGTTAATGTTTTAATGTGGAGTTCCACAAGGATCAATTCTCTCTCCAGGCTTTTTCAATATCTATGTGCAACCTCTAGGTGAACTGGTCAGTCAACATGGATGCAAGTGCCAGCACTATGCAGATGCTATGCCCCTTCACCACATATGACCACCCTATTACCACCAAGATGGACCAGTGCTTGGATAAGATCAGCTCTTGGATGAAGAATTGTAGGCTGAAGCCAAACCCGAGCACGACAGGCTTGCCACTGGTGAGCAGAGGAAAGTATTTTGAAGAGCTTGCAACTACAGTGCAGTCTCTGGTGGTTGAAAATACACAACCACAACTGATCGAGTCAGTCTGTAGTCTAGGAGTACTCTTGGATTCCTCCCTGATGCTGAGCTCTCACATTGCAGTATCCACAAGTTAGGCTTACTACCACTTCCACTTGGCTAGGAAACTGTATCCCATTCTGGCGGACACAGACATGGCCTCAGTTAGTCATGACTTCATCCCCTCTTGGCTGGATTACAGCAGTGCATGAAGTCTTCCATGCTTAGGAAACTCCAATTAATAAGAATACTTCCCTGCATCTCCTCAGCAACACAGGGAACTGTGAACATATCAAAGCTGCCCTTCACTCTCTACACTGACTTCCCATAGAATTTCAAATCAAGTTCCGGGTCTGAGTCCTTATCCTCAAAGTGCTCCATGACCTAGGCCCAGCATACCTAGAATATCATCTAAAGCTCTAAAACAAAGACCGTGGTCAATAACTGTTCCTCTGGCACAATGGAGCTCTCAACAATAAGAGCAAAGCTTACCTGTGTGGGAGGCAGAACTTTCTCCAAGGGTGCTCTAAGATTGTGGAATGAACCCACCCCCCCGGCCCAGGAATGAAGGACCACTTTCTGCTCCAAGTGCAAAACACATTTCTTTGACCTTGCCTTCTCTAACATGAAGACATCATCACAAGTATATTTATATATTTTTTAAAAGACACACTGTCAAAACAAGACACTCCACTGCACAAGCTTCTCCCTCTGGGGAGAGGATGAGAAAACAAACAACATGTGAGAGATGTGTAGTCACATTGCTTAATGCACTGATGGAAGGTGTTCATATACTACAGTGATTAGCAGAGTATAAAAATCTATATATAGAACATAAAATGTTAATTTATATCTTATGAATTTCTATGAAATGAAAACTAAAGAAGGCAAAGCAAGTGGAATATACAGAAGAGACTGAGACACAGAAAGGAAAGGAAGTGAGAGACAAGAAAGAGGCAGAGATACAGGAGGAAGGGAATACCTGATGATGAGCCACTAACTGATCAGATGTGGCCTTACCATAAGATAGGACCCTAAAGGTCACATGGTATGGGCTTGCATTATCTCCTAGACTAGGAGAAAGTCTCCTTTCTCTAACAGAATGGATCCCCCCCACCATATGAGGGTACACAGTATTTTTAGTTTACACTCTGAGACTAAGAGTGGATGTAGCTCTTTTCAGTGTTTCAGTAAAGCTCTTTTGTAGACTGTAGTTGTGACAACAGAGGACATATTAAGATATGATGGTGTGAGGTCATTTTCATCAAGGCTGAGGATGTAGAGTTTAAGGAGGCAACGGGATCATGTACTGCTTCTGACATGTGAATGGAGATGGATGTTGTCATGGGGCTACCATGTGGCAGGACCAAAGGATGTACTCCCTGCGTTGATTGCAAATGATCAATGAACCAACTATGGTTCTGAATTCTCCATTCCATTGAGCCTCTTTTATGCTGCTCCGGCAGCAAGCTCAGCTCAGCTGGAATAAAGAACTTGGCCTCGTATATTTAAATACCAGGCTGGAGCTGCATTGAAATGCTAAGAGCTTTAATTTTACCTTCAGTCCTCAAATATTTACAGGATAACTTAATTTAAGTTACCCAAAGAAGCTGTGATTGTATTATGGAGCAGAGCCCTGAGAGTAACTCTACCAGATATTGCAGAGATGGAGCATGATTCTCTTCTCATTCACCACAATGGGTACTGGGACTAACTTAAGTTAAATCAATGGAATTACACCAGTGCAAATGCAAGAGAATGAGGCCCTACTCTTTGAATGTACTGTAAGTGGACAATAGAAATGCTGCTAAATTCTAGATACTAAATCCGAGCTCACTGGGTTAATAAATACAGCTAGGGACACAGGATTCCCCACCGTAAACACTAAATGATGTGAATTAAGGTGGCCATGACCAAATCATTAGAGAGACACTGAAAGGGCCAGACTGAAACACAGGAGGACTGACTTAAATCAATGAAAATGGAAAAGGTTTGTGAACAAATCCTTTGTGTATCCCTTTTTCTCTGAGTTGCCATTTGTTTACTGTTGTGATTAGGACTGGCCAGAAAACAAGAACTTCATTTCACAACAAATGTTGAGGATTCACAAAAAGAGAGAAAGAACCTCACCCTGGAAGAGCCAATAGCTGCAGTACTTACCTGGGATGTGGGAGACCAGGTTCAGGTCCCTACTTTGAATGAGGCAGTATAGGCATTGGAACCTGGGTCTCTAACATCCTAGAGGATTGGCATAATAAGTAAGCTATTGGCTATCCTGGAGTAGATAAGAGAGTCACTCTGTCTGTTTCTCTCTCTCTCTTTCCTGCCCCCGCCCAGGACCTGAGACCCCCTTCTTCCCCCCCCCCCCATAGTAATTGCTGTTTATTTCACAGTGCTCTGTACAAAACATTGAGACCAGAGAAATATCCAGATATTTTCTGATACCCTGTTTATCATTTCCTTGTGGATTACAATTATTGCTCAATCACTTCTTAGAGCATATCATCAACTATGAACATCCTATACATGCATCAGGTTCTCCCTCTCTTCTTTTCTCCTTTCATATTCCATTACATCTTCATTATGTGGCTGGAAGAGTAGGACCCATAGAGCTGCAGTAGTTCCAAAAGTCAGTGTGACCTTTTCCTCAGTTTGGTTTTGTATGGTCAGGTTTTCTTGCAATGAATGCAGAACGAGTCAATGTGTGGCTCAGGCTCCCGGACACCAGGAACAGCCGCTTCGCCAGCCCTTCTTGACAGAGCTTTGTTGAAGCCAATATGTTTCTGCAGAAAGTTCTGGTTTCAATAAATCAGCATTTTTCAACATCAACAGAAATATGTAGTCTACAAATTCTCAACCAGCTCTATTTCTGATCCATCTCATAGAGTAGTATATAATGGGGTACAAATGTGTGTGGGGGCAGTGGTGGATGTCTGTGTGCATGCATACATATATGCATGCGTTCATGGGGGGTGCAGTGCACATGTAGGGAGCAATATACAAAGGAAAAATCATTGTTCCCACAAAACAAATCACTAGCACTGGTCAAGAATTTTCCTTTAAATGATTGGCAGAAAATGCAGTTTCCCGCAAAATGTTGCCAATATTTTATTTTTATCGAGGAAATCAAAACAAAATACTTAACTTTGGGTCAGCTTAACCCAAATCAACACATTACGGTTTGTTTGACTGAACCAAAACATTTCATTTTGAGTCAGTTTGACAATAAACTGTCTCTGCAGAAGGTGCCAAAGTATCTCATGGGATCTTCAGGTCAGGTGCCTCAAGCCCCCATTCTCTCCTGTGGGCTCCTTGGCAAAACTACTTCTTTCATGATGCACTGTTGTCTCCCCTCTGACTGAGCTGTTCATTTTTCATTCATTTTTTACCATACCAAGAACCTTCTGTGGTGAATATGCAAGGAATCACAGAAACATTTTCCCCACCCTTGGTAGTAGTACTGCGTAATTTGCATGCCACATCCTTCCCTCTTTGGACAAGTAACACCTTGCCTGATCAGCACAAAGGCCAACGGAAGTCTATTGTAGAATTAGGAAATCAGAAATGTGGTAATTTAATGAAGCAGCTTACTCAGGAAGCAGGTTTTAACTAAGAAATCAATCCTGGAAATGAGTCTTACAAAAGGTGTTTCAAAGATATTTCACATAGTGATTGCCTGCAGCTGGTCGAATTTCAGAAGGCTGCTGTTATAGTCAAGTGGGTTTTTTCTTTAATTGTGTGAAATCTACTAGTGATTTATGTATTTATTTATTTATTGTGGTAACACTCTACATGCTCCGGTGATAAAATGCTTCAGACATATGGGAAACCAGCTGAAAGCTGAAGGAGTGGGAAAGGCTCACCCTGGATTGGACTCATTAGACAAGTCAGTGACAGAGGAGGAAATAGAACAGAGAGCTCATGATTCCTCATCCTATACTTTAAATAATGCACAAGTTGTTACCCAAGAAATTTCTTCTATTCTCTGTTCTGCTGCTGACTGGCTTGGTTGGACAAGACAGATAATCTCTTTATGGCTCAGTTTCCCCATCTGTAAAATGGGGGTAATAATACTTATATATCACAGAAGTATTGTGCAATTGAATTCATTAGTGCTTGAGATCTCTAGGTGGAAGCTGCTTTAGAAATAAAAATGAAGAAGAGCTAGACAGTGACTAGCCCTAGTGCAGCCATGTACACACATGCCTGGAAATGAAACAAAATATTTCACATTGGGTCAACCCTTTTGTTCAACCAAACTGAACACTTTGTCAATGTTTTCAATTTACTGACATTTTTTTGAATTTTCGGTTTTGTTTCCAGGACCTGGTAAATCCCTGAGAACTTGAAGTGACAACATGTAATTTAAAAACAGTTTTCCATACACCACAAAGTCTATAGTCTAAACCAGGGGTTCTCAAACTTCATTGCACCACGACCCCCTTCTGAGAACAAAAATTACTACACAACCCCAGAGGGGGGACTGAAGCCTGAGCCTGCCTGAATCCCCCCTGCAGGGCTGAAACCCTTGTGCCCCAGCAAGTCTAATGCCAGCCCTGGTCACCCCATTAAAATTGGGTCATGACCCACTTTGGGGTCATGACTCATAGTTTGAGAACCACTGGTCTAAACAGGAAACATGAATGCAGCGAGAGACCCAGAACAGATATCTTCACTACCAAAGAGATGTGTTCTTACACTGAATTAGCTCTCATAAAATCCTGGTGGAAAGAAGGCACAGTAGTTTTTACCTCAATGTAGCTAGTTGGGGTAAATCCCAGGTGGGGGTATAGGGTAGACTTTGAGTAGCTACATCAAGGTAAGAACCACACAGTGCCTTGTTTCCACTAGGATTTTACACTGAGATGGTTCCAGCCATTTGTTCCTTCTTTCACTCTCTCCAATGCATAAATAATAACAAGGCTAACTTGGTTGTTCGTCTTGAATTCAGAACCCCCATATGTGGTTCTAGGAATCCCGAGAGAGGGACACAGATTCTTGCTAAGCAGTTCCTAATTCACCTGTATAAATAATTAACCCCTCTAATGTGGCTGTTTTTATATCTCTCACATGTTGACATAACTTTAGATGGGTCACTGGGCTGCTGACCCAGCCACACTGTGCACTATTGTCAACAGGGAGGGAAACGCAAGTTATATTTTCCCTAGGCCATAAAGCAAGTTGAAAAATATGAAAAATATCATGAAAATATTGGCCCTAAAAATTGTGTGTTGTTTAAAACTCATCAAAATTTCAGACTGATTCCTCCTCCCCCCAATCTAATTTCAGAAAAATTCCACCACCTTTTCCTGTCTGTCAGGAATCTGGAGCCACACTAAAGGTCGGAGTCCTCTGAACAGGGCTGGGTTTATGCCATTGCATCAGCAGCCTGCTAGCTGTTTGAGGGTATGGGAGGATCCTTCAAGGAGCAGGAGTAGGCTGCAGTGACTAGGCATTTGAAGGCATTGGAGATGAGTGGTGGTAGAATGAGGGCACTCCATCAAGCAGAAGTGCTGGAGTCTGTGATGGTAGGACAGTAATACAAGGAAATAAATATTTAAGTGATGTATAACTATATGGATTTATAGGGCCAGATCCTCAATTGCTGTAGCTCCGTTGAACTAGCCTAAAGTCTCTAACCCCTTTTATCATGCCCTCAAGATCCCATGTTCCCCTTCAGAACTGACCGCGTTAGAAGAAGCCGCGTGGTGTGGGGTGTATCCACAGGGAAAACAGTTGATGAAATGGGGAAGGCTCAAACTGGAACGAGGTGGTTGAACAATAGTTAGTCAAATGTTAAAGACTGTTTAGCATGGTTAAACTGATATGTATTTAGGATTAAAATAAAATGGAGCCTACAATTGTTACACAGTTGGTACATTCCAGCTCTTTCTGGTTCACTGCCAAGCCAAAGCTTCTCCAGCAGTGCAGCAGCTGCCAACCTTGACAGGAACTGCTCCAAGCTTGTCCAGGGAATGGCACTGCTAGATTCTGGGCCTGACTCTCCTGTTGTTTACACCAGGAAAACTTGGGTACCACTAGTGAAATCAATGGAGTTACACTGATGTAAGCAGAATCAAACCCTTTAAGCCTATTACCCTACTGACCTGACATGTCTGATCCTGTCTGGGACTGTTGCCCCTGGTGGCATTACACAAAGGTTCTTACCTTCACGGGTCCACAGACCATGAGGGATCAGCTCTGACTTTTGGGTCAAATAAGAGAGAGCTATGGCCTAGGTCCCCAGCTGATGTAGACTGGCATAGCTCAAGTGACTTCAGTGAAGCTGTGTCAATTTACACCAGCTGAGGATCCAGCCCCTACTATTTTAAAATGCCTGTATTACAACTACATTTCACGGACACTTGGAAACCTCAGTTTGAACATTTCATACAGTGGACTGTTTAAAATGAAAAAAATAATCTGTTTGGTTTCCACCAGTCTAAAGTGACATCACTCAGATGTGTGGCCACATCCGTGTGATCAATTTCATGCCTGCCAAGTTGTTCACTTCATCTGTGTTACAAACCATTTTCTTTAAAGAAAAGGTAAAAAACACAATGCCAACATGAGCTCTAGGAAAGGAAAGACACGTATTTGTGCGTTCCTCATTAGAATACATCTGTTGATGCCAACCTGAGAAAGGAAGGCTTTTGTTAAAGCTTTCTTGATTATTTATAATCCTGCTGCATACCCTTTGCTTTAGAGACACCAATCATGCCATAACTGATTGTGGGAGCCGAGGCACCTTGCCAGCTAAGCTAATTGCCTCATTTGCCTTTTTTATGGAGGGGGGAGTTATAGAAGCTCTTTGTTATTAAAACATCTCTGTTGAGTCAACTCAGTGACATTCCTTGTAACTGGTTTGAAATATTTACAGCAGAAACAAGATATCTACAATCACAATTACACTGAAGTAGCCTAAATAAGTGGGCATTATAAATAGGTTTGGCTATCAAATGCAAGAGTGTAGCTTTCATGAGAAGCAAGCTCTTGTTTTCATATCTGTGCTCCTAAAACCAAAATGTTAAACAGTTACATATATATTCCTGTTGCTCATATTTGGTAAGCTGGGATTTTTATTTTTTATTTTTACTTTTTACCTCTGACAGTATGAAAGAACTAAAGTATTTCTCTGTTATTAAACAGCAGCAAACAAAGCAACTTTCAAAGCACCTGATTCTGGGTTACATGATGCCGTTAGCATGCAGGTATCATATACTCTCTGGAAATATCCACCTGGGAATCTCCCGTAACAGAAAGAGCTTCCCTAGGTGGCTGAATTGCCCTACGCGGCCCCACCACCCAGCTCCAGGGTAGGAGCACACCCAAAAGGGAGAGTGTGTGGTCAGAGCACACTGTGCTCCAGCTAGCCTGGGCTGTTGCAATGGCCTATAGGGAGCCCTAGCCAGCAGCCTTCAATTAGAGCAGTCACTTACAATGGGAATTGGACTCAGTCTCTCCCCAACTCCAAAATCTGAGGGGCTGCAAAGGTGCTGTAAAGCCCACTTGCCCTTCCCCATCCACCCAAGATGCATAGCACTGTGGTCAACCGCAGCTCAGAACTGGGGCATGAAACACATACTGAGCCAGAAACTTTGCCTCAAGGCACAGCATGATTAAATGGTCATACTCTGAAACACAAGTTGCTGTTAAGTCGGGAGAACAGGAACATGCAGATAATATAAATACAATAAACAAAAGCATTTGAACTAAGCCAGCTGAGATGGCAATAAAGAAGTAGGCACTAAATACAATATTGATTTTTCTATGCGCTAAATACAATGCAAAACATATATCTAATTGTATTTAAATGAGGTTTAAATGGTAAGCTCTAAATATTATTACAATACACACACATAAAATATTTGCTTATATCAGCCACATTATTCACATCTTTTCTACAGAACTGCTCAAATGATTAGAACAAGCATAAAGCTCTCTGCCTTCAGGACTACATGTAAGACCTATTTTTTTTTCAATAGCTTTTCCAAAATCACATCCATCTTCTGGACACACAGGGCTAGATCCCCAAGGTACAAAACTGTTATAGCAACAGACTAGAACTATCTTAGGTTGAGAGGAAGTGTCAATATATGAGCCACCAGGAATTTGCTTTGACTGAGCAGCTTTGATGTAGACAGGAGGATGGTTCTGTGGTTAGGGCAACTGACTTGGAAAACATAGGTTCAAATCCCTGATCTACTACAGAATTCCTGTTTGACCTTGGACAAGTCACTTGCCCTCCTGCTCCCTGTAGGTAAAATGGGGATAATGTCGAAGGCTACATTTATGTCATGGAAACAGAGACCTCCATGCTATTTTCTGCTTCAGCCCCTGGGTCTGTGGGACTAGAGCTGGCAGCCAGTGGTGCCCCTGCAGGTTTCCAGCAACTGGTGACAGCCTCCTCAGGGTCTCCCTGCAGGGTTACAGTGACAGGGGACAGCCTTGCGGGGTGAGGTGAGGTGAGAACCCTGCAGCTCCCAGAGCCGCAGCAGCAAAAGTCACAGACAGGTCACGGCTTCCGTGAATTTTTGTTTATAGCCCATGACCTGTCCATGATTTTTACTAAAAATAACCATGACAAAATCTTAGCTTTAATACTGACACTTCCCTACCGCAAAGGAGGTCCCTATAACACCCATATTCATCATTCATATATAGCTGTGATATTTTATGCAAAAGCATGCCATGTAAGGTATCATATGAAAGGTCACGATCTGCTAAAATCTGTTCAGATATGTATATCATTAGTGTGTATGAAGTTATGAGATTGTGCTGATTGGTTGTTAGTTTGCTAGTGGCATGCAAAGGATCCTTGCCCAGGTGGCTGTTGGTCACCCATTAATCCACTGTGTGACACAACTATGCAAGCACCACACAATGGGAATTGCTCGATCACTGTGACTTGAGGGCTGCTTGTTCACTGTGACTCAGCAAAGCCCATCAGGACATGCCTGGGCTAGTGTCTGCCAGTCACATGGGCTAAGGGACAAAATAAGGAACAGTTGCACTATGAGGGAGCCTTTCTCTTCTCCCGCCTACGCTGGAAACAATCGGGATGCCAAGAAGATGATCATCTGGGGAGACTGGTCCAGACTTCAGGGCGGAAGTCTTTGCATTAAGGACTGTAACTTCCAGTGGGGTGAGAACATTGCTTGATTCAAATCCTATTTAGTTTATAGAACTTTAGATTGTGCACTTATTTTTATTTTCTTTGGTAACCATCTTTGTCTTTTATGCCTACTACTTATAATCACTTAAAATCTATCTTTCTGTAGGAGATAAACCTGTTTTATATTTTACCTAAAACAGTATATTTTGCTTGAAGTGCTTGGGAAACCTCAGTCCAGGAACAAAAGCTGGTGCATGTCTTCTGCACATTGAGGGAGGGGCAGACTGGGTTATAAATGTTAGGGTTCTAATCAGGGCAAGACTGTACAACTCTGGGGTCCTAGGCTGGGGAGCTGGGGGGAACTGGAGCCTCTCTATTGTTGGTTCATGAGTTTCTGGAAGAAGCATTCATGTAACTCAGCTGAGTGTGTCCCTGCCTGTGGATATCTGTGTAAGTGCAATACCTGGAGAGGTTTGCAGCTTGTCACAATATCACAGTGTGAGAGGGAGCCCAGGTTGATGGGACAGAGGGCTCAGCGGTACGCCAGTTCCAGGTTGCACCCCAGGAAAACCCATCACACACAGATACTACAGTGATGAGGATCAGATAAGTACCTGAGAAGGTTGTTGATCCTTTTGGACTTTTCCCCATCCCCCAGGAGCATTTGGCAACTTACTCAGTGAAGTTCTGGGCAGCAGCATTCTGACTGTATTAATCAGCATCACCCCCACACTCAGGGAACAGAGATTTACTATTACCCCATCGGGCTATCTTTTTTCCTGATCCTGAAAGATGATCAGAACTGACGAGAAGGGGAAATGAGATGACATCACCATCTCTACAGCAGTGTCCTGAGCAACAACCAAGATGTGAACCTACAGTTCCTGCTACCCCACCTACTATATTGATTTTCACCCCCACACACCTTCTTCTTCCTAATTCTTCTCCATCTCTTTGTGTTTTCCATCTCATAAAAGTCCAGATTAGCCAGACTTGACAAATCTGACCTTGAAACACTTGCTGTCATTAGTTTGTCAAGCTAAAATCAATTCCCAAGTAGCCAGGTCATGGTAAATAAAACAAAACAAAACAAAAAAAAAGTTGATTTCCATAGGCTGGCCAGAGGGAAGCAAGAGCAGCCAGACTCCTGGGAAGTAAACCTGGGGCATATGCCAAGGGCTTTCAGCCAAAACACTGTTAGTGAAATGCAGCTTCCATTACTGAAGCTGCATTTCACTATCTTTTGCTGTTCCTTTCTCTCTCTACAGTAATAGCCTTAAACAGTGGCCTCTTCCACCAAGCGATGCCTGGGCTCCTAGCAAACTAATCAGATACAATTACATTTAATTCTATATTTAGTTTATCTGTAAATATAGGGCTAGATCCTCAGGTCTGGCCATGTTCCACTCACCCAGCTCACAAAGGGGTTGGGGAGGAAGTAAAGATGTTCCAATTAATTTGCCCTCAGTCTTGAGGCTGGCCAAGGAGCAGTTTAGCCTAAGCACAACTTAGTGTAGCTTTAGGACAGCTCTAATTTCCATGTGGCTGGCCACAGCACCCAAAGGTCTATTCTGGCAGCTGGGGCTCACTGGAGCATACTAACGATTCACCCATACCTTTTCCACATGGCATTCCTTCTATACCAAGGGTGGCTTAGGCTGGCTCTACATCACTGGAGGATATGCCTATGCCAGGGGAATCCTCATGGGCCACTTAAACCAGTTTAAAGTCTGCTCAGTGCTTCGGGAACAGTGCAAAGCAGACTGAACGGGACCAAGGGTCCGTTCCACATTATTTGTCTGACCTTCCCTTCAAGATTTACTCATTCTTGACCTTTTATCTGTGAAACAGTTCTTGGCCTCCTAACATTTTTAGAGCTGTAAGAAAGGGAATGGACAGTCCTTGGGCATTGTTCAGTTCCTGAAGTTGGCAAAAGGAAAGGACAATAATCAATATAAGGATAAGTAAAAGGCCTGTTTCACTTCACTGCTCATTAGCTAACGCTTAGCTAACCTGCCCAGTGAGTATGTCAAGGGAAGATGGGGTTTCCATGTCATATCTGGGAGCTTTCTCCATCTCATTTCCATGACTGATGTTCCAGTATCAACCAATCAGTTTGACCAAAGCTGAGGTGGTTTTGGTGATTCAGTATTAAATCAATGCCCCAGCATGCTGCTAATGAAGGTGTTTTCTTCAGCTTAAACCAATGGGACCAGTGGACTAACAGGACTACCATGAGTATGGGGATCAGAATCTAGCCTTTGATAACAATGAAAAATTTCATCCCCAAATATCCCCACTGTTGATTACCAAGTAACAAACACAAACTACATACAGGAGCTCTTTCTCCCACTACTGAGGCAAACTCCCACAACAGCTGCTTAACAAAGCACAGTTACACCACACAGCACAATAGGGCAGGAAGTTTATCTTGTCCAACTGAAACTGCAGGGGGAATTCAGGCATGCAGAAGGTTTGCAACTCCTGATAATGGGACCATTCATTCACCACAAGTAAAGGTGTCAGCATCTACCCCCAAGAAAATTTTTCTTTTGGGGTATCTTACCTCTTTGGGTGGGTACCAACGCTTCTAATTCCTATTCAGACCCTCTCTATTACATATTACTGAAATGTTCAGACAGTTGTAACATATGTGTTAAGATAACTAGCACATAAATGAGTCAAAGGAAAAGTAACTTTAACTGAAAAACAACAACAAAGACATCTCTAAGCTCTTTGTCTAGCTTGGCACACCTTCAGTGCCAAATTACAAAGCATCAGGAGATGTTTAAATTCCAGACTGTTGTGGAAGAAAAGCACACTAGACAGATGATTAATAAAAGTTGGACTAAAAGAACATAAAAGAGAAAAGGCAAAGGCAAAATGTGCTGCTTGCCACTCTGAATGAAATCAGAGTAATAATTTGGGTAGGTTATAGTTCAAAGATAAAAGCACTATACATTTCCAGAAAACTAGATTTACGAAAGGAGCTATTAGAAATTAAAAAGCTATGTAAATCACAGTTGTAAGGTAAATGGTAGTTGAATAGTATCATTTGACTGATTAAATTAAGTTTTAATTCATAGAAGGGCATAGTAATAGAAAGGAAACTGTAACTTTAAAATGAATATTCCCTCAGCCACAAACAAAACTATTGATTAACTCAGTATGTATTTTTATTTTAGTTTTCTCTTGTTTGATTTCGAGCCCTTCACTACTGTGCTAACACAAACTCTTTTTCTCTAAATGGTCAAGATCCCCACTCTTTTTGAGGGTTGTAACGGTACCTACGCAAATGTTATTGACCTGTGAAGATTTGGTTGAATGTTACATTAATTCACTCTACTTTAGTTTTCCTCAAATAAGCTCCTAAGTATGTTTCTGGCAGGAGTGTTTTCAGAAAGAGTGGATTTCAATTAAATAATAGAAAATACCCACAGTAAGCAAATTTGGAATCGGAAATGCAAGTATTTGCACCAGAAACTTGATTTTTCACTTTTCTGTATTAAAACAATATCATGTGACTAAGGAATTTAATCAAACCAACCAACACAACTCAGATTTTCCTTATAAAACCCCCATAACAAAATATTCTTGAAACATCCACAGTCTATGAATTATTTGCAAATTAATTTCAAAGAATAAACAAATTTGAACTAATTGCAAGGTGCTCACAGATAATTCACAAACAGAAATACAGGCTAAGTTTGTCAAATCAATTATTTCCTCAAGCTGTTCTCTCAGCTCTAGTTATAATGAATCAATAATAACAATAAGGAGGATAGTAGTAATGGCTTTCTGCGTGGTTCAGACTGCAGGCAAAACACAGCAGTTTTCCTTTCACTTTGAATCCAGCTCATTGAGCTAGTGAATGTTGCAATGTTGTCTGTTCAATGGCCTATGTGATATAAATTGGGGATCACTGAGTCCAATTTCTAGTGGACAGGTGTCTACATTACAGAATCAACCATCACTAATTGGCTGCCTGGTTGGGCACTTAAAAAGAAGGATCACCCACTCAGCCATCATATCCCATTATAGACCTGAGGCTTCTTGATGGAAGGTACCTCCAGGACAGATCCATGGATTTACCTAAATGTTTATTTCACATAGGAAATATTATTATATTTTATCTAGGCTATACTCTTCAGCAATGTATTATGCAATATCTTTATTACCATGAATGTTTTAAAATCTGCACAGGTGAGGAAGTGGGCCCTTTATTGTTGTTATTATATCTATGACTCATTTATATTGCACCCAAAGTATTCTAGATGCTTTACAAAGAAAGAAAGAGACATGGTAACCTACCCCACAGAACTTGCCATGTACAGACCAGATTCTCCCTGGCTCTAGTATGGATGCGCAGGGTGGGAAAGCACAAGGGAAAATCTCAGTGTCAATTCCCTGTGCTTCTGGAAGTACAAGGTCTGCCACTGCCATGCACTTGCCCACAGATGTACATCTCCTCAAAAGGGGCAGAGATGGGAAAGGAGAAGACAAGGCCCTATCCCTACTCTTTTATGCACTGGCCATGGGTGGGTCTGTTACAGGACAGCTCCACATCTGTGTATATATAGTTAGCTAAATTGCTAGTAGATGGTGTTCAAGTGTGTGTAGCATAGTTCTCCTGTGTATTGTAGTAGACACAATAAAACTTGCACTGCAAATGGCTTCCTCCGGCCACTGTTTACATCAACTCTGAACACAGGCCAAGTGCACTGCATGGGTCATAAGAACAGAAGAACAGCCATACTGGGTCCATCTAGCTCAGGGATCCTGTCTTCCAACAGTGGCCAATGCCAGGTGCTTCAGAAGGAATGAACAGAATAGAGCAATAATTGAGAGATAGATCCCACATTGTCCAGTCCCAATATCTTGCAGTCAGAGGCTTAGGGACACCTGTATCATGAGGTTGCATCCCTGACCATCTTGGCTAATAGCCATTGATGGACTTATCAAATTTAACTTATTCTAATTCCATGAATTTATTGAATTCTTTTTTTAATCTAGTTTATACTTTTGGCCTTCACAACATCCCCTGGCAAAGAGTTCCACAGGTTTGACTGTGTGTTGTGTGAAAAAAATACTTCTTTTTGTTTGTTTTAAACCTGCTGCCTAGTAATTTCATTGGGTGACCCCTGGTTCTTGTGTTATATGAAGGGGTAAATAACACTTCCTTATTTACTTTCTCCACACCTGTATGATTTTATATACCCCTATAATTTCTCCCCTTAGTCATCTCTTTTCTAAGATGAGCAGTCCCAGTCTTTCTAATCTCTCCTCATATGGAAACTATTCAATACCTTAAGCATTTTTGTTGCCCTTCTCTGTACTCTGTTCAATTCTAATATATCTTTTTTGAGACTGGATGACCACCTCTGCATGCACTATTCAACATGTGGGCATACCATGGATTTATAGAGAGGCAATATGATATTTTCTGTCTTATTATCTATCCCTTTCCTAATGATCCCCAACATTCTGTTAGCTTTTTTGACTGCCGCTGTACATGGAGTGGATGTTTTCATAGAACTGTCCATAATAACTCCAAGGTCTCTTTCTTGAGTGGTATCAGCTAATTTAGGACCCATCATTTTGTATGTATAACAGGATTTATGTTTTCCAATGTGCATTACTTTGCATTTATCAACATTGAATTTCATCTGCCATTTTGTTGTCCAGTTTTGTGAGATCCCTTTGTAACTCTTTGCAGACTGCTTTGGACTTAACTATCTTGAGTAATTTTGTCTGCAAACTTTGTCACCTCACTGTTTACCTATTTTTACAGAAATGGCTTCCCTAGGTGCATGCTTCCCCTTCTTGAAGAGGAACTGTGGGTGCAAAACTGGAGACCAAAGTTTGGCAATCTATCTCATGTTCTGCAGGTATCTAATATAAATATGCTTTTTGTCTGGCAACCAGGAAAGTGTCAGGACTCTAAGGGTTAAATAACAGAAAGGTAGAGAACAATAGCTCTGTGCATAATGGTGCTTTTGTTTTTCTAATAAGCATTTCTTTCAGCCAGCTACTAATGTTTAAATAAAATAATTGAAAAGATTCAGTTGATCTTCATTCATTCTGCCTTTTTCTTCATAAAACAGTTCTTTGGAATCTCATTAAGTTACAAGAACAGCTGCACCAAGTTGTTATGGCAACTGGATTTTTAAAAGTAAATTAATTTTGCTACAAGGTGTTATTAAGACCAGGTAAGGATGGCCTTGAATAATAATAGCTCCTTATTGTTCAGAGAGGATACTCCATCTCTAACAGTGCTATGCTAGGTTTTTGCTTAAAATGCTCCTTTTTTTATTAAAATGTCAACAATCCTTGTAAGCAATGGGCAATAAATTGCTTCTTATATTAGACTTTCTAGCCATCAGTAACATCTTTTAGTAAGGGAGCTTCTTTGCCTAATCCCTTATTAGTTCCTAACATGCTTAATAACCCTGGACCAGATTCTCTTCTCACATTGGTGTAAATCTAGAGTAATTCCACTGATGTCAGCATAAGACTGGTGTGAGGAAAAACAAAAAGAAAAAACAAAGGCCCCCAGTTATTAAAGTACGATTCCACTCTGAAGAGTAATTAAGTTTGTAAAACCGCCACCTTCATATAGAACAGAGCTGCTCCAGTCATATCTGCTGCCTTCACTCTGCACCCTTTATTCATGTCGAGTAAGACTGCACTCAGGAAGCAGTCACTCTGGAACCACTAGGAATACTGAGTAAGTCGAATAAGGGTGACAGAATTGAGTCTGAATATGTTACTTAGGCTTAGGGTTACCAGATAGCAACTGTGAAAAAACAGGATGGGGGTAATAGGAGCCTATATAAGAAAAAGTCCCCAAAACAGGACTGTCCCTTTAAAAACGGGACATCTGGTCACCCTACTTAGGCTACACTAGGAACTTACGTCGGTATAACTACCAGTACTGCCTCCCCAGCCAGGCTCTCTCTCACGCATCTGCATAGAACAGTGACCCAGAGCAGCTGGCATGAGAAGTAGCTGATCCTGTCCCCTCCACTCCCCACCAGGGCCCAGCTGCCAGAGACAGGGGCCAAGCATGCCGGGGGGGGGGCAGGAGCAGCAGGAAAAGAAAAGCCCCTCTCCCTCCACCTCCAATAGGCCAAGCAGAAATCTTGACCCTGCATGCCCCCCGCCCCCCACGTGTTGTCTGTGTATAGCACAATATTAATGGCCAATGTGTTACCAGTTTGCAAATAACACCTTACACAACAACTTTTAGATACTGATTATGACAACAGTGAATTGGGGCAATGAGTGTATCAGGCCTGATAAGAATTATGGTATCTTGACATTGAGGAGCTCCCTGGGTCACAGAGGGGTGGGACTTACGACACACATCAGCATTTCCCATTGGCTAGTTTATGCAGCTCCTTGCCTAGCATGTTGGCTTTTGGATCACATCCTAAGGTGCCTATTTCTCCCCATTCATTGTATAGGGAGCCTAGATGCCTAGATAGGAAATAGAGCAAATCAGCAAATAGAGGCTTTGGCATATTTTTAATTAACAAGAAAGATAGCATGATACCTTTCAGTCCTTGGAACACAGTGGCATGGGTTCTGGCCAACATTCTTTGATGTACTCAATGTAACTTTGTCCTCTTTTGAGATTTAACTAGTGATGGGCAAACATCTACAACAATGTCTACACTGTGTTTCTGCATGGTTTTTGCAAATAAGGTGCTAACAGTTCCCCTGGCCATTATCGGCAGGGCCTTACAGTTTGATGATTCAGCGTGGTTTAGATCAGCACCTCATAGTTTAGGTGCTTAATCCAAATTACTAGATTTTGGGGGGTCTAAACTCAACTGAACTGAATCTAAAACCAACTGAAAAGTAATATTTTGATGTAAAGAAACCACTAGCTTCATGCAGGAATATGGAAAGAATCTGCATACATGATCAACTTGCTTGGTAATTAATTTAATTTCAATCAATGAGTGTTCTATAATAAAGTCTATGAATTTGAGAATCAAGCCTGACATAAGGTACCCAGATTATTTCAATAGAAAATTGAGACTACTTAACTCAAGGTCTGATCCAACTCCCATTAAAATTGGTAGAAATATTCCAAAGAAGAGCTGGATCAGCCCCTGGTGGTGTAAATCTAGGGTAAGTGAAGTTAGTGGATTTACTTTGGATTTACACAGTTATAAATGAGAGTAGAATTTGGCCTTTAATACCCTAATAATGTCAGAAAGGAGACTATGGAAAAGCAGGTTACAGTTGTGCAGGAACTGGGTAGTAAATGCCAATTACAGAATCCAGTGGTAGCAGCAGGCATTCTGGTGAGCTCTGTTCAACTGCACTTCAGAGGAAAAATAACCTACCGATACTATACTAGAAAAATTGAATAGAAATCACTGGATAACATGCTTTTGGTGGAAGAAGGGCAGGGGGAATCACAAGATGAAGTCTCCAAGCTGAAATCCTCAACTGTACCAAACTGAGAAGATAACCAGGGAACAGAATCTGGGAGATAACCAGAATGAAATGGAGAGTATGGTGGCTGACAACACAATTACTGAACAAAAGAAAGCAAAGCTTCTTTAGAATTCATCCTGTAGAAGATGGATCATAAATAACAATACTTTAGTCACACACAAACTTAGAGTACAGAGGTAAACTTTGCAGAAAACAGGATTTCCTCCACTGAGGATGAAGGGTACAATTTTCAATAGTGCCTAAGGAGGGCAGATTTTTGAAGGTATTTAGGTACCTAAAGATGCAAAAAAGTTGCCTAATGGGGTTTTCAAAACTGCCTAGTCCCATGGACTTCAATGGGAGCTAAGCACCTGGGCACTTTAGAAAATATCACTAGGTGCCTATCTGGATCTTTAGACACCTAAATACCATTAAAATCTGGCCTTTAATAACCTAAGCCCTAGTGGGAATTCAATAGGATTTAGCAGCCTAAGTCACTTACATGATTTTGAAAAACTTAGCTAAACTGCTTTCCTGTGAAAAAGGTTTAAAAGTTTAGTGTGAGTCCTGTAAACCAAGGGAACTTTGTGACTGACACGGGGAATCTGAGAACATGACAAGAGGAACAAGGAGGATTCAGGTACTAGGTGTCCCTGAAGGGGAAGGCATGGAGAAAAAGCTTAAGATGTTCGCTATCAAAATAATCCTATGCCAAATTCTTACAATTGAATGGCACACAGAACCTAGTCCAATACCAGTAAATAGGATGTTCAGTGTTCAAACAAAAGAGAGAGAGAGTGTAAAGAAAGTGCAACATTCAGGCTTTATTCCTTTCCCCACGTATACAGTACTCTCTCAACAACTGTCTTGAAAGTAGCGTTCCCTACATTCCTAGACATTATTCTGTACAAAAGCATACCCTCATACAATCTATCATATCACAGAAGCTTCCCTCTCATTTCCATGCCCTTCCCCAAGGACAATGATAACAAAATGAATAAGGTGGATAAAAAGCAAATTCTGAACAAAGTAATTAAAAAACAGTAAGCAAGACATCAGTGGCATGAAAGGGTCACCAATCCTAAGCACACACAGATGTGGGCAGGGAAACAGAACTTAGAAGGTAGAAATTTGCATGCATTTGGCAAATCTGCAGGGAAAAGAATATAAAACATGCTACATTAATTGTTATGACAGGAAAGACCACAAGAAAATTTGAGGATCTGGAGGAAGCGGAAGAGTTATTGACAGAAATAAAATGACTTTAGAAGACAATACAGGGGCTATTTGAAGAGCTATTTTTCTCTCTTTCATTTATTTACCGGTAAAATTTCTGGGCCAAACTCCTGACAGGAATGATATCCTTTTACTGAATTGTTGGATGTGTTTTTGCTTTTACTATTATATGCCTTCTAAAGTAAGTGGCACATACTGTATGCTTGTTAGTAAAGGACATTTCCTGGCTAGGGAGCCATTTCCACTGGCTAGGGAGCTTTGGACCAGATCCACAACGAGGGTAAATCTATCAAGAGTAATTTAAATCAGCTGAGGAGCTGGCCCTTTAGGTGGAAAAGGGAACAACAGAGTAATTAATGGCCACAGCTGTGGGTTCTACATGTTAATTGATGGCCTCTTTCACACCACCAGAATTTTTCATTCTGGATGTTCTCATAATAGCAGACTTTAATTAATTAGAAAATTGAGAAATGGAATCTTCTGGTTTGCTATCAACTAAATTAATTTTGAAAGTTGTTTGTTCTTGTGGTTTCAAAGATCCCTGACTTGCTAAATCTGTGCCTAGACCAATCAAACTATAGCTGGATTTATGAATTATTTATTAGCTATAGAATGTGTATGATATTAACCCGCCCTTCCACCGTGAAAAAAAACTGTTAGAAAATGTAAAGCCAGGTATTTTAATAATTCAAGATACTTAACTTGTTGGGTTTTTAGGTTACCAGATTAGAATCATAGAAGATTAGGGTTGGAAGAGACCTCAGGAGGTCATCTAGTCCAAACCTCTGCTCAAAGTAGGACCAACACCAACTAAATCATCCCAGCCAGGGCTTTCTCAAGCCAGAGCTTAAAAACCTCTAAGGATGGAGATTCCACCACATCCCTAGGCAACCCATTCCAGTGCTTCACCACCCTCCTAGTGAAATAGCGTTTCCTAATATCCAACCTAGACCTCCCTCATTGCAACTTGAGACCATTGCTCCTTGTTCTGTCATCTGCCACCACTGAGAACAGTAGAGCTCCATCCTCTTTGGAACCCCCCTTCAGGTAACTGAAGGCTGCTATCAAATGCCCCCTGACTCTTCTCTTCTGCAGACTAAACAAGCCCAGTTCCCTCAGCCTCTCTCTGTAAATCATGTGCCCCGGCCCCCGATCATTTTCGTTGCCCACCACTGGACTCTCTCCAATGCGACCACATCCTTTCTGTAGTGGGGGGCCCAAAACTGGATGCAAAACTCCAGATCAGGCCTCACCAGTGCCAAATAGAGAGGAATAATCACTTCCCTCGATCAACTGGCAATGCTCCTACTAATGCAGCCCAATATGCCATTAGCCTTCTTGGCAACAAGGGCACACTGCTGACTCACATCCAGCTTCTCGTCCACTGTAATCCCCAGGTCCTTTTCTGCAGAACTGCTGCTTAGCCAGTCGGTCCCCAGGCTGTAGCAGTGCATGGGATTCTTCCATCCTAAGTGCAGGACTCTGCACTTGTCCTTGTTGAACCTCATCAGATTTCTTTTGGCCCAATCCTCCAATTTGTCTAGATCACTCTGGACCCTATCCCTATCCTCCAGCATATCTACCTCTCCCCCCATCTTAGTGTCATCCACGAACTTGCTGAGGGTGCAGTCTATCCCATTGTCCAGATCATTAATAAAGATGTTGAACAAAACCGGCTCCAGTATCAACCCCTGGGGCACTCCGCTTGATACCGGCTGCCAACTAGACATTGAGCCGTTGCTCACTACCCATTGAGCCTGACAATCTTGCCAGCTCTCTAGCCACCATTCATACAATCCATACTTTTTTAATTTGCTGGCAAGAATACTGTGGGAAACCGTATCAAAAGCTTTGCTAAAGTCGAGATAAATCATGTCCACCACTTTCCCCATATCCACAGAGCCAGTTATCTCATCATAGAAGGCAAACAGGTTTTTTACTTTTCACAGAAGTATCTGTGAATTGTGGTAGCAGTCACTTGACTGGGCAATTAAATAATTATTGCCATTTAATTTTAATGTAGTAATATTGGAAGTAATTAAATGCACTATGAGGGGATTCAGTAGAAAGTTAAATTATTTATTTTTAATATTGCACAAAAGAATCCTGAATGAGGCAGAGATCCTAAGGTAAAAATAGCCTGGGATCATCTTATTGAGGATTATAGTGTAATGCATCGGCACAGAGTGGTAAACTTAATGTTGCCCAGACAACTTTAGCCTTGTCATTACCTGACTTTGGAGTACTTTAGTTTTTCTAACACAGTATTGTCAAGGTTCCTTCCCCACTCTGAACTCTAGGGTACAGATGTGGGGACCTGCATGAAAGACCCCCCAAGCTTATTCTTACCAGCTTAGGTTAAAAACTTCCTCAAGGTACAAACTTTGCCTTGTCCTTGAACCCTATGCTGCCACCACCAAGCATGTTAAACAAAGAACAGGGAAAGAGCCCAGTTGGAGACGTCTTCCCCCCCCCCGAAATATCCCCCCAAGTCCTACACCCCCTTTCCTGGGTAAGGCTTGATAAAAATCCTCACCAATTTGCATAGGTGAACACAGACCCAAACCCTTGGATCTTAAGAACAATGAAAAAGCAATCAGGTTCTTAAAAGAAGAATTTTACTTAAAGAAAAAGTAAAAGAATCACCTCTGTAAAATCAGGATGGTAAATACTTTACAGGGTAATCAGATTCAAAACACAGAGAATCCCTCTAGGCAAAACCTTAAGTTACAAAAAGACACAAAAACAGGAATATACATTCCATTCAGCACAACCTATTTTACCAGCCATTTAACAAAAGGAAATCTAATGCATTTCTAGCTAGATTACTTACTAACTTAACAGAAGTTCTGAAGAGCATTCCTGACCTGGTCCCGCATCACACAGACAGACAGACCCTTTGTTTCCCCTCCCCCACCTCCAGCTATGAAAGTATCTTGTCTCCTCATTGGTCATTTTGGTCAGGTGCCAGCGAGGTTATCTTAGTTTCTTAACCCTTTACAGGTGAAAGGGTTTTGCCTCTGGCCAGGAAGGATTTTATAGCACTGTATACAGAAAGATGGTTACCCTTCCCTTTATATTTATGACAAGTGTTCTTTCTTATTTGCATGGAATTGCCATTAACCTGGGAAGTTAAAATAGCACTATGTCCATGGCTGTTCTACCCAGTGAAGGAAAAAAAAAATAAAGCATTTGAATTTAATGGAATATAACTGAAGTATTTGTGCCTTAAAAGTTGCTTTTAAAAATAACTTGAATGAATGTGTAAAATGATATTTAAGTGAAAATCCTCAGTCCCTTGGAGATCACTTGCCAGCACAACCAGCACCAGTGGGAGGCATAGGTGCAGGGGGTTAAATCAAGATCTTCCAACCCCACTGCATGAGTCCCCCATAACATCCTGAAATTAACTGTTTATAATGCACATAGAACATATATAAATAGTATGTAAACCAGTGTGTCTGTGTAACCTATCTCTCTATGCACACATGTACATAAACATTGATGTGTGTCAATGACACTGATCACTTTGCTTGAAGGAGATAAGCCTTTGTGACCCAGAGACCTCTTGGTGTAAACTGGAAGATGGCACAGGGGGTGCATCAGGTTTTACAAGGATCCACTGTGTTAGATATGTGCATAATAGTTCACCACAGTGGCATGTGAGGTCTCTACCGAGAGCCAGCATCCCTCTGGTCATAGATATGCCTCCCTGGTGAGGGATCCTGTGTGTTGCCTTGTATCCCCAGGTATAGCCTAACAATCAGTTGTCTTTAGACATAAACAGGACTTTATGCCTGTGTATGTAAGCACAGATCATATTTGAGGAGTTATGTTCCTAATGTCTCAGAGTTAAAACAGGTCATCCGGAGGTAACATACCTCAGAAGTGTTTGTCACGC
Organism: Natator depressus; assembly: GCF_965152275.1. Lineage (NCBI taxonomy): Eukaryota > Metazoa > Chordata > Testudines > Cheloniidae > Natator > Natator depressus. The sequence goes on along the minus strand of NC_134235.1, from coordinate 239,031,997 downwards.
TCTCTGGAGTGGTTCATGACCATAAGTGACAACCTCAGGGCAGACTGTCAAGAAGCAGGGCAGGGACCTCAAACTGGTTGTGTTCTATAATTAAATTTCAACAATCCATTAACAAGTCTGAACTCCTAAAGCATTATAACAGTCTGACCATGGAGTCCCAGTCAGTCCCTTTGGGCATTCCAGTCTTTCTTGCCACCCAAGCAAGCTGAACTTAGTGATAGTTGGTTGCTATACATCAAATATCACAACGTATTCAGGTTGTTCAAAGTCCCAAGGGACCAGTCACTTACCCAGGTCAATTTGTAACTTAGATCTCTCACCACAGACATTGCTCATAACCAATCCTATAATAAACTAACTAAAGAGTTATTACAAGGTTAAAGCAAGCAAACATATATACACATATGAGTTTATAGTCTGTGGTGCCAAAAGGTGACAGAGTTGTAGTAATCTGTCATCTCTGAATGTCTTTTAGGGCTAACCCATATTGACCCTGGAGATCTCTGCTTCTGTTTTGTAGCTCCAGCCTTGGGAGAGTCCAAACAGCAAAAGAGAGATCAAAAATTTCCTCATCAGCTGTTTTTATTTCCTTCTTCCATAATTTAAGATAATGGGATAAGCCCTTTTGCATGCATTCTCTTCATGGCTGTGAAGGGGCAACTAACAAAGTCTTTAGTGTAGCCATTTCATTTTGATAGGCCTTCTTGATGGTTAGAAGACAATCCCTCATGACTGGGTTCACAGTTTCAGAATATTTTTTTTAAGTCATAAAGCAAAAACCTAAATATTACCTTATTGAATGTCATAAAGATATTATAAGTGAGATTAATGCATGAAGCATTTCATAAAGTCTAAAGATTAAACAAATTGTTATAAGTTCAATATCCATCTTAACCAGACTAACACACAGGTGAAACAGATTGTGTTCCAGCAATGAATTTGTCAGTGTTCAGCTGAGGACTAAAGACTTGGCAAGAGCTGGCACCTGATCTGTCAAAGTCACAGTGTTCCTTTGAGGCAGGAGGTAACAGACACCTATCTCCCTGTCTGGTCATTTGTGTATTGCACACCTCCTGATGTAGGCCTGTTTGCATTCTGAGCCACTGGCAAAAGAAGAAATTATGAAATCTACAAGAGAGGAAATTCACAAGAAAAAGATGTCCCATTTATGACTAAAGACAAAGGGTATATGTGTGTGGGTACAAGGAAACACACAGGCTTCTTCACCAGAGAGGAAACCTGACATCATGCTTGTCTTATGAAAGGAGGATCACAGCCAAGTCTGGCTGAAAAATGATACATGGATTTTGGTAAGCCAAACTCTACAAGACATGAGAGTATCTTCGTAATTAAGTCTAGGATCCAGAATGGGTTATGATTTTATTTCATATGGAACCGTTGGTTTCCAGTACTTCTACTTGCTATTACCTAAATCTCTATTAGATAATCTTATACATCATTTCACTATAAACATATCTAAGTGCTGTGTGTTAAGCAGAGCCATGATCTAAGGTGAAACTAGTAAGCAGGGCTGTACTGTTTCTATGAAAGCAACAACTATGTAAATAGTGTGAGTGTCCATTGAGCCAGTCATTGGACACTCCAGGGAGATGGTAGGAAGGCTCGTGGGCTGGAAAGTGTCTATCACTAACCTGTAGAGTGCCAGCAGGACCTGCAAGGCCTAGAGGGGAGGGCTTGTGTTGCCCATGGGCAGTGGATTTGGTGAGTTGACTCCGGCATGTACAGACAAGGCTTCCTCACACTAAGGACAGGTACCAGTGAGATGCCTTACAACCTTCCATACTCCTGGGAAGTATTCCCCCCCCGCCCCCGTCCTCAAACTTTTAGTTGCTTGTTGTCTATTTAGATTATAAGATCTTTGGAACAATGACTACGTCTTATTATATGCTTTTTATAGAGGCCAGCATACTGTGGGAAACTTAGCTCAACATTAACAATAATAAATAGCTTAAATGTAAAAATGTATATTTACAAAAACAACCTTAATTCTTTCTTTACCACTAGAGCTAGGCAAATCACAGATTTTTCAGTTGGTTGGAAACTCTGAAAAAATGGGGGGAAACCTGTTTTTAGTCAAACCAAAAATGATTTTTTTTAAAATTTTTGGTGAATAGAAAAGTCAAAAAAATTCATTTAGGGTCAAATGACACAATTTGTCTTGCCCCAAACAAAACATTTTGGCTTGATGTCTAGCATTTTAAAATGTTTTTGATGTATTTTAAACAAAGGAAATTTTGAAACAAAAGGTTGATTCAAGCTAAATAATCAAAAAAGATTTCATTTTAAAAATGCCAAAATATTTTGTTTTGATATTTTCTGATTTTTTCAGTTTCTCTTCCCCCTCCTCCCAACCAAAGCAAATTAACAAAACTGACATGAATTTGGCAAAAGCTTCAGTTTGACTGCATCTGAATTTTTCACCAAAAAAAGTTTCATATAAAAAATTTTGTCCAGCTATAACCCAAAGCAACAGCACTAGACATGATTGTTCACCACTGAACTAGAACCCTTATCAGCATCCATTCAGAATAATGAAGTCACAAAAAGAAATGAGACAAAAGGTTTACAGAGAAAAATCTCTGTTATATGCAGATGAAGTGCTACTGTGATAAAGGGTCTTGAAAAATCTATCCCTCCTTTAATGGAAGTCCTGAAATAATTTCAGCATAGCACATTAGAAAATGGGAATATCTCTGTTTTTTTGTTGGCTAATTTTTCAGTTATCGTTGTTCAGGGATGAGAACTTCAAATGGTTGGGGGGGAAATCATTTCACTACTTGAGAATAAAATGAAATCCAGGCTTGGATGGTTTAAGACAGATCAGGTGCTATAGTAATAAACAAAATATTTTAAAAAACGAAGGGATACATGGAATTTATACGGCAGATTTAGCACATTCATTAATGGGTTTGGCAAATCATTTTAATCACATATCTTATGACACTATTATAAATATATATTTAAATAGTTAATTAAGCTTTATTACACTTTGGTTGGCTAGGGAAAAAAATTGTGATAAAATTAAGTCATTCAGCCTTTACTTCAAAAGGAGAATTAAAGCTTGCAGACCTTAAAACAAAACAAACAAAAAACCCCAGAAAAACTAAAAAGCAAAAGACAATACTCAATTGAGTCCATTAAGAGTAGAAATACAAAATACTTGGTTCTTGGAATTTGGGCATCATATAGGTATGGAAAGAAACAGAATATTTCCAAGACATAGCTCAAAAACTGAAGCCAAATAGTAAAACCAAGCACCCAGTGAATGCTGTTTTGGGGAGCAGGGAAAAGGAGACCTATATTTCCATGTTACAATGGAGGTTTAATGCTGAGATCTGTTTGGTTGAGTTTGCAGTTCCATTGTATTCTGTAACCTACTATCTACACGCAATTACTTTTGCAATACTTTGTGCTTTTATCTCTTGGGTTTCCTCCATTTAACAGGTCCTCTATGACATGTCAGCTTCCTTTAGCCTCTGTTGCAACATGAACAGGAGCACTTGTGGCACCTTAGAGACTAACACATTTATTTGACCATAAGCTTATGGTCAAATGAATTTGTTAGTCTCTAAGGTACCACAAGTGCTCCTGTTCTTTTTGCGGATACAGACTAACATGGCTGCTACTCTGAAACCTGTCATATTGCAACATGGAAATATAGTTCTCCTCATCTTCTCTGTTCCCAACATAAGTGAATTAACTCCCATTGTAATGAAGCTGAAATTAGACCTACTTCCACAGCTTCTTTACAACAAGAGTGAAAATCCAGGATTCTGGTTTCTGATCAGATCCCAAACCTAGAAGACTTGGACTTGGTTCCAATGTTCAGAATCCAAATACTCCAAAAGTTCAAGTCTATTTCTTATTTTGCATCCTCCAGAATGGACTATTATAGTATCTACTCTGACCTCCTACATAACACAGGGCATAGAATTTCACCCAGCAATTCATGCAACTAGCTCTACAACCTGTGGATGAACTAGTTCAGTGGATCTCAACCTTTCCAGAGTACTCTGTATCACTTTCAGGAGTCTGATTTGTCTTGAGTACCCCAAATTTCTCCTCACGTAAAAACTACTTGCTTACAAAATCAGACATAAAAATACAAAAATGTCACAGCATACTATTACTGAAAAATTGCTTACTTCCTCATTTTTACCATATAATTATAAAATATATCAGTTGAAATATAAATATCGTACTTACATTTCCGTGTATAGTATTTGGAGCAGTATAAAGTCATTGTATGAAATTTTGGTTTGTACTAACTGCCCAAGTGCTTTTTATGTACCCTGCTGTAAAACTAAACAAATATCTAGATGAGTTGGTGTCGTATACCCCCTGGAAGACCTTTGCATATGCCCAAGGGTTCACGTACTCCTGATGGAGAACCACTGAACTAGAGCATAGAATTCAGGCCTGGAATTCTGTCTGGGCCCAATCTTACTTGCTCTGAGTGAAATTCACCCTTCTGCAGTGGGCCAGCTCTGGACTATGCACCATTTGAGTCCCACTCAGGGCTTAATTGGGACCTAACTAACTGATGTATAGGTCCAGTGCTGGTGCTCTGTGGAGGAGTGAATTTCATCCTTTATGCATAATGGGATTTGTAATAGGCAATGTTTTTTCCCCACTGTAAGGTGAAAAGCACACTCAGTACTGTCCTGTCAGGTATAAAACACCCTGGACAAAACAAACAAACAAAAAGTTAACATTTTTAATCTCTCTACAGGCAAATTCTTCTTCTTCTTCTTTTTTTTTTTACAGATTACAAATCTAGTAGGGATAATTGTTCCTTTTTAACAAGGTCACAAACATGATTTGAATATTTCCCGCAGCTGTTGCACTAAAACCTAAAGAGGGAAACAACTGCAGCTATTTACAGCAAGCGTCTTAGTGAATTTTCAAAAGAGAAGGGCTAGGACTCCATTTCACTAGGCTAGGACAGTTATGAAACATTATCAGCGTTAACATTTATAGGCATTCCACTTTGTCTGATATGATTTGAAAGCTTGACACAGGTACTGACCTGATAGACAGACTGAATTAACTGTCCCTCAAAGCTGTACATTTTAGAGCTCTCGGTGCACACTCCTTCTCTCTTTCAGCAGGATGGAGGATACCACATAGTTAACTGGAAATGAGAATATTACCCTCTAATGGCAACGGACACTGTTGTGAACATTAGTATATTGCAAAGCACTTTTAGGGGTTTTTTAAATAGTCTTTTTAAATTTAGTCTAGTCAGTAAAAATGTTCATATTACATGTGTGTCTTCTTAACAACTCTATCCAACCTCCTCAAAGTCACAGTGGAATAACCCATTAGCTGTTGCATTGCACAAGCTGACATCTCTTATCAGAAAGAAGTGTCAGAATGTTCAGACAGTCAAGCAATCTGATCCTGCAGCCATAACACCTTGGGGCTGTGGACTCTTCAGATCTTATAAACTAAGCAGTCTTGTATTTAGATGAAAGATTTGGTATAGATTTTTTTAAAGAATATTTTCACCCTTTAAAGATGAAGGGTTTGATCCCAAAAGCCCTGAGCAGTCTGGCCCTGATCAAGCAAAGCACTTAAGCATGGGCCTAACTTTAAGCCTGGGGGTAGTCCCCTAAGGGCCTAATCTTGCTAAGTGACCTTAGTGGGAACGGAGGGCATACAGCACCTTGCCAGATCACGCTCTAAATGATGATGTTTTACGGAAAGACAAAAGGAACAGTAACATGCTTACAGTGGACAAATGAATAAAACATAGATTGACAGGTGTTTTAGATGTATAAAATATATGCTACCCACATATCTCAGCACAGACATACACATATAGACCACTCACATGTACACATATAGACCTCAAAACCAAAAGAAAAAAAAGACAATCCCCCAGAATAAATTGTTCCCTAGTAGGCAAGTGTCTCGATAAAAAAATATAAGCCCTATGGCCTGAAGCTATAGAGGGTAGGGAGCTCGCTACCACCATCTGTTGGTGAATAAAAGGAAAGGGCATATGGAAATTCCATAGGAAAGGGAGCCCTCTGTCCTACAGGTGGAAGAACAGCTGGGGAGAGTGCTTCATTTGAGTGAACTTCCTACACAGAAATCCTCCATGAGACACCTTGGGGAGTCACCAGAACTGTACACAAACTCCAAATAGGTTGAGCAGTGGGATTATACTAAGAGAAAAAGGAGGGTAGGAGCCCTTCCTTCTCCTTTGTGGCAAGGATCCCCCTGCACTAAAGACTTTGGGCAGATCTTCACTTGTAGAGCTTCAGTGAAGACGCTACTACACCTATGGGAGAGCTTCTCCCATTGCTGTAGTTAATCCACCTCCACAGAGGCGGTAGCTCTGTCAATGAGTTAGATCGGTATAACTGTGTCGCTCAGGGGTGTGGATTCTCTCACCCCTGGGCGATGTAATTATGCCAATGTCAGTGTATACTGTAGATCTGGCCTTTGTGAAGAGTTGATGCAGAGGAGACTTTGCAATGAGCAATGTTGCAGAGGTGGCTTCATGGCGAGAGGCCACACTGAGGCAGCTCTCTGCTTAAGGCCCAGAAGGCATTAGCAGAGCTGAGCGAACACCAGCGAGATCCACTCTCCACTCCCCCAAACCCAGCACCAATAACGCTGAAATCACTATAGTTGGATTAGTTGGTGGAGCCTCAGGACAACAGCAGGCAGCCCTTTCCAAGGGACTGGAGACAGGCCTGGCCAAGTGTACTCCCTAACTTTGGGTGAATGCTACCCACTGACACCGAACCGTGAGTGGGGTATACTGGAAGGGGAAGAGTGGAAGTGATGTGTTAACGGGGTATTTGTTTATTGGACATTCACACTGGCAGTTGGGGAATGGAGTTAAAGGATTACTGCCTAAGATATCATGGGGGGAGGTGGAGCTGGAGGCCACATTAGCACACTGTCTAAGGCTATGTCTACACTAGCACTTCCATCACTAAAACTTTTGTCACGCAAGGGTGTGATAAAACACCCCTGTGAACAACAAAAGTTCCCATCAACTAAGCTACTGCCCCTCATTGGGGGCAGTTTTACTTTGCCGCCGGGAGAGCTCTCTCCTGACAATAAAGAGCGGCCACAGAGCGCACCTTACAACGGCATGGCTGCAGTGGCATAGCCGCGCCGTTGTAAGGTGCGCTGTATAGACATAGCCTAACGCTTCCCATGGGTAAATATGTGTGCCTTTTATATGTGCACTGATAAACATTTCAGTAACTCAAGATATAGTGCAGCTTAAATAAAATGCTTTCCAGGAGCATTATTGTCTTGTTCCTTTGTTCAGTTAGGCATTTAACTACTGACATCAGATGAAAAGGAAGATGTTTTCTCCCACAAAATGCACTGATGCATTACCAAATAAACGCTTCTGTTTCTGGCCTTTTTCTCCACAGATAGTGTTCAATAAACTGAGCAACAAATGCTATTAGTATTAAGTGGCTAATAAAATCAGAATTATGTGACCATGTTAATAATAATCTGCTCATGGGTTATGCATGCAACCTACTTGAACATGACTTTCAAGAATATTGGATTGTTTTAAAAAAGTAATAGTCTGATGGTGGTCTATGCTTCACTGGTAAATGGATGGAGTGATCACTAGCTTAATTAGCCTGAACATCATCTAAAAGCTGCAGAGGAAACAGATCTCTTCATTGTGAAGTGGCAGTAAGTCAAAACAAACCATCAGGGGATTCCTGTACATATACTTTTTACCTAGTTTCCCATTTAAAAAAAAAAAGAGTTCAGAGAGCAGACTATTTTGTAACAATCTCAGAAATGCTTTTAAATATGTGCAAAACGAAAAGGAGTCCTTGTGGCACCTTAGAGACTAACCAATTTATTTGAGCATAAGCTTTCGTGAGCCACAGCTCACTTCATCAAATTTGTTAGTCTCTAAGGTGCCACAAGTCCTCCTTTTTTTTTTTGTGGATACAGAAGAACATGGCTGCTACTCTGAAACCTTTAAATATGTGGTGTTCATGTGCATTTAGAGTTACCACAAACTTATTTCAATACAGCGTCAAACCTGTCCAGTTAAAATGCCTCTGTCAAATGAGACAACCTCGCCCAGGACGGCGAGTTATTTCGCACTTTGCAGCAGAATTTCTGCCATAACAGCACAACAGGTTTTTAAGGCCTTTTGTGGGGAAAAATGTATTTGTTGCTGTTGTTAGTTCATTCATCTCTTTATACCTAGAAAAACTTAGTCCTACGCTGATTTTCTCTTTTTTGTGACAATTAAATCTATATGGCAGCAATCCATTACTTCTGTATGGCAATACAGTTAAAATACTTTATAAGTGGCTCTCACTTACCAAAATTGTTTCCCCAGTTCCAGCAATCCAGATGGATGGGGAAAAGACCCAGGAACCTCAGTTTCTTTAACCATATTTACCACCTCTGGGACACAGATAAATATCTGTTTTTCTCCTCGACCAGTGGTTCCCAAACTTGTTCCGCCGCTTGTGCAGGGAAAGCCCCTGCCAGGCCGTGCCGGTTTGTTTACCTGCCACGTCCGCAGGTTCGGCCGATCGCGGCTCCCAGTGACCACGGTTCGCTGCTCCAGGCCAATGGGAGCTGCTGGAAGCGGCGCGGGCCAAGGGACGTAGGGGGGAAGGGTCTTGGGGGGGAAGAGGCAGCATGAGGGCGTGACCTCAGGGGAACGAGCGATGTGAGGGCAGAGCCTTGGGGGGAAAGGGTGGCATGGGGGGTGGGGCCACAGATCGGATGCCAGTGGCCCCCCCTACTTTAGGAAGCTTCCTCCATCCCTGCCATGCAGCCCTCCTCACTGTCCACTATCTCTGATAGAGGCATGGAGCATGCACAGCTCTGAACTATTGTAATAAGCATTGCAGACACAGGATGCATGATCCTCCAGTATTTGCAGAGCTGCAAGAAGAACAGAATCAGTGGGGAACATGATGATTTCTTGGAGGACAGATTACTGTGGGACATAGTGAGATCCAAATCAAGGTTGTTGGTGGTGTTCCTCGAGCAGCTACAGATGGTGGAGCGCTGCTTCTGGGCCCAAGAAATGAGCACTGACTGGTGGGCTTGCATTGTACGGCGGGCTTGGGATCACAAGCAGTGGCTGCAGAGTGTTTGTTCATGGTTCCACTCTCGGCACCAATCATGGTGAATATGGCCCACCCGGGGTGAGGAAAATGAGGAGGGAATTGCTCGGCTGCATAAAGCTATGAGTATAAGGCAATGGTGTACAGGGAGACTTTGGAAAACCAGTAAAGTGTCTGAAACCACTATGGCTTATTGCTAAAAGCAGCCAAGTCAGCAGGCTGTAAATTGGCCATTCAGCAGTCTCAGTTTAAACAAGGCAGGAGGTGGGGGGGGGGGGTGCCACAGAGCGGGCAGCTTGGCCCCCCATCCTTCCTGATAAGAATTGTGTTGAAGTTGCTGATACATGCATTTTAGAAGAGCAGGATGTGCCCCAGGAATGTCTATTGGGGCCTCAAGGCTGCAAACTCTGGAAAAACCCACACCTGGTTAATCGATAATCAGAAGGAACCTCTCGCTTGACCATTGAAACTGCTTACTTAACAAGTCTGCTTTAAGGGACATTGCATTCTATTACTCATGTATAAATAAGGGGGGAAAATTTGAGGTAGTGGGACTCTTCAGAACAGGACTTTCCCCTGTGGTGCATCTTGTGTTCCCCACCAGCAGACGGGCTGCCGCTGTGTCACTCGAGAGCCACACTCAGGTTTGGTAATTATCAAGGGTTGGGGGTGTTTTACTAACCTGTTGCAGAAGTGTGTATAAGTGCTTGAGACTAAGTAAAGTTTAGCTTTAAATGAAAGCACTCTTGTGCTGTCCTGTTTGTGCCAGCCATCTATCAGTCGGATGGTCATGTCTCCCCTGATTTATTTCCTGACACCACCTCACATAGAGTAAAAGTTACCAACAGCCTTTGGTTGAAAGAACCCCGGGTAACAATGGCGCTAAATACTGGCACCATTTTCCACAGGTGGTTGTGATTTTAGCTGATATCTCATTCCTGAGGGTAACAAAGGCTGAGAGAGCACAGATGCTGCTGGCATCCCAAAGCTGCCCAGGGCCCGTATGCTGCTAGCTTGTGTACTGCAATGGTGCCTGGCACAGTTGTTGCTGACTGGCATAGGAAAGTGTGCTACCACAGAGGGAGAAAGAAGGCATCCATCCCTAGAAACCTTCGGGAGAGGATTGCAGAGTACCTCCATGAATGATTCATCAAGATCTCTCAGAAGGATTCAAGGGACATCCTGTGTACATAAAAAAAAAACTGCTCTGGCTTATCCCCTCCTTGCCTAACTCTACAGAGCATTGAAAGCAGATAACAACTCTGCCTCTCTTTCTTGAAACACTACCTTGTCTAGCATGAGTAAATTAATGAAAAGTCAACTGTTGGGGCACAATCATTGTAATGGGAAATAAATTTACACACTTATCCAGGATCCTTCCCCTGCGTCAGGTTCATCCATGCTTGATTGCCAGGACTGACTGGACTGCGGTGGAGTCTCAAACAGGTCCTGACTTGCAGGATAGCTGAACCTTTTGGCTGCATGGTGCCTTGTCCTTGTCCTCCTCCTCCTCCCTGTTTGAGCCAGGGGCCTGTGGCTCAGGTTCTCAGAAGTATCCAGGGTGGCGGTGGGTTCTCTGTCAAGTATGGTATGCAGCTCTTTGTAAAAGCAGTGGGTCTGCAGCTCAGCACAAGATCAACTGTTGGCCTCACTGACCTTCTGGTTCACCTGCTGCAGTTCCTTTGTTTTCCTGTGGCACTGCTGCTGGTCCATGAATCCCCCATGCAATCGGCTCATAGATGTTGACCTTTCTAAGGCTGGTCAGTAGCTGTGTTTGTACAGCCTCTTCTCCCCACTGGCCCAAGAGATCTAATATCTCCTGTTTACACCAAACCAGAGTGCGTCCTGAGCATGGAGACAAGCATTGTTAGCTGGTCAGTTGCACACAACAATGGAGAGGTGCTAAGTGTGTTCGCCAGGTTGGACAATCAGGACCATGCATTTCAAAAAGTTGCAGAACTTTAAAGCAGAGGGAGACATTCCAGTCTCTGTGACCCCTGGGCAGTGGAGTTAACAATTGTGACCAGAGTGGTCAGTTTAAGTCATTGTGGAACACCTGGTGGAGAACCACTAGGGTCAAAATAGTTAACGCATTGTCTACACTCATGCTACCTCAACTTCAATGCATCAACCTTGGTGCAACGCTACTCAAGGAGGTGGTGTTGGGGTGGTGAGGGGCCCAATACTATAACTCCCTTGTGACACTGCAGCAGCTCAGGAAGAGGCTGAGATTAAATATTTAATGCTGGTTGGAAAACCAAAATGAAATCATTTGTTCCAGATCAGTCCAAACTCAATATATTTCAAATTTCCTGATGAAAAATTCCACTCAAATTAACCTTTTCCCATGGAAAATTTTGTTTATGACAAAACCCCATTTTCTACTAGGAAAAGGTTTCATTTGAAGTGTTTCAGACAGCCCTACTAATAACAACAGTATTTCTTTATACACTTTGCTCTAGTTGATGGCTAGCTTTTATATAGTGGGACAACATATCATATATTTGTATCTTCCCATCTTTAAACCACAGGTATGTGGTCCTCATGCTTTGTTTAGGGGAAGGTAAATTTAAATCCTTCTTCACTGGTAGAGGATGACATAAGAGACCTCAATCTTGACTCAGTAGCCAAAATAGCATACTCAGTTTGAAGACTAAGCTAACCAATCATGATCTTACTAAAATAACCAGCTGTCTTCTCCCTGGACTAGATATGATTAATATTTATTTGGAAATGTTCTGTTTACTTCTATATTACCTCAATCCCCAGGTTCCTGGGAAATGTGTAGCTTTATTAGATTGTACTTTTTATGGTATGTAAGAGAATTATCTTTCCTTTTTCACAGTTTCCAGTTTTATTATTAAAGTCTGTTTATTGCCTTTTAATATGTTTCTAAAAAGAAAACAAATGTTCCAGTGTAGGAGATATTAAAGCTTTACTCTCAGTTTTACAGAAGCTTAAGTTACATTTTGTCTTTATGTCCTGTTCATAATCAGTGATGCACTGAAGTAAACCCTCAGGAGACCAGAGTAGTGAGTACAAGAATCTTAGCACCAACAGAGGGACGTGTTATTTAAAAGGGATAAGTGGATGCCCAGTGATGAAAATAATGTATCATTAGCGCATTAAAATAAAGGGAATTGCCTGTTATTAAAATCAGAGGTAATCTGTATTTAATGAATTGATTTGAGGAGAGACTTTTGCTAGAGAGAGATGCTAGTGAGGTTCTGGTTTTTAATCTCTAACCTCCTTGGAGTCTTCCGCCGCCCCCGCCATACGAAAATAAAAGTTAAACATTTGGGACAAGCTTCACCTCAGTGTAGGGGGCCAGCACAAGGCCCAGGTGCTTCTGAAGACCCTCTGAAACCCTCAGAATAGGTGATGCCTAGGCCTTGTTATGCATTTCTGTTCAGGATGACTTTCACCCCTCACTGAGGGAAGTCAAATGTGCACTTTGTCTCGAGAAAGCTTGTAATGTGCTTTAGGATCCCTCAGGAGAAAAGCTGCTGTAAGGGGTTCATCTACACTCCAGAAACACCCACAGCAGCAAGTCTCAGAGCCCACGTCAACTGCCTTGGGCTCATGCAATAGAGCTAAAAACAGCAGTGTAGACATTCCCACTGGGGCTGGAATGCAGGGTCTGAGACTCCATCCCCCTCACCAGGTTTCAGAACACAGGCGCCAGCCCGAGCAGGAATGTCTACACTGCTATTTTTTGCCCCAAAGTACGAGCCCCACAAGCCCAGGTCAGTTGACCTGGACTCTGAGACTCATTGCCTCAGGGTTGATTGGGTTTGGGGGGGGTTTTTGGTATGTAGATGTATAGTGTTTTTATTTATACATTAGAGGTTCTAACATACAGGAATGTAAACTTTCCATAGAAAAATGGTTATACAGGGCCAGAGCCTCAGTTGGAATCAGTTGCTATGGTTCCAGTGATTTCTGTGCAGACAAGCCAGTTTTCAGGAGCTGAGGATCTGGCCTACTGCTCTCTTACTTGGAATTGCATACAACAGTCTGACAAGCAGACACAGTTTAAATTAACAGCTTCTGGCCCTTTCCCCCGTCCATTATATATTTGCATTAGGCACAAAAAGCCCTGACTTTTCACATTCAACTTTCAAATAATTGTCTTCGGGGAACTTCAGCAAAGGAATCACTTGCAAATTTGAAGAGCCGTGTGGATTCTTGCTTTACCTTGAGGCCCATGTCTTTCTAGTCATTGCTTCTGAAGATCTTTTGCTGGTGGAAGGTAAGAGTTTCAGTTGCTTCATGCTTTGACTTGTTTCCTTCACTCTTCTTGTCAAGAGTAACAGGACTCAGTCTGATGCATACAGCACTTGCAGTATGATTGGTTTCGTATGTACATTGGGTGAAGTTCACCACTATGCAGCACTCCAGAACAAGGACCGTTATGTCCCAAGGACCATTATGTCTCATGTCCCACTTTGTGCCGGCTCTCTGTACAGGACTGAATTTCATACATTCTATTGAGGCATCGGGCAGGACGAATATGAGTCAGTATACAAAAACATTACGCTAGAGACTATCAACAACCCTATTTGAAGAAAAAGGTATTGTCAAGTTTTATTTTCATTCTGAATTTTCACATCCTCCTCGCCCTTATACCATTTAGTTAATACATATTTCTGCTGCTGCAAGCTGACAAATGTAATTAGCCTAAGAAGCCAAGAAGATGAACTATTTCATTTTTTGTAATTGATTATTTTTAGTCTGGCAGAATTTCAATCTCAGAAAAGCTGCCATCTAAGCAAAGAAATAAAAATCATGCAGTTTTTCCCTTAGAAAGTGTGGTTCTTCTGTCACCCGCTCACACCTGAATGTATTTCTTCTCTGGCAGAAATTGCTTCGGCAGCGCTTCACCACTGGTGAACCATGTGCCAAATCCTCTGTTGATGTGATGCCTCATTGACTTCAACACAGCTATGCCAATTTGTACCAGCTGAGAATCTTGCCCTGTGCCTTTAAGAACTGCCTCTGTGCATTTTTGAGAGGTTAGACTAAATAAGATACTTTTTGGTGGAATTATTTCAGTGTAGCGAATACAAGAAAATACCCTACTTTGTCCCAAGAACACGACCAGTAACTGTTATAGATGCCAGCCCAGCGATGCTAGGAGCAATTTTAAGACAGGAAAGTAGTGGTGAGCAGAACGTTATTTAATATGCCAGTCAGTTTAAGCGAGATGGAGCAGAAATGCTTTTACACAGATAAAGCAGCACTGGCTGTGGATGCAGCCAACACTTTTATGTTTACCTTTATGAAGCTCATTTCCAAACAGTTACAGATCACAAAGCTTTGATTACACTGTTTAGAAACCCAAAGATAGAGTAGCCGACAAGAATACAAAGATGGGACTAACAAGACTGTGATCCTCAGACAGTACACGAGCCTGGCAAAGACAATAGCCTTGCATATTATTTGTCTAGACAACTGCTGCAGAGAGCAACAAGTGAACATTCTATAGCAAAGAAATATGTTCCATTCTGTTCCTGCAACACTGAAACAGAGGATTCTTTAAGGGCCTTGTCCAAAGCCCTTTGAAGTCAGCGGGAGTCTTTCCATTGACTTCAGTGGATTTGGGATCAAACCCTTAAGAAGGTAACTAAAGCACAGTAGATAACATATACTGTAACTGAGGCGGTGAAACCTGGATTATAGGTGCTGTTGAAAAGTCAGCTCACAGCTGGTGCATCCCCTTGTGGCTGGGTGTGACACAGCAGCTCTTTCCTCTAGTGCCTCGTACCAACAATTACTCTGACATTGCAGTGGTCTGCCTCTTCTCGTGATTTGGCCCTCCAGTCAGGTCATGTTTAGTCCCACCCCTTCCAGGGTAAAGAGAGAATCCAATACACTAAACTCAATAAACAGAATTCTTCATCCCTACCTGAGCTCACTCCTCTGCAGATACTTCACCCCTTCCTGGACTCTGCAGGGTTGCCCTCCTGCTCTTGTGCAGAGTGACACCTCCCAGATCTGTCTCCCTGAAGGCCTAGCTTCAAGCTCAGTAGTCCTGTGCCATTTGGGGGATCACCCAGACCAGTAAAGAGTCCTGTCACTACCTGCCCTATAACTGTAAGCTTTCAATCTGGTAACATGTAAAGTTAGTGTTTCTGTATATGGTAGATGACTTTGTTCAATCACTCAGATGGACTCTCCCATGAGTTCTGCATTTTATGCTTTTCTACATGGGCTAATCATAGGACTGGAAGAGACCTTGAGAGGTCATCTAGTCCAGTCCCCTGCACTCATGGCAGGACTGAGGATTATCTAGACCGTCCCTGACAGGTGTTTGTCTAACCTGCTCTTAGAAATCTCCAGTGATGGAGATTCCACAACCTCCCTGGGCAAATTATTACAGTGCTTAACCACCCTGACCGTTAGAAAGCTGCAATTTAAATCCATTGCTTCTTGTCCTATCCTAGAGGTTAAGGAGAACAATTTTTCCTCCCTCCTCCTGTTATGCACTTGAAAACTGTTATCATGTCCCCTCCCAGTCTTTTCTTCTCTAGACTAAAACCAGAACCAAATCACCTATTTCAAAAGCTCTGTCACATGCCTTTTTGTAACACCAAGCTGTACAAAAAGCATGGTGTTTTTCAAGATTATGCTGTACCACTGCATCACTATGATGTTTTGGGGACCACTCAGACCAGTGAGTGGTCCTGTCACCACCTGCCCTGTAACTTTGAGATGCCTTTGTGGTATGTGGCTATGGTTCAGATCTCTGACACCAGTAGTCAGCCCACAAACATAAGGTCTCACCCTGGCGCTAACGTTGTATACAATCAGTTGATTTACCTGCTTATTTGGGGAGGTTAAACCGTCTGTTCTCCACCTTGGGTGTTTGGACCTGCATTGTCACAAGTCTTTCCCCCTTGTGTCAGGGAGTCTCCACAACACATTTTCTGGTGGACTCATAGGGGAACCCAGACCTTCCCTCTCCTGTAGGTTCCTACCAGGGACTTTGTGGCAAGCAGCTGTGGTCTGCTCCCTCAGACCCCTTACTGCCTCCCTGGACTGCCTTCCTTCAGGCCCTTTCCCACAGTTCCTCCTTGGGATTACTCTACAGCTGCCTTCCTCTAAGACTTTCCTCCAGATTCTAGCAACCAGAGAGGGACCACAGAGTTCTTTGCCCCTCCGCCTGCAGCCTCCTTCTCACCTGAGCTTCTTTCCTTTATGATCACCACCCAACTCCTACCCCACCTGGAACTCGTCCTCACTTGAGCCTGGCCCACCCTCCAAGTGTCTTGCATGAGCTCTCTAGCTCCAGTTAAGCCTGTTAGCACCACTGTGGGGTATAGGCCCAATCACAGTTGCCATCAATAAGAATCCCACAAAATGTACCACAGAATGCACAAAAGAATGTCATGTGGTCATTATGGGTAACACAAAGGACAAGTCTGAGTATAAATGTTTATCTTAATGAACGTTGACAAAAAATTCAAGAAGATGCCAGATTTTGGAAACACCACAAGTTCCTGGCCTCCAGGAAGTGAGTCAGAGACTGTACCAGAAAATTGTTCTCTCAGGAACTCCTAAAAAAATTTTCAAATGGTTCAGAGACTTACAGGACACCCTCTAAGAAAATCAAAGAGACAAACACAGCCTCCTAGAAGAGTTAAGAAATGTGAGTCTCTCAGAGTTAGGTATGTAATTTTAAAATGTCTGCTTACGAGGTTGTGTTTATACATGACTCAGTTGTGCCATGGAGCCCTTGGCCCACCTTAGGGCAGTGCAAAGTAGAGTTGGTCAGGAATTTTTTGACAAATAATTTTTTTTGTTGAAAAATGCTGATTTGTTGAAACTGAAACTGTTTGTGAAACAGCACCAGGTTTGACAGATTTCCCAACTCAAAAAAAGTCAAGAAAATATTTGAAGTTGTCAAAATATTTTGTTTTAACATTTGTGAAATGAAAATTGAAAGTTTTCCAGTGCACAAATGACTTTTGGTTTAATTTATTAGACTGAAAAAAGTTTATTAGACTGAAGTTTATTAGACTGAAAAAAGATTGAAAGAAAAAACGTCAAAATTGAAACAAAACATTTCAGAATTATCAAAATGAAATGTTATGGCTGACCCAAAATTGAAAAAAATGGTTTTGAAGTAGGGCTGTCGATTAATCACAGTTAACTCATGCGATTAACTCAAAAAACTTAACTGTGATTAAAAAAATTTATTGTGATGAATCGCACTGTTAAACAATAGAATACCAGCTGAAATTTATTCAATATTTTTGGATGTTTTTCTACATTTTCAAATATATTGATTTCTATTAAAACACAGAATACAAAGTGTACAGTGCTCACTTTATATTATTATTTTATTACAAATATTTGCACTGTAAAAATTATAAACAAAAGAAATATGATTTTTCAGTTCACCTCATACAAGTACTGTAGTGCAGTCTCTTTATCGTAAAAGTGTAACTTACAAATGTAGATTTTTTTTTGTTACATAACTGTACTCAAAAACAAAACAATATAAAACTTTAGAGCCTACAAGTCCACTCAGGCCTACTTCTTGTTCAGCCAATTGCTAAGACAAACAAGTTTGTTTACATTTACAGGAGATACTGCTGACTGCTTCTTATTTACAAAGTCACCTGAAAGTGAGAACAGGCATTTGCATGGCACTTTTGTAGCCGGCATTACAAGGTATTTACATGCCAGTTACGCTAAACGTTCACATGCCCCTTTATGCTTCGGCCACCATTCCAGAGGACTGCTTCCATGCTGATGATGCTTGTTAAAAAGAATAATGCGTTAATTAAATTTGTGACTGAACTCCTTGGGAGAGAATAGTATGTCTCTTGTTCTATTTTACCTGCATTCTGCCATATATTTCATGTTATAGCAGTCTTGGATGATGACCCAGCACGTTAAGAACACTTTCACAGCAGATTTGACAAAACACAAAGAAGGTACCAATGTGAGATTTCTAAGGATAGATACAGCACTCGACCCAAGGTTTAAGAATCTGAAGTTCCTTCCAAAATCTGAGAGGGATGAGGTGTGGAGAATGCTTTCAGATGTCTTAAAAGAGCAACTCTCCGATGCGGAAACAACAGAACCCGAAACACCAGAACAGAAAATCAACCTTCTGCAGTTGGCATCTGACTCAAATGATGAAAATGAACATGCATCAATCCGCTTTGCTTTGGATCATTATCGAGCAGAACCCATCATCAGCAGGGACTCATGTCTTCTGGAATGGTGGTTGAAGCATGAAGGGACATATGAATGTTTAGTGCATCTGGCACGTAAATATCTTGTGATGCTGGCTACAACAGTGCCATAAGAACACCTATTCTCACTTTCAGGTGACATTGTAAACAAAAAATGTGGGCAACATTATCTCGTGAAAATTGTAACCAAACTTCTTTGTCTGAGTGATTGGCTGAAGTAGGACTGAGTGGACTTGTAGGTTCTAAAGTTTTACATTGTTTTATTTTTGAATGCAGTTATTTTTTGTACGTAATTGTATATTTGTAAGTTCAACTTTCATTATAAAGAGATTGTACCACAGTACTTGCATTAGGTAATATACTATTTCTTTTGTTTTTTACAGTGCAAATATTTGTAATACAAAATAAATATAAAGTGAGCACTGCACACTTTGTATTCTGTGTTGTAATTGAAATCAATATATTTGAAAATGTAGAAAACATCCAAAAATATTTAAATAAATGGTATTCTATTATTAACAGTGTGATTAATAGCAATTATTTTTTTTAATTCTGCGATTAATAGTGATTAATTTTTTTAATTGCTTGACAGCCCTATTTAGAAGGGGGTTTTTTTGGTTTTGGTTTTTTTACTTTTTGTCCCTATTCAGGATCAAAAAAGAAATTCAAGCTCTCAAAAATATTTATGGGATGAAAAATTAGAGCTCAGCTGTTCTAATGCAGCACCCAAAGTCAAATTGTATTGCATGGCTACATCCCTTGCCCTCTGCCTTCCACAGCTAGTTAGTCACCTTGACTGACTGGGCAGAGGATGATGGGGTCATGTACCTCCTTCCTTCTGATTTTTCTGTGGCGAGTCTAGGAGAGGGTTTTCCTGCTATTCTTGATGAAATAGGGGGTAAGTGGGGGAGCCTGGGCCCTCCCACTCCAGCAAGATGCAGCCCAGGCACTGTAAGGGTTACCAAATGTCCAGCATCCAGGGGTGCTTTAAGTCTGCCTTCCTGGGTCACTTCCTACCACCCACTCTCTTGACTGTGTCTGGCAGTCTGTTGCAAAGTTGTAAGAGAAAAGGCAACAATTGCGCCTTCAGCCCCGCTGGGCTCAGCAGACAGGCCTCTTCCTATGCCAGGGAAGGTTTCTGCTGTGTTGTTCTTCAGAAGCTCTGAGAGCAGGTGCTTCTACCTGACTTGCCTGGCTCCCTTTTAAGCTCTACCTGCAGCTGGAGCATGCTTGAAATTAGACGAAGGTTTCTAGCCATCAGAGGAGTGAAGTTCTGGAACAGCCTTCCAAGGGGAGCAGTAGGGGCAAAAGACATGTCTGGCTTCAAGACTAAGCTTGATATGTTTATGGAGGGGATGGTATGATGGGATAGCCTAATTTTGGCAATTAATTGATCTTTGGCTATTAGTGGTAAATATGCCCAATGGCCTGTGATTGGATGTTATATGGGGTGGGATCTGAGTTAATACAGAGAATTCTTTTCTGGGTATCTGGCTGGTGAGTCTTGCCCACATGCTCGGGGTTTAGCTCATCACCATATCTGGGGTCGGGAAGGAATTTTCCTCCAGGGAGATTGGCAGTGGCCCTAGGGTTTTTTTGCCTTCCTCTGCAGTGTGGGGCATGGGTCACTTGCTGGAGGATTCTCTGCACCTTGAAGCCTTTAAACCACGATTTGAGGACTTCAATAGCTCAGGCATAGGTAAGGGGTTTGTTAAAGGAGTGGGTGGGTGAGATTCTGTGGCCTGCATTGTGCAAGAGGTCAGACTAGACGATCATAATGGTCCCTTCTGACCTTAAAGTCTATGATTCTATGAT
Organism: Natator depressus; assembly: GCF_965152275.1. Taxonomy (NCBI): domain Eukaryota; kingdom Metazoa; phylum Chordata; order Testudines; family Cheloniidae; genus Natator; species Natator depressus. The sequence continues at coordinate 239,011,863 of NC_134235.1, read as the reverse complement.
TCTATGCTCTGCAGGTGCAGCTGGGTGGGATTGCTTGGGCCCAGAGTTGCTCTTTAACCCCTTCAGTTCCAATGCAAGGTTTATACATCCCATCAAAGAGGGGGCAAAGTCAAGGCTCTGTCTTGTCCCCAGCTCTGACAACAACTCCCTATCACTCCTGTGGGAGAGGGAGTAGTGGCTTCATGGAAGCTACTTCTTTTGCACATTACCCAAGCTCTGGTACCAGCAACATGAGTAGCCTGTACCTGGGAGCAAGGGGAAGCCTTACACCATCTAACTCATCTGCATGTGCAAGGGTCACATCAGGGCAATAAACAACTTCCAGGCTAATCACAGTACTAAGAACTATTAACATCTTGTGGCTTTTAAATCCCAAACAATGTTGGAATCCATGGCTGCACCCAATTTATGGCAATGGGTATAGTTTGAAAGGTCCAGCTATACTGCCAATATATTCTTAGTAAACTAGGTAGAAAAATGTGCATTGCACAATAGAGCTATCATCATAAAGCACATGATGGACTGAATTATTTTATGGCTTTTTTCTTCTCTAGTGAAGAAAAACCTAATAAGTCACTCCAGGCTGTGCCGCTCATGAATTATCACTGTCTGTGCACAGGAAAATAAATATCATCACTGAACTTAGCCACCATGTAGCTCGTCTCTCTTTTTAAATACTGTAAATATATATAGAGAAATAATCCTGGAGATTCAATGGGAACCTGGAGCCAACTGCAGAGACGGACTGAATCAAGTCAAATGACATAATTTTAAAATGCAAAAGGATATGAAGTTCACCAAAAGCCATCTGGCACCTTGCTGCTCTATGGCTGCACAGGGAGGGAGAGGGGGTAAGGCACAATGACATTCCATTCTTGCACTCCTGTGTAACAGATAGTTACAGTTGCCATCCCTGTGCTTCCCATAGTTTAGAGACTACTCCCAGTGAGTGCAATACACCTCAGAGAGGGTAAGGAGATGGTGAACATGCAGAGGAGAGTATGCTGCACCCCTTGAAGAAGTATAACAGCAATTGTGCTCTCCCTATACAGTGGGAACTCTGACTCTGGGAGACGGAATTCCTGCTTCCCCTCCTCCTAGGTGATATGACTCCACACCACTCCCCAGACCTGGGGCTGTGTGTTAGGCTCTGTCTACCTATGTATACCTAGGTAAGTAGACCTATGTATGCTACGCAACTCCAGCTATGTGAATAACGTAGCTTGGGTCAACATACCTTAGGTCAAGTTACCACGGGGTCTACACCATGGGCGGTCAATGGGAGAAACTCTCCCATCGACTTAACTTACTCTTCTCATTAGGGGTAGAGTACAGGGGTCAACTGGAGAGTGATCTGCTGTCGATTTGGTGGGTCTTCAATAGACCCGCTCAATCGACTGCTGGTGGATCGATCTCAGAGTGTTGATTCCGGCTGTAGTGTAGACCTGTTGTCAATGACAAAATTTTATTAGTAGGGAGGCTAAGCCAGCAAACCCAGCAGTTATAAATGATGGATTGTTCTAAGTCCAGCAAACATTCTATTCTTCCATTCTTCACTTAAAACAGGGGCTAGGATTGGCACCTTAGCAGGAATAAATGAGGACCCATCACAAAATTATTAGAGCCCCAAGAGGATCAATCTTCAATGTAAGAAAAATATCAATAATATAAATCTCCTTATAGACAGACATTTCTCAGCACAGAGAAGAGACCTGGTCTACGGAGAGAAATAAAGATGTGAATAAATTATTTGCTGATTGTTGGGAAAATAACTTGAATGAATTATTTGATGAATATTGATTGACCAGATCCATAAATGGTCAAATAGTAAACAAGATGTATTCACAAATTTGATTGAAAACAAATGGGGGAAAAGTGAAAGAATCTATTTGATAATATTATTGAACTCATTCCAATAGATAGACAGATCCTTACAATACTTAGAAAGTAGTTACCCTAATTAGGAAAAATATATATCACTATCTACTGATATACCAATGAAAAGCAGTATATAAGAGCCTGGTATTATCATCATCATCTGTCTACACATATTTACATCTTTCTCTACATATAGTGATACCTCTTGTTCCATACATAAGTAGACATATTTTGGGAGTTACATATTTAAAGAAAGAAAACCAGGCTTATAAGATTTAGCATATTTTTCTTCTGTCTCCAGCTGGAACAGAAAACTTGGAGTTGGAAATCTGCCCAAATAAATCTGAATGGGAATTTTGAACCTGTTCTATGCGATATGTTTATAACAATACAGATTTTGCTAAATTCTTCAGCAGCATAGATTATTGCTGACCCCTTATTTGATACAGTTTTATGCCTTATAGGAATGCTGACCTTTTACCCTTTTGCTTTAGCTTTATTTATTGCTGTACTTTATTTTTTGCTGGTAAAAACTCTCGACAAAATTTAATGTCATAAAAGTGAACAACTTACTTTAGTGCTTAGTTTTCTCCTTAGGAAGGACCACAGTCCACAACATTTAAAGCAAACATTACTATCACTTGCTTACACCAACAATCCCTGTGAAGTTAAGTAGTATTCAATATGAGTTAAGGGTTGCTGAGCACCGACCTATCTGATATTATATTCATCCATGTTATGTGACCACCTCCAAAAATTATGAAATATACTCCTAAGAAGGATACACAATTCATTGGCATTCACGAAGAAATAGTGAAGAATAGCACTGTTCTATTGATGTACAGAAATCAGTCTCTTCAACAGAATGTGTAATAGAAGTACTTCATCTAAAACAAAATTTGACAAGGTCCCTCACCAAAGGCTCTTACATAAATTAAGTTGTCATGGGATAAGAGGGAGGATCCTTTCATGGATTGAGAACTGGTTAAAAGACAAGGAACAAAGGGCAGGAATAAATGGTAAATTTTCAGAATGGAGAGGGGTAACTAGTGGTGTTCCCCAAGGGTCAGTTCTAGACCAATCCTATTCAACTTATTCATAAATGATCTGGAGAAAGGGGTAAACAGTGAGGTGGCAAAGTTTGCAGATGATACTAAACTGCTCAAGATAGTTAAGACCAAAGCAGACTGTGAAGAACTTCAAAAAGATCTCACAAAACTAAGTGATTGGGCAACAAAATGGCAAATGAAATTTAATGTGGATAAATGTAAAGTAATGCACATTGGAAAAAATAACCCCAACTATACATAAAATATGATGGGGGCTAATTTAGCTACAATTAATCAGGAGAAAGATCTTGGAGTCATCCTGGATAGTCTCTGAAGACGTCCATGCAGTGTACAGCGGCAGTCAAAAAAGCAAACGGGATGTTAGGAATCATTTTAAAAGGGATAGAGAATAAGGTGGAGAATATCTTATTGCCCTTATATATATCCATGCTACGCCCACATCTTGAATACTGCATACAGATGTGATCCCCTTATCTCAAAAAAGATATACTGGCACTAGAAAAGGTTCTGAAAAGGGCAACTAAAATAATTAGGGGTTTAGAATGGGTCCTATATGAGGAGAGATTAAAGAGGCTAGGACTTTTCAGCTTCGAAAAGAGGAGACTAAGGGGGCTAAAATCATGAGTGGTGTGGAGAAAGTGAATATGGAAAAGTTATTTACTTGTTCCCATAATATAAGAACAAGGGGCCACCAAATGAAATTAATGGGTAGCAGGTTTAAAACAAATAAAATGAAGTTCTTCTTCACTCAGCGCACAGTCAACCTGTGGAACTCCTTGCCTGAGGAGGTTGTGAAGGCTAGGACTATAACAGGGTTTAAAAGAGAACTGGATAAATTCATGGAGTTTAAGGCCATTAATAGCTATTAGCCAGGATGGGTAAGGAATGGTGTCCCTTGCCTCTGTTTGTCAGAGGGTGGCGATGGATGGCAGGAGAGAGATCACTTGATCATTACCTGTTAGGTTCACTCCCTCTGGGGCACTTGGCATCGGCCACTGTCGGCAGACAGGATACTGGACTGGATGGACCTTTGGTTGACCCAGTATTGCCATTCTTATATTCTTATGTTATGTTGGTTTGTCATAGGAACAGGGGAGATTTCAGGGAAGGATCTTATAGGTACATCTCCATCTCTACTCCTAATAATTTTCTGGATAGTCTAATAGACTTAATTTAAAAGGACATTGAGTACTGTCCAAGCTTAAGATGCATAACAAAAATATAGGGTGAAATCCTGATTCTATTCAAGTCAATGGGAGTTTTGCTACTGACCCTAATAGGGCCAGAATTTTACCCATAGCATACTAAATTGGCCGTAGTAACCTGTATTTACCACAAAGTATTTTATCTTTCCATAATGATTAAGACAATCAAACAATCTGACTTTCCCAATGACTTCCTGTCTGAAGGCCTTACTTTCTCTCCTTCTTGTGCTCTAGATTTACTTTTTCTGTTGCAAGGATTTATTTTAACAAAATACCCTGCCCTTCTACTGTTACATTAGTACTACTCTCAAACTCCATACATCATATTATAGTGTTTAAAATAGAGTAAACCATGGCAAAATCAGAGATGTCAACATAACTCCTCTCTGATCATGGAGACAAAAAGAAAAGTGAAATGTTTTCAAAATCTACATTTTATTATAGGAACTTATTTGGATACCTACAATACAGACAACTGATATTTTGCTTGTACACATATTTGCCTAGTAGGTAGTTAATTCTGTTTTGCACCACAGGTATGTTCTTAATTTCAAAGGTCAGCTTCTTTGGATTATAATGGAAACTGGCACCATGTGGCTAATTGCATTCAAGCAGATGATTGCATCAGTGAGGTTAGAAGAGGATCTCCCTGGTGCTTTCATGAACATTTCACTGTTTGTAAGAGCAATATCAACTAAGCTCAGGATTTGTGTCAGATCCTTAAGAAGTTGATTAAGTACGACAAAAAGATCCTGCTGAGACAGTGGTCTCCCACAATTTGTGAATCACTGTCTGCACATTGCAAGGCACCTGATGTCAAACATCCCTTGAGGTTTGCTCAGGCACCTTGCAGAGAAATTTAGCTTTCATGAGTTAGTGTTAGCTTCATTTATTGTAATGATTCATCATAATCATGTCTTTTAAGTGATAACTCCTTTAGTTTATTAAAAGTGAAGAATTTTTAAAAATCTGATGTATTTATCACAGTTATACTTTGGTGACCTTTTGCCCTTCTCTCAGTTTAGACAATAAACAGACTAGTAAATTGCACTGTTTGCATAGTCAATTTCACCTTCAGGATCTCATGTACCAGTAGAATGCTTCAATGTTCAGCTTGCAGGCACTGCAGAAGAACATTCATCACCAATTTGCTCTAGTTCCTTAGCTTCACTTCAGTGAGGCAAAGCCACAGGCGCCGATTCCATGGGTGCTCTGTGGCTGGAGCATCCATGGGGAAAAAATGGTGGGTGTTGGGCACCTACTGGCAGCCCTCCTACCAGAACCTCCCCCACCCCGCAACGCCGCCTGCCTGCAGGTGGCCCCGTCAATCAGCACCTCCCCATCCTCAGCGCCTACCACCTGCCACGGATCATCTGTTTCGCAGCGTCAGGAGGTGCTGGGGGGCAGGTAGGAGGAGCGAGGGTGCAGTGTGCTCGAGGGAGGGGGTGGAATGGGAAGGGGTGGGTCCGGGGTGGGAAGAGGTGGGGCAGGAGCAGAGTGGGGGTGGAAAGAAGCAGGGTGGGGTGGGGCCTTGGGGGAAGGGGTAAGTGGGGGCAGGGCCTGGGCGGAGCCGGGGGGAGCACCCCCTGCAGATTAGAAACTTGGCACCTATGGACAAAGCAACCATAAAGCCAGTTTAATCCACCAGTTAGGCAAAGCAAAGCAGCTGCAGCTGCAGTCAGTCAATCTGGCCCACTGTTTTCAATGGAATATTTAGTTTTAAATATGAAGGGACCTCCTATATGGAACTACTGTAAGGTGGGTGCATAACTGGTTGGAAAACCATTCCTAGAGAGTAGTTATCACTGGTTCGCAGTCAAGCTGGAAGGGCATAACAAGTAGGGTTCTGCAGGGATCAGTTCTGGGTCCAGTTCTGTTCAATATGTTCATTAATGATTTAGATGATGGCATAGAGACTACACTTATAACGTTTGCAGACGATACCAAGTTGAGAGGAGTTGCAAGTGTTTTGAAGGACAGGATTAAAATTCAAACTGGAGAAATGGTCTGAAGTAAACAGGATGAAATTCAATAAGGACAAATGCAAAGTACTCCACTTAGGAAGGAACAATCAGTTGCACACATTCAAAATGGGAAATGACTGCCTCGGAAGGAGTATTGCAGAAAGGGGGCTTGGGGTCCTAGTGGATCACAAGCTAAATTTGAGTCAACAGCGTAACACTTTTGCAAAAAGAGCGAACATCATTCTGGGATGTATTAGCAGGAGTGTTGGAAGCAAGACACAAGAAATAATTCTTTCACTCTACTCTGCACTGATAAGGCCTCTACTGGAGTATTGTGCCCAATTCTGGGCACCACATTTCAGGAAAGATGTGGGCAAATTGCAGAAAGTCCAGCCGAGCCACAAAAAATGATTAAAGAACTAGAAAACATGACCTACAAGGAAAGATTGAAAACAATGGGTTTGTTTAGTCTGGAGAAGAGAAGACTGAGAGGGGATACGATAACAGTTTTCAAGTACATAAAAGGTTGTTACAAAAAGGAGGGTGAAAAATTGTTCTCCTTAACTGCTGAGGATAGGAGAAGCAGCAATGGGCTTAATTTGAGCAAGAGCAGTTTAGGTTGGCCATTGAGAAAAACTTCCTAACTGTCAGGGTAGTTAAGCACTGGAATAAATTGCCTAGGGAGGTTGTGGAATCTCCATCATTGGAGGTTTTTAATAATGGGTTAGACAAACACTTGGCAGAAATGGTCTAGTTATTACGTAGTCCTGCTTTGGGTGTAGGGAGCTGGACTTGATGACCTATTGAGGTCCCTTCCAGTCCTACAATTCTATGATTTATGATTTCCAGTGAGCTCCTTTCTAGCCTATTCCCATAATGCTAAATATTGAGCAAAATTTCAATGTGTCTTTTAAGCTCAAGGACAGAGGAGCTATAGCCAAGCATAACCCAGTAGTTTCATCTAAGTATTAGAGTTTTATTAAATAAAAGTAGTACATGATCATGATTACAAAGTATCAGGCTAGTGTTAAGTATCACATGAGTAATATGATGTTTGCACATATCTATCAAGATTCATGTGTGACTTTTCCTGCTTACAGAAAGGATTAAAAAAAAAGCCATGCCTATTCTTATTGAAGTCTCCGTGAATGTGCTTAATTGTTGTCTGAATATTTAAACATTTCCTTTTCAGTCCAAATTGGAAAAAAGCAGTGTGGATGTTGAAGAAGCTCCTTAGATAAAGTGGATGTTCATGTTATGTACTTTTACCTGCTGTGGATGTGATGAGATTAGTGGGGCCAGTTGGTGAAAGCTGCTTGTGTATTGAAAGATATTAAGAGAACTGACTTTCTCTTGCAGCATTGAGGGTCCATTTGTCCCTACTTGCACTAAAGAGAGTTTTGTGACTGCAGAGAGATTTGAAGACTGAGTTTCATTATCATATTTTCAATAAAAATGTGTATAAATATGCAGTAATAACAATCTGATTCATTTTAACAAATTTATTTTTCTAGATGTCATGTAGTGTCCTATGGACAGAAGGAGCTAGGATTTGTTTGTTTCTGATCAGGCAAAAAATAATGCCCAAAAGGTATGTAGAAGTCAAATACAATATCATCTTCCTAATATACTGAACAACAGAATCCCTTAAATATACCTGAGATATTTATATATTTGTTATCTAGAAAACAGAAAGTGTTAAAGAAGGAAGGAAAGAGAACTTGAATGGTCCTTTGAAATATGTGTTAACTATTTGTGCTAAGCAATCTGTTCGACCTTGTATTTGGTGATGACACTATGAATACATTTCCAAGACCTGGAAAAGCGCTCAGTGTAGCTTGAAAGCTTGTCTTTCTCTCCAAGTCCAGTAAAAAGATATTACCTCACCCACCTTGTCTCTTGGGGAAAAAGGGGGAGAGAGAAAGAAAGAAGGAGAGAGAGAGATCAAATACATAGGACCAAATTCTGTTCTGGGACGTCAGAACATATCTCCTATTGATTTCAGTAGGAAACACAGATGTAGTGCTGTGAAAAGAGTTTGACCCATACAGTATAGTCTGTAGACAGGACTAATTAATAAGTCTTGAAATGGGCAATTGCCTACTAAAACAAAATAATGCTGTTCGCACTTACTGCTTACTACTTGGAGGATTCCAAAGTGCTTTTCTTTCTTCTTTTTCTCCCACATGGAAGTGCATAATTCAAGTCTACTGTGTCCCCTAGTTAGGTTTGAACCTCATTGACTACCGGACATAGTGAACAATCACGCATGCGGAGTCCCGCATTCCTCCACACATTTGCTATCCCCTTTTCCAAGACAAAACACAGTCCTCATTGGGAGATGTGTGCAATGTTGACAAAAGTATGCCAGATCTAAGAATACCGATTAAACTAGCTTTTTACTGTGCAGACAGTGTTCATAAACATTTCCATTTTCTTCAGAAACTAAGTTTCATCTAATGCTATTCATTAATACACTGCATTTAATTTCTTGTGTGCACTGTGAAAACTGAGTGAAATATCATCCTGTTTATGAATAGCAGAGTCCAGTCTAATAAAGTGAAGTCATAATTCCGAGTGTCAGCTAAATTAATCAAAAGGTTAAAATTATGGTTAGTGTTCAGGTTGCTGTGTGGTGGCTAAATTTCTGGACCAGGTCATGGAGCTCCTGTCCATGCTGGTGAGCATGTATGCAGATGGGACTACTCCTGCAAGAATGTGGTCACCTATGAAAGTAAGTTCCCTACAGTGTGAACCTCTGTATTTAGGTAAAAAAGAAAAGGAGTACTTGTGGCACCTTAGAGATTAACCAATTTATTTGAGCATAAGCTTTCGTGAGCTACAGCTCACTTCATCGGATGCATTCAGTGGAAAATACAGTGTGGAGATTTATATACACACAGAAAATGAAAAAATGGGTGTTATCATACACACTGTAAGGAAAGTGATCACTTAAGATGAGCTAATACCAGCCGGCGGGTGGGGCGGTATGTGCATGCAGCTTCTGTTGATTTCAGTAGGACTTCTGCATATGTATATACAGTAATCTGGAGTTAAAGTAAAGAGGATGGCAGGGTAACGAAAACACAATTTTTTCTCTGCTTTAAGTAGGGTGATCAGATAGTAAGGTGTGAAAAATCGGGATGGGGGTGGGAGGGTAATTGACACCTATATAAGAAAAAGGCCCAAATATCAGGACTGTCCCTATAAAATCAGGACATCTGGTCACCCTAGCTTTAAGGAACAGGGTGAGCACTCTTTCCTGAGCTGGGGAAACAGTTCTCCATTACACTCCTCCTCCTCCTCCAAGCTGGTGCTTTGAGAGCTCCCCCTTCTATTTCAATCTACTTTAACCTCTGTTGGGAAGAATCATTTTGCCCTATGCGATTAATGCTACTTTGGGATCTCACTTTCCTTAGGTAGTGAGAGGTGAAAAAAGTAATAAATTACTGTAAAGAGTAAGGGAGTCCTTGCTAGCTGTCTGAGAGCTGAGACTCTTTTTGGCAAACAGTTTTCATTAAGACTGTCTGAGGCAGGGCTGCACTGAAAGGAGATCACAGGGCTTACCTAATTTGTCTCCAAGCTTACAGACATTTTAAAATGAAAACTTAGATGCACCCAGCATATTATTTTCTTGTTCCTTGATACATGCATAGAAATATGTGTTGTTTGAGACCACCAACAGTGAAATCCATCATTTGATCAGCTTTTTCATTATCCTGCAGCTACAGGGAGAGGCTGGCTATCTGCCCTATTTTAAATATAGTAGTAATTACACTTAGCACTACTCATCTCAAAAGAAATGTATACACATTAACTAGTTAGCCCTCACAACACAGCTGTGTAGTAGGTGACTATCATTCTTCCTGCTTTACAGAGAGGTAAATGGAGGCATAGATAAGGTAAGGCCCGCATTTTCAGAAGGTGTCATTGACTAAGGTGGTCTCCTTTTTTGGGTGTCCAATTTGTGACACCTCAAGCCTGATTGATTAACGGCATTTTGGGCTGTATAAGTTGGACATTTTGGCATTTTGGGCTATATAAGTAGGGGCATTGCCAGCAGATCGAGGAACATAATCGTTCCCCTCTATTCGACATTGGTGAGGCCTCATCTGGAGTACTGTGTCCAGTTTTGGGCCCCAAAAGAAGGATGTGGAAAAATTGGAAAGCATCCAGTGGAGGGCAACAAAAATGATTAGGGGACTGGAACACATGACTTATGAGGAGAGGCTGAAGGAACTGGGATTATTTAGTCTGCAGAAGAGAAGAAGGAGGCGGGATTTGATAGCTGCTTTCAACTACCTGAAAGAGGGTTCCAAAAAGGATGGATCTAGACTGTTCTTAGTGGTAGCAGATGACAGAACAAGGAGTAATGGTCTCAAGTTGAAGTGGGGGAGGTTCAGGTTGGATATTAGGAAAAACTTTTTCACTAGGAGGGTGGTGAAGCAATGGAATGCGTTATCTAGGGAGGTGGTGGAATCTCCTTCATTTGAGGTTTTTAAGGTAAGGCTTGACAAAGCCCTGGCTGGGATGATTTACTTGGGGATTGGTCCTGCTTTGAGGAGGGGGTTGGACTAGATGATCTCCTGAGGTCCCTTCCAACCCTGATATTCTATGATTCTATGATTCTCAGCACTCGCAACTCTAGCTGAAGTCAATAGGACAGGCAGAAGTACAGCTTTTCTGAAAATCAATGTCAAGGTATTGGATATTGGGCATCTACAAATGGAAGCACTCAAAATTGGTAGCCACATCTGAAAAGTGAGCCTTAATGGTTTGCCTGAGGCCACAGAGAATCCACATCACAGCCAACTGCAACATTCTGATCAGCAAGGATCCCAAAGGGCCCATCTACCCCCAAGACTGCTTCTTCCTCTGTACCTTGGCAGGAATACTGTAGTCATCTTAGAAGCTACATCTGACAGCCACCAAGACAAAGCTTGTAAGAGATGCAGACAAGGCATTTTTGGTGAAAGTTGTCCAGACATGAAATTCTCAATCGCAGGAGATAAGGCGGTCTTGTCTTCTTTAGAGCACAGGATAAAAGACACATCTGATTGCAAAACCTTTTCCTTGTGTAATGCACTGACCTCATTTGCTGGCAAGTCTTCCCCGTTATTATTTATTTACTATTTATATTGCTTTAAAACCTAGGCTCCAGCTCCAACATGTGAGATAATGTACAAGCATATAATAGAGAGACAGTCCCTGCCCTGAAGAGTTTACAATCTAAAAGACAAGAGATAAAGAAACAGATGGGGGAGCACAAGGTAATAATGTATTAAAATCCTTTATGCATCTTATATCAAGAAAGACAACCTATGGAGTACAACCCAGCTCAGGACGGAGATGAGAAAATAGTCCTGTTAGGATAACACAGAGACTTTCATTCTTGCATTTGGTGTCTACACACGATGGAGATTGGCAGTCTAGATAGATTATTAAAACTTGGTTCTTGATCAAACTTCAGGTACTCTGGTCACAGATCCATGACTAGCGTAAATTGGTTTTGAGGCTACTTCCTAGCTGCTTGTTGCAGAGAGAGTTTACATTCTCCTTTTCTACTTTGCATTCTGCAAAAACATCCTCATTCCGTCATGGGAAATGCTTCAGTATTTTTGATAGATGGACATTCATGATGCCAGTGTGCTTCTGATACACCACAAATAAATATCCCATAAACAGAGTTCCACATGGGGAATTGCCAGCCTCCACAGGAGATTAATAACAACGGAAAGAACAGCTTACCTGGTATCACTCCTCCATAGTTAATTGGCAGTACTATTCCAGGAGATGTCTGCCAGCACGTCCCAGTCACAGAGGAAGCAGGTTGGTGGTTTTTTAATTAATCTTATAGAAGTCTTAATCTGTGCTTAATTAGACATTCTTTACTCTTTCATTTGTAGGGAGATACATAACACCAACACATTGCCCTCATGCCTTTATCAAGGTAAATATGGTAATGTCCCAGGGGATGGGAAACTGGAAGGTTGTCTCCCTGTGTAAATTTTAAAAGAATATTTAATTAAGAAAGATCTAAGTCTTCTTCAATTGCAATTAAAGAAGACATTACTCATTGTAATGGGATGTGCTGGCAGAACCTTTTGGAATGATACAAAACAACATAAATACACCTTGAGAACACTTGTTCTATTGAAACTAGCTGACAGTTTGCAGGCTTTAAGGCAAACCTTTTGAATCCTCTGCAGGGAAAGCCATCTATTGCCACTGTTGTCTTGGCTTAAAGAACTGCTGACACCTCCTGGAAAACTTTTAAAAACACCCTATTTAAATATCTATCTCCTGCCTCTCTGTCACTTAGGGCTAGAAGTTTCTCATGGTGATGAGCTAGATTCTGATCTCACTGTGCTGTAACTCCTTTGAATTTATGAAAGTGACTCCTGATTTAGATTGGGGTGACAGAGTTCATGGCCAGAGAAAAATCCTGAATTTATAATAAAACAACATCAAAAGTCTGAGGCTGCTTTATTTTTATCCAAATGTCCATTTTAAAGCCATTTAATAAAATATAACAAAAAGATTAAAAGCATTGAAAATTGCCAGCTACGTGCCTGCTGGTTCCATTCACCACGGGAAGCAGGAGCAGCAACAATGCATAGCTGATGAATGCCACCCACCCGCATCAACAAGTAGGGGAATGTGATGGGGCCAGCGGTGAAAGGGGGACAATCCCAGAAGCAAGGGAGGGAGATACTCTCCAAAGAACAATAGGTAGCTCCTTCCCCTTGGGTCTCTAATAGCAATTGGCCAGCTGGGATAGGGGAGTGCTGATTGACCAACATTCCCCAGCTCCCGGGATTAACCTCGTGTAAAGTCCATGTGGAGCCTCTTTCAGCTTTGTTCCAGCAGAGAAAGGTTACTCACTAGCTTCCAGCAGCAGCAGCCCTCAAGCGGCAGAGGGAGGCTGGTAAGGATTCTGGGGCCCCTTTCCCCAGGAGCCTTGTAACTCTGGTGCCCATTATGAGTTATGTGATAAGGAGCCCTGCACTGGAACCAGTTAAATGCATGGTATAGGAGAATATGGGTGATGGGTGGGTAGCGCCCCTCCCCTCTGTTAAAGTTTAGTAAAAGTTGTGCCATGCATGTGTCTGTCCTCATTTTGCTGCCATGTCTTCTTCAAACAGCATCAGCACAGCAGAACAGTAGCAGCATCATGCTCTTGTAATAAACCATTATTCCAAGGTCTGGGAGTTCCTGCTTTCCTTCAGCGTACCATGAAGCCCAGAGTTTAAGTCTGCAGTTCTCAAAGTTCCCAGTGGAGGGGATTCAACTGGTAGTGTTTTATTCAGCTGTCCACATATGAAAGTCACGGAATCGATGACTTCTGACAAATTATGACAAAAATCCAGATACAGTCATGGTACTTTTTTTCTTCCCCTCCTCATTAGGGATGGAAACAGGATTTTTGTTTGATCTGCTCCTTTGGCTTTTAAAGACCCTATTCTCCGTTGCATTACACCCTGTGTTACTCATTTTCCAACGTGGGCATCAAATGCTACAAAATCAGAATTTTTACAATATACAGATAGGTGAGCAGAGAAAAATTTTAAACATAGCCTGTTCCAATGGGTGCCTCATTTGTTGGCTGCTCAGCTTCTGACCTAATCTGTGGTTTTCAGAAATGCAGAGCTGCAGAGGCACAACACCATGGAAAATCCAGCCTCATATGCTTGAAAGTGGCAGACTCCTTTGGAATGATACAGAGACAGCAGCATAAATACACCTTGAGAACACATCCTCTATTGAAACCAGCTGACAGTTTGCAGGCTTTAAAGCAAACCTTTTGAATGCTCTGCAAGAAAAGCCATCTATTGCCACTGTTGCCTTGGCTTAAGGAACTGCTGGCACCTCCTGGAAAACTTTAGAAAACATCCTATTAAAATATCTATCTCCTGTCTCTGTCTCTTAGGGCTAGTGGTTTCTCATGGCGATGAGCCAGGTTCTGATCTCACTGGATATGTCTACACAGCTACTCAAAATCGATGGCTGGCCAGTGCCAGTCAACTTGGGCTCACGGAGCCCAGGCTGTGGGGCAGTTTCATTGCAGTGTTCATAGAATCATAGAATATCAGGGTTGGAAGGGACCTCAGGAGGTCATCTAGTCCAACCCCCTGCTCAAAGCAGGACCAATCCCCAACTAAATCGTCCCAGCCAGGGCTTTGTCAAGCCTGACCTTAAAAACTTCTAAGGAAGGAGATTCTACCACCTCCCTAGGTAACGCATTCCAGCGTTTCACCACCCTCCTAGTGAAAAAGTTTTTCCTAATATCCAACCTAAACCTCCCCCACTGCAATTTGAGACCATTACTCCTTGTCCTGTCATCTTCTACCACTGAGAATAGTCTGGAACCATCCTCTCTGGAGCCACCTCTCAGGTAGTTGAAAGCAGCTATCAAATCCCCCCTCATTCTTCTCTTCCGCAGACTAAACAATCCCAGTTCCCTCAGCCTCTCCTCATAAGTCATGTGTTCCAGACCCCTAATCATTTTTGTTGCCCTTCGCTGAACTCTCTCCAATTTTTGTTCTGGGCTTGGGCTGGAACCTGAGCTCTGGGACCCTCCCACCTCGCAAGGTCCCAGATCCAGGAGCCAGCCTGAGCTCAGAAGTCTACACACAGCAATGAAACAGCTCCATGAGCCCAAGTTGGCTGGCACGGGCCAGCCATGGGTGTGTCTAGTTGCCGTGTAGACATACCCACTGTGATGTAACTGCACTGGCTTGATTAAAGTTACTCCTAATTTATACTGGGGTAACTGAGTTACCTCAGATTACTAGCCACTTCTGAAAATTTGGACATAGGTGACTTGCCAAACCTATGGAATACGCTATGAGAGACAGGGGAATAGAAACTAAGAGTTCTTCATTGCAAAATCCCAAAGTGACCACTATATCATGGGCAGCGGGTGAAGCTTCCCCTTGGTAGCTCCCTGCCCCTGCCCCACATCTTCTGGCTGAGGCCTCACCCCCACTTGCTGCTCTCAGGCCTCCCCCACATCCATGGCCTCAGCCCCAGCCGGGGTCGAGCTCTCAGCCTCACCGGGGACCTCACCATGGTGGAACTCTCTGCCCTGGGTGGAGCTCCGAGCCTGGGGCCCCTCCCCCATTCCACCCGTGGCCTTGCCCATGGCCCCACACCATTCTGTTCCTTACGCTGCATCCCCACCCCTGTTCCACCCCCACTCTGCTTCTTCCCCCTTAGATCCCACCCACTCACTCCTTCCCCTCCCCCCACTCACTCCTTCCCCCCAGCTGCAACCCCGAGACCAGAAAAGCTCTGTGTCCTCACTGTGGCTGTGGACCACAGCGGGGGGAGATTTTTCAGGGGGCCCCAAACCCACCACTGTACCCCACAGGCAATGCAAGGCTTGGGGAGGCCTAGCCTCCCCTCGTCTCCATTATATGCCACCCATGCACTGTATTGTGTACAAACAACTAGGAAAGCTGGAGTAATTTACCAGGGCTGTGTGTGTTCTCATAAAAGCACATTTATCAGTGCTTTAAACATGCATAAATGTAACTGGACATCTGTTTATTTAGAAATTAGAGTAATAGGTGTAACACTAATATTTAATTCCTGGCTTTGTAGCTGTGGTGCCACTTAGTTCTCACACCACCTTGCTTCTCTGTTTTCTAAATAACCATGTTCAAAACAAATCTTCAGCTGTACTAAAGAGCAGTGCTGCATATTCAGTGGCACCCATGGTGCTTATAAAACAGCAGACATGGCAAATCACGGCTGTTTGAAAGCCTTCCAAATAGTCTGGCCAGTCCCTGCATTTAGTGGATGTATATTCTAACCAGTCATTGAGAAGCCTTAGGACGTGAAGCCTGCTGATGAGAACTCCATCACAGGTGCATGCAAATAGATACTGGCTCTGGTTGAACAACACCCACAATGAGATTTTATGATGGTGTTTTATGGTTTTCCAATCCACAGGGTCAGTCAGTGGTTCTGTTTAGAGAAGGAAGGTATCATTGTTCTGGCTCAGATTCAAACAGAGTTTCCATATGGGGAACTTGAGCCAAGATAAAAAATTTTAAAAAAGGGAAAAGTCCAGCTCAGTTTGTTTTTAATTGTAGTAAATAGAAGCATTGCCAATTTTTTTTTAAATACGTGCTATGTTTCCCAGGGGAATCCCAGGTGCTGGAGTATTTCCTTCCCACTCCCGACACTTTAATGGCCAAAGGCATGTACTGTGCAGCTTTCACATGCCCTGAAAAAACAGAGGAAAGTCAGGCTGACATGGGCTAGCATGACTAGGATTCCCCCTGCGGTACATCCTAACATGCCTTCCCCCTTACTTTACGTTCCTGGGTTCCCCATTCGTTGAAAGTAACAGGCATAGTCATTAAAATAGTTTCCATTAATTATCCTTAAATAGCCAAAAAATATCCTAGATGCCTCCCAGGACTGACAGAAGAAGAGATTCCAATTCCAAGGAGCTTACAAACTAAGGGCTAGACTCACAAAAGGAATTTAGGCATCTAACTGCCACTTTAGGTGCCTAAATCCAGAATCAGGCCCCATAGCGATTCACAAAGCTGTCACTGAATTCTGTAAACACCTAAACTCACTCAGCATCTACATTGTTGCAGTAAAAGTTCACTAGGCACCTATGTTTCTGCCTGTGCACATGCATATTGCAGCCCCTTTCCAGGTGTCCAGAGGCCTAAGCCCCAGAGTCATGCATGCACCAGGGAAAGGTACGGTTGCTCTGCCTAACTTGCCTGAGGGGCCTGAGCTGGTAAGCATACTCAGACCTCACCTACGTACCGGATTGGATGCCGATAGATGAGCTTGCACAAAGAGGCCGGTGGGGATGGGAGGGGAAAAAGAGCTACCTCATAACTTTTAGCCCAGTGGGTAAGTGTGATGAGATCCCGGGTACAACCTGGAACTGTGGGACCATGGTGTCTCCTTAACTCTCCAGTCTTGGCTGTCTCACACAATGCTATGCTAGTGACAAGCAGCGAACCCCTCCAGGGGCTGTGATCACTCAGCCATCAGTATGTGGAGCCCCACACTCAGCTAAATTGCATGAATGCTCCCTGAGCTACTCATTAATCATACAGAGACAGGCACTAGCCAATCACCCCAGAAATATACTGTCTTACACTGCTCAAGAGTCCCATGGACAGTGCAAGCTCACTAATTAGTTCACCACTCAAACAAAAGGGTAATAGACATGCAGCAAGCTTTGTTAACCTGAGTGGAGATTCCCCAAGCGCATCAACCAAAAACACATTGTTTTAGGTAAAATATAAAAAACAGATTTATTAACTACAGAAGGATAGATTTTAAGTGATTACAAGTAACAGGCATAAAGATCAAAGTTGGTTACACAAAAAATAAGAATAAATTTGCAGTCCAAATTCTACAGATGAAGCAAGGTTTGAATCAAGCAGTCTCTTCCCCGTATAGGTGTTACAGGCAGCCCACCAGTTCTCAGTACACAGACTTGATTCCCTTCCCAGGCTGGGACCAATCTCCCCATTTCAAAGTCTTTGTCTTCCTGATGATCTTCCAGGTGTTCAGATCAGGGGAGGAGAGAGGCCAAGTGATGACATCACTGTCCCTCTTTGAAACTTTCTTCCAACAGCTAGAAAGATCCTTGCTGTGACGTGGGGGTCAGGCAGTCTCCGTTGCGTACATGCCCTCTCTAAGGAGCCCCTGGGAGAGATTCTTCTTGATGGGCCCCAATGCCTGCCTGGCCAGTGATGGGTGCTCGTTTGTCCCTACTGAAAGGCCAGCTGTGGGCATCTCCCAACCTCACAACATAGTTCAGTAACACATACATCAATACTCTATAATTTGACATACAATTCAACAGGATATTAAGGTTCAACAGATCAAGACTTTTAAAATGATACCTCACCAACATGCATTGCACAAAACATATAATCATATGACAGTGGTGAATATGGGGGTTCTAGGGAGCTACTTTGTGGTAAAGAGTGTCACAGTAGAGTACTCACCTGGGATGTGGGAGACCCCCCTCCCAGTTCAAGTCCATCCTTTGCCTGAGGCAGAGAAGGAATTTGAACAGGGCTCTACCACCTCAGGGGCATGCTTTAACCACTAGTATATGGGATATTCTCATATGAGGGTTCCTTTAGTCTCTCCTGTTGGAGATATTCCACTGTGAGTAAATAATTTTAAAACTTATTGGAGCAGGGACACTGGATCCTATGTGAATGCTCTCATCACCAGGCTACAGAGTCATGATCTGCGTCTCTCAGTGGCCCAGTGATTCTTTCATTAATTAGCCACACTGGAACAGCTTCCACAGCTGAGACTGAGGGAACCCCACATGAGACTGTTCCATAGCCCAGTGGTTAGTGCACCCAACTGAAAGGTAGCAGAGCCTAGTTCAAATCCTTTCTCTCCTTCAAGCAGAAGGGTAATTTGACTGGGGGGGGTCTCCCACATCCCAGGTGAGTACTGGGCTAAAAGTTATGAGGGAGGGCCTTTGCCCCCAGCTTCTTTCTAAAACTGCATAGGCACCTAACTCCAAGGGAGGGTTTTCAGCTAAGAATCCCAAGCAGAGAGAGGTCTCTCCCTAAAGACCTGAGTTAGGTGTCTGTCTCAGAGAGGAGCGAGGCTTAGCACCCACTCCTTGGCTTGGCATCTTCGGCAAGGAGCTGCCTAGCATGCTGGCTTCTGTTTTCCCATTTCCAGGTACATCATAGAATATCAGGGTTGGAAGGGACCTCAGGAGGTCATCTAGTCCAACTCCCTGCTCAAAGCAGGACCAATCCCAAATTTTTGCCCCAGATCCCTAAATGGCCCCCTCAAGGATTGAACTCACAACCCTGGGTTTAGCAGGCTAATGCTCAAACACTGAGCTATCCCTCCCCCCATCTATGCTGTACACCAGTGGCAGTGGCATGAAGGGTATGTGTAGCTACACGCCACAGTGAAAACCAAGCTGCATGCACACTGTGGCGTGTAGCTACGTCCATCGGTGAAAGGCTCTGGTGAGGGGAGGCAGCAGGACACTCTGCTAAAAATAGCAGTCTAGACAGGGGAGGTACTGCTTGGGCTAGCAGAGAGCCCTTTTATTTATACAGGGTTACATGCCCACAGGGTTCAGGCATGTCTTAACTCTACTTGCCTAAGCAGTTGCCTCACCATCTACACCTCTATGTATAGCCGTGCGGGAGTGGGGACGTACAGTATGTGAACTCCATGCACCACCAAAAGGAGCATGCAGCAGAGATACACTTCTCTCTCCCCATTCATTGTACAGAGAGCCTAGAAGCCTAACTCAGGCTTTGTGAATCCCAGCGATTTGCTAGGATCCCTAACACTTAGGCATGGCAATGCTCAGTGTCCGAATGCCTTATGTGAATGGATTCCTGCGTCTGCACAGAGCCCCATTGACTTCAATGGGCAGTTGCAAAGGTTCACCTGTGCAGAGCTCCTAATAGGATCACTGCCTCATACCGGACAAGATGCAATGGGGCTGAGTAGCCAGACAGTGGGGTGGAAGGACAGGGACAACATTGATCAGTTTCATTGGTTACTAAGCCAGACTAGTGCATGGCATGTTAGAGCAAACCTTTTGTTTTCCTTTCAGGTAGACGGTTAGAATAAATAAGTAAAAGGCTTAATCGACAAGTTTCTTGTTGGCATCTCAGCAGGGATTTAAAAGGAAAGAGGTAGTGGCTTTCTGGACTCGCTCAGGGAAGGAGCTCCACCTGTAGAAGACTTTGTGGGAGAAATCACATTGAAGCAGTTGTGGGAGAGGCAGGCAAATGGGGAGCAAAGGCTGCCATCACTGGCAGAGGGTAGTGTGATAATAACAAGGTCATCGAAAGCAGAGCACAGAATCTCCTCCTAGATAGTGCTGCTGCATGATCAGTCACTGTGGGGGAGCTCATTAAGCAGTGCAGATTTTGCCTTCCCTGAGGGATAAGAGTGTGATCTCCACCAAGACTGTCCCTAGCCCTGTCCTGTACCTGGGTCTCCTGCATGGAAATGCAGTGCATGCTGCCATAAACAGACTGAACCAAACTCCAGGGTGTGTTTTTAAATAAGCAATTCTGTTATCAGAGCATCCTATTCAGGTTGACCTATATAACAGACCAAGTAGGTCACTGAGAACACACTGGACCATGATAAATTGATTTTGAACCATCACTTATCTGGCTCTGTTGCTGTCAGGGAGGATACATCAGTGGGATTAATAAATTATTTACCAAATAGATAAAAGCATTCCCCCCCCCGCAACTAGAGATTCTGGAAGGTTTTATTGTTTTAAGCTACAGCACTAATTGGGTTGAACATTCCCTTAGAATTCAAAGTGAGATGAACATTAA
This sequence comes from Natator depressus, assembly GCF_965152275.1. NCBI lineage: Eukaryota > Metazoa > Chordata > Testudines > Cheloniidae > Natator > Natator depressus. The sequence continues at coordinate 238,991,404 of NC_134235.1, read as the reverse complement.
AGGAATAATGCATTTTACTACTCATGATGGTGAAAGGCAGAAATACAGGCATCCAGTGAATGCTTAGAATATTCCTGGCACTGTTCTGATTTTCATGCAGTCAGCGCTTCCCTTCTAGGTGCATAAATGGTCACAATGCAGACAAACCTGAAACCCTGATACAATTATACAAGCCCTGTCCTAAGAAGTGGGGCACCAACACCCGAGAAGTACTTAAGAATGTCTCTCTCCCTGGAAGAAGAAACAGCAAGAATCTCCATACAAACCCCATTAGGGAAGAAGGTCAAGAGTACTGAGAACTCCATTCTCTACTCCTTCCTTACTTTCTCTTACCAACAGCCCAGTAACCCCTCCATCAGCAAAGCTGTGGGCAGAGTGGGGGCATACAGTATGAACAGGAGAGAGAAGAAACAGCCCTCCTACCCCGCAAGGGCCGACAGATAAAAGAAAGAAATGTCAGAGTCTTTCAGGAGACCATTGCTCCCACCCCTTCCCAGAGGTCTGGAAAAGGGAATAAGAGAGGGGAGCTTGCTCCCCTCTCAGAGCCCAGCAGTGGGGAGACAATGAAGGCATCATGCTCCAAGCAGCCAAGAAGAAAGGTGAAGGTAGAGTTTCTCTTCCTATTCCCAGGAGCACTGTTCTCTAACTGTAGGATGTAAGCTACTTGTTTGCAGTTACTCAAAACCTGCAGTATGAGAACAGGCCACCAAGAAGAAAGGAGGGAGAGGAGAGAGCAAATGAAGCACCTAACAGTCAAACAGAGGGAAGAGGAAGGGTGAGGGGAAAAGAGAAAAAGAAACTTCTCCAATCCTAATAGCACAGGTTAGCCAGAAATTGTTTGCAATGCCAAGTTAATCAGCTCCCTTTCTGCGGTACCATGAAAACTGGTACCAAAGGTTCTTGACCAAAGGCATTACTCACTGGAGAGAGAGGCTGGACTTGGGGTGAGCTTGAAGGAAAATGTTTGAGAACTGCAGCCCCAGATAAAGACATACAGTATCCTGTTATTAGCCTTAGTTATTAGCCTTCTTCCTAAGGAGCATCTACTAATCCTAATCACCAGAGAAAAAGACAAGACTATATTATAATCATTCTTAATTGGATAGAGATGCAACAGATTGATTCATTACTTCCATGTGCCACTATCAATGTTTAGCACAGTGTTTCCATTCTCATTAAACTAATACACTAAATGCCTGTACTAGCTGTCACTTTAATCTAGTCCCACATTGTCAACCTTTTTCTTCTCTCCCAAGTGTTTGCACCATTTTTCTTTTTTTATTTTACTCATTCTTTCAGCTCCTCTCCAGGGACATCAGTTTGCATGGGAAGGCAATTGCTCTCCTTCAGGATCTAAGGGTATGTATATACCGGCAGAGTTACATCACCAGCAGTTACATGGCCGCTCAGAGAGCGCTGAAGGAAAACCGCTGTTGTGTGTTCACACTATCAGCTGGCCGAGCAATAGCGAGTTCACACTTGTGGCACTTGCATTGGTATTCGGAGCATTGCACTCTGGGCAGCTATCCCACAGAGCATCTCTTCCTCTTCTGCCACTAAGAGTTGTGGGAAGGTGGAGGGTATCCTGGGGCATCCTGGGTCCTGTCCCAATGCCCCATGATGCATGGCTTCATATCCCAGAAGTCTCTGTGCTTCCGTCCGCATTTGGTGCCATCTTTCAACTGTTTGTGTACTGCGCTCCCTGCCTCTTCAGTTTTCAGGAATGGATCCCACACGGTTGACCAATATGCTGCTCACTCTCACATCACACGTGGCAGTGGAGTTATTCCTTAAACTGCAAAGGCAACAGGAGTTCGACATTGATCTCGCCATGTGTAATAGCTATGACACGAGGCTGCTTGTGGTATTCACGGATGTGCTGACCACAGTTGAACACCGCTTTTGGGCTTGGGAAACAAGCACTGAATGGTGGGATCACATCGTCATGTACATCTGGGATGACGAACAGTGGCTGCAGGACTTTTGGATGAGGAAAGCCACATTCATGGCACTGTATGATGCGCTTGCCCCAGCCCTGCAAAGACACAAGAATGAGAGCTGCCCTGTCTTTGGAGAAGCACGTGGCAATTGCACTGTGGAAGCTGGCTGCTCCAGACTACTATCGATCGATTGCTAACCAGTTCGGAGTGGGAAAGTCGACCACTGGACTCGTGTTGTTGGAAGTTTGGAGGGCCATTAATCGCATCCTGCTCCGAAAGACCATGACTCTGGGCAACATGCATGACATTGTGGATGGCTTTGCACAAATAAGCTTCCCTAACTGCGGAGGGGCGATCGATGGCACGCATATTCCAATTCTGGCACCAGATCACCTAGCCACCGAGTACATTAATCAGAAGGGGTATTTCTCTATGTTTCTCCAGGCGCTTGTGGATCACCGTGGGCATTTCATGGACATTAACACAGGCTGTTCTGGAAAGGTGAATGACACACGTTTCTTTTGGAACACTGCCCTATTTAGGAAGCTGCAAGAAGGGACTTTCTTCCCGGACCAGAAGATCACCATAGGGGAAGTCAAAATGCCCATTGTGATCCTGGGAGACCCTGCCCACCCCTTAATGCCATGGCTTATGAAACCATACATGGGGCACCTTGACAGCAGCAAGGAGTGGTTCAACAATAGGCTGAGCAAGTGCAGAATGACTGTTGAGTGTGCTTTTGGCCATTTAAAGGCCCATTGGCATTGCATATAAGGGAGGCTGGACCTGGTCGATGACAATATTCCTATGCTTATGTGACGTGCTGTATACTCCATAATATTTGTGAAGGGAAGGGTGAAAACTTCACTCAGGTCTGGACCACTGAGGCTCAGTGCCTGGAGGCTGAATTTGAACAGCCGGAGACCAGGGCTATTAGAGGGGTGCAGCACAGGGCCATAAGGATCAGGGATGCCTTGAGGCAGCAATTTGAAGCTGAAAGCCACTAATATTTGTTGCTATGCTCAGGAGTGCAGTGCTTGTAATGCTAGGACATGATTGTGATTGGTGCAGACGATGCACTGTGAAGGTTTAAGAAAATTGCCTGTTGCTTTGCAGGGCTCTGTTTGCTTTCACTTAATGGAATAAAGATTGCTTTCAAACCAAACCAATTATTTTATTGTGTATGTCCAGGTATCATATCTAACCTTCTCCTTTGCAGTCCAGTGCAGCAGGTACTGTACTTCAGCAGAGCTAAACTGCAGAGGGACGGATGTTGAGTGCAGTGGGTACTGGAAGTCTGCAGGGCTGGACTGTGATGGGGCAGGAGTGGAATGCAGCGGGTACAGACTGGAGCCAGGAGGTTGATAAGAGTGTGTTGGCAGTGTCTGGGGGGTGCATAGAATCATAGAATATCAGGGTTGGAAGGGACCTCAGGAGGTCATCTATTCCAACCCCCTGCTCAAAGCAGGACCAATCCCCAATTAAATCATCCCAGCCAGGGCTTTGTCAAGCCTGACCTTAAAAACTTCTAAGGAAGGAGATTCCACCACCTCCCTAGGTAACGCATTCCAGTGTTTCACCACCCTCCTAGTAAAAAATTTGTTCCTAATATCCAACTAAACCTCCCCCACTGCAACTTGAGACCATTACTCCTTGTTCTGTCATCTGCTACCACTGAGAACAGTCTAGATCCATCCTTTTTGGAACCCTCTTTCAGGTAGTTGAAAGCAGCTATCAAATCCCTTCTCATTTTTCTCTTCCATAGACTAAACAATCCCAGTTCCCTCAGCCTCTCCTCAGAAGTCATGTGTTCCAGTCCCCTAATCATTTTTGTTGCCCTCCGCTGGACTCTTTCCAATTTTTCCACATCCTTCTTGTAGTGTGGGGCCCAAAACTGGACACAGTACTCCAGATGAGGCCTCACCAATGTCGAATAGAGGGGAACAATCACGTTCCTCAATCTGCTGGCAATGCCCCTACTTATACAGCCCCAAATGCAGTTGGCCTTCTTGGCAACAATGGCACACTGCTGACTCATATCAAGCTTCTCGTCCACTGTAACTCCTAGGTCCTTTACTGCAGAACTGCTGCCTAGCCATTCGGTCCCTAGTCTGTAGCGGTGGATGAGATTCTTCTCATCAGATTTCTTTTGGCCCAATCCTCTAATTTGTCTAGGGCCTTCTGTATCCTAACCCTACCCTCCAGCGTATCTACCTCTCCTCCCAGTTTAGTGCCATCTGCAAACTTGCTGAGGGTGCAATCCACACCATCCTCCAGATCATTAATGAAGATATTGAACAAAACTGGCCCGAGGACCGACCCTTGGGGCACTCCACTTGATACCGGCTGCCAACTAGACATGGAGCCATTGATCACTACCCGTTGAGCCCGACAATCTAGCCAGCTTTCTATCCACCTTATAGTCCATTCATCCAGCCCATACTTCTTTAACTTTCTGGCAAGAATACTGTGGGAGACCGTGTCAAAAGCTTTGCTAAAGTCAAGGAACAACACGTCCACTGCTTGGAAAAGAGTTTTGCGACAGTGGCTTCAGAGGAGGTCGTGCGCGGAGCTGCTCGGTTTGCAGTCCTAGTAACACCAGAAGCATGTCCGCTTGGCACTCCATAACATTTAAGGGCCACTCTGTGGCTTCGTTCTGGCATGCCACATTCTCCTTTCGGTCCCTCTTCTCACTGTCCCGCCACTCCTTCAATTCTTGTTTTACGGCCACGGAATGCACCATGACATCACGCAGAAAGTCCTCTTTAGTTTTTCGTGGCTGCTTTCTAATTCTGCACAGCCATTCAGCCAGCAGTAACACAGAGGGAGGCTGGGCTCCCCAGGTCATATCTGTGAAACCAAAATGCAACATTTTACAGAAGCACTATTGTTATCAACACACAGACCACTGATTTAAAACACAGCCACTATTCACATACCTATCACTAACTGGCTGACCACAGGTAAGCACACATGAACCACAAAACCCTCCAAATGGTGAGGAACTGCAGGGGAAATCTGTGTTCCAGGACCGTACTGTACACTGGGCACATGGCTCTTGGGGAGAGCCAGCACTGTAGGGGAGGCCTTATAATCATTCCTGTCCCCACATTTTCCCCAGGATGTGTTCATTATGAAAGATATCTTGCTACTGAGGGTGGGCAGGGAATCAAGGGACGGTCTTCTCCAAGACTGCAGCTTCTGCCCTGGCCCTTATGCAGCTCCCCTGTGTGCAGCAATGTTCCCCCCCTCCCCTCCCCTCCCCTCCCCTCTCCCCCCCCCCCCCCGAGTGATGGCAGAGTGGCACAGGAAAGTTACCCTTAATGGAGCAAGAAACAAGCAGCTCCGCCAAAGAACCTGTGGCAGCAGATTGCCCAGTATCACCATAAGCGTTTTGTGGAAATCTCTGAGGCAGATTCCCGTGAAGTGAGGGAGTCAATCAACACCCTGTTCTGCTGCTCAGACTAGGCATGTGGTGGTACCCGCATCATACAGACACAAGCCTGCTTTCGGCAACCCTCCTGCCCACAAAAGCTTGCTTCAGTGATTCCCAAAACCAAAGCTACTTACCAGGGGCCTCCTCTCCTGTTTGTGCTTTGCCAAGCTCCGACTGCTGTGACTGGCTAGCCTCCTTCGGGGTAGAGAAGAGCTTCTGGCTGCCTGCATCTCTGACCTCCTAGTCGTCCTCTGCCTCTGGGTCCCCTTCCACATTCTCGGCCAAGATTTCCTCCTCCTGGCTTGGTCCACTCTTGACTGGCATGCAAGCCACTGAAGTATCCACAGTGGCCTTCCCAGTGGAGGTGGGGTCGCCACCGAGTATCGCGTCCAGCTCTTTGTAAAACCAGCAGCTCATGGGAGTGGCAGTTTGCCTCCCGCGCCTTATGGTAGGTGTTCTGCCACTCCTTCACTTTGACCCTGCACTGCAGTGTGTCCCGGTCATGGCCCATTTCTGTTATGCATCATGAAATCTATCCGTATGTATCAATTCCTACAGCTGGAGTGCAGCTGGGACTGGACAGCCTCCTCTCCTCAAATGCTGACGAGGTCCAGCAGCTCGGCATTGCTCCAAGTGGGGGATCGCCTGGTGTGTGGAGCAGGCCTGGCCACCTGGAAAGATGCGCTGAGACCACTGCACGGATCACCGAGCAAACAGGAAGGGGACTTACAAAACTCCCAAGGAAGGGTGGGGCTCACGGTTGGTCACCTGAGGGCAGGGCAGTAGAGTTCAAACCAATGACCAGAGAGGTGAGAATAGGCATTATGGGACACCTCCCGGAGGCCAGTTGCAGTGCTGTAATCGACCAGGGTGTCTACACTGGCACCACGGCGCTATAGCCCTGGCGCAGAAAGCTGTACTCCTCTCGTTGGGGTGGGTTTTTACAGCACTGCAACTGCACAGTTTCTACGCACTAAGTGGCTTTGCAGTGTGTGCACCTCAGGAGTTACGCTGCAGAAAGCTGCTTTACCGTGCAGAAACTTGCCAGTGTAGACAAGGCTGAAGTTTGTCCTCAGTGAAAATCTTAAAGGAAGGGAAAACACACTGTAATGCAAAATGCATTTTTGAATCACTGCCTCTCATTACAAAAAGGAGTAAATCATTACAGGTTAGACTGTAAACATCCTTCTCAGTTACTTGAACAGGTAGTACCATTAACTATAATGGCATTACTCACATGAGTAGCTGCTTATTACTTTGAATAAGGGATACACAATCTGTCCTAAAAGTGCCTTAAAGGTAATTGAAAAAAGAATAATTAACAAGCAAACCGGAGAGCATCATTTTAAAAGTCACTTGAGACAAAATGGGACTTTTAAAATTCAGGTCCTGCTAAAAAGTATTGGAAATGAGAATGACTATGTTCATTTAAGGTAATGTCTATGGCTCAGGTCGTCAGCTGGTACAAATCAGGGTAATGCCAGAACAGTGATTTACACCAGCTGAACATCTGGCCCCATACTGCAGGGAGGGGGTTGTTATTTTAACATGGGCTAAACCAGTTGTTAAATTATGGTGTGGGGATAAACGTTTAAAAATAGAATTTAACTTGAATATTTTGATACTCTGATTCCCAATCGTTTAAAAGGGCCTAGATTTTTGGAATACTAATTTCCCTTATGAACTCGTCTTCCTTTCGGGATGTACAATGCTGTATAAACATAAAGTGGCAACCCCCATAGAGGGAGACATCAGCCCAGTCACCGAGTGCAGATGTAGAAAGGGTGGCAGCAGGAATGTCAAAGAATTGCTTTGGAAATTCTAGTTGTACTTGATGAGATGGCACGGTGGTTAAAATGCCTGCTCCTGGGCTACTTTCATCTTCTCATGAGTAGTACCATTGCAGGTGCAATACTGGAGCTAGGACAAAGGGGAAGGGTTGAGAAAAACCTCATTGTAAATACAGCCTTCTCAGTGCAGCATTTGGCGTAGTGCCTTCACAACTTATTTTATCAACCCCGTTATAGGCAGGCAGGCAGGCAAAAATCAAGAGGCTCAGGAGCAGCTTTTGAGACAGAGGGTCAGATTTTCAAAGGTATTTAAACATCCAAAGATGCAGATAGATGTTTAATGGGATTTCCAAAAGTAAGTACCGGGGGGTACTTTACCTATTTAAACTAAAGGACAGTGTTGGTACAAGAACAAATGTGCAAATGAGTATAAACTGACCATGAACAAATTCAGCTGGGAAACTAGAAGAAGGTTTCTAACCATCAGAGCATAAAGCTCTGGAATAGCCTCCCAGGGGGGCGAGGAACAATTTAATTAGTCTTAAGAGAAAACTGGACAAATTTATGAGAGCAGTAATATGCTAGGGTTGCTTGTGATGGTAGGGGGCTGGGCTCAACAGCCCTGGGGCTGTCTTCTGGTTCATGTCTTATGGTCCTAAAACCTCAGGCTTGGGATTTCAGCAGACTACTAGCAGGGGTCAAGAAAGGATTTCCCACCTCCAACATGTTTGTTTGTCTGTATGTTTATCTTCTTACTTGGAAGCATCAGGGATGGCCGCTGCTGGAGATGAGACATTGGAAGAGGAGGGCCAGGGCTCTGAGGTGGCACCGAGCATTCTCTCTCTCAGGTGATTGGTTGGCTGGCTCTTGCTCATATAGTCAGGGTCTAACTGATCACCATGGGGTCCAGAAGCAATTTTACCTCAGGTCAGATTGGCAGTGAGCGTTTTTCACCTTCCTCTATAGCAGTGGTTCCCAAACTTGTTCCACCGCTTGTGCAGGGAAAGCCCCTGGCGGGCCGGGCCAGTTTGTTTACCTGCCGCGTCCGCAAGTTCGGCTGATCGTGGCTCCCAGTGGCCGCGGTTCGCTGCTCCAAGCCAATGGGAGCTGCTGGAAGTGGCGGCCAATACGTCCCTTGGCCCGCACCACTTCCAGCAACTCCCATTGGCTTGGAGCAGCGAACCGCAGCCACTAGGAGGCACGATCGGCCGAACTTGCGGATGCGGCAGGTAAACAAACCGGCGCAGCCCTCCAGGGGCTTTCCCTGCACAAGCGGTGGAACAAGTTTGGGAAACTGCTCTATAGCATGTGGATGCAGGACACTTGCCAGGATTATCTTGGTATATTTCACTTAATCATTTTCCTGCCATTCCAGGAGCCTCGGGCATGGCTGCACCTTGGTCCCTCCTATTCTCAGCCTTGGCATGTAATAGTCTAGCTTTCTGTGGGCTGTAATACTTTGGTCTAATTTCAGTTGTTGTGTTGTGTGTGCTGGGTGGTGTTGGTGGCCTGTGATATACAGGAGTCAGACTAGATGAGCTGGTGGTCTCTTGTGGCCTTAAACTCTGTGACTTTAAATACATTTGAAAATCTGGCGCAGACTGACAACTTGGAGGGGAATTTGGGCATAAGGGAGATCTACATCTTATCTCCCACCGTGATTCCAACTAACCTTTCAGCCTCCCTGCTATAAAAGATCTTGGAGTACAGCTGTCTCTCTCTCAAGTGTACACCTGGCAGCTGGGCCATTTCCAATCCTGGAACATCCCTCATGGTAAGAGCTTAGGTAATGTGGGTTATGAGTAGGCAGGATTCCCTAGTTTTAGTACAATCCAAAAGGAAAACAAAGAAGGCCTTTGAAACCAGTGTGTGTGGTCACATGTTAAGAATTCACTTAAAATTCACCACCTGTTGCAAAAATGTTTTCAGTGGAGATTCCTTTTTGATCCTACTGTATAACCTGGGGGCTCAGCATTCTCAATTGTTAATAAAAAGAGAATGTAAACTAAGAAAGACAAAGAATGACATACAAAGAGACAGCTGCTTCTTGTCTCTATTCTTCTGTGATTTTTTGTTTTGTTTTGTTGCTTTGTTTTGGGTTTTTTGTTTTCTTCGGTGAGTCAGAACCTGTCTTTTGGCTGGAAAGGTGGCAAATGCAAGTAGTGCAGTGCAAATCTATGAACAGAGAAAATCAGTTTAGTCCACCAATGTGTTCAACTCCTGCAGCCCTCAGGCTTTGCTGAGAACATACACTTAGATCTGGAACATGTATTGTTGTCACCATCCACTGTCACTTTCCTATGGCCATGACCCAACCCCATGTCAACTTTGTTTGAATTAATGAGATTGCATAGTGAATGTCATTTTGCCACCTGTCAGCTGATTGAAAAACAACCTGAACTGGATCCCTGAATCTGTCTGATTAGACTCAGGCATTAATATCCCTGGAGGCCTTGTGAAGTTATTTTTATACAATCTCTGCACAATGCAATAATCAGAAATAGGTATAAGAGTGAAAAATGTTTTTAAAGAGGTACATTTACATTTAATGCATTTTATTCTATGAAATTGTTTCTTCTAGACAGGCTCTCTTTATAAACATATGGAGTCTATGTGCAGTGTTCACACTGAGTCAACCAAGATATTCATGTCATTAATCTTAGAACATTTTAGATTATCATGCTGCACAAGTACTTAGCTACTAGGGAAAGAGGTGAAGATGTTAATGTATATTGTGAATTCCTGCTAATAATTGCTGTCAGACTTTAAAAAAAAACTTAAATGATTATGATAAACCAAGTTAAGAACCACAAGTCACTTAACATTTTTTAACATATGCAGAAAAAGCTTCAACTTCTAGAAAATCCAGGAATTTGTAATTAGGACAAAGGCATGTTTCAAGCAAATAAATACAGAGCAGAAGAAAAAGCCTGCTTTTTTTCATATGCTGCCAGTGTTAAAATGTCAAGCAAATTGGTTCTTCCACTGAAACAGGCTTTTGTCTCTCAAAGTCTTCAGCTATAATTAAGAATTTTAATGCCAACTAAGCTACTGTATTCCAATTCCATGAATCCCAGTGCTGTTTTTCCTAAAGCTACAGCTACTGTGTCAAGAAAAAAGCATGGGAAAAGTTAATAGTAAAAACAATAGTGTCTGTTAAGCAAAATTTTATTTATGCTATCTTAGCAGGAGTTTTACCTTTGTCTGTTTTTTAAATTTGATTTTTACCCCTCTTTCTTTTTTCTTTTCTTTCTTTTTTTTTTAAAGTAATGCCCTTTACTTGATAGTATTTGGGAATCTTTCCCAAGTCTGCCTAACAGGATCAGTGGTTAGCTGAAGAGCTCCAGTGACCCTGCAAGAAAGCTGTACTCTGGTATTATGGCTATACTGACTATTACTCAAGCAGCGTGAGGCAAACAAATGCAGCATTTGGATCTTTCCCACTAGTTCTGCAACATGCTACACCAAGCATGGAGCCTGACATGCCATATAAGGAATCAGCTATTTCCTGTGATTGCACAGCAGGACATAAGCACTGCCAGGGAAGCTGACAACTTACTCAGGGGTATAGAGGGGTTGACATATACAGAGTCATATTGATCCTCAGCAGTCTGTCTCATCAGCAGAGTAGTAATGGTCTGCATATTAACACAATAGCCTATGAGGTTACAAAAGACAAGAAAGGACACAGGAGTTTGGTGCCTAGAGGATGAGCATACTGTGTTAGCACCACATCATGAGGCAGCAGGTTAAGTAGCTCGCCATCCTTTGGCACAGGGGCCAAAGTTAGCAATGTTAATTTAAGCAGAAGGATTCAAAAACGACCAGTTTTGCTAAAATGTTTGTGCCAGACTGAAAAACATCAAGGGGAACAATAACATGAACCAGCTAATTAATCAGAAAGTAGGTGATCTCAACTTAAAAGAACATAGGACAATGCCTACATTTCTCATCCCCAGTGAGAAAAAGATCAGTTTTTGCATGGTGTGACATTATCTGATTAAAATATGACTATATAGATCGTTGTTGCAACCACTGTTATATATTTGCAGCAAATCTTGTACAAAGGTTTTCAAGTGAGGTGTCTATGAAAAGGTTATGATTTGCTGGTTTATGATTATTCTATCTGTAATCATGTATCATTTTTGTATGTGAAGTTATAAGTATTGGCTTTATACTTGGATTTCAAATGTTTGCTCCTCTGGTAATGCCCACAAGGTAACGCCCAGCACATCTCGGAGAGACTATTCAAATTAAGCGTCTCATCAAGAAACACTTGGGTGACAATGGACCATGGGAGACGCCCATCTACACTAAACTGTCATGTAAACGTGCTATCTGGAGTGTAGGTAATGGTTTCCTGCAATGACTGAGAGAAATTGGACATAAACATGTGACTTGCCCATGTGACTCCAAACTCCATCTTGTTGCTTTAATTTTCCACAGTAAGGACAATGGGATGCCCGCCACATGGCAAAAGCTATAAAAGGCCCTGGAAACACCTCCATTTTGTCTTCAATCCTGTTTCTTACCTCTGGAGGAACTTTGTTACAAACTGAAGCTCTGAACAAAGTGTTGAATGACCCATCCAAGCTGTACTCTAGAGAATTGACTTACACCAGCAGTTTATTCCATCACTGCTACAAGCCTGAACCAAGAACTTTGCCGTTATGGTATGTAATTGATTATTAACCAATTTTAACTTTCACCTTTCTATCTTTCTTTTTATAAATAAACCTTTAGATTTTAGATACTAAAGGATTTGCATCAGTGTAATTTTTGGGTCAGATCTAAGTTATATATTGACCTGGGTGTGTGGCTGGTCCTTTGGGATCAGAAGAACCTATTATTTGTGAGACTGGTTGTAAAGAACCACTCATCTCTGAATCTAGTGTTTTTGGTGGTGATATAAGAACTGGAATGCCTGAGGAAACTGCCTTTTATGTTTTCTTGTTAGCCTGTGTGGTGAAACAGGAGTTTACTTTTGTGTCTGGTTTGGTATATCTTATAAAAACCACCAGTTTTGGGTTGTGTTTGCCCTATTTCTCAGCAGTTAGTCCTGAATTTGGCATCCTCAGTTGTGACCCGCTAAGGCACGGTTACACATGGGTTCCTAGATACCATGGCAATGGAAACATTAGAGAGAGATAACTTCCTAATTTCTAAATATAAAAGGAAAGTACTGTAGAAGTAAATCCAACCGCAGTAATGTGGCAGAGTGGGTCCTTCAGACAAACACATCAGCATTTGCCTAGCACAGATTTTTTATTGCAGTGTAGACTTACTCTTAGGCATCAATTAGCTCCCCTTAAGGAGACTGTTTGGAGATAGGCAAGCTAATTAGTTGATCAGGCTGGGACAGTGATGAACTAATTAGTCCATCAGCAGAGGGGTATAAGAAAGGCACAAGGAAGGAAATGGGAGAGAGGATATGGGCTAGCAGAACCTAGTGTGTTTAGAGAGTGCCTGAAAGGGAGACCTCTGTTTGTCTCTGGTGGTGTGGGGAAGGGCTATAGGTAGAGAAACACTACAAATATTTTGCTGTATGAGACTGTATTAGTGTTGCAGGTGGGGCTATAAAAAAGTCATACAACGTTATCATTGACTGGATAGCCTGAGAGGTTTCTGGGGCATCAGAGGATGGGGGGCAGAGGATGTCCTATTACAGGCCCCAGTGCTTTTCTGATTATGTTTAGATAGATGTTCTTGTGATCCTTGCATCTGTATGCAGCCTCACTGACTGCCTTCAGTGGGCCACATGTGGAGGCAAGGGCCTGCCCATCAGAATCCAAGTGCAGAATCCAGGCTTCTGGGAGCACTGAGAAATTCATCACTTTAATCAACCTACGTGTCTGTCCACTAGAACTTGTTGGACACATTCCAATGGCATGCTTTTCCATTGAATAATACTGTCACATTGAAATCAAAAAGGTTTCATGGGAACATGTCAGTTTTGACAAAACTCTTCAATGGGAAACCATCAGCTGTGTCATTTTGATTAATTTCATTTAAACCTTGAAACAACATCTTCAAAATGACATGTTTTGACATGATCAAAATGAATCACTTTGATGGCCCCAAACTGAAATGTTTTCAGAAACTTTATTGTGTGGGAAACGTCAAAATTTCAATTTTTTGTTCCGACTTGGCATGAAAAAAATCAGATTTCTTACAGAATGGAAATGTTTGAACCTGACCAGCTCTATTGTTGTATATTTTTTAACATGCCTGTCATTGTAATGCCTTGGAGATCTATAGAAGGGATCGGTATTATTATTCCTTGCAGGTTCATGGTCTTTGTTTGGAAAATAGCATTGTCACTTTCCTTTGTTGTGCTTTGTCCATCTTAGGCCATTATTTACTCCTGTAGGAGGAAATTCTGCACTGGCAGAGAATGGATTAGATTATTTAGTAGGTATTTTTCCTCTCATCTTCTGTAGCACTTGCCTTGTTTAATGTCCTAGCATACTATCTGTGTTCTCACATACCTGCTTGCCATAATTAAGTACAGTGCAGAATGCTAAGAATAAAGGACTGTATTCATCCCTAGTTTAATACCATTGGACCTGATTTGCACCCTTTAGATCTGTCCATGGAAGACATCTCTTTCTTCTCCTTCTGTAGGCTCTGCAGAGTGTGCTTTAAATTCTGGAATCCAACTAGATGGAAGTGGTGGGTCAGTGTAGGACAGGGAAGGCTAAAGGAGGAGACAGGTTTCAGACGGGTAGCCATGTTAGTCTGTATCATTAAAAACAACGAGGAGTCTCTGTGGCACCTTAGAGACTAAACACATTTATTTGGGCATAAGCTTTTGTGGGCTATAATGCACTTCATCAGATGCATGGAGTGGAAAATACAGTAAGCAGGAATAAATACACAGCGCATGAAAAGATGGGAGTTGCCTTACCAAGTGCGGGGGTCAGTGCTAACGAGGCCAATTCAATTAGGGTGGATGTGGCCCATTCCCAACAGTTGACAAGAAGGGGTGAATATCAACAGAGGGAAAATTATTTTTTGTAGTGACCCAGACACTCCCAATCTTTATTCAGGCCTAATTTGATGGTGTCAAGTTTGCAAATTAATTCCAGTTCTGTAATTTCTCTTTGAAGTCTGTTTTTGAAGTTTTTTTGTTGAAGAATGGCCACATTTAAGTCTGTTATTGAGTGTCCAGGGAGATTGAAGTGCTCTCTTACTGGTTTTTTAATGTTACAATTCTTGATGTCTGATTTGTGTCCATTTATTCTTTTGCATAAAGACTGTCTGGTTTGGCCAATGTACATGGCAGAGGGGCATTGCTGACATATGATGGCTTATATCACATTGGTAGATGTGCAGGTGAACGAGCCCCTGATGGTGTGGCTGATGTGATTAGGTCCTATGATGGTGTCCCTTGAATAGATATGTGGACAGAGTTGGCAACGGGATTTGTTGCAGGGATTGTTTCCTGGGTTAGTGGTTCTGTTGTGTGGTGTGTAGTTGCTGGTATTTGCTTCAGGTTGTGGGGCTGTCTGTAAGCGAGGACTGGCCTGTCTCCCAAGGTCTGTGAGAGTGAGGGATCGTCCTTCAGGATAGGTTGCAGATCCTTGATGATGTGCTGGAGAGGTTTTTGTTGGGGGCTGTAGGTGATAGCTAGAGGCGTTCTGTTATTTTCTTTGTTGGGCCTGTCCTGTGACTTCTGGGTACCCTTCTGGCTCTGTCAATCTGTTTCTTCACTTCTCCCGGTGGGTATTATAGTTTTAAGAATGCGTGATAGAGATCCCGCAGGTGTTTGTCTCTGTCTGAGGGATTGGAGCAAATGTGGTTGTATCTTAGGGCTTGGCTGTAGACAATGGATCATCTGATGTGGTCTTGATGAAAGCTGGAGAAGAGGAAAGCTTCTGTTTCACTGAACCTGTGGAACTGAGGGGTTCTTCTGTAGTCCACTCTCTGTAGTGGGGGAATCTCCTTAATGGGGGTTCCAAGGCCAACCCGGAGTCATGAGATCCTACCAGCACGGCACACTGGAAATGTGCTACAGAGAGTAGGGAGTCTTCTGGAGACTGAGAACCACCACAGAGGCATAAGAGGATCAGCAGGGTTTAATGGTCAGTCTGTGGACTGTTTTGTTGGGGTTTGAGTTGAAAAGGGACCTCTTTTTTTAGGTC
This sequence comes from Natator depressus, assembly GCF_965152275.1. Lineage (NCBI taxonomy): Eukaryota > Metazoa > Chordata > Testudines > Cheloniidae > Natator > Natator depressus. Next base: position 238,976,094 of record NC_134235.1, on the reverse strand, counting down.
CCCCCCTCCTAATGGAAAGGCAAGGTGGGTGAGATAATCTCTCTTCTTAGGCCAATTTCTGCTGGTGAGAGACAAGCTTTTGAGCTTACACAGAGCTTTTCTTCAGCCCAGACATGAAAACTTCTTTCACCAGCAGAGGTTGGTTCAATAAGAGCTGTTATTGAACCACCTTGTCTTGCTAATATCCTGGGACCAACACAGCTATAGCAGCATTACAACCAACCCTTCTAATGGAGTGATAGAGGGAAATCTTGATGGATCTGTTCCAAAGCCTATTAGTCAGTGGAAAGACTCCTATTGACTTCAGTGGGCTTTGAATTGGGGCTCTAAGGGGATTGCTGGGAGATATCCTTTAGCCCTGATCACAGGTTTTCCTAAGGAGCAAGATGATCAAGTCCACTAATTTCAGTTGAGGCCTTACAGACTTATTCCATTATACTTGAGATCAGAACCTGGCCCCATTGGCTAGAACAGACTTTCAAATTAACTTTCTGTTGTGGATTTTAATCACAACCCTACTTGTATCATTTTTGTGCGTGACAGAATGAAATACTTTGACCAGCTTTGCACAAGTCAGGATCATTACAGCATCGCTAGAATCAATGAACCCACTTTAGCCAATAACATCGATGACATAATATTCAGTAATGTGATATTGAACATTGACAATGTTCGTGTTCAATGTTAATTAGATTAGATGTATTGCTAGCCTTCAGTAATTAGCCATTTAATATTCAATTACATACAAAAAATATTAGCCGAGTACTTTTTTGTATAAATATTCTCACTTCTCTTTCCTCGGGTTTAAATGTCCCCCTTAAAAACAAATTATCCAAAAGTGAATAGGGCCAGATTCTCAGTGGGTGTAAAATTAACATAGCTTCTTCATAGAAATCAAAGTTGAGTGACTGTCCCATGAGGTCTTAGCAGTAGCAATATTGCACCAAACCCTGAAATTCATCCTCCAGATTCAGTTGCTTACCAGAGATCTATGCCCTTGTGGGAAGGGAACATACCTCATAACTAGAGGTGGCTGAATATATTTTTTTTCAATGATACTTTTCCCCTTCAAAATGTTTTATTTGGAGGGAATAAAAATGACCCAGCCCAGAATAGCCAATAAGCCTGCAGTTTGGGTACTCACTTGGGATGCACAAAACCTAGTTTCAAGTTCCTTCTCTACCTGAATACCACATCCCAAGCAAGTTACCTAATCAGCATGTTATAGGGTCAGTCTCTCTCTCTAGCCCACTAAATACTTATTTATACAGATTGGACCAGCTCCAACAAGTGAGACAAAGAGAGACCAACACCCACCCCAGAATAGTCTATTGTCTGCATCAGAATGGAAACGATTCTTGAAATCTCACAATTTTTGTTTTTTCAGGCCAGATGTACTCAGAACATGCTACTTGGCCTCTGGGAGCAGGAGCATGGACTCATGCTAGCTAGTAACAAGCAACTGGCAGTTCTCCCCCTACCAAGTCTGGCTGGGACTGCAGACCTATTGAAATGCAAATGTTCAGCTGGTCTCCTTCATGCAAAATAAAACAGGCACTAAACATTGCCATCTAGAACCAGTGTCCGCTACATGCTGCATCCAACAGGACTGTCAGAAGCAAGCTGCCTGCCTATCCACTGTTTGTGATTTAGGGAGACAGTTCAACTTTAATTACTGCCACCTCTTGAGATCCATTCCTCTCAAATTCAGATTTCAAGTCCAGATAGTCTGGATTCAGATAGCTGTGTGTGTACAGTCTTATTGTATGTAATTAGCACTGCACATAATCTATCACATCAGCAGACAGCCAACTGTCTTAGGGCCACTGGAGAACTCGCTGTAAAGCTAAGCCTTTGCTGAGTAATTTAGCCTGCTCTTTTAGTTACAAAACAGATCCAAGCAAGATTTGGGATCTCTTCTGGCTCTCTTTGATAGATTTGTGTTCAGAGTATAACTGGCCTTGGAGGTGATGCATGGAGTCAGGGGAGAGTGCCAGGTGCTTCTTCTGCTTGCGCAAGGATCAGGGACAGTTTCAGAAACCCTGCTATTGAGGCAGCAGAGGGATTCCACTCCATCTGTGTCCCTAGGGCTGCCTGTTGCCTCAGAGTGGACCAGAAGGGGCAAGGTGTTGGAGAAGAAGGAGGAGAGGCACGGTCTGCAGGCCATCCCTGTTTACCTAAGGTAGTGCAGTTCCAAACTACCCTCAGCAGCTCTGTGCCTTAAAGACACAATATACCCCATAGAAAACCAGCTGCAAACAATAGTCCCCAGCATTTTAACAAAAGTTCTCTGCCACATCTAACTACCAGTGTGTAACTGAAATATCACTAATTAGATATTGATCTCTTTTGAATTAACAACAGAGGTAACAGTATGTCACCAGAAACATCAGCATCTTTAAAAGGATCATCAAGTCATTATTTTCTACAATGAAGTTTTTTCTCTGTGTTAATTAGAGCTGGTTGAAGAAGTGTGAGCAAGTATTGTCAAAATTGTTGTAATTTTCTGGGGGGGAGGGGGTGTTCCCATTCAAAAAATGTCATGAACAATTTTGATGTTTAAGTTTTCAAGAAGTAAATACTTGATTTTGTTTTGTTATACTTCAGGAAAAGAAAAAACTCTCACTTTTTACTCCCTCCTATTCCCTTTTTCCAGCAGAGGAAGTAAAATTGTGAAAGAGGCTCCCATGAAAATTATAGACAATTTTCCAAAGAATTTAGAGGGGAAAAAGTCAAAAAGATTTTTCCATGAGAAAATGTTAATGTAAACTTTTTTAAAATCAGTTATAAAGTTAATTCATGCATTGATCAGCTTGTTAATTTATAAATGCTGTATAATCTGGTTATTAGTATGTTCAATGTGTGAATACATTGGTTTAGTTTTAATAGTGGGCTATGAGGAAAACAAGCAGGAAAGAAGAATGCTCAAGATAAGCCACTGCTTAGCAAATATTTGGGGATTGTTGTGGGACAATGGCAGAGCCAGGCTCGACCTTCTGCAGACCTAAAGATCTGGTTTGGAAAAGCAGGGCCAAAAGCCTGGGACCTTAGAAGAACAAAGGAACTCTGGATGGGTTAAAAGGTTGGGGTCTGTCTCCTTCTCACCCAACCTCCACTGCCCCTCCCCACCATCTGGGAGCAGAGATGATTACTGGGCAGTTGTTTGGGGAAAAATAGGCTGAGACAAGTACCTGCAATGGTGTCTGAAGAAGCTAGGTCTGCCTAGGCCACTATCACAGGATGGTAGGGCTTTAGGTAAGATAGATGTGCATGTAGACTGTCTTTCAATCCCTTGTTCCTGCTGGTAAAATTACCAATACTTGGTTTAAGAAGGTGGTTGGTCACTACATTCACCAATGGTCACAGACTCCTGAAGAGAAGAACTGCAGGTGCCGGACCCAGTCAGACCTGCTGAGTAAGCACAGTTTATACATAGGGTATTGTAAAGATAGTAGTAATGGGAGAATCTCATTCTGCTGCAGGAGAGATAAAGGCATAATGTCTGACTAGGAAGGGGACAGAGGTGCAGCTAGCCTTTAAACCATGACAGTATCAATCTGGTCATCCTGCCAGTTGAGGACACCTCTATAAAGGGCTTGCTTCTTCATTGCCTTCACCTCATGTATTCTTCCACACCAGTGCAAAGTGAACACAAATGGAGTAAAATGCTACAAAATCTGAGTGGGACACAAGAGCCTTGGATTCAACGCCAAACTCAACTACAGAACTTTTGGCGGTGTATTCTTACCTTGTATTAGCCTACCCTAGGTAACTAGCATGTGGTAAAATGTTAGCAGAGACAAGGCAGAGTGTAACTTTCATATGTTAGCAGGTCAACATAAAGACTATGGGGGAGCCTAGGGCTTACCTTGTCCTGCTGACTCATGTTAAAACTACACACTGCCTTGTCTTCATTAGAAATTTACCTCATGGTAGTTACCACATTAACATGTGGAAAGAACATACCTTTTTTCCTAGTGAAGACCAGGGTCTTGTGTGACTTTGGGTCTTACTGAATATACCCTCTGTTTCCTGTCTGTAAAGGGGGAAACCTTCCAGGGGTTACTGGTAAATCCATTAATGGCTGTGAGAAACCCAGATAGTATGGTGATGAGGACCATCTAAAATATTTTCTTTTGCTCCTCACAGTGAGTGTTTCCATTGAAAGGTCATTCTGATTCCAGAGTTACACAGATGTACAGCCAGAGCACTGCTCTCACGGACCCTTGTCCATTGAGTGATCTCTGCCCCCTTTGGATGGAAGTTAACTCATTTTAGATTTCCCTAACAAGCTGAGTTGCATCAGCACAGCTCAATGATGGTGACTGTTGGTGCTATGAATTATTTAGGGGCAAACACAAATTTCACACAACACAAATTGATAACAAAGCAGCGAAGGAGGAATTTGATCTAAAAACAAAATTCCTGGTGCGGAGTTAGGCTGTCTTTCTGTGTTTTCTTGAGCACCCTATAAAGGCTAAAACAGTTCACTCCCTTCCCCCACGCCCCATTCACGTTATTTCAGACAGATGTGGGTGTTCTCTCTAACCAATAAACTCTTATTCTGTTCAGTTGTCACACTAAAGCCACATGCATTGTACGGCTTGTTCATGAACACATACAAGATGAAGAATGCGTTGGCAATATTAATATCCATTATGATATTAATAAGGACAGAATTCCTTCAGTCTGTGAGAATGACAGCAGATGTAGGTAAAACTAAGCAAATCTGGTCTGTACATCTATCACACCTAACCGATACCGGGGCCTTCACAGCTCTGTTTACAAATGTTAGTTTATCTAATCCATGGCCCTGTAAAGGGATGGCACACTAACAAGTAATCAATCTTAATTAATAGAGGCAAACACAAATAAGACACTAAAGTAATCTGTCATCATGGCCCAAAATTCAGGACTTTGAACCTCTTCTACAACTTCTCCTTTCAGGTCAAACAGGTCATATGCCACTGATAAAATCATTCTCTAATTCTTTGCTTGTGGACCCAGTGGGCCTGATTCCCATTGCATCACACTGGTTTTACACCACGGTAATTCCATTGACTTCAGATGTCTGGCTAGATCTTCAGCTGGTGTAAATCAGCATAGCTCCATTGATTTGAGTGGATCCATTAATGTTTATTATAGTAATGCCTAGGGATCAACCAAGGTCAGGGCTACATCACGCTAGGCACTGTACGTTCAGAGTAAAGAGCTTACAGTCTAAATAGACAAGACAGACAAAGCATAGGAGAAAAGGGTATAACATACAATAAATGATACCAATTTACACCAGCTGAGGGTTAGGTCCTTTATAATGTGTAGAACAGGATTACATTTTTGTTGTGAGATCAATATATACACACTTCTCTCTTAGGCTATGTCTACACCCCAAAATTGTCAACCTAATTTATGTCAGCATACAGCCACCCGTTATTAAATTGCGTGTGTGTGCACACACCTGGCTCCTTGTGTCAGGAGTGCTTGTCCTCACTGGGAGTGCTTGTGTCAATTGTGCTGTCATTGTGGGTTGGCTCCTGAAATCCAGTAACAGTGGACATAAAGAACACAGTGTCCACAGTGACACTGCGTCAACCAAATTACATCAACTATGACTCTACGCCGTTTGCGGAGGTGATGTACTAAATTGGCACAGAGAGGCACTTACATAGGTGGGAGCCAAATTTAAGTGAAGATGCATCGACCTCGCTGTGGAAGTAAGGCAGCTTACCTCAACCTAACCCTGTAGTATAGACCACATCTCAGTGTTTGTCCCTAATAGAGAAAATAAAACTTTCAGTTAGACATTTATTTCATGTAGCAGCCTGCGAAGTGAACATTTGTATTTTAATTGATTTTTTTTCTGTAGCGGTGAAGTCTTTCCACAGAGAAGCAGCCGTTTATTTTATTTTTTTGTTTTTTGGAAATGTTTAAAATCTAGGTTTGTTGTGTCAGATTCTCTGTGGTGTTTGATGGGGGTGGGGCTTGTCATTGCTCCCTGATTCCCTCTCTTAGAGCAGCCCCTTGGTCTCTCTAATCTGCATTAATTGGATATAGTCCCATAGAGATTACTAAAATTGATGGATCTGTGTTGATTTATAATAGCGGAGGATCTGTATATCTGACATATATACGCTATGAGGGCAGGTGCCTGCTAAACAGGTCTATAATGGGAGTTGCAAACAGTACTGGAGCAGAAACCAGGGCCTGTCACCACCCACTGGATTGGCCATAATGCCACAGTTTGTCTTTCAAGGGCTGCACAATTAGGCTCTCATATGAGAACCCAGAAGATTCTCAGCACTTCCAGTTCCGGATGGAAATACTGTAGGAATAGGCTCTCACTGTCTTTTAACATGTCTTATTCCAGATTCTGGCTCTGGAAACTGAAAGAATGAGTTGGGAGTATAATGGTATGGGTGCAATAGCGTCAAAGAAGCTACGTTCATGATCACTCCTAAAAATGAGAGTAGGAGTTAATTTTTTTTAAATTTACCTACCTGGCCGTAGTTATTATACGTGTGTGTCTGTGTGTGAGAGAGAGAGAGAGAGAGAGACGGGGTGAGGTATGAGGGGGGGCTGATTACAAACAAAAATACAAACAATTTCTTCAAAAACCTCTATTTCTTTATTTGGGACAAACTGTTGTGCCATATAATTATGATTTCTCGAGGGTACTTATAAGTGAATTATAGGGTGTTTCCTTCACATTGTTGGTAGCAAGTGAACTACTTGGCTCGGTGTTGCCTTCCTCTAAATACCAATCTGAATAATCATGAAACATCCTATAATTCAAGTATAAATAACCTCTGGGAATCATAAGATGATGTGTTCGATGATAATGACAAACACGGATGTATTCACCATTCCAGCTGCAAAACAAACCCAGCAGTTTAGCTCTTGATCTCATACGTGCCTCTGAGCATGGTAAAAACAATGGAGCACATCCAGTAACACTCCTCTCACCTACAATGGTCTAAATCAGGAATAACTGAACTCAAATCTATGACCTTATTCCAATTGAAAAGGAGTCTCAGCCTCCAGATCTCCATAAAGAAGCAAAGCAAAACTCTACATGCAAATGCTGCAAAACTTGTGTAAGTTGTAAATCTGGCTGCAAATCTAAATTCTCACCTTTCAGGGTGCATGGTCCATTGCAATGATAAGTTCAAACTGCAAACTTGAATCCACACCCAGCTGTGGATTCAGGGTATGGATTGGGTGTTTGGTTTGCGCCCATTTCTACTCTGAGTTTTACAAGGCTGTACATATCAAATCTAGAGAAGAATTATTTAAGGTGCTAGGAGTAATGGAATAGGATTACAAAAAGGGAAACTGACACTAATTACCAGAAAAACTAATTACCGTGGACAGTGAAATTTAGCAGATTGTGTAACATTCTTCTGAGAACAGTGACGAAGTCACCATTTGGTGAGACATAGAAAACTTTACTGACCAAGGAACAATGAAGGGAAAAATCCTGCCTGAGACTAAGAACTTTCCATGTCTAATTTATTGTAATTTATGATTCTCTCCACCTTTCCCATGACTCACTTCCTGCATTGCACAATCATTTTTTTCAACAGATTCAGTGCAGACCTTGATATGGTTCTGTCACACATTTGCTATGCTAATGCTTCATGAGCTACATCTAAGCATGGCTTTTTATCCAACAAAATAGGCTAATCTTTGAAGGGTTTTTGAGGCATGTTTTAATCTTCTTTAAAGATTCTTCTTTAATATAATTATCAAATGCTCCTCCTTTTGCTTCTTCAGTGATGGTCAATCTTTGAAGAGCCCCATGAGATGGTGGGGGGAACCTTTCTGAGAGAGATTCAGTGATGGAGTTCTGAGCAGCTGCCAGTTTTTTCTTAACCTCAGGCAATAGACAGTCAAAGTGGGTGCCAAAACAGTGTTTGAGGAGATAATGATACATGTGGTATCTAGTAAGGGAGGGTTAAGAAAATTAAGTGTTTGCTTTATTTATTCTTATTATGCAACACTGTGACATGATTGACAGGAATGCAGTGCAGAATCTTATACTGCAACCTCTCCTCTGATGTAGGTCACACAGAAACCTAGCAAGAGATCTTTTCTTAAAGGGATTTATATGAATTGTACTGGTGATTATCAACAGTGGATTTAGGATGTAGTAAGTGTTATGGGGTCCGGGAGTGCCATCCAGACCAGTAAGGAGTCATGTCACCACTTACCCTGTAACTCTAGGTGCCTTACAATGCTCTATGAGCATCCCAGCTTGGGAGCCAAAGCAGCAAGGTCATACCCTGAGTGTCTGTGTGCTAGACAGCCCTGGTTCAGTAGCTCTGACCCAGCGACCTGTCTACAGCAGCCTTTCACCAGCTTTCACCTATTTGAACCACACACCGGTCCTAAATTTTCCCATAACTGTGTGCTCTGTAGTGTCCAGCCTTCTCCTGGACAGTTCAGGGAAATAATAAGGAAATAAAATAATTATTATTTTCTTGTAGCGAGACAAAAGCACATCACAGCTTATTAACTTAACTGGCTTAAATACATCCTGCCATTTAAACATACCACTGAGTTGGTTTATAGAAAAAAAAACTATGTCCTACAGTTAATTAAGTGATGTCACTTAAGTGAAAGGAATGCAGTTAGAAAGGGTTACAAGCAAATAAGAATGAAAACACACATCTGAAAGTCTAAAACAATCTAGCAAGGTACAGACTTTGTTAAAGGCGGTATCTCACCTATATTCAGTTTCCAGAGGCTTCAATCCTTGGCTGATGGACCCATCTTTCTCAGCTTGCAAGAGCTCTGTTCCTTTGGATCTGACTAGTGATGGATGCCAAAGGTGGCTTCTGCCCTTGCTTCTGTCTTCCAAAGTTCAATGGCCTTGCTTCAGGATGCAGGATGATCTCATGCTGTTTTTTCACCTCCGGGGTATTCTCTTGCCCCTGTGGATTTTCTACATAAACGGTGCTTCCATTGTGTTTGGTAACACTATGCTTAATTTACATAGGAGACATGTAAATAGCTTTCTTCTCTCCCGTCTGGGAGAGAACCTGTTTCTCCTTATTTGGCCATAGACTTTAAGACATATAATTAAGTATCCGTATTTCCTCAGTGTTAATACATTTTCACAGTGATATTAATCACCAGCATGTCATAGGCTTTTAGAAAAGACCTCACTATATACACTCTCTTATAATATAGCACTATTGCATACAATCAGTTGATTCAATTGCTTATCATTTGAGGTTCAGCACCCCATGTTATACACCAGTAAACCTTTGAAGTGATTCTTCTGAGGGTTGCCCCTCAAAGTAAAGTTTATTCAAACTGCCAGGGAGGCAACGTGGAGTCTGGTTGTGAAGGAAGCTCCATGCCCTTTCTTCCCCCACTTGTTAGCTTAATAGGTTTGTTTACCTAATATATAAAAAGGGACCTTCATTGAGTTTTTTCTGAAGACCAGGAGGGTCAGAATCAAATACACATTCCTTTGTCTAAGACAGCCCTGCTTACCAACTCCCCTGACACACTTGGTTAAACACATTTTAGTCCAATTCTAGCATATCCATAAATCTTAAGACACACACCCTATACATACATCAAGAATATTAATGATCGGTGAGATATTAGCTTTCAAATGATACCCCCCGAGGCATATTTTGTGTAGGGTGTGAACACAGGGGTGTTTAGTGTCACAGTAAGAATAAAGGGGACTAATGTCAGACTTAAAATCCCCTCATTTATTTATGGGGGCCACCATTTGCTCCATTACTGATGAAGACATGCCTTGTTCTCCACCTGAGATAGTAAAGCTCCTTTGCAAAGCTGACTCCTCTTGTCTTTGAATTCATTTATGCTGAAGTTCTGGGTGTGTAAGTTGTCAAAATCCCTAATGACGACAAAGGAGGGCAGGGAGGCATGAGTCTCCTTTCACTCGCTCTCTGGTCCAGTTAATACATAAGTATTTTATAAAAGAGTGTGGAACAGCTTCAACAGGAAACAAAGATTGAGAATAACCTAAGTCAGAATGCTCGATAGCCTGAATATTTGGTTTCAGGTTGACCCATATTGAATTAATTTTAAAGCATTCAGAACGGCTAGTAACAAAAAACTCACAAGACACCAATCATTCACGCAGCTCTAGTTATAAATAAGGTCATTGTCATGGTGTGCTCCATTCATCACTACAGTGCCTCCTTGTGGTTACAGCTGGGGCTTAGCTCTGCCCATCTGACAACTCTTCCTGTGGGTGCTCTCTCCATCAGGTGCACTCTCTCTTGCTCCCTCTTCATGGCTTGATATTCTGGTCAGGTTACTGTAGTTTTCCCCTGCCAGGGGTGTTTGTGTACCAAAATCTTTCTATACCAACCATCCCAATTCTCTGCAGTCTCCCAATTCTCTGCCACTTCCCCAGTGGCTGATAGGAGAACCGAGGCCCACCCTCTTCTCTGGGTTCGAGCCCAGGGACCCTACAACCAGCAGCTAAGGTCCACATTGTCCTACACCTTGCTGCTGTTTCCCTGGACTGCTCTCTATGTTACCTCTGTCAGGCTTCTTCTCCACACTCCTCCAGCTATGTTTTTCCCTCAAGGCCAAGCTCCCTTCTATCTGCACTCTCAGAAAGGCCTCACCCTTGCATCCCCTTTCTGCCCTCCACTGCCTGGCTTTGTACAAGCCCTGCTTCTTTCAGTCCAGGTGAGCTTCATCCTTTAATTAGTCCTCACATTGCTCCCTGGCTCCTCCTCCACATGCAGTCTTGGCAGTTAAATGGCCCACATAGCTACCTTAACCCCTTCAGGGGTTGGTGTGGGATGAACACCCCATCACAGCCATAAATAAATTTGCTTCCTTAGCCACTCTTAATCTCTTTCACATGTATGGCAAGTGACTCTTAAGGTGAGAATAGAGAAAGCAACAAACTTGTTATTTGGTTGTGATGGTCCTCAGGACAATTGCAACCATGCAAGGGCCCATCCTGCAAGGTGACGAGAGCCTCCTATGAAGTCCTGTTGTCTGCCCTGCACACCCATTGACTTCAGTGGGGCTTGAGCAAAATCCCAGTTTTGCAGGATAGGACACACAGGATATGTCGACACCGCACACTAAACCCGGGTTCTGACTCAGGTTTAAGCCCAAGTCCACACATAAATCAGTCTGATTTTGGTCAGCAAGCACTCAGGACCCAGATCCTAGGACCCTGGTAGAGGGGTGGGTCAGAGCCTGAGTCCTGCAGTGACTTAGGTCCAAGCCCTGTCATTTTGCAGTGTGAACGCAGCTGAAGCCGCAGATCCAAATCAGAAGGTCTGTGTAAGTGCAGCATGGACACATCAGCATGGCTGTGAGACCCAGATCCAGCAACTGTAAGCCCAGGTTTACAATGCAGTGTGATTGTGTAACACCGACAGACCCTGGTTGTTGGCAGGCAGGATCGAACCTGGGACCTCTGGAGCTAAATGCATGAGCCGAAAGCCACAAGGTAGCAGACTCATTAATCTCTAAGTGGTCTCAGTGCCACTAGAGGGGACAGAGCATCGCACCCAGGAGGTGTATGAGTTAAATACTTCCCCTAGCTGAGGAAGCATGTCCTGAGCTTTAGTGACTTCCCAGCTGAAATCCCGGATGAGCCCCCACTTGTAACGCTGACAGACCCCGGTCATCAGTGGGCGGGGTCAAACCTGGGACCTCTAGAGCTTAGTTCATGAGCCTCTACTGCATGAGCTAAAAGCCACAAGGCCCTTAGCTAAGGCTGTAGCAGATTCATTAATTTCTAAGTGGTCTCAGTGCCACCAGCGGGGACAGAGAACCACACCCACGAGGTGTGTAAGTTACAATTGCTCAAGCATGGACTTTGACACACCAATTCCAGAAGCCCAGGTCCTACAGACCTAGGTTTTCAATGCCGTGTAGAAATACCCAAAAGAGACCACCCAAATAATTAACATGGTTTGTTTCCCCTGCACTGTCGCAATTTCCTGTGTGACCTTGGGAAAGTCATTTAGTCTCTCTGTGCTTCAATTCTCCATCTGTAAAACGGAGATAATAGCACTGCCTTGCCTCACTGGGGTGTTGTGAAGATAAATACATTCAAAGTATGGTGGTGAAGCCATATAAGTACCTTGTATAGTCTTACTGCACTGAACAAAGTGTCTAACCTTAAATGACAAAATCTACTCCGTGTTGCAAATTCTCATATGGGAAGAACCAGATAAAGCATATGAGACAGACCTTCTGCATAGTGCTTTCACCCCATCTTGTTAGAGAAGACTGACCACTAGATTTGAAGGTTACGAAGAAGAGCCTGACAATATCTATGAACATATCCCTATTAGGCACTAAGCTCTATCTCCATATAAGAGTGATGAGTCGTAGTCGTGAAGGGTTAATCACTTTGTTTTGTGAGTATGTATTTAGGTCATTGCCTCACCTTCCAAAGCAGCAATGGGAGATGTTCATTTTCTCTGGCAGTTCCCAGAGAAAAAGACAAAAGATAAAAAAAAAAAAATTCAAAAGCACCTAAATGACTTAGGAGCCTAAATTCCATGGTGATTTTTGCAAATGAGACTTGAACTCCTAAGACATGGAGGCACTTTTGAAAATTTTACGCACCTCCAAGAATAAGAGCTCCATGGCTGAAAAAATGAGTCTTCAGTCCCCTGAACTAGGATGATGCCCTGTGGGTGCCATGGAAATCATAGTCCAGCTGAATGGAACCAGGATCTGACTCAGCTCTTCTGAGAAATTCAATAAATTCTCACTTTGAGGTTACAGTGGGGTGCTTCCACTCTTCGCTCTATAATTTATTCAAATATCACAAATGTCAAATGAGTCTGTTATAGTTGCTTTCTTGGAACCAGCATGAAAACAAAGATAGTCAGTGTAAGAGAGCAGTGCATTTTATCACTGAATGTTCTGCATGTCAAAACAATGAATAGGCTTAAATTATTTTAGGTTTTTGACCATTCTTTCCAAATGGACTGTATCCATATGTTCTCCATTACAGATTTTGCAAATCTGCTTAGCCTTTTTATTCAGTATTAAACTCTGCTTTGTAACGGAATGTATCCATTGAAAATGATAGTGTATATTTTAGCTAGGATGTCTGAAAGCAAGTTTACGTAATACATCATTCTTCAGTATATATCTTTTTTTTTCTTACCTCTCTGTCTCTCTAACCAATGTTGGCAATTGTGCCATTAGACTAAAAGTTTCCTATGAACTTGCAGTTCAGCCTGCTTACATACTTGTACTAGAGCTGGCCATAATTTTCCACTTCGCTCATGAATAGTCTTATCCCCTTTTCAATAATTCTAGCCCTATTTCTTGTAGTAAAAGAGGACAGAAGTAAATGTTAGAGTCCCAGTGTTATCACAACCAGACTGCCCAGAAGAGCATGCAGTAAACCATTTTTACCATTGCAAAACCTGTGCAATAAACCATCCTCAACATGATACAAATCTCTTGGGGAAGAGCCTCAAAATATTCAGTTCTGTTGAACACTTATCTGAACTATAGCAAGCCCCACAGCTATGCACCCCTACCATCCCCTTCCACACCAGCAGGCCTCATTTCTATGATCTCCTCCTGGCAGTATACCATTACTTGGGTGACCAGACTTTCAATGTGGAAAATAATAAGCGAGCCAAGACAGGAGTCTGACAGGAATGGGATTGCAAAGGGGGTCTGCAGTGTGACTAGGGAAGCAGGAGCATGCTTGAACGCTATGGGTGCCAAAGGATGTAGTAATCAGAAGGGGACAAAATGTGATGCCAAGGGTTAGGAAAGGGCATGTGCAGTCTCCCCCAGGAGGCAGAAAAGGGATAACTCCATTTGTTTGTGTATGCATCTTGTGTTTCAGGGTGGAGTTTTCATCCTGAAATATGTGCATTTATTTACTAGTTGGGGCCAGGAGAATTTCCACTAAGATCTCAGGAATCAGCAGTCAGACTCAAACCTATGATGTTTATTGCTTTTAAAATCCATGAGGCCTGGTTCTCCTCTTATACACACCAGCAGAACTCCAGCAATTCTCCATTGACTTCCCTAGAGTCACTCCTGGTTCTCACTGGAATGAGACAATCTCATATTTTGAAGTTTGTCTAGTGGTTTTTTGATCTCTTGGGGTTGACAGAACTGCATATAGGACAGGTGGCCCGATCCTAGTGTAAATCAGAAGTATCATCACTAAAGTCAGTGGAATTAACCTGGTGTAAAACTAGTGTGCAGTGTTTAATTTGTGATGAAAGAGGTGCCCCGGCTCAAGAGTGATGCTGGCTGGGAGCCCAGAGGTGCCGGGGCTATGAACTGCCTAGGCCCTGACCCAAATTAAGCACTGCTTGTGTGTGTGCAAAAGGTGACCCAAGGGCAGAGATTCTCAATTAGACATTATTTAAAAATTGTTAAGTTAGAGCTGACCATGTCCCTTTTAATTAGAAGTTTTTAGCAATGAAACGAAAAAGAAAAGTAAGTTTAATTTAAACATATTTATTCAGTTAGATTGCTGAGTAATTAACTTCCATCTGTCACTGATTGATTAACTGATTTCAATGTATTCAATATACCATTATCTGACTCTATATGCATGAAGTGTAGAGGTCAGGCTGGAGGGGAGAGATGAGGGAGATGGTGCTGTGCTTAATTATCCAGTCTAATGGCTCCTAGAGGTTGCTCTAATTTACTTCAGTGGCCCAGTCAGTCTTTGGTTGCCTCAGGAGTGGAAGGGTCTCAGAAGTGTTGTACAATCACCTCCCCGCATGCATCTTCCACTGAATGGAGTATGGCCAGACTGAGCAATATGGGTTATAACAACCTGGCCCAGTACTGCTCTGTATGGTCACCAGTTTGTCATGAGTGGAGCCAGTCAGTGGGTCCCACTTGCTTCTAAGTCAAATGGGTCTGTGCAGTCTAATCACTGTTTCTAGCACTGGAACCCTAGGGCACAGTCCCCAGGCTTGTCTTGTCACACCTCTTGTCTGACTCCCTTCCTTAGGACATGGCGCACTGTTGTCCAGCTGGCCCAGACCCCCAAATCAGTGTCTGATTTACCTCCTGATGCCCCCATGCTCCTTGTAATGAAGGAGACAAATGAGACTGTAATGTCTTTGGGTCAGGCCCATAAAGCAGAAAACCCAGGACGGGGAGTTACATGTCAGGTCTCCCATAGCATCCTTAACTCTGCCCTTTTGTGTTTATGATCACTGCACGATCACATAACCGTGGTGAAGGTGACATAATGAGCCAGCATTTATTTTACAAATTCTAGTCAATGGTCATTTATACAAATGATTTAACACAGTGGTTCTCAAACTAGGGGCACAGCTTGTTCAAGCAAAGCCCCTGGCAGGCCGGGCTGGTTTGTTTACCTGCTGCGTCCGCAGGTTCGGCCGATCACAGCTCCCACTGGCTGCGGTTCGCCGCTCCAGGCCAATGGGGACTGCAGGAAGGGCAGCCGGCATGTCCCTTGGCCCACGTCACTTTCTGCAGCCCCCATTGGCCGGGAACGGCGAACCGCGGCCAGTGGGAGCTGCGATCGGCCAAACCTGTGGACGTGGCAGGTAAACAAACCAGCCCGGCCCACCAGGGGCTTTTCCTGAACAAGTGGCACCCCTAGTTTGAGAACCACTGATTTAACATATAAGAGGTTTCTAAAACATAGAGCAAATAAGGACTGTTCTTTGAAGCTTTTTAAACAGTACAGAGTAAGGAAGGAACCAGACCAAAATGGTCAAATAAAAACGATCATTCATTTGACATTTTTCTAAGCATGTTGCAATAAAACTCATCTGACAACAATCTTTGATTTTCTTCCCACACTTCTTTATTTGAAAGAGTTGATGAAAAATCCATACCTTATTGAATATTGCACTGTGGTTGAGTCTGCTGTCAAGCATCAGCCATTATCTTGAATTGTGTCCTCTTAAATGAGAATGTCCATGTTATCGCTGTTCTCACAAATACTAAGACCAAGAACTCCATTCTGTCTAACTTATACCTACTCCACTTAAGTCATTCCTGATTCACACCAGTGAAAGTGAGAGCAGAATTGGGATTGAAGCTTTTAAACATTACATATTGTCAATGGGCATTTGCTCCAGAGAGTTGTTTCTGATGTTTGACCACACTGGCACTTTCCCCCATTTAGACCAGGATCAGCTCTTTCCTTTTTCCTTCTTTCTTGTGTATAAAACGAAACTAATTCTATGGTTAAAAAATTCACACACCTCATGTTACCATAATGACTTTTTTGCATTTCTTCCAGTAGATAAGATTGTGCCAGTACAATATCATTATTGATGTAATCAGTAACACATAACTGGGTATGCGGTTATTGTGTCACCCGCAGTACTCATGCCTCCAGTGTCTTATGAGACAAGAGCAGTGTATCTAATGACTCTATGTACCCTGGAGTGTTCTGTGTGTAATTATAAAATGATTATCTTAATATTTAATAAGCTACAACTGTTTTTCAGAATAGCATAGCTGGAAATACTCATCAGCCAATCACACTGCATCCTCTGAAATAAATATATCGAATGCAAAAGCTATCTGCATGGAGCATTAAGGTGGAGGGCCAGATCCTCGGCTACCTTGATCTGGCATAGGTCCCTTCAGCGAATTTAAATATACAAACACCCAGGAAACGCAAGTTCAGGAGCTTGATTTTTTTTCTCAATTTACAGCAATGTAAATCAGCCCCACTATAAATTGCCAGTATAGCTGTATCGGTGTGACCCAAAACTCCCTGAATGGCATTAGCTATGTCAATAGCCTCAGCTGTGCCGCCAGATTGCTGGGGTTTTTTACACACCTCTGACTGATGTCATTATACTGCCAAAATTCTGTAATGTAGACCTGGTCTTTCACAGTGCAGGTTACGAGCCAATGGAATGGCAGTGGAGAGGGAAGCCAGGTCCTACCTCTGCCTCAGGGTCTTACAATCTTAGGGTGTGATCCAGCAAATATTTACTACCAGGCATTGTGTTTACTACTATGAGTAGTCCCACAGATGTCATTGGTACTAAAGTGAGCAGTGTACCTGGTATATTTTTTGCAATTGAGTTAAGGACAAAAAGGAGTTTTGTAAAGTATATTAGGAACAAAAAGAATCTATTTAACATTTCTATCACTGACCTGGGAAAAAAAACATAAAATAATCACTGAGTAAGTGTGCAGATAACATAAACATTGTGGGAGTCATAAATAACAAGAAGACTGGTCACTGATTCAGAATGACCTGGATTGCTTGCACCCAGTTCACCAAGCAAACAACATGCATTTTAATATGGCTAAATGTAAATATGTACATCTAGGAACAAAGAATAGAGGGGGGACTCTATGGGGAAAGCAATGACTCTGGAAAAGCTTTGACCACCAAGACTTCCAATCAGCTGAACATGAGCTCCCAGTGCAACACTGTGGCCAAAAGGGCTAGTGCAATTCTGGGATGCATAAACAGAGGAATCTCAAGTGGGAGTACAGAGGTTATTTTACCTCTGTGGAATACTGTGTCCAGTTCTGGTGATAAATTGGAGAGGGTTCAGAGAAGAGCTGTGAGAATGATTAAAAGATTTGAAAACATGCCTTAGAATGATAGACTCAAGGAGCTCATTTTATTCAGCTTAACAAAGAGAAGATTAAGGGGTGACTTTGTTACAGTATCAACATGGGCAACAGTGTAGCAGAGAATGGTATAATAAGATCTAATGGCAGGAAGTTGAAGCTAGACAAACTCACACTGGAAACAAGGTGTAAATTTTAACAGTGAGGATAATTAATCATTGGGACAATTGTTCATCACTGGAAACTTTTAAATCAAGATTGGATTTTTTTTTTCTAAAAGGTATGCTTTAGAAACTTTTTTGGGGGAAGTTCTATGGCCTGTATTACACAGAAAGTCTGACTAGATCAGGCGTGGGGAACCTATGGCCTGCAGGCTGGATTTGGCCCACTGCTTCATTTCATCCAACTGGCGGCAAGTCTCCTTGTCGTGGGCTGGAAGTCCTGAGCCTCGCGTGCCCCCCCCCATCCTTTCCCTCCCCCCTCCCCCCAGGGCTGGAGCTGCGAGCACTGACTCGCTCTGCTGTGGGAGGAAACTAGGGTTGCCAGGCCATTAAAAGTCCGATCAGCTCCATGCAGCTCCCGGAAGCGACTGGCATGTCCCTGCGGTCCCTAGGAGCAGGGGTGATCAGGGAAGCTCTGTGCACTGCCCCTTCCACCAGCACCAGCTCCGCAGCTCCCATTGGCCGGGAACTGTGGCCAATGGGAGCTGCGGGTGTGGGACGCCTGTGGGTGCGGTGCCTGCGGGCATGGTCAGCGTTCGCTGTGCCGATCCCCCTGGCTCCTCTGCCAAGGGGCTGGACATACTGGTAGCTTCCAGGAGCACTGTGGAGCCACGGCATGCAGAGAACCTGACTTAGTCCCACTGTACCGCTGACCGGGAGCTGCCTGAGGTAAGCGCCGCCCAGTCAAAGCCCACACCCCGAACCCCCTGCCTCAGGTCGGAAATTCCCCCTGCACCCTAACTCCTTCCAAGACTTCGCACCCCAGCCCGCACTCCAACACCCTGTCCCAGCTCTGAGCCCCCTCCCACACCCAAAATCCGTCCTGAAGCCTGCACCCCAAACCTCCTCATGCACCCCAACCCCCTGACCCAGCCCTGAGCCCGTTCCCGCACACCAAACCCTTGGCCCCAGCCCAGAGCTCCCTCCTGCACCCCAAACCCCTCATCCTCAGCCCCACCCCAGAGCCCGCACTCCCAGCTGGAGCCCTCACCTCTTCCGCCCTCCAATCCCCTGCCCTAGCCCGGAGACCTCTCCCACACTCTGAACCCCTCATTTCTGGCCCCACCCCGGAGCCTAGGGGAAGCCCCAAGCCTCCACTCCCCCCCATCGCCCCTCCATGGGGCTGTGTGGCCCACAACAGATTTTTTCTGTGAGTGAATGGCCCCTGGTAGTAAAAAGGTTCCCCACCCCTGGACTAGATGATCATAATGGTCCCTTCTGGCCTTTAAATGTACACATCTATGAATCCCTCTTCCCTTCTTTTTATTTAGCTGATCCCTTCCTAACTAAACCCACTCAATAAGTAAATAAAAACTGTGGCGCTAACATGACATTTGCTTCCCTCATATTGTTCACTCTGCTTGTGTGTTATCCCCTTTCCTACACCCTATGTCTGTCTTGTCTATTTAGAATGTAAGTTCTTTGGGGCAGGTATCATCTACTACTGTGTGCCTGTACAGTGCCTAGCACAATGGGGCCCCATTCTTGGTTGACCCATTGGCATTACCATACTAAACATGATAGATTAATTTAGAAGGAGAAGAATGTTGCAGAGACACTAGATGGCTTCTTTACACCCATCTCCACTACAAAGGATACTCAGGAGATATCTGTAGACTGAATTGCCCACAGAAATTTTGGAACCAGCTGATAAATTAAAAAGTAGCAAGTCACTAGGTCTGGAGGATAATAGGAGACAGTACAGAAACATACAAAATAACATATGGCAGAGAGAAGGTAAATAGGTGCTTCTGTTTATCTTTTGTCGTAATACAAGACGAAGGAGACATTGTTACATTGGTAGGTAACACATTTACAGCGTTAAGAGTTAATACTTTTTTAAAAAACGTTTTGTAAATAGGGTTAGACATTTTCCTAGGTAATGAAGATAATTTACACAGTTACTTTAGATATTCACACAGTTACAACAAGTCACAGTAGATGATTCTAATGGTCCATTCTGGTCTTAAAATCTATGAAAAAAATAGAGAGAGAAACTATCTGAAGGATCTGTTCGTGTTCACTTTCAGATAGGATATTAGACTAGATGGTCTACTGATCTGCAGCTATGGCAATTCCTGTATTCCTAAATTATTGCTCGTCTTGTATGCCATTTTTGTATTCTTAATGTCAATTAAGAAAAAAAAAACCTACCACATTCAGAAGTAACAACATGATGTTGTAAAACCAGAGAGACCAAACAAGATTAGAAAGGCCATTTCCTTTGCTGGGATTTTGTGAGCGAAAGGTTAACTTCCAATTAGAATTTAAAAGGAAGAACTTTTATTCTACTTTGGCTGGGGCTTTTAGCAAATCATATTTATATGTACAGAATACATGTATATTTCCTAATAATCTTACCTTGTGCTAAATACTCTAAGGATGTCACAAGAACGTGTTTAGCTGATTTGAACATAAGATATTCAGTAATGATAAGAGATATTATTATTACATTATCAAATGGTGCAAGTTAGTCAATGGAATGGCATTATCAAATGCTACGGCCTTCCAACTGCTTGCAATCAAGTTACTGTGCAGTTGCCAAGTAAATCCTATTCACCAAACTTGTGGTGTTAAGTGTAAATAATATTCAGTACTGACAGATTAATTCTTAAGTCACATTTATGTAACAGTAAAGTAGCAATGAAGGTATTGTATTCAAAACAACAAACAAAGGAGGACGCTAGATTGTGCAAGACAATAACCAACCCATTGGAATAATAGCAGGCCCAGGGGACTTAATAATACTTTGCATTTGTATAACACTTTCAATCTGAGGATCTCAAAACACCTTACAAACTTTAGTGAAATAAGCCTCCCAACAACTCTGAAGTAGCGAAATATTATTACCCACATTTTACAGATGAGCAAACTGCTGAACAGATGAGGAGGAACAGGGAAGATAAGGCCAACTAATCACAAAGTAAGTCAGTAATAGAGCTAGAAACCAATTGCATGCTTAGATACCACAGTGACACATAGAAGATAGAACAGAATCCAGATCTCCTGACTTGGGTTAATTCATGTGCTTTAACCACTAGAATAGCTCCTTGATGACTAAAAATCATCAAATTAATAAGCAAAGGAAAATGTAGTAATTGATTACAACATATAAGGCCAAATTCTTGCTTCATTAGCAAAAGTATGTATCCGTGAGACAAATGGCAGAATTGCCCATCAAAATTAATGCAGAACATTAGGAGTGAGTTCTGGGCCTTTGGCACCAAAAATGTCTCCTGGAAACACAACTTTGTTTGTTGTATGATTCATGGCACTTGTTTCCTGGTCCCAGGGTTCCTTCTAATGACTGGCTTGAACTCACCAGAGCCCACACTACCAGATCTCTATGCAAGCCCTCCCCACCCTTCCAGGCTCTCGTCTCCCTTCTCCAGCAGCCTGTATGGGACCTATTCTAGTTCTGCCAGGATAAATTATTTTGCTTATCAGCTGTACAGATTAGGGAGTCAGCAAGCAATGGGCTAAGATGAGGTTGTAAAATGTCGTCTTTCTTCCTGGCCTCACCCATTTCTTTGTTTGCATATTTATTACCTAAACTGTTTTTCAACTTTAACCATAATAAGAATTATTGCACTCTCTGTAATACCTGTGTAACCCTTCTGCCCATCAGAGCTGGCAGCAACAAGGGCCGGGTTCAATATCTAGGGGATCCATTCCAATAACACAATGCAAACCGGCTCGAGCCCCCACCCAGTGACCTGGGACAAATATATACCACCCCCGCTGGGCGCCTCCAAGAGGCAATACTTCCCCTCTCGCAAGCACATAGTCTGAGTGTAGCAAAAAGCCTTTTAATAACAGAGAGAAACAATGTGGCATTATGTTGGGGAGACACCACCAACAGGATTCATAACACAACCCATGATCATAAACACAAAAGGGCAGAGTCCCAGCACCCAAGCGTCTCTTGAGTCCAGCAATCCACAAATCACCCAAAGTCCAAAAAGTCCAGCCCCAGAGTTCAAAAGTTCATCTGCATAGTGTTACTCCCCAGTCTGGCTAAAATGTGCCTGTGTGTGGGGGAAAGGGGTAAGGGGCACCTTACGTGTCCTGAAGCTGGCTGCCCCACAGGGCTCCGCTCCACCACGACCGGCTCTGCTCTGCACAGCTCGCTGTCTCACGAACAGCTCCGCTCTGCCAGCCTATCCGCGAACAGCACCACTGCACTCTAGATCTTCCGGCTCCCCACTACTTGACATAGCTCTCAGTGATTTCAGCTCTCAGTGATTTAAGCTCATAGTAGTGGGGGCCTTAGTGCTGGTGCACCATAAGGCCAAAGTGAATGCAGCACAGTACCTGTAGCAAGACTCTTAATAGACCCAAAATTAGCTCTGACATTCCACAGTGGAGAGAGACAGAGGTGCAATTGGTGCTTCAGGCCCTCACAAAGGGGCCCACACCACCAGGTACTAATACCTGTCTCAAGTCTCTCCCCCTTCACAGAGTTTTGGAACCCATGTCCCTTGCCTAGCGAGTGCTACTCAGTTGATGGTGAGTCCCTCCATCATAACAAAAGGCCAAGCACAGTTCCCATAATCAGGGTAATAACAATTTACTCTTCCCGCCCCAATAACAAAGACACTGGGGATCCCACAACAGCCAAAGTGACCATTTGGGCAGTTATGGCCTCATTCTAGGCGGGGTGGGTGTGCCTATGCAAATTGAGATCAGCCCCTGAAGTTCTTTTCCACTACTTGCCACACCTCACCACCAGATGTCAGGGTGGAGCCCATCCTGACTCTGCTTACACCTGACACTGAGGTTGTCATGTCTTCAGAGTTATCAAGGTCATCAATAAAAGATCCAGAAACCAAGGGCCCAATTCTGTTCTCAGTTACACCAGTTATCTGGAGTAAATCCACTGACCTAAACACAGTTACTCCAGATTTACACAGCAGAAACTAAGTGCAGAATTTGACTGCAAAACAAAATAAAAATGGTAAGTACCTGGGTTGAAAAATGGAGGAAGGGAGTATTGAGGACAGAGGAGCATCAGTGCTGGGTGTGTATGAGCTGGAACAGAAATCTGTGTTGCTAGAGGATGAGGCTGAGAACTATCTGAAGTTGGATGGAGAGAAGGGATCAGGAAGCAGGCTAATAGGTATGAGTTAGGAAGATGGAATAAGGAAGATGGGACATGGAAAAAGTGAGTGAGGGAGAAGATGTTTAAAAGTTCAGAGCAACATCACATAAGAACATAAGAATGGTCATACTAGGTCAAACCAATGGCCCATCTAGCCCAGTATCCTGTTTTCTGATAGTGGCCAGTGCCAGATGTTTCAGAGGGAAGGAACAGCCCTATATAGTGAACAACATGCTATTCAAGTTGAGTCTCTTCCTTCTTTTCAACAATTCACAGATATTAACAGCGGGGGAAGGGTCAATACAGTATTTATTCACCTGTTGAATTGTGGTGATACTGTTATAAAAGATACATATCTTCAATAAAGCTAGCATGACCTTAAAAGATTCATTTATGAATGGCCATTTGTTGTGTATTAGCTAGAATGCTGATGTTTATATGGGAGCAAGGGCAGCAAGACATCCCACTTTCACAGCCGTTATCCTTTCTATAGGATCCATTAAATACCACTGATTCTCATACTATTGTTTGCAGTGTTGTAGCCATTTTGGTCTCAGAATATTAGAGAGACAAGGTGGGGGAGATAATATCTCTTATTGGACCAACTTCCTTCTGTGAAAGGGACACATTTTTGAGCTACACAGAGCTTTTCTTCAGGTCTGGGGAAGGACTCTGTATTAGCTCAAAAGCTTGTTTCTTTCACCAATAAAAGCTGATCCAATAAAAGGAATTATCTCACCCACATTGTCGCACTGATTCTCATAGATATTTTAGTCCAGTGGTGGGTCAGTCGCTTGGAACTACCAAATTAGCAAAGCACTTTGGTTATTGTTTGTTTTAAGGTCTCATGATATACCTATTTGCACACACTTTATTAGAAAGTTTGGTAATATACAGACTGCCTGGAAAAAAACAGAAGCTAATCCTATTTATACTTTAAATCTGCTCTAAAGTCTAGCATAGCATTAGACTTTGTCTTCACTGCTTAAAAAAAGTGTGTTTTTCACCTGGAGGTGAAAGTGTGTGAGCTATCCTAAGTGAAGGCAAAGCAGGTTAGTTTTCCCGCAAGATAAACTAGGTAAGGTCAGTGCTATATCCCAACCTTGGATTAACCTCACCTATTTTGCCTCGGGGGAAAACTAAAGTGCCTTGACTCCACTATGTTTTTACCTGGGGATAGCTCACATGTGTTTGCTACCTGGGGTAAAAACATGCCTTTTGTTAGCATTGGAGGCTATACTGTCTTGACAAATTCAAAGGAGAGTGACATACATCCCAACAGTGTGCTGTCTGTTAGCTTCAGGGAAACATTTGTAGTCTGGTTAATGACTTCAGTGCTGGGTGAAAGCAGGTACAATTCCATTGATATCAGTGAAAAGAAAAGGAGGACGTGTGGCACCTTAGAGACTAACCAATTTATCTGAGCATAAGCTTTCATGAGCTACAGCTCACTTCCTCGGATGTGGAGTTGCACCCACTTATAGTAAGGCGAGGTTTAGGCTTTCCTCTCAGGTAGGATAGATCACAGTACTACTCCATAGAGTTTCCTATAGGCAAAGAAAGATCAAAGAAGAATTACACTCAGCCCTGGTCTACACTAGGACTTTAGGTCGAATTTAGCAGCGTTAAATCGATATAAACCTGCACCCGTCCACCCGATTAAGCCCTTTTTTTCAACTTAAAGGGCTCTTAAAATCGATTTCCTTACTCCACCCCTAACAAGTGGATTAGCGCTTAAATCAGCCTTGCCAGGTGGAATTTGGGGTACTGTGGACACAATTGGACGGTATTGGCCTCCGGGAGCTATCCCAGAGTGCTCCATTGTGACCACTCTGGACAGCACTCTCAACTCAGATGCACTGGCCAGGTAGACAGGAAAAGAACCGCGAACTTTTGAATCTCATTTCCGGAGACTGCGGGAACTGTGGGATAGCTACCCAGTGCTATCCACTGTGCAACACTCCGGAAGTCGATGCTTGCCTCGGTACTGTGGAAGCACTCCACCAAGTTAATGCACTTAGAGCATTTTCTGTGGGGTCACACACACTCGAATATATAAAAACAATTTCTAAAAAACCGACTTCTATAAATTCGACCTAATTTCGTAGTGTAGACATACCCTTAGATACTTGCAGTGCTTAAAGTGGTCTGAATGAAGGGGGGTGGTCTCATTTTCTACAGAAATGAAAGCTACATCCCATTTACTTGTCCCTCTACCCTCCATCAACTCTGCACCAACATCTGTTCTGCACTCAGCCCCCTGACAATTTTGCTTCCTCCCCAACCTCTGTTCTTCCTGCAGCTCCAGGGTTTTTTCACCTCCTCAGCACCTTCTCCGACTGGGAGTTGCAGGGAGGGAGATCAGAGGAAGTGTCCTGTTGTTCACAGGAAGGAAGGGTGAGAAGGGAGCAGAGGCACCCTGACTTGCTGAGCTTTTTCTTCTCCTTTCCCTACCATGAGAAGAGCTTTGGCTCCTGAGGGGAGGAGGAAGAAGGTGGGGAAGTGGTGCATCCCTCTATAGCCCAGCTCTGAGTGTAGACATTTATTTGGACCAGGTGCACTTTGAGCACTGGATGTTCGTAAGTACCACCTCCCCGTTGTATGCCTGATAAGCAGCAGTCTGTACAGAAGGCTCTGGGTTCTGAGTACCCCATTTCCCAGTGTGGTGAGATCTGTGGCACACTAAAATCCTAAGGCATAGCAGAGCACAGAAGTAGCTGGTTTCCCAACTCTGCTTTACAGATAGGGGGAGCCAGAGAGCATCATGACAGAGAGAGAGGAGTATATTGGGTGGAGACAGGGAATCACCACAGTGCTGAGTGAATTACACAGAAGAAGAGGTGGGGAGGGTAGCAGAGCGACTTGAGTTTAACTCAGCTGATCCAGACCTTTAAAAGGGGGTTGGATTCAGACTGTGGAATGGCAAATATTCAGGGTGCTTTTCATGATGTGTCTGTGTTCCTCCATCCTTAAAGCTGTTACCATTTCACTGTTTCATTCTTCAAGAAAAACAGAATGTAATATGCCCTCTGTCCATGATAAGATCCTAATACATTACAGTAATGCAATTTATTTTCATACAGTGGCCTGCATATAAAATATTACATAACTTTTTATGAGGAAATAATGCATTACAGACTTGGGTATATCATTGTCTTGCAGGAAGAAATTGAAAGATAATGTTGTAGGATGGAATGGAGGAAATAAGAGTTGAGATATAAAAGCAGTACATATTTAAGTATTCTTAGTTCCTTATTGTCTGCATGATAGTAGCTCTAACAGAAACTGTTTAGGCACTGAACAAACATGAAGTAAAAGACAGTCCCTTCCCCATGAGTTTACAATTTAAAGACAAAGAAATACAACATACAGCAAACGAGGAACAGAGATATTAAATGCCTTCCCCAAGATCACACAGGAAATCTGTGGCAGAGATGAGAACTGAATATCTATTTCTAAAGTCCAGGTTCAGTACATTAACCACAAGACGATTCTCCCTCTCATTACACATGGACATGGGATCAGACTGTAACCACAGATCCAAACACTCCCTGAGATTCAGGGAAATTGAAATCTGGAGCCAGACCTGAGTGTTACAACTTGGCTCATCTCTAGTTAACAAGAAGCTAGGCATGGGAGGAGGGAGTAACGGGGGATGGGAAAGGAGGGTTTTTAAGTAGGCTAATGCAAAAGGTTTTCAGCTCTGAAGAGAGGAAATGATTCAGGGGGAGAGATTTCCAGACAAATGGCCAGAAAAAGTGAGAGTCATTATGTTGAGTCACTACAGGAAATGAAATGAGCCAAGACTGAAGGAGTGGCCACTCTAAAAATGGATGGGTGGATACTGGGTGCTGGGTGAAACAAGGCCATGGATGTTCTGAGAAAAAGAGGGCAAAATGGCACTGGATTAGAAATTAAAACACACAAAGCATCAAACACACACATACACAAACATTAAAAATGTATACTGGTGCCAAGCCTGAGGCACCTCATAGTTATAAAATGCCACAAACTTTCAACTTAAAGGCCAGCAATCGAAACTCCCCCACTTCCTTTCCTCTGCAACAACCTCCTGCCAGTCCTCAATTCTTGCTATTAAACTAAATCAAAAATATTTCAAACGCTTGACCAAAGAGAGAAGTATTACATTGGGTCCTACAGCTAATTAAACAAGTTCTAGACTAGAGAGACCATTCCTGGAACATGAGCCATCCTTTGAGAATGCTCTTCCCATCATGCAGACTAAGTAACTCCAGAGAGTAAGCCAGTTAAGTTAAGGTGATCAAGGATGAGGGCAGCGTGGGGTCTCTCTGACAGGAGCTCATCATCTTCCCAGCCCTAACACAGACCTCCTGTTTGACCCTCGGCAAGCCACTCGATCACTGTCTGACTCTTCCTCCATCTGTAAACATGGATAAATAACACCTGCTTTGTCTGTCTCGTTTATTTAGATTACAAAAAAGAATGGGGAGTACTTGTGGCACCTTAGAGACTAACAAATTTATTTGGGCATAAGCTTTTGTGGGCTAAAACCCACTTCATCGGATGCATGCAGTGGAAAATACAGTAGAAAGGTATACATATACAGAGAACATGAAAAAATGGGTGTTGCCATACCAACTTTCCCGAGATTGATTAATTAAGGTGGGCTATCATCAGCAGGAGAAAAAAAAAACTTCTGTAGTGATAATCAGGATGGCCCATTTCAAACAGTTGACAAGAAAGTGTGAGTAACAGTAGGGGGAAAATTAGCATGGGGAAATAGTTTTTAGTTTAGTTTTTAGTTTTAGTTTAGTCATCCACTCCCAGTCTTTATTCAAGCCTAATTTAATGATGTCCAGTTTGCAAATTAATTCCAGTTCTGCAGTTTCTCATTGGAGTCTGTTTTTGAAGTTTTTTTGTTGAAGAATTTCCACTTTAGGTCTGTAATTGAGTGTCATAGAATCATAGAATATCAGGGTGGAAGGAACCTCAGAAGGTCATCTAGTCCAACCTCCTGCTCAAAGCAGGACCAATCCCCAACTAAATCATCCCAGACAGGGCTTTGTCAAGCCTGACCTTAAAAACCTCAAAGGAAGGAGATTCCACCATCTCCCAAGGTAACACATTCCAGTGCTTTACCACCCTCCTAGTGAAAGTTTTTCCTAATATCCAACCTAAACCTCCCCCACTGCAACTTGAGACCATTGTTCTGTCATCTGCTACCACTGAGAACAGTCTAGATCCATCCTCTTTGGAACCCCCTTTCGGTTAGTTGAAAACAGCTATCAAATCCCCCCTCCTTCTTCTCTTCTGCAGACTAAATAATCCCAGTTCTCTCAGCCTCTCCTCATAAATCATGTGTTCCAGTCCCCTAATCATTTTTGTTGCCCTCCACTGGACACTTTCCAATTTTTCCACATCCTTCTTGTGTCCAGGGAGGTTGAAGTGTTCTCCAACTGATTTTTGAATGTTATAATTCTTGACGTCTGATTTGTGTCCATTTATTCTTTTGCACAGAGACTGTCTGGTTTGGCCAATGTACATGGCAGAGGGGCATTGCTGGCACATGATACCGTATGTTTGCACAGTGTCTAAGACAATGGGGCAAATAAATAGTAGTGATAATAACTGACTACTCATTGAAATCATAGGCAAAACTGACATAGGGTATGTCTACACTGCAATTAAAAACCCACGGTTGGCCCTTGCCATCTGACTAGTGCTTGTGGGGCTTGGGGCTAAGGGGATGTGTAATTGCAGAGTTGATGTGCGGGCTAGGTCTGAAGACCAGGCTCTAGGACCCTATGAGGTGGGAAGGTCCCAGAGCTCAGGCTGCAGCCTGAACCTACAGGTCTACACTGCAGTTAAACAGCCCCTTAGCCCAAGACCTGTGAGCCCAAGTCAGCTGGCATGGGCCCGCCATGTGTGTCTAATTGCAGTGTAAACATACCCATAGACTTTAATGAGAATAGACTGGGACATATAGGAAACCATGAAATACCCAATTCATTATAATGTTATGAATGATTAGTATGATAACTCAAATGGCTGTAAGAGAAGGCCAAGTTTTCAAGGGTTCAGTTTTGCCTGAGCCTGATTTGCATGATCTTTACAGATATTTTGTGGCATTACAAAATCCAAGATGGTCAAATATCCTCACAACAGAATCTATGTCGGCGAGGACCTGTCTTTCTAAAAAAAACCCAGCAGCTTCTAGATCTTTATGAACGTTAATTCTTGCCCCATGTTCCTAGGACCCCTTTCTTCATTTATCTTCAGGGTCAGGGATGGAAGAAAAAGCTGTTAAAGATAAATTTATACACACACGCGCACACAATCTTAAAATAAATATCATGCCTCTATTGAATGTACTTGTAAGTGCTTTCTGGAAGATGCATTCTGTACTGTGAAGAAGCAAGAAAAATTGCAGTGCAGAAGCTAACTTGATGTTTTAAATGAAACACAAAGTGCTGCTGACATAACATTCGAACGCTCTGAACATTTTAACTACATCAGAAATAAAAGCAAATTTCCATTTACCATTCGCATTGTCAGATCAGCTAGACAATGGAATGCTGTTCATTTATCTACAGACCCAAACAGTCAATCTATCTTCTAGAGAGGATTAACCTTAGAGTAACACTTAATATTTTCTCTTTCTTGCCACTGGTATTATTGCTTCTAGGTAGAAGGGAGGTGGGGAGCATTTATAGCTCATGACTGTCAATTGGCGAAGACATAAAAGGTTCTGGAAAATGTGCCATGATTTTATGTTCCACGAAGTGAAGAAAAATGTTAATCCCTTCCCAGATTCAGCTGTGAGAAAAGTAGAGGAACCCACAGTCTATAGTTTTTATTGCTTAGTTAAAAACATAGTTAGGGATGAGTGATAGGAAATTTAAAGATGATTCTTTTCACTCTAATATAGATAAAAGAAATACATGATTACTTACATTTACTATTCTGCCCAGTTATGCTTTCATTAGCATCTTCTATCTAAGGATCTAAAATCACTTAATTAATCCTCATAACACCTTATGAGCTAGATCAGTATTTTTTACCTGCCTCTTAAAGGGGTGAAGAATTGTCTGGAGGGAAAAGTATAAATATTACAAGTAGGGAGACCAAGGTGCTCTTCCCAGCTTTGTCATAGACTTGGTGTGTGACCTTAAGCAAGTAACTTTATTGCTCTGTGTCTCAGGTTCACCACTGTAAAGTTAGGATAATAATACCAACGCCATGGGAGAGTAACACTGTCATTTCAGAGCATAGCACCCATAATTTATTCAGGGTTACAAAGCAAATCAGTGGTAGTGACATGAATGGACTTTCCAGCTCCTTTCTCTGACCACTAGACACACTGCTTTATTTTAATTGTAGGTTCCATCCCAGCTGGAAGAGATAGTGTCTATAACTGAGGGACTGACAGTAAGCCTAAACTTACTGGGCATCCTTCTTGAATATAATACAATTTGGGCTTTGACCTCATTGAGAGCAAGATTTAGCCCATAGTCTACAGATATTCTGACACATTATTATCATCACTAGTTGCCATATGAAAAAGAGAGATTATCATCACTAACTAAGAGTGCCAGCTTGTTTACTGAGTGCTGTCATATAGCTCCTATGTGCTGAAGGCCCCAGAATTCCCATTGGGAGAGAGTCACACATTGGATATGTTTTATTTTCCCTATTAGTTTGTAAGACTCTCTTCCAGGGAAAGCAAAGAATTTGCTCTTCTCTTTACTGGCTTCTTCTCCCACAGGCTCCACAGTGTGGCATGTCTTCAGTTGGGACAAGCTGGATATTCAGTGCCCTAAGGAACCTAATAGTGCCACTCATTGTGACCCTGATCACCCTTCCAGAGAGGAAGTCACTGTGGGGGAGGGATATCTGTATGTATCACCTTGCACAATCTTTTTAGGATTATTCCATCTTCCTAGGATTATCTTAGGGTAGTGTCTCTGTGTCCCCCTCCTCCCAATTGGGTAGTGGGTCTTTCACAGAATCATAGAATCATAGAATATCAGGGTTGGAAGGGACCTCAGGAGGTCATCTAGTCCAACCCCCTGCTCAAAGCAGGACCAATCCCCAATTTTTGCCCCAGATCCCTACAATCTGCAGGACACCAAGCCAGCTGCATGGAGGCCTTATGCCTCTGTAATAGCTCTGAGGTCCCACTGTAGCCCACTCTGTCAAGGCCTCCCTTATCACTTCCCTATGCTCCACACTCAAGGAATTTACACTGTTGTAATGCTGAAGAGAATTTGGCCAAGTATCAGGCAGGAAACCGTTTTCTCTAAGCACTGCTCAACCTGCACCCTGATGTGAGATCATATAACTAAATATTGGGCTCAAACAGCTATACACAAGGGGCAGAACTAAAGTTAGCTTGCTTCTCATTTGACTCTAATTATTTTATTTAGACATGTTAGTTTTTATAGAATTGATACATTCTATTTATTTGGATAGCAGGCTGTATTACAGTCATGTAAGAAGTCTTGCCACATCCATGCTGATGGCCCCAGGGAAACAGAGAAATTAAACAAATATATATACTGTGTTGCATATTGACTGTAAAATCCCAAACCTATTACATCTTCCTTCTCAGCTGATGCATGGCAATAGGTTTCACCTATTGTGTACTTACTTATCAAAAGGCAATGTTTATTAACACCTCCCTGTATAAATATTAGCACAGCAACAATGTGAAAATGAGGCAAAGGGTCATCTTTAAAGCCACAAAAGGCAGGAAGTTCAGAGTTTGGGCTCTTTCTCCATCCTCTTCTGTTCCATTTTTTTCGGGGTTGTATATTATAGCCATTGTCACCATAGCATCGGAGTGAGACATGACTAGCGCCTTTACTACTGTCTCTCTTTGCCTTCCTCTCCCTAGGGGAAAATTGTGTGAGGATTTATTTTTTTTTAAGTATATTATATACAATGTGCTATATGATTATACTAGCAAAGGCAAGGTCAAAAAAGTGTGTTTTGCTCCAGTCCTTCATTCACCCCATTTCTAGAGACATGAGAACAGCAAGTAACATTGTATATGCCTCATGTGCTCAAATATCTTGGCATATGCCTATAATTACTACTACCTAGGACGTGAGTAGGGACTAAATAGGAGAAGGTCCAAAGTCCTTTATTTTGTGGAATAATGTTTGATCCTTGTTAACATGGCTTTTCTGTTCTTTGCTTTGTCGGCTTTTCCTAATACTTAAAAAAAAAAACAAACAAACAAACAACAAAGCCCTAGAGATTTCTGTGGGAAAAGGAAATACTTCCATATTCTATGGGTCATTGGTATAATAAAACTGTAATGGCTCTCGCACAGCCGTTATAGTCTGTTGTGTCAATGCATATTATTAGGGACCTTTCGTTTGCAAATTATTTGACATGATAGATTGCAACAGCTCTTTTGAACAATTTCTCACATAAGGCAATTTTGC
Source organism: Natator depressus (assembly GCF_965152275.1). Classification (NCBI taxonomy): domain Eukaryota; kingdom Metazoa; phylum Chordata; order Testudines; family Cheloniidae; genus Natator; species Natator depressus. The sequence continues at coordinate 238,943,794 of NC_134235.1, read as the reverse complement.
AGGTTTTGCTTTATGTCCTTTAGAGGAGACACTAAAGCCAGGTCTCTCGGATCCATGGGCCAATGAAAGATTTGACGCTACTTGTTAAATAGGCTAGAGGAGGACCCTGGTGTCCTGGGTGACATGCTCCCTCTCCCTACCCTCACCTCTTTAAAAGCCTTCTATTGGAGCAAACCTGTCACTGACTGTCTCCATAGAGACTTCCTTGGCTTCACAAGAGGACATAAGGAGGACAGGATTCCAGGAGAGGTGTGAAGGGGGCCGGTCTAAGGTGGAATAGCCATGTGTATCCTCCAGACCTCAATCTGCTCAGTCATGGAGAGATGCTGTTGGTACAGAAGGGCTGCTTCAGCCTCAAGGATGCAACCAAAAGAATGAGTCTCTACAGCTTGAGCTAAAGGCCAAGGCTCACTATCTGAGAGCTGTGGCAGTTTCACATTATCTGTGGGTCAGGCACAGAGGGGAGACATGACAGACCAAGGAGAGGGTAGGCCCATTATTCAGTGAGGAGGAAAGGACAAAAACAGAAAATGCAGCAATGGCTGAAGTGTTATTAATGTTTCGCAAACTGGAGTCCCCAGGGGGGGTCTGCAGGCCCCGCTGATCACCTCCTCCCTCAACTCCTCCCCTCCCTCCCAGCACCTCCTGCACGCCGGGGAACAGCTGTTCAGCAGCATGCAGGAGGTACTGGGAGGGAGGGGGAGGAGCGGGGATGGGGTGCACTCGGAGGAGGGAGCGGAAAGAGGCAGGGAAGAGGTGGGGGGAGGCCTTGGGGGAAGGGGTGGAGTTTGGGGGTGGGACCTGGGGCTGAGCAGGGGCCTTGGGAGTCCGTGAAAATTTTTACATAAAAATGGGCATCCTCGGGTTGCTAAACTTTGAGAACCACTGTGTTAAATGACTCTTTTGTTTCAGTTTTCATGAAAAAGCTAGTAGTGATTGAATGACTAACATAGTGAACCTCAGTGTAAATGGGGTAGGATCTGAGGCTAAAATAGGGAAAGAACAAGTTAAGAATTACTTAGACAAAATGTCTGCAAGTCAGCAGGGCCTGATGAAATACATCCTAGAATATTTAAGGAATTGGCTGAAGAGATCTCTGAGCCATTAGTGATTATCTTTGAGAACTTGTGAAGGACAGGAGAGATTCCGGAGGATTGGAAAAAAGGGGAATACGGACAACCCAGTCAGCTTAACTTTGGTACCTGGAAAGATAATGGAGCAAATAATCAAACAATTGATTTGTAAGCACCTAGAAGAAAATAAGGCAAAAATTAAAAATAAAAACAGTCAAAATGGATTGATCAAGAACAAATCATGTCAAACCAACCTAATATCGTTCTTTGACAGGTTAACAAGCCTTGTGGATGGAAGGAAGCAGTAGATGTGATATAACTCAACTTTAGTAAGACTTTTGATACTGTTTCACATGACTTTCTCATAAACAAACTAGAGAAATGTAGACTAGCCGAACCTCCTGCAAGGTGGGTGCACAACTGATTGGAAAAGTGTACACAAAGAGTAGTTATCAATGGTTCACAATCATGCTGAAAGGGCATATCGAGTGGGGTGTGTCCTGGGTCTGGTTCTACTCAATATCTTCATAAATGATTTGGATGTAGGGTATATTTATAAAGTTTGTGAATGATACCAAGCTGGGAGGGGTTGCAAGTGCTTTGGAGGACAGGATTAGAATTCAAAATTATCTTGACAAATTGGAGAGATGGTCTGAAATAAATAGGATGAAGTTCAAAAAAGACAAATGCAAAAGTACTCCATTTAGGATGGAATAATCAATTGCACAAAAGCAAAATGGGAAATGACTGCGTAGGAAGGAGTACTACTGAAAAAAAGAATCTGTGAGTTCTAGTGGATCACAAACTATGAGTCAAAAATGTAATACCATTGCAAAAAAAACAAATATCATTCTGATAAGTGTTAGCAGGAGTGTGGTAAGCAAGAAACGAGAAGTAATTCTTCCAGTCTCCTCAGCACCGATAAGGCCTCAGTTGGAGTATTGTTTCAATAAAGATGTGGACAAATTGGAGAAAGGTCAGAGGAGAGCAACAAAAATCATTAAAAGGTCTAGAAAATATGTCCTACATGGAAATATTTTAAAAACTGGGTTTGTTTAGTATGGAGAAGAGAAGATTGAGGGGGGACATGACATCAGTCTTCAAGTACATAAAAGGTTGTTATAAAGATTGTGATAAATTATTCTCCTTAACCACTGAGAACAGGACAAGAAATAATGGGCTTAAAATGTAACAAGGGACATTGAAGTTAGACATTAGGAAAAACTTCCTAACGATAAGGGTATCTATTATATTACATCTCCCTCCCACAAACTTCCTCGAAAACTCCCCTGTTTGCTAACTAGTAACATTTCATTGTCTGTACTTCCCCTGTCTGTCCATTGTATATTGTCTCGTATTTACATTGTAAGCTCTTTGGGGATAGGGACCGTCTCTTTGTTATAATGTTTGTACAGCACCTAGAACAACTTGGCACTACCACAGTATAAATAATAGTAATAATTGTGGGCTGCATTCATCAGGAAGTGCAGCACAGGCAGCATGGCTGAGGGTGGACGCCTACGTTGGCTCCATGCCATCCCTGCACATGAAAATTTCTCCGGGTGCTATTGTGGCATTTTTACAGACACTTGATGCCACCGCAGTGCCATAAAGGGACCGCTGCAGGGGCCAGAATCTGTTCCATTATGTTGTTTGTCTTCTGCCGGACAAAAAATGGTGGAGGGCCTGGGATCTTATTTTATCCCTCATGCAGGGAGAGGTTGGGAATGGATTGCAAACAGAGGAGAAGAATCCCCTAACATTTAAAGAGGACATAGGGAGAAAAAAGATGAAGCAGGAAAGGAAACAAGAATAATTAATGCTTAAGCTATTGCCTCTTTCAGAAACAGTAGGCAAGGGCAGCTCTAACAGCTGTAACATTTCCATTTCCTCCTGTTCTAAGTAGTGCCACTGGTGCAAGTGAAGGACAGTAATGGTACTGGAAATGCTGCTGCAGCATGTAAATTCAGTTAACATGACTGGGGAAAAAAATAAAAGTGAGCTTCAAGGGCAGTGTGTGAGACAGATGTCACAGGCATCCGGCATAGCTGCAGTAAGACAGTAGATTTTCATGCACAATGTTTAATACATGAGGTTCCCTGTACCACCTCCTCCAATAGTAGCAACTATCAACAAAAGGTATGGGGAGGTGATGACAATGATGATATATGCTGGAGCTTGGGGAAACAAAGCCAGAAATGTAGTGGCATGCTTTAAACTTCTAGTGGGAGTGGAGGCTGATGGAGGAATGTGAGGGACAGAAAGAAGAGTTCAGAGAGGAGGGAAAAATAGTTGGCAGACTGAGCTAATATTGAAAGGAAGGCAGCAGGCACCTGCTAAAGGCTTCCCAATGCTAAGGAGCCTGGGAACAAAACCATTATCATTATTGGGGTTGCCTTCCCCACACCAAGCTCAACAGGAGCACAGCAACGCAATTGGCTGCGTTGGACTATGGGGGTTGGACTAGATGGCCTCCTGAGGTCCCTTCCAACCCTGATATTCTATGACTCTATGATCAGTGTGTAAGAGACGTCAGTAAAAGGAAAGAGGATATATGCTTAGGGAAGTGCAGTTACAAAGGCGCCACCTCTGTGAAACAGAGCAAAACTCCTATTAGTACAGCATGGGTTGAGGATGAAGATAGCCTGGGTGTAAAGGGTGCATGGAACGGCACAAGCTCCTTCATTGCTTTTCTACTCCCGCCCATTGTGAGTGTTATCTGAAAAGGCAATATGACAGGTAAGACAGCAAGAAAGAAAATCATCCATCAAATGGTATAGGTCAAACCTTAGCATTGAAGTAACCACAGAATACATACTATTCTGCAGGAGCGGGAGGAGGAATACGAACTCACAGTCATCACATGCAGCCAACTGAAAAAGATGGGTATTTTAACATACTTACTCATCTAAGATATACATCAGTTAATCTCCTCTAAATATTTTGGGCCTAGTGCTCCACTGCCCTGCACCTTTTGTAGTTATTTACACCTCTGCAGAGTGTAGGGTGACCAGACAGCAAATGTGAAAAATCGGGACGGGGGTAGGGGGGCTAATAGGAGTCTATATAAGAAAAAGACCCAAAAATCGGGACTGTCCCTATGAAATCTGGTCACCCTAGCAGAGTGGAATAGGTACTCAGGAGTCCTGGGTTCATTTCTGGTTTACAGAATGAGCTGAACAAGTCACTTCCTCTCTCTGTACGTCAGAGTATCTGTGCTACAGTGGCACAGCTGCTACACCACTGTACTGTAGACACATACTACAGCAACAGAAGGGGCTTTTCTGTCACTGTCGTAAATCTACCCCTCAAAAGGCAGTTGCTAGGTTGATGGAAGAATTCCTCCGTCGACCTAGCGGTGTCTGTAGTGGAGATTCGGTCAAACTACATTGCACAGGGTGTGAAATTTTTCACAGCCTTGAGTGATGTAACTAGGTGGACCTAAATTTTAGCTGAAGACCAGGTCTCAGTTTTCCCATCTCTAAAATGGGAACAATGATCCTGACTTACTTCTAAAGTACTTTGAGGTCTACTGATGAAAAGTGCTCTATGAAAGCCAGGTCTTGTTCTGACTAGTCTGATCTGAGAGTATTGTACACTCAATTTGCACTAACTTGATAGAGATGTAAATGACTGAAGTGCAGGGTTCATGGGCTCTGATAACATATCCATCACTGTGGTATATCTGAATGCCTACAGAGGTAAAGAGAAAAAGGGGTTAAATGTTTCTGCAGGTTCCATTGTAAATTATATAAATTATATCAGACTCTTCCTTGAACCCATTTATTTAAGAATCTCCAGACTCCTTGAAGATGCATTTTGAACGTGTCCTTATAAATCTGGGAGAAAAGAAAGGTTTGATGGCCCAGGACCTAGCTCTCCTAAAAAACAATCAAATACATTTTCGTTATGCTTCAATAAAGTAAACAGCACAGGTGAGGTGAGCAAACAGAATGTTGAGTGATGACCCTCTTTCTCCCCAGCCTCTCTCAGCTCCAGCTGAAATTCCATGAATCATCTAATCCATCACTATAAAACAGATAATAAAGTCATTCTGAATGCCAGCATCAGGCATGCATACAATGAAAACAAGGGCAAAAATCCAAAATGAGCATGGAGGCAGATTTAAAAATAAAAGACACGTTGGTTTGTGACTGCACATCACCTGAAGGAATTCTAGATTCACGTGGAAAGAATTTAAGAGAAAATTACAGGAAATACCACCTAAAATATTACATGGCATCGAAAAGTTAGAAAATCCTCATGCCCAGCAACATCCTCTAGCTCAGAAAATAAGCTCAGAGACATAAAAATTAGCCATTCATGAATGGAAGTCTCATGGCTGGCTGAGGCCATATCATAACCCAACATCTGTAAGCTATTTGATATAATGACCATCTCCTCTCTCCTCCCCCCACCCCATTTATACAGTGCCTAGCACAATGGATGCTGGTGCCTGATGCACTACCACAGAGAATTCCCTTTGTGGACGGGAAGATCAGCTCCTCCACAGCACCATCCCTTACATGCTGGGACTCTGTATAGTGCTCTAATGGTGAGAGGACATGGAGTGGGTGGAATTATGGCAGGAGGGGTCAACTGAAGGGACACATATCATCCCCCAACCAACCCCACAGCCATTGGTCCAAGAAAATAATAAAGCCCAAGGTTGTATTACCTTGGCTGTTGACTCTTCTGAGCTGGGAAACCTTGCTCTTTAATTACTCCTGGGGGAATTCTGTGCCAGTGTGCATGCAGAATTTGCGCAGAAATTAATGGGTTTTGTGCAGAATTTCCTTTTTCTCCACAGAAATGGGCTGCAGAGCTGCTGGCTGCCACTAGGGGCCACTAGACCTGACAGAGCACAGATTGCAAGTAGAAGACACTGCCGGGGGCAGGGGAAGGGAGCTGAAGGGTCACAACAGCTGCAGTTATCAGCATGCCCGGAATGAAGGAGGTGGTGTGCAGGAATCTCCACACAAGCCCGGGACCCAGCATCAGGCTGTTTCTCCCTCTGGATCACTGGAGTCTAGGGGGTGTGGGTGTCTGACTGGGGGGAGCCCCCGCAGCTGGGCTCTGGTGAGGAGGGGGTACATGTGAGTGTCTGGACGGGAAGTGGGGACATGTCTGGGCTCTGGAGGGGAGGGGGTGCATGCAAGTGTCTGGACTGAGGGGAGCCCCTGCTGCTGGGCTGTAGTGGGGAGGGGTTGCATCTGATTGTCTGGCATGGGGGGAGGCCACAGCAGGACTCGAGGGGAGAGAGTGAAAGTGTCTGGCCCCCCTAGTGGGCTCTGCGGGGAGGGAGCAGAGAAATAAGAACTGGGATGTCACGGGGCTTCCTTAACTCTCTACTTGTGGAGGAATTTTCTTGTCTGTACTGTTACAGACATAGTTGCTGATAGGTATTTTGAAATAAATTACCAAACCAATTGAAACTGGCATGATTATATAGTGTTATTTTGACAAACAAAATATGCAGAATTTTAAAATATTGTGTGCAGATTTTTTAATTTTTTAGTGCAATTTAATTTAACTTTTAAATACCCCCTGGAGTATTTAATGGAACCGCATAAGAAGCCATGGTCAGAGGAAGCCCAGGGAACAAGATTCCACTGGACATGCACTGCCAGGGAACTGAGGGAAGTATGAGAGTAGGTTGGGGGCCAGAGCCAATGTTGAGGCACAGTACATCTGCGTGCCTGGCCCAGTGCTAGAGGTGGATGTCAAGGATCCCAGGATCGGCATATGTTCCATGGGAAGATTCTTCACGCTCCTTCCTGGCAGAATGATTTGAGGAAACCTTCATGAGAGGATCTGTTAGAGTTTCTCTCCTCTGTGGGCAATGTCTGGCATTGTCTAACTGCCCATAATAAGTTTATGGACAGTATAACCCTGAAGATCTCTAGAGTCACTGGAAATTGGATCCCTAGCATACAGAACCACCATCAGCAGGATGTTCTTGGTTTCTTTTCCAGTATTCCATAGCTAATTGAAAACCTTATTTGCAATAAAACATCATGGTATAAAACACAGAGGGACAAAGTTTCTGCTGGTGTAAACCAACACAGCTCCACTGAAATAAATGGAGCTATGCCAGCCTACACCAGGATGTAATTTGACTCAGAGGGTAGAAATAACAAGCTACAGGAATTTCTAGAGGCAGAAACAGAGCTCGGTTCAGCCAGTAGAAAGAGCTAATGAAATTCACAAAATAAAAAAATAGGGCTTGATTCAGCTAGTGTAATCCACCACACAAGGCCCCGGAGGTGAAGCAGAGGCAACTCCCACCCTGCTGCAGGCCAAGAGGACTCAGCCAAGCAGCATAACAGAGGGTGGTGCTGACCCAGGAGGGGCAATGTCGACCCTCAAGCATGTGCTGTATCAGGACATCCTCCAGAAAGCTTCTATCAATGCATCTTCTGTAGGGACTTAGGCATAGTTTACAACTATGATCCCCCACTGGAAAGCCAAAGGATTTTTTTTTTAAAGTCATTTCTAGGCTGATAATTTATATGCTGATGAGATATTAGAGGCCAAGCTATGAATACACAAAAACAGGGTCCAGCATCAGAACACTATCTGATCCCAGGTTGTAACCACACTGCTGTATAGTTTGGCTTGGAAGGACTGGATTTTTATTAGTAAAGTAAACATTGATTTCTCTGTACACACACAAACCGACAATCCCCCAATCGAAATTTACAATCAGGCAAAGTAAGAAAAATGCTACTTGAGAACTTTAGTTTGATTTAAGGATATTTACTTCCCATATTTTGTTATGTGATGTTGATAATTTGTGTTTTAATGGTTATAAAGTTTTAACTTCTTGAACATCAATGTCTACTGTCATTAACAATTATCGTCTGACCCCTATTGTCTGACATACCCCCTAATTTCCTGCAGCTATGAAAATTTAAAAATTGATGATTTTTTTAAAATGTTTAAAATAAACATTGATATTATCAGTCAGAATCTTTATATACACACACACACGTACACACACACACACACACACACACACACACGTATATATATAAAGAATTGTGCCAAGCTTATGTATATCATGGAGTGAATGCTTTACTCTGGGGTGGTATGGAGTTCAGCCATGAAAAGCACAACTTTACTAGCATAGTGTTTTACATTTACACTGTAGTAAATGTTTTTGCTAGATATTATGCAATGATAATGACACACTGTTCACTACATTTCTCTTTTCAACAACCGGGAGATGACCTCTAACTTGCTCAAAGCTGAACAAACAAACTGAGGGTAGCTATTTGTATGTGAAGTTACAAGAACATCTTCCTTAGCTAATTCTGCATGAAAGATAGTTTCCTCTGGACAAATGCAGTACAGTGGAAAGCAGATTATTCAGGCCCAGTTTAGCATGCTTTTATGATGAGAAGCATGAACTAACATAAAAAATCCCATGGCACTCAGTGGAATTGCTCAATATGAGTAGGGATTGCAGAATCAGACCTTGAATTGACGGCATTGAGAAACAGAGGTATTTCCTTCCCTTAAATGACCTTGTTGAATGTTAAATGCCAAGCCTCAGCCAAGAATGTGACCAGGAACTAGAATGAGTGATCGAACCTAGGTCCACTCTCCATATTGCAGTGGAAAATAATACGAGACCTGGCCAGGAATAATTGTTCTAATTAAAGTGGTGATCAAGTTCAAAGGTAGAAGTACCCAACACAAAACCACGTTGCATAATGACTTGTGAGTTTTACAAGGAGAGGAGAACCATAATAGTCTTTGCTACTCTGAGAAAGAATATGGAAATTAGACATGAAGCAGGCAGAGGTGAGATCTTTGATCACAAAAAATAAATTCCATTGAAGCTGATAAATTAAACAAGACACGACCTTTATAGAACACAATAAAATCTAAGGGTCAGATCCTCAGCTGGTGTAAATCAGTGTAGTTCCATTAAAGCCAGTGGATTTACCTCAGCCCTTTGGGATTTAAAGTATTCAGCTAAGTTAAAATAAAATACATTCAAAAGTGATTCCATTTGCTGTACATCACTTATTCTAAACAATAAACTGAAGGAAAAATAATTGCTGTACTCTATATGTGAGCATGTGTATGTGACAAATCCCAGGGTTGTTGGGTTTTTTCCCCCAACACAAGAGCCTAGGACAAGTATTACATTTAAATAAATCTACCAAAGCAAATATGATGGTACTGTAGGGAAATCTGCTGGGTTACATTTTATTACCTCTTCATGCCCCATCTAAATGCCAAACACCATCTCTTTCTCCTCAGATTCTAAGTCGGGATGCTGGAACAATTTGTATAGTGGCAGTGCTGGGAGCCACTGAACCAAACTTTAAACCTGATGGAAACCACTTCAAGCTGGGGGTGAGGCAGTACCCCTTGTATTCCTAGTTCCAGCAGGTATGTTCTAAGTGAGAGTGTAAAGCAAACATTTGGACGGTGCTCAGTGAGAACTTGTTTTAAGACCTGTGGGAACTACATTGAACAAGATCATAAACATGAGAGACAGAACACAATTAAATACAGCCACCCCAGATTTGATTTTTAAAAGATGAAATTGACAGTGGATTTCCTATTAATTAGATTTGTAAAGATATTGCTGGGATAGAAATAAAATGAGGGTGAGCTGGATACAATCCTTGAGTTTCAGACTGGAGATCAAATTCTATTAAATCACCTCTTTAGCAACAGTTTAGCAACAACAGAGAAAACAATTTAAGAAAATAGCCCACTTAGGCCAGCCAGCTGCCCTCAGAGCTCAGTTCTGTGGGAGCACCTAAATGGGGTCAGGAATGAGGTCATTGAGAAGGGGGAGGAAAACTCTCACCGCTGCTGTCTAGTTCAGACTTCATTGCCTCATTTCTCCGTTTCTATAACTTTCACAAATTCTGTGGTGCTCATCCAAAACACTAAGAGAGTGAAAGGATTCAAAGAAATCTAAGCTGTAATGGACAATCATGAGAGAGCAGAATCAGTTTTCCCCATGAATATAATTAAAGGGGTTTTTAATAAATCTATTGGGTATCTAATCAGCAGAGAGCTGGTAGACTTATCTTTATTTAAGTTGGCCTATAATTTGAAATGAGGAGATCAAGTAGGGAAAGGCTCTAAAGTAATTAGCCACAAATCTAAACCATCTCTTTCTTTGCATGTTGTTTTGGACACTCACGGAACTGGGGAATTAAACTGTTTCATTCAAAGGAATGGAGCTGCCTTTGCATACCCAGGACCTCTGCAAGGCACTCTGTCCTCCCCAAGAGGCAGTGAGGGTCAGAACCCACCCTCATAAAGGGCTTGATTGTGCTTTATGGTAATAGTCCTGCACTAATTAAGGGACCAAGCTGCATGCAGAACTCCTATTGACTTCAAAGGGATCAGGATTTGATCCTTTATTTAGAATTCAGTCTTACAAGCCTTCCACATTCAGAATTCCCAATGACTTTCACAACACCATGATTTGTCACTTTATTAATTTGGTCCCAATCATTCAAGTCCTCCACATGCAGAATTCCCATTTACTTCACTAGGACAAGGATTTGCCATTTGCTTGCTAAGATTCCAATCTTGCAAATCCTTTGCATGTGGAAATCCCATTGAATTCATTACAAATAAAACTGCACAGTCCCATTGTTTGCCAGGCCTCAGGCAGAGAGCAAATAAATATAGACATTGCATATGGACATAGGAAATTATCTGTTTATCAAGAATGTGACCACATGTTCACAGTCAGTGCTGAGTCATAAGCTTTCTTCCCAGTGCACAAGTCACATGCTCTAGGAATATATTGTTCTTACTGTAAAGTCCAAGCGGCAAAGGAATCAGCATAACCTGAACTTCTCTTGCTGGATAAGTGAGACTACATGCCTCAGGTTCATATTTGGCCAAGTAAATCTTATTATAATTCCTCTATTTTGTCCCTTTCACTATCTTAGATCAGTAATAACACTCTCAAACTATAGCACTATTCAAATGAAAGACCATGCATGTTAACACACAGTATTTTATGTGTTCCTATAGAGGGTATGGAAAGACAAGTTCGATTTTTTCATTATTTCATATCCTGTTGTTTCAAGAACATTATGCCAAATTGGTGTATTTTGAGAGAATAGTATTAAATAGTCTAATTTGAAATGTGAGTAAGTATGAAGCACTCTCCTAATGCACTTGTTCAATATAATATGCAAGTAGCATAACATATTTGGTAACTAATAAAATAAAATCTAAAGTATGTTTTCAGTATTTTTTTTTTTACTTTTAAAAATTGGATGGAATATAAAGAGATTGTCAATCCATCATGCTCATAGTACTTACAAATGTTTCCTTCTCTTTACTCTTCACTGGTCTGGATTGGTCCAGAATTGTCTGACTTCAGTCTCATTTTCAACACTAGACCAGGAATGGAATTTAGTAGGGTTAAAAATATTGGGCCAGATTCTCAGCTGGCATAAATCATCATTGAAGTCAGAGTTACGCCAGTCCATTTCAGAATCCGAGGATGTACAGAGGGTACATTATGCCCTTTCATAAACTCTGTAGCAACTAAAGAATTGGTAAACTCAGTGGAGTTTGTATTGATCAAACCCAAAATGGAATTTAAGAGGTTTGTTCTGACAATCCTTTTTGTTCTAAGAAAAGGAGGACTTGTGGCACCTTAGAGACTAACAAATTTATTTGAGCATAAGCTTTTGTGAGCTACAGCTCACTTCATTGGATGCATGCAGTAGAAAATACAGTGGGGAGATTTATATACACAGAGAACATGAAACAATGGGTGTTACCATACACACTGTAAGGAGAGTGATCAGGTAAGGTGAGCTATTACCAGCAGGAGAGCGGGGGGGGGGACCTCTTGAAGTGATAATCAAGGTGGGCCATTTCCAGCAGTTGACAAGAATTTGTCTGAGGAACAGTGGGGGGGGGGGGGAAATAAACATGGGGAAATAGTTTTACTTTGTGTAATGACCCATCCACTCCCAGTCTTTATTCAAGCCTAAGTTAATTGTATACAGTTTGCAAATTAATTCCAATTCAGCAGTCTCTCACTGGAGTCTGTTTTTGAAGTTTTTTTGGTGAAGAATTGCCACTTTTAGGTCTGTAATCGAGTGACCAAAGAGACTGAAGTGTTCTCCGACTGGTTTTTGAATGTTATAATTCTTGACTTCTGATTTGTGTCCATTTATTCTTTTACGTAGAGACTGTCGGGTTTGACCAATGTACATGGCAGAGGGGCATTGCTGGCACATGATGGCATATATCACAGGTAGATGTGCAGGTGAACGAGCCTCTGATAGCGTGGCTGATGTGATTAGGCCTATGACGGTGTCCCCAGAATAGATATGTGGACACAGTTGGCAACGGGCTTTGTTGCAAGGATAGGTTCCTGAGTTAGTGGTTCTGTTGTGTGGTGTGTGGCTGCTGGTGAGTATTTGCTTCAGGTTGGGGGGGCTGTCTGTAAGGAAGGACTGGACTGTCTCCCAAGATCTGTGAGAGTGATGGGTTGTCCTTCAGGGTAGGTTGTAGATCATAGAATCATAGAATATCAGGGCTGGAAGGGACCTCAGGAGGTCATCTAGTCCAACCTGCTGCTCAAAGCAGGACCAATCCCCAAGTTTTGCCCCAGATCCCAAATGGCCCCCTCAAGGATTGAACTCACAACCCTGGGTTTAGCAGGCCAATGCTCAAACCACTGAGCTATCCCTGCGTTGGAGAGGTTCTAGTTGGGGGCTGAAGGTGATGGCTAGTGGCGTTCTGTTATTATCTTTGTTGGGCCTGTCCTGTAGTAGGTGACTTCTGGGTACTCTTCTGGCTCCGTCAATCTGTTTCTTCACTTCAGCAGGTGGGTATTATAGTTGTAAGAATGCTTGATAGAGATCTTGTAGGTGTTTGTTCTGAACTTTAGAAAGAGGAGTACTGTAAGTGTTCACCTGCAGCACAACATGGGAAAAGAGGAGTGAAAGTACATTTTGCCCTGGTAACACCATAGGGTAGCGAAGGAACAGCTCTGAGATTCCATTGTGTTGAAGCAGAGCACAGAAGAGGACAAATGCTAGGGTTCCTAAAGCAGCAAGTGTGAGTAGAAGAGAAGCATTACCAAGGTTCTGCTGCCATATATGCAGCTGCTACAGCAAGCAGGAACTCCAGAGAATGGGGAACACAGTGGTATTTCTCTTCTGCACCTGGTCTCTCCTAAGTGGAATGTGAATGTGATAACTGTTAGGACATAGATATTTAGGCCTGTTTGTAAAGGCCTATACTTTAAGAATTTAGGTGTATTCTTATTACTTAGCTAGTTATAGAGGTATAAAAGAAAGAATCAAAATCACCATCTGCTGGTGTAAGGGCCTTTTTTTTACTGTGACAATCTGAGGCTCTGTTTTTAGGCTAAAATTTTTGGCTAAGCAGCAGAGGCAGCCATAAGCTGGGAAGCGAACAGTCACCTTTTTACATTTCAAACTAGTTACATTGAAATAAGGTGCTATTAGGCTGTTAGGAATACAATTCTGTCCTGATAATGCCTGTCACCTCCAGAGAAAGGGAAGTGCCTAGAAGATGTAAAAGGAAACTTAGTTTGATAGCATCCTGTTTGGCAAGAACTTACTTATTAATAGCTGGGATGTGAAATCCTTATTTTTGTAAAAAGAAAAGGAGTACTTTTGGCACCTTAGAGACTAACCAATTTATTTGAGCATAAGCTTTCGTGAGCTACAGCTCACTTCGCTGTAGCTTACGAAAGCTTATGCTCAAATATATTGGTTAGTCTCTAAGGTGCCACAAGTACTTCTTTTCTTTTTGCGAATACAGACTAACACGGCTGCTACTCTGAAATGTGTCCTTATTTTTGTGTTGTTCTATTATTGTAGTTCCCATTTCCCTATTATTTGTCTGTATAAGCTCTCTTTGGTTCTGTAATTGTTTCTGTTTGCTGTATAATTAATTTTGCTGGGTGTAAACTAATTAAAGTGGTGGGATATAATTGGTTAAATAATTATGTTACAATATGTTAGGATTGTTTAGTTAAATTTTAGGAAAATGATTGGTTAAGGTATAGCTAAACAGAACTCAAGTTTTACTATATAGTCTGCAGTCAATCAGGAAGTAAGGGGGGGAATAGGAACAGGGAATGGGGATGGTAGAATTGGAATCATGTTTTAATAAGGGGTGGAAATGGGAACAGGGACACAGGTAAGGCTCTGTGGTGTCAAAGCTGGAAAGGGGGACAGTAAAGAAGGAAACTGGAATTATGCTTGCTAAAAGTTTACCCCAATAAACATTAAATTGTTTGCACCTTTGGACTTCGGGTATTGTTGCTCTCTGTTTATGCGAGAAGGACCAGGGAAGTAAGCGGGTGAAGAGATAAGCTCCTAACATCTTGGTGCCCTGACTTGGATGCATCGCATCGGGTAGGTGAGTGGCAGCCTGTAAGTCCCCCTCCCCAACAGTCCGCGCAGCTGCTTGGAGGGGGTATAATGAACTCTCGTCGTGGTAGTTGCGGGTTCTGGCAAGCCAGGGTAAAGGATTTTTTGGATAAATGGATAAGGAAGAACCAGGGCCCGTACCACGTACAAGGGTCAACCTTGGATGAGATTAAAAAGGAAATGGAGGCAGTGTTAGGGACCCCAGAGGGATGGGGGGCCCACCCTCCTTTGGTATATGGGTAGTGGAAGAAGGTCACTGCTCATTGGGACTGAATGCCTTCCAGGGAAAGGAGGCGCTTCAGCCTGCTTGTGAGAGATTTGAAGTAAGGGCAGCATTATGGGAAGCTGCCAGTAATCTTTCAAGTTTGGTGCTGCTTCAGCAAGGGCTGCTGAAGGGTTGTAAATTAGTTAGGGGTGATTAAAAATGATTTGGCACAACAGGGTTTAAAGTCAAAAGCAGAGTTAACAGACTACCTTTAGAGACTGGAGCTGGGACTTGGTCCTGGGGGAGTGAAGAGAAAGAAAGAAGGGGGGGGGGGTGTTTCAAAGTGCAAAATGGCAGGGTTTGCAGGAGCGGGTAACAACCCCCACTCTTCTCCCAGAGCCAGAATGAGAACCTGGGGATAAGGGTTCCCAACTGTTTCAACCCAGGGAGCCTACTCTTGGCTCAAAGCTAACTATATCCTTTTCTTCTTTTCCTCCTTCTTTTCCTCGGTTTACTTAATTTGCTGCTGGTAGCCATTACTTTAAAATGACCTGACAGGCTTCATTGGTTTCTTTCCACCTCTTCCCCCACCTCTCCCCCCACCTTTCCACACTTTTGTTTTTCTAAAGTTTTAATAAAGGATACTTTAAATACTTATGTAAAATGTTTTTGGTTATTTTGTCTAAGTATAACGGAGATCTGCTGTATTCCACTGGAATTTTGGGAGTAAAAAATCCATGGGCATCCATGGAGACAAATGTTTTACTGCCTCTTTGAACAGTCTCAAGGTAAAGACAGCACAGGTTAAGGCAGCTGTGTGGCAATAATTGTACTTGGTGGCTAAGTTGTTACAGACAAATTGCACTACCTTAAAGAACTAAATGTAGGAGTAAGTGATTTAAAGAAGTGAGTGAAAAGTTACAAATACTTTTTGCAGAAATTAATAATACAGGGTCTGGAGGAAAGTAAACATTTGGAAGTTGTGGAAAAGGTAAAAGGTAACTGTTGTGAAGATGTTAAAGAGTAACAGTTGTGGTGTTACAAAAAAAAGTTTTTGTTTAATAATAAAATCCAGTTATATAAATGTAACTGTATGTGCAACTCTGTGCAGTCACATTGGATGAAAGCTTGGTAATTAGATTATCCAAGGGGGTCAGGTAGAGTGGCTACTACCACCACTATGCTTCTGTCCCCAGAAGCCTTTACAGCTATTCTGAGGGGAAATGGGCCCTTTTCCCACAGAAATGGTCTATAAGGGACTGCTGCAGGCAGCAGGTGGGGAGAGAATCTGATCAAAATTATTTAACTTCGGTAATGTAATCAAAATCACTAAAGGAATGTAAGGGGTTTCTATTAAAACTTTACTTTGCTGCCCCTGGTTGTGTCTAGTTGTACAAAATGGAAGTGTAATCGGGTACAGTTGTGTAAAAAAGTAATGTGCAAGAGATATTAGGCAAAAGAGAATTTTGTGTGTGCGCACAGGTAAAAGAAAAGGAAAAGAGGAGCAATAATAAAAACACTAAGCCTTGGGGTGGCTCTGGGGGATCGAACTGTCGCTTTGGTCAGTGTGCATAAAAACTCTGTGGGGAAGGCAGTTACATCTTGCGTAAAATTAATATAGCTAATATAATGTTATAAAGGTTAAACTATAAAAAAAAGTGCATTTTCCCAGGACGTGTGCCGTGTATATTGGAGAAGGGGTAAAAAAAAAAAATGCAAAGAAAACATGATACTTCATTAAAATCCTATTAGGGCTCCAAAAAAAGCCACAATAGGTTGTGCTTTCTTTTTCAGATCTTTGTGTAATTTAAAGCAGGAGATGAAAGTGGAAAGTAATCAGAACTCTCGTGGAAGTGAAATGTGTCCCTTTTAAAACCGTCTCTAAGCTGCTGATAGCTTTAAATCCAAAAGTAAGCTAAAAAGCCTCTGTGTAAATGCAAATTACCTAGCTAATGGCAGAGGTGAAAGTAACCCGGTATGCCCAGGTACGGCATACCGGTAAGAGCCGGTGCGCCGTACTGGGAACGGCTTTCCCAGAGGGCAGTTTAAAGCCCTGGGGTAGCAGCGGTGGGGCTCTGGCGAGGATTTAAAGGGCCCCAGAGCTCCTGCCCCTGCTACCGCCCCGGCCCTTTAAATCCCTGCCGCCGCTACCCCAGGGCTCAGGCAGCAGGGCTCAGGGGGGGATTTAAAGGGCCCCGAGCTCCAGCCGCCGCTACCCCCCCACCGGGGCCCTTTAAGTCCCCGCCTGAGCCCTCCTGCCCAAGCCCTGGGGTAGCAGTGGCGGGGCTCCGGTGGGGATTTAAAGGGCCCCAGAGATCCAGCCGCTGCTACTGCCCCGGGGCCCTTTAAATCTCCGCCTGAGCCCTGCTGCCCGAGCCCTGGGGTAGCGGCGGCGGGGCTCTGGAGTGGATTTAAAGGGCTGGGGCGGTAGCGGCAGCTGGAGCCCCGGGGCCCTTTAAATCCCCAACGGAGCCCGGCCACCGCTACCCCAGGGCTCGGGCAGCAGGGCTCAGACGGGGATTTAAAGGACTCAGGGCTCTGGCAGCCGCTACCACAGCAGAGCTCCAGGCCCTTTAAAGCTCTGCCAGAGCCCAGAGCCCTGGGGTAGCGGTGGCAGCTGGGAGCCCCTAGGGCTCCTCAGTGATTTAAAGGGCCCAGGGCTCCGCTGCGGTAGTGGTAGCTGGAGCCCTGGGCCTTTTAAATTGCCTCCGAGCCCAGGGGTTCCCAGCCGCCTCTGCAGCTGGTAGCTCGGGGGTGATTTAAAGGGCTCCGGGCTCCGAGCCACCACTACCGCAGCTGGAGCCCTGGCCCTTTAAATCAAGATTTAAAGGGCCCGGAGATTTAAGGCCACGCCTCTTCCGGTTGAGGCCACGCCCCCTGCTCAGGACTCCGGTGTACCGGTAAGTCCTCTAACTTACTTTCACCCCTAGCTAATGGGCACAAAAAAGCTGCAAATAATAAATACATCTGGTCAGCAAACAAGTTACTAGAAGACTCAGATTATGGCCCTCCAGGAAAGGGAGGTAAAAAAACAAGCCTAAAAATAAGGGGGACAGGTTAACCTTAAGGGTGTGTGTGTGTGTGTGTTTGTGTGTATACGGTGCTAAAATCTAAAGCTATGTCTCAGCTATTACAGTCACTGTGGGGTAGTTTGTTCCAATAGTTTATCACAGTTAAAAACATAATGCGTTATTTACAACTTGAATTTGTCTGACTTCAGCTTCCAGCCATGGGTTCTTGTTATGGCTTTCTCATCTAGTTTAAAAAGCTCCTTAGTACCCATATTCTTTTCTTTTCTTTTCTTTTCTTTTTTTTTTTTTTTTTTGGTGTTTGTGAAGCTACTCCTAACACTTATCAGGTCACCTCTTTTCGATAAGCTGAACAGATTGAGCTCTTTGAATTTCTCACTATAAGACACTTTCTCAATCCCGAAAAACTACTTTTAGCTCTTTTTTTCCCAGTCTCTCCTTTTTTAAAATGTTGACACCAGAACTGTACACAGAACTCTAGCATCAATCTCACTAAAAGATAAAAATCACCTTCCTACTAGCTGTTCCCCTGTTTATACATGCACGGATCTCATTAGCTCTTTTTTCCAGGGAGTTCATGCTGAGTTACTTGTCCACTATGACCCTTCGATCCTTTTCAGAATCACTGTTTTCCAGGATATAGTGTCCCATTTTTGTTTCTATATGTATAATTTTGTATTTGATTGCATTAAAAATTCTGTATGATTACCTAGTCCTCATCATTATTTACCATTCTGCCACTCTTTGTACCATCCACAAATTTTATCAGTGGTGATTTTTATATATGCACATCCAAATCATTGATATAATGTTGAATAGCATCAGGCCCAGTACTGATCCCCGAAGAACCCTGCTAAAAACACCCCCATTCAATGATGATTCCCCATTGATGACTACTTTGAGATCTGTCAGTTAACCAGTCCTTGTAGAGTGCTAATTTTTTAATCAGATTTTCATGCACTACTAAGTCAAAGTACCTATCCATGGGCCAAAATCACCTCTAAATAGCAGGTAGAAAGAGAGCCATCATACTAAAGACTACTAATGAGCATGTGAGAAGTATGTAAAATAATATTATTAATTATTTTTATTGATGGATCTTTCAATTCTGCTGCTTCAAAGGAAATCCGTTATCTGCTTCACCACAGATGACTGACAGTTTGAGGCTCACACACTGGACTGTTTCTTTTCCAAGAGGAGAAAAATCTAATTTTAGTCAGAAAGAGACTTAAAAGCCTAGAGCAGAAGGTCAGCCAACATTATTGACTGATGTCCAGGGCTAGATCTTCGATGGGGCATCCCACTATGAATTTGCGAGTGGAAAGAGGAATCTTGTAATATGTCAGTACCTACCAAAACTGTAAGTTGGATGCCACTGATCTCAAGCACACACAGAGGCACAGAAAAGGAAAAGCACTGGGATTATCAGCAAATTGCTCAGACAAATAGCAGCCAGAGAGGAACCTCAAGAATATTCCTCCTTGCTCCCAGGCAGCAGCTGATAGTTGGAACATTTTTCACTCAAGCCTTTCAGCACTAGCGTCAAGGAGTAGAACACTCAAGAATTAAATTGAACAAGAGAAATGTTTTAATTTAAGATGCCAGCACTCAAATACTATGAAAGGACACAAAAATCTCCATAGATGCACAGACAGACATACCCAACTTTTATTTACTGAGAATGAAATAAACATATTATAGATTATAGGGTTGGTGTGATGAAGAAGACAACAGCAAACAACAAATTTAGTCTCAGTGAACATTTTCAGTCTTATGTTATCTATTGTCTACGGGCATGATCTAAGGTATATTGAAATCAAGGAAAAGCTCTCCATGACTACAGACGGATCAGGCCCTATGGGAGCAATCCACAAACTTTCGTAGAGTCATATATATATTAAGGCCAGAAGGGAACAGTATGACTTTCTAGTCTGTTTGCAGTGTAGATGTCAGAACAATAAATGATATTACCTCACCCACCTTGTCTAGCTAGGCTGACCTGTTGCATAACTCAAGCCATAGTATTTCACTCATGGTTTCCTGCATGTACCTAACAAATTAATGCAATTTCAGGGTTCAAGACAAAAAGAAAATGTCAGTACTTTTGGTTCCCTGCTGCAAAATTCACCAACTAAAGTATTAGTGTTTTACACCATTTCTCTGCTCTTCCAGAAGATTGTATATCAATGGGCACTTCAGTGGCTTCCTCCATACAAGGATTCACTTTCATTCCCAACACAAGTGTAATATTTTGAGCTTCTTTATACTTTCCAGGATTACTCAGGACTTAGGTATTATTATAAAACAGATGGTCCAAAGGAAGAAAAATTATAAGCACTATCTCTTACAGCAACGCTAATAGAGCCAGGTTCAATGGTGGTGTAAATCAGCATTGCTCCCCTGGAGTCAACAGATCTCTGCTGATTTACTCTAACTGAAGATATGGCTCATAGGTCAGAATGTGGCATCTCAGCATCATATAATCAGTCAGTGTTTTATCATACCGTTTGAATTATTCCATGAATATTTTTTTCAAAATATTGTAAAATTGATTTTTTATAAATCGGGTCAGATTCTCAGTTGGCTTCCATGGAGCTGGATCAATTTAAATAAGGTGAATATGATCCCAAACTATATGACTATCCCTTAGTTGTTAGAGATGAACTAGGAGAAGCAGCAAAAGAATGAAGAAGGAAGAAGTGTCAGTTCACATTGAGGAAGACCCTTCACCAATTTAGCAAAGTATTTCCTGATCATTTTTATCTCCCGTGACATGATTCTTGGAAGTTCCATCTTCATAGAAAATATTTCTATATTGTTTTTTTTATTATTTCTAGGAGCACCCCCTTTTCCCTCTCACCTTCATTTTCAACTGTGCAGTCAAGCATCCTAATATTTATAGGTACTTCATGAGCATGGAGTTCAATCTTTGAGATTGATCATCTATTGGAACTACACTTCCATGTACATCAATGGAGAAAATATAATTTCCCAGAGCTGAGTTTGTTGATGGCGGGTCACCATAGCATAAGCTGAGTCATTTTCAATCAAATAAATTTGCCATCAGGTAAAGAAAAAGTAATACCTGTAGACAAAAAGGAATGTAATACACATCTTGACTCACCACCCCACTTGTCATCCATTGTCTGAAATCTTGTTTACAGTTAACTGACTCATTTGACCCATCAATAGAATGAAGATATTGTTTACAGCCAAGATACCTGGACACCACATGATTATTCATTCAGCATCTTGAGCAACCTTCATCTCCATGAAGGAAGATTTTTGGTTTTTGATTTTTAAACCAGTACTTCCATTCCTCTTCATTACAGGCCTAATTCGGTTGCCGGTGGAAGCACTCTCATTGACCTCAGAAGCAGACCCTTTATGGAAAAAAAAAAAAAAGCTTTGGAAATAAATACACAGTATACATCTAAGGCTTGCAGAAGAACTCTGGGCAATCCCACCATGGCGTTTTACTGTCAAAGGCTGGGGTTTTTAAAGTTAGGTGCCCAACTTCCATATGTATTGCAGATGTAACCCATGATTCAGTATGTTGTGATCACCTGTGTGCCTGGTTCACAGAGGTTAGGAGTCTGTTTACTGCACTTAGCTAGAGAGCTTGATTCTAGCATAAGCTGCAGAGACTTGTGCTTTTAGCTCTGGAGGCCCCCAGTTCCTGAGGTCAGCCAAGATGGCAGCTGTTATACAGATACACTGGACCTGATTCTCTTTTCACATAAGTATTATACTGATGTGCTTCACTGATGTTGATAGAGCTACTCTAGGTTTACACTGGTGTAAGGGGGAAGAGGAACTGGACCAAGCTACTTCTACGGCAATGGATGGCATTAGAGAGTAGTGTGATGAACCTCTACCTGACATCACATGCCACTGTGTTTTCAGATGCTTGGTTTTAGGTTCTGGGCATAATTGCAGAAGGCAAAAGCCGTTTGAAATCTAATGCTTACTTCAGTGTTCAAATGCAAAGCAAAAGCCCAAACCATGTGTCCTTTAACAGCCGTCACCATTCACTTTTTGTAAAAAGAACATTAGGGAAGAAATGTATTTACCAACAGTTTAGAACTGTGTGTGTTGAAGAAAAGGGTTTGTGACAGGCTGAACTTTGAAAGCTAGCAGCTCCTGCTGTTAAGGTCTGATCCTTCCCCACCTGTTCTTTGCTGAGCTAGCATTTCTTGAGAACCACATCCCAGTCAGCACAGTGGGACACAAGCAGGCAAATTTTACTTCCTGATAAGGGTTTGATTATGTTTGACATCCTTGGCTTTAACATATTTGAAGGTTAAAAGGTATATTTGTTGTAGCACTTTCTAGAGTGGTGACCAGTTTATTAGGAATCCCTGGAAGTAAGTAGTCTGTGACACCAGCCATGAGGAAGTTCTGATGCAATCCTGCTGAGGGTAGAATATCGTCACACCTGAATTCCAGTATAATGTAACAACTTAATAATGGAAATGTAAACACTTAACTCTGACATACTGAAATGTCAAAGTCCTAAGTGAATGTAACTAGGAAAGCAAACACTGGGACAAGTTGTTCCCTCCAGTAGAGGGTATCCTAGAAGGGGATCACAAAGTTTCCAGTAAATCACACTGTTTATTGGGAGAGACCAAGGGTGAGGCTGCCCTGAAGGGACACTCACAAATAAATGGACGGCACCTGCTCAACTCGACCTTCACCTCTCACTCCCACCCCTCCCGGCTTCTACAGATTCTGTGCTATAACTGGCTGGGTACTCAACAGCTGGCACAGAGGAGACTGGCTAGAATTTAACAGCTATAAGACATTAATATACATCTTATTTTCTATATAGAAATCAAGCAGATTTGCAGTGCATGGTCCATGGAAAGCAGCTAATCTCAGGGTCTGATCTTCCCCTCAAACCGCACAGACTCCTTGTGGAGGGGTTTCCACACTATGCCAGGGATATGGAATGACATTTCCCCATTAGATGCAGGGCTGGCTGAAATTTTTTTGACAAATTTTATAAAAGGCTTTGTTGAAAACAAATTTTTGGAAAAAAATGACAATTTTTGGTTTTAGAAAATGGTTACATTACAACAAATAAGAAAAGGAGTACTTGCGGCACCTTAGAGAGACTAACCAATTTATGTGAGCATAAGCTTTCGTGAGCTACAGCTCACTTCATCGGAAGCATAAAGTGAAAAGTACAGTGAGGAGATTTTATATACACACAGACCATGAAAAAATATACATTGTATGGAGAGTGATCACTTAAGATGAGCTATTATCTCCTGCTGGTAATTGCTCATCTTAAGTGATCACTCTCCATACAATGTATATTTTTTCATGGTCTGTGTGTATATAAAATCTCCTCACTGTACTTTCCACTTTATGCATCCGATGAAGTGAGCTGTAGCTCACGAAAGCTTATGCTCAAATAAATTGGTTAGTCTCTAAGGTGCCACAAGTACTCCTTTTCTTTTTGCGAATACAGACTAACACGGCTGCTACTCTGAAACCATTACAACAAATGTTGATCTTTTTCAAAAATGTTCATTTCAACAGATGGGAAAAATCTCTCTCGCTTTTTAAACTTTCCCCTTCTTCCCTGGAAAAAGTGGTGAAAAAGTAAAAAAAAGTTAGTGTAATGAAGTTTAAAAAAGTAAACAGGAGTAGAGATTTTTTTTCTTACATTCTCTAACTTTGCTTCACCACCTTTTCCAGGGCAGAAGGGGAAGGTGAAAAAAAAGTGTGAAAAAATATTTTCAAAGTGAAATATAGTGGGGGGGAGGGGAAACTGGAATAACTCCCCTCCCCCAGTTTTCATTAGAAAAAAAAGTACAAATAAGTGAGAGAAAGGGATTAAAATATAAAAATTAAAATCCAAATTCATGCATTTTGAATATTTGTCAAAAAATGTGAGAATGACAAATTTCAAATGAAATTAAAACAGTTTATTCTCTTTCCAAATGTTTTGCCAATCCCCCACTTCCTCTCTCCCGTGCTCTACGTATATGCCAATTAAGTGTCCTGTCTGCACTTATACGTGAAGGAGAGTCTGAGTTGCTGTTCTCAATGAAAAATTCTGCAGTGCAGCATTATGGTATAATAGCTTTAAATATCTTGACCATTGCCTTAAACAATTCATATAATAACACAAGGATTGTGGCTATCCACAGTCTAGAAAAACCACCCATTATCCCAACTTTTACACTAAGATCTTTACTGACACTAAATGTGAACAATCACATCACTTTATTCCCCACCCTGTTAAGCACTCACAGTTTGAACTGGCTTCTGAACTGTGATTCAGCTAAGCCCTGCCCAGCTTTTCAAGCTCATGCCAAAGGGAAGTATGAGAAAGCAACAGACATATCATTCTCCCAAAGCCAAGGAAAAGCATCATTGTTTTTGTTATGGTTTTGCTGACACTTCCATGCGGTCTCCATAGTGTTGGAATATATTTGTGATAAACAGCTTCAGTGTTTTGTTTTGAAATACCTCAACTTCACATTGGAATTTCTAATTCTTAAAGGTGAATTTAGTGCTTGTGAAATGGACTAGGTATAGGATTCCTCGACAATGAAATCCTCTCTCCAGCTTTTCATTATTCTTATTCTTGGGAGGAGCTCACATACCATGGTGATAGGCGCCTGCATAAAATAGCTGGATATGGTACAGCATGGATAGCAGCAGTGCAAGCTTCCTCATGTTGTCTCATGAGAACAATTCATCATCACTCCCATAACCACATTGGTCATTGGGGCACCAGCAGTCAAACAATTGTCTCCACCCTTGACGATTGTGTGTCATTGCTTGAGTCTCTGCGAAGTACATTCCTGTCCACTCTTATGTTGTCAATCCATCTCTTCTTTTGTGTACCTCTTCTTCTCTTCCTCTGTACTGTCCCTTGGAGGATGATCTTGGATAAGCCAGATGATCTTCTTACATGGCTGTACCACTTCAGTTTGCGCTTCTTCATGGTCATCAGGAGGTCTTCATATGACCCAGCGCATTGGGTGATGATGTGCAGACCTCTTCATTAGTGATGTGGTCGAAGTAGGAGATGTCCAGGATTTTATGGAAGTATCTCATCTCTACTACCTGTATTTTCTGTTCAAGTTCTACCATAAGGATCCATGTCTCGCACACATACAGAAACATGGAGATGACCAATGTGTGCAGCAGTTTCAGTTTGGATTCCAGGGAGATCTTCTTACTACTCCAAATTGGCTTTAGCTTTGCCACTGCTGCTGCTGTTGTTTGCGCAGTTCTTGCCTGAATTTATGCCTTGGATCCTTCATCAGTGATACTTGAACTGTTTCACTGTCTCCAGTTCTTGTCCACTGACAGTGATATGTGAGCTGATCCCATCACGTTTGTCTATCATCAGCTTGGTTTTCTCTGCACTGATTTCCATGCCATATTTTGTGGAGGTTTCATCCAATCATTTCACAAGGTTGGCAAGTTCATCTTCGCTGCCTGCCAGGCCATCAATGTCATCAGTGAACCAAAGATTTGAGATTGTTTGCCCCCCAATGCCGACTGTGCATCTGTGATCTTCTAGGGCATCAGTAGATGTTCAACAGGGTGGGTGAAAGAAGGCAGCCTTGCTGGACTCCAACAGTACTGCAAAACCACTCTTCTATTGTGCCATTGATGAGAACTGCACTGCTGGCCTTGGCATACAGTTGTTTAAGGGTAAGAATAAGCTTACGACCAACATTATACTTCATGGTTGCCCAGAGAGCTTCATGGCATACTCTGTTAAATGCCTTCTTGAAGTCAAAGACGTGGTAGATGTCATGGTGGTGTTGTAAGTACTTCTCACATAGAACATGAAGGTTGAAAATCTGTTCTGTGGTACTTCTTCCAGCATGAAAGCCAGCCTGTTCTTCAGCGATGATATTCTGCACTTGCGGCTTCAGTCTGTTCAATATGACTTTCAATATCACTTTGCTGGGATGGCTAATTAAGCTTATGGTCTGGTAATTTTGACACAATTGCAGGTTGCCTTTCTTTGGCAGCGTGATGATTAGTGACTGTATCCACATGGAGGGCTACTCACCGGTCTGCCCGATCTTGTTGCAGATCTTGGTGAGTACATCTATTACTACTTCTCCTGAGAATTTCATCAACTCAGCTGGGATGTTATCAATAACTGTAGCCTTTCCATTCTTGAGTGATTTCACAGCTGTCTCCACTTCTTCACGTAGTATTGGAAAGTCATCCACCTGTGTTGACTTTGGGCTGTCTAAGACACTAGGATCTCCATTTGTCTGGTGGTTGTATAGATCAGAGCAGTAGTTTGTCCATCTATTGATGATGTCCCTTTCTTCTGTAAGACTGTTCCCTTCTTTGTCTTGAATTGCATTAGCTTTGGTCCATCTTTCCTTCATCAGATCTTTTTCAACCAGGAAGGCTCGTTTGCTATTTTTATTATTGATACACTCTTCAATTTTAGAGCATTGTTTTTCAGTCCATATCTCCTTGGCCACCTTCATTCCTTTCTTGATCTTTCTGCCAATCGCTCTGTATTTATCAGTTTCCTCAGTGCTGTTCTTGTCTCTCTTAAGTTCTCTTCTAATGTCATATATTTGTAGTATTTCATTTGTGACCCATGGTTTGTCTTCTTATGATTTTTCCCAAGGATGTCCATTGCTGCCTCATTCATTACAGCACTGAAGTTGTTGGTCATTGTTTCTACGTCTTCATCTAAAGCAAGCAGCGGGGAAAATTTTCTGCCTATCATTGGTTGGAATGACTCTGAAATATTTCAGTCTCTGAGTCTTTCAGAGTCAAAATTGGTTCTGGTGAACTTTGGCCTGATGATTTTCCTTAGCTGCAGCCAAAAATTTAGCATCACAAGGTCGTGATCACTTCCAATATCAGCACTGGGAAGGCTCCTTGTTTTAGCTCTGTTAATCCCAGAACAAAATCGGTTTTGCACCATGATGTAGTTGATCTGGCTGTGATGTAGACCATTAAGTGCGTGCCATGTTGATCGTCTGGATGCTTTATGTGCTCCTAATGTATTTGCAAGAACCAGACTGTTATAGCTGGCAAACTCCAAAAGTCTCAATCCTCTCTCATTGGTTACCGCATTACAGAAAGGGCCACAATAAATTTGCCAATCTGCCTGTGCGTCAGTACCCACCTTAGCATTCCAATCTCCTTGTACAATCAGGATATCTTTCTTGTGTGCCTTATTGATGATGTCTTAGAGCTGATTTTAAAAATCTTCAATTTGCTCATTGTCATAATCTGTTGTAGGGGCATAGACTTGTACCACTGTGATATTAAAAGGTAATACCTTTAGACAGATGGAAATAAGCCTGCTGGACACTGGGAAGCATGCTAATGCTGAATTCTTGATATCTTTAGGCACAGGAAATCCTACGCCATTGACATGTTTGTCTTCTCCACTGTAATAGAGTACATGGCCTTCTTCTGTTAGTACCTCTCCAAAGTTCTTCCATCTGACCTCAGAGATTCCTAGGAGGTGTATTGTTCCATTTCGTACGTGAGTTCTTTCAACCTCTCTATTTGTCTCAATGTCCTCACATTCCATGTGGCTATGGTGATGTTATCTCTTCCACGGATCCTCTTTGTTGGGGTTACACCAGTAGTATACTTGTCACGTCTGCCCTGGTGGTGCCTGGGCTGCGATCAATCCGGTATGGACATCATTGTCTTGCTCATCATATGCTATGTCTTGGGAAAATTTCTAACCTGGCAGAGCCCATCCCTCTCCAGGCAGCCCCCTTTTAGTCACCTCTTATGACATGCTGGAGGAGCAGTGGGCCTATTCTGTCCCTGGATCCACAGGGGAAATTACAGGGATATAAACACTAGGAAGGAAATCCTGCCCTCTGGAAGAGCCCATGGAGGAGGAGGAAGTGGTCTACACGTTCTGTGCCATGCAGCAGTGCTCCACAGCGCTCCATCTAAGTTTGTGCAGGCAGTTGTTTGGGAGGGAAACTCAGCATGGGAGAAAGATGAACCCACCAACCTAAACTCCCATGTAGAGGCAGCTGCTAAAGAGGTGAATGCAGCCAAAATGCGGCAGAGGAGCCACGGGCACTCAATGGTCTGGATGAGGTATGCATCCTGCATGGCGCACCTCTGTATGACGTATGAGCAGGGAAAATTTGGCTCTGGAATTAATCACATGCCATGGTCTTTTATTGTCTCATCCACCTTGAACATAATTATTTAATGAAATCCCAAACTGGGCAGACTAAACTCCCATTTATGACATGATCCTTTTGGAGCATAATAGTCTTAACAAGCCTTAATTTTCTGCTCTGTCTTCCTGTCATACTTACTTACCACTGCTAAGGATTAAGTGATAAAAATGTTAGGAGGAACAGTAGGGGAAAATAAAATCAAAGAACAAAGTCAGTTCACAGCAATGCTTATCTAGGCTCTTTGCAGTGAAATAGGCAGTGATATTTTTAAGGTAGATGCACAACCATTTTCTTGGATTTGAGGCTAAGAAGAAACAAGCCCTGTTGTCTTTTTTTGCAGCTTGAAGAATTTTATTTTCCCTTGAAAAAAAAATCATCAGACATTAAAGGAACATTGTAAATCTCAAAATCATAGGCCAGATCCTCAGGTGTTGTAAATTCACTGAAGTAAAAGGAGCTAAACTGATTTACACCAGCTGAGGATCTGCTCCCATCTGTGTTTAAAATTGTGCAAGTTGGCAACACTGAGCTAGGTATATAGTGAGACTCATACATTGTAAAGCCAGAAGGGACCATTGCGACCATCTAATCTGGCCTCCTGTATAACACAGGCCATAGGACTTCCTTCAACTCTTTTTTTTTTTTTTTGAACTAGAACAGATTTTTTAGGAAAGGCTCCAACCTTGACTTAAAAATGTTTAGTGATGGAGAATCCACCAGAACTCTTGGTAAGGTATTCTACTGGTTATTTACTCTCACTGTTAAATATTTGCGCCTTATTTCCAATCTGAATTTGTCTAGCTTCAACTTTCTGCCATTGGTTCTTGTTCTACCTTTGTCCGCTAGATTGAAGAGCTCTGTTGTCAAACTTCTGCTTCCTGTGTAGGTACTTCTAAGCTATGATAAAGTCTCTCGTCTTTGTTAAACTTAAGCAGAATGAGTTTCCTGAGTCTTTACTATAAAGCATAGTTTTCAATCCTTCAGTGCTTTTGGAACAAATCTAACCTCTCTCCCTCATTACTTTGAGCCACCTTATTCTGTCTGTAGTACTACACCCCATTATTATGCCTTCAGGAAGTTGTTGGATTTATGCACTGTGGTTGAAACTCACTGGTGTGTAGAAGGTGAGCAAAAGGCCAGTTAAGTGGTGCATAGAGCTTATGCTTATGCTAGTTTTCTGAATAGGCAGGGAATTTCACCATGAACCTTGGACAAGGTGAAATGTGACCCATAAACATATAGGTAAATGATTATTCAAAATCCCAATTATGGCAGATCAGGAAGGATTCTCTTGAGGTTAAGGGTCGAGATTGGCACTTGAGATTTGGGTTAAATTCTTGACTGACGTAAGCTCCATGTGTGACCTTGAGGATGTTACTTAGGGCCAAATTTTCTCAAATGGACAGCCCCAACAATTGGGGTCAGAATTTCCAAAGCGCTCCACATGTCAGGTGCTGAACACTTTTGAAAGTCTGGTCTTTATATAGGTGTAGACATGGGGCCTGAGGTCATTTGAAAATGCAACCCAGTTGTAGGTACTAAATGCCAGAAAACTGTAGCGCTTAATTAGTTCCTTTTTCTGAAATAACAATAATAATACGAATGAATCTTATCTAATTAGACTGTATGCTCTTTGGGGCAGGGACTGTCTCATGCCCTATAGTACTCTAGATCAGTGACTCACTCCTGGGGCACCTCCTCTTGGAGGAGTGTGGCATAGAAGGCTCTCCTTTTTAGTGCCCTGTGATGGGGTATACAAACCCCATACTGGGCCCAGGTAGCCTCACCCCTCTTGGTTTGCTGAGCATGTTCCGACTGGATGAGCAGGTTAAAAGGAGCTCAGAAGCCCAGACAAAGGGTGGTAGATGGGCTGCAGGAGAGAGGAATCCTTCTCCAGAAGCCTGACAGAAGGTTGAGTTTGAGAGGGGACCACAGAACAAGTAAGGCTCACACACCGTGCCTTCTCCACCCACGATCCCCTTTGAGAACCTGCAGGGCCCTGTTCCTTTGGAATCTTTTTTTTGTTGTTGAGAGACTGACTGGGTAGATTATAGGAATCATACCCCAAACTGAAGGAATATACTGGTAGAAAGTAGCTGAGGGAAGCAAACTTGGACTTACAACAGGGAGGACCCTGCCAGTGTTGCTACCCACAAGGCCCTGGCCTGGGAGCCAGTGGAGAGGGAAAGCCTGGTTCCTCTACCACTCCCCTTTAAGGAGCAGTAAGATAGGGTGACGCAGATGCAAAAGATAGAAAAGGTAGAAAGCAAAAGATACCTGGCTTAAGGTCAGGAACAGATATCACTATTGCCCTGACAGGGGGGCAAGGGGCCAGAAGTTGGGTTTTCTAACACTTAGGCCTCCTAGACCTCCAAGGCCCCATCACATGCCCCCTGTTGACAATACCTCCAGTCCTGTGGTGGGCTGCCCCTTCTTGTGATGTCATCCTCCAGCCAGGTCACTTTAAAGTCTCTCCCATTTTGGGGTATCAACATCCCACGTGGCACTGGTCATCAATATGACATCTTCTGCTCCTCTGGGGCTCCTCTTCTATCCCACTCTTCTGTCAGAGTAGTGGCCTTAAGGCTTCTCCCTGGAGTCTTTCAACCAAACTCAAAATTAAAACACAAGTCACAACCAAAGCAACTTCTGCCCCCTTTTAATACATCTTGCATCCTCTCACAGGTCTCCATTGTTCAGCAGAAGTCTGACAAATAAGAGTTACCTCCCTGAAGTCTTGCCTGTAGTCTGGATCCTTCAATCCCATCTAGCCCATCTATGATTGCTCTCTATAAATATATCAGAGGGATAAATACCGGAGAGGGAGAGGAATTATTTAAGCTCAGTACCAATGTGGACAGAAGAACAAATGGATATAAACTGGCCATCGGGAAGTTTAGACTTGAAATTAGATGAAGGTTTCTAACCATTAGAGGAGTGAAGTTCTGGAATAGCCTTCCAAGGGAAGCAGTGGGGGCAAAAGACCTATCTGGCTTCAAGATTAAACTCGATAAGTTTATGGAGGAGATGGTATGATGGGATAACATGATTTTGGCAATTAATTGATCTTTAACTATTCATGGTAAATAGGCCTAATGGCCTGTGATGGGATGTTAGGTGGGATGGGATCTGAGTTACTACAGAGAATTCTTTCCTGGGTATCTGGCTGGTGAATCGTGCCCATTTGCTCAGGGTTCAGCTGATCGCCATATTTGGGGTTGGGAAGGAATTTTCCTCCAGGGCAGATTGGAAGAGGCCCTGGTGCTTTTTCGCCTTCTTCTGTAGCATGGGGCATGGGTCACTTGCTGGAGGATTCTCTGCACCTTGAAGTCTTTAAACTGTGATTTGAGGACTTCAATAGCTCAGACATAGGTAAGAGGTTTATCGCAGGAGTGGGTGGGTGAGATTCTGTGGCCTGCATTGTGCAGGAGGTCAGACTAGATGATCATGATGGTCCCTTCTGACCTTGATATCTATGAATCTATCTATGAATCCATCCAAGGCTGTCTTGCCTGTTGGGTGACCTTCTTTCAGGCCCACTCCAGAAGTCTCCTCCTATCAGGGCTTTTCCCAGGGTTTAAACTCCTTCCTGAAGCTACTGTTCAGTTGAATGCCTTCCTGGTTTCTTTTCTAGAAGTCGAGGTCTTGCGGTTTTGTCAGGGCTCACCACCAGAGTGTGCTTCACACTCATGACTTCTTTGAGTCTCTCCAACCTCCACTCTCTATTACTCAGAGAGGAACTGCACTCCCCGCCTCCTCTATGCAGCCCCCTTCCATTTAGGGCTTCCTCTCTATATAGAAACTACTCAACTCTTCCATAGCTGAGTTTCTTCTTTAATTAGACCTGGCCCATCCTCCAGTTCCTAGCACAATGTGGCCCCCATCTCAACTGGGACTTTTATCAACTACTGTAAATTGTTGTTGTTGCTATTAATTATTATGATTTATTATTAATAATGCTAATAATAAAGACACCTATTTCAAGCCACCATTTATCTTCACTGTCCTCTCCACCCCTTGCAAAAACAAGTAAAGGAAAACCCAGAAGACTGGATGATTGCTGTCTGGTAAATATCTATAATTAACAATATTCTTTAACTGTTATGTAGATTCAGAATCTAATCTTATGCAACTGAATACAATGTGATAATGTGAAATGTAACAAATTAAGAGATTTGCCTATGCCAGGGCATATACAGGTTTTCAGTACATTTGGTGAGTATGAACTCCAAAGCAGGATGTGGAATTAATACAGCAGTGGCTTCTCCATGACGCTATGGACTTCCTGAATTATTGTTGGGGTATTTGGTATGCCCAAAGTCAATAGGCAGTTTGTTTTTGTGCAGGGCTGACCAAACGTGCTTCTCAAAAGCTCAGAGGTGATAAAGAAAAGATGGAGGTTTAGCAAGCAGAGAGCTGAGGGACTAATATTCAGCAAGGCTAATTCCAGCTAAATTTATGCTACATTGAAAGAATCTGCTGTTAAAGAGCATCTTGGTTTACAACAAGACATGTGGTAACCAGATTATCTCCATTCAAAACCATTTAGAGAATGTCTCATTAAAATATTTAAAGTGAAACAAGCCAAATAAATATATCTGAATATGTTGTTACATTGCCTAATTTGTGCAGAAAAAATGTTGCTTTTTTACTTCCTGTTTTAACTGTATATATGAACCTTTGCTTACCCATTAACAAAATACATCACCTCTCAGTTGCTTTCCTATACCCCCCTCAAACATTAAACATAAACATGCACCATCTGTTTTGTATCATGATGGCAATACAAAATGGCTGCACTAGTCACCTTGGTATAATAGATCATCTTAAAGCACCTCATTGGTGTTGTTTTATACAGTTATTTTTCATCTGACAAATTTTAATACTTGTTGAAGGAACATGACCAGTCTAAAGCCTTAATTCCAAATTCTGAATAGCTTTCTTTTTTAAAATTTTAACTCCTATCTGATGTGGCAATTTTTTTAAGCTATAGGCCACCCTGGCTGCTATGGTATCCTGCATATCAAGCAAATTTCTTCAGTTAATAATTTCTCAGCTAATCACTTGTACAGCGATCGAACTGAGAACATTACAATTGAATATGCATACTGCAATTCTTGCTGTAAATTATGTAGCTGTTGTGTAACTGAAACTACAGTGCGAATCACAAGTTTCCTAACCAAATCCACAATCCAAAATTTGTTTTCAACAAATATTCACACATTTCAATTAAAAATTCATTTTCAAAAGGTCTTATACTAGTAAAATTCAAGTGCTCAAATGTTTGTGGAGAATGGACACGATGGGATTGTGACTGTCATTGAATCAAAACTTGCTTTTGAATTTGAATGAATATTTGCAGAATTTCCCCCCACTACTTGCTTGGCTCTAATAGTAAAGGACCTGGTCCAAAGCTAACTGCATTTGATGGGAGTCTTTCCATTGACTTCAATGGGCTTTGATTTCAGACCAGACGTATAACCTCAAAGCTTGATCATGCCAAACCTTACTTCCTAGGGTAGTCCCATTGAATCCTGGGCTGATTAAACCTCCTACCACCCCATGTATGAAGAACCCTCCACCTACACCTTTATTCATTTTCACATCAGGGTTCGGCTGCCTTTGAAGCACCATTGCTATCCAATAAGTGAGTTTAGGCATGGTCTCAGGAGGGAGCTGGTAATGGAGAAGTAGGAGGCTGAAGGATGATAGGGAATACACATTGTCCTACTTCAGTCTTGAGAGATTCCTCCCAAAAGATATTACAAGTCTAGGCTGTAAAATGTGTCCATTACCTCTCTCCATGGTGTGGACTTCATTTTGAGAAATGTTCTGTGGGTGGCACTTGGCAAGGGAAGCCTGACACTGATCTCCCAATGGAAATTGTGGAGGAGCAGCTAGCCCCCTGAGATTGTTCAGATTACCGTGACCTCCCATTGAGTTCCAGAACTCAGGATTTCCGGAACTGGTCGCATGGCCTGTTCCACAGGATGAGAGAGGGAACGATGGCTCCCTGATGGAACAATGCTGAAGAACCTTAACATGGAAAACCTTCTGGAGATTTCCTCCCTCAAACCCCCACAGGCAGGATTTTCCATAAAGGGGTTAAAGTAATGGGGGAGCAGGGGAAAGCACAGCATATTCTCCTCTTCTTAAAGCAGAGGGAAAATCCCCCTCCCCTCCCTGGCTTGAATAAACAGAGATCCTCCCAGCTCTCCCTTGGCTGTGAAAGCTTCCCCCTTCTGTTCTAATCTAGAGCAAGGGGTGATTGGGCCTCCAACTGGACTGACTACACCTGGTAGTAAGGGAGACTGGTTCCCAACTCTCTTTTATGTGTCTGCATAGCACAATGGACTCATATGATGCTGTATATATTATAGTAAGGATTGTTATGCTGTTTTCTCTTCTTCCCTATTCATAATCTTGATAGTGTTGTTAGTAAGATTTATAAAGGGGCTCTTGCAGTAGTTTGTTTTCCTTGTGTCTTTTCATGAAATTAAAAAAAAATGCTAAAATAGTTCAAGGAACAGAAGAGGTCAAAACAAGGATAAAGGCAGCAGCATTATAAACAAGCTCTAAAGATGAAGCAATAAAACATGATTTGCCCTCAACACACTCTGACAAGCAGAGAAAGCAGCAATGTCATATACAACATGTGCCTAATAAAAATCTTCAATGAGGCCAGGGTTTTGAAGAGAGGAGAAAGTAACTTTTTAGCATATGATTTTAAAAAAAGAGGAGTGCTCTGTTTAATGTTAAATTCAAAGCAATTCTATACATGTGCGCACACACACACACAACTGTATCTAACCATCACTGTTTAGAAGTCCTCATATTGGAAGGCAGTTGCTGAGGATAGTAACCAAGGTCAAAACTCTTCTTTGTATTAAACACTTAAGAATATTTCCCCCCAAAGTCTCTTCCCCTTTCCTCCTGTTCAGTATTTCAAAATCTGGAGTTAAGTAAGTTTGCACTAGATATACATGCTGAAATGCACAAACCCTGAAGCTCTCTGCTTTTCTGCTTCCTTGTTGCACAATACTTCTTCCACTAGCCTGCCTTGTCTCAACAAAACTTACTTCTCTAGCACACTTTGTATGAAATAAGGGGGTGGAATCTTAAGAACAGCCTGGAGGATACAGTATCAAAGCCTTTATTTAGAATGTGCAGTCGCAGCAATTCAGTTGTTAGTCAGAGTAAGACACAACTCAGAAACCAAACAAACCAAGGGAAAAATAGCAAAAATCTGCAAAACCTGTACTTGATCTGCTGTGCTGAACTCCTATTGAAGTCCCTGCATAGAGAATCTTCAGGGTCACACCCAAGTTTCTTAAAATTGCTTTTATTTTTATACTGCATACTGGAGAGTTTGGAATTCCATAATCCCTACATGAGCACAGTATTGCAGTAGCACCTGGGAGCTCCAGTTGAGATCAGGACCCCATTGTGATAGGTGCTGTACAAACACAGAGACAACCCCAGACCTCAAGATTTTACGATCTAAATAGACAAGACACCAAGGGTGAGAGAAAGGAAATTGTTAAAAACAAAAAAAAAGTACGTGATTTGCCCAAGGTAACACTGAAAGTATGGGTCAGAGCTAGCTCCCGAAGCCGGCTCTCAAGTCTTCACAATCCTTTTTCTCTATAGGATCATTCACAAAATATATGGTAAAATGAATCCAGCCTCCATAAAGCCTAAGCAACCAGGATTTGTTTAAGGCACTAAACAGATGGAGTGGGGGTGGAATTCATTATTCCAATACCATCAGCCCCTACATACTCACTATTTCAGGCCATAAATTGATCTAGTTGCCATTGGGGTATCTCCTACCTCTTCTCAGGTCTATTTCTAAACCCATTGCTATGTATCAGCCTGTTTGGGACTGGCGTGGGGTCCCGTGTGTGTGCCTGGACACCCTAACCTCATTCTTGGCTTACTGTACCCACAATATGCAATTACTAGTTCTCCTCAGTATGCGTTTTAGTCCATGTATAATTTAAAAGTAAGAAACACTTAGTCAGTTCCATCCCACATACCCTTGCAATCTTTCCTGCTTTGTTTTACTCTCTGTTTAAGCAAGTAAAAAAAAAAAATTGGTGAAGTGGAGGTCACATGTTGACATGCACAGTTCATTTTGATGTATGTATCCAAAGCAAGTGTCCATGTTTCACATGCTCTAAAGAGCCATTCATTTGAAAGACTGGAGCTGATAGGAAAGATAAAAAGTCTCATTGATTGAAGATCCCTGACACATGGGCCAAACCACCACTACAGCAAATAAACCTATGGGACAGGGCTAGGAGAAAGGAAAACTTTGTTCACTTCCCTTCACCGAGTTCATCCCACAGATTGTTCCATCTCATCATCAGGTCCCCACTACTCTATCCTATCTTACACAGCGGAGCCTGTAATGGTGTGTGTTCACTTAACAAGACTGAAGGTGATAGAGCTCTCTTGTATTCTATCAAGAGTACAGGAGTAAAATGCATACAAGTTCTGCACCCTAAGCAAGTTACTCCAATCCTTCCATTCAGAGGGAAGAGGATCGAGTTTTCCCAAATATGGTCAAAGCATATATTTTTGCTGGACTTAACAATAAAAGGTATGTAATAATTTCTGGTTGTGAGCTGAACAAGGTTCTTCTGCCTGCTTTCTAATATAGGATGATGTGACTCTAAGGTATAGGTACCCAAGGATAGCAGACCCAAGGGGAAGCATATAGGTTAATGTAATACCTTATTTTATTGTATGATTATTATCTTTAGATCAGAGAAAAAGAGAACAAGACAAGTGCTGCTGCTAAGAATTTCTTTTTTATGTTATTCCAATAAAAAATACATTCATACAGAAATATAACAATCTTGCAAAAAACAATTTCAAATAAAATCTTGTAAAACAAAACATTTTTACAAAAATCTTACAAAGAGATTCTTTAGATAACAGGGTGCTTCAAAAACAAAAAAAGAAATTTCACTAATAGAAACGTTTTTTGTCTTAAATTTCAAGCAATATTTTTTTTTATTTTTATTTATTCAGCTTGATTGAGGCTCAGTTATCACCTGAACAGAATGTACTTGCTTATTTGGAAAAACTACAGGCATTTGACATATGGCACAAAGCCCCACCCCATCCAAACAAGTCTGATGGTATTTCACAATTGAGACAAGCCAGTGCAAGTGTTGTTTGTTTGTTTTTTTAAAACTTTTATTTACCTTCTTGCTTATCAGAATTATTATGGCTAAGCATAGAGCACTGCAAACAAGGATTATTTTTTTTTAAAAAACAGAAGAGTAAATCCATTTTCTGGGATTTTTGTTGTTTTGTTTTTGCCAAAAAAAAAAAAAAGTGCATTTTCAGGCATTTTAATACAAAAATGAAATGAGAATTTAGGCCTGTGTGTTCCTTAGAACCAGATAATTTGCATATACTTTTCTTTTTTAAACCACTTATCTACACACTCATTTCCTGGAAGTTCTGCCAAAATAGTAGCATAGTAAGCAAGACCCCCCCCCCCCCCCCCAAATTACATGGTTAACTGCATCAGTGTGATGGTGAGCTTGTTTTTAAAAAAAGGTTTACTACTTTGGGACAAACTATTTCTAATCTGGGAGAAAAGAGCCTTATGTCTTCATTTTAGCAGAACTATTTAAAAATTAAAATTCAACCCCTGCAGTAACTAGCTCCCTTTCAGATCCTCCAATAAACTGGAAGGCCAAAAATCTGAGTTTATGTCATCTGAACCCAGCTAGCATTCTTTTAGTGTGCGGATATTCAGTCCGTGCCATTTTAATGGCCACAGATATGCTATTCCAGATAAGCCAATAACTACATAAGCCAGTCAGCAGTCTGAGGAGGACTCAATGCCAACAAAGCCTTTCGTAAACTGTTATGCTAAAGGTAAAGCCTCTAAAAACGCTAGATTTTAATAGCTGTATCTTTCATTTCTTTGCCTCCTTTACAGCCCGGGGGGCGGGGGAATCTTCACAGGCTGTTGTATTTTCTAGCTATACGTTCCAATTTTTTTTCCTTTAAAAATATTTATATATTATCTATATATACACACATACACAGACTGTACACACAAATATACACACACAAGAATTTTTCTGTCCACTTTAAAAAAGTATTATAGTTTCTTTCTGTATTACCAACAGATAGCTAGATATATAGATGTGAAACTTGTGCCTTTTAAGCAAATACATCTTTTAATACTTCTGTATCTTTAATATGCATGAAACTGTTACATATTAAGTACAGCTGGGGTGTGTATATACACAATTGTTGTGCAAGGTCAATATAAAAAAAGTCTCAAGGTGGCAGAACTGGTCAGGTATTCAATTGCTGTATGCATTATACTGTAACACAGTCAAATTGTCTAATTAAACAAATACTGTACTGACATGAAGGACTTTTCTCTATATTTGTCTTTGTGAAGGAGGACCCTGGAAGTAGCCTTTTTCCCGCCCCCTCCCACCCCCCTCATTATACATCTGATACAGTACAATGCCAGGTGAAAAAGGAGCCTTAATAAAGCATGCATCACCCATACCCCTGTATAAGACCCCCTGCAAGAGAAGGTCACTTGCATAAGGCACCATTATTAAGGTCAACAGTGCATTAAACAGCTAGAAAACCAGAAATTAGTCCTCAAGGCATAAATAAGAGAAAAATTAGCTGCATGAGAAAAATCAGTTTCTAACCTATAGTGGTTTTATCCACCCAACCGAAAAAATTATTCAGGTTCCATACATTATGTAACATTAGACCAATTGTATTTTAGCTGCTCTTAACTGGAATCAAAACTGCAGTCCTGATTAAAGAATGGAAAAGCATATAGTTCCCCAGAACCATGCAATAACCTCTGTATTATAATGAAAAGTTATAGTTGTGTTATATTTGTAAATACACAGCTTATACAATGGATTACAAATGAGCTCTGTAGCAAGTAAAACAAGCTACTTGACACATTGCACGTTTAATAGCTGCATCAGACACCTAAAGCTCCTCTCATACAGGAAAGGGGGGGGGCTCCCCCATCTCCACTCTGGCGTCCTGACTTTTTTGTGTGTGTGTCTTTTCCTTCTCCTCTCCATTTTTCCCCTCTAAAAGGTGCAGACACCCCTCCCCCCACCCCTTGGCAATGATTGGTGGTCGTCCCCTCTTGCAGGATATCCCTCACATACAAACCATTCAGACTACTTTTTTTCCTCTTACAGTTATAAAACAACCACAAGAAAAAAAGGGGCCTCGGCATACAGTCATCAATAGATCCTCAGTAACAAACAGTCACCCAATCATTAACATTCTCAGTGCACATGCTCACGGCAAAGGCTTAGGAGCCA
Organism: Natator depressus; assembly: GCF_965152275.1. Lineage (NCBI taxonomy): Eukaryota > Metazoa > Chordata > Testudines > Cheloniidae > Natator > Natator depressus. The sequence goes on along the minus strand of NC_134235.1, from coordinate 238,904,546 downwards.
CTCAGAAGGTTAGGTACCAGTGTATGAGTCCAGGAAACCCCAAACATCACGCACCACGGTTGCCATGCCGTTTCTTACGTGACTTATTAGCCCTCAAAAGACCTTCAAGAAAGAGAGGTCCTGGAGGCAACTGGGTAGGGTGCAAAATGGCATGCTTTGGCTGGAACACGCATCCCTCCTTTCAAGGCTGTTCAGCCTTGAAGCCGCTTAGCCCACAGGATTCACCTCTTGACCCATTCAGAGGTGTCGCTTCATGTGAAGGGCCAGGTGGTCAGACCTGGAAAAACACCTGCAAAAGGAAGGAAAGTTGGGTTTCACATTACTCCATTTTCATTAATGTGCATTACTCAAGCTACATTCCAGGTCATTAATGCAACAGGATGTTTTTAATTGTGAAAATGTAATAGTCCCCCAAAAGAGAATAGAATTAGTTTTCACTGAAGCATTTTGTTCATCAGTTTCTTTATGAATGAATCTTCTATAACAAAAAATATCACCTAGACCTGCTTCTCACCAAGCATTATAAATAACTTTGTTTAAAAAAAGTTCAATTTAATTCACATACCTGTCACAGTGACTACATTTAAAAGGCTTGGCACCAGTGTGCTTTCTGAAGTGTCTGGTTAACTCATCACTTCTTGCAAAACGCCACTCACACCCTTCCCATGAACATCTGTAAGGCTTTTCTCCTATAAATAAAGCATATTAGGAGATTAACCATGACTTCACTCAAACAATGAATATTGTCTCATTAATTTTATATATAAAAACAAGGATACCCATTTTGAATCAGAACAGTTCAGTGTTTTTGAGAATGTAGGTGACAGAAGCTTGAAGAATCATTAAGATTCTTACTTAGCTGTAACATCACCATGTTTAAAACAAAAGGCACCCTAATTGAAAGATGTTAATAAATACCTATTGAATAGGAACCAAAGAAAGCTAGTTAAGGGCCAGAAACTATCATCCTTGTTCATCTAGAGTAGTACCTTACTCCACGAGTAGTCCCCTTAACTTCATGTCAAGATGAGCCATGATGGCAGAATCTGGCCCAGAAATGTTTTGATTCACTGATATAATTAGCAAAAAGAAAAGGAGTACTTGTGGCACCTTAGAGACTAACCAATTTATTTGAGCATAAGCTTTCGTGAGCTACAGCTCACTTCATCGAATGCATTCATTGCATTGCCACTAAATGCATCCGATGAAGTGAGCTGAAGCTCACGCTCAAATAAATTGGTTAGTCTCCAAGGTGCCACAAGTACTCCTTTTCTTTTTGCGAATACAGACTAACACGGCTGCTACTCTGAAACCTGATATAATTAGGTTACTGTACTGCTTCAAAGTCCACTGTCTCACAGATTATCTGCACAAAATGGAACCTTTTCATGCTGACCCAGATATACTAGATGAAGAACAAGGAAAAAAAAAAAAAAATCACAATTACCAGTTTGAACGCTGCTGATTTCAGTTAACATTTGAGGGAAATACTACCAGCAGTTCACAGAAATAGTCCCAGTCGCGAAACAACCACGGCAACAGTTCTGCCACAGTTATGTAGCTATCAGTTATTTACAGTCTGTTCAGGAGCAAGAATTTCAGTGGAAATTGTTCTTTCCTCTTTTTTGAAAGTGCCTTGTTTCATTTCACTTCCACACCAGAATGTGAGCATATGAGTCAGCTAAATGACTTCCACAAATGGAAAAAAATTAGGAATGCTGAGCTGGAGGATCAGAGTACGGTCCTTCTGCATTCCTCCCTTCTCCCTCACCTCATGAAAAACATTTGCCATTTCTGGAGAATAACCCTTGACTGGCACACTAAGGATGCAAAACATTGCTCCTTTCCTTAAGCAGTGACTGGTGAGCCAACCAGTTGCTCTACATCTCTAACTCCAGACATCAAGGGCTGTAGAATATTAATGCTTAAAAAACAACAACAAAAAAACCTGTGCCAGCTACTACCACCATAAAAAAAATAAATAAATAAATAAAAAAATGCAGGCCCTGGAATGCCTATCCACTTTACTCTCTTTCATGACAATCTCATATATTGATTTTTTAAAATCTACGTTTCAGAGTAATAAAAATGCTATAGTGTTTTTTTTTTTTTTTAAAGTGAAACCATGAAATAAGTGATACATACTGCTAAATCCAATCTGGTTTTATGTCAGAAGGACTGGTACATTGTGTGGTCTTCTAAGATTTTTGCTTAAACTACTGCACATAAAAGTATTTTTTTAATATTATGCAACCAGTGCACATTTGCACTTATACTTAACAGCCACAGGCCTTGCCTGTATTAACTTAATAGACCTTGGTGAAGAAGAGTCCAGTAACACTTCTTCCTATGAAAGCATCTACCGCCACTTCCAGTTATATTATGTGAAATCCCTACTTTTGTGAGAAAGTCTCAAATTTACTTTTGTTTTTAAAATTGTCAGCAAAGTAGATCTGTTGTCTAATTTACCTAAGGAGTTTTTCAAAGATTAAATAATTGTGCAACTTCTTCAGCACTACCTAATTAGCAAATGGAAACCATTCATCTGTGACAGAAGACCAGTCTACATCCGATGAAGTGAGCTGTAGCTCACAAAAGCTTATGCTCAAAAAATTGGTTAGTCTCTAAGGTGCCACAAGTACTCCTTTTCTTTTTGCAGACTACACCCAAGTATCTTTGTACTCAAGAGACTTCAACTCAGCTTATGAAAAGAATGAGGAAGTGAGGTCTTTCATTCTGGTAAACCTCTGGTATAACTGAATCATCTTCCCAACCTTGGGCTTTCACCCAGTGATTATGTAATGTTATGACAACACTGCCATCGGGGTATTCCCTACAGTAGTCTCCAACTCCTAACAGACACAAGGTTACTAACCTGTATGAGTGCGCTGATGTGCTTTCAGATGTGAACTTTTGGTGTAAACTTTCCTGCAACCATTGAAGTGACACCTGTGGACACGCCTCCGGCCATCCGGTGAAGCGTCACCATTGACTGGGGTACCTTTTTCTGCAGTCTTTCCAATGGTACCGGTACGAATTTTACCTGGTGAATGCAGTTCACCGGGCACACAATTCCATAGCTGAGAGGAAGTTTCCTTGCTCAACTCAGGAGAAGAAGGGGGAGTAGAAGTGACAGATGAACTCAAGTTTCCTGAATTGGCTAAAACATCACTTATAGGATCAGAGGTAAACTTAGTAGTAGGTGAAAGTTCCTCAGAGCTGTCTGAAGACTCACTGCTTACATCAGAATTCAAACTGTTGGTCTCTAAGTTCTGGCTACTAGGACTGTCCTCTTTTGGAATACATGTACTCTTCAGTTCAGATTCCTCCTTTTTCTCACGTGCCAGAATAATTTTGGTCCAGAGATCCTCTTGGCTATCAAATTTAATTTCAGATGCAGATACATAGCAGGGTTCACTTTGAAGATATCGTTCCAGCTCTAAACAGGTCTACAAAAAAAGAAAAAGAAAAAGAAAAAGATTTTACAAAATGGTTTTAAAAAAGGAGAGTTGAGCTTTAAATTTCAAACAGTATGCAACAAAGTGGGGTATTTGAAATTGATAGGTGCCTTACAAATTAGAGGAGATTCCAGCCATAACCAGGTGATTGTTGCAGTAAAAGTAACTGAAGTTTTCAAGAACTGGGCAAGAGAACAAACACTAAGGAAAAGGTGTAAGTCAGTCAACATTTTCCAAATAGTGTTCTAATGAGTCAGTAAAATCCGATGAAGTGAGCTGTAGCTCACGAAAGCTTATGCTCAAATAAATTGGTTAGTCTCTAAGGTGCCACAAGTAATCCCCATCACAAAATTCATATTTTAAGAAGGCTAGTATTGAAATCAATATAAAATGTAGCACATTTTAATCAGGCTTCTTTACACTTTCTAATGGGCTTTTATTCATTTTTTCAAGTCATTTTGTATCACTCTCACACAAACACAAGGCTAAAGTGACCAAACTTACCTCTCTAATATCCTGGGACCAAGCACAGCTACAACGCTGCATACAACTGTATGCTCTGACATGCAGTTAAAAACCCAAGTGCTGTGTCACAAAACAAAGCCACATTCTAGTATGGCTGCAAGTAGCAGACAATCCGTATTCAGGGGACATCAATGGAACTGCAGATAACCACCCATTTCCTGTGTGTGAGAACTCGACCTACTAGACTTTCAAAGAATGTCAATTCCAAGTGCACACCACATAACTTTAGCTGCTTCCTATTAGTGGTCTGAATAACATAAGGAACTTCAATAACAGAAGGAGGGGGAAAAGTTCCAGAATAGTAATGTGCTATTGTAAAGGAGAAAGGGAAATTACTCTAAAGTCCTGCTGGGAGTCCCACAATGAACAAGAACTTTATCTACTGGCCAAGAGTGCAACTGTATGAGTCATCTCTATTTCTTTCACGTAATGCCAAAAGAGACTTCCTTTTAAAATTCTGACCATCAGCCAAGAAAGTACTCTGTTCAAATATACATGCAATGGGACATGTAATTAGAAAAAAAAAGGGGGGGGAGGGGGAGAGAATCTTCCAAGTGATTTAAACTGCAGCTATCAGCATTCGCTCTTTACAATTTCAAACTTTCTAGCTGTTCTGAGGGGAAGACAGTGGTAGGAAATTTTGTGCCCAAGGGTTTTTGTTTTCCACTATAAGTTAGTTGTTCGTGTGGAAGTACTACATAGTGGATTTACCCTTACTGACAGTTCCTGCTTACTAAGTTTCTGTTCAAAACTGCACTTATGTGACCAAGATTATCCCTCCCAAAACAATCTTGCAAGCACAGACAATCCAAAATGCTACATTATTACCCCTCCAACTCTCCACCTAAGGACGTTTCTGTTATGGTATGGAGGTCCCTCACCAACACCACTCAGCTGAACTGGGTCGCATGTCATGATCAAGCTGATAGCGTGGTCAAAAATGGAAGGAAAGAGGAAGAAAAAGCCACACACAATCCATATTTATGTCTTTGCCTATCACTAGACAACAGTTTTGCAGCGCACATTTTAAAAAGGCATTAAGACACAGCATAACAAAGTATTGATCCTCCAAGGAAACACGAAAGAGCATTTATTAAATTCTTGTTAAACTAATATTTTTCTGGCTAATTTAAATTTCTCATTATGTAGATTAGTAATGGGGACCAAAATGAAGCTCTCTATGAATTTAAATGCCTCTGAAGGCTACTGGAAACCAGTTCTGGCTCTTTGCCAAAATCCCAAATGCTTGAAGGAAACTACTGAGATCAATTTCAATCACGTACTGTTGAAGCTGCCTCTTTTGGGGGAGTGGGGGTGGCGGACAGGACAGGAATTGCATACAATTAGTAGGCATGTGACGGTTGTAACACTCTGGATTTCAACCTTCCTGAAGCGTTTCTTGTCTTTCATACAAACAAGCAGTATTTGATCTGGTAATTTTATTTGTTAAAAGCAAACATTACCGCAGGGAGCATAGTAAACAACCCCCTCCCCTCCAATAAAAAGCAAGACAATGCAAAAAATGTCAAAGGCAATCTCATTTCAGGCAATCCAATTACTGGGACGGGGGGACATGTCCATTAAAGGCAAGAAGCCCCAGTTCTTCCTCCTCCCAAACTAAGACTCGAGGCAATTAGCAAAACAGGATCGGTGTCATATGACTGACAACTCACTGGTTGTGCAAAAATTAAAATAAAAAAATAATTTTTTTGCTAGTCAACAACCAGGGCAGCAGGTAAACCGGGATTGAGAGCTTCGCGAATCCTTTACGTTAGCAACGTCTTCAAAAACTAGTTGTCCCGTCCCCCCTACCAAAACAAAACAAACCCCCAAAACACACCATACACCATGGGGCGAAAAACAACTCTTGGCAAATAAGGGGGAGGGGAGTTCAGATGACAAGATCCAGCTGCAGAGTTTGGACCTGATACAGGCATAAAACTTTCGTGAGGGACTGCACTGGATCACGCGAAAGCAAAGCTCAGAAGTTTGGATTTTACTCTGGTCGTTGCTGTTTTTGATGAGCCAAAACAACAACAACAAAAAACCAACCAACCCAGAAAACGCATTCAAACACATCGGCCTCTCTTTTCTTAACTGACAGTCCCTTTCATAATGGGGAATGCATTAAAAAAGAGATACTCAGTTGTACTGAGAAATACATTTATTTTAAAAACCCTCAAAATTAAAAAAAAATTATCAAAACACCTGCTTCAAAACTTTTGTTAATATCTCCATTACATTCTCCCCAAATGCCCGGATGACACTTTGGCATTTTGATCCGCTCATCCTTTAATGTGGCTTAATAAACAAACAACAACAACACCACCATCCTCGTTTACCTGTTGCCAATATTCCTCCAGAGATGGTAAAGCTGAGAAGTAACCAGTGTCATGCACAATCTGGAGTTCCTGGAATATGCTGCACATTGGGAGAACATCCATGTCTAAATTGCAACAACAAAGTCAATTCTGGTTACAAAAACACAGATGCCTCCTCTATGGGTAGAGGAGATGTGTGTGGGGGGGGGAGGGTGTCTCAATATATAGTCTGCTTCCAAACCCCCCCTTTACTCCAGAGAAGAAAAAAAATACAAAAACAAATATTAATTCCTTTTAGAGCTTGGGAACAAAAAAAAAAAGCAAAGGTTCATGCAAAATGTAATTGCACAGCAATTAACAAAGTCTCCAAATCCTGCCGCTGCTCTCCTCTCCAGTGGTTCGCAGAGGACACTCGCTCAGGAGCCTGCACAATATTTGCAAACACTGAGCTGACTGCAAATGTAACCCCCTGCAAAACTTCCCTGTTCTAAGCTCTCCTTGGCCACAGTCACAGCTACAGCCTCCGCCTCCTCACTCCTCTTTCCCCCTCCCTCTCCTCTCCTCCCTCCCCTCCCCTCGTGATCCTATTACGCCGGCTCGGAGCACTGCCCAATCTCTTCCAACAACTCGTTACACGGCGTTGCAATGATGTCAGATCAGCCCAATCGCCTTGCAGGAGGCATCTCGGCCCCTCCTGGCGTGACCAAGCCTCTCCGTGACGGCTCATGCTATTGGCGCGATTCGAAATTCGCTCAGTCCTGATTGGTGGGCTAAGTAGCAGGCTATTTTTAGCAGGGTATATAAAGCAGAAGGTGCTGGGCTGGGGAGAGAATACGAAGCTGGAGTGTTTTGCTGGTGCTGCTCGGGTGGGGGCGGGGAGGAAAGGCTCGTGCCGCGGACGGGTGCTAGGGGCGCTGCTGAGCTGCGCAGGGAGAGCCGCCTGTGGGAGGCTGCAGCCAGCGATGCCCGTGCGATGGGCGCCTGCGTGTGGAGCGAGCCCCGAGTGTCAGGCTCGCTCCCCGGCTAGCGTGCATGGGGGTGGGGGAGGGGAGAGCGCAGCCCCACCTCGTGTGAGACCCCGCGCTGGCCCGAGGGGGGGGTCCCCAGGCTGTATGGACGCTGCAAAACAGCCCCTGGGCAGCGGTGCGGCTGCTCCGCCTGTCCCAGCCTGGGGGCTGGCTCTCTAGCGCCCCCCCCGCGGGCGGCAGTGCCTGGCGGGGTGCAGCCCCCGGGCAGCAGCATCCCGCCCCTGGCGTTACGGTTCCGCTAGCGGAGCCCTGGTTGGGTTATTTTCCCTTCACAGGGGGGCTTCCTAGCCATCACCTGATGGGTTCTTACCTGCCTGCTGTGCCTATTGCAAGCCCCGGTGCGGCTCCCCCCCCTTTGCCTGGCCTAGTGTGGGGAGGGCTTGCAGTCCCTAAAGCCCCTGCTGTGGGAGCTGCTGTGGGGTGGCCTTGTGGGGTGGGTAGTCCCAGGTGTTGGTCCTTGATGATTAAAGGCTTAAATGGGTTGGGACAGATCACCTGAAAGCCCTAGTGCTGCACCACGGGCTAGGAAATGCTAAGGCAGGGCCCTAAAACCATGAGGTTTTAAAATAAACCTTAGGCTCCTTTTATTTGCCTCTGGTTTCCGAGCCTTTAGGCTGCACCTGGGTCATGTATTCAAGCTTTTCTCTTGAAGACTTGACCCGTTACAAAGAAAAAGTGAAATGAAACATGAGAGCCTCAGGAAATCACTTGACACCAGGAGCTGGGGCTTGAAGAAATGTCTCAGCTGTCATCAGCACTGGCAGCGCTCTGGAAGATTCCCCCCCACAACCCTGGTGCCATGCTGCTGTAATTGCATTGGTGCTCCTTTGGTCAGGGTTGCCAACCTTCCAGGATTGTCCTGGAGTTTCCAGGAATTAAAGACTAAGCTAATTACAGAGTATGTTGTGCGATGAAACCTCCAGGAATGCGTTCAACCAAAACTGGCGACCCTACCTTCAGAATATAACTGCCGGAGCTGCTGGCAGGCCTTTCTGCAGAAAGGGCCCGTTGTCCATGGAACGTTCTTCCATCTTGCTCTGCCTCAGCCTGGATATGTTAGCTTTCTGCACAGGGTGCTAAATCCATCTTTTTTCTGTAATATTTGGGGGCGGGGATGATAGTTATTAGCATGGGACACCTTTGTTTTTAGGCCCAGATTTTATTATGATTGGGGATGCAGTGGCAGTTATTTTAAATGACTTGATGTGTGTTTTTAAAAATGTGGATGTTAAACTTTAAAAGGATGTCCAAAGCTTGTGATGAGCACTTCCAGCGTCTTTTTTCCTAAAATTAAATGGCTTATTTCCACTGACGTTCCTATCATGATAGATGGGAGATTATATCATTTTTGTCAAAACAAATATTTCCCCACCAACTTTGCATGAACTGGTGGCCAGGCTAGTTACCTGTAGATGTGCACTTAAGTTTCTGAGGTTTCTTTCTCCTTCTTCTGGAGATCAAGTGATCTTTGGGTACAAAAGAGCCACAATTCAAAAAACCTCCCAGCAATTAGGCCCGTTATAAACCAGCAATCTGGTGATCCCAGAAAAATAAAAATTGCCAAATGGTGATCTTGAAATAATCAGAATTTTTTTTTTCTTGAGGAAAACAAAGAATATTTAGAGTGAACTAAGGTATTATTATGTGTTCAGGGAAATTAAGTGAATACAAAAGAATCCTATCATCATCTAAGTGAAGGCTGCTATGCTTGTGGACCGTTAAGCTCTGATTCTCCTGTGTGCTTCAGATGAATACATAGCCAGTGTGCCATATTGGATCAGACCTGGACCAGATCATGTAGTCCTGTCTCTGATTGTGACGGGTACTAGATATGGTGAGATGCTTCAGAAGAAAGAGCAAGAAACCTTGCATTAAATGGATGTTGGATAATCTGTCCCTTAAATAAGATTAGTTTAATGCCTGAAGCATGAGGTTTAGTATCTCTTCCAAAATTTATTAGCATTAGCTATTATAACTCTAGATATTCTTGTTTTCCATTTGAATGTCCAATCTCTCTTTACACCATGATAAATTTCTGGTCGCTGAATGTCACAGAGACCTGTGCCCCCATGAAACCTCATTGAACTCAATGGAATTTGGTGTAGAGGACTGCTTATGGCAGAATTGGAGCCTTATTTTATTTAGCTGTTTTTATACAAACTGAGCCCCACAGCCAAGGGGAGCAGTGGTAAATTGATAGGTGCTTTAAAAAAAGTGGGCAAAAAAATCTATTAAAAATATTTGTAGCTGACAAGTAAAGGTTTCATGTGCTTGCACTTCATCTGCAAACCTGTGGTTGGTGCAAGCTGTATTATGTTCACTGCCATGAAGTGAAAGAAAAAAAAATGGCACAGCACAGACATAACTGTGTTGCTGTAAAAATTGTCTTAAATTACAATTTAATAAAATGTTGGCTTTTATTGTGCCATTATAAAAATTAGATGCCTGCAAAAAATTGGCATGTTTGTCATTAAATATTTTGGTTTCAGGTTGCAACTTTATTAACAGAGTTTAATCATAAATAGCAGAGGGAGACACAGCGTAAACACAATGGATAGAAAGAGTGGGTGAAATCATGGCTCCATTGATAACAGTAGGAGTCAGAATTTTACTCAGTACATATTTAAATGAGAATTGTAGTGAGCTGGTGAGTCAGTGAGGTGGAGCGATATACTAAGACTGTTCCAAATACCAGAAGCTGTAGAGGAGAAAGTTCTTGTGCCAACAGTGGCTAGATTTGGTGGAGTAAGAGAATGGAAGCAAGTGTTGGGATAGCAGGGACGGGAGCTGAGAGGCAAGGTCTATGATAATCGGTGAGGAAGTCCAGGGAAGAGACTAAAAATGATGGCAGTTTTGAAATCATGCCATATTCTTGACATGAATGCAGAGCTAATGGAGGTGTTTGAGGGTGGAATGATGGAAGAATCTTAAGTAGCTTAATTTTATTACAACTTGGTGCAGAACACTTTCTTCATGCTTACACTTTCTTACAATGCTTACATGCTGCCATGAAAAAGGCTTAGATATGAGTTTTGTTTTTTAAATCACAAGGACATAATAAAAATGTAGAGTCCAAAACGTGACCCTATCTTAAAAAACAAACTTGAAAGAAAAAAAACATTCTCACTAAAAAAATTGATCAGGACCGCATCATTGTTTTTAGCTGGGGCAAAGATCTAACAGCGAGCTCAACGTTCCTAAGTATATCCTCGAACTCACAGACTTAGGCAAGTGCATAACTTTCCAGGCTGTGACTACTGCAGTATGGAAAGTCCATGTTTGAGTATTTGCATATAGTTCTGGACAGGAGTGTTCTTGTGGTGCAAAAGTGCACATCACAGTGCTCCACTAATGTCTGCGCCATTCCTAAGAGTAATTAAGACTATTAAAAGGTATAGAATTATTTCAAATTTCAGTTCCTTGCTCAAAATGACATACAATAGCTGTGAAGTAGGTATGTCTGTGGATAAAGTTTAGAATCAGAACAAAATCCATAGGTCTGTCAACACTGACAGTTCACCTGAGAGGGACTTTTAAGCACGTGCAGAAAAACGCTCTGTGCGTTTGATTCAGTTTTTGTCCCATGACTTAATATGCCTTCACCTTTATTTTAAAATTAAATTTTGTTGGTGGTATTGCTCCATCAAACACATCAAATATAGGAATGATAAAGTTTTGTACCTGGAAAACTTTTCTTCGCTGGGAGTGTGCATTATTTTCTGCGATCTTGTACTGCAGTTAGCAAATCAGTTTCTCCAGGTGGTTGTGCATGACACAGGAAGAGCACCCGGTTCTGTCCTCGTTATGTTCATACGTTTGTAGAGAACATATTTACTCGCTTTGTACACTATGTAATGCTAGGGGTGATGATACTTCTGAAAATACTTAATTTCTGCCGATTTCTTCTAACCTGTTTGTATCCAGTTGTATGTTAATACATTGTAGTTTGATCAGGATAAATGTATGGATATTGCACTGGGAATATGTAAAAAGGGTGGTTGGTTGCAAAGCTATGACTTACTTATATGACCTACTGCAGGCGTGGTAATTCCCTAAACTGACAACCAGCATGCAATGTGATTCTACCACAGATAGCATGAATGCTCTATTAGAATACATAAATAGTGTCCACATATCTATTCAGGGGACACCATCATAGGGCCTAATCACATCAGCCACACTAGCAGAGGCTTGTTCACCTGCCCATCCACCAATGTGATATATGCCTTCATGTGCCAGCAATGCCCCTCTGCCATGTACATTGGCCAAACTGGACAGTCTCTACGTAAAAGAATAAATGGACACAAATCAGATGTCAAGAATTATAACATTCAAAAACCAGTCGGAGAACACTTCAATCTCTTTGATCACTCAATTACAGACCTAAAAGTGGCAATTCTTCAACAAAAAGCTTCAAAAACAGACTCCAACGAGAGACTGCTGAATTGGAATTAATTTGCAAACTGGATACAATTAACTTAGGCTTGACTAGAGACTGGGAGTGGATGGGTCATTACACAAAGTAAAACTATTTCCCCATGCTTCACCCCCACCCCATTCCTCAGATGTTCTTGTCAACTGCTAGAAATGGCCCACCTTGATTATCACTTCAAAAGGTCCCCCCCCACCCCCCTGCTCTCTTGCTGGTAATAGCTCACCTTACCTGATCACTCTCCTTACAGTGTGTATGATAACACCCATTGTTTCATGTTCTCTGTGTATATAAATCTCCCCACTGTATTTTCCACTAAATGCATTTGATGAAGTGAGCTGTAGCTCACGAAAGCTTATGCTCAAATAAATTGGTTAGTCTCTAAGGTGCCACAAGTCCTCCTTTTCTTTTTACAAATAGAAGTGTTACATGTAGCCCAGAGATGGAGTTATTCTTGCTCTGTCACATCAGGGAGCTCACATTTAGAGAATTGCTTGCCATTTTAGGCCTTAGACAAATGCCAAAGACAGTGTTTAATTGCAGAGATTGCAAATAATAGTAACAAAAAGAGAATAAGGAAAACGTTTGGTGAATCCGACCTGACTTTGGGAAGCATACAGAAAAGATGACTAAGTATGTGACATGACAAGCTATAAATACCTCTAAGGATTAACCAAAGGGAAAGAAAGTATTTTCCTTAGCTATTATAAGTAGAACAGGAAGTAGTAACCTAAAACTAAGGAAAAATAGACTTTTTTTAAAAAAAAAGTATGGTCCAAATTCATAGATTTTTAAGGCCAGATGGGACCATTAGATCTTTTAGTCTGACCATGTATAACATGAGCCAGAGAATTTCACCCTGTTACCCTGTATTGAGCCCAAAAATGTGATTTTGCAAATTCTGCTCTCATTTGCACCTTTTATTAGAAAGATTCTTATTTTGCCGCATTTGGATATGCACAAGTAACCAAACAGAAGGCAACACTTTTGGGAGCCAGTCCAGGTGGCCTTGAGACTAACTAGCTTCCCCGTTATATCACTAAAACTGAAAATACTTAGGGACAGAGGGCCTGATCCTCTGCAAAGTTCAATGGGACAACTCATGCATAAAGCTATGCTAGTGAGTTTGAACCCCAAACCCAGGTTAGGAGCTATGATCCTGGTCATGTACATTAAATTTTGAAACACATTTAAATCCATTTGGACAATATAGTCTTGTAGGTGTTAGACTCCTTATCGGATTAAAAAAAGAAATAAATACTCATCAGTCTGAAAAATTGAGATCTGTCAACATAGAGTTTCCATGGCCCACTTCTCAAATCTTAGTGTATGCAGATAAGGGTCAGCATTATTGGGCAGCACAAGGAGCAATCTGCAACTCGTATTAACTAGCTTATCTTCTGCCAAACTCATGTGACAGAACTGAGCACCCAATCTAACCTTGTCTGGTAGAAATGAGAAACCTGTAACAATAGGTATGTCTTCACGGCACAGCCAACTTGGGGGACTGGCACCCGATTAGCGTAGCCAGCAGTGTCAGATTAGCCACTGGGCCCATAGGGCCTGTACCCAGTGGCAGAAGCTGGGAGCCCCAGCTGCCAGGCGGGTGGAGTGGGGGAAGCCCCCATGCCCCAACCCCGCTCCGCAGCAGCAGCACTGGGGCAGAGGAACCCCCCCCCCTTCACCAGCGGCCCCTGACTCCGTCCCCAGCAGAAGCTGCGGGACGGCAGGGGAAGCCCTTGTACCAGACCCCAACCCTGGTTCCCTGCAAAAGCCCCAGCATCCAGCCCACTGCTGCAGTCCTGCAACTGGAGGAGCTCTCACTCCCCGCTGTGGCCCCAGGGCCATGGTGCAGGGACAGAACTGTCTCTGGTCTTGGGACTGCAGGCGAGGCGGAGGGGCGGGGGGGTGAGAGGAGAAAGGAACAAAAGGGGTTGTGGGGCTGCAGTGGGGGGGGGGGGATCCTGGGTAGAACAGGGGTGGGCCTCGGGGAAGGGGCAGAAAGGAGTGGGGCTGTGGCCCAGGGCCCCTGGAAACCTTAATCCACCTCTGCTAGCCAGGATGCAAGTATTCCCATAACAAAGTCATACCCACATTATTGTGTCCTCTTCACTGTTGCCTGTGTATGTCTAGGGGCCTATCCCAAGGTTCTTGGTGCTGAGATTCTCTAGGATTCTTTCTCTGTCAATTGTGTGAGAATTTGTAAGTCCTTTGGAGGGAATTGTTGGAAGGTCATGAGAGGACTACCACCACTTGAGTGAGTTTTGCATACATCCTTCCTGCAAAGTGGACGTGTTCCAGCCAGAGTGTAAGCAGCACCTGAGCTCTAGCCGAGTAATCTAGCTGGGGTTTAAAGCATTCAAACATGGTTGGGGTAATCCATTATTTTTTGTCAGGGTCCAAATTTCTTGGTCAAGGTCCCGACTCCAGAGAAAATAATAAAAAAATAATAACAATAATGATAATAGTACATAAATAAAAAGATTTTGCGGTCCATTCAAAAGCATCCGGCAGTCTGGATTTGGCCTGTGGTCCGCTTATTGACTACCCATGAGGTTTGTCTGTGTGGATGGTAGGAGGATTTGGGCTGAAGCATGGGTAAGAGCTAGGGTTAACTGTGCAGTGAAGAGGTACCCAAAATAACTTTTTCTTTTCAGTTTGGGTGGTTTTCTATGAATAGCCAGAACAGAGGGAAAAAATTGCTGAATTTTACTTTGAAAGTGATGTATAAAGGAAAAGGAAAAAAAGGGATGTGCCTTTTTTAGTACATTATGGTGGATAAAGATGACCTGAACAGTCAAGTTATTTACTTACTTTGTTTTTTTCTGCATTTTTTATTTTCAATCTCAGGAATGTCAAATCTCACATCTGACTTCTTTTTCTGTAAGTCTCTTTTGGATGACTGAGAAATGTGGTTTAGGAGCTTAATTGAAGGATTTAGGGTGTTGATTACTTAACAATGAGAGAATTTTACCTCTGCATTGAATGAAACAGATGTTAACAAAAACAAACCTGTTGTGTCTTTTTCCCTTTACACAACAAGATTAATATAAAGAAATCACATGGGTGTGGTTAGGTATCAAGTAACCCTAAATAAATACCAATAGCCCTAAATAAATATAAACATGTAAAGCCTAACTACATATACACGGCTACTCTGGTGGGTTTCTGGCAGCTTCTAAAACACGGAACAGTGAGCTTCAGTAGTTGGCTCACAAACTATTTTAAAGATTTAAACAATATGAATAAAAATAATATCTTCTTTAAATTTATCAGCTTCTGCTTCCTTGGTATCTGTGATGTCATAATCCTACTAGTTCTCCAGTTGTCCCTAGATTCTTCCAGTGTCGAGAAGACCTACATTTCTAATGTGAAAATAGTTTTCAGTGGCAATGGGTCAGGGGAGACTTTCAGATTTTTGGATACAGCAATGAGTTTTGAAAAGAAAAGAAAAGAAAAGAAAAGAAAAGAAAAGAAAAGAAAGCAAACTTTCTTTGCAGGTCCCCATTAGAGGAGACATTAGCCTCAAGATAAGCGAGCATTTCCTGAAGAAATATAGAATGGATACAGCTGGAACCTTCCTGATGCCAAGACACTGATGCTTCAATAATAGAGTCCTCTCAGACTGCTTTCAGGAGTGTTTGGAACCACTGCAAAATGAGGGTTAAAAAGTTTGGCCTGACAGACAGAGAGAACTAGGAGACCTTGGATTGCACTGGCTCCTCACACATACGGAGTACTTATTGAACTTTAGTGCAGCTGCTTTTTCCCTTATGCCTTCGCAAGCTACAGATCCATTATTAATGCCCCTCGTTAATACACCACTAAACTGGGAATGGAAATACAGGAAAATTCTGCAAGCAGTGAGTGGGGGAACCAGAAGTCAGATTGATTGTTTTGCTAAGCAATGTGAGATCGGAAGGCTACTGAGAGCTGAGGACACCTGGACTGTCTCATTAGTTGCTTGAGCCTGTCCAAGGGAGGCTCTGTGAAAGCCCATTAAGTTAGACCAGACCCTTGATCACCAAAGGAAGAATGTAAAGAAATATTTCATGCCAGTGACGCCAATTACACAATGGAATTATTTGCTTGGGGTGATTGTGAAATTGCCGTCACTGGAAAGTAGTCAAGGCAAGACTAGACAGGGAAGCAATGAAGACTGTGTGGACATCTCTGACTAGAGTCACATATTTATACACCGGGGATGAACTACATGACCCAAGAGATATTTTGCAACTCTAATATCTATGACTATGACCCCTCAAGATGAGGATTGTAATTTTTTTCATGCGTAAATTCCTTGTGATGCAATACACCTTTTCATAACAGGTTGAAAACCTGCTGCTGCAGCAATAGAGATCCTCCATATTCACAAGGTATGAGATGGCCTTCCTTGTCCACACAACTTTGCTTGCGGCTTTTTTGCATCACAGCACAGCACAAAGCATTCTGGCCGTGTCTCTCCTCATTATGCAAAGTGTATGGCAGCTCTGTTTTTTCCCCTCTCAACAAAAGCTGCAAACTTAAATAGAAATTCTAATATAGATGTAAAATTAAACATGTCCTTTTAGTAACATTCCCTTCTTTGGGCTATAAGGAACAAACACAGTTGACGTTAAAGAACAGATGCTTCTGATCTCATTTGCACTGGTGTAAATGCAGAGCAACTCCGTTGGCTTCAAAAGCTCAAGAGGGAAAAAAGACATAGGGAGTGACTTGGTGGAATTATTCTGGATTTACAGGAAAAATGCCCACTGCATGGTTACTGTGAGTAAAGTATTATTATTTGTGTTATGGTAGCACCTAGATTCCACAATTGAGATTAAGGTCCCAATTAATGTTGTGATACAACATGGCCAGAAGGCAGCAGGAGAGTGAAATAGGAGAGATGTGTAAGTCCCGGGATGAGGAGAAGCCTTATTCCCTGTAGAGGGAAGAAAGGTTTCTATAGATTAATTAAAAGCACCTGAAGCCAATTAGAGCACCTGAAGCCAGTCACCTGATAAAACCCCCCTGCTTCAATCAGCCAGGGGAAGGAGTTGAAGTACAGGAGAGTTTGGAGAAGTGCTGTGGCTGGCTAGAAGACCAAGACCCTAGGTAAAGAGACACCCAGCTTGTGCAGAGAGAGAGGGCAGGAAGCCCCACAAGCTGAAGAGCAGGAGAGGGAAGTAGCCCAGGGGAAAGAAGCAACTAGTTCAAGTGGTTTACCACTATCCCTAGGGCCCCTGGGCTGGGACCCGGAGTAGAGGGTGGGCCCGGGTCCCTCCCTCTCCACTACCCTTCTCTGGGTTACTAGTGGGACAGTAGATACCCTAGTTCAGGGGCAGGAAACTGCATCCTGAAACCCCACCCACCCACCCCCAAGAAGAGGAAGAGTGGGACCCATCATAATTGTACTGGCAATTTGCCACAATGTATTAAATTATTGCTATTATGATGCACTTCCAATCTTCATAAATACATGAGAAAGATGGATGCTTCCCTATATATGTATATATATATATATATAGTATCTGGTGGTATTATTTATTTCTATTACAGTAGCACTTAGAGTCCTCAACTGACCTTGAGGTCCCATTGTGCTAGACACTGTACTGACACGAATTAAGAGACAGTTCTTTCCCCAAAGAGCTTACATTCTGCAGAAGGGGGTGGGAGTGGGGAGTTTATTATCCTCATTATATAGATGGGGAATTGAGGCAAAGAGATATTAAGTGACTGGCTCAAAGTAACACAGGAAATCTACGACTCCAAGTCGAGTGCCTTAATCATAAAACCATCTTGACCTGCTTTTGAATGCAACCAGACTACTAACCCTCTTCATTTGAATCTACAGCCTTATGGAGCCTTTATTTATTTTATTTTTCATTTCTTAGCTGGCAATTTCATGAGCCTTCTTAAAGTTGTGTCCTTTTCCCTGTAGATAATTTCTCAGAAGGGCATGGGTTCCTTAGAGCAGTGCTTCTTAAGCTATCTGATGTGGGGGACCGGCAGTTTTTTTTTTCCAATGGGCATGCAGACTGGCAACCGATGGCTCGCGGACCGGCACCGGTCCGCGGACCACCACTTTGAGTAGCACTGCCTTAGAGGACCCTCAGAAAGTGTTGCCTACCTTCTTTTGATTTAGATGCTATATGATCTTCACCTGCTGCTGTAAATTGGCTGTGAGTGTACAGTAACTTCACATATCAGTTTTGCCTACCCACTTTCAGCTGTCACCAGCCTCCACTGGGTATATGCTTCCCGTCCTCCCCTTCATCGTTAGAAGAAACAATTTCTAGATGGTTTTTGCCAGTTGCAAATTCACTGCATTTTAAGTGAGTGTTTGTTGAGAGTAAACACTGGAGGAAATACACCAGGCAAGTGATTATTTTCAAGAGGCAAACAATTAATTTAATATTCATATATAAAAACCTAAATCTATCCTTTTCTCTCTGGGCTTATGAAAATGATTCAAGTGGAGATATGTTTTAATGTCACTTGGCCTTAATTTAGAAATCATGGATTGAGAAGCATGATGGAAATAGAAAATTAGATTCTTTGAAGCATAAATGCATTTCATTGTTGCTTTAAATTCAGCCCCCCCCCCAAAAAAATAACCAGCTGATGTTTTTCTAGTATCATCTGATTTAATATATAGTGGCTAAATCACACTTCTGTTCTGAAAGATTGCTGATGGCTATTGGGGGGGAAAAAACCACGCTGTTTAGAGATAATTCTGCCTATACGCTGTACCTCTGTCTGTATTTTGGGTACTTTTTTTTTTTTTTTTAAATTAGGGATATATTCAGGAAAACAGGATCTTTGTTTGAAGAGTTTATCTGCACTTCTTGTGTATATTCTCCACCTGAAGCCAGAATCCATCAAAATTACTGTGGAGGTTATCTGATCCAAAACATTTCACATATGAAAAAGACTAGCCACAAGCCCTGCAAACACTCGTTACACACGTGAGTAACTTGATTTATGAGTAGTTCTGGTGGAGCTAAGTGCTTGCTAAATGTTTATATTATGTTAGCATCTATAAGCCACCACCACGTTGGGCCCCATTGTGCTAGGTGCTGTATGAACATATAATAAACAACAGTCCCAGACCCAAAAAGCTTATGTTAAACATGACAGTTAGGGCTAAGTGGGCCCTGTAAACTGTATTCCTGCTACTAATTATTTCAAGGTCCAAAATATTATTTATTATGTATGTCTCAGTTTTATAAATATTTCCCTAAGTATATTCAGTGGCTAGTTTTTAATATATAGTTTTTTATTACAGGAGAATCTAGACCTAGAGACCTCAACTGACAGGGAAGGCCATTGTGTTAGGCACTGTGAGAATATGTTGCCAGACAGTCCATTCCCTGCCAAGTCTTGCATTCTAATTCGACAAAACAGACAAAAGGCAGGAAAAAGGAAATATTGTTATCCTCATGTTATGGATGGGGATCTGAAACACCAAGAAATTAAGTTACTTTCCAAGGTCACCTAGGTGGTCAGTGGCCGAGCTTGGAACTGAACCCAGAACTCCTAAGTCCCAGTCCAGTATCTTAACCACAAGATCAATCCCATAAACACATGCACCTAAGAAACATGAAGGAAATAATTATTTTTCATAGCAGGATCTTAACACTATCTACATATTTAAAGGTATTGCAAGAAATCGTCTGGTTAAAATGGGAACATGCAGCAAGAGAGTTCATGCTTGCATGTTTACAGAGATCAGTAAACTAATGGTGTTTTTGTACAAGTGATTAAAACAAGGTCATTGCCCTGCCTCCTTCCACCTCAACGCTTCGTTTGTTTGTCTTTTGTTTCCTGAGATTTATACAGTATCAGACAATGCTATAGGAGCAGTTCCATGGCTTAAAATGAGACAAAGATAGAAAATTCCTAAATACAAATAATTGCAAATGAATGCCTCAGCTGGGACTTTGCAAATCAACAATAGAAATAATGATTGCCCAAGTAAAATATCACCTAACCCAGCCGCTTTTAACCTGCCCATTTATCAAATGCCTGAGACCCAAGATGGGCCTTGTAGCATGCTAGGAGTACACTGTGAAGGACCCCTCACGGACAATGTCCTGCCATCAGTTTCCTCTAGCTTAAAATAAGAGGACACTAGTTTGAGCACATGTGTGAGTTTAACTACAGCAATATCACACACAGGTGAGACAGGGTCTCTTTAATAGCAGCCACCTCCACCGTTGAAAACAATACCATACACTTCCACCAGAAGTAAATAGAGAGCCCCTATAGATCGTGGAGTACTGGTGTCATGTGTTCCCTTCGTGAAACCCTGCTTAATAATCAGGAAGCAGCATTCTGCACTAGCTCTCGCTTCTGAACGGTCCATTATGTAGCTCCAAGTAGAGTGCCCTGTCACAGTAGCCTAGTCTTGAGGCTTCAAAGGGCTGGGTAGTTGTAACAAGGTCCACAACTGAGATTAATGGTTGCAGTTGCCTCATCATGCACAGACGAAATAAAACTCTCTTGGCCACAGCTGCTACACATCCAAGAGCAACTCACGATCTAATAGGACCCCCAGGCAGCGAATCTGGGTGTCAAAAAGCAGACATTCCCCTCAATCAGGGTCCTTGCTGAGTCGTTTGGCTGCTTCCTGCATCCTACCAGCATTACCTTAATTTTCTCAGGCGTGAGGCCCCTCCAAATACTTCTTATCCATGCTCCAATCTCATACTGACATATGGGGCATTCATTCTCCTACACAGCTGCCTCAAATGTGGCAGAGAGTTGAGTGAATATATCACCCACGATATTTCCTACCCTTTCATAGTCATCTCAATGGCTGTATTCTTATCTCAACCATCACTATCTGAAATAACCTTCACATATAATGGTAACATTCACTCATTTTACATATTTATTTAATTATTTATAAAACATACTTATTCAGAAAGCTCACAACAAATTCTACAAGCACTTAACTGCACCCCTGACACTAATACGCAATGTTACCAACTCTCATGATTTCATCACAAAAATTGCAATATGTGATGGTTTTCTTGAAGCCCTGGGTCCTGGAGGCATGTGATTAGGTGAGAATTTTAGCTTTCATTAAACAAACCAAAACCAAAACCCATAACGATGTAGGCTTCTAGTCCTCCTGAGGGTGGAAAAAAACCTGAGTGTACCCTAAAGACTCAAAACCAGAAGACAAATAAAAAGAACCCTGACATTTATTGTAGTTCTATATCTATATATGTCATGATTTTTAAGTCAAACTCATGATTTTTGAACATTTGGGGCTGGCAATACTGAATATACCCAGTATACGTACCTACATCCATGGGATTTTACACTGTTTGTTGTATTTAGGAGTTTTTAAAAAATAATGCCAAGGGACTCCATCCTGCACCCACTGAAGCTGATGGGAGTCTTTTCAGACTTCAGGGGGCCTTGGATCAGACTGAAAGAACATAAGGCCCCAGTCCTGCAGCTGTCGCCCTGCACATATACAGAGCCCTGTTGAAGTCACTGTGGCCCTAAGCAGATGCAAGGGTCTACCTATGCTCAACTCATGTGCTTAAGGGGGGTTTAGTTTCTGCGTAATGAAAAACCACCACTAGATGTTTATTTTAACATTAGGATATAGCCTCCTTCTTGCTAACATGGTGTTAAGTTTAGGTATCAAAAAACTAATTTTCTGGTTCTGTCAGGTCTTTTAAACCATCACTTTTTTAATGTAAATGTATCCAAGGACAATTGAAAAACTGCTAATTCAGGAGTTCTCAACCTTTTTTTTTCTGAGTCCCTCCCTCCCCCCCAACATGCTATAAAAACTCCACGGCCCACCTGTGCTACAACAACTGTTTTTCTGCATATAAAAGCCAGGGCCAGCATTAGGGGGTAACAAGTAGGGCAATTGCCTGGGGCCCCACGCCACAGGGAGCCCAGTGAAGCTAAGGTGCTCAGGCTCCAGCTTCAGCCCCAGGTGGTGGGACTTGGGGCGGCGGGTCTTTGGCTTTCTGCCCTGGACCCCAGTGAGTCTAATTCAGGTCCTGCTTGTCGGACCCCCTGAAAGCTTCTCATGGCTCCCCAGGAGGCCTCAGACCACTGGTTGAGAACTGCTGTGCCAATCTACCTACGTTCACTTTCTAAGTTACACAGCAGACATATTTCAGAGTGATAGCCGTGTTAGTCTGTATCAGCAAAAACAACAAGGAGTCCTTGTGGCACCTTAGAGACTAACAAATTTATTTGGGCATAAGCTTTCATGGGCTAAAACCCACTGGCGTGGAAAATACAGGAGCAGGTATAAATACATGAAAGGATGGGAGTTGCCTTACCAAGTGTGAGGTCAGTCTAGCGAGACAATTCAATTAACAGTAGGATACCAAGGGAGGAAAAATAACTTTTGAAGTGATAATGAGAGTGGCCCATTTCAAACAGTTGACAAGAAGGAGTGAGTAACAGTAGGGGGAAATTAGTATGGGGGAAATTAGGTTTAGGTTTTGTAATGACCCAACCACTCCCAGTCTTTATTCAGGCCTAATGTGATGGTGTCCAGTTTGCAAATTAATTCAGGTTCTGGAGTTTCATGTTGGAGTCTGGTTTTGAAGTTTTTTTGTTGAAGAATTGCCACTTTTGGGTCTGTTATTGAGTGACCAGGGAGATTGAAGTGTTCTCCGACTAGTTTTTGAACGTTATAATTCCTGATGTCAGATTTGTGTCCATTTATTCTTTTGTGTAGAGACTGTCTGGTTTGGCCAATGTACATGGCAGAAGGGCATTGCTGGCACATGATGGCATATATCACATTGGTAGATGTGCAAGTGAATGAGCCCCTGATGGTGTGGCTGATGTGGTTAGGTTCTATGATGGTGTCCCTTGAATAGATATGTGGACAGAGTTGGCAACGAGGTTTGTTGCAGGGTTTGTTTCCTGGGTTGGTGTTTTTGTTGTGTGGTGTATGGTTGCTGCTAAGTATTTGCTTTAGGTTGGGGGGCTGTCTGTAAGTGAGGACTGGCCTGACTCCCAAGGTCTGTGAGAGTGAGGGATTGTCCTTCAGGACAGGTTGCAGATCCTTGATGATGCGCTGGAGAGGTTTTTGTTGGGGTCTGTAGGTGATGGTTAGTGGTGTTCTGTTACTTTCTTTGTTAGCCCTGTCTTGAAATAGGTGACTTCTGGGTACCCTTCTGGCTCTGTCAATCTGTTTTTCACTTCAGCAGGTGGGTATTGTAGTTTTAAGAATGCTTGATAGAGATCCTGTAGGTGTTGTTTCTGTCTGAGGGATTGGAGCAAATGCGGCTGTATCTTAGAACTTTGCTGTAGACAATGGATCGTGTGATGTGGTCTGGATGAAAGCTGGAGGCATGTAGGTAAGTATAGTGGTCAGTAGGTTTCTGATATAAGGTAGTGTTTATGTGACCATCACTTATTAGCACTGTAGACATAGTTTGGACTTTCAATAGGGTATATTCAATTGATTCTTGCCTCTTGAAAATGACCACTTGACTAGAGTTGTTAGCACAGTTCTTAATCTCAGCACTCTCAAAGATTTAGGGCCAAATTATGATTGCCATCACATTTCTCCAGTATATGGCAGAGAGGAGACAGGGAGCATATCCCTCATTCCAATGCCTCTTCACCAACGGCAGCCATAATTTGGCTGCCTACAGTAGCTACACGCAGAGAGCAGCGCTACTTGGCAATGCTGAACACTCCAGTAGGGATGTGACTGGCATCAGTCTCACTTCCAACACACCAGAAAGTGTCTGGGAGGCTACATTGTGGGAGCGGATACTTCATCTTTTCAAATGACATAGCAGAGCCCTCTTTGTCAGGAATTGCTTTTATAGCAGGGGACACTGATATTGCAGAGGACACTGTTCTGCATCCTCAGTGGCATTATGGCAGCACCTGTCCTATACCCCCTAGCATCATAGCTCATGTGGTAAATTTCAGGATCTCCATCCATGAAACTCCTATTGTAGGAGCATTAATCTGGCCCTTACTGTATTCATAAACCGAATGAGATTCAAACAATCATAAATAACCTAGGAAATGTGTCTTAAGAACCTTTCCAAGATTTCTCAAGAACCCAACAGTCTGAGCTGGTTTCCTTTTCATTCATCATTCATTTAGTTAAAGTTTCTGAGTGCAGACTTACTTTCTTTGTTCAATCTGTACAGTTGTTTCACTTTCCATAAATATACTGATAAATGGCCTGAAAGGTTGTCTAGTTTCACTTCTGCAAATAATTGAGAATCCTCTGTTGTGATTAGTAGCAGCAGTATTTATTACTGAATCATAATGTAAATTCCACTGTTCCTAAAGTGATAAAATGTGGAGTTTCTCTCTCTCTTCAGTGGTGGAAGCACATCGTCATTAAAAGCTGTACAAGGTTATTGCCCTTTCTCCATAATTATTGCTCTGATAGAAAATATGTATAAAGTGCAGAATAATGAATGAATGGTTCAAAACAGAAGCTCCTATTGCCTGTTCTATAATCCAGCCCCGTTTGGCAGTGACTGAAAGTTGCTAATATCTGATGTCTTTTTGGTGGTCTGTCCAGAATGAATTGGTGATCTGATCTTAAACTGGCTAGGAGTCCATATCACAGAACCTCCATTCTATCTGAAACGCATCTTGGGAATTACAAGAGATTGCAAGGGTTAAAGGGACATGAAAAATAAACTAACATCTTTCTATTGAGGTGGTCAGAACTAAAGCATATTGGTGCTACAATACAGGGCATATTGAACTGCTGTGTCCATACCACAAATGTTCTGTGGATAAATAAAGGACTTCATTCGTCAGGTCTGCCTTTTTTCCCTCATTTCTCAAGCATAAGTTTCACTTAAAAGAGAAAAAAGTAAATACGTTTTGACCAAAATGACCTACCAAGGCAGAAGGCTTTTCGGTAATGTGAGTACAAAATGAATTAATGAATTGCATATGAGGAATCAAAAATGAGACTGGAATCTCCTATTGCCTCTAAAACTTCCACCTGGCTGTAGAATCAACAAGAGCTAAATCCATATCTAGGTGCCTATATAAAATGGATGATTTTCATAGGTGCTGAACTCCTACATCTCCCATTGATTTCTACCTAAGTTTGAACTTTTTGGCCTTAGTATTTATTTTTCAGAACCCAAGGAAGGGCACTTAACTGATATATCACCTTGGACTTTATACCTCTGGGACTCCTCTCTCTAAGCCCTGCTCCCCTTGACAACGAGTTGAAGTCTTTTTGCTCACAGCTAGGTTTGGAAGAGCTAGTTACCTCTTCTTGGATATTCAGCACTTAGCCATGAATCAAAATTAATTCACATCAGTAATCAAGGAAAGACAGGGATTAGTTGGCCAGACTGCAAATATATATATAATGGTTACATATAGTTCACGAACATAACCTAAAATCACCCAAGTTCAATCCCATAGCTAACCTACAACACGTCCCTCCTAAGTACACAGGCCTGAGACTCCTAGTCCGCTGTCTGGATTCAGTCAGAGTGGGTATGTCTACAGT
Source organism: Natator depressus (assembly GCF_965152275.1). Classification (NCBI taxonomy): domain Eukaryota; kingdom Metazoa; phylum Chordata; order Testudines; family Cheloniidae; genus Natator; species Natator depressus. The sequence goes on along the minus strand of NC_134235.1, from coordinate 238,879,293 downwards.
GTAGCTGGGAGTGTGCCTCCCAGCCCAGGTAGGCAGACATGTGCTAGATCAAGAGGAACGAGCACACTAAAAATAGCAGTCCTGGCTGTTCTGGACCCAGGGGGTCAGGCAGGCTTGTACTGGCGTGGCTAAGCCCAAGCTACTAGTGCATGTCTGACTAGCCAGGCTGGGAGGCATGGTCCCCGTTGCAATGTAGACTTACCAACTATTCCCCTCAGACCCAGTCCCATAGCTAACCCACAACATGACCCCCTTAAACACACAGGCCTGAGGCTTCCAGAGAATGTTTCTCAGACCATTCCTGTTAGTGTTTTTCAGGCCCCTTCTGGATGCAGCCAAAATCTCCCTCAGAGCCGTTCTGGACTAGTCTGAATTGTTCCCTTCTGCCCCTCTGGACTCTGTAAGAATCCCACAGACCCTTTTTGTCAGAGTCTGTCCAGCTGCCGCCCTTACCCCTGCAAAATAGTTGCTCTGCATCTGTCTCTTCTGGCCTCTCCCCTGACCTTGGGTAAAGCACCAGGCATAAACTCAAAGGGTTACTAAATGTAACCCTGGAAGAGGAAAACCTTTCAAGGGTTACATTTAGTATGCATGTGCTTCTCTCTTTTTAATTTGCCCAGTTCTTCTGGGACACATTATGCAACTCAGACAGGTACATGCATTGGGGGTGCTGCATAGATGCCCCACTAATCCTTAAGGACCTGATCAAACTCCTATTGAAGTCAATAGAAAGCTGCCTGAATGGTCATTGGAGCAGGCCACATTTGGCCATGGGTCTTGGTGAATGCAAGATTGTGGTTGGCTAGGGCTCAAGGTCAGTGCTGGTTGGAAATTTTTCACTGGAAAATGTTGATTTGTCAAAACCAAAGCTATTCACAGGAAAGGATTAGTTTCAACAAATTTCCCATTTTGAATTAAAAAAAAAAAGTTTTGAAATTGTTGAAATGTCCTATTTGTACACTTTCTAAATTTAAAATGCCCTGTTTCTTGGGTCAAAACTTTCTGTTTTGAAATGTAAGCTAATTTATTGTAAAAAAAAAAAAAAAAATAAAAAAAAAGTAAAAAAAAAAAAATGAAATCAAAACAAAATGTTTTGCAATTATTGAAACAAAATGGCAGATGACCCAATCTGATTAGATTTTTTTCCCTGTTCGTGTAACATTTTTGAGATTTCAACTTTTTGTCCCTATTTGGGCTGGGAAACATTTTCACTTCTTGAAAATTCTCATGTGATGGAAAATAAATTCCCACCTAACTCTGCTCAATACTGATAAAGTCAAAGAACTACCAGATGTTTTAAAAAAGATGAAATTCATCCCAGTGCAAAGTGCCTATGCAGTATTTGAGTGTTGGGGAGGGACTTCTAGAAGCCCTGGGCAGTAAAGTAAGTTTTATGTACACAGACGATAAAGTATCAGAGAAAACAAAAGACATCATTATTATTTGATTGTGCAAATGATTAGATAAAGAGCTTGCCTTCTTAGTAAAATATCTGGTATTGTATCATCTCTGACACAGTAAACATGCAATTTAAATAAGTTACAGGCTATATTCACATGCAATGGGATTTTTAAATGCTTCTGGGCGTAATGAGTACTTTTTGGAAAAGCACCATTTGTCTACAGCCAGTTAGGGTATAGTCTCAGTCCAGTACCCTCTCCCAGTTCATTTGGGTCAGTGGTATGGTTTTCTTATGCTCTCTTTCTTGCCAGCTTCTTCTGCGGACACAGAAGCTTTGTTGATTTTTAGAATGAGTTTGGCAGATGAAGAGGCAAACTTTGAAATTATTTTTTTCTAGCCACCATTTCTGCTTCTTTGGTTAGTTCCATAGAGATCCTGTGTCCAATGCAACTTCTGTTTCCTTTTTCCGAGTGGTTGCTATCGTTGTTTTTTCTCCCTGTTGTATACTCTGCAATATATGTTCAAGCAAAATATCATCAGCAAAGTTTCTTTAATAGATCCATAAAAGCTATTTTCTTTTCATTTAAAAATATAGCCTAGACACTCCTATCTTACCACAAGTTTTGCATTTTATAAAAAAAATAATTTTTGAATGGACAAAATGAGTTTTTGGAGATTAATTGTGAAACTTGAGAGTCTCTTTCACTACAGGTGAAGTGCATTGCCCCCATGCCACGGACATACACTGCTAGAAAAAATATTGTGCATGTATAAAAATGTGAACTGTATAGGCTGTCCGGTTTTCCAAATGTTGCATAGCATCGGTTTCTACTGTGTTTTGTGGTTCTCCTACTACCATAATACTCAATGATCACCGATCCCTAAGGACACAAAAAATCAAGCCATTACCTGGCAAACCAACAGGTTTTCTATTTTCCAAACATCCTGGGTCAGTCTACCCCTGAGATGAGATTGAGAGTTGTACAGAGCACTCAGGAGGCTAAGGTTTATCTGTTCCTGCCAATTGCTACTTCTGATTGAATGCATTAAATGTGCCCTTTGGAAAGGTGTATGCTCTCTGCTTCAATAGGGAACAGTACATCAGTGTTGAAACTTAATAAAAAAAAAACCCTCTCCTTTCTTTAAGGCCCAGCTTGACAAAGCCCTGGCTGGGATGATTTAGTTGGGGATTGGTCCTGCTTTGAGCAGGGGGTTGGACTAGATGACTTCCTGAGGTCCCTTCCAACCCTGAGATTCTATGATTCTATGAATATGGCTTCTAGTTTCAGGCTTCAGATATGAGAGAAGCCCACTAAAATTTGCACTTGCTTTTGAGAAGCACATGTGTGATTGGAGGATTTGTAATGACAAACTGTTTACAGTTAGAGTGTAAATGTTAGTATGCTTTGTATGAGGCAGCATTGCAAAACCCAAACATTTAAAAATTGTGAGTCAAGCCCTAGCAATTAATGAAATTGGCTTAAAAATCCTGAGAATTGGAACATAATAAATTCTGGGTTCTTTTTATTTGCCTTCTGGTGTTGGAACATTTAAGGTTCGCACTTTCAAGCTTTTAGCTGTAGATATGAGGGCTTAGAACTTACTTAAAAAATAAAAAAGAAGAAAACTTAGGCCTTGTCTACACTGCGGAGGGAGATCGATTTTAGTTATACAACTTCAGCTACGTGAATAACGTAGCTGAAGTCGACGTACTTAGATCTACTTACCACGGGGTCCACACTACTGTCGACACTCTCCCGTCGACTCCCCTCGTGCTTCTCGTTCAGGTGGCATACAGGAGTCGACGGGAGAGCAATCTGCTGTCGATTTAATGAGTCTTCACTAGACCCACTAAATCGACCACCGATGCATCAATCACCACACATTGATCCCCTGGTAAGTGTAGACAAGCCCTCAGTTTCTCATGTGGTAACCTGATTCCAGGAGCTGGGGCTCGAGCAAGAGCATGAGCCTTGCGATAAAATTGCAAGAGTTGGCAACATTGATAAAGACATGGTGAAGATATTGTGGTTAATGGCTACATATTGCTGGGCAAAGGTGCAAGAAGGATTTTAAGGTATAATGTTAGGGAGTGAATAAATAGCAACCCTCTGACCAGCACCTAAAGGCTACTACATGGTTAAAATAATGTTACATGTAACAATGTTTTACACAGTTAACTTGCTGAAATACACTCCTTGTTCGCAGTTAAATCCTGGAACATTATGGCAGAAATGCATTTCTAAAATAACATGCCACTGTACTGTGAAAATGTTAAGGTAAGACTGTCAATATATTTAATAGGTATAACACTGGAGTTATTTAAGCTTCTGCAATTTGAAATCACAGAAGCACTACCCCAAGTTAAGTAGTTTTTGGCAGATGGAAGAACAAGATAGCTTGCTATTTTTTCTCCCTGCTTAAGGGTAAAATGCTATATGACAGAGCACAGAAAACCACGCTGCTTTAACAGCAAATTTATGTCATCTACTGTTTTAGTGAGCTAGAATTATAAAAGACTGCTTGTGTCACAAGGATAACAAAATAATGCAGGGCACTGAAGTTTCTCAGGATATATTTCATTTAATGCTGAATTGTAAATTCATATTCACTGCAGCGGTTTTTCAAAGAAGTTGTACTTTTTACACATTTACAAAAATAATTTGTTCCGGTGCCAAAGAAGACTGCTGGAGGCCATGTTCTTGCAATGGCCAATGCAGGATGTTGTCTGGAGTATTATTATTATTATTATTTATTATTATTTTTAATACCCTAAATTTAGGCTCTGCAAAGCATGGAGACAACTGATAAACTCAGTTGCTACAAAGCTTTCAAAGATACCACCAGCAACTTTCTTTCTCTCCCTTCCAGACAAGATATGTTATTTATATGTACATATGCAGGGTATATTTGAGTCATTCTGATGATATGGAGCATTATGTTTCTTTGGTATTTACAGAACTGACAGCTTCTGACAACTGAACCAGAAACATGTTCAGAAAATGATGAAATCCTGTTCTTTTTTAGGGGTGCTGCAGCTGGGGATGTGTTTGTCATTAGAAGCAGAACTTTAAATGAACTTGAACAATGAGTTCCTTTCGGTGTAGCGTTTGTGTGACTTTTAACTATGCTGAAAGCTGTTTCAAGCAAAAATGAGTAATACTGCTCCTTTTAGCACCTCATTTGCTCTCTGCATTTAGTTGTGTGTTTATACACATATATAATGTAAAATATATAAGAAATAAGCAAAAGTCTATGTGTTTACAAGAAATAATGCACAACGTATGGTTGAATTTCAAATTTGAGAATGAATTTTGCCTGGGTTTTAAGAGAACCAATAAAAGATCATATACTATTTATAAATAATGTACTGTTGTAATGAAGCACATATTTGATTCAGCTGTAATGCCTATATGAAGTAGTTCTAGTTTAGCTTTACTAATGACATCAGCCTTGCAGAATTGTCTTGGAAAGTTGTCCAGTCCAGGCACAAAATCTACTCTCTCATCCTCAGTAGCAGGATGATGATAATGAAATAAACCGATACTTTCCTCACCAGTGGAGGAGAATTCTTGCCTGAGGGAGTGGAATTTTGTAAGGCTGAAGTACTAAAAGCAGAATTAAAGGGACAAGAGATTTCCAGATGTTGTGGATTAAACCAAGTGATTATTCTAAACTGTGAATGGGTCACTTTCCCCCTCCCTGAAATAGATTTTAAAATGGATATTTATTTTCAAACAAAACCAGTTGCCTTGTGAAACGGTTGGTTAGGGGAAAAAAAAGGTGACCTAATGCTACTGAATAAAATATCTGATCTCTAGTTGCCAGGGCTGAGTCATTTCCTGTTACAATAACAAGACTGTCATCAGCTAAACTTCTCTAGCTAGGATACAGTTTGCCAGTATGTGTATGGCTTTATTTGTGCATGTTGCTAGAAAGTTAATGTTGAAAAATATACTGTACTAAATTTGGAAACATCATCTTTGTATCAAAAGGCATTAGTGGTCAATGTATGTCTAATTTATTACTGGTATTATAAACTCTGATTTTTTACTATAAGGAAAACACATTCCCTAAACTCTGAATAATAATGTTGTAATTCCAGCAAGGGATTCTGCACACATCAGAATGTATTCATATCATCAGAGCTCTCTGAGGTGGAATTTGCAGCCTTACTTTCAGTTGTATTTTATTCTCAGAAATAAGATGGAAAATACCTATTTCTCTATATCTGACCTATCAGTCCTCATACTCAAAGGAAACCTGCACAACACTTTCAAAAGACGAGCCTGGGAGCTTAAATTCATTACTCTGCAAGACACCAAAAATCATGGACTGAACAGAGACACAGGATTTATGGTTTATTAGAACACTCTGTAACCCACTAATCTCTTCTTTTTGTCCTATGGCTGCAGAGGTGTTAATGGGCCACTCTACTTTGAATGGTCCCTTACAATATGTGTTAACTGTTTGTGCTAAATAATCTGTTCCACCTTGCATTTGCTGTAATGCTGGGAATTTCTTTCCCAGCCCGGAAGAAGAGTTCTGTGTGGCTTGAAAGCTTGTCTCTCTCACCAACACAGCTTGGTCCAATAAAATATATTACCCCACCCACCTTGTCTCTCTATTAGGGCACCTCGTCTGTCCCCTGCCCATGGAAGACTATTTCCTTCAGCATACTCTCCAGTGTAAAGGAAGTGTTCCAACGATCCTTTATAATATGATATCAAAAACACAATGGTTTCAGAGTAACAGCCGTGTTAGTCTGTATTCACAAAAAGAAAAGGAGGACTTGTGGCACCTTAGAGACTAACCAATTTATTCTAAGGTGCCACAAGTCCTCCTTTTCTTTTTACAGTGGTTTCAGACTGTCTGCGCCTCCTGAACAAGCATTGCACTGCATTCAGCTCTCAGAAGAAGCAGCTGGAGGTAGACTGGTAAGAACAATCCAGTATCCTTGTTACACTGCCTTATTGATCCGGAAAGAACAGGAATGCATTGGGACATACATAAGGGACTGAAGTTTTTGTCTTTGGGGAAAGTAAATTTTGCAAAAGCCATTGCCTCAGAGTTAAGGCAACTAAGATCCAGTCCAGTTCTTAGTAGCATTGCTGCTACTGTTACAACTTTCATTGTTTTCCACAGGTTCTAGTGCTAACGTTTGGGAGCAGCATGTTTGATGATTGGATCATGGGGCTGGGATTCAGGATAGAATCGTAGGAGTGGAAGGGATCCTGAGAGGTCATCTAGTCCAGTCCCCAGCCTCTGTCCTTCCACTGGGTCACCTTAGGCAACTGTACTTTTTCAAAAGTACCCAATAATTTTTGCTGCATCAATTTGTAGGTGCTCATCTTAAGACACCAGAGGCCTGATTTGCTGAGGTGTGAGTACCCAGAACTCCAATGGACTTCACCTGGAGTTGTGATTGCTCATCACCTCTGAAACCTAGGCCCCAAGTGTCTCAAATTAGGCTCTTAAAATAAGTGGATAGTTGAAAGTGAAAGCTATACAGAGAAGGGCTACTAGGATGATCCGAGGAATGGAAAGCTTGTCTTATGAAAGGAGACTCAAGGAGCTTGGCTTGTTTAGCCTACCTAAAAGAAGGCTGAGGGGAGATATGATTGCTCTCTATAAATATATCAGAGGGATAAATACCGGAGAGGGAGAGGAATTATTTAAGCTCAGTACCAATGTGGACACAAGAACAAATGGATATAAACTGGCCACCAGGAAGTTTAGACTTGAAATTAGACAAAGGTTTCTAACTATCAGAGGAGTGAAGTTTTGGAATAGCCTTCCAAGGGAAGCAGTGGGGGCAAAAGATCTATCTGGCTTTAAGATTAAACTCGATAAGTTTATGGAGGAGATGGTATGATGGGATAACATGGTTTTGGTAATTAAATATTCATGGTAAATAGGCCCAATGGCCTGTGGTGGGATATTAGATGGGGTGGGATCTGAGTTACCCAGGAAAGAATTTTCTGTAGTATCTGGCTAGTGAATCTTGCCCATATGCTCAGGGTTTAGCTGATCGCCATATTTGGGGTCGGGAAGGAATTTTCCTCCAGGGCAGATTGGAAGAGGCCCTGGAGATTTTTCGCCTTCCTCTGTAGCATTGGGCACGGGTCACTTGCTGGAGGATTCTCTGCTCCTTGAAGTCTTTAAACCACGATTTGAGGACTTCAATAGCTCAGACATAGGTGAGAAGTTTTTTGCAGGAGTGGTGGGTGAAATTCTGTGGCCTGCGTTGTGCAGGAGGTCAGACTAGATGATCATAATGGTCCCTTCTGACCTAAATATCTATGAATCTATAACTTCTCTGTGCCTTTATTACCCCTTCTGGGAAATGGACATAATACTTGAAATGCACACTGAGATCCTTTAGTAAATGGCAACATATAAGTAGAGAATATTGTTTTCTGAAAAATCAAAAATAGCACTTCCCCTTGCTGTATATATTGACTGTGTTCAGTCTCATTCTCTCGGAGTCATCTTCACTATATGCAGCCCATAGCCACATAACTGATGTCTCAGTCTCCTATATCCCAGTCCCTCTGTTTGTGTGGAACACAAACAACTTTAATGGCACTTCTTATGGCATAAGATGATATTGGAATTTTTCTTCCTTCTGCATTTTTAAACACATTTATTTTCCTTCCTTTCTTTTTTCTGCATGGCATAAAAAAAGCAGAAGACCTAGGCTGATATTTGTGGAGTATGCAGGATTAAAACATAGTGGTGCTGCTGTGAAAAATTGCTATGCTCTATTCCCCAGTGAACAGGGACATTATTGTACAGTCCTGGATAAAGTCACTGATTATATTGTTTAGGTCATGAAAGCAAGATGTGTTGCAAGTCTCTGGGTTTCTGTAATTAAAAAGTTGTAAATGCTGAGGTTGGTTTGTAAGTAGCTGTTGAGATCACTGTCAGAAATTCAACAGTGCATGGCAGCCGTTATGTATTATTCCATTCTTTCAGGAATGGAAAATTACTGGTGTTTGCTTATACAAACAAATGTTGACTGTAACTTGCATAGGTAGTTTTCCAGGCTGTATGCATGGAATAGCTTTATAATTGCTTCAGATCCTCTCTGTCTTCAGAATTATATATCAAATATCCAGGCTGTAATTGCCATCTAAAGGTTCACTTCTTACAAGATTATGCTGCTGCATACCTTGAACATTTTGCTAAGGGCAATTTTCTTTATACACAGTGATTCTCTTCTGAGTACATCTGAAAATATAATTGAGCCCTTCATTTCAACTGAGTATTAAAAATAATTTTTAAAAGCATTTTTTAATTGACAACATTTAATTTTGACACAAATATCAGCCTCTTAGGACCGTCTTAAAATAAGCCTTCCCATTTGACATGAGTAACCCTTGAGTACTGATGTGTAGAAATGGAAGAATTTGATCACTAGCAAATTATACTCTGTGCAGCAGGTCAGCCCTGGATGGTTTAAAAATCCGAGCACACCTAGGTGAAACTGCAGTATAAGACCTTTGGCACATAAACCCTCCTGACTCTAGTTCACAGAACAGTGAGCTCTCAGTTCCAGGGAGGGGGAAGATGATGTCATTGAGAAGATATTACCTTGCTTTGAAGTTAGTAAATGTGTTCAAAGTTCTGTGGGGTGTTCTCAGAGTTGAGAAATGTGCCTCACCACGACTATGAGACAGAGGTAGTCTCTTTCTCTGTAGATTTATACTGCAGTTTGTTCTATAATTGTTGCTTTAACTAGAATGCAAACAAAAGGCATTGGGGAAAATGACTTTTGTTCAGAGCTCTTTACGGAAACATGTTGAAATTGAGGGCTAAACAATTTTGGCACCACTAGTGGAAACAGCAGCAGAAACAAAAATGCTCAAAAGTGAGGGAACCTGGGCAATATTGGTAGGTGCCAGTATTTTTTTTTAGCTGTTGCGTTCCAGTGAAGTGTGCACATCATTTGGTAATAACAGTACGAGAAGTTATTGACAGTGAATTTGCCAACCTTCAAGAAAACACTGAGGATGAGAGTTATCTGACTCTTTTGTGGGTGTGCAATCTGTGTGTGACAGAGAGCAAAGGGAAACTACTCTCCCATTTGTGCAGTGGGGGCCACATAAGGGTTTGGCAGAATGCCAATCCCTTCCTACTCCACTGGGGATGGAGTGGGTGGTGGAAGGACCATGGCTCTATTCCAGCCAGCAGAGCCACCCAATCATGTAGTAAACAAGCAGCAGTAGTTACCTGGTCTCTTTGCCCCATGAACTCCACAACATCTCATGGAACTCCCTCCGATGGTGTGTAGTTCTAAACTAGCCTCTTGACTACATGCTGTACTTATGAGGTACAGCCCAGCATTTAAGTATTTTCTCCATTCACTGAGTCTATGGATTTTTAAAAGGCCAGAAACTATATAAAACTGTATAAAAATACTCCAGTAACTAGAGATGGGCCCAAATCAATTCCCTTGAACTTTGTGGGTGTTTGAAATCTTAAATTCACGTCTAGATCTGAATTTTGCAAATGGCTCATTTTTAAAATGGGGCTACCTCAAACACCTAGGTAAAAACACCCCAATATGTAGCAGTGTTGCCAACCCCAAACATTCAAAGCTCAGAAGTCAGGCCCCCAAAATAACACACCTTTTTCGTTATTTTTATTTGCATTTTAGTTTTTGAGCCTTTAGGGCTCATCTTTTAAAGCCTTTCTTCACAACCGGGGGGTTGGAAACTTACTTTTATTTTTAAAATGAAAACGGAGATACTCATATAATCTCATGACCCTGGAGCAGAGGTTATACGTAAAGCATTAATTATAGCAAGACTCATGATAAAATCATCGGACGTGACAAGGCTGGTACTTGAAATCCACATAAAAAACTTGGAGCTTCGGCCCTTCCCTGATAGTTACACTACAATAAGATGAATGATTTGAGACCTGTAGTGCAGAATACCATGTATTGGGTTTTTTAAAAATATTGATTACTCCCTGAGTGAATAGGTACTAAAAAAAAATGGTTACCTAACAAAATTGAATATCATCCAAGTCATCATAAATGAAGCAACATACTGTTTAGTAATGTCTGCAATGTACACACAGACATCAGTGATGTTATCCGTGACGTATTTCATTGTAATGACCCGTTTGTCAGGTTTTAGTCAGTGCTGAAATTAAAGTGTAAGCTTTGTATCCGGGGAGGTTCCATAGCAATGAGTCAAAGGTGAAATGCCAGCAGTGACGAATGATTAATGGCTGCACTGGCTGAAATGTCTGTCATAATACACACTTCTTATATTTGAAATGAGGGCATGCAGTTATAAAGCAACAGGATGAACAACGGAGGAAGCATACAGTGAAAGAGTTTATACCAATACGATGAGAAGGAAAACAGTTGTGATAAAAAGGGCAATAATGGTGCTTAGAACAGAACGGGGCTAATGTACAGTCCAGTGTTCAGAGCTCCATCTGTTGCTTTAAATGCTAACTGCTTTTGCTTTTGTACACCTCATCCCTGTGTTGAAAACTTGCAACCCCAGTGATTCATACCAGCAAAACTAAAATAATATTTTATGGCAGGCACTTGGCATTGCCCGCTGAAAATGAAGACTTTGATCCTGCAAAAATTTAGGTATATTGACACATCGACATAAACGGGACTATTATATGCTAAATGTTAAATCAGTGGGACTACTCATCTGCTTAAAGATAAGCACTTGCTTAACTGTTTGCAAGGTCAGGGCTGCAAAATGGTTTCTATGACACCCACTGTTTCCCACGCACTCATAACTTTAGGAGTAGTACTTATGCTGTATTATTAGCCTGATATTCAGAGATACAGCACACTCACATGTCCTGTTAAAGTCATTGGTGGCTTCTTGTGTTCAGCATCTCACCAGAACATTATACATTTCCATTTTTTAAAACTGTCCCTGAAAAACAGAAATATGTTTTATTGGTTGTTCTGCGAAATCTTTTTTGAAGTTCTGTTTTCTCTTCTGTGGTTAGTATTGACACTGTCTGACCGTTTCCTGAACAGCTTAGTCACACCATGGGATTATTTTCAAAAGTAGCAAATTTTGAAAGCAGATTTTTTTTATTCATTATTTTGAAACTCAGAAATTCTGGTTTTGAAATTTTCAGTTCTGAAAAAAAAAAAAAGAGACCATGAAAAATGAAAATAGTCTGGTTACAAAACATAATGGCATTGATACATGGTTTGGGTTTTACCTATATTTCAGAGGGATTCTTTTTTACATTTTTTTTATTTTTATTTTTTTTTTTACATTTTTCTCTTAGCTCTAGTCATCAAGTAGGGTAGGCTTCATGAGCATTAAATTACCTTATTGTAACATTAACCTCTACATCAAAAAAATAACATGGCACCTTAGAGAGTAATACATTTATTTGGGCATAAGCTTTCGTGGGCTAGAACCCACTTCATCGGATGCATGGAGTGAAAATACAGGAGCAGGTATAAATACATGAAAGGATGGGGTGTTGCTTTACCAAGTGTGAGGTCAGTTTAACGAGATAAATCAATTAACAGCAAGATACCAAGGGAGGAAAAATAACTTCTGAAGTGGTAAGAGAGTGGCCTATTACAGACAGTTGACAAGAAGGTGTGAGTAACAGTAGGGAGAAATTAGTACTGGGGAAGTTAAGTTTAGGTTTTGTAATGACCCAGCAACTCTCAGTCTCTATTCAGGCCTAATCTGATGGTATCCAGTTTGCAAATTAATTCCAGTTCTGCACTTTCACGTTGGTGTCTGTTTTTGAAGTTTTTTTGTTGAAGAATTGCCACTTTTAGGTCTGTTATTGAGTGACCAGAGAGATTGAAGTGTTCTCTTGCTGGTTTTTGAATGTTATGATTCCTGATGTCAGATTTGTGTCCATTTATTCTTTTGCGTAGAGACTGTCTGGTTTGGCCAATGTACATGGCAGAAGGGCATTGCTGGCACATGATGGCATATATCACATTGGTAGATGTGCAGGTGAACGAGCCCCTGATGGTGTGGCTGATGTGGTTAGGTCCTATGATGGTGTCCCTTGAATAGATATGTGGACAGAGTTGGCACTGGGGTCTGTGGCAGGGTTTGGTTTCTGGGTTGGTGTTTTTGTTGTGTAGTTGCTGGTGAGTATTTGCTTCAGGTGGGTTGGCTGTCTGTAAGCAAGGACTGGCATGTCTCCCAAGGTCTGTGAGAGTGAGGGATTGTCCTTCAGGATAGGTTGTAGATCCTTGATGATGTGCTGGAGAGGTTTTAGTTGGCTCCTAAGCACCATCACAATAGAAATAACTAACAGTAATACGCATGTGAGTAGTCCCATTGGCATGTGAGTAAAGGTACTCATGAACTTAATCATTTGTGGCCTTAGTCATCCACTGCATGTTCCATCAAATGCAGAGATTCTTCCCTGTGCTATTCTCCCCTTCCCCAACATATAAAAGGAATGGCTCACATTATACTGATTGAAGATGAGTGTAAATGGGATAAAGTCAGAAGCTTGGGTGTCTAGGGTGAAATTCTGGCCCATTGAATTCAATGGCAAAACTCCCATTGCCTGCAAGAAAGCCAGGATTTCACCTCTTAGCCTTCGGTGTGAAATACTGAAGGTTCCTTTGAAAAAAGGTCTGACTTTTGGTAAGGTCAACTCAATCCTGCATCTTTCCAAGGCCTTGTCTACACTGGCAATTTACAGCGCTGCAACTTTCTCGCTCAGGGGTGTGAAAAAACACCCCCCTGAGCGCTGCAAGTTTCAGCGCTGTAAAGTGTCAGTGTAGACAGTGCACCAGCGCTGGGAGCTACTCCCCTCACGTGGGTGGTTTTTTTACAGCGCGGGGAGAGCTCTCTCCCAGTGCTAGTGCTGCGACTGCACAAGCCACATTAAAGCACTGCCGCTGCCGAGCTTTAATGTTGCTAGTGAAGACATGCCCCAAGATACTCCACAAGTCCTTTGCAATTTACTGTATGTTCTGTTTTCAGAGTAGCAGCTGTGTTGAGGTCATGTTTGCTCTGGCAGGACATTAAAGACCCTGTGGTAAATTTTGTGAAAATCCTCAGGCTGTATTTCTTCTCCCTGCCCTGCTGTGCAATATGCTGGATGCTGGTTATTGGTTGCTTTGTGCCCCAGAGTTGGCTGTACGTATATGACACTGGTCATGTTAAGTGGTGCAGTGGGAACCCTATAGTTAAGGGACAATAGCCAGGAGAGATGTGACAGATGTGTCGTCACATTGCTTAACACACTACTGGAAGGCGCTCAGGTACTACAGTGATGAGCGCAGTATAAAAATCTAGATAGAACAGAATAGACCCTGCAAGATGCTAAATGCCTCAAATGAGGCACTCAATGCTCTCAAGTGCCATATAAGCCAATGTGAGTTGAAGGTGCTCAGAGCTGTATAGGAGATACACTGCATGCCCCAGAATTAGATCCTGAACATTGCACAAATTATGCAAGAAACCCAGCATTATAACTCTGCATTTTATCAATCTCCACGGTCTTTGTGAACAAATAATTATTCCTGCACTGTGTGTTGATCTCTGGGGACTTACCCACTGGGTTCTGAGTATTTTTGAAAGTAGAGCCTGGGATACTAATGAGACAGTTTTACTCCAGCACTAGCCAGCACTGTGACATTTATGTCCTGATTAGATCACAATCTGATGAGACTGAGGAGACATGGCAGTACGTCATCTTCAGGCTTTTAACACTGACTGGCGTCTGAAGACTTCAGTTTGGCACCATCTCTGCACTTTTGGAAACTAAACTAAAAGCACAATTTGAGTGGAATTCCATTCCAACTGCCCCAGACAAATACAAAGAAAACCATTCCCATCCTGCCCACCACGTTTCAATACTACAGAATGTGTATTCCTGCTGCTGTTTCATTATATTATATAGAATGTGCTGTGAGGTTCAGATGTGTTAGGGGAAAAAGCAGACAGATTAATTCATGGCTTCACTCCAGCTCTTTTTGTATTATCCCAGAGGAACAAAGGGGTCATAAACCAGCCAGATTTGGCCCACAGGGAAATCCTTTGTCATGACATAGAACTTCTGGAACAGCTGTATGCTTCCCCCTCTCTTGCAGCTCCCAGTATAGGGGCTCTGGTTGCTACACACTGGCTGTCCTTGACTGCTGGTTGACAGCTAAGGACCCTGAGTCTGCTCTAAATTGGGCTAGAGGCTGAAGTGGTCTAGGATTAGCTCAAGAATTTGAGAAGTGTAACTGTGCTTTAAAGACATATTTGTCTCCCCTCCCATAGATGTTGCACCGAATGGAGGTCATCTGACCCCAAAGTCACTAATAACAAATAAGCTTACATTGACTTAGTGATAGACTTGCAAATATATACAGTACCTGTATGTCTCCCATGGGAATATGACCTATATAGGACATGCCACAATGCATGACTCACATTTATTTCTTTGCTTTGGGTTGATCATGTAAACAGAAACAAATGTCTGACCAAAAAAAAAAAAAAGGACTAAAAATAATAAAATTACATCATGCTGAACCATGGATAATAATCATTTGACATGTCTGGTAAATACAGACAGATTCTTAGTTGAAACAATGGAATCCATTCAATCCGCACCTTGATAAAAAACCACATCTGCTTCACTGGCTTGATTACGTATGGTTTTCAGTGTCTCTCAGCAATGGCTGTGCTGCACACCAAGCCAGTTTAAAATGACTTGCCTCCCGCTGTCTGCAAACCTACAGTAATTTACAAGTGTGAATGATGTATCCTGGCAAACAGCTTCCTACTGTGTGGTCCTCTTGTCAGGCTACTTAACTTATTACTCATCTGCAGTAGGGTACTTGGTGCTGTACTATCATAGCAAAGGGCATGGCTCCACCCCTCCAGGAGTTCACAATCTAAATGAGTTGCTTGTACATTAACCTAGTTTTTGAATATTTTAATACAGGAAGGAGCTTTGCTGCTTTAAGCATCATGGACATCACAAAACACACTTTCAGTCGAAAGTGCTTTTCATTTAGGGTTGGTCTACACTGGAAACTTACATCAGCATAGATATGTCACTCAGAGATGTGAAAAGAAAAGGAGTACTTGTGGCACCTTAGAGACTAACCAATTTATTTGAGCATAAGCTTTCGTGAGCTACAGCTCACTTCATCGGATGCATACTGTGGAAAGTGTAGAAGATCTTTTTATACACACAAAGCATGAAAAAATACCTCCCCCCACCCCACTCTCCTGCTGGTAATAGTTATCTAAAGTGATCACTCTCCTTACAATGTGTATGATAATCAAGTTGGGCCATTTCCAACACAGATCCAGGTTTTCTCTCCCCCCCCCACCCCCCCACACAAACCCACTCTCCTGTTGGTAATAAAACTACAATCCATCGGTGATCTTCCTGATAACACCATCCTGGCCACTATGGATGTAGAAGCCTTCTACACCAACATTCCACACAAAGATGGACTACAAGCCATCAAGAACACTATCCCCGATAATGTCACAGCTAATCTGGTGGCTGAACTTTGTGACTTTGTCCTTACCCATAACTATTTTACATTTGGGGACAATGTATACCTTCAAATCAGCAGCACTGCTATGGGTACCCGCATGGCCCCACAGTATGCCAACATTTTTATGGCTGACTTAGAACAACGCTTCCTCAGCTCTCATCCCCTAAAGCCCCTACTCTACTTGCGCTATATTGATGACATCTTCATCATCTGGACCCATGGAAAAGAAGCCCTTGAGGAATTCCACCATGATTTCAACAATTTCCATCCCACCATCAACCTCAGCCTGGTCCAGTCCACACAAGGGATCCACTTCCAGGACACTACGGTGCTAATAAGCGATGGTCACATTAATACCACCCTATACCGGAAACCTACTGACCGCTATTCCTACCTACATGCCTCCAGCTTTCACCCTGACCACACCACACGATCCATCGTCTACAGCCAAGCTCTGCGATACAACTGCATTTGCTCCAACCCCTCAGACAGAGACAAACACCTACAAGATCTCTATCAAGCATTCTTACAACTACAATACCCACCTGCGGAAGTGAAGAAACAGATTGATAGAGCCAGAAGAGTTCCCAGAAGTCACCTACTACAGGACAGGCCTAACAAAGAAAATAACAGAACGCCACTAGCCGTCACCTTCAGCCCTCAGCTAAAACCCCTCCAACGCATTATTAAGGATCTACAATCTATCCTGAAGGATGACCCAACACTCTCACAAATCTTGGGAGACAGGCCAGTCCTTGCCTACAGACAGCCCCGCAACCTGAAGCAAATACTCAGTAGCAACCACATACCATGCAACAGAACCACTAACCCAGGAACCTATCCTTGCAACAAAGCCCGTTGCCAACTGTGCCCACATATCTATTCAGGGGACACCATCACAGGACCTAATAACATCAGCCACATTATCAGAGGCTCGTTCACCTGCACATCCACCAATGTGATATATGCCATCATGTGCCAGCAATGCCCCTCTGCCATGTACATTGGTCAAACTGGACAGTCTCTACATAAAAGAATAAATGGACACAAATCAGATGTCAAGAATTATAACATTCATAAACCAGTCGGAGAACACTTCAACCTCTCTGGTCACGCGATTACAGACATGAAAGTTGCGATATTACAACAAAAAAACTTCAAATCCAGACTCCAGCGAGAGACTGCTGAATTGGAATTCATTTGCAAATTGGATACAATTAACTTAGGCTTGAATAGAGACTGGGAGTGGCTAAGTCATTATGCAAGGTAACCTATTTCCCCTTGTTTTTTCCTATCCCCCCCGCCCCCCCCCTCCCCCGCAGACGTTCCTGTTAAACCCTGGATTTGTGCTGGAAATGGCCCACCTTGATCATCATACACATTGTAAGGAGAGTGATCACTTTAGATAAGCTATTACCAGCAGGAGAGTGGGGTGGGGGGAGGTATTTTTTCATGCTTTGTGTGTATAAAAAGATCTTCTACACTTTCTACAGTATGCATCCGATAAAGTGAGCTGTAGCTCATGAAAGCTTATGCTCAAATAAATTGGTTAGTCTCTAAGGTGCCACAAGTACTCCTTTTCTTTTTGCAAATACAGACTAACACGGCTGTTACTCTGAAATCAGAGATGTGAAAAATTCACCCCCTGAGAGACCTAGCTATGCTGACCTATCCCCTGGTGTAGACAGTGCTAGGTCAACAGAATAATTCTTCCATCAACCTACCTACCGCTTCTTTGGGAGGTGGATTAATTACAGCGACAGGAGAAATCCTCCTATTTCTGTAGTGTCTACACAGAAGTGCTACAGCACTATAGTGTCTACACGGAAGTGCTACCGTGCTGCCACTGTAGCATTTTCAGTGTAGATATAGCCTGAAATTAAAGAACCACAACAAGCAAAAGAACGACTAGAAAATGTCCAGGAGAGAGAGCACAGAGCGTACGCCTCCCTCTGCATGATTTTCTAATCCCATCGCAGCCCTGCTACCTAGCAGAAAAGTAGGATAGGCTTCTTTTATTTAAAACTGTTGTACAGAGAAAATAGAATCAGAGCTACATTCAGCACAGACACGTTTCCTAGTGCCTCACATATGTGGTACATTGGGCAAAATGAATCTGCAGTGTAACACTTTTGAAGTGATGACATTCCATAGAATCTGACGGCCATAGGATCTGACATTCCATAAAATCTTAAGTTAAAAATGCCCACTTACAAAGCAGTACCAGAGTCAAGGACATATGTGTTATACTCAGAGAATCTGATTTTGATCTTATTTACAATGGTATAAATCAGGAGTCACTCCCTTGTAGTTAGTGGATTTACACCACCATAAAACCAGTGTAAGATCAGAATCAACTCCAAATAACATCTCAGCTTCTCGAAGCAGGCAGCCTCACTGCTTCACGACACAGCCAAGGCACACAAACTAACACTTCAACAATTGATGGCCAAACATTCTTTCTGAAACATTTATCATTTCCAAACATATTTATCTTTAGAGTAAATAAGTTTTGTGTTAATTAGTGGCTGCTCACTGCTAAAATATTCACTTCATACTTATCACCTTGTGGCAGAGTTATGCGTGCCATACCACTTGTCTTTCACAGCAGGTCTTAAAAGTTTGAAGTCTTAATCTGTTTGTGATGACCTTTTAAATTCCAATGTAAAGCTCACTCACAAACTTAATGCTTGCTAATAAACTATTGGATTTTTAACAGCCAGGTGGCATGTTTTTTCCCCAATGGACTGGCATGGGTATATGCATGCCAGCACTGTCACATTAGTAGCAAACATTAAAGAAGACTTCTGTTCTGCCCAAACCATTTAAACAGGTAAGAGTTCTGTCCCTTTGTGTAAAATTTTTCCCTCCCTTCTCCCCTGTTCCCCTATTTACATGTCTATGAACAGTTGTTAGTTTCTGCATTGCCTTGGTGACCTCAAGTAAACCCCAAATGACCAGGTTTTAAAGAAGAAGAGGTTACCTAAACCTTCAACCTTCGAATCTATAGCAATCTAAATAAATAAAACAAAACAGAATGGCTCACAGATGTTTCCTAAAGAAGATATAAACAAGGAAAATGAGCAGTGAGACTTTCCTTTCTAACACTGTAATGAGTTTATTAGTTCAACAAACATAACTTCTGAGCAGGACACCCCTTTCTGAAAGATTGTTTAAGCTGAAACATTTATTTCCTGAGCAGCTGACTCACTTGATAAGATGCTCCCCAATGACATCACTGTGTGTTGAACAGATAACAAAAGCTTTGGATCGTATAAAGTTGCATGGTTTAGATGGTTCTTGACCTTTTGTGTGTGGATAGTGATTAGTTTCTAACATATCTACAGGCATGCTGAAAGCTTTTTGTATCATAGTCAAGAAAAATAACACTGATGTCATTTAAAACTGGTGCAGAGTTTTTTGTATCCTAATATAGATATGAAATCTGTGGTTAGATTTTAATGATCAGTCTGCAGAGTTGCCTAAAATCGTCTCTTTTTTAAAAGAGTTAAAAGATGTAAATTATTTCTGTGGTATGTTAAAGATTACTCTAATATGGGAAAAGACCAAGACTGCCACCCCCTATTCCCAACATAATCTGATTTTAGTAAACTGAGAAAAAGTGTTGATAAATCATGTTAGCTCCCAGAAATCTAGATGGGGGCTTGCTGATTTTTCTGGGGCCTTATGATACTAAATGATGATTACAAATGTAAGTGAATCTTTTGTCATTATGCTACTGGACCTCATGCTCTACTGAAGATGTGTTGCAGAAAAATACTTGTTAAGAACAGAATATTTACAGTGGACTTCAGTGGATTTCTAATGGACTTCACTAATGCAGTGTTGTGCTATTTCATTAATGGGATAAAACTTCCATTATTTTCTCAAATATCCCAAGACAGTGGCTTCTGGGAGGTCCAGACACTTTCTTGAACTCAGAGATGTGTGGGTTTTTTTTAAAATGATTTTTCTTTAGTGGCCTTCTCAGAATTGAGATCTCTCATGGCTAGTGATGCCTGAATGGCTGGCTTGATAAGATTGTCTCTAATGACATTGCTATCACCTGTGAGTCTAAAAAAGAGAGGGTTAGTGTCATATATGCAAAGATCAGTTAGAGAAATGTTTTTGATGAGTTAAGTTTGTCTGCTTTTAGCGTCTATGTTAAGCTATGTTTCCTAGGATTTAAGTGCATTGTATGATGTGAGTTGTGAAAATTGCAAAGAATGGGATTATATAATGCAATCTAATAGAGGGCCTTTTTAATAAAAGGTTTCAGAGTAGCAGCCGTGTTAGTCTGTATTCGCAAAAAGAAAAGGAGTACTAGTGGCACCTTAGAAACTAACCAAATTAGAGACTAACCTTAGTTTGGTTAGTCTCTAATTTGGTTAGTTTCTAAGGTGCCACTAGTACTCCTTTTTTTTTTTTATAAAATAAATTCATGACTCTTTGGTTTATTTCTCTGCCACTGTATGGTAAATTAAGGTTCACCACCACTGCTTTCAATCAGCAAAATTAGAGCGGAAATATAATAAAGTAAAGGTGTTACATTTTCGGTTGCTTTTCAGTGTGAAACTGAAAACATTGCTCAAACTAATAAAATTGAATCTAGTATGTGCTTGACTTCTTTCAAGTGGCACCCTTCAAAGGGTGGAAGCTAGATAAACTAACAGCTCATTCAGTGTTGAGTGAAGTGTGTCTATCAAATCCTTGCTTTACAATTTTCAGTCGGTGTTGTTCCTCTCTGAAATGTCATCCACTCTTTGGCTGCAGGCATTGTTTAAAGAGATGGAATGTGAAGCATTTTTATTTTGCTGTCTCTCTTGGAGGAAAATCTGCCGTTCTTCCCTTGGATCTTCTTCATCAAAGTGATGATGCAAGCATTATCTCTGACACTGATTAGATAGTTGGCCAAATGTGTTAAAGATCAAGCTGACATTATGGCTCTGTGATCTTCAAAGGGGAAGAATACAGCAGCAGAAAAGGAAGGCACCATGGCAATGAGGAGCTGCTGTGTGAGTTGAGAAGAAACTGGGTCAAAAGTCAGTACTAAAGCTGTCCATAGCAACTGAGCAATATTTATTTATTTATTTGCCATTTACCAATTACGAGTTCAGATTGTACGTCTGTCTGACACTGATGACCTGTCAAGGGTGCTAAGTCAGCACGTCACAGAACTATAGTTCTATTGTTGCAATTGGATTGTATGACGAATACCAAATGGGCCAATGTGCCCCTGGTGTAACTCCATTTACTTAACAGGAGATGCCCAGGAATGGATCTGGCCCATTGTCTTTGTCTCAGCCTGGCGTGGATTCTTTAGGTTATTTATAGTCCCATCAGCGATTGTGTTAGTGGGTGAGAGTGGAGCTGTGCTAGCCAGGCAGCAGGAATATTCAGAAAGTGCCATTCCATTTGGCACGAGTACGCTAGCTAGGCAGCAATCCCACTTTTGCTCCAACCCAAGCCTGATTGGGCTACACCGCAATTAAACAGCCCCTGAGCCTGAGTCCCACAGGTGCCGGCTTCTAATTTTGCCTGGGAGTGCTCAACCCCTGCTCAGTCCCAGGCTCCGCCCCCACTCCAACCCTTCCCCTAAGTCCTCGTTCCCACTCCACCGCCGCCCACACTCCACTCTTTCCCCCAAGACCCCACCCCCACCCACCTCTTCCAGCCCTCGCTCTACCCCCGCCTCTTTAAGGCCCCTCCCCCGAGCGCATCCCGTCCCCACTCCTCCCCCTCTTCACCAGCGCCTCCTGCACACTGCAAAACAGCTATTCCACAGCATTCAGGGGGCACTGGGAGGGAGGGGAAGGAGTTGATCAGTGGGGGCCGCCGGCAGGCGGGAGTGGATGGGGGGAGACAGGGAGGTGGCTGTCAGCAGTTGCTAAGCAGCTGCTAATTTTTCTCTGTGGGTCCTCCAGACCTGAATCTACGAAGCATCTATGGAGTCGGCAGCTATGCAGAGTCCCAGGAGCCGGCGTCATCTGGCTCAGGCCAGCAGCAGGGTTTTAACTGCAGTGTAGGCATACCCTTATAGTACTCTGCACTCCTCTGCAGCTGCATTGGGTAAGTCACAGTCGTTCCCTTAACACGTTCCCTTAAAAATTATTAAAGGTCTAGAAAACATGACCTATGAGGGAAGATTGAAACAATTGGGTTTGTTTAGTCTGGAGAAGAGAAGACTGAGAGGGGACATAACAGTTTTCAAGTACAGAAAAGGTTGTTACAAGGAGGAGGGAGAAAAATTGTTCTTCTTAACCTCTGAAGATAGGACAAGAAGCCATGGACTTAAATTGCAGCAAGGGTGGTTTAGGATGGACATTAGGAAAAGTTTCCTAATGGTCAGAGTGGTTAAGCACTGGAATAAATTACCTAGGGAGGTTGTGGAATCTCCATCATTGGGGATTTTAAGAGCAGCTTGGACAAACTCTTGTCAGAGATGGTCTAGATAATACTTAGTCTTGCCTTGAGTGCAGGGGACTGAACTAGATGACCTCTCGAGGTCCCTTCCAGTTCTATGATTCTATGTAGAGAGGGGATTTGGACACCCATTAATCTGTCCATTGTTTCCTGTCTAGGCTGGGATTTTCAAAGGGGACTAAGGGAGTTAGGTGCCTAGCTCTGATGGACCTACAGTGGTTGAGGGCGTGCTTCTTAGACGATGAAGGGGTGGAAAGGCATTTTTGTAAGGGGTTGAGTTCCTGTTGAACTGGTCCTTTAATGGTGCTGAGCTGTAACAGTATTGTTAATGGTGTGTTAATGGCCATGAATCTTTTTATAGTTATTTAAACTGGGACAAATAGATAAAGCAAAGTAAATAAAATATTCCCTCAGGCCCCTTTGAAAACTTCAACCTCAGTTTACAACAAGGAGATTATTAGTATTATTTGCATGTGCCTAATATCAGAGACATTGAGCCCAATTCTTATTACAGCAAGCCCCCTTTAAACCACTCTGGAAGTGTAAAGGAGCCTTACCAAAGGCATAAATCACATTTCTACTCACTTTAGGGCCCCTTTGCACTATCAGAGCAGTGTAATAAGACCTAACCCATCTCCTCCGACTACATCTGCACTAGAAATGCTGTGCCACTGTAGTACTCCAGTGAAGACACTTACTACAGTGACAGAAGGGATTCTTCCATTTCTGCCATAAATCCAACTCTCCAAGGGGTGGTAGGTAGGTCAATGGAAGAATTATTCCATTTACCTAGTGCTGTCTAGGCTGGGGCTTAGGTTGACTTAGCTAAGTCTCTCAGGGGTGTGAATTTTTCACATCTCTGAGTGATGTAGCTTGTTAGGCCAGCTCTCTGTAATCTGAGTTCCTCAGTCCATATCTTCACTTAAGTGGTTGGGCATGTCAATTCTTCACAAAGGTCATCAATGAAGGAAGACCTGCCAAAGACCTGGCGCATGTCAAAAGTCATCAGCTTCCCAAAACCTGGTAAAGATCCAAACCAGGCATCAAACTACTGCCCAATATCACTGCTTTGTGTGTGTCAAGGTTCTAGAGCACCTAATTTTACAGCAAATAACACCAGAGGTGGAGAACATCTTGAACAAGAAGCAAATAAGCTTTCAACAAGGTTGAAACTCATGCGACCAAATACTTGAGCTAATCACATTAATCAAAAATGATCTTCAAAAAAATCTGAAAACAGGCACTATTTCGCTTTACCTCATTGCAGCGTATGATATGGTGTGGCACACAGGTCTACTTGTTAAAATATCAAAAGTCCTCCCACCATGGCTTACTGATGTCATCGAACTGCTACTCTGAGACAGATGGTTCATGTTACACATGGGTGAGAAAACAAGTGCTTGGAAAAAACAGATGAACGGGTTACCCCAGGGGCATGTTCTAGCCCCAATCTATACATCAATGACCTGCCACCAACCCAGTCACGGAAGTTCATCTATGCAGACAACATCTGCTGTGGGCTACAGGATCCGACTTTCTCTGAGCTGGAGAAGACATTGACTGATGATGCTGCAGAACTGGCTGACTACTGCAAGACATGGTGCCTTCAGCCTAGCACCAGCAAGACATTTCAAGCACATTCCACCTCCACCATGCCGATGCTAAGGGGGAACTAAAATGAATGGCCAGAGGCTGAAACACAAAACATATCCAGTTTACTTAGACATGACCCTCGACCGAACACTGACATACAAAAGTCACCTAAGCAAGATAGCAGCGAAGATCAAGGCATGCAATAACCTTCTCAGCAAACAGGCAGGAACTTTATGGGGAGCAGATGCTCCAGTCCTAAGGACTCAGCCCTTGCCATCTCGTACTCAATAGCAGAGCACTGTGTGCCAGTTTGGAGTCGGTTGGCACACACCAAACTTGTTGACGTGCACCTCAGCTCAACAATGCGCATCATCACAGGAACTCTCTGACTGACTCATGTTCCATGGCTTCCAGTTCTGAGCCACATTGCTCTCCCTTACATCAAGTGGGAGATTACAGCTGACAAGCTGCTTGAGAAGGTACTTGCCAACCCTTGTTCAACAACCCTTTTAGTCAACCAGCTACGTGTCTTTCATCATGACATCCATTGTGGTCCATGCTGCCATGCCAAGACCTGACAGTGGAGTCCTTGTGGTGGGAAGACTGGTGTTTAACATCAACCACCAATCAGTTCCTTGTCACAGACCTTACTTCTGTCCTGCCTGGGTTTGACCTGCCATGTTGTCAGTGGGCAATTCTTACCCAATTCCAGTCTGGGCAAGACCTGTGTGCAGCCAGCCAGCACCATTGGGGTCTTTGAAACAATCCAAGCTGCAGCTGTGGCACAGATCAAACAATGATACACTTTGTTGAGGAGTGCCCACTAACTACATTCAGCGGTGGGCCCCAAGAGATCAGCTTGAACACTAAAGCCTCAATTGCTTGGCTCATCAAATATGCAAATGCTAAATAAAACAAATAGCCTATATCTTGGTCATATCTCCAGCTTTGACTACTGAAATCTGTGTGCTCCTCAGCCTGTCCGTTGTTAGTTGGCCAATTTCTTATAGACAGTGGGTCTTGAGGAGGGGGCCATGGCCTTATTGCTTGCTACGGAAGACATTCCTTTTGCATGCAGATTATATTTTTGTTTATAACAGTGGGGCATTTTCTGTCAATCTTGCCACTATGGTCGCAGAAAAAATGGTAAAGTGAAGATGTTAAATTCTACTCCCCATATTATTAAATGAGATCCTATAATGGCTCCACACTTATCTCACCATAACCTACTGTAATCTCTGTGACCTCATTTAAGTATTAGACAAGCCCTGGCATGGGGTCAGTGACTTACTCAAAACAAATTCCTTTGACTGTGCATTGAGTTTTATCATATCTTCACAGTGGTTTCAGTAATTGGCTCTCTTCTATTACTCTGCTTTATCCTTTGTCTCCTTTGCCCCTGTAATAATTTCTTGTATGAGACAGCTGTTAGTTACACTGAAGCTGCAGACCTTGCTGCTAGCATTTCAGGGAAAATCCTTAATAATGTCTGAAAGATGCCGATATACTGCTTTCTTTCTAGCATGTTTTCATTCCTCTTGAGGATGTCATCTCTAGATGACTCGACTTCCTCATGATACATTTTGACCATGCATAAATTACCTTTGTCTTTGCATTCCCCTCTGAAGGCAGTTGAATGTTACCCATCAGTTTTCAGGCTGAAACACTGTGATTTCCTTACTACTAGGAGCTAACCCCAAAAGCCCATTAAAGTATTTTCAATAATTTCAGTAGGCTTTGAAACAGACCACGTTTGGGCCAGATCATATAAGGTAATGGAGCACACTCTTATGAGAAACAGAGAGGTCAAAAATATCAAATATGGGCGCCCAAAGTAAGATGTGTCCTTATTTAGCCACAGAGAAAAATGCACCAACCCCCTTAAACTTACACTGAAGTCAGTGGGAACTACAGGTTACCAGCACTACTGAAAATAGGGCACTTTGATTTAGATACCTAACTTTAGGCATGCAAATTAGAAATCTGGCTGCAGTGTAGGGTGTAATGGTGTTTACAGAAAAGAAGATTCTTTTGAGCAGATAATACACATTCTTCCAAGGAATGAAGCAATTTCAAATATAAGCTTATTTACCGTTTTACATTTCAATGATTTAAAAAAAAAGTGTTTTTTTTTCCAATTAAGGATAGTATGTACATTTGTTCCCTCATTTAATCTTGTGTCTGATTTATATCTTGTTTTTTTCTTTTAGGATCCAAAGTACAGAGATGCCCTGAGGAATTTGGTCTTCAACCACAGAGATCATTGTACACTTTTCAGAACAAAGTATTATTGGCACAAGAAACTTGAGAGAAGACAGACTTACCAACTCTGTCTTTAACGCCAAGCCAGCAGTAGAAAACAAACTTTGGCTTTGATAATTAAAGTTTATTATCGCTGCTGAAATAAAAGCTTTGTTGTATAAGAAATAGATAAATAAAGCAAAGCTGCATTAACGTTGTTTCAGTTTTGCTTCCTTATTTCACTTTACTTGCTATGTCAGCACCATAGGCATATGGTGATGTCAGGACGTGGAACAGAAACTCAGCTGGAACAGATACTTACTTATGTAGGGTTTGGACAAGTTTGGTCACTTTTGCTTAGTCAGCAGCAAGTAGTTACTTTATGGGCTGCTTTTAATCACATTCAATATTTTTAATCATTGAAGCATATTTTCTACTGCTCTGCCTGTTTGGTTTTACATGTCCCAAGCAATGCTCCTCCAATTTCCTTGAAAGGCTGTTCCACAAACTAGTGAATTTCTCCATTAAGGAATTATTACTGTTTGCTATTTGTGTTACAGTAGCACTTGGAGACTTCTGGGAATGAGACCAAAAAATAATGTCACTGTTCAGGCAAACAGATGGAGGCACCAGTACATAGCTAACAGTATTTTGACCACTCTAGAATCTTAGCAACACTCTCATTGGCTGCATGAGTTACTGATTGAACAAAGAATCTGAGCTATGCCTGCCATTTGGAGGCTAGTTCAGTTTGGGCAGGTAAATTATATAATAAGTAGATTATTCCCCTCTCCATTGGCAATTTTTGCTGCACTTTGTGCTGATTTTATAGCTACCTTTGAATGCTGCCTTTGTCTACCTGTAAAGCTGTAAAAAATGCCATTCAGGAGTGTTCTAGGGTCAACAGGAGTAGGGTCATCACAGCACAAGAGTGAGAGCATTTATTACAGGGTCGTTTCCCTGCTGTGAAAGCTAATGAGATTCTAGTTGGTAAGAAGAGCATATTAGCCAGTCATTAGTGGGTGGATGGGGCAAACAATGACAGCTCATTTTGAAAAGCTATTACACTTGATCCAGTGTCTGACTAACTGGATAGGCACAAGTAGTAGACTGCTGCTACCATCATAGATAATCTGGGGAGGATTAATGAAATCCAGAGTGTTTCAGGGCAGACACAGTTCTCATCCTATGGTGGTGGCGGGGCAAATCCTTGTCCTCCACACCTCCCCACCAACAGATGAAGGAACTCTACTATGGGAACCTTGCGCAGGTTTCTTCCCTAGTAGCTCTCTCCTATGAGGGTTACCACAGAAGGGGCAATCTATCCCAGAAGGTTGTTTACAAAAAATCAAATACTATTTAAATCAGACCTGATTAAATATGAAGAACCCTCCACCATTAAAACTGAGCCCTAGTAAAAGATGAAAGGTGACTATGAGCATGTTACTGTTCAGATCACAAAGTTGTAATGCACAGGGAATCAATAAAGGCACCAAGTCAGAAAACAGTTTTTATATTTGATTATTCATGGTGGTGGTGGGGGAGAAGGACAACCTTGGGGCCCTGTTGCTATGATAAGAAACAAATATACATGCATTACCTTACATATCACAAAATATTAATACAGAAGATCAGATTCCAATGGAGTAGATCAGGTTATTTAGTAGGAAAGCCTACCAATTGAAGACTGTACAGATATATTGGTAAATAAATGCCAATATGGTACATTCCAGATCACAGGATTTCAATCCAAAGAGCAAACATAAGTTAAAAAATAAGCAAATTAAAATTCATTCAATTTCTGCTGAAACTGAATCAAATAACCGATTTTTAAACTGATCTATAAGGTCTTGATCCAAATGCACTTAAGACAGAAACTCCCACTGATTTAATTGGGACAGGAGGAGTCACAAACACTGACATTTTCAAAGGTATTTAGGTGCCTAGGAGTTAGACATCTAAATACCTTTAAAAATCTATCCTTACCTGAATTATTCAGTTCGTTCATTAAAAGACTCTTCTTACTATTATTATTCATTTAGGCTCTTATTCAGCAAATCCCACTTAAATCCTTTGCTGAGTAGAAGCCTAAAGCTTAAATCCATGTTTATTCCACAGATCACTTATTTAGCTATAAGCACCTGCTTACTTCCCACTGACTTCAAAGGGATTTAAGCACATGCTTAAAATTAAATATATGTGTAAGTGCTTTGCAATCTAGGGATGGACTTCATCATATGTGTGAGTGCTTTGCTGAATCAGGCTCGTATGTTATGGTAGTGCTTAAACTCCCCAGTTGTGCCGGGAAGAAAGTACAAGAAGTATTCCCTACCATAGAGAGATTACATTACCTATTCCTTAATTTGATTCCACTGCCTTATAAGAGATACATTTAAGCACCTTTGATAAGGAGAACATTAGCTAGAAAATAAACACAAAATCCTAGCTAAGACAATTCTTCTCAAAACAAGAATGTTTCTATGTATAGGCTGGGTGGGTTCAGATGCATCTCGTAAAATATGGACTTGTTTACCTTTATAATAAATCTTTCCATTTAATCTTCAAACTTCTGGCATCAAGCTTTCCTGATCTACAGAAGCATCAAAGTTTATGATAAGCGTTTAAGTACAGAAGGATGGAACCAGATAGTAACACTGATACTGGAATTTCATTAGGTGTCTGGAAATGTTTTGAAATGTCTTAATTGGAATTTAATGTATCCACAGATACATAATCTTAAAATGAAGAGACAGTTATATGCGTTAATTTAATCTCTGCATTTGTGAATGCCAAGGATTCTAGCAACTCTTTGCCTTAGAAAGACAATTTAAAAATGTTTTTGTTTATTTATTTTTGTAAAGACTACATGAGACTAATCTAGTCTTTATGGGCCTGATCCAAAGCCCAGTCAAGTCAATGGTAGCCTTTCCTTTGACTTCAGTGAGCAATAGATCAGGTCCTGCAGGAATCCTTATGAACTTAGTTTACAGTTAGATTGTATTGTCTTCTGTCATTTTTAAAGAATCTTTCTTTTTTTTTTTTTTTAGCCATTTCCCTCCTAGATTGAATTTCATCCACCACAACAAAGTTCTCAGTTTCAGTATGAAACATGTTAGAAAAAACAAATCGTAAAACACTCGGCAGTTTACACCAGGCTGTATATATGGTGCCTGCTCTTAAAAATAATAGAACAAGAAAATAAAAGCAATAAAATAACAAAAAAGAGCCACGTCACTGCTGACCCACACACAAAATAAAACCAAAACCAATGCTGACTCTAGCAATCTCAAATTGCATTCCTATGGACTCCTGGAAACACAGGGTTAGGTAGGAAGTGATCAGTTTCTGAAGTGAGTAGAAGGGAGTTTCCATAGTTGGCCATTAAAAGGCCCATTTTCTAGTCCTTTAGTTCTTTTGCTCTTTTCTCCCACTGGTATCTCTATCTCTAAGGGTATGTCTACACTGCATTTGCAAGTGAAACTCCCTGCCTGGCTCCACAGACTTGGGCTAGCAATTTCTTTGGTTATCCCTCTATGTGAGGATGATGTCTGCCAATGGGGTTCTTTGGTGGGTCTTTAGTTGGCTGGGGAGCCCATTTCGTGCCCTGCAGATTTTCCCACAGAAGTGACAGGTGTAATTTTGGAGGAGACATAGTTGTTGGCTGGAGTGTTGTGCCCCTTCTTTGTCACTTCTCTGTCTCATGAGCACGTCTGTTCTCCTCAAAGTGAGATGTGGCATCACTGTGTTCTGTTCTGCGCTGAGTCCTCCCAGTTTGTTAGGTTGATGCCTTCCTTTTTATGGTGTACTTTCAGTATGTCTTTGTCAAGGTTCCTCCCCCACTCTGAACTCTAGGGTACAGATGTGGGGACCGGCATGAAAACCTCCTAAGCTTACTTTCACCAGCTTATGTTAAAACTTCCCTAAGGTACAAATTAATTTTATCCTTTGTCCCTGGATCTCCACTGCCACCACCAAACTCTAACTGGGTTTACTGGGAAACATAGTTTGGACACGTCTTTCCCCCCAAAATCCTCCCAACCCTTGCACCCCACTTCCTGGGGAAGGTTTGGTAAAAATCCTCACCAATTTGCATAGGTGACCACAGACCCAAACCCTTGGATCTGAGAACAATGAAAAAGCATTCAGTTTTCTTACAAGAAGACTTTTAATAGAAGTAAAGAAAACATCTCTGTAAAATCAGGATGGTAGATATCTTAAAGGGTAATTAGATTCAAAACACAGAGAATCCCTCTAGGCAAAACCTTAAGTTACAAAAAAGACACACAGACAGGAATAGTCATTCTATTCAGCACAGTTCCTTTCTCAGCCATTTAAAGAAATCATAATCTAACACATACCTAGCTAGATTACTTACTAAAAGTTCTAAGACTCCATTCCTGTTCTATCCCTGGCAAAAGCAGCATACAGACAGACCCAGAGCCTTTGTTTCTCTCCCTCCTCCCAGCTTTTGAAAGTATCTTGTCTCCTCATTGGTCATTTTTGTCAGGTGCCAGCGAGGTTACCTTTAGCTTTTTAACCCTTTACAGGTGAGAGGATTTTTCCTCTGGCCAGGAGGGATTTTCAAGGGGTTTACCCTTCCCTTTATATTTATGACAGTCTTTGAGGCGCTTCCGCTACCCACCCCGAGCCCCTCTTCCTTGACTTAACTTAGAGAAGAGTACTTGCTTTGGGAGGCTAGTGTCAGGCATACATAAACAGTGGCCAGCCCAGCAGAGTTGGTGTTTCATGACCTACACTTCTATACTGCTGATGCTGGCTGCAGAGAGAACGCTGATGTTAGTGTGTTGGTCTTCCCAACTGATCCTAGCGAATCCTCCTGTGGCAGAGCTGTTGGAACCACTCCAGCCACTTGAGATGTTGTCTGTAGGTTACCCAGGTCTCACAACCATAGAGAACGGGGGGCGGGGGGGGGATGACAACTGCCTTGTAAACTAAGATCTTGGTGCCTGTTTGCAGATCCCTATTATTGAAGACTCATTTGAGTAGTCTTCCAAAGGATGTGCTGGCACAGTGGATCCTGTATTCAATTTCTGTGTCAATGCTGGCTGTTTGGGAGGGGTGGCTGCCAAGGTATGGAAAATGATTCACATATTCCAGGGGTTCTCTGCTGATGGTGATTTGTGGAGTTCAAAGGGTAGTTTGTGCAGATCAGTTTCTGAAGTGAGAAGAAGGGAATTCCCGTGGTAGGCATCAAAAGGCCCATTTTCTGGTCCTTTAGTCTTTTTGCTCTTTTCTCCCACTGGTATCTCTACGTCTAAGGGTATGTCTAAACTGCATTTGCAAGTGAGCCTTCCTGCCTGGCTCCACAGACTTGGGCTAGCAGCCTAAAAACAGCTATATAGACACTGCGGTTTGGGCTGGAGCTTGAGCTCTGTTCCTGTGGGGAGAGGGGGTTAGACTTAAGAGTCTGAGCTCCAGCTTGA
This sequence comes from Natator depressus, assembly GCF_965152275.1. Taxonomy (NCBI): domain Eukaryota; kingdom Metazoa; phylum Chordata; order Testudines; family Cheloniidae; genus Natator; species Natator depressus. Next base: position 238,847,697 of record NC_134235.1, on the reverse strand, counting down.
GCCACAACACCAAAGCAATGTCTTCACAGTTATTTTTAGAGCGCTTAGCATGACCCCACTAACCCAAGTTTGTGGTCCCACGCTGGGATGCAGATGCAGTGTAGACATATCTTAAGACTCTCAGGAATCTTCTTTTCTTCATCCAACAATCTGTTACCCCAGAAGTCTTGTCTCCAGCTCTTTCCTTTTCCTTAACCACCCCAATATCATTACATTTAATACAGACTCAATAGACATACTTCTAGCTTGGTCCTGACCAAAACTAGTAAATATCTCCAGGGCTGGTGCTTGCCCTTATGGGCCTCCAATAAATGTATTGGACCATGTCCCAAACTGGGATCAATGGACCTATGTTGAGCTACATAAACTGAGGATCTGGCATGTACATGCTAAGCAAGTTGCCCATTTCCATACCCTCTGCCTCACTCTACCCAATACTCCACACTCATTCACCCACTTACCTATCCCATTTTCTCCCCAAATCAGATACTTTATCAGTAATATTTTCCTGGATCTTCACGGGACCAACTGATACCTTTGAATACTACATTCATACCTTTCTTCAGCACTCTTTTTAAAATTCCCGAATACTTCCCTCACTGCCAAGTAACACCCCAGAATCCACTGTGCAAGCTGTGGTATAGGGGCACTATTGATGTAGAGGTGCCTGGGAATGTTAAGAACAGCCCTGCAAAATTGGATGGAACAATGATGAGTGGCAATGACAGACTCATAGCTTGTTAGTTTCTGGAAAGCCCTGGCAACTGGTATAAATGTGCCCAATAACCTAGTCTCAGTTCTGTACTCCACACTGAAAAGTATTGCAATCTTAATCTCTGTCGCACTGAGTCTCCATTTTTTCTCTGTTTCAACTGCCTTTCTTTTAAAACTGTTACAGTCCTGAATTAGTGCATTATTTCATCCTTGAAAAATCAGTTTCCATTTACCCCGTTCACCATTTCTTGAAACCACAGTAACTCAAGACCTCAGGAGCCAGATGGGAATTGTATTGTATGAGAAATGTGTAATGTGCCGCACTGAATGATAAGAGCGGAACTGTACAAAATTTAAGTTATAAATTTAAGTTATAAAAGGAATTTAAGTTATAAAAGGATACTATATTAAGGATACTATATTAAGTTATAAAAGGATGCTATCTTTTATCGCCTGTGGAGAGATGTATTTATTTTAGCAATGCTTAGCTGTGATTTGGATTTCCTAATTCAGGTGGCTTGTTATACAATTTTGTTTCTGGATAGATTAGTCACAACATGTTCTCACAGGGTATATTAATAGTACTGGGTGCATTTTGGAGTGTCTATGCCAATATATACGTGTGTATATATACTGTGTATTATTATGCATATATAGGTAGTGGCCTCAATCCTGCAAAGTGTTGAGCATTGAACCAGTAAAGCACTTAAGCACACGCTTGAAGTCAATGGGAATACTCACGTGCATTAAATTAGACATGTGCTTCAGTGCTTTGCTGGATCAGGGTCAGAGTTCTCAACATCTTGCAGGATCAAAGCTTGTATACATATATAATATTATTGTTCAATGAGAGGGTGTTCACGGAATGATCAAGGGCAGGGAAAAAACCTATATAATATCAGATTGAAAAGATGGGGATTATTTGCCTTAGGAGATGGATTAGAGGGCATCAATAATTAATTAATAGCATAGAGAAGGTAGATCAAGAGCTTCTGTTCTCCCTATCTAATAACATAAGAAAATTGGATGAAAAAATTGCAAACTGCAAACAGATAGGAAAAAATTAGACTGTCATTGGACTGTGGAACTCACTGCCACAGGAAGTCATTGGAGTCAATAATTTATTAAGATTCAAAAAGAGATTGGACATTTATATGGCTATTAAGAATATCTAGAGTTATAATTAATGATAGCTAACATTGGAAGGGATATTAAACCTGGTGCTTCAGGGTTTAGGCTAATTTCTAACAATTAGAGATCAAGATGAAACCTCATGTAGAGTGGAGGGGGGATAGATTATCCCATGTCTGCCTACTGTGGGGTTCTTACATCTTCCTTTAAAACATCAGATGATGGCCATTGTCAGAGACAGGATAATGGGCTAGATGGACCATGGGTCTGGTCTAGTATGGCATTCCTGTGTTCATGTAAATGTATGGTATGTAATGTATGGAGACTCCGCTGGCTGGAAGGCATGAGATGCACTGTCCTGAGATTGGGGGTTCCACGACCACCATTCCCAAGAGAAGGAGGCGGGTGGTGGTGGTCGGGGACTCTCTCCTCCAGGGGACTGAGTCATCTATCTGCCACCCTGACCGGGAAAACCGAGAAGTCTGCTGCTTGCCAGGGGCTAAGATTCACGATGTGATGGAGAGACTGCCGAGACTCATCAAGCCCTCGGATCGCTACCCCTTCCTGCTTCTCCACGTGGGCACCAATGATACTGCCAAGAATGACCTTGAGTGGATCACTGCAGACTACGTGGCTCTGGGAAGAAGGATAAAGGAGTTTGAGGCGCAAGTGGTGTTCTCGTCCATCCTCCCCGTGGAAGGAAAAGGCCTGGGTAGGGACCGTCGAATCGTGGAAGTCAACGAATGGCTACGCAGGTGGTGTCGGAGAGAAGGCTTTGGATTCTTTGACCATGGGATGGTGTTCCATGAAGGAGGAGTGCTGGGCAGAGACGGGCTCCATCTTACGAAGAGAGGGAAGAGCATCTTTGCGAGCAGGCTGGCTAACCTAGTGAGGAGGGCTTTAAACGAGGTTCACCGGGGGAAGGAGACCAAAGCCCTGAGGTAAGTGGGAAAGTGGGATACCGGGAGGAAGCATAGGCAGGAACGTCTGTGAGGGGAGGGCTCCTGCCTCATACTGAGAATGAGGGGCGATCAGCAGGTTATCTCAAGTGCTTATATACAAATGCACAAAGCCTTGGAAACAAGCAGGGAGAACTGGAGGTCCTGGTGATGTCAGGGAATTATGACGTGATTGGAATAACAGAGACTTGGTGGGATAACTCACATGACTGGAGTACTGTCATGGATGGATATAAGCTGTTCAGGAAGGACAGTCAGGGCAGAAAAGGTGGGGGAGTAGCACTGTATGTAAGGGAGCAGTATGACTGCTCAGAGCTCCGGTACGAAACTGCAGAAAAACCTGAGTGTCTCTGGATTAAGTTTAGAAGTGTGAGCAACAAGACTGATGTAGTGATGGGAGTCTGCTATAGATCACCGGACCAGGGGGATGACGTGGATGAGGCTTTCTGCCGGCAACTCGCAGAAGCTACTAGATCGCACGCCCTGGTTCTCATGGGTGACTTTAATCTTCCTGATATCTGCTGGGAGAGCAATACAGCGGTGCATAGACAATCCAGGAAGTTTTTGGAAAGCGTAGGGGACAATTTCCTGGTGCAAGTGCTAGAGGAGCCAACTAGGGGGGGAGCTTTTCTTGACCTGCTGCTCACAAACAGGGAAGAATTAGTGGGGGAAGCAAAAGTGGATGGGAATCTGGGAGGCAGTGACCATGAGTTGGTTGAGTTCAGGATCCTGACACAGGGAAGAAAGGTAAGCAGCAGGATACGGACCCTGGACTTCAGGAAAGCAGACTTTGACTCCCTCAGGGAACGGATGGGTAGGATCCCCTGGGGGACTAACATGAAGGGGAAAGGAGTCCAGGAGAGCTGGCTGTATTTCAAGGAATCCCTGTTGAGGTTACAAGGACAAACCATCCTGATGAATCGAAAGAATAGTAAATATGGCAGGCGACCAGCTTGGCTTAACGGTGAAATCCTAGCGGATCTTAAACATAAAAAAGAAGCTTAGAAGAAGTGGAAGGTTGGACATATGACCAGGAAGAGTATAAAAATATTGCTCGGGCATGTAGGAATGAAATCAGGAGGGCCAAATCGCACCTGGAGCTGCAGCTAGCAAGAGATGTCAAGAGTAACAAGAAGGGTTTCTTCAGGTATGCTGGCAACAAGAAGAAAGCCAAGGAAAGTGTGGGCCCCTTACTGAATGAGGGAGGCAAGCTAGTGACAGAGGATGTGGAAAAAGCTAATGTGCTCAATGCTTTTTTTGCCTCTGTCTTCACTAACAAGGACAGCTCCCAGACTGCTGCGCTGGGCATCACAACATGGGGAGTAGATGGCCAGCCCTCTGTGGAGAAAAAGGTGGTTAGGGACTATTTAGAAAAGCTGGACGTGCACAAGTCCATGTGGCCGGACGAGTTGCATCCGAGAGTGCTAAAGGAATTGGCGGCTGTGATTGCAGAGCCATTGGCCATTATCTTTGAAAACTCGTGGCGAACGGGGGAAGTCCCGGATGACTGGAAAAAGGCTAATGTAGTGCCAATCTTTAAAAAAGGGAAGAAGGAGGATCCTGGGAACTACAGGCCAGTGAGCCTCACCTCAGTCCCCGGAAAAATCATGGAGCAGGTCCTCAAAGAATCAATCCTGAAGCGCTTACATGAGAGGAAAGTGATCAGGAACAGTCAGCATGGATTCATCAAGGGAAGGTCATGCCTGACTAATCTAATTGCCTTCTATGATGAGATTACTGGTTCTGTGGATGAAGGGAAAGCAGTGGTTGTATTGTTTCTTGACTTTAGCAAAGCTTTTGACACGGTCTCCCACAGTATTCTTGTCAGCAAGTTAAAGAAGTATGGGCTGGATGAATGCACTATAAGGTGGGTAGAAAGTTGGCTAGATTGTCGGGCTCAACGGGTAGTGATCAATGGCTCCATGTCTAGTTGGCAGCTGGTGTCAAGTGGAGTGCCCCAGGGGTCGGTCCTGGGGCCGGTTTTGTTCAATATCTTCATAAACGATCTGGAGGATGGTGTGGATTGCACTCTCAGCAAATTTGCGGATGATACTAACCTAGGAGGAGTGGTAGATACGCTGGAGGGCAGGGATAGGATACAGAGGGCCCTAGACAATTTGGAGGATTGGGCCAAAAGAAATCTGATGAGGTTCAATAAGGATTAGTGCAGGGTCCTGCACTTAGGACAGAAGAACCCAATGCACAGCTACAGACTAGGGACCGAATGGCTAGGCAGCAGTTCTGCGGAAAAGGACCTAGGGGTGACAGTGGATGAGAAGCTGGATATGAGTCAGCAGTGTGCCCTTGTTGCCAAGAAGGCCAATGGCATTTTGGGATGTATAAGTAGGGGCATAGCGAGCAGATCGAGGGACATGATCGTTCCCCTCTATTCGACATTGGTGAGGCCTCATCTGGAGTACTGTGTCCAGTTTTGGGCCCCACACTACAAGAAGGATGTGGATAAATTGGAGAGAGTCCAGCGAAGGGCAACAAAAATGATTAGGGGTCTGGAACACATGACTTATGAAGAGAGGCTGAGGGAACTGGGATTGTTTAGTCTGCAGAAGAGAAGAATGAGGGGGGATTTGATAGCTGTTTTCAACTACCTGAGAGGTGGTTCCAGAGAGGATGGTTCTAGACTATTCTCAGTGGTAGAAGAGGACAAGACAAGGAGTAATGGTCTCAAGTTGCAGTGGGGGCGGTTTAGGTTGGATATTAGGAAAAACTTTTTCACTAGGAGGGTGGTGAAACACTGGAATGCGTTACCTAGGGAGGTGATAGAATCTCCTTCCTTAGAAGTTTTTAAGGTCAGGCTTGACAAAGCCCTGGATGGGATGATTTAATTGGGGATTGGTCCTGCTTTGAGCAGGGGGTTGGACTAGATGACCTCCTGAGGTCCCTTCCAACCCTGATATTCTATGATTCTATGTACATTTTGAATATGGAATGTGTTGTCTGAGGGTGGAGCTCAATGTGACATGCTCAAAATTTTAGTTATATTTCTGCAGAATGTAGTTAGGGAATTTTAAAAAAATCTTATATTTTAAAAAGTAAAAAAAAAAGAAAAAAAGGGAGAGTGAAGGAGGAGAAAGAGCTGTGTGTGGCTTTCGTTCTTTTTGATTCACTACTATAAAACCCACAGATGGGCAGGCCTTTCTGCTTGAAGTCTTCAGCCTTGGTGACCCTATTTTTTCATACAATTTTATTTCTACGCCCTTTGGCTTTTATTATTTGAAGCAAAGGTGAACATTTCCAGTGTAGTTTCAAACTAGGGATATTACTCCCTTCAGATACATTTCATCTCCACTGTGAGGAGAGATAAAGGGTAGGCAAAGTGGGGCTAACTCCTTGACAGACTAAAGCAGAGCCATGGAAATTCTCTTTTCTACTTAGGCCAACATTTTAAAAAGTGACTGGTGATCTTGGACTTGAGACATCTGAAAAGGGCACTGAGCTTGCTCCTGCTGAAAACCAGTCCCTTTAAGGAGTGTCAATCTGGGCTCAAAGTTACCAGTCACTCTGGAAAATCTTGCCTTTTATTTATTATTTTCAGCTTGAATGTGGATCAAAAAGTTAATACTTTGGTTGCTCCTGACCTTCTCTCAGTATATTGGGCCAATTTCACTTCTCAAATGGGTCCTTCTGTCATATAATGTGTATCTTTATTGTTTAATGCAATATTTCTACATAATTATAGGAAATATCACTTGCTGTATTGATGGTAAAATGAAAACGGGCAATGTTAATGACATTATAAATGTTTATAATGAGATGAAAAATGATTAATTATGAGACAGAATAATTTCACACATATCAAATACTTACAAGAGGCACTGGGAGTTGGAAGTGGGTAGAGCCCCTATTTTTATTCCTTCTGCAGAGGAAATGAGGGTCAAATTATATTAGGCACTAAAGAACAGAAATGGTCTCCCGGGCCTAGGGAAAGCATATAATGGCACAGTGCATTTATATACACCCACAGTGTCATCTTGAAGGGCTGCCAAAGTACTTTTCATGCTGTAAAAATTACTTCGCCCACCTCTGAACTACAGTCACAGTTGGGCTCACATAATCTTGCAGCCCGACCATCATCCCCCACAAGTGGTATCAGAAAGGACCAATCCAATCACAGTATCAACCAATCAAAACAGGCTAGTCGGACGGGCATCCACGTGGGAGAATCATGGTGGGAGTTCAAGGAGTAGAAACTGCCGTCTGATCAGCATAGGCCTCAGTTTTGTCCCCCTCTGCCTAATATTATAGTTCTGGGATTTTGCAGGCTACAGCATGATGCTGACTCTTCCTGGTATCCAGAAGCCAGTGGAGGGAAGCATAAGTCACAATAAATTATACATCCCAGATTTATAGTATGAAAAAGATGGCCTCCTTCCCAGAAGCGATGCACTGAATATTTAAATTTGTTTGCAAACAAGCACTGTAGGCCATTTTATCAGCCAGCACACGTAGCTTGGTGCAAATAGTGCAGAGTGCAGTTAATTAGTAAGTTTGGTTTGCTTGTCTCGAACTATAGCAACTCTTTTTCCCCTCCTAAAATGGCTTTAATGTAAATGGCTGGAAACGAAAGTGCTTCCCAAAGGAGCCCTCCCCACATTTTAACTGAGTTCATTTCTCTTCTCTGTATCATCATCCCTTCCAATCTACTGAAAAAAAACCCTAAACCATTTCTAGGTAATCATGAGATTTTTTTCTAGAATTTCCCTATCACGTCTCCCCACTACATTATATAAAGATTTCATCTTGAGAATGCATCTTTTTACTGTATGTTTAATGCTTTATTCGTGTGTGAAAAATTTCTCTTACACACACTAACAATTGCAGGTTTCCTGGTTGTGGGCCTAATGTGTAAATTATTAATTCCTTTTCTCAATTTTGAATATTTGAGAATTTGTTTAAATAATTAAAACACAAATGCTTTTTAACCCGGTAAACAATTTGGCAATGACGTTTTAAGATATTAAATGTTAATAAATAGCTGAATGTATTTGTTTTATGTGAAAGATTAAACATTTTGGAAAGATTTTATTTTGTCTCTGTATGTCAGGAAACGGGACACAAAATGGATTTGGGGGTGGAGGAGGAATAGAGAGACAAAGTCTGAAAAAAGATCTGTTTTCCCCATCTACAAGAATTTCTCTGCTTCCAAAACAGAACATGCTGAGGATTTTGGAAGGAACTCTGTGCCTACTGTTTTAAATTCCTTGGTCCCAATTTGCCTCTCACTTATAACAGAGTAAATCAAGCATAACTCCATTTAAGTCAGTGGAATTTCGCAGATGTAAAACTGATATAAAAGGTCAATCAAACCTTTAAATCAAATCTGCTACAGTACTTTAGTTAAGGTAAAGTTAGTCAATCAGTTATTCACTTGTCCAAGGCTGACATGTTATATAAAGCATTAGCAGCCAGAATCTATTGTCCAGACAAGTGTAATCAGCAAATCCAATTTTATAAATTTTTGACTGGAGACAGTGGTGCAGAGATAACTCAGAAGGTGTTATGGAAGATTTTGCTGGAGTTTGTTTGCATTGCAATTTGGCTGGAAGTCACAGAAGCCAAGCTTCTTACCTAGTTACTGCCATTTATTTTTGATAAGCCCCAAAGCGTCCATGACACTTATTGAAATAGAATGGTGTCTAGGTAGCCGTTAATGCTACTGTATCTTGTTTCAGCAGATGCTTTATTTTAAGACTTTTGAAAGAGGTTTACTGTAGATATTCAAGCCTACTAGGTCTTTGTGTCTTATAAGGCCTTTAACCTAGATCAGAGTTCTCCGATGTTTTACTATGTAAGTTATACAACTTCTGATGTCTAGTTAGTATCATTTTACTGTTTAAATGTACCTTTTTACTGGACCACTTCTGACTTCTGTTGCTGGGAATATCAAAATTTCACACTTGTGTGTATATATATATATATATATATATATGCATACAAAATATTGCATTTTTCATACTATGTCATTTACTATAGACGTAGGAAGGAATAAGCCTCTAATCTCAGTTTTGTAGCAATTAGGCTTTCTGCAATTTCTGGATATGAGCCAGCCACGCTAGAGTGAAAATTGCAGCTATTCTTTCCTCAAGCCTGCCAATGTTCTTGCAACAGGGAACAATCATTTATAAATTACCCCAGGGAGAAATACCAGTCACAGAAAGCTCAAGAGACCAATAGGATCCAAATCACACTTTTATAATATTTCTCTTCTGCAAGCATTTACATTCAAATATAAACAACTCTTGCATTAGGAACTATATTACATGTTTTAAAAGGCTGTTCTACATGATGTTATAGTGAAATAGCTGTGTCTGATACTTTGGTTTCTTTCTAACTCGCTTATATTGTACTACTATTGCAAAAAAAGATAAAAAAAAATCTGGTGGAAATAAGCCAACCTGTCTAATTATCTCTGACATATTCCCTACTATAGTGTAAACAGCAGAAGAGGAACAAAATGCTTCAGTTTCAGTTTGTAATTTAGTCTGCTTCCCCCAAAGAAGGTTTTAGAGATGATGAGTCCGAGTCTCAGAAGTTGACAAGATCGGTAGCACCAGGAGTAACATGGAGAATCCAATTCCCGTTATCTAATGGCATGAGATGTAATCAGGGGGAATAAAAAGACATCTACATATCTATTCCAAAGAAAAGAGTTTGAGAAAACTCCATCTGATGTAAAGCAGCATAATGTCACTCAAATCAATGCAGCTATGCCAATTTACACCATCTGAGGAGCTGAAGAAGTGATCTAGATGCTGTCCCAAAGAGTTTACAATCCAGTTAGATCACGGACAGAGTAGGATATAAACCCATGCTTCTATGCCTATTTAAACTTATGAGGCATGGGTTTATATCCTGCCATGCCAGTAATCTAATTGGACTGTAAGACATTAGACCCTGTCCCAAAGTGTTTACAATCCAGTTAGATCACTGACGACATAGCAAGATATAAAGCCATGCCTCATAGGTTTAAATAGGAGGCATCAGTTTATATACTGCCCTGTCACCAGTGATCTAATTGGATTGTAAGCTCTTTGGGACAGGGTCTAATGTCTTACCTTTCAGGAGATTCTCAAGTACTTAGCAAAATATGGGCTAGAGTAAAAATGGCTTCAGTGGAGCTACACTGATTTATGCCAGCTGAGTTTCTCTCCCTGTGTGTATATATAGAGAGAGAGATAGAGAGAATATTCCACTGAAATGCAACATCGCTCGAGTGGAAGGTTTCACATTCTTTCCTTCTACTCTCCCATCAGTCTGTTTGTATCCATCTGTTGGCTCTTGTCTAGCCTCAGGGCCAGTTCTAGGGTTTTTGCCGCCCCAAGCAAAAAATTTGCTTCCCCAAGTTCCAAGAGCGCAACTGCCCAAGCAAAAAAAAAAAATAAAATAAAATAAAATGGCCGGAAGGCCACCCCTGGAATTGTGCCACCCCAAGCACATGCTTGCTTTGCTGGTGCCTAGAGCCGGTCCTGTCTAGACTCTAACTTCTTTGGGGCAGGGACCATCTTTTAGTTCTGTGTTTGTACAGCGCCTAGCACACTGGGATCCTGGTCCTGACTTGGGTTCCTCGGCACTACAGTAAGACAAAATAATAATCTCATACACAGAAGTCCAAATAAATCTGTAATGTATGTGAATAATCACAATGCAGAGAGCAGCACTTTGGGATCGATAGGAGAAAGTGAACATATGTTTGTGGGAGAAGTGGACAAATAGGGCTTTTAGGCCGTCATGGTGTGTGGAATAGAGGTGGTGGGAGTGTAGTGATATAATAAGCAATAAGGTTTGCCAAGTAGGAAAGGGCAGAACTATGTAGTGCCTTGAAGATAATGACAAGAAGCTTGAACTTGATGCGCTGGAGAAGGAGGAACTAGCGGAGGGCTTGAAAGATATGGGTGATACCAGACAGATTGGCAAGAAAGATGATCTTAGTAGTTGTTTTCCATCTGAATACTCCTAACACTGGAATTCACATATTTTTGCATCCATGGATTTCTGTTATGAGGGCTCATGCCTATGCATTGGAGGCATTCTGCTATCTCCCAAATCACAAAATGACCTCTATACACCTAGAGGGAGGGTCTGATGAGCTCCCTTCAGAGAGATACAATCAATTGCATATGTTCCCATTTTTCTTTTCAGTGTAGAGGTAGTAGGTAGAACCAGCAGGATGGAACTACATCTCAGACCAATTCATTCTTCTCTTTAAGCTGCCTCATAGTCTCTTAATCATGGGTGTTTTTTTCACTTGTGAATTGTGTAAAAGCCTTGTAATTCGCAGCAATATTAAGTGATCCATAATCCACAAGTGACTAAACCACTGTGAATGTCATGAATCAGGCTATTGAATTGGGGGATTCATTCTGGCATTTCTATTGTCTGAAAATAAAATCTATTCAAATTTTTTCTTCTGCAAGAGGAATCAGAGACCTCAGACCAACATCCTGTATTCCACTGAAATAAACTCTCATCGACATCCTCTAATACGAAAACATACAGAATAAGGGCCTTGAATCAGGGCTCCTTAAACATGAGACTAACCAGTGAAAATTCAATAAACACCCCAAATAAGATTCAAAAGAATGTGGAAGCATGCAGGATAAACAAGACCTACACTTGACTGAAGACAAGAAATAAAGCCTGAATGAATAATATATGCCTAGCACAATCAATCCTGACTGGGAATATTAGGTGCTTCTGGAATATGACTAATATAATAATAATATATTTAAAATTGAGACTGTTTCCATTATATCTCTGTTTTATACATACATGTACCTTTCTGAACATTCATTTACAACCTGATCTAAAGCTCTTGAAACTTGATAGTCTTTCTATTGACTTATTTAGGGTTTGGATCAGTGCCTGGCTAAAGAGAATAACATTTTCTATGTTTCCTGCAGTATTTGTGTGTGTGTGTGTGTTTGTTTGTTTTAAATTTGGAGCAAAATCTCTTCTGTTGTTTTTGAATGATAGGGTTTTCTTACGAAAAAAATCCAGTCTTTGTGAGACAAAGCTGTAATTTAACATGAACACTGGGCACTGAACTGAGGAAGTGTTAAAACTAAGGCTCCTACATCTACATTATCTCAGCCTTACTGCACATAGGTAATATTTCCTCTTCCTGTTTTTTGGTTAAACAAGTAGTTTAATATTAGAGCAGGTCAAAAACAGAGGGGGTGGGAAGTACAACGTATAAGTATTTTTGCACCTTCTTTTTTTTGCTTTTCACCCTGGTGTTCAACATTTTGAAAAAGATTTGATCAGAATGTCAAGTATTGAAAGAGCTTAATCAGCTCACTCAGTGGTCAAAAAATGGAAGAAAAAGTTTACATTTTTTTCCTTTTTTCCCCCCTCAAATTTCAAAGTTTCAGATATTTGAAATTTCATTGTAATCAGTTTTGCTTAGTATATGTCTGTTTTGTTTTGGCAAAATGTATTTAAAATATAAGTACAGGATGTGCAAGATAGATGTTACTGTTAGAAACATAACTTTAGCACTTCTTTACTTTGGGTCTGATTGTGATTCCCACGCTCACATTGGGTGAATTCCTGATTCCATTAGAGTCTGTGGCAAAACCTGCTTTGACATCAATGGGTCCAGGATTTCACCTATTAAACAGTACTCCATGCTGCAAATAGATGTATTGACTTCAGTTGATCTACTTATGATGTAAGATATTATTCAGCTTTACTAAGAGTATTGCAATCTGGGCCTTTGTGATTTTAACAGTACAGCCTTAATATTGCATTAACATGGCTTTATTTTTTGCATGTAAGAGAGATAGGTGACTGATGGAAAGGTAGACAGACATGGTATATTTATTCTAGGGTAAAAAGTGACAGATATTAGCAAAGACTATAAGACTAACAAAATACTGCAGTGCTGATTTTCTAAAAAAAATCTTGGTGCCTCTATTAATCATCCAGGAACAACCTGTAATTATTAATATACAGTATAAAATTATTAGAACAGCATTAAAGAGATGATTTTTCTGAGATTTTTAGTTTTGTTTCCATTAGAAAGAAAAGGATTAGCAAATGACATCCGAATCTAAAGAGAAAACAAATTCATATCATGAGGAGAAGGATTGGCCTAAACTCTGTCTTAAATTAATTTAAGACAACCTATTTGAAACAATCCATTTGAGTCAAAAATTCCCTAGGTAGTTTAATTATCTCTGTACACAATATGGACTTAAATCTGCTCAGTATAGTAATCATAAACTATTACATTTTCTAAGGTTGCTTTAACCTGTATTCTCTAGATGAAAATACTCTTGATATTCTACGAACTAGAGCAATCAAAGTGGCAGTACTGTCTCTTAAGGACTGAAGACAGACTTCATTCAAAATCTTCAGCTGATTCATCATGTGGCAATCCACCCTGAAGACCGCATATCATATCAGTGCTACACAGTTGTCACTGGTTCCTATTCCTGCTCTGGATTCAGTTCCAGGTACTGGTCTTCACTGATAAATCCCTGAGACAGCTAGATCCTTGGGATGAGTGAAGTTGTCCTTGCTTACACCAGTGATGATTACTCCATTTGTATAGTGCCATTATACTTGTTCAAAATTCAGTAGAAACTCAATTATCTGTTGATCTCAAGGGCCACCCGGATACTTTGGGAGCTTGCCCAGAAGGCTTTGAAGGGTCACTTGACCTGCTCCTGACAACCAACTTCAATACCTGGTTGCTGGATTCTTCCTGTCCCCCCTGCTCTATAGAAGGCGGCAGCAGTTGTGCTTCAGGACTTAAGCCCATAGGAGCCATATCCTCATCTGGTGTACATAGCAAGTGACTTAAATGGAGCTATGCCAGTTTATACCATTTCAGGATCTGGCCCAAGGACTGTAAGTCATGCAGACTTATGAGATGAAGTCAAAACTTGGGGTTCATATCCAGCTTTAACAACATTAAGAATTTCATTTAATTAGCATTTAGGTAAGCAAGGTTTGACTATATTGACAAAAGAGGGGGAATTGGTCACATGTTGTCATGTGTCCAGTCGTGGACATGTTGACTGTCATTGCCTCTAGGACATTCTTCCACATCTAGCCCTACACTATTGAAGATGCTGGAAGTTTTGTGCCTGTCTTCTGTGGATGCAGGATTAGACTCTAGTGATTGGAAGTTACTGCTTGATGGCCTGTGTGAAATGAGTTGGTGATAGCAGTCCCATTCTTATGGACAATTGGAACTGGTTGGCATGCTGCTCCTTGTTGGCAGCCACAGCAATGAGGCCACAGATTGAATGACCTTGAACACTGAACTCTCCTCTCCTCCTACCACCAGATCAGGATTGAGGCAAATGTCAGATCAGCATGGAGAAGATTGCACTGCCATGCTGTAGTCTTTACAAATAATTCTCCAGAATGGCTAACTTTCACAAGCACCTTTCACTAAAAGTTCAATATATCTACGTAGTTCTCTCTGCAGATGTATATGATGTGTGCATAGGTCATATTTAGTGAAGGGCATTTTTAAAGTTTGAGCAATGTTTCCTTGAGAAGTAGCAATTCGATGGGCTTATTTGTGTTATTTTATCATGCACAGTGCTGCTCAAAGGAAGATAAAATGTGGCAAGCAGCTCGTTAAGACAGGATCTGTGTTAATATGCAAATGCTAGTCCCTTAGGACCCTGCTCATACACCAATCAATCAATTAACTTGTCTGTCTTGGTATTGTTCATTATTTAAAAATGATTTTAATCACTTTGCAGTGTATTAATTAACAGCATGCCTAGCTAAGGGGAAAAAAGAAATGTAGCATTCCTTAGAGCTTTCATGTACAAATATTAATTATTATGTATGATTCCATTATTAAGCTATATCATATAACCAAATATATCAATGGGATTTTACAGGAGCTGAGATACAATCCAACTTTATTTTGTGTAAAATCTTTCATATGAACTCTACTCTAAAACACTTTAGAGATTGAAATAGGTAGAGTTATAAAGTAATAACAAATACAAAAATTGCAGAGAGAGAAATAGGCCAGGGAGAAAATATCTGTCTTCACGGGGGATTTGAGGACCAGACTTAAATCTGGTGTAAACAGGCACAGCTCTACTGATGTCACTGCAGCAGATCGGAGTTTGGCTCAGACTGCCAGCATGGTGGCAGTACACCAAAAGGCTATTCCAGATGGTAGGTGTGACAGGTTCCCCCCCAGGGTGCCACCTGGAACTGGGGTACCACTGAGTTCACCCAACTCACCAGCCTCAGCTCCCTTTGACATTGAGAAGCTTCCAAGCCCTATCCAGCCTGCACTTTCACCAGCATACATATAGGTAGGGACACACCCAGCTGCAGTTACATGCAGGCTCTTTAACCGGCCCCTGCATGGGAAGCCTTCAAGTAGGGCACCTCCCAGTTCCTAAGGCACACACCTTCTCTGGAGTATAAACCAAAAATTATACCGCCTTGCGCTGCACAGGAAACTGTAGTGTAAACTCATAAAATTCACCCCTCCCTCAATGTGGAGAGGAATATGTCTCAGCTTTCTCCCCCTGAGTGATGATTCCCACACACTGGTTTTAGAGAAAGCAAAAACAAGTTTACTACAAAAGATAGATTTTAAGTGATTATAAAGGATAGCAAACAGATCAAAGCAGATTACCTAGCAAATAAACAAAAAATGCAAACTAAGCTTTATACTAAATAGATTGGATATGAATAACAGATTCTCACCCTAAGTGATGATACAAGCAGGTTTCAGATTTGAAAGGGGCAAGCTGCACTTGCTTTACAGCTTGGAATGCCCAGGTGGTCCATTCACAGGCTAAAAATCCCTTTAGCCTGGATCCAGCACTTCCCCCAGTTCAGTCTTTGTTCCTCAGGTGTTTCCAGGAGTCTTCTTGGGTGGGGAGTAAGTGAAGAACCATGATGATGTCACTCCCCTTCCTTATATAGCTTTTGTGTATGGCAGGAACCCTTTGTTTCAAAGCTTGGTTCTCACACCAGTCATTGGACAAATACTGATTTTCAAGATGGAGTCCAGCACTAGGTAACCTGGTCACATGTCGCTGTCAAGTCACAGCAGCCATCCCCCACTGGCTGTTTGGCGCGTTCACAGGAAGGCTTGCAAGGTGGGAGATAAGCTTCTCCGAAGGCCTATTATTTCTTCCTCATTAACCTGAATGGGCCCTTTCCAGCCAGCCATATTGACTGAGAACATTTTGCCTAATGGGCATTGCCCAAGAATAGCTCTTTGTGAAATAAATACATAGTCAATATTCATATCTTTGGATACAAAAACGATACATGCATAGAATCATAGAACCATAGAATATCAGGGTTGGAAGGGAGCTCAGGAGGTCATCTAGTCCAACCCCCGCTCAAAGCAGGACCAATCCCCAACTAAATCATCCCAACCAGGGCTTTGTCAAGCCTGACATTAAAAATATCTAAGGAAGGAGATTCCACCACCTCCCTAGGTAATGCATTCCAGTGTTTCACCACCCTCCTAGTGAAAAAGATTTTCCTAATATCCAACCTAAACCTCCCCCACTGCAACTTGAGACCATTACTCCTTGTTCTGTCATCAGCTACCACTGAGAACAGTCTAGATCCATCCTCTTTGGAACCCCCTTTCAGGGAGTTGAAAGCAGCTATCAAATCCCCCCTCATTCTTCTCTTCCGCAGACTAAACAATCCCAGTTCCCTCAGCCTCTCCTCAGAAGTCATGTGTTCCAGTCCCCTAATCATTTTTGTTGCCCTCCGCTGGACTCTTTCCAATTTTTCCACATCCTTCTTGTAGTCTGGGGCCCAAAACTGGACACAGTACTCCAGATGAGGCCTCACCAATGTCGAATAGAGGGGAACGATCACGTCCCTCGATCTGCTGGCAATGCCCCTACATATACATCCCAAAATGCCATTGGCCTTCTTGGCAACAAGGGCACACTTTTGACTCATATCCAGCTTCTTGTCCACTGTAACCCCTAGATCCTTTTCTGCAGAACTGCTGCCGAGCCATTCGGTCCCTAGTCTGTAGAGGTGCATGGGATTCTTCCATCCTAAGTGCAGGACTCTGCACTTGTCCTTGTTGAACCTCATTATATTTCTTTTGGCCCAATCCTCTAATTTGTCTAGGGCTCTCTGTATCCTATCCCTACCCTCCAGGGTATCTACCTCTCCTCCCAGTTTAGTGTCATCTGCAAACTTGCTGAGGGTGCAATCCACACCATCCTCCAGATCATTTATGAAGATATTGAACAAAACCAGCCCGAGGACTGACCCTTGGGGCACTCCACTTGATACCGGCTGCCAACTAGACATGGAGCCATTGATTACTACCCGTTGAGCCCGACAATCTAGCCAACTTTCTATCCACCTTATAGTCCATTCATCCAGCCCATACTTCTTTAACTTTCTGGCAAGAGTACAGTGGGACACCGTGTCAAAAGCTTTGCTAAAGTCAAGGAACAACACGTCCATCGCTTTCCCCTCATCCACAGAGCCAGTTATCTCATCATAGAAGGCAATTAGATTAGTCAGGCATGACTTGCCCTTGGTGAATCCATGCTGACTGTTCCTGATCACTTTCCTCTCCTCTAAGTGCTTCAGACTTGATTCCTTGAGGACCTGCTCCATGATTTTTCCAGGGACTGAGGTGAGGCTGACTGGCCTGTAGTTCCCAGGATCCTCCTTCTTCCCTTTTTTAAAGATGGGCACTACATTAGCCTTTTTCCAATCGTCCGGGACTTCCCCCCGATCGCCATGAATTTTCAAAGATAATGGACAATGGCTCTGCAATCACATCCGCCAACTCCTTTAGCACTCTCGGATGCAGCGCATCCGGCCCCATGGACTTGTGCTCATCCAGCTTTTCTAAATAGTCCCAAACCACTTCTTTCTCCACAGAGGGCTGGTCACCTCCTCCCCATGCTGTGCTGCCCAGTGCAGTAGTCTGGGAGCTGACCTTGTTCGTGAAGACAGAGGCAAAAAAAGCGTTGGGTACATTAGCTTTTTCCACATCCTCTGTCACTAGGTTGCCTCCATCATTCAGTAAGGTGCCCACACTTTCCTTGACTTTCTTCTTGTTGCTAACATACCTGAAAAAACCCTTCTTGTTACTCTTAACATCTCTTGCTAGCTGCAACTCCAATTGTGATTTGGCCTTCCTGATTTCACTCCTGCATGCCCGAGCAATATTTTTATACTCTTCCCTGGTCATTTGTCCAATCTTCCACTTCTTGTAAGCTTCTTTTTTGTGTTTAAGATCAGCAAGGATTTCACTGTTAAGCCAAGCTGGTCGCCTGCCATATTTACTATTCTTTCTACACATCGGAATAGTTTGTTCCTGTAACCTCAGTAAGGATTCTTTAAAATATAGCCAGCTCTCCTGGACTCCTTTCCCCCTCATGTTATTCTCCCAGAGGATCCTGCCCATCAGTTCCCTGAGGGAGTCAAAGTCTGCTTTTCTGAAGTCCAGGGTCCGTATTCTGCTGCTCTCCTTTCTTCCCTGTGTCAGGATCCTGAACTTGACCATCTCATGGTCACTGCCTCCCAGGTTCCCATCCACTTTTGCTTCCCCTACTAATTCTTCCCTGTTTGTGAGCAGCAGGTCAAGAAGAGCTCTGCCCGTAGTTGGTTCCTCCAGCACTTGCACCAGGTAATTGTCCCTTTTCAAAAAGTTCCTGGATTGTCTGTGCACCGCTGTATTGCTCTCCCAGCAGATATCAGGGTGATTGAAGTCTCCCATGAGAACCAGGGCCTGCGATCTAGTAACTTCCGTGAGTTCCCGGAAGAAAATCAAATAGCATAATCATATTCAACAAATCATAACCTTTCCAATGACACCTCACATGCCTTACCTTGCATAAAATATATCATAATTATGATATCATTATACCATAATAATATCTTTGTGAAGAATATGGGGTGCAGTGTCACAGTAGGATATACAAAAAAGAATGTTCTATAATGATGTTAGCCTGTAAAAGGAGAGGCATGTGCTAGATGACCGGAATCTGGGTCAAGACATGAAGAGATGTGACACCTATGAACCAGATCACTGCGTTTATAAAAAGAAAGACAATTTTGCATTGGATATTGAAGTAGAATTGTCTGGTGACTGGAGGATGAGATCATAGCTTTTTGACTATATGATAAGGCAGGCAGCCATATTGTATAGGCTGGGGAGATGGAACTTGGGGACATCATGGGGAAAGACAGTTTGGCTGAGAGGAGAGTGACATGGATAAGAATTTCAATAGATACAAAGCAGTGGTATTCATGAGGCAATGATGCAGAGGATTTGAGAGGCAAATTAGAAGATAGGGGAAATATAGGAGTTGCAAGACAGACCAAGGCTACGGAATGGGGAGGCAAAGAGTAAGTTCAATTTTAGGAGGGAGTCAGGTTGTTGTGTTTGAGGATGTTTCCCTTGCCCAAGAGAAAAAAAACCTCCCTACTTCTATCCTTCCTCATATGTATAAGTAGCCTTTGCTCATTCAAGTAGTCCTATGAACTTCCCCTTTTCTCACATTGACTATTGGCTTCACTGGGACTATTCACCTGAATATGGACTACTTGACTTGCAATTTGAAGGATCAGGCCCCCATTCCTAAAATGCCCTGGACCTGTTCCTCCTCTCACTCATACCAGTTTTACAATGAGTTCAATGTAGTTACTGCTGATTTACACCATTATAAATTAGAGGAGAATCAGGCCCCCACCTTTCATTACAAGCTACCCAGGGTAACCAATATAAGGGGAAGCTGTGTCTATTGAGATGAGAAGTGCAGCACTTTCTTTTGATCCTTAACATTGTCTGCACAATTCTTCATTAATGATTTAATCCAGTGAGACAGAGAAAATCCAGGCATTATAGTCTGTTAATATTCCACACATACCTGCCCTGTTAAGAGTGCGACTCACCAAGCTGAAATCATGGTGCCTTTGTTAATGTCTACAGGAACACAGAAGCTTTTACTGTAACTCAAGGAAGAAACTGATACACTCACTTAAAGGATTGTTTCCCAAAAATGTCACTATGCTGAGTATTTGCACGTGCATCACAATTGCCATAGATACAAGACTCAAGATGTACTTTATTAGTTGTTTTGCCCAGGGGCAGCTTTCAGCAATGAGAATACCTGGGTTGAGATACTATCGATCTGTAGTTTGAAAGAAGCATATATATATAAAAAACGTACTGTAAAAGGATATATTTATCTTTGCATCCTCAATAGTTGTGTTTGTTCTGATTAAACTGACACTTTTTGGGATGATGCTTAAGAAAATAGTTCAAAGGCAGTATGGCTTAGTGGAATAAACATGAGACTGGAAGACAAGACTTCCTGGTTTGTAATCCCTCCCACTGATTTACTATTTATTACTAATAATAATTATTATTACTATTTTTATTTGCATTTCAGTACCACCTAGAGGCCCTTGTGCTATTTTGACTCACAGTAAGAGACTTGTTCTTTCCAGGACAGTCCCCATCCTGAAAAGTTTACAGTCTAAATAGACAAGACAGATGGTAGAACAGAGGTACAGAGGAATGAAGTGACTTGCCCAATATCAGCCAGCAGGTGAGTTGCTGTAGAGCTGGGAATAGATTTGTTAAGTACTTGGAGATAGTTGGATGGCGAACACAATGACACTGCAAAGGATTAAAGCCTATGTATTATTTTGGGAACTGTTAAATGATTTCATTTGTAAAACAGACCAGGTTGAGCCATTAAGGTCCACAATGTAATAATTTATGCACTACAATGGTCCACAGTTTACCAGCATGTGGGGGGTTATGGTGATCATTATCTGACTGCTGTTGGAGAAGTGTAGACTTTAGGGTGAGTCCTTCACAGGGGTGCTGATTGCAATTACAACTGCTAGAGAAAAGATAATGACCCACATTAAGCTTTCCATGTTTGATAACTGTTGGAAAATGGTAAATATTTTCTGGGAAATTTTTCAGCATGATCAATTTTTGTCTCTAGGTTTTTAATTTTGGGGGGGGGGATTTTTCTGGGTTTTCAACAAAAAAAGAAAATTGCATTTTTTTCAGATTTTGCATTGAAAAAATGAACACTTTGTACAAAAATATTTTAACAATAATTTTTGAACAGTTCTAATATTTTATGCTAGGTAAATATGAGTTATTTTTCGGTGGGTTAAAGCTGAGTATTTTAGGGATGGCATATATATATAAATGTTACATAGCTCTTCACACAAACTATAGCTTAATCTGACGGGGAAAGGCATTAGGATTCCAGAATCATTTGATTTGTTAAACCATCACTCACCCACTGAGAGGAAGGATAGTTCAATGGCTCAAGTGCTAGCCTTGGACTTCAGAGACCTGAGTTGAATGTCCTGCTCCACCACAGACTTTCTATGCAAGTGTGGACAAGTCACTTAGAGCTTGTCTATACAGTGCAACAGTGTGGGCTATGAGAATATGAATTCTGTTGCTTGCTAAATGGCCCATGTAGGCCCTGCTGGTGTGCACTAGGGACATTCTGGTTAGTTGCTGCGCATTAGGATTCACAACCCCACACTGCACAATGCTGCATAAAGCCCTTAGTCTCTCAGTATTTCAGATCACCATCTGTAGAATGGGAATAATGTCACTTCCCTACCACAGAGGGGTTTTGTGAGGGTAAATACATTATAGATTGTTTTAACGAGGACTATACAAGTACCTAAGAGAGATTCTGTTGCTAAGAAATATTAAAAATATGATTTTTGTTGTGCCCATAAAAACAGACTAGTGTTCCCTGTGTGACAACGGCAGAGCCTGTGTCAAGCACCATTTGCAGAGATCTGCTGATATCAGCAATTCTGGTGCACACGCAAGGAAATAAACACAGCAGAGCCACATTCATCTCAGCTCCACGTAAAACACTGGGGCAGAGATTACCCACTGGGAAAGGACAACATCAGCAGTGGAAGCATTCCTCACTCTCCCCCACCCCCCGGCAAGCTTTAAAACAGGAAATCCCAGACAATGGAAAGTTAAGAAAATTAAAACATCAAATCCAGAAGTGTGTTTCCTTTAATACATGTTTAGATATTTAAACAGTGATTGTATTGCTTTTCGTTCCTTGGGATCGTTGATTTTTGCATGTCTTAAGCATCTGGTAATTGGATATGTTTATATGAAATTAAGGCCAGATTGCCTGCATACACTACACATATTTGTGTGGGGAAGTACAGAAATCTTACATAGATCTAAGTCTGTCTCTCGTGCATTCTTAGGCTGAGAGAACTGCAAAACTAAGCCTTTCTGATGCTCAAAGAAATCACATGGAGACAAAGCTAACCTTATGATTACTCCTATCTCTGCCTATAAACATATTGTAAATCATTATTGTATGGAAAGCTGTCTCATTACATTGATTGCAGATAACTGATGATATTTTAAACAAGAGAAAAATTAAGTCCTTCTGTGCCTGACATTTTCCCCCCCTTTTTCCCCCCTTAGCTAATTTGCAGTGTCAGAGACGGTTTATGTGAAAGTGCTGAAGTGTCACTTCCCTGGATTTGCAAAATGAATTAAGCTATCTATCCATCTCCTCTGAGAAAAATATTGATGTAGTCTTTGCTCTGTGTGCTAGTGGGGAGAGAAATTGCTTTCTAAGGGAATGATATTGGCTGTTATATTTAATTATTAATAGTTATACTCCTGGTTTAAAGGCATATCTGACCTAGACGATATTTTATGGTTCTGTATTACACAGAGCTGTAACTATCCATTCAGAATGGGGGCACACTCTGGTCAGTCCCTTGCTTTCAGCTGATTGTACCTCTCAGTTTTCACCCAGGGTCACACAGAAGGGTTGTTAGTGCAGATGCAAGGTAGGCAGGCAAATCTAGACGCATATCAATGAAAGGCGCAATAGAGAATCTCCCAGTCACTCTAAAAATGTGCCCAGGAAATTAAACGGATGATGTGGTGAACACAGCACATTCCTTCTTGCCGTCCCCATTATACTGCATGAGTCACTCATAGAAATAGAGATCCGATGAGTAGGGAAAGCTAGACTCTGGGCCTGCAGGGCTGGCAACCCCAAATGTTCAAAAATCATGAGCCAGGCCCCACAAATCGTGAGATGGACTTAAAAAAATCATGAGATTAAATAAAAGGTACACATGGGTTTCTTTTTATTGCCCTTCTGAGCCTTTAGGGTTCATATTTGCCAGTTTTACTCCAAGACCATGAGAGTTAGAAACGTATGCATAAAAAAGGAAACCTGAGATTCTTACATTTTCACATGATTCCGGTAGTGCAGGCATTAAATAAAAAAAACACCCAATATTGCAAGACTTATGGTAAAATCACAAGAAATGGCAATACCGAGCCTAATTTTACACTTAGTGACACCTGTGTAAATCCAGAGAAATGCTGTTGACTTGAATATGTTACTGTACAATTGCACCCAGGCCACCGAGATCAGGATCTTGCCCTCTGAGAGGTTTTGCACAGGTAAGTGTTTTTAAATCAACATTGCTACATTTGTGTTAGATAAAAACACACAGTATCATAAGCAGATTTTTGGGGGGGGAGGGGAGCGGAAATAAAACTATCTGTATAGTCAGACGAGTCATCCCTGGCTTCCACTGGCTTGTGATTGCAGTTCCCTGGCAGTGGTATGGTTTCTTGAGCAAGCTTCATGTAACACCTGTTCCAACAGGGGGCCCAGAGTTGGCAAATATAGTCACAAAACTGGGTGGGGCTAGCCCAGAAGTCTCGTGGACAGAGCACTGGACTAGGACTCAGTAGACGTAAGTTGTACTCCCAGCTATGCCATTTGCCCACTGAGTGACCTTGGCCAGGTCACTTCACCTCTCTCTGCCTCAGTTACTCCTTCTGTAAAAATGGTGGTAACAATGCTGACCTCCTTTGTAAATTACTTTGAGAGCTACGGATGAAAATGCTATATAAGAACTAGGTGTTATTATGTAGGAACCCTGAGGATCTGACGGTGGTGGTATGGGCCTTGGCCTTCCCCTGGGGGTGAATCCACTCATGAGTAGGGTTGCCTCTGGGCAAAAAGTGCCGATTGCAGCTCCCTTGGGAGTAAATTTGACTCTGTCCATGTCTGAAGAGCTGCTGGGTTTTGCTTTATTTGTATAGTTTCTGATCCAGCAGGCAATTTTCATTCAGCAAAGCACTTAAGCACATGATGTAATACTTTGGTCAACTGGGGCCTTAATGATTATTTGCTAAGAATTATAGCTGAGCACATCCTCCCACCCCTCTGAACCCAGATCTGGGTCTGAATTTCACAGCTGCCCCCACATCTCTATAGTTGGCAGAACCGTCTGCCCCCCAATTCTTATGGGGGTGGTTTAAGACTTCAGATCTGAATCTCACTGCTTGGACTCACTACCAACAATCGGCAGTGTCACCTTATTGAAGTTACTCCGTTAGCCTGATTTCCTCTTTTAGGGAGAAATTCACCCATGTGCAAAGGGCCAGCACAAGTTTATGCACCACCCTGTGGGGCTTAAATGGTAAATAGGTGTTGTGCCAGCCCTCTGCACAAAACTGAATTTTACCCAGAGGGAGAAGAATTGAGGCCTAAGGGAGTTTTGCCATTGACTTCAACGGAAGCAAAATCATGCCTTTAATAATCTAAATATACCAGTGCTTTGAAACCTTCCAGAGAAAACATACACACACACGCATGCACATGCATCAATGGCAACAGAAATTCTTTGTTAATGACTCTTTTGTTAATATAATCTTGAAGGAAACACAGTCGGGTAAATTAAAACACTGCTAATTAACAGTGCCCCACTACAATGAATCAGTGACCAATCCAAGTTTTCTGTTAGCAAATTGTAGCCCTTAGCAACAGCAGACTGATTAATACTGAAACTGCCTCCAGTACAGGGATTCTGTGTCAAGAGACGGGACCTGTGTATTACTCACAAAGGCCTTCTGTAAATGCTGATCTCACTTTTGGTAATAAAGTTTCGCTCTGACACTGTATCACAATGTACCAGCTCAAAGATTATCAGGAGAGAGTTTAAATTGTTTGTTAAAATTCAGATATGAGTATACGTAAGATTTGGCTTGGTTCCCATTGTTCTCATACGCTGGCTATATGACTGGATCTAAACACTATATAGCATTGAGAAAATATTTTTGCAGGCTTTTCTGCCTACTGCCTCCCTTCTTTTTCTGTCTCAAGTAAATCTTTCACATTTCTTTCATAATCAAAATATTTTTCTCATTGTGATTTCAGAAAGCCTGACACTAAAACATATTTTGAAATCCATAACACAGTACTCAGAGTTAAACTTTGCTCAGCGACAGATCATTAGTTTACTTGCTGCATGCCTCTGAATACTTTGTACCAGTAAATATAACAAACTCACGATAATTACCATGTGCAACATGTTTGTGTTCAAATACGACCTTGAACTTACTTCTCAAACATTTCAGAAATTCCAGCAATGTGATGTTCTTTGCAAGCTACTAAAATAATCTCTATCTGAACTGTGTAACTCAGATACCGATATTTCAAAATGACCTAATGTAGCTGTTTTGATTCTTTTAACTTTGTGTTTAGCTAGTTTTCTGTAGCCCAGTGAGTCATGCAATCCTATGACTGTCTAGGCACTTTTCCAATCCAAAGGGCTATTAAAAGCTTTGACAAAGAACCTGGAGCTGCTTTGGGACGCAGTAACAAGGACGGCCTGTCTATTTGTTAACACACTGACATAGACCAAACAATCAGATAATAAGCACATTTTGCTAAGTTGTAAATATTTTTATACTATTAAAAATACTAGAGTATTTTAGAAATAAATGGGCCCAGATCCTCAGCTATAAAGAGAGGAACACACTGGGCAAGTCAAGGGCTACAATAGAGGCATAGAGCTTACCTGTTTGTGCATCTGACTCTGGTGCTGCTGTGAGTGAGGCTAGTCCCTCAGCATAAGTTAGAGCAGCTTCAGGGCTGTTCCAAGTTACAATGGCTGCTGGTGGTAAATGGCAATTGGGGATCATTGCCACATTGGAATATTATGGACATGGTCTCTGGATTTGTCCCCGAAATGATAGGAAGACGGTGAGGTCATATCAGAATCTCTAAACTGGTCTTGTGCCATCATACTGGGATAATCCTCCCATGGTTGGTTTGTGCTGGGTCTATGGCCAGAAACTGCTGGAGTTGCAGAAGTGGTCTGAACAGCTCAGGGATAGGCTGTGGGACGTGAAGGCTTTCACAGTTAGATGCTATGATAATTAACACCCAGCCATCAAAAGGCATCACCATCCAGTGGATGGAAGTGGCCTCTATGAAACAAGCTGGGAGCCTCAGTTCAGTTCCTAGTGGACAGGTGTCCCTATCACAAAACCATTACAACAGTCAACTGGTAGCTTTGTTGGCAGCCTCAGCATTCAAGTCCAGAACCGAATGGGCAGAGAAAATGATTTGTCCCATCAACTGTAAAGACCATGGTGTGGAACCTAAGTGAGTATCTCCAGGAAAGGGCATGCACAAGTGGGGGGAGGAAGCAAGGAAGGGCATGTCCCCCCAATCAGTGGGGGCACAGAACTCAGCCGGGGTGAGGAGAGCAAGCTCTTCCAGCCCAGCTAGGGCAGGAGATGACAGCTCCTCTGGCCCTGGGGCCATGGCGGTGCCGGGGGAGGAGATCCAGTTCCTCTGGCTGCCAAGGGACAGCAAGCTTCACCGCCCTGGGGCCGTGGCAGGGAGAGCCAGCTCCTTTGGCTGCAGGGTAGGGTGAGAGGGAGGAAGGGGAGGAGAGCCAGCTCCTCCAGCCACAGGAGGCACAGAAAGTGCCCCTCCAAAAGTGGCCACATTTTTATTCCTGTGCATGCCCCTGTCTCCAGGTAAAGGCTGAAACTCATTAGCAAAACAGCATGTGAAAGGTCACACTGTCACAACCTATGCTTCCCCTATTCAGTGGATAACTAAATTCCATTCTCCTTTGCTCTCAGCACTACATTCATAAACAGTTAAAATTAGAGAAACATTGTGCCTGAGCTAAAAGCAGCAGCCAGTTACACTTCTCCGGTGTCTGTATTCTTCCAAAGCACCGATGTTGCTTTTAATAACAAAGTGAAAGTGACTCTGGTACCAGTCATTAATATTCCCTTACACACATTTGCATTCAGTTTCTCTTGCCTCTTTCCTAATTTAGGTCCTGTCCACACTAGAATTCAAAACATTCTAGCCACAGCTATGTATAAATGTGGCTGTACTCAAGATTCCAGCATTCTTTCCTGACCAGTATTGACAAGGGAGTTTTTATTGTTGTTATTGTTTTGGAGGTTTTATTCTGAAAACAGTGGAAACCACACTATTCTGTAGACTACAGGCCAGATCTACCGGTGGTGTAAAACAATTGATTTCAATGGAGCGAACCAATTTATACCAGCTGAGGATCTGGCCCTACTTATAACAGCAGGCAGAAAACATGTGACATATTTTAAGTATGTTGCTTAATTAATTGTTGGAAGGTGCTCAGAGGCTATGGTGATGGGTGCATTATATGAACCTGAATAGAATAGAAACAAATTCTCCAGCTATCGAGGAAACTGCATGAGAATCCTTCTAGGTAGGCAGCATGGTTTCAATCCCAGTGAAAACAGTTCCTTGGAGGCAAGAGTTCATGTTCCCCATAGCATCTAGACACCATGCTTATTTATTTCTTGTTTTTGACAAATCAGAAGTTGCAAAGCTAGCTGAAAAAAGTAGTAAGAAGCACTAAGCAAGACTATACCCAATGAGTTGTGTTTCAATAATCTACAGTAAGGGGAGGGAGGTTTGGGATAACATTGTGATTTGATTTGTCAGGCATAGGGCCTAATTCCCCACTGATACTCCAGATTTACACCCATGTAACTCCACTGAAAAAACTGAAGAAACCAGGTCAGACTTCAGTACATTAGTCCTCTGTTTTGAAGGACTATGAAAATCCAGACTGGACATTACGGGGGGCAAGTTACTGGACCATAGTTAAGGTTGAAGCACTGTCACTGTCTGAAGCTGAATTTTCTAACCTCTCTGAAATTCACACACATAGGTCAGAGTGGCCTGGAAATTGCTATGCTAGTTTGTGGCCTGGGATAGAAAGTGTGTTGCAAATTGGAGGTCATTAGCTTAATGGATTCCTGAGATATAAACCACCACCTCTCCTGAGCTGTTTTTAAATGTCAACTTTCTTATAATGCTTTTTTGCACAGAGATAGGGAAAAATACCAGACCACACTTCCCTTGCAGAACTAGGAAGAGAATCCAAGAATCCTGCTTGCAATATGTGTTAGATCAAGTGGTAGAGGGCTGTGGTGTGGATGTGAAGGTCCCATGTGCAAACTCTGATGCTGACCTACGTTGGGGACATTATGGTTCCACAGGATGGAATTTACCGTTTGCCATTTTAGTTTAGATTGGAGAGGTTTAAAACTTCATTTTGAATCCTCTCTAAAAATCAACCCCCCAAATCAGATCAGTCTCAGAATAGGTAGGTCAGGAGCCTGACACAAAAGAATGGTTGGCAAAGATTACAACAGACAAACAAGCTTGAGGGGGGAGATGCTGTGATCATCCTGAGAGACTCCTTACTGTGGAGATGAAGTGGGAGTCAGGTTAAGATTGTGTGGCTCTGTTGAGTAAGAAATGTCACCTCAACTCTTAATGTCAAAAATCAGATATTCTTTGGTGTGGGCACTTGTATATTGGAGAAGTATTCTGGGCCAGGTAATCAACTTGAGTAAATTGGTATAACTCAGTTGACTTGGGTGGAGCTACACCAATTTAGGCCAGCTGAGAATATGGCCCTCTATCTCTAGATGAAAAAATGTTCAATCATAAATGAATCTGTGGTTCTTTATGGTGTGTTCCATTTTTCTTTTAGCCTTCAACAGATTTTGAATGGTAACAGTGCTGTGCTCTAGGCCACCCTGTTTAATGCAACGGAACAGTTGCAACTAAAGAGTGCACATTGGATGGAGTTCAAACTCCTTCAGAGAATGGGTTTGGGTTTTTTTCAGTCTCCGAACTATTTTTGCAGCCCTAATGTCAATTAAAGGAACATTTTCACCTTCTAAGAAACTCTGTCTTTAATACAGTATTTCTAGCACCACATCTTACCACAAATTTGCCACAAGAGCCATGATTCATAACAATGTCATGCATTTTGGCTTGTTTGAAACTATGATAACGAAGCCATGCTAAGGAAGGCAATGTGCTTTAAAAGTGGTTAACACATTTTGCATCTAAATTACAACTTCCTTAGCACTTTTACACAGGGCTTTTTACAGGGTTAGCTACAGAACCATGTCCCACGTTGATCTCCAGTGATCCCTTAACCCAGTGATTCCCCAACTCCAAATTCGCCTCAGTGCTTCCTCTCAGTGTTCCCGAGTGCTCCTTCTTAGCCACCAAGTTTACCCCTCTGACCCTTACATTGTCCCACTGCCTCCATCAATTTCCCCACTGCTTCTCTAGTTTGCCCCAGTGCTCTGTCTTACCCCCAGTTTTCCCCCACACTTCCTCTCACTCCGTGTTTGCCCCAGTGGGTCCCTTCACACATGGCCAGTTTGCCCCCAAACACCATCTCTGGAACCCATCTGAAGGTAAGCAATGTCCAGAAGAGCCAGAGTCATGCCTTGCTCTATTATCAGCCCAACCAGAACACGGCATCCAACAACCCTCTGCTACTTATGGAAGATTAGGATTCAGGTGTGGCTCTGGATTCAAGCTTCCTAAGTCCAGGTCCATTTCTAGTGAGTACTAATGCAAATTGCACTAGGGCTTCGCAGTGGGTGTTTCAGATTGTCACCCTGAGGCCGATGGCTTACAATAAATAAAATCTGGGATGACCGCATTGGCTAATTTGTGGGATAAGCCTTTTATGTTGGGGATTTTGTCAGGGCACAAGGAACGGGGCTGGAGGACTAAATTTGCAAGTGAACCACTCACCATACCTCTTGCATCATACACACATAACTAGTAAGTTAATCATCAGCTTTCATACATAGCTACCAGATGGTATGCCAAAAATAACTTACGTCTCAGTTATATTTGTTGACCTGACATATTCCCTAGCTTTGATCCCTTGTTTTTAACTCTCACTCACTTTTGCTTTTGAAATCATTGGACATAAACAGTTTCTGCAAATCCCTTCTTCCCCCATCTCCCGTAATAAATATCCATGTGATATGCCAAGAATTGCTGTTGACACTAAGCTTTCATTTAACAGAAAATATGAATTAATTTACCACTCTGACCTGGGCAGTTTGAGGCACAGCGTGAGTCACAACTCATGTTATATTTTTGCCTAATTACATCCCAGTCATTTGAGCTAATTGAGTCAAATGATACAGTGTCACAGGACTTACTGTAAGTCCACAGGATTTCTCCTTCTGCCTAAGCTGCTGATCTTCAGCTGTCAAGAACGCATGGCATTCGGTATATTCACAAAAAGCTCCAGGAGCCGTTGTTCTTTATGTATGTCAGTAGGTGTTTCAGTCTCTGTTACTTTGGCATTTGTTCCATTGTCACTGTTTGCATTAATTTAATATCCTTTAAGATTGTTCCTTCCCCTACCCCCCATTCCTCGCCACCCACAAGTTACTGGAATCCATTATCTCTTGCTGAATGTGTGACCAGCCTTGCCTTGTCTAGTTTCTAGCAGGAAGGCTACAGGAGCCCTGAATGATGAGTCAGCACTCTTGGCAGTTGTGAAGAATTTCAGTGAGCACTAGCAGCAAACAGCAGCAAAACTGCACACACGGCTCCTATGAGCCCCGGAGCTGCTGTCTGCTGGAGTGACAGTTTACAGCCCATTGGAGTTTCACTCTGAGATGGAAAGCCATACCACAATAGTCTATTGCTAATGCCTTTGCTGGGCTTTTGGTTTGCTACTTCGGGATTCAAAGGGCCTGATTCTGCCTTTGCACCACTTTTACGCAGTGTAACTCTTTTGGTTTCAGGGGCATTGCTCACAATTTATGTCCCTATTCTCCCCTATGAAGTAGGTTCGCCAGCTGGACTGCATCACCCAGGACGGTGTAATTTGGTCAGGGAATGTGGTCCTCAGAGGAGAGATGGATGGTTTGGAGCTATATGACTCAGGAGAGTGGGAAAGCACAGGAGATACTTCACCAGGCGCTGTCCTGCGGTTGCTTGGTGCACATTAGGATCCCTAGAGTGTGTCAAAAGGGATGGAGAGAAGGAGCAGGGTCATGGCGCTGCCTCCTCCCTACTCCTTTACAGGCTGATTTCTCCCTGATGGGAATAAAGATTCCTCTTGTGCTCTGTCCTTGTGCTTATTGTACACACAGCCCACACATGCAAGCCCATGCTGCAAGAGCAGCTCCTCATCTGGTCCAGTGTATGGCAACAGGGCAATGGTATCAAGAGTTCTCTACCTCTTTGCTTTTCTAGTACTAGAAATGATGGGCTTGATCCTCAGCTAGTGAAAATCAACATAACTCCGTTGAATGACAGCTGATTTACACTAGCTGTATCTTTTATTTCAGATCTGTGGGCATGGCAACTTGCCAGGGCCTTCTTTGTGGTGTACATTGGACATCTCATTTTTACACAGTTACCATAACAAAAAAATCTGTTTTTTTTAACATAGCAACCGTCGTGTTCCCCCCCACACACACTTATTTTCTCAGTATTTCTTATGTTCTCTTCAATACCAACACAGGTTTTAATTTCCTCAGAGGAAGCTTTCACTATAAGAATGAAAGCATCTGACATAATTAGACCTGGTGATGGTGTAAAACTGCAATGGGAACTCCCCTGAAACAGTGAAATGTCAGCCCTGGGTGCCAATGATTGCTCTGTGTGATACAAGAGGCCTGAATGGCTTTCAAGGTTGTTTCCTCACATGGTTTCACTGTTTGTTTGTTTGTTTGTTTTGACCTGTTGACTAGGACAAGAATGTACTATGCCTTTTCTTAACACTGAAGTATACTGAAGAGACCACAGTGAATCCGAAAGCAGGCGGCAGCAGCCTTTCAATTTGTTACCAAAGCACAGACAACAGCCCTGCTGTGTAAGAGTTGTGAGCAGATGAGCACATGTGGCATTCCACTTCATTCCAGAATCCCTGAATAAATAAATATGCATCGATGCCATGACAAAGAGCCGTGATGCCATGGCCCACCCTCTTGCACAATAGTGAACAAATAACCAACATACATCCCTGTGGCCACTTTATACCTGGTCACATAGCCGCCCCCCTCACCCCCCAGATGTGAAAGCATTCCCCATGCTAGCACAGAGCCCACTTTGCCAGCTCTGGGCCACCTCTGCGGAAGCCCTGGCAGAGAGGCCATTTCAGGGCAGGGATAGAGGTAGGAAAGGGTGTAAAAAGGTGTGGCCACAGTGGGCACACCCCCCGGGCAATCTTCCACTGGAGTGATACTCTCTTGGGCCTGACTATAGAGGCAATGGCAGTGGGAGGCACAAGTGAGAGCTCTGGCTCTACTCCTTAGACTCCAGCAGCAGTCTCCTTTCTGTCTCATTGCCGGGCCAAGTCTAGGGCCAGCACAGAATCTAGCCCATTATCCTTTCCCCACTTGTATCCCCTGTATTTTGCTTCTCACTCTTTGAATTTCCCACTCTCCTGATTTACCCAAAAACCTCTTAAAATACATTTCCTTCAGGAGGCCTTTCAGTGATTGTGACACTGATAAACCAGGTGCCAGTTCATGCCAAGGTCCCCGTTTCAACTGAATGCTGAGAAATACATAGCTGGAATTAATCTGGCTCACCTGTGTGCCAGTATTGTTAAAATAAGTATTAGGGTTATGAAACTTTTAGACTAAATTGAATGCTTGTAAATTGCTGTGTGCACTAATCTCACTTGTAACCTCTATGTCCCATATTGTAAGGTAATATTTAAGTGGTTACGTTGCATGCCTCTGTAGCTGTGGAAATCACCAGACAGGAGAGGGACATTAATTAGTGTGAAATGCTGGCCTACAGAAAAAGGTGTCATGTCTCGTCCCACAGAGCAGGCCCATCAAGACCAGATGAACTATTGTGAAACATCAAAGAGGACAAAAGACTTTGATGATTGCTCTCTCCAACCCATGGAGAGGAGACTGCAATTCCTCCCATCAGCTGATCTGGCAGCTAGCAGAAGGGTTGCAGGAAATAAAAATCCTTGACAAGGAGAAACTATATCTCTGTGCTGCTTTGACTATCGAGGGCAAGGTTTTCTAGGCATAAGCAAGAGGTCCCCAGTGTTTATCCCAGGTTACCCCTAAAGGACATATAGAGCTTGCTTATTATAGAAAATTTGATTACTTTTTGAAATTTAAGATTAATTAATTTGTGTGTGTGTTTACCTGCTTTAAACTTGTAAATAACTCTTCCCCTTCCCCCTTTCCCTAATGAATAATTATTTAGATAGTTATGAGATCTAAGGTACAATTGACCTGGGGTTAGTGAGTGGTCCTTTGGGATTGGGAGTAACCTGAATATCATTAAAAAGAAGAGGAGTACTTGTGGCACATTAGAGACTAACAAATTTATTTGAGCATAAGCTTTTGTGAGCTACAGCTCACTTCATTGGATGCATTCAGTGGAAAATACAGTGGGAAGATTTATATACACAGAGGACATGAAACAGTGGGTGTTACCATACACACTGTAAGCAGAGCTCACCTTACCTGATCACTCTCGTTACAGTGTGTATAGTAACACCCATTATTTCATGTTTTCTGTGTATATAAATCTCCCCACTGTATTTTCTACTGAATGCATCCGATGAAGTGAGCTGTAGCTCACGAAAGCTTATGCTCAAATAAATTTGTTAGTCTCTAAGGTGCCCCAAGTCCTCCTTTTCTTTTTGCGGATACAGACTAATACGGCTGCTACTCTGAAACCTGAATATCATTGTGATTTTTGGTGTAAGGGACCATCTATCACAAAGGCAAGCTGGTCTAGGTGACAAGATAGATCAGAGTACCCATGGGGACTGTCTGTGATTCCATGATTAGACTGTTATAGTGCCTGAGGAGTTTACACTTGATACTTGGTAGGTGAGCTCTGAGTACAGACCTCACAGCCAATTTGGGATTTGTGCCCTGCCTCTTAACAGTCTGCTCTGAGGTTTGTACTCATGTTCTTGAGCCACTGGAGGATATCTTGACAGCGATAATCCACCTTCCAGAGCTCAGGGCTGGATCCTCAGCAGGTGTCAGTCAACATAGCTCCTGTGAAGTCATTGGAGTGTTGCTGATTGATTTATACCAGCTGAGGATAATATATATATATATATATATATATATATATATATATATATATATATATATATATATAATATATACCAGTATTATTAAATATATTTATATTATCTCTCTATCCCTATTTTACAGATGGGAAACTGAGGCACATAAAGATTAAGTGACTGTCAAGGTCACACAAGAAGTCTGTGGTGGAGCAAGAAATTGAACCCAGTTTTCTGTCGAGTATCCTAACCACTGCTCCATCCTTCCTCCCTATCATAATGGAAACAACAATTTACAAGTTTTGATGGAGTTTTCTGCATAACTAACCTTATTATCGTGAATTTCTTCCAAGACAGGTTGAACATCAGTTCCTGTATATGTCCCACACATGGTTCTGTATGTCTCCTTTCATGTTGCCCCTCTATGCTTGGAATGTTTGTCCCAAAACTAATCACATGGTCTGTTGCCCTTTTAATTCCTCCTTAAAAACTCACATTTGCAGCACTGCCTCCAGGAAGTGGCCTAATTAGACAAAAAGTGATAGAAGGGATACAGGGGAAAAGTAAAACAATACATCAAAGGGGCCATAGCCCACCACAAAAGGTGGCCCTATACTTCTGAATACTTACTAAGAGGTAAAAGAGAAGTCCAGATCCTCAACTGGTGTAAATTGTGGTGGTTACCCACTCCAGCAATTTTATTGTAAAACTCACATTTGAAGTATTTCTTAAAATCCCAGCTCCTGTGGTCATGTGGTTATGATGTGAGACTGTCATCTTCCAATTTAAAAAGCAGAAACAAAACAAATAAACAACACAAGAAAGTTTCTGGTGCCAGTGGCTGCAAAGTAAAGCTGGAAATCAGGAACTCAAATGTGCCAAGACCAGAAGGCAAATAAGAAGAACACAAATTATATTATTTTAAAACATCATGATTTTTAAGTCAGTCACACAATATTTTGGGGCCTGACTCATGATTTTTGGATGCTTGGGTTTGGGAATACTGAAATCAGTGTGTTTACACCAGCTGGGATCTATCTCTGTGCTTAAAAAAACTAAGCCCTTAAAAGCTTTGCTGGCATAAGTTCAGAGTGTGAAAATAGCACACCCCTAGGTAACAGAGCTATGCAGGAAAAAGCCCAGATGTAAATGTAGTTATACCAGGAAAAAGTCCTTTTGCCGATATAGCTTATTTCATTCATGGAACTGATATTAACTATACTTGCAAACTCTTGTGCATGTTTAAGCTGCAGCTCCACTAGGAGAGAGTGCCAGTATAGCTACAAGAGTGAATCCCTTCTAGTGCTGACAAGGCCAAAGGGTTTCATTTAGTTTCTCTTTTTTCTTTAACTGAAAATTAGGTTTCACACCGAAGGCTCAACTTTTTAGCTTCCCTAGTCATCGTGATTTTGTTATTCCCCCGGCCCCTTGCATTTCTCAAGTGAAGAATATTTTATTTAAATCTGTTTTCTCATTCTCACATTGACATTTCATGTTAGCTTTCAGCCTTACAATATACACTTCTGTTTATGATGCATTGTCCCAACTTGCAATCAATTAAAACTGTTCCAGATCAAATTAGAATTCTTGCATTGTCCCCTGGATGGAGTCTGAGAGAAGCAAGAGTAAATCGGATATTTTATAGTATGTAAATGGAATAGTCCCATAACCTCCCAAGAGAAACTGGTGATTGTTAGGAGCATTTTACAGTGTCTGACTTGCCTTGCTTTTTGTGATTTGAAAATAATTCTTAATGTTGCCTTAACATAGGAGAGGAAAGGGTTTGCATGTAGCTGTATACTAAGAATCCTACTAAATACAGTAGGAGGGAAGCAATGTTTTTCATTATTCAGGAAGGTAATATTACTGAGTATAATCATAACCCTAGCTGAACTTAGCATACAACAATGAACACAATTATTTTAATGTAGCCATAAGGCAGGTAATCCAATTTCCCACAGTCTTGCACCTCTTGCAGTCACTTGTACCTCTCCAAAGTGGGTGTACAACCCAACCAAATCAGAATTCCCCACCCATTCACACTGCAGGTAGCATTTTATATCCATTTTGAACTGGAGTAAATGATGCAAAGTAAAAGGTGCAATATGGCAGGGAATCAAACCTGCACAGACCCTGCCATCTAAAATCCACAAATACAGGATGCTATAGATGGCATCTAATGCTATAGAGAAAAGTGAAGCTTAAACATAAAGCAGTACAATTGACTCTCAGTAGAGGCTTCTATGTAATTCAGATATTCTGGTAGTGAGGACTGTATAAGTCCCTGGATACACAGAGAGGATATGCATCAACCTGCATGGATCTTGGAGGTGGGGGAAGAGGGAGTGAGCACAGGTTGCAGGAGGGAAGAGTATGGAGGAAGCACTTGGAAGTCAGCACATGGCCTGAATGCTATCTGCAGTTGTAGCACCTCTTTAAATAGTTCTCTTAATAAAGATCCAGTTTAGTTTTACAAGCATGTAGCCTTCTTGTGTTATTACCCAGTAGGTGGTACAGGAAACAACAGAGATACCCCATCCCTGTCCCTGCTGCTGGAGAGTGTGTGGCTGGGATATCCCCAAGTTGCACTATTGCCAACTGCAATTTCAGCTCCTAAGGAATCTTAGAGCCACTTAAGGGCTGCTCTAAATTACACTGACTGCTAACATATATGAAGGGGCTGGCTCTGTACCTGTACCTGTAGCAGTCCCAGGATCAGGAGAATGCAAACGTGAGCTTTATGCCATCTTTGCACCTCCAGCCTGCACTATGGGCAGATCAGCCAAACCGAGGAACTGAATCTTAGTGTTGTTTGAGGAAAACTCCAGTTCCTTTCCATCATAATGTGGGACTCAGAGAGTATGTCATCACATTGCCTTGCACCATGCAATTATGTCATCATGTGACCACAGTGAATTAACCACAAGGCCACCCTTCCTCTTGCATCCCCAGAGTCCTGTTCACTATATACTTACCTTCCTGTATGGCCTCTTTTCTCCCTTACTACTTCTCCTTCACAATCCCTTTCTTTACACACACACACTGATCCAGCTCCCTTCAGCACAGCCAGCAAACCCACAGCTGCCATTACACTTCCTTCTGTGACCAGCCCAATCTCAGTTACCACCAGTTCTGTCCCTCCTATCCCATATTTTATTTTGTTTTAAAGATCAGGAAAGAAAGGGTTATATATGAGAAATATAATGTAGGATTATATATATACTATATATATAGTAGGATTATATATAATGTAGGATTATAAATATAACATATGCACTATATATGAGAAATATAATGTAGGATTTTTGTTGGTTTGTTTTGTTTTGTTTTGTTTTCTGTTTCTTCCTTTCTTTTATTCAAAAAAGCCACGTGTAAGAGCCAAAATTGGGCTTATATTTGAAGCTGTCTTCCGTATTTGGCCATCAAGTAACTCTCTAGGTATTTCTATTGTGACTTCATAATAAAAATGTCTAATAAATAAGTTCATTCAGATAAGAATAAGTAAACATTGCCAAACCTGATATGGACAGCAGAGACCACAGCAAGGTATCCAGGTGACTAAACATCATAAGAAGGATTATCCTTCCTTACGAAAAATCCATATCAGCAAGAAATTGAAGGGGAGATCCTAAAACAGCAGCACTAACTATTGAACTTTTACTCTCAGTAGTAGTGCTATTTGAGGACTTTAAGCAATAGTCTACTGCTCACCAGAGCTATTCAGCAAGCTGCATTTATTCTTGGAAGGATCCATCCAAATCTGATCCGATTTAACTTTTAAATCTAGATGAGAGTAGGCATATTCAGACCCAGAAGGGGTTCACTTTTACAGTCACTCTCAGAGATGGTCAATTACTTCAAAGCCGTGTACTCTAACATTCAGTTCAAGACCAAGTAACCAAGATCACACCCCATTTTTCCATGAATGTTTGGGCAAACAAGTAATTGTACACAAAAATATTTCAGAGGTTCCTATTCTTCAAAAGCACATCCACATTCTCCTGTAATCTCACCCATACATAACCCCGTTGACTTCAGTAGGACTTCATGTGGGCATAATGGCCATACAGATTCATTTTCAGGACTTGGTCCTAGGGTATATTCATATGAATGTATTAAATGCTATTCATCATATTCCTGTTACAAAAGTTTTAGTTATCCATTCATGAAGCAGAAAGAACACCATGTAGAGACAGTCAAAATTGGTTGTATAAAATATGTTTTGTTGGGTTTTGGCCATCTTATAAAGCATGTGAAGAATTTTCAAAAAATTACAATGTCAACAATAATTTTTAAAGAAAAATCTGGATTTTTTTTGTCAAAAGATTCTCTTTTTTGGGGGCCAGCTTAACACCATGTGCCCTTGGTGACTAACTGCACATTGCAGGTTATGAATAGCTGGAGTGAACAGTTTGCAAACAAACCACTGTCTGAAAAAAATCACTTGTCCAAACCATTCAGCAAATACATTGACAGAAAGCAGGACCGGCTTAATGAACAGAACAAAAAGAGAGGATTAAATTGGTCAGGTAAGTTATTCAGAAAGAAAAAGTCAACCAGATACCAAGCCAGATTCTCAGCTGGTATAAGTCAGCACTGCTCTATTGTACTCAATGAAATTATGTTGATATACACCAGCTGAGTGTCTGACACCCTCTCTCTTAAAACAATAGGGTTTGTTTTTTGTTTGCTTAAATCGTTAAGGAAAATAATCGACTGCCCATACTCAGTGCACAGTTTTTTAAAAAAATCATAATATGGATATTTCAAACACCAATGGGCTTCAAATATGGCAGAGCAAACATTCCCTATTTATGGCCACATGCAATACCTGCCAAGGAGAAATATTTAAAACAAAGTTGTTTCCAAGCTGAGTGCAAATATTATGGGTGAAATCCTGGCTCCCATTGACTTCAATGGGGGCCAGGATTTCATCTCATATGAACAATATTTGTGAAGGCTGAATGTAGCCATTGATTAGCCCTGGGAGAAACCCCAGGTAGCGCCTTATAGCCCTTTTACAACACTGGAGGCTCATGGGCTGTATCAGGGGCCAGGATCTGAGTCTACAAGACTAGTGTTAAAGGATGGCATAGCAGCCAAACTTATCTAGCTCCCTCTTTCATGTACCCTGTGCTGGGTGGTAACATAAGAGGACTCCACATTTCTAAAACTAAACTGGCTCTTTATTATTATTTATAGCGGTGCTGCAACAGCAGATAGCATTCTAACCATGTGCACACAGACTGATTTACTGTTGCTTCCTCCAGACTCTTTCCTCCTGCAACCTGTGCTCCTCCCACCAAGTTGCAAACCTCCCCCCACTCCATCCCAGGAAGGCTGAATCTGTCACCTCCGAAGCTTACACTGGTTTGTGTGCTTGCACGCTGTCCGCCACTATGGGCTGGCTTTACACAACAAGTCAGAGTTCAATAGTTCCCCTGAAATACAAATACAAATCAGTCTCATTCGTTTTTCAGATCTCTATAAATTACAGTTTATCAATAAAAAGACACCAAATGTATCAGAATAGGTTGTTTACATATATCCAAACCTACATAACAGATTAGGAAGAGCAAAGTTGGAGAGGTCTATTCTGAATATTCATCTGCATTAGGGAGAAAAAGGTTTGAGTGTGTCATTTTAATTCAAATAATTTTATACTCTTGATAGTGTTATAGGACTAGGATATAGGACCCAGGATACTGATTCATAGATTTTAAGACTGGAAGGGATCATTAGATCCTGTTCCTGTTTCCTGTTTAACACAGGCCATGGAATTCAAGCCAGTTACTCCTATATTAAGCCCAATAAGATGTGTTTGACTAAAGCAGGGATTGGCAACCTTTGGCACGCAGCCCATTAGGGAAATCTGCTGACGGGCCGGGATGGTTTGTTTACTTGCAGCATCCACAGGTTCGGCTGATTGCAGCTCCCACTGGCTGCCGTTTGCCGTTCCAGGCCAATGGGGGCTGCGGGAAGATGCGGCCAGCACATCCCTTGGCCCACGCCGCTTCCCACAGCCCCCATTGGCCTGGAACAGCGAACTGTGGCCAGTGGGAGCTGCGATCGGCCGAACCTGTGGATGCTGCAGGTAAACAAACCGTCCCAGCCCACCAGCGGATTTCCCTGATGGGCCATGTGCCAAAGGTTGCTGATCCCTGGACCAAAGCATATCTTCCAAAAGTTGTCCAGTCTTGATGTCAAGACATCAGGAGATGGAATAGTTGGTAGTTTGTTCAAATGATTAATCACCTTAGCCATTAAAAAGTGTGTCTTATTTCTAATTTTAATTTGTCTGGCTTTATTGTCCAGCCATTGGTGCTTAATACTCCTTTTTCTGTTAGATTAAAGAGCCCTTTAATACCTGCTATTTTCTCTGCATGAAAGTACTTTTATGCCACAATGAAGCCACCTCTTGATCTTCTTTTTGTCTGACTGAACAGATTGAGCTTCTTAAGTGTCAAGAAAACTAAGCAATAATAAGAATAAAAGAAAAAAACCCAAAACAGACACTGAAAATTAAATCTTTTCAAGTCAGAAAGAAATTGTTATACCCTCCAGTTCTTTCCTTTTGGAGTGTAGAGAAATTGAAAGAGCAGATTTTGCACGTGACCCCACTTGTCACTTATGAAACAGAGTGATTTGAGGGAACTAGAGAAGGAGGAGCTCTTTGAGTCATAGATACCATCCTCCTGCCATGGTAGAATTTCCCTATAGTTCATTTTCTAGCATTTAGCCAGTTCATGTGTGAAGCTTTGGGGCTTCCACTACAGGGCAACAGTACATCTCTTGGGAGACTAATAGAATAGTTGTTGCTGACATTCAGATTAAATTTCTCTATTCCGTGTTTCCTCCTATTACTCCTAGTTACATCCCCTTTGTAGCAGCCTCAATAATTCCCTTTTCTCTTTGATGTCAACATCCTTCAGGTTTTTGTAGATTCCTATCCTGTCACCCATCTTCACCCAAGTTGTTGGTGAGCCAAGCTATACAGATTTCGCTCTGTTTGCCTTTCTTTGTAAGTCAGTCCCTCCTGCCCTCCAATTGATTTGGTTGCTCTTCTCTGTACTCTCTCCATATTGTTCTTTATCTTAGTGTCCAGAAAGGAACAGTGGCCGGTCTGCACTGTGGCCTTTTTAACCAGTGTGGCTACACAGGTGTAGCTCCACTTGTGCAGTTAAACCCATTGCACATCAGGCTACAATATTCCAGGTTCAGTGGATCCAGAGCTATGCTGAGAGACAATGTACTTGGGCCCAGATCCACAAAGGTATTTAGGCTCATAACTTCCATTGATTTAAAAGGAAATTAGGACCTTAAATACCTCCCAAGATCTTGGCCTTGCTTCCTGGAATAATTTCTCTCTATGTGCAGCCCAGAACTCCACTGGCTTTTTTAAACTGCCATATTGTATCTCAGATTCATTTCTGATTTATTGTCCACCGTCATCCCTAAACCTCTTTCTTTTGGCTCTGCTGCTCTCCAGATATCTCCCTTCTAATTACACTGGTGTTTTGGAATATTATCCCCCACTTGTATTATCCAAGTGGAATCTCATTTTGTTATTTTCCCACCCAAAACTTCTGAAGTTCCAAGCTCCTTTTTCCCTACGTGGTGTTGGCGATATAGCCCAACTTTGTACTAGCTTCATTAATATGTTCTTGCAGAGTATTAACAAAGACACTGTCTAGAATACAACCTAAAAGGGAACCCTGCAGTACTTCACTAGTCAACCACCTTCCCTTGTATGATTGTAGTGTATTATATTGTTACCCTTTGTTGACAGTGCTTCAGCTACTTGCAACTCATGTGCAGTGTGTCTGTCTAAGCCAATCTGAAATAACCGTGAGAGAAGGAAAATGGTCTTTTGTTTAAAAAAAAAAAAGTGTTGAAATTTTCCATGAAAAAGCTAAACTTTCTGGTGAAAAATTGAAAACCAAAATATTTTGATCTAGAACTGCTGCCATGGTGCCTTATGAAAGCTGTAGTTTCTCAAATATTTTTGATGGAAAATATTCAACCACCTTTATTTGAGAGGTAAGATTTTGTGATCTAAGTTTTCTGAAATCTTAACATCTGGACCTGATTGTATACTCTGTCACGCTCCACTGAATTCAATAGATTTACACTTGCATAATATTTTAATAGAGCAGAGAATCGCATTACATCTACTGAATTCCTTTTGTCCAGATTATTGGAGATAAGTAAAATCTTCCTCTCCCTTACAAGTAATTTAATTTGTGCCCTAATTAAAAAAAGAAAATCATGCAATTAACATTAAAGTGTTCTTAGTAATTGCTTTATAACCAAAACTTATTTAAAGTCATACATATCCCATACATATCCCAATCACTTGGTGTGATTCTGCTCTCACACCAAGTTTACTTGGATGTAACTCCAACCGAGGCACACAGTCCCTATTTGTGTAAATGTGCAAAACTCCACTGAAGTCTATGGAGTGGAATCAGTTTATAACAGCAGAGAATTTGGGCCACTGATTTCATTGAAGTTACTCCTGACTTACACAGGTGTGAAATCAGAACCAGTCCCTCACCTTCTTTGCAGAGGATTTCTCTAGCCTTGCAAATTGCCTCCAGAATTACAGGGATCATTATTGCAGGTGCCACAACTGTGAAACTGACAGGGAAAAGAATACTGGAGGAGCAGGGTATCAAGGCCTGGCCTAAACATGGGAGTTTAGGACTTGCCTTACTAGATTAGATCCACAGTCCGTCTAGTCCAGTATCCCGTTAATTGGACTGCGCAGTACCAGATGATTCAGCGAAATGTGTAAGAACCCCACAATAGACGGATGTGGGCATAATCGGACCACCCCTACTAGATCTCATCCTGATCTCTGAGAGAGATTGGTTTTCAACCTGAAACACAAGATTTAATCTCCCTTCCATAGGTTTTCTGGTCATTAATTGTCATAACTCTGGATATTCTTGATATCTACTAAAATATCCGATCCCTATTTGAATCTTGTTAAAGTCTTAGACTCAACTTCCTGTGGCAAGAAGCTTGACAGTTTTAGTCATACACTGTGTGCAAAGGTAGCAAAGAAGAAAGATCTTGAATTCTGGAGCCATACCTCTGCCCAACTTGGTTTAAAGTTGGGGAAAATTACATATAACAAAGAGATACCAGGTGGGGGAGACATGTTCTATTTTTCCTTTGTAGGAAAGCATGCTTAAGTCTTGCATATGGACTTTTGACTAAGAAGCATTATGCCAAAAGAAATAATGGGCCTGATCCTGGAAATCATGATTCACACAAGCAGCCTCAATGAAATCGGTGGGACAACAATTGTGAATAA
Organism: Natator depressus; assembly: GCF_965152275.1. Taxonomy (NCBI): domain Eukaryota; kingdom Metazoa; phylum Chordata; order Testudines; family Cheloniidae; genus Natator; species Natator depressus. Next base: position 238,804,359 of record NC_134235.1, on the reverse strand, counting down.
GGATTTCTAACTTTAATAAGCCTTTGTAGGCTTGGGCCCAGCAAACTTGAGGTTGAAACCAGGATTCACGAAATAACCTAGTGACTTAAAATATTTTCTGCTTACAGGAAATATTTAGACACTTTTTTCTTAGAATTTATGATTTAGGCTTACTAACTTCCGCTTTTTGGTATTTCTGTTTACAGCACTGTGACTGTTACCATAGGTACATAGTACGGCTGTTTCCATGGCAACACATGGAGCATTATAAACAAACAAACAATATAGCATTAAACCTTGTTTGAATGTCAACTTATTGTGCCATTAGAAGCAAAGTTTAAATATTAATTGAAAGGGGATGTAAGCCATATGTAGCATTTTTTATTGCACAGCCTATTTGGTATTTAAATACACATTTATATCAAAATCTAGCAAGTCTGTTACATCAAATCTTTAAAGTGTTGCCTAGTTGTCTGAACATCAAGAAGTCCTGAGTTCCAATCACAGCTATGACAGATTTAGTCCGCAACTTTAGCCAAATCACTTAACTGCCATGCCTCAATTTCCACAGGTATAGAATGAGGCTGAAAGCAGTTGTGTGACATAGTTAGATATATTTTAAAAACTTTGATTATGAAACGTGATATACCATGTAATTACTATTATTATTCACATTGAGGGTTTTTCCCCCCAAATAAGTATTTATGTCAATGGAATCAGAGACATCTCCCTCATCACACCATTGAAATAATGATAGTGTCTAATTACAATTGCATTTAGCCTGCCAAACCAATTATTTATGGCCCCAAAATCTCTGAGATCCATCAAACATCTGCCTTCACATTTTAAACCTTTGAAAAAGAATATACGACATAAGGTCCTGACGTACCCCTTGAAACATAGTATAAAAGTTCTTTAAATGTTTGTTATTTACATTACCTGGAAAATGTACCTGAATCCCACTGCAGTCCAGCCAATTGCATTTAACACAGTTCATATTCCCTGATGCAATCCTCAATAGCTTCAATCTGAGATAATGAGGAAAAGCTATTTTTAAAATGGTTCTGTCCCCACTGTCCTATATGCAAACTCTGACCTAGTAAGTGAAAAGACAAGCTAATTCTGTGCTTGATTTGAGGAAGTATTCTGAAAAATTAGATTTAAGCCTATACAGTTCCTTGGGGCAGCATAAACTTTATGCCTGCTGATAATATGAAAGAGGTTATATTTAGACATATACTGAAAGAGAAGTCAAATAATAGGAGCGTTTTGAATTGTGGCACTCGTAAAAATTTGTAGGTTAAGAATTCATCTTGGTAATTCAGGAATGTGTAAATGATCTTAGAAGTTCAACTAATAATTCACCAAGCAACCATCAGAGCTTTTTATTATGTGAATAGCTTTATGTTAAATCAGAGTTTAGAAGCTAAGCACATTGAAGAGCATCCCCCCACCCCCACCCCGATGGCTGCTCTTAGTACAAGTCACACAGGAACTGCTGAGCAAGGATATTGAGGCTTACTAAAGGATGTATAGAATTAACATATGCTAGGTAGCCTGGGTTATTGAGATAATGCTTTTCTACCTGCTTCTTTTGTATTAAAGTTAATGAACAATATAGTCCAGTGTGATTTTACTTGTATAGCATCAATCTTCCCCTCAGGTTCCTTGGGTGAATGGGAGGAAAGCCCTTTATACCTTTGCTTGGGAGCTGCGTAACGACCACCTCTGTAGCATCTTTCCTTCCCTGATGAACCCTCTCTGGCCCTCAATGGGCACTGTATCTCTGGTCGGGGAAGGAGCAGAGATGGGGAGGAAATGGTCATTGTCTGTATGCTGTCCCCTTTAACAATCCCCTAGGGCTTCCTCACCTCAGTTAATGGTGTCCACAGCACTTGCTGCCTGTGAAATGTAGAACCTTTGGGGTGGGGTGGGAGGATGCAGGAGTGTCAGCTGGCCATGGTGCCAAGGAGACTAGAGTGGCATGCAGGGGTGGAAAAGCTAGTGCAAAGGCACAGGAACATGGTGATCTGCTGGTTTGGGGGAGGCAGAACACCCAGCTCAAACCCTGCCCTTCCACTCCTTTCCTCAAAGAACAATGCTATGGAAAATGGGAGAAGGAATCTCAGAGCTTACAGCCCTTAACACAGACCAGTGATGGTCCTAATACTGCTCTTTAGTGGTTAGGACACCTAATATTTTTGCCACCCTTTCTAGGGCCAAGTTCACTTTGTGCCATGCTACCAGTGCAATCTGGACCTATATAAGCAACTCACAAACGATCATTCCAGTGCTACTTGATCCTTCAGTATCACAGAGCCAATGTAGGGGTGCTTCCATTCAACAGCAAGAATCAGGGGAGAGAGAATCAAGGTTTTCAATTTTTATCAGATACACATTCCACTTCTGTTTCCTCCATTTCTAAAATGTTCTTGTGAGGATGGCCCAACTTTGTCAGCGTGGCCATCTGTCATGTGACTGGGATGTGGGCAGTCATGCTTAGTGGTTGGAGCAGGAATTGTTAGCCAGGAATTGTAGCCCAGGGTCAGAACCAGAGTCAGAGGCTGATGTCAAAGCCTAGGGTCAGCGCCAAAGTCAGAAAATCAGAGCCAAGGTTCAGAACCATGTTACCCGGAGTGACAAAGGGCACGAATAGGGCTGGGATATGACTGGAACAAGCATGTGCAGGAGCTAGTGTAGCCATGGATACTTGGTTTGAGCAGCCACGGAACTATTGCCATTGCTGGGCTTAAGAGCCAATCTGCTGACTCTTACAACCCGGCAGACAGCCTCCTGCAGGCCAGCTGTGCTCATAAGGTTGCCCAGAGAATGGCTCTACTCCAGGCCCTACTTCCTGACACCAACACTCCTAAGTTAATCATGAGTCTTGCAATATGTGATGTTTTACTTAAAGCTCCAACTCCTGGAGGCACGTGATTAGATGAAAATCTCAGCTTTCAGAAAGTGAAAAAGACAAACAAACAAAAACATTTTAGTTTTGATGGCTGCAGAAAAAAAGCTTGAAAACATGATCTAAGTGCACCTCAAGGCTCAGAATCAAACAAAAAGAAGCATAGATAGATAGAAATCATGAGATTCATATCTATTTAAGTCAACCTCATGATTTTTCGTGGACCTGGTTTTTGAATGTTTGGGGTTAGAAACACTGTTGCCATACCAGCAAGTCAACAGTCAGTTCCCTTTTTTCCCCCTACTATCTAATTTCAGGACAGTAGGTGGTAAAAATGGATTTCTCCAACCACAAGATGTATTTATTTTATGGTACTTGCAGAAACCATTTGTTTAAATGCACATTTGCTATGGAATGAGTAATGCATGCTCATTCTGGCTAACTCTCCTCTGCGCTATGATTTTGTACCACTGCTGACAATAGCTCAAACTGGCCCTAAACCTGGGAGGATCAAGCCAGTGACTCCAGTTGCAGAGAGCTGGAATAGAAGTCCTCTGCCATTCCCCTTCCCTGCAGTGTGCAAAAGGAACACAAGCAAACAAAACATTAACCATTTACAGTGCACTATGATTTCAAACACACCTCCAGGAATAGTTTTGTGATCAAACATACACAGTGGTTAATATAATAGATTTAGACTGTTAGTTCTTTGGAGCAGGCACTGACCTGTTTACTGGCCTGTATAGCCCCAACCCGTTGTTGGTGCCAAACAAATTGCTTCTAATAATAAATGTTATATTTTAATGTAGCCAGTAAAAAGACGTCACTGAAGCTACATTGATGGATACCAGCTGGGGATGTGACCTTGGGGGCGATGTGGAAACTCAGAAAGGAATTAGTACTGGGGAAAAGTATATTATTAGGGAGAGAGAAGGTGGGTGAGGTAATATCTTTTATTGGACCAACTTCTGTTGGTGAAAGAGACAAATGTTCAAGCTCCACAGAGCTCTTCAGGTGTATGGAAAGACATTTTAAATAAATAAAAATATGGCAACAGGACCCAATCTCAAAATCTGCATACCCAGAATCTTCTGGACATTGGGACAAAACATAAAAGCACAACAGAAGGCTTAATCTGTGGTAATCATGGAGTCTGTGAAACAGTCCTTGTTTCCCTTGATATGGAGGCAATTTGAGAACAGCAGGTATTGCCCCACTGTGTTGATCTGTTTAGGGCCATCAAGGTTTCTTTACTCATTACTACACATGTTTCTTTGATGACTCACCCAGTCCAAAGTAATATCTAAAAGGCTAAAGACCTTCCTGCTTGAGAGACTGCCTCTCACAGTGAATCATGCTGATGCTGCAGCAGAGGTGTAAAAACTGGAATCCTATTGATATTAATGAGGGGGAGATGCAAGGAGAGCATTCTGCAAAAGGTGTCCACAACTTTAGAACTCACTCTCCACTTTGGAGAGCCTAGATTTATTAGCCTTCCCAGCACACAATAGACCACATCTGCTGATGAAAGGGAGGTTGGAAGGATTTAGTGTAACTTTTTGTTTATATGTGGACAGTCCTTTTATCAGATCATTTTGTGTGTTTTAATTTATGGGCTAGGCACCCAGTTCCTGCTCCAAAGAGTCTTTCCACTGACTTCAGTGGGCTTTAGATCAGGCCTCAGAGGACAGTATGAGAGCCTTTATAGCATATACAATAAAGTAACATTGCAGTGGGCCATATGGTTTGTGTGCTAAATACACTGCAGTGTGTCTGAACTTAACTAAAGAGCAGGTACAAATACAATATAGAATTAAAATAATAATTACAGTGGGCAACACCCCCAAAGAAGAGCAAATATATTGAATGTAAATTGACTATTGTAGTGCCTAGACATAGTTTCCAGATGAGCTGTCCCTCTTGGATTTAGCAGAACAGGCTCTTTCAGTTTCACACTGAAGACGAAACCTCATCTGATTATTGCTAGAGCTTAAGGTGCAGCCAAAGAGATGCCTTGACAACCCAGGCCCTTTTAAAGATATTGCTGTTAAATGAGTCACTTGAAATGACTAGATATCAGCTTGTGAGTCAAACCTTTTAACTAAAGGGCCTTTTAACTTTTATTAGGGCAATCTATAAGTCTCAAAATAAAATCAGTCATAGAGGTATGGGGGGGGGGAAGCAAAATTACTTTCCTTGTGATTCTACACTAGCACGGTAGTGTGTTGTATCTCAATTCATAGCAAGTTCTATAAGCAACTAACAGCTTTGTGACTTATTCCACAGAAGACACTAGCTGTATTCATGGGGGAAGATGCACCAAAACCAAATTCCTTTGCCTCTCTCCACAACATCTTTTTTAGCTTTGCTGAACACACCCCACCCCAGTGCAGAATGTTCCCATGGAATAATGAAATGACACAGAAATATAAAAAGATCAGATTCTGGAATCACTCTACAACATACAATAATAACCCACTCCTTTCACCCCCTCAGTGTTTCTCCCCAAACTAGACCAGTTTTACCTGTGATAAATAACAATGTGCTTCTCTTTTTGCATTTTAATGTCTTCTTTACCTTTGGGGAGCCTCTGGGTACAGAAAGTTATAAGTAGCTTTAGCCTTAATTTTTTAAATCACTCCATTACAGTATGCTTTTTTCCCCACAAATATCTGCCTAACTTTTAAAATGGAGAGCCTGATTCTCCAGTGCCTTGCTCCTTGTGTGTAGTCACTTATACCTGTGCAAAGTGACTCTACCAAATCAGAATTCTCCATTGTGACCGGGCATGGCCCTCTGCTCCTGTCTTCTCATATAAATAGCTATGATACCTCCAATCTGTAACCACCACTGCATACTTTATTTGTATTCTATTAACCACCATGCTCTTACAGTCCAGTGCAACAATTCTTATTTACAGTGTTACACAACTATAATTGAGGAGCAAGAGATTTCCTTTTACCCTGTCTGGGTGTCCAGTTGGCCTTTCTCCCTCCCTTCCTTCTCCTTGCCTTGCACTGCCTTCCTTTTCTACTCTTGCTTTCCTTTTCTACTCTACGGGCTAATTAGTTCCTTAGCTCTCTCTGGCCCACACGGATCTAGTAATTAGCCATTGCTTCCCTCAGGCAAGTCCTCTCCATGGGAACTAACTGGATTTACAGTGACCAGAGTGCTAATTCATCTGCTGGTTCTCAGCACTCTGTCACATATCTTCCTTGCTTATCTGGTGGAAAAGTTTCTCCTTTACGGGCTCTCTCCCATTTACTGGAAGTGCTGCTCCTGGAGTCCTTCATCATCCCCAGGGTGGCCCTCTAGTGTCCCCTTATGGTGTTCACCCATTCTCCACCCACAAACATCTCATTTGGTGGGTGGGGGTCACCCCCACAGTTCTGTTTTGGCTCATAGGTTTTCACACCAGGGGCACCCATTCTTGCCCACTTTGTTGTGTGGCAAGGACCACTGGCACCCCTTGCCCTCCTGGTTACTGAGGGTCTCAGGTTCTCCCAAGTCTCCAAACAGCTCCTGGGGTCCCTCCTCCTGTTGTTCAGGTGACCAGGGTTCCAATAACTACCCAACCTGTGTCCTGCAAGGGTAATTTTGTGTCTTCTTCCTTTTACACTCTTTTTCTTGGGGGGCCTCTCTTTTCTTTACTTTCCTCCTGGTTTGTGTTCCTTTGTCTAGTGTGTTTTAACCTCTCCATGTCTAGCTTTCTCCTTTCACTTTCCCTAGTGGGAAGGGGCTTCAGTCTGTGCCTAGTATGATAAGGTTGCACAATGGGTCTACTACCCCCTAACCCATTACCATTTAAACTTCCCCCACATCTCCAGGGGTACCTTGGCCATAGGACAGAATTTCTTATCCTCGTGGATGCATTCAAAGTCACAGCCTTGCTCCTGGGAGCATCCAGTGGGCCTTCACCAGTTCCTTCTTGACTAGTGAACAGGCTGAGGCAGTTTCCACTAGAATCTTTCGACAACTCCTTCCCATCTTTACGGAAACAGTGGGTAGTTTCTTTTTCTGTCTCTGCCCAAATGCAGAACTCTGCAAACCCACCTTCCATATCAGGTCAGTCTCTGTTTATGTGTCCTTGATGCCCACTCCAATAACAGACAATACCCTGAGTCCCAGCTGGGGTCCCGTAGGTTCTGCTCTCTTCTTCTCTGTGACTGTTCTGTCAGTGATTCTCTGACTCACATCTCCAGATCTGGCCCCTTGAACTGTCAATCCTCTTTCCTGAGAATGTCAGCCTGTACAAGTTGTTCTGTGATCTTAACCGCAGCGCCTAGGGGCACCAGCTGATACTTCCTGTCCCATACACAGATACTCTCAGGGATGCACTGAGAGAAGTGTTCTAAAATTACTGCATCCATGATTGCAACCACAGTCTGAAAGTCTGGCTTCAACCAGTGGGTAAGCCCAGTCTGCCAGTTTCTGGGCAAATGCCCTGGGCTGAAACCCTCCAGTCCATCTAGTGGCCCTTTTTGCTGGTACTTTCCAGTAGATAAGCCCACTTGATCTAGGCTGGTTGACTTAACCACATCATAGTCCTATGCTCACTCATCACTTTGATCCATATAGGCCACCTGAGATTCCCCAGTCAAGTAGGGTGCTAGGCATAGGGTCCACAGTTCTAGAAAGTCTTGGAAGAGACACTCACCACTGAGAAGCCAGCAGGCTTGCCTGCTTCATCCCAGGGGGAGTGCTGTGCGGAGCTGGGGAAGACGAAGAATGCCTTAGTCCTAAACCAGAACACACACATATATATGGAGGAAAATTTTCCAGTGGAGCTTTTTTTTTTATTGGAAGTTGTGGTTTTGTGTAAATTGACATTTTCTGCGGGAGAATGTTAATTTCAATGACATATTTTTAATATGTCTTCAAAATGTTGCATTAGAAAATGTTCCATTTCAAACGGTTTCATTTCATTACTTCTTTTTGAAATGTCCAAATGTTTAATTTTGATGAAAAATAAAAGGTTGAAATGTTTTGTTTTCACATTTCCAAATTGAAATGCTGTGGAAATTTTTGTTCAGTTTAAATGTTTGATATTTTGACTTCTTGTCCCAGTCTGGGATGCAAACAAAATGTGAAAATATTGCAATTTCCCACTGGACAGAAAATCCATTTTCTGATCAGATTCTATAGCTTAGCTATTGACAATAGACTGACAGGTCAAACAGGAAACTATATCTCAATGTGATCAAAGAGAAGTTGTTAATGGAGCAGATTCTGGGGAAGACTGAGGACCTGTTCCAAGACAAATGAGCCAAAACTATTAAGTAATGTGAACAACTGTGACATACCAGGGTACAATCCACGCAAATGAGCAGCTGTCACTCCTGCCCAGCAACCTTGGGTGCCTTACAGTGCTTTGGTTGGAGCAGCTCCCACCTGGGCTGCTCACAAACATCCTTCCAGCAGGCAAGCCACACCCTGAGCATCTGGGTGTAACTGCAGACTGCCAGTTACCCCCGGCTTTTACCAGCCTTGGTTATACTGCAGGGTGACAGCAACACACCTTCATTCTTAGATTCCCCCCCCAGAAATATATGTCCTTGTCACTGGTTGGATCACAGAAATGCCCTTGGGGCTGCCAACTGATGTGCCAAAATTACTTCTGCCCCTGCTTTCCCTGCCAGCTTGGGACTCCAGCACCCTGTCTTGTGGAGCCAGACACACCAGTCTGCTCCAACACAGACTCAGGGTCTGAACCAGTGCCCCAAAGCTGCAGACTTAACTGAAAGCAACTTAAGAAGTGTTCCTGTGTTCCTGTCTTTAACTCTCAGATGCCTAACTCCCAATGGGGTCCAAACCCCAAATAAATCCGTTTTACCCTCTATAAAGCTTATACAGGGTAAACTCATAAATTGTTCACACTCTATAACACTGATAGAGAGATATGCACAGCGGTCCCCCCCCCCCAGGTATTAATACATACTCTGGGTTAATTCATAAGTAAAAAGTGATTTTATTAAATACAGAGAGTAGGATTTAAGTGGTTCCAAGTAGTAACAGACAGAACAAAGTGAATTACCAAAAAAATAAAATAGAACATGCAAGTCTATGTCTAAGAAAACTGAATACAGATAAAAACCTCACCCAGTAAGCTTCCTTTTACAGACTAGTCTCCTTCTAGTCTGGGTCCAGCAATCACTCACACCCCCTGTATTAACTGTCCTTTGTTCCAGTTCCTTTCAGGTATCCTTGGGGGTGGAGAGGCTATCTCTTGAGCAAGTTGAAGACTAAATGGAGGGGTCTCCCTGGAGTTTAAATAGAGTTTCTCTGTTGGGTGGACACCCCTCACTCCCCCTGTATAGAATCCCATCTACAATATGGCGTTTTGGAGTCACATGGGCCAGTCACATTTCCATGCATGACTCACAACTTACAGGTATGGGTCACATGCTACCTTGAACATCCTCAAGTAGACTTCTTATGTGGATTGAAGCATTCCAAGATCCATTGTTCCTTAAGTGCTTCTTGATTGGGCACTTAATTTGCACATTCCTTCCTCAAGAAGCTGACCAAATGCTTTACAAAGGCTATTTAAAAATCAAGCCAGTACATAGCCAATATTCATAACTTCGAATACAAAAATGATACATGCATACAAATAGGATTAATAGATTCAGTAGATCATAACCTTTACATAGATATGTTACATGGCATATGTAGCATAAAATATATTCTAGTTATATCATATACACATTCATAAGCATATTTCCATAAAACCTTATGGGGGGCACCATCACAGTCCTGTAGTGCCCAGCCCTCTCCTAGGAAATACAAGTTATATAAAGTCTGTTATTTATTTAGTAGAAATAATAGGCACACAACTTGCCAGTCCAAATGGAGTTTCCCGATACTTCAATTTAAGCACACTGGATTAGCTAAAATAACAAAACAAGTTTATTAACTACAAAGAGACAGATTTTAAGTGAGTATAAGTAATGAGGCATAAAAGTCAGAAATGGCTACCAGAAAAATAAAGATAAAATTCAACTGGTGCTTAGCTTAACAAACTATGTTAAATTCAAAGCAAGGTTTTCTCACCATATGCGTTCAGCAATCTTACTGACCAAATGTTTTAAGTCAGGACCCATTCTCCAGTCCATCGGCTGGTTACTTTGTCCCTTTAGGTGCAGTGAATTGATGGGCAGAGAGAGTGAAAGGGATTCTTGGGGTGTTTGTCCCTCCTTTTTATAGATTCACTCCACCTCTTGAAAAAAAATATTTCCAGCTGGGTACCAGGAGACAAAAAGTCTATGGGAAAAGATGTTCCCTGATGTTTTTTTCTGACCTATTTGAACTGCATTTGTTTCCCTTCTTGCTTGATGACTCTGTTTACGGCTTAAATGCAAATTAAGCATTCCTCTGTTTAGAACAGACCTGTTTGCCAAGTTCTGTTTGGAACATGTGTTAATAATGCCATACAGTGGAATCTTATAACTTCACATACAATGTTGCCACACATATTTTATCAGGAAGATACTGATCAGCAAATAATTATGTGTTTTTAAATGATACCTCATAAGACATACTTTGTACAAAGATTATTGCAATAGTGTTCAGGGTGTGAATATAAGGGTACATTCTGTCACAACAACATTGCCTAGACCTACCACTCCCATAAAGTTACATATCTTTGCATTGAAAAGTATGTTAATATCGCCATCACAAAGATTTACTCATATATACCTTTCAAAAATAGCACAGTGCATTGGTATAAATCTCTGCGTTTCTGTGATAAACAACATTCAAAATTAAAGATTAATAGATGTTAAGGTCCAAAGGAACCATCATGACCTTCTAGTCTGACCTCATGCATAACACAGGCCCTGGAATTTCACCCCATAATTTCCACCCCAAGGCCCTTGCACAGGGTGCACCGTCCAATTCTGTGTGACCTCTGTATTATTTCTAGTGGTGGTTATTTTAACAGACTGATATATAATTTGCAATTAAAAGCTGTTAATTCCATTTTCTTTGGCCTCAGATGGCCTCTAGAGCATGGTGGTCACAGTTGGGGAGCTGCTCAGGACTGCAGCATCTTGTAATTGTTTGAGATGGGAATTTGGCACATAAAGTCAGTACTGGACAAACTTTGACCCCAAATTCAAAATGCAGTCTGATCTTCAGCCCCTCTTGAGATTCCTTTGCAGTGACCTTTTGATAGAAAGGGGATTTAAAGCAGTAGCAAAAGATTCCCAAGCATAGCCAGCCCTGCACTATCCCTGTTTTGCTACCCCTTTCTTCCAGGACAGGGGCAAGAGCAGGGAAGGTATGTGTCAGGTCTGGAGCATGATGCACTTCATTGATCCTGATTGGCAGCAAAGTCCCTTTAGGGCGGTTATCTTCTAGAGCAAGTTAGAGCAGCTCCTATCACTTGCACCAAGAGCCAGTTCAGCCCCCAGGATCACAAAGGGTGGAAAGGTGGTATAAAGCCCTTTATACTCCAATCCTGGTCATACTGAGTGCTAGTCTGGGGCATCTGGGAATTCTGGCCCCAGATCTTCAAACCTTGGGATTGATCTTACAGAGCTCTGAGCACTCTGGCCCTGATCCAGCAAAACACTTAACTTTAACTGAGCTTAACTTTGTCTGCATAAGTAGTCTCATTAAAGTTAATGGCACTACTCCCATGCTTAACTTTTAGTACATGCTTAAGTGATTTGCTGCACGGGGGCCAGGGTGCTTGGCCCCTTGCAGGATTGAGTTCATGATGAGATTTGCTCAGCACTAATAATAAATAGATAAAAGTTGTATTGTTGGCATCTGGACCCAAATGGGGAATGTGTCTCCTAAGTTTAGCAAAGAAAAGGAGTTTTGAATCCATGGTTTTGATTCCACTCATTATAGAGATGAGTCATCTGGGAGGTTATTATCTGGACTTCCCATATCAGGTGCATCTCTAGTGATAATATCCTTAGAAAGACAAGAGCTCATAACCAGGCTGCCTTAGAAAATGCTTTCAGTGACTAAGGTCACTTTATTGCTCCACTGGGATAATGTCTTGCTCCTTATTAATCAGTTTTGGATTTAGCTTTTGTCACAGACAGAAAATCAACTCATACAATTTCAAAACCATAAATTGGCCTCTGGGCCCAGCTCACATAAGGACCAGTTCAGTTCCCACAAACACACCGGGAAGACTCCTGAGTATTTTAGTGGGAGTTGGATCAGGCCCATCGTGGGGCAATGCCAGCCTCAGACTTGATAAATAGATAATCTTCAACCTTGGACTGGGCTGGTTCAATCAAATCTGGGGACCTCTACAAAACCATGTGAAGAGAGGGCCCCTTGTTTGAAGATGTGATTTTAGCCATCTTTCCTACCCAAGCCTCAAAGCCATGCCCTTTGGAGGTGCATGGGATCATTCTCACAGGGAAACCAATAGTGAAGTGGGATAGGTAGTGTGTCATCCTATGGGGACAATGGGCCACATCCTAAATTGTAGCCAAAAAACACCCAGTATAGCTGAGGAGGAATCATCAGGCCAGTCCCATAGAGAGTAACTTGATGGATGCTTTCAGTTGCTGCGGCTGCTAATGTTTCAAAGAGGCCATTATGGTCGGTGGGGTTCTCCAGAGCACAGGGACACCCTGGCATAGGCGTGGGAAGTAGAGGTGCAGGGGGTGCTGCTATATACCCAGGTTTTATGCGGGGCCACTGGCCCTGTGCCCTGGGCTCCACTTCCCGGCTCGGGTCTCGGGGGGCCAGTCCCACGCCCAGCTCCTGGCTCTGTGCCTGGGGCCCTGCTCCCAGCCCTCCACCCGGGACTCTGTTTCCCAGCCCCGTCTCCGGGGCTCCGCTCCTGGCTCCCCCCAGCTGTGGCCACAGCCTTGACCCCCTTATCCCTGTCTGGGTCTCCTTTCCCCTCCGAGACACAGCCCTGCTCCGAGCCTCAGCTCAAGGGGGTGGGGATGGACAAGAGTAAGGGGGCTGGCTTTCAGCATCCTCACTATTAAAAATGTTCCAGCATCTCTGCACCCTGGCACACTTCCTTTCCTCTAATCACATCACTGCACCAGCCGTAGGAAAGGCATGACCTTATGATGGCTCTGCATCACCCAAATCATGCAAGAATCTCCAGTGGCCAGTTATGCCAGCATTAGAGCATTTTTGCACCAGAGGAACAGTGAATATTTGCCTAATATAGCTTAGTTTTAGGGCATATGACCATCACTGTTTGGAACACAAAGATTCAGATACCATGATGCTATGCACAGGATAGATAGATAGATAATCAACTTGGGGATACACACAGGTGGTAATTGTAGGAAGTTCAGCACATGAACAGGACAACATGGGCAGGAGATGGGATGTTTCTTGTTCTCAGATTGGTTCAATATTTGAGCAACCATTATGCTTTGCTTGAAAAGGTCTTTTCAAATCTGTCTGAGGCCTTGTCCTTAGCAAAAACAAACACCATCATAAATAGAGGAGGAATATCACACTGCAGGTGGAAGAGGTGACAATACTTTGAAAGCTTTCAGGAAAAGTGGAGTTTGGATGGGTTTTCTGGTTAAACTTGTCTGGTTATACAGGAAGGGCAGGATACTCACTTGGTGTAAATAGGTGTACTTCCTGGTCTAAATGTTTTGCCCCAGTTCTGCTACTCATTATTAGAGGTTTTCTAGTAACTAATGTACTTTTATGTGTGAAAGCAGCATTGTGGTGCAGATTTCAGCTAAATCAGATGACTTTCACTTGATTATGTTATTGCCTTACCCTGCCAACAATGGGGCCTACTGAGACCTCATAAACAAAAATGTAACATAGTCTTTGAATCAAAGATATGATCTTATTTTGCCTTTTCTGAAACTGAAAGCTACTTGTGGATTCTCTGCACACTTCCCTAGTTATAATCACATGTTAAACTCTAGATTCAGGATACCAGCTGATATTACTTTGTGCTTTAATGCAAATAATAAAAGACAAAGTAAACACATTTCCTTCCTTGCACATTTCCAAACAGCCAGGGATATGTGTTCATATGACTGAACTTTATTAATCTCTGTGTATTTTTTCTGATGTCAGTGGAACTCTGATGACTTTGTATCACTCAACAATTGCTAGTAAATTAAGTCTAGAATTTGATTTGAGCATCTGTGGAAAATCCTTCATCTCTATGTTAAAGGGGACTACAGTTTTTATTAGACCTGTCTGAACTTCTATTAGGAGAAGATAAGGAAACGGTGAATCAGTGAGAGTATACAAATATACAGTAATTGGACACGAATCTTTTTAAAATACCACATATCGTAGAAGGCAATAGTCGAACAATAGCAACGTGATTTTTGGCTGCTAATAGGAGAAAATTATACTGTGACTTTTGTACTCAAGATGTCCCCAAACCTTTTACAAAATAATAATTTAGATAGTTCCTCGGATCACTGTGCAGAGGAATATCATTCCTATATTTCATTGCAATACTGAGGAGCTTAACATGTTCTTATATGCATACTTGTAGAGAGTATGAGGTGTGGTAGCTGTGTTAGTCCCTGGATATTTCAGACACAAGGTGGGTGAAGTAATATCTTTTATTGGACCAACTTTGTTTTCATCAGAGGGAAAAGCTTTCGAGCTTACATGGAGCTTGACCTGAAGAAGAGTTGGCCCTCACCCCCCTTGTCTCTCTTGTTCTAGAGAGATCACTTTTGCATAGACTGGAAGTACATATTGTCATGAGTAGATGGGAGTGCAGACACATTTCTTTGTACCCCCTCGTGTACGCTGCCTTAAAGAAACGAAACAATCTTCCACAGGGTACAGCAACTCAGCTAGATAGTTGCCTACTTTTATAACAGGCTACATGAAAAGCACTAGTGAAGTCAGCACAAACTAAAATTTCATACAGACAACGACTTGTTTATACTGCTGTATATGCTATACACTGAAATGTAAGTACAATATTTATATTCCAATTGATTTATTTTATAATGATATGGTAAAAAAGAGAAAGTTGGCATGTTTTCAGTAATAGAGTGCTGTGACACTTTTGTATTTTTATGTCAGATTTTGTAAGCCAGTAGTTTTTAAGTGAGGTGAAACTTGGGGGTATGCAAGACAAATAGAACTCCTGAAAGGCCTTCAGTAGTCTGGAAAGGTTGAGAGCCAGTGCTTTAAGGCACAACAACAGATCCTGCAAACCTTTCATTTCTTTGTGGGACTTGTCTACATGTCTACATGGGGAAATTAAGCAGCACAGCTACAGTGGAATAATTATTCTGCTCTAGCTTTTCCACTATAGCTTCTTGTGTGGACAGTGTATTCCATATAAAAGTGACTGTATTTTGGAATAATTTTCCATTATTGTTATGCTGGTCAATTTCCCTGTGTAGACTAAAATATACAAAATCAGGTTCCTCCCAGTCTTATTGGCCATAGTAGTCATGTGCAAATTCTTGTCTTGAGGGAAGCATGACATTAAATCAACTGAACTCTGAAAATACAGATATTTTACATTACAACATAGCAGAGGGCCATATGTTTAAGAGTAGGAATGTATTTGTGTTCCTTGATGAATTTTCCCAGAGATATTGGGCTACATTCTAATCTCCAATGCCCTAGTCTGAATTTGGAGTAAATCCACGGATTTCAACAGAGTTACTCAGGATTTACATCAGTAGAATGATCTTAAGATCTGTCCTATTCTGCCCTTGGCTAAAATTTGTTGAAAAAGTTGAGAGTTTGCCTTATCTCTCTCTGGAATTAGTGTACCTGACACTTTGTAAAATTTTCATGCATTTATTGCTTTTTCATTTACCACCTGTAATTAACTTATGCTTGTGGTTTATTATTTGTCTTAAGTCTTCTCCATTATGATTGTCTTACTATTGTGCCTAATGCTCTGGAAAGGAGGAATTGATGAGAGTTGCTTAATGTTTGAGCAAGGGATATTCATTCATGATACCTGTGAAAGAGAGTTAACAGAATGCTAAAACTCATTATGTCAGGTCTATTTGACTCCTCCGGACACTGTATATTTAATAGCCAGTTGTGGACTCTGCAGCTTCACACTGCTACTATTACGCAAATATTTTAATGGAATAGAAATAAAAAACTCTGTAATAAAAGCTGAGGGGGCTCTACATTTCCCAAAGTAAAAAAATAATGCCATGCCTCTATTTAGTAGAACTGAGGCCCTGGTTCAGCAAAGAACTTCAGCACATGCTTAATTTTAAACCGGTGAGTCGTCTCAGTGAATTCAAGTTCAGTGTGCAGTGTTCACGTGTGTTCCAGTACACAGGTGCACTAGTGGGGTATAGGATACCAGTGTCCTTTCCATACCCATTTTGGAAGAGACGTGAATGAGTCCTAAATAAGGAAAGCATTTCAATCCACAAAAGCAGCAATTTTCATTGATTGAATGGGGAAGGAGAAATCTATGATAAATTACAATGTAGTTGCTGTGGACTCACCAAAGACAGTTTTTTGTTGTCATTTCTTGGGATGCTATTTTTTTTAAAGTACTGTTGCGTTACAACGTGTTTCTACAAAATGATTTGGCACTGAAATTCATTATTTATCCTTTTTAAATGAGGCTGACCTAAAATCTCAGTGCTGCAGAATGTTACTGTTGAAGTGTTAATATTAATGTTGCTGGGTTTTTTTAACTCCCACACTGATGGGCTTAGGCAATGGTGCTAATTGCAAGATTTTACAATCATTACACTTCTTTTTAACTCCTGAATGCTTGGATCATAGCTCAGCTTTATGTGTATACTTGTGTTTCCTTGAAGTTAATGGGACTCAAGCACATGTTTAAATTTAAACATGTGCTTTCCTGAACCGGGGCCTATAATGGGCCAAAGCAAAAAGCGGGATCCAAACATCGTTGACTTTTGGGATCCTCTGTGGCAGGATCTGAATTTTCCACCTTGGAGCCCTCTCCAGTTATAGCAGATGCTTTTTATATTGGTTGTGTGACTAATGCTTCTTTCACTGCTGTTTTCTTCCTTGTGGCAAGTTAAATATGTGCATTAAAATATAGTAATCATATTCCCAGCCCAGCTAGCTTGGTCCTCCAATCAGCTCTTCCCTCTCATTTGAAAGCTCAGAGCCCCTCATTCACCCCTGAGCCAAGTTACATTTGGAAAAGTCAACTCCAGCCTGCCTTAAGAAATGCATGCTGGCAGCTTTAATACTATTTGAAAAACTTCTGCGTAGACACTGGAAGGAAAGGCCCCGATGTCCTCCTCTCTCTCAGTTAGAATCAACTAGTCTCTTCACAGGTGGTGAGGAAAAAAAAATCACCCACTGCAGTACAGGTAACTGAGTCATTACGAATCATGAGAATTTCTGCAAGATAAGATCTATCCCTAATGGCTCAACCTACTCAGTCTGCACTAGGGTTGTCAACATTGTATTTCAAAAATAAGGGACTGTTTTTTTTAGTATCTCTGTCCCATCCCTCCTCCTGATATTATTATCATTATCATCATCATCAATCAGTAAATAAATAATAATAATAATAGTAAGCAGTACTCACCTACAGTCGCCAGGAGGATTTCTTGCTGCTTTCTGCAGCACTCAGCAACTCCCGATCTTGCTGTACAGAGACAAAAAAATAAGGGACGTCCCTTGTAGTAAGGGATTGTTGGCAACTCTACAAGCACATATCCCACTTGCTGATGTATTTGCCCTCAGCTGGCACCTTCCCCATCCCACACATATAGGGCAGCTCTATCAATCTCTCCCCCACCAGCCCCTGCCCTTTTCACTCTTACCTCGTCCTCTTTTTCCTTTGGGGTTAGTTATAATAGGGATGAGCCCAAGCCAAAACACATGATTCAAACACCTTGGATTTGGGACTGAATCTGTAGTTTATAGTTCAGCTTGACTCTCTCTCTTTCCTTTTTTCCCCTCAGCAGAAATTCTCTGCAGGGGCAAATGAAGCTGTAGACTAGAACTTAAGTGGTGCATATTCTTGGTGCTCTTCAGGAGGTAAATTTTCCTTCCAGTCTTACTTCCTCTCTTATGTTCATGAAGGGTTCTATGTACTGTAATGAAAGTAACAATCCAAATAAAACAATTGTTTAGTCTTCCTTTGAATTGTGCCAGATTCTTAGCTAGTGGAAGTCTGTGTAGCTCCATTGAAATCAATGGACCTGTGCCCATGTACACAAGCTGACAATCTGATGCATTATGCTGCACTTGGGCCAGATTCTGGCACGCCTATTCAGGTTGAGCAGTACCTAATTTTGTGAATAGTCTCTGTCAAATCAGTGGTAGTACATGTGGAGTAATGTACTACTCCCTGGGAGTAGGAGCCATAAAATCATAGAAGATTAGGGTTGGAAGGGACCTCAGGAGGTCATCTAGTCCAACCCCGTGCTCAAAGCAGGACCAACCCCAACTAAATCTTATAAGCTTGCCTTTGGTGAGAAGAATCACATAGTACAGTTTCTTTCCAACATTGCTGAAGATTTGAATTCTCTTTGCACACCATCCTTGTCTAGCTGTTAGAGGAAAAGAAAGATGTTGGAGATAGATATAAATCTTATTAAGGCTACAGTTTTCATTACACATGGCAAAAATCCTACAATAGCCGTATGAAATATAATACCTTCAGATAGCATGTAATACAGCACAAGGTGCATGTAAAACCTAGAATTATAAGGTCATTCTGAAACCTCCATATTCACAGAGTGCAAAGAGAAATGACATCCAATTTTAATCTGAGGGTTACAATTGAAATTCTTTCTTGAGATGAAGACATTAATATTTTGATAGTAAGAGGTCATTTTTCAGTAGCAATCACAGATTGCCAGTAAAAGATAATGCTTCCCTAGTGGACTTGCTTTCTACAATAAGTCTACCCCATACTAATAAAATCTCCAGAAAGGCAAAGGTTGATTTTGTAGTTTGCAGGAGAAAAAAAGAGAGCCGGGAGAACTGTTTGTAGTGAATAATTCTTTTGATTTATTTCACTCCTTTTCCTGTTTGCAAATTATCTGCAAACTGACAGGTTTCATTTTTTAACAGATTAGTTTGTTATTCAAAATTGTTCAATGACCCCTTGGAGCACATTGGGTTGTTAGTGAATTGTTCACTTCATGATGTTATCGTGACCTAAGTCACATGTTATTGTTTTGCTCCCTGAATGGATGACTGAAAGTGCCCATAAATATAAGAAGGAAATATCCGGCACAATGACTCTCACAAACACATATCTACATGAGAGTGACATTCCTAAGACTGGCACCATCTATGTTGGTCCCCTCTCACAAATACTACAGGCAAGTGGGTTACCTAAGAGCCCTTGGAATTTGTCCAGCAGAAGGTTGCATTGTTAACTTAACAGGAACCACTCTTCATTTCCATAATATGGAACAGTTTGCAATCACACTCCATTGTTAATTCAGAAGCGCAGCTCTCACACAGCAATTAAAAACCTGCAGCTAGCCCCTGTCAGCTGACTCAGGTTCAAGGGGCTCAAGCTAAGGGGCTGTTTAATTGCGGTGTAGCCTGTTGCGCTCAGGCTGAAGCCTGAGCTCTGGGACCCTGTGAGGGGGAGGGTCCCAGAGCCCAAGCTCCAGCCTGAGCCCAAATGTCTGCACCACAGTTAAACATCCCCTTAGCCTGAGCTCCACAAGCCTGAGTCCGCTGACAAGGGGCCAGCTTCAGGTTTTTAACTGAAGTGTAGACATAGTCACAGAGACTGGGCTTGTTTATAGAGCACTGAGCTGTGAACTACAGGGGAGTGAATTGCAGAGCTCATCAAAGTAGTGTGAACAAACTGCTCTGGGTGGACACTGAGGGCACAAAGTTACTTTGTTCAAGTTAAGGCAGTCCTCTTTCAAGCAGTATTATGTTAATGTAAACTAGATGCCTTTTAGTTAACTCCAGCAGCCTCCACACAGGGTAATTAGGCTGCAACACTTTGGTGAGCTCTGCAATTCACAGCCCTGTGGTCCACACTCCAAATGCAGTGTGCACAAAGCTCAAGAGCCAGATTTGCATGTATAGTTACGTGCATATTTGTATGTCTCATCAGAGTTCATTGGCCAGATTTTCAGAGATTTGTCCCTAAGTGAAAATGCCCATTTGTGTGTACTAATTTAGATATGTATATCTCTCCACATTTGTGCACAAGCTGGGGATATGAGTGAACACATAGATATGTGCATGCACAAACCAGATTTACTTGGGTGCACAAGGATTTGTGTGCTTAGGCAGGGCATGAACATTTAGGGACTTGATTCCTTGGAGATTTGGGCCACAGTGACGGGTAGTGTATCACAAATTCATAGATCTGAAAACCAGAAGTGACCATTGTGATAATCTAGTCTGACCTTCTATATAACACAGGCCAATTCTCTGAATTGCTTCCTACTTCAATTGTAATAGCTGTGGTATAGCATATCTGTTAGAAAAATATCAGTTTTGATTTAAAATATTTTCAGTGATGGAGTATCTACTTTAACCCTTGATGAGCTGTTCCAATGATTAATTACCCTCACTATTAACAATGTGCACCTTATTTCTAGTCTGAATTTGTCTAGCTTCATCTTCCAGCCATTGGCTCTTATTATACCTTTGTCTGCTAGATTAAAACACCCTTAATATCAAATTTCTGTTCCCCATGTAGGAATGTATAGCCTGTGATCAAGTCACCTCTTAGCTTTCTCTTGGATAAGCGAAATGTATTGAATGTGTTAAGCCTATGTCGACTCTGCAAAAAAACACCACCCCCAACAGCAAGGTCTACAGACTCGGGCTTGAAAAGAGCAATGTAGATATTCACACTGAAACTGGAGCTTGGACTCGCAAACCCAGAAGGGGAGTAGGTCTCGGAGCCCAAGCTCCAGTTCAAGTGGGAATACCTACACTGCTACTTTTAGTGCCATAGTATGAGCCCAAGTGTGTAGATCCAGGTTCTGAGACTCGCTGCCCTAGGATTTTTTTTGCAGTGTAGACGTACCTTGAGTCTCTCTCTATAAGGCATAATTTCCAATCCTTTAAGTATTCTCATGGCACTTTTCTGAACCCGCTACAATTTTTCAGTGTCCTTCTTGAAGTGTGGACACCAAAACTCGGACACAGTGTTGCAGTGTTATATAACCTCTTTACTCCTGCTCAGTAGTCACCTGTTAATGCATCCAAGAATCATATTAGCCTTTTTGGCCACAGCATCACATTGGAAGATCATGTTTGGCACTAAAATCCCTAAATCTTTGTCAGAGTCACTGCTTCCCAGGATCGAGTCACCCATTCTGTAAGTAGGGCCAATGTTTTTTTGTTCCTAGATGTATCACCTTATGTTTGGCTATACTGAAATGCATATTGTTTGGCTGTGCCTAACTTACAAACCAATTCAGATCACTCTATACTGGTAACCTGTCTTCTTAATTATTTATCTCTTCCCCAATTTGTGTGTCATCTGCAAATTTTATCAATGATGGTTTTATGTTTTCTTCATTGATAAAAATATTAAATAGTGTTGGGCTAGGAACCAATCCTTGCTGGACCCCACTAGACACCCCTGCAGTATTATGATTATTTTAATATAAAAGATAAAGGCACCCAAGAGTCCATCTCACACACTTTTTACCTTAGGTCATGTTTTAACCATCCCTGAAGTACCCCAAAGTACCTCTATCCTGTGAAAGGATGGGCTGAATCTTCGGTGTACAAATGAGATTAAGGAATTCAAATCAAACTCTTCCTCAGTTACAATTCTTTTACTTTCTAATTGGGAAAAAAAAAAAACTTTCAAAGAACTTGAAGTTGTTAATGCCCGTCAGCTGGTGAACTATACAAACCACTACTCATCCTTCCTTCCCTTGAGTTTGTTTGTGAGAGACTGTTCATTCCTCATAGAATATTCATGCAGACTTTATTTTTGCCCATGCTTGTAGCTAACCAGCTACCACATTTTGCATGAGTACTCATAAATAAGAAGAGACAAGTAGCTACAAGACTGAGGGAATGAATCAAGAGCTTCTTTCCCGAGGCAAAGAAGGATGCAGCATAGGTGGAGTCCTGAATTTTCTGTCCTTTGGCTAGTAGCTCCATTAGCATGGATGACAATGAAGATGACGATCTTCCAATGGTTTTCAGTCATACAGTTACTTCATTTGTAGATTATGCCAGCGTGACTGTGGGTGTAACTTGGGAAAGGGAGGAGAAATGAATTAGTATGTGGAGTTATTTTCTCTGATTATGTAGTCCTCAAAGCTCCCACTCTGATTACTTAATATGAAGAAACAAAAGGGATCTCAAATGTATATTTTTCATGAAGATGAAATCACATAAACAGATACAAAACAAAGGGAGAGAAGGCAGGACGAGGAGTGACAGTCACTGAGTAAGGATGAGGAATGTTCCTTCCCAGCTGACCTCATATCCCCAGGGAGAGGAAACAAAAGTGGGCAAATTAAAGAAAGGTAATGGGATACAAACTCAGCCACCAAAATCTGCTGTCCCCTTCAATTTTCTGACTCCCTCCATGCAGAAAACAAGTCAGCAACCCCAGGAGTTCAGGTGTGGGGAAAAATTTGGTCTTAGTCCAGAAATGCCCTTAAGCATGTGCTTAACTTGAGGATGCCATTTGAATTAAATGGGAATACTCATGTGTTTAAAGGTACAGAGGACACTCAAGACAATCTACGGCCCTAGGCAAAACTTCAGTGTGCCATTCTCCCTCCTCATAGGCCTAGTGTGGCAGCTTTGGCCTGTCCAACCCTCTGTCCTGTGGGGGCGGCTGGACCAAATCTACTATCCTAGGAAGCTTCCCCCAAACCTGCTGCCCTTGGAAGCTACTTAGTTTGCCTATAGCTAGAGTGGCCTCTGTAAAAGGTAAACACACATTTCAGTGCTTTTGCTGGATTAGGATCTTGATGCCAGTCTCACTAGGGTTCAAAGAATTCAAGGAAAGAAGATTATGCATTGCACTTGTGCCAGACAGGCTTGTACAATATAGTATAGGAAAATCTATACCCATAAACCTTGAAAATTGTTCAGCATATTACACTTTAAATCATTACCTCTGTAATTCATATAAATGTTTTGAAGTCAGTAGGTACAAGGGTACAATCTGGACTGTTGAACAGCTGTGTTCCCTCAATTCTCCAACTTGAGGTGCCTTTTAAACTGCTTTGCTCTGAGATCCTCCAGCATGTAAATTACTCCCAGCTATACTGCAAGAGTGCAACAGCCAGCCACCCTTGAATTACACTGCAGAGCCACACCAGCAAATTCCCAGTCCCATATGTTCCCCCAGAAATGTGCATCTGGTACTGCCCAGCTCGCCTGGACAACAAAGCTTAATAAAGTATGTCATTTTATTAATGACATGAAATGCACAAATCCTGTTATCTTAATTCAATCCAAGCACACTGGTTTAGATAAAAACAACAAGTGTATTCATAGAATCATAGAATATCAGGATTTGAAGGGAGCTCAGGAGGTCATCTAGCCCAACCCCCTGCTCAAAGCAGACCAATCCCCAATTAAATCATCCCAGCCAGGGTTTTGGCAAGCTTGACCTTAAAAACTTCTAAGGAAGGAGATTCCACCACCTCCCTAGGTAATGCATTCCAGTGTTTCACCACCCTCCTAGAGAAAAAGTTTTTCCTAATATCCAACCTAAACCTCCCCCACTGCAACTTGAGACCATTACTCCTTGTTCTGTCATCTGCTACCACTGAGAACAGTCTAGATCCATCCTCTTTGGAACCCCCTTTCAGGGAGTTGAAAGCAGCTACCAAATCCCCCCTCGTTCTTCTCTTCCGCAGATTAAACAATCCCAGTTCCCTCAGCCTCTCCTCAGAAGTCATGTGTTCCAGTCCCCTAATCAGTTTTGTTGCCCTCCACTGGACTCTCTCCAATTTTTCCACATCCTCCTTGTAGTGTGGGGCCCAAAACTGGACATGGTACTCCAGATGAGGCCTCACCAATGTCGAATAGAGGGGAACGATCATGTCCCTCGATCTGCTGGCAATGCCCCTTCTTATACATCCCAAAATACCATTGGCCTTCTTGGCAACAAGGGCACACTGTTGACTCATATCCAGCTTCTCATCCACTGTAACCCCTAGGTCCTTTTCTGCAGAACTGCTGCTGAGCCATTCGGTCCCTAGTCTGTAGTGGTGCATGGGGTTCTTCCGTCCTAAGTGCAGGACTCTGCACTTGCCCTTGTTGAACCTCATCAGATTTCTTTTGGCCCAATCCTCTAATTTGTCTAGGGCCCTCTGTATCCTATCCCTACCCTCCAGCGTATCTACCTGTCTTCCCAGTTTAGTGTCATCTGCAAACTTGCTGAGGGTGCAATCCATACCATCCTCCAGATCATTTATGAAGATATTGAACATAACTGGCCCAAGGATCGACCCTTGGGGCACTCCACTTGATACCGGCTGCCAACTAGACATGGAGCCATTGATCACTACCCGTTGAGCCCAACAATCTAGCCAGCTTTCTATCCACCTTATAGTCCATTCATCCAGCCCATACTTCTTTAACTTGGTGGCAAGAATACTGTGGGATACTGTGTCAAAAGCTTTGCTAAAGTCAAGGAACAACATGTCCACCGCTTTCCCCTCATCCACAGAGCCAGTTATCTCGTCATAGAGGGCAATTAGATTCGTCAGGCATGACTTGCCCTTGGTGAATCCATGCTGACTGTTCCTGATCACTTTCCTCTCCTCAAGTGCTTCAGACTTGATTCCTTGAGGATCTGCTCCATGATTTTTCCAGGGACTGAGGTGAGGCTGACTGACCTGTAGTTCCCAGGATCCTCTTTCTTCCCTTTTTTAAAGATGGGCACTACATTAGCCTTTTTCCAGTCATCCGGGATTTCTCCCGATCGCCATGAGTTTTCAAAGACAATGGCCAATGGCTCTGCAATCACATCCGCCAACTCCTGCTATTAACTACAGCAAGATAGAGTTCAAGTGATTTCAAGTAAAGAGGCAGAAAAGTCAGAGTTGTTCACAAGAAAATAAAAGTAAACACAACTAATATCTAATTTAACAAGCTAAGTGAATTCAAAGCAAAAGTCTCTCTCACCACATGATTCAGAGTCTTACTGGCTGAAT
Source organism: Natator depressus (assembly GCF_965152275.1). Lineage (NCBI taxonomy): Eukaryota > Metazoa > Chordata > Testudines > Cheloniidae > Natator > Natator depressus. The sequence goes on along the minus strand of NC_134235.1, from coordinate 238,779,423 downwards.
TCCTTTCAGGCAGGATCCCTCCCTCAGTCCTAAGCTGTTTCTTTGTTCCTCAGGTGTTGTGGCTGCTGGGGGTAGAGAGAAAGGGAACCACCATATGGGGCATCTGTTCCCCATTCTTATACTTTTCCCTCTTCTTTGAGAGTCATCTCCAAATGGGGTTGTGACTGGGGGGCCACACTGAGGTTACTAAATTGGGGAAAACTGCAAAGAATGGGGCAGTTAATCCCCCAAACTGGTGGATATTCCAATACTTAGATTTACCAAGCCAGCACTAAACAGCTTCTACAATACCTTATTGGTTTCACAGATGCCAACACACAGTCCCTGTATATCACCCAACCTTGGGCTTCCACCCAGACACCCAAGTCCAATATTATGAGGATTACTGAAAATCTTAATCATATTAGAAAGTCCTACCAATCCCAAAGGATTGGACACATTACCTCCCAAGTTAATGACTATTTCAGATCTTACCCAAATACATGCTTACAGCCAATTAACAACTAAACTAAAATGTATTAAAAAAGAAGAGAGTATTGGTTAAAAGATCAGTATGCATACAGACCTGAGTACAGTTGAGATTAGTTTCATAGTAGAGATGGTGAGTTTTGGATTTTCAAAGAGTTCTTAGAATTGGTCCTTAGATTTAGTCCAGTGTTCCTATCCAGGGTGATCCAAGTGGGATTGGAGATCTCAGTCTTACGACTCAAGCTTCCCCTGCATAAAGCAGATCTGAGATGAAAAGGATCAGGACCCAAAGATTTTTTATACAGTTCCAAGCCCTCTCTTGACAGCTTGGAGACTGTAGGCAAACAATAGGCAATTGTTGAGACTTTGAAGTAGACCCATTTCCTAAGCATCACCAATTAGCTACACAGATTAACATAAGGCAATTGCCTGTTTTCCCACCATTTGCAGGTGATTTGCTATATTCTTCAAAGAGAAATCAATACAGTTATATCACTGTATTTACTGTTCATTTAAAATGTTAAGATCTCCTTTTGATCTCCGAATTAACAGAATACAGAATAGACAGGAACAGTTTGGTTACATTGTTAACCTCTAACAATATACATATAAACACACAAAACCACAAACATTATCTACCAATATGTCCCTAATGGTTTAGTTTGTGCCATTTATCCAACAGGATGCTTAACCCTTTCTGGCCATGTATCTCAGGGATTCAGGAGACAGAAAGTATGTGGGGATGGGAACCTCCAGCTCTTTCTTTGGAGTGGGGATGGATCTTGATGTTTATCTGTTCATTCCCTGTGGGGCACCTGGTATTGGCCACTGTTGGAAGACAGGATATTGGGTTAGATGGACCTTTGGTCCGCAAACAAAGCACATGACCACTCTTATGTTCTTTGCCAAGATGTAAATTTCTCTCACACCCTTTTTCCTGCCAAAGAATGGCCACTTAACCAGGTGATGGTCCATTTGGTTTCATTGACACGTGGCTGAGTCATCAGTTTGCCTTTTGTCTCTGAGGAACTGGTTTGTAGCTGCTTTTCTAAACTTGGAACACGTTTTATGGCTTGTCTTCACTATAGGGGTATGTCAGCCTAAGTTATGATACTCCAGCTCCATGAATAAGATAGCTGGAATCATTGTAGCTTAGGTCGACTTATTCCGGTGTCTTCACTGCACTGTGTTGATGGGAGACGCTCCCCCATTGACTTACCTTACTCTTCTCGGAGAGCTGGAGTACCAGGGTTGACTGGAGAGTGCTCAGCCATTGATTTAGCGGAGTCTTCACTAGACCTTCTAAATCGATCCCTGCTGCATCGATTTCAGTAGCGTTGATCACCCCGTAGTGAACACCAGCCCTTAGTAATGTCATACAGTAAAATCTTATAACTTTACATCCGATGTTGCCACACGTTTTACCAGGACAATAATTATCAGCAAATTATGAGTTTTTCAAATAATACCTCAGAAGGCATATTTTATCGTATCAAAATTTATCATAGTCTTGTAAAAGGGGTGAACATAGTGGTACAGACTGTCACAGGTCGCATCTGTGTAAATGAGGAGAATTTGGCCCCTAGTTGCTTGACAGTACACTTATGCAGCTATGATATGTTTATAAAATGAATGGTAGTAGAAAACAATCCTTGGAAGGAAAGTGTTTAGGTTGTTATTGTAGGAAGACTGTCAGCAGAAATACAACTACCTCAATGAAATAGAAAACAGGGCAGGTACTGACAAGGGCCAAAAGATCTGCACTGAGATGTTTATTTAATTGTCTAGATACTAATTAAGGGCTAAATTGTGGAGTTTCCACAAGCTCTGATGAAGAGGCAGCACCTAGTTGCAAGATCCTGAGAGCAGACCAGGGACCAAAATTATCTCTTTCATCTGTACTCCAGAGCAGTAGGCTGCACCATAGTGCCGCTGACTTCCTTTGCTGCGTCTGCGCAGCTTTGCTGGCTGGTATGTTGTGATGGGCAAAGTCCAGTCCCCTCCCAATCACAGCACTGCTCACCCACATTGCAGAGAATAAAGGGTTGTGGTCTTCTGCCAGCTGCGCTCCCCTCCATGCAAGGAAGAACTGAATGCCCCCTTGCTTCCTTACTCAGAAGTGTAAGGCAGCTCATGACGGAGTCTTAAATGCTATTAAATATTTATGAGGCCTTCCCAAATTCTGAAATGGCAGCTGCAAGTACTTTTGACAAACACATGGTCTTTTCTTCATTCACTAGCATCTGCAAGTAGCTCCATATCCTCTGATTGAATAATTTCCCCCCTAATTCTCTAAAACAATACCCACCAATGAACTACAGCAGGACAGAAATTATGGCGGTTATTCTTAACTCTGGAAGGCGCTCATGGACCGTGGTGTTGGCTGCAGTATAAGAAAACGTTTTCTTCTGTGTTTGTACAGCGCCTAGACAATGTGGTCCTGGTCCATGACCAGGATGCCTAGGCTCTATGATAATACAATAATTAATAATTGAATTAATACATAAAAAAATCAGAGACATTAGTGTTAGAAAATACACGGAAGTTTGGTCTTTTGGGGAAAATCTGGTTTGTTTCCACCTTTGGCTAAACAGATTTTTTGAAAAAAAGAAAATACAGCCCTATGTAAGAGAAGCCAAATTGGGATCATACCAGGATGCTTTTTTTGGTCTGTGAAGTATTAACTTTTTAAGCACTGAGATTTTATCACCTCATGAACAGTTACTGTAAAAACAAGGATAAACTTTGCATTAACTAATGGGGCTTTTTTTCCCCCCAGACTGAAATGAAATTGTTTCCTTTGGCATATTGTCATTTGGGATCATCTTAAGCAAGGGGAAAATCCTGGAAATGGACAATGTTTTAATGGACCTGTTTTTGTGTTTGTTTCAGAACTCTGCTGGCTTTTCAGAAATCTGTTAGCTCCATTCCAAACCGAAAGCTTCTGTGAAGTTACATGAATTGCCTAGCATTAAGTGGGACGTCTTATTGTCAACAGCAGCAGAGTTGTTACTCTTGTAAGAACGAAAGGCATGTATTCACTAGCAATGTTAAAGTGCTGCTGCGGCAGTACTTTAACGTGGCTGTGTAGTCGCGGCACCAGCCCTGGGAGAGAGCTCTCCCAGCGCGGTAAAAAACCCACCTCCACGAGGGGAGTAGCTCCCAGCACTGGTGCACTGTCTACACTGCCACGTTACAGCGCTGAAGCTTGCGGCGCTCAGGGGTGTGGTTTTGTTCACACCCCTCAGTGAGAAAGTTGCAGTGCTGTAAAGTGCCAGTGTAGACCAGGCCTCAGGATTTCACTCTGCCATGGCTAGAAGACAATCTGGTTAGTTCACATTATGTTTCCAAAGTCAGCTAGGTCATTACAAGAATCCCCCTGGTGTTACTAACTTCATTATGATGACAGAACCAGAACAATGAATAACAAAAGCCTTTTAAGGTATGTCGACACTCATGGTGATGGGTGGAGTACAGACACGGCATGCCCAGCTGACATGGGTATAAATAGAAGTACATGGTGAGGCACTGCTTAGGCAAATAGAGACATGCCAGAACTCTAGAGTATATACCCAGCACGGCTCTCCACGTGCCCAAGCAGGGCCTCCCACTTCTACAATGCTATTTTTAGCAGTGTAGTGTCCCGCTGCCTCCCTGCTCCTGGAGTCTTTCCCTGCCATTGTGAAACACTCCAGCAGTGGGGTAGGACTCTGGAATAAGGGAGCAACAGCGAAAGGCTCCAGCAGTACCACAGTGAACACACACAGCCTGCTTTTCACTGCGGCATGTATCGACACATGCCCTGCAGGTCACTGCCAGCGTTCGGTTTAGCTCCCAGTACAAAGAGCTTCAGTAAGTTAAACAGATCACCTAAAAGGTCAACCCAAAATTTTCCACACTTGCATGCCTATAGTTGGACAACTAAAGCCCTCTTTAGGCCCCTAAATAAACGTGGTCTAATGTGCCGCTATAACTGAAGTCAAAGGGAAGTTGTACATACGCGGTGACTAAAAATCAGGCGGTTTCTATTTAGGGGTCTAAATAGGAATTAAGGGTTGAGATCTCAAAGCCATCAACAGGTTTGGGACATATATTCCATTAACAGAGCTGGGTGAAAAATAGAGAATGTTTTGATGAAAATTTTTCAAAATTTGTCTCGAAAAGTTTGGGTCAAAAATTCCAAAAAATTCAACCATCAATATCAATTCAATAGCTATTCAGTTAAATGGAAGATAGTTGGGTAAAGATTTCAAAAGCGCCTAAGAGACTTAGGAGCCTACATCCCATGGACATTTTCATGAGACTCTGGCTGCGCTACACCGAAAACTTTTGCTGGCTTAGCCATGTCAGTCAGGAGTGTGATTTGGTAATGAAATAGCTGTGCTAGCAAAAAGCCCCTTGTGTAAATACAGTTATTCTTGCAAAACTGCACATTTGATGTTATAGCTTGATTTAAATGTGGGGAAGGAAGGGCGGGGTAGAGGCTAGAATACACCATGCCAGTAAAAGTACAGTTTTGCTGAAATTTGCTACCTCCACACTAGGAATGCTTTGCTGGAATAGTATAGCGCAGGGATCGGCAACCTTTGGCACGCGGCCCATCAGGGAAATCCACTGGTGGGCTGGGATGGTTTGTTTAGCTGCAGTTTGCTGTTCCAGGCCAATGGGGGCTGTGGGAAGCAGCGGCCAGCACATCCCTTGGCCCACGCTGCTTCCTGCAGCCCCCATTGGCCTGGAACGGTGAACCGTGGCCAGTGGGAGCTGAGATTGGCCGAACTCATGGATGCTGAAAGTAAACAAACCGTCCCGTCCTGCCAGCGGATTTCCCTGATGGGCTGCATGCCAAAGGTTGCAGATCCCTGGAATAGCAGCATAGTTGTATCAGCAAAGTACACCAGGCATAGGCCTGAACTTAGGCTGCTAGGAAGAACTAAGCAAATAATTGATTTTTCTGTTTGGTGGCTGAACTGAAAAAAAGTGTCATTGTGTTGACCTGAAAGGAACATTTTTATTTTTTCCCCTCACTGAAACAAAAAAACAAAAAAAAAAAAACACCATTTTGGGGACAAGCAAAACATTTTGGTTTGAACTAAAACAAATTTTGCTTTATCCTCACATTTTGGTATTTAGGCTTTTTTTTGTTTGTGCTTGTTTATTGAATTAAATCTCATTGAATTTCTTAACAAAAACGTCTTCTCAAAACAAAAGATCAAAACATTCATTTAAAAACTGTCAAAACAAAATGATTTGTCTTTTTTTAAAAAAGGCTTTTTTTTTTTTAAATCCAAAACTACTTGCCAAATTCAATGTGAATTTGCAAATCATTTTGGTCAACCAGACACAGCATTTTTTGGCTAATAAATCATAGAAATGTAGATCTGGAAGGGACCTTGAGAAGTCATCAAGTCCAGCCCCCTGAGCTGAATAAACCTAGAGCATCCTTGACAGGTGCTTGTCTAACTTGTTCTTAAAAACTTCCAGTGATGAGGATTCCAGAACCTTCCTTAGAAGCTTATTCTCGTGCTTGACTACCCCTATGGTTAGAATTTTTTTCCTAATATTTAATCCAAATCTCCCTTGCTGCAGATTAAACCCATGAATTCTTGTCCTATCTGAACAATTGATCAGCATCCTCTTTGTACCAGCCCTTAACATATTTGAAGCCTGCTATCAGGTCCCCCACTCAGTCTTTTTTCCTCAAGACTAAACATGCCCTGTTTTTTTAACTGTTCACCATAGGTCAGGTTTTTAAAATATTGTATCATTTTTGTTGCTTTCCTCTGGACTCTCTCCGATTTGCCCACATCTTTCCTAAAGTGTGGACACAGTTCTCCAGCTGAGGTCTCACCAGAGCTGAGTAGAGCGGGGCAATTATTTCCCATATCTTTCATACAATACTTGTGTTAATATACCCCAGCATGCTATTAGCCTTTATTGCAACTGCATTATTGACTGATATTCAATTTGTGATCCACTATAAACCCCAGATCCCTACCCTGTGATCCATTATAAACCCCCAAATACTACCACCTTCCCTGTTATTCCCCATTTTGTAGTTGGGCATTTGATTTTTCCTTCCTAACTGAAGTACCTTGGACTTATCTTTACTGAATTTCATCTTGCTGAATTCAGACCAATTCTCTAATTTCTCAAGATTGTTTTGAATTCTAATCCTGTCCTCCAAAATGTTTGAAACCCCTCCCAGTTTGGTGTCATCTGTAAATTTTAGAGGACTATTTCCCACTATCCAAGTCATTGAATAGCAGTAGACTTTGGACTGACCTGTGTGGGACCCCACTAGATACACCCTCCATTTGACAGCAACCAGTTGATAATTACTCACTGAATACAGTGTTTCAACCAGTATGCACCCACCTTATAGTAAATTCATCTAGACCACATTTCCCTTGTTCACTCATGAGAATGTCAAATGGAAGTGTACCAAAAGCCTTACTAAAAATAAAGATATATCACATCTACTGCTTCTTTCCTATCCCATGGGCCAGTAACTCTGTTAAAGAAGAAAAATAGGTTGATTTGGCATGATTTGTTCTTGACAAATCCATGCTGGACATTCCTTATAATCCTATTATCCCCTAGATGTTTACAAATTGATAGTTTAATAATTTGTTCCAGTATCTTTCTAGGTATTGAAATTAGGTTGATTGGCCTATAATTCCCAGTCTCCTCTTTGTCCCCCCTTTTTAAGAAAGGTACTATGTTTGCCCTTCTCCAGTCCTCTGGGACCAAACCTGTCTTCTGTGAATTCTTGAAGATAATTGCTAATGGTTCCGAGATTCCTTCAGCTAGTTCCTCATCAGGCCCTGCCCACTTGAATAAATTTAAATTATCTAAATATTCTTTAACCTGTTCTTTCCCTATTTTGGCTTGTGTTCCTTCCTCCTTGTTGTTAATATTATTTGTATCGAGAATCTTTAACTCATTAACTTTTTTAGTGAAGACTGAAGCAAAATAGACATTAAGCACCCCAGCCTTCTAGATGTCATTCGTTATTAGCTCGCCTTCTCTGTTAGAGCACCTGTGTAAAACTAAACTAGTCATCTGAAAAATGTTGTCCAGCTCCTAAGTTCCTAAATAAGATTTAGGCTCCTAAGTCAGGTAGGCACTTTGAGAATTCTGACCATGTTTCTAACCTCCCTAGACAACACTGAACATCTCAGCTGAAGTGCACCCATGTTTGAAAATTTTGGCCTTTACATGCACAGATTAATTTGCACATTGACAGGGTGAAAAATACAAGAAGTCTGTCCCTAGCTAAGAAAACTTCCTATTGAGGCAGTCAGAAAAGTTGTTTCTCTATGCTCCTTAGTGAGTAGCCAATATGCTTATTGAAAGTGAGAAGAGTGATAAAAGTGTTAAGTTAAAAATGGAAAACAAAAAAGAAAAAAGGAAGAGTTATACTGAGCTAGATTGTCCCTGTTTGTATGGGGCTCAAAGAACCTACAGCCCCATACCAGTTTATGTCACAGGAAACTCCAATGAAGTAGGTGCACTTACACCAGTGTAAAAGCAGTAAAAGTGAGAAGACAGAAGCACATTTACATATAGATCAGAGTAGCTCCTTTAAGAAATTATGTAATCAGGTTGTTTTAATGCAGGCACCAGGTACCCCAAGAAAATAAGTGGCTCATTTAGAGCCATCAGTTCTATTGGGTAATTACTTTAATTAGGTAGTTTTTGAAAATTGCACATTAGATACATGATGGATCAGAATTGTTGTGGTCTGTTGAGTAATTATTTAATTAGGCCATGTTTTAAAAACTGTTTATCACTCATATAATGGGCTGGAACTGGCTCCTTCTGGTTTATTGCATAGTTTTTTAATGAGGCCAAATGCACTATATGTTGCAAAAATCCTTCTGAAATGTAGTGAAAGAAATTGACTGTGTATAGACAAAGGGTGCCTTTTGTGGCTAATTGTCACTGTGCCTCAATGGGTCACAGCTGAGAATGCCAGATTTAGGACAAACGGATGAAAATAGGGCAGACTCACCCAGCACTGGTGATTTTTTAATCTTTATATTATACCAAGCCAGTAAAAAAAGTAAACTTCTGTCTCACCACACTGGTTAACAAAAAGGCAAAATTGCAGTCTCCTTAGACATTCCAGCCCCTATTTCACAACCCAGACACTAGAATCTATGATGAGTGGTTATTGAAAACCAATTTAATCAAACAAACGGTTCTTCTGATCTCAAGAGATCAGCCACATAGCCAGGTCAATAATATAACTCAGATCTTACCCCAATCATCATGTTGCTGCCAAGCCTTTAGTAACTAAAATCTAAAGGTTTATTAATACAGAAAAGAAGGAGAGTTAAAATGGTGACTAGATTATACATACAATAGTGGCAATGTTCTTATATCACGTTTATAGCAGTAATGTTATCAGACTGCTGGCTTGTAAAGTTGCTGGTAACTTCCAAAGATTGGAAGGTCATCAGTTCATAGTTCAAATATGCTCCTTTTAGTTGTAAGTCCAGAGAATTAGAGCAGGAAAGAGGCAAAATGGAGTTATTCCAGGGGTCTTTTATACCCTTTGCCATGTGCCTAGAAATGTACTGGTTCAAAAAAAAAAAAAAAAACCAGCTCACAGACTGTGGTGGAAAGTTACTGGCGGAAGATGGAGTCCAGGGTCACATGAGGATATCATATATCCTTACATGGCTTGATGAGTCACAGGGGATAGCCATTGTCCCATTGGTGGCTGAAGCGTCTGCAGGAAGAGATATCTGGGTGGAATGACAGGTTTCAAAGTAGCAGCCGTGTTAGTCTGTATTCGCAAAAAGAAAAAAGGAGTACTAGTGGCACCTTAGAGACTAACCAATTTATTTGAGCATAAGCTTTCGTGAGCTACAGCTCAGTTCATCAATGCATCCGATGAAGTGAGCTGTAGCTCACGAAAGCTTATGTTCAAATAAATTGGTTAGTCTCTAAGGTGCCACTAGTACTCCTTTTCTTTTTGGGTGGAATGAGTTTTTTCTATGGCCCACTGTGAGAGATAAGTGTCTTTGATGGGCCATCAACTGGAATAGTTCATTCACAATGTGCTGGCTAGACTGGATGTAAAGTACATTGTGGGCGTTACCCCAGGAAAAAACACAATGGTGTTACAGGTATCTGACCAACATTCATAACTTCAGATACATGCATATAAACAGGATAATCATACTTAGCAAATCATAATTTCTCCATTGACACGCTTTGTACAAGATCTGTTGCAATTGTCTAACAGTAGCGATGTCATAATGATATCATTGATATAAATGGTCATATTTCAATCAGAGCATCACCATAATGCACACATTTTTGGATTACCAAGAGTTCTATAAGCTGGACATAAGAGCTGTAGTCATCTTAGTCAAGTACTGAAGATAAAGACTGAAAAATGCAAAACAAATGTATAGCTGCTCCCTTTTGTTGGAGCATCTACGTAAAGCTAAAAATGTCAAGCAGCCAAGAATGGTCTTTTCTTCATTAGGCTGTGGGGAAGTGGAGCCGGGATACATGATATTCCAACATGGGAATGATCATTCAGACTTCATGATTAAACAGAGATAAAATGATCAAAGCAGAAAGCTGTACTAATGAAACCTAGGGACAGGTTTGGATTGGAATTTCTCTATAAAAGTTCTATCCGGATTAGAGTGGAACAGAGATATAAAGTTCCAAGCTCATCATAAGAGCAAAAGAGAATTTAGTTCTACCACTGCAAGCTAGACCTGATCCTGCCACCACTGAAGTCAGTGACCTAACTCCCATTGACTTCAGTGGGAACAGGATTGGCCCAATATATGCAATTTTCAGAATTAAGGGGAAATATCGACTGGAGTCTCCTGTGGTGGGAAAATGGGGCCTCTGGAGCTTGGCATTTCCAGGAGTCTTTAAAAAAAGAAGTATGTGCAGGAAAGAAGCAGGAAAGTGTTCTGCAAATGGCAAACACTGATGTCCAATAGAACAAAATGTTTGTTTGCTGGAGAGATTTCATGGATGAAATATACATTTAATTAAAAAAGATGAGTTGGCTAATGAATGTTGGAATAGATGCAGAATTTGAAAAGTCATGGGCACAAGAGGCAGCCTCTGACATAGGTTTCCACCAGCCAGCTGCAGCTAAATAAAAACTTTTGAACAATTTACAGCTGTGAGATTTTAGGAAAAAAATTTTAAATCATGGAAACAAAGGAGCAAAAGAGTGAGATGGTGGAAGAGATCTAAGGATCACTCAGGCCTGTCTACTGCAACTGACTATGTGGAATTATATTCTCCAGAACCAAATGGGTGATCTCTGATCAATGCTTCAGAAGATGATGAAATAAATCTAAGGTGTTTTAATATGTAAAATGGATAAAATGACCATTGCATGTCAAATTCAAAGCCTAGACTAATTCCTGAAACTGCATGAGAATAGCTACTGCAGATTAGTGCTTTACAGATTTTGTAGACATTAAGTCCAAAACTGATAACTGAATCATGTAGTCTGACCTCCTGTCATAGATTTTCCTCCAGTTCCTCCTGTAATGATCCCAATAACTTGTGTTTGACTAAAGCATATATCCCAGTGAGGCATCCAGACTTGATCTGAAGACTTCAAGAGATGGAGAATCCACCGCTTTGCTTGGTAGTTTTTTTTTTTTTCTTCTAGTGGGCAATCCTTCAGATATATAATGCTTTGTACAGGAATCTGAACACAAAATAAAAATTGTTCAGTCAATAGTGTACGCAACCCCACCAGTCACTGAGAAAGTTTTCAACTAGACCCAACTTCAGTATATGTTATTATTAATTTGAACCCATATAATGTGAAAAAAAGTTTAAACCACCTGGCACCCAAGAGTTGAACTCAAAGGGATCCAGCTTCACAGCTTTGAAAACTCTCAAAAAATGGACTCAACATGAATCCAGCAGAAATTGCCCTTCCAGCTTAATAGAGATTCATCTCTGTTTCATACTTTCCTTCTGTCCTAGCCTCATTCTCAGTTTCTGATAGATATTGCATTTTGCCAGAATCCACAGTTTTAAAGGAAAGTGTGACACAAATATCACACTGACGAAGAAGGAATTAATAAGAGCCTATGGTGGGCTCAGTCAGCCACACCCTGCTATGCCTGATGTAGATGTCAGGCCTAGAATGTGGCAAACCCAGTTCAGTGGGTGGCTGACTGGGAATTGGAGCATATCTCCAGCTCTTACTTGGTGAGACAAGCCTAGCTCGAACAGGAATAAGGACTGTTGCTAGTTGAGGCCTCCCTTAGAGAACATAAGCTTGAAGCAGGACCATTGGTTGAGTTCATTTCCAGTGCCTTGCCTGTTGGTGCTGAGATAGATGGCAGGCTGTCAGAGCCTCCCTGATGTAAGATAGGTCTGAAGTAGGGAGCGCAGTTGAGGGTTACTAGAAAATACAGACTGAGTCCAGCCATGGACCGGGATGGAAGACCCTCCTTTTGAGTTCATTATATTTGTTTTGGAACTTGGATACTCTTGGAATGGAACTTTCATGTGATTTAGCTGGAGGGCTAAGTCACTGGACCATGTTGGAAGCAAATGCCGATCCCCAAAGATCTGAACAGAAACTGAGGCAGCATGAGTAGTGCCATGGTAGGCCATAGACTATTAGGCCTGGTCTACACTGGGAGGAGGGGGGAGGGAGGGGAAATCGATCTAAGATACGCAACTTCAGCTACGAGAATAGAGTAGCTGAAGTCGACATATCTTAGATAGACTTAGAATCACTTACTTCGCGTCCTCGTGGCGTGGGATCGACAGCTGCTGCTCCCCCGTCGGCTCCGCTTCCACCTCTTGCCGTGGTGGAATCATAGAATCATAGAATATCAGGGTTGGAAGGGACCCCAGAAGGTCATCTAGTCCAACCCCCTGCTCGAAGCAGGACCAATTCCCAGTTAAATCATCCCAGCCAGGGCTTTGTCAAGCCTGACCTTAAAAACCTCTAAGGAAGGAGATTCTACCACCTCCCTAGGTAACGCATTCCAGTGTTTCACCACCCTCTTAGTGAAAAAGTTTTTCCTAATATCCAATCTAAACCTCCCCCATTGCAACTTGAGACCATTACTCCTCGTTCTGTCATCTGCTACCATTGAGAACAGTCTAGAGCCATCCTCTTTGGAACCCCCTTTCAGGTAGTTGAAAGCAGCTATCAAATCCCCCCTCATTCTTCTCTTCTGCAGACTAAACAATCCCAGCTCCCTCAGCTCCCAGCTCCCTGGAGTTCTGGAGTCGACGGCAGAGTGATCAGGAATCGATTTATCGTGTCTACACTAGATGCGATAAATCAATCCCCGAAAGATCGATCACTACCCGCCGATCCGGTGGGTAGTGTAGATGTACCCTTAGGGTTGGAAGAGACCTCAGGGAGTCATCTAGTCTAATCCCCTTCTCAGAGCAGGACCAACACCCACTAAATCATCCCAGCCAGGGCTTTGTCAAGCCAGGCCTTAAAAACCTCTAAGGATGGAGATTCCACCACCTCCCTAGGTAACCCATTCAGTGCTTCACCACCCTCCTACTGAAATAGTGTTTCCTGATATCCAACCTAGACAACCTCCCCCCCTCCCCCCCCCCCGCAACTTGAGACCATTGCTTCTTGTTCTGTCATCTGCCACCACTGAGAACAGCCGAGCTCCATCCTCTTTGGAACGCCCCTTCAGGTAGTTGAAGGCTGCTATCAAATCTCCAGTCACTCTTCTCTTCTGTAGACTAAATAACCTCAGTTCCCTCAGCTTCTCCTCATAAGTCATGTGCCCCTGCCCCCTAATCATTTTCATTGCCCTTCGCTGGACTCTCCAATTTGTCCACATCCCTTCTGTAGTGGGGGGACCAAAACTGGACGCTATACTCCAGGTATGGCCTCACCAGTGCCGAATAGAGGGGAATAATCACTTCCCTCGATCTGCTGGCAATGCTCCTACTAATACAGCCCAATATGCTGTTGTCCTTCTTGGCAACAAGGACACACTGCTGAATCAGATCCAGCTTTTTGTCCACTGTAATCCCCAGGTCCTTTTCTGCAGAACTGCTGCTTAGCCACTCGGTCCCCAGCCTGTAGCGGTGCATGGGATTCTTCCTTCCTAAGTGCAGGACTCTGCACTTGTCCTTCTTGAACCTCAGATTTCTTTTGGCCCAATCCTCCAATTTGCCATGAAGGAGTACTGCTAAGGTCACCTCTGCTACAGAAAACAAGTCTAGTCCACTGCTTTATTTGGCTTTTTTTACCTTTTTCCTCTTACAGGGATCTGAATATGGGGACAGATTGCTCCTTCTATGGAAAAATCTGTGTAAGTGACCGGGGAAGAGCAATTCAGGGAGATTTCCCTTATATCACTAGAGTTGTGTGTTTGGGGTTAAAAGGGAAAGTGGCTTTCAACTGCATTTGCACATCCTGAGGCTCTCTGAGATCTGCTGGGGGCCAAGTCATCTGCTCTGAAGCTCTGTGCCTCCTCAATGATTCTGGGACCAGTTGGTTCCCTGGCAACATGGCCTCATTAGCATCTTGGGCATGTGCTATTACTGGTGCTAAGAAGATGGAAAATCTTCCCTTTTGCATGGGCGGATGGAGAGTTGCACATGGATCTAGGTGACAGAATCTGGCTTTGACTGCCTGAGGCAACACCTTGCATATGTATATACAGTCTAGATCTTTTTGTGCTTGCCTATGGCCTAAAAGACAAGAGTTCTGATCTATCCCTCTGTTATGATCATGGCATACAAACAGAGGAGTTAAATAAAAACATACCGTACTCTTGTTGGAAGGTTGCAACATATGACTACTTTATTTCTTAGATTCCAATATTTTAAGATACAACTAGAAAGAGAGAAAGCAGGCTGCTTCCTATGGCAGAGAAGCACAACTCACCCCACCTTTGATCTAGGCTGGCTTTTTGGTTGCACGCTTCCCTACACAACTCCCCTAGACTGCAAGCAGGACCACTTAGTAAAGTGACAGCCTACAGTTCTGATACACTTTTTGATATACCATGCCCTCCTTACTTGAAGCCAATGACCTTTGTTCTCTTTTTGGCTGACTTATGCTCAGCACAGAAGTGAGTGGGGGTAAAGGGGAAAGTGGCTTTCAGTCATATTTGCACTACCCCTGTGCTCAGGCCAGCTGGGGCCTGTCTAGTCTGCACCATAAGTTGGACTAGCCTCAGGGCCATTCTTCCTTGCTCTCAGCTACCTCTGGTCTCACAGGAATACCTACAGTTTAGCAGTACCCTGGCTATTTGCCCCACACATCTACTGTAAGTGGGAGTGGCATAGAACCATTCCACTGGGGGAAAATCTTGTAATAGCCACTTCTGTAGGCTATTACACTCCTTTGGCATATATAGTCCATAAAAAGGCTCCCTGAGATTTTTTACCTTGTCAAGGGAAGGTGTGTGTGTATATATATATATATATATATATATATATATATTTAGCTAGTCCACTAAAAGGCATCAAAGTAAACTCTGTGGTGTTTTGTTTGGCTCTATCCCATTTTAGAGTTACACAAGTGCAAAAATCTGTTTGAAAATATTACGAGTTGTCTTCTTGTACACATAAGTGACTCAAATTACTCCATTTATTTGTCTTTCAAATTTAGGGAGAGGAAAAGATGTGTCTGGGCAGTGCTCTTGCCAATCCTTCATATGCCAAGTGATTTTTACATCCATGTTGCAAACTTTTGGTATATATTATTTATAATGAAAATGCTAACATAACCTGAATGACAGCAATGCAAAGGTTCTATAATGAACTCTGTTATGATAAAAGACCACCTGAATGGATATGTGTCTGGATTTAACGAGACCCTGTCATATTCTGGAAAATGTTCCATAAATTATACTTATAAAAAATCCTAGCAAGTGCTCATACAATTTTTCTGTATATTTGCTCCAACATTGCTGATTGCTCCAGCTCATTGTTCCATTATCTCTGCCTGATTTATATAGTGATGGTCAATTAGCAATGAGAGAATCTCAAAAGGGTCTATGGTTTATTTTGTTTCAGGGAGGATTCCAAGAACTTGGTGTAAGCATGGAGGTGGAAATATGATGAGAACAGGCTCTCATGACATTCTTTCCCCCAGTACGTCCTAAGACAAAACCTGGCTGACATTATATCCTGGCTTGTGGTCAAGACTGACAGTGGTTTCTCAGATGTGCTGGGTCTGTCACTGCCTAATGGGGGATTTTCCTTAGCTCATAAGGAAATTTTGAGTCTATGACAGCTTGTTTCAAGTGTATTTTAAGTATTATTGTTTCCTAGGAAGTGGGAAGTATTTTTATACTAGATAGAAGCAGGAGGAAGGGATGCCACATGCAGAGTGCTCTAATTCTTCATCAGCCTCCTTTTTGTCTGTGAAATACAGTGCTTCTTGGAAGGGACTGAGCAATAAGAGGGCAATAGAGTTGAGGGTGCTGATCACCTCATGGAATTGGCCCTGTGACAGGGGCTCTACTCACCAGTGGTCCGTGATGCCTCCTGGCAGTGATGGGGATTAGCTCTGCCAGGTCAATGCCCCTTCTGGTAGTCACATGCTGTCTCTTCCTTTCTCTGCAACCCTCCATTGTTCCAGGAACTGCAACTGCCTCTTCATGACTTGGCCCTCCAGCCAGGTCACTACATATTTTCCCCTTCTAGGGAAAGTCCTTCCACACAAACAGTCTCAGGCAGTCTTCTCCATCACAGACCTGATGGTGCCACTTCTCCTGGGGCTGGTAGGGCAACCCACTACTTCGGGTTCCAGTCCAGGGACCCTGTACCTGGAAACTGTGATCTGCTTTTCTTCCCCAGGCTCCTTCCTACAGCTTCTGGTCCCCTCATCAGATATACCAGCTCAAACTCCCTCTTCCCAGGAAGTATCTTCAGATGACCAAATCCTGTAGCCTCAAACACACCTCCCTATTCCCAGGAAGCAACTGCACCCTACTTCCCTGCAGCCCATGTCTGCTGCCAACTTCCTGTCTTTATAAATCCAGCCTCACTCCTCTCCCAGCTGCACTTCATCAGCAAATTAGGCTTTAGCACTCCCTGGCTTTCCTCCAGGTGTGGCCTATAGGTTAATTGGCCTGATTTACCACTGTAGGGCTTATGTGGGGTGGACTTCCCATCAAAGACCCCTTAGAATTTAGCGAGGGCGCCAGGGATGGGCTCAGAGTGGTAATGAAGCAGAAACTGACATGGTATTTTACAACTGGCAAATGCTGGTATTGTGAAAGCCAAGGACTCACGATTCTGAAGACAGACTATTCATGATGTCTGAGTCTCCTCCCACTTGCCCTGATGTAAATCAGGTATAATTATCAACGTCAGTGGAGTCACACTGATATAAACCTGATCTAAGTGAAAAGAAAATCAGGCCTGTGAAATGTAATTGCACACAAGACCTGCCCTTTTTGCATTTGTAACCCTCCTACATATGTGCACTCTGGCACCATTGCTAAATAATTTTATATGTTCCCTGGGCCAGTGCCACTCATTGTTTTGGCTTGTGCTGGCTTCTTGTGCCTCAGTAGAAAGGTGGCTGCAGGTGTTTCTCTCATGCAAGTTCCACGGGCAATCACAGTCCCTCTATACATCCCCAGAGATGCACTTTCCATCATCAGGGATCCAATGCTGCTGGTGCAAAGCAATTTAGGTGCATATACTGGAGACTGGAATCCCATCTCCATAGCCCAGCTCCAGTACAGTCAGCAATGGTGCAAGACATGTCTTAACATTGGGTTTTTTAATGAACAGAAGACTAGGTATATTGGTGTGCTCCTTCTGGTATATTGGTGGGGGGAGGGATCGCTCAGTGGTTTGAGCATTGGCCTGCTAAACCCTGGGTTGCAAGTTCAATCCTTGAGAGGGCCATTTAGGGATCTGGAGCAAAAATTGGGGATTGGTCCTGCTTTGAGCAGGAGGTTGGACTAGATGACCTCCAGAGGTCCCTTCCAACCCTGATATTCTGTCTTTAGCTGCTTAGCTATGAATGTCAATGAGCGTGCCGGTTAGCTGTACTATTTTTTCTAGGTTGCTAATAGGTTTTTATTTTTGTAGGCCAAATTTGGTCTAGTAACCAGAGCTGAAAGTTTCTAAATCCATTTTTTGATTAATTTATGTACCATCTAGTCCAGTGGTTCTCAACCAGGAGTTCATGTACCCCTTGGGGTACATAGAGATCTTCTAGGGGGTACATCAGCTCATCTAGATATTTGCCTCGTTTTACAACAGGCTACATAAAAAGCACTAGTGAAGTCAGTACAAATTAAAATTTCATACAGAAAAAATGAGAAAGTAAGCAATTTTTCAGTAACAGTGTGCTGTGACACTTCTAGTTTTATGTCTGATTTTGTAAGCAAGTAGTTTTTAAGTGAGGTGAAACTTGGGGTACAAATCAAACTCCTGAAAGGGTATAGTAGTCTGGAAAGGTTGAAAACCACTGATCTAGTCTACGTCCCTAGGGGGTTATTTGCTAGAGCAAATTAAGAACTTACTTGAATTGTTACATGTATACACTGTTTGTGCTCTAATCTATCCCATTACTAATGTAATAGTTGGGCTTTCTTTTCTTACCAATTCTGATAAAATTATCTAATTTCTTCCCCTCTTGCTATCCCTGCTCAGTTTGTATTCCATTCTCTGCCCATGAAGAAGACATGCAGGATCAAGCAAATTAATAACTGTATGTGGGCAAGATCATTCATAAGTTTAAAAGATGCTAGAAGGGTTCTTTTTTTGGGGCGGGGGTTGTTTTTAAGTGAGGTTTCCTACAGATAACTCACAGACTGTTCAAAAGAGTAATAAAAGCAGTTATTGTCAACCCACAAGATTAAGCCTGTGTAAAAACAGCTGTGCAAAACAAGAATAATTCCATTCAAAACAATGAGGGTAAACTAGTAAAAATCTAGAGCAAGCGAAATCAGAATGCTTGCATTCATTAGTGGTAATATAAAATCCACAAGAAACTTGAAATCAAGATCAGGGAAAAATATTCTTTCATCACCTCCAGAATTTAAATATCTTGGCATTAATTCCGCATATCATTTGAATATACCCACAGGCCTGTTTTTATTGCTCGGGCAACTCAGGGTATGTACAATATGCATTTTGTAAATATATTTGTAATATTTGAATGCAATCCAACAGAATCGTCTTCCTCATTCCCACAAGGTTTGCATAAGCGAGTGTAACATGTAGGCCCAGTGCATTTTACAGGGACAAGAGATTTGACTGAGAACCAGATGAAGGAGTATAAGAAAAAAGATGATTTAAGGAGAGAGTGTATTTTGCACTTCACACAGGCTTTTTTATGGTTAGCAATTCAGAGCAGGGATGAGGAGGTAATTTGAATACAATATACAGGACTATATATCAAAACTCAAGAGAGGGGGAAAAAGTTGATCTAGGACTCCATGTTGATGTAACAGGGTTCTTTTAGAGTTGATCCTGATTGGTTATGATGTGTCACCACTTGCTTCCTGCTGCAGGGGGTGCAGCATAGCTCTGTGACCACAGATCTATTGAAAGAAATTATATCCTTGGGGGATTCAGTAAATAAATATTTATTAACAAGTCAAATAGTAATTATGCCACTTTCTAATGCTCTACATTCATGTGCCATCTTTGCCTCTTATCTGCATGGGGATCTTCTGCATGTTTTTTTTTTGTTGAAAGGATAAAATGAATGGCTAAAATATATAAAAATATAAACAGAATGGGGCAAAAAGATCAAAGAAAAATTGTCTAAATTGTTGAAAGGATCCAGGGATATGCAATAGAATCTAATGATTTTAGGGCCTGATTCTGTACTCACTTCTGGCTTTACATCAGTGCAGCTTCACCATTGATATTAGTGGGATTACTCTCGATTACACCATTATAAAGAGAGAGAAGAATCTGGCCCTCAGTCTCAATCAGAATATCAAGAATATCAAGATTTCTTCTTGGTAAAAGGTGTTGTCCTACTCATAGCCTACATCAGTCCAAAACAGTTTGTAAATGTTAAAAACAATGGGCCAAATTCTCCATTGACAGGCATCATGTGCAACTTCATGGCAAGTAATGAATTGCATGGGATGTAAGTCAGTTCAGCATATTGTCCAATAACTGTAACAATTCCAACATTCTAAAGATCCTAGTTAGTGCTAGCAGCTGGAATGGCTATCATGTCAATTATCATTCAACATGATACTAATCTCATCTCAGAAATCCTCTCTAATATAAACCTGCCTTCCATGTACCACATTTTTTATGGTACAGATTATAATCTTTCATTTTTTTTACTACATCATGAGACCAGAGCACTCCATTGCATACCTACCTTTTGTTTAATATTTGCATTTTCAATTTTGCTTGCTGTACAGCCTCCTGTAGTTGTACAAGGCAGAGCCTTTAAAAAGATAAATTCCAGTCCTGACCTGTAGCAGACTTCAATTTGATTTTTCTTTTGATATTTGTCTCTATAATTCTACTTATTTATGGATTCTGAATCAACATCCTGCCAGGCCAATGTCTTCTCCTCCCTGCTTTGTTTTCCCAAGGATGAAGAGGTGGGAGTTCTACACAGCTTGCTTTAATCCACTAAATTCTCCATTCTGTGTTTTAGAAAACTGCACTGTAATCTCTTGTCAAGTGATGTTTCTATATCATGGTTTGTAGGTGTGCATGGGTGTGTGTGTTATTTTCTCATGCATGGATTAACCCTGAACATTTTGCTGCATGTGTTTGATACTGGATATTTAAAGTATGCTCTGTGGTTCTTAGCTGTGATTGGTCACAAGTGACATAGTTCCATCTCTGCTCCCTGAATGGATGAGCATATTTCTAAATCAGAGAAAGGTCTGAGGAAAGCACTGGATTTTGTCTGTCTCAGGGAGACATAGTGGATAAGTAAGCTGAGGAACTTTTATACAAAAATTAAATCTTTTCCTTTCTGGGCCACACAGGCTTAGCCCAGGGCTTCATTCCTCAACCAATTAGGCTTCTGTGAGATGTATTGGCTGGGTGCAGAGTTTACATTTAGTCTTCTTTCATCACACTCTCAAAAAGTAATTGCACTGCCCTGGTTTACAAGGAAAAAGTCAAATGCTTGTGGAGCTTGTTTAACTGCCTCTGAGCTTGGGCTCTGAGGTCCCCATATTACATCAAACCATGTCCTATCCCATATGAAATACAGCACTTCTGGTGCAAATACTCCATCCTGACACCTTAAATCTTGTTTTCTGTGAACATTCATGTGAGAAAACTCAGTCAGTCCCATATTTGCAGGAAGTGATATAACAGAGGTGCAAGCAAAGTTAAAGCAAATTAATTCTTAAATTTGAGTGAGTGCTTGCAGGAACATTGTTGTGGCATTCATCCCAAACATATACATGTTCTTTCATCTGTATACAGCATTACAACAATTTTCACCGGCCGCCACCAATGTGTTTGGAGGAAGCATGCCTGCAGCCAGTAAGCTAAAATTTCATATCGTTGGCCTCTATTCTAAACTGAGCCTGCTCTTGAATATTTCTCCTTTAAGAAACTTGTTTGTGGCCTAAATGGAATAAATTCAATTTACTGTAAAGTATTTTATATGACAATCTCCCTCTAAGTACAAACCTTTTATTCCAACCATAACACTACCACTAATCTATTCCCTATACAATCACTGATAGTACAGACAATGTCCTCTTTAAAAAATTATCCCCTACCAATAAACTGCACTTCTAACAGACTAGCCATCTTGTGATGAAGCTAGGGTAAAGAATGCTCCTTTCTTTTCTGTCCCTATCTGATGCACTACATGACAGTATAGAGTCTCCCTTATCAATATAAACACTCAACCTTCCACAAAATAAACCTGCCCCAAATTTGCCACAGGGGTGGATCTCTTGGACTGGGAGAGGCAAAAGTGAGGTTAATACAATATACAGTCATCAAGGGAGAGTTTTTATGAAATCTGTTTGGGTGGTTCTGAATAGGGCTGGATTTATTTAACCACACTTACTCATTAAAAGATATCTTTAAAACAGTGTGTAATTAATGGTATAACAGAGGAAGAGCCTTCTAGCACATAGGACAATTTATGCTTTTTGCCATAAAATAGCTTGTGAAATGCTCCTAAATGTTTGTATTTAGGTTGCCAAGACACTATTGATAGTTGACTTGGTGTCCGTTCTTTCTAATATGAATGAAAAAAAAAAAAGAAAGAGATAAGCCGTTCTGCTTCTTTATCTGGGACACGGTATCTCAAAGCCAGGACTGATATTACAGTGCCAGTCCTAAAGATAATCTGATGCTGGCATGATTGTATCAATTTCTTTTGTGTGTCTTGCTCTTGTTCATCTGCTTTTTCCCCCCAAGTAGCTTTCAAGCAATTATTGCAGCACAAGGTATTTTAAATCCTAGATTATTTAAGGTGTCATCTGAAACCATCATGGAAATTTCAGCCCTAGCTTGGTATGTTGTTATTGGGTTTACTCTTTTCTCTTTTTACACCTGGAAAGAGCACCCTGCTTTTTGCTATATGAAGGAAAATTGTTTTATTTTCAAATGCTGCCTGTAGCATTTTGATTTGCCCTCTTAACATTTATTAGAGTAATTTAAAATCACAAAGAATGATGTTGTCTGCTACAAACACTGACTGAAGTTCAGCCAAACATAACTTAGCAGTGTTGAAGTTTCTGATATTTGCTGAAGGGAGAGACGACATGTGTGCATATTTGCTTGCAACTCCCTTGTTGCTGTGTATTGCAGAGAAGTTCTTGAGGCTTACTTCTCTACTGAGATGCTGACCTTGTGTCAAAGCAACCCTGTGCATGGATTCATTTGTCACTGACATGATTCAATTGTTAGGGACCTGCTACATATCATGGTGGGACTTCACTCACGCCAGACCCTGCACGTATGAAATGGAGGCCATCTGGAACTCTGGACAATGTTTCATTGTAGAGTTGAAATTCTGAGTGCATCCTGTATGTGCTGTGAAGAATTTAGAGATGTTGCTTTGCTAAGCTAAACTTATTTCCTTAAAAATCAAATACCTGAGGCTATTGAGAGAGTGAAGCAAATAACGTCAGAAAATGAAGAGCATGAGCCCCTTTTATGCAACCCCTGCTATTTGGCCTTTGTTAGCATGGAAGTTGTTTTATTATTTAACACACAATATTTGATATTTACCATTTAAATTGATCTCTTGTTTTTTTCCTGGCTGTGGTTTCTCCTCATGTTTGAGTTCCCTCTATATATTTATTTTCAAGTTACTTCATAGTTTACCCAAGCTATCAGAAACAGCCTTCTGCCAGATTTCTACTTCATCCAACTGCTGCAGGAGGCTTCTCTTCTTTACTTCAAAGTTTGTTAACTAAAGGGCAAATCGACTGTAGAGGGGAATCTTGAGGGAGGATCATTATGTTTCTGTGGCATGAAAGGAGGAAGATTTGGGGTGGGTGTGCATTCTGGGAGTCCTGAGCAGCCCAGTTTTGTTGAGGCTCTCTGTGCAGTGTTGCATGAGGAGTGGAACTGGAGACAGAGGGTCAGTTTTCAGGAGGGACTTTGATGGGATGCTAGGGGCTATGGAGTGCAGGTAGCTCCTGGATGAAAACAGGCCGCTCAGCATGTAACACTGGCCTTTATGCATTCTGAACACAACTGCTGCATCAATCATTGCTCATGAAAAAGGCAGGAATGGAGAATTTGCCACTGCACAGATGCTCCAGGGCTTGCTCCTTCAAAGGTCATGCTGCAGTCATCGAGCACAACTTCAGCCAACAGGCTGCAGTGGCCACTGTGGAGTGGCACCACAGTTGTTCCAGAAGCTGAGTGAGAGAAGTTCTCTCCCTTTGTCCCCATGTGCTCAGCCCATTGACTCAGGCTGGGTGCTGGGATGAGTGTTTGGCCCTATATGTATTGCAGGGCACAGTTTTGATTATTAATGGACAATCATGGGCTTCTCACTATGCAGCCTACTTTAACTACTTTCTCTTGTGGGTGTGGGGTCATGAAGGAGCAAGAGCCAAATTCCTCCTTAACTGACCAGCACAAGTCTGGAGGGGGCTTTAAATGCCCTTGTACCTCCTCAGTCCTGGAGAACCCCCTTGGTCCATGATGCAAATTAAAACAGCCTTGAGGATGCTTTATTCTTGTACTGATTACCACATACCCCATGGGTTCAGCCAGACACAAGGGAACCACAGTCATGCTGCCTCTTCCCCAGTTGCATCCTGTATCCTGGGAGTAGAGAGACATCAGACATAAGCACCACCCCCTTTAGTAGAGGACTAGTGAATGACCCCTACCCAGAAGTCCCTCACATAACACTCTGGTCCTCTCTAGGTACTGGAGAACCAAGAACTCTATGATTTTGACTTAAGTTTACACCTGGGGACCAAGAAGGGGAATTGTGTAGTATCTGTTATGGTTTTTCTATGCCACTTGAGGATCTTCCCATGCAAAGGGAATGCTCCAGCAGCATTATATACTAGGCTTAAATCTGCTATACACCATTCCCTTAGTGTAAAGAAGACTTAGTTCCCCAGCACACTGGGCCCTTAACTGCTTTGCTAAAGTGGAACCTTTTAAATTTATACAGCCAGATCAGAAGGTGCTATAAATTGGCATAGCTCCATTGACTTCAGTGGAGCGACACTGATTTACACCAGCTGAGGATCTGTACTTCAGAGTTTTATAAACATCTTTGTGAATCATATTATGGTTTCAGTTCTAGGAAGCATATGCTAGCCTGTGGCAAATCAGTCTGCTGAAATAGTTCTGTCTTGTTATTTCAGTAGAAATGTGGCATCAGCACTAGCATTGATTCAGCAGTGCATCAGAGAGAGTGGAACTAGGGTGATCCGCTCTCAGGGACTGTCTCATTGAGGTGCTGTAGTGTAAATGGCTATGCTAACATTTTGTTCTGGACAAAATCTTGATAAATGGCTAAAATGAATGTTAAAGAGAAGGACCGATGCTTAAAATAATCCAGGAAGAGCTCTGATCTAAAAGCACAAAGCAGATAAGGTAATAGATGTTCAAACCAAACCAGAATGAGAATGTATATAAGCTGTATGTATATAAGCTCCCATTATATGGCTTATATGGCTACCATTACTGTAGCATCCAAGCACCTCACAATCCTTTGTGTATTTGTCCTCACACAGCGCCGGCATGTGTTATTAGCCCTGTTTTTCAGCTTGGGGATCGAAGTTCAGAAGGCTAAGTAACTTGCCTGCTGTCATACAGACATGCTGTAGCACAGCCGGAAAGTAAACCCATATCTCGAAAGTCCTAGGCTAGTGCTCTAACCACTGGGCCATCCTTCCTCACTAAGTGCTGGTTGTATTAGCAGGTGAAAATGGGTGCCCCAGGGAGGGGATAAAATTTCTAACAAAAAGCTAGTGCAAGTTCTCTGATGCCGGCAGACACACAACAGAATACAGACACTGGAGCATGTGGACTGCTGCTTGTTTCCAGCAGCACAGGAACAGAGCAGTTAGAAACAGGAAAAGCACTTTTTAAAAAAAATAGGTTAAAGATATTTGCTTAAAAATCAAAATTATCTGCTTATGAATAAATTTCAATATTATCGGCTGCAACTGGGGAAAAATAGGCTTCATGAGGAGTAGCAGACCCTTAGGAGGCATCGGGATTGAATCTGGAAGGGTCCTAGGAGCATTGCAACCCCTTCATTTCATCTCAGTTTAACTTGTGCAAATATATGAAGAGCAACGATTCAATCCCATGCATTAAGAAATAAAGATCTGATGCGCACCATGGAACAAATCTAGGTATTTACAGTTTGTTATTGCATATCAGTCCAAGTATGAGATAATAAGATTAACCACTAGCCAGATAACTTAAAACCATTTCAGGCATCTTCACCAGGTATATACCACTGAATCCTTATCTCTGGGAACCCGGGGACTAGCCAGGAACCTCACTCCAAGAGCTATCTTCTCTCCTCTATTTAGGATGATTCGAAGATAAAGGTAACTCTTCTTCAGTTACAGACTTGCCATGAGGCATCACAGTTAAAGATTAGCAAGACTGGCTGGATGAGATTGGGTTGGATTTATGTAATCTCATATGAATAATCTTATGCTACCCAGGTAGTACCCTGAGAGTCCTTTCCAGCCTAACAGACAACAGCCACGCCAAGTCTTCTTAACCACCATCCTTTATTCACAATCAGTAGCCACCTTGCCCTCTTGTTTCTGGGAAGAGTGGTAATGCAGCAGCTAGTCCCCTCTACTTCTGCCCTCTTTTAGGCTCCTGACTTCCCCTCTTACATTTCCTTCCTGAATGCTTATGTAGGCTTAGTTGCTGGGGGCTACGTCCACACAATTAGCCCCTCCGCTGTATCTCCACTCAGTTAATTGGTCTCTGCCAACTGCTTGTCTTTCAATCAGAACTCAAGGAGTGTAAACTGGTGGGAATTTGAGTGACAGGGTGCTGAGTTAGCGCCTGACTCATCACACCCTGTTACACACCCTAAGATGAATCCTGGTCACGTGCCACTTGAGGCACATTGTGCATATGCTAAGAAGAAGAAGAGCTAATGTAGTATATGTTACTTTGAGGGCCCATGGGATTACCTCTAGGTTTAACCATCTGATTTTGCCAGGTTGTTGAAAACAGCTCAGTCAGTCACCGGACAGGGTGATATACAGTAATGATTTCACTTGGTTTCTGCACGCAGTATGTTGGTTCTAGTTGAGCATTGCTGGCAGGCACCCTGGCTGGCATTCTTGATACTGTGTATTTTTAGATAACTTGCTGAGGCACAAACATGGTTTATGGATTCCTGGAATAATTTCAGCAAGTGTTTTAATTTTCCCATCTGTAACAGGTACTTGAAAATGCTACATCCATAGCTCCTGCTGTATACAACTTCACTGGATCTAGGCAAGTGAATGACTGATTTTTAAGCTTTGACAGGCTGTTAGCCTACTGATCCTTCAATTGCTAGGTTACCCACAGATAAGAAACTAGTTAGTGTAAATCAAGGTAGGTCCACTGAAGCCACTGGAGCTATTCTGATTGACACCAGCTGAGGTCCTGTCGCTTTGTCTTCACGCCTGCATCTCTTTCCCGTGAATGTAGCTTCCAGTGGACCATCATGACATACTTTCAGGTGATCTTATTGTAACACTAGTCCTTCTTCCCCTCTCTCTCATAATGTGTTACTCCACTTGCTGAATTGCATCTAATGTTCGATTATAAGCTCCTTGGGGCAAGGCCTTTCCCTTTCTGTTTGTCATGTAAAGTGCCCAGCCCTCTTTTGGGAGCTGTAAAAATAAATAATAACCTTTCAGAGCATCTCTTCGAGACATGTGACCCAGCAGACCCTGTGCCTGCCTATTATGGATGGAACTTTTCTGACCTTATTTGCTGAGCAGACAAGAGAGCATTTGAAATGCATAACATAAAGAAAACATTTGCTTATTCCAAGGGAAGCTGGAAAGATTGTGCTGCTGATGGCCATCCTTTGGCTGGCCCTCAGGCTGCATCATACAAATGAGCACATATCATATAGACAGTAACGAGGCTTCTCCTGGCAGACACATCTATGATATTTACATATTATGTTAGTCAGTCAGGAGGCTTTGAGCATAAGGTGCTTTGTAAATAAATATTTATGAATTAGGTCTAGCACTGCTATTTGACACATGCAGGTGACGCCATCTTATTATTACAAAAGAACTAGTGTGATTAAAATGTCTACTTCAGTTCATCTCAGATCTTCTAGAAGTGGAAGCAATCTGTCAGTGAAGAATTATTCCTTGCTGCGGTGAGATTTGTCAGTCATTCTTATACAGTAAATAAATACATAAATGAGAAGACTAGGGCTAAATATTCATCATTCCTATGGCTTTTGAGTTTCAGATATTGTACCCAAGGGCCACACTTTCCTCAGCAGATTTTCTGTGCAAACACAGGATAACAGGTGTGTTTTTAAGTAGTCTCGCTGATAAACACATACAAGACACTGTAACTAGTCAGATAAGTCTGTCTGTCTGTGCATTATATTCAACATCATGATATCAGAACAAATTGAAACAGGTTGATACTGTTTCCAAGGCATCTTAATTTACAGACGAGGTGTAATTACTGTGTTGAACAGGAAAACCAGGGAGAGGAATACCATAAATTACAGTATCTGTAATAAAAAGCCACATCACACAAGGTTTATCAGTTGTAGAACTAGAGGATAATCGTATCTCAGATAAAGCTATTAAGCTTCTTCATCAGACTCCTGTATAGGAGAAATCTTTATGAGTTAATATTTGTACTGCATGTTGGAAATGTTTAAATAAATAAATAAATAGAAAAGCACACCAAGCTCTGTAAGTATTAAGTGTTTTTAATATTAACATTAACACTGTATTGACCTGAGCTAAATGGGAAAGCAATGCAGAGTGTAGTAACAGTACACACTTTGCATGTGGGGAGCTGTCTAGTATGCCATAAAACTATTTGTTGTAACCTACTGTAGTCCATATAACTGTACATAACATGCTATATAGCTGGCCCAATAATTAATATTCCATTTGCACCTATTTAAATCTGGGGTTAAAGTGAGGTCAACCTCAAGCAAAAGGAACAGCACTGTCATGCATAGCAAATTCAGCCAAGCAGTCTGAGGAGTTTCCTTAAATTGGTGGGGGCTAAGGATCAGAGGCCCTTATCAGACCCAGGGTGAATAATGTCACCTGGCAGCTTATTTATACACTTGTATGAAATACAGTGGTTTTGTTCACGGGGTGAATCTTTCCTCTGGTTTCATTTCTTCTGGGTTTACTGCCAGTAAGTTATGGGTTTGAAGAAACTTGGAAAAATTAAAGGGAAAACTGAGGGAACCATCAAGTTTCCCTTGGAGTCCTGTCAAAAATGGAGCTGGATGAACTATTCACAGGAAAATAACGTATTCAGGAAACATCGCTCCCTTTTCTCTTTGTGAATCATATGCAAATAGACTTTCTCCTCCCCCCATATGTTTATTATTTGATATTATTTGACAGATAGTTCATGTGTTCAGGTTTCAGTCTATGGATTGAATGTGAACTGCTCACAATATGGGTATGTCTACACAGCAGCTGGAAGCATGCTTCCTAGTGCAGGTAGACAGACGTGCTAGCTCTGCTCAAGCCAGAGAACTAAAAATAGCAGTTTGGCTGTGGCGGCATGGGTGGTGGCTCAGGATAACCATCTGAGTACATACCTACAGGGCATATACCTTGGTGGCCACACTGCGATAACTTGAGCAGAGCTAGTGTGTCTGTCTACCATACTGGACTGAGCTGCTTTGTTGACATGCCTGAAGCCTTCTGGGACTGAAGCCATCTGTATCTGTGTATAGTGCCCAGCACAATAAGATCCCAGTCCTGAGTGGTGCTTACGGTGATCAGATGTCCTGATTTTATAGGGATAGTCCCAATATTTGGGGCTTTGTTTTATATAGGCGCCTATTACCCCCCACCCCCATCCCGATTTTTCACACTTGCTGTCTGGTCACCCTAGTGGTGCTATTATAGTATAAATGATCATATAAATATAATATAACTATAAATGATCGACTATTGTTCTGAGGATTTACTATGTTTACAATTTTCTATTTGTCCTGTGTGATTGGTCACCTATGCCACATATTATTGTTTCATTCCCTTATTGGATAAGATCCCATGAAAAGAACTTTAAAGCTAGGCTCACAAACTGTTCCAGCACAAATACTCGTGCATAAATATTTGCAAAAGTCAATCTTTCTTTATGTGATCATTTTGCAAACAAAATTTTCTGATACAAACAGCTACTGAACAGAAGGGATCACAAGTACTACCCATCTGAATTCACTATTTTTTGTTTAAACAAACATTTACAAACACTTTTTTGTGTGTTTTTCCAAGCTCTTGTCTAGCCCATGCAAAACTAATTTTCAATCTTGTTTGACATAACCGATAAATCAGCATAGGTTCATTCACTAAGAACTGAACCCGGAACCCAGATTTACTCCAAAAGGTCACACAAACTTTTTGATGACCTAGGGTTGACTTTCAAGCTAGTAACAACTCCCCAAACTGGGCAAGCTTTAGTTCGTTTCAGGTTTTGTAACAGAATGTCACACAGCTCTACACAGTCAGTTGCTGGTTGGAGTCCTAAGCAGTGCCATTTCTGAAGAGAAATGATGATGATTCCATGTTATAATTTATTTTTTTAGCTGTAAAAAAAAAGGGGCCCATAATAGTCTTAGTGAGATACCACTACTTTCTCATAATTCTCATGTATTCTCATGTTGAATACAAAGAGATACTTTTTTATAAATAGAAATCCATCCCACTTTGCTTTCAAGACAAAGAGCTTCTTTACCGATATGCTATGGCATGACATTATTTTGAATTTTTGCAAGATTTTCAAAGAAGAACAAATTCTCATTCAACACTGCAGAGAGAATTAATAAACCAAAACAATCCCATGGACTTGCCCTCTCCCTCTAAATAGAATTTCTCTGTCATAGATAAGGCATCAACTAAAAATTGCTTAGATTTGCAGTGAGCAGTGCAATTATCACAGGCTGTTAGTTCATATACATTATTGCATACAACTATTCATGGGAATTTGCTTCGTACGTTATTCTGACCTGAATCCTCTGCAGAGATTGATTGAAAACATACTTTACCTTTGATGTGTTCTTTTTCCATCTGCCTTCATGTTTATTTCATTATGGTATTCCTGGAATGTTGAGTCTCTTTGACATTCATACACTCACTAAAACTGGAGAGGGTTTAGCTAGAACATGTTATTTAATGCAAATGGCATTTAAAAATCTGGTATTTAAAAAAATGTTAAGGATCTGCCTTAACTGATGAATGCCAAGAAAGATACATTTAAGTCACCTTTATATCTTACTGACATAAAAAATGCTATAACATAGATATAGGCCTAGTGTGTTGACCTTAACTTTGAATGCTCTGGCTATTATTGAATGAAGTCAATTATTATTATTATGGAATGAATGCCAACTCCCTCATCACCCTCAGATGCATTAGATCCAGATCCATGGACTTGTGCATGTCCAGCTTTTCTAAATAGTCCTTAACCTGTTCTTTCACCACTGAGGACTGCTCATCTCCTCCCCATACTGTGCTGCCCAGTGCCGCAATCTGGAAGATGACCTTGTCTGTGAAGATCAAGGCAAAAAAAGCATTGAGTACTTCAGATTTTTCCACATCATCTGTCACTAGGTTGCCTCCCCCATTCACTAAGGGTCCCACACTTTCCCTGACCTTCTTCTTGTTGCTAACATACCTGTAGAAACCCTTCTTGTTATCCTTCATATCCCTTGCTAGCTGCAACTCCAATTGTGCTTTGGCCTTCCTGATTACACCCCTGCATGCTCAAGCAATATTTTTATACTCCTCCTTAGTCATCTGTCCAACTTTCCACTTCTTGTAAGCTTCCTTTTTGTGTTTAACTCACCAAAGATTTCTCTGTTAAGCCAAGCTGGTCACCTGCCATATTTGCTATTCTTTCAGCACATTGGGATGGTTTGTTCCTGCACCCTCAATAAGGCTTCTTTAAAATACAGCCAGATCTCCTGGACTCCTTTCCCCCTCATATTAGCCTCCCAGGGAATCCTGCCCATCAGTTCCCTGAGGGAGTCAAAATCTGCTTTTCTGAAGTCCAGGGTCTGTATTCTGCTGCTCTCCTTTCTTCCTTGTGTCAGGATCCTGAACTCAACCATCTCATGGTCACTGCTGCTAAGGTTGCCACCCACTTCTACTTCCCCTACCACTTCTTCCGTGTTTGAGTAAGCAACAGGTCAAGAGGAGCACAGCCCCTAGTTGGTTCCTCCAGCACTTGCATCACGAAGCTGTCCCCAACACACATCAAAAACTTCCTGGATTGTCTGTGCACTGCTGCATTGCTCTCCCAGCAGATGTCAGGGTGATTGAAGTCCCCCATGAGAACCAGGGCCTGTGATCTGGAAACTTCTGTTAGGTGTCTGAAAAAAGGCTCATCTACCTCATCCCCCTGGTTTGGTGGTCTATAGCAGACGCCCACAATGACATCACCCTTGTTGCTCTCACCTCTGAACCTAACCCAAAGACTCTCAACATGCTTTTCTCCTGTTTCATACCGGAGCTCTGAGCAATCATACTGCTCTCTTCCATACAGTGCAACTCCTGAACCTTTCCTCCCCGTCTGTCCTTCCTGAACATTTTATACCCATTCATGACAGTACTCCAGTCTTGTGAGTTACCCCACCAAGTCTCCGTTATTCCAGTCACATCATATTGCTTGACTGTGCCAGGACTTCCAATTCTTCCTGCTTGTTTCCCAGGCTTTTTGCATTTATGCACAGGCACCTAAGATAACTAGCCGATTGCCCTACTTTCTCAGTATGAATCAGGAGGCCTCCCCTCTGTTGCACCCTCCTCCTTGTGTTTCATCCCAGTATCCCACTTCCCCATTTACCTCTAGGCTTAATCATAGAATCACAGAATATCAGGGTTGGAAGGGACCTCAGGAGGTCATCTAGTCCAACCCCCTGCTCAAAGGACCAATCCCCAATTTTTGCCCCAGATCCCTAAATGCCCCTCCTCCCCGGATTGAACTCAAAACCCTTGGTTTAGCAGGCCAATGCTCAAACCACTGAGCTATCCCTCTCCCCAAGTCACCATCCCCTGGCGAACCTAGTTTAAAGCCCTCATCACTAGGTTAGCAAGCCTGCCTGTGAAGATGCTCTTCCCTCTCTTAGTTAGGTGGATCCCATCTCTTCCTAGCAAACCTTCTTCCTGGAACAACACCCATGGTAGAAGAATCCAAAGCCCTCTCTCTGACACCACCTGCGTAACCACACATTTCCCTCCACAATTTGATGGTCCCTACCTGGGCCTTTTCCTTCAACAGGGAGGATGGACAAGAACATGACTTGCACCTTAAACTCCTTTATTCTTCTTCCCAGAGTCACGTAGACTGTAGTGACTTGCTCAAAGTCATTCTTGGCAGTATGATTGGTGCCCACATGGAGAAGTAGAAAGGGGTAGCGGTCTGAGGGCTTGATCAGTCTTGGCAGACACTCTGTCACATCCTGAATTCTAGCTCCAGGCAAGCAGCACACTTCTCGAGTCTCCCGATCTGGTCAGCAGATGGATGACTCTGTCCCCTTAGGAGGGAGTCCCCGACCACCATCTCCCATCTCCTCCTCTTGGGAGTGGTGGTCATAGAACCCCCATCCCTAGGCAATGTATCCCAAGCCTTCTGGTTGATGGGGTCTCCTTCTGATCCCTTCCCTCAGATGACTCTTCCAAATCCTCCATAATACCTCTGCAGAGAGCCTGAAAACAGTTTCTTACCTCTATCTGGACCCGGGGTACATGGGTTCTCCTCTTCCTTCTTCTGGAGGTCACATGCTGCCCAATTTCTTCCCAGTTCTGCACTGCCCTCTCTGATTCTTCAGCATGCTGTGCCTGCAGTACCAAATGCTGACTTCTATCCAGAAAGTCTTCATTTTATCCGATGCAGCGCAGGGTTGATACTTGGGTCTCTAGTCCTTTAACCTTCTCCTCCAATATGGAGACCAGCTTGCACTTCATACAGATGAAGTTGCTTCTATCCTCTGGGAGAAAGACAAACATGGCACATCCTGTGCAGATCACAACAGCTGATCGCTCACTATCCATAATATCTTCCTTCTAAGTGCCTCTGCTGATGTTGTATTTACTGCTCACAGAAGGCTGAAAGGCAAAAAAAACCCCACAAAAACAAACAAACAAACAAAAAAACCTCTGTGGGAACTCACCCCAGGGAAACTCCCAGGCAAACTCCCTTCTTTCACCACTCAATCGGTTCACAACTGACTGCTTTTTTATATGGCCGCTGGCTCGAAGCAGTTGGTCCAGCTCAAAGTCTTCCCTGCAATCAACTACTCAAGGCCCACCTGGAACAAAGCACTCCCAGTTCACACTTTTCAAACAAACAATCACACGGTCAAACAGTCACACTTATCTTTGAAAACTCATGGTGATCGGGGAGGCCCCAGATGATTGGTAAAAGGCAAATATAGTGCCTATCTGTACAAAAGGGAAGAAGGAGAATCCAAGAAACTACAGCCTGGTCAGCCTCATCTCAGTCCCTGGAAAAATCATGGAGCAGGTCCTCAAGGAATCCATTTTGAAGGACTCGGAGAAGCGGAAGGTGATCAGGAACAGTCAATATAGATTCACCCAGGGCAAGTCATGCCTGACCAACCTGATTGCCTTCTATGATGAGATAACTGTCTCTGCAGATATGGGGAAAGCGGTCGACATGATATATCTTGACTTTAGCAAAGCTTTTGATATGGTCTCCCACAGTATTCTTGCCAACAAGTAAAAAGGTATGGATTGGATGAATGGACTATAAGGTGGATAGAAACCTGGCTAGATCGTCAGGCTCAAAAGGTAGTGATCAATGGCTCGATGTCTTGTTGGCAGCCAGTATCAAGTGGAGTACCCCAGGAGTCGGTCCTGGGGCTGATTTTGTTCAACATCTTCATTAATAATCTGGATGATGGGATGGATTGCACCCTCAGCAAGTTTGCGGATTACACTAAGCTGCAGGGAGAGGTAGATATGCTGGAGGGTGGGAATAGGGTCCAGCGTAACCTAGACAAATTGGAGAATTGGGCCAAAAGAAATCTGATGAGGTTCAACAAGGAGAAGTGCAGAGTCCTGCACTTAGGATGAAAGAATCCCATGCACCGCTACAGGCTGGGGACTGACTGGTTAAGCAGCAGTTCTGCAGGAAAGGACCTCGGGATTACAGTTTGGACAAGAAGTTGGATATGAGTCAAGAATGTGCCTTTGTTGGCAAAAAGGTTAATGACATATTGGGCTGTATTAGTAGGAGCATTGCAAGCAGATCGAGGGAAGTGATTATTCCCCTCTATTCGGCACTGGTGAGAGCACATCTGGAGTATTGTGTTCAGTTTTGACCCCACACTACAACAAGGATGTGGAAAAATTGGAAAGAATCCAGCGGAGGACAACAGAAATGATCAGGGGGCTGGGGCACATGACTTGTGAGGAGAAGCTGAGGGAACTGGGCTTATTTAGTCTGCAGAAGAGACGAATGAGGGGGGATTTGATAGCAGCCTTCAAGTACCTGAAGGGGGGTTCCAAAGAGGATGGATTTTGGCTGTTCTCAGTGGTGGCAGATGACAGAACAAGAAGCAATGGTCTCAAGTTGCAGTGTGTGTGGGGGTCTAGGTTGGATATAAGGAAACACTATTTCACTAGGAGGATGGTGAAGCACTTGAATGGGTTACCTAGGGATGTGGTGGACTCTCCATCCTTAGAGGTTTTTAAGGTCAGGCTTGACAAAGCCCTGGCTGGGATGACTTAGTTGGTGTTTGTCCTGCTTTGAGCAGGGGGTTGGACTAGATGACCTCCTGAGGTCTCTTCCAACCCTAATCTTCTATGATTCTAAGTTAGAAGCTTAGTATTATTTAGGGTTTTTTTGCATTCATTAGCAATCTTTTATAAAATATTGTTTCAGGATGTGATTTAAACACCTTAAAACATGGATTACTTCACAAAGAGACAATGTAAATCTTTGCTTTGTGGCTATTTAGCTCTTTGTAGACTGATGGCCAGCTAATCCCTTCCATTTTTCTTTTATGGAGGGATTGAGAGGCCAAGTTTTGTCACGGGGAGAGGATGAGCTAGGGTGACCAAATGTCCTGATTTTATAGGGACAGTCCCAATTTGGGGGGCTTTTTTCTTATATAGGCACCTATTACCCCCACCCCCGTCCCAATTTTTCACACTTGCCCTCTGGTCACCCTCGGATGAACCTAGGTGATATCATCCCTCTCCCTAGAATTGATAGAAGCATTACGATTTCTGGTTTTTGGGGTTCCATGATGTTTTGGGGCATGGCTGGGTAAGAAAAGCAGAACTGGAAGATGGCCAATCTCCACAGTATCACCTCCTCAACCTGTGACCATTTCCCCATGTATGTTAATGCTGAACCAATTATTATCTTATACAAGTTCCTGCCTGCATAATGGAACTCTCCCTGAGGAGATTTTTTGGGGTAGTACCAGTAGTCACCCATGGGAGCATAGATATGAAGGAGACCTTGTCACCCTAGGAGGTAAAGAGGCCCAGGTAGTAATATGAAGGCACTGGAGATCCCCATATGTGCCCCAGGTCTTCTTGGATGTCCTGAGATATGCACACAATTCTCCCACGGATCTGGACTTGGAGATAAAACCAAGCCCCTGGACAGAATGATTCCACAGAAACCATGTTGTCCTTTGGCCCTTCCATAAGTTTTCCTAGGTGCAATACAGAATTACAAAAAAGTTTTCCTAAAGGTCTTTTTTATTTGTGGAATGACTATATTACTTAGTCTCTTTTGTTTTGTTCATTTATTTACTTAATTCTCTCCTTTTCCCTCTCTTTATTTCCTTTTTTTTCTTCCTCTCCCTGGCCCCTGCTTTATTGTCTCAGCTTTTCTTCATGTTTTACCTCTAAGATCCTCATTACACTACTCCATCATTGTGGGAAGGCCGCCAGGAAGAAGTTCATATTCCATTTTGCCCTGATATATTAGGATCTGTTCTGCTGTCTTCTGACAGGCTACTCCAGAGAGAGAGAGCTTTCATTTGATAATATTCTGTTTCCGAATCTTAATCTCTTTCAAAAGAGTGCCTTAAAGATCAGGATTAGGGTCTTGAACTGTAGAAGAAATCAAATGAAGTGCCAACAGAGGGCGCAGAACACGGGTGTTTTCACAGGTCTTGCCTGCCGTTGTAGCTTCTGAATAGCTTTCTCTCTAATTCCCTTTCTGGGGAAATCTTGCCCTTAAGTAATACGTGTATGATCTTGCACTTGATGAGTTGATTTTAAGTGTGAAATTCTTCCCTTTGTATGCCCATTTGCCTGCCAAACTCTCACAATGTATGTTTAGCTCTCAGGGTGCCAGTTTCCTGCTGTTGAACCATGGAAAGAATATGAAGTTTGAACAAGTGTGAAAAAGTCTGAGATTTTTCCCCTACTAGTTGTCCTAATTGAAACCTTGTGTTGCATAACTACGATGCTGTAGCCAGGATCAGCACTTTATCAGAATTTCCAGCTAGGAAAGGATTATAACACACTAGTTAAAGCAGGGGATTCTGAGTCAGGCCGGAATCCCAGCAGTTAGTGAAATCCTTGCCCAGTTGAAGCCAATAGGAGTTTTGTGGTTGACTTCAAAAGAACCTGGATTTCAACCTGTATGACCTTGAGCAATCACTTAATCTCTCTCTGCATCTCAGTTTACCCAACTGTAATACAGCTAAATACTATTTTTCTATCCCAGGGAGATGATGTGTAATTTAATTGCAAGAAGCACTGAGAGTCTCAGATTAAAGACACTTTACAAATAGCCAAAGTATCTTCTTCGCCTTACCAAATGTGTTATATTTTCACACAGATTCATGTATCTGGTACCCCCCTCATCTCATCTCATCTCATCTCATCTCATCTCTGAAGAGCTAGTTTTCTCTAAAATCAGGAGATAATTACTGATAACAAAGAAGAGTATGTCTGTGAAGATGGCACCTACAAAAATATTTCCTCTGAAGATGTAACATATATTATGGGACAGCAGTTTTTCAGGAAACTGATGGGTAGTAACAGAATCAGGCATCATCAGTAGTAGAATATAAGACAGCTTTATCAGCTATTTTTTTCTGAATTCAAGATGTTCTCAAGCTTTGTCCTCTGGAAGAAGCTACCTTCTTGTGGCTGAATAGCATACCGGTATTTTAAATGTGAAGAGCCAGATCATCAGCTGATGTAAAGTGGTGTGTCTGCATTGTCTCAAGTGAGGAGTTAAATACGGTCAGTACCAGGGCAACCTGACAGTAATGCATGCATAGTGAAATCCACAACGTAACTGGGAACGTGTGCAAGGACCTCACAGTTGTACATATCCCACAGTACCCCTCTGAATTGGAGTCAAGGGCAGAACAGCTGTACAAGGAGATCTTTGTGTGTCAGAAAAAACATTATCTGTGCGGTACCAAAAAGTCTTGCACAAAATGGAAAGTCAGGGACTATCTGTGTAAGAGGTCATTGGAATTGCACTCATGCAGATCCATTACCCACCAACCTGCATATAGAGATGTGGAGGGATAGCACTGTAGACACTACTCCAGCACAT
Source organism: Natator depressus (assembly GCF_965152275.1). NCBI lineage: Eukaryota > Metazoa > Chordata > Testudines > Cheloniidae > Natator > Natator depressus. Next base: position 238,741,779 of record NC_134235.1, on the reverse strand, counting down.
AGATAGAGTAGCAGTCTGCCCCATGAGTTATTTATTTTTGTCCCATCTAAACTCTATTCATGACACCAGCATAAAGCACTGTTACCCCTTACTGAATGAGGGAGGCAACCTAGTGACAGAGGATGTGGAAAAAGCTAATGTACTCAATGCTTTTTTTGCCTCTGTCTTCACGAACAAGGTCAGCTCCCAGACTATTGCACTGGGCAGCACAGCATGGGGAGGAGGTGACCAGCCCTCTGTGGAGAAAGAAGTGGTTCGGGACTATTTAGAAAAGCTGGACGTGCACAAGTCCATGAGGCCAGATGCGCTGCATCCGAGAGTGCTAAAGGAGTTGGCGGCTGTGATTGCAGAGCCATTGGCCATTAGCTTTGAAAATCATGGCGATCGGGGGAAGTCCCGGATGACTGGAAAAAGGCTAATGTAGTGCCCATCTTTAAAAAAGGGAAGAAGGAGGATCCTGGGAACTACAGGTCAGTCAGCCTCACCTCAGTCCCTGGAAAAATCATGGAGCAGGTCCTCAAGGAATCAAGTCTGAAGCACTTAGAGGAGAGGAAAGTGATCAGGAACAGTCAGCATGGATTCACCAAGGGCAAGTCATGCCTGACTAATCTAATTGCCTTCTATGATGAGATAACTGGCTCTGTGGATGAGGGGAAAGCGAAGGACGTGTTGTTCCTTGACTTTAGCAAAGCTTTTGACACGGTGTCCCACTGTACTCTTGCCAGAAAGTTAAAGAAGTATGGGCTGGATGAATGGACTATAAAGTGGATAGAAAGCTGGCTAGATTGTCGGGCTCAACGGGTAGTGATCAATGGCTGCATGTCTAGTTGGCAGCCAGTATCAAGCGGAGTGCCCAAGGGTCAGTCCTGGGGCCGGTTTTGTTCAATATCTTCATAAATGATCTGGAGGATGGTGTGGATTGCACCCTCAGCAAGTTTGCAGATGACACTAAACTGGGAGGAGAGGTAGATACGCTGGAGGGTAGGGATAGCATACAGAGGGACCTAGACAAATTGGAGGATTGGGCCAAAAGAAATCTGATGAGGTTCAACAAGGACAAGTGCAGAGTCCTGCACTTAGGATGGAAGAATCCAATGCACCGCTACAGACTAGGGACCGAATTGCTCGGCAGCAGTTCTGCAGAAAAGGACCTAGGGGTTACAGTGGATGAGAAGCTGGATATGAGTCAACAGTGTGCCCTTGTTGCCAAGAAGACCAATGGCATTTTGGGAAGTATAAGTAGGGGCATTGCCAGCAGATCGAGGGACGTGATCATTCCCCTCTATTCGATACTGGTGAGGCCTCATCTGGAGTATTGTGTCCAGTTTTGGGCCCCACACTACAAGAAGGATGTGGAAAAATTGGAAAGAGTCCAGCGGAGGGCAACAAAAATGATTAGGGGACTGGAACACATGAGTTATGAGGAGAGGCTGAGGGAACTGGGGATGTTTAGTCTACGGAAGAGAAGAATGAGGGGGGATTTGATAGCTGCTTTCAACTCCCTGAAAGGGGGTTCCAAAGAGGATGGATCTAGACTGTTCTCAGTGGTAGCAGATGACAGAACAAGGAGTAATGGTCTCAAGTTGCAATGGGGGAGGTTTAGGTTGGATATTAGGAAAATCTTTTTCACTAGGAGGGTGGTGAAACACTGGAATGCGTTACCTAGGGAGGTGGTGGAATCTCCTTCCTTAGAAGTTTTTAAGGTCAGGCTTGACAAAGCCCTGGCTGGGATGATTTAATCAGGGATCGGTCCTGCTTTGCGCAGGGGTTTGGACTAGATGACCTCCTGAGGTCCCTTCCAACCCTGATATTCTATGATTCTATGATTCAACCCAGACTATATGTAGGTTTCCAGAACGTCAACCATAACATAAATTTCTTCAGCTCAAAACTAAATAAAAATCCCTAAATAATGCTGGATGCTGCTATTAATGGGATATTAAATGCCCACTGCATTTAGAGTAGAGTTATCACTTCATTCAGATCAGTAGTCTAAGTTTTCTCCAGACAGAAGCAATGCAATGGAGACTCACTGAAGCTCCAGCATCACTTTTCAGTGAGTATTAGAGCTCAACATATAAAAATCAGAATGGATTGTTAGCAATTTTCTACAGCTGTACTTTACAATGAGCAGTGACCTGTAGTTTATGATACATCTCCAAAGGAAGTGGGTTTTTAGAGCTATTTTAACAAAATACTTTGCTTTGCATCCAGTAATTGCCAGTACTTCTGACATTTGAACACTGAAATGGTCAAAATTTTATTCTTACCTAGATCGTTTTGGTAGGTTTATATGTATGTGAGATGAAGGGTATTGAGTTTCCTACAAAAAATATACCCGATTCACATATTCCCCCATTTTAAGAGAGATTCATTGTTCTAGGAGAATACCTGTTAATGACACTAGCAAATGCCTACTTCAGACAGGGATGACCTGTCAGGACTCTATGGAGTGTAAAACTAAAACTATTTTGTGATTATGCTATAATGATTTATGGAAGCAAATTGAAACAATGCTAAAATAAAATTAAGGACCTATATTTGTTAAACTAGATATGAAACTAGGTGGTAAATTTAACATATTGGCAGTGATTTCCAAAATGCTTGCATCAAACCTCAGACCTACTTGTACATATGTGACATTACCCAAGGTACAATCTGGACTGATGGACAGCTGTGTCCCCTCAATTCTCCAATCTGGGGTGCCTTTTATACTGCTTTGCTATGATAACAAACCACTGTTGGTCTGCTCACACTTAGCCTCCAGCATGTAAATCATTCCCAGCTATATTGTAAGAGTGCTGTAGCCAGCCACTCTTGAATTACACTGTAGGGCAACACCAGCAAACTTTCAGTCTCATATTTCCTCTCAGAAATGTGTCTTGTACTGCCCAGCTTTCTCCCAGACAATACAAGCTCAGATAAAGTTTGTCATTTTATTAATAGAAAACGATATGCACAAATTCTGTTATCCTAAAGGATGTTCCCCAAACACTTCAATCCAAGCACACACTGGTTTAGATTAAATAGTAAAACAAATTTATTGACTACAGAAGATAGGTTTTAAGTGATCACAAGTAATAAGGCATAAAGGTCAGGATTTGTTGCAAAGAAATAAAAGATAAAAGGCAAAAATACCTTACTTAATAAGCTAAGTGAATTCAAAAGAAAGGTCTCTCTCACCACAAATTCCAACATTCTTACTGGCTGAATCCTTCGGTCAAAATCTCTCCTCAGTCCAATGCTGCTTCCTTTCTTTTTCAAGTATTGTTGATGCCATTGGTAGAGAGAAAGGGAGAGATCTTTGTGACATTTGTTCTCTCCTCTTATAGCCCTTTCTTTTGCACAAGAATCACCTCCAGCTGATGTTCAGGAGACAGAAAGTCTTTATGGACAGGAACCTTAAGCTGCTTCTTTGTCAAAATGTAGATTTTTTGCCCACACCCTCTCTCCTGCTAAAGAGTGGCCACTTAATCAGGTGATGGTCCATTTGATCTTGTTGACACCTGGCTGAGGAGTTGGCTAACCTTTTGTCTCTGGGGTACTGGTTTGTGACTGCTGTCCAGAACATGTTGGGACATTTCTTGGTAACATTGTGCTATGGGATCTTATATTACATATTTTACCAAGACAATAATGATCAGCAAATCATGAGTTTTCAAATGATACCTCACAAGGCATACTTTGTACAAGATTTTCTATAATACTATAAAAGGGGTGAACATAGGGATACAATTGTTCAGTGTAGGTTGCAGACCTTTGTTCACATAAATGAACATTGGCTGAAGTTGTCCATATCTCTGCACTTTATGATTCCCATCTGGTCTTCCTCCCTTCCTCAAGCTCCCATAAGCCCAGGGACTCTCACATTAGAGGTTTGAAGAAAAGGAGTACTTGTGGCACCTTAGAGACTAACCAATTTATTTGAGCATAAGCTTTCGTGAGCTAGAGCTCACTTCATCGGATGCATAAAAGTGGAAAATGCAGTGAGGATGTTTTTATACACACGGACCATAAAAAAATGGGTGTTTATCACTTCAAAAGGTTTTCTCTCCCCCCACCCCACTCTCCTGTTGGTAATAGCTTATCTAAAGTGATCACTCTCCTTACAATGTGTATGATCATCAAGGTGGGCCATTTTGAGTTTGCCATACTCTGTCCTCCACACAAACTTCCAGAGATTGGTTCATTTCTAGTCCTTGTCAATCAAATGTGCAGGGATCAATTTACAAACTCATCAAGCGTCAAATCCTGTAGGGCTCATGCAGCCCTACATAATGGTTAGAAAACAATATTAATAATAGTCTTCAGCTTAAAAAGAAGAGATGGATGCAGTTAAGTAATAATGATTGTCAACTAGGATTAGTTCTGACAGTCATCTCCTTTCTCCTCCACAAGCTTTCAAAGTGTCATACTGATTTTGGACCAAGACATACACACAGGTATGAAATAGATTTTTATCATCCCTCCCATAGTCCAAGTGATATAGTTATTCTATTGAGTGAACATATGCAATAAGAGCAATGGAAAAAGAAAATATGGGTTTCCTTCACTTGTAAAGGTCTTGACTTTGTTTTGGCAATTCTTAGGAGTTGTGTTGTACATTTTCCAAGATGAAAATAATGAGTCAAATTAATCCCTAGTATTTCCTTCAGTGGAATTACACCAGGTGAACATTTTGTTCCCATCTGCCTAAAACCTGTGTACAAAAAAGGAATTTTGCCATTGTCTTCAATGGGAGCAAAATGTAGGGTCCTAACTTTTTTAACCAATGAGATCAAAAGTGTCTTTCATTAAATAACTAGGTGTTTAGTGTCTGTCAGTTTTCAAAGCTGTCATTAATGAAATCACAATAGGCATATTTGAATTATTTTTTAGGCTTGACAATAAAAAAAAGAGATTTTTCATTCTGGGCCACAGTGTTTTTTGGGGGTCATAAAGCCATCAAGATTTTAAAAGCAGGTCACTATAAATTTCTAACTCTGAAACACTTAGCTAAGGAAATATAATATAGGAAAGGCTCTAGATTAGTGGATGTAGACTCTGCAGAAAAATTATAGTACCATTTGATTCCCTTCATTTCCATAGGCTTAATGCTGCTAAAAATTGCATCCCAGTCAGAGATGGACAGTCCAGAGAAGAGCTATTTAACTAGAAAGTAGCCCTTAAGGAACAGAAACATTCTGACCTCCTAGTGTTAGACTAAATGCACTGCCCAGTGCCTGCAGCTGATTACTTTAATAAGATTTTTAAAGGAAACATTAGGAACTTTAAGTTCTACTTTTCAAGGCTGTCTAAGGTTAATTACGTGAACGTAGATAAATCATTTTTAGCAATTTTATTATATGACATTAATATATTACCCTCATCCCCACAAAAAAATTAGCTGTTGCTGTCTTTGCTTTTTAACGTGTAAAGAAGTGGTCCACAAAAATGTAGGTTGTAAAGTTACAGAATATGCAGCACCAGATTCTGCTCTGGGGTGCTGTGAGAGATGGCTTGCTATGCATTCATCATTGTGTTTTACATTTCTGAAAGCCTGTGTCATGGGATTTCTGTGCAGAAAAGATGACTAAATTTTTTTTCATTTCAAAATTTCTATGGGCATTTTTGTTTAAATTTCTTTGCAGGGAAAAAAAGGGGGAGGGAATAGCACAACTTATGTCATCAAATGTCTTCCCCATTATTAGCCCCATTTGGATAGATAACTGCAAAAAGTGTGTCTCTGTGCTGGGGCGGGGGAGGGGGGTTAAGAGACGAGGAACAGGGGAGTCTGGAACAGTCTGTGTACAGTAGTAATTTCGCCACGCAATCATGTGCGGCCAGTAGCCTTTGAATGGAACAATGTGACAGGCTTCACTATATAAAACAGTCCCTTCCAGGACACAGGGAGACAGACTTATTGGATAATGAGAAGTTACTATTTTTCTTGGGGAGCTTGCTGTGAACTGGAGAGAAAGAGATTCAAATCTCACACCAGTTTTACTCCAGTAATTTACTTTGATGGAGTTACTACTGACCTATGCACATGTAAAGGAGATCCAAATCAGTCTCTCTCTAGTACATCCCTGGAGACCTGAGCAGGTTGCCTTTATGCTTATTCTTCATATGCACCTTTCTAAAGGTATATTAAGAGCTACTCTTCATCTTCTTCCTCAGCTCGCTTACAAAGGCAGTAGGTAGTCAACTAGTACATCTCTGCCTCATCACAGTGTGCCGTTGGCTCTGAAAAGGGATAACTGTGCCCTCATTCCTCAATTCTTTTGTCCATATCAAATGGAAAATGACACACAAATGGTGCAAACCAGGGCAAATCAAGTAATTTTCAGTGGATTCATTGGAACCTGGATTGATCAGACTATTAGCCTATTTGAGCTTTTATTTTATAAGCCAGTTAAGTGACCAACACCAGAGAATTCAGCTGACTTATGTACCTCATAGTAATTTACACGTCAATAGATGTTGAGCTGGATTGATAGTGAATTGACATTACTTGCTGACATTTATTCAAGTTAAATTTTAAATGTGCTTTTGGTATTTTCATATAACTGTATAATGGAAAATACTTCTTAGCACAAATCTTCACTAAGTAATTAAGCAGAGCAAAGAACAACTTGCAGGTTTTTCTTAAAGGATGCCTAGGACTGAGTGGATGAGGGGGAGTTAATTGCAATTTAATTATTAATTAGACAAAGGGAAGTAATCCTCATGCATACAAATATTCATGGAAAGACATCTCCAAACAGAATATTTTCTATATTTTAGGTAAAACTCTTTCATGTTTCATTACAGATAAAAGTGAAAATCCTCCTTTTTATTGCTGACAAGAGGCCTATTGACTTCAGTTGATTTTGGATGAGAACAGTTTGTGAAGAATGAGCAAAGATTACAGTCAAAGATTCAGAGTGCTGTGTAATTGTTAGATATGAATTTTTTTAAAAAATTGGTCTGCTTTGAATCTATAATTTTAAAAAATGGAATCAAAATTGTGTTCAAAAAGGTGATAAATACATTTCTGACAAAGATGGCGCCCAAGTGAAAGCCTCCATGTGGTACCTTTTAAGGAAAAAGGGACTCCTTTTGCTCAGTATAAATGTTCTGACTGAAAGGTCAGAAGGCAAGAAGCATTTCTCACCATGTCAGATGTGTTCAATAAAAATCTCACTCTACATACATCTCTGAGTTTCCTTACATCCTTCCAAACTTCCAGAGTATTGGTGAGTAGTGGGTGATGTTTCTTAATTCTGCATTTTTGGTAGGATCACTCTTAGTGTTAAAGACTCTAGAGTCAAAGAAAAGCTAGTAGATTTGAGTGATCTTCTGCACAAATGTTGTCTTTGGAGAATGGACCTGTATTTTCCTCATATTACCCTGTGGAAATTCTGAGAGTGCCCCTATCTTTCCCTAAGAATGGGTAGTGATGCCAGTTACTGATTTGGTGAAGACAGCTGTTTGGCCATTAGAATCAGCACCTTGGGTCCTAAAGAGAAATATTTAGAATCTGATCCTGCACTCTGATCTATGTGTGCAGACTCTTGTGCCCATGAAGTCAAGAGGGCACAGGTTCGAGAGTCTGCCTATATCAAGTTGGCTACAGGATCAAGGTCATTATTGGACGTTTTTCCAATCTCAATACCAACCCACAATTTAACATAACTAGGCACTGCTATTTAAGAGTTAACAAAAGGGGGGGATGAGGTATATTAATGGAACAATTCTTCTGTCCATATTTGAATCTGACACACATACACAGCTGGTCAAATCCTTCCCAATCTTCTGTGTAATTGCTCCATAGGGGAGAAAAATATGGAAGTCAAACATTTGAAACAGACACTTCAGCTGAGATTCTAAACAGGTGTATGAACTATTTCTGAGGTTTAATATAACCTTTTTGTGGAACCACCTGATGCATATGCTGAGCTAAATTTGTCATGCTGGCTCTCACACTGTTTAACAGAGGATGTCTGCTAAGAGGGTATCTGCTGAAGCTTAAAATATAAACTGTGAAAAGAAACCACTGCTTAAAGGAGAAGGAAAGTAATTTTTTTTAACTGGGTCTTAGTAAACTTCTGTAAAATTATTTATTATTTGTATTATGGTAGTATCCAGGAGCCCCAGTCAAGGACCCGGACACTATTGTACTCAATGTTATACACAAGAACAATAAGACGGTCCCAAAGATCTTACAAGTCAAGATTCTAACTATCTTGCCAAAACAATTCCATTAATAACACAGAGTGTAAAATAATTCAGACAGTCACCCAGCATTACAACTGTGACCACAAGATTCTAAACTATAATCTACATTGCAAAAGCCTGTATACAATTTAACACAGTGAAGAGATGAATGAGCAGCATCTCTTCCTTAGTACATTGAAAAGTAAGTCGATGCCCATACAATTTCATAAAACATTTACCTCTAGGTCTTCAAACAGTGCACAGCTTTTCTGTTTGTGTAACTCCCATGAAAATTAGCTGGAGAAAATCAAATAAATTCCATCTGGCATTTGAAAAAGTAAGTGATTGCATCTCTTTTTTCTTAACAAAAAATAACTTTTACTACAGTCTATTTAAAAATACACTGACTTTTAACTTCATAAAAGTTATTTGTTATTTTGTACAGTTCACAAAATACAAAGTATCTTAAAACATTATTGCCAGGGGACTTGAAATATTATTAGATAATGACAGTCCTTTGAGATTCAGCTATTTTTAAACCTTGTGGCAAAAATTTAAATTCAGAAGTGATATTGCATAGAAAACAATAATGAGAATTGAGTTCCTAAATGATTAAGCATTTTATTTTCCCATGGTGTATTATATCAGTGTATATTTTAACATAATGGTAACATAATAGAAGAAAATGGGCCAGATTCATTATTGTGAATCCATGGAGTTTCCTCAGGGATGGATTTAGCTCTATATGTGTTCACAAACCAATGAACTAAGACCAGAAACTCCGGTAACAAAGCTGCCATTGCTCATTTAAACCTTCAGTCTTCACAGCAGTTGGAAGAGTACCACATGAAAAGCAGTCACATTATCCAGAGAGCAGAATTCCAAAAGCAGGAAGGAAACATAGTTAGAATTTGTAAAGAAAGATGGAACTGATAGCAAGGTATCTTAAAATATGGGCTAGATAAGCCTGAAGGTGACATGATAGTCTTCTGTGGACTATGAAAAGAGGCTTAAAAGGTTATTAGTAGAGGGGAGGAGCCAGAGAGCTACTATTCATATTGTCTCTTCAGCTAATCTTTTTCTTCTACATTCTGAAAAAGGCCTCACAGGCAAAACATCACCTCTAACCTTGTTTTCTATTCTGTGTATTTTATTAACCTTTCTTTTCTAAGTCTACAGCTTTCACTCTAATGCAGCTCTGGTAGCAATTCTAGGTTGGCTGGGTTTTTTTCATTAGTAAGGTACTAAAGTGTTATTTTTTCAGCAGAAGGACCATATTTAGTTGCCATGGTGATTACACAGTAATACGATAATTTGCCTCTAATTTAGACTTGTCTGTCACATTGTCAGTCCAGCTTCTTCTCAGTACTAACTTTGGCTCCTCATAAGCTCTGTGTTATTGTGACCTTTCAGCAGCATAGCCAGCATTTCCCCTCAAACCGGTGTTCCAACATCCTCGGGTTTCTAACCTCCTGACCCTTTGTGACATTTGTGGGCCAGATAGTTCAAATCACCTGATGCATTTTTTTGAATCTGAGGTTGGGGAAAAAACAAACAAAAAAAATAACAAACTTCCAGGCAGCTGATTTATTTTGCCTCATTCTTTGAAACACCAATGGTTAGTGAGGGAAATGTTACTGCATTGAACAAAGTGAGATTTTGTACTCGTCTGTGATTTCCCAAAGTGACATTGGTGGGTAGCCTAATCCCAGTAGTTTTGTTTCTTACAGACTGGCAACTGAAGTGAATAAGACTATGTACATTTCCGCCGCCCCCCAACTTTGTTTTCTTGTTGTCACACACAAGGGTACTGGAACAATTTGTATAGTAGGGGTGCTGAGAGCCATTGAACCAAACTATAAACCCTGTATATGATGGAAACCACTTCAAGGCAGCGGGTGCAGCAGCACCCCTAGTTCTAGCACCTGTGATCACACCTGGTTAAAGAAACACTCTTCTGGCCAATGTAATATACGCAGGCAACAATCCCAGATCCATCACCTTATTATATCATTTAGTGTGGGATGTACCCTGCTGGTCTTATATGCCTTAACTGGTCCTCTTACCTGCACATGTAGCTGGCTGGCAGCCATGTTTTCTTGAACTGTAAAGCATTTTTCTTTACTGAAAACACGAACTACACTCCCAGAGAACTGGAAAAGGGCAAATGTAGTACCTATATATACAAAGGGAAATAAGAACAACGCAGGGAATTATAGACCAGTCAGCTTAATTTCAGTACTTGGAAAGACAATGGTGCAAAAAATCAAACAATCAATATGTAAGCACCTAGAAGAAAATCAGATGATAATCATAGAATCATAGAATATCAGGGTTGGAAGGGACCTCAGGAGGTCATCTAGTCCAACCCCCTGCTCAAAGCAGGACCAATCCCCAATCAAATCATCCCAGCCAGGGCTTTGTCAAGTAATAAGTAATAGTCAACATGGATTGGTCATGGATTGGTCAAGAACAAATCATGTCAAACCAACCTAATAGCTTTCTTTGACAGGGTAACAAGCTTTGTGGAGAGGGTGAAGCAGTAGATGTGGTATATCTTTATTTTGGTAAGGCTTTTGACTCTGTCTCACATGACCTTCTCATAAAGAAATTAGAGAAATATAGCCTAGATGAACCTACTAAAAGTTCTGGTTGGAAAAGTATACTCAAAGAATAGTGCACAGTCATGCTGGAAAGGCATATCAAGTGAGGCCCCACAGGGATCTCTCTTGTGTCTGGTTCTATTCAATTGACTTTATTCCTTGACTTTAGCAAAGCTTTTGACACTGTCTCCCACAGTATTCTTGCCAGAAAGTTAAAGAAGTATGGACTGGATGAATGGACTATAAGGTGGATAGAAAGCTGGCTAGATTGTCGGGCTCAACGGGTTGTGATCAATGGCTCCATGTCTAGTTGGCAGCCGGTACCAAGTGGAGTGCCCCAAGTGTCAGTCCTGGGGCCGGTTTTGTTCAATATCTTCATTAATGATCTGGAGGATGGCATGGATTGCACCCTCAGCAAGTTTGCAAACGACACTAAACTGGGAGGAGAGGTAGATATGCTGGAGGGTAGCGATAGGATACAGAGGGACCTAGACAAATTAGAGTATTTGAGCAAAAGAAATCTGATGAGGTTCAACAAGGACAAGTGCAGAGTCCTGCAACTAGGATGGAAGAATCCCATGGACCGCTACAGACTAGGGACTGAGTGGCTAGGCATCAGTTCTGAAGAAAAGGACCTAGGGGTTACAGTGGACAAGAAACTGGATATGAGTCAACAGTGTGCCCTTGTTGCCAAGAAGGCTAACGACATTTTGGGCTGTATAAGTAGGGGCATTGCCAGCAGATCGAGGGACTTGATCATTCCCCTCTATTCGGCATTGATGAGGCCTCATGTGGAGTACTGTGTCCAGTTTTGGGCCCCACACTACAAGAAGGATGTGAAAAAATTGGAAAGAATCCAATGAAGGGCAACAAAAAATTATTAGAGGGCTGGAGTACATGATTTATGAGAAGAGGCTGAAGGAACTGGGATTATTTAGTCTGCAGAAGAGAAGAATGAGGGGGGATTTGATAGCTGCTTTCAACTACCTGAAAGGGGGTTCCAAAAGGATGGATCTAGACTGTTCTCAGTGGTAGCAGATGACAGAACGAGGAGTAATGGTCTCAAGTTGCAGTAGGGGAGGTTTAGGTTGGATATTAGGAAAAAAAATTCACTAGGAAGGTGGTGAAGCACTGGAATGAGTTACCTAGAGAGGTGGTGGAATCTCCTTTCTTTGAGGTTTTTAAGGTCAGGCTTGAGAAAGCCCTGGCTTGGATGATTTAGTTGGGGATTGGTCCTTCTTTGAGCAGGGGGTTGGACTAGATGACCTCATGAGGTCCCTTCCAACCCTAATATTCTATGATTCTATGATTCAATTTCTTCATGAATTATTTGGCTAATGGCATACAGAGTACACTTATAAAGTTTGTGGATGATACCAAGCTGAGAGGGGTTACAAGAACTTTGGAGAACATGATTAGAATTCAAAATGATCTTGACAAACTGGAGAAATGGTCTGCGATAAATAGGATGACATTCAGTAATGACAAATGCAAAGTACTACGCTTAGGCAGGAATAATCCACTGCGTAAATACAACATGGGAAATGACTGCCTAGGAAGGAGTACTGCAGAAAGTCAGTACTGAGGGTTATAGTGGACATACTAAACTAAACATGTGTCAACTGTGTAACACTGTTGCAAAAAAGGCAAACATCATTCTGGGATGTTTCAGTAGGGGTGTTGTAAGGAAGACATGAGGCATAATTCCACTCTATTCAACACTTATAATGCCTCAGCTAGAGTATTGTGTCCTGTTCTGGGCACCAAACTTCAGGAAAGATGTGGAAAATTGGAGAAAGCGCAGAGGAGAGCAACAAAAATGATTCAAGGCCAGAAAACATGACCTACGAGGACAGATTGATAAAAAAAAGTTTGTTTGTTATTCTGGAGAAGAAAAGACTGAGGGCAGACATGATAACAGTCTGCAAGTACATAAAAGACCCATGTGCAGAGGAGGGTGAAAATTGTTCTCCTTAACTACTGAGGAGAAGAAGTAATGGTCTTGAATTGCAGCTAGATTTGTTACACATTAAAAAAAAACTTCCTAACTATAAGGGTAGTTCAGCACTGGAATAAATTGCCTTGGGAGGTTATGGAATCTCCATCATTGGAGGCTTTTAAGAAGAGGTTGGACAAACACCTGTCAGGGATGGTCTATATCAGTGGTCACCAACCGATCTTCTACCTTGTCCTGAATTCTAGGAGAAAGGTGGGGAAACAATGTCCCTATTATTATAAACAGCTAAATATCCTGAAAAGAGGGTCAACTAGCTGTGCCTTCTTCAAAAGGTGAGAACCTGCAGAGTGAGGGAATATTTTTCTGAATTTTGGTGAGCTGCTAAATCTGATTCTGTTTAACTATGGTAAGAGATTCACATTCAAGATAAAACAAAAGGTATTTTACTTAAACACAGACAAGTTATAACAGTCCAATGTACAACAGGGGAGTGTGCCACAGTTGCCATCTGTTCAGTCTAAAAAAAAAAAACAAATTCACTTCTCAACCCTTTCCCTAGCAGGGACAAATAGCTTTCACGTGGCATTCTTAGGACTACTTACTCTTCACCTCTTAAAGGTACAGACCCACTACTTAATAAGTAGAAATTTAGTCAATAATAATGCCAGATAGCAGGTACATTTTCATGTATTCTGACCAATCTCAATTTTTTCAAATTATCCATTTGTCAAAAAGTGTCTCTCCAGAACAAAACCAGTGACATTTATATTAGCTACCCGTTTCACCTAAAACTAAGCAGATTAAAAAATGAAAAGCTCTATACGGCGAGGGATTGGGTTTTCAGATGTGCTCAGCATTAGTGTAACTTGGTTCCCATTGGAGTAAATGGTAACTTCCATTGAGCCTAGTTAAGACAACACTGAGCCTTTTTGAGAATCCCATCCCAGAGCTGGTTGAAAAGCGAGATGCAATGTGATATGCTATACAGACTTTCATAGAGATCATATTTTTATCAAAGAATTTTTGTGGGTCTGAACTTTGTTAGGCCATCAATTTCTCATTTTTATGATGGGTTATTGTTCAGCCCAAACTTCTGCTCACATACACACATTATAGACTGCTGTCCTTCAGCTCTGAAACACAATGAATACAATGGGAAAAAAGTTGCACATGTACTGTACTGTTCTTACTATTCTGATTATCAATAGTTATACTGTAAAGAAACAGTCTTGATAATACATCATTAAGAGGATCTAATTGTTTTCAAAAAGAAAAGGAGTACTTGTGGCACCTTAGAGACTCCTTTTCTTTTTGCGAATACAGACTAACACGGCTGCTACTCTGAAACCTGTAATTGTTTTCAGTATCCCTTCTGTAAAATAAGACCCACTTTCTCCTTCTCCCAGAGGAAGAAGGAAAGAGATGACAGAATGATCATCTGGGTTTGATGAACTTATTTATTTATTTAGCCAATATCACAGAGAGAGAATCAGCTTGTCATTACATTGCACAACCACAGTGCCACCTCCTTTATGTGGGTAATGCCATCATCAAAGCTGACAATCCTAAGTAATCCTCTAGTGCATATCTCTGTTTGCCAGAAGCTGGGGATGTGCGACAGGGGATGGGTCACTTGATGATTACTTGTTCTGTTCATTCCCTCTGAAGCACCTGGCATTGGCCACTGTCAGAAGACAGGATACTGGGCTAGATGGACCTTTGGTCTGACACAATATGGCCGTTCTTATGTCACATTTTTTGAACACTGCAGGTGTATTGTCCATTTTCTCACCTGTCCCAGTCATATAATATAAAGCAACAAAGTCTATAATAGGAGCAGGAACTGTGCAACAGGACCCCAGACCCATGGGGGAGGCTAAAGATTGAAAAAAAAGTATGTATCATGTGGTGAATTAAGTTACTGTTTTTAATCATATCTGTGTTCCATTGGACATGCCATCTTGTGTTATAGATGTTAATGTGCAAGCAGTGACTAACTGAAGTAGATCTCAATATAAGATCAAGATCATATGACTTATTGGCAGACTGAAAATACGTTCATAGGCTGACATGGGTGAAGAGAATTAACAGACAGAAGAGGACTATGAAGAGCCCTTGATTCTCAAGTCAAACATCAACTCTAGCAGTCATTTACATTGTGAAGCCTGTCTCAACAGCTGAAGGCCAGAATAATACTTTAATAAACAACAACATGATTGTTCAAATTATCTTAGTCGCTGAAGCAACCCAACATTTTTAATGGGACAAGAGCAAGGGGAATCCTCATGGGATTTGATATTTTCTTGGTTGAGGAGAGGGAATCAGGGAATTTTTGTATTGTGCATCAATTGAAGGTTCTCTGCATCATTTCTGGGTTGGTATCATTGGAAACAAGAAACAGCAGCTTGTCAATGGTTCTCTGTAAACTTTACTTGCTTATTCAGCTTAACAAAACAGAACCAAAAAAAACCCCAAATACAATTTGTCAGTGCTTGCTCCTTTTCCCAGCCAGTTGTCGGTTGAATGTATCTGTATCTTTGAGGGACTTTTTGTAGCTGTTATATGGAGGAAAACATGAGGTTTTACACAGAAGTAGGCCATGTGGTCTAGTGGATAAAGCAATGGACTAGGAATCTGTGAATCCTGTCTTTGCTAGTCGCTTCATCTCTAGTTCCCTTTTAACCCAGGGTCTTTATTGTCTATTTAAGTTGTAAGTTCTTCTATTTCACTATGTTTGTACAATGCCTGGCAGAATGGGGAGCCTATAGGATCCTAAATAATTAATGTATTACACATAAATACATTGCAAATAAATAAATAAAAACATTGCAAAATTAAGTGGTGAATAAAATATATATGAATCATGGCCTTACCATCCCACAGTCACTGCATTAGGGGAGGTGAGAGCCCTAGTCAAGTTTGAACGGTGTGACGGAAAGCCTTTTTCTGGAGGTGCGTATCAACCAAAAAGAGCCATACTTTGAAACCTTTACAGATATTAATTGCAGAGTTATGTTTGTTGTCACTGAGCATCCTGTAACACTGGTATTTTCATGCTTTCTGCTTAGATAGGTGTTATTTGCTCTTGTAAAATTCAAGATGCTCATTTAGGTTACTATTCCCAGAATACCTGTGGTCTGCACCACAGAAGGAGGTGATCAATTACATGTTCTCTCTATGAAGAGGAATTTAATGAGTGACAAGAAAAGAATCTTCATTCATTTGAGGCTAATTCCTCAGTTTGTATAGATATAGTCAGCAAAACTCTGCATTTTGATCAAATTGAAAATCTGCACGTGCTTTCATTTGTGGGTCTTAATTAAGATTAGTGTTATGTCTTGTAGATAACTAGGCTATTAGAGAGTTGGTAGCTTGCCACCATATTTGGCAGCCCAACTGAATCACAAAAATGGAACTGTAGCCTATTTAAAAAAAAATCACTGAACCCAACATCATTATTAACAAAATGAATCCAGTTTCTCATATGTTATACCAGAGGTCAAGAACCTTTCAGAAGTGGTGTGCCGAGTCTTCATTTATTCACTTTAATTTAAGGTTTCACGTGCCAGTAATACATTTTAATGTTTTTAGAAGGTCTCATTCTATAAGTCTTTAATATATAACTAAACTATTGTTGTATGTAAAGTAAATACGGTTTTTAAAATGTTTAAGAAGCTTCATTTAAAATTAAATTAAAATGCAGAGCCCCCCCAGACTGGTGGCCAGGACCCGGGCAGTGTGCGTGCCACTGAAAATCAGCTCCCATGCTGCCTTTGATACGTGTGCCATAGGTTGCCTACCCCTGTGTTATACCTTTGCTGTGGATGAGAAATTATTCCCATTGCAATCCTTTTTCCCCCAGCTTTCAGGACATTCCAAAAATTTACCCTTTGGGATGACATTTGTTCATTCTACTCTTGACCTGGATATGATAAAACTTTCAGATAATAATCCATATGTCATGTGGTTACCCTGGAGACAATAAGTGTGAAAAAATGGAGGCGGAGGGGGGGAGAGGTTACCCTATTTTTGAATTCTATTTGGAGTCACTTCAATTGAAGATTGGCTTTAGCAGAAAACAAACACAAACACAAATTTGGTCTGGAGTTAGTACCACCATAGTGTGCTGAAACTAAAGCACCCTTAATAAGGCCAGCTAGAGTTGACAGTCTTTGAGCTCCCTGATTTTAAGAGGCAACTCACTGTAGTAGTGAGTTGGGTAATCTAGTGTATAGGGCACTGAACTGGCAGTCAGGTAACAGGGGTTGTGTTCTTGGCTCTGCCACAGACTTACAGTATCACCTTGGGCAAGTCACTTCACCTTTGTTCCTCTATTTCCCTGCTCACCTTTTTGTCCATCTTGTCCATTTAGATTGTAAACTTACCAAGGTGTGGACTGTCTGTTACTGAATGCTTGTGCAGTGTCTAGTATAATGGTCCTTCAGTTTCAGTTGGGGTTCTAGGTGCCTGGCTCTCACAGTTATGAAAGAAATCAGTTAGTGATGAAGCTGATTGAACTGCCTGAATACAGTGAGCTTCCAGTTTAGAAAACCGGATAGAAATCATCCAGGGAACCCAATGGTTGTAAAGGGAAACAATTTAGTTACACATCCAATGATATTCCACTTCTAAAGAAGACCAGCTGCTGTCATAAACCCAATAGGATACTACTCACCGAGCCTCATGTTCTAAAGGAATTTCCTGTGTGTTTTCCAAGTAGAAGCAAGGCATCTGCATGGGGATTTTCAAAGCAGCCAGGGGAACAGGGCACCCAACTACCATGGGAATTCATGGGACTTGGGCACCTAACTCCCTTAGTTGCTATTGAAAATCCCAGCCTGAATAGACCTACTAGTCACACACTGTGGTTTGATTAGCTGATTGTGAGTCTGATATGTAATTGTCACTAGCACTCCAAATGGGACCACTATTGTCCAGAAACAAGTGACATCTTGCATATTTTATAGATGAAGTCTAGAGAAAGAGGTACAGTACCTGCTATATTTAATTCCTCTTATGTTTGCTCCTGAACTAGTGTTCTGCAGTTGTTTTATTCCTAAAAGCCAAATGGACTTGTCCTTACTAAAAGAATGCAGTACTGTGGATTTCTGATTTCTGATACATTGTTGTCTACAGAAGTGAAATATATATTGTTCATTTTATGTTCAAATTCCTTAATAGTTTGCCAGTTAATGCCCATAGTTCCTATTTATCATTTGTTGGTAGTTCCTCTTTCTTTTACTCTCCTGCACCAACTGCTGAATTTAGCCATATTAAAGAATAGAAGAACCTGTCTCTAATTAGACATGCTATTCTATAAAAACTGGAGAATGAATCATTTTTATATTCCTTATTGGGGAATGGTTTGTGCAGTCTACAATGGGGAAAGCACAGGAAAAAAAACATGCAGTGTCTCTGCTTGGCTGTCACACACACAATAGGAGTGAACACTAAGTTACTTCAAATTCCAGTTCAGTACAGACAATAAAATGGAAGAGAAAATGGTCAGTTAAGAGCCCTCAGACACCATATGCTCTCTTTTTAATCTGGTTGTAGAACAGGAAGTTTTGGATTATAATCACAATAAAATGGCTTTTGAGGTTATTAAAACACCTCAGTATTGCTTTGGCATTTAATTACCTGAAAATTCCATTTATTGCTTTGTGCAGTCCAATGCCATGATGATTATACTTTAATTGCACTACTAAATATAAAGGTTCACAGATGCAGAACTTTATTTAATTTAGGATTGCTTAATCTATTGTATGAAATGGTAATGATAAAGAAAATATGTAAATCAATGTTAGGCTTACAATGACTTATTCCTACCTCAGTAGAAGACATCCCAAGTTCTATCCCCACTGCCAGTTACCCACTTAGCGGTGTCAGTAAATTACAACATGGCAGTACTATCATGTCAGCTCAACGAGTCGGCTAGTGCATTATGAGGTGGAGCCCAGGCTCTGTCTCCTCCACTCCTACCTGGTCTGGATTCACTATTTGCTGCCCATATACTTTCTCCCTACTTCATACCCTGCTGCACTATGCATACTTATTACTTTGTGCCTAGACCTAGACTTAAGTAGCTCACACAGGGGCATAAGGAGGGTTCTTACTCCTTCTCAAACTCCTGCAGAGTCCAACTCGCAGTCCAGCCTTATACTGGTGAAAACATGCAACAATCCACCATGCAACGAAAAATAATATCTTTCAAAGAGCTTCAGGATCTAAGATGAAACCACAAAAATAAGCATCAATCCTCTAAAATTTGGACTTTGCAGGTCCCAAAATTATGGAATTAGTATAATTATAACCCAATGTATACTTAGAGAAAATACCTTTAACCTGCAATTACAACTTGAACTGATCCAATTATGTGATGTAATGGTGTACAACAAATATGCATAATGACACAATTATAATTTGTGATTATATCATAAAAATCCTTCTGAAACTTTGTGAATGAATATTGGGCATAAACCATCACTGTGCATTTAAAATGCGCATCTGTTTCAGCTGGCATCCCCAAAATGTGGGCAACTGGTACTTTTAGATGTCTACAGAGATTTGTAAATTGAACTTGTTAACATAGGTATATAAAGACACTTCTACCCTATTTTAGAGTTCTAGGTGTCCCTGGTCATAATATTTGAGCACCTCTATTAGCAGTTACCGTGGACACCTGCATAAGGCAAATATTGATGTGAACACCGGAATGCAGCAAAAATAGATGAAGCCCATGTCAACAAAAGCTTAGGTACCTAGGAGGTTATAAAGAAATTGTTTTCACAATGTGAAAATAAATTCCTAGGATTTTATTTTGCCATTTTTCTTCATAACTGAGAGAAACTTCTTCAACTGGCTTAACTATAATAATGTCTACAAAGAACTCCGTATAGAACTGCCCTTTCAAAAATGGCCACCATCACCATTGTTTTCAATAGCAGTGAGGCTAAAAGTGCCCTTAGCAAATATGGCCTTTGTTTAATATGGCCATTACCTCCCATTAGCAATAATCAGAGGGAAGCCAAATTGTCTTCAGGGAAGATGGTGGACCTCCTGTACCTTTGAGAACTTTGGGTGGAAGGTGCAAAGTATTATTATTAAAGTATTCTGTAGTGACCAAAAATAATGACAAATACCACACCTGGAAGCATCCCTTTGGCTTAATTTTCTGACCTTTTCTGATTGTGGGAGCTTAAAGAGCAGACTTTCCACATGTAGCCCATTTATTACAAAATATGGAGAGAAGCTCTAATCCAGAAATACACTTAAGCACATGCTTAATTTATCTTCAGTAGAACTACTAAATTGCTTAAAGTGCCTTGCTGGATCAGGGCCTAAATTTGTATTCAACATAATGTGAGTAAGAGTGGGAGGCTCTGATCCAAAATATTTTTTCCAAGGTGATATCTGCTGCTTTGTCTGTGTCAGATGAGAGTGGGACTGAGTTATTACTCAATCCCTGGGAAATTAAACATGTAGAATTGTATTCAGTATTACAGGGAAAATATTATTCATATAAATAAAGTTTTGCACTTTAAGACAAGGAGACATTTCTCCTGACTAAGCAACTCCCATTATATCTAAGATTATCTGAACTGTAGTGTTAAATAACAAATTCCAATTTGAGAGATGATTGCAGGTGCACATGTAACCATTGTGATCAAGGCATGGAAATTGTTGTCATTATTACACATTATCCTTTGAAATGGTTTTTCCATGCATAACCTTTAACCCGTGGTTCCTTTAACACTTCACGGATGGCATTTTGCTTTTGCCTTTCACAGATGTTATACATTTTCCATTCTGTTAATATTTAAGGTAAGTATTAGCTTTATTATTTAAAAGTGCTGTAGTATTTTAAAGCCTACATTAGGACTGATTACAATACTCATGGCTGCATTCTCCCCCTTATAACATGTGCTGAGTCTATGTGTGAGAGGTACTCCCAACAATTTGAAACATTTCTTAGACTTTCCTTATACTCCCAAAGCACCTGGATGAGGCTCAACAGAACTGTGGGTAAGTCCACACTAACAATACTAATAAAGAAGAAGAAGAATACATGGAAAAAGTCAGCTTTAAGGAAAGTTTTGAATAAGATGACCGGAATTTGGAGACTGTTCCAAGCACAGTGGTCATGAAAGGAGATCAAAATGAAGGGAGCAGTAGGGTTTGGTTGGACCATATATGGTGAGGAAGAAGGAAAATGAGATATGAAATGAAGATACAATGTGAGCAGATATCATAGAATCATATAAATGTATCTCTGAAAGGTACCTGATAAGTCATCTAGGCCAGGATCCTGGGTCAAGACTAAGTATTATCTAGACCTTCCGTGTATTGTTCTAACCTGTTCTTAAAAGCCTTCTCTGACAGATTCCACAACATCCCTAGGTAATTTTTTTCCAGTACTTAACTCTACCTTTAGAATTAGGAAGTTTTTTCTAATGTCTAACCCCATTACTTGTGCTGACCTCAGTGGCTGAGGAGAACAATTTATCACCCTCTTCTTTTTGTGGATCTTCTACATAATTGAAGACCCTGCCCTCAGTCTTTTCTTCTCCAGACTGAACAAACTTAATTGTTTCAATCTGTCCTCATAGGCCATGTTTTCTGGACCTTGAATAATTTTTGGTGCTCTCCTCTGGATTTTTTCCAGTTTGTCCACATATTTCCCAAAGTTTGATACCCAGAACTAGACACAATATTCCAGCTGAGGCCTTACAGTGCTGATTATACTTTAATTGCACTACTAAATATAAAGGTTCACAGATGCAGAACTTTATTTAATTTAGGATTGCTTAATCTATTGTATGAAATGGTAATGATAAAGAAAATATGTAAATCAATGTTAGGCTTACAATGACTTCTCATATTTTGTTTACAATACTCCTGCTAATATATCCCAGAATGATGTTTTCCTTTTTTTGCAACAGTATTACATTGCTGACTCATAGTTAATTTGTGATCTGCTATAACCCCCAGATGATTTTCCACTGTGCTCCTTACAAGGAAGTCATTTCCCATTTTGTATATAGCAAATGATTATTCCTTTCTAAGTGTAATACTCTGTATTTGTCCTTATTGAATGTCATCCTATTTATTTCAGATACTTTCTTCAGTTTACCAAGATCATTTTGAATTCTAATCATGTTCTCCAAAGTGCTTGCAACACTTCTCAGCTTGATATCATCTGCAAACTTTATAAGTGTACTCTCTATGCCATTACCCAAATCATTTATGAAGATATTGAATAGAACCAGACCCAGGACAGATCCTGGTGGAATCCTACTTGATAGTGCCCTTGCAGCCTGATTGTGAACCAATGATAACTACTCTTTGAGTATGCTTTTCCAACCAGTTGCATACCCACCTTTTAGTAGGCTTGTCTAGACTATATTTCTCTACTTTCTTTATGAGAAGGTCATATGAGACAGTACCAAAAGCCTTACTAAAGTTGAGATATATCACATCTACTTCTTCCCCCCATCCACAAGGCTTGTTACCCTGTCAAATAAGGCTATTAGGTTGGTTTGATATGATTTGTTTTTGACAAATCCATATTGACTGTTACTTATAATCTTATTTTCTTTTAGGTGGTCATGAATTGATTGTTTGATTGCTTGTTCCATTGTCTCTTTGAGTACTGAAGTTAAGATATCTATTATTCCCTAGGTTATCCTTATTCCCCTTTCTATAGATAGGTATTATATTTGTCCTGTTCCATTCCACAGGGTGTCTCCTGTTCTTCACAAGTTCTCAATTGCTAATGGTTCAGAGATGTCTTCAGCCAGCTCCTTCAGTATTGTAGGACGTATTTCATCAGGCCCTGCTGACTTGAAGATATCTAAGTAATTCTTAATTTATTCTTTTCCTATTTTAGCCTCAGATCCTACCCCTTCAACACTGATGTTCACTATGTTAGTAATCCAATCACTGCTAACTTTTTTGTGAAAACCGAAACAAAAAAAAGGCATTTGACTTTTCAGATATTGCTACATTTTCTGTTATTATCTTTCTCTCCTTATTGAATAATGGGTCTACCCTGTCCTTGCTTCTCATCTATTTGTAAAATGTTTTCATATTACTCTTTATGTCCCTAGATAGTTTAATCTTGTTTCTTGCCTTTCCTTTTTAATGTTGTCCTTACATGGTTATGTTGTTTTGTTTTATGTTCTTCCTTCATAATTTGACCTAGTTTCCACTTTTTATATGACTCTTTTTTAAGTATCAGGTCATTGAAGATCTTCTGATTAAGCCAGGATGCTCCACTACCATGCATCCTATCTTACCTATGCATTAGTATAGTTTGCTTTTGTGCCCTTAATAATGTTTCTTTAAAAAACTGTTAACTGTCCTGAACATTTTTTCCCCTTAGACTTGCTTTCTTATGGGATCTTACCTACCAGTTCGGAGAGACTGCTGATGTCTGCCTTCTTGGAGTCCTTTGTCTTTATTTTGCTGTTTTCCCTCCTACCATTCCTTATAATCATAAACTCTACCATTTGATGATCAATGTCTTCCACTTTCAAATTTTCAACCAGTTCTTCCCCGTTTGTCAGAATCAAATCTAGAATAGCCTCTTCTCTAGTCATTTTCTCCATCTTCTGAAATAAAAAGTTGTCCCCAGTGCATTGCAACATCTTGATGGCTAATCTGTGCTCTGCTGTATTATTTTCCCAACAGATATCTGGATATTTGAATTCCCCCATCACCACTAAGTCCTGTATTTTGGATGACTTTGTTAGTTGTTTAAAAAAAGCCTCATCTACCTCTTCTCCTAGATAGGTGGTCTATAGTGGACACCTACCATGACATCACCCTTGTTTGTTCTCTTTTTATCCTTACCCAGAGACTTTCAACTGATTTGCCTCCCACTTCCATCTCAAACTCAGTGCAAGTGTATACATCTTTGATATACAAGGCAACACCTCCTTCCTTTTTTCTCTGTGTCGCCTTCCTGAACAAGCTGTGTCCTTCTATATCAATATTCCAGTCATATGAATTATTCTACCAACCTTCTGTGATGTAGGTTGGGGCAAGATTATGTAGAACCTTGAAGAAGTGGATGAGGCATTTGACTTAAATGTTGTAATACTCAGGAATGCAGTGTAGGAATTCCAGGGTGGAAATGAAATACTTGGAGTGCCTAGAAACACAAGATGATTCTACACAGACCTGAGAGGGAAGACATATGAAATGGGAATGTCAAAGGGGAAAAAGTTATGGTAATCCAGGCCAGAAATGACTGAAATACATGGGGTTAGAATGTAAAAGAGGGATTTTAGACAATATTATGCAAAAATGATCTATAGAGCCAAAAGAGAGCTGGGGTACAGCAGGGTAGAAAAAGGGAGAGGAGTTGCAACTGACAAAGTGGCTGCAGGAAAAGTGGAGAATAATGGAGTTGTCAGTGGGGATACAGTAGGAAAAAAGAGGAGGGGGAATTGGTGGCAAGATGAGAGGTACTTGTCTGGATGGACTTGGTTTGTGAAGTGGAGAGGACATCCTAAAAATGCAAGTCTGGGCTGAAGGCAGGAGGTTGTGTGTGGAGAGAGAGATTTGGGAGTCATTCACAGACAGGAAATAGCTAAAACCACAAGAGCAGGAGAGAGGCTAAATAAGGATGGGGACTGAGAACAGAACAGCAAGGGAGGCCAATAGATGACTGACAGACAATGAGGAGTTACAAAAAGAGATGCTGAGCAGAGCAGTAAGCTAGAATAACAAGGATATCCTCAAATCTTGGAAGCCATAAACTTGCTCTGTAGCATGTTTTTAACTCTACTTGTATATGAAATAAAGGACTGGATCCATGGCTGCTATAAATCTGCAAAGCACTTGTCCTACAGTTTTCATTTAATTTCTTAATGAATTAACTGGACAGATTGGTTAAATGCACTTGGTACTTGCACAGAATGTTGTCACCTGTAATGGAGTTAGTTAAGATTTTGCTTAGATTGTTGTTTATGAGATTTTCTGCAATATCTGTTGCTAAGATCCCTAGATAAAGATGTAGGCACATCCTACTGGACAGTTTATAGGGAAATCACAAAAGTCGATCAAATATTAAATGCCACATCAAAGGCAAACATTTAGGAATCTTCCCTTTTTAACTGTTTGTTACTAGTGTTAATAAAGGTGTATAGATTGATATTCCCCAGGAAGCTAGTAGAAAATTTGCCAAACTTGCCAGGCAAATTAGCTCCAAGTTCTCATTAGGCTGCTCTAGGTACGGTAAGATAGGCTGGAGGAGACTCTTAGTATCTTCTTGATGTTCAGTGGGCAATGTAGGACCAAGAATTGATCCCTTGCTAGCAGTATATGCATTCTTGACACAAGCCTGTTCAGGGCATGGAATAGTGGTGGGTTTTGTGTCCACAGAGGAGAGAAGTCAGAGTTTGGTCTCTTGAAGCATCATCTGATAAACCATTGCAAAGGAAGCTGAGATGAAGCCAAGAACACTGATTAGGTGGTCATGTGCCCTAGAAATCCTCAATTAAAGATCACACTGAAAATTTGAGTGAAACATTTCCATAGATCATAGCCAAAAAAAAAAATCTGTTTCAGATACTCACACCCAAAAATGTGATAGGATTATCTGGCAGACGGTGGAGACATCTGTGGCATTCATGTCACAGCTGTTACCAAAGAGGCAGGAGAAAGACTACCTTGTGTCAAGAATGCATATACTACTGGCAAGATTCTGATGCCCTTACTCATAATGAGCGGGTGTGTTTCTAGTGGGGTCTTGCAGGGATCAGTTCCTGGTCTTACACAATTTAACGTTTTTATCAATTACTTGGAAGACAACACAAAATCGCCATTGGCAAAATTTGCAGATGACACAAAAACTGGGGGTGTGAGAAATAACAAAGAGGACATGTCACTGATACAGACTGATCTGGATCTCTCGGTAAACTGGGCACACACAAACAATATGTCTTTTAATATGGCTAAATGTAAATTTACACATCTAGGAACAAAGAATGGATGTCATACTGACAGGATGGGAGACTATCCTGGGAAGCAGTGACTGAAAAAGATTTGAGGTCATGGTAAATAATCTGCTGAACATGAGCTCCCAGTGCAACATTGTTGTGAAAAGGGCTAATGCAATCCTTGGACACATAAACAGGGGAATCTCTAGTAGGAATAGAGAGGTTGTTTTATCTCTGTATTTGGCATTGATGCAACCGCTCCTGGAATACTGTGTCCAGGTCTGGTGTCCAAAATTCAAGAAGGACATTGAAAACGTGGAGATCCACAAGAGAGTTTAAATGATTAGAAAACCTGCTTTATAGGATAGACTCAAGGGGCTCAGTCTATTTAACTTAACTAAGAGGTTAAGGGGTGACGTGATTACAGTCTGTAAGCACCTTCATGGGGAACAAATATTGAATAATGGGCTCTGCAATGTAGTAAAGAATGGTATAACATGATCCAATGTTCGGAAGTTGAAGCTAGACAAATTCAGACTGGAAATAAGGCACATTTTTTTGAAAATAAGGGTCATTAACCATTGGAATAATTTACCAAGGGTCATGGTGGATTCTTAATCACTGAAAATATTAAAATCAAGGGTAGATTTTTTTTCCTAAAAGGTATATTCTAGTTCAAACAGGAATTATTTTGGGGAAGTTCTATGGGCTGTGTTATGTAAGCAGGAAGTCTAGATGATCACAACAGTGTCTTCTGGCTTTAGAATCTATGACAACAGCTTACACCACAAATAGTCCCACTGACTCATGGAGTATGGTGCTGACATGAGCAATGTTATCTAAGTCTGCCCCTAAACTAACAAGCTAGGTTGGTGGCACTCACAAGGGAGCATGTGTGGGTCTGTGTCAGGTAGCATTCAATCAACACAGCTGAACAACATATAATTAGAGCTTCTTAGTCCCTAATTTGGAGCAGGGACTTGAATCTGGTTCTCCCAAGCCCAGCTGAGTGCCCTAACCACCAAGCTATAGAACAGGGGTTGGCAGCCTTTGGCACGTGGCCCATCAGGGTTATCAGCTGGCAGTCAGTGAGACATTTTGTTTACATTGACCATCTGCAGGCACAGCCCCCCACAGCTCCCAGTGGACACGATTCGCCGTTCCCAACCAATGGGAACTGCAGGAAGTGGTGTGGATCACAAGGATGTGCTGGCCACTGTTTCCCGCAGCTCCGATTGTCTGGGAACAGCGAATCACGGCCACTGGGAGGTGCGGGGGGACATGCCTGCAGATGGTCAACATAAACAAAATGTCTCGTGGCCCGCCAGCAGATTATCCTGATGTGCCATGTGCCAAAGGTTGCCAACACATGCTATAGAGTCATTCTCTGACTTTCTGGCCAAATGGATATTTAATTACTTATACACAGTGGAAAAACTCCAATAAAAAAGACTGAGAGAAAGAAAGAGAGACAGGCTTTATACTTTGGTGATTAGGACACTTGCCTAGGAAAAGTCAGCTAAAGGAGGAACTTGAACCTGAGTCTTTTGTATCCCAGCTGTGTGCTCTAACTGCTGGACTGTTGGCTATTTTGTGGTGGGGTTTGCTCTAATTTGTTCATTAAAAATTTCAAAAGGCCTCATTTCAAAAGGTCTCATTGTTGAGACCTTGAAATTTTTCAAGAAATTGAATTTTTGTTTTCTGACCAGTCCAACATTTAATGACTCGAGCTTAATGTAGGCTCTAAAGATGTGGAGTGCAGTGTTATTTAGCAATTTATTTAATTGCTTGTAGTGAGAACAAAATGTGACTTCAGGGCTGCATTGTTTTCTATTAAGCCATGAATTGTAACTATGACATAGTCTTAAAATTGTCCAGTTCAACCTTTTTGCAGAATGTCTTAAGTTGTAATTCCCCACTCTCTATCTCAGCCCTGGAATTTGTGAAGTTACCAGTTATTATCCATCTCAAAGAGACCAAAGATTCCTAATGCAGGGAAGTTCACAGTACTATAGATTTAACAAGCAGAAGACGAATGATTTCTGATTGAGAGGCACCTGAACAAAATACATGAGCCAAATAGAATGGTCAGAACTGAACTGTGGCATCTTTATTTATTTAATATAAGCAATGTCCGTATACCAATAAACAAACCCGCATGTTGAGGTATCCAGTCATCTACTGTCTGAAAGTACCATGAATTTTTCGGGATGTTTTGCTCATGGGAAATGATAGATTTCGACAAAGGGAATCTGACTCTTTAAAAAAGAAAATAAATAACTGGCTGTTTTCTGTTTACCTTTTATCAGGAAATTGGAATTTTTAGATGGTGAGTAGCTCTTTGAAATGCATTTCATCTTAGGGCCTGATCTTGCAAAGTACTGAACAGCTTCTGGCTCGTGCTGAGCACCTTCAACTCCAGTTGCAATCACTGGTTGTTGAGGGTACTTAGAACTTCACAGGATGAGACCCTTCCCTAACTGGGCCTTTATTTCACTGGACAGACAGGCACTGAGGGGAGAAAATATAATCTTTCTGATAGACATGGCTGCGAGAGAAACAACCCTATCGTGTGGGATTTCATGGTTGGTTATAGGTTACAGGAAGGACAACTCTAATCTCTCCAGTTGGTAGTAAGCGTTGTTGAGGGAAACTGCTTTTGACTTAAAAGGGCAAGCTGAAATTTCAAAGAAATCAAGAGCTTTGTTAGCATCTCACACTAAAAATAGATCATCTCTGCTTGAAAAATCAGAAGTGATTTGGTCCTTTCAAGATCTGTTGTGCTGCTATGGATTTTTTTTCATGGTGAGATTTGGACTGCTCCATTTTCTAAAAAGTGAGCAATTTTGTTTTCCATCACTTAGCAAAGTAGACGAATAATCAAATTAACCCCAATGCTTTGGAGCATATTCAAAGTCAAATTTCTTGGCTGAAATGAGGTTTGACTCCTTCTGTAACTATGTTGTTAGAACATAAGCTAGAGGATATAAATATGCTCTGGCTATGTTTAATAGTTTTTCTACCATGCTTTGCGCAAAGGCCAGTTGCATTTGAAGAAAAAAATAGATCCCAAATTCCTACTAATAATAACTCTCACTTCAATAGTAATTTTAATCCATGGATCTCAAAGTACTTTAAAGAACAGTGATTAAGGCTCATTATCACCCTATGGTGTTGCTAAATATCATTATCCTCATATTACAGATGGGGAAAAGAAAAACATTAAGCAATAATAAATTGACTTGAATGATGTCATTCTTAAAACAAACCATTTGTACAGAAAAACTTCATTAATCAAAAACACTAAAAAGAGGAATTTACAACTACGACATTCAGTAAACCATTGTTAGCCAAAACCACTAAAGAGAGGAACTTACAACTATTACATTCCATAAACCATTGTTCTCCAAAAACACAATAAGAGGAATTTACAACTACTTTCCTATTTTCGAAAAGAATTTACAAGTTATTTTTTTCTATTATGAATGTTCCTGTTCTGTTCCATTTAGGTTCTTATAATGCACGTGTCACGATGGTATCTGAGAACATTCACGGTGATATCTGGATATTTTATGTTATAACTTTAATTTCAGATATAAATTGTTTCTCATGATGAAGTGTTTGGCAACTGGTGCTAATTTGTATAAATAATCCCAAAGATTAATTAAATGATTACATCAGAACTTGGTAGGCAGCTGGTTATGGAAATAGAACACAGTAATTGTTCTAATCCAAACTACCACTTGCAGTAAGCCATTTTTGTGTGTATGTTTTAAGGATAGTATTACATTATATTACAGAGAAATAAGATATCAGCATTATTAAAATTGCCGCTATTATCATATTGATAACATATCTCTTTCTAATTAAACTCTAATTACCCTAAAAGCTTTTGACTTTTATTAATAATTTCTAAGAGTGCTCCTTTTTTCTCCTAGAATTCTTTTATCTTTTCACAAAAAAATATTTTATATGTCTCACACTATTGACTAACTTTATATAAGTACATTTCATTTTCAGTGACTGACTGGATTTGTGAAATTATTTTACTTAGCACATAAAATTGAAATTATTTAAAATTAAGCTGTACTATCAGTTCTAATTCATTCTATTGAGGAGATGGTATGAGCATATTTGTCCCTGAAAGGAAAAAAGTTAATGGAAGGAAGAGCATAATTAAATTCCCTGTAATAATCTGCTACATTATTGTTTGAAAGATAAAGGACAAAATAGATTTGAATGAAAAGTTAGAGTTGATTTTATTATGTTGTTTTTAACATATCATTAGCATATATGTATTTTCTGGATGATGCTATAATATAGGCTCTCATTTTAAGGTGAATTCACTGATCGTGACCTATATATGCACATATGTTCTTTGCAGGTTCAAACACCTGTATAATAATACACCATACATCTTGTGGTGATAGCCATGTGAAGGTTTTGTTTCAGACCTATGTGAAAAATTATCTAGAAATTTTAAAAATTGTATTTAGCATTCATCTTTGACATCCTCACCTGCTCTCTGCCCACTAATATGTCTCTCTTGGGGCTACTTCAAATTTCCAGACACTTTTTCAGGTGTTAAATTTTAGTCCCAATATTTTTTTAAACTCTCAAAAATAGTTTTATAATTGAAAAATGTGCACAGTACATGATTGTGTGGGGAAGTATAATGGTTTTATGACATACATGTGGAATGACCTGCATGAGTAATGAGTAGTATAGCCGTTCCAAATTCATAGCAATATATTCTTATGTCACATCATACTATCACATATTCCACAGATGGTGGTGATATCCCTATGCTAAATTGAAGAGCCTTCTGGTAAACCACAGAGGAGGCATATAGATTGCAATTGTCATGCACCTTTAATATTCTTGTATTCTAAATCCCTGAGTGGCTTTAAAGAATCAAAATTAAAAAAAAAAAATCCAAGAACCTGCCACCAACTTTTCCCCTTGTTTCATGCTAAGTGTACAGTTTTCCCTGCTGTATCAAGATTGCACTGGCCTGAGTCCAGTATGGGCACTAATCAGCCTCGCACCACCATTAGGCATAAGATCTGAAATCACATGACCCTGCAAATCTTGAGGGTTGTACCAATGGAAAAGGGATATTCCTAGCCTCCCAATGGGCCACTATCTTCAAAGCCCTGGAGAAAATCAAGATATTGGACTTCAATGATGTAACATTTCAATGGTGATCAGAGCTATTTTTGGTCATTTGTAGAGATGTTTTATATTTATTGGTTTTTTTTTCTAATTATCATGTTAACTATTGCATCTGGTTTTGGGGGGATTGAAACAAAATAGTCAGCCAGAACAGTTCCTTTGGCTAGGAATTAGATGTAGCAAAGTAAAGGACTCTCTAACATCATTCTTAGCCATGGTACAGGAACCGCAGAACTCCTTATGATGTATTCAGTTTGATGAGAGAACATTTATAGCAAATGAGGAATCACTACTCTTGAAAAGGAATGTAGGACTAGGTCCTTCTCCTATTAGAGTCAATGGCAAAATACACTTTGACTCTAGAAGTAGCATGGACAGGCCTATAATCTAATTGTATTACCTATGTGGTCTCCATGGAACAGGACCATGAATGTTTTTATTATATATGTATTTCTCATTATAGTACCAAGGAGCTCCAGTCATGGACCAGGAGACCCCATTGTGCTGTACCAACACAGAACAAAAGGATGGTCCCTGCACCAAATAGCTTACAATCTAAGTATAAGACAAAAGATGGATACATACAGAATGATGGGAGAATTTAAGAAAACAATGAGACAATATTTGTAAGCTTGATAGGCGGTGGTCTCAGCACAACAGACAGCCTAATGTTTTTCATCTTCTGCTTCTGCTATTGGAAACTAAATCCATCGTGCCCAAACAATTGTGAAAGGTGTAAGTATGGCCATAGTTTTTCAACTACTTTTTATACTAAATTTGAAAAGTAACACTTGGAGCCTAAGCTTCTTGACACTTAGGATCTTATCCAGCAAAACACTTTAGCACATGCCTAACTTTAGGCTGCCAGTGTGTTGGGACCACTACATAGCATACTGACTCTTGGTACATCCCTGTCTGCCTGTATCCATCTGTTGTCTCTGGTCTTAAAAATTAGACTGTAACATTCTTGGGGCAGGGACTGTCTTTTTGTTTTGCATTTGCACAGTGCCTAACAAAATGGAGCCCTGGTCCATGATTGGGACTCCTAGGCACTATGGCAATATAAATAATAATAAGTAGGTGAGTAGGGGCATAAAAGGAACTACTCATATGATTAAAGTTAAGCGTAAGCTCATGTGCTTTGCTGGCCTGGAGTTTTATTATTCTTCAAAAATGTGCACATCAGAAATCCCCTGCTAAGCTGGTGAAAATGAAAATGAGTGAGCAGTGGGTATATATCTAGTAGAACAAAGTGAGGAATATCTAGTAGAACCAAACCAGAACACTGAAGATTGGTTTTGTCAGTCCTTACTGATTCAATGTACTACCTGAAAACATTGTATTATTCCAGTCAGGAAGCACGAGGAAAGACAGGAAATTGAGTCTTTCATTTGAAAATACTTTGTTTATTAGGAGTAGCCAACCTTTTAAGGATTTGAGGCTGATATTTGATTTAACATGGTTCCAAGGACAGCATTCACTTTGCTCCCTCTGTTAGGGCTTCCCACAGGATGCCCCATTCAACAGTCTGCAAACATGCTGCTTAGACATTAAATCAGAATTTATACTGGAGATGTGCAGCCAAAGTTGAATCAAAATAAGTAGTGAGAGAAAACAAAAGTACAAACCTTCAGAAACATTTATGAGCCCATATTAAGAAACTAATTAACTGGCTACTTATGATGCAAGACTCTGTAGAGGACATAGGCCTAATCCTGTAGAGTGCTGAGCTCCCA
Organism: Natator depressus; assembly: GCF_965152275.1. NCBI lineage: Eukaryota > Metazoa > Chordata > Testudines > Cheloniidae > Natator > Natator depressus. The sequence goes on along the minus strand of NC_134235.1, from coordinate 238,709,183 downwards.
CTGACATCAATAGAAATTAAGAGCACTCATCACATTAGACACCCTCTGGTGCTTATGCTGCATCCTTGCCAAGCGCATTATCTTAGCCCTTTCCTAGCTAACCTAGTTAAATACATTATTTCACTGAAAACAATGCAAAGGTTGAAAAACTCAAAGCCGCCCTAAGCATTTTATTCTGCTTTGAAAGAGCTCTTTACCAGTGCTTGCTGAGTACACACTATGGCTGGTTTATACAAGGCTCCCCAATTTGTAGCATTTCATCACCTAACTTCTGCAACACACTTTACATTGGCACTCAGACACGGCAGCTAGCTCAGAATGAGGCAACCGACATATTTGAAGCAGGCAGGCTGAGAAAGACACTTGCACTGGCAGTTCACTTCTGAGTGCAATTCATTATCTTGAAATTCCTGAATTGGACATTTTATTTATGTATTTGGATTTTTAGGAAACACTTTAAAAAAGCTTCTATCCATATGCTCTAGGGGGGCTTGACATTACTTAAAAGCCTCTGTCTATGGCCCCCCATCACCATAGTATCTGAGTGTCTCTCAGTCTTCCAATGTATGTAACCTCGCAACACCCTGTTGGTATGTCTACACTACAATGTAAGCCCAAGGTTACTAGAACTTGAGTTAGCAGATCCTAGGTTTATTAACTTAGGGCTTGAGCATCTATGCTCATTTGTAGCCCCTGGTCCCAACCTTGGTCTCCAGCATCTGCACTGCATTATAAGATCTCGAGTCCAACCACCCATATCCCAGACTTTCTAGCACGCTCCCAAAATGTGGCTACTGTAGCCCTTTGTTCGTGGTGCAGTGTGAGAAGACTTGACTGTTCACCAAACTTGATTGTCCAAAGGACTAAGAAAGTTGGTGCATGGGATAATGGAATACTTTTTGTCAGATTTCCAGAGCATGGGGCTGCATCTACATTGTAGCACAATGAGTCATGGCTTGACTCAGGCTTAGACCCTCAACCCTTGTGGTGTCCTGGGATCCTGGGTCTGAGTCCTGGGTTAGCATGATCTGTGTGTAGATGAGAGGGGGGTTAGGCTTGAGCCAGAGTTCAAACCCTGGGCTAACATTGCAATGTAGATATGTGAAGTAGGAAAGTACTATCATCTCCATTTTACATCTGGGGAACTGGGGCTCATAGAAGCTAAGTGACTTGCCCAAGTTATAGGAGGAGGTCTGTGATAGATGGAGGATATGAACCTGAGTCTCCTCAGTGCTAGGTAGTACCCTAACTACTGGCTAGTCCTTCCTTTCTTTGATATGGCCTGGATACCCCACACATGACAAAAATACAGCACCACACTATAGTATATCCCACCACTAATAACTGGAAAGTCAGCATATAAAATCCCACACACCTCCAGTCGTTCTTTCTTCAAAATGCTCCCCTATCTGCCCATTCTTCGAAACCTGGGAAAAGATGAGAACTGGAGCTGGCCCTGAAGTTAGAGGAGCCTGCTATCTCAGAGACTGACTGCTAAAATGCCCTTTGGGACTTTCAAATCTGTGTGTCCAAAGACGGAATTAGCATTTAGGATTACCACCTACTATAATCACATCAGTGACAGGAATTTCCCTTGTGTCACATCTATACAGTACTATTACACACTACTGAAAATGGGAGTTCTGGCTGACTCATACTTCTTCTGGAATGAGTCTCAGTATTTCATAGAATCATAGATTCATAGGACTGGAAGGGACCTCAAGAGGTCATCTAGTCCAGGCCCCTGTCTCATGGCAGGACTAAGTATTTTCTAGACCAGCGGTGGGCAACCCACAGGCGGCCCATCACAGTAATCTGATTGCAGGCTGCGAGACATTTACTGACATTGATCGTCCACAGGCATGGATGATCAATGTCAGCAAAATGTCTCGTGGAACTTAATCAGATTATCCTGATGGGCCACATGCGGCCGATGGGCCGCATGTGGCCAACGGGCCGCAAGTTGCCCACCACTGATCTAGACCATTCCTGACAGGTGTTTGTCTAACCTGCTCTTAAAAATCTCAATTTTTTGATGGAGATTCCACAATCTCCCTAGGCAATTTATTCCAGTGCTTAACCACCCTAACAGTTAGGAAGTTTTTCCTAATGTCCAACCGAAACCTCCCTTGCTGCAATTTAAGCCCATTGCTTCTTGTCCTATCCTCAGAGGTTAAGAAGAAAAATTTTTCTCCCTCCTTCTTATAACAACCTTTTATGTACTTGAAAACTGTGATCATATCCCCTCTCAGTCTTCTCTTTTCCACACTAAACAAACCCAATTTTTTCAATCTTCCTTCATAGGTCATGTTTTCTAATTATCTTACTATGTAACATGTCAAGAGCTATTGAAAATACTAAATCAGGGAGCAACATGGATCTAAGAGATGGGGACACACAGATAACTGCAAGGGATGAGCTAGAAAAATGTAAAACACGATGAATTCACTAAATGAACCATAAGACTGAAGCAGTGTTTGGTAGATGGATTTCAGCAGTTTACACCAAAAAGAAAATATCGATGGATTTGCAGATGAGTCAACAATCTCTCTCCTCTTTCCTTCTTCCCATCCCCTCTGGGCAGCAACTTAGTTCAAAGTTACTGTACTTTAAATCCATAGCATTTGTATGTATAGAAAAGCTGTCCCTTCTGCAGGATATTGTATGTTCTTGGGATTGTGCATATGCAATTTTTTTTAAGGGGCTAGTTTGCTGCTGCTGTGGGAAAAAGGAGGAAACATTTCTGTGCTAGTGTGATTTTACACACAACTGGCTTGAAGCTGCTCAGAGATCTGGAGTATTAGAATGAATCCCAGGGCTGTAGATTAATGGGAGAGAGCAGATGATTAGATGCGGTACATGATAAATAAATGCATCACATGATTCTGACATTTATCACATGGACATTACACACACAAACTAAACGGACAGCTAGCAGAACCTACAGAATTTGGGTAACATATGCTATTACCTGATGTTATTTCAAGAACCTTGACTGTATTCAACAGAATGTGTCTATTCGGAGGGGATGGGTTGGAGGGGTTGGCTTTAAGAGGTTTTTGCTTTCTAAATTGGTAACATGTAGTGTGAAATGAATGGGACAAGAGTAAAGAAAACTGACTGAATAACGTTATTGTTAATTTGGAAAAGGATATAATTTTTGCTGATTTGCAGTTTTGCAAGAATGGAAAAGGCACATTTTTATAAGTAATTTGAAAGTCTCCAGAAGAAAGATGTAGAAGAGACCCAGATATCTCTCCAGAGGCTAAATCATGTCCCTGACATTTCATTTTATCTTTCATTTTCCATTTCCTGTTACATTAAAATGTGGATATTTTATGTATGCTTATATTTGTAATACATTTTTGCCTTCTTTTTTGGGGTATATATATTTATATAAAAGTGGATCCTTTTTAGTGACATTACCTTGAATATTTAGAGAAAAGAAATTGGCTCAAATTAATTTAGAGAGTCTTTTTCTCTGCTTGAAATTTATGGATATAGTTTCTAGTATACATAGGACTAAATCTTGTTTTGGCTGCATGCACTTGGGATAAAGAGGTTATAGGAAACCTCCTTCCTTTTTGGTATGCCCAGGACCCAATCCTGTTCCTGTTGAAGTTGTTGTGAGTTTTGCCATTGATCTCAACAAGAGCGGAGTCGGGTTCCCAACTAGCAGATTTGCTCAGGAACAGATAAAGGACATACTTCTAGTTCTTTGTGCACTGGGCAGAGACCCTAAGTACTGTACCCTTCTGTGCATGGCAGACTTAAGGAGATTTGTCTGCCAGAGCCCCCAAGCATATTTGGCTATGTCAGCTGATGCAGAAGGTGGGTATATATTGCTTCGTCTTGAGAGTCACAGTAAGGTGTGTTACAGAGAGCAAATCCCTGCACTCTGGAGTCATCAAGCCCTGAGCCGGGAAGACATCTCACAGGCCTACCACATGGCCATTCCTTCTTTCCACCATCCACCATCCCACCTTTTGCAAAGACACAGCACAGAGCAGTCAAACTTGAATTGGCATATTTTTAATATACTGAAGCTATTGAAAATGGTTCAAAACCTTTAAGTGATAAATTCTTCTTATTCTTATTAATAATGCGTTTCTAAGACGTTGATCCTTGCCCTGTTTTGTCACTAGAAAACATGACAGACAGTGGGGAAACAGGTGGTTAACGCACATTGTCCCAGAGAGTGCAGTTTTCTTAGTGGATAAAATGCAGTAGCTAACGAGCTTCAGTAACCCAGTGGTGGACTTGAAGATCAGAACTTGCACCTTGAACTATCAATGGATGTGAACTGGGAGCCTGTGGAGAGATTGGAGCACATGGAGGGATAAAGGGCTCTTGGCAGCTAATCCACTGAGCACATGGCTGTTGCATTTTGTGTGATTTGGAGCCTCACATTTTTGCCGTCTTCAGTCCAATATAAACTGTGGTACCATCATACAGTGTGGAGATGATGAATGCATAGGTCACTATGGCCAGATGTCTGTCTGGGAGGAAGGGATGAAGATTCCTAGAACACTGGATAGAAAACCCTGTAGGAATCTACAGATAAAGGTTTCTATTGAAGAAAAGCAGTTGCTCAATACAGTTCTTTGGGCCCTGATGGACCCATTGTTGTGTTGTGCAGTCTTATCCAGTTACATCACGTAAGGATGTCAGCGATTGTACTTGACTATGTTGAATGCTGCAGGGGGTGAAGCAGTGAGAACATTGAGTTATGGCCTCCATTCACTTCCATAAGGAGATGATCTTTCACTTGGCTGTCTCCCGAATGTCACAGCCTGAAATCTGCTTGCAAAACATGCAGGATGTTGGTAGAGGAAATAGGTTGTTGGGCCCTGGTTGCCACTACTTAGAACTTTCTCATCTATTTTGCTGAGGAATAGCAGGTCAGAGATGGGATAGTAACTGGAAAGTTCTTCTGAATCAAGACTGCTGCATTATTCCAGGAAATTGTTGTGCTTGCTGCTCTGAAGGTGTTGATGATTTCTCTTAGGAAATTGCTATTGTTCACCAGCCAGATAGGGCATGGATCTGTTTTCTAGGTAGTGGCTCAGCTTCTAAGCTCCATCATGTATGAAATGGCATTTTCATAGGTGGTGGGGACATTAAGGCCATCTGTTCCAAATTGGAGTTTAGCGCTTCAGTGAGTTCCTTCCATATATACTGATTTTGTTTGTCAGGCCTTGAATCAAACTGGTGTAAAGGTAGGATAACAGCTCCTGAGTTAAACTGGCATAATACCAGTGAGAGAGGAGAGTCAGACCAATGTTTTGTGCTCTCCTGTCACTTCTGCAGTAGAGTAACACTATTCCCAGTTCTTCGATATAATACAATCTATTTTTTATACATCGTCCTCCTTACAGGGGACTACATAATGCCTTATAGAGCGAGACATAAGCTGGAAAAAAGTGGAAGAAGAGGTGTGATTTCAGTGGAGCAAATGACTCTGTGGCTGTAAGAAGGGAGGAGTTCTAGACAGATAGGTCAGCCATGACCATGAGTCAGTAGTGAGTTCTGTAAACAAGAATGTCATTTTCATTTGAGTTTGGAGATAAATGGAGTGCCAGTGGAGGGGATGGAGAAAAGGAACAGCATGATCTCACTTGCAGCATTTTGGAACTCTGGATTCAGATTTTTAAAATTGCCTAAGTGACTTTGGATCACAAATCGTAATGAAAATGAATAGGACTTTAGTAGTGTGGATACTTTTGAAATACTCCTTACTGAAGTTTCGAGAGCAGGGATTTAAGAAGACTACAAAAATAGCTATCACATTAAATATTAAGACATTATGCAGGAACAATACTCTCTCAATACACCTTACTCACCCTGAATAGTGTTTTACTCCATGTGTGATACTCCCCCAGAATAGGTGACATACCTCCACAAATTTATTTCAATTCACTGAAAATTTTGAAAAATATAATTTTCAACTTGACCTGCAATTATTTTTTTATTTTTTATTTTTTGGAATTGGCAGCAAACTGAAAAATCCATTATTCACACAGCTGTAGTCTTTCATAACCTCCAGAAACATCACACAGGAGTCAGGCAGATTTCTCTTCCACAATCAAAACTGGGATAATTTGGTAGCAGCACCATTCATTTTAATTTTGCCTCTAAAAGTCAAGTACCAGATTTCCTTGTTATGATCAGATATGGGGACTGCAGGAGTGGCTGTAACAATATTATCCTTCCCATCCCTAGTTCCTCTGAAAAGCCCTGGTTATTGCAGTTGTTGTTTAGAGATAGCATACACAGAAAGGAGGTTTAACTCTATTTCCTGGCCCAGTCACCTGACATGGTTACAAAGATTAATAATCCTGTCATATGACAGAGGTCAGTAATCACTGACTTCAGCTCTATTTAGAGCTTGTTTTGTCTCCTAATCTTTACTTACCTATGGAAATGTTTAAGTTTTCACCAAAAACTCAAAACCTGAAGGATTTGAGTTGAAAATGGGAGCTGTAATGCCTCACGGGAGTTGTAGTTAATGTCTTGTGTCCCTGTTCTCCTCTGTGGGCCAGACTCCGCAGCTGGACTACATCTCTCAGAATTAGGGTGACCAGATGTCCCAATTTTATGGGGACAATCCCGATTTTTGGGTCTTTTTCTCACATAGGTACCTATTACCCCCCACCTCCTGTCCCGATTTTTGACACTTGCTATCTGGTCAGCATATTCAGAATGCACCTCAGCCAGGGACACTATGTTGCACAGCTTCCCCTCACCAAGAGGGGAGACCATGGTGCATTATGGAAGATGTAGCTCAGCTGGAGATCCCGGCCTGTGGAGGAGAATGAGGGCACAAGGAACAAATTATAGCTCCCACGAGGCACCAGAATTCCCATTTTCAGCCTAAATCTTTTGAAGAAAAAAATAAATTTTTCATGTAAAAATTTCATATAGCTGAAAAATCATTTTTCTTCTGAAAAATAGTTTTGATGCAATATTTTTTACTAGCCCTATTATTATTATTATTATTATAGTGATCACTATAGTTTAAATGTCTTCTGGATCTTCTATATCTACAAATTGTCTCCTGATTGGCTAATAAAGGTTGACAACTCTTCTTAATACATTTATTTACTGTCTCCAACAATAAATATTTAAACAATACTCATTACCTATGGTAGCTTTGTGCAGGCAGTACTTCTGGGACTGATGACATTTAAGATGTGATGGCCATTTTCTCAAAGATTTCTATACTACTTCAGAGGATTCAAACTATGTGTTAAAATTAAGTAAGATACCCCAATTTGGAAACTGAGTAAATAACATACAAAGCCAGTGGAGACCTAATTATACCACTTATGTTTAACATTCAATTCTCTAACATATTTTTTTTTAAATTACCAAAATGAAGTGAAATAGACACTTCACGGATTTGTTTCCTTTGGTGCACACATTACTGAGCTGAAACTCTGAGATACCATAATTAACAAAAAGTTATACAGCAGAGAGCTTATAATACAATCATAAAAAGATTAAGTAAAAGAAATCAAAGTCAATTTGTGTTTAGTGGTTTGGGGAATAACATTTCTGTCAAGTTGTTGAATACTAATAATTAAAATACCGGAATAATCCACCTCCTAATTAAACAACAATAAACAATTGTCAATGGCACATAATTGTTAAAAGTCAGCAAAGGAGGCATTAGTGTAAACAAAGATTAGAAAGAATTCTTTAAAACTAGAATGGGAATGTTTTTTAATGCCTGACAGAGCAGACTAAACATAATCAGTATTTGCATTACAAAACTTGCAAATACCTGCATCAATATTGTTTAGATGGCATTGAAGTTGAGTAGTTCTTTAGTAACATATGGAGCACATTTTGTTTCCTAATCTTCACTTACCTATTGAGATGTTACATCCTTTATTCTGTGCATTGTTTTTCAGTATCCCCTAATCTTAGGATCAGATATATCCTAGAAAGAAATTCGAGTCATTCTGTTCCATTGATGATGACTATTTCAAAAATTGTGGGCTGATTGGAGAGGATTTGCAGTTAATGTGCTGGACTGGGTCTTAGGAGACTTAGGTTCAACTCCCAGCTCTGCTACAAGCTTCCTATGTGACTTGGTCAAGTCACTTAATTGCCTCAGTTCCTCATCTGTAAAATGAAGATGGTAATAATATTTCTCTTCTCCCACACTTTTGATTTAAGTCTTCAATTTCTCTGGGGAAGGGGCTATCTCCTACCAGGTACCTATACAGTACCTAACATAATAAGGCTCTCACTTGGAGCCTCTAGATGTTTCTATACCACAAATAATAGAAATAAAGGTAGCAATGGTATATTGAGAAAGCTTTTAAGCACAATGGACAAGTGGCTGAAAGGGGCAAGGTAACACTTTTCTTTTTGGTCTGGAGAGCTATGCTTGTCTACACAGCAGTTAAACACCCACTGCTGGCCTGGGTCAGCTGACTTGGGCTTGCTTGGGCTGCAGGACTGTAAAATTACTGTGCAAATAATTAAGGCTTGTTCTGGAGCTCTCGGACCCCACGAGGGGAGAGAGTCCCAGAAACCAGGATCTAGCCTGAGTCTGAACATCAACCTAGCAATTTTTAGCTCTGTAGCCAGAGCTCTGCAAGCCTGAGTCAGCTGACCCCGGCTGGACATGATGTGGGTCTTTTTTTCCAGTGTATACATACCACAAGGTTCAAATCCTAATTTGCAATAGTGAAAATGAGTGTTTTAGTCTTATACTAACCCTATTTGGAGGCACCACAAAAGCAGCAGAAACAATTTGGCATGATTATTAGTCTCTCTGTTCAAGATAGGCCCAGGACTGGGACAAGACAGCACTATGGTACCTGTCTGGGAGATCTGACCAGAGTGTACACACTCTATGCCTGGTGCTAACTGTGATATTAAACCCTTACCGCTGAAAGCACTAAATTTCCTTTCAGATTTAAAACCACTTACACAACCGGGGGGGTGGGGAGGAAGGGAGAAAAGAAAAAGACAATGTGTATTTGGAGGAGGTGACGATATCTTATTAAAGGAAAATTTCTAAAGTATGGAAAAGTGGAGTGGGTTCAACAAAAGGAAAATGAATGATTGCATTTTCTTTGCAGCATTAAAATTAATTATGCAGTTAACATGCAATAATTGATTACATTTTAATTTTAGCAAATATTTCTAGTGATAATTGTTATATTTGTAGGTATTGAGCAATGGGCGCAGTCATTTTTAAATTGCATGATAACCTTTGCACTTCTTGCTCTCTTTGCTGAAATAGTCGAGCAGAAACTAAGAGTTCCTCTTTATTCTTTCATCAGCATGGGTGCCAGATTCCCATCTCGTGAGAGGCTGGTGATTTACTCCCCTAAATCTGCCCTCCCACCCCACCACTCCAAAGGAAGCAGTTTCCACACATAGCGGGGGGAACTCATGTAAGTTAATGCAGCCTTGGAGTTTGAATTAACACAGTATCACACAGTTTTACACAGTTGATTTCAGAAGAGTGGTGAATCAGGTCTTCAGTATGGGGTAAAATACAGTTATTTGCCCTGCAAGGTTTTGGGAGGAGGAGATCATGTGTTTCCATGGCTCTGGAAGAAGCTTGGAGCTATTGCAGAGGGACTTCCTCATGTAAGGGTCATGAGGCTCTTCATCTGTATCAGAATCAAAGAATACACTAGGTAATAATAATAACTACTTCTCTGTTCAGACATAATGGGCCAGTTTCATCCATGTTGTAATTCCACTTCATTAACATTTTACTACCATTCAATTTGTCCCAATAACTACAGTTTTTAGAATAACGCTTCTGGAAAAAGAAAGACACAAGTACTCCAGTGCAGTTCCTCAGATGGTCTAAATAAGCCCAGATTCATTGAGTTCAGCTAAGGATCTGATCTGTAATTCTTATGAACAAATTATTAAAATTCACAGTGAAGGGAAAAGGTATGTCAGCTGTTAGAAAACATACCAAATGTTATGGTGTGAATGTTCCAGTGACTTTTGTTCATGAATGAATGATGGAAATTGATTCTCTTTGGCTGTTTCATTCTTCATGTTTTATGCATAATCCCATAGATTTCAATAGGAGATTAAGAGGTATAATTTGCATGATAATACTTCATTTGACATCCTATGTGGGTAGTCCAAAGGCGCTGCAGATCTAGTGTAATGTGACTGGAAGCTTCTTTTTTATCTTCATTAATAGTACTTTATACATTTGCAATGACATTCCAGTACCTTCAAAGAAACCATTATGATCTCACTGCAAATAGTCCTATTATATCAATGACACCATTCTAATTTCACCAAAATGCAGAGATTTATATGTATAACTCCACATGCATCATGAAGGGAGTATCCACTCTCATTTTCCATTTATTTGCCATGATTAACATTACCAAAATCAGGTTGTTTTGTTTGTGTGCTTGTTTGTTGGTTTGACAATGCTGACATGATGAAAATACTCAAGGGTGTACATTCTTAAGGAGAAAATCTATGGGAAAACTGCAAAGTAACATGAAAGTGAAAAGAAATAACTAAAGGGGGATATGACAGAGGTCTATAAAATCATGACAGGTATGGAGACTGTAAATATGGAAGTGTTATTTATTCCTTCTCATAACACAAGAACTAAGGGTCCCCAAATGAAATTAATAGGCAGCAGGTTTAAAACAAACAAAAGGAAGTCTTTCTTCATACAACACACAGTCAACCTGTGGTATTCCTTGCCAGAGGATATTGTGAAGGCCAAGACTATAACAGGGTTCAAAAAAGAACTAGAGAAATACATGGAGGATAGGTCCATCAATGGCTACTAGCCAGGATGGGCTGGGATGGTGTCCTGAACGTCTGTTTGCCAGAAGCTGGGAATGGGTGACAGGGGGATTGATCACTTGCTGATTACCTGTTCTGTTCATTCCCTCTGGAGAACCTAGCACTGGCCACTGTTGGAAGACAGGATAGTGGGCTAGATGGACCTTGATCTGACCCAGTATGTATGCTCTTATATTCTTATGTTCTAATCCATGCGTCTAATTAACAAAATTTAACAGTGTTTTAAATATAAAAGTATAAGTAACTAAATTGAAAGATGCCAGATGGACAGAATTCTGATGTATGTTAGATTAAGATTAAGGGTATTCATGTCCTATTTGAATGTGTGGATTTGAAAATGTTGTAAGGCAAATTTTGCTGATTTAACAAAACCATGGTTAAGGGCTCAATTTTGTCTTTGTCATGATCCCTAAGCAAGAGAGATTCTTACTGAGTATAGTGCATATAATTTTTATTTAACACAGATTAGATTGCAATACCCATAGTTACACTGAGTAGTATCTTACTTTTCAAGTACTCCCATTGATTTCAATGGAACTATTTACAGCGTTAATTACTAGTCAATATAAGGACTTGTGGCTCAATTTAGCCCTATAGTATTTCTAATTGCTGCACTTTTCCATTACAAACAGGTAAAAAAAATGTCTTTAATTATTTATGTTACTTCAAATATCTTGCAGTTTTTCCAGGGATAATATTGTGCTTCTTACCACACCTGGTGGATCTCTTTCTTTTAATTACAGATAATATATATTTTTATCTTTATTTAATTAGTTAGTTATTTAATGTGTAATTGAGGATATATGATCCCACTATTGAGAGTAATTAAAATGTATCATGGGGATGCCAACAGATGAGATAACATGCTATGAGGTTAGGGATTTCATGGATGTGACTCAAGCATAATGATTAGTTTAATCCACTAATGAATTTGTCTCAGTAGTTTATAGGAAGATAAAATGTCATGGTTACTAGCTGTCTTTTTCTTTCATATGAGTAGAAGGTTTTTATGGGTAAAGGGGGCCATCCTGCTCCTCTTGAAGGTAATGGCAAAACTCTAATTGACTTCAATAGGAGTGAAATCAGTGCCTGGGGTATGGCTACACTGCAATGTAAGCTCAAGGTTAGAGGGACTTGAGTCAGCTGACCCATGTTAGGGAACCCTGGACTTGAGCATCTACATTGTATTTAAACCCTATGTTAAGATTTTTCTAACTGGTGCACAAAACTAGGGCTCTGATCTCCACACTGCAGTGCGCAGACCTGAGTCATAGGGTGACCATATATCCCATTTTGGCCAGGACAGTCCCTTTGTAAAGCCCTATCCTGGCCAGCCCTATCTCTTTTTTTTTTTTGCAAAACTGGGCATTTGTCCCGTTTGCTCTTGCCAACTGATCATCAGTTGGCAAAATCAAATTCGACAAATGCCCAGTTTTGCAAAAAAAAAAAAAAGTGGGGCGTGAATCCTCTTGAGGCACAGAGGAACGTGCGGGTGGAGGCAGGAGAGCATCAGTGCCAGGCTCTGAGTGGAAGGGAGGGAAGGCTTGGGCCAGGCCAGTCCTGCGCGGGCGGGTGCCAGGGGGCCTCAGGCCAGGCCCCTGTGGGAGTGCGGGGGGGAAGAAAGAGGGGAGGGGGGCCTCTGGCCAGCCTTGCACGGTGTCCCATTTTCCCTTTGGGAAAATATGGTCACCCTACCAAGTCAAAGTAACCATATCCCAGAGTTCCTAGGGGTCCCCTGCCCCAAAATGTGGCCTCCATAGCCTTAGGACTATGTTACACTGTGGGAAAACTTTTCAGCCCACCCTGCATTTTACAGGAAGTTTGAAGCAGCTCGCTTTGCAAAAGCCATGATTGGTTCGCCCTCCATAGCAAACCCAACAGGCTCTGTGATAGTGTGCTTGCATATCGGTGATGAGAAGAGAATGGTTAATGCTAACCTGATCTGCTGGTCTTTGCAAAGGGGTATGGCTTCCCCTTTCAATAGAGTGGATTGCAGATTGTCGGGATAAAGAGGACTAAAGACAGTGTCCCATAGAATAGTGGGATACTTCCAGCTGACTCCTAGGACTCAAGAGGGGCTGCATCTACGCTGCAAAGCAATAGGGTTCAGATCCTGGATCCCACCTTAACTCGAACTTGGACCCTTGAGCCCTTCAGGGTCCTGGGATCTTGGGTCCGAACCGTGGTTTAGTGCAATTTCAGTGTAGACACAAGGAGTGGTTATGCTTGAACCCAGGGTCAAGCATAGGTTTAGCTTGCAGTGTAGTCATACCCTATATTACTCTTCATCCTCAAGGAAAAGAAACGGGAAGTGAAGCTTACTGCCTTATTCAAAGTTCACTGAAGTCATTGGGAGTCTTTCCATTGTTTTAATGAGTTTTGGATTGGGTCCTCTTTTCCCCCCTCTCTTTCACCCATTCATAGAGTTAGGGGGTGAGATCCTGACCCCCTGAAGTCAGTAAGAGTTTTGTCATTGATTTCAATGGGTAGGAATTGACCCATGTAATTGAAAACCTGAAGCTTTTTACTGTACTATTCTGTGATGCCACCATGCTGGCGAACACTGGAAATTGAACAGAGCATGAGTCTGTACAGTTTGAGGTAAAGCACCAGGATCTATAGGTAGGGGCTGTAACAGATTCACCTTCACTGTGGAATGGGCACAGAAGGAGATGCACGACATACATTGACCCATAAGTTCCAGCTGCATATACAGAGGTAGAGATATTTCCTACTTCTGTATAAAAATATCAAACCATATTTAAAAAAAATACATCTGGGTACTAGATTCAAATCCACCTTTTTATGCGTGGAAGCAAATGTTTTCATAGAATAATCACTCTTATAAAACTGTTCCACATCTGTACGGCAGACCTCTTCACACAATGTTTCCTGGCTATGTAGCTCTCTGCCATGTCTCTATACTTGACAATCCCTAAAGGGGCTCAAGTGTAATCTTACAACCTACTAGTTCTCTGATGCTCTTCATTCATGGTTAAAGGCACTATGAAATACTTAATTAAGGAGCACAACAGAAGTACTAGCAAGACTACAGAGAAGAATGGGCCAAATTCTGCCTTTGGATTCATGTGCATCACTCTTAGGATCCTCAGCAGCATCCATGTGCATGCATCTAACTCCAGAATTTGGCACCATGGTTTAAAAATAGGCCTACAATATGTAGATGAAAATCTGTGAATTTTCTCTTAATTGATCCCTTCACTGCCTTCCCTCCTCAAATTGTGTCTTTGTGATTGGAAGGGGAAAAGTATCAAACCATTTTTACTTTAATCAGGAAAAATATGAGCTTTATTCTTTATTTATTCTTTATTCTGCTGACACTTAAATCAATGGCAAAATTCCTATTGATCGGGGTCTAAAAATGTTATCATAATTGACAGTGAGTGGTCTCAAGAACTCTGTTCTTTGCATCATGCAGGGACAGGAAAACCATATTCCGAATGCACTTCTAATTCCTTTTATGGTTGCAGCTCTGTAAGACTCAGGACTTTGGAAGCAGCCCAGATGGCCTGGGGAATTGCCAGAAACCTGATGCCTAAGCAGGTGTTGTGCATGTGCACAGTACATTATAAGATTAGTATAAAATCACTTTGTGGAGCTAAGCATGTTCAGTTATTCTAGGGGGGTTTATAATCAGATCTTACATTTTTACATGCCTTGTGGGAGACATATGCAGAAGGTCTCATGCAGCCAGTCGTAAGACATCATTAGAGTTTCTAAAAGTTAGAGATGATAATTTTCTAAGACAAAAAGTATTGAACCCAACATGTAATAACCCAACGTTGGACCTCACTGTGATGGATAAAGATGAATTAAAAATAGACTGGAAGATGTTGGTTGCCTAGGGACAAGTGTCCATGACCTGATTACATCCAATATGGGCAATCAAAGGATGGTTTGAACCAGTAATATTTATTCCTGGTGCTTCAAGAGGGCTAATTTCCTAAAGCTGAGGAACACTATGAGTAAAATTGACTGGGGGGTGGAATTTAGACAGAAAAATATGAATGAAAATGGGGAATTCTTTAAGAAAATTTTATGAGATAGCCACAATTCCGCAATTAAGAAAGCAGCTAATCCTGGTACACTGGCAAAGGGAAGGCAGCAATTTGAATTAAAAAAGCAATATATAGCAAATTTAAAAACAGGGAAATAGATAGTAATCAATATAAATTAGAAGTAATGAAGTGTAGAAAATTGCTAAGGGAATCTGAAAACATCAGGGAAAAATTCATGTCTGGCAGGATTAAGAGCAATAAGAAGGAACAAGTCCTAATTAAGTACATTAGGTACAAAAGAAATCCTGGCAATGGTATTGGCCCATAAATAGATGGAGATAGTAAAGGTATTAATAATACAGAAAAGGCAGACATGTTCAATAAATATTTAGGTTCTGTATTTGTTAAGAAGCAGTATGATGTCCTTGTATCACAGGATGATGATGAAGGATTTTCAAGTCCATTAATAACCAAGGAAGATGTTAAACAACAACTACTAGGGGTAAATATTTTTAAAATGATAGGCACAGATAACTTGCCTCCCAAGAGACACAAAATGTCTGATTAAGAGGAGATCTCTAGCACAACTCTGATAATTGTTAATAAATCTTGGAATACCATGGAAATTCCAGAAGACTGGAAGAGTGCTAGTGTGGTACCAATATTCAAAAAGTGCAAGTGGGATAACTAAGGTAACTACAGGCTGGTTAGCCTGACATCAGTCCCAAGCAGAATAATGGAAAAGAGATGGATATGATATGGAATTAAACTAATAAAGAATTGAATGGATAGGAATGTAAATAACATGGCTTTATAGAAAGTAAGTATTGTCAAACAAACCTGATTTCATTCTCTGAGGAGTGACACAGGCTGGCTAGACCTTTCAGGTAAGCCAGGCTCAGTCTTGCCTATGCCCTAGCAGCTAGCCCTCAGCTGATGATGATATGGCAACATAATGATAAATAGTGACCATAGCTGTGAAAGTGGTAGGAAAAGACTATACAAACAGTGTGGCGAATTCAGCTGGGGGGTAGGGGGAACTGCAGAGAAGGTAGGACTTTGCTGCAGGCAGGAGAACCCACGGGAGCAGAGTTAGGCTCCTGAGAGAGGAATTCACACAGGCAGAAGTCAGTTAGGAGGACCCACAGGCAGCAGCATAGGGGAAACTCCAGAGTTCCTGGGGGAGGGAGACAGTGAGGAAAAGCTGCTGAGACAGGTTAAGATCATGTGGGGAAGGCCCTGAGGTAGAGTTAGTAAAAACATGTCAGTGGAGCCTGGGAGGGGCATAAGACTTATTAGTTCAGCAGAGAAGGGAGGAGTCAGAGGCCCAAGAACCAGGCTGTGGAGAAGCAGCACAAGGCGGCTTAGAAGTAGAAAGCAGCTCAGGGAAACGTCAGCATGTCTGAAGAAGCAGACCTAGCTGTTGAATAATACAGGGTCTTTGGCAATTTTATAGGGACAGTCCCAATTTTGGGGTCTTTTTCTTATATAGGCTCCTATTACCCCCCACCACCTGTCCCAATTTTTCACACTTGCTGTATGGTCACCCTATAAGCAACTCAATAGGAGCTCCCATTGTGATGCATTGGCAAAACAGGCTAATGCAATCTTTGGATGTATAAACAGCGAGAAGTGAGAGTAGGGCGGTTGTTTTACCTCTGTATGTGGCATTGGTGAAACCAAACCTGGAATACTGTACACAATTCTGATGTAAAAAGAACAGGAGTACTTGTGGCACCTTAGAGACTAATTTCAGAGTAACAGCCGTGTTAGTCTGTATTCGCAAAAAGAAAAGGAGTACTTGTGACACCTTAGAGACTAACCAATTTATTTGAGCATAAGCTTTCGTGAGCTACAGCTCACTTCATCGGATGCATACTGTGGAAACTGTAGAAGATCTTTTTATACACACAAAGCATGAAAAAATACCTCCCCCCCTATTTTTTCATGCTTTGTGTGTATAAAAAGATCTTCTACACTTTCCACAGTATGCATCCGATGAAGTGAGCTGTAGCTCACGAAAGCTTATGCTCAGATAAATTGGTTAGTCTCTAAGGTGCCACAAGTACTCCTTTTCTTAGAGACTAAGAAATTTATTAGAGCATAAGATTTCACAGGCTACAGCCCACTTCACTGGATGCATAAAATGGAACATATAGTAAGAAGATTATATATACATATATACAGAGAGGGTGGAAGTTGCCTACAAACTGTAAGAGGCTAATTAATTAAGGTGAGCTATTATCAGCAGGAGAAAAAAAAAAGAGTACTAGTGGCACCTTAGAGACTAACCAATTTATTTGAGCATAAGCTTTCGTGAGCTATAGCTCACTTCATCAGATGCATTCAGTGGAAAATACAGTGAGGAGATTTATATACACACAGAACATGAAAAAATGGGTGTTATCATACACACTGTAAGGAGAGTGATCACTTAAGATGAGCTATTACCAGCAGGAGAATGGGGGGGGGGGAGGGGAGAGAAAACCTTTTGTAGTGATAATCAAGGTGGGCCATTTCCAGCAGTTAACAGGAACATCTGAGGAGTGGTGGTGGGGGGGGGGGGGAATAAACATGGGGAAATAGTTTTACTTTGTGTAATGACACATCCACTCCCAGTCTCTATTCAAGCCTCAGTTAACTGTATCCAGTTTGCAAATTAATTCCAAAAAACTTTTGTAGTGATAATCAAGATGGCCCATTTAGACAGTTGACAAGAAGGTGTGAGGATACTTAACATAGGGAAATAGATTCAATATGTGTAATGACCCAGCCACTCCCAGTCTCTATTCAAACCCTAGTTAATGGTATCTAGTTTTCATATTAATTCAAGCTCAGTAGTTTCTCGTTAGAGTCTGTTTTTGAAGCTTTTCTGTTGCAAAATTGCCACCCTTAAATCTTTTACTGAGTGGCCAGAGAGGTTGAAATGTTCTCCTACTGGTAAATGTTTTGAAAAGGATGTTGACAAAATTGGACAGGGGGCAGCAAAAAGCCACAACAATGAGTTGAAGTGTGGAGAAAATGCCTTACCATGAGAAACTTAAAGAGGTTCATCTGTTTAACTTATCAAAAAGATGACTGGGAGATGACATTAATACTGTACAATGTATAAGTACCTCCACAGGAAGAAAATACTGAGTACTAAAGGGCTCTATAATCTATGAGAGAAAGGCATAACAGTGGCTGGAAGCTGAAGCCAGACAAATGCAAATTGGAAATAAGGCTCACATTTTGAACATTGGAACAAGTTACCAAGGGAAATAGGGAATTCTTTTTGCTGTCCCCAGATTGACTGGATGCCTTTCTGGAAGATATGTGTTAGCCAGACACAAGTTATTGAGCTCAATACAGGGGTAATTTGGTGAAATTTAACGGCCTGTGATCTACAGGAGGTCAAAATAGATAATCAAATCATCCCTTCGGGACTTAAACCCTATGAATACATTGTTTTCCACCCTAACACTTTTACCACTGATGCACAATGGTGATTTCACATGCCTATAGAGTAAAATACATGAACACAACACAATATTTGGAATTGAAAAAAATATTTTCCAACAGAATGTCTAAGATCAATTTAGGTAGGTACAATGTAATTACTAGGTCTGAAATTTGGCTAAGCAGGCCTAATACCTCTTCTTTTACAAAATTGCCATGAGATATTAGACAAGCTCACATGGCCAAGAGCTAGGTATTGCATTTAATTGGAAAAGAAGTTTCAAAAGTCCAGTGTACTATAACATGCTTATTCAGAGGGAAAAGCAGCACCTACTGTTTGGAGGTCTCCAATCCAAATACTGCGTCCAGTTGAACCCAATTGATACAAGAGATTTGAACGGATAACAGCAGAAGTTCCTAAAGAGAGAATTACTAGCATGGATTAAATGTATTTGTCAACCAATAAAATAAATATAACAGGTGGTAGAAATGACATTGTCAGCCTTTTAAAAATGTGCCAGGATGATAACAGAGTGCACTCTGAGGAGATAAATGTTGTGTTGCAAACATCACTTGAATCCTGAGAACTATCATTGGAATCAATGAGAGGGATCCCCATTTCATTCAATGAGTTCGTGACGGAATGTTGATCACAGGTTACTACAGTAGGAGTAAAGCCCCTTCATTGGTCTTTCCCTTAAGCAGCATTCATAGTCAGATTGTTACAGATAACCCTGATTCAAGCTTCCTTACTCTCAAGGATGCTATGCATACTAAAGAAGAGAGCTGGAAATGTAAACAGAGAGTGAATTTACCAGTCAACTGTGGAAGTCAAGTGCCCTGTTCCTCTGGCCTGTTCAGAACTGCGTGACACCAAAATTTGAAGCGGGGCTGAATACAATGGGAGAAGCTATAATAATATGTGGCCTTTAAAATATGTATGTACGCATGTGTGTGTTTGCAGACCATGTTGTGCTCTCCTGTTAGCAATCCATGGGCAAACACTTGGTTAAAGAAGAGAGCTGCATTAGGCACTGACACTGCTGCTGATTCAGAAAGAAATCAGAATCACAGAATCATAGAATCTCAGGGTTGGAAGGGACCTCAGGAGGTCATCTAGTCCAACCCCCTGCTCAGAGCAGGACCAATCCCCAACTAAATCATCCCAGCCAGGGCTTTGTCAAGGAAGGAGACAAACCCCTAAGGAAGGAGATTCCACCACCTTCCTAGGTAACCCATTCCAGTGCTTCACCAAATCATCTTTCTTGAAGTTATTTAGTCTTTTTAGTTCTGTTCCCAGAATGGCAGAAGCAAGTGAAAGTGTGAAAAAAGAAACATATTCAAAATTTGAATTAAGATTTATAAATATCTATTATAGATGAAGGCTTGGGACTGGGATGGAGCCTCCTCCCCGCTCTGGAGCTGGTTTCCCTATTGCTGTGTAAAAGCCTTAAGGTTGATTGGAGCCATAGACATTTTAGTCTCGTTTGCTGATGTAGTATCACCATTCTAATGATGGTTTCAGATTCACAAAAGCTGAGCATGGGGAGTTTGAAACCTTGAACACCAGCTGTGAAAGACCAGTAGTGCAACAATTCACATAACGTTTCCCATCAAAACAGGGAAAAAATGTAATGAGTTATTCCACAAACATCGTTCAAGACTTTTTGCTTTAGTCTCTTAACTATCAAAACCCATGCTATTCATTTTCCCATGTCTGAACGCTTTATGTAGCATACACTTGGTTTTAAAAGATTTCACCCTCTAGCACACTGTGTTCTTTTATAGAAAATATTTGACTTTTCTTCCCCCTGTGGTTTTCCTTTGGCACTTTGCAACTTATTACATTCCTCGCCTGCATATACATGCACCTTGGCACCATCCTGCTTTAGCATTAAGATTAGGGAAATCATGATACAACAAGTTTGCAAGGCCTGGCAAATACATATCTTGATGAAACATCTAAACAGAGAGCTGGCATTTACTGTATATGGAGAAACAGCTTAAACAAAAATGGGGCAAGCATCTAAACAGATTATTCACTTCAAATCTATAGTTAAAACAGATGTCCATATACGTATATATGAAGAATGGGGGGGGAATTGGGAGAAATACAACTGTTTTCTTCATACTGCACTTTGGAAAGTACTGTTATGTCTGCCATGTAACTGGGCAAAAATGTCCCCATATGTCCCAAGGAAAGAAGTAAAATTGGCTGGCAGGTAACAATACAAAAGTTAATCTTACGCCAGACAAGTCAAGCAGTGGGAGAAGATATGAGAAAACAAAAATAAATAGTATCTGTTGCCTAAATTCATTTGACTTAAAGGTGAAATTAGCTTTGGCTCAGTTATTCTTTAAGGACCATATATAGTCCATACAAAAATACAACTTTAAGAGAAAAGTGAATTTTACACTTGAGAACTCAAACAAAGGAGAATGAGTTAAGGTATCTCAGATACATTATTTGGTCTTCAGTTTCCTAAACCAAATACATTAGGGCTTCAGTGGGTAGGAAATTACTGGGAGCAGGCACATTTTTTCTTAGAAGACTGTTGCTCACATAGACCCTGAGCCTGCAAGCTGCTCTCTGTCTGCAGGACTTTGTACCCACGCAGAGTCCATCCATTGCAATAGGACTCTGCACAGAAAGACCCTTGCCCTTGCACTGGTCCCATTGAAATAAAGCTGCATATCCATCTTGCAGGATACGGGCCATATAAGATACTGTAAATGACATGTTAATTTCAATACTGAAAAATAATCACTTCCTTAATCCTTTTCAGATTATAGACCTACCACCAGAGTTTTAAATGCTGATTTTAGTGGTGTGTTAAGGGTGTAGTAGTAGGTAACTATACTGCAGCATGTATTGGGGATGGTATGTGTGGTCACTTTATAAGGAACTGAAGGAGCCATTGAATGGTAGATGCGATTAATGTGACTGGCTGGATGAACTCTGATTTCCGGATTAAAATCTCCTGTCCTGTCACAATAACAATATTTATAGGTCCCTGATTCAAATCTGATGAAGTTGATGGAAAAACTCCCCTTGACTTCAAGAATCTTTGGATCAGCCTCTAAATGACTACCTGGATACTAACATATGGTGCGACCTATAACATAATTATATTTCTTATTGCAGTCAGATATAATAGTTCCTTCTGCTTGTAATGTGATTGCATGAGAGGCAAATCTTTGGGGTGGGTATATGCACTTCACCATCCTTGAGGTAGACTCATGAAAGAGACTCTCAATCAATAATCTAGTATGTGTAGTGTTTTGTTTGACAAGTGATATTCCATTGTGCTGTTGACCGGCTATGAATTTTAAGAAATCAGACCCTCACCCATCTATCTATCTAGCCATCTATCATCATCTATACGACATACATGGATATAAAAATGTAAAATACTACCACCAGTTTTCAGTACATACAGAGCATTGGAAATTATAATGAAAATTATCTGATACAGTTAAAAAAAGAAAGAATGCATGCAAGTTATTTTTGACTAATTTGAAAGGCACTTAAGAGATTTAGGAGCCTGACACTTATTGAAGGTCCCTTGGATTTGGGTGCCTAATTCCCTTAGGCTAAATACCTGCCTTACCTTATACACTGTATGTAATCATATGATCATGCAGCTCTTGGCCTGATGATAAAACCCACTCATGAATAATCCTAAGGACTTCAAGGGAACCAATCACAGGATCGGGCCCACATAATGTTGCTCTGAGGAAATGCTCTCTGCTGAGATGTTTTCTTTCAGGCATTTTTAAAATTGGCTTTCCCTCCAAGCTGTAAGCTAAAATGATTGTTGACAAAGGCTTAATTATTCTTTCATCTTTTAAACTGCAAAGAACAGAATCTGTGTCATGTTTTGCATATAGTAGAAGAAATGCATAGGAGAAGGAAATGGAAAAAAAAAAGACTCCAACAGTTACACATAGCATTTGCAGGGTGGAGGGAAATGCTGACAACTTGCCATGAGCCTTGGACAAATCGCGCTGATTTATTACTAATTTTTAGAGCTATCCGGAAAAGGGAATTTCCATTTTGCAGGAGATTCTGGGTTGTCGACATTGTGTTTAGTTCTGCATCGGAATGAAACACTGACATTGCAGAACTTCCTGGGAAATGGAACAAGCCGTTTTGATGCATGCACACCTGCCAGGTGCTCAGGGAACCAGGCACTGGCCAAGTACCCAGGGACTCAGCCTCCATACAAGCTGAGCAATGGCCAGCTGAGAAACTTGGCAGACAGATGAGCATCCAGGGAGCTGGGCAGTTGGGAGCTGATCATCAAGCAAGCTGGCTGGGCAGTTGGGAAGTTGAAGACCAAGCCAACCAGAGGGCTGGCCAAACAACCAGGCAGCTGGGCAGCCAGCACATGGCAAGCCAGGCATCTGGCAAATTGACTGGACAGCTTAGCAACCAGGGTGTTCAGCAGCCACCTGGGCAGCTGCTTGATTTTTATTGAAAGTTTTGGTGGACTTGACAGGCTCCCATGGAATGTTTTGATTCTGTGAAATGTTTCTGACAGAAAACTATTCTGTTGAAAAACTTTGACCGGGTCTACGAATTTTAGAGGAAGCTTGTAGATATAAACAATGGTTTGCAAAACTCATAGGAACAGAAGATATATTTTAAGGGCTGAAGAGGAAGGATATTCAATAAAAAATATCACGACTCTTCTGACATTGTGTTCTTCATGTACATTTGTATCTTTTAGGTGGCACCCTGTATTACTGAATGCTACTTTGAGTCTTCTGGATGATTGTTGTATTTTGATTCATAATGAAAAAAGCCATGGTGTCAGCAATATAACTATTTCCAAAAAGACCTGGACAAATAGCAACCCTCTTACCAGAACTCTTGATATCTGTCCGTCAACATCAATCTATAGAAATTCCAGGTTTTGTGAAGGAAACCTAGTGATTGGTGTGGTTCAGAGCATTATAGGTCAATGGATATTACTGGAACTTTGACCTCACCTTCTTTTCTTTCAGATGGAAACAGGCCTACAAACAACATGGACATATTTTGACCCATTGAAAGCAACTGAATCATTGATCAAACTAATACTGAGGGTTTTTCTGGGAGGGATGAGCTTTTTGTGTGAAGGGGGAGGGGAACCAGGAGAGGGATTGTGGGCCACCAGGAGAGGGATTGTGGGCCAGTGTGGTTCAGTGGCTAGGGCACTGAACTGTGGTTTGGGATTCCTGCATTCTCCCTGGCTTCACCACTCATCTGCTGTGTGACCTTGGGAAAATCACTTCCCTTCTCTATACCCTTGTTTCCCACTTTTTTCTTCTTTCTGTTTGTTTATATTGTTAATCCCTGCCCTGAAGAGCATATCTCTTACCTACAGAGCACCTAGCACAATGGGTCCCTGATTTCAGTTGGGGCATCCAGGCACTACTGAAATACCAGCAGTGCCCAGAGGCCCCAACCAAAATCATACAGGAGTGTGACCAAATGCACCCTATATTCATACCCTACACACTATTGTAATAATCTTTCCACAAAATATGCCTTGTGAGGTATCATTGGAAAACTAATAACTCACTGGTCAACAATATCATGGTGAAATGTATGTAGCAACATTATATGTAAAGTTATGAACTTCTCCTGTATGATATTAGTAACACATGCTCAGAACCACGTAGCCTATATTTGGCAGAAGTGGTTAAGCAGGTCTATCTTAAACAAAGGAATGTGTGTTTACCTCAACATACATAGATGTAGTAAACAGGGTTCTTGAGACAGCAAGTGGGAGACAAGGCAAATCTGCATTTCAGCATACACAGGGGAGAAGAAAGAGTGTGGGGGCACCTTCACCCCCAGATTTCACATTGCCTTCTTTACTGTCAGAATAAACTTTGCTTTGAGGGGTAATCCTCAGAGGAATCCACTTCAAAGGGGGCCTGGACTATAAAAGTGAGGATCAAAAACACTTCAGTCAGTCAGTCTGTCTGTCTGTCCATCTTTCTCACTCACTCACTCACACACACACACACACAAACTCTTTCACCTAAGGAGACAAAGGAACCAGACTTTGGACTTTGGGAAGGACTCTAACCTGATAATTCCCTCTGCCCTGTTGCTGGGAACATGTGGTAAGTATCTTACCTTGAACCAAGTCTAGATTGTTAAGTTTGAGTTATTAGAAAGAGTTTTATCTTTTTCTCTTCTAACCATTTTGGACTTTAATATCTTATACTTGTACTCACTTAAAATTCTCACTTTGAAGTTAAATAATCTCATTTTATTCTTTAATCAAAATGAATTCAGTGTTGTGTTTAAACTGAATCATTTGGTAGCTCCATTTAAAATAGCAAACTGTTGTAAATTGACCCCTTGCAGGGCAATGGACCTCTAATATCTGAACTGTTCAGGGTAGTGCTGGACAATGCAGAAGACATGTTTTTGAGGAATATTTGGAAATGGGGGTGTGTTGGGGTCATCCTGCACGTAGTAACCAAGACTGCTGGAAGACAGAGTGTGGTTGGTGTGTTGCTGACATGCTGCTGGGGTCAGTGTTGCTGGACCACGACAGTGGCTATACATAGACGCTCCAGGGATGTGACCTGCATGCTCGCAAGCTGTTTGTAAGTGACCCAAGTTGGGAGCTACATCAGGAAAGCACTGTGAGGCAACCAGGGTTTCAGGGCAGTTGGTGACACAAGCCCTCACTGGTCTGGATTGAACCCTGTATTGTGATAATGATTGAAACACAACCCGGTATATCATTAATATTGTCAATGTTAGATAATTGTATTACATGTAAGGTATCAATGGAGAAGTTATGATTTGCTGAATATGATTATACTGTTTATATGCATGTATCATTTTTGTATCTGAAATTATGAATATTGACTATATTTCAGTATTTCCAATGTGTTTGCTCCTGGGGTAAGACCCATAAGATAGTTTATATCTAGTCTGGCCAGCACATTGTGAATGGACCATTCAAATTGATGTCCCATTAGAGAACACTTAATGAACACTTACAATGAACCACAGAAGAGGCTTGTCCCCACCTGGTGAGCCTTCCTGTGGACGTTTTATCTAAAATATGGGTAATGGCTCCTCCTGTGAGTCATCAAAGCATGTAAGAGCATGTAACTTGATCATGTGACCATGGACTCCATCTTGTGTCATCTTTTCTACAACTGTGCTGGGGGCTTTGTTTGGGACAGTGAAGTTCCCTCCACATGGGAGAAAATATAAAAGATCATGGAACCATCTCCATTTTGCCTGTTTCCTGCTCTGATTGCTGGACTATGGACTTACACTAAAAGGAGTATTACAACCAATGGACTGAGGACCTTCCACTGTTTTGGAAGTTACCAGAGATTTTACAGGCCAACAGTTTATTCCATCACTGCTTCAAATCTGATACAAGAACTTTGCAATGAGTGTATATATTTGTTTTCCTTGACCATCTTAACTCTCTCCTCTTTCTTTTCTCTTCTAAATAAACCTTTAAATATTAGATATTAAAGGATTGGCAACAGCATGATTATTGAGTTATCTGAGTAAGATCTGAGTTATTTATTGACTTGTCTGGGTGGCTGATCTCTTGGCACTAGAAGGACCCTTTGTTTGGTGAAATTGGTCTTAAATAACCACTCATCATAAGTCTAGTGTTTGGGTGGTGAAATAAGTGCTGGAATGTCTAAGAATACTGTGTTTCTGGCTTCTTGTTAACCAATGTGGTGAGATAGAAGTTTACTTTTGTTATTGGCTTGGTGTATCTTATGGAAGAATAATCACCAGTTTGGAGTGTGTCTGCCCCTTTTCTCAGCAGTTCGTCCTGAATCTGGTTATTCTTAGCTGTGACCCACTGAGGCACGGTGACAGTGAGTAAAAAAGGGAAGTGAGTAAAGTGTTTCTCTTGAGTGTTAGGGAGGGAGAAAGAGGGAGGTGTGACATTCTATACCTTGGGGGAGCATCCCGTAATTCCCATATTCCTCATGTTTATACAATTGTGATCTTACATAGAAAGCATGCCTTGTAAGCTATCAGGGGAAAAGTTATGATCTGCTGAAAGTCATTTTTCTATCTATATATGTATATCATTAATGCATATGAAGTTATGAGAATTATGTTGTATGGTTGTCACTAAAACATGCTGTAAGTTGGGGAATCGGTCAGATATTAGCTCCCCAGAGGCAACAGCAAGGAAGGTGACCAGCACCCAGTGGGGGGGTCAAACAACCCATCAACAACCATTGTCCAGCAAGGGAGTTACAATTCAGTGACTCACCTGCATGAGGCCACACCAGAGGAATTGCTCAACCTTGCCTGGAGACTCAGCAATACCCACCCAGCCATGCCTGGACTTGTGTTTTCCAAGCACATGGACTGAGGGTATAAAACCAAACACAGAAGGCCCATGCTTGGCCTTTCTCCTTCACCCACCTATGCTGCAAGCAACAAGGACACTCTGAAGACTCCACCTGAGGGGACTGGCCCAGATTTCAAGGGTGAAATCTGTGTACTATGAACTGCAATATGCCATGGAGTAAGAAAAACTGCTTTATCTAGATGTTTCCCAGTCTAACAGGGTCGAGAGTTTAGACTGCATGCTTATATTTTGTTTCTTTTGGTAACTAACTCTGACTTCTGGCCTATCACTTGATATCACTTAAAATCTATTTTTTGTAGTCATAAGAACATAAGAATGGCCATACTGGGTCAGACCAAAGATCCTTCCAGGCAAGTATCCTGTCTGCCAACAGTGGCCAATGCCAGGTGCCCCAGAGGGAATGAACCTAACAGGTAATGATCAAGTGATCTCTCTCCTGCCATCCATCTCCACCCTCTGACAAACAGAGGCTAGGGACACCATTCCTTATCCATCCTGGCTAATAGCCATTCATGGACTTAACCTCCATGAATTTATCTAGTTCTCTTTTAAACCTGTTATAGTCCTAGCCTTCACAACCTCCTCAGGCAAGGAGTTCCACAGGTTGACTGTGCGCTGTGTGAAGAACTTCCTTTTATTTGTTTAAAACCTCCTGCCCATTAATTTCATTTGGTAGCTAGTTTTTATATTATGGGAACAAGTAAATAACTTTTCCTTATTCACTTTCTCCACACCACTCATGATTTTCTATATGTCTATCATATCCCCCCTTAGTTTCCTTTTTTCCAAGCTGAAAAGTCCTAACCTCTTTAATCTTTCCTCATATGGGACCTGTTCCAAACCCCTAATCATTTTAGTTCCCTTCTCTGAATCTTTTCTAATGCCAGTGTATAATGCCAGTCAGTACATTTGTTTTACTGTTTATCTTTACCAGTGAGTTTGTGTGAAGTGTGTGGCAAATCTGCTCAGGTTTTGCAAAGGCTGGTATATATCCACTTTCCACTGATGAAGTGGTGAACCAATTAATAAATCTGCATTGCTCATCTTGAGCAGTGCAAGACTGTATATTCGTGAGGTGCAAGCTAGGGAGATCCGGCTGGTGCCTTTCTCTGTGTGATTCATGAGTGGCTCTGGGAGCATTCATGCAATCTAGCTGGGTGTTGGGTCTCCACATGCGGTTGTGCTGAGTGATCACAGCACTTGGAGGGGTTTGCTGCTTGTCACTAGCAAGGCATTGTGAGAGACAGCCCAGGCTGGGGAGAGTTAAGGGGGCCACAGTGGTCCTACAGTCCCAGGCTGGACCCCGGGGATCCTGTCACAAGAGAGCACAAGCACAATGACCAGAAAAAGGAAGGTTGGGCCACTGAAGGATTGCAGTGGCAGGGGAGTGGTGGGATGAATGTGAACTCTACTATTTACTCAAGCTTCGCCTTGCTGCCTCACCAAGATCAGTCTGCAAGCCCATTAAACTCTTGGCTTCTCCAGTAGACTGCCAATAAGGGTATTATTAACTAATGACAACTGCCATGTGATTATGAGGCAAACAGCATCTGCCACTAGGAACTGGAATGCCCCACCAATGAATTTTAAGCAGGCCACCAAACAGCCATGGAAGGATAACAACTTGGCCAAGTTACACACTCTGACCATATGCCAACTCTTCTCAGTTTACACCACATTCAATGATCTTACAATTTTTGTATGGTTTGGCCCTTCTCTGGTACATATGGATCTGTTAACTCAACTCATTTTCATACAGAATACCTGTAACTTGGGCACTCATTCCCAGATTGCATACAATGAATTATACTGACTCCTAACCTAGGGTCTGATCCAGAGCCCATTCAAGTCAATGGAAAGACTCCCACCATATTCAATGGGCTTTGGATCTGGTCCACGATTAGTGGAATTTTGAAGCATTCCAATGTGAATTAATAAAGAATATCTTAGAATACCTGCCCTTATGGATTGTAGACATATAAATAGCAGGTGGGTTATCTTGACTAGCTGAAAAATGAGAGAATGTTGTTTAGAATAGGAAGTCCATTAAGGTAGAATAATATAGCTTGTCTCCTAATTAAATCAAGTCTTCTTCGGAAGCTATTTGTTAGAGTCCATGTTCTGGCTTAGATTTTCTTGAATCTGCCTTAGCGGTTAATGAGTAAAATGAATGATAAATGTAACTGAAGAAAGATAAGATTAATGTATTTAACTGCAGGGTTCCAACTGCGTTAAGCCAGAAACCAGCTATCTTTTTTTTCATTTTTCGTTATCCATCCTTGAATGGATATGTTTTTAGTATTGATATTTGCTTCCTCCTTTTTGTGGTGTTTTTATTTCGTTCTTTATTGTTTCTTGCATATGTCTGCATCTTGCAACATAATGTGTCTGCAAGCAATGAGATTCTGTGGTTTCAGTCATGGGATTTTTTTTATGTAGCAGAGCTACATCTTGTTCTCCTTCTTTAGGGAAAGCATGCTGCATAGGATCAGAGGTGAGGTATGCTGGCAGCAGCACAAGACGTATGCAAATGTTAGCTTTTTAATGCACACTGACCAGCAGATCTCAATTCTGATATGCTGCTCTCCATAAGACCTCTGTGTGATGGCTCCTTTAACTATGCGAGGAATATGCATGTACAATAATGCATGCAGAATAGCGCAATGAAGATCCGCTTGTGTATCTAAGAGGATAACAAATCCCCAAACTGGTAGGGAAGGGACAGGAAGGAGACGGGGCCCTATGCACTGATCATCAGAGGTGACTGGCCAGGTAAGCAGCTATAAGCTTTATCCTATAGTGGAGTGGAGTAGCAGCTGTGTAGAACCTGCAAACCAGTAGGTCCACAAATATCTCCACATGCTTCCACTAGAGCAATGCAGCTTATGTACGGCTTATTGGTGCATGAAAACTGTTCTATAACAATTATAGCCAAATATCTATTCTTCAGAGTTTGGCATGTCTCTTTTTCTTTGATATTCATTTGGTGTATTTGCAGCTAGATAATGGGTAAATGCCATAAGTAGCTATCATGTTCTTCCTTAAGGGCCTAGAAAGGGGCTTTATTGTTCACAGTATCACATGTAACAGTACAAAGTTTTGTGTGTGTGTGAAGGGGAAGGTACTCACAAGTTTGATCATGAGTTGTGCTGTTGGCTGCTATCTGCTGCTAAATCTTTGCTAGAAGAACATGTTCATACTAATCAGACTTACAAAGTCTCATGCATTTGGCATAACAAATTCATAAACAAACCTTTGTCTCAGTCTCATTTAGGGCAGAAGCTCATCTGGGTTTCCCTTAGACTAAAAGGTCTCCTAGATGGTTTGTGTCTTCTAGGTGTTTGTACAGCACTGTGCACCAAAGTTTCTGATTCTGATTGGGGCCTTTGTGTGCAATCATAATATAAATAATAAAACACATACAAAAATCTTTGTTAAATTAATATTAATTAGATTGCAAGGTCAAGCATTCAAAAGTTAGGAAATGCCAGCTTTACGCTTGTTCTTCTTCTTGTCTAGCATCTCCATTACTGGAAGCTTGCAACCATGGTAGCCAATTCGGTACCATCCTCTGCTAATCTCTTTGCAAATCTCTTTTGGTCCACCTAGGATACCGCTTCATCCATCCAAGATCTTCTTTTTCTACCTCACACTCTTCTGACATCAACGTTCCCTTCCAGTGCTCGTAAACATATATCTCCAGCTGAACCTCTTAAAATGTGCCTTGCAATTTGAATCTTTCTTTTCAGAAAATCTCTAACTATTGTTTCCTGAGTTCCATTAGTCCCCAACACTTTTTCATTGGTTATGTGATCTACCCATGATATTTCAGAATTCTTCTATAGCATCATAATTTGAAGGACTGTAGTTTCTTTATTATCATTGTTTGAATACCCATGTTTCACAGCTGTAATTTAGCACAGAACCTCCTGCTGGTGACCTGAACTACTATTTAGCTAACTTGTATGGTCGCAGGTCAGAGCACACAATTAACTTCCAGAGGCTGTGCCGACTACCTGACATCACTAGGAGGGGGCACCCTTAACCCTGAGAGGGAGGAATGTTACAAATCTCCACTAACCTCATCAGACCTTCTAACTCAGCCAACAGCATTATCATCAGCATAGCAAATATTATTCACCCATTTTCCATTCAACTTAATACCTTCTTGTGTTTCTTCAATTAATTTAATCAAACACTTGCTATAAATGTTGAATAAAGTCGATAATATTATTTCAATTATTTCTTCATCCATTATTGGTGAGCTTACCTGATTGATCTCCAAATGAGGTTTTTCAGGCCTATCATCACCAAATAATTCTTTGATACATTATCACCATCTCTCATTCTTATCTTTAGAGTCTGTCAAATATTATCCATTTTTGTCCTTTTGGGTAATATTAATCACCTTTCTTCTATAATTAAAGGATCTTATCTTTTGAAACATCTTACTTTGTTCTCTTTAGGCAGTTGTACAAATTATTTGCATTTCTCATTCAGCCATTCAGACTTTGCTAAACTGCATTTATTCTTTATCAATTTATGTTGTCTTCAATATTCCTTTTTCTTTGTTGCTGATCTTTGTGCTTTTTTCTTCAATAGTATCTTTTGGATGTTCCCAAGTCATTTGGCCTTTGTTTTCTGCAACACTTCTTCTTGGTAGTGACTTTGTATCTGCTGATTCCTCAGAGCTTCAGTGTTCCATCCTAGATAGCATCTGGCGTTCTGTAACTTGTTTGATATTCAATCTCATCATAGGCACAGGCTTCCTCCAGGCCTGGGGGATGCTCAGCTCCCAGCTCCACCCCAGGCCCTGACCCCTTCCCCCAAGTCCCCACCCCATCTCTTCCCCCCACCCTGTCCCGCCTCAGGCCCCACCCCCACCTGACCCCTTCCCACAAGTCCCCATTTCCTTCCTATCACATTCCACCCCCTCCCCTGAGCGTGCCCTGTCCCCGCTCCTCCCCCTTCCTCCCAGAACCTCCTGCATGCCGCAAAACAGCTGACATGGCAGGCCAGCTGTTTTGGTGGGGGGGAGTAGGAGAAGGGGGGAACTGGCTGCTAGTGCGTGCTGAGCACCCACTAATTTTTTTCAATGGGTGCTCCAGTCCTGGAGCACCCACGGAGTCAGCACCTATGAGTCTAATCAATACCAGTCTTTGATCTGATCCACATTCTGCACTTGGCATAACCATAAAATCTTAATTCTTCCCCTTTTTGCATCCACCCTGCCTCATTCAGTGCACAGGAGTCCTGTGGAAAATATAGAAAATGGTCATGAAATTATGTATTATATATTGTATGATATACTTATATTGTGATATGCAGTGATCATGAATCCTACCCCATTCTCTCTTCTCCCCATGATCCTTGAGGTTAGAGGAATTCCGGCCCCATGTGATGCCTCCAGAATGGGGGGGATGCACCAACGAGGCCATGTGTGAGATTTAGGGAGGAGCCCAGCCTAGTTCTCTCCTCCTTGCTGCCACTAGAACTGCTTTGGCAACTCCCATGTATTCCCAGTACAGTGCATGCTGCTGTTGCTGCAACTTTTGCAACATGAGTCCAGCCTTGGAACGTTCATGTGTTCAGTTGGTATTTTGGCCAAAACATAAGTGTGAGAGAGGGAAATAGTGATTTTTAACAGTTTATAACTCAGTGAAATGCTGAACAGAAATTCATATCTGTTGTTTGGAGCAGGTCTTTGATATTTGGCAAAGGGAAAGCCCTCAGGCTAGGGAAGTGTCTTGTCTTTCCCCAAAAGGGACCAAAAAAGGGACCCAAAATATTTTATAATGGAAAGTGTTAGCCGCTCCTATATTTATGTTGTCTACCAACTTCCCCGATAATTCATTTCAGCATTCACTTTAATAACCTGGAAACCTCAAGTTCATCTCCTCTAAACTCTGTTTCCCAACCCCCCCTTCCAGAATTTACTTACATCCACTTTTCCTTCCAAATGACTTTCACACCCTCTCAACTGCAACCATCCTCCCTGAACTCTTAATTTCAGTCGAGGGAGGGATTTACTATTTCAGATATGTGCTGTGAGAATTAGGGTTTATTGTAACATTACAATCTGCCCAGACTAAGTAGAGGTACTTAGTTGTGCCATCCCAGGAGCAGCTCAAGGTACTAATACAGACTGAGAGTCACAGTTTGATCCCAGGTTCCCGTTTTGCTCCGGGCATGAGCAATCTCTATCTTCCATATACCAGCTACAACAGATGGTTTCCTTCTCTATGCAGTTCAGTTTTGCTGACTGGTGCATGGGGGGAGAAGCCAAGGTTCTGGCTATTCCCTGCTCTTGCTTGTCTCCTCCCTACCTATCTCCTCTTGCTTACCTGCATGGCAGTGGCAATAGCAGCCTCCTGGAGTGTGCTCTACCTGTAGTGCTTTGTCCCGTCAGCTCCCTTACATCCCTGCATGGATGCACTAGGCAGGAGGTAAGCTTGCCCTTAAATAGCTAATGTTCATAAAGTGGTTCAGAGATGTATACCACGAGAGAATAGCTGTCTACCTAATCTCATCTAACCTGTCTAATCATATTTCTACAACACCCATCACTGTAGTATCTAAACGCTAAAAAATCTATAGGTTTGCAAGCTGGAGAATTCTGTTTCCAACCACCTACAGTTTCTCTCTCTCTCTCTCTCTCTCTCTCTCTCTCTCTCTCTCTCTTTTTGGGTTTTTTTTTTTTTTGGATATTTTATTCACTTCTAAGCTGCTTTTTGTCACTCTGTTATCCACCAGTTTGGTAGGTGCATACAATAGCAGAACTCCATTTAATTTACTTGAGTTTCTCCTCATTTACACCAGTGTAAGTTAGATCAGAATCCAGCCCAGAGATGATTACAGTATGAGTTTTGCCCTTTATTTAAATTCTGAGGCTTAATATCCATGCATTTGGAAGGACTTATTTTCCAGTCTATTTCTCATCTAACTAGATTGTATGGTTGATTTAAACTAGAGTATTAAAGCTGTTCCCAGTGAAGAGCAGCTTGTTTTACCCTTTTTATGACCTGGTAAATACTAGATGAGTTTCAATGCAATAACAGACAATGTAAAAGAAAATAAAGAATCAAAATATGTTTTTATTGCCTTAGAAACAAACCTATTTTCCTTTACCTTTCCACTGAGACACAGAAACCTTCTCTGAGTCTCAGCACAGAACATGCGTAGGTTTACTTTGCAGACACTAGTAATGTATCTTTCCCTTTATCCTTCCCTGTGCAGGAATGTAAACATTCTAAACGCTGAGCAAGGAAACAAACATTTTATACGGTCAGCTGAATATTGCATGTGACAGAAACTCCTGCTCCAAACAGAATGATTAGAGTTGACTACTGAGGGAAAGCATGAGATGTGAATCACATTTATGCAAAGGCTAGCCTGGCTGCATGCAAGGGAGCAGTGTTGGATTGAGGGAGGCCAGGGAAGGAGGGAAGAGAGAGCCCTTCTCGGATGATCTGGGTAGTGGTGACTCTCACTGAGTCTACTCTCTCCCATTACAGTCACTCGGACCCAAGAGTATGGGAATGGTCTTTCCTCTTCTCTGATAAGGAATCTCAAAACACCCACTGGCACAGGCACCGACTTTCCACTTTCCTGGGGGTGCTTGATCTCCGCTCTGTCCCAGGCCCTGCCCTCACTCCACCCCTTTCCCCAAGGCCCCACCTCACCTCTTCCTGCCCCTGCCCCCTCACCCCTGAGGGCATCCCACCCTCAATCCTCCCTCTCCCCCCACAGCACCTCCTGCACACCTCTTAACAGCTGATTGCAGAGGGCAGGAGGCGTTGGAAGGGTGGGGAGGAGCTGATTGATGGAGTCTGCCAGTGGGCGGGAGGCACTGGGAGGGGGAGAGGAGCTGATCAGTGGGGCTGCGGGTGGGTGCTGAGCACCCACTTTTTTTTCTCTGGGTGCTCTAGCCCCAGAGCACCCACAGAGTTGATGCCTATGCTCACTGGTACCACTTCATGCTGTGATTCTCTGGTGTGGCCCAGTTGCCTCAGTACTATCCCTGTCACATGCCTAGACTCATAGACTTTAAGGGCAGAAGGGACCCTCGTGATCATCTAGTCTGACCTCCTGTATATCACAGGCCTGTTTGCTGCTTTTAAATTGGTGCTCCGTTATATTTTAATAATTCAGCAACTTTGTCTTAATTCATTTTTTCTATGAATGGAATGGCTTGTGCAAGGTAAAATATGTCTGCAATTGAACAACTTTTCTAATATGTATCTTGAGACTTTGTGACTCAGTTTCGCCATCTGGGGACGAGAGTCTTCTGAAGTGGTTTTTAAGATCCGCAGTGACAGGCACTGGAGAAGCACAAAGAAACAATTGGCTTGAGTTACAAAAGTGTTGATTACCCAGAGGCTCCACTGAAGTCAAGAGGAGCTGTGCATGCACCACACCTCTGAGGATCACAAGGCTGTAAGTGGCATATCCAAAGTCAGTCAGTGAATTAGGTCCAGATACACAAAGATATTTAGGCTTCAGATTCCACTGAGTTAGGAGCCTAAATACCTTTGTGGATTTGGGCCTTAGTGACATAATGGAATTCAGACTCAGACTCCCAGTCCTATGTCAAATTACTTTTTTGTAACCTTTTTTTGAAGCCATAGATCTTTCCCCAGAGGCTCTTGATCTCTTCTCTTTCCCTACCCAGTAGTGACACTCTTACTTTCACTGCAGCTGGGGCAGGGCCCACATTTCCAGGATAAATCACTGTGTGTTACTGGGGAGTGTTCAGTCTTGCTGTAAAACTTGATGTGAAGCAAATATGTTTTGTTCTAAACGCTATTTTCAAACCATTTTACATTATACAAAAGTATATGTATGTACAGACTACTTGATGGTGTGGGGCACTATAAAGATTTTATTGCCATGAGTTTGAGACGATGATATTACTCAAGGGTGAGCTATGCAGGTTTTCCTAAACAAGAGGCAATAAAAACTTTACAGCTCCCCATGCCATCACATATTTTGATTATACCACATACCATATTTGTTTGACTTTGCTCACTTTTCTCTTTGCTTCTAGTCCCTTCCAATTTCCTTTCCTCTTGGCATTACAGGCTTATGATGAAATGGGAACAATGATGTCACCGTCAAACATGTAGCCTGATCCATCTGCCACTGAAGACAATAAGAATCCTTCCAGTGTCTCCAGCTGGATCACAGTGACACCCACAAGTGCAATGTAAAGTTGGTGGGTCTGATCCTGCAAAATGCATTCACAGGAGTAATCCTCACACTTGCATGCAAGCAGACTCATGGAAGTCAAGGAAGCTATTTGTATTAGTCAGGATTACGTATGAGAGCAAAGATTCCTTATGTGAGCAAATCTTTACAGGATTAGGCCTAGAAGGGCAAAACACTTCCTAATCTAATCTAATCTGATCTGATCTGATCTCTTCTCTTTATATATTTCCATCTCTTTCTTCCGATCTATATTTATTTTGATTTTTATCTCTGTTTCATATTTATTATTTCCATTGCCATAGCTCCAAAGGACCTCAATTAGGGACCAAGGCCTCATTGAAAAAGACACTATGCAAACATAATCCAATTTCTGCCCCAGACAACTCAGGCTCTTGGATTTAAAGTTCTATCTGTTTTATATCCATTTACTTTTCTGTTTACATTCATCCATCTACTTATTTTAATATCCAATACATCTGTGTTCACTGCATTCATCTCCATAGTATCTGAATATCTTTTGATTGATTACATTACAGCAAGAGTTAATTTGGCTGTATTTCTGTGATGGCTTGAACTCTGATTTGGGAAACAGTCATTTGCGATAAATAACATGGACACATCTGGTGTCTGTCTGGGTACGTAGGTGGATGAGTAGGCAGTTGGAGGACAATTCATTGAGTTGGAATCTTTTGTCTATTTCTTATTGTTGCTTTTCCCTGGCTAAAAAAATGTTCTGTTTTGTTGCTGTTGTGGCTGTTGTTTTTTAAACAAATCTTGCCAGTTGTCAGTCCATGTATGTTTCCTTACTGGAGATGGGAAACTTGTCTTTCAGAATGAACTATAATCTAAAGAAGATACATAACTCCAAAAAACCATATTTAAAAAATATGAAAGACCGAGCATTAACTCTATCATGAGTTCTTGCTGTTGTGCTTTCCTTTCCTCTCACATCATGTGCTAGAAGCAGCCAAGTTTCAGCCTTAACTATGAACGACTATTCAGTTGTGGCAATAACCTTTATGTTAATAGCATTCTGTATTTATAGTGGTCATGGTACTGTATAAAAATACAGTCGCTAGATGGGGTGGGAAGGGACCACCAAGAAACACAATGGTTCAATATGTTTAGATCAAATAGTTATCATCTGATTCAAGAACAATGACTATTTAGAACTATGAAAGAATGTTTGTTATTGTTTTAGGACATGTGCTTTGCAGTCATCATATGATAAAACACACTTATATGGAAAAGATTCTGTTACAGACACCCTCAAATCAGCTGTTCTTATCTAGTTTTGGCAAGTGTTTGAAGGAAATTATTGGGCAGGCTGCAATATGCTATTCCTGTTGAACATATTTTTTTTCCGTGACTTTATTCCCTGTTTTAGCTTCTGCAGTATCCAAAAGGTTTATTAATTGCTTTGTTTTGCTTTAAATCCACACCATTCTGTTTTGGAAAATAACCTAAGTGTAATAGTCTGCCCCATGCTCAGTGTAAGTAATAACTGGTCCGATAAGTAATCCCAGTGAAATTCATGGGGCTGTCTGAAGAGCGAGAGTGGAAGAATCTGACCCACTGTGACTTAAAGAGCCTGGTATTGGCCTTATACAATGTCAATCAGGAGCAACTCCATTGTCCTCAAGGTAAAACCAGTGAGAGATATTAAATAAATTGAAAGAGCGCACTAAAAGGAGCTACCAAAATCCCAGACCCTCCAGTTTGTCAGGCACATTTCAAACATATAAGAAATCAAAGGTAAATACGAAAATTCTCATTTACTTTAATGGGGCCAGAATTTCACCCCAAAGCGCTTACAAACAGAAAGACATAGAAGGGAAACCACATGCAACAATAGTGTGCAGAATGATGGCTGGGACTTCTTATGGTAGTTCGCCATTTTTCTGTGGCTGTTGTTGACATAAGTCACACTCCTTTTCAGAGATTGATGTCAGTGTACGGTACTGAATCGGGGAAAAGGAACTCACGCAGGAGACAGACGTTATTCACTTCAATTCATACCATGATTTAGGAGGAAGCATTTTCATTTTCATTTAGAACAAATACAGAAAGAAGGACTAGATTGTGACTTTGGTCACACCTCTGAAGAAGGGCTGGTGCATAAACTTCAGGATCACAGGGCTAACCTCAAGAGGCATCATGATTCAGAGACACTCCTCTGAGTCACAACTTTTACCCTGTTTCCTCCTTCCTCCAGGATGATAGCAGTTAGTTGCTGCCCTATACTAGCAGAAAATCAGAGTATCCCTGCACCAGCTCAGCTGTTTTGGCCAGTGAGTGGTGAGGGGAGGATGTATAACCAAGACTCCCTTATTCCTCATCCCTCCCTGGTCTGTTGAGGAGTAAGCAAGCACGTGTAACCCACCAGCCAAGGTGTGTTACTCATCTCCCTCTGGACCTGATTCACAGAGGACATGGATCTATTACAATTCACAGCCTAAGGGGCTGGCTCTTTTGCTCAACCTATAGAAACTCATCCTTTCAGCTCTGGAGGTCCTCGGTTCAGTGGCACCCAAGATGTTGCTGTTAAGTATGTGCTTATATATCCAGACGTATAGTCTATGTAGCCCACAGACGGGGATTCCTTTGCATAAGTGTGTAGTCCAAGTCACAGTTTATTTCTCAATGTTGCAGCTCTTCAAAGGGTTTCCTATGTATACAGCATTCTGCGACAATGGTGGGAACACTAAAGATCAGAATAATTTACAATAGGTTGCAGTACAATTTATAATAGTACTTTGGACAATAACTTTAAAATGTGCTTTTTTTGGTAGTAACCCCCCTGCTATTCTGAACTTTTGGGTACCTTGTAAAAATATTAACCTGACCACTGGCCAGAGACTTTGTGCATCAGAATTTGTTCTCATTTTCTCACTTGAGTAATGGCAACTGACTGTGCTTGGAGCACTGACAATCCCTCAGAGTGTTGGAAACCTCTTTCTTGTTTAAGGCAGTAGATTCATAAGGAAAGCAAGTAATGAGGCAGGGAAATCCACAGGATTAATGGGAAGGGTTTCCCAGCCTGCATAAGAAAGTACAGGACCTCTCTTTGAATGGGTGAATGATATCTGCTCTGTCCCACAGCTGAATTGTTCACCAAAGGCCCTGTCAGAACTTTCAGAAATATCTGGGGCCAGATTCTGTTCTCATTTACACCAGTGAGAATTATTCCACCAATACAACGGAGAGTGGAATTTGACCCTGGGTCTTGCCGTTGGATACTGAATAGTGATGAACTTATTATTAGTATGATACTGCAAGCACAAAGACTTACTTGTGTTGCTCAGGCACATCCCATTGTAAGGGGCAATGCAGAGACACTCCCCAAGGAAGGCCTCTGGGAATTACATTTCCTAGAGCTCCGTGGTTGTTTTGAAGGGTGGAGCGAGTAATATGCTACATGCCTTTAAAAACACTGCTGGCCAATGTGTAAGGGATGGGGGCAGAATGTACGTCCCTTCAGTGAGTTGCTCACAAGAGGGTAGTAACTTTGTAGGAGCCCCTGGGCTCCCTCAAGTGCAGGGGTTGCAATACAGGTTGTGTGAGAGATGGCAGAATCTCCTAGCATGGCTCCTAGCATGGCTACATAAGGGCCAATTTGTCTCTTACATGCCAGCATGTGAAAGGCAGATGAATGGTTAATACACAATGGCAGCAGACATAATGTATAGTCCCAAATACCTCTGAACTGATGTCTCTACTTCAGACAGCATACTTACCTCCCTGTTATTATTGGAAATGTAAACATTAGTGCAATTTACAAACCCTTATTCATTAAACTGATAGATAAGTGTGGCAGATTAATTTGAAAAAAGGAACAGTATTGATTTAGCTGTCATGTGGTGCAAGACACAATGCTAGCTATCCAAGGAGTACTTCTGTGTTTTCACTGTAAACAACTTCTGGGATTTAGCCAATACTTTCTCACGCAGCCTTGGGCATCTAGTCATTTGCACATGCTCTGACAATGTCAGATGACTGTCACAGTTTTCAAAGATTAAATGAGTGGATTGAGAATATTAAATGATAACATGATACATATCATTTATGAGTAATACAGCCTTTTGAGGTTTTAACCAAGCACTGAAACTGTACTGTCAGAATTTTAGTGGGTAACTACCTGGTTAAGAGTGTAATTAACTAATGGAGGGGGTGGAGTGGGGAATGTTTTTACAGCTATTATAAAAACAAACCTTTTCTCAAATCTAGGAAATCCAGAATCAGATATTTTCCCAGTATTTACACATCATAGATTGCTCCTTCTCTAGTTTAATTTTCCTCCCATGAGATAATTTTCCTTGTGTTCCTGCTGTAAATGTATAAATGTTATGATTCTTTTATGAATTAGCATCTTCACCTCATGATTCATTGTCATCATTAGTACACTGTCAAAAAAAAATAACATGGTCATATATTGAAGCTATGTTGGGAGGACTGAAAGGAACCCAGAAGGACCCTTTTATATTCAGATCAGAGACATTAGTAGGACACTGGATAGATCCCTGAAGATCTGGACTGTCCTGAGAATTTCAAATTAATGACAATATAAAGGCTGGGAAGTGAACAACCTGTGAAAGCTTTAAACTGAACCAAGGCATGAATGAGGCCTGCTCCAGCACAAATTTTAACAGGGAAAAGTGGCCTCTGCAAATGACAGTTCACACAAGAGCACCACAGCGAAGTGTGGATCTGATTCTCCTCTCGCATATGGTAGTGAAAACTAGGTGTTGCATGAATGAAGTGATACTCATGTAAAACGGCTGTGAGATCAGAATCCAACTCTGACTCTTTGTAACATGAAAGTACAGAAGCGGCGTGATGTCTTGTGAGTACTGAAATCACCATTCACCTGGGTACCGTGAAAGTCTTGTAGTTAAGTCGCGGGACCTCCTTGTCAGCCTCCTCCTAGCCCTGGCCAAAATGTCCATCTACAAAACCAGGGAAGGGAGGCTGGCTGATGGGGTTTCCTGTGACTGTGGGGCCTACTTCCACTTCTCAGTCCATTCACGTATCCGGGCAGAGTTCCTCTGGGTGGCGTCCGCTGGCTCCCTTGACACCTTCGAGAGGCAGTGGGAGCTGTCTGGGGTTCTCTGCTTGGTGCTTGGTCCATCCGGTTCCCTTCGTTTAGCCCTCTGACCTCACTCCCATTCCTGTTATCTCATTAGTTGTCCCCCACAATTATTTGGAATCCCAGACCTATGGATCCTCCCCTTAGGCTGGGGGAGGTCCTTTAGTAGTGGGCGGGTTTCACCCGCCCACTTCCTGGTTCCCAACAGGACCTGGAACAGTGGTATAGGTGTTGAGGGAAAACATTCCCTTTGAAAAAAATATACAGCGAGAGACTGATCCTCACATAGACCCTACTTGTTATTATGTCCCCTTTTATGTTCATCAGTTTACAGACCACAAAGGGATAGACTATGCTTGAGAAGCAGAATCCTGCCCTAAGGGAGATCTACTGCCCTAAGGGAGCACCAGGAGGCTTTCTGCCTTCTGAACTTAGCCAGTTTATAAAGGGAGCATCCCCTTTGCCATGTACCTTCATAGGATGCACTTTACTCCCCCAGGTGTGGCAATGGAGACAAAGCTTTGCCTCCTTCCCCTATCTTTTGGGTCACTGTATGTGCTCATAGGAGCAAGCAGGGATCCCCTTCTGCACTCTCATGAATACGTGCCCGCAATTCAGCCAGTCCTTACTTCAGGCATGTGGGGAAGGTTCTTTGTGCTACTCAATGCACAATCATGGCAGGATCAGGCAGAATCTGGCCTGAGTAGTGATAAGTCAAATTAATATGCGTTGATTTCATAATCACCACCTCGTTCCCAATATTTTGTTGTGTTAGCACTTACCTTTGACCCGGGAGAGCAGTAGGTTATGGAATAATGACCCATATCTGTGTAGGCACCTTCTACTAGAGAGGCCTCAGAACTTAATTGGGAGTGCTCCCGTTGGGAAAATCCTGAGTGCTGCAATCCAGCCTTGGAGACTTCAACTTCCCTAGTGTCTTGGGGAAGAGAGAGAGCCTTCCACTTCCAGAGAATGTGGGGAGAGCATGCGGTGGGCTCCATCTTGAAGGGCAGTTGAGATCCTGGTCAGGGGAGCTAAGATTGTTTTGTGGGGCTCTGTCAAGCCAGGAGCTACTGCTAAATTGCTGGAAAGCCAGAAGCTGCTGCTGAGAGTCTGCTGGGTCTCAGAGGCTGTTGGTGGCTTCACTGAAGCCAGGGCAGAGACTGTTGCTGGGTCCAGAACTGAGTGAGGTCGGGCTGCAGTGCGGGCAGTGTAAGTAACCGCTGCCTTTGCTGTTTGGGAAAGTGCTTGCAAGGGAAGGGGGACAGCGAAGAGACCTTAAGGGGCTTCCCTGAGTCTGAGAAGAGACAAAGTGGTCTTATCATCTAACCAGAATCCAGGGTTACTGACCTCTGGTTAGAACAACTCCCATCTTCAGAATGGGTGTGCAGCTTGGAATGATTGCAAGTTAGAATCGCTCTGCCCCTCGTTACCTTGGCTGGACTGTTTTGCTGGGCCAAGGGAGTGCTGTCCCCAGCTTCAAGATCTTCAAGCACAGCCATGGAGGTGTCTAGAACTCTGAAATTCAGAGGAGTGCACACTCAGGGCTGAGGTAAATGGTGACAGTGTAAATGTAAGTTGGTTAAGTTTCATTTACGACTGTAAATTGCATTTATTAATTGACTTATTGAAGTCCCCCCTGCTAATTTCATTTGATGTTGACATTTTAATTAATCTTAATCTGTTATATCATGGGTTTTTTTTTAATTGTTAAGTAAAGGTGTATTAACTCTAAGTTTATGTTGGGTGTATATTGTTTATAATTGGTATTTTTGAGTCAGACTCATTGAATAGATTAGGTTAGATTTATTCCTGGAGGCTCCCAAGACATGCCAATGAGTGTGTACAGGGCCCAGCCAGGTGGAGACACCTCCAAGATTAATTTCCTTTACAAGTAAAATGACAGCTGCAGATGGGTGGAGAGAGGCATCCCACCTATCGAACATCATCACTGGGTTACTCAGGATCTCCTTTACTGTCAACAACTTCAGACACCCGAGCACACAAGTGATTGTTGCCTGCTCCCAAGTAACACAGGGAGGAAGTAGCGTTACATCTGCATAAAACCTAGAATTAGTTTTCCTCTCCTGAACCATTCCATCTAAATTGAGGAGCTAGAAACGAGAGACTACAGTGATAGGTTAAAGAAATAGAAAAATAATCCATGACATTTCTTCTCCCATTGAATAGCATAACTGTACTGTCAAGAAGTGCAGTAGAATTGATTTTTCTTCCAATACACTTAGAAAAAAGCCAAGCTGATGACACATTTCATAAGAAAACAGAGAATGTTATTATTGATTTATTTTTGCATTAAGAAATTAGACATTTTTCTCTTACCATGATTAATAATAATTCACAATGCACTTTCTTATCATTATCAGACAGTCATAATCCTAGGAAGTGAATTTGAGCTACTGTGTATTACACTTGGAATTCCATGAGCATGATTCTTGGCCCTAATCTCTTTCTATTGTATTATACAATGTACTTGTAATGTTTCATACTAAACATTAATAGTTTTCCTGATGTTTGTTCCAAAGCTATTGGTTTAATGTATGCAGATGACATGGG
The DNA here is from genome assembly GCF_965152275.1 of Natator depressus. NCBI lineage: Eukaryota > Metazoa > Chordata > Testudines > Cheloniidae > Natator > Natator depressus. The sequence goes on along the minus strand of NC_134235.1, from coordinate 238,665,663 downwards.
GCTATTATACCATCTTCTGTCATTGATGGATCTGAAATTCTCCTTATTGAAAATGCCTATAGTTTGTCTTATTCTCAGTTTTCATAACATTAACTCTATTGGATTTTTAATCATCTAACAAACTGTCAAATCAAACTGGAAATGGTGTATTTTGGATAATATAGCAAAGTCTTTCTTGTGTCTGATATTTAGCCTTTTGTATTTCCACTTTGCTCCTCTTTATCTGATTAGGCACCTGTAAAAACATAAGAGGTTTTCTTGTCCTGATAGAGGATTTGTCTATGTATTTAAGGTACAAAGCTGTTCCATCACATTTTCTTTTTAACCAGCAGTCAGACCAGTTATTCCCTTCAGGACTTTAGTGAACTGTATGCACCAGAGATTCAAATTCTAGCAAACAAGACTGACTTTAGCTCACGTGGGAAAAAACCCAAACATTTATTGGCATTCTGCTAGCCTCCTACTTTCCCAATAGTGGGTAATGACAGGAGGGAAAACCACTCTGCTAACAACATCATAACATTTTGTCCAGAGGAAAATGTTGGACTTGTGATCCTGTCTGGAATTAATATGTTTCTTACAGTGTATGCAGTAATCCGTTCCATGATGAATTTAATCTGGACTAGGATTTAGGCGGACACTGTGTGCATTCCAGTGTTTTCCCCAGGAATTGAAATTAGAGGGGGTATTCAAATATATGGTGGGGGTGTGCGTGTGTGTGATTGGGCCAATGAGGGTTGAGACCGTGAGGGCGAATGTGGGCTATATGGCACCATAGTAAAAACTGAAAAATGTTCATGACCATTTTATTAGATTTAACTCATGTTTTAAAGTCATCACAGAAATTAAAGTTGGCTACTCAAGTTTCTTGTTGTAATTTTGCACGACTCTTTGGTGTCTTCTTGTTTGTCCATTACTTCCAGTGATGCTCATGATCAGGCAGAAGGTGACTTCTTTCAGAACTCAAAATTCTATTCAATGAGGAAAAAGAATGCTTAGCTGTAGCTGTTGTGACTGGGAGTAGCAAGAGATGAATTCCTACTTTTTTCATCCCAGGAAACATAGCACAAAGATTGGGTCGAACCACTAGTGATGATAAAGAAGAAGAAATTGAAGTTAAATCTTCATTCTTTCGTTATATGATATTCCACTGTGTGTTCAAATTTCTCTGTTCTGTCCTGATCACATAGCAGCCCCATTGCTGGTAGTGCCTCACTCTACTCAACTGTAGGTGTTTTATAAGACAGGCATCTGAAAAAGCTACATGAAGGTTTAGTAGAATCCAGAAATCACTATTGTAGATTTGTAAGAATCAAGTCTGTGTACTTTTTCAGCTGGTTTAACAAACACTTCTTGTCCTCTTCCTATAAGTACCTTTGTTAGTCAACTTCTGGACTGAAATCTTTGCTTCTTCCAGTATGTTTTCAATGAATATCTCTGATTGATCCAAAGGTAGCTTCTATTGCTGGACAAAGATCTACTACTGTTGTAGAAGATGCCTGGATGACATTGTTTAATAACCCAAGTGGCTTCAACAGTAGACTTACAAGGGAGAGAACGGCAATAGTCTTCTCTGAACTTAGTAACAAAAATAGTCCACCAGCCTCACTACTTAGATCTGTCCTATCTTGGTAGATACTTTCCAAAGCTAGTAATAATGGTTGCAGTAATTTCAAGACAACAGCCAAGAATCACTCATGAGAAAGCTAGCAGGTTTTCCCAGGTTGGACTAATTTGAACTTCAGTCCCAGTGTATCTGAAATTTGTTTCCAAGACATTCAGTCCTATTGGACTCGATGAAAAAAAGAGTATAATGAAGCCATTAAATTTATAGCTTTTCAATGTCTTTTGAAGATTCTGCAGCTCGTATTAGCGTTAGCTGGAGTAGATGGCCTCTGCAGTGTGTATAGGAGAGATTAGGGTTACACTTTTCTCTGAGCAAAGCTTGTACTCCACTATGTCTTCCAGAGAAGTTTGTAGCTCCATCAAATGCACAAGCAGCCATCTGTTGGGGGTTCAATTTACAACCATTTAACTCTTCTAAGATGTCACAGATGCAGCTGATATGTCTTCTATAACCTGAACATCTAGAATGCCTACCGCAGACATCAAGATAACATACACAATGACTGAATACTTGATGCCTGTTTGCATTGATGGATTCATCAGCCATGTATGCACATTTTTTGAATATGGTGAGAGAGTTCTTCACTTTTTCAACTGCTGAGTCTAAGTTGCACCACATGCTTCTAGAGAGTCAGCTGAGTTTTTTTTTTTTTTCAGAAAGATAGTAAGCATTTGCCAGTCTTGTTTGAAACCATAGTCCAACTTCAGGATTAACAAGTGACAATGCACTTAACATTGGCCTCCACTTTGTAGTGTGTGGTATCTCTTACTTAAATAGAAAGTATGATGCAACAACCATGTTGGTTCACATAAAATGAGTTTTGTCTCCAGCATTCTTAAGAGCCTCATTTAAGTTCTTCTAAAATTGGCTTTGACAGTGACTGGCTTATAAGTCTTTCTGCATGTTGATGCAGTCCAGAGGCATGGTGTTTTGTAGCCTTTTCATATAGGTTGTTGGTATTGGCTTAGCTGATCAGTCTGGCAAACCAAGCTCCTCCACTTTTACTATATAAATCCATGATATGCCCACACCTTGAATACTGCATGCAGTTTTGGTCACCCCATCTCAAAAATGATATATTGGAATTGGAAAAGGTACAGAGAAGGGCAACAAAAATTAGTAGGGGTGTGGAACACATTCCATATGAGGAGAGATTAAAAAGATTGGGACTTTTCAGCTTGGAAAAGAGATGACTAAGGGGGATATGATAGAGGCTTATAAAATCTTTACTGGTGTGGAGAAAATGAATAAGGAAGTGTTATTTATCTCTTCACGTAACACAAGAACCAGGGGTCACCCAATGAAATTAATAGGCAGCAAGTTTAAAACAAACAAAAAGATATATTTCTTCACACAATGCACAGTCACCCATGGAACTTTTTGCCAGGGATGTTGTGAAGGCCAAAATTATAATAGGGTTAAAAAAAGAAGTAGGCAAGTTCATGGAGGTTAGGTCCCTCAATGGCTATTAGCCAGGATGGGCAGGGATGCAACACTATGCTCTGAGTGTCCATAGCCTCTGTTTGCCAGTAGCTGGGACTGGACGACAGGGGATGGATCACTCAATGATTCCCTGTTTTGTCCATTCCCTCTGAAGACCTGAAATAGCCACTGTTGGAAGACAGGATACTGGGGTAGATGGACCATTGGTCTGACCCAATATGGCCATTCTCACATAAAAATTAATTATAATAATAAAAATGTTCAGTACAGAAACTCCCCAAGATAATGACCTCTTGAGATAGCGATAATGTGAGATAACGACCTTGGCAAATAATGCATTTTTAAAAACTTGGCCTACTAGGAAACGTATATTTATTTAAGTTTCCAAGTCTCAAATGTAGCATTCTGGAGTGAAGTCACTAAAACATAGTTCAACAAACAAATATTCTGGCCGCTGTTGTTTGTCGTGCCACTGTTCACTCTACCGCTCCATCCCCAATAGCCCTGCAGTGTCACCTTCTGCTGCCACCTGCCACTGTGATTTCTGTGAGTCAGTCTCTCAAGGTTCCACCCAGCTCTCAGTGATTTCAGCTCTCAGTGGAGGAACCTGACTGCTAGTGCAGGCTGGGCAGTCTCTTCCACAGAAACACTGTCCCACAGCAGGTCGAAGCACTTAGACCTGATTATCAGTGATTTCAGCTTTAGTGGTCATTTAACAAACCAAAAGACTCTATATGGAGCCTAATCAGCTCTTTCTCTAAACAGGAGCGAGGGGCAGGGCAAATAGCGCCTGTGATTCTTAGGCAAAGCCCACACCACCAAGCAAAACACCTGTGGCCCACCCTCTCTCTCTCTTCACTAGGATATGGCATCCAAACGTCCTGCTTAGGGAGTGCAGTTCAGTTGAGGGTGACCAGTGCTTAATTTGTAATGAAAGAGGTGCTGAGGCTCAAGCAAGTTTGTTATTTACTTTCATAACTGATGTGACAAGCCCAGAGGTCCCAGTGCTATGAACTGCCAAGCCTAGAGGTGCTGGGGCTCATCCCTGGCAAGCACTAGCACAAATTAAGCACTGAGGGAGACCCCCTCTTTCAGGCAGGCTAAGCACAGCTCTGCTGCCCTTTACTCATACAATAAGGACAACTACATTTCATGACCCCCACATTTAACTTTAAAAATTGTCTTAAAGTTAATGTTAAAAGAATGAGATAATACACAGTTATACTAAAGTGATTTGTAACCCAGCACCAGCCAAAATTGATTGTTTGGGCAGCACAGCTCAGTCTGCTGGATACCTAAACAGAGTAGGTGTCAAGTCCACCCAACACTGGCTCATCACTAGCTGTCAGGGTAGAGCTCATTCAGACTTTGCTTACAAATCATAATTTGAAATTATTAGGTAGACCAATATAGCCGAAACAAATGTGCCAACATTATCATAGATAACAGTCATATGAGGAAGCTAGTCTTTGTTCATGCTTTTCAAACCCACTATGCTTTCTCAGGTACAAGTATTTTTTCATATACTATATATGCTTTCAAAGTGTGTATTAATGTTTCAATTTCAATTAAAATTTCCAACCAACAACTAAATTGGCAACACTGCATGTAACTGAGGGGCGGGGGGAGGTGTTGGGAAATTGGGGGGGGGGCACCACCTGTTCCTACCCTCCAATACCCTACCTCATTTATCTGTCCCTTACAGTATTTAACCCAGTGGGTAGGGCACTTATATAGGTTCAAATTCTCATTCTGGAACTAATTTATTTAGATGCTGAAAAAAATTCAGAAGTAGTTCTACCCAAAACAAAATTTGTCTTCAGTTCAAGTACTGCCACTAAACTAAAAAATCAGTTATTCTCCCAGCTCTATTTATAACAACTAAGTCTGGTCTTGTCTCTACCGAGAGGGAGACTATGTTGTGTGTGTGTGGGGGGGGGGGTGTTGAATGTCACAGGGAAAGGTGCGAGAAGTAGAGCTGGTCAACGATGTTTTTCGCAAAATTTTTCCCCACATTTTTTGGTGAAAAAATTGTAAAATTATTGAGAAAATTATAGAAATATTCCATTTTCAGGGAAACTTTCCAAGATATTTTTATTGATTTTTTCAAAAAATTGACATCACTTCCACAATCATTGTTGACTTTTTATTTACCGAAAAGCTGGCTTTTTTGAAACAAAAAAAAATCTCAGTAATGATTCTGATAAAAAGATCGATAACATTTCAGTAAAAATGTTGTTTTAAACTATTGTAAAAGTTCTTATGAAAAATCGTATGCAGGTCTAGTTAAACCCTATACAATATGAGCGATTTTTGACATTTTCAATTCAATATACAAATGAGGCACACATTTTTAACAGTAAGGGGGATTGTTCTGATGGTTAATCTGCGAAGGGAAGTGGTAGAGTTGCCATTTCTTGATATCTTCAGATCAAGACTGGATACTTCTCTGGAAGATATTCTTTAGTTAAGCACAACTTATTGGGCTCAATGCAGGGGTAAGTGGGTGAAATTTCTTGGCCTGTGTTACACAGGTGATCAGACTTGATGATCTGTTGGTCCTTTTGGCCTTAAAATCATGGATGGCGGGTATAATAGGCAAGGGGAGGTGTTGCCTCCCCTAACACAGCCATCCCTGCCTCCCAACACCTGGGCCGTGGTGCCACCCCGCTCCTGCCTCTTCCTCTCCCTGCTCTGACCCTTCCCTGAGGCTCCCACGGATTGCTGCTGCTGCCTGGGGTGAGTCTGCCTCCTCTCCTCTCCTCTCCTCCACCCCATCCCCTTCCCCCCTCAGAGGTCCCCGTAGCTGCCGGCCGCTTCTCGTCTCACGGGGCGCAGGGTGTATGTGTGAGAATGCGAGTGGGGAGTCAGTGGCAGACAGGGGGAGTGAGGAGGCAAACGGAGGGGATCCCTGAGTAACTTTACACAGTGAAAAAGCCTTCCAGAGACCAAGGAGCAGAGATGACTGCAATTGTTAAAGAGCCATTAAAGTGGTAACAAAGCCATTTAACAGGCATTTACCAATGCCCAGGAAGCCTTTGGCCACATTCAGCTGGCTTTTATATTGTAGGAAAATGTGTTATTGGGGTTAAAAACAGTTCTCAAATGATGACCCTTTAATTATTCTCCGTACTCAGAAGAAGTAACTGCTAACCTGGCTCAAGGAGGAACTGACATAGTCAGTGAGTTCATTTCTTGATCTAGTCATTTTATTCAAACCCAGTTTAAGTAAATGAGTCTGACAGGGAATTCTGTGTAAGAAAGGTGATTAAACTACTGCCGTAATGCAGGCTGTCAATGACAAGCACTTTTTCAAAAGGAGAGATTAGGAAGGAAGAATCTCATGCACCGCTATGGGCTGGGGACCGACTGGCTAAGCAGCAGTTCTGCAGAGAAGGACCTGGGGATTACAGTGGATGAGAAGCTGGATATGAGTCAGCAGTGTGCCCTTGTTGCCAAGAAGGCTAACGGCATATTGGGCTGCATTAGTAGGAGCATTGCCAGCAGATCGAGAGAAGTGATTATTCCCCTCTATTTGGCACTGGTGAGGCCACATCTGAAGTATTGTATCAAGTTTGGGGCCCCCCACTACAGAAGGGATGTGGAAAAATTGGAGAGAGTCCAGCAGAGAGCAACAAAAATGATCAGAGGGTTGGGGTACATGACTTAAGAGGAGAGGCTGAGGGAACTGGGCTTGTTTAGTCTGCAGAAGAGAAGAGTGAGGGGGGATTTGATAGCAGCCTTCAACTACCTGAAGTGGGGTTCCAAAGAGGATGGAGCTCGGCTGTTCTCAGTGGTGGCAGATGACAGAACAAGGAACAATGGTCTCAAGTTGCAGTGGGAGAGGTCTAGGTTGGATATTAGGAAACACTATTTCAGTAGGAGGGTGATGAAGCACTGAATGGGTTACCTAAGGAGGTGGTGGAATCTCCATCCTTAGAGGTTTTTAAGGCCCGGCTTGACAGAGCCCTGTCTGAGAAGATTTAGTTTCTGTTGGTCCTGCTTTGAGCAGGGGGTTGGACTAGATGACCTCCTGAGGTTTCTTCCAACCCTGATATTCTATGATTCTGTGATTAGGCTTCAGATTGGCGCAGGTAGCCTGGCTTTCTGTCTCTCTCTATATAGCATACACCAAACTCCCTGCCATGCAGAGGAGAATCTATCTGGCAATTGAGCTATACCTGTTGCCTATTTAGTTCCCTTGGGGAATATTATTAGTGCTTTAAGGTGAAAAGGGGAACGGGTGTCATGGGGGGGGGTGCAGCAGCAGGGTGAGGGGCTGCACAGCAGGTGGCAGTGGGGGGGGTTTGTGACGGGCGGGGAAAGGGTCTGGTGGGGGGGGCTGAGGAGGCAAGCAGCAGTTGGGTGAGCAGCAGGTGGGCAGGTGAGGAGTTGAGTGGAGGAGGGTCTTTGTGGGGGTGAAGACGTGAGTGGTGAGTCAGCGGTGGGGGCGGAAGTGCCTGGGGCAGAGCAGGGGTGGAGTGTGGGCGGGGCTGTGAGCAGAAGAGGCAGGACAAGGAGCTCGCCTCCCCCAGGGGAAGTTTCACCCACCGCCCATACTTAAAAGCTAAGGTTCTATTTGGCAATATGTACTGAAATTGTTTTCTGGTTTTCAAACAGATCTAGTGGGAAGCACTAATACCTCGTTTGTTTTAATTAACATTGTTTGGCATTAGTTTGTGCATGTTAGGTACAGCCCTGCATTAGAGGCATTGAGAAGATGCTCTGTCCCAAGGCCAAGCTGCCTCAGAGGTCTCACCAGTGCACCTGGAGGGAGCGTGAGGGTAGAGGCACAAGATGTGCAACATACTCCTCTTATGTGGACAGCCGGCTGTGTTGATCAATACGTGTGTGGGGTGGACAGGGAGCAGAGTCCTATTTCCCACCTGTTCCTACCCCCGTTAGGGTGCCCAGTGTTCCTGGGAGATTTATTTTTACAGATAATTTGCATACCATGGTTACAAAATCAAAGAACTTTTACAGAACAGGACCTTTGCAAGTAGAAGCAAATGGGTAAAACAGAGAAACAATGAAATTTGCATGTTGCAGACTGGTGGATGCTCCCCACTCTTCAGTCCAGTTGTGCCTACTCAACAAAATGCCTGCAGGAGAAAACCAAAAACGATCTTTTTGAAATCTCTCCAGCTTCTAATGCTCATCCAGTGAATCCCCTTTCATATTAATGAATAGCTGATGTAGCATGTAGGGCTCCAAAAAGAGCTAGCAAATGGTGAAATGCAAGGCTTCTTACCTGTGGAACACATAATTAAATGTAATGAATAAATCTGCATTGCATCAAAGTACTGCATGTTGGTGCTTTGCATAATGTGAAATTCCTCCTTGCCAAGCAGGAGTGAATGAATTCACAAAATCTTCAGGGAGTAGACTGTTTGCTACTGTTCAGCAAAATACACATGCAGCAGGATAAAGGCTGTTTGAAGGAAGGAAGGAATTGCCGAAATCTTTGTTTAAAGATTGCCCACCCAAACCCAACACTCTTCACTGGAGGTAACTGTTGCACTGTTCTGTTAGAAAAATAACCTGAACGTCCTGGATTTCAAAGGAAAACATGCCCTTCTGATAATTGCACTCAGTTTATAATCTGGGCAAAATAATTCAAACTCACTGTGCAAAATTTGTAAGGATGAGCATAATAAAATATCCATGGCATAAGGAGAAGCTGTGGGGAAAAAAAATAAATGCCATCACATTAAATGCCAGCTCAGCAGATCTGTAGGTTTAAACCTCGGGATCTGTGCTCCCTTTTTTGCAGGTAACCCAACTCACAAGTTACATTACATCCGAAGTGTCAGAAATAGGTAATACTATTACACCAACTATCCAAATCCCAGTTCAGCAGAATAACAAGGTGCTATGTACCTCAGTCCCTGGAAAAATCATGGACCAGGTCCTCGAGGAAACAATTTTGAAGCACTTGGAGGAGAGGAAGGTGATCAGGAACAGTTAATGTGGATTCACCAAGGACAAGTCATGCCTGACCAACCTGATTGCCTTCTATGATGAAACAACTGGCTTTGTTCATATGGGGAAAGCAGTGGATGTGTTATATCTTGACTTTAGCAAGGTTTTTGATACAGTCTCCCACAGTATTCTTTCCAGCAAGCTAAAAAAGTATGAATTGGATGAATGGACTATAAGGTGGATAGAAAGCTGGCTAGATTGTCGGGCTGAAGGCATAGTGATAAATGGCTCAACGTCTAGTTGGGAGCCAGTATCAAGCAGAGTACCCCAGGGGTCGGTTTTGTTCAACACCTTCATTAATGATCTGGATGGTGGGATGGATTGCACCCTCAACGCTAAGCTGGGGGGAGAGGTAGATACACTGGAGGGTAGGGATAGGATCCAGAGTGACCTAGACAAATTGGAGGATTGGGCCAAAAGAAATCTGATGAGGTTCAACAAGGACAAGTGCAGAGTCCTGCACTTAGGATGAAAGAATCCCATGCACCGCTACAGGCTGGGGACCGACTGGCTAAGCAGCAGTTCTGCAGAAAAGGTCCTAGGGGTTACAGTGGATGAGAAGCTGGATATGAGTCAGCAGTGTGCCCTTGTTGCCAAGAATGTTAACAGCATATTGGGCTGCAGTAGTAGAAGCATTGCCAGCAGATCGAGGGAAGTGATTATTCCCCTCTATTTGGCACTGGTGAGGCTACATCTGGAGTATTGCATCCAGTTTTGGGCCCCCCACTACAGAAAGGATGTGGAAAAATTGGAGAGAGTCCAGTGGAGGGCAACAAAAACGATCCAGGGGCTGGGGCACATGACCTAGGAAGAGAGGCTGAAGGAACTGGGCTTGTTTAGTCTGCAGAAGAGAAGAGTGAGGGGGGATTTGATAGCAGCCTTCAACTACCTGAAGTGGGGTTCCAAAGAGGATGGAGCTCAGCTGTTCTCAGTGGTGGCAGATGACAGAACAAGGAACAATGGTCTCAAGTTGCAGTGGGGGAGGTCTAGGTTGGATATTAGGAAACACTATTTCAGTAGGAGGGTGGTGAAGCACGGAATGGGTTATCTAGGGATTTGGTGGAATCTCCATCCTTAGAGGTTTTTAAGGCCTGGCTTGCCAAAGCCTTGGCTGGGATGAGTTAGTTGTTGAGTAAGGGGTTGGACTAGATGACCTCCTGAGGTCTCTTCCAACCCTAATCTTCTATGATTCTAGAAGTGTTTTTTGAAACAAGCTAAAAATGTGAACAACCAGAGCAAGCAATATGGGAAGTTTAGGGAAGTAAGGGAAGTTTAGGTCTAAATTATAAGTAAGACTCTTGCAAACAGATTGTAGACTCTGTGCCCCACTAATTAAAAACCCCATTATAGTCAGTTCTGAATATTAACTGTCAGAACTGTTTAACTAGTCAGCCTACTATTGGAGAGTTTGGTCCAAATTGAGCCCTGTCTTAGAGCCTATGCTGCATCACTACAATGGACGGGGAATGCACAAGGTCTAAGGCAGGTCAGAATCTGGCCCCTTTGTCTAAATGGTGTTGTAGACTTATAAAAATTGGACACTCAGCAGACCAAGAAGCACAAACTAAATCATTTGAGTTCTTTATTAGCCATTTCCTGTTGTCTAAAAGGCAGCTGACAAGTAGCAGATGTTTTCTCAATGGCAGCATCCTTGTTTTACATCCTCAAATAGTTCTTCACCACAATTCATTTTCACTGCAGCAAAGCTGAAATGTGTGCTACAAAACCCCAACCCTGAGCTTCATTTTCTTAAAAGCATTTCTATTGCAGCAGTGCCTAGGTAGGTGTGTTCAGTCTAACAAAGGCCTGTTGTCTTTCTTTGTCAGACTTTCAGTTCTTTGTAGTGGGGAGAGTCATTCTGCAAGGCTTTCCCCGTAAATCAGGATGAGTGGTTTCATAAAGTCAAATACTTTCCAAGGAAGGAAGACTTGTCTCGTGATTAAGGCAGTGGACTGGAACTCGGGAAATCTGGATTCAGTCCCTAGCTATTCCCATGTGATCTTGGGCAAGTCACTTAACTGCTTTGTACCTCTTCTTACACATATGTAGACTGGGGATAATGATGCTACTTTTATCTGCCTGAGGAGTGTTTACTGTGGCACTTTGCACAATGGGTCTTAATTAGTTGGGACCTTCAGGTATAACTGTAATATACATTTTAGCAATATTTTTGTGTTGTGTCCATAAAGTTACATGTTGCCAGCTGCTTTAAATAAATTATGCAGAAAACACAAAACAAACCAGATCTTTAGAAAACCAACTGTGTTCCCTGATACATTTTCTTTGTTGCCTTGGTGCAATGTCAGGAAGCTATTTGCTGCTTGTTGCGGCAGGAATGTAGCTGCTGCTGTCAGTGATAAATACTATCCGTGCCAGGGCACCTGTTATGCCAGCCTTCAGAAGGGCTCCATCTGAACCTACTGTGGAGTGTGATGATCACATTCCTGAGTGTGTTCCAGATAGAACTTTCTCCCTTGCATGAGAGCATTTTCATTTGGAGACTGTGAAGGCTAAAACACCTGCCTGTGGACATTTCAGTTTTCAAATTGCCAGCGATGAGACGCAGAGGAAACACTTTTCACCTTCTGATCATTCCTAATGGGCATGTACCGAGGCATTTCCATTAATGTAAATCACAACCAACTCAGCCGGCTAATAGGCTGGCTCTGTTTTTTCACTCATTCTCAACCAACATGACTCAATAACATGCCTGAGAATGCAAACCACTGCACAGGCTTTTGAAAGCAGAGGCATTTTTAATCATCATGAGTGTTCACCTTGTTGAGTTAAAAAAAAAAGTTTGTTAAAATTAACATAAAGATATTTAGATAAATATTCAGCATCAAGAGCTCAGGAAAGCTTGCATCTCCCACATCCCGTATAGACTAGAGATGAGCCAACGTGGCGATGTTAGAGTTGGATCTGAATCAGGACAGTACCAAAATAAAAATTCAGGTGATGGCCAGTTGAAGAATTATTTAGATAAATTAGAGGCAGACAAGGGTTTATATTCAAATATATATCCAAATGCCCAACTGAAATGTGAGAAACTTGGGAGAATACATGTGTAAAAATAGCAAACTGATTTCAGTTGGAAGGAGATACCAACAGGAGCTGTAATAGTTAATACTCTAATGATTTGCACCTATGTACCTCTGAGGCTACAGGTAGAAGAATTTGTAGAGATTAATGAAGTAAGCCTCACCAGATCATCATTATCCTCATGTTTCAAATGGGGAGGGTGAGACACGGAGAGATTAAAGCCAGCATTTTCAAATTTAGCGGCCAATTTAGGGTTGTCAGCCCTCCAGGACTGGCCTGGAGTCTCCAGGAATTAACGATTCATCTTTAATTAAAGATTATGTCATGTGACGAAATCTCCAGGAATACATCCAACCAAAATTGGCAACCCTAGCTGCCATACTTGGCCAGCTGTCTAAAAGCGGCCTAATTTTCAGATTTCAGAGTAGCAGCAGTGTTAGTCTGTATTCGCAAAAAGAAAAGGAGTACTTGTGGCACCTTAGAGACTAACCAATTTATTTGAGCATAAGCTTTTGTGAGCTACAGCTCACTTCATCGGATGCACTTTGCATCCGATGAAGTGAGCTGTAGCACACGAAAGCTTATGCTCAAATAAACTGGTTAGTCTCTAAGGTGCCACAAGTACTCCTTTTCTTTTTGCTTATTTTCAGAGATGCTGATCTTCCTCAAGATCCTACTGATTTTATTAGGCAATATAGGTGCTCCACACCTCTGAAATTCATGCCCTAATGACTTAACTTTGGGCATCCAGGTTTGCAAATTTTTATTTATGTGACTTATCCACATTCACAAAGCAAGTCTGTGGGAAAATCAGGAATAATAATAATACCTCCTAGGTCTTACACTAATGTTTTATAAAGGAGGTAAATATTATCCCCATTTTACAGATTGGGAAATTGGTGACATGGGAGGTGACGTGACTTGCCCACAGTTACCCAGCAGGCCATTGACCAAGCCGAGAATAGAATCCCAGTGTCCTGAGTCCCAGCCAGTGCTCTATCCATTAGGCTACACTGCCTCTTTAGCTCTCCTAATTTCCTCATATTAGATACAGTGATAGTGAGAAGTTTTATAACATGCAGCTCAAAACATAAAGGCTCTGGTGGTGGTAGCTTTTGAAACAGTGTTGTGTACACACAGGGTGCTGGAACAATTTTTATAGTGGGGTGCTAAAAGCCAATGGACCGAACTGTAAACCCTGTATATGATAGAAACCACTTCAAGACAGGGGGTGCGGTAGCACCCCCAACACCTCTAGCTCCAGCACCTATGTACACACAATCATTCTAATCAAGAATTCTCTGGATGAAACACTCTGTTAGCTTGTATCATTGCTGCTGGGCAAAAGATCTGTGTGGATATTTAGAATTCTACCTAAAATGAATGAATTCTCACCTGTGTCACCAGAATCAAGTGGTTTCAGTATTTTGAGCCAGTAAACAGTGATGCGCCCATTTATACCAGCTGAGACTCTGTCTCGTTATTTACATGTTAAGAATAATCACTTAGGATGAAAGTTAGATTATTGTGTCTTTGCTACTTATCATATTCATTGGTGGCATTCTTTCCCACTAGCATAGCACACTGGTCCTATAAGCACAATCATAGTAGCTATAGGTTCTAAAGCCATTTGAGAATTAATTTGATAATTTCAGTGCAGAACAAGTCAACCTAGCTGAGATGTTTTTAATATGAATTATTCTGTCAGTTAAGATTAAAATCTTCAAACTACAAATTTGGAAATACAGCCACTTTCTGAAATGCTGGTACAGGGACTTCATTGATGGCTTTAACCTCCTTTCCTGCTGTCACTGTCAGCCCTTGGCACACACCTGAATGGCACTTATATGGCCCTTGCTACTGGAGCCTCTGATCACCTCACAGTCTTTAATGATTTTATCCCCACAACCGGCCAGTGCAGTGGGGATGTGCTATTATCCATATGGCAGGGAACTGAAGCACAGAGAGGAGAGACTGAGAGACTTAGAATCATAGAATCATAGCATATCAGGATTGGGAGGGACCTCATGAGGTCATCTAGTCCAACCCTCCACTCAAAGCAGGACCAATCCCCAACTAAATCATCCCAGCCAGGGCTTTGGCAAGCCTGACCTTAAAAACCTCAAAGAAAGGAGATTCCACCACCTCCCTAGGTAACCCATTCCAGTGCTTCACCACCCTCCTAGTAAATTTTTTTTCCCATAATATCCAACCTGGACCTCCCCCACTGCAACTTGAGACCATTACTCCTTGTTCTGTTATCTGCTACCACTGAGCCTAGCTCCATCCTCTTTGGAACCCCCTTTCAGGTAGTTGAAAGCAGCTATCAAATCCCTCCTCATTCTTCTCTTCCGCAGACTAAATAATCCCAGTTCCTTCAGCCTCTTCTCATAAGTCATGTACTCCAGCCCTCTAATCATTTTTTGTTGCCCTTTGTTGGATTCTTTCCAATTTTTTCACATCCTTCTTGTAGTGTGGGGCCCAAAACTGGACACAGTACTCCAGATGAGGCCTCATCAATGCCAAATAGAGGGGAATGATCACATCCCTCGATCTGCTGGCAATGCCCCTACTTATATAGCCCAAAATGTCATTAGCCTTCTTGGCAACAAGGGCACACTGTTGACTCATATCCAGCTTCTTGTCCTCTGTAACCCCTAGGTCCTTTTCTTCAGAACTGATGCCTAGTCCCTAGTCTGTAGCGGTGCATGGAATTCTTCCATCCTAGTTGCAGGACTCTGGACTTGCCCTTGTTGAACCTCATCAGATTTCTTTTGCTCAAATCCTCTAATTTGTCTAGATCCCTCTGTATCCTATCCCTACCCTCCAGCGTATCTACCACTCCTCCCAGTTTAGTGTCATCTGCAAACTTGCTGAGGGTGCAATCCACGCCATCCTCCAGATCATTAATGAAGATATTGAACAAAACCAGCCCCAGGACCGACCCTTGGGGCACTCGGCTTGACTTGTCCAGGGTCACACAAGAAGTCAGTGGTGGAGCAGGGAGTCCAGGTTAACACCATAAAAATTGGACCATTCTTCCTTTTCTTCATCCTCAAAAACACAAAGAGAGTTTAAATTTTGTCTGGCAATTTAGATTGGTAGGTTAAAAACTCATTGTCCATTAATCAAACACTAAGACCACTGGGGGTGTAATTTGCCCTGCTGTCGAGGTACCGCACTAGCTTGTATCTCGTTAGCATTCTAAAAATGGCAGAGAGGATCCGGCAGTGCGGGCTTCAGCACAGGCCAAGTGGACTTGTACAGCCCACACTGAAGTCCGCACTGCTACCTCGTCAGAGCTACTTTTAGTGAGTACAGGAACGCCTGCATGAGTTGCAGATCACACCCCCAGTTGCGCTGTATATGCAGCATAAGACAAAATCAGGGTGACGAGAACTTGGTGATGATGGAAGAGGTGGCCAGTGTTTGCAGTGCTTCTTCCTCTTGTGGCCATGCCTGGGCAGAACTGAACTGTCTTGTGGAGTAGGAAGGAGCTGGAGAACTACTGAAGGAGCCCACTGCTAATGCTGACTTCGCAATTTGAAACCAGTTGAGAATCTGAGTGCCAAGCCCCTGGCACGCTGTCACCAAAAGAGGCTTATTTGGTCCTCACTAAACATAGTGGCTGTGGTTTGCCAGCTGTAATTTGCCCTTGAACCATGAGTTTAGAACAGCAGATGTTAGAGTCAGGAAATGTCTCATTTGAAACAAAGATTAGTTGTGCGTTTGTTTATGAAGGTCAACCAACCATTACGGGATTACAAACATAACTGAATTTAATAGTTTAGCCTGCAGTGTCAACAGTCCTATTGACGATGGGTTTAAGCAGCCAAGTGGTATGGTGGCAGAATCCAGGTGTGTGTGTGTATTTATATCACAGAATGTGCTGCATGTGTTGACATACTCTGTGGTCAATTAGCACAACAGACTGGCAGAATCCAGAATTGTTCCCTGCACTCCCTGTTGGCAAGTGTCTGTGCATGTTTGGCAGACTGAGAGAATGACCTTGCCACGGTTCTGCTGCTCACAATTCCTCTCCTTATGCTTACCCTTTTTCTTTCCTGTTGCTGAAAATATTAACTATTGCTTTTTGCATTGCTGATACTGGACACGGAGAGAGGGGGTGGAGGTTGGGGTTGGGGTTGGGGAGAGGCAACTTCTAATTTTATTTGCTTCAGTGTAGATCTGGAATAACTTCATTGAAATAGCTGCAGTCAAATTTTACTGGTATAAAAACCATCATAAGTAGGATAGCAATCAGGCCCAGCCAGAGAGGTGTTTTGTTTCTTACATGTCAGATGGGAAAGTGTGATCTTGGTTTAGTATGCACAGTGTGACTCCAAACAGCTTTCTGTTTTGTATCTTTCCTGGTCTTAACAAGAATGATTAGATCAGTCATGAGAGAAATACGTTACTCTTTGCACCATTTCTTTTGAATACAGAATATCTTTGTTTTGACTCCTCATGACTGTCAATAATTTGAGGAAAAAAGATGAAGCCAAATGTAATATAACAGTAAATACTTTCGTTGGAGAAGTTAATGGACATTTGGCTCTGGGCCAGGTTCACTTACACTGGGTTTACACTGGTTATCTCCATTAACTTAAGTAAAATGACTCCCCATTTACATCAGTGTGAGAGTCTGACAGTGTGTGGTTTTGATTTCATTAGACAGTATGTTTTCCCCTTGGATTTATTTCTATTTTGATCACTTGCTTGTTTCCACTTGCAGTTTATTCTAAGGGCCTGGTCAAAGTCCAGTGAAGTTAATAGAAATATGTCTATTGACTTCAATGAACTTTGGATCAATCCCTAAATAATGTCAATGGAAATATCATTAGAGGTTGCAAGCAATATCCTAGTCACTAGAATATATTTATATTTTCTTGAGAGAAAGTAAGAGAATTTTTGGCACTCATATAAAAGGTGCTACTTAGTGGCTGGCTGGGATTTTCAAAGGAGTTTAGGGTTTATACACTTAGTCCTCTTAGGCTCCTTTGAAATCCCAAAGCGAATTTTTACAATTAACTGAGAGGCAATGTGATCCAGTGGATAGAGCAGTTGATCAGAGCACAGGAAACCTAACTTCTAGTCACTGTCTCTGCTACTGACTTGCTGTGTGACCTTGGGTAAGTAAATTCACCTCTCTGTGCTTCCTTTTCCAATCCTACCCTGTGTCTGTCTTGTCTATTTAGATTATAAAGTCTTTGGGGCAGATGGTCTCTGACTATGAATTTGTACAGAACCTTGGACAATGGGGCCCTGAGTCAGTTCAGGCATTTAAATACTACTGGGACAGAAATTGTAATATTAGCCACAGAACAGGTACAGCATAGCCAGTAGCAGTACAAGGCTCTTCACACTATCCTTCCAACATGCCTCAACCTTATTCTAGGGTGCAAATCTGCAGGGATGGGAGGAAGGTAAATTAATTCACCATAATCATTTATTCCTTTGTTTCACTGATTAAATGTCAAACAATGGTTCCTATTGATGTCAGTAGTGGGTGGTAGTCTTGTGGTGCGGACATATGTCCACTAGTAAGTGTTTTTAGGTCACCAAGTATTTCCCTGTTGATCATCACTGAAATATTTTGCAGTAAAGGTTCCTGCAGAGAGGAAGACATTTGCTCTTTATGTAGGATTTGGCTTACAGCTGTGCAAAAAGATTGTCATTTTGAATAAAACTGGAAATAAATAAAAGATAAAACGGTAAAATATTTTCCATTTTCATAACTGTTTTAAGGCAGGTGGAAATTTGTCTCTGTAGCATAGGAATATCTGCTAAGTGAACTCTAACTGGGATCTGAAGAAGTGGAGAATAATAATTCCCTTTTTTTTTTTGGCAAGAAAATTATCCTGTTTGCGTTTTTGTTTTGTTTTGTTTTTTTTATTTTTGTTTATTTGGTTGGTTGTTTTATTTTTCAATCAAAATTTGGAAAATTTCAAACAGCTCCGGCAGAAGGTTTTGGAAACACTGTAATTCCCTACAGGTCTGCTCCAACACCAATTTAAATCAATATGATTTTCGTTGACTTTAGTGGGTATTGGTGTTTTGACTTCATAACATTACTGGGTCTGTAAATATGTTATTTTATGCTAAAGTCAAAACACATTGGAAGGAATAATTTGAACTACTCATACACATCGCTGAGTTCTAAATGAACTACAAGTATTTAGATAAAGACCTGCGCATCATTGTGAAAATCTCTCTGTGGGTACTGTCAGAAATGAAACATAATATAATAAAACATAAAAAATGGGAGAAACTAATACAGAAGATATAACACCATATTATAAAAAAATGGCACAGCCTCACTGGGCATAGTGTGTTCTTGTCTGACTATCCGATCTCAGAAAGATAGAGTGGAAATAGGAGTTCAGAAAGAAGAAACAAGATTAGAGGCATCGAGAAAGTTCCACATGAAGGGGGATTGAAAAGATTGAGACTGTCAGTTTAGAGAACAGGTAAATAATAAATAACAGAGTTGCAAGAAATAATTAATATATAATAGAAAGAAAGGTAGATGTTTCTCTATAGTTTTCCTGGCAATCCCAGAACATGGTGAACAGTCAATGAAAATTAAGTGGCAAATTTCAAACTGATAAAAAGAAATAATTTTGTACACAACACATAATTAACCTGTAAAACTTACTGGTACAAGATGCCATTGAGTCCAAGAGCTTAGCAGAAGTCATAAAAGAGAGACGTTCATGCAGATAGTGAGAATTTCTGTAGTTGGATGGATGGATGAATGAATGATACAAACTATTACATTTCAGGGCATAAAGCAGCCACTAAATTAGCAAGAAAGTCTTCCCTATGGGGAGACTAATCAATAATTATTCTCTCTGGAGTTTCTTGCACCTTATCCAGTAGGATTAAAGTGGGTATTAATAATCTTTGTGTTCATTTGATATTTCAATTCTTACTTCATGAACAGAGAGTTACTTGGTTTTGATGTTCTAAGTGATGGTTGATGTAGTTACTTTTTGAATTTATAGGGCAGGTATATTATAGCAGTGTATGCTTTTAGAGAGAGGGAGAGCCAGTACTGACATCTAATCAGTGTGAGAAAGCTCACACTAGCTTTGCTGCCAAGAATATAAATTAGATAACAGACATGCACTGGCTTGATAGCAGCTCGATTAAAGGGTATAAACTGTGTTTGGGGCCTTCTGTCTCTATTTGTTACAGAGTAGTTGATTTTAGCAATTCAGTGGAGAATTTGCTTTACATGTTTAGTTTTTTATATGATGTACTTGTGAAAGGTGCCAGGTTGTTAGCCTTGGTCAGATGCTGAACTTCTCCTTTTAACCCCAGAACAGGTGTAACACAGGCAACGCCAGTGAAAGCTTCCTGACCTTGACCTATCAAAATGTTTCCATCTTGATTTGGAGGGTTATCATCTCGAGACAAGAATATAATTTATTTCCCATGCTCATTCATTCCTTGGCCTCTCTGCTGAAATTGCCAACAAGGGAACCAGATACTGTCTGTTCTCATGGGTTGTGCCATGTGGATCCTTATCCTCTCAAAACTGGACTGAGTCCACCAAATCCATTCTTCATCAACCAGCCATCACATAGGCCACGTCTACACTGCCCGCCAGATCGGCGGTTAGTGATCAATCTATCAGGGATCGATATATCGTGTCTAGTGTAGATGCGATAAATCGATCCCCGATCGCTCTGCCGTCAACTCCAGAACTCCACCACGGTGAGAGGCGGAAGCGGAGTCGATGGGGGAGCAGCTGCCGTCGATCCCGCACTGTGAGGACGTGAAGTAAGTGATTCTAAGTTGATCCAAGACACGTCGACTTCAGCTACGTTATTCTTGTAGCTGAAGTTGCGTATCTTAGATTGATCCCCCCCCCCAGTGTAGACCAGGCCATCATGAAGAATTACTTTACTGCAAAACCTGGATTAGATTTCTACCAGCAATTTAGTTAACATCTTGTTCTCATTTTTGTGATCTCTTTGCAGCAAAATGCAGAAGACAATATTTGATGTTTTACAATCTTTCAATTTTCATAAGTAAAAAGAAGACAGGAAAATGGGCTCTTGAAAGTTATATGCAGTATTTATATCACTTCTGTGGCCCAGATTTTTCTCCTGGATGGATAATTATTTAAAAGGATAATTATTTTAAAGAGAGAAGGCAGGGATTAGCGAATTGAACTCAGAAAATCTAATGCCCAGAGTCTGCACAGTGCCAGAGCTCCACGTGGCATAACTGGTGAACAGGGGGACAAAACTGGCTTGAGCCCCCTTTATATTAAGCCAAATCCTTAAGGCTGCCAAGGGGAAAGTTTTTCAGATGAAACTTTTTGGGTGAAAAATTCAGGTTCTGCAACAATGAAAAGTTTCACGAATTTGTGTCGGTTTCACCAAATTGTTTCCATTTAAAAGAAAACTAAAAAGGAAAACAAAAAAGCCTTAAGAAAATGGAAATGTTTAGATTTTTCAGTTTGAAATGACTTTTCCTTTCAAAAATTCCTTTACTTTCATATAAAACATTTTAAAATAGTCAAAATTGAAATAAAACAATTTTGTCAAAATAAAACATTTTGTTTGATCCCAAATGATTGTTTTTCAACTTTTCAACTCAACAACAAATTCAAAAAACTTTGCTTTTGGTTCAACATGAAAATACGGTTTCCCCACTCCAGTTTTTTGGAATTGTCACTGAACTGAACAAATCCAGAATTTGCTCAGCTCTGCTGTGATGCTTCCCAAGGGTACCCACAGTTGTGAGACACCTAGCTACTATGTTCCCTTAATGTGAAGAAGTCTTATCTGTGCCAGCTGTGGATCAGCTTCCTGACTCCACACAAGCACTGCCTTCTAGCCCTCCACAGGCCTTCCTGTCTCTGATAGGCACACCCCAACCTCCGAGTGCCCAATCCCTGATCCACTGGAACACTCAGATTATCTATTCCCAAAGGAATAGTATACACCAGTTTACTAGTTTTAATTCAGGATCACCACTCCATTTAACACACAACACTTACTTTTATTTATAGTGAAACCAAGAATAAGATTATTATCAAAAACAGATTCAAAAGATAGAAAGTCAGAATATTGGAAACAAATGGTTACATATCAAATGAAATCATAAAACACTTTCTCACAGGACATTCCCTGTCTCCTACAGGATAGCTTACCCCCAAGTCTTTCCCAGCATTTTCAACCAGGATGGCTGAGATTCTCCTTTCAGAAGATCAAGCCCATTGGCAGCTCGTCTTCACAGCCTGAAGGGTGCCAGAGTGTCTCTCTACGCGCCCAGATATTCCATACCAAACCTTTGATCTTCACCTGAAAACAGGGTCTCCCCCGCATCTACTGCTTACCTCTTCCCCTGTTAATTTCCTTCTGAAGTCTCCAAAGCTCTTCATTAATATTTGACTTAGTATACTAATAGACTTCTCTTGTAAGATACACAACACATTGGTCCACCAGGGGGATAATTGTCTTCCACCTCCTGTCTGGACAAGTTTGTTTCAAAGCGTGCGACCTTTGAGTAATCTGCCTTTAACTACAAGGCCTACAGAACATAATTTTCAGCATACACACATAACTCCTCACATATCTGCTGAACATACATCTCACAATGACTGTGATGACCAGTGTGATGCAGGCTTTCATTAGAAAACTTACATGACATTATTTTGGTGAACCCAGGGGATCCCTGTATCCCGACGTACCACTGTGTCCTCTGCCTACTGGCATCAAGAGGTCTTTGGGTCACATTTACCAGTCTGGTCTCTGGTGTTATTTTGAGTAGCCTTAGTACTGTTCCAATTTGCATCCAGCTGTAATGGCCCCAAGTGAGAATTGTCAAGTACAACATGCTCGAGGTATGTCCTCTTCTCATTCATACTCTCACACTATATCCCTTATGGAGAAGAAGGAGATTATGTAGACCCAGCTCTGGTACTTTCAGATTTCCTTGTGCTTAGCCCATCATGTAAATATATATCTTTTACAAGAACTTATATTAAAAAAAAAACAAAAAAATAAAAAAACAAAAAAACTCTTAATGTTAGCTCCACTGGGACTTGTCCCTAAGAAAAGAAATGCTCGCAAATACAGGATCATGTACATAATCCTTGTCCTCTGCAGATTTCCAATCAATTTTGCAGATTCGACATAGTTCAGATAAATTTCAGATTAGTATTCAAACTTCTGGGTGCTTATATGCACTAAAACTTGAAACATTTGATGGTCTATCACTATTGGAAGTATAGCTAGTTCCTGTAAGCGTCACCCTCCACATGCCTGAAAATGACCCCAGACACACAGTCAAACTGTATTTTAGGCATGGCAAAGATTGTTATCAGAGAATTATGATAGCCATTTAACTCTCTTCTGGTCTGATTCAATTCCCATTAAAACCAAAGGGAGTCTTCCAAGTGATTACAGTGGGAGTTTGGAGTGGCCCCATGAGTTTAATCCTGCAGAACTATACTCAGACAAGTCCTTAATCATTAAATTAATTCAGTTGAATCCAATGGGATTTCTCACATAAGTAAAGACAGTTTGCATGAATAAGGGTTTACAGGGCTGGGGCTAAAAATTAAAGCTTTCTGATTTTCTGTACTTATTTTGGAACATTAATTTTAAAAAGACAAAACTATAAAAATATCCTTGAATTTTCTACCACTAAAGGAGATACCGTTGAAAACTTTCATTAAGTTACATCTTTAAATCACTATTTTAATTACTTTTTAAACCAATTTTTTAAGGAACTGCCTTGGAGTTGCTAAATGAAGATACCATATCAATTTGATGTCAGAGCACATTCTGCCCTGTAACATAAAACTATTTTTATCCTACTCACGTATTGGATGATACCTATGGTGTGGTAGCCTGGAAAAGTCAAAAAGACATGATTTTCTAAATCGTATTGAAATAATAACTTAAAATACCTTGAAATAATAGCCCAACACAATAACCATCCACAAGCAGACTTTACCGCAAAAATGAATAGCTATCAGTTTAATACAAACAAAGCCTTTGTGAATATGAAATTATTTTCTTAGGGCTTGATCCTGCAGGGATCGTAACTACTGATATGTAGTTTCTAGTTGCAACTGTGTATGTAGCAAGACCAGCAAATTGGTGCTTTATGAGATATGATCCTAGCACATTGAGATACATTTTCACTTGTTTGGCATTCTTTCATTTTGGACTAAGCAACCTAAAATCTTAATTCTGTGTGTAATAATGGGCGTCAGACATCACCACTATGATCAGTTATTCAAGAGGGAAATACTGATACTGAGCTACTCCACAACAAGGAATCCACACAATGAAATGCCCAAAACAAACTATCATAAAATGACAAGGACCTGGATTTGGGCTAATCATATCATAAAAGACTTGATACTTTTTTGTATATGAAGGTACTACATTTTATACTTGGGAGCTAATCTTGCCTCTATTTCAGCCAATGGTCAGTGGACTTTAATGGAAATAGCATTTGGCTGTTGGTTTTAACTTTGTCCTTGACCAGTACAAGTTTTGCCAGTTAAGGCAATGCAGATATGTGAAGCCAAATCCATGTCTGTCTAACTCAACTGATTTCAGTGAAATTACACCCACAAAATTTGGCCCACTAAGTTTTGAAATGGATCCCAGACTGTCACTTTTCAAACACTGAAGTTATTAATAAATAGGGAAATGATCGCTCTATTTATTAAACCTTCAAAATCCTTAATAACAATTGTAGCAAAAGAGAGCTTTTATCTACCAATAAAAATTAAAATAAAATAAATAAAAAGATTACGTTTACCAAACGTAAATCATTTCATTCTTTATTGTTATGAAATTTGTCTTTCAGCTTTTAAAATGCACTTATAAACCCAGAAATGTATTCTGGTCCATTGTCTTTGAGATGAATAACCACATTATTATTTGCCTGTCAGATTTAAGTACTGTTGTTAATAACATACAGACAGCTACTAAAAATTCAAAACAGGGAGGTTCCCTTTGGAGGAAATTGCAGTTCTAATCTCTGCTTGCCCCTTGGAAACAATTACTTCCCTTCATACATACCTTGCAATGCCTGACCTCCAATCAGGAGAGAAAGATATCAAGAATTCCATAGAAAATCTGCAAACAAGTCCACAGAAGTACAAAGCTAGCTTCTCAAGATTCCAGAAATTATAATCTCTGAGAAGTGCATTCTCTCCCCAGACAGCTCTGAATGGGGTAAAAATGTGTAGTTTAAAGAAAATGTGCTATACAGGGGGAGGTATATGGAATAATATGCTTTAAATAGTCACTTTCCTTAAACTAAAATTACACTTATAATTGTGTGGGTTTTTTTTTTTAAAAAAGCTCCTCGTTTACCAGTCTCACCCTGTGTACATGTAGATTTACATATTCCTACTGTACCAGCTTCTTATTAAATGAACTAAAGACCAAGACACCCTACACTTCTGACAGTCACATTGAAAAACCAAATGAAATGAAACTAAATGTTGTCATCCTCGGCTTACATTTAATGTTTCTTCTAACTAGAGGTGGTCCAAAATCTGAATTTCCATCAGGACAAAATGTCAAAATACCAACATTTCTTAGAACACAAAAGTCAGAAAAATCTGAATTTGGAAATTCGGTTTGGGATCGATTCAACTGTTATGTATGTATTCTTGAGCTGCCGCTTTGTCCTGTGGCAGTTGTAGTTCTCGTGTCTCATGTCCCTGTTCTCGTCTATGGGCTGGGATCTCTGGCAGGCTGACATTTCCCATGATGCCCTGTGTGACTCCTATGTTACACTTTGTAAGTTCAACCAAAGAGTAAACCATGCTGCTTCCCAGGAGATGTAGTCTACCCAGGGGACCTAGTCCATAGAAGTGGATGGGGGCACAAGACACACAAACCATAACTTTCATTAGACACTGCAGCACCTCAGGCAGCACAGATTAATGTTGAACTGACCAAAATCAAAATGTTTCAATTCACTTTAACAAGCCAAAATATTTGATTCGGATAGCCCCAAGTGGAAATTATTTTTTTTATTTTTATTTTCCTGATTGAAATTGGAAAAAAAAAATGGGCAAAATTGAAAATTTCCTTTGGAGATAGCACACTGCAAAGAGCCCATATCCGTGGCCTCAGATTTCATCCCTATTCACCAATACAGTATCTGCAACTCAAACTAATTCTCCGTCATTAACATCGCAGTAGAATACCTGTCCACATCCCACAAGCAAAATAAACCAAATACATTTATCACATCTATGCTGTCTCTTTCATCCACTGATTTCAAAAATTATCCTGAAATTCACCTCCATTGACAATCATAATCACAGAATCATAGAAATGCACAGCTGGAAGGGACCTCGAGAAGTCATCCAGTCCAGTCCTCTGTGATGAGGCCAGATAAACCTAAACCATCCCTAAGAGGTGTTTGTCTAATCTGTTGTTCAAAACCTCCAATGATGGAAATTCCACAGCCTCCCTTGGAAAACTAATCCAGAGCTTAACTACCCTTACAGTTAGAACACTTTTCCTAATATCTAACCTAAATTTCCTTTGGTGCAGATTAAACCCATTACTTCTTGTCCTACCATCAGCAGACATGAAGGACAATTGATCAGGTCTCTTTTTAACAGCCCTGAACATATTTGAAGACTGTTATCAGGTTCCCCCCATAATCTTCTTTTCTCAAGACTTAATATGCCCAGTTTTTTTTAAATTTTCCTCATTGGTCAGGCTCGCCTAAACTTTATCTTTTTTTGTTGCTTTCCTCTGGACTTCAGTTTGTCCACATTTATCCTAAAGTATGGTACCCAGAAATGGACATAGTACTCCAGATGAGACCTTACCAGTACCGAGAAGAGCAGGACAATTACCTCCCATGTCTTGCATATGATGCTTCAGAATATTAGTCTCTTTTGCAACTGCATTACATTTGTTAGCTCATATTCAATTTGTGATACCCTATAACTCCCAGTCTTTTTCAGCAGCACCACCATCTAGACAGTTATTTCCCATTTTGTCCTGTCTTCCAAAGTGCTTGCAACCCTTCCCAGCTTGGCATCATCTGTAAATTTTATAAGCATATTTTCCACGTTATTACCCAACTCATCAGTGAAAATATTGAATAGTACCTGATAGGATTGACCACTCTGGGACCACACTAGATACGTGCTCCCAGTTTGACAGTGAACTATTGATAACTATTTTGAGTACGGTCTTTCAACCAGTTTTGCACCAACCTTATAATAATTTCATCTATATATAGTTTGCTTATGAGACTGTAATGTGGGAATGTGTCAAAAGCCTTAGTAAAATCAAGATATATCACCTCTACTGCTTTCTCCTATTGACTAGGCCAGTAACCCTGTCAAAGAAGGAAATTAGGTTGGTTTGGCATGATGTGGTCTTGACAAATCCATTCTGGCTATTCCTTATAACCCTATTATCCTCTTAGTGCTTACAAACTCATTGTTTAATAATTTGTTCCAGAGTCTTTCCTGTAACTGAGGTTAGGCTGACAGGTTTATAATTCCCTGGGTCCTCTTTGTTCCTCTTTTTAAAGATACGTATTATGTTTGTCCTTCTCCAGGTGTCTGAGAACTCACCCATTCTCCATGAGTTCTCCAAGATAATAGCGAACAGTTCCGATATTGCTTCATCTGGTTCCTTAAGACCCGAGGATGAATTTAATCAGTCTCTGCTGATTTGAATACACCTAACTTATCTAAATATTCTTTAACATGATATTTTCCTTTTTTGGCTTGAGTTCCTTTTCCCTTGTTAATATTAATTGTGCTTAGTACCTGGTCACCATTAATCCTTTAGTGAAGAATGAAACAAAATAGGCATTACACGCCACAGTTTTCTTGATGTCATCAGTTATTACTTCTCTTTCCCCACTGAGTAGAGGACATACACTTCCTTCATCTTTTTTTCCCCATGCTCCTAATGTATTTAATTCCTCCTTTTCTTATTGCCTTTTATGTCCCTTGCTAGGTATAACTCATTTTGTGCCTTAGCTTTTCTGATTTGGTCCTTGCATAATTGTGCTAGTGTTTTGTTCCCATCTTTAGCAATTTGTTTGTGTTTTCACTTTTTGTAGGGTTCCTTTTGATCATTATTACTCCATCAGGAGCTGTTTATTTGCTTCTTACTATTCTTCCTTCTTTTCTTCACATCAGAATAGTTGGCAGTTGTATATTTAATATTGCCTCCATAAGAAACTGTCAGTTCTCCTGAACTCCTTTATCTCTTAGATTTTCTTCCCCTGGGAGCTTAACTACCAGTTCTTTGTTTGTTGAAGTTTGCCTTTTTGAAGTCCATTGTCCTTATTCTGCTGCTGTCACTCCTTCTTTTCCTTAGAATCATGAAATCTATCACTTCACGATCACTTTCATCCAAATTGCCTTCCACCTTCAAATTTGCAACCAATTCCTCCCTGTTGGTCAGAAGCAAGTCTACAATGGCTGCATCCCTAGTTACTCCATCCACTTTTAAAACAAAAAAATTGTTCCCAGTACATTCCAAGTACTTACTGCACATTTTGTCTTTTTCTGTATTACTTTTCCAACAGATGTCTGGGTAGTTAAAGTTCCCTGTCACTATCATGACATGTTGCATGTTTCTGTTATTTGTTCTAGAAATGTTTCATCCACCTCCTCTTCCTGATTTGCTAGTCTGTAGTAGACCCCAATTGTGATGTCAGCCCTATTTTTCCCTCTTTTCATCTTTGCCCAGGAACATTCAACTGGTCTGCCTCTCACCTTTTTCTGGACCTCAGAACAAGTGAATATATTTCTGATGTATAATGCAACACCTTCTCTCTTTTTCCCCGCCTGTCCTTTCTGAACAAGCTATATCCCTCTATACCAATGTTCCAGTTATGAGATTTATCTCACCAAGTCTCTGACACCAGTTCAGTCATAATTTAGCTTATGTGCTAACATTTCCAGTTCTTCCCCATAATCCTTACATTTGTGTATCGACACCAAGATGTTGAGCAGATTCCCCAGATTTCCCCACTGATTATACTCTTGTTGCTTCTATGAATCTATTGTTATTTTCCCATATTCCCCTCAACATGTAGCTCTCTGCTAATGCCTTTTTTTTGGGGGGTTGCCCCCTTTGAACCTAGTATTACAATCCGGGGTGCAATCCAGGCTTGTAAGGGGTTGTGTCACCCCTGGCCCTGCATCCTTGGGTGCCTCACAAAGCTTAGCTTTGCTGTTGTAGCTCTCAACCTGTGCTCCTCACAAACAGCCAGACAGCATGCAAGTCACAGCCATAGTGTCTGTGTATAGCTGCAGCCTGCCAGCAACACTCCAGTCAACACTCTGGCTTCCACTAGCCTTGCAGGGTGACTCCAGCACACTCTAAATTCAGATTTCTCCCTAAAACATGTGTTTTTTTGGACAGTTCAGATGTTAGAGGTCTGCTGCCCCTGTCGGGGCAGTTTGCTACTTTAATTGGAGTTATCAAACAATTCAGTTTAAACACAACACTGGATTAATTTTGATTAAATTTATTTAACTACAAAGAGAGAGATTTTAAGTGAGTACAAGTACAAGGTATTAAATTCAGAAATGGTTGCAAGAGAAATAAATATAAAAAATGCTTCCTAGTAGCTAAGACTCAAAAACTAGACTTGGTTCAAGGTTACATCCTTACATTTTCCCAGCAAAAAGGCAGAGGAAATTCTCAGATCAGGATCTGCCCCCAAAGGGCTGATTCCTTTGTCTTCTTAGGTGAAAGGGCAAGAGAGAGAGAGAGAGACTGAGGTGTTTTTGCCCCTCACTTTTATAGTCCAGTCCCCGTTTGAAGTGGATTCATCTGAGGATTACCTCTCAAAGCAAAGTTTATTCAAACAGTAAAGAAGGTGACGCATAGTTTGGGGGTGAAGGAACCCCTGTGCTCTTTCTTCTCCCCTGTGTATGCTGAAATGCAGATTTGCCTTGTCTCCCTCTTGCTGTCTCAAAGACTCTCTTTGCTTCTTTTATGTATACTGAGGTAAGCACACATTCCTTTATTTAAGATAGACCTGCTTAACCACTCCTGTCTAACTGGGGCTCTGTGGGTTTGAATATGAAGCTACCAACATCAAACAGGGAGAATTCATAACTTTACATATAATGTTACTACATACATTTCACCATGATATTATTGACCAGCAAGTTATTAGTTTTCAAATGATACCTCACAAGGCATTTTTTCCACAAAGGTTATTACAGTAATGTGTAGGATATGAATATGGGGTTACATTCCATCACATTTAGTTTAAAGCTCTCCTGACTATGTTGGAGTTAGTACACAAAGATGCTCTTCCCCTTCTTAATGAGGTGGACCCCATCTCTTCCCAGAAGACCTTGTTCCCAGAATAGTATCCCAGGGTCAAGGAAGCCAAAGTCCTCCCATCGAGACCATCTGAGCAGCATGCCTTCCTCTCCATGATGTATTGTAATGCCTATAACCATCATGGATCTTTCACTTGCCTCCTAGTCATTTGCCAATTTGCCAATCTGGCAGAATCTCTAATTACACAGCACTTCCTACCCACTTCTCATGGAAGTCAGCTGATAACTATGGAGTCTGTTCATGAGTTGCAAATAACTTGGCAACCCAAGAGCCTATCAATGTGGTTGGAAATAATATATTTACTTCATGCAGACTGGGGCAGATCAAGTTAATTCAAATTTGGTACTCTTCACAGGCAACAATGAACAGAAACAGTTACCAATTGCAAATATTTTTAAATATCTCACAAGGTGGGTGAGGCATTATCTTTTACAGAACCAACCTCTGTTGGTGGAAGAGACAAGTTTTCACCAAACACACATGCACTCTTCACCACAGTCAAATTCATTTCAAAGGCTTTAATGATATTTGTTTTTTTCACCGGGGGAGTTGTAGTGTAGATCATCAGAGAAAGAGGAGATCTTTTGTAGTATTATCTCTTAGTTTTCAGTCGAATACTTATATTTTGGATTATTATGTTTCACACACATTTAAAAAGGGGCTGTCTGTGTGATCCTACTACATTTGAGAGCGTTCAGAATGAACACAGAGGAAACATCCTTGAGTAATCAAAAATATTTTTCATGAACAATCTCATATTCTGACTGATGGTTACAAGTGAACAACTGGTGATGAATAGAGCAAAGAGGAATCTACCTGCAATATCAGATACCACTAAATGAAACATAGATCTAAAAATATGGATGTATTTATCAAATTACCTATGTAGAGAGGTATACTTATTATACAGCATACCTCCATATTTATGCTTACATATAAATGCTTTTGTAGGAATAAATATTTTTATGTTCCATTCTATGCATCCAGTGAAGTGGGCTGTAGCCCATGAAAGCTTATGCTCTAATAAATTTGTTAGTCTCTAAGGTGCCACAAGTCCTCCTTTTCTTTTTCCCTCCAATTTGTGAGCTCACTAAAATCACTCCTAAGATACACAGGGAGGAGCTAGCCTGAAATTGTACCAGTGAACAGCTGAATCACCAAACATTTTCAAAGTGCTCCAAGCACAGGAGCCAACAGAGCTGACAAAAGCAGATGTTACCACAAAAGATCGCTGCATTGACTCATCCTAAATCTCAGATGTATGTGATTCCTTTTGGCGTGGGACCAGAGAGACCGCAAAGTATAATAGATGAAAATGGGGGGTGGTGGTGATGTGGGGAGATGTTTGGGCTGAGCCTAAATGTCCTTAGGCTTTTCTGTTTCTTTTGGTCCTGAAGTGAATATAATGCTTAAGAAAGGTGCTGATTATAGCATAGAAAACTGAACTGCTCTGTTCACAAAACAGATAAATGGTGAGCAGTGTCAGAGCAAGCTTCCATTCGATGCTGCCTGCTCTGGAAAAACCAAGTTTAGCAATTAGAAGGTGATAGAGTTGGTTGAACCGTGTGTGTGGAGTGGGGGACTGTAAACATCTAGTCAAGAAAAAAAATTACAAAAGGGTTGGTCAAAATCTTGATACACGTTTTCCTGAAATTTTAAATTAGAATATCTGGTCCAGTTGTAAAATCCTCAGCTTCTCTATCAATACGGTAACAAGTATTTCAACAGCAATTTCCCAGGGTCTGGGGCGATTTAAAAGGGCCCGGGGAAAAGTTCCTGGTAAGCTGAGTGGCTGTGCAGCAGCCTATTTAGCGCTGCACAGGCACTTAGGGAACCCACCTGGGGCCCAGCCCCCAACCTGCTGCTGCCGTGGTGGTCCAGATCTGCCACGGCTGGGGCGACCGTCCCCCATCCCCAACTCTGCTGTGGCCTGGATCTGCTGTGGCCGGGGAGCCCGAACCCAGACATGCCTGGGGCCACCCAGCCTGGCCCCCGGCCCAGCCCGGCCCCAAGTGAACCAGAGTGCCCGGAACCAGGTGCAGATAGGGCAGCCCAGCCCACACCGGACCCAGGTGCGGCCTGGCCCGGACCAAGGTATGGCCAGGGTGCTCCTCCCCCAGCCTGAATCCAGCCCCAGCCCGGACCTGCTGGGGCTTGGGGGAGGGACTCCTATCCTGCAGCCCCAGACCCAGAGTAGCTGCAATGGGGAGAGGCGTCTCTCCCCCTCCCAGCCCAGAGGCTGCTGTGAGGAGAGAGAGCTGGGGGGAGTCCTTTCTCCTCGCCATAGCCCCAGAGCACCCGCCTGCACCCCAAACCTCTCAACCCCAGCCCCACCCCAGAGCCTGCAGCCCCAGCCAGAGCCCTCAAACCCCTGCACCCCAACACTTTGGCCTAGCCCTGAGCCCCCTCCCACACTCTGAACTCCTCAGCCCCACCCCCACCACATGAATTTTATTATGTACACCAATATGAAGGTGATGTGTCATACATTATCTCCATATTGGTGCACATAACAAAATTAATTCCGCACATGGTTGGGAAAAATTAGAGGGAACATGGCAGCGGCCGGGTGCCCCAGGTCTTTAAATTGCTCAGGCGGGCCGCAGGGCTCCTAGACGTGTGCAGGGTGGTATCAGCAGTGGTGGCAGCAGCAGCCGGGCGGTCATGTGGAAGCCCTGGCTGTGCTGGAAGAGCGTGCCCACCAGTGCAGCCGGCAGCTCGCTGGGCACCAGCCAGTGCAGACGCAGCACCGCCCGAATGTCAGGCGGACCTTTCCAGGAGGCCCGTTGACTGTTCTGCCCTGGGGCCCGGAATTGCTGTTGGCAGGCCTGAATCTCCCCAGCTATTATGGACAGAATTCTACTCGAGCATCTACACAATTGAGTGATGATATTCCGCACCGCCTAAAAGAGAGGGTTCCAAGTAACTAACATCTCACCTCCAAACACCATAACCCTTGGTACTGTTTGGACCCAGAACTGAATCTGAACATTCTTGCCTGTCTGTCTACACTTTTCATGCCTATAAATTTCCACTGACGTCAATGAGAGATCTGTGCATGGGGGATGAGAGGGAGTGCGGAGATGGAACTCCCAGCGTGGTCATTAAAAAGGGTTGTTGTTGTTTTTCCTGCCTCTATGGAGTGCAGTGGAGTTGTGACAGGCTAATGGCATCTTTAACTCCTTCTGGCTTCAAGGATTACGTAAAAAGATGAGTCTTTTCATTTATAAACTCTTTTTTCGCCATTTCCTTTCTGAAATCCTTTTTTCCCTTGTCCATAGTGCTACAGGTTCTATATATTTTGCTTATTTGTCATGGTCTTTCTATTGTGCTCACTGGCCTTACTGCCTTACTTACATTAAACGGTGTTGCTGAGCATGGGGGGGGAGGGTGTGTGCAGGGGCCAGTTGCCTTAATGGTAGTGACTCACAGGGGGAAGTTAATATTTGCATTATCACAGAAACTTTATAGAGGACCACATGCAGAATCCAGCTGATACCACACTTCCTGATGGAGGGCACTGCACTTAAATAGCCCGAATGCTTAAAATGCATGAAGTGAATATATAAAGTATTTGAAGGGAGATTATATTTTATCATGAGTCATATGGTGAAGGTCACTTCAGAGAACACGGTTTAAAAAAAGAATAGGCTTAAAGAACAATATATTTTATCTTTTTTAATAAGCTGTTTTTGACAAAACCTATGCAGCATGTGAAGGGAGAACCTGTTAGCATTGCTAAGAAATGAGCCACAATCCTTGATATTCACTAATAAGACAAACTTGTCAGGCTGTCACAGAAGAAGGACGAGACTTTGCATACAGCCAGTTAGCCTCCTGTAAGCTCCTTAACTACCTTCTCTACAGTGCTGCACATTCAAGATTAATAATAGGCACAGGAAATGTAAATGGAAGATTTACCAATCGATTACAGTGCTGAGTGAATTATGCCATAAACAAAATGAAATTCTCTAAAGCTCCAAATTCCTGGAAGGCCTAAACTAAACCAGGGGGAAAAGAATGAAAACAAGTAGCCAAGAAAATAATTGCCTTCTGTCAAAAGCATTTTCTCAATCAACAGCACATTTAACGTTTTTTCATGTTAGTTGGAAATGTTAAAGGTGTTTCAAATGTGGGAGGGGATAAGAAAGGCAATATTGTTATTCCCTAAAACTGAAATTTAGAGCCTGCATCACTGTGTTATTCCAGATTTCAATGGATTTACTCAGTGATTAATCTGGTCCAAAGGTTCTTAAAAAACCTGGGGAAATGGTTGTAACTGGGATTGTTAATCATCTGTATATTTCATGGCCAGCTGAGACTCTGTCATCTTTAGAGTATCCATCAAAGGAACAAAAAAATATGACAGCATATTTGTGCCATCCACTGAAAAGATATTTATAAATTCTAGAATATATGTGTGACACTGTATCCAGCAAGAAAGAAGCTGATTTGCTTTTATGACACCTTCTTTTTGGACAGTCAGACTTTGTGTAAGGTGAAATTTACCTCTCACATAGGGGCAGTACAAACATCCAACTTACATCTAACTTAATTGGTTTGTAGGCTTTGTACTGGCCCTCTCTTTGGGTGAATTCCACCCTTAGGACTGGGTGAAGTCAATGGGATTACTGATCTGCTTAAATATAGGGTTAAGGCCTTTGCTGAATTGGGTGCTAGTGAATAAAGTTGAAAACTCCTCCATAAATTAGAAGCATTTTTTTCCTTTTTTCATTTTCCAAAGTAGTGGAATTACTGATAGGGTTCCATGAGAATGTCTCAAGATGGCAAGGAATTTTTGAAATTCAGGGGGATGAAATCTCATACATTTTTGGCAAGGTTTCATGAGGCAAACCCCAGAATAATTGCACAGTTCCTCGTATAATGAGAACAGCACATACAAATGGCACAAAGATTTTCATGTTGATGGGAATCTTTTGGCAGATAAAAGGCTATGAGTAAGACAGCCTGAAGGGATCGTCTCATTACTTACAAACAGAAGCATTGCTGAGAATCCTATGCAAAGTGGTGTTACCAGTTGCATCACAAACATTTACTATAGTTGCTTGTCCCTGCTGCCCTAGAGTATACTGTAAATAATATCAAGAGATGATCTGTCTTTTTATTCACTAATTTCATGAGCCATTTTTACACTCAATGTTAAATGTAATTTAAAACATGGAAACAAGTATTCATGGGAAAAAAATCACAAAGGAAAAATGATAAAAGATGATGTGTCCATTCTGGGTTGGTAGTTGTCCAGGATATACCATCTTCCTCCTTTACTATCCCTAAACATTGTGGGCCAACATTATGGGCCAGTGAAAGTGGGATCTGTCCAAACAGACAGATACCCTGGTTGGACTTGTAATGAAGTCCATGGAGTTCCAACCAGACTAGTCTCATGGGTTGATCCTTTTGCAAAATGGAAGGGCCACCTGTAAGAGTTTGCCACCTCAGTGGCACTACTTAGGTAGGACTGAGTTTGACCATGTCTTTGTGATGCAAGATTTCAACATGATGATAATTTGCTGACCCTGAAAGTTATTTTAGGACCTGCAATATCTTTAGCCCCACTGAAATCAGGATGATTGTGGAAATGGTTAGAGAAGCCATCAAAATGTCAGCATGGTGCAAACTTACATTATGAGTCCATCCAGAGGTAAGGATGGATAGATACCATGTGGGCAACCATTGACAAGCTATTGAAGTAACAAAATATGTTCCTGCTGCAGTCTTTTCATTGTTCAAACTGGTACATATATAGGTGGCAATGCAAAGGTCTTACACCTTATTAATCCTACAGCCTAGCTGAAGAACCAGGAAAGAAACTCAGGATCAAATTTTTTATTCAGAGATCCGTCTCCCATGTGGACGTTTGTTATCTTCCTATATACCTATATTCTATGTACCTCCATTGGCATCTGTGAAATTAGCCTTCATTTATCCTGCTGTAAGTGAGAAGAGATTCAAGCCTTCTATCTCTAAATAAGCTCATAGTCTGAGATGGTCACCCCACTGTCACATTTTATTAGTGTGTCAATGGCAAACCTGTATGTTTCACATTTTGTAGACTTTGTTTTTTTTTTAACCTAGATCAATACTTAACTCCAGATGTCTCATATCATTAGAGATATAAATAGAAAGACTCCTTTGTTGATTTAGTTGAAACTGGAAATTTAATTTTCAACTGCTTTTGCATATTTTTTTAAAATCACTTTTCTATCCTAACCCATGATTAGTTCCTCTTCCACCTGGGTGATATATACTTTAATTAAATAAAATGAATATGAAAATCAATGTTCTATTTACTGCCTTTTTCCAAGGTAATCTACATTCCTTTAAATGGATACTCAATAAAACATTGAAACATCACTTTGTGTATACAAGTAAGCTTACAGTACTTACAAGTAAGCTTACTTACAAGTAAGCCTACAGCCTAGATACTGAAAATAGACTAGTACAGTGTGCTTATAACTAACATGTAATAGATGTACAGCAAGTGGAGTTTTCGTTTTCACTGGGGCTTTTCAGCATCTACTGTTTGTTATTATCTCTGAGTTCTCAAAGGTATACAATAGCACAGCTGCAGAGTTCTCAGATATGGAAAAAAAATCCTCCAGTTCCACATCCCAAGATCCAAGTCAATAAATATTTTAAATGGGCTATTATTAGTTTCCTAAATCTTGCCTATCATGTGCTGCCTCACTATGGGACCTCAGAATAAATGTCAGGAATAATTAACCGATATTTGGTGAAAATCCCCAAAGAAAGAAATTTTTGTTCTTTAAATCTCCCAGCAGGAATTTCAGAAATCTTTCATTATATTTCCCTTTTATTGCCCAGTAACAAGAGTCTGATATGAGTCTGCCTAGAGCTGAGCCCCTGTCTTTCTTTACAAAACATCAGGGGTGTAGAAATATAATTTTATTATCATTTTCATTTATTTTGCTCTGATAATGGTCCAATTCCTGTTCCCATTGAATTCAGTGGAAAAAGGGAGCATGGGGTCCAAGGGAAGAAACATCAAGCTTTAGGATTATTAGGAAATGATCGTGTGTGTGTGTGTGTAAAATATATATATATACATATATCTACGTTATATAGACACGTCTAAAAAGTGCATTGCACATTTTCCTTTCTCCAAGTATTTACTTGTGCTATTCCTACATCTGACTTGTCCAGTGCAATTTTTTTTTGTCTGAAACCTTCTTCAGTGAAAAATGCAGATTATACAGCTGCAAAATATTTCACAAATATGTGTCATTGTTGCCAAATTGTTCATGTTGAAAAAATAGCAAAAAATTCTAAAGAAGTCTAAATATTTCAATTTGATTTTTTTTAATTAATTTAATTTAATTAATTAAAGTTTCAACTTTCTGGTTTGCCTAAAATTTTGATAAATTTTCATTTCAAGTCAAGTTAAAACATTTTTTCCAGTTTTTTGGAACTGCCAGTAAATGACACAAAGACAAGCTGGATGAGGTAGTATCTTTTATTGGACCAGCTTCTGTTGGTGGGAGAGACAAGCTTTCAGGTTCTCTCTCACCAACAGAAGTTTGTCCACTAAAACATATTAGGTCATCCACCTTGTCTCTGTACTATCCTGAGACTGACACGGCTAGAACAACGCTGCACACAGTGAAATAATCAGTTACTCAGACATCTCTAGTCCATTGCATTTTGCTAATTTAAATTTGACAGTTTACTGCCATACTTGATAAATAAGGAAAAAACTAAAGTCATGAAAATGAATTCAAATGCAGGAACGTTTCCCATAATTATATACATATTAGGCTTTCAGTTGGGGAACCAACCAAAATTAGAACTACAGTTGTTTAATAAATGTGAAATTCCCCACCCTGCAAAAGACCAGAACGAGATCTGGACATCACTTCAGCTCTGAGATTTAAGTGATGCCTAAATTTTGTGTTGGCTCCTGCAGAGGGGTGAATTTAATCCACAGTGAATATAAAAACTTGAATCTCACAGAGAATGGTTCACAATCAGTAACTAGAGGTTAAAAACCATGTACATACATTCAGGAAAATTATTTTGAATAGTGAGTCCATTCTAGGAGATGGTGATTTGGTTACAGAAAAAGATGCTAAATTTGTGTGATAAATTATCAGTCGCAAATTATTCACTTAGCTCTAATATTCATATTTTTACAATCAAAATTTAAAAAATTGAAACCCTGAGGGTCACATATATATATATATATATATATATATATATATATATATATATATATAAACTACATAGTTGGGCCTTTAGCACATTTAGCAACTCTGAAATCTGCCTTGCTCATGACATTCAGTATATGTTACATTCATCTGTAAAATAATGACACCCCTTGGAAACACGCATGCCTTTATAATGAGCTATGAATTCTTACTGCAAGGATATGAAAACACCCATCATGCATAAGGCAGCCAAAAACCTCATTCCCATTTCCATTCTGGGCATTAATGACTATCCCAAAACAAACTCTGTAAGATGACCGGTTAGGCCTGCAAGCCAGGGTACTATTTATGAATAATTTTCTGCCGACAATGTTTTTCCCTCTGTGCATTTCATGGCTTCTGAAACTGTGACTTTGGAGAAATTCCTTATTGGATAGTTATTTATTCACTTGTACAGCAGATAATGACCATCCTATGAGCTAATTAAAAGGTGGCTAGGAAAAGAAACAATGCTGGCCATGCAGGGTCTACAAACACACAAGAGAAACTATTCCATAGAAGCACTACGCACAACCTAGAATGGGCAATTTTTGCAGCCTGTGTTTCTTGAGAAGAGATTAAAACATTAGTCTTGCAGTTATTTTAATCTGCCTCAGAAAGCTGCAGTGACCACATTTAGGATGACTAAACAGGTTTGTAGTAAATCTCTGTCAGCTACTGGATATGCATAGCTTGTACATGGGGTATATATAACAAACTGTGCCTTTCTTTTTTACACCCAGCACGTGCAAAACAGTGAAAATTAATCTCAAATATTTTCTCTCACCCTTTAAAAAAATCAAAGCATTGAGCATATTGATATTTAAGGTGTGATCTATGCAGCATTAACATACTGTTCAAGCTCCCCACATAATTGTAAAGGAAACTGTGTGTGAAAACACAATTCTCTTTAAAGTTGCTGGTTTTGCTTCATGTTCTCTTTTTTCTCAAGGGAACTGTGTCCTTTGCCCTACATTTTTTACCACCAACCTAGAGTAGTTATCAAAATTCAAAATTCAGGCAAGACAAATATATCCAAACATAAGGAAGAGTGGGACAGGTTTAAAAAAATAAAAAAGGAAATGGCTCTTTTTCTTTTCTTGGCTCCAAGCTGATATTTCAGGATATAGGACAACTGTGAGAAAATAAGGATGGTAGCTCTCTGTCTGGGATCAAATTTCACGCCGGGTCGCGAGGTCATCCTAATGTGGAAATTGTATTTCGGTGCTGGGAGGATGTGCTGTTGTGAATGTGTCAAGGACATGACTTACCTTTACTCCACCAACTTGCAGGTATTAGGGATCATTTGAGGGTTGATAGTGGTCTCTGCACAGATGCAGAGGGGTCTCTGCACAGAGGCAGATCATGCTCCTTATGATCTTCTCCACCTTGTGGATGATGCTGGTCACGATTGACCACTTAAGCTTCTCTGCTGCATTTTCTCTGTCTTTCCTCATCTGCAGACTGGTGAGATGAACCCGAAAGTGACTCCTCTTCCCACCCCAAAACTTTAGGGAAGTTTGCATCTGCATACAGAACTGTATCTGACTGTCATAGTTCAAGATTAGATGTATTACGATCCAACCCAAAGTCCCAAATCTAAGATGTTCTAAACCTCAGCTTTGGGAGCACTCAGATACAGTTGTGGCTGTGAACTTAACCCCTCAGGTCCATTTCTGTTTATTAATGTCACCCTTTCCTCTCTCAGCTTTAATGCTTGGCCTCTCAGTGTCATATATGGCCCTCACACTCCTATTGTACAAGTTTCTTGTCTTTACTGACAGAAATATATTACACATCACAATCACAAATCCAAGAACAGGCAAGGTCTGCTGATGTGAAAATCATTCTCTGTTTTGATCCCCCTTGGGGAGGGGGGGGTGTGTGTGTGTGAGTGTGGACATTTCCCTTCCAACTGGTGAGGCAACAGACCTGATTTTCAATCCATCCTGAACACAAACACTCATAAATGATTTGTCAGTAAATCATGCACATTTTATGCTCATCCTTTGATATTTTTATTAGCCTATGAATATGATTATTAGATAATATTCATCGTAAGCCACAGATAGTATTATGGCATCTCATTTCCCCTTTTATCATAACCATTGACCTACTGTAAAAGATTTATAGCACAAATTTTAAAATGCACTCTATTTTCTGTTCTCCTAAAATCTTTCTCTGCATAATTAACCCATAAACAATTTCAAAATCAAAGTCAAACATACATTGCAGTTATTTTTTAATTAAACACGTGAAATAAAATGAGTTAAACATTAATAGGTTTTGGATACTTTTTGCATTTAGTCATGTATGCTGAAAGTGCTTTGATTTCAAAGATAAATTTTGCCAGGTAGTGATTCCATTTTAGGCACTTTTAAGGAGGGACAGAAAAGGGGGGGAGAGGGAGAGAAAACATAATGCTGAATCCTAAGAACCTATTTATCTTTAAGAGCAAATAGATTGGAGAGTGATAACTTGAGTATGGTACAGCCTATCAAAGAAAGAGTCCATCATTCTTTCCCTTGATATTTAAAACAAGGGAAATACTCCTACTCTTGATTTTTATTCAGTGAAGGTCTATGTGTTCAGTAAATTCAGTCTGGCAACTGCCTTCTCCACTCCACCTGAACTGCCCTGACCCAGATCACTAATTAGCAGGGCTACAAAAAGAATATATGCAATGATTTGTTGGGAAAAAAATAACAACAATTTGCTTTGAAGACATTCACCTCCCTTTTTATCAGCATATGGTGATGCAGGTGATATTTTCTTCACAGAAAAGTACACAGAAAACCCAAATTCTGGCAAATGCAAAATGGCCATGTGTCAAACCTAAAATCCCTTTGATTTCTCTCCTTTTTATAAAAGTTTCAGTCAACTGATCAGGCAGCAGAAACAATACTATGTGACTTAGGTGATCTATCACAAGACTAATGGCAGCAATTAGTCAAAGTCAGAGCTGAAATGAATGATTTGTGAACAACCCATAGGCTGAAGCCCATTGGCATAAAGTGTTCAGATAATGAAAACGTTTTTAGTGAAGGAATATAGAAACCGCAGTGAACATAGCCATTTATAAAATGCATGTTTATGAGAAGGACAAAGCTCAGCTGTGTCTCTTAGCCATTGTTTTACTGTGTGCAGCTTCACCACCTCAGAGGGGGTTCTAGGTGGGGATTGTGACAGGTTGGACCCCTTGGGAAGTCACCTGACGTGCTGAGACACCACTGAGTATACCTGTTCTGCCAGCATGGGCCCCCTTTAACCTGTCTTGCTGAGCCAGACTCTTAAAACCTCCTCTAACACACACAGGCAGGGCCACACCAAGCTACAGATCAGCTCTGGGAAGTGGCATCGCATATGCATCCGATGAAGTGAGCTGTAGCTCACGAAAGCTCATGCTCAAATAAACTGGTTAGTCTCTAAGGTGCCACAGGTACTCCTTTTCTTTTTTCTTTTTACATTATTATGGTTATTGAACAAAATGGCTGCAAAAATTAATGTTCTCCTGCTTCCCATTGGCTTGCTGTAGATCAGATGGCATCAAATTACAAGTTCTGTTGCTTCTATCTGAGGCTGAGAATGTTCTGAATTTTTAATCCCATAATTATTTTTAAGCCTTCCCCTTGTTCCATTATACAGTAGATGAAAGATGGGATCTGGGATACAGCAGATTGTTCACAGATATGCAAATTAAATATCTACAGGATCTGGGATACAGCAGATTGTTCACAGATATGCAAATTAAATATCTACAGTATGTTGGTGCAATTTTTTGTATTTTGTACTACAAGCCTAAAAATGTGAGACTGGGTTTTGGCTTTTGGTTTTACAGAGGTGTATTGCAGGGACTGGTGGAATGGGAGAAGGCAAAGCTATAGTGCGAGAGCAGATGTTCTCTGACTCTGAGATGTACTGATTGCATGACCAGAAAGAATGGTTCAAAGTTACCTGAAGCAGGGCATGGAGCAATTTTATTTATGGCTGGTCCAAAAGAGATCAGCATGCATTGTCTCCTGCTGCCCGCTTCTGAGCACCAGCGGGAGTGCAAGACTGATGAGATCCTAGCCATGCCCCTAAATCAGGGATCAGCAACCTTTGGCACGTGGCCCATCAGGGAAATACGTTGGCAGGCCCGAATAGTTTGTTTACCTCCAGTGTCTGCAGGTTTGGCCGATCGCAGCTCCCACTGGTCGCGGTTCACCATTCCAGGCCAATGGGGGCTGCGGGAAGCAGCGGCCAGCACATCCCTCGGCCCGTGCCACTTCCCGCAGCCCCAGTTGGCCTGGAACAGCAAACTGCAGTCAGTGGGAGCTGCGATCGGATGAACCTGTGGATGCTACAGGTAAATAAACTGTCCCAGCCCCCCAGAAGATTTCCCTGGTGGGCCACATGCCAAAGGTTGCTGATACCTGCTCTAAATCATCTGACCATACTGACTTGTGGCCACACAATACAATTTGGTGTGTTAGCCAGGTTCCATCCATCAGCAGTCACTGGGGTGTAAGTCACCTCTCTGCCTTGATTCTGCATCAAATGTAAGTCCTATGGGGAAAGAACCATATTTTTGTTACATGAGACCTCTGAGTCAAGTGCCAATAATTAATAAAAAATAATAATAAGGGTTTTGTGGGTGGTGAAAGGATATTCCCTCTATGACCTCCCCCTGTACCTTTCATTCCCTCCCATATATCTTATGGACCCATACAAGTCAAGCTAGTGTTTAGCCCATGTTTTTCATTCAAGGATTTAGAGCTTGGTCATTTCATCCACTCACATTTTCTGCAAAGTTGTGCTAATGAGTTTGGCCATTCTTCGCATAGAGGGGTGTCAGAAAGATGTAGTTGTGATGGTTTTTCCCAGGATGTAATCTGAACGGTGAGATCATTGAGCCCTCTGTCCCACCAACCTGGGGTATCCCTCTCACACTGTGATGCTGTTGGCAAGCTAGAAACCTCTGGCAGGTACTGCGCTTACACAGACATCCAAAGGCACACCCAACTGAGTTATATGAATGCTTCTCCCAGCCACTCATGAACCAACAATACAGAGGTTCTAGCTAATTTCCTCCAGCTCCTGAGTCTTGTATCCCCATAATATACTGTCTTGCCCTGGTCAGAAGCCTGACCAGTGTACGTTCATTACCCAGTCCACCCCTCCCTTGATGTGGAGAGGACATACGCTAGCCTTTGTAAACTGAGCTGAGATTTCCCAAGCACTTCAACCAAAACACACTGTCTGAGGTAATATATAAAACAGATTTATTAAGTATAGAAAGATAGACTTTAAGTTATTATAAGTAGAAAGTATAGAGATCATAGTTGGTTACCTAAGAAATAAAATAAATCCACAGTCTAAGGTCTATAAACTAAACTGGATTTGAATCAAGCAGTGTCTCACCCTGACAGACGGCATAGTTCAATACACAGCCTGGATCACCCTCTCCTGGTTCAAAGTCTTTGTCTTCCAGATATGCTTCCAGGTGTTGAGTTGTGGGGGGAGTGAGGCCAAGTCATGATGTCACTTCCCCTCTTTGTAGTTTCTTCCAGCTTGCTGGAAAGATCTATGCTTGTGACTGCCCACATTGGTCAAGTATTCTCCATAATCCATATGGGCTCTCTCTGAGAAGTCTCCACTGTATACAGTTCTCTCTGAGAAGTCTCCACTGTATACAGTGGATTCTCTTTAATGGGCCATCAGCACATCTGTCTACTCCATGGTTGTACCTGAAAGGTTGGTTGTGCATGTTCCCAACCTCACAACATATTTCAGTAACACACACATAGCAAAACTTCATAACTTTGCATACAATGATAGCACATACAATTAATGTTCAACAGATCAAGACTTTTAAAATGGTATCTCACAAGGCATAAGTTGTGCAAAACATTTAATAATTATGACAGTGGTGAATATGTGGGTTCTAGGGTGTTGCTTTGAGGTACAGAGTGCCAGAGTGGTTTGGAAGATTTACTGGCTTTTATGAGCCCCTCATGTCACAACCATCATATCTCAGCCAAAATATTGAAGATAGTTAGCCATCCCTGTGCTATGGTGCCTTTTAAAACGTTGCTTTATGGAAATTTGACAATGATTGAAAACGTAACAAGCCCTACATGAATGATGGCCAATTTTTTGGTTATCGTGTAGTCACGGTAAAACCCCAATCCTGGGCCTCGGGCATGCTCCAGTGGAGCTAATTGCAGGCTTAGGCCCTAAAAAGTTATGGTGAAACCATCCTGGAAACACTGGGGAAAATCCTGACCTGATTGAAGTCAATAACAAAACTCTCATTATGGAGTTCTAAAGGCTCACCATTTCCGCCTCAGTTTCTAAGATTCAGCGGAATAGGGATTCCATAGTTTAAATCATTTTGCTGCTAGCATCGTTGCACTCTTGTATTATGGAAAGGTCCTTATGGAGGGTTTCAAAACATCTTAATTTATTTTCATGAATAAAATCAGGTCTGTGGCTGCAATCTTGTCATTACTGGTTGGTTGATTTCTTGTCTGTATCACAGTAGAAGTGGGGCTTCTTGGATTCATTCAGGGAAAGTGTTCACTGCATAAATTTTCACTTTTTCCTTTGGACGTGTAGCATTTTATTCTGTTACTTTGGGATCCATTGGAGACTTGGAAAAAATGCTTACTATATTTAAACAGGCTAAGAGTAAATGACTAGCATGCTCCAGTGGTTTAGAGACCTTTATCATAACTCTGCCTGCTGCTGTGACCTTTAAGTCCTGAATAGTTCCTTTTCAATCACACACCCGATCTGTAACATTCTTATACTACTGCCATGCACACAGACCCAGTGGATAATTATTATAATCACCTCACATTTGCAAATGCTCTTTTGGGACTTGAACCCAAGTCTCAATCTCCCACCGTAGTGAAGAGCAAATAGATGGAGCAACTCCCTTAGGTCACAGGGGCATCAGCAATGACTCAGGAGTCATTAACCTGAACCTTCAATTATGTGTAGAAAATCTGCAAATCCCCCCATTAAGATTTTTTCCCCTTGAGACTTTTTCTACATTTTTAATAGTTTTATTGAAATTCTAAAAACAGTAAGAGGGAAGATTATTTGTGTTAATAATTAGAAAGCTGAATGCTAGCATCTCCCCCCATGGGAGCTACCTCAAAGTTATTTCTCTCACAGTTAATAG
This sequence comes from Natator depressus, assembly GCF_965152275.1. Classification (NCBI taxonomy): domain Eukaryota; kingdom Metazoa; phylum Chordata; order Testudines; family Cheloniidae; genus Natator; species Natator depressus. Next base: position 238,620,828 of record NC_134235.1, on the reverse strand, counting down.
GGGTTTAAGTCTGTGCATAAAGAACTTTAAAAAACCCAGCCTACATGCACTTTGATCAGAATTTTGTTAGAAATAATTGAAAAGTTATTAAGTTAAAAGTGAAGAGCTGAATTGTGTCTGCCTTTGTGCTTTGCACTATAGAAGGAAAGAATGCAGAGGCAATATAAAACTTCTATTCCCTTAAGTTCTAGAGTTTTTGAATAAATGCACCCAATTGCTCTCTTTAGGCCAGTGTTTCCCAAACTTGGGATGCCACTTATTCAGGGAAAGCCCCTGGCAGACCCGGCCGGTTTGTTTACCTGCCACACCCGCAGGTTTGGCCGATTGTGGCTCCCACTGGCCGTGATTCACTGTGCCCGGCCAATGGGGGCTGCGGGAAGTGGCGCGGGCCAAGGGACGTACTGGCCGCCATTACCTGCAGCCTCCATTGGCCAGGCACAGCGAACCGTGGCCAGTGGGAGCCACAATCGGCCAAATCTGCGGATGTGGCAGGTAAACAAACTGGCCGGGCTTGCCAGGGGTTTTCCCTGAACAAGCGGCGTCCCAAGTTTGGGAAACACTGCTTTAGGCCATAAAGAGCATAGCCCATTGTATTAGGATGACGGCCATGGCTATGACCCTCTCTTCCCCTATGTGCCTAATGGCAACTGCAGGCAGAAGATGATCTGGTGATCCCTTCTGGCCATAAACTCCAGGGTATGTTTACACAGCAAAGAAAGACACACAGCTGGACCATGCCAGCCAACTTGGGCTTGCAGGATTGAGGCTGTAGGGTTGTTTCATTGCTGTGTAAGCTTCCAGGCTTGGGCCAGAGCCCGGGGCCTAGGACCCCATGGAGTGAGAGGGTCTACACAGCAATGAAACAGCCCTGCAGCCTGAGGCCTGCGAGCCCGAATCAGATGGCATGGGCCAGCCGCGGGATTTTCATTGCTGTGTAGATATACGCTATGACCCTATGTGACCCTACTGCTCAGCATGTGCCTCCCTGTCCAGCACTCTCTGAGTTATTCTGACTATGTCTGCCTATCACAGAGAAAATAATTCAGAGCACCACAGATTGGATGATAATACAGACGAGGCCAGAGATCATCCTGATTTCTTCTGGTAAGGAGTTTCTCATCCAGCTTCCATTCACTAAGACCTTTGTCACTTCTCCTGTCAGCTTTAGCCTAAATGCTTTCAGCTGCACTGTCCCTGGTGACTCTCATGTTCTTATCAATCTAGAAGAAACCATGGCCAGGTCTGCATGTGAGAGGCCTGGGTGCAACCTTCTTGCCATTTGGAGGTGAAAAAAGTTGCTTCTCACCACTACCGCAATGTGAGCCTGGTCATCTAGCCAATGTGGGCAGAGAGCTTGGTGAGATACGTCTCCACAATTGCACCTCCCTGACCACCGAGGAACAGACTCCTTCAATAGAGGAAACAGTCATGCTTTCCGCAGGTTTTTTTAAATTCACCCCCCCACCCCACACACACACACTCACACACTTACCAGCATCGTTTCCTTTGGTACTTGGGGTTAAGCTTGAGATAGATGTTCAAATCCAAATTCTTATTTCTTTTGGATATTGGAGCAGGTATGTGGTGGAGCTATCTTCTCTGGGGAGGAGATACTTACAGCTCCATGTCATCCACATTTTGTTGACTCATGAGGCCATCTAACAACCATGTTGAAAAGCAAAGCAGAAAGGATTAAGCCAACAGGAGTCCATAGTTGAGAGTTCACAGTGAGGAGAAACACCAGTCCATCAAAACTCTGTAAAAGCTGCCCAAGAGGAATGAACAGAGTCACCATTGTCTCCTGGTAAGTCGCACAGCTAGTCACATAGTACTTCACTGTAGACTGAAACTGATAAAGCAGCTGGAAACAGGATGGAAGTCCTACCACAAGTATAAGGAGATCATCATGCAGTGTGACCTGTGGTGTCTCTGTACCACTGCCATGATGAATGTGGAAGGGGTTCAGTTGAAAAAAATAGTGTCTTATCATGTAATTAAAGAATGTACCATTGTACATGTGTACAAAGGGGCAGAATTAAGTCTGCACAAGCAAGCTCAAATCTGGCATGTTGTGACTTTTCAGTGCTTGACTTCACAAGCTAGATAACACTTTTTTACAGTAGGGTTGTTGTGTTCATTTGCTTGGCTTTTATTGTGTGCATGCATAATTCCAAGGAGCTTTTTAAAAGGGGAAAACAAATTCAGTTATGTGCAACCCCCTCAGACCCACAACATGCATCACCAATGGCGTCTGAACCCTGGAACATGAGCATTGCACCAAAGACTTTTGCTATTTAAGCTACAGTAGGACATAAGCTATAGCAAGAGAAGATTTGTATCCCAGAGGATGGATCCAGGTGGGATGACCAGGGTGCAGCCCAATCCAGCTCAGTACTTAACTTTCTTTCTCTCTCTTTCTGCTCTCCCAACCCACTGGAGTTGGGAAAGCTCCTTTCCCGAGTGGTGTCTTAGGGACTGTGTGTTTAGGGATGGGGGGAATATGCTGCTGGAACCAGATGCTGGGACTGGAAGGGGAGTTTAATTGGGAAGGAAGCTCAGTCCACCCAAACTCTGTCTCTCTTCCTGCCCCAATTGGTTCCTCCAGAGTGGGGTATGGATCACTAGGACTATCTACTAGGTTCAGGAGCAAGAGTTGCCCACATCGCCAGCTGTAGGTGCTCCAGAAGCTCCCACTTGCCCCCAGGACAGTGGGTGCTGCTGCTGCTTTGACAGTGACAGGAGTTGGGCCAAGGCCATCCTTAGGCATATGCAGCATACGCGGCTGCATAGGGCACCTGAAAATTTGGGGCACCACTGCGTCTTAGTGTCCACACTCCTGCCTCTTCCTATCCCTGTTCTGACCCTTCCTGCAGGCTCCCATTGCTAGCTGCAGCCTGGTGAGTCTTCCTCTGGAGGGGAATCTAGTAACTTAAAAGTAAAAAAGCCTTCCAGACCTTTTAGCACAACACTGAAACTGATAAAGAGCCATTCAAGTGATAATGAAGCCATTTAACAGGTATTTGCCAACCTCCCCCCCCTCCCCCCCTCACCCCCCCTCAGGTATATACTGTCAGTTTCTGAATTTACTGACAAAAACAGTTGTGCATTACTGTAATATTTACTCAGAACATGTTCATCTACAGGACCTTAGTTTAAATTTGCTTTAAAAATATTTCATTAGTGTGTTGCTGAAGATTATAAAATCACATCTCTAAAAAATCCTTGCATAGAATTTTAGATGCACAATCTGAGTATTCATCTTTAGTCTTAAATGCTTGGATCTTCAGATATATAGTTTTTTAAAATAAATCCTTCAAAAGACCACCCTTCTCTAAAATACACATTTTAGTTTTAATTACTCTAGTACAAAAAACTTGCTTCCAAAGTATTCCTGTCCTTTTTGTCCATCCTTTTCTCCCTTTGCCCTGCCCCCTCCCCCTTGAAGAGAGCCCTTCAAGAGGCAACACCCCTTTCCTTCTAGATAGCTGGACAAACGAGTTTCCCTTTCTTTAGTTCTATTTGATGAACTAATTTTAAGAGAGCCCTCCAGCAAAATCAGTACCTTAGTAAGATATAAAATCCTTTGTTATTGTCTAAAATCTTTGGAAACATTTTTTTTTAAAGTTGGTGAAATTTCATAAACAAGTCTATTGTTATGGAGATCACACAACGTACATTAGTGTTCCCTTTTTCTAAAAGCAATGCACATTGTTATGAACATACTAAACCTCTGTGACTGATTAATTTAAAATAATGTCTTTGTTTCAGTGAGTTAAATATGTAGTAATCTGGAATGATTACTTCATGAAGGCTTAAGAGTACATTTAAAATATAAAATCAGCTTAGAAATACTAAGAAAATGTAAAACAGAGAAGTGCTGCATCATGTATTCCATAATATTTAACCTTGTGTTCAGCAGGACAGCTGACTTGCCCTGACTACAAAGTTTTTGCAAATAAATCTCTGATAAACTTCAGGGTATATAAAAAAAAAACATGACTGACATTTTTTATTCCCAAATTTAGTGCTTTTAATTAGCTACCTTCTACATGTCCAATCTTCACCTTCTGGCATGCAGTGGAAAACATGCTCCGTTTTCTTTAAAAAGAAATTGCAGAAGAGTGTTTTTTTCAAATGTTATTTGCTTCAGTTGGGTTCAGGGATTTGGCCGGAAGGGGGTGAGCAGGGGGAGCGGGAGGGGAGAGGGCAGAGCCTGGGCAGAGCAGGGGTGGAATATGGGCGGGGCCACAGGCAGAAGAGGTGGGCGGGCGAGCTAGCCTCACCAAGCGGCAGGTTCACCCACCATCCGTGACAGCAGGTAAGAGCGGGTCGACTCCCACACAGCCAGTGCACCCTGCAGTCTCCTTAGGCAGTGGCCATATTCACAGAGTCGAACGCATTGGCGCCGCAAATTCTGCATGAGGGAGAGGGTACGGAGGTCTCTGCAGGGAACTGTGACTCTCTGCTGCTGTGAGGTGGGCCAGGCAGCTTGGTATCCTTTGCTGCCTTGTCCCTCCTGCCTGGGCTGCAAGTCCGGGCTGCCGTCAGGCATAGGGGCACCAGTTTAATTATACTGCGTAGGGCCCCGTGAATGCTAAGGACGGCCCTGAGTTGGGCCTTACAATGTTCATACATTTAGTAAGGCTGAGTAAAGTGAAATGGTGATTTTATCAATTTTATAGCTCAGCAAAAGCTGAACAGAATTTATCCGGACAAAGAAAAGGCACTTCTGTAGCCTGAGGACATTTCCCTCTGCTGAATAGCAAAGTCCAGCTGCAAACAATGGTGGTGTGAATACTTCTCAAAAAGAAGTTCATCAGAATCTTTTATAAAGAAAAGATGTTAGACAACCTAAATATAGGGGCAGCTATGAGATACCCCTGCAATACAAGAGGTGCTGTTATCAGGAAGATAATTACAGTGGAGTTTAATATAATAGGCCAGTAAGTTATGGCAGACTTATATCAGAGCTCACATGTATACAGAATGCATGAATATTTAGCAGCCACCATACTATTTAAAATGTAGCCAAACTGATCATTATGATTTAGCCTCATCAAATATAATTGTACATGATCATCTCTGTCAATTCATTGCAAGTTAATATCTCATATTAGCAGTTAATCACATACTTTAAACAGGTCAGGATGCATTTTTGTGAACCCTTTAATGTCCATTGGTAAAGAATGTAAAGAACAAGAAAGGCGGAATGTAAACAAAAGCTTGTAAGCAGTTCATTTCAAAGTAAAAACCTGAAAAGCTGAAAGTAGATAGAAAAGGAGTACTTGTGGCACCTTAGAGACTAACAAATTTATTTGAGCATAAGCTTTCATGGCTACAGCTCACTTCATTGGATGCTCAAATAAATTTGTTAGTCTCTAAGGTGCCACAAGTACTCCTTTTCTTTTTGCGAATACAGACTAACACGGCTGCTACTCTGAAACCTGAAAGTAGATAGGGATTTTAAACAGTGCTTCCCACCGCAACACACTTTTGTTCTTAGGCAGGTCTGAAGCACGCTGCAAAGCAATGGTGCTCCAAAAGCTGCCAACATAGCTGGGAAGCCCAAAGTTATCTGGAAATCGCTTACAGCTAGCAATCCTTTAGGTGCCTCAGAAAGAACACTGAATTATTTCTTACACCATGGTCAGTAACGTCTCTAGGTGGTTATTACACTATGATTGGTTTTTCAGTCCACTGTAGTTAAAGTTCCAACTGTAATTTTGCCATTGACTTCAATGGGAGCAGAATGGGGATCATAACTAAAATGCTCATTTTAGTTAAACCAGCAGCGTCATTATAATCAATGAGACTACTCATATGAACAAGTTGATCAGAATGGGACCCTTATGGAGAAGGAGGAAGAGATTATAACTGGGCCATAGGGATTCTTAAACTTTTTCATAGAGTGAACTACATTTTAATTCAGAAGTTGTCTTATGGACCATCTCCCCTTCTAATCAGTCATTTTCATCACCTTTCCTCTGAACCATGAATGTGCGTATCTCCACCACTCTGATTTGCAAGCGCATCACATCCCTGTGGCAACTACTTTGTGGAAAAGTAATATAGAGAAAGTATATCACATATTTTTAGTTGTCTTTCAGTAGCACTTAGCAGCTGAAAACTAGGAGGAGAACCACGGCATATCACCACCCAGCTCTCCATCATCAGTGAAGGCTCTTTAGACCACAAGGTGGTCCTTGGGCCAGTTTGGGAATCCCTGTCTTAAGGAAAAGCTTCAGCATTTACATCTCTGTCATTCTGTTCATTTCTCTGCCATATTTTTTCCATATCCGTAGTAGAGCTGGTGGGAAAACATTGAGCATGTTCATTAGAAATATTCAAAAAGAAAAAAGAACAATTTCATATTTTTTCATCACATTGTTTTTCAACAAAAAAAATTGTTCAGGTTCATTTTTTTATTGAAAAACTGGAATATGACCATTTTAGTTTAGAAAAAAAAGTGTGGACATATTTTCCCTGCTAGCTCTGCTTCATGATGTAGCAGATTAACAATTGAGATCTACATAAAATCCATATTATCCCAGTAGCTGGAATTGGAGAATGTTGAATAAACTTCTCCACATCAGTGTTCAGGCTTAGGGCCACAAACAATCCAACCCCAATTAGAGAAGATTGGCTGTATGCATTAGAAAATCTAAGCAGCAGTCTTACGTGGTGCACAGCATATAATGACAAGTGTAAAGGATTTTCTTGCATTAAAGAAGGCTTCAATAATGGATATTATCATGAGCCCCGTTTAGAGAATCAGATGATTGGAGCAAGTTAGACTTCTGTTCAGCATTTCAGTCATGCCTGATTTATGAACAGTAAATAGTGGGTCCAAAGCCATTTTAGCAGCCGGGGTTCTTGTGAGGCTGCAAATATCATGAATTTCAAACTGTTCAAAGATCTTTCAAATCTGCATGCAACTACTTTAGTAGTTACTTGAGCCTTTAAAACACATATTTCCTGAAAGAGAAGTGAGCAGGAGTAATTACTATTCATTTTCCCCCTCCAACTTAGAGAGTTAAATTGCACTCAACAGTTATTTCTCCCCAGTGCATGATAGAGCGCAAATCCTTCCAGAGCGAATGCACTGCACTCACACAGTTGGCTTCAGCAGCAGCGGCACTAAAAAAAAGTAATGCAGCTTAATGAATGGATGATGTAGATACACTTTGTCAGCACTGTTCACTACAGGGATCTCTTTAAACTCTGGAATTGGGGACTTACCCTGGAAGGCCTGTTTACTTATCCTGTGGTAGGTAAAAAGGATCCATACTTTTTAAGTGTTTTTATTTCTATAGTTTCAGAAAGATTGTTGTTTTCTTTTTAAACATTCAAAGGATGGATCTATTGAATAATAAAACCTAAGTGTCAAAAGACTTAATCAGTCAGCAAGAAGCCTGTGATGTTTTTCTCCAGCACCATCCCACACATTCATCTGTCTTTAATAAAAGACCATATTAACTGATTTGCTATGCTTGCCTCTCAGTATGTATCATTTATTATTTTTTTCTGTGGGAGGGGTTTCAAGATTTATGGGTGTGCTGAGAAAACATGGGAGGAATCTGCCAGAGGGCAGTTTCTCTGTGGAGTGAAAAATGTACTCAATGAAGTGCACTTATACAAACTGTCCTTGGCTCACAACGTTACTTTCCAAGGGTATGCCTCACCCGGCCTCCTGAGAAACAACTTAGTTAGTAGTTTTCCTCTCCATGTGGTTTGCTAACATATGGGAACAGAAATGTTGAGGCTTGTAGAAACGCGAGTCATCTTGTTAATGAAAGTTCTTCTGAAACTGCAAGATTGTGGGAAAAGATAGAGGTCCTGAAGTTGTGAAACCAGTACTACATCTTGGTAGGTTGCAGAATGAAACTGGTGGATTATAAAAAAGAGTTCCATGGTTTTATACGGTAAATTATGTGAGATTAAAAAATTGCACTCTGAAAAAGCTCTGAATAAATAGGCATAAAGAATGTGTTCCTTATTTACAGTGCTCCTGATCTGATTTATTCTGAGATTGTTGCTGTTTGTTGGCTTTTTTAGGAACACAGACGACACCATCCCATTCGTCTGTCTAATGCTGATATCCTTTCTTCAGTAGTAACCAATGGCTGATATCACAGCAGAAGGCAAAAATTCCATATGAGATGTGGGTCAAATGATGGAAAAAATTAGTGAAACAATATATATTTAAACAAAGGAAATCATTACAAATGTTCATCAAATATTATTCAGTCGCTTTACTCCCACTTTGTAATGCACCTTCCCTAACATACAACGTTGCACCTGAGTCAAAATTCCGTCCTTATACCCCTCTTCCCCAATTGGCAATCTTCTGTCTTGAAGTATAAGATTTGATCCACATTATTGTTTTTAGGCTCCAGTTCTCCAAATATGTACATGTACTTGTCTGATTAACCCTATTGTTTTCAGAGGGTCATGAATAAAGTTAAGCACATGCATAAGTGTTAGGACCTCAGACTGTAAAAGTATAAATGTTACTAATGGGCATAGAAATTTGAGACATATTAAAAGGACTGGATAGTTTTATTTTTAACTTTCCAAAGTAGAAATCTTCTCTCCTGCCAATGTTTTCTAATAGAGACATATATTTCACATGTCCTCATATATATAAAATTTGATGAGACATGCAGTATACATAAAACAGGCGTGGCAGCAAGTTAAATAGATACAGGATATTATAAAAAATAGTCTGACTTTGTGCTAAAGAAAGTAGATGGTATAAGACAATTACTTTAAAATTAATTAGCCATTAAACTGGAAATAATACATAATGGGACAAGTTCATTTCAGGGTGCAGGCTTGCCCCTGGGAGGGGACAGGGGATCAAAGTCTCTAGGAGTGAGGTGGAGAAATTCAAATTTCTCAAATTCAAATTCAAAGCAGAAATTAAAATAACTTTTCTCCAGCATAACCCACTGGGCAGGGCTGGTAGTGATGGAAACATGACCTGTGCTCCCCCTGGGTTGAATCCCCACAGGGTGTATTGGTCTTTACTGTAGGCCTGATCCAAAACTCATTGGAGTAATTAGACTCCCAATGACTTCAATGGATTTTGGATCAGGCCCAATAGGCTTTTGATTAAGCCACAAGCTAAAGCTAAAGCCTTGCTGAACTGCGGCCTAATTTATGTATTAGTGCACCTGAATGGGGTGAATCTAGCCCAGTGTATGCTACTGTACCAGATCACACAATTTTTGATGATTTAAAATATTTAATAGAATGTATCTCAGATTTTGTGTCCCCTGTATATATGTTAATGGACGCCTTTCCTTTTATATGAGTCAGCAAGGAAAAACAAATTGGACAGTTACAGCAGCTACAACAACTCCCTCTGCTACCCAAATGAGCCATTTTTCTTCCTTCGTTTCTTCCTTCTTTTCCACATATATATGATACACATAGTTGTCCTCTAACCCTGCTTATCTACTTTTTAGTGGGCCGCTCATGACTAACACGCCAATCTAGAGTGTTAATGTATTGGATTGCTGCCTGTGTTGTAATTAGACAGCACATGGGAAAAACTCATCAGCGATAAAGTATGCACCAGTGAGGGTGCTGCACCTGTTTTGATTAAACTCAGCCTTTTCAAATAGATGAGTTATTGACCATAATGGCTTAAGCACCTCTTCCACTACAATTACTGCTAAATAAAGAAGCTTTGAGAAGCATGTAAACGCTAGATCTTATGCAGAAAGGTGCAACTAAGAGTTTTTATGCTCTGAAATTAATTTTCAGTGTTGAATCAAAGGGGAGTCCATTAATTTAAGCTGTGTTTAGGACAACTAAAGAAGAAATGACCTGCTAGTTCAATTTCTGTAAAACATCAAAGAGTCAAAATTAGAGCTGGGTGAACTACTAGGATGAAAATTGAAGCTTGCCCACAGCAGCTGCATCAGCATCCACTGTCTGAACCCAAAATACTGAATGAGGTTCTGCTATGCTTATTCTTGTTGAGTAGTAATTTACTCTTTAAGCAATGCCAGTTAAGTGAATAGGCCTATGAACAGAGTGAGGTAATACTCATGTGAGTGCAGGACAGCAAACTTGGCCCAATGCATGTACAAGTTGCAGCAGACAGAGGTCCTTCAAGAAAAGAATCTTTATGAAACAATGCAAACATCGTCCTATCATGTGGGCTCTACCACATTCACAGCTGTGAAGACCGTGGAATCTGGTCTCCCCCCGTGGAATCTGGTCTTTTGTGTACTTTTACCCTATACTATACAGATTTCACGGGGGGAGACCAGCATTTCTCAAATTGGGGGTCCTGACCGAAAAGGGAGTTGCAGGGCAGTCACAAGGCTATTTTAGGGGGTCATGGTATTGCCAGCCTTACTTCTGTGCTGACTTCAGAACGGGGTGACATACCATACCATGCTACCATTACTTCTGCACAGCTGCTGGCAGCAGCTCTGCCTTCAGAGCTGGGCTCCCAGCCAGCAGCCACCACACTCCAGCTGCCCAGCTCTGAGGGCAGCGCCGCCGCCAGCAGCAGCACAGAAATAAGGATAGCAATACCACAACCTCCCTACAATAACCTTGCGACCTCCCCCCCCCCAACTCCTTTTTGTGTCAGGACCCCTACAATTACAACACCATAAAATTTCAGATTTAAAGAGCTGAAATCATGAGATTTACCATTTTAAAAATACTATGACTGTGAAATTGACCAAAATGGACCGTGAATTTGGTAGGGCCCTATCTATTATGCAACAGCATTAAGTGTCTGACCAAGAAGAATCCTGCACCATGGGCATGGACTCTCAAGGGGCAGATGGCATAAAAAAACCAGCAGCTTTCAGGAAGGGTCCATGATCTCGGACTCCATCTACAAAGTCTGAGCTGGCTTCATGGGGAAGTTGATAGCCAAGTAGAATCCTGCAGAAGCCAGATACCAGAATGCAGGAAGGCAGCTTAATATTCTCCTCAGATTGGCTCATAAAAGCCCAATAATAGCTTCTACTCACTATCCTTCTAGTTCTGTGTTTCCATAAGTACTAATAGTGATTACTGGTCTACTGTGCTAGCACTGTTCTAGCCACATTTTTATTCTGAAGATCCTTGGCTGAGCTGCATTTGCCTGAGTTTGATTTTTACAGTGAGGTTTTTCCATAATAGTATATGACTGATACTAAAAGATCCGTAGGTCACAATGAGAAATAAGTTCAGAGGATAGGTTGCACCAAGGTTAACTGGCAAACCCAACCTGTTCTGCCACATGTCAAACAAGTGTAGGTTGACTTTTGCCTCCATGAATATCAAAAAGGATCACACCCCATACTGACAGGCTAAGAAGTGACTAAGGGGAAATATAGATGCCAGGTACACAACCGTAGGCCAAAGTTCAAGACTTTGGTCAGCAGTCACAGGTCCATGGCAAAGTAGAAGAAGTCAGCAAGCTTTAGTATTCAGGATGACAGAACAGACAGTGACTACATCCTCAGCTGGCTTAGCATTAGCATTCCCTTAAGCCAATGGCTACACAGAGTGGCATCAGCTGGAAACACAGGCTTTCACGTTTTACTTTAGCCAGAGGGAGGTTGGTGAAAGATGGGTGCCTGAGCTGAGGTGAAAAAGGGAAAGGATAAAGATAAAAATAAACACCATCTACCAATTATTCTGCTTTACAGGCAAAAATTTTGATGGCCAGGTTTATATTGGCTCAAAATCACAAGGAAAAATTAAAGCCACAATAATCCAAATCCATAGCTGGTAAGGGTGTGTTTTTAAATAGGGCTTGGTATGCATATTTTGAGTATTTTATTTGAGTCTGTTTTGAAAAACTGAAAATCCCTAGGAGTGACTGGTGCACTTAATATGTCTAGTTACAAACTGGAGGGCTAATCTCTTTGGATGCCTGATACAGGATAAATTCAGTTCTGAGACCATTCACACCAAGAACACGAAGAATGCTCCTATATTATTATTTTAATTATTTGTATTATAATAGCACCAAAAGTCCCTGATGTAATCCTGGCCCCATTGTGCTGTACAGGAACTTACTAAGAGACAGTCCTTGCTCCAAAGAGCTTACAATCTAAATAGACTAAAGTAGGAGCAAAGAATTATTATTATAATCACAAATACTGTATTCATAGTTTCAAAGATTCCAAGACCAGAAGGGACCATTAGATCATCTTGTCCAACCTCCTGTATAACAGAATTTCACTCAGTTACCCCAACATCTTGTGTTTTATTAAAGCTTATCTTCCAGAAAGACTTCCAGTCTTGCTTTGAAGACCTGGAGATGGATAATTATCACTTCCATTGTGTTCAATTATTCTTATAGATTCCAAGGCCAGAAGTGAACAATTGTGATCATCTCATCTGGCATCCTGCATAACACAGGACATAACATTTCCTCCAAATAATTCCTAGAGCAGATCTTTTAGAAGAAATATCGTATCTGGACTTAAAAATGGTGAATAATGGAGATTCCACCAGGACCCTTGGTAATATGTTCCAATGATGAATTATTCTTTCAGGTAAAAAAATTATGCCTTATTTCTAGTCTGAATTTGTCTAGCTTCAACTTCCAGCCATTGGATCATATTTTACTTTTCTGTGCTAGTTTGAAGAGTCCATTATTAAATATTTGTTCCCCATGTAGGTACTTATAGACTAATCAAGTCACCCTTTAACCTTCTCATTTAAAGGACTTTTCAGAGTACAAGCGAATACAGACGGAGAATAAAAATTTCATCTTACCGAAGGATTAAAATAATAAAACAGCTTTAATTTATGATTAATTCCCTAATGCAGGGGTCAGCAACATTTTTCACGGTGAGGGCTAATGCAGGCAGGTTTCTTGACTAATCACCTTTTAAAGTACAAGGGAGCTGCTAATTTGTTTCACCAAGCAGGATACACACATTGCCACAGATGTACCTGATCTGAAGACCATTGTAGTTAAAGGATTCTCATTGACTTCTTTGGGGTTTGGTTCAGGCCCTGTCTTTAGACGTAGCTACTAAGCATGCATGCATAACCACAGTAGCAGACTTTTTAAAGACGTACAGAGAACATAGAGGGCAGGATCAATCTTTCAGTGTGCACTCTCTGTTCTCAAGCATCTTTGCAATTAAATATGCCAGGTCAAATTCTGTAGAAGGTGGGTTCATTAGTAGACGGTATTGTTGCACACTTAGTGTGTGTTTACAATTAAACACCCGGGGCTGGCCCAGGTCAGCTGACTCTGGCTAATGGGGCTCAGGCTGTGGCGCTGTAAAATTGCTGTGTGGATGTTGGTCTGGGGCTGGAGCCTGAGCTCTGGGACCACATGAGGGGAAGGGTTCCAGAGCCCAGGGTCCAGCCCAAGCCCGAATGTTTATACTGCAGTAATTAGCCTTGCAGCCAAAGGCCCATAAGCCAGCGTCAGCTGAGCCAGGCCAACCATGACCATGCCACAGCTCTTTTATTTCAGTATAGATGTACCTTTAGTTGATATTGTTCACATAAGATTATTTCACTTTGAAATTTCAGGGGTAAAGAAAAATATGGATGATTACCATGGATGATTATTTTTCTGATGGGAGATCTCCTTACTGAACATCATACCCATTTCATATTTGCAGCATGTGCATTTTTTTTCCATAGAGAAAGTACGCACCATCTTCATGGTGAATACTTGGGGAAGGAGTAAGATCCCACCGTGTTGACATTTACATCCAAATGTCTCAAGGTAAAGCATGAGAACAGCTGTCACTAAGAATTAGTTCCACATTTCATGCTGACGATGTTACCTTTTCAGAGTTTAGGTCTGCCTTTTTTTTTTTTTTTTTTTTTAAGCAGTGTCCAGTCTCACTCTCCCTTTTAATGTTACGGAGTGGCTACAATATTTTATACATGACAAGCTTGAGGGAAGAACCCTTATTATCATTCTCCCTGGTAACATGATGAAACGTGAATTAATCTGAGGGAAATATTCATCCATTGCATGAGGATGCCTGAAACATTGCTGCCAAATTCCATGGCTGTCATTTATTACTGGCATTAAGAACTTTTTTTTTTTTACACACTTTTGAAAGAGCTTTCCCAAACCACTGAAGTTTATGAATTGCTTTCAAATTTACAGCTGATAAAAGTGGAATTTTCTCTACCTTTTCAGATTCTTGTTGCTAAACTCAGTGTTTTTGGAGCTAACTTTCCTTACATTTCAATTGCCTTACATGGCAATTTAGTCTTACCCACAATGTTTTACACATTCAGTGCTGTTTTACCAGTTCTATTATTACAGTGGGGAGTTTGGTCAGTACAAAAATATACTTCAGAAACACTTCAGCATCAGGGGAAAATACTATCTGCAATTCAGCAATGTTTCTAAATTCCTATCGCAAGAGGAACAGATAAATGCACTGTGTAATGTTAACACACTTGACAACATAAAAGCTTGTTGGGTTGTAATATTATATGTTAAGCGCCAGATTGTAAATGCCTTATTCACAGCACGGTTTCATCTTCCAACATACTGAGGAATCTCTAAGGGGGCTGAGCACTTTCTCAGTGGAGTAAATGGGAATTAATGGTCTTCTGTATCTCTAGGTTGTTGCTCTGCACTCTACAGGATCAAGTCCGCTAAGGGATAGTTGCTTGAGGAAGGGAACCATAGCTTAGCCCTACAATATCTGCAGAGCAAAGAATGTCTCATATGTTTGTCCATATTGTGTCTGGGTTAAAATGAGTAAATATGCATATTAAGAAAATAATAATTAAGCAAATATGCATATTAAGAAAATAGATATGCTTAATCCTAATTTTAATGCAAATTAATTCCCAAAGAGGTTGGATGTTCTTTGTTCTTTGGGCACATATAGCTGCTGAGCTGTTGCTCTCTTTAGGGACAGATTCTGAACTCAGTTACAGCAGCATAAACCCATACTACTTCTACTATATGATGAATGAGTTTCACTGGATGTACAACAGTGTAGTCCAGAACAGAACCATGCCCTTCAGTTGTAAATTTTGCAGAACAGACATCTGTCCTTGTACAGTTTTTAAAGTGCCTACTCAAATTTTGAGTAATGTGGGTAAAATTTTCAAAAGCACCTAAATGATTTAGGAGCACAGTGTCATGAGGATCCCATTTTGGGAATAGAATGTAGGCTCCTAAATCACTTAGGCATTTTATAATTATCCATCATCATCAATAAAGTGGTTAGTTTAATAGAGGGGAACCAATTATCATTGCATTGACATGTTTCTCTTTATCAGTTTCTCTCTTTTTACTTTAGAAATCGTGAGAATCCTTACTGACCTTCTCAGTTAATTTCTGGATCAACTATCGAACCTTATTCCTTACTGCTCTTATTTCTGGTTTGCATTTTTTAATCACAAAATGCTTTTGATTGATAGTCCAAGAACATGAAGACCTATTTCAATCCACAAAAGACACCAGAAGCATTGCAAGTTTCCTACATTGCTCAATGAAGGGGAAAAACAATACCAGAAAATGTGGAAATGGCAGATGTGCTAAATGTCTCTTTTGTTTTTGTTTTACTGAAAAGGTTAGCCATGATCAGATGTCTAACATAGCAAAAATGAGGAAGGATCTGAGGCTAAAATAGGGAAAGAACAAGTTAAAAATGACTTAGACAAGTTAGATGACTTCAAGTCGGCAGGGCCTGATGAAATACATCCCAGAATACTCAAGGACCTGACTGAGGAGATATCTGAGCCATTAGTGATTATCTTTGAAAAGTCATGGAAGATGGGAGAGGTTCCAAGGACTGGAAAAGGGAAAATATAATGCCAATCTATAAAAAGGGAAATAAGGACAACCCGGGGAATTACAGACCAGTCAGCTTAACTTCTGTATCCGGAAAGATAATGGAGCAAATAATTAAGTGTAACCCTTCTGCCAGGCCAAGTTGATAGCAGCAAGGGCCGGGTTCAGTACACAGGGGTTCCCTCTCATCAAAGCAAATACAAAACTGGCTCGAGCCCCCACCCAGTGACCTGGGAAAATCTTACACACCCCCTGGGCGCCTCGAAGAGGCAATACTTCCCCTCTCGCAAGCACGGAGTCTCGGTGTAGTAGAGAATCTTTAATAACATGAGGTAAACGACATCAGCATTAAATTGGGAAAACACCACAACTAGTGTTCATTAACCAAACCATGAGCAAAGACCCACCCCAGAAAATTGGGCCACATCCTTTCCCTCGGGTTCTTGAGTCCCAGAACCCAAATGTCTCTTGAGTCCAGCAATCCTCAAATCACCCAAAATCCAAAAAAGTCCAGCCCCAGAGTTCAAAAGTTCATCTGCAGAGTGTTACTCCCCAGTCTGGCTAAAATGTGCCTGTGTGTGGGGGAAAGAGGTAAGGGGTACCTTACGTGTCCTGAAGCTGACTGCCCCACAGGGCTCTGCTCTGCTACGCTGTCTCACGAACGGCTCCGCTCCACCACGACCGGCTCCACTCTGCACAGCTCGCCGTCTCACGAACAGCTCTGCTCAGCTTGCCGTCTCACGAACGGCTCCGCTCCACCACGACTGGCTCCGCTCGGCACAGCTCGCAGTCTCACGAACAGCTCGGCTCAGCTCACCGTCTCACGAACACACCGCTGTCTCACGAACGGCTCCGCTCCACCACGACCGGCTCCCTCTGCACAGCTCGCCGTCTCACGAACAGCTCTGCTCAGCTCGCCGTCTCACGAACGGCTCCGCTCCACCACGACCGGCTCCGCTCGGCACAGCTCGCCGTCTCACGAACAGCTCGGCTCAGCTCGCCGTCTCACGATCACACCGCTGTCTCACGAACGGCTCCACTCTGCACAGCTCACTGTCCCACGAACAGCTCTGATCAGCTCGCCATCTCGCGAACACACCGCTGTCCCACGAACAGCTCTGCTCAGCTAGCCGTCTCGCAAACGGCTCCGCTCTGCACAGCTCGCCGTCTCACGAACAGCACCACTGCACTCTAGATCTTCCGGCTCCCCACTACTTGACACAGTGCTCAGTGATTTCAGCTCTCAGTGATTTCAGCTCATAGTAGTGGGGACCTTAGTGCTGGTGCACCATAAGGCCAAAGTGAATGCAGCACAGTACCTGTAGCAAGACTCTTAATAGAACCAAAATTAGCTCTGACATTCCACAGTGGAGAGAGACAGAGGTGCAATTGGTGCTTCAGGCCCTCACAAAGGGGCCCACACCACCAGGTACTAATACCTGTCTCAAGTCTCTCTCCCTTCACAGAGTTTTGGAACCCATGTCCCTTGCCTAGCGAGTGCTACTCAGTTGATGGTGAGTCCCTCCATCATAACAAAAGGCCAAGTACAGTTCCAAGCACAGTTCCCATAATCAGGGTAATAACAATTTACTCTTCCCGCCCCAATAACAAAGACACTGGGGATCCCACAACAGCCAAAGTGACCATTTGGGCAGTTATGGCCTCATTCTAGGCGGGGTGGGTGTGCCTATGCAAATTGAGATCAGCCCCTGAAGTTCTTTTCCACTACTTGCCACACCTCACCACCAGATGTCAGGGTGGAGCCCATCCTGACTCTGCTTACATCAGCAATTAATTTGCAGACATCTAGAAGGCAATAAGGTGATAAGTAACAGTCAGCATGGATTTCTCAAGAACAAATCATGTCAAACCAACCTGATAGCTTTCTTTGACAAGGTAACAAGCCTTGTGAATAGGGGGAAAGTGGTAGATGTGGTATATCTAGCCTTTAGTAAAGCTTTTGATACTGTCTCACATGACCTTCTCATAAACAAACTAGGTAAATGCAACCTAGATGGAGCTACTAAAAAGTGGGCTCAAAACTGGTTGGAAAACCATTCCCAGAGAATAGTTATCAGTGGTTCACACTCATGCTGAAGGGCATAATGAGTGGGGTCCCACAGGGATCAGTTCTGGGTCTGGTCTGTTCAATATCTTCATCAATGGTTTAAATAATGGCATAGAAAGTACACTTATGAAGTTTGCGGATGAAGTTACCAAGCTGGGAGTGGTTGCATGTGCTTTGGAGGATAGGATTAAAATTCAAAATGATCTGGACAAACTGGAGAAATGGTCTGAAGTAAATAGGATGAAATTCAATAAGGACAAATGCAAAGTACTCCACTTAGGAAGGAACAATCAGTTGTACACATACAAAATGGGAAATGACTGCCTTGGAAGGAGTACTGCAGAAAGGGATCTGGGGGTCATAGTGGAGCACAAGCTAAATATGAGTCAGCAGTGTAACACTGTTGCAAAAAAACCCCAAACTTCATTCTGGGATGTATTAGCAGGAGTGTTGTAAGCAAGACATGAGAAGTAATTCTTCCGTCTACTCCAGGCAAATTAGGCTTCAACTGTAATATTGTGTCCAGTTCTGGGCACCACATTTCAGGAAAGATGTGGACAAATTGGAGAAAGTCCAGAGAAGAGCAATAAAAATGATTAAGGGTCTAGAAAACATGACCTATGAGAGAAGATTGAAACAATTGGGTTTGTTTAGTCTGGAAAAGAGAAGATTGAAAGGGGACATGATAACAGTCAAGTACATAAAAGGTTGTTACAAGGAGGAGGGAGAATAATTGTTCTTCTGAACCTCTGATGACAGGACAAGAAGCAATGGGCTTCAATTGCAGCAAGGGAGGTTTAGGTTGGACATTAGGAAAAATTTCTTAACTGTCAGGGTGGTTAAGCACTGGAATAAATTGCCTGGGTAGGTTGTGGAGTCTCCATCATTGGAGATTTTTAAGAGCAGGTTAGACAAACACCTGTCAGGAATGGTCTAGATAATACTTAGTCCTGCTTTGATTGCAGGGGAATGGAATAGATGACTTAATGAGATCCCTTCCAGTCCTACACTTCTATGGTTCTATGATTGCCCTACCAGTGATCTTGAACAAAAGGCACTTTATCTACAGGGGTGAAAACATAGTTAATTTTCAATGACTCTTTCAGTCCCGGACCTCTCTCTTCTGAGCCTGATTTTAATAAAAAACATCACTTACTGCCAGCTGCAATGATGGTTAGTAATGTGAACATTTCTTCATAAGAAACTGGAATAAGAACTGATTTCACATAGGATAGGCTACTGAACATCCATCAGATTTACAACTTCCAGTCGTTACAAGCATGGGATGTTTTGATCCAGGTGACCTAGAGCTAAAAGCCTTCATGGTCTGTTCCTGGTATCCTCAGTCAGACACACAGAAAGACACATATCAACTCCAGAGGAAGTTTTGCACAGATATCTGAGGGCAGAATTTGGCCCTATGAGCTCCCCTGATAAGTTTTGTGTACACCAATACCTACCAGTCATGACACTGGTTCTGCAGACCTCTAATCCTGGGCTTTATTAACTTTCTTAAACTCAGCTGAATTTAAGTCAGTCCTTTAGGCTTATCCCTTTGCTAGCTACATAGACTGCTGATTAACAACACCATTATAGGATAACTAAATCCATTTAGTGTCACACATGCTTAACAACTTTTTCTGGCATCAGAGTCACAAATGTTAACCTGCTCTGTTAAAACACATCTCCCTATATCCTATCAATAGACAGAAAACATGTTCTAGGCCCTGCAAGTTCTGGAGTTTTTCTAAGTTTTCATCTTCAAAGAGAAAAATAGGGTTGTTGTTTTTTCCCTCATGGGATAACTAACATGTGTTAGCTATCCTGCTGTAAAAACACAGTGGAGGCAAGGAACTGAGGTAAACTAGGTGAGGTCAAGAACAGGTGGGAGGTACAGTACTGACCTCACTTAGCTACCTACGAGATAAAAACTACAGATGCTTTGTCTCCATTTAGGATTTTACACTGAGATAGCTATCAAGCATTTGTTATCTCAAACTAAAAAATACCACCTTTGTGCCAGTGAAGACAAAGCCTAAGAGAGAAACTACTGTGTGGGCAAGTGTACTTTAAAAAAAAAAAAAAAAAAAAAGGAAAGTGGTTTCAGTCTTTCTGGATTAAGAGGCCCAGGCAGGTTACTCTACTGCATCAGTCATTCAAATAACCTGTGCAGATAGGTCTAACAGATAGGTACTACAATCCTCTTTGTTTCACTGGGTCTCCTGCTGCCTTTGTATCACACAGGATTACTTCCACTCAGTGAGGAATTTCAGTATGCTCAGATTAAAAAAACCAAACACAACACAAATGCTGTTCCTGGGTTATCCACTTGGTTTCAGTAAAACAAAATATGGTTTCAGGTAATCAGGCAAATGAGAGAAAAATACAGAGAGAGAAATTTGAAAAAAAAAAAACAAAACCAAACAATAGGGGAAATGTTCAACCTGCAATCTTTCCTTTTTTCCCTTTCCCTAAGCACTGACTTAAGAAATGTGACTAGGGGTATTCCTGTCTGTTTTGTGGATACATATATCCTAGACAGTTACTATAAAACCAGAACTGTATGGATTTTTGTACAATGTGATTAAGTGGCTTTTCTTTCCTTTTTTTTTTTTTCTTTCTGGAGTTTCTGAGGCTGTGATACTGTGCACCATCTGTGACCTTTTCACACATCTCTCTCTCTCTCTCTCTCTCTCTCTCTCTCTCTCACACACACACACACACACACACACACACACACACTGCGGTGTTTCTCAGTAAACCCCCTGGAATTATTTTATTGTCTCTACAATATATCTGCCACATTTGGCAACTCCTCTATCTCAGTTGTTTCAACTTGCTCTCCAATTTCCTCATTTCTCTATAATTGATTCCATATGAAAAAATGTCTTTGAAATTGATTTCCCCTTTCCCTCCCACCCCTCACATTTTCTCATCTCTCCTTATACCCCTTCCCTATTTTCAGCTCAAAGCTTTTTCCTTACTAACAGCTGCTTGCTGGCACACTTGTATTCCTATTATGTGTTGCAATTTTTTTTCTGACAAGTGCTTGAATTGGAAGGGGGTGGACAAGGTACATGGGGAGTGGGGAGTGCTGATTTTGCTTTAACTTTTTCTCAGCTTTTGTTTGCTCTTTAGTCATAAAATCCCTCTTTTGATCAGCAACAGTGATATGGATCTGTGGCTGTAACCCCCCAAACCATCCAACTCAAGAACTGGGGCCTCAATTCAGCAAAACACTTAGGCACATACACAGTCACGTTGCTTAACACACTTAAAATGTTTTGTTGAATTGAAGTCTGGATTCTGATGCTGAACATGAGAAAGCTTGTTAGCATTTATCGGTCCATGAGAATTCTGCTATTTTGCAGATTTTTACATATTTATTTTTAATTTTACCTGATTCAGCAAAGCATTTAAAAACATGCTTAATGTCAGGCACATGCGTAAATGCTGAATGGGGATGGACTTCAGTGTGTGCTTAAAGTTAAGCATGTGCTTAAATGCTTTGCTGAATTGGGACCTATGTGACTCATTTTGCAATTTGATTATTTTGTATATCATACTTGGATCTGCTGCAGAGAAGCAAAATGTAAAACATTCACTTCGAGGGTAATGTACAGTTTCCAATAGGAACTGTGAAGCTTGCTCGGTTCAGGTTTTGTTATGTACCAAGGGCCTGATCCAAAGCCCATTGAACCAAAGGAGTTTTTTTATGGACTTCAGTGGACTTTGGATGAAGTCCAAAGTGCTTGGTCTTTCAAGGCTCGGAGCTTTACGGGAGGTGAGGATGCTTAGCTCTTTGTAGATTCAGGCTCTAAAAAAAAAAAACAGCCAAGGTTTGCTGCAAGGTTTACTAACAATTCAGAACACTTTTAAGAAAACTTGAACATAGTTTCCAGCAAACGTAGGTCAGTTCCTGGACCTGGACGGAACCACATTTTGTTTGAACCCAAAACTCCGAGCAAAACACACATGAATTAAAACGGAAGAAATATTCACAGGATCTCCTATAATTTACTGTACTTCACCCAACTGTATTTTTCTTGTTAAAGGCAATATCCTTCCGATTAATATTTAAACACATAGGAAATATTATTTTAAACACACTTTTTAAACAACCCCCCCATTTTCCCATTGTGAGCTATTGGTTTTTAAAGCAAAAGTGATGTTTATAAACTGCAATTGGAAAATGAAATGAACTGTAAACATATCTTTACTGAGTGCAGCGTAGGCAAAATTTGTACAGTGACTCCTGATAAAGATACATATCAACACATAGTTTAAAATCACTGTGGCTTCAAATATTTAAGTAACCCTCTGGGAAAGGTCATGATACTTAGAAATCCTAATCCAGAACTCACTGTCACACACAAAGTAAGAGTGAAGATTCTCTAATATTTTTTTCCATGTTAACAATTTGCAAGAAATTGGATAATCCCATGGATACTGTGGTATCCTTCATGTTTTTCCAGTTTGCCATAATCATATGACTTAAAAATGTGAAATCCAGCTCTTAGTGCTTTTTGTATCCAGCATGTTTAGTGCCAGGTAATATTGGAGTCGAAAGATACACACAGCTCTGATCCTGAGAACTGTTGGCTTGGGTCGGGGGTTTGTGGGGCTTTTCAAAGGACTGGGATGCAGTAAGGATATAATACATCATGTTGATATAGATCCCAGTGTGCTGCCAAAGGTACACAGACTACATAAAACTCCATTTCTACTGAGAAATAAAGTAAAAGTTGAACTAGACTGAATGGTAAAATTGGATGTAATTGAGCGAATACACCAACTGGGATCAGGAAATAGACTTCAGTCTCTCTTAACAGCACTACTGGGTGGAACACTCTTACTAGATGGGCCGTTTCCCTTCCCTACTCCCTTTGGTTTGATTACTACTGTTGCTGACACTAGTTTCACTCAGCCCTTGCATTTCCCAGTCTGTGCCTGGCCCCTACAAAGGGGTGCAGGGGAAGGAGTCTTAATGCATCCTGAACCTCCCCCACACACCATGCTCACAGGGCTAGACTTTTTATTTAACATTTAGGACCATCTTTTTCAGTGTGTTTGCTAAAAGCTGGTGTGAGAAGAGGATGGTTAGCTACACTAGCAGCCTACAGATTCTCCTCAGTAGTCTAAAGAAGGTGGACATTAGTGTCAATGTTCTTTAGGCCTCTGAAGAGTAATAATGATCAAGAGCAAGTATTGATCCAAAGGGGAAGTTTTACTTATAATCATGAGTCTCAAAGAGGATCATTACAGCTCCTGTAGTGTGTATATCACCTCAGGAACCAAGAGGAGTTCAGAGGATAGAGATACTAGGCCAGATTTTCACACATTAGCCTTTGTTCTTGCACCCAAGATTTCCACTTTAATCATTTCATCTTATTTGAACCTGTAAAATTGCAAGGATAAAAACCAGTGTGAAATTATTTGGCCAGTTCTAGTTATAAATTTTAAAAGAGTATTTTCACCTGGGTAAAATATATTGAAACAGTCCATTGTCTTCAGGTTCTTTTCCCATGATGATTAGCTTATAATATGGAAGATAACCCATGTCTCAGGTGGGTTAGGGGTAATAAACAAAATCATGCAATATCTAAGAAGCTAAATAGCAATAGTTTGAAATACTGTGAATTTGGTGTCATGTTGGTTGTGAGTGGAGGACCTTTTTTACATGAAATCAGCGATCCATTTTCCATTGGCTATCCTTTTGCCCATTCAATGAGACTCCAGTGTAAAGTTCCAAAATAGTTGCATCTGTGTAATGGGGGGTGATTTACAGCTGATTAGCTCATCTTGGCACACTCACTATGTAATGAGATTTCATAGAGAATCATTCAGATAATAACCTCCCTTAAAGCCAAAAGACTTGGCATCTACGGTTCTTGTTGACCACCAGATTGGATTTCTTGCTAGTTTTCTTCCTGGCTTGCAGAAGGGACTTCCAGAAGAACTGAAATTTGGAACTGCTTCACCTCTTAGTATCTGAGTCCTCAAAATAAAAGGCATCTGTTTATGGCATATCTCTTTACACATTTTTGGCTATCATAACATTTAAATTTCAAGTCCAATGATCATCAGCTCTAGTTTACAGATATTTGACAGGCCGAACTCACCTTTCTCTCTCTTTTTTTTTTTTTTTTGAGCTTGACTTTTATTGCTTGACAACATTTTGCTTTGGGGTTTCTTCTTTCATGGTGGTACCATAACACTGACTGAGTCTTAAAAGCTGCACAAATAAACTTTGAAGGCCTTTTTCTTTTACAGTCTCCATGAAGTTACTTACACATTTTCCACTATGAGCTCCTGTCTACTCAAGTATCTTTTTGTTGTGGTGATGCAGCACATGACTAAAGGATGAGACTGAAAGTTTGGCAAGTGCAGTATTTTCTCTTTCGGGGATTATGATTTCAGTTAATCACACAGCCTTCAGCAGATGCTATGTATTTTCCTTTCTAGAGCCATTACAATGCAACCAACATGAGGGGGAAAAAAGCACACACAGGAAAGTGTGAGTGACTGCAAGTTTTTTTTTTTTTTTTTGATGGCTTTTTATAAATAAAGCAGGAGAAGGCCCATTTCATATTAATATTGTGTGCCAGTTTCTGGACTAGAAAGAATGATTAGGCAAACTTGAATTCCAGGTTGAGGACAAGATTGCAATATTTACTTTGGTCCCACACTACTGTATATGAGCTCCCAATCTCTCTCTCTCTCTTTGTGTGGGTGTATATATATATATATAAACATGGAATAAATACATGTTATTGATTTTCATTACATCTCATCCCCCCCACTCTCATTATATGGATGCTTTTTAGAGCCAAATTTCATCTGTATCTTTTTCATATGACCAGTCTCAGGAGTAAGGACTCACAAGTTGCCTGCTTACCTGCTATGTTAACCCTCAGGCAGCCTAATGAGTGCAGCTGGGCCCCAACTGTTTTTTTCTCACACTTTAAAAAGTTGTACTTCAAACCAAAGAGAACTTTAGGAGCATTTCAACAAGCAGGATCGGAGCATGCAAATGAACTAAGTCAGCTGCAAAAATATTGACCTTTTTCCCTATCCACCATTTGAAGGTTTCACAATTATTTTCTTTTTCTCCATTGTGCACAAATTACTTCTTGCTTTACTTGTTGTTTTGCAAATGAATTACATCTTGGGAAAGTGGCTTTGTAGGTAATGGACCAGATCCTCAGATAGTGTAAAACACTGTTGTTCCATTGACTTTGGTTTATACCACCTGAGAATTGGGTCAAAATCTGCCTATCAATGCAATTGAAGTTGTAACTAAGGACAGAATACACCCCAATGGTATTTAGCAAAATAAAATAAAAAATACCTTACATGACAGAGTTCCTGTGCATTGTTTTGTCTCATGTCCTTTCTTTTTTGATCCTGCAATGGGCCTTGGTAAGCTGAAAGTTATGGCTGTGGGATTGCTTCCTGTTCACTTGTCTCCTGACACATCACCACATTTATATGTACTCCCTGTATGGTACATTGTAGCTTGCAGAGTTTGATATATATATATAATTGTGTTATGGTATTTTCTTAACTATCACAAACCCAAACTGTCTTCTTTGAAGGGCTAGTGACTTTTTTCTGAAAAAAAAAAAGTTTTTTCTGAGGAAAAATGGCCTTTTTTTCAAATGGAACTTTTTGTGAACAATTGTTGATGTCATCTACATTTCTTGTGTTTCATGAATGTTTACACAATGTTTTTGATCAGTTTTTATTTAAAACATTATCAATTGCATTTTTTAGTATATGCAATTGTTCAGCATAGTTTAAAATACATTTGATAAGAATTTCTATTTAAAAATTGATAGACGTGAAAACTTTTGATAAAGAAACAGAACTTGCACAGTTTTGAGCCTTGCACTATAGAAACAATCTTGAAATTTCTCACAACAGATTTTTTTCTGTATTCAACCAGCTCTACTACTTTGCTACTTGTCTGCACAGAGTCCAGCAGAATGGGACCCTGATATTTGATTGGAGTTGCTGGGTACTATTTTACTCCAATAACAATATGTTCATAACTATATTAAAATAAACATGACGTTTTTCATCTATTTTTCTTCCTCAAAAAATATTCCTCTTGAAATAAGCATTCCTGAATGCAGTGGGTCATTCTATATTTTGATGATTTTAATCAAATTTGATTTTGACTTTCAATTATGTACATCCAAAATATAAAACATATATAAAATATAAATCAGGAAAATCCTGATTGAGATTAAAGCTCTTGGTGTAGGTTTAGAAGGGTGTTTTACCTGTATAATACTCTCTCTGATATAAACTCAAATATCACATACATTTATGTTGTTTCATACCAGATCCATTACATAATTCCATTCTCAGAAGCATTTACTGCTACTCATCCCATAATTTAGTATCTCTGTCTATTGTATTTTAAGCAGCAGACTTATATCGTGATCTCTCCTACTTACATAAGCTGATAAACTACAACTTCCAGGGGACAAACTCATCTTCATATATACGCATCCCACGACCAAAGCCTCCCCTGCTCTCAGGTATTCAAAACTCTCTTTGAAGTCAATTGAAGCCTGATCCTACACCCTTAAAATCAGTGGGAGTTTTGCCTTTGATTTCAATGTAGGATAGAGACCTGGGAGAATAGGGGACTGCAGGAACAGGTCCTTCTTGACTGCAATAGAAACTGTGTGGAGAAGCTGAGGCATAGATGTGTACTCTACGACAGACTCATTCCCCATGTAACTGTTATAACTTAGCTGATATTGTAGCTATTGTGTAACAATGGAACTAAGATTCATCTAATCAAACATGACAATTCAACTGTTGCTATGTGTGTAAGCCACCTGCAGTTTCCAAAAAGACAAAATGTTCTTTTTCCTTTAATATAGAACTTTGAAGATGCACCATCCTTTTAAGATTTCTCTTTTTTTAATAATAAGAGGAAGTGGTTAGATAAAAGTTAAAGGTGAGTCAGTGTCTTATGTAAATTACAGAACTTCATTTAAATTATGGAATTATGTAGCACAAAATATAATAATAATATGAATTGGTATAGTACAACCCAATTATCTCTCTGTAAAAATATCTAAAATGAGTCCCCTTAAGCAATAAGTAAACATTTCTGAGTGATAAATAGCATGCCTTGGATTATTTTATAATGTATTAGCTCTAAGGCATGATGATGATCAAACAATATGGTAATTATGCTTTGAAATAGGAGCTCTGGGGTGCCTGACTGACTTTGAGGTCCATGAGTGAAGATAGGGTGACCAGATGTCCCGATTTTATAGGGACAGTCCTGATATTTGGGGCTTTTTCTTATATAGGCTCCTATTACCTCCCACCCCCGTCCCGATTGAAGACCTCAATGTGAAGTCAATAGAAGTTTTGGTATTGACTTCAATGGAGCCAGGATTTCACCCCAGATCTCCACTGCTTTATAGACACCAAGCCAAATCACAGTAGATGAAGATTTGACCCACTATTTTTTAAAATAACTTCTCAATACAAAACTTGTTTCCTTAAATTCAATGGGAAAGTGCCATTCATGCTGTTCTTCACAAAATTATGAATGACTTTCTGAGATACAAAAACCCCCCACACAAAGGCACATCAAAGAAATCATTAGACGCCTGCAACTTGAGCACCTTTGGCCGTATTTCATCAACTGTCACCAGTTAAGAAAGGTTGGGCATAACCAGTTCTTGGTAGGCCTCCAAAGAAAACACGGGTGATGCAGCAAACAGCGTTACTATCTACTAAATTGCACTTCTCCCCATAAGCCTGAATTGAACAAATGCTGCAGCATAGTGTTCGGGAGTTCTCTATAACAAGAGTTGTTGCTCTTGGATAAGGAATAAAATCAAGGTCCTGGCTAAAGCTGTGTTCATTAAGGTTCCCCTGGGAAACTTCACAAAAATGTGGATGTTAACCTGGATGTCTTGGCTGAATTCCAATGTGAAAACCTATATAAAAAATTCTCCTGCAATTTCAATTTGATAAAGCATCATTCAGTTCCTGTCCTAAAATGTCCTAGGATGTTGTTGTGCTCTGTTGCATTGTTGTTTATAATGCTTTGGTGCTCCTTCTGGATAAAAGGCGCTATATAAATGTAAGCCATTATCACTGAATGCAGAGCTGAGGCTCAGCTCTGCTTTTATTTAACAAATTACTGTGTCTCTAACTTTGCAGCTCTTTTGTGTTCAAGTTTCACTCTTCTCACCTCTCCTAGTTTTTAACTCATGGATGAACCCTTTCTGGCAGCCACTTTATCTTCCTTCCAGCTGGCAGATCAAATAAACACCTTCTTTGGGAACTGATGCTAATACACAAGTAGATCAGAAGAAGTGAATGTTATTTAGCAATGCAGCCAGCCTCACTTCCCTTGCTCCCCACCCTCATAGATGCTGATTATAACTGCATTCCTAAAGAAGGCTGGACTGGTAACTCAACCTTGAATCTCTTGTGTGGCAACAGACTGTAATGTTCTGTGCCAGACAATGTTGTGATGTTTACAACGAACACTTAGGTACCCAGGGTGTTGATACCTCTGATCAAACATCTGAGTCCCACAACGCCTGCGTCAAATGACTTGCCCTCCCAGTGGCTGGAAGGTCATTTTATAAGACTTTTGTTTTCAGTTAAATTGCAAACTCTACTCTTTGCAATTCAAAGACTCAGTGGTGTCTATGAGACACAGCCCTTCCTTGGGAGGGGGAGTGAAATTGCATTCTTCCTGGAGGTGCCCCGGGAGGCTGTCCTAGAGCTCCTAGGTGTGCAAAGGCAATGGGCCCATTGCTAACCCTTCATGGGGTGCACATTACTCTCCCTTTCTTGACTGTCCATCTCTGATGTCATATGTGTAAAATGGACAGAGCTATGGTTTCCCATCAATCCATGTCCCTTTGGGGGCACCGTGTGCTCCTTGGGGGAGTAGGGAGAGAGTACTATCCAGGCTCCCCAGAGCTCAGGGACTACAGTTGTGTTGGCCTTTATGCAGGCTGGGTTAGGGGGAAAAGCAGACTCTTAGCACACTCTGCCCTTGCACACCATCATGCTCAGCATTGCAGTACCTAACTTTTAGGAAAGGAGTACTTGTGGCATCCGATGAAGTGAGCTCTAGCTCACGAAAGCTCATGCTCAAATAAATTGGTTAGTCTCTAAGGTGCCACAAGTACTCCTTTTCTTTTTGCGAATACAGACTAACACAGCTGTTACTCTGAAACCTAACTTTTAGGCGCACTGAAAACCACTTAGATCCACAAAGCCTGCATTAGGCACCTAGTCTCCCTGTACAACAAATGGGGAGAGATAGACCTCTGAGAGAGGCATCCACAGAAGCTAGCACACAAGACAGGCGCCGCCTATGCTAGCCAACAGGATATGTTGATGAGATGGGTGTCAGGTGGCTTAGGAGCCTAATCCATTTCTTGTGCAAATGACTTAGGCAGGTGTCTAACTCCTCACCAAATGGCTGGTGAGGCAGAGGAGGAGGAAGAGGATTCCTTATAACCTTTAACCCCGGGGGGCGAGGGACCTGGGATGTGGGAGACCCTGCTTCAATTTCCCTTTCTGCCTGATGAGGAAAAGGAATTTTAATAGAGGTCTTCCACCTTTCAGGTGAGTGCCTTAACTACTGGACTATAGAGTGATTCTTGCTCTGGCCCAATTAATATTTAATTAAAGCAGAATGGCTATCAGGAGGTCCTTGCCACTCCGCCCACTGGCCAGCCATTTGGTGTGGAGTTAGGCACGCTCATAACATGACTACTGTGTCAGGCCCTGCAGCTGATATGGGTGGAGGAAAGCCTATCTTCCCCCAGTTTGAAGAATGCATTGGGGCTTAGGTGGGAGATAGGCATCTGGACACCTGGAGTGAGTCAGCAGCATACATGCCCAGAAGCAGAAACATACGAAATTTACAGTGGAAATCTAGTCACTGAGTGAATTTAGGTGTTTACAAGGTTAAGCAGCTACCAGGCACGGATTTTGTGGATCAAACTGGTCCCTAAAACTGGGATTTAGGCACCTAAATCTGTGCTTTACATACTTAAGTCCCTTTTGTGGATGTGGCCTTTAAATATCTGTAATAAGATATTTCTTAGCAAGATTATCATTTTTGTATGTTTGATAAACAGTGGTTTATGTCAATATAATGCAGGTATTTTCAGCATTGCCAGGAAGGTGGGAAATTACTTTTACTAGAAGCAACACAGAGAAATTCTAGCAAGACCCACATAAATCATATGTAATGATTCTTAACATTCTGATGGTAATACTGTATTATTGTAGTATATTGAATCCAAAGTGCAGAACTGCAGTGTGCTTTGCTTTAGAATCTGATCTACTCAAAATATAGTACAAATATATATATTTTTAAAAACCATGAGGAATAGGTGGTAAATATGCCAGCACAGAAATGTCCTTAGCTAAATTGTAATTGTAGCTAAATGCAACCCTGTGTTTAGGTTGCCTAACACTTTTTGACTATAAAAGATTCTCTTCTTGCAACCTCTTTTTGAGAAGCTCTAGCATATCCATTGTTTGCAAGCCTTTGAAATGCATTAGGAGGAAATCTGTTGCCTTTTCTTTATCCCATGAACTTCTATTCAGATTTTACTGAGGTTTGCTCATGTTTGTCAGGAAAATGTTGGCAACCTGACAAAATAATAACTAAACATGAGTACACTTAAGTGCTGGGCTCATGTCTCTGCCAAAGTAGCTGCAGCAGTGTCAACAGTACACACTGTCCTGGGAAGCCTGAGAGCTGCTGTAGGGTGGGGGTTGGAACAGATAGCCAGCCCAGGTTCCTTGCACCCCAAGCACTTCCTGACTGGTGAGTCCCCTTCTGGGATAACAGCCTGTTGCCAGCTAATGTAGCTAGTCCTGTAGCTCAAATGATAACAGTCTATGCTGATGTTTCTGTTAAGTAAACCCTGATGCTGCATGATGGGGATGTAGAATTTGTTTTTACCTCTTTTTCCTTTAAAAAAATCCTTGGACACGACATAAGGAGGGTGAAAAAGCACCCTAAATTAAAAGAACATTATTCAGGTTTGTCAAACACTCAAATGTTAGAAAATATCAGATTTATAGTTGCCTCTGCAACCTTAACTCAAATCACCCATGTATATGAATTATGGTACCGTTTTTAATGACATGATCACATGGTATTCTCTCAACGGGACCCCTGACTCTTTCTGTGCACAGGACGGGTACACAAAGGGGCAGAATAAAGTTTACATAGGTAACTGGAAATGTCATATTTACAATCTTTCAGGAGCTTGACTTAATAGCGTAAATAACATTAGTTTAATGTGGCTTTTCATGTAATCCTATTAACACCCATCTTGCTGAGTAAGTGTGCTCAAGAAAAATAAGTTTTGGAAAACATCCAATAATGTTTACAAATCTAACAATGCACATTGTTTTTATTTAAGTTTAAGTACTAATGATTTAAACAGCTTACTACATTTGCACCAAACAGAAAGATAGGGCTCGTATTTCTTACAAGCAAGAAAAGGTCCTCCTGGACACTGAAGGTAAATGCACATCTTTCAGAGAGGGCTGATTATTTTTTTAATCTGTCTTCTGAGGAATACCCTTAGGCCAACAATTTGACCTACTGTACATTGTTTCTTCTAAAGCACTTTGCCAATTTCTTGCATTTTAATTTGGAAGCTAATGTCTGTCAATGCTCTTTATAATGAAACTAGCTCAGTACTAATGAACCAACATTCTGGCCAAGAGACAATGAAAGAGTTCTATTACAGGCCAAACAAATGATTTACTAATGCCTTGACAGTGTCAGTTTTAACGGGAAAGGTTATTTTTTTAACTGGTAAAATATTGACCACTGTGCAATGATAGACATGCCTTTAAAGGGCTGTTTTCAGACTTGATTGACAATGTACATTTTAAAAGGTTTCAGAGTTAGTCTGTATTATTCAGTGTTAGTCTGTATTCGCAAAAAGAAAAGAAGTACTTGTGGCACCTTAAAGACTAACCAATTTATTTGAGCATAAGCTTTCGTGAGCTACAGCTCACTTCATCGGATGCATACTGTGGAAAGTGTAGAAGATCTTTTTGTACACACAAAGCATGAAAAAATGGGTGTTTACCACTACAAAAGGTTTTCTCTCCCCCCACCCCACTCTCCTGCTGGTAATTGCTTATCTAAAGTGATCACTCTCCTTACAATGTGTATGATAATCAAGTTGGGCCATTTCCAGCACAAATCCAGGGTTTAACAAGAACGTCTGAGGGGGTGGAGGGGTAGGAAAAAACAAGGGGAAATAGGTTACCTTGCATAATGACTTAGCCACTCCCAGTCTCTATTCAAGCCTAAGTTAATTGTATCCAATTTGCAAATGAATTCCGATTCAACAGTCTCTCGTTGGAGTCTGGTTTTGAAGTTTTTTTGTTGTAATATCGCAACTTTCATGTCTGTAATCGCGTGACCAGAGAGATTGAAGTGTTCTCCGACCTTTTGTAGTGGTAAACACCCATTTTTTCATGCTTTGTGTGTATAAAAAGATCTTCTACACTTTCCACAGTATGCATCCGATGAAGTGAGCTGTAGCTCACGAAAGCTTATGTTCAAATAAATTGGTTAGTCTCTAAGGTGCCACAAGTACTCCTTTTCTTTTCATATTTTAAAAGATATCCTTAATATTTACATTTTAGAAGAAAAAACTGATTTAGCTTAATTCCCTGTGAGACCTGAAGGGTTAACTCACCTGTTCCTTTCAGACATAAGGAAACAGTGATATAGTCTATCCATTCAGATATGATCTGTTTGACCACAGCTGATTGGCCATGCGTGTCCTTGGCCTTTCCTGTTTCTTTGTTTATTGAGGGCCTGGTTCGGCCACCTGTCTCATGATGTATGTTACTCACAAGTAGCCCCATTGGCTCAATTGTGCTGTCTAGTCTAGGCATCGCCCTGCATTGCTTGCTGTGTGGTCTTGAGCAGCCCTAGAGAAGCATTGTGACTCACTCTCTTAGAATTCTGAGGTGTGGTGGGCGTAACCCACCAGAACAAAAGACTTTCCCCCTTCGGATGAGGGAGGGGATCACAAATCATATCATTATTTGGAACAGCAAGTGGATAAAACAGGAACAGGGGTGAAGGTTAAATATACAACAGAGAGGAACTGGAAAGGGATACTGAGCGGAGAAACCCAGCCAATGCCCACTGCCGCATGATGAACTCTGAGTCAACTGTCCCAGAGAAAAAGAGAAAACCTATGTTCTTCCAGAAGCTGGCTGATAGAGTGGAGGAGAGGAAGGACTGGCTATTAGTATCCTTTAGCAAAGCATTCTGAAAATGGGAGCAGCCTGAGGCCAGATGAAATGCAGGTTCTTCTAACTTGGGCAGGAGCGGGGAAATGCTGCTGCTAAGGGAAACAGCAATGGAGAGGGACATGCGTAAAGGCTGTGTGTGCAGGTCAAAGTTTGTTGGCAGAGTGAAGAGAGGCAGCACCTTGGAAGAAGATACTGGGTTGGGGACTACGGGCACAGAGACTGTGGCTGGCTGCCTTAAAAAAACTATGGACTCCTCAGAAGGGAAAAGTCTTCGGGCACACTGAGCTCTGAAAACTTATGGGAAAATGAGAATGAATGCCAAATACTTTTCGGGGAACTGTTCCAATCTCTGCCTTCCTTTTTCCTACCCCGTCTGTGATGAGCACACCAGGAAGTACCTGCTGACAGCCTCCCACAGTTCTTGTATAGCCAGATGTTGTGTGCCCGCTACTATACTTCTTTATTAATATAGACAGCTCCATTAGCCAGTGCAGATGGTGATCTAGAGACTTCTTCTCCTGGCCCATCCTCACCCCTGTTTAAGTGTAATGCTACGGTAGGGTAGTAACTATGGGGAAACCTCCTCTGAATGCAGATACTAGAGCTGGGTGAACTTTTTCACGCAAATGCAGATTCAGGTTGACGGAAAGGTTTTGTGATTTCAGGTTGAAATTGCCAAATTAGGGGTTTTTTGTTTTTATATATATAAATGTTTAGTTTTGCCATTTTAAAAACAATGTTCAAAATGTTTCACTTTTTTATTTGAAATGCCTTTTTTTTCCTGAATTTTACTGCAATTTTATTTTTAAAAAGGTTTAAAAACTTGAACATGAAACACAATGTTTTGTTTGACCCAAATGAAATGAAATCTCTTTGATTCTTTTGGTTTGCTTAAAATGTGAACACATTTCCTTTTGGGTGGACCCATAATGAAGCTATATTTTTGGTTAGGCCAATGGACTGGAAAAAAATCAGTTATTTGCAAAACAGCAGCCGTCATCTGCACTCTCTCCCTTCACCTCAGCAACTAGGATAAGGACCAGGAAGAATTTAGCCAACTGATTTCAATAGGACTATTTTCAGATTTACTCAACATATAGAAAGAGGGAAGGGGAAGAAACTGGAGATGATGCCTCAGTTCTTTCCACCTACATTTGAAAATGTTGCTGGTAGCCTAACACACACAGAGGTAACTTCAAGCTCTTTTATTAAACCTCACTATAACTTTATTCTTTTTATGGGATAACTGAGTGGTGCATTGCCATGGTGGGTATGTGTGTGTATGTGGGGAATGGGGGGTGGGGAGGTCCTGCTGTCATTTCTTTTTATAGTCCATTATCTGTCTGATTAATCTGACTTTCATTCCGCCATAGTTTAACAGCTCATTTGTCTGGTGTGTTATTAGTAAATACATTTTATTATTTGGCACATTAACTGCCAAAGCTCCAGAGACCATGACACAAACCTATGAACTGAAGCATGATGTCTCCCCAGACCATTGCTAAGCAGCTCCATAAGAGAAGGACATAATGGACAGGCTGAATATACTCTCTTCTTTTCCAATCAAAGTCAAAGCATGTGTATTTGGAAGTGGATAGA
The DNA here is from genome assembly GCF_965152275.1 of Natator depressus. NCBI lineage: Eukaryota > Metazoa > Chordata > Testudines > Cheloniidae > Natator > Natator depressus. Next base: position 238,586,083 of record NC_134235.1, on the reverse strand, counting down.
TTTAAATCATTTACAATACACTGTAGTCTTCATATTCCCTGTTTGTTCATATGACCCTCTATGTTCATCTTCAGACCTCACACTATCTGAGTTATAAAAACTGATCCCCTTTCTGGTTAACATCCATTTATTCTCTCATTTATGTCTAACCATAACATTGTCATGTTTTCTAACAATGAGATTTCTCAGTATAGTGTAAGTGGCCCAGAAAATAAGACAGAAGATTGTATTTTTTCATAGGAAGTGAGCGTAGATTTCATTTAGCCCCTTTAGGCTTGCTCCTGTGCCCTCTGGAGCCTAGCAAAACACCCATTGCGTCAGTGATGCAGAAGCAAGATTCTTGTGGTTAAGGGCCTGTTCTTGCACCGCTGAACTCAATGGACATTTTACCATTGTCTTCAGTGAGACCAGGATTGGGTTTTTAGTAGGCAGGGAGGAAGTATGGTGCCATGGGTAGAGCTTGGGAGGGGAAGCAAGGAGAGGACTAAGTAGCTAGTGTTTTTATAGCATTTTGATTAAGAAGCAATGAGCAATAAGAAAATACTATACTAAATAGTAGTATTTAAACTGGGAAATGATGCATTTTCCAACTCTCATTCACCTGGATTAGTGGTGGGTAACCTGCGGCCTGCGGGCCACATGCAGCTCATCAGGGTAAGCTGATTGCAGGCCGCGAGACATTTTGCGGACGTTGAGTGTCTGCAGGCATGACCCCCCACAGCTCCCAGTGGCCTCGGTTCGCTGTTCCTGGCCAATGGGAGCTACAGGAAGCGGCGGGCCGCAGGGATGTGCTGGCCGCCACTTCCTGCAGTTCCCATTGGCCGGGAACTGTGAACCGTGGCCACTGGGCGTTGCGGGGGGCCATGCCTGCAGATGGTCAATGTCAGCAAAATGTCTCGTGGCCTGCAATCAACTTACTTTGATGGGCTGCAGGCGGCCCGCGGGCCACAGGTTGCGAACCACTGATCTGGATACCTAAATCATTACATTTTAGCTTCCTTTATGTTTGCTTTCTTATGCACATTACTGATATCAAGTTTCAGTAATAAAAAGTGAATTTCAAACTCATTTGCAAGTACTTATGGGACCTGAATTTTAAATTCCAAGACGTAAGTATTTGTGCTAGAAATATTTATCTACTCAGAGAACAGAAAAAATACCATGTGACTTAAGAGATCAATTTAAGCAATGCTACTCAAATTCTGGCTAAACGGTTGATTAATTTAAAATTTGAAAATATTTGAGTGAAATTAAACAATGAATAGACTCCAGAAATATATTCAGCACATGTTCTGCAAACAGTCCACATTCGTCATCTGAAATATTGCTTCTGAATTATTCACTTGACTCTGACCATTAAGAAGTTAAATGTATTGCAATTTGCTCAGTTACATGAATGGTTCTCTTGTAGTTGCATGTGTATACCTATTACTGACATTAATAGAAGTTACACACAGGATTGGATTGAGAGTGAGGAGAGTGAAAAACCAAATGCAGAGAAACTGCGAGGAAAAAGGATGAAAGAAATTTGAATGAAAAAATACACACAATGAGTCAGATCCTCAGCTGATGTAAATCAGTGTACATCCATCAATTTCAGTCCAGCCGAGGCTCTGGTCCAATATTAGCTACACATTATATGGAACACCTACCTGTTCCAATTCAGCTTTTGGGAGATGTAGGTCTTCAATCCCTAATGCATAGCACAGACTTCCCTTAAGCTAGAAAAAAGCAATTAAAAAAAAATCAAGCACTGTAGAAGTAAAATGGATTTAAAAAACCAGGGTAAAAATTGCATACATTTTAACTCATTTTGACCCCCCCCCAATAATAAGAGATTTACAAAACCACAACCTTCATCAGCTTCACTCCTCCCTATTTCGATTCTTACATGTCATTCCAATTAAAAAGATTGGCTGTGTTCTACCAGCATGTTAGAGATTGTCTTAGAAGATCATATGAATTTTCTGCTGGGAGTGACAGAGTTAAGTCATTTTTGTCAAATACGTATATGCTACAGAGAAATGGGAACATGAAAGGGAATTAGAGGAGAAGGAAACAGATAAAATGCTAAACATTTACTCAGCATCTGTCTTTATAAATGAAGATTGAATTTTATCCAAACCAGGAATCAGATTTCCAGGGGAAGCAGATGAAAAATTAGAGTGCGCAGAATGCAGCAGAAAAATGGTTGTTAAAAGGTTACAGCCTTTTAAAATTGACAAGGTTCCTTGGCCAAATTACATATACCCGGGAGTGCTGGAGGAAGTGGGAGTGGAAACTGGAGAAGCTTTAGCAGCATTTTCACAAGTTCACTCAATTTTTATTCACTTCAAGACTCAGAGAGAGATCTGAAGATTGAGAAAATGGGTCACGTAATTTTGTCACTTCAACAACAAAACAAAGGAGGGAAGGGGGCTGTGGATGTAAGAAACCTGGTTCAATCTGTTTGTTAGTGTTGTGGGAAGAGACTGCAGAAGTGTAAAAAAAAGGGGAAGAGCCTCATAGTACGATGAAGGATGAAATGTCACACAGTGCACCACCAGTTAAGGACATCCATCCTTTCTCTGTGTCAGAGGGATTCTGTATAATGTGTTCAGGTTCATCAAGGATGTTACTATTGTGCTAGACAGGGAAGATCAAACAATAAGAATCCACACATGCCCCGCTAATTTCTTCACATGAAATTTAAGTGTACCACAGACGCTTCTTTTAGACCATTCCATGTTGGTCTTCTAGAGAGACAAACAAGACACTAGAAAAAAAATGTCTAGTATGGATTTCTTCATCAAATTCAAACAGGCCACACACTGAAATAAAACACTATTCCAAGATGTATATATACTTTTACTTTTGAAATTTATCCTGGCTCAGAACTATATTACCAATGTCATATCCAGTTAACTACAGTTACACTAACTCACAAGTAGCAATGTAGAACTGCTTCAAATGTTCTGGCTAGAAATTCTTACTTGACAGTTACATTTGCCACATGGTTTAAGGAAGGTTTGTATTCTACTTGGAGGTCATGATACCGTCCAAGAGCTGGTTAAATTCTAATTCCACAAGGTTGCAGTATTTATTGTCCAAGCGTTGTCATTCAGTGATGCACAGTAGTAATGTTTCTGAATTGCTTAAAATTCAATAGTGTGTAATCTGGTGCTGCCCGAATATATAAGAGTGGGGTGGAGGGAAGGGTGTGTGTAAAATTGGTGGAGCAGTTCAAGCAAAGAAGGTTATATGTATCCTATATGCAGCCAGAATTTGGGTAGAATCAGATTGACACAGTTGGATGCAGCCATCACAGCATGGAATCTGTAGCTGCCTGTTAGAAGAGCTCAAACAGAACCATCTGTGTTTCCCTACAATAAGCTGCTGCAGAAATGTTGCCTCTGTCTAATGTGCAGACCTCATGGTTCATTCTCAGCATGCTCTGTTTACTGTGACATCATCTTTGCTAGCTACCTTCTGCAACAGGCAATCTGGGGCAGTGTGACTGTATGCTGACTGATAGCCATGGGGTGTAGCCACAGGCCACATTGGAAGTTTTATGGAGCAGGGTACAAATACATCAGGTTCTTGAATCAGTGCTTGTCTTCAGAACTGTGGGAATGACAAAGAAGTATTGTGGACCAAACTCTGAAATTTTTGAATGCACAGAGCCCATTATTAGTTTTTCAAATACATTTGAGAATGTTATGTAACTGATGAAGAACCGTGACCAGGAAGATAGTTAATAAAAAAGATTAGATGAGAGGCTACAGTGATACAGATTAGAATATAACTAACCAATGTTCCAGTGTAGGGCAAGGCTTCAATGTAGTTGTTAAGTGTCTCTTCTTCAATACGTTCTTCATGGCACAAATACTTGAAATAGATGAAAAAATACTGCTTCCGTGTAGATGTGAAAACTAGACAGAATAGGGAGAAAAGGAGATGGGGACAGAGAGACAATAAAAATGTGCTAGGTTGTTCTATTCCCTTCACCAAATGGTTTTGATCCTGTTGTTTGCTGAAGAGTCACAGGAAACCTTTTGGATATCCTTAATAAATTGCTGCACTTCTGGTAAATAACAAAAGCCAGATCTTAAGAATGGCCATACTGGGTCAGGCCATATGTTCATCTAGCCCAGTATCCTGTCTTCCAACAGTGGCCAGTGCCAGGTGCCCCAGGAATGAACAGAACAGGTAATCATCAAGTGATCCATCCCATTGCACGTTCCCAGTTTCTGGCAAACAATGGCCAGGGACACCATCCCTGCCCATCCTGGCTAATAGCCATTGATGGACCTATCCTCCATGAATTTATCTAGTTCTTTTTTGAGCCCTGTTATAGTATTGGCCTTCACAACATCCTCTGTCAAAGAGTTCCACAAGTTTACTGTGCATTGTGTAGATCAGTGTAGCTCCGTTGAAGTCAATCATGTTACACCAATTTACACCAGCTGATGATCTGGCCCAGAAAAGTGCTTCCAAAGTAACAAAAGTATCATCAATCTTATCTGCTTAGAAGCCACTACTATTCCCTGGAGCTCATCCAAATTTAATATATATTTACATATAGATTTAAATATATAGCAGGTGCCAGGCATTGGTTACAACTTTTAGACTGTTCCCACGCTCTTCTAAACAAAAACAACTCACATGGACTCCAATTTAATAGAGTTATGGGCTTGATGAATACTGTGGAAATTCCATGACCTGTGTTATGCAGGCAATCAGATTAGATAGTCATAATGGTCCCTTCTGGGCTTAGTTCCATCAGAACTAAAGAATCCTTTAATTACTAAATTAATATATAACCCTGTGCACAGCAATATATCTACTCTAAAAATTGTACTTCTTGCTACCAAGCCTGATTTGATGCCAAAGACTGCATGGTGTGAATGTCTTACATTTATATAGCAACTTTCATGCAGAGCGATCCCAACATGCTTCACAAGTAGTTCCACAGATGGGGCTACTCATATAATAAGGTGCTATGGGCTTTAAAAATTTTCATGAATAATATCTGTTTATTTTCAAGCATTTCTTTTTCTTTTTATAGATTTACATTTTTACAGTTGTGTGAAATTGCGGGGGGGGGGGGGCAAAATGGGGGGGGGAATTAGGCAATAGATGCTGAAATTCAAAAAGTTAAAGCTTTATAACCATTAAAAATAAATTGTCCATACCCCTTATCAAAATATACAAAGTAAATATCTTTACATCAAACTCTAATAAGTTCTCAAACTGCATTTTTCTTACTTTGCCTATCTGTAAATGTTAATCATTGATGAAAATATTTTTTCTTTGGCTTGTGTGTTTAATGGTGAAATTGATGTTTACCAATATGTACCCAATAAAGTCTAATCCTTCCAAACCTAAATATGAGCAAGGCTGTTAGAAACTGTCCCTTAAAAACCTTAAGAGTCACTTTAGCTACTTTTCAGGCAAAACATGGCAACTATTTAACAGTGCACAGCAACTTTAGATGATAGTCCAGGACAGGAAGTGATTATGCCTTACCTGACTGAATCTGGGTTTCGAATATTTTAGGCAGTCAGAATTGATACTGTAGTGGGTCTAAAACTCCAAGTGTTTTAGGAAATTGCACTTGGGAGTAGGAATTATAGCTAATTATTATTTAGACTGGAGTAACACCCACCATGTGACAGCTGCTTTCTAAACACCGAGGAAGACACAAAGATGGATGAAAAGGATGGAAGAAAGGAACACAACATACCAAACAAGTGATCATTCAAGAAGGGAGCAAAGCCACACTAAGGAAAACTGGAAAAGAGTTTGCGCAAATCCCTACACACGGAAACTGTTGAGGATAGCACACCTCAGGCTAAAGAGCCCATTTCCAGGATGAGAAGACAGGTCTGGATCTACATGTGTACATTTTCTGCCAGAAAGAGCCAGCTGTGCATTTTATAGCAAGATCTTCTATCCAATGGTTATACAAGGAGTCAATTAACTTAATTCATGTACGTCCTGTGCTTCCTATGATGATGATAGTTTAGTCGCTACTGCCTAGAGCTGTGCAAATAACTGATTTTTTTGATTTACTGGCAGTTCAGAAAAAAAATAATTTTTGGATGACCCAAAATGATTTTCTTTTTAGCACGTCGAAAGTAAAAGAAAATGCATTTCAGGTTGAATGAAATGTTTTATTTGACCTCCAAATGAAACATTTTGTTTTGATTTTTTAACTTTTTAAACTTTTAAAAATTAAATTAAAGGACATTTCTAAACAAAAAGTCATTTTGAATCAAAGAATCAAAATGTTTTATTTCAAAAATGCCAAAATTAAACATTTTTGAGAGATTTTTATTGCAGCAACAATAATTTGATGAAATCAACACAAATCATAAAATGTTGGGGTTGACCCTATCTGCATTTTTTTTTTTCTGAAAAAGAGTTTTATCAGAAAAATGGTACCCAGTTCTGCTACTGACCTGCCCAAAATTTAACAGTGGTCTAAAGCAAACCATTTCATAACCCATTATAAACCTCTCTGCCCTCCAACCATTACTACTTTGCCAGCATATGTGCATTCTCATCTGTACTTTGTACTCATCTGTACTTACTGTCGGGAGCACATCTGGCTCCCAGCCTGGTCACTAGGCACCAGCGAGCTCAGCTGGGCCCAGCAAGCCTTTTTCAAATGGTCATGCTTCCTGATTGGGAAGGGGAGCCCAGCAGCCTGCTACTTGAGCCTTTCAGTGGCAACAGCTCAGCAGCTGCTCAATGTGTGCTACACATGCAGCTGAGCCTGCCCTCCTCCCACTTCTTCTTCCTGGTCCATCTCTTGCTCAAGTCCTGCTCCCGCCTTGACTCCTGCCTGCTTTAGTCTAGTCCTTGTCTCTCTTCCCTGATTCTGACTCAGATGCTGACCGCTGGCTTACCCTTCGGCCTGGTGTTCCCAATCCTAACTCCGCTTCTGACCTTTTGGCTTGGCTCGTCGACCTTGTCTCTGGCTTCACCCTTGAACTGGTAGCTTGTCATTGCTCCAAACTGCCACCACAACCACCACACAAGGTAGGCTGCCCACATCCTGGCAGCTTACATTTACAGCTGCTCCTTGCAATTTGCTCATATGCTGTCCTAAACCATTATTTTTAATAACCCCATTACGGGGACAAGTAAAAAGCAATAAATATAATCTTGAGCATTTAACCTAGAACTGTCAATCTCTGTTATTTCCAAAGGGACTAAACTGAAGCAAAGCTAGGAAGCATGTGCTGATTATTATACAACATGGGTTTTGTGCAAGTACAAATCCAGTCTGGAACACTCGTAGTCTTCCTGTCTTTTCCACTTTGGATTAGAGCTATATCTTTCCATTTCCTTATTCCCAGTGAAATATTTCTTTTTTCATAGCACCTTAAGACCACTCAATGACTCCATTACGGCAACATGAAGACATTTGAAAAATATTTTAGAGGTCTGATGAATCTCTTTCAACACTTTGGCAAGATAAAATAAAGAATGTTGATGGTATAATAACTAGCAACTTTGGAGCTAATTAAAGAAACATGCAGGTCACTCTCAACTTCAGATATCAATGAAAGGAAAAGAGATTTCTCTTTTCAAGACTGTCACGATACCCTTGTTTTCACATGTTTCATTTACGAATTTTCAATAGTATATGAAAACAATTAATAGTTAATATATTTGTAAAGTTATGACACATGCACTTGACACAATCCTTTCTGGGAAAAAATGTTTAACTATAGTCTGTTGGTTTGATCCTGAAACCTTTTCTCTTGTGAATAGTCTTCGTGAAGTCAACAGTACAACTGATGTCAGTTTGGGTACGACATGAGTAAGTCAATATTTTGGAAAGTTAGACACCTAAATCAACATTTCAGTAACACAATAAAAGTGGAGTCTTTTTTTTTTTTCAGAGGCACTGAATGGTGTGATATACAGAAACGCAGTCTATTTTAAACAGGAAGCATTTATTAAAGTAACCAGCTACAAACTACAGATACAAATAAATATTCTTCCTCGCAGCTTGAGTTCCAGTTTTGTGTCCTTTCTTTATCAAAGACCCCACCCTCTCTGCAACTCTCAGAGACGTCTGCTGATTGAATAATAATTGTATAATTATACTGCCAATAATTGTATAATTCCACTGAATACCCACAGCTCCCACTGACACTTCTCCAGACCCATGGAGGGTCTGTGCAGGATAATAGTCTACTGCTCTTTTGAGAACTGGTATAGAGCCTGGCTAAATCACCAGTGATGGTTTATAGCTTCAAGGAAATATGGTCAGCTGGCATAGGGCCAGAGCCAGACCATGGTCTGGGTTGTGTGATGCCATCCAGTAGCTGGTGCTCAAGGAAAGTATTATAAACTAGCCCAAGTTTACAAGCAACTCAGCCTCTGCATGATGAAAGTTTTACAAACCTTTGGCAAGCCTAGCTCAAGTTTGGGCTTGTCATGAAACCCCAAATCAGGCAATAGCTTTTGTTACAGCAATCTCCCCAGCACTAATTAAAACCCCTAATGCCTTTCTCACATATAATGAACAACACTCTAGGGCTCTTTCCTCCATGGAAATTTCCTTAATGGAAGTTTACATGCACAACACACAGAGAGAAATACCCCTTTACTTATCTAGTTTTATCCTATAATACATATACTGGCAATACACTGTTCCAACTGTACTTCCCGGCACACACTTGCACTAAGTTAGGGAAAGTCTATTTTTTTTTCCTTTTAGATTTTGTGTTACTGATAGACAGTATTTCTTTACATTGCATTTTAACCAGCAACTTAATTTTACTAGTGCACATTGCGAGAATTATGCACATATTTAAAAGGGCTACATTGTTTCTGAATCCAAGAGACAATGTGAATCAGAGAGGAAAAAGGTAAATTGTTTCCTTGTGAAGTCCATAGTATTGTGTTGCTCTGAATTTTTTTTTTTTTTTTTTGCCATATTCAATTAGAATTTCCATCATACATGATTTATTGTAAATTTTAGTCATGGACTTCCCAAAGGCCAATTTCCTTGAGTAGTGTTTCCACTTGGAATTCTGAATTTTAGCTGAAAGTTTTGCAGCCAATCTCGAGATAATCTTCTGGTAAAAAAGGGACACTGTCAACTAAAAGTCTTTTTTTTTTTTTTGGCAAACAAACATGTCTTTATCTATTTTATTACTAATGCCTTAACCTTAAGAATTTTTTAAAAATCAATTTAGCTGTCAGTATTTATTCTGTTTATTTTGGCATTTATCTTAGGCTGGCCAATGAAAACTGATGAGAGAGTTACTTATTTGGATGTCTATAAAATGCTAAAAAAGACACTTATGCATGTGCTCTAGGCACGCTTGAGAATACTTTAAAATGCTATGAAGCTAATGATGGTACAAATCTAAAGTACATCAGCACAATGTAATATAACCCTACCAGCAAACCAGGCAATTCAGAAGCTTAAATCCCTCTCCAGCAATTCCTCACCATTACAATTATATTCCCATCAACTCCACAACCATTCCTTTTCCAAGGCCTGTAAAAACAGATAAGCTATTCAGTATCTCATTAGTATTACCTACACCAAGGTTTCAAAAATCACCCCGCCTCCAAATCATGAGATTGTCTTAAACTCATTACATCTTAGAAATAATAAAAGGTGGGTTATATTTATATAGCTTTTGGTTTCTAAACCTTTAAGGTTCACATTTTCAAGATTTTCTACCAACCATATGGGTTAGTAAATTTATTTAGTTAGTTATTTTTATTAATGAAAGCTGAGATTCTTGGTAATCATGTGACTCCAGGAGCAGGGATTAAAAAAAATCATGATTTATCGTGAGACGTGATAACATCGTGAGAGTTGGCAATGTTCAGTGTGCCCTGAAAGTTCATGCTTCTACCAAGTGGGGAGCAAATTCTAATATTGGAAGGTTCCTCACAGAGAACACCCAACCATTGTGTGTATCAATGGGATTTCAGCATTCTTTTGATCTCTACTGTGCTACTTTTAGTATGCCAATGTTTGGCTTTTAAAAATTAAGAGATATTTATTTAGGAACATATGTTTTCATTTTTCCTCTTCTTTTTTGGAAACACTTTTATTGGCCTTTATATTTTAAAAAATAGAATTTAAAATTTGGGCCAAATTTAAATTGACAGTTTCCTTTCAAGACAACCTCCCCCCCACCCCCCACCCCCAAAACAAACAAACCATAACATTATGAGGTTAGATAAAATTACAGCAATATGGATATAGTTATTGTTTGGATATCAGTTATACATTCCTCTGTCACCTTCTGTCTGCACTGCAGCAATGCAATATACCTATGAAGCTATGAGCCTCAGGAAACTCCAAATAATAGAGAACACAGCAGAATGTTGTGGAAAATCATGGAAGAGGGAGAGATTCCAGAGGACTGAAAAGGGCAAATAGAGTGCCCATCTATAAAAAGGGAAATAAGGACAACCTGGGTAATTACAGACCAGACAACTTTCCCAGTACTGGGAAAGATAATGGAGCAAATAATTAAGCAAACTATTTGCAAACACCTAGAAGATAATAAGGTGACAAGTAACAGTCAGCATGGATTTGTCAAGAACAAATCATATCAAACAAATCTAATAGCTTTCTTTGACAGGATAACAAGCCTTGTGGATAGCAGGGAAGCAGTAGATGTGGTATATCTTGACTTTAGTAAAGCTTTTGATACTGTCTTGCATGACCTTCTCATAAACAAAATGGGGAAATGCAACCTAGATAGAGCTACTATAAGGCGGGTGTATAACTGGTTGGAAAACAGAGAGTAGGAAGGGCATATCGAGTAGGGTCCTGCAGGGATAAGTTCTAGGTCTGATTCTGTTCAATATCTTCATCAATAATTTAGATAATAGCATAGAGAGACTACCCTTATACAGTTTGCGGATGTACCAAGCTGGGAGGGGTTGCAAATGTTTTGAAGGATAGGACTGAAATTCAAAATGATTTGGACAAACTGGAGAAATGGTCTGAAATAAATAGGATGAAATTCAATGAGGAGAAATGCAAAGTACTCCACTTAGGAAGGAACAATCAGTTGCACATATACAAAATGGGAAATGACTGACTAGGAAGGAGTACTGCAGAAAGGGATCTGGGGGTTATAGTGGACCACAAGCTAAATATGAGTCAGCAGTGTACACTGTTGCAAAAAAAGCAAAGGTCGGACAGATAGTTATGTGCTAACTACTTATGCTAAGATACCTGTTTGACCTTGTGTTTCGCTATGACACTCTGAGTGCCTTTCTTAGTCCTGAGGAGGAGCTCTGTGTAGCTTGAGAGCTTGTCTCTCTCACCAACAAAAGTTGGTCCAATAAAAGATATTACCACACCCACCTTCATGGGGGGCACATGAACTGCCTATTTGGGGAGCTAGTCCCTGCCCCTGCTGCCTGGGGCCCCACCCCTCCTCTGCCCATTCTGCCCCCCACCTCCAGCACCCCCAACCCTGGAGTGCTGGGCAGCCCCAAAGGCTCCAGCCACCCCAGAGTCCTGGGCTGCCTGCAGGCCCATCCCAGCCCCAGCCCCTGCCCTCCCTGCTTCAGGGAAGAGGAGCAGCCTGGGCTGGGGCCATGGGGGAAGAGTGGGGGCCTAGGGGTGGAGTGTGGGCAGGGCCATGCCTGGCTGTTTGGGGAGGCTTAGCCTCCTCTGGCCTGTGATACTCACCACCCATGCCCATGTTGTTGCTCTAATTGCTTTATTATGATACTCAACCAGCACAAAATTCAACCATGGTGTGGTAACTTGGCACTCCATTGCACTTAAGCTGAGCACGGGGGCTGTGTGTGGGACCGGCGTCTGAGCAGCCATACGTACGTTGGAACTTGTCCCTGTCATGCCAGTGGTGCTCTGGAGCAGTAGTAGTGGGAGGGAGAAGAGGGCTGCACAGTAGCGCAGCAGGTAAATTTACCTCCCCGTGCCCACCCACATAGACCCTGAATACTCAGGCTTTATGCAGTTGGACTGAATGTAAAACAGGATGAAATCTCCCTGGGCCTTGGAAGATCCAAAATTCAGGACTGTGGTTCTGTTTCACATGAGGGCAAGATGTCACCTGGCTACCTAGGCACTCTATGCCCTACCCACAGATTGGTAGGAGGATTGCTCCCCCTTGCCCCGGGTTAGTCTCGTGTGACAGCCTGGTTCCAAAGCTTTGTTCCTGGGCTAGGTTTTCACAATTAGATGATGAGAATGGCTGACTTCACTCAAAAAGAAAAGGAGTACTTGTGGCACCTTAGAGACTTAGGGTTAGTCTCTAAGGTGCCACAAGTACTCCTTTTCTTTTTGCAAATACAGACTAACACGGCTGTTGCTCTGAACCCTGACTTCACTCATTGACTCCCCAACTGCAAAACCTGCAGGCATAAATGAGGCAGCTACTTCTTTAAGTAATTTTCAGGGCACTTGTTTTGGAAATGGGAGACCTGAGTTTTAAACCTCCCCTTATTCATGTGGTTAATTGTGTCCTATGAGCCTGACTATTGAACTGTGGATGTGTATTTTATTATTGTGCTTTAGAGACTAAAATGCAGAGACTACCAGAGGGCAGTAAAAGACACCTGGGAAAGTAAAATATATCTGAGAGCTTTTCAATTCCTTATAACAAAAAAGGGAACATGTGCAATAATTTATCACTTTCCAGAAGGCTTTTTTACACTCTAAGGATCAGACCCACATACTATAAACAACTTCTTGGCCCACTCAAAATCTGCAAATCCAAAAGCAGAAATCCAAATGGTGGACTTCTGCCAGTCGTCTCACAATGGGGCAAATTGCTTTGTCAGTATCAGGCTGGCGGCAATGGGGAACTTCTGCCAGAGTTTAATACAAAAGGTTTCCTGAGCCAGGAAGATAGGCCAGTCTATGAAAGCTTGAATCAACATTGTGGTAGCCTCATGTTACTGGGATGCTTTTGTGATACTATGCATCTGCTTTAGTCATTTCCCAATTCCCAACTTCGTTTTTCTAAATCCTTTCTGATCAGATTACATGCAATTAAATTACTTCACTGAACAAATCATGTTCATAAATTTGCCTTATTGATTGTCCAGAACAGTGCTTCATGAGTCCAGCATTCTGCATGGCTCCTGCAAAACTCTGCGATACAATAAGATGATTTATTTTAATGGACGATCTATTTATGATGAAAAAATAAATCTAATTTCAATTACAGGTCTAATGAGAGTGACTCATGAAAACTGGACCTTACATTTGTGTAGATCAAAGAAACAATGAAGAATGATTATTATTTGTAATGCATTCCCATTCTATTTATTATTTCCTAATAAAACAATTAATTTTATTCAGCATTTGCTGCAGCTAAATTTGCAAAGAAGAAAGGATAAATAAGCTACTCTGCTGGTATTATATGAGACATCTACATAAAAGAAATCACTATCATGGCTGATAGATGATGTTGGCAATGACACTGATCAATGATATGAGGAAGAAAAAGATATCCTGGTAAATTAAGTCTACATTTACTCAGAGGACTTTTCACAGCTCTATTTCTGTTAGGAATTTATATTTTAGTAAAGACCAAATGGGAGGCAGAAATGAATTCTGAAAGATATATGCTTGCTGAAATGGACAAGTGTGGACCCCTGTGCCCAGGAGAGGCCCCACTGATCTAAATGTTGAGGGCCTCATGAAAACAGTGTTGGTCATGGGATGTGGGGACTCCTACTGTAATGAGGAATGAGGTATCTGTTGACTTGTTAATATTCCAATCACTGTATCTTACCAGTGAGGATACTGCTAGAAAACATACAAAACTGATCACAATGTCTCACTCCCTAACAAAAAGAGATTTCAGAGTGGTAGCCATGCTAGTCTGTATCAGCAAAAAGAACGAAGAGTCCTTGTGGCACCTTAGAGACTAACAAATTTATTTGAGCATAAGCTTTCGTGGGCCACGAAAGCTTATGCTCAAATAAATTTGTTAGTCTCTAAGGTGCCACAAGGACTCCTCGTTCTTTTAACAAAAAGAGGAAATAGTCAAAGGTGCAACAATTGATATCTTTGTTATTTCAGCTATCTGGAAAAATTAAGGACCATATTGTGGCCTGCTCCTATACAGGTATGCCAGGTTTGGAGGAGCAAGGAGCCCTGACCTTGATGTTTGGCTGCACCAGCCTCAGCACTCTCCCCACATCAGGGACATCTTCTGCTATAGTAGCATACTCTGGGGCAAGACACGCCAAGAGATGTCAGCCACAGAGGGGAATTGTATGCTCCACGTCCTGAAGAGCTACAGCAGCAGGGGTACTCCACATGCATTCTGGGGAGCTTCAGGAGACACAGAGCGTCTCTGAGGCACAATGCCTTCAAGCGTTCCCATGACGGTGATCCAAACTGGCCCAGAGCCCAGTGCAGATCTGTGTCTAAAAGCTTTAAATAAAGATTTCTTTCCTAGTGGATGGGGAGAAGTAGGAATCTTAAGCAGTGGAGGCAGCAGCAGTGAAAACACATTAAAGTCAGCTGACACATTCGGTACAAAAATAGTCTTGAAGAACAAGTTCATCAAATAAGCAGAGCACAAGAAAAAAAAAGCTGCTTTATTTTAATCACAAATGCCTTGTGCTCAAACATACAAAATATGCCCATGACATGGATCTCTCCCTAATTTCTGTATGAAATAAGGGAAGGAAAATTAGATTTTTTTTGATACTACTGAAAACTAAATAATCATTACATACAAAGGTACAGATGGGCCCAAGCCACTAAACTCGATAGTAAGAGAAACTTTTCCCTAGACCAGAACATTTCCATTCCAGTAGCACCACTCTATTTTCAGCTTCTTAGTAGACAAGTTTAAATCAAGCCTTGCTTTCAGCTATGGTCTAACCCCCACTTGGAGTTTGCAAACTGTTGGAACTGGGGACTGAGCCTCTGTGGATTCCTACCCTAGGGACTACAACAGTAATGGCTATGAGATCTGGTTGACACTATTTCCCAGCATGCCTGGAGTCAGGGGTTGGGGCAGAATGGACTAGAAACCCTTGCTGAGACCAGTAAGGAAGCTTCTGTATGGGGTAATATGGACAAGCAGTCTGCTGCATCAAGGATTAGCTAGGGCTGCTCAGCCCCTCAGTGGGTAGGAACAGACTACTCAGAGACAAAGAGACTAGTTTTTGTTTCAGTTATGAGCTGAAAAAGAAGCAGATCAGATCAGGGAGTCTCTGCTTAATCCCCTTTCCTCCACAAACAGTCTTTGATCTGATCTGATGTGGGATCTTGTGCATAAGTCAGGCAGCTCCAGCCCTGCAAAGACCAGTGTCCAGAATGGCAGAGAACTGACCTGATGCCAATCACCAAGAGCCAGTCAAGAGCTTCACAGGACTCCAAACCAGGGAGGGAGGAGAGGACCCAGCCCCACCCATAGGCAAGGGCACTGTATGGCAAAGCTTTTTTATTTAAGATGGCCAGTGTTCACAGCACTGCAGCACTTTTCTCCAGAGCCATCGTCAGTGTGCCATCTGGTTGAGACAGTGCCTGGGAAGGAGCTGGGGGTTGGGCAGAGTGTGAGTGTTGGGAGATGAGAAATTGGTTAATTCTTTGATGTTTCAGTACTTATTAGTGAATCCAAACCCTTCTCCTTCCCCAGATCCTATTTCCCTGGGGCTAGTGAAGCCCCAGTTTGTCACATTGTTATTTTTGGGTGTGTCATTTCTTTGCTGGGGTTCATACTTCATTGTTTCTCGTGTACTGGGTTGTATATTGCTTGCCTGTTAGTAGCATTATTTGTTTTCCCTTGTGACCTGGGGATAGTGAGGAGTTAATGTGGGTGGAGCCACCAAACATCAGAACCCGCCCCCTCCCTGATTCCAACCCATGTAAGGAGAGGGGAGAAGCCGCTCCAAGTAGCAAGCACCAGAGAGAAGATTTGAGCTGCACCTCAATTTAGGGCAGTGGTGGGCAACCTGTGGCCCGTGGGCCACACATGGCCCGTTGGTTTTATCTGCTGGCAGGCCGTGAGATAGTTTATTTACATTGATCATCCGCAGGCATGGCCGCCCGCAGCTCCCTGTGGTCACAATTCGCTATTCCTGACCAAAGGGAGTTGTGGGAAGCGGCAGCCAGCACGTCCCTGCGGCCTGCTGCTTCCCGCAGCTCCCATTGTCCGGGAATAGCGAACCGTGGCCTCTGGGAGCTGCAGGTGGCCGTGCCTGTGGACGGTCAATGTAAACAAAGTGTCTTGTGAGCCGCAGGTTGCCCACCACTGATGTAGGGGCTACAATAGTAATTCATGTTCTTAAAACTTTGCCCAGAACCTGATTCTTCTAAACCCTTTTGAGATCTGAAAACCTTAAACTAACTTTTTTTACATTTTGGTCACCTCTCTACTTTTTTCTTTGGCCATGACTGTAAGCAAAAACACTGAAATACTATTAGAAAACCATTCCAACTGTATTTCAGAATAGGCCAGCAGAAGGAAGAGCTGTGAATCTTGCAGCTATCCCTGTTCCAACAAGGCTTACTTCCAAATTTCCAAACCAAAGAGGTATGAATAAATTGAAATGACTAGTTTTAATCTGAACTGTATGAGGAAACTGTATTAGGGCTTGATCAAAAATCCAACAAAGTCTATGGGAGTCTTTCCAAGGGTTTCAGTGGACTTTGATAGATCAGTCCCAACATGTACATTGTAATAAAACATGCCATGGCTCCCAATAGGGCCATTTACCAAGGGTATAAATACTGCAGCAGAAGTGAACCCAGGTAGAGTCGACTTGAATTTAGTGAAGTAGAACAAGAGTCCCTAATTTCTAGAGTGCACTGCAGTGCGTAAATTGCAATTAAATTTATAATGAACTTCCACCTTAGGCAAAACTTACAGGTGACATGACAGATCCTAATTCTTATATTAAGCTCTCCCTATGTGTGTGAAACTCCCATTGTCATCAATGGGAGATCTGTGTTTCTCCACACAGCACAATGATAGAGTCAAGGACCAATGTGTACCTACAGAGAAGTTGTTCTGTCAAAAAATATATCTTGGTTATCAGAGGTATCCGGTGTACTTGGCTGATGCTCAGTTTCTAAAGTTGTAAAATAAGGATTAAACCTGAGTTTGACATGCTGGCCATAACTATCACTGATTCATAGTAAATAATTAGCATGAATGGTCAACATGCGTCAAGCCATGGACAATTAGGCAGTCAATTAAGGGCTTCTGTGCAGGAGAAATATCTCTGGCTTAGCATAGTGGAAACTATTAATTTCTCATCAACTGTGAAACTCCATTCAGCCTTTGGGTAGTTAGAGAGGATTTCATTTAACTGTGGTACATCATAATTAGTTGTTTGAGTGTATCATTATTTTCTATTTTCTGAATCACTGATTCTTCAGAACTACTTAAATTGATGCTAATGTCCTTTTGCACTTATCAAATGATTTCCCCACCACCACCTCACATCTTCTGGGTACAAATTCATTTTTTCCTGTTAACCTTTTTTCCTTTTAGAATTATACTAACCATCATTATTGGAAGTTTTAGGTCTTTTTTTTTTCTATTTTGAAAATGTGCTAGTGTCCCCAAACACTTTCAATTCTTGGGTATACTATGATACACAATATTATTATCAGGCACTCATTGGAAATAATTGTATGGGATCTGATTGACCAGTGCATTATTTCAGTTTTATGGTGGTATGACCCAACTGCTTTATATTACATGGGCATAAAACTGAGTAATCTAGTGGTGAATCACGTTGTTGTATTACAAATAGACAGGAAATGTGGACAGTTTTCAATCTAACGTTCAATCGGTTCTGCTTTCAGGCCCTGATCTAGTTCCTATTGAAGTCACTAGGATCTTTCCTTTGACTTCAATGGAGACTGCATTGGGTCCTCAGTTACTGGGGAGCTCCCTCTGAAGTTAATGGTCAAGAATCATTGTCGCCCAGTACAGATTTTAGTCCAATAAGTCAAATTCTTGTGTCCAAAGAAGTCAATGGCATACTTCCTAATTATTCCAGTGAGACCAGGATTTGGTATAAGTCATTACGAAGAATGGCCTTCAACTTAAACAAGAATACAGCAAGAGACAACAGAACAAAATAGAATGTTTAACTGCCTCATTGAAATCAGTTGCAATCAGTTAAGATACAGTCTCTTGGGCCAATCTTTGTCTGGGACTATTAATTCTTTGAGCCTAATAATCATTCACTACACTCTCCTACATATATAATAAAACTTCATGGAATACCTCCACTACAACTGTTTGAATAATGCAGAAATAAAAGTCAACTCCCAAAAGCAATTAGTTAATTTTCAGAATAGTTCAACACCCACTATTGGGGCCAGTGTTTCAGCTCCTGTTTAGGTACCTACATGAAGTGTCCGATTTTCAAAAGGATCTAGCACCCAACAGCTCTCACTGAGAACAAAGGGAGATGTGTAGTGCTGATTACTTTTGAAAATTTGGCCTTACAATGCTATTTTATTATTAACCTTACTTTTTAAGTTTTTTCCTTCCCAGCTGTCCCATCCAGTCAACTATGGGCTATCCTGCTTCTATGTTGAGGAAAACTTTCACCTTATGTATATACAAAATAAAATCCCTAAATTGAGGGGTTTTCAATGCAATGTACTATCCAACAGACTGAATTTAAAGAAAAATCTCAGATTAACATGCATTTCTTGTATAGGTTCCCTTCCGTACACCCTTCCTTCCAGCCCCACATCTGTTCTTTGCAACTCTTTTCTATTTATAGTGTTTCTCTACTGCTGCCTGTGGTAATTTTCATCTTGAACCAGTTTTTATTGATATCTAAAACAGAGGTGATTGATGCGTGAGTATTCACTGTCTTCAATCAAACCATAATTTCAGCAGGATATTATTCGGCTGTACAAAGTACTACATTAGACTGGATTTCGGATAGTGTTTTCAATCTGTTTGCCATGTATGTGTCAGCCATATTAATGCACACATTGGAAATACAAAGACAATGATGAATGTTATTTATCTGGATGTATTTAAGGGAAAAAGGATATTGCAAGAAGTTAGATTGTATCTTATAGGCACAGCCAGAGCCAAATCATTATGGAATTCCTCCCTGAACTCCTGCAGAATACAGAGCCTACACCCGAGATGCTCAAAGGTAGTCAGGCATCTTTGCCTAGTGTCTAATGGCATATGTAAGTTTCACCAGAGAAAGTTACTGGTGATGCTTTTACCTCTGTTTCTTTTTTGTCTTTTGCCTGATAGTTTGCATTCTGTTGTATCTGAGGGAAACCTATCACTTTGCTAAAAGTATCTAATAATGCCAAAGGACATATTGTTGCTGGTGCCTCATGACAGTCATTCGTGCCGTGTATTACTTGGAGAAAGATATTGAATGGAGATTGTTTTGGAATTTAGAGTTAGACACATAAAATCCACACCTTTTTTTTTTTTTTTAAAAAAAGGAATAATAAGGCCCAAATGTCATCAATGAAAAATACTGTGAAATGGAAACAAAAAAATGATGTGAAACTACATGGAGCCTGAAGTTTGAGGAGTGGAACTGAAGAAAGGGGTTCATGTTCCAGGAGGGACCTAGTTTGGTGGAACTGCAGGGGCTCAGGAGTATAAGTTGGGCAAGGCTTGTGCCAGACACACACAGGCTTCTCACTGGGTGCCACTGGCTTTTATGCAGATCCCATTCCTTTCTGCTTGGTTCATTACTTGTTAATGAAACAGATCCCTTTCTGAAACCTCATGTGTTTTTGTACAGAGCTACTTCTCCCCTGCCCCCACTCCCATACACAAAAGAGAGACATACAAATATAGATGGAGACTGACCCTATTTTGGTTGTAGTTACATTGATGTTACTGGAGTAACTCCACTACAACCAGTGGAGCAACATGAGTATAACAGTTTATATGAAATCAGCTTCAGGCATATACTGTGTGTATGATACTGGAGAGTTGTTTTATCATGCTGAATTCCCTCATAAATAGAGCATTAGAAATGCAATATACAAACCAGTGAAAATCAGTCATTAATAACATTGAATATACTTCACTGAAAAATTCCACTGGCGTAAGGCTTCAAGAATGTCAATGTCTATGTCCTTTTAAGGAGCTCAAGTGGTTAAGTATGCTGTCATTTTTCTTAAGCTGTCTCTCTAGGTATTAATTCAGACATAAAATATTATGCTGTTCAAGGTATTATCTAATCCTTTGTCCTTCTTATATTGCATGATACAAGTTACTATGATACCAATGAAGAAAAACTTGATCTCTGCTTTACTTCACCTCAGTACAGAAAATGCCTTTTAAAACTGTCTGGTTTCACAATCCTAGGAAGGTTGAAGTTAATACTTCTAAACTATATTGTTTTGCAAATATATATATATATATCTTTCCTTCTCATACTGCATGGAATTATCATTTGGACTGTGCGTTACCTGGATATTTGCTCTTAAGACAGAAATGGAAGAGGCAAGCTTCCTGTCCAGAATTCATTTCTAGACTCCATACCAGTTACACATCTCCGAGTTTTTTTAAATTAAGACAGTGGTACCCAGGAGGGACACATAAACATTAGCACAACCTTGTGTGGGCCAAACAGATTCTACCTATTTTAATAAGATTTAAAATTACTTGTTTTGATTTATATTTTAAGTTTAGCTTGTTTCATATGTACTTAGATAGATTGTTTCGTGTAAACTAAAATGATATAAACATGATGACAAAGCACTAATGAATCAGCCATTAATATATTGTGTTGAAGCAGGCTGCAGGCCTTATGAAATGCTCTGGTGGGCCGTGGACGGCCCGCAGGCCATAGATGGGGTACCTCTGAATTAAGATATACATTTACCAATCTGTCTTTGTACTTATGTGACTCCCATCACTGTGGAATTGGAGTGCTTCTTAAGAATTTGCCATTCTGTGACTTGCATTATATAGGAGGTCAGACTATATGGTCATAGTGCTCCCTTCTGGCCCTAAAATGTATGAATATATGTAAAAATAGGAGTAATGATAATTTTTTTGGCCATAATCTTTACTGTTATTTGATACAGAGAGTGCTAATACCCTTGCAACATTGCGAATATGTGTCAGACTCATAATGTGGCACTATAGAAAGGAAGAGATACCAGGTCAAATTTATTGGTACTGTATAGCACAGGGATCGGCAACCTTTGGCACACGGCCCATCAGGGAAATCCGCTGACAGGCTGGGATGGTTTGTTTACCTGCAGCATCTGCAGGTTTGGCCGATTGCATCTCCCACTGGCCACGGTTCGCCATTCCAGGCCAATGGGAGCTGCGGGAAGCGCTGTGGGCTGAGGGGTGTGCTGGCCGCCACTTCCCGCAGCCTCCATTGGCCTGGAACAGCGAACTGCGGCCAGTGGGAGCTGTGATCAGCCGAACCTGTGGATGCTGCAGGTAAACAAACCGTCCTGGCCCGCCAGTGGATTTCCCTGATGGGCTGTGTGCCAAAGCTTGCCAATCCCTGTTATAGCATAATATAAATGGTAACAGGTGTGTAAGTTAGGTAAGCTGGGAGTGTATGCAGTAGCCATTCACCTGTGGAGTAAATGTAATTGTTTGTGTACATAAAGAGTCTGAAGGACATTTCTTTTAAATTAAGAGAAACAACAAAAAAGAATGAAAAAAGAGTAAAGCTTGAATAGTGGATTTTTTTTGGTGTGTTGTCAATTCTGGAAAGAAAAAAATTTTTGGTTGAACCAATACTGGAAATTTTAGATGACTCGAAAAGTTTTTAAAAACTTGTTTCTGGTTGAGCAAAACTTGAAATGAAATGTTTCATTTAGATTTAGAGCATTTTTAAATATTTAAAAAAATAAGTGAAAGGAAATTTCAAAAGTTGTTTTGAATCGAAAAATCAAAATGTTTTGTTTTGAAAATGTCAAACAAGATATTTTGAGTTTTTCAATTTTTTTTTTTGAAAATAAGTCTGCACTGTTCACTGAAAAAAAGGTTTAGTCCATTTTTTTTACCTAGTTTTGTCCATGACACAGTATACTATGTGCAAGACCCTTTATTTTCAGCACATGCACATGTGTTTCTTCTGCTACATTGGTTTATTTTCCTATATAGCCTCACATTTATGCTAATTTATTATTAGCATAAACACACCCATCTAATGTAATGTGTTGGATTTTCTCAACATAATCAGTATTTTCAGGTGCTTGAGTGTTCCAAAATGTGGGTGAAAATCATTAAAGAAAAACCAATAATGGCTTTTATAAAATCTGGTAAAAACTGAAAACGTTGTGTCTGCTCAGTAACACTTAGCATCAACTCTACGTAACAGCAGAGGAAGGTAGCAGTCAGGGAGATTCCTTAGAAACTTAATGTCCAGTAAAACAGATTAAAATTCTAACAGTTATCTGCTCCACCATAATAAGTGTGTTGCAAATCCACTTAGTCTCCAGATGTGACAGATTTACGAAGAAAAAAGGCTTGGTAAATGCAATTTGGGGCATGACCTTGCCTACATACAATTAAATATATGCAGTGGTTCTAACTGCAACTAAGGAGAAGCAGCAGAGATTTCTAAAACTGTCTTCTCTCAGTTGATTTAAATGTATCAGTGCTCAGGAGCAAACAAAATGGAGTGCTGCAGTCTGAACTCTTCCTTCCAAATGCTAGCAACTGCTGTGAACTGTATGGACGTGTCTGTTAATGCTGGACTTTTTGAATATTCCCTAACCACAATAAAATGCACACCTGACATCCACAATAAGATTACCAACATGTTATAAAAGGTGTAATCCACAAGTTGAGCAAGATGATCCTAGGTTCGCATCTGGCATTTTGATTGACACATCTCATTGTCTAGCCAACCAACCAAGGGTTAGGAAATTTCTAGCAGTCTGCAAAAGGAACAAGCTGTCTCATTAAATAGTCCTGGAAAGCCAAATAACATTGGTGTGTGGCCTCCAACACCTACAGTACCTTGGCCTGTCCTCTGAAACCTTACTTTATAGCTGTTTAGCACTTGGGCTAGCTTTTCACGGTCGATATTGTATTAAGGATTAATTCACGGAAGAGGCTATGCTGACTGGGCATGATTGACAAATTTTTACACCACGCATTGTGTGACTAACTTACTTGCAGCCCAGCACTGATGAATATGTCTCAAAGTTATAACTTCTCATCTAAACTAGATTCCAGGGTGAGTGTATTTTACTCACAGTTGAGTTGAGAAGAACTCAGTGTGGTCCATATTGATTAATATTATTAGGTGACTTAGACCTCAAGTCATCAGAATGTCTACACATATGGTGGCAAGTAGAGTACGTGTGGTTAAAAGCTGCAGTGAAAGGTTTACCAGCACGGAGACAGTGGACAAAGGGTCTTGTAGCTCCCTGCTGCCAGAGCCTTTCCTCACTGTCTCCCCACTGCTTTTTCCTGCTGCCTTCCCCCTGCCAGAGCCTTTCCCTGTGGCAGATTCAGACAGGTAGGTCACTGTACTCTACCTGCCTAAGCTGTGCCTCACTGTCTACACTGCTGTTTATACCCATGCGAGCTGGTTGTGCAGTGTCTGTACTCTACACACTGCCATAAGTGTAGACGCACCTATAGCGTCTCAGCCCCTTTTAGTGGTGGAATTACAAGTCATTTGGCTGGTTTTATCCTAACATCATAAACATATTTACAGCATTTCTGTGTATGTTTCTACAAAGATTCCCCAACATTTAATATCCCCCATATTCGAACCTTCTGCTTGTTTTGCATAAAATTGGCTGTAACATTTTACTACAGTAATTGGAATCACCATAGACCTTCAGCACCTGCCTTCTTCTGTGTTGCACGAGTTTCAGTTTCATTAGTTAAAATAAAACAAACAAATAGTTACAGCTTTGCTCTTGAGATCTGCTTTTCATTCATGGTGAACCCTTTGCAAAGCTTAACTACCACAGTTTAATTTTAAAGCTGGATCAAACTTTTTCACAGGACCATCATTTTGAAAGTCTTCCTATAAGGGTAAATGCAAAAAGTATTTTTAGGTTCTTTATCTTAACCAGATAGGTTTGTTTTCACATATAGGATTTCTTGTTCATTTGTGACCCAAAGCAAAGCCCATTGAAGTCAATGGGAGTCTTCCCATTCATTGCCATGGGCTTGGATTAGGTCCATAAAGACAAGACAACACTGAATCCTTTGTCCACATCATTAATCAATTATCATAATATTTAGCACATTTAGTTAATTCAAAGTATCTCCACTTGCTTTGACAGAGTGACTCCAGATACACACTGGTGTAACTGAGATCAAAATTTCATCCTCTGGAAGTTTATTATATGACAAGTACACTTGGAGTGTACACTACTTAGTGTAAAATAACAATGCTATAATTGCTCAGGATGTCAGAAACTTTTTACTGGAATAATATTGGGGATTTTCAATAGGCTGCTTCTGTATTCTGCAGCTTTCAGCTCCTTTTCATATGGGGGAAAGGGCTTGAGCACATGTCCCATTTGGGCACTTCTTATTTCAGCCATGCTGAAGACACTAGTTTAAAATTCAGTGGTTGAACGAGCATGACTGGTATTAGAGATGACTGCTGGGCAAACAACTTTTTATTCAAATCTAAGCAATAGGGGTTTTGAAAATGCTTGGATCCAGCCCTAATTGGCAATAAATAATTTGTAGTTGTTAGTAGGAACCATCTCTTCCTTCTTTCTTTAATCATAGTGACATTCTGTTGTGCAATGTATCATTATGTACTGCAATGGGGCCCAAATGTAATGCCTGGCTGTAAATAAAAAAGAAAACAGGAGTAATGTAGGAAGATTATTCCATTTGCAATTGCCTGTGGTAACAGTTTGTTTCAAATTCTGATGATCTATAAGAATCTAACACTGGCACTTGTGTGTATTGGAACCACAGTCAAGACAAGCACTGGCTTGATGAGGTTGTGGATTTTCAAGTAAATAATACAAAGAGCTCTATTAAGCTAAGAATTGGATGACTTCCAAAAAAGATATTTGGAAAGTAAAATCACTACTGAAACCCTATGGGGAACGCCTTGAAAACAGTGAAAGGCAGTAACACTGAATTTCAATTTTTAACGACTGGTACCTAAAGACATAATGATTGGCTTTCACAACTGGACTGCTTACATTGAAACAGAAACTAGAGATATGGTGTACACTTAGACCCTGGAACAGTTGTATTCTCAGTCAGTGTCAGGAGAGGCTTCTTGAAACAACTCAAGGTTGAGATTCAGTTTTAAAACTCACTTCTTCCCTTCCATTGCACTGTCAAGATATAATATTGTGCCATTCAATGACGCATTACAATGTAGAATGGCTAGACATCCAGGCTCCTACTCTTCCAGGCATTGGAAGGTCAACTCAAATTTGAAAGAGGCTTGTCAGTTACGTTTATCCATGAGAAGCACGGCACTGAAGTACTTATACTCTTTTTCACAAAGAGATTTGCAGTTCCACACCCCTTTCATTGACTTGCAGTAAATGAGATGTTAAGAAACTGGAGTGAAAGCCTAGCCACACTGAAACCAATGACAGTTTTGCCATTGACCTCAGTGGAGCCAAAATTTCACCCAGGTTTTCAGTCCAGTCTTATCCTGCTCTTCCGTTTTGTGCCTACAATTTTGCAGATGCTAATAACTTCAGGTGCAAATTATTGCAGGTAAAAGTTTAGCTACCTGGTAGGTGGGCACAATAGCTAGAAATAGCCAGCTCTAAGTGTAAATTTATTTAAATGGATTGCACAAAAAGAGAGATGGAGTAGTGGTCTCAGGCATTAGTTTTCCATGTCAGATAACCTAGCTTTTTGTCACAAAAATAATAATACCCCTGAGAAGTAAGGAAATACTACTTATCCTCATTTTACCTGAGGGGAACTGTGGCACAGGGGACCTAAGTGATTTGTCCAAGTTAATGCATAAATGCAGAAAGCATAGGGAGGAACAGCGACTTGAAATCAGATTTTCTAAGACTTGTGCTAGTGCCCTAATCACAGGACCATACTTCCTCTATGCACAGCCCTTACACAGAGCAGATTTTATCTGCCCAATCTAGCCCTCATTTAGACTGTTCAGATATCTAATTGAAAATGTTTATAGCTTGTAATCTGTACCTCTTGATCATTCATTTAAATATACTATTCTGGGCCACTGTGCTAACAATTCTAATATGTTATTAAAATTAAATATTAGGTTTATTTGCATGTAATTTTATTCTCTTTGAAATGCACATCCCTGTTTAATAATGTATTTTGTGCTGAGACCCTATTTGTGCAGCGAGACTCGTGAAAATGACACCTTTGGAGCATACACAGGTGCAAATGTATTTCACTGCCACCCTTAAAATAAACATAACCCAGAATTTATCTGAAGAAACCTTTAATTATGCATTACTTTTTATCTCATTATTTGCTTAAGCATTCACTGTTGTTGCAAAGCTGACATTAAACCAGCAGTTTGTGTTCCTGTGTTCTGAAGGCATTGGTAATTCCAAAACACATGAGAGATTTATGAACTGCAGCAGATAAGTATTTTTTAGTGTTTTCTTTAGTATCCTTTAGAGACCACACCAATTTATTAGCATGCCACCGCAGCTCTTTAAAAATTAAGAAGAAAATAATACGTTTTCTCTTCCATCTAATATGACAGAAATTGCATTTTCATCATCTTCTGTAATTCTTTTTTGTGTTATATTAATATTATTGATTATAGACTAGAATTGCATGGGAGGGTATGCAGTGGGATTTATAAAACATTAAAATAACGTAATCTTCTACAAAACCTGTCCTCTCTGATTTAGTGGCTTTTGCATATATGTGCTACTGCTGATAAGCCAGATCCTTAGCTGGTGTGAATTGACCAGTCATAGGGTTGCAGAAACATAATTGTACCTTATGTGGTTGAATGGAGCTATGCCCATTTAGAGAGCAAAGTGTTTTACTTATCCCCCTTCAGAGATGGGGAAACTGAGGCATAGAGAGGTGAAGTGACTTGCCCAAGGTCACTCACCAGGCTAGAAGCAGAGCCAGGAATAGAACTCAGGTCTTCTGAGTCCCACTCCACTGCTCTACTATGTTCAATGTTAGCAGAATAATAGTTTATCCTGTAAGCTTTTAAAGTAAAGTATTCATGGTTCTGTTTTTTTGTCGCCAGATTCAGAAAAAGTATTTAAGCATATGTTTAACTTTCGAAGCACATGCTTAAGTGCCATTGAAAGTAATGAGAGTTAAGCACATACTTAATGTTAAGCATGCGTTTGAGCGTTTTCCCAAATTAGGGCCCTGGTCAGCAGTTAACATGGGTATATTACAATTTTCCAAGTCCAATTTCTGCAGAATTTCTATTGGATTGTAGTCCATATAACTAACACACAAATAATAACAGAGTGAAATCCTATCCCTATAAAAGTCAATGAGAGTTTTGCCACTGACTTCAATGGACCCAGGATTTCACTTGTGGGCTGGCATTTTGAAAGGCACACAATGGATGATTTTCACTGCAGTTTGGGTGCCCAGCTTCCTTTGGCTCCTCTGAAAATCCCAGCCTAAAATACTTTTGGTTGTCATTTTCATTAATATTAGATATATGCAAACAACGATTTTGTTTTCCTCAGAACCCACATGCTTTTTGTGCTTCACCCGGCCCTGAAGCCATAATACTGGACTGTAATCTCTCCACAATTTCAGCCATGGCCTGAGAATAAGTTTGTTATTACTACTCCACTGCAAGATCAAACAGAACAGGGAAACCTCCCACAATATCTGGAATAATAACAAGGGAAATGCAAAAAATTAGGGTTTGTTTCATCTTTGTACAACGCCTAGCACAATGGGATCCTGGTCCATCACTATGACTTCCCAGTGCTACAGTAATACACATAATAATAATACTGATTAATAATACCCAGCACATTGCTTTTTATATAAAACTCTTTTCTTAAAATTTCCCTTACAGTGAAAGTTGTTCTGTAAGGGTTGAGTGGAGGAAGCTTTCCAGAGTGGGTAGTTAGGTACCCGACTCCCATGAAAAGTTAATGGCATTCAGGCACTGTTCTAGGAACAATGTTCTAGGAACTTCTTGAACAATGGCACAAAGTGTTGTTTTCAGTGGCCAATTCTTGCCTGCTCTTGTGACTCTCCAGATATTTGGTGGAGTCAGGTGATGGTGTGAAATTCTCAGCTTTCATGGGAAAAAAAAAAGAAATAAGATTTTAGCCCTGATGATTGCAGACAAAAGCATGAAATCAGGAACCTAAAGGCTCAAAAGACAGGGAGCAAATAAAAAGAACCCACAACAGATTCATTTTCAACATCTAATGATTTTTAAGCCCATCTCATCATGTTTGGGAGGCCTGATGGACTCTTGAATGCTCCGGGTTGGCAATACTGTGTTTTTCAGTATTCAAAACAAAGGGTGTATTATTATAATGTAAATTAATTCATTTATTAATTTTTTAAAAAGCAGGCATAACAGAAAGGCTCCTGCAGAGTCAGGTCTGATCTTCCTAGATAGTGGTGTCTGCTAATCCACATAGTCAGCATGTCATGCCTTTTGGACAACTAGAAGCATGCCAATGTTACTGCTATTCCTAATGTATAGCGCCATCGGCAACTCCTGCTGGATAGCTGTCCGGATGTCTCTTCTGACTGTCTGGTGACACCTGTAATAGAGATTCATGTGTTCATTTGATTGCTTTTGACAGTCCTTATTTTTTTAAATTACTTCAGTGGCCCTCTAGCTCATCTCCAGAGTGTCTGTTTTCCTGTTTTCTGACAGTGTGCCATGTCAAAATTGCTAACAGCACTATCACTAATCAGACATAAGAGCTATCTGAATTTTAAAATCCACAACTGCTGCTTACGCATCACCACCTCCCAATATATCACAAGCCAGCTTTCTTTAATAGAAATTTAGTCTTCCATGTGCAGAGGCTCAGATTCAGATTCTTTCTGCGGAGGCAATTTTCAGCTTAAAAGCACAAGCAAATACTAGAGATCAGTCCAAGTCGCAGTGAGTCTGGATTCCAGTTTTCTCAACGTCCATGCACATCTAGGTCCAAGGTTGTGGTTTGGCCCATCTCTAATAAATACAATATTACATCTATATAGCAGAACATTTTAAAGCCATAAGTATTTTTTAATTTACTATAATTATAAAATTAAATTGATCATAAATTTTAGATAGAGGAAAGGACTGGCCAATCCATTTGCTTCAAAAATTTGTGCCAGGAGCCTGGCATAGTTTCTAACAGTTATAGCGATACTTTATATAGTGCAAAAAATGGCTCTGAGATTGGTAGATTTGGTCTCCTACCCCTCTAGGGATGAAATCTTGGCACCAAAGAAGTCAATAGTGGTTGTGCCGGAGCATATATCCCAGTTCCCTCCTATCTCCTGTCCTCCAAATTCCCCCTGCCTCTTGCACCTCCCTACATTCACCCTGAACACACATCCTCAAACCTCCTTCCATCCTGTTCTCCATGTTCTTCTCCTCACACCTGCCCCTATTTTAAATATTTAGGACTAATGGTAATTTTTGGCCATTATTTTTCATAACTGAAAGTTCATCCCTTAGCAGAGACTGGTGCATAAAAATCTTCTCCTTCAAAGGAACTTATGAAGAATTTGCCTCTTTCCAAATGGCTACAATCTTCCCCTCTTTCAAAGGGCAACTGTGTTCCATTGTTTCTAATAAGACTGAAGCCAGCAGCCATTTATTAAGACCAACCTTTGGCCTTTGTCTCACTGAGAGCAGTAGGAGATAGCTTCAATTCAGAAAATGGTCACCTAACTGTGGGCAAGTTACAATGACCTAAGACCATTGGGAATAATGAGAAATACCAGTCATTTTGGAAGAAGTCATATCTACATAGAATTTTCTGTAATAGGGCATTTTTCGTCAGCCTTGGCTGAAGAAGAAATGGTCAGTTATGAAGAATAATTGGGAAAATTACCCTTAATCCTTAAAAATGTCTTCAAATGTGGCCTACGCCTGCAATTTTATTGAATTTTAACTATATTGGAAGTTTGGATGATCTGTGTTATTCTCTTATTGAGGCAGGCATGGAGTAAATCTAGCTTTTAATTTGTAGTTGATTTATGGGTTTAGAGGGCTGTGTTTGTGAGACTGGCACAATGTAGACAGAGTTGGACAGGATAACCCCAGTTCCTTGGTCCCAGACTCCCAATGTTTCTGTACTTAAAAGGCTTTCCTAGGAGGCATCTATAAAAAATGTTCTAAATTTCAAAGGTGCACCACTCATAACTCTCCCTAAACTCCCCATGGGCATTGCAGGTGCTCAGCACTTCTGAAAATTAATCCACTTTTATTTGTGTGCCTAGATTTAGACTTTGAAATGGGACTTTGACATTTTGGCATATGTCCCTAAGTCATATTTGAAATTTATGAGGCAATACTAAAAATACTGTGGAAAACACTAAGCGATTATATGTTGGTTTCATTAATCTGTAATTTCATATAGTGCTGTTTTTAAAATTGAGTCCCTGGTAAAAAAAAAATTATTTCCTTCATGAAATAATCTCCTTCATGAATTATTGACTAACAGTACAATATAAAAGCAAGAGTCTCAAGGTTTTCAAGGGAGTATTACTCATAAATTAGGAATAATTCCAGTGATTGGGATAAACTAAAGAATGCACTATGAAGTCTTTAGGGTCAAGTAAAGGAAGCCTATTATTTTGAATAGGATTCAGAAGATCTGTTGGTGTTTTGGGGGGTTTTTTTTGTTTTTTTGCCAGATAAAGTGCTAGATATCAGTAATTCAAGTATGTGTTTTCTGTGTACTTATACACGATATATTTGGAAGGTATAACATAGTATATGTTCTTAGCATTGGAACTGTTGATACTGTAAAGGAAACAGTGAAAGTTTACATTCTTGCTGTTGTACAGAACAGCCAGGTATAAAATTGCCCTCAAGCATTTTTATCTGAACAATACAAGTAAGAGTTTATATTCCCCCATCCCCCAAAATAGTGTTTTTTCACCCTAGGAATACAGGTCCAGACTGTGGTCCATCCTGTGTGACTGCACGGAGAAGTAAGGTGCATAAGACCGTACACATATAGGCAAGCTATCCCCAGTGCAGGTAGCAGAGTGGAGGAAGGAGAGAAAAGAGCCACAGTCTAGTTGCTACGCCTTTTGCATGCTGGTGGGCAACAGAGAGTGTGAAAAGTCTTGGCTCCACCCATCCCCTCCCACTATTCACGGGGTGGTGTACACTGTATAGGGCTACTGCAGGGTACAGTCCTGACCTCCAGTGCAAGAGGGAAAACGAGAGGCTGGTTGTGGGTCAGATGGTCTGATCCTACACCACTGAGGTCAAAGGGAGCTTTGTCATTGACTTCAGTGGGCACAGGATCAAGCCTTGATTCAAAGTCTGCTTGTTGGGAAGCACAGCGGCACAGTGCCACATACACAGTGCTTCTGACAAAGCTACGGTTTAGCCTCCAGTATGGATATCGTCTCAGTCTACTGTTGTAGACGTCCATGTGAGACTTTGTTATTTTGGGGGAGTTCCCCATATTTAACGATCTTTCATTTGAGAGTGAAAAATATCAAAATAGTTAAAGAAAAGATTTAATACAGAAAAAATACATATTTAAAAATGAATACTGAGCCAGATTCAGTCCTTAGCTGCATCCTATACACCACAGTTTGGACAAAATTCAATCTGCTGAATATTGCTTAAGGGTATTGACAGCTGAAGGGCTGAGAAAAGGGTATGAGCATTGAGATTATATATGAAAGAGGCATGCCAATAGGGAATAAATAAATAACATGGAATGGAGTTCTTTATTTTAGCTCTCTCCCTGTTTCTCACTGCAGGCAGCCAGTATGCTGAAATGCTAGCTCACGAATAATTTTGCAAATAAAAGCGAGAGTTCAGTTTGCTATCATCTGTGAGGTCATAATACTCCTTACCCTTGGACAACCACCAGATAATTGTGAAAATGTTCTTGGGTCCTGTATTTCAACAAGCAATAGCCAGCTGAAGATTCATAATACAAGTGCATTATTAATTGCTATTTTGTACTTTTAAAAGGTTCTCAGATGGAATCCTGAAGAGGAAACTGTATGATTGAGGTGAACCACAGCTACTAAAAAAACTGGCTAGCCAATGAGTGAGGTTTTGGAGCAGCCTTCCAATAGAAGCACTGGTGACAAGAAACCTAGCTGATTTTCAGATGAATCAGTTTATCAAGGGATTATGTGACAAGACTGCTTGCGATATCAGGGGACTGGGCATCAGTGACCTAACAGGGATATCAGTGACGTAAGAGGGCCCCTCCAGTTCTATTGTCTTATGCTCTTATATTCTTAGTGAACAGTTTGCAGACACTGCAGAAATGTGTATCCAAATTATCTGGCAAACACTAACAAACAATGTTCCATGTTGCTACTACACTAGTTGTATGCTAATGTTGATGAATTGATTTCAATAGTTATATCAGTATACAAGCAGGGTAGCAGAATGGAGAATCAGGCTGAATTAATGCATTTTACAAATCGGGGCTAGTGTGCATGTGATTAATGAATAGAAAAATTACAACTAATATTTTTAACAATGAATAATTAACCCAGGTTTATTTCTAGTATTTTACTAATGCAAGTTTCATTTTTCATGAACTGTTCAGTGAATGGTGTCTAAAGCAACTCACTGGACTGACAAAATTGTTATTAGTTATCATTTGCTTAAGAAAGGTGGAGCAGAACCATATATAATGTGTTTAATACATTTGGGGTAGTCTTCTAATGTAGGAGACTGCCTAATGTAGCCCAGTGGGCCAGCTTACCTCTATTATATTCACTGCTTTGCATCATATTCTGTTTTATTATACTCAGCAGTAATGCAAGGAACCTACAGCTTGTATCCTGCAAGTCATTGGCTTCAGCGGATAGCATGCGACTTGAGGCCTATGGACTTCAGCATAGATAAATTTAGGTAACTCATGAGTTTTGGGGAACTGGAAGTAGAGCATAATAGGGGAATTTTATCCATAATGACATCAGCCAACCACAGAACATGAACAGACACCAACTTCTGGAAGGATTCGGTCAAACATCCAACCACAAGAGTGCCATGATAATGAATTGACGCATATGATAATGGGGTGAAATCATAAATACTCTAACCTATAGAAGGACACCTTAACATTGGTAAGGGAAGGAACTACATATAAGGAAGAGGGGAAAAAAACCTACTGAATATGCATTAGACATGGTAATAACATATTAACATATTAACATCTTCACCAGTGGCCAGAATGATGGCCACTAGAGTGTGTGTGACTTTGCTAAATGTATTAATAAATTATTTATTTGTAAATATAAAAGACTTCCTATAGTGTGAGTGTTGCGTCTGTGCACATCGGGGTTCCCAACTATATAATAATTTTAATAATACTGGGCCTGATCTTGGGACAAAAATCCATCATCCCTCAAAGTGATAACTAAGAATATTTATTCATGATCTGTAGATCAGGCTACTCTAATAAGGATATAGGTTGTACTTATTCTTAATCCACTGAAGTGAATAAGAAAAAATGAATAACTTTCCTAGAAGCAAGTAGTATGTTCATTCATTCATTCTCAGACCACAAACTGGTTGCTGTGCAAAAGTTCAAAACAAATATACAAGAAATAAAGCTGGGCCTAATGACAGAGAAGCAGCTACTCTGCAAAAAAAGTCAAAAGAGAATGATTCACATTTATAAGCTTTACACTCATGAGCCATGTCCCATTTCTTGCAAAAAAAACAAAACAAAACAAAACACCCCACAACTCTTTATGAATATACAGTTCTGGCTGCTACAATAAATGATATGACCATTATAAACATGTATAAGAAGAATGTCACCATAAAATATGTTAAACCTTTCAAAGTGATTGACAGGGCAAATAATGTATATAAATATTTCATGACTATTTCAGTTCATATATTTGCTAAACCACAATACTGACATGCAAAAACATACATTTTACATTTTCAATAACATCCTTAGCTCTGACCCAGAGGACTCTTCCAACCAAATGTATCGACAATGTATGTATTTATTCTACCACAGAATGTAAATATTTAGGGCTGTTGTATCCTCTTCTATAGAGTTCCTGAGATAGCAAGAACTGAGATGTTGAGGAGAAGGTAGGCAGAAGGTATTGATGTGTCACAGCCAATCCCATGGCTTAGGCACTATTACAAGAAGGAGCAACATAATCTATTCCATTGTGTATTTAGTTGTGTATCCATTGTGTATCCATTGCGCACAGTAAATTGCACTAAATTTCAAAGCCAATTCTTTATTGAACATTATGTGTAGAAACAGCACAGCAGTACAAAAATTCTTTTCCCTACAAAGCTCTTTTTCACTCCAATGGGCTAATGCAAACTGACAATGAAATATATCCCCAGAGAACAAAAGTACTAAACTGTAAGTGAGGTAAAGACGGCACAATTCCATTATTACTGACATAAATGCTGGTTTATGGATTTCAGTAGAAAATAGGAATTGTCTTTAAGTATTGTAGATTCCATTTCTGATAATGACTTTTTCCATAGTAACAACCACTGGTAACTTAATATCCTATACCTAGATTTGTAACTAGACTCACTTCACATGTAAAGGTAGAAAAAATAGAACTCTGCATTAAATTTAGCACTGCAGTAGACTACCACAGTTGCATGCATATGCTGTCTGCCAATGATACTCATTGATATAATTCTCTCGCACAGTGACAGAATCTTTATACTGTGACAATTACTGGACTGGTATGACACTGCCTTTGAAGATTTGCAAATCAGTTTTGTGGCCCTTAGTGCTGTGTAGATTTTTTTATCAATGATTTTTTTCATAAATACAAGTTTTCGGAACATTTTGTGTGCATTGGTATGCGCATGACAAATGATATGTCCATGGTAACCTACACATATAATTACCATGGTACTGTGCACCAAATCACAGTAATCACACACGCAAATTAGACACTCAAGTGCAGGCACAATTTGTAACATCATTTGCCACAAAGAAAACACATTGTGGTGTATTATGGATAGGCTTGGCAGAATTATTTATTTTTTTATAATTTTGATGGATAGTATCAATGTTTACTTTTAAACATTTTTTCCAATTTTATTATTTAAATTTTCACAGGTTGTGCAAAATTATGGGCTTTAAGTATTTATTTAAATTTTCACTGTTGCAGGAAATTTAGTGGGGGGGGATCAAACAATTAGATGGTAGACAATAATTATTTAATGACAGTAGATACTGAGATTCAATAAGTTAAAGCTTTATAACTATTACAACAAATTGTCAGCATCACTCGTCAAAATATACTGAGTAAATGAAATCTAAATGAAACTCTTAATAGGTTTTCAAGCAGCATTTTTCTTATTTGCCTATCAATACATTTAAATTGTTGATGGAAATATTTAATTCATTGGTTTGTGTGTGTACAGTGAAATCAATGTTTACTGATGTTTACTGATAACAATCTAACCTGTCCAAGCGTAAGTATGGAATTAATTAAGACAAAGACTGTGCCCCTTTGAGCTCCCAGGGAGCAAAGTTGCTGTGCCATCCTTCTTGAAGGTGCACCTTGTGCTTCTCTGTATAGACTTCTTCTGACTGGTGTGAAGATGGGAGCTTTTTGCATTGTCAAACAGTTCTATCCAGGAGCAGTTCTGACCATCAAGGGTGTGCAAGGACTGCAATTATGACCAGCCCCTGCCTGCAGGATCAAGGGAGGAGACTGATTCCTTGTGCCCTCCCACACTTGCATACCTGCAGAGAAGCCCATGAAAATCTGGCCATTGGTGCAATCAAGTACAAACAAAAGTAGGCTTTTGATTTTTTCCAGGTTTCCCATGTCACTGCTGTTTGTATCTTGAAGTGCTGTGTTGTTAGATTTCATGAGCTGACAGGACTGAATCTGGTCTGACTAAACTAATACTTCACCATAGTTCTGGAAACACTGCTGGAGGCACTGACTTCTCTGAGCCCTATCACACCCTCCTGTGGAAAAACCTGCAGAAGGGCAAAATTTATGCTGATAACAAAACGCGCTTCACTGTGTAGACTTTCTGGTGCCTCATCCTTTTGGGGGTTGGGGAATGGGGAGGGCTTGGCAGCTGCTTGGAGGGACAGAATGCTGGGATATCTCACTACATGGATGACCTTTGATCTTTGAGGATATTACAGATTTTAGGACATCCACTTTATTGACAGTCCTTTCAAGTATCCTCCTTCAGAACTATAAGCCAACCCTTGTGACTAGGGGTGTGATAAGGAAGGACAAGAACTGTTTAAATTTGGAGTGGATGGAAATTATTACCCAGATCCACCTGAAAATCCAGAAACCAGCTCTGTGTTTCAATGAGTCATTCACAACCCCCCACCCCTCACGTAAATTCAACATCTTGAGATCAGGAAGTCCTTTGTCTTGTTAGTTGTGAATGGCGAATGTGCAATGGGATGTAATCCAAAGTGAGGAAGTTCAGTAGGTCCTTGGGCTAAAATATCAGCTCGTCTAAACTGGCATAGCTCCAGTGGAATCAGGATAATTACGCTGATTTACATCAGTTGAGTACCTGGTCTCTTAATTGGTAACCACAGATATGCTAGGAAAATAATCAATTGCATAAAACTTTAATATAATATCCATTTTTTCATTTTGTTTTCAACTTAGCAAAGGTGATATCTCAAACATTATACATTTAAAATGCAGTTATTTCTGAGTTATCTCTTTGGAAAAAAAGTTTAGCATTTTTAAAGTTATTTTTGCATAGGGAAAAGTGTAATTTTTCAGTGACTCATATCTCAAAATTTTCCTTTCAACTAAGACAAAGAATGGAAACTTCAATCCCCAAAGACACATTTTCAAAAATTATGAATGAATGAAAATGGGAGGATGAGTGAACATGTTATAGACATCTGATTGGAACTACCAAGTGCCATTATATGTTTACTGAATATGGTTTAGAACATTAGCTTCTGGTCTACAGGGCTAAATATTTATTTTCCAGGAGTCACATCTGTTTCAAGATATCAGCCAAAAGAAATGAATAGTACAATAAACACAGTCACAAGGCACAAAACAATATTTTTCAGGGTGTTTCCACTACAGTTAACAAGAACAGGCAAATAGACCCACCACTGGCCAATACATTTTATAATGACGGAGTTCTTATCCAATAATCTGCTTGCTGTTTGCTAAGTTAAAGAACCTTGTAAAAGCAATGTTTACATGTTACCTCCTGTTGCCAATTTTTAAATGACCAAATTCCTGTGAATTTCAACAGACTCTCCTCTTTGTTATGACTAAGGTGCTGCAGTAAATGTGATATTATCAAGAAGAGAATTGAGACAGTATACTGTAAAACAAAGATATATTGAGGAAACTCTCTCATCCATAATGAAATAGCATTTTAGCTCATATGCCACAGAGCAATAATGTCTTTATAATAAGAGTTTACAGTGTATGCAATAACCTCATGCGTATGGAACATACCTCAATTGACAATGGCTTTTTTTAAAGCTGGGATGATGTTAGGGAAATTACAGTTTCTGGCATTCTCCATGTGATGCATAAATCCTAGCATATTTAGCTGTTTCTGAGGAGAATTAGTCTACAGTTGTGGACTTAGAAATTCATGCAATAACTGGATAAGATTAAAGTAGAGCTGTGAGGTTATTGTGATGCATTTTGGAGACTGCAAACATACAATTTACATCCTCCTAAGCATGACAGCTTGGAAAATGCTTTTACTGTAAAGGTCAAAGCAGATTTTCAGAAGGCCAGGAGGAAATAGATCTATAATTATATAAACCTATACAAATATTTACATACATACATATTTCTGAAGAAATATTAATTCATGTTACAATTCTAAAGCATCAAGAATATGAAATCTGTGAGAATGGGAATGTTTAACGAGGTACATAGCCGACAGTTTAGAAATTGTGGAAAAAAATTATTGACAGTAAAATGCTGTAACAAGCATTTTTTCCCCAGTTTCTGTGGTCTGAACAAAGCCACAGGCATGAAATAAGATGTAGTTATATTCCCCAGTAATGTGAAAAGAGAATATCATGTTCTTTTAGATCATTTGTTAAAAATATGTTTCTCCTTTCTTTATATTTTCCTGCTACATCAACATCTTTCAGAGGCCTCTGCTTTAGTCATTTTGAGTCATAGTCACAAACTGTACTGTCTTCTGTACTTTGGCAATGATAATGTATCTGAGTTTCCTTAGTGATCTCCCAAACATATTTTTCTATCCTCCCATGTTCAGTGCATACTTTTGATGGAATTCCTGTTGTGTGGGAGGGTAGCTATGTTCCATTCACACACTCACATTCCCAGATGTGACCTCTTGGGTTTACTGCTGTCTTGCTTTCCAACAGCAGTACATTTGTAGCCTCAAGGCCACTCACCAGTCTTCAAGTAGTAATATCATCACAGCGGAGGCTTTGTGTGTTTATCTATTTATTTATTTTCAGGGTGCCTGAGAAGTTTTCTGAGTGTGGTAAAATTGAAAGGAAAAATCAGGGCTTAGAAAAGAAGCCAAATCTTCCCACGTAGGTTTAATAGGATCAAGGGGGGAAACCCCTTTTCATTCATAATTACTACTTAATATTGTTTGAAGAGTTTCAGTTACATGGCTGCAATGCAATATGGAACTTTGGAGACGTTAATGGGAACAAAGGTTTTCTTGAAGTCACTGACTTGACCAAGAAGTGCCTTGGAATATATTGTAACTTGATCTCTGGTGAGAAAGTTAATGTATATGAAGGGGGGGGGGGGCAGAGTGCACTTAAATCCTTTTATTTCTCTCGCTGAGAAATCTCACTGCAGCAAGAATCTCATTGTAACAGCTGTAATTTCTGTTTCTGCCAAAAGGACATTTGTTTGACCCTGCAGCCTCCTTGAGGGCATGGCCACTCAGGTCTCTAGCCGTCACCTTTCTCAGGGCAGGAACTCACGTTTCTGTCCCTCCAGACCAGGGATTTAGGCTGCAATTTCCTCTCACAAATCAATGTTATCAAGTTTGAGTCTGGTTCAGCAATTGCTAGTCTGCTATCTGCCAGGGCCTATGACGCGGTTAACCAGTGACCTGCCAGCCTTTATAAAATACAGTATTTATTTAAAATAAAAGGTATTATAGAGAAAACATATCCTGAAAACAATATGCATGTCTTATCAGGAATCACCCATCTTCCACATGGAGACAATGGTAAGTTTCAAAGTCCTTCAGACCCCTGCAGCAGGGCGGTCCCTCTTGGTTATAATGTCATGTCAACTGTTGGGTCCAGTGAGAGTGCCCCTTCCTCTATAGCAGGCTG
The DNA here is from genome assembly GCF_965152275.1 of Natator depressus. NCBI lineage: Eukaryota > Metazoa > Chordata > Testudines > Cheloniidae > Natator > Natator depressus. Next base: position 238,546,749 of record NC_134235.1, on the reverse strand, counting down.
TCTACTTTATACAATTCTTAATCCTTTGTCTGCTGGGCCTTGTGAACCCAGTCAAAACCTGTATATGCAATTCACCCTCTCCCCCTGGGGAGAACAGTACTTCTGCAACCTGTTTATCAGTCTAGAGATCTGTAGTACCCTCTAGTTATGTTAGTTCCTAAGGGTTCATTAATGCTCAGGGACTTCCCTTCTGTCACTGCATTATTTGTCTTGTTTGAAGAAAGAAGTTAACCCCTTCACACCAGACAAGTAACAATCAAGGGTGAGAGGGGAAACTGAGTCACTCCCTGTTCTTTCATAAAAATAAATTAAAAGTTCCCCACTTATATACACGTAGTATAACTGTGCTTATGGGGATTAAGGAACTGGCAGCCCTGGAAATGTGAGATTCAGATCCATGGCTAAAGTGCTACAAAACAGATGATGAGGTCATTACTTCTGCTTAAAAAGCAATATGCCAGATACTAATAAGAGGGGAGCATCATTCTTCCAAAGCATCTTAACATACTCTCTGTATGAACACATGATACACGCAGAGACTTTCAGCACAAGGCATGGGTATTGCTCCATCGTCCACTGGCCACCATTCATGACAGGCTGAAGAAAATGGGAGGATTTCCCGACGCGTGACAATGCTGGACACTGATAAATCTTCCCTGACTCAAAGCTATGTCTGCAGAGGAATTTGATTTGCTTTTGAAGTGCACTGGATTGCATTAATGTCATGTGTTCTCTAAAAGTGTCCATGGAATAAATAACCCTGGAACTCTCTTCAAGGATTTTATCCTCTCCCAGCCTCCCACCCTTCATATGTGTGCTACTCGGTTAGGTTATTGCCATTAATAAATTTATAGTTGTGCACAGTAAGTGAAAGGCTCTAGCCCATCCTGCATATGAATGGGAAGCAGAGCTTCTTTCCATTAAGTGGATAATGTGAATTAATATGTTTGGTATGTCTACACTTCAATTAGACACCAGCGTCTTGCATGTTCCAGCTGAGTCGGGGTCCCAGGGCTCAGGCTATGGGGCTCTTTAACTGCAGTGTAGACGTCTGGGTTTGGGCTGCAGCCCAAGATCTGGGACCCTCCCCCTCACAAGGTCCTAGGGCCTGGGCTCCAGCCTGAGCCCAAATGTCTACACTGTAGTTAAACAGCCCCTCAGCCTGAGCCCCGCAAGCCCTGGTCAGCTGGCACAGGCCAGCCACAGGTGTCTAATTGCAATGCAGACATGCCCTTTTGTGGATCCTTCCAACCATGAAGAATCTTCTATGAACAAAGTCATCCAGGTCAAAAACCTTGATGTCTTGTTTGACTCTTCTCCCATTTCCTCCCAGGTTGAGGCTCTTGCAAAGTCCTGTTGTAGATTACCCTCTCAAATCCATCTGTTTTACTCTGTCCCTACTGCTGGTTCAAACCTTGATCATCTCTAACTGCTGTTACTGCAATATCCTCCTCTATTGCCCCCTGCATTTCCTCTACCCCCCAACCTTCATCAGTCTATCCAAAATGCTAGTTGAAAAGTTAACTTCTCCCACCATTCCACACACACCACCCTCCCCTGATGTGCCTTCAACAGCTTTGCCCATCCTTCTGAATTCCACACTGGCCTAGACCCCTGCTTTCACTCACCATATGCCCCTTCTTATTTCCTATGCTCCATTGTCTCCTTTCTCCTTGCTGTTCCTTTTGGACTTAATCCTGCAGCTTTTACAAAAGGAGGCTTTTGTCTACTTGCATGACTTAGGATGTTATAGGCATAAAGTTCACATAAGCATGAATTTTAAGATAGGGCCCTCAATATACAGGTTTGCACCTTCTTTCAAGCCACCTCTTAAACTTGCAATAGCCTTCCAGACTGCATGCACCAGAGGCTGGGTCATTCTCCTGATGAAGTCAGTTGGGATCCTATTGACTACAGAAGGATCTGGATCATGCTTCAGTTGCCCTCCTATAAAACCCACCTTAAGGCACAAAATGGGAATGGCAATATTAATGATAATACTTTTAACGATCCAAACAGAAAATTATGTTGGGCAACTGGGTTCACTGCAGAGAGTAACATCAGAAATTCCCAGCATTGCTTCTGGAACAACGTATCCATCCTGACTAGAACTAGCCTCCATCATAGGCTGCCAGAAATGATTCAGTCCTGGACTTATTTTTAGAAGAACCTGCCAGTTGTATTGATTTGTGTCAAATTAAGCATGATAGGATTTGTTTTGTTTTTTTATTCAGGCAGCTTAGAGGCAGGAAATTAAACAAACCTTTTTTCAATCATCATCTTGGCTTGAAGTAAATTGTGGTCTTAAAAGGGCCAATCAGTTTTTAAAAAGTTATCCCTTAGGTATGGAATATTTGCCTAAATTGGACTAAAATAATAAAAAAAGCAGAAGTAAAAACAGCTCAAATGGTCTGATTCTCTATCTCTCTATCTCAATGGCCCTGGTAACCATAGTATCGAGCACCTGACAATCTTTAATTTATTTATCCTCACAACACCCCATTAGGTAAGGAAGTACTATCTGCATTTTACAGAGGGTGACCTGAGGCACAGAGAGGCTAAGGTCCAAATCCTCGAAGGGACTTTGGCTTCTCCATTGATTTTAATGGAAGTTTGGAACCTAAAGAAATTTGAGTTGTCTGCGCCTAAGTGATTTACCCACCATACCACAGAGTCAGCAGTAAAGCAGGGCACTGAACACAGGGCTCAAGTCCTAGGCTAGAAACCTAACCACTAAACCATCCCATCTCTCTATTCTGGTGTAAATCATAAGGAATAACATCACAGAATATCTAGGTTCTTATATGGCCCGCATCACTTCACAATGATTAATGGATTATTACTGTGAAATAGGGTCATTTTAGCTTCAATTTACCAATGGGGAATCAGGACGCAGGGTAGATAAGTTGACTTATCCAAGGTCATACAGGAAGTCTGTGGCAACCAGCAGGTGAATCAAGTCCCAGTCCATTGCCATATCCACTACACCACCATTCCTACCCTAGCAGAGGGCTGTCACGTAGTGTAAATGAGGTCAGAATCAGGCCTAATGTTGTGCATGTTTTGCAACGGTACAAACATTTAAATCAGAAATATGCACATATTGGTAAACTCACACTGACTTAATGCAGGATCAGGCCCCTAAGCTTTAAACTATCTTTCCATTTTGGGTATGACTTAGAAGCTGTGGATGGCTGTCTTCCGCCTGGATCTCAGAATAAGGTAGGTAGGATCTCAGGTAAGCAATATTAATAAACTCCACTGTATGATTATACCATTGAGCATTATGGATGGTTATATATCCCCCCAACCCTCTCTCACTTTCATAGCATTCAATTCAGATTTTATCTGCTCTATGACTGATGACAGTTTTGATTCCCCGAGGAAATAGTCCTGCATCATTTGTATAAGGCTCTAAAGACTGACAGAATTCTCACATATAATGAGTTTAGAACAATTTGCAGATTCATGTCACACCGAACACACTAGTACTTATGACAGCAATACTTGGCACAGCCTCCATTAATAGAGTAGCAGGGGAAGAAAACTGAATCCCACAATAAAGAAATATATTCATGTAAGTAATGCTAACCAACTCTACTGTGTATCCTGACCCTCAAGGAAAGAATATACCCAGTAGCATAATGCATCTGTTATTGATGAACAGAAATGACCTGGGTCTAGCTTTATATAAGGGCCCAACCCAGGAAAAGAGTGAAAAGCCTGAGTACTGAGATAAACACACACACAAGACAAAGATCTAAGGAAATGGCTTCTCAGTTCCAACATCCATCTATCACTGCCATCACTGTGGTAACTAGGTTCCCTATAGCTCTAGGTATGTGGGCGAGTAGAAGATGTGTCTCCCCACCCCCATTTGTTATCCTCAGATTCACTGACCAGCACTCCCTACTTCACTATCTTGGCAACCATACTCCTATTAGTGCTGCTATGGAGAGAGCCACTGGAAAGCAGCCTCCTATCCAGGATCCCCCCTATGCAGTGTCCTTCCTGCGTACTCCCTGCTTTGTGCAGTTAAAACTCGGCATCCACATTGAATTTTGACTTTACAGGGGGAGGGAGAGCTCAGTGGTTTCAGCATTGGCCTGCTAAACCCAGGGTTGTGAGTTCGATCCTTGAGCGGGTCTTAGGGATCTGGGGCAAAAATTGGGGAATAGTCCTGCTTTGAGCAGGGGGTTGGACTAGATGACCTCCTGAGGTCCCTTCCAACCCTGAGATTCTATGATATGTGAGTAATAGGCAAGGGTAAGATTTGTCTCTGTGAAAGTTCCTATATTTAGAAATCAACCAAAAACCATATTGTATTTAAGGCAGGAACACTTCCAGGTGGTTGGCCAAATATTCGTTTTGTATGTTCCATGAATTTCCTTCATTGCCATCTCAACCATTGTGCAAGGAACTCACCATAGCTTTCTCTTGGAAAAATTGTTAAGAGTCCCCAACTTCATTACTACTTGATTGTCTACTAAAGCCATGCAATACTGATTCTTTTGGCTAAGTTACAAATCCAAATGATTGCTTCTTCAAATCTGTGATCCATAACTTGCACTCCTTCCCTTTCTTTATGTCATTTTTGAGGTTAAGTTCATAGTTGTTTTGAGGATACTTCCTTTGATTTTTGTGTGTAACATGGGAATATGGATGGTGGTGACCTATTCTTCTTGTCCATCTCTCTGCCAGTTCAGGATTATTCCCCATAGTATTCCAGAGAGCTTTGTCCAGTCTAGTTTCAAAGATAAATGTGATTTTCTTGGCACTTTTCAGTAGACCCACTGGACCAAATTTTGACCTCTATTAAACTTCTGCAATGCCATTTGCATGGGTATAACAAAGGGCAGAATCAAGCTGTTAATGTTACATTAACGTTGCCCTAAGTGCTAGTACAATTGTGTTAGTGCAGAAGAAATGCTGTCCCAGGAGGTTTATTACAAATGAAGGAGGAAAAAGAAGAAAAATAATATATCTGAGGACAGTAGAGGTTATAAAGTACATAGAATCAGAGAAATTCCAGACTGAAAAGACCATCACAATTTGTCATCTAGTCTGTCTTCTTGACAGTGCATCTAGGCCATCTAATCTTTGGCTCTACAGCATATTTTCATGCAGTATATTTTTAGTGATTGTAACACTTCCCTTGGGAGATTCTCACACAAAGTAATATAATATTTTCCCTAAGACTGGCGTTGATCCAATGGCCTCGGAAATAAATGGTTGTTTCGCCACTGACTTCAGTGGGCACTGGATCAGAATAACCCTAGCTGGAAAAGATGGTAGAAGCCTTGCATGCTTTATGCTTTGCTATGATACAGAAATCTCTCCGGCCAGGGCAGGATTTGTCATGGTGTTCAGGGATGATCTGGAGTATACTTTCCACTGAAGAGAAGAAAATTGAGCCCCAGGTCAATATTTGCTACTGACACCAAGAGGAGTCTACCCTGGACCATGCCCCCTTGAGAAAGTTAGCTGGCTGCTCAGTCTCTCCCAATACTCTCTAGAGAAATTATTGTCATTGTTGCAATTATTATTTCTTTGCATTTCAGTAGCACATAGAGTTTTCAGCTCAGACCCCTCCCTGCTATTGTGATACACAGTTTACACACACAAAGTGAGAGACAGTCCCCGCCCCAAAGAGTTAACAATCTGAACAGACAAGTCACGTGATGGGAGAAAAGAAGCACTGTTATACTTTTTTTTTTTTTTTTTTTTTTGCAGATGGGGGGCGGGGTGTGACTTGTCCAGGGTCACACAGAAAGCCTGTGGGAGAGCCAGAAATTGAACACAGCTCTCCTGAGGCCTAATCCAGTGTCTTAACCACAAGGCCACCTATCTTCTCTTGTCCTGATGTCTGCATGCAGGAAGAGCCTTTCTGTCACTCTTCCTCAGCTGCATCAGTGCAGCATAGAGAAGGATTTAGCCCTTGGGGTTATACTTTTGGTAATTAACCCTTTAGATTTCACCTCTTGTTGAACTTTGCATATGTCTCACAAAATATTTTCCTTTTGCTATTTATAAATTCTTTTGGAAAACCATTTTTTTCTTCTGTGTACAAATAAATTCCATTAAAATATCTTTGCTGTATATCCCATAATGCCATACAATTATAGTCTCTTGCTCTTCATTTTAGCCTCTTGTTCTTCCAGCTAGCCTCTCCCTCCTCTTTTGATAGTGTTTTTGTACATATTTCAATAAAGCTACCTTTAATTTTAATCTTCTTTTTCCTTTTCCATATCTGTGATAGCACTTTCATAGCTTTTTATATGTCCAGAAGTATCTGAATGGATTATAGTCCCAATTTGGCCAGTGATTTAATCGTTTACCGAGTACTGAAAAAATGACGGATCATTAATATCTATATTTATGCATCTCAGGATTTTTATGGCTATTTTCAATACTCTTATCTAGAATTGTATTTCTCACAGACCCTTAAGGATTCTTTTTTTTATTCTGTGTTTTCAATGTTGTCAACTTTTGTGATTGTAGCACAAGTCTGAGGATTTTGGACTGTAGTCCTGGCCCCACTGACATCAAAGGTAACTTTTGACTTTCAGTCGGGCCAGAATTTCACCTTTGAAATCCTTGTGTTTTTTTTTTTTTTAATTAAAGCCCCATATCCTGGGGGCATGTGATTATAAGAAAATTTCTTTTTTCAAAAGGTAAGTTTATAGCTCTAATGGTTGCAAAGAAAAGTTTTAAAATGGTCACTTGAGTGTGACCTAAAGATTGAGACCAAAAGACAAACAAAAATATGTGCTCTTTCTCTCTCTCTCACACACACACACACACACATCATTATTTATTATTATTTTTAAATTCAATTATAGTTAGGTTAATTTCATGATTTTTTTTTAGGCCTGACTCAGGTTTTCGAACGCTTGGGGTTGGTAATACTGTGTCTTGCAGTGTATGGCTTTCGAAGATATATGTTCTGGTGTTGTTTTTATTTCATCCCTAGCTTTGTTCTCCAAGTGTATGTTTCATTTTATTGAATTACTGTATCTCCCCAGCCTCTCCTATTGTAAGTCATTTTGAATTTTATCACCGTCTTACATTTTATCGATTGCCTTGCCTTTTCATAAATTTCCTCAATTTATGGATGTCTCTTTGTCCACAGGACATTGGTTTACAGAGTAGAGAAGATGAAAGGTGATATCAGGACTTTTTCACTGGTCACCTCATCTTAGCTAGTTATCCACACAAATAGATCACCCTCAGCGTATCAGATGAGATGGTTGAGATTTAGGGACCTAATCCTGCACCACTGATGTCAATAGTAGGCCTTTGACTTAATGGGTGCAGGATTAGGTGATAGATTACTACTGAATCAAATTCAGGTACATTTTAGTCATGAATTCCATAGTAACTTCCCCACGGTTGAATTAAAGCTTATGGGCCATATTTTTTTTTAAAAAAAAAAGAAGCCAGAAGCACTGCACACAAATGTATGCTCCCCACATGCCTGCATTTACACACATCATTTCCATAACTATATACAATTCTGGCTTTTGCATGTGTCATCCAGACATTTAGATATCTACATATGCATTTAGAAGTGCAACTGCTTGATTTGCATGTGTAATTCCAGTAATTGTACATGCAGATATAGGTGTTAAGGATCTCAGGTCTCTTTTTTCAAATATCTGGTCATATATGCCTCAGTTTTCTGGTTCTGAGATTCCTCGTTAAATATGAGTGCTAGTCACTCTTAAAAATGGGCCAGTTACCTTAGGTAATGCTTTAGATAACTAAACAACATTACCTTGATATTTGCAGAAATTCCTATATTATGCACAGAGAATCCAACAAACAATGAAGAATTTCTCAGTAAATTCTTATTAAGGCAAAACTGAAACTTATTTATGGTAACTGCTCTACATCTAGGACCATATTTTGAACAGATGGCTTACAATTATGCCTGCTCCATCTATGCTGCATTAGAACACTAAGCCCCGCCTGCCCACATGATAGAATTTACATAGCCAGAACTCCTTTGGCATTTCCCAAAATTGGTTTTGCTAGTGAAAAATCCTGTCACCTGATGCACAGATTTGAGAATGTATTTATAGTGCACACAGAAGTTAGTGCCTGAAAACTAAGCACTTAAGAGCTTGTGTGCACAAAATTATGCAAGCCCAAATGGAGTTTCTAATACATTTTTAATATACTGGGCCCAAACTTTGGTCACAGCTAAGGAGCACTACAACTCAGTGCCATTCATGAGTTGACATTTGGGGTGTGTGTGTGTGTGCGTGTGTGTGGAGGGAGGCAATTGGTGACCAAGAGTTGCAAAAGATGCCAAAAAATGCAGCTGAGGACCTGTCTATTTTAAATGACAGCAATGATCTTACCTCCCTTCCATTCTTTCAATAGTCCAATATACACATATGGAGAACAATCTTTTTTAAAACATTCACATTTCTTGATTATCTCTGGTATTTCATCTTCCTCCCCTTGAAAATAATGTGTCTGAATCTGATATAGTCCCTTCATCTTCCTTTGTAAAACACAAGGTCAATGATTAATTTCATTCTCTCCTCAGTGTCTTCTTTAATTATTAAATTATCTTCGCTGTCTCTTAGAAGCCCTAGATCTTCTTCATCTACTTGAAATATACCCTCTTATTTATCTTAATCTCTTGCATAATCTTCTTCACATTCTCCTCCTCCTGCTTGTCTTATCATGTTTTATTGTTTGTTGTCTTGTTTCTGTTATCTTCGTCCTCCTCCACCAAATGTGATGTTTTGATGCTCATCTCTGCATCTCCCTTAATGTCTTGTTCATTTTTATTTTGAATCATATTTTTATTATAACGTTTTGATGCCTTGTTTGTCTGTGCTCAGACCTTTTGGTCATAACATACAGACTCAATCTTCTCTGTTTTGCACAATTCTTTAAAAATGGGGCGATTTTCAAAATTGCTGTTTTCCAAGATATCACAACCGTATCCTCCAGAACAAAGAGATACATTTCCAAAAATATATGCAAAATAAAATGCATGAGCTCACACAGAAATAAAAAGGGCAATGTCCTCTACTAACTATATCGGTCAGTGAATGCAAGAGGTTAAGATAAATAATAGGATGATCAAAAGTTTTAACTCCAATAGAACCAAGTAAGAAATTTCCTAAGTACTAGAAGCTACCTCTCCTTGAAACATAGCCAGTTCTGGAGAAGGATTGAGGTTGGAGTAATTGAAAGCAATGAAATATGGCAAAATTAGGCAGAAATCAGAAATACAGACAGCTGTTTGAAATTTAAATAATTTCATTTTTTTAATTAAAATTTTCATTACAGTTTAATTTTGATGGAACTGGGGGGAAAAAAACAAAATTTGTGTGAAAACATTTCTTCATTGTTTGATCTGCTCTAGAAATGTATTAAAATCTTACCATTGGTGTTTTCCCTTAAATTAATTGATGTAATAATGCCTTCCTCCATTAAATAAATGTAACACCCATATCTAAATTAATACTAACCCCCAATCGAATGTAAACATTACAAACTTTACTCATATTGAACTGTACCTTTATTCCAGAGAATTTCACTGAAGTCAATGGAACTACTCAGACAGTAAGGTGCTACTCCGTATGCCAATGGGTTCCAGTGCCTGGCCTCTACTTGTAATAAGAAGCATTGTATGATCCTTCTGCTCCATTCACTCCCCAACCTTTCCCGTCAACTCCTGTCCCATGTGCCTGAGGGGAGTAGCTGACTCACTGCACCCATTTATTGATGTACAGTCAGGCCCAAGATCCAGAGAGACGAGTCAAGAGTATAAGTGTGTGGAACATGAGGGAGAGAGGGAGGAATGCCCTGGCATGACTGCACAGTCCTAAGGACAATCAAGCCCTAAAGGGAGGCACTGCTAACAGCTGTACTGGCTTTTCTGTTGTTATTCGTGTTGCTGCCATTTTACCTCTCCCCTCTTCCTGGGAATAGAGATAACCGCTGTGGTCACAGATGGGATATGCTTGTCAGCAGTAGGACTCCAAAAGCCATAAATGTGGAACTGATCATCCCTGGTGGTGCAATCTGGGCCAACTGTTGGTTACCTCATTGTTTCTCTGGCAGGCAGCTGTAGAAATATCCAGGAGGCCATGTCTGTCTCCTGTTGACCTGGGGCTTGGTAGGGCCCTTTTTGTGTGCTTTCTCTGATGCACTTTGTTCAGGTTTGATCTTTGCTGCATGTCTAAAAATATGGATCCACAAAAGTACTCATAGGAATCTGTTAGAGGTCCTTTAAAACAAGTCAAATAGGGTCTTAAACCTTTGTGTACAATTTTATTTTAATGTCATAAAATGAGCATAGGGAAGAGTCACTAGATTTTCTTTTTAAATTACTGTAGAATCAGAGCTTTTGATTGTCTCTGGTATATGGTAAAAATCAAGCTGGTGACAAACATGCAAAATAAATATAAAGTTATTTTTTAGCTCTCCTTTCTCTTGTTTAGATCCAATCAGCAGACATGATTTAAATTCTTAGCATTATCTCATCTGAAAGGAATCATTGATTCCTTAGCACCTTGAGGATGCCAGACAATGAAATCACTGAAGCCAAACTAAAACTTGTTTGTGCAATAACAATTTAAATGAAATATTAGTGGCTCAGGAAAATCAGAGAACTGTTGAATACAAAGATGAGCCTGTTGCATTCCAATTTAAACCTAATTTTCTAGAGAAATATTCATTGCAGCTCCAATTCAGGAAATCAATGGGTCTTAAACACATGTTTAAAGATAAGCAAATATTTTATAGGATGCTTTCCTGAATCCAGACTTTAAGGTCTGATTCCGAGCTGCTTACTACACTGGTATGTGCATAAGGAGTTCAGGTGACTGCAACAGGACTTCTCATGGACAGCTCGCCCACAGGAATGAAGGGCTTACAATCTAGCACTAAGTATTTGAACAGCCCTGTTTCAACAAAGCAGTCATTACAACTGACACACCTACATTTGCCTTCACAGCCATTCTAAACCAAGAACACATGAATGCTTCCAAACTGAAAGGCAAACAAAAATACACAAGCAGGCATAACGTGATTGTCACATGTGCTTGTTCTCACAAACCGACATAACTGTTGTTAGAATTGTCCTCGCTTGAGAAAGAAAGGAAGATTTCTTTGTTTCACTCTAGCCATTGAAGTTTCAGTTCTAAACTTTACAGTTTCTTTTCCTAACTGTTTTTGCTTGTTCCCCATTTTTGAGAAATGTACAAAGAACACAAAACCTTTCTACTTTGGGGCTTGTGGTGGCTTCAAGGAAAAAGGTCAGCAAGAAACATGACAAAATATGCTGATCTGGATGGCCCTTCCACTTGGCTGCAGCTTTTGTACAAAGCGCTAGAGACATTTCTATATTTGGAGTCTCAAATTATCTTTTTTTTTTTGTCCCTTACTAGTTTACTTTTCTAGTCCTTTATTGTTTTATCAGTTGAAAATGGTACGGCCACTATGAGAGCTGTTATCTGCTGAACTAAAAATATGACAAATTTTGCCTTATTTTTATTTGGTTCATGAGTCATTTGCAAGGTAGTGCAAATGGCTGTGAACGTCTTTTGTATCCATACATTTTTTTTGCTGAATAAACTGGATGGATAATTTTCAGACTGTGGATTGTACAAAGTTCACACAACATGGTAGCTAGCCTAGCATTAGACGCAGATGAGAATTGAATTTGTGACCTGTTCACTTCACCTATTCATTATTCCTGTTGTATACCTGACATCCAAGGTCGCACAACATCGTGTTTGCTCCTTGACTGGATGACAGTTTTAAACAAAATGCTACCAAATAGAAAATAAGCTCCCAGTATGACTTTTTAGCCAAATAAACATTTTTTGCTAAAATGTCTGGATTCTTGAACATTTGCATAAATACCAGGATGGCTTTCGGAGTATTCACAAATAGTTAATGATGCCTCCCACCTCCAAACTATAGTGAAGTCTACTTGGGGTTCAGTTTCATGAATTAATTCCCAAATCAAATGGTTTGCTATTTGAGACAATTTCAGTCACTACTCAGTGCAGAAGGTAGGTAAACTGGAGAATGTAGAGCAGTGTTCTTCTCATATACCTTTCACAGAGTACGCTGTTTTATCGTACTTGAGGTCTATCATAAATAGGGCTGAAGTGGCAGATTAATTCATTTTAGATGAAAGAAGATGCAGTTTTAATGCATTCCTGTGACACTTCCAGATGACTTGTGTTCTGGGTCTGCTATTTGCTTTGTTTCTTTATTTACTTGCTGAAGTTTTGGTTATCTACATTCCTAGTTTTGTTTGGCTTTATTCAGGGCTATTCCTGTTTATCCCCATCTCCTTCTTTCCCTGTTGAAGGAGAGGGTTAGGAAATAAATTCTTCTAATTCAAACAGGAATTAATTCAGGGAAAACCTAAGGCCAGGGGTATGCAGGCGGTCACACAAGGCAATCACAGTGGTCCCTTCTGGCTTTATAATCCATGACTCTATAAAGTGCACGTCCATAATTTTGGTTTTATGTTCCTGCCCTCATTATTTTCCCACTCCATATTACATTGTCTCTTCAAAGGAAAATTATTGGGGAGCAGGGGGAGGGGAGGATATGCTTTCTTTTTAATGCTACTTTAACACGGATATAAGGAAGGTAACAATGAATAAAGACGATACTGTATCAATCAGAAGGTCTTAATAAGATTCCCAAAGCTACTAAAAGAGTTTGGATGAGAAGTTGGACAGCATTTTCCTAACGTTTTGCATCTGTTCTCACTGACCTCAATTTTAAATCACAAAGCACCAGCTGGATGTACTGTCTGTAATCTACACCAGAACAAACATTGCCAGTTACTGTATTTGAAAGATTCACTTATCTTTGTAATATGAAACTGAATTAATGGTAAGGTGGAGTAGTAGAACACATGAGATCCTGTAAATCCTTGATCCTGAATGACTGGAACGCTTGCTGGGACATTACGGACTTGGCAACTGATAATCTGGAGATCCCTAACGAATGAAATGGTTACCTTCTGATGGGCATTATTGTGATGCTGCCTGCCTCCAATTCGGTTATGCATCCTCTAACCAATAGTTACAGGTATATGGGGATAGATTATGTCGTGCAGCCAAAGCCCTGAGAAGGGAATGGAGCCACTTTACACCACCCCAGGAGAAAGGGATTGTGCCTCAGGAGCTATCTCCACATGTGTGGCACTAATCTTCATCCTAGGGAGGCTCCTAATCCTTTTGCACAGAAAGGTTGGGACCAGTCACCTGCTGGCTTTCCCACAGGTAGCCAGCTGTGGCAAGTCCGGGTGCAACCAGGTGAAAGTGGTGGGCCCAGGCACACAGGGTAAACCATACCAACAATGGCTAGCTGCATAAGCTTAGAACATGAGAGACAGAGCTTCCTTTCTTCTTTTATCTGCTTTCTGGAAATTCCAGTGGCCATTTGGAGCACGGAGAAGCAGTGAAAACAAACCTAAGCCAGCAGACCTCTTCTCCTTTCCTGGAAGGAAGCTGGAAACAACCGAGGAGCAGCGCTTAGAGCAGCCACAAGTAGCACTGGACACCAAAACCTTTATCCAGGATGGCTCCTTGCCTAACTGATGGCAATAAGAGAAACAATCTCTGCTGGCGTGGACTGAAGCAGCATCCTGGAATAAAAAATAACAACAACATACACCTATCAGGGCTGCTACAAACACAATATTATGGCATAGTGTATTTGCAGCACCAATGAGAGTTAGAGAATGCACAGCAAAACTGAAGGTGTTGGCCATCAGCTCGCAGAGCCAAGTTGTTCATCTAGTGAAATGGTACAGCTCCCTGGCCTGAAAAGATTCAAGAAATGAAGATGCAAGATGAAAAAAGGAAGGGGTTAATGAGCCAAATTTATTTCATATTTACACTGGTGCTACTCTATTTAACTATTAAATAACTACACTGAAGGCCACCTACTTCTTTGGGTTTACACCACCGTAGCTGAGGACAGAATTAGCCCCAATGTTTTTCCTTTTTAAAAATTATATTCCTGAAGTTTATTTTTAAGAAGAAATACTCTTACACTCAGTAGGAATAGGCATCTGCTAATCACCAGGAGCCTGATTCTTCAGCTTCTCTATACCCACAACTATAATAATTGGCATCAGAGGCAGTTTCTTGAATTGATTGGCTATAGCACCAGGCCCGAAGACATTCCCTGGGAAGCTTGTTTTCCCTGCCACCTGCAAATGCACAGAAACTAACAGTAAAAGTGATTACTATGGTGACGTGTCATGGGGGAGCTACAGCTGCCAGTCCACTGACAAAGAGCATATGTAAGCGGGGGAATAGTCCCGCTATTGTGGGGAACTTTCCTGGCTTTTGCACTACCCCGGTGAAGTGGGCTAGCGAAAGGATCTGAGTCCTCGCTCCCACTTCCTTTACCCAGTGGCCTCCCTGCCCCTGAGGACTCCCCTTCCACTCTCCTGTCTGCCAGAGTCCTCGTAACCCCAACAAGACTGGGCCCAGGATTCCTGGGGGGTTCGACCCCCAACTGTGGTCACCTAGGACAGGGGCTAGGGTGTCCCCACTCCGGGGTACTCTCTCTGCACCAGTCACTTCTCTGACCCACTGACCATTACATACAATTTAAAGCAAATGCAAGTTATTTAATCAACAATTAATTTTAAAAAGAATAAGGGAAATGGGAAAGGTTAAAGGAAACACATCCACCCGCTCTGTGGCAGAGAACATCACAAACAGTGTCTCTGGAATGTCAGGGCAGTTCACAGTCTGTTCCTGGTAAGTCCCAGGCCTTCTTCTCAGGCCCTGGCTGTGCTGCAGGGATGCTGTGGGTTGGACACTCGCTCTGGTGGTGGCCACACGCTCTCAGGCTCTAAGTGCTAGGACCCTTCTTCCCAGTGTCGCCACCGCCCTGTCGGGGGTACGATCCAAGCCTGGCCTGCAGAGCCTCTTGGCTGAGGTGTCTCCCTGTGCTGAGCCCGCTGCCCAGGGTCCTCCTCGGTCTCCCCAGCTGCTGACCGCACACAGCTCCGGACTGCTCCAGCCCCAGCTGCACCACTCTGTCTCAGCACTGCTGCTGCTCTGCCTCCAGCTCCCTGGGCTGCTTCTCTGGCCCCTCTGGCTCTGGTTGCCGCAGCTCTGCTCCCAGGACAGGTCTGCTTTGCAGGCTGCTTCTGTGACTCTGCTCCCAGCACTGACCTGCCTCCTGGGCTGCTTCTCTGGCCCCTCTGGCTCTGGTTGCTGCAGCTCTGCTCCCAGGGCAAGTCTGCTCTCTCTGGACTGTGCCTCTGGCTTTGGGGCTGCAGCTCTGCTCCCAGGACAGGGTCTGCTCTCTCTGGGCTGCTTTTCTGGTCCCTCTGGATCTGGCCCAGCTCTGCTCCCCAGCTCAGCTTGCACCCCTTCTTTCTCCTTAGCTCGGCCCCACTCTGTCTGACCCAGGCAACTCCAGCTCACATGAAGGACGGGACCTCCCTGGCCTCCTGACTCTCTGATTAGCCTGCCCGCCCTGTCATTCAGGCTGACCTGGAGCATTGGCCTCTCCCCATTGTTCCTGGGGACTGTCAATCTCAGGGTCCTGATTTCCCATCTCCCCTTCCCTTTTTAGTACTGGCAGCTAGCCAACTAAAACACCCCCACTGAACGTTAGTAAGGGGGCAACAGTCCCCTTACACATAGTCAGAAAAAGTATCTGTATGTACATATCTGGTATGCTGCCTTGCTCACTGAGAAGCATAGGATTAAATCTGAGTTTTGTCATCAAGTGCTCTGCCGTATCTGTGCTTTCAAGTTGCAGTAACATTGTCAGGTAGAGAAAGTAGGTAGCCTTCACAGCTTCTCCCTGTGCCTGTTCTGCAGGTGGACAGAGGACATTAGCCTTAGGGGCTATTGATCAAACACCTTTCCCAAACATGACATTCAGCTGAACAATTTTAACAGAAGAAATAAATATCACCACTAATAATACTTTCTACCGGTACAATTCTGCCTTGCAGTAGAGGACTAAGAAAACAGGCACATTTAATGTTTGTTCTTTTAGCTAATGTGCTGAACGAAAGGTGGCACTCCTTTTTTCATTGCCGAGTGTTGCCTAGCAATATATTACATTGACATTGAACAAATGTGTAATAGTAAATATTATGGTTTCATCTAACGTTTCAGCCATGAAAATAAACTGTGTAAAATGGAGTTCACATAACAGATACTGAGGTCAAAGATCACTCGAGGAGGCATTCTGAACCACTACAATACACTTCACATAGAGAGTGATTCTTTATTGGAACATGTAATGAGTCATGGCAATTCATAACACGGCGTTCTCTGGAAAATTCCATTCTTAGCAGACATTACACATAGAGTGCATAGATTCTGATTAAATGAGACATAAAAGTACCCCACCAATTATAGTAGAGTAGTTTCCTATCTTTACAGACACTTACTATTTCCCAGAAAATAAATAAGGCAATGTAGAATGAAGCATTTACAATTCTTGACAGGGCAGTTAAAATGAATATGACTGTATACAGAAGCTGGTTAGACTGTCTATTTAGTGTCACTTTAACGATTTTAGTCTTATTATTTATGATTTATGCACAACATGTATTGCAACTTGCTGGTCTGTTCTATAAATACATTTCTAATTTGAATTAAGATCATGTGTTATCTGTGCCTGTTAGATATATTACAGTTTTGTACTCACTTTCAGTCCTACCAAACCACATATCCTTTTTGCATTTCAGATTTAGTGAAAAATATTCACCTATTAAAATACCAATCATTAAAAGTAGCTCCCCGATTTTGCTGATTAATTTTTCAGTAACAAGTGTGCTTTCTGAAAAGTTAAAATTAAACATATTTTTAGACAAAACCTGAAGATTTTTAAGACTATAGAGAGGCAATTACCTGGCACAAAATAATAAAAAAATAAAAGACAGGACACAATTAGAGAAAGGAGGAAGGAACCTGAAATAGCAATGTATTTTTTTTTAATCTTGTAATATAAAAACCTTCCTTTTGATTCAGTGGCAATGTGGTGATATGTCTAAATGAATGGTCACAAATTACTATAGTAGACAGGACTTGCTTTTGATTCCTTTCAAATAAAGATGCATCAGGTTATGTATCACTGTGTATACAATTTCTGGTTAGTAAGGGCCCAATCCTGCAGTCTCTAATCGGCCCAGTGACATCATTGGTGGAACTATGTTGAAGAGCTGTAGGATTGCTATATGCTGACAGGTGAATGTTTGTAATCATATGTAGCTTGAATCTAGTGCTCACATAGGGCTATGTCCTGCCCTTGTTACTCTGGTTAAGTAGTACTTTACAGCACAAGTAGTCAATGGGACTATGTGCATAGTAAAGTATGGTACCACTTAAACCGAGGATGAGTGGCAGAATCTGGCACTTCCTATAGAATATTTTCCTCATTTTAAACTTGAAGACTGAAATATATTCAAATTTAAAGCATGAGAACAAGCCATGGGCTGTTACTATTCATAGGTTAAGAAATATTACCATTGGTACAATCTTTTAATCTTTGACATCTTTAGAACCTATTTTAACTGCAAGCTGATATGTAAAGAAAGCTATAGTGATTTACATTTGTAAATTTAGGTCTGCCAGTACCATTAAAATTCCAAACAGGAAAAAGATACTATAGTACAGCCTGGCAGCAAATGACTATGAAAACGAAATAGTAGGTTGTCCCTTTAAGACAAAATGTGAATTCAGTGACTTCTTCTGCTGAATTACCTATGTGTTGGCCAAGAATTTCTTTTGGTCATCACCTTTTTAACACTCTTTTATGGCTTTATAACTTGTGACCATTGGACATTTAACAGTAAACTGTGCTAGCAACCAGTAAAAAAAAAAAAAAAAGAAGAAGAAGAAGACGACAGCTGAAGGCATCACTGGAAACATGTAATGGAGCTTGCAGATATGCATTTGTTGACAGTTTGGAGAGTATGTGCCAAGCAATTAAATATTGCTTAGCTGATAGTAACTGCAGATGCAGTCATAAATTATTGGTGATGGACTTAAATTGAAAATAATGGTAGGCTGCAGACTGTCACAGATGACCACTGTATAGTAATTAT
Source organism: Natator depressus (assembly GCF_965152275.1). Lineage (NCBI taxonomy): Eukaryota > Metazoa > Chordata > Testudines > Cheloniidae > Natator > Natator depressus. The sequence goes on along the minus strand of NC_134235.1, from coordinate 238,528,658 downwards.
CATTGACATGCCCTCCTTGACCCTTTTAAATAAAGAACAGTGGCAAGTTAAAAAAAAAAAGAAAAAGGAAAAAGGGGCCATGGGGGAAGAACTGGTATCCAAATGCTCTGGTGTGTCAGGCAAGACATGGGAACAATTAACCCCAACCTATCTCTCTCCTCTGTATGAGAAATGTATTGCTCAGAACAAGCGATGTTCTGTTTGTCTTCCTAAATGATGCTAAAATATAAAGCAATGTAATAAGCTTTAAGAGCCAGATCTGAAGCCCATTGAAGTAATACATTCATAGATTCCAAGGCCAGAAGGGACCTCTGTGATAATCTAATCTGACCTCCTGTGTAACACAGGCCACAGAACATCCTCAAAATAATTCCTAGAGCATATCTAGCAAGTCATTGTAAAAATTCCCGTTTGTTTCAAAGGGCTTTGATGCAGGTTCTGAGTGAAATCATTAATTAAACACCTTTAGGCTGAACCCTGTGTAGGGGGTAGTGTGATGGTTCTTGGGATACCCAGGATTATGAGTCACCTTGTTACCCCCTACCTCCAGCATCAGGGAGACTGGCTTGTGTTTAACTGGGTGTCAAGAAGCTGAACTCCCTGACCCTAGCAGCCTGATAGCCACCCAATCAATCGCCTCTTGGTTCTGCCAACCCTTACTTTGCCTTGCAGGTTAACCCTGAGCCCTTTTGAAGTGTCCCCCTGTAGCATCCAGCCCCTTATCCACTGAATACTCACAGAAATACGAGGCCTGCTATCCCCAAGGGAAGTGTACACACCAGCTTGTGTGATTCAACTCAGGATCAGCAACTAGCTTAGTATCACAGTACTTAGATATATTTATATTGAAAACAAGGATAAGTTTGTTACCAAATATTCAAGATTCAAGAGATGGTGAGTAAGGATAATGGAAACAAATGGATATATACAAAACAAAAGCATAACATGCTTTCTGGAGACTAAACTTAACTTAGCAGGCTAACTTTCAATCTAAAGTTACCTTATCTCACCCAAGGCCTTTTGCAGTGTCTTCAACCAAGGCTGACTGTGAACCAGTTGTCGTGAATATAAAACCCTGCCTGTTTGCTAGGTGCAGAATCATGGGGGGAGGCTTCTTTGTTCCTCAAATGTATTCCAGCAAACCTTTGAAGTATATCTTAAGATGAGGTTCTCTTTCCCCACCATGTGTGTACCTGTTAGTTCCTTTCAGCAATTCTTACAATCCTTCATTTGCTTCACCTTCAATGTGTGCTGGAAGACCCCTTGTGAATGAGACAATACTTAATTTACATTTCAACAGGAGAGACAGGTGATTAAACATTCCTTGTCTTATGGGAAACTTGTTCCTCTACCTCTGCAGTGATACAGAAGCTAGGGACCTATTTTCAATGCACATACATAACTCCTTACATAGTATGTGTACATACATTTCACAACATTAACATTGGACCAGTGTAACCTTGGCTTTCATTTAGGACCTCATATGACATTCATTGGTGAACCACAATGTACACACCAGAATCAGGATATTCTTGTAACCTCCTTGCCAACTGGCATTGAGGGTTTCTTGGGAAACAGGTAGTACATACTCCTGAAAGTGCCCCACATAACAAGCCCCAGAAAGGCACAATTCTTCCCCGCTCCAAAGGGAGAATACTTTACTACAGAGCCAAGCATACTCCCCTGACTTCATGCTCAGACAGCTTTACTGCCCAGCATGTGAGAGATGAAGCCATGGATCTGTTCACTCTCCACCCATCCGCCACCCACTTGTTAGTGGACAAAGCATATAAAGGAGCCTGAAACAGGAGGAGGAGCTTTCACCGTACCAGTTAAAGAGGTGAGGGAGGTGTGGGGAGTACTGCTGCCCCGTCCTAGTGAGAGGAGGGGTAGTTCTTCCTCTGTTTTTAGCAGAGGTAGCTGCATTATCTCCCATTCCTTTCAACCCTGGGAAAGTTGAAGTATCCAGGACACCATTCCTACTTTCTCACATCACCCCAATAACCCAGTAACAATTGGCATTGTTCCTGTGCAGCCATGCAAGAAGGCAGAGGCGCAGTTTTCTTCCCCTTTACTCTCTACGGCATGGCCATGGAGCAGTAAGGCACAACCTCACTTTTAGTGTTGGCCTATTGCACTCTGCAGTGAGCTGTTCGCCAAAGAATTCCTGAATAAGCCACTCCATGCTCACAGGAGTTAGCACATAATCCCAGTGCCGCTTGCCCAGTTTGGATCTGACGTAGAGAATACTAATTCTGCTGCTGCCATTCATCATCAGACACTTCTGTTTGGTCCAATACTGAAACAGTCTTTTGAAAGTAGTATTAAGAGACAGCAATCTTCTGGCAAGTTGATCTGAAAAGCTATGTGAACAGGGATGAAAACTGAGATGGGGAGATTTTGTGGCTGGAAGGAATGAAGGAAAATAAAAGTCACTATTTTTATACTGAATATTACATCATTTCTGCTTTGAAGCATATTTGTGTGACCTCTGTAAAGGCTAAATGTCAAATGGCTTGGCTCAGACGTATGGTTCTGAGAAGTATTTAAAATGTTCTAATACTTATTTGAAACATGTTGTTCACACTTTTTTTCCTTCAAGAAATCAAGCTAAGAAATTCCCAAAGAGAAACTCCTCCCCCCAAGATTTTGGCTGCTTCCTGGTTCTCTATACATCAAAATACAGCAATAATAGTTTTTGCTGCAAAATTCTGGTGTTTCGTGCTTCAAGACCTGGACAAAAAAAGAAGTGCAGCATATCATGAGAAAGAAGAAGTTAACAGCATTTATTTACATTCCAGTTAAGGGATTAGTTTCAGTTCTGATAGAATATTTGATTTATTAAAATGATTTATTTCATTTGGATTGGTTTGCCATCATTAATAGTACCCTCCTATAAGTAAGAGTTTTCTGAAACTTCGTCAAAGTGAACTGTGATGTGTTACTCATCTGGGTCCTCAATGGTCATCAGGGGTCAGCCTGTTTCATAAGTGGTGATTCAGCAGTATTAATACGAGTGGAGGAAAGATGTATAACTAATTCATTTTGATGTTGTGGACACAAAACTCTGGCAAATTCCAAAGTGCCAATATTGGCTAAAAGCAATGCGAAAGCAACATGTTCCCAGTAACCCACAAGGTGGTCTGTTTGTTTGGGGGACCATGTGCTGAGCCTAGCGGCTTGCTAGGCAAGGCTGAGAGCTTCTTAATGAGGCTTTGATCCCTAAGCCCTTTAGCACCCATCAACCCTTAACCAGAGAACATGGCTACTCAGGAAGACCAGAGCTTTAAAAAGCCCACTCCTAAGCGACGAGAAGAGCTAGCGACCAGGAGCGGCTAACAGGGGAGTTTTCGAGGGATTTTGGAGGAGGAGCATGAGGGAGGCTAGATACACTTAACATTCTTTAAACTTAAAGCCAAAAACACCCCTTGATAAAAACAAAACAACAACAGAGGAACAAGCTTCATGAGTAAAAAGATAATGCAGGCACAAGTCCAGCCACAAAGTGGGGGCTATCCAGTTTATTGCACCCAATGCAGCATATATGATTACCTGCCCTATGCGCAGGTGGCATATGTGTGCATTCGGTGCAAGGAGCTCCTGGCCCTCAAAGACTGTGTATGGGCTTTGGAGACCAGAGTGACTGAACTGGAGGAGCTAAGGGAGACAGAGAGATACATAGATGAGACTTTCCGGGACACAGTAGAACAGTTCCACACCCAGTCTGACACCCTCTGTGCTGTTGAGGAGGATGAAAGTCTCAGGGACGGAGAACGTCCAACTGGAGCAGAGGTAAATGATCCCATGGTTGGGACCCTCCTTCTAGATGATGTTGTGGTATCCTCTTGCAGTGAGGATACGTCTCCGGGGATGGAACTCCAGTTATTAGGAAGAGACAGGTATTAGTAATGGTCAGTTCGATCATTAGAAACATAGCTGGATTTGCGATGATTGGGGGAACTGCATGGTGACTTGCCTGCCTGGTGAGAAGGTTGAAGATCTCTCGAGACATCTAGATAGACTTAAGTGCCGTGCTGGGGAGGAGCCGGTGGTTTTGGTACCTGTAGGTACCAGTGACAGGGAAGGATAGGAGAGAGGTCCTGGAGGCCAAATTTAGGCTGCTAGGTAAGAGATTGAAGTCGAGGACCTCTATGGTAGCATTTTTTGAAACGTTCCAGGACCATGCACAGGGCCAGTTAGATGGGCAGAACTGCAGGGTCTCAATGCGTGGATGAGATGATGGTGTAGAGAACAGGGGTTTAGATTTATTAGGAACTGGGAAAACTTTTGGAAAAGGGGGAGCCTATACAGGAAGGATGGGCTCCACCTAAACCAAAATGGAACCAGATTGCGGGCAATTAAAATTAAAAAGGTCATAGAGTAGTTTTTAAACTAGGGGCTGGGGAAAGCCGAGAGGTGCAGAGGAGCACGTGGTTCAGACAGAGACATCCCTTAGGGAAGGATCTATTAATAGAGATTCTCTATGTCCTAGTAAGGAGGAGAGGATGGAAGATGATAAAATACAGGTAAGATCTGATGAGAAACAGTCAAATGAAAAAAGGTCCCATTCAATTACATCATGTAATGGTAGACAGCTAAAAGTGACAAGTTGTTAAAGTGCTTATATACCAGTGATAGAAGTCTAAATAATAAGATGGGTGAACTAGAATGCCTTATATGATATGAGGATATTCATATAATTGGCACCACAGAAACTTGGTAGAATGAGGCTAATCAATGGGACACAGTAATACCAGGGTACAAAATATATCGGAAGGACAGAACAGGGTGTTCTGGTGGCGGAGTGGCACTATATGTGAAAAAAGTGTAGAATCAAATGAAGTAAAAATATTAAATGGACCAAACTGTACCATAGAATCTTTATGGATAGTAATTCCATGCTCTAATAATAATATATGTGACAGGGTCGGGCCAGATGGCTACAGGAGAGTGATAGAAGGCAGATATATTAGCCCCAGGTTGAGTAGGTCCCTTTTCCCTGAGTAAGACAACAGGGAAGGTTCCAGAACAATCAGGAACTTTCTGGAAACAATTAAGACAGACAGGCTGATTAGAACACCTGAAGCCAATCAAGGAGCTGCTAGAATCAATTAAGGCTGGCTAATCGGAGCACCTGGGTTTAAAAAGGACCTCACTTCAGTTTGTGGCATGCGTGTGAGGAGCTGGGAGCAAGAGGCACTAGGAGCTGAGAGTGAGAATGTGGACTGTTGGAGGACTGAGGAGTACAAGCATTATCAGACACCAGCAGGAAGGTCCTATGGTGAGGATAAAGAAGCTGTTGGGAGGAGGCCATGGGGAAGTAGCCCAGGGAGTTGTAGCTGTCGCACAGCTGTTCCAGGAGGCACTCTAGACAGCTGGAACCCGGAGTAGAGGGTGGGCCCGGGTTCCCCCCCAAACCTCCCAATTCCTGGTCAGACACAGGAGGAGTTGACCTGGACTGTAGGTTCACGAAAACGGCCAAACTGAGGGCTGCTGTGAATCTCCAAGGCGAGCAAATCCGCCAATAAGTGCAAGACCCACCAAGGTAGAGGAGGAACTTTGTCACATATAGCAATAGGGACATATTACTGACCACCTGACCAGGATGGCGATAGTGACTGTGAAATGCTCAGAGAGATTAGACAGACTATTAAAATAAAAAAACTCAATAATAATGGGTGATTCCAACTATCCCTATATTGACTGGGTACATGTCACCTCAGGACAGGATGCAAAGAAACAGTTTCTTGACACCTTAAATGACTGCTTCTTGGAGCAGCTCGTCCTAGGACCTACAAGAGGAGAGCCAATTCTTGATTTAGTCCTAAGTGGAGCACAGGATCTGGTCCAAGAGGTGAATATAGCTGGACTGCTTGGTAATAGTGACCATAATATGATTAAATTTAATATCCCTGTGGCGGGGAAAACACCACAGCAGCCCAACACTGTAGCATTTAATTTCAGAAAGGGGAACTACACAAAAATGAGGAGGTTAGTTAAAGAGAAATTAAAAGGTACAGCACCAAAAGGGAAATCCCTGAAAGCTGCATGGAAACTTTTTAAAGACACCATAATAGAGGCTCAACTTAAATGTATACCCCAAATTAAAAAACCACAGTAAGAGAACCAAAAAAGTGCCACCGTGGCTAAACAAGAAAGTAAAAGAAGCAGTGAGAGGCAAAAAGGCATCCTTTAAAAGAGGAAATTTAAATCCTAGTGAGGAAAATAAAAAGGAACATAAACTCTGGAAAAGAAGTGTAAAAATATAATTAGGAAGGCCATAAAAGAATTTGAAGAACAGCTAGCCAAAGACTCAAAAAGTAATAGCAAAAATTGTTTTCATTACATCAGAAGCAGGAAGCCTGCTAAACACCAGCGGGGCCACTGAACGATCGAGATGCTAAATGAGCTCTCAAGGAAGATAAGGCCATTGCAGAGAAATTAAATGAATTCTTTGCATCAGTCTTCACAGCTGAGGATGTAAGGGAGATTCCCAAACCTGAGCCATTCTTTTTAGATAACAAATCTGAGGGACTGTCCCAGATTGAGGTGTCATTAGAGGAGGTTTTCGAACAAATTGATGAACTAAACAGTAATAAGTCACCAGGACCAGATGGTATTCACCCAAGAATTTTGAAGGAAATCAAATATGAAATTGAAGAACTACTAACTGTAGTCTGTAACCTATCGTTTAAATCAGCTTCTGTACCAAATGCCTGGAGGATAGCTAATGTGGAGGAAAAATTTAGTAGGCCTAAACTTATAGGCCTAAAACTTTGGTCAAGCTAACTGTGTATATAGATCATAAGAAGAGGGTGAGGAAAATTCCATTGTGGAGCAGTTACAACAGCGCAGCTTAAGAAATGCAACCATAGCAGCTAGAAATTAGGAAAGACTGTTAACCGCAAAGAACAAACCTGTCAATAACAGGAAAAGCTTGTTTTGCTGTATTCCAAATAAGGCAGAGCAACTGTTAAAAGCTTAAATTATATGCCAAATAAGGGGAAAACGCAGTTGCTGGAAGGGTGCTTGACCAATTGTGGGTTGGGGACAGAACAAATTTACAATAGTCAAGCTTATGAAATATATAGCCACAACAGTTGTGTTAGAAAGGTTGCTGACCGCAAAAGAACAGACAGTGAATAACAAGAGGGGGCTTTGTGGGGGAGACACTTGTTTTTGCTTCTGACCAGTGTTAATTTTGCAATGTATTCCAAGTAAGGTAATAAATACGGAAGTATGTGTAATTTGTCTGTGGTTTTAAGCTTTAAAAAGCTGTGTGTGCTTTGCATCGGGGGGCAGCTACTTCGAGCTGTTACCCCCCTGCACTTAAAATCAATAAAGGAGCCTCAGGCCTGTTCTGATCCAAACACAATGCGTGGTTAATTTTCCGCCACAAATCTTGGTGCCGGTGACTCGGATAGACGGCAACCCCCAAGAGCCAGAGGACCGTGAGCTGCTCCCCACCAGACCCCGGGCCCATCCAAAAGGTAAGAGACCTTTTGAAATCTCTATATTGGGTTTCTGGTGGAGGACTGCCCGTAGGCTCTGGGCTTGGGTGAGTTGTATGCTCTATCCGGACTTTTTGCTGCCAGACACGCCTGACGCCCTTGGGGTGGGTTAGAGTCCCATCCAGGTTTGGTTTCCCTGGGAAGAGCCACTGAGGGTGGCTGGGCAAGTCGTGGATAGACTTGGGCAGGTCTTGGATAGACCTGGTTCCGTGTGCCAGTGTGAATGAGTAAGGTCGGTAGACCGGTGTGAATGTGAGTCACAGTAAGACGCTCAGAGCTCCCTGCGAAGCAGAGGTGTCTCTAAAGCAAGCCCTGTGTCTCCACCTAGTGGGCATCACGAGGAATGCCCTGACCTCAACAATTTCCCTCTGCATGGCATGACCGGCGAGGGGCCTGTCTGGGTCTAGAAGTGTGTGTGATCCCATCCTTTCTGTCCTCGGACAACCTGTTTCTGTTCCCTCTTTCTTCCCCTGCTTCTAGTTCCCGCCCAAAGGCGGTTTGACAAGCCACTGACTGGTCTGATCACCTCGCCGGAAGCAACAGAATATGTGGCTCCAGCCGGTGCTCTTTACTGAAGGGGGGTTTTAAGACGGTCGTGGAGGACGTAAACAAACCTTCCCTGTGTGAGTGTGACGAGTGAATTGAATCAAGTACTGAGCCGAGTACCCTGTGCGAGTGTGACGAGTGAATTGAGTCAGGTACTGGGGGGAGTGGGGGCATAGGTTGGAGGATCCAAGGGGATTCCCGCCTCGCCATGGGGGCCAGTGAGTCAAAAAGGATCACCGTCCCACCAAAAGGCACACCGGCATACTACATGTATGCAAATTATAGTCCTTTCACTTGCAAGTTTCTAAAGAAATGGAATTGGTATACCAGGGATGATCCAAAATTACAGTTTCCCTTAGAGGGAAGTTTCCACCTTGACAGGAATGTGCACCTCAGAGGCACATTTCCTGCCAATAACGTCGGACAAGGTCAGTGGGATGCATATTTCAATTGGTATGGGGAAACAGAAAAACGGCACTGTGAATCTCAAATGAGGATTTTCAAGGACTCCCAGGAGAAACTTAAAATACAATTAAAAGAGGCAAAGGAAAAATTAACTCTTCCCCGAAAGCCGGCTGGCCAGCAAATACCCCTTTATCCTTCAAGGCTTCTCCACAAAATCCCCTTGACCCCATCTGAAGATCTTATAGATTTATACTTAGAATGTAGGTAACCAGCTGCCCCTACTCTGCCTCGACAGCCAGGTGCAGACCCATCCGCCCAGGGCAGACCGGATAGGGAGATCATTATTGCAGGTCCGTCCACCCCAGGTGGAACAAATGGAGAGGGCAGTAGATCCCGCACGCCTCCACCAGACTATGATCTGGAGGCTGACTCACTATCCAGGAACCCCTGCCCCAACCAGTAACACCAATGTCAGCATCTGCTTCACCCCCTTCCCCTGAGTCGCCCTCGGATCCCGCAAGAAGATCAATCACTACCCTAGCAAACTCGGTACGATACCTATGTGACCGATTTGATGGACTGCCAGAAAATTCACCTCGACCACTGGCAAAGAATACTAGACAACAAAAATTACAACCCCAGGGCACCCCCACGTCCAGTCCTCAGTCCCTGTCTTCCCATCATGAAACAGCGTTCCCCTTGCACCAACTCCCAGGCCCAGGTGTTGATGCTTCGGGTCAGGCAACCCTGGTGACTGTACATGCCCCTTGGTCTGCCACGGATTTGTATAATTTGATTGAAAAATTTCCTAAAATAAGGGAAGACCCCATCACATTTCAAGAAGAATCAAGATCAGTCATAAGCTGTTACAACCCTAACAGGGCAGATTTAAATCAACTCCTGAGAGGGGTCCTGCCCAAGGAAACATTAAATCGCCTCCTATAAGAGGTCCAGTGGCCCAACAACGACAAAGGCCATAATAGGGACTTAAATACAGACAGGAATAACCTGCTGGGTGTAGTTCTTAAAATCTGCACAAAAAAGGCAGATTGGACTAAAATTAGTGCTTGTAGACAAAATAAAGGCAAAAACCCTGCTGATTACATGCAGCACCTTAAGCAGGTTTTCAAAAGATATTCTGGCATAGATAATGCAGAGGAAGATGCCAAAAAAGCCATAGTGGCCGCCTTTGTCCAGGGACTCAGTCCACAATTAGGAAACCATTTAAAGATTGGTATCGTGGATTGGAAGGGGAAAAAACCCTAACAAAATGTTGGCAGTCGCCCAGCATTACTCCCATCAGTTAGAAAAGAAAAAGGATGACATTGAAACTAAATTAATGACCCTCCATATCCAGAACATACAAAAACCCTGCAGCCACCACCCATTAAGGGGGAACGGAAGGAGACCCAACAGAGGTCCCCACTGTCCCCATAGCCAGGGGCAAAACAATGATGCCTGTTACTGTTGTGGACAGGCGGGCCATTGCAAAAACAACTGTCCCAATCGCTTTAACTGATCAACAGACCCTGCCTTTTCACCTCAATATTCTTCCCCTGTTCCCTTACGCCCTCAAAACCATTAGGATAGCCAGGAGACGGGTGACATCATCGTTCCGCTTGTCCCTTTAAACCAGAAGGGACCATATGTAGACTGTATAATTAATGGCACCCCTACCTCTTGCCTGCTAGATACCGGTGCCTCGCAGTTCACCCTCGGTGTGGGCGACTTCCCTTCCCTTCCAGTAACCTCAGAAATAGTAAATGCAGTAGGAGTGAGCAACACTCCTATTCCCCATCCCATCTCCTCACCTCTGACTGTTTCTATCGGTCCTCTGTCTGAGCACCAGGCTTTCCTCCTCAGCGCCTGCTCACCTGTTAACCATTTGGGAAGAGACTTGCTGTGCATATTAAATTGTGCAATTTATTGCACCCCAGATGGTGTGTATTTGGATGTCCCTGACCCCAGTCAAAATGAGGTCCTGGCTGTCCTGCAGTTAGACGCCCCAGAAGAGGAGACCGACCCCAGCCCTTCCTTGTTGCAACAGGAACTGCTGGTCAAGGTTCCTCCCTGTTTGTGGGCCAAGCATGCCAACCAGGTTGGGTGCATCAGGACTGCCCAACCAGTTAATATTCATCTGAATCCGGAAAACCTCTTCCTAGAATACAGCAATACCCTCTCTCAAAACAAGCCGAGGAAGGAATTCGCCCGGTAATTACCTCCCTAATCCAACAAGGAATTATTATTCCTACAGTCAGTGAATGTAACAGCCCCATCTTGCCTGTAAGGAAACCTGGCAAGTAGACTTGCCGCTTTGTCCAGGATCTCCGCGCTATCAATGCTGCTGTTCTCCCTACCTACTCAGTTGTCCCAAACCCTGCTCTTATCCTCTCCTATATTCCCCCTTCTGCCGCTTATTTCACAGTTGTTGACCTCTGCTCAGCTTTCTTCTCTATCCCCGTTCACAAAGATAGTCAATATCTGTTTGCTTTCACCTACCAAGGGTGTCAATACACTTGGACCAGGTTATCCCAAGGTTACACCGAATCGCCCACCTTGTTCTCGCAGATCCTCAAGAGGGATCTGGATGACATTGAATTAAAAATGGGGTCCACTCTGGTCCAGTACGTAGATGACCTGCTATTGGCATCGCCATCTTTGGAGGCTTCTAAAACTGATTCCCTTAGAATCATAGAATCATAGAATATCAGGGTTGGAAGGGACCTCAGGAGGTCATCTAGTCCAACCCCCTGCTCAAAGCAGGACCAATCCCCAATTAAATCATCCCAGCCAGGGCTTTGTCAAGCCTGACCTTAAAATCTTCTAAGGAAGGAGATTCTACCACCTCCCTAGGTAACGCATTCCAGTGTTTCACCACCCTCCTAGTGAAAAAGTTTTTCCTAATATCCAACCTAAACCTCCCCCACTGCAACTTGAGACCATTACTCCTTGTCCTGTCATCTTCTACCACTGAGAATAGTCTAGAACCATCCTCTTTGGAACCACCTCTCAGGTAGTTGAAAGCAGCTATCAAATACCCCCTCATTCTTCTCTTCTGCAGACTAAACAATCCCAGTTCCCTCAGCCTCTCCTCATAAGTCATGTGTTCCAGACCCCTAATCATTTTTGTTGCCCTTCGCTGGACTCTCTCCAATTTATCCACATCCTTCTTGTAGTGTGGGGCCCAAAACTGGACACAGTACTCCAGATGAGGCCTCACCAATGTCGAATAGAGGGGAACGATCACGTCCCTCGATCTGCTCGCTATGCCCCTACTTATACATCCCAAAATGCCATTGGCCTTCTTGGCAACAAGGGCACACTGCTGACTCATATCCAGCTTCTCGTCCACTGTAACCCCTAGGTCCTTTTCCGCAGAACTGCTGCCTAGCCATTTGGTCCCTAGTCTGTAGCTGTGCATTGAGTTCTTCCGTCCTAAGTGCAGGACCCTGCATTTATCCTTATTGAACCTCATCAGGTTTCTTTTGGCCCAATCCTCCAATTTGTCTAGGTCCCTCTGTATCCTATCTCTGCCCTCCAATGTATCTACCACTCCTCCCAGTTTCGTATCATCCGCAAATTTGCTAAGAGTGCAATCCACACCATCCTCCAGATCATTTATGAAGATATTGAACAAAACCAGCCCCAGGACCGACCCCTGGGGCACTCCACTTGACACCGGCTGCCAACTAGACATGGAGCCATTGATCACTACCCGTTGAGCCCAACAATCTAGCCAACTTTCTACCCACCTTATAGTACATTCATCCAGCCCATACTTCTTTAACTTGCTGACAATAATACTGTGGGAGACAGTGTCAAAAGCTTTGCTAAAGTCAACAAACAATACATCCACTGCTTTCCCTTCATCCACAGAATCAGTAATCTCATCTCACCTTATGCTACTGCAAGCTCTAGCGGAGAAAGGTCATAAAGCCTCCAAGTCTAAACTGCAGCTCTGTCTGCCCAAGGTCCATTATTTGGGACATGATATTTCAGCTGGAGAGAGATGCTTGTCCTCTATGCAAATACAAGCCATCCTCCAGGTCCCTAAACCAACCACTAAAAAACAAATGTGTGGCTTCTTAGGTATGGCCAGGTATTGCCAACAATGGATCCTTGGTATACAGCTATTGTTAGGCCCCTGCAAGAATTTACCCTTGATAAGGTCTCTGAACCCCTTCCAAGGACCCCAAAAGCTGAGGAAGCATTTACTAAGATTAAGAAAGCTCTTACCAGATCCCCCTCCTTGGGCCTACCTGACTACCAGAAGCCCTTCACTCTCTACTGCCACGAGAAGGAGGGAATAGCCTTGGGGGTCCTTACCCAAATTCATGGTGACAAATGACACCCCGTAGCATATTATAGCTCACCTTTGGACCCTGTAGCAGCTGGACTCCCTGCTTGTCTTCGGGCGGTAGCGGCAGCCGCTTCCCTTGTGGAGACTTCTGCTACTCTCGTTTTGGGTTCCCCCTTATGTGTTGCTGTCCCGCATGCCGTGACCACACTGCTTCTGAGAGGCAGAACCCAGCACCTCTCTAACTCTAGATTGACTAAGTATGAAATGTTGCTTTTAAATGCTTCAAATGTAACTCTTACTCACTTCCCACGGCAGCTGAGGGGGAACCTCATGACTGTTCAGCTGAGACAGCAGAACTCTCCACTCCTAGAATTGATCTAAAGGATACCCCGCTTCATAATCCTGATCTGCTATTCTATGTAGACGGGTCCTGCCTCATAAATCCTGAGGGCCTACTTGTGGCCGGCTATGCTGTTTATTCCCAACACGAGCCTGTGGAGGCCCACTCCCTTATGGGAGCACACTCAGACCAAGTCGCAGAACTTGTCACCCTTACCCGTGCTTGTACTTTAGCCAAGGACAAGTCTGTTACCATCTACACAGACTCTCGATATGCCTTCGGGGTGGTTCATGATTATGGGCAACTATGGAAACACTGAGGATTTCTCACATCGGGGAGGGGCAAAGATTAGTAATGGGCCCTTTGTTGATGCCCTTCTCTCTGCCCTTCAACTCCCTTCTGCCATTGCCATTGTAAAATGTACTGCTCACCAGAAACCTTATGACAATGTTACCAGAGGAAATGCACTGGCAGATGCTACTGCCAGACATGTGGCCCTTTCCGGGTCTCCGGCTCCATTTGATTTTATTTTCTTCAGTTCACAGTTCCCCTCCATGCCTGCCTCTCTCCACGATTTAGCTCTTATGCAAGATTCGTCCCCAGAACAGAGGATGACAGATGGAGGCGGGATGGATGTACTTTGGATCCAGATGCCTTGTGGCACTCCCCAGATGGCCGTTTGGTGGTGCCCAAGGCTGTGCTCCCCTATCCCGCTCATGTGTCCCATGGACTGGCGCATGTGAGCAAAGGGGGGATGATTGCTTCAGTACTGCGTCATTGGTATGCCCCAAATTTCTCCATCATGGCACAGCAGTACTGCAATTCTTGTCTGACCTGCCTAGCCCACAATAGTGGCAGACCAGTTCAGACAAAACCCGCTGCGCACCCCACCCCATGGGGACCTTTTGTAAATATCCAAATCGATTTTATCAATATGCCAAAGTGTTGTTCTTATGAATATGTTCTTGTTTGTGTCTGTATGTATTCTGGATTAGTAGAGGCCTACCCTTGTGTCAAGGCTGATTCCCTCACCGTAGCAAAACAATTGTTAAGAGACTTTATTCCTCGGTTTGGTCTACCTCTTTCTATTAACAGTGACCGAGGTACCCATTTCACAGGCCAAATCATGCAACAGATTTGCAAGGCCCTTAACATCACCCAACACTTGCATTGTGCTCATCACCCTCAGAGTGCGGGGCGCAAAAATGGGGAACTAAAGAACAAAATCTCTAAGATCTGTGTGGAAACCGGTCTTAAATGGCCTGGTGCCTTACCCCTTGCTCTCATGTATATGTGGAGCACACCTGCCCGGAAACATGGCCTGTCCCAGTATGAAATCCTTATGGCCAGACCCATGCATATGCCAGCATCCCCTCCCCCACTCCCTTGCCAATTGGACCTGCAACTAAATGATGATACTGTTATAACATACTGTCAGATGCTAATTCGTTGTGTTAGGTCTATCCACTCACAGGTCCAAAGTGCCCTGATGGAACCAACTGACACACTTTGCCACCTCCTTCAGCCTGGAGACTGGGTTTATATTAAGGTATATCACAGAAAGACTTCTTTAGAACCTTGCTGGAAGGGCCCCTACCAGATCCTACTGACTACCCATACAGTGGTCAAGTGCCAGGGATTTGTCAGCTGGATCCACGCCTCCCACTGCAAAAAAATAACTCCACCCTTAGACCCAGATGCTGAGGATTTTCAACCGCCAGATCCAGTTCCCAAAAACAACCAGCGTGGTCGTGACGGCAACCCCGCTTCAGGCCCCAAAAGGGAACTTAGGTACAGCCTCAGGAAGAGAAAGTGATATCTCCAGTGATTTGCCTTTATAGCCAGCCAAGACTTCAGGCCTGCTGGTAAAAAGGACTCCGGAGATCAAAGGCCAGAATAAAGCCTTTAGAAGTCCAGTGGAGAGCCTAGCACCCGCTCGCACCCAGTTGCCATGACCGACTCCACGGTCAGAATAAAGGAAGCAGCCATGATGCGAAAATTCACACAAGGAATACACAGATCCACACAAAAATAATAAATTTGACATGCATTTCCCTGCCTCAGTTTCCTCAGTATTCCAAAGCATTCTTTGTACTATCCATATCCCTAGTCTGGTGGGAATATGTTAGGTCCTGTCTGCCTTTGGTGGATACACACAGACAAAGAGGCATTCCATAATACAGCAATTGTCATTGCAACAACTTCATAATAATTTCAAAACAGCAACCAGAATTTATAAGTTGTACACAGATTCCCCTAATCACCACATGTGCTTGGGTCCATCCCTATTCATCAAAATACTTAAGCACATGATTAACTTTAAGCATGTGTTTAGGTGATTTGCTGAAGAGGGGTGGTCCGGTGAATTGGAGCCTGCGAGAGTCAGGGCTGCAGGATTGGGCTCTAAGAGCCAGATGTTCAAAGGTATTTAGGCATTTAAAGACACAGAGAGGTACCTTGGGGGATTTTTGAAAACACCAAGGTTCCTAATTCCCACTGAAATCAATTAAAATCCCACTAGGTGCCAAATGCATCTTAGACACCTAAATACCATTAAAAATCTGCTTTAAGTGTGTATGTATTACTCAATGCTCAGTGGATCTTAATTACCAAATGCATGCTTAAGTTAATTTCTAGACAGTATCTGCAGTGCTACCGTATATACTAATGCATTTTCAAAAGAGATCTAACTAAGAGGTCTATTAGGTACAGAGTCTACTGGAATATTTCCATGTCTGGATGAAGCCAGATGCTGAGACCATTACTCATGTGAGTAGCCCTGATGTACATGAGGAGTCCTATGGAAAGCCGTAGGGATAATAAACTAAACCTTCAGTGAACCCTCCAGTTCAAATGCTGATTGTATTCTTTTTCTGCTTTCAGGATTGTTCTGGCAAAGGTTAGTCTCTTACTAGCAGCATATGTCTAAGTACCTCTACAACAGTGTTTCTCAACCTTTTTTGATACCAGGGGCTGGTTTTCTGACATCCTAAACTGTGTATCGGGGAGATCTCTGGGGCTGGCCTGGGTCCACTGACCGACCATTGAGAAACATTGCTCTAGAGTCTTCTAATAGACTAATGAGGTAGATTTCAGTTCTATACAGTCTTTTTGTTTATGTTTCCTTCAAAATCCTCTTAAACTAAACATTTTAGTGATCAAAACAAACCAACCTAAAAATATCCTCAGTGAAACGAGGATAAAATGCTACCTTAAAAAGACACAGATGGCTAGGATTTGAAATCCACTTTGTATACAGCACGTTCCAATCCATCAGCCTGGAAACATTTTCCTTAGCTCCCCAGCAGCATAGGAGTCACTTCTCTCAAGTAAGTCACTTCTATTTTGGATGGGCTCAAAATGGATTTTGTGCATATGTTTTGGACTGCATTCTGCAGTGATGCTGCAAGTGTGGTTATGAGGTCCCTACTCTAGAGTGGCCTATAAATTCCCACAATTAGTTGTTTGGCATTTTTTAAATCACTCTCTCGTGCGTCTGCTGAGTCTGTTGATGTGCCGATATGGCAAACTAGCAGAGGACTAGCTATCCTCATCTTACTCTTCAGTGCAGGTGGTCTGAATGTATTTCCCAGTGCTGCATGCACTTTTTGCAGATGCTTCCTGAGATTCTGTTCAGAATTCTCGGGAGTGTTCAAGAGTCAGAGGCTTGGCACAGACATTCTCATATGATTCTTTCTTATTAAATTTTGCAGTGATATATGAGGGTTTTTATTTTTAAATAGCAAAAAGATGTTTCCAAGCTACTCAGGGAGACTTGTCACATTACTCAGATCTCCCGATCTGCTTTCCAGGTACATTTTATGTACTCAGAGCCTAAATTATTTTCAAGAAATGTGTGTCACCTGTGTAAAAACCTTGTTCAGGATGGCAGATTACATGACAATGACTCACAATCTGCACAACATATATTCCAAAAATAACATATACCCATTTCAGTCAGAGTCTTGCAGTTAATTTAAAAAAAAACAAATACAAATATGATTGTGATGGATCTGCTAAGCAAGGAACTACAACTCCCATCAGCCATCTCCCCACGGCACTTCCCTTTCCCTTGGCCAGGTAAGGGGAAGGTTCCTGAACCACAAAGTGGCTAGGGTCTGTTGGGAAAAAGTGGTTGCATGGCAAGCCAGTAGCTCCGGAGAAGCTGGATCACAGAGAAGAATCCCCAGGAACTGTATACAGAGACTCATATGGAACAGGCTGTGACTGCCATAAATTATAACTGGGTGCAGCTCTGTGTGGGACTTATGGGGGAAAAGCATTGGCTAGGCAGGGAACTAGTCCAAAGGGGCCCCGATGACAGACACACCACTAAGTGAGCCTGCCCTGGAAACCCACAAGCTCCTATTTGCTTGAATTGGAGAAGGTGCCCCAAATATCAAGTGCCCCCAAGAGCCTAAACATTTACTGCTATTGCTTACTTTGAATTGTAATAGTTTAAGCCTCTGTACCTAGAGTATTTGCAATCTACTCCTTTCCTGCCAGCCCTAGTAAAGTAACCCTTCACTTAGTCATGTACCTGAGTGGTTATTGGGACCCACCAGAACTAGTGCCTCAAGGCTGCTGAAGCATCCACAGTGCTTGCCTCCAAGTTGTGGTACACCTGGCACACTACTGGCATCTATGGGTTTGTTGTACTCTGACGCTGAACAGCCTCGATAATTGTATGATACAAACTATTGGCCAGAAAAGTTGGAATCCTGGCTTCTTTCTCAGAGATTCTTATGAAATTATCTACAGAAGGTTTACTTTCTGAGAAAGATACTGATCTTGGCTACCTTTAAAGAATATGAAGGCCAAATAAAAAAAAATATCCTAAATGGATAAAGCTAATTCTTGACTTTTAATAGTTCTAAAATATTCTATTTGACATTAATACATGGAGGAAAATTTGAGCAAGAGAGAAAATATTTAATTGCCTTCACATGATCAGTCATACCAAATGTGCACTGAGAACATAAGAACTGCCATACTGGATCAGACCAATGGTCTATCTAGCCTAGTATCTTGTCTATGGTAGTGGCCAGTATCAGAGATTCAGGTGGAGTGTACCAAAAAGGGCAATTTTGGAGAGATCTGCCCCTGTCTTCCTCTCCTGGCTTCTGGCAGTCAGAGGTTTAGGGTCATACCAAGCATGGAGTTGCATCCCTGACCATCTGGGCTAATAGCCATTGATGGACCGATCCTCCATGAATGTATCTATCACAAGATTCCATGGCAATGAGTTCCCCAGGTTAATTGTGCATTGTGTGAAAAAGCATTTCCTTTTGTTTGTTTGTATGAAACCAGCTGCCTACTAATATCATCGGCTGACCCCTGGGTTTTGTATTGTGTTTTGTGTGAAAGGATAAATAGCTGTTCTCAAGTCACTTTTTTCCATGCCATTCTTGATTTTAAAGACTTCTATCATATCCCTCCCTTAGTCTTCTCTTTTGTGGGCTGAAGAGCCCTAATCTTTTTACTCTCTCCTCATATGGAAGCCATTCCATACCCTTGATCATTTCTGTTGCCCTTCTCTAAATCTTTTTCAGTTCTACTTTTTCCACTGTTTCTTTTGTTTATTCCTACTGATTTGGAAACATATATATATATGCCTATATATATATAGACTATAACTCTATATATAGGCTTGTTATTGTATCTTTAGTCTCTCTGCAGAAGGCAAAATTCCCAAAAAACTCGAGTCCATAAGGATTTCATATCCTGACAGCAGTGCAGCATGTGAAATAGAATTCCCTCATGTCAATACTACTGCTTCAGCAAGGAGGAATCCTTTCTCACAGTCCAGCAGACAAAAGGTGGTAAGCAAATTTCAGACCTGTCACAGGGAGGTATTGAGTTACTAGAGTAGGAGTAACTGTGCTAATGAGATGATTTAGCATTAGTATGACAATGTCTATGCTAATGGCTATCTTAATCCTCTGAGCATGCCCCGTAATAATGTAAATGTATCTAGAAGTCTGAATAGTTTCAGGCCTTGTATTTGGGGATAGCCCTAATTCATCAATCAGTGGAGGTGCACTGATGGTGACTGTAGAAAGGACATGTAGGGGTTTTGCACCAATTGAACTGTAAACCAGGGTCTAAATGAGCTCTCCCTGCCATTTATTGATGAACTAGAGGAAAAGACCTCAGGAGCAAACCATATTTACATAGAAATACCTACTTTGATCAGTGGATAGATATGCTTTGCCAAAGTGATCAATTTTGGCTGGTTTGGGTGCAGAGGAGGGAAAGGGGATTGGCATGTTAAAGGAACATCTGTCTATTACACTTTCACACCACAACATGGAAAACTGAGGCAAAGGACACCGACCAAGATACTGTGGAGTTGATGTTTACTTATGGTTTGCATCCTTTTGAATCATTCTTGTGGTGTTACCCCAAATTGATGCTGAGTTCCCTTTTAATTAAAGTTTTCTTTTGTTATACCCAGACTTGGTGTTTGTGATTGGGGAAGTATTGCCCCTTAGAGTCACTCTGGGGTAGTGTTTAGTTTTCCCAGATTTCTGGGTGAGGGCTTCAAGCCAGTTTTGTTTTGGAATGTTAAGAGGAACCCTGGATATCAAACCCAGCCCTTGTTGCTGCTGCTGCTACCATTTGGCAGAAAAGTTACAGAGGTAATGGTAAATCCAAATTAGCTCAGTGAGTGCCAACCCCTGCAACAGGAAAAATTCCAGGAAATATCTGAACTTCCTTGTCATTTCCATTCCTAAGCATGCATAAATCACATCCATGTAACTTCTCAAGTGTTTTTAATCCTTAAAACCAAAGGGTGCAGGGCTTGTGCTAGTGAAACAGCACTGAAGAGCTTTTTAAAGAAACAAGGATATGCAGACAGAACAGCCCCACAGCAGTAAAATCACAGTGGAAGAATGAGCTTGTCAGCAAATGGCATTTTCACCCTGCCTTTACCAGTACACACACTGAACTTACCCCTTTCTCAGGGTTTGCCTTTATTGCTAATTTATAAAACAACAAAATATAAATCTCAGCATAGGCTTTCTCCTCTGCTATCACCGCTGCCCCTACTTCCATCTTGTTCAGAGAAACACTCGAACTCTTTTATACTCCTCTGTTGGAATTAATAGTATCCACCTGGTTTGATATCAGCAGGAGTCAGCAGAAGAGTTCTGTGTTTCTATGCAGAGTCCTAGAGCTGTACCAGGATTCACAGTTATAAATGGAGTATGAACAAACAGAACACATTTGCAGAAATCTGGAAATGTTTTGAAATGCTCCCCTTTTTAAACAATGCATACAGCATTTTTCAAACCAAACATCAGTTGTTTCCCTGTGGACCAGATTGTATTATTCTATAGTAGATTAGAATTTTCTCATTTCTTTCAAATTGTTTTCACCATGGCTTTGTGCTGATAATTTGGGATTTATATTATGCCACTCAGCATTTATGAAACAGTAAGTAGCCACCAGGACCCGCATTATGGGGTAGCAAACAGGGCAATTGGTTGGGGCCCCATGGCACAGAGGCCCCCACAATGCTAAGTTACCTGCCAGGCTTTGGCTTCAGCCCTGGCGGGGGGAGGGTGGGCCTCAGGCTTTGGCTTCGGTTTCTTAGTTTCTGCCCTGGGCTCCATCGAATCTAACACCGGCTCTGGCAGTCACAACAGTGACTATTAATTATGCCACTCAAAATATTACCTGTGGCTCTTACCTTGAAAGCTCACACATGAATGTACTAGCAATTGGATTTGGTCTGTTTAGGACATAGGAATTAAATACCAAATATATTTAATTTACTGCAATTAAAGTGCTTGATCCAGAAGTGGGAAATACATCAGTGCACAGGGCCCCCAGAGGTGGATTTCTGCCTGATAGTATGCAGTGTTGCAAAGTGCCCACAGCCACTGATCCCTTGGGATACCCAGAGACAGCCATCAGAGTCCCCAAAATGGATATCACTGGCTGTCAAGGTTCCTTCCCCACTCTAAACTCTAGGGTACAGATGTGGGGACCTGCATGAAAACCTCCTAAGCTTACTTTCACCAGCTTAGGTTAAAACTTCCCCAAGGTACAAATTAATTTTATCCTTTGCCCCTGGATCCACTGCCACCACCAAACTTTAAGTGGGTTTACTGGGAAACGTAGTTTGGACATGTCTTTCCCCCCAAAATCCTCCCAACCCTTGCACCCCACTTCCTGGGGAAGGTTTGGTAAAAATCCTCACCAATTTGCATAGGTGACCACAGACCCAAACCCTTGGATCTTAGAACAATGAAAAAAACATTCAGTTTTCTTACAAGAAGACTTTTAATAGAAGTAAAGGAATCACCTCTGTAAAATCAGGATGGTAGATACCTTACAGGGTAATTAGATTCAAAACATAGAGAATCCCTCTAGGCAAAACCTTAAGTTACAAAAAAGCCACAAAGACAGGAATAGTCATTCTATTCAGCACAGTTCTTTTTGCAGCCATTTAAAGAAATCATAATCTAACACATACCTAGCTAGATTACTTACTAAAGTTCTAAGACTCCATTCTTTTCTATCCACAACAAAAGCAGCATACAGACAGACCCAGACCCTTTGTTTCTCTCCCTCCTCCCAGCTTTTGAAAGTATCTTGTCTCCTCATTGGTCATTTTGGTCAGGTGCCAGCGAGGTTACCTTTAGCTTCTTAACCCTTTACAGGTGAGAGGATTTTTCCTCTGGCTAGGAGGGATTTTAAAGGGGTTTACCCTTCCCTTTATATTTATGACACTGGCCAAGGAGGGGCATGGCCCAGACACTGACACAGTGGTCCCTGCCTGCCCTCCCTCCCCACACATACGTTCTTTGTCTGCAGCCTTGTCTTCAGTTTAAAAACACCCCTACCCAAATCTAATTCTACAACTCAGTCCCAGGGAGGTTTCTAGTGCAAAAAACATCTGTCCTCTTTTGAGGGGGAATCCCACCTGTGATGCAGCAGCAGCAGCTGTCCCTGCTGTCTCCCCAGTTCTGGTGGTGGTGAGTGAAGGCCATAGTATTTGAAAACAGACATGCCTGACATATGCAATTATCTGCAAATCGTGTAGTTGATTATTTTGTACCACTGAAGTCTATAAAGAGTTTCTTTCTAGCCAGAACTGACTCTATCTTGGCCTGCGATTTGCGTAAATCTCAGAAAAAAAGTTGAATTTGGCTGGGTCAGTGTTGAGATAGGAAACTAGCCAAGAACTTCCAGGTGGCTGGTTCCCCAGTGCTGTCAGATGCATTTACAGGTCACACTAGATGAGCATAGTGGTCCTTTCTGACCTACCAATCTATTAATCTAGGCTCTTATATTTTGATAATCACGGTGCCATATCAATGTGTAGGAATCCCTGAGGCTGTAACATATTTAAGCTTAACAGAGTGGAGAAGTTTTCTATGTTACATGGGGCCTTGTTATTAAATAGCATTGAGTTACACAAATAAAGTCTGCAACTCTGAAAATGTACCCCCTTGACTTCTCTACAGTCTGATAACAGGTAATCTAAAACATCTGGCATAGTTCAACCTCCAGCCGAAGGGGGTTGGGCAGATTATTCAATTTCAGAGTCTTTTACACTTTCTGAAGAACCTGCTCCTGGCCACTACCTCAAATAGGACAGTGGATTAGATGGGCCACAGGTCTGATCCTGTCTGGAAATTCCTATGTTTCTTTTTCCCCTTGTATTTAATCAAATCAGCATTTGGGCTTTAAAGATTTACCTAAAAGCAGATAGAACTACTCTAGGAAGGCGGTGGCAGTCTTCTGTAACGAGACCATTCTAGCCTCCTCCAAGATGGCTGCCGTGGCTTTGTATTCTTGTCGCATAGAAGTGTTCCCTCCTCACAAAGCAATAAAATATTTTAAGATGATGGATAGGACAGTATCTGGAAATCAGCGAGGCAATACACTAGAAAAGGTTTGTCGATATGGGGGAAATAACTAAGCACAGGCAACTAAGAGAAGGGGGGCCATGCGTGTATCTAAACCATTTTCCATTTTATCTATGGTAGGGCAGTGCTGTAGTCAACACGTTCTTGCCAGATATAATTTAACTCCTATTTTTGGCACCTTAGAGACTAACCAATATTTTTGAGCATGAGCTTTCGTGAGCTACAGCTCACTTCATCGGATGCATACTGTGGAAACTGCAGAAGACATTATATACACACAGAGACCATGAAACAATACCTCCTCCCACCCCACTCTCCTGCTGGTAATAGCTTATCTAAAGTGATCATCAAGTTGGGAGGTATTGTTTCATGGTCTCTGTGTATATAATGTCTTCTGCAGTTTCCACAGTATGCATCCGATGAAGTGAGCTGTAGCTCACGAAAGCTCATGCTCAAATAAATTGGTTAGTCTCTAAGGTGCCACAAGTACTCCTTTTCTTTTTGCGAATACAGACTAACACGGCTGTTACTCTGAAACTCCTATTTTGTTATATAGTTGCTGGTAAATATTGATCTCTGACTTGTCTACATGATGCTTTAGTCTGCACTAGAGGGGGGTACATTTTAGTTTGCACTAACATGTTGCACACTAACTGCCCTGTATGGGCTGTGCTGGTGCATACTAACACTTCCCTAGTGCGCATTAGCATAAATACTGTTTGAAACGTGACTTCATTAATGCACACTAGGGAACTTTTAATGCATACCAGCAAGGTCCACATAGGCCAGATAGTGTGCAACACAGTAATGCAGACTACAATTTACACTCCTCTGGTGTGGACTAAAGCACAGTGTAGACAAGCCTATAATGCTGAATTAATGACATTTAGGGTGATTTTCAGGCATTTATTCAGCTGGACTTTCATTTCAGAGTAACATCATTTATTGTAGTGGTTGTGGATCCAATGCCTAATAGCAAACGGGCCAATCACAACTGCAAGGACTCCTCTCACCGTGCACTCCTTGGACTACGCATCGCCCCATCTGCTAGTAATAGACTATTCAAATTCCAAAGTCTCGCATCTGTTCCTATTCCCACTAAAGTCAGAGGCAAAACTGCTAGGGGAGCAAAACTGGACCCTATCTCTGATAAATAAAACAATATCATATCAATGGCTGTGGTTATTTCTTTAAGGGACATAAAAGCCAATGCTGCCTTTTCATCCTCTGTTGAATACAAACTCCGGCCTCCAGCTGTGATGCACAAGTTAAATTTCCCCTGAACAAAATAGTTTTTTCCAGGAAAACTGTTTTTTTTTTCTCAGAGTGAAAATGATAAAAGTTGGGCTCAAAACTGGTGGGTTTTTTATTTTGCTCTGTGAAACCAACAAAAAGTAGAAATTTAACAATGTTGCTGGAACAGGGATTTTTTTTTTTTTACTCTTCTAATAAATGAAGCCCTGCTGCAGATTATGTTTTTTCTGCAACACAGAGGAAATAACACTTACTAACTCCTCGGGATCAGACTGCTCATGGGCAGGTTTTGGCACAATATAATAAAGTTAAGTTGTTCCTGTCAACGGTTTGCTTCTTAGAGGTTAAAATATATGGGGCAAAATTCATTGCTGGAATAAACGGTTGCTACTGCATTGAATACAACTGAAGACTTACACAAGCTGTGAATTTGAATGGATGGATGGGTAGATACGTTTACGATCTACTTTATATTGCAAGGACTAGTGCTTTTACTATGTTAAAAAAATCCCTCTCTCCATGTTTGACTTATTCGCTCAGACTCCATTTGGTCGAACCCTATAATGCTTACATTTTTGCTTGATAAGTACTATGCAGCATACATGACTGCTGAAGCAAACAGAGGAAATGGCTAAAAAGACAGAGAGATGTATGCCGGTCAAACAGTGATGATAAACATGAAAGATAAAGGGGCAGAAATTAGGTAGGAAGTGAACCATTTGAATCCTGACCCAGTGTTAACTAAACAACAAAGGCCTTGCTACTTCTTTGATATTTTATTTAATTTTTCCCCAGTCAGAACAATCCTATTCCATAGATTGGTTTTTCTGCCCTCTGAGATGGCTTATGTGATTACTTCAAAAGGATTAGAACTGTGTGAGTCTCTGTCTTTCTTATTAAGTTGGACGGGTCCTTCAACATCTATAACGTCGATATGGATTTTCACTAGAGTCTAGGATGGTTTCTTTCTCCACTACCATTGAGATAGAAATTGAGATAGAAAGCGGGACAACTTTATCAGTTTTAAAGAGGACAAGCTATATCAGGTGTGTGATATTTGTTTTAACTACCACTATATTTCTTGCTCACAGTTTCAGGTTTAAGCCTCAATTCTAGGAACGCATTTCGATTCAGGAGAGGCACTTAAGCATGTGCTGAACTTTAAGCACACATTTACATCCCCCTGAAGTCAAAATTAAGAATGTGCTTTAAGTCCTTTCCTGAATCAGGGCCTTAAACAGCCATTTATACTTGGAATTCTACATACAGCCATTCTCTGTTGCTAGATAAATCCTCCTACTTCACTTGATATTAAATATATACTTTTCTTAGGTGCAGTTAGAGAGATCTGTATGTCAATTAGAAATTGAATGAATTCTGAAACTTTAGTTTAGATTTCAATGAAGTGGGTACATTTTGTTACTTTTCTTCAGGCAATAATAAGAGTATTTTTATACCAACTAATTTTTTTACTTCTGTCTTCAGTACAAAAAATAAAAAGAACTTTTTACCTTGAGTGCCTAAGCTATGAAAAAAGACATTACTTTTTTCCTGCAGCATTATGGGCAATATTGTGAATCAGGAGATTCTCCTTGATATCCATAGGAGGAAGATGAAGCTCTACAAATGGATATGACTCATGTAAGATCATAATAGGGATAAGTTAAGTTACAAAAGGTTGAGGTTTTCAAGGGTCAGAATTCATATCTCAGCCTTATTGGAACTTATCAAAATGTTTCAATTCCTAACTTTACTACCAATTACCAGGCCTGATTCCATACATACCTACCCTTGCAACTGAAAGCACTTTGGTACTATGATGGTGGGAAGTGTAGAAATCCCTATGATGGACAGGCACTTAGTCTGGCAGGCAATATTATTGGTATACGTGATAAAGCAGAAAAACTGCCAGCCAGAAAAGCAAGGGTTAAAGAGAGCCTTTGGGACCGGCTAACCCTGCCCTGATATACCTGCAGCCATTGCAGGCCTGAAGGGAGCAGAAAAGGAAAGAGTCTGGCTCACTTTGGGGCTGACTGGCAAAGGGGCAGGAGCTAGCTGCCTCCCTACCTGAGGGGAAGGGGCTCCAGCCTACCAACCAAGGCAGCCAACAGGGAGTAAGCATTGTCTCCTCAGCCAAAGGGGACTGTGAAGGGGACCTAGGAGCCTCCAGCACATGAGGTAACTGAGTGAGCAAACCCCAGAGACATTGTCGGGCTCACCCTCACCAGCTTGTGGGTGCCCTGCCCGAAGAAGCCTGGGACCGCAGCAAAGCACTGCCCAAGACCCAAGAGAGGATCTATGGGAAGTAAGTTGCCCATCAAATTGGACTAGAGGGGCCAAGCCCAAAACTGAACAGACTTACAGGAAGTAGCCCAGGGCAGTGGATTTTGATTCCCTGCAGGGAGGGCCCCCCCATTCAGGGGTTCATGTACACAGGGCCCTAGGCTGGGACCCAGTGGAGAGGGAGGGCCCAGATCTCCCTACCCCTACGTCTTCCCCCAGCCTTAAAGACTGAGGCTTCTCAACCAAATGGGGGGCTGAGAACCACACACTCTAACCACTAGTCTGCCCAGCCCTCCAAGCTGCCTGTTACAGCATACTAAATACTTTTCCTTCTGTAATCATGGTGACCTTTCAGATGAAACTCTCGTATCTTAATCCTTCCCCTTTACTCCTAATATACTCAGTTAACCCAACAGATTCCCTTCTCAACTGTCCCTGATCCTATCACCCTCCCTTTTACCTTATATTTTGGTCCACTATCCTTATTCTTAACCCTTATTCTGGACCCCTTCCCCAGACAAAATTGCCTGCTTCTCAGTGATTTTATTTCCCTCCTTCCACCCTCACCAAGCTCAATTTCCTGCTAAAAGCAAGCCATTCTCAGTGCACAGCAACACGCTTTATTAGTCTTCAAAACACAGGAACTATGAAACGTATTTTGAGCACCACCTACTAGCCCCCTGTCTACTAACTACCTATTTACATATATACAGGTATAAAGTGCTCCAGCAGCACTCCCTATACTCCATGTATTCCCATTGCCTTAATGCCACTTGCTACTTTAGTTGTTTCTGAATAATTGATTGTAGCTGTGTCCTGTCCGAACAGGAGTGACAGTTGGGACTAGGAAAAACTCATTTTTATCAAAATGTTCAGTAGAAATTTCATCAAAAAACCCAAACCCTGAAAGCCAAGTTGTTTTTGTCAGCCAAAACCTGTCAGCTGAAAAATGGGAACTGAAAGCTACCAAAATCTGAAAAAAATTAGCCACAGTCTGAAAATGATCAGTCCCCCCTAAAATTGAGGTTTTGCCTCAACATGTTTTGGCTTTAGCTTTTCCAACATGAAACTGAATATTTTGGAAATATTTCTGAAAGCAGGCACTTTCCATGAACACTTTCATTCAGCTGAAAACCCAATTTTCCATTAAAAATAAGTGGTAGAAGCATTTTGCTTGGCCTGAGTTAGGACCAGGACAATGCAATCAATCCATTTAACATTACACAGCAAACAATGGTACGCACATGACTCCTATCCACCTTCAGTCTCTGAGGTGAATTAATTCAGACAGATGTAGTAATATAGATCTTTTTGAGAATTTGCTGAGTGTTTTTTAAGTACCACCCTCCTAAACTGTTTTTAAATTATAATTTTAATTAATTAAATGTATATAATATAGGTAATTAAATAATTAATTGACAAAACATTACCATAAGAACATAAGAACTGCCATACTGGGTCAGACCAAAGGTCCATCTAGCCCAGTATCCTGTCTTCCGATAGTGGCCAATGCCAGGTGCTCTAGAGAGAATGAACAGAACTGGTAATCATCAAGTGATCCATCCCCCGTCACCCATTCCCAGCTTCTGGCAAACAGAGGCTAGGGACATCATCCCTGCCCATCCTGGCTAATAGCCATTGATGGACCTATCCTCCATGAATTTATCTAGTTCTTTTTGGAATCCTGTTACAGTCTTGGCCTTCACAACATTCTCTGGCAAGGAGTTCAACAGATTGACTGTGCGTTGTGTGAAAAAAATACTTCCTTTTGTTTGTTTTAAACCTGCTGCCTATTAATTTCATTTGCTGGCTCCTAATTCTTGTGTTATGAGAAGGAGTAAATAACACTGCCTTATTTACTTTCTTCACACCAGTCATGATTTTATAGACCTCTATCATATCCCCCCTTAGTCGTCTCTGTTCCAAGCTGAAAAGTCCCAGTCTTATTAATTGCTCCTCAGATAGAAACCATTCCATACCCCTAATCATTTTTGTTGCCATTTTCTGAACCTTTTCCAATTCTAATATATCTTTTTTTGAGATGCGATGACTACACCTGCACACAGTATTCAAGATGTGTGTGTACCCTGGATTTATAGAGACGCAAAATGATATTTTCTGTCTTATTATCTATCCCTTTCTTAATGATTCCCATCATTCTGTTTGCTTTTTTGGCTGCTGCTGCTACCACATTGAGTGGATGTTTTCAGAGAACTATCCACAGTGTAACAGCTAAATTAGA
The DNA here is from genome assembly GCF_965152275.1 of Natator depressus. Classification (NCBI taxonomy): domain Eukaryota; kingdom Metazoa; phylum Chordata; order Testudines; family Cheloniidae; genus Natator; species Natator depressus. The sequence continues at coordinate 238,499,893 of NC_134235.1, read as the reverse complement.
CCCAATCATTTTATATGTATAGTTGGGATTATATTTTCCAATGTGCATTACTTTGCATTATCGACATTGGATTTCGTCTGCCATTTTGTTGCCCAGTCACCCAGTTTTGAGAGATCCTTTTGTAGCTCTTTGCAGTCTGCCTGAGACTTAATTATCTGGAATAGTTTTGTATCATCTGCAAATTTTGCCACCTCACTGTTTAGCCCTTTTCCAGATCATTTATGAATATGTTGAATAGCACTGGTCCCAGTACAGACCCCTGGGGGACACTGCTATTTACCTCTCTTCATTCTGAAAACTGACCATTTATTCCTACCTTTTGTTTGCTATCTTTTAACCAGTTACCAATCCAGGAGAGAACAGTTCCCTCTTATCACATGACTGCTTACTTTGCTTAATAGCCTTTGGTGAGGGACCTTGTCAAAGGCTTTCTGAAAATTTAAATACACTATATCCACTGGATCCCCTCGTCCAGATGCTTGTTGACCCCCTCAAAGAATTCTAGAAGAATGGTGAGGCATGATTTCCCTTTACAAAAACCATGTTGACTATTCCCCCACAAATTATGTTCATCCATCATTCATGTATTCATACCATCAACTTGGCAGATAGAGAACAGTAATTTTTGGCAGATCAGGCTACAGCTGATTAACTACAGACACAGGCTCAGTGTTCCTGGACAGACCTTTCCACTCTCTTTTTGTTTTGTTTTAAAAAGGCCCCAAATAAGTATATGCTGAATTACATCAAGCTGTGACCGAATGCTATTCTTTTGCTGCTAGTAGTGTGGGTTATAAATGTTTCACTTGTATACTTGGACCTCTGGAGTATTTGAAACAAATGCACACTGCAGTTCTAATGGCAACATTCTCTCTCTGCTGGATATAAGCCCAACCAACAAACAACATCGGATGCCAAGTTTCAGAGACATGCTCCTCAGTTCAAAATTTTCTGACACACCTGTCCTTTGCTATTACCATCCACAATGCACATTTCTTCTTCCAGCTGTCCTGCACTCCACCAGCATGTATGGCTTTCAAATGTAGCCAGCAGTTCAGATTGCAAGCACAATGCTAAGAGTATTCTATAGCTTTTTGTGTCTAGTTAATCTCCATTGTTTGTTATACTTATAATGCTGACTGCAGGGACTCAAGAGTGTGAATACCAACCTTAGAGCAGGTTTCAGAGTAGCAGCTGTGTTAGTCTGTATTCACAAAAAGAAAAGGAGTACTTGTGGCACCTTAGAGACTAACCAATTTATTTGAGCATAAGCTTTCGTGAGCTACAGCTCACTTCATCGGATGAATACTGTGGAAAGTATAGAAGATCTTTTTATACACACAAAGCATGAAAAAATGGGTGTTATCATACACAGTGTAAGGAGAGCGATCACTTAAGATGAGCTATTACCAGCAGGAGAGCGGGGGGCGGGGGAGAGGGGAAGAAAACCCTTTGTAGTGATAATCAAGGTGGGCCATTTCCAGCAGTTAACAAGAACGTCTGAGGAACAGTGGGGAGTGGTGGGGGGAAATAAACATGGGGAAATAGTTTAGGGCAGATTATTAAGAACCAGGGCACGAATGCCAAATTGGTTATGAATTCTGTACTTAGATTTCACCAAGCAATTATCAGGTGTAAACTCCTCAAGCTCTATAACAGCCTAAACATGGAGGCACACACAGTCCCCTGGGGTACTCCAATCTATCTTGCCCCCCAGAGTGAGCATACCTTTGTGAGAGATGATCCCTTATACCAAGAATCACAGCAATATTCAGAGTAGCAGCTGTGTTAGTCTGTATTCACAAAAAGAAAAGGAGTACTTGTGGCACCTTAGAGACTAACAAATTTATTTGAACATAAGCTTTCGTGAGCTACAGCTCACTTCATCAGTAAGTTGGTATGGCTACTTCCACCTTTTCATGTTCTCTGTATGTATGTATATGTTCTTTCTTACTATATGTTCCATTCTATGCATCCGATGAAGTGGGCTGTAGCCCACGAAAGCTTATGCTCAAATAAATTTGTTAGTCTCTAAGGTGCCACAAGTACTCCTGTTCTTTTTAGTAATATTCAAGTTATTCCTAGGCCCAAAGGATTAGTCACTTACTCCAGATCAATTGCACCTTAGATCTCACACCAAAGACAATACCTGTAGCCAATCCTATAATAAACTATATAAAGATTTATTAACTAGAAAAGGAAACAAGAGTTATTTACAAGGTTAAAGCAGGTAAACATATATCCACAAATGAGTTACAATCTTATGTTTCAAAAGGTAATAGAAGTGTCTGTAATAAGTAAGTTCTGCATGTCCTTTAGGGATAACTCAGGCTAAGCCACTGGGGAGCTCTTTGTTATGCAGGAAATCCCCTCTCCCCCACAAGTCCAAGTAGCATAGAGAATCAGTTTTCCTATTTGGGGTTTTTATCCCCTCCTTTCACATGCTCTGGGCTACAAACTCAGCTGATGGCAAGAATCCACTTGCATGACTCATCTTCTTGGGGAAAGAGGGCAGAACAACCAACATATTTTGTCCTCTTTAACATCCCTCGATAGTCTACCTGGTGTTGATAACCTTTCCTGTTGGGTAGGAGGTAACATGTTTTGTTGAAGATCAGCACTTCACACTACACCGGACCCTCGCTAGAACGTGAGATTTGGGATCCATGCCAAGTACCGCGTTATAGTGGGGACCGAGTTAAAATGAAATTATCTTTTTGTGATCGAAATTTCAGTACAGGTATAAGTAGTTGTGTATTTGCAGGTTATAACGGGCTAATGATAGCATCAAAACTCGGAACTGTCACGAAAAACAAATCTACAATATACGGTACTCACCAGGGGCGTCAGTGGAAATTACGTTTTGAAATGGAAGCGATTTTATTGAATTTGGTTAAATGCTTTGTGTGCTTTGTTTTGATTGTCCACTTTCAGGTGCCATGAACTTCCGTCTTCTCATGTGGAATGCCATAGAGAAACTTCTGTCTTTGCGTCTTCTGTCTTTGCGTATTTCGGTGACGCAAGTACGCAAATGCATGGCAATGATGGTAGAACAAAAAACTCGTACATACCTTGGAGAGTTCTGCCTGGGCAAAAATCTTATAATGAACATCAAGGTCACTTAAAACTCAAAAAATGTGTACTGTACTTAAATTTGGGATCCATGGCCGCGACCGCGTTATATTCAAATTCGTATTATATAGATGCGCATTCTAGCGAGGGTCTGGTGTAGTTAATGTTTTTCTCCTATGTGGTGATTTACATAGTCACAGCAGTTCACAATACAAACACTCAAATAATACCTTACAATATGGGATACAGAGGTTATAAGTCAGGTTAATGCCTAAAATAACTCACAAGTATTCAATAAAATCTAAACATTAAACATATTCTTATATGTCTTTTAATTATACTGACACACAGGTGAACCGGACTGATTCCAGCCACTTTTATGTTGAGTAGCGCTTTACTTCGTGAGTATTCACATTGATTAGTTAGATGCTGCTGACTGTGGGTAAGAGAAGCAGAATCTGGCCCTGTGTGTTTTCCCATTTGACACTCATTGATATTAACCCTCTTTCATAATACACTCAAGTCAACCCGGTTTCATCTAATTTGTTTAGTTATAGTGAAGAAATAGATTTTGCTAGTTAACTCTTTTGATGCTTGTGTGCTACTCCAGTTTCTGTGCTGTGTAGTCATTCTCTGATGTGACAATATTGCACCGAAGCCACAATGGGACATATGTGAAACAACACTATCAATGATTTTTGCCTTACACACAAGGGGCAGTAGAAACCAGTGATGCATTTTGTGCTGGCTGGTATTAGTTTTGCAACATCAGAGCACAATTAGTCCAAGATTAAACATTAAAACTGATCATTGTTCATTTTTACTTATTTATTTTTTTCAGTTTCTTGCTACTATAACAGTGCATTTAAAAAAAAGTAAGGAGACCAACATTATTGTCCAACCAGAGATAACAGTTTTAAGATAAATAAAGTTTGAGGGATAAACTATTTAGATATTTTTCCTTTAAACTGAAACCTTTTAAATTGTTCTTGTCATGTCAAAGAATGGAGGTGAATAATGGGGTTCAAAAAAGAACTAGATAAGTTCATGGACGATAGGTCCATCAATGGCTATTAGCCAGGGATGGACAGGGATGGTGTCCCTAGCCTCTGTTTTGCCACAAGCTGGGAAAGGGCAAGAGGGGATGGATCACTTGATACCTGTTTTTTTCATTCCCTCTGGGGCACCTGGCATTGGCCACTATCGGAAGACAGGATACTGGGGTAGATGGACCTTTGGTCTGACCCAGTATGGCTATTCTTATGTTCTTATGAATTCTGCAAAGCACACATTAGGCTATGGATTAACCCGGGATTTCGGCTTCGAGTTTCCCCATGCACAAAAGCTACAAATCCTTATGAAATATAGACTAAAAAAACATCCTGCATCCACCCCACAGGAGTATACTTCACAGGCTAAAATATATGAGCCATCTTTCTAAGGAATGTTTGTATTTGTTTGCATAGATTCCTGGATCCACAGCAAAGATTTTACAGCCTAAAGGGACCATCGTGATAATCTAGTCTGTATAACACAGACCATACAATTTCACCTGGTAATTCCCACATTGTTCCCAGTAATTTGTGGTTAAGCTAGAGCATAGCTTTTAGAAAGAAATCCAAGCCTGAATTTAAGATTTAAAGTGATGAAGAATTCACTGTGTCCCTGGGTAGGATATTCTTATGGCTAATTACCCTCCCTGTTGAAATTTTGTGCCTTATTTCTTGTTTGAATTTGTCTAGCTTCACCTTCCAACAACAGAATTTTCTTTCAGTCACTTGGAGATTCATAGTATAGGAGATAGCAGAGTGCAACTTTGCAGTGTGAACTAGACTATGGTGCTAAATGCTGTTCCCAGTTACACCCGCCTTCTCTCTATTATATCCATGGAACTGCACTAAAGGCAACTGAGAGCAGGGTTTTGTCCATGATTTACATAAGTACAGATGCATCCTGCTTGTAAAATTTTCCAATCGTTTCAATGTTGATATTTAGAAAAAGTTCAATGTCTTCTGAGTACAGTGTGTACTTCTGGCTCAACCAGCGATACTGTATAATGCCCTTATTAATGAGCAATCACGATGCAAAGCCCTGCAACGGATGGGCCAATCATGCCTGGAGCCAAGAAGATCTCTCTTCCTAATTGCACAGTGAGTGACATACACGTGCCCTACCCTGTTTTCTGTAGTTAAACAGTAACTGGGCTGACAGGGTATTTATCAGTTGGCGACTTACACTTTTCTACTTCTGAACAGATTCCAACAGATAGTATTGAGTAACTAGGAGTGAAATTGAGCCCCATGCACAGGGTCAGCAGATATCAATAAACTCTCATTTAAGCCCTATGTTGAAGGCTTAAGTGTGCACAGACCTGAGTGTCCCCTTTGCATTGGGGTGACTTTCACCTTAGGAGAATAGCTGCCTCAACAGCCTGTGAATTATCCCTACAATTCTTAAGGCTCAATTATGAGGATGAGCTGCATTAAGGGAGGGAGACGGGAAGTTGTGCTGCTACTAAAGTTATGATGCCTCCTGCGAGCTGGAGGATGCTCAAGGAGAGATACCCTTTGTTATGCCTGTGTAACTGCTGGGACTCATCCCCTGGGCTGCACAGACACACCTCCCCTGGGAACAGAACACTGTGGGCTCCTTCCCTCCCCTCCTTGGTGCTGTGAGACAGAGGAGGTGTGTCACCATTTTGGGCCACTGAAGTACTGTCTCATGTATCAATAGAAGAGGTTAGAACAAACTGATAAATTAAACAGTAATAAATCATCAAGAGCAGCTGGTATTCATCTGAGAGTTCTGAAGGCCTCAAAAATGAAATTGCAGAACTAGTAACTGTAGTATGTAATGAATTGCCTCTATGCCAGATGACTGGCAGGTAGCTAATGTAATGCTGATTTTCGAAAAAAAGGCTCCAAAGGTGTTCATAGCAATTACAGGCTGGTGATCCTAATTTAGTACCAAGCCCATTGGTAGAAACTATAGGAATGAACAGAATTATCAGACACAATTAGATGTTAGGGAAGAGTCATCATGGCATCTGTAAATCAGTCTGTTGTAATTCTTTGAGATTGTCAACAAGCATGTGGTGATCCAGTGCTTGGCTTTTCAGGGATCCTTTGACAAGGTCCCTTAAGCAAACTAAGTAGTCATGGGATAAGAGGGAAGGTCCTCTCGTGGATCTGTAACTGGTTAAAAGATAGGAAACAAAGGGTAGGAATAAATGTTCACTTTTCACAATGGGGAGAGGAAACAGTGCCCCCCCCCCCACAGATCTGTACTGGAATGTGGGCTGTTCAACATATTCATTAATGGTCAAACAGGATGTTAGGAACTATTAGGAAAGGGATAGGAAATAAGACAGAAAATATCATAATGCCACTATATCAATCCAGGATGCGCCCACACCTTTAATACTATGTCCAGTTCTAGTTGCCCCATCTCAAAAAGGATATCCTGGAACTGGAAAAGGTTTAGAGAAGGGCAGCAAAGATAGAATCATAGAATCATAGAATACCAGGGTTGGAAGGGACCTCAGGAGGTCATCTAATCCAATCCCCTGCTCAAAGCAGGACCAATCCCCAACTAAATCAGGCTTTGTCAAACCTGACCTTAAAAACCTCAAAGGAAGGAGATTCCCCCACCTCCCTAGGTAACGCATTCCAGTGCTTCACCACCCTCCTAGTGAAAAAGTTTTTCCTAATATGATCAAGTGTATGGAATGGCTTTCATATGAGGAGGGACTAAAAAGATTAGGGCTGTTCATCTTAGAAAAGAGATGACTTTTGGCAGAGGTCTATAAAATCATGAATGGTGAGGAAAAAGTGAATAGAGAAGTATAATTTACCCTTTCACACAATACAAAAACCACGAGTCAGCTGATGAAATTAATAGGCAGAGACAAGAGAAAGCACTTTTTCACACAACATACAATTAACCCATGGAACTCACAGCTACAGGGTGTTGTGATGGCCAAAGGAACTAGATAAGTTCATGGAGGATAGGCTCATCAATAGCTGTTAGCCAAGATGGTCAGGGATGCAACCCCATGCTCAGGGTGACCCATAACCTCTGACTGCCAGAATCTGGGGTGGGGGGAAACAGGGTTGGATCACTTCAACTGCCTTGTTCAGTACACTCCCCCTGAAGCTCTGGTCCTGGCCACTGTCAGAGAGAGGATACTGGGCTAGATGGACCATTGGTCTGACCCAGTATGGTCATTCTAATGTTTTTATATTCTTATGTTTCCCCCTGTGCAGTCATTCTGTGGATGGGGGAAGGGCTTCATCTGCTCTTTCTTCTGTCTCAAGAACACCCACAAAGAGGGAGGCAGATTTGGACCTTAATTCACAATGCACCATAACCAAATCTGTAACACATCACCTGAGCCACCATGCTGATTACAGGTTAAGAGGTTACCTATTCATTTAATACAAATATGATGAGTGATTTCAGTGCTTTAGAAAATGAGGGTATAATAGCAGAGGTTTGTGTTAACTGTTGTATAGCCTGGCAGTATCAAGTTCCTCATATATTTCTGCAATGCACCTCAGCCCTGGCCTGCAAGAGTCCTATCATTTCAGTAAGATTGAAGTGATTGAACTGTATCAAATTGCATGGCACTTTTGTGAGGGTTCCAAATTCATTTCCACCTGTGACCTAAGACAAGATTTAAAAACCAAGCTATTCATATGCGAAAGGATGGAGCATTACTCCAGAGCAACACTGAACCATCCTGCAAATAACTGCTCTTTAGTACGATATAGATTCCAAAATACCGATAAATTGCATTACAAACTGAGACTCCAGCAGCAAAGGCTATATGGATTCAAATGCTCCATTGTGAATTACAGTGCACAATGACTGCAATAACCAATGCCAATCAAATAATCATAAAGAAAACAATCTGCGTAAAATAAGATACAGAAGACAGTGGGCCAAATTCATTGCTGGTGTAATTCCATGTAAGTTGATGGAGTTACAAGAGGGATGAATTTAGCTTTTAAATGTAAAAAACAACAGGGAAAAGAAAACACCATCTGGAAAATAAGTAGAGGAAACAGTGGCAAAACACTAATCTAACACATACAGAGAGTCCCAGTTCCTCCTCTGGTATCTGCACTATCTAATGAACAGCTGCATGAAGTTTTCATTGGTTTCAGGAAAACTGGATACTATTTCAGGGCAACCCACAAATTTGAACAGCAGTGTAGCTCTATGGACTATCTTCCAGCTCATTAATTTCCCTTGATCTTACTGTCCTGACTTAATAGATTCCTCTTCCCCTCTGTAAAAGGGATAGTGTCCCAGAGAAACATTTCTTTCAAAGCACCCTGTGGCTTATTTTTTTCTAGGCATTTCCTGGTTTCCCAAGGAAAATATTTCCCATAGACCTTTACTCAGACTACAGTATCATATTCCCTGATGAGGTCTGAATCATCATCCTATCAGTATATGTATTCTGATCCCTTTGTTCTTCTTTCCCATAACCTGATGAAAGGACAGCGATTCTAAAGTTTGTCTTCTTTCATTTTTAGTTACTCTTTTGAAAGGGCTCACCTACAATTCTGTGCTATTCTTTATGACTTATTCTCTTTTTCCCTTCCTACTTTAATGATGACTTCTGTATCCTGAGGCATTGTTCTCTTAAATAATAACAGCACTTATGCTGTTTGTATGACTAAGTTCAGAGTAGTTACCCTGAGTTAGGAAGTAGGTTGTGCCTCTTTATTTTATTTTCCCCCTGATTCCTGTTCATTTCTAGGTTTTTGTTTTTGTTATTTTTTTAATTGAGAAATAATAAAAGAAATTGAAACCCAGATTTTGTTAGAGGATGTGACTAGTGTGCTCAAGAAATAGCTGGAGAGATTTATGTATTCTCCAAATCATCAAAAAAGTGACACATGTAAAAGACAGTGTCTACATAAACTAGTGTGTTGGTGCTGACCCTTACTCTTTTTCCTTAGGAAGAAATCTTATAAAATTTAACAGAAAATGAGATCTAAGCATTTTGAACCATCATACTGAATGCAATAGAGAATTACATCCATGATCTAGAACCCTACAGAAAGCTTATCATTCAGATTCTGAGTGATATTCTAGAAAACATGATTGGTTTAATCCCTATTAAATTGTATAGGACTTTCTCAGAAACATACATTATATAGATCTGACAGAGGTTTTATGACTATTATACCAACAGATCTAACATGCTACAAGATCATGTTCAGTCACAAGTTGCACAGAAAACTGCCAAGGCCTGTCTAGGCACTGCAGGAAATTAGCCAGATGATTCATTAGATTCATTCTTCCTTCCGACTCAACACTGCCCCAGGACCCCGGGGAACACTAGGCTAATAGAGGTTCTATTTTTGGATGACATTTAAATTGTAGGCTCTGACCACTTGTGATCATTAGCAATCTTATGACACCTTTATGGAGGGCAGTGGCATTAACTCCGTTGGACATGGTGAAACTCCATCTCAGATAATTACATTCTGCCCACATAATTTTCCCTTTCCCTCCATGTACTCGGATATGATATGATATTCACTTTCTGCCCTAAATGGCTATGTAATGTTCCTGTTCACTGTTCAAGAGCTGTTATGTTCCACCCCAGAGGTTGTTGTTCATCCTTCGAGTTCGAAGATGACCACAACATCACTGGTTGGTTTGGTTTTTGTGAACACATAGTGGCTGATCAGGGCAATTTGAGCTTTGAACTGTCAGTGGCACACTGACTGAGGGATGCTGCTGTGGGTTCTTTGATTAATAGCAGACATGCTGCTGTTGCGAGATTTACACTGCTGGCACTTCTGCTCTGCCTCAGCAGTCCTCCTTTACTCATAGACTGTAGCTCCAGTATGGGTGAGATTTTGCCAGGTAGAATGAGCATGAGCGAGATCTTCCTAAAACTCTGGATCAGTGCTGAAACACCTCAATGATAACTTGAGGAAGTCCTTGAAATGTTTCTTCTGGCTTCCCGGAGAGAGTTTTCCATCCTTTAACTTGTTGTAAAAGATCTTCTTTGGCAGTCACTCATCTGACATTCTGGTGACATGGCCATCTCATCTGTGATTTCATCAACAGAGTATGGATGCTTGGAATACCTGCCTGTAGAAGAACCTCATCTTATCCTCATCGGTTTCTTCAGACAGCCCATTTGAAAGTGATTCAGCTTCCTAACATGGGGTCTGTACACCGTCCAGGTTTCACATGCATACGTAAGAATTGGAAACATGATGGCTATAGAGACCTTCAGTTTTGTTTGTTGTCTAATGCATCAGTGCTACATATTTGCACGTAATCTACCAAAGGCCACACTTGCTTTGGCAATTCTGCCACTGGTTTCATCGTCGATGTGAACTGCATATGACAGTGAAGTGCCAAAGTAGGTGAACTTGTCCACTGCCTAGAGGGTTTGGCCATTCACTGTGTTAGTAGGATCTACATAAGGCTTTCTTGGTGCATGCTGGAACATCACTTCTGGCTTCTTGATGTTGATTGTGAGATCAAAAGCGTCATACTCTGCTGCATGTCAGACTTGAATTTGGCATTTAGGGAACAGTCATCAGCAAACAGAAGATCATGAACCGTCACTTCCTGTACCTTCATCTTTGTTTGTAATCTCTTCAGATTGAGAAATTTGCCAATCCAGGTGGCCCAGTCACGAAAGTCATCTGTAAGCATGGCAGAAAACATCATACTGAAAAGGGTTGGGGCCAATGCACAGCCCTGCTTGACTCTATTGATGACTGGGAATGGTTCAGATGACTCAATGGTGTCCATAACGCAAACGAGCATGCCATGCTGCAATTTCAGAACCATTGTGATGAATTTCTCTGGGCAACTAAATTTTGCCATGATCTTCCAAAGGCACTCCCCACTGACTGTATCAAATGCTTTTCTCAGGTCAATAAAAGCTTTCTATAGGTTAGAGTTCTGTTCCTGGCATTTCTCCTGACGTTGATGAGCTGTATACACCATATCCTTTCCTGAAGCCACTCTGACTCTCAGGCAGGAGCCCTTGTTCAGTGTGTTGCAGAAGGCAATTCAGCAGAATTCTGGTGAGAATTTTGCTGGCTATTGACAACAAAAAGATGCCCCAATAGTTGCTGCAGGATTGTCTGTTACCTTTTTGCTTGTACAAAGTGGCTGATTGATGCATTCTTGTACTCCTAGGGTATAGTTCCTTGAGCCCACATGGACTGGAAATATTCACCCCAGAGGTAGATGTAGTTTGGTGGTGGATTATGTGATCCTTAATACCCTTTACCAGTGGTGCTTCATGGAAATGCTGTGAGTGTGTATAAAAAAACATTGAGATCACAGAATGAAAAGTAGTCTATAGTTGCAAACTTATTATTAATTATTGTTATTATTTATCTAGATTTGCCAGCATCTAAACTTTGTGTCAGTGTACACTGTACTTTGTCAGTGTATACAATGTAAATGTCAGAAATGACCTCTCTGATGTTTTTGGTTGAAGAGAGGGCTTCTTAGTATATTTTACCTGGGCTACGTCTAAACTACAAGCTAGGGTGTGATTCCCCAACTTGAGTGCACCTATTGCACTAGCTCTCATCACACGAGTTTGATAAATAGCAGTGTGGCTGTGGTAGCACAGGTACCATCAGCAGAAACACGGCTGAGTCGTGCTAAGTGCAAATCCACCTGAAACCAGCAGATATGTACTTGGCATGGCTAAGCCATGCCTCCTCTGTTGCTACCTGTGTTACCGTAGCTACACCACTATTTATGCTCACACTAGCTCAATCAGAGCTAGCATGGGTATGTGTACATGAACAGGGAATCACACCCCTAGCTCATAGTGTAGAGTTAGCCTTCAACTTGATTGACTGAAACCATAATAGTAGCCATGGTGCAACTATAACCTGCCATCCTAAAAGTCATCACATCCTCTCTCTCTCTCTCTCTCTCTCTCTCTCTCTCAACCTCTTTTTTTATACAGCACCCATTACCATGGTATCTGAGTCCCTCCCTGGTATCTCAGTGCTTACACTAACTTTAAAGATTGGTTGTGATCAGTTATGTGTTTGATATTTTAAACTAAGATAGATCATAAACATTCATCTGTAATGTAATAAGAATCTTGGACCTGACACAAAATCTCTGATCTGATAATCCCTGAATGTAAGGAAAAGCCAGATTTCAGAAGTCTAATTCTATAATAGGCCCAAACCAGAATCCTTCATCCAAAACTCCTCAAGCTTTGGGAAAATCCACCTCTGAACTTTGAGAATCAGGACATTCTTTATAAAGGAGCCCAGCAAATCTTAATACCCCCCCAAGCTTCTGATTCAAATCGGAGCTGAATGTCACAATTCAGGCCCCCTTTTGGGAGTAAGAGGCAATTGCGTGGTTCTGGATTTGATTTGAACTCCGTGGGCAGGCCCATGCACCAGCCTTTCCCCATAACCAACAGCATAATACAAATGTTACAGAGAAAACTGTTACCAGATGGTAGCTCAACGGGCAGTCTGAAGACAAATATTTTTGTGCAGTATTTCAACTACTCCTCTAAACATTTTCTCCAGCTGTAGTTTTACTTGCTGTGCAGTTTAGCCAACATGCATCAAATGACAGAAGATATAGAGTCATAGAGTTTAAGATCATAAGGGACAACCAGAGCATCCAGTCTGACCTCTTGTATATCATAGGCCACCAACACCACCCGCGCCCCTACACTAAACCCAATAACTGAAACTGGACCAAAGCCCACAGGAGACTAAAATATTACAGGCAGAAAATAGGAGGGACCAAGGTGCACCAGTGCTCTGAAATGGCAGGGAATTTAGGAATATACCCATATAGTCCTGGCATGTGACCCACACATTGTAGAGAAAGATTAAACAAAACCAAGGTCACTGCCAGTATGACCTGGGGAAAAATTCCTTCCCAACTCCACATAGATCTGACCATGTGAGCAAGAACCAGACAGCTAAACATGTGAGACACAGAATTCTCAGAGCACTGGCCCGCCCGGTCCGATGTCCCATCTCCAGATGTGGGTATCTCTGATGCTTCAGAGGAAGGAAGCAAAACAAACAAACAAACAAACTACATTGAGGAAAAATCCCTTCCTGACTTCCTGGAGCCCTGAAATACGAGCTTTCAGGAACATATGACATAAACCTGAAAGGATTTTAGGGCTGCCAAGCCCTGTCCCCTCATCACAAGCAACCCTATCATACAATTCCACGTATACATTTTCCCAGCTCTCTGTTAAAAATAATTAAGTTACCTCCCTGCCCCCCCCCCCCCAATCCTATTGGGACGATGTTCCAGAACCTCACTCCTCTGATGGTTAGAAGCCTTCTTCTAATTCCCAGCCCAAATTTGTTCATGGCCAGTTTATACCTATTTATTCTTGTGCCAACATTGTTCTTTAGTTTAAATACCTCTTCCCCTTCTGTTATTTACCCCCTGACAGATTTATAAAGAGAAATCATACCCCCTCTCAGCCAGGGGTGAAAGTAATTTAAAGGACTTACGGGTACGTCAAAGTCCAGAGCAGAGGAGCCTCAACGGAAGAGGCGTGACCTCAACCCGAAGAGGTGGGGCCTTTGAATGCCCCGGGCCCTTGAAATAAAGATTTAAAGGCCCCAGGGCTCCAGCTATGCTAGCGGTGGCTGGGAGCCCTGGGCCCTTTAAATCACCCCCAGAGCTACCAGCTGCAGAGGTGGCTGGGAGCCCCAGGGCTCAGGGGCAATTTAAAGGGCCCAGGGCTCTGGCTGCCACTACCACAGTGGAGCTCTGGGCCCTTTAAATCACCGACGGAGCCCCAAGGGCTCCCAGCTGCCGTGGCTACCCTGGGGCTCCAGCAGAGATTTAAAGGGCCTGGGGCTCCGCTGGGAGCTCCTGGCCCTTTAAATCACCACCAGAGCCCTGCCTGTGCTACTCCAGGGCTCTGCAGTGGGGCTTGGGAGACGATTTAAAGGGCCCAGGGGTTCAGCTGCTGCAGGAAGCCCCGGGCCCTTTTAATCGCCAGCCTGGGGAAGCCGGTCCGGTCTGGCATGGTATACCGGCTCTTGCCAGTATGCTATACCAGAGCAGACTGTCTTACTTTCACCTCTGCTCTCAGCCTTCTTTCTGCTAAGCTAAACAAACCAAGTTCTTCCAATCTCCTCTCATGAGAAAGACCCTTCATTCCCCAGATCATCCTAGTAGCTCTTCTCTACACCTGTTCCAATTTGAATTCATCTGTTAAACACAGGTGACCAGAATTGTACACAGTATTACAGATGAGGTCTTACCAATGCCTTTTACAATTACATTAATATTTTTCATTCTCTAGGTTTTTTTTTTTTGATTCACACAAAAATATTATTCTGCACATTTCCCCTTCTTTGCTATCATTGTTGTCTGATCATTTATTTTTTGTGTGCAGGACTTGTTAGAGCTGAGTTACAAGCTGCTATTTCATCGAAGGAAGCAAAATGTGAATACAATAAATAAATAACACAGTAAAACAATTTCTGAAGAAGAGTAGATTGCTCCAGAGTAGCGTAGGCACTAATTTGGCTTTGCCACACAGACTACACCCATTCATGCTGCTTTCTTGCAGAACAGCTGTATGGTACCAATTTTACACTGGCAATATGGTGTGGCATCGTACCAGGAGGGAGGCGTTGATCAAATGTGGGCATTTAAGGCTGGATTTGTGGCACACCGTTGTGCTTTCCACCACGGTGTAATATGCCTGGCTCAGAACCATACAGACCTCAATGATTAAACATCTGTGCATTTATAGATGAGGGTTTTTAAAATAGATCTATAAATAACCAAAGATTTTCAGCTCTTGACACACAAATATTTTGTTTCCATGTTTCACTACCTGAGCAGCTGGGCTGTGTCCCGGCGGGGTGGGGATTCAATGCAGTCAGGAGTGCAAGGAATCTTCCCTGTCCAAAATCATGGTACAGCTGAAGACCTGACGCTTGACCACTACCGGAACCCTGAGGCTGTGCTAGAGCTATGTGATCTATGATGGCTCCCCGGCTAGTTGGCTTCCCTCCTTCTTGTCCCTAAACATTACACAGGTAAACAACGGCGTGCAGGACTCCTACTGAACTGTGCTCTGTGGCACACTGGGATTGCTACACCTCCCATGGGCTCCCCAGATTGCATCTAGCACAATCACGTTGGTTCTAGCATGGAGCGGTGGTGATGGGGAGGGCTTAAACTTTGCATATATATGCACACTAATTCTGAGGCCAGATCCTCCTCTGGTGTAAATCAGCATAGTTCCATTGAGGCCAATTACACCAGCAGAGGATCTGGCCCAGACTGTATTTTTATGACTCCTGTCTGCCCTTTTAGAAAGCACCAGCTGCAAATATCTATAAAGAAGTTTAGAATCATCGTGGGGAACTCCACCACTGTGTAATTTCTGCATCTTAAGTTTCTTTTGATGTTAGGTCCCCATCCCAGAGCAACATTTTGGCATGCCCTGTGTTCTGGTTTCTGATCAATTAAGCAAGTCTTACAGGTTTGATTCTGCACACAAACATTACTCCTTACTAGAATCAGACTGGGAAGGAAGCAGTTTAACCAAAGCTTCTGCCTATTTGTGTTACCATGCCTCCAGCAATGCCATGATGAGATTCATTCATAATTCCATTCTCAGAGACTTTTCTAGGGTATGCTGCTGTTTTGAGAAAACTCTCTCAGTAATTCATCCTTTCCTTATCAACCCCACAGGAAGGGAAACTTTATCAGCCCTTAAGCATGCTAGATTATAGTTATGGAATAATGTATGAAGTCATTTCAGCCCTGCATTGAAGAAGAGCACTTCTATGCCCTTTGAACAGTACCCAGATACACTTTGTTACGCATCCACAGTGAGCTAGCATGTACTTTCAGTGTTCATCGGCCATCTAAGGGTTGTTGCTAGACTATCCACTAATAACAATACCAATGTTTTTTTGCATTTCTCCCCCTTTTACAATCAGGCAAAACGAATGGGATCTGGCTGTCAAAAAAAATTAAAATAGCTTATAATGACCTGTTTGTTCCCAGAAGGGACTGGAAAGATGACATTGGTTACCAAAGCTATTTGCAGCAACAACTTTTAGTTTCATGTTTCCCAAGAATAATTAATCCTGTGAGATCCAAGTAACCTGGTGTTTGAGTCACTGGTGTCGTTTATAGGCTTAGTGAGATATGATAGTCCTCCTCCACACTGCATGCTTTACAGTAAAGGCTAACCTGATCCAACAAACACTGCTTTTCACATAGCCCAAACTGAAACTAACCTGCTACACAAGTGAAGGTCGCATTTTATTTTGAGCCTGCTGTGTCACTCAGACTTGGCCTGAATTTTACCCATATAATCAGCAGTCCTGGCAGGCAGTCACAATGACAGCTTTCTACTTTACAGAGGCAATGCTCAAACCAATAAAATTCACAGCTAACTAGCCAGTACCAAAGAAATGCCACTCCTTTTTTCCTAGCAATATTCTCATTCAGTTAATTCACTTTGTTTTTCTCACTTTGTTTTGTGTGCAGAAAACATAGTGTACAGCAAATCAGCTGTAAAGAACCATTTTATTGTTCTGGGGAGGGTTACTGAAGTCATGAACGAAGGGAAATTGTTTGGTATTTTTTCAATGTGCTTCAACAAGAAATGGCTAAGAGAAAGCACGGGACTGGATCTGTTCTTTCAAAGTTCACACTGACGTCTATCCTATTTTATCATTTCAGAAACGTTGCAAAGCCGTTTATTAATTATTTATTATTGTGATTATTTATTATTATTATGAACTGTGTGCTAAGCACCAACATTATGCCATGGTATAACCTACAGAGAATCAGTCTGATCCTGTGTTATACACCATGCTTTCATGACTGCTATTTTATGGCCTTTCTTGATAGTTCTTCACAGCCCAACGGTTAGTGTGTGTTGCGTATCTCCTTCTCTGCCTGACATAAGTCTGTTTCAACCCCCAGCTATAGAACCTAGCTCTTTAAATCAAGCAATAGAGAGTCCTGCTTTTATCTCGGGAGGATCCTAATTCAACCTCTCATGTCAACTTAGGTAGCAGCCACCACACTTTACATAAATGTCATCTGGTAGTCGATGGAGACTCATACTAGAAATAAACGAAGGCATTGCACCTTCTGGGGCTCAGACATGCTTAATTGTTATATCAATAGTTACACATAAAATGGATTATTTTTAAGTTAAGCACCATATGGGTTTTGCTTACCTCTTGAACTAACTGTTTAGTGACTCACGTAGTTTTTCAGAGGTCCTGCACTGTTGTTTTCCCATTGACAGATGCTATTTAACTGAATCATTTTGTAAAGCATGTCTTCATTTATTATTAGTACACTATTTGACTAGGAAAACAGATCTAGCTTATCATTTTCCTCCTGCCCTCCTCCTGCTCTGCTCCCATGTAACCCCCATTGCCCTGAATCCTGCCCTCTATCCCCTCCTGCTCTGCGCCTGTAACCCTTCTGCCAGGTGAAGTCGGTGGCAACAAGGGCCAGGTTTGATATAGTGTTCCTTTTAACTATACAAAACAGAACTGGTTTGAGCACCTACCCAGTAATCTGGAAAAATCTAGCCCCAGCACCTGTAAGAGGCAATACTTCCCCACTCCAAACACTGCATCTCTGTATAACAGGAGAACTTTTATTAAAAGGGAAAGGGAACCAAGCATTAGTTTGGGAAAACACCACAACCACATTCAAAAGCATGGGACCATAAGCAAACCAGACCCCAGAGTATGTTGGGTAGTGTCCTTACCTCAGTTTCCCCTCTTGCGATGAGGAAGTCAGATGAATGAATATCCCTTTAAGCCATTACTTCTCTCTCCCTCCACTGCACCCAACTCACAGTTGGCTGTCGTTGGCTAGCGAAGACCCAGAGTTCAGAGGATCCCAGGTTTTACCTTCCACCCCAGCGGAGTGGCATTGAGCAGTGTCTCTGCTGCTTCCTCTGTGAGTGGCTCTGCCACTGCTTCTCTGATTCTACTGCTGGCCATCATCCCTCTGCCACCATTCTCTGCTGCTTCTTGCTGCTCCGATGACATCAAATTCTGAGGTTCCACCACTGAACCCACCTCTTAGTGATTTCAGCGGATAGCGGGGAACCTCACAGTCAGTATAGTATCTGTATTGTCTTTCACTGGTCCTGCACAACATCAAAGGCTTAGCTCCTAGGCCTGCTTAGCAATGATGTTAGCTCTAGGAATCACCACCCGTTTTCCATTATAGGTCATGTTTTCTAGACCTTTAATCATTTTTGTTGCTCTTCTCTGCTGGGCTTTCTCAAATTTGTCCACATCTTTCCCGAAATGTAGTGCCCAGAACTGGACACAATACTCCAGTTGAGGCCTAATCAGCACTGAGTAGAGTGGAAGAATTACGTCTCATGTCTTGCTTACAAAACTCCTGCTGATACGTCCCAGAATGATGTTTGTTTTTTTTGCAACAGTGTTACATTGTTGACTCATATTTAGCTTGTGATCCACTATGACCCCCCCACATTGCTTTCTGCAGTACTCTTTCCTAGGCAGTCATTTCCCATTTTGTATGTTTGCAGCTGATTGTTCCTACCTAAGTGGAGTACTTTGCATTTGTACTTATTGAATTTCATCCTATTTTCTTCAGATCATTTCTCCAGTTTGACCAGATCATTTTGAAGTTTAATCCTATCCTCCAAAGTACTTGCAATGCCTCCCAGCTTGGTATTGTCCGCAAACTTTATAAGTGTACTCTCTATGCCGTTATCTAAATCATTGATGAAGATATTGAACAGAACTGGACCCAGAACTGATCCCTGCAGAACTCCACTTAATATGTCCTTCTATCTTGACTGTGAACCACTGATAACTACTCTGTGGGAATGGTTTTCTAACCCGTTATGCACCAACCTTATAGTAGCTCCATCTAGTTTGTATTTCCCTAGTTTGTTTATGAGAAGGTCATGTGAGACAGTATCAAGAGACTTACTAAAGTCAAGATATACCACATCTACCACTTCCCCCCATTCACAAAAGTCTGTCAAAGAAAGCTATTAGTATGCTAACTGAAAGCTGATGTACAAGCTGAAATTTTTTTTAGGCTTATAATTTGGCCAAATGTGGGCACATTTTTGAGTATGGTAAAAAAAAAAAAGCACATTCCAGAAACCAAGGCAATCCCCTCACCAAATTTCAAGTCCCTGCTCCAAAATATGGTGGTGCTAGACCTTCTTAATAAAACATTTGTAAGGATCATTTTAATATGGGCAAAACAATGTATTTTTTCCTAATTTCATTCTAAAAAATGTGTGAACTGTTTTAGCTTAAACTTCCCAACAAAATGTAGCCTCTGGCAGAAACCTGGCACGGCAAATTTCAACTCAAATGGTTAAAGTGTGGTAAAGTTATAAGCCACTGAAAGCAGGGGCTTAGACTGGAAAGAGTCAGGCAACCATAACAATTTCTCACTACCAGCTCCACCTATAATAAATGATAATTATAAAAATACAGTTACTATAATAATGTATTCATAAATCACACTTTGAGAAGAGGCACATTTTTACTTCATTATCTAATTTTTAACATTCTTTAAGCACTTTGCAACATCTACAGGGAAGGTTCTATTCAAATAGAACATTTTTCTGTTGCAAATTTTTCTGTAAATAAGAGTCAGGGCTCTGACTATGAAGGAAATCTGGCCTGGGAAAGTTGGCATTGAAGCATGTGGCTGAAGAAATGAAAAAGCAACAATAAATAAATAAATCCATAAATGGGACACAAATTCTGAGAGGTAGCTAGGAAGTATAGACAGATGGTTAAAGAGATGTAGTTGTTCATTTTATGGCAACACTTTTGATTAAAGAGATGCATATAGCAAAGCAGAAATAACTAAAGGAGCTGTAAGCTGCAGTAAAGCTAACACATTGGCATATGCAGAAATTTTATAAATGTAGAGCCGTTGCAATGGACAATCCACTCTTTCATGAGTATTAGTTCATGCTTAGAGTTGGCTAATGTATCACACACAATGATTTATGCAGGGGAGTAAGCAATAACACTGAACATGTGTGTTAAAAAAACTAATTTGGGACCTCATTTTCCTGTAAGAGCCTGGTCTAAAAAAATGGCAGCTTTGGATTTTTGGATCAGGATCTAAATAAGTAATAACTTCAATGAAATCAAACTCTTAGCTCTGGATTCCCAAGTATACCATGTCTTCTCTGCTAACTTCTTCTCAGTCCCAATCCTTCACTGACCTCTAGATGCACCTACTTCAAACTATACTTCATATAGTTACAAAGGTCTACAAGCTCCACAGAGCTTACTACAGGATGATAGACTTAAATTGTGAGGCTAAAGACTGTTTCCAACTTTGTGCCTTATACAGCACCAATCTCACTGTGAGAACAATAATAATAATAAAATATAATAATTATAATAAATAAATAAATTAGAGTCATACAAACCAGGGTGAATGTGAGCAGAAGTAGGCCATTTATTTCAAGTTACAGGAAAAACAAAAATATAGATAAAATAATCCCTGATGAGTCTTAAAAATTATTATTAAAAACCAAAGTAGTATAGCTCAGGTAGAAGTCCCATTGCTGTATATTATTTTTTCACTGAAAGTTCAAATTAACAACTTTTCACAGTTTTACAAAAAATAAAAATTTGAAAGTTTACTGAGAATTCTTTGTTAGTTTCTGTACAAACAAAGGCAGTTTCAGCAGGTGAAAATGTACTGTTTCATGAACAAAGAATCAGTGATATTTGCAGAACCTTCCCACCATGGAAAATGTACATAGTTTCTTATTTTCTTTTTGCAAATCTTTCTCATGTTGGCATGAACAATTGTGATTTTTGTTGCTGATGGGGTATGGTGGTTCACAGCAGGGTTGTATTTAGGAATTGAAAATTTGTCAGAGTTCTCAGAACAAGGAATAACTCCTTTTCAATGTATGTGTGAGGAAATCTAAATAAATACCCCCTTATGTGGAGCAGCCACTGGAGAGGGACAAAGACTCACACTCTCCTAAAATGGGTCATATGCTTTTCCAACTTAGGAAAGCTCATTTGGAGCACATGAAGTCCACCAGGGTTCAGGACCCATGCTGGTGCACCATGTTTTTAGAATAAACCCGCTTCTTGGGATGACAATGAGGACTGAACTCTGAGCATTAAAAGCATGTGGCTCTGCTATTTATGCTAAAAGAGGAGTTACTCGTTAGATGTCAGCTGTAGTAAACTCATATCCTCTCAGGCAGAACAGACTATAATGGGATAGGGACTTACACTCGCCTTAAGTGTGCACACAAGCACACATACAACAGATGGTTAACTTCCATTTTCCTCCAAATGATGTTGCTCAGGTCTCTGGACATTAAAAGCAAAGCAGCAGAATCCACTCCTCTTTCATCTTCAAGAGCACACAGTGATCAATTTCTAAAACAATATTTGGAGAAATACCCAATCCTGTCAGGTGGCAACATAAGCAATCTACATCCAAGAGTTGATGAAAAAGTTAATATCAGAAGTCAAGCACCTCACTGTGAAGGTTCTTTGAAAAGTCCTCTACACTTCAGGGTGAAATCAGCATAAATATTTGCAGGCAACTACCTCCAACCAAGAAGCTCAAATGTATTGAAACTTGCTCAAGCTGTGGCAACTTCAACTTGATTGGTGGCTTAATTGACATGCCTGTGATTGGAAACTGTAGCTTTCCTGAAAGTCACTGTAGTGTTTCAAAGTCTGTCCATTATTCATTTCAAATTACATTTAAAAAATCTTAAATATTTATCTCTCTGCTTGTTCTTTGACATTTCATGGCAATATCATTTCAGGAACAGCAAGGAAGCTAAAAAAGCCTGACCATCAAATTGCTCCTTCAGTCTATGCCAGTGTAGTGTGAAGACATAATACAAACAGCCATTTTTTAAGCAGCAACTAGAGAACCCTCCAACCAGAAAATTCCTGTGTTTATTAAGTTCCACATTGCAACACATCGCGGTCCTCTCTGTAACAGCGGAGGACCAGGAACTCTATAGCCACTCCACATTGCCCTATCTTTATAATAAAAGATTAAAACTTAAATTCTAAACCAATGTATCTACACGCAATTCAAAATAAACTTCAGATTCCTTAAAACCACTTATACTACTATGTTCCTTCATAAATTGCATTTAAATAGCCCTGAATATTGTCCTGAAGATGAAGTCTTTGAGGAGGTTTGATCAGCCTTTTTTATATTATTGCCAGCCGTGGCTTGATGTCTTGCCATATCTTCACAGTTTTTCCAAGCTTCCCTCCTTTTAAGATTATTTGGTCTCCCACTTTCTACTTGCACACTGTTCTTATGTTGTAAATTTGGTCTGACTACTCCTTTCACATTTCTACCGTTGCTCTTCACTGTGTCAATATTGTCCAATGCATTCTCCCCTACGCTGCTAGCATGTACGTCACATTGCTGTTTCTTTATGGTTTCTTGCCTTCTTACTTTTGCAATAGATTTTCCTAATGTGAGATCTGGGTCTAACTGAAGAGGTGCTGATAAATTTGTGTCTCTTACGCCAACAACTGTCCTGTCTCATATTAGTTATTCTTCTAACATTCCATATTTGCAATGTTCAGCATGTTTATGAGCTGCAGTAATAAAAGTCTCAGCTGGTTCCCTTTGTTCTTGGCTCCTCCTATTAAATTTGACCCTTTCATTTATAATATTCTGTCTGCCTAAGAAATGGGTATCAAAAGACTTTTTTCACTTTTTTCCTAATCATTGAGGGATACGGAACATAGAATATCAGCAGCTGCATCACCGATGGCAAACATCCCAACATTTACCTAGTATTCTTGTCCTTGCTCTGTTAAACCAGAAGCCAATCTGAATCATTCAAATCTCCAGATGCAACTGTAACCCACACACTTCCTGTGTGTGGTACTCTGTCCCATCTAGTGGCACCGAGACCACTTAGTGAGAGATTAATGAGTCTGCTACAGCCTTAGTTAAGAACCATGTGGCTATTAGCTAATGCAATAGAGGCTCATGCATTTAGCTCCACAGGTCCCAGGTTTGATTCCGCCTACCGACAAACGGGGCCTGTCGGTATTCCAAGTCCCAACGACTGGGGTCTGTTGGTGTTACACAACAATACCAGCTGCCTTACTTGTCAAAGTCAAACTTCTCTAACAAAGCCATTTGCATTATGGGCTCTGTGGTTGCGCTGAGACTGGGCTGTCCCTCCTTTCTGATGGAGCTTTCACATTTTGCCCTGATTTTCCACTTTCCCCATTCACTCACCACTTTGGCAATCTAGGGCTTCTGACACCATGTAATGTGAGGACATAACACAAAAAGTCATGCTTTAAGAAGCAACTAGAGAACTGTCCAACCAGGAAGTTAATACAGCTATTAAGCTTCCTGCTGCAACATATCCTGCTCTTTCTGGTAACTGTGGACAGTTTTTCAAATGCAACTGTACTTTACAAATAATTTCCTTCCATTCCTTTCTAAAGTGAGAGCCAGGTATATAGCTAACAACTCAGACCGAGATTTTCAAACCTGGTTGCTTAAAGTTAGGCTCCTAAATCCATGTGTAGATACCTAAATAAGTAGCCCAATTTTCAGATATGCACCCACAGAGCTCAGACTTAGGTGCAATATGGATTTGAGTACTCATTGACCTACCACCAATCAAACGTATGGTTGGAAATTCTTATGTTAACATCTCACTCCTGTACTATATACACATTTTTGATAATTTGGCTAGAGAAAGACCCAAATTACAAAGGGACAAATTCTTCCATCATTATTCATGCTGGGGCTACTCATGGAGCAAGGTACTGCTCCTGGTGATAGAAATGAAGGAACATGGCCCAAAATGTGGATGGGTTCTTACCCTGCGATGTTTTTAGTCATTATAAAGAGAAAGGCTAGCTACAAAATTTGGGTCTGGATCCAAATTTCCCCAGTGGTCAAGCGGTGCTGGGATCTGGAGTTTTGGTTTGATGTATCTCTAGTTTTGGGATTATATGTTATGTTTTGGACTGAGTGCAGATACTAAAGGAATGTACAATTATGGAAAATCATTTATATGTTCAATATAATCCTTATGCTTACAAATTCTTTAGAAAAGATCTTGGATTTGACTTGAAAATGGATGGTTTTGAAAGAAGATAATTTGAGGGAAATGCCAAGTCTGTTTCCTTCCTATTTGGGAGTGAATGGTGACCTTATTTTGGAGTGAATTAGTAGCATGATGCCATTACGTAGGAATGCATGGTCTGTTAATCATCCTTTCCAAGTCTCCAAGCATTCTGTGTAAAACCATTGTTGAAAATGAAAAATTATTACTCATCTACCTTGAAGGCTTCACAGCCGTAATAAATGTAAAGTGTCAGTTATTTAATTTCTGAAGGAATTATTTTATGCTTTCTGCAATTTCTTCAACATGAATAAAGTTATAAAGAAATCTGGGCATAAATGAATTGCACATTTTAGCTGAATTGTCCCACTAAGTTCTACCACTTCATAAATATCAAATTAAAGTTCTGGAATAGTAAAGCATTAAATAGTCAGCAATGTTTCTGCCTCTGCTACTTTGTTCTAAGGGTTTCTTTAGACCCACAGAAATGAACCAGTGACTAACAAGTAACAAATCCATACCCTATTGAAAAATAATGTAGATATTGAATATGTCTGATACCATTTCCTTTTTTAATGGTCAGTTAAAGTAACCGATGCAGGATTAACTGATTTGTCACCAGTAATAAGATGCCAGACTTTTAGGTTGTTTCATGAGAAAAGTTGTTTAGGTGGTAACAGAGAAATGGATTTCAACAGCTCTGCACCTCCTTCTTAGCTTCTCTGTAATGCCTGCTGAGCCATTAAATCTTCTGAAAAGACACTGGCCCAAGTCTGCGCCAGGTATAGGGGAGTAGCTCCCACTGAGGTCAGTATGAGTTGAGACCTTGTATTTGAGGGCAGAACTTGGACCACTGGGACAAATCAGCCCTGACATGAGCAAGATTAATTCCCACTGATTTCAGTTTCTCTCACTGACATTTTTCTTGTATGTAATTTCTTGCTGGTCTAATATGTACTGCTACTAGCTCCACGGTATTATTACTGATGAACATGACATCTCACAGCATGTCTACATTCAATTCAATTCAGTTCATTGAGTTTCTGAATGAATAATTACCACAAATTACAGCTGTTCAAATGTTGCAGAAACAGAAACGTTCGTGTGAATTCTGGATGGGTGTTTGTTTTAACTATCGCTGGTTGGAAAGTGGCAGAGGGATGGGGTGCTGCAGTGAAAAATCAAAAGCTGAACATTTTCATCTGAAAACTGAAAAGTTTTGGCCAAACACCTTTTCCGTTAAAAACTGAAACTTGGAGTTTGGAAATGCTGCCAGAGTGGAGATGTATTTTGGGTGCCTCGCACCCCCATTCTCCTCTATGGGCTGGGCTCCCTAGTTCGATTCCATCTCTCATGATGTACCATGCTCTTTCCTCTTTCTGAGCCACCAAGGTGTAACATGGGTGTTTTTGGCCATGACACATCATGGGAGATGTAATTCAACTAGGAAAACCAGCTCAGAAAAGAGACTGGAGACATGAGGAACCTGAGCTACTGCTTCCATGAGACACTGTATTAGCATTTCTGAAACTATTTTTTTCTGATGAAGTTTTTCAGTTTTCAGCCAAAAACTATTTGGTTTTTGGGTGTTCAGTTGTTTGATGAAAAGTCAAAAATTTCCATTAAGCAGACACTCAAAAAAAAAAAAAGTTTAGCTGAAAGCCCAATTTTCCATTGAAAAACAACTTTCACCAAAATATTTTGACCATCCCTAGTTTCAAACATGTCATTCCCCTTTTTATTTGTTACTTGCAGACAGCCATAGAACAAGGTTTTCAATTGCACGAATGTTTAGACAATGGCCATCTTCATAAAAGTATTTGTATTTGCATATGAACCAACAGTATTTATTATCTGATATTATATATATCTATCGTTCTCCTATTTAAAAAAAAATCCAAGTCAGGTAGCAGAAATAATACCACATAGTATAGGTGACTACCTTCAAACCATGGATAAGGAAGAGCAAATGGCCTTACTAGAACTGAATCGTTCATGAACTATCCATAGGCTAAATATTGCTTATCTAAGCTAGTTGGTGAATACTTAATCACTAACTAATACATTAGCAAAAGCTATGATTGATCCTAAATGATTTGTGAATGGACAGAAGGGCTAAATTTCTCAGATAATCTATTTGCACAAATAAACTGACACGCTGTGGAGTAGATAGGGAAAATGAAATAACTGCCTTGGTATGCTGAGAAGACAGCCTCCAGAGCTAAGTTCCTGGTGCTACAAGGCATGTGTCTTACGTTGCTATCTCCAGTCTCTCAATAACCGGCCTATAGGAGGATTCCAGTTTACAGCAACTCCAGAGGCACTTCAGGTTCAGCCTGCAACTACTGCATCTGGGGAAGTGGCTATGTGAAGTTCCCAGTTGTGATACACCTGTTCTTTCTGTTATGATTTTCCCCTAACCTGGTTTAAGGGTGAGGTTTTCCTGTCCCAGAGGATAGTGGGAGCTGCTGACACATTTTGAAGACTGAGCAGCTGTTATTCCCTCCCAGGGTAAGAGAGGGGGCTGGTGAACAAGTTTAGGTGATGGGGAAGAAGATCTGCACTAATACATTACTACTAATAGTGAAAATTAGAATCACCATAATAACATGATAATTTACACAAGCTACTGGAAATATGCCCTAAAACCCTCACCTAAAACTACTTTTCACCTTCTGTACCTTTTCCCATTCACCAATAATATTACCATATGATTTAAGTTTGCCTTTCAAGTAGGACAGCCCTACCCCTGGGATATACTACTTTGCTAACTTGTCTTCCTTACATATACGTTATCTATTTTTTTCTAATTGAAATCGTCCATAATTACTATTGTGAAATGGAAGAAAATTGCACAGCAATTATTTAATTGCTATGTTTAAGCTAAGGTACTGTATAGAATACATTTGGCAGCAGAAGAATGAATTAAAGTATTACTCAGAGCTATTTTTAGTTTGTTGCATGTTTCGTGACATTCCGTCAAGATAAGATCTAATAGAAAGTGTCCATTACATTAAGAGTTTATGTTTAGATAACTTATTACAGGAAGGTGTTATGTGCTATTGAATGATTTCTACACAACGGCTTTATTTTATATTGTAGCTGTCAACAAAATATCTTGGATTTTCTAATGAATCTAAAAGTGTATATTATCATGTAGAGTTTTTTATTCAACTTCAGGACATTGAAAAGATAATATTATTTTGTAGGAGGGCAAGATGGTCCTTTAAGGCTGGTCCTAAGTCCAGCATTGCTCAGTTCCTGGTTCCATCCAGAACAGGCATTCCAGTTTTTCCACTGAATGCATCCGATGAAGTGAGCTGTAGCTCACGAAAGCTTATGCTCAAATAAATTTGTTAGTCTCTAAGGTGCCACAAGTACTCCTTTTCTTATTCCAGGAGTTGTAATTCCCAGGGTTCATGGGAATTTAGGAGTCACGGCAAGGAATGCTGGGAAGGCAGGCTGTATATAAGCTGCTGCTGTTTCTCAGTGTGGGGAAAGACTTGGAGGGAGCAGGAGTTGCTTTTAAATGACTCCACTTAGAAGGCTTGGGAAGGAGCAGGCTAGGTTAGAAATTAGAAGAACTCTGGGAAGAAGTAGGCTCTGCTCTTTAGTAAGGAGAACAGAAAGGAAGGGTCTGAAATACAGTTTGGGATAAGGCCTAAGATGGAGACAGGCAAAGGGTAAGCATTCTCAGGTAGGGGGAAGTTTATGTGGACTTTGGTAAGAGCTCAGAGGAGGAGCAAGCTGTGGGTTGGTTCTGGGTGTACTTAGGAAGAGTGTTGTTGGCTACAGAGAGATACACAGACATAGCCAAGTCCTGAGTGGGGAAAAACGGGACTGTGGCAAAGCAATAGAAGGAGCCTTGAAGTAGAATCAGGAGGTTTGGGGTCAGACCTGCTGCTCTTTTCTTGTCTAGGGCCCAAGGCCTGGAGTTTGGAAGATGGAGTCTGGAGGCTTCCTCTTGATTCACACAGAACTAAAGGTGTCACTGCAATACTGTGGAGAGAAAAGGGAGCTGAGGATTCACTGGGAACCAAAGGAAAAAAAAATGTTGCCCAGGGAGAGAAGAACTGGGTGAAGAGATGCCTCCATTTGGACTTTAAGTACCTGCCATTTTCATTTTGGATTTTATTTATATGGACTATCCTTACGCTGGAAGGAGTAGAGTTTTGGTTTAGCTTGAGAACTAAACTTTCCAGTGAAGGAAACTGAGGCAATAGTTGCATACAGAGTTCAAAAAGTAAGAGCATAAGTGTACACCATGCAAGAATTTAGATAGTCCATATCTGTTTCTTTTTATATTGACAGGGTATTAATTTAGTTTTACACTTTGTGGTTTATTAGTACATTGTTAAACCTTTATGGGCCTTATTCAGTTGTAACATAACCCTTAAACCTGCTAGGCCACAGGAATTTTGTGGGCCTACTGGGCTCTGCAGTCACTAGCCTGTATCTGATATAGGATACATCTACACTTCAAGCTGGAGGTGTAATTTCCAGCTCGATCGGACACACTCACACTAGTTCTGATGGAGCTAGCGCACTAAAAATAGAAGTGTAGCTTCTATGGCATGAGGGACTAGCCACCCCAAGTATGATCCTGTAGGAGATGTTCAGCACATACTGAGGCAGCTAGCCCATTGTGTTGCTCATGCTGCCACGGCTACACCCGACCAGAGCTAGCGTGGGTATGTCTCCCTGAGCTGGGAATGACACCTCAAGCTCCAAGTGTCGACATACCCACAGATAGAGACACAACTACTTCCTAGAGGTTCTCATCACTCAGCCATTTGTTTCCCTTTGCAGGGGCAAAGACACAAATCTGATGACCCATATAGGAATGGCCATCAGGTTCAGAAAATATAATATTCTAACAAGCAGGGATATCCCCTTGGCTGGTAAATATTTCAGAGTTCAGACGGGGGAAGAAGAAAGAAGCACTGTGGGAAAGATTTCCTGAGTGCCCCACAAAACACAATAGCGATTGGGGGTGGAATAAGAATGAGGACGGAACAGGATCACCCATCTTAGCCAGTT
The DNA here is from genome assembly GCF_965152275.1 of Natator depressus. NCBI lineage: Eukaryota > Metazoa > Chordata > Testudines > Cheloniidae > Natator > Natator depressus. The sequence continues at coordinate 238,470,642 of NC_134235.1, read as the reverse complement.
ACGTTTATTTTTGTTTTAAATCTTCCAGCTTGTAGGTCGGATTGAGATGGTACATTTCTCTACCAGACACAGCCACACAGAGAATTTTCTCCAGCCTTGCCAGTAGTTATTCCTGGGGGCTGCTCAGCCCATGAGTGTATGTGTGAAGGGACAGTGAGTTGGGAATTTTGGACCGTGGGAAGCAAGGATAACCAGAACTCCCTGGAGTGTAGTCTTTTTTATGTTGTTTTTGTTTGTTTTCCAGAGCAGGCTGCCTTTCCCCTGAATATGTCAGCTTGCTGCGAGGCCAGAATTCACAACATTCTGCAGACTGCTTAGCTTGGAAGATCACAGTGAGCCAGTTCTGCTCTCATTTACACTAGTTTTCCACTGTTGTAACCATCAACTTTAGTGGAGTTACTTCTGTCTTTCACTGGCGTAACCTGGAGATAAAACAGGCCTAAACTGTGAATTATGCCTAACTAAACAATAAGGGCCAGACTTCTGAAGGGTGTGTACATGGTTGAGCCAGGGCAGTTCCTGGTTTTGCATGACTACATACACATATGTTTTATCGGCAAAGAGTCCTGTGGCACCTTATAGACTAACAGATGTATTGGAGAATAAGCTTTCGTGGGTGAATAACCACTTCGTCGGATGCATCACCCATGAAAGCTTATGCTCCAATATGTCTGTTAGTCTATAAGGTGCCACAGGACTCTTTGCCGCTTTTACAGATCCAGACTAACATGGCTACCCCTCTGATATATGTTTTATGTGCATAATGAAAATCTGCTCTTATTATATTTTGTAGGATGCTTCCTGCATATTTAAATATGAATTTATACTTTAAAGTCTATTTTTGTCCACCCTAAAGAAATACTTGTGCACCCTCAAGAAATATGGCCCAGATCATCTCCTGGAGACCTATGCATGGAACAGAATTGAGATGACACCCTGGAAAGGAAGGACAGTCTAGTCCATCAGTCACTAGAGTGGGTCTCAGGAGACCTGCATTCATTTTGCAGCTCAGTCACAGACTTCTGTGTGATACTGGGAAAAATGGGGATAATATTCTTCTACCTAATGAAGGAGTTGAGAGGATGAAATCTATTAATGATTGGAGGCACTTGGGCACTATGGCAAGGAGGGTTATATAGGTACTTGGATAGATAACACTGCACCATCCCCAGTTCTTAACTTGGGCTTCTGTACACAGATCAAGACAGGAAGTAATACAGCAATGATTTGTACTACTATTCTTTGGATCTCCCTCCACAAGCACTATTCAGTTAATGGGAGTTAGGTGCCTAGTAGGGTTTTCAAAAGTGCTAAGCAGGTTAGGTGCCTACGTGCATCTTTAGGCACCTAAATACCTTTGAAAACCTGACCCTAACTGCTGAAGTCACTTTTGAAATTGTGACTTAGGCTCCTCTGTCACTTAGGGCCAAATTCACAAATGTACTTAGGAGCCTACATACTGTTTAGGCACCACTCACATTTGCAAAACCACTGTGCACCTGTCACCTAGGACTCCGCTGGTCAGTATTTGCAAAGCTACCAAAATCCTGATATCACCCTGAACTAGCAGACTTTTCAAAAGCCTAGCAACCCTGAAGAAAGATTCTCAAACTAGGCAGGGTGATGCCTTTACTTGTATCCTGACAGCCCAATGGTTAGGGGCACTCAGGGTATGTGGGAGAGGTGGGCTTAAATTCCCACTCTGCCTACTTTGGAGCAGTGACTTAAATTTGTGTCTCCTAAATGATTGGCCAGACCTAAGGGGAATAGAGAATGGCTGCCTACCTGGCTTATATGAATCCTTTCCTTAGGAACTGAAGTCTCTCCAAGCATTGTATGTGGTGCCTGGCTTGTGGCTGAGAGTTCTGCTGGGCAGCTAAGGCACCTACTAGTTAAGTGACTTTGTGAATGTGTCACTTTTGAAAATTTTACTCTGAATCTTGAAAAAAAAAATGGCCCTGATTCAACAAGGTACTCAGGGACTGATCCAAAACCCACTGAAAGCAATGGGAGTCTTTTCACTGATTCAGTAGGTTTTAATCATGAGTGTAGTCTTACTGACTTAAATGGAGCTACTGTAATGCTAAAAATTAGGCATTAATTTATTTTTCTTCAGTATATATATATTGAAGACAAATTGTACATTAACATAAAATGTCTTTCCCATCCTTTTATATAAAAAGGAAAGAAAGAAAAGAAATGAGTAATTCCCAGTCTGACTTTTCTCCTGTGGTTTGTTTTTCAGAGACATTCCAGAAATGTATTCCAGATGTTTTCAAATCCTTGTAACTTATTTTCCATACTATATATAACTTTCTCTATCATATCAGCTAACTCTCTCTCTCTCTCTCTCGCTCTCTCTCTCTCTCAATTATTATTTTTTTGACTTGGAGACTCAGATGAATTAATTTGGCATTCTTTCAAAAATGCCTGTTGGAACTGTATCTGCTAATAGACATACTGTTGCAGACACCGGTATCTCTCTCTTTGTGAAGTTATTAATTGAATAATAATATTTAATCATGTTAGCTGGATTTTAACAATGTAAAGGATATCAACTTATTACATCACTATCAAACCAATAAATAGGCTTTTTAATAATAAATTAGCATTGTGTACAGTCACTCTCTGTAAAATTCTCTGATAAAACACAAATTATAGCCTTATCTACCATTCATAATGCAAAGTGTGACTAAAAGCTTATATCTCTTGGCTGGCTAATTATGAGCCAGTGCCTTAATAATTCACTCTTAATAATGATTTCTGAGACATTATTTGGCAATTTTGTCATTAGTGGGGTTTGCTGTACTGAAAAGAAAGTGGCTGTCAAGTCCCCTCAAAAAGAAACAAACTATTTTAATGAACTCCAGGGTATTCCCCCCCACCACCACCCCGACCCTTTCTTTGTATCATTTAGATGAACTTGGTCAACATTCCATTCTCCTCATGAACTAAACACGTGAAGTTTCACCCTTCTCTGGAGCTGCCGCTTGGCACTGATATTTATTCACTCCTTCCTGAGGTTACGGTTATGCTCTGCAGAGTTGATGGGAAACTGCCACTCTCCAGTGTTATTACTGGAAGAAAAGTGTGTGGGAATGAGCCAGAACTCCACTGGGGGTTCCAGATGCTCACTGAGAAGAAACAGATTTTTTTCACGGCCCTGAAGTACCTACTCATAACTTGTTAAAACTCTTTTTATTTGGGGTGGTGATATTTTCTCTTGGTTGACTAAGTAAAAATAACCCACAGCAGTCCTGTTTCTAACAATATGTGAAGCTCCCCTTTTATTTAAAGGCACACAGTCGGAACTCAGATGGTGTTAATTAGAGCAATGCCATCTTTTGCCAGCTGAGTATCTGGCCCATTGTGTTCTAACAAATATAGGTGATATAAGTTCATAATACATAGATTCTCTAAAAACCCTCACTGAGCAACGTAATAATACCAACAATTTTCATTTTGAAAAAGAGATAGGTGAGCCTCAGCCCCAAAGGTCCAGAACCAAACTTTCCCAAAGTTAGGTGGTGCTTGGCTATGGGGCATTCATTTGGCTCATTATGCGTGAAATCCTGACCCCTCATGGAAGTCAGTGGAAGTTTTGGCATTGACTTCACTGTGAGCCAGAATTCACCTAGTAAGAGAGGAAGGCGCTTCATAAAGTGCAGTTCCAGATCTGTATCTGAACTTCCCCGAAGTTCAGGGCTGTTTGTATTTCAGGGTTTATTATAGGGTGACCAGACATTCTGATATTATCAGGATCATTCTGATATTAGGAACTTTGACTTACATAGGCAACTATACCTTCCCCCCCCACCCCCCCCACCCCCCCAAAAAAGTGTCCCAATTTTCTACACTTGCTATCTGGTCACCCTATTTATTTATTTATTGCAATGGCCCTTAAAGGGGTCAACAAAGGTCAGGGCTGTGTTGTGCTAGACCAGTGGTTCTCAACCAATTTACCATTGTGGGCTGTATCCATTACTACCTGTATGGCCCTGAGGATGTCACATAGGCCGCAGTTGTGGGCTGATTGGGCCACAAGTTGAGAACCACTGTGCTAGACATTGTACACACACACAATAAGGGAGAGTTCCTGCCCCAAAGTAATTACAGTTTAAAAAGACAAGACAGACAAACTATGGGAGAAGTATTGTCCCCACTTTGAGGTGGGAAACTGACGCACAGGAAGATTAAGAAATTCACCAAACACCATATAGGAAGTTTTTTGCAGAGCTACAATTTGAAGCCATGTCTCCAGACTCCCAGGCCAGTTCCTTCACCACAAGATCACCCTTCCTCTCGGATACAGGCTTACACTGTTTGCAACCTGAAAGGGAATAATTGCTTACATTAAACAAGAAAAGAAAAAGAGCAGCATTTCAGTAACATGTACAGTGTGTAGTAAATACAATTACTCTAAGCAGAGTACACCACTTTGGAAGCATACCATCATTATGCCTCTACTTCTGAAATAAAGAAACAAGCTGTCTTTGTTCTCCTAGGATTGAAATGTCCAAATATCAGAGCCAACATTTGTAAAGTTTGTGAGGGGTGAGGGAGGGAAGGGAAGAAGAGAGGTTTATTTTGTTAACGCTGCTCTAATTCAAAGTTTGTATAATTTCAGCAAACAAAAATTAGTGCTTAGGTGGTAGACAGGATGTACCATGAATAACAATGCATCCTGTGGATATTTACTACCAAGTGGTGTTTAACTGAAAGGAAAGTGGGAGACACTACAGAAAGCAATTCCCATCCATTTCTTAACATTTAAATCAGGAGCACAGAAAGGCCATTTATGGGAGTCTTATTGAAACAATACGTTTCCAAGTGCCAAAATGATGACATCACACTAAACAAGGAAGAAGGAAAGGGACTAACTGCAGACTGCTATGCCAAGAGCTTTGTTTTGCTTCCACACTAAGCACAAAATGTGGCAATTTTCCTCAAGATTATAAAGTTCACACATAACAGAAAAATATAGTAAACCCCCCCCTGACAAACCTGTTTGAAAAATTGCTAGTTGGTTGAAAACGCTTCTTACATCTCAGCTCTTCTGTTGTGTGTGTGTGTGTGTGTGTGTGTGTGTGTGTGTGTGAGAGAGAGAGAGAGAGAGAGAGAGAGATTTGGTGAGCATTAGGGGGGAAAAAAGATTTTAAACTGATCTCACTGCAGTTAGGTAAATTAAAAATAGGTCTTCTTTCAGCAACAAACTAGCCCAAGACGTTTTACTTGTGTGCCACTCAGTCACTTCTTGCAGTGCAGAATCTAAATGTATTTTGGGCTCAACCAGGTTCTAAAACAGTGTCTCTAAAAAAAAAAAAAAGTTTTGCCTGTAGATAAAGGCCACACCCATTGTTGTAAGATTACCATGTAAGGCTTCAAAGAGCCTTGAAGGGACAGCACTTGCATCTGCACTGACCTCATTGCAGGATTAGACTCTAAAGTAGTTTTGGACATTTAAAACAGTGATGGAGCAGCGAATCGCAAACTGTGAATCTCTGGGGTGAAATTGTGATCCTGCAGAAGTCCAAAGGAGTTTTACCATTGATTTCAAGGGAGTGAGGACTGCACCCCTTGTCCTTTCACTTCCTCCCATATTAAAAATATACTGCAGCATTTTACAGTAACAGTCCACTACACTACATCTTACATTTGCTAACCTCAATATTTTGGGTTATTGCTGTAGTATATTTTACAGTGTTACACAATGTTTTTGTGTTTTTTTTAAAGCCCCAAATCTTGGAATCATGTTGTTATGTGAGCTACTCAGTTTTCATTTTTGAAAAATGTAAGTTTCTAGCCTCATGGTTGTGCAAAAAAGCTTCAAATTATGAGTCCTAAACTCTGAAAACCCAAAGGACAAATCAAATTTTACTATTTTGCAAATTTTCATTATTTTAAAACCATAGCGAACCAGCTGAGTGGTGAACAGTAGAGAGGCTAACAGAGGGAGTTTGCCTGGGATCTGTCTGAGAGGAGGTATGCTAAGTGCTGCATTACGGGGGCTGTGTTGGTGAGTATCTGAGTGGCTGTTGCGGGGACAGTTTGACCGTGTGCTTGATTGTTTGAAAAGTGTGAATTGGGAGTGCTTTGTTCCAGGTGAGCCTTGAGTGGGCCTGACTGTTATAAAAAGCCAGTCAGCTGCGAACCAGCTGAGTGGCGAACAGCGGAGAAAATAACAGAGGGAGTTTGCCTGGGAGTTCGCCTGGGGAGAGCCCATTACATCTTGCAGCCTTCTCTGAGCAGTTACTACAACTACAACTCCTGAGGAGGCTCGTAGAAGGAAGGTAATATGGATGGTGAGCGTTCAGTTGTTGTTACCTTCACAGGATGTGCCATGTTTGTCTTTCTTCCACAGGACAGAAGCAACTTTGTCTGTACAAAGTGCAAGCTGATCTCCATATTTGAAGAGAAGGTTCAAGGTCTGGAGAAACAAGTATCGACCCTGCGTTGCATAAGAGAAACTGAAGATTTCCTGGACAGACGTCAGGATATGCTTCTACCGGCACAATGTTCTGAGGATTCAGAGCACGCTGCGCAGTGGGGACAGAAGGACGGTGAAGTAAATTGGCAGCATACGACCTCCAGAAGAAGAAAGAGGAGCATCCATGTACCAGCAACGCAGATACACATGAGCAACCGTTTTGTTGTTCTCTCCACAGGTACTAATGTGGAGAGTGGACTAGATGATACATCTGAGGGAAGGGAACAGAAGAAGGCTCCACCGACTGGAAGGCATGAGATGCCCTGTCCTAGGGATGGGGTTCAATGATCACTGCTCCCAAAAGAAGGAGGCGGGGGGTGGTGGTCGGGGACTCTCTCCTCAGGGGCACTGAGTCATCTATTTGCCGCCCTGACCGGGAAAACCGAGAAGTCTGCTGCTTGCCAGGAGCTAGGATTCACAATGTGAAGGAGAGACTGCCAAGATTCATCAAGCCCTCGGATCGCTGCCCCTTCCTGCTTCTCCACGTGGGCACCAGTAATACTGCCAAGAATGACCTTGAGCAGATCACTGCAGACTACGTGGCTCTGGGAAGAAGGATAAAGGAGTTTGAGGCCCAAGTGGTGTTCTCGTCCACCCTCCCTGTGGAAGGAAAAGGCCCAGGTAGAGACCGTCGAATTGTGGAAGTCAACGAATGGCTATGCAGGTGGTGTTGGAGAGAAGGCTTTGGATTCTTTGACCATGGGATGGTGTTCCAAGAAGGAGGAGTGCTAGGCAGAGACGGGCTCCACCTAACGAAGAGAGGGAAGAGCATCTTCGCAAGCAGGCTGGGTAACCTAGTGAGGAGGGCTTTAAACTAGGTTCACCGGGGGAAGGAGACCAAAACCCTGAGGTAAGTGGGGAAGTGGGATACCGGGAGGAAGCACGAGCAGGAGAACAGGAGAGGGGAGGGCTCCTCCCTCATACTGAGAAAGAGGGACGATCAGCGAGTTATCTTAAGTGCCTATACACAAATGCAAGAAGCCTGGGAAACAAGCAGGGAGAACTGGAAGTCCTGGCACAGTCAAGGAATTATGATGTGATTGGACTAACAGAGACTTGGTGGGATAACTCACATGACTGGAGTACTGTCATGGATGGATATAAACTGTTCAGGAAGGACAAGCAGGGCAGAAAAGGTGGGGGAGTTGCACCGTATGTAAGAGAGCAGTATGACTGCTCAGAGCTCTGGTATGAAACTGCAGAAAAGCCTGAGAGTCTCTGGATTAAGTTTAGAAGTTTGAGCAACAAGGGTGATGTCGTGGTGGGAGTCTGCTATAGGCCACTGGACCAGGGGGATGAGGTGGACAAGGCTTTCTTCCGGCAACTAATGGAAGTTACTAGATCGCAGGCCCTGGTTCTCATGGGAGACTTCAATCACCCTGATATCTGCTGGGAGAGCAATGCAGTGGTGTACATACAATCCAGGAAGTTTTTGGAAAGTGTAGGGGACAATTTCCTGGTGCAAGTGCTGGAGGAACCAACCAGAGCTCTTCTTGACATGCTGCTCACAAACTGGGAAGAATTAGTAGGGGAAGCAAAAGTGGATGGGAACCTGGGAGGCAGTGACCATGAAATGGTTGATTTCAAGATCCTGACACAAGGAAGAAAGAAGAACAGCAGAATGCGGGCCCTGCACTTCAGAAAAGCAGACTTTGACTCCCTCAGGGAACTGATGGACAGGATCCCCTGGGAGAATAACATGAGGGGGAAAGGAGTCCAGGAGAGCTGGCTGTATTTTAAAGAATCCTTATTGAGGTTACAGGGACAAACCATCCTGATGTGTAGAAAGAATAGTAAATATGGCAGGCGACCAGCTTGGCTTAACAGTGAAATCCTTGCTGACCTTAAACACAAAAAAGAAGCTTACAAGAAGTGGAAGATTGAACAAATAACCAGGGAGGAGTATAAAAATATTGCTCAGGCATGCAGGATTGAAATCAGGAAGGCCAAATCACACTTGGAGTTGCAGCTAGCAAGAGATGTTAAGAGTAACAAGAAGAAAGTCAAGGAAAGTGTGGGCCCCTTACTGAATGAGGGAGGCAATCTAGTGACAGAAGATGTGGAAAAAGGTAATGTACTCAATGCTTTTTTTGCCTCTGTCTTCACGAACAAGGTCAGCTCCCAGACTACTGCACTGGGCAGCACAGCATGGGGAGGAGGTGACCAGCCCTCTGTGGAGAAAGAAGTGGTTTGGGACTATTTAGAAAAGCTGGACAAGCACAAGTCCATGGGGCCAGATGCGCTGCATCCAAGAGTGCTAAAGGAGTTGGTGGATAGGATTGCAGAGCCATTGGCCATTATCTTTGAAAACTCATGGCGATTGAGGGAGGTTCCGAATGACTGGAAAAAGGCTAATGTAGTGCCCATCTTTAAAAAAAGGGAAGAAGGAGGAACTAGGGAACTACAGGCCAGTCAGCCTCACCTCAGTCCCTGGAAAAATCATGGAGCAGGTCCTCAAGGAATCAATTCTGAAGCACTTAGAGGAGAGGAAAGTGATCAGGAACAGTAAGCCATGGATTCACCAAGGGCAAGACATGCCTGACTAATCTAATTGCCTTCTATGACGAGATAACTGGCTCTGTGGATGAGGGGAAAGCAGTGGATGTGTTATTCCTTGACTTTAGCAAAGCTTTTGACACGGTATCCCACAGTATTCTTGCCAGCAAGTTAAAGAAGTATGGGCTGGATGAATAGACAATAAGGTGGATAGAAAGCTGGCTAGATCGTCAGGCTCAAAGGGTAGTGATCAATGCTCCATGTCTAGTTGGCAGCCGGTATCAAGTGGAGTGTCCCAAGGGTCAGTCCTGCAGCTGGTTTTGTTCAATATCTTCATTAATGATCTGGAGGATGGCGTGGACTGCACCCTCAGCAAGTTTGCAGATGACATTAAACTGGGAGGAGAGGTAGATACGCTGGAGGGTAGGGACAGAATACAGAGGGACATTAGACTAATTAGAGGATTGGGCCAAAAGAAATCTGATGAGGTTCAACAAGGACAAGTGCAGAGTCCTGCGCTTAGGATGGAAGAATCCCATGCACCGCTACAGACTAGGGTCTGAATGGCTAGGCCGCAGTTCTGCAGAAAAGGACCTAGGTGTTACAGTGGACGAGAAGCTGGGTATGAGTCAACAGTGTGCCCTTGTTGCCAAGAAGGCAATGACATTTTGGGCTGTGTAAGTAGGGGCATTGCTAGCAGATCGAGGGATGTGATCGTTCCCCTCTATTTGACATTGGTGAGGCCTCATCTGGAGTACTGTGTCCAGTTTTGGGCCCCACACTACAAGAAGGATGTGAAAAAACTGGAAAACATCCAGCGGAGGGCAATAAAAATGATTAGGGGACTGGAACACATGACTTCTGAGGAGAGGCTGAGGGAACTGGGATTGTTTAGTCTGCAGAAGAGAAGAATGAGAGGGGATTTGATAGCTTTCAACTACCTGAAAGGGGGTTCCAAAGAGGATGGATCTAGACTGTTCTCATGGTAGCAGATGACAGAACAAGGAGTAATGGTCTCAGGTTGCAGTGGGGGAGGTTTAGGTTGTATATTAGGAAAATCTTTTAAACTAGGAGGGTGGTGAAGCACTGGAACGTGTTACCTAGGGAAGTGGTGGAATCTCCTTCCTTTGAGGTTTTTAATGTCAGGCTAGACAAAGCCCTGGCTGGGATGATTTAGTTTGAGATCGGTCCTGCTTTGAGCAGGGGGTTGGACTAGATGACCTCCTGAGGTTCCTTCCAGCCCTGATATTCTATGAGTCTATGATTCACTCTCATGATTTGGGGGGCCAGACTTGTGAGTTTTGAACACTAGGGATTTGCAGTAGTGATTTTATAAGATGTCCCCTAGTCAGAAACATTAAAACAACTTTTCTTGTGGTATTTGTGGTACTGTTTCCAGCTAGAACCCAAGATGGAAAAAGATATGAAAAAGAAAAAGTGCATCTGAACGTTTTAGAAGCTTAACCAAGGTTTGGTTTGAGCTCATTTCTAAAAATGGGTGTAGATCTGGAGAAAAGGAGGTTCTTAATTTATCTGGAAGGGGACAGTCATGCTTTCCTCTAAAGTTCAGAAAATGCTCCACTGTGGATCAGAGAGCCTCTGGTAGGATCAAATCCTTATTGCCTATTCGTACTGCAGAAGTCTTATGTTTAATTATGCTGCTTCATTTTATATTAAGAATACTTGGAATTCAATAGTTTTTTTTCCATTTGGAGCTTGACACATTTTTTCTATGACCCACTTCTGACTCATTCGTAAATTACAGTATATCACAAAGGACAGTATATCTGGAAAGAGTTGATGTTGCACTGCCATTTATGACAAATAAACACAATGAAAGCTGTTCAAATTTAAAAACAGAGAAAGTCAAACCCAGGGCCAGACCTTCAGCTGGTGAAAACTGGTGTAGTTCTACTGATTTCAGTCGTGCTATACCAATTTACAGCAGATGAGCTAGCTGAATAGTTTAACTATTAACTTGTGTAAGACAGTGGTGTTTCCCTGGAGATTTTCATGGAGCTCAGTAGAAAATCTCATCTGGTAAATGCCACAAAGTCATTGCAATTTTTGTGGACATTTGCTACGAGAACTGTAAACATGACACAGCATATTACAAATTTAGGATCCATATTTTGAAACTTGCCATTTCATTGCTTCCTGATTCAACTGATCTGAAATAAGCTAGTAAATTGCAGCAATAGGAGCAATATAATTCCTAGTCTGGGTACGCAGCAATATTAACAATTAAACTCAGAAGGGACAGTGTGTGTGTGTGTGTGTGTGTGTGTGTGTGTGTGTGTGTATGTGTATAACTTTTCCCTGCAGTAACCACAATTACTCTTTTCTTGCTGAGTGTGAGATGTTCTAAAATAATGTATTACAGTTTATGCAATGTAAAGTCCCATAGATAATACAGGTAATTATACCTTGATTGGTTTTTTTTAAAGCATCAATTCAAATAACCAAGTTGTGATACAATATTGTGAAAAGCCCATAATCAATCTATCTTGCCTATTTTTTTGTGAACTGCAAGGTGAAAATGTGAGCTGTGTTTTATTTTGTTCCTGTTTCTTGTCCTATCTGTGATCTAACCAGCTCAGCTTTTTCAAAACCTGGTATGTGGTGGGTCTGAATACACTGTGTCTGGAAGCCAATGCATATTTTGGTACCCAGGATCCCTCTTTTGCTAGGTGCTCAGACTCACCTTAGGTGCCGAGCACTCAGCTCTGGCTGATTTCAATCCAAATTGAAGATGTTCCCTATGTTGGAGGAGGTGGACGCACTTTAAAGGATGAGGCTTGTGCTGGGAAATTTGAGTACATAAAGATGACTATATGTTTAAAATTAAACATGAATGATCTAAGTAAAGTATCTGTAATTTGGTATGAATGCACCAATTCAAATTCATTTATGTCTATAAAACTAATAAAATGATGATGATCATCATCGTACCTAGCTCTTATATACCAGTTTTATTAATAAATCTAAGTGCTTTACAAAAGGGGTAAATACAGTTATTCCCCTTTTTACTGAGGGAAAACTGAGGCACATATAGGTTAAGTGACTTAACAAGGGTCACCCAGCCAATCAGTGGCAGAGTCAGGTTTGAAACCACATTGTCTGAGTCTTAGTAATACTAGCTAAGCCGTGATATTTTTTGTGTCTCGTTATTTTTTCTTAGCACCTTAAATTTGTGAATGTGTCACAACCCTGTGGCTGGATTATCTGTAAGGACTGAACCTACTACTTTCAGATCTAGAACTAATGAGTCTTTGGTACATTAACGAAAGAACAAGCTCTGTTAGCTTAGAGATGGTAGCACACTCAAAAACTTTTTACATGGTCCAGCTATGACAAGGTGAAAAAGACAGACAGTGGGTTAATGTGGATTACCATAAGACTGCATTGTTATTGCTGTACTGTATCTATTTGTAGATAAAAAGATTCCTTCGTCTTCTATAGTTATTAATCTTGCATCTTGCATGAGAAATAAATGTATATTAATAAATGGCATTCAACATATAAGTGGATGAGCTACTTGAAAACATTAATGAGTTCAGTCCAGGCTGCAATCCGAAGTCCTATAAGGCTCACTTTTATGATCTCTCCCATTTTGAAAGAAATAGAAGTATAAACTCTGTATTGCTTTTGTGTTAATTAAACACCTTTTTATTCTGCCCTAAAGAAATCTCCCCCGCCAATTTCTCCCTACAGTGAACAGCAGCCGATCAAAAGAATAAAAACTAAAAGGTTATATCAGAAGCTATATAGGAGATATATTATAATTTCTGATATAACTATCAGAGATCTGGGAAATGCCTCAGTCAGATTCATAAAAGCAATGCCAGATTCAAAGGAAACTCAATTTGTCAACATTACATACTTCTTCAAAATTTCAAATGAGTGTCAGAAAAGGAGGATTTCCACCACAGTATTAGCCATAGACATAGATTGATTCAATCATAGAATCATAGAATATCAGGGTTGGAAGGGACCTCAGGAGGTCATCTAGTCCAACCCCCTGCTCAAAGCAGGACCAATCCCCAATTAAATCATCCCAGCCAGGGCTTTGTCAAGCCTGACCTTAAAAACTTCTAAGGAAGGAGATTCTACCACCTCCCTAGGTAACGCATTCCAGTGTTTCACCACCCTCCTAGTGAAAAAGTTTTTCCTAATATCCAATCTAAACCTCCCCCACTGCAACTTGAGACCATTACTCCTTGTCCTGTCATCTTCTACCACTGAGAATAGTCTAGAACCATCCTCTTTGGAACCACCTCTCAGGTAGTTGAAAGCAGCTATCAAATCCCCCCTCATTCTTCTCTTCTGCAGACTAAACAATCCCAGTTCCCTCAGCCTCTCCTCATAAGTCATGTTTGCCAGTGAAGCAAGATTGCTTGAGTTTTCAAGGAAACAGAATTTAAATGTTACTCTTAAAAAAAAAAGCCCTGCCACAGTAATAACGATATACTTAGTGTTTCTCTGTGTTTTAGGATGTTTGGATTAGAGCTGGTTGGGAATTTTTCAACAAAACATTTGATTATCAGAAAATGTGGATTCATCAAAAGCAAAGCTTCATACAGAAATGTATCCATTTCAATGACATTTTCATCAGGAAGGTTTCTCAGGTACAGAATGGAGTTTTTATCAAAACCAGGCTGGGTTGGCTAAGATAGTCAACTGCCCACTGGCAGGGCATTAAGATAGGATGTGGTAGACAGAGATTCAAGTCCTTGGTCCAAGTCAGGTATAACACACACTCAAACCTGTGGGTCTCCACATCCCTGATGAAACCCTTTACCACCAGCCTACTGTCGGGGGGTAGGGGGGAGGAGTACCTCTCTCATGCTTTTTTTCACACTTTTTTTTTAAGATGTCATTTTTGTTACAATGCACAACAAAAGCAAATGTCAAAACCTTGAATTGCTTTGCAAAATGGTGTTTTCTTGCCAGCCTTAGTTTGGATAGACACTTTGGGCCTGGTTCTCTGTTGCAATACACCTTGTCTAGTGATATATACCTACTTTGCACTGGTGTAAAGGACAAAAATGCTGAAGGCCAGCGGGGGGACACACACACACACAATAGACAAGTATACCCATATGTAGACTTTGTAAGCATATTATTTTAATCCAAACAGTAAAGCCAAATTCCTCTTCCCAGGACCCAGCTCAAGCAGTAGGGCTGAGCATGGGGTAATCTTTGCAGGGGGAAGGGGAGTGGCAAGTCCTAAGTCTTGGCTATGACACAGCAACAGTGCAGCTCTACCACTACTCCTCCAACTGCTCGCAGGAGTAATGCCCATGCCATAATATGAGAAAGATCAAAGATCAGAAGAACGATGGATCATCCCACCCTTGCCCTGCTCAACATTGCTCACTACTTATGGTCATGAAAAGAGCTTCCATACAGTTGGGCTGTGCACCATATAAGGAATGCAGACCAGCCTCACCAGAGGCTGCTTGGCGTGGCACTCTGCCTGCTTGGCGTGGCACTCTGTCCCCCTCTAGTGGCAGCGAGACCAACCTGAGATTGATGAGCTTTCTGCAGCTGTGGCTAATAACTCAGGCCACAGTGGCTTATGCATTAAGCTGTAGAGGTCCCAGGTTTGATCCCAGCTACTTATGACCAGGGTTTGTCAGTGTTGTGCTTGCGCTCTCTCTCTTCAGAGTAGGCAACCTACACAGGTTACATTACAAGAGTCTACTGATGACAGGTCAGGCTTTGCCCCAGATGACAATACAAGTAAACATAATGGATACACGGCAACTTACAGGAGCAGTGAGTTATTATAACTGAGTACTGGAGCACAGAACTTCTAGCTTCTATTATTGGCTCTAACACTCACTTGCAGTCTGACATTTAACTTTGCAGTGGGATAACTAACTTCTCTATGCCTCACTTGTAAAATAGGTATAATAATCAGAGATGGTCAGTAAATGAGGAGAAGGTTCAACAGAAAACAGTGCAAGAAATCCAATACACTTTTTCAGAGAAAGAAATGTTCTCGTTTTTCATGTAGCCATAGTAATAATGTGGTAGAGTCATTTATTTGCTGTTGATTTAGAGAAATAAAAAGCACCCATCCATACGTTCTGAGAACCCAGACAGTTATTTAAAATCACAAAGCCAAGATATCATACAACTAGTTCATCCCTCTTCAGGGTTGCTAACTCTTGGGGTTTTATCAGGAGTCTCATGCTATTTGATGTTATTGTTAAAGTCCTAGGAGCTGGAATCAAGAGACTGCATGAGAATCTCAGCTTTCATATGCAAAAGTAAGTTTCTAACCCTCAGAACTGGGGAGAAGAGCTTAAAAATGGAAGGCAAAAGCAGCTCAGAAACCAGAAAGTGAATTAAAAGAACCAATATTATTTATTTATTTTTAAATCTTACAATTCTTAAGCTAATCTCCTAGTTTTTATAGCCTGAATGGTGAGTTTTGAAAGTTTGGGGTTGGCAATACCAGGTAGCAGCCTATAAACACCCTCATCATCAGGTTGCCCCTCATCATTAGCCACATAGAATGCCATGACAGTCACCCCCTCTTATATTGATAGGCACTCTTGCATTCGTTCCTCAGCTGACAACAGGTGTCGCAGTGCATTGAATGGTAAGAGGCGGTCTCTCAAGGGGCATGCCATTCTTAATTATTCTCTTCATCATCAGGAAAAGGGGGGAATTGTGGGCCTGAACTAATTACTGAGTATAAAAACACGGAAAGATTATTACTGTTCTCCAGTGATTCCCATTTTCCCTTTTCTTGTCTCAGTCTAGTAATATTCATTCAAATGGGAGTTATGCACTGATGTCGGTGTTCCAGGAAATAATTCTGAAGGCCATACTAACAACTGCTAACAGGATTATTTGTACTTTGCTTGAGCTTTCCCAATAAGAAGCAAAAAATCTAGTTTGCTTTTCTTTGCATGGTGTTGTTAAGTGTGGCTGCAGTAGCTTCTTTTACACAGCCACATCAGCTGGATAGAAAGAGTAACATTTCCAGGTTGAAATAAGACAGTAGGCAAAATGCCTTAGAAGCAATAAACTTTTCTTAGTAAACTGTAAAAATAGAATCTTTTCAGTGTCCAACAGCATATCCTGGCAGATTACTAGGGTATAAATAATATATCCTTTCAAGCAAATGGACGATGTGTGATTATTGGAAATAGTCCATGTCAACAATCTACCTAGGGATATGACAAAGATTCCCCTCTGCTGCCTACAGCACTGCTGTTCTACTCGTTATAAATACTCACACTGGTATATTCCAGGGATTTAAGATGGGGGAAAAAAGTGGAATGCAGAAATACAGGAAAAGCCATGTGCACTCTATAGAATTGTGGCAAACTAAAGAACAGACCAAAAATTGTGAAAACAGCAATAAGAAACTGTAGATGAAAGAATTCCTTAGGCTAAATTGGTCCAACAACTACTTGGTCTTTTTGGTTCATTCCCATATGTGTGCAAGGCTAATGCCCTATCGGTTCCTAGTTAATAAAGAGCAATAATAAGTAAAAGAATCCATCCCCTACCAAACAGAACTGTTTCTTACTACGTGTTTTCTAGTGCATCATACAGTACAATCTCACATAATGTTCTGTGTACCTATGTTCAAGTACTATCCTTGTATTGCATGTCTCTGTCTAATCATATTTCACACTTACTGTTTATAGCTCTATATAAGCATTAGCTAAACTTGTAATTATTGTTATCCCATTTTTCTGAAGGTGATATTGATACAAAGACATATTGAAGGCTAGTTGTTGCCACTGAAGCATAATAATGAGTACGGATCCCTTGCAAAGGGAATTAAAACCAATAGTAAAAGGTTCTATAGCCATATAAATAAGAAGAAAACAAAGAAAGAAGAAGTGGGACCGCTAAACACTGAGGATGGAGTGGAGGTTAAGGATAATCTAGGCATGGCCCAATATCTAAACAAATACTTTGCCTCAGTCTTTAATAAGGCTAAAGAGGATCTTAGGGATAATGATAGCATGACAAATGGGAATGAGGATATGGAGGTAGATATTATCATATCTGAGGTAGAAGCGAAACTCAAACAGCTTAATGGGACTAAATCGGGGGGCCCAGGTAATCTTCATCCAAAAATATTAAAGAAATTGGCACATGAAATTGCAAGCCCATTAGCAAGAATTTTTAATGAATCTGTAAACTCAGGGGTTGTACCATATGATCGGAGAATTGCTAACATAGTTCCTATTTTTAAGAAAGGAAAAAAAAGTGATCTGGGTAACTAAAGGCCTGTTAGTTTGACATCTGTAGTAGGCAAGGTCTTGGAAAAAATTTTGAAGGAGAAAGTAGTTAAGGACATTGAGGTTAATGGTAAATGGGACAAAATACAACATGGTTTTACAAAAGGTAGATCGTGCCACACCAACCTGATCTCCTTCTTTGAGAAAGTAACAGATTTTTTAGACAAAGGAAACGCAGTGGATCTAATTTACCTAGATTTCAGTAAGGCGTTTGATACCATGCCACATAGGGAATTATTAAATTGGAAAAGATGGGGATCAATATGAAAACAGAAAGGTGGATAAGGAATTGGTTAACAGGGAGACTACAGAGGGTCCTACTGAAAGGTGAACTGTCAGGCTGGAGGGAGGTTACCAGTGGAGTTCCTCAGGGATCAGTTTTGGGACCAACCTTATTTAATCTTTTTATTACTGACTTCGGCACAAAAAGTGGAAGTGTGCTAATAAAGTTTGCGGATGATACAAAGCTGGGAGGTATTGCCAATACAGAGAAGGACTGGGATATCATACAGGAGGATCTGGATGACCTTGTAAACTGGAGTAACAGTAATAGGATGACATTTAATAGTGAGAAGTGTAAGGTTATGCATTTAGCGATTAATAACAAGAATTTTAGTTATAAGCTGGGGAGGCATCAATTAGAAGTAACGGAGGAGGAGAAGGACCTTGGAGTATTGGTTGATCATAGGATGACTATGAGCCGCCAATGTGATATGGCCGTGCAAAAAGCTAATGCGGTCTTGGGATGCATCAGGCAAGGTATTTCCAGTAGAGATAAGGAGATTTTAGTACCCTTATACAAGGCATTGGTGAGACCTCACCTGGAATACTGTGTGCAGTTCTGGTCTCCTATGTTTAAGAAGGATGAATTCAAACTGGAACAGGTACAGAGTAGGGCTACTAGGATGATCTGAGGAATGGAAAACTTGTCTTATGAAAGGAGACTCAAGGAGCTTGGCTTGTTTAGCCTAACTAAAAGAAGGTTGAGGGGAGATATGATTGCTCTCTATAAATATATCAGAGGGATAAATACCGGAGAGGGAGAGGAATTATTTAAGCTCAGTACCAATGTGGACACAAGAACAAATGGATATAAACTGGTCATTGGGAAGTTTAGACTTGAAATTAGACGAAGGTTTCTAACCATCAGAGGAGTGAAGTTTTGGAATAGCCTTCCAGGGGAAGCAGTGGGGACAAAAGACCTATCTGGCTTCAAGATTAAACCCTATAAGTTTATGGAGGAGATGGTATGATGGGATAACATGATTTTGGTAATTAATTGATCTTTAAATATTCATGGTAAATAGGCCCAATGGCCTGTGATGGGATGTTAGATGGGGTGGGATTTGAGTTACTACAGAAAATTCTTTCCTGGGTATCTGGTTGGTGAATCTTGCCCATATGCTCAGGGTTTAGCTGATCACCATATTTGGGGTCGGGAAGGAATTTTCCTCCAGGGCAGATTGGAAGAGGCCCTGGAGGTTTTTCGCCTTCCTCTATAGCATGGGACACGGGTCACTTGCTGGAGGATTCTCTGCTCCTTGAAGTCTATTTAAATCTAAGGACTTCAATAGCTCAGACATAGGTGAGAGGTTTTTCGCAGGACTGGGTGGGTGAGATTCTGTGGCCTGCGTTGTGCAGTAGGTCGGACTAGGTGATCATAATGGTCCCTTCTGACCTTAGTATCTATGAATCAAAGGTGCACCACCCTCTGAGAAGGGAAAGAGAGGATGGCTGTCTGCAGTCTCCTTAGCTAAGATACTGGGGGTATGTCTGTACTGCAGTTACATACCCTGTGCAGTACTGGCCTGTGCCAGCTGACTTGGGCTTGTGGAGCTCAAGCTGTGGGGCTGTTTATCTGCAGTGTAGACATTCAGGCTTGGGCTGCAGCCCGAGCTCTGGGACCCTCCCACGTCACAGGGTCCTAGAGCTTGGGGTCCAGCCTAAACATCTACACTGCAATTATACAGTCCCTTAGCCCAAGCCCTGAGAGCCTAAGTCAGCTGATATGGGGGTCAGCTGCAGATTTTTAATTGCCATGTAGACATCCCTTACAGTATACGTGCATATGGCCCAGGCAGAATCTGGCTCTCAGTAACTTGTCCCAGGCCACGGAGTGGATCAGGGTGCTGAACTGGGACTAGAACTCACGAGTCCCTAGCTTTTGGTCTCATGCTCTGTAGTTGATGGTCATATGAGCTAAAGGTATTTCCTAAAGAACAACTGTATGCTGACTGACATCAAAATATCCATGCCTGCATACAGCCAGACCTTCCGGGGTCAGATCAGATTGGCTCATAGCATGCAGTACCTTTTCTTTTGAGGATGCTCATCTTTATAAAACAAATGAAGACTTTAGCACTGTTTGCCAAGATAATCGTCCAAGAGTGAACCAACTGTCAGTCACGGCAGCAGAGTCCACCCTCCTTTGTGAGCAGCTTCAAACAATAGCTCTGGAAGGTACAAACTGCCTCTCTTCATCTCAATACTATCTTAGAACCATAATTGTGATCATACAGATGTCATCATTCTTAGCTATTTCTCTTCTGATCACACAAGAAAGCAGAGAGGTGGAGATCAGCTGCTGGCTCTGTATGAGGAGCACAGAAGAGAAGGGACTATCATATTAGGAAGATTTGCATAGTCTCCTGTCATGGTATCTCTTTACGGTGTCTGCATAAGGTAGTAATTGCTAGGGGAGAGCAGCCTGGGACAGCATCCCTGGGTTATGCTTTTGATTTTACCCAATTCAACCCGCCCAGTGTGCTATTTACAGACTAGTCCATAGTTGTCTATTTCATAGGCTACATGAATACCGACTGCTATAGGCAAAGAAGAGTGAGGATTAATTCAGAACCACCCTTTTAAGCAATGAAGGATGCCATAAATATGCTGTTCAGTCGCATGTTGTAATTAAGAAAATGCTGTTTAAACTAGTTTGAGATCCACAGCTCGACTTTTAGAGAGGTGAGGTTTTGGCTATGACTCAGTCGGACAGGAGAGAAAGGTACACATGGACCTTCTGGCTATTTCAGGAGAGTAATGGTGGAAGCTGCTATTCACAGGGACCGGGAACAAACACAGCAAATTACTTTTTTCATAAACATTCCAACTCACTAGAGGCCAAAACATAGGTATAAGAGAGTTCATCCCAGGTATAACATCAATGAAGTTACACAAGAGATGAATGTAGTCTATCAGACTATCTGCTGGATGTGTGAGCAATGCTGTTTAAAATAAAATTAAGATGACTGCTGCTATAAGGTATTCTTTTGGTAAAAGAGTAGCTCTGTGGCTGAAGCAAAGCCACAAAGTTAGGCATTAGACAATCATAGAATATCAGGGTTGGAAGGGACCTCATCTAATCCAACCCCATGCTCAAAGCAGGGCCAATCCCCAATTTTTGCCCAGGATCCCTAAGTGGCCCCCTCAAGGATTGAGCTCACAACCCTGGGTTTAGTAGGTCAATGCTCAAACCACTGAGCTATCCCTCCCCACTAGGTTCACATCCTGGCTCTACCATGGAATTCTGTGTGACCTTAGGCAAGTCATTTACCTTCTCTCTGCACCAGCTTCCCCATCCATAAAGTGGGTGTAATAATGTTTAGCTACCTCACAGAGTGTTTTGAGGCTGAATTTGCTGATATTTCAAATGTGCATTGAGGTTCTTTGGTGGCAGTTACTGCAGAAGTGCAAAAAGATAATCTCACTATTCTTATATAATACTTGTATTCAAATAGTACACAGAGGCCTCACTGTGCAGGATGAAATACCCCCAAAAAGTTAGAGGCAGACTTTGTTCTGAAGAAATTACACTCTAAGGCCCTAGTCCTGCAAGCTGATCTACATGGGTGGACCTTTAGTCCTGTTCGGAGCCCCACTGAAATGCACAGTTCTCTACACGGATCATCTTGCATCTTGTAAAGCTCTGTTTATACTGTAGTTTTTTGCACTGATGTAGCCACATCAATGTAGCTAATAAGGTGCAAGGGCCAAGTGTAGGCGTGCTGGGTAAGATGCAGTTTGCACTAATGTCATTTACCCTTGTAAGTTAGCGGCGTAAATTTCCCTGCTTTGCACTAGTTCATTGAGTCTACATCATAAATTTCCATAATTTAACAGGCATGTAATCACATCTTTGCAAATCGCCCTTCTAGAAAAACTGTGTGTTAAAATAGGGTACAACCAGTGGATGTAACAAACACACACAGAGAGTAGGAGAGAAAGGATAAGGGTAACCATTTTATGAACAAGTAGCTATGAACAAGGCCAGCTAGGAGTACAATTTGCAGTATTCTTTTATCGGAAGATATAAAAATCCAAGAGACACGATTGCTATCTGTAATCCCAGACTACTCATGGAATAAAGAATAGGTAGAGCACTGCACTCTACTTTCACTCTGTACCTATGGCAGGAAAACATTGTTTCTGACTTTTCACTGATGGCCAAAGGGGATAACAACATTTGCGAAAACATCCAAGTGGTTTGTGATATTGTGCTATGATTACATACAAAAATGTGACATTACTTCATGCACAGAGAATGGAACAAACTAACATTCTCCTCAATATAATCTTATTTTCTCAGGTCTTTTTACAGTTGCCCAGTGGAATGAGGAAGAAACTCAAATCCAATATAATTAAAAGTTCTGTTTGGGTGAGTTTCAGGAATCAGACAACAGATCTGTTGTTTACAATGAAGAGGAAGTTAAAATGACTCCAGAAAAAACTTTCCAAAAATGTATAGAGTAAGGTTCTGTGCAGGGAAGAATATCGGTAGGATTTTAAAAGTTTTTAAGTGTCTGTCTGCATACATTCTGCCTTGGCAGATGTTGGTCTTGCTACACTATTCACAACTCCCTTGTCTTGAGTTTCATTTGGTGGGATTTTATGAGATTTTCTTTTACTGGGCTTATATAAAAGAGAAGATAAATCTTTGTACGGGGATAGATGGTACATTTACATTTCAAAATGCTTTACAGATGTTGTCTTTGGAGCTACCATATCTGCCAGCACTTCTTTCTAGTTTTTATTATTTTTCTCCTGCCGACCTCCAAGATTTTTACAAAGAAGTTAAGCCACATTATCCACATTTTACTGATGGAAAAAGTAAGGCACAGGGAGGTAGAGTGGCTTGCCCAACATCACCAAGAAGTCTGCTAGCACAGCAGAGGTTCCAATCCACTATTTGATCCAGTGGACCACGCTACCTCTCTGTTTAGCAGTGGAAAATACCTTTGCTTCCGTGCTATTGACTAGAACATGCCTACAGTGTATATTTTTCAGGGCAGACTTTGTCTCTTTGTTATATATTTGTACAGTGCCTACCACAATGAGGCTGGAGCCTGTAGGTGCTAATGCAATACAAATAAATAATATTGATAATAATAAGAGAGCTTGGTGATGACTGAATTACATATTTTATGAATATCCTTTCAAATTTTAAATGAACATGCTTCAGCTATGTTCACACCCTTCTTGTACTGGCTGTCTGAAAATAGTCTAACATACAAGGTAACAGGAAGGACAGTCCAGTGGTTAGGGGCCCTAGCCAGTTATTTTGAAGATCCAGATTCAATTTCCTGGTCTTCTTCTGCCTTTCTGAGTATGAACAAATTATGCAGGTTCAGATTTCTAAAGATATTTAGGTGCCTAACTTATATTGGTTTCAGTAGGCATTAAACATCTTTAAAAATGTGGCCCTTCGGCCCTGTGCCTAACATTCCCATGTATAAAATGGGGATAAGAGCACTTTAAAGTTTGTAAGGTGCTCAGATACTATAGTAAGGGAGGGAACATAAACATCTATGAGAAACAACTTTACTAGCAAGAATATGGGCTGAAATTTTAAACTAATATTGCAGAATATTCATATAAAACACAATTTAAATTCCTAATCTCAAATCTAATTCTCAGAGGTGTGCTGATTTGGTCAATGAATGGAAATATGTTGCGTAATTTAAAGATCTATCCAAACAGCTCAATTTCAAAATTCATAGTATTGCATACTCAGAACAATATCTGCACTAATATCATTATTGTTTGTTTTTTTGGATAAACAAACAATGAACAATGTTTGTGACAATCATAAGCAGTTCAAACAATTTGCAAGCAGAGAAAAAAAGCGAAATTTGACAAATAAATATTTGGTTGTGAATCACCCAGCTCCACGATAGGCTGAGAACTATTTGCAGAATTATTCTGCATAACAAATACATTTGAGAAAATCACCATCAGTGCATGGACAATTTGCAAAGAGAAAAAGAGATTAAATGAATTCAATACACAGCCATGCTCCCATCACTGCAGTTAACTGTTTCAATCTCCTGTTGCTAGAGAGCTGACAGTATACTGCAATATGGGTAGAAATAAGTGCTTTGCAGCCTGCCTTACATTGGGTACAGCTGCATATGAATACAGCAGGAGGTATGACTGGAATAGGCAGGCTGACAGCCCCAGCAGCTACAAACTAAAGGGAAGCAAATTGATAACCAAAGGCATTGCCAATTAAAACAATGTTTGGTATTTATTCTTGAACCTGAAAATCCCCTGTGAATAATTTCCCTATTAAACAATTACAGATCACATATCTATTTCAAATCAGATTTTTCTTCCTACTAAATGTATCAGGTTCTTTCCTTTCTCCTGTCTTAATTAGTCTTTCTTCTCCATTTTCCATTTCCTTTTTTTGGTTGCACTCCCTTTTGTGCGCTGACTCATTAACACATAATCATGTACCATCTGGCTACTTCCACTCTCTTTGCCTAGGCCATTCATATGAAGTTTTGAGAAATGAGGCAAAATGCCCCCCATCACCATGTGCAGGGTGAATGCAGACAATGTGTGCATGTGGGGCACAGAGCAGCTTCATAACCACTCCTAGACTCATAGACTTTAAGGCCAGAAGGGACCATCATGATCATCTAGTCTGACCTCCTGCACATTGCAGGCCACAGAATCTCACCCACCCACTCCTGTAATAGACCCCTAACCTCTCGCTGAGTTACTGAAGTCCTCAAATCATGGTTTAAAGACTTCAAGATTCCACCATCTACACTAGTTTAAACCTGCAAGTGACCTGTGCCCCATGCTGCAGATAAAGGTGAAACTGCCCCTGCCCCCAGCGTCTGTCAATTTGACCCAGGGGAAAATTCCTTCTCAGCCCCAAATATGGCAATCAGTTAGACCCCAAGCATGTGAGCAAGACCCACCAGCCAGCTACTGTACCTAGAAAAGAATTCTCTGTAGTAACTTAGAGCCCTCCCCATCTAGTGCCCCATCCATGGCTGCTATTCCAGTCCCTAGGCTGAAATAAAGATCATACTCTATATACTTTTGCAGGAGTTTGTGTCCACCTGATTTGCTCAAGTACGGATCTGGATGTCTCTCCCTATGAAAGTGCATTTAGCAAAGCACAGAGGATCTTCCAGAGATGCAGAGGCTGCTCTGCACAACTGTTCTGGTACCATAGGCTTTTCCATGACACAAAAGGCCTTGAATGGGCCCTCAACCATAAGGTGAATTTCATCTTTAGAGCAGGTTTCTTAGGGTAAAATCAGTGCAACAATCTGGCAGGTTTTTTTTTCCTTTTTCTTGACACTTGCATATATTACACTTTATTTACTCTACGTATGAGCATTTTCATAGAACTCAAATCTAGTTGAAGGACACTGATTTTAATGGACTTAATGCACAATATAGGAACTGCCTAGCTAATGATGTTTCACATTTTTCCATACCACCCATCTCCTGTATCTCACACCTGACCTTGAACCCCCCACTATGAATCAGAGGGTGTTGAGTCTTGCTACTCATTCACAGTCTGATCCAGCTCTCAAGGAAGTTAATGCTAATACTCTCATTGGCTGTCAGATCAAGCTTTCAAGTCTCAATTTAGCAAACCCTTAAGCACATGCTTGACTTTAAGCAAATGCTTCCGTCAATCTCGGTTCAACAAAGCACTTAAGCACCTGCTTAAATTCCATTTAAGTTAATAGGAGTTAATCACATGGTTAAATGTGTCAATGAATAGAGATGATCTTAAGCACATGCTTAACTCTAAGCATTTGCTCATATGTTTTAAGGAATCAAGACCTTAGTGCCTGACTTCCAAGATGAACTGTTGAAAAAGGTGTATAGCACCAGCTGCAACAAGGGTAATATTTATTCGTTAGCTTTATCCTTAATGAGTTATCATCAACACTTTCTTAAATCTGCAACCCTGACCTTCTTCAATGCTTTTTTGTTTGGGTGCATTAACAGCATTTTTGCTTAATACGAATCTGGAAAAGGCTGAGGAGATGGCTTTTCAAGCTTTCATTTGAATTCTAACAATGAAATACATATATTTCACTTCTAAAACCTGCTGAGTGTGACACACATGACTGTAGTGAAAAAGACACTTTGTCAAGATGACACCTTGACAGTGCATATGTATGATCCTACCCTGATGATTTGCTTGCCATGTTTGCTTAATTTGTTAGAACAAGGTCTTGTTTGTGTGTTTGTTTAATTATTCCCAGTCCTGTAAAGTCAACAGTGTGACTCTAATTCTCAAAGAGTGTGAAAAAATAAAACAATGCAGCATGTAACGATATTGTGGTAGTGTATGCTGATCTCGATAGACAACTGTCCACGTGCATCATTCTTCCATATCTAGCCCAGTTCCGCTCTCATTGAAATAGACAGAAAGAGTCCCATTGAATTAGATTGTACCAGTAGACTAGACCTAGTTTGATTCTGTTACACAAAAAGAACACGTTTAGAGGCTAGTGGCATAAGTCTGCATTAGTATTTCAGCCACGGAAATCACTGATGTCTTCTGTAAGACACAAAAAGTGCTAATGCACTCCTGTGAGGAAGTGATAGATCCTAATGCAAATTGGAGTATTTAGGGTTGTGAGAACATCCTTGTGCTGAATTTTGAATCTGTAAAAATTTTGACTTGACTATTACCTAATTTGCATTCTGCTGAAGACAGACTGCACGAATGAGCAGAGGGGAAGCAGAGAAAAATGTGAGTGATAAATGGAGGCAGTAGAAGGAGGAGCAAAACACAGAAAAAAATATTGAGATAGTGGGGAAAATGTGCAGAGATGAAAGAGAAAAAAACAATGCATTTTAAGCTAGATTTTCGGCAAAAAATTGTGTGTAATTGCATGCCTAATTGTGCATGCAGTTGCTAAGATTACTTTAATTTTGTAATGCATGACAAATGCACATGCAATTGAGAAATGCATACACATAAGGCACTCAGCTGTACCTGTAATTTTGCACATGCCATTCTATGCACTTTGCTGAGTTTCAATCTAAGTATACAATTGAATGATTTTTAAAAATCCCTAATACAAGCTTATTGTCACCTACAATACATTGGTTTAATTGTATATCTGTTGGGGGAAGGGGAAGGGAGAAGATTGGTTTAAATTACAGCAAAGGCAGGTTTTTGAACTTGAACTAGTATTGCAATTCCAACTAATCCAAATGCTAGTTAGAGATGTTTGCAAAACTATTAAGAGGTTCATCTATCTTTAGTCATCAGCTTAAAGGATCAAGAGGATATAATCAGAAGCAGTGTGAACGCTTGTCGGGTGTCAATTAAGACTGTGTACAATCAGTGTTGCCAGATTTGCAAAAAGTGGGGAAAATGTGTTGTTTCCACGATGTATTTTATTATGTCAGAATTGCTTTTTCTGCCCTTGACAGAGTCAGATTTAGGATTCAGGGCACCCAGCCCCTCCTGATCTTCTTTCCATAACCTCGTTAATTTCCACTTCTTCTCCACACATGATGGATGCACATAGACAGTGATTAGCTGGAGCCGGTTCGCACCGGTTCGCTAGAACCAGTTGTTAAATTTAGAAGCCCTTTTAGAACCGGTTGTTCCGTGAGGGACAACCGGTTCTAAAAAGGCTTCTAAATTTAACCGGCCAAAAGTGGCGCCTTAGGCGCCGACTCCACGGGTGCTCCACCCCTGGAGCACCCAAGGAGAAAATTTGGACGGTGCAGAGCACCCACCGGCAGCTCCCTGCCTCCCCTCCCCGGCTCCAGCTCACCTCCGCTCCTCCTCCACCTCCTCCCCTGAACGCGCCGCCCCGCTCTGCTCCCCCCCCAGGCTTCCCGCGAATCAGCTATTCGTGCGGGAAGCCGGGGCAGGCTAAGAAGCAGGCCGCGGCTTCCTGCTCAGGCCCAGGGAGGGGGATGTGAGCTCGGGCTGGGGGGGGCGCGAGGCGGGCCGCCCGTGCTGCAGCAGGTAACCTGGGGGCGCGCAGGGGAACCGCTCCCCGCCCCAGCTCACCTCCACCACCCTTGGCCTGAACAGGAAGCCGCGGCCTGCTTCTCAGCCCTCCCTGGCTTCCCACCGAATAGCTGATTCGTGGGAAGGCGGGCGGGGGGGGGGGGGGGGCGGAAAAGCGAGTGGGGCGGTGCATTCAGGGGAGGAGGTGGAGGTGGAGCGGAGGTGAGCTGGGGCCGGGAGCGGGGCAGGGAGCTGCCAGTGGGTGCTCTGCACCCACCAAATTTTCCCCATGGGTGCTCCAGCCCCAGAGCACCCACGGAGTCGGCACCTAAGGTGCCACTTTTGATGTGATCAGTGCGGGGAGCAGCCGCTCCCCCTGCTCCCCCCCCCACCTACGCTCCCCCGCCCCTAGGAGCAAGAGGGACCTGCCGGATGCTTCCTGGGAGCTGCCACAGGTAAGCACTGCCGGGACTCCCCACCTTGCCCCCAGGCAGGTCCCTCTGGCTCTTAGGGGTGGGGTGGGCACCCACTACGGTGGCCCACGAGACTCTCCTGCCCGGTTCTGGGGGCAGTCAGGGGACAGGGGAGGGGGGTGGATGGGGCAGGGGTCCTAGGAGGGGGCATCAAGGAACACAGGGGGGGGTTGGATGGGGCAGGAGTCTCAGGGGGCGGGGCTGGGCAACGACCCCCTCGTGGAGTGAGGAGGGACCCCATCATTAAGATTTTGGCAGCTCATCACTGCACATAGACAATAACAAACCACAAAGTCCTCCATTAAATCTGAGGCTGTCCTGTAAGTTGTTGACTCACCAAAAATCAGGTACCATCCTGGACTGTGAGTTTCTTTGATTCCAAAAGCTGGATCTTCCCTGGCACAAAAGCGATCTGAGGGCCAAAATCTGTTGGCCTCCTTTTTCTGTTCCTGGAGGAAATAAAACATACCTCTGTAAAAAAACCTTCAAATTTTCAGCTTGCCTCTTACTCCCAACTCCTTGTCTCCTAATCTACTTGGACTGTTTAGTAAGTCTTCAGCCTCCCAGGAGTCAATTTGGGTGTCCTGCAACATCCTTACACCCAGTGACATATTTGAGACACACTTGTAATTTGACAAACAGCTCTCAGCAGCCGTAAGCACACTCCTGCCTGGAGTCTCATTTATTTTGCATTGCAGTTTGTACCGCTACATTACGGTCCTTCTTTCAAAATACATTCACCATCATTTTAGGAGAGTATCTCTGACAAAACGCAGGCACAGCAAGCCTTGGGATTGTGTTAGATACACCTACAAATGTATACATGCCTGCTGCTCATGCACCATGGTTATGATTCTTGAGGAATCAAGTAGGTGGTTTTACTATTGTAACTATTCCTTGGGCATATACAAGAGCCCTGAACACAGGCAATTATCTAAAGGTATCCTCATTTACTCTTCACAAAAAAAGGCTTTCCACCAGGCAATTCCCTAGATTCATCTGTACAAATAGGGCTACGGCATATGTTTTACAACACCTTCCCATCTAACTGGAGATGTGAGAGCTAATGTGAGCATTTTAATAGGCTATTTTTTAAAGATTTATAACACTGTTCCAAGACAAACATCACCCTGCTTCTTAGAGTATGATTGTGAGAGAGAGAGACAGGGGTTTACCAAATTATTAGAGCACAGAGATTATGATTAAACAGTAATTATACTGACATGTGTAAGGCAAGTTTTTTTTCCTTTCAGAAATAAGGGTTTACTGAATTCTATTAAACAGAGAATAAATAAAAAACAGTATAGTCTTTTCTGAAGTCACTGGTGACGGCACTGCATGACTGTCAAGGATGTAGCTTTGTAAAGCAGGTGCACAGAGTGAAAGGATTCAGTTTGTGCTATTCTGCATATGCTAATTAAAATGGTCAGCCTCTCTTTTTAAACTTGCTGTTTAATCTTAGTTGTACAGCCTCTGGATGGTGCTAGAACACGGACTCCGAGCAGTTGTGCAGCATGCAGCGTCCTGACTTTCAAGCTGCTATTTTTCAAACATAAATTAATTATATTAAATACATTCTTGATTCTAATTTGATATGGCAGGTGTCTAGTTTCCTTTCTCACTGTTGTGATACCAGACATCAGCCTCACAAATGAAAGGTGATACGCTAAAAGAGGAATGCTGGAAATGGTCCCTGGGGCACCTTCTTTATGTTCAACCACTTGATTCAGGATCCCTGCAAGGTATTTTATTCTGGTCCCTATACATTTCTCTGATCAGTAGTATTATACTTCTCAAACTATCAAGAGCCAAAGATGGAATGCAATTTGTGCCAACACTCAGAATGAGGGACAGAGAATAATGATTTATTTAGAAAGCTTAAAATGCTGTGAAATGCATTCCGTCAGTGTGAATAGCTCTTTCTATAATTTCTTAATTCTTTAATTCTGGTGAAAATAATTTTCAACAACAAATGTGCTGGAACACTGAATCTCCATGGAAAATAGGTAATATTGGGACTAAAATGACCAACATCCCTTGAAATGAAGAACACTTGAGAGAGATGAGTATCATACCCATATGGAACCTAGATTATCAGATGTTTATTGTAGGGCATAGATTGAAAAGTTAATGTTAATTTCATCTAGATTTTATTTTTCCCGTTTATTTTACCATTAACTTTTTTTTTTTAATGTTGAGAGTACCAGCTGTTGAGTTCTGAAAGGACAGAGGTACTACTTGATTTGAAGTCTCCTTCCTTCAGAAACTCGTCAGTCCATTTTACAACTGATATATGAAATTTAAACAATCTGTTGTGTCATGGATTTAGGCCAAATATTTCAAACTTAAGTGCCTAAGGGTAGGCAACTAAATTCAAAGTTAGGTACCTAAATAAGTGGCCTGATTTTCAGCTCACAGTTGTTATTGAAGTAAACAGGATCTGCAGCTCTTATCCTCTTTGAAAATCAGGCCAGTTAGTTAGGTTCCCGAATATGGATTGAGGGGTAACATTTTCAAAAGTGCCCCCGTGACTTGGGAGCCTAAATCCAATTGAAACTCGGTGTAATTTAGATTCCTAATTCACTTAGATACTTTTGAAAAATTTACATTAGCTGCCCATCTTTAAGTGCCCACGGTTCCTTATAATAATAAGCATTTAATGGGCAGTGAATGCAGAAGCTGTAACATAGCATTTGGCTGACTCAAGTTTTTCTCCTCCCTTTCTGTACAGAAATTGGCTTGCCTGGTACCTTGTGACTTACCACCTCAGTGGTAAACACTCTCCAGAACCCTTTTTGAAAAGGATGATTCATCCCTGGGGTATTTTTAGGAATTTTTAACTTGAATTTAGCTTAGTGTGCTATTAACCACTAAACAGAGCTGAGACAAGCTTTGAGTAGTCACACAAAAACCATTCTCAATGCTATAATTGTACTACATTATCTTGGTCTGTAGACTGAGTCATCTGCTGGTTAAGCAGAATGGAAAAACAGCATAAGACTGTTGCTACAACAGGGAGTTTGATAAGATGTTAAAGAAATCAGCGCCAGTAACTGGATTATATTTATCTTCACAGGATTACACCTACCTGTTCCAAGCACAACCAGCAATATGTGGATGATTTGTGCAAAGTCACTGCCAGTCTTGTCAGCATTTCACAAATGTTAGTCCCCGTATCAGAGGAAAGTATAGTGTAGTATACTATCATACCTTTTTGAGCAGGATTGACTTGAGATAGTGCCCATTCTATCTAAAAGGAGAATGAAACATAGCATGCAGGGCACAGTGAATTGTAAGTGGCTTATGTCCCTTTTCTTTGCTAAAGATTGGAACAATGCCAAACATGCATGTATGTGTTAGCAGCTGAATTCCAATTCAAGCCAAATACAAATCTGAAATACTTTTTGCAGCAGTAGCTAGCAGCCTGCTAGTGAGTAAGTGACATTTTACACCATCCTCGGGGCTGTGAAATAGAATCCAGTCTTTGGCAGCCAGAGCAGGGGAACTCCACCTCACAGAGTACAGCGAGCGATGAGTTACAGGAACTTGGCAAAGTCATAAGACCATCTCAGACTCCCACGGAAAGCAATAAGATACCAGGATCCCAATTTACACAAGTATCAGGAACATGATCCCCTTCCCACCTCCCAGTTCACAAATGTATTCGAAACCAGGGATATAAGTCACCATATTTCTCTATGGAAAATAATTCTTTGCATTTCTACAGTGCATTCCATCCAAGGACCTCCAAGTGCTTTATCTAATTGCCATGAAGTAAATCTCACAACACCCCAGGGAGACAGATATTATTATTTGCCTTTTACAAATGGGAGAACTGCAACACACAGAGGGGAAGTCCAAGGTTACAAAGCCAGATCCAGTAGAGCCTGTTACAAAAAAGTGGTTTTCAAGATCCCTGTCCTGTGCTTTAACGATTACAATATGCTTGCTCTCATGGTGATGATCTGATTCAGACATCACATACTATATGTCTACACTGCAATTAAACACCTGTGGCTGGCCCATGTCAGCTGACTCAGGCTCATGAGGCTTGGGCTGTGGGGCTGCAAAATTGCAGTGTAGATGTTCAGTCCTGGACTGGAGCCTGGGCTCTGGGAACCTCCTCCCAGCAAGGTCCCAGAGCTTGGGCTCCAGCTGGAGCCAAAACATCTACATTGCAGCTTTATAGCCCTGTGGCCTGAGCTTGAGTCAGCTGACACAGGCCAACTGCGGGTGTTTAATTGCAGTGTAGACATACCTACAGCGGCCCAACTTCTTTGGCCCAGATACACAATGCCTCTCAGTGCTTCTGTTAGGATGAATGAAGGACAGATCAAAAACCCCAATCTGTGTCCTTACTGAGAATATACCTATATTTTTATCTAAATAGATATATATATATATATAAATAGATAGATAAAATGACATGCAAAAAGCTTTGTTATAAGAACATTAAGGCTGTAGCTAGAGCTAGTCAGGAATTTTTCAGTGAAATATTTAAGGGTAGGGTAGGTTTTGATTAATTGTGGAATAAAAATTGGGGAATTTTTTTTTTGTAATTGTCTAAATGTCCCGTTTCAACATTTTCAAAACATTTTGGTTTGAAATGGCATTTTCATTTTAAAATGTAAGTCAATTATAGTTTTTAAATTTTTTAAAAAGTCAAAACTGAAACTAAAAAATACCTTTCAAAATTTTCTGCATGAGGTGTTTCAATTGACTCAAACCAAAATTATATTCAGATTGTTGATTCTTGAAAAATTGCACAGTTTTTTGTCCGGAGTCAGGAAGGGAAATTCATTTAAAATCTCGAAAACTTTCCTGGGATGTGGAAACCATTTCTTGCCCAGCTCTAGCTGTAAACCCAAGTATTCAGAAGTTAGGAAATGCAGGAATTAAGACTGGCTGTCCTGAGCTCTATCTCATCTCTACACCTTCCATGTAAGGAGCTTATTGGGGGCTGGGATAACTCTGGTCAGTGGCATTTAAAGATTGTCTATGGAGGAGCAACATGTTCGCTGCAAATAGAATCTTCAGAGATTTTAGCAACTAGGGCATATCTGCATGGGGAGTTAGTGCAGAGTAAATTAGGGTGTGAATTTAAAGCACACTAGCTAGACTCTAAAGCTCAGTAGAGTGAGCATGTACAAATGACAATTTGTAGAACCGTATAACTACAAAAGGTGTCTGACCCCTGGACTATCTCTCTGCTAGATTATAAATTCCTGATCAAATGTGCGGAGGTTCTAGAGCTATTTGAAGAAACTGTTGGGGGAAAAAAAAATATTAACTTTGATGAAACTACCTATTTTCCCTAACCACATTCTTGGAAATGGCTGAACCAATTTCACTGAAACATTAAAATAAAAATTTGGCCTCAAGCAGATACCCAGCAATGAAACTTTCAGCCCAAAGCAACTGAAAACAGGGGCTTGTGGTGGAAAGTGTTAGGCAACCTTAACCCTTGGCATTGCTACTGCCTCAGTCTATAACATAATTGAAAATGAGTTGTACAGAATGCTCATACCTTTGTGCAGTGTTTCACCATATGATATATTTATTATTGTTTTAGTACCTCCGTTCACAATATGACACTGTTATTTCTCATTATGGGAAATACCATCTTTATGAAATAACTTCCCAATACTACCAAGCACGATACTGAACCTCGACAGATTATAACTGAGAAAGTTCAGACCCATCAGAAAGCTTCTATATTGTTTTAATATAAACACTATATATTTTCTAAATAGTTCTGTTAGTGTAACCAAAACATAATATTTAAAACAATTAATAACATTTACATTAAAGCAACTTTGAGACTCCAATTTTCCAGTGTCTTGTAAGAAAAGCTGAATTTTTTCTGCCTTACTCTGCTTCATGGGACTATGAAAAAGGTGGATTCCTAAGTGAGAGCTAATTATATGTCAAACACATTTAATTACTTCTCCTTTTTTGTAATTAGCTATTTTGATAATATATTTCCCCTCCGCCAGAAATCACTTATGTGAATTTCATTTTTATAATTTTATTATTGTGTGTTATTTGCCATACAGGCCATTAATCTGTGAGAAATCTCGGTGGCAAAGATTTACAAGCCTAAAGAAAAGAATGGAAACTATACAGCCGAAAGTCTTCTGCAGCCACACCTATGTGTCATGCCTCGGAATAATGATCCCACAGCCTCTACAGGTTTTTCTAGTTCTTCAACTATAAAGAGGACTTATATGAATACTCTCACGAGCGTTATTGCTCTGTTCTTTGTCAAAGAGATGCTGTTCATCAAAAGAGTTCTTCCTGAAAGTCACTCTGGAGGTTAGGCTACCTCTTAACCTGAGAAGAATAGTCACACTGCTGCACAAACATGAAGTGCTTGCTGTTCTTTCATTTCTTCCTCCACTGAACAACAAGAATTTGTATAAGAACAAATGCAATGTCTTGCAGTAGGTATCACCCATGGAGGCAGTGAGCAGTATGGCACCAAGTGTGCTCCAGTAATTCGATTTAAAAACATTCTCCTGCAAAATGACAGAGAAAGAATTGACTTGGAATTGACTGGCAAAGGAAGCAATGAAACGGTAGACTTCTTTGCATGCTGTGCTGCTGCTTTATGTCTTTGTTTGTTGGGAACTATTTGGTGCAAATTCAACGGGGATCCACTTTATAGAACACGCCAAAATTGGAGAGGAAGCAACATGCAAAAGGATAGAGTCAAAACGCTAAATGATTGAGTGGAAGTAAAAATCCAGGAAACTCAGAGGGATATTTTACTAAAAAATGTAAAGCCCTAAACCCAAAGGCTAAAACAGGGGGAAATAACTAAGCTGCTGAACTCATAGTATGGAAGTGAATTTTTCATCTCTCTTTCTATCAGTGGGAAATAATCACACATTTCTTCTCCATACAAGTTATCCCAAACAACAAGAAGCTAAACATAGCCAGTATTTGTTAGAATGGCTTCAGGCAAATGAGTTACCCACATACACATATTTTTGGGATTGCTCACAGACCCCAAACTTATACGCAATAGCAAAAGGCCTTCAGTACACAGTTTGATAAAAATCCAGTATCCTATATTCTGGTAAATATCCATGGCTCCTTTAAGAATAATGTAGAATAACGTTTTTCAAAACATGGATGAGAACATCCACAGTTACATTAGATAAGAAGAAAAAATAGAAGGTATACACACTATCATGCTTCAAGACATGAGCTAACCTCTGAGGGTATGCCTACACTGCACAGTTAAGCAGGATCTTACCTGGGGTTTAGCCTTCACTCCCACTTCTGTGCACACAGAAAAGTCTTTGACCCAGGTTTGAAGGTGTTTTATACGCAGGCTGGTTTACCTGACTCTGGCTGTGGGTAGAACACAGCCTCTGCTTTAACTCATGCTGGAACCAGCCCATTTTGCCGTGAAGATGCAGGCTAAATCAGTCACGCACTGGTAATCCTCCAATGGCCTTCTCGTGAAGAACAGGTAAGTTATCCCATAATTGACATAATTGCCTGGGAAAGAATCCTAGAGCATCTCAACATAAAAACAATGGGATATTTTTATGTTGACGGGTTGAGTACAGAAACAGTAAGCACACAGGAGCACGGATTTGGCTTTGCAGTGAGGGCACTCACACCTGGGCTAGGCTGACCTGAGTGTCAATCCCAGGTTAAGTGTGCAATATAGTTGAAGCCATAATGACAGAATTTATGGGCTGGTCATTCTATAATTGTCCACTATAGCTGGGGTTCTCAACCTTTTACTTTCTGAGACACCCCCCCCCCCCAACATGCTATATAAACTCCATGGCCCAGCTGTGCCACAACAACTGGTTTTCTGTATATAAAAGCCTGGGCTGGTGTTATGGGGCAGCAAGCAGAGCAATTGCCTGGGGCCTCATGTCACAGGGGCACAGTGAAGCTAAGTTGCTCAGGCTTTGGCTTCAGTCCCAGGTGGTGGGGCTCGGGGTGCAGTCCCATGTGGCATGGATTCGGCTTTCTGCCCTGGGCCCTAGCGAGTTTTATGCTGGCCATGCCCCCTGAAACTTGCTCACGGTGCCCCACGGTGCTCCAGACCCCTGGTTGAGAACCACTGCACTATAGAGTTTCTTGCACTCTTATCTGGAACTAGACATTGTCAGAGATAGAATACTGGATGAGAGGGTTGATTGGTTTGATTCACGTTAACAATCCTTAGACTCCTCTGCTGGTTGCTGTCACCATATTATGGCTTATCAAGACAAGCATTTATTTAAGGTGTGGCTAGACAAGACATAAGTAATACAAAACACAGAATAAACTTCAGCCTGAATCTGGCAATTCCAGGACCAGTCAGGATGTTTGGGCCTTGCCGCTTAGAGCACGTAAGAGTATAAAATAGTATAAAAACAGTAGAATCAAACACTTGCCTGAAACTAAAACACAAACACCAAAATGAGCCTGGTTTTCCAGGGAAGTATGACATCTTAAGTGCTTACCCATATGTATATCACAGCAATCACTGAACATACACAGATTCACTTGCTATTTTACTCATTTACTAATTGATTTATTACACTATCTACTGTCGGGACTGCCAGCTATCAGTGTAAGAATGGGTCATAATTATCTGTGTGTTCCTGCCTGTTTACATCACCTATATAACTTTACATGTATTTATGTATCTCTTTTTGCGTATTTCCCTGTGCCTTATTTTAACAATGTCTTTGAATCAGCAATAAACAAAAATTGAAATCCGCTTGTTTAATTCAAGATTTCCTGATTCCCTTGTGTGTCTGTAACAACACTAATCTGGCCAAAGTCTTCCATCTCCACCCCAGCTCATATCAAAATGAAATCATGATTCATTCCATGGTGCTTTTATACTGAACATAGGCTTATTTTTCAACAGCTCCAAGTTGAAATATGGCACCTCCACTTGGACACTCTTCAGACTTCAGGGCAATTTACAACAGAGATTTCCTTTTCAGACTCTGTTATTTATGAGCTTTTGGCATAAGTGAGTAAAAAAGTTTTTAAGAGATAATGGTGCTTTTTAGAGACATTCCCTATTAATTAGGTTTAAAGCATTTCTGGTGTTAATGCAGTAGCAAATGTTTTATAGTGGTCCAGTAACAGTTTTAACACTCCCAGTTGCTGCTTCGCTTACTGAACTGTGGCCAGGAAGGAAATGGGATAGCAGAAGGAGGAATGAAAACAGAAAACTGAATTTCCAGTTGTGTATAACAGATGCCTAGCTCCAGAAATTGCCATCAGCTGGAAAACTTATTTTTCTAAAACAGTAGAATCAAGAGCTACTGAAAAGCAACCTCAAGGTATAGGAGGTTTCTATAATTAACATGGTTTAGCATCACTTACAGTAACACCCAAGGAAGTGGTGACCTTTCAAATGCCCTTTGCTAAAGCTGTTGACCTGACAAGGATATTCATTCTTAATGCCTTTCAAGAAACCATGGAAGACCTTTCTTCATTAAGTTGGGAAATAGAGAGCAACTGTACACAGATTGCAATGTAATTACAGGTTCCTCCCTAAATTGCAATACCATGTGGCAATTTGGGTGTTCCACTTTACAAGATCTTTGTCCAGTTATAAAGAAAAGCAAGGACATTACAGTAGTTATTACTGTTTTATATAATCTTTCCGAGAGTCATGCACATTAGTATTTGTACTGTCACATACAAATGATGAGTTTGGAAGTCCTTGATTCAGCCGAGATTTTCAAAGGTATTTTGCCATTGCTCCTCACAGCATTGCAATGCCTAATTAATTTAGGAGCCTAAGTCTCACTTTCAAAAGTGACTTAGGTCTTAAAGTTAGATCCACAGAGGGATTTAGGTGACTAATTGCTACATTAGATGCCTAAACCCCAAACTGAGATGCTCAAAACCCCAGCTCAGCGGCAACCTAACCTAATTTTCCACTGAGAAAGTCCCCCCCACTAAATGTCCGACAGTGGGTAACATCAAAGCTGCCTAAATCCTGATGCTCCCATGCTGCTCAGTGCCTAATCCCAGGTGAGATTCCCACACGAGGCTTTCCTGCCCTATAGGGTACTCTGGGTTTGGTCTCTCTCGGTATGCCTACATTGCAATGTAAGCCCAGGGTTAGTGGAACTTGAGTCAGCCGACCCATGTTAGAGAAACTAGGGCTTGAGTGTCTACACCAGGGATCGGCAAGCTTTGGCCCGCGGCCCACCAGGGTAAGCCCCCTGGCGGGCTGAGCCGGTTTGTTTACCGGCTGCATCTGCAGGTTTGGCCGATCGCAGCTGCCACTGGCAAAGAAAGATGGTATTCCAAGCTGCTGCTGGGAAACCTGTGGTGTATGCGGCTGAAATATTGAAATGTATAGTGACTGAATAGGGCATCTATAAGTAGCATGGTCTGGTCAGCTACAGAGGTGAAAATACGCCCTTCCCCACCGTGTGAGTCTCTATCTGGAGTTTCAACGTCAGGAAAAGTTTGCAGCTATCAACACCCGAGACTGAGTCAGAATCTAGGAGGGAATTAACAGGATGCTGCGTTAGCTTCTACATGGCTTACCCTATTACGGTGACATGCAAACACTCAGAACACCACAGCAAAAACTGACACCCCAATAGCGCTTGGGACAAATGATTTTGTCACCAAGGGACTGCCTTGGACACAAATGGACTGGATTTGGAAATAGGACACATTTCCCCCAAAACACATGCTGAGTTAACTGTCTCCATGCAGCGCCATAGCAACTGAGTGATTACCTAGTGGTAAACTTAAAGCCATTATTACTCTAAGCAAAACAGGAAATCTGTGCCTTTCCAGTAAAAATATTTGCATTTCCCAGTCACCATTTTGAACTCCACCTGGTGGGGATGAGAGAGAGAGAGGACACAAGGGGTTAGGATACAATCCACCATTAGCTGATACATGCTGTTAGCTGAGGCTTCTCAGAAATCCCTCCCTTTACTACAGGAATAAACTTTAAATTGGAGTCAGAAATTTACCAGGCTCAGTGGCAGCTTCTGTCTCTTCTGGGTTGCTACAAGCTCAGCAGCAGACTGTTGTTTCTTGGGCAGAGGCGGGATGGGGGGGCGGGGCATTGGACTGCTCCTCTGAGTATAGATCCAGAATTTGCTGCTGATCCTGGGATCAGTCTCAGACAAAGAGTGTCTTTATGGTCTTCACTTGAAATGTGCTGCTGGCTCTCATGCTGGATTTAGGGACCAGTCAAGCATCATACCAGCTAACTGGGTTGTCATGCACCAAAGTTGGCTCTGTGCTGGGTGCAGTGCCCAGCAGCTGGTCAAACTCCTCATAAAATGGGTATGAGGTTGATGAGTGGCCCCAGGTGCGGTTCTAGTCCCTAGTCTTCTGGTACTTGCTCTTCAGTCTCTTAATCCACTCCCTGCACTGATCACCAGTCTGGAAAATTTGCAAAGCTTTTTAACAATTTGCTGGTATGCATGTTTGTGACACTGGTCAGACTGATATAGTGCTTCAGGAGTGCACATTTGTTACTGGGTTGATGGCATCTAATTATAGAACATGCAATCAGTTTGGGTGTCTACCCTGCTTTTTGACAGTCTGCCCTGAGGTTGGCACTCATGTTTGTGAACCACTCCAGACAACGTGACAGTGGTCATTCCTGGCACTGTTGCTAAAGTCCACAGTTTTGCTGGCCTCACACCAGAAATTCACCCAAATCTGTCTGTGCTCCCACGACCATGACTATGAAGCAGCTTGGTGGTCAGAAGATAATGGAAGGGTTAACGCCCAGTCACTGATCTACTCTGCTATATGCCATGGGGATGGGGGCGGCTTCCATTCTCAGTTGTGTTGACTGGAGATTGTTGGGATAAAGAGGATAAAGGAAGTTGGCAGACTCCCAGGACATGAATCAGATGGGGCTGCATCTACACTGTGAAGCAATAGGGCTCGAACCCTGGGCCATGTTTTGACATGGACTTTGACCCTCCACCCCTACATGTTCCTCGAACTCTAGGTCTCAGCCAAAGTCTGAGAGATTTGTGTATAGACTGAAGGAGGGTTGGGCTCAAGCCTGAGTCTGAGCCCGGGCTTATATTGCAGCGTAGACAAACCCACTCAGTCTCTCCTGTTATAAAATACTTAAATATTTATTCATGCCCACAGCTGTAGTTTTAAAATTAAAGAGAAAAGCTTTCAAACAAGCTGTATGTGCAGTTTTTAGGACTAACACTTGTGTACGAAAATGATAAAATGCAAACCCCAATGGTGCATGAGATGCAAGTGGAGTACAAATGGGCTTTGCACATCTAAATACCAGGTAGAAGCAAGAGTGTACAATAATTAGGTGGGAAAGTGATTTCCAAGTTGTGTATGCATAAATGGAGGACAAGTGGAGGTCCCTTTGAAAAATTTGCTAGAAGAATCTCAGTGGTCAAATTCTTTGATGATGAACACTACAGTGATAAACAGATGAATACACAGACAGTTTAGAAGAATTTGCAAAGCTGTTGGTAGAGTCTTCCCTTCTGAATGGTGTGATTGTTTAAAAGGCTTATCTGAGATATATTATATGAATCTAAAGCAGGTGATAGTCTTGTCTTACAGACTAATTGCATTAGGACAGTAGTATTAACTTAGGACATGACAAAAAGAGAATCAAGAGCCACACAATTCAAAGAGTTTCTTCTGTGACTGCTGTGTGCCTGAAATCTCATTAACATTACTAGAAGCCACAGGTATGTGGAATGTATAACAGACTCTTAAGATTATACTGGCCAAATTATTGGACCTTTCTAATCTCTTAGAGTGCTGTAATTAATGAGTTTGTAAAAGTAGTTCAGAATGGTTGATGTGCTGCAGCAAATTGGAGGCATACTAGTTCTTAATTAACTTTGAAATATAAAGGATGAACTTATTCTCTACCAATGTCACTCCTCAAAATGTCTATAATAACGCACACCAAAAAGTTTCAATTAAATAAAATGCAAATCAGAACTCACGTTGAAGCTATTTTGTTCTCGTAATAAATAGGGAATGAAAAACAGTATAACGTCACAATGTAAGGACTGGGGTGCAGTTAAAGAGTTATTTCTGCCACTGTTTCTCTCTTACTGCCATCTCTGTAATATCATACTATATGGTACAGATTATAGAAATGCTCTTCTCTATCTTTCCATTCACTGCAATTTCACAGTGACACACCTGCTGGCAACATCACCATTTCCTGCATACACATGTACATCCAGTGATGAGCTGCCAAAATCTTAACAACCGGTTCCCTATAAAAAGTTCTGATTTAAGGGATGTGCCCCAGTATGTATTTTTTGTACCAACAGGGTTACCATACATCTGTATTTTCCCGGGAGGAATCTCCCGGACGGCGATTTAAGAACCAAAAAGCCTGATCTGTCCGGGAAAATACGGATGTATGTTAACCCTGCCTAAAGTTCTTTTTTAAAAAGATGGGCCTGAACTAGAAGTGAGCTCCGTTTCACATGTGTGGGTCCCCGCCACTCCCTGGGGGTGTGCTAGGGTGACCAGATGTCCCGATTTTATAGGGACAGTCCTGATTTTGGGGTCTTTTTCTTATATAGGCTCCTATTACCCCCACCCCCGTCCTGATTTTTCACACTTGCTGTCTGGTCACCCTAGGGTGTGCACATGTGTGGGTCCCAGCTGCTCCCTGCCCCCCTCATTGAAGCAGGTGTGCAGGGTTACTGCACTGGTAACTGCAGGGCACCAGTGGACGTGGGGCCAGCTGCAGACAGGGGCGTGGGGCAGGGTTAGCTGGAGGCAGGGGGTGCAGGGCTGACTGCGGGCAGGGCAGGGGGTGCGGAGCTGGCTGGAAGGAGGGTGCGGGGTTGGCTGGAGGCAAGGGGGTGCGGGGCTGGCTGCGGGCAGGGCAGGGGGTGCGGAGCTGGCTGGA
This sequence comes from Natator depressus, assembly GCF_965152275.1. Classification (NCBI taxonomy): domain Eukaryota; kingdom Metazoa; phylum Chordata; order Testudines; family Cheloniidae; genus Natator; species Natator depressus. Next base: position 238,428,788 of record NC_134235.1, on the reverse strand, counting down.
GACAGGAGGGTGCGGGGTTGGCTGGAGGCAAGGGGGGGTGAGGCTGGCTGGAGACAGGGCAGGGGCTGACTGGAGGTAGGTGCTGGCTGCAGGCAGGGCAGGGGGTGCAGGGCTGGCTGGAGACAGAGGCTGGCTGCGGGCAGGGCCGGGAGTGCGGCAGGGGCTGGTGCGGGCAGGGCAGGGGGTGTGGAGCTGGCTGGAGACGGGGCTGGCTGCAGGCAGGGCAGGGGGTGCGGAAGGGGCTGGCTGCAGGCAGGGGGTGCGGGGTGGCTGGAGGCAGGGGCTGGCTGCGGGCAGGGCACGGGGTGCAGCAGGGGCTGGCTGCAGGCAGGGGGTGCGGGGTGGCTGGAGGCAGGGCAGGGGGTGCGACAGGGGCTGGCTGCGGGCAGGGCAGGGGGTGGCTGGAGATGGGCTGGCTGCAGGCAGGGCAGGGGGTGCAGCAGAGGCTGGCTGCAGGCAGGGGGTGCAGGGTGGCTGGAGGCAGAGGCTGGCTGCAGGCAGGGGATGCGGGGGTGGCTGGAGGCAGGGGCTGGCTGCGGGCAGGGCACGGGGTGCAGCAGGGGCTGGCTGCGGGCAGGGGGTGCGGGGTGGCTGGAGGCAGGGGCTGGCTGCGGGCAGGGCACGGGGTGCAGCAGGGGCTGGCTGCGGGCAGGGGGTGTGGGGTGGCTGGAGGCAGGGGCTGGCTGCAGGCAGGGGGTGCGGGGGTGGCTGGAGGCAGGGGCTGGCTGCAGGCAGCGGGTGCGGGGGTGTCTGGAGGCAGGGCAGGGGGTGCAGCAGGGGCTGGCTGCAGGCAGGGGCTGCGGGGTGGCTGGAGGCAGGGCAGGGGGTGCGACAGGGGCTGGCTGCGGGCAGGGCAGGGGGTGGCTGGAGATGGGCTGGCTGCAGGCAGGGCAGGGGGTGCGGCAGAGGCTGGCTGCAGGCAGGGGGTGCGGGGTGGCTGGAGGCAAAGGCTGGCTGCAGGCAGGGGGTGCGGGGTGGCTGGAGGCAGGGGCTGGCTGCAGGCAGGGGGTGCGGGGTGGCTGGAGGCAGGGGCTGGCTGCAGACAGGGGGTGTGGGGGTGGCTGGAGGCAGGGGGTAGCTGCAGGCCGGGCAGGGGGTGCGGCAGGGGCTGGCTGCAGGCAGGGGGTGTGGGGGTGGCTGGAGGCAGAGCAGGGGGTGCAGCAGGGGCTGGCTGCAGGCAGGGTTGCGGGGTGGCTGGAGGCAGGGGGTGGCTGCGGGCAGGGTGGTGGGTACTCACGGGGAGAGCAGCAGGACGCAGCCCAGGCCCAGCGGAGCAGCCGGGGACCCACCAGGCAGCATCGGGAGCCCCAGGGCCAGGGGAGCAGCAGCAGCAACAGGGCTCATGCCCAGGGCCAGGCGGCAGCCCACATGGCTCCCGCAGCGCAGCGCCCCCGGCGGCCGGAGGAGGAATTACATCACTTCCTGGCCGGAGCCCATCAAAGCCTCAGCGCCCCCTGCAGGGAAGCGGGTTAACAACCGGTTCTAAAACTGCTTCAAAATTTAACAACCGGTTCGCGCGAACCGGTGCGAACCGGCCCCAGCTCACCACTGTGTGCATCTGTACAAACGTTGTATGGAATCCTGTTTTCAGGTGGCCTGCATATTCCCTTAAGCCTGGCAGTAACATCCCAAGAACACTACCCTGAGGGCCAAAAGGCTGTGGATGGAATACATATGTTACTGTATCCATCCCAGTTTAGGTTTCCCTTTTTAAAGTTCCTAGTGGCTTGGTTAGTTTTTCACTCAAATGGGACCAGACCATTTAAAAAGATAATATAATTTTAGCGAGAGTGAGGAACTCTGTAGATAAACTTGCCTGAAGTGCTTGAGTGGTAAACTCTGTCCCTAGTAAGTGACTGGCTAACAAAGAGACTCAATATTGTCACTAGCCTAGTGTGTCAGAGAGCCAGAGGAGAGAATGTGCTTCTATTCCCCAGCTAGCAGAACAAAGGGTTATGAGAGTGTCATTGACTAATTCAATGTACCATGTGTGATCGTATATATAGGAAAGGCAATGCTGATCTGCAAAGTATGTCAATAAAGAGAATGTTATTATCGTTTCCATGGCTGTAAGTGCAAAGAGGAATGCTGAACTCCTTGCATTCCTTTTTCGTGGAGTTTGCTTACATTTTTGGGATCCTCCCCTTATCCCTTACCTTTTCAAATTCCTGGTGGTACAGTACATCACGTACTGCACAACCCCATACCAATGGTGATTTTACATACACATGTTGGACCTAGAGTTGAGTATCTTTCAATTTGCATAAAATTTTATTTCATAAAATATACACATCATTATTAATCCACTTGTCCAGTGCCACAGGTAGTAAATAAAGCCATGTACTAAGATGATATTGTAAAACTAAAGTAAATTAGGAATATGTTTTAGCGTTGCTGAGATGTTATTGAGATGATGTAGGACACTGCATATCATTGTGTACACTGTTTGCTAATTTTCCACCAAGGATTGAAGAATTTTGAAAGGGATATAGAACCTCATACTTCACAGTTCAGGCCAATTTCTAACTGATAGAGGCTAGCAAGACATTTCCCTGGATGGGTAGGTTATCCCATATCTGCCTATGGTAGGGTTTCTTGCACCTTCCTATGAAGCATCTGGTGCGGGCCACTGTCACGAAACTGAATTCTAGAATGGATGGAGCATGGGTCTCAGGCAGTATGGCAATTCCTAAGTTCTTACAGTTCAGTGTTTCAACAGTAAAGGACTAACTCTCAAAAGGAGTTTGACTCAGATTGTGGTGCTTTTGAGTTATGTATGTGAGTTTAATTTAAAATAAAAATTGAAATCTGACCCCCTTGTCTTCTTTGATAACAGGGAATGGCAAACAGATGAGTGCAGGGAAGTCATTTCAGAAAAATTGAAAGTAGTGGGGGGCAAAGTTCTGTCAGCATATCGAACATTATCTGTGACTATATTATATCCTGCAAAGTTGCGGGGAGAGGGGGAAATGAAGCATATAGACCTCTGGAAAGTCGGGGTGCGGGGGCAAATCAAGGTCTGGGTGGGGCAACTGTCTCCCCTCCCTTCCTCCATAGCATAGTCCCTGGATGGGTACTGTTCATGGAGAATTTAGTTGAGTAAAAAAGAAAGGTTAAAGATCAGAGAAATTTGGAAGATACCCAGTTTAGTTCAGACAACTTTGAAATCTGAGCAGCGATTAAAAGCATGGGACCCAATCCAGAGCCCACAAACTGAACCTGAGCAGCAGCATTTTGCAAACAGGACCTATGAGAGCACTGAGGAAAAGAGAACTCTTTGTTACCTCACATCCCCTCTGCACTGGCCCACAAATATAGCTGGGCTTGTGGTGTGGAGGCCAGGCTGCATTATCTAAACAAATAGATCAGTGTGCACACCAGCCCCGTGTACCATAGTGTTGGAGAGAGATTATGCCCCCTGAAGTAAAACCCCCACAGATAAATTCTCCTAGGGTCATGGAGCTCTGCATTGCCCCACCATAAAGCACATTTTAAATGACACAGTCTGAATCTTAGAAATTGCACTAGGAAATTGGGATCTGTTTTAGCAGCATACCTGCTTTGGTTAAAACTGATACCAAAATGCAGGGCCAAATTGTAAAGTCAAGGAGAGTTTTCTCTGAGTAACAATAGAATAGAAACTGAGAATACCACTAAAGAGTTCTACTTAAAACCTGATGGCATGATAGAGCAAGGAATAGGGCTTCAGAATCTAGCTTGCAGCAATGAAAATAGGAATAAGAAAGCTGAGATATTTGAATAAAGGATTAAAGGAGATGTCATATTTCTGCAAACAACTGTATTTGGTGGATTTCTTTAAAACAATAGTCTACAGAGGCTTACAAAAAATTGCCTAGTTTCTTTTCACAAGCTTTTATGTGCAAATATATGTTTTCCATGTGGTAACGCAAAAATCAAAAGACAGTGCCAGGCATATGGCGCCGGTTTAATGGTTTAAAATATTTCACTTTTTCTGTTTCCTGGATGCCTTAATTCTATGTTATTTTAATTTTGTTTCTTCAGTAGAACTAACTGTGAATTTTTGGACAAAACATCTTTGTGTCAGAAAATATATATATTCTGTATCTATATCTGTCTATATCTATCTCTGTCTCTAGAGATAGATACATTGTGACTGAAGGGAATTTTTTACATAGCTCTAAATCTGGTGAAGTTGGTCAAATTCTTCTGTCAATTGCACCTTGTAAATCCAGACCAACTCTATTATCTCTTCATGACGGACATCAGGATCTGTCCATGTATGTTCTGTTCTTGTTTAGGTTGGCTCTCTGACGTATTGCCTTGAAAAAAAATCCATTTTACTACATGGTTTAAATACAAGGTAATTATGTAATTTGGAACCAGAACAATAAAGATATAACTGATATGTGTTTACACGTACCATAACATATACTTCCATTGCATTTGTTTTGAATTTTGTAGGATTACAAGAGCAATGTTTATGATTAATGTTTATGGCTAGTTGTAGATACACCAGTCAACAAGGGTGATATATATTCTGTTTTGCAGTTTTGTATGTCACATTGGATTGTTAAAATCAAAGCCAGATGGATGATGAAGCTCTAAATATGTAATTAGAACAGTGCGTGTAAGAGAGGTATCAGAGGCAGGGTGATCATATAACAGTTGGGTAAAGTTTGAGCACTCAAGCAAATGAGGAATTTTGGACAGGATGCACTGTACATTTGGAGGCTAATGATGAATATTTCTGTTTTCACCTTATATTTTTCAATTATTCCCCAATTCTGATGATATATAGTGAAAAAATAACTTATCATAAAGGTCATTTGTTTGACTTTTAAGAAAACAGTGAGTTGTGAACAAGAAAAAAGAATGTTCTGCATTCCTTCCTCCTATCCGCAGAAAACGGAGCTGAACTGAGTTCTTACACACACACAGATACACACTCTTGTGTAGGATCCACCCTTATTTATGGCGCCAGTTTCAGTGGTTTAAAATATTTCATTTTTTTGTTTCCCAGACACCTTATTTCTATGATCTTTTAATTCTATTTCTTCAGTAGAACGAACTGGGAATTTTTGGACCAAACATCTTTGTGTCAGAAAATGCTGATTTGCCAAAACTGAAACTGAGAAAGTCTTGATTTCAATGAATTGCCTGATTCAAAAAAATTTTTTTTTCAAAAAACTTTTGATGGTCCCATTTCAACATTTTCAAAACAAAAACGTTTTAGTACTTGGTCAAAATGACCTTTCGTTTTGAAATGTAAGTTAATTTGTAGTAAAAAAAAATGTTAAAGAAATTAAAAAGGTCAAAATTGAAACAAAATATTTCAGAATTATATAAAAAAAAAGTTTTAATTGACCTGATCTAAATAATCAAGATTTCAACTTTTTGTCCCAATGTGGGCTGGAAAATTTGTATAAATTTTGAAAATTCCCATAGGACAGAAGAAAAAAAAATCTTGCCTGGCTCTATTCTTCAGTACCCTCAGGGCACTGGAGAAGGGGAAAGGGATGCTATTATTTGCATTGTTATTAAAATTATCATAAACCAAATTTCAGTGCTAATAGTTTCAGTTGCAAACTCTACTACCATTGACTACCCACCAAGCCCCTAACTGCACATTCACCCCTGTTCCAAAGGCATATTGCCAAGGGAAACGCGTAAAGTTATTTCTAGCAGCATAAACCAACATACAGACTTCTGCCCTGAAATCTGCTGATGCTGAAGGAAAACACAATGTGTATAGTGGCAAGCTCCCCAACTCCTGAACATTTGCATTCACTGGTTACGGTGTTCGTGCAAAACTTTTAGACTTACTAAGTTAAAGCTGACTAACTCACTAAATGAACAGTGAAAAGAAAGGGAGGAGAAGCTAGAATGATACTAGAGTAGTACAGCTTGGGGAAATCTGTTTGTCTTTGACATTCCCCAGGGACCCTGAGCTTCTCTGAGTTCCCTATTAGGAATCTATCCTGTGCCAGTTTTTATGGCAGAAAGTGAGAGACCCCTGAAGAAATAGTTATCTGTTCTAAACTGACTGCCATGGATTAATATTGTATCATTACATGTATAATTACAATTGATTAAAAATCCCTGCAATGCCATGTAATGCTTTATCTGGTCTTTTGGATGAAGCTAAGAAAACCTACTGTGCATTATTAACTGATAAATTAACACTGAGAACCTAACAATGCAACTCACTGCATGGAGGGAATTTCTGGGCAGAAAACTTCTTACTGATTTCAATGGACAGTTTGTCTTAATAGTCAGCTGCAGAATTTGTTCTGCAAAGAGCTCCCAAACATTTCGTATAAATACAATTATGCTAATTATAGGCTTGGTCCCGACAGAGGTGACATTTGGAAGGGTATAAGGAGCCTTTCCCCCACCTTGCCTAGCCTGCGTAAGAGTCAGGCAGCCTTTGGGGGAGATTTTCCAAAGCACCTCAGGGATTTAGAAACACAAATCCAATTGAAATTCAGTGGGGGGTGGGGAGTCTGTGCTGCTCAAGAGACACAGGGGGCAGGGAGGGAGCTAAGGTGGCTTTAAGCCACCTTTTGCACCCTCCTGACTTTGGGCTGCTCCAGGGGCCCCTGGCATAACTTAGGAAGCCCTGGGAGCCCAAAAGTTATGCAGCCTTCCAGGGCTGCTCTATGGTCCACAGCACTACCCAATACCTTTGCACCATTGTGTGCTTGCACCCTATCCCTGACATGCTCCTCTGCTCCCCTGTCCCTCCCTCCCACTGCTCCCTATGCTAGGGCTTCCAAGGGGGATCTCAGAAGGCAGCCTTACAGCTGTCTTTCCCAGTTTCTGTGCTGGGGAAGTTCTCCTCTGGCCAGAAGTAACACTTTTAGGGCCTTTTACATGGTGTAATAAGGCTTGCAAGGGTTAAGGATATCACCCAATGGTCTAAATTCCTCAGGTGCTTTTGAAAATCTTCCCCTCCTGTTGAGGGGGAGAGCAGAGGCTGCTTCATGCCTGTTCTTCTGATATGGTTGCCAACTTTCTAATCCCAGAAAACTGAACACCCTTGCCCCACCCCTGCTCCACCCCTTCTCTGAAGCCCTGTCCCTGCTCACTCAAACCCTTTTACCTCTGTTGCTTGCTCTCCCCCACCCTCACTAACTTTTACTGGGCTGGGACAGGGGATTGGGGTGTGGGAGGGGGTGAGGGCTCCGGCTGAGGGTGCATGCTCTGGGGTTGGGCCAGAAATGAGGGGTTCAGGGTGTGAGAGGGGGTTCCGGGCTGTGGCAGGGGTTTAGCCAGCATCAGAACCCAAATCTCCTCCCTCAGGGTCATGCACAATGCTTGTCCAGGCTGTATTTCTCTGTCCAAGTCATCTTGGTTCCTCCGTCTTTAGCACACCCTCTCCCCAACAACCCCAAACATGCCCAGAAATTCCCTCCATGCAAGTCAGCCAAATCTCTGGGCAGCCTTACATTTGCCTTTGTTTTGGGCAGGGACATGTGTCTGTGGGTTTGGAGAATCCTATTATTTCAGTCACTTCCTTATGTTCATCCTGAATGAAAGGTGGAGGTTATGCCGAATCCATAACAGCAAGGTTTTACCTGGCCCATAATAATAAATAAATAAATTAAATAAAATAAATAATATTTCTGTTTTAATTGGTCATCAGATAAATAACTAATTTGCCACCTATATTTGTCAAAAATACAAAATGCTACCATCTATGATCATGCTTCACCCAAGAACTTTTTAGATTGAGGTAGATAAAAGGAAAGATAGATGAATCAGAAAAACCTGGTTTTCCATTAAATTACACTATATTTCTCACAGGATGACTGATTATAAGATGATTAACTTTTCAAGGAACACACACAAAAGTGTGTTTTCTGTGTTAACAATATACCAGCCCTTACTCATTTGGTTAAAGCCAAATGAAAAGAGGAAACTCAGTGTTGCTGTTGAATTCCATTTCATGCCTTATGCTAGAGATTTGTAAAACTGTCTCTAGCTGACTCTGAGATAAGTGAAATAACAATGAATTCAGCTTGAGGCAAGCTGCTTTTCAAACAGACCTGTCAGGAGACAGAAAGACAGCTCAGAGTAATTCATTCTTGCACTGTGTCTCAAGTGACTTGTGAAGGAATCTGGCATATTAACTTACTGTAAAAAACATGCATTGCAGTTCATGTTTATAGAGAGACAAAAGCTGTGGAATAGACCATAAGGAACCAGGCTGCAGTTGTTAATCGACAGGAAAAGAGGTCCAATGTATCCACCGTAAGTGCTTTTTAGAGTGTACACACATCCAAAGAACAGTAGATTACTGAGGTTAATCCATTCTCTGTATTTTTACATGCTGCCTGCTCAAGAAAAGTCTCAGAGGATCAAGTACAAATGAACTGTGAACCAAGAATGAAAATAGAAATTGCCAATTGGAAAATAAAATGGATGGGAACAGCTAGAGATATGCAGAATCTCGTTGCAGCAATATTCCTACAACCAGGCAATTCAGCACCCAAATCCTTTTTTCCAGGGGAGTAGAAAGTGCTTTAACCAGTATCCAAACTGAATTTAGAGCTACCACTGGAGCAAGGACATCCATCTCATTAAGGGAGTAGGACCAATGCCATACAACGAAATAACAAACATAGTTATCTTGTCATAGCTTTATTCAGCTTCAAACAGCTGTAATGGGGTATTTCTATTTTTTGAAGAAATGTGAAAGATTTATGGCAGCAAACTGTATAATGAAAAGTGAAAAGATAAAGCCAGCCTTTCCCGCCCTTTAAATTTATAACATTATTACAAATTCTGAGTCACTACCAAATGCTAATAAATAACGATGAAGGAAAACAGTGAGTGGCCTCACTGAAGGCAATCCACTCCACAAAGAAGGATGCTTTGCCTGTAATAATTCTTATGGAGATGAATCACTCTCTGATATTACAGTACTTGGAGCTATTTCCCATTTGGGTTTTATTTGGCAGGGGGAAAAAAAAAAACAGCCTGAGCAGTATTAAGGCAGGCTTTGCTACCGCCATGTGCTCTCTATGGCAGAGCAGACCAATAGTGTGGGGAAAAGGTATCCTCCTTATGTCGGATGAATCATCATCCACTTTTTGTCACAGTTTAGGCACGCCAGTTTTATTGAACTGTCTTTAAAACTTTCTCCACGAGTGCCACATCAAACAATCTGAGCATGCAGCTGGATTGGATGTCTGCTCCAGTGGAAGGGCCTGAGCTGTTAAATAACAGCCCAGATGCTGCTGGAGCCCTTTGGTAAAACACTGATGACATGATCTTTGGAGAGCCTTCTATGCTAGAAAACAGATGTTCTGTTGAATCTTAAATTAGTTGCACTCTCTTGGTCATTTTAAGTGGCTTTTTCCTAATGCTTAAGTGCAGTATGGATAAAGCTTTTAAGCAGATCTGAGGAGACTGAGGTACTACTGGGTTGCTAAGTGACCTTGCACTAGTCATTTCACCACCCTGTGCTTCATCGATAAATGGGAATAACACTGCTTTCTTCTTTTGTAAAGTCCTTTGAGGACAGTGACTAAAAATTGCAACGTAAGAGCTGGGTATGATCCTATTATCCAAACCTCTGCGTACTCCCAATCCCTTCCCGGTCCCCCATAGGGGATAATCCAGAGGTTCAGACAATTGAGTAGAGGCTCCCGGCTGCGGAGGAGGCAGTCCTGCTGTTGAATGGCTGCTGTGACAGTGCAGGGAGCCCTCTGCAGCCCACTGTCACAGGAGTGAGGGAGCGGGGACATGACAGTGGAACCAGAGAGGCTCCCTGCATTGCTGCTTCTGCCCTATCAATTATCTGAACTCCCGATTATCCGAATAAAATCTGAGTCACCCTGGCTATTTGGATAAGTGGGAGTATACTGTGTTTCCAATTATTATAATATATCTATTGCAGCAGCTCCCAAAAGCCTCAGTCAGAACTGGAGTTCTGTTTTGTGTGGCTCTATACAACAGATACAGAGACATGGTCTCTGCCCCAAAGAGGTCACAGTCTAAGTGGTCCCTTCCAGCCCTGATATTCTATGCTGCTTGTGGAGTTCTAGAGTCTAGGTTCAGCCATAGAACTTCTACTCCTGCTAAAAGGTCTAAGACAAGTGATGTTCCAAAGGTGGGTGAGAGGGCTACAAACAGAAAACAGTACAGCCTATGCTGGCAGGACTTGATGGGGATTAGGAAATGAATGGAGTGTATGGAAGGGCTTTGCATGGAGAAATCACAAATTCTGCATTGCACAGAATTTTAGCAGGAGTAGAAGTTCTATGGCTGAACCTAGACTCTAGAACTCCGCAAGCAGCATAGAATATCTGTGTTGGAAGGGACCAGGAGGTCATCTAGTCCACCCCCCTGCTTAAGAAGCAGGACCATTCTCCAACTTTTGCCCCAGATCCCTAAATGGCCCCCTCAAGGATTGAACTCACAACCCTGGCTTTAGCAGGTCGATGGTCAAACCACTGAGCTATCCCTCCCTCCGTCCCTCCCACACTCATTGAGAGAGTGATGGTCTGTAGGCCCCAAAAAGGCAATGAATTGATTATGGCTGTAGCATGGGGGCCTTGCAGCTCCTGAAGAAACTGCTTTGGCATGGGCCAGGCCCTAAAGTGCAGAAGCAGGGGTGGTGGCAGGCATCTGTCTGCAATTATCTTGCATCAGAATGGATTTGAAGCCCAGAGGAAGCAATGGAAAAGGCATAAAGAAATGGAGTAATAGGAAAGACACAGAGATTTGAAAAAGGAAGATTTGGAGAGGGAGAGAGAGACACACACAGTGTGAGGGAAAAGAAGGACAAATGGGAGAAAAAGAGAGAGAGAATTGTACTGGAAACAGGAAATGGAGGAAGGAGAAAAGCTGATGGAGTACATTGATGGGAGAGAGGGATTGAAGGGGTAGTCACAGAAAGGGAGCTGGGGAAAGATAGACAAAGGAGAGAAAAAATACCACAAGAATGAAAAATAAAAGAGGATACAAGAAAAAAATATGGTAGAAACATAAAATGAGAATGATCAGGAGAAAATGAATCCAACAGAGTGTTAGTTATTCATCACCAACTTAAAAAAGAAAAAAAAATACTTCTTGTCCTTTTTGAGTAAGCTTGGAAGGATTAGATTTTATTGTTAAATGTCAGTATATGTTGATTTCATCATACACACAGAAACTTCTGAAAAATTATTTCCATCAATAATAATAGAAATTTACAGATACAGATACAGAAAGTAAGAACAATGCTACTTAAGAACTTTTTAGAGTTTAATTTAAATATATTTACTTTGTAGAATTTGACATGTGATGTTGAAAATTTGTGTTTTAATGGTTATAAAGCTTTAACTATTTGGATCTACTGTTATTAAATAATTATCCAACCCCCTTATTATATGCCCTCCCCCCCAATTTCACACAAGTTTGAACATTTAAATTGATTTTAAAAAATGCTTTAAGGTAAACATAGATATTATCTGTTGAAATTATAAAAAGATAAAAATCCCATTCTGCCTAATCTACTTTTGAGGAACCAAAACCAATTTATTAGAAGAATGATGAAGTGCAAACAACAATAGGCAGACACCGTTTCTGTTTTGTTTTGTTTTTTCTCCCCATTTTTATGTTATGGTATATAATCATCTCTGAGAAAAGATGCTCTCTCTATCACACTAGATAGTTCAGATCTTATTGATTTATAAGAGGCACATTATTTCCAATTCCTTGCTAGGGGCATATTTTCGCCTGTGAACTGGATGATGCTTTGGCTGCTGCTGGCACTGTGCTCAGCTCCATATTGCTGCATATTACATGTCAAAAGGCAAATGCCAGTGGAAAATAGCCATCCTCCCACCCCTCATCCCAAAGTTGCATAGACTGCAGAAGGGCATGAATGCTGGCTGACCAGTTTGCATGAAAGGGCAAGAAATGCCTTTCCCGTACATCAGGCAGACCCAGAGGTTCTCGAGGTAAAGAGAAGTCAATCAAATAAACTCCTGTACTCCTCAAACACCCTATCCTGGATCTGTCCAGCCCTCCACGGGAACTAGGGAGCCCACGATAGACATTTGTATACTCTGCAATAGCACAGAACTTGGAAGAAAAGTGTCTTAAGGCAGATCCTTGCAATCTATTCCTTATTATTCCCTTTGAAAAGTCCTATTGTGATGAAATCAATAGGGTTTTACAGAAATGTGTAGGATTTAACAGAAATTAAATAGTTATATCATTCCTGGAGAAGGATAGCTTTTCTGCTGTTGTTGTTGTTTTTTCTGTATCATCATATAGAATTCTGTACTAGGGATGTAAAAATATATTAAATTCACCAACCCCTCAGACAGAGACAAACACCTACAAGATCTCTATCAAGCATTCTTACAACTACAATACCCACCTGCGGAAGTGAAGAAACAGATTGATAGAGCCAGAAGAGTTCCCAGAAGTCACCTACCACAGGACAGGCCTAACAAAGAAAATAACAGAACGCCACTAGCCGTCACCTTCAGCCCCCAACTAAAACCCCTCCAACGCATTATTAAGGATCTACAACCTATCCTGAAGGATGACCCAACACTCTCACAAATCTTGGGAGACAGGCCAGTCCTTGCCTACAGACAGCCCCCCAATCTGAAGCAAATACTCACCAGCAACCACATACCACACAACAGAACCACTAACCCAGGAACCTATCCTTGCAACAAAGCCTGTTGCCAACTGTGCCCACATATCTATTCAGGGGACACCACCATAGGGCCTAATAACATCAGCCACACTATCAGAGGCTCGTTCACCTGCACATCCACCAATGTGATATATGCCATCATGTGCCAGCAATGCCCCTCTGCCATGTACATTGGTCAAACTGGACAGTCTCTACGTAAAAGAATAAATGGACACAAATCAGATGTCAAGAATTATAACATTCATAAACCAGTCGGAGAACACTTCAATCTCTCTGGTCACGCGATTACAGACATGAAAGTTGTGATATTACAACAGAAAAACTTCAAAACCAGACTCTAGCGAGAGACTGTTGAATTGGAATTCATTTGCAAATTGGATACAATTAACTTAGGCTTGAATAGAGACTGGGAGTGGCTAAATCATTATGCAAAGTAACCTATTTCCCCTTGTTTTTTCCTACCCACCCACCCCCCCCAGATGTTCTTGTTAAACCCTGGATTTGTGCTGGAAATGGCCCACCTTGATTATCATACACATTGTAAGGAGAGTGATCACTTTAGATAAGCTATTACCAGCAGGAGAGTGGGGTGTGGGGGGAAAGAAAACCTTTTGTAGTGGTAAACACCCATTTTTTCATGGTTTGTGTGTATAAAAAGATCTTCTGTACTTTCCACAGTATGCATCCGATGAAGTGAGCTGTAGCTCACGAAAGCTTATGCTCAAATAAATTGGTTAGTGTCTAAGGTGCCACAAGTACTCCTTTTCTTTTTACTGTTGTCTAAGTTTAAAAAAAAAAAGCCTAAAGCAGCTCTCATTGATTCTTTCCCTATGTCTTGGGCCTTGATGTAATTCCTGAATGGGCATTACATAGCCACTACTCAGATGGAAGTATCATCTCTGAAAAAGGATGAGCTTCCATGCCTATATATCCAGTAGGTTCTCTGTTATAGAAGCTAAGGTAGGCTAGTTTCTGCTGGATATTTTGAGGTCTCCCTGCTTAACTTCTTGCTTGCCTATGAAATCTACCAAAAAAAAAAAAAAAAGAGTGTTACAGCACTGGCACTTAGGTGACCTCAGGTTATCTGTAATGACCAAGTTACTTAGAGCTCTTTTGACACAATTTCTTCAGCAATGTCCAGACCCCTTCTTTGGATAGAAAGGCTGCTGGCTATTTTTGTACAGTGTAAACACAAGAAAGCTCTTCATAATTTCTGCCAAGACAGGAAAATGGAAGACATAAATTAGACTTGAGAAGAATCTCAAATATTTATGCAGTCAAGTGGAATTAACATAAAGGAAGCATGAATTAACAGTAAATAAAGTAACAATATAGTAGGTCTGAAACCTCTACACATTCTAGGGAGAAGCATCTGGGCTTGAAGAATGGACCTTGAGTGTACAGAAATGTGATGTGGCGTTAAATATGGACTCTGGCCTTTCTTCTTATTCCATCTATTCATTCTTAGGTAGGTCCCTTTCCTTCCATCCCACCCACAACTACTTACTGTGAAGTACATCACACACATTTTCTTCTGTGGCATACAAGTCCAGTGTTATCTGGCTGTGCAGAACTACGAAATTATTAATATCAGAAATACTAGGTGAAAACAAGTTTTTAGAAACCTTGAAATATGTTTCAGAAATTCAGCCCATGCTAGTCCAAGGTCCTCTGCTATGTTTTTGTTGTGTGCCACACATTCTGATTGTTAGTTGCACATGATAAATGCCACTGTCATACATCTGAGCTTTGGAACGTTCAACCCATCTTTTCTGGTGCCTGTAGCTACACAGTGATTTAATTAGCATGCATTTTTCCATCAGGGTAGAATATTGCCTTACTTTTATGTCATTGAGATAGTCACCTCACATCCTGAATGATATGAGCAAAATCTTATGCAGCACCTGACCCCAGAAACCTTTATTATGATTCTGCTATTAATAAGTGGGCTTGTCTTCCCTTCATAAGATAGGTGTAGCTTCACATGTTGCCTGTGAAAAGTGGCTGAATAAAGAAGTCCCTCCTCTGCTCAAATTGCAGTCTATGGTCCCTTGTCTCTTCCTGACTCCACCCATCTACTTTGAATGGATGGGAATAGAGTCCACCCTGTCAGGCTGCTTTTTTTGTTAACCTGGAAGCCTTCAAATGAGATCAGGGCAGGCGTGTTTCTCAGGTTCTTCCATCCCTAACAGCCAGAGTGTGAAGAGCATTGTAGAAGGTGGTAAGGAGAGTGTCCGAAACTTTAGTCCCTGGTAACTTTACACAGACACAGGGGTTATCTATAATCACAGCCTCTGCTTTCTGCTGGGCACAGGTACTGCTCCTTCCTAACACCCACCCTGGGTGGCAGAGGTAGCTTGACTCACAGGAAAGAATGAGCACTGAGGGGAATTGTGCCTTTCAGTGATTCCCAGTACCTCCTGATGCTCCATCCGGGACAATGTGGCTTTGCTCTATCACCAGAGAAAATTCACCACAAAGATCAAAGCTAGAAAAATAATTGTCTTTATATAATAATTTGGCTGTGTGTAATAACATATAACCTTTGATTGGAGAAGAATAGTTAATTGGGTTTGTTTGAAGGGAATAAAAGCATTTTTGCTGAATCAGTTCAAAAGTAATGGGATCACTGTCTGTCTATAATACAATCCAGCATAATTCATCCTACACTGCCTTATTCCATTTGCTTTAAAATCAGTTATAAAGGGGAGTTTGAGTACAAGAGTTTGGTGCAATAATTTGCCCTAGATCTCCCTTGGTGCCATTTAAAACTAAAGCTAGACAAATTCAGACTGGAAATAAAGCATACATTTTTAACAGTGAGAGTAATTAACAATCGGAACAATTTACTGAAAGAGTGGTAGTGGATTCTTTATCACTGACCATTTTAAAATCTAAAAAGATATGCTCTAGGAATAATTTTGGGGAAGCTCTATGGCCTTTGTTATACAGGAGGTCAGACTAGATGGTCACAATCATCTCTTCTAGCCTTGGAATCTATGAAAAGGGAAAGGACAACACCTCAATGTTGAAAAGTAGAAAAGTAACGTGTCTTTATTCTCAAATAAACAAATAATAAAATGTAATGCTTCTGCGAGGTGGAGGCGACAGTGACAAGGGCTGGGTTCAATATCTAGAGGTTCCTTTTTAACAATATAGCACAAAACCGGCTCCAGCCCCCCACCCAGTAACCTGGGAAAAATGACACACCACCCCTGGGCACCTCTAAGAGGCAATACTTCCCCTCAAAAGGACTGAGTACCTGTGTAGAAACTTTTAATAAAAAGGCGAAAATAACCTGGCATTAATGTGGGAAAACACTGCAAGCATGGTTCAGAAGCACAGGACCATGAGCAGAACACCCACCCCAGAGTATGCTGGGCAGTGTTCTTTGCCTCAGATTCTCACCTTGTGGTGAGAAAGTCCAACAAACGAAAGTTCCTTCAATGTCACTCCCCTCTCCCTCCACCACCCTCCATTCCACTTGTCGTCCTTGGTCAGTGAAGACCCAGAGTTCAGAGGTGCATTCACGTGAATTCATCTCCCACCTGGGGTGAGTGGGCACAGAACGCAGTGATGGAACATGTGAGGATAAATTCCTCATTCCTACTGGTGTAAATTGGTGAAACTCTACTATAGTTAGCACATCTTTTACACCAGCAGTGAATCTGGCCCATACATTGACTTTCCATTTTCATTGGCTGTAGAGGGTCACATCTCCAGACATTTATGTAAAATTTTTCAAAAGTATCCTAGACACTGTCCCCCTCCCCGGTTGTCCTGCTTAAGACACTGAAAATCAGGCCCAAAAGTTGTCTCAGAAGGACATACAAATTGAGGCATCAGTGGCCATTTAAAAAAATATAGGCCTTATTGCTTGCTCTGTAGAGCACAAGAAGCTTGGTTGGTAAGTTAATTCAATATGAAATAGTGTAGGTGAACTTCAAAAAGTTTAGGAGATTTGGTTCAGTTTACAGGGGCACTTACAAGTTGAAATATTTATATCTGAACCTCTTAGATCTACCAGACTGAGCTGCAAGTCTGCAAAGCCCATGTGTGTGATTTCCAGCACTTCATAGTTTGGCCAAAAGTGTTGTAAGAACGATCTATCTTGCAATGTTGAACATTTCCACTTGCAAAAATGAAAAATAATGAAATAAAAAGTTAGGAGGACATTTTCCCATCTGTAAAAGGATTTTGCTCCCTAATTTGTGTGTATCTGGGGCCTTGTGCAAAGAGTTAGATTTGTTTCTATTTTATCCAGGTAGATTCCTCCACTTACCCTTGTAGGCAGCTTGCTTGTCTACTGCTCTATTACATAGTATAATTTTACACTGTGTTCTCACTGTAAGCCTTAAGCTTTCTGTGTTTCTTTCTCATTTAACGTTAATAAAATGCAGTTTTTTGAATTTCAAAATGCTTACTGTCATGCATAAAATGTTATGGTTGAAAGCCAGATGCAAGGTCCAGCTGAAATCAGAGTCTGTTTGTTTCCAAGCTCTCTATATACCCATGAAAAATGTGTATCCCAAAGTGTTTGCAGAAATGGTGTATTTGATCTGATCCGATCTTTACCAGCTGTAACTTTGTTGATTTCATGCCATTATATGCTGATTTTTCAAAATAAGAAAGCTTTTTTTAAAATAACAATAGCTTTTGTGAAACTGAAACACAGAAATACTCCAATCAGTTACTTTGTTTGGTTATTTTCCACTGACACACCTGAACAAATTGCTTCCCTATCTCTCATTATGTAATATTCTGGTCTGTAGGCTTTCTTAAATTGTTAAATATATTGGTGGCAGGAAAGAAGATTAGAATCTCATACAAAAGACTAACTCTCTAGTAAACATGAATCAATCCATTATTGAATAAACACTTTTTTTATTCTTTTTTTTTTTTTGCAAAAGCCCACAATAATGAGCTAAAAATTCAAAGGGTGGCACATCTAATTGTAAAATGAAGCTGTTTTTCTCAATAATTGATTTCAATAATGTCAAAAACGAGGGGACAAACAAGTTATCTTCATGTGTTGATTATTATATGAAAGAAGGGGTTTTAATCAAGGATTTGTTTTAAAACTTGGCTGAAAATAGAAAACATCCAATGTCTTTCAATTCCTTTACCAAATAAACCATTTTAAGAAAGAAAAAATATAACTTAATATTCAGAAGCATCTTTCTCCTCTGCCGGGGAAATAAAACAAAACTTAAATTAAATTCAGAGATGTCCAGCACTTACCCTCTTGGCGTGTATTTGCAAATCCATTTCACTATATGTCTCATGAAGAGAATGAAAAAAAGATGTGAAAGTGACCAGCTCCCTCAAGGTTAAGAGAATGGTAGGAATGAAAAAGGGAAAGACCTGCAGGACAATTCTACCCCATCAAAGAGAGGCTGAGAAAACTGGGCTTATTTAGTCTGCAGAAGAGAAGAGTGAGGGGGGATTTGATAGCAGCCTTCAACTACCTGAAGGAGGGTTCCAAAAAGTATGGAGCTTGGCTGTTCTCAGTGGTGGCAGATGACAGAACAAGGAGCAATGATCTCAAGTTGCAGTGGGGGTGGTCTAGGTTGGATATTAGGAAAAACGATTTCACTAGGAGGATGGTGAAGCACTTGAATGGGTTATCTAGGGAGGTGGTGGAATCTCCATCCTTAGAGGTTTTTAAGGTCCTGCTTGACAAATCCCTGGTTGAGATGATTTAGTTGGAATTGGTCCTGCTTTGAGCAGGGGGTTGCACTAAATGACCTCCTGAGGTCTCTTCCAACCCTAACCTTCTATGATGCTATGATTCTATGAATACAGGCCTCAGGAAACATTTTGTACTTGCCACGGTGATGCAACATAATATGATGCTGTTGTTTTGGTTGTATTGTCTAAAGCTACAGAGCCAGGTTCTTTGGCCTGTTCTGCTTCCTTCATGCCATTTAAGTGACACAAAGGGAACAGACTTGTTTAAGGAAGTTCCAAGAAAATATAGAGCTGGCATACTTGGTTCTCATCTCTCCCTCCCTGCAGAAGGCATGGGAGAGGAAGAGTGGCCAGAAAACACTTCATTTTGTCAAATTAATCCCTAGCTGGCAATTGGACCCTTAGGGCTGGAGCTAGGCAGAGATCCAGGAAGCTGTAGAGGGTCTCA
Source organism: Natator depressus (assembly GCF_965152275.1). Taxonomy (NCBI): domain Eukaryota; kingdom Metazoa; phylum Chordata; order Testudines; family Cheloniidae; genus Natator; species Natator depressus. The sequence goes on along the minus strand of NC_134235.1, from coordinate 238,410,003 downwards.
TATAGCACCAGTGCTCAGCTGAAGCTAGCTGCAGCAGATATTCTGATCCAAAAGATTTACTGAGAGAGAAAGATTTACAGCTAATTGGTGTGTGTGTGTGTGTGTGTGTGTGTGTGTGTGTGTAATATATATGAAAGTTAAATAGAAAAGAAAAGTGTTGATGGAACTTTAAAACTGAGAAATAAAGCACTCAAAACCAAGAAATTCCAAAAATGAACTTGAATATCCTGTGGAGTGGATGGTATATGTTAAATAAGAAACAGTAATACTTTGGGGGTTACATTTAAAAGGAAAATGTGGAATAATGCCAAGTTAATGCTACACTAGAAAAATATTTTTTGTCCTTTCCTGGCTTTTGAGTGCTTGATTTTTAAACCTTGATCTTATACTAACACTCTTTTTTCTTTCTTTTGCATTTAATTTCCTAATTTCCCTGGTACTTTTAAGGAGAAAAAAAGTCAATGAGGGGAAAAGGGAATAAAAAAAGATGAAATACCTGATACAGCGAATAAAACTTTTATAAGTGACATACCACGATCTATATTGTCTATCCCACATTTTTTTTTCCAAAAAGCTAATTTAGTTAGGTACTAGAATGTTTTATATCATTGTAGTTAAACTATTTTTCATATGCCTCTGCTCATAGGACCCAATTGGCTTAATGTCAATATTGTACCAGTGCAGGAAAAATTAGCACTAATTGATTATTAAAACCTTTTTAAAAATCTAGAGTAGGGTTTTCTTAAAAAAATGTATTTTATTGTCTAATATCTCACAATGTTCCAGTTAGGAATAAGTTGTGGCTGGCACTACGGGCATTCCAGTTTCCCAAGAGTGGTCCTGGGAACAAGATCCTCCACTGGTATAAACTGGCACTGCTGCACCATGGACTTACATCAGTTTGCACCAACTGTTCTTCCAGCACTGATACATGGAAAGAGATGAAACACTGAATTTGTCATAGATCCAGGATTGATTATAGCAAGTCCTGGACCACAAGCCAGAAAACTCCCACTATGTGGAATATGTATATGTGTGTGAAAGGAATATTTTTGTATGTTTATAAAAAAAATTGTTATATCAGCTGAGAAGTTTTTAATGCTAGTAATAGTTCTGTCAGAGATGGATCAATGGGCAGCATGCAGGTGAGAAGACAAAGGCTGTAGATTAATGTTGTCTGTGGTCATACAGTTTATTCAATGGTTGCAGAAATAATGTATTATATGATTATCATTCTATATATGTGAGACTGACAAACAGGCAGGTAGGTTAGAATTAAACAACTCAGGATAAGGAGGACCTGACATTAGTCCCGCTCCTGAAATCTACTTTGTAAACAACGGTCACTGTGACACTATTTGCTTCCTTTTTCTGCATTTCATCACTCTCATGCCCAGCACCTGGAAACACTGGAAAACAGCCTCAGAAAGCAGCCAGTAGTTCCATCCTGTAGTGGTTTCCTAGGTAACCAACAGACCAATATAGAAACAGACTGACAAAGTGGAAGGAAACAAAAAAAAACAAATAAAACCCTCCAGCATCTCCCCTTTAAAAGCACAACAAAGATTCCGACACTGAAAGTGATACATTGTGAGCAAGATTCATGAACAGGAAGCATTTAAATATCATAGTCTTGAAGCCTTAAAATTATTCCTCTCCTGCAGGAAGGCACAGTTCCCTTTTCAGAAAATTATTATGAGTTAATTATTATTATTAGTAGTAGTAGTAGTAGGTAGTATTGCAGGAGCACTGAAAGACCCACAACAAGATCAGGGCCCCGTTATATTAGGCACTGTCCAATCACATCATCAAAGACTGTTCCTTACCCGAAGAGCGTACAGTCTAGAGCCACAAGATAAACAAAAGATGGGCGAAAAGAAGTATTACCCCCATTTGTAAAACGGGGAATTAAAACACAGAGAGATTAACTGACTGACTGAAGGTAACACAAGAAGGATGTGGCAGAGCCAGAAACTGAATCCAGATTTCCTGAGTCCTAGTTCAGTGCCTTAACCACAAGGTCATCTGCAATGGCATTCATTTTGTGAGGCAAGAAGTTTGCAGAAAATAGGAGGATTTTTAATGCTATAGAATGTTTTTTTCTATATATGCATCAGAAGAAAGAGAAAAAGAAAGGGATTACATATTTTGGAATACCAAATGTGATACAATTAGATAAACTTTACGATGGCACCTTTGTGTGACCTTTGGCAAGTCGCTTAACTTCTCTATGCCTTTATTTCCTCATCTGTAATTCAGGATAACAATACTTACCTGCTTTCGTGCATCATTTGAAATCGATGTAGGAAAACCACTATACCAATAGAATTGCTCATTATTTGTATTTTATTTTATTAATGTGAACTGAAATAACATTGTATTATTGGTACCAACACCAGGAGATTAGCCACATGGTTTGTATAATATATAAAACAGATCAGCCTGAGAAAAGGTAAAATCTAGGGCTGTCAAGAGATTAAAAAAATTAATCACAATTAATCGTGTGAATTAAAAAATTTGCATTTTGTCAAATTTGCAGTGAAAGTGTTCTTAAAACGAACATGTGCCGATCATCATCTGAGACTGCTGTAACATGAAATATATGGCAGAATGCGGGTAAAACAGAGCAGGAGACATACAATTCCCCCCAAGGAGTTAAGTCACAAATTTAATTAATGCATTTTTTTTTTAACGAGCATGGAAGCATGTCCCCTGGAACAATGGCTGAAGCATGAAGAGGCATCTTTAGTGCATCTGGAATGCAAATATCTTGCAACGCCAACTACAACGGTGTCATGTGAATGCCTGTTCTCACTTGCTGGTGACATAGTAATTAAGAAGTGGACAGCATTATCTCCCATAAATGTAAACAAGCTTGTTTCTCTTAGCAGTTAGCTGAACAAGAAGTAGGACTGAGTGGGCTCGTAGGCGTTAAAGTTTTACATTGTTTTGGTTTTGAAAGGAGTTATGTAACAAAAAACTACATCAGTAAGTTGCACTTTAATGATAAAGAGATTGCACTACAGTACTTGTATGAGGTGAGTTGAAAATTACTATTTCTTTTGTTTATCATTTTCAGTGCAAATATTTGTAATAAAAATAATATAAAGTGTGCACTGTACACTTTGCATTCTGTGTTGTAATTGAAATAGATATATTTGAAAATATAGAAAAACATCCACAATTATTTAATAAATTTCAATTGGTATTCTACTGCTTAACAGTGTTTAATTTTTGTATCATGATTAATTTTTTTGAGTTAATTGCGTGAGTTAAAATCTAACATTGAAGCATATTTAGGGCCAGTACTCTGGGACAAATTCTACCCTCTGTTATTTAGGTACAGTTTCCTTTAACTTCATTTGGAGTCGCACCTCTGAAACTGACAGCAGAATGTAGCCCTCTGCATGTAAGGTATTTAACTGCAATCCATATATACTGAAGTTTATGTAGCTTGCTGGACTGCTAATGTTGATTTTTAATAAGTCTTGGAACATAGGGGAAGTTACAGAAGGCTGGAAGAAAGCTAATGTGCCAAAATATTAAAAAGGTAAATAGGATGACTTGCAAGATAGAGTCCTTAGTGAGCAATTACTCTCATGAGCAGTCCAAGAAGTGTACATTTTTACCAGTGTGAATAAGGATTCCACAATCTAGCCAATAGCTTCAACCCTGAATTCATTCTCACTATTTTTTTGTTAGGGGAGACTGACAGGACACTTGTATTTGTGGCATCGGATGATGTCTTCAGTCCCTTGAGTACTGCTTTGTCTTTTATTGTGTCATGATGAGAACTGTGTGATAATGTTTGTATTGAAATCAGAGCCAGGACTTTTTTGGCTTTTCTCCAGTTTCACTTGAGAGCAAACATTGCTGGCTGTTAGCCATGAATATTTTCTTGTGGCTTCTCTGTAGCGAAAAGCAGTTTTCATGGTCCAAGTCTGTCTTAAAGTCTTCCTTATCATTTAAGGTGGTTGCCCTCCATTAGGTGGTTCCTGACGATGCTAACACATTCCTATCTTTGCAGAAATGAAATTGGATTTTGGAGAGGAAGCCCCATGAGTCATGACTCAGAGCTGATTTGATCCAGTGACTGACAGCTCGATTTACACATCTTCCCACCTATTATATTCTGATTAATTCTCAATAAAGAAATTCAAAGGACACATTTTTCTGTTTTGTTTTTCTGTTAAGTGTCCCAGCACTCACCAGCTTACGTGCAGTAAAGCTTTGGGTAGCCTCCTCTAAAATTCCTGTCAAATTGTTGGCAGGAAGGGAAGAGCTATTATTATTAATGGGCCAGATTGTGCCTGGGTCTTACAAGGCAGTAGAGTAAGAGTATTCCCTACACATAACTGTGTGGCTATACAACGCCTGCCTAAATCTCAGATCCAGGTACAGGTGGGGAAAGTAAGTGCTGCACGTCCTCTACACCTTCCTGTAAATGAGGGGGTCAGAAGAAGGTGGGGGTAGCCCTACTTCTGCCCCTTCCTCATACACCAGCCCAAGGGTGGGGTCAGTTAGTATAATGCATCTGGAACTGGGCAGATGAATTAAACCCTCTCCCAGCCCTCTATGGACAAGAGTAGCTCTGGAGAATTGAGTGTGTGTGAGGCTGAATTCCTTTTTGAGCTGTTCCCAGGGCACCTAAAGGCTCAAATGAGCTGATTATTAACTGAAGTATTAATTTAATGAAGGCTGACAGTGTGCTCTGTGCTGTACAAAGATACAATGCAAGAGGGATGTTATCCACCTGCCAGACGCTTACAGTCTAGCTCAGACACAGAGAAAACAATCCAGACACCCATAATATACCTTGTAGTATAAGGATGGGAGATGAAAGTGAAAAGCCCAATTTCTTTTTGAAGCATGTTATTGAGGAGTTACAAGGACTCTGAACATTTTCAAGTAGATTATAATGAGCAGAAAGACATAATGCCTGAATAATTACATTCAAATCATCCATTTTCATAAGATTATCTCTTTGAGATGATGGATCTAGCAATTAAATAACTGGAATTGGAAATCTGGAGTTATTTAACTAGCTGCAGCTTTTTGTGTGTGATAAAAGATAATAAAAACAAAGTGACTCCACTTCATCTAACCTCATCAAGAGTGAAAGGTCTAACTGTATTCAGGTGCAATAGTTATCATGTACAAAAGACACTGCATAAACTTCTCTCTGTCCCACCCCCACCCTGATGTTCCTTCCCCTACTATTTGCCCTTTGGCACTTACTGCAATTCACATTATTCTTTGGCAGGCTTGCAGGAAATGCCACTGCTTGCGCTTTCATTATCATTATGGTGAGCTAGGTTGAAACTGAGGCTCTGATCCTAAATTGAGATCCATGATATCGGATCCCTGCACCCATGTGGAGTCCTACTGTCTTCAGAGGAACTCTGTAGCAACACGTACAAGAGTCCATACTAATAGAACTTGATGCAAGATAGGAACCATTATTATAGGAGGCAATAATTAATTATTACATGACTTCACATGTCATTTAGATGTTGATTTATATTAGCGGGGGCCTATCTCAGTTTTGTTTATTCTATTGACCACAAACCCATTCCCATTCATGAATGCTGCTATTATAATGTATCCCTATTTAAAGAGTTTCTACTTTACAAAAAAATCTTAAAGGTTCAAGGTCTTCTCATTTACCTTGGCAAAGAGATAATGGAGTGGTGCATATAACAGTCTATAATACATAAACCACAATCTAGAAGAGGAATTTAGGGTGGCAAGAGGGTTTATAACTGCGTGACAGGACTTTTTTAAGAAATGGAAATTTTAGGCTGACTATCAGGAAGAACTTATTACTTGTGAGATCTGTTAGGCTTTGTAATAATGTCCCTGAAAAATGGTGGATCCTGCCTCTTTCTCAGCAAAAAATTCAACGATCATACATGCATGATACAAAGGATCTTGTGTAGAATATGCCTTAGCAAGGCAATATCCTCCAATCTCCATTCATTAAATCTTGAATAATTGAACTTTCGATGCCCTGCATCAGCATATGATCCTTGCACTTTTCTTAATATAGATAGGACTTCTCTACATGTAGAGATAGTGCACTGCAAGCTCAGGTGAAAATCTATAGCACACTAGCATGCTGCTCACTAACTGACCATGTGGACTCTGCTGCCATGAATTAAAAGTTCTCTAGTGCGCTTTCAGAGATTCCAAGGCTAAAAGGGACCCCATGATTATCTTGTCTGAACTACTACATAACATAGGCCATAGAACTTCCCCAAAATAATCCCCAGAGCATATATTTTAGGGGGGAAAAAACCTGTCCAATCTTGATTTAAATGTTGTCCGTGATGCAGAATCCACCATGACATTTGGAAAATTGTTGCAATAGCTAGTTACTTTTACTTTTAAAAAATTTATGCTGGTCTGAATTTGTCCAACTTCAAGTTTTAGACATTGAATCATATTATACCTTTCACTGCTAGATTGAAGAGCCCATTATCAAATATCTGTTCTCCATGTTGGGACTAATAGACTGTAACCAAGTCACCTCTTAACCTTCTCTTTGTTAAAACAAATAGATTGAGTTCCTTGAGTCTATCATCATAAGGCATGTTTTCTAATCCTTTAATCATTCTCATGGCTCTTCTTTGACCTATCTCCAATTTATCAACATCCTTCTTTAACTGGGGACAGCAGAACAGGATATTCCAGCAGTGGTTGCACCAGTGCCAAATACAGAGGCCTCTCTGTATAACCTCTCAACTCCTATTCATGATCCCTGTTTGCATCTCCAAGGACCTCATTAGCCCTTTTGGCTACAGTGTTGCCCTGGAGCTGATTTCAGCTGATTAACCAGCATGACCCTCCAAATCTTTTCCAGAGTCACCGCTTCATAGGATAGAGTCCCCATCATGTAAGTATTGCCTACATTCTTTGTTTCTATATATACACATTTACATTTAGTCATACGGTATTAAAACGCATATTGTTTGCTTGCACCCAGTTTACCAAGAGATCCAGATTATTGTGTATCAATGACCTGTCTTTTTCATTATTTACCTCTCCCCCAATATTTTTGTCATCCGCAAGCTTTATCAGAGATGATTTTATGTTTTCTTCTAAGATATTAATAAAAATGTTAAATATCATAGGTGAAGAATCAATCCCCACAGGACCTGACTAGAAACACACCTGATCAATGATGATTCCCCATTTGCAGTTAAATATTGAGAACTATGGGTTGGCCAGCTTTCAATCCATTTAATGTGTGCCATGTTAATTTTATATTTTTTTAAATATTTTTTTAATCAGAATGTTGTGTTGCACCAAGTCAAATGTCTTACGGAAGTCTATCATATCAAGAGTATTACCTTTATCAACCAAATTTGTAATCTCGTAAAAAATATCAAGTTAGTTTCACAGGATCTATTTTCCATAAACCTATGTTGATTAGCATTAATTACATTCCCCCCCCTTAATTCTTTATGAATGACACAGGAGTAGGTCAATGTGCTCTGAGAACATTCAGCACGTGGTAGCAGGGTCCACACAGCCAGTTAGTCAGTTGCTCACCAGTGCTCTATAGCTATATACCACAGCTTGCCATGCCACATTTCTCCGTCTAGTCAAGCCCATTGATTTGTAATTTGGGACTTTTAAAACCCACATCAGACAAAACACTAGACAATGTACATCCCTGATCTAGCAAGGAAATAGACTGGTAATCAATCTTTTCCATCTCTAGTTTTTTGTTTGTTTGTTTGTTTCTCTGATACATAAAACTGTTTTTGCGAGAGTAAAAACGATGTAAATAAAATTATTTTTATTGAAGAACCTTAGTCAGAAGAACAAAAACTTGAAAGTAACAGAAGATATTTCTTAGCACTGAAATAGAGTCTCTTTCTGAACATCTCCATTTAAATTTTGAACTTCAAATCTCATTTTGAGGCAATTGAACTCACTGAAGTCCATGGGATTCACTTCTCTTCTCAGTGACACCTCTTTACATTCCCAGTAACTTCATTCCAATGGTGGAATTACTAGGTAGTTAGATTTAAAAAATATCCACCTAATTTTTTATGGAAAATTGTGGTTTCAACAAAACAGACCTGTTTTCCTCAAAAATGTATTAATCGGAAAACCAAAATATGTTGTGGGGGTACGGGGGAGGGGGAAAAGGAAAACTAGGACCAAAAGTGTTTTCATTTTAAATCGTTTACTCTTTTGGATGAAATTGTCTCAGTTTTAGGCAGTTTTGCACATCCCTTTTCCAACTAGCTATAGCTCAAACTCGTTGCAAGTGATATCAATTGGGGATTTTTCTGACTGCAGTGGAGGTGGATTACACGTAAAAAATCCATTACAATCTACATACCACACAGACTATGCTGACAGCTTGTGCCACACGCTCTCAAAGAAACTGCGGAATCACCTGATCAACATCCTCTACAGCAAACAGGGAAAAATTAAGAATGAGCTCTCAAAAATGGATACTCTTATAAAAAAACCAACCTTCCACACAAACTTCCTCTTGGCTGGACTTTACTAAAACTAGACAAGCCATTTACAATGCACACTTTGCTTCTCTACAAAAGAAAAAGGACACTAAACTTTCTAAACTACTACATGCCACAAGGGGCCACAGCAATGGTTCCCTCAACCCACCCAGCAATATTGTTAACCTATCCAACTATACTCTCAGCCCAGCAGAAGCAGCTGTCCTATCTCGGAGCCTCTCCTTCTGCTCCTCCACCCCCACGAACATGATACAGTTCTGTGGGGACCTAGAATCCTATTTTCGACGTCTCCGACTCAAGGAATATTTCCAACATATCTCTGAACAACATACTAATCCACAGAGACCTCCCTACCAACACTACAAAAAGAAGGATTCTAGGTGGACTCCTCCTGAAGGTCGAAACAGCAGACTGGACTTCTACATAGAGTGCTTCCGCTGACGTGCACGGGCTGAAATTGTGGAAAAGCAGCATCACTTGCCCCATAACCTCAGCCATGCGGAACACAATGCCATCCACAGCCTCAGAAACAACTCTGACATCATAATCAAAAAGGCTGACAAAGGAGGTGCTGTTGTCATCATGAATAGGTCGGAATATGAACAAGCTGCTCGGCAGCTCTCCAACACCACTTTCTACAAGCCATTACCCTCTGATCCCACTGAGAGTTACCAAAAGAAACTACAGCATTTGCTCAAGAAACTCCCTGAAAAAGCACAAGATCAAATCCGCACAGACACACCCCTGGAACCCCGACCTGGAATATTCTACCTACTACCCAAGATCCATAAACCTGGAAATCCTGGGCGCCCCATCATCTCAGGCATTGGCACCCTGACAGCAGGATTGTCTGGCTATGTAGACTCCCTCCTCAGGCCCTACGCTACCAGCACTCCCAGCTACCTTCGGGACACCACTGACTTCCTGAGGAAACTACAATCCATCGGTGATCTTCCTGATAACACCATCCTGGCCACTATGGATGTAGAAGCCCTCTACACCAACATTCCACACAAAGATGGACTACACGCCGTCAAGAACACTATCCCCGATAATGTCACGGCTAACCTGGTGACTGAACTTTGTGACTTTGTCCTTACCCATAACTATTTTACATTTGGGGACAATGTATACCTTCAGATCAGCGGCACTGCTATGGGTACCCGCATGGCCCCACAGTATGCCAACATTTTTATGGCTGACTTAGAACAACGCTTCCTCAGCTCTCATCCCCTAACGCCCCTACTCTACTTGCGATATATTGATGACATCTTCATCATCTGGACCCATGGAAAGAAGCCCTTGAGGAATTCCACCATGATTTCAACAATTTCCATCCCACCATCAACCTCAGCCTGGTCCAGTCCACACAAGAGATCCACTTCCTGGACACTACAGTGCTAATAAACGATGGTCACATAAACACCTCCCTATACCGGAAACCTACTGACCACTATTCCTACCTACATGCCTCCAGCTTTCACCCTGACCACACCACATGATCCATCGTCTACAGCCAAGCTCTGCGATACAACTGCATTTGCTCCAACCCCTCAGACAGAGACAAACACCTACAAGATCTCTATCAAGCATTCTTACAACTACAATCCCACCTGCAGAAGTGAAGAAACAGATTGATAGAGCCAGAAGAGTTCCCAGAAGTCACCTACTACAGGACAGGCCTAACAAAGAAAATAACAGAACGCCACTAGCCGTCACCTTCAGCCCCCAACTAAAACCCCTCCAACGCATTATTAAGGATCTACAACCTATCCTGAAGGATGACCCAACACTCTCACAAATCTTGGGAGACAGGCCAGTCCTTGCCTACAGACAGCCCCCCAATCTGAAGCAAATACTCACCAGCAACCACACACCACACAACAGAACCACTAACCCAGGAACCTATCCTTGCAACAAAGCCCGTTGCCAACTGTGCCCACATATCTATTCAGGGGACACCATCACAGGGCCTAATAACATCAGCCACACTATCAGAGACTCATTCACCTGCACATCCACCAATGTGATATATGCCATCATGTGCCAGCATTGCCCCTCTGCCATGTACATTGGTCAAACTGGACAGTCTCTACGTAAAAGAATGAATGGATACAAATCAGATGTCAAGAATTATAACATTCATAAACCAGTCAGAGAACACTTCAATCTCTCTGGTCACTCGATCTCAGACCTAAAGGTCGCAATATTAAAACAAAAAAACTTCAAATCCAGACTCCCCCGAGAAACTGTTGAATTGGAATTCATTTGCAAATTGGATACAATTAACTTAGGCTTGAATAGAGACTGGGAGTGGCTAAGTCATAATGCAAGGTAACCTATTTCCCCTTGTTTTTTCCTACCCCGCCCCCAGACGTTCTTGTTAAAGCCTGGATTTGTGCTGGAAATGGCCCACCTTGATTATCATATACATTGTAAGGAGAGTGGTCACTTTAGATAAGCTATTACCAGCAGGAGAGTGGGTTTGTGTGTGTGTGGGGGGGGGTGGTGAGAAAACCTGGATTTGTGCTGGAAATGGCCCAACTTGATTATCATACACATTGTAAGGAGAGTGATCACTTTAGATAAGCTATTACCAGCAGGAGAGTGGGGTGGGAGGAGGTATTTTTTCATGCTTTGTGTGTATATAAAAAGATCTTCTACACTTTCCACTTTCCGTATGCATCCGATGAAGTGAGCTGTAGCTCACGAAAGCTTATGCTCAAATAAATTGATTAGTCTCTAAGGTGCCACAAGTACTCCTTTTCTTTTTACACTTACACCCGTGTGACACAGAGCAGACTTTGGCTTGAATCGACTGTAACAGTGCATGGAGGCTAGCCAGTGCAAATCAGGAATGCAAAAGTAAGTTTTATGCTATCTTTTCACATCACCCCCTAGCCTGTGTTCTCTGCATTTTTGCAGGACTAGACCTATAACTCTAGACACACAACTGTCCTTTCCCGTATTACCATGTTGAAAATTTATCCTTGGGAATTTTGTAATGAAAAGTCTCTTTCCCACCCCCAGGAACAATAAAAGGAGATCTGATCAGCTCCCTAGTTCATGCATTACAGAAAAAGATGGGTCCTTTTAATCTCATTAATTTCAAGTAATAATTTTCAGCATCTTGTATATAATTAGTATATAAAACAAGTGCTGTGTATCAAATTATTCATTAGATGCTAAACCATGTCCCTCTTGCCCCAGTCCACACTAGCTGCACTGCAGATTGTGATTAAAGAATAGCCACTGTAAATAGGTGAAGTAGTGAGTTTAATTCTGTTGAATCACCATATCTCTTGTGTTCCCGCTCAGTGATTTTTTAAACATATTTGCAGACTGTTGTAACATTCTTTTCCTTTCCTCTGTCTTATACAATATATCTCCTCAAGGCAGTCTCCTTCTGAGGTTAGAATTGCCAACTCATCTTTCTTTGTGGGTTCTCATGGTATTAGAATAAAAATAATTTCTTCTTTTATTTTTAACTTGGTAATTATATACTACAGTTTATCATGGGACCTTCCTGCTATTTTCAGTTGTTCTCATATTATATTTCCTTTGAAGAGTGTTCAGTATACTCATACCTAGGCTTAACACTTTTGTCTTTAGCTGATGTACAGTGAACATTTTAAGTTCAGGTATTAAAATTTTAAGAGCTCATTAGAGACTTTTCTTAAGAGAGTACATTTATATCCTGTCATTCACCTATATGAAGCACATGTGCCCACGGATGATCCAGTTGTGGAATAATTATTTCACATTTAGCAACTTATGTAACCTTGCATTCAGAAATTCAAGGTAATTCTATTTTTATAATACTTCGTTCTTTGTCACAGTTAGCAGCACAAATTATGTAAGAGAATTCCAGTGATACACGTTATCGGGCCCCAGGGGGACAGGTAGAGATGGTTCTGATTCAGTTTTTTGTCTAGTATCCTATTACAACATTGATCTGTGCCAGATGTTTCAGACGAGGTTCAAGAAACCCTGAAATAAGCAGTTGTGGGATGCCCTGTGCCTACGGAAAATTCGCTCTTAAATCCCAAAAGTTAGAGGTGCCTAAAGCCCTGAGAATTTATATCCCTTCATTATTTTATTAATATTATCACTCTGGCTATCACTCAGGGGAATGCCTAATTTCTTTTAAAATCTATTTTAAGTACTTGCATGGCCCCCAGTAGAACATGAGAGTTCTGAACTGACCAGCCAACCATACACCTCATCTGGAACCAGAAATACACAATCAGGAAGCACCAGAGACAAAAAAAAAAAAAAAAAAAAAAAAGCAAATACAACACAGTATTGTGTTAAACGTAAACTACTAAAAAAATAAAATAAAGGGAAAACAGCATTTTCCTTCTGCACGGTAAAGTTTCAAAGCTGTATTAAGTCAATGTTCAGTTGTAAACTTTTGAAAAAACAACCATAACGTTTTGTTCAGGGTTACAAACAACCTGCATTCCTGAGGTGTCCATAACTCTGAGGTTCTACTGTATCTGAACACCTCAGTCTTTAACTTATGTATCTTCACAAGGCCTTTTGAGGTTGGGAAGTGCTATTATCTCCATTTTACAGATGGGGAATTGAGGCACAGAGAGTCAAAGTGATCTGCCCAAGGTCACGCAGGAAATGTATGGTGGAACAGGGATTTAAACCCCAGTCTTAGTCTAGATCCTAACTACTGATCCATCCTTCCTCTCTTGAGCTTACAAAGCACTTGGCCTCAGTGATATCTTGTGACAATGAATATCACAGGCTAATTGTGAATTATGTGAAACATATATTTCTCTTTTTTCCTTCAAATGGTAAGGGACTAATATGGTTTACTGGTACTGCCTTCCAATGGACCATATCATTGCACTGATATTGGCACTGAAATTAAGGGGGAGTTCTGTTTAACAGCTGAGAACATGATTTAATCTGAGGAAATTGATATACTTCAGTTTTAGGCATGGTTTCCCCTTAAACTACTAAACTGTGGCAAACTGAAAACATTTGGCATTTTAACTAAAATGAAACAAAATCTTAGTCATGGCTAGAGCACTGCCAAGTTTTTCATTTAAGTACTTTTTTCACCAAAAAATACAGATTCATGTTGACTGAAACAATTTGCAAATTTGGGCTGATTCTGGCAAATAGTTTCAGTGGAAACAAATCAGAAATGTTGAAACAAATCAGAAATGTTGATGCAGTCCGTTTAGACAAACAAAATATTTGGATTTTTCATTTCGGAAAAATGTTTTGCTTTGGAATTTCCACCAATTTTATTTAAAAATCACTTAAAACAAAGCAAAATATTTCCTTTGGGGTTAAACAAAAGAGATAGTTTGATCAAAAAAGTTTTTTTTAACTTCTTTGATTTCCTGAAAAAATCTTTTTGTTTTCATTTTGGGTAATCCATAAATGATTTTTTTTCAGTTCAGGCACCAAACTGGAAAATTGACTATTCACACAGCTCAACTAATGACCCTGGATAACTAATTTCAGCTAAAGTTTCAACACACGAAGAACAGGTGTACGTCAAAGAGATTGGTCTTTTTCCCTAGAACCTCAGAAGAAAAAGATAATAGTTATCACAAATCCACAACAGATTTATAAATAATTTGATGCATAATTAGTGTAGTGACAATAAAATCATAAGGTCACATGCTCCCAGGACTTCTGCTCCATAAAGGATTAACTTACTACAAAATCCTCCCTCCCTCCACAAAATAAGTCATAGAATCGTAGAGTTTATGGCCAGAAGGGATCACTTAGCTATTTAGTCTCTCTGTGCCCCAGTTCCCCATCTGTAAAATGGGCATAATAGCACTTTTCAGTCTCACAGGGGTATTGTGTGGGCAAGTGCATTGAAGATGGTGGGTTGCTGAGATACTAACATGACAGAGGCCAGGGAAGTACCTAACATAGCTGGATTGTTATTTATCATATTCTCCATATGCTTCGTCAGTTTGCTCCTGTTTTATTCTATACCCTTATTAAATCAGTGTGGATGATGATCATGCTAGTCTAGCTACTAATGTCATCTATCAAATTGCTATCCCAGTGCAATTTCTCTGCTGTTTTCCAGAGTTGCACTAGATCAATAACGCAAGATTGTTTAAGCACACTTGCCTTCTTTCCACCTGGAGCAAATGGTTTGATAATCTCGGTGAAGAGACAATAACACAAGCTGCTGACTATGGCTTTAATTTTATTTGATTGATGGATTCAGATTTCAACTATGCGCTATCAATCTACACACATCCACCCACAGTTCAGCTACCACATTGATATGCCTTGCGTTTTCTTTTGTACTTCATCCGAGAGTAAGGATGGGTTTAAAGTTCAGTAGAATAATAGCTCAGCAGTCTAACATATTTTTCTACTGAGCAGCCCACGCCTCAGTTCAAAATCCATATGAATTTTCCTAGCTGCAGGCGCTGGATGTAAAAGTGGAGAAGGGTGCATCAGTTACATCTGTGGGAGTTTTGAGTATCATGTTGGCCTGGGAAGTCCTGGATTTTGTAGAGGAGTTTCTGCTACTGAATGTAGCTGGAGATATACAGGATTGGAGTACTAGTAACCTGCAGATCCCTGATCTATGCCTGCCTGGTTAGAGCTGCACCCTGCTTTTTTGTGAGGCATCTGATGCTAGGATGAACAGTTTGATCTGGGCATCTTACATCTCTCACAGTTTTGGCAGATAAATTTTTTCCTGCCATGGTCTAGTCTCACAGTGGATAAATGTCACTTCAGTACCAAGTGTAACTAAAAAATCATTTATATTTCACATTGAGCGGAAGCAAAAGAGGCTTAAAGGAATAAAAACACTTCCTATTCAGAACTTACTTTACTACACAAAAGACCAGTGGCAAGAGAAGAGACGAATGTCAGTAACTCCCTGAAAAGCCAGCTTTCCTTGTCCACACATAAATAGTATCAGATCACATTTGTCTGTGACAATAGTGTGAACCTATGTTAGCAGAGGCCAAATTTTTCCTCCACAACTTCACCATCCTGGGCTGAAATACAGGTATCTAGTAGTGCAATATTTGCCTTTTATGGTATAACAATTTTCATTTTCTGACATCTTGATGGCATCTTGACATTGGTTCTGTGACCTGAACATTTTGATCATGGGTTAGTAATTCATTAGAGAAGGCTGCAAAGATGGAAGAGTATTTTTCCTCACTGTTCTTTCTGATACACACAAAGTATTGTTATTCTCTACTTGTTCATTTCTAATAGTTCTAATAGTCTGCCTTCCCTAGCTGTGAAATGAAATCCTAGGTCTCCAATTAAGAGTCTACCACATGAATCTTGAGACTGAAAAGAAGCACAAACCCTTGCTGATATTTTCATTTTTAATGGTGATGACCTTTCCCAGTACATTTCTTAAATATTGAAATCATGAGCTAGAATTAATGTCTTTTATGTTTAAATTATCTTTGTGTAAGACTGCCATTTGAGTTGGTCTTTATGATAAATATAAAAAAGCCAATGCTGATCTCAGTTACGCTGTGTCAGAGATCGGGTCCCGGGATTAGAGCAGGAGTCAGGCCTAGTGCTCAGAGCAGGAATTGGTAGTCAGGAATGGGAACCCAGGCTCACAGCTGGAATCAGAGGCCAGATGCATCCACAAATGGAGTCAGGAACGTCCGAGGAGCAGTGGGGGGTGGGGGAAATAAACATGGGGAAATAGTTTTACTTTGTGTAATGACACATCACTCGGAGAACACTTCAATCTCTCTGGTCACTTGATTTCAGACCTAAAGGTCGCAATATTAGAACAAAAAGACTTCAAAAAACAGACTCCAACGAGAGACTGCTGAATTGGAATTAATTTGCAAACTGGATACAATTAACTTAGGCTTGAATAGAGACTGGGAGTGGATGTGTCATTACACAAAGTAAAACTATTTCCCCATGTTTATTTCCCCCACCCCCCACTGCTCCTCAGACCTTCCTGTTAACTGCTGGAAATGGCCCACCTTGATTATCACTACAAAAGGTTTTCTCCCCCCTGCTCTCCTGCTGGTAATAGCTCATCTTAAGTGATCACTCTCCTTACGGTGTGTATGATAACACCCATTTTTTCATGTTCTGTGTGTATATAAATCTCCTCACTGTATTTTCCACTGAATGCATCCGATGAAGTGAGCTGTAGCTCACGAAAGCTTATGCTCAAATAAATTGGTTAGTCTCTAAGGTGCCACAAATACTCCTTTTCTTTATATAGAGCTAGTGAAAATCAGCACAGCTCTATTGACGTCAGCAAAGTTTCTGGCCCTTACAGGATAGCGCTGAGCAAGACTGTTATATTCTAAAGAGAAACTATTTGCAATATTTATATAGCACTTTGACTATGGATACATTAAGCAAGTCACCTAGTAGCCTTATCTATTTCCCCACATTACAGCCTCATGTCTGAGTTCTTCTGTCCAGCTTGCTCTTTACATGTGTGTTTGTGTGATAGTCATGATTTTGGCCAACAGCCTAGGAATTGAACTGGGGAACTTCCACAAATGAAAACATGATTCACTACATCTTGATATGGAAAGCCTAGCTTTCTGTGGCTGTGAGCGGTAACAGGCATGTTCTTTGTGGATTTGGCACATAGTAGAAAATGTAACACACACTGAGCAGTGATTGACGTTTGCAATGGATGGATGGAAAGCAGAGATTTGTGCTTGATGTCCAAGTTCCACATGCTGCTTTTTAAAAGTGCAGGATGTTTGGTTTAAAATGTAAGCTGTAGAACTGTTCTCGTTACTCTCTAAGAAAATTCTTAAATTCAAATGTTTTTAAAGTCTCTCATTGGTAGATTTTCCCATATGCAATGTCATGCAGATTGCACCAATGCAACAAAAAAAAAAAAAACCATGATATGACCCTTGCAATCATTGAAGCAAAAAATTTTCCTAGGACAAAAGGGGACATGTCTGATCTGTCACTGTATTTTAAAATGTAAAATATGCATGCATTAAAATAGAAAGTGTAAAACACCATAAATGTATGCTCCACTGTACTGTAATAAAGCAGTCCCTGAAGAACTTACAGTCGAAAGACAGAAAGGAAATGAACTGAGCAAACAAAGCAGAACATCTATCGACTGGCCATTAACAGCTGAGCGTTTCTCAAAAAGGGTGAGTTTTTAGTAAGGCTTATAGTATTTTGACTAACATGCTCTGTGCTAATAAAATAAATAGAATTTGGGCAACACATTTTAATATATATGTACTCAAGGAAGTGAAGGAGGAATTTAATTATAGCATTCCTTAATGTGCTCACAAAATGGTCAGAAGAAACACAAAACTCAAGTGAGCTCTTTACACACATTCAAGGAAAGAAACATCAAACAGGAATTTTAAAAATGTGTAAACGTGCAAAGAAACAGCTCTATCCAATTTTTGACATACTGTATCAGGGGTAGAGTGTCATTCCTGTATCTGAGGGTACACCCTGTTTATAGCAGGTCATTAAAGGCTTGATCCTGTACAGTGCTGCTGAGCATTCTAGCCCTGACTCAGTGTAGCACTTAAACACATGCTCAACTTTAAGTATGTGAGTGATCACATAATTTTTTGTCAATTTAGACAAGGAAATTATTTTAATCGGACGTCATGCGTGCTAAAGATAAACACATGCTTATGTCCTCTGCTGAATTGAGGAGAGAGTGCTTGGCCCTTGAGGTGGTTGGAAATTTTTTGTCAAAACAGTTTTCTGCCAGATAATTTCATTTCAACAAAACTGAAATTGTTGTGAGATCATATAGATTTTTGACAAAATTTCATTTAGAAGAAAAACTGGAAAAAGTTTTGTAAGTGTCAAAATGTATTGTTTCAACCTTTTCTAAATAAAACATTGTTTTTTTCTGCTTTTGAAACAACTTTTCATTTAGAAATATACCCTATTTTATATATTAAAAAATCCATGAAGTATTTTTTGATTTCAAAATCTTGAATTTATTCATGGAATGGTGTCAAGGCTGATTCCCGACTCTGGCACTTTGAGTGCAGAAGGTGGGGGCCTGCAAGGATTCTAATAATTAATACTGGCCACTCCAGGCTTTTATTAAACTCCCAAGGTTACAGCTTTTCTCTGACCTTGGATGGGTAGATGCTGCCACCACCCAAGTGCAAAAACCCCTTTGAGAACCCAGGAAGGCGCACTTGGGAATTTCTTCCTGTGGGGTACCCTCAAGTCCTTTCATCCCCGCTTTGGGGAAGAGCTCATAAAGAAAACAAAGGAAATCAAGTGTTGCCACCAGCTAATTAAACAACATATACACAAACCTCTTAGGACACAAAATCTAATCCTGTTTTTTTAAAAAGGTAATTTTTATTAAAAACAAAAAAAAAGAAAATACATTTGAAAACTCAGGTTATTGCTAGATTTAAAAACCCCACTTACAAGAATTAAGCATCAAGAATAACCTTTTTGAGGTTCAGCTTAAAGGTTACAAGCAAAACAAAAGCATTTGGGGTTAGCATAGAGGAATCCACAAGCCATAAAGAAATAAAAAGAAATAAACCTAATCCCGTCTTTCTAGACATTTCCTGATCGACTTACATATCTGGGGGTTTTAAGTGAGTAGTTTCTAGGTATGAGTCAGATGATTTTTCGTACCTGGCCCCAGGCGTCTTATAGCATAGTTCCAGCCCTGTCTCTGCTTCTCCCTGAGAACAACAGACAGACAGACAAAGGGGAAGGTTTTTTTCCCCCAATTTTAAAAAGTTGTAGCCTTCTTATTGGCTCTGTTGGTCAGGTGTCCACTCCCTTCCTTTTACCTATGCAGGGAAACCTTTTAACCCTTTATAGGTAAAGCAAGTAGAGAACAACTACTAAGAGGAATTTTATAGCTAACTGGCTGGCTGGGTGTCCATAAAAGGGAGCTACCCACCCTTTCATTTATCACAGATAGAAAATCTGTTTTCCATCCAGCTTGACTCAGCACCTTGCAGAATCAAGCTCTAAATTGTAGCAGTGGCAGAAGAGAATAATGAAAAATGCAGCTTCTCCTCTTTTAATACACATTCCTTCTTCATTTGTTCTGGACATTAGATTGATAAGTGAGAATCTATCATATTATTCTTGTCTACCCACTCCTTCCTTTGAATTTTATATTTATTTGCCATAGTATGTTTTCTGATAAAGCAGGGCATGTTTCAATGCTCACTGAAGTGAAAGAAAGACTTCCATTGACTTTAAAGGGAGTTGGTTCAGGCCGTTTGTGCTTTTAGACATCTGGGCACTTGGTTTTATTTATTTTTGGAATATGTCACATCGTTTAATATAGGGATATCCTAGACCTATTGAGAAATAGAGAGAGGCAGATTAAAAAGGTCTTGCTCCATTAATATGCCTTCCAGAATGATCATCACTTCTGCTGTGTTCAGCTCCTCTCCTCGTTCCACCTCAGAGCCCGTCTTCAGTATTAATCTGTTTGGAGTAACTGTTCACTTGCTTAAATGTATCCAAAAAGATACCTATAATATATGACAAATGCATTTTAGGAAGAACTAATTACAGAGACCAATCTGACTTCCCAGGACAGTGATGCGATAGTGGCATCTTTCCTAAAACAGGCTGTGCAGATAGACTTCAAGATAATTGCATGTCTTATCTCAAGCTCTCCTTGCTAAATTGATATTTAGAGATGACTACTGAACTGTTCTTCTAAAGCCATAAATCTAAATTAACCTCAAGTACAAGAGAGATTTCAGGACTCTGTATTAGGAGTCCAATACAAATGCAGAAGTTAAAAATCTCCTTAATCCAGGATCCTTTATCTTAATTATTTTTTTTATCAAAGTAAGCATAAAGTTTGCAAACAATACAGCAAAGCCCTCAGACTTGTCATCCTGCCCCAACCCCTCACTACGTTCTCATTTTTCTTGAGAGATATGGGAAAGAGATGTTTCTCCAGGTCCCTGCTGGAGTTCAAAGGATTATTATTCCCTCTGCCCTTAAGGTTCTATGTCTTTTGAGTGGGGGGAAAACTTATCTGTCCAATCTGAATTTCAGTAATATGGAGTTCTCTGGCTTCACCCCAACGCCTAATTGTGCTATCCTCACACCATGACAATTTTAAACGAAGCAGAGAGACTACCATACTGAATCTGACAGCTGCTACGCATACACTATGAGCTAGGGGTGTGATTCCCTGGCTCGTGTACACATACTTACCCTAGCTCTCAGCAAGCTGGCTTGACTATAAATAACAGTGTAGCGGTAGCACAAATGGCGGCAGCGGAGACACGTTTGAGCTTGGCCAAGTTCAACCCCCCACCCCCACCCCGAAACCAATGGGTACATACTTGGCATAGCTAAGCCATGCCGCCACTGCCACTACCCATCAACTGCAGCTACACGCTTATTTATACTTGCACTAACTCGATGAGAGCTAGTGTGAGTATGTGTAAGCAAGCAGGGGACTCACATCCCCAGCTCCTAGTGTAAATGTAGCCTGAAACGGCAATGGGAGCTGTTATAGGAGCAGTCATATAGTTTTTAAGTGTTTTTTGTTTTGTCTTTTCTTTTAGGATCAGATCCCGTTGAACTCAATGCCAGTCTTTCTTTTGACTTCAGTGGGAGTTTGGATTGGGGACCTAATGTGGTGTTGTTAATTTACAAAAATAAATGGTGCGGAGGTAGAGAGCTAATAATTGAGAAGCAATGAATCGTAGGAGTTTTATCCTGCAGGGATGCCAGCAGTAGGAGTGAAAATAAAAGTCTTTTAATGGCTACACTTCCCTGCTTGCCTTAAGGTGTTGCCTCGCTACAAAAAGCAAACTTGTCCCTGTTCATATGAAATGCTGGTTTACAATCTGAACATGTTTGCTGATTGTAAGTATCACTACTGGTAAAATTTAGCGGATTGATTGTTTGGGAAAGACAGCGGAGTTTAGTATTAGCTGGAGGGCACATTACTGCAGATGACAAGTGCTCCAGCAGTCTGCTACATTTCTGCGAATTTGCTTGCTTCTGGTCCCAATAGCTGAACCATGGTAAGGATTGTCAGTGACCTGCTATTTTATTACAGGTAGCATCTGCTTTTGCAAAGGACAGTTAAATGTACTGCTTTGTCATTTTTAGGAATCTTTATAAAATTGCATTTTCATGGGAATTTTTTTTTAATATGAACTCCTTTTTATAACTTTTAAATATATGATACAAGCTACATTTTTAGAAGTGAGCAGTTATTTTGGGTGCCTCAGTTTCTGAGTCCCCAGCTAGAGACATTATAAATGGCTTTATTTTTAGAAGTGCTGAGCACTCACTCTCAGAAAAAAATAAGCACCTTACAGGTATTTCAGGCTGTCTACCCAGAAACTGAGGCACTGAAAATCACTGGTCACTTTTGAAAAGGTAGGTCTTTGTTGTAGCCTCCCCACACACCTGTACACAACTACTCTTTTATGCATTTCAGTTTGGACCTACATAAGGAAAGCACCTATTACAGACTCTGGGCAACTTGCACATATTTTACAAATCATACAGATCCAAAGAGAGCACAACTCACACTGAATCCGAAGGCCTATCCTTACCATACAGTCACCCCGTCCCCCGACACACACAAACAAAATAGAAAATAAAAAAAAATGAACTACCATTGAGGTCAATAGCCCACCAAATATCAAAAGACTACCCTTAAACCAATTCTACCCCAAAGGCCCAGTAGCTCATTACTCCCCTGCATGGGCTACCCATAGCAAATGTGGAGAGAGCAGATTCCGGGGGGTTGTTGCTACTTCTCCTCCCGCAGATGGGTCTGGACTGGACAGTGAATACCTTGGGTGCATTGGTGGGTGTGGCAGGGGAAGTAATCTGCACCTAGGGTGAACAGATAGCAACTGTGAAAAAATGGGACAGGGGTGGTGGTGGTGGGGGGGTAATAGGCACCTGTATGAGAAAAAGTAAAAAAAAACGGGACTCACCCTTTAAAAATGGGACATGTGGTCACCCTATCTGCACCACATTGGCTGGCACCAATTGCTTCCCCCTGGAGCAAGAGGGAAACCAGGATATCTCTCCATCACAACCTGGTTCCTGGTCTGCTCCTAGGGCAGCATAACTACAAGTTACCTTGTAGCAAGCCCACTATTCAGCCTTTTGCCTTGGGCACAGGAGGCAAAAAATATTGGGGAAGGATTTGGAAATTTCATTCCAAAATGGTCCTGCAGGCAGCCCTTCTCCAGCACTGTTGAACAGATGTTATTTAATCTTTTCCCGCAGCCTTGTAAACATTGGGGTTTGTATTTGTACATCACAGATTCAAACTAGTGCCAGGACTACAGGTGAAGTTTGATCAAATATAAAGGAGAGAAACCCAAAGAAATGGCACAACTCATGACTGTACAGAGTGACATCAGAGAGAGCAAAAAAGGCAAGACTTTTGAGTCACCTTAATCATATTATACCCAGCTGTTGTGAAAGAGAGGCATTAACTTAAGTGTATTACAGATGTGTTGCTATTAACAACTGCACATCACGTTGCTCAACTGAGAGGTAGAGTGGGGAAGAAAGGACAAAATCTGATGCTGACTGAGACTGAATATTCTCAGAGCATCTAAGTTCATGACCGCCATAGCTCACCGCCTGCACCAAGCAACATCAGAAGAATACATTCTGTTGACTGAAGTGTGAAATCCAAGAATATCACATTGTGGCTTTGTCATAAGTCCTCTCTATAGGACAGCATATAGCTGCTTTTTTGCCATAGCATCGCAGGGAAGGGACTGTGCTGCCCCTTGCTGGTCTGTTCTACCAGCAAATTAGAACACCTTCCTCAATGGCTCAGGTGAGCTGGCAGGCGCATGGTGGACATGGAAACAAGGCTCTGCTTACTCCCTTCAAGCCTGCAAAGGATGTTAAAAGGAAATCCAGTGAGCACCTGCATACTTCAAAGTAGGCTAACCACCTCAATTGTAGATCATCAAAAGTGCTGTGTGGTGCAAGTGTTAAGAGTGGAGGGAAGTGCCATGAATAAATTCACCATGCTATCTACAGTAGAAGTCATTAGAAGTCAACGTTTGTAGACAGTTAACAAAGATATCTCTTATTGTCCTCATAGGGAAAACTGTGCTAATCTTCAATAGTACCATGTGGTAACGGTTGGCAAATACTGACTTTTTAATGATGTTCTCTGTTTGTCTATTTCCAAAGCTATAGAATTAACCTTATTCTAAATTTTGTCTCCTCCCCTTTATATTTCAGCAGCTCTTGATCTTTGTCCAGGAGCAGAACGTTGACCAGGGCAGCCTCTTTATTGGGCCAGACTGAAGGGCTAAACCTACACTGAAGAGCTCAAAGAACTCCAAGGACTCCCTGGTACTGCCACAGTTTCATCACCAACACAACCTTCTCAGTTATATTCTTTATACGGGGAAGATCAGAGGCAGAGTGATAACTGATGAAATAACCAGATTTAAGAGATTACTTAGAGACTCATGGACTTTAAGTTCAGAAGGGACCATCATGAACATCTAGTTTGAGCTCCTACACATCGCGGGCCATAGAACCTCACACATCCACTCCTATAATAGAACTCAGAGTAACAGCCCTGTTAGTCTGTATTCGCAAAAAGAAAAGGAGTACTTGTGGCACCTTAGAGACTAACCAATTTATGATTTCCACTCCATACGGCTAAATGCAGTGCCTCTCTAAGGTGCCACAAGTACTCCTTTTCTTTTTATAATAGAACTCTAACCTTTGGCTGAGTTACTGAAGTCCTCATATCATGATTTAAAGACTTCAAGTTACAGAGAATCCACTATTTACACTAGTTTAAACCTGCAAGTGGCCAATGCCCCATGCTGCAGACGAAGGCAACAAACCCCTTAGGGTCTCTGCCAATCTGACCCAGGGGAAAATATGGTGATTAGATAGACCCTAAGCATTTGGGCAAGACTGTTTCTGTAGCAGGGTTAGCAATAGTTTGTATGAGAAATGCTGACACCCTGCCATCTGGAATGCAGCTTTTGACAATCTCCAAAAATAAAGGATTCACCCAATCTCTTTCTTCTAGGTTCACCAACAAGGAAGATAAGTGGATAAAATCCAAGTGTGATGTCCACCATCCTCCACAGTAAAAGCATGTGGGTTATGCAAGAAGAGAAGACTTCATACATG
Source organism: Natator depressus (assembly GCF_965152275.1). Classification (NCBI taxonomy): domain Eukaryota; kingdom Metazoa; phylum Chordata; order Testudines; family Cheloniidae; genus Natator; species Natator depressus. Next base: position 238,385,386 of record NC_134235.1, on the reverse strand, counting down.
TTCCCACCCGACATTGACCTCTACCAAAAATTTCACCCATCTGGTCTGAATCCAAGCATTCTTAGCTATAAAATAGATCAAAATCTTGTCCCAGAAAAGCACTGACATTTATATCTGAGTGAAGACAACCCAAATTCACCAGGCTGCCTGGCATCCAGAACAGTTCCACTGGTCAGGAGTTCACAGATCACATGGTGACAAAAAGAAAACTTTCCCTCACATCCAGCAAAGTATTGTATTATGTTTAAATACATTACTTTGCCACTAGCCTGTGGCCAACAGCATTATGGCTGGAGCACAATCTCCTTGGTGCTTTTTTGGACTGAGAGTGCCAGTGACCAAGACTGTCACAATTGTTTCAGCCCAGAGAATACTGGACTCGCTCAAGTCTTAACCACTACAGAACCCTAATACATGATGATTAGTCATGTCTAAATGAAACAAAAAATAAATGGAGTAAAAGTGCTACATCTAGATACATGAAAAAGTAATTGTGATATTTCTCATTTACATAGTGCTTTCCATCGGAGGGATCTCAATGATCTTTATGTTTAGCTTTGCGACGACACTTAGATACAGGGAAGTGTTATTATCCCCAGTTTCCAAGAGTCACAAAGGAGGTCTGTATTTGCAAAAACAAAAATTAAAATCTATGTTTCCCCAGTATGAATTTTGTCTGTCATGGGTTTTCCAGAAATTCGACTCCCTGCAGCACCACTTGTGGGAGTTGTCTAGGCAACTTGGACCTCGGAGGTGTTTCATGGCTGCTGGCTGAGGTTCCATGTGTGGCCTGTTACCAGTTGTCAACCCTGTCCATTGCCTTTGGCCTCTTGGTTATTTTTGTAACTGTGTGCACCTTTTGTGCCTTCTAAATATTTTCTCCGAATCCTGGCTGTGCCCCAGCCATCTTGAATTCCTGAGGTGGCCTCTACGCAAGAGAACAAAAGGAACACTTCCTTTATAACACAGAGGCAAAATGTCATTTCCTTGTTCAGGCACAAAATTATTTTTTACTAATTCACTACGGAGAGCAATGAGGAAACAGCTGAATAAGCCCCCCTCTGTCCCCTTTTTCAATCCACTGCTCACACAAACTGGTGTTCCCCTGTCAGAACAGGCACTTTCTTATCACTCAGCATCTGTTTCCTTTTTTCTCAGGCTTGTTTACCAGCTTTTTCATTGAGAAGCTTCCCGATGGAGGATATATATATATTTTTTTTTTACTATCTTATTCATTCATGAGAGAGTTACACCTCCCAGCTGCAGCTATTTTAACAAGCTCTAAAAGCTAGGTATATAATTTTTTCCCTGTGACTCATATCCTATCAAATAAAGAGCTACAGTGCCGTACAAAACTTTTGCAGTCCAGGCTGTTTATAGTGACAGTTAATTTAAACAATGTTCCTTTCAGTGACCTTTTGTGCTGCTACATATTCTTTGGCAGCAGAGGGCCAGGAGCAGAACTATTTTCCGCGTCGGTCTAAAACTAAATAGATTATTTTAAATAAACTATTACCAATCTGCATGCAAGTAATTTAAGATTTTTTTATATAAATACTGATTTTAGACATTTATTATGAACACAAAAAATTTAGAATAAAGAAGCTCGTCAGCTTTTTAAAGGGTGGAGTCAAATTGCTATTTTCAGGAGTTTCCATGGAAACTACTGTCTAAGCAATCCTCTCTACAAAAAAAACACTGATGTTATTGCCATCTTGTTGCTAAGCTTCCTTGACAAAAACAAAAAACAAAACAAACAACAAATACCACACTTGTACCATTATAATATCCACCCTCGCTACCCAACATGGTGGTTGATAGTCTATAATATGAAACCTCCAGGGTTACTTGCAGCCTAGTTTAGAAATGAGAATTTTGGCATTTTTAAGCCTAAACATTGATTCAAATCGGCTTCATAGCAAGCTTATATTCTGCCTTATGTATAATGTGGCAAATTCACTCTAAGGCTCGTCTACATGTTGCATTAGTCCCCAGCAGAGGGCTGTAAATTTTAGTCTGCACTAGTGTGTCATGTACTAACCGGGCCATGTGGACCCTGCTGAAACATAGTAAACCCATTTCAAACAGTACTACATGCTAAAACAACATGTAGACAAGCCCTGATTTATGTCATGTAACCATGTCAACATCAATATGCTTGCTTTTAGTGTATTTGAGGGCAGATTTTAATCCTATGTGTTCCTTGTTACGATATATGTTGGAAATCCATCAATAGTAACTGGGAAGAGAAAGAGGTTATTCGGGATAATAGGTACTGGGGAAGAAGTGGGTGATTTTTGTACCAGATTTACAAGTAGGAAACATGGGCCTGGACCAAAACCTTAAATCCAAACACTTTCAAATTTGGGGTTTCAAAGAGATCAGTCTCAGGGCTTCAGGTGTATCCACAATCTAGAATAAAATGGGGGCAGTTTTTCATAGGACAAAAGTGCATATATGAGATCAATGTTAACTTTTGGCTATTCTGCCTTATTCTGTATACTGCTACTTTGTATTTATATTTTTGCCTTAGCATGGCATTCCAGGTTACTTCTAAGGGATTTCTGTTCTTGTATATACCTGTAGACATTTTTAGATACTGTACTCTTAAAATAGCATTACTAGTCTATGGTGTCTTTTTTTCAACTACTGTATATTGTACATTAGGAAAGCCAATGTTGTCTACTTTGTATCTGTTCTGGTTTTAATAACCTCTATACATGAGTTCAATTTTATTGAAATATGTCAGAAACCTTAGCAAATATTACATTCATTAGTAGCATTCTATGTCATGGTTATTAATTACATGTACCCAACTTATTGATTATATGATATTCTTAAATAAAGCAGTTGTATACTGTAGCAAAGATTTTAATATTTAATTAAAAGTTCTGTATTAATAAACAATGATTCAATAGATCACCAAATGCAAAATTCTACAGTGAAGGCTATATAAATTATTGAACAATCTCAAGAATGTGAGCTTTAATAAATTAAATTCAAGGACATCTGGTCAACATGCTTACACAAATGAAAAATATAGTACTTTATATCAATGCAGCAAGGTTGAGGGTTTTTATACTGCATCATGAGCAAATCCAGATTTTGTTAATCACTTATTCCTTAGAAATGCTATTTATTCTTCAGAAAGCTGGATTAACATTACGGGGGGGCGGGGGAGTGAATCAAATATGCAATGGGCTTTTCTCCTGCCCTCGCTCACATCTTAACATAAAGGAAGACTCTAATTTGCCAAAAGCTGTCAGCTGCAGCTTCAATTTTTCTGTGGGTTTGTCTCATCCCCAAGTTAGGGATTTTCCACATCCCAAATCTGCTATGTGTCTGACTGCTAACAGACTCATTTACAGAGCACTTAGCTCAAGATTAAGTTGGGATTCCTGTTTTGAAAGTCTCCTGATATGCTATATTTCTATCTAGGGTAGTTTTCGCTTGCCATGCAAAATTCCTTTCAAATGAATTGCTAAATTGCCTCTACATTTTAATTTAGGACACAATTATTCAGTAATCACATGTAGTGCTACAATCTAAACCATTTAATGTCATGATATATGTGTCATTTCATTTTCACACTGTTTTTGTAGTAGATACAAAATACATATACATATAAGATGTGTGACCGAGCAGTGGTTTGTTTTTGTTTTATTTTTTTCCACAGAGAGGAACTCTGTAACTAGATCCTGCAGTTACAAGATTTTCTAGTACAAGGGTACTACATTTGAGCAACAAGCTCTCAGTCTATGTTTTTTTAGAAGTAGGCTAATTATCTACTCGGGATGAGTAGTTCTGCTAATTGTTTTTTTCTGTAATATTGTCCCTGATTGTTGCTAACAATTTTTGTTTTTAATTAGTTCCAAATGACAAAGATGTTTTACAGAACAATAATACATCAGAAAATGTATGGGCTTTGGCCCAGATTTGCAAAGGTACCCCCAGATTTACATGCCTAACTTCCAATTTTAGGCTCCACATAACTCCTGCTTACACTCGCTTGGCACCTATGTTTTTTCTGCAAAAGTTCCCTAGGCAACTAAGGTGGTGCCCACCTTATAACTTTTAGCCCAGTGGATAAAACACTTACACAGGCTGCTGCTGAGAGAGAAGAAAGGACTCCCACCTCTGAGGAAAATGCTCAAACCACTGAGCTATGTGAGATTCTGAGGTGGGGATTCCCGCCATCTCGCCTTAGAAACTACTCCACCGTGAGTAACTAATGAAAGAGTAATTGAGCCAGAAAGAGCACGTGAGTAAGAATGACTCTATAACCTAGTGGTTAGAGCACCAAGCTGGGAGACCCATGATTCAGTCCCCCATGCTCCAGTGACTCAGCATTGCAATGCCTAAATCCCTTTTTGGATTGAGGCCTTTCTGTTTAGATTGATATTCAAAAGACACTGGATAATTTAATCACTATCACCTTATTAAAATTAACAGAATATTATTGAATCAACAGACTTAACATGAAGCAAAACTATTTCTATTTTCTCTTGTGAACATATGACTTAAGGACAGATTTTCATGAGAACAGAGTTTCCATTTATGTCACCCAAATAAAATGGCTAGATTTTCTAAAGAGCTAAACACGCAGCAGAACCCATTTTTCTGTATAGAAGCTGCTGGGGGCTAACCATGTTTGAAAATCTGACCAATAAATGAGAATCGGGCTCTTTTGAGAATCTGAAACTTGTTTAGGTACCTAAAGTAGGAGTTTTAGGATCCTACAGGATGCTCAGCTGTTCTGAAAGTCTGGCCCCTGTTTTTCCCCCTGCCCCTGTACTTTACAGTAAACATAAGCAAGCATTATGCTACTAGGAACAGAGCAATCACCAACTAAGCAACAAGTGACCTTATCAAAAGGGTTATTTTCAAAACTAAATATGTGGAAAAATCATCAGGTCACAGAGTTCACTTGAATTTGAAAATGTAAGCCTTGTAGGAAACAGGGATTACACTGACAAGGTCCTATGAAATGAGCTGCAGACAGAGTGATTTTTAAACACAACACAAAATGCTATTTATTGCTTCACTCATGGTAGACATTTCCCAACACCTTTGTCCTGCAACTGCAGTGACGTATCATGTGATGAACAAATTGTGTGTGTGAATGAATGAGGAGCAAATTGCAGGCAGAGGAAGGACCAGATTAATGGCAACAGCAGCAGGTGTAATATTGAAGAGCAACAAGATTCCTATAATAATTAAATGCCAAAAAACCCAAAACAAAACACTGAAACATTTTCAGAGGTCTGGATCTTTAAAGTGTTTATATAACAATAAAAAAGCCAATGATTGAGAATTTGTAGATAATAGGAGTGCACCATAAAAGGTCCCTTTCACACTAGGACTGAATTCATATACACATATGTAGAGAGAAAAAGATGGTGAAATCCTAGCCTGATTGAAGTCAGTGGGAGTTTTGCCATTGACTACAATGGAGCCAGGATTTCACTCAGATGATGATGATGATGATGATTGATGAGTATGAGTGTGTGTGTGTGTGTGTGTGTGTTTGTGTGTGTGTGTGAGCTACAGACCCAGATCCTCTGCTGATTTAAGTAGCTGTAGCTTCATTGACTTCTGGCCTTTAACCTTTAAGGTTTTCGAGGCACCTTCTTAAGTCCTTTCCTCCTTACCTAATATAGTGTGAGAGACACTGGAATGTTTTGCTTCTGCCATGGGACAGATAAGAAGTTCCAAAGTAGTTTTGATTTCCAAAACTTTTTCAAAACTTTCTTGTTGTGATTCAAAGCCTATCTGACCCAAACTTACCAAGGTTACCTCCACCCTGAGTTCCTAATACTTTAGTTTCCGTATTTTAGTATTTTTATCAATAATGCCAACAAGTCATATTGTGTCTTGGGGCCACAGTCCTGAGTATACCCTTCTAAGGCATTACACATCCTGGGGCTCCCTCTTGTATTGGAGGGGGAGGAATTTTCTATTTCTCTTTTAAGGGGTGCAGCATATCACTTATCATGGGTCCAGCCAGCTCCACTAGCAGCTGAATGGGGCTTGACGTGGATCCATGACAATTCCCAATACCCACTCACTCCTCTCCCACTTGCTCCTAGAGAAGTATTGCTAGCAGAGCCTCTTGCACTCCCCTGGGCACAGGAAGCCACAATCCAAGAGGCTCTGGTGCAAACATCAGGGTAGAGGGGGACCTATACCTCCCATGCCAGAGTTAAGGTTAGGGAGAGGTAACCTAACCCAGAAATGGTTCAAAATAAGTTGTCTGCCCAGCTCCCTTATTTCTGCTTTGAAAAGGGATGATCAGGATGAATACCTATTTTAAAAAGAAAAGGAGTACTTGTGGCACCTTAGAGACTAACACATTTATTTGAGCATAAGCTTTCGTGAGCTCCAATGAAGTGAGCTGTAGCTCACGAAAGCTTATGCTCAAATAAATTGGTTAGTCTCTAAGGTGCCACAAGTACTCCTTTTCTTTTTGCGAATACAGACTAACACGGCTGTTACTCTGAAACCTACCTATTTTAAGTGCAACTTCCACTGCTGGAAGCATCATTCCTAATGGGAATCGGTCATTACTAATAATTAATGACTGATTTACCCATTGACTTTACAATCAACATTAGCCTTACTTTGCTAACAAAAAAGCAATGCACTTTAGCTAAAACATTAAACATAGCTTCCTTTCTTTTCTCCCAGTTGAGCTTCCAAAATTTCCATTACATCTGATTGAAATCAACATTTGTTTTGAAGCATTAAAAACAGTAATCCATAAGAGGAACTTTCTATTAGTTTAAAGACTAATGTCTAACAGTTACAGAACATAGGTACATGACTGAAGTCTGGAATTTATAAACAGTGCTGTGGTTCTTTTTGTATCTATAAAATGGTTGCATAAAGTGTTAGTGTGATAAAGGGACTCACCGGCTGGTGCATCCCCTCATTGCAGAACATGGCATAGCAGTGTCTCCTCCACAGGCATGCCCTACTGTCACTAGCCTTCCAGTCTCCCTGTGACTCAGCCATCTGTCCAAGTCAAGTACAATCCCAGCCCTTTCAGGGTGAATACAGTCTTGTACATCGATAGTCCACCATCTTTACACCAAGTCTTCAGCCTAACTTCCTACTTAATAATCCTTTCTAGACCTTTTCTCCAGGGCCTCTGCACCAAGCCATCAGTGGGCCAGTAGGCCTCCCTCTACGCTGAGTTCCAGCCCAGGCACCCAGTAATAAACATCTAAGCTCTGTCTGTTTGGACCTACCACTTCCTCCTGGGCTACTTCCTACTATAGCTTGCCTCTAAGTCTTTCCACCAGCTCCTTCCCTAGCATGTTCCCCCCCGAAAAAAACATTATAGCCCCAACAAACAAAGCACATGTAAAAGTCCCATGCCAAGCCTACTGGCCCCTATGGAGGCCCTGGCATCTAGCAACATCTGGTTATCCCCTGACCCCAGCCAGTCTTTCCTTTAAGGGGTTAGCCCAAGAGGCTCTTTCCTCCTCCCAGTCAGCCCCTACTGAGCTGGACTTTTCTTCTTTTAACCCCTACCTCGAGGCTTGACACTTCACACAGATGAAGTGCGGTGTGTGGCTGACTGAGCTCACAGCCTGTCATTAACCCCTTGCCGATTAGGATGGAATTTGTATACCCTGTCATTATTTCTGACACTAATCTAAGCATCCATGGCAACTGGATTATATCTGTGTGGCTTCTGTTGACTTTAATGGGGGTACTACAAGCACAGGATTTGGATTTAGGAATGGTCACTTAGTAATGCTGTTCACTGCCATTCTATAGTCCCAAGTTCAATTTCCAGCCCTGGTTCCCCAGGAAATGGCCTGTGGCTAGTTCCTCTTGGCAGGAGAATTTAGGATTCTACTGATTGGAAAATAGAGATAAAGAGTGAAATCCTGGCCCTGCTGAAGTCAATGACAAGGTTCCCATTGAGTTAGGTAAGGCCACGATTCCACCCAAGGTGTTTCAAGAAGAGATTATAGCTTTCACAAAAGCAAAAGATGCTATTATGGTTGCGAACAAATTTCCCGTATAGGCCCCCAAGGTTTTGATGGCTCCTTATTATAAATATGTCAAGGGCCTACCATGTTATAAACAGGCCCTCTGACACGGTTGAGGTTGTGCTTTTCAGCTTGTGGATTTCTAAAGTGCTCAGCATTGGCCTAACTCTGCTCCCATTACAGTCATGGTAAAACATCCACTGCCTTTTGAAAACCCATCCAAAGTGCTAATAGGGTCTTTTTTAGACCCAGTATATTCATTGTATGGTAGATATACCAGGACATTCAGAGGGGGAAAAAGCAGCACTCCTATAAAGGCTGAAGAACAGGTCTCAATAATAATAAATGTACTGAATGTGAAATATGGCACAGTCTCTCTTCCAAAAAGCTTACAATCTAAATAGACAAACAATACAATTAATGTATATAATGTACACTGTAATCAGACGATGGATTTAATAAGAAAGTAGGATAGCTGTTCAAACAAATCCTATAAAACAAAACTTTTATTGGCAGCTGAATCATGGCAGACTGAGTGAAAGAAGTGTCTTTTAAGGAAGGTATGAATGAAGAGTGAGTAGATGCTTGCAGACAAAGAAGGAAAAGAGTTTGTGCATAGAGGATACAGGGAAGGGTAATGAAGATGAGAAGGGAAAAGGGATAAATCTGTGGCAAGATGTAAGGACAGAGTCTTTTCTTTGCTGTTTTTCCTTTAAGATGACTGATCGATACCCTTTAAGCCTGAGGCTGCTCTAAGGGTACAGGGTTGATGAGTCCAGCGCAGGTCAGAATTCCGAAAGCTCAAAAATGGCTTAAAGCAACTTTTGCATTCCCTTCCATTTCACTACAGCTAGCATAGGAAGGGTCCATAACATTAATTGTATTTATTCTACCAGTAAAAATTTGACACAAATCTCAGAGATTCATCTGGGGAAACATCCCAAAAATGTTTTGGGGGGAGGGAAAGAAAGAAAGAGATTTGGAAATAAAGAGAAAAGAAAGAAAGAAAATGTTGCAAGCACAAACGACAGTGGAATAATCTACACAGGCATCCTGGATGCAGAAGCCCATTCCCTTTTGTCAGAAACAAAAATAAATCCAATTTTGGAGACTAAGGATCAAAGACAGAATTATGAAGTGAGAAGCTAATTCCAAAGGAAATTGGGATTTGCAAAAATCTTCATAAATTCCTGGAATTGTATCTGCTTTGTAGAAGTCACAAATAATTTTTCAAACGCAGAATGAAGCTGATCCAGTGCTTTTAAGTTGGCAAACATCAAGTGAAAAATGCAGTCAAAGCAGAGCTCTGAGACTCTTTTGATTGGTAGAGCGACTTCCTCTGATCTTACATCTGACAAATATCATATATATTATACTGATAAATGAACTAAAGTTTAACAGGACATTCCCAGTTATAAAATACAGGAAAAGCAAAAATCCTCTGTTTCGGAAAAAAAATCACTTTGGGAGTAAAGAAGATAAAGGAGATGAATTTTTCCAGACTTTTTGTTTGATGTAGAATTTAAATCACAGACAAGCCATAATTCAAAAGATGAAACAACAATAACTCTTGAACAATAGTAGTTTTTAGAATACTTTCTTGTCTTGAAACAATGATGAAACACACATAGATTAATTGCTATTAATGCTCTGAAAGGTGGAATGTTATTTATTGTCAGGGGGTTTCTTTAATCACACAATATAAACTTAATTTTAAGTGAATGACAATGTTCTACAGACTTGTTTTCCTTCATTGTTAAAGTATTATAATAATTTACTCCATGTCAATTTTGTTTCTCTGATATTTTTCTTGAATAAGCAGTGTACATTCTATTCTATTCTATTCTATTCTATTCTATTCTTTATAAGTTCTAATACTGAGTTCAGATACTGTATTCTCTGAACACCCTCCTTGTTAGCATTTCTGGAGAATAATGAAGATAATTTTGTTGCCTATGTTTACCTAGGGGATGAGGATCTATTGAGTATCTATACCCTCAGCTGATGTACATTTCCATAACTCCACAGAGCCATGTCACTTTATACCAGCTGAGGATCTGCCCCATACTATTTAAGGTCTAATCCTGCAAAGATTTGTTCATGTACTTAGTATGTAAAGTTAAGTATGTGATTAAGTCTTTGTATGATCAGGGTCATAGAATACATTTTCCGCCCCAAAGACTTTACAATGTACTTAAAACAAAACACAAAGCCCTAGCCCTAGTGCACTCTGGGAAATATAGTCCAATTGGAGATCCCAGTTTATAGAAAATAGTTATGTGAGACAACCAAATTACAACTCCTATGAGGAATCATGATGGCATATCCAAATTAAAATATTTCACACTAAAAACCAAAAATATTTTGCTTTTTGGGGTGTTTGGTTTTTCAACAAAAAATGAAATTTTCTTTATTAAGGAGACACTTTTCACATACTCACCCACTCACTCACCCATCCACCCACATGCAAACGCACACAAATTGTTTTGCTGAAAATCCAATTTTCTGTTGAAAAAAATGATGGAAAATTTGCAATGAGTGCTGGAGGGCAGTGTACTGGCTTCATGGATAAGTTTGGGGAGGGTGTTCTGTGCATGAAGGAGGAATAGAAGAAAGTACTTGCAGATGAAATGGACAGTTGATCAATGAAGGCTGACATTATTGGTGGTATTTGATGGGGCAGGTACCTTTTGCTATTTCCAGCCTCATGCCATTTAGAAAGGGAAAGAAACTTGATAATCTTGGTTAATAAGTTCCTTTACTATAAATACTTCAACTATATAATCACTAGCAAAAAATAACAAGAGGTAGAAGAGGATGGAATGTTCTATATTACTTTTTTTAAAAGATCTTCTTGTTCCAACAAATCTGTATCTGTACCCTGAATAACTGTGGGTTGATTTTCTCTTAAAATATAGGTCAAATGTTGTTGCTAACTTTTTCTGATCTCTCTGCAATTATTTTATTTCTTCCATATCTTACAGAAAATTTAAGAATCTGCTTCCATTTTAGCTCTGATGATAACTCCCCTATTTATCCAAGTCTTTCTTGTTGCATTTCCAATAAGGGGACAATAGTATGTAGCTATCTGTAGTTTAAAGGCAATATCAATGGAAGATCTGCATCAGTGACTGGAACAGAATGTTACAGTTGAACTTTCAGATATCCTGTGCTTTTCTGACTTCTTTGAAAGTGTTAGGTACTTGGCCTTCTTAGAACTTACAAAAGTTGTCTTGCACAAGAACAGTGCTATAGCCCTGAGCCACAGCCTACCAAAGATAATGGGCAAATCATCTATTAATAATAGATAATAATCTATTGATTATTGGCTTTAGATTTCCCCCCATGCAGCTAATTACAGTTGAGGCTATATATGCAAAATTCACTGGATGAGTCCTTTTAGAAGTTACCTACCCTTGATATGCCTTTATTACTGAAGCAAATCAGAATAAGAGCTCACCAAGCATCTAAATTATATACATATACATCCCTGGCTACTTTTAGGCTGAGGCCTCCTAGGAGAAGTGGATACCCAATACCCATTAAAATTAACACACATTGACTGTTCATATCCCCCAAGCAACTTTGAAAATATTATCCTTAGTATTCTTGTTCATGATGAAGAAAAAGTTATATGGAAAGCAAACGAGAAAAGAGTTGGGTTCATAATTAGTAGGCAGTTAAAGACAAGGGTATGAAATCAATGTAACAAAAAAATTTCATAGTCGGTACTAACATTTGAGCCATTCTACTATTTATCACACCTCAGGGCATACATTATTTACATGGATAGAAAAGAAAGTAACAAAGCTAATGGGGGGAATTACAAAGAAACCTTTTCCCCAACGGCTTAGGTTATCTATTACCTGTTAACCATTTTACTACAATATTTTCCCTTCAATCAAGACATATGAAATCAAGAAAGATTTTTTACAAGGAGCTTTATAAATTCTCCCAGGGGACTAATTTATCCCAATGACAGTGAAAAGCAGTGCTGCTGCATAATTGGAATAGTATTAGCAAATATTCCATTTAATAGGGAAACATTTGCCCAGTGCCAAGGGGTTAAGTGGTGTTAACCCTTATGTTAGATTCTGAGCTCTGGTATAGTTCTACATAAGTAAGATTCAAAGAGAAGAGAGAAAAATGAAAAGCAGTAAACATTATTATTATTCTTGCAGTTTCACATAGTCCAATTACTTATTTCATTTTAATCTTTTTAAATTTTTTTTTAATAGATTATTCTTTTAGAGCTTAGGGTCAAATTATGTTTTCAGTAACCTGGGTGTAAATCCAGAATAACTCCATTCTAATCTCTGTAATTGTTCCAGATTTATACTGATGTAATTGAGTGAAGAATTTGGCTCTTGATAAGTACAGTTGCTAAACTGGGATGATAAGCAGTCCTCCAAGATGCCCTAATTAAGGCCCCAATTCTGCACAATATTTCACACTGATGTAGCTAAGAATTAGTGCAGGGCCCTATCCATGTGAAGTCATTCACAGGACTGGCTGGGTAAATCAGGAATAACCCAATCAGACTCACTGTGCTAATGCCGATTGACTCCAAAGGATTTATTCAGATTTATACTACTGCGAGTGAGGTCAGAATTAGGCACAATTATCTGCAATTCAATGTTGATTTTGCTAGAGTAATGAACATAGATTCAGACACAATGGACTGCAACAGTGTAACTCAGAGTAGAATTACGCCTTCAGAGTTTAAGCATCGCTGTCTATATATCCAGAAACTCTTATGGTCACAGTAATATTTTCAAAACTACTAGTACATGCAGCAAATTCCAACCAACACTGTATTTATATGGCTAAAACAATGAGCACAAATAAAGCCACCTTCCCTTAACAGGCAACGAAACTGGGTCTGTTCCTTTGTTTGTTTTTCCAGCTAGAAATATAGGAAATAAGGTCCCTTTTTGATGCAAAAAATTTCTGGCTTGGGAATTAAATAGTTTCACTGACTTCATCAAAATTTTCAGTATTAATGTATAATTACAGTGCACCAAATCCTACAGTTCTTACTCTCAAAAACCTCTCAGAGACCAGTGGGAGCTTACTGACTAATGTTAGGCCCACTGTAAACAGTTTCTTATGGTGAATGCCAGGGCAGATGCATTACAGTGCTGAATAACTTATTAAATTAACAAAGGTGAAGTATCTCAAATTCATGGCCTGATTTATCATCTAATTAAAGTCCCTTTACAGTGCCAAAGGAGTGTAAGGAGACCTAGGTGAGAATGATAATCAGGCCCCATGAGAATAAATATGTATGTTCAGTGCACCTTTTTTCTTTTTAATTGGGAGAATGGCAAAGAGGGCAAGTTAGAAAGAAAATGGGAGCTGTAACCATGAGGCACAAGCACAATATTTTTAAAAAGTCTTTTTGATGAGGATTGCTCATCTGAATGGGAGAAGAAACCAGTCTTACCTCTTTTACTCTGGTTGAAATATGAACTCAGAGTTCAACAATTAATACATGTTAGCATTCCTCTGAGAATATTCAGGCCATGTTTATCCCTAGCGGAACTCCATTGGAGTCAAATAGTTAAAGAAGGATGGCCAAGTGGTTAGGGCATTAGCCTAGGACTCGCGAGAATTGAATGTAAACCATAGACTTCCTGTGTGACCGTGGGTAAGACACATAGGTGTCTAAGTCCCAGTTTTAGGCACCACTGCGATCCACAAAACCCTCATTCAGCTGCCACCTAACCCCTTAGGCATCTAAATTGACTCAACACCTAAACTTTTGCTGTAAAAGTTCCCTAGCAATCTAGATTTCTGCCTCTGGACATGCACACTGCTGCTCTGCTCTAGGTGTCCAGATGCCCATCTCCCCCAGAATGACCTATAAGGGAAGCTAGGCAAAGGAGCATCTAGATCACTTTACCAATTTTGGTAGGCATGCTCAGAGGCCACCTAGTGGATTGGGTCCCATACAAAATCTGGCTGGAGGAGGAGGAGGAGGTAGGGGCCCACCTTATAACTTTTAGGCCAGTGATTAGAGCATTTTCCTGAGATGTGGAAGACTTTGGATAACTACTTAAAGAATTGTTGGGCCAGAGAGCAACAGCAAAACAAAAGGACTCTGCAGCACAGAAGTTCAGGCACCCATCCAGTCTCCCTGCTTCAGTGGCTGTTTAATTATTTATTCACAGTAGAACTGCTTCAGCGGGAGAGACTGAGGGCACACACACTTCACATTGACTGCCATAGCTCAGTGTTTAGAGCATTCTCTGGCTAGAGGGAAAACACCCCTTTCAAATTGCGTCTGCATGAGGGGTAAGTGAACATGAGTCTCCCACATACCAGGTGAGTACGCTATTTACTATGTTCAAAGTTATAGGGTGGGTACTACCTCCTTCTCTGGACAGCTTGTCGGTGTCAGGCAAGTGCCAACCTCATTCTCAGAAGAAATTACTTAGGTACCTAAACCGCATGACTCTGAGAGAGGTCCCTGGTCATGGACTGCTAGTAGACATAGACAACTCACTGCAGCCCAGCCTTAGGTGCCTAACTCAGCCAGAGATGCACAGATGAGGATCCAGCCCTGTCATCACCATCTCCCATTGGCTAGCTTAGGTGGCTCCTGCCTAGCATGCTGGCTTTTGTGGATTGTATCCTTTGGTTCTTCTCTCTCGTCATTCATTGTATAGGGAGCCTAGGTGCCTAATACAATATTGTTCCTGAAAATTATGCCATGCTGGGTTGTCAAGCTTCCTTCCCCACTCTGAACTCTAGGGTACAGATGTGGGGACCTGCATGAAAACCTCCTAAGCTTACTTTTACCAGCTTAGGTTAAAACTTCCCCAAGGTACAAATTAATTTTACCCTTTGCCCTTGGATTTCCACTGCCACCACCAAACTTTATCTGGGTTCCTGAAAAAACAGAGTTTGGACACGTCTTTCCCCCCAAAATCCTCCCAACCCTTGCACTCCACTTCCTGGGGAAGGTTTGATAAAAATCCTCACCAATTTGCATAGGTGACCACAGACCCAAACCCTTGGATTTTAGAACAATGAAAAAGCATTCAGTTTCCTTACAAGAAGACTTTTAATAGAAGTAAAAAGAAAAGAATCACCTCTGTAAAATCAGGATGGTGAATACCTTACAGGGTAATTAGATTCAAAACATAGAGAATCCCTCTAGGCAAAACCTTAAGATACACAAAAGACACACAGACAGGAATATTCATTCTATTCAGTACAGTTCTTTTCTCAGCCATTTAAAGAAATCATAATCTAACACATACCTAGCTAGATTACTTACTAAGTTCTAAGACTCCATTCCTGTTCTGTCTCCAGCAAAAGCATCACACAGACAGACCAGACCCTTTGTTTTTCTCCCTCCTCCCAGCTTTTGAAAGTATCTTGTCTCCTCATTGGTCATTTTGGTCAGGTGCCAGCAAGGTTACCTTTAGCTTCTTAACCCTTTACAGGTAAGAGGATTTTTTCCTCTGGCCTGGAGGGATTTTAAAGGGGTTTACCCTTCCCTTTATATTTATGACCTGGGTGATGTACCTTTGTGGGTCTGGGCATTAGTGTCTCTGTGCCTCCAGTCCCCATCTCTACGATGGGGATAGTAGCACCTCTTGACTTCACAGGGTCCTCCTATATCTATTACACCTCACTGCTATCATCAGGTTTTTGCTGCTTGAAGTTTTATATTAACAGTTTGCATTTTAAAATGCTCTGGGCCATACTCTGACTTCAGTTGCACCATTAACTTCAGTGGAGTTACAAGTAATTAATTTGCACTTACACAACTGAGATCAAAATCTCACTTTTGGGGCTGCAGTCTCATCTCACAACAGTGTCATTCCATTGACCTCATTTACCTGATTTACACCAGTGTGACTTAGATAAGACTCTCAGGCCAGCTGGCTGATACATTGTTCTGGATGAATTTCTATATTTGGTGAAAACATATTCAGCTCTGGATAAAATGGAGATACAAAAAGAATTTGTTTTCAATTCATAATGTTCTGCTGTTAATATTTTCACTCAGACAACACTGTTAACCATATCCTTTGCCTTTGCTTGAAATGCTTACATAACTTACAGTACATGATGGAAGCCTTTGCTATTTACTTAAAGATTAACATTGAGGCTGTTGCTTTTAAGTGCTATTAATAATGAATAATGTTTTCCATCTTGTGCCTTATGTTTCTTCTGTAAACCTTCCCAAAAATACTTTTGGAGGAGAGCAGCAGAATTTGTAAAATGTAGTTTACAAATTGCTGTATATATTTTTCAGTAACTAATTTTATTATTAAAAATCAAACTTCCTGAACCTGGAGTTCTTCAGCTGGTGTTAATCAGGAGAGATCCATTGAAATCAATGGATTTATACCAGCTGAGAATCGGGCCAGGAAACTCTACTGATTCTAAAACAAACATAGCTTTGCGATTATTGAAATTCTAGACATTTTTCTCATTGTTGCCAGCTCTATTTATGTTGCAATGGACCATTAAGTGCAAGTGGGAAAAGTAAACACTTTCTCCGTACATAATATTAATCACAGAACAGAGATAGATAGAAGACAATGGACCTACAGTATTTTTGTCTCTGTTCCAGTATCTAACCAGCACAGTTCAGTTCAGCTCTATCAGATCTTGAAGGCGTTCGCAACTTATATGGACATATGCTAAAATGCTCCCAGTTTTATTTTTTTCTTCATGGTGTTAAAACTCAGTGAAGATTGGTAAAGGAAGGTGGTGAGGTTACAGCAATCATCTGCTGGTTAGAGCGAAGAATAAAGAGCTAGAAGCCAAGAGACCCCTGCTGAGTTGACCTCGGTCAAGTCATTTAATGCCCTTCATCATCAACTGGCACAACTGGAAAAAAATGTAGGTTAAAAGCAAGAACACGCTTGAAACCAAAAGCTACTTATGGTCAAAGCTTTCGTGAGTAAATAAAACAGAAGAGATCTGTCAGAGAATTTCATTTTAGCTGTGCTGCCCTTACTGAAAGAGAGACAAATCCCAAAGGACTAGGAAATTCTGTCACAATAAAAAAATGAAAAAAGTGTGAGTGCATTGGCTTGTCAACTCAGTAGCTCATAAATTACTAGTCTGAGCTTCTCCACATTATCTTTAGTCACTTTGACCTGGGAAAAGCAACAAGTAAACACCTTGCATCTTCTATTTAGGAGAAATCATACTCTGTGCTGCTCTGATATTGTCAAGAATACCATAATTATGACTGTGCAATTATGTATGACACTTTTAAAATATGAGTCATCTTAAATAACTTAATTTACCAGGCATTTTAGATGATGTTCACTAATGTTAAAAAATAGAAGTGGATACCAAAATGCAGTTTGGTGAGGAATAGTGATTACACTGGAGTTATTCAAACGTTCAAGCTTAAATATAAAGGATAACATTTTCATAAGTGTCTAAGAGCTAGATTTTTAAAAGTAGTTAGGCACCTAACTCCCATTGAAGTCCATGGGAGTTAGGTGCCTAAATACCTTTAAAATATGGCCCTAAGTGATATGGTTTCCTAAATCCCATTGAAAGTCAATGGGACTGAGGGGATCTTGGAAATTTGACCATAACTGTATGTCTATACTGCAGTTAGAGGTGGGATTACAGCACGGGTTGAAATACCTGTGCTAGCTTTAATCTGGCAACTAACATAGTTAAAGATCGCATTGAAGCTGTGGTAGCGCTGGCTTCAGCACACGCCGAATAAGCCCGCCTAGAACCCGGGGCGGATACTTGCATCCCTAACCTGCGCTGCTTCATCTTCACTGATATTTTCAGTGAGCTAGCTAGATTAGAGCTAGGGTGGATATGCCTACCTGAGCTGTGAATAATGTGGGTGGGCGATTTTGAGTCCTCCTCTCTCCCTTCTGAGTTTTCATCATTATTTTTTTGTACTACAGAAGTACGTAGAGACTCCAACTGAACTCAGGCCCCCATTGCATGCTATAAGAGACAGTCTCTGTCTTAAAGAGCTCACGATCCAGACAGACAAAGCAGGCAACGATGGAGTTATCCATATTTTATAGTTAGTAAACTGAGGCACAGAGAGATTGGCTACGGTCACAGAGGAGATCTGTGGCAGAGCTTTATCCTGAATCCAGATCGGCCTGAGTCACAAGACCATTCTTCTTTCCAAGCAGTGAAAAGAAAACAGCACAATTCATTTGAAGTTTAGTGCCTATCTCGAAAAAAAGATATGCCCAGGTCTGGGATACAATGGCTCACAAAGAACAGGTGTTTTGCATCATTAGTTCATAATCTCATATTCAGAGAAATGAAATATTCCAAATTTTTTTCCCAGCAGAATCCCAACCTGCTGGGAAACCAGAGGTGCACCTGCCACTGCCTAAGTCCAGAGAAGAATGGTTCCTGAGAGTCTTTCATGCATGTGCAAGCATAAGGCGTGCTGCTATGCATTTTGTGCTTTCATTCACTGCTGTCCTCTGCACCTGCCGAAGGACCGAGATATGATAGTGCCAACCTCTTTGATGAAGCTCTACAAAATAAGCCAGCTAACCCTGTTTTCAACATTGACTTCACCTAGTTATTTCACCTAGAGTTATTTCTTTGCTGATGTGAACTAGCTCAACTATTTTGAATTCAATATACACCAGCAGAGAATTTGCCCCTCATATATACATACATTTAGGTCAAGTTTTTATTACCCAACATTGGCTATGATATATTGAAATGGAAGTAACTCTTCTTTGTATGAATAAACTCAAGAATACAAACACGTAAGCTCAAAGAAGAAAAGGGTTGCGAATCTGGTAAGAAACAGGAATACTCCTAGTGTATTGCTTAAGAACAAGGAGAGTCACAAAAATGACAAATATCTAAAACACTAAGGAGTGACCCAGTACTTCTGCCAAACACACCAGCAGCACATCCCAAACATTTTATGAAACACTATACAAAGCAGAAAATATTCCATCCCAATGACCTTTAATTTCACATATGGGGGATCTAAAGAAAAACCCTCCCAAGAAGATCAGCCCATCCCACAGATACCAGCTATTCAAGCTATGCAAATTAAACCTAACACCTCAGGCCTGGATGGGTTATCCATAGAATCTTGCAAGAGCTATGGTACTGTACACTTCCGTCACTAAATAATAATAAATATCTAGCTCTTACGTAGCACTTTTCATCAATAGATCTCAAAGCACTTCACAAAGGAAGTTAGTATCATTTTTCCCATTTTCAGATGGGGAAAATGACGTACAGAGAGATGAAGTGACTTGCCTAAGGCCAGAGGAAGAGCTAGCAATGGGACTCCTATTTGCTGAGTCCCAGTCTAGTACTTTATCCACTACCCAAATTCTTTGAGAAAGCCCCAATGATCAGTTGAGAACTTCACAAATAACTTTAATATCTAAATGAACCAAAGAATTGTAGAGTCAAATTCTGCCATATGGGTTCATCTAAGCCAATGGGATCTATGTGTCTGCATCAGAGGGCAGGGATGAGGTTTATAATCCATAAAGGATCTTCTTTGGTCAGGAAGGATGTCACCCCAATACCGAAGTGACAGAAGGAAAATCACTTCCATTCCCTCGAACAGCCAAAGAAGCGAACAGTCTCATAATAGTACGGTGGCTAGCCATCACATACAAACCACAACCTCTAGTGAAAAGAGAGGATGCAGGGGGTGAGATGGAGGAAGAGAGCAAGAGAAGCTGGTTGGGAGAAGGGAGTATCATGCATTTTATGTCTACATGAATAACCAGAGCCCATGTTTGCAAACTTCTGTTGAGGTTCACAAACACATTATAGCAGAGGCTAATTTGGAGTGGGTCTGACGTTTGTTGAGAACATTTGCACAACTCTAATAAGAGCTCCTTTAACAAATGTAACTCAGAGTAATTTCCAGCCCTTCCTTTGACAAATCATACATGATTTAGGTCTAGATTCTTCCTCACTTACACCGGTAGCACATTATTTCATGATTTGAAAAGGAACTATTTATGAAGATGCAACACAACTACAGTTGTGTTGCAGAACCTGGGCCTTTGACAGGTAGAAAGAGTTCTGCTAGTGCTTTTGAATACATAATGTATCGGCTACTTATGGGTGGGAGATCAATATGATTAGAGTTAATATTCTTTATAATTCAGTTTTCTTAATTTGCGTCACTCCCCAGAGCCACAAGTGCATGCACTGTTCTTCCTTAACATTAATATTTTCAGAAATATATGTTTAATCTTAGGAAACACTTGATTTTGCAATCATTTCAATGGAAATTTTGACTCAGTAAAGAATGCAAGTTTGAGCTCCAGTGGTCTAAATCAACAGTTTTTAAGCTCAGCTTCCCATTGCTTTCGTTGGGGAGTTATGTTTTAAAATTAGTGGCTTCAGATAGCCCATTATTTTTACCCCTTTAAAATAAGAAAATAAAAACATAAAGAGAACCAATTATGACGCATTTCCTCGACATTAGTGAAACTTCTGGATAAAGCTTTGGTCTACAGAAAGTCTGGGTTTAGAAAAGAATAGAATAATAGAACAATAGAACAATAGAAACAATAGAAAAGCAGTATGTTGTAAATCTTCTGCTTCTTACCATTGCTTTAAGCTCTCTATCCATGGTAAGAATAAATTCTCAGCTTCTCACCACACAACAACATACACATAGTACCTGGAATACTACGTTGAAAGCAAATAAAAATAACACTACCTGCATTCTTGAGCAAGACTGTTTGATAATATCCATACTTTAAAATGAACAAGAAAACTAGCCCCTTGTCTGTGTGGATCAAAGACAGCGTGTCTTCAGTCCTCAGATAAACACACACAACATCTTCTCTGTAGTGACAATTGGGCCTACAAATTTACCCAAACTGTGAGCTCAGCTGTAAAAAGTATGTAAAAATTCATAAGATGTTATACAAACTTAGAATAACAAATGTTGATGGGGAAAAGTACAAAAGGAAGACAGGATAACTGAATTCATCTAAACAAAAAGGACAAGCTGATATGATTCAAGGACTGTCTTGAAATTATGTTTGTTAAAAACAGGAGCTATGGAGCCAGAAGATAATGAGACAACATTATGTCAAATATTAGGCCCAATTGGTGGACAAAATAATGAGGTGATGGGATATTCCACCCATCAATCCTTTTTTGGGCCTTTAAAAGAAAGATTTTGTGGGGAAACAAACAAAAGAACAAGAAAAAGAACAAATGGAAAGAACACAGAGAGGCTAGTAGAAAGAACTTCACCATCATGGCTGTCTCCCACACCTTTTCCTGGGACCCCCAGCCTTCATCATTCTGATCCTGAGAAGTGTCCTGACCAGAACAGGCGAGAGAGAGAGAGAGAGAGAGAGAGAGAGAGATCCAACTGACATTGGGATGACCGTTATTACAGTCAATGTACCACCAGGAAATGTACCACCAGGTCACCCAAGCTACCCCCCAAAATTATGAGTACTATTTTAAAAAGAAGCATTTCAGTTATTCTATTCTAAAAATGGGTTACTGGACAAGAGTAATAAATGTATTTAAATTATTCCAAACTGATCTGAGTCTCCTCTCACACTGGTTTTCACAACAATGTATCTTCACTGGTACCAATGGAGTTACCCTGATGTACAGCTGGGAAGAGGTATCCCCACCAACAATTCTTCTATGCACATGCAACATCAACCTGGACCAACTAATGACAACTGGGGCCGATGATCAGTAAATTAAAAATTCTCTAATGAGACTTTGATATGGTACAATATAATGGCTCCAAAGAATACAGTATGCTCTACTGAATCATTGATTTGTTAACTACAAACTCTCTTGCATTCCATAACATTAATCAGCTTTAATGGCTCCAATGGAGGCATATTAATTAATTGCAGTTCCATTAATAACTCCCTGATTATGTATTTACCTGACCTAGACTGTACTGTGCATGTTAGAAATTCTTTAATTATATTTTACACAATAGTGGTTCCAAGGGAGATTATAAATAGTGCATTGTAGGTGCTATTATTTCTAAAGAGAGGAAATGTGACTAAATTAGGCTAATTGTGAGTAACAGAATTAATTTTGCTAAAGGTTATTTCATGGGTATAAATTAAATCCACAAGAGCAGACAACTCACAGATGAAGATATTACTCCAAGCTGATTCATGGCTTTCAGTCTTGGAAGTCACATTTTTATATAGAGTGAAATTCACCACAGTGCAGAGGGCCCACACAAGGTATTATATGTACCACTTAAGTGCCACTTAAACCCCACATTCAGGGAAAAATCCCTCTGCTACCTCTCAAGGGGCTGAGGGCTCAGGGCTCTCTGGCTGTGGGAAGCAAGGATTTTCTAGTTACCCTAATGCCCTGTGGAGACCACATTGGGACCATGGAGGCTATTCTAGCCATTGGCTAGACCCGGCCCCTTGGGGATAAGTTGTGGGGGGCAGAACTACTGCCTCTTTCATGGGGTAGAAAGGGGAAAATCTTTGCCCAGGCATTTCCTTGGAGAGGACAATCCTTGCATGACTAAGGATTTCTGGAGGGAGTACTCCCAGGTGATTTGCTTCTTAGAGCAAGCAGTCTCTCCTTGTGGTGATTCTGTGACTTAATTGCTAAAAGAAAGGCTGCAAAATGAGAAGCATCTTGCATCATGGTATGGAGATGGCAAAAGTAGAGCTGTTTGAACTGTTATTTGAGAAATATGGCCTCTGAAAAGAAAGGGCACTAGTCCTTGGTCAGTTGAAGATTGCGATAAGGTATTTCTGGCCACAGTTGCTCGCAGGGAGAGTCCAAGAGCACAGATGAATCCAGTAAAGCCCCAAGACTGAGCTCCACCTTGCCATTCATTGGAAAGTGAGGTCATGCCACCTCTGCTAAATCATCAGAGTCCTTCCTTTTGTCAACAAACATCTCCTGTCTCTTACTAGGATTGTGCGTGAACCAGCTACTTTTCAGTTGGATTCCCATTTCAGTCAGACATTAGAATAGCATGGCAAGAGTTCTACCTCTGCTTTATAAGAAGGAGACATAGAGCTAAGTGTCATCAACATATTGCAATCCATATGGTACGAATATCTCCCTATGTAGTATCACGGAGCTCACTGGATAGTTACAGAAATAAGAATTCATCGTCATCATGATGGTTTTAGGATCGTGACTTTTTTGTTAAATGCAGATACATAGTAACATCAATAGTGAACAGAGATATAAGGCATGTAAATGCTCTGTAGCATATCTTTTAGGAACTCTAACTTTTATTTATTCCAGGAATGCACAGAGCTCTGTAAAATATCAGCAGCTTTTGCTGAGACAATGCTATGCATTTCAGCAATCTATACAAGGCATGACTCTTGCCAGGCATCTCAGAGACTTTATCATGCATTTTACTGGTCTTGTTATTTTCAGAGGAGCATATGTCTTGTGCAGACAACACTGGTGGTTTGGTTTGTTGGTTTCTTTGTTTTTGTCAGATCTACTTTGTAATCAGGGAATGTTTCGCATAGTCAAGAACAAATATGTGGGGAGAAATTCTGGATAAATAGAGTTACACTACATTGGATTTACGTTGGTATAATTGAGATCAGTATTTGGCCTCATGATAAAAATAATTATATTAATAATGACTAAATAAATACAAAGCCAGCAACTGTCATTCCCACCTGAGAAGATTGTGAAGAATACCATCAAATCCTTGAAATGGATCATTAAAATGTGAAGAATATCTTACAGATCCGAAAAATATGGTACTGGTGTAAATTATAGGTGAGGCTATGACAATTTATATCAGCTAAGAATCAGCCCCATATTTTAAACTACAATAGAAAACATTGATCTCTCTTTCTATGTAAACTAATATGGCTCCCATCACAACAGTACCTGAATTTGATTCTATTCCATTCATGTATGTTCTTACGCCACAGTCATCACGGTAGCATCTGAGCACCTTCCCTGTAGTGCATTGAGTCACAGTGATAGTGAGTCACATCTGTCACATGTTTGGTGTGTTTGTTTGAATGTGTATAAAGTATCAGAGCAGGCAGACAAATAAAAAATAAATCGAGGTCACCTGTCAGTTTGTCAAACCTTGGTGTACTAGAAACTATGCACATGTTTTGTACGTAAAGTGAAAATGTAAACAGGAGGCAATTAATGAGTGACAGAGATTTTATCAGGACAGGGCAAGGACAAATCATGGCAATGATCCATGGAAGTGTTGATAGTCTTACATGAGAGACCAATGTGGTCCATAAAAAGACAATTCAGCTTCAAGGTTGAATCTCGGATTTCTGGCTAAGGAAGCAAAGTTAAACTCTGATACTGGACCCAGAGGAGACAAAAAAAAGGCTATTGACCCAGAAAGAAGACTTCTATCTGAAATATTCTGATAAGAGAAAAATTAGCAGTGTGGCCAGGAGCTGACATAGTCAGGACATGCAACTGGATGGGTCGAAGATGGATCAGAGAGTCGGGGGGAGGGATAGAAAATGTTTAGTGTCATTTTCAGAGAAGTGAAAGCTTCTGAAAAACAGATTTAACTTTGCTCATCCTCACCCCCTCTCTATCTACAGATGCTGTCAAAATAATTGTAGGGAATCAAGCAACTTGAATAATGAAATACTCAAAAAAAGTGCCAATCTGGTATCTTCTCTCTGGGGTTCAGAACAAGAACCTAATACAAACTCAAAGTAATTTTCATAGAAATGGGGCACGTTCAGGCCAACCTTTAAGGATGGCCTGCAACCACCAATCTCATGTTTCACAAAAGTCAGGGTCAGGGTGGGTAAATGATCATTTGTTTAAAAAGAATATTTTTATGCTCCCCAAATTCCCCAAGATATCTGCCTCCTTTTCCTGGAATCTCCCTTTTGCTTGGAGCTGCTGTCTCTGAGTTCAAGCCTTCTCCCATTAGCAGACTTCAATGGAAGCAGGATTAGGTGTGCACAGTAACCCAGAGGAGGTGGAGCCAATAGGATAGCAGTAGGAAGGTAGCAGCAACTTCCAGTGAGAGAAAGGTACTGGGGTTCCTCTGTGTAATCTGGAAGCCAAGAGGAGGGGCAGGCAAGGAGAAGCACCCAAAGACAGACAGGGAAGAAATCATCCATGGCCCTCAAGGCATCTGGTGGCAGGAGGCTACGAGGATGACAAGCCCTCTCCACCTGTGAATGGAAAGTTGGGCTGGGGGTCTGGATGGAAGCAGCTCAAGGCCAGTCAATAGGTAGCATTGTCCCTGAACCCATCCTGCCAACTATCTTTGCAAAGCCCCCTGCCATCAACTTCAGCTTCCTTCCCAGCATCCCTTTGATTTGTCACCTAGAGAGAAGGCACCCACTCTGTGAGTCTCTGCTGTCCCCACTGTCCCTTGTCTCATAGTGGGAGGATTCAGCATTCCCCACCAGATGATGAGAAGGGAACTTGTGGGAGTGAATAGGGAGACTCACCATATGGGACTTCCTCCTCCAAGAGGCAGAACATGGAGCATTTGGAGGGAAGCTGACGTGGGCAACTGCAGAGGGGCAGACGGGTGAAGCTCATGGCTCTTGGTCAGATTCTCTGCTCACAGCTCAGATCTGAGCTTCTTTCAGCAGTGCTGTCCCTAGCGTCTCCAAAAGTGTCTTTTTTCCAGCTTGTTCTCTTCTCTTCCCTTGACAGAGTTTGTCCTTTTCTTCTTATACATGTTCAGTCTTAGGCCCCATCATTGGTCCTCCTGTATATGTGGTCTCCCTTAGCCTAACATTCCATTTATTTGAGAGTGAGTCATTATACCACAACCACTGCAAGTTATCTGGAGAGAGGTATATATGCTCCTCCTAGTCTATAGCAAGACTCTTTCTCCTTGGGTAGGTACAGCTCCCTGTTCCCCACCTTGGATGCTAGAGTCTTTATGGAACACAACTGCTCCTACTTTTCACCCACTAGTGATTTGTGTTAGCAACCATCTGCTGCCTTCAGGCAACTGCTAACAACACTCCTACTCCCGATGCTGGCCCTAACCCTGGTGATAAATGACCAGTCCTCTCAAGTCACTGGGAGTTTGCCACTGACTTCAGCGGGAGTATGATCATCCCCATAGATAGATGCTGCTAGCAGTTGGAGGGGATTCATTGAGTGGTCGGTAGCGGTCACAAAAAGCCTGTGGAAAGATGTCCATCTCTTGAAATATTTCCTAGCTGGTGTACTAGTAAAAAGAATTACTTAACAGATGTTCAAGTGCTTCTTGGGATAAATACATTATTGATAGAGAACTGTCACCACACATCATGGTCATACTATTTTCTTCTGTTCTTGAGGTTTACCCTTCAGATGCATTCCAGATTCAAAGCTAGCCTTCTAAATCCTTCTGGGACAAATTCTGTTTTAACTTCAGTGCAATCGTGGTAACCTTTTGTCCTCCCTTTCAATCTAACTATGAACTTTTTAAAATATAGCCATTAGGAAATACAGTTAGATGAAATGATCCAAACAGCATACAAATAAAATAAAAGTCCTGTTAGCAAGAATAGAGGCAGCAAATATTCCTGTGTGTTTTTAGGCAGCTAATGTAGCATAAAGAATATGAAATCATGAAAGTGTGATTCTACGGGCAACGGAACCCTGTGAATTTCCCTCTGGATCACTGTTGTACACACACATGAAAATTGAGATTGTTCTATATTCCTCAGCATTTTTCATGTCTTTCCCGTGAAGC
Source organism: Natator depressus (assembly GCF_965152275.1). Taxonomy (NCBI): domain Eukaryota; kingdom Metazoa; phylum Chordata; order Testudines; family Cheloniidae; genus Natator; species Natator depressus. The sequence continues at coordinate 238,358,725 of NC_134235.1, read as the reverse complement.
ATGAATCCTGCTTTTAATCTGCAATATAATCTGCATGTAGCAGGGCGGTCATAGAATCATAGAATCAAAGAATATCAGGGTTGGAAGGGACCTCAGGAGGTCATCTAGTCCAACCCCCTGCTCAAAGCAGGACCAATCCCCAATTAAATCATCCCAGCCAGGGCTTTGTCAAGCCTGACCTTAAAAACTTCTAAGGAAGGAGATTCTACCACCTCCCTAGGTAACGCATTCCAGTGTTTCACCACCCTCCTAGTGAAAAAGTTTTTCCTAATATCCAACCTAAACCTCCCCCACTGTAACTTGAGACCATTACTCCTTGTCCTGTCATCTTCTACCACTGAGAATAGTCTAGAACCATCCTCTTTGGAACCACCTCTCAGGTAGTTGAAAGCAGCTATCAAATCCCCCCTCATTCTTCTCTTCTGCAGACTAAACAATCCCAGTTCCCTCAGCCTCTCCTCATAAGTCATGTGTTCTAGACCCCTAATCATTTTTGTTGCCCTTCGCTGGACTCTCTCCAATTTATCCACATCCTTCTTGTAGTGCGGGGCCCAAAACTGGACACAGTACTCCAGATGAGGCCTCACCAATGTCGAATAGAGGGGAACGATCACGTCCCTCGATCTGCTCGCTATGCCCCTACTTATACATCCCAAAATGCCATTGGCCTTCTTGGCAACAAGGGCACACTGCTGACTCATATCCAGCTTCTCGTCCACTGTAACCCCTAGGTCCTTTTCCGCAGAACTGCTGCCTAGCCATTCGGTCCCTAGTCTGTAGCTGTGCATTGGGTTCTTCCGTCCTAAGTGCAGGACCCTGCACTTATCCTTATTGAACCTCATCAGGTTTCTTTTGGCCCAGTCCTCCAATTTGTCTAGGTCCCTCTGTATCTTATCTCTGCCCTCCAACGTATCTACCACTCCTCCCAGTTTAGTATCATCAGCAAATTTGCTAAGAGTGCAATCCACACCATCCTCCAGATCATTTATGAAGATATTGAACAAAACCGGCCCCAGGACCGACCCTTGGGGCACTCCACTTAACACCGGCTGCCAACTAGACATGGAGCCATTGATCACTACCCGTTGAGCCCGACAATCTAGCCAACTTTCTACCCACCTTATAGTACATTCATCCAGCCCATACTTCTTTAACTTGCTGACAAGAATACTGTGGGAGACCGTGTCAAAAGCTTTGCTAAAGTCAAGAAACAATACATCCACTGCTTTCCCTTCATCCACAGAATCAGTAATCTCATCATAGAAGGCGATTAGATTAGTCAGGCATGACCTTCCCTTGGTGAATCCATGCTGACTGTTCCTGATCACTTTACTCTCGTGTAAGTGCTTCAGGATTGATTCCTTGAGGACCTGCTCCATGATTTTTCCGGGGACTGAGGTGAGGCTGACTGGCCTGTAGTTCCCAGGATCCTCCTTCTTCCCTTTTTTAAAGATTGGCACTACATTAGCCTTTTTCCAGTCATCCGGGACTTCCCCCGTTCGCCACGAGTTTTCAAAGATAATGGCCAATGGCTCTGCAATCACATCCGCCAATTCCTTTAGCACTCTCGGATGCAACTCGTCCGGCCCCATGGACTTGTGCACGTCCAGCTTTTCTAAATAGTCCCTAACCACCTCTTTCTCCACAGAGGGCTGGCCATCTACTCCCCATGTTGCGATGCCCAGCGCAGCAGTCTGGGAGCTGTCCTTGTTAGTGAAGACAGAGGCAAAAAAAGCATTGAGCACATTAGCTTTTTCCACATCCTCTGTCACTAGGTTGCCTCCCTCATTCAGTAAGGGGCCCACACTTTCCTTGGCTTTCTTCTTGTTGCTAACATACCTGAAGAAACCCTTCTTGTTACTCTTGACATCTCTTGCTAGCTGCAGCTCCAGGTGCGATTTTGCCCTCCTGATTTCATTCCTACATGCCCGAGCAATATTTTTATACTCTTCCCTGGTCATATGTCCAACCTTCCACTTCTTGTAAGCTTCTTTTTTATGTTTAAGATCCGCTAGGATTTCACCATTAAGCCAAGCTGGTCGCCTGCCATATTTACTATTCTTTCGACTCATCGGGATGGTTTGTCCCTGTAACCTCAACAGGGATTCCTTGAAATACAGCCAGCTCTCCCCACTCTGACTCAGAAGGGGTTAAAAGCCAGCCCCTGGAGAGGCCCAGGGCTGAGAGAAAAGCCTAGACTGATTGGGGAAGCAGCCACAGCTGGGGCCACGCTCCAATCAGGACACAGCAGGCCCTATAAAAGGGCTGTGAGCCAGGTGCTCAGGAAACTCTCTCTCTAGCTTTTGAGAGAGGAGGACTGGCTGCCTGGGAGAAAAGGGTACCTGGAGAGGAGCAGGGCTGGGGGAAGGCCAGAGGAGCTGGGGAGCTCCAGCCTGGAAAACCCCCTGGCTGCAGGCCTTGCTAAAGACCAGGAAAGATACTGGGGCTACAGAGATGTAGCCTGGGAATAGGCAGAGGCAGCTGGTCCAACCCCCTTGCCCACGATGAGTGGTTTACAGACTGCAGTCTGTCCCAGTGAGTGGGGGCTAGATGGTGACTGGCAGTAGCCACTAAGGCAATGTGGGTATAGAGGGTTGGGGGTTCCCCTGGGTGGGGAGACCCAGATTGTGGGTTACTGCTGCGGACAGAACCCTGAGACAGAGGGGCACTGGGGTCTGGGAGGGACACAGGGGCCAGTGGCAGGTGAGACACCTGCCTGCAGAGGGCACTCCTTAGGCTGGAGAGCTAATTCCCAGGATGACCAGCAGGAGGTGCCGCACTGGTGAGTCATCATCTTGCTGCACTGCAATATAAAGAGAACTTTTTAAAGGAGACTTAAGAGTTATTTTAAGTCTCCACTCACACACAGATCACAACCTCAATATGAGTCAGCAATGTAATGTTATTGCAAAAAAAGCAAATGCAATTTTGGGTTGCATTAATAGAGAGAGGCATAGCATGCAAGTCACAGGAGGTGATAGTACCACTCTACTCGGCACTAGTTAGGCCTCAGCTGGAGTACCGTGTCCAGTTTTGATCACCAATGTATAGAAAGGATGTAGAGAAACTGGAAAGGATCCAGATGTGAGTGACTAAGATGATCAAAGGAATAGAATGCAAGCCATATGACCAAAGGCTGAAGGAACTGGGTATGCTTAGTTTCGAAATGAGGAGATTAAGAGAGGGATATGATAGTGGTCTTCAAATAATTGAAAGGCTGCTATAAAATAATGGAGAAAAGTTGTCCTCTCTTGCCACAGAGGACAGGACAAGTGGCAATAACTTCAAACTACAGCATAGCAGATTTAGATTAAATATCAGGAAAAACTTCCTAACTGTAAGAACAGTAAGACAATGGAATAAACTACCTAGGGAAGATGTGGAAGGTCCTTCAAAAGGAAGCTGGATAGCCATCTGTCTTGGATCATTTAGACACAACAAATCCTGCATCTTGGCAGGAGGTTAGACTAGATGACCGTTGTGGTCCCTTCTAACCCTGTGCTATGATTCTATGATTTTATTTGGCACAAAGCTAAAAAGTGTGAATTGGGCCAGATTCTCAGTTAGTGTAAATGGGTGTAGTTCCATTGATTCCTGTGCTGGTTTATGCTAGCTGAGAATCTGGCCCATAAATATTCTGTTGGGAGCAATTTACCATTGTCAAAGACATGGAATAAACGATATAATAAGAGTTTTCCATCTATTTCTATGATGTTATTCTAATTGCAAGATATTTTCATCTATTTTAATCATCAGTTGTTCAAAATGAGGGGGAAATTATGTTTTTACAAGAGAAGAGAAGTATTTTTATTAAAGTGATTGGCCCATTAACTGGCTGCTAAATGACCAACGGAATATCATACAGGAATGTCATTTAGTTTTATTGTTTCATTCATAGGTCTCCAAAGAATCTCTGCAGCTGTCACTTCACTTGCCTCTGGTGCTTAGGCATCTCAGCTTGCAGTATCATCAGTAACACAGCTGAGCAATGATGGAGAAGGACGTCTGCTGAGTAGAAAACAGTAAGTGGACTCATCCTCAGTGTCAAGTGGATTCCTGTGGTTTTCCTATTTCTATAGTCTTATTTATGAGTTCCCTTATTTCAGCTCACTGTGCATAAAGAAAACAACACAACCCTCATTTTTGTACCCCACATAGGAGATGACAGAAGATCCAAATGTATTCAGACTCTATTCTCAGCAACAATTCCCTATAACGGGCACAAGTAAAACTGGGAGAATTATTTTATTCATCAGCATAAACCTTTCTGTAGGAAATTTGAAAACTGAAAAAAATCAAAACCCAGACAAAGAAGGGGGGGGGGGGGAAATCTTTTTTTTTTTTGGTTTTGGCTTGGGAAAGCTTCCGAAGGAAAATGTTGATGAAAGCAACAAGTTTTAAGTTTCTTAAACAATTTTTGCAGGAAAAACAAATTCCAACCAGCTCTGCTGAGAAGTGCTATCCTAACACAGGTAAACATGTGTCTGGCAAAGAGTGATAATTAATATATGTCCAAACAATACATTCAGGCCCTAGTGACCTTTTGCATATGTTACATGTAGTGATTTGTAGGAGCAGCATTAGAACCATTTAAATATAGGTGGGAATTTCAGTGGCACAGAAGATTGTACAACAAGGGTAGTAGGACAGACTTACCAGGAGTAAAAGAGGGGTGCAATATGGAAAGTATTTGGAACAGGAATCTTAATGAATATAAACAAAGCTTTTTTTCCTCCGCTTCCCAGCTCAGTTGGTATGGTGCATTTCTTGTGGCTTCACTGATATACTGTAAACAATCAAAACAATGTATTCTTTTACAAGTATGCAGTTGTGATCACTTGCAATCCCAATGGTATGACAAACAGGAGAGATTTCAAGAATGTTTATACTGTTCATTCCAGCCTTACAAGTAGATGCTATCAGAAAAGAGATGACAGGATTTAATGTCTTATGCGAGAGTCAAGGAATTTGGAAGGGTTTACTGGGAAGGAAACTCAAATTCCAAATGCTGGACTCAGATTTCAGGACATGTTTTTCATCTTTGTTGCCCCTTAGCACATCTCTTCATCTTTATTTAGGATGCCTTGGGGGCATTGAAGTAGCTTTTCTTAATAAAAGGCAAACAGAATAATCAGCTCTCAGCATAACACAAATTATTTCATGGAACAAAACAAAGCTATTCTGATGGTATAGTGCCAGCATAATTGTAACAGAGTATTTTAAAAAGAAGTTCTTCTACTGAGTTAATTTATTATTCTTGTTGTTCTGTAGGAGGGTTTCATAGTTCACCTGTATAGGCATCCACACAGGAAAAAAATGATTTTGCATTCCATTAGGGCTGTTGATTGATCGCAGTTAACTCACGCGATAAACTCAGCAAAATTAATTGTGATTAAAAAATTAATCGTGATTCATCGTACTTTTAATCACACTGTTAAACAATAGAATAACAATTGAAATGTATTAAATATTTGTGGTAATTTCTACATTTCAATTGCAACACAGTATACAAAGTGTACAGTGCTCACTTTATATTTTTATTACAAATATTTGCACTGTAAAAATGAGGAACAAATAAATAGTATTTTTCAATTCACCTCATACAAGTACTGTAGTGCAATCTCTTTATCATGAAAGTGCAACTGACAAATGTAGATTTTTTTTGTTATATAACTACACTCAAAACCCCAAAATCTAAAATTTGAGAGCTGAGAAGTCCACTCAGTCCTGCTTCTTGTTCAGCCAATCGCTCAGAAAAACAAATTTGTTTACATTTATGGGAGATAATGCTGCCCGCTTATTATTTACAATGTCACCTGAAAATGAGAATATGCATTCACATGGCACTTTTGTAGCCAGCATTGCAAGGTATTTACATGCCAGATATGCTAAACATTCCTATGCCTCTTCATACTTCGGCCACTTATGGACATGCTTACATGCTGATGATGCTCTTTAAAAAAAAAAGTTAGTTAAATTTCTCACTGAACTTCTTGGGGGAGACTTGCATGTCTACTGCTCCGTGGTTTTAGCCACATTCTGCCATATATTTCATGTCTCAGATGATGACCCAGCTCATGTTCTTCATTTTAAGAACACTTTCACTTCAGATTTGACAAAACACAAAGAAGGTACCAATGTGAGATTTCTAAAGATAACTACAGCACTCGACCCCAAGTTTAAGAATCTGAAGTGCCTTCGAAAATCTGAGAGGGAAGAGGTGTGGAACATGGTTGCAGATGAGTTAAAAGAGCCACACTCCAATGCAGAATCTTCAGAACCCGAACCACCAAAAAAGAAAATCAATCTTCTGCTGGTGGCATCTGACTCAAATAATGAAAATGAACATGCATTGGTCTGCACCACTTTGGATCATTATTGAGCAGAAACCATCCTTGGCATGGATGCATGTCCTCTGAAATGGTGACTGAAGTATGAAGGGACATATGAATCTTTAGTGCATCTGGCACGTAAATATCTTCCGACGCTAGCTACAACTGTGCTATGCGAATGTCTGTTCTTATTTTCAGGGGACATCGTAAACAAGAAGCAGGCAGCATTATCTCCTGAAAATGTAAACAAACTTGTTTGAGTGGCTGAACACGAAGTAGGACTTAGTGGACTTTGTTTTATTTTTGAGTGCAGTTATCTTTTGTACATAATTCTACATTTGTAAGTTCAACTTTCATGATAAAGAGATTGCACTACAGTACTTGTATTGGGTGAATTGAAAAATACTTTTTTGTTTTTAACTGTGCAAATATTGGTAATAAAAATAATATAAAGTGAGCACTATTCACTTTGAATTCTATGTTGTAATTGAAATCAATATATTTGAAAATCTAGAAAATATCCAAAAATATTTAAATGGTCTTAAGAGTGCAATTAATCATGCAATTAATCACAATTTAATTTTTTTAAGCGCTTGACAGCCCTATAATACATCCATGTCTACAAAATGCTTTTTGCATGGGAAATTAGTTAAATTGGAGGAGACAGGAATTAGTACAAGAATTGTAAACTAGGTTAAGAACTGGTTATAAGAGGAGAAAAGAACTGGTTGTTCTGAAAAGAGCTAGAGGGAAACTTCTAGAATTCCCCAAGGATCAGTTCTGGGGCTGATCTTTTATAGTACTTTTAATAATGACCTTGGCAAAACTAAAAAGAGGAATGTGCTAATGAAATTTGCAGATGACACAAAGTTGGGAGGTTTTGGCAATACAGAGGAGGATCGGAATATTATACAGGAAGAATTGGATAACCTAACAGACTGGAGTAATAAAAGTGGGATGAAATTTAAAAATACAAAGTGGAAGGTCATGAACTTGTGGACTAATAGGAATTTCTGCTATAAACTGAGGGCTCATTAGTTGAAAATGACAGCAGAGGAGAGAAATCTGGGTATATTAGTAAATCTCAGTATGACTATGAGCCATCTGTGTGATCCTAGAATATATCTGGTGAGGTATTTTCAGTAGAAATAGGGAAGTATTAACGCTATTGTACAAGGTGGTGATAAAGCCTCATTTGGAATAATATGTACAATTGTGGTTGCCCATGTTCAAGAAAGATTAATTCAAACTGGAACAGGTGCAGAGACGGGCCATTGGATCAGGTGAATGGAAGGCCTAACTTACGAGAGGAGACTAAAAGAGCTTGGTTTGTTTAACCTAGCAAAACAAGGGCTGAGAAGAACTATGATTGCTTTTAATAAACTTATCAGGAGGGTGAACAGTGGGAGAGGGCAGCAGAATCAAGATAAAGAGAAATTTTGGCACAAAAGTATGCGTATAACCTGGACATGAATAAAAATTAGGCTGGAAATTAGACAGTTGCTAAGAATCAGAGTGAGCCTCCCAGTGGGAACAAAGGGGCAAACAACCTATCTAGTTAAGATGGTTTGATAAAGGTATTACTGAGATTGTATGATTGCCTGCAATGACAGGATTATGGATTTGGTAATGTTACAACTGAAGGGTCAGGGTCAAACTGATCCCCATTTTCAGGGATGGGAAGAAATTTTCCCTCAGGTCAGATACCGTGGTTATTTGTTTTTGTTTGCTTTTTTTTGTTTTTGGGGGGAAGGGGTTGCCTTCTTCTGCATCATGGGGCAGGAGGTGCTTGCCCAGTTCATCTGTGTATAGCTCACCAAATTTCCCTGACATTGTAACGGTTGCAGGCATTGTTAAACCTCATTCCCTGTTCTCTGCTCGTGCCATAGAATGGTTTAATCTCCTGTGGGCGTAATACATTTAGTTTAATGCAGGTGATTGGAATCAAAACAGGAGCAACTCGGTAGGGTTTAGTGGTCTGTGATATACTTCAGTCAAATGAGATGATCTGGTTGTTCCTTCTGGCCTTAAACTTTGATTCTATGGTTGTATGAAGTGCCATGGATTGAGAGCTTTTTGCCAAAATGCTAATAACCTGAGAAAACACAATGGGTGTCATTCAGCTGTGGCACTGAGTGGCCAACTCAAGTCCTTCTGTACTACTCCACATAAGGTTTCCACTGTCAGAGTAGCTGGACAAGTGTGCCTGCATTCACCATAAGTGCTGCAAAAAGCACCTCCGTGTTGGCTTCACATTTGTCAGCACAGAAGGTCACAAAGGGTATAAGAGGGGCCACAGATCCACATTTATGCAGATCCAGTGATCCCAATAACATAGACAAATATCTCAGAGGAGCTGCTGTCTGTCTTGTTGGAATAGCAGCTGCAGGGAGCTGTCCGGCAGCCACAGAGTGGTGGCCTCGGTTAGGATATGACATTCATCTCCCCTCTGCTCTTCTCTCCAGCTGCATAGAGCTTTATTCAGCTGGAGTGGTTTTCACCCATTCAAAGTATGGGAAGAAACAGAAGTTTTAAAGATTCAGAATCAAACACTGAGTTTTCCCCAAAAGTTATTTCCGGCAAATAAAATGTCTTTTCCCAACCAACTTGTTTCTCAGTTCAACCAATATTAACAGTTTCCACTCTGCTTCTGATGGGTCACAAACAAGGCTTGGCTTAATCTACCATGGGCATTTCCTGAGGAAGCCAAAAGTAACTTGGAAATAGGAATCTATAGCTGGGGAGATCTGCTGCTTTGTGGTCCTTTTTGCTGCGGAACAGGACACAGCTGGGTCTCAGTATTGAGTCCACTGTGTTTCTTTATCACAAGAGAAACTCGGGAAATTCAAAGGATGAATTTGTGAGCAGCTGATTCTGAGTCAGGAGAGAATTTCAGAAAGAAATGTCATATCTCAGTGAACCTGTCTAATTGATGAGGAGGTTCCTTTGGACCAGTAACTATCTTTTTGTTCTGTGCTTGCACAGCACCTAGAACAATGGGGTCATGGTCCATGACTGGAGATCCTAGGTGCTACCACAAAACAAAGAATCATCATCATCATCATCATCATTTATTATTACTTACAATAAAAATCTGAACACCATGGAAAAACAAAATAAAAATGTCCCATGTTCAAACTGAGCAATACACAATATTGCATTGATCCAAAGATCAATATTTTGTATTGCTAAGTTTGAATGTAGAGCGTTCTAATGTAAACTGTGATAATAAAAATTATTTCTTGTTTTACATTTGTCTGCCCATCATTTAAATTTAAACCTTCTTTCAGGTGGACTTGGCAGTGACAAGGGCCAGGTTCAGTATATAGGGGTTCCTTTTAAACAGTGCCACGAACACATGCGAGCTCCCACCCAGTAAAGTGGGGAAATTACACACCACCCCTTTTGCACCTCAAAGAGGCAATGTTTCCCCTCTCACAAGCACTGAGTCTGTGGGTAGAAAAGAAACTCTTAATAAAAAGAGGAAAAGTGATCTGGCATTAACTTGGGAAAATGCCATAAGCATAAGAGCATGAGCAAAACACCCAGCTTAGAGAACACTGAACAGTGTCTTCTGTCTCAGATTCTTAAGTCCAACAACCAGAAGTTCTTATAATGTGCCCCTGCCTTTCTCTCTCCTGCACCCCACTCACAGTAGTTGTCCTTGGTCAGTGAAGACCCAGTGTTCAGAGGTACATTCACATGAATTTACCTCCCACTGGGGAAAAGAGGGAAGATACCATGCTCAATCCTCAAGCTGCTTGCTCTACCAGCCACTCTGCTCACCATTCCACTCACTCCGCCACTCTGCTGGCTTCTCTGTTCCCCTCACTCCACTGCAACCTCTGGGATGTCTTGAGGTCCCACCACTTAACACAGCTTCCAATAATTTCAGCTTTCAGTGATTTCAGCTGTTTGTGGAGGAGCCTCTTCGCTAGTGCAGGCTGGGCAGTCTCTTTCACCAGAGACACTGTCCCAAAGCAAGCCTAATGCTTAGACCCAGTTATCAGTGATTTCAGCTCTGTTGGCATGCTACAAAAAGACTCTCAATTGAGTGTCAATCAGCTGTGTTATTACACAATGGAGAGAGGAAGAATCAAATGGTACCTAGGACCCTTAGATGTAGCCCATACCACCAGATACAGACCCCTGTCACCACCCTCTCTCATGTCCTCTGGGTTTGGGCACCCCTACCCCCTGCTTAGCGAGTGAAGTTCATTTGAGTGTGAATCCCTCAGTCAGGATATGCCAAGCACAGTTCTGCAGCCCTTGATTCACACAACAGCGATAACAACCCTTTATTGCCCCAGCACCAATAACAAAAAGTGACTTGCAATCCAACACCCGCCATAAGTGATCATTTGGGCAAAGCAGCTCCACCATGCAGCACACCTAGGCAGAGTGGGTGTGTCTATGCAAACAAGGTCAGTTCCTGCAGTCTTCTCTCCCAGCTCATCACTAAATGTCAGGAGAGAGCTCACTCAGACCCTGCTTACGTAAACAAGGGTATGATGTAAAAGAAAATAAATAAGGATAGAAGTGCTGCAGGGTGGGGGGCGGACAGAAAACTAATAATAAGAATGGTAAAAAGGGCCTTCATAACCTACGTAACCTTGATGATGTTAATTCAAGGCCTCACTATGGCTCACAGCAAGGGGTATGATCTCAGTCCGTCATCAATTGCATTTTGTTCACAGCATATGCAGTTTACACACTGGAGTGTTCCAAAACGCCAGCAAAGATGGAAGGAAAACACTGCTCTCCAGCTTCATTATTTTTTTCTTTAGTTGAAACTTTATCCTTAGTTGCGCTGTTCATTTTGTCTCATGACAAAATGTCTGTTCATTCATGTCTCATTTTGTAGCTTTGTAAATGGTAACACTGTTGCATGACTATGCTCAACCCAGGGCTACAGGGTTTGTCTATAACCAATCTTGCCCAAATCTGTGATTTCATGCCATCATCGGTTTCTTTAAAGATGTTTTTAATCCATCTTTCCATTGCCATTATGCTCAATTAAAAAAACCCAGAAAATCCTCTTGGTGCACCAGAAGTGTGTTCCCAATTAGAGAAATGGAGTTCTGTGTATAAATCCCACTGAGGTCAATGAGGCAAATTCACCATTGGTGCAAGGGGTACATCTTTATTGACTCTAGCAGAGTTATGTCCATATAAAGCACAGCTAAAGTTGGCCGATGGGCATTTTGATTGCATATCAATGATTGTGTATGCCCCACAATTAATAAAATAAAATAAATCCAGCAAGTTTTCTCTCTCATTAATATTTAAGGGTAAAGCAATTATGAAATAAAGAAGGGAAATGATAAAAAGAGTTACAAGGGGAAGAAGTGGCTTTATATTTATTATTATTATTTTATTATTATACTGGTGTCCAAAGGTTCAAATCAGGCTTGGAGCTCCATTGTTCTAGGTGCTTTACCAAACATGCAGGAAGGTACAGTCGCTATTCTGAACAGTTTACAACCTAACTTGAAATAAAACACACTTTGTGCCTGTGGCTACATCTACAGTTTGAGCTAGGGGTTTGATTCTCCTGCTCATGTTAACATTCTTATGCTAGCTCTTGTTGAGAGCCATGAACAAACCCAGCTGGAAGAGGCGAGCATGACTCAGTCATTCTTCTGCTGATGCTACAGTGGCTACACTGCTATTTATACTCATGCTAGCCCATGTGTATATATAGCCTGTGATAAACAAAGGAAGAAAATGATTGAAAACAGATGCCAGTAACGGACATAAGAGCGCACAGTGACATTGTTAGTTATTGGGCAACTTGATGGTTCCAGGGGTCGCCTGATGAAATTGACAGGCAGCAGGTTTAAAACAAATAAAAGGAAGTACTTCTTCACACAATGCACAGTCAAGCTGTGGAATTCATTGCCAGGGGAAGTTTTGAAGGCCAAAAGCATAACTGGGTTCAAAAACTAACTAGATAAGTTCATGGAGGGAATATCCATCAATGTCTGTGAGCCAAGTTGGTCACGGACTCAACCCTGTGCCCTGGGTGTCCCTAAGCCTCTGACTGCCAGAAGCTTGGACTGGACAACAGGGTTTGGATCACTCCATAATTGCCCTGTTCTGTTCATTCCATCTGAAGCATCTGGCATGAGCCACTTTGCAAGACAGGACACTGGTATAGATGGACCCAGTATCACCTTTCGTGTATTCTAAATAATCTGCTTTTTGTCTTTTAACAATAAATAAATAAAATGAGCTCCCCTGAACTGGCTCCCACTGCCTCCCTGATTTCTTGTCAGTGTTATGGCATAAATGGGTCTTGCAGAGGAATTTGATGGAGGAGAGGACAAAGGTGTTTCAATAATAAGTCTAGGATTTGTGTATGGGAATAAAGTAATGCTATAAAGGAAATTATTATGCTAGGGCCTGATCCAATTTCCACTGAATTCAAATAGGAGTGTTTCCATGGACTGGAACCTGGACCCACAGGGCTGGGTCTTGATCTTTATGAGCAGTAGAGCTGGGCAAATGACAGATTTTTTCAGTTAATTGAAAATTCAAAAAAAAGAAAAGAAAAAGAAATAGGTTGAACTGAAAATAAATATTTTAAAAATTTTCAATGAATAGAGAGAAGTAAAAAAAATAATTTGGGGTTGAACAAAACATTTCATTCAGTCTGAAACAGAATATTTTGTGCATTTCTTAATACCTGAAATTTAAAAAAAATTGAAACAAAGTCATTTAAAATAAAAAAACTTAAAACATTTTGTTTAGAAAATGTCAAAATGGAGTGTTTGAATTTTTTGGAATTTTTTTTTTTAACTGAAACCATTTGGCAAAATTGACATAACTTGGGAAATGTTTCCATGTAACTGAATCTGCATGTTTCATGGGGAAAAAATGTTATAAAAATTTCATCCAGTTCTAGTGAGAAGTGCTCAATACAAATTCACTACTAATAGTGTCAATTTCACTTTCTTCCTCACAAAATAGAACAACCATTTCCACATTTGTCCATGTTCACTTTCCACTAAGGTTCATTAGCCTCAGACTTATCTACAGTATGCTACAAGCATAAAAGGCACCTGTAAATGGTAGATACAAACCATGCATCTGTTTAATGCATACTTTAAAGAATTACTAGATTTTGATTAATAAGCAAAAGTAAATATGAAACTTGAACAGAATCTAATTGTGAAGGTGGGTGCCTGGTTGTGCATTTTCATTGTTTCTTCCAAGAATTCCCACTAACTTCCATACTAGGAGGAGGAAGTATCTTATTGCATAAAGAGTCTGGATATGCAGGGTTATTATTGCGTAAATATTTCCTACACATTTGGAAGGGAGAAAACTTTATTCAGCCCTTCATAAATTCAGTGACATGTCTAACATTTACACCGTTCTGTGTTCACTTTTTCTGCAACATATATACAATCCTTTATTGATCACAGCAAAGGGTATTTATTTTTCCCTGATAAGCCCATGATTTATAGCGAAGAATCAAATACTTATTAATCATCTGAGCACAGGATATGAAATTTTTTCAAGTTCTCCAGCTGAGCCTGTCCAGTTTAATTCTCCCATCAATTGTAAGATAGAGTCTAAACTTGTATGCCAATCTTTCTTCAGGAATAGTTTTAATTTCAATCTCAATCTCTACACTAATGCTTAGACAGTGAGTTATGAATTTTCAGTCTTCTGGATGGACGACAAGTCCTTCACAAGTTCACTTCTGGTATCAGGAACAAAATCAAGCTGAATTGTCCTAGGTCAATATGGTGGTTTTAATTTTAAACCATTCCCTAGCCATCTCCTCCATAGATGAAACTCAGATCTCATGCATGATTCAAAGACATTAAACATGTCTGGTGGTTAAACTGTGTTTTTGTCCATTTTGAAAATCTTACTGTGATATACTGGAAATCAGTTTGTATCTGCAGAGATGGAATCCTTTCAAGCGAACTCATTCCCCTAATAATTCCCACGGGCAACAGACAAACGCTATTATCAACCAGCTTTCCAAATTGACAGTTTTAATGGCAAAAAACACCATTAGTGCCGAATCCACTCCCAAACTGATGTGACTGTTGTAAAACGAGACGGAAAAGCGTCAAGTAAATATATTGCTTTACACTGATTGAATTAAGAAAACAAGGATATCCCTAGAGGAGAAGTTTTGAACGATATTATCAAGACAGCTGAGTTCCAACGCCAATCCTTTGATAAAGTCAAAAAAATCTGCTTCAACCCGCAGTTTCCAAAGGTCGCAGAATTTCTAGTGACACTGTCCCAGGAAGCTGAACATTTCTTAACACACCTCATTATCTCTAACGACAGTAAATGTTTCTTTATCAAAGGTTTGGATTTCCTAAACATTTCCGCTGTATTTTGCATCAAGCCGATGTCAGAATGACACTTACAATAACAGATTTTATTTTGCTTGGTAAAATATGAGATACAGGATTAAGAAGAAAAACAGCGTTTGAATGGAAAGTTATTTATAATATATTATTGAAATGTTCCACATTGCCTTTGTATCACTGATCAGTTCTTTGGCTCACATATTGCAAAAAGTGCAATCATATTGCAGTTCAGATCCAAATGATGCAAATTTAATAAATATTTATAGAAAACAACATTAAAATAGATTACAAAGAAAATGTCCTTTTTCTCTTTTTCCTCATTCTTAGTCTTCAGGATTCAAAGATGGGAAAATATCAATACCTAGCGACAACATTATCTTATGGGAAGATCCGTGGCTAGTGTAAATTTTCATAGCTCCACTGAGTCCCATAGAACTGTAACAATTTATACCAGATGAGGATTTGCCCCATAATAATTACAATTTATTCTAGTACGATGGCTTTATGGAGGTTTTAAACTGCAGGAGGCAAAAATCTGGATATCTATTCCCATCTTATTTTTTTTTAAAGTGTTGTTCTCATCCCAAGAGTGGTGCATGGTACTAATAATTTCTTTTGGAAAAAAAAGAAAACCCCAGGGGAAAAAAATAACATGTTAAGAATGATTACAAACGGATGTTCAGGAGTAAATAGTTTCATGCTAAGGATTTATTTTTAAGCCTGGAGGAGCAAGGTCAGTGATCCAATCTGAAAGTGAGTTTTATCTTTTCTTCGTAATGAGACAACCTGCTAAATTCCGCTGATATTTATTCAAGTTCCCCTGAAGTCATTGGACTAGATTTTGAACCTGTCATAAATTGGCCTGGATCTACTGACTTCAGGGAAGCTACGCCGATCTATCCTAACTGACTATCTGGTCCATTAAGAGTAAATCAACTGTAATGGACCATCTCCAATGAGGTGGGCATCTCCAGAGAAGTACTGAGCTGTAATCTCCTTCAGTTCCCATTGAAGTCATTTAGAGCTGAGAGTGCTAAACCACTCATGATCAGGTATCAAGTCAGGAGAGTATGTGGCCATCTTCTGAATGCTATTAACATTTTTAAGTGGTGCACTGATGCTGTTCATAAGAACCACCAAACACTGTGACAAGCATGAAGAAAATCTCAGCACCTTGGACGAGACCAGAGAATTTGAGACCACATGTGGATTGCAGGAGGTATCTGTAGAAGCTTGCAATATATAATACCAAATGTAAACACTTTAAGAACTCTTATAGGAAAGGAACACCATCTACAGGAATGGAGAACTGCTTGAAGATCTGGACATCAGGATTATAAGATGTAAGGTAAACTACCCAAAGAAGAGCTGGAGAACATACATGAGAATTGGATGTTTGAAATTTCACAGCATTTTGGGTTACCATCCCCATCTATATTTTAGAAGCAGTCTGCCTTATTCCTGGGAAAAGATCCATTTTGGAGAGAGATCAGAGAGGAGGAATAATCAATTGCTCCATTGTCCACTTTGCAGATGTATAACAAAAATTTAAAAGGAGAATGCTAGTTAGACAGCTCATGTCCAAAGAGATGAAAACTGTATCTCAGCAGAGTTCCTAGGTTGTACTGGATCATTTCTAAAGTGACTGGACTTGAGACTCAGGGCTCAGCTCCCAGTGAGGTACCTAAATGAAGTGGACAGTTTTTCAGAAGAGCTCAGCAGCAGAACTGAGCGAATAACTGTTTTGCTGGCAGTTCTGAAAAACTTAATAAAACATTCAATTTGGGTCAAACCAAATCTGAATTTCTTTGGAATACTCAGGAAATCAAAAAAGGGCACCAAGAAGTCAGTTTGGTGTTGAACAAACCATGTTGTTCAACCCAAAATGTTTTGTTTCTGATAATTTTTAAAGGGCTAGATTAACAGAATGGCCAGAGGAGGCGGCCCCTGCCTTATAGCTTTTAGCACAATGGAGAGGGCACTCACATGGGATGTAGGACACCAAGGTTCAAACTCACAACCTGGAACAGTGAGTTAAACCCATGTCTGCTCATTCTTTGTGGAAGGCCCTAAACACCCAGCTACAAGTTATTATGGGTGCTGGTGGTGATCTCAATTTCTCCTGGTGACGCTGGAGAACTTGAGTCACCAGCCTAACTGCATACCTTAACCACTAGGCTACTGAGTAATTTTGTTTGTCTCTATTAGCACAATGAATATTTAATTGAAATCCATGTTCAAAGAGGCTCCCACATCCCATGCATTTTGTACCTAGAAAAGCAAGCTCTAAGGTATAGTTGCAATCAGATACTGTTCATTCACACTTTTCAGTCATGGGGACCCCAGGTTATTTTATGGTTTTATCCATTAACAATAATTATGTGGCTATTTTTGTAGCCCTTTGAGGTACTTATGAGCGTTAGTGATAACTTTGGCTCTATCAATAGAGTCTATACATCAGGGTAAGGCCATTAGTCAGGCATTTGACTGAAGGGTCTGTTATGTCCCCCTTAGTTATGTGCACACCTGATGAGGAACAGTATGTCTCAGGTTATAGCGATACAATGGGTTAGAAGCGCCTAATGGAGGCAGATCTAACTTTTCATTTGTTTATGTTTTGGCTCCTCTGTATAGGGTGATGTACTACCGGATTTACAGAAATTTTATTTTATGGCATTAATACAGTTTTAGATTTAACAGAAAAGCCATATTATTGACTTTCCCATAGATATTGAAAGTTTCCCCTTTCTGGGGACTCTCCAACATAGCTATTTCATCATATCATGTATTTTTTTGTGTGCCAGGTGAGTTCTGATTTATTTTCCTGGATTGCAGACTATGTGTTGCAGCTTTTATTGTATGTCTGTTTATATCTATTGCAGTTTTCATTGTATCTCTGTTCTTGTAACTTCATTATCAATTGTGTTTGATAGTCACAATGGTAACATTATACATATAAAATTATTAACAAAAATAAAGTTTAAAAACCTGAGTGTCAAAAATTATTTTCAACTAAAATACCTGGGGCACAATCAAATTTTTGTACTATAGAGAGATCTGACTTCAGAAACAAACCTTCAATCTTTACGCAGAGTTTCTGGGTCCCTGAGCTACTGGAAACCTACAGGTACAAAGGAGGGATAGCTCAGTGGTTTGAGCATTGGCTTGCTAAACCCAGGGTTGTGAGTTCAATCCTTGAGGGTGCCACACAAAGATCTGGGGTCATTTAGCAGTCTGGGGCAAAAATTGTGGATTGGTCCTGCTTTGAGATCCCGTCCAACCCTGATATTCTATGAAATGGATAATAAAAGAGAAAAATCTTCTTGTAATTATATGTTCTTACTGTTACATTATTCAGCCACTAGATGTCTTTAGAGTTTCAGAGAGGGTGTGGTCTCTGGTATTTAGGGTGAGACAAAGCTGGAACCCAAGCTGTGTGGAAACCTGTCTGTAGTTGTAGTTGTTTTCTTTAATTAGCACCAGGGGCAGTGGGTATCATAGGCTGAGGCTGTGCCTCCCAAAACAGGTAGGCCTGGTCCCGCCTACAGGCTCCCCCTTGCTTCTGCTCAGTACGCCGCTCTAATCTCCGTGTGGGGTGGCACCGGCTCGGGCCGCACCACCCACCCTTCCAGGGTTCTGGAGCTGGGGAGCGGGGCCTGCAGCTGCACTGCCTGTCCTCCCAGAGTTCTGGGGCCGGGGTGGCTGCGGCCGTGCCGCCCGGCTTCCCTTCGCTCTGGGGGTGGAGGCAGGGGGCACTCTAGGGCTAGGGTTGGGACTGGCAGATGAGATGGGTGGGGGCTCTGGGCTCAGGCGGGGGACACAAAAGGGATGGGGCCTCAGGTGGAAGGGGCGGGACTGTGGCCTAGCCTCCCCTAGCTGGCAGTTCATGTGCCAACCATGGTAAGAACCTTCTGTTTTAGAGAGACTGTGATTCCATATAGCATGGTCCTTGATAACAATATTCTCTATTTAGAGCTTTATTATTATTACAGTAGAATCTCAAAGTTACAAACACCTCAGGAATGGAGGTTCTTTGTAACTCTGAAATGTTCATAACTCTGAACAAAACGTTATGGTTGTTCTTTCAAAAGTTTATGACTGAATATTGACTTAACACAGTTTGAAACTTTACTATGCAGAAGAAAAGGCTGCTTTAACCATCTTAATTTAAATGAAACAAGCACAGAAACAGTTTCCTTACTTCGTCATTTTTTTTTAAACTTTCCCTTTATTTTTAGTAGTTTACGTTTAACACAGTATTGTACAGTATTTTCTTTTTCTTTTTCTTTTTCTTTTTCTTTCTTTCTTTTCTTGTCTCTGCTGCTGTCTGACTTTGTACTTGCAGTTCCAAATGAGGTGTATGGTTGACTGCTCAATTCATATGTCTGGTGTTCATAACTCTGAGGTTCTTCTGTACTACTTTCATGGGAGGAGTATAACATAACTTATAGTAAAAATAAAATAAAAGGGAACGTACAAAGTTGTTCTTAGTCCCACAGGCCAATATTCTTGGGGGGAAAAAAACTAATAACATTCAGGATGCCTTCCCAATAAAAGCTGAAGTTGTCTAACATATTATGTGTACACAGTGACCCCGGGCTTAAGACAAACAAGAAACTTAATAGCTATGGCATTTACCACCTCTGCAACAATCCAGGTCCAACTCCCTCTTGGAATTAACACACCATCAGCATGATCTCCACTTTAACACAGAGTGATGTTAATTGTTGTAATTTACATCTGACAGTCGGGATTATCCCCAAGGAGTTCAGTGTGGAGTCAGCGTCTCAAAAGGATTGATGGCCACTGAAGCAATGGCATTATTAATGGCCACTAAAGCAATGGTGGTATTAAATTTAAAGGGGGGAAAAAATCAGCAGCAGCCAGTGTTTTACTAGCAGTCATTTAAACTAGAAAAAAAGCAGCATTGAAACTCCCATTCCCACTTCATCAGACAATAACATTTTTGACAAACTGTTGGTTCCAGGTTTCAGAGTAGCAGCCGTGTTAGTCTGTATTCGCAAAAAGAAAAGGAGTACTAGTGGCACCTTAGAGACTAACCAATTTATTTGAGCATGAGCTTTCGGCACAAAAGCTTATGCTCAAATAAATTGGTTAGTCTCTAAGGTGCCACTAGTACTCCTTTTCTTTTTGTTGGTTCCAGTTTCCTTCTAAGGCATCATCTAAAATGCTATACAGCCAGCCCAGTATATTTATGTCAGCCTGTTAAGGCAAATACAGCTCCAGTACAGGATTAACTATATTTTGGTGAGAAACAGTGATCTTGAGTTAGCTGAGATTTGAAAATCCATTTACTCCTTCACTTGAACACAGATTTGACTCCTTTTTCGTCAGCCTGAGAGTGACAGGAGTATATATTCATGAACCAATCAAAAGATTATTTTGCATACTGTTGTTTTCATTTTGTTTATAAAGTAAACGTTCAAAGTCTGGGATAAAAAGAATTTGTGAGCATCCGTATTTTTATACATGTGAGGCAACACTGGTTTTGCTGAGACAAGATTGTATAGCTATTGGGCCAGATCCTCAGCTAGTATAAACAGCCATATTCCATTGCAGTCAGTGCAACCACAGAGATTTTTTACCAGTTGAGGATCTGATCTCGGGGGGAGGGGATGGGGGAATAAGACTTCTGTAACTTCTGTCGCTCACACTTGCAATCTGTTCATGATCAAAATGTTACTCAGAGATATTTTGATGTAGACAGGATTGATGAAGTCCCCTCTAGTGTATTCAAACATTACAATTGCCTTATAGTAAATATAAGCAGAGGACCCGTGATATCCAGTAGTTTCACCATTTGGCTAAGTGTTGCAATTTTGTTGCACTGTATTCATGTTGAGAAACATGTTTATACGAGGTGTTTTTTTAAACAAAACATATGGGTCAGATGGTTTGGAATTTTTTAATGGAACAGTTTTCGATCAGAAAATGCCCATTTGTCAAAACCAAAACATTTTGAGGAACTATATCAGTTTTGATGAAAATAGCTCAGCTCAAGGATGGAATTTCTGATCAAAACCAGAGTGAGTGAGACCTTTGCAGCCACCCACCTCAGTAGCCTGGCGGTTGCAGCACTTGTCCTACACGCAGGAGCCAGCTCTGCCTGCTTCAGAGCAGGGATTTGAATGTAGGCTCCTATTTCCCAAGTTCTGTTATCCACTGGGTTAGTGGCTCCTCCAGGGGAAGGGTCTTTCTTGTTCAATCTTTATGCACATTTTCAAAAAGTCTCAGGTTTGTTCTGATGTGGAATGTAAACATTTCAAAACCTCAGCAAGTTTCAAGAAACAGAATTCTTGTTGTCCAACTAGCCCATTAACTTAAATAGTAACAGATCCATGACTAAAATTTCGATATACAGATGATAAAATAATTCTTATTTTAGCTTATATTTTTAAACATTGCTACAAACAAAAAACCCAGTAATAATCATTTTATGTACTGTGTAACACACCAAGTTTAATTTATATATTATATAACACAAACTTATTATATAAAATTATTTTATATGATGTCTCCAGTAAAGTTTTATAAAAGTGCAGGAATATGTAATCAGGAAGAAGGCTGGAGGCTCTTTTTATCTACCAGTTAGACCATTTTTCAGATGATTATTTTCAGAAAACAGGATATTTGTTCATAGCAG
This sequence comes from Natator depressus, assembly GCF_965152275.1. NCBI lineage: Eukaryota > Metazoa > Chordata > Testudines > Cheloniidae > Natator > Natator depressus. The sequence goes on along the minus strand of NC_134235.1, from coordinate 238,337,387 downwards.
AAACAGACTCTTTCTTCTCAGCAAATAATACTGTGTCCCATAAATGTAAAGACAAAATAAAAAGAGCACAGATAAAGAAAGAAAAAAAAAAAAACCCTGTTGAGATTAGGGTTCCCTGTGCTAGGCATGGTATCTCCACATAGCAAGACACAGTTTTGGCCCTGAGCAGCTTGCAATATAAATCCCTGATGCATGTGTTTAACTTTAAGAATAAAGTTAGCCTCATTGAATGAATGAATGAATGAATGATGGGGATCTACTGTAGATTTTTATATTGCTATTGTGACACTTTGGTTATGTGTCTCTGTCAAACTGTAAATTCCATTTTGTTTTGTGAATGCCATTTGTGATTGTTGCCTTCATTGTGGATCAGTGCATCCATTTTGTAGCAAGGCTTGACACCTAGTGGACAGTCTATATCTGAGAATCTGCAACAGAGCAATCAAGGGCCATCAATATATAATTACGCTTCCCTACTAGAACAGAGGGTGGGTGAGATTCTGTGGCCTGCAATGTGCAGGAGGGCAGACTAGATGATCACTATGGTACCTTATGACCTTAAAGCGTATGAGTCTATGAGTCAATGGGTTTTCTGCCCATAGGGCCGATGACTGAATGATTCTCTACACAGAAGCTGATGGGGGAGGAGGTGAAGCGTGGACTTGCTGCACATTGGGAAATGGAGGACAGATCTGGTTTTTTTTTAAAAAGTACTTCTCTAAGCAAGGGAGGGTGACCAATGCCAGAAGATTAGACCATGCAGGCTGGAAGAAATGCCTGTCTTAAGGACTTGGACCAAACACAGCACTCACAGAGCTGGTGAGATCAAACCAGGGGGGAATTGCATTCCAGAGTCTGTTGTTTTCCACAGATCTATAATTGTCTTGTGCTTCCTAAGAATAACGTGCATGTGTGTGTGTGTGTGTGTGTGTGTTTGTATGTGTGTATGTGGGTGTATAAGAAATTTGCTAGGCCTGTGTGTCTAGCTTTAGTGCCACATTGTCCCTGAATGGTGTAAGTAGGAAGTCAGAGCTCCCACAGCCTGGTGGACTGGGGGGGAGGAGGGCTGAGGCACTGGTTCCAGGGTGCAAGGGCATGGATGACAGGGTCCCACTGCCCCAAAAGAGGGTCAGACATGCAGTCTGCACATGGGAGATTTCCTGGGAAAGCCAGAGCCAGGAACAGTCACTACTCAGACCCTGGGGTTTTAGAAGCATGTGGGATCCAGAGAAGGGAGGCAGTCACAACAGACTGAGATCCATCCAGAGAATGGGATTGGTCCAGGTTGTGACAGACTCTCTAATATTAATTTGTATATTGGTATCCTATTAATTCCTGGTACCATACTGCCTATTAGAAGGTGCATCTAGGCACACATATGGGTGTCAGTTTAACACTACTTTATTTTCAGAGCAGCAGCAGCCAGTCAAGCTCTTTCACCCTACACTTGCTCTGGACTGACTACAGACAGCACAAAGATTCTCCGGTTACACGCTGGACTTAAAGTGACACACCATTACACTCCTCTGAATACTCCCAGCAAGAGGGCCAATTAATGCTATTTATGTGGATAGTTTTGTAATGTGAAGTCTCTCCATTGGAAACTAAATTGAAACTGCTAATTGAACACAAGTTATCAAAGAAGGCTCAGCTGGTAACAACTTCTGGCCATTAGTACTAAACTAGGCTATATTTTAAATGGGAATGTAGAGATAACAGGTTCCATCCCATTGTCAATTGTCTTTCAAGTGCAATTAAAAAAATACAATGATTTAAAAAATAAATTTCTTGTCTATTTGGAAATGAAAATTGCCCTCAAGCTATAAAACTTGTCCCTAGCTTTATAAAAATATCATTTAATAATCTGCTGACTGGAATCAACCAGTGCATACAATCAGCATCCTGATGGGAGATTTATAAAAGCAGTTACTAGACATGTCTAAATTTTATCATACAAATTAATAGAGAGCTGGTAAAGAAATTTAAACTCTCCTCATGATGCCCAAGTATAATGTGATGTAAGAGAACTCTCATTTTCCACACAGTCTGTGCTATAGGGTATGTTTTCTTCAAAATGACAGCCAGTCTAAAGTCCACTGACGTCAATGGAAATATTCCTGTTGATTTTAGTTAGCTCTGGAGCAGGTCCCTAATTCCCACAATCACCAAATGGACTTGGTGTATTGTCACCGGGTCCAATCACTGCTAGGGGCTGCTCTGGGGATGAGCTCTTTCCAGACGTTGCACCTTCCTCTAGCGGTCTCTCCACCCATCTCTGCAACTCCAGGTGCTTCTTGTTCATGACATGGTCCTCCAGCAAGTCTTCCACCATGAACTGTCCCAGTCTGTCCACTCTCTGCCACTTCATCAGTGCCTGGTAGGGGAATCCGAGCCCACCCTCTACTCTGGGTTCCAGCTCAGGGGCCCTCTCATCAGCAGCCAAGGTCTGCACTGTCCTATCCCTTGTTGCTTTTCCCCTGGGCCTTGTCTACCTTTCTGGCTGCCACAGGTTTGCCAGTCCAAACTCCCTCCACCCAGGGAGTAACTGTAGGCTGCTCTCTATAGCCCCAAACACACCTCCCTTCTCCCAGGGAGTGACTGAAGGCTACTTGCCTGCAGCCCCATTCTGCTCTCAGCTCCTGTTCCTGTCCAGATGAGCCTCATTTGGTCAATCCCTTCTCCCTAGCTTCTCCTCCAGGTGCAGCCTGGGGAGTTAACTAGACACCCCATCAGATGTACATAAAATGGAGCATGTGCACCTGTGGGTGTAATAAAACAATATGTAGGCACAATCAAATGCTCATGATTAAGAGCTAAATTATCTTCTTTGATCCACAACAGGTCTTTTGATTCCTCTTCACACATTTGTAGACAGACTCCACCCCCCCCCGCCACCCCACTGATGTGCAAAACTCCGATTGATGTCAATGGAGGATCTACCCGTGTATGAAAAGTGGAATATGGTAACAGTGCAACTTTATTTGTGCACCTTAATTTATAGAGGCTGTGTCCAAAAGCCCTTAACAGAGTACATAGCATTACACAGAAAACTAGTGCATTCCAGCAGAGGGAGAGAGAAATTCATGACTACGGGCAAAAGAGAAAGGTGAGACTAGAAATGAGATGGAGTCAGTCTGCTGACTGAGGGCTTGTCTATATGTAAAGCACTGCAGCGCGTCTGGTGAAGGTACTCTATGCCAATGGCAGAGAGTTCTCCAGTCGACATAATAAAACCACCTTCGTGAGTGGTAGAAACTATGTCAGCGAGAGAAACACTCCTGCCTACATAGCTCTGTGCACACCGGTGCTTATGTCAGTGTAACTTATGTCTCTCACAGGGTGGTTTATTGACACCTCTGAGAGACATAAGTTATGTCAACATAAGCTGTAGTGGAGCCTGAGTTAGCTTTCCTCTGTGGTGACAAAGTTCCAGTCAGACAGAGATACAGGAAGGCTACTCCAGTGGGAAGGCATTCCAGTGGAAAAAGCCCTCTCAAGTAAAGGTCTGATCCCCATTGACTGGTCTGGACCCCAAAGGTCTGGGCTCCATTGACTGGTCTGGATCCCATCAGTGCCAATATTGTGGGAAAAGGTGAAGCAGAAGTAGATGGGTGGAGGGAGTGGAGGCAGTAGCAAAGAAAGAAAGCTAATGTGATTAGCTTCAGTAAACTGTCAAAGGTAAAACAATCCAAAGGCATTCTGAACAGCATCCTGAAATAAATGGGGAGCTAGTTGTGGAGGTGTTTGAGAATAGGGTGCTATGGATGCACTTCTAAGTACATATAAAATAGCTTTAAAATGTATTTTCCTTTAGTGGTTGCATTAAAGGCATTTAAAAATTATTTTCTTGTTCTCAAAAGAGAAATTAAAAAATACATTGTTACTAGAATTGTGTGAGATCCTTACAAGCCATTAGAATACCCCCAAATTATTTGCACAAGGCATCCCTATTATCCATGGATCACTGACATGATAGAGCATAATGGCATCCAAAAGAGCACTTGAAGACTATTATATTATGTGAATGAGCAGTTGAGACACCCTCAAATTTCTGAAGCCTCAGTTTATCGTATGAGTCAGTGGAGAAACAGCCACTAAAGACAGCAATATTTCCATATGATGGACCTAGTTGGCACTGTATCAATGTGTCATCTTGTGCTGTACTTGGAAGGTCTTTTATTCATGGCTAGGTGCATGCAGAATAATTCTGCCTATCGTAACATTCTCTCTATATATATATTATGGAATACAAAAATATTTCTGCAATCAGAAGTTTCTATCTATGCATTTTCATATAAATTAAACCTCTCAAACTGTACAGAAAACTGTAATGATGGAACCTTAAGTGTTGATGCTTCTGTTGGCAATTACTAAAAATATTCCAGCATTTTAAGCCCTCAAGGGAATGGATAGTTCACAACTAGCCCAAGTTTGCAAGAGTGAGTCCCGTAAGGATGGACTCAATGCAGGAGTAACCAGTGAAATTCTATGGCCTATGGTATACAGGAAATCAGACTGAATGATCTAATGAAGTGATACTCAGACCTCAGTGGTTCAGGAGCCAAATTAGCGATCAACATTACACAAAGAACCACAGTAGTGTGAATTCATTTTTCATTTATTATAGTACTGTATATTCATATTTAAACAGTATGAGGGAAATATTTAGTGTGTGTATATAAATAAAAATCTTGGTTAATTGGTTAATAACTTAGATTGGTGAATAATTAAATCTCACAGTGTTTTAATATCATGTGCTGCAGAGAGCCGCAGGGGACATATTAAAGAGCCACTTGCAGCTCGTGAGCCACAGTCTGACTATCACTGATCAAATGGTTCCAACTGGTCGTAAAATCTGTGAATTTATAAAACCCCATGTCAGAGCAGGAATGCAGGTCAGAACTCCTGTAAAGGGCTAATAAGCAATCTAGTTAGATATGTGTTAGATTCTGTTTTGTTTAAATGGCTGATAAAATAAGTTGAGCTGAATGGAATGTATATTCCTGTTTTTGTGTCTTTTTGTAACTTAAGATTTTGCCTGGAGGGATTTTCTATGTTTTGAATCTGATTACTCTGTAAGGTATTTACCATCCTGATTTTACAGAGGTGATTCTTTTATGTTTTCTTCAATTAAAATTCTTCTTTTAAGAACCTGATTGCTTTTTCATTGTTCTTAAGATCCAAGGGTTTGGGTCTGTGTTCACCTATGCAAATTGGTGAGGATTTTTATCAAGCCTTCCCCAGGAAAGGGGGTGTAGGGTTTGGGGAGGATTTGGGGGGGAAAGACGTTTCCAAGCGGGCTCTTTCCCTGTTATATATTTGTTAGATGCTTAGTGGTGGCAGCAAGAAAATCCGGGGACAAAAGGTAAAATAGTTTGTACCTTGGGGAAGTTTTAACCTAAGCTGGTAAAAATAAGCTTAGGGGGGTTTTCATGCAGGTCCCCACATCTGTACCCTAGAGTTCAGAGTGGCGAAGGAACCTTGACACCCCACATCTGGATTCTCCAAGGGGTGTGTAGAGTAAGCATGCAGTGGGTTCTTTTAAAAAGTTCATTACATTTCTAGAGCTACTACTAATGGTAGTGATACCCTTATTTTGAAGATCTAGAATATCTCTGAGTACTGTCATCAATGGAGTGAACTTTGTATGTGCACCGACTGTAGACACTTGCACAATTTTTTTGAACTGTGAAGTGTCAGCATTTGAAAACTGGACTTCTCGTATGGGGCCTGATCCTAGGTTCAGTGGTCAATGGGAATCTTTCCATTGTCTTCAGTGGACTTTGGTTAAGGCCCCATGGTCTACAGCGTTGTCTTGAAATGAAAATAAACCACTGGGCATCTGGTGCTCACTGAAAGTGTGACTTTGCATTATATACAACTGTTTTGTGTACCTTAGTTTATTCATCTATAAAATATTACTCACGAAGATGAAAATATGTTGTGAAACATTAATTAATTAATGTAAGTAACATGCTTTGATGAGAGGTACTATATAATAATACACACTTTGAACTTTCTGTAATTATTATTGCTTTGATTCCTCGATCTTTTAATATTTCAGTCAAAGTATGAATGTACCAGACAGACGGGGCACGGTTAAATCAGCTAAAGAAATCGGATTGTCGAGTCAGCACAAATTTTGTTACTTGTCAGTTCACACAGAGTGCAATACTTATACCGCAACCTCTTTCTACTGGGAAACCAGCTACTGGTATTCAATCAGAAAACATGTGATTTTGCTCAGTAACGTTATATTATTTGTGTTTGTCTCCCTGTTAGCAGTTTTATTATAGGAAAATAGTGTCAAATGGATTAAATGCAGAGTGCCTGAATTCATCCAATTTCAGCTCCATCCACCAAATTCCATGGTCCTTCACCTCCTAAATGAACTGTCATTCCCTGCTCCCATCAGCAGAATAGAATCCTGTATCTTCTTGTTTCTATTCTCCCTGGTTAGACTATTTTTCACTTACTTATTGTATTTCAGGCCCTCTCAGGAGGTGAGGCCCAGATAACAGCCAGTATGTAGGCTTTATTTAAGGGCTTGGTTTAGTTTTGCACAGACCTATCACTCAGCTCCTCCTGCCTTCTGGATTTTTTGGTGCCTTCAAATCACTGAAATTTACAAGGCTCACACTGTCCCAGAATGTAACAGGAAAGGGAGATGATAATGTATGACAAAACGCAACTGCAAAGACAGCCATTGTTATGGATTTTTGGTTGGCAGGTGGTGCAGTGTTTTAGTCCTTGGCTATATTGGTGGCAGTTTTGCACACTTTTGGGATTTTATCTTGATTCCCACAATATTTGGTGTTTATTGTACAGCCCCAGGTCCTGGGGTCTCATTGTTACCAGAGAATCTGAGTTTTCATTTAAAACAACAAGTACATTTCTAGCTCTCATCATTGTGGAGTAAAACATGAAAAGTTTGACTGTAAAGGGTTGGAATCCAAAAGGCAAATTAAAAGGAGCCCAACAGTTGTTATTTTTAAAAAAATAATATAATAATTTATTGGTCCAGACGCATGATTTTTGAACGTGTGTTAAATTTTTAGCATTTGTACCTTTATTATGTCTTCTCTAATGTACTCCAATTAATATCGATGAAAATATATATTATATATGATGCTGGTAACAATGCCTAATACTCCCCATTATAGTACCTTGTTTTCAGTTGCTTATAACTTCAGCAAACTTGAAGTGTTTGTGCTGAAATTTTACATGCCAGGTTCTGCCTAATGATGACTTTTTTGATTTTGGTTTTGGGTTGCTGTTTTGTTTTTATTTTTTTTAAATTTCTGCCAAAATAGTTCAGCCCTTTCCAAGACAGAAGCTAGGGGGAAATGCCAAATTTCAGATTCCGGCGTGAAAATATAGGGCTGCTAAAGCTTCCAATGGAAAATGTCACTTTACATCAGGAATTGTGCCTTTTGCCATCCTGTGAAATCTGTCCAAATTTGGCCAAGTTATAAGTCTTTGAAAAATTAATTTGCACATGCTCACTAGACACTTCCTAGATCCATGTAAGTAAATTCACCAAAGATTCCATGTGTACTGAACATGCTCCAACCCAGGGCTGAGCTGGACTTTCCCTGCAGTTTCAGCTCTGGGCTTCTGTGGGCCATACTGGAACTGGGCACCAGAACTGAGAACATGAGAATTTTCTACTGTGATCTCAATACCCCAGCCACCCACCAGCAGGACCCAGGCAGTGTGGAGGAGGAAGCTTCCTGGTTTGAATACAGATGGGACAAGGGCTGGACACAAGGGGAGATGCGGAAATAGACTGAGACAAGAAACTTAAGTAGGGGAGACTGGGAATGGAAGCTACAGCAGTGTGAAACTTTGGAGCTCACCCAGATCAGCAAGCAGTTCTGTCACCACCTGCCCTGTAACCTTGGGGGTCACAAGCTCTCAACCAGCCTGGTTACTCCTTGCAGAGTGATACCAACAGCCCTTCCAGTTCCAAGTCTCCCCAAATCCACCCACCCCAAGTTCTTAACTACCAGACACATGAGGCGTTGTTGAAGGCATGAAATCAGCCCCCAGTTATGAGTTCACTCTGGCTCACACACTCCACGCAGTTTGCACAACAGAGACCTGCCTGGGGTAAAAATAAATAAAAGGTTTATTTATTAGAAAAATCACAGACTGAAAGGTAAAATCATAAGGAATAGAAAACGTATGCAAGTTGCAGAGAAAATAAACATAAAGATGCAACCACAGGCTTTACACTTCCAAATCAAATAAATTCCCTTTTCTAATACAAATTATCTATTGCCTTTGAATAGTTTCCCACCATAACCCCTGCCATAGCGGGGTTCCCCAGCATTTCATGGATACCACCCACCAAGTGACTGTGCCTCAGTTTCTGGATAGATTTCACATCAGAAGGCTTTTTTAAAAAGGTTTGCAGGTGTATTTTTTTCTTTTTCTCAGACTATGGTGACTCATGGTTATTCAGAGAAGGGGAAATTCTCTCTCAGCTTGATAGCTGGATGTCAGTGTCTTCCCATTAACTGTAATGGCCCATCATTTGTCTTTTCCTGGGCTGTACACTGCTAAGTGCTGGGAGCTAGTCTCCTCTGGTTGGGAAGGCTACCTTTCCCTGCCTGACTGCAGGTGGAGCTGAATGTTTGCAGCACAAATTATGAATACAGTTTTATATATTCTCAAATACATAAATTCATAACCACCATCCCTATACATACCTCATAATGACCATCAAGTTTAGGACATTACAAGCTTTCAAGAAAGAATTTACTTAATATATTTTTATACACAGTAACATTGTATACATGCAGCTGATTCAATTGCCTACTCTTTGGGTTCAGACCCCGTGTTCTTTCCCTGGGGTGTCTGGACCCTGATTGTCACCAGGGGTATTGGGACTGGGAAGGGAAACAGGGAGGAGGGATTAGGAGCCGATGGCTTGGAGGTAGACTGAGATCCCAAAAGTCGAGGGGGAGACTAGGACTGTGTTGACAAGGAGAGTGGGAACAGTGGGGAGAAAATGGGGGGAAGGGAGACGCATCAGACAAAGAGCCACTGAGGGGGAGAATGGAACTGGGAATGGCTGGTGTCATAAATATAAAGGGAAGGCTAACCACCTTTAAATCCCTCCTGGCCAGAGGAAAAAACCTTTTCACCTGTAAAGGGTTAAGAAGCTAAAGATAACCTCACTGGCACCTGATCAAAATGACCAATGAGGAGACAAAATACTTTCAAAGCTGGGGGGTGGGGGGGGCGGCAAAGGGTTCTCTCTGCCTGTGTGGCTTTTGCAGGGACCAGAGCAGGAATGCAGGTCAGAACTCCTGTAAAGGACTAAAGCCTTTGTGGCTTTTGGAGGGGGGTGAGGGGGTGAGAGAACCTGGATTTCTGCAGGAAATGGCCCACCTTGATTATCATACACATTGTGAAGAGAGTGGTCACTTTGGATGGGCTATTACCAGCAAGAGAGTGAGTTTGTCTGTGGGGGGGCGGAGGGTGAGAAAACCTGGATTTGTGCTGGAAATGGCCCATCTTGATGATCACTTTAGATAAGCTATTACCAGCAGGAGAGTGGGGTGGGAGGAGGTATTGGTTCATGGTGTCTGTGTATATAATAATGTCTTCTGCAATTTCCACAGTATGCATCCGATGAAGTGAGCTGTAGCTCACGAAAGCTCATGCTCAAATAAATTGGTTAGTCTCTAAGGTGCCAAAAGTACTCCTTTTCTTTTTGCGAATACAGACTAACACGGCTGTTACTCTGAAACTAGTTAGATATGTGTTAGATTCTGTTTTGTTTAAATGGCTGATAAAATAAGCTGTGCTGAATGGAATGTATATTTCTGTTTTTGTGTCTTTTTGTAACTTAAGGTTTAGCCTAGAGGGATTCTCTATGTTTTGAATCTAATTACCCTGTAAGGTATTTACCACCCTGATTTTACAGAGGTGATTCTTTTACTTTTTCTTTAATTAAAATTCTTCTTTTAAGAACCTGATTGCTTTTTCGTTGTTATTAAGATCCAAGGGTTTGGGTCTGTGTTCACCTGTACAAATTGGTGAGGATTTTTATCAAGCCTTCCCCAGGAAAGGAGGTGTAGGGCTTGGGGGGATTTTAGGGGGAAAGACGTGTCCAAGCACGCTCTTTCCCTGTTATATTTGTTAGATGCTTAGTGGTGGCAGCAATAAAATCCGGGGACAAAAGGTAAAATAGTTTGTACCTTGGGGAAGTTTTAACCTAAGCTGGTAAAAATAAGCTTAGGGGGTTTTTCATGCAGGTCCCCACATCTGTACCCTAGAGTTCAGAGTGGGGAAGGAACCTTGACAGCTGGTCTCAAAAATAACTTTTGGAGATTCTTGTGGTAGTTTTTCTCAGTTGCTTCCATGATCAGCATATCACTCAGGTAAGACTGAGTACCAGGAATGCATTGTAATACCCTGGTGCAAGGCTCCCTGCCAAATAGCAGGTGTGGGTACTATTCCAAGCACTAGTCTGCTATATTGAAAATTATTGCTGAAAACCTGTGCTGTCACAGGCGTTTGGAAGTTGGGCCAAGTAATCCACCATGAGTGCAGTCTCCCTCATACAACCAATGAAATTGCTGCCTGCAGATTAGCTGCAGAGTAAGGAAGATGTTTGGTTGAGTTACTTCTGATATCACACTAGTCTAGGATTCTTAGCATGGCATAGCTACATGCCTTATTGTAGCTGAACACAAAACGAGTGTAATTCATAAGGCTGAGAGCTTAATAATTGTTACTGCAAATCCCAGTAATGATTGAACCTGGTGATATTCTAACCAAGGAGCTCTCAACTGTGCTTGTTGCTATTTCCATCGATTCACACTGACTCAACAGAAATTTTGGGCTTCAGAGTGACCCACAGACAGAGTGACAATCTTGGAACCTTATTATATAGACAAACCCTTGTCTGTGTTAATTGTGAGGCACTTCTTGTCACAATCTTCAATCTCCATATGTAGATAGGCTTGGGCTAGGTCGATCATGAAGACATGTTTAACACCATCTAATGATGCAAATATAAGCTGTATTCGGAGCAAAGAATCCTGATCTGTGTGTAATACTGGGTTAACTCTAACTCTGAAATTACCACAGATACAAACAGATCCATTTTTTTTTCATTATTGGCACTATAGCGATGCTCCATTCATTCCAGTTAACTCTGGATAAAAATCCAGAGTCCTGTAAGTACTAAAGGTATTTCTCTATCTTTGGCTGAATAGCAAAAGGTACTGGACAAACGTTGCAAACTTTAAGTATTGCTCCCTTTTTAAGCACAGTTTTTTTTTCTTTCAGATGTTTTCAGGTTCTAATAACATCCTGAAAGACATCAGTGAGCTGCCTTGTCTAAAAATTCAGCTGATTTTTGTTTGGGGCTGGATTGTTGTATGCCTTTACACATGTTATGCATTACCTATCCAATTGAATCTCTCAGCCATTCTCTACCAAGTAATGCATGGGCCCCCCGCTTCTCAAAACAGAGGTTTAGTATAAGATGTTTACAGTTGTATGGTACCACTATCATAATAATTCCCAGTGAACAAGGATTTCTCCTTTATATGTTTTTAGAAGCACTGACATTTTCTGCAACTTCATCCTTTTAAGTGGTCTCTGATAATCCTGTTGTGAAATTACAGACACAGCAAACCCCATATCAAGCTCCAATTTAAGTCTTACTTTTTCCACTTGTATAGGAATCCAAATAATACATTGTTATTGTATTTTAAACTGTCGAAGAGATACTACAGTATTCTCTTCTCTGTGAACTCCTTGTCATCTGCAAGCTGATGAATGTGGAATTCTCTAGTACAGTAGAACACCATTTATCCGAGCCGCCATTATCCAGCTCTCCATATTAACAGAACTGGGCAGCGCGGCTCCAGCTGACAGCCGGAGCCGCGCTCCCCAGTGCTGACTGCCGCAAGCCCCGTTGCCTGGAGCTGACAGCTGGAGATAGAAAGCTCTTTGCCCATTCCCCTGATTATCCACATTTTTGATTATCCAATCTGGCCCAGTCCCAATTAGATTGGATAAACAGGGTTCCATTGTATTGTCTTTGTGTCTTTGTATTGTCTTAGGTGGTTGTGTTTTTTTGTACTGATCTGCATGTTGTCTGTGTGCCTCAATTTCTTGCTGTTTCCTTAGGGTTTTGCCATGAACCAACAACCATCAGCCCTGTGAGATTGTTTCCCACAACCAAAAGCACACAACCTTTGAGTGGTCTCCATGCTGTCCTTTCTGCTTTACCCCCAGTTTATTTGTTGCACAGATTTCATGGTGCCGTTGTAACTCTCAGGCATCTTTAATAACTTGTCTCCCTTGAAATTGCAATATCTAGTGCGTGTTTTAGGGACAATTCAGCCTCAGTCAATAACTGTGTTTGGGTTGCTTCATTTTGCACATATTATCGGGTCCTTTACTGCAACATTTAAACTCTTTCCAGCCTGGCAATGCTCGGTTAATTTCCTTAATCCAGTCACATATTCAGGAATTGTTTCATTTTCTTTTTTATTCCATCTATGAAATCATAACCACTCTGCAAACACTGGTGGCTTTGGGGAAATGTAACTTTTTAGAAATCCCACAGTTTTAGCAAATGTTTCTGCTGGTTTAGGCAGCCCCACAGAGTATGGTGTTCAGCCCCTATTATTCTCAGTAAAACTGCCTCCTTTTTCTTATCATTATGATTAGCAGTCTCTCAGTATAGGTGACGCAGTCCTCTACTGAGCTATCAAATCAGTCCTTTTGCCCCAAATAGCCAGACATATTTTTAACCCCCAAATGAGCAGGTTACTCACAGTCCCAGAGCTGCAGACTGCAGTTTGAGTTTCACTTTCTCTAGACCTCTGAAGTCCCTCTGTATTCCACTGCACTCCTGGATTAGAATCCCAGTGTCACCAGTATGACCTTGCTCTTTACACAACATTAAGAATATGAAAAACTACACAAAGACTGTTGGATTCCAGTAACCATATTTATTGTGTACCCATATGCAAGTTCTATCTACTTATGCAGTATACGTAAGAATAATACTGATGGATACTACCATAGAAGACAGGGAGGTCCACTAAAGTGCTCCCAATTATTTAAAGGCATATTATACAATTCCTGTGCATGTCAGTTATAACAGTCTTTAATTACATGATCACATACTAGTTTTTCTCACAGGACCCTTATTTCATTCAGTGCACAGATTGGACTTGCTCTGGTGATGAATCAGGGTTGTGTAGTGAAGGCTGCTGTCTGTAGGACCCCTGCTTCATTTTCTTGCAGAAGCTGGAAGATGTGTAGTGTAGCAAAGGAGGCAGGGGACTGCAGGAAGAGAAAGGACGGCCTCATGGTTAAGACAGTTAAATGGTCTTTTCACAGATGGTCACTTATTGTGTGTTCCTCATTTTCTGAGTGCCTGACTTAATACCCTGGGGTCTGATCTGAGAAGTACTGAGGACTCACAGATGCAACTGTCAATGGAAACTGTGCCTTGAACATGTGAAGTGCTTTATAGTGCTAAATTCTCTTTAAAAATGGGACATAAGTGTCTCAAGTTGGGCACCAAAATTAATGAATACTTTTGCCCTTATTTTCTCTGTGCCTTCGTTCCCCATCTGTCAAATGAATATAACAATACTTCTTCATCTCACAAGAGTGTTGAGAAAATAAATCTATTAATGTTTGTGAAACACTCAGATACTATAGCAATGAACACCATGGAAAACTCCCATGAGGAAATTCATAATTCTGTCTGCTGAGCAGGTTTTGAGTAGTGTGTAATAGATAAAGCATGAAGCCACACATTGAACAATGAGGAGAAAACAAAATATTGAACAGCTGCTTATGAAGTGAGCATCATCAGTCTTGTGCACTGAATGAGGCAGGAACCCAGTGGAAAAATTACAATCTGATCATGTAATTAAAAACTGTATCATTACACATACACACAAGGGGGTCCAAAGTAAGGTTGTCCAGGCAACCTTACTTCTGGGATCTCCTAACGTCTGAGTGCTTGGCTTTGCAACCTTAATAATGTTCTTTTAACATAGGGCTTTTTGTGATTTTATATATACTAAGTTAAGAAACCATTATTAAGGTTGTAAAGTCAAGCACTCAAATGTTAGAAGATCCCAAAAGTAAGGTTGCCTGTGAAACCTTAATTCAGATCTCTTGTGTGTATTTATTATGATACAGTGTTTAATTATATATAAATATACCTCCCTTACTTCCCTCCCTTCCACCCCCCCAAATACTATCCCAGCATAGATTTATAACTATTTTACTTCTCCCTACACTGTCAAGATCAACGGGATAAACATGTAGTCTAACCCCTGAATAGTGTTTTTTAACAATATTCTCTTTCTCTCACGAATCTATCAGCTGCATGCTTTCCTGCCACCAGCAGCCTGTAAAAAAAGAATGCACAGATATAAATGATTTGTGTGGGGATTTAAACCCACTGGAACCTGTCTGAATCCATCAGATAAAAAGGGTATTATTAGAAGAAATTAGTATTGTAATGCAATGCCATGACAAAAACGTCATTGCTATTAACCATAACAATACGGTAGCTGTCACTATAAATTGTGCCTTTTGCCTAATGGCTCACAGGATGACGTCTGTAAATATTGTTATGGTGACCACTGGAATAAAATATGCTAAATAGTAATAAAACAATTAAATAGTGGTTATTGTTTATGTTGCGCTAACTATGTGATAGGTATTTTGCAGACTGATATAAAGACAAAAGTCCCTCCTGTAAAGGGCTTACAACTTGAATAGACAATGTACGGATTAGAAATGGATTCAGATGCAACAAAAGGCAGAACAGTTTAGTCTGTCTAGTGTTGCAGGTGATGGAGCTCAAGTTTCACTGTGTTCTGTTTGCTTTGGCAGCAGACGATTCAAGAATATGTTGGGAAGGCCATTAAATATGTGAGGAAAGGGAAGGTGATGCCAGAGATCCAAAGTCATCCTATCATGATGTCAGCCCAGATGAGTCTCTGGTGTACCCCCAGCACGAGTCACAGGAGAATGCAGACACAATGGAAAGGTAGCTAAGAAGAACACTGCTCCCTGTCTGTTCTGAAAATATGGGAAGGGCCAGCTTCTTTCCCCATGCAGCCAGCCTGCTTGTGCCACCTAAAGTCCAGGATGGATCCTCATCAAAGTGTAAGATCTTCTATAGCGGGTGGAGTAGTATATTTGTGTGTCAACAAGAACAATCTTTCTGGGGTTTGGGTTTTCTGAATTTTACAGCTGTAATCCAAATGTAAACTCCTTTGGCTTTTATGCTTCTATCCTGAATACTGGTGACTACTAGAAAGGGCTATATATAAATAGTACTGCTATTTTCTCTCATCAGCCCTAAATGAGTTACAATTTTATAGCTTAAACCAGAGAATTCCATGTGGTGTTTCTCCTTAGCTATCCAATGGGTAATTGCACTACTAATTTAGTAGCTACCTCAGGCCGTACACTGGGAATAGCATGTACACAAACACACATACACATTGTGCTGTGTTACAAATCCTATAGTCTGAAACTTATCTAAACCTATCTAAATTTAATAGAATGTGCCTGACTTAATACCCTGAAACTTGAACTCAAACCTGAATTTCTAACCCCACAAACTTTATATTTAGTGTAAGGAAGAAATCTAGACTCAAACCTGGATCTCAACTCCAAAATCCTAACCTAGGGTCTGATTTTGAATATAATGGGCTGAACAGGAAAATCTGAACAACCCCAAACTTTGTGGGTGAAGGAAATAAGAATGCAAACTCAGAGTTACATTTTCTGGCTTAGGCTCATCTCAATAATGTTAATAATTATGGGAATGATTTTCAGTAGTGCCAAGGGCATTTAGGAGCACAAGCCTCATTGGTTTTCATGGGGACGTGTGCTGCTAAATCCCTTCAGAGACTTTGCAAATCTTAACTATATTGTATTAATGAAAGGAAACAAGTTATTGCAGTTTAATTCAAAGGTATCACAATTTGTCCAAAAAGAAGCCACAAGCTAGTAGGAGGTAGCTGTAAAAGCAAAGCACATCCACCAGGAACTTTTAGAATTTTGTATATTGCAAATAAGGATATATCCTGGCTGTTTGGGAGAAAAGCCAAGTTATAGTCAAGACTACTGCGTTTATTTCTTTCCAGTTTTAGTACATTTTATACTCCTGGGAGAATTCTACACCAAAAAATTAAAAATTCTGCACACAATATTTTAAAATTCTGCATGATTCTGCATTTTTTTTACCAAAATAATAAAATATAACCGTGCCAGTTTCAATTATTTTGGTAATTTATTTGAAAATACCTGTCAGCAAGTATGCCTGTAACAATATAGAAAACAAAAAAGATTCAGGAAATGTTTTTGACAAATAGATTTTTACTAGATATATTAATACAGAACTTTGAGTAATAATTCATTTAAACCACAATACAGAAACATTTCCTGCACCCCTCAGAAACATTGCAAAGGCTTGGGAGAGTCAAGGGTAATGAAGGAGCTGATGAAGAGGAAAGTAATTGCTAGGAATGAGCCTGGAGGGCTATTGGCTATAGGAGGGAGAAGTATGGAACAATATTTTTGCAGGGAGGATTGTTAGGGAGTGGGAGAGCCTCCCCCACTCAGACCTTCGCTGACCCCTAGCCTCTCTTATTCAGTCAGGCACATCTACCCCTGTCCCCATGTGTCCCTGTACCCCCACTCAGCCACCCCTCCCGCATCCCTATGTGTCCCTGCACATCCCACCCTGTGTCCCCATGTGTCCCTATGCCCCCACTCAGCTACCCCTCCCCATCCCCATGTGTCTCTGCATCCCCTCCCCCTTCCCATATGTCCCTGCACTCCCACTCAGCCATCTTCTTCCCTCACCCCCACATGTCCCTGCACCCCATTATGCCTATGGCCCTGCACCCCCCCAGTCCCATTCAGCCCCACCCCAGTCTGTCCCCCCCTTAGCCCTTCTGAACACCAGTCTGTGATCACTCATCAGAACCAATTGCCTCATATTGTCCCCCTCCATATCCTGTGCTTCCTCATCTGGCCCATGGGCAGGACGCTGTGAGGAACACAGACTCTTCTCCTCTCTCTCCCCTCTCTGTGGCTGGCTACTTTTGCCTGGGAGTGGCTTCCCTCTGTTCTGGTGCACAGCAGCCCCTGGTGGGTGAAAGGCATAACTGCAGTGTCTCTCTGGCAATATGTATTTTCTGCTGAAAAAAAAAAATTCGGCAGAGGACAAGAATTCTGCATGCGCGCAGTACCTCAGAATTCCCCCAGGAGTAATTTATTAAAATGAAGAAGTTTCAAGATCAAGAAGAAAAATACAAATGTTTCCATTATTCCCTACAAAAATGCAGATCAAACATTAAAGTACTGTATATTTCTTCTGAGACTATGAATCAGCTGAAAAACTTTTGCGTAAGGATTACATAATTTTCAAGATGGAATGATTCAGGGTTGGAGGTGGATCTAGATGGCACCTAAATTCAGGAATACAACCATTTGTTCTTCCTGATGTTCCTTTGACACTAAAAGAAATGTGTCAGAAAGAGTACTTAAAGGGCTATTTATGACCATTTGTTGTTGATGATTTTGCCGTTAGAGCTATTTTGTTCTCTGCTACCTATGTTCTCCCATTAAAAAATATAAACTTTTTAGGGTTTCTTAGCATAGAGTTATGCCAAGTGCTCTTTAAAGATTTTTGTAAGATGAGGTAAATGACTACAATTTACTTTCTCAATCGATGTCCTGGTCAAATTAGTGTTGGACTCAGTGTTCTGGTCAAATTCTTTCCCCTCATTCTGCTTTCCTAAATTTTCCCAGTAGTTTCAGTTTGTGGTACATAGTATTCTTTTCCACTGTCTATCTTAACCTTTTGTGCCCTATTAAAAAAGCTGCCATATTCCATTTTAGCAGAAGCTACATTTCAGTGGTGGATGAAATGATTCCAAAATGAAGCTTTAAGCTTTGTTTTCTTCAGCAAGAAAGGAACAATATATAGTAGTAACATGATTTTTACATTTGCTATCAGATAATAGCCTTAACTGAAGTAGCAATAATAGTAGTTTTCCAGCTTGTATGTATGACATTCTTTAACGGACAGTTTTTTGACCATGTGTATCTCTGTGACATTTATCCACATAGATCTTTGTGAAGTCCTGTGGACTATAATTAAATTATATGAATATCACCTTTCATTTACCTTTGATTAAAGTTCACAAATCTACTGATTGGGAAGTTTTTCCTTTAGTATTGCACAGGCATGTCTGCCAGAAGCTGGGAGTGGACAATAGGGGATGGATCACTCCATGATTGCCTGTTCTTTTCATTCCCTCTGAAGCACCTGGCATTGGCTGCTGTCAGAAGACAGGATACTGGGCTAGGTGGACCATTGTTGTGGTCCGGTGTGGCCATTCTTCTGTTCTTTTGTATGCTTTAACTGACGGAAGGTTGTGTTAAAATGTAAGACTCAATAGAAAGAATCAGGAGAGAATACATCTTGGACAATGCAACAACACTTCATTACTATGTAAAATAGAGCACTATACAATATGCCTACAGGAGAAAGATCGATAGAGATATGCATGCATTTACGGAAACTTAGTGTACAACTTTCAGTGAATGTGGTGCCATGCTTAAATCACTATTGCTTTTAAGAAGACTCCTTAGTAAACAATCAATAATAATAAATAATAACTACATTTTATTTATTTGTGGTAACATTTTCAAAAGTGCTTAAGTCACTTAGGTTCCTAAATTCCACTGAAAGTTAATAGGACTTAAAGTCTTTGGAAGATGGAACTTAGGTCCAAGTGACATAACCCAGATCCTCAAAGGTATTTCAAACAATATTGTACAGGGAAATCTATGCTGTTGGGGATAAGAATCCACCTCATAATCTGCAGGAAAGCTGGGGTCAGCACTGCATCCCTTCTGCACCTGAAGTCAAGCTTCTTGGCTGATGAGAGGTTTCAACTTTTCAATTCATTCACACCTTTTATGTAGAGGTTTGGCAGATGTGGGATAATCTGCTTCCTCCCCCTGCTCCCCACCACATTAGATCTCATCCTGATCTCTAATAGTTAGATATTGGCTTAAGCCCTGAAGTACAAGATTGAACATCCCTTCCAAATTTTTTGTTGTCACGAAGGATACAACACGGTCCCAAACGCCAAATAGTAAATGAAGGATGGTCCTGAATCAACACCCGATGTTAGAGCACTTATTAACTTTGCAAGTGTTTATAAATTAACCCTGGATAGGATTTTGAATTTTAGTGCTAGCCACTAACTCCATAATAAAGTGAAACAAAAATCTGTATTCAAACAGCCACAATAACACCACACACTCCAATATTTGGAGGTTTTGAAATCCAAAGACAGAAGCAAATTTGTAGCGCAGCCCCATCTATATGCTAAAAAATCTTCAAAGAACTGAAGAGACTAAAATGATTAATGTTAGGTGTTGTTTATACCAGATTGCTCCAGTTTGAATCTCTGTACAACATTTCTTTTCTGTCTTTTTTTTTTTTTGGCACAAATATCCTCCACATTGTTTCCTGATGCACTAATTAAATATACAGAACAATAATATGATATCAAGTGGAAAGATCCTGAGGACAAAGAAACTTTTATGGGCCAAAAAAAGGCTTTCATAGCTTGGCTTTAAACACAGAACAATGTGAACATGTTAGAACTGTGGTGCTTCTTGCAGTCAGAGTTCAAGCTCGAGCTTGATGCAAAGTCTGCAAATTGTGCCAGGTCTCACATGAAACGCTGCCACATCTTGTGCTGCGCTAGAAATGGCAGTGACACAAACAGTGCGAATGCAAGGAATTACACCCAAAACAATCTGACCAAGAACAGGGTTTATTTCCTCAATTTATAATTAAATACATTTCCTCTGTAAAAGAGTAACAACTTATGAATTACATTAAAAAAAACCCATAGATGGAGGAGCTAGGTCTAGTTTTACAGGTGTTGTTGGGCCTAATTGGGGAGGAGTGGTCTGTTTAGGCTCTCTCTCTACAATTATAAAAACCTGACTTTGGGCGATAAGAGAAAGAGAGAGAGAGAGAGTTAGCAGGAGTTTTGTCAAGAGAATTATTTTACCAGATGTGTCCCTCAGCCCCAGGGTGCTTTATATAGCATGGGTTTTGTCCAGATCCACAAAGATACTTAGGCTCCTAAACCCGAGATTTAGGCATTAAGCCTCAGGTTTGAGCATCTAAGTCCTAGTTTTGGCTTCAATGTGATGCACAAAACTCCCACTGAACACTGTGTGCACCTAGACTCACTCGGCACCTACGTTTTCAGGGTAAAAGTTCCCTGGGTGCCCGGGAGAGGCCAGCACTTAACTGATTGCTACAAGAAACTACTTAGATGTCGAAGCCACCTGACTCCAGGAAGTGGTTCCTTTTCATGGATCGCTAAGCAGTCATATATGTGCCTCCCTGCAACCTGGACCTAGGTGCCTATCTCAGAGAGAAGGTAGGGCTTAGCACATTCCCCTGTCATTGGCATCTCCCACTGTGTAGCTTAGGAGGCTCCCTGCCTAGCATGCTGGCTTTTGTGGATGCTATTCTAAGACACCTATCTCTCCCCACTCATTGTATGGGAGCCTCGGCACCTAACTCGGCTTTGGGCATCGCAGCATTGTTCCTGTGATTTTCTAGGTGCCTAAAAGTTAGGCACTCAACATTGCAATGCCTGAGATCCTTTGTGGATCTGAACTTTATTTTTATGCATTTATTGACATAGGTGGATATATAAACACAGGAGAGAGCATACTTGCCCCTTGGTGCAGATACATAACACCCACACACAAATATATATATATATATGGATATGTCAAGTAGATTCTTTGTGGGCAGTACAACAGAAGTGGGTTGTTCCAGTTTATGCCCGGTGACTTGCCTTGCACAAAGCACCTCTAGGATCAGCAGAGTGCAAAGGTGAGCTTTAGGCCATCTTTGCTTCTGCTCCCGTCCTGTGCTGTGCCCAGTTTGACTGGACTCCAGGATCTGGCCCACCGTTTATAGAACAATCCCACTTACCTCATGCTAATTCTGAGGATATCTTCCTCCTTTCACAGTTTGCCTTGCTGTGAGGGTCTCAGTTCTACATTTAATTATGAAGCCAACTGAAATACCAGGATCAGTTCAGGGGAATGATTTCCAGCTGTATTAGTCCTCCCACACCGCTGCTCAGTCTGTGCACTTTCCAAATCTGACTGCACAAGCTGAAGTGCTGCTTGAAATATTGAAGCAAAAGTGGAAAAAATGTGCTTAAAAGTTTAATGAGCACCAGAAATAAGTCACTAGTATAGATAACAATAAAAATCAATTCTGCTCCCATTGAACTAAATATCAAGAACTGCCATTTCCTTTTTAACTGAAATAAACTACTTAAATAAAATACAGTGACAGATAATTCAGTCTTGTAAATAGTTAAAGTCCTGGGTCTTATTTACATGAATTCTTATTACAAAATAAATAAAATACTGTGGAAAACAAGAGGGGCAAATACTTCCCCTTTATTTAATGGAATAAAGGCACTTGATTTTCATATAATAACTGCATGCCTAATTTAAAACACTGATACGCAATTAAGAAGTAAGAACTGTTCATGGTATCACATATTGGAAATGGCCAAATTTCTGAAAATCAGTGGTAAAAAAGAATCTTGATGTAACTGTGCAAAGGGTATTTGATTTTACCCTTTCTGAAGGATTTTAAAAATCTAATCAGAGGATAATCTGTATGTCAGAATAAAAGGTCTTTGGGGAAGAAAGGTAGCCATTATGGTAAAGAGCATTCAGGCTGCACAAGTCTCCTGAACTACTCTGAACAACTTTGGTAAGCTAGCTAATTTTCCTACAGTTCCTATCAATCAACTATTCTGTTGCTCAAAATGATAGCCACCATTACCATCAGGATAGCTGAATTGCTAGCCCAGTTGGGGATACTGAATTAAATTCTTTCAAACCCAAGTTATGCTGCAAAGTAGTGTTTTAAAATGAAATTAGCTTTCAGATAAATTTTGGCCATTTAAGCAGGTCTCAGGCATGTCTTCCAGAATCAAAGCTATTTGCACCTAACCTGAAGCTCTTTTCAGCTTTCATAACTCATGCTATATTCTGGGAACAAAAGTGGTTGAATGCCCTGTGATGGATACAGAGGAACTGGTCAAACTCTGAAGTGAACTTTTAATGTCCACTGAGACAAGCTTGTTAGGAAAAAATCCCATTGGAATGGATTGTTCATTGTTAGTATTTTTAATTATAACATGTGTTACTGTGTAATCACTGGATGTGCGCTTCACTGTCTTCTATTTTATAATCATTTATCACCTTTATATTCCAGTACCAAGCTAATTTAGTATTTACGGGCTGTTGGATGATTTATAGAGGTATCTTGAAAAAGCTCTCCCCACACAAAAAATTGGGCAGCCTCTAATGCTTCTTCCTTTAAATTGGTTTCAGAGTAGCAGCCGTGTTAGTCTGTATTTGCAAAAAGAAAAGGAGTATTTGTGGCACCTTAGAGACTAACCAATTTATTTGAGCATAAGCTTTCGTGAGCTACAGCCTACTTCATCGGATGCATTCAGTGGAAAATACAGTGAGGAGATTTATATACACACAGAACATGAAAAAATGGGTGTTATCATACACACTGTAAGGAGAGTGATCACTTAAGATGAGCTGTTTGCCTACAGACAGCCCCCCAGCCTGAAGCAAATACTCACCAGCAACCACACACCACACAACAGAACCACTAACCCAGGAACTATCCTTGCAACAAAGCCCGTTGCCAACTGTGCCCACATATCTATTCAGGGGACATCATCATAGGGCCTAATCACATCACCCACACTATCAGAGGCTCGTTCACCTACACATCTACCAATGTGATATATGCCATCATGTGCCAGCAATGCCCCTCTGCCATGTACATTGGTCAAACTGGACAGTGTCTACGTAAAAGAATAAATGGACACAAATCAGATGTCAAGAATTATAACATTCAAAAACCAATCGGAGAACACTTCAGTCTCTCTGGTCACTCGATTACAGACCTAAAAGTCGCAATATTAGAACAAAAAGACTTCAAAAACAGACTCCAATGAGAGACTGCTGAATTGGAATTAATTTGCAAACTGGATACAATTAACTTAGGCTTGAATAGAGACTGGGAGTGGATGGGTCATTACACAAAGTAAAACTATTTCCCCATGTTTATTCCCTCCCACCCCCCACTGTTCCTCAGACATTCTTGTTAACTGCTGGAAATGGCCCACCTTGATTATCACTACAAAAGGTTTTCTCCCCCCCGCACTCTCCTACTGGTAATAGCTCATCTTAAGTGATCATTCTCCTTAGAGTGTGTATGATAACACCAATTTTTTCATGTTCTGTGTGTATATAAATCTCCTCACTGTATTTTCCACTGAATGCATCTGATGAAGTGAGCTGTAGCTCACGAAAGCTTATGCTCAAATTAGTCTCTAAGGTGCCACAAGTACTCCTTTTCTTTTTTCCTTTAAACTGTACTCCTAAACTCAAACTCATTGTCAGGTGCTGTTTCTTAGCTGAAATTAACTATACAAAATATTCTGAATAATTTTCTCTTAAATTGTGGAGACTTTTATTTAATAACAACACATAAAACCAATCTGCCCAGTTCTGTAGCCACTGAAACCCTGTAAATCTACTCTACTTTTCCAACTAAAATCAGATCCAAAGAGTCTTATATTTAATTTAAGTGACTGCACAGAATCATTAAAAAATTATCAAGGTTTCCATTGTTGTATGCAGTGTTATTTAGCCCACGTTAGTCCCAGGATATTAGCGAGACAAGGTGAATCTTCTGTTGATCCAATAAAAGATATTACCTCACCCAAGTTTTCCATTTATTATTAGTAATTATTAATATTATGCAAGTGCCCAAAGGCACTAATCAGGGTCAGGGAACCATAGTGCTGAGTGCTCTACAGATAGAGAAGGGAGTTAATCCTTGATTCAGAGGATCATTTACAATTAAGCTTGTATTTTCAGGGATTTAAAACCCATCTGACAAATAGCAAATATAACCCTAATCCAAGAACACATTTTAATGACCACATTTTTTCCAAACTAATATTATCACTTACCAGTTTAACAAGAGAGAGGAATTCAGAGATAATGCAGGGAGGAATTGAAAGTTAGAAGACTGGGCCTGACCAACCTGATTACCTTCAAGGATGAGATAACTGGCTCTATGGATATGGGGAAAGTGGTGGATGTGATATATCTTGACTTTAGCAAAGCTTTTGATACGGTCTTCCACAGTATTCTTGCCAGCAAGTTAAAGAAGTATGGATTGGATGAATGGACTATAAGGTGGATAAAAAGCTGGCTAGATTGTTGGGCTAAATGGGTAGTGATTAATGGCTCGATGTCTAGTTGGCAGCCTATATCAAGCGGAGTGCCCCGGGGTCGGTCCTGGGGCCGGTTTTATTCAACATCTTTATTAATGATCTGGATGATGGGAAGAATTGCACCCTCAGCAAGTTCGCCGCTACAGGCTAGGGACCGACTGGCTAAGCAGCAGTTCTGCAGAAAAGGACCTGGAGATTACAGTGGATGAGAAGCTGGATATGAGTCAGCAATGTGCCCTTGTTGCAAAGAAGGCCAAAGGCATATTGGGCTGTACTAACAGAAGCATTCCCAGCAGATCGAGGGAAGTGATTATTCCCCTCTATTCGGCACTGGTGAGGCCGCACCTGGAGTACTGTGTCCAGTTTTGGTCCCCCCACTACAGAAAGGATGTGGACAAATTGGAGAGAGTCCAGTGGAGGGCAATGAAAATGATTAGGGAATTGGGGCACGTGACCTACGAGGAGAGACTGAAGGAACTGGGGTTATTTAGTCTGCAGAAGAGAAGAGTGAGGGGGGATTTGATAGCAGCCTTCACCTACCTGAAGTGGGGTTCCAAAGAGGATGGAGCTAGGCTGTTCTCAGTGGTGGCAGATGACAGAAAAAGAAGCAATGGTCTCAAGTTGCAGTGGGCAGGAAGGGTGGTGAAGCACTGGAATGGGTTACCTAGGGAGGTGGTGGAATCTCCATTCTTAGAGGTTCTTAAGGCCCGGCTTGACAAAGCCCTGGCTAGGATGATTTAGTTGATGTTGGTCCTGCTTTGAGCAGGGGGTTGGACTAGATGACCTTCTGAGGTCTCTTCCAACCCTAATATTCTATGTTTCTATGATTCTATGATTATTTAGCTTAAACTGGAGACAAATAAGTGGAGACATAATGGATAATCTGAAGAAAGCACATCCGAAGTAACATTTTACCCTCTGATAATATAAGAATAAAATAAAATTTGTTGTCTTTTAAAAAGAATATGTTTCAGACAACATGTAATTAACCTATGAAGTCCACTTCCAGACACATTATGAGGCCCAGAGCTTAGAATGAGACTTGTCTACAGATAATGAGGATACCCGCAGTTATAGTAGATGGCATACATGAAATAAAATATTTGTATACTTATAGATTCATATTTATGGATTTGGAAATTCACACTTGTGGATGTTATACACAGTTGCAGCACAATAAAAATTATTAATATTTTTTTCTCTAAAGAATGTCATCACCTAAACTAGGCAGAACACCAGAAGTCAAACCAACTTTTTCAGTTAGACCAAGAGAGTCTACTTAATCACAGTCCTGTTGTAAGGTCTTACATTATTTCACATAACTCATGGAAAGATGTTATATAAACATGTGGCAATCAGTAGTATTATTGCCATGTTATATGATGCATCAGTAATAAACTTGTGACATGACTATATTTCATTCTAGGAGGCAAAGGCTCTGTTCTGCTCATTAAAGCTGGGCTACATGAAACCAGTCATGCATTCTATAATTTGTTGTAATCCAAGCCACTGTTCTATAATACCAACTAGATAATCTGAAGTGTTGATAAATGCCATGAAAAACCATATTAATTCAAAATACTCCTATTAATATAAAAGACAAAACACTAGAAACATAAACCATTCCAAGAGTAAGCCTACTGTACGCTGTCTGGAATGTCCTATTAGTAAAACAAAAACAACCACAAAACTTGTACATAGTGTCTTGAGTTCATATATTCCTCCAGATGCCAAAGAGCAACATGGCAGACTGAATAATATCATGACACCCCCTACTTATTGTACCTTTAATAGTGCATAGATTTTACTGGAATCTCAGAAATTTTATTCTCTTAAAAATCTGCTCATTCATCCATTTCCTTTAACAAAATACAAGACTAAATATATTTATTACACATCCGTGAGTTAAGCCAAAGTGCTTTACAACAACAGACTTCTGTTTGTAAAGGGTGTGGAAGCAGGGCTCTTTCAAAGCTGGAAAAAACACTTGCAATCAAAGGCTACATGAAAGTAATCTTATTTTTATTACCCATAAGGAATGTTTTCCCAGGGGTACTGATGCTTGCCAGGAAATAAATAAAAACCGGAGGGAGGAGGGAGAGAGAAGGAGAGAGGGAGATTACTTGAGATAAACCATTCTGCCAAGTTTTCTTTAGCTACACACACCCTTGAGGAGTTGGGCTTCTTCTGTGCACAGCTGCCATTGATTGAACTGGCAACCACAAGAATTGTCTACAATTTACATCATTATTGTTCAGGCTGCCTCTGAGTCTCAACTTTTGCTCCTCTTATTTCTATATTCTGCCCCATCCAAAGCACAGCAATAATTCTGATCCTGCCTAGTTATTGGCCCTCTTGTAAGTAACCCAGCCAGCATGCACAAGCCAGGAACCACCCAGTGGACACGTAGAGTGTTGCTTTTTAGAGCTAATTCTGTGTTAAAGAGCCAGCAGCCCTTAACCGGCACATACTGCAGCTGTTAATTCTGAATAACAGAACAGTAAGTATACAAGGAACCAAATCAAATGTAATGACGTGTTCCAAAAAAATGATGGAAAATAATAGTAAAACAAATTAAACAAAAGGGGAAATTACGACATCATCTGGGCTCCCATCAACCCCCAGTTTCAATGTAAACCCTGAATTCACATTGCTTAGATTTAGATGGAAAAAAATAGGTTTTGGATTTTTAAAGCTTTCTGAGAGTGTCGGCTATTAAAGATGGTGGCAGAAAGTGTGCATTTCCAATCTGGAGGGAAGCACATATGCCCATTCTGACACTGGAGAATGCTCTACAGCAGTGGTGGGCAACCTCTGGCCAGCGGGCTACATGCGCCCCATCAGAGGGTAATCTGATTGCGGGCTGAGAGACATTTTGCTGACTTTGACTGTCCGCAGGCACAGCCCCCAACAGCTCCCAGTGGCCATGGTTCGTCATTCCCGGCCAATGGGAGCCGCGGGAAGTGTCAGCAAAATGTCTCACGGCCTGCAATCAGATTACCCTCTTGGGCTGCATGCGGCCCGTGGGCACAGTTGCCCACCACTGCTCTACAGCTTCGAAACAAAGTGATTCCAGCACAAAGTAAGACTTGTATATATTTTGTTAAGTAAGGCACAGATCAAGGATGAAATAAAATTCCTACCACACCAGATGGATCAACTACACACCATATGCAAATTTGCTGATATGAACAGGGGGAAAAAATCTCAGAATGCCCTAGAATTAACTTTTTTAATGGTAGGAAGATGGGCCTGAGGACAAGCTTAAATCCTCTGGATATAGCCTATATTTTTGAACGATCAGAAGTCCTACAAGTATCCGATATAGTGGAGCAGATTCAGCCAATCAGCTCACTGCTACAGGTCCTTACCTGGCAGGGCAATCAGTTTAGGGACAACAGGAAAAAAACACATTTGTTTTTGCAAAAAAAAAAACATAAGGTTTCAACATTTAGTTTTGTTCCTGGTCAAAATAACCACCAAAAAAAAAAAAAAAAGAAGAAGAAGAAGAAGGAAAAGAGAGAGAGCTGACATGAAAAACAACTTTATTCACATATTAAAAACTGTTAAAAGCATATAAAAATTCCATATATACACAAAAAGACATGAATAAAATAAAGCAAAACAAGTCTTAAATAAACATTAAACCTGGATCTCTAAAGCATTACCATCACCAAGTTCACTCAAAATATTGTTAACACACCAAGTCAAATGAAAAGTGTTCAGGTTACAAGTCAATTTATAAAAGGTGTAATCAATCTGCAGTCAGGCCACAACCAGCGTGTGGAACAGCCCAAGCACATCACCCCGCTCTACCCCGGCCATTCTGTTCTGGTGAGATTTCAAAATGGCTAGTTTTGCCTGACTCAGCAAAAAGTTAGCCAGGCAGGAAACCAGCCCAGCAAGAGCACTGTATCTCACTCCAAAACCAAACAGGGGCTTGGAGAAAAATAGTTTGAAATTGTTGAAAAGCTGCTGCCAAAAAACAAAAAGAGGAATAAAACAAGGGCGATGCAGGAAAAAATGAAACATCGTGTCTGACACCTAACAAAAGGGGCACTGCACAGACGCCTCATAGGTAATATGGTGCACAAAATGATTGTTTGCTATCCACTGCAAGTCACTGTAACCCTTAGGAAGAGCAGGGTTGTACAACGTTCTCCAGTGACACAGAGTCACCCAGGGACAGAGGCATCCTCCAGGCTGTATCAAGGAGATCAGAGAGCTGCTTCTTGGTCATGGATCCAAAATGAACATTCACCAAATCCTTCCAGGACAACAATCTACCAGGTTGCACAGGGATCTCATCCACAGAAGGGGGGGACAGCTAGTGAGGAGAACACAGGACTCCCCCAAGGAAGAACAAACCATTCAAAGCATTCTGCAAATACCGAGCAGCCCTCTGCGCAAGCACCACCTGGAATTCAGAGAGGATCTTATCCAAAAAACATACAGAACAGATTCTGGTCTGAACACCAAGAGCTGTCACTGACTTCCAGCTTGATTAACTAGGAACAATCAGGTAAGACCGCTTGGTCAACTCAGCAAGGGTAAAGGCAGAAAACAGGCTCCTGGAGGAGAGAGCTTCAGTTGGAACAAAGTGCATCAAAAAACAACGGCTCTTCCAAAACTGGAACATGCCTCTCCAGTTGCGCAATTCAGAGAAGTCACCGGGAGTTAAAAAGGCCATTATAGAATGGAGACAAATCTAGACTCTGTAATTAACCAGGTGCCAACAAAAATAGGTGAGCATCAAAGCACCTCCCCACAGCATGAGAGAGGAGAGAGAAGGCAAGAGACTTCCAGGCTAGTGGGGAGTACAGCAACCTCTGAGTAGACTGGAGGAGAAAGGCCACCAGCAGCTGTCTCAACCAATGATTCTCTAATTCCTTTCTTCTAAAGGCAGGAGCAGCAAAGCAGGGCACAAACAGTAGTCATTATTCAAAAAATGGTTAATATGATACTGCATCTGGCCCAAAAGGCCTGGGGGAGGGTCCAGACTGACTAGCCGGTGACACAACTTCAAAGCCACAAGTTTGTTGGCAATCAAAATCTATCCCCAAAAACAGAGTTCAAGAAAGAGCCAATGCCATTTCTGCAGGAGGCTTTACACCTTCTCCTCAGCCCTTTCCCAACTCCTTAACATATATTTTTGTTCAGATCTAAAAAAAGACCCCCAACACCTAGAACATAATCTGCAGTTCAATTGAAATCCCCTCCCATTACAAAAATAGTACCATGGGTGTAGCACGGGCAACTGTCTGTAGAAAGGAGACACAATCTTGTCCCAAAGTAGGGGCAAACATACTAAAAAGATTAAAACTAACAGTGTCAATACATGTTTCCGCCAAGAGGAGCCGACCCAGCACAATCTTCTTCACAGAGAGGATCTGTGTCCCTGCACCCTGCAAAAAGAGAACACCTCCCCCAGCAGTGATATTGGAGCCATGGCTCGAGGGAGCTTCCCCTTCCCATTCCTTCAACCAGTTCCCCTGGTTATTAGGGTCTGAGGGGGTCTCTTGCAAAAGGATAACATCAGCCTGTTTTTTCTCTGAGAAATTCAGAGTTGTGCCC
Organism: Natator depressus; assembly: GCF_965152275.1. Classification (NCBI taxonomy): domain Eukaryota; kingdom Metazoa; phylum Chordata; order Testudines; family Cheloniidae; genus Natator; species Natator depressus. The sequence continues at coordinate 238,307,385 of NC_134235.1, read as the reverse complement.
TTCTATGACCATCCTGGCATCCCTTTAGAATATTTAGAGACACAAAATTGAGCATAGAGACTAGGAGGAGAGAGCCAAGCAGTGGAGAGGAACAATAGAAACTGGAAATACTTTGAAGAAGATGAGCCATGGGGAGGCCTGTGTATCTTGAACTATCCCTGCATGCTTCCTCACCTTGCTCAACAACTGTTTGAAATGGAAATGTTTCCTACAATCAACCGAGGTCTCTCAAGACGAGGGCAGCTGGGTGATCAAAGTGCTGTAAATCAGGGAAATAGGCTTCAACCGCAACTGCCCGCTTCCTTTAGGTGCTATTCAAAAAGTCACTAATCTTCACACGGCACCAACCATTCCTATATAGCTGACTGGCTGGGATATCAGGAACCAGTGAGGAGTCAGGGAGATCATCATCATCCTCTTCATCTCCTTCAGACTCCACCAGCTGAGAAGAACATTGAACTGCCTCTGTAACATTCTCTTCATTCATGAAGGAATGAAATTCAGTGGGAGCAGCTGTTATATCTATTTTCCCAAGAGGGATAGGCAGTGCAGCCCCAGGCTGGGACCCAGCTTCATCACTGCAGTATGCAGAATTGGGGGCTTAAAGACTCAAGATGCTGGGAAAAACAGTTCTGCTCTACAGATATGGAGCTCCCACCCAACACAATGCTATCCCCCTCCTTAGGATGCCCAGCTCCCTCCTCAGCCATTTCCAGCAGCTCAGAGGTATCCAAAGTCTTAGCCCATTTAGAAACAGTCCCACATAAATCAGTCTTGTCAGTCTGTTCTTCAACCCCATCTCTAGAACTTGTCTTTGCTTCCTCTGCAGGGAAGTGCTCCTCAACCTCCAGGACTCATGTCTCTCCTGGCACAAATTATGGGGTCATAACAGTGTTCATCTGAGGGGACTGCTCCCTGGAAAATGGCAGACCACATATGGAGGGGAGATAGAATCTGGCAGAGTGGATGTAGGCTCTTTCTGCTGCTGGTGCCTTGATGTCCCAGCTGCCTCCCCACTATCATGGGGTCCCACACTCTTACCAGGGACTCCTGAGCCAGCAGTGCATGGGCAGGAGCCCCTCAAGTGACCAGGATCACCACACAAGAAACATTTAATATTTTCAGAGGTAGCAAACACTGTATAACCTGCCCCATCTATGTGGTGCTTTAACACCGGGTTCAAGGGCTGTTCAGGATTATGCAGAACCACATAAACCCGGCACTTGAATGACATAACTACCTTCTCCATTTATGGGAGAGATCAGATACTAGCGTCTCATGATGAAGGTGGGTGGCGGGGGGCATTGTAAAAAAACACTTTAATGGCAGAAGTAAACAAGGAAAAATTTGAACAAAAGACTCCTTGACCCAGAGTCCATCCTGTACCAAAAAATTCACAAACTGCTCCTGGGCTAGGAAAATCACTTTAGATTTGGATATTTGGAAGGCAGATTTTATATTAGCACCTCCAATAAGCTTACCTACACTCAGCAACACACCCTCCACCAGCAATCACACACTGAACCCTATGCTTGTGGGTCAAACCACTAAACCCATTTGAACTGTACCCTATGGAGAAAATCCCTCATATCCCGCCCCGCCCGTAAGGAAAAGGGAAGAGGGAACCAACAACAGCCCTAACACAAAGAAACATCAAGTAGCAAACGAAAAACAAATACAGAATATGACGGAGAGAAAGAGAGAATGCACACATCCACAAACTCAGTATTGTCAATAACTCTTTGATTAGGCCTTTCACCTGCCATTGGGAAACCCAGGTTCAATATCTTGCTTCATATTAGGCAGAGCCTGGACTTCTTGAAAATCTGTAGACACAGCAAAGAATATTTTTACTTTGATTAATATTTCTCACAGCTCCAGCTGGAAACCTCACCTAAGGTTACTTTATCTGGAAAATTTTAAGTACTTGTTCATTTTTGATGCAAGAATAGCCTTTCTTTCTGTATTTTGGTACATCTCCACTTACAGCAAAAATGAGAAATAATTGATTTGGGTTCAGTTTGAGTTTTGGGAGAATTTCAGGTCAGTTTTTATTTCATCTAGCCTAGTTTTCCCATGGATAGTTTAAAAAAATATACCAATAAATGATAACATGACTGTGACACTAAGCACTCCTTTATTCACATCTTACACACTATTGTAATAATCTTTGCACAAAATATATCTTGTGAGGTATCATTTGAAAATGAATAACTCACTGATCACTAATGTTCTTGCATAATATATGTCCGTGGTGGCTATTAAGAGTTATAGATATATGCTCAAATTATGACTAACGTGAGTTTAAACCAGGCATGTCAGGGGAAGTTGGTAACAAGGTCTGCTTTAGAGAAAGGAATGTGTATTTGATTCTCTAACCAGACACAGGATTGTGTATTTGATTCTCTAACCAGCCTGATCTTCAGGCAGACAACAAAAATCTATTTTTACATACCAAGTAGACAAAGCTATTAAGCTAACAAGTGGGGAAAGAAAGACAATGGAGCTTCCTTCACATCAGATTTCATGTTGTCTTCCTGACAGCTTGAATAAACTTTACTTTGAGGAGTTACCCTCAGAAGAATCCATTTCAAAGGTTTGCTGGTCTATAAAGACAGGGGGTCTGAACCTCAGGTGATTAGCAATTGAATCAACTGATTATATACAATACTTTTGCATTATAAAAGTGTATAGAAAAGGGTCTTTTCTAAAAGCTAATGGCACACTGATGATTAATATCATTGTGCAATGTCTGTATTAACACTATATGCAGAAATATGGATGCCTAATGATATTATGCTTCCAGTCTACAACTAAACAAAGGGAGAAACAGGTTCCCTCCCAGACAGGAGAGAAGGCAGCTATATATCTGTCTTCTATGTAAATTAAGCATGATGGAATCAAAACAATGGAAGCCCCAGTGATGTCCAGAGGGATGGGAAACCCACAGGAAGGGAAGAACAACAAGAGGCATCCCGCCTCTTGAAACAAAGTCAATGAACTTTGGAAGATAGAAGCAAAGACAGAAGCCATATTTGGCATCCCTCACTGGACAGACAATAGGGAACAGAGCTCTTTCAATCTGAGAAAGATGAGTCCTTCAGCTAAGGAGCAACTGAAGTCTCTGGAAACTGAATGTAGGTGAGAAATCTGCTTAGGCAAAGATTTTCCCCCAAGAAGACAAGGGAAACTAGTCTCTTGTACTTCTATGTAAGGGCCTGACTAAGGGAAAGTCAGCTATGGCTGGGAACATGGAAGATTGGTAAGAGAAATCGTATTGAATAAAGGTTGTATCTTGCTAGACTAAGTTTTAGACTTGCTGATTGTGAGACTGTAGATGCATTTTTTCTCTCTTTTTTTGTTTTTATTTTTTTTGTTTTGTTTTGTTTGTTGTTGTTGCTTGTAACCCCGTCTAACTTTGTTCCTTTTACTTGGCATCACTTAACCTATGTCCTATTGTTAAGGTGAAGATTCTGTCATGGGTATTTTTAGTAAAAGTCAGGGAAAGTCTGTGACTTCCATGACAGAATTGTAGCTTTACCGATTGTTAATAACTTTGTTTTATGTGTACTATAAACCAACTCGGTGCTGTGTTTAAATAAAAGGGTGTAGTCATCCCAGTTTAGTTAATACGATGTGTTGTGCTTTTGTGTCTTTAGAGGAACAAACAAACCACATTATTTCTCTGAACTGTCCAAGATAGGGATGGACATTACAGAGCATATAGTTTCTGGAAAATTCAGGATTAGGAATGTGTTGGGTTCACCTTGCTGTCTGTAACTCAGGTTGGTGGAAGCCAGAGGGAGGATGTGAGGTTGTAGATAGGCTGCTGAGGTCAAAGCTGCTGAACCAGGATTTTCTAGCACAGAGACCTGCATGTTTGTAGGCTGATTGTGAGTATCCCAGTCTGGGAGCTACAGGAGCAAAGCATTGTAGGGATCCAGGGTTGCAGAGCAAGTGGTGACAACCCCTCACTGGGCTGAATTGCATCCCCAAACTCTGTAACAATGACATTATTTGTAAACGTGCTTTAAACATCTTCCTGATCACAATTTTCTTCATTTGGTGGTCACCAAATGTGCTTTAAAAAAAAAAGATAGATGACTTATGTGGAGGGCTAGTTTAGTGGTTCAAGCATTGGCCTGCTAAACCCAGGGTTGTGAGTTCAGCCCTTGAGGGGGCCATTTAGGCATCTGGGCCAAAAATTGGGGATTGGTCCTGCTTTGAGCAGGGGGTTGGACTAGATGACCTCCTGAGGTCCCTTCCAACCCTGATATTCTATGATTCTATGATTGTTTCTTAATACAGTCTTCTTTTTCTCTCTCTCTTTAAACAGTAGGTAGATTTTTATATGATTTTTTTTAAACTGTTTCAGTTATCCCAAACCTTCACATTCTTGAATTACAGTCATTTGATCTAGCTGGGGAATATTAGAAGATGAAAAGAAATGTTAATCCTGCCATCCTTCAAAACTTGAGTTACACATTCATTCACACTCTCACATACACAGATGTATACATACGCGCAGACAAAGCAACACAAGAAATAAGTCTCCACTCAGTTAATATGGAGCAAGATGAAACAAGAGTTTTGCTTCTGTCAACAATTTTATTTATTCAGAATACCTGGCAACTGATGCTGGAAGGAAAGTTTCTTAATTCATGTTTGTCTGGATCATGTTTTTGCTTCTGTCAGTCAGGGTATGAATTACACTGATTAGGATAATGGCTAGACTCAGAGTGATGATACTGATCCCTAAGTACAAGATTTCCATCATTAGAAAAGTTTAGGAACTTGTCCTCCATAGCACATGTGAGTGCACTGCTTGGAAAAGGCATGAAGCATTCTGTGTCAATTTCCTTTGCAAATTTAGTAGAGGGATGTTTTAGTTTTTAAGAAGTCTAAAAAGGTGTTGAGAGCATCTGTGCTTTCTTGAAAAGCAGCCAACACACCATCAATGCATCTCAGCCGCAATCTCCCTCTTGGCTTGGATTCCAGCAAAGCATTCTGTCTAAAGTTTCCGTTCCTGGTGAGCTCCCTCACCAGCTCCCCTGAGAAGCCCTGTCCTTAAGAGCTACCGCTCTGTGCTCTCCTCCCCTATTTGAACCTTCATAACTCTTTGTACAGCCCAGGTGCGCCTTTCAGAATTAACTGCAGCCAAACTACTGAGACAATTTAGTACCCATGGGTGGATCTGGGTTGGCACATTCTCATTAGTGGAGCCTGTCACAGGTAGCCTGGGTTCCTGACCCCCTCAGGAGCCAGCCCCCATGACACTGCCCTTCACATTTTTACAAAGGGATGAGCAGGAAGACAACAATGCTTGAGGAGATAAATTAGCATTCCCAGTGAGCAGCTATTGTCAACCTAGTTGCTAAATTTTCAAACATGTTCAGAGATTGCTGTTTATTTTAGGATTGTCCCTCATGACCATATAGGAAGCTAACTTCACGGTCAGTTTGGGGAATGCAGGCTGAGATCCATTACAAATCTGCTTCCCAACTCAGAGATACAACAGCAAAAGCCTTCTAATGCATTTGCAGTTGCTAACATATTCCATGTTTGTGGTGATCATAACAGTAAAGAGTCAGATAAATAAAGAGGAAGAAGGATTGTGTGGGTGTCACTGAGGAGAATTTTTTTTAAAAAGAGTCTTAAAAAGGCAAGTGTCTTACTTTAAATATGAATGATGTGGGATAAAACGGATAAATGACAAGTATGCATATTTTATTGCCAGTGAGATATCTGTACTAGTGGCAGCTTTAGCCTTCAGATTAAAATGGAAAATGACTCAGATATATACAGTAGCTCTCTCTTGATACAAGTCAGTGTAGCTACCAGGCTGCTCCACTAGATCTTTAATGTCCCCAATGCTAGTAAAGGATTGTTGGAGCAGAGTTCTGTTCTGCCTCATCCAATCCCTACCCTTAATTTTCTCCTCCCTCCCCTGTTGTGTCCCATATGTTGGGCTGGCTTCGGAGAGGGCACATGATTTGGATCTGGCACATTTGCACTAGCAGGGAGTTTCCCCTCTGACAAAGGGATCATAATGAATTAGAGAATCTAACCCACCACCCTTCAGGCCACTAACTACCCTCACTACATTCAAGTTAAGACTGGAAGAAAAATCTATGTTTCGATGCCTAAAAGAAACTTATTAATGGAGGTGCCAATCCTGCAAGCACTTACACACATCTTAACTCTACACACAGGAGTAATAAAGTCAGGCATTATTTGTTTGCAGAATCCAGACCTTAACTGTTAACTTGCTCCTTCCCTTTCCTTTACTCACTCTGTTTACTTTTCTCTCGTCATCCTGTGAGCTCTTTTGAGCAGGGATAATGCCTTTTCCTTTGTTTGGAAAGCTTCTAGTACACTGTGGAGTCCAGAAGAAATAAATACAGGATAACAATATAAACAATGTACACTCCCACTCTGCTGTAACCTAAAAGAATGGTCTGAGAAAACACCATTTAACACCTTTTTAAATGCTTGTGTGATAGGTTCCTTTTAAATTAGGTTTCAGAGTAGCAGCCGTGTTAGTCTGCATCCGCAAAAAGAACAGGAGTACTTGTAGCACCTTAGAGACTAACAGAAGATATATATATATATACACAGAAGTTTTTATGGAAACTTCTAACTTCCATATATATATATATATATATATATATCTTCTTACTATATGTTCCATTCTATGCATCCGATGAAGTGGGCTGTAGCCCACGAAAACTTATGCTCTAATAAATTTGTCAGTCTCTAAGGTGCCACAACTACTCCTGTTCTTTTTTTAAATTAGATAGATAGATAGATAGACGGATAGATCCTGGTTTTTTTATGTTGCCCGTATAGACTAGCAACTTTTTCTGCACTTCAGAGATCGATGAATTTTAGTGGTGGATGAAGTGATCTCCATGAATACAATCTATAAGGTACTAGGTGACCCTCTGAGATGGAAAGCGCTATATAAATACCAGTCCAATACTAGCAGTAGTAATAACAATGGACCACCTTTATTTACATTCAGTAGCACCTTCCTCCATGACTAGTTTCACTGAAGTCAATGAGAGTACTCATGGATAAAAACACTAATTAGCATTAGCTAGGCCTGAAGGAGGAACAGAAAGAAAAGGAGAAAATATAAACCTACTTACAATCAATAATGTTTCATTATTCCCTGTTGCTTAGATATTGTAGTGAGAGGTGCTTTATAAGAACATGATCCTGCCAGTGGTGCAAGGAGAACCCACCACTATGAATCTCCAGTTGCACCCTAGGTGCAACTAGCCTGTTGGTTTTTGCCACAATGTGCCGGTGGGTCTCTCCTCCCACAACACCCTGCTCCACCTTGCCCTGAGCTGGGCTGTGGTGGGCAGAAAAGTGCTTGGGCCATGACCTGACTGAACACCTCAGCACTATGGCCTATGTCTTAAGGTTGGTCCAGCCCATGATGCCCCCAATAAGAAAGCTGGAGAGGTACCTCAGACAGAACTCCCCTCCTCTGTGGCACATAGATCACCTTTCCATGGAGGCCTATTCCATGATCCATGGGTGGGCTTTGGATCCCACGCTGCTCTGCAGGGTGCTCACCAAGTCTCCACAATAATGGTGATTGTGAAAGTTGTTCATCAGGCATATTTTCATAAGGCAGGAATAAAGGTAGTGTATTCACACTACCACTGGGGCATTTTGCCATTCAGAGCAGGACAATGAAAACATAGAATCACAGGGTTAGAAGGGTCATCCAGTATAATCCCCTGCCAAGATGAAGAACTTATTGTGTCTAAACCATCCAAGACAGATCTATCCAGCTTCCTTTTGAAAACCTCCGGAGAAGAAGCTCCCACAACCTCCGAGGCAGTCTGTTCCATTGACCCAGTGTTCTTACAGTTAGGAAGTTTTTCCTGAGATTTAATCTAAATCTTCTATGCTATAGTTTGAACCCATTGCCTCTTGTCCTGCCTTCTGTTGCAAAAGACAATAACTTTTCTCTATCATTTCTGTGGCAGCCTTTCAAGTATCTGAAGATTGCTATTATATCTCCCCTTAATCTCCTCTTTTCCAAACTAAATGTACTCAGTTCTTTTCAGCCTTTGCTTGTATGGCTTGCATTCCATCCCTTCGATCATCTTTGTCACTCGCCTCTGTGTCCTTTCCAGTTCCTCTACATCCTTTCTATGCATTGGTGACCAAAATTGGACATAGTACTCCAGCTGAGGCCTAACCACTGTCAAGTAGAGTGATACTATCACCTCCCATGACTAGCATGCTATGCCTCTGTTAATGCAACCTAAAATTGCATTTGCTTTTTTTTTTTTTTTTTTGGGGAACAGCATCACATTGCTGACTCATGTTGAGGCTGTAATTCACCACAACTCCCAGATCCTTCTCAGCAGTGCTGCTGCCAAGCACATTTCCCCCCATTCTGTATTTGTGCATCAGAATACTTCATCCTAATTCTATGTACCATGAAGAGCTGTTAATATAATGGAATAGTTCCTCCAGAAGAAAGTTCCATGTGAGCCAGCTGTTCTGGTCTCCTGAATTCTGAAGGTGCATGCGCTCATTCCAAAGCAGCAGACTTCACAAAATGTTCTAGAGCACTGAGAGGCACTTTAATAAGTGCCCTTAAGTAATGTGCATGTAAACCAACCCCTCCCTTCCCCTCCCCCCCGCCCAATTTTCTCCCTGGGTTACTCGGGAGCAGGCAACACTCACCTCATGCCTGGGCACCTGATGTTGACATTAAAGGAGATCCTGGGTATCCAAGTGGTGATGTTGGATAGGTGGGAATCCTCTCTCCACCCCTCTACTGCAGTCCCTTTACTCCTAAAGGAATTTAAAATTGGCTGTGCCTCCACCTGGCTGGCCCCTGTACACACTCAATGGCATTGCCTTTGGAACCTCCAGGAATAAACCTATAATAATAATAATAATAATTAATAATTAATAATAATCTGTGGCATGGGTCTAACTCAGAAATACCAATTATAAATAATATACACCCAATATACTTAAATTAGAGTTACACACCTTTACTTAACAACTTAAAGAAACAGGGTATAACCAACTAGGATTAAATGTTACTACTAATTTAAATCCACAGGGGGCAGTTATATAAAATCAATTAACAAATAGAGTATACAGTAATAAATGAAATTTATCTAACTGGCATTTATACTGCCACCGTTTACCCCACCCTAAAGTATACACTTCTCTGGATTTCAGGGTACTAGACACTTGCTTGCATGGGCGCGCTTGAAGATCTGCAACCGGAGACAGCACTCTGTTGGTTCTGTGTACCAGTCCAGCCAAGGCAACAAGCTGCACAACCCCTCTGACGATTGGAGCTGGCCCCACCAAATATCAGCAGCTCTGGGTCCTGGTTCGACAGGAAGATCACTCTGCATCTCCTCAGACTCAGTCTCTCTGCTGTGCCTTGCAAGTACTTTCCCAAAGAAGAATGGGGGTTACTCATAATTCCTTCACTGCAGGCCCAACTCAGTCAGCTCTAGGCACAGCAATAGTCTCTCCCCAGCTCCAGTGAAGCCACCAACCACCTCTGAAGCTCTCTGCTCAATCAAAGCCCCAGCAGGCTCTCAGCAGCAGCTTCTGGCTTCCTAGCAGCAGCTCCTGGTATGGATGGAGCTCCACACAAGCAATCTCACACCTCTCCAAATATGGAGCCCACTGCCCACTCTCCCTGCACTTCCTGGACGAGGAAGTCTCTCACTCTTTCCCCAAGGCATCATGGGAGTAGTGGTCTCTAAGGCTGGATAGCAGCCGAGAGGATCTTCCCAACTGGAACATTCTCAATTATGTTTAGAGTCCTCACTAGTAAAGGGTGGCTACATGCACAGTGTGGCACAAGAGTTTTGCCAGTGCTTTCAATCAGAGCAAAATGGATGCTTTGAGAAGGTTGCATCCAGATGGTGTTAACTTCCTGAGCTTCTTCAAATTAGGCATGCCAAACTGAGAACTCCACAGAACTCATAATATACACTTAAATTGCTTTTAATAACTCCACTAAATTCTCCCCTCCTCATCTGCAAAACTTGGGAAATGGTCAAAAAAGATGAAACATTTTTGTGAAAAATTCAAAAATGTTCATGAAAAACATTATTAAATTTAGAAATTTTAAGATGTTTGACCAGCACTACCAAAATAGCCATAGGCATAAATCCTCACCAACAGACACATACTGGAACACAAGTTTCTGAGCCAACACATTTTAGAGTTTCAGGGCCTGAAGTCAATTGAAGTCTTGTCACTGAATTCAGTGGATCTTGTATTAGGCTAATGATAAGCCAACAAAGAAACAAACAGGAAAATGTTCAAGAAATGCAATCAGGCCATGCTGTGACTGGTATCTTTTAAATACCGTGTTCAATCTGTCTCAAGCTTACCAGAAAAAAAGTTACCCTGTTGAAAGATAAAAGATTTGAAATTTCAGATGCTTCAGATTAGTTCTGGTGAAGTTATAGGGTGAGGTGTAAAATAATGGGAACATTGCCTTAATATTAATTATGCAGAGGCTATCATACAACCCACTACTCTTAGACAAATTGCCTGAATTAACTCATTGGAATTATTAACTAAAAACATCTTTGGTATTTTCTTTCATATCATTTTAGTTTATCTTTTGTTTAAGTTCTTTGGGTTTATTTTTATGGTAGAATAACACCTGTTAAAATAATCTCCCATTAACATTTTAAGTGGTGACATGTTCAGAGATAGGAAAGTTGTGTCAAAAATTCATATTGCCGTTGACATAAAAGTCTATCGAAATTGTATTCCGTCCAAGAGACCAATGGTCTCAATTCAGCTTTAATGGATATTTCACACTCTGCATCAGTTACAATTGAATTCCATGTTAAGGGGCATTAACTCTGCCATTTCCTCATTTGCTACAAATGTCTTGCCGCCAGACTGCAAGATATATGCCAGAATGTGACAGGTTATTGGGAAAGGGTGAATCCTCACAACTTTAATAGCTACTAGTTATTAGTTTTCAGCTGAATAAAAGAGATTGCCCAGTATTACTCTTACTTTCATGGGGTAATTAGATACAGATGTTTTTGCTCATTTCCTATTTATTACCATCCAAAGTGATTTGATGTATTTACTCTTGTCAGCCCAGCAGCATTTTTCAGTCATTATCTATGTGCTAGTCAACAATTTATCTAATCATTCTCATTGAGAGACACACAGTAAAAGCCTTCTTGCTTGTCCTTCCTGTTCATCAGGATACAAATTATTTTAAAAAGAGAGAGTAGTTAAGGTAGGGACCTCAAAAGAAAATCTCTTGTGTTTTAGTTATGTCTCAGCCGCTCTCTTGATATGCGACTGTGAGCAAGACAGATAAGCTTTTTTGTTTCCGTATAACAACCGGTAAAAAGTGGGTTTTTTTTACTAAACTGGGTTCCACCTCTGCTCTCAGAAACTCACACTACTTCCAAAAAATCTTTCTGGAAAACTGTCCATCTCTGTGGCTGTGTTTACCATTGGTACATCTCCACAGGCAGTAGTACTAGGGTAGACAGCACATCATGTCTTCTAACCATCACGTCTTCTAACGTTGCATGGAGTATGACTAGGACCCTACCAAATTCAGGCCCTGAAAAATGCCTCATGGACCATGAAATCTGGTCTCCACCATGAAGTCTGGTCTTTTGCGTACTTTTACCCTATACTATAAAAATACCCTACAGTATAGGGTAAAAGTTCACAGTGTTTCTCATACTGGGGGTTCTAACCAAAAGGGGGTTGCAAGGCTATTGTAGGAGCAGGTCACAGTATAGAGCTGGGTGGCTGGAGAGCAGCTGCTGCTGGCCAGGTGCCTAGCTCTGAAAGCAGCGCTGATGCCCTGCCTATGTTAGCACTCCTACTGTAACACCCATGGAGCTACAGTGGTGGGAATAGAGCTGACTGAAAGATTTTGCAGCAGGGTTTTGAAATTCCTTTTCATTCCACCTTGTAAAAAAACCAAAACCTTTGAAACGTTCTTGTGAAATGGAGTTGTGTCAAAACATCAGTTTTCAGATCAAAAACACAGAATTTTGAGTTTATTTTCTCTCTATCTCCAGAAGTGACGAGAGCCCTGGACCAAACTAAGCCACCTCCTGAAGAAAATTTAATCAAAACCAATATGTCTCTCCAAAAGTTTGACTTCAGTGAAACGGCATATTTCTGAAATTTCATTTGTCAAAAATGTTCTGACCACCTGTTGATGGGAGGCTTTCTGGAGTAGATTTGCCTACTATCTCCATTTTATCAGACTCAGATTGTGTGGCCAATCAACTTTACTAGTGTCTGGCCAAGATTGGAGCTTGAATGAGAGCTATTGAGAACTAGCTAAAGCTCAGTCCAGGTACAGTGGTAGTGATATTGACGGGATGATGGAAGCAACCATATGAGAAATCAAATATAATTACCTACCTAGCACCTTAGATACATAGTATCTATTAAAGCAGCGCATAAATTAATAGATTATAGGGCCAGAAGGGACCACTGTAATCATCTAGTTTGACCTCCTGTATAACACAGTCCATAAAACAAACTATAAAACAAACTTTCAGACTAGTTTAGGGGAAGGATTGATGGGGTTATTTTGTTTAGTTTCAGGTGACTCTTTCAGCAAATAGTTATAGAAATAACAGAACGATGTCTCTATTCTTGCTGCCATAAGCAGGGATTTTTCATTTTATAATTTTTCTATTTTATTAATTTCTATAATTTGAAAAATGTGCCTCTCGCTATATTTTGTTAATTTAATACAACAATATAAAATGTAATACTGGAGAAAAGAAAACACTAAGTAAAATACTTCATAACTAGCAACCAGAATAGAAAAATAAATCTACTTACCCTTCTGTCAAAAGCCTAAGTGACACAGAGAAGCTAGTGAGAAATTGTGTAATTGTCAGGGTTGGATTTCCATTTAGGCACAGTAGGCATGTGCCTAGGGGCCCCAGCATTCTAGGAGTGCCTAAAAGTTAAAAGTGGGTTAAAATTTTCATTTTGTATGGAAAACACGAAGGTGAGCTGTAAGTGTGGGGGGGGTTGGGGAGGTGGGCACTGAAGATGTAAGTGTGGGGGGGGGGCAGTGGGCACTGAAGATGCTGTGCCTAGGGGCACGTAAGGTGTAAATCTGGCCCTGGTAATTGTTATGGATTATAGTTCAGTGTCCAGTATGAACTAGCTTGACACAATTCAAAACATTGCATTTGTGACCTAATTCAGACACTGAACCCACTTCTCACTTCAGAATAGAAAAGTTAGTGTGTTAACCCCTTGCTTCACCTAGACCTAATAATAATTAGTTTTCAATTATTCAAAGTTTATTCTCTTCTTTTACTTATGTTTTGCTCATTACATAAACAAGGGCTGCTTAGTGGTGGCACAGCTTGCTACTGAAATTTTAAGAGGCAAGGTACAGGAGGGTGTGTTTGTCACATCTGTATCAGGAAATGCTAATATTTTGCATAATGTGACTGTGGTGGATCACTGAAGAATTAAAATGAAATGTCATTTTAATATATACTATATTGTTCTATAAAAATAGGCTGTACTGACATGTCTATCTATTACTAAACTTAGATCAGAAAAGCCTTTTGCCAATTTTGACAATGGGAGCTGCTGGAAGCAGGGCGGGCCGAGGGAGCTTCCAGCAGCTCCCACTGGCCTGGAGCAGCGAACCACAGCCACTGGGAGCCACGATCGGCTGAACCTGCGGATGCGGCAGGTAAACAAACCGGCCCGACCCGCCAGGGGCTTTCCCTGCACAAGCAGCGGAACAAGTTTGGGAACCACTGAGCCTTACAGACTTCTGTTTGGGACGTAGCTTGAACAGCAGGTGGGCCCTGCAAAGAATCTGGATTGGACATTATATCAGATGCTCACCCAACCTTTATCCCATGATGCCTTTTCAAAAGAAAAAATGACAGAGTTGTTCAGGGTTAATTTTTGTCTCTGAAACTACAGATGTCATACTGGATCATGAATCTTGCTACCCAGTTCTTCAACCTAATCTGTCTCTCATGCAGACATAATGTTTTTTTATTTAGATACCAATTGTATGAATTAAAGCATTTCCCTGTCTTTATAATAGATCCAACTCCTCTGCTACTCCCTCAGTAACATAATGATCCATAGGTATTCTTCAGAGGGAAATATCTAGAGGAAAAAGAAAACTTGACATCCATTTTGTTGCTGTTTCTGATGAGGAAAAAATCTTTGTAATGATGTGACTTCTAAACCGTCCTCTCACAGAGGCAAAATACAAACTCATCCTGATCTTCTTCCATAGAGAAATCTGAGGCTGGGGGACCTGCTTCAAGAACTCATTACCCTGTTTCCCAATACCTTTGTCCTGGGCTTAATTATCTTCAACACCCTGGTTGACTATATTATTTTGGTGGTGTGCAAAGAAAGAGTCTCTAAGGTAGCTGCGGCCTAGCCCACTGAGAGGTTCAAAGTTTAAGACATAGTTTTACCTGTGTTCTACAGGACCTACTCTCTGGGCTCTAAACACTGAAATTGTCAAATGGTAAATTTGAAGATGAATGCAATGATAAAGTAACAACTGAATGACCATGAATATGTGTTTGACATTGTGGTTTTTTTTCCCATTAACCTTGCCTAAGTGAAGAGAATAAATGATCCTCTGAGGCCTTTGGCCAAGTCAATCGATGTTAGTATTAAAAAAAAGGTATGGTAAAAAGGAAGGTAATTTGGGTTGGATCAGGAATAAATAAAAAATGGAGCTCTCTGAGTAAATGAATTATAGCCCATGACAAGATCTAAAAAAGGAGGTGCACAGAATTTTAAAAGCAAGCAACACAGCATGGACATTTGGCATAAAAAAGTAAGTTCAATTTAGATAATAAGAGCCACTAGATAATAAAAATAGGGAGAATCGTTTTTGTATGTAGCAAATATAATAGGTGTATGTAGGCTTAGATGGGTTTACAGAGAAATGTATGTGTGGCAGGTATGGAAGCCCCTCCCAACAAGACTCTTCCTAGAATGGTCACTATAAGCAGGACTATTTTTCTGAGGTTATGAATCACAGCTGGCTGGGGTCCCAACCCCAAACAAAAAGAATGGGACAAGGGGGAGTAGAATTTGGGGACACAGAAGGAACAAGAAGTACTATTGGACACCCAGAGTATGTGACTTACCAAACCTCCCCTCTGTAGAAGTGAAACATCTGAGAAAAACGGCTTATAAAAAAGCCCACACAGCCACTTGATTTTGTATATAGAAGAGTATAAGGCTTTTTCTTGAGATCTTAACAAAGAAAAGAAAAGCCTATTTTATATTCAACAAGCTCTTCATAAAGTGTTCTCTCATCAGCAAAGCAGAATACATTGTGAGATGGTCACATTTCACTTCCTAATGGACCTGATCTGGCATACCAGAAATAGCATTTGGGAGCATTCCAGAATAAATTATTTAGGGCAACTTTCATTAGATAAAATCTTTGAGTTGTTCACTAGACTACCAGATGAATTTAAAACAAATAAACATGTTTTTTTCTTTAATTACCAAACACAGGGCATTTGGGGTGGGATTTTCTAAAGTGACCAGGAATCTTAGGCACTTTTGAAAACTGCACTTTTTTCCCCCCAGCCTTAATTCTCCTACTACTTAAGTTCTACTTTAAGGCCTTGATCCTGCAGCAGAGGTCCACTGGCAGGCAGGATCTCAGTTTATTTCTATTACAGTACTTGTCAAATGTCTAACCTTGATTAATTAATTAAGATTACGCACATGCTTAAGGAGCTTAATTGGGATCTTTAAGATGAGCAGTATTGGGCTCCCTCATATCAAATATCTGTTTTTTTTTTTTAGTTAAATATAGTATACAATATAACCACATTTAACTGAAAGTCTGAATTGGCTGAAGTTGGATAATGATGAACTGTTCATATAAAGAAAGTCCCAGATAGTCACTGCAATCCATCACAACACACTTGAACAGTAAAAGGAAGCTGGATGTTTGGCCTACTAACATGTTCTTGTGTGACTACATTAAGAGGACATGTTCTATGCACGTGTAGTGCCAACATTGATTCACCTCTCTTCTAATTGTCCTCGTCTCCAAAACAATGGTTTCTGGTTACTTGCAACTTCAACATCACTTTCAAAAATCATCTTATGCCAGATGAGCTCATAATACTCATACTCCCTAGAATTTTAGAGACTGAAAAAATGATCCATTCTGAATATTATCATAACCTAATATTCATGGGGAAATTAAAGGTGTCCAAATCCTTGAACAGAGAATTCTAAAATGAAAGCATATGCTTTGCAAATAATAGAGTGTCATAGGGTATTGAAAGGACATACCATAGTTTCTAACTCTCTAGTACATTTTGGATATCTCATATTAACTGCCTCATTGAAAAGATGAAAAGGGATCACTCGTGTAAACAAAACCTGTGTGAAACAAACCACCCATTCATAAAAGGGAGCTGTATGAAATCTAATACGAAATGGAACATGCTGTGAAAATGACAAGATTTGCATACTGTTCTAACAAATTGAGAATTTAACCACAATGAGTCTCCTGATTACATTAGAATACTTCAGCAGCAATATTGAAAATACTGTCTCTGCAACAAAGAGCACTTTAGAATCCATCAGTACTTGTATAACACAATTTACTCTAAAGTGCAGGCTTTTCGACAATTGGACCTAAAAGATCTTCAGAAAAAAAATCTGATGTTTATTTATAATGAATTATAATTACAGATAGTACAAATCACCAATTTACAGGTGCTCAGACTGTTAGAGAGCTTATTCCTTCACTCTCCCACTTCCGTGGTCCTTCTCGCATGAACAGAGAGCAACAATACCCGAAGTCCAAAGGTGCAAACAATTCGATGTTTATTGGGGTGAACTTCTAGCAAGCATGATTCCAGTTTCCTTCCTTAGTGTCCCCCTTCCCAGCTCTGACACCACAGAGCCTTACACCTGTGTCCCTGTTCCCATTCCTGCCCTTAGCCAAACATGATTCCAATTTCCTTACCCCCATTCCCTGTTCCCATTTCCCGTTTTAGCAAAACAAGACTCCAATTTCCTTACCCCCATTCCCTGTTTCCATCTCCCGTCTCCACACCCACCCACACACCCACCCACTCACTTCCTGATTGTCTGCAGGACAAACTTGAGTTCTGCTTAGCTATACCTTAACCAATCATTTTCCTGAAATTTAACTAACCAATCCTAACATAGTGTAACATGATTATGTAACCAATTATATCCCACCACCTTAATTAGTTTACACCTAGCAAAATTAATTATACAGCAGACAGGAACAATCACAGAACCAGACAGAGATTATACAGACAAACAACAGCAAAGTGGGAACTATAATGACAAGACAATACAGAAGTGAGGATTTCACATCCCAGTATTGATAAATGAGTTCTTGCCAGACAGAATGCTATCAAACTAAGTTTCCTTTTACATTTTCTAGGCACTTCCCTTTCTCCGGAGGTGATAGGCACTATCAGGACAGGACTGTATTCCTAACAGCCCAATAGCACCTTATTTCAATGTGACTAGTTTGGAATGTGAGGACGTGACCGGTCACTTCCCCGCTTATGGCTGCCTCTGTTGCTTAGCCAAAGGCATTGGCCTAAGAACAGGGCCTCAGACTGTCACAGTAAGAGAAGGCCCTTACACTGGCAGACAGTGATTTTGATTCTTTCTTTTATACCTCTATAACTAGCCAAGTGATAAGAATACACCTAAATTCTTAGAGTATAGGCCTTTACAGACAGACCTGAATATCTATATCCTAGCACTCCACCCCTTTTTTTTCTTTTTCTTTTGGAATCCTCCTGCCCAGGTATCCCTGGGAAAGCATAGGACATATGGCCACACATTTCTTGATAGGGCCAGGCATCAAGGTGGAAGATATCGATATTCCATTTGTCCCACTGCCCCTTGTGTAGTATAGTGCCCTGCACCTTCTCGCATACGTGCATACCACACCTATTCCAATTAGTGTTCAAGACTTCCCATTATAGTGGGCCCGAGAAGGTTGGGTCTGGGTTGTCTAGTACACTGCAGGGTTTGGAGGGCTTATTACATTACTTATAGGTTATCTCCCTATGCAACCTAACACAAGTACAGTTAACAATACAAAATCCACAGCAACACCAAGTCCTGACCACTGCAGTATGATCCAACATCCGAGACACCCCCAAAACACTGCCTCTCCTCCTTCGACGGGGGTCACGATCTTATGTGTCCAGTTGCTGGCAGTTGCAACAAGCTGCTCCTGCAAGTTTTGCATGCTTTTCTCCATATCATAAGTCCATTGAATGTTCACAGAGAAATGGGATATTGTCCAAACCGGCTTGACCACTTGGTATGGAATCAGGCAGTATGCCCTGGTTTGATTATTCACAGCAATAAGATTCACAGATCCATTTGTGCACCAAAGTCCAGATAGCAGCATGTAAATGTGTGCAGTTTGGTTATGGGCTCGTGTAATTTTGCCCCCAGTAATATGTACATTCCCAGCAAAACACCTTATACACAGTACACCCAATTGTCCACCCCTTGCATAGGCCATTGATCCTGCTCCTCTATAGTCATAGGACATCCAAACATTTTCTATTGATTTACACTATTTTACACACCTCTCCATTGATTCCCAGTGAGCTCCTCCCCTTCTCATTATTTCCACAGGGCTTGTGGGGACCACCTTAGTTGCAGTTCCATTCCAGGTACCATGGTAGCTATTACACAGGTGCTGGCCTCCTAGTTGAGCATTTTGCATTCCCATACACATCTTCCCCCCCAAGGTCAGCGTTTTGAAGCCATCCCCCACCCATGTCATGAGGTTTTCTGTTCATTAAAACACAACAATGCTAGCAACAAGACAAACATCACAGACAAACACAAAACATAGATCCATGGTATTCTGGGTTATTTTTCCCGCTGGCACCAGCTTGCTTGTAGAGTGTCTGAAAAACAAAAGAAACAATTTCCACCCCCATGGTGCGGATAGACTATTTCTTAATAATAATACCACTTTCTTTTACAAATTTCCTTGCTAATTGCAGGAAAAACAGAAGAATTACCTCCAGGCTGTCCTTATTTTGTTCTATAGTCAGGCTAGTGAATTACTCCACTCACTGGTCATTTATGAAATTCATGAGGTGGTGTACCTCAGTTTCCACTCTTGTACAACAGACCATGTTTGCAATAGTTTTTCTGCTGTACCAAGCTTTAAGTTTATTCTCAGATAATAGCTGAGACACAGCTTCAGACTTTAGCACTGTACACATACACACACACACCCCTTAGTTCCTATCAAAATTGGTAACAGGTACTGTATTTACAATATGTTTGGACATGCATATACATTCATATATAAATGTCTATGTTACAGGAAGTTTAAGGCAGCAAAATCAAGCATTCAAAAGCCAGGAAATGCTAAAAGTCTGATATCTTCTTTAAGCACAAGATCACATCCGTTTTTTTCAAGTGGGTTTGGATGGTGTACAGTAAATTAGGGATAGCAGCAGAGATTGCAAGATAAAGATAAAAAGAAATAATGAACAGCTAGCTAATTTCCTGAGCACCGTCCACCCTATGCACTGAATGAGTTTCTGTAGAAAAAAATAGTATGTGATCATGTAATTAAAGGCTATGGACAATATTTCAAAAAGCACCTAACTTAGGAACACAAATCCCATTGACTTCAGTTGGGCTTGTGCTCTGATTCACTGAGGTGCTTTTTGAAAATTCCATCCTAAATCATAATGAATACACTATTTTCCTGTGATCATACTTCTGGGGTGTTTCTTAGCTAAAAGAGCCAGATCCTGCCAACTTTGCTCCCATTCAGTAATACTGTGCCCCTTGAGTGGACACACTGAGGTCAAGACTATACCTCTGTTGCCCCTTCATGCCTAATGCTATTCGAAAGAAGGCGGTGGAAGGGAGCACATATTAAAATGATTTGCTGCAGCAGGGAAGGCAGCTGCCAACCACACAGTGACTCTAGGTCCACCCTGAGCATTCTTTTCATGAAGAAGCAGAATGGTTTCGAGACACTCCTCTGAGTTGCCACATTTCTGTTTCCAAGTCAGCAAGGGTACACCAGACTTTAGCCCTGAGTATTTTGATTCACATTTATGTTAAATTAATCCCAAATGTCTGGGTGTGACCTTGCAGTTTTTAGCTCCCTTTTGCCATTTTTGGCAATACTAAAACCAGGTTTTAGAAAACTGTTAAAAGACTTTCAACATTCGTACTATACAAAAATCACAGAGATTTTTTATCGGGGAAGACTTTGCTATTGCAAAATTCTTTAGTATCATATTACTGAGCAAAGCACAGTATATGCTTCTTCTCTTTGCTTATATAATGAGGTGGAGGGGAGTGTTTTAAGAGAGCATAAGGAAGTGGTTTTGGCTGGGTTAGATCATTAATAAGATCAACATGTGGTATTCTGGTGAGTCATCAGAATCAGAAGCACAGATGAAACAGTGCACAACATGAAAGATCTTCAAACAGAAGATTTAGCTGTGGAGGATTTTCATATAATAATGGTAGAGTGCACACTTTCAGAGTGTCACACACAGCTGAGATGGAAATAATAATCTTCCACTGGGGAATAATTTTATAATTTCTCATAAAATTTAGCAGTCCCTTGTTATATTCAAATTATGCTTTTCTGTGGGTAATATACTAAGACACTAAAGAAGACAAATCCAATGAATCTTTAATAAAACTATTCACATTAATAACTACACATAATTCAACTGAGTCTATGAAATTTTATACAGTAGCTCCAGTAATAATTAACTGTACAGTAAGAGCCCAAATCTGTAGTAACTAATGCAGATGAATCTCTCATTGATTGAAACCTTTACAAGTATGGAATTCCCGCTGATTTCAGAGGGAATTATATCCATAAGAACTGTAGGGTAATCCATGAAGAGTGCACGATCATCTCACTGCTAATAGTCAGAGCTGAGGGTATGTCTACACTACCATGTAGTGTACAGTAGTTATAGGGGAAAGCATTGCCTCTGTGATGCTGTAGTGATGTATAAGGCTGCGATTTAGTTGCCATGGTTACATAAGTCATGGAATCTGTGACTTCCCAAGACCTCCATGGCTTCAGCCAGCCTGGGCTGAGAACTGCAAGGTTCCCTGCTGTCGGCGACAGGTGGACCTCCTGCAGCTCCCGGCCACCGTGTGTGTCAGGGCGTACTCCCATAGGTCCCCCCACTGCAGGAGGCAGGAGGGACCCCCAGAGCTCCCAGCCTCCATGGCAGCAGGAGAAACCCCCCAGAGTTTGGAGCCGCCAGCAGAGGGGGACCCTGGAGCTCCCAGCCCACCCGCAGCTGCTCAGGCTCCTCATTTTATCATGGATATTTTTAGTAAAAGTCAGGGACAGGTCACGGGGCTTCCATAGATTTTTCATTATTGCCCATGACCTGCCCATGACTTTTACTATAAATATCCCTGACAAAATCTTAGCCTTAGTGTTGTAGTGTGGATTCTTCCTACCTCGACAGAAGGTTTTTAAGTTTCTATCAATGTAGGTAATCCACCTCTCAAGAAGCAGTAGCTAAGTCGAAGGAATGATTCTTCCATCGAACTAGCTGCACCAGCGTGTGGGTTACAGTGAGGCATGAATTTTTTCACAGCTCTGACCTATGTAGGTATGTCAATCTAATATTTAGGTATAGACTAGGCCTAAAAGTGGAGAGGCTTACAAGGTTGTTGCTTCCTCCGTGCCTGTTCTATTGACAAAACAGTTCATGGTTTTACTTGCAAGACTGTCTGTAAAGCATCTATCACTTAAATCCTAAAAAAGTTTAAGGGGAAAAAAAATCTCATAAATAAAGGAAAACACACACTCCTTCTCAAAAATAGGCATTCTCAAATTACTTGTTGAGATCTGGTCCAAAATACTAAACAAAACCAAAACCTACTAACACTAACAACATCACAATGAGCAATCATTCTTGGAATCCACAAAATTAAGATGTTTTTCACCAAGTTAATTAAGAAACAGACAAGTATTTAGGGAAAGCAAGTTCTTTGCTCTGCGAATTCAGGCTCAGGTCCCAAAATAAAACTTCCTTGACTCAACCTGCAGTATTACCAGAGTAAAACTGTGATCTCAGCACCACAGGTATGCCTGTCACAAGCCCGCTTGTAAAATGTTGGTTTTGTTTACGCTGAGATTTCAAATCTTTCTTTCTCCAGGACTCTCTGTTCTCAACTACAGAAACTCAAAGTACTGTAGCTCTTTCTTCCATGCACTCTGAGTTTCTCACTCTCTCTCTCAGGCATATACGTGCGTTCTCATTACGCATCTAAAAGCACTGCTCCCCATAGCTGATTGGCTATGGAGAGTAAAGTCTCCAGAGCAACCAGAGGACACCATAGCAAAGTCACACAACACAGTCCACACAGAAAAATCTTATTTATTTATTTAAAGCCTAACACTGCAGGCTTCATTCAGGCAAAACTCACATTGACTTCAAAGGGAATTTTGTAATATTGAGAACTGTCAGATTGGGTCCAAAGAAAGCTAAACTAATATGTTAGTAAAGAGGTTTCTCAAATCTCTGGTCAAATTTTGTTCCCAGTTGTTCTAGTGTAAATGTGAACAGAATCTGGTCTTTAGATTTAGAATGAAAAAGAACTCAATGCTGCAAGGCTTTAAGCACTCTGATCTCTATCCAACAAAGAGCTTAAGCACATGCCTAATTTAAGCGTGGGAATAGTCTCATTTGACTTCAGTGGGACTGCTCATCTACTTCCATGTATGCTAAACTCATTACTGGATTGCTGACAGAGTGTTCGGCACCTTGCTGAATTGAGTCCTTAGCTAATAACATGCTAAAAGTATGTAATGATGGCAGGGAATTTTCTTAGTCATTATGACATGACAATAAGTATATTCTATTGTCCGTTCACATGTATAGCTACTATCAACTGAAATTACAATGTGTGTCTTTAGACCAAAAGTAATTTCACATCTTAACTGGAAGAATCTTAGCTAAACTATTGGAACTAAAGATAATCAGGTTCCTGAGATAAGTAATGAGGAACCCAAATATGGGTTTTGTTCAGATAAGTGATCCAAATTAACCAGAACTCTTGATATGAAATCCTGGTTCCACTGAAGCCAGTGTTAACACTGTCAGTGACTTCAGTGGAGCCAGGATTTCACCCCGCAGGTTTGGAAAACTGCACAAAAACCTTGAAGGGACATGGACTTTTTTCTGAGATAAGTTGGCTAAATATTGCAAAATAGTGTTTACAAACATTCAGTCAGATTCTGAACCACTGCTTAGATTCATCTGTGTTTGTTTTCATTTGTTATTTGCTATTTTAATCATTCATATGAACAAGTTCTTATAAGTGAACAAAAGTATTTGTTCTTCCAGACTCACTACTCAAAAAGTTACATAACCACAAGTGTATTAAAGTCATTTGGTTCAGGAACAGAAATGCAGTAAACCAATCAGGGAAAAGAAACATATCTATGTTACTTAGGTGACTAAGCACAACAACAGTGAATAGTCAATTTGAAGAACAAATAACAAATACATTCCAGAAATTAGAATTGATCCGTAAATTATTCCGGAATAAAAATAAGAGATTATGCTTGTAATGAATCTTTATTTGCTTTGAATAATATAGCCAGCTATACTTGGGAGATGGTATTTTGGCTAAAAACTAGAAGTGGAAAAAATACCCTTAAAAGAAAATCGGCCTGGGTTATTTTGAGAAGCTGGTGAGGATTTGATGGTAGGAAGGGCTTTATTTTTTCTGAACCAATTTGTCCATCTTTACTTGTAACATTCTTTCCATTTTTGAATCCAGGAAAAAAAAAAAAAAAAAAGCCCTTCAGACCTATTTCTGCAATCAGATCTGACCTTCTCAAAGGTCAGAGATGTTGGGATCCTTGGTTTGGAGCTTGTGCCTTTCTCTAATAATAAGCCCAGACCACATTTGCCTAATATGGATGTGATATGGGTCAAGCTCACCACAGAAACATATATCAATGTGCTTTAATTCAGTACCACAGTATACAGTAGCCTTTTCCCATAGCATTATTCAGCCCATTGTCTTAGCTGTCCATGAAATTGTGAGATAGGAAATACTTGTTACTGAGCACAAGTGACATTAATACACCAGCTATCATGTAATGCATTTAAACTTGCCTCTTACCATACAATGCAAACGCATTTTCTCTCAGAACTCAGAGTGCAGCTTAATAGGAAGGCAGGAAATGGGATAATTAGTTAAAGAGATTCACAGTGCATTATTAGTATTTTTATTAGTGCTGTAATTTTATAGTGTTCTTTGATTTATGAGGCAAAGGAAGAGTGAAAAGAGTTTCTGTATCTTTCCAGTTGTGCTAAACTGCTTTGAATCCAGAAATTAAAGTGCTGTGTAAGAGGCCATATGAACTTCAAGAATAATCATCATCATTATTATTGTTTACAGTGTTATAGCAGTGTTGATCCCAGGATATGAGAGACAAGTGGGGGAGGTAATATCTTTTATTGGACCAACTTCTATTGGTGAAAGAGAGAGGCTGTCGAGCTCTTCTTCAAAGAGCTTTGTGTAGCTTGGAAGCTTGTGTCTTTCATCAACAGAAGTTCATCCAGTAAAAGATATTACCTACAAACCTTGTCTCTCTCATTATTATTATTGCCAGATTTAGCATTTGTATTGATTCACTGTCTTCGTGGATATACCATCGTGGCTGAGAGTGAAGCGGGCACCAAACATTTGGCAAAATGTCACAGCAGAATAGCCTTTTAATAGGATTCATAGCAATACTCATGGTTGACTATATCTGTAAATATTTCGGTCCTTACAGTCCTGTTTGGTTAAGGCTGAAGAATGAACCTTAACTTGGAAACTAAAAGGTTTCTTTTAGAGTAGCAGCAGTGTTAGTCTGTATCCGCAAAAAGAAAAGGAGGACTTGTGGCACCTTAGAGACTAACAAATTCATTTGAGCATAAGCTTTCATGAGCTACAGCTCACTTCACCGGCGCATCCGATGCTATTACCAGCAGGAGAGTGAGTTTGTATGTGTGTCTGGGGGGAGAGGGGGAAGGGTGAGAAAACCTGGATTTGTGCTGGAAATGGCCCTCCTTGATGATCACTTTAGATAAGCTGTTACCAACAGGACAGTGGGGTGGGAGGAAGTTTTGTTTCATGGTCTCTGTGTGTATATAATGTCTTCTGCAGTTTCCACGATATGCTATGCATCTGATGAAGTGAGCTGTAGCTCACGAAAGCTCATGCTCAAATAAACTGGTTAGTCTCTAAGGTGCCACAAGTACTCCTTTTCTTTTTTCTTTTTAGTCTCTAAGGTGCCACAAGTCCTCCTTTTTTAAAAGGTTTCTGCAGAAGCTGCTGTTAATTCTCACATTGACAATTCATGGTTGCTGTCTGTCTTTGTTGATATTTTTATTACCCCTTTCCCCAACCGTTTACATTCTTTTATTCAACTGCTTGTCCGATGTGTGTATGATCTAATGGGTAATTATTAACCTGATCCAAGTTCATTCTGGCGCAACATCAGGAGAAGACATTACTGATTTTAATTAGAGTTTTGCCTGAGTAAATAAAAAGTACAGGGTCAGGCACTGCATTTTATACTGAGAAGTATAGACAGGCAATAAAAGCAGTGAACCTGAATATTATTTTAAAAATCGACATTTATTATTTTGTTTTCCATATACAATGTGTTTGTACCGTGGTTTCTTCCAGAATTTGACATCTGTTTCCAAAACATTTATGAACCTAAAATTATTAATATAGAGATTATTTTCAACACTTTCCCAAATGTTGTACTGAGATCAGAGACTTCATTTTACAAGGAATCTAAATGAAGGGAAATTGAAATTAAACCCTATATTGAAACTCAATAATTGGATGGAGCAATATGGAAAGAAAAACATTATGTAAACAGAAAAATATTCAAATTGGTAATCCAGTGGGTGGCACTTTTCCATAGAAGTCAGTTTCTGAACCAATGCCCTTGCTTAGAATTATGGGGCATCTTGCTGCTGAGGGTGTCATTGTAACAGAATAATTAATCAGATTCAAGCTGCACAAATGTAAGCTGATAATTCTAGAGGATGGCAGTTGGAATCCAAAATACAATCAGTGCAAGGGAGAAACCTGAACAATAGTCATTCAAAAATCATCTGTGGGTGATGCAGGACAACAAATTGTGCACGAGTTTGCAAAGCATTATGCCAGCAATAGAGGGCAATGCAATCTACAGCTAGGTATAAAAAGACACAATGTCATGGAGCAAAAACTGGAAGAATTTCTAGAGCTGGTCAACCCATCTCCCCAACTATTTTCTTCAACTAATTTCAATTTTTTCATGAAAAATTTTGTCAAGCATTCAGAATTTTTTAAATGTTGATCAAAAGCAATGTCCTTCTCTCAAAGTCTCTGGAAGGACTGCACTTGGAATGTGGCATTCAGGTTGGGAACCTCATTGCTAGCAAGTTATTGATGAATTTGAAAGAATTCAGGGAAAAGCAACAAAAGTGATTAGGGGAAGCAGAAATTTGAGGCAATGTGTTTGTTACTTATGACTATGGCTTCATTTCATTCTCAAACAGAAGAGCCACAAAACAAGGTTTTGACTATCCCATCTCATGATCCTATTTTATTTGTTTATATTTTCACTAATGTCAATAGCTACCCATGAAGTCCCTTCCAAATTCCAACTTACTAATGCCATTCTGTCTACCTAAAATACCCTTTTGCAATGTTAAGCAGGTCTTTACTTCCTGCCAGAAACTGTAGTACGTTCTTACTATGTGTAAACAGCTGTTACATTTCAACCCATTAATAACATTTCAGTGATGGGTGAAATGCAGTTTGTTCATCTATTTGGGATCCGGTGTGATCAAGGCTATTATATAAAAGCAGATTACCATTCTTAACCAGAGTCAAGGAGCCTGTGTTCTAATCCTTGCTCTATCACTAACCTGAGGTGTCCTTGGGAAAGTTGTTTTACTCTATATTCCTCCGTTTTGCCTCCCATACTTTGTCTTGTCTATTTAGACTGTACGCTTTTTGAGACCGGAACAGTCTCTCACTGTATGTTTCTAAAGTGCCTAGCAGAATGGGGCTTCAATCTGGGTTGGGGACTCTATGCCAGAAGCGCTGACATTCTAATGGGCAGGGGCATGCTCCACCCCCAGCTCTGCCCCAGGCCTGCCCCCGACTCCACCCCTTCCCCCAAGGCACAACCCCTGCCCCACCCTGCCTCACCTCTTACCATCCCGTTCAGCCCCTTCCCTCGAGGGCACCCCGTCCTTGCTCTGCCCCCTCCCCCCAGCGCCTCCTGCACACCTCTGAACAGCTGATCGAGGTGGATGGGAGGCACTGGGAGGGAGGGGGAGGCGCTGATCGGCGGGTCCGCCAGCGAGCAAGAGGCACTGGGGAGAGGGGCTGTCGGTGGGTGCTCAGTACCCACCATTTTTTCCCATGGGTGCTCCAGCCCCGGAGCACCCACAGAGTTGGCGCCTATGCTCAATGCTCTACTGTACTACAATTAATAATCATGAATAGTAGCATGTAATTGAAATTAATATGTTCTAGTTTTGTCTTCTTTTCCTTAACCCATTTTATTTTTCAGATTCAGACCTCCAACTTCTGATTCCTGCGTGTTGCCTGTATCACTGTCCATTGCTTCATTTAATTAAAAGTAGAAATAGATCTCAAATGTCATGGTTTAGAGTTGATCATATAAATGTCCAACCTTCTGTACTATGCCTTTGTGAAGAGGACTGTTTGTACATTCCTAGTTTCATGATTTGATGAAGTGTGCCCCTTTCCCCTGCTACTTTTCCATGCTTCCACAATGCCTCTTTTTAATTGAATGAGTGACAAGATTGTAAAACATGTTTCAAAATGTAAAAGTTTCCAATGAAGAACAATTGCCTGCCTCGTGAACTTTCAATTGAAGACTGTCTCTAAGAATATTACATTTTGCAGCTTGCTTTTATTGTACAATATCAGCAATGATTATTGCTTTCTTTTTCTCTCTGTTTTTACTTGTTTTTTGTCATTCCTCTCTAGGGTATCATGCACTGGATAATAATAACAATAAAAGGTTCATTCCTCAACCATGCAGTATACTACACAGTGACTGAATTGTTCTAGACTCCGGAGGCTGAGAAAGAAAACTGATGTGAATGATGATAGGTGAAAAGGTCACTATTTCATTCTTGTATAAAATAATTTTTGGTGCCCGTTTCACTTATCTAACTTTTTTTTTTCACTTTTCCTGGAGGGTTTTGGTTTAAGTTTCTTTTTAACTCTCTTTAAATGATTTATGATGTGTTTCACACCGTGTTACCTCTCTCTGCATTGTAAATGTCAGTGTGCCACATGTGAGTGATGGAAAGTTAACATGCCATGGGGTTTTATTGACGAGTCTGTGTTGGTGAAAAAAAATGTTTTTAGTTGGTAAAGCACTACATTTATTATCCAAAATCTCTTGACAGTGGTAATGATAACACATGAATGAGAAAAAAACACTGTCAAGACCTTCTCAACACATTGGAGCGGAGTACGAGTGAGAGTAAAAGAGAGTTCCAGGATCTCAGGAAGGGGTTTGTATTTTAAAAAAAAAGACAATATGTACACTATATATATATATATATCACTGTATTATTTTAGATGATTGTACTCTGAAAGGCAGTGTGGCCTAGTGTATAAAACACTGGACTAGGATTCAGGAGACTCACTTTCTATTCCTGCCTCTACCAATGCTGGATGACCTTGCTCAAGTCACTTAAACTCTCTGTGCCTCAGTTTCCCAATATGTAAAATAAGGATAATGATACTGACCTCCTTTGAAAAGTTTTTTGAGATTTACTGATGAAAGTTCTATATATAAAACTAGGTATTATGATTATTGCTCTGTATGCTAATGTGGATAAACCGTTGATACAATTTGAATGTCAGAATCCCATCAGGTTCAGGTGACTTACTGAGAAATATTCTGGATGGTCCTATGAATAGGACACTGGACTGAGTCTTAGGAGACCTGAGTTTCTGTTCCTAGCTCTGCCACTGACCTCTCTGCCACTAACCTCCTCTGTGACCTTGGGTAAGTTACCTCACCCCTCTGTTTCCTCATTGACTTTCAATGAGACTTGTGCTCTGAAGTCACTGAGGGTATGTCTACACTGCAATTAAAGACCCATGGCTTCCCCATGCCAGCTGATTCAGGCTCATAGGGCTCAGGCTAAGGGGCTGTTTAATTACAGTGTAGACCTTCGGGCTCAGGCTGGAGTCTGGGCTCTAGGACCCTGTGAGGTGGGAGGATCCCTGAGCCTGTCTGCAGCCCAAGCCCAAATGTCTACGCCACAGTTAAATGCCCCCTTGTCTGAGACCCACGAGCCCAAGACAACTGACACTGGCCAGCCCCAGGTTGTTAAATGCAAGGTAGACATACAGTGCAGATATGTCTACACAGGCATGGGCGGGCCCAGGTCAGCTGACTCGGGCTCATGGGCCTCAGCCACTGGGCTGAAAAATTGCAGTTCGAGCTTGGGCTGGAGGCCATGCTCTGGGACCCTCCAAATATCTACACAGCAATTTTTCAGCCTGATCCCCATGAGCCTCCAATAGCTGACCCTAGCCAGCCACAGGTTGGTTTTTTTATCCTGTGTAGATGTACCCCTAGCGGCTTTGGAAATCCCACCCACAGAGTGTAAGTTCTTTAGACCAGGGGCTGTTTCTCACAATGTGTATGGTGCCTAGCACAAGGCGGCCCTGATCTCAGCTGGGGTCTCTAGGTGCTACCATATAAGCAACAACAATAATATATCGGAGGATATTTCAACAGTCATTATATCTGAAGTCAGTAAACAAGGAATTTGATTTTCTAATTAATTTAATAGGTGAGTTGCTTTACTGGTCATTTTCTAGAAAGGTTTCCCTTGAAAATACAGGTTTCAGAGTGGTAGCCATGTTCGTCTGTATCAGCAAAAAGAACGAGGAGTCCTTGTGGCACCTTAGAGACTAACAAATTTGTTTGAGCATAAGCTTTCGTGGGCTAAAACTCACGAAAGCTTATGCTCAAATATATTTGTTAGTCTCTAAGGTGCCACAAGGACTCCTCGTTCTTTTTTCTTGAAGATACAGTTTGTGAGACTAGGGCAAAGAATTATATGCATATTCCTCTTTTGTTTGCTTCTAAATCAATAAAGCATTAAAATGTCCTTCACAATATGCCTGCCCTTGAGCTGACAATGTTGCTCGTGTCTTTGGGAAAACATGACACTTTCTGACATTTGTAGAAATAGCAGTTGCCCACAGTAAAAAACAAAACAAAAGAAAAACAGCAAAACATAGACAATGGCCAACATTCAACAGCATTATCAAAATGGGGTTAGATGCACAGTTACTCAAGTGAATATCTGTTAAAGAAAATAGATCTGGTAAAACTATCCATCTCCTGTCAACTGAACCAAAACATAAACACTGTGCTGCACCCATTGTGAGCACATGCAGTACCTATTAACCCCTTTACAACAACTTCAGTTTATCTAGTCTGTCATCTCTAGGGTTCAATTCTGCTCCTGCTGAAGTTAATGGCTAATCTCCTATTGACTTCAATTGCAATAGAATTGAGTACTTAAATTTCATTACACAAACTAAGGCCTAAAATCTCAGCTATTGAGACAATGCTCAATTGTCAAGGTGCATATATATTACCCATTACTGTTACTTTAAAAAAAATGTGAAAAGGCCGCAATTAGTGCTGTGGAAAGCTTTCAGTTAAAAATAATTGATGGAAAATTAACAAAATTATTTTGTTTGTGTGTATAAAGTGCCTGCTTTCCTTTTTCATTTTTTTTATCCGAAAACCAAAAACCTGAATACCAAACATTTATTGATTTCCATCTTTTTTGGTGGGGGCAGAGGGGGTCGGGGGGGATGGAGGGGAGGCGAAGGTTGCTGAAAACTGAGAAGTTTTCGTTTTGCGGGGGGAAAAAAAGTTGATCAGCTCTAGTCTCAATTAACAATGCAGTTCTAAAATAGTATCATCTACTTGCCAGCTCCTTGATAACTATTAGGCACAGAAAATACAGAAAAAAAGAACATTTTAAATTGTAACTAGGTATCTTAATCCTGTGTAGTATTTAATTTTGTGGGATTGCCTCACTGACACAGTACCAACAAGCCCAGTAAATGCAGTTCATTCATTACCTTCAAACTACTGCCTACAAATCTATTTAATACTTGCAAATGTCAGATTATCACTCAATCAATGATTTTGGGATGAGCACTGGAAATGTTGCAAACAGGAGCACTTCAAAATGAGAAGGCATAAGAAATTCCAGGGAGTTTACAATACTCAAACATTATCCATATCACATCTGGAACATAAAGATCTATGTGGGCTTGCCCCAAACATTACATGTAAACTGTACAGAGAAATAATTACCAGCTGCAATCTGTGGGAATTCTAGATTTTGCATGTTTATTTTGCATATTAGTACCTGAAAAGCTTTTCTAGCTCAAAGCTATTTCAGAGCAGTGTTGAGATATTGGTTTATTCCCAGAGCTATATCTAAGACCTGAGACAGGTTATGTGTTCCCTGAGTTTTGTTTTAGAAAATAAGAATTAACTATGTTCATCTAAAGGCTGGAATATCAATTTACAGTAGCCAGATGTAACTGAATAATTGATTGTAAAGAAATAATACTTCCATTAGTGAAGTTTCCCTTTTCACATTTTGTAAAATCAGTATTTCCTTGGAATTTTTTGTGCATGGAATATGGTCATGGAATATGTAATGACTTCAGCCTAACTTTGATTTATGAACCAGCAGTGTTTTTCATGGAACTGCTTTGTCAGTTCAAAAGTGCAGGAACTACAGAGTCACAATTTGGAGATGAGCAGTGGAAAAGTCCTACTTCCCGTACAACAACAAAAAAAAGTTAACTAATGATAGGTCTAATGGAACGTGTGTAGAAAAGCAATAAAGCCACGGGTTGTTGTAACCGATCCCCCTCTTGTCACATATTGGCTTGAACCTGAGCCCAGGGGAGCAGCATTACCTGGAAATTTGGTAGTGTTGGTAGCTAAGGTAAACAAATCACAAAGTCTGAAGGCAAGTGCTGTGAGCGCGTCAACTGTTAGAGCATCTCAGCTCTGGATGCTTGGTGGGTTGCTCTAAAATGACACCCAGAGAGTGGGATCATAAAGTGAAAAGGACTTTTGATCTCCACCTGGAAAAGGTAAAATAGGACATGGATTAGCAAGGATATAGAGTAATTTGATGCAAAGGGCAACAGTAAATAACATTGGGATTTAACACAATTAACAATGTTAATAATTAATAGCTAATTACAGTTATCCTTTGGGTGCAGACTGGTTCTTGTCCCCTAGGCCCACTTACCTCTCAGAGGGGATCCACACTCTGATAGGAGATGTCAGTCCCACATAGAGATTCTAAAATATTTAGACTTTATTTCTACTGAGCAGGTGTCTCTTATTTTGGTCTTCATCCATCTAAGTCTCTGGACTGGGCTTCCCAGTGATTCAGTCTTTCTCCTATAGGCTGGAATCCAGCCAATGCTTACTGTGCTATCTGGATTGAGACTTCCTCATGGCCATCCTGAGCCTTAGACCAGTTCCCTGGATGCCTCTGTGGTTTAACTAGATTCCCCAGAGACTTCTGTTATATCTCTCACTTTTCATAATGCTTTCTATTCTATTCAGATTCTTATTCTGTACTCATCACTGTAGCATTTCAGTATCTTCCAGTAGAGCATTCAGCAACATGACTACACGTTAGTGGCACCACATTTCAAGTGGAAGTCTCCTCACCTAGCCAGACTCTTTCTCTTGATTGTGGGAGTTTCTGAGAGTGTTTGGCATGTGCTATGTGCACTAACGGGGTTTCTGTTAGTCTGTTTTTGTTTTGTTATTTGCTGTTTCATTGTGTTAGGGGTATTTTTGGTCCCTCCCCTTTTACATGGAAGGGCTGGGGGGAATTTCTCCCTAGGGTCCACTTCTGATAGATTTAGTGGTTCAACCCACAAACCTGGGCTTCGGCGTGTGCCTTCTGTCTCCTGCACTCTGGAAGATGTGTTGATGAGTGTAGATAATACTATTGGCTGTGCTAATATAAAATCTGCCTCTCAAAAGCATAATTCTAAAGTGATTTTCCTGATTGTCGGGCTCAGCGGATAGTGATCAATGGCTCCATGTCTGGTTGGCAGCCAGTATCAAGTGGAGTGCCCCAAGGGTCGGTCCTTGGGCCGGTTTTGTTCAATATCTTCACTAATGATCTGGAGGATGGTATGGATTGCACCCTCAGCAAGTTTGCAGATGACACTAAACTGGGAGAGATGACCCTAAACTGGGAGGAGAGGTAGATACGCTGGAGGGTAGGGATAGGATACAGAGGGACTTAGACAAATTAGAGGATTGGGCCAAAAGAAATCTGATGAGGTTCAACAAGGACAAGTGCAGAGTTCTGCACTTAGGACGGAAGAATCCCATGCACTGCTACAGACTAGGGACCGAATGGCTAGGCAGCAGTTCTGCAGAAAAGGACCTAGAGGTTACAGTGGACGAGAAGCTAGATATGAGTCAACAGTGTGCCCTTGTTGCCAAGAAGGCCAATGGCATTTTGGGCTGTATAAGTAGGGGCATTGCCAGCAGATCGAGGGATGTGACCGTTCCCCTCTATTCGACATTGGTGAGGCCTCATCTGGAGTACTGTGTCCAGTTTTGGGCCCCATACTACAAGAAGGATGTGAAAAAATTGGAAAGCCTCCAGCGGAGAGCAACAAAAATGATTAGAGGACTGGAACACATGACTTCTGAGGAGAGGCTGAGGGAACTGGGATTGTTTAGTCTGTGGAAGAGAAGAATGTGTGGGGGGGGGGATTTGATAGCTGCTTTCAACTACCTGAAAGGGGGTTCCAAAGAGGATGGATCTAGGCTGTTCCAAGTGGTAGCAGATGACAGAAGGAGGAGTAATGGTCTCAAGTTGCAGTGGGGGAGGTTTAGGTTGGATATTAGAAAAACTTTTTCACTGGGAGGGTGGTGAAGCACTGGAATGCATTACCTGGGGAGGTGGGGGAATCTCCTTCCTTTTAAGTTTTTAATGTCAGGCTTGACAAAGCCCTGGCTGGGATGATTTAGTTGGAGATTGGTCCTGCTTTCAGCAGGGGGTTGGACTAGATGACCTCCTGAGGTCCCTTCCAATCCTAATATTCTATGATTCTATGACCCAGGAGCAGTTTGTGAATTGTTTGGTACAGAAGGGACTCTGGGTCAAGGAGTCTTTTGTTCAGTTTTTCCCCGTGTTTACTCCTGTAGCTGTTTGATTAAAGGAGGTTTTTTTCCATCTTCTCCCTAGCCTTCACCATGAGACGCTCGTGTCTGATCTCTCCCATAAATGGAGAAGGTAGTTATGTCATTCCAGTGCCAGGTTTGTGTGGCATAATCCTGAGCAGCCCTTGTACCTGGTGTTAAAGCACCACATAGACGGGGCAGGTTATACCTCTGAAAATATTAAATGTTTCTTGTGTGGTGACCCTGGTCACTTGAGGGGTTCCTGCCCATGCATTGCTATCTCAGAGGTCCCTGGTAAGAATGTGGGACCCCACGATAGTGGGGAGGCAGCTGGGACATCAAGGCACCAGCAGCAGAGAGAGCCTGCATCCGCTCTGCCAGATTCCCCCCCTCACCATTGTCCAGGGAGCAGGCCCCTCAGAAGAACACTGTTGTGATCCCATCACTTAAATCTGGACAGACACTAGCCCTGGGGATTGAGGAGTACCTCCCTGCAGAATCAGCAAAGACAAGTTCTAGAGGTGGGGGTGAAGAACAGATCAATGAGACTGATTTGTGTGGGACTGGTTCTAAATGGGCTAAGACTTTGGAGGCTCTGAGCCACTGGCAGTGGCTGAGGAGGGAGCTATGTGCCCAGCAGGAGGATAGCATTGAGTTGTATAGTAGCTCCATTTCTGTAGTGGGGCAATGTCTTCCCCTGGCACGACGAGTCCTCAAGCCCACAATCCTGCATGCTGCAGTGATGATGCTGGGCCCTTCCAGCCTGGGGCTGCACTGCCTATCCCTCTTGTGAAAATAGATATAACAGCTGCTCCCACTGAATCTCTCCTTTGTGAATGCTAAGAACGTTGCATTGGTGGCTCAATGTTTTTCTGAGCTGGTGGAATTTGAGGGAGATGAAGAGGATGACAGTGATTTTCCTAACTCCTCACTGGTTCCTGATGTCCAAGCCAGTCAGCTATATAGGAAGGTTTGGTACCGTGTGAAGGAGATTAGTGACTTTTTGAATAGCACTAAAGGGAAGCGGGCAGTTGAGGTTGAAGCCTATTTCCCTGATTTACTGCACTTTGTTCACCCAGCTGCCCTCCTGTTGAGAGAGACCTCGGTTGATTGTAGGAAACATTTCCATTTCAAACAGTTGTTGCGCAAGGTGAGGAAGCATGCAGGGATTGTTCAAGATACACAGGCCTCCCCATGGCTCATCTTCTTCAAAGTATTTCCAGTTTCCATTGTTTCTCTCCACTGCTTGACTCTCTCCTCCTAGTCTCTATGGTGCTGCTCAATTTTGTGTTTCTAAATATTAATGGATGCCAGGATGGACATAAAAGGGCACAACTCTGAATTTCTCAGAAAAAAATCGGCTGATGTTATCCTTTTGCAAGACAATCACTCAGACACTGACAATCAGGGGAACTAGTTGAAAGAATGGGAAGGGGAAGCTTTCTCGAGCCATGGCTCCAATATCACTGCTGGGGGAGCTGTTCTCTTTTTGCAGGTTGCAGGGGCACAGATCCTCTCTGTGAAGAGTTTTCAGGAATGGGTCCTCCAGGTGGAAACATGTATTTGTTTTAATCTTTGTACTATGCATACCCCTACTCTGGGGCAAAATAGTGTCTCCTTTCTGCAGACGCTTGCCCATGCTATGCTTGGCTGTGACCCTGATACTATTATTGTCCTGGGAGAGGATTTTAATTGCACTATTGATTATGTTTTAGACAGGAACCATGAGGAGCCACACCCTCAGTTAACCAGGGAACTGTATTGTCTCATGCAGACGTTGGGGTAGTAGATGTTTGGAGGTTCTCTCGCTCTCCTATTATGCAATATTCTTGGCGGAAAGCTACCCCCAATCAAGTATCGTGGGCTACACGGGTTCACTTTATACCATAAAGGCCAGTGTGAATATGTTTGTTCAATCTTCTATGTCTCCCATTCACTGATCTAATCATCATGTCTCTGTCAGTGTGTCTATCCCTCTCCCTGTCTGTGCTTCCCACTAGTGCTTCAATACCAAATTATTACAGTACTTGAATTTCTCCCTGATGTTTGCTGTGTTTTGGGAGCATTGGTGGCAGCACAAGTCCCAGTATGAGTCCCCGAATTCAGTGGTAGTATGTCAGAAGGGTCCAGATCCAACTGCGCTGCCAGCAGTAAACCCAGGCTGGCATGCAGTCCTAGCTTCAGCCCATGACTACCACTGTATTTTTGATCATTTGTTTTTCATTCACAATGTTTTCACTTGTTAGCAAATGTTGAAATCTGGATGTGGTGCTTGTTTCAATGGATCAGGAGACGACCTCTGATAGAGTTAACCATAGTTATCTTTTAAAAACTTCACAAGCTTTCAGAACCGGGCCAGTGTTCTCATCATATATTTCTTTATTATACCATAACATTTTTAGTGTACTAAAGATTAATGGAGGTCTTAGCCACTGATTTCCAGGTGGCAGAGGCATTCATCAGAGATGTACTCTGTCTGGGATACTGTATGCTCTTAAGTTGGAGCCATTCTTGCACACTCACAGAAACTATCTGACTAGCCTCTTCATGACAGGGGTGCCAGATGCTTTTGTGATTTGTCTCACGCCTGGGGCTGATGATATCTCAGTTTTCATCATGTCTGACAGTGACATGCTGGCACTTTGCATTTGTTTACAAGTATATGAGCAGCCATCTTCTGTCCACATTAACTGGGCTAAGAAAAATTCGATCTTACTGGGCTCTTGGCAGTGGAGCGGTCCCTCTTTGTTGCCCCAACAATTGCAATGGGCACCTCCTGGATTAAGGTTTTGAGGGTCTTTTTTGGATCTGAACAATATACGTTAAGGACCCGGGAAGGAGCTGAGGAGAAGGTGCAAGGCTACCTGTTTGCCAGCAACCTTGTAACCTCAATGTTGTGGCATCAGCTAGTGTGTCTGGGCCTTTTGGATTCAATTCAGAGGTATATTAACTATTTTTTGTAATAGTTACCACTGGTTTCATACTGTTTTGCTGTTCCTACCATTAGATGAAGGAGGCCAGGGGCTCACTGGTTTAGTCAGATGGCCTTTTGGCTCTGGTCTGTTCAGCGACTGCTGTACTCTGACTCCCCACTGGCCTGGGAGTCCCTTGCCTTCTCTGTCATGCTGCGGGGAGAGGCTTCCACTCTCTCCTATTTTTGTTGGCACCTGATCCATTACAGAGTCTAGATTTGCCTCTATTCTCTAATTGTCTTTTTAACTCCTGGTGACTTCTGCAAAGTGCAAAACTAGACCAGGCATTTTCCAGTGCATGTCTCTTGGGAGAGCTGCTATTTTATAACACACTTTTTCCTGCTGAAGCTCTCTCCTCTGGGAGCCTGTTTTCTGCCTTAACTCTGGCTGGGGTGACCAAGCTGTCTTACCTGATTGATCCTAGTTGGAAGCTAGAAGCCAGTGACAGCTCTTGGTGTTCAGACCAGAATCTGGTCTGTGCATGTTTTGGATAATGTCCTCTCTGAATTCCAGGCTCTGCTCCTTCAATGGGCTGCATTGTTCTTCCAGAGGGGAATCCTGTGTTCCCCTCACTAGCTGTCTCCCCTTCTGAGGACGAGATCCTCGTGCAGCCTGGCAGATTGTTGTCCTGGAAGGGTTTGGTGAATGTTCCTTTTGCAACCAAGTCCAAGAAGCAGCTCTGTGGTATGTATGTCAAGGAGCAGCATTATGCCACTCTCTCTAATCTCCCTGATACAGCCTAGAGGATACTTCTGTCCCTGGGTAAGTCTATATCCCCAGCTTGGAAGACACTGTACAAACCTCCTCTTTCTAAGAACACTGGTAACATACAGAGGAGGGACCTGTATAGCATAATAGCAATCAGTTGTTTTGTGCATCATATTACCCATCAGAAACAACAAGGAGTCTGGTAGCACCTTAAAGACTAACAGATTTATTTGAGCATAAGCTTTCGTGGGTAAAACACTTCTTCAGATGCGTAAGTGATGCATCTGAAGAAATGGTGTTTTACCCACGAAAGCTTATGCTCAAATAAATCTGTTAGTCTTTAAGGTGCCACCAGACTCCTTGTTGTTTTTGTGGATACAGACTAACACGGCTACCCCCTGATACCTATTACCCATCAGGTGTCTGTGCAGTGCCCTTTCATTAGATTTCAGAAACAGTGTTCCATTTTGTCCTATATCGCCCTTGTTTTATTCCTCTTTTTGGTTTTTGCAGCAGCTTTTCAGCTTCTGGGACAAGTTTTCTCCAAGACCCTGTTTGCTTTTTGAGTGAGATACGATGCTCCTTTTGAACCAGTTTCCTGCCTGGCTAACTTTTTGCTGAGTCAGGCAAAACTAGCCATTTTGAAATCTCACCAGAACAGACTGCCCGGTGTAGAGCGGGGTGATGTGCTCAGGCTGTTCCGCACACTGGTTGTGGCCAGACTGCAGATTGATTGCACCTTTTATAAACTGACTTGTAACCTGGGCACTTTTCAGTTGACTTGGTGTGTTAACAATATTTTGAGTGAACCTGGTGATGATACTTTAGTGATCCATGTTTAATATTCACTTAAGATGTGTTTTTCTTTATTTTAGTCATACCTTTCTCTGTATATGCTGACATTGCATAATATTTAATAGTGTTTAATATCATTTTATGTGAATAAAAGTGTTTTTCACGTCATGTCATCTCTCTCTCTCACTCTCTCTCTTCCTCCCTCCTTCCCTCCAATCTTACACAGTCCCCATGATTGTAGTGTCTAATCATTACATAATTTTATCTTCAGAAGTAGGGATTGGGAAATACAAACACCATATTCAAGACTGTTCTTCTGCAAGCTGAGTTCCTAGGCCCTGCGGACATAGGAACCTGTGACATATGTCACCCTTCCATCGTGACTATTTGAACTACTACTTCAATATTTCAGGTTTCAGAGGAGCAGCCGTGTTAGTCTGTATTCGCAAAAAGAAAAGGAGTACTTGTGGCACCTTAGAGACTAACCAGTTTATTTGAGCATGAGCTTTCGTGAGCTACAGCTCACTTCATCGGCCGATGAAGTGAGCTGTAGCTCACGAAAGCTCATGCTCAAATAAATTGGTTAGTCTCTAAGGTGCCACAAGTACTCCTTTTCTTCTTTCAATATTTCAGTATCGGTAGTGAAAATGATTTAGCCAGTACAGGAGGTGTCCTAATTTCCTGCTGTTATAGGCCTCCTTGTCCTGTTCCCGAGGCGATGCAGCTAGACACCTCCCCCTACACAGATTTTATGGCAAGCTGAATGTAACCCTAAATTGGGTGATTGTATATCATCAGTAACGAATTTGACTGCGGTTTCTATCACTATGGTGAATGCCACAGAATCCTTTTAAATGACTGAGGTAGCAGCCAGATACTATTAGTGTTTCCTGAATTGTCTTTTAGCTTTTGCTTTTAGTCACAATAGAAAGGGGAACATTAGAAATCAGCCATTTATATTATCTTTGTGCTGGGTGTTGTAATTTAACGTAATCCTACAAAATCAAGACGATTTAGGATCCTCTTTTTATTTAAGAAGTTTCCCCCTCTCATGCTATGCTGCATAAGCATAGCAATCTATTGCTGCCTGAACACAATGACATCCAATTTGCATGTTAAACTACAATTATAAAAGCACTAATCCTTTCCAGCTATTAAATACTGGTTGAATGTAAATATTTGGTATGTGTTTATTGAGCAGTAGCACAGACTCAGACTATAAGTAATTTTTTATACTCAGTTTAAAAAAAAAGATTCAAAGTAGATTTCTATTATTTTATTATCACATCCACAAATATAGACATACAAAACAGCTGTTTTCATAGTGACTTCATTATTTACCGCATGTCTTTATACTTCCTATAAAATGACTGCAAACTAGCTACAACAACCAGCCAGCATGAGTCAGAGAAACTCCTTGAAGCACATCTAACGCTCTGTCATTTTATAATGATTGCAGGCCTCTCCAAAATAGGTTCATTGTTTTATATCAGATGCCCTGATACTCAGCCTCCTTAATTGTTTTAATCTGGAACTTCAGCTTGAAATGTTTTAAAGGTCTCTTTTTAATGATTACTCTGACAGAAATAAGCAAGAGCGACAAGGTGGGTAAGGTAATATCTTTTATTGGACATCTACCTTGCATTTAGCTGTGACGCTCGGAGTACCTTTCCCAGACCTGAAAAAGAGCGCTGTTTGGTTCAAAAGCTTGTCTCTCTCACCAACAGAAATTGGTCCAGTAAAAGATATTATCTCACCCTCCTTGTCTCTCTAATATCCTGGGACTGACACAGCTACAACTATAGAGCATACAGAAATAAGCAAGGTCATTGGTCTAATCACCAAGACAAAGAATTCTTCTCTCTTTACATTTTTCATGAGGAAGAGGCATTAGATTAATGTTCACCTAAGTAATGTGATTAATGGCATGATTAGAAACTAGCTCCCAGTTGAAAAGAATGGATGTAAACCATCTAATCAAACAAAATTATTGGTTTTTTTTAAATTGTTTGTAGCACTGTAAGGTCATATGAAGTCCAATCTACTAATTTATTCATCCTTGTCTCTTATTTTAGTTCTCCCTTTTGTCTCTAGAAAAATCATCAGTTATAATTAAAGGAAAGTTAAGCAGTTAGCTTGACAAGCTTGGGATTTGGGAATTACTATTGTCATTAAAAGATCTTCTGATAACCTCATTATGTTTAATCAACCACACACCATCAGGTTTCCCTCTGTCATGCACAATGCAAACTACATCAAGTACAGCAGTAGCTCAAGACTATGGACCACATTCCTTGTGTAACTTCACTGAAGTAAGTGTAGAGATACTGTGGATGCATTTATCTCAGTGATGTTAGAATTTTAAGACTGCAGCCAGAATGGATGAACAACTGCCTTTCTCGTATTTGACACAAGCGTGTGGTAACATAATCGAAATTCTGCCAATATACCTTCTGAAGGATAATGAACTACATTCAAATTTAACTTTTCAGTGTTGTGCTTTGATTTGTTGACCACCCTCCTGTTCTCCTTGGATTATTTGACGAAAAAAGTGTGCATAAAAGTAACTACAGGCACCTATCACCATTTTAATGTCACCTGAAGTCATGTGAATGAGTTGCTACCTCATGCACAAGTTCATATCATCATCTTTTTCCTGGGTTGAAGTGCAAAGTAGTTATTGCCAGTAAAGTGCACACAGTCTCAAAGCCATAATTAAAACCCCATTATAATACATGTAACATTTAGTTTCTTTTCTTTTTTTTCTCCCTTTGGATTTGGAGAGCAATAAAAAGGGGGTCTATCTAAGGCTCTAGGCACCCTGATCCAAATTATATGAGCACAATTAAATTAAATAACCATTTACATCCATCAGCCCCCAACAAAACACAAAATTCCCCTTCCCAGTCTAACCCCCTTACGTAATAAAGTATTACATACCATTTTTGAATATTTAATAGATCACTGATGAGTATTTTCAAATGAACAGAATGTTGTAACAGACTGTAAAGGACTACCATATGCTTCATAATTTGCTCACATGTGAGCTCATATCAGTGGTCAGAGGTCACTAACAAGCTGATTAAAACATGTGCCTTCTAGACATCTTTCAACATGTCAAAATGTGTAACTTTCTGCCATGCATTTTACAGTGAAGAAGCTTTTTCTTCTATAGCATTGTCATTTGTTTTGCCAGTTTGCTTTAGACTGGAAAAGTACTGTATTATGTTTGATAGTAGACAGCTGTTGCTACCCTGTAGCAACTCTGAGCATGACAATTCTTCCATGGAACTACAGAATAAGATTCACTGTTCTATTTGTTGTCTCTCTCTGAAGAATAAAGAACAGAATTTCAGAGAGACTGAACACATTTCTTCCCTTCTGTTTTCTTCTTAAATTCTGTTTAATTAAGTAAGCACGTAATGAAATACTTCCCTTCTCCTATTACACATGAACAGACTGCACAGTTTCTAAGTATATAAAAACAAGGGAGAGTTCACAAGATGATAGTGTTTGTTCAGGCTCAGTTTGAGTTTTCAGGGCAAATCAGTTTTTATTTTGTCTGACCCACTTCCCCTAACTCTAGTTTTAGAGTGTAAAGTTTACTATATTACTCACATATTTTAGAATTGTATTTCTTTGCCCACCACCTCTTGGGGTGAATCTCAAAGAATGCTATTTCCCCCCCCTCCCCCAATCTTTTAATAACCATTTTCAAAGACCCCATATTAAGAAAAACTTCCATCCAGCATGAAGGAACAAGGGATCACTCTAGAGGTTACCAGTATCTATCATGGATGTGCCCTTGAGAAGAAAGCCACGTTCACTAGACTAGAACTTACCTGTGTCCTGTAGGAACAGAATTGGGCTATGTGAGTCCATCAGAGTGAACTCATGCAAAGTGATGTGAGGTACTTCATCACCACAAAGGAGTATGTGTGAAGTATCCACAGAATTCCCAATTGTTATTAGCTCACTATCTCAGGTGTGAGCAGAGGGTCCAAATTCAGACATTGGAATTTATTTTCTGACCGCTATATCAACAAACTCGCTCTCCTGTAGAGTTTTTCAGATGTAGGCTCCCAATATTTCACCCAGATAGAGGGTATGATCAGGTCAGCTACCTTAGAAGTTTGCTAAAGTATACATTTCTATATACTATATTAGGGAACAATTCTAGAACATACTTAGTGTCCTCAATCCCAACAATTTCTTTGGGAGAACCAGATCCCCAGCATCCTGTAGGAGGCACTCAGCACTTTGCAGGTGTTGGCCTTTAAGGTCTACTGTATGTTTGGATTAAGATTTTGTTGTTGTTGGAACACTGTCGAAATAAAAAGGCTGCTCAGATCCACGGTGATGCTACTGTTTTCTTTCTGTATGCAAAATACAATACATGGTTTGGATGAGACTTTAGAACTTATCAAACACCTGACCTCCAGAACAACTTGGTTCAGCATGACAGCAAATATTTTGCTAGTGATGGGCTAAGCAGTATTCTGCTACCTCTTCTCTAATGGTATATGCATCATTTTCATGGAAGTGGCCTATTACCAGTACAGGCAGAGCTACCCATTTTGATGCAGTCATTCATTCCCAATATGGAATGATCAAAAATGAAACTATTCCTACAATGGTTACAATTCACAAGTGCAATTTAGCAAGAAATTAGTTTTGGGTCATTGACATCAATATGAAACAGCATATAACTAATGAAACAAATGACACAAAACTAATGAAAGATCAGAAGAAATTATTATGAAGTTCTTTCTATTTCTATAAGCAGTTTAAAAAAGTTAATACTCTAATGGCTTTCAGTTTGCAATTATCTACAGCCTGTATTTTTCAGACAATCATTGATCATGTTCAAGGGCTAAGAACTGAATTTCATTGCAGCTCACAAAAATCCACTCTGCCTACAACCACTTTGACAAATAGGACACACCAGCTGCCAATTATGCTAATTTTGAGGGGCAATCAACTGCCAGGTATTACTGAACTGTCCAATCTCTTTTTATTTATTTTCTTACTCAGTGTTAAATGAGTGACATTTTTGTGTTATTTAACCTCTTTTGTTCGTTATTTCTAATGAAACACAATAAAATGGAACCCTCTCCTTTCTTGTCCCTATGCTCCTTGCCATGACATTATGGAGTTAATA
Source organism: Natator depressus (assembly GCF_965152275.1). Taxonomy (NCBI): domain Eukaryota; kingdom Metazoa; phylum Chordata; order Testudines; family Cheloniidae; genus Natator; species Natator depressus. The sequence goes on along the minus strand of NC_134235.1, from coordinate 238,263,380 downwards.
CTTCACTCAATGAATCACCAACTGCTTTTGACAATATTACTCCTCCCCAAAGAGTCTATTTCACATTAGCCTTATCATTTTCAAAGAGTTTGGAGGGATCAAATGGATTACACAGGGGAAACCAAGTGGTTTTTGTTTCATCTAAATTGAGAATGAATGATTAACCTCACATGTGAAAAAAGAGATGTCATCAGGAGCAATTATATATATAAAAAACTGATTCTAAATGGCACTGAAGTTAATGTGAGCACCAACTGCTTGATCCAAATCCCACTGAAGTCAATGAGAGTCTTTCCATTGACTTCAATGGGCTTTGAACAAGGTGCCAAGCCTTTAGAAAATATCACTGACATTCTTAGATGCTTAGACACTTAGAATAAGTGTCAGAATTATTTTGCCAGTTATTAAAGCCAATTGGAAGAACATCCTTGTGTTCTTCATAAAATAAACAAATACAATCTATAAGGGACACCTGGTTTGATGTATTAGGCATTTATATATTGAGGGTGCTATAAGGCACACCTGTAATCAGATCCATGCAGGCAGGCTTTTATACCCAGACAGAGTGCCACTGACTTCCATGGGTGTCTGCATGACTTAAAGGTGCATCCAGACAGATCCGATGACAGGATCATTGTTGAAATATCTACTCAATATATATAGCTATTCTGAGTCTGATAGCCACACAGAGAAGGTGAGTAGTTCTGGCACCTATAATGAGAGGACCACAGCCATTTTATAGTATGGTATGTACTCTATACATGTCTATGTTTTATAAATTGGACTACTAAGGTACAATGATATGACTAGCTAATGAATTGCGTATAAAAACCTTCAGGGTTTGGTTCATGATAGCTGAGTTAAACAAAATCAAACCACCAAGGCAACACTCCACCTTGCAAGAATTCTCTCAAGATTCAGATTGAATAGCTTTTAAAGCCATGATTATCTAGCGTGACCTTCAGCATAACACAGGCCATAGATTTCCACTCAGCAATTCCTGCATTTAGCCCAACAGCTTGTGGTTGAATGAGAGTATACCACCTTTACTTCTTCTGGGAAAGTTTTCTGTGCTCCAGAGAAGTTAGAGATGGCGGGGGGGGGGACACCTCTATAGGTTACCTACTATAGATTGTTCCCTGTGGCTTATTATCTAACCCAGCCTAGAGGCAGATGTCTCTAGTAACTGGATTTACATATTATTCACATATTTTTGTTCAGCTTTTCAATTAATTGGACAGCACCAACAAAGTCTTAGACACAGTATGTGTTAAACATAAGTGTCATAAAGGATATATAATGAAGGAAGAGGAGGAATATAATGGAACACTTTGAAAATTACAACTATTTGCAATAATTATCTCACAGAGGAGATCTGGAATCCAGAAGATTCAGATAGAGAAAAACAGCAGGAAGAGGCTATGTTATGGTAATGCTTCCTTGCTTTTCTGAGGTAAGGCACCACCTGGCTCTGTCTGCATAATTAACAACTTGTTCAACAATTTTGAGTTCTTTCAAGGTCTCATTTTTAAAAAAAATTATTAGGTTGCCTGAGTAGAGACTACAAAGAAGTTTACTGGGAGTTATGAATAAACAGCAGACTATATAAAAGACATCACATTCAGAGTTTGGTCTCAACAGGACTGCTTGAAACTCATCAAGGTTCAATTAGCCTACACAGTGTTCTGAAATTTTTTTATGTGCAGTGCACTCTGGGACAGCTCACCTCCAGAGGTCAGTCAAAGAGCCAGTCAAGTGGTGTCCATAGAAATAAAGAAATTATTCTTGCTTCTTCTGCTGTGGAATTGGGGGAGAATCTGATTGCCACCAATAATCATAAAATCATAGACCTGGAAAGGACATTGAGAGGTCATCTAGGCCAGTCCCCTGAACTCATGGCAGTTCTGAGTATTATCTAGACCATCCTTGACAGGTGCTTGTCTAACCTGCTCTTAAAAAATCTCCAGTGATGGAGAACCTCCTGAGGCAATTTATTCTAGTGCTTAACCACCCTGACAGTTAGGAAGCTTTTCCTAATGTCCAACTTAAACGGTCCTTGCTCCAATTTAAGCCCATTGCTTCTTGTCCTATCCTCGGGGTTAAGGAGAATAATTTTTATCCCTCCTCCTTGTAAGAGCCTTTTATGTACTTGAAAACTGTTATCATGTCCCCCCTCAAGTCTTCTCTTCTCCAGACTAAACAATCCCAATTTTTTCAATCTTACCTCATAGGTCACGTTGTCCAGACCTTTAATCAGGTTTGTTGCTCTTCTCTGGACTTTCTCCAATTTGTCCACATCTTTATGGAAATGTGGCACCAAGAACTGGACACAATACTCCACTTGAGACCTAATTAGCATGAAGTAGATTGGAAAAATTACTTATTGTGTCTTGCTTACAACACTCCTGCTAATAATATCCCAGAATGATGTGGTGGGGGGTTTTTTGTTTGTGTTTTTTTTTTTTTTGCAGCAGTGTTACACTGTTGACTCATATTTAGCTTGTGAGTCACTATGACACCCAGATCCCTTTCTGCAATACTCCTTCCTAGGCAGTCATTTCCCATTTTGTACGTGTGCAACTGATTGTTCTTTCCTAAGTGGAGTATTTTGCATTTGTCCTTATTGACTTTCATCCTTTCATCCATACTTTTCTTCAGACCATTTCACCAGTTTGTCCAGATCATTTTGAGCTTTAATCCTATCCTCCAAAGGACTTGCAACCCCTATCAACTTGGTGCGGTCCGCCACCAAGTTATAAGTATACTCTCTATGCCATTATCTAAATCATTGATGATGATATTGAACAGAACTGGACCCAGAACTGATCCTTACAGGACAGCACTTGATATGCCCTTCCAGCTTGAGTATAAACCACTGAAAACTACTCTCTGGGGATGGTTTTCCAACCAGTTATGCACCCACCTTACAGTAGCTCCATCTTAGTTGTATTTCCCTAGGTTTTTTTTATAAGAAGGTTAAGCGAGACAGTATCAAAAACCCTACTAGAGTCAAGATATACCACATCTACCACTTCCACCCCATCCACAATGCTTGTTACCCTGTCAAAGAAAGCTATTAGGTTGTTTTCACATGGTTTGTTCTTGATAAATCAGCACTGACTGTTACTTATCACCTTATTGTCTTCTAGGTATCTGCAAATTGATTGCTTAATTATTTGTTCCATTATCTTTCCGGGTACTGAAGTTAAGATGAGTGGTCTATAATTCCCCGTATTGTCCTTATTTCCCGTTTTATAGCCTGGTACTGTATGTGCCCTTTTCCAGTCCTCTGGAGCCTCTCCTGTCTTCCATGACTTTTCAAAGATAATTGCTAATGGCTCAGATATCTGCTCAGTCAGCTCCTTAACTATTTTAGGAAGTATTTCATCAGGTCCTGGTGATCTGAAGACATGTACCTTGTCTATGTAATTTTTTACTTGTTCGTTCCCTATTTTAGCCTGTGATCCTTCCTCATTTTCACTGGCATTCACTATGTTAAATGTCCAATTGCTACTAACTTTTTTGGTTAAAACTGAAACAAAAGTAATTTAACACTTCTGCCATTTCCACATTTTCTGTTATTGTTCCCCTCCCTACCCATTGAGTAATGGGCCTACCCTGTCCTTGGTCTTCCGCTTGCTTCTTATGTATTTATTGAATGTTTGTTTTCTTATTACCCTTTATGTCTATAGCTAGTTTAGTCTCATTTTGTGCCTTGGCCTTTCTAATTTTATCCCTACATACTTGTATTATTTGTTTATATTCATCCTTTGTCATCTGACCTAGTTTCCACTTTTTGTAGGACTCTCTTTTTTTGAGTTTCAGATAATTGAAGATCTCCTGGTTAAGCCAGGGTGGTCTCTTGCTATACTTCCTATCTTTCCTATGCAGTGAGATTGTTTGCTCTTGTGCCCTTAATAATGTCTCTTTGAAAAACTGCCAACTCTCTTGAACTGTTTTTCTCCTTAGACTTGCTTCCCATTGGATCTTACCTACTAACTCTCTGAGTTTGCTAAAGGTCTGCCTTGTTTAAATCCATTATTTCTATTGTGCTGGACTCCCTCCTATCATTCTGTAGAATCATGAACTCTACCATTTCATGATCACTTTCACTTAAGCTGCCTTCCACTTTCAAATTCTCAACCAGTTCCTCCCTATCTGTTAAAATAAAATCTAGAACAGCCTCTCCCCTAGTAGCTGTCTCCACCTTCTGAACTAAAAAAAAATAATCTCCAATACATTCCAAGAACTTTTTGGATAATTTGGACCCGGCTATATTATTTTCCCAAGATGTCTCTCGGTAGTTGAAGTCCCCATCACCACCAAGTTTTGGTGCTTTGGATGATTTTGTTAGCTGTTTAATAAAAAAGAAAAAGCCTTCCCTACCTCTTCTTCCTGGTTAGGTGGTCTGTAGTAGACCCCTACCATGACATCATCCTTGTTTTTTACCCCTTTTATCCTTACCCAAAGACTTTCAATAATGCCTCACAGAAACAGTAGGTGGTGGTGTTTAACAGCTCTCCTTCACCAGTAAAGATCCAGGGGCAGAGAAAGAACCAGTATGCCATCCCTAAAGACAATGGCAGTTGGGGTTGTTGAAGGCAGGATGAACATTTATTTTAAAGGGCATCTCTTATTTTACTAGACATTCTCTATTTGGTGTGTAATGTCCCTGATCACACATCAGGGCAATAATAGGACACCACTGAATTTGAGCAGTAATGCAGCAAATCATATACCATGATGCAAATGTATGGTTGGGACAGAGATGGGCAAACAGCCTGCAGACAGTCCATTCTTTTAGTAATCTCAGCCTAACACCAATGCTCAGTTCTTAGGCAGTAAGTCAGCCTCAAGGATTGACTCCAATCAAAGACCAGAACAGAAAGCAAACTCTGCTGCTGTTCACATGGCTTCTCTATCAGAAACTCATATAACCAAATTAATAACGCACATCTTTTCCAAGACTGAATATTTGCTCATAGTCTAAGAAAAACACATTGTCCTTCAAATTCTATCATTCTTTCTTGTGTATGATTTTGTACCACATACATTCTGAGATTCTGTTGTAATCTACTGTCTCATCAAATAAATATTGCTTTGTATTTTTCATACAGTTGCCTAATATTTCCTTGAAACACCTTAATAGCTGGCTACAGGGAGTCTCCTCCTAGAATGAATCTGGAATTTAGAGTTCATTAAACTGACTGAGTTGAACTGAATGATAAATTTCACCAACATTCATGTGACCTAAAATTGATGAGTTGAGCAAATCCCTTTTTCTGATAAGTTTATAACTGATATTCTATTGGGAAAGGGAGAAATATAAGGAAAAGTACTTGTGTGAAATTTTAAGCATTCAGATATTTGGATCAGGCCGGTTTACATGAACCTCTTTCCTGTGGCATATATGCTAGAAATCTCACTTGAAAAAGATTTCTTATGAAAGTTCTATTACTTTTTAAATTTTGTGTGGTTTTGAAATAACATGGAAAAAGTCTTTCTTGTGGTATTTCAGTATTTCCACATCCAGTCCCACACAAACCCAGGAATTGCAGAGGGTTGCAAAATCAAAACAGAAAGTTAATTAAAAAAATTCTGAACCTCAAAATAATATGGTTTTGGTTTGGTTCAGATTTTGATGGAATGTTCAAGATAGTTTCTTATTTTAGCCAAAATGACCAACTCAACTTTAGAAACAATCAGGGAAACATTTAAAAAAAATAATTTCAGCTTCTTTCCAGTTCTATTTGCATGCTTGGTCAGTTTCACCAAACATACCACAACTGTTCTGCTGGATTCTGTTATGTTTTTATAAATCTCTCACTGTGGTACAGCTCTTGCTGCTAATCCAGACATGTACTAATCCAGTTTACAAAAGACCTTTCGTAAGATTAGTAATGTTTTATACTTGGAGGAACAACTTTACAGTGAAATGCTGACATCTGGCAGCATAATCCAAACAGCTTCATAATAACACATTAAACGCTTAGTAGTCAAATATTGTAAACAAAAGTTTGAACATCTTATGTGGTTGTTTAAACAAGCATCACAAACAGAATAGCATTGGTGGTCTTTAAACCTAAATGAAAGATTATTTTACATGAATATTCCCAAGTGTGAATGTCCTTGACTTGCAGAAAATAAAAAAAAAACAAGTAAACTATTTTAAAAAAGTTTGTGCTGGATCGTCAGTTTCTCTGAGCCTGAGCTCAGAGGTTCATGGGAAACATGACACTATGCCATCTCCCTATTCCCTCAATCCCGGGGACACCAGGGAACAAATCAGCCTCCTGACATAATTTATAGCTGTCATCAGCCATGGCTCAGCTAGTCTTGTGTGGTTTTGGCCCCACCTCTAACATGTCTCTCCTTGCCCCCAGCAAACCCCATATGAGAAGCACTGGGGAGTGGGTGGCAACAAGTGAGTTATGCTGGCTTTACATTACTTGAAGGATTCCCTCTACACCAGAGAAATTCCTGGATTCTTTAGGGCCATTCTCTGGCTTCTTGGTGCTAGAATAATGGCCAAGGGTCTGGCTATATTTAAGAGACTTTTGATTTTTAGAGAACAGGTTTTTTTCTCTCTCTCCTTTTATTAAACCACCTGTTGAGAAACCAAGATCCTGTTCCAGTAAGCCCTTACGCAGTGAATAGCCCTATCTCACATGAGCGGTCACTGGTATTTGCAAGGACCATTCACATGACTGGGCCCCAAACAAAGATCTATTGTAGACATGGGAAGGAATAAAGCTCTGCATATAATGGGTCTGCTCCTGCAGTCCATGTCTAGGCAACAACCCCATGAAGAGAGACTGCAGGAGGCACTGTACTTGCGGTATGTGCTTAACTCCTGCCTATAATGCATGCTCAGCTTCACCCAGTCAAAAGAATCTTCTCCCGCTCACTTGCTGACAAGAGCAAAAAATCCAATACTGAGTCACAGTCATGGGAAGCAAGTGAGAACATAGCGGCCTCTGAGAGCGCTGATGATCAGCAAACTTTTTGACTTGTAGATCTCTCTGTGAAGTGCTGAGGATGATGTATGTGACCAAACATGCTCCAGCCTAGTTTTCTTATCTCAACTGCAGAGTTAATTAACAAACAAAATAACTGCTTGACGTCTTGAACTAGGAAAGGATTATATCTAGCTATTAAATAAAGTGCATGTGTGGTATAGCAGTTACAGTGTACACCAATACACAGTAGGTTTTCAAGTGATTTATGTTAAGGATTATTAAGGCTCACAGTGCCGTCCGTAACACAGATTTCAGACCTATGTGTGGAAAACCTGCATATTTTGAGATAAGAGGGAAAACATAGTTTGTAACTGTAAGATGACCCCTAAGCTACTTGCATCCTTCTCACTGAGTAACTGCAAGATTTGGGGAGACTCTCAAAGTAAGATAATACCCTTTTCCAAATTCTTAGGGCTTGATTCTCCTCTGGAGATGTGTACCTGGGATTTTACTAGGTCCCACTGTAAGTTTAGCAAACATCCAAAGGTGGTATGCGCTAAGTGCTCCACCCTGCTTATACACAGAAAGGGTTAAAGAAAAGTCTGGGAAAGAAAATACCTTACCTTTAACCAGGATAAAGCCAGTGACTATAACTCCTTCTTTATTATGAAGATGGAACACATTCATTTCTGTATCTTGTTTATATGCGTGTTAATTAATTTTACACCAGAAACTTAATAACTAAATTGAACCTGGGATTTTTACACGGTCTTCTGCCACTAATGTAACAAATGTGGTTACTTTGGAAGCCCCCACCCTGTAACACTGACTTTGGTTTAGCTGCTTAAAGTATAGTGAGGGGTGTCTGACTATCACAGTCCTGTCACCTAACAAATGGCTACAAAATATGTGCAGTTATACACATGTGTGTGGGGGATTTTCCAAAGTTATTAAGGGCCATATTTTCATAAATATTTAAAGGTATTTAGGTGCATAAAGATGCAGATAGGTGCTTGAGAGGGTTCAAAATGCCTACACTGGTTAAGTGCCTAACTCCCATAGGGATATAGGTTCCTAGCCTGCTTAGGCACTTTTGAAAATCCCACTCGGTGCTTATCTGCACTTTCAAAAACTTACAGCCAAATGTTTAAAAGTGGGACTTAGGCTTCTAAATCACTTAAGCACTTTCTTAAAATTTTACCCTAGATCCCTAAATGTTTTAGCTCTGAAAACCTGCCTCAGTTATTCTGAGAACTACAACTGTACCTGAGCATGGATTGTATTATGCCTAACCTTAGAGTATGCACTTGATTTGTTACAATGAACAGTATTTCCAGTAAAACCTATGTACAAGCTGTGCCTGAATCCTGCTTAGTTAACTTTATGCTACCATTTCTAATCTTTGCAAAAGAATATAATCTGATTTCAGGAACTGTATAAATGGTTATATGGGTTGAGAGCTATGCCAAACATACACACACACTTCCTGTCATACTTGAACTGAAACAAGACCAAAGATCACATTCCTGAACAATTACATTGCTTGATGACAGTGGAGTATTCTAACTGACCACTCACTACCTGTTAACTTTACTCTAGATAAATAGATGCCTGAATGAGCACTTTACTGGGAGCTCAATACATTTTATTCCTAAGGTTTGAGTAGATCAGCACATCTCTAATCAAACTAAGCTCCTGCCTTATGGAATTCTGGTCTGCATATTTATAGTTTATGGATGGCAACCCTGTACACTGAACAAGATGGATGGTAGAAAGATAGGGAAAAAGCTCAAAGAATATTAAACATTGGCTACCAAAGGTTATTCTGTGCAATTTGAATGAACTGAAGGATGGTCTGGAAAGGAAATGAGCACTGTAAAATCAAAGCAAAATACAGAGGTAGTTAATTTTATTTTTAAATCTCTCTAAATTCCTCAGCAACCATCTGAAAACAGAAGGAAAAAAAAAAACCAACAAAAAAACCCCCCAAACCACCCTAAAACTGGAAGATATTCCAAAGCTAACAAATGAAAACAACCTAAAAAACAGTCTGCAACCCAACAGCTAGCAACCAATTTGAATCTCATGAGACACTCACTCCAAGTATAATCCCAAGTCTCACCTGGAATGATGCCACAGATATACTTCGGCATATTTCAAGGAGAGATGTGTTCCAAGAGATGCTTACTGAAATCAGAAGACAGGAGGTACTGGCAAAGCATAATATTCTACAAATGGATATTTTGGAAAGAATGTTAGGTGTATCAGCTCATAGTGGGATTGTATGTGTGGGGCATTAAGATTTAATGGCTAGAGAAGAGAACTGGGTCAGATAAGTGGGTTGGATACTGTATTTAGCTGTTACTGACTTGCTGGGCAAGTCACTTAGGTAAAAATATTCAGAAGTAGCCACAGATTAGGGGTGCTTCTTTTTTTGGCAGGCCTAGCTTCAGACCTGGTGAGCTTTATTTTCAGAGGTGCTGAGCATCCACAGCTCCCTCAGACTTAAGTTGTGAAAATGAAGGTGTCCCAAGCTGCAGAGAACTGTAGCATCCAAAATCAGTAGTCGCTTTTGAAAAGGTTGGCCTCTTTTTGCATTATGAAAATGGTATGAACAGCACTTCCCTGCCTGGCAGGCAATGTTGTGAGGCTCAGTTCTTTAATGTTTATAGAACATTTTGAAATCTTTTATTGACAGGCCCTAAATAAGGGTAAAGTACAATGGAAGATAGTGCAGGGTGTACGCAACAAGTGGCACGTAGAACATAAAGGAATAGTCAATGACGTCAGTTTCAGTGAGCCCAAATGGCAAACAGTGGCTTTTCATGCTCTGAAACTGACTTATCAGACATCTCATACAGTGTTACAACAGATATTTCCTGGAAACATCTGAGAGAGCAAAGGTATTCTCTTACACATATACCTTCCCTTCTGGAAGAAAGTCATCATTCATATTAGTCTGGTTCTAGATTGGAATGGCTTTGAATAGGATGTTCTTGGTGACTCAGCCTAATTAGGTCATTTGAGCAGCCAAGAGAAAAAATAATTTCTTACAGCCTCTCTAAGAAGCTTATCCTTTCCATATGAATTTTACTCAATCTTGGAATGCTCTTTTCAGAACTGCCATGTTTAAGAGTGTCCGTTTCACTGGTTAGTCCTCTTGTTCTGTCGTGCGAATTCCTGTGGAAAAACAACACTCACTTCCTGAAGTGAGAGTGCAGGGCCACACTAGCCAGGAGTCAAATTCCACCATCAGTTACAGACACACAACTCTCATTAACTTCACTGGGAGAGATGTGCCTAAATGAGGGCAAGATTTGGCCCTAGGACAAGAAATAAATAAGAACACCCCAGCCACATGAAATGTCATTGTGGGGAATGGAGAGATTATTCCTCCCTCTCCCCTTAGGCACTGCATTTTTAAATGTAGATCAGTCTCCCGTGCTATAGCAGACCCCATTTTGTGTTTCAGTTCAGGAGCTGTGTCAGGAGTAGGAACCCACAACTAGCCTGCTTACCTGCTAGCCTAATCCTCAGGCAGTCCAACAAGTACAGTTGGGCTGCAATGGAGCTGCATGATGGCCAAACCACCTGATTGGTTGAGGGGGATCAACAGACCTGCCCGTAAGACCAGCACCAGCAGCAGGGTAAAGCATTTGCCCAGGGCTGTGATAGCTGCTGCTTGTTCATAGCCCTACTCTTGCAATGCTTCACTCCAGGTAACCTGGTTCTGACCATCAGCTCTGATTCCTGGCTCCGATATCTCACTTCTGACTCTAGTTCTGACCCTTGACTCCAATTCCTGACTTCTCACTCTGACTGTGACCCTTGAATCTCGCAAATGGGCTTGTACTCCTGCTCTAACCACTAGGCATTATTTCCACTCTAACCACTAGCAGAGTGAGTCACTATATTTTCTCTCTTACAGCAATCTCATATTTAATCTTTCTTCCTTTGTTTTCCTTATAAGGAAATAAGCAATCTAGGCTAGACAAGATAAGATTTGCTCTTTCTGTATGAGAAAACATGACAGGCAGGGAGAAGTTAGCAATCAACATGAAATTGCCCAGACTGGAATTTTGCTGGGGGCCACTCCTAAGGTTGACAGGGTGCTATATAAAATAGATCTTTGTTCATATTGTCTATGACATAAACAGGTAATATAAAGAGCGTTGGTAGATAAGGTGATGGTAGATACTGATTTATATGAATACAGAGCATTGTTCATAAGTTAATGGGTTCAATAAAACTGTTGTTATCCCATCAATGGCTTCCTGGGGCCAACTTTTAATACCACCCTCTCTACTCTTACAGAGTGCCACTTTTTAAACTTGTTTTAACTAAAAAGCATAACTCCTAAGTAATGCTAGTAGAGATCATATTCCACTAATCTTTCCATTTCTCTCTTCTCCTTCTACAGTAGCAATTTTCTTTCATAGCTCTTAATAGTAAATTTCCCCTATAAATAATATGCTTTTTTTTGTTATGGTCTTGTTTGTTTGTTGTTGCTCTAATTCTCTTTGTCTTGTAGTGTTTGCATGTAGAAAGTGTTCTATCATTAGTGCTTTTTTCAGCTTTTTCACGTATAAACTGGGGAGTATCTTGTGTGACTATCATGATGTATCCATCAGTTGGAAATGCAACAACATAGCTACACATAGGGCCCAATTGTGAAACCGCAATCCAGGTTAGCATCTGGCAAGGCAGGTGCATTGCTAGGTCCAATTTAAACCCTGGTAGGTGTACAGGTATTTTCCCAAAAGGGCCATATTTTTGGAGTTTAATGTACCCACTCTTCACTCAGCCACATCATATATCACTTGAAAGCTTTATTTTATGTGTGTTTAGATGAAGTATGATGTGGAGCAGTAAGCCTATAAGCGGGTGAAACAATGGCATCCAAAACAAATATTTTTTTCTGCACAGTTCCAGAAACACTGCAAAGGGACTGTGACTTGAGTTTTTAGTATTTAAGTTAATTTCAAAACCCTAATGTGGAGTTTATTGGTTAAAGCTACCAAATGACAATATATTAAATGATTTGTATTGGTTTTTCATGGGCAAGTTTTTTCCTCCAAAATGATGAAGCTGTTTAGCATGTGATAAAAATGCTGAATATCAGCATTTTGCAACACACGAACATGAAAAGCTTACACATTGCATATTCCTAAACTGTCAAAGTATCTCACAAGTGATTATAATAGCTTTTTATCTTTTCAAGTGAAATAGACTAATCAAATCAGCCTTATAATGAATGTGGTGTACCAGTAGCAGTAGATTGCATGCCCATGGTTTGTACTGCATAGTGGGTAGATATAAATGTATATAAATTCCCCATGAATTCTCTATTTGTAAGCTTTTCTCCATTCAGTGTTGTATCTAGTCTGCCTGGTAGAAAGTTTTAATTGGTAATTGCCTATGCATGCAGTATTAACCTTTGAAATATTCTAGACTGTAGCTCTTTAATTCAGTGATACTTCTGCACAGGTCAGTAATAGTGTTAGAGATGACAATACACTGCTTCATATTATGAATATGCAAAAGCTTTGAGAGAAGGAAGTGACCTAACAAGTAGCGAAGACAAAGTCTACAAACAAGTCCTTGCCGCTGCATTGAAGAGGAATGAAGACCATGTTACAGCTCTTATCACCCACATCATCAACAATATGACAAAACTATTTAATCCTGAAACACAGTCAGAGGTGCTTATCAACATATTTACTGGACTTCATGTAACACCAGATGTAGAAGAGTCTTTACTGAAAATAGCAGATGTTAGTGAAGAACAAATGGAGAGATTTGTAAGACGTGCACTTGATTCTGGTGTGATATGTAGCTTCTTCAGCCTAGTCAAGAAATCTGGCATCAAAACACTTGCTGACAGGGCCAAGAAGACAAAATTTAAGTCTGGCAAAGGAGAGATAATCACAGCAATTATCAGCCCAGAAATTGTTTCCCTTAGAGATGCAGAGGTGATGTGTCAATGGCAACTGTTCTTGGTCATCCAATAGGACCTGTGCCTATGTCCCTCTTCTATGCTGATGGAACAATGAGAAGAACAGACAAAGCTGAATTAGGGCATCATCTGGAAGTTCAAGTTGAGAGAATCCATGAGCTAAGAGCATGCAACCAAGAAACCACAGTATACATCAGAGATGCCATAGCTGTAATATTAATGATGGCTGGAGACAAATTCCACAAATTTGATGAACTGGCTTCTGAGAACTTGAGGCAGGGCTTTAATAAAGCTAATTCAATTATCAGTCTTTGACAGATCTGACAATAGTAATTCTATGAAAACTTCAAAAAGACAATGCTGGATAGGATCCAGGTTGGATGCAACACATACCAGGTGATTGATGTACAACCTGGGTCTCCATGGAAAAAAGTTTCTAACTGTGGCATCCACCAAGAAATCACTTATAAAATTCCTCTCAATATATGGTTTAAAATACACCTGAGTGTAGGAGCCCACCCAACACACTTCTGTTTGGTTTAAGCTTTCTCAATGGTGAAGTAGCAAAGTAGAGATGGCAAAGAAGCCTAACAGTTGTACAGTACTGAACAGGAAGTGGACACAAGGATGTTTCTGCATGCTTTTTGTGCCAATATGGCTTCTGGGTCTCTTGATGTCAAAGGAACCATAGTAATTAGATAATCTGATACAGATGTTTTGGTCCTGGCTGTTCACTGCTTTCCAAAAATGGAGCACACAGATAACATGTGGATTGAAACAGGCACCATTACCAGTACAACCAATAAGCATCACTTCATACCTGTGCATGCAATTTGTAATGCACTCATTCCTGACTTCCGCAAAATAATTCCTGCTGAATATCCATTAACAGGATGTGACTTTGTCATCCCTGTTTGGTGCTGGTGTGAGGGAGAAATCTGTTTAATGTTGTCAAAATGAAGGGAACTTACAACTTCATCGATCTTGCCAAATTAGGAGAGAGTGGATGGAGAAGCTGCAATTTCTGCAGAAAGGAAGTTGGTAACAGTGTTGTATGACCAGAGTAAAAGAGAAAAGGATACTCACAGAGACCTGAGTTGGCAAATAAAGATTTGGATGTCTTTGCACATAGGTAAACCAGATATTGGCTCATCATTGCAACATGGATGGAAAAAATGTGGATGATGAACTAATTCCTCTATTCATCAAGGACCCAATGGCATCTGAGCTTCTAAAAGACCTTATTTGTGCCTGCACTATCAACCGCCTGCAGTAAGAACAATCTTACTTGCACAGAACTGTGTACATACCAAGGCAATGAAGTATGTGAAAACGTGCACTCTCAATATCACTCGTACTGATGAATAAGATCATGATGATGACTAGAAATGTAACCAGTGCTCTTACATTTCAATGATACCTGTAAACATTTATTAGATTTTGTTTTACCCTTTAGATGGTTGTTATGATTCTTCATGGTCACAAAGAAATTCAGTTTAACGTATTGAAATAGTCATTCTACTAACTGAAATGAATGAAAATATTTTGAAGTGGTCATTTTAATGTATTGATGGTATCATTGTTTACCCCCACTTCTATGGTAACAGCACTACTTGACAGCTTCACATCAAACCTCATCTTAAAGTAGATATACACATACATCATTTGAAAGCTTATTATATCTGTGTGGAATGGGTATATTAAATTAACCAAATTGGTGGTGTCTCCCAGTTGCCCATATTGTGAAATTTTAAGAGATCCATAACCTTTTATGGACCTTCTGCATACATATGGATTTCTTTTACTATGTAGTGCTAATGGACTACCCAGCATAATAAGGATTCCAGAATCTGTCCTATAGTCGGTTGTATGTAACAAACGGTGGAATCTGTGGTTTACATTGTGTGTTTTCTGTTTATAATAAGACATTTAAATTAATATTATTACAACAGAAAAAAATCCCCCTCTAACAGCATTCTGGGCTCTGGTATATCCCTTGAATTGGTATAAATGAGATTGTGGCACATAACGATGATGAAACACAGCAGACCCAGGATCTCGCAATGAGAAGGTTTGCTTACACTTGCAGTTAAACAAAACCAACCACACTTTTCAAGTGAACAGAAAAAGCCAAAGCAGAAAATCTGTCCCTCTCCCAAGTTTGCTTTTGCTATGTAAAATGCCTGGCAAATGTCTAATGATTTGGAGCAAGTGCTGAAAACTGGAATCCTCTTTAAATGAAAGCAGATTCAATGACACTGTACACAGGTCTATCATTTGTTCTTTTTTTTAGCATTATATTAGAAGGGGGTGGAAGGGGCCTTCTTCCAGAAAGATTACAGAAATCATGCCTGAGGATGAATGCTTCATCCCAATACTTCATTGTACCCTAGGCATTAAGGACTCAATTATCTTTCCCACAAGCCCTGAGTTAAGGACCAGTGTGTAGCTGAACTGCCCCAATAGTAGGCCTAGAACAAGACTGATTCTGACAGTCACAGTTTGGTTCCTGAGTTCTCACTTTCTCCAGTGGGGAAGGAATCACTAGTGCAAGCCTTACACCTGCCACAGATAACTCCCCTCTTCCGTACCAGTTTAGCTGTGTTGGCCAGTGTATTAGAAGGAGGTGGAACAGGTGTAGAGCTCTTGGAACTCCTGTGCCTGCCTACTTGCACAGGAGGGTGTCATCATTGTCGTCATCATCATCATGGCAAATCCCAAAGGGATGTGGCCCCCTAGCAAACCAAGCACTACCTGGATCAATCTCAGATAAGGGGTTTAAGGTGGTTTGATTGCCAGCGATGGACAAGCTGTATATTCAATCTCATTACATTGCCAAAGCTTTTGGAACCAATGTGTAGCGGCATTCCTTGGTACACACACTTTGGAATTTGTTGCTCTTCCAATCTTATAATGTCCACCAAAGAAAGCCACTGAGACTGAACCAGTGCTGATGGAGGCAGTTGCTGAGCTTGGCTTCCAATATTCTTGTTCCTGATCTTGCCAGGGAGACAATGAGAACTGAGAATGTCAATTTGTTGTTCTTCAGCCTTCCTCAGGGACCACGTTTCATTTCCATACCACAGAGTTGCTTTCCCTGCGGTTCTATAGATCTGCAGCTTTGTAGCAAGCTTGATGTCACAATGACGACAGAGGCCATTAAAGGGCAGGGAACATGGCAACAGCTGCTGCTACATGAGCATCAATATCTTTCACATGTCCTCCAGCACTGTCCATGACGCTGCCCAAATATGTGACAGCTGCCACCTGCTTGAATGCCCGTCCAGGCAGGTTAATATTGAGCTGGTTGTAATCTGGAGCTGGAGACTGTTTGATGGGAATGGCCAGGGACTTGGTTTTATCCGGATTAATAACCAGACCAATATGTGCTTCTTCTTGACCAACCAGATCAGTCGTCAGCTACAGCAATTCACCAAACCGAGCCAACAGGACAATGTAAGTGATGTATTCAGGCTCTTGAAGTAGTATCAGGGGTAGCCGTGTTAGTCTGTATCCACAAAAACAAGGAGTCCGGTGGCACCTTAAAGACTAACAGATTTATTTGGGCATAAGCTTTCATGGGTAAAAAACCACTTCTTCAGATTCATGGAGTGAAAACCCATGAAAGCTTATGCTCAAATAAATCTGTTTAGTCTTTAAGGTGCCACCAGACTCCTCCTTCTTTTTGAAGAAGGGTGCTCAGCTTGACATCACCAACAGCTGCCTCCTCAAGCTTATCCATCAGCCAAAGAATGCCAATACTGAACAACGGAGCAGAGAGGAAACCAGGCTGTGTATCTGCCATTTGACTGTAATACAGCTTTCAATAGATGTTAGGCACGTCGGCGCTTTAGAAAATCCCACGAGGTGACTATATGCATCTTTAAGGACCTAAATGCATTTAAAAATCTGTCCCTAAGTAACTTGTCACACAGGAAGTTTGTAGTGGAGTGAGGCGATTGACCCTGTCCCCCTCAAGTCTTAGGTTAGGAGCCTAACAACTAGATATCAATACAGGTAGCCCATGCAGTGGGCTAAGGCAGCATCTTGCAACCTCTTTTCCCTTAAACCAGCATGCAGCCAGGCACAGCTGTGCCCTAAACCTTATGCATTGTCCAGCCTTTTGACACTGACACATGTCACAATCACTAAGCAGCCATCCAGTAGGGGCTAGATTGTTGGTTGGACTATGTTCCTGCAGAAGTGAATAAGAGCCCTCCACCCCCACTTTACATCAGGGGATACTTGACCCTTGAGCCCAAGCACGTAGACTATTTTTTCACTTATTCCCTCCCAGCAAGAAGGTGGGTGGCAAAGGTGTATGGAACAGAAGGAGCCAAAGATGCAAAGGGCAGGGGCTGTTAATAGTTTACTGTGGGTAGAGAATAGCAATAAATGACCCCTCCCTATGAGCAAGAAGGGAGCAAATGAGGAATAGTAACTCACAATTCTTAATAGGGTAACCCTATTAAGATGTGGTGGATGATTGGTGATTAGCACACTAGCTTGAAACTGGGGTTTGAGTCCCTGCTCTGCCTCTGACTCCCTGTATGACATTGGGCAAGTCACTTAGCTTCTGTTCATCTTTTCTCTGTCTGTAAAATGGGAATAATAACACTGAGGTACCTCACAAATATCATGAGGATAAATACATTAAAGATTTTGAGGTACTCAAACATGATGGTAATGGGGGCCAGATAAGTTTCTAAGGCTATGTCAACATTACAACCTTGGGGTATGATTCCCATGCCTGTGTACACCTACTCAAACTAGCTCTAATCAATCTAGTGTCAATGTAAATAGCAGTTTTGCCATGGCAGTAGAGGCATATGCCAAGTACAAACCCTGCTGAAACCGGTGGGTACATATTTGGCACGACTAAGCCATCCTACCATGGCTACACTGCTATTTATACTAGGGCTAGCTCAATGAGCACTAGATGTCAGGCCCTGCAAGTCTCAAACCTGTGCTCATGGGAGTCATCACACTCCAATCATCTAGCTGGCAGCTCATAGGCAGCAGGTGGGATGGGAGTCCATGAAGCCCAACTGGGGCACAAGCCCTGCCTACACTCTGATTGAGAGAGCTCCAAGACTTCTCATTGGGGTGCAGCCCATATTTAAGCCAGGACAGGAAAAAGGAAGCTGTTTGTATAACTGCGCTTCACCCTGCCATGGACTCCTAGTCTGTGTTTACCGATTCCTGCCTTCTGACCCTGACTTAGCCTGACTCTTGATAGCTGACTCTTGATCCCTGTTCTCCAGTATCTGTTTATTCTAGATTTCTTGGCCTTCCAATCCAGCCTGATTCCTGGTCATTGGTTCCTGGACCTTCGGCCTATGCCTGATGCCGATGCTACCCCATAGGCCAGGCTGCCCGTGCCCTGGCCCTGACACTAGTACAAGTATCTGTGCACAAGCTCTCTAGCTCAGAATAGACGTAGCCTAACACGGGTAGACTGAGTCTAAAGTCAAAATCTAGACTTAAATTTGTATCGCCATTCTGTTGTTAGAAGTCTGGAATAAATACTTTGACCCCTGCTCACCTATTTGTTCTTCCATTGATATGAGTCAATGTTTAATTTTCCTTAGTATCATTCCACTGGTTTCAATAGTTCTGGAGGAACACTAGAAGTCTTTTTCCCCTATAATGTCTATTTATTTAAAAAAAAAAAAAAGGAAAGAAATCAGTCCCAGGAGGAATAGCTTCTTTTGTATAGGTTTTCCTTTTCTTAGTTAACTCCAGTTGAGATTTTTGTTTGTTTTTTTACTAGAATCTTAAATAACTCATGTGCAATTTGGAAAATAAAATATTTTGTTTGACCTCTAATAATAACTAGATTGGAATTCACGGCAACAAAATAAAATAATTTGGATTATTAGAACTGTGCTAAGTAACTTCTATTTACAGAACTCTTTGTGGCTTAAAAGAGACTTAGGTGAAAGGGCAAAGTGACAGACTAAATGTTTCACATTCGAAAAGTATTACAAATGTTTCAGTTATAGCACCTGTTCTATATTAAGTCATTTCATGCTGGCCAAGGATGATGCTCTGGCGTAATGCTGTGTGCTGCAATGTCATCAGTGGAACCCAAGACTCATGTCTGAAGCAGCTCTGAATGCCTTTTCCAGTTTTAGAGCTAGATTGTGAGTTTTAGCATGAGCCTGAGCAGTCCCAGCCCCAGAAGTAGCATTGGGAGGCATTGTGTGTCAGACATATCCCAGAGTCACCGTGTTCCACATGACTCCAGGGGAGAGCTGTGAGAATCATGTTTTTATTATTATTATTATTATTATTATTTATTGTATCACCAGCAATTCTGAAAACTTGTTTCTGTTTCAGGTTGATCTGAAAACAACCAATCAAGAATGAAACATTTTGATTTTAAGCATCACTTTCCTTTTAACAAGGAAAGGGCATTTTGAAACACAAGTCTTTTCAGATAGAAAAAGTCAAAATGTTTTGCACATTTCTGGATTTATTTAAAGTTTGGGGGAGGGGGGAAGTTTGACTGAAACAATTTGGGAAAATTGACATGAATTCAAAAAATGTTTCAGTCAACCCAAATCTGCAATTTTAGCTGAAAAAAGTTCCAGTCAAAATTATTTTTGACCAGCTCTCCTCAAGGGGAGTAATTTACTTTTGGACTATAGCATCAGCAAATTGCTTCAGTTCCTCTATTTCTTTGACCCTACTTGCCCCCACTGGGGTGCTGCCCCAGCTGCACTAGCTAGGAAGTGAAAAGGATGTAGATCCAATGCTCCACCCGCTCCCCATCTCCTTGCTTCAGGGAGATAATAAGGTAGGCAATGCCCATTTACTCCTAGGACCATGCAGATAGGTTAAGGAATAAATGTTACTTGTTACTTTCTTTTACTACCCTGGATGGGCACGTAGTCCAAGTCACAACGTAACTTGTAAGTTTCATTTTTCCAAAAACATCAAGCCCTAATTTACCTCACATACAACCAACCACAGTTGAATTCTCTGCCAACAGCTGAATAGTATGGTTAGTAAAGTGCTTGAATTTATTGTGTAACTTGGCATTTGTACCGCAAATCTTTTTTTCCCCCCCAAAACAAACTTCTGTCCATGGCATGGCCAGCAGAATAACAGGAAATGAAAACCCCATTGCAAGAATATCTTTTGGGAACTCATAAAACTCAGCATCTTTTTTGTTTGCTTTTATTCTTCATTGAAGTTTACAGACAGACTCTGCTTTATTTGCTGTTCCCCCTCCTCATTACTGAGGCCATTTCTAGCCTTGAATGCAGATGCATCCATTGGGAACATCAGGCTGATACTAATGTGCAGAGGAGTAAAATCACAACCCTCCCTCCCTTTTGTTAACACCTTCACTGCTGTGAGTACATCAATTTGCCTCTGAAGCAGTTTGGAAATGGAACTATTTATTTCCCACAAAAAAACAAGCAGGGCTTACTGAGCATTTCTTTACTGAACAGACAACTTGATTCCTGGTCACACTGCACCCTAGACATCAAAAAATCACGGCCTGTGACCTGTCCATGACTTAGACCATAAATACCTTGATTGAATCTTGGGGGGGGGGCAGGAGCCCAGGGGGTCTGCAGCACCAGCTGGAGGGCAGGAGCCCTGGGGGGCCTGCTGCTGCTCCAGCTGCCGCAGCGAGGGACGCCCCAGGGGCCCCATTGTCACTCCAGCCAGCCACTACTCCTGCCACCCCAGGATTGCTGCCAGGAGCCACCGAGTGGCAGATGCTCCCACCTCCCCCAGGACCGCTTCTCAAGTGGTCTCCAGGGCCAGCCACACCTGCCGCTGCTCAGGTGGTCCCTAGGGCCAGCTGCCTGGGGCCACCAAAGCAGCGGCTGGTCAACTGGCTGTGGGGCCGCCCGAGTGGCTGGCTGTGGAGCCGCTCCAGTGGCAGCAGCCAGTGTGGCTGTCCCCAGGGCTGTCTGAGCAGCTGGCCCTGGGGCCAGCTGCTTGGGCGGCTCTAGGGTCAGCCACACATTAAGGGTGCAGAAAGTTACAGAATTCATGACTTCCGTGACCTCCATGACAAACTCAGAGCCCTACTCACGAATAAGAGAGCTGGGTCAGCTGTGAATGCCCGTTCCCTGCCACTATTCTACTTCAGGTAGTGCTATAAGGCAAAATCCCAGGATAATAAGGTACATCTAAGTAATATAGAATGTAGTAGCTCTGATCCATGGGGAGCCCTATGTTCAACCAGGGAGCTCTGCACGAAGGCAAGGATCCATTTGTATCATCCAACTTCAGGATCATGTCATTGTTCCTAATGGAGGTCATACCCCCCAGGAATTCTTGAGGAGTGACCTCGGTAAGCATTACCATCTTTCTATCCCTCTTCACTTCTAAACATTACCTGAAAAGGCTCTTCTCACACTGCCACCTCATATCACCCCATGCCAAGATTTTTTTTGTCGGCTATAGGCCAGATATTTAGAAATTTTCCCATTCTCTTCCTTCTTATGTGCAACAGGAGTTTGTCTCTTGTGATTACATTTTCAGCAAATCATTTTTATTAGATGTTGATGGCTCATTTAAAAAATAGCTTTGTCGCATATTTATGATGAGTTGCACAATGCCCCAAGAAACTCTGAAATAGTGATTGCATATCTGCCTTTGTTCTACAAAGAATTCCTCTTTGCTCCTTATCAAAATATATCTAAATCCTTATCACTGCGATTAGGTCGTGACACAGTAGTACAGAACTCAGGTTTGCCAGTGTTTCAGACTGTATAATGACCCAAAATTCTTAAAGAGTTTTCTTGGATACAAGCCATTTTCAAATGGCCTTCCGTAGCTCAGTACCATTAAAGCACAAGACTTGGAAGCCTGAGGATCCTGAAGGCATTAACTGGGAATGTTCAGATTATATAGCTCAATTCAGCAATGGGCAATTCAAAACTGTCACCATTTCTTGCTCAGTCTTTGACCAAGACCTTTGCCCCTCTTACCGAGAGATCTAGGGCAGGCTCATGAAAAGCATCAAGTACTCTAAATTGGCATTTGGAATTCAGCCAGTTTTGGTTTAATGGATGATGGCTTTCTCTTGTCCTTCGCCTATGGTTTCCTAAGACACAATTGAATCATATATAAGTCATGTCCAAAAGAGTGCTGTAAGACTTTTAAATTGTACTTTCTAGATTTACTGGATGTAAACTGATTCCTGTTCATATTCCTAATTTCTTTTTTTAAAGAGGCTCTATTGCCATTATTAACTTATCAGCCTAGCCCTAATGCTGTGGTGTCATCACAATGTATTTCTGTGGGGGAGGAGAGGATATGTGCTCATGTCGTAGGCTCAGTTCTGAGCTGAGAATGGGTGTATTTTAGAGGCAGAGAACTCGGCGCTGTGAGGATGGGAATGGACCTGTGCAAAACACAGCAGATTCAGCTCCCAGAGTATGGGAACATTATTTTTAGTTTCAGACTCATATGGGTCTGAAAATATATCTTGATTCTGAACTTTGGTTTTGAGTTTAAAGTTCAAATACATACAATATCAGAGTGGAATTTAATTCAACCACTGAATTTCCCCTGGTTTTGTGCCGCTTTGAATAATAGAAATATAGGCCTTGAAGGGGCCTTAAAGCCACCAGGTCCAGACCCCTGTGCTGTGAAAGGACCAAGTAAACCTAGACCATCCCTACCTCTTTTTAAATACTTCCAGTAATGGGGATTCCACAACTTCCCTTGGAAACCAATCACAGAATTTGCCTACTGTTATAGTTAGAAAGCATTCTCTAATTAGTATTACTATGTGACTTAGAGTCATAGAATATCAGGGTTGGAAGGGACCTCAGGAGGTCATCTAGTGCAACCTCCTGCTCAAAGCAGGACCAATCCCCAATTTTTGACCCAGATCCCTAAATGGCCCCCTCAAGGATTGAACTCACAACCCTGGGTTTAGCAAGCCAATGCTCAAACCACTGAGCTATCCCTCTATCTTAACTAAACCTGTGTTGCTGCAGATTAAGCCCATTACTTATCCTACCTTTAGTGGTTATGAGGAATAATTTATTCCCATCCTCTTTATAACAGCCCATAACATATTTGGAGAGTTATCAAGTCCCTCCTCAGCCTGTGTGTGTGTGTGTGCCACATAGAGTGGGACAACTGCCTCCCATGTCTTCCATACAAACACTCCTATTAATACACCCCACAGTGAAACTAGCCTTTCTCACAGCTGCATCACTCTGTTGACTCATATTCAGTCTCTGATCCACTATAATCCCCAGTTTGTAGTTCTGTGCTTTTGATTTTTTCCCTATCTTTAATTTCATCTTGTTGGTTTCAGACCAGTTCTTCAATTTGTCAAGATTATTTTGAATTCTAATCCTGTCCTACAAGGTGCTTGCAATCTTTCCCTGCTTGATGTTCTCTTCAAATTTTATAAGCCTGTTCTCCACTTCCATATCCAAATAATTAATGAAAATATTAAATAGTACCAATCCAGGACAGACCCCTGAGGGACCACACTAGATACACCCTCCCAGATTGACAGCAAACCATTGATAACTACTCTTTGAGTATGGTCTTTCAACACATTGTGTACCCACCTCATGATAATTCCATCTAGATTACACTTCACTGATGATAGATGATCACATATTTAAATACCTAGTTAGGCTTTTTCAAGCTTTCTCATTCATTTCTTTTATTGCCTCTAGCAGTCTCACTTCCTCCAAAACATGAACTATTACATGGTGGCTGGGCTAATG
This sequence comes from Natator depressus, assembly GCF_965152275.1. Classification (NCBI taxonomy): domain Eukaryota; kingdom Metazoa; phylum Chordata; order Testudines; family Cheloniidae; genus Natator; species Natator depressus. The sequence goes on along the minus strand of NC_134235.1, from coordinate 238,239,738 downwards.
CATTCAGGAAAATACACTCATTATCTGTTGATTATTATTTTTATTATTTGTATTACACTAGCACCAAATGTGGTAACAGTCAGCTGCAACCTGCCACACCTGTAAGCCTTGGCAGGCCTGAGGGTGCACTCTTGAAAGGGAAGAACTCAGTGCAGATAGGGCAACACTCATAAGCAAGCAAAGCTAGGGACCCAGGCTCCCAGACTGAGGCCTTGTGGTACTAACTGGCATATGTCTTGAAAACACAACCTGCCCAAGCCCGCTGAAGAAGGTGGGCTGTTTGTCATGGCTGCTGAAATCCCTGATACTAAGCCCTGGCCTTCAGCCATGCAGAAGAATGGGAGCCAAAACTGCCTGCAGGGCCTGGGCCATCTCCTTTGCATGAGGCAGAGGGCCTCCATGGAAGTATTTTTCTTTTCTTTGACCTGCCTTATATCTCCCAGAAGGGGACAGTTTTGCCAAGATGTACAGCTGAAAGAATATACTCCATACCCCAGAACCGGATCACAGGGTTGTTCTGCCCAGAGAATAATGAGGTAAGTCAGGCACCTACTCTCACCCCAAGGGGGCAACCTCGAGACATAACCATTGACAAGAACAATAAAGACCAAATAACAAAGAGGAACAATGAAGAGTCACTCTTGTTCAAGTACAAACACCCTTGTCTGCATGTGACTTTAGGCCTTTGAATGAAGAATAGCAACTCCCCTATTTGTTATGCAAACAGAATACCTTCTTTGTGTGTATTGTAACTAAAAAGAAACATAGACTTGGTCAAAATGAACAGCCTTTCAAAATATAAACCAATGCAAAGAGCATTTTATGGTAGCTGACCAGCTAATGAGGATAGTTTTCATCAAAGACCACCTTAAAAACTAATGGTATTTATCTCTTCATTAGAGGCATATTATATATTACCTGTGTACGTACATTAATAAGAAGGATATAATTGCTGTCCATTATGTTAGTTTTTGAATGTACTGTGCACTGACCCTCCAGTACAAATGGATAAATATATCTTTGCTTAGTACAAAGTTTTATTTTCTTTTTTCCAAGCACCAGCTCATATACAGTTACCAAATACTCAAATGATACTAAAAGGAAAGGAAATGTATTTTGAAAGTTTTACAGTGAGAAAGCCAGGCAACGTAGAAAGAAAACAAACTTGCTGCTAAGTTCCTCAAATGGGGATTTCTTCATGTTTTCCAGTATTTCTGCCCTTGTACTAGAAATCAGCTGTTCAGGGTATATTTTTAGTGAGTCATATGCTTAGTTTAATTTTAGTTTCTCTTTGTGCAAGAGCTAACAAAGTCAAGGTTCAGTTCATGTAGACAAGGAGTGAGATCTTGTAGATGTGGAGATCAAACTGGTCTGCAATAACATCTTTACAGCTGGTCAGAGGTCTGCTAGGTGTGACAGAGCACAATGGAGGAACGCTAATTGATAAAAGAGAGACTGTCAGAGCTGGCAGAAACAAGTCTTTCAAGTGATAAATTAAATATTTTACGCACTGTGTTCTCATTTATTACTTGTACCAGAAGCAGAATTTGAAAAATTAAAATAATCTTCTCCTTAAATTCTGTCATTTCATTGTTTGTTTCACATCTAAACTGTAAAATAAGATTCCTTAGACATGATCCACTTATCATATCTGTACCTAGGGTTGCCAACTTTCTACTGGCACAAAACCAAACTCTCTTGCCCCGCCTTGCCCTGCCCCTGCTTACTCCATTCCCCCTTCCCTCTGTCGCTCGCTCTCCCCGCCCTTACTCATGCGCTCATTTTCACCGGGCTAGCTCAGGGGCTTGGGGTGTGGGAGAGGGTGAGGGCTCCAGTTGGGTGTGTGGGCTCTGGGACGGGGCCAGGGACGAGGGGTTTGGGGTGCAAGATGGGGCTCTGGGATGTGGGGTGGAGCCAAGGGGTTTGGAGTATGGGAAGGGGTTCTGGGCTGAGGCAGGGGATGTGGGCTCTGGCCTGGGGCGGGTTCTGGGGTGGGGACAGAAATCAGAGGTTCAGGGTGAGGGAGGGGGCTCCAGGCTGGGGCTGAGGGGTTCAGAGTGCAGGAGGGGCTCCGAGCAGGGGCAGAGGGTTGGGGTCTGGCTGGGGGTGCGAGCTCTGGCATGGGGCCAGGGATGAGGGATTTGGGTTTCAGGAGGGGGCTCTGGGCTGGGGCTGAGGGGTTCAGAGTTCTGGAGGGGGATCTGGGCTGGGGCAGAAGGTTGGGGTGAGGAGGCTGTCAGGGGGTGCAGACGCCAGGTGGCACTTACCTCAAGCAGCTCCTTGAAGCAGCGGCATGTCCCCCTCTGGCTCCAATGTGGAGGCTCAGCCAGGTAGCTCTTTGTGCTGCCCCATCTGCAGGCGTTACCCCCTCAGCTCCCATTGGCCACAGTTCCAATTGAAGTTAGGTGTCAGTAGATGACATATCTAACAAATATAGCCACTTTCTCTCTGCAGAGACGTGAAATAAAGCTTATAAAAACACTAAGATTGATGAATGAAAACTTATCATTAATGATAAATGCTTTGTACTTACTTAATATTTGATTTATTTTGTTTGTCGTTGAGATAAAAGTAAATCTTGGCCTGGAACTACTGAATAGGAGACGTACCCTTATTCTGCACAGCATAATTCTGTCAGAAGCACAGCTGGTCGCTAGGCAACCCACCAAGTGTAGCTGAGCCCAGTGAGACTTCTCCAAGCCCGAGTGCTTCCTGATTGAGCAGGAGAGCCCTGCGGCCTGCTACTTGAGCCTTGCAGTGGCAGCAGCACAGTGACTGCTCCATGTGTACTATGCCTGCAGTGTGCTTGCCCTGCTTTTGTTTCCAGTCCTGCTCCTCCAGGCCTCCAGTCCTAGCTCCAGTCCCTCCTCCAGTCCTCACTCCAGCCTTGCCTGCTGTCCACTCCAGTATAGTCTTTGCGTCCCTGCTCTGCCCCCAGTCTCTACTCTGGTTCAGACCTTTGGCTTGGCTTCTCAATCCTTATTCCATCTTCAACTTCATCCCAGTGCCTGACTCCTGGATCTACACTCCTCACTATTCCAAACTGCCACTGCAACCAGAAGACAAGATTTGGTTCCACCATTAGGTAAGCTGCCCACGCCCTGGCAGTCTGCAGTTTGAGTAGCCCACAAGGGCCAGATGTAGGGATGGAGGGAGCTAAATGATATGGAGGTCCCTTTTGGAATGTCTATGACCTCCTAATCCTCTGACAGTCAAGGACAGTGATCTTCAACTCTCTGAGGTGCCAACAAGAATGCCTCCTGAGCCCCCATCCACAGTTCACCGCATTATATGATGTGCTCCAACCCCCAAGACTTCCAGAAAAACAAACAGTGGACCAAGCCGCAAGTAAGATCCCAGCCAAATAACTGGTGTTCACCAAGGAGTTCAACATTCAGAAGGTGGACATCCTACCAATACACAACAGTCATGACTTCCCTATTGAACTCCATCTGGGAATGGAGTTTCCGTTCAGATGCATTTATGCTCCCTCCGAGCCAGTTACAGGCCCTCTGGGAGTACCGAGAAAAAAAGCTGAGGAAGGTATTTATTTGTTCCTCCACCTCCCAAACTGGCACCCCCTATAGTCTTCATAGCCAAGAAGGATGGATCCCTCTGAATCTGTGTTGATTGCATGCCGTGATTTGATTTAATCGCTGGTAATCAATATTCCCTTCCCCTTATCAATGAGCTAATTTAGAGACTCTCATCAGCCTGGGTCTTCACAAAATTAGACCTGGGTGGAGTGTATAACTTGGTCAGAATCTGGCAGGGAGATAAGTGGAAGATGGTGTTCTGATCCAAGTACAGCCATTCTGAATATTTGATGATGCCATTGGTACCTGTTACATGCCCACTACCTTCCAACTTTTCATGAATGACATCTTCAGGGATATCCTTGACCAGTTCATGGTCATCTATCTAGATGACATTCTCTTCTCTGAAAATCAAGAGTTGTCATGTATGTATCATTCTAGATCGGCTTTGCTAGAATCACTGTCTGCCAAGCTTGAAAAGTCTTGAAAAGGACACATTGGAGTTTGAGGGTTACATAATGAACCCTGCAGAGCTTGTCATGGACCACTTCAATGTAGTGGCAATCATAGATTGGGAGGCACCCTCAAATGTGTGTGGGGTCCTGGCGTTTTGCAAACTTTTACAGGTGATTCATTAACAAGTTTTCTAGCCTGGTCGTTCCCTCAACATCACCTCTTCTGCTGATGTGCAGTCTGCATTCAATCACCTGAAAGAAGCCTTCACATCCACTGCCATCCTTACCCACCCAGACACCACTCAAGCCTTCATCACTGAAACTGATGCTTCAGACTTTGCAATAGGCACAGACCTTTCCCAGTTTGTGAGTCCCCACCAGCTACTTCTCTCCTGTGCCTTTTTCTCATAGAAACTGATTCCTGCAGGGAAAAACCTATGATATATGGGAAAAGGAACTCCTGGCCATCAAGGCTGCCTTTGAGAAGTGGTGGCACCTTCTTCAATGGGCCTGCACCCCCGTCCAAGTTTGGACCAATCTTAAAAACCTAGAGCACCCACAGAAAACCCGATGGTTAAACCTGTACCAGATCTCCTGGGTGCTTTTTCTACCCAGATTTAATTTTATAGTCACCTACCACCTAGGGACTAAGCAGAAGGCAGACAGAATGCAGACAGCCTGTCCCACAATTAAAACTCAGCCTAGGAATACTTGAAAGGTTTCTAGGAACCCTTAGACAATGTTTAGAAAACCGCAGCTGGGCCTCAACAGACCTGATCTTGAAACTTTACTAAAGTTAGTAATTTTTACACATAGAAATAGTCCTATTGAAGGTAGAGCTGGGTGACTACTTCAGAATGACTATTTCGTTAAACAAACATGATCCCTTTATTTGTTTCTAAATGATCAGCAGATGGATTTTGATTTATGGTAATTTGCACAATGAGTGGTTTATGCAAACATATTTCAGAATATGGGCTACAGCAGAACCTCAGAGTTCTGAACACCTTGGGAATTTGTTCGTAACTCTGAACAAAATGTTATGGTTGTTCTTTCAAAAGTTTACAACTGAACATTGACTTAATACAGCTTTGAAACTTTACTACGCAGAAGGAAAATGCTGCTTTCCCTTTAATTCTTTAGTAGTTTATGTTTAACACAGTACTGTTTTGAATTTGTTTTTTTTTTTTTTATTATTATTCATCTCTGCTGCTGCCTGATTGTGTACTTCCAGTTCCAAATGAGGTGTGTGGTTGACTGGTCAGTTCGTAAGTATTTACACTTGGTAATTCACTTTGAGTGTTCACACTTTTTTGTGAAAGATTTTGTTTCGTCATTGTTTGACTTCCAAACCTTGGAAGAACTTTCAAACTGAACCCACAAACAGCCTCAGTACCAATACTGGTTTGAGTATTCACAGTATTTTCTCTTCATGGGCCTCTTTGCAAACAAAAATGTTCAAATGTTTGTGGCAAACTAATAAAAGAAAGTTCACCTACCTTCAAATCACATCCCTATTTTCATTCAATATTCATAATTACTTTCTTACAGCATTCTCCAAATATAATTGAAGTCAATGCAACTATTTGAATTTAAAAGTTTTGCTGTGATTTTTCTGAGAGGCAGTACTGACCTACGAGCATGAATCCTGTTTCATATGTGCTTGATTCAGCTAAGACTGATCTTGGCAGCCATATTGTGGAAGGCTACTCATTTTATATCTAGTGGAGCTGGTCTAAAAAATGAGATGCATTTTTCATGAAAAGTTCCAAAATACTTGACTCTTATTTGTATTGAAAAAAAATGAAATTCAATTATTTACTAGTTCTGATTTGTAGCTTTTGAATTTTTCAGCTTCTGCTTTGACTCAAAGCTGTAATAGTTAACATTGGTATAAAGCTTTAGGGCTTGTCTAAGCAGGTTAATCCAGAATGAAATAGGGCATGACTTTCAAGTGGATTAGCTATTCCTGATAAACTCCATGTGTGGACACTCGTCTTCCGAAATAAGAGTGCTTTATTCTGAATTAGTTTAATTTGTCATAAAGCACTGTTATTCTGGAAGAATAACTCCATGTGTGGATGCTTATCAGGAAGAGCTACCCACAACTGCCTATTCCAGAATAACCCAATATGTGGAAAAGTCCTTATCGTCAAATGTATGAATTTTAAAAGACCATGTTAATAACTTGTTCTGATTTATTGTAATTCTCAAAGGGACAGAACAATTTTTTTAACTACCTCAAATTACCAAAATAGATGCTACAATATTCTTTTATTTGCTTTTCCTCTTGTACTATAACTCATATTAGAGGAATCATCTGACAGTGTGTATGAGGAGGGTTGATATGCCAACAGGAAATCCATAAAGCAGCTCTACAAAGTTACACTCAGTGTAGATTTTTAAATTTATTTTATTTCCAGATTTCTCATCTGTCAGGACGGTGACAAAAATTATTACAGATAACTCATACCATGGGATAAATGTTATAGATAAAAGTCTCTGGAATCAGTATAGCAAACTCTAAAATGGAAAGAATGTCCTATGGCCTGCTAAATCTTGAGCTATTAATCTAACTTCTAGGGAGACCACCCCTAGAAGTTAGATGGCATTGTGGTTTCTATCATGGGAATGCCAGTAAGGGTGCAGTCCATGACAGTATATTTACAGTGAGGACATCTGTCTGTTGGGAAACAAACTGAGATCACCAAATTCATTTCACACATGGTAGGACTCCAAACAACTATACAGTCCCCCCTTTTTATTATAAATGATGCAGCTCTACATTATTCATATTCATCAAAATGTCTGGCATACTTAAATCAGACATACTGTAAAAATAATCTGCAGTAAGATAAAATCTTTAGTATATTAGTCATTATGGAAAAAAGCAGCTTTGACTGCATAATAAATCAAATAATACAGAGCGAAACAGTCTGTTTTACTGATTCTTATCAATAATGATGTCTATAGCTATGCGATTTCAAATGAACTGATCCTCTTGTTAAACTAACAGAAAATGAGAAAGTGCAGCTTTAAAAAGTAACTGAAATATTTGACTGTGAGAGTCTGAACTGATGTTAGAAGATTGAACTGTGTTGATTTTCTGCTTGACAGTAAAAGGGAAGCAAGATATATGAAAAGTTCTTGACATGTGTAAGGGCTCTGACATGCAAATAATATAGCTTCATGACATAGCATCTGTTTCCATCTCAAGCATAAACTTGCTGGCTCAAAAATGTGACACAGGTCAGCAAGTGGAAAAGAAAATAGGTACAGGACAAAATAAAAAAGCTCTGCACTCCTTATCTCCCTTAGCATTTGCTCTTAATTTTCCAGTTGAACATTGTTACATGTGTATTTGTCTTGAGGACACTTTGCCCAGTCTATGAGCAAGAAGCCAACTTTACATTAAATAGACTCAAAGAACAATCTGTGCTCAAAAGCTCTGTTTAATTTTTGAACCACTTTGCTCATCAACATCGTTTTCTTAATTTCCATCATCATCATCTACTAATACCCTCTGGCTCCATGGACATTCTCTATTGAGAAAGTATGCTTTGGATCAGCTAGCAGTTGCCATTCTCTTTTCCATTTTGGTCTGTTCCTGCTTCCATCACATTGCAAGGATGTTGCCGCTTGCACATGTGAGACTCCTTTAAAAGATCCAAGCTTCTTTAAATACGTCTTTTAACCTGGGACATGGGGGGCAGAAGGGGAGAGAGAGAGAGAGAGAGAGAGAGAGAGAGAGAGAGAGATTAACTGTACCAGCCTGGAAGTGTTTGCTTGATGGGTAAGGTTTTGCATTTCAGGGTATAAAGCTTGTGCAATGATATTTATAACGTGTGTAGGCCCTGCTCCATGTGGAATCCTTAAGGTGATGTGTTATGGAAAAATGTGAGTTTGTAATGAACTGAAGCCAGAGCTGCTGTGACCTAAAACTGTGCTGAATACAGTGGAGAGAATTCTCTCTTCTTGCTCCACGAAGAATTATTCTCAAATAACCAACTCTTTCATTTTATCCAGCAAGTTGGCTTTCCAGGAGCTTGTTCCAAGATGTAATGAGCCACATGTGTCCTGCTACTGAAACTTGGAGAAGAATGAAAAAGATCAAATAATATTATAAAATGGCAATCCAAAATCCTTAGGACTCAATCCAGTTAAGGTAGCATCACCCCTATCTCCCTTTAAGAAAGCTCAGATTTCTCACACGATTAGCTCATGAGTACAGAAACTACAGGCCTTTAGTACAAGGTTGACTTTTGTTCATTGTTCTTCACAGCAAGAATAGAATACATGTATCATCCCAACTGCAGGAGGAGGCCCTTTGTTCTCACGAGGGGGAGACATTTTCCTCAGGGCCTGATCAAATGCCCATTTAATGTCAATAACAAGACTTCTACAGAAAGTGGATCAGACTCCCAGGCTATAGATTACAAGTAAATTTCACTGGAAATTGAGCTACAGAATCAGGAGTGAAGACTATGCCTTCATTTTCACCAATTAAGTCCAGTGTTTGTTCAGAGGTACAGTATCTTTGAATTGGGTGAATTCTATTAATTTCCATATATTACTAGCACAGAGGCTAAAGACTGTAAGGGTATGTCTACACTGCAGTGTTATCCTGGGGTCCAGACTTGAGCTCAATCCTAAACCCTCTTCCATCTGCACATAAATCATGTTAACGCATGGCTCAGACCCAGGGGTTTGGACCCCTTGGAGGGTGTGTGTGTGTGGGGGGGGGCGGGGGTTCTAGTCTGAGTCAAGACAGCACCCAGGGTTCAAGTCCTACTGCATTGCAGCATAGACACAGCCCCACTGGACTCATGCTCTGGAAATCTGCCAAGAGTATCCTACAATCCCAAAGACTGACTTTCTTTGTCCTCTGGACATTCAAGTTTGGTGGACTGTCACTGCATTCACACTGTATCATGAACAAAATGTGAGAGTGGACACATTTGTGGAGGGTGCTAGGAAGTCTGGGATATGCGTGGTTGGACTCAGGCCTGGATAATGCAGTATAGATGCTGGAGCCCCAGGTTGGGACCCAGAGTTCAGCAATTCCTAACCTGGGGTTACAAATCAATGTAAACACTCAAGTCCTACGTTAAAAAACCCAGGGTCTGCTAACTTGAGTTCTACTAACTCTGGGCTTACATTTTAGCATAGACATACCCTAAAATGCAGATTTTATCCTGCTTTGTAAAACCAAGGGTCCTTCAGATTGAGAGTTATGTCACTCAGTTTTTTGTTCCCTTATCTAGCGCTCGGGAAACTGGGCCTAACTTGCTGCAGTTGCTTGTGAGCCCAAGGGAGCATACACCACCTGGGAATAGCTTGACCTAGTCCCTCTTAAAATTATGGCCTGGAATCATTAGTCCATGTCATTTAATATGCAATTTAGCTGAATACTGTTATTGCAAGAGCATGAAGGTTTTCTTAGATAAAGCACAATGAAATATGAGGCCTTTCTGGGCTTTATCATCTTTTTTTTGCACTCAACATCAGGACAATGCCAAAACTCCATATTCTTTATTAAAGATATTTTTGATTCACAACTGTAGTGAATTACGCAGGGAAGAGGGGCCCTTAGAGCTTCATATATTGGTCAGGTGGCCTGAAATGATACAGTAATATCAACGGTCAGTATTTCTTGGTATTACTCTTTCCCTGATCTCTCTTATTCTTTCTTTCTTTCCAAATGCTGTCTTTTTTCATGCTACACTCATTCAAATCTCGCAGGATTAAGTTCTTGTGTCACATTTTAGTTGCAAGGTTACACATGTTAAAATGCATGAAATGTACGTCCAGTTAGAGATTTAAAAGCTAAAAAGTAAGGAAACAAAAAGGTTAAGATTCTCATAGTAATGTTTAACTTGACAATGTTGCTCATTCTGCATGTTTTATGTTAGTTATCTATTTCAGAGCCATACATTTAACAATTAAACCATGTCAAAAAAAAATTCCTAGCAACAGTTTTAGTTGGACTAAAATTCCTGCTTTTTGTTTGAAAATATTCAAACCAATATTTTCAAACCAGCTCTATGAAAAACTCAACATTAACATACAAGGTACATAAGAAAACAGTAGCGAAAAATATAAACTATATGCAACATGGCTGAGTTACTATGAAAACATTAATTATCTCATCTCTTGACTTTTAAGAATTTAAATGTAAAGTCCTACATTTACTATTTTATAAATATTTTATTTTATTAAAATATTTATTTCTGTTTTAATTGCACAGAATTCCAGGGATATCAAATTTAGCGTGTCTGCCTCTCTTTCTCTATTTACAGAGAGGCAGACACAGCAAACCTGAGTGGGAATGTGATTCCATGTACTAAGTTGCAAGGCCAATCAATTTACCCTTCCAACCTCCATCTCTGTCTATGGAAAGGTGGATGTTCCAAAGTTGAATGGCGGTGTGGCCTGTGCTCTAAGTCACAACACCACTCGGTTTGGAGGCATTTTACTCAGTTCAGGGGCATTTTACCAACTTTATTCAAATTCACTGTTTCCATTAAGTTTGTGACAGAATCATAGCCTAACTTATGGACAGTGGCAGAGTCAGTTAGCACTATAGTTTGTTCTTGCAGCATATATAAACTTTTCAAGCTACTTCCCTGGTCCAGCCCAGCTGTGTTCATTGTAGGATTTGGACTGTGGGGGCAAATGCCGCTTCATTCCAGATTTGTACTCCTTTGATCCTGAAGCCAATCAGGGGCAGGGTTCAGCCCCAGTAGAACTTAGAGCAGCCTTACTTTCACCAGCTAGTAATGGCCTCCAAGGTGACATTATGCCATCTAGGCCTTGCTGTATTACAGTAGCACTCTGGACACACCTTTCTGTTAAGCACATCCCACAATGGGAGCTGTGAGACAGTGGAATAGGGCCACCTATATTGGCTGTCTGCCACCTGAGGATGCCCCTACACAAAGGAAATCCTCAACTGGCCTTTTAGGTCAGCTTTATGACCACCCTGTTCTGCATGTAGCTGCGTGTGCTTTACACATCACCTCTGAATTTGGGCCTTAAACCCTTACGTGTTCTTGGCATTTATGCTTACAGGGAATATGTTTTCAGCACACTTTGCTAATCAGTAGCATATCTGTTACAAAGATTTGTGTAATTCCTTTGTGAAAACAGCTGTTGTAAGTAAGCCTTGATTACTTATGCTACTGATGTGTTCCAGTTCTTTTCTGCTTTCCAAATTTTGAAGAATGAACTGATGACAATAGAAAATTCTCTACTCAAAGCCTCTATGAATAAGCAAGTTTGAAAACAGAGAAATAATTAGTTGCTTACTTAACAGAACACACTACTCTTGAGGTATTTCTATAGGACATGTTGATTTCCTTCTTTTCTTTAGATATACCACTTCCTCAGCACTATTCTTGCAAGAGCAAATTAAAGTGACTGGGTCAAACCCCAAAGAAATAGCTTATAGCCTTTTGACTGAAAGTGTGTGGTTCACAGACTCTGCATGATCAAAACCATTGGATTTTTTCTACACTTACCGGTGTTTTCCTTACTGCAATGCACTTTTATAACAATGCTCTCCATCTCTACCCTCATATATGCCAACTGCCCCATTTTCAGCTAGACAATTCCCATTTTTCTTATCTGTTTCTTGCTGTCACATATTTTATCTGCCTTGTCCACTTTGTTTGCCAATGCACATTAAAGCATTTCAGCTTAGACAGAGGAATTCAGCTACAATATTTCCACAAGGATGCAACTGTCTTTGCGCTATCAGCATATACCATATTTTAACAAATTTAATGTTAGAGCATAGTTTAATCTGGGGGTAGAGGGTGTGGCTAGCCACTCAATTTTCTGGCTTTTGGCATTGCACCAAAGATGGTTTCAAAGCAAAGTAAGCCAGCATATAGTACTCTATGCACTGCCATTGTGTAATATAGGCAGAAAAGAGCTGTTTATATATTCATACAATGACGCTTGTTCTATAAAACAAAACAGACCTTTTTAATTCCAGCATCCTGGTGCATACATCTTAAGCAAATCAGTCCCTCAAAGCACAAATGAGTGCAATCACTGTAGGTGCCATTTTTTTCACAAATAAATGGTGCATTAAATAGAATTCAGAAAGAAAGTAAATGAGATGAGAGGTTTGAAATACAGCTCTCATCAGGTACCTCTTAGCTCCCCTCCACAATGCCAACTTTTCAAGCAGCTTAACTGTAGGGCTGAAGTTTTTATGATCTTGACCATGAACTATAGGTAGGCTTCGCAGAATTTAATTTTAATATTTTTATCATTTTATTGGATAATATCAATGTTTATTTTAAGCACTTTTTATTTTTGTGGACTTTAAATGTTCACAGTTATGGAATATTATGGGGGGTGTCGGACAATGGAGAGCCAGACAATAATTATTTAATGACAGAAGACATTGAGATTCATAAAGTTAAAGCTTTAGCTTTATTGTCAACAGCACATGTCAAAATATACAAAGGAAATATCCTTAAATCTAACAGCTTCTCAGATAGCATTTTTCTTACTTTGCCTATCTGCAAATTTTAATTATTATTGATGGAAACACTTTTTTTTATGGGTTTGCGTGCATATGGTGAAATGGACATTTTCCCAACATTTACCAATAAAAATTGAATCTCTCCAAGGTTAACTATAGCATACTAATAATGCAGTGCTAATTGCATTCCTGTGAAAAGAAAGAGAGACAACTCCAGCTCACCTTGCTTACATGAGTAATTCTTACTGTCATGTCATTGAATTCAGTGGAATTATTTGTGTGACAAAGTCTACTTTAGTAAAGTGAGCAGGATTTTGGCTAACGCTCCTTTTGTTGTCTAGTGGTAGACACATCATAATGCTCTTCCATAGTTGTAAAATCTGCTAATTAATGGGAACCGGCAGTAATCTTGGAACATGGCTAATGCTATTGCCTTGTTCTGGATTGCCTGTCTGAATGCGACTCATTTAAAAATAAACAACAAAAAAGGGAGCGTAGTCAGCCTGATAAGTAACTCAATACTGCTTTATGAGCCAGCAACTGACACTGGATAGCAGGGGGATGATTCACACAGCACACACAGATGGCTGTCAGTCCCCAGGGGTAAATTATAGCAGGACACATTAGTGATTCATAGGGTGGAGCTTTCTGGTAAAGCTACGTGCTACAGCTCAGGACATTGATATTAGCATTGTCAATCTGTCTAATTACAATCCCTGGATCAGCAGTATTAAAAAAACAAATGCTGAGTTCACTTAGTTTCAGCTAAAGATGCCAAAGGGGTAACAGTTATCTACATGGCATAAATGGAAGGAAGAGAGATAATGAAAACTAGTGGTAGTCAGCTTTGAAAAGAAAGCTAGGCTGACATGAATTTCTGCAAGGCAGTATTTCCACTATCAATGATATAGGTGACACTTGATGTTATAGTTTCAGAGAGTGATCTTGACTTAAAACGGTCCATGATAAAGAGATTTATTACTGGCATTTAATCCATCTAACTATATTTATTCATCACAGTGCATTCATCTCTGCACGTTTTCTATAAAAATAAATATGTCAGTGTTTTATGAAGTAACATGATGGGGTGGGATATTTGATTTCTTATACCTTATAAATAAGTAAGGAGAATGGCAGATGAATAGGCAGAAACACTGAATGCTTCCCACTATCGAGTTTACAGCAAACCCTTCAGCCCCTCTTGTCTACTTTGAAGCATGACTTCAAAGTAATCATGTGTTAAAATGTGTGTGCAATATGATTATTTGCCATATTAATAAGATACTGTGGCAATACTCACATTACACACATATTTGTCAGGTTTTTTTCTTTTGAAGTCAACTGTTGATTTGAAATAAAGACCTTCATGTATTTTTTAGTACAGCAGTCCCATTTTGAATGTATGCATGTCACTGTGTTTCCATTAAATGTCAGAATGGGAAAACTACCTACTGAAAAATCTATGCTTTCATGTAATAAGTTCAAAATGTAGTCTGCCCTGTTACTCCTGTTCCCTCATTCCAGTAGAGGCTGGTGACATTTGAAAGAGGGTAGCTAAAATTGACTTATAAAGGGAAGCACTCAAAGACAGTACATCTACCTCAGAGGAGAATTCTGAGGCTTAATTCATTAATGTTTGCAAAGTGATTTGAAGTCCTGAGATGGAAGGAGCTATAGAATTTCAAAGTACTGTTAGTATTAAAGAAGCAGGTAAAAAATCTTATTGTGTTTGATTCAAAGCAAGGCAGACAAAATCTACCCTGAGGAGATCCCACAGCTCTATTCAATGCAGTCTTTAATACCTCTCCTCTCTGTTCTTCCCATCTCCCTCCTCTTCTGCCCCTTCCTTCCATTCCAGTTTATTTCCAGCTCCTTTATTCTGTCACTGACCCTGTTTCCTGGAAGTCAGGAGTATAACAGTGGGGAAACAGTGAGCAAACGTTGAGTGTTTGCTTGTGCTGGTAGGTCTGGATGCAGCTGCCTGGCTAATTGTCAAGGGCATGCTGCTTTTGGCTTGCTTATTAGCATGACCTAGTGGATAAGGCAGAGGTGTGGGAGTCACAAGACATAGGTGCTAGCCCCAGCTTTGCTACTCACCTGCTGTGCGATTTTTGGCAAATCACCTCCCTGTGCCTCTGCTCCCCCTTCACCAATCCTTGTCTGTGTAGATTGTAAGCTTTTGGGGATAGGGACTGTCTTTGATTATGTGTTTGTATACTGTGGGGGCTGGATTTTGGTTGGGGTCTCTAAGTTTTACCATAATATACATAGACTGTGTCTACACTTGTGACTGTACATGGTTATATGTGCATTTTTGTGCCATAACCCCTCTGTTGTCCACATCTGAAGCCATGAGGCATGCTCCTGAAGGAGACTGCACTGTGTGAAAGCTAGCATGCATGAGAGGTGTGGCTATGTACATGCCTCTACTGTGGCACGGCCCTGGACCCTTTCTATAGTGCAGTGTGGACAGGGATAAGGATGAGGGTATTTATAGTCCTCCAGGGTCATTCCCACTGTGCACTTATCCCTTTGCTGCCTGACCCTTACTCAAAGGTATAAAGGTCCCTGACCCATCATTGCCAGTAGTGATCTGCACTGAGCACTTAAGATCTGTTCTCCCCTAACCTCTGTTGATCAGCACAGGCAATCATGGATCATGTGCCAGCAGCTATCCCTGGTCTCTGGAGCACATCCGGGTACTGATCAATGGTTGGCGTATACCCTCCTCCATAATTTCACTCAGAGCAGCAGGAATATACACCTGTACAGGGAGATTTCACAGGGGCTGGAGGAGGGGGTCATTCACTGGACTCTGTGCCAGTACGTTTCTGTACCTGAGGGTTAAGGACTCCAACAATTACTCCAGGAGAGGACCTAGCACATGCCCATGGCACTATGAGCTGGACTGAGTGCTCTCCAGGGCTGCAAGTATGACGCCTGAACTGACTCACGACCCCCTCCTCAACCCTGCCAGCCTCATCATATGACAGGATGCCGATGAGGGGCAGGGTAAGGAGGCAGCAGGGAGCTTGGAGGAAGCCCCAGAAGGTCTGCAGGAAGAGGAGCCTGTGATTCTGCACCTCTGCCCAGAGGACCCGGTTGAGGGCTCCCCCTTTGAGGAGCCTGAGGAGGACCTTGAGCCACTGCAGGAACCAGAACTCAAGGTTGGTAAGTTACAATACACCCCTAACCTCCATGGAAATATCCTCTCCTGCTGCAGTAATACATGCCTGAAGCTGCCCATCCCTCCCCCTCCCCACTCCACGCCATGGTCCATGAGCAAGATGTGGCTATAAAACAATAATTTTATTTAAATCCCCTGAACCATTGTAAAATATATATTGGATGCTAAAACAGATTACAAATGTCTGTGTATTTCTCATCCAGAGCTCTGGCAGTGATAGTTCCCAGGCAGTGCACACTGGGGGGACAGAGAGGGGGCAGGTTCTAAAGGGCCCAGGTGGGGAAAGAACAGTTTTATGACACTTATGGTTGTGCAAAGTCCCAACACCATGCCTTTCCTTCCCCTCATGAACAGGAGCCATGCAGAAGAGGGGTGGTGGTGGGTTTGTTGTTTATGTATGAGCCTGCCTGGGTCTGGGAAGGGAAAGGGAGCCATTTGATTGTCTGAGGAATGTGATAGCAGTCAATTCTCCCTGTGACCTTTTCAGATGTTTATCACCCTACCCTGTCCTGGGTGTCTGTCCTTTCCCTGCACTGAGCTGAGCCATTCTGCAGAAACCTGGAAGAGTGTGGGGTTGTTGAAGCATCCACTCTGGTGGTTGCACAAACACAATGCTGTGTCCCTTAACAATGGAGTGGTGTTCACCCAAAAGTTCAGGGAAGAAAATACACTTGCAGTGGGACTTCTGTTTCTCTGTCCCTTTCAGTGCTGTTTGCTGGACACAGGGCTTGGATTTTCTGGCAAGGTGAGGGGAGAATTGTAGGGGTGTGGATGTTTTCTATGGTTCTCTTTTCCTCTTCCATTGGAATTCCACATGCTAGCTTAGAATACAGGCAAATTCCTCTTGACTTGCCTCCCAGTCCTGTCAGCATAATTCAGCAAATTGTTGGTGTTGCAGAAATTCAGGCTGGTTCTTCAGGTTTAACAGCAGGGCAGATGTGCTTGGTCTTGGTCCACCTTCATAGTTCACCATACCCCTCCAATCAACAATACGCAGAGGGGTCATCATTAGCAGAAATATCTCTCTGGCACAGATAGTCAGGTGTCCTCCACAGGACTGGAAAGCCACTTCCCTTTTCCGTTCTGGTACTTTGAATACTGCTATTTTCTCCAAATGACGACCAGCTTTTAAAGCAGAAATAGGGAACTAGTAACATAATCCCTGAAAGGAACTGCACCCTATCTCAATTGGCCCCTTGTTGCACTATAAACAGTGCAACAGTTTGATAACAGCACTGCAGGTATCTCAGCTCTTTCCTCGAAAAGTTGTCTGAAGGCTGTAACAGCAGCATTCCTGGGATGCTATAAAGTATCAGTACTTGCTCTTCAGCAGCACAGTTACGTTGTGTGTGGGGATTTCTTAGGCTTCTTCAAAGGAGAAATGAAATATAATACTGGACTTGCCTTTGACTTGCCAGGACATTCCGATTCGGACAGGGAAACCATTCCACTTGTACGGCAGGAGCAGCACTGCAGAGATAGCAGAGGCATAGGAGAAGGATCCTGGAGGACCTGCTCATTGGTGTTGACAGAAGGAGCCAGCAGCAATTCAAGTTCCTTAGGGCAAGGGAAGATCAGGCTCTTATACGGGAAGAGGCACTGATTAACTGTTTCATGAAGTAGGAGTATGCCCAGAGAGAACAGGACCACGCAGTCACTCATGCAACTGGTGGCAGAACACATTTAGGGCCTATCTACTGCTGTGGCCATTGGTCCTCTCTGGGAACATGCAGCATCTCCTCCTCTTTCTCCTCTCACTACTCCCCCAGCAGCCACCCAGGTAGATGCCAAGATGGTGAATCTCACCCTACCTCCATTCCCACTGGGGAGGAGCATGCTGGACATCTGGCACGACATTTATGGTTGCCAGGTATCTCGTTTGTTTATCAGAAAGTCCAGTCAAAAGGGGGACCTGTACAGTGTCCTGTCACATGTACTGACCAGACACCAAAAGTCCACTTACTGTGGGCGGGGGGAGGCGGCGGGGTGGGGGGGGAGAGAACTGGGTCATCAACTCACGCCAGCCCCTGTTCAGCTGGGGCTGTCTCCTACCTGCATCTTATGGACAGGCAGGCTCCATGTCAGGGGCTGCAGCTCCTGTCCCAGCCCTGGAGCAAAGGGAGCCCAGACAGGGGAGGAGAGGAGAGGTGGAGAGGATCGAGCGACAAGGAAGAGCCGGGGCATGGCCTCAGGGGGAAGATAGGGTCAGGGGAAGGTTTGGGCACTCCTGCTGTAGTATCCCGTTTTCAGAAATTAGAAAGTTGGCAACCTAACAACAGCCTCCACTGGCACCCAAAACCTCTCACAGGGGAACCCCCCTCCCGGGCATACAGGAGGGGAATGATGAGCCTGATCCAGTCCCTGTAGCCCAGCCTGTGTTTGGCACCCAAACCCCACACATCACACATCCCCGCTTGACCCCCTGCACACTATCCTGCAGCCATAGCCCACTTGTCAGAGTGAGGAAAATGGCAAGGAGATGTGTCCACAGACAGTAATTTGCCCCCTCCTCAGTGAATTTGACTGGATTTTTTGTTCAGTGTTCCTATTACAAACTGTTTTAGCTCTATGTTCAATGTATGCCTGTAATGAAAAGTTACTGATCACGTCACTTTGTGCACCTTGCTTTCCAAATATGATCAACATGAAATTTCCCATGTTTGGGATGGGCCAGAAAGGTTCACAGCACACATTCTGTAAATGAGCTGTGCCAAAGAAATGCAATGAATTCTTTCCCCACCCCAAGCCATGAATTTCCTGCTGTAAAAAAATGAAACAAAAGAGGGTTCATGACAATAAAGTAGAATGAAAACCAGAATGAAAACCAGAAGAGAAGCTAACTGAAACATCTTTATGGCTTTAACAACTTAAATTGGCAGTGCAGACAAAGGAAATGAGAGTAAATTAACAGTAAAAATATCTGACACTGAATGGTGCTTTTACAGTCCCTCCTCCCCTATCTCCATTTAATAGTCACCAGGAGCAAGCATGGGAGTAGCCATGCATAGCACCTGTTAAATGCTGTGAGCAATGTTGTCAGAAAACTTTGTGAAGACTGGATGTGTGAAGCCCCTCCCAAACCCTTACAGAACTCTTTTAAAATTACTTTAACAATGCCCAAGTGCTCCCCATAAAGCAGAGTTAACATATAACAAAAACATTGATCAATGATAGCCTTAAAGTATGTATACACCAACTGCAGCACAAAACCATGGCCCCTGAGGGCCCTCACCCAACTGTCTGCCCTCAGTCAGTACATTAACATTGGCTGTAGATGATTGAAACCCACCAAAGTATTTTGCAACAAATACGTGTGCAGGAATGCTCTATTGAGCTTTTCCAGCAGCACCATAGCATCATAGTAATGTCCCTCTGTACAGTCCCAGGTCATCTTCTGGCTCCACGCTGATCCACTGTGTGTATGCAAATAGGATCATAAATTTCCCTTGCTTGCCGGGAACCAGAAAATGTGTGCACATAAGTGGGATCCAGCTTTGAAAATCAGATCTGTCCTGTGCCCTCTCAGGTATGAGGGGTCTCCCCATGTAAATGTTGGCACAGAAATGCCACTCATAACCACGTCATTTCTGGGAAATAAAGTCCCTTCTCCCCCCTCCCCCACCCTTCCCAGCATTATGATCTCAATGTCCTGAGCCCCCAAGAGTTATGGACTTTTCATGTTTGTACAATTTTGGTGTTCATGAACTGACCTCTGTGGTCCATTAAGCCTTGGAGGAGAGTGAATAGAAACCTCTGGTTCATGTATTTACTGGGCCCTTTCAGTGGCCAAAGTATAGGGATGTGTGTTCCATCAATGGCCCCTGTAGAAAATCCCATCCTCTGAAATCCTGCTATAATTTCAGGGACTTTGGTTATGGCCACCATCCATGCATAGATTGATAGCATGGCAAACCTGTACAACCACAACCCCTATAGCTGATTTCTCAACCCTGAACCAGTTTGCAATAGATGGGTAGCTATCAGCTGCTGCCAGTTTTCAAAGGGCAATAGCAACCCGATTCTGTACTGATATGGGTTTCCAAGAATTGGCGGTCTGGTGCTGAATGGTTGCTTCAGGTTGCTCGCGCAATTCAATAAAGGTGTGCTTCCTCACTGAGATGTTCTGCAGCCACTGGTTGTCATTCCAGCTTTCCAAGACGTGGTCCTACCATGCGATACTGGTTGTCCAGGACCAGAACAGTGGTCTACTCTTGGGTATACCATTGCAATCCCAGCAATAAAGACATCTATTCCATGGGATCACAATGGATTCTCATTCACCCTCTCGGTCAGCTGTCTTCAGGGTCTCACATTTTTCTGGACCCATTCCATCTAGTATCTGGTACTGTAGCACAGGAACATTTGTCCTGCAAGAAGGAGGAGGAGCAGAACCACATCATTGTAGATTTGCTCCATGTTTTCCACATGGCAGAAGGGAGAGATGATCAGAAGCCGCTGTCACCAAATATGTGAAGGCAGCATACAGAACCAACAACACTCAACAAGAAGGCTCCCAGGGTGTCTCCTGTGAAGCAGAGGACTCTTGGATACCTTCCCTGAAATGGTAGCTCTACTATTGTGTACCAAAAAGGGGCAGTGTGGACACAGGTACATGTCTGTGCACAGAGTATACCTGTGCCCAGCACAGCATGTGTGGATGTTCAGTGCAAGTATGGGGTATATGTGTTAGCAGTACCTTGATAAGTACCCAAGGAAATGTGGAAGTGTGGAAGTAGCCATAGAAACAGTGGCCCAAATTCCTTCATGCCAGCACATCTCCAGACACCATCATTACAAATGCCCAATTCATTGTCAGTTCCTTTCCACAAGGTCTAGAACTCCATCCATGACACAGGCCAACATATATACAATCTTATAAGAGTCCTTTCTCATTCCTTCCTTCAATTACAACAGTCTTTCACAATGAAATAAAATGGTGATGTCTTGGAAGGTATCCCAAATAGATGGTTTCCTAGGAACAGCTATGAAGGACAGCAAGGAGAACATGCTCAAAGTTTAGCACATGCTTAGTGGAATCAGGGTATATCTGAGCAACCCAAATGTTCATTAAAATATTGCCATCAGGTACATTATTTTTGTTCCCATGCTACCCTAATTTTCTACCGCTGTGCTGTTTCTCTCCTTTTCCTTTCCAATCCTTCAATTAAGATTGTTTTTAAATGAATTTATTGCCACTAAATGGGTTCTTTTCAGAGTTGACACAAGTGTCTTAGTAAATAAAGAAGTGATCATTTGCCACAAACCTCAGTCGCCAATATCACATATTTCTCACCAATTTTTTCACTTACTGGGCATGTGCAGAGGAAAGCCTGGGAGGTGTGAATATGTTCAAGTCCTTGGTCTTTCTGGAGTAGCAATGAGGGTACAGGAAAAAGTTATGGCATTGTCAGGGCTCTGACAGGAGAGAAAGGCATCCGTCTAAATGGTGTCTGTTGGATACTGGCCACTAAAGAATCTCTTTATGAAACATAATGTTGTCCTGTGAAATTTGTCATTGGCTCTATTGAAAATTGGCACTTCCTCCCCTCCCTCCATGGAAGTAGCACAGACACAATCATATTCAAGTGTACAATGACAAATCATATGTAAACAGACCATTGGTTTGCACCTGTTGGATTTTGCCTGTGTAGTTTAGCCATGCAAATACCAAAGATTTTAAAAACATTTTGCTTTGCAAAGAATTTCTTCTAGTCTGGGGCATACTCCTGCACCTCTGAAGTCAATGAGAGTTTTGTCATTAACCTTGGCGGGAGCAGGAGCAGGCACATACTGCAGTGGGCAGTTCACATTTCAGGGCACTGACTCTTCAGACATCTTCTGAAAGGCTGAAACCATAGATTTTGAAAGGTAATTGTTACATCAGTTTTAACCGTCATTGCTGATTGCCTTTGAGGCTTTTTTGAATTTAATATCCTTCTCAGTCCCTTTCCAGAGACAGCTTATACCACGTTTAATGTCCATTTCTCACTGCACTACATAAACACACCCAACTGATCCTATTTAAACCCCCGTTTTAGAATTTGCCACTACTTTTGTGCTACCTAGAGAAAGTGGCATAAATCACAATCAGGCAATGAGCTGCTGTGTCCAGCCATATGCGTCCAGTTAGCTGAACATCTGTTTTGGTAACGTGGTTTAAATTCTTACATTTACAATGAGGCCATTGGAAAACTACTGTAATGTACTTGTGTTGCTGAGGTATTCTGTATGTCAGAGATTCTCACAAATGTCTGAGCTCCCACTCTTTTACATTGCCTCATGCTGGGCAAGTGTAGACAAAGCCAGTATACAATTTATTTCCTCCAACTTGAGCAGACTGTTGTAATTAGGTACAAGTTGCAGGAAACTATTGCTTTAATCCCTTATCCTTAGAATCACAGATCAGAGCTTGACCGGCAGAGTGGAGAACTAATCTGTTATTTCAATCTCACTGTTCTCACTATTCCTAGGAATAAAGGTAGAAAAGAATTAACTAAACATGTCAAAATGCTGCCTATATAATTTCTTAAAATGTGGCCATTCCATGAGTGAGATTCTCACCCCCATTCAATTCTCTCTAAGACAAATGAATGAAACAAGGCAGTGAAAAGGGACTCTAAAAGCCCTGGATCAGCTGGGAATTCTTCTGGGTGGGAATTCTCCCCATGCAGAAATTCTCCCAGTCAGCTGCAGGTTTTCCTCTGAGGATCCTCTTACAGGCCCTGTTGTATTCTGGGAGCAGCCTGAGGGTGAGGATGGGTCAGGAGGGAAGTCTCAGGGGCAGAGATACAGCATGTAGCTCTGTGCAGATTCTGGGCAATACTTTATGCTTCGGGAGTCAGGGGTGCTGGAAGAGTTTGTATAGTGGGGGTGCTGAGAACCATTGAACCAAACTGTAAATCCTGTGTATGATGGAAACCACTTCAAGCAGCAGCACTCCCATCCAGGAATGGTGGAAGCTCCCTAAAAGTGGGGGCCAGCAGAGCCTGAACCAGGCCCCACCTCCTTCCCTACCCCTTCTTCCCAAGCCCCCAACCTTTCCCTAGATCATCCACGCTTGCACCGCTCCTTCCCCCGAGGCCCCCCTCACTCCACCCCTTATTCCTGAGCCCCCCCTTCCCCTGAGCATCTACCCTCGCACCACTCCTCCCCCCCGAGGCCCCACCCTTGCTCCACCTCTTCTTCCTGAGGCCCCGCCCTTGTGCCACCCCTTCTTCCCGACCCCCCATCCCTTCCCCTGAACATCCACCCTCACACCACCTCTTCCCCTGAGGCCCCGCTCCTGCAATGCCTCTTCCCTGAGACCCTGCTCCCATGCTGCCTCTTCCCCCCAAAAACCCCACCCCCTGCTCGCTCCTCTCTACCCCCTCCCCCATCATTCACCCTTACAGTCAGTAAAAAGTGGGAGGGCCTAGCCCTCCAACTTTTAGAAGTGATGGGGCCATGGCCTCCTGGCTCCCCCCATTCCAGCGCCCCTGCCACAGCACCCCTAGTCCCAGCACCTATGCCGGTAGCCCAGGAAGGCAGCTTTAATTTAGCCAGCCTCTTGAGAAGCTCAGAATCAGGAGGACACAAGGTGCCTTAAAGTCACTTTAGCCCCACTTCCCCCAGGCTGTGAGGCCTGCACTGTGCCTCTCGGAGCTGCAGCACAGAATCTCACCATTGGTCATGTGGCCACTTTCTGTGGTTGACTATAACAATTCCCATCATAAATGCGTTGCCCTCTGTACAATGTCCACATTTCAATCTGAACAGTAATACCTAGAACAATCCCATGGTCCCACCTCTTGTTCCTCTCTCCCTACCAAATATTTCCCAAACATTCCTATCTATTAATTCCTCCAAAGAGGGCAGGAAAAATTAATTTAAAGGATACCTGTCTTTGGAATACTTATTTATTAGCAGCTAGTTAGAGTTCAGTATTTGGGGAGCTCCTGATCTGTTTTATTACTAAATGTGAAAGCATACTGAGTGTCGGAAGACATAAATCAGAAACAATTCCTGTCTTTGAAATTGTTAATGTTTAAACCTTCAACTAAAATATGATTATTGTAGAACTCACTGCAGGGGCTTGCAAAGAAAGTCATTGTGATGTTTATTTTTTAAACCCATATTTATCTATGCAGCATTACGATAAGGAATCAGTGAATGGATAGCAACAAACTAGCACAGGGTTGAGTCTCCTGGCAAGCTGCTTATTGCTATTATCCAAAACATCTGGGCTGATATGGGCTGATATCACACTCAAATATAACTCTTCTGTCACATATCTACAGCTGCAGTCTACTAGAGAAATAGATTAAGTGGACGGAAATTTAAGCCACGGTAGGACTAGCAAGTCATCTACTATATAGTTTGGAGAGGAGTCAAGGGGTTAGCTAAATTCCCAGTTAAGTCATTCAGTATTCTTCCACCAAAAACATCTGTGACAAGGAATGAGATTGCAGTGCATGCATGTGGGCATTTTCAATTTCTTGTGCTTAGCTAAATGTACTTGTGCTATGGTGAGGTTTTGCATAGTTTGTTTGCATAGTTTTGCAAAATGTATTTGATTGTTTTTGGAAGACACACAGGCAATTTCTCTTCCCCTCTCGTCCCAGTTTGTAACCCCGATGAAATAACTGGATTGCATTTCAGACTTCTTTGATTATAGCTAAAGGGAGCCACATAACTTACATGACTAAAATCCACAAAAACCAACAGAAATTTAACTATGCTACTACAACTGTCCAGGAATAAATTGCATCTGCTCTTCATGTCCTAGATATGGCATCAACAAGTAATATATAATATTTCTGGTTTCTAATGGGAAATCTAGGAGAAACAGAATACATACCCCAAGTGTGTGTTTTTCTTTATGTCATAGATCTGAATCTTTTGATATAGCCTGTGATTAAGGAAGGTACAGAATAATTGAGATGTGTCCCGAATAACTCCTCATAATGTAGAACTAAGCTAACAATAGATATTGTACTTGGTACATATAGCAGGTAGGGTTGCCCACTTTCTAATCGCACAAAACCAAACACGTTAGCCCCGCCCCCTACCTGAGGCCCTTCACCCCACTCACTACATTCTCCCTCCCTCGGTGGCTTGTTCTCCCCTGCCCTCGCTCCCTTTCATTGGGCTGGGGCAGGGGGTTGGGGTTTGGGGTTTGGGAGGGTGTATGGGTTCTGTCTGGGGATGTTGGCTCTGGGGTGGGGTTGGAGATGAGGGGTTCAGGGTGAGGGAGGGGGCTGTGGGTTGAGACAGGGGGTCAGAGTGCAGGGGGGGTGAGGGCTCTGTCTGGGGGGTGAGCACTGTGGGGTGAGGCCAGGGATGAGGGGTTTGGGGTGTAGGAGGGGGCTCCAGGCTGGTGGGTGGGGCAGAGGGATTCAAGGCGTGGGAGGGGGCTCTGGGGTGGGGCAGGGGGTTGAGTTGCAGGAGGGGGTGAGGGCTCTGTCTGGGGGCACGGGCTCTTGGGTGCGGCTGGGGATGAGGGGTTCAGGGTGTGGGAGGGGGCTGCGGGTTGAAACAGAGGGTTGGGTGCAGGAGAGATGAGGGCTCCATCTGGGGGTGTGTGCTCTGGGGTGGGGCCAGGGATGAGAGGCTTGGGGTGCAGGAGGGGGATCTGGGTTTGGGGGGGCTCAGGGCTGGGGCAGGGGATTGGGGTGTGGGCTTACCTCCAGCGGCTCCTGGTCACTGGCACAGCAGGGGGGCTAAGGCAGGCTTCCTGCTTGTCCTGACTTTGTGCTGTACCCTGGAAGTGGCCAGCAGGTCCAGCTCCTAGGCAGAGGTGTGGGCAGCTGGCTCTGCGTGCTACTCTTGCCCACACACGCTGCGGTTCCTGGCCAATGGGAGTGCGGAGCTGGTGCTTGGGGTAGGGGCAGTGTGTGGAGCCCCGTGCCCCTCTCCCCTACGCCTAGGAGCCGGAACTGATGGCTGCTTCCTGGGTGCAGTGTGGTGCCAGCCAGGAAAGGTAGGGACTAGCCTGCCTTAGCTCTGCAGCATCGCTGGCTGGACTTTTAATGGCCCAGTCGGTGGTGCTGACCGGAGCCACCAGGCTCCCTTTTTAATCGGGCATTCCGGTCAAAAACTAGACACCTGGTCACCCTAGTAGGACACATATTCCGCGGTGTCAAGAACAACTAGAAGGCATAGGTAGCGTTAGGCCACATTTTTGTCCCCATCTGCAGTCCTGGAGCTAGAACCCAGCACAACTTCTAGCAGCCTTGGCCTGGCTGTGATGGCCCTCACATGGGTATCGCTGAAGTGCAGTATGGCTCTGGGACACTTTTCATACCTGGGGCTGTGAGGCAGTGGAATAGCTACTGGGGGATACCCTTATGCCAACAGAATCCCCAGGTAGTCAGTTATGCCAGCTTTAAGATGCCTTTGTAACACCAGTGCAGCCTGAGCCAGAGGCCAGTATCTGGCTCAGTGTTGAATTACAACATGCATTTTAAGTCTGCCCTTTTTAATATCATTATAAGTTTATCAAACAAATTCCATCCTTCGGCTGAAATGTTCCTTGTTTCATCTCAGTGCAGGGGTGAGTTCAATGTAGCCCAGCCATTTCCCTTAGCCCTAGGCCATGGAAGCATTTACACAAGGTTAGGATCTTGGCAGCTTATGTATGACTTTACAATAAAAGGAAGAAGGCAAATGGAGCTATTTCCCCCAAACTTGCATGGGCAGCCATAATGCCAACACTGATGCTCCTTGAGGGCCAGGGCTCTAGTCACACAGTGATGGGTGTAGTTGGGCAGGGTAAAGGTATTGTTCCTCCACTCTTCAGCCAGTGCTTTGAGGCTGGTACAGAAGGTGACGCAAGCTACTCCTCTAAAAAAGAAGCGTGGATGCCAGTTCTGGGTGCATTCTATGCAGCACTCATGACACCTGCAGCTGCACCCTGCAGGTTGAATCCACCTAGACACTGTTGTTCATGTACTGCATAGCTGCTTCAGACTACCCTAAAATTGCTCTTGACTCTCAAACCAGAATAGAGTCCAAACAGTAGTCTATGTGGATCCTTCTTTTCTTATGAAACAAGTCATGATATATTTCCATTTTTCTTGTTATTTCAGACAGTGAGACTCTAGATCAAATGCTTTACTAAAATCCAGAAACACTTTAATATATATTGTGACAAAGCTCTGTCCTTGCCTCCGTGGGTCCCATGTTTCCTGGCGGATTTCGCTAGCCTCAGAGGCTCACTGTGACCCTCCACATAACCCTTCTCTCTCTAGAGACAAGGGTCACAGTCTACTGAGCCATTTTCATCATAAGCCAGCGACGGAGGTGAGGAGAAGTTATCCTTCCTTGCACAGTCTCTGTTGTCTCCCAGTCTCAGTGATTAATCAGGGGGCAAAGGTGTGTGTGTGTGGGGGGGCTGGGCCCACCATCTACTCCGGGCTCCAGCCCAGGGACCCTAATAATATCAGCTATGGTAGCTGACCTTTTAGAAACGTGACATGTACAATTCCCTGAGGTACTTCCCCCACCGCAGCCCCTCACTTCTTCAAGCTCCACTTCACCCTTACCTCAGGGCCTCCTTCCTTGTGCCAGATATGGTGTGTACTACTCAGTCTCTCCAACAGCCCAACTTCCTCCCACAGCTCCTGACATGCAAACCCACCTGACTAACTGGGAGGCTTTTAACTAGTTTCAGCCAGCCCCTGATTGGCTTCAGGTGTCCCAATCAACCTAGCGTCCTCCCTGCCTTCTGGAAAGTTCTTAATTGGCATCAGGTGTCTTAATTGACCTGGAGCAGCTGCCATTTCACTTATCCTGGTACCAGGGATTTGTTTAGCCTGGAGCTAATATATCTATCTCCCACTACTTTTCTATAGCCATCTGGCCTTGCCCCGTCACAATGTATATATATATTGTATTGTCAGCAGTCAATAATTTTTCAGTTCTCTTGAAATAAGCAATTAGCTTGTCTGGCATGATTTGATCTTTGTAAGTCCCAGGTTACTTATTTCTCACAATTCTATTAATATCTACAGGCCAGATCCCCAGCAGCTATAGACTGAAGTGGGTCCACCAAAGTCAATGGACCTATACTGATTTACACATGCTGAGGATTTAGTCTTTAACTTAAATATTACATGATTTGATTTCATTGTGGGGCATGCATATAAATGAGAGTAGAATTTAGTTCAATATGTACAGGAGTGTGTAGGTACTTCTATTTGATTGGCCTTACTGGCAAGGAAATAACAAAATGTGCAGGACAGTATTATGTAGGGTGCATAAACTCCAGGAAATCTGTTTAAAATGTTTACTTTGACAAATGCAGGGAGTAGGAGTTTGTAGATATGCATGCAATGTAGCTTTGGATCTTTCAAAGCTGGAAAAAAATGGGGTTGGACAGTGGATGTTTGATTTGCATGTATCTTATGAACGGTGATGAAAATAGCAGCTTTGCATGCTGTTCCACACGAGGTTGATGAAGACACTGTAGTTCTGTGATGAAAATGCAGCAAATTGAACTGTACATTCCTATTCAGCTGAAAAGCTGCTCTTGATTGAAATGCTGGTATATATCAGGATAGAGCCAAACAGGGACAAAAAACAGAACAGGAGTGTCACAGATAGGTCAAGTGCTCATGAACTGGTAAACATTCAAAGTTCACATCAATGTGATTGAATTGCCTTAATACATTTGGCACATTTGACTTGCACACAATGCTAGAATGGTAATGCCACAGTAATTCAGTTACCAAACAGACAATTTAACTGTTTCATGGCTGTGGAATAGAAGAGAAGAATCTTACAGAAGAAAGAAAAAATAGACTTTATACAGCTACCATGA
The DNA here is from genome assembly GCF_965152275.1 of Natator depressus. Taxonomy (NCBI): domain Eukaryota; kingdom Metazoa; phylum Chordata; order Testudines; family Cheloniidae; genus Natator; species Natator depressus. Next base: position 238,211,264 of record NC_134235.1, on the reverse strand, counting down.
AATTTGCAGCAAAAAAAGTGAAAAGGCCTAAAATCAAGGAGGTTAAACACCTGTAGCTTTACTGGGACCAGGACTTGGCCCTCAGTAATCAGCTATTAAGATGTAAAAACCCAGCAGAAGAATGGGCAAATCCTTTCCTCAGCATCCAGCCCAAGTAACTGGCTGGGTTTTGGGTTATTCCACTAGGACAAGTATGTGGAATTGCTGTAGGCCTTAGCATCCATCCCTCCCAATGGAAAGTTCCAAGGATCTATGTAAAAGTTAATAGAAAAAGAGGCCAAATTTGTCAAATAAATAATTTGTTTCAATTTACTCCCTTGGTATCCTCCAGAAAAAGCTACAGCAAACCCTTCCTTGTCAAGAGGATAGATACTAAGAGAAGCAAGAACAGAGAATTAAGCAGGTGAATATTGTTCTTGAGCCTCCTGGAGGATGTTGGAGGTCTGAAATGTTTCCTTGCAGTATTCTGTTCATTCACTAGATCTCACTACATGCTATAGAGTGTACCAGAGAGAGTGAAGTCTCAGGTAAACAAGCAAGATCAATCTGAAATTTGAGCTGTGTGGAAAACACTTTATTTGTCTGTAGTGTATAGCTGTTGTGAACAATAGGTGTTTCTTGTTTCAGAAAGGCTGATATTATATATCATGACTCAAGCGACTAGCCTGGAGAGAAGAAGAGTACCCAGAAGTCACCTACTACAGAACAGGCCCAACAAAGAAAATAACAGAACGCCACTAGCCATCACCTTCAGCCCCCAACTAAAACCTCTCCAGCACATCATCAAAGATTTACAACCTATTCTGAAGAATGATCCCTCACTCTCACAGATCTTGGGAGACAGGCCAGTCCTTGCTTACAGACAGCCCCCCAACCTGAAGCAAATACTCACCAGCAACCACACACCACACAACAAAAACACTAACCCAGGAACCTATCCTTGCAACAAAGCCCTATGCCAACTCTGTCCACATATTTATTCAAGTGACACCATCATAGGACCTAATCACATTAGCCACGCCATCAGGGGCTCGTTCACCTGCACATCTACCAATGTGATATATGCCATCAAGTGGCAGCAATGCCTCTCTGCCATGTACATTGGCCAAACCGGATAGTCTCTACGCAAAAGAATAAATGAACACAAATCTGACATCAGGGATCATAACATTCAAAAAGCAGTAGGAGAACACTTCAACCTCTCTGGCCACTCAGTAAAAGATTTAAGGGTGGCAATTTTGCAACAGAAAAGCTTCAAAAACAGACTCCAACGAGAAACTGCTGAGCTTGAATTAATATGCAAACTAGATAGCATTAACTTGGGTTTGAATAGAGACTGGGAGTGGCTGGGTCATTACACATATTGAATCTATTTCCTTAAGCTAAGTATCCTCACACCTTCTTGTCAACTGTCTAAATGGGCCATCTTGATTATCGCTACAAAAGTTTTTTCTCTTCTGCTGATAATAGCTCACCTTAACTAATTAGCCACTCACAGTTTGTAAGGTAACTTCCAACTTATCTTTATGTATATATATATGTTCCAGTCTATGCATCTGATGAAGTGAGCTGTAACTCACAAAAGCTTATGCTCTAATAAATTTGTTAGTCTCTAAGGTGCCACAAGTACTCCTGTTCTTTTTGCGGATACAGACTAACACGGCTGCTACTCTGAAAGCTGGAGAGAAGACTACATTATATATTTGTATATGTATCAAGGCATTTCCACTACAATCTCAAAGCACATCTTTGGAAGCATCAGTTTATGTAAGTTAATTATCTTCTGCTTGAGATTGTGGGACAAATAGTGGCAATAATAGTTCCGTTCTCTTCCAACCTAGAAGATGGGCTCCAAAACTGAAAGAAACTGAAGGGTTGTCAGTTGTGGTTCCCAGTCATGATCAACTGTTCCTTTTTTCCTTCCAGCTTGGGATAGTGGGAAAATGACCTATACCTTTAAATCAGATTGTTTGCTTTATGGTAATGTAACAGAGGCGGCCGCTTAATGCAACTATATTGGAAACTGTCCGATCAAATAGTTGATATTATTTTAATTAATTTATTATTATTTATTAGATGACAACATTTTCTGTGCACCCAACCAAATTATTTTTCATAAAACAGGGAAGCCCTGAAGTCCTACAAGATTAAATCCTATGAACATAATAAATTATGTATCATCTATGTATTAAGAACATAAGAAAGGCCATACTGCAGTGGTTGGCAACTTACGGCCCACAGGCTGCATGCAGCCCATCAGGGTAATCTGATTGCAGGCCGCGAGACATTTTGCTGACATTGACTGTCCGCAGGAACGGTCCCCTGAAGCTCCCAGTGGCCGTGGTTCACCATTCCCGGCCAATGGGAGCTGCGGGGGTCTGTGCCTGTGGACAGTCAACGTCAGCAAAATGTCTCATGGCCCACAATCAGATTACCCTGATGGGCCGCATGCAGCCTGTGGGCCGTAAGTTGCCCACCACGGCCATACTGGGTCAGACCAAAGGTCTATCTAGCCCAGTATTCTGTCTTCTGACAGTGGCCAATGCCAGGTGCTTCAGAGGGAATGAAAAGAACAGGTAATCATCAAGTGATGCATTCCCTGTTGCCCATTCCCAGCTTGTGGCAAATAAATATTAACTTTGTTCTAATGGTGTTATCAATATAACAGATTTTTGTTGTTCTTCTGGACTCTGTGGGGATCTGCAGAACTCCAGGAAACAAAGGTCTTTTGTACTTTCTGTTGCTTTTACAGATATTGAATACATTATATGAAATACATTCCCTAATAGCACATGACACAATATAGCTTAGCTTGGTTAATACCGAATGCACTGTTCAATATGCTTTTCTTATGTGTTTTTGCTATTTGGTATGCAAAACCATTTTGTGGTAACCTTACCCATGCTCTGCCTTTCCTATTCATGCAAATCTTTGCAGACATCCTGGGTTCATATGCCATCTGCATCTGCTTACATTCCTTGCCTTAAACAAAGAATCAGGAGTTAGATAGGCAGATGGTGAAGCAAAACTATTATTGGAGATTATCAGAAAAATATGCTATTTTAAAGATTTAAAAAAAATAATCATCCTTATTCAGAATGCCCTTAGTACAGTAGCATATTGTGCTAGTAGTGTTACAGTTCAATCAGTTCAATGTATATGGATTTACAACAACGGAGCGGGAGGGGCTTAGACAGTGGTACACTTTATCAAAAGCAGACCAGTGGCACTGTGTTATAGCCGTGCCCTTGTTGGGCTGTGGGGCTGAAATCGTTCTCATTTTGCTGAATGTATCTCTCCGGAGACTTGAAAAATGTGCTGGGCCAGTTCCTCAGCTGATGGACTGCAGTCAATGGAGTTTATGCCCTTTAACATCAGCGGAGGGTAACTCCATGGCCTACAGTTTCTACTACAGCCATGACCAATGTTCCCCTCCCAGCAGATATGCGGAAGTACAGTGGTCACCCTTGAAAATGTTCTCAGCAACATTTAGTTAAATACATAAAGTTTCTTCTCTAGGCAGGTAAGTTCAGCCTGCCTGAGTGGTTGCAAATCACACAAAACAAACCCTGGAAAGCAAGCCCTATGCAGTTTCACTACCGGAAGGGTTGAAGGTGGGGGAATCTGATCAGGTGTGCGTTCTGTTTGTATTTAAGAGGAAGTTTAAGGGTTTGCTGGGAAAGGGATGAGGGCTGGATTGGTCCGTCTACCATTGCACAGATCTTCAGGTGGCCTAGGAGATCCTGCCCCTCTTCTCCCTCACTCCCAAATGCATTTGCCCAGTTTTTGACTTGGTTACTTGGGCCAGGCACTGAGCTCTGGATTTGCCACTATTTGCAGAATTCCCTTGTAGTTCCCTGTACTTATTATAACAATTACCTTGAATACTGCAAATAATGAGTCATACTTATTTATTTGCTGTGGCTTCATTTTTAATACAGAAGTCCACCCTGATTTCAATGGAGAGTTCTGCTCAAAAGACAATGGAATATCATGCCCCGCTGAGGTAAAATTGTTTTGTTGTGTGAGGCAATTGACACTCTTTGAAGGGTGAAAGCTGTATTTGAAATTTCACAATAAGAACAGCTCTCCTGACATTTCCAGCACCTTTTAAGAACAAAAAAAGGCAGTTTTAGGATTTTTCTCCAAATGGAACTTTCAGAATGCTAACTGCTCTCACCTCTTTATTCGCAAGGCAAAAACCAAGCCGAGTCAGGTTATAAAATACCAAGAGGACCTGACTGCAACCATTTCATCTGAGCTCAATTACATTTCCCCTACCTTGATATAGGAACTGGCAGGAGAAAGTAGAGCAACTGGCAGTTGTACTGGAATTGATGGAAGACAAGTGAGGTGGTCCCAGAGCCAGACTGGAAAAGAACAGAAAGAGTATCTAATTTTAAGAAAATATGGCTCTATGAGACCCAAACAATTACAGGCAAGTGGGCCAGAGCCTCAGCTGGTATACATCAGTATATCTTTATTGAAGTCAATGAAATTATGCTAATTTACACCAGATGAGAATTTAGCCCAGTTAAGTTTATTTCCAGTACTGTTTTAATAGTCTTCTTCCTAACTCTCCAAATCACATTTCTTCATTTTTTTCCTGTTAAAGACAGATGGCGGGGGCGGATTTCCATATCTCCTGCCATTTTAGAGTTATTCTTAATTTTATTCTCCTCGTGTATTACTGGACTTGCCTTCTCTCTAGTACTTCTTTTCCCTTGATATGTTTCAAAAGCTCTTCTCATTCCCTTTAGCACCTTTGGCTAGCATTAACACATTATGCTTCTTTCCTGTTCTTATCTTTTCCGTTCAAGTCATATCTTTTTGCTTGGTTTCCTCCCCCCATTACTTTTCTTGGTTCTTTATCTTCTGTTGCAGAATAACTCCATCTTCTGTATGTTGGAAGTACATCCCAGATTATCTGAGTTAAGTGAAAACATCCCCTCTCCCTTTTCTTACTTAGTTTAAAGAAAAACTAACAAGTTGTGCATCTTTTGAATCCAGGGAGTTGTTTCTACATCTACCTAAGTGGAGACCCTCTAATCTAAACACTAGTTTTCATCTCAGGGCTTATCTATACCAGAAGAGTTGCAGTAGTTCAACTAAATCAATCTAGTTAAACTGGTGCAAACCCCTAATGTAGATGCAAATAAACCAGTTTAAGTTTTGCTTAAATCAGTTTATCTTAATCTGGTAAATCAGCAATAGAAGATAAACTAATTTAAGCAAGTTAAACGGGTTTAGGGTTTAACGTCTACATTAAGGGTTTGTAGGGATTAAACTAGATCAATTTAAAATCAACTTAATTAAATCAGTGCAACTTTTCTAGTTTAGTTAAGGCCACATAGGGCATTACACCACTCTATGATTCACAAGACCTCCTCTTTGCATAACGGATATGATAATTTGTTTATTTCCAGTAATTAATTTTCTCCCTTCTTTGCTTTTACTTGATACCAGAAGAATCTCCAAGAACTTCCAAATTCTCTAAAGTTATCCATTATTTTATCAAATTATCATTCACACATGGAATTTCCACAATTAGTGGAAAATCTATCTTATTCTTAAATATAGCCTGTAATATTTATTGTCACATATGTTATCCCTGTACCTGGAAGGCAACCTTATCTGTTTTCTTTTTCTGGGACCCATATCTTTTGAGCCATAGCTCTCACTATGCCATCAGCAATCTGGATCTCTTGCCCCTTCTTTATTTCTCATCACTCCCATGCATGGTTCTTGGTCACTGGAAGGTACTGAATGTCTTTTGCCTATTCTCGTGTTGTTTCTAAAGATGGGGTTGGCAGAACACTTATAATGTTCTTCAAAATTAATATGGCTTTGGTATGGTGGTATTAATGTGTCTCAAATTAAAATCACTGCTCTTGTTTTTTATTTTAATTACAATCTTTAAAATTTCTGTAATTGCTGTTCCATTGTGTTCATCATTCAAATGGTACCTGTCGTTAATGAAAACCCAAGCACTAATTGAGTGCTCTTGGGTTACATGTGATTTAAAATCATATAGCGCAGGAAAACACAATGAATCAAGCGTATATAACTGTACATATATATACTGTATATATGTATATATAGTCTGTTTAAAATTTCTGAGGCAGAAAATTAATTATAAAAACATAGAGGTGAGAACTGGAAAGTCCTATTAAAACATATTACTTCTTTCTGTCAGTGCAGGATTATTTTCTATAGTATATTTTCTTCTATTCTATCCAGTCTAACTTTAAATCTCTTAAAACTTCCTCCTCAATTTTCCTTGGGAAACTATTTCACTGTCAAACTCCTTAGGAAATTTCCCCTGATGTTCAGCCTATATTTATATTAAGTACAATGACACATAGAAGGTACATTTGGTAAGCAAGTTCCACATGTTCCTTTCTCATTTTTTTCCAATTACTTCTGGATAAAATTGGTTGAATTATGGAAAAATGTCTTCATGAGCATGTTTGCAAACTCTGATTTGTGACTAGATTTGACCATATCTGTATTCCTTTGTGTTTGAGTTTCCATTAACATTTGGATGATGTTGTGTGCTTGGAAGCGAAAGTGTAAGCTGATAGAACGCAGGGAGCAACTCAGAGAGCTTGCAAATCAGTGATCTAAACTCTAGCAAAAATGATTGTCAGTCACTGTCTAGATAGTGGCATCGAGGAAAGGGTAGGGAAATAGGAGAGGGGGGTGAGCTAGTGGGAGGAAGATCCATGTGTATAGCCAAATATAATTCTCTTTCTTCTGCACAGTGGCCAGGGAAAAGACATTAAATAAATTAGAGCTGGTCAAAAAATGGGAACATTTTTCATAGATAGTAAAAATGTTGTCTTCTTTTCTGGTCAGAAAATTTCAAAATTAAAAATGTTTTAAGTTTTCTATATCTCTGGCTCCCTGCCCTCCAAGTTCCTGAGTGAAAGTCACAATGGCCTGCCTCCTGTTTACAAAGCTTGTGTGATTTAATCAGAGATCAGGGGGTAAAATATCATGTGACTTAGATAACTAGTCAAACACAAAGCGTGATCATAACACTTTGTCATAGGTGATCCATGGGTGCAATTTGATTGCACAAATGAGCTTATGAACAAATACTTATGAATTCAGGAAAATCATGATGAATTAGTAGATAGTTTATGAATGGACAAAGGGGTGACATTCATTGAATACATTGTTTCCCATGGATAATTTGCCCAGCTCTGCTCCTAGTTATATTAGTGTACATTTCCAAAGTGACACCTGGTCAGTGGTAAATGGACAAATCTCAGGAATATAATATATAATGGGATTCACATGCATATAACATCTCCCATGTAGATTAGCTTTCATACTGCATGCCATTACTTCAGTTCAATATGACGTGACTGTTACAACCAGGTGTGCTGTGCAGCATGACTGTTAAAGCTGAGGCAGAGCCTTCTACAGAAACCAAGATTTAAAGAAAAAAATGCTAAACTATGTTTTCTGCTTTGTATTTTATTTTTAGATCTGGTTTAGTTTGAAAGCAAAGCGGACACCTGTTTAGGAAAAGGCCTTGTGTAATTCTAGAGAGGACGAATGGAACAGCTGTGTTGACTGTGTTGAAAAAAGTAGGACATGCAAGAAAATTGCACATAACTCCCTACTTCACATTTGATTCATTTTCTGAAATTCAAGTGCAGGTATTTGAAAGTCCACATAACTTTAGTTCTAATTAAAGCTGCCATTTAGTGTGGTTATACTAGTTGCTGTAAACATTCAGTAATGATAGAGTCCTTTGCATCTAACAGAAAGTTGAGGAATGCATGGCAATGATGTCAAGACGCTTGTAAACTAGATTCAAGATATTTAATTTCAAGCCAGGGTCAAGGTCTGCAGAGTAGAATTGGCAGATGTAGGATAATAAATCAAGAGGTCACATAGCTTCATGCACAATTGCCCCTGTTGATTTGCCATCAGTAGGCGACGCATAGCTGATATAAACAGAGCAATAAAAAATAACTTTGTGAACAGTGCTTATTCATTAGGATTGGGTAAATTTGCAGTCTTATGTCCAGGTAACTTCCTGTGAATATGATGGAAATGATAGAATAAGGACTAATACAACTGCAAGGAATATATGAATGTTCATGTAGATGCTTGTGTCTATAATGATATAGCAAAATGAAAGAATTTTGTTTGGAGTAGGAGTGAAGTAATTGCCCTCTCTTACATCAAACCTTAACATACTGTGACTAGACTCGAATTATTCACTCTCTCTTGTGTTTTCTTGAATTTGATCATTTGGGATTACAAAGATCCTGAACGTCAGTTCACTCAGCTCTATGTTCCAATCAAACAATAACAATCTGTAAGGCTGAGAATATGGCCCAGACCCTCAGCACAATGCCAGAGCTGGGGAAGGGCAGAGATAGCTCTCCTGATTCTGCGGGAAGTGAGAGACCAGACCAATTCTGAATGTAAACTGGAACAGCCTCCTCACAGGCAGGGTTTGCTTGGATGTACAGGGGTGAAGGAACCACTATTAGGCAGGAGGAATACTCAAGAACTTGGTTAAGCTGGCTATAGGGCTACTTTGCAAAGGAGTCATGAATAGTTCAAGTTCCGGACTCATATCAGCATCAAGAACACTATTGTCACTTAAGGATATATCATGACAGGACCGGTGGTATAGCGTCTTAAAAAGAGTAAGAGCCTCCACACACAAACATTCCTCTGTGTGGCCTACCCACAACTCCGGTTGCCGTGGAGGGAGCAGGGTCCACATGCCCAGTACATTTCCCCTCGACAGGTAAGCAGAGTGAAGCAGGAAATGGGCAGAACTTTGGCTCCAGCCCCTCAATGCAGCTGCCAGAACAGCAGGACCCAGTCAGGGATGGTAGCTGGCTACTTTTTTTCAAGAGTAAGAGACCAGGAAAGGAATTATGGCTCTCTGAGGCAGAGTTGTTTCCATGTGCTCCTTTTGAGGTAGCATTGCTGCGTGTGCCCCATATTCATGGTTTCATGGAAAGGGACAATCTAGCTCTGGGTATGTAACTGTTGTGATAGAAATAATACCAGAGGGTGGTGTTAATGTGTATTGTCAGACAATCATCTCGTTGGAAGCACATTACCCATGTAAGTGATTATCATGAAAATTATAACAGACCATAGTTTCCACACATACATCCAAAACGTGTGAGCCCAATTTCATTCTCAGTTACATCAGTATAAATGAGAACAGAATAGTCCCCTCTGCATTTCTTCTTGTAGGATCAGTGTTTGTCCTTTCAGAACAGATGGTTCTCTTTTCCCCTCATATCGCTCTTTGAATGTTCTTTATCATCTCATTTATAAAAGAAACATCTCATTGTATAGGATGGAGGGTGGTGGGTTATTTTGGCAAATACCACAAGATGACAGAACAATTCTATACTGTGCTTAAATCTTGTCAGATTAGCAGCTTGCTCACTCTCCAACTTTATATCTAAAAATGAATAATGACACAAAGCAGCAAATGAATCATCTGTTGAAGAAAAACCATAGCTGTGCTCTTATAATATTTTCTACTGCTTCTGAACTCCACCAAGCAGCAGCATGTCTTCTGTTTTTGTGCCCCGTCTTTCATAATCCCCCTTAGATCAAGTTTTTAAAGGATATTGTGTATTTAGAAGGAAGGCTTCTAAAATTTAATAAATGTCGCTGGGCTTTTGTGACTCCAGTATTATCCGTTCTCTCTGCTTCAAAGGGCCGAAAAGCTGCTATTAGCAGCTGGAATCCCTGACATTTTCAAAGCAAAAAGTAACATTCCTTATATAGGTCAGGGAAACTGCATACTATTATCACTTTGCCAGAAAAGATCAGAGTCGAAAGTGAAGAGACACCAAGTGAATGAGTTCTCATTTTTTCTAGCATTTTCATTTGCTACAATTCAGACAATGCCAGCATTCCCTCCGTTAAATCCAACTGTGAATTCAGTTAAATCCAACTGTTTTTACCATCTTCTTTATTGTTTACATCACTGGTCAGTGTTTTTCATGTCACATGTGCTCCGCTGAGGCTGCCATAGAAAGGCAAACATACCAAATGACAGAGCAGTGCTTGAAATAGCAAGCTCATGTCCATGTTCTCTTGGCCTGCTGGGTTGGCCCTTGGCACATATAATAGAATCTAGAGATGAAGAGATCTATTGGGTAAACTGGGAATGGATCCAAATTCTACTGAAGTCAATGGATAGTTTCCTATTGATCCCAATGAGGTTTGGATCAGGCCCCATTTGCATCTCCCTGCAAGTTCAGGATTGTTCTTTCTATGGAGTGTATATGGCCCCCATCACCATAGAATCACCATAGTATCCCCAATGTACAGATGGAGAACTAAGGCCAAGAGAGACTTACCTAGCATTACATGGGAAGTCTGTGGCAAAGCAGGGAATTGCATCTGAACCGCCAGCAACTCAATCTAGTACCCAGTCCATTGGACCATTCTTCCTTTCTGTCCCTTTTGTCCATTTTCTAGTTTATTTAAGAGTGATTTGCACAGTTTGAGTTTAAATTGAGGGATCCTATCCATTCCCTTGAGAGACTGTTCTATTGTCCAGCAGCTGTCATTGTCAGGAAATGTTTCCTGCTTTCAGCCAATTTCATCCTTTTATTCCATTATTCTTCATTTAGAACCCCTTTTACTATGATAAGAAGTTGTTTTCCCTTACGCCACAGGAATCCCCAGCAGGGGACTTTACATACAGCTTTTGCTCCCTTTTCTTTGCTTGAGCTGAGTAAAGGAAAAGCACAGGGCAGAGAATCTGCCTCAAAATATTGTTTCCCCTTGACATTTTTGAATTAATGTATTTGGCCCTCTGGCTGAAAAGTTTGGAAATCGCTGAGATAGATGCTGTTTAGAGAGTTTATATCCCACTGCTGACCTGGAATAACCTTGGTTAGCTTGTGAATTGACAGGATTGCAACACATGGTTGTATGGTTATTCTTAATGATTTTGCCATTGCGTTCCAAGATCTTTAGAGAGGGAAAGAGAGATAGAGATTTTAGTCTGTATTCATTTTCTAATATCTGTCCCTTGGCTGCAGTCCTGTAGTTAATGCTCACTAATAGTGTATTCTTTGTCTGCCTAGTTACCAGGGTCATCCTTTTTCAAAGGAGTTCTACAGAATGGAGAAATGATTCTCCAGTAACTGTTTTTCTTTTTAACAGAGACCTTTTCTATGTCCCTTTTTCCTTTTCAGCCTACAGCTGAGATGTTTTGCTCTGCCAATTTTTTTTCTGCACAATCCAATTTCTCAGTCATCAGAGACTGAACTTTGCATTTGAGTGTTTTATTGGAGAAAGTCAAAGAGGTGAAAATACCATAAGCTTTTCTGTTCTTATATTGTGTGAAGAGCCACCAAAATGCTTCTTTTAAGCCCTTTCCCTTCAAAATAGCAGTACCAGTGCATGGAAATAGATGTAGTTGGAATTTTTTATAATTAAAAATAAATAAATAAATGTATTTGTTGAAAAATAGCCTTTTTTCAAAAATGAAAAATGTGACAAAAATTGTTGATTTTTTTTTATTTTTGTGATTTTTTCACTGTACCGTTTTATTGAAAACATTGTAAAATGTTTATCTGAAATGAGGTTTTGGTGAACAAAACATTCTGATAAACTTTCATGAATGGTTTCAATAACATAATTTGTAAATAGTTTGATAAAAATGTTTACACCAAAATAAGAACAAAACTAAAATTTGTGCAAGTTTGGAAATTTCTTTATTTTGAAGAAGAAAAAAAGAGAGAGAGAAGAAAGGGAAAAACAAACTGTTTTTCCTCACTTTTCTTCTCCTTTCTGATTTTTTCTCTCTCTTTTCCACTTAAAAAAAAGGGGAAGGAAGCAAATCCAAAACTTTTTTTTTTTTAATCAAAATGTAATGAAAAATTCAATACAAAGTTAAATAAAAGTGTTTATTTTGCTTTGTTTCAAAATGTTCTGCCAAAAATCATAATTTTCCATGAAAAACTGAAATAAATTTGAAATTTTCCACAAAATAATATTGGATTTTTCTCCCAGCTGTAATAGCAGCAATTGGAGTAGGAAAAACTGAAAATCGAGAGGAAGCATTGGGGGTGAGATTACGTAGTGCCTTAAAGCTGAGGACAAGGAACTAGAACTCAGTGTGGTAAAAGACAGAAGGCTAATGGAGGGCTTTAAAGAGGTGGATAAAGCAGCATGAAAGGAAGGTGACTTTACCAGGAGTACTTAAGCCAGACTGTATGTCTATCCAGGTACTTATATGGCCTCCATCACTACAGAGTATGATCATTACAGTTTCTGAGACTGGAGCAAAAGAGAAAAAATGTAAGAAGTTGAGAGAGGAGAAGGAGACAGTAGTTAAGATGAAAGATTATTATGATGGAATAGTTTCAAATGTTTTTGAAGTGTGGAATGCTTGTGAATAAGAATAAGAATAAGCATAAGAATAAGGAATGATGTCTCCAGTCTTCTTAAACAGCAACATTCCTTTTTTAAAAAAAATTGATGGGGAAAGAGGCTGTGAAATGTGATTTTTTTTTTAATTATAGAATTTAGTGGATGAAGTATGCAAAATCATGATATCAAGTCCTCAGTCGTATGTCATTATGAAGTTCTGTTGACTGGCAGCCTAACAGAGCTTGCATCTTCAGACGCTTAGAAAGCAGAAAAGATTTGGTGCTGGCTAAGTAGACAAGAGTTCAGAACAATCAGTTCATAAAGAAGAGGCATTTTCAAATGGCAGGGAACTTCAGTCCTTCACACATGGATTTTTGGCTGAGGTGTATTCAAAGATCTTCAAAGTGCTCCATGAACTTTGTATTTCAACTAATACATATTTGCATTATTTCACACCGTCCTTGATCCTTTAAAATCTTTCAACCACCCTTTTTACCCCTTTAGATGTTCCTTTCAAGCCTACATGACTTAAAATCTGCCCCAGGAGTCTGGTAAGTTCAAGGAAATTCAAACCTACACAGGAAATAATTTAAGTCATTTTCTGTAAATAAATGGAAGAAGCCTGTGATAAACAAACATGAAATTAATCATGCTCAGTAGAATAGCTTGAGGTATTTAGGTAGTTGGCAAGCTGGTAAAAGAATGTAAAGAATTAATACTGGTGCATCACTGACATGTTTTACAGTCAATTCTTTTAAATAAATGGCGGGTGGGGAAAGAAAGAAAGAGCAGCTAATCAGCTGTCCATATCTTGATCATCTGTTATTTCAAGTTCGTATGATTTATCTACTTTTCTAAAAGTACTAATGAGGCCTATTTCTCCACATTCTGCATTTTTAGGACTGTTTAGTGTTTATACATGCTGACCTCAGTTGGGTATAATATATCTGTGTGTCAGAATTTGGACCAGGCAGTAGACATTATGGATGAATTGCTAGGAAATTATCCCAGTTGTGCTGACTTCCCAAATTCCTTCAAATGACTTAACAGGCTTGACATGGTTGCTCAGTGTTCTACTTGCTTAGGGGACTTTATGAGAATCAGTGCTTGCAATCCATTATTAAGGTTTCGGGTTTTCACATTTACATAGCAATAGGAAGCTTATGGAACTTACAACTGGAAAATAAAAGAGCTGAAGTCATTATTATTATCAATGTCAAAGTTAATTCCATTTATATAGTTCAGATTAAAATATCTAAGAAAAAATAGCCAGGGAGACTATATTATTATTACTATACAGCTGATGATAGTCTCACCTTTGAACTAAAAGAGTTTCTATTCAAGTCAGCACTAGCAATAGGAAACACACTCACTCCTAATGAGACACTGTTTAAGGGTGACAGAGTGTATGAAAAATGGCATCATGAGATGATGTTTTGAACAAATGACTAATTTGCCTCTCATTGGAGGGTGTAGATCTATAACCCATGAAAGTTAAAAGTGGAAACCTTAACATTCCTTTCATCAGCTGTGCCAGGGAGTGAATGTCAGTTTTTCAGAGTGACATCAAGTTAAGTGAATTTGTCTGTGTATCATCATTCTGCTGAAGTTTGGGAATTCCCTTCTCCTTTGTGGACTGGAATATGAAATCCTACCTCTCCCTATATATAAGATGTTAGGCTCAGATCCAAAAAGGTACTTAGGTGACTAAGTCCCAATTTCACGTGCCACTGAGATTCACAATCTCACTGGGCCTCCCTCAATCTCTCCTGTTGAAGCTGTTCCACTATGTATCAATTCTTAGAATGATAGGGCCATAGAGAGAGTGGATGACTCTCTTGTCCAGTCATTAGGGCACCCACCTAGGAGTTGGGAGACCAATGGTCCAGTCCTCCTGCTCTAATGATTCTTTCATTATTTATCCACAGTGAAACAGCTCCAGCTGAGGGAGCCCCTCATTAGAATATCCTATAGCTCAGTGATTAGAGCATTCTTCTGAGAGGTGGGAGGACACCCCACACACCATTCGAAACCTTTCTCCCCTTCAGGCAAAGGAGGAAATTGAACCTGCTTCTCCCATGTCCCAGGTGAGCGCTCTAAACACTGAGCTAAAATGTATAAGGTGAGCTCCTCCTCCTCCAACTGTTTTGTGTGGTGTGATGCAGGAACCTAACTCATTCTCATAAGAAATGACTTTGGAGCCTAAGCCACCTGACTCCCGGAGAGAGGTTCCCAGTTGTGGATCACTAACAGAGATAGGCACCTCCCTGTAGCCCATATTTAGGCACCTATCTCCAAGCAAGGGGAGGGGCTTGGGACACACCCCTGTCATCAGCATCTCCCGCTGGCTAGCTTAGGCCATTGCCTGCCTAGGGTGCTGTCTTTTGTGTATTATATTCTTAGGTGCTTATCTCACCCCATTCACTGTATTGGGAACGTAGGCACCTAACTAGCCTGGTATATCATAGAGTTGTTCCTGTGACTTCCTATGCATCTAAAATATAGACTTTGCAATGCTCGGCCTTGCAATGCTTAAGTCTCTTTGTGGATCCAGGCCTTAGCATTCAGACCCAGAGTGCAAGAGAAAAATGGTTCCCAAATAAATTTTTCTAATTTGGCACTATTCAAATCTAAGGTGAATCAAGCTATATGCTAGTGTAACAACAAGAATATTATTCATATGCCTGGCATGTTTCCAGGCAAATAAGAGAACAAGAAAGATGGTTGAGTTGAGGATTCCTGAAAAGTTGTACCAAGTTAGGTAGGATACTTAAGATGCAGAGATGGTAATTAGTTTGACTACATCTGTGTCCTCCTTTTACTATGATATAATTATAGAGCAATTAGGTTATTCTTGTAAATGGTACAGTAAATACAGCTATAACAAGGCATCACTGCCATCTTCTGGTAAGCCCATTTGGCTTGCTAGTGTGTTGAGTTTTATTTATTTGTTTGTTTGTTGTTAGAAAGCTACATAGCAATCAGTTTTTGTTTGCAAGGTCTCTGTTAATGTAAGCATATGTTTGATCATTCAGAATTTGTTTTGATCAATAATTCTACTCCATGCCAGGACTTTTGAAATATTGTACTAATTCCACTGTCGCAATGCACATTCTTGAGACTGATTTCTGGCTCGTATTATGAGCGCTATATATATGAAATGAGAACCTATAGTAGGGGTCTCAAATTGTTCTTCCATTCCAGAACACTGGCTGTGCTTCAGCTGTAGATATGGAAACCAAAGGTGGGTCTTCAGTCTTACAAAATAAAATCAAGCTGGATATTGCCTATTTGTCACTTTAAGAGAAACAAGTCGATATTCAGGCCAGATTCTCAACGTGTGTAAATTGGCACGGGTCCATTGAAGCCAATACTGCTATTTTGGCTTAAACCAGCTGAGGATCTAGCCCTCTGTCTTTAACAAGATGTTTCTATGCTAACTTTTTTGAGTAAATTACTGCTTTTCGTGCTTTAGTAGAAACAACCCAATTCCCCGCAGGGCTGCCCCTAGAACACTTGCCTTTGTGGGATCAGACTCATTTAAATAAAAAAAAAATTAACACTAACAATGAAACATTTAGAAACAAAATCAGGGGCACTCAGTCCATCCCTCTTTGGTATGGGTTGATTTTCGTGAAAACTCCTGGTAAGGCTAGTAGGACCCATTGCATGACCTTTACCAGTCTCTCCAGGTCTAACTGCCAGCGCTGCTAGTGCCTGCATATTACAGCTTCACTGGCACGGATTATACAAAGCACCACATCCCATGGTGATGATCAGTGGAAAATTACTTTTCCTTTTAGTAAAAAGAGACATTATAGAACGTATTAAAGACTTGTATAGGCTATGGAAATCACACTAGCCGTTTTCCAAAATAGTTGCTTGGAAATTTACTTAGAAATCAATTTAAAAAAAACATTCTTTCCTGACTCAAGAAATTAACATGTATTTTGACTTAAAAGACTTAAAATATATAATAACAATGACCTCTTTAGTTGAGGGCATATGTGTAGGATAAGTAACTACTGACCAGACTTTGTATATGTGAATTTAAAACACCTGTGCACATAAGTAATGGAATCTGTCAGATGATGTACACAACGTGGACTAAATTGTGGCAGAGAGCTACAGTACATAAGAACGTAAAAACGGCCCTACGGGGTCAGACCAAAGGTCCATCTAGCCCAGTATCCTGTCTTCCAACAGTGGCCAATGCCAGGTGCCCCAGAGTGAATGAACAGAGCAGGTAATCATCAAGTGATCCATCCCCTGTCACCCATTCCCAGCTTCTGGCAAACAGAGGCTAGGGACACCATCCCTGCCCATCCTGGCTAAAGTTCTTGAACCCCAGAGAGAGCTCCTCAGAAGACGCTGGAGTTCCTAGCTGTACTTTCAATCTTTCAAAATCATGCACTCCCCTCTGGAACTGCTAGCTTGCTAAAACAGGGCCCAATCCAACACCCAGTCAAGTCAATGGGAGACTTTCTATTCATGTCAATAGGTGCTCGATCAGAACCCTGGTTTGTGTTTGGGGGTGGGAGGTAGTTGTATTACTGTACAGGCTAGTAGAGTCCTTGCCATCCCTGAGTGCAAGGAGTCTGGTTGTCTGCCTCTTTGTGGTCGTGCATGTAAGAAGAGTAGGGGAGGAGTGACACTTTGTGTTGTCTCCTTCCACCACGCAGTCATTCTGCGGTTTGGCCCAGCTTGGCCCACAGGCAGCCGTGTGGGTACATAAAGTTATGCATGTTTCTTTGGAGGCTGAGATCTCAGCCCCATGAAAATCAGGCACTAATTTCCAGATTCTGCCACCCATATTCCCACGGACTAGTGCCTTCCTCATCAATGCGAAAGTAGTCAGACTAGTCACTCTGAGCAAGGGTGGCACATTCTGGCCCCATATGTCGAGGTGAGTGTGTACCTTGTCTGCCTTTCTTTTCCACTGCCTGTGATTTGAGCTCCAGCATTTCTTCCTGCTGGCTTGTCAGAGGGAAAAATTATTCCTACCATACATTTTCTGTTCTGTGAGCCTGGCCTCAATTTGTGGCCCAAATTATTTAAAGATAAATCCTGCCTTTTAGCCTTTACAGCCACTGTGATGTTCATATCATTCTTTGAGACATTTCCCTTTCGAAAGCAGTGAGTCTGTCACCACACGGAGAGATTTGGGGTCATAAATCCTTCAGAGACATTTCTTACTAAGGTAGAGCAGTTCTCCATAAATACAGAGCCAGCCTTTTTAAACCCCAAAGCTGGATAGTACATTTTCACTGTCCATTCATGCCAGTGACAGATGCCTGGCAATCATGAGCTACTTGTCAGCTTTCAGATGGGTGGCACAGAATGCACATTGCTGTTGAGAAGAGCAGAAAGACGGCTCTTTAAAAAAAGGCTTTTAAAATGAGGTTGGAATACATGCATTTTTAAACAACCTCACTTAAAACCTTTTACACAGAAGCACTTCCACAGCTGTGAGCCAGCTGGCAATTATGAGGGAGGAAGAACTGATCTTCAAAATGCTTTTATAGTTAAGTGATTTTGCAAAACATACCATGGCATCTCTAACAAAAGGCTTCTTGAAAAACATATCCTTTTCCCTTGCTTGTCCTTTTCTTCAATATTATCAACCTACTGCTTATTTAGCATCATGAGACTTTTCAGTATATGGCAGCTTCTCATAAACAAACTAGAAAAATACAGCCTAGATGGAGCTACTATAAGGTGGGAGCATAACTGGTTGGACACCCATGCCCAGTTAGTAGTTTTCAGTGGTTCATAGTCAAGCTGGAAGGGCATATCAAGTGCTGTCCTGCAGGGATCAGTTCTGGATCCAGTTCTGTTCAATATCATCATCAATGATTTAGATAATGGCATAGAGAGTACAATTATAAAGTTTGCGGACCATACTAAAGCTAGGAGGGGTTGCAAGTGCTTTGGAGGATAGGATTAGAACTCAAAATGATCTGGACAAACTGGTGAAATGGTCTGAAGAAAACAGGATGAAAGTCAATAAGGACAAATGCAAAATACTCCACTTAGGAAGGAACAATCAGTTGCACACATACAAAATGGGAAATGACTGCCTAGGAAGGAGTACTGCAGAAAGGGATCTGGGTGTCCTAGTGGATCACAAGCTAAATATGAGTCAACAGTGTAACACTGCTGCAAAAAAACAAACAAAAAAACCCCCCACCACATCATTCTGGGATATTATTAGCAGGAGTGTTGTAAGCAAGACACAATAAGTAATTTTTCCAATCTACTTCACGCTAATTAGATCTTAAGTGGAATATTGTGTCCAGCTCTTGGTGCCACATTTCCGTAAAGATGTGGACAAATTGGAGAAAGTCCAGAGAAGAGCAACAAACATGATTAAAGGTCTAGAAAACATGACCTATGAGGGAAGATTGAAAAAATTGGGATTGTTTAGTCTGGAGAAGAGAAGACTTGAGGGGGGACATGATAACAGTTTTCAAGTACATAAAAGGCTGTTACAAGGAGGAGGGATAAAAATTATTCTCCTTAACCCCGAGGATAGGACAAGAAGCAATGGGCTTAAATTGGAGCAAGGACCGTTTAAGTTGGACATTAGGAAAAACTTCCTAACTGTCAGGGTGGTTAAGCACTGGAATAAATTGCGTGGGGAGGTTGTGGAATCTCCATCATTGGAGATTTTTAAGAGCAGGTTAGACAAACATCTGTCAGGAATGGTCTAGATAAAACTCAGAACTGCCATGAGTGCAGGCGACTAGACTAGATGACCTCTCAAGGTCCTTTCCAGTCCTGTGATTAACTTTCCTGATGCTGATCAAAAAATGTGTGCTGAACAGTTAAATCCAATGAATGGATTAGATTGCAGACTTCTTTTTGTTGTGGAATCAACCAAGCTAGTTGTACGTGTATTAATTAATTTGTTCAGAGAAAAGCTTTCCATGGCTTCCAGGCAATTGTGCTGAAAACCTGAAAAGTGATTTTACAACTTAAGCAGGAAGGGTATGTTTTTCAAAAGCACTGAGCTTTGACCTAACTATGCTCCCACTGAAGTAAATGTTAAAATTCTCATTTACTTCAAAGGGAATACTGTAGTTAGGTCAGTGCTGAATGCTTTTGAAAATCCTTCCCTAAATCCTTAATTAAAACAAACCTAAAAGCTAATTTTAGACTTAAATCTAGTGCTAAAGCTTTAGAGAAATAATCCCTCCCTTACAAAATGGAGCATAATACTATCAGTGGCAGATTTATAGGGGGATGAGCTCATAGCAGAGAAAATATATGTGGGAATAATCAGTGGCTGGGGAACGCCCCTTCTACTCAGACTTTCTTTCACCCCCAGATACAAACCAATAAAACTAAAAGGAGAACTATATGATTCTTCTACACAGGGGGTCTCAACTTTTTTCCTTCTGGACACCCCTCCCCACAACATGGTATAAAAACTCCACGGCCCACCTGTGCCACAACAACTGGTTTTTATACATATAAAACCGTGGGCCAGCATTAGGGGGTAGCAAGCAGGGCAATTGCTTGGTGCTCCACACCACAGGGGGCCCTGTGAAGCTAAATTGCTCAGGCTTCGGCTTCAGCCTCGGGTGGCGGGATTTGGAGCCCCGGGCTTTCTGCCCTGGGCCCCAACAGGTCTAATGCCGGCCCTGCTTGGTGGACCCCCTGAAGCATGCTCACAGCTCCCCTCTCCCCCCCAGTGGGCCCCGGACCCCTGGTTGAGAACCACTGCTCTAGAACACACAAGGAACCATTATGTTTATTATATACTGTCCTCCCACCTTCCAAGTTCCCCCTCATGGTGAAGAGTGGGTCTCCTAGGTTGCCATCTACGAGACATAGAAAAATTGGCCAACCCCCTCCCACACCTAAGCCCTCAAGGGAACCCTTCCTACTGTTGTCTCCCAGGAGCCCTGTCTCTTCCAACTCGTTTCTTGCCCCTCCCTGCTGACAAGTCTTGGGTCCATTCCACTTCCCGGTCCCTGGTGCAGAGACCAGCCACCATCATTTCAGCAGGTTATGGGGAAGGTTGAAGTTTTCGGCTCACAGAGCAGGACCCAGGTGTCGGCTGTGCCCCCAGCCGTATAATGTTCAGTAGTTACACAATCGGTGCCTGACCATGCACACATGCAGCTTACAGGGAGTATCAGTCCCCCATGAAAAATAAACCTGGTACATTAAATCTTTTCACCATCAAACAGGAAAGACAGTATCAAAAACAGCCAGGCTGCTTAACAACCGGCAAGATGACAACCCTAGGCTCAGTGATGTCCTGCTTCAGTTTTCCCTTCTGTTCAGGGCTCCTTAAAAAGTCCACCCAAGTTCAGATGTTCAGACCATTCCCCTTCTGTGGTCCAATTTATTTAATGCTGCACAAAGTCTTTCAAAATTGAATTCAAACCTACAAAGTCTTCACCCCAGTTTCAGTTGTGCCCAGCTCCTCCTCCCTGAGGGTCTGTCCTCCCTTTAACATTCCTTTCTTTTACGCTAGTCCCAAACTGGGCAAGTCTGTGCTCTTCTTGCTTGGAGTTTGGCCTTCTCTGCTTTCTTCACAGGCCTCCTTTCCTACTGGTGTCATTCCCCCTGCAGACTCAGGGCCCTGCAGGAGTCTTCTCATTTCCTGCAATGTCTTTCAGGCATCTGTCAACATCCACCTCTACATTTTCTCTCTCCTTGTCTCTACCTTATGTACCAAAGGCCCAACTGGGTCACTTTACTCTAGTGGTCACATGACTTTCATTCTCCCCACATGGAGAAGAAAGTTGGCTAGGTCACAGGTAGGGCTGGGCCCATCTCCCCTTAAAGGGGCCAGTGACACTGTGACATATACCTAACCCATGTAACCTCATGATCTTATTGTCATCACCTTTGCCCTTCCCCCCTACTTCCATCTTATTCTGTATTGCACTCATTTCTGTAAGTTTTCAAATTAGAAATTGTAACTGTTTGTGATATCTTCCTTGTGTTTAGACAGCACCCAGCACAATGAGGCCTGAAACCTGGCTGAACCCTGGAAATACTATCACATTACAAATAATATTTTATTAATTATTACTGTTGTCATTACTATTATTAGCTTTTATGCGTTTATTCACCCAGGTCATTATGCAATTTTTCACTCTATTATTAACAGATTTCTCATTAGCAACATGAGCTCCTCTGGTGGTGGTAGTTTTATTTGCAATTGACTCTCAGTCAAAAATGCACAGGACAACTGACATTTATCTTTTCTCAAATCTTTCTTCTGCAAAAGCTGTCCCTGTGCCAAGACAGTTATGAAATCTTAAGGCCCTCAAAGGTTTAGTCTGAAGTCTTTTGCTGGCAGAAGATAGATGTTCTGACTTACACAGATGGGTAGTATTTAAATTAATGTGGTTCTGTAGATGCCAGTGGTCAAAGTTTATTCATAAGCTATTTGTTTAGTGTATGAGTTTTATTTCAAAAGACAGACAAGAATTGCTGTTTTGCATCCTGTTTCATACATATGCTCTGAATGCAGTCTTTGATTTTCTATGTTTTTATCCATAATTTTCAGGAGAATTTTTTATCTGTCAAAGTTGGCATAATAATTAACCCATTTGAACACCTACCTATTAGTCTTTCACATTAAAATACCAGGAATCATAGAATCATAGAATATCAGGGTTGGAAGGGACCTCAGGAGGTCATCTAGTCCAACCCCCTGCTCAAAGCAGGACCAATCCCCAATTAAATCATCCTAACCAGGGCTTTGTCAAGCCTGACCTTAAAAACTTCTAAGGAAGGAGATTCTACCACCTCCCTAGGTAACGCATTCCAGTGTTTCACCACCCTCCTAGTGAAAAAGTTTTTCCTAATATCCAACCTAAACCTCCCCCACTGCAATTTGAGACCATTACTCCTTGTCCTGTCATCTTCTACCACTGAGAATAGTCTAGAACCATCTTCTTTGGAACCACCTCTCGGGTAGTTGAAAGCAGCTATCAAATCCCCCCTCATTCTTCTCTTCTGCAGACTAAACAATCCCAGTTCTCTCAGCCTCTCCTCATAAGTCATGTGTTCCAGACCCCTAATCATTTTTGTTGAGACAATGATTAGTGAATTTCAGAAGGTTTTGATGATTATTCCAACTAACTGTATCTTCTGGGCCTGATTTTACACTGACATAACCAAAGAATAACTCTTTAAATCATAAATGACTATGGACTTTCTTTCTGAGGCTGATCCTCTGCTCTTGTGAATCATCCTAGCTCCATTGTGGAGCTACTTGATTTACCGCAGCTGAGGATCTAGCCTTCTTTCTTTTTTGTTAGTCATTACACTAATCTGACCATTGCCCTGTTACAAGAGCCCAGATTTTGTGACCTTCAGGACTAGTGGTTTCCCTGAGCTCTGATCCAGAAAAGCACTTAAGCACATGCTTGACTTTCAGTACAAGAGTCGTTCTACTGACATCAGTAAAACTACTCAGATGCTTAAAGTTAAAACATATGCTTAAGTGCTGAATTAGGGAACCAACCCTTTCCGACCCAGTGGAAAGGAATGTATTGAAGATGAGGGCCTTTCTATGATGGTAGCCATTCTCTTCACCTTTGCTTATACGATTTGTTGGCTACATTCTGTATTCTGAAAAAGTTTGTGGGTTAGATTTTCTTCAGCAACTGAGATGTGCTGAATACAGGAGAGTGCGAAGGGAATTTTCAGGGAACTGATTGTGGCTTCTTGATTCTATGGATGAGCCTATACCAGCACTGGCCTGAACTAGAGAAGTCTAATATTAAATATCCCCAGTGGTGGGGCTTCCACTCCTTCCCATGAAAGACATTTCCAACAATCATTAGATTTTTTTTTGCCCCCTCAAGGCCATTTTAGCACTTTTCTACATTCCATGTAAAAGAGGCTTCTGTTATATCTGAAATATATGCTGCTGTACATCCATGTCTGTAAGAGAAATTATGTCAGCATTAGCAATACCTTCCACCCACATTATCTTCTTGTTACACTTTGCTTCCAAAGACTTTAAGAGTTCTGCATATGCTGCCAAATCTCCCATCTGTAAAGACAATGATCATTCATATTTCTTGGCTGGCCAGAAATCCTCACTACCACCACCCTACTTGTCAAACCAATTATGTGCTGGTGCTGTTCAACCTGCCAAGAAATTATGAATAGTGTAAAAGTAAAAGATACTGTACAAATCTATTTTAAGTCTGCCTGATTCTTTCACATGTGTAAATCAGGAGGAACTCCACTGAAGCTAATATAGTCACACCACTCTGACAATGCCACCTATTGATTAAATGGATGGGGAAAATTGATTGGGTCTGCAAATTGCCAGATGACTTTAGTAAAAAATGGGGAGTGTATACAGGGTTAGGCCCCTCAACTCCCTGAGTGCTCTGCTTCCCATTGGCCAGCTAGGGAGATGTGAGCTAGAATGGCTTTTGCTTCACACAATCACTTATTTAAACCCTGCTTTGAGGTAGGCATGCAATATCAAGCAGTGTGTGTGTGTGTCTGCCTCCAATGGGCCCACCTAAAATGCCTGGTATGAGGAGATATTGCCTGTCTCCAATATACAGTTTTTTTAATAAAGTTGTGCTCTTCCATTTAAAAGCCATCCCTGTTTCTGTCCTCATTCACTTTCATGTCCTGATCCATGGTGTTAGAGGAGATTCAAACCCGTGGAATACAGGTAGCTGGAGAAGTGTTTCCCATATTATTTCTAGAACAGACCACAAAATTATTTGGTTTTAGAACATCTTCGAAATTCAAGGTCAGAAAAGTTACTTTCCCAATAGAATATTTAGGTGCATCTGTCTCACAGTTATAAGCCTTCTGAACTTTGTCCAAATAAAGCATCTGTTTGTTTGTTACTGGTCTTTTCTCTTACAATGTATGTCAACAATTCTGACATTTACTTAAAGGACACAAAGATTTCAAACCCCCAGAAACCAAGAGTATGCACGTGTGCATTGTTTTTAAACCTCTTCTACAAACATTGAGCAGAGTTAGGAAGTGGGAAGTCACTCTTGTTTGTTATGAACTGCATGCGTAACTCTCCCTTAAACTGACTTTTAGTTGGTATGAGTAGATGACTAATGGACTTGAATTATTGAACTGTTGCTTCCAGTTCATAAATAACATACTTATCTTTAAAGCTACCCATATTTTGTTCTGCTAGCATAGCTACGGCATCAAAATGATGTCTGGACTAAGCCGCTTTTTTAGCTACTGCCAAAAAAGAGGTGTAGTATATTAAAATCAAGTAGCACTTCTGTGTCACAAAGCATGCTAATTTATTATAAAGCATCCCTTTTACAGGTTTATCATAAAAATATGGATGTCACTGGCATTTGCCAAGGCTTTTTAGAATCTGTTGCACAAACTGGATGGATTAGGCAAACAGTTTGCTTCCAAATATCGTATGTTGATAAGAACAAAAATGAATGTTTAAAGTGTGTGCTCCATTTAGTATAACACTATTTCTCGGGAATTTCAAGGCATTGTGTAAATACTAATTACACTTCACAACACTCTTTTAAGTTGCGTAAGGTATAGGGATCTTTTGGCCCACAACTGAAATGCAACTACCTCCAAACTGTAGATAGTATTTGTTTTGCAGCATGCAACAAAAAGAAATATATTTGTAATACATTTCTATTGTGTTCAATAATTCTGGTAATGCATACATATCCATTGTTAATTAAAAACAAATGTAGCACAAGAATTGTAACAACATGAACTTTAATATTTGTAAAATAGTTAGAAGAAAGAGAAATCATTTGCATTTTCAGATTTGCGTAATTCTTTTACCTTTTAAAAGGCCTAGTACAACTCTCTGGTGTAGAAGATGACAATAGCAAATTGTCTTCCTGACACACATTTGGTTCCAAAGCCATTCTCTGAGTTTAAGGAAACCTCAGTTCTTCATACCCCATAAAAGCAGTTATTCTGCATTTAGCCAAGAGCAGCTGAGGGAGCAGTATTTGGACTCCAATAGAGTTTGTTATAAAACTGGGGAACATTTTCACAAAAAAGCATTGACATTTCTTCTGTTTAGTTTTGAATTTCAAAATTTCTTCCAAAATTTTAAAAGTGACCAACAGCAGTACTATGTAATTTGTCTGAATGCGGTAAACAAAGTTGTGCACAAAATATGATGCGCTCCCAAATGTATTATCTTAATCAGCAGTTTTCAGGGTGCAACCTTCCAAGGAACAATTGTGTCTGTCTCAGATCAACAACAAAACATTTGCAGACTCCTATCCTGCAATCAGATCTATGCAGACAACATAGAGCCCCAGTGATCTGAATCCACATAGGGCCCCAGTGATTCTTAAAGAAGATATACAACACTTGGCGCACCTTCTATGTCTGTAGCACCTCACTGGACCTCACATATACACAGACATTTGTCCGCAACTGATTCATTTCCATTTATCATTAACCCTATTTGAAAACACCCCTACAATACAAGAGGTTTCCATCCATGTGATCCTGTTCACATCCAGTCTATTTGAATTACATTTTCAAACAAGATTTCGTGAGGCACTGTATGAAATGCTTTAATAATAACACATAGCTCTAATGTAGCGCTTTTCATCAGTAGCTCTCACAGAGGTCAAAGGAGGTCAGTATTACTTTCCCCAATTTACAGATGGGGAAAATTTACTAAAGTCCATTCACATCTGCTGCATGCTCTGCATCCATTACATTGTGTCATATAAAGCAGTCAGGTTTGTGTGGCACGACTAGTCCTTTACGAACTGATATCATTTATTGCTCATAGTTCTATTAGCCTCCAAAGCTTGCATTCATTTCTCTTAATAAATAACAAAATGCTTCCCATTTGATTCAGAAACTCTTGGATGCTAATGAGCAGAGATTAGTAACTGTATTTTGGGGCTCGGTTTCAATGTGTTTCTAAAACAAATGTTACTACTGTAATATCTCCTTAGTGTTTTGTCTTAACTAAAGCACTTTTATGCCATCTGCTGGTGGATCTGATGCCAGCTAACCAGCGTGTGAAATATTCCACATCACAAGTGTTTTGATATACACAGAGCCATTGTAGAGTGAAATTCAAGCCTCTGTAGAGGGTCAGTTCAAAGCCTATGTACCACTTGAGCACTATTTGATCACTTAAATGGTATGTGGTTATTGAACTGGCCCCTCCACACAGTACTGAAATTCAATCTATATTTTTACTCAGTACCACAGAAGATTTTCTGAAAAAATTATGACCTCACTACAGGCACTACATAATGCTGGTCAGTAAACTTCAAGGGAACTATTTTTCAAAATACAATGAGTTCTGTAAAAACCCAGACACTGAAAATGTGTTGATTTCATCAAAATTTTGTTTCAAAGGAAAAAAGGGGAAAATATTCTTACAACATCGAAACATGCCATCTTGACATTTTGGATTGAAACATTTTTATTTTTTCCTTTTGAAATGACTTTTAATTTAGAAACTTGTTTTCTCTTCTCTTTTCTTATAAAAATGTCAGAATGGAAATGAAATATTTTGATTGCCGAAACAAAATAGGGAGAGGGGGAATCTTTCACAAAGAATTTTGAAATGTTGGGGTTTTATTCTGAATCAGAACAAAAAGAAATTTGAAAATTTCAAAATCTTACATAAAACAGAATTTCTATTCTCTGTCTAGCTCTATAGCTAGAAAATAAATAGATATAAATACTAGGCAGTGTTTAAATTTGAAATAAAAATGCCTCCATACTGTAACAACTAGCCGGATTCTGATCTCATGTTCAGTGATTTTACATGGGTATAACTCCATTGGCTTGGTTTGTTTCTTTGTTGGTTATTGAGACCTCAGAACATTCTTAAGAAGCTTTCTAGTGTCAACTTTTTATTCAGTTCCCTAAATGGAATATTATTCATATCTAAATAAGAGGGGCCATTTGCAGTTTCCAATTACATTGAGATTAACTCCTTTAATTTCAAGGACATTACTCCAGATTTATACTAGTGAACTGAGAAAATGTAACTTTTTGGTCATCAGTGGAAGTCCTTTCTCCTTTATATCCTAGTCACTTTCCTTGTGTGAGTGAGGCTGGTTGGAATATCATTTAGAAATCCTCACTGCCATTCCCAATTTGGTCAGAGTGGCCACTTTAAATTGAGGCTAGTCTATCTATATTCCAAGGAAGCTAATACTCAGCCTTTTCTCCCACATAGATCAAAGTGCTCTGCAAAGTCAAATGAGCATTGTCATCCCCATGTTACAGAAGAGGAAACAAAAGCACAGAGAAGTTAACTGATTTTCCTGATGTCACAGAACAAGTTAATGGCAGAGCCAGGAGCAGAATGCGGGTATCCTGAAGCCCATTCTGGTGCCTTAACATAGGACCATGCTGCCTCCCAGAAAGAAGAAACTGCTTCCCTGCCTACTGCTCCCCAACAATGCTAATATATGGGGCCTGGGAATCAACCCTAGGTCTCATATATCACAGGTTGCTAAGCCACACAGTTGATCACAAAAATGTAAAATACATTGTATGTTGTGTAATATTAATATTGCAATTAAGTTAA
This sequence comes from Natator depressus, assembly GCF_965152275.1. Taxonomy (NCBI): domain Eukaryota; kingdom Metazoa; phylum Chordata; order Testudines; family Cheloniidae; genus Natator; species Natator depressus. The sequence goes on along the minus strand of NC_134235.1, from coordinate 238,183,339 downwards.
ATGAGTAAAATAAATGTTTGAGGCCCAAAATGAGTAAAATATATGTTTGAGGCCCAATATGGTACATTTTATAATGAAATTAATTCTCTGTATATTTTTTTAAGTATAATATAGTGTGGTAAGGCTTCTGATATGAATCAGTCTGCAGTGGTTCAGAAAGATGATGAAAATGTCCAGCAGTCTTTTCAGTCCCCCCATAGTTATAAAGGAAATGCTATTATTAAATAAAACAGCAAATGCATCAGTGTATCCAGGAAAGATCAAATCAAATGAGTCAGAACATGCAGGGTACTGCAATTCAGAGCTTAAAGAGGTAACTAACCATAGCCCATATCCTCAGCACAACACTGAGGCCCAGTGACTCAGCTGGCAGCTAGGAAAATCCAGGGAGATGGCAGAAGAACAAAGATGAAATAAACCTCCTTACGCTGTAAAAAATAAAAGGGGCTATTCTGTGACCACTGCTCCAGTGGAATGGCAGGAAAGGTGGCCTTTGCCATCCCCTCCATGGATGCATGGTGCTAAGGACAGGAGAATCTCTTTATATGGCTCCAAGCCACTTAGCCTCTGCCCAGCCTCCTTATAAGACACACATAAGAGCACAGATAGCTTGTGTGTAACTGAGTTCCTTATCTCACAGGGACTCACATGCATTCCCTAGCTGTGTGGAGGAGCAGCGCACATACAATTCCCTTCTTCCCCAGTATGCATCTTCCCTAGGGGCACCTCAGGGAACTTTCTGCAGGCAGGGCAGGGTGGGAGGTAGGAGGGGGAGCTCCTGATTCCTCTCCACTTTGGGTTCCAGAGTTGAGATCTGTGCACAGATGGCTCCTTTCACATGCAAATTCCAAGGACACAAGCTGGCCCTAAGTAAGGATCCCTAAGTAAAGGATTTGTACCTAATCATAGGGGCTGGAACTAGGGATGCTGGGGGTGCACCCCCACCTTAAAATGGTTTCCATCATATGCAGTGTTTATAGTTTGGTTCATTGACTCACAGCACCCCCTCTATACAAATTGTCCCAGCACTCCTGGCTCTAATGGGAGTTTTACCTGAGAAAGGACAGAGTAAATCTGGCTAAGCCCCAGGAGTGGCCTTGTATTTCATCAGGAGAGTGACAGTGCTTTAAAATGTCCAGCTTGCTTGCCTTGCTAATCTAAAAAATATAATAATTCCCTCCCTTTTTAATAGGCTAAATTCACCTCTCGGGGAGACCGGAGCAGCTCCCTTTGACCCAGGTGTGAGCTTAGACCAGGACAGAGTTTGGTCTTCACCATCTAATTATCCAGAGACAACATGAAAAGACACACAATTTTCCTTTGACACGTCTCCATATTTTTTTCTTCCTTTATCCAGTATTTAATCACTGTCCTGATTCTGAAGTGAATAATACAAGAGACTCAGTGGGAAGACAAACAAATTTGTTAGAGCTTTTTCTGTTTCTTTTTGTAAGCTTCCTGTTAGCTTAAGCACATTGTGTTCCTCTGTATCACATCCCTTTAGAGCCATATGTGGAAGTAATAAAGTGTATCCCTGCTTCCAAAGAAATGGAGTATTTGTTTAGCTAACCGACTAAGGAAATATTATGAACTCATTAACAAATATGGTTATATGTGGTCACTTAGTCACAGAGAGCAAGAGCTATGGAACCAGAGCACAGAACATATTAGTCAGCATGGGCAATGGAACTGTAAATTACAGATCTCAGGGTTTTTTTTCCAAGAGAAGGGAGACAGCAGGTTAGCAGGAAAGGAGAGTAAATCCACCAGCAGTTTCCATTACAATCAGATTTCCAGCTTTAGAAATGTACGTAGATAATGTGATGATTGCAGACTTAATTCAAAGAATGAGATTTTTTTTTCTTAACCACAAGCTACTGCATATTATACTGTGGCTCATGTAAAAAGGATAAAAATTACAGGCAATGTGTTTTCATAATTATCTTTTCCACCAATTTTGAGATACATAAATATATACATAAAAAGAAAAGGAGGACTTGTGGCACCTTAGAGACTAACAAATTTATTTGAGCATAAGCTTTCATGAGCTACAGCTCACTTCATCAGATGCATTCAGTGGAAAATACAGTGGGGAGATTTATATATACAGAGAACATGAAACAATGGGTGTTACCATACACACTGTAAGGAGAGTGATCAGGTAAGGTGAGCTATTACCAGCAGGAGGGGGGGGGAGGGGAGGAACCTTTTGTAGTGATAATCAAGGTGGGCCATTTCCAGCAGTTGACAAGAATGTCTAAGGAACAGCTGGGTTGGGGGAGGGGGGAGCAGCAAATAAACATGGGGAATAGTTTTACTTTGTGTAATGACCCATCCACTCCCAGTCTTTATTCAAGCCTAAGTTAATTGCATCCAGTTTGCAAATTAATTCCAATTCAGCAGTCCCTCATTGGAGTCTGTTTTTGAAGTTTTTTTGTAGAAGAATTGCCACTTTTAGGTCTGTAATCGAATGACCAAAGAGATTGAAGTGTTCTCCAACTGGTTTTGGAGTGTTATAATTCTTGATGTCTGATTTGTGTCCATTTATTCTTTTACGTAGAGACTGTCCAAATTGTCCAAATCATGGTGGAATTCCTCAAGGGCTTCTTTTCCATGGGTTCAGATGATGAAGATGTCATCAATGCCCCTACTCTACTTGTGCTACATTGATGACATCTTCATCATCTGGACCCATGGAAAAGAAGCCCTTGGGGAATTCCACCATGATTTCAACAATTTCCATCCCACCATCAACCTCAGCCTGGACCAGTCCACACAAGAGATCCACTTCCTGGACACTACGGTGCTAATAAGCGATGGTTACATAAACACCACCCTATACCGGAAACCTACTGACTGCTATACTTACCTACATGCCTCCAGCTTTCATCCAGACCACACCACATGACCCATTGTCTACAGCCAAGCTCTATGATACAGCCGCATTTGCTCCAACCCCTCAGACAGAAACAAACACCTACAAGATCTCTATCAAGCGTTCTTACAGCTACAATACCCACCTGCTGAAGTGAAGAAACAGATTGACAGAGCCAGAAGAGTACCCAGAAGTTACCTACTACAGGACAGGCCCAACAAAGAACATAACAGAATGCCACTAGCCATCACCTTCAGCCCCCAACTAAAACTTCTCCAACGCATCATCAAGGATCTACAACCTATCCTGAAGGACGACCCATCACTCTCACAGATCTTGGGAGACAGGTCAGTCCTTGCTTACAGACAGGCCCCCAACCTGAAGCAAATACTCACCAGAACCACATACCACACAACAAAACCACTAACCTAGGAACCTATCCTTGCAACAAAGCCCTATGCTAACTGTGTCCACATATCTATTCAGGGGACAACATCATAGGGCCTAATCACATCAGCCACACTATCAGAGGCTCGTTCACCTGCACATCTACCAATGTGATATATGCCATCATGTGCCAGCAATGCCCCTCTGCCATGTACATTGGTGAAACTGGACAGTCTCTACGTAAAAGAATAAATGGACACAAATCAGACGTCAAGAATTAACTTAGGCTTGAATAAAGACCGGGAGTGGATGGGTCATTACACAAAGTAAAACTAGTTCCCCATGTTTATTTGCTGCTCACCCCCTCCTTCCCCCCCCCCCCCCGCGCTGTTCCTCAGACGTTCTTGTCAACTGCTGGAAATGGCCCACCTTGATTATCACTACAAAAGGTTCCCCTCTCCCCCTCTCTCCTGCTGGTAATAGCTCGCCTTACCTGATCACTCTCCTTACAGTGTGTATGGTAACACCCATTGTTTCGTGTTCTCTGTGTCTATAAATCTCCCCACTGTATTTTCTACTGAATGGATCCGATGAAGTGAGCTGTAGCTCATGAAAGCTTATGCTCAAATAAATTTGTTAGTCTCTATGGTGCCACAAGTCCTCCTTTTCTTTTTACGGATACAGACTAACACGGCTGCTACTCTGAACCCTATAAATATATACAGTTCTTTAAGGGTTTAGCTCCATTTAAAGGGAAAACGAAATAATAACAATATTACTAATAATAAAAAAATCCTGTTTCCCTTTTGCATTGCTTCATTACATGTCAGTCAAGATAAAAATGTTAACGTTTTCTGTTTAGGGTGAGATTAAACCATGAAGGAAGAGACTTGTTTATTGCAGGAGATGCAAGGTGCACATGCCTTGAAACATTTCACAATTGAAACATTAGATGTCTCAATATCTTTCATCTTCTTGATAGAAAACAAAGAAGGGATTTATTTTTTTCTGCATAAATAAAGTCTGAGAATGAACCAGGCATCAGACAAACAGGTTTGTCTATCTACTGGATAGAGACAAGGTTTAAGAAGGAAGTAAGGGTAAAACATTGTTCAATTAATGTTACTGAAGAAAAAAAATTAAAGGAACAACTACAGAGTAGGCCCACATACGAATCACACTAGCAACACTTGATTCTCACTTTTTAAAAACAAATTGTAGCATTTTTTGTATTAAATTATAAAGAATCTCATATATTACCCTGAATTTTATAAACCCTTCTATTTATGGAAATTAAAGTGAATTATATCACACTGCTGAAACTTGGATGGCGGCTTGCAAATATTTATGACTACAGTAGAATTTCGGAGTTACGAACACCGAGGTTGTTCATAACTCTGAAATGTTTGTAACTCTGAACAAAATGACAGGTTTCAGAGTAACAGCCATGTTAGTCTGTATTCGCAAAAAGAAAAGGAGTACTTGTGGCACCTTAGAGACTAACCAATTTATTTGAGCATAAGCTTTCGTGAGCTACAGCTCACTTCATCGGATGCATCGGATGCTGTAGCTCACGAAAGCTCATGCTCAAATAAATTGGTTAGTCTCTAAGGTGCCACAAGTACTCCTTTTCTTTTTTCTGAACAAAATGTTATGGTTGTTCTTTCAAAAGTTTACAGCTCAACATTGACTTAATACAGCTTTGAAACTTTACTGTGCAGAAGGAAAATGCTGCTCTCAACCATCTTAATTTAAATGAAACAAGCAAAGAAACAGTTTCCTTACCTTGCCAAATCTTTTTTTAAAAACTTACCCTTTTTTTAGTAGTTTACATTTAACGCAGCATTGTACTGTTTGCTTTTTTTTTTTTTTTTGTCTCTGCTACTGCCAGATTGTGTACTTCTGGTTCCAAATGGGGTATGTGGTTGACTACTCAGATTATAACTCTGGTGTTCATAACTCTGAGGTTCTACTATACTGGCTCTGCACTGCAAATTTCACAAATTGGTAGTTTGGCATAGCTGTATTTTTTCCTGAAGCAACATTAAAACTTGCAACAAGACACATCAGAATCTGATTATTTCCAACCCTCCTACTTTAGATAAAGATTGCCAAGATATTGATTAATGCGATTGTCCATGCAACCTTTGTTTGTGTCCCTCCCACACACCAAGCCTATGCATTATGATAATACAGCCTTTATGTCATCAAATACTTTTGTTCCCTCAGGGCCTTTGTCTCATTTAGCTCACAGGATCAGTTGTACTCTAGAAATGAGTGAATGAAGCAGTTGTCTGTAGGACCCCTCTCTCATTTGCTGCAGACCATAGAAGGTGTGTGGTGAATGAGCCAGAGAAATTCAGGAAGACAAAAAAATGATCTTGTGATCAAGGCATTTAAATGACACCCTGGAGAATGGGATTCTCTGACACTGAGTGCCTGTGTGATGCTGGGCAAATCACATAAACCAAACTTCACAGATGGCTACAGTGTGTTCCATTTCAGGGGATGGGTCCATAAATTCACAAGTGATGGGTTGTTCAGTCCTCCACACTATAGGATTATCTGGGGTGACTCTCCAGATAACTCCTCCCTCTGAAGACCCCTCCCCGTTCCCCCAAATTTTCTCTGCCTCCAAAGGAGAAGCAAGCTAAGAGTCAGGTCCTCTATAGACAGTCCACAATCAAATTATTTTTTTCTTCTTTTTTCTAGGTCTTCTTTTCCTCAGCTCTCCACTTTTTAGTGCAGGTTGTTTTTTATAAGATCCATTAAAATTTACCTCATGGAATTTAGACAAATGTGGGGACTTTTACCAAGCTCGCCCTGTGAATTAGTCCAGGTAATGCCTGAAAAGTGAAAAAGGGAAAGGGCAGGGTCTCTACCCTGTGCTCGGCACACTTGGCTGACTGCATCAAATGGCAAAAGCATTCCTTTTGCTCCCCCAACCTTGCTGCTACTGTGGTCAAAAATCTGGCCATCAGCCTGCCCCAACAGGATGGTGTGCCAGTTGCTGCAGACAAGCGAGAAGCCCAGAAAGGCAAGGCCCTAACAGTGGGGTCTAAATCTGTGGCAACTGACACAGAGAAGGCCTTTATTGCCAGGGGTCCTAACCCAGGAGCTGAACAAAGCATTCAGGACATCAGGAGCTCAATCCTTGGCCACTGACATAGACTGGGCACCATTGACTGGTATCCTACCTAGGAGGGTGAACCTTGGATGCCTCAGGAGCTCCAGCCAGCAAATTCAGCTCAGGCGAAACCCCCACGGGTCCCAGTCACCTTCCCCCTTCCCCTGCACCAGTTAAAGCATCACAACAGAGCTACATGTGTTGCCAGGGACTTTCCCTCCCTGCCAGCGAGCAAGACACTCCTTCCATTTCTCAGGGATCCCAAGAACCTCTGGCAGCACAGAGAAACTAATTGCTTGCCACTTCCCCCTTTTGCCTTCGTAGCAGGGTCATGGTGGCCATTTGGAATTAGGAGCTCACATGCTACAAACATCCATTTTAGAACAAGCTCCTGGCCTTCCTTCTCAGCAGTCATCTTAGAATCCTCTCAGTGGAAAAACATAGGTATACGGTTTCCTCCTTGAATCCTTGGCCCTCTCTCCTGTTAGTTCCCCTCTAAGCAGAGTAGGAGTAACAAACACAGTCGTAAAAAAGTCTATTTCTGAGTAAGTCTGAATAAGTTCTTGGGTATCTCCCCAAGGGGATGAAGATGAGGAAAAGTTCAAAGAGAGAAAATACCCCCAAGTATTTTCCAACAGGCTCTAAACTTGACTCTTTCATACCCATCCCGGCTGCCTTACTTAAAACCACAAACATGGAATGGAAAAAGTCCATAATGTCCACCACTCAAAGCATTCTTTGTTGCTTTACCCAAAATGAACACCATCTTTTCAATCCTCATCTAGGACCCTGCCATCACTGCAGAAGGAGATTTCCTACCCAAAGTTTTCACTGACAGAAGAGTGGAATCAGCTCTCCGCAAAGTATATGAAGTGGATTCAGTTGGCCTTAGAGGCTCAGCAGAGGCTATTCTTTTTGGCCAGAGCAGAACTTGTTTACACTGAGTCCCTGCTCTCAAACATTCCTCAAAAGGTGAAAAGGGCTGAGATCCTCCTTAAAGAGAATTTCCCTATCATCTGCGTAGTTTCAGATGCCTTACTTGATCCCTTTACATTCTCCACCAGACCGATGGTGTCCAACTCAATGGCAAGAAGGAATCTATGGCTACAGGCATGGAAGGCAGATATTGCCACAGTTTTTTTGGTACCAAATCTGTACTTGGAGATAATTTGGGGAGTGGGGGAGGAACCAATAGAAAAAAGCTGCCTCCTAAGCACAGCTCAAAACCAAAAAATCTCTCATCTCTGTTAATGATTAACGCTCAGAAGAGAGATTTTAAGACATTTTTTCTGTTCCAGGCAGCTCTTTCAGGGGTACAGAGCTTCATATGGATATGGCAGGAGAGACAACAGAGTCTAAGAATAGATGAGAAAAAATCTGGCCCCATAACCCTAGACATCCCTCATTCTCCAGGAGTGCCCCTAAGTGCAATAAATGACTACTTCCCTCCTTCCGACATTTCCTTGCAATGGAGGTGTCTGTCTCTTTTTGTTCCCATTTTGTTTACCACCACCATGGACAAATGTTTGAGAGACATCAGTTCCAAGGGTTCTGACATAGAATTCAAAAGGACTTCCTGCCTCGTCTCCATCAACCCGTCCAAGAGAAAGTCTATGCTCAGGCATATTGACCATCTTCTCCAACTTGGAGTGATAAAGCCTGTCCTAGACCAGGATTGGATTGGGGCTTATACTTCATACTGTTCCTGGTTCCAAAGAAATCAAGGGAAGACAGGGCTGTCCTGGATATAAAGACAGTCAACAAGTCAATCCACTTTCACAAGTTAAAAATAGATACCACTCATTTTCATCATGATGGCTAACACTTGGGAGGATTTACTACCCCCGGTGGACCTGAAGGTGGAATATCTCCAAATTCCCATCCTTCTAGCCACAGATGATACCTGAGGTTTAGCTTATAAGCACTCTGCACATGCAGTACAAAGCCTTTCTTTTTGGCAATGTCAGTGCCCCCACATTAGTCACAGGTCCTCCCCAGCTCAATCCTTTGTTTTCCAGACGTCTTTCCAGGTGTTGAGTTGTGGGGGGAGTGAGGCCAAGTGATGAATTCACTTCCCCATTTTATATCTTATTTCATGTGGAGGGAACGTCATTGTTCCAAGCAAAGTCCCCAGCACAGTTTGTGGAAAAGTACAGGAACAAGATGGAGTCCAGTACCACACAAACTAGTCACATGCCCTTGCATGCTTCAATGCAGCTATTATTCATATACTGGCTGAAGTGTCCACAGGAAAGCCCATCAGGTGAGCATAAGCTTATTCTATGGCCTATTGTGTTTCTTAATGGGCCATTACTTTGAGTGGTTCATCCACAATATGCTGGCTAGACTGGATGTAAACTACCTTGTTGGTGTCACTCCAGGAGCAAACACATTTGAAATACTGGTACAGAGTCACTATTTATAACTTCAGATACAATGACAGCACATACGATCCAACAGGATATTAATGTTTAGCAGATTGAGACTTTTAGAATGATACCTTAAAAGGCATACTTTCCATGAAACACATCATAACTATATCAACGTGGTAAATATGGAGGTGTCAGAGTGTTGCTTTGGGGTACAGAATGTCACACCAGCCCAGGTCTGGGGAATCTCACAGCACCCAGTGTCTTCCTGGAGCTTTCAGACACCTCAGCAGGGGAGGCACGGTATGTGGGCAACGTCCCTACCTCCGGCTGAGCAGAGGCTAGGGAACCTGCTCCCAGCATCTTCCCCAGTGACCAGTGATCAGCCTGGGGTCCCCACAATCTCCCTGTCCCATCAGAGTTACCTGAGGGGGGGCTCTGTCCTTCTCCCATCGTGCCTCCCCCACAGCATATTTGGCCACTCTCCCTGGCACCCAGGCCTGGGCGGACAGCGGGACGGAGCCACTTTTCACACCAGCTGAAGGTGGCTGCTGCCTCCTTGCACAACAATGTCTGCCTGTGAGAACTCAGCTGGGGAGGTGGCAGCCCACCCCTTCTGCTCCCCGCCTGGGGCCAGCTGCTGGGGACAAGGGCCGAGTGAGATGGAAACATGCCATGCAGGAGAGGGGACTCTGGCTCACTCAGCGCCTTTCCCCAGCAGCTGGGCCCAGGCTGGGAATAGAGGGGACGGGCTGCCGCCTCCCCAGACAGGTTCTCGCAGGCAGCCATTGTGCTGCACAGAACAGTGGTCCGGAACTGCCACCCTCAGCCAGCATGACAAGTGGCTGGTCCTCCCTCTTCTGCTCCCCACCTGGGCCTGGCTGCCTAAGCATTAGACCTACGTCTTGTTTACAACGTCACCTGAAAGTGAGAACAGGCATTCATATGGCACTGTTGTAGCTGGCATCGCAAGATACCTTCTTTGTCTTTTGTCAAATCTGCTATGAAAGTGTTCTTAAAAAGAACATGTGCTGGGTCATCATCCGAGACTGCTATAACATGAACTATATGCAGAATGCAGGTAAAACAGAGCAGGAGACATACAATTCTCCCCCCAAGGAGTACAGTCACAAGTTTAATTGACACATTATTTTTTTAATGAGCATCATCAGCACGGAAGCATGTCCTCTGGAATGGTGGCCGAAGCATGAAGGGACATACGAATGGTTAGCGTATCTGGCATGTAAATACCTTGCAATGCCGGCTACAAAAGTGCTATGTGAATGTCTGTTCTCACTTTCAGGTGACATTGTAAATAAGAAGCAGGCAGCAGTATCTCCCGTCAATGTAAACAAACTTGTTTGTCTTAGCGATTGGCAGAATAAGAAGTAGGACTGAGTGGACTTGTAGGCGCTAAAGTTTTATACTGTTTTGTTTTTGAGTGCATTTATGTAACCAAAAAAATTCTGCATTTGTAAGTTAGACTTTCACGATAAAGAGATTGCACTCCAGTATTTGTGTGAGGCAAATTGAAAAATACTATTTCTCTTGTTTATCATTTTTACAGTGCATATATTTGTAATAAAAATAATAATATAAAGGGAGCACTGCGCACTTTGTATTCTGTGTTGTAATTGAAATCAATATTGAAAATGTAGAAAAACATCCAAAAATATTTAATAAATATTAATTGGTATTCTATTGTTATAAGTGTGATTAATCACAATTATTTTTTTAAATCACGATTAATTTTTTTGAGTTAATCGCGTGAGTTAACTGCGATTAATTGACAGCCCTAGTTAAAAGCCTTACTAAAATCAAGATATATCACATCTACAGATTTCCCCCTATCCACTAGGCCAATAACCCTGTCAAAGTAGGAAATTAGATCGGTTTGGTGTGATTTGTTCTTGACAAATTCATATTGGCTATTACTTATGTAAACCTTCTCACAGTTGAAGTCAGCAGCAAAAAGGACCAGGTTCAATATCTAGGGGTTCCCTTTCAACAATAAAACACAAAACTTGCTCGATTCCCTGCAGTAACCTGGGACAATTACACACCACCCTGGGCATCTCTAGAGGCAATACTTCCCCTCTTGCAAGCACTGAGTCTGAGTGTGGAAAAGAAATTTGTAATAAAATAGGGGGAAAGTAACACAGCATTACCTTGGGAAAACACCACAAGCAGGATTCATAAGCATAAAACTATGAGCAAAACACCCACCCCAGAGTATGTTGGGCAGTGTCCTTTTGCCTCAGGTGCTTACATCCAGCAACCAAAAGTTTCTTTAACACGCCCCTTCCTTCTCCCTCCACCACACCCCACTCACGGTTGTTGTGCTTGGTCAGTGAAGACACAGAGTTCAGAGGTGCATCTGCAAAGTTTACCTCCCACCCTGCTGGGGGCGGGGGGAGAGACCCTTTGCTCGTGCTGCTGTCCAAGAGCTCACTCTGGCATCAGCCACCCAGCCAGCTTCCCTGCTGGCCACTTGCCGTTCCGCTCTGCACCCTCTGGGAAGTCTTGAGGTTCTACCACTTAACACAGCAATCCGTCATTTTAGCTCAGTGATTTCAGCTCTTAGTGGGGGAGTCTCACTGTTAGCACAGACTGAGCAGTCTCTTGCATCAGACACACTGTCCCAAAGTAGGTCTAATGCTTAGGCCTGGTTATCAGTGATTTCAGCTCTACTGGTGTGCAACAAGGCTCTCAATTAAGTCTTAATCAGCTCTGTTATTATACAGTGGAGAGAGGAACGATCAAATGGTGTCTGGCACTCTTAGGCAGGACCCACACAACCAGGTACAAGTATCTGTCCCCACCCTCTCTCAGCTCCCCTAGGCTTTGGCAAACATGTCCCCTGCTTAGTAAGTGCAGTTTAGTTGATGGTGGGTCCCTCAGTCAGGGTATGCTAAGAACTATTCTGCTGCCCTTGATTTTCACAACAAGGATAACAACCCTTTGGTAACATAAGAACATAAGAATGGCCCTACTGGGTCACACCAAAGGTCCATCCAGGCCAGTATCCTGTCTTCCAATAGTGGCCAGTGCCAGGTGCCCCAGAGGGAATGAACAGAACAGGTAATCATCAAGTGATCCATCCCCTGTCGCTCATTCCCAGCTTCTGGGAAACAGAGGCTAGGGATACCATTCCTGCCCATCCTAGCTAATAGCCATTGATGGACCTATCCTCCATGAATTTATCTAGTTCTTTTTTGAACCCTGTTATGGTCTTGGCCTTCACAACATCCTCTGGCAAGGAGTTCCACAGGTTGACTGCGCTGTGTGAAGAAATATTTCTTTTTATTTGTTTTAAACCTGCTGCCTATTAATTGCATTTGGTGACCCCTAGTTCTTGTGTTACGAGAAGGAGTAAACAACACTTCCTTATCTACTTTCTCTACACCAGTCGTGATTTTATAGACCTCAATCATACAAGAGACGATCCTCAGTGGAGAGGAACCGGTAGCATATAGGGCCCTTGAACGGAGTCCTTACAAAAGTTTAGGAACCCTTTTCCACACTAACTTCTTTCCCTTTAATTCTACTACCCAACCAGTTCTGCATTTGTGTGCAGTTAGTGTCACTGGAGGAATTCTGGGAAGAAAGCATATGCAAATGAAGCTCTGTCACTAGCATTCTGGATAAACAGCTTATTATGCAAATGAAGCAGCTCTGTGGCCATTCTTCCCCCTGCTTACCAGCAGATAGGAGCAGAAAGCTCCTTGCCCTTTAGAGCTTCAGGACACTAGGCATATATATTTATTTACATGGGGAAGGGTGTGTGTGTGTGTATGTTCACACACCCCTACCTATATTTTTATCTACACACACACACACACCACACCCTTCCCCATGTAGATAAAAATATAGGTAGCGGTGTGTGAACATACAGCTGTTTCCTCATACCTGATTGTTGTAGCATTGCCAGATGACTTATGCCAGCCAAATAAGCATCACAGACTTCTGGTGTGATAAATATATCATAAATAGGTGGCATTTCTAACATGATAAGAGTTCATAAAACTTACATATTAACCATGTTATTGAGGCTGGCTAGAAAAATCCTGTACTGCAAAGAGCTAGCTATTTGCCACAATTTCATATTGTTGTAATTCTCATTTATTTTAGCAAAAGATTATTATTACTTCTGTGTTACAGATCATTTTAAAGACTATTGCAGTAGACGAGAACTCAGTGCTGCGTATGAACAGTGCTGGCATATTCCCTGACATTTCATTTTCCTTTGGTTGCCCTTGTTGGCTCAGCTGATCTGCTACGCTGCTTTCATTGAAAGGGACTGCCACAGAATGCCATTAGAAAGCTCACATGCCATATTAGAAGTCTATAACTCTTCTGCAAAGGTTTTAAAAAGTTTCATCCAGATAGTTATTTTATACAAAAGTCAATTTTTGCAGGTCATTTGTCCATAACGTGAGCCACTCGTTTGAAAAAATCAATTAAAATGTCCAAGTTATTTGAATTAGAAAAATAAATAGAATTGTCTTATTTAATCTTCATAGGTTTTAATTAGAAATGCATATGAATTATTTTGTATGCACTGTATAATTAAAGACTACATATATGTCATTCTATTGCATTAATGTTATACAGTAAAGCTCTAAGTGAGCTATTGCAACATGTTGTATCTAGGAACAGATGAAGCAGTTCTGAAGAAAATAAGAAGAGGCCCAGACCTCTGCAGTTGTCTCCTATAGAACCTCTTGTCAAGTTTGAAAAGTTCAGGTAACTCCCTTACCGCTTCTTTACCATTGGGAGCCAACAACATTTCTTTTTTTTTTTGCAATCCACTCTCCCGGCGGACTGTTAATCTACTATGTTCACATTGTATGGGGTTTCCCAGGGGGTAGATGAGGGGCAATGCATTTTGGAGAGTCTCTGACCAGAGCGAGCCCTGGAGGAAGCATATATGAACAGATATCCCTAACTTTAAAACTTCTGAATAGAATTTCTTCAAATGTGGTTTGTTTTGTAGCTCTTAGTGAGACTTAAATATCAAACAACATCTGAATACTTTACTAGCTTCAATTACTAGAACTAAATGTTTAAGAAATTCCAGCTCTATTATATTACATATTGTATTAGCTCCTGAATCATAGAATCATAGAATATCAGGATTGGAAGGGACCTCAGGAGGTCATCTAGTCCAACCCCCTGCTCAAAGCAAGACCAATCCCCAACTAAATCATCCCAGCCAGGGCTTTGGCAAGTCTGACCTTAAAAACTTCTAAGGAAGGAGATTCCACACCTCCCTAGGTAACGCATTCCAGTGTTTCACCACCCTCCTAGTGAAAAAGGTTTTCCTAATATCCAACCTAAACCTCCCCCACTGCAACTTGAGACCATTACTCCTCGTTCTGTCAGCTGCTACCACTGAGAACAGTCTAGATCCATCCTCTTTGGAACCCCCTTTCAGGTAGTTGAAAGCAGCTATCAAATCCCCCCTCATTCTTCTCTTCTGCAGACTAAACAATCCCAGTTCTCTCAGCTTCTCCTCATAAGTCATGTGTTCCAGTCCCCTAATAATTTTTGTTGCCCTCCGCTGGGCACTTTCCAATTTTTTCACATCCTTCTTGTAGTGTGGGGCCCAAAATTGGACACAGTACTCCAGATGAGGCCTCACCAATGTCGAATAGAGGGGAACGATCATGTTCCTCGATCTGCTGGCAATGCCCCTACTTATACACCCCAAAATGCCATTGGCCTTCTTGGGAACAACGGCACATGAAAGCATCCCTACTGAGGAAGGGTGCTTAAGCACATGCTTTACTGAATAAGAATAGACTTAAGCACGTGATTAAATGTTGTCCTGAATTAGGGCCTTAGTGGGGAAATAATCTATACTGATATGAAAACAGACCATATTTTAAGATACAAGAAGGCAGGGTTAAGGCTGAGCTTTCATCCTTAACTTTACATTTCATGGCTTTAATTTTACAACCTCAGTGTCACCTTAATGCTTTTTTTTTTTGAGGGGGAGGGGCATATAATATCTTGCATATCTTTTTCTAATGTTATGTGCTATATTTAGTTATCTGGGGCCAGATCTTCAGCTGATGTAAATCAGTACAGGTCGTTGAAGTCAATGGAGCTACACCAATTTTTACCAATTGAAGTTCTGACCCATTCTGTTTAGTTATGTCATATCTCCATATCAAGTGAAACATTTTGCTATTTCTCACTCTCCCTTTCCACAGTGTGCAGCACTGACATAAATTATAATTAGTCTGGAATGATGATAAGTATTCTACCTCTTTGCTAATGGTGGAACATGTGTCCCTTTTGTATTCAAAGGCTTTTGAAGAGTATTTTTAGCTCAAGATGAGGATAGCAACTTCCCTACTTTAAAAAAATGAGATATTTTGAAAAGATTTTACAGGGACAATTTATTTGTAAGAAGGTTGATCTTCATTATATTAAGTAATAGCTAAAGTTTTGCTGATTTTTTTTAAACTGGGACCATCTCTTTGAGACTTATTGTATAAATTGGACTGAAACATTAAAACAGAACCAGAAATATTTGTCTTTAAGGTTACAAAGTCCAATATAGCATTGCCTTGAAGAACTAACATAATTATTTGGGGGTTTTGGAAACAAACAAACAAAAAACAACCACCAAAGGATATGCATTCTAACCATGATTTCCAAGAATGAAGACTATGTGTATGTGTGTGTTTTCAGAATTGAACACTTATTAAGATTTTAATTTGCTGTCAAGGACAATTTAACATATCAAGATAAAAATATTTTATGATTAATTTGCCAAATCTGACTGAGGCAGCTGAGATTAATTTAATCTGTGGTTGTGGGCATTAGTATTCATAAGGAATTGGAAGCACAAATAGAAGCACTCAGTCTTTCTTGTTTCTGAAAGAAATGTTTTCATGTCTTCTGTGTTCTGAAGATCACTCTGAGTTTGTAGTCTTTATGTTAAAACAAAAATACTGAACCGAAAGAATAGCACTTTCAAAGATTGCTGCTGTTCTTTAGAGATAGACTTGAGTAATATATTGTCAGAAATAAATACATGAATAACATTTACACTTCAACAGTTGTGTTTGCCACAAGCAGCCACTGGCATTTGCAATTTGTCCCCAAAATGCTGGCTTTCTCTACATGTTGACCGCATGTACTGTAGATGCAATACAGGGTGGGAAATAGTTAATTTTCATTTTTGAGGTGTCATCTATTGAGTGTAATCCAGGATCGGCATGATTTTATTTTTCACAGCATATTTTAACTGTAGCATTTTAAAAGAGTCAGTTGTTGGGTTATCAGAGTAGCAGCCGTGTTAGTCTGTATTCGCAAAAAGAAAAGGAGTACTTGTGGCATCTTAGAGACTGACACATTTATTTGAGCATAAGCTTTCGTGAGCTACAGCTCACTTCATCGGATGCATGCAGTGGAAAATACAGTGGGGAGATTTATATACATAGAGAACATGAAACAATGGGTGTTACCATACACACTGTAAGGAGAGTGATCACTTAAGGTGAGCTATTACCAGCAGGGGAGCCGGGGGGGACGGACGACTTTTTGTAGTGATAATCAAGGTGGGCCATTTCCAGCAGTTGACAAGAATGTCTGAGGAACCGGGGGGGGGGGGGGGGAATAAACAAGGGGAAATAGTTTTACTTTGTGTAATGACCCATCCACTCCCAGTCTCTATTCAAGCCTAAGTTAATTGTATCCAGTTTGCAAATTAATTCCAGTTCAGAAGTCTCTCATTGGAGTCTGTTTTTGAAGTTTTTTTGTTGCAGAATTGCAACTTTTAGGTCTGTAATCGAGTGACCAAAAGAGATTGAAGTGTTCTCCCACTGGTTTTTGAGTGTTATAATTCTTGACGTCTCATTTGTGTCCATTTGTTCTTTTACTTAGAGACTGTCCAGTTTGGCCAATATACATGGCAAAGGAACATTGCTGGCACATGATGGCATATATCACATTGGTAGATGTGCAGGTGAACGAGCCTGATAGTGTGGCTGATGTGATTAGGCCCTATGATGGTGTCCCCTGAATAGATATGTGGACACAGTTGGCAACGGGCTTTGTTGCAAGGTTATGTGCTTTGTGGCATATGTAATTGGAACAGTAGATGCTTTGAGAGCAAGTCAGCATCATTGCACAATAGAAGTAAAACTTGAGTAGAATGTTTTAGAATTAATTGAGTATACTGGATCAGACCATATAGAAACAAATATTCCTATTATTTACATGAGTTTTATACTGGTGTAAATGTGTTGACTTCTGATTTATGCCAGGGTAAGTGAGAGAGGAATCAGTCCTATTTTCTAAAGTAGAGCTGGTTGAAAAAACAGTAACATGTATGGGAATTTTTTAAAAAAAATTACTGTTTTCTCAAAACATAAAAAAAATATTAAAATTATAATGAAATTTCTCAATCATTAAAACATTTTTACAGCTATGTACCTAGTTAAAACCCACACATTTGGAGCATGAGAATTATTGTCAAACATATTCATATTTTTAGCCCATATATCTGATTTTTGACAAATAATATAATTGAACACTCAGACTTCAGAAGATGTTGATCCATTCTGTTAAAAAATGATGCTCCAATCTCAGCTTCTCAAATTACCTGGTATCATTGGGCCAGCAACGCTACTTCTCTCAGAAATCAGTAAATCTCAGAAATCTTGTGGCAATGGAATGGTGTCTGTCAGTCTTTCAACTAGCTGAAGGTCAGCTGAGGACTCTTTTACATTTTCCAGATGTCCTTTTGACAAACTAAACTCAAAAACACAAGCGCTTATGTCAAGGTTCCTTCCCCACTCTGAACTCTAGAGTACAGATGTGGGGACTTGCATGAAAACCTCCTAAGCTTACTTTTACCAGCTTAGGTTAAAACTTCCCCAAGGTACAAACTATTTTACCTGTTGCCCTTGGACTTTTGCTGCCACCACCAAATGTCTAACCGGGTTTATTATTGGTAAAGAGCCATTTGGAAACGTCTTTCCCCCAAAAATCCTCCCCAAAACCTTGCACCCCACTTCCTGTGGAAGGTTTGATAAAAATCCTCACCAATTTGCAAAGGTGACCACAGACCCAAACCCTTGGATCTTAAGAACAATGAAAAAACATTCAGGTTCTAAAAAGAAGAATTTTAATAGAAGTAAAAAGAATCACCTCTGTAAAATCAGGATGGTAAATGCCTTACAGGGTAATTAGATTCAAAACATAGAGAATCCCTCTAGGCAAAACCTTAAGTTACAAAAAGATACAAAAACAGGAATATCCATTGTATTCAGCACAGCTTATTTTCTCAGCCATTTAAACAAACAGAATCTAACGCATATCTAGCTAGATTACTTACTAAGTTCTAAGACTCCATTCCTGTTCTGTCCCCGGCAAAAGCATCACACAGAGAGAGAGGCTTTGTTTTTCCCTCCCTCCAGCTTTTGAAAGTATCTTGGCTCCTCATTGGTCATTTTGGTCAGGTGCCAGCGAGGTTATCCTAGCTTCTTAACCCTTTACAGGTGAAAGGGTGTTTCCTTTGGCCAGGAGGGATTTTAAAGGTGTTTACCCTTTACTCTGGTGTAAATTAAACTGTGATCAAAACTGAGTACAATTCCTTTGCAGGTGGCAAACACAAGGGAAAACTAAAGTCCAAAGTGACTTGGGACCTGATTCAAAGCTCTTGAAGTCAATGGGAATCTTTCCATTGACTTCAGTATGCTTTGTATTGAACTCCTAGAGAGGGTATAACAATAGAGGGAGAAGCAAGTTTGGAATATGCAGCACCAATAAAATTCACCATCCTACTGAATATGCAGGGAGAAGAAATAACACATACACTAAATGGGGCATGAAACCAGACAAACAGAACGCTTGTTATTGGGAAGAAAACTAAAGTGGGAAGTCTTAATCTCCTGGTATTTGAAATATTTTGTTAGAATTACATCCTGGATGGATGAGGAGAGTGTAGTAAATAGAATATATCTGACTTTAATCAAGCAGTTGAGATTGTCTCCTAAAATCTGACTTGAAAAATTATATGAAGGTGGCTTGAACCTAAATATGTGGATTTCAAATTTCCTGAAAGAAGATAAAGTGGGTAATGTTAAATGGCACTGCACCATGTCAGATGGAATGTCTAACATGGAGGATTCCCCAAGATTGGTGGTGAATTATTCTTTGTTATGACCTCACGTAAAAAGTGGAGTGTTAAATACACTGTCAGATGACAACCGATTGGGACATGTCACAAATGACATTACGGAAGGAGAAATAATACAAAGTAGTAACCTACAGATGTGGACAGGAAATATATTCAGAGGTACAACATCCCCATCACTTCTTATTTCATCTAAGGTTATTTTTCCACCCTAATACCAATTTTGCACTTGAATCTAGACTACACTCAGTAGCTGCATTTATATTTTAGAGCTCTGGCATACAGAATAGCAGATTGCTTTGGAAACAGAGCTTGTAGAGATGACACATATTGTGGGTTGCTGGCTAGGTAAAGTGATCTGATTAAGTAAAATACCCGTCCTTTAACATTCACAGACATCTACATATGACAATAATGATAGCATGGAGCCAAAAGATAGTGAAGGAGACAGTGAAGGAGATTCAAGGCTGAAAAGTAAAATAAATGCACTCAATTAAAAGAAATTAAATTAAATGTCAGTGGGTATTAAAGTAACAAACAATATAATTATTCTATTTATACTTCAAGTAAAATAATGCAATGAAAGTTACATAGTAGTGAATAAGCAAATAAATCCCATAAACACAATATTTCATAGTTAAACTTAATGTGACTAGCTTTATCTAAATTACAGTTGTTAATCCTATGATGCTATGGAAGTTCTTGGTTGGTAATTTGTTGGTTCAGATTATGTGGGTAGGGTCTCTTTTTCCATCCCCACCCCTAATATAATAAATCCATTAATGGTGCTTCATTACAGCACTTAAGTGAAAAAGAAACAAGAGAATTCAAGAAGTAGGGGGGGAAACTGTCTTTAAAGTATATGGACCTGGTGTTCTATTGTGTTGCTCCAGTTTGAATGATAGATTCACAGATTATAAAGCCAGAAGGGACCATTGTGATCATTTACTCTGACCTCCACACCGGCTGTAGGATTTCCCTGAATTTATTCCTGTTTGAACTAGAACATAGCTTTTAGAAAACACATCCAATTGTGAATTAGAAATTGCCAGCAATGGAGAATCAACCACAGCCTTTGTAAATTGTTCCAATTTTAATTACTCTTCCTGTTAAAAAATAGTACCTTCTTGTCTAGTTACAACATCCAGCCAGTGGATGTTGTTATAACTTTGTGTGCTAGACAGAAGAGCCCTCTTATTAAATTTCTATTTCCCATGTGGGTATTTATAGACTGTGTTCAAGTCATGCCTTAACCTTCTTTGTTAAGTTAAATAGATTGAGCTCTTTGAGTCTTCCACTGCAATGCATGTTTTCCAACTCTATAATAATTCTCATGGCTCTTCTCTGAACCCTCTCCAATTTATCAAGATCCTTCTTGAATTGTGAACAACATAACTGCACTCAGTATTCCAGTAATGGTAAGATCAGCACCAAATTTAGAGGTAATATATCCTACCTACTCCTATTCAGTATTCCCCTGTTTGTATATCCAAAAAGTGAGTTAGTCCTTTTGGCCACAGAATCCTGCTGGGAGCTCACATTCAGATGATTATCCATCATGACTCCCAAGTCTTTGCAGAGTCACTGCTTCCCAGGATAGAATCCCCCATCCTGTAAGTATGGCCTACATGCTTTGTTCCTACATGTAAAAATTTACGTGGCCATACTGAAACACACATTGTTTGCTTGTGCCCAGCTTCCTAAGCCATCCATATCACTCTGTATCAGTGATCTGTCCTCTTCATTATTTTCTACTTCACCAACTCCATTCACTCAGACACACCACACAAGTTCTCCCAACCCCTTTTTGACCCCCTATAGGGATCTACTGCATGAAAATCCCCTCAACAATGTCCTCCTTCTCTCCCTCTCCAGCAATGGACTTAGGGTCTTCCAACAAGCTGCTGATAGTATTCTCTATCAGGGTACGTTCCTGGGTGTTTCATGTACCCAGGAGGTTCAGTAATAGCATGAGAGGATTCCATGTTTCTCGTAGTTACTGGTTGTGCTCCTCCCTCCATGTTCAAGGCAGGTTGCTGCACTTGGGAAGCCAGCGTGTACCATTTGGATGAATAAATGCTTCTCACCATTACCTGCCAAGTGATATGAGTGCCTTCTGGGAGACTCTGGCACGTGAGATGCTAAAGATGTGTTCTGAGTACACATTTGATAGTGGGCAGGGTGGTGGGTGACAGCCAGCTGATGCAATGATGGCTACAAATCCCTATTGAGCTGTTAATAATGAAGAGGGTCTGAGTTAGTGGGCACCTGTGATGCTACACCCATATTCTTCATAGAAATATTGTTATGATATGAATATGGCATATCTAAGATATGTGTTATGCAAGATGGGTCACGTGAGGTATCACTGAAAGGTTATGATCCACTAAATGACTTTATCCAATTTGTATGCATGTATCATTTCTGTATCTGAAATTAGGAATATTGACTATGTAACAATTACAACTGTTTTCAGAGTAGCAGCCATGTTAGTCTGTATCCGCAAAAATAAAAGGAGGACTGTGGCACCTTAGAGACTAACAAATTTATTTGAGCATAAGCTTTTGTGAGCTACAGCTTACTTCATCGGATGCATTCAGTGGAAAATACAGTGGGGAGATTTATATACACAGAGAACATGAAACAATGGGTGTTACCATACAAACTGTAGCGAGAGTGATCAGGTAAGGTGAGCTATTACCAGCAGGAGAGCGGGAGCGGCGGGGGAACCTTTGGTAGTGATAATCAAGGTGGGCCATTTCCAGCAGTTTACAAGAACATCTGAGGAACAGCGGGGGGTGGGGAGGTGGGGTGGGGAATAAACATGGGAAAATAGTTTTACTTTGTGTAATGACCCATCCACTCCCAGTCTTTATTCAAGCCTAAGTTAATTGTATCCAGTTTGCAAATAAATTCCAATTCAGCAGTCTCTTGTTGGAGTCTATTTTTGAAGTTTTTTTGTTGAAGAATTTGCCACTTTTAGGTCTGTAATCGAGTGACCAAAAGAGATTGAAGTGTTCTCCGACTGGTTTTTGAGTGTTACAATTCTTGACGTCTGATTTGTGTCCATTTATTCTTTTACGTAGAGACTGTCCAGTTTGGCCAATGTACATAGCAGAGGGACATTGCTGGCACATGATGGAATATATCACATTGGTACATGTGCAGGTAAACGAGCCTCTGACAGGGTGGCTAATGTGATTAGGTCCTATGATGGTGTCACTTGAATAAATATGTGGACAGAGTTGGCATAGGGCTTTGTTGCAAGGATAGGTTCCTAGGTTTTGTTGTGTGCTGTGCGATTGCTGGTGAGTATTTGCTTCAGGTTGGGGGGCTGTCTGTAAGCAAAGACTGGCATGTTTCCCAAGATCTTTGAGAGTGATGGGTCTTCCTTCAGGATAGGTTGTAGATCCTTGATGATGCATTGGAGAGGTTTTAGTTGGGGGCTGAAAGTGATGGCTAGTGGCGTTCTGTTATTTTCTTTGTTGGGCCTGTCTTGTAGTAGGTAACTTCTGGGTACTCTTCTGGCTCTGTCAATCTGTTTCTTCACTTCAGCAGGTGGGTATTGTAGTTGTAAGAATGCTTGATAGAGATCTTGTAGGTGTCTGTCTGAGGGGTTGGAGCAAATGCGGTTGTATCGTAGAGCTTGGCTGTAGACAATGGATCATGTGGTGTGGTCTGGATGAAAGCTGGAGGCATGTAGGTAAGTATAGGGGTCAGTAGGTTTCCGGTATAGGGTGATGTTTATGTGACCATCGCTTATTAGCACAGTATTGTCCAGGAAGTGGATCTCTTGTGTGGACTGGTCCAGGCTGAGGTTGATGGTGGGATGGAAATTGTTGAAATCATGGTGGGATTCCTCAAGGGCTTCTTTTCCATGGGTCCAGATGATGAAGATGCTATCAATGTAGCGCAAGTAGAGTAGGGGCATTAGGGGACGAGAGCTGAGGAAGCGTTGTTCTAAGTCAGCCATAAAAATGTTGGCATACTGTAGGGCCATTTGGATACCCATGGCAGTGCCGCTGATTTGAAGATATACATTGTCCCCAAGTGTGAAATAATTATGGGTGAGGACAAAGTCATAAAGTTCAGCCACCAGGTTTGCTGTGACATTATCGGGGATACTGTTCCTGACGGCTTGTAGTCCATCTTTGTGTGGAATGTTCGTGTAGAGGGCTTCTACATCCATAGTGGCCAGGATGGTGTTTTCAGGAAGCTCACCGATGGATTGTAGTTTCCTCAGGAAGTCAGTGGTGTCTCGAAGATAGCTGGGAGTGCCGGTAGCATAGGGCCTGAGGAGGGAGTCTACATAGCCAGACAATCCTGCTGTCAGGGTGCCAATGCCTGAGATGATGGGGCATCCAGGATTTCCAGGTTTATGGATCTTGGGTAGCAGATAGAATACCCCAGGTCGGGGTTCCAGGGGTGTGTCTGTGTGGATTTGTTCTTGTGCTTTTTCAGGAAGTTTCTTGAGCAAACACTGTAGTTTCTTTTGGTAACCCTCAGTGGGATCAGAGGGTAATGGCTTGTTGAAAGTGGTGTTGGAGAGCTGCCTAGCAGCCTCTTGTTCTTATTCATATTTACAACTGCGTGTGTCCTTGGGGGAACGCCCACCAGAAAGGCAATCAGCCTGAATGAGTCACTTAAGAAGGACAATAGATCTTTGAAGATAGTAATCGCCTACCTTCCTGAGGAGCTTCCTGGGTTGCTGCTTTGACACACCAGGATCAGGTGATCATGTCACCTGGTACTAGACCCCCATCTTGGGCTTTCAGTGTTTTTCCATTAAGAGGGAATGAAGGGTCCGACTGGGAAACAAAAGATTCCCACCTTATGTAAATTCTATTTAAAGTTGGGAAGTAAGGCAATCAGGACTCTTCTCCATTGCCTCCCCTCCAAGAAGGAAGATTCCTAAAAACACCTGAAGGGAAAGGCAGGAGCTGAGTCCAGGCTGAGACAGGGCTTCAGTCTGTAAAGAGAAATAACTGGAACTCTAAGCTACAGAAACTATGCAACCTGCCTAAAACAACATTTAGGGTGAGGAATTACATTTTGTAACCTGTTTCTTCAATGTATTAAGCTTAGTTTGCATATTTTGTTTTATTGGCTCAGTAATCTGCTTTGTTCTGTTTGCTACCCCTTATAATCACTTAAAATTTACCTTTTGTAATTAATACATTTATTTCTTGTTTATACCCAAACCCAGTTTGTGCAATTCATATAGGGTTTGGGGGTGGGGGGGATAAAAAGCTGTGCATATCTCTCTCCACATTGAGGGAGAGGGAAATTTTTATGAGCTTGCACTGTGCAGATCTTTCTATACAGCACAAGACAATCTTATTTTGGGGTTACACTCCAGATGGTGTGTGCACCGGCATGCTGGCCCATCCCCTAGCTGATTTTAGTCTGTGTCTGCAGCTGAGTGTGGCCTTTCCTGTATGTGTGCTGGAAAGGTGCTTGAGAGCCTGGCACAGCAAGCTAGTGCAAGGGAAACCCAGGCTGGTCAGACCGGCGACCTCGGTGAGACCCCAGCACATCAGCTGACACCCCAGAAGGGGGGGGGGTCTAACCCGTCACAGCACCATCACCACATCTTATACATATCCGCCCACCTTCCTCTCCAGTACTACAGCAGCACACTCTTTCTCAAGGTGGAAGAGGTGAAATGGACTAGTCCAAAGTCCTCAAGGATGTCCCAA
Organism: Natator depressus; assembly: GCF_965152275.1. Classification (NCBI taxonomy): domain Eukaryota; kingdom Metazoa; phylum Chordata; order Testudines; family Cheloniidae; genus Natator; species Natator depressus. Next base: position 238,158,726 of record NC_134235.1, on the reverse strand, counting down.
AAGGAGATATTGCTCGCTCTGTCTGCATCCATGGTGGTATGCCCCTCCTGCTGCAGCATCTGCTGTAGTGTTGCCTCCTGGTGGTGAGGAGGCTGCTGCCTATGTCTTGGAGGGCCACAGGCAATGAGTTTAGCCACCATGTCACTCACTCTTTATTCCAAACATGATATGCCTGACTCAGCCTCCCTGTTCCCTGAGAGGAAGGAAGCGATGGTACTTTTGAATTGGGGATCTTGAATCTGATGGTATGGCAAAGAGAGTATATCCTGCAGCTGTCTAAATGTGCCGTGTGCCGCACAGGACTGGCTGAAGTGGGCAGAGATCGTCCCGGCTGTCAAAGGCAGCGCCTGCACCTGGGCATTCCCTTCCAGAAATCCCCTCACAACCAGATTGAGCCTGTGAGTGATGGCAAGAGACACAATGAAAGAAAACATTGGGTTCTGGGACCCATTGTCCATTGTCACAAACTCAGTAGAGAGGACAAGGGGCCTTAGCCTCTTTGCTGTGTCAGCACGCACTGTCTCTTTAAGATGTTTCTGGAGGAGTGCTGTTTTTCAGATCCACACATGGACAGTGTTATATATTGTCAACGGAGGGCATGCACATTGCCACTGCTGCTGCTAGTCTTTGTGCTGCTGCTCACCCAACAGACCATAACAGACATGTTGTCTGACCATTACCTAGGGAGGTGGTGGAATCTCCTTCCTTAGAAGTTTTTAAGGTCAGGCTTGACAAAGCCCTGGCTGGGATGATTTAATTGGGGATCGGTCCTGCTTTGAGCAGGGGGTTGGACTAGATGACCTCCTGAGGTCCCTTCCAACCCTGATATTCTATGATTGGTCCAAATGTCAGTTTTCAGATGCACCCTCCCGCCTTTGCAATTATTTAGAACATGCTGTACTGCAATTGTGCGGGCACTGCCTTTTTAACAAAACAGGAGCCCCTAAGGATCTGCCACCGAGGAGCAGCTGTAGCCATAAGCCATCTGAAGCACTCACGCCTCCAACAGGGAGAGGGGAAGCATGTCCATGTCCAGCATCCTTGCAAATGCTGTAGTCAGCAACATGGCCCTAGAATGCTTGTTATCATATTTTTGAACACATATGAACACACTTTTCTATGTCTGTTGAGTGATGCTGATGGACTTAGTTGATGTCACGGAAAGCATTGTTGGTGTCAACCTCTGCTCTTCAGTAGACCTAGTGCCTGTCTGGTTTTCTCCTGAGCCACTTTGTTGTAGCATGTGCCATGTGTGATTGTGTTCTATGTCTTTCAGCATGCCTAGTGTCCCCAGCTCTTTGGGGTCAGGGCCCAGTCTACATCTGCATAGCTGGCAAATGGTGCTGTTACTATCCCTAAGATCAGTTTTGAAATGTTACCAAACCCAGAAGTCTGGCTGTTTCATCATTTTTTTAAGGAAGGTATTGAGAGATTCAAGCTGGTGACAGCTGAGAAAAATGCAGTGTGGGAGTACTGCCTGCCCCCTACCCTCAGTGTTCCCACCAAAACAGCATCCAACAGAGAGAGAGACCCTGACCTTTCCCCCCACAAGGGAGCTGTGACTAGAACTGGTAAGAGAAACTTGGACGGTACCATATTCCACTGGAATATACAGTTCCGCTGCAATTGAAACACTTTGTGAAATCAGGTCAATTTTGCCAGAATATACTTTCAGAAGAAAGACAGGGCAAAAAAGTTATAACAATGTCACAATGTCCTGTTCTGACCCTTTTGGAACAAAACAATTTGATTTTTTTGTTTTGAAACAACTTTTTATTTTAACTCTTTTAAAATTTGTGCTATTTTATATATTATAATCCAATACAAAGTCACAAACAAACAGTCTTGATCAGCCCAAAATGAACAAAAATTCAGAATTTTCCTGTGTGGAGAATTTTAAAATTTTCAGTCTTTGCTCTCATTTGGAATGAAGCCTAATTTTGACATCTCAAAATCCTGCATGAAACAGAACTTTCATTCTCTGCCCAGCTCTAGCTGTGACTAACCATCACCCTTTCAGAACTGAAGTAATGGAGCACAGTCTTGGAGGGAGCTAATGGTCTATGACCATTGGCCTGATAGGGAGCAGCCTCTTGAAGAGAAGGAACTACCTGTGGTTCTGAGCTAAACTCCTCCTTCGCATCATCACCACTATCGCCACCTCCTTCATCCTTTGCCCCAGGAAATATTCCTTTCCAGAGGATCTGTACGCCTCAGCCAAAGTGGATTCTGCTGACTCCTCCAGTGCCGCATGGGAATCTGGTTTCGTTTCCTGAGTTCCTGGTGCACAACAGGTTTTGCACTGAATAAGTCCAAGGTGCAAGAACTCGTCTTTCTTTTTCCCATCTTAAAATTTCCTGTAGAAAAGCTGCTTCTGAGTAGACTTATACTGGAATCTGCCAGTTCTACTAACACAGCTCTAAGACGGGGAATCCGTGAGGGACTGTGCCATGTTGTTTATAGTGGGAGCAGCATCAGAAAAAGGCCTTTTGTTTATCTGGGAGTCAGGCAATTGCTGAGTGTGACCTGAACTCTTCCCATTTCCTCTTTCAGAACAGGAGGTCAGGCTTTGTTTCATAGATTCATAGATATTAAGGTCAGAAGGGACCATTATGATAATCTATTCTGACTTCCTGCACAATTCAGGCCACAGAATCTCACCCACCCACTCCTGCAATAAACTTCTCACCTATGTCTGAGCTACTGAAGTCCTCAAATCATGGTTTAAAGACTTCAAGGAGCAGAGAATCCTCCAGCAAGTGACCCGTGCCCCATGCTACAGAGGAAGGCGAAAAACCTCCAGGGCCTCTTCCAGTCTGCCCTGGAGGAAAATTCCTTCCCAACCCCAAATATGGCAATCAGCTAAACCCTGAGCATATGGACAAGATTCACCAGCCAGATACCCAGGAAAGAATTCTCTGTAGTAACTCAGATCCCACCCCATCTAACATCCCATCACAGGCCATTGGGCCTATTTACCATGAATAGTTAAAGATCAATTAATTGCCAGAATCATGTTATCCCATCATACCATCTCCTCCATAAATTTATCGAGTTTAATCTTGAAGCTAGATAGGTCTTTTGCCCCCACTGCTTCCCTTGGAAGGCTGTTCCAGAACTTCACTCCTCTGATGGTTAGAAACCTTCATCTAATTTTAAGTCTAAACTTCTCGATGGCCAGTTTATATCCATTTGTTCTTGTGTCCACACTGGTATTGAGCTTAAATAATTCCTCTCCCTCCCTGGTATTTATCCCTCTGATATATTTATAGAGAGCAATCATATCTCCCCTCAGCCTTCTTTGGGTTAGGCTAAACAAGCCAAGCTCCTTGAGTCTCCTTTCATAAGACAGGTTTTCCATTCCTCAGATCATCCTAGTAGCCTTCTCTGTACGTGTTCCAGTTTGAATTCATCTTTCTTAAACATGGGAGACCAGAACTACACACAGTTGTCCAGATGAGGTCTCACCAGTGCCTTGTATAACGGTACTAACACCTCCTTATCTCTACTGGAAATACCTCGTCTGATGCATCCCAAGACCGCATTAGCTTCTTTCATGGCCACATCACGTTGGCGGCTCATAGTCATCCTGTGGTCAACAAATACTCCAAGGTCCTTCTCCTCCTCCATTACTTCTAATTGATGCGTCCCCAGCTTACAACTAAAATTCTTGTTATTAATCCTAAATGCATGACCTTACACTTCTCACTATTAAATTTCATCCTATTACTCCAGTTTACAAGGTCATCCAGATCCTCCTGTATGATATCCTGGTCCTTCTCTAAATTGGCAATACCTCCCAGCTTTGTATCATCCACAAACTTTATTAGTACACTCCCACTTTTTGTGCCAAGGTCAGTAATAAAAAGATTAAATAAGATTGGTCCCAAAACCGATCCCTGAGGAACTCCACTGGTAACCTCCCTCCAGCCTGACAGTTCACCTTTCAGCATGACTCACTGTAGTCTCCCCTATAACCAATTCCTTATCCACATTTCAATTTTCATATTGATCCCAATCTTTTCCAATTTAACTAATAATACCCCATGTGGCACCGTATCAAACACGTTACTGAAATCTAGGTAAATTAGGTCCACTGCGTTTCCTTTGTCTAAAAACTCTGTTACTTTCTCAAAGAAGGAGATCAGGTTGGTTTGGCACGATCTACCTTTTGTAAAACCATGTTGTATTTTGTCCCATTTACCATTGTTAGGTGAAGTCAATTAATAAACTTTGCTTCACAGCACCCACCAGCTGTGGGTGGTCAGATATAGGCACAGCATCTGATGCTTGGAATCCCTGCTCACTGTCACCAAAGATGCAGCTTCAAACTAGTCACACAATCCTAATACCTGGAGCCTGCCCAGGAGCAGAGAGCTGCCACTCGTGCTGTGACTTCGTATGGGTACCCTGAACCAAATTGAAACAATGCACACTCATCCAGTAAAAGAACACACCCAGCAACGTGGGAGAAGAATGACACACTATGCTGAAGTGGAATTTTTTCCCATCAAGTCAAAATGAAATGATAGAGTCGTAATGAAATTAAAATATACTCTGTTTTGATTTGAAGTCATTCCAAAATATTTTTTCCAAAAAATTATCAAAATTGCTTTGTTTCAGGGATACATTTTGGTTTAGACAAAACTGCATTTTCTGATGGAAAACTGTTCCATGGAAAAGTTTCCCCCCAGCTCTATTATTTCTGTATTCTGGCCAGGGAGCCCTACTGCTAGAGGAGCATGAGAACTTGAAGTACTTGGACTATAGCTCCCCCGAGGCACCACAGAAACATTTTCCAAGCAATTGTTTTTTTTCCCATTTTCAGCTAATAGGAAATATTTTTCACTCCAAAATTGAAACTTTTGACCGAGAAAATCCCCATATTCTGACAATCTCTACTATACATTACTTAATACATTTTAGTTTGTAGTTCATGTACGCACACTAAATTGTCACATGAAACACTCCAGGGTACTGAAGATTTTCCTGCTGGATTTAATAAATTATTCGGTAATTGCAACACTTGTAACATTATTTCTACAAATGTACAGAAGGGATGACTCCCTTTGTATTTTGTCATGGACTGGTAGTAACAGAGCCCAGTAAAAGACTTCAACTCGCTGTTTCTTCTTGCTTCAATCAGAGAGCAGATCTTCCATGATTAGGCAATAAAACATGACAGAGCAATGGTCATTGTGGACATTTTGAGATGTTGCATATTTGGGTTAAATCCTGACCAGATTGCAGTAAAGGGTATTTTAGTCATTCATATCAAGGTGTCTTCTATTTGTATCCAAAGCACATTGAAATCAATGGAAAGACTCACATTGTTTACAATACATTTTTGGATCAAACCTTTATCTGGAGTCCTCACTGAAGTTAGTGATTTTGACATTGAATTCAGTGGAAACATTGTGACCGGTGAAAAGAATGCATATGGAATACTGTAGTTCAATACAAAGATGCTATTATTATTTTACATAATCATACATAATTTACTTAATTTTTTTATAGTTGGCATCTCTTATTTTGGCAGGATACTCAGAGTGGGAAGAAGTTACAGCAGCAGCAGAATTGATATCCACTTGGTGCTTGTATAGGACCCAGGGAGAAAGAAGTAATATACTGTCAGAGATGAACTGTGTTGAGCAGGAAAAGAGCAGGCAGTCTGGTAGCTAACCATAAATCTCACAGATATGTAACTTGAATCCAATGATTGAGGTGGGCAGGGATACAAAACACACAGTAATGAAAAATTAGAATGGAGATAAAAGTAAAGTTAGAAAATAAAAAGAGTGAAAAGGCAGGTGGAAACAAAACTGGAGAGAAGTGTCAGCTTTTTCCATACAAACTGCAAGGAGCATATGACAGAGTATTGCAAGTATATGGGTATAATAAGCAATGTGAGATAACTGGGATAACTGAGTTGCCTATATTAGGAAATTGACTAAGTTATATAAATACTCTTCCAAAGCTGCCCAGTTTATAGAAAGGGTAGTTTATACTGTAATAAATATTTATAGACATAGAGCTCTTATTTATGTAGAAAGAACGAGGCAAGCACTCTTACAAATGTTAAGTTTCACCTAGTTCTTACTCATGTCAATGGGAGTTTTGCCTCGGTAAGGACTTCCGGATTTGTTTCTTAATGCATTGTATAGTAAGGCTTTTGATACTCATGATCTTCTCATAAACAAACTAGACAAATATAGTCGAGATGAACCTACTATAATGTGGGTGCACAACTGACTGGAAAACTGTACTCAAAGAGTAGTTATCGATGGTTCACAATTGAGCTGGAAGGGAACATCAAGGGATTTATCCTGGGTCCGGTTCTCTTTAATATCATCATAAATTATTTGGATAATGGCATAGAGAGTCCACTTATAAACTCAGTGGATGATACCAAGCTGAGAGGCGTTTCAAGTGCTTTGGAGGACAGGATTAGAATTCAAAGTGATCTTGATACACTGGAGAAATGGTCTGAATTAAACAGGATGCAATTCAGTAAGGACAAATGCGAAGTACTCCACTTAGGAAGGAATAATCAACTGCACAAATACAAAATGGAAAATGCCTGCCTAGGAAGGCGTACTAGTGGAGATTATAGTGTATCACAAACTAAATATGTCAACAATGTACTACTGTTGCAAAAAAAGCAATCATTCTCGGATGTACAAGCAGGAGTGTTGTAAGCATGACACAGTAGTAATTCTTCCACTCTTCTGAGCACTGATAAGGACTCAGCTGGAATATTGTGTCCAGTTCTGGGTACCACACTTTGGGAAAGATGTGGAAAAAATGGAGAAAGTCCAGAGGACAGCAACAAAAATGATTAAAGCTCTGGAAAACATGACTTATGAGGAAAGAATGAAAAAAATGGGTTTCTTTAGTTTGAAGAAGAGAAGATTGAGTGGGGAAATGATAACAGTCTTCTACAACATAAAGGGCTTTTATAAAGAGGGGATAAATTGTTCTCCTTAACAATAGAGGACAGGACAAGAAGTAATGGGTTTGAATTTCAACAAGGGAGATTTAGGTTAGACATTAGAAAAATCTTCCAAAGAGTAAGGGTAATTAAGCACTGGAACAAAGTGCATGTGTGAGTTCATTCACCTTCACCAAAACACTTAGGCCTCCACTCAGGACAACATCCCTATTCAGCAAAATACTGAAGCACATGCTTTACTTTAACCAAGTGCTTAGGTCCAATTGACTACCAGCCTTGCTGTTGAGACTTCTAGAAAGGGTGCAGTCGAAGAGACTTAAATATTTTCTTAAATGCTTTGCCGAACTGAGGCATTAATGCTTACACTGAGGTAATACTTTAAAACAAGTGAGCTCAAAGGCATTGGAACAAGACATGGAACCTCCTATTACTGGTATAAATCCAAGCAAGTTGTGACCAAATCTTACTGTTGCCATTTGATGGCTGTTCAGAGACCTATGAGAACTGAAGAGTCAGTCTCAGTCCATCCCTAGTGGACTGACGTTAACATCAGAAAAAGTGATAATTGACACCCTTGTTAGCAGTCTCCACAGAAAGGGCCTGGGTTGAAATCAGCATAAAGAATTAGCTACCTTCTCAATATTATAGCTCATTCCTCCAGCCCAGAGCTGAGTAACATTAGTAGGGAAACTTGTAATGCAGCTACTTACATCATACCTGTTTGGGGGCTAACCTGAAAGTTTCTAGCATCAGTCCAGCACATTTAACTGTCATTGATTTCCCCCTTTGTTTTGTTTTTGTTTTGTTTTTTTTTAGTTAAAAAACAAACAAAACAAAAACCAGGTGAAATAAGGAAAGAAGAACTAACCTTATTGCTGTAATTCTCTTCTTGACTCACCATTGCCCCACCATCACCATCACCCGTCCCTTCCCCTGTCATCACGTCAAGACTGTATCTTTTGAAGTTGCTGGAGATTTAAACCATGTGCTATGTTATGAGAGGAAAAATACCAACCTCATGTAATTTGAAAGAGAAACCCAAGAATCAATTTGATTTAGTTGCTGATTGGTCCTGCTTTGAGCAGGGGGTTGGACTAGTTGACCTCCTGAGGTCCCTTCCAACCCTGATACTCTATGATTCTATGACTTATAGAATGAGTGAACCAGCTCTTTGGTAACTGAACAGCTGTTGTAGCATTTACCAACTTATAAAATCCTAGGTTTGCCAAATGACAACTATGTATTTTAAAATATCCTGTTGTTAAACTAACAAAATGCTGAGCTTAAGTCTTATAACAGGCTTTATTTGTTAATAATAGCCTTTTCTCAGCAGCAGTCTAGCTGACAGTTCTCTGTAGCAGAATTATAGTTACCAGGGGCATGAAAGAGACTCACACTAAAGAAATATGCATCAAGGTGGTTTAGATTCCTGTAAAGGATCATGGTTCCATGAGAGGTTCACCTTCTTCCTTATCCTAGCATATCAGCTGCCAATAAAATTGTTTTCCCCCAAAGAACACTGGTGATATAAATATGGTACAGACATTTGTGTGCTACCAACCGAGCCATTCAAATGAAGCTATTCCACTCCCATTTAAATCAATGGCAACATTCTTACTGACATCAGTAGTAGCAGGTGCAGGGCCTAATACTTTAGAAAAGCATAGAATAAAATAGCAAGATTGTTCGAGAACGAGGGTCATTAGCAGATGTGTGTAGATTTTGCACAGCACCTGTTTTCAATAAGTTGGGTTTCAACCAGTATTAGTCCCTTCTGAATATTCATGAGGATTGCACCCAGAAAATATACTAAGGGGACATACTTATAGAAAGTGATGATGTTTATTACTAACTACTGTGAAGTATTATTGGATTATTTATTCGATGGGTTAAAATTTGCCAGGAATATGCCTGAATAATATGGATTTTTTAAATACCTGGAAATAGAGACAGACTCACTTTACGATAAAGGGGAAGAACAATAACTCTCCATTTTTGTCCTGAAAAGAATATTTGAAACAAAGACAGCATATATAAAATATGAATGAATATTTTCTTATGAATAATGATGGGTTTTGTCATATTTTAAGACTTCTCGATGTTTGATGCTTGAACTAAAGTTCTGAGTTGTTTCAGCAATCAGAGAGGAAAGTCCTCAAATGGGGAATTCCACAACCATTCTATTATGTTCTATGCAGGTTCTTATACCACCCCCATCATTATTGTATCTGAGCATGTTCCAGCAGTGCATTAAGTGACACGATTATCATTTGTCCGCACTAACCATCAATCCATAAAATCTTCCAATAATTCATATCTTGTCCCATCAACATCTACAAGATTCAGAGACCCTATTTATGGTTTGCATGGCATTTTCTAACTGTACCATACTTTTTAAATTATTTTTGCATTAAACTATCTGAACGTCATGGAAAAGAGGGCAGCACATGGAAAACACAGACGTAAGTTTTATAAACTTAATGCCCTCTTCTCAATGTTGGCAAAAGAAAATAGATAATCAATAATGTTTTGTTAAAAGCAGGAGGCGGGGCATTGATAGATAATTTGCTTTGCTAAAAGATTTAGAACAATCTGACTAAACTTTCCACCAATTTATACAAAAATCTAGAAAATCCATAATCACTTTAAGATTTGAATTTTTGTTTTGATTTGTTTTTTGTCCCAATGTCTTATTTTCTTGATCTGATCTGGAGGTTTAGCAGGATGTTCTGTCCTGTCTATTGTACTGGACTTGGTACTTGCAGTGTCCAATACATTTCTATGATTCTATCAGTGAGTATTACAACGGGTGGAAGTGGCTTCAAAATGGCAAAAGCACATGCAGATAAGTTTAGAATCTGCGAGTACTTGACAGACTTCGAGCTGTTGGCTCTGTGAATGAGTAGGCTGATGAGAAAACAGCACAGTAGTGATTTTGGATGGTGATTCCAAAGCATTTTACCAGCAGTGTAGATCATAGTTCTTATAGACCAGTGGTTCTCAACTCTGGTCCACCGCTTGTTCAGGGAAAGTCTCTGGTGCCCCGGGCCGGTTTGTTTACCTGCCGTGTCCGCAGGTTCAGCCGATTGCGGCTCCCACTATCTGCGGTTCGCCGCTCCAGGCCACTGGGGGCTGAGGGAAGGGCGGTGAGCACATCCCTCAACCCATGCCGCTTCCCGCAGCCCCCATTGGCCTGGAGCAGCAAACCGTGGCCAGTGGGAGCCGCGATCAGCCGAACCTGAGGACACGGCAGGTAAACAAACCGTCCCGGCATGCCAGGGGCTTTCCCTGAACAAGTGGTGGACCAGAGTTGAGAACCACTGTTATAGACAGTTACACAACCATTTATATGACTGCTATGAGGTGCGATTGGCCTTTTTGAAATACCGGAAGAAATAGCAAGCCAGGCTGGAAGGGGAACTATTGTATAGTTAGATGTGTGCATCAAGGAGACTGTTCAATAGGGCTTTCCCTGTACTACCCTGTACAGGTGATGGTTTGAGTGAAGCAGAAGTTGCTGCAACATATCTGGAAATAGCAATGCAGAGATGGGCATATATCCCTTGGCAGGCCATGAGAGAATCCTATGTGAAAAGTCAGATTATAAATGGTTTAACAAGGGAACGTTATAGTGATGCTAGTGATGAAAGAAAACATAGTGGACAAACCTGTGAACCAGATTATACACAGTTCAAAATGTGGAAGAAGAAATTGGTGTTTCCTTAAAGGTATCAGTTATTAATTCCCAGACTCAGGTAGACATCTTTATGTCAGATGCTGCACTTCAAGAAGTGATTGCAAGTGAAGTGGCTAAAAAAAACTGGAGGAGGTCCAAGTTCAAACTATTCACAGGTGCACTGGGGGGTCAGAAGAAAGAGGCTGTTTCCTGAGTGGGTCCAGGACAGAAGTCATTTGCAGGCAATGCAGAGGCAAAGGCCATTGGAGATGGAATTGCCCAAGCAGAGGGAAGCAACACTAAGTTGTTGATGCATTAGGGCCATCAGCAGCAACTATCAGAACTGCCCATGTGAAGAACTGCCTAGATACCTGCTGCTATGTGTCTGGAGACATTGGCGGCTGGAAAACAACAATGTTGTTGGAATCAGGATCTGAAATAAGTCTGATCCATGGTGAACACACAATGTTGAAAAGGAAGAAATCTTGTATTGTAGGGTTAAATTGGTGACAATTAATCATCAGCCACTGCAGAGAAGAGGAGAGATCCAGCTCCCACTGAACTTGGGGTCTCTGCATATTAAGTGGACTTTTGTTATGATGAGCAATATTTCTAGTGCTGTTGTATTAGGAATGGATTTCATCTGAGACCATCACAAGAACGCCTGAGGTGTTCACAGAGCACCTTTGTCACGGACAATATTCAGACAGGACGGAGGAAGTATGGACAGGGAAGCAACTCTTGGGGCCTTACAGGTGCCTCTACCATGCCTACAGGATGGCAGATAGGAACTGCTCCCTGGGGTAGCTCAGAATAAAGTTGTGGTGAAGCCAGGCAACAATAGCCTGAAGGATAAAGGACTGCTGCAGTGAAGCTGTAGGAATGTTTGATGCTACTAGTATCCACTCAGGATTGCTTAGCGGAACTCTGTTTCAAGGTGGACCAAAGAGGGAATCCTGTGTAAAAGCAATGAATGTGACTGACCAGGCAGCGCGGCTTGTGAAAGATCAGACCATGGAAACAGTGTCCAGTGTAACTGGTGTCTCAAAGCCTCTCATAGGGGGATAGAGATCAAGAACTGAGAAGCATCTGTCAAGGTTCCTTCCCCACTCTGAACTCTAGGGTACAGTTGTGGGGACCCGCATGAAAGACCCCCTAAGCTTATTCTTACCAGCTTAGGTTAAAAACTTCCCCAAGGTACAAACTTTGCCTTGTCCTTGAACGGTATACTGCCACTACCAAGCGTTTTAAACAAAGAGAACAGGGAAAGAGACCACTTGGAGATGTTTTTCCCCAAAATATGCCCCCAAGCCTTACACCCCCTTTCCTGGGGAAGGCTTGATAATAATCCTCTCCAATTTGTACAGGTGAACACAGACCCAAACTCTTGGATCTTAAGAACAATGAAAAATCAATCAGGTTCTTAAAAGAAGAATTTTAATTAAAGAAAAGGTAAAAGAATCACCTCTGTAAAATCAGGATGGAAAATACTTTACAGGGTATTCAGATTCAAAACACAGAGGATCCCCCTCTGGGCAAAACCTTAAAGTTACAGAAAACAGGAATAAACCTCCCTCTTAACACAGGGAAAATTCACATAAAACAAAAGATAAACTAATCAACCTTACCTGGCTTACCTATACTGGTTGCAATATTGGAGACTTGGATTAGGATGGGTTGGAGAAGATGGATTTCTGTCTGCCTCTCTCAGTCCCAAGACAGAACAAACACATAAACAAAGAGCACAAACAAAAGCCTTCCCCTCCCCAAGATTTAAAAGTATCTTGTCCCCTTATTGGTCCTGGTCAGGTGCCAGCCAGGTTAGCTGAGCTTCTTAACCCTTTACAGGTAACAGGATGTTGCCTCTGGCCAGGAGGGATTTTATAGCACTCTATTCAGAAAGGTGGTTACCCTTCCCTTTATATTTATGACAGCATCCCACTCAGTAAAGGAGACAGAATTGATTTGACAGAAGCAGCCATAAAAGACAATGAAAGGAAGCAATTAGAGCAGCTGCTCTTACAATATGCTAGTGTGTTCTCCAGGAACAATGAAGAGCTTGGGGGATATGATCGGGTGCAGTGCAACATCAGATTGTGTTTAAACCAGGGAGTGTTCTACTCCCCCTCTCCCCCCAAATTCCCCTAAGGTATCGGATCATAATGAAACGAGAAGCTAAATTGCATGCTGGCGGATGGTCTGATTGAGCAATCTACATCACCTAGGGCATCCCCAATTGTAACCGTGAAAAATCCCCATGGAGACTGGAGGATATGCATTGACTACAGGAGACCTAATTCACAGACAGTCCAAGATAGCTACCTGGTTCCCCACATAGGAGACACACTGGATAAAAAGCCAGGAGCAAAATATTTTAGTAGCTTTGATTTGGGATCTCATTACCATCAGATTAAAGTGGCACCTCAGGATCAAGAAAAAAACTGCTTTTGTGGCATCCTATGGACTGTTTCAGTTCCACAAAAATGCCTTTCCAACTCATGAATGCACCAGGAACATGGGTGCAGGTGTTAAGGACTGGGTACTTTCCTGTCTTACCTGTCAAGAAAGGAAAGCACTGAAGGATAAAAGAATGGAGAAAGGATACATCGATGAAATGTACTGTTGCAGTTCAGCCCACCAAGCTGCATCTGCAGTGATCAGGGGAAGGAATCTGAATCACAGTTGTTACACAAAGTTTGCTGAAAACTCCAGATAATCCTGAGAATAATGGGGTCATGGAGAGAGTAAACCACACCATTGGTTCTATGCTTACTGACTTAATCAATGAAGATGAGCAAGACTGGGATACAAAGTCATCTTTTGTCATCTTTTGTGATTTTTTGCCATCTTTACATATAACACCAGCCAGTGCTCAGCTACCCATTACTCTCCTTGTAAGGTTATTTCTTGACTCCACAAACCCCTGCTTCACAGTGACCTGATGTTCAGGCAGCAAGAATTGGTAAGGGGCCTGGTTAGGGTGACCAGATGTCCCGATTTTATAGGGACAGTCCCAATATTTGGGGCTTTTTCTTATATAGGCTCCTATTGCCCCCCACCCCCTGTCCCAATTTTTCACACTTGCTGTCTGGTCACCCTAGGCCTTGCACCTACACAGATAGGTGACACAGGTGGGTGGAGTCTTATATCAGTGACCCGAGGACAGCATTTGATAAGATGGAGGAACAGATGAGCCAGAAATTAGCTTGTCAGGCACAAGAAGCCGGGAAAGAGGAAAAGTATGTGCCAGCCAAGGAAGGAGATAAAGTGTGGCTACACAACTGGAAAAAGTCCCAAATTTACTCCTTTCTGCAGGGGACCTTACACAGTGATTAAGAAACTGAACAACTTATTCTTGCAGATACAAAATGCAGGAGCTCACCCCTTTTGTAATGCATTGAGAACTGGTGCACAGATTCGCTGAAAGAAAGGGGAGGGCAATGCCCCACAGCCATCCTAGAGGGATACAGAAGAAGCTTTGAAGGTATCCCAGCAGATACCTGTTATTCATAATGGGAGACCAGTCGTGGAGGAGAAATTGCTGGGGTGTTTGCAGGACCTCAACACACTGCTGTCTCCTACAGGATAGGCCTGACCCAGAGGATTTGAATTTTGCACTTGCTGATAATCTAGATCCAACTACAACCAATGAGTCCATGACTGATTATAAGACTTAATAGGCTGATGAACACAGAAGCTTGTGTAGATGGCAGAATACCTGGAATCCTAGGAGTTACTGTTTCAATTCTTATTTAACTAGAGGGGGAAAGTTGTAATTAGTGTACACAGCACTTCCACCAGTATATGGAGCTTTATCTTTAGCTTAGTGTTAAGTTGTTGTCTTCTATGTTATGTTGTTGATCTGACCTGGGAGGTTAGCAGGACGTTCAGTCCTGCCTGTCTGTGTTAGAGTTGGTATTTGTATTGTTCCAATAAATCTCTGTGATTCTATGAGTATTACAATACCCATGGTAGCTTTATTTGACTTAGCATGGGTAAAGACAGCAGTGAAGCCATGGTCTTCAGTGCAGGCTAAGATCATGAGTAGGCACCCAAGGTTCTGGGCAGGATTGCACAGTCCATGTTGAAGAACCAGGCCATTTTCATATTGTAGTTGGAGACTCAGAAACATGCTGACATGGAAGTTATCTTCGGCCATACCCAGTAGGCATTCTGTGATACTAGCCATAAGATTATATATCAGAGATGGCTGTGGTAGTGGGAGTTTATAACAAAGGGAAAAGAAGATGGAATAATCTCAAAATCTGGCTGGAAATGGCAGGTTTGTGAATCCAATGGTATTTGAGAACAAACAACTCAAGCGTCTCAGCAGGGAAGATAATCACAATCTTGCAGCAAACAGCTGTATTTGGAAAAGGTATGCAAAAGAACTTGGCCATAATGTCAAAATTCTACTTACACCCATTGGTTATACTGTCACTTAAATTTTTATGGAACTTTTAAGTAGTAATGGAATCAACACTAACCCAAAGAAAACATCCTCTACCGTCACTTTTTATCCAGGATGGCAATTTTTTTATGTGTGGTGAATTTACTAATCTCTCTGGCCTAGGGAGCCAAACATTCAGTCACATACTCTGCAGTTTAATATTAATTTAAAAGTCAATTGACAAATTTGGAGGATTAGTTTCACTCCGATACTCTGTTGCCCAATTTTGGTGCCAATTAGACATGAAGATAAGATATATGTGATTGTCATATTAAAGGAAATTTAACTGCATGGGAACAAGCTTTTAAAGTACTCTTTAAGTATAAATTATCAATATGAAATATGAGTGAGTTAGCAGGTTGCTGGAATGTGCTTGTCAAGGCAAGTAAGTCAGACTTATGGGCAGGACTATTCTGTTTAGAGTTAGTTTAGTTCAATGTTTTGACAGTTGCACTTGAGCACAGAGTACTAAAATATACCTCTCTGGTTGAATTGCTCCTTCACCAGAAGTAAGGTTTACAGGTTTAGATTAGTCTGAGAGGGAATTATTCAAACATGTCAAATTTACTTCCCTTTGAAAAATGCATTCTGTGTAAAAGAGCTTTAATTCCTTCACTCGTGTATTTCCATGGAAAGTGTGTCTCGGTCTGCATTCAGAAAAGAAAAAAGATGGACACAAAAAAACCCACTTACATAAAATGGACTTATGAAAGACACAATAGACGGGAGATAAAGAACTCAGATGACTGACATATCTTAGTGGGCGGAAAGTTAAGTTTAAGTAAAGAGGAAATGTATTTGACCAGAACTGTCTGCACTTTTTGGAGAAAAACATATTTTTACAGTCTGAATAGAAGATGGTTTTCAGCCAAATGTAGCAGTAGTCAAGGGTGCTAGGATTTAAGAACGACATCAGTACAGCCTTCTCTGTGTAGTTAAGCAACTACTTTGTTACCGCAAACAAAAGTCAAAAATAGTATTCTTGGATTTTAAAATGGAATGAGCTTGGTTATATAGTGTATATACATTCTATGTAATGTAAAGAAAAATGCCTGATCCCAGCATTCTGCTACTTCTGAATCTCTGTCATTCAAGTCCAACACTACAGCTACATTGCAAAAACAAGCCCATTCCTCATTCCATTGAACTCAGTGGCCAGATACACAGGGACAGATCTGCAAACAACCGGTGAGAGAGCAATAACTGCACATGCTGGTCTTTACCATATACAGTAGTTGAAAACTGCATACAAATAACTTTAATTACATAAATACCAATAGACATGCAACATGTATAGTACTAATGAGCATGGGACACATGGCATTTAAAAAAAAAAGAGGAGTACTTGTGGCACCATAGAGACTAACACATTTATTTCAGCATAAGCTTTCATGGGCTAAAACCCACTTCATCGGATGCATGCAATGGAAAATACAGTAGGAAGATATATGTGTACACGGAGAACATGAAAAAATGTGTGTTGCCATACCCACTCTAACGAGAATGGTCAGTTAAGGTGAGCTATTATCATCAGGAGAAAAAAAACCCTTTTGTCATGATAATCAGGATGGCCTATTTCCAACAGTTGACAAGAAAGTGTGAGTAACAGTAGGGGAAAAAAATAAGCATGGGGAAATAGTTTTACTTTGTGTAATGACTCATCCACTTCCAGTCTTTATTCAAGACTAATTTAATAGTGGCTGAACTTTGTGACTTTGTCCTCACCCGCAACTATTTCACATTTGGGGACAATGTATACCTTCAAATCAGCGGCACTGCTATGGGTACTCGCATGGCCCCACAGTATGCCAACATTTTTATGGCTGACATAGAACAGTGCTTCCTCAGCTCTCGTCCCCCAATGCCCCTACTCGACTTGCACTACACCGATGACATTTTCATCATCTGGACCCATGAAAAAGAAGCCCTTGAGGAATTCCACCATGATTTCAACAATTTCCATCCCACCATCAACCTCAGCCTGGACCAGTCCATGCAAGAGATCCACTTCCTGGACACTACAGTGCTAATAAGCCATGGTCACATAAACACCACCCTATACTGGAAACCTACTGACCCCTGTACTTACCTACATGCCTCCAGCTTTCATCCAGACCACACCACATGATCCATTGTCTACAGCCAAGCTCTAAGATACAACCACATTTTCTCCAACCCCTCAGACAGAGACAAACACCTACAAGATCTCTATCAAGCATTCTTACAACTACAATACCCACCTGCTGAAGTGAAGAAACAGACTGACAGAGCCAGAAGAGTATGCAGAAGTCACCTACTGCAGGACAGGCCCAACAAAGAAAGTAACAGAACACCACTAGCTGTCACCTTCAGCCAACAACTAAAACCTCTCCAGTGCATCATCAAGGATCTACAACCTATCTTGAAGGACCACCCATCACTCTCACAGTATTTGCTTCAGGTTGGGGGGCTTACAGACAGCCCCCCAACCTGAAGCAAATACTCATCAGCAACCACACACCACACAACAAAAACACTAACCCAGGAACCTCTCCTTGTAACAAAGCCTGTTGCCAACTCTGCCCACATATCTATTCAGGGGACACCATCATAGGACCTAATCACACCAGCCACACTATCAGAGGCTCGTTCACCTGCACATCCACCAATGTGATATATGCCATCATGTTCCAGCAATGCCCCTCTGCCATGTACATTGGCCAAACCAGACAGTCTCTACGTAAAAGAATAAATGGACACAAATCAGACATCAAGCATTATAATATTCATAAACCAGTCGGAGAACACTTCAATCTCCCTGGTCACTCGATTACAGACCTAAAAGTTGCAATACTACAACAACAAAAATTCAAAAACAGACTCCAACGAGACACTGCTGAATTGGAATTAATTTGCAAACTGGACACATTAAATTAGGCTTGAATAAAGACTGGGAGTGGATGGGTCATTACACAAAGTAAAACTATTTCCCCATGCTTATTTTTCCCCCTACTGTTACTCACACCTTCTTGTCAACTGTTGGAAATGGGCCATCCTGATTATCAATACAAAAGTTTTTTTTTCTCCTGCTGATAATGGCTCACCTTAACTGATCACTCTCGTTATAGTGACTATGGCAACACATATTTTTTCATGTTCTCCGTGTATATCTATCTATCTATCTACCTATCTATCTATCTATCTATCTATCTATCTATCTATCTATCTATCTATCTATCTTCCTACTATATTTTCCACTGCATTCATCCGATGAAGTGGGTTTTAGTCCACAAAAGCTTATGCTCAAATAAATTTGTTAGTCTCTAAGGTGCCACAAGTACTCCTCGCTCTTTTTGCTGATACAGACTAATACGGCTATCATTGTGAAACATGGGATTTTTAGTTAGCTTTCAACCATAAGTGGAATGAAGATAGTAAATGTAAGTCGTCACAGGGTTTGACTCAACTTATAAAGCTTGATATGTGTATCTTGTCCATCAGAATCAGAGGAACTTGAAGAGGAAGCTTTCACAGCATATTTTCTCTTACTGAGAAGAGCCACAGGATTAAACTTTTACATTTTAAATCATAACTGTAGTAAGTGTTCGTTTGCCAAAGACTGCTCTATTGTGGCAGCTCAAGGAAAAAGTCGAAAATGGATACTGCTAGGGGTTAAGTAGTGTCATAGTTTATGCTGATACTGGGCATTCAGTTCTAGACACCTATGTTCAAATGGTTAAGTTCTCAAGTAATTATTTTCTTGTTTCCCTTATCCAACTCCACATTTTGAATATGATCCTGTGGTGTACCAAGCACTTCCTGGAGTATGCTGAACAGCCTCCATTCCATTTGATTTATGTGGAGGGAGTTCAACACCTCATCAACTTGTCTTGGGAATGGGCCAAAAGTTTCCAAAGGGAAAGCGTCTAAGTTTGTACATATTGTTAGTATGTCACGTATATTTTATATTAATTGGAAATAAATATCTGTGGTTTATGTATAGAACCTGCCATTACCAAAGTTGCTTTTTCTACTTTTGTTTCTGAGCAAATAGACTAAGGTAATGTTACATGACTGATGTAAACTCAGATTACCCCCTAATTACATGATGTGATGCCAGTCTTATTAAGGACACATATAAAAATAGAGGTGAATCAGTGACCAGGAAACATGGGACGAAAGTACGGTCTAGGCATACTAAATGCAGTCTCAGTGCAGAGGGATGAACTGGGTGACCTCTTGAGGTCCCTTCCAGCTCTACATTTCCATGATTATATGAAAGTAGGGCCAGGACCAGCGAAAGTTACTGAATGGAAAGTTATGCAGTCTGGGTCAATTGGCTTGTTTTCCATGCAGAATATTACTGCTGGACACGATTTTGTAGGTACAGTGGCAGAGAAGAAGTTTTTCTTTTCTTCCATTACTGTGATGGCATAGTCCTGCAGGAAGGATTTCTGAGATTGGTAGATGCTGTGTAGTGAGTGTTACACCACTGGCATTTTGTTTTTTCTTCTTCCATGTCTCATCATTGAACCAAGGAGAACTTCATAGGTGATCTGAGGAAAGAGGATGGTTTAATGCCAATATGGTGGCTAGTAGGCAATTATTCTATCCACTACCTCATTAATGCTTTGGCTTTGCCATTGGATAGTTTTCTTTTCTAGGGCAAGCCGAAAGCTGGATAGATTCGAGAGCCTTTTTGGGCCAGCCAGCTTTGTCAACTCACTCCCCTTCTGGCAACCATGAGTTACGTTGCCTTGCAGAGGTTGGGATCAGACCAGGAGAGTGGAATATTTAATTCTATAGTATTCACTTCAGGCTGAATCTCAGATCCATTGTGTGTCCAGATGAGTGTGAGATCCAGCGATAGTATGTGTGTACCCCCATGGTTTCTATCTAGGCGGTGAGTTCAGATGTCTCTGGTTTCGTCTACAATGGTGGAGATTGCAGCTACCCAGAACACTGACTCTGTAGTACTCCAGCACTATGCTTGGTAGCAGGTCCTTAGTTCTTCTCAGAAGTCTGGAGGCTGTTTGCCTGGAAACTTCTGTAATTCCTTGCATTTATAAAGGACACAAAAAAGAATACACCCATATCTCCTTCACTTGATGGTCTGCAGCTCCCATTCCTCTCTCCATATGTTAGAGACTCCATCATGCTGCTTTTTTACCTCTTTCTTTTCCTATTCATTCAATGTCCATGTTCCCAGCAACCAGCTGTCAAATAAAATAGGATGGTAACCAGTTGTGCTCAGATACCATGGTACTTGGAATCCTGTTTGAGTATCTGAATGTCATAGACAGGCATATTAAAATTAAAAGGCCACAGTTCAACAATTTTATCTGTGGTCAACAGAGGACACACTATCTTTGCTTACATAGTCTCTTTAAAATTTCCTCTTTTTTTAGCTAAGGTTAGCTAGATGCATAAATATTAATATTTTTACATTTTTCATTATAAGCAGAATGTATAAACTAGTATCTTAAAAGTCATACATATGCATGCAAAACTCAGGATCCGCATGTCAGTGGTATATATTGTCCTACCTCCCTGCAGCATCATTCTGGCAGTACCACAAGCCCTGTGCAAAATATGCAGATTAGTAAAGGAATCAGTCCCACTTCATCTCCTTTTACATTAATCCCAATTGAACTTCAGGACATTTTCTTCAGTACCCCCTGACTTCATTTCATTGTTTTCAAAACTGGTATGAAATTTCCGATATGTGTTACTGGCTAATTTTCTTTAGCTAAAGCAGCTCTCCCTCTGAAGAATTGCTGTTACTAAATAACTTTCCAAATTAAAGATAAATCTTGACCCCAGTTTCCCACACTTGTACAGGCTAATAAATAACTTAGTGAATATATACCTGCCCTGTCAGCTAAAGTATGTCTAGGAAATCCATGTACAAAAATCTTCGCTGAATATTTCCATCTTGATATACAAGTACCTTTATCTGTCCCTCATTGGAGCTCTTCCTCACTTGAGTAACCCTGGGGATCCTGCAGTTTTCATGTTACCAATATGACTACTCTGAAGTTCTCTATGCTGGGCTAAGACATTGTTTTCAGGGGTGTCAATGAAAGATTTGAAGGGTTAGTTCCATGCCAAGTGTTTTACTATATTAATGTCAGTTAGCTGCTGTGAACTTCTAAAATAAACTGACTATAAAACTCCACTATACTGCTGATTGAAAATTAAAAAAGTCTTGCTTGCAAAGATGAAAAAATACTATCCTCATACCCACATTTGTATAATCCAGTCCATGCCAATTTAGTTTCCTCTTCAAAGTTTGGAACATTTTAAGGCAAGTTAGTGTTTTTCCCTTTTTTAGGTTCCAAGTGAATTCTCGCTCTAAGTTTATCTCATCCCCCCACTTTCTGTAATGCGTGTCTGGTATCACCAAGACAAGGACCGTGGACCTTTGATTCTTGCTCCTTAGTGCCTTGTTCAGAGCTGGAAATCAGCATCAGACTTGTTTTATCTCCAAATGAACACTGTCGGGTCTTGGAAGCTTCACCAGCTGCTTATTTCAACAGCAGCCAGGCTTTATACATTGCAATGGTGGTACACAAAGACTGTGTAATCTGGCCTGATTTTCAGTGTTGGGTTCGAGGGAACATCTTCATGCCCACAGCAGCAGAGGAAATAGTTTAGACTTCCGGGGTGATTGGCTGCATAGCTTATACTAGAAATACTTTCCTTTTTTCCCAGCCCCTTATTTCACATATTGGGGAAATGTGTCATTTGGAACTGAATGAACAAAAGCAAGGTGCAAAATCATTTGTCCTAGCTTCTCTTCAAACAAACCCTAAATCTAAAATCAAAATCACTGCAAACCAATAATTAGGAGCTGCAGAGTGGGTGTCCTTCATATTACTATCAGATCTGTGTCCACCCTGGCATAAGGTATCCATTACAATATCAGGGTGTCCACAAATCTTCTGGAAAGATTTGGGATCAGAGAATTCACTTGAAACCTAAAGAAAGTAAAACACTAATGTGTCTGTAAATGTTTTGAAATTTGAAGGGGAAACTAAATTGGCCTGGATTGTATTATACAAATGCCAGGATAAGGATAGCATTTGGTCTGTCTGTGTGTGTGTGTGTGGGGGGGGGGGGGAGATAGCTTTCAGACCATTGGAAATGCGTTTTCTAAATAGGAAAATGTTAAAGTTGACCAGAAGGTGTTTTCTGTAAGTGTTCAAAATCACCGGAGGGGACTGTGCTCCAGGAAAGCCTACAGTGAGGGAGTCTGTTGACTGACAGTTACAAAAATAATTAATTCTATCACTTCCCTGATGGTGTAAGTGCCACAACATATTCTTATTCCTTCTTATCATTCTCAAAGTATTTACTCTTAGTGTGCATATATCAACCTGATCTATCGAAAAATGATCCAGTTTCTGTTTTCTAATGCAGCACACAATTGTCCGAACAGGTGAGTGGGGTGAGCTTGCTTCCTGCAAAACTGCTTGTCACTTATACAAAAAAATTCAAGGCATGACTGTAGAGATTTATTTTCACACACTTCACACAATTTCGATTTTATGTTGTTTGAAGGGTATTGACTGTAATGCCACCAGCTCTTCTGTTATGCATAGAGAGCTTCTAGGTAACTTTTGCTGCAAATGTTCTCGTTTAATTATTTTTAAAGTTACCAGTAAACTTTATTTCAATATATAACAGATACACTGGTGTACTTAAGGAAGGACCCTGCATCAATGACCATCTGCTCTTTTTAGTATATTTCTAGGGCTTTTGCCAGAGCTACTATGCCATTATCTAATATGTGCCATGAAAAATAAAACCCTACTGGAATCCATGAAGGAAGAACGTATTTTGTCAAAAGGCCACAAGAGGGAGTTAAGAGTTAATCTAGGAATCCTGCATTAGCTCATAAGGGATAAACTTTATGTGAATAATCCCAACACTTACTCATATGAGTAGCCATTATTGACATATAAGAGTTTGCAGAATTAATTCCAAAGACTGTAAATAATGACTAAAGTAAAGATTCTTTGTCGATTCTTTGTCCCTCATGGGACGTGAGGGATCTGGCTATATTGATTATTCAGTCTTTCCCCATCTATTCTGTTTCTTAAACTGAGAGCCTCAGCTCAGCTCTGCACAGATAAACTTTTTTTTTTCTAAAGTGTTTAGTGTCCGTTAGCCGCAACATCAAAGTACAGTTCTAGTCTCTCTTTGGTTGTTCACATTAAGTGCCAGCCAAGAATTTACCATAGGTCCAGGTCTCAGAGTATGGATTGAAAACTTGTTTCAAAGCTTCTGGTTCCAATACCTCTAGCATGGAGCTAATGGGCATTAAAAACAAGGTTTTATTTAGAGATTAAAAACTAGTTATTTAGTATATAACTATTGATAAATGGGATTTGAGAAACATAAGGATGCAGCGTATTATGTTAAATTTTAATACCTTCATTTTATGAAACTCACAGAAGTTTAATGAACGAATAAGAAGAAAAAATAAGGAGACGGGGAAAGCAGAATGCAAAACGTTAATCCAACATGTTGATTCTCACCCTGCAAACCTTATGCAGGCAAACTCCCTTTGACATTCCTTATATCTCCCTGTTTTCTCAGCTCAGTATTGTATTATTCCGTCTTCTGCCACAGAAGAGCCTTGCTATAGAGTTGACAAGCATCCACGTTTATAGAAAAGTGACCATGTACAGTCAGTCCTACAAAAGTTACTGGTTTCTTTGTACATTTTTGTTGTAATAGACCTTAATTATAAGTAACTATAGAGGCTCCATTCTGAAATAAGTGAAGAATATGTTCCAAAGCTCTCAGCAGCATGGTGACCCTCATGCCATTTCAGGCTCTTCACAGTGTTTAAAGTGACTTTCGCCTTAGTGTATTGGCTTGTCTCCTCATGACAGTGTTATCACAAAGTCTATAGTATATGATCCTTAGCTTTGTAGCCCAGACTTGCCTACAGTTCAGAGCTATTCAGATTCATGGGCACTTTACATCAGTTTTACACTGGTGTGGTTCCACTGCCAATGACCAGGACATAGGCAGTCAAGCCTAGTGCTCAGAGAAGGAGTCATCTCCAGTGGTTCAAGTAGGAGTTGGTAGCCAGGATTCAGAGCCCAGGGTCAGAGCTGAAGTCAGGAATCAGAGCTGAGCGTCAGGACCAGGTTAGCTGGAGAGAGGAAGCACAGGGGCAAGGCTGGGAACAAGGCAGGGGGAGGAGCTATCACAGCTGTAGGTGAATGCTTTGAGCAGCTGCCGAACTCCTGCTCTGGGCTTCAGAGGAGCTCTGCTGACTCTTAGAAACCAATCAGGCAGCACAGCCAATCCGGCAGCGTACTGCAGGCCAGCTGCAGACCCTGATTCCTGACATCCACTAACTTCCTTGGAGTTACTGCAAATTTACAAAGGTGCAAGTGATGAAATAGTGAGGCCCCTGATACTGTGCTTCAGACTCCTTATAGAGCTAGGCCCATGCTATGACAGTTGGAAGTGGATTTGGATATAGCTTATTGTTTATTTTATAGCAGCGTGAGGTGCTTGATAGAAGACAAAGAAAAGCACAATCCTCATCTCAGAAAGTTCACGATTTGAAATTAAGACATGAAGCAGCAATGGGAAATGACAATAAGTAGGGAGATGATACATTAGAATCTTAAGACCTAAAGGGGCCACCTTGATCATCCAGAGTGAGCTACTGTATGTATAATTTCATGCAGCCGTGGATGGAATTATTCTACCCTGCTATGTTAGTGAACATGTGGTTGAACAAGATCAGATCTTTCAGAGACATACAGTCCCAATTTAAAGATTCCAAGTAAAGATGAATCTGGCAATTCTTCACTTGACAATTTTCCGTGGTTAATTACCAGCACTGTTAAGAAGTTGTGTTACATTTCCAATTTGATTTTTCTCGCTTCTACTTCCACCTGTTGGATTTTGTTATGTGTTTGACTGTTAACTTAAATTGTTCCATGGTAACTGATGTCTTCTCTCTGGTGGGTACTATAGATTGTGATCAACTCAAATAAACCTTCTCTTTGACATGCTAAATAGGTCAAGTTCCTTAAATTTCTAACTGTAAGACATACTTTCAAAATCTCAAATACCTTTTGTGGCTCTTCTCTGAACCCTCTCTAACTTTTCAACATCTTTTTTAAACTATATGGATACTAGATACAACTATTGGATACTAGAACTGCACAGAGTAGTTGTCTGGGTATCATTGTCACTTACAAAGGTAATATTATGATCAGCCTTAACGTAGTTGGGGAGGTTCAGATCTAATTTTCCAGTTCAAGTTCATATCAGAACTAAATTGTCCTTTTTAAGCACAATGGGTACTATGCCGTTTTCCACAATTTCTCTGCATAACATACATTCTTCCATTACTCAGCAGAGAGGTGTTACAAAAGAGAAGGCATTAGTTGGGGCAGTTAGAGATTATTCTTACACACCTGGTATTACAAATATTTCATTTTGATCTTTTCTTCTCCCATGCTTGTTTTAAGGTATATGTATTCTACACACAGTGTAACTGTGATTGAGGACTTGCTTTGATACAAATGCTGAACAAATAGTGTCAAATGTAAATCCTACCTTTTGGGGCATTTCTGCAAAATGGTTCAGCATTTAAAGTCACCATTTCTGTCTTCTCTTGCAACCACATCTGAAATTTGATTTTCCCTGTTATCAATGCTTGCGGGGGAAACGGGCGACAGTGTTTCTCCAGTGGAACTGTGAAGTCTCCATGGATGACAACAGCTGTTCTTAGAGTTATTGTTACTAAAAGACCAGGACCTCTCACGTCCTGCTGACATTTCTGCCGGCTATATACATATTTGCTAACTGCATCTGGGAGCCCAGCTGTGTATGTCAGAGAAAGCAATGCTATTGTATTTCCTTTTCCTCCTCATCAACGAGCAAGGTTATGTCAGACCCCATTGGTATTCTGCTGTCTGGGAAGGAAATCAAATTTTCAACACCAAGGTTTCTTAAGGTGATTACGCAATGACTATCTAAGACAGAAAAGGAAACAATACATGAGCGCATAGAAGTAGCAGATGTTTATCATTAATTGAATGCATGTATTTGGCAACAGTGGAGGACAGTACTCTGTTATAACATACCAGATGGCTTCCCAGAGAAACTCTTCTGTAGATGCTAATATGTTGAGAACATCACCAGGCTAAGCAAACACAGAGAAATGTTGCTGCTGACTTAATATAGGCTAAACATCTCCATATTTAACATCTCAGCTCTCATTGTTTACCTGGGAATTTGCTGACCGCAAAATGCTTGTTCAATATATCTTTCTGAGAGCCCGGCAAATATTGAAAATGCTCTCTGAGGTGCTGGGTGAGCATAGGAAAGAAAATCCTTGGCCTCTTTAGGGATTACACTTCCCCCCTCCATGTTTTGTGGGCTTGAGGAGGCTCTGTGATGATTGTTTGAATTTAATGATGCAGCACAACCCTACTGGCTCCCTCTCGCTGGAGGGGATGGCCTTTAAGGAGTGGTGCGGGAACTAGGAGTGCTCCCACAGCCCCTGCCTGGAAGTAGTAATAACAAACACCAAATACGTGGTTTCCACAAGTAGCAACCCCCCCCCATAAAAATTGTTCCAGCACCCCTACCTATAAGCCCTTCCTATTGCCTGGCGGTGCCATGCTGAGCTGAGAAGAACAACAAAGCTGCTGTAAGGAGGAAAACAGCAGAGGAGCCTGACCCAGTTACATGTGGCTGTGGCGTTTCATTATTGCATAAGGAAGCCATGATGGAAGGCAGGGCAGAGAGACATAAGAAGGGCTGGGATATAGAAAGCAAGTGTGCCCCCTACCAGATATATTCAGGTATGATGCTGGACAAATATTACAAGTCCATTGACCTCATTACAGTTGGTTGGTAGGTTAGGAATACTGACGACAAAATAAAAACAGAGAGCTCCCCTCCCTGGCTGGCTTATCTGGAGACAAGAGTTAATACAGAGGCAGGTATCTCGACTTTCTGCTAATAAATTGTCAGGCTTGTAGGAGCTGGCGAGCAAGGCTGGCACATCCAAGAAGATTACTTTGCATGAACTGCAAACCGGGTCATCTTCAATTTCACATCCCAGTGTGGTGCCCTGGAGATGGGCATTTTATACTTGGCAGTCAGCTGCATCCTCAGTTATGGCCAGACCAAATTTATAATCAGGACAAATCAAGAAATACAGGGTTCATTGAGTGTTGGACGGTGTCTGAATCTATGCAATAGGGTTTTCTCTTCAAGGCAGAACTGATGCCAAAGTTGGACCTGAAAGCTAGTTTGGATGCAGTGGGGGGCATTGGCCCTGCAGTTTCCACCAGGACAAGCATTATTGATTGGTTCTGGGGAGGATAGTAAAAGATGTAACTCCCTGGGAAATCTTTCCATCCTAATGGCAGTGACTATCAGCACAGATGAGGCAAGGAGCAAAAGAGGTAAAGTAAACACCAGGCACTGGCTCATGTTTGTAACTGCTAATTCTACAAGTCAAAATACAAGGTGGACTGAATTTGTGAGTTGGTGCTGGGAGGCAATGAGGAGATCATGCAGAAACGAAAAGGCCATTGGTATCTTACTTCTTCACCATTTTTGACTTAGTGCAAAGCAACTAGCATCTTGAACATTCAGGTGCTGAGGAATTTATTCAACTCCAACTGTGGACACGGGCCCAGAATTTGAACTATTTCCACATGGGATACTACAATATGTGGGGTTGTGGTTACAACAACTTTGCAGAATGACATCAGGTTATCAAAACTTGGTAGTAGGCTTTAGTTACTCTGTTGGAGGAGTGGTCTCAATCAGGGCTAGGGAGGATTCAGATAGGCCTTTGGAGCTTAGGGATCTGCAATGGTGAGTGGGGGAGATCTGACACCCTGACTCTCAGAGTATTAAATATGTTTTTGATGGATTTGTTTATACCAAGTTTTCACAGATATGTCTCATATTACAGTTTCAGGGTAACTCTACCTTTAACACCCCACCCCTGTATACGGCCTGTCGTCCACTACAGAAATGCCCCGAGGTCTCAGGCCCTAACCTTCACCTGTCTCTAAGCAGGGACCAATGTTCCACTCCCTTCTGACTGGAGGTTTTACGCTGAAGCCCCAGGCCCTTTTTCGTGATTATCCCAAGCAGGTCTGACAAACTTCCAGCCCCCTGCTCTTTAGTTCCTGTCCACAGACAATGTTGGTGTTATTAACTGCGTCAGTGACCACACAGCGCCTTCTAAACAAAGTATATTTATTCTAAGGGCAAAAGCCTTCTTACAGAGAAAACATATAAAAACAATAAATAGATTTAAACACAGACCACGAATCTTCCATCTTTCACGAAGTCCTTTCTAACACTTCAACCCTGCCTAGGACAAAGAGTCATTTGTTCTTTCAAGATGAAGGCCACAAGTGTGTTTAAACTCAGCCAAAACCCCTTTCATTGTCTCCTAATCCTGGAATACTCATCTTGAATCAGTATTTATAAACCACAGCAAGGAGGCTTGTATCTCTGGTTGTTTACAATTCCAGGGGTAAGTATCCCTTATAGTTTTTAAATCCTGTAGAAGCTGTGATAACCCTCCCCACGGTGTAGAAAACAGCCATACATAAAGGTAATACAATGGTTCCCAAAGATACTGCATGTGGTTGAAATAGGTGTTACACCTGGTTTTGTAGAAAATTTTCAGGTTTTCCACCTTAAAAATCCCGAATAGCTTTAATGACACATAACAAAGTAATTACTAGGACCAATTTTATCCTTTTTTGAAAATCTATATTACTTTATTTGCTTTCCTCTAGTCTCATGGCACCTTTTCTATTCCCCATTTCTTAAAAATAACTATCAGTATTTCAGAATTTTCTGTCATTTATTCGTTTATTTAACCAAAATTGGCAGATTTGAATATGCTCAACAATTTCAAAGTACTCCTTTACCTGTTCTACATAAGAAGTCATTTTTAGTTAGTCTTCCTTACTTCCTAATATTTAAAACTTCTCCTCTTCAATATCTGGTTTAAAACAAACAAAATGTAGCTTAGCATCCCATTATGTATAAATTTCTAAAAGTTATTATTGCAATAATAACTCAAAGGAGGATAAATCCAATTTAAAAATTCATAGATTAACACTTAGAACAGGATTTTGATTCAAGGCTCTATAGGATGTGGGAACATATTCTGGAATGTAGTGACTCTGAAAAAAGATTGTAGATAACTAAGCCAACATGAATTCCTAGTGCAATGTTGTGGTAAAAAAAGACTAATACGATTTCTGAATGTGTAAATGGGATTACCAAGCAGATGAGATCACTGTGGGAATACTCTGTCCTGTTCCAGTGTACACACTTTAAAAAAGATATTGAAAATTGGAGAAAGTCCAGAGAAGAGCGACACAAATGATTTGTGACTTGTAGTCTGAAAACATGCCTCACAGTGAGAGATGAAAGGAGCTCAGTCCATTTTACCTATCAAAGAGAAGGTTAAGAGGAAAGTTGGTCATAGTCTATAAGTATCTACATAGAGAGTCAATATATGATAATGGAGGTCTTTTTAATCTAGCACACAAAGGCAGATTGGCTGGAAGTAAATTAGCAAAGTTCAAGAAGGAAATAAGATGTAATTTTTTAACAGTGCAGGTAATGAACTATTGGAACAGATTACCAAGGGATGTGGTAAATTCTCCATCACTTGGCATCTCTAAAGCAAGACTGGCTTTCTTTCTAACCCAGATATGACCTTGTTCAAGTTAAAATATTGGATTAGATGCAGAAATCACTAGTACAGTTCCAAGTCCTGTGTTATGAAGGAGGTCAGACTAGAAGATTACAATGGTCCCTTCGGACATTGAGATTTGTGAATCTAGGAACTTGGGATCAGTAAAATAAAAGAAACCAGTAATATATCACACTATTTTCCACAGGTAATTTACTTACATTATTTTCTTTTGTATAATTGTAAATAAGGCATCAAAAAATCCAGCCACACAGAAAAATTGAAAGTACACCAGTCTTTAGCCTCTGTTCTAATAATATATGGAATTAATATAATGGATGTACGTTACATTCCTGCACCTGTATTGGCTCTTATGCCAACAGTCACCACAGTGCTGTATTGTAATGTGATCTGTAGCAATGACCTGAATATAATTTTAAAAGTATATCAAAATGTTCAGAATCAGAATATTGTAGTTTAGAGGAAAGCCAATTTCCTGGCAAATATCATAGAACATCAGGGCTGGAAGGGACCTCAGGAGGTCACCTAGTCCAACCCCCTGCTCAAAGCAGGACCAATCTCCAATTTTTGCCCTGATCCTTAAATGGCCCCCCTCAAGGATTGAACTCACAACCCTGGGTTTAGCAGGCTCAAAGAAAAGATTTTTACAACCTGCTCATTTTTCAAAGACAAGACCAACTGCAGTCTTTAATGAAATGCTAAAAGTGCAATCCCTTCCAATTATCAGCAGTGTTTGTGGTCAAATGCTGGGATTAAACCAGTGATAATCCATTACAGTGAAGAAAAAAACATTTTAGAATATGCCTACATGGTAGTTGGAAGGTGTGATTGCAGCATATGAAGGGATATCCAAGCTAGCTTTGGTCAAGCTTGCTCACTAAAAATAACTAAGAACATGCAACAGTATGGGTGGAAGTATGGGCTAGCTGCCCAAGAACAGGCCTACTTGGAACTCTGAATGGTACTCAGGTGGCTAGCTAGTACACACCACCTGTGCAGCCACAAACTAGTGAACTAGATCCATTTAAACTTAATACCTACACATGTGGCAATGACACCTTCCAAATACAGTGCAGACATACACTAAGACTGTAAGGCTCCAACTGGGCAAAGTGCTTAAACACATGGTTAACTTTAATAGGACATATTCAGATGCTTAAGTGTACTGTTGAATCAGAGCCTAAGCCTTCTGTCCCCTACAGTATGGAGCACAAGGAGTCCCTCTTCCTAACCATAGCCTCTTGCACTGCAATAATAAATAAAATAATAATAATAATAATAACAATAATTCTTGAAAAAATCACTTCTATAGCAAAAAGAGAATCGGTACACTGACCACAGAGCACTCGATTTCAAAATCTGCTCAAAACTCCCTTGTGTTCTCCTCATTCACTTCATAAACTTGTATTTAACTTTTTATTTGAAACAGACAAGCAGATAAAGTAGTGACACACTCCAAATTGTATGACATGATCTGTTACAGGGATCGTTCAAATTTACATTCCAAGCACAAGATATCATTCTTGTAATATCATTTTAAATATATTTATATAGCAGAGCACAGTAATACACTTATTTCAAAATAAAAAGGGAGTGAAATAAACATAAAAGTAAAATAATTCAAGATATTTATTATTTTGGATTAGTCTCATATTTTGTCTCATCTAGACTCAATCAGTGGTGTTTTTTACAGATGCAAGAGCAACTAGTATTGCAAGTATTGATGTAACCTCTAGATGGCAGTAAAAGCCTAGTGATAGACCAAAGTAGTGTATTACCACAGAGTGGTTATTTCCTCTACAGAGAAAGAAACAAGAAAATATAAATATATAATTTTAGTACAAAAATAAATAAATAAACTTTTCTATTACTATACAATAAACAGCTGATGCTGCTGTTGATGAAACCAGTTACTCTGCTTTCAGTTAATAATTAAAGATGGGTCAAATCTGTGAAGTTCAGGTCTAGAACTTCAAATGAATAAAGTACAAGAAAGCCATTAAATAGCATGAGAGTCTTTTGTGTAGTAATAGAAAAAACATTTACAAAAACCCAGCCCTACACAAATCCATGTGTGGATTCATTATACACTAGAAATGAGTTTTAACATTTTAACTAGGGCTGTCAAGCGATTAAAAAAATTAATCATGCTTAATCACACGATAAAAAAAATTGATCACAATTAATTGCACTGTTAAACAATAATAGAATACCATTTATTTAAATAATTTTGGATATTTTCTACATTATCAAATATATTGATTTCAATTACAACACAGAATACAAAGTGTACGGTGCTCACTTTATATTTATTTTTTATTACAAATATTTACGCTGTAAAAAAACAAAGAAATAGTGTTTTTCAATTCACCTAATACAAGCACTGTAGTGCAATCTCTTTATCATGAAAGTTGAACTTACAAATGTAGAATTATGTACCAAAAAACTGCATTCAAAAATAAAACAATGTAAAATTTTAGAGCCTGCAAGTCCACTCAGTCCTATTTCTTGTTCAGCCAATCGTTCAGACAAACAAGTTTGTTTACATTTGTTGGAGATAATGCTGCCCACTTCTTCTTTACAATGTCAACTGCAAGTGAGAATAGGCGTTCTCATGGCACTGTTGTAGCCAGTGTTGCAAATATTTGCATGCCAGATGTGCTAAAAATTCATATGGCCCTTCATGCTTCAACCACCATTCCAGAGGACATGCATTTTACATTGTTTTGTTTTTGAGTGCAGTTATGTAACAAAATAAAACTTACATTTGTAAGTTGCACTTTCACAACAAAGAGATTGTACTACAATACTTGTATGAGGTGAATTGAAAAATACTATTTCTTTTGTTTATCATTTTTACAGTGCAAATATTTGCAATAAAAAAAATATACACTTTGTACTCTGTTTCAGAGTAGCAGCCGTGTTAGTCTGTATTCGCAAAAAGAAAAGGAGTACTTGTGGCACCTTAGAGACTAACCAATTTATTTGAGCATAAGCTTTCGTGAGCTACAGCTCACTTCATCGATGTTATGCTCAAATAAATTGGTTAGTCTCTAAGGTGCCACAAGTACTCCTTTTATTTTTGTATTCTGTGTTGTAATTGAAATCAATATATATGAAAATGTAGAAAAACATCCAAAATATTTAATAAATTTCACTTGGTATTCTACTGCTTAATTGTATGATTAAAACTGTGATTAATTGTGATTAATTTTTTTGAGATAATCGCATGAGTTAACTGTGATTAATCGACAACCCTAGTTTTAACTAAAGTAGATAGATAGATAGATAGATAGATTTCAGTTTGTTTCATAGTACATTAAGTATATCTGTCTCCTTTCAGGTCAATGGCAAAACTTCCATGGACTTCAATAGGGCCAAGATTTAACCCCAAACTCATTTTCTGTTTTTTCCCCTGAGTTCTTAGACACCTAAGATGTAGTGATCAACCTATTAAATGAACCCAGAGCTCTCATTAGCTCTTACAACAACTACTAATGACTTTAAAGATCATTTGGAAGGAGGAGAAGAAGAAAAGAAGCAAAAGTCTTCAGTAGCACAGAACTAGTTTGTCCAACTACAGAAGAGCTATGAATAATCTCCATAATATAGGCCAAATGTTTATTGATGTGATGAACACTCTCATTGCTCACACTAATGTGATTGCCAGTATTACACTGTTTTGGCCACAGCATAATTCATTTAAAAGGGGAGGAACTCTGTTTGAATATACAAAAAGGTCTATATAGGGTACATTCATTTTAATATGCTAACTATATCCAAACATAAAGGAACATCATGGCTTGATGTTTACAGACGGATTCAAAAGGAAAGGGAAATGTCTACAAGTGACCCTCTACTGTATTGCAGGTTTGGTTTTGATTTCACTACAAAGAAAAATATATATATGGTGTTACAGCAGGGCCAAGGAGCAGTGGGGGAGGCAAGATATATAAATCCTAGGCTAATTAAGGTGTGGTTCCCTGCAGACTAGGGAAGGTTTCTACAGGTTAATTGGAGCACCTGTAGCCAATTAAGGCCCTGTCAGGAACCTAATAACCTCCCACCCACCTTCAGGCAGACTGTGTGAAGTGGTGAAGGAGAGAGAACTAGAGTTTGGAGGTATGTTGCTGAGACTTGAAATACTGTAGGAAGGGAGACTGCCTCCTCCAGAGTCAAGGATTGAGGGTAACCCTACCCAGGGGGAAGAGGGTAAGAAATCTACAGAGGTTGAGAGGGGCTGGGGCTCAGAGTGAGAAGCAAACCCATGCCCCTTCCCTGCTTCCCTCCTCTACCACGTTCCCAGGCCACTAATGAGGCCCTTGGTGACCTAAGAGCAGGGGCAAAGGGTGTTGTCCTAGTCCCTCCTCCCCCCTGCCAAGAAAAGCATGGGACCCACCATACCAACACTGGCTACTTTGTCACTGTATATATATTGTGTGTGCATAATTCTTATTTTTTTTATAAACTAGACCACTAATGGAAATGATTTTTTCTAAAATCACTTGTTAACTTTAAGGCTCATATTAGAAGCTATAATTTTCTGCATGTTTAACTATCAATCCCAGCTCAGCTCACAGAAGATGGGCTTTGCTGTAGAAATAGCCCTGTGAGAGTTAGTATGCTGGTTCTTGCACTGGGACTCAAGATATATTTTACTTTAAGATAAAAATTGACAACATAATGACAGTTCCAGCTTCCCAATTCCCCTGTACAAAACAAGCAGATGAGTTGGCCCCCAAACTGAGTGATTTTATAAACACATCACTTCAGTATACAGATTCAATCTTCTATCTCACCGGGCTGCCTAAGAGAGAATCCCCAATGAATTTTATTTGAGGGAAATATGAATGTTGGGACAAAGCTCAGAGGGCTTACAACTTTCTGATTGTTAAAACATGTTATCAGATGACTTTTTTTTTTAAAGATTTTCCCTAAAACAGCTTCACTCAGCAAGTTCCAGTCTCTTGAGCACCTTGCAAATTGCTAGCAGCCAGCAATGGAACAGCAATCAGGTGTAAATGCCAGGTGGTCTAGGGGGCAAAGAATTTTTCAAAACATACTCGCCAGCTTCAAAGTAGTAGATGGAAATAAGAAATGCTTTAACCTGCATCTTTTGAACATTTATCTCAGTGAACTTATTGTTCCATTCATCCTTTTTGATGAGCTGGTGCAAAACACATCAGAAAGATGTAATTTAGTCCTCCAGCTGGTTTGTGGCTCACCCAGCTCTCCAATCTTTTCTGAGATTGGTGGAAGTGGACTATAGAGACGAGGTCATGGATTTGCCCCAAAATCTGCTCCTTCTAGTCAATACTCAATCCTTCTCACCTGCTTAATCATTATACTGTCATATTCTTTTTTTCTCTCCCTAGAATACTTAGCTGTCTTCTTAATAATGTTCAAACCCTGTAATTTACAGAGGGGCGGAGAGGTCTTTGTATGGGAATTTAATGATAAAATTCTCAGGAAAATGCTTTGAAAATTTCTTTTGGAGCTATCTTTTGTGTTCTGAAGATAAAAATGTTTGCTCTTTGTGCTCAGTTTTCTAACTTTGGCTACCCAAAGTTAGACACACATATCAAAGAACCCTAAATAAATAAGGAAGTACAGACCTAATTGCAAGGCACCCGTGTTTGAAAATTGGGCCAAAGTGTTTGCTTGTGTCCAGAGGAGGATACACATTTCAGTGCTAGTAGCTGGGGAGTCCCTTCCTTGGGCCCCTTAATTAGTATTTCCCTATTTTTCTGTTTGCACACAGGATCTTATTCACCAAAATAATTCCTTAAATGTTGAGGCTACAATGTTTCTGAAATGCTAATTTACTCTAAATTTCTGCATTACATTCCCTTTTTTAAATCTTTTTTCACATGATGATACTTTGGTCCTGATCCTGCAGCTTATTGTGCCTGTGCAGATCTCTATGGGTTTCAGTGAATTGCAGGGCTTTAATTTGTTCCACACTATCTAACCCTCTTTGATTCGCCAATGAGATTAGCCTGTCTCGATTGCTCCTATATCATACAACCGTGGAATCATCCCCATGGCCTGGCACTAGTGCTATATGAATAACTGAATTTACCATTGGATGGCTGAACCAAAATAAAGGAAAAGAAATCATTTTAAGAAACAAGACAATTGTTTTAAATTGGGGGACGACGACAAAAAAGTAAAATAAAAAAAGGTTGTTTTTGGTCAAACAAAACATTTACTCCAGAGCGACACACAAATTTCATTGAACATGAAAGTCATTTTGAATCAAAAAATTGAAACATTTCAGTCTGAAAATGTCAAAATAAAAATGTTTTGACTTTTCAGATTTTTTTCCTTGTTTTCTCAACTGAAAAAACCTGGCACATTCAACAAAAATCTGCTAAATGTTTTGGTCAAACCAAATATGCATTTTTTTGCCCCCCCACCCCCACCCCAAGTTTATCTGAAAAATTTCACCCTGCTCTACCTTGTGCTATTTCTAAATATGGCCCTGCAAAATGGTGAACCAGATTCAGCAAAGCATTTGGGAAGAGCAATTAGTGTCTGTTCTTTACTGGTTTGCTATGTATTGTACTTCCCTGATTTTTGTCATCCTACTACTGGCTTCTTTTATCCCAGTATCACATTTCCTCCCTCCCCCGCCCCCCCCCCCATCTTTGTTTGCACTGAATCCTTACATTCAGCTGATAACTTCATGAACTCTTATACAATATGCTTTGGTTTTCTCTTTTCTGGCTAGTATGCTGCATGCTTGTCCCATGGAGTCTGTGTCTTTAGCTCACTGACTCTTAAAGCGTTATAATACATAGTGATTTGTCCTAATTGAATCAATATATCCAAACCTCCCTGAATGTTTTGGAAAGCCAGGTCTGGATTTAGACATTGGTCTGCATTTAGGTCCCTATCCCACTGTCATTAAAGTCATAATGGCAGTTCATAGTAAGTCACAATGACAATTCATAGTCATTGGCTCAGGGAAAGTGAGTCAGAATAACTGTATAACCATGTGATTTTTAGGGCACCCACTGAGAAGGAGCTAGGGACCCGAGTACAAGTCTCTGCTCTAATGACTAATTATTTATATGAAGTGGAACAACTTCAACAGGAGAGTCTCAGATCTCTGCACCACAATACCCTATAACTAGGGCCCTTCCAAATTCACAGTCATGGAAAAACGTATCATGGACCATGAAATCGGGTTTCCCACTGTGGAATCTGGTCTTTTGTGTGCGTAACTCTATACAGTACAGATTTCACAGGGGAGACCAGCATTTCTTAACCTTTCTCAGCATTTCAAATTGGGGGTTCTGACCCAAAAGGGAGTTGCGGGGGGGGGGGGTCACAAGGTTATTTTTGGGGAGCTGTGGTATTGCCACCCTTACTTCTGTGCTGCCTTCAGAGCTGAGTGGCCAGAGAGTGGTGACTGGTGGCTGGGCACCCAGCTCTGAAGGCAGCGCCCCGCCAGCAGCAGTGCAGAAGTAAAGGTGGCCATCCTTACTTCTACACTGCTGCTGGCGGCAGATCTGCCCTCAGAGCTGGGCTCCAGGCCAGCAGCTGCCACTCTCCAGATGCCCAGCTCTGAAGGCAGAGCGGCTGCCAGCAAAAGCCAGGAACAGCTGATGTTCTGCTGATTCACTGTGGCATGTGCAGATCATGAACTCCACCTGGAATATAAGGGAGATCAAGTGTGCCTTTGGAGGTGGAGAACTAGGAGACAGGGATATTTTGAGGGAAATGGTACTGATAGTGAGGAAGCTATAGATAACATCGTCGGACTTGCTGGGGCTGAGCTTTGGCATTTCTCAGCTTGTTCTCTGGGCTTGCCCCATCAGTTATGAAAGTAAAAAAACTTGTTGGAGCCCCTGCACCTAATTGCTTGAGCCCATGCACATCTTTCGTTACAAAGGAAACACTGCAAATACCAAGAAAAGGCTGAGATTGAATGCTATCTGTATGCTCTAGGCAGGATGGGTAGGGACTTGGGCAGCTCCGAGAGGCCAGGAGTTTTTATAGTAAAAATCACTTTTGAATAGTACACTATTTCAGGTGCTGGGTGAAAGTGAAGAAAGTTGAACTGAAATGAATATCCAGGAATGTGTTCGACCCTTCATGTCTCACTATATGATTGCCTGCATGTCTGAGGTACGCTGGTAGGATGCCTAAAAACTGAGTGCTATTTGAAGGGAGATTCCTGTCAGAATGAGGCTGCAGCATTCAGAGTTAAATACCCCAACATATGGACTCAGATGCTAATTGAAATCCAGATCTTGCAGAGGCTCCTGAATATAAACACCAAAGGGGAAATCTTGGTTCCACTGGAGACTGTGCAATGGTAAACTTCCCATTGACTTCAGTGGGGGTAGGGTTTCACTCTATAAACAAATTCTTTAGACACCCTAATCAGTTGGAATATTAAGTGAAGTCTCTAATCAGTTCTTGTTTTACCTGAGCCTGTTCACCCATACTAAATGTATTATCCTCTTTCCGGTGGGTGACGGAAACTGGGGTTTTTAATACAATATGCCTGTATAAAAGATTGGAGAAAATACCTGATCCATATCACCTTTTAATATGACTTATTTTCAAGATGGTTGTGGGTGATTTGTCAGATATTGACATGCTGTGGATTCTTTAATCCTAGTTTGTAAAGAACAGTCCTTTCTCTCTTTCCCCCCCCCCCTTAAAATATTAGTTTATGCTAACTCCTGCCATGTCAGCTCATTCAGTGGTGTTTTGTGGCTCACTTTATGGGTGGATGGGATTGTGAGTGACGCTGGGGGGGAGGGGGAAAGTCTACTTAAAACCATAGAGGAAACTAGTCTGTAGAGCTTTCCTTCAATTACAGCCATATTGCACCATAATTTTTCTGCTAACACTCTTGATATACTCTAGTTTTCCTCTCTTGCAATGGGACATAGTAGCCAAATTAAATAGAAATTACCATACGTATTAAATGGCAATTAAGCTGTGTTTGCTGTGTTGCAATTCTTTCAAATTAATTTACTATTGCTATATCAGTGAACAGTTAAACCATTTGACATGGTTGTGTGTGCCCATTAATATAAACGAAAGAGCATAATGATTACCCATTTTAATGCTTCTGTATTGTAATGCTTGAATTAATTTATGCCGGTTATAGCTGTTTATTATGCTTATTAACATCAGTAGGTGCTCTTTAGCAATCAATTGGGATTTAACAGTAACTGCCTTGTTAAATCTAAATTAAATGCTTATTGGAGACACTCAGCTTGCTGGGTTACCCTATCCAGTTTCACTGTAGCCCTCTTCCTTCTGCCTAGACCACAGAAGCTGGATTAAATGCAGAATTATATGGATCATTAGCAGGGAACAATGTGAGCTAGCTGCTGGTGGTTATTATGCTATAGGTGCACATGCCCATTATAGCTGTCTCAGTAGACCGAGAGAGAGATGGCAAACTGCTTGCTCTCTCTCTGGAGTAGTTAATCACATCACTAAATAGAAGATGTTTCAACCTGCTAATGACAAGTCAAGAGGGATAATGTATAGCAAACTGAGGAGAGTTTCAGACCACAACACTCAGTGAAAAGATCACAGATGAATCTTTATGGTAAGGCTAGGAATAAATGTACCTGGAGCTTGATCAGTCTTTTGTCAAACTTAAACTAATAAAGAGTCTTCATTCAATTTAAAGATTACTGTGAATTTTGTTTTAATGTTTGTGGTCTTAGGCTGGATTGTATATAATATATCTTATTATGGTCTAAGTCTCTAACTTTGAGTTGGACTGGGTCAAGTTGTTCTTGCTCTTGTCTCCAGGTTAAATACAAGTCTATTGTAATGGAGAAAGGTCAGGGATGGTGCTAGAAAGGAAAAGGGTCCTAGAAACTATCAGAGATCGCTTCGATAGCCTGGGTTGATTCACAGAAACAATGCATTCATTTTCCTGAAGCTACTTCAAAATGTATTTTCTGCAAAACACAAAAGTTCCTTGGCTAAAACCTTTAAAATCAATCTCTCTCTCTCTCTCTCCTCCTCACCCCCAAAAATGTCTTAACATGTTCTTAAAAGCCATGATAAACTAGGAAGGCATGGAAGCATTGTGGAGATTCCAAAGTGTAACCACTATTATGAGAATGGTTAAAACACATGATGAGCTGCCCTACAAAACAAGCTGTGTCCATACCAGAACTGAGAGAGACTGTGCTTAAAGTGTTCCCCTCAATGTCAAATTACAGCACTTAGATACGTCACTGCAACTCCCATTGGATTTCGTGGGGGCTGTGTGTCCATAACTAAGGCAATGAGCAACTAATGTGCTCTTTCTGCTGAAGGCAACATTTCTACTAGCTGCTGCTTCTAAAGTCCTTCCATCATAATCATAGGTTTTTTCCACTGTTGGGCACATGATATGACCAGGGCCATAGTCCAGGCAAGATTTTCCATGGTGCACAGTTTCTCCAGGAGCAAGCAGACCAACAGATGTTCCAGGGTTTGGGTTTCACCACAATCACATGTATCTGAGTTGTTGGGAACAGCCTCACTTCCACATATTGACTTTTAACCTGCTACTAGTTACCAAACTAGCTTAAACACTACATCATACAAATAGACAAATCATCTTGTCCAATTTTTTAAAAAAATCTATGAAAATGGTAGACCTACCCAACACCTTTGTTATTATTAATAAACATTCACATAGCACTACAAATAGAAGCAAAAATAAACAAAAGTGATTCTTGAAGTAGAGAGCACATTTTGTAAAGGTTAGTGCTTAAACCATGGTTCTTCATTTTAGATAACTCACCCTTTGTTTTCAAAGGGTGGCGCAAGAGTTTCAGCAACCCAGTTTTAGGAAGGATAATTGAAGTTGCATGGCCCAGACCCCAATACTGCAAACATTTATATTTACTTTACTTTACACATTGGAAGTCCCACTGAAGTACATGGGACATCTCACATGAGTTAAGCAGACTTCCGTGCTTAAGTGTTTGCAACTTCAGAGCCTTAATCCCTAGGTGACTCTGAAAATAGATGTAAGCCAGAAGCTCCAGCGGGGAAAGAGCTCTCTAGTCATGAAATGGGAAAGGTATTGTTATAGTGTCATGACCAGGACAAGGGTGGTCCGACTTAGGGGTCAAAGCAGGTGTTGGAAGTCAGGCCAGGTCAGAGTCTGAGACAGGCCAGAGGGCAAAACCAAGAGTCAGGTGACCAGGAGATCAGAAGCAGGAGACAAACTTGAGATCAGAACCACAGATTGGTAACCAGAGTCAGGCCAGGTCAAGACATCAAGCCAGGGGAGTGGGAGCAGGAGCAAAGCACAAGGCACACAGTCTGGAGCAAGGTGGAGGCCAACGTTCCGCCAATCAGCTCCCAGGACTGGGGTCCTCTGTCAGAGTTCAGCTCTCAGAAAGGCATCCAGTGTTGATCTGGTGACATCAAGAGGTGGAGTATCCACAACTTCCTTTGGTAGATTGTTCCAACATTTAATCACCCTCGCTTAAAAATGTGTCTAAATTGAATTTGTCTGCTTTCAGGTTCCAGCTATTGACTTATGTTATGCACAATCTTCAGTTTTTCAATGTCCTTTTTAAAATATGCACACCAGAACTGGATGTAGTATTCCAGTATCGCTCTCAACAATGCTATAGAGAGGTCAAATCATCTCCCTATTCCTACTCACTACTCTATTTATACAGCCAAGGAACACATCCGCCCTTATTGTCACAGCTTTGCACTGGAAGCTCATGTTCAGTTGCTTGTTCACTATAAAGCCTAATTATTTTCAGTCACTGCTTGCCAGGATACAGTCCCACATGCTGTAGGCATGTTCTTCATTCCTTGTTCTTTGATATATAAATTTTGCATTCAGTTGTATCTAAATGCATTTTGTTTGACTGTGCCCCGCTTACCAACCAATCCAGATTGCTCTGTATTACTTGCCCTATCCTCATAATTATTTACCACTCCATCAATCTTTGTACCATCAACAAATTTTATCAGCTATGATTTTAAATTTACTTCTAGATCACTGACTAAAATTGATCAGCAAAGTAAGCTACAGCCTGAAGGTCAGAATGTGGTGGATAAAGTGAGAAATGCCAAAAGCCAAGTGGAGTTAGACCTTTCCCTGGTTATACATTGCTTTTTTTTATTACTAATTGCTGGCTTCACTTCGTCACTTAATCAGGTCGCACTTTTAGTCAAAGTTGCCCTCTCTTGATTGTGGAATCATGGCCTTTTGGGCCACCTAATAAACACTTTTTTAAAAAACTCCCAATTTTAATTGAGATTTTTCTGTCTTTCTTCACAATCAGTTTCGCTCCTAATTCTTCCTAGTTGTAGGAATATATTCCTTCTGAAGCACCAATTGGGCATGTTACCAGTTCTGACTGTCTTCTGTTTGCCCATATTGAATGTAATCAGGTCATGACATCAATCCATAGGGAACCACCAACTTCCAGTCCAGTGATTAATTAATTTTTTTATCCATTATGAGGTCCAACATACAGTTACCTTGTGTTGGGTGAAATATCTTTTGGGTTAGAAAATTGTTATCATTTTTAGGAACTCTAATGATGTTTTACTAATGGCAGCATGAGACCTCCAGCATGTCTCCCGAATTAAAGTACCCCATAACAAAAGTTTTTCTTTTTACACATTACTGACACGTGCTTAAAGAGTAACTCATCCTGTTCTCTTGTTTTATTTGGTGGTCTGTAACAGACACCCCCACGCACAAAATGCCCCTTCCTGATCCTTAGTTCTCTGGATTCCCCTTCCATGGGGACTTTGTGGTGAGAGAGTTAGGTCTTTGCTGTGAGAGATGGCCCAGAGAACTTCACAGAGAGAGACAATGCAGAGATCAGCAGAAAAACTGAATGAACTCCAATAGGGCCATGCCTACCCAGCTCTTTAATAAATGTGAATTAATAAACTGGGTTAGTGCTTCCAGGAAGGATTAGGCAAGCAGATTCCTTGGAGCAGAGACAGACCTTCAAAGAGAAACTTGAACTACTTCTGCTTGCTGGCCCAAACCATGGATGGGGTTTGATGGATGGGTGAGGTGATGAAGTCAAGGGACAATCACCTGGGAGATATTCTCACTGGCAGGTGGGAAGAGAGTTAGACAGACTTCTGAAAAGTTACTGGATGGCAGGTAATTAAATCTTTATTTACATATCTGTTCTGTTGCTGTGTTTTTTAAGGGTTATGACTGTTCCCTAGTAAAGATGTCTTTATTATTACATAGTCTTGGAAAGCGTGTGAATGGAGAAGTTCTGTCTGTGTAGGAGCACCTAGGAAGGGTGTGTGCAGATTTCCCATATTTCTGAGTGTGATGGGTTATTTGACAAGATAATAATGGCTGAGTTCTATATGTTAGTTTATCATCTGGCAG
Organism: Natator depressus; assembly: GCF_965152275.1. Lineage (NCBI taxonomy): Eukaryota > Metazoa > Chordata > Testudines > Cheloniidae > Natator > Natator depressus. Next base: position 238,115,548 of record NC_134235.1, on the reverse strand, counting down.
AAAGGATTTGAGATGTTTTTCTATTGATATTAAGCAATAGTATTAGATTTATGCAAGTATCGGGTGTTTGAACATCAAAAGGTGTCTTCTGCTTGCTTTGTTTATGCATTAAGGCCCAGACTAGGTCTACCAGAGGACCACTGCATAGCAACTTCTGAAGTTTCACAATTTGTTTTCATTCTGCTTTGAACATTCTTCATTTGTGAAAATAGAATTGTCAAAACATTTTTTGGTCAAAATCTGAGCTTTTCAAGTTGGGAAGGTGTACACTGCCTGCTTTTTCAGCCCAATACTTTGAATCAGGAAGAATAGGAACTTGAACCTGGAATTCTTATAATCCCCAGCTAGCGCTCTACTTACCGAACCATAGAGTGGTAGGGCTAATGACAGTTAAGTGAAATATACACATAAGTGTTTGCAAGATTAGAGCCTTATTTAGGATTTCACTAGTGTTCCCACATGGATAAAACTAAAGTTCTAACATTTCACTTTGCACTCAATGTGCCACATGTACAGCTTTGTGAATTTTGGGATTTCCTTAATGTTTACTGGGAAATATGGTAATTTGTATTTCCAGCTGTTATTCTGGCTTATGCTTTTAAAATGATACATCTGGGGGCTTACTTGGTATAAAAGTGAGAAACTGGAGCTCTCTAATGCCATTATGTACTTAGATTGTAAGCACATTGGGGCAGGGAACATCTTTTTGTTGTGTGTTTGTACAGCACCTAGCACAATGGAGTCCTGGTCCACGACACTCCGAGGTATTATAGTAATACAAATAATAAATAACACACTGCTGTGAACATTGGATATGTCATAAGGAAGCCTTCCGTGGGAACACAGGATTTGCCATTTGGTCGATCAGCTACTGTATCCTGCCTGATTATTTAACTGAAGACCTGCAATCCCAACCCAGTCCCCTAATTCAACCTTCAAATTAAAAAAAAAATTCATCTTCTATTCAAGATAAAGAAATTGCATACATATATCTGCAGTAGTATTCAGTCTAGTGCCAAGTTTGTAAATAAATATATGTGGGTAAGGTCTGCAGAAGATCAGTTTATGCCCTTAGGCTTTTTAGAAAAAAAAATGACAAGTACCTACCCAGAGGAGCATGCAGTCTGAATAACACATAATATGACATGACAGGAGATGACAAACAAACGAGGACAAGGGAAAGAATGAAACTTGGGCCAAAAATTCACAGTAAATAAGTGTGAGGAAATTTGCTGCCTCTTCCACTGATTAATTGTTTCCATAGAGATCACAATTTTCTCAGGTTCATTCAGTCATTTGCTAAATAATTTCTTAAAATAACTCTTAATATGTAGCTTATTCACAAGTAGTTCACTGAAAGTACTGGACAGGTAAAATTGGTGCTGTTTTGATGGCACACATAGGTCACAGGACATCTTTGTGTTCATAGAATCATAGAATATCACGGTTGGAAGGGACCTCAGGAGATCATCTAGTCCAACCCCCGGCTCAAAGCAGGAGCAATCCCCAACTAAATCATCCCAGCCAGGGCTTTGGCAAGCCTGATCTTAAACACTTCAAAGGAAGGAGATTCCACCATCTCCCTAGGTAACGCATTCCAGTGCTTCACCACCCTCCTAGTGGAAAAAGGTTTTCCTAATATCCAACCTAAACCTCCCCCACTGCAACTTGAGACCGTTACTCCTTGTCTTGTCATCTGCTATCACTGAGAATAGTCTAGATCCATCCTCTTTGGAACCCTCTGTCAGGTAGTTGAAAACAGCTATCAAATCCCCCCTCATTCTTCTCTTCCACAGACTAAATAATCCCAGTTCCCTCAGCCTCTTCTCATAAGTCATGTGTTCCAGTCCCCTAATCATTTTTGTTCCCCTCCGCTGGATGCTTTCCAGTTTTTCCACATCCTTCTTGTTTTGGGCCCCACACCACTATACACAGTACTCCAGATGAGGCCTCACCAATGTCGAATAGAGGGGAACGATCACGTCCCTCGATCTGTTGGCAATGCCCCTACTGATACATCCCAAAATGCCATTGGCCTTCTTGGCAACAAGGGAACACTGTTGACTCATATCCAGCTTCTCGTCCACTGTATCCCCTAGGTCCTCTTCTGCAAAACTGCTGCCTAGCCATTTGGTCCCTCATCTGTAGCGGTGCATTGGATTATTCCATCCTAAGTGCAGGACTCTGCACTTGTCCTTGTTGAACCTCATCAGATTTCTTTTGGCCCAATTCTCTAATTTGTCTAATTTGTCCCTCTGTATCCTATCCCTACCCTCCAGCATATCTATCTTTCCTCCAGTTTAGTGTCATCTGCAAACTTGCTAAGGGTGCAATCCACACCATCCTCCAGATCATTTATGAAGATATTGAACAAAACCGGCCCCAGGACCGACCCTTGGGGCACTCTGCTTGATACCAGCTGCCAACTAGATGTGGAGCCATGGATCACTACCCGTTGAGCCTGACAATCTAGCCAGCTTTCTATCCACCTTATAGTCCATTCATCCAGCCCATACTTCTTTAACTTGCTGGCAAGAATACTGTGGGACACTTTGTCAAAAGCTTTGCTAAAATCAAGGAATAACATGTCCACTGCTTTCCCCTCATCCACAGAGCCAGTTATCTTGTCATAGAAGGCAATTAGATTAGTCAGGCATGACTTGCCCTTGGTGAATCCATGCTGACTGTTCCTGGTCACTTTCCTCTCCTCTAAGTGCTTCAGAATTGATTCCTTGAGGACCTGCTCCATGATTTTTCCAGGGACTGAGGTGAGGCTGACTGGCTGTAGTTCCCAGGATCATCCTCCTTCCCTTTTTAAAGATGGGCACTACATTAGCCTTTTCCCAGTCGTCCGAGACCTCCCCCGATCGCCATGAGTTTTCAAAGATAATGGCCAATGTCTCTACAATCACATCCGCCAATTCCTTTAGCACTCTCGGATGCAGCACATCCGGCCCCATGGACTTGTGCTTGTCCAGCTTTTCTAAATAGTACGGAACCACTTCTTTCTCCACAGAGGGCTGGTCACCTCCTCCCCATGCTGTGCTGCTGTGCTGTGTCCCCTGACTGGAGGAGGGTAATTGCTAAAATAATTCATATTTACAAATGCAAAATCTGGTTTTCCTGAAAGATTTCTCTTCTGTAGCTGTGTATGTTGAAAATTTTGCATTAAACTCATGGCTTCAAGCAGGCTTCTATAACTGAACCTGCAGATTTTGCATTAGTAGCATTTGAGTGTGTAGAAACCAGAAATAAGTGCACAACAGGCATATGTGCTTGCAGACTGTGTGCTTACCTATTTTGCAGGGTGAAACATGTTTTTAGCCACCAAAAGCTTCAGGCACCATTTTAGAGACCTCTTGGAAATTTGGCCTATACTTCTTGACAATATGTATGATATGTAGAAAGTACTTTAAAAATAAGATTTTACTATGATCAGTTTGCTGATATATCTGAGATTAGTCTCCCGGTTCTAGAAAGCCAGTATTAATTTGGCAGAATTTTTCTGCCCTCCCTTTTAGTAGGACTATTTTCTAATTCTGGTTTAAGTAGATCATATAGGATTGACTGTCAGTCCATAATATGCTAATATATTTTAAAGGGGAAAAATAATCCTTTAATAGAAACAGAAAAATCACTACCTTTGGGCCAATTGCTTAGATGATCTTAAGGCTAACGTTTCTTTCTTTCCTTTTTTTTTTTTTTTTTTTTTTTTTTTGTGGTGGTAACCAGTAAAATTGTTTCTCTTATCTCATCTTGCCTGGCTTAGGCCATATCAGGAAAAAGACATGAATTCAGTAAAACAAGCCCGATATTCCCACTTATGATCCAAACTCTGCTCAGCAAGTTTCTATTTTGATAAAGACCCTTTCAGTGGGATATCTGCTTAGCCCTCTCTTACCAGTCAAGTGGCCTTTTGGTCAATGGGCAAAAGTCCAGTCAAGTTTGTTTGTTCTTCTTTAGTTATGTCTTAAGTGGTGATAAATATGATCTAGGGCAGATGGCATTCACGGATAATGAACCTCAGCTCACTATGAGGCAGATTTAGACTTACCACCTAAACAAGGTCAGCAAACATGGCCCTGCATTCTGCTCACAGCACTGTCAAGCTTTGTCGGAGTATTAGCAGTGCAGCATAACCAAGCCTTCAACTCAGACCCATATGCTGGAAAGAAATTTCTTCACCTGAGCTCTTTTAATAACCCTCTGTCACTGTGAAGTGTATGACCACTTGGGACTCACCTGGCAAGTCTAACAAATTAGGGCTGCAGTTACAAGTCAACAACTATGCCTGCCAGTTTTCTCCATCTGCCTGATGCTGCCAGGTTCATTACAAGCATCAGGAGATAGAGTTAAACAGATGGCAGGAAATGTGCTTGACTGTTGCACTCAGGAGAGGGGAAGGAGAGGCAATTGCTGTGCATAACATCTCCTTTCCCTCATTATTGCATATTAAAATATGGAAATAAAATCTCACAAAAGGCAATTTGTAAAGGTAACTACCATTCAAATCAAATATCAGAGGGTTACATGGGGGAAAGAGGAAACCTACCTGAAGTTTCAACTTTTGGGGGGAGGGAAGTTGGTAGTTTTGGGGCAGCTGTTTTGACACAATAAATAAAAATCTTTCTGAGCTCTTCTCTATTTTCTTTCTTTGGCTGGCTCTAAAGATTGCAAGAAACTGTCAGCCAGAATGCTTGCAGGAAGACCACAGTGTACACTTGAGCATGTGGAGCGTGCTCAGCGTTAGATGGGAGTTCTGCTTTAAAAAAAAAAAAAAAAAATCAGTGGAGGGGCAGCAAGTCTGCAAGTGATACTGAGACATCATGACGTCCATCCGGGATGGTGCTAAAAGCAAAGCACAAGCTTCCTGACGGGCCATACTATCCTCCTTGGACCAAAATGATTATACAAGTGGTGCAATCTTGAGAGGTAGTGTAGTCTCGTGAATAGAGGCCTGTATTATACAGGAGGTCAGACTAGATGATCAAATGGTCCTGTCTGGCCTTGAAGTCCATGAACAGGAGGCAGGAAGCTTGAATTCTATTCCCAGTTCTGCCACTGACCAATTGTGTGACCTTGGATATCCCCTCTTCACTTCCTCCACCCTACCCCCGTTCGTTCTTCCACCTTGTGTCTGTTTTTTTTTTTTTTTATTATTATTTAGACTGTAGGTTCTTTGGAGCAGGATTCTCTTACTATGTATTTGTACAGTTCCTAATAGGGTCTTGAGCTGAGCTGAGGACTCTAGCCCACCGTTACTTATTTTGCTTTTCAGTTTTGGGGAATGAATTTCTTAACCTCCGCAAGCTCCAGATCAATGGTGGAAACTCCATTGCCCGGGGTGCTGTGCTCCTCTTGGAACACATGGAGACAAGTAAGCAGTTGGTAAGATTGAAGCCACTGGGAGGGTTTCAGAAGCTGGGAGCTGGATTGCCCTTGATAGGGAAGAGGACTGGAGAAATGTTTGACAAGAGCACTGCAAACTCTAAGGACACTTCACTCAGTGCCCTACGTGAGCAGTCAGGCAGGAAGGCCTAATGTTCCCTACAGTCTTGCAGAGAATAGATGTTCTGAAGTCTGCAATAAATACAGTATTAAAAAGCGTACTGAGGTAAATGAACATGGAAGAAGGAAACCTGATCAAGTTTGCAAGTGTAACGCCGACAGACCCCAGTTGTCGGCAGGCAGAATCGAATCGGGGACCTCTAGAGCTTAGTGCATGAGCCTCTACAGCATGAGCTAAAAGCCAACTGGCTGTTAGCTAAGGCTGTAGAGCAGACTCATTTTTTCTCTCTCTCTCAGTGGTTTTGGTCCCACTAGATGGGACAGAACACCATACACAAAAGGTGTGTGGCTTACACAAGCACTACACAGAGTGATGTTTCCCTGTACTAGCAGCAGTAGCTGTGAGCTCCAAACAGCATTTAGGGTACACCATGTTCCCTCATTTGTTAACAACAAAATTCACACACAATAAAACCCACAACAAAACACTTTTTCCAAGCTTCCCCTATAAACTATGTTTATCAGCTAAATAAAGAGCACGTATGTCCCTGACATCCTCTGTCATGAAGACATGAAGTAATTAGAGTCCCCTGCAATGTTGTTATACCCCTTAATTGCTGCCTTCACTTTCTGGTGCTCCAGCAACCCCACCAACTCTACTACCAGCTTCCTTCTTCTGATATTCTTAAAGAATTTATCTTCACGACTTAGGCTATTTGCTCTTCATAGCCCATTTTTGGCCTCTTAATTTTTTATCGTACATTTTACCTGCCAATATTTAAGCTCCTTTTTATTACCTTTGTCAGGCTAGAGTTCCAGATTCTGAAGCATATCTGCTGTTTGACTTGACTAACCTCCTGAAAAATGCTATTTAACCATACTGTCCCCTGGCCTTCCTCCTGGCTTTTTTGCTCAGGGGCATGCATGCTTTCTGTGGCTCTATTAAAATATGCCTAAATTGTCTTTGTACCAAGTCTAAGGATATTAATTCCTCGTTTTTGATTCTAGGGTTTTTTTCACTAGCTCCCGATTCTCTTCTCCATAGTTTAGTATCATGCTAGTTTTTGGTACAATTCCTCTGCCCAAGCCTGTCAAACTTAATTATATTCTGGTCACTATTACTTAGTGGTTCAACTATAGTTTGTGAACCAATTTCTGACTGTTATTTAAGATTCCAGCAAGTTGAGATTACACTTTCCCTTTTTGTGCTCTAGATTTAGTTTGGGGTTGGGAATTCCTTCCCTGCAGCTGCTTTTTGTATATTATTTTATCCCACTGGAAATAATTTGGTGCCTCCAGTTATTGAATTTCAGGCTGCAGTTAAAAGTAGTACTCATGATTCACTTTCAGACTTAGCTTAGTTACTGTAGTGAGTCTTATGGGTGCAGTCAAGGTGCAAGCTCCTAGAGCAGAGAATTTTTTCCACTTCTTAAAAGAATTCATTGGTTTTACTCTCTTCCCTAAACATCTGTGGCTTTCTCTCTCTAAGCTAATAAAAATGAGGATGTGCATTTAAAAGCTCATTAAATTGTGTCCTACTCCCAGCAGAGGGGCTTGCAGCTGGCTGTTCTGTTTTTTAAAGCAGTGGTCCCACTGAGAGCGATGTAACCAGGCCCGCCAACAGAAATTCCAAGCCCCAGGGTGAGGGCAGTCGCTGGGGGGGGGGCGGCGCAGGGGCAGCGCGGAAGTGACGAATCCGTCACTTCCAGGAACTCCCGCTCTGGCCAGTTGCGCCGGGTGCCACCAGCCCCTGGGGCCCGCCAAAGCACAGGCCCCCAAATTGTGCAGCCTGGAGAGGGTGTGGGTGCCTAAGAGCCCTGCAGCCCACCTGGATGATTGCCCCCACCCCCGTCAGGGGTCCTGGAGGTAACAGTTTGTGTTCACTTTCTCTGCTGAGTGTGCAGTTGCCTTTAGTGCACAGGGCCTAATCTCATCCAGTATTCCCACCAGGATCCCTGTTTCATTCCAGTTTTGTATCAGATTTTTTTTTTTAAGGTGCATATTTAAACAAGGGTCTAGACACTGTAACTCCCACAGCTTGTCTTGTTCAATCAGTGCATGAACTTTCTGATTGTTAGCCAGCATTAACTTTTCCAAGTCCTGGAAGCAGCACAGACTAAATGAGCATACTCGTAAATTTCCTTCAGCTGTTGGCAAATGAGTTATTATTTTGAGGAAATTAGTTGATATCACAAATCACAGCTATTGCTATTATAAATAGAACTGGACTTTCCATTAAGCCACATGTTAGGCCAGTTGAATTCAGTGCTTCTGCTCAGGTCAACTTATCTTTTGGGGAAAATCAGAGCAACCCTTAGTAACTACCTAACTAAGTAAATACATCAATAAATCTTAAAGGAATCGTCAAAGTTCCCTTGCATTTTCCGTACACATTTTTGTAACAGGGAGAACTAAGGCTGCAACCACAACAGCAGTGTACTTTAGTTTGATTTTTAGTAGGGTACGAGCTGAGTATTCAGCTGAGTTGTGGTCTCAGTTTTCCTGGTTATTCAACCCATTTTTAAAACATTCCTGAAGTGAAGTTAGTGTCAGTGAAAAGTGCCATGTTGCAGTCCTGTACACTAAACTGGGATTTTCAGACCCCTAAGAGAGGAAGGCCCCCAACACCCACACATTCAATTGTTCTTTATAATCTTATCAACAGTATGGTACCCAGCAAATATCCGTGGCTTCTTAGGGGAATAGTCAGGGCCCTACTAAATTCTCAGCCATGAAAAATGCGTCACGGACCACGAAATCTGGTCTTTTGTGTGATCTTACTCAACACTATATAGATTTCACAGCGGAGACCAGCATTTCTGAAATTGGGGGTCCCGACCCAAAAGGGAGTTGCAGGGGGGTCACAGGGTTATTTTGGGGGGTGGGTCGCAGTATTGCCACCTTTACTTCTGTGCTGCCTTCAGATCTACGTGGCCTGAGAGCGGCGGCTGGTAGCCGGGCACCCAGCTCTGAAGGCAGTGCCTCAGCCGCAGCAATGCAGAAATAAAGGTGGCAATACCATACCATGCTACCATTACTTCTGCGCTGCTGCCTTCAGAGCTGGGTGGCCGGAAAGTGGCGGCTGCTGACTGAGGGCCCAGGTCAGCAAGCAGCAGCGCAGAAGTAAGGGTGGTAATACCATACCCTAGCATGCCATGCTTGCTTCTGTGCTTTTGCTGGTGGCAGCTCTGCCTTCAGAGCTGGGATCCCGGCCAGCAGCCGCCGCTCTCCAGCTGCTCAGCTCTGAAGGCAGCGCCGCCGCCAGCAGCAGCGCAGAAGTCAGGGTAGCAATACCGCAACCATCCCTACAATAACCTTGCGACCTCCCACTCCACAACTCCTTTATGGATCAGGACTCCTAAAATTACAGCTCTGTGAAATTTCAGATTTAAATAGCTGAAATAATGAAATTTACTATTTTTATAATCTTATGACCCTGAAATTGACCAAAATGGACTCTGAATTTGGTAGTGCCCTAGGAATAGTATCATAGAAATCAGCCATCCTTCCAGCCCCAGTGCATCACATCCAGCAGAATTGTAAACCCACCAAGGTGTTTCCAACAACTTCAGGGAGAGGAATAAGGAATTCAGGGCATCTTCCTTTATTCCATGTACAGTGTGCCTACATATTGTGGCTGGTACTTGAGAGGTTACTGATCCATCTTTGCATGAAGGGACACTTGATTTTTTCCGATAACTTTAGAAACTCATAGGTGCCTCACACCATAGCTAAGGTACATACGTTTGCTGAAAAGTGAACTCGATGATCTAATTGCATCTTTAATGCCTATACTTTTGTGATCAAAAATCATAATTTACCACTCTGTAGCATTTATCTTTGGTATAATCTTTGTGGTTACCACTGAACTTTGAACAGGCTATATATCCATATAAGAATATTATAGGTGGAGAGTATAGCAGGATGGTAGTGGTAGGGTTTTCTAGTTATTAAAGAACTTTTGAATTAAGTGGAACTGAAAAAATTCAGTAAAGAAAACAATAGTCTCATGAGTAGAGTTTGCATTTACAAAGAAATTACTTAAGAGTTTGGCGCAAGGCCACTGAAACAACATACGAACAAGTGCCTTCAGGTTGCATAAATTTTCCTTTGTTACTTTGCAAATCAGTCAGAGGGTATTACTATACTGCACCTTGGAGTGTTATTCCAAGATCAGGATTCTAGGTTAACAAGCAGAGTGAAAATAGACAGTTTTATGAATATGGAAAATCTCTCTTATATTCTTAAAGAACTGCCCATTGCTGTATGTTTTCCCTAATGGGGATTAATTCTGAATATGAACTAACTGTGGTGTATTATTTTGCATACACTGTGAAATTTACTCTGGTTAAGATAACCAGACATTACCCTTAATGCTACCTAAGAATTTTTTCTTGATTTTATTTCATTCTGATTCTTATTATTTATTACTTTGGGGCTTCAAATAGTGGTTTTTAACTATCAGAAAAATAGGCATTAGGTAAGGATAGAAATGTCTGAGCATCAATTTAGCTCTGTGACTTCCATTCATTAAATGGGAGCCAGAGGATTATAGGCAAAGTAACATTGTGTCTAGTCCAGAAAGGTGCTTAACATCTTCTTGAAGGTACTGAATCCCTTGTCAACCAGAGGAGTCAAAGGGAACACAAAGTATTCATAGTCATGGCTAACTATTTCACTGGGAATGAATTTCCATGAGTATGTTAGCAAATACCTTAAAAGGGCATTACTGCTAGACAGGAGCACATGAACCACTGAGCACAACAGGCCCTTGCCTAAGACCCATGGATTTGGAGTCATGTAATGATATAATTGTGATGTCGTCATACACAGCCTGGAACCCACATGTAGTAGAGAGTCTGCAACAAAATGATCTGCCCCATGACAAGGAGGCTGCAAAACAGGCCTTTTCCACCCAAAAGGAGTAGGAGTCCATGAGTAGCTGGGGCAGCTTCACCACTTCATGATGCTCAGGAGTGGGGAGAGGCGTTGGTTGTTATCATTTGGGTAGATGGGATTGAAGTGGTCACTACTGCTGTTTAGGCAGCTAGGTGTTGAGAGACACAGACACCTCACTGCTCTGCAGGCCTGGGTGCTGCTACTGAGACCGCCAGGGTGGGGAGGGCCTGTCTGCAACAATTCAAGCACTGGGGAGGTGCAAACTGTTAAGTTTCACAGTGTAAACTAAGCAAAGTCAGATAAAATAGATAAAAACATACTATACTCTTGCAGGAAGGTTGCAACATAACATTACTTTGTTTCTTAATTCAGAACACCACACAAGAACCTAAAGACAGAGACTGACAAAGCAAGCTGCTCTCTAAAACAGAGAGACACACAGCTCACCCCACCTTACTCTAGGCTCTGACCGAGTGAATAGTGCTAGGTCCAGATCACACAATTCCCTACAGAGACCCCTAACCTGTGCAAGCAGGACCACGAAATAAATCTGAAATTTAAAGTGACATCTTACAATTTTAAGTTTTCAAAACACCACATAAGCAAAATGGACCAAAATTCTGCTGGAAACGTTGTGAATACCTTATAGATTAAGACAGAATGTTTCCTAGAGGAAGTGGCCTGCAGCTCAGGCTAAAATGTGTTATGAATGACTTCACCGGCTTAGTTGTAGAAAAAGTCAGATTTATGTTCCCATGACGGCATATTGATTTTTAAGAGTGATTATTTCTTTTCATTCTCCTCCGGTTGGGTTTTGATAGGGATATATTAAATCATATCTTCCTTCAGAAAAGTATTTTAAGAGCAGCACAAATATGATTAAATAAGCATACTGTACACTAATATTAAGTTGATAACAGCAAGATGGATTTCTCTATGGCAACCAAAAGTGGTTTGATGTTGTAGGATTCCATACTCCATCTAAATCACCTACTCTGTAAGTCAACACAATGATATCAAGTTTATATAGTGTAGCCAAGTCATCAAACAACAAATGCAAACAGATTCTCCAGGACTGTGGATGAACTTTGGCCAGCCGAGTAGAATTTTCACAAAATAAAATATCCTGATATTTCATTCAAATTTCTTATCAACGTCTGAGTGCCTGGTGAATATTTTCAGTATTGCCATAAACATATTGTGATCTAGAAAACAGAAGTGAAAAGCCCACACTCTTGCAACTTGTTTTGTTGATTCTACCAGCACACACACAAGCATATTTATTATACTGCAGTATAATGTTTAAATTGATGGGAGATCAGCATGCTCTCATTGATGGTGCAATTCAATAATTATATTCAAACTCTTGATAAACATGGCCATAACAATTTCATCACATTTAAATAAAAGGAATAGATATACTTCTTAGTAGTGATATTTTCAAAAATAGGTTCTGGTACCTGATTTTCTAAGGGTCCAGCAATTTAACATTAACTTCCATTGATTTGGGTGACTAAATGTTGATGTAGGAGCCTAACTTTAAGAACCATTTTAAAAAAATAGTGTGTGTGTGTGTGTGTGTGTATAGTAAAAATACTTTCATTATTTTTTTTTTTTAGAAAGAACGAGTAGCAAAAGTATCTAAAAACTTTTGTCCTTGAATATTCTTCCTTCCTTTCCTACTCTTCTCACCCACTCACTTCTCCACTCCAGAGTAACCATATAAAAAAGCACTTTAGAGGTGATGAGACTTCTTTCAGGTTTTAGTTTTTATTGACCAAAGGAAGAGTATCTATTTGGTCAGACTCCCATAAACAGTCTTATCCGTGGGTTCTTACTCTTCAGATAATTTGACAGCTGAATCAAAATATTCTGTGAATTTCCACCTTTCATAGAACAAGGAGTCTGGTAGCACCTTAAAGACTATAAGGGTATGTCTACACTACGAAATTAGGTCGATTTTATAGAAGTTGATTTTTAGAAATCGATTTTATACAGTCAATTGCGTATGTCCACACTAAGCTCATTAAATTGGCAGAGTGCATCCTCACTACCAGGACTAGCATCGACTTACAGAGCGGTGAATGGTGGGTAGCTATCCCACAGTTCCCACAGTCTCTGCCGCCCACTGGAATTCTCGGTTAAGCTCCCAATGCCTGCTGCGGCAAAAACATTGTTGCAGGTGGTTTTGGCTACTTGTCGTCAGTTGCTCCTCCCTCTGTGAAAGCAACGGCATACAATTGTTTCGCACTTTTTTCCATGCAGACGCCATACCACAGCAAGCATTGTGCCTGCTCACCTCAGCATCACTGCGGCTGTTGTGTCTGGGTGCTGCTGTCAGCAGATGGTGCAGTAGGTCTGCTCACTATCATCATCCACCCATTCCGCTGCAACACTGCTCTCCTGCAGCTTGGGGGATCCATTCTGGTCCTCCTGGGTGCTGCTAACCGTCATCATCCACCGCTTCCGCTGCAACTCTGCTCTCCTGCACGGCAAGCATGGAGCCCACTCAGCTCACCATCACCGCTGCTGTTGTGAGCATTGTAAACACCTCGCACATTATCTTGGAGTATATGCAGAACTGGGCTAAGAGACGCCAGCACAAGGAGGATTTTGATGAGGACATGGGCACAGATATTCCTGAAAGCATGGGCTGTGGCAATTGGGACATCATGGTGGCAGTGGGGCTGGTTGATACAGTGGAACACCAATTCTGGGCCAGGCAAACAGGCATAGACTGGTGGGACCACATAGTGTTGCAGGTATAGGATGATTCACAGTGGCTGTGAAACTTTCGCATGTGTAAGGCCACTTTCCTGGAACTCTGTGAGTTGCTTTCCCCAACCCTGAAGTGCAGGAATACCAAGATGAGAGCTGCCCTGACAGGTGAGAAGCATGTGGCGATAGTCCTGTGGAAGCTTGCAATGCCTGACTGCTACTGGTCAGTCGGGAGTCAATTTGAAGAGGGCAAGTCTACTGGGGGAGCTGCTGTGATCCAAGTAGCCAATGCAATCATTGACATTCTGTTATCAAGGGTTGTGACTCTCGGGAATGTGCAGGTCATGGATGGCTTTGCTGCAATGGGGTTCCCTAACTGTGGTGGGGCAATAGACGGAACGCATATCCACATCTTGGCACCGGACCATCTTGCCAACCAGTACATAAACTGCAAGGGGTGTTTCTTCAGGCTGCAAGCACTGGTGGATCACAAGGGACATTTCACCGACATCAGCGTGGGATGGCCGGGAAAGGTGCGTGACACTTGCATATTTAGAAACTCTGGGCTGTTTGAGCAGCTGCAAGAAGGGACTTACTTCCTAGACCACAAAATTTACTGTTGAGGATGTTGAAAAGCGAATAGTTATCCTTGGGGACCCAGCCTACCCCTTGCTCCCATGGCTGTCTTACACAGGGGTAAGGAGCAATTCAACTATAGGCTGAGCAAGTGCAGAATGGTGGTAGAATGTGCCTTTGGAAGTTTAAAAGCTTGCTGGTGTTGTTTGTTGACTAGGTCAGACCTCAGCGCAACCAACATTCCCATTGTTATTGCTGCTTGCTGTGTGCTCAATAACATCTGTGAGAGTAAGGGTGAGATGTTTATGGCGGGGTGGGAGGTTGAGGCAAATCGCCCAGTATCCGATTTTGAGGAGCCAGACACCAGGGTGATTAGAGGAGAACAGCTAGGCGTGCTGTGCATCAGAGAGGCTTTGAAAACCAGTTTCATGACTGGCCAGGCTACGGTGTGACCGTTGTGTGTGTTTTTCTTTGATGCAAACCCGCCCACTTTGGTTGATTTTAATTCCCTGTAACCAAACCACCCTCCCTCTCCCCTTCAAAATAAAGTAACTATTGTTTTGAAACCATGCATTCTTTCTTTATTAATTTTAAAAAAAAAAGTGAACTGACAAAGTAGCCGGGGTGAGGTGGGGGAGGAGAGAAGGACAAGGCCACGTTGCTTTTTGTAACCATATTACAAATCAAACTGTTTGAATGACAGCCTTCTGTTGCTTGGGCCATCCCCTGGAGTGCAGTGACTGGGTGCCCGGAGCCTCCCCCCCCACCCCCAGTATTCTGGAGCATCTGGGTGAGGAGGATATGGAACTTGGGGAGGAGGTCAGGCAGTTATAGAATGGATGCAGTGGGGGTTTGGGCTCCTGTTGGCTTTCCTGCAGCTCCACCAGACACTTTATCATGTCCGTTTGCTCCCCCATTAGCCTCCGCTCTTCGTGCTCCTGCCTCTGCCTTTTCGCTCACTTAATGTTTTCCTGGCCTCTAATACTGAATGCCTCCATGCATTAAGCTGTGCCCTATCAGTGCAGGAGCACTGCATGTGCTCGGAAAACATGTAATCACGAGTGTTTTTTTCACCTTCTGATCTGTGATAACCTCAGGGACGGAGATGATAGAGGGAGCGTAGAAACATTTGCACCTGGGGGGGGAGATAAAAAGGGACAGTAAAATTTAAGATGATACATTTCTGAGAACAAAAGGGATACTCTTTCACAGGGAATCAAGCAATTCACAGCAGACAGCACATGTGCTTTAGGTACAAGGTCGCATTTTGCCTTTTATATTGAGCGCCTGCTGGTATGGTGATACATCATATATGGCTGGGTAACAGAATTCGGTTTCCAGGCAGCCATGGTAAGGCACAGGGTATGTGGGGTTGGCTTATTATGCATAACATGTGGAACGGTTTCAAACTGCAGTGCCATCCTTTCCCATAGCAAGCAATGGGTTGGGTTTCACATTTAAAAGGAGGGGCTGCGGTTTTTGGGTGGATGTGCAGCACACACCTCCCCCCACCCCACCACATGGCTATTCTCTGGGATGATCCCTTCTCCCCTCTCCCCGCCGCATGGCTATTCTCCAGGATGATCCCTTTTAGCCAAGTGCAAACAGCCCAGCATGAACGGGGTCCTTTTACTGTTCCCTTACAAAAATTCCCCTATTTCAACCAGGCGACCATGAATGATATGACTCTCCTGAGGCTAACACGGAAAGATATAGACTGAATGTTGCTTGAATGCGACGAAAACCCAGGGCCATTCGCTGCCATGCTTTGTGCTGCAATGATTCCAGACTACTTGCTACTGGCTTGGCATGGTAAAGTGTCCTACTGTGGAGGACGAAATAAGGCAGCCCTCCCCAGAAACCTTCTGCAAAGGCTTTCAGAGTACCTCCAGGAGAGCTTCATGGAGATGTCCCTGGAGGATTCCCGCTCCATCCCCAGACATGTGAACAGACTTTTCCAGTACCTGTACTGGCCACGAATGCATCCCAATTCTTCAGGGCAAATCAAACATTAAACACTATTGCTTTTAAACCCTGTACTGTAGTTACAAATGTGCACTCACCAGAGCTGCCTTTTCTGGCTTCAGGGTGGAGGACCCTGACTTCGGAGGGTATTGGGTCCAGGGTAATGAAAAGATCCTAGCTGCTGGGGAGAACAGATTCACCACTTGTCTGCTGCACATTCTCCTCTTCCTCCTCCAGAAAATCCTCCTCCGTGTTGTGTGAGACTCCCCCCTTGCAGGTGTCCACGGAAAGTGGTGGGGTAGTGGTAGGGTCCCCTCCAGAATGCCATGCAGCTGATCATAGAAGCGGCATGTATGGGGCTCTGACCCAGAGCGACCGTTTGCCTCCTTTGTCTTTTGGTAGGCTTGCCTGAGCTGCTTAACTTTCACACGGCACTGCTGTGTGTCCCTGTTGTAGCCTCTCTCCATCATACCCTGTGAGATTTTGGCAAATATATTCACATTTCTTCTTTTTGCTCAGAGTTTTGCCTGCACAGATGCTTCTCCCCATACAGCGATCAGATCCAGTGTCTCCCTTTCGCTCCATGCTGGAGCTCCTTTGCAATTCTGGGGGGACTGCATGGTCACCTGTGCTGCTGAGCTCGCCACGCTGACCAAATAGGAAATGAAATTCAAAAGTTCCCAGGCCTTTTCCTGTGTACCTGGCTAGTGCATCGGAGTTCAAAGTGCTGTCCAGAGTGGTCACATTGGAGCACTCTGGGATAGCTCCCGGAGGCCAATACCATCGATTTGCATCCGCACTACCCCAAATTTGACCCAGCAAGGTCGATTTTAGCACTACTCCCCTTGCCGGAGGAGTACAGAAGTCGATTTTAGGAGTCCTTTAAGTCGACAGAACGGGGTTGGTTGTGTGGATGCATCCATTTTAAATTCGACCTAACCCTGTAACATAGACGAGGGCTAACAAATTTATTTGGGCATAAACTTTCGTGCATATGCTTTTTTTTACCCATGAAAGCTTATGCCCAAATAAATCTGTTAGTCTTTAAGGTGCCACCGGACTCCTCATTGTTTTTGTGGATACAGACTAACATGGCTACCCTCTGATACTTGACACCTTTCATGGGTTTTCCTGTTTTCACTGCCATCTAGATCTTCCTTCCCTGGCCTTTTCAGGGGTCAATCAATCACTGAGTAAGATCTTCTTGGAAGACTTGAAAGGAAAGGGATTGCTAGTCATCTCTCACCGGATATCTATAGAAAGGAGACAAAGAAAAGTCTTTAGTTCCTGTCCCAAACCTGGTAATGAGGACAAGCTAGGCACAATTTGACTCACAGACCTTCAGAAAGATGGGGAAAATCCACTGAGGCCAAGAGATGGCAAATTAAAGGGAGTAGGAGGAATTTGTCTAGAATTTGTTTTCTCCCCTGTGTTACTGAAGCCTGAGTGGGAATATACTAGGAGGAGGGATCTTCTTAGCCCTTATCACATGTGGTTAGGAGGAAGGAGAACACCTGGCTTGCCAGGCAAAGCTAGGAACATATTATCAGCTTTCTTCTAAATCTGTCTGACCTAGAGCTGATAACAGAAGCAAGTATATAAGAACAGCCATACTGGGTCAGACCAGTGGTCCATCTAGTCCAGTATCCTGCCCTCCAACGGGGGCCAATGCCAGACACCCTAGAGGGAATGAATAGAACAGGTAATCATCAAGTGATCCATCCCATGTCACCCATTCCCAGCTTCTGGCAAACACAGACTATGGGCACTGGGATCCAAGTACTCAAATATTGGCAAGAAACATTGGTCTGTATTTGGCTGGCTCAATATAAACAAAATTTGGGCCCGACAGAAACATAATTATTTAGTTCACCTGTCCCTACAATTTCTGCTGTAATAGTCCCACAACACTAATATACAATATTGGCCTGGATTCTGCTCCGCTACGCTGGTGTAAATCTGGAGTAATTCCATTTGAATTTGCTTAAGACTTATACCATTGTAAACAATAGAAAAATGTGACCCCCGGATCTGTAAACTGGCCCAATGCATTTTACAACTCTTAACACTGCTATTGTGCACATACAGTATTATTATTGCATCATGTAGCCTCTTTATGAGCCTCTTACACAATGTTAGCACAACATTTTATTCCCCTATTTAATTCTCTATTTTCCCCATATGGTTAATATGTCTCCGTCACTGCTATGAATAAAACACTGTTTTAGTCTTGTCACCATTTCCTGGCTAAACTACTTCAAAAGAGTTTTGATGGCCATGTGAGATGACTGGAGGTCAGGTTTCCAACTTTATAGTTGGTTTTGAGTCTTTACTTTCTACTCACATATTCCAGTGACCTTTTTCTTAGAGGCAGTTTTCCAACAAAATGCAATCAATGTTGGTAATGGAGTAGGATAAACGAGCCTAGCTGCAGCCAGCAAGCTGAGACAAGTTGTCCATTGTGGAGATGCTTGCCTGAGGGACTGAAATATTCAGTGTTAATAAAGTTACACATTAGAAATGAATGATGTCTGCCACTTTAGTACATCCTTGTTAATGCAAAAAAATTCTAGGAAATTGCCTGTCCAAAAAATTGTTAGCTGTATGTTGATTGATCAAGTCTAAGATTGTATTCAAAGTCTAGAGGAAAATGATCTTTTCAATGACTCCTGCAGTCTAAAGATCAAGGCCAAACATTCTTTTCAGGTGCTTAAAAACCCCATTATATCCTTGGGTCTCAGGAAGACTGTGCATAAGGGAATGTACAACACTGACCACTGCAATGGCATGATGAAATTCCTGAAACTACCATGACTTTGGAGGAAGGACATGGCCTTTATCCTAGAAAAGGAACTCAAGAGCTCAGATTGAAATCCTGGCCCCAATGATGTCAAAATTCCCAAGAGAATATCTTTCTCAGAGTAACAGCCATCTCCTTCCTCCAAAGTCATGGTACTTTCATCATGACATTGCAGCGGTCAGTGCAGTATATTCTCTTATGCACAGTCTTCCAGAGAGGCATGAGTATAATCTGGGCTTTCTGAGACTGGGGTGTTTTGTCATTGATATCATGGGGACCAAGTCAGCATTCCGGTGGCCAGAACAATTCCAATAGCTGAGCAACTCACAAGGCTCAGAAAATTCCAATCTCCAGAGACATCCAAGATAAGTATATTAAAGCTATCTGTAGCTCTGCAACAATGACACTAGCGTAGAAATGGAAACATGATGATGATTTCCCCCGACAGCATGGTTAACATAGGAGGAGCACTCTCTGTGGTACAGTATGCTGTATGACCATATGCCTGCATAGGTGCGGTGACTGTCATGCCTGAAAGTGATATATCGTGTTGTCTTCATGCTGGCTTCACTCCAACCCTTGACCAAGGCAGGAGGAAAATGTATGTGAAAAGATGGTAGTCAGATTGCTTCCCTATGGCTGCTTCCTAAACATACATATGTTAAACACATTTATGAAAGCAGCCATCAGCAGCAAGTGCAAGGGCCCCTCTCCCTCCTCATGAGGGAGTGTTGTTTGCTTACATAGGAGTGAAAAGCTGGATGATGGCCCAGAAATCTGGAAAGCATATTATGTAGGATTACCCATAGAGGAGCACTTTGCTGCCAGCATATCTTGCTCTGGGGTTTCAACACGCCATCAGTCTGGATCCTGGCAGCCACCATTCCCCAGCTCACCTCGTCTCATGCAGTGAGCAGACACAGTGCAACTATTTGTCTCAGATTGCAGCATGGCCCCGGCAAAAGAGAAGGCGGGCAGAAACAATTACTTGCCTCGAGAACCTATATCTCGATTACGCAGTCTGACTGGGTTCTTATAGTCCATTGTAGCATCATGGCCAGCTGAGGGAAGGGCCAAGTTGCCTTGGTCAGATTACAGTTTGCTTTCTTAGCATGCGGTTTGGTACTGGTGGCACATGCACTGAACCAGAAAGAGGAAGAGAGGCTCAACCTGTGCTTTAAAAAGCAATAAAACCATGTTGCACTTACTGAGAGTTGCACCTTTTTCACTGAGGATCACAAGGTGCTTTATAAACATTAGCTAATTAAACCTTGTGCCACTGTTAACTATTATTGAACTGCCTGAGCCATCAAGGGCCAGCGGGTTCCATGAGGCAGTCATCCCGATGGGGAGCAGCTTGTGTTTGAACCAGCATTTTTTCTCCAGGGTCCCTCTAAGGGACGGCAACGTTGCGCTGTGGTCTATAATACATGTCGGTTGGGAGAAGGTGGCTAGACTGAATCAGCACATTCCCCAACTTCCCTAGCCACACTCTCTGGCCAGTGCCACCCATTCTTCAGAAGGTTCTGGTGAGCGGAGATCCTGTAGTGAAATAGGATTCCTCATGTCACTACAGCTCCCTGCTAGGTCAACTTCCCATCATCAAGGGTCTTATGCTCTAAGGTACTTCTAATAGAAAGTTTTATAACCCAGGGCTGAATCTAGCCCTAATTGTTGGTGGAGGAGCCTTGACTTTCAGACCCATTCCTCTCCCCAGTAGACCACATTCTTTCCTTTAGTTACGCTTACTAATCCTGATTGCATCTGGGCAGCCTGAAGCCTCTTGCAATATATTCACTAGACAGCAGGAAATTCAATTGCTATATTTTTCTAATGCTTATAACTATTGCAGATATCTGTTTGTTGCATTTAGTTAGCAGCAGGTAGTTTAATATTACCTGAGATGAAATTTCATATGACTAAGGCATGGGAAGCAAGTCGCTACTTCTGATCTATTCTTGCAATAAATATGACTTTTTTTCAACTTGCACCACATATAGATTTAAAGAATTATACAGCAGTTTGAGTATATTTTAAAGCTTGGCAAAGTTTGTGCCATGGAGATTTGAAGCTAGCAAATGTGTCAGAGCAACTGAAACACCTAAAAATGTTAATGTCAAGACATGGTTCATTTGTTGGGAGGTACCATTCCTTTACAAATAAAACCAAAACATTTTATAGTTTTGTACCTGGCTAACACTTTTAAATTTCAAAGTCCACCCTTGTAGAACTGGAAGGTGAAACTTGAGGTAATGAGTATTGAGTGGCTTTGGACGGCTGATCTAACTCAAAACTTGAAAGTCTTATGAAACAGCCTGAAATAAAATAAAAGGATTTTTCATAAACTAAACATTTATGTGCCATATCTTCAGCTGGTGTAAATTGATGTAAACTGCAGTCAATGGAGCTACATAGATTAACTCCAGCTGACGATCTGGTCCTATGGTTTTATTTTTTGACAGAGAAAATGGTGGAAGAGACCTGTGAATTCAACTTCCTAACAAATGACTGGCTGAGGGTGCGTGAAGGGCTGTCTCATCTTCATCATGCATTAAACACTACTGTTTTTGAATCTGTCTAATCTAGATACTTGCTGGTCTCTACCAGCACATCTGAAAATAATAATTAATAATTAAAAATAAATCAACATTTTTCCTAACAGATCATATAAACAAGAATTATTACTCCCCAACATGGCAAATGTCAACCAAGACAAAAAGTAACCAAGTGATTTGCCCAAGATCACAAAGGCAATCTGTACCCAAGCCTCTGTCTCCAACCTCATTGTCCTGCCTATGCAATAGACTGCATACAGTAAGACCATCAACATGAATTTGATTTTGGGTCGACGTCATTGTCTTTAATTTAAGCTTGGATTAAAAAAAAAGGAAGCAACTCAAAATATGAGGGAGTGCTGGACCTGGTTTGCATAGCTGCTGGTTTGTTTAGATATCTGATTTGTTTACATATCACACTGTAGATTTGTGAGAAAAACGGGATTCTCTTTCTGTTCTTTTTTTTTTTTTAATAAAAGTTCAGATTACTTTGACCACTTTATTGCCGTCACCTAATTTGTGAATAACGAAGAATTCTTTTAAAAAATTCTGGTGGGTGATAGGAAGGGGAGAGGAAAAAGGAGGTAGTTTATTAAGTAAAAACTGAATCCAATTTGTGTATTTGCTTTTGGAATATGATTGAATTGTAAAACTATATTTTTTTCCTAATTGAAAGGTTTCATATATTAGGTAGGTGTTTAGCTTGTCAAATTACCTGTTAATTTATATAATTGGTCCCATTCTTTGGGAAATTCACAGAGGGTACCAAGAGGTCTTGAGCAGGAGAAAGGTCAGATGATTCTTATGAGCTCTGGCTGTGCTGGGGTCTTGATTTTCAAACCATTCTTTAGATTTGTCAGATGTCACATAGAATTAAAAATGAGAACTTTTTAGCAGAACTAGATGACATCGATGGGAAATTTTCTGTGAAAATGAATGTGAGCATTCTCACCATTTTTTCTCACATTCAGGATAATTTATTTTTGAGATGAAATGTGGGGGAATTGCAATGTCCCTTTCAGGTTAAATTTCAACGAGGAGGAATATTGTGGTTTGTAGGGTTTGGTTTGCCTTTTTTTTTTTTTCTTCATTCAGGAAGTTAAAATTTCCTGCAGGAGAAGAAGGCCTGTCATGGGGCTACATTCTGTGTTGGACCCAACAAACGGATGGGAACCTAGAATTCCTAAATTGTATTTGCACCTCTGCTATGAATGATAGAACATCGTTAGTGGATCCATAGTTAAGGATGATGACCTGGATCCACAAAGGAAATTAGGTGCCTAGAACATCACAGGAACAACACTTCAACCCACAAAGCCTGAGTTAGGTGCCTAGGCTCCCATCCCACTACAGCTGAGCAGGAAATATAGGTGCCTTCAGATTGTGATCCATAAAGTCCAGCACTCTGTGTGGGGAGCTGCCTAACAATGGGAGATGCTGTCAGAAGGGATGTGTCCTAAACCCGACCCGTCTCATGAAGAGACCCTAAGTCTAGGTCACAGTGAGGTGGCTATTTTGATTGTGATCCATAACCTGGTGGAAGATAGATGTTCCTTCACCTAATTCCTGTGTGGGGCCCAATCCACTATGTAGCCTTTGAGAATGCCTCCAGCAACACAAAATAGCTGGCAGAGAGGCGGAGGAGAAGACCACCTTCCTTTTAGCCCAGTGGTTAGCAAACTCACCTTGGATATAGGAGATCGTGTTCAAGACCCCCCTCTGTCCAATAAGGAGAAGTAATCTGAACAAATAATCTACTACCTTTCATGTGAGTGCTGTAACCACTAGACTATAAAGTGATTCTCACTCTTTCTCTGGTCCAATTAATATTTAACTATTCAATTATTTTATTAAAATGGGACAACTTCGGTGGGAGAGATTGAGGGAGACGTACATCAGGATATTCCATAGTCCAGAGGTAGGAATAGTGTGGCTTTAGACCTGGTCATTCCATGGTCCACCAGCTCCTTACCTTGAGACAGCTTTTCAAAAGGATGGCTAAATTTAATAAATTGTGCCCAACACTTTTAATACGCTTTTGTCAGGTCTTTGATTCAGTGCGGCCAGCAAATCTGTGCAATCTGAAGAGGTGACCTGACATGCCTGGGAAGATAATGTCATTGACAGAAGAGCTCTATATTGGAACAGAAATCTGTGTTCCCGTCAATGGCAGATACACTGCCTGGTTTCCTGTCTCCATGGGACTTCAACAAGGCTGCATGCTGTCACTACAGTTCTTCAGTATCAGCCTTGACTGGTTGATGGGTAAGCATCAGCTGAACACCATTCTGCTTTGAGATCTCAAATACATCTGACATTGTCTTGTTCGCTTAGTTTGGAGATTTGTGCAGCTGATGACTGATCTGATCTGGCAAGAAGCAGCACATTTTGGTCTGGTTATTAATCCTGATAAAACTAAGTCTCTGGCCATTGCCATCAAGAAGCATCCAGCTCTATATTATGATCAGCTCAATTTTTAACCTATCCAGATGGCACCATGTGCATGTGATAACTGTTATACATTTAGGCAGCATCATACATAGTGCTGGAAGATGCTCGAAAGAGGAGAAAACTGGTATAGCAGCAGCTGTCCCATGTTTCAGCTCCTTTAGGGGGGACATAATGACGTCAAGCTTGACACAAAGCTGTGGATCTATAGAACCACAGTTATACCAGCAACATGAGTGCCATGTCCGTGGGTGCTCTGGGGCTGAAGTACCCATGGAACAAAAATGAGTGCTCAGCACCCATTGACAGCCCCGCGGATCAGCTTCTACCTCTCCTCCCCCCAGCCCTCCCGCCCGCTGGCAGCCTCGCCAATCAGCTCCTCCCCCTCCCTCCCAGAACTTTCCACCCACCATGATCAGCTGTTCAGCAGTGTGCAGGAGGCACTGGGGGGAAGGGGAGGAGCAGGAACAGGAAGAGGCAGGGTGGGGGCTTGGAGTAAGGGGTGGAGTGAGGGTGGGGCCTAGGGCAGAGCGGGGGTCAAGCACCCCCTGGGAACACAGAAAGTCAGTCTCTCTGACCAGTGCTCTTGTAGGGACATGGGTGCTGAGGAAGTTGAACTGCGGGTTTCTCAGTTCCCATGTGAGTACCCTAACTACTGGGCTAAAAGTTATAAGGGAGCTGGCTGTTCTTCTGCCTCCTCCTCCCTGACTGTTTTGTATGGTTCTGGGAACGCTCAGAGGTCACCTCCCAGATCAGGAGCTGCACATGAGTTAGCCAGAGGAGCACTCATTTTCCCTCCAGTGCATGGATTGCTCTGTGGCTTAGGCAGGAGATAGCCATACAGAAGCCGAGAGAGAGGCAGCAGTGCACCTGTGCAGAGGTAGAAGCTTAGGTACCTTCAGGATTAGATTGTAGTGTTTGTAGCCATGTTGGTGAGGTAACATCTTTTACTGAACCAACTTCTGTTGGTGAAAGAGACAAACTTTCAAGCTACACAGAGCTCTTCTTCAGGTCTCTACAGGGTTAGCAGTCAAAAATGGGTTTGTGGACACAGTAATGCCTAAAAATGAGACTTAGGCCTTAACCCCATACTTAGGTGCTTAAATACTTTTGTGGATCTGAACCAAAGCTACCTTCCCCATACAACTCCAAATTTTAACAATTCCCCAGCCTAATGTCCCCCAAAACAAACCAATCTCCATTTCAATGTTTATAAGCCACATTTCACCTCCGGGTGGATGACTTATACACCTCTACCCCGATATAACGCAACCCGATATAACACAAATTCGGATATAACGCAGTAAAGCAGTGCTCTGGGGGGCGGAGCTGCACGCTCTGGCAGATCAGTGTGTCTGGCTCTGACACACTGCTCTGAGCGGCTTGTTAAGGGTGACGGGCTGGGGCCGAGGGGTTGGATAAGGGGCAGAGGGTCGCGGGGGGCGGTCAGGGGACAGGGAGCAAGGGGGGGTTGGATGATTCGGAGGTTCTGGGGGTGGGGCCGTCAGGGGACGGGGAGAAGGGGGGTTGGGTAGGGGGTTGGGTCCTGGGGTTGATTAGGGACGGGGGAGGTCTCTGGAGGGGGGTGGTCAGGGGACAAGGAGCGGGGGGGGGTCTTGGGAGGGGTGGTTGGGGCAAGGGGTCTCTGGAGGGGTTGTCAGGGGACAAGGAGTGGGGAGGGTTGGATGGGTCAGGAGTTCTGAGGGGTCAGTCAGGGGGCGGGAAGTGACTATTAATAACGAAAATTCTCAAGGCCAAAGCAAGTTTGATATAACGTGGTTCACCTATAATGCGGTAAGATTTTTTGGCTCCCGAGGACCACGTTATATCGGGGTAGAGATGTATTTCCTTTGAGGTTTGGAAGAAATACAAAGGGGTATTTTAAAGTTATAAGACTAGATCTTCAGTTGGTAAATCATTGTCATTTAATTTGCTTCAGTGCAGCTATTCTGACTTGCACTAGCTGACTTACACCTGTCTCACGGTATTTCAACCAATTTCTATGGCATTGCCCTTCTGAATATTTTGTTGGTTCATCATGTCTCTCAATTGGCCTTGAACGTTGGCGTGTCATTGAGCCTCCAAATTAGTTTTGTTTTGATAATGTTAAACTTCTGGGTCCTGTTAAAAAACTGGAGAAGTTTTAAACAGAAACTTTATTATAAATGAGTTAAGGTTAAAGTGTGATTTAATGACAGTCTGAAACCCGGAAACAATTATGCACTTTCTTTACCAAAATTATACAATTTATGAATGCTCCAAAAGCTAGAAAGCCTGAAAATAAACTGCAAAGGGGTCCAGCAAGTTCCCCACTGCTACATAACCCTTTGTCACAACAGTTTTATACTATCTAGAAAAGTATGTTTTCGTTTCCAGTATTTCACTATCCCTAGATTTGGCAGAGTTGATCTGCCAGAAATCTCATGAGACTAGTTTATAGACCAATTCTGAAAACTCAGAATGTTGGATTGTCTGGACTCCAGACTTTGGAAACATATACAAATCTAACCTGAACACAATTTTTGTAAGGTTCATCCATCCTTAATGGTCCCATAGAATAGCATGCCTGAAACATTCTAACTGAGCAAAACGATTTACCTGCATCTCATCAATTCTGAGTATCTGTATTGTATTTTTACTCTGCCCCCACCCTTTATGTTTAAATATATGTTGTTGTTGTTTTGTTTTTTGTTCCCCCTCCTTCCACTTTGCCCATATATCATTATTTAGAAGCAGAGTAGCCATTTTAAGCTGTGTGGCAAGGAGCTACTACAAGTACCAGGGAACTGGTCCTGACCTGGAGGTGGCATTGGAGGACCCCACCCAGTGCTGGGAGAGGGGAAAAAGGTCAGGGGAAGTGGGAGGTGGGGCACTGGGGGGACACCGGTGCTGGGCAATGGGTGAGGGATGATGGAGACTACTGGCTGGCGCTCACCTGTGCCAGGGGTGAGGGGGCCCCCTGTGTTGGTGGAGGGTCCCGCCGCAAAAGGGAAAGTTCCATCCGAGGTGGAAGGGCAGAGGCTGGGTCAGCCTGCCCTGGTACTAGTGTTTGGGGGGTGCTAGGAGCCTGAAGCGATGCAGAGACTGACACTGAACTCAGGGTGCTGCGAGCAAGAAAAAGAAATAAACGCCTGGGCCAGTGAGTTGGGGGTTTGGGCCCAACCCCTGCTGCTGGCACCAGGGCCCCCACTAGCCTCCTGGGCCACTCTGGCCCCTCCCCACATCCTTGTGAAGCACGGGGCCCCCCAAAGCACGGGGCCCAGGGTAGTTGCCCTGGTCTGCCCTATGGATGGGACGGCTCTGTCCACACTCCATACTTTCACAGCATTTTTTAAACTCTACTCTTTTGTGCAGTCTTGTCCATCTGCTTCTCAGCCAATGGTTCTCACCACAGCCTCCCTTGATGCCACTTGCCACCACATCACCCTTTCATTTCTATGCTTCTAGAACATACTGTCTGGAGTTCTACTCCTCCAGTTCCATCCTAGATCCTCCCCAATGCAACTTCTACCCCTTGTATTGCAGTGAAACTGCTCTGGCCAAAGTCTCAAATGACCTCTTCCTAGCCAACGCTCAGAACCAGAACTCCATTCTCCTCACCTGTCAGCTGTCTTAGGCACCATCTTCTTCTTGAAAATCTTGTCCTCCCTTAGCTTCTGTGAATTTTCCTCTCCTTGTTTTCTTTCTATCTTTCTAATTGCTCTTTCAGCATATCCTTCACAGGATTCTCCTCTTCCCCCCTCCAACTTTCTGTGGGGATTCCACAGGACTCTGTCCCTGGTCCCCTTCTCTTCTCCCTCTACACCTTATCTCTGGGTAATCTCATCCACAGATACATATTCAACGACCAGCTCTATGCTAACAACTCACCGATAAACCTCTGTGCTCCAAACTAAAATTTCAGCCTGTCTCACTGATGTCTCCTAATGGAAATCTAACCATTAGCTCAAGGTCAACATGGCTAAAACAGGGCTCTTAGTCCTTCCTCTCACACATACTATCTTAACCCCTGTGGAAAACACCACCACCCTGCCTGTAACTCTGGCCCATAACCTGGGTGTCATCTTTGACTCGGCCCTCTCTCTAGGTCCTCACATTCAGGATGTATCTAAAGTCTGCAGAAAAATTCTGCAAGATATCTCGAAGATGTGGCCTTTCCTATCCATCCCCACTCTCATTCAGGCTGTCATCATTTCACTGCAACAGCCTTCTCTCTGGCCTGAACAAATCAGTTTTGCCCTGATTGTACCCAGGCAGAATGCCGCTACAAAGAACATTTCCCTAGCCCATAGCTTTGATCACATCACCCCTCTCTGAGATCACTACCTCTCACACTGAAAAACATCATCTCACTGTTTCCTTGCACTCCCACACCTTCCTGTATTCATCTGTTGTCTCTTGTCTTACACTTAGGTTGTAAGCACTTTGGGGCAAGGTTATCTTTTTGTTCTGTTAGTACAATGCCTTGCACAACAGGGCCTTGGTCCACGATTCAGGCTTCTAGGCTCTTTGGTAATAGAAATAATAAAGTATTCTAATAGCAGATTGTGGTGATAGCAGTAAGAGTGTTGATGTTTTCATAGGTAGTTATTTTTTTCCAGAGACTGTTTCTCTTGATTTTACTTTCTATTGCTGTCTTTGTCTGCCACTGGCAGCCCTCCCCTGTTCCTTAAATGGGAAGCTATAAAAGCCTCCCTTCTGATATTTGTAATTCTGGTTGATGAATTTGCTCAGTCATGCATCACGACTCTAATCCTGATTATCAGTAGGTCCATGGTTAATGGTTCTTAAGTGTTTCTGATTGCCACCAGCCCATTTTCCTTTATCTTCCATTTCTCTTTATGTACGTTAAACTGTTCCCAAAGGAAACTGTAATAAGGTGACAAACCACTTCATTTCCAGTCAGGGCCCATTGCAGGGAAACAAAACTCTTGGAGCCTTGAATCTTATAAAGTAAAATAACTCTCTTCTCTCCCAACAGGAATCTGAAAATTACTGTCATAAAATTAGCCGCATTGGTTACAGTTACTCTGATTTTACAGCTTTTTGGATCTGAACTCCCACCAAATTTGATAAGGCCAAATTCTTCCCTTGTCTAACAGCATGAAACTCCTGTTGATTTAACTAGAAGTTGTCTAGGCACAACCAACATCAGAATCTGGCACACAGACATTTATCCTCAGTGCTGGTATCTTCCTGATAATCATTCTCCCTGGAGTCATTAAGTCACACATAAAATAAGAATAGTAATCCCTAACCAGCACAGTAAGTCTGCTTGTTTGCATCTATCATGTGTCTACCTTACAAATCCTTTTCTATTTTTCAAAGGGGGGGGGGAGACTATAGAAAAAATAACCCTGCTCTTAGCCTGGAAGTTTGCATGTCAAGTTTCAGTTTGGAACAGCTTTATGCCATCAAATCTCAAACCTTAACGATGGGGATCTGGTGAGGAATCACTATAATCTTTAACAGTAGTATCCCAGTTGTAAATGTTATTTTACGGGTTACATAAAGTTCAATATCTCCTGACAAATCTAAATATGTTTGGCTGTTTCTGCACATTAAACAAATCTCAATGCAACTAAGCTTTCTGCAGAATGGTTTGTGATCAGTAAAAGCCTGATGTTCAGTGACCCTGCACCCAACCCTACTGGCTTCAGTGGGACCACTGTTAGATCCTATCTTTTAACTTCCAAGAACCAAATGAAATATAGTCCGTATGAAAATGTAAAGAGATATTTTCAAGGTTATTTGGCCAAATACTAGGCTGCTTGTCTCATATAGAAAGAGTTTCACTCAGGAGTGTAAGTACTATATTTGAATGTTTCCCTGATGGTGCCATATTGTTTATAAACAATATAAAGAATGGTAATTTTTTCCTTAAAATAGTAATTTCTTAGAAAAATTAAAATTCACATTGCAACCTTAAGTATGCAGCTATCAACTCACTTCCATTATAATGTTGTTATTGCAGACAATACTAGCAGGGATGGGTAGATCGGAGGAAAGAAGTAAGAATCCAATAGCCACCTGCAGTATTGAAGCATAGCCTTTCACTGTTAGAGAACAGTCAAGGGGGGTTCTTTTTGAAGGGCCTGCCATCCTTGACAACTCATTTAACTTATTCCCTTAGTTAATACAAAAATTGACAACGTAATGGAAAAAATGTGGACAATCCGAAATATTTCTGTCATCAAATTAGGGGGTTTTCCCTCAAAAATTAAAATTGTGCATGTTACATAGGGGGTTTTTTCTGCCATTTTTTTTTTAAAAGCTTAGCTTATAATTTAATTTTCCTAGACATGAAAGCATACTAAGCCTATAACAACACTTTATTTAATTTGAAGCTTAAAAATGTGATTCTCCCTTTTTACCATCTGTTTTTGTTTGTTTGTTTGGCTTTGTTTCTAAAATATGTCTTTAAATGTGCAAGTTTCAGCCACATCTAGAAATGCTGAAGTATCACAGGAGAAGAGAGCTTGTTTTTGTCATAATTCCAGCACAATTTCGCAGACGCGAAAGGAGATAATCACTCAAATGTTCATGTGTGCTTATTGGAACTGAATCCAAACTCTGAACCGTTTGAGGTTTGCCCATCTGGAATACAGGTCCTATTAGTTAAAATTGCACAGAGCAATTTAAGTGAACATTTTTATGTTTTCTGGCTGGAAGTTGCACACTTTGCACATGCTTCATGTGATTAAGGAGTTACTAAAGTTGCAAGATTGTTAACCTCAGTGTTTTTTCACTAGGCACCCAGCTTTTCCAGTAAATATTTCCTTATGATTTTTATGATTCTCTGCCTCATATGGCCATGAACGGTAAACCAGGACTCATGCTATTAGAGGAAATGTGTGTTCCAAACATTATAAATCTCTAAAGCTATCCTTACACACACTACTTTCCTGACAATTAATTGTGCTTACAGCTCAAAACAGGGACATTTCACTCAGTCAGCATGAATACAAGAATAGTTTTCCTGTCAAGACGAAAACTGTCCAGGGGATCAGCTACAGAGTGAAGCTCACCCTTGCACACAGGGCCAGTAAAGAATCTGCTAAGACTTCAGTGGTAAAAAAGGCCTTTTGCTGACACAGTTTCACCCCTTGTTCTTGAGGGGCTATATGCTGCTTGTGGACCTTCCTTTAAAGACTTAGCTTTCATTGCTCTGGACAGTGGTGAATACAGTTCAATTTATTTTCTATTGAGGAGCCCACCATAATTGTGTATTTTATGCGCTTCGATTTTGATTGCAAAGTATACGACATTTCACCTGCAAACACAGGAATAATAAAAGATTCCTCTGCACCCCAATGGGAAAATTAAAACTCTTCAAGTTTTGTGTCTCACAGCCCTGAGAGGTCAATTGCTGTGACTATCACCATTGATTATTTGTCTTACAGTAATGGCTAGGAGGCTCCATTGGGCTAAGATTTGTACAAACACACAGTAAGACCTGGTCCCTGCCTCAAAGGCCTTCATGGTCAAAACAGACATTACAAAGTGTGGGAGAAGGGGAGAGGTGCAACTTACAAGCAAAGTGATCAGGGTAATGGATGGCAAACATCATGTTTCCCTGCATAGTTCTGGGCTCAGGGACCAGGAAACAAAAGACTTTTCTTTGAAAATATTTTCTTTGACCAACTTGTGCCCCTTTGACAGGAATTCTGTCAACCCTCCCTGGATACTTCTTTTTAAACAATGTTCACTGTTTGGAGGTTTAGTTGGATGTCCTATAGCTATGGTCACCCCAGGATGGAGCTATATAGTGCAATGCAGTAGAACTTGCATCAGCTGCTGTACCAGGTATTTTAATAGGGCAGCATTTGTGGCTTCCTATAGTGCCATAGCGTGTAGTATAGTGTTTTTGCCTAAATATTTGGGCTAAGTGACAAAAGCAGAATGTATATTTATGTCTTTGGGATCACTTAGTGAGCTTCAATCTCAGTACAGGCATGGCTGGCTGACCATAGCAAATATGGTCACAAGTAACAGATGCCACAAATAACAAGTATGTTCTACCCTAGAGCTCTCCATATATTTCTGTGAGCAGTACAGGTTTCTTTGAGAGCTGGGAGAAACATAAAATGTCTGACACGCAGAGTGACTACATTTTGCCTTTGCACAGTCTGAAGATTCTCTTGTTTTAATGCTATGAATACAGAGCAGACAATAATAAACAATGGCATTTTTTCTGTGCTGCTCATGCCGGAAATGATTTGTCAAATTGTTTAACGTACTTGGCATGTTACTATGGAGCTGGATAACAATGTGCCCCAACACAGTGGAATGGTGATGGGCTTTAGTCCCACTGACTGTCTAGGGGGAGGCAGAAAATCCAGAATAAGTTATCCAGTCTATCTAACTAGAAACAGCTCTCTCAGAAACATTGGTTAGAGTCTTGAAATTCATCGTTGCCTTCAAGCTAGGGGGAAAAAATCATATACAAAATATTTCTGCTGGACTTACCTTAATGTTGTTGTCTTGTACAAATATTTCTCATTAAAAAGAATACAGTTAAGAAAAATAAATGTCCTGTTTAGTTACTTTAGGAAGGAAAACATTGCATTCTTTTTTGTATTATTATTTCTACAATAATAAAAAGTTAGCAATATCAGCAGGAATGAAATCTAATTTCCACACGCAACCTTGAGTTTTGTTGTCACTATCTTTCAGGTCATGTTGATAATTTACACTTATATAGTGTCTTGAATCCAGAATGATCCCATGGCCCTTTATTAGTTTAACAAATTGAACTCTCTGTCACTGTACAACTATTTATATGTAGTATTGCCAACCCCAAGCATCAGACAAGAGGCAGGCCCAATAAAATCAGGATATGAGCTTATAAAACATTAGATTATTTTTTAAAATAACTTTTGGGAACTTTTTATTTGCCTTTTGGTTTTTGAGCCATTAGAATGCACTTCAGTCACATTTTCAAGCTTTTCTCATAACCATGAAGGCTAGAAACTTGAGGGTTTGTCTCATTTTTTTAAATGAAGGGGAAGCCAATTATTTTTTGTCTGTGTCCAAATTTCTTGGTCAAGGTATAGTCAAGGTCCAGACTCCAGAGAAAAATAACAAAAAAACAGCGTCCACCTATTGACTACCCCTGGCTGAGATTCTCACAGAATAAGATGATTCCAGTAGCCAAGGCTTTAAGAGAAACACTAAATATCATAGGATTGAAGATGAAATCTTGACTGTTAACAACCCTCTGTATGGGCCCTTATTGCTGTAGTATCTGAGGGCCTCCCAGGACTTAAAAGATGTTAAAAGATGACAAAGTTTTCTATTCCTTCCTTCCATGCATCCCAGAAGCAGGCTTAGAATATCAAAACTACCTGCTATATATGAATCACCTTGTTCATCACTTAAATGCAGTCACCCCGGACTGAAGCTTCTGGCTAGAGATGGTGAGAAAGTGGAGAAGTGGGAGGGAAAGAGGTGCCATGGAAAAAATTGACTTTTTGCCAAACAAAATTAAAAAACATTTTTGGTTTTTGTCTGAAAATGTTTCACTTGGAAACTGATTTTTTTAAAAACTTTTTTTATTTTCAGTGAAAAGTCCTTTTTTTTTTTTTTTTTTTTTTTTACAGAGTGCAGATAGTTTTTTGCAAAAAACATATAACCAAAAATCCAATTTTTCACTGAAAAATAGATTTGATGGACCTTTTATCTCCACCAGCCTTACTTCTGGGGAGAGTGTTAGTAAGCAAGCAAAGAACGTACAAAATATGGCTTTGATCCGGCATTTGGATCTATGTGATCAAAGAAGTCTGCAGTCCACAATGCAGACTATTTTTACAGGCATCTGAATTACTGTGACAGCATCCATAAAAGTAGCATGTTTGTTGTGGAGATATGTATCAGCTGGTGAGGAGTGTTTAAAGTCATTTGTGAATGAAATATAATAAAGCTGATGAAATTTAGTACATTTATTTTCACTGGCTTTTTTTCCTTTAAATCTGCAAAAATAAATTTACAGCAACTACATCCTACTGAGGAACCAAGCTGTGCATAAGCTACTGTGTTAACCTGTAAAGAATGGTGCAAGCAGCAATTCTTTCTTCTAACAAAAACTAGGCTGACTGCAGAAAAACAATGACACGCTATGTAAGAGCTAAGTGTTAGATTTCTCAATTAATATCCTTGCATTATTTAGTAATAATGGGGACAGCCATAGCCTCCAGGAAAATAAACCAGCACCAATATACAACAGCAGCTTCTGGACATTTTAAGCCACTATTTTAATCTAAGTAGCTTCAGGAGAATTTTAAACAAATTGGGCTCCGGCTTGGGTCCCAGGTGCTTTGCACTGCTCTCACAGAAAGCTCCTCAGGGGAGCACAAAGCCAACTCTACACCATCCACCCCATGACTCGGTGCAGGCAGAGTGTCAGAGATGGGAGGGAGCGGAGCAGAATATACACTGTACCACCCCATCCTCAGTTGTTGAAGCTACTGGCTGCATGTGTCATAGCTGAGAGCAACACTGTTACTGCAGTAAGTTATACCAGGGCCTCTTTGGCCCACCAGCTGTCCTGAATCAGGGAACTGGAAAAGTGATATAGCACAACCTTCTCTCCCCTTTCCCCCTGCAACCTTCTGCCTTAGCTGCACTGAATATACAGCTGAAGACTGAGCTCACTATTCACCCTTCTGTATTTGCTTCTTTTGAAACTTGGAGGGAAATGACTCCTTTAAAGAAAAAATAGAGACTATATATTCTCTTTCTAGGTTCAATTTTTTGCTAACAATGCAGCACAAAATGTTACAACAATACATAAAACAAATAACAAAAACAAACAAAAAATTAGAGGATCTAGGAAAAACTATTGATGCTTTATTTAATCCTGGTTTAAACAAACAGGACTATTTCCCATCTGCCTATTACCTGTCCATTAAATGGCACTTTCTTACACCGAATTTCCTTGCACACTTGATCATTCTTCATGTGAGCTATGTACAAGATTTGCTAACCAAGCCAAGTTCTAAAACGACTTGTTTGAGGAATTTAAATCTGTTGTGTGTTGATATTTAGTGAATAGTGGCCTAATAGTATTACCTGAACAAATGAACCAGTAAAGGAAAATCCTGGTAAGTAGCAGTAAAAGTACATTAGGCTAGAGGTAAAACAACTCGAGAAGACACTCAAAGCTTTGCTTGGGCATATTTTGGTTACTTCTTGCTTTCTGTGTTAAACTGAAGTACCTCTCATTACATCCACTTGGTGTCACTCTATCACTGTCCACTTGAGGGGAATTTCTCCAAGTCCAAGCATAATATCGCTCTGCCTGAAATCTCTTACATCTGACTCTGGAAACAAAATTACTGGGTAACTTAAAATCTGAATATTCTCCAGTGAGAGAATAACTAAACATGTGATAAAACACACCAGGCCAGATTCTATTCTTGGTGATAGCCACACCATCCTATGGAGTTCAGTGAAGCTGCATGGGGCTAAGAGGCCACAATTTGTCCAGTGTCTGATACCATAAAAATACATTATTCTTGGAATAAATAGTCATTCATTGAATGTTGTACAATAGCTACTTGCCAGGAAGTGGGAGCTTGGTGGCATGGTAGATTAGTGTGTTAGATATTTTTGCCTCGGGTGATACAGCTTTAAACTATATAGACAGAAAAGGAAGAGTTGTCATTTTAGCCCCCACTTCTTTTCCTCACAAAATCAGACAGTCAAGAATAGGAATCGTGGTACAGACCTAGCAGAGCACTGTAAGAAAGCCCATATAGTATGTATGCAGAGGCTAGTGCTAATAATCCTTTGGATGACTCTTAAATTAATGCAAAACATAAAAGAAAAAAGTATTATTATTGAAGTGGATCAGTGAAGAAGATAGTATATGTTACACAGCAAATTAGACTTTGGCCTGAACCAAAATCCTATCTGTAAGTGCCTTAAAATTAAGGGTTGAAATCTGAATCTGAATGCTGAAGATGACCCCAAGCTCTGTAATGGGTTGATTGTAAGCCTCTGATCTAGAAACCCTACCTTGATAGCTAAGGTCCATCACTAGTATTCTTTAACAGAAGTCTTCTACTAAGCAGTTTGTTAGAGAGAGAAAAACAGTTTACCAGACACAGATAATCATTTGTCTGCAGTTCTCAGTATCCTCCAAGACTTCTCTCCAAATACTAAACTCCTTTATGCTCATCTGTAAATCTGTAACACCCTTGGATGATGGGAGAAGTTGGATCCAGCAGCAAACATTTTGGCTTAGATTCTTCTTTATGTAGTTCATGATGCAAAGATCCAGCTTATTGAACAAGGAATTCCTAAAAAGTTAGTGCATTAAAAACTGATATTTTTTTATTGTGACTAATGGATAATGCATTATATATATTAGGCCCAAATCCTGTAATTGATGACAGGCAGGTGGAGCCCTGTGCCCTCAGCGAGCTCCATTGAAACCAATGGGTGTCTGCTCATATGGAGTCAACATTAATTGATCTCTGTAACCTGCTGTGATATCACCAGGTGGTGTGATTCCATCAACCAGCTGCTCCTCAGGTACCACCATTATTGGATAGCTTAAAAAAATCGGAACAGATAGAAATATTCAGAAACTGAGGGTGGAGTTGGCTGAGATTTCCGGGGGGTGGGGGGGGGAATGCCCCAAAATTCACTCTATTTTTCTGTCTTGCTTGTTGAAATTTAGAAAAAAAAATTCTACCCAGCTCTGGTGGAGCGCTCTCCTCCTTGCTACTCATGTTCAAATGAGCCCCAGCCTGATGATGTGCTAACTTTATTGTGCAAGTCTTCCCTCAGTCAAAAGGATGCCAAATGGGCCACAAAGAGGTTTTAAGTGAATTTGTCAATAGATACTGCTCACTCTAGTTCTTCAACTCACCCATTGTTACAAGATTTCGATTTTGTAAAATCTATCCATAAATTCAAGTCAACCCATTACCTCAGAATAAGTTCAAAATTAGATAAAACAAGACTTCCCGATAGATAGTAATGTCCTTCTCATTCTGAAGATTACTGTATATGCTGCATTGGCAGAGGAATGAGTTAGATGTTATAACTCATCTTTTCTATAGTCAAGATTTAATCACTTCCGTGCTAACTCAGACTCAGACTATTTTATGTGGTCATATAGCCATTCACACATCTATGCCACGACCTGTACTTTAACCACAAGAGTTTCCTTCTTTCTGCAATGATATATGGGGCCAGTTTCATGCTTGATGTAGCTTCTTTGATTTCTCCCAAGTTAAATTTGGCCCCTGGCATACGTGTGGCTAATACTTTAATGGAAAGTTTTATTAAGAGGTCTGTGATATAAAAACAAACTTACCAACCTATCATTTTTGGCTCAGCTTTGCATCCACTTTACTGCTTTCCCACTAGTTGCATGGGTTTAACAAATTGTGTTGTTAGAATAGTTTTTTCTCCAGGCTTCCTTGCCTCTCTTCAAGACAGTTGCCTTTTTCTTTCCAATACATCCTCCCTTCTACTCCATCACATCTACTCGTTGCCTTCAAGGTTGGAAGGTTTGGTTTGGTTTGGTTTTTGTTTTTAACCATTTACAAATCTGCATCAGAAGTTGCATTTACTATTACGGCTTCAATTTCCCTTTCTCAATTCATGCAACAGCTATGCTAAACTCAGCAGATTCACTTTGTAGGGTTTATGCAAACATTTTCCTACTTTTACTCTCTCTATGACACACTCTTTACTTCAAGTGTCAATTTGAGATCCAAGTTCTAACTAACCCAAATTTGTAACACGAAAATTAGTCAGATCTAATGAATATCACTTGTTTTCTTGTCAAAACTATAAATTTTACATACATCAATCTAGGTTTTCTTCAAACTGATCCCACTTGGCTCAAAAGGTTCATGAATATTAGCAAAGCTTCATAACCATCACCGGAGTTTTGAATGTATAAGGAAACCTGAAACCAGAAGACTTTGTGTATATGGTTTCTGATTTAATTGCAAATATTTCACACAGCTTTCATGGGTGCTAAATTGATGGATTGGGCCCTGCCATGGGTGCAGCACTGCTTGTTTGACTCAGAGTCACAGAAGGTTCATGAGAAAAGTGGGGAAAAAAGTCTGTTCAAGTTTCGCACATAAAGAACCTAGCACACTTCGGGCACTACTAGTGAAATTCATTCCACCTGCATGAAGTCAAGTGGAGCACAATGGATCTACTTAAAAGCAGCCCCATCTTGATCAATTCCTAGCCACCCGCAACATGACCTTCCATGTAGGATGGCACAGGGGATAGTCTTGTGTTGCAAAGGGAATGTGCAGATGCCCCTGCACAAATGTTCAGTCAGCTGACATCTCCCCTGCAAAAATAAAAATATCCCTTAGCCCTTCCTCAGACTTGATGTGATGTGATGTGGAGGGCCTTGAACTGACCCTCCCAGGCCGGGAGCTTCTATATGACAAATAATTTTAGAAACAGTCCATAAGTAATGCCCCAGCTGTGAACTGCAATCCTCTGCAATTACTCCAAAATCTTACAGTGTGCTAGGTTCCTGTTGTGGATTCAACCCCACACATTCAATAGTATTATAAAATGAAATAAGAGGAAACATCATTGTCCAGAACATATGGACACATTTTGTTTTTAAGGGACACATTAGGGAGAAGGAAGGGAAAAAAATCAAGGTCTGTCTCTTAAATGACAAGTGAACTCATAGCTACGCATCTGTTCTTAGAGAAAAGCACTGAGGTCAGACCTTGGCCTGGCTTTCAAGAGGCCAGGGGAACCATATATCCATTTTACGTGCAGAAAATATGTGCCTAGCGACAGTGTCTTTTGCCTTATTCTATATATTTTTTTCTTCAGCGCTAAAGTTTTTCAGCTGTTTTATATTAGAATCAGGATGAGGCTTAGGTCAATCAGGAAAAAAAAACACTTCTGAGAATGATGGAAGATCTGGCATTAAGCAAATCCCAAATCTGTAGATCTGTGCCTAAAAAGGGTAGAGAAATGAGCATAATTTCTTTATGAATACTGCCCTTTCTTTATGATCTCAATGCCAATAATAAAATGACGCATAAGCAATGTGAATCATTGTCACTCCACAAAATGCTTCTGTATTTAGAAATAAATTAGAGCTATTTATCAATGGCAAGATTCAGAATAGTGGTTCGTAAAAAGAGATGAGACAGTTTAATAATGGGGACAGAAATGTACAAGTAATTTTGCATCAGGATGGGCTAGTGGCCCATATATACGAAATGTAGAATAGGAGTTTGGAAAGAACCACTGGATTCAACTCGCCTTAGCTAGTGGATACTGGGGGTCAGATCCTCAGCTGGTGTAAATCAGTATAGCTCCACTGAAGACAAATGGAGCTATGCCAATTTAGACCAGCTGTGGAAATAGCTGATTATCTCTCATGTGAATGGCGTGTTCAGTCTCTAGTGGACGTGGTGGTTGCAGTAACAATATCCCTAACTACTGATCTGCACATTAATGTGGATATGACTTGTCGAGGGTGAAGTTTGTCTGTCATTCCGTTAAGAGTAAAGGAGCCACAGTGCAAATGGGAAGCAAATATTGAGGCTGCTTGTCAAACAATTAAGATGCCTGATGAATCTTTTTGGGGCATGATCCCAAAAAAATCAGAGCTAAAAAGAACTCAATGCCTCATTGGAGGTGTGGCGAATTCTGTCACTTATTTGTTTTATTGCTGATGCGATGTGTGAATTTATATGGGTGATTTCAACATTAAGGTAAAAAAGGCATAAGAGGTTCACAAACCTCTTATGATATGTGATATTTTTATGATACTCAAAAGACTCATGATATTTGCCTGCTTTCAGATTTCGTTACAAACTCAAAATTTGTTGAAAAGTTAGATAGCCTAAACTCATCTGAAAGGTTAACTTTTGAACAAGCCTTAACCCAGTTTCAAGAGAACAGAGGCCAGTTTAGCATTTTCCTTTGAAACTGTGTCACATTCCTGGCTTCTCTTTGGCTTTAATGGATGAAATTCAGCAAGTTTGTCTGAATTTTACCTTTAGGTTGTGCATTTGTTTGGACCTAAATACAAGAGGAGGAAATAGATGGAGATCTAGACTGAGGGAAATAATTGTAGCATTCTCCTCCCTCCATGACACACACACACACTTTCAAGGATTTGCCCAGACCTGCTATCCAAGGTGTGGTCTACACCTAACCTTAGGTCAACCTAGCTGTGTTGCATAGGGATGTGAAAAATGCACATCCTTGAGAGTCATAATTAAGCCCAACCTAAACCTTGGTACAGACACTGCTAGACTGATGGAAGAATTCTGCTGTGAACTTAGTGACTGCCTCTTGGGGGGTGGATTTACTACTGCTTTGGAAAAAAATCTTTTTGTTGCTATAGCAAGTGTCCACACTACACGTGTGTAGCAGCTGTGCTATAGCTGTGTAGCTGTAGCACTTGCAGTATAGACATAGCCTAAATAAACCCATGGTATAAAAGATATAGAAGTGCACTCTAGAGACATATTTATTTAAGGCTGTGGGGTTATTACCATTAAAAAGTAAGCATTTGCCAGCCGTTCCAGTGGTTTCCTCTGTACTGAGAATAGGAAATAACTGTGATAAAAGTGTGTAATCCTTTGGCAAATATTGACTTCTGATGGCAATAATAGTGCTATCCTTTTCACCAATCCCTCTGGAGATACTTGTCCACGCTGAGTTAAATATGTTAATACCTAAGATCCTGATTCAGTAAAGCCATTAAGCACATGCTTAGGCCCATCCATATTCCGGGTGTTCTTTCATCTAAGCACACGTTTAAGTGCTGCCCTGAATAAAGATGCTTTTCTGAACTTGGGCAAAACTCTTGAATTGCACCCATTAATCAACTGAAGCCAAATAGACAACAAAACAGAGGAGTAGGCAATGGACCTCTGAACAAGCAGGCTGACCCATTATGCCCCATGTGAAGTTTCTGAGTGGTCCTCAAATAATTGTCCTCAAAGGTGACAAGGGTTTGGATCACTGTGATAAGGCAGTGCTCAGAGTACACTTTAGCACTGTGTTGGCATTTGTTGTCAGCAATGATGTGATATACTGGTAGGTCTACATGTCATTTATTAATTTATTTTGGTAATTGATTTAATAGAATCATAGAATATCAGGGTTGGAAGGGACCTCAGGAGGTCATCTAGTCCAACCCCTTGCTCAAAGCAGGACCAATCCCCAACTAAATCATCCCAGCCAGGGCTTTCTCAAGCCTGACCTTAAAAACCTCTAAGGAAGGAGATTCCACCACCTCCCTAGGTAACGCATTCCAGTGCTTCACCACCGTCCTAGTGAAAAAGTTTTTCCTAATATCCAACCTAAACCTCCCCCACTGCAACTTGAGACCATTACTCCTTGTTCTGTCATCTGCTACCACTGATAACAGTCAAGATCCATCCTCTTTGGAACCCCCTTTCAGGTAGTTGAAAGCAGCTATCAAATCCCCCCTCATTCTTCTCTTCCGCAGACTAAACAAGCCCAGTTCCCTCAGCCTCTCCTCATAAGTCATGTGTTCCAGTCCCGTAATCATTTTTGTTGCCCTCCAAATCAATTCTTATGAATCAATTCTGTTTATGCATAGCATCCTGGTAAGAAAGCACACCAATATCAGTTTACAAACACAGAGGACTATGACAAAAATAGTCAGGAGTAGCTATATTAAGCACCTACTCTATATCTGTAGTTAGTCACTTACAAATGGTTAGCTATAGGCCCCAGTCCTTCAGAGTACAGCAAACGGACAAGCTGCTATAACCATAAAAAGCACATGTGAAGTCCAGGGCGCTCTGACTGGGGGAAGCAGTCAGGGTGTTGGGGAATGACAGGTGATCAGCACATCTGAAAATCAAACCATTATTATTGTAGTTAGTTGAGTATGACATTTTTGGCCTCCTAAAATTTGATCACTTCTGTAATAATTTTTACCTCTTTGTTCATCTCTCTCTGGATTGTTCTTTATTTACATTGATGGAATGCATGTTGCTTCTTGTGGAGAAATGGCTGACAAGTGGCCAGCAGTGGTTACAGCTCAAATGTTCATATAGACAGAATTAAGAAGAACTTTAAAAGCAGAACACTAACAGTCTGCCTTCTGTTCATATCTGGAGTGCTATTTTGACTATATTGATCAGGAAATTCTAGAGGTGCAATGAAGTTGTTACAACTAAGAATTATTCTTTCTAAAGAATCATAGTTGCATTTGGTGTCAAAAAAGAAATTAAAAGTGCCTAAACAAACACAGTCTTAAAGCTAAATTGCTATTCCTTTTTTCATTTTTTTTTTTATGTTCTAAAACTTGTTCAGGTTTCCTAGTATATAGTGCACTTTAGTATAGAAAATGAAGTGATCCATTGTAGATTTTATGCACTACTATCCCTTGTGATTTCATCCACAAAATTACCAAATCTATTAAAATGTGTCAGCTGATTTTGACTGAATATGACAACATTCAAGATCTTTTCTTGATCAGTTTTGGGTAAAGCCACTGTTCTTTATCTATCAAAATAAAAACAGTCACATGAGCAAAAGGACTTACTGTCATTGAATCTAATGAGAATAATAATTTCCTTCTCGGCTTTGCTGTTCTCAAGGAGGTCTGTTGTTATTTCTCAACCACTCAAGGTGACCAGATAGTATTTCCCATTGCTATTTCTATAGGAGCAAACAATAACTTGTGAGACAGAGAACAAACTCCTAACTGACCAAAAAGGAGATCTAGCCAGGCAAGTTATCTTGTAAGTAATTGCTGATTGAAAAATGTAGGAGGTTTATTCTTAGTTTGAAGAAAATTAAAATTATTCCTTAATGTATCAAATATGTTTCCAAATGGAAAGACAAAATCTATATAAACTGTGCACACCCAAAGAATTTTCTGCCACGTTTTTTTCACTGTTGATATAGAGTCTAAATGAAGGCCTCAGAAGAAGAGGGAAAGTGCATCTTTCAATCCAGCAGTCTTGGCATCAGAAGAAAGTGCTATATTGTTCTTCACACAAACCGTCCCCATTAGAACTCAAGATGTTCTTTTCCTTCTAATCCTCATTTGTACCCCTTAGCCATTTGTTTAGAATTAAATTAACTGCAATTTGGAAAATGTGGATGAAAGGTAGTGCATTGAGTAGATATCACATGTTTCCTGAATAGTGCCTGTTCTGCCTCTTTCACAGCCATTCATTGTGCCTGAAAGGGTGTAGTGTGTGAATTGTTGGACTGTCACTCTGCAGAGAAGTCTAGTAGCCAGTATTACCATGGAAACAGCAGGAAAAAGACAATTAACAAAATGGTTCTGATTTTCCTTATTTCTCGGGGGAAGGGGTTGTTCATTAGTGATTTTTTTGTTTTCTTTTGTTTTGTTATTTTGCAAGAAGAAACACAGGGAAAGAGGGCAGAATCTTCTCATTAAATTAGATATTGTCATCAGCATAGAGCCAGTAATAGAACAGAAATCTGTATTTGTCGAATAAAATATGTTCTTAAACCAATGTCTTGTCTTATTCCTTTCCTTTCCATCACAGAAAAGAATTGTCTCAAAATATTCTTAGATGAATGACTGTTAATGAGCAGAGCCTGAGTTTAACCCTCACACATTCATTGGACTTTTAATTAGTCCCTCTTAGAATCATTCTGATGACAGAAACACAATATAGGCTTGAGAATTTAAACCAAAAGGGGGCTCTCTCTAGATTTTTCAGTCTTAGTTTAAACTCAAATCACTAGGAAGAAAGTGTCATGGGCTACTGTTAATGGCAGATTTGTATGCCTGAAGGAGATTCCAATGCCTTGCATGCAGAAGTTTAGCTGTAATGGAAG
Organism: Natator depressus; assembly: GCF_965152275.1. Taxonomy (NCBI): domain Eukaryota; kingdom Metazoa; phylum Chordata; order Testudines; family Cheloniidae; genus Natator; species Natator depressus. Next base: position 238,072,258 of record NC_134235.1, on the reverse strand, counting down.
GTAGCTGAGTCAATCTTATGATGCCATAAATACACAAAATAAGGAGGGCAATCCAAACTTTAAAACGTGCTTTTCCCTTTAAAAATGGTTATTTCTAAATAAAAGAAGTGGTTGGACATTGTATACATTATATCAGATGTAACATTCTATAATGAGATTTTGTCTCAAGTATTCCAGAAGGTTCAAATATTGGGCCTAATTCACATGAATTCAGGAATTCCATTGACTGCAGGAGGGTTACTCATGATTTATGTGCATGTACCTGAGATGAGAATCAAGTTTATTGTGATTAAATGATACATACTGTAGATGCAAGCAAGACCAATGGGAGAAAAGGAACCAGCTTCATCCCCCTACACGGTTCCACTAGATATGTGACATTACAACCTGGCATGTTACAGACCAAGTTTTGCTACTGGCTTTGTGTAGAAAAGGAAATGCAGAATTCTACAATAGTTGCCAAAAACACTGTAGTAACAAACCTGTATGCTGCAATTTTTCAAACCATTATTAGAACAGGGACTGTCTCCTACGGTCTGCCAGCACCTGGCACATTGGACACCTGATCCTGATTGGCACATTTATGTGCTAGTGAAATATAACTAATAATAATAATGTAAGATATTTTATAAGGGTGAGGTTGCCATGGAAGTTGTGCTAATCTCTGAGTAGTTGCAAGGGAAGAGCTTCATTTGCTTTACTGTCCAGTCCCATATAATACCTCTTGCACATTCCTCTTTGCAAGGAACATTCCTCATTTTCAGATCCCCACATATCTCTGGATTTTACTCTATCTCCCTTTTCTTGTTATCAGCTATTTTAATCAGAAATGCTGACTCTTGAAACAGATTGGAGGGGGAAATGTTTCCTACTAAAAGATATGTCTTACATTGTTTATTGTTTTCTTATGCCCCCTATTTGGCGTCAGGATGTTGACTTCCAACTAGCTAATCCATGGAGAATCATTAGCACCAGCCTCTTGAAGATAAAGACACTAGAATAGATGTACTACATCTTGAAAGCAGTATAGGGAGCTTAAGGAAGGGGGTCAGAATAAGGGAGGAGAAAAACAAGATGGAAGGCAGTTGGGTGAGCTTACTTGAATAAAGAACTTTAATCCTGATTGCTTCCCATCCTTATTTGAAATGCATCAGCTCTCTGAGGATGCCATGTATTCCCACAAAAAAGGTGGTTGTAAAAAAGAATGGCATAGAGGGCAAATCTGGGGCAAATGTGCAGTACCAATAAATGAAGGGTAAGTGTTGACTCCACTTGAATATGTGGTTGAGGATTGAAGAGAAGAGGGAAATCATCTAGCAAAAGTGAAGTTGGAAACAGTCATCACATCAACTGCTCTCAGACTTGCATTTGGGAACACTATGAATCAAAAATAAGAGTATGGGTCCACTGGCATTACTTTGGTTTACACTGGTGTAACTGAGGTCACAATCTGACCCATTAACTTCAATTAGGGCTGCATGTATGTAACTGAAGCTAGAATTTGGAATATACCAGAAAGCACTGCTGATGCTATGCAGATTTTTTACATCATATCCTTCAAAACCAGCTAAACCGTTTTTCCAAACAAGTTATTCCTACTAGAATAACCCACTGCTGTTTTACAAGATCCCATCTGTTCACAGAATCTTTTATTAACCCATTGTTAAATACCAGTTCCTGAAATATGTTTGACTCAAGTAAATGGTCTTTTTTTATTGTTGATCTTGCTTATTTGGTCATTTAGATTACACCATAGATGTCAGCAGAAACCCAAATATCCAAGGAAAAGCATTCTATTTACTTAGAGGTAAACCATCCTAAGTTGTTGTTGTTGTTTTTCCATTTCCCTGGATGGTAATTATGATTTCAGCAATGCTTCCATTCACTCCCACACACTGTTTTACTTTTATTATTGGTTAAAGTAATTGCTGTTTTCATTGGGCTCAGCTTGTTTCTTACTTTACTTAGTTCTTAGCATTCGTGTTAATGCTCTTGGAATCCAACACTCTTCTTCTTTGTTATTTAGTTTTCCTGGGGTTTAACATAGTTAAGATTAAAGTGGAGGCTGAAGCATCTTCATTAAAGATCACCCTGGCTATAGAGCTTGTAAAGCCAAATGGTGAGGGGAAGGGAAAAAACATGTGCGAAGGGGATATGTGATAAATTTGTTGTAAATTTGATTGAACATTAATCAATTAAACTGTTTGTTCTCTAGTAAGGAAATAATTAATGGTAAAAAGTAGCAATGGGTGAAATTCTTTAGGGCCAGATTTCCAAACCTAGGCACACACATACCTTTGTGCATGCCTGGCCTGTGCATTCAAATACATGGCACATTCATAAAGATCAAGTATTTGCACATGTATAGCTACATAGGAAATCCCTCAACAAGCTTCCATGCAAAACTCTGATCTGAGTGAACATATCAGTGTATCTATGTGCCTAAATTAAGCACATGCAAATTTATGCAGGGAATTATGCAGGGCTAACTATGAGAAAACAGTCCTTAGAAGTCTGGGTAAGTATCCTGGTATTTGGATGTTTATTCCAAATTCTTGTATCTGCAATAGTAGGCTGGAAAATTCCCTTATTTTCTTATGAGATTTCTGAACATTCTTGCTTGCGGACAGACAGTCTTATGATATTTAGGCATTTCAACTTTCAGTTCCAGCTGGAAACCAGAAGCAGAAGTACAGTATGGGGATATTATTATTGTTAATTTTGTTAAATACAAAAGTCAACAGAAATTTTCCAACCCTCCAAAAAGGTTTGGCTTGGGTTTAGCTTGACCTCTGGGCAGAGACTTGGGGTGAGATATGCTCTCCAAATTTAATTGTCCATCCATAGTGAAAAAGCCTAGGTTAGTAACATATCAGGTTGCAAGAGGCTTTTCAGTTGCTCAGTTTTGTGGGGAGACCATTTTGAAGATAGAAGGTCAGCATTGTGCCATTTCAACTAACTGGACAACATATAAGTGCAAGATTTTATCACTTTGAATAAACAATAAACAAGAGCTAGCAAGTTCTATGAAAGATTCAGGTATTTGAAAGTAGAATTGATTCCTCTGACTGACTAACTATAGCACACCGAGGGTGAAATTTTGCCCTTCTTGAATTCAGTCAGAAAACTCCCATTGTTTCATTAGGGCCAGGATTTTATCCCAAGTACACTTTGGGTGAGGCATAAATAATTAACAATAATAGTCTTTACTTGTCCAGTATATGGTCTCTGTTATCAACCACTCTCTGCTCCTTGTTGAGGGAAGAGCAAGATTGCTGCTCAGTGTGCTTCCTTGAAGAATTATGTTTGTCTCCTGTGAGAATGGCACTCCATACAGCACTCTCATTTGTGCCTAAGAGAGGAGCAATTATTTAAGATTAGGAATGTTTCTTGGGATGAACAATGTTAATTCCATCAAATAAGACACTTGGAGACAACGCTATCTTTCTTAGTTTCTTATATGGCCTCTTACTGCAGTATCTCAGTGCTTCAGTCTTTGATGTATTTATCCTCACAACTCCCCTGTGAGGTAGGGATGTGCTATTACTCCATTGTACACATGGGGAACTGAGGCACACAGAGACTAAATATTTTCAGTAGTCAAAATCCCATTAACTTTGAATTCAAGACCCTTAATTTCTTTGTTCCTTGGTTCCCTATCTGTAAAATGGGGATGATAATTCCTTCTTTCTCTCACCCTTTGTTTTCTGCCAATCAATTGTAAGCTCCTCAGGGCAGGCACTGTTCTTATTATGTGCTTGTGCACATAGAATCCCAGCCCCAGTTGCGGCTCCCTGTAATAGAAATAGGTGCTCTAATAAACTACAGAACAAAAGGGTTTATTTTCTTCCTTTTCTTTCTCTCTCTTTCTCTCTTCATGATATTATTCAGCCAAAAGTTTGGAATTTTGAAGAGATCTGATAATATCATGATCTGTTCTTGGGCAATTTCTGAATAGAAGCAAAATGATAAAAATGGTCCAATAAGTTATTCAATATGAATGACTCACCCTGCTCTAGTTGCAGGACTGTCAAAAAGTCATAATCCTCAGCCAGAGTTCACCTAGGACATCAGAGCAGATGCTCCCAAAATTTGTGAAAAGTACTATGGGATCTTTAATGAAGTCAAAGGGTCAAGAGTCTGGTTTTATGTCTCGTCCCAGAACCAGCACAACTGCCGTTAGAGTGTCACCCTGACATCATATGAGGGCCATATGGTTTTGCACTAACTCTGAAGAAAGAGAGGCATGAACTGATTCATCAACACCACTTCCTGTGTCTTTGGTTTGCCTTGGACCTCCTTACCTAGTCCCAGGCCTGATTTGCTTGTGAGGTCTGACAGAAACATAGACAGAGGTAGGATAGCTGGAATCTGAGAGTGATATGCCTGTTTCAACATTTGGTTTGCCAACTATTGTATGACTGATGTGCCCAGTCAGTGAATGTGTCTCCTCCATCCTCATGCATAAATCTGTCACTTTTGGCTATTGCATTGTTGGGCCAAAATAATAACTAAAAATGGTTGGCTTTTCCCACCCAAATTTGTGCATATATTTAAACCCCAGGATACTCAGCCCACCACTGATTTCTCTCCCCTCCACCCTATCTCTTCTTTGCGTATGTAGAACAGAAATTGTATAGGGTGCATTTATTGTGCAGCATGTGGCAGCAATAAGCCAAATCCCCAAATCATAAAAATGAATGTACAACTTGTGTGGTCTGGATTTCAACAAGTAGTTAAGGATCAGGATTTACTGTGAGATGTTCATCCCAGAAATCACATTTGCAAGAATTATTCCTGTGTGAGAAATTCCTGTATAGTGATTTGAATACTTACACAGTATTTTTTCAGTAGTTTTCATCTTCAACATTTGTCTTGCTTACATTTTATTTTACTATGTGCTCATTTAAGTTATTTGTTCAATGATTTTTCATCTTTTCTTCTATTATGATTACCTATAGCTAAACTGACAAATAGACTAATTGAGAACATGCTTAAATGTACTCATTGCAATTGGGCAAGTATAGATCGAAAAGTGACTCACTGAGTTAAACACTCAATTCTCTGCAAATTCATTATATAGTTGCAACCAGCTATGATTAATTCATTCCAAAATAAGGACTGTTCCATGTGTTTCGTACAGTGTAAAGAAATGTTGCAAGCCTTGGATGAAAATGAAGCTCAACGTTCAGTCTTCAGCCATTTTTAAAGAATCATTCTTCCTTCACCCCACTTCCTACATCAATGAACTCAAACAAACAGAGAGAAAAACAAACAGATTTGCAGCACAGTATATTATAAGATATACAACAAAACCATGGCAACACCATAATCTGTTTCTCTTTCACAGGGTGATGAGGTAAATTTTTTAAATCAAGGTAACAGTTATAGATACTTCATTAAACACATTGTTTAACAGCAATTGCTCCCCAACAACTAATTATCTTCAGATGTGTTATAACAATTGGATACTTTACTGCTCCCTTTGAAGTTAATGGCAAGAATCCCACTGGCTTCATCGGGACCAAGTTCATCCCCCCGGACACAGTCTGTAATTTCACCTTGCATACTAAGCATTTTAAAGTAATTTGGACATGCCAGTGCAATATGTTTATAGTTACAGAACTTCTCTTAGGAGTTCTGTTCTTAGCCCAGATCTTAGCTGGGCACTATTGTATTGATCTTTCCCGCTCATAGTAAAAATAACTGTGACTTCATTTCAGTAGTGGTGAAATTTTGCCCAGGGGCATGCTTAAATTTTGTTCCCTCTTGTGCAAAGTTGAGGTCAACCAGTACATCCAAAAGAAGAGTTTAATCACATACATATACAGTAGCTTTTTCTTCTGCATAAGTGTCTTGAAGCCTGAAAATAACAGTGATGTTACTAAAGTGTCTTCATGAACGGTAGCACAACAGCCTCCTTCTTTGCTTCTCTCCTGGTATTTCATGCATATGCTGTGGGTGCAAATCAGATCGGTTAGGCACCCAAGATGCTTAGGTGGTGCCCAGCAGTGAGTGTGAACTAGTAGCAGACAATCCCCATGGAAAGTGGTAGGTTTAAATCCCACTTGAAATAATTATTTCCTCCCTTTGTTTTCTCCTCTCTTTTGAGAAGGGTGACCCCGTGCGAAATTGTGTGTAGGGAGCATGAGGACAACCCACCCACGACCTAGGGAACATTAGGTTCCCCCCATCTGTCCACGGGGCTCTGTCTACTGACACCAATACTTAGGAGAAAACCTCTGCAATACTGCCCTGTGTTGGCATGGGGTAAGACATCTAAGGTTAGGGGGTGTAAGTGTGGGTGGAGTGTCCCTCTGTCAGTCTAACACTTAGCACCTGATTCTCACGTACACTAAGGCCACTTTACAGAAAGATGTTAAAATGGGTGTAATATGGACCCACATTAATGCATGGTTACACTGCTAGTGTGGTGTAAAGTGGCCTTAATGTAAATGAGAATCAGGGCCCCAGTACAGACAAGTGCAGAGGCAGTGTATGGGGCATCAGTTATTAGACACGTCTACACTGCAGCTGGGAGCCAGCCTCCTGGCCAAGATAGACAGACTGATACTAGCGAGGCTCAAGCCAGCATGGTACAATTAGTCATGTGGATGTTGTGGCTCAGGCTGTCAAACGTAGGGGGGTAAGGTGAGCACACAATGTCCACACAGCTATTTTTAGCACACTAGCTCCAACTGCAGTGAGGACATACAGGGAGTACAGGAGTATCTTCCAGGCTGGTAGGATCTTCCAGGCTGCTTATGACTATATCCAATAGCATATGTGGGATTCCCAGAGGGCAGAAGTAGCCAGTATTGCTCTCACAGTCACATCCATGAAAACACATGCAGGTGTATTACAATTGTTTCCAAAGCAATTTTACTCATTTATATAGATGTGCTACTGTAATAGAAAGTGAAACATGCATCCGCCACCATGTAGATTTTCTTAATTTTTCAAAGAGTAATCCTGCTCCAAAGTAACATTCCCATGTAATTATATAGTCAATTAAATTAAAGCCACCTTAACAACAGCTGAAGTCTCCATAATTGTTTGATGTTAGGAAAAATAAACAAGTTCCCAGTGAATAATGAGGCAACATCTGTTCTCTCTCTCTCTCTCTCTCTCTCCTGCCCTCCCCTTTGGTAACTGACTGGAAGGTTTCACTGGGTCTGCTCAGACACCACTGGGCCAATTTCATCCCTGATGTAGTTGGAGTTGCACAGGGTATTACCCTGACCCTATTTTTCTTAAATCAAAGCTTCAGTCCATCAGTAGCAATGATGGTAGAATTAAATCACTTTGGAATCATTATGAAAAACATCTCCAAGTCCCTTCTTAATCAGCATAAAACACCTTTCCTAAAAATGTAAATTTTTAAATAATCATATTTGACGGAGGTACATTTGACCCCAAATCCTGGATCCAAATGCAACTAATTTTTGGATGCTGGTCTTAATCCTAACCCAGACTTTTTCTTCATGGTCTGAACCAAAACCCTAAACTTTGTCGAATTCAAAATCTTGATCCAAATCAGAATTTTTCACCTGGACCCCATCTCCAGTTAAAATAAAATATAAGTTGATTTGGAAGGGGCAATACGGTTCAGATAAAAAAGTGAATGAGCCTTCATTCAAAATGTGAAGCAGTCCCAATAAGAAAATGGTTTAAAAATACACGTAACTGTCTTTTTTTTTTCCCCAAGACAAACCAATCAAAGCAGCAACCATTTTTCATTAGAGAGACAAGGTAGGTGAGGTAATATCTTTTACAGGAGCAACTTCTGTTGGTGGAAGATACAAGCTTTCAAGCCACACAGATCTTTTTCTCAGCTCTGTGTAGCTCAACAGCTTGTACCTTCCACCAACAGAAGTTGTTCTAACAATATATATTACCTTACCTACCTTGTCTCTCTCATATCCTGGAACCAACCTGGCTGCAACAACACTGCAAAGGAAGCTCAATGGCCCATGTTATACAGAAGGTCAGACTAGATGAACAGAATAATCCTTCCAAGTCTTGTAATCTATAAGTGGTTTTATACTTTTGTAAAGCACAGGACGATCAGGCCCAAAGTCTTGTATTATTTTTTTAAAGTTGATATTCAGTGCTGGGGAATGGAAGTTTTTTATACTTATTGATCTTATTTTCTGCTGCCAGGGATGAGAAGGGACAGAAGCTGCAATTAAATTCAACTGTTCTATAAAGTGAAAAAAATAAATCTGTACAGCTGTTTTCACAGGCTGCTTCAGGTCCTTGAAAAAGTTATTTACACTCTTGGTCTCAAAACTATGTTAAATCCTCAAAATAACTGTCTTAGCTGTCTACTTTAATTCTTGTAATCAAAATTACTTAAAAGTCTCTCTGGTAGAATAAACAATTCTTCAAGGAATTTGCATATTCCCCAGCATGAGGAAATTCATTTGGCCGTGCAGAACATAAGACGTCAACACTTTTCAATCACATGCTAATTAAATTGCACTGTAGGTTTTGCAGAGTAAATGTAAGCAGAACTCTTTAAAACAGCAGCCCACTTCCAAACAGAGCAAAGTGTGTCTCAGAGAGTGGCTGCATTTTAGTTCTAGTTTCTGATTTACCCCATGACAATTTTTAAAGGACATGGCTAACCAGCCGCTATTGCATTATGGAAATCTATGAACAATAGTCTGCTTAGAAAACAGTTCTGCTTATAACTCACCCTTTTTTTCTTCCTCTGTATTTTATGACTTAAATACAAGAACTTTGGTTGGTAATTGAGTCCATGTAGAAGTGTTGTTTCTTCTAGTGTCATAATCTTCTGTTTGTGTTTGAGATAGTCTCTTTTAATTATCAGGTCTTTCAAAGGCTCATCTTTCATTCATGCTGTCTCTCTAACATCCTCATCTTTCCAGATAGTGTGTGGGTTAATACAATGCTCTGTAAGATCTTTCTGTTTACTCCCATAAAGAGCTGATTTGCCCTGCATCTAGTCAAGGGACTTAATTTTAAGTTGATTCTGCAGTTCCTGTTACTTTATTTTAATTAAATAGCTTTACAAAAGTTAAGTCCAAACTTGGCCTGAAAAAAACATTCTTCCTCTAGTTGAGTACCTGCCTTTGGCTTGGCTTTGTGTCTGTGAATGAAGATGATCCTTTGGCATGGCTTCCTTGTGGTCACATGAGCTTTATATCTATCTGTATACATTTTCCTTTTTTCATATTTGTTCAGTCAGCTCCAATGGCTTGGCTTCTATTTTTGTCTCATGGAGAATAGCCAGCCCCTTGGCTTGGCTGTGTTGTCGCTTTATCGGCCGGCTTGCCCAAATCTACTTAGAAATGCCCATGGGCACCAGACTTGGAAAAAAATAATTCCAAGCTTTTCATTTACAAATTGGCATTGTTTCCATAATCATACTTTTGCTGCCTGCTTTTTCATTTACTCTGTTCCCTTGTGGAGCCTCTGACCACATATTGGAAGAGTCTTCCATTACACAACAAGTAACCCATCGTGATAAGTACTGATTGCATGTTATTTACCTAGAGGGGACATTACACAACTTTCTCCATAAATAACTTGAAAATCAAGCACAAGTAGGGTATAATGTTCCCTAACTAAGGCCCTCTGCTGTACTACAGGAACACTGACAAAGACAGAGTCACTGCAAACAGGGGGCTGGATGCACAAAAGGAGTTAGGCGCATAATCTCCTGTTTTAGGGATTGCAAGTGGGTTTCCACCTCCAGCCCTTGAAGCCTTTGCTGGCAATTAAACAGCACACACACCCCACCAGGTTACCTCCACAAAGTGTCTTCATGATTACTTCTTGATTTACATTCCAGGTAGAAAGGGCACCCTTTCTTGGCATGACCTCCATAGACCATCTTCATCCAGGCAGGGTATAAAACCACAGGCATTATGCACTGCATATACAAGTTCTCAGCATCAGTGTCCCTGGCGCAGCCTTTTATAATGCTTGCTTTCTTCTCTGAGCTAGCCAGCTGGTTAGCTAATTATCTCATTAGCTCACCAGACTCCCTACAAGTGCAAGTGATCCCCACTAACCTTTCAAACCCAATCAGATACCTAACTCACTCTTACTCTAATTACATCCAGTGCCCTGCAGGTTCCAAGTGACCAGGCTATCGGCTCCCAAAAGACACTCTATAGGGGGACTACAATTCTGGAATGAACAAGATTGTACCAAATGGCAGAGGATATCTCTGGATTCCCTATAATAGTAAGTATCCCCAAACCCCATTTCAGATTACACTAGCTGAATGCTGTGCTATGAATACTACTTCTCACTCAAGAAAAAAGTATAAATCATCGTGGCAAACTGCAGACGAACATGTTTTCCTGCTTTTGTTACCTTCCTCCTCAGGTATGGTTATCAGAAGACCTTTCTCTTCAAGTGAAAAAACAAATCAATAGATTGCCCCGTCCTTCAGCGCTCCTCTCTGCAAGGGAGAGATAGATTAGTGGGGGGAAATAGCATTTGGGGAACTCCCTTGTTAAAACATTGGAATGTGCTGAATATCTGGAAGGAGAAACAGCCTATACCCTGTCCTGCATTAGCAACAAGAAGCATTTCACCCGTTGCACTGTGATTTCAGTGGAGTTTTTCACCCAGCCCAGAATCTTCATTGTTCTGTTTTCCTCTCAATCATATTGAAATGGAGTGCTAATATTACCCTTAGGACAGTGAGAGAATTCAGTGTGCAAGGTATGTGTGGGTGTAACACCAACAGACCCTGGTCGTCAGCGGGCAGGATCGAACAGGGGATCTCTGGAGCTTAGTGCATGAACCTCTACAGCCTGAGCTAAAAGCCAACTGCCTCTTAGCTAAGGCTGTAGAGCAGATGTATTTAACTCTTTCTCTTTAAGTGGTCTCGGTGCCACTAGATGGGACAGAGTACCACACCCAGAAGGTGTGTGGATTACATGAGGAGAAATAAAATCAAATTAGCATCATTCTGGCTTTATTCAAGAGCTTTTATCAGATACCAACGATTCCAGAGCAGGGGGGGAAAAACCATTAAAAAAACTACATTATGAATCAAATTAAACAGCAATGCTCCTAAGAAGATCTAGCTCATTGATTCTCACAAGAAAAATATCCCTTCTCTGAGGGGTTGATCCAAATCATGTCAAAAATCAATAAAAATACTTGCATAGTCTTCGGAGAACGATGGAGCAGGCCCTGAGTCACAGGCTCACCAGTGGCTCAGAACTCAATGAGTTGCCAGAACAGGTAAGCTGCCTAACCACATGAAACCCAAACTCTGCTTCATCTAGTACAGATTAAACCAAATCATAATTCTTAAAATAAAGGAACCTTCTGCTAGTATTTAAGTTACCCCATATCCCTTACCGTGCATTTATATAATGGCTAGTCTGAGCAGGTGATACAGAGTAAAACAAAACATTCAGATCTATTCAAGAACATTCAGTATATGGCTGTAACTTTAGCAGTCTCTTGGAAACAGAAAAATAAGCTATGAACAGCTGATCACAATGGCAACAATGGAAAACAAAAACAATACCCTGTTCCCTTGCAGCTAAATTTTCAGTCTCTCTCAAATTCAGTAAGGTAACTATACTCCTTGTCCACCACATCAGGCTTCTTAGCAGTAATAAAAGCACTGATCTCATCTGACATTTTAAAGACTTGGCTTGACCTCCATAGACCATCTTCATCCAGGCGGGGTATAAAACCACAAGCATTGTGCACTGCATATACAAGTTCTCAGCATCAGTGTCATTACTTGGAAAAATATTCCCTAATCTTTTCAGTGCCCTTTAATTTAATCAGGATGGAAAAACACAGATAAATTGCCTAGTATTGATTATTGGGGGGCAGATCAATCATTTTTTATAACTGTCAGTTTATAGAAAAACAATTAAAAGGTGTTTAAAAATAATTGTCATCAGGTTGCTTGTAGCTGAAGTTTTTGTTCATGGATAATCTGTTGGCTACAACTATTTCCAAGAGGACCAGTTGGTCTCAAGATTTTCTTCAAGATTTTTCAAAAGACAGAAACTAAATGTTCTGTTTAAGATCACCAGCGATCCATGCAGTGGCTGCCTACTCTAAAACCAAACCATAGAAATTCTACATGGTTCTGTGCTCCTTTGTCAGGTCTGGCTTGATCATAGGCTGTAGTGATTCATAGTTTGGTAATCATACTGTATGTTAGCACCAAAAAATCACAGGTTCCAATCGTCTTTTTTTATTTAGAGCTATTTATTAATCCTTCATGGCTCAGAACCAAGAGAAATTCTATGGCCAATATTATCCAGGAGGATAGACTAGATGATCATAATAATCCCTCCTAGCCTTAATATCTATGAATCTACTTTCTGAAAAATCTTAGTACCTGAAAAGTATAAATTGGAGGCAATATAGTGAACAATAAAAAAATTGCTTAATTGTCTGTGATCATTAAGTCAACTAAAACCAAATACAAAGGGTTAGAGAGTCAATAATCTTGGAGTAAGAACGGTCATATATTTTGCTTTGATAGTGCATGTGAAAATAGAAAATGAAGATCAGTGTGAAGTTAAAAGAAAAGGAGTACTTGTGGCACCTTAGAGACTAACCAATTTATTTGAGCATAAGCTTTCGTGAGCTACAGCTCACTTCATCGGATGCATACTGTGGAAAGTATAGAAGATCTTTTTATACACACAAAGCATGAAAAAATGGGCTTACCACTACAAAAGGTTTTCTCTCCCCCCACCCCACTAAGTTAAAGACATAGCTTTAGAGATAGGCATAGATAGAGGCTTCTACACATTGTTCTAAAAAGTAGAACCTATATAATGTGAGCAACTATAACTAATTAACTGGGTATGATCACCCACAAGCTAGAATTTCACTACAGAATAAGCAATATATGCACAAGTTAGGCGGAAAGCCAATCAGATGAATAATAGTTCAACGACATGGTTATGAAAGACAAACACAGCTGGTAGCTGATTGCACTCTGTAAATTTAAACCCTTTTATGTGGTGAATTGTGATAACTTAAGGCAATCTTTTCTTACTTGAGATATTTCCTTTTGACTGAAGCCAGATAACTATGCAGGACATTTGTGGCTTTTTGTTATAGTTCTTGCCTTCCTTACTTCCATTATGGGGTCGTTCAATGACTATTCCTTTTTTAACTTTAGTGAGCAAAGAAAGTACTATATGCTGGCAAAAGCCATGTGCTTGTTTCTGTGAATAAGTCTACATGTTATTAATTTGTGTCCAGTTTCTTTTATCTTTTTTTGTGGCTGCAAACTGGGTAATCTGTGGATTCCAATTGTATGGAGGAATTCCACCTTCAGGGTCAATGATGAGGTACCAAGAATTTATCAAAGCAGGCACAGTACTGAATAGTCCAAAATAATTTGTCTTTTTTTGTTGTTGATGAGTAGAATGCTAGATTTGCATGTGGGAAAACCTAACCCACTCCATTCTAAGGTCTGATATTTCCCTCCACTGCCTCTTGTATTTCTGCCCTTGCAGGTTGTCACTATAGGGCTTATATTCTCATGAGGTAGTGCTACTATGTAAATCAGCTGGTCAGTACTCAGGAGTGGTGCAAATAAATGATATAAATCCTGGAAGATCCTAGTGTAGGATCAGCATTATGGACTTTCATAATATAAAGCATATGATGTTGTGTGTTCCTATTAACATGGACCTCCAGAATGAGGAAAAGGTAGAGAATCTACAGACCAGAATCCTTCACTTACAAAATTCACATCTGGAATCTAAATAATTAAATAATCTGCCTCATACAAAATTTCTTTTCCATCAGCCTTCTCTTTGAATTTATTCAGACTTTATTCTTCACTTGCCTTACCTGGCAGTGGACCTATATCCGACTTCATGAAGCCAGGCACATGTGCCATATAGCTTTTGCACTGAGCTGAAATCCAGGAAGTAGGTGTACAAGTAAGGACATAAGATCCATTCTATTATATTCCATTTTTGTTGAAAACAGAAAGAAAATACATCATTATTTTCCAAACACAAGAAGATAAAACTGGTTCATTTGCAAGATGGTATGAGTTTATTCCACATAATACCATCAGCAGATAAACATTGTCAGCTGTGTTCAGTTAACTTTTTTCTTCTTCTTCTTCCCTTGTAATGATTTCACTTAAAAATACCTGTACAATTATTTTCCTTCTAAACATTCGCTCAAGTAACCAATGAGTTCATGAACTAGTTTATTCAGTGTGATATGCTGTAACTGACAACTAGATGAGGAAAGGGCCATTTGAAGACAGTTACAGGTTTCAAAATAAGGGTGTCAGATACTAATTTAGCTCCAACACCCTTAAGATTTTAGAAGCTATGCCACTGATTGACATGCTGGCGCTTCTTAATGCCCTGTTTTGATGAACTTTGCAATGAAACCTTTACAAAGAGATATGCTGTCTCTAAGCAGACACAGTGAGTAAAATTAGTCTCTGATATAAATCCACTGTTTTGAACAGAGTTACACCAAAGATTAATTTGGTCCAGATTCCCAGAAAGGCAGTTCTTTTCTTTGCACCTTTCTGGCAAGAAAACTGCAATCCAACATGAAACTTTTTCCTTGGTCACACTGATCCTTGACACATGAGCAGTTTCTTCAGGGCTCAATATTATCATTCTCCTGCCTCTCCTTCTCCAAAGAAACCGACATCTTGCAAGCCACAACCACTGCCAAGTCATTGTTAATGTCCAAATGAAAATTCTCTTCTATCCCAGTTGAACAGCTGAGTGTCTTTCTTATTGGTATTACTAGAGTTGAGAATCTGGAGGCAATCTATAGAACTATATACTAATAATTAATTATTCCAGAATCCTATTTCTTTTTGCCTTTGGTAGTTTACAGCTCATCCTACTAAGCCACTCAATAAATCAATGTCATCTATCTCTCCGTAGCTATAGTTTTGAGCACCTTTTGAGTAAAAAATGATAGCAATGACATTTGTCTTTCCCTTCCTTCTCAGGCAAAGATGGGCTTGGGGTTTTGTATTTTATATCAACAGCATTTTGCAGTCTACTTTAATGGGTCAAATGGTTTGTTGGTATCTACTAGTCATCAGCACCATTTATACTTATGCCTTAATACTGAAGTATTGGGAAGGTGTTGAAGCAAACCATTTGACCCATGAAAGTAACCTGTAAAATTCTGTTGTAACAGAATACACAAGCCCAAATCCACCATGCCTCAGAAGTAAGGAAGAGATAAATGTCATTTCTATCATTTGTATACAAACCTTTTTGTTATTTATTCATTTATTTTGTCTACTGTGTTTCTAAGTGAAAAGTTATTGGCTAAGACTTTCAAAGGAACTTGGGGTCCAGTGTCACTGAGGCTCTTCTGGAATTTTTTCCCCAATATTCATGAACAGTTACCTCAGAGGTGTATCTGGCAAACCATATTGTTGTACTACTCTTAGAATATTGTGGAACCTCAGATGCTGTGTTGTACTAAATTCACATAAATGTCCTATTAACGGCAACCACCATATTTCAGCATTAGTGCCAGTATTACTCCTACTAAATAATAATAATTATTATTATTTTATTCGTCTCCCTGGTTTCTGAGTAGTTCTTCCATAGCCAATACATTGCAAATTTAGCTCTGGACTTCTGAATTCAACTGATTTCTCCTGTGTCTATATACTCTTTTTTCAGAAATTCATAATTAGGCTAGTTTTTATGTTGCAAGTCAACCTTTCAACTTCTTGGTGACATATATTAACTTTTCTTTCCATTATTTTTTTTCCTGGTAAATTGTCTTGTTTCACATGTGTGCATTAAGGGGCAAATTATGTAACCACCTCACACATGTGGAAGGCTCTATAGCAGTGCAAGTTATATGGGTTTACTATGGATGAGCAGGATTTTGGCAAGCTGTGCAGGTCTGTTGGCCCTGGCATATCATGTAACCCAGCTCCCTTGTGGGGTTCCTATTGTGGTGTCATACATGAGGATTGTGGCAAGACTGAGGTAAGGGTAGGGGTGCTTTTGTGCATATCTTCTGGTTATTCTCCACTTTCCTTACACCGCTGTGGAATAGGAAGCACTAAGGCCAGAAATGTTTAAGTCATGTTGAGGTCTATACCTTCTGGTGACTGTTGAATGGTCTCTCTGAAATGATTGGATGGTCTCAGTCCTGTTCCTTGTCATCTCAGATTTTCATCACAAAACCACCTTCACCCTGACTGAGAAGTCAGGTTTAAGTTTCATTGGTTGATATGTAATAAGAATAGTAAATATGGCAGGCGACCAGCTTGGCTTAACAGTGAAATCCTTGCTCACGTTAAACACAAAAAAGAAGCTTACAGGAAGTGGAAGATGGACAAATGACCAGGGAGGAGTATAAAAATATTGCTCAGGCACGCAGGAGTGAAATCAGGAAGGCCAAATCGCACTTGTAGTTGCAGATAACAAGAGATGTGAACAGTAACAAAAAGGGTTTCTTCAGGTATGTTGGCAACAAGAAGAAAGTCAAGGAAAGTGTGGGCCCCTTACTGAATGAGGGAGGCAACCTTGTAACAGAGGGTGTGGAAAAAGCTAATGTACTCAATGCTTTTTTTGCCTCTGTCTTCACGAATAAGGTCAGCTCCCAGACTACTGCACTGGCAGCACAGCATGGGGAGGAGGTGACCAGCCCTATGTGGAGAAAGAAGTGGTTCAGGACTATTTAGAAAAGCTGGACGAGCACAAGTCCATGGGGCCAGATGCGCTGCATCTGAGAGTGCTAAAGGAGTTGGCGGATGTGATTGCAGAGCCATTAGCCATTATCTCTGAAAACTCATGGTGATCGGGGGAGGTCCTGGATGACTGGAAAAAGGCTAATGTAGTGCCCATCTTTAAAAAAGGGAAGAAGGAGGATCCTGGGAACTACAGGCCAGTCAGCCTCACCTCAGTCCCTGGAAAAATCATGGAGCAGGTCCTCAAGGAATCAATTCTGAAGCACTTAGAGGCGAGGAAAGTGATCAGGAACAGTCAGCATGGATTCACCAAGGGCAAGTCATGCCTGACTAATCTAATTGCCTTCTATGACGAGATAACTGGCTCTGTGGATGAGGGGAAAGCAGTGGATGTGTTATTTCTTGACTTTAGCAAAGCTTTTGACACGGTCTCCCAGAGTATTCTTGCCAGCAAGTTAAAGAAGTATGGGCTGGATGAATGGACTATAAGGTGGATAGAAAGCTGGCTAGATTGTTGGGCTCAACGGGTAGTGATCAATGGCTCCATGTCTAGTTGGCAGCCGGTATCAAGGGTCAGTCCTGGGGCCGGTTTTGTTCAATATCTTCATTAATGATCCGGAGAATGGCGTGGACTGCACCCTCAGCAAGTTTGCAGATGACACTAAACGGGGAGGAGTGGCAGATATGCTGGAGTGTAGGGATAGGATACAGAGGGACCTAGACAAATTAAAGGATTGGGCCAAAAGAAGTCTGATGAGGTTCAACAAGGACAAGTGCAGAGTCCTGCACTTAGGATGGAAGAATCCCATGCACCGCTACAGACTAGGGACTGAATGGCTAGGCAGCAGTTCTGCAGAAAAGGACCTTGGGGTTACAGTGGATGAGAAGCTGGATATGAGTCAACAGAGTGCCCTTGTTGCCAAGAAGGCCAATGGCATTTTGGGCTGTATAAGTAGGGGCATTGCCAGCAGATCAAGGGATGTGATTGTTCCCCTCTATTCAACATTGGTGAGGCCTCATCTGGAATACTCTGTCCAGTTTTGGGCCCCACACTACAAGAAAGATGTGAAAAAATTGGAAAACGTCCTGCGGAGGGCAACAAAAATGATTAGGGGACTGGAACACATGACTTATGAGGAGAAGCTGAGGGAACTGGGATTGTTTAGTCTGCGGAAGAGAAGAATGAGGAGGATTTGATAGCTGCTTTCAACTACCTGAAAGGGGGTTCCAAAGAGGATGGATCTCAACTGTTCTCAGTGGTAGCAGATGACAGAACAAGGAGTAACGGTCTCAAGTTGCAGTGTGGGAGGTTTAGGTTGGATATTAGGAAATCCTTTTTCACTAGGAGGGAGATGAAGCACTGGAATGCATTACCTAGGGAGGTGGTGGAATCTCCTTCCTTAGAGGTTTTTAAGGTCAGGCTTGAGAAAGCCCTGGCTGGGATGATTTAGTTGGAGATTGGTCCTGCTTTAAGCAGGGGGTTGGACTAGTTGACCTCCTGAGGTCCCTTCCAACCCTGATATTCTATGATTTCTATGATATGAGGAATTTTTACTGTTCTCTATGGCTTCAACCGAGGAGCGCACGTAAATGTAAACATAAAGTTAAGAATCTGCTTACGTGTTTACCTAAAAAGGGATGGATGTAAGCGCAAGCTTAAGAGTTTTTCTGAATTGGGGCTGAAGCCACTTTATTCTCCTGAGCTTTCAGCCTGTCAAATTTAATGCACATGAAATTCAAAAATCTACCTAACGTCCTTAAACATAATGTATAAAAGAAAGAACTGAAGAGACTCAGTTGAAGTTCTGGAAACATTGTTTAGCTGCATTCACTAGAAACCTGCAGCTGGGGTGCATAAACCAAGCTTCGATTCTAAACTAGTTTCATTTATGTGGTTGCAACAGGTTTCATCATAGATCGTAATGCACAAAGGAAGAGCAATACAAACCATAAGCACTCCTGCGAAAGGCTTTGTAGAAGGTTGTTTCTTTAACATGAGAGGTACCTCTTAATTTGAATTAACTCATGAATCGCCTCTTAATTGGTCAGTGTCACTGGAAATCCGAGGGAAGAAGGATATTTTATAAATAATAGAGAAATGGTGTATGTCTAGAAATCAGAGATATTATATCCAGAAAAGAGAAAACCAGTACACAAGTGTTAGAACTGGACAGTCTTAAAAAAGCCTTGCACAACCCATGCACTATGGTCCTGACTGGGAGTCTTACTCACACTGATTACTTGGGTTACTTGGCCCTCACTCAAGTCGTCCTTCAGGGTTACAATGGGACTATGTGCATAAATAAGTGCTCACACAGTCGGAATCTCCACCATCTTACTGTGAATGTGCAGTCTGTACATGATGACATTCAGAGTAATCCATAATTACAGCAAACCTTCTTTGTAAGCTTTATAGGGGGATCTTCTTGAAAGCAGAGTAAACACTGCACCTTTTGGCTGAATGCTACTAAACGCCATGTAATTACTGCCACTTCCCTTGTGTGCTTTACTGGCTCCAGTTGCATAAAAGTGTCTTAAGTGACTTGTTTAGATTAGAAAATGATTATGTAGTATAACAGGCAGCAAAGGCAGTTCTTGGCCAGCTTGAGAAAACCACACACCTGTTTCAAAACAAAGTGAAGCGACGGGTGGAAGAACAGGTTTACTAGACTAAGTGGGTGAGGTCTTAAGCAAAGGTTGCTTATATTAATAAGGATGTGCTAAAGACTAAAAGAGGTGATTTAATCCTGCAGGAAATTAGCTTTCCTGTCTTTGATATTTTCCCCTTTAAGAGAAGATGTTAATAAGAACAAAAAAACATAAAACCTCGTTATGTTGTACAAGTTGAAAGAGAGGATGGAAATGTTTAATAAAATGCCAGCCAGGTAAGCTGAAACTTTTTAAATTTATGAGCTTTGCTTCTCTTCCAAAATCACCATTGTCAGAGGTGTAGCACCGATTTTGTATTCTTTCCTACTTAGAAGTGGTGAATCACATCTAGGTCAGAGAATGCATTCACTAGCAGTCTGGCCAAATGACAAACTTAATTCCTCCTCCTCCCCCCCCCCCCCGCCCCCGATACATCTTTTCTATTGAGATCTGGACCATGTTCACTTTGTGCAGGTGTTGCACTTGAAAATTGCTTTTGGGCAGAGGATAAAAATAAGCGTGCAATCTCCTTCTGATGGAACAACATTAACAAAGGTTTAAGGCCCAATTGTGTTCCCATTAAATCAGTGAGAAAACTCTCATTGACTTCAGTGGGAGCAGGACCTGGCCCTTAATTACAACAATTTTAAATCACATCTTAAGGAGACTAGTTATTGAAGTAATGCCATTTGTTGGAATTTAAATTCGAGAGAATCAGATTTTTCCTAATAATCAGATTTAGCAAAAACAGATCACACCCTCTCCCTAAACTATCTGGAGATATGTACAAAACCCAAAGACCCCATTCAAAGCATGAGTGCATTCTGAAATGCCATCTTTTTCAAATCTCAACTTCCCCTAGCTGAGTTTCAGAGCGCTCCACTGATAGCCCTTCTCAGTGGGCAACAACCGGATCTGTTGTCCATTCAAGTAATGTGGCTCTGACTGAGGGGGAGAGGAGGAATTGGATATTGATTAAATGATTAAATTATTTAATGCATACTCAGCTAACATGCTGATTAGGCCTAGGGTAAAAACATTCCCCCAAGCCAATGACTCATCAGGCTGCACAATTAAGTCACCTCCGTTTCATAACCAGCAGTACATGAGTGATGTGGTCAGCATCATGTCTGGCTGCCTTTACCTGATGAATCGGGTACCCATTTTGTAACTGCGTGAAAGAGGAGTGTCCTGTCGATGGAAGACCAAGCAAGACTCAAATTTGTAACCTTCAGAGTTTTGTTAGATGCCTGAACCACACAGCCACCTAGCCTATTAGTTGTAGTACTAAGGGTGCATGTAATAAAGGATAATTATGGGACCAGCATGACTACAGTGACACTGAATGTAATAAATGATGAGTAATTCATAAATAATACATTTGCTTGAAACTATTCCAGACAAATCTGAGTAAAATGTGATAACCTAATTAACCGTTTAGTTCCACTCGTGTTTTCTCCTGCAGCCATACCACTTTACACTGTTCTTACAAGCTAAGCAAAGTAGGGCCTGTTCACTATATAGATGACAAAATTCTATAGGACAGCTTGTTTACTCTCCAGATTATGAGCATCCACGTCCTGCATGCAGGAAATGGCATATGTGGTAAAAGAGGGGTATTCTTCCTTCTTAGAAGGCACGGAACCAATGTCCTGTCATTTTGTTAGCAAGCACTGAATTGTTGGAGGTGCCATCTTTGGGATTAGTCATATAGCCCAGATCTTTACCATGGCTCTTCATTAAAGATGTCACAGCACTCATTGCAAGCATAGGGGTGTTAATTAATCCCGATGACCTGTATTCTGGCCGAATTCCAGCACAGGTATTTACATTCTGTTTAGTGATTTCAATGGGATTTTTTTCACCTTCTGGCTTAAAATCCTTTTGTAGTATTGCAGTACTATTAAGAGTTAACAGTTGCTGTAATTCGCCTAGGTATTGGTGGTTCCATGGTGGATGAAGTGATTTATAGGGTCTGATTCATGAGTGCCCTGAATTTTATATTGTCACTCAAAAAGATTCTAAACAAGATTAGATGCTTTTATACATAAAGAAGATGATCCAGAGTGGTGATAGGAAATATTAACAAAACTAAATGAAACACAGCAACATTTTTGGAAAAGATATAAACCCTCATGCTTCAAAGTATAAACCAATCTGTAACTACTGAGAGTTCAGTTCTCTCTTAACAGGCTACTCTAGGGAAGATGGCAGTGTTGCCTAGTAGGATTTCAGCTCTGCCACTGATCTGCTGGCCTTAAACAAATCACTTCCCCTAGTTTCCCTATGTTTAAAATGGGGATAATAATACTTGCCTCCTCTGAAAACACTATGGGAACTGCTGATGAAAACCACTATGTAAGAGCTAGGCATTATTATTATTACTTGCTCTTTTCTCTATGTCTTCTGGTGCTGGTCAAACAAGAGGATACTGGTCCAGATGGACAATTACACTGATACACTCTGGCAATTCCTAAGTTGCACTTTTCAACATGCAACATGATATCTTTAATTATTCAAAACGAAATTAGTCAGCCCACAAGGAAAATTGGCCAGAATTCCCTAACACAAGTTTTAAAAGCTAAAGAATAACCAATGATAAGATAGCTTATTTATAAGAGAACTAGGGAAATTTCATTTAAAAAAAACCCCTTCCCAACAAGCTCTTAATAATTCAATAAAAATACACTTTATGCTATGTTTAAAGGCATAAAATGTACAACATTCTTTGTATAGAAACATTCGGTATCATAAATGTACATGACATTGTTCTGTATGCACTAATGTCAGTGCCCTGTGTCTCAAGAAAGGAAAACGGTGTCTGATTGCCTAGGATTGGCAAGAAAATATTTATAATAAAGAAGAATAAGAATTAGTACAGTCAACTGAAATAGTTTTCCATTAGCATTTGCTCCTGAGTTTTCTCAGATTGTCAGTTTACGGTAGCTGCAAAAACTGTTCAGTGAAAACATTGTTAAATAGTTTATAGCAGACCTGCTTCTTGTGCCTCCAGGAAACATTCGATGACACACACAGCTGTCTGAGATGAAAAATTAATTAAATAACTAAACACTCATCACCTGGAAAACAGAGGGATACAACTTAAGGTGAAATGATCATTTTATGTTGAATGTCTCTCTCAGATTTAAAGGGCCAGCTACCAGGAGCATGCTGAAAAAAGTGTGTATGTAAAAAGATAAAATTAAAGAGGAGAGTTCAGTAATAACAAGACAACCAGAGAGTAGATAACTCTCAGGGATGACTGCCAAAATTTTCATCTTTCCAAGGGTTAGGAATCTGTCTGAGGCTTTAAAACCGGAGTCTCATGTGTTATCTAATTACACAAGTTATCTGTTTTGGTTGTTATGATGTTGATATTATTGATATCCCATTCCTTTTTACACACTGATTGTCTCCTCTGCTGTAGGTTAACCACTACATAATCCCGGTGCTCATTATTTAAGGGAGCTGTTGATATGTTTTTTCCTTACCAACTTCCCTTTTAAAATTTATGGGAGACACCAACTTCGTGCAACTTCATTGAAGTTACTGGAGTTACACCAGGGGCAAGTCTGATCCGTGATCTAAACCTGAGATAAAGAGCCTTTTATGAATTAGTGGTGGTCTGTAAAAACTCAGTTTTGTAGACATTGCATTAGTAGATCATGCAGTGCACTTTAACAAGGAGGCTGGTAAAACTGGTATATAGAGCAGCCCACTTTTTCATCTCCCTATGTAAAAGGGATGTTTTCAAGTCCAAAAGGAGCAAAACATGAGGGAAAAAGGATGCCATTTACTGTCACAAATATCAAAAAGGTAAAGAATAGTCTATAAAGTCATGGATGGATTCCTCTGAGCAACATGAATGTATACTACAAGCAGTTACTCAGCAGATATCCTAGAAGTGCTAAGCCATCATAAGAGTGGTAATTTTTATGCAGATTAAAATACTTCAAAATAATTTATCTTACATATGAGGACAGGCCTCCATTTTTTTTTTAGTGACAGCCAGAACATATTTATGTCACTTAATCCTTCTTTGGCAATGAAAAGAAACTCCCTCCCTCACAATTTTTGCTGGAGTTTTTCTAGGTTCATCTTACATTATTAGCTGCTTGAAAATTTTCCAACAAACTTTTATTTGATGGCAAATGGCTTTTTTGCCAAAGTGGAAAATGTCCCTTTTCGATTCATTGGGGGTGGGAGGGGGGTCACGACATAATAAAAAAAATGTGAAAATGAGAAAGTCTTCAAAGTTTTGGGCTATTTTCAGTGTTTGATGAAAGCCTGAAAAAAAAAACATACTGCAGACAATTTGTGATGCACATGAATTCTTTTTATCAATTTTAGTCACCAAAAAAAAAAAGCTGGAGGGTAAATTCTTTCCCAACCAGCGCTAAAAAGGAGTTGTGAGGGCTCAGTGGTTGGCTCAAAGAAAGACAAGGTGCCAATGTCAGTCCATTCCTTCTTTCTTGTTACTTATAAAATACAGCAGAAACTAATATGAAACAATCATAATACCCTATCTTGGCAAAATTGTATTCCTCTACCATTTTTCAGTATACTGTCATTGTCATAAACTACCTATATAAGGAAAATAATACAATTACTAGTTTTATATTGTAAAATACAAGTTTACTTTCTATGGTGTCTTTCATGCAAACCATAACCCAAAAGGCATTAGAGAGTTACAGTTACAATCAGAGTTAAATAGCAAGTAATAGTGACAGCCGTAGGTACAGGCAAGAGAGAAAAGATTCTTTCCCAGTTTGCTTTCATTATGAAAGCACTCCAGTGGGTTTTCTTAGCTAGAAACAAACGTTAATGATAATTAATTAATTAATTACAAATACAGCTCTTAGAGAGCGATCGCTAATTTGCCCTGAAATCTGTGCAAGGAGGATACAATGTAAAAATAGGGACTAACTCAAAAATGTAAATATTCTTGCAAAAACGTGTAAACTATTAGAAAAACTCAAGTTCCTGCCAAGTGATATATTATTTTAATGACTTTTAATGCACAACCTCACTCTTCTTTGGTGCTGACACTTTGAGTCCCTGTATAGATTTGGGCTCACAGTGAAGCTTCTATAACTTTCTGGATCTTTGTCATGTTGGCAAGTTGGTCATTCTCCTGCAGTGAGGAGGAGGTGGCTGGAAAGAAGTTGTACCAAGGGGATATGGAAAAATTCAAACCTGACTTGGCCCAGGATTGCTGTGAAAAACGTAATGAGCTGCTTTCTTGCTCAGGAGCCAAATGCTGGCTGGTAGCAACTGCGGAGGGAACCTGAAAATGCTTCAATTCTGTCTGTCCCAGCAGATGTCACTAAAAGGCAGTGGTGTTTATAGGTAGGCCAAATCAGAAACAAGCAGGTATTTTAAGATGCATAAATGTGGAAAAGATTAGCTTATCTCAACTACCATAATAATGCTTTGCCACTGAAGCATTTTTTAGCTCCTTTGTAGGTCTTTGCTTTGGATCCAGGTCTAACATACACGGAGAAATAGGTGGCTATTTCCAAAATTTAAGAAAATATTATATTCTACAGGAAATTGTGCAGGGACCAGGAGCCAAGACACTAGTTAAATGCCACAATTAGGGAATTCTGGTGGATAAACGGAAATTTAAAAGAGACTGAGAAATATATCCATCTCCACAGAGTGTATCTACCTCTTGCACACAGCTGCATCATTCTGAAATATTACAAGTACAAGAGTTGGTTAGAACGTACTGTACAAAACTGTGACACTCCCATTCATTGTCCAGTCAAATAGATATTGTAAGTCGGCTGTCAGCAGTCCCAGTAACATTTCTGATTTTTATACTATTAAAAACAACAGATGGTGACTAAGGAGATTAAAAAAAAGTAGTTTGGGGGAGACAGGTGAGTATGAATACCTGAGTAAGCTCTTTGGGGCAGGGACCATCTCTTTGTTCTGGGTTTGTACAGCACCTCGCACAATGGAGTCTTGGTCTGTGACTGAGTTTCCAAGGCACTACAGTAATACACATAATTACACTAGATCTGGTCTCAGACAAGTGAAGTTAATTATTTCCCAGATGTAGTTAATAAAAGCACAAAATAGGCTCTTATCTGTGTGCTCTGTATTTAGTCTCCTCTGTTTAGGACATTTGCAAATAGCATGAATTATTTGTTTTTAGTTTAGTGGGTAGTTCTGAGAAGGTGGGTCAGAGACTGGGACTATGACAGTATGGAGAGGAGCACAGAAACTACAGGCAAGAGGCTTCTGCTGCTAAATCTGCACTCCCACAATAAAGTCAATGGCATATTCTGCAACACAAGCAGTTAAAGCAGGAGCAGATGCCACCAAGCCTGCGATAGACACAGAGAGCCAATACTGCAATGGCAGGAAGCTCAGATAGTGTAGTGATTACATATACTCCCTTCCCTACCACCTAGTATCACCTGCTACTTAATTCGCTTTCATTATTCAGAGAGTCCAATTAAACACCATTACATTCTCACCTTTCCTTTGCTGCAATATTAAACATATTCAGTTTCCAACTCACACTGGGTTCACAGCAAAGAAACTTCATTGGCTTTGTTTGTGTTACTCCTGATTTAGACTGATGTGAGATGAGAATCAGGCCTCTGCTTTTAGAAACCTAATTTTTGGGGATTCTTCAGCCTTTTAGAAAGAGATGATTGTTTTTCTACTATATTCTAAAACTTTAGTCTTTAATTAGAGAGATGTAAGGAACAATGTGTTTTAAGAATTGTGTTCTCAATGGTACCATCTATTCAACCTCTTACCTTTGCCAGCTCTTAAACGGGAAATGTCAAAAACCATAAACTCCTCAAAAGAACTCTTGCAACCATTACAGTAAAATAATTCCACTATTGCATGTTTGGATTTTTGCACATGAATATGTCCCTGAAAAGCATATGTGTTCACAGAGAGATCCTCACTAATCCCTCTAATTGCAGGTTAGGGTTGTCCACATTTTGAGGATTGCAAATGTCAGCATTTTTAAAGTACCAATGCTTCTTAATTTTAAAGAGGTCAGTAGGACCCCTATTCAAGAAAAGAAGCAATTAAAAAGCTCCATAATTCAATTCTTAACTATTTATCCCACTATAGACCCCAACCCTCAATACCCTGCATATAGAGAGGGATCACAGTTATGGTGGAATGTAGCTACCCCTTGGATGGAACAAATCAGTCATGCTGAGCTAGTGGCATTATGGTACACAATTGTTTCCAGCAGTCAAAATCTGCCCTTGGATTTGAATCAATGGAAACATGCACAAAATTTGGCCCTATATTATGGAAGTGAATAAATAAAGCAAATGAAAATACCAAAGGAATTTAGATAGGCAGAATGGGTTTACCAGAAATTGGAAGACGAGTAGGATACTGGAAGCTAACCATGCTTGTAAGAAGTGGAAGATATCAACAGTAAGAAATAACAATGAATCCTAAACACAAAAAACAAGCTTACAAGAAGTGGAAGATTGGACAAATGACCAGGGAGGAGTATAAAAATATTGCTCGGGCATGCAGGAGTGAAATCAGGAAGCCCAAATCACGCTTGTGGTTGCAGATAGCAAGATCTGTGAACAGTAACAAGAAGGGTTTCTTCAGGTATGTTAGCAACAAGAAGAAAGTCAAGGAAAGTGTGGGCCCCTTACTGAATGAGGGAGGCAAGCTAGTGACAGAGGATGTGGAAAAAGCTAATGTACTCAATGCTTTTTTCGCCTCTGTCTTCACGAATAAGGTCAGCTCCCAGACTACTGCACTGGGCAGAATAGCATGGGGAGGAGGTGACCAGCTCTCTGTGGAGAAAGAAGTGGTTTGGGACTATTTAGAAAAGCTGGACGAGCACAAGTCCATGGAGCCAGATGCGCTGCATCCGAGAGTGCTAAAGGAGTTGGCGGATGTGATTGCACAGCCATTGGCCATTATCTTTGAAAACTCATGGCTATTGGGGAAAGTCCCGGACAACTGGAAAAAGGCTAATGTAGTGCCCATCTTTAAAAAAGGGAAGAAGGAGGATCCTGGGAGCTACAAGCCAGTCAGCCTCACCTCAGTCCTTGGAAAAATCATGGAGCAGGTCCTCAAGGAATCAATTCTGAAGCACTTAGAGCAGAGGAAAGTGATCAGGAATAGTCAGCATGGATTCACCAAGGGCAAGTCATGCCTGACTAATCTAATTGCCTTCTATGACGAGATAACTGGCTCTGTGGATGAGGGGAAAGCAGTGGATGTGTTATTTCTTGACTTTAGCAAAGCTTTTGACACGGTCTCCCAGAGTATTCTTGCCAGCAAGTTAAAGAAGTATGGGCTGGATGAATGGACTATAAGGTGGATAGAAAGTTGGCTAGATTGTAGGGCTCAACGGGTAGTGATCAATGGCTCCATGTCTAGTTGGCAGTTGGTATCAAGCGGAGTGCCCCAAGGGTCAGTCCTGGGGATGGTTTTGTTCAATATCTTCATAAATGATCTGGAGGATGGTGTGGATTGCACCCTCAGCAAGTTTGAAGATGACACTAAACTGGGAGGAGAGGTAGATACTCTGGAGGGTAGGGATAGGATACAGAGGGACCTAGACAAATTAGAGGATTGGGCCAAAAGAAGTCTGATGAGGTTCAACAAGGACAAGTGCAGAGTCCTGCACTTAGGACGGAAGAATCCCATGCACCGCTACAGACTAGGGACCGAATAGCTAGGCAGCAGTTCTGCAGAAAAGGACCTAGGGGTTACAGTGGACGAGAAGCTGGATATGAGTCAACAGTGTGCCCTTGTTGCCAAGAAGGTCAGTGGCATTTTGGGATGTTTAAGTAGGGGCATTGCCAGCAGATCAAGGGACGTGATCTTTCCCCTCTATTTGACATTGGTGAGGCCTCATCTGGAGTACTGTGTCTAGTTTTGGGCCCCACACTACAAGAAGGATGTGGAAAAAATGGAAAATGTCCAGCGGAGGGCAACAAAAATGATTAGGGGACTGGAACACATGACTTCTGAGGAGAGGCTGAGGGAACTGGGCTTGTTTAGTCTGCGGAAGAGAAGAATGAGGGGAGATTTGATAGCTGCTTTCAACTACCTGAAAGGGGGTTCCAAAGAGGATGGATCTCAACTGTTCTCAGTGGTAGCAGATGACAGAACAAGGAGTAACGGTCTCAAGTTGCAGTGGGGTAGGTTTAGGTTGGATATTAGGAAAAACTTTTTCGCTAGGAGGGTGGTGAAGCACTGGAATGCGTTACCTAGGGAGGTGGTGGAATCTCCTTCCTTGGAAGTTTTTAAGGTCAGGCTTGAGAAAGCCCTGGCTGGGATGATTTAGTTGGAGATTGGTCCTGCTTTAAGCAGGGGGTTGGACTAGATGACCTCCTGAGGTCCCTTCCAACCCTGATATTCTATGATTTTATGATACTAGCATCATGTTTATTAGCTGGTTCTGTCTTCACTTGGGGAAGCAGTGCCACCTACTAAAACACCACCACCAAGGTTTCTCTTGGAGAGCTCCCAGACCCTCAAACTCTACTTAGATTGTGGGAGCTAACACTCTGATGTTCATCTTTATTAACATGTTTCCACGGTTCTTGTCATTGGAGTACCTGAGTGCCTTTATTTTCTCCAGTGATGTGATTTCTACAACTTACCTCACATGGTCTTTCTATTGCTAATTCTTCTTAGTTAATTTCTACCCACCCTCCCACCACATACTCAGAGAATCACAATTCCTCCCCTGCTCCTTTCTCTCATTGTCCTTAAAAGAGGGCAGTTTCTTTGCCGCCTCATACCTAGCCAGCTACTCTAGCAAAAAGATATAGGGGTGGATGTTTGGCTCCATCCATGCCCCACTGCTTCCTCACCCACTTATTCATGAGGATAAAATCTCTAGAACAGGGGCTGCCCTCTACACCAGATCTGGACCCCAGAATCAGGCAGGCTCACAAAGGAATTGAGGAATTCCTAGGTATCACAAGGACACAATCTAGCCCTGAGAACATAAGAGGATATATCATAAAAATGCCAGTCAAATAGAAATAAAGTGTTTTCTTGTAATAATTAATTTGACTTTTATTGAGCAGTAGGACCATGCTTGTATTATTGTTTCCTTTGTCCTCCATCCCCACTCCAAGCAGTGTTTTTAATCATCACTCATTCTGTTATACTTAATTTTCAATCCCTATTGTGTAAGTGCATCCACTAGCATGTACCCTTACGATTACGTCTGTGTGACACCTTGAGTTCAACCCAGAGCAGTGAGGGTCAATGTCATTACCTGCCCTACAACTCTGGGTGCCTTAATGCTATGCTGCTCTGGCTCACAGTCCTGACACCAATAGCCAGCCTACAAGCATTCAGGCCACACCCTGGCTTCCACCATCCAGTTACTTTTTGCAGAGTGACCCCAACACCTCTGCCAATTCAGACTTTCCCCAAACCATCTGCCCTGGAGCCTCCAGCCCTCTTGCTAAACACTTACAGAAGTTATTAAGTTCACTGCTCCCTTAAACAGACAATAATCAGCAGCTTACTACCTTCACGAGGGTTAACAAACACTCAATTTTAATGAAATCACTGACCTGATTTATAGTAAAAGTAAAACATTTTTGTTTTTAAAAAGTCATAGATTTAAGTAATACCAAGTATAAGCAATAAAGCTTGAAAGGGTTACAAGCAAGCAAAAGTAAAAATGTGCCCTTTTCCAGGGTGGATGACCAGAGTCTCTGGCCAGGACCCTTCACAGTGCTCAAAGGGCCCAGTTCCTTTGTTTCCTCAGGTGAAGGATGCCAAAATGGCTTTTTCTCTCTTCCTATATCTTCCCAAAGTTCTTTGACCCTGCTTCAAGTATCAGGAAGGCTTCCTGGCAGTGTAGTCTCCATCCCCCTTTGAGATTGGTAAGTGGTCATCTTTCCTCACTTGCTCTCCTGATGGCATTGTTTACCTTGCACAATTATTTTTGCCTTTTCTTTGTCTTTGGTCATGCCTTTTTAAAGTTACATCAGAGACACATTCAAGCAGTCAGAACCACATTCTTTTCTCTGGAACAGCCATCGCTTAGGTACTGCTTGCAAAATACGTTTTAAGAATAGATTCCCAGCACATACCTATAAAGTCATTTGGGGGGTTACTGTACATACAGCATGCAAGAATATTAATGGTGAGTTATTAGTTTTCCAGGGATATATTATATGCCACCTTTTGGGTATATATCATGACAACAGTATGCCAGCTGGCATTGGGGCGGTCTTAGAGTTATACCAAGCAAAGTCCCACTGAAGTCAAGGCAAATGTTTATTGACAAATCAGACGAGGATTCAGCAATGATTTTTTGAGACTGAAATGCAAATGGCTCTTGGAATACTCATAACTGACAGTAGCACATAACAAGGATGTTACATTTTCTGATATGCATTCATTTCTCTTCCTAAACTAAAATATGTTCCTCCACGTGTGTTTGGGAAGTGCTGCCATATTAATATTCAGTGCCTGATTACAGTAACCACAGGTGCAACTCTATTATTCCTGTTGTAATGTGAGATGATGAAATGATGAATAGCCTGGAGCAAAGTATGGTAAATACATATTAGCCTTACTTCATTACATATGTGATCTTGGGATCTACTATACAGTGCTAGGGAACAAGGGAGAAAGCCATATGATAAACTGCTGCACTGCATATAAGGTAGTTTCTTTGAGTTCTTCAGTGATCATGTTGCATGTTTCCTGATCCTATTTGCTTTATGTGGCAAAATCCATTTGCAAAGTTCAGTCTAGTATTGTAGGCATATAATCAACAATTGGATCCCTGTATCAGTGCAGGTGAATATCAAGTGCTCTTCTGATTTATTGGTCACCAACATCTCTTGCAACTGTAGTTTCCTGAAGCTGTGAAATTTTATTTGACTGGAAGAATTCTGAGGAACAAATATCCACGACAGTACTCCAGGCACAGCTGTGAGCTGGGAGATCAATATTCATGCCAAGCAGGTTCATTAACTATGCAACTTTATTGACCCCAACAACAAATGAGGTTAGTGGCAGATTATGACACCCCACCATGCCAGCACAGCTCAGCTGACCAGTATATGTAGGGAGTGGGGCTCAGGCTCTGTCCATTCCCTGCCCACTGTATGGCCTTTATTCCTCCAAACCTGGATCCAAGCTCTGGGTAGCCCACACAGAGGTGTACTGGGGGATTCCTAGTCCCCTTTACTCTACTATGGGGTCATGTAATTCAAGTCACAGAGTTGCCCAATATTTATAAAGCCATACATTTTAAGACCAGAAAGTACCGTTATAAGTCTAAGAACCCAGCCTGACCACAAGCTATGGTGCTGCACCCAGTTCTTCCACTGAGTCCAGCAACATGTGGTTGAACCAGAATTACATTTACTATAAACATGAGTGCAAGAAAATGCAATGAGTTTGGTGTCACTTTTGCTTATGATATATTAAATCACCTATATGTTGGTCTTCTGTACTCAATCTCTACTAGAAGAAACCAGAAAGCAAAGTTTTAGCTCTCTCATAGGTTTTTATTTTCTTTAGCTTTGCCTGGTTGGTTGTGTTTCATGGTTCTTAATGTTTGTTTGGGTATTTTTTAATTTTATCACCAATTGTCACAGCAAAGTTAAAAGACTGTTATAATTCTTCTGAACACATCTGTTTTTAGATTGTAATATATCAGGAATCCTTCAGTCAATGTACTTCAAATTTTGTAGAAAAGTTCTACCTTTGGCACAGACTTAACCTGCCAGTTTTAATGGTAATACGAGTTCATTGTTCATTTCAGGTGGGGAGCTAGCCTCAGGCTGATAAAGAAAACTTAACAATGCAACCTTCACAGCCACACCATAATCAAACAACAGAGAGAAAGATTTAAGACCCGGCTTTAAAATCTGTAGTGTTACAAAAGATGTACACTGATTGCTATTAATAGCTTAATTCCTTGATCTATGGCTGCAAATTTTATAAGAAGTTGATGTTCTATTTTTGCTTTTAAAATATAGCATTTCAAGACAAATTCCACGTAAAAAGCCAATGCCAATTCCAGCTGTCACATTTTTCCTTACCAAGCAAATATCCTGACCTCATAACTCCTTGCCAAGGCTTGGCCTCAAAATGCACTATTTAAAAAGCAAATAAAGAACCCAAACTTGTTCAGACTCTGGGAATATTTCAGCCTGCAGCTCAGCAAAAAGTCTTTATCTAAAACCAATTAATTTCTCAGGACTGTTAAGAAATGACCAGAGGGGCTAATTAGCTGTTGCACAATCTGAATCTTCTTGATTATTTGTCAATAATTTATAGAAGTAGAGGACATGTAGGGTTTCTTCTACTATGGTCAGGTGAAACTACAAGGGCCAGCTCCTCATCTGGTGTGAATCAGTGTAATTCCATTAAACTATCAGTGAAACTACACTGATTTAAACCAACCGAGGATCTGGCCAAAAACGTGGATCTTCTACTGTCTGATATGTTGTTTTTTTCCAAGAACTAAACCGGGTTCAGTGTCACACTGACAAAATGTGCTGTATGTCAGAAGATATCAAAGATCCACTTTCCTTTTCTTCCTATTTCCAGCATGGGATAGATAGTGTAGTACATAGTAGTTGGTTACCATTTAGAAGCTCATGGGCCAGGTTACAAGGGTCTGTAGCTTTCTAAAGATGCAGATAGGTACCCAGTGGGATTTTCAAAAGGGATTTTCAGTACCTGTGTGCATCTTTACCTGCCTGGCCCCATCTGGCCACATGAGCCTAATTCATCCCTAGTGTAAAACAGGTAAAATCGGTGTGATTACACAAGGAATGAATTTGGCCTGCAATGTCATAGACTGGATTTGAATGTGCTGAATATTATTATTTTTCTTTAACTTGGGTTGATTAAGTTGCCCATGAAATATATTGGATCATTATTGGCCATGGAGAGTTAAATTTGATCCACAGATTTATAAAATATCCATTGCATGGGTAATGGAAATGCAAATCTCCCCATAAAGTGCCCTACCAATATTAGTTATCCCTGTTTTGAGCTATGTCTAGGTGTGAGATAGTGGTCCATACTCCATCCCCCTTCGGTCTTTGGTGCCCCTGCTGAGACTGCCAATAATGGTGCAGATCAAGATGCTTTTTGTAATGTGAAGATGAGTCTATTAGTAACAGGAGTGAGACCATTCATTCATTCAGCATAGATCATCAAAGGTTCCCAGGCTGTGTTCCATAGGGAGTTTCCATGGGGAGTTTGTCTGCAGAGAACTAGCTGGACATGCGATGTTGGCTCTCTTTCTTGTTCCCATCTGCTGCTATAAGCCTCCAAGCTCTTCGTTGCCAAAAACAGTCTGGAATCTATAAGAGTTCCATACTTATCACATGAAAGGTTGTTAAAAATGCTTTCGTAACATTACTTTTGCATGTCAATAATTGGAATTTTTTTAGTTACACCAAAGATGTTCTACAATGGCAAATTCAAGGGAAGGTGACCCTTCTAGTATGATATGCTCTGGGAATCATTAAGGGGAAGTTCTGTGGCCCATGTTATACAAAAGGTCAGACTAGATGATTACAATGGCCCCTTCTAACCTGGGAATCTGTGAATAAGGAATAAGATAGGTGGTGGTGTCAACATGCAACCCACACTGTGAAAGAGTTTGACAACCCCTGATCTAAGATTTAAGGGGAAGACTTTATTAGAATAAATTGTCACAGGCCAATATTAAAAAGTGGGGGCACTGAGTTTTCCAGAACAAGTGACTACATTCCAGGAACTTCAAATTACATTTCCACTGGAAAATCAAAGCCAAAATAATAAATATCAGATGGCGAGGCTTTTTCTTCAGACTGTAGTATTAAGAAAATCAGTTGCAAAGCACAAGAAAGAAATATTTCAATTGTCACTTATAATCCACATATTATGCACTATTAGGATTAGTTTAGCTATTATCTTATTTTCCACCAAAAAAAAAAAAAGCCACCCTAAAGTTAAGGCAAGAACTTTGAATAAATTTAAATGCAAAAATTTTGGGACAAAGTTCAGGAGTTTTCCTTTAAAATAAACAAAAAACCCAAAAGACAAACTTTAAATCACTCCATTTAATATTTTGGGTTTTTCTGGGCGGGGGAGGGGGGAACACAAAAATAATTTGATTTGTTCACAAGATTCTATCTGTGAAAATAACCTACTATGATAATACAGGTCAAAACTACTGTAATATGTTTAATGAAAATCCTACTTTATTTATTAATATAATCGATTATTTTTTTGTTGGGAACTTTGCTTACATTTCTATGTGTGGACTTGTGGTAGGGAGTTCAATTAATTAGCTTCCTGTGTAAAAACTGGAAAAATTGTTAACTAACCAAAAATTTTCTACCAATGAATAAAGAGAAATAACATGAAATAATAATAATAATAATAATACTTTCTTGGGAAAAATAAGAATCGAAGGGTTTTTAAGAAGCCATCTGATCCCCGCACTTGTACTGTGAATTAAAAGTCCTAATCACAGGTTATTGCAATAACGCTGACTGGGTGGTTTGGGAAAAGTTGTGCTGCCATTTTCCATGCTGTATTCAGTCTGTAGATAAATAGGGCTGGGCCTCTGAGGCCATGTCTACACTGCAGTTAGACATCCACGGCTGGCCTGTGCCAGCTGACTTGGGCTCGGGCTGTAGGGCTGTTAAATTGCGGTGTTGATGTTCTGACTCAGGCTGCAGCCTGAGCTCTGGGACTCTCCCACCACCAGGGTCTTAGCTCCCAGGCTCTAACTCGAGCATGGAAATCCACACATAAATTAAACAGCCCTGTGGCCTGATCCCCGCGAGCCCAAGTCAGCTGGCATGGGCCAGCCGCGGTTGTCTAATTGCAGTGTAGCTATACCTTCAGACTGTAGTGCTATCAGTCTGTAATCTCTCATTAGCACTGGGCCCTTTTGAAAAGAGCCACTGTGTGATTTTGATAGCTTATTATCTCTAGGAAGAATGTTCATCATTTCCGAATGCCGAGTACAATCATAAGACACTTTATGTTAGGGCCAAGGTCAACTTAAAAACTACCTGGCTGTGGTGCAAAAGAGCAAAAGCAGCATTGCTATGCACTTCCTGCAGATCTCCAATGCAGGTCTCCACTATGTAGGAGGGTAGTGTGGGCAGTCACTGAATCTGTTCATAGCAAGGGTTCCCTTCCCAGAAAACTGCATCAGATTGGAAGTGCAGTGCTCCCCACCAAACCCGGCAGTAAATGGTTATGGCCAGATATATGAGTGTCCCAGAGTTTTCATCCCATCTGAATATGAAAAATTAAGCTCCCCAACTCCATTATGGATTCAGTAAGCAAAGCCTTCTCATTCTGGTTATGCTGACATCGTCAGAAGTGAGCACAAAGAGTTTGATTCTGCTTCCATTGCAGATAAAAAACTCTCACTGACTGTTCTGTAGTTTTTAATTTGATTTAAGTTGGTTCTGCTTAATCTGAGTTCCCCAGTGATGTTTGTCTCTGGCTACTCAGCCTGGCCTCATTGCAAGGAGACAGCAAGCCATTTCTGCTTTGAGGTGGATTGGAAAGGGTCTCATAACACTGGTATTGAGAATGATGTCTGCCCTGCACTCTGCATATTCTGTAGGCAGAACAGGCATCAATTCTGGAGAGCAGAACCAGAGCTATCTTTGGATTTTCAGATGATGCTTCTGGCACTATGAGATTAAAGGGCTTTTAGAAAAAAATTCTCAATAAGTAATCTGAGTTCCTTCAAACACATGGAGCCCTAGAAATTGCCTTAATTTGAAGGCATGTCAGTTCTGACCTATAGCGTCTCCACCTGGATGTCTGTGAAACAGACCTGGCCAATATTGTTGAAGTATATGATTTGATCATCATTTACTAATCTAGGATGAGACCTGACCAAACCCATTTTGTGGGATGTGAGGGTAAGGCTACACTACCAAAACAAAATGTTCTTAATGTAAGTTATCAAACCCACATTAGCTAATTCAGGTTCAAATAGCAGCGAATACATGGCAACTCAGCTTTTAACTCAGTTTAGCAGTTTGAGTTCAATCGCAGGCTTCCTTAGGGTATGACTCCACTGAAGCTGAGAGCAAGCCTCCCAGCCTGGGTAGACACACTCACACTAACAGAGCTCAAGTTAGCACACTAAAACTAGAAGTGTAGACATTGCAGATCCAGCAGAGACTTGGATTAGCCACCCAAGCTCAGATACAAGGGGTTGGGTTGGCTTGAAAGCCAAGCTGCTATTTCTAGCATGCTCGCTCGAGCCAAATTAGCACAAATCTGTCTGCCCATGTTGAGAGGTTTGCTCCCAGTTTCAATACAGACATACCACTATAGACTTTAAGTCAAGCTGCTAACCTGAGTTAAAACTCAAGTTGCTGTGTCTTCATTGCTATTTTAACCTCAGTCAGTTAGCTAGCACAGGCTAGCTACCCTGAGTTAAGAACACACATTTTTTTTTGCAGCGTAGACATGCCCTAAGACGAGTGCATTATCTGACTGCTGAAAATCTGACATTTCTGACTTTACAAAGGTTCCATTCCCATTTCTACCTCAGAAAATAAATTGGATGAAAAGAAAAATTATTCTGGGTGTTTTAAAAGAACTTGATGAGTTTAGAGCTATGTCTTTTTCCATCAAAATCAAAAGTTAACCTGGATGGATATATATATATTTAAATTGAATTCAGCAAACACAATTTTATGAGCCACACTGATTCATCTAATTGCATAGGTAGAAAACACATCTGTGGGGGAGAAGTGGAAAATTGGAAATTATGGAATTTCCACCAGACTCCCTTGTTAGTGAATCTAAACTAATCTTCAGTGAATTCCTAAGAAAGCATGAAGAGGTTTCTCCTAAAAAACTGTTGAACAAGCGAAAATGGAGAACAGAACAGACACTACCACTTTGCTTTTAGGATTTAGATGTGTTATTTTATTTTATTTCTGCACAGAGAAAACTAAACAGTGAAGACAGCTGAGTCTCTCTGGAATATTGGGTGATTTATATTAAGTAGAGCTAATACAGGGTGTAAAACAAAAGCCTTTGACTGAAAAGCTGTAACATGCTGGTAGTCACGTATTGAACTGGATAGAATCCCTGCACATGTGTTGTAGTTAAAACTGTGGTACTTGCTGGCTCTAAAGGGAACAATGCTCATAGTGAGGTTACACCACCTTGCTCCAACAGGGCAAGACCAAGAAATGGTGGCTAGATTCTCATCCACACACAACCTACATCATGCATCCACAAAGGCACAACCAATATGGTTGTTGCATCCCTTCATCCCAAAATTGTTACATGTAGTCAGCAGTGGGATTCTATTCCAAGTGCAAAAGTCACCAGGAACCTACGGAACCCAGATTGTCATAGATATTGTTACACTGGTGGCTCATCTGTTCCATGATACTGAGGGACTTTACCTTCCAAGCGGGGGGGAAGTCTGGGATACACACATTCTGAAAGGAAGACAGAGACTAGGCTGAGTCCCCAAAACTCCTTGGCTTCCTAAAAGAGTGTAAGTGGTGTCTGTTCTTTTCTTGTAACTCAAGAGGGAAGTCTCTAACTTAGTGTGTAGAGAAGCATATGATTAGTTGAGTTTAGCTATATGTGTAGGCTGTTTGTTGTTTTGAAATTTCATCTAGTGAAAGAGAGGATGGATGGTCAAGTGGTTTGGATGCTTGCCTAGGTCTTGGATGATCTGGATTCAAGTCTCTGCCCTATTTCAGACTTCCTGTGTCACCTTGGGTAAATCACTTGGTCTCTCTGTGCCTCAGTTCCCATACATAAAATGTGGATTGTAGCACTTTCCTACCCCACAGAAATGTTCTCATGCTAAATACACTGGAGGCTCTGAAATGCTCAGATGCTGTATTAATGGGTGTCAGATAGGTACCTAAGAAAGGTAGCTTTGTTCTGTTTGCTAATAAACATTCATATTCCAAGAAGCCTGTTTTTTAACTATGGCAGTGGTCACAGGCTTTCAAAAGACAGAGATGCAGGTGTCCATTTTTTATTTATTTGGAGTCATCATGGATAGTTCTCTGAAGATGTCCAGGCAGTGTGCAGCAGCAGTCAAAAAGCCAACGGGATATTAGGAATCATTAAAAAAGGGATAGAGAATAAGACAGAGAATATCTTATTGCCCTTATATAAATCTATGGTACTCCCACCTCTTGAATACTGCGTCCAGATGTGGTCCCTTAACCCCAGCATTAGAAAAGGTTCTGAAAAGGGCAACTAAAATAATTAGGGGTTTGGAACGGGTCCCATATAAGGAGAGATTAAAGAGGCTAAGACTTTTCAGCTTGGAAAAGAGGAGACTAAGGGGGATATGATAGAGGTATATAAAATCATGAGTGCTGTGGAGAAGGTGAATAAGGAAAAGTTATTTACTTGTTCCCATAATATAAGAACTAGAGGCCACCAAATGAAATTAATGGGTAGCAGGTTTAAAACAAATAAAAGGAAGTTCTTCTTCACTCAGTGCACAGTCAACCTGTGGAACTCCTTGCCTGAGGAGGTTGTGAAGCCTAAGACTATAACAGGGTTTAAAAGAGAACTGGATAAATTCATGGAGATTAAGTCCATTAATGGCTATTAGCCAGGATGGGTAAGGATGTCCTTAGCCTCTGTTTGTCAGAGGGTGGAGATGGATGGCAAGAGAGAGATCACTAGATCATTACCTGTTAGGTTCACTCCCTCTGGGGGACCTGGCATTGGCCACTGTTGGTAGACAGGATACTGGGCTGGATGGACCTTTGATCTGACCCAGTATGGCCATTCTTATGTTCTTATGTCCTTATGACCTGCACAGTAATAAGCAGTTGACATTGATGGGTTATTACACCCATACCCTGGTCTAAGAGTGGGATAATTGAGAAATTCTACCCCAAGAGAGGTAAGGGTGCAAGGTACCTGGGGAGATGAACTCAGACCGGAAAGGAGACAGAGGTGTAATCAGCCCCACAACTGTGATGGAAGCATAGATATCTCAAGCATTGAGACTGTGGGCCTTGGAGGGAAAAATCACAACTGAGAGTGCTCACCATGCTAACAGCATGCAGTTCCAGAGGGCCCTGTCCCAGGCCCATACTTCTATGTTTTTGTTATTTTCATAATATGCTAAGAATTCTAAAAGAAGCAAGAAAAGACAAAGATTCGCAACCAGTAAGATTTTATTTGTCAGTTTTGCTATGTGGGCATCATGGGCTTTCTACAAGAATCTCAGTTCCAAAGGATTGACTTCAGCTTCTTATATAAGCTTTGGTTGGGGATTGTTTTGAGATTCCCCAAGGATCGCATTAAGAACCTGATTCTGTCACACACAAGCCATGGGATGTTTGCCATGGGCTTCCATGGAAATGAGATCAGGCCATGAAAGAGGGGATCTTCCCTTTTGAGATAGAATTTCTAACCATGGATATACCAAAGACATTAATAGTAGGAAAAACATTTCCTGATCACCCACTTGCCTCAGGATGGGAGAAGTAGCAGCTCTGTGGAGCCGTTTTTCTCGTCCATCAATGAAAGCAGCAGTAGTGGGTGCTGGTGGAAAGGAGTGAATGTCTTATGCTCCTTACTCCTTTGTCTCAGTGTGCAGAACAGGCCACAGTCTGTTATTAGTATATCACCGTTGTACCCTCTCTTTTCCTCTTGTTTTTCATTGCTCACTTTTAAAAATGGCCTAAACAAGATGTTGCGGGGGGAGGAGGGAAATAAAAACAAAGATATCTCAGAATCATTTGGAGCCTTCCCTTGAGTAGGTCTGGAGATGTGTGCTATATAGGAATCATTGGGCTGGAAGAAGGTTTACAAACTACATTGTGTAGCTCATTATGAAATATATATTTGAGGGAGCAAACGGGTGATTCCATGGTTCAACCTTCATTTCTCTTGCATGTGGCAGGCTCACTGTAAGCCAGGAAAGAGTTGTTACACGGCAGATTTTAGTGCTGAGGGGTTGTGTTTGCTGTGTCATCGTAGCCACATCACTGCCTCGCTTTGCTCATCTGTAAAATGGGAACGATACATACCTTGAAGGGATATTGTGAGGATTAATTTCTAAGACATACAGTTGTGAATCTGTCCTCAGATTGCAAGTTTGCTTGCAATTGGTCACATTTAGATGTCTAACTTCCTGATTGTCCATACAAGTCAGGCATCCAAGGACTTCAAACAACTTCCATTGAAGCCAACATGAGTCTCTCTTTTGACCTCCAAGGGAGCTGGATCAGACCCTTGACATCATCATGGGTGCATTTAATGAACAAGCAATTTTGTACCCATTATACCAGAAGCTGGGTTATGGCCCTGCTGAAAATCAGGCCTTTAGTGCCTGTGAAGTGTTTTGATATCCACAAAAGAAATGGAGCTACATAAATGCAATGTACCAAGGGGAAATCTAATCAGGATCTCTGCATTCTTTGCCCCCCACGCCATTGATTTTTCCTA
The DNA here is from genome assembly GCF_965152275.1 of Natator depressus. Taxonomy (NCBI): domain Eukaryota; kingdom Metazoa; phylum Chordata; order Testudines; family Cheloniidae; genus Natator; species Natator depressus. Next base: position 238,031,484 of record NC_134235.1, on the reverse strand, counting down.
GCAGTCAGTCAATTAGGACAGGTTCGTCCAGTTAAACCAATATTTAGCTATGCATGGTTATGAAACATGCCATTCCCTAAGGAGTCTTCTGCGGGGAAAGAGCATTGATTTTGTTTCCTTCTTCTGTATGAACTCGTCCTTAAATTATCTTTGCTATGCTGCAGATGTCTATTCTATATATAGCAAGAGTGAGACAGAAACAAAAATCATGCTTCGAGTTTTCATAAGCCCTAGTTCTGTTTTAAGTGAGAGGGGACGGAACAGTGAGGATTTGATTTCAATCCCCACCCCCCAAAAAATTCCCTTGATTTGCAGCAGAATATGAGCAATTGGATAGCTGGAAAGGCAAGAGACCTATCCCCAGTGGTGTGCAACAGCTGTCCATTAAAGAAATTCGATTTCAGATTGCAAATTCCTGATGCTGCTCTTTGACTTGTTGACAGAATGTCTTCCTAGCATGCAAAGGTTCTTAAAGGGAGATTCGTGATCAGGCCAGCTTATGCCCCACAGCCTGGAGGGGAAGAGGCCTGCTTCCCCCACCCCCTCCATTTATGCCCAAATTCAGGAAAACATCCCTGTTCTTAACATAAGTATGTATTGAAGTGCTATCCTGAACAGGGATATATTTAAGCATATACTTATGCATGTACTCCTGAATCAAGCTCTATCTAGCAGGAATGCAGTGAGCAACATGCGCTAGCCAGGGGTACATGTTGCTCCCATTCAGAGAGGCAGCAAGTGCGTTATACTGTGAATTCCCCTGGCCCACCTGGTAGAATCCTATCCTTGCCAGCAGAATTACCTGAGGAGAAAGCTTCTCCGCCAACATCCCTGCTTTTCTTTATAGCTCCAGCAAGTTCCCAAGTACTTTGGCTGGCCCAATCTGCTTCCCTCCACCCAGAGATGCTTATGTTTCACAAGTGTTACATTTATAGGGATCTGCTCCTGCTCCTGCTTCCACTGAAGTCAACTGCAAAATTCCCATTGAACTAAACTGGAGTAGGATTAAACTTCATTAACTACAGCTGAGGAGCACAAAGTTCACCTTTGCACTTCCCCAATTCTGGTCCCCAGGCATAAACTGGAGTTGCCTTATGGGCTGAAATGGTAGTTGGGGATTAGCACAGCACAGGGGCACCCAGGACACTTGACCTAAAATTTTCTCTGGCCATACACTCTACACCAGCAACAGGGGAGTGGTTTAGACACTCCGCTCTGGCTGTGCACCACTAAACGGTCCTTCTTATGCTGGGGTGGTTCTTGCAGGGTCATTCCACTGGCTTTAAGATCAGGATCCACCAATGGTACAGCACAAAGCTGACACACCCAACCCAGGATCCACCTTATAACTTGCAAAGTGCCTTGGGATTTTTCAGAATGGAAGCCATTCTATAAATACAAAACATTCTCACGCTCCATGTAGCCACAGGTGAGGGATATATCCATGCTTGGAAGTGCCCATACCTATGTCAACTATACCTAGAATAATCTGGACATATATCAAGGAAAGGTATAGGCACAGAAATAACCTGCTAGTCTAGAAAGCCTGGAATCCTCCTGAATATTTTTTTAGTGTTGTCATGGTAAAGTACTAATGCTTTTCAACTCCACTGTTTACTGTAGATCATGCTGCAGACATTGACCGTTAGAGGTTAAAGTCCCACGTTTTTTATTCCAAGGTTATTTAAACAACCTGAAGAAAACTGACTCAAAAAACTCCAAAATCATGAACATTTTACTTTTTCTATTATTTTCTCCCAGTAGCAAACATTATGCTAGTGTCTCTGAAAGCATCTTTCTGCCCACTGAAGTGCTGCCAGCCTGCAGTACAGCTCAGGAGATCACCCTCTTAGCAGAAAGAAAAAGTTTATGTCAAGTTTCCTCACCTACCGACCCTCTGAGCAAAATGCATCATTCTTTTGGCACCATCAAGGGCTGAATAAATCAGAGATAAGTGGGTTAAAATGTCAACACTCACTAGGACTGAAATAAATTTCCCACCTTTCTGCATTCGAGTGAAGTGCTAACTGCAGTGCCACCAGCATTTCATTCATTTAGCAGGACAAATTAAATACCTTAATAATCTGAGATCATTTTTTTTTCCTGTCAGACCAGGCTGGAACTCATAGTGCAAGAGGTTAAAACAGTGTGATGTGAAAGATGGTGTTAAAAGGTTTTCAAATGCTGTTTATTAATAGATATAACCCTTTCACCTCTGCTATATCCATCACAGCTAGGTTAAATACCATCTATCTCATCTGTCATTTGGATTCTTCCTATTGGGGAGAAAAATGCCAAAATACTATTATACCGTCACAAAATCTATTTAATAAAAATGCAAGAGAAGGTTTTGTGTAATAAAACCTAACCTAACATGGAGTAACTACGGGAATTGAGTGCAGCCTCTGGGTTTAGAGCCATCCATTAGGCCATTGATCATTGGAGACAGCATTCAGTGACCTCAGACAAACAAAATGTAAACTTCCAAACTCATTGATAGCATTCCTAGTCTTCTGTTTTAATTTATATTGTCTCTCTGTAAATTGTTTGACATCGGCAGTGACAGATAGAGATGGTAAAGGGCCTCAATGCTATGATGAACCTACCATTAAATACAGCTGGATGCAAGTGACTTAACTGCAACTTACTTTGATGTTCAGTAGAAATCCCAGGCATGGGTATGTCTTAATAGAATTTTTTAGGAGAGTGTAAAATGTATTTTTCCTACTGTACACCCCAGAACACATCAAAATACAGAATTTTTTTCTGTGAGGAGGAAAAACAAGTTACATGGTGCCTATATCCTCTTCAATTTTGCAGTTATCATTGAGCAAAGCAATGTATGTATATGTACTATGCTAGTGTTACTGACTGATACATGTCTATTAATGGTACTTTCAGCTTCCTATCCCTACTGAACTCAAATGGTTCGAAATAACAAGGGGGAAAGTATCTACCAAAACCGGACATGTCAACTAACCCACAAGGAAGTGACTTGCACAATAAAGTGCATGTTGGAGATTATTGTTCCTAAAACACCACCGTTTGTGTATCGCAGGCATTGCTGAAATGTTAAAACTCTATAAAATGTAAGCACTCTGTTCCTATGAGTAACACTGGAGGGGGAAAAAACGCAATCCTGATGGCATGGATGAATCTAGTAGGACCAGAAAGGACTGTTTGGCTCCACTTCATCAGCGATCATAATGAAGCAAACCTCAGCAGCAACAACACAGAATTGGAACTAGTATGAAAGGAAATGGGAAACAACAATCAATGATTTCAGAATAAAAAACATGGACTTATCCTGACCATATGTTTTGTATTATTTGATATTGTTACTAGGTGCAGTGCCACCCTCTTGTAGATACTTTGGCAGGGAGTAACCTTCTTCGTGAACTGGGGTGAAATAACTTAGGCCCTCAAAGGATTTAGGTGCCTCACACCCATTTATCTGGCCCTACTCCCTCCCCAAAGCAAGGGTAGGAACTGTGATTGTGTCGCAATTTATTCTCTGGTCTGCTCCTGGGGCAGTGCAGCCAACACTTAGCCAGGGCTGATTGCAAATTTATAATCCAGTCCATTATTAATATCCTGCAATTTCTATGTGGTGCATGTGATAGCATAGAAGGATTTGTGTCACTAGCCTGCAGACTCTTGAAACCTATTGTTACTCAAGATGCAGACTTACCATAAATCTCGTTAAGTCACAGAACTCTAATTTAAATTTCAGGAAAAGCATGCACTAACTATGTGCATGGGTCACACAAGTGCAGGTATTATACAACACTTGTGGCACTGCCCTGCAACCTTCTGCAGACATATTAGGGGATTATTCCCTCCCTATGCTTGAGAGCGTGAGATGTTGAAGTGAGAGAGAATTGCCCAATATCATTTGCAATAAAGAAAGTTTAAAAATTATTAAAGCTTATTGCTAACAAAACCACAGAATTTTGCATGTCTCAAGTTTATATGAAAGTAAATGTTTTGAGAAAATCTGTTCATTTTACTATAGTTACAGTATTTCCTAGCTAAATGCCCCCTGCAGTCTGAAATAGGGTTGCCAGTTTTTGACCAGAATACCTGGCCGAAAAGGGACGCCCTTAAAAGTCCGGTCAGTGGCACAGCTGGGAGCCAGGACTAAGGCAGGCTCCCTGACTACCCTAGCTCCGCACAGCTCCTGGAAACATCCACCAGCTCCCTGCAGCCCTAGACTCATGGGTAGCCAGGGAGGCGCCATGCGCTGCCCCCGCCACTTTTGGGAGCCGCAGTAAGTGCGGCCGGGACCCCGCACTCCCTCCCGCACTCTAAGCCCCTGTTCCAGCCCAGAGTCCCCTCCCATACCCAAACTCCCCCTGGATCCCACCCCCCACAACACCCTGCCCCAGCCCCCTCCTACACCAAAACTCCTCATCCCCAGCCTCACCCCAGAGCCCACACCCCCAGCTGGAGCCCTCATCCCTCCCGCCACCCATCCCAACCCCCTGCCCCAGCCCAGAGCCCCTTCCTTCACTCCAAACCCCTCATGCTAGCCCCACCCCAGAGTCCACACCCCCAGCCGGAGCCCTCACACCCCTCCTGCACTCTAACCCGCTTTGCTAGCCCAGTGAAAGTGAGTGAGGGTTGGGGAGAGCGATCGATGGAGGGAGGGAGGATGAAGCAAGCGGGGGCGGGGCCCCATGGAAGGGGCAGGGGCAGGGGCAGGGGCAGGGGGCAGAGCAGGGGTGTTCAGTTTTCTGCGATTAGAATGTTGGGAATCCTAGTTTCAAACTGTTATCGCATTGTGTTAAATTTCCTGTCCAGATCTAAAGCCCACCGAAGCTTATGGAAGTCTCTGTTGATTTCAATTGGATTTGAAGCAGGCCCTGAAATTGTCATGTACTGTTGCTATATGGTCCTGTGTTCATCTCCAGAGCTCTCTGCTTTTATGTGGTTGGTCATCTGAAAAAAAAATTAATTTAGAAATTTCTCTGGGCATCTTTGTGATATGAGGTGCTCAATACATATGAGTGATCAGTATGGCTAACCTCCAGCATTCAAGCATCGTGAGTCAGGTCCCAAAAATCATGAGGTTGGCTTTAAAATCATTCCTTTTTATTTAAAAAAAAAAGTTGGGGTCTTTCTGTTTGCCTATGGGTGCACTCAGGAGCCTTCCAGGCGCACTAAGGATACATCTTCATAGATTCGTATACTCACGGTTTCCAGGGCCAGAAGGGACAATTGTGATCATCTAGTCTGACCTCGTGTATAGCTCAGGCCATTGAACATAATTCCGAGAGCAGGTCTTTTAGAAAACATCCAATCTTGAATTAAAAATGGTCAGTGATGGAGAACCCACCACGACCCCTTAGTATGCTGTTCCCTAATTATACTAACCGCTAAAACTTTTCAAGTTTTTTACGGCAACCATGCTGGTTAGACATTTATTTTTTTTAATGAAAGCTAAGAGTCTCATATAATAAGTGCCTCCAGAAGCTTGATCTGTACAAAACCCATCAAATATTGTGAGGCTTATGATGAAGTCTCCAGAACTGGTAACACTGATTACTGAAATATTGAGAAAAATTTGCTTCCAACACCTGCATTCTGGTGCAATAAAACCGGTTCTGCTTATGGCAAGCACCCTAACTGACCATTTTTTTGTGGTGGAAGTAATCTTGACAATATCAGTGTTGAATTGTGCAGAGCTTTCTTCTGTGCACTTCAAAGGAAAAGGGGGGAATTATAATAAGCAATGGGTGTTGTTCTTTTCGTTTGTCTGCTGCTGCTTCTCTTCTCAGGATTTTCCAGAGATAAGTAAGGTCACAAGAAAACTGTAATTGACAATAAATGGGATAGATTTACTAAGCTGATATTTAAAAGAGGATTATGTGAAACACAAGTCTGCAGTTTTTAATAGCAATCCTAAACAAAACTATGCTGTAGTGTATGATGATTGGCATGTGCTTTCTACTACAAAATACATCATTTGGGAGTTTACTTTGGTGGAGTAAATTCCAAGAAATCACATGCCATGAAGATTCTCCATTAATAACCTTGGACACCATTGAACATATATGATTTAATCTCACCCTCTAAGAATAGCCTCTTTTGGAAGCAAATCCTGTCTGCAGCATGCAGCTGCGCATTGCTTTACACACTAGGGCTTGGGGGAGGAGACAGATACACTGTGCCAAGCCACAAAGCAAAGCCACTCCACAGCCTCTTCTTCAGTCTCAGGGCTTCAGTATCAAGCTCCATGCATGGGTAGAGGGACCGGTAATGGGTTTTCATTGGCTGCAGATCCACCAACCCCACTACTCTCATCTCTGTGCCACTGCTGTGGAATGAGCCCTTGCAGTGCTGGGCTCTACGATTGCTGAGGAGGGCAGCGTGCATACTCCCACCATGTTCTTGGTTCTACCAAGACTCTCCACAGACGTATGAGACAAGGCAGGATTTGGCCCTTTATATCTTAGATCAGATTCCTTGTCATCTGATCAAAGCCCATGTAAATGGACCTTGTGCAGGTGACCTACTGACGTTGGGGAGATAGGGAGGGAATTCTCTCCCCAACTTGCGAGCATCATCAACACAGATACTTAGGACCAGATCCTCAGATGTATTTAGGCACCTAACTCCTATTGATTGCTAATGCAGTCCATGGACTAGAGAAGGCGCCCTGTCTTACAGTACTCCTTCTACCTGGGGGTTTTAGCTAGTGGTCCTGCGTATTTTATGCCCAACTTATTCCATGTCCAGCTATCTGTGTTATCACACACAGAATTGCCACAGAGCATGCTGGGGCACAGGGGGGATGTGAAGGCCTCCTCCATTGCCTCTCCATGGTCTCTTCCCTATGCAACAGAAACACAAAACTTCTGCTGTATATTCTGCTTTCCATAGGTGCTGACTCCGTGGGTGCTGCGGGGCTGGATCACCCACAGGGAAAATTAGCGGGTGCTCCCTATGCACTGAAAACCAAGATCCCCAGACTCCCACCCCCTCCTTGCCTCCTCCTCACCCAAGTGCGCAGTGTCCCCGCTCCTCCCCCTCCCAGCACTTCCCGCCCACTGCCTAACAGCTGTTTGGCTGAGTTTAGGATTTTCCGGGAGGGAGGGGGAGGAGTGGGGACGTGGCACACTCCGGAGGAGGCGGTAAAGAGGCGGGGCATGAGCGGGGACTTGGGGGAAGGGGGAGAAATTGGGGTGGAGCGAGGGTGGAGCGGGGGCAGGGCCAGGGGTGAGGGGGTCGAGCACCCCTGGCGCAGAGGGGAAGTTGGCGCCTATGCTGCTTTCTACACCTAGCCAAGGGGTGTGCAGCAAGACTGCCTCCAAAAAAGGTAAAAGACCGCACTGATAGTTAAAGCTGTTTGAATAGTAAAAAAATGTGACTGATGACTATTTTCAAATAATAGTGCCACATTCAGAATGCTACAATTCTGGAGGTAAGATCATTGGCTGTCCATGAGCATTAAGACAACCACTGGTTTATTTGAGACGCCTTGTCGTTTTTGCTGATACATACTAACACGGCTACCCCTCTGAAACCTGGTTTATTTGAGATGACCTTTGAAAACTGGAAAGTTTCACAAATTTTAGCATGAATGATTTTTCCATAAAGAAGTTCATTCACACAGAAGTGCATTATTCCAGTCAACCAATACGTTGGTTGGACCTCTTCATATGCTTAAATTTAGGCACGTGTTTAACAATTTGGTTGAATCATGGTCTGTGTGCAGTAATTTGTTCATTCCATTTCTTTTCTTTCTCTCTCACACACAGAAATCAGAAGCACTTGATGAACAGGCTGATCCAACTAACCCTCATTACACTTCATCAGAACACGAGGAACATGCTACGGTAGCCTGCAACATTCCCTTCCTAATCTGGCTTTAATTCATAGGACATCACATGTCTGCTAGCTGTGAGCACAGTGCATCACACAGCAGGAGGAAGTACTTTAGTGTGGCGTAATTAAAAGGATTCCTACCACACATGCAATTACATGCTCTCTGCTTCTCTTTATTAAAGGTTTCCTTTGTTTGGGTATACTGCAAATTAGTTGCATGTGTGAATGTTTTTGCTGCAACATTATCCTCAGCTATTTGGTACAAGGGAGTGCATCATCATATTAACCTTACAATTAACCCTTGTTACAAGGGCTGCTCAGTGCAGGTTTAGCAACGTTTCTTTATAGCAGAGAACATGCCTCACACACCGCTAGTGGCCTCTGTTATGGCTCAAGAGCAACGCTAACTACATATGCTTGTTGTTTATAGTAGAAGTTCTTCACTAATTGAATAACTGAGGGATTGAAGAGCTACAGTCAGTAGAATTCTAGAAGTCATTTAAATGTAAAAATAAAGTCTAGGTCCGAAACTGTCTTATTGGAACGGATTTTGGACAGTTTTCTGTCAGCAGTTTTCTCTCTAAAATACAGACCTTATGTAAATAAGTTTGATTGTGCGGTACATTTCCATTGTGGGGACAGCAAAATTCAGGGCATTTTGGTCCAAATCCAAGCAAGAGGTTAAAATAATAAGAGGAAAGGATCCCAGAAGATTTCAGCACAATTACATTTTGCCATCTGAAGACAAGCTGTCTGTTACAGGTCATACATTTTATGGCTATCTCCAGTAAACAAACAGTATTTAATCGTCAAAACAAACAGACATGGAAGTCTTGAAAAGGAAAATATAGTCTGAAACCTATTAGCCCAAGTGTGATATAATATTCGTAATTTAGAAAGAATAATATGATCATCTGGAAGCAATTTTAATGGCTTTCTGCACTTAGATCCAAAAAATTTTCAGAAACCCGTGCCTCAGGTTCAAGGCAAACTTCATGCTTAAGACAATTTGGATAGAAAAGGATTTAACCAAAAATTAGAGCTATAATACAGGATGATAGACTTGCCTCCTTCAGTTACATGGGTAACAAATATCAGCTACCGCTCTCTCACAGTTCCTTCTTTCAGTGGCTATGCTCAAGGATTCATGCAAGGAAAGGGGACACTGGGTCTGTTTCAATATCTAGAAGAAAATGTTACGAAATATGGAAACAATAGTCACTTTGTTGGAATTACTTTTAGGTGACTTAATGCTTTGCATTACTCCCTCAATCTTAGGCTCAAAGAAAAATGTGGAAAAGAACTTAGCCCTTACTATTTCAACAGAAACCTGGGAGGATATCTGGCTTAATGTGAAAGATACTTCAAGTTCTTTACCCTAGAGATTCTTTCAGAACAAGATATTAAACAGGTACCACTGGACTCCAGAATGTTTGTTTAAAGCTAGATTGAATGTTGGAGATGCAAACAGCCACATGCCAACCTTTCACACATCCTCTATACCCGTCAACAAATGCATGTGTTCTGGAACACCATATTCAGTGCTCTTCTCAAAAACTTTAAGGGCTGCTATCTTTCCTTCTTCAAGCTTATGTATATTAGGGATGCTGGATGAGTTGTTATTATCATTTAACATTAAGAAATGGATTGCACTAACTCTTTTAGTGGCCAAAAGAGTTATTTTGAGAGAATGGAAATCTGCAATTCCTCCTTCATACACAGACTAGCTTGGTAGCTCGCTACTCCTGCATTAATGGAAAAAATTACTATCTAATAGACAGCTTGGAAAAAAATATGAGAATGTCTGGTCACACATGAAACTATTGCATACTTTTGCAGTTTAGTATATGTTAGTCTCCGATACTGAGAGGTTATATTCTCAGTTATTTATCTCTTTAGTCACTTTAATAATTGATGCTCTGCATGACCTCGAGGGGTTCAGGTTTGTTTGTTTATTTTTGCTTTGTTTTTTCCCCAGGTTTTACAAATAGAACATTGAATTTTGTTATTTATATGGTATTTCCATCGTGTGGGTGTATTTACATATGCTTTGTTTTGATATGTTTATATTTTATAAAAAATAAAGTTTTTTTAAAAAAAGCTTGCAGAAGATGGACCCAATGTAAGTAAAATAAAAAAAAATTGATATTACTTTTATAAGAACCTACTCTGCCGAACCTGAGGACTTCTCTCTCTCTCAGCCTCTCTCTCTGTACATCATCAGTCACTCTTTTCTTTAGGGCTTGATTCTGCAAGATGCCAACGAGAGAACCCCAATTCAGCAAAGCACTTAAAGGTCAATGAAACTATTAATATTGTTAAAGTTAAGCACGTGCTTAACTACTTTGCTGCATTAAATCCCTGATACTCAGCACTTTATCTGATCAAGTCCTTAATACCTATTTAAGAAAAATAGCATGTGCTGTACCAACAGCAATTCTGTTTACCTTTAATAAGAAAGTTAATAACTGAAATGCAGTTATACTTTGGAAAGTGACTGCAAAAGAGTGACGTCCTATCATTCCTGATCTACTCTTGGTCAGTGACATCCATATATAATCTCATGTAAAAAGATGTTTTTCCTTGTTGCCAGGATTGCAAACTCACTGTAATATCTGAAAGTCAAGAGATGGGTTGTTTCTGGCTTTGACATCTTCAGAAACAAAGATTCTGCCATTGTAACTTGGTCGACTTTTCTGATGTGGATTACTAAATTTTAATTTTGAATTTCCAAACTAATGGACTAGCAGAATCCTTGAGAAAAAGTTTAATAATCTCTTAATGATTTTTTCCTGTTAGTACCTGATAGACATGTATAACTCCATTTAAACAAATAATTTTTGCGTGGGATGAATGATAACTGAAAATATATAAACTAGAGCTGAAGATTTAGGGCTTAGTGTTGCCCTCTGATATGGACATATGTATTACCCATTAAAATATCAATCTTTCAATTTGAGAAGGTCAGAGCAGCCTCTATGCTTAACTGTAGATCCCTGTTGCTAATGCCAGACCAGCATCACATGTTGTAGAACTGGGATAAGTCCAGTGCAGTATTGCCAACCCCATGCATTTTTAATCATGAGTCAGGTTCCCTAAAATCTTGGTTTAAAGATAATAAATGTTGGGTTCTTCTAATTTGCCTTCTGATTTTTTAGCCTTTAAGGTCCACATTTTAAAAGGAAAGGAAAGGAAAGATCTTTTTCAATCTCTTGACAGCAAGAGCTGGGGTTTTATGAAAAAACAAAATAAAACTTGCAATAAATAACAAAAGCTGACAACCCTGCCAACCAAACACCCGCAGGAGGCAGTAATCCTTGCTGTTCTGTTTCAATATGAACTTCACTATGCTATTATGCAGCAGTTAATTTAGCAGTGGGGTTACCGTCTGAACAGGCATTATTTGAGTTTTATTAGGGTATGTATGTAGTAAAGGTTTTGTTTTAGCTGTTGGGCCCACATAAGCCATTTTCAATTGTGATTTATGTGCATTTCACAATGAGCACAAGTTCTGTGACCTGGATCCACCTGGTTCTTCTTAAAATGACCCCAGAAGGCTGACGATGAGATCCTTCTTCAGAGAGAGTTTCACTAGTTCTCAAAGATACTTTGAAGACAATGAAGTTCTGTTCATGTGAAGAGAATAGAGGCAGAAGCAGTGCAAAACAAAGGAGGTTTCCAGTTTGACTGGAAATCAAAGCTTGGATTTGTTTCTCTGGTCTTTCCTTATAAAATATGATTTTTTGCGTTTGCTTTGCTAGCTTGAAAAAGGGTAACACACTGTCATCAGAGTAGTATTCTTCATGTCCACTGTCATTGCTGTTCTGTGTCTCCTGAGGAGCTGGAGGTTTTTATACTATCTTCAGATACTGCCTTCTCCTCACAACAGTCTCCATCCATATCACTGTCCTTTTGTTGAGGGGAGGGGCTTATTTCCAGTAGCAGAAGAACAGAAAGGTCTGGGGAAGGATTCAGCAGCATGTGTTTAGAAAGAGGCCCACCACTCTAGCTGCTCTTGACTACAGCTCTTACTTTGTTACAAAGCTTTTAGCTTCCTCCTACTCTTTGTCCCCATTCCTTGGTAGCTTACGCTGCTTTTGTTGCATATTTTCCACTTCCACACCTTCCACCTCAACATGCTCAATGGATGCTAGCAGGAGATTTGATTTTGAATTAGAACCAATAGGAAGTGACAGTGACTTCTAAATAGTAGAAGGACTCAGACTTGGTGGATGATGATTCAGAGGCTGGTTTACCAATATCCCCTTCTCTCCAACCACCCATTGTGGGGGGTGGTTTCCTCTTTTGTTTTGGCTTGAGTTATATTTACTGACTCAGGTCACAAAAATAAACCAGCCTTGACATTAGTTTTGCTCTAGAAATGTTTACATGTATTTGGTGAATTAAGGCATGAGATTGCACATACTGTCTCATCCACTCTCTCTCTCTCTCTTTGGAAGTGTTAGAAGGAATGCCATGTGGTCCCGACATCATCACAGGAAGTGCTTCTTTCTGTCCAATCCATTCCATTGTCCGGAGGTGATGGGAATTGCCCCTGTCCCCAGGAAGCATGAGCTCACACAGTCCCCGTGCTGCAGCAGGGAACTGTCCTACTTAGCCCAGAAGACTTTGTGTACTGGTGGGTTCCCCACATGGATGCAGCACAGAAGAGACTATGCCACTTCCAGCTACCTAGATGCGGGACACTTACCAAAGGGAGAGCCATTAGCTGTCAGCTCCCATTCCCTGAAACTCACACTGGGGAAGGGAAATGGTCATTTGGTCTTTGCTAAAGGGCCTGAGTAGAGTGGAAGAGGAGAAAGGTCAAAGACATCAGTAGCAAGTATTTCAATTTTGAGAGTGAGTTCCCTGATCTTTGAGTTCAGGCTTGCTAAAATTTATGTTATGATAAGTCCTACTTCTTTGTATCAAATTCAGCACAATAATGCAATGCTTTTGCTTGATAGTTTGTTTGTCTTTGCACATCAAAATGCTTTTCAAACACTTACTAATTCAGCCTCACGTAGTTGGAATGCATTATTATCCCCGCTATATTTAGGTGGAAACTGAGGCACGTAGCAGGTTACGGAGGGTCAAAAAAAGAAGGAAAAACTCAGACAAATTTTATGAACATTTTCTGCTTTTCAGAAAAAATATCAAATGTCAAAACTATTGGCTTGCTCTAGTTAAGTGACTTGGCCCAAGGTCATTCAGGATAGAGCCAGGCATAGAACCCAGGTGTCTCAGCTCCTGGTAACATGCCTTAACCACAAAGGTGTCTGCTGCCACTGTAACAGGATGGCTTGCACTTGGGCTGGAGACCCTGAGACTAAGCCAGCCCTGATTACAAAGTGAGCCACACCTGGGTTAAATCAGGTTTTGTTCCCAGGGTAAAGGACAGCAAGAAGCTACAGGGAGCAGGCTCCTGCAGTGAGGGAACTGCAGAGGGAAGCAGCAGGGAGACAGGGTCCTTCAGTGATCCCTGAGGAAGGGACAGTGCCTCTTTGCCCAGCTTAAGCTTGGGTGGAAGATTTTCTTTGTTTGAGAACTTTGTTAACTTGATTAAAAAACAACAACAACCCAGACCCTACGAAGGGCGGCGACTGAAAGAGAGAGACTGTGGTCTTTTTTTAAGGGGAAAGGGGGGAAAGGAGCCATGAGCCAGCCAGTCCAGTTACAGCCGCCTTCCTCTCCTCTTTCTTTTGTTTTAACCAATCCATATACTACAGCCTAGAACATGGCAGTTTAGATTGAGTGTGAAGGGATTTATCTGAAACCACCCTCAGAAAAAATCAGCATATTTTACACATTTCTGTCATGCCAGAGGAGCGAACTTTCCAGCAGCCTGTCAAAGGAATTTGACTGAGGGACCAGTGAAGCATAAACATACGGGAAAACTAAATGTTGAGCAATAACTGCTTTTATATATTGGATACATTTACTTTGCATTCTCTGTCCCATTGGCATTTAGACAACCAAACGCAGCCTATTAAAAATGAGGATGGACCCTTGTAAATGCCAGACCTCTCTGCATAACTACTGCTCTGAAGATTGGCATCTGCAGTGTATCAGAGAAAGTAGTTCCCAATCATCATGATTATGATTGCTCAGTAATTTTGTTGGGTGCTTTCTAGAAGGTACTGTGGTTTAAAAATGTACATTCATTTGGGGGATGACACCCAAGCCTCTTGCACTCCTGCTCCAGTTTATACTCTTCAGGAAAGCCACCTTCAGAGCTCTGTCCTAAAACCTTTAATTCTTGCAAATTAAGGGCTGCAAACTGAAACATGCACCAAAATAATTAAAACACTTTTAAGTCACAGTTTTCATTACTTCAGTGCCAGGCTCTGTGGGATGCTTTGAAATAAGAAATATCCTATTTTGATTTAGTTTAAGTTGACTTTTACTGAATACCTGGGTCTGGACCATCTAAGGGCCCTTGTCTCAGGGAACTGCTCAGCACCTTGCAGGATACACCAATGGAGCTTTGTGTGTAGACACTTACATAGATTGAAACCTAACTTATATTGTTTGAGCATTTATTGGTAAATGCAGGGCTCATCTACAGAAAGTTGCATAAGTTTAACTTAAATTAGTGTAAAACCTGACCGTTAATAGTGTCCACACATAATATTGCACTGAATTAACTAAGAGTGTGAGGTTTTAACACATTTAGTTACACTTGGGCACCTTTGTGTGTGGCTGTGGACACTCTGATATTGGTCAGAACCTGGTTTATAATGACACCTAAACCGACTGTCTAGATACCGGTTTAAATAAATCAGTTTAAAATTGCACCTTTAGTTGTACCAATTTTATATGTAAACCAGGCCTGGGTGTAGACAAGCCTATATATAGATAAGATATGTGTCAAATTTATTTTTATTGCTGGCTCATTTTTTACTCTTTTTTTCAGTGAAAATACCTGCGCGTTTTCTGAAGGAGCTATTTCCTTTGCTGTTGAAGATACAGATAAATGGTTATTGTAATGGAGTGCTATAGTTAGAGGCCAATTCTTGTTTCTTTGATCCCAGTCTGTTTTCCTTCATTAAATGAAGTCCTTAGTTGTGGTGTATAGATTTAAGGTACACGCCAACATTTAGACATAGCAAATTCGTGATATTATTTTGTAGAGCTGGTCTGAAAATTGATTTTTGTTTCCCACACAATCTTCAACATTTTGTCCAAAAATGTTTTGGTTTGGCATTTTCAGTTTTCTGAACTGAAACAGAACATTTTTGAAGAAAAATGATAATTTTTGCTGAAAGTATCATTTTGTTGAAAACTTAATTTTCCATTGGGAAAAAGTTTCAATGGGAAAATTTTGACTTGATCAACGTTGGTTGAAAAAAGAAGAGCCTAGTTCATGAGAAAAAAAATCAACATTTTGAAGAATTGGACCCAAAGTAATTTTCTTCCACTTTTTATTAATTTATATTATTATTGCAATTCTTCACAAATAATATTTCTATTGCAAATATTAGTGTAAATATTATCAAAATTGTTATCAACATTTTTGTTTACCAAAATCTGGGGGGTTGGTAAATGAAAAATTTCCATAACCATTTTGATAATGTTTTTTGATAAAAGTTTTGGGGGGTGGGAGAGAATAGGAGTGGGGGGAGGTATGATATTTTCCTGAAAAAAAATGTGTACAGTAATTTTTATTCTGGGATCCTGAACGTTACAAACATTAATGTAACTCCACCACAGCCATGTGAGATAAATAAGCAGTTTGTGTTTGCACACACTAACTGAAGTGTGTATTATTTAATCAGTCTTGATAACTTATCAGACATGGATTTCTGAAATGACTGCACCACAGAGTAATGCCCAACCTCAGAGAAGAATCCTAATGGGCCCCATAGTTTTTCTGGCAATTAGCATTAGTGAGAAAATGCCTAATATAGACTCCAGTTTTGCTACAATTATTTTGCTAAATTTGCTGAATTATTATGTGTAAGTTTGACAAAACAGAAAATACAGGGAGTTCCCTCCTGTGCTAAAGTCCTCAAGAGCTCTTTGAACTTAGAGGAAATGGAGAAAAGAGATTCCACAGTTAGGTGCAGCATAGATAGTCACATGCCCATCTAGTCAGAAGCGGGTGGGAGTTGAATGGCTCAGAGGCTTCTTAATGGACTACAGAGGTTTTTCTCCACCAGGAAACTGATTCAAATCCAGTTCCAGGTCAATAGTGATCAAAGATTTTATGATGTTAACTTGGCTTTTGGGAAACTGGTTCTTTTCCCAAGACCAGTTCCCAGTGAATAGATGGGTACATCATAGGAAACAGCACAGTTGGTCCATACCGCTGGCAGTGAGCTGCTCAGGAACTTTTTGACAGACCATTTTTTCCATTAGAAAATACCAGGTCTGACAAAATTATTTGGTGAAAAAATGTTTGGAAAAAATTCAAAATTGTAAAAACATCCCGTTTTGACGCTTTCAAGAATTATTTTTTTCTTCCTTTTTTTCATTTCTTGGTTCAAAGTGACTAGAATTAAATTTAAGCTAACTATAGTTTTTTTTTTTAAAAAAAGGTCCAAACTGAAACAAAACCTTTCAAAAATGTTGAAATGAAGCATTTTGCCTGACCTACACTGATTTTTTCCTCAGATTGTTATTCCATGAAAACATCTGAGATTTTGGCTTTTCTTCCCTATTTCAGAGGGGAAATATTTCAAAATCTCAATTTTTTTCGCTTGGTTGGGAAAACCATTTCCTGTCCTGCTCTAGCATCTGCACAGAGGCCAAGAACTGAATAGACGTGCAGCGAAAAAATTACTCTTTTCTTCCATAGCTGCTCCTTACATGTTTAAATTTTAGACAACTTTATGGGACAACAGGGGGAAAATTGCACTGCTGTTACCAGTGCTGTAAATAAAGAGAAGATTTCAGTGGCTGGGGTCTGTCATCTTTCACAAGCTCTAAAATACACACACACTTGAAAATTTGGTTTATCCCTACATTTTATACTAAGCATTCTCAAGGAATTTAGTGCAGCCTGGACTTGAAACTATAGAATAACATCAGGGAGGTATTTCAGATGAATCTGATCCACGCTAGGTTGCCATGGGTAGTTTCTGAATGGCTGCCAATCCTATCAGCACCTTTTTTTTTCATAACTGTACTCAGGAACTGAATATCCCCTGTAGATTTAAGAGCATACAGCAGACAATGCATAAAATCTCTCAGACTGAGGCAGCAGACATCCTTTACTGACCATACCTGGACCGAGTTCTTTTTCTTTCTTTTTAAAAAGAGCAGCGAGAGGACAATGCGGTTTTCAGAAATAAAGTCTGGCATGAAAACAAGAGGGATTAGCTAGTCTCTGACTGTTACTGTAGCCAAAGTCAGATGGATCTAGACTACTTAGATTATTATTAAGAACAACAGAGATAAAGAAAACCATTTGCCCTGTTTTGCTGATGGATGTGTTGTAGCTACTCAAGCAGCTGCAACAATCTTTGTATTTGTTGTGTCTTTTTCTCTTTACATAACAAACATAATATGAAGGAACCACAGAGACACAGTGATGTCAGAATAACTGTGTTAACTGACTATATCGTACTTTCATGGGCTAGCTGCTACTCTGGTTGGATTCTGGTGACTTCCAAACTTAGAACATACTGATTGCCATTAGAGGGCTCGCAAATTACCTAAAGGAGTAGTATCTCATTCCTGTACATTAGTGCGGCAGAACTGTCTAACCCCTGATATAATCACAGCAGTGAGCCTTTAATCAGACATAGTATACTGGTAATAATAATGCTGTAGGGCATGGCGAGAGTGCAAATCAGAGACCAGAAAGTGGCTCCTATGGCACCATTCATACAAGGAGCTCCAAACACTTTACAAACAATAATTAAGGAAGCGTCATAATCACGCTGTGAGACAAACAACCATTATTACCCTCCTTTACAGATAGCTTAATTAAGGCATAGGGTGGTGAATAGGCATGTAGAAAACCAATGGCAGAAGCAGAAATCAGGGGAGAAATCCTGGCTCCAGTGAAGTCAGTGGCAAAACTCCCAGTCCAGTACTCTTACCATGAAACCACACTACCTCTCCTGGGTGTGTAAATGGTGTTCCCTTAACTCAGCCCTGCCCAACACTGTCCCTCCTAATATCAGTTGACATGTCACCTTGCAGAAGTTGCTCCTTAAGGTTCAAGACATGCCACAGCTACCCTGTTTAAAGATGTGTTTAATCCATCAAGCGACTGTCTCAACTCAAGGCACCTTGTTTGGATAGTCCCCCTAAGTAACCTTGATATTGCCTCCACGTGGTATAATCAGGG
This sequence comes from Natator depressus, assembly GCF_965152275.1. NCBI lineage: Eukaryota > Metazoa > Chordata > Testudines > Cheloniidae > Natator > Natator depressus. The sequence continues at coordinate 238,013,354 of NC_134235.1, read as the reverse complement.
GCAAGAACAAGTTGCCTATCTCCTGAAAGATCCAACAGTCCATTCCCCTGGTTTTGACCTTCCTTGCCATCTTTGGGTAAAGCTCAGTCACTTCAGATGTGAAGTGATCAGATGTGCTGTTAATGATCATAAAAACTAGGACTGGGAGGTTGGGAGCCTGGGATTGGCTCAGTAAGAATACTAGGACTGAGAGGTAGTGCAGGGATCGGCAACCTTTGGCCTACGGCCTGCCAGGTAAGCCCCCTGGTGGGCCAGGCCAGTTTGTTTACCCGCTGCATCTGCAGGTTCAGCCGATCGCAGCTCCCACTGGCCGTGGTTCGCCATTCCCGGCCAAAGGGAGCTGCAGGAAGTGGTGTGGGCCGAGGGATGTGCTGGCTGCCACTTCCCGCAGCCCACATACAGGATGTCAACTTACTACTGCTGTCAGTTACTCCATTAGCTCAATTGGCAGAGGTCTGTGCAATGGATCTAAAGGTTTCAGCACTGCTGATGATCCATGTTGGAGTCAGTATGATGTCACATGATGGAATTTCTGTTATTTCACTTTGCTTTTTTAAAAGCCTATGGAATTACGAACAAAAAAACACATTAAAATAACATTGCTCGGGTTGCAAAGTCAACCACTCAAAAGTTAGGAAATGCCACAATTAAAGTTGCCTGTTTGTCTTTAATCCTTCCCCCTTGTTTTTATGCTTTATGATTCCCACATACTATTTTTTTCCACAGGACTCCTGCCTCATTCACTGCTGAGGATGGATGATATTCAATTAATGAGCAATGATTCAATATTTTGTTTTCTCTTGTTAAATATGAGGCCCCAGGTCTGACATACTACACACTAGTCATTTCTTGATATGAAGACAAAATTACTATTTTCTCTTGGAAAATAAAAGTTTCATTTGCAAGTTGAATTAAACAGACCCCAAACCTTGTCTGATGTCAATAAAATGTGTTTCTTTGTTTTTTAAAGTTTCACTGCTGTATGTCCCAGCTACTCTAAGAAAGATTTCCTTGTGGTATTTCTAACCCAACTGACACAGAGACTTTGCACTTGTTGAGCTGCCATTGGGAAACAAGGATATGCAGGACACTGCAGCACCACTAGCTTCCATTCATGGCCTTAATCAAAGAATCAGTGCCATTTACCCTTCACACGACACCCATGACCTCTTCTCATAACACAAGAATCAAGGGTAACCCAATGAAATGAATAGGTTGCAGGTCTAAAACAAACATAAGGAAGTACTTCATCACACAATGCACAGTCAGCCTATGGAACTCATTCCCAAGGAATATTGTGAAGGCCAAAAGTATAACTAGGTTCAAAAAAGAATTAGATGAGTTAATGGAGGATAGGTCCACTGATGGCTATTAGCCAGAATAGTCAGGGACACAACCCCGTGCTCTAGGTGTCCCTAAGCTCCTGGCTGCAGGAAGCTGGGACTGGACAGCAGGGATGGATCACTCAATAACTGCCCTGTTCTGTTTTCTCTGACGTTTCTGGCATGGGTCACTGTTGGAAGACATGTTTCAAGGCAGGATACTAGGCTAGATGAACCACTGATCGGATCCAATACAGCCATTTGTATGGGGACCTGGAAATCTTGGGTAACTCAAGCTCCCTAAGCCCTGATAAACACTGCTGTTGCTGCTCCCCGGCACAGAGCAGTACTGTAGAATCAATGGTCTTCCTTGTTTTTTCTTCCTTCTTTTCCTACTATCTACATATAGTGAAATAACTGTGAACTTACACAAAGTGGGTATTCACCCACAAAAGCTTATGCTCCAATACATCTGTTAGTCTATAAGGGGCCACAGGACTCTTTGCCGCCTTTACAGATCCAGACTAACACGGCTCCCCTCTGATACTTACCCATACTGTGATTCACTAAATGCATAGATTATTGTTAAGTACTTAAACACAGTTCTAATACAAAGACATTAAAGCTGATCATTGAGGCCACCCCAAACAATATTGTCTGTCATTCTAACCCCACTGGAGGGAGAAAAGTTTGCAGTTGGTTTCAGTTCACAGGAGTTTCACATTCACTTTTCTTTATTTCAGTTCACATCGGTTAATCATCTATAGTTTTGCTCTGGATTTTCTGTTTGAATGAACTCAAAAGCATTAAGGGGAATTAAACCTAACCTGCTAAGCTTTGCCTGGTTTAGAGCTGAAATTATGCAAAAATCACCAAGTTTCACATTATTTCTCTCCAAACCCATAAATTCTTCATCCGTGTCCATAGCTCAAACCAAATTTACTTAGAACTAAGTCTAGATTTGAAAACTTCATTAAAATTATCCAGCAAACTCAGCCCATTTTCAGATTAGTAAAGAACCTCCAAACCAGGTGATTTTTCACCTGCTTTTAGGTCAATTTCTATAGTTAAGATTCCAGCTTGAAAGGAAAACAATGTACAATAGAACAGCCTTCAGAAAGGACCTTCTCTGCCTAAAACAAAGTATCTCATTTATCACATCATTTAGATCCAGTCTAGCTAATTATTGACATTGCTGATTATGCATGTGAAAGCTCATACAGCATTAACAATGCTTTCTTAATCTGTGGGCCTTGAAATAAATGGTTAACTTGTAATTTTGTTGTTAATAAACTGAGAAAATCTGCTATCAGACTTTCCCCAAATTAAAAAAGATAATATTATTAATCAAAATTTATAAGAAAAAAGACAACACAGGCACAGTACAAAATAAATGTAGTACAGCGCTGTAAAGTACTCAGATATGATGGAGATGGGTGTGGTATAAGAAATAGCACAGAATGTAAATTACCTTAGTGACTTTATCCCAAGTTCATCCCTGTAACTGCATAACTCCTTTGACTTAATCTTGAAGTTACCAGGTTCACAAAAAGTGTGGTTGATTAAAAGTAGTAAATGTGGCCTATACTTACCCTGCAATAAGTGTGAGGTCAAATTATTGTACGTGAACTTCCAGTGCACAGCCACACCATGGGTTTAATGTGCAAGCGCTGGGAGGTGTTGGTGGCCTGTGAGATGCAGGCAGTCAGACTAGATGTCCTGGTGGTCCCTCTGGCCTTAGACTTTATCACTCTCAATGACTCATTGCACATGATTGTTACCCATACTGAGACAAATAGCAGTAAATCATTATTAATGAGCTTGCACATTATTTATACAAACTTGGATAATTATTAATGAGTTACTTAGGAACTTATTAATGAATTCAAACATAGAGATAAAGCCCTAAAAGCGGCATTAGGATACTGGATGGAAACTGAATTGTGGGAATGTTGATACAATGCTACCTGAGATAAATGCAGGCAATTATAATCAACATGTTTTTATATGCCTCTATTATTTGTGTACTGAACATATCAGCCATGACAACTGTGTGGAAAGAAAGCTCATTTTCATTTCATATAAACTTCTGTACTTTAAACAGACCAAATCATCTGAAGTCCACTTTCAGGAGATTCAGTTAAATTGCAGAGATAGTGTTAATTAACTAGAAGATGGCAGAACTGAAGTAGGAGAGAACTGATTTGTGGTAGAAGAAGTCAGCCTTGTCACAGGATTTCTAGCAGAGACACTTTGCAGCCCGAGAGCAGGAGAGGGAGAAGTGGATGTTGGGGTGAGCAAGGATGCGGGGTGTCAGGATGGTCCTGGAATGAGAGACAGGGGTAAAAAAGAATCCATGGCAGAGAGGAGTGAAGCATGGAAAGTATCGACAACCATATCAATGGAAGAAAGGAAAGAGAGAGGGCAGGAAAGAAGAGGCTGATGCAGATGAAAAGCCATCAGTGCTGTTGGACTGGAAAGCTGAGTGACAGGGCGTAGGAGGTGGGAGACTGACTGCTGGGTGATGCTGCAAGAGGCCAGGGCATGGTCAGAGGTGGGAAGAGATTGGAGAGAGAGCAGTGCCTGGTGAAGACCCAGTCAAGTGAACAGCCCTTTCAGTGAGCAAGAGAGCTGAACCAGGGCTGCTAGTCAAATGAAGAGGTGAAGGTGAGGCAACATGCAGCTAAGGGGTCAGATGAGTCATGCAAAAGGAAGCTGAAGTCACTAAGAATGAGTGTGGCAGACTGTGACTCGCGGAAGAATGAGAAGCAAGAGTAGGAATCAGAGAGGAAATCATGGAGGAGCACACTAGAGAAATTATGCAGTGCTGCTAAAAAAAAAGCAGAAAAGGTGGGAAGGGGAAGGAGGGAGGGGCTGGAATCAGCAGAAATGGGAGAGAGAAAGCCCAGCACCACCTGAGCACTTTGTAAGTGAAGGCAGCGGCAGAGACAGGGTCAGACAAAAAGATCCAGGTCTCTCTGAGAGGCAGGAGCTGGAGGGAGATATGAACACATTGTGGATGGCTCTGCTCTAAGCAACTTGCTCAAGAACAGCAGGTCAGTGATAGAGCCAGGAATAGAAACTAAGGATAATGATTCCCAAACCTCCACTAAAAATAACAACTGGTCCCCAAAAGGCCTATTAAAGGTCTCTTGGTCATTTCCTAAAATCTTTTGTAGACTGGTAAAACTGATGCCAGTTTCTAAGAGGTCCTTAATTCAACATCTTATTTTGCTGCTGCTTCAAATCAGAATAGCATTGCTCACAAGAGTGAGTCTAATTTGTATGCAAGGCACATTAATAGCATAAGGACATGTACATCAGGTTGCATAGTATCACATAAGAAACAGAAGAGTCCCTTTTGCCTCATTTTCAGCATTCTACATAGAAACTCCAACTTGCAAAACTGTCAAGCTAGAAAGTGAATCAATAATGTTGATTAAGTATTTGCTCGTTAAATAAACTCCCCCTCAGAATCCATTGTAATGATAATAATATTGGGGGGGGAAATAGTTTCAATCATATGAAAAGTTTTTCTAATGAGCTCTTTTGTCTGATCTTATGCAATTGGTCATTTTAAACCATTTACTGTGACTTTTTTCTTTGCTGTTCGGGCTGATTTTAACATTACAAGTAACAAAATTATGTTTTGTTTACAAAGCTATCTGTTGCAGCTCCAGGGAGCTGATGGTACTGATTGGCAAACTATTCATTAAAACTGCAACACCTTCTGCCCATAAGAACATAGCCCTGTTGTCACACAAATGTCCCACCCTGTGAAGGAAAGGAAGGCTATGGACTATTACCAGAGGAATTACAACAGGACTGAATTCTCTGGGTATGAAGATTTCACCAGGACTTACAAAACTTGCTAAAAAATATAATGTGACTCCAGGTGTAGTTGATGTTAAAATGGCACGAAGCAGATGGGAAAGGTTTACAATTAAATGTTATGGGATGTATAAATTAAATTAAAATAGCTTTGGAAGCCAAAATGGGCCATTGTATTGTTCCCTGATAGCTAGATAAGTCTATGTGCACAATGGAAATTTTCCATTCAATCATTAGTTCAGTGTAAAACAGTAACACCCCCCCCCGCCCCGCACCCATGATTTAACTTTCATGCCTCCAAATTTGAGCATCTTTAATTTTGAGTGTAAATTCCTAACAGGTATTTCAAATATTTATTTTAAATGAGTGGATTTTTTTTTCTCTAATGACTCAGCTGTGGGCTGGTGCTACGCACCAGTGCAGGCAAATAAAGGGGGCATTTCTTTTCTTCCATGGCCTGGCTGCATTTCTAAACCCCGCATTGCTAGACCACTCCTAATTCCATATGGCTAAACTAGGAGTGGGCAGGCCCTTGGCTCCACCCATGCCAATATATCAGATCCACAGCTGAGCTGGTGCAGAAGAGGAAGCAAACTGCATGAAGGCTGATGCAGCCTCCTAGCCACATGAAGCAAGGGTAGAAAAAAGATCAAATCGTGACTCTGCGTTAAAATACCTCTGTATTTGGCACTGGTGTAACCACTACTGGAATACAGTGTACAATTCTGGTCTCCACAATTCAAGAAGGATGTTGATAAAGTGGAGTGGGTTCAGAGAAGAGTGATTAAAGGATTGGAAAGCATTCCTATAGTGAAAGACTCACGGAGCTCAATCTATTTAGCTTAAAAAAGACAAGTTTAAGATGTGACTTGACCAGAGGTTCTAAATACCTCCATGTGGAACAAACATTTGATAATAATGAGCTCATCAATCTAGCAGTCAAAGGTATAACAAAATCCAATGGCTAGAAACTAGACAAGAAATAAGGTGCAAATTTTCACAGTAAGGGTCACTAACTGTTGGAACAATTTACCAAGGATTGTGGTGGATTCTCTATTGCCCACAATTTTTAAAACAAGATTGGATGTTTTTCTAAAAGATACGTTGTAGTTCTAACAGGAATGAATTCAGGGAAGTCCTATGGCCTGTTATACAAATCAGGCTAGATGATCACAGTGGTAACTTCTGGCCTTTTATTCTATGAAGCCATGAACTCAGTTCCTGGTCTGCTCCTGTGGAGCTGCTCTCAGCTATGTTGCCAGGTGTCAACCAAGGCCTCAGTTTATTTGGGAAAGGATGAGACTAAGGACAAAGTATGCAAAAATACAACCACATCTGGGGAACATCAGCAGAGACTGCCAGGATGGACATTTTAGTACTGGGCATATCTGATATGAAAATTGGGAGGGACCAGGGACTCTCACTGTAACCCTGCTGTGATGGCAACTTGATTCTCTCTTGTGCAATTAAAGATATTGAAGCTGAAAGGATAATATACAACAAATAATGTATTCATAACATTTCATTTTTTGTTCCTGGATTATCTACAAGTAAATCACAATGTAGTCAAATGCATTCATTATTTAAATGTATGCAGTCAATATCCTTTCCGAAGCTTTACTGATGGCAAATATTTCAAATTTAAGGTGTGCTGATTTGTTGCAACTGGTTTGGTAAGGTACTTGGTATAGTTTCTATTTTCTTATTCGATGAGCAATCCAAACACTCCTGGCATGAATACTGGTTTGTGCAAATGTAATATGTGGCATGACCTTGACATTCACTAGCCACAAATATTTTTGCCAGTGAAACATGGCTGCACAAATGTTCATTAAAACAAACCACTAAGAAGTAAAGTCATCTCAAAATTCAAATGAATATTCACAGAACAGGTTTCAGAGTAGCAGCCGTGTTAGTCTGTATTCGCAAAAAGAAAAGGAGTACTTGTGGCACCTTAGAGACTAACAAATTTATTTGAGCATAAGCTTTCGTGAGCTACAGCTCAAATAAATTTGTTAGTCTCTAAGGTGCCACAAGTACTCCTTTTCTATTCACAGAACAGTGTTTTTTTTTATTATTCACCCATCTTTAAAAGATAGAGAAGGAATAGGGAGTTTAGATATGATAAAATTTAGGGCATAATAGAACATCGAAAGGAACTATTTGAATTTCATGCAGGAAATTCAGAGCATGCCCAAAGAATTCAATACAGCTCTGAGCCAGCACAGGGATTTTGAGTTCAACCTTTTTTAAAACCACTTTCTGCAGTTTTCTGACATCCACTTCAGTTACCTCCCTGACCCATTTTTTATTAAATTAATCTCAGTGCAGTCTCTGGTCCAAAGATAAAAATCTCTTCCTGCCAGCCTCACTGGGAAATCCTTCCTTCATGTGAGGACTTCCCTGATGTCATTATATTGATTGTTGCCAGAGGCACAATTATAAATATTACTTTTATTTTATGTAAAGGGAAAAATGGTTTTGCAGATTCTTAAAGATGAAAACATAGAATACAATGCTGTATGTCTTTAGTTACCTATCCATATGTGTGTTTTCCTATGTTTACCTAAAAGTTCCAGGCTCCATATTGAATCATGTTTGACATTATTGAAGGTAGGCTGATTTACATCAGCTGAAGATCTACCCCAGTACCATTCATGGTATAGATGTAATCTCCAGGCGAGCAACTGATGATTCATATACTGCAATAAACAGGGAAATATACATTTGTTCCTGACTGTGTGGTGTAGAGAGGGATCTTCTACTTAGTGTAAATCTTTACTTGTCTCACTAAGCCTGTTGGGTGTTCACAAGGATTGAGTAAATTGTTTTTTTCATCATAAAGATTAATTTCAGCTGCTTCACTCCCTACAAAATATTCCATTTCTGTACTAAAAGAAAAATCCAGTCCTTCTCTTCCCACATATATGGTGCTGTTTACCAGCTCGCTCGCTCTCTGTGCAGGAAGGAGACCAAAGCCTAGATATAACATAACTGGTTCAAACTTCATCCAGGAAAAAGCTGAAGCTAATAAGAATAGCAAGGTAGCGTGCAGAGTTGGGAATTACCATGACCTCTCTGCCAGTCAAGGGCATATACTCATCAATGGTCTATTTTGTGTGTAGTATTGGGGCCTTCTGGTCTCATCCTTGACACCCACTTTGCAGTGGTTAATAACAACATCTTCTCCCATTTTTGACTGAAAAGGAGACTTCTTCCTTTCCTCTCAAAGACCTACCTATGGTGATTCATGGGTTCATCACCTCCAGGCTGGATTACTGCAACTGACCTTATATGGGACTGAAGGCAAGGGTCACATGGAAGCTGTAGGTGGTCCATATAATGGTGAGAAAATCCCCAAAGAGAACAGGCAGGAGAAAGCATACAATGCCAGTACTCTGCAGCTCATACTGATTTCCTGTCCAGAGCCACATCCAAGGGATGGGTCTTGATTTACAAGACTCAGAATAGGCAGGGGCTCCGCGACTCCTGCATCATCAGAGCTACTGTCAACTCTTTGCACATATAAAGGTGAAATTATCAGGAGCAGGGGATAGGGCAACAAATGTTTTGACTTGCAATCAACAGGCATCAGGAGAGGCCCAAATCTTGTCATGTTCCAGCTACACAAAGCTCATTCCTTCATGAAGGCATTCCCCAAACAGTAGAATGAAGGAAGAGGCTGGTAATATTTGGACTTACAAAATACATTTCCTATTTCCAAAATACAAACCTAATTTGGTAAGGAAAAGGGTTGAGCAATCCCATGAAAATTGGCCCCTTCTTTAGAAAAGGCATGTGTGTATATATATAGCGCCCTTTAAAACAATATAGAGGTACATAAAATAGGCTTGTGCTCTTGGAAGTTCAGTACACTGATCTTTTTACAGCCTCTCGGGAGAGGCCGAATGTTGGTTTTACTCCTAACGAAACCTCAGTGATTCTGCTTCAGGTGTCATTTGGGTATGCCAGACCATCATCTTCCATCCCTGTTACCACACCCTGCAAACATACTACAGAGAGCCGCCATGCTCAAACTCACTAAGGGGTAAAGAGCAGCATCTATCTTAAAATAAATTTTTGATTATTGGCTGGTGTAGTGGACTGAGGAGGTTTGAACAACATCATCACTACAAGGAGGCAAATGGCTGGTTCAATTTAGGAAAGTAAATAAGAAATCACACACTCATGTAAGTAATTAGGTGCAGACCTTGAGTGTTGTCTTCTTGTTTACTTCTAGGGGACTACAAAAGTTGAGGATACATTGATAGAGGAAAAAAGTAAGTGCCAGGAAAGCAGGAATTTGCTGGGTTAGCTGCCAATCAAGGAGAGGAATCAGAGAGAGTGGAGAATAATCTATCATTTTGGTGGATTATAGACTAATCCTATTCTGTGGTTTGCTCAGGGCCCTGATGGGGCATTGGCTCAGTATAAATTTCCATGAATATACTTGAGGGCCTTGAACATACATGGGTAGAGACAGAGCTTCCAAGAGGACAATTCCTCTGGGCAGGATCATGATGAGAGCTAGTGCTCTATACCTGGGTTTAGTGTCAGGACACATGTCTTCTTGTCAGGTTTGCCACCAGGACTGGGAAGACTATTTATATAGCCTGGCATGTGGAACACTTGTTATTAGGGTAGATTATTATTGGTATAGACTATGTTTACTTTTCTGTCCATTATATCAGGTTGTGAGCATATGCTGAAATAGCTTCAGGCAAGATACATCCTCAAGAACAGCATTTGAAAACTTACAAAGACTGGAGTAGTTCATGTTGTTGCCAGTTGGTTTTTGATGGGTTTATCTGCTGCCAGTCAATGGCTGACAGCATTTTTTTACAATATTAGCCATACGGGCCTATGGAAAAGTATCCCTATGGGGAACCTCAGAGTGGTGAGGAGCACATGGTAGTATCTGCAAGAAATCACCCTGTTCCTTTTTACTGGATCTATGTAATGGTTTGTAGGGTTGCTCCATATACATGTTCCAGTTTAACAAAAACGAACAATCCAACCGAAGACAGTAATTCACCTATGCAAGAAGATCTTGGTAGGGATGAAAATGAAAAAAAAAATAAAAATTGTGTAATATCTAAAAGATCAGGGTTTCATACAAGCCATAATTTTACATCGCCAAGCGTCAGTTCTTCTGTACAGTATTAAAACATTGGCATTTCTTGTCAGGCACAGTGATCACTGGATAAGATCACACAGATAAAGTGGCATTCGTTTTTTCCCCACACATAATTAAATACAGCAAAAGTAATATTTAAAACAGATAAGACTAGTACACAATGGATAATTATGTGTTTGGTGCTCTCTGTCTTACAGTATACCGGACCTAATTAGACCTTAAGGGACAGTGCACCTTTGCTAATCTTTGTGCCAGTCTAAGCCAACATTTCATATGAAAGTTCCAGACTCCTCTCTACAGCTGCACATCATTTACTTATTATTTTAAAAGCATAATTTCAACTCCTTAACATTCAGTTTTGATTGGTTTTGCCATATTAAAGGGATAATAACATCATTCATAATCAGTGTTCTCCAAACATAAATTATTTTAATTGTTCACACATAATAGTGTTCTCTATTAAAAAAACCCACACTTATGCCTCGTTGAGAAAATTAATTTGCAGTGTTTGTTACCATAATGAAATAAAAGTTGTTTCAATTTAATGAATTCAGCAGGAGATTTCATAACTTCATTATGAACGCAAACTCAATTTTCTGGGGGTAACTTACCATTAATTCAAATGAAAAGATTCATTCTCTGGAAAATTCAGGAGTCACTGGTTCTATTTCTTGGGGTCATTCCAATTAATAAAATGAGAAATACTTTACAATGCCATAGAGTGCGTATTGCTGTATGCATCTGAAATTGTTCTTCCTGCATCCCGAATTTCAATTTTTCCCTAGCTGTATTTCAATAAGTTATTTTTTAAGTATGTCCATGAGGCGGGGGAGAGAGAAGAGGAAGAGAGACAGAGAAACATTACTAAAAATGTTAGACTTATATTGAACTACTGTCATACTAAAATTCTTATGGTATTTTTGTAGATGCTGTGCTGAACATAAAATAAATGACTGAGTTTATATTAGACTTGGAGTTCAGGAAAGACTCTCAACAGCAGATGTTAGCTCAACAGGTTTCTGGAGCTTATTGTGGTTTTACTGGTATTTAGCAGAAGTAAACATGAGAAATATCTGAAGCTGTCAGCCCTGATGCTAGCTCAATGAATGGCACCAGCAGTCACTCCACCACCAATGGCCATGTAACTATGGTTGTTTGTGTTGGAAGGGAAGGGAAGCAGAAAATTTAAAAAGTTTGGGAAAGTTTCAGGGTAGACAATGCATCTCGTGTGATAATTGAAATCTGGCATACAGATTTAGGCCCCACTCCCGCAAAGACTTATGCATGTGTTTAAACTTAAGTACATGGGCAAATCCTTGCAGCCAAGTTGTTAAATCCTTAACCTCTTTCTTGGTTTCGTAGGAGGGGTGGGTGAACTTGATTGGATAAAATAAGAAATCCTTCTTGCCACCCTCCTTTCCCAAACACTCACCCAAGTGCTGCATCCAAACCTTTTCTGAGGTTCTACAAAGGTTCAGTTCACATTTTTCTTGTTTCTTTTTCACTTGTTTTAACATCATTTTCATGTGTCTATGTGATTCTTGATGCTAACCTTTAAACCCTTCCTGGAAGAAAGAGCTAGTCCTGTAAAGGTTTTGGATCCCAATCCCACAACAAACAGTTACACATGAGGTTAACTTTATGCATGTTACCAGTCCCATTGGCCTCCCAGACTGGATTTCTTTCTGGAAGTTATGCTTTTGCCAGATACACACTGCTGGGCTCAATGCAGGGGCCTCTGGATGAAATTCTATGGCCTGTATTATACTGGAGGTCAGACTAGTTGATCTAAGGGTCCTTTCTGGCCTGAAAATCTATAGATCTATGTTATTCATAACTCTGTTACAGATTGGAGCCTCAAGTGCATGCCTCACTATACGCACATGTGTATCTGATTCAAGGCAATGGGTGAAATCCTGGCCTCATTGAAGGCAATGGAAGTGTCATCCAATAGACTATTCATATGCTTAAAATAAGGCATGTGTTTAAATCAGGGACTGTCAACCTTTGGCACGCAGCTCACCAGGGTAAGCCCCCTGGCGGGCGGAGCCGGTTTGTTTACCTGCCACGTCCACAGGTTCGGCCGATCGCAGCTCCCGCTAGCCGCGGTTCACTGCTCCAAGACAATGGGGGCTTCAGGAAGCGGCGCAGTCCAAGTGATGTGCTGGCCGCTGCTAGTTTGGGGATCAGGATAGAGACATAGGAGGGATGGATGGATATTGTGAAAGAAAATGTTCTTACTTTAATCTCAGCAGGAAGACACTGGATGTCCCACTAGAAATCTCATTCACATCAGATTTCTGGCCAGTTTTGTAGATTTAGTAAATTAGGACAATTCAGATAAGAATCCAAAGTTTTCAGTGCTTTATTCAGAGTGAATGGAAGCTTCAAACATGCTGAGGTTTTCTCATCCCTTATAAATACTTGAGAAGAATGCCAGTCCTGGACAACATCCACAGCTGGGGAGTGTGATGAGTGTCAAATTATCTACTTATTGAAAATGATACTTCTTCCAAGTACCATATGTGTATATGGCACTTTAAGATTGTTGCACTGTGCAGCCACCTACAAATATATGCCAGTTTTCGCTAAATATCAGGATTTGGTTATTAACACCAGAACAATGCATTATTTATGTATATTTGAATTTTACCTCAAAACAATAATATTTATTAGTTAAATTTTGAAAAAGTAAAAGTGATCCACTGCTGAGTCCAGGTACAAAGGTAGAATGATTTAGAGTTCAATTGGCATTGATGCACTAATACGAAAGTGACTTTAATGTTTAAGTTTATGACATAAGCAGCCAAACTTTCTTTGCTTCCACATTTCATTTGCCTTACTCCCATGTCTTTCCCCAAGGCATAAGAAAATGTACTCCAACTTATTATATTACCAGCCTTCTTTCCCCTCTTCAAATCCATCTATGAATGGCCCTTTCTCTTTTTCACCATTACAATTCCACAAACATCTGTTTGCTTCTCCCTTTTTCCCATAGCAAGAACCCAGAATATGAAAAAAAATATTGAAAAGAATGGTTTTCATTCATTCTAATCAGGGAAGTGTGAGAAAAAATATATCCACAAAACCAAACTGCCTGAGTTATAAATTGCATGTTAGACCTGAGGTGAAGATTTTTAGCAAGATCTTTTTGTTTTGTTTTGTTTTCTCCTAAGATATCCAGAGTTCTAGTTCTAGGATTCAAACAGAAAGAATGTTCTAGCCACAATAAAATGAAAAGTTACTAGTAAAGTTTAAACCTTCTCTGTGAGTTTGTGATATTTAAATACTGTTGACAAAGAGAGTACCATGAGTGTGGGAGATCAAATCACAAATGCTAAGGTTAATAAATGATTACTAGGACCATGATTCTGCAATAAGATATGCTCAGAACCCCAGTGAAGTCTGTGGGGCTTCATATGAGTGCAGAGATCCATCTACAGGCATCTCATAATAGAATCAGGGACAAACCTACCACCATTTTACATTAGTCACTCTTGTTAATGTTGCACCTGTTAGGTTAGATTCACCCCAGCTGGTGGATTGAGGTGTAAATTAAATTCCCTTGTACTTGCCTATCCTCTGTGTCCCAGGGAGAAGGATCAGCACTTGATTCTGATGGATTTCTAGCTAAACAGCACAAAATTTTTCAGGGGATTTTAAAAGTAAGTTTCATGTAGACGGTCTAATAAGGCATTTCAGGTCAATTCATTAACAAGTTCTCTTAGGAATGCTTTAATTACACAGTTCTGAAACTGGGGGTGGGTGAGGTAAATACTGTAGAAATCACAGAGCAATATCACTAATTACTATGGATTGCAGGGGAAAGTGTTGGAAAAAAGACTTGGATGAATTCTCTCAGGGATAATACATTATAATCAAGTGAGATTTATTAAAAATAGGCCCTCTGACAATAATAAAATATTTTGCCATTGTGCTTCACCTTTTAGTCCAGGATCATAAGCTGCTTACAAATATTTAATTAAGATTCAAAACATTGCTGTGTGTTAGGTAACTATTATCCCCATTGCGGGGACTGATGCTTATTGAAGGCAAGTGACTTGACTAAAGGTCAATAGGAGGTTTGTAGCCCAACCAGGAGTAGAACCTATTTTACCTGACTCTCTGACTTGTGGTTAAAGTGCTAGACCAGCCTTGCTATCCTTAAGGGCCTGAACCAAAGCTCACTGATATCAAGAGTACTCTTTTCATTTTTTCAATAGGCTTTCAATCAAGCCCTTCGAGATTACTGTTCTGTTGCCAGGGAAATGACCAGATTGCAATAGTAGAGTTGATGCAGAAAAAACCTGCGGTACTGTGAGTTTGGAACATCTGTTCTTCCTCCTACCTCAGGGGGGTATTTGTATGGCAGACCTAAAAGGAAAAGACAAAGGGTTCCAGGGAGTGCAGGTGATGACAGTCTCTCCCTGAGACAGTATTGAACCAATGCCCCAGTATGGTATAACAGCATTCTGTGGGTTTTTTTATGAGACACAAAAGGGATGTTCTGATCAGTTGTGATCACTAAAGACCCCATGATATCATTACATGAGTAGGGATGGCATCCCAGGGTCCTAGCTAAATTCCAGTTTTGCTAAATAGAATATTTTCAGACTATTATATTGCTGTTTACTTAATCATTGTCATAATGCAAATGCCAATAGAATTGCCAGTAACGATTTAAGCTCCCTCTTTTCAACTGTTGTGTAGTGTTACGGGACTCTCCAAAAATGACTACATTTTGGTACTGTGGGAAGTGACTCTTCTAAACATAGGGCCTGATCCAGCAAGACCTTTACATGTGAAACTCTCACTGCCTTCATTGTAGGCTCTTTAGAGATGGCAATTATTTTCCCTCTTTAAATGTAAGATACTAGAACAGGGATCTCAAACTCAAATCACCATGATGGCCACATTAGGACTAGTACATTGGCCCAAGGGCCACATCACTGAAACCTTTTCATACAACACTACAAAAAGTATAGCCAAAAATGAAAAAAATGAAGAGTGTGCTATTAAAAGTCAATGTATTAACTTTTTTAAAACTGTAATGTGAAAAGTCAGTGCTAATTTTGACAGTCATTTCATTTTGGCCACTTAGCTGGCAGCGTTTTGTATTAACCAGAGCATCAATATTAGGATTGATATCCAGAGACGAAACCAATCTCAATGTTGCTTGCAAATGTTCATCAGTGAGCCTTGACCTTAACACAGATTTGTTAATCTTCATGGAAGAGAAAAACTGTTCACATTTATATGTACTTCCAAACATTGCCATTACCCTTCCAGAAGCAGAGGGAGCTGTCATGGGGTCTGATGGGAATGATGGGCTAAGAGCCACTGGCCGTGAGCATGCGCTGAACCTCACAAATGGCAGCTGGCAGCACCTTTCAGCCTCAGGTCACAGCCCAGAACAGCAAGGGGCTGGGACAAAGGTTTTGAATCCCCCCCTGCTTGGGTCAGCTCTCTGTTAGAACTTCCTTTGTGAGGAGCTGAGGTGACTTCTCCTCCCACTGAGACCAGTGGGATCTCAGGGTGCTTAGCACATTTCAGAACAGGCTCTGATAGCATGTGCATTGCAACAAAGTCCTGAAGCCAAGGGGAATGACAGGTATGATTCAAATCACACCACAGATGCCCAAATAAACAACCCTCTCTCCCAGACTGCTCCAAGTTAATCCCCCCTCTGGGTCTGTCTGTGCATCCTGGCTCCTGTGTATCTCTGCTAGACTGTAAGCTATTTGAGGTCTTACCAAGCATATTGCTGGCACCTAATGAAAAGAGGGATGTACCATAGCCACAAGAGGTATCTAGCTGAACAGGGCTTGTGTAACGAGGGAGCAGAAGGAAGCGGAGGGGCAGGGAAGTGCGCAACTTGGAAAGCCCCCCCCCCACTCCCTAGTTTGTGCTTGTTTCCAAGGGAGGAGTGAGGAGTTGGGGTCTTTTTTCAAATGTGAAAACTCTGCAATGCCCGAGAAACTAGCAAGGGGCTGGCTGAGAAAAAACACACACCCCCGTCAGCCCAGCATGGCAATACAGCCTCGGTGGCCCCCGCAGGTACCCTGCCCAGCCTGTTGCTCTCCCTCCCTTCTGCTGCTTGCGGCTCTAAAGCGCCAGGCTCCACTTAGCCTTGCAGCTGCCCCGTGCTCCTGCCGCTCCATTTATGCAGCTTGGCATGAGTTGGCAGCCTGGCGCTGGGCAGGCGACGGAGGAAGCCCCCGGGCCTTGTGGTGGGGGGAGAACCTGGGTTTGTCCTGCCTTCTGGTTTCTTCACCTCTAGCGACACTTCAGTACATGCCCCCAGTGATGAGCTGCCAAAATCTTAACAACCAGTTCCTTCCTCACCCCACGAGGAGGTCCGCCTGCCCCTGCCCCCCGGGACCCCTGCCCCATCCACCCCCTCCCCGTCCCCTGACTGCCCCCAGCACCGGGCAGGAGGATCTTGTGGGCCACCGTAGTGGGTGCCCACCGCGCCCCGCCCCTAAGAGCCAGAGGGACCTACCAGGGGCGAGGTGGGGAGTCCTGACGGTGCTTACCTGGGGCGGCTCCCAGGAAGCATCCGGCAGGTCCCTCTGGCTCCTAGAGGTGGGGGAGCATAGCTGGGGGGGATCAGGGGGAGTGGCTGCTCCCCTCACTCATCACGTGAAAAGTGGCGCCTTAGGCACCGACTGCCTGGGTGCTCCAGGGCAGAGCACCCACAGGCAGCTCCCCGCCCCACGCCCAGCCCCAGCTCACCTCCGCTCTGCCTCCGCCTCCTCCCCTGAACATGCCACCGCACTCTGCTTCTCCCCCCCCACTCCCCGGTTTCCCGCGAATCAGCTGTTCGCGCGGGAAGCCTGGGAGGGCTGAGAAGTAGGCGGCAGCTTCGCGCTTAGGCCCAGGGAGGCAGAGGTGAGCTGGGGTGGGGAGCAGTTCCCCTGAGGGCCCCCCCCCGGGTTACCTGCTGCGGCATGGGCGGCCCTCCTCACCCCCCCCCCCCGCCCCAGCTCCCCTCCGCTCCGCCTCCATCTCCCTGGGCCTGAGTGCAAAGCTGCTGCTTGCTTCTCAGCCCTCCCAGGCTTCCCACGCGAACAGCTGATTCACAGGAAGCGGTGGGGGTTGAGAAGCAGAGCAGAGCGGGGCAGTGCGTTCAGGGGAGGAGGCGGAGGTGGAGCGGCAGTGAGGTGAGCTGGGGCCAGGCAAGGAGCTGCCGGTGGGTGCTCTGCACCCACCAAATTTTCCCCGTGGGTGCTCCAGCCTCGGAGCACCCATGGAGGTGCGCCTAAGGCGCCACTTTTGGCTGGTTGTTAAATTTAGAAGCCCTTTTAGAACCAGTTGCCCTCTCAGGACAATCGGTTCTAAAAGGGCTTCTAAATTTAACAACCGGTTCCAGAAAACCTGGTGCGAACTGGCTCCAGCTCACCACTGCATGCCCCTCCCCTTCACCGTCCCCATTCCAACCCCTTCACCAAGTCCCTGCCCTGGCCCCGCCTCTTCCCCGCCTCCTCCCCTAAGTGCGCTGCATCCCTGCTCCTCCCCCCGCCCTCCCGGAACATCCTAAGTGCTGTCAAACAGCTGTCGGCGCCTGTGGTGGGCTGCAGGAAATAACTCCGCGGGCCACCCGTGGGCCGCGTGTTTGAGACCCATGTATTAGAATAATATTATGTCACAATTTTTACACATTGATACAATTCCTCTCTACTGAAACGGTGTTCAGCCCTGACACTCAACCCAGAAGCCGGAGTGAATAGAAGGAAAAGTGAGATCTTTTCATGCCTGTGACTGACAGTCTGAACCGCATCATGCTATCCTCATGCATGCTACCACCTCCCCATTGCACTGCATGTGAATGTCACATGTTGTTATTTTAAAGCTGTGTTTCATACTTTTTAAATCATTTTGAGGTAAGGTAGTAATATATTAGAAGCTCATATTTTTCACTGTGATTTACTGTCGGAATGTGTGCAATAAAAAACATTGAAAAGTCACATCAAGCATGCAGCACTGTTAATTAAAGATGAAATGTCAGCTTTAATTTTAATTTCCTAGCATTTTCCAGATTCAGATTATCGAGTGGCAAAAGCCTGACGGGCACTTCACAGGCATTCATGAAGATAAGGTCTTTCCATAGGTATCGCTGGACTTCTATGATGAACAGTGTAGCTGAAAAATGTAAGGACATAGGAAGAGAGGCAAGGATATACCAAATAAACTAAGGGCTAGGTGGTACATACCAGATTAAGATGAACTCAGAGTGGTCTCAGAGGTAGGAGACTGTAAAGGCCACATTTGCTCTTCACTTTGAACTGTGCTTTTATCCAAGAATCTGAGTCTGTATATTTACAATGGGTGGAAGTAAAAATTCAAATTTGAATGAAGTTGTTTGAACTCCAGACCTGCATTCAAATTTCCCACAGTTTGGGGTGATTGGAGTTAGCACATTATAGTTAATTTTTTTAACTGTGCATTTGGATCCAAACCCAGATCCCTATTTGGAGTTCAGATCAGGGTTCAGATTTGGGCCCATCATCAACGACAATAAAATAATACCTCTTTTCATATATGACTTGATAGATTCCTTAACTGGTAAGTGGCAAACCATATAAATAAATAAAAGAGGAATGTAAATCCTCAATATTCCCAGCATTCAATAAATAAATAAACCCACCACAAACCAATAGACTACAATGAAAATGAAAAAGTCTAGAGCTTTGATTATATAAAGACCACAGATCAGCTCTGGCATATGTTGATGGAAGAAGAGTATCCAGGATGACCCTTTGACAGAGAAGATTCTGCTCCCTCTGTTGCTATTCCCTGCTCCAGTTTTAAGATTATTACTCAATCAGCAGTTCAAATTAAGCTGATTTAAGTTGCTGTAAATGCAAAATGTGTCCTTTTAGTCTAAGTTACTTTAGACTAAAAGAAACAGCAAAGAAGGAAAGAACAAATATAAAGTCTCCACGAGAGAGCACAGATTGTTGGATTCACATCCTTAGCTAATACACAGGGACCTCTGCAGACATGTATCATGTAGCATTTTAATACTCTGATCCTGCAAACTTTTATTTACATGCTTTAACTTTACTTACTTGGGTAGAATCATTGAACTCAATACTACTCACTTGTGGAAAGTTAAACACATTTTCAGGATCAGGGATTTAGTCTTCATGGAACAAGACGGACAGATAGAAAATACTGCAATCAGATGATCACATGACTGTTATATGATTAAAGGCAACAGACTTTATTACTTTAAATGGTACAAAATGTATGTGTTTGTGGTGAAACTGGACTGAGAAAACTCAAGGACATGCTGTGGACCTGATTCTTCTCTCGCATCCTCCTGATTTACACCTATGTAAATCCATGGAAGTCAATGGGGCAACACTGGTTTAAAACCAATGTAAGTGAAATTGCAATGATGGTAGTTTCTGCTTTAATAAATAAATACATAAATAAAGTCAATTTACCAGCCTCTGAGTATAGGAACTGAAATGTATCCTTGTATTTCTGGTGGCTGCATTAAAATTCAGTTCTATGATCACCTATGCAGAAAACAGAAATTTGTTAATTATGAGATATGGTTATATACAAAAAATAAGGATCTAGAAAATGCCATTTCCCCACTCTGCTGAAATCTTGCATTCTCCCAGAATCTTGAGGTGACGTCCATTATTATGTATTAAAGGTGACTTTTTTCTTTGTTGTGTGTTTCCAAAGTCAGCATACCCCCCTCCAGGATGAACTGCTGCCTCCCTCCCACTGTAGGAACAACACTGTCTCTATTCATCTGCTTCCTGAACTGAGAATAAGATGAGCCAGAAGCATTCAAAGGAAAATTGTAATTGGAGCCTACAGTAGTTCAAAAAACAATTGAAGCTAGAAGGGGGAACTCTGCTTTCACATAACGATTCACTCTGGCTAAACAGATGTATCATTTGTTCTTCTTTGGCCCCATAAACCGGTACATAATAACTTTTAGAAATATAGGAATGTTGGAAACAGAAACCAGATGCTCAGAACCCACAACACCTTTCCTTTATTTCCTCTAAATTACCCCACCCTACAAAAAAAAAACCCAAAAAACCACTCAGTAGCATTTGTGAATATAATCCTTTTAGTATTAAAAGAAAATAACATGTTCTAGTAGCTAATTGTGACAATAGTTCCCTAACTTTGAAGTGGCAAACTTATAGTGCACAATACAGAAATGGTTTTAAATGCCTGTGTCTAGAAAGCTGTAATGGTATCTGTCATGGACTGGTCTCTGAAAACTTAGATATCCATGTAATGTGTCTGTGACAGAGTGTATAAATCCATCACCAGCATGGAAGGGGTTCAGGACCTGCTTTGGGCTCAAGTTACCCTGCTCCACCATACCTGCAAGTCATGCCAGGAATGGTGAAGGACTGTAAAAGGAGGAAGTGCCCCTCAATAGGGGGGCAGCTCTGGAAAAGCAGCAAGCTGTTGAGCGTCCCACCTCCCAGGTAGAGGCCTACTAGCCAGCAGCGCTTCTGTCACCACAGAAAAGGAACACAAATCTTCCATGCTGGAAAAAGGGGAAGAAACTGCATCCTATGACTTGTGCTGGAGACCCAGCACCCTTTGAGGTGGACTGTGACCCATTTAGGACCCCTTTGAAGAAAGAGAGGCCGTCAGCAACCCAAGCACTACACTGGTAAAAACGCAGTCTCCTTAGGCATCCCAGCTACTTTAAATCAATGAGTTGGTCAAGACAGTATCCATGGAATAAATCTGAAATGACATGACACTTACTTAGGTAAAGCCTACAGAAAGTCAGATACAAACTTAATTGTGGTTTCTGACAGTTTATTCATGTTCTCGAACCTGCACTTTCTCCCTTCTGGAATGAGATACCAGGCACAAAGTATCCTATTTGATAGAGGAAAATGTTAAACAATTTTGTTCTGTATGAACTATTCCGATCAAAGGCTAGGCCCAAGCAATCCTACATAAGAACAGCCATACTGGGTCAGACCAAAGGTCCGTCTAGCCCAGTACGCTGTCTGCTGACAGTGGTCTTCTGGAGTATGGCTGTTACAGTTGTGTTTAAAGGATCTATGTGAGTCAGATAAATGGAGTTCCGTGGTCCTCAGTTCCAAGCGAGACGGAAGTGTGATAAGCAGATATGCCAAAACCTATTGTGCACAATGGCAGAGAGCTGAGTGACAGTCCTTGGGATTCAGTGGGGAGACATTTTACTCATTTGTGGAGAATTATATAATTCAAGCCCCATGGACCATACAGAGAAGTGGAAGAACGAACAGGCATTTGGTGGCTATAAGAAAGGTTTTATAAATGCTTAAGGACAGCATAGCCCTGTTGTATGAAGCACGTAAGAAACTGGAGGACTTAAACATTAGGTCGGGGTAGGCAACCTATGGCACACATGCTGAAGGCGGCAGGCAAGCTGATTTTCAGTGGCACTCACGCTGCCTGGGTCCTGGCCACCGGTCTGGGGGGCTCTGCATTTTAATTTGATTTTAAATGAAGTTTCTTAAACATTTTAAAAACCTTATTTACTTTACATACAACAGAAGTTTAGTTATATATTACAGACTTATAGAAAGAGACCTTCTAAAAACGTTAAAATGTATTACTGGCATGCAAAACCTTAAATTAGAGTGAGTAAATGAAGACTCGGCACACCACTTCTGAAAGGTTGCCGACCCCTGCATTAGGTTTTCAAGGATAGTTTATCAGAATGAAGAGAACATGTTTTCTAAGTATCTCTTTGTTTTGTTTTTAGGTTCATTTTTTCTCTCTCCACGTATAGTTCCCCATATATATCTGTCCTTCTTTGTATTCAGGGCTTCACTTCTTCTTTGTCTCTCTCATTCTCTCCACACAGCTCTCAGAGATTTTCAGAGACTAAAGGTGGATGCATCAGAGCAGGCCTCTGTTTTGACTAAAGAGAAAAATATGTTAGTTCTGGCCAAGCCACCCTTGGGTTCTTTCCTGATTGCACCCCGGAATTCAATGTCCTTGTGTTTGCTGGGAGGCTAATAGGGTCCAATTCAGCAGCCCTTACATGGCTAGTGTATTCATATAAAGGCTGCAGGATGAGCGAACTGTCAGAGGCATGGGATTTGCAGAGCACTCCTTCATTCACACACATAAGCTGTGTGTTTAACTGTGAAGGGGGTTGTTGCTGTGGTGGCCAGGATCGGATTTGCTAAGTACTTTTTTGAGATGAAATATGTTTTAGTAGTTCAAAGCCCATATTTCCTAGGAAGTAAATATCAGCTAACTCTGGCAAAAATAACACTGTTGTTAATAGAAAAGGAGTACTTGTGGCACCTTATTGACTAACCAATTTATTTGAGCATAAGCTTTCGAGAGCTACGGCTCACTTCATCGGATGCTCTGATGAAGTGAGCTGTAGCTCACGAAAGCTTATGCTCAAATAAATTGGTTAGTCTCTAAGGTGCCACAAGTACTCCTTTTCTTTTTTGCGAATACA
Organism: Natator depressus; assembly: GCF_965152275.1. Taxonomy (NCBI): domain Eukaryota; kingdom Metazoa; phylum Chordata; order Testudines; family Cheloniidae; genus Natator; species Natator depressus. The sequence goes on along the minus strand of NC_134235.1, from coordinate 237,990,598 downwards.
GAATAACACGGCTGCTACTCTGAAAACTGTTGTTAATGTTCCTCTACCTGCAGGTTTATAACCAAGGAGTTCACAAGGCAGACTCAGTGCCAAACTTATTAGATCTCTTCAAAAACGTTCTGTCAGTGGGGTTTCTGACTAATTTTTTTTTCCAATGAGGGTCTGTTTTCTGCAGAAATTTTTGATTTTTTGTTGAAAATTTAAACACCTGGAAATTCTCGGTTTGGGGCTGGAAAAAAAGAAAAGTCTGCTATAAACGAAAACCTTCAATGTGGAAATAGCACAATGTTTCATTTAAACATTTTCAGTCAAAAGGAAACGTCATCATTCCCAAATCAAAAAGCTTTTTTCCAGGTTGGATTGATGCTTAACTACGTCCTCCTGAACTGCTGGGGTGCCTCAGGGGAGTTGTTGTTTAGGTGCCTCATGCACCATTGTCCTCCATGTACCAGGTTACGGGGCTGGACCACATCTCTCAGGAGGCAGCTCAGCCCTAGGACTCCCAGGATGCACTTTGAGAGGTCAGTAAGCGGGGACGCTGCGATGCACTATGGCAAATAAGTCCTGCCAGGGAGGTGGCTCACAGGGAAAATGAGGGCATGAGGCATTCAAACCACAACTCCCTTGAGAGACAGCGGCAGCTCGAGCTGTTGAGATTAATGTCAACTTCGCCTGAAATGAAATATTTTATTTCAATTTGTGCAAGGGAACTTCAGATTTTTCAGCCAAAAGTTTTTCATTTTTAGGTTTGTGATGAAAAGTTGAACTTTTGCACAGAAAATAAAATCTTACAAACTGCTCTGAAATTGATAGTGGATGGAAATCCTTTGCAAATAGATCAGTTCATACCCTCTGAATTAACAGCTAGTGCAGGGATCAGCAACCTTTGGCACACAGCCTGTCAGGGAAAGCCGCTGGCAGCCAGGATGGTTTGTTTACCTGCAGTATCCTCAGGTTTGGCAGATCACAGCTCCCACTGGCCGCGGTTCGCCGTTCCAGGCCATTGGGGGCTGCAGGAAGCGGCACGGACCAAGGGATGTGATGGCTGCTGCTTCCCACAGCCCCCATTGGCCTGGAACGGCGAACCGCGGCCACTGGGAGCTGTGATCGGCCGAACCTGCGGATGCTGCAGGTAAACAAGCCATTCCAGCCCGCCAGCAGCTTTCCCTACAAAGGTTGCCGGTCCCTGAGCTAGAGACATTCTTCAACTGGTCAATAGATGCTTTTCAAAGAGACTGATAGAACAAAGGGGATTTCACAGAAATATGTTTAATCATTACTTTGCGAGGACTGGTTTACATAATAAGCAGCTGCAGCAGTTCTGCTAACCCATATTCAATGCCTCAGTCCTGGTTTCTGACTTCTTAAACCATCTGATAGAGGAGCTGTTTCTTCTTCTGTCAGATAAGGATATCGACAGGGAAAAATGCAGCTGCTGGCTTGAAGACAAATCTCTCTTCATCTAGAAATCATGTATTTTTCTTCAGTTTTGAAAATGGATCTATGGGTGTCACCCCATGCTGTGGACACCTATCCCACAAATTAAAAATCACAAGATAAACATGAATAAAGGACTGCCCATAAACATATCCACTTCAGTTCATATTGTCCTCAGCAGCTTTAAGGACTGGAAAAAAGATGGGTTATCAAATCAGGGGTTTTACACACCAAGTTGGGGAGTGACTTCCAGAATTGAGGAATCCTCACAGAGAAATGCCCTGCTAGGAGCTGCCTGTCAGTTATATTGAGGGAGCTCCACCTCTAGTGACTCTGATGAACTCATTTGTGGCAATGTATCATGAGAATAGATACAATGTCTCACAGGTAATCAAGTCCCAAACCAATTAGGGCTTTGCAGGTGAATCAACAACCTTGAATTCTACCCAGAAGCTATGGAAAGCCAGTGCAGATCCAAAGTACTGGTCTAATATCCTCCCAGCATAAAACTTCACTTAGTAAGAAGGCTGCAACATATTGTACTAGGTACAGAAATGGTTTAGGTAGCCCACATTACAGCAATTTAATCTTAAAGTGACAAAGGCATGGCAAAGTCTTCAACTGACAGAAACAGTTCCACTCATCTTGTCAGGTGCAGGTGGAAAATACATTCTTGGCTACAACCACTAGCTGGGCATCCAGGAGCAGCATAGGATCTCACATTCCCAAATTACCTACATGTTAATAATTTGGTGGCTCACAGGAGACACTGGTCTCCTCCAGGAGTTTCTGACTCTGAAGCCGTTTCCAGTACACTAGGAAGGCAGAGATCCCATTCTGGCACTAAACTATGTGGCCAGATTTTCCAAAGAGCACAGCACGTTGGATGCTGAGCTCTTTTGAAAACCTGTCCCTTATTTAGGTGTCTTAAATGAGAGCTAAGCTCATCTGAAACTCTGTCCCCAGTTGTGGGGGCTGAGAACTTGAAGAGCTGGCTCCAAGTGGAAAAGTCATTGGCTACCAATAGCAGTGACAATGTTAGCATTGCCATTTTAACATCTGGCAAAATAAGCAAACTCCAAGAATTAACAGACTCAGCTGCCCATTCTTTGAGGAGTTCACTCAATCTATGTGAACTGGCCATCCTAGGATTAGAATGTTTATGTGGATAACAGCCAGGACACCGATAGGGACTTATATAGAAGGAGCAAAACAAGGCTTAAGAATGGTCTGTCTCAAGAGCTGCAAACCAAATGGTAGAGGAGCATGGCAGTAATAGATCAGAGGTATTGGGAGATGTAGGACCTCGGCAAGAAGTACAGAGCTATATTTAATTGTGGTGTATTGTATTTGCTTGTTGCTTCCTGTGTGACTTAAGGGATGCAAAGGTGGGTGAAATCAGAGCCTGAGACTCTACTCCAGATAGCTGTGATGAGAGCTGTGAGATAGATGATTCAGATGTCTTAGAAAGCCCAGCACTGAATGATCATAAAGTGAGCTGCATGGACAGACACTCCCCCCCCGCAACCCTCTCCACCCCACCCCAAATAACTAAACAAAATAAATTCCCTGAGTTGCTCTGTGGACACGCTGCAAGGACAAGCAGTGCAACCAACAATTCAATCAGCATCCCTAAAATGATGCACTGCTTTAATGTAGATGGGCCCTCAGAGACTGAAATATCTCAAGTGTTAGAAGGACATAAAGAGATATTGAGTCTGCTTGGTAACATTTGCAAAGAAATCTAGTGATTTCCTGTCTTTCAAGCACAAATCTAAGACATTTTTAAAATCCTGCACCTTCACAAGTGAAGACCCAGCTTTTGTTAAATCTACTGATTATCATGAATACTGACTTATTGTGATATGCATAATAAAAATGTCTAGGTCTTCTATAGGGTTTTTCACCTGTAGATCTCAGTGTTCTTTATAAAAGAAGGGCACTATTACTACCTTCTATTTTACAGATGAGGAAAGTAAGTGACTTTGCTTCTGTGCCCTGACTACAGTCATTCAGGAGGCATCAAACCCAGGTCTTCTAGCTTGCAAGTTAGTGCACATGTCTAGGCCATATGGCAGGTCTCCTATGTCTTCTTACTCCTGCTGGCCTCCTGGTCATGCTTTCCCAGAATTCTTTTCTAGAGGCTGGCCCTTTAAATTAGACTGAACCTCAGCTGGATATTTTGCAGCTAATTACAGGTTGCTATATCTTCTTTTGCGCTGGCTGAGTGTTTCTAACTCTTGTTATGTTTTTTTTTTCTTTCTTATTCCTGAAGAGGTGCCACATTTTCATAGTGAGCTTATTTGGTAAATACCTTATCTGACTTCTGTTTCAGTGATGCAGCTGTGGTAACTGGAAGTTCCCAGTACAGTGATTGCTCAAAGTTATGTGTATTTTAAATTTTGTAATTCTGTTAGATCAGAAATTGGAATTTACTGGTAAGTTGTTCCCATTGAGCTTCTCTGAGGGAGACAACACACTGCACGTGTAGTAAATGCTAGACCGGGACGCATTCCCCTCAACAGCCATGTGGGAGCGGAGCCCCAGAACCAGAGGCATTGGGAGGAAGAGAGAGAGAAAAAGACTGACTTTTGCAGCCTTGAATTCTTTTGGCATTCTGTGATATGCTGCCTGTTTGGAGAAGGATGTCTCAGTGGTTAGGTCACTAGTTTGGGACTTCTGAGAACAGAGTTTAATTCCCTGCTGCACAACAGGCTATTTTTATGACCTTGGGCAAGTCACTTAGTCTCTCTGTGCCTTTTATAATAGTATTTTATCTTCACAACTTCCCTGTAAGGTAGGGAATCTATTCAAGACTGTGAGGAGCTCAGATGTTACGATAATGGGAGCCATATAAGTTCCTTAGGTAGATTTGTGACTCTTCACAGGAAACAGCACACAGGACACAGAGATGAGGTCCCATTGTGGAGGAAAAACAAAAGAGAAGGAAGGATGCTGGAAAACAGACAGAAACTGTGGAAAAGAGAGAAAAATGCCCATGTAGATCTATACTGTGGAGTAGCAGCAGCAGGCACCAGACTGCAGCATCTGCCCAGATAGCACAGACTTGGTTTTTAGATGTGCTGAACACCCATATTTCCAGTTAAATTTAAGTGTGAGCCCACAGCACTTCTGAAAATCAGTCTTCATATAACAGGAGTCTGTTATACTTTCCCTAGATGGTGCAGAACTGAGTCTGCAAGTATCTCCACTAGCCCTGGAACTCCTGTTACACAAGAAATTATTTTTCTTGTATACACATTGTTTGGCCAGTCGGAGCTTTGTAGATGGATTAAAAGGTTCTCAGCAGTGGGTTGTGGATGAGGAAGGGGAAGATGGATTGAAGGAAGGTAAGTTCTGTGGAGAAGGGATTGTTTAGGTAGGATTTTAATGGGCTGTATTTTTTATTAATTGTTTATAACCAGTCACGCAAACAGAGTTTCACATTGATTCATGCTGAAACAACATCACATGAAATATGATGAGGTATCTCATGCTAGCATATAAAATAACGACTATGAGTACATCTACGTAGCACAAAAATACCCAAACAAAACAACAATAACACAGCAGCAAGTCTCAGTTCCCAGGTTTACAGATTAGGGCTCATGTTAGAGTACTAAACATAGCCATGCAGACGTTTGGACTCCAGAGCCCAAGCTCCAGTCCGAGTCCAAACATCCACAGCTATTTTTAGTGCCTCAGAGAGAGCCCTGCGAGTCCGAGTCTCTAAACTTGGGCTCTGAGACTCGCTGCTGCTGTTTTGGTTTTGGTTTTGTTTTGCCACATAGACATACCCTATGGGGTTTGCTTCTCTACTGCCTTGCACCTTTTGTAGTCATACATACCTGGACAAAGTGGGTGCAAAATGTTATCATTCTGATGTGGTCATGTTGTGCGCTCACTTTGCACATATACAAATGGCTATACAGGAAAGAAGGCAGGGCAGAGTTAGGCCCTGTATCATATCACGTAGAATGGAATGAGAGTTGGATGGATGATACAGGTCTGTATCATCTTTAATTCATAGGATTGAAATTGAAATTTAATATTAAAGTCAGATTCTTAATATTACTTTAATGTAGTTTTTTATTCATTCCTTGCCTTTTTTTTTTAAAGTGGATTAAAAGAAAAATATTTCCAGTAAAGGCTAGCAGATGTTCTTGTCATCCACAATCTGCAGATCACTGACATAACAAAATCTTTCAGTGCGCAATTCAGGAGCTTTAAAATATAAATAGTTCACATTTTAAAGCTGTGGACTATTGACACAACAGACCACATTGTCTCCTACAGAGCCATTATGGTCTGTCTTGTCAATGGGAGTTTGCTTACTTAAAAAATAATATGCTGTGTGTGGGATCAGATCCAGTGGGTGAGCAAAATAAAGACAGATGGCAATGGATTAACTCTGACATTTCATTGCAAGGCAGACATTACAGTTCCAGACTCGCATACTGCACTGACTAAATAGAACTTTTTGTAATTACTTGAAATTGCACATGCTGGATGTAATGCTGTATAATCCATTATATTATGGTCCAGGTCATCAGTTGGGTGTAAACTGGTATAATTTTATTGATTTCAACAGAACTATGCTGATTTACACCAGTTGAGGCTTTGGCCTTCTGTGTATATATACAGTAAAGAAGTGTATGATTGTAAAGTAGGTACTCATCCATGATACAGTAGCTACTGCTTAAATCTCAGTATTTTAGTTTCTCTCTAAAAGTTACTTCGAATATTTCCTTTTAAATATTTAAAGGTAAAAAGCAGCCAATATTTAATTTATTTCTCAGATTGGTATTAAAATTTGTGCCATCTAACAAAATCAAGGACACATTCCTTATTAAAACGTGCAGGTATAGAAAGGTATGTAGTTTCAAGACAAAATGTTAATTACTTTAAGAAGTATAATCACAATGCAGTGTCCCTAAAGAGAGGGTATCAGCCTGACATAAAAGATATTACTGGTATCGGATACTCCCTGGAAATCCATGCTCCAAGGACAGGCTGCTTTTGGTAGCTCGTTCTCGTGGAAAAGGCTTAAAGAAATTAATAGGGACAAAACCTATAGTGTTAAATCATCTTCTGGAGAAATTTATCTTAAAAACCTATAGAATTTAATAAGGAATCATATCCCATGCTTTAGAAATTATAGGTTGGGTCAGACAGTCTATAGAGGAATTGTGATTCTCTGTTAAATTGTGTAGGACTTTTTCATAAAGCCAGGGACAGTAAATGAGGTTATGTGGGCACATCAGTTTATGTTCATGTGCTGCTCTTCATTTAAAGAACTTCTAACTAAAGATTTAGAGGACTGCACTCTTCCAGAGGTCTGAAATGGTGTCTATTCTCTGAGTTCTTAGTAAATATCCGAAACATCAGATATGCATTTATGTCAATGGGCAACTGCAAAATGTATGTGCTATATATGACTTTTATGATAAGGGAACTAATTATTTATCAGTTGATTACATCACACTGGGGAAAATATCACACCTGCAAAACACATTGAATGTTATAACATACATACAACCTTTGAAGATTCCTACAATTATTGGTAATAATAGCTTGACTTTGTCATAGGGAACACCCCCCTTCGCACACACACACACAAACTATTAAGTTCTGAAGAAGTCTGTAATGGTTAAGAAAGAAGCTGTGAGTACAGGAAAGAAAAATAAAGTTAAACTTTTTTTCTCTGTCTTCGGCTCCATTCTCCATGTGTGGTACTAGTTTAGTCCATCTGGAATCTCCCCAGACCTCTGTAACATGAAGGATGCATAATGGATGGAAAGCAAAGCCATTAGTAGCAGTATTGGGTAGTCATCCAGTAGATTCTGTTCCCACAGAAGAAAATAATGTACAGAGGAAGTTCTGGATGGGAATCCTGTAAGTTAGCTTCATTTTCAACTGCTGGTGAATCAGACTTATCTGTCCTGGCCATTGAGTCACAGTGGTGAATCCTACTCTTCAATTTGAGTTTCAACTTTGCTGAGGCAAAAATATTCACAGCTCTAAGCCTTCAATAGTATATCTTGATGAGTCACTCCCAGAGAATGAGCCTGGTTCAACAGAGGCAAAGTAATTTGCACCTAGGCATTAGAGAAGAATGTGTCCTCTGATGTAGCCCAGAGGAAAATAGATGATATAAGGTCTGATACATGGATGACAAATGTACATGGATACAAATGGATAAACTTATGGCACATTGTAGAACATTTAATGTTCCTCCTTGTGTTTGCTTTCATGCCTGACCAGTACAGGGTTTGACCTTGGTGATTCCAAGCTAATGGATGGTCATGGTAATGCGTGAATAATAATATTAAGATGGATGATAACCAGATCAAGAGTTTCTGTTTGGTCTATTTGTAGAAAAAAAATGATCAGATGATAGCTCTCCTTGTGTAGTCACTTTCTCTGGTAGTGTAAGACAGATTTTTCAGCATCTGTTTCAATGCTTGGAATGCCATTTCAACATTCCATGAACTACTTTTAGCTGTACTATTATATCGTCCTTTGTAGGTTTGTGAAGGAGCAAATATTGGCAAGACTAAATATGATAAGCACAATGTCATCCACTTCACCAGTGATATTTGGACACGTACCAGTTCAAATCCTGGATATATGTTTTTGACAACAACTTGTAACACACTGTCCCAAAACTGATTGTGTGGTGTAGGTTCAGGTTGCATACAAAGAGCTAAGGATATGTCCTGGCAATATGTACTTAAGATATGTTTGGCAGGCAGTGCATAAACTCATTCTGCCCTAGATAAAGGCATGTGTATTTACTTGTTTGACCAGCTTCATCACAGGCAGAAGAAAATGCAAGTGCATTTACATATAAGGCAAACAAAACCATTAAGCTAATAAGCTGGGGAGAACAGCTTAACAGTCGCAACAGGGAATGGATAGAATCAGCACCCCAAGAAGCCTTCCTGGCTCTTTAGACAGAGAAAATGAACGTTGTGGAATACATAGACAAGCAAAAAGCCATTTTGGTTATCCATCACTGAGGGGACTTATCGTTCTGCACCCTTTGAGCATATGAAAGCTAAATCCTCTTGGCCTAAAAGGCAAGAGTAGCTGGAAACCAACTGTGGGTGAGAAATTTACTTAGACAAAGATAGTAACTTGCTGAAATTAAGTTTTAGTCACTAGAAAGCATGTTTTGTTTGGTTTTAGTTGTAACCATACTTATTTCTTCTATTCTTACATATTATCACTTAAATCTCTGTTCTTCATTAATCAACTTATTTTTGTTTTATTAGAAAACCATCTCAGTGCTGTTCTATTACAGTTAAGTGTAAGTCTTCAGCTAAACTAACAGACTGCTGTGTGCTCTGTCCCTTCAGGGCAGCAAACTTCTGTGAGTGTCCAGCGAGAGGGACTGAACACTGCAGGGAGACATCTCTGTGGAACTCAGGAATTGCTATTCAGTGATTGTTGCAAGGCAAGATTTAGACTGGGAGAGTGTGACTGTCCCCTGGTGTTATCTGGACCAGTGATCTGTTAGGTCAGTCCAATCCTTGACTCTGGGAGCCAGCCTTACCCTGCTCCGTTGTGAGAACCCCCACTTCTGGGCTGTTCACACACAGCCTCTAGCATGTAAGCTGCTCCAAGCTATATGAGTGAGCACTTTTGGCCAGCTGCTGCTTGAATTGTGCAACCGAATGACACTAGCCAATATCTCCGGTCACAGACACAACCATAGGAACCTCTGTCTTTCAGTGTCCAGTTATGCCCGCTGGATGCTGCAAGCTTATATGAGTTTGTCAATTTAACAAAGAAATTGATAGGTATCAGGCTTGTTATCCCAATGGGAGTCTCTGACATGCTTCAAACCAAACACACTGCTTCGGGTAGAATAAATAAAAAAATTATTAACTACAAAAGATAGATTTTAAGTGATTATAAGTCAAAGCACAAGTCAGATTGGTCAAATGAAATAAAAGCAAAATGCATTCTAAGCTGATCTTAACACTTTCAGTGCCCTTACAAACGTAGATGCTTCTCACCACAGGCTGGCTGGTTGCCCTTCAGCCAGGCTCTCCACATTGATCAGCACTTCAATCAATTGGTGGTGATGTCTGTAGATGGAGGTGGAAGAGAGAGAGCATGGCAAACGTTTCTCCCTTTTATGATGTTCTTTCTTCCCTCTTGGCTTTGCCCACCCCCTTCAGAGTCAGGTGAGCATTACCTCATTGTAGTCCCTAACTGACCAAGGGAAATGGGGTGACTCACTCCAGAGTCCAACAGATCCTTTGTTCCTGCCTAGGCCAGTGTCCTTTGTTCCTGTGAGGCTGGGCTTGTCCCATATATGCCTTGATGAGGTGTGAACTGCCTTTCTGCTCCTGGAGAGTTTTGCCTGGGCTTGTTTTAAGCCATGAGGACACATTTTCAGCCTCATAACAATATACATGAAATTACCACCTATAACATTACTATAACAACAATGCTCAGTGAATCATGAGCCTTCTGAAGACACCTGACATGACAAACTTTGCATTGGATACCAAACAATCATATTATAAGGATGAACATGGGGGTGCAGAATGTTCTCCCGAGATACAGAGTATCACAGAGAGTCCGTAAAATTTGTTGGCAAGGGAGATGAGCTAGTGTGTCAGGGAGCTGACACACACGGTAGTTTAGCAGCAGCAAAACTCTCACTTGCTGAGGCTGACAGGGGTAACAAAGTTGCTCACAGTTCTGGGTACCCAAGCAGGATGTCACATAAGGCAAGATGAAAATGAATCTTAGAGTAAGCCTAACACTAGGGCAAATATGACAGTACATTTTGTGATGTACAGAGACCTTTTGTGATGCCTCTATATGACCATCCCTATTAAATGTGGCTTTCTTATTTGTCCCGTTCACCCACCTTAGTTCAATGTGTTTAGAATAGCAAGTGATGCTATAGGCTTGCATAGGTCCAGTTTGAAGCCCACATTAATAGAGGTGATAGTTTTCATTAAGTTCAATCTACTATTTATTCAACTACATTTCTAAACTATGTTTGCACTTACCAACATAGCAGCAATTCTTCCAATAAGTGGAAATTTTGTTCATTTATATATTTATTTGAAGAAGACTGTACATTTGGTAGTTATTCCAATTGCAATGTTGATTTTTCATTTATTTCCCCATGTAAGCAACAAATAATGTACACAGACATGAGAAAAATGTCACATTAGTTTTACTGCATTTTTTCAGCATACAATATAACAGCCCATTAAAATCTGTAGAAAGAAATATGGAGACCGAGGCCTGAGACACAAATATATAATTTAAATACTAGCCCCCCCCCGCCCCACGCAACCCTGGGGCGGATGCATATCTTTTCTGCACCCACTGACATATCACCATGCTATTAAGAAATAAGAAGAGAAGACATGCAAGTTAAATGCCTCACTAAGTTAAAGTAACTTTTCCAGTATTCATTTTATATCCACGCCAGCTAAGCTAAGCAAAATGTAACAGTTAACTTTGAAGAGAGACTTTAGCAAGGAATAGAAAAATACCACTGCAGTCATCCAGTCTCTCAAAATATCATCACTGTAATTGCCAGAATTATAGTTTGTGGTTACCTGCCACATTCTTTGGTGCTCAACTCATGGTCATTGTGCTGCCACAGTTTAAAACACCAGCTAAAATGTGTTTTGCAATCCACATAATGCTAAATCTGCTATATACAATGCTGTATCAAACTTAATAAAAACAAGCCTTGGAGTGACGTGAAACATATCCACAGTACAAATGACATTTTGGATAAGTAAAAAACATGTCTCAGTGGTGTTATTCCTGAAAGCATGTCTGAACCTCTGACAGTGACTCTCAAAACCAAACTGCACTTTGCGTCTCCTGTCTTTTGCGATCGCAGGAGACAAGACACTTTTAAAAGCTTCAAGATTAAATCAATATGTGTTTTATTTCCCTGGGTCTTATTACCACAGATAATGAAGGCAATTGGGTGAAAATAGTGTGAGACGGCCAATATATACATGTGCCAAGTTTGTTGTGCTTTCTGACTCTGCTGCTGAATATTGATTTTTTTTTATAATGGCAGCAGTACTAAACATTCTCTCAGAGTTGCTTCTCAAGAGAATCAACTTCTTAAAGTCTCTAAAAAAATCTTTGGGAAGCAGGGATGTGGGAGGAGAGGGAGAAAGGAAAGCAATATGTCTCTAGAGAGAAACGTAAAAGTGCCAACTCACCAGGACTCAATGTTCCCGATGCTGGAAAGCCTGGCAGAGCAGCAAGGAGCCATCTGTAGATAAGCATGGGCAAAGATAACGAGGCTCCAATAACTTTTAGGCAGTGAAGAGGTACAGAATTCTTAGCTCATTGTTTTATTTTTAATGGATCCCATAAGCCAGATATACTGAACTGTAGTGAACTATGAGGATGGGATGGTGATTGTACTGACTACCTTTAGGATATGTCTTCAGTGAAGAGTTAACTTGGGTGATCGGCACCCCAAGTCTGAGCACCCATGTTGGCCAAACCCAGACCTGAGTTAGTGTACCCTCACTAGCGCTGCACTCATGCATGTGTGTTTCAAGGACTTTTGGGGGCATAGCCCATGGTTCTTTGTGCTGCAGTAAGGTGACTAGCGCTATGATTTTTTTTTCCAATTTACATGTAGGAGAACTTGTCTGTCCTTCTGAACCCAAGAGGAGAATTGTGGAAATAGAACTGTGGGAATAGACGGCATCGGAAGACAATCGACGCACAAGTGGTCTAGCCTGTGTCCTCACTGCAAAGTGGGCAAGTTACTGGCCCGAGTGAAACAGCACCCAGACTTTAGCCTTCACCTTGAGTAACCCTTGCTACTTACAGTCCATGGTGGAGAGTCCTCCCTCCCACCTGATTTCTGTTGTTGAGGGTCTCCATGAATTTCTTTTCCATTGACCTCTGGAACAAAAAAGTATAAATCATGTATCCAAGCTGATCCAAAGTCTTTTGAAGTCATTGGGAGCCTTCCCATTGACTCTAATGACTTTTGGATCAGACCCTTTATTCTGTGGAAAGGGAAGGATACTAATGCATGGAATTATTCCTCTCCCAATAGCACACCATAGAAAAATTAGTGAATCAAAGTAGTGCAGTGTCAGAGTTCAAGGGGCGATTACATGTATTAGCCAGTAGCAACTATTTGCTATCACTCTGTAGAACCAGCATGAAACCAAGAAATGTCTGAGTGTAACCTACAGGATGACATCTGCACTAGTGAATAACCCCTTGCTCAGACCAGCTACTGAGCTGTTCACCCAAGAAATCATTCACAATACAGCCCCAGTTACAGGCAACAAACTTATGTTTCAGTCATTTGACCTTTATTAAATTATTTGGTTGGATTTACACTTACAGTCAACTCCTACCTTTAGAATGGCTATCAATGACTTGAATGGACAAGTTCTTTTAGACTAGGTATTGTTCTGTTAGATTTTACTCTGCCCTATTTCCTTACCATACTACTGGCTGGGAAGCCACACTAAGGGGTGGCAGTGTGGACCAATGGATAAAGCACTGGACAGGGTTCCATTCCATTCCATGCTCTGCTGCTGACCTGCTGTGTGACTTTGGGCAAGTCATGCCAGTGCTCTGTGCCTCAGTTTCCCCATCTGTTAAATGGGGATAATGGTACTGACCTCCTTTTTAAAGCTCTTTAAGAGCTAATGATTGACAAACGCTGTATAAGAGCTAGGTATCATTTATTTCTAAGCTTTATTTTGATACTTGTTTTTTACTAAAATGAAATGAATTAGAAAATTCCTCTCCTTCCCGCCCCCCTCCCCAAAATCACCACCATTGCAGAAACCGAACATGTTAAACAAACAACCCCTCATTTGATAGACTCCTGACACATTACAGACCCGACTGCAATTGGTACAGGATCTCTTCCATACAGGCAACTCCCACCACCCGACTACGCCTTTGACTCACACACAATTGATATCCCCCTCCTTCCTTTCCCCCATCCTGGGGGGAAATGACAGCATTGGGGGATCTTCACTGCCCCCCTGACTGAATGGAGAGCAGTGATGGGCAAAAGCTATTCAGGAAATGGGGGCAGTTGTCCATCAGCACATGGAGCAGCTCTGATTGGCTAAGTATAACTGCATCTACACTAGGTTGTTTTTTTTTTTTTTTTTTTGCTGACACAGCTATGCCAGTCACAAATTACATCTCATCACTCCCTTGACCAACATTGCTATGCTGGCAAAAGTTTGTCATGCATAGCAACAGTCTCTTACTGTGTAAGTTGCCAAGTATTCATGGCAGGATTGGTTCCTAAGTGAGAGTGAATGAGTGGGGTCTTTTTTCAAATACTCTATTAGCTGAGTATCTGTTACTGTTCAGTATTTTAACATGGTTTGACAAATCTGAACAAACCCTCTAATGTATATGAGTCGCATGCAGCAGTCAGAGGGGCCTCCATTACTCGAAGCTACAGAATAGTTCAACCCACATCATGGTATATATCAATGTATCCCTTGAAAAAGGTTCCCATATTACCAATAAGTCCATTATCATTTTATTTCTGTCTGTCACCCTGGGAAACAAAGGCATTTGATATAACACAAGCAGTATCTCTTGTGTTCCCCCCAAAATCTGGAACAGTATAGAATGTCTCAATAACACGGTCCTTTTCTGCTTACTAAAAGAATATGCACACAACATCTTAAGTTGGATCAGGTTAGCTTGAAGGCCTTTCTTGACCCTGTCTACAGCAAAGATATTTCTTTACAAAAAGTTCTGGTCCATTAGTATCCATTTTGAATTAGCTTTGACCTGTGCATGTAAATTCTCCTGGGTAACTTATTTTAATATCCCAGAATGCTATTTTTAAATTAGAGAGACAATATGAGTGAGGTAATACCTTTTATTGGACCAACTTCAGCTGGTAAGAGAGACAAGCTTTCAAGCCTCAAAGAGCACTTCTTCAGTCTCGGAAAGATATTCCAGCATCACAGCAAAATGCAAGGTGGAACACATTGTTTAGCATAAGTAGTTAGCACATATTGTAAGGGACCAAGGTAGAGTGGCCCATTAACACCTCTGCAGTCATAGGACAAAAAGAGGGGGCATCAGTTGGTTACAGGTTGTAAAATAGGGAACTTTTTGGAACCTTGACTGACCCACATGCAGTATAGACTATGCGGGTGAGTCTGTACTGTTGGGTGAGAATGGGTGCATTGGCAACTTCTGTGAGAGGAAGGCTAAGTAGCCAATGCACCCATTCGCTCCTGTCATGTATCAGAGCTTACTCCACCTGATGATTCCACCCTCTGAGTAAATCATCTAGCTGGCTCTCAAAGATATCCTGGAATATATAAGGAGTCTGGTGACACCAGTGAGCACTTTGCCCATTCCTCTTGCATACAAGAGTCAGGCTTCACCAAGAAGAATCCCTGGAGGCGGCATGGATTCTGCTGGTGGCAGATTTCCATTGCAGAGACTCCTGCCAGCAAGTTTGTGAAGATCTTCGTCCCAATAGGAGCTCTCTCAGAGGGCCCAATCATGAATATCTGGTGGGTTCCAGAAGATGTAGTATTCTGTGTGAACCTTTCTAGTGGTCTTCTTCCAAAGATGTAGCCACAGCCCTAAGGGCAAAGCACCGTTGATGAATGCTCATTGAGGTTAATTATGCTCTATAAAACAGCTCACACAAGGGTAGTTTGTCCTTGCCTTCAGTGTGGATGTAGAAGGATAGAGTGCAAGTAGGTCTCCCAGTGCAAAGGAGCCAAATAAAATTGCAGTACCATCATGCAGAGGAGCACATGGGATGCTGTTTCTTCTGTGAGCACCAGGGTGTTCAAATAGCCCCACTGAATATGGGAGAGGATGGAGACAATCCATGGCCCTGCACCCTTTCCATATCATCTTGAGGAGTTGGCTGCATTTGTTGGAGAGCAGGCTGCACCTTCCAAAGGGACAATGCAGCCTGCATATGCAAGATGGGGAAGAAATTGCACAGTCCCTCAATGATTGGGGTAGTGTGCCTTTGTTGTGGCCAACTGCCACAATGTGGTCCTTAAGGAGGAGGGAAAATGGGTGAGGAAAGGGGGCTCATGCACACAAGGAAGAAGAATGAAAATATAAACAGAAGAACTGCTTCATTTATAACAATACAGGCAAATAGGCAAAGTTGTATTAAAGGCAAATTCAACTGGAAAACTAAATTCAGTTTATGTTTCCTTAGTCTGACTATTATAAGTACAAAATAAGTAAGAAAGAAGTTGAAGACTCCCTGTGTGCTCTTTTCATCTGTTTAATTTCCTTGTTAGTTGGAGGAGGTATGCAGTAAACAGGCCTACTGCGAAGCTTTTTCTCTTCATGGTGTCCTTAAAAAATCTCTTACAAGGGAAAAACATATGGAAATGAGCCTCAGGAAGCTCACATCAGATAAACACAGGAAGTAATTATTCAGCAGGAAAGTTTGCAGGAAATGGGTTGTTTTTCTGTCATCTCTGGTGTTCCTGAGGTTTAAGGACATCAGCAGTAATGAAAGAAATAGATTTGTAATTGCAGGGCAGCTATTGTTTATATAGGGTTGACACCAAATGTCACTCACCTTGTATTTACCTTGTAAAAATAATCCAATATTGTGTGAAATTAGAGTCCCTTTTAACAGTGATATGGACATTAGTCTTTCAACATCTATCCTCTGCGTATTGGACTTTGACAGTGGAGACATGACAGGGAAAGAACTAATCTGGCCAAGAAGTTATCCTAGGCATTTCCAAACATTGTTTTCCCTTTGTTTTGAGGAGACAAATTCTGATGCTGGGAAAAAACAAAAGAAATTTCCAAGGTTCCCATTTGTTGTACTAGAAGGGGGGAAAACATCTCCAAATCCCAGTGAACTTTGGAAATGGAAAGGATGGTTTCTGAATGGAAAAGAAAGGCAATTGTGAAAGATGTTCTCTTCCCCACAACCTAACATGTAGCCATTACTGTCCTTGACAAGACATCTGTTCTGATAACAAGCTGTAGTAAAAAAGGGGACAGGGAGCAGGGGAGACATCAAGAAGCAGAATTTGTAAGCATCCCATTCACCTTCCTATGTGAACAAATGTCTGCCCAGAAAAACAGGATTTCAGTAATTGCTGCACTTTACTCTGTGAGCCCCATTGTAAAGGTTACAGAGCTTAGCTGTGACCTTTGCTGAGACAATGGCAGAACTGAGCCAGCCATTCCACTATTCCTAGAGGGGTCCTGGAGTGGAATGCAGTAATAGAGAGCCTCCATGCTGCTTATCTGCTATCCACAAGTTGGAGCCATTAGCAGTTCTGCTGGATTGTGTATGTTATTGTAATTGTTATTGCAACTGTAATTTTCCTCCCTTCCCTTGATTTGATCAAAGTCATGGATACATGGTAAGTTGAGGTGTGTGTGTGCACCTGTTGCTCCCATAAATGGAAATGTGTCCCTACTCACCAGTGCAATTCATTTACTTTTTCCATTCTACAAAACCAAATATTAATTTATTTGTATTTCTTTGATGAACAGCCAGGCAATACAAAGATATTGGCAAGGTTCTTCAAGTACATAATGTTACAATATGTGACTACGTAAAACTAGGGTTACAATATGTCCAGATTTTCCTGGATAAAGTCTCTTTTTTTGTTTCCTTTCTCTGTCCAGGGGGCATTTTAAAAATAAGGGGAAATGTCCTAGGTTTTTGCAGAGCAGACAAGCTGCAGCTCAGAAAAAGCTCTGATTAGTCCACTTCCCAATTGGTCCCTCCCCTGCATCTGCAGCTGACTGGTCCATTCCTCAGCAAGCCACAGCTGACAGATCCCACCCACCCAGGCCCACTCTCAGCCCCAGGGAAGGGGTCCTGCAGGAGGCGCTGACTGATGGCTGTCGCAGCATCCTGAACTTGCAGCAACGGCTCTGCCACCATGAAAGGGAGCAACATTGCCCCTCACATCCAGTGAGTACCCCTGCCGCAGGTACCCCCTCCACCTCCCTCTTCCTTCTCCACCTCTCCCCCAGTTTCTCCACCCCTGCAGTGCCCTCTTTTTGGACACCTGAAATATGGTAACCCTATGTAAAAAGGCATCTGCTTACTCATCTGTGTATATTCAGTCATATATGCTGACTTTAGTGACAAAAATAAGATTCTGCTACTCCATACTCCTGTTTAGCACTGTACAGTCAAACTTATGTCTCATCCAAAGAACCGTTAGCAGTCTGTAAGCTCACTGCAGAATGAATCTCTAGTATCAGTGACCATATGAGCATGTGTTTCAGGGATAGTGGTTAATATATATATATATTTGTACATGTAAATTGAGCCTATTCATACAGACTCATGGAGACATTAGGCACGGAACCCTGTGAACAGAGCTGCACTTGGGTCTAATTCAAAGCCCAGTGAAACAGATGGCAAAATTCCCATTGGCCTCTGTGGACTTTGGAGCAGACCCTTGAAGGCCAAGTTCAAACTGAATAAAATCATAAAATATTGTTTCCAGTGGGATATGAGCACAGGTTTGTAAGATTTGGCCCTCATTATTTGACTGAAATAATGTTATGTGGGGCCCTGCTTGGGGAAGCTCAACAGAAGTCGGATCATCCATATCCTGTGCATCTTCCACAGGGGGAGGTGGATACATGAGATATCAGGCAGTAGGAGCTACCAGTGATTACAGGGGCCAAGTAAAGGGAAATCTTTTTACACTCAGAAACTTTCAATAATGTGGATGTGTTAATGGATTCCCCTCTCTACACTAGGATCTCAAGTTATCCCTGAAACTATGCAGCTGGCAGGCTGGAAGGTGGGCATAGTGGAGCAGCACTAGGAGGAAGGGTGGCCTGGTGGTTAGGTTGCTAATAGGAGACCCAAGTTCAATTCCCAACTTCACCACAGACTTCCTGTGTGGGGAAGTTACTGAAGGTGGGATTCACAAGGGGGACTTAAGTGCTGCAACGCTCAGTGTTGCAGTGTCTAACATTAGGTAGCAGGGTGCCTACATGGAATTCACAATCTCAAGTTAGGTTCCTTATGCATTGTACAGAGCTCCTAAGAATGGGAGTTACAAAAGCCAGCATGGTAAACAGGGAGCTGCCTAATCTAGCCAATAGGATACACTGAGGAGAGGGGTGTGGCCTAAGCCTCACCCTTTGTGAGTTAGGCACTTACATGCCACACTCCAACTTAAATTTATCTCCACTTGGGATTCACAGCCATGAACCCTCGCCTGGAAATAGGCACCCAAGCCAGGTTTGTCATTTTTCAAGGAACAATTAGGAGATGGTGCCCCTATAACTCTTAGTGCAGGGGCTGGAGCACTCAGCCAGGATGTGGGAGACATAGGTTCCCCCTGTCTGCCTGATATAGAGAACAGACTTGAATTTGGTTCTCCCTGGAGAGTGCCCTAGCCACTGGGCTATGGAGCAATCTCAGGCAGGACTCTCAAGCTCTCCTATTGAAGCTGTTCCATGGTGTATAAATAATAAAATATTCATGGGGAGGTGGGGAGAAGAGAGTAAGAGAAGTCTCTCTCTACAGCCTAGTAATTATCATGTTCCCCTGGGATGGGAGAGACTCATGTTCCAAACCTTCTGTTCTAATGACTCTTTAGTTATTTAAATACAGTAGAACAGTGTTGACAGGCAAAGTCCTGTCCTAGAATACACTATAGCAAAAGGATTAGGAAACTGAGGTGGGTGGCCCAAGCTCAAGGCCTTTTTCCACAACCTGAGTGCTTTATCTACAGGGATAAGAGTTGGGGACACCACCAGCATCTCATCTTCCTCCTTTGTCCATTTTGTGTGGGTGTAGACCTGCTCCAAGCACATCCACCAGATCAAATCCTAAAGGTGAGATGGGGAGTGAGGGGGGCACCTACTTTGTGAATCCTGCTATGGCTTGGGCATGAGTTAGGCACTGAGCTTCTCAGGAGTGTCAGGACTGAGGTGAAATTTAGGCACCTTGGGGACTTCAACAGTGGAAACTTAGATGCCAAGAGAGTCTAGGCACCTACAGGGTTAGGCAGCAGCTGAGCAAGGTGTTTGTAAGTGCCAGTGTTGACTAAATTAGTGGCTAAAATAGTAGTTTTACCTCTCTATTTTCTGACTATCTATTTATAGCTTAAGTGTAGCAGCCTGCATGACACTTGGAGGGAGGAGCACAGGTTGCAGGAAGGAAGAGTTTGGAGAAGGCACCCGGGAGCCAATCTGCTTGCACGTGCCTGGAATGCCAACTGCAGTTGCAGCAGCTCTGTAAATAGTTCTCATAATAAACAGCCAGTTTAGTTTTAGAAACAAGGAGTCCTTTTATATTATTATCCAATAGATGAAACAGTAAGCTCTTCAGTGCAAAGACTGTGGCACCTTACATGTCTGTCAGTGTTTATCTCTCTGGGTGCTATCCTAATGGGGGTGTTGGAACGGGGGGGGGCGCATGACTTTTAAAAGTGTAGCCCACCCATTTTTACCGACCATAAGAGCAAGCGAAGGGGGTGCGGAGGCAGAGAGGAGCGAGCAGGGGGCAGGGCCTTGGGTGGGGAGGGGCAGCACAAGGGCGGGATCTCGGGACCGCGAGAGGGGCCACGGTTCAGGCGCTGATGTCCCCCCCACACACACTTATAGGGAGCTTCCGTCACCCCAGTATCCTAATCTACATAATCAACAATGATAACAATGAAATAATATCGTTTTAGTACTTTGTGTGAAGTAGCTTCAACTTTTTGCTAAGTCCTTCGTTTTTTGTTGAATACATTTCTGTGCATTGAACATCTATTTTTCAGGCAAGAGTTTTTCATTGTCTGATTTCAGAGCTCTAACTCTAGCCTCTAAGCTATCTTTTAAAGATTTCACAAACCTTTTGCCTCTGGGCCTCTGTGCTTGTTTGTGACTTTCAGACAGTTTTCCTTCAGATGCTGATTGCTCTGCTTGAAAATCAGTAATGATAGCTTTTTAGGTAACTTGGCTAAATGAGCAGATTCAAACATCTGAGTAGGTAAAGTAACTACAGATGAGACCTGTGACCCAAAACTACCTTTTGTCTTCAACATCTGATTTTTCTCTCAATAGATTTTTTTGTATGTAACAAATGATATAGTTTAATCCGTCCTTTGATTTATGTTCTGTGATTCCTTGAAAAATGAATTATACTCATAGTTATGTACTGAGTTCCTAGAAATGATTGTAACCGGCAATGTTTTTGGGCTAAAAGACATTTGTTTCTAGCACTTCTTCCCATTCAAAATTTAAGGAATAAAATCCCCTGATACAGATTCCTTCCAGGAAGCAGCCTCCATATATACCATATATTACAGTGGATGACATTATTGTTGGTGTATTACATTTGAGCTGAATAAGAATTAAACTAGACCTTTGCTCCCAAAATACAAACTAAGCAATGCCTTAGCAGCAGCAGGGGTAGCTGCCAGCAGCAGCAGCAGTTCCCTGACAAGCGAGAGTCCTAGTCAAATCTCCATTCCCCTCATCAATGGAACCAGTATTAGGGGGAGGCACATGGCTTAAATGGTCTTCCCATGCCCGTAGCCCTAGCGGGCGGCTGCTTTATAATAGTTATAGAAGTATATGGGGCTGGAAGGGATCTTGAGAGATCATCTAATTCAGTCCCCTGTGCTGAGTCAGGGCCATGTATTCCTAGACCATCCCTGATATTTATCAAGCTTGTTCTTAACAGTCTCCAAGGACAGGGAGGCCACAACATCCCTGTAACCTTGTTCCAGTAATTAACTATCATTATAGTTAGAAAGTTTTTCCTAATATCTAAACTAAGGCTACATCTACCCTACCACTTATGTCGGTATAACTTTTGTCACTTAGGGGTTTGAATGAGCTGTACATACACAACTCCCTCCCCCAGTGTAGATGCAGCTTATAATGAAAACAAGCACTTTTGCTGATTTAGTAATATCAGATCCCTGAATTAAATAAGCTATACTGACAAACACTTTTGTCAGCACAGCTATATTGATTAGGGGTGTTAATTTTTAATTAATTTTTATGAATTATTTATATTTGGCTAGCACCCAGAGAACTAAACACTGACAGGCGCGTAAAAGGTTTGGGGTTCAGCTATTTCTGCCGCAATGTTGTCCCCAGAAGCTCTTTAAGTGGGGTGAGAGAGGCAAAAAGCAAAGATCAGAGAGCTCATTGGTTTAGAGGATTAGCATAGCACACTCTTGACCTATTGGGATCTTGGTATCGTCCTAGTCTCATCGTTGTGTCTAGTGGACATAAAATTCAATAACATGAACAAAATATAGTTTTTGATGAGAGAGTGGGGGAGGGAGGAAGGGAGTGCAGCATGAGCCCACTGGAAACAACATGGCTAAATTCAACCCAGTCATAAAACAATGCACTTTGGAAGAGATAAAATTATAGACTTAGGGCCATACCAAATTCATGGTCCATTCTTCTCAATTTCATAGTCATAGGATTTTAAAAATCGTAAATTTCATGATTTCAGCTATTTAAATCTGAAATTTCATGGGGTTGTAATTGTAGGGGTCCTAACCCAAAAAGGAGTTGTGGGGGGCAGGGGAAAGGGGGGTCACAAGGTTATTGTATGGAGGGATTGTGGTATTGCTATCCTTACTTCTGTGCTGCTGCTGGCGTCGGCATTGCCTTCAGAGCTGGGTGGCCAGAGAGCGGCAGCTGCTGGCTGGAAGCCCAGCTCTGAAGGCAGAGCCACCGTCAGCAGCAGTGCAGAAATAAGGATGGTATGGTATGGTATTGCCACCCTTACTTCTGTGCAGCTGCCTTCAGAGCTAGGCCCTTGGTCAGCCGTAGCCACTCTCCAACCATCCAATTCTGTGACTGCCCTAAAATAACCTTGTGACCCCCCCTGCAACTTTTGGATCAGGACCCCCAATTTGAGAAATGCTGGTCTCCCCACGTGAAATCTGTACAGTATAAGGTAAAAGCACACCAAAGACCAGATTTCACAGTCCATGATGCATTTTTCATGGCGGTAAATTTGGTAAGGCCCTAATTATATGGATCAGTCTTCTTACATTTATACTACCCTTATCACAATAGCATCTACTTGATGAGCGAATAGGATGTTTAAGGGATACATTTGTTGTATTCTTAAAACTGTCTGCTGATTTCATGAAGCTTGCAATGAAAAAATGTATAAAGGTTTTTCTTAAAATGCAAAGGTTCATAATGTGAAACAAATAAATAAATAAATGACAGTAAACAACCATTCACAGGCTGTATGCAAGCTTTTCTCTCCCAGTTCAGTTTAAGGTTATGAAGAACTAAATGGAAAATTGTATGGAACCTGACAGCGTAATTTTTCAGTATTTAGCCATTTTAGCAATTGGCCATCTCCATCATTCAATGTTTAAAGTGTACAAGCTTATAAAATACATTACTTAAAAATACTAGTACTTTCTATGCATCACCAAAGTATAGAGAGAGTATAAAACATCAGGATATCAGCTCTCCAGAGAAATATCAAATAGCAATCAAACAGGGTTGCCTTCTGCAGATGCTGAGCTTAATTTATATGCCATGATCTGTTACACCTGAAAACCTTGGCATATGCAGCTCATAGGCACAAATTAAATAAGATTAATGTTCTCTTACTTCTTGAATAAAAATGCATTTACCACGTAGCTTGTGTTTCAAATGAATTGCCAATAAAGTAGTTTGGGGATTGCAATTAGTTACTTACCAGCTATGTTTAAATGAACTTTAAAAAGAACTGGTGTTGCAAATGAACCGGTATTCCCCTTTGGCCATCTAAAGCAAAAATTCTCTGCTTCCATTCATTCCACTTTTTAAAAATTGCTTGTGCACTATTCTAATATCTGCTCTTTAAAAGTTTGTGGGTTACAAAACTCACCACCATCGCTATACAACAAGATGAAGTGAAAGTATTTAATTCTTACTTAAATAGCTTGTTGTTCTTCTCTGTATGATCCAAGTCATGAATAAAATTGTCAGACAACACTTGGCATTTATATAGTGCCTTGCACTATGGTAATGGGATTGTGTTGGTGTAACAGAAATGAGAATTTAAGGTCTCTGATCCTACATTTCACCACTTCCCCATCTTTCCAAAATCCTTGGTGATTTCAGGGTGACAGGTGCCATACAGCAATGTGTTATTAATTATTACTGACTTGAGTGGGACTGCACCAGAATAAATGGCAGGAGAATTTGGCTCTCGTGGTCAGATTGCTAAAAGTCCTCAGCTCAGTGGGAGCAAGTGGGTGAAAATATGTCCCTAAATGACGTGTTAAAAGTCACACAAGAACTCGCTGGAAGAAATGGAATGAGAACTTTGGGTCTGATTGCCTACTTTGTTACACTAGTTTTGCACAGCTGTAAACCATTGACCTCAATAAGGTGGCACTGGCATAATGAATGGGGTGAATATTCAGGCTCCCTGATCTTTTCATTCCTGGTTTAACAATGAGATCGCTTACAAATTTATATCAGTGGCTGATACTGCAAAACTATACTTGAATTTGATAAAATGTGCAAACATACCCACTATTAAATGATAATATATAGGAAGCCATGCACATTATAATCTTTATTCCTCAGTGTTATATAATAGATGAAACATTAGTCATTTTCACTGCAGCAGAATTTTTGCTAATTGAATATCAGATTAGAGGAAGGATGGTGCAGTGATTAGGGCACTAACCTAGAACTTTGGTGACAGGGGTTCAATTCTTTGCTCTGCCGCAGGCTTCATATGTGACCTCTTACCTCTTTGTGCCCTAATTTCCTATCTGTAAAATAGGTATAATAGCACTTCTCTACCTCATGGAGATGTTGTGAGGCTAAATGCATTAAAGACTGTAAAGGGATCTACTGAGGTAAAATGCTATATAACAGGTAGGTATTAATATAAAGGATGATAATCAAAGTTTTAATTTCAGAATCAGATGATACAATTTGTTTAGAACAATATGCCTAAACTTTGCCCAGCTCAGCACGTCACGGGTCCCTTATCATCAGGATCCTGAAGGTCACACTCAGTTCATGTAGTACAATGAAACAAATTGCAACCACCTCACACCAGTCTGGGCCACAGAAACTACAGAATATGCCATGTTCTTTCTTGTTGTGAGAGCCATTAAAAATAAGATGGAGCACTGTATACATTCAAATATGGAGTCTCCAGAGTTGGCATCTCTTTTTATATATATATATCTATGTCCTCTCCCCCAGTGGACCAATGCTGAAGTGGCCATTACTGGGCTTTCAGTGTTCATAGCTATCCCTGGACTATATTTGGCTTATGGGCTGCATCTTTGACTTTGTGATCCCTGATTTAATACACAACAGCATAGTCCAGTAATGGCCACTTCAGCATTGGTCCACGGGGGGAGAGGACACAGCCATAATTTGAGGAGCCCAAAGGAAGCACAAGAGAGGGACAGCTGGCTGCAATATCTGCCCAACAAGAGGTTGGCTGATTATAGGGACTCTGTTCTTACCTTGCACCCCATGTACCCTAATAGGGCTGAATTCAGGGCTGTGTGAGGAATAGGCAGAGCTAAACATACCTATTGCACAACAGTCTCCAATTGCTAGATGTTTGTAGTAAATATTGAGCCAAGCTAAATTACCTGTATTGTGTGATCATGCCAAGGGTCTCATAGCTCAAAGAACACACTGAATATACCAAATATTTTGTATTTTCCACTGGAAGAAAAATTAACCAACTCCCTCCTATTCCTCCCTTCCCCTCCCCAAAATAACTACAACCCTGAAATATCTTAAAAGAAAAAAAGCAAGTAAACCAGATAAAAATGCCTTTTCCTGCTCTACTAACTTCGTTAAACCTGATACATGGCACTTGTTTTCTGCTGATTTTCCTTGTTTACCCTCATTAACATCTCTTACTGAAAACAAAAGCATTCTTAAGATTATTATAGTCCACATATTTGCTTTTATTAAGTGATTTGTTTGTGCCTACATCTGAAGAGGGAAAGATAATTGTGGGACTGTCATTTATAAATGATTGGTCATTACTCCTACAAAAGAAGTTATTTATTAGGATAGTGAGAATAATGCTCCTTATAACCTGTTTATTGAGACTTGCTGAATGTCCTTGGGTTCATGAGTTGCTAATTATATGTTTCTTTCCAAAGCTGGTAGCTTTAGCTGGAGAGAGACAATAGTAATGAATTGCTTGAATAATTAGGGAATTGTTCAATTTCTCTGGTGTTGTAGATGACTAAATATCTGTTGAGGTCTAAGGAATTTCTCATTATCACCTGTGTAACAGCAGTCTGTGGTGTCACTTTCATTTTTTCCCTATCAAGCATTCCTACAACTACAATACCCACCTGCTGAAGTGAAGAAACAAACTGACAGAGCCAGAAGAGTACCCAGAAGTCACCTACTACAGGACAGGCCCAACAAAGAAAATAACAGAACGCCACTAGCCATCACCTTCAGCCCCCCAACTGAAACCTCTCCAACGCATCATCAAGGATCTACAACCTATCCTGAAGGACGACCCATCACTCTCACAAATCTGGGAGACAGGCCAGTCCTTGCCTACAGACAGCCCCCCAACCTGAAGCAAATACTCATCAGCAACCACACATCACACAACAGAACCACTAACCCAGGAACCTATCCTTGCAACAAAGCTCGTTGCCAACTGTGTCCACATATCTCTTCTGGGGACACCATCATAGGGCCTAATCACATCAGCCACACTATCAGAGGCTTGTTCACCTGCACATTGGTAATGTAACTTCAACATTACCAATTTTGCATTAGTGAATGCAATGAAATTACAAGTGTGTTCCAGCATTAAGAACATTCACAGCAATTACTACTGTTCAGATACTATTTTGGTCCACCTCCCTTCAAAAGTTACTATTCAACTTGTTCTAAACAATAGCTGTCAGTAGTAGCATCATCCACAGTCTTCTCTCAGCTGGTGTTAACTTTGGTTTCACTGCTAGAATACTAACCCTAACACTAGTTTACATTGGTTTACCCTAACATTGGTTTAACTGCTAGAACACTAACCCAGGAACCTATCCTTGCAACAAAGCCTGGTGCCAACTCTGTCCACATATTTATTCAAGTGACACCATCATAGGACCTAATCACATTAGCCACACCATCAGGGGCTCGTTCACCTGCACATCTACCAATGTAATATATGCCATCATGTGCCAGCAATGCCCCTCTGCCATGTACATTGGCCAAACTGGACAGTCTCTACGTAAAAGAATAAATGGACACAAATCAGATGTCAAGAATTATAACATTCATAAACCAGTCGGAGAACACTTCAGTCTCTCTGGTCACTCTATTTCTGATCTCAAAGTGACTATCCTTCAACAAAAAAACTTCGAAAACAGACTCCAACGAGAGACTGCTGAATTGGAATTAATTTGCAAATTGGATGCAATTAACTTAGCTTGAATAGAGACTGGGAGTGGTTGAGTCATTATACTAAGTGAAACTATTTCCCCTTGTTTATTCCTCCCCCCTCCTCCCCCCCCCCCCCCACTGTTCCTCAGACGTTCTTGTTAACTCCTGGAAATGTGCTGGAAATGGCCCAAATTGATTATCACTTCAAAAGGTTTTCTCTCCCCCCACCCCACTCTCCTGCTGGTAATAGCTCATCTTAAGTGATCACTCTCCTTACAATGTATATTTTTTCATGGTCTGTGTGTATATAAAATCTCCTCACTGTACTTTCCACTTTATGCATCCGATGAAGTGAGCTGTAGCTCACGAAAGCTTATGCTCAAATAAATTGGTTAGTCTCTAAGGTGCCACAAGTACTCCTTTTCTTTTTGCAAATACAGACTAACACGGCTGCTACTCTGAAACCTGTTCTTTTTGCGGATACAGACTAGCACCGCTGCTACTCTGAAATCTGCTAGAATAAAGGAGACACAACTGTTTTTCAAACACTTATAGAAAGTAGATCAAATGGAATATAGTCTTGAAATGGTAATAGTCAAACTGTCCCCTCTACACTAGCAGTTAAACCAGTGGAGGGACAGGTCAGCAGACCTTTTAGCTGACAGTATTTTTCTTAGTAAAAATTGTACTTGTAGGTATTTAGTTGACATCTACCTTGATTTTATTGGACCATCTTCTGTTGCTGATAGAGAGGAATACCAAGGACAGGGTAGGCCTGTTACTCAATGTGGGGGGAAAATAATAACAGAAAATGTGGAAATAGCAGAGGTGCTTAATGACTTCTTTGTTTCGGTTTTCACCAAGAAGCTTGGTGGTGATTGGATGCCTAATGTAGTGAATGCCAGTGAAAACGAAGTAGGATTATAAGAGGTTAAAAAGGGAAAGAACAAGTTAAAAATTACTTGGACAAATTAGATGTTTTCAAGTCACCAGGGCCTGATTAAATGCATCCTAGAATACTCAAGGAGCTGACTGAGGAGATATCTGAGCCATTAAGTGATTATTTTTGGAAAGTTATGGAAGATGGGAGAGATTCTAGAAGACTGTAAAAGGGCAAATATAGTGTGAATCTATAAAAAGGGAAATAAGGACAACCCAGGGAATTACAGACCAGTCAGCTTAATTTCTGTACCCAGAAAGATAATGGAGCAAATAATTAAGCAATCAGTTTGCAAACATCTAGAAGACAATAAGGTGATAAGTAACAGTCAGCATGGATTTGTTAAAAACAAATCATGTAAAACCAACCCGATAGCTTTCTTTGACAGGGTAACAAGCCTTCTGAATAGGGGGGAAGTGGTAGACATGGTATATCTTGATTTTAGTAAAGCTTTTGATACTCTCTCGCATGACCTTCTCATAAACAAACTAGGGAAATGCAACCTAGATGGAGCTACTATAAGGTGAGTGCAAAACTGGTTGGAAAACCATTCCCAGAGAGTAGTTATCAGTGGATCACAATCATGCTGGAAGAATATAACGAGTGGAGTCCCAGAAGGATCAGTTCTGGGTCTGGTTCTGTTCAATATCTTCATCAATTATTTAGATAATTTGGGGGGAGGGGTTGCTCAGTGGTTTGAGCATTGGCCTGCTAAACCCAGCGTTGTGAGTTCAATCCTTGTAGGGGGCCATTTAGGGATCTGGGGCAAAAATTGGGGATTGGTCCTGCTTTAAGCAGGGGGTTGGACTAGATGACCTCCTGAGGTCCCTTCCAACCCTGATATTCTATGATAATGGCATAAAGAGTGTACTTATAAAGTTTATGGACAATACCAAGCTGGTAGGGGTTGCAAGTGCTTTTGGAGGATACGATTAAAATTCAAAATGATCTGGACAAACTGGAGAAATAGTCTGAAGAAAATAGGATGAAATTCAATAAGGACAAATGCAAAGTACTCCACTTAGGAAGGAACAATCAGTTGTACACATACAAAATGGGAAATGACTGCCTAGGAAGGAGTGCTGTGGAAAGGAATCTGGGGGTCATAGTGAACCACAGGCTAAATATGAGTCAACAGTGTAATGCTGTTGCAAAAAAAGCAAACATCATTCTGGGATGTATTAGTAGGATTGTTGTAAGAAAGACACAAGTAATTCTTCCGCTCTACTCTGTGCTGATTAGGCCTCAACTGAAGTATTGTGTCCAGTTCTGGGTACCACATTTCAGGAAGAATGTGGACAAATCGGAGAAAGTCCAGAGAAGAGCAACAAAAATGATGAAAGGTCTAGAAAACGTGACCTATGAGGGAAGATTGAAAAAAAATTGGGTTTGTTTAGTCTGGAGAAGAGAAGACTGAGAGAGGACATGATAACAGTTTTCAAGTATGTAAAAGGTTGTTACAAAGAGGAGGAACAAACATATTTTTTCTTAACCTCTGAGGATAGGACAAGAAGAAATGGGCTTAAATTGCAGCAAGGAAGGTTTAGGTTGGACATTAGGAAAAAATTCCTAACTTTCAGGGTGGTTAAGCACTGGAATAAATTGCCTAAGAAGGTTGTGGAGTCTTCATCATTGAAGATTTTTAAGAACACGTTAGACAAACACCCATCAGGGATTGTCTAGGTAATACTTAGTCCTGCCATGAATGCAGGGGCCTGGACTAGATGACTTCTCAAGGTCCCTTCCAGTTCTATGATTCTATGATTGTCCTAGCCAAAACAACCCCATAGTTATCAAAATACTTGCCCTACTTGCAGGTTGGCAGCTGCCACAAAGCATGGATGGACCTAATCATACAGAAGATGACACTTCTAGCTTAAAATTGCTCTTGCTGAATGCTTTTTGTATTGATTGGATGGTGTTGTTCTTACAATGTTCTTATCTGGAAAAAAAATTGGTTGCAAATCAGGCTCCTCATTTTCACTAAAGTGATCATCAATCAAAAGTAAATAAATGGAAATAGAGGTGTAATGTTCAGAAAGCCAAGTTTTTCCAAACATTGTGTCAAGTTAAACTGAGTTGGTTAGTAACTTTTCTAGCCAGATTAGATATAGTCCGTTTGCTGACTGTAACACCTACCTGACTAATACTCTAATAAATATTTATATTTCCTTTTTGTTTGCTCTCCATACTTTTATCTTCTGGTATTGCATTACCCTTACATATCTTCATTTAGCTGATTTTTCCCCCTTCTGTCTGCCATGAATAGAGATTTTATGAGTATCTCTCAACCGTCTCCCCCCATCTCTAGTTTAAAACCCTATTCATCAATCACACCAGCCTTGCTCCCACAAGATTAATAACCCACATACTCAAATGAAGTCCATCAGCCAAGAAAAGTCTGCTTTTGAGAATGCCTTCCAGTAGTTGATGATTCCCAAACCTTCCTCATAGCATCAGTCCTTGAGCCATCTGTGGATCTTCATTATCTTGTCTCACCTTCACCTTCCTTCTGTTGAAGATTATCTGAGCTTCCATTTCTTTAAGTGTCTTACCCAGCCAAGCTTAGTCATCCTTGATCCATTCTAGTGGGAATGTAGCAGCTTCATTTGTCTCAACAGGCCACCCAGTCAGTGGATTTTTCTTCCCACTCCCATAAGGATCCTTCTCAGCCACATCCACATCTCATATCCTTGCTCCTGGCAGACAGCAAAGTCTTCTTTTCTCTGGATCTGGTCTGACAGGGCTGTCAATTCTTCTGAATATGGCATCCCCAGTCACACAGACCTGCCTCACCTTATTTTCTCTCTCACAGTCCCCTGTACATAATCATCATTTTTCCATAAGCTTCAGTCCCTGGCTAACTCCAACTTCTCTTTCTCTCTTCTTCAGGGACTGTCTTCCCTTCTTTTCCTTCTTGCCACTCCATCTTTTGCCTGTTCCTCCTCCTTGTTCCCCACTGCAGCAAACCTGTTACTCAATTCAGTTTCACCATAATTAGCTGGTCTCTTCCTCTCACTTGTCCTTGTTGTTA
Organism: Natator depressus; assembly: GCF_965152275.1. Lineage (NCBI taxonomy): Eukaryota > Metazoa > Chordata > Testudines > Cheloniidae > Natator > Natator depressus. The sequence continues at coordinate 237,959,819 of NC_134235.1, read as the reverse complement.
TGTTCTTCCACGAATCACTCTCCTCTTCTGACTTGTGTGACCTCCAGTACTTTTGTTCAGTAGTTTTCTGTACCACCTCCTCTCTTGCATTATGAAAAGGAACTTCAAAACCCTTTCTCAATTCCATCATCATCTCCATCTGAATCTCTAATCATTGGATCTTCTCTGCCATGAGAGATGATGCTTCATGCCCCTATTCTCCTCTACAGACTGGGCTTCCTGACTGGATGCCAACCACTGTGATGCACCACAGTCTCTAATTGTTCCTCTCTGGCAAAAGTCAAAGCGGTGATGGGTAACTGCTCCTCATCTCTGAAGGACCTTACATGCAGGGTCACATTGGGATTCATCCTCGATATCTAGTTAAAACCACTGGGAGATATAGTATACATAATTAACTAGTCATTGGTACAGGACTTGAACTTGGTTTTCCTATATCCCAGATGAGTAGAAGAGCTTAAACAAGAGATTGAGACCCACACCAGAATACTCCATAGCCTGGTGTTTAGGGCACTAACTTGGGAGGGGGGAAACTTGGGTTCAAGTTGCTGCACCAAAGCAGAGATTTGAACCTGGTCACCTACATCACAGGTGACTACCCTAACCACTGGGCTATTGGACTGGGGGAGGGAGGAGGGCATTTGTTCTTTCATAAACTACTCTTTGGTGAATTTGTGTCAAAATCACAACTTGTTTTGGTCAACCCAAAGCTGCATTTTTCAGCAATCAAACTATTTGCCTGATAAATTTCACCTACCTCTGGGAAGAAGATGCACAGGCACCAACTGATACAGAATGTGGCTCACTGTCTTCTCCATGGCTTAGGCCACCACAAGCACATAAGGCCTATGCTCAAGTCCCTCCACTGGCCCCCAGTCAGTTTCCAGTGCCAGTTTTAAGGCCTTGGTTCTAATTATCAAAGCAATTAATGAGCCATACACCAAAGACCAAATTTAAAACTATGAGCCAATACACTAGTTATATTCCTCTGGGACATTGCAGGTCAAAAGCCCAGGAGAAAGCATGTGAGTGCTGGGGACAGAGTGTTGTTTATCAAGGGGATCTTTGCTATGGAACAAAGTTCCAGAGGAGATCAGGTGAATCCACATTCTGACCATCTTTAGGAAACATTGCAGAACCTTTCTATCTGAAAAGGCCTTTCCATCATATGAATAAAAAGAAAAGGAGTACTTGTGGCACCTTAGAGACTAACCAATTTATTTGAGCATAAGCTTTCGTGAGCTACAGCTCACTTCATCGGATGCATACTGTGGAAAGGATAGAAGATCTTTTTATACACACAAAGCATGAAAAATGGGTGTTTATCACTACAAAAGGTTTTCTCTCCCCCCACCCCACTCTCCTGCTGGTAATAGCTTATCTAAAGTGATCACTCTCCTTACAATGTGTATGATAATTAAGTTGGGCCATTCTTTTTGCGAATGCAGACTAACACGGCTGTTACTCTGAAACCTGTCATGATATGAATGATATTCAGAACATTGACACCCCCTTATACCATTCAACCCCCCCCAAAATGCAATTAATAAAATCTTAAAATAAACAAGGTAAAACACAGCCCTACTCCAAGCAGAGTATTGACTCCAAAAAGGGAAAAGTGTCAGAGACTTCATGAACTGAACTAAAGACTTCAAAATTGCTATTGATTTGACATGGAAGGCATTCAGATGCTATGGTGATGGAAAGCAGTATAAAACTCTAAAATAATCTCCTTTCTGGTCAAATCACCACAGTGCATCACAGGAGTTGTGTGACCAGAGTGCATCATGGGAGATGGAGTTCAACTAGGAAGCACGGTCCATACAGGAGAATGGAGCCATGAGACACCTGAGCTACAACTCCCATGAGGAGCTGTGCAAGTTGGGGGGAACACAGATCAATGCTGAACTGACCTGAAATGAAACCATTTGATTTCTGGAATGTCAAAACATTTCCTTTTGATTAAAAATATCAAAACAAAACATATCTATAATTCAAAATATAATTTTTGCTGAACTTCTGCATTCTGCTAAAAGTTTTAATACTTTATTTATTTGGTCCCAATTTGAGACAAAAACAAATTCTGAAATATCAGAAGTTCCTGCAGGATGGAATTTCAAATTTTCAACCACTTCTAGTTCTGAAAATTACTCTGTGCTTTTGGACAAATTACTTAACCTCCCTGTTTCAGTTTGGGATTATAATAGTTGCTTAACTACCTGTTAGGATGTGGTGAGGATTAGTACTTGTAAAATGCTTTGAAGCTGAAAAGCGCTATAAAGTGATATGTGTTGCCAGCCTTTAATATCTGCAGTTAATACTTACATCAGCAGAACTTTAAGAAGGTAAAAGGATACCTTTTTATTTTAAAAAAAAGTTTACAGAGAGAACGCCAGCAACAAATCCTTACCTGAGGGAATTCCCAAGGCCTTAGACCAGTGGTGGGCAACCTGCGGTCCATGGGCCACATGCAACCCATCAGGGTAATCTGATTGTGGGCTGCGAGACATTTTGCTGATGTTGACTGTCTGCAGGCACGGCTCTCCACAGCTCCCAGTGGCCAATAGGAGATGCGGGAAGCGACGGGCTACAGGGAAAAGTTGCTTGCTGGGGTACTTCATTTGCATCCTAAGAACTTATCACAATGGGGAGGGGGCAAATTATCTGCTATTGTAAATGGGCACAATACTAATGACATCAGTGCAGCTGCATACATTTACACCATCAGAGACTTTGGTTTTGGGTTTCACAGTTAGAGTGTACATTAAGTGTCCCCTGGGGAATTAATAGGTATTCAGATACTACAGTAATAAGTGCAATATACGTGCTTAGGCATACATTTATATTATCAATGTTGTCTTCTCCTCAGACATGTCTAAACACTTACTTTTTCTTGCTGCATTCTTGAAATGTTTTTCCTCAGAAAGTGGCAATTTGTTGAAACTGAAACTTTTTGCAAAAACTTATCTGTTTTGATGAAACTTTCCTCCACAGGGTTTCTCAGGTCTAGGATAGAACTTCTGGGGAAGAAAAGAGCCCCTTGATTAGCCAATAGCTCAGGGCACCCACCTGTAATGTAGGAGATCCAACTTGAAGTTCCTGCTCTGCCTGATTCAGGCTAGGGACTTGAAGCTAGGTCTTTCACCTCCCAGGCAAGTGCCCTAACTCAGAGGCTATTGGCAATTCTGAAAGGTTGGTTTGTCTTTTGTTTTTGTGAAAACTTTCAAAGGTCTCAATTTTGTTCTAATGTGGAACAAAACAAATTCCAAACCCTTGAATCTTTTCATGAAATAAAAGGTTTGTTTTCCAGTCAGCCCCACTCACCACTGCCTCCCTGGCCTACTGCTAAAACAAGTCCTGGGACACCATACTATTTCTCCTCCCCTTCCCATTGATGGCCAGTCAATAAAACAAATTTGTCTTCTGTATTTCAGAAATCTGTAAGCCGCTCAAACACACACCTTTTATTTTTTGTGAGTTGTGTATAACTTTGCAGTAGTTATGTAATAAAACTGGACCAAATTCTTCACTGGTTTAATGCCACTGACTTCAACATGAATAATATCTGAGGAAAGAGCTTCAGACCCATTGTTTAATTTTGTAATCATGACCTAAATGTTAGTGATACTAATGGTAAAATATGCAATGTAGTTTGTTGTATCTGTTTCGGTCTCAGGATGTTAAAGAGACAAGATGGGTGAGGTAATATCTTTTATTAGACCAACTTCTGTTGGTGAGAGAGACAAGCTCTCCCTCGAGTCACACAGTGCTCTTCTTCAGGTCTGGGAAAGGTACTTCGAGTGTCAGAGCTAAATACAGGTGGAACAGATTGTTTAGCATAAGCAGTTAGTACATATTGTAAGAAATCATTTAAGGCAGAGTGGCCCATTAACACCTCTGCAGTCATAGGCCAAGAAGAGGGGGGTAGTGAGTTACAGACTGTTGTAATAAATCCGTAAGTCCAGTGTGTCTGTTCAGTCCATGATTTTTAGTGTCTAGCAAAGTAATGAATTTAAGCTCTGAGGCTTGTTTTTGAAAGTGCTGTGCAGGTTTCCTTTGAGGATGAGGAGTGATAGGTCAGACACTGGATTTATGGCTTATTACTAAGGATACGATTCCGTCATGGAGGTCACAGATTCCGTGACTTTCCAGGACTTCGGTGACTTCTGGGGCAGGGCTGGAACAGCTGTCAGAGTCAGGGCTGCTGAAGCAGCAGCAGGGTGAGGGTCTCCGGAACAGCTGACCAGCAGCCAGCTCCAGGCCCACCTGAGCAGCAGTTCCCGGTCTGTTGGAGCAGCACCTGGGGTTGGGTCATCCTGCGTGGTGCTGGAGCAGCAGTGGCCAGTCCCTGCCATAGGAGCAGCAACGGGGCTGGAGCAGATGCAAGCCTGGCAGCACTCTGTTTGTCCCCCACCAGGATATTTTTAGTAAAAGAGACAAGCTATTGAGCCACACATGGGGCTCCTTTTCAGGCCTAGAAAAGGTACTCCCAGCATCACAGCTAAATGCAGCTGGAACAGAGTGTTTAGCATAAACAGTTAGCGCTTATTGTAACAGGTTTCAGAGTGGTAGCCGTGTTAGTCTGTATCACCAAAAACAATGAGGAGTATTTGTGGCACCTTAGAAGCTAACAAATTTATTTGGGCATAAGCTTTCGTGGGCTAGAACCCACTTCGTCAGATGCATGCAGTGGAAAATGCAGTAGGATATATATAAACAGAGAACATGAAAAAATGGGTGTTGCCATACCCACTATAAGGATACCAATTAATTAAGGTGGGCTATTATCAGTAGGAGAATAAAAACCTTTTGTAGTGATAATCAGGATGCCTTACTGTATTTTCCACTGCATGCATCCGATGAAGTGTGTTTTAGCCCACGAAAGCTTATGCCCAAATAAATGTGTTAGTCTCTAAGGTGCCACAAGTCCTCCTCATTGTTTTCACCTATTGTAAGGGACCATTCAAGGTAGAGTGGCCCGTTAACATCTCTACAGTCATAGGACAAAAAAAGGGGGTTAGTGGGTTACAGGCTGTTGTAATAAGTAAGGTTAAGATTCTGTCATGGGTATTTTAAGGCAGGGACAGGTCGCAGGCAATAAACAAAAATTAATGGAAGCCCTTCCTATTGTTCAGTACTGTGTCACAGATGTTTTCCATTGAGCTAAAATACTAATTAAATAGCTAGTAGCAAGAGAACCAACTATTATAGGAAAATGCATAACACATTGAAACAGGTTTCAGAGTAACAGCCGTGTTAGTCTGTATTCGTAAATAGAAAAAAGAAAAGGAGTACTTGTGGCACCTTAGAGACTAACCAGTTTATTTGAAACAGTGGCTTACGCATCTGAGTAGTTCCATTATACGAACAGCGTAGGCGAACATATAGGTTTGTCCCCATTCCTTCTGAGAGGTGATATGACTAAATGGAAGAGACTCAGTGTGCTAGATGAATCTGGATTCTGTTTCTAGTTTGACAGGTTTCAGAGTAACAGCCGTGTTAGTCTGTATTCGTAAAAAGAAAAAAGAAAAGGAGTACTTGTGGCACCTTAGAGACTAACCAGTTTATTTAAGCATGAGCTTTCGTGAGCTACAGCTCACTTCATCCGATGAAGTGAGCTGTAGCTCACGAAAGCTCATGCTTAAATAAACTGGTTAGTCTCTAAGGTGCCACAAGTACTCCTTTTCTTTTTTCTTTCTAGTTTGAGTAACCTCTCAGTGGGATATGAGGCCTTGCTCAAAAACAAGAGTTGTGAGGGGCATAGAATTAACACCAGTTAGGGGAAGTGGTGAGCTAGAATTCATGGTCTGTTGGCTCCTAGTCCATTATATCTTCCTATATGCCAAACAGCATGTGGGTGAGATCTTTTTGTCTGCTCCCCATCTGGGGGTTCAGTTCTGTGCGGCATTGGAAATATGCTTAGTCCAGTCCATTGAGTGATTTTTTTTTTTAAGCATCGACCATCTTGCAAACTGGCCTGTGCATAACACAAAATACAAATGGTGACTTTCAACAGCTTCTAACCTTGCCAAAACAAAATATATTTTCATGGGTATAAGAAAAGGCACATCTCTAATCCCAGGATTATCACCCTGTCAAATTCCAAAAAGTCCTTCTGCAAATCATAAAGAGGTTTAGAATTCCTCAAAACAGCTTGGAAAAATTTTACAATGGGAAGTGCAAGGCATCTTAAAATACGAGTCGCTAATGCTTCCCTTATTATTCCTATCTTAACGTTGCTCTAGGCTTCGTATATGAAACATAAAATGAAATGTTAATTATTGTTTTAAATGTATTGGCCTAATTTCTTCAAAATAGCTAAAGTTACAGAAGACAAGAGACCCTTTCTGACTCAAGAAAATCATTTAAAGTGAAAGTGCTAGTGATTTTTCCAGTTTCAAGAATAATGCTTATATATTAAGACCTGATGCTGCACAAAAGAAGCCATTGAGAAGTTTGTACTGAATGCAATGATAGCAGAAACAGGCACAAAAAACACCGCCAATGTTAATAGATGAAGACAAATATTATTATAGGAAAGCAACTTCTTGTGGCACTAGCTGAATCAGCAGGGCTTTAGAGAGATTTCATCCAGAAAGTGAAGGAGTAGTACATTAAATAATTTGTTAGTGTCTGTTATTGTGTTTAAAAAAATATTACTCTAAATATATAACATAATTCAGGAATTCCACATTGACATTTTAAGCAAGCTACTAATTTTTTGTGGTGCACCTCAAGAAGGAAGTGGTGTAAGTTCAAATAGTAATTAAACTGTTTCTTTTTATCATCTTCAGCCGAGCCCACAGTGAATCAGTAGCAACAGCAAGCCTGTTTAACAAGATAAAATATGGTAACTTGAACATTCACTTTTCTGACAAGCAGTTTTCAAATTTTCATAATCTCATGTAAATAAACCCAGAAATCCATGCCAAGATTTGTGGACTCTCTAATGGGATGTAAAATCTTCCAGCAGGAGTAAGCAAGCATGATAAGGCAATTAACGCTATTGCTGTCTTTGTTGACAATGGCCAAGTAAGATATAAAGAACAAATTATTCCAGGTAGCTCATTCACAGAAAGATCAAGGCTTCTTGTGTTTCCATTTAGCCTAGCCTATAATTATTTGCATTTAGAAAGGACTATGTAACTGAAGTGAGTAACTTCTTCCTTTCATAAGCTCTATTTTAACAACGAATCAGAAGTGGACATTTTATACTGATCTATTTAATTATCTTGCAGTTGATACACTTCCTAAGAAAAGGACAAACAAGTGATATTTTTACACATTTGTGTGTGTGTGCATACACACACACCCACTCACTGTAATATTCCTCTAGCTAGATAGTGATAAATCTTGGGTCAGATTCAGCCTGGATGTAAATAGCCACATCATAACTGATTTCAGTGGGCTTGCATCTTCTTACATAAAGGGCCTGCCTCTACTAGTTTTATAAGGTTGGGTCAGATTCTCAGCTGATGTACATTGGTATAGCTGCATGAGCTATGCTGATATACATCTGCTGAAAATTGAGTCCATTCACTTTCAGATGGACATTCCAGCTAAATTCCAAGCTGAACACAACTTGACCTGCTAGCATAAGGTTCAAAGTCCTTCTTAAGATCATGTTAGTTAAAATGTGTTAACTCTCATATTTAAAACACTTTTTTTTTCAATCCATGCATGCCATAAGGCTCTGTCTACACTAAGACTTGTACAAAATTCCCCCCCATTGCTACTACCCGTTCAGCTTCATCACAGTTATCCACTTTGAAAGCACTAGTGCCAGGGTGACCAGATGTCCCAATTTTATAGGGACAGTCCCGATATTTGGGTTTTTTCTTATATAGGTGCCTATTACCCTCCCGCCCCCGGTCCCGGTTTTTCACACTTGCTGTCTGGTCACTCTAACTAGTGCATCCAAGACCCCAGAAATCCACTGTCATTATTAGTATTGGTGGGATTTGGGTTTTTTTCCCCAAAAAAACCTTTCCTAATATAAACAAGGCCAGGTGCTGAAATTGGCTCTTTCTTTTTAATTGCCTTGTATGGACAGCCCAATCCTGAAAACTCATAATTCAGTAATAAGTCTTTGAAGTCAAAGGGAGTGATCAGTAGGCCTATTGCTGTGTGAAAGAGTTTCTTGCATGAGAAAAGACTTGCAATATTTCATTCTTGTTTAGAATCACAGCCACCAACCATTCTTCAATGGCTCCTTCAGATGAGAAGTTATATATTTAATATAATTAAACCTTCAACAAATTAAGGGCCAGAACTACTTTTGATGTAATTGAACTTTTGGTACAGTAACCATGCCAACAAGCTATTACTGTGCTCAACTGAAGATACAGCAGAACTATATCCACTGAATGAATTATTTTGTATGATGCTGTTGCCTTTTTAACATAGGAGTCTGATCCTACAAGATGCCTATGAACCATTAACTCTCATGAATTTCAACTGAAGTTAAAGGTACTTAGCACCTACCTGGATTGGGCCTGAAAATTGCCATTCCTTTTGTTTTGATTATATATCACATTCTCTGTAAGTTGTGTATAGCCTGATTTCTCTGAACATATTTCACTAGCTTGAATTAATGAATAAATAAATCAGATTATAAACCCATGCAATTTAGAGGTATGTTCCCCCAAGTTACTAAAGATCTATCTATCCACCAATCTTAGAAAACGTATTGACTAAGAGCCTTTGTGGGTTTGGCTCCTCCATTTCTGTCATGATATCTCACAACATTGGCAGAATGTGGCACAATGTGTATAGCAAATCTAGTCATCAATATTTTGTTAACCTTTCTGCATACGAGAAGTTCTATTTCACTTACAAATGAGCTTTTTATGTTGTCTTTTTCTCAGAGCTGTTATGAAAATCTGTAACTATGGGCTGCTGAGGGGTGAGTCTCAAAGTGTAATTTTACTCTAAAAAGTGACTGCGTCATAAATGGCCTTTTGGAGTTCCATGTTATTGTTATTTATTATTGGTATTACCATTGCAATGACTAGCAGCAACCCCAGTGATGGATGAGTTGCTAGCTGCTGAACAAACACACAAGGAGCTTGCATTCTAAGGATAAAACAAGAGACAATCAATGGCTACAGACAGATAGGAGAGCATAAGGAAACAAGGAGAGAATACTGGTCACAGCACAACAGCTGCCTTAATGGTTTCCATATAAAATATAATTGGTAGAGGCCCTGTGGGCCTGATCCTGCTTTCACTAACCTTAATGTGAAATTTTCCATTGATTTCAATGACAACAGGATCATGCCCTGTGGTAACGGGTATTATTAAAAAAAATTCCTTTTAAACTCTGAATTTCACTTTTTCAAAAAATTCAAAACCTTTCACTGCTGTTAAATCTTGTTTATATATTCACAGTTATTTCCTTCCAATGGAACATCAGATTACAGCTGTATGACCAGACTAGCATGTTAATATCAGGATATATAAACCCAGTAAACTCTAGCATACCCTTCTATACTATCATCCCCAAATGACATCGGAGCAGATGAACTTCCTTAAATGCTAATTCCTGTTTAGCTTTGGATTGAATAAAATGTGTTGTTAATGCTCTGTTAGTGCTCTCTGCAGCTGATGCTAGGTAAAAGTTCAGATGACTGCCAACATTTAACAGGATTCATAACATTTAACAATTACCAGTAATCCTCCAGCATGTTGTTAGAAATCTTCTACTGTTTATATTTCCAAGAGACCAGAATTCGATCAACCTGCTTGTCTCTGGTTTTATTATTTTGTTCAAACATTATTAAATTAAATACATTATATATATATTATATATATATATATATATATATTATATATATGTATATATTCAATCTTGCTCACTTCTATTGCTAATCTAACGATTTCATAAAGAAAATATTTTTTCTGTATTTGTATATGTATATTTCTCCTTGCAATTTATGGCAAGACATTGATGGGTTTGGCACTGTTACTTTGTGTTGATGCTGGCAACATTTATTCAAGAAAAAGGGATTATAAACTGTAATCACTGTGATCATAACTATTGCTTTCACTTTTTACTTGTTTTATGATAGTGCCTAGATGCCCTAACCAAGATCAGGGCCTTGGTCAGCTAAGTACTGTGTGTACACATAGTAGAAGACAGTCCCTGACCTCAAGAGACATCTAAATAGACAAGACAGAGAAAGGACAAGAGGGGAAACAAAGTCATTAAGAGGTGAAGTAACTTGTCTAATGTCACACAACAGATCAACAGCTGAGCACTGAGGCTCTAACTTTTGGATGTAAGTGCCTAAAGTGGCAGTTCGGTGCCTAAATCCCATTGTGAATCTACCCCCAGGTTGACATAAAATGTTGGTCCCAGTCTTAAAAAACACAGAGGGCTTCCTGGGAGTGATAGAGTGGCCTCATCTCCGGTGGGAGCCAGTCAGCTTCTCTCAGGCTTGAGCTCTATGGGATTGTGCCCTCTTTCACTGAAAATTCCCATTGCATTCAATGGTAGCTGGACTGAGTGCTATGCACTTTTTATTCGACTGTAAGGTTGCACATAACAGCAATAAGCATTGTTGCTGTTCATTTTAAGAATATGGCCCAGTAGAGAGGTTGCTGGATTAAGACTCAGTGCTCAGTTGTCACCTAACCATGTAGGCACCCAAATTCCCTGGGTGCCTAAGGATGAATCTACATGGCAAAAAACACACTGCAGCAGTGTATCTCAGAGTGAGTCTACAGACTAAGGCTTGCAGGCTCACCTAGGGTGCTAAAAATAGCCACGTAGATGTTCTGCCTCAGGCCTACCTCCCTTCCTGGGCTTCAGAGACTGAGCTCCAGCCTGCACTGCACCATCTACAAGGCTGCTTTTAGTACTGTAGTACAAGTCCCATGAACTGGGGCTCTGAGACTCACTGCCCTGGGTTTTAAAACACAGTGTAGATATACCCTTAATCTCTCCTGTTGACACTGTTCCACTTTGTATGAAATGCTTAAATATTCACTGAGCCAGAGCATGCGTGAGAATGATTCTATACCCTCATGGTTAGGACACTCCTCTGGGCTGTGAGCAAGTCAAGTTTAAGTTCCTGATCCTCTCAGGCAGAAGGGGGTTTGGAACCTGGGTCTCATGCATCCCGTGTGAGTGTGCTAACCACAAGACTACTGGGTAAAAGAAAGCTAGAATCACCTACTCCTTGTTTTTTGTGAGAAAGGGCTGACTTGGCTTAAGCACCTAACTGCAAGGGAGGGGTTCTGGCTGTGATTCTTGAGCAGAGATAGGCACCTCCCTCCAACCAAGAGTTAGGTATTTAATTCCCTTTGAGGGGTGGGCCTTAAGCCATACCTCTCTCCTCAGCATTTACTTTTGGCTACTTTAGGTGGCTCCCCACTCAGGTCGCTGGCTTTTCTGAATCCCATTTTTAGGGACCTTACTCTCCACATGCATTGCAGAGCATGCCTGGGTGCCTAACTCAGGACTATGGATTTCTGAGGGGCATCTAAGTTACGTGTTGCAGCACTGAGTCTAAGTCCCCTTTGTTGATCTATCCCTTAGACTCTCTAAAGTTCATAGTAATATTCTGTGTGACATACTGTGCCAAAGCCATTCGGGCCAGAGCAGGGATCTCAAACTCAGATCACCGTGAGGGCCACATGAGGACTAGTACATTGGCCCGAGGACCACATCACTGACACCTTTTCATACAAAGATACAAAAGCCCTCCCCTCTGCCCCTGGCCCCACCCCCACTCCACCCCTTCCATGAGGCCCCTCCCTGCCCTGCCTCTTCCCACCCCTTCCCCACCCCCATTCCAACCCCTTCCCCAAAATCCCTACCCCAACTCCACCCGCTCCCTGCCCCTATTCCAACCCCTTCCCCAAATCCTCACCCTGGCCCCGCCTCTTCTCCGCCTCCTCCCCTGAGTGTGTTGCATCCCCGCTCCTCCCCTCTCCCTCATGGAAAGTCCTAAGAGCTGGGAGGTACGCGGAGGAGCGGGGACGCGGTGTGCTTGGGGGGGGGGAGCCGCAGGGCGGGGGGTGAGGGGAGCTATGGCAGGCTTCAGGAAATAATTCCGCGGGCCGCATGCAGCCCACATCCCTCGTGTTTGAGACCCCTGGGCCAGAGAGAGTGAGTTCTTGTGGTGACAGTGTCAGACATGGCACATATAAACCCTCAGGAGAACAGAGAAAGGAAGCAGTTTGTGTTTTATTTTCTGTTAGACTCATAAACTTTAAGGCCAGAAGGGACTATCATGATCATCTAGTCTGACCTCCTGCATATTACAGGCCACAGAACCTCACCCACCCACTTCTGTAATAGCCCCCAAACCTCTGACTGAGTTACTGAGCTCCTCAAATCATGATTTAAAGACTTCAAGTTACAGAGAATCCACCATTTACACTAATTTAAACCTGCAAGTGACCGGTGCCCCATGCTGTACAGGAAGGCCAAAAAAAAACCCAGGTTCTCTGCCAATCTGACCTGGAGGAAAATTCCTTCCTGACCCTAAATATGGCATCACTTTGACCTTGAGCATGTGAGCAAGACCCATCAGCCAGAAACCTGGGAAAGAATTCTCTCCAGTAACGCAGTCTTCCCAATCTAGTATCTCCTCAATGGCCGCTGGAGATATTCACTGCTATCCGTCACAGATCGGCTACATGCCACTGTAGGAAGTCTCATCATACTGTCCGTTCCATAAACTTATCAAGATCAGTCTTGAAGACAGTTAGGTTTTTTCCCTTCATTACTCCTCTAGGAAGGCTGTTCCAGAACTTCTCTCCTCTGATGGTTAGAAAACTCCATCTAATTTCAAGCCTAAACTTGCTGATGTCCAGTTTATGTCCATTTGATCTTGTGTCCACATTGGTGCTTAACTTAAATAACTTCTCTCCCTCCCTGGTATTCATCCCTCTGATGTACTTAGAGAGAGCAATCATCTCTCCCTTCAGACTTCTTTTGGTTAGGCTAAACAAGCCAAGCTCTTTGAGTCTCCTCTCATAAGGTAGATTTTCCATTCCTCTGATTGTCCTAATAGCCTTTCTCTGTACCTGTTCCAGTTTGAATTCATCTTTCTTACATATGGGAGACCAGAATTGCACACAGTATTCCAGATGAGGTCTCACCAGTGTTTTGTATACCAGTACTAACACTTCCAAATTTCTACTGGATATACCTCACCTGATGCATCCTAGAACTTCACTTAGTCCCTAAGTGCAAGTCCTTGCACTTAGCATGATTAAATTCCATCCCATTTCTATTACTTCTGTTTTCAAGTTTGTCCAGATCTTCTTGTATAATATTCTGGTCCTCCTCCATATTGGCAATACCTCCCAGCTTTGTGTAATCCACAAATTTTATTAGCACGCTCCTACTTTTTATGCCAAGGTTATTACAAAAAATGTTAAACAATATTGGTCCCAAGATCAATCCCTGAGGAACTCCACTAGTAACCTCCCTCCAGCCTGAAAGTTCACCATACTGAACCATTAACCAGTTCCTTATCCACCTTTCAATTCTCATATTAATCCCCATCTTCTCCAATTTCACTAGTAATTTTCCATGTGGAACTGTATCAAAAGTCTTACTGAAATCCGGGTGTAACAGGTTGGATCACAGAAACCCCCTGGGAGCTGCTACCCAATGTGCCAAGGCTACTTCTACCCCTTTCTACCTGCTTTCCCTGACAGCTTAGGACTCCAGCACCGTGTCTTGCTGAGCCAGACACGCCAGTCTCCTCCAACACAGACCCAGGATCTGAAACACATGCCCCAAAGCTGTAGGCTTAACTGAAAGCCAGTTAAGAAGTGTTCCTGCCTTTGACACTCGGATGCCCAACTCCCAATGGGGTTCAAACCCTAAATAAATCCATTTTACCCTGTCCCCCACAAGCAATTCTTCTATGAGGTCCTTACTACTCACCAATACCAAATCTAAAATAGCATCACCTTTTGTTGGTTTGGCAACTACCTGGTGAAGAAATCTGTCAGCTATCACAACAAGAAAAATCTGGGCCCTACTGTTATTACTAGCACTTGTCCTCCAACCTATATCTGGGAAAATAAAGTCCCCCATAATCATGTAATTCCCAATAGTATTTATTTAATTTAAAACATTAAAGAGGTATCTATCCGGATCCAAACCTGGGGGTCTGTAGTGTACCCCAAGCACTATCCCACGGGAATCTCTGGTAGCCTTCTTCCCCAAAGTGATTTTGACCCAAGTAGACTCTCTTTTATCCATTCCATCACTTCTAATTTCTTTACAGTCTACCTCGTCATTAATATACAATGCTATCTTTACCTTTATTTTTGTCTTTCCTGAACAGCACATACCCTTCAATATCTGTACTCCAGTCATGACTACTATTTCACCATGTTTCTGTTATCACTAAAATATCTGATTTCACTTCTTGCACGAGTAGTTCTAGTTCCTCTATTTTGTTACCCAGGCTCCTTGCATTAGTGTACAAACATAGTTGTTGCTGCTTGGCTTTGCCCAGATTTCTCACCCGATTGGGTACAGTCATTCTACTGACAGTATCTCCTATCTGACTATCAAAGGAATTTGGTGTTCGGTTGGGAAGCGTGTGAGTAGGTGTGAAAGCTGGTGATCCCAGAATTTCCCCTGACAGTTTATTCCATTGCCATCACTTTTCTTAAATTACTCTGCACTTAATTTCTTTCATACCTCTGTATAGACGATCAGGATTTTTAAAGATTAAATGCCTAAGAACTCAGTAACAGCCCCAAGGACTAGGTTGGGGGCATTCCTAGCTATCACTTCATACAGTGCAAACCATTCACTTTCAAAATATTTTTAACAATTATAAAATATCATTCAACTGAGGATCTATAAGCACTTTGCAAATATCAAATGATCCTCATGAACTGAGATGCTGTAGGTAAATATATCTCTGTTTTTACAGGTAGACGCAAAAGGGCTAGGTGACTTGTCCAACATCACACAGCAAATTAATGGTAGAGCTGGGATTAAAAACCAGAACTTTTGGTAGATTACTTTCTGCTCTTTCTACAAACACACATTCCAATAGTCGGAGGGCATAAAGGGCACTTGTAGAGTGTTGTGTTTAAAATGTCATTAAAGAGTTTCTATTTTATACTGCGTTGGGACACTAACCTGACTGCACCTATTACCTATTTTATTTGACCTAACATGGTTGCTCAGTTTGTAGTCCTTTCCTTTGTAAGAAAACATGCGAGCTGTTGTCTTTTGATATTACAGTGTAGTGTCATGTCTTCTTCATTTTAACATGACATTTGAACTACTTTTTATTTCTAGAGTAGTTTATGCCCACCAGAGAAATTATCAGCACTTAATGATATTACAAATTTAAAACATGCTTCGAGAAAAGCGAAGCCATGTATCACAATTAAATCTATATAGCTGCCTTCTACTGCCTTACATACCTTAAAAGATCACACATAATGGTTTTATTCTCCCAAAAGAAAGAGCTGGCATATTTCACCTTAGCTGAATGAAGCCTGAGACACATCTGGAGATGTTGAAAAATAGCTTAAATTACTGCCCACCCTCCCAACAAACTCACAGTTCGCATTAGCCCATTAAACAGATGTGTTGCTGATGGTGTTAAATTTTATATTTGTCACACCATTGTTATATAAACAGTGAAATTCATGCTTTTTTTTCTTTTCTCTCTAATCCTCATGGTTTTTTAAATCCATTAATGTCTCTTCTTATAATCCAAACACAACAGATGTTATCGGTCTTCATAAAGGATTTAGGATTTTTTTTTCATCAGGGACAAGAAATCAGAGCAGACCAGACTGGACAACCTAGTACAAAAAACACTGAGATGTCAAGACCATCAGTACAGTCATTAAAGAATGTGGGAAATGCATATACATATAGGTGTATGTACACTGTCCCATATATTTTACAAAACAAATTATTTTTTTAGCCTTTACTCTTTTTCTAATCTGAAATTCTATATAATCGTATATTGAAGGTCTAATTGAACCTGCAGAATTAGAGAAAGCTCTACCCTGTCACCTACTTGTGCCATGACATGATTAGCTTAAAATTGAAATAAAAAGTCAGTTCACATTGGGAGTATGTCTACACTGCAATGTAAGCCCAGGGTTAGTGAGACTCAACCCTGGAAACCTTGGGTTTGAAAACCCAGGGCTTGAGTGGGACCTTAGGTGGAGAATTTTTAATCCTGGGCGACAATTTGGATCTCTTGCATGTACACTGCATTCTGCAGGTCTGAGTCCAACCAACCATATCCCACACTTCCTAGCCTCATGAAAGATGATTGTTCTAACACTTTGTTCCTGGTGCAGTGTGGGAAAACTTGACTGTCCACCCCTATGCATCACAGGAAGTTTGACCAGTTCACCAACACATCCTACCAAGTCATCATTTTGGTGCATGCACTCCCAGCAACCAGAGTGAGCAACATGAAGGAGTCACCATTTGAAGAACTCTCACTTGTGCTTTCACTTTTGTTTAAGGGAATGGGCAGAGCTTCCATGAGACACTGGCCCATCAAATGCACATGACAGAGGAGAAGGAGCAAGAGAAGGATGACACAGATATGGCAAACTCAAACTGCCTGATGCTGCTCATGACACTCAATATAGCCACTGATGGCCCCCTACATAGACTGGCGCTTCTGGAGAAGGGCAGCAAGCACAGACTCAGGGGATCAAACCGTCCTGCAGACCTGAGATAACCAGCAGTGGGTCCAGAACTTTGGCATGAAGAAAGCTACATTTTTGGAGTTTTGTGAGCAGTTTGTCCTGATCCTCAAGCATCAAGACACACATGAGGGCAGCCATGTTGGACCAGAAATGGGTTGCTATAACAGTCTAGAAGCTGACTGTCCCAGACTGCTACAAATCTGTTGTCAGCCAGTTTGATGTTGGAAAGTCAACTTTGAGTAAAATGGTTGTAGACATTTCTGAGGCAGTCAGTTTACCTCTGGGCGGCAGATATAAAAGGTATTCCTGATGAAATTACTGGCTTTCAGAGAATGGGGTTTCTAAACTGTGCCAGGGCCACTGATGGGACTCAGGTGCCCATAGTTTGTATTCTTCAAGGAACATAAACCAGTAAGCATACTACTCCATTGTTATACAGGTCTTTGTGGATGACAGAGCCTGATTTATGAATGCCAATGTGGGCTGCCCTGGAAAAGTTCATGATGCCTGAGTTTTTCACCGATCAGGAGTCTACATTCAAAGACCGACTGGGACACTATTCCCACCAAATGACATGGTCATAAATGGAGATATTGTTTCCACTGTTATTCTTGGTGATTCCATTTGCCCTCTTTTTCCTTGCCTTATGAAATCATATCCTGATCGCAGAGGCCCTGGCAACAGAAGGTTTGATTACACTCTCAGCAGGTGTAGAATTTTGGTTGAATGTGTGTTTGGCAGATTGAAATCCTGCTGATGCTGTCTGCAGAGCTGTTTGGATTCCAGTGTCATCAATACTGTCTGGATTACTGTGGCTTGCTGTGCTCTTCACAATCTTTGTGAAGACAATGGTTCATTTCCCCATGAGAGGACCTATGATAGAGACAGATTGCTGAACCATTGCGTTCAGCCAGAAAGTGAAGCTACTACCGCTGGAGCTGGATGAACTTGGACAACAGAAATTAGGGATGCTTTGTGCTCCCACATCATGGACTTGAATGAGCCAATGGAAGAAGAAGAACAGTACCTTTCTGAATGTACTTGTGCAGTGCTTACAGTACATTAGGTGAGGGGCAGGGGTTGTTTGACCTGCATTGTACTTATGAATGACCACTTATGCAATGGAGGTGGGAAGTGGGGGTTGGAGGTAGAGAACTGTGGGTTTAGATGTCTGTATTGACAAATAATGGTTGCATGCAACTTCAGTTGTCCCTTATCATGTTTTTATTTATTTGAAATATACAAAGGTGTGATGCAGTGATAGTAATACAATTTCTTAATAAAATAAAAAAAACTTTTGGGGGGGACTAATGAAACAGAAATCCCTCCCATAGCGATACAAATAAACACAAAAATGGAGCTAGGACCTTACCCAGCTCGGGGGTGACTTCTGTCTCTTCTGTTTCTGTTGCTAGTTCCATAGCAAGCCACTCCTCCACTGAGACATCAAAAAGCTCCTCCAAGTATAGCCTCAGGATGTCCTGCAGCTGCTCTTGTGCAAAAGCCACATCCGGCACCTACAGCTGCCTCCCATAAGTTCCCATGCTAGATTCTGGGGTTGGCAGGATGTCATTCCTGCTGACCAGGTCATTGTGTGCCACTGTTGGCTCTGTGATAGGCACACTACCCAGCATGCTATCAAAGTCCTCATGAGTTGAGCATGATGATGAGTTCCCAGAGATGTGTTTCTGATATCTGGTTTTGTGGTAGTCTATCTTGAGCCATTTAATCCATTCCGTGCATTGGTACCTGGTCAGGTAAATGTCCAACACTTCTTCACTATTTGCAGGTAGGAGTAGTCATTTCTGGTACTGTTACTAAAATCAAATATTTTGCTTTCCTCACATCAGAGATGCATCAAAATTTGGTTGTGCTCCTATGACCAGAAGTGGCATACTTGGCAAACAATTTGGTCTGGTCAGTTTCTATTGCAAACTCAGGAGAAGATTCACTGTGTTTGCAGCTCACAGTAAAATGGAAGGGCTAAATGCCATGCTGTACTTGAACAAGGGGGGTTGCCTCCATTTCTTGGGAGTCAGTTGGCAACTCATGAGATAGAGAACACTGGCCATGGGATTGTGGGATAGCAGTGGCAGACTTCCATGGCCACATCCACATTTCAAAAAGATAGGGCTTGATCCCTGGGTCCTGTCTGGACTTGGGTTCGGACGCTCCACCCCATGAGGTCCTAGAACTCTGAATCTGAGCCCAAGTCCAAGAGATTTGTATGTGAATGGAAGGGGGGTTAGGGCTTGAGTCTGAGTCTGAACCCAGGCTTACATTGCAGTGTAAACATTCCTTGGAAGACCAAAATGTTTAATTTTGAAAATGTCCAAACAGGTTATTTCAACAATTACAAATTTTTTCTCAAACGTTTTTGAGTTGAGAAATTTGCTGAAACTGACCCTTTTTGACAAAAAGTTTCCATTTGCATGAATTGGCATTTTTCAACAAAAAAGCTTTCAGAACATTCCTGATCAGCTTTGCTTTCAAGTAATAGGATAGCAAACATTTGTTCATTTATTTCTAGAAATGTTCATCAACAGAGCGGTTTTGGTGAGTATTAGCAAAAGAGAAGTTTGAACTCTAAATTTGAGGATTCACACCAGAAACCTACTTCTAACATTTATTCATCCATTCAGGGACAAACAAATCAAGCATCCTGCTGGTGAGGGTCCAAAAAATGCTAACCAATGCCTTTCAAATTTGGAATACTGAATAGCCACAACAAACTGCATGTGAATCATACACAGTCCAAGAATTATGCAGTAAACTTATTCAGAAAATAATATAGAATTACAAATAAGTTCATGCAAATTTATTCATACAATTTGTCTCTATCCATCTGGGCTGGATTCAAACCATAAAACGATATTTTACAAGCAGGGGGGAGAGAGGATTGCTGAACTCACTGACATATGTGAACAAGATGAAACATAAGAGAGGCTGTACTGAAATAAGTAGTTAGAGGTACTTATTGTGAAATAAAGTATATCAAGACTTAGGCATAAATGGCCTGAACCAAAGTCCATTGCACTCAATGGAAAGAGTCCTTTGACTTCAGTGAGCTCTGGAGGAAGCCATAAAAAGTCTCTGACAGCCTGCAGCCTGTTTCAGATTCGTTAGTCAGTACACATAATGCTGTAAAATAATCAGTACTAAAATGTATATGCAATTATTATAGGAAAGATGTTTTATCTAGGAGGGGGGAAGGTTGCTATGCAATAAACCTGCACAAAATCCACCCCCACTTAGTATAGTAAACCAGCACCATCTAAAACACACCAAATATAATTAGGTACAAATTGCTTTTTACAATTTAATTAAACTTCCTTGCTTCTGTGCTGCATAGGCGACATGTAGAATCTTCTATGTACATGCCAATTAATGCATGGGGATTCTGCTTTGTAATTGGACTGGGAAAAAAAGGAATAAAGTGAGCAGCACACTGTTGGTATCCAGAATCAACTGTGTTTTTAAAAAAAAATGAAAAGTGGAGACAGCTTTAATGCTTCAAATATTTATGTCAATTGAAATTGATTAAAACAATTTGAGGTTCCATTAGGTATAGATACAACCATTTTATTAACAAGACCCATCTGGTCTAAGAAAGAAAATTAAGATGAACCAATTGAAATTTGGAAGCATTTTTCCAAACACACATAATTCATACTGACGGAAAACAGAAGCCGCAATTCACCACAAACTGTCAAGTAGATGAATGTTTCATTTAGCTGGAATTTGAGATTTCACCCAGCAAGAGTCTATAAATGCCTGTAGTGAGGCACAGCCTGAGAAACAGAAAATCTGTTCTCATTTTACTGGTATCATATTAAAAGCCAGAGTACAACTTTTTAGGATTTATCTTCATGCAACATGAAACCACTTCAGCCTTTAAACACTTCTATCTGTGGATTTCCTGGTCATGGTTATTGGCCAGGATCTCTCTAGGCCCTGTACAACACTGTGCCCAACTCTTTAAAATTGCTTCTTCATTAGAGTCTGCATTGCTCTCTTTCAGCTTCCACCAGGCATTGTTCTTGTGTAACACTATAAAACTAGTCTCCAGAAGGCTCAAACGACATCAGGCCAGCACTGAAAACTGGAACACAGCCTCACAGCACTTGTTTCCTATGCATATATATTGTTATTATTTATAACAATAGGGCTCAATGACATCATGGTTAAACACATAGTGGACAAAGTGAACTCTACACTTCGAGTTTCCCACCTTGTCTCATAACTTTCTGAGTTGGTTAAGTGGGACTCACTTTATTTTTCATGTATTTATTTATTCATGTATTTATGTATTCACTTATTTGTAAATTGTCCCATCACCTCAGCATCTGGGTGCCATACCTTGGAAAGAAAATGAAATCAACGCAATATACACAAGTTACAGGTACAAGGCATAACATGTATTCTATCTCTAAAGTGATCTGGAGGCCATTTAAAAGCTGTACTAGACACATACATCTCACTGCTAATGTTGACATATGGTGGATTGCCAGAAGGAGCAGTTTCAAGAAGCATGGGTCTTCCATTGAGAATGCCCTGCTTCTACCCCAACAATTGTCAGCAAGTGCTAAGGAGAGAAGATCCCTATCAGATATAACTGGATTCTAGACTTATATAAACTTATCAGTGGCAAACACCTTGGAAGAGATGAGGTAGACAGTGCAGTACACAGAATATTGATGTTCTCTGTGCATAGGGCCTGTCCCAAAGCCCATTGAAGTCAATGGAAAAAAACCCATTGACTTCAATGGCTTTGGATAAGGTCCATGGACCCTGATTCAGCAAAGGTCATGAGCACACGCGAGTGCTTGAAGTTAAGGTCAAGCTTGAAGTTAAGTACTTTGTGGCATCACAGCCTGAAAGTGTAAGCTGATGCATTCTGCAGCATCTGAAGTTTCTAGTTGCTTTTGAGCTAAAACCCAAAGTAGAAGTCATTGCTTTAATATAGTCTGGGGGAACAAATACAGGAACTAATATCCCATATTGGTGGAACAGTGAATACCACAACATCTATCTCTTGACAGCAGTCATTCATGTGTATTGAACAGGAGAGGTGAGAGGATGGAATCCCAAGGAGCCCCACATGGGAGAATATTTGAAGGAGAAAGGGTTAGTACTCAATACTTCCTTTTTGGTGCCTCTCAGTGAAGAAGGGAGGAATCTACTCAAGGGTTGCTCCAATAACACTTACAAGATCCTGCAGATGAGTTAATAGAACCTTGGGACTAATAGTGTCAGAGGTTGTGATGACAGATATAGCAATCAACATGGACATCAGAAAACAAAATATTCTCCCTTTTTTTGCCACCTCTACAACCAGACAAGTTGGAGCTGAAAACACATGCAACAAGATGTAAGCAGAGTTGTTCCAACACTACTGTCTTGGTAATCTTTCCCTAAAGTAGGAGTTTAGGCACTGGTGGATGACTGGCAAGGGTGTTCAGGCCAAGGAATGTTCTTTTGAGCAGGAGCCTCATCACTGCATTTAGCAACTAGCACTTTAAAGGGAGGAAGTTAATCATTCTCATCGACTCACTCCCTCAGCTACAATTGCCAGCCATGAGGGGCGAGGACTTGGATTACAAGGCATAAAGTGTAGCTTTCCCATCTCATCTAAGATTACGCTGAGCAAAACAGAAATATTCAGCCAGGCAAGTTTACAAACTCCTCTCTGGACCCTGTGCGTACAATGACACCAAGGCTTGACCAGATCAGACTGATATTTCCAGCAAAGCAGATGGAAAATTCCTCAGCAAGGAAAACTTGACTCTGACATCCTGATCAGTCTCACTTAAATTTTGAAAAAATCCAATATATTCCAAGCACTTAAGCACAAGATAAGGCCAGTTACAAATACCACTAGAACTGGTTAAGTCACACTAATGACTAATGACCGTTGTGGCTTCCTGAACAAAATATGCTGTTCATTTATAGCATAAACATGCTTCAGTTTTAACTGTATCTGGGTCAATAACTTGTAAGTTGTAATTTATTTGTTGGGGGGGGGGATTTTCTTGAGTTCCTAAGGGACATAGGACCACGAGTCCCACTGAAAATAGGACTCATGCTCCTAAATCTCTTCTGCACTTTTGAAAATCTTCCCTTCAGTGAATATCATTCCTTGCTATTTGCAAATACATTGCAATTTTCTTGAATTAAGTATATTTGAAATTATTTCCTGCTAATTGCTGAGAGTGATTCTTGGTATGCAGATTTTTTGGGAGCTGTTTGTTGGAAGTATTTGATATTCACAATTCAAGCTGTGTTGATTAGATATGTTTGGATATGTTATTTCTATTTCTGGGGTGGATTATTATTGTTAGTCACTTGTGAAGCAGTGACCATGTGCCTGGTACTTTATAAAACAGGAAAGACCTGACAATTTAAAGAAAGGCATAAAGAAGAATAGACAAGGTGAGGAAATCCAGAAGAAGGAATCATTAATATTTTTGTTTGAAATGTTCACCCAGCTCTATGAAGAATTTGAGAGATTGCAGTATTTGCATGGAAATTATGGGTTGTAACTGGTACTCTTTAACATAAAGCTGTTGGTTCATCAGCATTATCGTTTAGAATTAGGAATGAATAATTAACAGTAATTGAAGTATATATAATGCCTATCACATAGTGATGCCCCACCCCTTAAAGAGCTTGATCATTTTAACTGATAATAAATTAATTTGAGTACAGCACATACCAAGTGATGAATTCACCCTGCACTTCCCTCTCAGAGGTGGAAGGGAGCAGCCTATAAATAGAGCAGAGCAACAATAGACACCATTCAGCATAGAAAGTGTGGAACACCTTTTTCCTAGTGAAGCTATAAGGAAACTTTATGGCAGGTAGCTAGGATGTTGGGGCCATAATATTACTAAAAAAGTGCCATGGGATTTTTAATTATTACAAGTGGTCAGGTCCTCAGTTTTATGTCTCATCCAAAAGACATCTTGTTTTTCATGCACCCCAAAATTTAAACCCTTTCTAAAATGAACTATACCAAGACAGTCTTGTTTTAGCCATTCCTGCAACATTTGGAGAATTATTTTACCTTGGATAGTATGTGTAAAGTACAGTACTAATCTTGGATAGCTATAGTGACTTCTGCAGTTATTCTTTATAATGTTAACTATGCTGGTCTCAGGAGCAAAAGGCTTAGTTTGATAACGAGGCAGGCAGTCTGAAGGAATGTATATCTAAGTACTGTGTTATGCAGTTTGCAGTTAAGATACACCAGAATTAAAGGCAAAGGTGGAATGGAGACTAGGGCTAAATTTTCAAAGGGACAAAAATGTATCCACAATCCTGTGCACACACCAAAATCTGTGGGTGAACTGTGTAGCAGATATAACTGATAGGCCCTTATATCAGTGTAAAATCAATGTGTCTCCACTGAAGTGGAATTAGTGAGAAGACACGTAGTCAGAGGGAAAAATAGTATGACAATCAGGAATTTCCAAAAATGCCAGGCAATACAGTCACAGGAAAAATGGGAGAATATCCGAGTTTGTGTGCAGATCACTGCACAACTGTCTATGCCTGGCACACATCAGATTTTCAAATAGCTCAGCTACAGTATGGGAGATTGGAAGGCCAGAGGACAATGAAGAACCCAGCTGCAGAGCAATGATGGCAGGTCATAAGAGGCCACTCTACTGCTCTGCACCTGACCTAGTGTACCTCACATGTTGGCCTGGCAAAATTTCCCCTTCTCCTGTCACCTCCATAAGTAAGGAACTGTGACCCCACCCCCTGCTCCTCCTCTTCGCCCTGATGCTTGCCGCTCCGCCCCCCCACCCCGGCCAGGCTGGAAGCCAGAGGCTGGGCCATGGTAAGAGCTGCCCAGAGAACTTGAGCCACTGTGGGGAGTCCCAGACTCTCCACCTGCCCTGGGAAGGGAACCAGGATGCCCAAGAGCAGCCCCCCGGCCTGTGACCCCACCTCCCAGGGTGAACCACCCAGGGCAGATAAAGGCTTTGGAGTTCCCTGGGTGGCTCTTATCACAGCCCAGCTCCAGCTTCTGGCCTGACCGGGGGTGGGGCCTTGGTGGGAAGAGAAGGAGCAGGGGGCAGGCCCCATGGTGAGGGGGGGGCTAATGCCCACCTCTGCTGCCCACTGAGGAAGAGGCTGGCTGTGCTTCGTGGCAGGAGAGCTGATCACCTTATCAGCTCCCCCACTGCAAAGCGCAGCCCCTGCCACCATTGCTCCATGCCTACCTGAGGCTATTACACCTGTGTTAAAAAGGAGGCAGACATGGCCCTCCCACTTTTAAAAGTAGAGGGCATGGCTCCCCTGCCCTCCACAGTTCTGGCACCACAGTTTGGGCATGGGGGGTAGGGGCTGAAATGTTCTTGGTGCCCAGGAGGATCCCAACAAATCTTATTCCATCTCTGGGTTGAGGGCACTCTGCACCTTGCAAGATCAGGCCCTGTAGAAGGTATTATATAAATGAATTATTATCCCTAAATGGTTAACCATATTAATAGCTGCTCCCATTTTTTGGTTGGGTATCAGGCTGTCAACAGATTAACTTTTACTACTTGGCAGCGGAGCTGGGAGGTGGTTAGTCATGAGTTTCAGTATTTGCCCAACTACAGAGAATTGCTCTACAGCAAATGAAATCCTCAAATATCAGCAGCCTAATATTATCATTGCTGGAATTTCAGTGTAGAGTTAGGAAAGGCTCTTGGCTAATGTTGATAACTGTTGGTCACAATGTTTAAAGGTTTAAAAAAAGTTTAAAGGTTGAAGGGAGTATGGTACTCCCTTGATTGAAGTGAGTGAAACCCACTGGAATCTGTAAAATTATTAATGTCTAGTTCTTAATGTGCAAGAGTGCCAATCTAATAGGGCCACATACTGTTGCTAATTGGGGTAACCTCATCTCGGAGGGCCATGATTTTCACAAAATAAGAGCAGGAGCAGAAAAGGCAGATACCAGAGAAAGTTCTAAAACATTGTTCTCGTAAATAATGATACTTCAACAAATACATTCCTGCAGAATGTTGTGGTGACTCAGCATTCTTCATCTTAAAGTCTGATTAATAATCTTGCTACATTCTCACTAAAAATAAGTGACATTTTTTAGTTCAATTACTTTCAAGAAATCACCAGTAATTCCTAGTTCTATCACTTGTTTGTCTTTTTAAAAGAGGATTTAGTACAACAACATCAGGCAAACCAGACTTGTCAAAGGGATATAATGATTACAAAGAATTACCATCCATCCAGCAATGAAGATGAAACTGGTAAATGGACACAACATAGCCAACTTGTTAGTCAATGAGTGACAGTGTTATTTCCTAAAATATAGGCTACATCATTAATCTAGATAAAAATAAAAGAGCAATGTCTGTGTGTTTACTCTCAGAAAAGGAAAGATTTTTTTTCTCTTTTTTACTGAAAACAGGAGTAGAGATTATTAATACTAAAATTGTCTTATTTTCCAGCTAACATGTAGGACACTGAGCTGTCTTGCCTTCAACTTATTATTTTTATCAACCGTTACAAGTAATGAAGAAGCCTCAAAAAATTCTGTGGTTTGGTTCAGCTTACCCAAAGCTTTAGTATTGAAATGGACCTGGATGTGTCACGAGATAATGCTTTCCTGGGGAATTTACATTACTTGGTTTTGGTTGACCTTCCAATACTTTTTGTTTTGTTTGTTACTATACTCTCTTCCAGATACAGCCAAGAAGTGGAGAGACACAAGATCATTTATTTAAAGGTAATGAATGTTTTTTGAACATCACAAAACGTTGAGGTGTGATTTGGTTCCAATTCGAGGCAAAGGTTCAAGATGGTGCGTATTTCTGTTGAGTTCATCCTTAGTATCCACATGTTCTTTTGAACAAACCTTTGGACCAAATCCTGCCCTGTGTTGTGCAGGTGCAGACGAGAGGACTGGGAATCTTTTACCTCAGAATCAGCAGGGTAGTAAAGAGGCAGAATTTCTACCTAGTGCTTAACAGAACACTAAGAGATAAATCTGACTATTATGTCCACTATTGCCCCACAACCCCAAGGAGGCGTGGTATGCTAACTGGACACAGCATGCATACTGCAGCATGCCACCCATGCTAACATGGAGTATGCACCCCTTCTTATTAAGGAAACAGTCAAGAGCAACCCAACACACGTTTCCTGTATCCATTTATCTAGGCTACCCTGCCATGAGCTCCTGGAATGTATGTGTCACTGGTACTATGCCTCTACCCTCCAACTTCCTGGCACAGGTCTCATCCTAGGGGTGATTTGGTCCAAAAATTATTAGTAAAAAGATTATAATATGAATTTATCCTATTGGAATAACAATGTTTATTTTCTTACTTAAAACCTGTTCATGTTACCCAATAAAGTACTAATACCCAGTAAAGACAACGATTTTTGTCATGGTCATTACAGTGCTGTGAAACATTTACATAGCTGCTAATCTCCCACCGACCCTTAATAACATTCTTTTATTTATATGCTAACCAGTAACCTCAGTAACAATTAAGAAGCATGTTCCTGTCAGCTGGATAATTAAATGCCAAAAAACCTCACCACTCAATATGTAATTCACTCAATATCTTGTTGTTTGAAGGAACCAGTGTTCACAAACAGGATGGATTGAATTCCTAACAACATCTGGCATGAGCAATGGACTTCGCCCTTACAATAATAGCATTACGGTCATGGCAGGAATGACAGCTAAATGTAGGGAGATGGATGGGGCTTTTCTCTGAAGAGGCAGATTCATGGCTGCAGACTAATGAATCAGTATGTTGTAACCCTTGGTCATGTACGTACTGGCCTGTTGGAAGTGACAACCTACATCAGGAGGTCCAGAGTAAATTGTAGCTGTCAGATCTAATGGAGAAGGATGCTGGCTTCTAAGTTACTGGAAAAGCTGAGTATAGTTTCCATTCCAATAATCTGGATGAAAACACTTCCTGATTGCCTTGGTCAATTTATTCTGTCACTTAATTAAACAAAAAGCATTACAAATCTTCTCAGTAAAAAAGAAGGACAGAGAGAATTTTTAACCTTGAGAATCAGGTCTAGATGTTAGCTATCACGTGAAGTTACTTATATTGTGGGACCTGGATTTATTTATCCATAAGTAAGCCCAGGATTTTTTCCCTGCGACTCAGTGGCCTGATTCTGCAACATACCAAGTACCTTCAACATTGAAGCCAATGGGAGCCAAGAAGTACAAGCCAGGAGGCACTCAGCAATATCATAGAGCTGAATGCATGGAGTGTTATTGGAATTATCCCTCAAAGCACAAATGTCAAACAGATGATGATGAAATTCTTGAAAAAATAATGTTTAAATTAATATAATGAAAATTATATTTCCTGGCCCCATATAAGCTTCTAAACAATGAAGGGAAGGTGTGTCCATGACATACTAACAAAAGGAAAAGATTATTTTTAATTGTTCTCAGTTTGAAAATTTAACTGTCAGATATTGCTGGATTTTTAAGGGAACCTAGGAAGTAGAACAGAAATAATAGATTTCTGTATGTATAATATTGACATTTGTCAATATGATTCTTTTTTTTTTTCTTTTCTTAACTGAAGTACATTTATTAGCTGAAGTCCAGAATTAACAATGAGTGAGTAATATGGGTTGAATAGCCTTGTCCCTGGATAAATTAAGTCAGTTTATATGTGTTCTATTATTAATATTCCTCTGCTTCAGTGAAATGTATTGTACTGAACTCTAAAATTCCTAAACAATAATCCATTATTCTGTCCATCATAATATACGCCACAAACTTCCATCGAGTATCTGTTAACCAACCTCAGGATTATACAAATTTGTAGGTGTCTGCTGATAATATGCATTGACTGAGTGATGCAACTCTGCCCCTTGGTTTCTCTGTCTCTCAGCACTCTCTTAAAAACATGATGATGTGTCTCGGGAGAAAGGTTGTTTCCTAATGAGATGGATGGATGGATGGATGGATGGATGGATTAGACAGATAAAGGAAATGTACCTAAATTCCTGAGGGATACACAAAGTGTGGTTTCAAGAAGACTATCAAATTAAAATGCATTATATAGTGACTGCATTTTGCCACAGAATCTGTAGTTTTGGCTTTGTATTTTGAAAGAGCCAGACAGTATTAGTTTCTTTTAGTGTCATTAGTAGTTATTCCCCAGGAAAGAATCCTATATCAGACATTATCTTACAAATTGCTACTTCATGAGCCAATGTGTATTTGTCTGAAGGGAAAATTTGTTTTTGTTCATAGTCTGCACTACAAATCACAAGTCTCATAAAACTGGCAAAGGTGTTGGTTATTCACAAAGAAAAACTTTTGTTGGATGTTTTTAAAGGTTCGTTACATTGTGTTGTGTTCACTGCACTGTAATTAAAGTGGCTAAAAATATGTATCTTTAGATCGTGAGGTCTCTGGGGGAGGGACAGTCTTCTATTTTTTAATGGGCCTGAACAGTACCTAGAACAATGGGGGTCTGTTCCTTGGTCAAGGGAATCAAAAGTAAATAAAACAAATATGAAATAATATATATAATACATGTGTTTCAGTAACAATGTCAACAGAGGTGAGCAGAGAGCAAGTGTCACAAGGTGCTCAATAGAGCTGGTCAAAAACCAGATTTTCCATTTACCAAAAATTTTGAGATTTGGCTTACTGGATAGAGCATTGGACTAGGAAATGAGGAGACATGGGTTCTGTTCCTGGCTTTGCCACTGGTCTCTTGGGTGTTCTTGGACAAGTAACATCCCTTCCTGGTGCCTCAGTTTCCTTATCCATAAAATGGGAATATTAATAATCTTGACCTCCTTTATAAAGCACTTTTGAGATCGACCGATGAAAAGTGCTGTATCAGAACTAGGTATTACTATTATTTATTAACTCATCCTGTACTGGAATGAAAGGCCAATTTTTTTAAAAAAAATAGGTTCAGACCAATCAGTGTTTCACTTTGATTTCTACTTTTTTTTTAAAAAAAGAGATTACATTTCAAAATAAGTGTTTTGAAACAAGGAAAATTGTCTGGAAATGTTGAAATGGAACAGTTTGACATTTTGAAAAAAAAATCCATTTTTTTTTCAAAACAATATGCCCTCAAATTGGTAGGATTTTGTGAAAAAAATCTGTTTCATTGAAACAGCATCCTCCAGCAGAGAACGGTTTCAGTGGAAATGTTCTGATCTGCTCTTGTGCTCAGCACCTGGAGAGATCAGTCACCCCCATTTGTATTTCCCACAGTGACAAGTGATTTCCATTGCATATCACTAAGCTCCTGTTTAACAGAAAATACCTGCTGGATATGTGAAACCTTAGAGCTAACAGGAGTGCACAGGGCATGTCATCACAGTTGGGTCCTTCCTCTTGCCTCCAGAGAGATGGGTCATCAGAGGTGTTTTTGTTAGTTCTTCCAAGGTATTGATATAAATGGGAGTAAGTTTGTGACAGAACAGTCTCACTGAGGGGCAAATGGCTCTAGAATTCACTCCCCAGTTTGACTCACCAGAGGTCAGATACAGCAATATTTTAGGCATGCCTTCTGACACACCTGCTTTTTAGACTAGACTAGACTATATAAGAAATGAGGGAGGTTGGACTAGACTCTTTGGGATGTAACTGGCAGGACATTGGAACAAGAGTATGTGGCAGGGACTGTCAGCCTTGCAGAGCTTTGGTTGAAAATGTCAGCCTAAAACTACAAAGCTGCCTATGGGATTAGAACACCCAAAGGCAACTGGACAGTCAAATCCCTGAAGGTATCTGAAAATATCAGCCTTACTTTTTGTGGTGTCATTTATGGTTTCAAGCTTTGTGATATGGATAGGGTGTGAGATAAACACAATCAATAACACCAGTATAAAGAATGTGGCTCAGCACCGGTGGGGCCACTCCCTGTGCATGAATGCCCCCACTGAAGTGAATGGGACCTCTGTGCATAAGGACTGCAGAATTCAGTTACAGCATGTGTTGGTGAGGTCACTTGTTCCAAGAAAGAGACAAGAACTCAAGGGCCTGAATACAGATCCCCGACTGTAATAACCCACTGTGGGAGAGCATGTTGCCAAGTGGATTATTATGATAAAGTGTTCGCTGTATTATTTATTAATCTAAGACAGTTAGTGGGCCAGATTCTGCCCATTAGCTCCACATGCTTTGCACTGATCTGAATTTTGGTGCCTGGCTTTATGCAACTGTATTTGAAAACTTTGGCTAGTGGATGTGAGCTCTGGGGGAAATGCAGCCATTAGATCATGACTTTGAAGAAGACATAGCTCCTGTGCCCAACCAACTCCCCTTAAAGTTCAGCCTTAATTACAGATAGAGAGGATCAACTCATGGCAGCCAATTTTTTGAACAGTATCTTGTGAAATCATAAATGAGAATATTCTGGCAATCATCTTTGAGGGCTGTGAGCATGTCTCCTATATCCAAATTAAGGTGTGATTGTGTGTTATCTAATACATTTTAATAGTTGTAGTCATAGGGGCTGAAACTAGAGGTGCTGGGGGTGCTGGTGCACCCCCTGGCTTGAACTGGTTTCCCTTATTTACGGGTTCACAGTTCAGTTCAATAGCTCTCAGCACCCCCACTGTATAAATTGTTCTAGTACCCCTGGTTGTAGTTGAACAATAACGTGAACTATTTTGCCAATATCTTTAAAATGCAGAGATTAAAATGTCTTTAACGCAGATCTGACTTTAACTGTCCACACTTCTTCTAATCCTTGAAGTGGATTATTGTAATATTCCATGGAATGGCATCCCAGATCCTATTAATTGAAAATTGGAGTTTATTGAAAATGCCATGTCTACAAAATTAAAGAGATTAAAGCCCAGGAGTACTTTAAACTGCTTCTTAAGAGCTTACATTAGTTGCCAATGCAATTTCTGAATTGTTAAAATTTCATTACATTACCAATGCCTTATGCTGGAATGGAACGAAAAGGTGGCTTTACTTCTCTGTATCCTTCTACCATTCCTTAAGAGGGACTGCAGAGTTTTAAAATTGTGAAATCTATCTATCTATCAAATTCATGCCTGTATTCCCACAGGCAGTGAGAGGCAGTGGCTTGCTTCTCCCCTATTCAATTATTGCTGTGAGGATTTAGAGGATGTAGGGCAGAGCTGTTTCTGTATTTGGCAGCAGTCTTGCTGTGCTAGGGGAATTGACCTTGTAGGGAGCATGGTGGTCCCTTTCCATTTATAACTAGTGTCAAGTGGTTGCCACAGAAGGGCAAATGCCTCCCAAGATGTCCTGCTGCATGTATTGAAAAGAGATTTCACAGTATGTCACTCCTCAGACTTTCTTTAATGTTTTGCTGCACAATGGTCACCTGATTGTATCGCGCATAAAGATCCAATGTAATCATTAGGATGTGGACTCAACTGGATCAAACCAGAAGACAGATAGACAGACCTGGGAGGTGGCACAGAGAGGTCCTGCAGGGAATGCCCACTCTTGAGATGTAAAATGTAGTCCAAAGTTTAATTTTATTGTTCACTGAAATAATACCACCACAACAAACTCAGGAATGGGGGAAGTTTGGATATAATATACTTTGTTCAGAGCAGGGAAGCAACTTATTCTGCTTACATCTAAATAACTTGATTTTCTTACATGTATAATATACAAGACATACATGTAATTTTATATTTGTAATATAACATTATTTGTATCCTTCTATACTGATTTCAACTAGTCACTGGATTTTTAGGAGGATCAAGCTATGCTGTTCCAGAATTCAGCAGTTCCAGTTAGGGTTAGGATTGTGCTATTAAAGACATCTAATGACTTGCATTTCATGGGCCAGCTTCATACAAGTTGTACAGAAGTGTGTGATGCAACTGTAATTGTTGCGGCTTTCTTTTCTCTGCACTAGAGATTTGAGGTCACTGATTAGAGATTTGACAAAAGTGAAGGGAACTGCTAATAGATTAGCCAACTACTGAAAGGTGAACCAGCATAAGGAGTCATTCTCTTTAACCCATGATTGCAAGCTACTTGGTTTACAACAAAATCCCTGCCTTGTCACTGAACACAAAAAAGTATCTCCGTGAACATTTATGCATCTTACACTCCACCCTTATGAAATGACTGAAAAATTCACTCATTCATACAAAGTTGTACGTCAAAAGGTTGAGTAGAAAATGCAATGCCAAAAATACTACACATTAAATGTTTCAGTCATTCACAAGTACTTTTAGATAGCAGCGCTCCTCCCTCTGAGTTGCTGGAACCTTTTGGAATTTTCTACTCTCTAAATTTAAACTATGTCATCTCATTTTGGTCCACCATGGTGGATTTTCTAAATGTAAACTATCATTAATTTCTACTTAATCTTAGAAGTGATTACTGTTTTATGCAAATCAACGTGTCATGGTACTGTCACCACCTTAATTATGTCAGTTGGGAGAAGTGAATTTCACAGTGTTTTTAACCTCCCTCCAAGGTTTTTCTGCAAGCCTGTGTTAAGGTGCTTCAAGATATTTCAGAACATTCAAAGCAAAAATCTCTTGTTACAGTACTAGCCACTAGAGAGAAAGCTGAATTTAGGCTCTTGGCTCCATAGCACAAAAAGTTCACCTTCTTCTATGTCTTCCGTCAGTTTAGAAACAGCCTCTAGACATGGACTCTTTTCCATTGTATTCTGTTGTGTACAAATACTGCTTGTTAATGTTGGTGTCATTTCTGGCACTCCTGAGGCTGTTTTGTCTGTATCCTCTACACTTGTGCAGAGAATGACCTAGAGCAGCTTATAACAAACAAGAGGTAGAAGGAGAGAGACTGGCTGGCAACAAAAGGATTCATGCCGAAGCAACAAGAGTTTAGATCAAGATCCCACATGCTTGCAGAATTCTGTGGAAACTTCCATCGGGAAGTTTAGACTTGAAATTAGACGAAGGTTTCTAACCATCGGAGGAGTGAAGTTCTGGAACAGCCTTCCAAGGGAAGCAGTGGGGGCAAAAGACCTATCTGGCTTCAAGATTAAACTCGATAAGTTTATGGAGGAGATGGTATGATGGGATAACATGATTTTGGCAATTAATTTATCTTTAACTATTCATGGTAAATAGGCCCAATGGCCTGTGATGGGATGTTAGATGCGGTGGGATCTGAGTTACTGCAGAGAATTCTTTCCTGGGTATCTAGCTGGTGAATCTTGCCCACATGCTCAGGGTACAGCTGATCGCCATATTTGGTGTTGGGAAGGAATTTTCCTCCAGGGCAGATTGGAAGAGGCCCTGGCGGTTTTTCGCCTTCCTCTGTAGCATGGGGCACGGGTCACTTGCTGGAGGATTCTCTACACCTTCAAGTCTTTAAACCATGATTTGAGGACTTCAATAGCTCAGACATAGGTGAGAGGTTTATTGCAGGAGTGGATGGGTGAGATTCTGTGGCCTGCATTGTGCAGGAGGTCAGACTAGATGATCATAATGGTCCCTTCTGACCTTAATATCTATGAGTCTATGAGTCTAATATACATAGGGTCCCTTGAACCTCAAACCCAGTATATAGATCTCTGGAGGTCTAAGTAAAGGGGGAAACTATTGATATGGTACGAATGGGACATTTACAAAATGAGCAAAAGATGCCTCAAATGTTAGACTTGCTTGTTTGTTTTTTCATTTTCTTTTAAATGATCACAATAAATGTGATTATGCAGATACATTAATATAATTCATGCTGAAGGAAGTGTGTGTGAGAGAGGCGAGAGAGATGAAGTGATTTAACCCAATAGAAATCACTTAACTTGATTTGTATTCACAAAGCCTATTTTTTTCTAAGATACACCTTTTAACTCATCTACAACCTATGTAAATTATTCATTTTATTCCCCCCCCCCTTACTTTCCCCTCTGAATAATTCAGTTCAGACTTAATGGTTACTGTTCATGGAGAAGAAACTAACTTGGTTCAGCATCTAGGCCACTAACTATAAGTTCATATCAATTTTGTTTTGGACCTGCTTCTGCTGCCATTAAAATGAATAGCAAAATTGCCACTGGTTTCAACAGAAGCAGGATTGGATCATTTGTGGAATTCTCTTGGGATCTCCTATTTTATGGGCCAAACTGAAGGAACACTGATCATCTGTAATCCCATGGAATTGAATGGTCCATTTCTGAGGTCATTCCTCAGGGCCTGGTTTTGAATGGCTGTTGTTTTAGCACACAGCATTGTGAGGTAGTGTAAGAAGCCTTCCCCCCCTTTCCTCACCTCACATAAGAACCAGAGTAGCAGCTAGTCCTCGTGCTTGGAGGAATGGAGGGAGTGCTTTGTTTATGCACATATGGACCATGAGCAGCAAGTGATGCAAGCAGCTGCCTGAAAACACACCATGTGCACCTCGTGCTTGCATACAGTTCTTCCCAGAACTCCCCCTTGGGCAGTGTCTCTACCCTATCACTAACGCCAGGCTGTGCATATCTGAACACATGCTAGGCCTCACTTTTAATGCCTTCCTTACTCCAGCCAACTCCCACTGACTACAGTGTGTGTGCCAGGTACAGTACTTAGCACCTCTCAGGATTTTGCACAATGTTTTCCACCTTCTTTGTGCTTAAACCAGGAATTTCCACACACTCTGCAAAAGCCAGCTTAAAGACGTTTTAATATGTTTGAACTTCATTAGTCAAATATAAACAAAAATTTCCTTTCAGACGTATCATTCTCCTTTCCTGACCACTACCCCTAATCTAACTAAATTGATTTTCCAATCTTTGTTTCTAATCTACTTTGGAATCTCAAAATTAATGTTCTCATTAACAAAACTTCAAACTCTCTCTGTTACTCCCCTCCCAACCAATGAGAAAGGAAAGCCAGATACAATAAGTTCTTGTACAGACTGTGCTATTATTTGTTTTGAGGCAGCCCACACAGGCCCCAATTCCCCAGTGTGCAAGATAGTATAAAAAAATATACAAGACACAGTCCATGCTGCAAAGAGATCACAATATAAAAAGACAAAACAGAAGAAGGGTGAGAAAAAGGAAAACAACAGGCGAGCAAAGTGGCCACGATGAAGATGGGTACATAGTTGGTTAGTTCCATCTGAGTAATGTGGCCTTTATTTTTAAATATGGGTTGAGGTGGAATGGCATAAAGGCAGGGGCGAAAGTTACTTAAAGGACTTACAGGTACGCTGAAGTCCTGAGCGGGGTCGTGGCCTCAACCGGAAGAGGCATGGCCTCAACCAGAAGAGGCGGGGACTTTAAAGATTTAAAGGCCCCGGGGCTCCCAACTGCAGAGGCCTTTAGATCACCCCCAGAGCTCCCAGCTGCAGAGGTGGCTGGGAGCTCCGGGGCTCAGGGGCGATTTAAAGAGCCCGGGGCTCCAGCCACAGCTACCACAGTGGAGCTCCGGGCCCTTTAAAGCGCCTCTCAAGCCCCACTGCCTGAGCTCCAGGGTAGCGGCAGTGGGGCTCAGGAGGCAATTTAAAGGGCCGGGGGCTCCGGCCGCTGCAGGGAGCCCTGGGCCCTTTAAATTGCCAGCTTGGGCAAGCCGGTCCGGTCCAGCACATGTGACGGGGCAAGGCCAGATGGCTATAGAAAAGTAGTGGGAGATAGATATATTAGCTCCAGGCTAAACAAATCCCTGGTAGCAGGTTAAGTGAAATGGCAGCTGCTCCAGGTCAATTAAGACACCTGGGGCCAATTAAGAACTTTCCAGAAGGCAGGGAGAATACTAGGTTGATTGGGACACCTGAAGCCAATCAGGGGCTGGCTGAAACTAGTTAAAAGCCTCCCAGTTAGTCAGGTGGGTGTGCATGTCAGGAGCTGTGGGAGGAAGTTGCGCTGTTGGAGAGGCTAAGTAGTACACACCATATCAGGCACAAGGAAGGAGGCCCTGAGGTAAGGGTGAGGTGGAGCTTGAGGAAGTGAGGGCTGCTGTGGGGGAAGTAGCCCAGGAAATTGTACATGTCATGTTTCTAAAAGGTCAGTTACCATAGCTGATACTATTAGGGTCCCTGGGCTGGAGCCCGGAGTAGAGGGTGGGCCCGGGCTCCCCCCCTCCACCTTTGCCCCCTGATTAATCACTGAGACTGGGAGACAACAGAGACTGTGCAAGGAAGGATAACTTCTCCTCACCTCCCTTGCTGACTTATAATGAAAATGGCTCAGTAGACTGTGACCCTTGTCTCTAGAGAAAGAAGGGTTACGTGGAGGGTCACAGTGAGCCTCTGAGGCTAGCAAAATCCGCCAGGAAACGCGGGACCCACGGAGACAAGGACAGAGCTTTGTCACACAGGGCATACCAGCTCTTGCCAGTATGCCGTACCGGACCAGACAGGCTTACTTTCACCTCTGCGTAAAGGTGTGAATAAATAGGAGTGAAAATGGAACAAATGTGGTATGAAAATGGAAAGAAGAGGAAGAGGGAAACTGATGACGAGAAGAAGTGGAAGGCTGGAACATGGAGGGCAGGGAGAGTGAGGCTGGCAGCAGGGAAATGTGAGGGAGGAGTCTGGAACGAATTACCAACAAACAAACAGGGAAATAATGTCCAGCGCTCTAATCCTATAAAGTAAGTCCCCCGATGTAACCCACCCACCTCCTGGGTGTGGTGCTCTGTCCCATCTAGGGGCACCAAGACTACTTAGAGAGAGATTAACAAGTCTACTCTACAGCCTTAGCTAAGGGCCATATGGCATTTAGCTCATGCAGCAGGGGCTCATGCATTTAGCTCCAGAGGTCCCAAGTTCTATCCTGCCCACAAATGACCGGGGTCTGTCGGTGTCACACTGACATCACTGGGGAACAGGGGCTGTG
Source organism: Natator depressus (assembly GCF_965152275.1). Classification (NCBI taxonomy): domain Eukaryota; kingdom Metazoa; phylum Chordata; order Testudines; family Cheloniidae; genus Natator; species Natator depressus. The sequence continues at coordinate 237,922,374 of NC_134235.1, read as the reverse complement.
AAGTGATGGGAAGAGCAGGGGGTTCTGGCTGTGCCTTTCCCTGCTCCTCTCCTCTTCAGTGTTTCTGATGAAGTCCTGGCTGCCTTTGGGACTGGACTCTCATGTGGGAGGAGGAGCTGAAGGGAAAATACCCATGTCCTGCTGTTACCCCCTCCTGATGAGTGCTGAGGAAGTCCCAGCTATGTCTGGAGAGGGCAAGGGAAACAGGAGGAAGATATGGGTCAGGCTTAGCTCCACCATAACAGAAAGTGAATGCAGGGAAAATTTTTAATCAAAACTCCAGGACTGTAGATAGAACTGGCAACCATGGGAATGGACTGCAGAGGTTTGAGATAGAAATTAGTGTTCTTAATTAGATATACTACAATATTGGGAGGATTAAATATAATAATTATTATTATTAATTATTATTTTGGTATCACATAGGAGCCAGAGTCACAAACCAGGACCCCCATTGAGCCCCCAGTGCAAACACAGAAGAAAGAGATGGTCCCTGCCCCAAGGAAATTACAGTATAAATATAAAATAATGGACAGATGGATGGAGAAGTGCAAAGAAACAAACAATGAGACAATATTGGTCAATAAAAACAAACTATTAGTTAATGTTTATATTACAGTAGCACCTAACAGCCAGAACCAGGTTGGGCTCCTCTGTGTTACATGCTATATGAACATATAATAAATGAAAGTCTCTGGTCCCATTCAGATGTTCCCTGTCTTAGATTGTGAGCTGTACAGGGCAGCTGTTTTAGTGGATAGCACTGACCTCACTGTGGAGTCTACCAGTATACAAATAATCAGTAATAATTCATTAGTATTTTAGGTACCTTACCAGCTGCTGCTATTGCTGTCAGTGTTTTTGGCTGGCTGGTGAGACACTTGTGCCAGGAACTACTGTATTGTGATGGCAGGAAGAACTGCAAAATATTTTAACCTCTCAAGTTCCTACTCTAATCTCTCTCAAAAGAGCAGACAGAAGAAGAATCCACAGATCCTCCAGCACCTTTGATTTAGCTGAGGTAGCCACATCATTAATGGATTAAATGACAAAAGGAATTAAGAAATTGAATGCTGGAAGTAAATCAGATGTCCAACACTGACATTAAATGAACATATCATTTGCAGAAATGGCAACTGGATTTGATTCTTCACGTTTTCTGTGTGTGACCCTGAGGTTAATAGATAGATAAATATACTGCGACAGCTAGCCACAGCTCTGAGTAGGGAGAGCCTGTATGAAGCTTCTCTGGACCAAGGGGGAATGGGAAAGTTTGTGCATCAGGGAGGCACATAGACCTCCTCAACCTTCCAGGTGTGACAGGGCAATACAGAGGCTGCATATGGGACACATGTACACATAGGATTACTCCTGAACCCATCTACTGTAAATGTCTGTGTCTCTTGTGCAGGAGACACAAACAGAGGTGGCTCCATACATTTTACACACTCATTTAGGGGGCATGGGACTTTCTGTCCCACACCACTGCATAAGGCATCTTCAAATAAATGCATGGGATTTTCTCTAAGGAAATATAAGTATCTGCTTATTTGACAATGTCTGGCTTCAGATCCTCATATCAGGGTTACATAGTATAAGATATTTCATTAATTGATTGACAATGCCAAGTCACAGTGGCAATTTAGAAAGATTTGCAACTGAAATATCTGTAATAACTTCAGGCCCACCAAAACCTCCATAAAAAGAGGGGAGAGATAAATCTAAAACGTAGCACTATCGAGCAAGTATTACCTACAGGCAATTTCTTCTTATTTGTCATCTTATATCACCCTATGATGCCAATAGTAAAAACAGTGAGATTTTAATAAAGCACTATTACAACCTTTTGGAACACTCAGAAGGTAAGATTTATTCTCACAGTTAACATACTTCCCCTCCTACCCTCTCCTCCTAAACCACCATAGCCCCACTAAATTAATTTTCCATTCCAGCATTCTTCATTACTTTCTAATCTTCTTTGTCATCTCAAGTCTGGTTTCTTATCAGCAAAACTAACTTATCTTTCTCCCTCTAGTGCTCTGAAAGCATATTATAAGAATGCCAATCTACATAACCTAGTGTCTGAAGTATGCTGGACAAAGTTTAATAAATTACAGGTGGAAGGGAATAGAAGTAAAATACTCTAATTAAGTGGTAGAATTCAGTATGATCACTTCAAAGTGTTGCCCAGCAACTTGTTTGTGTTCAACATGTGGAATCCCGCACTATCCAGTGACAGCTTTGGATTTACATTGTTACTGGACACTGTCCATTCCTTGCTAGGCAAGAGAAATACAATTAATAATTATTATTACTATCGTGGATGTCTGAAATATTATGTTTTGGAAAGAACCAAAAAAAACCATTGTGCTAAATTGTTCCTCGTCCAATGTTGGTATAATAAAAATATTTGAACAAATATATTTATTAATTATTTACCCAATTCCAGTTTCTGCTCATCCTCAGGACCCTGGCTTGTCAGTACAAATTTTGGACATCCATCATTTCTCCCCTTCTTCTACCTATCTCCGGTGTGGAATGTAGATGCAACTGCTCTTTGACAGCATGTAGTAACAGTACACAATAGCTCAAATGTGGAATTGAAAAAAGTATACTAAAACCAATTGAAATCATAGGGTAGATTTATTTATATGTTGGTAAACAATGTTCAGTAGTTGCCAAAAGTAAAAAATGGACAATGGAGCTAGCACAATGCCAGCAGGAGCAAGGAGAAAAACAGGAGTGGAGCATCTATATGTTGGGACTCTGAAACACATTTATATCAGCTCTTTCCCATCTCTTTGTCCTCTGAATACGACTTCTTGTCCCAGCCCTACCTCAACCTATTTTTGCAAAAAATAACTTTCTGAATCAATAGTGATCACACAGCCATTTGACTAGTTTTCAGAAAATCTCCATAATAACTTCCAGTTGGCTTTTCTGCATAACTCCATCTCCTTGCTAATTATTAAAACAGGTGCAGGTTACAATATTACTTGCAACAATATAGCAACTTTCCTGTTCCCAGGCAGAAATTAGCGTGGATGTCATTTTAATTTATATGTTAAGAATTTATTACTAGATTAAAATGAAACACTGCAACACCTAGGTAATTAATAACAAACATTGTGCTAATAGCTTTTTATTAGGTTCTTTAATCTTAAAAGTTCAACTTTTTATCTTTTGAATTATTTGTACTGATTAGACGGTAAACATATAGCTAGTTATGTCATTTTTATTTGAACTAACCCAACACTTTGATGTAGAACAATATCAATGGATTGCTGTGGTGATAATAAAAGAACTGCAAATCACCAGTTATTGTAAAATGGTGTGTGTGTGTGTGTGTGTGTGCGTGCACGCGCATGTGCATATATATATTAAATAGAAACATCAGGGAAAGAGAAGGAGTTAAAATTAATATTAGGAAACTAGACTGAATTAATGCCTGGTGTGCCCTGGTATGGTAACTATATAGTATACATGACAGTATAGAGTGGTACAAATTAGTTGTTTAAATGCTGCCAAATACTGAATAATTAAGTGAATATATCAGGTTTAGGTGATTAACCCCTCTTCTCTATTCATTTCCTACATAGTGACTATTTCCCCCCCCACAAACAAGTTGGATCTTTTAATGTACTTTCCCATCACTTATAACTTGTAGATCAATTACACAGTCCATTTCAACATTCCAAAACTATATGATCACTATAGTGTCTGAGTATGTATCATAGGACCTCAAAAACTCAGACGTGTGTAATATTTTCTGCAGCTACCAAAAGTCAAATAATCTTCCAGATTTTGGTTTTAAGTATCAAAAAATTAATAAAATATTAATTCAGCTTCAATTTTCAATGCATGTTGAAACGCTGCCAATAATTACATTGCTTTGGGAGAGTACTCAGAACGGAAATTGCTATCGCAGATTTGTTTGAAAAATAAACCCAGAGCCAAAAGCTGCAAACTTCATTATACAAGAACATGAAAATCTTTTTTCCTCCCTACTCTCCAAGGATCTCCCATAATGCAGAACCTCAGCGTATTTTGGGACAATATTATTTTATCTATTGATAATCACTTTGTCTATTTTGTTCCATACCTTATTGGTGAAAGGGATAAGCACATGTCATATGGGATCTACAAAGTTCCACCACGTGGAAAGCAAAAGTTAACCCACCCACTCACCCATCAGTAGCTCTGTGTTTTACTTGCTAACTAATGTTGCAGGATGAATGGATACTTAGTCACATACTCCTCTATCCTTTCTTATACATCTTGTTCATGTGGTCATTGTCCTAATGTGCTAAAATTAGATGTATGGCTTGATTTTCAGAGGTAATGAGGAATGAAAACTTTTGATTTCGGTGGGAGTAGAGCTGGCCAGAATATTTTTTACTTAAATGAAATTTTGGCCAAATATACTGATTTATTGCAAACAGAATGTTTTGTGGAGATGTTTCAGTTTTAACATAGACATTGTCAAAAGGGGGGGCTTGGTTTCAGTCTCTGAACACAACACCATCTTGCTATATGACTTGGTGTTTAGGACTCTGGATTGGGATGTGTGAAATTAACATTCAAGGTTTGGACCTGGGTCTTCCACATACCTAACTGCCAGGCTCTAAAACACACATACATTTTTAGTTTGAATTGGAATGAAACCAAATTTAGAAATCTCAAAAGGTGCCACAAATTGTCATCCTCTGGTCAGCTTTAGTTATGAGTGCTTAGCACCCTTGAAAATCGGGCCACTAGTTTAATCTTGGTAAGGAAAATTATGACAATGCCAGTATGACAGTTCATGGCAGCTGCACCTGTATTTCCTCTCAGTGGTCCAGCAAAGGCACCCACTCTCATGATTCCAGCTCCCCAGCCATTGCCTTCCTGGGCAGAGACCCACCCTCTCTCCCTTCTGACTGGGGTATTTCCAGGCTGCACAGTTCCCTGCTTTCACTGTGCTATTCCCAGCACAGCCAAGTTGCCCAAGAACACCTGCTTGCTTTCTCTTCGGAAATAGTTAACAGATGCCATTGCTACAGTTATAAAGTACCACACAGCATGTCCTATGCGAGCCTACTTTATTATTAAGGTAAAAATCATAACAGAGAAAACCTATTAAAACAATAAAAGAACTTACACACATGCTAAAAAGCTTACCAGAATTCGCCCTAACATGGATTCTGGCAGGAGCAGCCCTTCAACCCCTCACCCAAGGGGTTACAAGTTCCTCACAGCTTCAGGTCAGAACAAGCACCAAGTCTTATTGGACCTCAATAGGCCCAGTCCTTCCAACTCCACCCTAAGGATAGGGGTCCTGTCTATTTTCTGGACCAGAAAGAAGGCACTGAGGCAGGTTAAAACTAGGCTATTTATCCAACAACCCTTTCTTTGTCTCTTGGTCCCTGGAAAATATTATTTGACCTAGTGTATGTGCACATCTGTGGCTGATAACAGAGGAAGTACATTAGCATCCCCTTTCCTACCAGAGAAGCTCCATACAATGCCACAATAATGCATATACAGTTGAATTTTTAATACAATGTACCCCAAAGGTGTTAACCCTAATTCAACAAGGTTTAACTTAATCCCATGAGGTTTGTTCAGGATATTACAGGATATTGTCAGTCTGTCACAAACAGGATGAAGAGACATACTAGAAATCTACTGAAGGTAACAAAACCTTAGTACTATCAGTCTTGAACAATAACAATTTACAATAATTCAACAATAAAGTAAATCTCAGGGCTGTTAAGTGCCAAGTTAATTATCTGAAAATGACACTGGTTGGAGTATTTGCAAATCAGCATTCAGAGCCACTGTTATAGTTTGAATTAGATAAAACCTCTACAAACTAGAGAAGCAGTAATAAAAAGAGTGCAGTAAAAAGGAAAAACACATTTTATTTTGTTTCTTTTTTAAAATTAAATGTGCAGTAGACTCTTGTGTTAGCCAAATTCTGGTGCTGTTGAAGTCAGTGACATTTTTGTCATTTAAAGAAATTTAGTTTTGGTCTTATTCGACTGTCCTCTCAGGAAAGAGTGGGCTGTATTGATAGGAAGCGGAGTTTTGATAGAAATCACCCAGAGCTGTTCAAAACAGAGGCGCCAACTTTCTAATTTCCCCGGGGTGTCCCCCAATCCACCCCAAGACCCGCCCCCACTCCGCCCCTTCCCAAGGCCCCACCCTGCCTCTTCCCACCCCTGCTCCACCCCCACCCTGCCTCTTCCTGCCCTGTTCCGCCCCCTCCCCCCAAGCACACTCCGCCCTCGCTCTGCCCCCTCTCCCCCAGCACCTGCTGCATGCTGCTTATCCATGGTGGGTGGGAGCGCTGGGAGGCATGGGAGGGAGGGGGAGGAGCTGATTGGTGGGACCCTCAGGCAGGCGGGAGGTGATGGGGGAAGCAGCGGAACTGACAGGCAGGGCTGCAAATGGATGCTGAGAACCCACTATTTTTTTCCTATAGATGCTCCAACCCTGGAACGCCCATGGAGTCAGCATTTATGGTCCAAAATAAAAAGAGAAAATAAAGATCCTTGGCAATAAGTATCCTTCTGCAATGGACCAGCGTCTGGATTTGAGCCATTGGCTCTTTATTTATGGCTGAACTGTCTCCTCAAAAGTAGCTCTTTGTCTCCTATATAGTGTAGTGGGAGCTCCTAACCCCTTAGATTTTCACAGCTAGGGTAGAATTTGACTGTTATTCCCCTCTCTCCTGATTCAGCGTCATTGATGGACTCCATAACCTGCTCCAATGAGAAGTGTTGAGGAGGAAACAGCTTAGATTTTAATTTGACTGTCCCTTGGTTTCTGTCTCTTACCAGGTTTCAGAGTAGCAGCTGTGTTAGTCTGTATCTGCAAAAAGAAAAGGAGGACTTGTGGCACTTTAAAGAGACTAACAAATTTATTTGAGCATAAGCTTTCGTGAGCTACAGCTCACTTCATCGGATGCATTACCAGTTCATTAGGTGGAAGAAGATAAGAGATAGACTGCCATTCTTGTCACAACTCTTTGGTAATTGGTAACTACAATGTACTCTGATGTTCTAGTCCTGATTCTGACAGAGTTTTGGGTAAGTGATGTTGTCCCTCCGTGCTCAGTGTCTCCATCTGTAAAATGTAGATAGTAATTCCTGGGTTAATAATGTGAGCCTAACATAGTTTAGTTAAAGTCTTTACCATGCTTTGAATATGGGAAGTGATATGTACTTGCCAACTATTCATCTAGTCCATTTTTATTCTTTGTGATGCAGTCATTGGTGTGGCAGTGGACTACAGCTGGTTGGGAAACTCTTTTTTTCCTGCAGATTATTTTGATGGAAATGAAAACAATTTCATTTTTGTCATAATTTTTCTACCAAATCTGTGTGGCTTTTTGATAAAAAACTGAAAACAAAACAAAACTTGCTTGCAACAGAAAGCTACTTTAAAAAAAAGAAGTGTCTTTCAGTTTCTGAAAACTTATAAAAAAAATAGTTTCTAGTGAACAGCTGAAAAATTCAGTTGAAAATGAACTTTTACCAGGGAAATTCGTGCAATAAAATAACCATTTTTCTCTTAGAAAAGAAAAAAAAACATGGAAACATTTTACCATCTCTATGCTGGACTAATTGGAGAACTATCTTTAATGAAGGTATTAAAGATAATTCTGGAAATGGCAGACTAGAAAATTTTACTTTACTAGCAGGAAAATGATTTGAAAGACTAATGAAACATACAGTTATAAAACACCAGTTGGACATGATACAGTAGAAGCAAACAAGCATGGATCCTATAAAATGACATATCTCTCTAATCTAAAAAACCCTGTTTAAACATGTCAACAAAACAGTAAAAAAAAGGAAAAATGCTAAGATATAATTCATTTGGACTTTCAAACTGCCTTTGTCAAAGTTCAGCAGTGAAGGAAATTAAATAATAAAGAGGTCAGACATAAAGTACTCTCATGCATCAGAAACTGGCTGAGACAGAAAACAAAGAGCAGGAATACATGGTCAATATTCAACAGTGCAAAAGGCTACCAACGGGTGTCACAATGATCCATATTAGAACTAGCATTGTTTAATATTAGGGCAAGTAGAAATTTTTCTGTCAAAACTATTTTTCTACAAAATTCCATTTTCAATTAAACACTTTAAGGCAAAACCCTGAAATATTTAAATTCTCATATGTCACGAGGGTACCTCACAGGAGTGGCAGTTGAGTTGACTTATGTTCCCAGTCTTCTTTTTAGGGTGGGCTCCTGATCTGGACTACCTTTCCCTTGATGCTCTACATCCCCTCACCAAGAGGGCAGGCTGTAATGCATTGTGGAGATGAAATCCCATGCAGAGGAGAATGGGAGCACGAGGCACCTGAATGACAACTCACATGAGGCACTGTGGTGGCCCTTCCGAATTGAAATGTGTCAGATTTCAATTTTTGTTGAAAAGTCTAAATATTCCTCACAAAAAATTATGTAATGTATTTATTATTAGCAAACAGAGCAAACAGCCAGAATGCAAAATTTGGATTTGGATACAAATTTGTTATTCAAAACTGAGTTACTCCAAAGAATATTAACACACTAGATGAATAGGCTACATGATGGCAGATGCAGTTTAATATGCCATTGCAAGGTAAGGCACATTGGGAAGTGTAATCAGAAATACCCATTCAGATTTCTGTGTTCTAAATTGTAAACACTCAGGAAAAATACCTGGGCATTATTATAGACAGTCCAAGGAAATAATCTGTTCAGTGTACAGTGATAGTCAGAAAAGCAAACAACATGTTAGGCTCTTTAATAACAAGATGGGAAATATAATTAATACTTTTGGTGTTATACAAGTCAGTGGTATTGCTTCACCACGAACATGGGTTCCAGTGAATGGGAGCTCTGTCATTAACTTCAATGGTAGCAGGATTTCACCCATGTTCAGTTATGGTAACCCTAATGCTCTTTATCAGTGTTTCTATCTATATCTCTATATTAGAAATCGGTAAGTTGTTAGGCATGAAAAGACTTCTCTATGAAGAAAGATTGAAAAGATTGGTACTGTTTAGTTTAGCAAGAGTAGACATGATAGAGGTATAGGGCCTGATCCAAAACCCACTGAAGTCAATGGAAAGATGCCCATTGACTTCAATGGACTTTGGATCAGGTCCATACAGAATAATGCAGTGTTTCCCAAAGTTTTGAAAGCTGAATATCCCTTCAGAAAAATGAAGCCAATCATGCCAACATGATTGACTCCTGTCATGTCATATTTAAGATCTATATAGCTTCTTCACCATCCCCCTCCCCAGCTAGTCCTTTACCTTTCTCTCCCATTTGGGAAATAATGTTATAGATTTTCATAATATGATACTTCTTCTTTCTTACATGCTTTGAGAAATTAAACAGTTCACTGTGCTGACTTTTAAGGGATCATAATTCACATCTGATTTATCACCAATTGAAATGAAAGGGGATGCTCACACCTCACCTGTTTCAGGCTCTCTGCAAACTCAATCAGATGTCTCTGCATTGGTTACTCTGACTTCAGGTTTTGAAGATTTTCTTCACATCCATAGCAGCCAGAATCTTATTCTTTTTGAGTTTGAAACCTAAGACTCTGAAGAACAATTCAAACATTTGTCCATGCCCTCCAGGTAACCCTCTACTCTTCAGGTGGGTGTGCTCATATTTTGAGAAACACCAGAGTAATTTCAATGGCATATCAAAGGTAGATCAGATATCCTTACTTACTTTTTCTCATGATGCAAGAACAAGGGAATGTTCAATGAAATTGAAAGGCCACACATTTAAAAGTGATCAAAAATAAATGATATTTACATAATTAACCCATAGAACTGAAGATATCGTTGAAGCCAGCCCCCTCACTCCCTCAATCACAGTTATATTAGCTAGGATGCAAACTATGCACAGGGAATATATACTCTTATGTGACATAATGCAACCACTAACTAAATCAAAGGGGTAGGAAGAAATTTCCTGTCCAGGCAGATTATTCCTAGTCCAGGGTTTCTTGTAGCTTCTTTTGTAGCTTCGTGTAGGATTAGATAGACCATGTGTCTGATCTTACATTCCAGTCCCTGTTTTCACATATATCCCAAGTACATACATACTGAAAAGACAGTTATATTGAGAATGGGATCACAAAATAGTGATCTTGTTTCTTTACTTCAATACCTTCCTCCACTTGGTAGCTCAATTATCAGCATTTCCATTCCTGGATCTCCCATGGACACATTCAGACTAGATTGAAAATGGAGTCTTCAGCCAAACTGCAATACATTTGCAAGCTTTGAGAGGGTTGTTCATGAGGGTTCACCGGGAGGTACAAGTAATTTGGTGCAGTTTGATTAAAATTAAGTGGAGGCACATGCATTTTAGGGATGGCCTTCAGAGAAATAAACTGAAATGGAGAGGAGTATTATTCTACCGAGTTAAAGGACTTCTACCTTTTTATTACACCTATGCCCCAGAGCAGTGATATTCAGACTTCAGTAGTTCAGGAGCCAAATTAGTGATCAAAACTACACAAAAGAACCACAGTTGTGAGACTTCACTGTTTCACATACTACAATACGATATATTTCATATATAGATATATTAGTCTCACAGCAAGTAAGTTAATCACTTAGTGCAAGTTGATAACTTAATTGGTTAATCACATAGTAAAAGCATCCTGATTGGTTAATAATTAAATCACACAGTGTTTTAATATCATGTGCTGCAAAGAGACACATTAAAGAGCCCCTGAAGGCTCACAAGCCTCAGTCTGAGTATCACTGCCCGGGGGACTATTCTCAGAGAAAGAAAAATAAAGTCTGGCCAACAGAGCAGTATTACTTCAAAAGGCTGGTATTCTTAAGCAATTTTTCAAATGTGGAGAATAATGGGAATAGTTTAAAGGGCTTTAAAAGTACTTAAAGCTCTGCTTTGCTGTGACCAGAGAAGCTACAGTTATGGTTAGAATTGGAAAACCTAAAACTCAAGCTTGGTTTTAGTCATTGTTGTTCATATTTTAGTAGCCTCCAAAGATCTTTACCCAGATTAGGCCACCATTGTATAAGGAACGTGTAAACCTACATCAGGAGATATGATCCTTGTCCCAAAGTTTATAATTCAACTCTACAATTTGTTGAATGAGCACTTTTCACATTAAGTTCTGCCATCCAGGTGACCTGCAAAGGAAAAAAAAATAGTTATATGCCCCTTTTTTCCTTCTTACTGATTTAGAAAGAAGGCCTGAAAAGATTGTGTGGGGTATTTTTGTTTGTTTGTTTTGATTTGGGGGTTTTTTTGGAATGGTGGTGGAGGCATTGGGTTTTTTTGTTGTTTTTGTTGTTCTTGTTGTTATTTCTTCCGAGTGTTTTTCCTGCTTGGTTTTACATCAGGAATTAATTTGTTGATTTTCCTTCCTTTTCTTCAAAGATTCTACCTCACAGATTCTGAAGGACTGAGACCTAGTTAGTTGAGGGGGGAGTGCTTAAGATAGGTTGGTAAAGATTCTGCATCCCTTTCTTCAATTACAAACAGAGAGAATTCCTGACCTACATTAAGGCTCCATGGTAGACCTCCAGTAAAACAGGGAATACAAGATATGATTTTTCTAAGGTAAAAAATCTTGCATGTCTTTCTTTGTATATCACTTATGGTATTAAAATCTAATGGCTCATTTGTTATCCAGGCTATGGGTCCATGCAAGGGAGTTAGGGGAGTAATGATTACACACCTTCATACAGCCAGTCACAGCACAGGAGGGACAGAAATCTCCACCAGGCTCCTACTCCCTCTCACACCCATGTGGGTGGGCAGGGTAGCAGAGTGACTAGATCTTTGATGCTCCCTTCACCCAAGTGATATGCTAGCCAGGGTAGCTGACCTTGCGTACCAGGGGAAATAATCTGCAGCAGAGATAGGGCTGGCACATATCACATCCCCCCTGCATGTCTGTTCCTGAGACAGCAGGACAATCTTGGCCTTTAAAAAGGGGGTAGGGGTAGCTATTTTCCTCCTCAGGTAATCTATAAAGTAAACATATTGCCAGAAGGAGGAGGAGGATGGTTTTGTTCTCAGGAAGGGTTCACAATTTGACATCCCTGTTGTTCAAAAATCTAGCTCGTCTATCACTTCTAACTAAAGGTTTCTTGTGCCATTTTCAGTATACTTTGTCTCAAGCTATTTCATAGTGCTGTCATTAGTATTAACATTCATACAACATTAAGGCCTGCCTCTGGAATAGCTGACTGTTACACATGCTTGAGTAGCGAAATACTTGTCATTTGCAACTTTAACTTTTTGTGGACTTTTTCACATAATGGTAAGTTTTTTGGGACTTGCAGTGCACTCAAGTTACTTTACCTGCTTCTAGGACAACAACAAAGACTGTTCAAAGTGTTGCATTTTGCTTAGTAGCTGAGAGTCAACTGTGATCCCTATACTTCCTGTTTCCCCTCCCCCACCTTGTATAAAATATTGGCCCATGGAAGTACTGAAGGAGCTACAGTCATTATCTAACTATCCCTCATCCACTGTATAATTTATATGGTTCTTTTAGAATTTTTCTCAGCTGACAAAGATGCTGCATTCATCCCACCCTTGTATGCTGTTAGTTGTCTCTATAGCAGGGATCGGCAACCTTTGGCTCACAGCCCACCAGGGAAATCCGCTGGTGGGCCGGGACTGTTTCTTTATCTGCAGTGTCTGCAGGTTCAGCCGATCACAGCTCCCATTAGCCACGGTTTACCGTTCCAGGCCGATGCGGGCTGCAGGAAGTGGTGCAGGCCGGGGGACATGCTGGCCACCACTTCCTCACAGCCCCCATTGGCCTGGAGCGGTGAACCACAGCCAGTGGGAGCTGCGACTGGCGGAACCTGCGGATGCTGCAGGCAGACAAACTGTCCCGGCCCACCAGTGGATTTTCCTGATGGGCCGCGTGCCAAAGGTTGCAGAACCCTGCTCTATAGGAATAGAATACATGATACAAGCTTATGGGAGCATCTCACACACACACTGTACAGCTGAAAAGGGTTGCAAGATCACATACTGCCTTTTTGATTCTTTGAAAAAGAATGGGACATCTTGCAGTAATTCCAAATACCAAGTTTCTGTTGAATGTACCTGATTATTACTGTAAATGAAAATATTTAAACTAGATATAACTGCAAAACTGTAATGTCACTTTTACAATATTCTTGATTTCAGGAATATACACTCAATGGGCAGGTTTTTTCCTTGGTTTTCAGCTTTATACTATGCATGTATAATACCAGGAGGCTTTTACTGTGTTTGATACACATATTGTTGGTGCTTAACAATGCACAATGATGATAATATCATTTACATTGATGACAACAATATCAAATGTTGTGTTTGGGCTGTCCCATGCAGACTACTGAAAGTATCCTTCCCAATACACATGAAACTAAGTGTCAATATTTGCCTCTGAAAAAACCTTTTCAGTTTATAGATGAACAGCTTTGCTGCTTGTGGTTTAACTAGCTGCAGCCACTGAACGGCTGTAAGGCACCTTGGGGTGTGGTGAGTATGACAGGCAGTGCATAAAATATGTTGTTCTCTCTAGTTATAAACCTATATAGGTACAGTGCACCTATCCAGTTCTGTATCATACGGTTTTAAATCCACCTTTCCTACCCCATTATTTTGTCTTTACTGTAGAGAACAAATTTTATCTGGGCTGAGTCCCTTGGGTTTATAATGAAAACACTAACAGGCTCTTTACACTTATGGCCACTACCATAAATATAACTGACCAGACAGTGACACCTTTATTCCTCTCTCTTTTGAGATTCTGATGGACACATTCTAGATAAGTGGATAAAATTCTGCTGGCTCACAAGTTAAGTAGCTCTTTAGTCACTTCTGGAAGTGTGAGACATTTGTTCAACAAAAAGCTTAGCTTGGAGACTGTGTAAGTAAATACCTCTAGGACACTAACACAGGGTCAATACTTTCACACACTGAATGAGTCCACAGAGTGTTTTATTCTGTTTCTTAATGCCTAAAGCCTCTTTGTATTTCTGTTTACTTCAATTATCTGTATGCTTGAGCTCCATCAGAGGCTTTCACCTTCTCACCAGCTTTTTTAAAGATTTTTTTCCACCTTTGAATTCATTTGAAAGAAAGAAAACAAAAAGCACAGTACAACATTTAGGGAATTTTATCTCCTACTTAATCGTTTAGGCACTGACTAACATAAGAGCTGGGCTGTCTGACAGACATCATTTTGGCTTAATCTTGCTGGCCTAGACAAGAGTCTGATTTAGCCCACATGTTTGAACTAGTGTTACTGTAATTCCTACAGTAGCTGCCATACAGTTTGTTTCACTATCAGGGAGCAAGTTTGTGGTGATATAGTTAGAAATGACAAATATCTATAGGTAGTTCAAAGTACCCTCATTAGTCCAAGTGACCTCACCTTGCTAAAATCAGGCCTACAATGTGTCCAGAGTGAAAAAGTTTTGTAATAAAACACTACTACTTTGCACTTATATAGCTCCTTTTATCTGAAGCTTCCAAATTATTTTACAAACATTCATGTCTAACGTCACTCCTGTTGCGATATAGTCTGTATTCTCTTTTTAACTGATTTATCATAACAAGATGAAATATAACATAGTCTACAAATGATATGCTGTGAAATATACATAACTCCCAGGGGGTGAGGAATTCTTGAATGCAATAATGAGTCTCCTGACCTGGCTTGCGTCACAGAAACCTGATGGCCCTGCGTCAGCTCATCTTATCCTCCAAGACACTTCATTCACCACTGATCCAGATCCTAAAAGGACAGGTTTGGATTTGGAGTAGCCGATTTCATTCCTTTCTGGGCTTCTGTGAGAGAGGGCTGGGAACAGTAGCTGAGCCAGCACTCCGGTCACTTAAACACCAATTAATTTCCACCATGGTGAACCTGATGGAGTCTAATTAATGGCTTAGAATGGGCTGGGGGAGGACTAAAGAGCAAATTGGCCCATTAACACAGGAGATATGAGAAGACACAGGAAGGAAGTGCAGGGGAGAAAGAGACAAGCTAGCAGAGCCAAAACCAGGAAGGATCTCCATGTAGAGAGATCTGTTCCCTTCCATCTCCTCTCCTGGACAGAAAACTAAGGAGAAACTGTAAATAATTATGATGTATGGATCAGAGAGGGGGTTGAAAAGGACATTGTAAACAAACCTCATGAGGTAATACACCAGAAGAAGTTCTCCAAGCCATTTGTGAGGCTATAAAGTAGGTAGGAATGAGTCCACTCTGTCACAGCTCCAATAGAATAAACCCTCCCTTGAATCTAAATGTTTGAGTGTATCCCCTTAATCTGTGACACTAGAGACAAGATTAGCTTCCACTTCCTGTTGAATCTATAAACACAAGGAAGCTGGTAGAGACATCATCTAATATGATGATGAAGTTCACAAGACATATCTTCTTTGGAGACTTAAATATCTATGTTGATAATGCCTCTGTTATGACAGCCTAACCAAATCCTCCAAGCAATAGAGACTATCAGACTCCAGGGGGGATGTAAACATAAGAAATACAAGAGCAATCCTATTTTGGTCAGACCTCATCCACCTCCACACAGAAATAAAAACTGTCTGATACAAGGAAGGAAGAAATCAGCAACATGGTCTGTCCCACAATACTCTTGGCCCCTGCCATGTTTCAAGATGTGCTTATAGAAAACTGTACCCAACTAAGGTATGAAAAAGGAGAGGAGTTAATGTAGATGTTACAGCCCCTCTCTGACTAGCACCAAAGTGCCCTCTTCCACTCTATGGCACACGCAGATGTCCTCTGTCCCATGTTTCTCAGATGATCTGCCACAGAAAAAGTGAGAAGGAAGAAAGTTTGAGTGCTAGAAAACACTCTGATACAGTCAGATTTGGGCACAAAGAATTTCTCTCAGGTTATGCTACTGCTGTGATGGAGCCAAAGAACCTACTTCTTGTCTACTATCAAAACTGCAGGAGTGATCAGAAATGCCCTATAATGGCTCACGTGCTTCCTCTCGTACCAAACTGATGGTATATTATGGCCAACTGTTGTTCCACCACCAAATCCCTCCCTTGCAGAGTCCCACAGGATCAATCCTCTTCCCAATATTATTCAACATCTATGTGAACTGTTAGGAGAGCAGGTGAGTCAAAGTGGATTGAAGTGTCAGCAGTATGCAGATGATACCCCAGCTCCTTTACATTCAATAT
This sequence comes from Natator depressus, assembly GCF_965152275.1. Lineage (NCBI taxonomy): Eukaryota > Metazoa > Chordata > Testudines > Cheloniidae > Natator > Natator depressus. The sequence continues at coordinate 237,906,155 of NC_134235.1, read as the reverse complement.
AAATAGGACCAGCTCCCAGCTCTCTCAATGTTCAGCCAAAGTCAGTGCCTGGATGAGGGGCAGCTGGCTGCAGCCATACACAAGTGAGACAGAGGTAATATGGTAGGAAAACAGAAGCACTTTGAAGAACTTTCTTCTCTGTACCATCCCCCACTATTGAAAGCATTTGCCAGCAGATTGATAAATTGGTCACAGCCTGGGTCTTCTGGACTCCTCAGGGCTGTTGTATTCCTTAATTGCCAAGTAAACAGACATCCTAATCACATTTATTTATATTATATTTAGAGATGTGAAGGAACTAAGTTTTTTGTTTGGAGGTTTGTTTTGTGACTTTGAAATATATTTCATTCTAGAACAGAAATAAATGAAAAAAATGGAAGTTTCTGGCTAGCTGAATTTCCAAAGGAAAAAAATATTGCATTTAAGGTCAATTGAAATGCATTTAAGGTCAATTGCCACATTCTTTTTATGAAATTGAAATGTTACGGTCTGCTTTTGACCTTGCAGATTTTATATGATAATATGAAATTAAAAAATTGAAACAACGTAATTTAAAAAAAAACAAAACCAAAAGCTTTATGTTCCAGAAGATTGAAATGAAATGTTTTGACATTATCCAAATGTCCCCCCCCCCCACCTCAATTTTTGTTTGGAAATGAATGATCATGAAAAGCAGCATGTTTACTGAGTAACATGTCACTTTCAATGAATCAGCATTTTAAGACCAAAACAAAACATTCTGGCAGAAAATTCCTAACCAGCTCTCTTTATATTATTATAGTGATTGTCATATTTATTGTTAGTATTTATTGCCTTCATGCTTTAACACACACTTTGAGTGAGAAGAGGTTTGAGCGATGTGTTTTGAGCAAATTCCAGTAGGTGGAGCTCGAGAGCAGCTACACATATCGAGCGCTCTCAAACAAAGTAGCCTGGTTTTCATCATCTCAGAGTTTGTGTGGTAAGTGACACCACTCGATAGAGAAGGCTGACTGATTCACTGCTACAACCACTGCCAGCCTTAGTCTGCAATACTAGTAGACTCCCTGGTGCCTCGGTCCTGATGGTTCCATTGGCTAATCACACAATGGCAGCTGGCCCACAGGATGTTCCAGGACTGAGTGAGCTATTCTGATTCACTGGTTTGAGCCGAAGTGTTTAAAATCAGTAGCAGTGCTGAAATAACAAGTGAGACACAGAAGTAAAGAAGCTTTCTGAACACTCCTAACCTCATGGGAGTATATTTAGCATTTTGTTTGTTTTTGCCAGCAGACTGACAAACCAGTCAGGGTCATTCAGTTCATACTGCTTTCCTGGAGGCTGCAATGCTGTGAAATGTTGGTCCCCCGCAGGGAGATCTTATCTGGGAATAGTTCTCTGAGAAAACTTATGACTTTGTTATTGTATTATACAGTAAAAGAGGAAGATGAATCTGTGATGGCTGTCACCTTAGTGCTCTTAGTTATTTACGGTGGATGGAGACAGCAGAAATAATTATCTCATTTCCTCACAGCCAATGAGTAGTGACAAGCTATATATTGTGTAATGACAGACATGTTGGCAGTAGTGACGATCTATGTACTGCGTAAAAACACCAGTGTTGACTGAATGTAAGGAAATCTGTAGAAAAATAATGCCCCGTAGGAAAAAACAATAAAACGGAAGAGGTGCAGATCACGATTAGTAAAGAATCGTAAAGATCTTCTGACCAATTTGAATGATCAGATCAGCAGGGCCTGATGCTATTTCCCTGAGGTTACTAAAGGAATTAGCTAAAGAAATTTTGGAGCCGCTGATGATAATATTTACAAACTCATGGATGAGAGGAGAGGTCCCAGAAAACTGGGAAAGGGTTAAAGTAGTGCCCAAAAGGGCAAAAAGGAGGAACCAAGGAATTATAGACCGGTCAGCCTGACTAGCACTGTATAAGATTTTCAATTTGTGAATACCTGGAGGATACAGGGGTGATCACTAGCAACCAGCATGGATTTATCAAGAAGAAATCATGACAAAACAGCTTGATTTCCTTCTTTGGCAGGGTAACTGGTTTGGTGGGTAGGGGGAATGCATATAATAATATACCTGGACTTTAGCAAGGCTTTTGACACAGTCCCACATGACACTCTGATAAATAAGCTGGAGAAATGCGGGCTTGGTGGAACTACTATTAAGTGGATACATAACTGGCTAAACAACCACAGACAAACAGTACCTAATGGAATGATGTCAGATGGGAGGGAGATCTCAAGTGGGGTTCCACAGGGATCTATTCTGGGTCCGGTGTTGTTTAACATCTTTATGAATGACCTGGGTGTAGGCATAGAGAGCACACTGATCAAATTTGCAGATGTTAGGGGGAATTGCCAACACTTTGGAGGATAGAGCTAAGAGTCAGAGAGATCTTGATAAATTGGAGAACTGGGCTATAGGCAACTAAATACAATTCAAGAAAAATAAATGTAAAGTGCTACACTTAGAGAAGAAAAACCAAACGCAAAAATACAGAATGGGAGGTAACTGGTTTGGCTGCAACACTGCTGAGAAGGATCTGGGAATTGTGGTGGATCGCAACCTCAACATGAGTCAGCAATGTGATGCTGTGGAAAAAAAAGCAAATTCAATTTTAGGTTGCATTAACAGAGGCAAAGCATGCAAGTCATGGCAGGTGATAGTACCACTCTACTTAGCACTAGTTAGGCCTTAGCTGGAGTATTGTGTCCCATTTTGGGCACCAATGTGTAGAAAGGATGTAGAGAAACTGGAAGGGATCCAGAGGCAAGCAACAAAGATGATCAAAAGGATGGAATGCAAGCCATAAGAGAAAACTGGGTATGTTTAGTTTGGAAAAGGGGAGATTAAAAGGGGACATGACAGTGGTCTTCAAATACTTGAAAGGCTGCCATAAAAAAGATGAAGACAAGTTGTTCTCTCCTGCCACAGAGGGCTGGACAATAGGCATTTGGTTCAAGCTACAGCATAGCAGATTTAGATTAAATCTCAGGAAAAGCTTCCTAACTGCAAGAACAGTAGCACAATGGAGCAGACTGCCGAGGGAGGTTATGGAATCTCCTTCACTGGAGATTTTCAAAAGGAGGCTGGCTAGCCGTCTATCTTGGATGGTTTAGACACAAGCAATCCTGTATCTTAGCAGGGGGTTAGACTCAATGACCCTTACTGTAGAACTGAATAGTCTTAATTAGGTTTTTTTTCTTTGCTTTCTCTTTCTCAAGTGGTCAGGTAAGGGTTAACAAATGTTTTACTTCTAACCCTATAATTCTATGATTCTATAGAAGTGCCAGGAGTGACAGCATTGCAAATTTACTGGACCACTGACTGGTACAGGGAGTGGATTACACGGCTCAAGAGTGAGTATCGGAAAACCAAGGACCAGAACCACACCTTGGGCAACATGTTGACATCATGCCAGTTTTATAAGGAGTTTGACCACATGCTGGGATGGTCCCCTGCTGGCCCCAGAATCCAGTATGGGGACTGATGGGAGCCAGAAGCAGCACATTCTAGGTCCATATGTGAGGAGCTGGTTGATACCCCTGAGGAACGGCCCGCTGCGGCACCTGCAGCAGACACAGACGGGATGGTAACCATCCCAGAAAGTGATACGTTTCTGGCTCCATTCTAATGTTTATTAATATAGTAACGGGAAGGATTTCCACTCTATGAACCAATACAAGAGTTATGAGACTCCCCGACTAACAACATGTATCTGCTAATGGCAGATTTGTACACCATCGCCTTAGTGTCTCCCCTCCACCTCCCCACTACCACGTGAAGTTCAACGTGGCGACCGGGAAATGCAAACAGTAAAGAACACCTTTAAAGTGTATTTTTACTAGAGAGAGAGAGATTTTAGCAAGGACCATTCCTGTTTCTTAAAAAATAATAACCTTACATTGCCATACCTGTAAGTATGCTGCTCTGTAACCACTCGGCAGTCTGTCAAGAGGTCTGGAAACAGTGAACAGTGTGGGGGTGGGAGAGTGGAAATACGTTCCATTTACAAATCTAATCCATTTCAGTTAGAGGTGATCCATGCAGTCCAGAGATGACAAAACCATTTTCAGAAGGACGACAGGGGGTTGAAATGTTGTCCAGAAATGTCCTGGAAGGAGGGAAAGGAAGGCTGCGGAGTTCTGAGTGTCTGCACGCAGCCGTAGCAAGGTAAGCCATGTTGAAGCTAATGCAGCATCCTGCTGATTCCTTCATGGCCTAAATGAGACAATAATCCTCTGTGTCTTGTTGTTCCAGGACCCTTGACCTCTACTGATTGCCGTACCTCCATAGCTCAGCCACACTGCAGCAGAAGCCTGGGCCAATGTTCCAAGAGGAAGGATTTCCGTGATGAACTTACGGTTAAAGTGCTGGAGTGGGCCAACCAGCAGGTCCACTACCAAAGACAGAGGGACTTGTGGGTAGAGGAAAGACATGCCGGGAGGAAAGGCTCAGGCTGGCCGCAGAGCTTGAGGGCAGGGTTTCAGGAATGGTAGCTAAGGTAGAAGGACAGAGCTCAGCAAAAAGAATTATCTGAGTGGCTCATCTTACTAATGACTGCAAGAAGTGGCTCATGCAGCATAACGCACATCACAGCCTGAGTCCCCTGCATGCCACCCTGTGCTGAAGTCCAGAAGCAGTTTGGAAGACTCTGGCTGGGTAGCACACGCAATGAGCTTCCATGAGCAGCTGGGCAGGACAACCTTGCCTCATGCAGCCCTCCATATTCACCCCCGCCCCTGTGAGTGCCTCTACCCCCCTCCCACAGGGCCAAGTGAGCGGCAAGGGATGGGGAAAAGAAGGGAAAGGAGAACAGGTGGCCAGGGGACATGCTACAGTACGGGGTTTCTGTCTTGTACATGGTTTCATGTACTTCGTTTTTATTATTTTTTCTGTAATGTTCTGTTGTTACTGGTGTTTCGGTGTGGTAATGGCAGCAGGCCGGCCTAGCAATGGTGAATGTTGTACTTTTCTAAGACATGTTTATCACTAAAGCTTTTTATTTCATCAATAATGTTTATTGCTATCACTGCTTCACATCATGTAATGTGCATTCAACATGACAAAAGGCAAATACATGATCAGGGACACTTAGGAATCAATATGCAAAGACTATCCCTCAATACAGTTATCTATAGCAATTAATACTTCAACCAATTCCTTACATTCCATACTGTGAATAACCCCACCCCTAATTTCATCAGTGCTCATGTCATTCATAAGTACACTGCCTGGCACAAGCCTCCCCTCCCCCCACCCCTTCACTGAGCTCTCCCCACTCCCGCACATTCATAATGGTACTTATAGCAGGAGCAGAGAGAATTCTCTTGTGCCTCCTCCCCTGCAACACCTTGAGTGTAGCCGACCTTGGTGTTTTCCGAGCTGAGTGTTAACTCTTTGAGTGCATGTGACTTGCTCTGCCACCCTGACTGGTGACTTGAGTACTGAGCATTTGGTGTTTACCTGCCCTGCCTCACTGATTGCAGGACTGAGTGTTCACTGCATGGTTTTACTGTAGAACTGAATAGTCTTAATTAGGTTTTTTTTCTTTGCTTTCTCTCTCTCAAGTGGTCAGGTAAGGGTTAACAAATGTTTTAGCAGTTGCTCTAGCTGATGATTGCTAGTTTGAATGTATCATTAAAGCTGACAGGAAATCTCTCACTGCACTATAAATAGTGAAGGGGGAGCTGAGTGCGGCCGAGGGAAGAAGGATCCACCTGAGGAAGGCAGATTCGGATGGTGAATCCATCTCAGTCCATCGAGCTCCCCAGATTTGCTTTGGCTGTTACAGATAGCTAGCTTATAGTCAGGGAACGAATACGACTGTATGATTGCCATTTGCTGTTAAATAAAGGTGTGAAAGAAGACCTAGACACTGTGTAGTCAACTCACACCACCACCAAAGTGTAAGTTCCTGGGAGAATCCTGGATGAGTTGGTAACAGCACTATTCCCCCTTCCCCATTGGGCCACACAAGTCCATAATGTGGGAGCACAAAGCATCCCTGACTTCTGTTGCCTGGGTGCATCCAGCTCCAGCTGCCCCTTTTGGCTGAGTGTAACGGTTCAGCAGCCCCTCACTGTCTAGGTCCAGTCAGGGGGAAATGGCTCACCTTTGTTGTGAAGAGCACCACCACAGTAATGCATTGATGACACTGGAATCCAAATGGCTGTGTAGACAGGCTTTCAATCTGCCAAATGCACATTCAATAACTCTTCTGCACCTGCTCAGAGTGTAATTAAACCATCTTTTGCCAGGGCTTCTTAAATTAGGGTGCAATTTCATAAGCCAAGGGAAAAGGGAGTACATTGGTTTTCCCAGAATAACAGTGGGGACAGTAACTTCATTTATGACAATGTCATTTGGTGGGAATAGTGTCCCAGCCTGTCCATGAGTGTAGACTCCTGATCAGGAAAAAAACACATCATCACAAACTTTCCCAGCACAACCATGTTGGTTTCATAAATCACCCTCTGTGGTCCCCAAGGGCCTGCATAACAATGAAGTAATATCATTTGCAGTTTATGTACTCACGCACTCCTTGAGAAGGGCACACTATGGACATATAAGTCCCATCAATGGCCCCAGCACAGTTTGGAAACCCCATTCTCTCAAAGTCAACAATTACTTCTGGAGTATTTTTCATTGCCTAGGGGTATGGAACAGATTCCATATGAAGAGAGATTAATAAAACTGGGACATTTCAACTTGGAAAAGAGACGACTGGGGGAGATATGATAGAGGTCTATAAAATCATGACTGCTGTGGAGAAAGTAAATAAGGCAGTGTTATTTACTCCTTCTCATAACACAAGAACTAGGGGGTCACCAAATGAAAGTAATAGGCACCAGGTTTAAAACAAACAAAAGGAAGCATTAATTCACACAACACATAGTCAATCTGTGGAAGTCTTTGCCAGAGAATGTTGTGAAGGCCAAGACTATAACAGGGTTCAAAAAAGAACTACATAAGTTCATGGAGGATAGATCCATCAATGGCTATTATCCAGGATTGCTAGGGATGGTGTCCCTAGCTTCTGTTTGCCAGAAGCTGGGAATATGCAACAGGAGATGGATTACTCGATTACCTATTCTGCTCATTCCCTCTGGGGCACCTGGCATTGGCCATTGCCAGAAGACAGGATACTGGGCTAGATGGACCTTTGGTCTGACCCAGGATGGCCATTCTTATATTCTTAATGCCTGCCACCTTGGAGTGAACCACACATTTGATTGCCTCAAAAACTTCCGCCAACACTTTACCCATAGTAGACTTTCCAACATCAAACTAGTTTGCAACTTACCTGTAGCATTCTGGAGTAGCTAGCTTCCAGATGGCTATAGGAACCCACTCCTGGACCAGCAAGAGTGGCCTCATGAGTGTGACTTGACACTGGAGGTTAGGGGCAAGCTTCTCCCAAAGTGCCAGACATGTGGCTTTCTTCATGTGAAAGTTCTGGACCCAGTGCTGGTCATCCCAGGTCTGCATGACAGTAGGATCCCACCAGTCTGTGCTTGTGACCCGGGGCCAGAAGTGCCAGTCTATGAAGGGGGCATCAGCTGCTATAGCGAGTGTCATAAGCAGCAGCATCCAGTGCGAGTCTGCCTTCTGGGGTATTTCTCCTCCTCCTCCTGCTCCATCATGAGCTGTGTCAGGAGCCTTTGATGCAGAGGTGATGCATGGGGGGGGCATGCTGGGTAACATGCCCCCTCCCACCCCTGATTTCTCAGGCCACCTCTCGCCGGGATGCCCAGCAGCAATGAGGCAGTGGCTCCCCCTGGTGGTGGCACTCACTGTGTGTCTGTGCAGCGCAGGGCGGAAGGAAGCAGCAGGACTGCTGACTGCAGGCTGAGCTCCCTGGCCCAGCGCCCCACTACATGGGGATGCTTCTCCTTTCCTGCTGCTGGAGTCCCACGGTTTCCTGCTGCCTGTTCTGCAGACCACCCGTCCACAGATGTGAGTCAGGATCGCATCTTGAAGATCAGGAAAAGGAGCTGCAATGTGGTGCTCAGCACCAAATGGGTCAGATGGAACCCCATTCAGCCTGAGAGACCAGGAGTGAGTGAGGTGAGCAGGCTGAGGCGGGCGAGTGGGAGAGGGACAGTAGACCCTGATGATGATGCTTCAGTGCAGTCAAACAGGAGCAGCCTCCAGTGTGCCTATCAAGGTAGAAGGCAATTTGGGGGTGTCATATTCCCCCCATCCAACAAAAAGTGACTAATCATTCTCCAACTTCTTGTCAGCAGAGATGATCCAGCCCCCAGCAGCATCCCACCCTGCACCACCCACCCTGATGGAGCATGGCGGACTGTGCATCCTAACTGTGTTGCCCCTTTCGTTGGTCTTGCTTTGAACACTTGCTCAATTGACTGAGGATCGTTCAGGGAGGGAGGGAGGCCTGCAAGCTCTGCAAGGGCTGGCAGCCACAGGACAGGGAGCAGGAGGAGGTAGTTGCTAGTGTCTGTTGTCTAGGTACAGATCACGTTTCAGGAGGTGGAAGCAGTGGCCACATGTGGGGTGGTCATGTGCCTCCACAGAACCTTTCAGTTGTGCTCCCCCCCCCCCCACACACACACACACTCTCCACAGCTACATGTCACCTCTGCTTTGAGGTCAGAAAATGCTGCTTAAATGTCCACCAACATCTCATGGAGCTCTGCCTATTTCCTGACACAAGAGTGAAAGCAAAAGCCAGAGAAGTTCTTGAAAAAGTTCCTCCTCCATGTTGCTGGCTCTGGTAGCTGGGAGCACACAGACCAAAAAGACTTCTTGGCAGGCTGGGTTGGCGAACTGTTCAAATTTCTTGTAACATGTAAAGTGGACAGTCAAGGGACACCACAGTCAAAGGACTAAAGCAGCCACATTTTGGGAGCGTGCTAGAGAGTCTGAGTTTCACTCAGATTTTTGTGTTTCAGTGTGGACCATGAAGCCTCAGGTTCAAGCCTGCATTAGAAAAACCTTAACAAAGGGTTAACAATCAGTGTAGATGGTCAAGCCCTGGGTTCTCTAACTCAGCGTCAGCTGACTCAAGTCCCACTAACCCTGGGCTTACACTACGGTGTAGACATACTCTAAGACCAGAGAAAGTCCAAGCCGGTGCAGCTTACTCATTAAGGGGTTCAGAAGAAAGCCTAAATTATACCAGCTAAGACTCAGGACCTTCTTAGACTCATTTGTGCTTACCTGTGCATTTGCCCCACTATGACGAGGCAGTGAAAAGAACCTCTATGAATGTCTGTATAAAAATTATATTACACTAGTGGTCTTCTTGAGTTCAACGGAGCTAGTGACATGCATGTTTTTGGGATCAAAGTCAAAGTGATAAAAGGTATTTGTTGGCATCAGTCACCAAAAAAATCCAGTGAATAAGGTCATTTCCATAACACCATAATAACAGAATTAGGGCAACGTGCCCCTAGAATAGCTCTGGGATCAATTTTCTAACATGAGATCAAAAAGTTTCCATCAGAAACCCCAAAGGTGATAGCCGATATCACAGCCTTCCTCCAGCAGTTTGCTGTGAATTTTATCTCTGTTTTGTTTTCCAAAGTGGTGAGTCGAAATATTTAATTATCACTTACTGCTCACATTATCTCCATAAGGGGGGGAAACGTGTATTGCACCTAAGTTATGAACATACAAGTCACTGAGTAATGTAACACTCGTTTCCATTATGTCCTGCTTATCCTTTGGCAAGGTTTGCTGTTTCATTTCCATTCCCTCCCCTCACATTGTCACTATTACACTGCAATTCTGTGGAAGAGTCCATGCAATTTACCCTTTTTGCTTGCTTGCTTTTTCTAACGATCTGATTATCATAGAATTTCCTTACATCCTCCTCTGATATAAATGTAGTTTAACCTGCCTCCAGTACTTCTGATTTTGTAACTAGTCTCTCAATTGTAAGAAAAGATGGACAAATTTCCCATCTCTCTGATTTACATTGCTCTTGTAACTGTGCAAGAGATTTGAGCTTAGCTTTGTCAACTATACAGCCCAATCCTCTGTATGCTTATTTTTATCCTGCATCTTTTGTGCATTTAGGTATAACATTTGAGATGTGATATGTTGTAGTCATGACTGAAATATCCCTTGAAAGTACGAGTCATTTTCTCATATCATTTTCAACATTCTGGCAATCCACAGATTATTTCCTACAATTTTGTTTGAGATTTGCATGACCAATAAATGGTAGTTCTTTTAGTGGTAATAAATGCTTATAACCTCATTCAGTTGAATATATATATATGCAACAAACCACAGCAAGTTTTTTAAAAAAAATATTAACGTTCAAGATACGTATATGGTTTGCTTAAGAAGAAACAAAGGGAATATATGTCTATCAGGTTTTAAAAGCCTGAAAGCTGTTCCCCTTTTCTCAAGGTACATTTTTGTGGGTGGTCCTTGGTGTTGCTGGGTTAAAGAGCACTAAAGGTTCCATTGAAACAAAGTTGTCTTTAGTGTTCAGTAGCCTAATTCTTTTTAAATAAAAAAAGGCAAATTCATTTGTAGATGTGTGGATCCCAGACAGTTTGTTTATTCTCCTAGTCTACCTGTGATCGTAAACTCGAGGTAAATATTTGCTCTTCCAAGATTAGATTTTAAATACTTGCATTTACTACCAATTAAAACATTGATGACTGGTGCATGGGCTGTTGTATGTCATCATTGACATAACAGAATGTAAAGATAAGAGTTAGATAGAAGGAAGTCTGTATTGAGTAAGGATCTGGTCTGTTTCTGGAATGAGCAGTGAATGTGGCAGATATATTTGGATACTTTAGCACTTCTTTAAGCTCAATGCAGTTTGACATTATGAGACTCTCCAAGTGTAATTATTTTTCTGTTTTCATTTGCTTTCCAAAAATGCCCTTATTTCACAGCGCTGCACATGTTTACTGAAGAACAAACACACTTTTCTTCTTCCCTTATATGATTTATTGACTATTATACCCTGAACACTTCCAAATTATTTCCAAAGGCCATAAAGTAGCAGGATAAATAGTGAGAAACAAATGTATGATTTAAATGACAGAATTCAGTTGTTGACTCTAAAAACAGAAAATTCAGTATTAATGCTGTATTTCTTTGTGACATTTAAGGTTTTCAGACTAAATGCAAAAAGGTCTTTTTATTTCTCTATCCTGCATTAGTCCAAAGGGATTAGCTTAATACATGGGGGATATTTATGATGTGAGGAATAAAATAGTCCTTCGGTAGGTCCAAACCTGCAGTAGTGCTGCACTTTTGTGTTTGCTTTCATGGTCTTGTTGATTAAGTCGATATATGTGAATTTACTGACTCATTGCCTAGAGCAGAATGTGTTTTTACAGTCATCATAATAGTGTAGTAAATATTAGGAGATAGTGTTTATATAGTATAGGCCATATCCTCAGCTGGTATAAATCAGCTTAACTCTGTTGACTTCAGTACAGTTACAGTGATGAATAACAGCTGACAATCCAGACGTGGGTGTGTTTGTTTGTATGCGCACACGAACTCACCCTATACATGCAACATATATAGACCTAAGTTTTCAAAAGTGATTAGTAACTTTGGATGCCTCCATTTTTGATTTCACAAATTGAGACCCCTCATAACCAGAGCCCTTTAAGGTATGTCAATTCAGACACCAAAATCACTAGCCATACTTGAAAGTCAAGGCTATAATTTTTATTTTATTTTTATTTTTTTTGGTAATAACACTATTCTCAAGAAAGAACAGACATTGCATTTCTTAAGCATTTTATTGATCTTTTCTTTAGTTTCAAATCCACAATTTTTTTAACATGCAAATTGAAGGGTATTTGCTTCACAGCTCCAATATACAGAAAGTAGGAATGAGCCAATCACTCAGTACTAAATTCAGTTCAGTTCAATCCATTGTGGTAGCAGTGCTAAAGTCTGTAGAATAAAGTAAAGGTGAAATCAGATTATATTCATTTTCCCCCACTTCTTCCCACACTTGCGAAACCATAATTTTTAACGTCACCATCTCCAGTTTCCTCATCTTATATCTCTCCTTTCTAAATTCGGCAACCTACCTTATCTTTCAATCCCATTGCAAAAACCACATTTCCCCCTTCTTAAATCCCTGCATTAGCTCCTTCTCTTCTTCTGTATTAACTTCTCATCCCTTTAAAAGCACCCCACCACCTAATTCCAATCTACATTTATAAACTAATTTCTTCCTGCACTCTATCCCACTAACTATTCTCTACCCAAGATTCTTCACTCATTATTTCCTTCTTCCTCTCTTGACTGTGTGTGTTCTTTCAGAGCCTTACAAATCCATCTCCAGTCTCCTCTTTCAATCATTCCTAAAAAGCTACCAGGTAATATAGTCTCCATGTAATTCAGCTGATGTTTACTTGCATGGACAGAACTGCATGTGTTTGTTATGCCATCAGAAAGTAATCCCTTCAAGGCTAAGTCCCTGTTTTCTGTTTTTGATGTGCACATTCTTATTACTGTGAAGTCAAGTTGGCTGGGAATTTTCTGGGTAAATGTTTTGGGAAATGTATTTCATCAGAAAATTCTGATTTGTTAAAATGGAAAATGTTCTTGGAAAATGGTCTCGGTCAATGAGTCTCCAGATTTAAGAAAAATGTTTTAGGTTTCAAATTTTTTTTTAACAAAGATTCATTTTTATTTAGTTTGAAATGATTTTTCATATCAAATTTTGGTTAATTTATACCAAAAAAGGTAACAATATTAAAAGATCAAAACCTAAACAAAATGTTTTGAAATTGTCAAATGGAAACATTTTGATTGACCCACTCCAACTTTTTATTCTTATTCGTTCACAAAAATGTTTGAGATTTTGACTATGCTATAGGAAAAAAAAATTCAAAATCTCAAAAATTCTCATAGGAGGGAAAACAGCTTCCTGGCCAGCTCTAATATATATCACCATAAATACAACCCTTTTTAATCCTGATGTTGAGTCTTTGATCCATTGCTTGCTTTTGAAACCATTGACCTTTTCATACCATTTTGTTGTTGAAGTTGCAGATGTTAGCAGGGATAGGTGAAGTGGTGCTTAAATGTCAGAGTTCTTTTCTGTTTAAAAGACCCAGGTTTATGTTGGATGACGGCATTTCTCTCTCATAGGCTTCTGAATGGAGGATGGTGTAATCATGTTCTATTCTGCTAGAAGAGAGAGTTATTTGCACTGATATCCCATCGCTATGCCAGTGACAGAGTGCTCTACACAACTTTTTGATTAGATTGGATGAGGCAATCTCTCAGTTATCCTGAGATTGGGACTTGAGTAAGGCCTAGCATGCAGAAGCTCAGTTGAAACTAGGTAGAGTTTAGGTTGGTAGGTTGGAGGAAACAGCCAGAGCAGATGCTGAAATCAGTATTTGCTCCCTTGGTTGAAAGGATGGGTCTTCCTTTTATTTGCAATGTGTACAGTCCAGGGGTCCTGTTGGATCCACAGCTGCTTCAAGAAGATAAGGTCAATGTGAAAGGCAAGAGCACCTTTTTTCTACCTTTGGCTGGAGAGGAGAAAGAAGACCGTGAGCCTAATTTTCAGAAGTGCTGAGCACCTAAAACTCCAGCTAAAGTCAAAGGAAGCAGCAGATGAAAATCAGACCCTGTGATTCCTGCCTTTATCAATTTAAGGCTGGATTACTACAGTGCACCGTAAATAGGCAGCACCTAAGGACTACTTGGAGAATGTGGCAACTTGCTTTCTTAGTTGTCTGTCTTGCAGGGTTCATGTGACAGCCTGTGATTTGAATCCTGCATTGGCCCTCAGTTTTTTTCCAGATGTGATTCAAGGGTTTGATTTGATCTATACAGTCTTCTGTTTTCTGGGTCCTGACTACTTAAGCAATTCTTTTCTCCTCGTGTTGTCTCAACAATTCAGATTAGCTGAGTCCCCCAGATCAAAAATCAAGCACATGGTTTAGGGTCCTTGTTTCTAATCTGACAAAGCCTAAATCTATTGAGCTTCAGAACACACTGGAAGGCCCATGTCTGACAGGGGACATTTCAGATAGGGATTAGTTCTGTTTGTGGTGGGGATTTTGTTAATGTCTTTAATTAGGATCTTGATGGAATCCTTCAATCCCAATTGGGTCAATTTGTGATATTGGTTTTGCTATTTAATTAATGTGCAGAATATATGTGCTGCATTTAGGAATATACAATACGTATATATATATATATATATATATATATATATATATACACACACACTCACACACACAAAATGATGATAATAAATTGCAAATCCTTGTTAATAATTGCAAGGCAATGTCATTACTGCAAGGAAATTGCTCCAAGGCAATGTCGTTTTTAAATGCACCTTAAAAATGCTGAAAAGCACAAGCTGTATATTTACAAGGTTTCTTTGAATTTTGGTAAGCAATACACAAGATTTGTTCATGCTTCCCTGCTATTTGGCTTAAAATATTTTGGTTAATGAAAAAAAACTTTGAGAAGCATTCTTATTTTAAAAGAAGATTTTTATTAAATTTTTTAGAATTACAATTGTCCTTGTCAAATTTTATCTGATGGTATCTTGTAAGTTTGTTTTTATTTAACAGTATTAAATTAATTGATTGCACCTTCTATATTTCTATTAATTAATGAGTGCTAAGAATCACTGTGAGACAAGGAGGTAAGATGAACAGCCCTCATGGTATCAATGTCACAGCCACCTGTCACATCTGCCAAAATGTAGACTGAAAGTTACTATAAAATAGTGAGATACATTATAATGAAGACTTAAGGGAGAGAAAGAGATGAATGCTGGCACTTTTAAATATCTATATCAGGCCTTGCAGAGTTGATGCCTGCAAGTGGGTGTAGCTGTCAACTAATATTCTTCGAATAACTTTATTACCTAGGGAAATCAGAGATTCAAGCATTTATTTTATTTTCACATTATTGAAAATAATGTACTCACACTCTATATTACATATACTGCACACACACACAACATATTATAAATGTGTATATATAATGTACAGTGATTGAAGTCTACTTTATCTGTAGTGTAAACATCTGTAAAAGAACCATCGATCTTTGGTATTTCATTTACTCATTAATTTTGAATAAAGACCACAGCCTGATCTCCTCTGTGGTTTGGCAGCACAAAGCAGCCGAAAACTTACTTTAACCCACTGGTGTAAGAGGAACCCTTATGTTGGTTTATTTCACCCACCTGGCCACTAGCATAGAGTCAACAGAGCACCCCTCTGATCTCCAACTTTCCTACTTATGGATTTTGAGGTGCCACAGCCACAGAGAGGCACAATGGCCTCAACTGCCTGTCAATCAACTGTTCAGCAGGAATTGTATAAGTAGGGGCATAGCGAGCAGATTGTATAAGTAGGGGCATAGCAAGCAGATCGAGGGACGTGATCGTTCCCCTCTGTTCGACATTGGTGAGGCCTCATCTGGAGTGCTGTGTCCAGTTTTGGGCCCCACACTACAAGAAGGATGTGGATAAATTGGAGAGAGTCCAGCGAAGGGCAACAAAAATGATTAGGGGTCTGGAACACATGACTTATGAGAAGAGGCTGAGGGAACTGGGATTGTTTAGTCTTCAGAAGAGAAGAATGAGGGGGGATTTGATAGCTGCTTTCAACTACCTGAGAGGTGGTTCCAGAGAGGATGGTTCTAGACTATTCTCAGTGGTAGAAGATGACAGGACAAGGAGTAATGGTCTCAAGTTGCAGTGGGGGAGGTTTAGGTTGGATATTAGGAAAAACTTTTTCACTAGGAGGGTGGTGAAACACTGGAATGCGTTACCTAGGGAGGTGGTAGAATCTCCTTCCTTGGAAGTTTTTAAGGTCAGGCTTGACAAAGCCTTGGCTGGGATGATTTGATTGGGGATTGGTCCTGCTTTGAGCAGGGGGTTGGACTAGATGACCTCCTGAGGTCCCTTCCAACCCTGATATTCTATGATTCTATGATTCTATGATTCTATGAATTGGAGGCACTGCCATGCTCTACTGGACAGCTTCTCTGTAGGGATAGGTGAAAAGCCAATTGGATGCTTTGCAACTGCTGGAGCAATGACCATGATGGGGTAATGACACAGGGGTAAGAAGCTGCCACCCATGTTCTCCAGCCTTTAGCTCTGAGTTCAGTTTCTGCTCCCTCTCTTTAGTGTCCTGGGGGCACAACCTTTTCCTGTTCTCCTGATCAAACTCTTGGAAGAACTATCACCATCTTATCATGTGAAGTTTGGGAGCTTCCTTAGGCACCTGCACCCATGGCATAATGTCTAAGTATAAATTATGAGTTAAAATGTGGGGATACAGAGTGGATTTAGGAACTACTTGAGGGATTTAAGAAGCAGTCAGATACCACAGCAATGGGTTCTGCAGAAGAACCACTGTCCCTAAAGGTATAGGTCTTTAAGAAATACCTGAAATGGTAAGAATAGCAATGGGCCATCACCCAGCGCATACCATATTGTGGTTTATCCTGGTTTCTGCTGCTTCACAATATTTCTCAGTACTATCCTTCTTCAGAAACATTTCTGGGTGCCTTTTGAATTTCTAATTAATAATCACCTTCCTTGGTGCCATATGTTTGTTTTCCCTTCTATGAAATCACTCTTTGACTTCCCTATCTCCTTCCTCTTGTTCTGTCATCTCTGGAGACCTGATCCTTGATTTTATTTCCCTCTGTAAAGATAGAAGCAAACGAACTATTTAACAATTCTGCCAACTCTAGTCCCCAGGGCACATCCTGAGTGAAATGAGCTGTTCAAAGGAGACATCCACCTTGTCTAAATGTCTTCTGTTTCTCTTCTATACTTTTGTTTTCTTCTCTACTCAGCCATATTATTTTGTCACTTTTTAAGTTTTTTTTTAATTAATTTCTTTTACATGCATGAATTTTGATTGTAGCCTCCTTGACTGTATCTTAAGGAGTTTTCTTATGTTACTGAATCCCAGCCAAATCTCTAACTCGTTTCACATTCATTCAAGTAGCTAATACCATCTTACTAATGAAGTAAAAAATAATACTATAGTGCACAAAGAGGTTGGAAAAGCTTCCTGTCTGATTAATATAGTGGTTAAAAATTCAGACTAACATTATAGGGTGCTCTGTTTCCTGAATTTACAGGAACTATTTAGATCCCTTGGTTTTAACAAATAGTTCTAGATATAATTCCTAAAAATGTAAACTGTTGCCAAGTTTTCCAGCTACAGTTTATCAAACCAGTCAGGGTTTTCCAGTTCAAGCTTTTATCTTTCTGCCAAATCCAGTTTGGTCAATAAAAGCTCCTTGAAGCACCATTTTAGCTTAGAAGAAATTCATGTTACAAATTGCACCTGTTATCCTTGTATATTAGTTAATTTCAATGAAAAGTGTGTAGAACTCCCACCTCAAATGTTCAAATAATCACTAAGGGACAGTTGCTCACGTGAGTAGTCCCTATCACTCAATGAATTGCTGCTCGCCAATGTGAATTAGAGGTTCACAATCTGGCCCCAAAACAAACCTGCTTGGACTCAGGCTTTTGAATTCAAGTTACTGCTGAAATATTCATAATTTTTGTTTTATAAATAGAAAATAGTATCTTAAGGATTTATGCAGTGAAAAGTCAGAGCTCTGTAAAAAGAAAATAGTTTCCATCCATGGCATATAAACTGAATGTTTGCATTTGTAGCATAAACACAGTGGTATGGTAAAGGCAGAGAAACTCAATCTAACAAAGTATTTTTGTCAACATAATCATCCAAGAACCGGATTTCAAATCCCATCCAAATTTCTAAAGGACAGGCAGGCAGAGAGGCTATGGAGGCAAGTTCTATGGCCTTTGGCTAATGTAAGTGGTGCATTACATTTTGTCTGAATGTTGCTTTAAGTAACTTTCTGAACAAGACAATTCTACATATCTAATTACAGCACTGGTGTCAAAATTGTTCCAGCTGTCCAGAAGGTTTTGCTATTTTATGATGTTATAACCAGAGTGTTATTAAATCACACATCATCTGGATTTTTGACTCCAGTTACACAAAGATCCCATGGAGATATCTGGTAATGATGGATTTCCTGCATATCTCTCAGTGAAAAAAAAAATCCACTCTTAACAAAGTCTATTTGAGTTAGAGGAGAACTGCAAACTAATGCACGTTGGGAAAAAATAATCCCAACTATATAAAACGACGGGTCTAAATAAGCTGTTGCCACCCAAGAAAGAGATCTTGGAGTCATCATGGATAGTTCTCTGAAAACATCTGCTCAATGTGCAGTGTCAGTCAAACAGAATGTTAGAAACCTTTAGAAAAGGGATAGATAATAGGACAGAAAGTATTGTAATGCCACTATATAAATCCATGGTACTCCCACATCTTGAATACTGCATGCAGTTCTGGATATATTAGGGATATATAACAGCTTCTATATGAGGAGGGATATTAAAGAGACTGGAGTCAGCTCATAAAAGAGATGAATAAGGGGGGATATGATAGAGGTTTATAAAGTCATAAAGTGTGTGGAGAAAGTGAATAAGGAAGTGTTATTTACCCCTTCACATAACACAAGAAGTAGGGGTTACCCAATGAAATTAATAGGCAACAGGTTTAGGGAAGCTTTCAGAGTAGCAGCCGTGTTAGTCTGTATCGACAAAAAGAAAAGGAGTACTTGTGGCACCTTAGAGACTAACAAAAAATAAATTTGTTAGTCTCTAAGGTGCCACAAGTACT
This sequence comes from Natator depressus, assembly GCF_965152275.1. Lineage (NCBI taxonomy): Eukaryota > Metazoa > Chordata > Testudines > Cheloniidae > Natator > Natator depressus. The sequence goes on along the minus strand of NC_134235.1, from coordinate 237,887,463 downwards.
CTTTTTCTTTTTAGGTTTAGGGAAGTACTTCACACAACACATAGTCAACCTGTGGAACTAAATTGCCTGAGGATGTTATGAAGGCCAAAATTATAACTGAGTTAAAACAAGAATTAGATAAGTTCATGCAGGACACGTCCATCAATGGCTATTAATCAAGTTTGTCAGGGACACAACCCCATGCTCCAAGTGTCCCTAAACCGCTGACTGCCAGAAGCTGGGACTGGATGATGGAATGGAGAACTTAGATACATAGATATTAAGGTCAGAAGGGACCATTATGATCATCTAGTCTGACCTCCTGCACAATGCAGGCCACAGAATCTCACCCACCCACTCCTGCAATAAACCTCTCACCTATATCTGAGCTTATTGAAGTCCTCAAATCATGGTTTAAAGACTTCAAGGAGCAGAGAATCCTTCAGCAAGTGACCCGTGCCCCATGCTACAGAGGAAGGCGAAAAACCTCCAGGGCCTCTTCCAATCTGCCCTGGAGGAAAATTCCTTCCCGACACCAAATATGGCGATCAGCTGAACCCTGAGCATATGGGCAAGAGTCACCAGCCAGATATCCAGGAAAAGAATTCTCTGTAGTAACTCAGATCCCACCCCATCTAACATCCCATCACAGGCCATTGGGCCTATTTACCATGAATATTTAAAGATCGATTAATTGCCAAAATCATGTTATCCCATCATACCATCTCCTCCATAAACTTATCGAGTTTAATCTTAAAGCCAGATAGGTCATTTGCCCCCACTGCTTCCCTTGGAAGGCTATTTCAAAACTTCACTGCTCTGATAGTTAGATACCTTAGTCTAATTTCAAGTCTTAACTTCCCGATGACCAGTTTATATCCATTTGTTCTTGTGTCCACATTGGTACTAAGCTTAAATAATTCCTCTCCCTCTCCGGTATTTATCCCTCTGATATATTTATAGAGAGCAATCATATCTCCCCTCAACCTTCTTTTAGTTAGGCTAAACAAGCCAAGTTCCTTGAGTCTCCTTTCATAAGACAGGTTTTCCATTCCTCGGATCATCCTAGCAGCCCTTCTCTGTACCTGTTCCAGTTTGAATTCATCCTTCTTAAACATGGGAGACCAGAACTGCACACAGTATTCCAGGTGAGGTCTCACCAGTGCCTTGTATAACGGTACTAAAACCTCCTTATCTCTACTGGAAATCCCTCACCTGATGCATCCCAAGACTGCATTAGCTTTTTTCATGGCCACATCACATTGGCAGCTCATAATGATCCTATGATCAACCAATACTCCAAGGTCCTTCTCCTCCTCCGTTACTTCTAATTGATACGTCCCCAGCTTATAACTAAAATTCTTGTTATTAATCCCTAAATGCATGACTTTACACTTCTCACTATTAAATTTCATACTATTACTATTACTCTAGTTTAGAAGGTCATCCAGATCTTCTTGTATGATATCCCGGTCTCTCTCTAAATTGCAATATCTCCCAGCTTTGTATCATCCACAAACTTTATTAGCACACTCCCACTTTTTGTGCTGAAGTCAGTAATAAAAAGATTAAATAAGATTGGTCCCAAAACTGATCCCTGAAGAACTCCACTGGTAACCTCCCTCCAGCCTGACAGTTCACCTTTCAGTAGGACCCGCTGTAGTCTCTCTGTTAACCAATTCCTTATCCACCTTTCAATTTTCATATTGATCCCCATCTTTTTCAATTTAACTAATAATTCCCCATGTGGCACGGTATGAAACACCTTACTGAAATCTAGGTAAATTAGATCCACTGCTTTTCCTTAGTCTAAAAACTCTGTTACTTTCTCAAAGAAGGAGATCAGGTTGGTTTGGCACGATCTACCTTTTGTAAAGGTATCCTGTTCTGTTCATTCCTGTGACAGGGTTCACTCACCAGTAGTGTTGCCTTCTCCTTGTTTGGGGATTAGATCTGTCCAAGCATTGTGCTCTCCTCTGCAGATGTCTCTCCTGTCATCCTCTCACACACTCTGCAGCTCCCTCTTCATTACTTGGCCCTCCAGCCAGGTCACTATGCATGTTTCTCCTCAACGGGTATCAAAATACCATTATACAAAATGGCAGTGTTTCCTTCCCTGCTCTGACCATGCCGTTCCGCATGGGCTGGCAGGGGAACCCAGGCCGGCCCTCTACTCTGGGTTCCAGTCCAGGGACCCTATCTCTAGCAACAGTGGCCTGCTCACTCTCAGACCATGTTGCTCTTCCTGGACCTCCTACCTCACAGCTCTACCCTCTGGTTGCCCCCGCTTCCTCTCGTTGGGTTTGCCAGCTCAGGGAGTGACTGCAGACTACTCCCCTGTAGCCCCTTCCTGCTCTCAGCTTCTGGGCCTTATACAGGCCCCTCCTGTGCCTGTCCAGCTGAGCCTCATATCTAATCAATTCCCTGCTCCCTAGCTCCTCCTTGAAGTGCAGCCTGGGCAATTAATTGGCCCACCTAGCCACCTTAACCCCTTCAAGTCTTGTGTGGTGTGGACACCCCATCACAATTTCCTTTGAAGCATCTGGTACTGTCCACTATTGAAAGACAGATACTGGGCTAGATGGGCCATTGGTCTGACCCAGTATGGCCATTCTTATGTTCTTATGCTGGCAGCAGTAACAGATCCCTTATCTTGCCTGTGAGTCAGGCAATATGGCTCACACAAAGACAGGACAAAACACAAGTCACTGAAATACATCGTGTAGACACCTAAATGCTGATACACACCCATCCCCTTGCCCTGCTTCCACAGCATTAACCATTTCTTCCTACGCACTTTGAGTTTTCTCATCCCATTCCCAGCATCCTATCCTAGATCTTTTCCCCTGTATCCACAGAGCGAGAGACTGGGAGTAAAAATAGAGAACAAAAACAGAGTAGGTATGGGAAAGCTAATTTTTCCAGACTTAGAACTTACTTATGGTTCTGTATTTACAACAGACCTGGAAATGTTTGAGTACTGAGCTGCTACATTTTTAATTTTCTTTTATCCCCCTGGAAGCAGAGCAAAGAGTTGTTTTCAAGCAAGAATCATCGCTTGCTAGTACAGCCTTACATTAAGACAGTAATACATGTTTTTAACTTTAAAAGGGAGGAAGTATGGTCTCTGTTCGGGAGTCAGGAATCCTGGGTTCTGTTTCTGGTGGCGCTGGACATTTTCTGTGGCAAGCAGGGCCCAATCCTGAACCCCTTTATTCACACAAGGAGTCCTCATTCATGTGGGCAATTCCCACCTCCATCACAGAGTAAAAATTACTCACTGGAGTAAGGGTTTGAAGGTTCAGGCCCTTGCTCCCTTTTTAGAGATTAATACTGCAGACCTACCTCACAAGCGCAGCAGCTCGTCCAAGAGAAAAGCATGTCAAAATCCTCCTGTGGAAGGTGCTACAGAATTGCAAAGTAATGTGCATCGTTATTACATTTCCTATGGAAAAACAATGGCTTACATGAAAGAACAAACGTAAAGGTGCTGGGGTGCTTCAAAACCCCCAATCCCATTGAGCTCTCACATCCCAGTGAGTGAGGAAAAAACAACCACTTTGGCCTAGACAGAGGTTTAAGGCTCAACCCAGAATATGAGGTAGAGTGTAGCTGTGCCACCCAGCAAGGAACCCCTTGATGGAATTGTGACTCTGTGTCAATGTCTTTGCTGCTCCCTCCTTGCCCAAGGAAGAAACAATTTGCTGCAGCCTTGAGAAGGGTACAGCTCGCTCCCCAGCTGGTACATTGGAGGCAGAGCACAGATTGTTCCTCACTCTCTCCATCTCTTCCCCAGCCACCTGCGTGGGTAGAAGTATTGGGCATGAAATCCCTGTCTCCACACCTCACAGCACCCAAACCCAGGATGTATGGAAAGAGACCTCATGTAGCCATGTTACTCCCCGGTGTGGCTGTGTTAGGAAGAGACTCAGTTTTGCCCTTTGTCAGAGTAATAATTTGTAAACAATTATGAATTTGCAACAATAACAATAGGTGAATTCTTAAAATAGAATTGCCACTGCCTGTCCTGTAACCTTGGGGACCTTGGTGCTGTGTGACATGGTTCAGATCCCTGACAGCAGTAACCAGCCCACAAGCATAAGGTTTCACCCTGGCTCTTTCCAGCCCAGTTACTCTTTCCAGGGTGGCACCAACAGTCCTTCCAATCCTGAGTCTCCCCAAATCCGCTTTCCTGAGTTCTTCACTATCAGACACTCAAACTTCACCCCTCTGGTTTGTCAAGTCTAAATGCATGAAACTAGCCCCCCCAGTTATCAGTTCTCTTTGTCATACACACTCCACACAGCTTGCACACTACTTGAGATGAAAATGAATAAAACATTTACTGAACAGAAAAACTGCAGAATCAGAAATAAACTAGTAAGGCAAAGCAAAGAAATACAGAAAATAAACATAAAGATGCAAACTCAGGCTTTACACTTTCAAATTAGATAAAATCCCATTTCTAATATGTTACCTATTGCCTTAAAACAGTTTCCCAGCACACCCGTTAGGTCTAGGGAGGGGATGAAGTGTTCTCAGACAATCACTGGCCACGAGACTGTCCCTCCAGTTCTGGTTTCAGAGTAGCAGCCGTGTTAGTCTGTATTCGCAAAAAGAAAAGCAGTACTTGTGGCACCTTAGAGACTAACCAATTTATTTGAGCACAAGCTTTCGTGAGCTACAGCTCACTTCATGCATCCGATGAAGAGAGCTGTAGCTCACGAAAGCTTATGCTCAAATAAATTGGTTAGTCACTAAGGTGCCACAAGTACTGCTTTTCTTCTTCCTCAAGTTCTGGATAAAAAAAACTGTAAGTTCCAAGCCTGCCTTTAAAAAGGCTTTTTTCTTTCCCCATCCACCCCACACCCGTGTTCATGGTGACTACTGGTTATTCAGAGTGAGGGAAATTCTCTTTTGACTTGAGAGCTGGGATGTCTCAATATCATCCCATTAATGGTCCATCATTGTCTTTTCCTGGGCCAGCCAAAGAATACTTACTTGAAATAGGTTCCATCAACCTAGTGTTATCTACACTGAGGTTTAGGTCATCTTTACTACGTCTGGATTTTTCACACCCCTGGGGTAGCTATGTTGATGTAACTTTCTAGTGAAGATCAGCCCTCAGGAATTGTGAGTTAGGTTCCTAAATGTAAGCGGACTGTTGCCCCCTTACTAACATTCAGTGGGGGTGTTTTGGTTGGCTAGCTCCCAGTACTAACAGGGGAAGGGTCTATGGGAAATCAGGACCCTGAGACTGACAGTCCCCAGGAACAATGGGGAGAGGCCAATGCTCCAGGTCAGCCTGATTGACAGGGCGGGCAGGCTGATCAGAGAGTCAGGAGGCCAGGGAGGTCCCGTCCTCCGAGTGAGCTGGAATTGCCTCGGTCAGACAGAGTGGGGCCAAGCTAAGGAGAAAGCAGGAGCCCAAGTTGAGACTACCCAGTGTGCACCAGCAGTGAGGCTCTCCCACTAACAGCTGAAATCACTGAGAGCTGTGTTAAGTGCTTGGCCCTGAAGACATCTTGGTGAGCTGACGGAGAGGCATGGTGAGCAGCTAGCAGGGTGGCTGGTGGAGAGGCGCGGCCAGCAGGGCAGCTGGTGGAGAGGGCCAAAGTAGATCCCCACAGAGAGGCACGGCAATCAGCCGGTGGGGTGGTGAGCAAGTGCTCGAGCAGTGGAGTGTGTAAGGTGCCTCCTTACCTCCCTTCCTCCCAGGGTGAGAGGTGAACTCTGCAGATGAACCTCTGGACTCTGGGGCTGCACTGACCAAGGACAGCAACTGTGAGTGGAAAGGGATGGGCACATGCGTTTGGGTTGCTGGATTTAAGAACCTGAGGGGGAAAGGACACTGCCCAACTTACTTAGGGGTGGGCCTTTTGCTCTGAGTTTATGTTTATGAACCCTAGTTGCGGTGTTTTCCCAAATTAATGCTTTACTCCCCTCCTTTAATTAAAAGTTTTTGCTACACTCAGACTTTGTGCTTGTGAGAGGGGCAGTACTGCCTCTTAGAGACACCCAGGGGGTGGTGTGTAATTGTTCCTGGACACTGGGTGGGGACTCGAGACAGTTTTGCGTTGTATGCTTGAAAAGTATATTGAATCCGGTCCTTATTGCTGCCAACTCTGACTGGGTTGGATGATGTAAGTCGTGATATGTGTCCTGAGTGCGTGTTATTTCCATGTTTAAAAAGTCCCTACTGCTTCAGTTCTTTTCTTCCATTACACTGAAGAATTACAGAAGATTATATGCTTCAAAAGAAATGAAGCATATGTTCATAGATTTGTAGCCATAGATTTTAAGGCCAGAAGTGACCATTCGATCATCTTGTCTGGCCTCCTGCATAACATAGAACATCCAGTTTCTCCCATTTACCCTGGTATTGAGCCCAGTACTTGTGTCTGACTAAAGCATGCCTTCCAGAAAGGCATCCATTCTTGATTTCAAGATACCAAAAGATGGAGAGAGCACCATTTCCCTAGATAGTTTGTCCTGATTGTTAAACACCTCACTGAGAAAAAATATATGCTTTTATTTCTTATGTCCATTTTACTATGACAAACTCCAATATGTCCGGCTTTAAAAGTAGCCTGCCTATTGTCAAATCTCATTTCCTCACTGAACAATGAACCATGTTTTATATATTCTTGGCACTCTGTTAAATCCCACATTTCCCTCTGTGCATACTGACACCCCTTCAGTGGCTAAATATGAGTGATTTAAGACAAGTAATTACTTTGTGAAGACAAATGATTGCATTCCATTGCTCTGGCTGTTAAAAGTGAGGCTGCAAACTGACTCATATGTAAATTGTTTTGATAATTTTCTTTTTGTTTATCTCAGTTTGTCATACTATTTGAGCAGATGTGCTCAACTACCATTTTGGGATTTCAGCCCATGGCATATAAATGGTGGTAATTGCTTTTTGGGACAATCATGCAGGCAATATCTATCACTGACTTCTGATACTGTACAACACTAAACATCCTTCCAATAGAATGTTGAAAGATAACACTGGACTAAATTCCCTGCTGACAGAAGGAATTCAGCCCAGTTTACTTAAATAGCATTTGCAGCAGCAGCCAATCTGTGCAAATTTCCCTCCACATTGCTCTACATTAACTTTCCAGTAAGAACAATGCACCCTGATTCTTTGATAGTTCAATTGCATTGCTGTATAGGCTACACTCATTCATTGTGATAAAACCATAAAACATACTTCCCCTTAATGATCACACTACATCAGGGCTATTTTCTGGTCTGTCCATTGGCTTCCTGTCAGGTTTCAGATTGATTTAAAATTTTTACTGTTGACTTTTAAGGTATTTTGGACCTTTCTACGTCATTGAAAATCTTGTTCCCCATAGACAACAAGGAGCTCTAATCTTCCCTCACTGGCTTGTTATGGTCCCTAAGTTTTTGTTTTAAGACTTTTGGCTACAGGGCATTTTCATGTTATGCAGTGCACCACACCCTTAGAATCCTGTCATTCCTGACAGCCACCCAGCTGAATCATTGACTGCTTTTTCAACTCAAGGTTTAAAATCTATTTTTTCTGGTTCACTTCTGCTAATTAGAATTAATGTGGTAGTGTACATTGTTACTAAGTTAAAATTCAGTTCCAACTCAAAGAATCTATATACACTTTGAACCACTCTAGTGGTTTGACATCCACAAGCGTGTATGGAATATCACACAGGTGGGCCTCCACATACTCTAATGATGAGAGCTTCACTCTGGCACCAAACAGACCAGATCTGAGGGATTGTAGGGATGGGTGGGGACTAACAGAACCGCCCTTAAGTGGGTTAAGCAGTCCAAAACCCATGCCTAGATGGCATTGAAGCATATAGGCTGATACAGAAGAAATGGAGGGGCTTCCTGGCAGGGGTTTATTATTATTTGTGTTACACTATCAACTAAAGTTCCCAATGACATCCAAGTACTATTGTAGGCATTACAAATACAAGACAGTCCCTACCCAGAAGAGCTGACTCTTTAAATAATTGGGGATGATTCCATTCCACCATCCCTTGAGGAACTCTCAACAAAGAAATGGATTGATTACTCAGGATTTACACTGAGAGGGCTGAATTTTATTGTAAATGCAGCAAGATACCTCAGTACAATGCACTATAAAAGAAACTGTGTTCTGCTTTACATAATCCAAAAGGAACTTCTTCAAATTTAACCTATAAAACAGTCTTTGAAAGTAGTAATCAAAATTTGAGCCAGTTGCAAACAACATTGCAAAACAAAAACAAATCCTAATTTTGCAAAGATAAATCAATCTTTTGCAAGATTTTCTATTATATTTTTATGAATTTCTAGTGAACTTAAAATAATAAATATTTTTATAAATGTTTTCAATATTTTAATTAAAATAGCACAGAAAATTTCACAAAATACAAATCATTTAGAAAACACCTAACATATATATAAAAAAATACATAAAAAACCCTATTTTTGATTAAATATTTTCTATAACAGGTTGTTTTCCAAGCAGCTTTAATCAAACCATTGCTTAAATATCATATATCATGAATGTCAAATTGCACTTTGTAACTCATCTTGATACATTCACATCTACCACCAGATTTTTCCATCACACTCAACCAGTTATATTTTACACACAGTACAAAACTGTATTACACCAAAGAGAATCAGATAATTCATACAGTAGATGAAAACTTGTATTTCTGCTCTCCTGTATAGCACTTTCACTTAGTTTTCTCCCAAATTAGCTGGTCATTTCCATTATACAAATGTGTAGCAGCTGTACTTCTCCCATCATGACTAATATAAACCCTCTCAAATCTGTCTTGCTTTCACAGCCTCCCTGAAGTTTTACCCAGTTGATTAACTGCAATCAGTTTATCACAAAACCATTAATTTAATTTAGCAGTCTGCAAAAGCTTCAAATGAAATTCTGCAGTTACCATTCTTGGCCTTGTAATAATTAACCAAATCTGCTACACGTATACATCTATTCAATAACAATAAGCAGTAAGTTGGTGATAAGACATGCTTTCACGTGCTTAATCATATTTACAAATTTTGAATTATTTGCCAGCTCGCTATTGTTTATTTCCATTCCAGCATTATCACCAAGTAAGTATTTCATCAAGTGAAGAGGAAAACGTAATAAATGGGATAAGGTAGGGTAACTTTTTTTACTTTTCACTCTGTTTGCCATTTCTTATCAAACACAAGATTTCAGAAGACATCTAGTTTTATGTTTCTTTATTTTCTTTCAACTCTTACTTGTGTTACAGTAACACCTATTTTGGGTTCCCCATGGTGCTAGGCACTATACCTACACACAGTAAGAGAGTGTCCCTCTCCCAGAGAGTTTACAATTTAAAGAGACAAAACAGTGGTAGGGAAACAGAGTCACAGAGACGTAAAACAGCTTTCTAAAGGATAGACAGCAGGTCAGTCACAAGGGTGGAATTAGAACCTAGTCTTTTGCGTGCTAGTACAATACCTGATCTACTGGATAATGCAGCCTCCCCAAACTTTCACTCTTTGTTTTGCCTCTGTAGGGCAGCACTGTGGCTGACAAAGGCCATAAGTTTCCCTCTCTGACCCATAGGCCCCTGCACATGGCTAAATACATTCCTAGCAGTAAGCATAAAAATTGCTTAAATTGAGTGTCCCAATGCCCAAAGGGTTCATGATACTGTCCCCTTCTATGGTGCAAAGCAGAGCTGAGCTGAGCTGAGCTTGTGTTCAGGATGCACATACTGGAGCTCTAAAAGGACATTCCTGCTCTGCTTTGGCATGCTCTCCTTCCTTTCTGAGTTATTCAGAGTCAGATAAAACATCTCCATGAACTATTGTGCCTGTACACAGTCCCTCTACAATATGACCCATACTTTCTTTGAGGTTCTTCATACTCAAAATATCAAAAATGGTAGTGATGATGATAATAACAGGGGACAGTGTCTCTTACCTGCTTGACCTATGTTAGAAGCACTGAATGTCATGCCAGCATCTTGTTTTGCCTCACTGAACCACCGTGACTGATTTTGCTGGCTGGAGAACAACAATTCCACACTGTGAAAAGTTTTGAGGTTTCAAAGTTTGTTTTTGTGTGAAAAAATGAGAGAGGGACTGACTGAGTTTTAAAACACTTTCAATAAAATCAGTATAGAAACACAGTAAAAACAAGAAAATAAATTACAAATTCAAAAATGATGGGCCATTCCAAATCGTACAAAGTGCATTTCCAATAGCCCACTGCAGAATAAATCAATCCAAATTGCTTACAAGTGTATAATATCTAAACTCTAAATGAAGGTGTAAAACCTAAAAATCTAAAAAAGCCTGAAGAACATCAGCAACCCCAGTATCAAATAATTACATCATCTACTTTTTAAAATGGCCATATTTGCTTGACCAAAAATAAAGTTTGCAAGGCATACCACACACCTATTTGTGAACCTATACTTAACAGTAAAAATAAATACAGTAGAAGCAAAATCAAGGGACAATAACCAAAAAATATCCTGAAGTACAACAAATAATAGCTGTAACTTGGAATAAGTAAGAAACGTACGAAAAATGGTCTCCTTCATGTCACAAAAAGACACAACACAGACACCTCCGGGTCAAACAATGCACAAACACATTAATGACAATAGCCCCATAAAAATTCTCCACTGGAGATTGGACGTCCTCTTTGCAATCAGAGGCTTGTATACAGATTACCAGGCTGTCTGGCTGGTGTCCATCACCAGAAGCTGTCTTCTCCATACTGGGGGATACATATATAGCGATAATCATCCAGTGTTTGAAAATAACAAATCTTTACCACAAACATGTACAATGACTTATGGCCTAAGGTATTAAACGTAAATTGAGAAGACCCATTAAAGCAAAGCAAGCTGGCAGGCTTGTCAACATCTCAATTCACAGCAGGAGCAACAGGCATGAAAATAGAAACATTAATATAATCACGAATGGCTCACTCAAGGAGGCAACTGTCTAGTCTGGCAATACTGCTCTTAGAAAGGGCTGATTCCACCTTTGATAAAAACTGAGACTCCCAGCAAACAAAATGAAAACCAAGCTTGACATAAGAACATAAGAACGGCCATATTGTGTCAGACCAAAGGTCCATCTAGCCCAGTATTCTGTCTTCCGACAGTGGCCAATGCCAGGTGCTTCAGAGGGAATGAACAGAACATAAGAGACAGCCAAGATATACACCGAGACCCACAGAAACAACGAGGGGTCTGGTGGCACCTTAAAGACTAACAGATTTATTTGGGCATAAGTTTTTGTGAGTAAAAAACCCACTTCTTCAGATGCATGGAGTGAAAATTGCAGATACAGGCATAAATATATACTGGCACATGAAAAGAAGGGAGTTACCTTACAAGTGGAGAACCAGTGTTGACAGGGCCAATTCAGTCAGGGTGGATGTGGTCCACTCCCAATAATTGATGAGGAGGTGTCAATACCAAGAGAAGGAAAATTGCTGAGATCCATGTAAATTTAATAGAATCAATTGAATAAACCAGTTTTGTTACACCTGCTGCAATAAGGCTCCTAGAAATAAGATTAGGAATCCTCATGGCATGGTTATAAACAAGGGGTTCCGCAAGCAGCCCTGGGAACTCCAGCCTTCTATCCTACATTCTCAACTTTAAAAACATCCAAACATTAAAAAGGCTTTGATAAAAAACTGGATAATACCTCCAAATTGAGGTACCCAGGGTACAATATAAAAAGTTCCTGATCAAAACCCAACCCACCCCCCCCACCACCACCTGCTGAAGAAAAGAAAAGGCCAGTTGCTTCCAAGGAACAGGCTCATCCCTTAACAACAGTGGTTGCAAAGACTGTAACCAAAAAGTAGTGACTCTGTTCAAAAGTTCAATGAGACCTGGACCCCCTTCCAAAACAGTCAGATATAAAGTACTCTGCCTCAGAAAAGAACCTTTTGAACTTTTTCTAAAAAGAGTGCAGGGGAATCCAAAATAATACACTTATGCCACGACATAGAGGCCATTACATTATTAACGACTAATACCCACCCTTGGAAGGAAAGTTGAAGTAAACATCACTTCCACCTTTGCAACCTCCCCTCCAACTCTTCCATAACTCCCTCCCAATTGGAACCCAAAATACCATCCACTCCCAGCATAATTCCCAGTGCCTTAAAGCCAGTTTTGCTCTACAATAGCACTTGAGATCACCCAAGCCATCAACAGGAGAGTGTCACCCAAGCCATCAGCAGGAGAGTGTCATTCTTCCCCCAATTTATGCGAACTGAGGAATCCTGCTCAAAAGACATTCAGTCAAAACCTGAACATCATGATCATGAGTAGTAAACACAGTCACGTGATCAGCATATGAAGAGACTTTCACTGGAGGACAAGCTGGAACAGGGAGAGAAAAGCCAGAAGGGCGCTTTAGCAACGTGCATAGCAGAGGCTCAACAGAAAGCGCATACAATAACCCAGACTGGGAATAACCCTGTCTGGTTCCCCTACAGACTGGAAAGGGGGCAGTCAAAACACCAGTTACCTTAAGTAGACTATATATTTCATTATAGAGTAACTGGATCCAAAACCAAAAGCGCAAAGGGTGAGAAACAAATACCCACAATCTACACAATCAAAAGCCTTTTCTTGATCAAGGGAAGTCAACCCAACTCTCAAGTCTAACATTTCTGAGGCTGAAATTACATTCTGCAATAGGAAAATGTATCAAAAAATGGACCGTTTGGGGATGCAATAGGTCTGATTATGGTGCAAGATCAAACCAATCACAGTTTTTAGTCTATTTGTCAAGGCCTTTGAAAAAAGTCTATAGTCACAGTGACTATAAGTCTCCAATTTTTTACCTCCCCAAAGTCTCCCTTCTTCAGAAACAAGAGTAAGAAACACTCAGCAACAATTGAGTGGCAATATCTTCCCTCTGATGATTTCTTGAAAAACCTGGAGCAAGTCAGGCCCAAGAAGGGTTCAAAAGGACTTATGAAACTCAATAGGCAAACCATCAATACCAAGTGCCTTTCTTGGAGCAAAGCCATTTAGGGAAGAAGTCAATTCTGAGAGAGTCAGGTCCTGTTCAAGTCTGTCCAACGTTGGGATCCTAGGGAGATCCTTATGGAGCTGTCAAGCCTCATATGGACACACAGGCTCTGCAGCCTACAGGTCTGTGAAAAATTTCACAGCAAATCTCCTAATCCCCACAGGGTCTGAAAGCTCTCAGCCTGATGACACCTTAAAATGGCTAATCATCTTCTGCTCTGCATATTTCTTTTCCAGGCCAAAAAGAAACCCGAGTAGGTGCATCCATTTGTGAAAGGCCTTGAAATCAGGCACTAACCACTAACTTGCTATTCAACAGGTCCCACAAGAGCTATTTTTTGTATTTCAAATTCTCATGCAATCCAGCATCATTACTGGCATGAAAGGCTTTTTCAGGTTCCATAATCCCCAACTCTAACTCCTGCCAGTGTTGTCTTCTGAGTCAAAAAAACCTTTAATATTAACTTTATCCACCTCCTACCAGTGCCTCAAGGAGGGAAAACATCCCTTTGACGCAACCTAAGCTTCCCCAAAATAACTGAAATAGTCCCAAAAGTGAACATCTTATAAAAGGCAAATGTTAAAATGCCACTATGGATGGCAGTCTTGAATAGAAGGAAGAGACACACCAATAAGACCAAACCATGATATGAAATCCCCATGGGGACAATACAACTAGAAACCAAATGACACAAATGATGAGTCAAAACATAAAAACAGTTCAAATGGGCCATAGAGAAAGATCACTCAACCAGGTGGACTGCTGTGTAAAAGGGTGAAAACGTCAATCAGGTCAGAAGCCTATAAAAGAGTTGCATGTCACTGAGCTGACAGTGGACACGGTTCCAAATTATCCCTATCCAATTTCTCGCTACAATTAAAATCACCTTTTTATTATGGTCACCTGTCAAGTAATTGGTCAAAAGAGAACCCAGATGCTGAAAAAACACACCTTATCTTTCCTCCAGTAAGAGCATTAATAAAAAAAAGATGATATTGCTCAAAAGTAGCTCAAACTGTCAATAAACATTCCTTCACAACCACCAAATCAAGCTTTAACCTGCACACAATGAGAACGGCAACCCCTGTGCTTGCAGCAGAACCATGACTCTGAAAAACCTCCCCTCTCCAATCAGCAGGCCAATCAGTTTGGTTGAGGGCTTTAGCCAGCTGCTCATTTCCTAAAAATGAAGGAACATTAGAAATAGTGACTTTAACAGCAGATGTTGAGCGGGGCATGACAGGGACAAACACACCCTGCACAAAAATCCCCTCCACAGCCACCACTCAACCAGGCGAAGTGTGGCAACAAACACAACAGCCTTGCTCATGCAAGAGGTGTACCTTATATTTTTAAACCCAGTCACCTAACCCACAGCTGGAACACACTCCTCCACAAGGCAGAGTCGGGAGGCAAAATCCGCAACTGAAGGCCATGAGTTAAACCCTCAGAATCCACAACAAACTGTGGTCTCCGTCCCCCTTGGCTGTCGAGCCCAACCCAGAGGGCAGACAAAAGGCTGCTAAAACAAAAAGAAATCCTGAAATTAAGCCAACAAAAACCAGAAAAATAAACAAACACAAAAAAACAAACCCCCCATTTTCCCAAGAGAAAGACACACACAGTGAACAGCAGAGCACACCCACTCCCAGCCACATTCCCACAATCCTCTGAGACAGATAGGGCACCTCAAAATAGCCAATAGGCTGGTGGTTTGGGCACTCACTTAGGAATTAGAGACTAATGTTCAAGTACTTGCTATGCTTGTTTCAGAATCAGGCAGGTTCAGATTCTCTCAGTCCTTGCTGTTGGAGCTGTTCCACTTTGTCTAAATAACTAAATATTCAGTGGGACCCACCATAGCAATGACTATGCTGTAGTCCTGATAACTTCAACAAGACTATTTGAGTTAGGACTACTCATGTTAGTGAAAGTTGTAGAATAAAGCTATAGAGAGATTCAGTGGCTGTACCGTTTTCCGTTTATAACCCAGAATACCTAGACATTCAGAACCAGATTATTTTGGGCACAGTCAATTTAGCTGACACAACGTCTGAGGCTACATGGATAGCTATGCACATACCCTCCACAATCAGTATCAAATATCAGTCACATCTGTTAAAAAAAATATTCTAAAAGAACGCAGTTGCAGCAAGGAAGAGTTTTTTATTGTTTTGCCACTTGAAAAAGGAACACGTCATACGGTGTTTGTGGAAGTCTTGCAAGCACTTTTGGATTCCAAGACAGCCTATCTTTAAATGCTTTCCTTGCAAGTGTTAACATGTTTCTTTAAGGCAAAACATCAGGTACGTAGAGATACATAGTCTGTAAAAGGATAATGATAGCAACACATCATGATAGAATTTATATCTAGTCTGGTACTTAAAGGAGAAACTCCATTTTCTTTGATTTTTGTTTGCAAGAAAACAGCATTTATTTTGGCTGCATATGGCAACTGTTAAAATTTGCTAAGACTGCAATTGAAAATACGGCAGGATGATAAGTGGGAGAGGGTGTAAAATCGTAAAACAATGGGCTCAGAGTGCAGCTTGCTCTGAAAAAGCAGTCTTGCAATATCACCAAGTCAGAAATCACACTAGCATCAAGAAGGAAACAATATCATATGTGTATGTATATACTACATGAAATAATAAATTACATCAGATGTGCAGTGTTTTTTTCTTCATAAGAGCTCATTTCATAAGGTCATTTGATTAAGGAGAAAATCTAACGGCACTTTTAAGTGGAGTTCTTTTTTGTGTTTCAGAAACAGGCAGGTAGGGTGGGGAGAAAATGAAGACAGTAGCTGTCTGAGCCATCAGAATGGCCAGGGAAGAGGGATAAAAGGGTTAGAGGGACCTTAGGGACCTTGAACTCATTACTGTGATTACTAACTGGTGTGCTCTTTGTTTGGTCCATCAAGACAATGATTTTGACATTTATTTGTTTTTTATTGCAGGGTTGCCTTGTGGCCTCCTCTAAACTGAAAAAGTATAATCTTCAT
This sequence comes from Natator depressus, assembly GCF_965152275.1. Lineage (NCBI taxonomy): Eukaryota > Metazoa > Chordata > Testudines > Cheloniidae > Natator > Natator depressus. The sequence continues at coordinate 237,871,433 of NC_134235.1, read as the reverse complement.
AGACTCAAATAAAAGCCAGCAAAAAACCTGCCAAGAAGGCAAAGTTCTCCGAGCCGGCCCCTTCCAGGAAATTTGCCAGATGAAACATTTCAGTTTTGTACAACATTAACAAGAACGTGGCTCTCTCGTTTTCATAAGCATCCACGTTTGTGTTTCTTCACTGGGTAGGGAAGTAAGCAGTCATTGCTTTACATGCCTTGGTTATTCAGCTTTAGTATTAGTCTTTTAAAGGAGCATGGTAATAATCTTTGAGTTTTCTCACCAGTATTGTATTGCACTGTTGTAGCCAAATTTTACGGTTGCAGAAAGCATTAGCAAATCAGGCCAAGAGGCACTTTGACTTTGATTTAATATGAAATTTTATGCTGCATCCCCAGCTATTTCCATCATTACACTAATTATTTGGCATGTTTTATTCTTCACACTTACTCTAAAAAGGTTTACTTTTTTCCAGAAAACACTAGAGTCTGATATAAACAGAACATTACTCAGACTGACGGAGGCCAGTCAATCAACAGCGTGTTCTTACATGACACAGTATTATTAGCTGCATTTCATAAATCATGGTAGTGCAGACATCTAGTCTAAACTCCTCCTTGTTTCTTGCCAGTATTCTTGTATCTTTTTTTGTCCTGGTTCATATTTTATGCCTATTTCAGAAAGCTGTTGAGACATTTTAAATATTTCTAGGACAGTATAGATGTATATGCCTCTTTACAGATCAAGTAAAGACAGATTCCCTTCCCAGAACAGCTTAGGGTCTGAGGGCTCTGTCATGCCATTTAGGCAGAGCCCTGTGTTGGGAGCAGAGTGGTGGTTTAGGGAAGCAAAATCCCCTAGAGCTTTAGGGCATGCACAGGGAGTGTGACCTCTCCTGCTCCCCTTTGGAGGCTGAGCCTGTAAACTCGGCCTGTTCTATATACTGTCAAAAGGGGAAGCATGGACCCACCCCTACTCTAACCTCTTGGCAGCAATGTGTGCCCAGTGGTTATGGTAGATTATAAACAGAAAGGGAAGTTTTCAGTAATGGAGCTGTGTGGGAGTGCTGCTTACCCAAGCCAGGGACAGTCGGAGGGTGGGAGGAGCGTCCTCTCTATTTTAGTAGAGTGGGAGCTGTCTTCTCCTCACTCCTCCTTACTCTAATCCCTTGTGCATTCCTGGGTTGCACAGAGGGAGGAGTCCTAAAGCTTCCCCAGGTGCAGGGGCTGGGATTATGACAGGCCTTTTCACAGAGTGCATGATGGGGGACACTGTACTTGCTTCTTCATTTCTACCCTAGGCACCTGTGTCAGAGCATCTGGTCATCATTTAAGATCACAGCAACAATAGGGGATAACAAACATGGGGAGTGGATATGGAAGGTTGATAGCCACAAAATAAGGAGTTCATTGTGGCTGTTGGTAACACAAATTGTCACTAGAGAAAACTGGCATCATCATGACTCATGCCTCCATAGTAGATCTCCCCTGCTTTGTCTTTTGCTTTATATGAAACTTCCATGTGTTATTTGTACCTCCTGAGGATCCTTAGTGAACTCCTAGCATTAGTCCTAATATTTTATTATTAAAAGATTAGGTGTTCGTCCCAGATAACTGCTTTCACATAAAACCCCCTTCACCCACAGGTTTCTCCTTCTTCTTCATGTTCCATTGTCACTTCGTATGGTACAGAAAAAAATCTATATCACTGGGATGGTTATTTAATATTATATTAGAGCAGACCTTCAGACCCCAATCAAGTTCAAGAGCCCATTGCACTGTGCACTGTGCAAACACATGTAAAGACATGGCCCCTGCTCCGATGAGCTTGCAGTGTAAAACAAGTGCATGGGGTAGTGGGCAAGAAAGATTCAATCAAATACGTACACCTATGTAGATTTGCAATTATTAATATTAGAAATAGATAAAGTAAGTTCCAGCTACTCCCATCAGCCTTTCAACTTAGCCATCATTAATAGACTTACTACATATAAGAGAGACAAAGTGGGTGAGGTAATATCTTTTATTGGACCAACTTCTGCTGATGAAAGAGACACGCTTTCGAGCTATACAGGGCTTGTCTTCAGGTCTCAGGAAGGTACTGGGACCAGCATGGCTACACCAATACCAATTATACATAGGCACGGCAGTAGAGGTGAACCATCAGTAATTTGAATTGTGAGATGGTAATAGCCAAAGGGTTTGTCTACACACAGGTTTTGTATCACTTTATATGTGTCGATCAGGCCTATGGCTCATTTAGAAAGTCTGTTATTTGTACATGGTGGGGAAAACATTTGTCATATTGCAAAAGCATAAATATATGCTTTTTCTAGAGGCGGAAAAAAGAAAATGTCCTTTCACTACTAGAATCTGAGTAAATTAAAACTCAGCACTGCTTCCATGCAACAAAAAATCCATACTAATTATTTTAGTGTTTGCACAGATAGCTGCGGAGCACAAATATAAAGCCAAATTCAGAAATGCTGTGAATTAAACCCTATTTGATTCCTTTGCTCATCACTAGAGGAGGCCTATGGAGGTCTAAATTATACCATTTTGCTTGTAGCCCTTCAGTCTGGGCCACAGCTTTCGCTGAATCTGGCCTTCGTCAAAATCAAAGTAACTGATAGCCAGACTGAAAGCCCAACCTTCTTGCAATTATAAACCTTGAAACTATTCCTTCATTATTATCAAAAATCTACATGTTTGTTGCGGTAAATGAGAAATGAGCTAACTTGCCAAGAAATATGATTGTGTGGAATAACACACACACACACACACACAAACACAAAAGGATCTGGTGCTGCCCCAGTTACAATGCTGGAGCTGTTAGTTTCAATTGAGTTACAATGACACCAAACTAGTCTGAGCAAAGATTCAGACCCACTGAGATTATCAACAGCTAATGACTAGCCTTGTGCATTAACAACAGAGCTGGCTGGAGGACAACAGTCCCATTTTGTGGGTTTTGAAATTTGTTTTCATTCCACATGGGACACTAAATTATGTTGAAATGTTTGTTTTCAGATCAGAAAGATACAGGTTTCAATTTGGGACTGTCTCTCTCTCTTCCTCTCTCTCTGGAAGTGACCAGAGTGTCCACCCTTGAGCTAAGAAACATTCCCACCAAAACTTTGTCAAATTCTTCGAATCTATGTGAAACATTTTGGCTTCAACAACACAGCATTTTGCAAGAAAGAATATTTAGTCAAAGACGTACCAACCAGCTCTAATTAATGATAATAGTTAGTAATGTATGGGTGTATCCAGTATTAAAGTACCATGGGACAGATTTCTCAAAGAGCACTCAGTGGTTCCGGTTTAGGCACCCAACTACATGGCCATCTTTTCTAAAGAGCTAATTCTCATTTAGATACCAAAATAACTTCATTTAGTTGGCTAAGTAGGAGCTGTGCTCTCTGCAAAAATCTGGCTCCAATTGTGGGTGCTTAGCACTTTTGAAAACCTGGCCAGTAAATGTAAGCAAATACTGATCCCTTGCTGAGTTCTGAGATCTAGTGCAAACAATCTGAGACTCCATAAAAATACACAACTTTTCACTTATCCCGTTTTGCCTTATATTAGGCCACTAGCTGAGAAGCCTCTTGCCAGCAGAAAGTTTAATAGGGAGAAGAAAACAGTCTTACTAGTTAAGTTTATTTATGATGACAAAAGGAAAATCATGAAAACCCCATGTTGTAAATGGTAATTTATTCCTGATTAGTGGTAAATCAGCAGGATTTCACTGCCTACATGGGGACCTGCAGTTAAATAATTAATGATAAATAATGAGCCTCATAAATGTTCACAGTGTTTTTGGAGCTGCTATTTATACATGAGCTCATTCTACAAACTCTTCTGCTGTTATAATCAAGATAACCTGATGTCCTTACTGCGTATAAAATACAATATGATAACACTAACCATCTCTGTGGTTAAAGTTTACAGTGTTCATTGCCAGGTTAAACTAATTATTCACTACCTTCAAGGCCTTTCCTAAGTACTGGGGTAATATTTCAATTTGATGTGTCTTTTGTCATGATTAATTTAGTTCATACTGTATTGTCAGGCATTCCACTGGCTTGGTCTTTAAAACAAGAACATGCAGTGTTACCATAGTAAGGATTAAAAGAATAAATAAATGGATAAAAAAACCAACAGTTTTGGAAAGGAGTAGACCCTTCATGTTTCATGCCATAAATCAACCTCTAACAAATGAGAATTAGAAAGAAATGTTTCTTATGGATAGATTATTCTATAACTTTTTTTTCTACAGGGTTTCTTGCACCTTCCTCCACCTCCACCTTGACAGTGCTCACCACTGGACTACATGGAGCCCTAGTCTGACACAGAATGGTAATTCCCATGTTCCTGCACCTTAGAAATTCTGAACTAAGGTCATGCTCTTATAAGGTTCTGGACACCTCTTGTGAATGTCCCCAACTCCCATTGACTCAGAACCTCACAGAGGTCATCCAGTTCCTCACATGACGAGGGGGCTTGAGAATTTTCTTTCCAAAGTCTTAATCTTGTTCCCTTTGAAGCACCTGACTGTTTTATCATGGACTTCAATGGCAGCAAGATCAGGCACTGTGTTGATAACCCATCAACCTATTTGTCAGGGATGAGTGCATTTTTGTTGCAGTTTAAATGCATTCAGTGCGACTACACAGTGTAACCAATGTATAAGGAAAGGTGCAGTTAATGTAGCTGTCTTTGGTTTCTGTCTAGGAATACCCAGGTTATACAGTTTCATGTTTTTAGAAATTATTAAGAGAAAATTAACGCTGAGTTGGGTTACAGAACTTTAAAAAATATCCTTTTCGCTAAAATTTCTCATGCTTGTTCTCAGCCAAAAGATTACTTTTATTTTTGGAAGGTTTTTTGAACTTCCTTTTCGCCATTTTTGATCAGACAGGACCTTTTGCAGATATTCTCTTTTGCAAACAGGTCACTTGAATAAGGTATTATAAAAACTTCAAACAAAGCATGGACTGGATCTTCAGGGACTTTTAGCTCTTCAGTCATTTTTAAACCAATGTAATTGGGAAATAATGAAGTAAAGTGAGCTGAAAAAAGCATATTATAATATTGTTCTTTTCTACTATCTTTTAAGAACACATGGAGGTTAGGTACCCCAAGAATATGCATGTCTGAACATAAAAGAGCATCACACAGTGGAATGGTGTAAGATAGTTGAGACAAGCCATTGCTGTCCGCAGAAATGGGGAATAACCTAGGTTATTTTCCACCCTGGAAAGGATTTCCACCCTGGAAAGGATCTTCCACCCATGTTAAATGGAGTATAGTTAGTTGGAGGGAAGGGAAACTTCCAGAAGCTGAAAAAAATGTCCTGCTTGTAGAATGAGTGATGGCTGGCAATTAAATATAATGGCAGAGCAGTCTTTCAGAGCTCCCAAGATTGCATTTCCTTTCTTATTCAAAAATAATTCACAATTGTGACAAATAATTATTTGTGAAATGTATTTATGCTTCCCGAGTCTTATTCCCCACTTACTCAGGTGACCTCAGTGGAGTTACTCGCACTGGTGTAAGTGGTTGGAGAATCAGGCCCTACGTCCTGAAGGATCGTCAAATTGGAATATACAAGTATTCTCTTGGTCACTTCTTTAGGTTCTTTGTTTCATGTCCTATCTGAAGATTTGGTAATTCACTCAGCCCTGACAAATATCCCATCCTCTGAGAACTGAGAAAAATGTAGTTTAATATATTACCAACAACTATGGTTTGGTCACTACTGTTATGGCAGGTACTATAAGATGGTGCTGTCACACATCTTCCAAATTCTTTTTCTTAGCTGTGAGCAAATGTTCAGTACCTCAGAAGAGGTACTCTGTGTTGTTAGCTTGGTTATGAAAGGTTGTAGTAGAAGGATGTGTGTGAGCAGTCAGAGAGTTTGCTCTCAGATTGGAGTAAATCCTTGGGGCAGACTTGCTTCCTGGGAATCAGGCATCGGTATGGGGCAGAATTTCCTGAAAGAAGGGACTGCCTGCATGCTGTTTGCCCATCTCTGTTCAAAGACTGGTGTACATGTGTGAATAAAAGATGTTACACGTAGAATATGCCCAGACCCTGCATCACTGATTTCTCCTCCACAGGGAGGCTAATCGACAAGGCCTTGGCCATCTAGAGAAGAGACGATATTGAAGATATGATGGCAAATACATAGGCATATTTGGGACCCATATGTTTTAGCCATTCAGATCTAGTGCTCCCCCAACTTTACTGCCTCTAACTTTAACTAAACTGCAGATTGTTTCGGGACTTCCTTTATTATACACCCTTACTCTCCAGGAGATGCCTTCTTCCTCTGCAACAGGGCCTTGGAACTGATGCCAAGCCCAGCGTTCTAATGGATCACAAGGTAGAGGTCTAAAGGGATCAGCACGGTCCTAAGAGCCTTTAGCATTATCTGCATGAGGGATTTTTGGAGCCCTGTAGTGCAAACTCCCAGTGTTGCTGCACTGCACCAATGTAAAGTGTGAAAACTTGGTAAACCCCCTTCACACCAGTTCAGCGCCTCTGTGCTGGGGTTTGCACCAAGTTAGCTACAGTAGTGCGTGGATGTTCACAAAACCCCTAATGTAGGCGAACCTGTTGTTACAAAACCCCAAACAATATGGAACTCCTCTGGTTTCAGTGCAAACTCTAAACTCAGCCCGGGTTTTCCAGAAGATTTGTGAGGTTTAACAGTGAATGTGAGATGAGATTTTAGGGAGCTAGGAACAACTATAGACACTTCTGAGGCTTTTTTGACTGAGTTGCATTTTGGAGCTTGGGGTTCATTTGAACTTGAAGCTTAAAGCAAAACATGCTAGATTAATTTCATGGAGCAAGCCAAATAAAAGGCTCTTCTGTGACTGGAGACTGCTATATTACACCTCCCAGCCCTGTAGTAAAAGTGCCAGGGCATGTCTGCACTGGAATATTGCTATGGCAGGAACTGTAATGTGCTATATATTTTGAAGTTTGATTGGTTTTTTAACATACATGGAAACTGATGTTCAGAGACGTTAAAGCAGTTTGCCCACTGGCAGAACCAGGACTTGAATTCCCATCTCCATGTTCCCAGTCTGTATTTCATTCTGCATACCATGCTGCCTCTACAAGGACAGCTTCCAAACGGCAAGCTGTGCCTGTGGGCCACATCTTGCTTTATGGCACACTTGAAATTAATGAGGTGTACACCGGAAGTGAGAGCAGAACTTTACCTCATATTTTCACCTTTGGGGAAAGGGAGGGGCAAAAGGGGGAGCGAGGAAAGGCAAAGACAAGAGAGAGAAATTGTGATATTTCTGTGTCGGAGAGAAATGGCTTGAATGTCCATTAGCAAAGCAACATTACAGTGGGAAACAGAAAGAGGGAAATGGAGTAAATTAATTTAAATATACATCTACAATCTATCAAATTCTGAATGCGTGGGGGGAAGCAGTTGTGTGAGTTTATGATGCAAAGGTTGCTCTGAGCCACAGCCTTTTCCCAGGCGCTGGGTTAAGCTGTTAGGTTGACAGATGGGGCCCAAGGGGAAGACGTTGGAGGAGGAGGAGTGATAGGACAATTTTTTGGCTTCCTGCCTGGGAGCACTCAAGCATTTCCGCAGCCACAGCAGAAACTTTCCCCAGAGCAGAACACGGGGCAAGGGACCTGACAGACCATGGAACCCAGTGCTCCCTCTCTCCCCTCCCAGCACTGTTCCAGCTGTGACTGAGGCCCAAGGCAACATTTAGCACTTATGTAGGGGAGGAGGGAGAAGAGAGGGCCCTCGGGCTTGTCTAGCCAGAGTCCCCTCGCAGCGTGTGTGCAAGGTTTTACTGCTGGCATGGACAAGCCGTTGCATGTTTGATTATGTAGCAATTGAAAGGCAACACGCTGGGTTGGAGCTGTCTCCTCCCAGCCCTTGCTGGTCTTTTGTTTGCAGGGAGCGAGTGAGTGAGTGGGGGCACTGTTCTCCTGCCACTTAATTCCTATCCAGCTGACAGGCTCCTGCCTCTCACGCTCCAGTTTCTCAGGCATCTTTGGCACACTCTGTGTGGGGAGCGGACAGGCTGCAGGTTGTACACTCCAGCTCATACCCTCCTTCCTAAATAGCCTCCAGGTCTGTGAGAATGTGCCCCAGTCCTCGTGAGCCCGTCCCCTATGACACTGGCTCACATTAAACCTTTTCCATGGACAACGCACCCTGTATAATCTATAAATGTGCACATCCCAGAGAGCATGTCTGAGACCACATTTCCCTAAACTTGCACATCTGCTTACCCCAGCCCACGCATACACCCACTGCAACCACCAACTCTTCTGTCCTTCCTTTCTGCAAAGGGTCCTCAGGCACAGGTTAGAGTAGGCTTCCTGGAAACCTCAAAACAAAGGTCTTTTTCACTCCTTCCACAATATCAGGAAAGTTACACCAGCCTTAAAGCCCTGCTTACACTGGGTGTGAAGAAAGCATACACAAACGCAGGGCTTTCAGGTATCCAAGGCTGTGTGTGTGCGTGCGTGCGTGTGTGGATGTTGAGCTGTGACATTTTAAATGAGGGACAGTGTTTTAAAAAATAATTAGTTTTTAAATGTCTCATTGAAACTCATTCCAAAATCCCGTGTAAGGAGAAGATGTTTTAATAGCATCTGTAGGACTAATCCAAACTGAGGGGGAGCCCCTCTCCACATGGCTGAGGTTTGGCAGGTGTGGGGTGTGAGGTCCTTTCTAAAACATTCCTGTTTTCACATCTAGGAAAGTAACCTCTATGCACATAGTTTTTGTGTGTGTAGATTTACATGTCTATATGGAAACACTTTATTATTACTCCATCAAAGACCAGTTCCATCACAGCCCAGCATGTAGTGACTTGCCTCAAACAAACAAATTTAAAAGGCAAAAGCAGACAAATAAGCTATGTAACTGTCATCTGACAACACATTGCTGATTCTGGATGAGAAAGAGTTGCTTCTCCTGAGAATATTTCCCCTTTGGAAATAACAACTAAAATCAGGCTGCACATACCTGCCTGCTCAAAACCATGCTGTCAGCTGCAACCTGTCTTCAGAAGAATTGCTTAATAAACTGAAAGGGATTAGCATGTAGCTTTTCACAATGTATCAGTAGAAATGTAACTTGCATTCATTCTGTCTTGCTAACACTCCGTGTTATATTAAGAGGAAAGTGAACTTTTGAAGATGTATCTACCTGTTTATTAAAATAAAGTATGTGTGCTTGCTCTTTTAGCACAGAACTGCTTAGTGATCAGAATGCAATGTACTATAAAACTGAGTTTCTATAGCACTGAATATAGATTAATCACTGGCAAAATAACATTTTTGCTTCAACTCGTATCTCATTTCTTCCATCAAGGTATTTTAAGGGGGCACTTAGGTTTGGTCAGCAATAATATGTGCAAATCAAGGACATTGTCCTGCAACTCCACCCATGTGGGTGCACCCAAGTGAAATCAGTGGGGGCCCCAGACAAGCCCAAGGGTATGCCCCTGTAGATGCATTTTCAGCTTTGGGATTCAAGTTTGTTACATAACAATTACTGTTCACACCAGATAAGGTCCATCAGCAGCCAGTACCAGATCCTCAGATCCTTCAGCAGAAGAAGAGATCCCTCAATACACAGTTATGTAATCACCATGCTTAAGTGAAAGCTTCTTCCTAAATTGTCAGTGGTTGACTTAGGCCCTGAAGCATTATGGTTTATATTCCTTATACATTTATCTTTCCCATCTAATGTACCTGTGGCTGGTTCTCAATCATTATTCCTATGAATGGGTAATTCTTTTTGGAATCCTGCTTGGCCTCAATATTTTGTTTCAATGAGTTATTGACGGTTTAAAAAAGTGTTTCCTTTTATCAATTTTAAATCTGTTGCCCTTCAGTTTTAGTGAATGTTCCTGTGTAAGACTAAATGTGATGAGGGATAAGCTTCCCAAACAGAGAGATGGAGCAGGGTGCAGCCAGTTGAAACCAGACACAGAATAAAACACAACTCTTGCAAGCATCTTTATCACTTGAGTGATTATTGAACACCACACACATTGGAGCTCCTGATTTAACTTCTGAGTACCATTCATTTGTTATACGTCTTTATCTTGTCCCCTCTTATTTGTCTTCTGTCTAAACAAATAAGTTCCGATGTTTTCAATACTTTTTCACACAGAAGGCTTTCTGAACCTCTAATTATTTTCATTGAGCACTTCTGAGCTACCTTTATTTCTGCTATACAATCTTCAGAGTTTTCCCTGGGAGAGCAAACCATCAATGTTTATAATTGCATTATAATATTTTCAGTTTTATTTTGTATTCCATTCAATAATTATCCTAATATTTTGTTATTGTTTCTTGTTTTTATGCTGCTGCTACACAATAAGCAGATACTTTCATTGAGCTGTCCACTATGATATTCAAGTCATTTTCCTCCGTGGTTACAGTCAATTTAATTTATCAACTTGTAATCAGAATGGCAAGAGAGAAACAAACATAGAGATTTTCATTAGTAGTATCATAAGTATTTTTCATTAAGGGTTGTATTAGTCCTGCCTTTGTGTTGATACTTTGTGTGGAGAGAATGTGCATGGAGCCCTTTCCTCCAAACAAGAGTCTACCCTAATTTAGCTGCAAGTGGCAGAGACCACAGGAGGGAAACTGGCTATTGTTACGGGCTCTTAAAGGAGCACGGTGAGGAAAGTGTGTGGTGTGACTTAGATGCCATACACACAAGGGATAACGGAGGCTGCACCTATTTAACCATATATTAGCAAGAACCGCTTCTCACCTCTCTCACCCCACAACTGCTAAGGAGACATTAGGTCTTTGTTAGGTATAATGGCGACCAGGCCATACCACTCAGAGTACAGGCTCAGAGAGGTCATGTGGCTTATCAGAGACTGGACTGGGACTCAAGAGATCCAGGTTCTATTCCTGACTCTGCCATAACTTGCTGGGTGACCTGGGGAAAGTCACTTGACCTCTCTATGCCTCAGTTTCCCCATATGTAATATGGGGATAATGCTATTGACCTCCTTTGTAAAGCACTGGGAAATCTACCATTGACAAGCACTGTATAACAGCTAGGTATGGTTATTACCCTTCCCAGTGCAGCCCAGTCTCACTTGGCCTTCAATATACACTGCTCTTTTCTACCAAGTGCTTGCTGTCAGTGCTCTATCTGATTTTGTAAGATTTCCAAGGAATGCCCAACACATTGCCCTTGTAATTTGAAGACCTTATGGCTACAGTAAGGGTATATACTGGTCACCACAATGATATTTCACTGTTTGTCATGTGAACAATCAGAAACAGACAGACGTCTGCTACTGAAATAAACCACCCTTTGGAGGCTGGTTGTGTTTCATGAACCGTGACGTGGAAGTTATCCACAGATACACCAGCTATGGATTATCTCACTGAAAATCACAAAACAGCAACAAACTATTAATTATCTTTTCTTACTATAAACTACTGGAATAGTTCTGTAAATGTTTTCTTTTTAAAGAGATAAACATTTCTGTCAGGTAGTTGGTTGTAATTAATTTTTTTAAAAAAATGTCAGGGACTCTCATCTTCAGTGGGAACCAGTTTATAAAAATACTCAAGTGTGAAAGATCTCTCATAAAGTTTTCGAAGTATAATATAAGGTTTAGAGTTAAACAATCATTCAGTATTGTGGTATGTTTGCTATTCACATGCTGATAGATGATGGTGCAGCAATAGTAAGGCTGCTTTCACTACAGAGCTTTTCAGAAAATTGCTAAATTGGGGTCAGTCCGCTAAGTCTCAGTTTAGCTCATCTAAAAGAAATTAAAAATGGCTCATGGCTAGGGCATCTAGGCATTTTGACAATAAGAATAATAAATAAGAAGAATGGCAGTTGGAAGCAGCGGTGGAGGGGTGAGGGTGGAAAAGAGGGAATCTGAGGGAATCTAAAGGCTTTGGTTGCATTTCCTCCTTGTAATTGGGTGTACTGGGTATTTGATGCCCCCTGCTGGATGCCCCACCACCTTGATGCATCCAACCAAAAGGATGTCTTTTTGAGGAAAAGCAGTGAGTTTAGACCTCCACGAACTACCTAGAGAGGCTACCCAGGATCAGTTGCTGGCAAAACCAGTGAGAACTGGTCAGTCCTCCAGTCTCTAGCAAGCCTGGGAGCAGGCAGAAGATAATCAGGGCCCAGTTGGCAAGATTAAAAAGGGCTGGCTTCTACTTCTTCCAGGGGCCAGTTTTGGATCAAGCTGGGGTAGAGGAAGAAGGATCACCCCTGTCTTAACCAAAGAGGCCCAATCTAATGAGGGGCGTAATTTTGCTGCTTTTTTTGGTTGAGCCAGCAAAGGATTGTCGTTTTACGTTAAAACCCAAGTGGCCATCTTGAAATGCTGGGGTGCCTCATGGGAGTTGTTATTCAGGTGCCTCATGCACTTGTTCTCCTCTGTGGGCCAGGTTCTCTGGCTGGACTACATCTCCCATGACATACTGAGGTCTCCCTTTGATCTGCCCCAATACATCATGGGGATCTTGTCCCATAGAGGAGAATGAGGCATGCATATCATGGCAGCTCAGGAGGAAACAGATTAAAGTCAGACTGACCCAAAATGAAACATTTTGATCTAGGAATGTAGAAACATTGGACTTTGGTAGAAAATATCAAAACAAAATGTTTTGACATTCACATATTGATTTTTTCCTGAACTTTCAACTCTGTAAAATATTCTGAGATTTTGACTCTTCATCCAATTTGAGATGAAAACAAACATCAAAATACCGGAATTTCCCATGGGTTGGAAATTCCGATTTTCAACTTGCTCCATTATTTCTGTTTGTATGTAGATATAAACAAACACCGGCCATACTTTGTAAGTGACTAAGAGGGTCCCAAAAGGTCTCTGTCCCATGTGTCATTACTGTTGCTATTTCTGTACAACACATTTAATTTTAAATGGTGAAAAAATAGCAATTTTTTCACCAGTCTCATCTCACTTATTCAATAGTACCTAGTAATGGTTTGCTCCCACACCGAGCAAGTATAAACAGTTGTTCATGTACCAGCAAGACAGAGAGCAAAGGAGAAGCCAACCTTACCTAAATGAGAGCACAGGTGATCCTACCACCTTCTTCCTGCCTTGTAGCAGGATTAAGGCCTAAGAGTACCTAGCTAAACAACTGAATGCATGCATTAAAGATCACAATGAGGATCACATTTAAACTATTGGCTTCTTTTTGTGAACATCTCACACTTTGTCTTTCCTGTGATCTTAACAGCAAAGATGCTTCCACTCAGTGTGTCAGCACAGCATTTTATCTTACCTGATGCCCATGCTCACACGTGTACAGGCACATGCACCCTTGTATTCCCAGCTACACACCACACCGGTGCGATCAGAATAAAACTCTAAATGAAAATAGCTGGTGGCATTTTAAGGGAGATTTAACCCAGGACGGTTTGGGTGGCCAGAGTCCAAACAACATATCATAAAAATTGTTTGAAAAGTCAAATGTATCGATACTGTTTTGCAAGGTGACTTACACCTAGGGTACTTTTACACTGGGTCCAAAATACAGCTCAGATGCTTGATTTATAATCACTTCACCCATGCGCCAGCTCTGTGTAAAGCAGACAAACACTTGGCATGCTGATCGATTATAATGAACAAACACTTGGCATGCTGATCGATTCATTATGAGCATACATGGGTAAAGCATTACAATAGTGAGGCAATGCTTGTTTTCATCTCACAATGATGAGCATCCAAGGATTGCCAGGTGAAGTATTCGTATTCATGCCCCTTCTATCCCCCATATAAATAGGAATATTGAAAAGCTACAGAATTGGATACAGGCCATGCTGAAAACTGTCAGTTCTAGCTTATCAAAGCTTTCATTACACATGTCATGTGTGATGACACAAGAAAAAAATCTTTGATCTTTCTAGGGGGAAAAAACCCCTAAATTGAATGTGAATTGTAGTCTGAGAGACCTCACACAGCTTTTTAAAAGGCAAAGGGTTCCTGAGATCACTCATTTTATCCATTGTCAAGAAAAGTCCACCTCCATCCTGGAAGCCACCTTTTCTGGCATAAATGGGGAGACATCATCTCCGAGAAACAGGGTAGATTTTCAAAGGGATGTGCAGGAGGTGCATGAACAATTGCCTGTACTTATCAATGGGTAGTTAATAAATACACTGCGCTGAAAAGGTACCTCTGTATGTCCAGTCTCCTTTCACTCATACAATGCTAGAAGCCAGCATTCTAAAGAAGCTCCACCTAGCTGGCCTTGGAAGCTGGGAGGGCAGGAGGACATCTGTCTCTAGAGCTGATGTCAATCATATCTTAACAATCAGTGTTTCTTCTTAACTGAATGTATTATTTTTACGATGAGATCTGTTTCCATGGGACTCCGTTCTCTGAAGGTACTATTCATGAGATATAGAAATGGCCTCTAATAAACTGCACAATCTATCACAATTTCCTAAAAGCCTTCCACCCTCCCATCCCCATTAAAGCATTTTATCACATTCTTTATACACAGGGACCCAAATTCAGCCGTGATATTACATTAGGAATAGATCTGGCTAATTTTCTCTTGCTATAATACTGATCTCTCTGTAATTGTGTCTTCTGCTTTCTTGTGCAATAAGCCTCAATAAGCTTGCAAAGTATCTGTCTAATTATGATCATATGCTCTTTCAGGCAGGGACCTGGTTATCTTCTGTGTTGATAAAGTGCTGTGTACATCAATGACACTACAAAAAGCAGAAATAACAATGTTGAACTGCATTGATGGATTAAAGAAGAGAAGGAATCTTAAGGAAGAGAAGCATGATTTGTAATATTCAGAAAAAAACAAAATCAAATCCCCTTGTCCCTTGCTTAGCTAAAATATTTTATTGTTAAATCTATTTACATTGTTTTTCACCAATAAAGTTGCACTAGGGGTGCAATCCGTGAAGGTAGTTAGGCACCTAAGTCCTGTTTTTAGGTGCCACTGCAATCCACATAACTCCTGCTTGGTTGCTGCCTACTCCTGTAGACACCTAGTTTTTGCCTTTGGCCATGCACACGGCACTCTCACTCTAGGCACCGGGGTGCCTACCACACACACTGCTGGATGCCCATCTCCCACTGAACTCCCAGAGCAATTCACAAAACAGGGAAAAATAGATGTTCAGCTGTCCAAGTCTCGTGTCGGGGGCTCCAATGTGATAGGTGTGCTCAGAGGACACCTACCGGATTGGACCTCTCAGGGAAGTTCACACAAAACAGCTGTACGCAGGGGGAGAAGTTCCTTTCTAACCTCTAGTGTGGGAGGTAGGGTATCACCCAGGATGTTAGAGACACCCCCCAGTTCAAGAGATTTGAACTGGAATCTGCCACCTGGTTGGTGAGTGCCCTAACCACTAGGCTGTGGCCTATTCTGATGTGGGGATCCCTCAATCTCTCCTACTGAAGTTGTTCCACTTTAATTAATTAATTGGGCCATTGACAGCATTAAACTGACTCTATGCCCAGTGGCTAGGGCACTCACCTAACAGGTGGCAGAGACCTGTTCAAATCTCGCCTGTCTGCCAGATAGAGGAAAAACTTGAACCAGGAGCCTCCCACATCCCAGCTGAGTACCCTCAACCCCAGGCTGGAGGTTATAAGGGAGAGCAGTGGCAGCTGCTGCTATTTTGTTGCAGGCCCTGTGTACCACTTAGGCAGTCGAATGCCTATCTTCCCCCAGTTTGTGGATTGCAAGCAAAGGTAGGAGTCTATCTGTAGCCCAGATGTATGCACTTATCTTTGTGCGTGGGGCGGGGCTTAACACACACCCTTCTGGCTGGTCTCTTTCATTGGCTAGCTGAGGAAGATCCCTGCCTAGTGTGGCGGGTTTCTGGATCACACTTTAAGGAGCCTATCTTTTCCCATTCATTGTGCAGAAGCCTAGGTGCCTCACTCAGGCTTTGCGGGTCACAGTGTAGTTCCTGTGATCTTCTAGGCACCTAAAAGTTAGGTGCCATGGCTCTTAGCATCACAACACTGAAGTCCCTTCATGGGTCTGGGCCTGGGTCTTTTTCTTATATAGGCTCCTATTACCCTCCACCCTCGTCCTGATTTTTCATATTTTCTGTCTGGTCACCCTAATGCCAGCACTGGAAACTGAAGGTTTATATTTAACCATGAAAGGCACAATCTTGCACTTTGCAAATGCTGAGATGTAGGGACCTATCTGCCTTGCACAGTTAAAACCCTATATCAGTGATAATATTCCCCAAACTTAACCAAACACTAAACTTTAAAACAGGCAGAGATGCATTTGCCGGCTTCGTTGTGTGAGGAATCCCCACAGGCATGGCAAAAGACATGCTCCCATTCTATGTGATACACTGTATACCAGCCACTCATCATGTCATACCCATGTTTAAATCTCCCCTTGAAACACCAACCTTATCACCAGATAACCCTATTTAGGCCGGGCTGTTTATGGTTAGCATTACTTTATAATATTTTACAGCCTGATTTTCTAAACTGCTCTCATGCAAATGTGCATCCAGAAGTCTGCACACAACTGCATACCCAGTTTATGTCTCAGCCACCTCTGGAGGCACATACTCCTTATGCATACAAAATAACCATTTGCACATAACTGGCTGTTTTTGCATGCTGTTGTAATCAAGGTAATAAGGTAGGAAAATTAGGCAATCTTGAATGAGCAAATGCCTGGGCAGGTATGCCTGTAAGGCACTGTCACATGAGCAATTGTGTGTGCACAGTTCAGGAAACCAGACCCTGCAGGATTAAGGGCTTTGTTTTAGCTTTTAAATTTTGTATATTTCCTGTGTGGCATTTTTAAAAGAATTTCCATAAATATAGACAGCAAACTTCCCAAATATAGCAGCTTAAATCAAAGCACATATACCCAAATGTGATATTCACTTTTCAAATAACAAAAGCTAGCTCTTTCACAGCTCTCATGGACAGGAAGTTCCTATTGATATTTAGCCTAAGTTTTCCTGTTCTTAATTTCATCCCATATCTCTGTTATTATACTAAATATTTCCTCTCCCTCACTGTTGTTAACACCAGGCTCCGCTGATAGTCATTTTGGGTCTTCCTTAGCTGTCACTTAGCCTACCTATGCCTATTTAATCTCCTTCTATAAATCAGTCTTTCCATCCACTTATATTCCCTCTTCTACTTCCAATTTGTCTAGTTAACTGGGAGGTTTTATCCATATGTAAAACAAAACTAGAAGGCAAAAGCCCTCCCTCCACACTCCAGTATGTTTATATCTGTTTAAAAGTTCTCTTCCTTTAAAGACAAATAACATTTGGTTATTGTCAGTTAAAAAATGCTATGTCACTGATACACAAGTTGGCAAGTGGAGAGATACAAACTCAGGTTATGCTCAGGAAACCGCATATGTCCTCAGCTGCCTTAGATAAAGCAATGTTTATATGAGTGCAACACTGCTGTTTGCACATGAATACTGGACAAGATAACGGTATACTGTCAGATATTTCAGGACAGCTTTTGTCTCCTTCTCTGTTAGAAAAAACTAGAGGGAGGATCAAGGGGGGGAGGGAAGGAGTTTAAACAATAATAATAAATCATCTTTCAGAAGATCCATACAACAACTTTTAACTATCTGAATTAATTCTTCTAGACAAGGCTACATAATAAGGACAAATGACTCAGTGGGACTAATCAGGTGCAAATTATTATGAGTAAGGGAAGAAGAGACTGGTTCGAAAAAGAATAAGTTGCAAAATGAAAAAAGTAGGTAATCAAATAATGGGACAAATTCAGTAGTGATATGTAAATTATAATTCAAGATGTGAGTTAGGGAGTCAACTTGTTGTAACACATGGGCCAGAAGAAAGGGATTTAACTGGAATAGCAGTGGCAGGAAAATAAGAATGTATATGTAAATATATACCTTCTGACCCAATCATCCATTTCCAAATTAACTCCCTTATGTAGGGTGACCAGATGTCCCAATTTTATAGGGACAGTCCCGATTTTTGGAGCTTTTTCTTACATAGGCACCCCCGACCCGATTTTTCACACTTGCTATCTGGTTACCTTACTCTTATGCTAACTTAGAATCCATTATGCCTACTTACCCATGTGTTTCTTAAACCGCCTTACACATCACTACTGAAGTTGTCCCTATATTATAGTTTCTGTGTGAGCTACTGAGCTGGGGGAAAAAATACCTTTTATTTACTTTCTCATCTTTCAATCTGCTTTAATCCTTTAACTCATCAGAATTAAATTTTTGCCTGCTGAAAGCAGTGAGTTTGATTCCATTTTCTTGTGTTATTGTCACATCAAACCATATCCTGCTATTAACTTGCAAGTATAAGTTCTCATTGAAACTAAGGAGGAGCTCTGCTTGAAAGCTAAGTAACACAATTTGGCCCATATAAAGAGTGTCATTTCTGCATCTGAAAATCATGTCACTTTTATGGTATGATGCAGCATATGGGGAGAATGTGGACATTTTAAGCTGATATGAATAACTGACCAAATGTTTGTCTGGCCCCAGATCCTACATTGTAATCCACCCGCGCAAATCACAGTGCAGGAGTGGGGCCACAGTCAGCCAGGTATGTCTCATTCAAAGCAACTAGAAGCTTGACTACGTTAACCTCTCTGTCTCTTTTCTGTGTCAGTTAAAACAAATGACACTGTGGGACTTCATTAAGCTGTCAGTTATGCTGAGAGTGCACACGGCACCTCTGGGAATTCTAATGCCATGTGGGAGGTCAGGTGTTTTCATGTAAATATTAATATGCTGAATGCTGTTCTCACAGGCACTTATTTCAGTACTGGAATCTCAGCTTTGGGAATAAGCCTAAAGCTACCAGTGTGGTTGTGGGTTCAGATAGGGACATAGCTGATGGCACCACCTCTCTTGCATTGGTGTACAAGTCTCAGAAAGCAGCTGAATAACCGTGATTCTGCTGCTTGGGTGTGGAAACAGGCTGTGGAGAGGCCCTGCAGGGGAACTCCACACCTCCTGCGTACTGAGGAATGCTGCTCCATATCAGCATCAAGAAGGGGCTGGGAATGAGAAAAAGGGTATGGTCAGAGAGATGGCGAACTAGATCATCAGTAGGTTATAGTTTACTTCACCACCCCTCTCCTGGAGCTTAAACACAAGCCCTATAGAAAAGCACACAGAAACAAAGCACAAAGAAACATAAAGATAGGTTAATTTGTTCTACATACCAGCTATTTAATAATTTGGATATACTGTCTTCACAGCGATACCGAAATATCAACAGGTCAGTCCCTGCCTCCCCCATATAACCACCCCCACCTTCATCCCCCACACAGTGAGAAGTAACTCAGAGTTCCACAAGCATAGGCTGAGTTCACCTCAATCTCAGCTAGAATCTTCGTTCATCAGCTCTAAACAGCCTGCCGGGTCAAAAGCACTGCAAGAACAGCATCCCTCCTCTTGCTTGCAGACACCGCCAACTGGAACCCTGGCAGACTTTTTCTCCTCCTCTGTCAGACTGCGGAATCACTCACTTAACTAGCCAGCTAACTAATTAACCAACCAATCAGTAGTAAGAACATAAATGAAAACCCCTATTACAAGAAAAATACAAAACTGAGAATAGCTCAATACAGAAGGCTTTTTCCCCATTACATTTAAATAAGAGAAGAGCTGGTGAACCAGACTGGTTAAGACAAATTAACTAAAACAGTTTGGCTAAAAGCAAATAACCCTCAAAAAATTAATTTTCCTGCCCAGTTTCCTCTTTCTATAACTGACACTGCCAAGGCTTTCCTCTTGGAAAGTTAAAAATAGCACTAACCTACTGCAAAATATTTCCGAGTTCGAGGGAAACAGACTGCTTTCTCTGCTTCTGTGGCCAGGGGTTTGCACATGAATAAAAATTTGGCCACTTTTGGAGGGGCACTTTCAGTACTCCCCACAGCCAGAGGAACGGTCTCTCCCCTCAGTGGCCCTGTGGCCGGAGGGGCTGGCTCTCCCCACTCCCTCTGCAGCCCTGGGGATGATGGACCTCGCTCTCCCCCGGCAGCCAGAGGAGCTGGAGTCCTGTCCTGGCCTGGAGCGAGAGGAGCTCACTCTCTCCACCCCAGAGGAGTTCTGTGCCCCTATTGATTTGGAGGGGACATGGCCCTGCTTGCCCCACTTTGTGCACACCCAAGCCTGTGGCTGAGCTTCTCCCAACCCATGCAAGCTACAATGTCTTTTTTGTAAAGCAGCTACATTGACTCGTTGCCTTCAGTGAAGTCTGAGTCAAGCTACTGGGAACCTATTGAGTGTGCCCCAAACTACCATAACCAATTCCAGACATTTCTGGGCTAAAATGTTAATTGTGCATTTGCCTACCCCAACTTCTCTCTAGATCTCTTGAAGAAATATCACCCTGTTAGGAACATGGGCAGGCTAATGCTCCTGCATAGGGAGAATATAGCTTGCTACAGCCACTACCGGAGGTTTCAGTAGTGGCTATGTAACGTCCTCTCAGATGTTCTGCACCGTGGCTTCTAATTGGGAATGTGAAAAATACCGCAATGTAGGTCTTTGTGAGCAAACACCACATGACTCAAGTTTGGCATGGCAGATGAGAATTTGGACTGGAGACTTTTTTCTCCTAGATTTTCTTCTAGATAGTGGGAATGGTGGTAAAGTTTCCTACTTTGAAATTCCATATATGTACTGAGTATTAATTAGTTAACGTGTGTGTCTGCATGTTTCTATCACTATTTCTAGGTGCACATTAGAAATTAGAAAACAAAAATGACTGCCACTGAAGTGCACACAACAGCAGCTAGTAAACTCCTCTCTCCACCATTAAAACTACCCTCTCAGGCAAACGGATAGGCCTTTCACTGTGCCCAGAAGATCAGCAATTTCCAACAGGAAGCAAGTTTTAAAATTGAGGACTCTCCCCTGAAAATGATCTTCCATGTTGTGTGGTGATGCCACTTAAAAATTAGTTTTGGCCCATATTTTTCACACAGTTGTTCCTTTTCCCTTGAAATGCAGTTGGTCATCTTACTTCCAGGGCTGACCTCCCCAGCCACTCTGTCTCCATTTCCCATCATTGAACTGTTGCCCTGTGTTTTATTTGTTTTTTTGAGCTCTTTGGTATGCAGAGAACCTTGTTTTCTAAAGTGTCATGAATATTTGCTACCTTTATCATTTACATAGTGTCAGTCTGCATGGGTGCTTACATGGTTCTCTTCATTGTAGCATCTGAGCACCTACTTTCAGGAAATTCAGTCTCTCTCAAAACAATGAGTAAGATTCAGATTCTTCTGGTGTTGATCCTGGCAGAGGCCCTGAGCTGTGGAAAGTCTGCCTGCAGAAGGGAGATTTCAGCACAGCAAAAATATGCAACAAAATGTTGCAACCTCTCTACAGCTTGGGTGGGCATGGAGGGAAGATAATGAACAGAGTAACCTAATATATGGGTTGATGTTGTGAGTGAGGAGTGGCATAGATAGGGAAACAGAGGGATTCAGCTCTTACTTCCAGCAACCTGCAAAAGGAATTGCAGTAGAACAAGAGCTATAACTTATACTCCTTTTCCCTGGTGGAAACCCCCTCTGGGAGATCATCAGTGAAACCCTCACCTAGGATGGGACAGAAAGATGTATAATGTACATCTCCCTTCCATCTAACGTAGTGTATTTGGCCTACTGCATTATGGGATATTTCTCCTACTCTGTAAGCCTTTTACAAATGCTTCAGTTATTATTTGTTACATTTAGCCAATTTAGCTCTGGTTTGATGGCATTATCTGGGGTTTGTCATGTTGCACTGTTTGCAATAATTTGGAACAAACCACTGACATGTAGTAGCCTTCAAAGGAAAAGAGAGAAATTGACTCAGTCTGTGGGGCCACATACTTTACACTGGATAGAGATGAAAGCCATGCTGCTGCTTGAGAATATAAACTTGATTTCTCAAAGGTCCAAAAGAGAAAACTCAGCTGCTAGTGACTAGAGTGAGTAATCCAGCAATTTGTCCCCATTTCAGTTGAGATAAACTGATACAGAAACATGTGGCCATCCACAAATTTAATCGAAGCAAGCATTATTTCCTGCTGAAACACTGATCCAAATACTCTGCATTCTATGCAACTAGAACTATGTTGGCCATGAGAATTCAAGATCAAATACTGAAAGAGGCTGACCACTTTCAGGTCCCATTTGCAGTCAGGGTGAGAGGGAGGTGTTTAGAATCTCGTAGGAGGTACCTGGCACATTACACAATCAGTCCCCAATTATTGCAGTGAGACACTCATAATCCTCCCAAATGGCAGAAGGTAGCATGGCAGTCCTAGCCTAGTTAATGTGTTCACACAAATTCCTTCTGGTATTTCATGGATGTACAGAGGTTAACACGCTTTCTGTATGTACGTCCAGGCCACATAGCCATTTATCTGACTCTTAAGTTCAGTGGGGGATGAATGGTTTTCTTTGCTTTTTGATAACTCTCTGCAGTTGTTCACCTCAATGTTGAAAAGGCTGGACATTTCAAATCCTGAAAATTGTTTTTCACACTTACAAAGAGAGAACCGAGTGCTGACACTTCATGCTGTTCAGCATTCTCTCCGTTTGTATTTTTGTGTGAGCCGATTTCCACAATGCATGGAGTACGTGAGACGTAACATAAGAATGTCTGTTCTGATGTCTGTGCTTAATAAGAATCCTCTGAAAATGCAGCACGTTAGGTGTCTTTGTAATGGGTCTAAACAGGGCAGAATTCTACAAGTGCTTGATGTAAGGGCTGCTATCGGTCAACTCATTTAAACTGCTCACAAGGAAAAGCTATTATATGTGTGTAATAACTTTTATGGGAAGAAAGGAAGATAATGAAAGAGTGAAATGTGCTGGACAAAGTAGCTTAGCCCTCAGCAATTTACTGTTCTCACCAATGCTGTATAACCAGTAGCACCCAGAGAATGCTGATCCACACGCTGACTGCCTTTAGTGTTATGTCATCAAGGTCCAAAAGATTTTCGGTGTAATGCTGGGCACTGGTGGGTTAGCAACTGAAGCACTTTCCAGATATACACTTGGGTACATAGTGCAGTGTCTCTTCCAGCCCCTCTGGAACGTTGTAAATTGGAACTTATAATTGGACATGTCCAAGGTAAATATTTGAGTTGATTTTTCTTATCTTGCTAGTGCATTAGTTTTTAAAAAAAAACAACCAAGAGGTTGCCAAGCAAACTGTTCCAATAAGTTCTTTTTGAAGCAGAAGGACTCCCAGTTACTGTAGTATAAATACAAACATGGCTGCTCCTAACAATAAACTGTAAGAATAGAAACAATGTGGGCATTCCATTGGATACTAATGAATACAATACAGGGGCTATTTTCCTTCTGAAAACCAAACGTCCTTATGGAAAACTACTGCTTCAGTTTGAATACCTGGCAATTAAATTATCTTAAGGTTTAATTTTCGCTAGCAGTCATGAACACACTCTTTTTTTTTTGCAAGCCTAGTCTCCACTTCTAATTATATATCATTTCTCATAAGAGCTATGGGTTTTGTGAATTTAATGGATTCACAAAATAGCCTTTAAAAAAAAAATCTTATGGCCCAGATTATGGAGGCTTTACTCACACTTTTGAGCACTTACTCATGTGTGTAGTTCCACTGAGTTACAAAGAGAAGACAGGATTTGCCAGCATTTTTGTTTTACCATTTAAAACATGAGGGGTGAAATTACCCATGAAGCATAAAGTCTTCCATATCACATCAACCTTGCAGAGGAGTTGCCCACAGGTTCTGCTGAGACCTGCATATGCCTGTGTGCTGCAGAAACTGTCTCCAGGCCATCACATATTGGTCAGCACAGAAGGCCACATTGGGGCCAGAGCCACAGAGGTACCTTTACATGAAGCCAATGGCCAGAGTAACCTGTGCCATCGGCATAGAGGTGCTTCCAGTTCACATGCTGCCATTGGGTTACAGGGATGGATTTCACTTCACTAACCTAACTCCCGCCACGTAAAGCCCAAACTCTGACTTCATGTGCATGAACTGGATTTTACTGGGAGCAAAATGATACACAATTCAGGCTGGATTTTTCTAAAGCACTCAGTGTTGCCCCAATTCTACTCCCACTGAAATCAGTGGTCATTTGACTTCAAGGGGAGCAGTTGGGTCAACACCGAGCACTCTTAAAACCCCTTATCCTCCATTTATTTTTAAGTGAAAAAGACAAATCTACGTTTGGGGGGTTTCTTTTAAATTGAAATGTTATTCAAGAGCCCACAGCACCATATAGTGGAAAACTCCCTTAGCTTAAATAGCGGGGAGCCAATTTCTTTTAAAATTGTCAACAATTCAGATCATTCCTAAAAACACTTTTATATGCTTCAGGAAAGGGTGCATTGTTACAGCTCAGTCAAACCCCCTGAAAACAGGAGTTTAGAATGGAAACACTGATAGTATCATAGAATATCAGGGTTGGAAGGGACCTCAGGAGGTCATCTAGTTCAACCCCCTGCTCAAAGCAGGACCAATCCCCAACTAAATCATCCCAGCCAGGGCTTTGTCAAGCTGGGAGATTCCACCACCTCCCTAGGTAACGCATTCCAGTGCTTCACCACCCTCCTAGTGAAAAAGGTTTTCCTAATATCTAACCTAAACCTCCCCCACTGCAACTTGAGACCATAACTCCTTGTTCTGTCATCTGCTACCACTGAGAACAGTCGAGATCCATCCTCTTTGGAACCCCTTTTCAGGTAGTTGAAAGCAGCTATCAAATCCCCCCTCATTCTTCTCTTCTGCAGACTAAATAATCCCAGTTACCTCAGCCTCTCCTCATAAGTCATGTGCGCCAGCCCTGTAATCATTTTTGTTGCCCTCCGCTGGACTCTTTCCAATTTTTCCATATCCTTCTTTTAGGGTGGGGACCAAAACTGGACACGGCACTCCAGATGAGGCCTCACCAATGCCGAATAGAAGGGAACGATCACATCCCTCGATCTGCTGCAATGCTCCTACTTATACAAACCAAAATGCCAGTAGCCTTCTTGGCAACAAGGACACACTGTTGACTCATATCAAGCTTCTCGTACAGTGTAACCCCTAGGTCCTTTTCTGAAGAACTGCTGCCTAGCCATTCAGTCCCTAGTCTGTAACGGTGCATGGGGTTCTTCCGTCCTAAGTGCAAGACTCTGCACTTGTCCTTGTTGAACCTCATCAGATTTCTTTTTGCCAAATCCTCTAATTTGTCTAGGGCCCTCTGTATCCTATCCCTACCCTCCAGCATATCTATCACTCCTCCCAGTTTAGTGTCATCTGCAAACTTGCTCAGGGTGCAGTCCACGCCATCCTCCAGATCATTAATGAAGATATTGAACAAAACAAGCCCCAGGACTAACTCTTAGGGCACTCCGCTTGATACCGGCTGCCAACTAGACATGGAGCCATTGATCACTACCCTTTGAGCCCGATGATCTAGCCAACTTTCTATCCACCTTATAGTCTATTCATCCAGCCCATACTTCTTTAACTTGCTGGCAAGAATACTGTGGGAGACCGTGTCAGAAGCTTTGCTAAAGTTAAGGAATAACACGTCCACTGCTTTCCCCTCATCCACAGAGCCAGTTATCTCGTCATAGAAGGCAATTAGATTAGTCAGGAATGACTTGCCCTTGATGAATCCACGCTGGCTGTTCCTGATCACTTTCCTCTCCTCTAAGTGCTTCAGAATTGATTCCTTGAGGACCTGCTCCATGATTTTTCCAGGGACTGAGGTGAGGCTGACTGGCCTGTAGTTCCCCGGATCCTCCTTCTTCCCTTTTCAAGGATGGGCACTACATTAACCTTTTTCCAGTTGTCCAGGACCTCCCCCGATCACCATGAGTTTTCAAAAATAATGGCCAATGACTCTGCAATCACATCCGCCAATTCCTTTAGCACTCTCGGATACATCCAGCCCCATGGACTTGTGCTCATCCAGCTTTTCTAAATAGTCCCGAACCACTTCTTTCTCCACAGAGGGCTGGTCACCTCCTCCCCATGCTGTGCTGCCCAGTGCGGTAGTCTGGGAGCTGACTTTGTTCGTGAAGACAGAGGCAAAAAAAAGCATTGAGTACATTACCTTTTTCCACATCCTCTGTCACTAGGTTGCCTCCCTCATTCAGTAAGGGGCCCACACTTTCCTTGACTTTCTTCTTGTTGCTAACATACCTGAAGAAACCCTTCTTGTTACTCTTAACATCTCTTGCTAGCTGCAACTCCAAGTGTGATTTGGCCTTCCTGATTTTACTCCTGCATGCCCGAGCAATATTTTTATACTCCTCCCTGGTCATTTGTCCAATCCTCCACTTCTTGTAAGCTTCTTTTTTGTGTTTAAGATCAGCAAGGATTTCACTGTTAAGCCAAGCTGGTCACCTGCCATATTTACTATTCTTTATACACATCGGGATGGTTTGTTCCTGTAACCTCAATAAGGATTCTTTAAAATACAGCCAGCTCTCCTGGACTCCTTTCCCCCTCAGGTTATTCTCCCAGGGGATCTTGTCCATCAGATCTCTGAGGGAGTCAAAGTCTGCTTTTCTGAAGTCCAGGGTCCGTATTCTGCTGCTCTCCTTTCTTCCTTGTGTCAGGATCCTGAACTCAATCATTTCATGGTCACTGTCTCTCAGACTCCCCTCCACTTTTGTTTCCCCTACTAATTCTTCCCAATTTGTGAGCAGCAGGTCAAGTAGAGCTCTGCTCCTAGTTGGTTCCTCCAGCACTTGCACCAGGAAATTGTCCCCTACTCTTTCCAAAAACTTCCTGGATTGTCTGTGCACTGCTGTATTGCTCTCCCAGCAGGTATCTTGGTGATTGAAGTCTCCCATGAGAACCAGGGCCTGCGATCTAGTAACTTCCGTTAGCTGCTGGAAGAAAGCCTTGTCCACCTCATCTCCCTGGTCTGGTGGTCTACAGCAGACTCCCACCACGACATCACCGTTGTAGCTCACACATCTAAACTTAATCCAGAGACTCTCAGGTTTTTCTGCACTTTCATACCGGAGCTCTGAGTAGTCATACTGCTCTCTTACATACAATGCAACTCCCCCACCTTTTCTGCCCTGCCTGTCCTTCCTGAACAGTTTATATCCATCCATGACAGTACTCCAGTCATGTGTGTTATCCCACCAAGTCTCTGTTATTCCAATCACATCATAATTCCTTGACTGTGCCAGTTCTCCCTGCTTGTTTCCCAGGCTTCTTGCATTTGCGTATAGTCACTTAAGATAACTCGCTGATCATCCTGCTTTCTCAGTATGAGGCAGGAGCCCTCCCCTCTTGCGCTTCCTGCTCATGCTTCCTCCCGGTATCTCACTTCCCCACTTACCTCAGGGCTTTAGTCTCCTTCCCCCGGTGAACGTAGTTTAAAGCCCTCCTCACTAGGTTACCCAGCCTGCTTGCGAAGATGCTCTTCCTGCTCTTCCCTATCTTCGTTAGGTGGAGCCCGTCTTTGCCTAGCACTCCTCCTTCTTGGAACACCATCCCATGGGTCAAAAAATCCAAAGCCTTCTCTCTGACACCACCTGCGTAGCCATTTGTTGACTTCCACGATTTGACGGTCTCTACCCGAGCCTTTTCCTTCCACAGGGAGGATGGATGAGAACAACAGTTGCACCTCAAACTCCTTTATCCTTCTTCTCAAAGCCACATAGTCTGCAATGATCTACTCAAGGTCATTCTTGGCAGTATCATTGGTGCCCACATGGAGAAGCAGGAAGGGGTAGCGATCCGAGGGCTTGATGCATCTCAGCAGTCTCGCCGTCACATCGTGAATCCTAGCTCCTGGAAGGCAGCAGACTTCTCGGTTTTCTTGGTTGGGGCGGGAAAAGTGCTATCAAAGAGCAAGTTTTGGCTTTCTAGTCTGGAATATCAGAGGTATATATCCCCAAGATTAGGGGTCATATTAGAACTGCAGCAAGGAAAGCCCATACTGCATTCCTCAAAAAGAACTACTCTCACCACTTTATTTTAAACATTAAGCTTCACTGGACACCAGTTTTTAAGAAGGCCAGAAAATGACGAAATCAATTTGAGTGCTGTATTAAACTCTTATACCATGAATGTCATGTAGACAAGAGGGAGGCTAGCTCAGGAACTTTGACCATTGACTGTACTGTTCAACAAGGCATTTTAAGTAAAAATAACTGGGCCCTCTCTATACTGAAACCTCCCCTGGAGTAGGCACTGATGGAGCTACATCTGCTGGGAATTACAAGCCTTCAAAATCCTACTGTAAACACAGCCCAAGTATCAATGAATCTATGGACAATTAGACACATCAGAGAACAATTTACACATAGATAGAGGGACAAATTCTTTGCTAACGTAATGTAACTCCATTGAAGTTAGTGGAGTTATGCCAGCAGAGAATTAGGTCCATAGATACAGTTATATATCTGCAGAGAAATAGTTTTTCATGAGTCCACTGATTTAATGACTCTGCAAAACTACTGGGGTGGCTGGATAAGCCAAAGTGAGTTTGTGGAGAATACTGGGGCATGTATCCCTAGATCTGTGGAGGATAATTAAAATCAATTTGTACTGATTTTGATATGATCACTTCCATGGGGATTGAAAACTGGCTGAAGGGCAGTACAGTAATGATAAACAGCAATGTATCAAGTTGTGGGGGGAGCTGTCTGGTGCGGGTGCCGTATTATTTAACATCACACAGCATTACTGCTCTCCTACCATCTTGCCTGTTTCCATTCTTTCAAATTACAATATATATATACAAAATGTAATAAAACTTTTAAAAAGAGAAAGATTACCTGCAAGAAAGCTGTACAACCAGAGCATCTTTAAGTCTCTCACTGTTGTTGACCTCAAAGTTCCTACAAACTCCCCTCAACCTAACCCTAACCCTTGCTGCACAATGTCTAAATTAGAATCTAAGTCTGACGAGGGCTCAGATCTGTCTATTTAATTCATCTGTAAAGAATCACAATCACCTTTGGTCCTGTAAAAACAACAGATCTAATTAATTAAGGAATTTATGTTAATGAGGCTCATCGTTTTTGAAGCAGGAGGAGCTGTGTAAAATGTGAATAACAGAGCAATAATACAAAAGGGGGCTCAGGCAGATTTGAAATTATGGCAGGAAATAAAATGAGAAAAATATAGAAAAATTGTAGAAAAATGCAATGTTCTCCCTTATACCTGGGGGGGCGGGAAATCAGACTGAGAGACACTCAACAGGAAAATAGTACATAGAAGCCAGTTACAGAAGAAGAAACCTACTATAAATGTGAGAGTGGACAAGCATGTTTACACACACACACATATAGTGTTATCCACAATCACAACTTAAATAATCACACTATTACACTTACATAATGTTTACAATATGAAGTGGCACCAAAAAAGGCAGTTTAAACTGCATACAGCATTGTGGGGACTGAAGTACAGTCTCTAACCACACAAACTCTGTCTCCTTGAGCAGGGTGTCTTCTGCTGGCTGGGTTTCCTTTCTTCATCCCCTCTTATTTCACTACCAGTCTCTCTAACGCACCAAAACCACCCATTCAAAGGTCGCTATGACCTCCTAGCTACTGTGACTGAGCATTTCTCTGCTGTTTCTCATCTTGAGTTCCCCACTGCCTTTAACATGGCTGACATCCTTAACCTTCCTTAAGTAATTTGCATAGTACAATCTGTATTAGTGCAAGATGGGGCTAGCAAAGTGTGTTTACTTTGGTTCGACTCCTATTCACTCTGAAGCGAAAGAATAAGGTGGGGCTGGTTCCTACCATTTCTGGTTGTTCCTTAACTTGTTGGTTGCATAATTGTTATGTCACGATCTTGTGTCAGGAAGATACATTTTTTTTAAAAAAAACTATAGTAACCTCTGAGGACGGTTCCTGTCACTTTTTTCTAATTAAATTGTGAGCCAAATCAGCGGATGTACATCAGTGTAGTTCTATTGACTTCAGTGGAGTTATGCTGATTTACTCCAGTTAAGAATCTGTCCCTCTGTTTGTCATAATTCCACACAAGAACAACATGAGCAAGACATCGGGTGGCAAGTTGCAAAAGTCAGTGAGACTGAATAAAACGTTTTACAAGTGGCTTGGATGTTGCTCTCTATACACAACCCTTAGATGACCAATTACAAAACCATTCACTCCAGAAAAGGTCTGAGAAGCAGTGTTGGGGAGAAATTAGAGACCACTGACCCGCATTGCTGTAGCATCTGAGCACTTCACAGCCTTTAATAAATTTATCCTCACACCACCTCTGTGAGGCCAGGCAGGCCAAGGAGGGAGAAGGAAGGAAAGATAAAGGGCCAAATAGTGCCACAGATGCATGGCTCTGAGTAAGGGACACTGCATAGCTTCCAGGGGAGAGCTTTTGTACAGAGTATGCCTTATTGGGCACAATCCCTCCCAAGAGCTCAGAGGGAGATCGTAATCCCGACCAGCTCCACAGCCTGTATGGAGGGCAACCTTCTTCTTTCCTATCACCTTTGGGGTGATTTGTACCCTGGACCTGCTAAGGGGTGGTAGACCCTTTACTCCTTGACCATGGGAACTGTTGTTGTGCTCTTCCCCTCTTCCTCTACCGCACTCTAATCCCTGCACACCTATTCAAGGGCCAGGGGCAATCAGGTCAAATAATGCTTAGCATTCTCCACACAGCCACTCGCCTACAATTAACATACATGGGTTGTGAACAAGCTAGGCAGTAGGTGGCATAGTATGTACTTTCTGAAACTAGAAGTGTGGTAGTATGCAAAAATGGCCACAGTGCATTATTGGAAGGAGAGAGTGTTGTCTAATGGTTAGAAAAAGCTATAAACATTAGGAATCCTGTATGCTGTTCCTAGCTCTGCCATTGACTCACTGTGGGACAGATTGGGCTGCCCTTAGTAAGGCTGAATAGTACCATTCTCTTGATGCCTTGGACTGAGATGTTATTCACCATGAGTAAGGGTGACAGCATCTGGCCTCAGGTGATGGTAACACTATCTACACCAAATGTTTTCAGTAGCAGATGCTGATTTGGGATGTCTCCAGTTTTGGCTGTCCAATTTGAGACACCTAGGGCTTTGTTTTCCCTTATGGAGTGAATCGAAGCACTTCTGAATGTCCTTAATGACCCAGGTTGGATTCCCAAGAAAGGAATGCTCAGTCCAACATCAGTGGCCACTCTTGAAAATTTGAACTAAAGCATTCTGTGCTTCAGTTCTTCTCTTGGCCCAATATTACCCACTGTACTGCATGGTGGGGTGAGGCTTAATTAGTACTTGTAAATAATGTTGAGATCCTCAGATAAAAAAGTTCAAAGTATAATTATTGTTGTACATCGGAGCAGCCCAGAATAATTGGATGAGTTAACATCTCTTCCACTCCCACAACAGCGCCAACCATCTGTTTTTTTCAGTGCCCTCTCTATTTCTCTAAAAGTTAGAAAGAGGGAAGAAAATAGATTCATATTCTGAAACATTCAACCTGCCTAGTTCCAAAAGATACTTCAAAAATGGACGTAAATGTTCTCAAAGTGAAGTGCTCTCTCTTTCATGATCCTGTCTAATTATGGGACTGGATAAACCAGGGCTTTATGGCTTCCAAAAATGAATGCAGTGCATGGCCTCTTGCTTAACAGGGGATTACAAAATATGATAGCTAATAACATCTATCTGCTCATTCAATTTAACCTAGTTACCTCTCTGTGGGCCAAAGCACAAATTATATAAATGTTTTGTTGTATCATAAATTAATCATGTTTTTGCAGTGGTGCCAGTCTCTAATACAGGCTTGACAGCTATGCAGAATGTCATTCGATGGTTTCTGTGGGGCAGTAATGGTTACAACTGACAACACTACAAGTGCCTGTTTATGTTGAAGGACTTGGTCTTCCTGACTTTTAAATATATATGTAATGGGCCTATTCTTCAGCAAGGGAGATTTAGGTTAGATATTGGGGGGGGGGGGAGTTATAAGGAGTCTATAAGGAAAGTTAAACTCTGGAACCAGCTTCTAAAGGAGGTTGTGGAATCCCAGTTACTGTCAAACAGCTGTCAGAGATGGTCTGGGTTTACTTGCCTGCCTCAGTGCAGGGAGCTGGACTAAATATCCTCTAGAGCAGTGCTTCTCAAGCTATGATGTGGGGGACCGGCATTTTTTTTTCCAATGTGCGCACAGACCGGCAGCCGATGGCTCACGGACCGCCACCGGTCCGCGGACCACCACTTTGAGTAGCACTGCTCTAGAGGTCCCTTCCAGCCCTACATTTCTATGGTTCTATGATACATATAACAACAATGATACAGAGTAACACAGTACTAGCAAAATGGAGGGCAGCAGAAGCAGAGCTGGCTCACCCACTCGTAGTTCCTGCTTTGGTTAGAAAGTCCTTACAGGCAGGTAATGAGCCAGAGCCTTAGCTGGTGAAAATCATGATAGTGCCAATGACATAAATGGAGTTAAAGCTACTCACAACAGGGATCTGGTGGTCAGTCTGTTTATAGAGCTGAGAGTTCCTGCGGTTTATCACTAGACTGGCAGAGTTTGGTGTTTTCTTCAATCCTGCTCCTGAGAATCTCAAATTTAATTTTAAAAAGTTTCTAGCCCTCACAGCTGCTGATTAACCTTGAAAATATGAAACTGAAGGCTTCAAAACCAGGAGGCAAATACAGAGAATCGCAAACATACATTTTTTTCAAAATCTCACCATTTTAGAGGGCCATGATTTTGGGGGCCTAACTCATGAATTTTATATGCCTGGGGTTAGCAATGCTGCACTATATATGGAAGTGAAACAAAGACATTTTGCCTGAACATCACTGGCTGAATAACATTGAGACAAAGCAGACATTAAACTCCTTTCTGTGAAGTAACACTCTCCTAATGACCAAGTAAAAGCCTATCCATTTATGGTGATGGTAGGAAGCAAGTATGTCATGCACAAAAAGGGTCACACCTTTCCGTTCTTTGCCCACATTCAAGAGAGATTCAATATGCATTAAAATAACAGCAAGGATATAGCTAAATTTGCCAGTGTGCTACCATGTGTATAGTGTCTTCCCCTAAGTAGGCATCTTTCTTTATATATTTCTCTCAGAGTACTGTGATTACATACCTGTGAGAAGCAACATGGTCCAGTGGATAGGATATTGAGGTTCTGTTCCTATCTCTGCTAGTGACTTGTTGTGTAACCTGAGGCAAATCATTTCATCTCTCCATTCCCCTCGTATACTCTGATTACAAGCTCTTTGGGGCAGCAATGCTTTTAACAGTGTATTTTTACGTATGTACAAATGGGGCTCTGATCTTGGTAGTGGCCTGTGGATGCCACCATACTACAAATAATATCTGATTTCCATATCTAGAGCTGTCTCTACACTAGGCAAATAAGGCTTGTGATAAACCATTGTGTACTACACCTTAAGCATGCACACATGATGATGGGCATCCCAGGCATTTTGCAAGCGTTTGTCATACTTATTTAGTTGCCACACTTAGGATGAGGTCTTTGACTCAGGTCCAGACAGTTTTATCTCAGGTCCAATTAGTGTCGGATTAATGTGGGCAGGAAGCCTCAAGCAGATAAACTAGTTGAGCCAGTCATCTTAATTTTATGCCACTGTGCCTCCCCTTTGGAAATTATCTCCTAAACCCGTGTGCCAGCAAAAGTGCTAGAGGATTGGTGCTTCCAAAGTCTCAGCATGCACTAATGCAACCACAGCTCTAAGCCATGCTGTGAAAAAGGTGTTGCTGGGAAGACCTAACACTTTGCAAGGACAACTATATCATGTAACTGATGTCCCTGCACCCGTTTTCTCAGTTAATAGAGGCATAGTGCTCAAGCTAGTCCTGAAATGGATCCATTCAGTGCTATAGTTAGCTAATAAAAAACAAGCTATGTTGAGACTTGTGTTAATTAAACGTACATTTTTGCAACAAGCTCCAGAGCAGGACCCGAGAAGACACAACCACATAGCTTTAGCAAAAAAGTCCAAGTTATGCTCCAATCAATTTCTTTGATCCAGTATATCAAAATCTACATAGATTATTTCAGTCTGGCCTGTCTGAAGACGAGAAGCACGGTCCAACTGACGATGCTGAGATGGGACAAAGTTTATGGCCATGAGTACTACAGCGAATGGTGCTTTAAGAACTCTGGTGCATTTGTGCTGGTTACTGCAACTTTAAGTTCTGGAGGCTCCATGTGGCAGCATTCAAAAAGACTTCTCAGGGGTTGCAGCCACAGTTGAAGTTGCAGGATAAGGCAAGGTTCCTTAGTGGATAGAGCACTAGTTTAGAATTCAGTAGACCTCAGTTCTATGACTGACTCTATCACTGGCACACTAGGTGACCTGAGGCAAGTCACTTTTCCTCTTTGTGCCTCAGTTTCCCCACTTGTAAAAATGGGGATAATAATAATTGTATACTCCTTTGTAAAGTGCTTTGAGATCTACCAATGGAAAAACACTATATAGGGGCTGGGTATTGTTTATTATTAAGTTAGAGACTGAACACGAGAATGAAAAGTTGCTGGATGTCGCTTGTAAATAAGGAACTATTCACTGTGCTAGCTTGATTCATTTTTGTTGTTATTTTGGGGTTTTTTTTCCTGTTGTTCACAACCAAAAAAGTCTGTTATGTCTTTTAACTAATGCTAATGATTTTAACTGGATCAGTAGCCATAACACCCATACACAGTGTGGATTTGGAGTCACGTACTACAATAATGAAACAAGCAATGCCTAGGTCAGACAGAGGAATCATGATACATGGTTTTAGCTGTGTTGTCCATGAAGAAAGTATTGCTGCGTGGACGATGAAATCCACATCCACCCATAATTAAGGATTAGTTTCTGTGCATGCAGATATACCATTTGGTGAGGCACTGGAAAAGTATCAAGAAATGTTGGCAGATTTCCTGCAGATAAAAAAGCAGCTCAGTTATACAAGAAGCCCCAAATATAAAAAGGGATGAGCCCAGATGTCCATCATTTTCTTATTCTGTCTTTCTTCTTTCTCTTCACCTTTCTTTTAATCACCATTCAAACCACATTGTTTTCATTACACAATTTAATGATATTTAATTACATACATTATAATGCTTATGCCCTTACCATACAGTATTTTGATGAAGTATCCTTAAAAATAGATGGATTCCAAGAGATTCTTTAGATTAATCTGTGTATTCGCTGTATGTCTGTTACATGCTAGTGTTATTGTCTCTTTCTTTTTTTAAATGCAAAAATTGGAAGTTTCGGTACATAAATAATTACATGAAACAAATGTAAATATGAGTGTGGGTATATCCATAGATCTGTACTGTAAAGAGTAATTACAGATATGCCTGTAATTTTGGTTGTAAATAATTTGTTTGGTTTTATGTTTTATTGAAATGTCATAAAGCATTTCTGTTAGGAACTTGATACTCTCTTTGGTTGAGTTAATTTGCTAAAGTAGGCCCCAGTCCTACAAATATTAGCACACATGCTTAATTATATTTTAACTAATTACATTCAATGGGATTATTCACATGAGTAAAATTGAGCATGTGCATAAGTGTTTAAGGACTGGGACCTCAGTTTGGATTGATTTAGGCAGAAAAGTAACAAAGGTATGGGCAGAAGAACTGCCTAAATCCAGAGAAAGGGGCCATATTTATATCTGGGTATAGCTTTTCATGTGCATTTATGTGTCTTGCCAGTCACTGCACTCATATTAGTACTTGTCTGCCTTCTCCCAGCTGATGATCCACTCTTCTCTAAAATTATTGGATGCTTTGGGCCACATTTCCCCTATACGGGCTATTGGAGCACAAGGGATGGAAATCGCCACAAGGCTCCTTTCATAGAGTATCCTGTGAATTCTACCATTGAGAAGGGGGGCTACTCCAGAAGAAGCAGGAGTTTAATTCCTCTAATCACCAAATAACTAGGTCTACATAGCTCCCCTGTTGGGAGCCCCACCACCAGTCATTGGAGCAGGAGCTGCCTCTGGATTTAAAAGTGTACAAGGGAAAGGTGGGTAAGCAGCTGAGTCAAATTTAACTTATCTGCCTAACTCTGACCAGCCCATGGTAGCCCTCTCCCCAACTCACACTCAACCATGTGTGGATCCTAGTCCTTACAGGACTACCTCAGAAAGACATCTGAGGGACTGGGCAAAGTCTAATATTGTAAATTCCTGAGCACTTCTTGAGAAGTGGTCAACATCCTCAATTTCCAGTGATTTTCCACAACACCGTGCAGGACCCAGACCCAGCTGTATGATCCTCGGGACATAGGTCTTTCTAGAAATGCTCTAAAATGTGTTTGAAATATATTTCTCTTTTTTAAATTCAATTAAAAAAATGGAGAAGTTGCAAAGAAAATGGTACCCACCTCTGTAGCTGTTCAAAAAACAGGAGAGGAAATGTCATTGCCACTTTTCCTGATTGTGGAGTTAGATAACATTCAAAATTAGTAAAATTATCAGAGTGTGATCTGTTTTGAATTGGGCCTGTTTTGTTTACAGTGCTAGGATGATATCAAAAAGGCAACAATATTGTAGTTTTTAATTTTACTTTATGACATCATTGTTAAAAGAATGGGAAAAAACAGCAACTAGCATCTAAACATTACTTGTGACCACATATGACCCAAATTCCAGAATACAAAATGTACTGTTCAAATACAAAATAAAAGTACATAAAGTCATAGATTTCATAGGTTTATAAGGCCAGATCATTAGATCATCTAGTCCGAAATCCCATACATTCCAGGCTATTACATTTCACCCAGTTGTCCCTATTTTGAGCCCAATAACTTGTGTTTCCCAAAAGCATAACCTCCAGAAAAGCATCTAGTCTTGATATGAAGCAATAAAGACCTGGAGAATCCACCACTTCACTTGGTAGTTTATTCCAATGGATAATCACCCTTGCTTTTAAGAATGTGTGCCTAAATTCTAATTTGAATTTGTCTGGCTTTACCTTCTAGCCATTAGTTTTCTCTGCTAAATTAAAGAGCATTTTAATCCTCAATATTTTCTCCCTTCAAAGTACTTGTGCACTGTGATCAAGTCACCTCTCAATCTTTTTGATAAGTGGTTCACTACTCTGTGTCGGCAATTCTTGTCAGGCCTGACATACTGACTGCACCTAGCACACTGTTGTCATAATCTGCATCAAAAAGAAGTCATGTAAGGTATCATATACAATCTGGTAACATACTGGTAAAGTGTGGTCTGTGAACAGGGTGTGTACACAGTTATAAATATGTGAGAGAATTATGTTCTTAAAATGTGTTTGGCAAACATTGCATGAGCCCACTCTGTCCTAGCCAAAGGAATGTGTATTTGCTAGTCTCACACCAGCCCCAGCATCAGGCAGAGACAATGTCGGTACATTTACATATAAGGTAAACAAAGCTATCAAGCTAACAAGTCGGGGAGAAGACAGCATGGCATCTAAACCCCAGTAGAAGAGAGAAACTTTATCTGGGTTTAATTTTCAAAGACTACATTTCAACGGTTTGCTGGAATACAAAGAGCACCCCATACTTGTCCTTCATTTGGGAGATTCATAGGGAGAGAGGTTTTGGAATCACAGAACACTGGGTCATTCAACAAAGGGGTGGTTGAAGTCTCAGGGAACTGAATGTAGATGGGAAACCTTAGGCAAAGATTGTAACTTGCTGAAGTTACGTTTTAGTCTTAGAAGCAGATTTTTACTTTTGTTTTTTTTGTGAACCTCTTCTATCTTTATTCCTTATACTTGGTATCACTTAAACCTATTAATTTTTGTTTTATAAACTTGTTTTACTTTTGCTATAAACTAATTCAGTGCTGTGACAGAAATAAGAGTGTTTGTCAAACATCAGTTAAATTAATGAGCTGCAGTGTATTGTCTCTTTAAAGGAGCAACCTCCTGTGGATGTGCCAGGAGAGGGCTGGATACTACAGAGGCCAATAAGTTTGGGGAAATTCGGGACTGGGGTTGGGTGTCGGGATCACTCTGCAAAAAGTAACCAGGCGGTGGAAGCCTAGGTGTGACCTGCATGCTTGTAAGGCTGGCTGTTGGTGTCAGGGCTGTGATCCTCATCAGTATAGCATTTAAGGCACTGGTTGCAGATATTGGTCTGGGCTGAACTCCTAAGCATCACACCTAGCGAGACTTTTAAATTCCCTGGTCTCCACCAGAAGCAACTGCAGTTGTTACTAGATGAAAATGCATAGGGGCAGTCTCTCTGAGCAAAATCCTAACTTCAACTAAGTCAATGGCAAAACTCCATCTGGATTTATGTGCAGCTAATACACATACTGCAAACAGACTTGAAAATCATACACATATACTACACATCCCCGGTTCTTCAGCTTCAGAAACAAAGGTGTCTGTCCAGATACTCATTTAGTTAAATCCAGTAGTAAAAATAATGATAATTAGCTATTAAACGTTCATTAGGTCCTATGGGCACCAGTGCATTCATGCTATCTGCCCCTGAAGTATCACAAATCACTGTATTTATTTATTATTTGTATAGTCATAATGCCTAGACTTCCCAGTTGGGTGCCAGGGCCCCATTTATTAGGCACTGTATACATATATAATAACAAGATGATCCCTCTCCCAAACAGTTTACAATCGATGTAATCTTAACCCTATTTCTTCTTGCAATGCCCCTGTTATAGGTGGAGAGGCACAAAGAGAATAAATGATTTGATCACACAGGATGTCTGTGATACAGACAGAAATCAAAACTTCAGTGACTTAATCTGAAGACCATCCTCTTATCACTTATGTACAACAAGCCAGTACATTATTCTGGCATAACTAAGACCTGAATTTGCACAATGGTCTTTCTTACCCATATGACTACCCTCTGGTCTAATGTTTCTTTGCAGTAGTGTCATTGAACTGAATTCTGACCTAGGAATTCCAACATATTGGAGTGTGATGTAAATGCAAATGTTCATCTTCCTGATGATGATTATGGGGTATGCATCTGTACCTAGATAAAATGTGCCAAATAAATATATTTGATGTGTGATAGCTACAGTCTTCTGCTTCCAGTAGGCAAATAAATGCAGGACATGACCTAAGGATACAAGGAGGAAGCTTAATGAATAATATTTTTAAATGGCTTCTGATTTTTGTTTCTTAAACAAAAACAAATCCAGTTGCTTGTTCTTTTAACTTCCATCAATTGTAAATGTTTTGCTATGAGATTTCCAGGACACTTGAAAAGGAAACTGGACCATAACAATGGCTAATATAAGCATTTATCTCCACTGGCCTGCACACTGATAAGAAAAAGCCAACTAACTGTTCTGTCTCTCATT
This sequence comes from Natator depressus, assembly GCF_965152275.1. Classification (NCBI taxonomy): domain Eukaryota; kingdom Metazoa; phylum Chordata; order Testudines; family Cheloniidae; genus Natator; species Natator depressus. Next base: position 237,832,147 of record NC_134235.1, on the reverse strand, counting down.
TTTACAACTTTCTGTTGGAGCAGTCAGTTGCTCCATGTAACACAGAAAATTATAAGGACTTGTCTACACTTACAGCGCTGCAGCTAGGGTGACCAGATGTCCCAGTTTTATAGGGACAGTCCTGATATTCAAGGCTTTGTCTTATATCGGTATCTATTACCCCAACACCCTGTACCAATTTTTCATCCTAGCTGCAGCGGTGCAGCTGCACCAGTGAAGCTGTGCTGCTGTAGCACTTAGTAAAGATGCTACCTATGCTGACGGGAGAGCTTCTGCCATAGATGTCGGTAGTCCACCTCCCCGAGAGGCAGTAGCTATGTTGACAGGAGAGACCCTCCTGTCAACGTAGCGGAGTCTACACCTGGGGTTAGGTTGGTATTACTATGTTGCTCGGGGGTGTGGATTTTCCACCCCTCTGAGCAACGTAGTTATTCTGACATCAGTCTGCCAATGTAGGGCCCAGAAGGCAAAGAAATTCCTGCCACAATTGAGAAACAAATTGAGGGCCTTAATCCAAAATGATGCATGTTGGCATACAAAGGTACAAAAAGGCATGCTCCAGGAAAGCTTGTGCAGTTTCACAGACAGATGGCATGGTGTTACAGGGAATAAAATGGGCCTCTTGGTCAGGAGGTCCACTACAGGAAAGCTGAGTGCCCTTTGGAGCACAGTAATTCCACTATAAAAGTCCATTGAGAGGAAGAACCAAGGATGGGGAGGTGTGGGGAGGGCCTGAATGAGACCCACAGGCTTGGCTCACAGGTCTTTGTATGGGCACAGAGGTCGCAGGATCTACCACAGTTTTGAATATCAGGTCGTAGGGTCGGACACCAGAAATATTTTGTGATCAGTTTCCAGGTTTTAAATTGGTTGAAATGTCCTGCCGTGGGCGAGTAATGGCACATCCTTAGTACCTAAAGCCAAAAACTGCCCTCAGGAATGTAGAGACGATCCCCTAAGATAAAGGAGGTCTTCTTGAAAATGAAAACTTGAATCTTTGGAAGCACCAGTGGTTCTTAGCATCTGGCAGATTGGGGCTGCAAATGCGTTGCTTGGAACAAAAAATGGATAGTGGTCATCGGGGACCAGTGATGGTCCCACAGACAAAGTGGGAGGGTTTAAAGGACAGTAGTGAGAGCTTTCTGCTCCAGTTCACAGTACTCATTCTTGTAGGACAAGGCATCTGCCGTCCCATTCTTAGTCTCAGCATGGTACATAATCATAAAGTCAAATCAGGAGATGAAAAGATCCCAGCAAATCTGACATGGGTTAAGTCATCAGGTTGTCTGTAGATGCTCCATATTCTTTGTGGGGTCCAGATAGGTCAAAATGGGGACAGAATCAAATGCCTTTTTCAAGTGGTCGAAAGCCACCTGCATGTCAGTGGACTAGGTGAATTTAACCACCTTCTAGAGGAAGGACATTATGGGGCTACCAGGTCAGAAAATTCTTAGATGAATCACTAGTAAAAAAACTGTCAATCTGAGAAATTGCTGTACTCCATATATATTTGAGGGTGACTTCCACTTAGTAATCTTGTGACCAATGCTTCTAAGTGGATGTCTGGCATGTCAGAGATGAAGAGGGAGACAGCATGGGATAGTGGGCTGGATAGAGGTTGCCATGATTCTGGTGGATAGGCAGCAGCATGGTTCACTGTGGGGAGGTGTGAAGTGCAGACCCAACCCTAGCCCCTTGACTGGGGCTGAGCCCTGGTATTTCCTGACCTGGAGGTGGGCTGAGCACCCTGCTGCAATGGGCCCAGGCATCCCACAATAAAGGCACAAACCCAATGACAATTCTTTTAGTTGGTGTAGAGGTGGGGCTGGGTGAGGTCAACTTGCATTGCTTTGGGGTCTGGTAGGGCAATTGAGGCCTCGAGAGCTGGCGGGGTCAGGTAGCATGTCATTTTTGTTGGGCTCGCTCATTAGCCAATCATCAATCCTAATACAAAGATCAATTAAAGTTCCCAGGCTAGGCAGAGGTTCCACCTATGTGAATTAATCTTTGATAAGGTCATTGAGTCCCTGCCTGAAGTGGTATCACTTCACAGCCACATTGCAGTGGGTGTCTGCGGCCAGACCCTGAAATTCCGCTGCATATTTGGCAATGGAATTGGGACCCTGCCGGAGAATTGGAGAGCAATTTCTGCAGTATGTTTTCAAGGAGAGGCATCAAAGATGCCTGCCGTTGCATGTACAAAGTTTTCAAGGAGACGACTGGACCCCTCCAGGACTGGGGACTCAGGGCCTCTCCGGTGAGAAGACTGGGTACTAATCCTATTCAGGACCGATCTGTGGGATATGACTGTGACTGCAACATGAACTGCAGATGACTTTAGTTAAGTTTCAGAGTGGTAGCTGTGTTAGTCTGTATCAGCAAAAAGAACGAGGAGTCCTTGTGGCACCTTAGAGGCTAATAAATTTATTTGGGCATAAGCTTTCATGGGCTAAAACCCACTTCCTCAGATGCATGCAGTGGAAAATACAGTAAGAAGATAGATATATATATATACACACACAGAGAACATGAAAAAATGCGGGTTGCCGTACCAACTCTAACAAGACTAATCAATTAAGGTGGGCTATTATCAGCAGGAGAAAAAAAACGTTTGTAGTGATAATCAGGGTGGCCCATTTCCAACAGTTGACAAGAAGGTGTGAGGAAAAATTAGCATGGGGAAATAGAAGGTAGGTTGGGCTCCTGCTGGAGCCCTTGCAGTGGGGAGCTCCATGTCTGGAGGCAAAGTCCCTCTTATCTTTTAGTGGGCTGCTCAAACTGTAGCACGTCAAGCTGTAGGCAGTGTGACCTAGCGGTCAGAGCAAGAGTCTGGTCTAGTGGTTGGAGCAGAATCAGCGAGCAGAAAGGGAGTTGTGGTCAGGAGACAAGCCAAGGGTCAGAGCCAGGATTTAGAAATCAGGGGTTCAGAGGTAGGCAAGGACAGAAGCTAGAGCAGAGCAGGCAAGGAGTGGAGTAAGGGCTTGGCAGGAAGGAAGTCTGGTGCAGTTGAGGGCATGGAACACATTGAGCAGCCACTATGCTGCTTTGCTACCAGGCTTAAATGGGGATCTGTTGGCTGTTCTGTCCGATCAGGCAGCACAGTCACTTAGTTAGAGTTTATTGGGCCCAGCTGAGCTCACAGGAGATTGCAGCTGGAGCCAGCTGAGTTGCTGACACCTGTTCAGTGATGATTCCCCAATTAAAATTACATTTTGAGATCTATCAGTTTGCCAGCTTTTAATCCATTTAATGTGTGCCATGTCATTGTAGTTTTTTAGTCAAAATGCTGTGTGGTACCAAGTCAAACACATTACAGAAGTCTAAGTATAATTACATCAACCCTTTTACCTTTATCAATCAAACTTGTAATTTCATTTAAAAAAACCAGTTAGATTGACAGGATCTATTTTCCATAAACCTATGTTGCTTGTCATTAATTATATATTCTCCTTTAATACTTTATTAATTGAGTCCCTTGTCAGCCACTGCATTATCTTGCCCAGGATTGAAGTCAGACTGACAGGCCTATAATATCCTGGTTCATCCTGTTTATCCTTTTTAATATTATCTTTCTTCCAGTCTTTGGGAACTTCCCCAGAGTGCCAAGACTTAACTAAAATCAACATTAACAGTCCAGCAATCTCCTCGGCCAACTCTTTTAAAACTCTTGGATGCAAGATATTTGGAACTGCTGATTTTAAAATGTCTGAGTTTAGTAACTGCTATTTAACATCCTCCTGAAATACTAGAGGAATGAAAAGAGTGTTATCATATGATGAGAAAAACCTCATCTGTTTTTTCCTAAATACAGAACAGTAATACTTATTGAACACCTCTGCCTTTTCAGCATTAATATTAATAACGCTACCATTTCAATCTAATAATGCACCAATACCACTGTCAGAATTATTTTTGTTCCTAATATACTTGAAAAAACCCCCATCCTTCTGATTGTCCTTATTATTTTCCAAAATGAAGTCACGATTGGCTAACTGAACTCATATGTGCTGCCCCAGGATACTGAAATTAAAGTAATAAGTCATATTCTGAATGTATAAAGTATTTTCCGACGGCACAGGACTACTATCTGCTGCATTAAGGACTGTAGCCAGCGTATTAACATTGCCTCGTTTTTGTTTGTTATATACAGTATATCTGACAAAAACTCTGGTTGTGTAAAAACAGGGTGGAGGTGAAAATCCTTTCATGCACAAACTAGGGACATTTTTCGCTTTCCTCTGTAAAATAATTAAGACACTTTAAATGGTGGCATTGTCTGTTTATTACTATACTGTGTATACCGAGAGCTTGTGGAGCCAAAGCCAAAGATTCTTCTGAACTGTCATCACTCAGCACAGTTTGGAGGGATCAAATGAAGCCAAATTTAATGTTTTATGACTCCGTCCCCTACATACATATTTAAGGAAGATTAAACAATGATTCAATTAATCTTAATGGAACACTGCATGCCAAAAGGTATCATTTCTGTGGACTAACCAACTGTATAAACTAATCTGTGAGCCACACTGTAGAACTCTCTGGGCTGCATTTGGTCAAACAGTGATATTAAAGAACCCAAAAAAGGTTTTGAATAGAAAGCCACAGGCTGTTTCCATACACGGCCAGCTTGCAATATGATAATTATATCCCAAGTGAGACGAGCCTATGGCACTCCTTATAGGGTCAGTGGTGGGAGAAATTTTAGAAGAATGAAAGCTTTTGGAGCCTACTTCAAAGACAATATAATGATAAACACATGTTCCCTTGTCACTTTGGTGGACAGGTATGTAACTAACACCACTGAATTTCCAGAATAGCGGACGGGCCTGGAACTCTTGTCTCGGTAGCAAGGATTTTATTTTATTTTATTTTATTTTATTTTGCAGGTGACAAATAAAACCACAACAGATAGTATTTGTGAGCATCCCTTCCATTATGTAACCTCTCGTTTAAGGGTTTGCCATTTGTTGACACCCACCAAAATTATGTCCTCAAATCTCATGGTTGAAGACTGTTAAGAAAAAGTCATTAGCTCTGTGCTTTCAACTTAGTTTTGGGTGACAGTCAATAATCCTTAAAGTGTAAGAAACTGAACTTTTTATGATAGTGATGACTTCATTTATACAGCAATTTCTTTCCCAATGGATCTCAAAGCACTTTACAAACAGTATTATATATAGCCACTTCTGAAAATATTGTAATCTATATTTCTTCCTTGTTGTCAGGAGTTACAGTTGCCATTTGACATGATATCATGCCTCAACAGATTCTTACCTGAAAAACTCATGTGAATTAGTTGGACTATGAGCACTGGGCTGAAAACTATCTGACAAGGAATGACAACCAAAGTATCATGTTGGGAGGAGCTGACCAGTGGGGTACTGCAGAAATCACTGTTTGACCTGGTTGATGAAAGCCTTTCATAATTATCTGGATTTGGGAGCAGGGTGGGGGATGGTAAACAGACTATTAAGTACATTCAGAGAGGATATTAAAGGATTGATTATGGCTTTCCGCAGCAGCCTCACATTGTGGATGCCTGGTGTAGAGGTGCTGGCCCCAGCAGAAGATCTATGAGGCATTGTATCTCAGGCAGGCACAATACATTTTCCAGATCCGTGGAGTTGCTCCTGCTGCTGTATCACTTCTGGAAGGGCACAGCGATCTTACTCTGCTCTCTGTGGGGATGTGGTAGGCATGGAGCCAATGGGAATTCTTGCTGACTAAGGATTACTCAAATAAGCCCATTTTGGTGGATCAGACCCTTGGCCTTCAGTCTTTATGCAAGAAAAATTCCCACTGCAGTAAGTGGAGAGGGTTCAAAGAAGAGTTATTAGAATGATTAAACGATTGGAAAACATGACTTATAGTGATGGACTCAAGGAGCTCAGTTATCTTATCAAAGAGAAGGCTAAGGAATGACTTGATCACTGTCTATAAGTACCTACACAGGGAACAGAAATTTGATAACAGAGGGCTCTTCAATGTAGCAGAGAAAGGTATATCATGATCCAATGGCTGGAAGTTGAAGCTAGACAAATTCAGACTGGAAATAAAGTGTAAATGTTTAACAGTGAGGTTAATTAACCATTGGAACAATTTATTAAGAGTCATGGCGGATTCTCTATCACTGACTATTTTTAAATCAAGTTTGACCACAATTATAGGATTTGAAGCAGTCCTATTGCCTGTGTTATGCAGAAGGTCACACTAGATGATCCTAATGGTACCGTCTGCCCTTAAAAATCGGTGAGTGACCATTTTACCCATGTTAAACTATTTCAGGATAGGGCCTAAGAGCAGGAAAAAAACAAACTGAAATTTCTGAGAATTGCAATGTGGAAGTGCATACTAATGTAGAATCTGGACAAAATCTCTCTCTCTATCACTCACTCATATAATCATTGTATTTGAGCAATGTCTGAAAAGTGGCACAGGGAGGTGATTATTTCTTTATATAGCTGTGGTGAATACTGTGTACATTTCTGGACACTTCTAATCCCAGAAAGATATTGACAATTAACATGTCTTTAGAGAAGGGCCACAGAAATTATTGATGGATTGAAAGGGTTCATTTTGGAGGAAAGAGAAAAACTCTAAATATAGCTTAGCCAAATGATGACTAAAGATGACTTGCCTACCCACTACAAATACTTGAAGGATGAAAATACAAAAGAATTGCTTATGGTGGTCCAGGGAATAATGGGATAAAACTGAGTAAAGAAAAAGGTAGGAATAATTTCCTAACAAAGAGGTCTATTATACTGTGGAATAAGTTCCAAAGGGGAAAAGATGAGAGTCATGGGGCACATGCAATAATAGAATGGGACCTTATTAATGGTGCCTACTGAAAGGCAAGGTGCCGTCTTAAAAGGAAACCTGAAGTCAAGTGGCAATTTCTACTACACATTAGAGATGCAATGCACACTTCCAGCTGAGGATTAAAACACTCTGTAAACCAAACCTCATCAATGCAACACAATGCCCTAGCTTATACTTAATCTAAATCAGCTGTTTATTTACTCTTTGTATTATTTTTGGTCTTGTATTCTTTGAGTGTTGTGAATAATAGAAATCATTCATGCAGATCATTGGATTGCCTGCTTAGTTTCTGCATCCAGTTTGGCATTCTTCCTGAAAAAAAGTGCCTAATGCCTAATAGAAACTACCTCAACAAGGAATCACAGACTGAGCCTGCAGGTAAAATATTATATGAACACAGTTTTGGCCATTGTCTGTCTGTCCCCTAAGTAAAAGGCATGACAAACCAAAACATTTCTGGCATTACTGTGCAAAATTCATTAAAATGTACGGTAATGCCATCCACCACCTAGAAGTCAGGGAATGAGGCCTGCCTATTGGCACCTAGATACCATAGTTTGACTGCAAAAAAATGGACATAACTGCCTTGTACAAGAGTACTATTGGTTGTCTGCAATGTTTTGAAATGGCACCTACAAAAGAAGTTGCTACTTTCTGATACAGAAGAAGCTATAATGGCAACATGATGCTTCTTTTTTAACTCTATCACATGTATTGCCGGGGCACAGAATATTTTGGGTTTAATGCCCAGACTAAATGTGTGGATATTTTAAACAGCACCATTGATAAAACTAAACTGAATTCCCTTCAGCTTGCTGAATGTCTGTTGGCGGCTCCATAGCTTTTTAAAGGCATAGTGATCCTCTAATGAATGTTCCTCATCCCTAATTTCATATTGCACTTTGTGGACAATTTGTCCAAACCACACTTTCTGACTCATAATTGCTGGCATTTTGGTGAGCGCAGTCACTGTAACTGGTGCATAAATTATACGCTGCAGCTACTACTGTGTGTATCTCCACATTTTTATTCCATAAAAAGAACATCCATTTCAGTCTTTTGAAACAAGTATGAGTGAGACACATTAGATCCAAGTTCTCAACAAGCAGGAACCACTACTAGATATCTCAGGGGACTGATGGTTAGACACAGAACATTCTACACCTACGTCACTGGTTCAAATCCAGTTCACATCTCTAGTGATAACTAAACACCTGTTTGTATGGTATGTTTTCCATACAAAAGGAGAAAAAATATGTATTTTCAGTCTGTGTGGCTTATATTGTAGACTAAAGCAAACAACAAACAGAATTTAAATGTCTATGGGCCAGAGAGTGCATGCATAGTGTATTTCTCATTTATAAGAACTTCCAACTTGAATCTTCTCACAGCTCTGCCCCCAGAACATAGCTATTTTCATTATGTCTTCAGTTAGGTATACAACTCCATAGATGTATAGTGCTTTAGAGAAAATATGAAGACAGATTGTGCATTGTTGTGAACAGACCATCTGAGGCTAGTTTTGTTATTTAGCTTTTGGCTGGAGTAGGAATAGTTAAGGTCCTAGTTGTACAGATATCACAGTGATGGGCATGGTGTAAGAAATTCCTACCTGAGGCCCAGCTTCTGCAACTGGATGTGTGCAGATGTCTCCTTACACCCATGTGGTGCTTATTGACTTCCAAGAGGCTTCACAAGAGGCTACCTATGTAGATTCAGTTGCAAGATTAAGGCCTGAGAACCTATACTGAAAAACACACTGCATGATTTAACCTGGGTCTCCCAGTCATGTACCTTATCCTGTCTGATCTGGTTTTACTGCCTGTGGATAGAGCTGGCTGGTTTCTGGACAAAAAAGCGTCATATTTTTCACAAAACATTTTGTGAAAACTGTCACCATTCTTTCAGCCAGCTCTGTCTGTGAACTATGTTTATCTAAAACTGGTGCTACAATTGCATACATAATTTTTAAATCTGTGTACATGTTGAATAGGAAGCACATTCAGCTGAGATTTTATTTTCCTTATCACCGAAAAAAAATTGATTTTTAAAACAGTTGTGGTGAATTCTCTGTCAGAAACAGAGTTCTTACTTGGCCAAAAACCCTCTAAAATTGAAAGCCACATTCTGTTAATATTCTGTAGTGTATCTAGGGGTGCAGAGAGACACCCTGACACCCAGGCCAGCTGTCTTTCCCTGAATTAGAGCACAGCAAATAATTCCCAACAAATTAATGACTCTGTGAATTTAGCTTCTTTTTCTGCTTACAAACTATCCTGGAGTGTTATTTCTTCAGTTTCATTTGTGCATCAAATTTACTTAATCCTCTCTTTTCAAATTTCTCTTGCCCATGAATTAATTACCACCATTTAAAGGCTTGTAATTGATACTTGGTTTTAAATTCAAGCTGTTTTTTTAACCTATGATTGGCCAAATAGGTCACCTGATATCACTTCAGTTTCCTAGTAGGATAAGCATAAGGGCCTAATCCAAAACCCACTGAAATCACCGGAGGATCTCCTGTTGGCTTCCGGGGTCACTGGATCAGGCTCATGAACTGGAGTTGGGCTTAGAGGTGCTTTTGAATCCAACTGAGAGAATGAGAAGTTTGAGAGGCAGCAGATAAACAGGATTAGGCAGTTTTGTAAGAATCTAAGCCTCTTCCTTTCTGGGCCAGGCCTTGCTTAAGATAGTATGAAAATATTAAACTGCAGTAAACTATATTGTAGCTGGGTGCAGAGTTTAGCTCCCTCCTCTCACATTCACACACAATAATTCGGGGTGGGAGGTATGATGCTTGCAGTTCAGTGTGAGGTCTCATCCTTGCCAGGCAGCTTTAATGTCCTCTGATCTGGAGCTCTGGCTAAGGATTTTTGTGAACATTCCCCTACGGCTGAGTTGAGCAGTGTCCCCACCCATGTCAAACATACCAACTGCCTTTACTGCTCTGTAACTTGCTGTCATCACAGCAGTCACTGACACAAGATAACAGCATCTGTGTCTGCAATCCTATTTGTGATGGATGGAGTAAGATCTCCTCTGGTTCATTTAATTTCCCCCCTGCACCGGGGATCCAGCAAAGAGCTTGGGGATGCCAATCCTAGTTATGCCAGGCCATATAAAATATATCACTTCTGGGATGAGTGCTCAAGTGTGTGGGCTTAAACTTCACTTGTTGCGAGTGTAAGTGCTGGTAAAAGTCAAATTCATGGAAAAGCAAAGCCAAAGGGAAATGAACATGACCAAAGTGACTTAATTTTCACTTACAAGCAAATACATGAGGAAAATGTGTACAAGATCAACTTACCTCTGTACTTAATAAGAATCTAACCTTCCTGGTCAGCTGCTGGGGTGGTTAATCTGTCTTCCTGTCTAATCTATTTTGTATTGCTGCCCGTCATCATTGCATATGAGTCCACATAAAATAAACTGGCAATAGTGAAATCTCTAGTGAGCTTCATGGAGTCTCTGTTTCTTCTCTCTTTTCAGGTTATAGAAAACTCTAAATGGAGGAGGGGCTCATTTTGGGAGGGGAAGTCGGGCGGGGGTTGATGCTGTGAATATGGGCAGCGTCTGCCAGGTCTCTGTGAACCAAGGACTACTTCTTGCCAAATGGCAGAGGGCACAGGGTTGCATCAGAGTTACAGGGATCCCCTGGGTCTAGTGTTTACATTCTAGTTCACAAAGAGTGTCAGGTAAGGTTTCTATTATTATTAGGAGATATGTATATATAGGAAATTATCTTCTGAAAGCTTTGTCGTTAAAGGCAGGTTAGCCAGAAGTGACATACCTTAAGGTTCCACTAGACAGGAAGTAGGAGACATTTATCTCAGTGGCTGCCCATTGTGTAATGTGTGTCTTGCATAGGACGTCTAATTGCATATTGAATCAAATGCTAATGAAGAGATTGTGGGGACTTCAGGAGAAGAAATTGACAGAAAAAGGTGAACTGTAAGGTTGGGAGCCCAGTTGTGCTCACAGTGGCCAGGAGTGTCAAGGAGCTGACCCAAGGCAGGAACAACAAAGTTACCTCACACTAGGGGCAGGAGGTAGCATGGTGCCCCACCCTAGTTACTCCCAGAAGCATTGCAGCCTCCTAAAGGTGGTCAGAATCTGGATTTGTGTCATCTCTTCTGGAAGTTTTCCACAGTTGGAGCCCCTCAAGTGAGAACGCCTCTTACCCAGCTCTCATTATTTCGTTCTATGCTTTGCTGTCCACATTGTCCCAGAGGAGTGCAACCTATTTCAGCATGACCATTAGGACACACATTTTGTTGTTCCACTTCAACTACGTCAGATTAGAAACTAGTACAGGCATAGCAATACCTCTAGCGTGTATTCAGTTCTAGCAGTATAAGGGTTAATATACCTTAACACTGTAAATGTACTGATGTCAACACCTTTATACTGGTATAAATGCATCTACAGTAGGGTATCATATTGTTATAACTACACTGATTTCTAAAGCACTATAGCTAAGCTGTACAAAAAACCATGCACGGAACAGCTGCTACACTTACCAGTTAAACATCGGTCGTTCCCTGGATCTGACGGATATAATCTTGCCTAATAGAATCCTCAAAAATGTGGCTTTGCTCCATCATCAAATGCACCATTTAAACTGTAATACATTCAGTTTAAATTATTAACAGTATACACATCTTGCTGAGATAACTAAAGGATGAGGCGACCTCACCCTTCTCCTCACATCCAACTTTAATTAAAATGAGAAAGAAACTCCTCTTAAATTGCACACTACCTGATGTAAAGCCCGGGGGCACCAAAAGTTAAGGCAAAAATCTTAGTATTTAAAGAACATAGATGTTAGGAGGCTTAGTTGTACTGGAGATGTGAAAATGTGAATAAAAGAATTACTCTAGTGCAAAATTAAATTGCACCACAAATGACTGGTTTTGAGGTGTATTACGCACAACACGCCAGGCATTAAATGGTCTTTGACCCAGCCACTTTATTCAGTTGGTGCAGATTTTCACCTATTAACACGCGCACCACATTCTTGCATAGGCAATTAATTCCAGGTTCACGTCTGACAAAGTGGCACAGTCAGCTCTGTAAGGACAGTATTTGTATACACTGTGACCTGTGGGTGTAAATGTCAGGCACACTTAGTTGTGAGTGCAAACCGATGCCCACAGAAATGACAGCCACTGTGAACAATCAGGGCCACAAAAAAAGAACGGTCAGCTGGATGGATGTAGTGTGAACAATGACAAGGGTTCCTCAGGAAAACATGAATAAAAATTGGGCACTGATAGAGTTTAATATATCATTTTATAATCATATTAAATCTGTTTTCCCGAATGTTCATCTTTCCTGGATTGTGTTACCAAAGCAAAAGTTTTTACTGTAGGAGTATCAATGACATAATTATTAAACTAATGTTTTCCCATCAGGAATCAAGTAAAGTTTAGCCAGAAACAGAACAGTAGTGTGAATTCATAAAGGAGCACACTCCGTTTTAAGGCTCATTAACTTTTTCCTCTGGGAAAAGCACTCACACAATCAAGTGCTATTAAAAATCAACTGCCAGCCCACATTTTATGTCAGTATTGAAAACATGGGCTTCAAAACCTGATCTCAATATTCTGTTGAGCTTTTTTAATAAACGGTGTTTGTTTTATATTAGCTGTGCCTGCATTACACTCGTGAGTTTTGTGGTTGGGGAGCATCCCATATACATAAGCATAAAGTGAGGAGGATGGTATTATTGGATCAAATTCTTCTAATAATAATAATAATAATAATAGCAACAACAACAACCACCATTAATAATACATATCTCTTAGATAGTAGTTTTCATCATAAATATCAAGGTGCTTTACAAAGAAAGTCAGTATCATTTTCCCCATTTTACAGTTGGGGAAACCGAGGCATACAGAGGCGAAAGCAATTTGCCCAAGATCACCCAGCAGTGATCACCATCTGGGAATCCTCTATTTTAGGCCTCAATCCTTCAAACTACTCTGCACCAGTGGTTCCCGGTGCGTGTGTAGAGCCTGGTTAACTGAGATGGGACTTTAGGCACATTCAGGCATCCGCCTGTGTAAATTAGTCTGCCAGATCTGGGCTTTAGTCTGGTGTCAATCCAGAGTAACTTTGTTGGCTTTAATATTATTCTGGATTTACATTTGTGTAGCTGAGAGGCCAATTTGACCCATGATGTCTGGCATTCTAAAGCCAATAAGGGATACAGAATTAGCACACAGTACTAGTGGCACAGAAATATCAAAGAACCTTCAAAAATCATCTGGTGTTGTTTTGGATCCCTACCTATTCCAATCATCCCATTACATATATTTGTATTTTCAGGTACAGATGCCAAATTATTTGATTCGCCTTTACTTTATCTTCAGCCCAGTTAGTAATGTCCCAGTCCAGTTCCCATGGAAGTTAGATGGCTAGACTCCCATTGACTCAAAGGGAGCTGGATTAGGCCTTAAGTATGATTAGTGTGGTAAAGCTAGTGGAAGGTAAAAGATAATGACATGTTCTGGGTCATGTCCCAGGGGATTGTGAGGAATAACAAGCCACCTGCCCATTCCGATCTGATTATTTTTACAAACATGACATTGAAATGCAGTCTGTCTTCAATAATAAACACACTTTCTGATAGATTTCCAGAGGTCCATCAGAATGGATTATCAGCTGATGATTGATAAAGACATGATTCTCTTCTCACATCTCCAGTGAAACTGCATTAACTACGGTGGAATTATTCCTAATGTTCACTGCTATGGAGGAGAATCAGGGACACATTTGCTGTGAAAATAGAGTTGTCAGAAGTCACTTAATAGAAATGGGATATCAATAACCACACAATGAAAAGGACTGACATGGGAAATACTGGAGAGAGGGGAAAAAATTCAGTGAAACTGCAGATGCTTCAGAAATTAAGCCAGCAATTCTCTACCTTCTGCACCAAAGAGAAAACTGCCAACTCTCCTTAGTGTAAATGAAGCAAGAAATTGTTTTGTGGGAACAGAGTAAAGAAATAAAAGGTCGTGGGGCAGAACAATTGTACAAGACAAGTTAGAAATACAGGGCAAACTGTTACTGAAATTGCATTTGAGCCCACATTGAAGATCTCAAATCAACCTGTTCTTGGTCATCTTACCTCAGGAAATTCAGTGAAACTGATACAAATAAGAAAAGCAAGCATTAATGTTCCAAGTGCTTTCTTGGTGCACTGAGTGGGGTGGGGGGAAGAAATGATCATGCATTCCATAAACAAAAGGAGTTAAGTCATTGTTGTTGGTAGTTTCATAGAGTTGCAGAATCACAGAAATGTAGGGCTGGAAGAGACTTCGAAAGGTCAGTGAGTTGCGCCCCCTGCACTGTGGCAGAACCAAGTATAACTAGATCATCTCGGACAGGTGTTTGTCTAACCTGTTCTTAAAAACACCCAGTGATGAGAATTCCACAATCTCCCTTGGAACAATATTCCAGTGCTTAGCTATGCTTATAGGTAGAAAGTTTTTCCTAATTCCTAACCTATATATCCCTTGCTGCAGATTAAGCCAATTACTTCTTCTCTTACCTTCAGTGTACATGGAGAACAATTGGTCACTGTCTTCTTTATAACAGACCTTAATATATCTGAAGACTGTTATCAGGTCCTCCCTCAGTCTTCTTTGCTCATGTCAGGGTTCCCTCCCCACTCTGAACTCTAGGGTACAGATGTGGGGACCTGCATGAAAGACCCCCTAAGCTTATCTCTACCAGCTTCAGTTAAAAACTTCCCCAAGGCACAAATACTTCCTTGTCCTTGGAATGGTATCACTGCCACCACCAAGTGAGTTAGACAAAGATTTAGGAAAAGGACCACTTGGAGTTCTTGTTTCCCCAAAATATCCCCCCAAGCTCCTTCACCCCCTTTCCTGGTGAGGCTTGAGAGTAAACAAGGTGAGCACAGATGAGCGCCTTGGGCTTTAGGACACTAAAAACCAATCTGGTTCTTAAAAACAGAACTTTATTATAAAGAAAAAGTAAAAGAAGCACCTCTGTAAAATCAGGATGGAATGTAATTTTACAGGGTAATCAGATTCAAAACACAGAGGATTCCTCTCTTAGCAAAACTTTAAAGTTACAAAAAAACCAGGAATAAACCTCCCTCTTAGCCTAGGGAAAATTCACAAGCTAAAACAAAAGATACTCTAATGCATTTCCTTGCTATTACTTACTATTTCTGTAATTTTAGATGTATCATTCAGTAGGAGCTGGATTACTTGCTTGGTCTCTCTCTTTGTCTCCAGAGAGAACAACAAAAGCCCCAAACAAAAACCTTCCCCCACAGATTTGAAAGTATCTTCTCCCCTTATTCGTCCTTTTGGTCAGGTGCCAACCAGGTTATCTGAGCTTCTTAACCCTTTAAAGGTAAAGGAGGGATTTTATGCTACCCTTAGCTGTATGTTTATGACAGCTCAAGACTAAACATGCCCAACTTTTTTTAACCTTTGCTCATAGGTCAGATTTTCTAAACCTTTTAACATTTGTTGCTCTCCTCTGGACTTTCTCCAATTTGTCCACATCTTTCCTAGAGCTCAACACAGGACTCCAGTTGAGACCTCATCAGTGCCAAGCAGAGTGGGACAACTACCTCCTATGTCTTACATGTGACACTCCTCTTAATACACATCAGAATATTAGCCTTTTTCACAACTGCATCACATAGCTGACCCATATTCAATTTGTGATCCACTATAAGCCCCACATCCTTTTCTGCAGCACTATCACCTAGCCAGTTAGTTCCCATTTTGTAGTTGTGCATTTGATTTTTCCTTCTTAAGTTTAGTACTTTGTACTTATCTTTATTGCTTATCATCTTGTTGATTTCAGACCAATTCTCCAAATTGTCAAAGCTATTTTGAGTCCTACAAAGTCTTTGCTGTTCCTGGCAGTTTGGTGACATCTGCATATTTTATAAGCTTATTCTTCACTCCATTATCCATGTCATTAATGAAAATATTGACTATTAGTGGACCCAGGACAGAACCATTTGGGATACCACTAGATACACCCTCCCAGTTTGACCCAAAACATTGATAATTACTCTTTGAGTATGGTCTTTCAACCGGTTATGCACCCACCTTATAATGATTGCAAATACACCACATTTTTGTAGTTTCCTTATGAGAATTTCATGGGAGACTGTATCAAAACCTTTACTAAAAATCAAGACATATCACGTTTACAGCTTCCCCACGTCCACTAGGCCAGTGACCCTGTCAAAGAAGGATATTAGGTTGGTTTGGCATGATTTGCTTGTTATCTAGTATTAATGGTTAGGCAGCTGGTGTACTGTGATCCCTGCTTTTTAAATGAATCATTACTGTCTCACTGTTACTTTTTGCTTCCCCACATCTGTTTGTCATATGAACCTGTTGACTCTCATCTTACAGTTAGACAGTATGCTCATTGGAGAAGGACCCATCTTTTCATGATATGTATATTCAGAGCCTTCATCTCTTACTGGGCGCTCTGGATACAACTATAATACAAACATCAATAAAAATAATTGATCATTAATATTTTATTATAAAAATAATAAAGTAATATCCATAGCATTGCAAGGGCCTAATATTGGAAGGTTCTCATAGAATCATAGAATCTCAGGGTTGGAAGAGACCACAGGAGGTCATCTAGTCCAACCCCCTGCTCAAACAGGACCAATCCCCAACTAAATCATCCCAGCCAGGGCTTTGTCAAGCCGGGCCTTAAAAACTTCTAAGGAAGGAGATTCCACCACCTCCCTAGGTAACACATTCCACTGCTTCACCACCCTCCTAGTGAAAAAGGTTTTCCTAATATCCAACCTAAACCTCCCCCACGCAACTTGAGACCATTACTTCTAATTCTGTCATCTGCTACCACTGAGAACAGTCTAGATCCATCCTCTTTGGAACCCGCTTTCAGGTAGTTGAAAGCAGCTATCAAATCCCCCCTCATTCTTCTCTTCTGCAGACTAAATAATCCCAGTTTCCTCAGCCTCTCCTCATAAGTCATGTGCTCCAGCCCTGTAATCATTTTTGTTGCCCTCCGCTGGACTCTTTCCAATTTTTCCATATCCTTCTTTTAGGGTGGAGCCCAAAACTGGACACGGTACTCCAGATGAGGCCTCACCAATGCCGAATAGAGGGGAATGATCACGTCCCTCGATCTGCTGGAAATGCTCCTACTTATACAGCCCAAAATGCCAGTAGCCTTCTTGGCAACAAGGGCACACTGTTGACTCATAGCCAGCTTCTCCTCCACTGTAACCCCTAGGTCCTTTCCTGAAGAACTGCTGCCTAGCCACTCAATCCCTAGTCTGTAGCAGTGCCTGGGATTCTTCCGTCCTAAGTGCAGGACTCTGCACTTGTCCTTGTTGAACCTCATCAGATTTCTTTTGGCCCAATCCTCTAATTTGTCTAGGTCCCTCTGTATCCTATCCCTACACTCCAGTGTATCTACCACTCTTCCCAGTTTACTGTCATCTGCAAACTTGCTGAGGGTGCAATCCATGCCATCCTCCAGATCACTAATGAAGATATTGAACAAAACCGGCCCCAGGACCGACCCCTGGGGCACTCCGCTTGATACCGGCTGCCAACTAGACATGGAGCCATTGATTACTACCCATTGAGCCCGACGATCTAGCCAGCTTTCTATCCACTTTATAGTCTATTCATCAAGCCCATACTTCTTTAACTTGCTGGCAAGAATACTGTGGGAGACTGTATCAAAAGCTTTGCTAAAGTCCAAGAATAACACATCCGCTGCTTTCCCCTCATCCACAGAGCCAGTTATCTCATCACAGAAGGCAATTAGGTTAGTCAGGCATGACTTGCCCTTGGTGAATTCAAGCTGACTGTTCCTGATCACTTTCCTCTCCTCAAAGTGCTTCAAAATTGATTTCTTGACGACCTGGTCCATGATTTTTCCAGGGTCTGAGGTGAGGGTGACTGGCCTGTAGTTCCCTGGATCCTCCTTCTTCCCTTTTTTAAAGATGGGCACTACGTTAGCCTTTTTCCAGTCGTCGAGGACCTCCCCAAATTGCCAGCTTCCCTGAGCTGAATCAGGGAAGCACTTGCTTTCACTTTGATTTCAGTGGGATTTAGGCATGTGTTTAGATGTTCTGCTAAATAGGAATGAACTGAAGCATGAGATTAATGTTAAGCATGTGCTTAAGCACTTTGCTGAATCAGAGCCTCAATGCTCTGGGCACCTACTCTCCCACTGAGCTCTTAGATGTAAGTATGAAACAATATTTTAAAAACACCTTTGTAAAATGTTTACAGCACTAGATGCTATAATGTGTTTATGCTCTTGAATTGTCTTGCTTCATTTAATTATAGGCACTGGAAAGAAAAATAAAATAAAGTTGTTATGAGGGGGAGGAAGACAGCCAACAAAACAAATGAAGAACGATAAGTGTTAAGTATACGTTTGTATATATTTGCGAGAAAGACTAGAGCAGCCTATACTTATCAGTTCAGTAATTTGTTTCTTTCTGTCTCTTGAAAAGAAAACAGAAGCAAATACACTATGATGGCTAAAAATCATGGCTAAAAAGTATGTGCAATGGCTCAGTGTCTGTCTGATAATGATACAAACCAGGAAATTCAATGCCAAGGCCAGAATCGCCATCTTAACTCATTTTAAATTGAGTGTCAGCCTTCAATTTATATTTTTTAGGGTTTTTATAGTCAAACCAGACTTTTCAGGTAAATTATACATATTTTGTCCATAAATTTTCTGAAGGGAGGGGTAATATTTCATTGAAGGATATAAAACACATACAATACATATCTGATAAAACCATTAATCTATATTCTGTTTATTTGAAATAATTTGAATTGGTGACTTTTTTTAAAAAAAGTTGCCATTCTCCTAATAACATTGTTACAACTACATAATAGGAAACTGTCGCTGTCCTAATTCCAAGAGTCAACACAATGTATGGTAGCATTGCCTGTTATTACGCACAGCATACTTTGAACTTTCACATGTCTATATTTATTCAACAGATGGCAGAGCCTGCGAAAGGATCAAACATCTTCCTGACAAGAGAGCATCTCATTTTGTGCAGGAAAATTGCCAGGTATGCTTACTGGCTGGTAAATAAACTGATTGCCTGAGTCTTTCCAAGAGGAATTAACTGCTTGCCACAGCCACAGAGGGGCAGGGAGGCATGAACAGCAGAATTATGCAATCCTTAATTCAATAGTTGGCAAAAAGGAATTGAATATAATATGCAATACTGTGCAAATTTATGCTTAAGACAAAAAACTCACCTCTAAGCCCATGCATAATAATCTGGAGACTAAGAACCTTTCTGGAGAATTTTTACATGAACCTAGCTCTTTGGGGCAGGGACTATAATTTATTATGAGTCTGAATGATGCCAAGCACAATTGGTCCAAATTTGAGTGTGGCCTCTAGGTGCTACTACAACATAAATATTAATAAGGATTTGATAGCAGGGATATAATTCTCTATTAAATTCTGTGGGATCATTTAAAAGCACTATATGAAAGATTATTATTAAATCTATATGTTTCTGAGCAATTTTTATAGAAGTCTATTTAATTTCCATAGAACCCTACAAGTTTCATTCCTATTAAATGCTGTAGGATTTTTCCATAAGAGATGATACCCCAACCTAAGTTTCTCACAATTTTTATTCAATAACAGCTAGGATTTCTCTGTCAGGTACTATTGGAAACAGTGTATCGTCCTCATGGAACATTATTTATAAATGAGGCTTCACCATATTACGTGTGAAAACTTCTGTGTATATTCCACTACTTCCTATGACATTTTTCTTGCACACAGACCACTTTAGAAACTCCCCCAGACTGACTCACTTTGTGTTCTTAGCACTAGTTCATGAGTTATTCCCTTAGTATTTGTTCTCTTACACTATTATCTGTTTCTCTCACTCATTTTGAAGCTGTCCATAATTTCGCACTGAAAATGTCATGGGAGAATGGTACAGTTCTCTTTACAGGCATAGTATTGACCCCACCCCTAGCATCCTCCAAGTAATATTATTTTCTTTTTGTCTGTCCAACCATGTTTCCTGCCTGGTTTTTCTGGGTAGCACCACTCTTAACAAATATTTTCCTATCAGAACAAATCCATCTACACATACCCAGGATGCAACTGTTAATGTTCCTCTTAAGGTTTTTGTTGTTGTCTGAAATGTCTGCTCAATTGGTGACTGTGGTCAACTTTTATTATGATTTGTATTTCTAGCATGGATGGTTGCTAGTGTTTTCCTTGAACTAGTTGGATAGCTGGCTACTTGGTATAATTTGGCTTGCAATAAAAATATTTTCAAGCATGAAATAATTCAGTGTGTATACCAGATGTTTCTTGCTAATATTAGCCACAGCTTGCACACTATGGGTCATGTCCACAGCCTAAGGGACAAGGGAGACACTCCACAGAAGCTACTTCAATCCAGTCACTGAAGTCAGGCGAGGGTGAGGGCATGACAGGCACTCTTTTCTCTTGCCATCCCTGTTGACAGCCACTTCAGCCCTGAGGTGGTTTGTCACCTTCTACAGCTCAGCACTCTGACTGGGCCACAAGTTGTGCCCACCCCTTCCCGAGTATGTAAAGAGTCCAACAAAAGGCTAATTCCATTGCCCAATGAGGGGCTTCAGGTTTCACCTGGCCAAAGTTCCAGACTTGGGACCTTCTGGGATATGGGCTCTCCCTACTCTTAAATCTCCAGTCTCTGAGATACTAGGCCTTTTGCCTCCAATCTTATGAGGGGGTGGGTAGGGGAATCTAGCTTCACCCTCTCCACCAGGTTCTGACTCAAGGAACCAAAGGTAGGTGGCTAAGTCCTGCACCCTGTGCTATGTGGCTGCCTCCCTGGATCACTTCCTACCAGTCTCCCCACACAAGAGGGAAAAGCAAAGGCTTGTAAAAATAAATCAAAGGTCAGGGGCTCTGGCAGCTAGGCCTCCAACAGTGCTCCTTTTGCAGAGCTGGGTCTGCACGCCTTCCCTGATTGTCTGCAAGTGAGGTACTCTGCTCCTCTTTTTAAATTGCGTGTCATCCTTCAATTTGTATTTGCTCCCCTTTTCAGCTCCTCCTCCAGCCTGTGTATGCATTGCAGGTGTGGGGGTAGGCCCAGACCTGCTCCTTAACCCCTGTGGGTTTGCACAGCTCAATACAAGGATCCATGTAGAAGTACTTCCTTTGGCCATGTGCATGTCAGAGTGTGTGCATCTCCCACACTGAACCCCTTTAAGCAGGCCTGCCCTAACTGACAAAATGGGTGTTATACAAACAGAAATGACTGAAACCAGTAATGAGGAATCACCTTAACCCTATGGTCCTAGTGTGATAGGAAAAGATAAAGAGAAATGGCTAGTTGTCCTCTTCCATAATGTTTTATGGTCCACTGTCATAATCCTCTGCCATGCTTACCTCTTTCCAAACTAAATAGTTGTAGTTTTTTTAATCTCTTTTTGTACAGCAACCACACCCCCAAAACTGTACTCACTTTCATTACCCTTCTCTGCACCTTTGTGAAACTGCTATGCTGGCTGACAATGCCAATGGTACCAAAGGGACAAAAGTAGGAAGGAGACAGCAATTGAGAATGGAACAGACACCAAATGAAATCATTTTTTTCTCTTAGAGGGTTACAGTTTGCTAGAGAACAAGTAAGGTGCCTGGGTCCATGCAGTTTAATATGGAAAACAATATTTTAAAAAGCAGTGCAGTTAAATTTGTTTTCAGTAGCACTAGTCAGAAAATTTCCATCCATGTTTTTTCAAAGGCAGATGCAGTTTCCATAAAATGGACATTTTTTATTTTGCTGAATTTTTTTGATTTTCCATCTGGAAAGTTGAATTATTTTCTGTCAGACTGACCTGAATCAAAATATTTGGGGGGTTTTAACCAAATCGAAACAATGGGCAGAAATTCCAGTTCTCAACCAGCTCTACTTTTTATTCTTTGAAGGACAGAAGGGAGAAAATTCCTTCCAGCCCACAATGTAGAAAAGAATGCGGGGAAAAGTGCTGGACATCAGCAGGGGACAGACACTTTAACTCCCACTAATACACAGGCATTTAGAAGCCTTTGCCTTCATTTTCCTTATGAACTGACCCCCGTGGGGCAGCTGAAGGCTATCTGAATGATTCAAGGAGCTGCTCATGCTATGTTACCTGTCTTCTATGCATTAGCAAATAATTCATTGTTTTGCCTGTAAAAAGATATGATTTGTCTTCAGAGGTAAATGTGTTTCACTGGATATAAACATCAGGTTGAAAAATAGATGCCACCATTGTTTTTAAAAATATTCTCTATGGAAAAAATATAAATTATTTGTAAGTTCTATAGATCCATCCTGTTACTATTCTTCAGGAGATCTGAATTCTCTTAGATGGTCTATTTAATTGCAGTGCTTCTTTTCCCAGGCTCACCTTTGGTTTAACAGTCTAAGGCCATGTCTACACTACCCGCTGGTTTGGCGGGTAGTGATCGATCTATTGGGGATCGATTTATCGCGTCTAGTGTAGATGCGATAGATCGATACCCGATCGCTCTGCCGTCGTCTCTGGAACTCCGCCACAGCGAGAGGAGGAAGCAGAGTCAACGGGGGGTGGCGGCCGTCGATCCCGCCCTGCGAGGATGCGAAGTAAGTGATTCTAAGTCGATCTAAGATACATCGACTTCAGCTACGCTATTCTCATAGCTGAAGTTGTGTATCTTAGATCGATCCCCCCCCCCAGTGTAGACCAGGCCTAATAATCTGTTGTTGCTAATTCCACAGATCTGTGCCTCCAGCTGAGGCTTTACATTTCTGATATATATCAGGATTTTTTTTTAAATCCCGTTTAGAAATATGAAGCCCCAGTTCTTGGAAAGAGAAAACAAAATCCCTCCTTAAAGATGTGACCCAGTGAGTCCGGCAAGTTCCTCCTTGTAGTTTGCATCTAAAAATGGCTTCATGTGTTTTTCTTGGAATTGTTGTCAAGTAGCAACTTCCCTCCCACCCTTGAATTGTTTCCCGACAACTGAGAGTCGTTCTATAGCCTATACGATGCCAGCTTGTGATAAGTATTTTAGTAATAACCAAAGGATGAATTAGCTTTAATCCTAACATTTCATAAGAAAATTATACAAGGGTGAAGGGGAACAGTCCTCATCACATTTTCATGGGCATATCTATTTTAAGGTTATCCCTTCCAGCACTTGGTTTACATTAGTCTCCACTAAGGAGATGCTTAAAACCAGCAAATCCTCCTCATCGGCAACAGTCAGAAGTAGAGGTCCCAGACTGAATTACATACATTTTCACATAACATTTACTGGAGAAGTGTTTCTGGTGTTGCAGAAGTCGAGGTTCAGTATGCAGCGGCATTCAAACCTGATACTTCCTATGGCATGATGTGGGAGCTAGTGTCCTTTGAGGTGGTGGAAAGTTTAAAAAGCTTTATTTTCTTTTTTCAGGTACATGGAAGCTTTTTAGGATGTGGACACTCTTTATCTTTGTGTGCTGTTTAGCACCAAGCATGTTGTCTATGCTGAAAAATAATAAAGGCAGCAATGAATGTAGCAAAAAAACATTTGAGTTAAATATAACAGTGAGGTAATGACGTGTACAACAATATATCAACAGAGAAAATGTAAGCTTAGTGTTCTTCATTTATGCAAAAGAACTATAAGATGGTTTCATAGAGTCCAAGGCCAAAAGGAAAACTGGGCATCTAATCTGACCTCCTGTATAACACAGGCCATAGAACTTCCCCAAAATAATTCCTAGAGCAGATCTTTTAGGAAAAAAAAAACATCCAATCTTGATTTTAAAATTGTCAATTATGGAGAATCCACCATGGCCCTTGGTAAATTGTTCCACTAGTTAATTACCCTCACTAGTAAAAATTTACACCTTATTTCCAGTCTGAATTTGTCTACCTTCAATTTCCACACATTGATCGTGTTCTACCTTTCTCTGCTAAATTGAAGAGCTCATTATCAAATATTTGTTCCCCATGTAGGTACTTATAGACTGTACTAAAGTCACCTGTTAACCTTCTCTTTGTTAAACTAAATAGATTGAGCTACTTGACGCTATCACTATAAGTCATATGTGTACTGGGATCAGATTGGCTGATGGCTATTTTACTTGTTTTATTATTGTATTATAATAGCACTCAAAGACTCCAGTTAGAAAAATGACCCAGTCATGCTAGGGGCTGTAAAATTACATACTAAAATACAGCCCGTGTCCCAAAGGTTTACAATCTAAGGGGCAGGACTAAAGTCTGTTGCGGTCAGTGAGGAAATTCCCATTGATTACAGTGACTTTTGCTCTGATCCTAATATTGTTAATCCTGGTTCTAAAATGTGTTCACCTGTACATACTAATTGCAAAGAAGTTACCAGACCACTTAGGAATTAATCATTTCATGGATTAGAATATTTCAGTTAACACAGTAACATTATTTTTGCATATGAAGGAGTCCTCTTCCCAAGTGATACCAGAAAATATTGGATGGTTTCTTCATTTCCCTTAGTCAGACTCTATATTTAGCCTCAACTGACAATTTCAGAACTCCTGCTTTAGATTGACATCCATGAGACCAGCACAGAAAGGGACATCTACAGTTTCAAATTATCATGTGATCAACTAGCCAGTTATACATTTGGGAAATGTAAGGAGATATATGCTGAAGCTTTGTTTTATTTATTGTCATGCTCTTGACATATGAGGAGAGGCTGAGGGAACTGGGATTGTTTAGTCTGCAGAAGAGAAGAATGAGGGGGGATTTGATAGCTGCTTTCAACTACCTGAAAGGGGGTTCCAAAGCAGATGGAGCTAGACTGTTCTCAGTGGTAGCAGGTGACAGAACAAGGAGTAATGGTCTCAAGTTGCAGTGGGGGAGGTTTAGGTTGGATGTTAAGAAAACCTTTTTCACTAGGAGGGCGGTGAAGCCCTGGAATGGGTTACCTAGGGAGGTGGTGGAATGTCCTTCCTTAGAGGTTTTCAAGGTCAGGCTTGACAAAGCCCTGGCTGGGATGATTTAGTTGGGGATTGGTCCTGTTGAGCAGGGGGTTGGACTAGATGACCTCCTGAGGTCCCTTCCAACCCTGGTATTCTATGATTCTATGATTCTGCAGTGGCTCCTGATGGACAGTAAATAGGACAACACTGTCCTGTGCTCCAGAGGTAAATATTTTACTGCTCCAGTGGCAGTGCTAAACAGGATGAGTGCCTTATAGGGATACAATCAATTTACATATCACACTCAGGTCTGAATATTTTTTCACTTACTATGGTTACAAATAACACCTGATATAATGATAAATGAAAGAGATTGGAGAAAAAATATTTCTGCTGGTTCCCCCTCCCACAATTTGTTTACTCTGTGCATCAGACAATACTTTGTCTATCATAGTGTAGGGTGTAGCAGTGCCTTTTCCAGAAGGAGAACTGTACTGAAATCAATGGCTTCCCTGACAGATAGGAGTTACTTTGGATAGCCAGAGAGTCCTGGCTTGAGCAAAACTCATGGAGGTAGGGATTGGAATAGATGCAAAAAGGGGAGGGAAGATTCAAATGGACGACATTAAAGACATCATGGAAATGCTGCAGTAGTAGCAACTGACTTTTTTTTTTATTAAATTATATTTTAAAGACATTATTTGTAAAAATAGAACAGTATTTTCTGACCCCAGGTTTTAAAAGACAGCATTACTGATGTTTGTAGAATTCTGTAATATCTCTCTCCTGCATACAGAACCCTGCAAAATCCTGCCTGGTACTGATAAGGGAAAAAAAAAAACCCTAACTCTGTCAAAGAAGTACTCAGAATGATACACTCCCAACCACTACTCTCTCAAGACCGGGTTAAGCTATCAGGGCTGTCATCATTTCTGGGGGAGGGACACCACTGATGGAGCCTCAATACATATAAGAATGGAATGCTGAGAATTCATCCGCTCTTACACCAATTAGTGCTGGAGACTTGGAGCTGAGCTATGTATCCACCCACCAGTCAGTGGTATGAACATCAGGTAAATAAATGATAGACCTATCCTGAATACTTCCTTCACTGGAAGGTTCGGAACATGCTCAGACTGCTCCACTAGGCTGCTGATACTGAATAGGCAAATGGTTTGATTGTTAGTACAAATGTCAGCATATATCATGCCGGCTGCTCAGAACAAATGATATTCTAAGTAGTTATTGGAGTTATTGCCAGTTCTTTGAAGAATATAAAATGATGTTGAGGTTTAAATAAGATTAAATAAGGAGTCAAAGTTCTGTATTAATCACATTCCGTTAATCGTCTCTTCTGTAAACACACAACACACATATACATATACATCTCCAGACAATTTTCTATGGTAAGTTCCATTCCAAGTAATAGAAGTGTTCTAAGACCTGTTTATTCACCAGCTGGAACTGGTTTAAGGGAATATACACATTAATTCAATTACACACCAACACCATGTAACTATGTAGAAAATACATCACATGCCATTAAATTATTTTACACTAGTGTTAGATCATATATTAAAGTATATTCCGTTTTCATGACAGTCTGGGGCATCCACCAAGAGAGATTAGAAATTCAGTATTGGGCTACATCAAAAAGAAAATAATTTTGTGAATAAGGTATTGGAATGGGCTTCAGGAGGAGACCTGAATTCAGTTCCTAGTTCTGCCACAGACTTCCTCTGTGACCTTGGGCAATTGATTTAACTTTTCTGTACCTCAGTTCCCTAGGTGTGAAATGCTGCTAACTCCTCCTTTCTCCCACCCTTTCAGTGACATGTCTATTTAGATTCTAAACTCTTTGGTTCGGGGAAAATATGTAGCACAATGGGGCCCTGATCTTAGTTGAGGCCTCTCAAATAAAAATAATATCAATACCTGTTATTAACATGGAGCATGTTCTTCCATAACAAGGTTCATGACATACAGCTCTGTAAAGCCTCTTAACTCCCCGTTATTTAAATAAAGATGTCGTGGTCTGTAACCTGCCTCGTGCTGATTCTGAGGTCTGAAGGGCCACATCCTCAGCTGGTGCCAGGTGGCATAACTTGGGTCAACTGTCAAATGCAACTGAAACACTCTTCCCCATTACAGCCCTTTATGAAAATGAATGAGTTAAATGTGCCCTCTGAGTTCAATGGCCTCACACCAGGAATAAATCTGGCCTAATACATTTGGTCTGAGATTTCCAAAGCTTCTTTGAGCAGTTAGATGCCCAATTCCTACGCACTTTAGCAGGAACTGTGTGACCAGCACCCCCCACTCCCCAGGCAACTTTGAAACTCTCAGCCCTGTTGCTTAGTGTGTACGTCAATGGTAAATATGTCTGCAATGGAGAGCTCCACTTTAGACTAACAAACTTGTGCCAATCCCTTGCTTTTATGCATTCTCCAACAATATACAACTAGATGCTGTATTTCTTCCACACCCAAAGTCTCTCATTAACTTCACTAGGAGTTCTGAGTGTGCAAGGAGTGCCATTTGGAACTCATGTCGACACACCCTTTATTGTTTCCAAAGGAAGATTGCACTGGGACTCATAAACAGTATGGAGATAGTATAGATACATATTCATTATTACAGTAGAGGTTCTGGCTTCATTTGAGACAATGACTAGGCAACACCCCAGATTGCTCCTCATGAAAATTCATTAAATATAATGGTTTTGAAAGAAAGGGTGATGCCAGGGTCAGATAAGTGTAAACCAGTTCTACCAGGTAATGGAGTCAGTAGGGGAAAAAAAGTGTGTGAATTCAGTTTTCTTATGTGGTTAATGTCACTCAGTACAAAATTTGTTCAGAGTTTGTTGCATATCTTAAATAGTTCTAGGTTCAGATGAAAACTATGTCAGTTGTTTCTAAAGCTGCCAAGGGCATATATATGTCAGTTTTCATTAAGAATAATTTCCCCTAGGATCTTTGACTTAGGTTAACCTTCAGACCTTCACCGACCCTGGCTGAATCATCATGGTTTCTTTTTGTGTTTTGTTCTCTGGATAAGTGTACCTGACAAAATGTAAGCACCTGCAGAGGAATATGTTGACTGAATCTCTGAACAGCTCTCACATCTACCAATTGTTTCTGAAACCCACAGCAAAGATTTCTCCTCCTTTTCTTCCCCTGAAAAGATTTATTCCCCCATTGCAAAGAGGATGGGAACCTTAGAAGTGAATACATTTTAAAATGAATAAATGTTCTTCACATTAGACTTATTTTCTAACGGCCACTGATTTTTAAGCACAAGTCCCCATTGATTTCCACAAGGAAAGTTCTGCTTATAAACCACTGGTGAGATACATTCCCAAGAATTCTTGACATATTTTAAATGCATCAACCATGTTTCAGTCAGTAGATTAACATCTTAACACAGAGCCCTATTTTAAGGCAGAGAATACAGCACGTTCCTACTAGCACAGCTAATATAACCCTTTTGGATATAGCAAAAATTCTGTATTACTTCACAGACAAGAGATGTTTCCCAGAGACTGCAAAAACCTGTGGATGCACCACTCAAGGCTGATGTCAGAGTCCTCTGCTCTACTCCTTGCTAATGAGACTGCTCACCCTTTTTCTTAATAAGCTTGGTTTGTTCATTGTTCAAATGTAACAAATAATTTCAAGGTTAAGTCACTCTTGGCACGCACAATAAAGCTGGTAGGAAAAGGAACTTTTCAGGGCAAAGCAAAAGCTGACATATTGTTCAAGAACCGTTTGCCTAAAAAACATGAGGTTGTTGTAATGTATTATTTTAGGTTCACACGATCCACTGATATTAATATGTATGGCATGCTGAACAGTTTTGCTCTGAAGAGGATTTAAATATATATTGGAAATGAATAATTTACTTCATTCTACACCCAAAAGTTCAGACATACTTTTGGAACAGGCACTTCACATCAAACATTTTCTGGTGTAAGGCCATATATCTAAAACCCCGTTCTGTGATTGTATAGCGCCTAGCATAACAGGGTCCTATATCCTAAGCCTTATGACAATATAAGTAATACACTTGTAGCAACAATATTTCTTAATTGTGCACTCAGATAAGACAGTGATCAGTGGCACTATAAAACCCTACAAGAGATAGAGGGCTTGCCTCAATGAACACTTAGTTGATGGCAAGCTGGGGTGTGAATGTACCCCCACACTAGCCTGCAGTGAACTACCTGTCTGTGTAGATCCTGCTGATGTGCATTAACAGTCCATTAATGCACTTTGATCTAGTCCCATTTCATATCAGCAGGTCCACTTGGACAGATAGTCCACAGAAGGCCAGTGTAGGGTAGATTCACACCCCACCTTGCCATGAGCTAATTATTCATGTAAATGAGCCCAGAATCTTTAAAATATGAGCTTTATGTAATTAGGCCACAAGGATCATTTTGCTGGATATGTATAGCATGTTTTTTGTGTTTGAAAGTAAATTACAGATTGCCAAACAATTCAAGAAGGTAAACCAGGTCCAGTACATTGCCGTGATGGTGATGTGTGTGCAACCTGCACTCCTGTGAACTGGTACTTAGATTGTGACCCTTGTTATCAACAGGCAATGAACCAAAACTAAGTTTAGACCTCCCCCTTGCCTGTTTTGTTTTTCCTAGCAGGAAGAAATTATTATTAACCTATCCATAACTGTTGCTCTTCGAGATATGTTGGACATGTCCATTCCACTGTAGGTATGTGTGTGCTCCAGCGCAGAGTTGTCAGAGAGTTTTTCCCCTTAGTGGTACCCACTGGGGTGGCATGAGCACTCTCTGGTGCCTCACGCAGAGTGCACAAGCATAAAGAGCAGATCCATTCCTGATCCCACTCAGTTTCTTCCTTCCAGAAGACTCCATAAGAGAGGGGAAGAAGAGTGGGTCACAGAATGGACACGTGCAACACATCTCAAAGAACAATTATTTCTTTGAGTAATTGGACGTGTCTATTCCACTGTAGGTGACTCACAAGCAGTCCCAACTGGAGATGGGTTCAGAGTCTATTTGAACAGGGACTGGAAGACCACTCATCCAAATTTAACATTACCTCTAGATTGCTGAGATACAGCATAGGTCACTAAAACAATGAGGAGTCCAGTGGTATCTTAAAGACTAACAGATTTATTTGGGCATAAGCTTTCGTGGGTAAAAAACCCACTTCTTCAGATGCATGGAGTGAAAAACCAGCATACGTCACTGCTTTGCAAATGATCAGTATGGGAACGTTAGCCGTAAAAGCTACAGAGGTCACTAGTTGAATGACCCAACAATTTATCTGGAAGCATCACATTAGCCAACTGGTAATAAAGGCGAATACAACGGGGTATCCATGATGATAACCTTTGCATGGAAAAGGGACTGTCCTTCATTCATTCATTCTGCAAATGCAATGAACAATTGAGTCAAAGACATGAAAGGTTTTTAGTCTGGTCCAGCTAAAAAATGAATAGTCTTCTAACAGCCAGAGTGTACAGTCTCTCCTCCTTATTACCATGAGATTTTTGGGGAAAGGTCAGTAAGAAAAGTGCTTGGTTAATATGAAAACTTTTGTAAGAAAACTTGGGTGAGGATAAAGGTAGACATTGTCAGCATAGAAAACTGTATATGGAGGATCTGATATTAGAACCCTCAACTTCCCCACTCTCCTGGCCAATAAAATGGCTACTAAAAATGTTACCTTCATGAAAACGTTCAACAGAGAGCAGGGCACTTGAGGCCCAAAGCGGGGACCAAACATCATCTTTGTTAAGACTAGACTCAGGCTCCATGGTGGAACAGGGGTCTGTACCTTCAGAAGTAATCTGTCCAAACCCTTTAAAAATCTTACAGTCATCAGGTTAGAAAAGAGAAAGTGGTTATCCCCGGGCGGATGAAATGCCTATATATCCAGTAGGTGTGCCCTGATCAAGCTAATCACCAATCCTTGATGTTTCAGAGATAGAAGATAATCCAGCACATGCTGTTAGAAGCAAAAAATACAGAAACCCCTTTGAGTCTCAACCAGATGGAAAACCTCTTCCATTTAGCCAGGTAAGTAGTTTTAGTTGATGGTTTTCTACTATTCAGCAGCAATTCCTGAAAGTCTCTAAAGCAGGACTCCTCCACCGATGTTATCTATGAAGCCTCCAGGCCACCAGGTGAAGGGCCTGAAGATTAGGGTGCAGGAAGTAGCCACAATTCTATGAAACCATGTCTGTGTGAAACATGAGTGACAGTGGGGGACTGATTGAGAGGTCCAAGAGCTGTGAAAACTAGTGATGATGGGCCCATGCGGGGCAATCAGTATAAGGTGGGCCTTGACCTGTTTGTCTTTGCATAGAACTCTATGCAGAGAGTTATCGTGAGGGGAAAGCGTATAGCAGAACCTCTGCCCATGGCAGCAGCAAAGCATCTATGAATGAACCCAAACTGTGGCCCGCACAGGAACAAAACTGGTGACATTTTCTGTTGCCTTTTGTTGCAAACGGATCCATTTGGGGAATTCCCAAGAACTTGAAAATGGACCTTGTTATGTCTGGGCGAAGGGACTACTTGTGGTGATTGATAAACAACCTGCCGAGGTGATCTGTCAGCATATTCGGAGTCCCTGGGAGGTAGGCCACTTTCAGAAGTATAGAGCTGCTGATGCAGAAGTCCCAGAGCAGGATTGCTGCCTGGCAGAGAAGTGAGGACCTGGATCCCCTCCCTGTTTGTTGACATAAAACACGGCTATCGTACTGTCAATCAGCACCAACACACCCTTCCCTTGATGTGAGGAAGGAATGCTATGCAAGCTAATCAGTTAGTTCACAAGTCCCTGATGTTTATGTGTCGATGAGATCTTGGATAGACCAGAGACTTCGCATATCTGCAGGTGTCCCAGATAAGCCCCCGCAACTCATGTCTGAGGCATCCATGACTAAGGTAAGCGACTGTTGAGGCAGAGTGAAGGGAACTCCCTTGCTGACGTTGATCATGTCCACCAATCTAGGGAGGATAAGATCAGATTTGGTATGTGTACTACCATATACCTATGTGGTGCTCCTTGGTGAATACACTTTGGCCCTCCAGCTTTGAAGGAATCT
This sequence comes from Natator depressus, assembly GCF_965152275.1. Lineage (NCBI taxonomy): Eukaryota > Metazoa > Chordata > Testudines > Cheloniidae > Natator > Natator depressus. Next base: position 237,800,253 of record NC_134235.1, on the reverse strand, counting down.
GAAACATAGCCTGGTGTATTGGACTACACAAGTGTATGCTGCCATGTGTCTCAGCAGCCTTAAACAGTTTATGACCATGGTGATGGAATACATCTTCAAGTCTTTAAGATTTTGCATTGCATGCACCTGCCTGCTGTAGTAAGGCCCTGGCCATTGTCGAATCAGAACCGCTCCAATAAATTCTATTTTCTGTATTGGAGACAGGATTGACTTGATCAACAGGCTGAGTGCATCGAAGCTGGATCAGATTACACTTATGCTGGACAACACCTGTGATGTGGATGGACCCATTGTCAGCCAGTCATCCTGGTAAGAAAAAACATGGACCTGGACCTCTGAAGGAATGCTGTTGCCAGCACCACATGTTTTGTAAATACCTGCAGGGCAGCTGAGAGACCAGAAAAGAGCACAGTGAACTGACAATGGCGACCACTGATAGTATATCTCAGAAATATTATGTTGTTCTGATGAATCACCACATGGAAGTAAGTGTCCTTTAATTCAAGAGCACTATACCAGTCCCCTGGCTCCAGGGAAGGAATAATGGAAGCTAAAATGACCATATAGAATTTTGATTTTAGAGGAACTTGGTTTACTCCCTTAGATATAAAATAGGCCAGAGACCCCATTTTGCTTTTGGGATCAGGAAGTATAAGGAGTAAAACCCTTTTCCCCTTTACAAAGGAGGGATTTCTTCTATAGCTCCTACAAGAGCCATATGGACAAGGCTTGGGACCAAGGTCTTCTGGTCACCCAGCCTGGACAGCATTTTCTATACACACTTCCCTCTCTATTATATTAACCCTTTCAGAAGAGATCACTTCGAAAAGAAAAAAGGTAATTCAGTTCCATGCTCACTCTCCCCAAAGACTGACAGATGGTGGTTTCTGTCATGTGAACACCAGCCCGTAGTAAGATCATTAACTCATGTCACATAAGCTACAGAATAGATTCATCAAAAGGTAACAACTTTTAGCCATTCCCATCTTGGAGCCACTCCCATCCTGAACCAACATGCTTTTTCGATGAAATGTTCTGTATGCCACTGCCAGCTATCTTCCTTTGAAGGGTTATCACTGGAACCTTGCAAAGCGACCTGGTGCCCTGCCCAGATTTTCAGCAGGACTGAAGATTCTGGTCTGAAAGTATAGTTTACCGCATGCTCTTTTCCATTTGGTGTGATTCAAAAGTAACATGAAATAATTCCTTTCAGCATTCTTCTGCATTTCCAATTGTTACTAATTATAGCACATAATCTAGCTTATCCTTTAAGTTCCATGTCTCTGGCTTGCATGGAGCCACATATTGTAATTGGTGATTATTATTTTCAGCTGGCAGACAGAGGACACAGACTACAATAAAAACACTCACCTAAGACTTTACAGATGAATTTTCTTTGGACCTAAAGATTAAATGCAACTATTTACATACATTAACAAATTACACATCATCAAACCAGCCCAATTTGGCTGTAATGTTATCATATGAGTTAATCTGTACATCACCATTTGTTCTTTATTATATTTATCTTTTATGTTATCCAGAAAAGTGCTGAGGGCTCTCAAATCCCATTTACTTCTGTGAAGCTCAGGGGGAGTTGACAGCACTCAGCACCATGCAGGATCAAGTCTTGTATCATAAAACGGAGCACAATTCATCATATGCTTAGTATGCAAGTGGTGACAACAAACAGTTACACTCCTGTCGTGCATTAACCAAATGATCCCATCAGAGGAAAAATAAAAGACACTGTTATGGGAAAAGACTCAAAACTCATCCAAGTCAGGAAATTTGGCTCAGTGGAATCATACCATGGTCCTGATAGGACCTCAGATTACCACCAAAAAATGGAAAAATAAGGCTCAGTCCTTTCAAACGTGGAGTGAGGCATTTCACTTGGCCAGTCCCACACTGCCTCAGACTAAAACTTTTAGAGGATTTTCACCCAGATCTTACCAAATGGAAGTTAGGAGCCTATATTCTTTTGAGAATCTAGGTCCCAAATGTCCAATTTCCACTGAATTTCAATTGGAGTTGGGCATCTAATTCCCTTACACTCGTTTGACAAGTCCAGCCTTCAGTGGGAAATTCCAACGGGCCTGTTTGAGGAGATTATTAATATACGTTTATTATGTGAGTGTATAAGGGCCAACCAAGAATGGGGCCGCATTTTCTAGGTACTTTACAGACATAGTAATAGATGGTTCCTGCCCTGAAGAGCTTACAATCTAAATAAACAAGATAGACGGGGGGGGCAGGAATAACACAAAAGCAGAGCGAACAATGTCATGGTGGCAATCATCATGGGTTTCTCTGGTTTGGGGGGATGGGTAAGTGATTCCACATCCACTGTTCCTACGTTCTGAGTGCCCTGGTTTTAAACATGTTTTTCAGCTTCACAAATAAATGGCTAACTTCGGTGATTGAACAAGGGGAAACTGCTAATTTGCTGTCCTAAAATAGAAATACAGTATGTTGTAAGTGGCTTATATGATTAGTGGAGCCTTTTCGCATAGATTTGTAAACAGTAGGTAGAAATGCACCAGACAGTCATTTCTTGAATGGAGTCTAATTTAACATCTCCAGCAGCTTATTGTTGTCTGGAAGAGTGGTGAAGAAGATATACAGAATGTTACAACCTGCCTTATTTCACACTACTCTGCTTAATGGAGCAGCAGCAGACTTGATGGTGAGCTGTGGGACTGCATTTGCAAGCTTGTTTACAGATACAGTATTGATTTGGTGGTTCACTAAGAGCAGTTCTGTACTGCCACTGCTTGCAGTAAATAACCCTGTGAGAGCCTACATGGTTGTGAAGCAGTAATACATTATTTAACAGGAGCTAATCAATAGAAAACAAGCATTCCCTTTGTTACAAGAGTAGTATTGACAGAATGGCTCTCCCTTTTAATTTTTTATTATTTAACATTGATTGCTGAAGCTCAGTTCTGTCTGTTACTCTTCTCCATCAGCAGCTGTATACAGAACCAGACCTGATTAGAAATTTTACTTTCCTTTTATTAAGAATAAATTGCCCAATTTTAGTTCAAAATTCATTTGGGGGACGATCATGCACCCTCTGAAATCAATAGGAATTTAGCCATTGACTTCCATGGAAGTAGGATCAGGCCTTTGACTGGATATAAAAATCACTCTATTTTACCTTTCTTTGGAATAAGGCATCAGTTCTAAAACAAATCCCCAAATAAGTCTTTATTATTTCACTAGAAAGTGTCATGGCTGCAAGGCAATAAGAAAATTGCCTTATATTATTCATGTATTTTAATTGTTGGTATACCTAGAGAGTAATAGTGCTTTACGGATATTAGGAAGTCAAAGCTGTGGTTTGAATGGCTTATAGTCTAAATAGCCTAAAGCAGTGGTTTTCAACCTGTGGTCCATGAACCCCTCAGGGGCTGCAGACTATGTCTAAAATTTCCAGAGGTCAGCACTTCCATTTGAAATTTTTTAGGGGTCTGCAAATGAAAAAAAGGTTGAAAATCACTGTTCTAGAACATGTAATGATTGTGCTTAAATGGATTTGTGTGGGAACAAGAGGATACGATACCCCTGTCCTACTCACCACCCTTTCACAGCATCCAGACAGTTTCAGTCCACAAACTCAAAATGTGCAAGGACTTCGCAGATCTAGCATTGTCGGTGCTCTATCAATCTGCAAAAAGATGTTGCTTTTGTTTTTTTAAATAAATCTAGCTAAATTTCTCGATGAAATGTCATTTCAAAAACAAAAAGTCAAAATGTTTTGTTTTGAAAATGACAAAACAAAACAATTCAACTTCTCAATTTTCTTCTTCTTTTTTTTCCAGCCGAAATCATTCACGGAATTCATGAATAGTTTCAATCGATCTGAAACTGCATTTTTTGGCAAATAAACTGTTGTCTGAAAAAATTCCCCAGCTCTGCTGCAAAGAGTAATTATTTCACGTTCCTGGCAATTGCAAACTCATCTTTCAGTTAGAATTGTTGCATTTTATAACCAGGTATAAAAACAGCAAGTATAAATAAAAACAGGAATTGAACTTTAGACAGGTACATTTAAAAATGATGTCATTTAGGACTAGATTGAGCCTTTGGACACTGCCCTGGTACATGGGGCAGTCTGAAGTTATGTCACCCCAGGAGGAGCCAGGGGAAGAAATTGTGACCCAGAGACACACTCTCACACTCCCTGTGGCATTACTTCCCATTTGGGCTCTTTTCTAGTGCAAAAGTAGGGGGATTGCAGAGAGGGCCGCACCAGTCTGGTATACAGTGGTGTGTCAGGCTGATTAAGAGTGCCAGAATGACAAAACTTCCAAAACCAGCCCAATAAAGGATACTATGTTTTTAAAATACAATATTCCTGTGACTTTCCTCACCAGCTCTCCCTGCTATTCAATCCACTCACAGTGTTCAAAAAAAGCCCAGAAATTGTCATCTGTGGCCAAACGTTGTCTGTTATAGCCAGAGAGGAATGTCTTGAATTTAATATGCTTGGTTGGGAGATCTGTTTTTGTCCGCTACAACCAATTGTCCATTATAACCATGACCATCATAAGTGGAGTGTGCAGTATGTAATTTAACAGCAGTGGTTAGTGCAGCAAAAGCCAACTGTTAAGGCTGGGTAGGAAACCTGAGATATTTTGTTAACCAAATATGTCTTAAAATACTTTTAATTTTTTGAGAAACTATCAATCTCTGCATTCTTGGTGAAGCATTGTTGTTACAATGTTAAAATGGTCTATTTATCTTGAAATGTCCACTTCTCTAGGAAAAGAGGAGATTTGTTTATTCCTTCAAAGCACTGAATGACTTATACTAAGGAAGAATTTTGCAACTGCAGGGGTTTTGGAAAAAAGGGTTAAACTAGGAGGGGTTCATACTGAATGGACACTAGGGGAGCGGAGATCCTTGAAAGGACAATAACAAATATTAGAAAGACAAGGTGGGTGAGGTAATATCTTTTACTGGACCAACTTCAGTTGGTGAGAGAGACAAGCAATCGAGCTACTCAGGTCTGGGAAAGGTGTTCAGAGTGTTAAAGCTAAATACAAAATCGAACAGCTAGTTTAGCATAAGTAGTTAGAACATATTCTAAGGGACCATTCAAGTTGAAAGAGTCATAGGACAAGAAGAGGGGGTTAGTTGCTTACAGATTGTTGTAATAAATCCAGTATCTTTATTAAGACCATGATTTTTAGTGTCTAGCAAAGTTATGAATTTAAGCTCCCAGGCTTGTCTTTTGAAAGTGTTGTGCAGGTTTCCTTTGAGGATGAGGCCCAATAGGTCACATACAAAGAGATTGCTTTGTGAAAAGTGTTTACCCAGAGGTGATATGGTGTTTTTCTCTTGTATCATTTTCCTGTGAGAGTTCATTTGAGAGTATGGTTTCACCCACATAACTGTTATTGGGACATTAATGCACTGGATGAGGTACGCCACATGTTGTGATAGGCATGTGTAGGAACCAGGGATCTTAAAGGGGGTGTTATGGGGGGTGTTGATCATTGTTGCAGTGGAGATATGTCTGCAGGTTTTGCATCTGTTGTTCTGGCAGGCTCTGGTGCCACTTTGAATTGGTGTGTCCTGGTCTCTGGGGAGCTTGCTTCTGGTGATAAGCTTGGAGAGGTTGGGGGTTGTTTGAAGGCCAGAAGAAGGCATTCAGGAAATATTTCTTTGAGGATGGGATCCCCATCAAGTATGGGTTGTAGTTGTTTGATTCATAACTTTGATAGACAGTAAAAATCATGGTCTTAATAAGGACACTGGATTTAGTGGCTTACCGATTGTTGTAGTAAGCCCTAAACTGTCCCCCCTCCCTTTTTGTCCTATGACTATAGGGGTGTGAACAAGCCACTTCACCTTGAATGGTCCCTTAGAATGTGTGCTAACTATTTAAGCTAACCTGTCAGTTCGACCTTGTATTTAGCTGTGACACTCAGAGTACCTTTCCCAGACCTGAGGAAGAGCTCTGTGTAGTTTGAAAGCTTGTCTCTCTCTCACCAACAGAGGTTGGTCCAATAAAAAATATTACCTCATCCACCTTGTCCTTCTGATATCCTGGGACCGACATGGTGACAACAACACTGCATGATAAACATTAAAGTTGATTGCAATTTAAGTGTAGAGAACTAATATATAATGCACCTGACCCCTTTTAATGTAAGTTAGACTATTTTGAAAACTAAGCGTTTCAATACGAGTCCCAATTTGGGTCTTGTTTCAATAACCAGGAGTGGGGGAAAAGGAAGATTCACAGTATGGTACATTATATCCTCTGAACACATTAGTAAATCATTCATCCAAATTTTTATCCTGCTATCATTGGTGAGCCAAAAGAATTTATGACTGCTTATATTAGTTCATGCAAATTCCATGTTGCCAAGAGCCCCTTGCATGAAGACATATGTGTTTGAGTACCTGCCAAACTAAAGGGAATCCTATGGTAGTTTTGCAAAGCTGTGTGTGAAGTAGTAGTAATCGGTATAGCATACATTAGGGGAGGTTTTCACAACATGTTAGGAGATTGGAATCGTGGACATTGGAAGCCTGGGGAAGGAAGGGTTCCACAGCTGTCATGGGCTGCAGAGAGGAGTTTTGTTTTCTGGGACTGTAGGAGTTCCAAGAAGAGTGTATCACACAGGAAAGACAGGTGTAGTTGTACACCTTTGTGGTGTTAATTGAGTGGGACACACCAGAAACATGGGGTCATTTACAGCTACACACTTGGACCAAGATTTAAAACAAAATGGTTTCCTGAAGTAAGATCCGTCTCCTCAATGGTATTTAAGTGCCTAACTCTCATTGATTTCAATGGGAATTAGGCGCCTACATACCTTTGAGGATCTGGGTCAAGACCATGTTTGACACCTAAATATGGGGTCTGATTTTCAGGGGTCCTGAGCACTCACTGCTGCTCTTGACTCCAACTGAAGATGCACCTGCTCAGCTCTTTGGGGAAATCAGGGCCCTTTTATAGACATGTGGAGAGAAATGCTCCCTCCAGCCTTGCGCAGGATGTATAAAAATAGAACACAACTGTAGTACCTGTGAGCAGGGACCAATCACCTTCTCTTCTCCCTACAAGGAGGATCACCCACAAAGATGTGGCAACAAAAAAAGGCTATGGTTCCATCCTTTTCTCTGCTGTTCTAGGGAGCTGGGCAGATACACAGTGGGTGGGGAAGCAACCCACACCATCTTAGTGGCTTGTGTAGAGAGTGCACCCATCCATACACACCAAGCAGCACTGGGAAAGACTGAGCCTGCTGTACATTCCGTTCCAGTGTGGTGGAAATTACACAACCTAGCCCTGTGAGCATTCCAGAGGAAGAACTGTAGGATAATTGGTAAATGAGCTTTAAAGTCCAAAAACCATTAACCACTTATTATTTAAACTCCTCCTGAAGATTCTCCTCTACTATAATGCCCCCGGAAAGAAAAAGAGTAGTTAATTTTTAATATTCCACCACGCTGCACCCATGACTTTGCTGCAACCCATGGTGTCCATCTTACTGTTTTTTGGCTGTCTTTGTCATACCCTGTCTAAATTGTATTGTAAGTTGTTTCGGGCAGGAATCTTGGGATTTTAATCAATATTAGGTCACCTTCTGCTGCACCAAAAATAAATATGTACTCCTTTCATCATGAAGGATTAGGTAACTAGGTTAATTATTACTTAGTTCAAATTACAGGCCTCTGGGGAAGCTCTTTTTATGCCACCATGCTAGCTCTTACAAATGAGGTACATTCAAATGCAGCAGTCCAGTAATGAGAATGAAGCTTCAGAACTATGAATTCCCTGCATAATAAAATATGAAAAACCCTGTGATAGACTCCAGCCTCACTCAGTTCATCCACAAGTAAATTAAACAATCTGCTGAAAAATTTACGATGAATAAGAGGTCAGTTCCATCCCGGCCTCTAAAATGGATGAGTAGTAAAGGCAATTCTTTGTCCAGTGATGAATGTGGTGCTCATTCCAAGACTCAGCTCTGCCAATAAATTATAGTTGAAACTGTTGGGAGAGGAAAACTGTTAGCTGGAAAATGAATGTATTATGTGTGAGTGACAAGATATTTGTGTGTGTATGTGTGTGTTCTGAGGAGAGGCTTATGATGGGTAAAACGATAAGAATGAAGAATGTATAAATTGTCAAGTGTTTTTCTTTTTAGAGCTTATAGTGATATTGACACCATCTCACTGGACAGCTCTTGTATTAATCAGAAAGGAAAAACTGAAGAGAAATTTGAAGAATAATGTAAATTTGTTAAGTATTAGAAAACAATGTAAATAAGTTAACAGTTTGCATTTGCAATGATGTGTATCGTTCATGCATCTATGAAGGAGTCATTCTAGATAATGATGGGGGAGACAGTCTTGATACTGTATAATCAGTTAAAATTGTAAAGACCCCCTATAAATTATATAAGCACTGTATTATTCTGTGTGCTTGGGCTTGTCACAGTATACTAGATGTCACGGTATACTATAAAGTGTACATCAGACTAATGCCTTATGTGCATTTCTGCATAAAGTCTTCATATAACTATTGGATTTCTACATGGCTGGCAAATACACACACACAGAGGTTTTATTTCCCTTGATAGCTTCTAAATAATTTTGGGCGCGCAAAGGTCTTTCTCTTATCTCTCTCTCTTTTTCATCTTCTTTGTTTAAAATAATAATGCATTCTATAGAAAGTGCATTAAGTTTATATTTGGCTTTTTGAATGCAACAAAAAGTGGCTGTAGTACTGTTTTACTGTATACCAATCAAGTAAATTCCAGCTGTCAGTCTTCTGATCAACTCTTCAGCAGGCAAAAAGGGTTCTGCCCATATAATAACTGATATTTTCTTCTTTATGAATTGCATTTACAATTATTCCCTGACTTTCAAGGAAATATTTGAAAGAAAAATGTAACTAAACTCCCTAAGGACATCCTTTTTTTTTTTTTTTTTTAAAGAAAAGAGCTGTAGCTATGTTTTGATGAGACATGCAGCAAACTTTTTTTGCCGGAGCTGCACTACTGAAACTTTAATCACTTCCCTGAACTTGACAAAATCAGGAAGGCTAAGGAACAAAATGAGCTATACCTAGCAAGGGACATAAGACAATAAGAAGAGGTTCTTTAAATACATTAGGAGCAAGAGAAAGATTAAGGAATGTGTAGGAGAGTAATAACTGATGACCTCAAGAAGGCTGAGGTGTTTAATACCTATTTTGCTTCAGTCTTTACTAAAAAGGTTAATGGTGACCAGTTGTGCAAAACAATTAATATTAACAACAAGGGGGAAGGAACTTAAGTCAAAATAGGGAAAGAACAGAAATATCTAAAGGATATTTAGAAAAGTTACATGTATTTCAAGTTGGCAGGGCCTGATGAAATTCATCCTATAGTATTTAATGTACTAGCTGAAGCAATCTCTGAACTGTTAGCAATTATCTTTGAGAACTCATGGAGGATGGGTGAGGTTCCAGAGGACTGGAGAAGGGCAAACATAGTACCTACCTTTAAAAAAAAGGGTGGTGGGGGGGCAGGGAACTAGACAGGTCAGCCTAACTTCAATACCAGGAAAGATACTGCAACAAATTATGAAACAATCAATGTGTAAGCACCTAGAGGATGGTAGGGTTATAAGGAATAGCCAGACTAGATTTTTCAAAAACAAATCTTGCCAAACCAACCTAGTGGACAAGTGTGAAGCAGTAGGTGTGAAATATCTTGATTTGACTAAGGCTTTTGATAGAGTCCCACATGACATTTTCATAAGCAAACTAGGGAAATGAGGACTAGATGAAATTACTATAAGATGGGTACACATTGGGTTGAAAGACCCTACTCAAAGAGTAGTTAGCAATGGTTCGCTGTCAAAATGGGAGGATGTATCTAGTGGGGTCCCACAGGGTCAGTCCAGTGTCTGGTACTATTCAATATTTCCATTAATGACTTGGATAATGGAAAGGAGAGTATGCTTACAAAATTTGCACATGACACTAAACTGGGAGAGATTTCAAGTGCTTTGGCAGATAGGATTAGAATTCAAAATGACCATGACAAATTGGAGAATTGGTCTGAAATCAACCAGATGAAATGCAATAAAGATAAGTGCACAGTGCTAAACTTAAGAAGGAAAAATCAAATGCACAACTACAAAATGGGAAATAACTGGCTAAGTGGTAGTGCTGCAGAAAAGGATCTGTGGCTTATAATGAAATTGAATATGGGTCAACAATGTGATGCAGTTGAGAAAACAGCTAATATTATTCTGGGGTGTATTAACAGGTAGTTCTCCCACTCTGCTCAGTACTGGTGAGGCCTCAACTGGAGTACTGTGTCCAGGCCTAGGAAAGATGTGGACAAACTGGAGAGAGTCCAGATCAGATCAACAAAACTGATAGAAGGTTTAGAAAATCTGACCTGTGAGGAAAGGTAAAAAAACTGGGCATGTTTCGTCTTGATTGAAAAAAGACCTGATAACAGTGTTAAAATACATTAATGGTTGTTATATAAAGGACAGGGATCAACTGTTCTCCTTGTCCACTGAAGGTAAAACAAGAAGTAATGGGTTTAATCTGCATCAAGGAAGATTAAGGTTAGCCAGTAGGAAAATCTTTCTAACTGTAATGGTAATGGTAATTAAACCCTGGAGTAGGCTTCCAAGGGAGACTGTGGAATGCCCATCATTGGAGGTTTTTAACAACAGGCTAGACCAGGGGTCGGCAACCTATGGCACGCATGCCAAAGACGGCATGCAAGCCAATTTTTAATGGCACGCTGCTTCCTGCCGGGTCCCAGCCGCCGGCCCTGCTCAGCCCGCTGCCGAACCCAGGCCGGGACCCCGGCAGGCAGCAGCGTACCATTAAAAATCTTGCCCTGACTCCTACACCCCCACACACACCTCAGCCCCCTGCCCTGACCTTTGTATCCCCCACACTCCCAGCCCTCTGCCCTGACCCCTGCACCCCCCCCCACAATCCCAGCCATGACTCCAGCACCCCCCACACATACCCAGACCCCCCACACCCCATGCCCTGACTCCTGCACCCCCTCACATGCCCTCAGCCCTCTGCCCTGACCCCTGCACCCCGCCACGACCCCAGCCTTGACTCCAGCACCCCCTACACCCCATGCCCTGACTCCTGCACCCCTCTAACATGCCCCCAGTCCTCTGCCCTGACCCCGGTACCCCACACACATACTCAGCTCCCCCACACCCCATGCCCTGACTCTTGCACCCCCCACATTCTCATCCCCACCCTGAGCACCAACCGGGAGCTCCTGCACTCCCCCCCCAACACATTCCTATCTGCACCCCTCGTACCAAATGGGAGCTGCCCAGGTAAGCACTTCACAACCAAATGTCCTGCCCCCAACCCTGAGCCCCCTCCCTCATTCTAGCTCCTGGCCAGACCCTACACCCCAACCCCCAGCCTGCTCTTTCACCCCCAGCCCTGTGCTCAGTGCACTCCCACCCTCAGCTCAGTGCAGAGAGAGAGAGGAAGAGAATGAGCTAGAACCAGGGAGAAGGTAGGTACCCACTCTATGTGGGCAGGGCCGGGATCCCAGACTGGCAGCGGGCTGAGCAGGGCCGGCAGCCAGGACCCTGGCTGGCAGGAGCTGGCGGACGGAACCCCAGACCAGCAGCGGGCTGAGCCGCTCAGTGCACTGCCAGTCTGGGGTTCTGGCTGCTAGCCTGGGGTTCTGGCTGCCAGCCCCTTGCCAGCCGGGGTCCCGGCCGCAGGCCACGCTCAGCCTGCTGCCGGCCTAGGTGAACGGAACGCGAGGCTGGTAGCGGGCTGAGTGGGCCAGTGGCGTAAGATCAGCATTTTAATTTAATTTTAAATGAAGCTTCTTAATCATTTTGAAAACCTTGTTTACTTTACATACAACAATAGTTTAGTTATATAATATATAGACTTATAGAGAGAGACCTTCTAAAAAACGTTAAAATGTATTACTGGTACGTGAAACCTTAAATTAAAGTGAATAAATGAAGACTCGGCACACCACTTCTGAAAGGTTGCTGACCCCTGGGTTAGACAAACACCTGTCAGGAATTGTCTAGGTTTAGTTGGTCCTGTTTCAGTGCTGGGGGCTGGACTGGATGATTTCTCAAGGTGCCTTCCATCTCTATATTTCTATGTATTTATGATTCTGTGAGTGAAATCTTGGCCCTACTGTGAAGTCAATAGATGTCTTTTCATTTTCCTTTATGTTTTATTTACAGTATTGCTGTAGCCATGTTGGTCCCAGAGAGACAAGGTGGTGAGGTAATATCTTTTACTAGACCAACTTCTGCTGGTGAAAGAAAACTCTGTGTAGCTCGAAAGCTTGTCTCTTTCCCCAGCAGAAGTTGGTCCAATAAAAGATATTACTTCACCCACTTTGTCCCTTAAAAAAAACCAAAAAACACTTTAACTTTTCAAAAGTTGAGGAAGTTTTAAAAAGTTGCTGAGTGGCAAAAGGGAAAATGAAACTCTCATTCTAACTTTTCGGAAGTTGGAGAAGGTTTGAAAAGATGGAGTGGAAAAAGAACAGTGATGGGAGGAAGGAAAAATGGGAAAGTGTGGGATGTGGGGGATGTAGTCGGAACCCTAGACATTTGTTTTGTTGTACTGAATATCAATGAGGAAAAAAAGGAGGGAAAAAGAAGGGAAAACAAATGTGAAATTATTAAATGGAATTTTCAAAAATTCCACAAAAAAATGAAGAAACTGTTCCATTTTGAATGCTGAAAAATAGTAACTTTTACTTTTTTCTGATTTCCCCCCCATTTTTGACCAACTATCTTAAACACCCTTGTGTCAGTAGTTCAAACTCAATAACATTTTCAAGCATTTTATAAATTTCATAGTTTTAACACTTTGGAGTCATTGGGTTTTCTCTTCCTTCCCCTGCTTCCTCCCTGGAGAAAAAAAACTCAGCTAATTGCACAAGTAAAGCACATAAAGTGAAGACCATAAAAGGCTCTGAGAACACAGAAGCAATGAGTTGACAGAGAGAGAAAATGTTAAGTCCTTCAGCTTTCACACCAGGTATGATCATTATTAAATGGCTGGGACACTGTTTGAAACAGAGGGACGGGATTCACCCAACTTTTCACCAGAGCCCTGGCACAGAAGGGATGGTTTGCACATACTGGTTCCGGCCAGGTTTCAAGAGATGCAGGGTGTTAGTGTACTAATGTCAGTGTAATTATGGAATAAATAAACCATATGCATGTTCTTGCAATTTAACAATCTCCAATAGAGTACTGTTTTTTGTGCAACCAGTAAAATAAAATACCCAGAATATATTAAGTGCTCAGAACTACTGTTTAGTACTATGAATATAATTCTTCAGTATGCTACTGCTGCTGTGAGTCTGAGTTTAGGAATTTGAAATAGTAGAGACTATGTCTAAAGCAGCTGAGTATTCTGATTTATATTTCCTCAACCGTTGGCGTAATCACTGAGAGTTAGGTGCCAACCTGCCTAGGCACTTCTGAAAATCCTACTAAGTGGCTATCTATATCTGTAGATGTCTAAATACATTTGAAAATCTGACCCTAAGCCCTCCAGCTGGAAGCCATAATATACTCAAATCCTTTATACAGATCAGCTATTAGAGGATAACAAAGACAAATGATCTCTTAGTGTGGGTTACATAAACACACTGGGTCAAATTCTGCACTGATTTACATGCTGTGTAGTCCCATGGCTTCCAATATGGCTACAGATGTCACAAGACAGCACAGAGCTTACCATCTACAGCGCAACTTCTTGTGCCAGATCAAATGGGTTAAAAGCCCTGAGAAAAACAGGTTTGTGATCCTCATAAGGTAATTTGTGGGGCTTTCTAAATCAAAACCTCACACTCCATAATGACAGGTTTCAGAGTAACAGCCGTGTTAGTCTGTATTCGCAAAAAGAAAAGGAGTACTTGTGGCACCTTAGAGACTAACCAATTTATTTGAGCATAAGCTTTCGTGAGCTACAGCTCACTTCATCGGATGCATACTGTGGAAAATACAGAAGATGTTTTTATACCCACAGACCATGAAAAAATGGGTGTTTATCAGTACAAAAGGTTTTCTCTCCCCCCACCCCACTCTCCTGCTGGTAATAGCTTATGTAAAGTGATCACTCTCCTTACAATGTGTATGATAATCAAGGTGGGCCACTTCCAGCACAAATCCAGGGTTTAACAAGAACATCTGAGGAACGGGGGGGGGGGGGGGGGAAATAGGTTACTTTTTATAATGAATCAACCATTCCCAGTCTCTATTCAAGCCTAAGTTAATTGTATCCAATTTGCAAATTAATTCCAATTCAGCAGTCTCTCATTGGAGTCTGTTTGCAAAGTTTTTTTGTTGAAGAATAGTCACTTTGAGATCAGAAATCGAGTGACCAGAGAGATTGAAGTCTTCTCTGACTGGTTTATGAATGTTATAATTCTTGACATCTGATTTGTGTCCATTTATTCTTTTACGTAGAGACTGTCCAGTTTGCCCAATGTATATGGCAGAGGGGCATTGCTGGCACATGATGGCATATATCACATTGGAAGATGTGCAGGTGAACAAGCCTCTGATAGTGTGGCTGATGTTATTAGGCCCTGTGATGGTGTCCCCTGAATAGATATGTGGGCACAGTTGGCAACGGGCTTTGTTGCAAGGATAGGTTCCTGGGTTAGTGGTTCTGTTGTGTGGTATGTGGTTGCTGGTGAGTATTCGCTTCAGGTTGGGGGGCTGTCTGCAGGCAAGGACTGGCCTGTCTCCCAAGATTTGTGAGAGAGTGTTGGGTCGTCCTTCAGGATAGGTTGTAGATCCTTGATAATGCGTTGGAGAGGTTTAAGTTGGGGGCTGAAGGTGACGGCTAGTGGCGTTCTGTTATTTTCCATAATGTTCACCTATCTCTAATTGATGCACACATACAATGGCCTCCTTGTAATTAGAGCTAGTCAACAATTTCACACACATTTTAAAAAGAAATTTTCATGTAAAAATGCTCAGCTTTTGTTTTTCCCTACTTCCCCCCCTTTTTAAAATTCCCTTTTCAATGACCATAAGGAAAAATGGGGAGGGGGAAAGGGAGGCAAAGGGAAACAATGCTGTTTGTGCATAATGGCCCAGGATTCAAGAAGTTTCTGCATGGAATACATTTGTCCTGTGCGGTGCAAGGCACACTCCCTTGTGAGGGCTGCCAACACAGTCATCCAAAGGAGAGATGATGGCAGGGAAGGGGCTTGATAAGGGATGTGCAGGCCCTTGCATCCACAGGTATACAGATCTGCTGGCCATACAGAATGGAGGAGTAGCTTCCACAGTAGGAGGCTATAAAGTGGAGACAGTTCAGAGAACAGCCACAAAAATTATTAAAGGATTAGAAATCATGCCTTATAGACAGAGACTCAAAGAGCTCAATCTATTTAGTTTAATAAAGAGAAGGTTAAGGGGTGACTGGATTCCAGTCTACAAATTCCTACACGGGGGACGAATATTTGACAATGGGTTTTTCAGCGAGCAGAGAAAGGTATAACATGATTCAATGGCTGGAAGTTGAAGCTAGACAAATAATAAGGCATACATTTTTACCAGTAATGGTAATTAACAATTGGAACAATTTACCAAGAGTCATGATGGATTCTCCATCACTGACCATTTTTAAATCAAGATTGGATGTTTTTCTAAAAGATTTGCTCTAGGAATTATTTTGGGGAAGATCTATGGCCTGTGCTATAAAGGAGGTCAGACTAGATGATCACAATGGTCCCTTCTAGCCTTGGAATCTATGGTCGCCATAATCAGGGGGAGAATTTCTTTCTTTGTGGAATCTCCTAACACCTAGCCCAGAAACTCAAGCCATGCACTTGGGGATGGATTTGTCCATTAGCGTCAATGTTCAGTTTTGCTATAACAACCTTTACAAACCCAGGATCTATCTTTTATGGCCTTTGCATTTGGGGAGATGTGAACAGTTTTGCAGCCAATCTGGATTTATTTTATAAAAGCAACCCATGAGCCATGTCTCAGAAATGAAAAATCGATGTTCAGCTGTATTTCATCAGCAGCCCCATGGCCCATGCAGCTATTGATAATAAATTAGGAGGTTTTTATATTTTTACATTTAGAACTGAAGTCTGCACTTGCCAAAGTGGCAAAATACAACCATTCCAGTTGGACGACTGTGGCAAAAACGATTGATGCATGTGTCTAGTTTGTGTAATCACTCTGTGTGAGGTCTGGAGACTGGGTGGGGGGGAAATGGAACACTCTCCAAAGTGAAGAAGATTGGTTTAAATCCAAGGCAGGCAACTGAAAAATTGTTTTGGTTTAAATCCAAAGAATGCAACTGAAAAATTGTTTTGCTGTCAAATCTCTGAAAAAAGACTCATTCAAGTCTGTACGACTAGACCTTTCTCTTCATTATAGCACTCTCTGAATAGAAACAGAATGTTCTACCATAGCCATCATTTGGTTATGTTTAATATTTATTCCTCACTTAAAGGATATTCTGGTAGAGAGCAGGCCAATTGATCCCTGGTTTATTTCTGCTGTCATATCAGCCCCTGTGTTCTTCTGATGAAAATGTTTTTTGTAAACCAATACCAAAATCTGAGGAAACACAAAGACAAAGTTTTTTTCAGTAAATCCCAAACAACCATGAGACTGTCAACGTTTGAAGACTTTTGCATTTTTGCGTGTGATTATATATGCTATGACTTACAAGAGAGACAATTTTATAATGGGAAGTTATATTTTTATTACAAGATAACAAGAATATTTTTGTTAATTAAATAATTAAAAACTAATCTAACCATGGAACTGATATAATTCACATCAGCTTCATTTCATAATAGTTTCATTTGAGCAGAATTACATTTGTTCTTGTTTGTAAATTTGACTCCTATTTATATGAGAGCAAATCAGAAGAAAAATATATCAAAATGCTGCTTCAGGCCGGGTCATACTGCTGTGACACCTACAAGACATCATCCAGTGCGTGATGGCTAGGCTGAGGCATAGGTCAATACTTACTACTTCACTTACTGGCATGTGATTGTAAAAAATATTCATATTGGGCTGTTTCCTCAGTCTCCATTCACCTGTTTCTCTTTAGGGCAGAGACTATATTTTCCTCTCTGTTTGCAGAATTGATCCCCAAACAGGGCCTCTGGATGCTACCATAATATAAATATTAACTAAAAATAATAAACCACATTGGGGAAATGCCACTTGATCCATAGCTAGAGGAGGGAATTAAGGCTACTGTATAATTAACACCAAAACTGGGGGCAAAAGTGGCTTCATTTTGCCTTTATTTTTTCCCTGGTGCCAGAAACAGACAGGGATTTGTCAGTCTCTGGCATAAGTGAGAGCAGGTTCAGGGCTGCTCTAATTAATTGTAGCCTTCCAACAGCCAGAGACTGGCAGGCCTTAGGAATGTGCCATCCAGCTTACCAATTCAAAGCAGCCAGAACAGGGGTTAAGACCTGGCCCAGTGACTGTAATGCATCCGATGAAGTGAGCTGTAGCTCACGAAAGCTTATGCTCAAATAAATCTGTTAGTCTCTAAGGTGCCACAAGTACTCCTTTTCTTTTTGTAATTACATTGTAATTGGAATATGAATATGCTTTTGATACATGTAATTATCATTATTTCATACAAATGGAAGGTTATCTACTGGTACCTGATTGAGTGTAAAAGCAATATAGCTAGTGTACCTGGATTTTAAAAATACACAGACTCAGTATGAAACTAAAGAGGTAATAAATAATTCAGTCATGTATCCAACCTTCCAGTTTCATGAAGCAGTGTTAAATACAAGTCTCAAAAAGAATAATTACACTATAATTATGAGTATTGTATCATAAAGTGCAACTCACAAATTACCACCGAGATTCCCTGGCTTCCCCAATATTTTGCTACAGTTTCATGGTAGCTAATCCTGTTTCATACCATCTGCCCTCAATGTACATAATCATGGGTTCTCTCTATGCTACTTTCTCATTCTTAGTCCCAAATCATACTCTGTCATCTGCATTCTATCCATTTTCTGGGCTCTGTCTCCTTGCCAAAGAGGGTGGAGTTAGTAAATGAAACACTCCCTTGCCCCACATTCACAAACATCACTCCTATGATGCACCTGTCTCTAGAATGTCCCTAGAACCAGTTCAAAACCACCCCTTTGTGCACACACAAAGCTCTTAACTCTCCACTCTCACATGGCTGCTTCTCCCCCACACAACCAGCTCCAGCTCATTTGCTGTCCCCCCTACACTTGTTCTTTCTCTCCAGCTCCTGTCTTCCAACCCCTGCTAAGACTGGCGGCTATGTGCTTTCCTGTGGCCTTGGATTGCTACAGGTGTGGTAGTTTGTCAGTTTGCTGCTTGATTCTTTCTGGTGTGGGGACTTGTGCCCTTTCTTCCTCCTCTGATCATGCAGGAGAATGGAGACAATCAGTGTAGCATTCCCTTCGAGCTGGCGAGGCAACATTTCAGGCACTAGCTGCAGAAACAGCAGTAGTTAGCGGGTGCCTCAGGCAGCCTCCCCAGTTACATGATGGGACCTGAGGGACCCATGTGGCCACAAAGGTTGCAGGGCTGGCTTTGTCTGTGACCAATTCCAATGAGGCTTTGGGCAATCTGTATTCTCTCGCCCGCCGCCCCCATCACCCCCTTTTCCCATTGGAAAAGGGTGATAAAGATAAAAGCAAAGGGAGAGAAAACATGGGAGGAAAAACTATTCTCTTACTTTCCTTTTTCTTCCTCTGGAAAAGTGGTGACTTTTTTTAAACCTTTTTTCCTCCTTCTCCAGCTGAACCTCAGCTGCTGTGTTATTCTCTAGGCAGGCCAGCTCACCAGCTTGCCCCTTTGGTTCCCCACATGCCCCTGCTGCAAGTTGGACTTTATTTCTTGTCTTACTATGCTGCCTGGCTCCATTAAACACCGGAGGAACATGCACGTTAATTCAGGGGACCCTGATCAACATTAATGTAGTAGTTGACACCTCTCTGAGCTATTATTTCAGGCTCTAATCAGAGTCAGGCAGGTATTACTGTATCTATTTACACTCACCTAATGTTTTCAAGGTTAACGTCCTAACCACAAGGACTGAGATGCTGGAGCATTAATTCTGCAAGAGATTAAGTAAGCAGCAAATTCTGCACAATTGAAAAATACTTAGGGCACTGGTGATAGCATAGATGCCCATTATAGTCTACTTATACCACACTGTGTATGGCTAAGTCAGATACTTATTTCATTTACTTAGGAATGATGAGGTTGGTCACATGTTGGGTGGGAGGAGCATAAGAAAAGGGGAACTGGAGCTGGAGTTGCTGTGTAGGGTAGATGTGGAGACTGATTGGTACAGGGAAAGAGGGACTCTAATGTGTGTGTACATTTTAAAAAAACTCAAAAGACCACAAAAACTTATTAGAAATGCACCTCTCAATCAACTTGATCACTCTGCTTGATTGTTGTATCATCCTCCAGGAGTTTGTCTTTTTATACTACAGTGGAACTTCAGAGTTACAAACACCAGACTTACAAACTGATTGGTCAACCACACACCTCATTTGGAATCAGAAGCACGTAATCAGGCAGTGCAGCAGCAGAGACAAAAGAAAGCCAATACAGGACAGTACTGTGTTAAACATAAACAACTCAAAAAATAAAGGGAAAGTTTTAAAAAAATTGACAAGGTAAGAAAACCGTTTCTGTGCTTGTTTAATTTAAATTAAGATGGTTAAAAGCAGCATTCTTCTTCTATGTATTAAAGTTTGTAATATGTATTAAGTCAATGTACAGTTGTAAACTATTGAAAGAACAACCATAACGTTTTGTTCAGAGTTACGAACATTTCAGAGTTATAAGCAAACTCCATTCCCGAGGTGTTCATAACTCTGAAGTTTTACTGTATATATTCTCTGGGACAAGAATTGTGTCTTTTGCCGTATTTGGAAAGTGCCCAGCCCATTTTAGACTCAGCCACAATATAAATCACTCTTATCCAGCATCCTGTATTGCTCAGTCAATAAATTAGGTCTACTGGCTACATTCTCTATCACCTCTTGCACTCTCTGGGTTTTGTACTCCAGGTCTCACAATTCGTTGCCCGCTACATAGGGATGTTTTCTTAGCTCAATCTCCATCATCAAACGTGCAATTTCAGAAAAGTGTTTTGTTTTGTTTTTTAATCTGGGAAAATTAGATAATGGCAGTTTTAATGACCTCATCGAAGAGTGGCCTATAAACCGCCCACCATCAGTGAGCGTCTGTGCCTTAGCAAGCCATGCTGCAAACAAAAAACTAGACTCCACTGGTGCAGCTGCTCAGTGTCACATAGCTAGCCAAGTGACCCTAATCTGAGAACAGAAACAAAATCCAAAAGGCTGAGTTCATAACTGTAATGCACTCTTAGTGAGTGAGAAAGCGGAACCCAAACATTCATTATTGTCTTAGCACATGGACTAGAGTCAGAAGACCTGGATTCTCTCACTCCACACTGCCACTGGCTTGCTCATCTTGGGTGAAATGCTGCCCCATTGAAGTCAATGGGTGTTTGGCCATTCAGTGGGACCAGGATTTTATCCCTGGAATTCAACAGGAGTTGAGGATGGTCAGTTCATCAAAAAAGCAGGCCTCTAACTTCTCTGCTTCAGGGAAGAGATAATGATACTTACCCAACTTTATAAAGCTCTTTAAGATCTATGGATGAAAGTCTTTATATGAAGTATTATAATTACTTCTTGCTTGTTAATTCAGAGGCAAGCATCTGCCATAAACTTTGTATTATCTGGGACAGGTATGCAGGCAAATACAGAAGCATGGGGACTGGCTTTTCCAGTCCATAATATCAGACGCCATACAAAATATATACAACTGTTAAACGTCTTCTGCGTATTTGTTTGTATTCAAGTAGGTTATGTATGTGTGTACACATAACTGCTGTACTATATATGTATACATACATGTGCATAAAGGAGTTTAACCTGTAGATATAGCACATTGATGCCTTCCTTTCAATTTAAAATGAACTCAGGAATTAAGATGCTAATTTTTTCATTTTATGTTGCTCATGTACAATTAATGCACTTTTAAAATACTGGTATTGAAATTCTGAACTGCATAGAATGGATCATTAGAAACATATGGGATTTTATGGACTTAACCAATAGGTATAAAGTTGTTTTCCACCTTTGTCAGTGCTGGGGTATATGATGATGAGTTAGAATGCTTTTGCACATGTGGTAGAAGCCCTTTTTTTAAATTTTACAAGAAACACAGAGAGAAGGATTGATTCTTCAGAGTGCTTTTTTTGGTGCTGTCATTGTGGATTAAAAAATATACATTCATAAACCCTGTAGGGGTTTTGTGGTGCCAAAGCGTATGGCAGACACAATGAATGAACCATCAGATCTCTTGACAACTATTCTCAAATTATTATTTTAAAGAAACATAACCTTCTTGTTTGGACTGATATACATTTTTGGTAAAATTAAATGTCCCCATTTGTGACCTGTAGGCACAGTGTATTCTCTACAGATCTCTGTGTCAGACTTCATTTCTGCAAACTGGATCATTGTTTGTGGCCTTAGGGAACTCTTAATTTCCCTCTGTTCTTCCTGTTTGGTGTGTCAGTTAAGATGACGTGGACCAAATTCACATCAGAATTCAAACTCTGCATGAATCTGTGGCTTCCAGGAACCTACAGATTTTAACTGCAGCAAGAAACATACGGAATATCTTCATTTCCTTTCTATGTAGTTCTAGATGGAAGAAGCAATAAAGTGACATACTGTGGTTATACAATGGTATATGTGTATGTATATAATATATAACTACACAAAAACACTGCAGTAAAAGGTGGCAAAGTCAAGCACTCAGAAGTTCAGACATGCCAGAACTAAAGTTGCCTGTGCAACTTTAAGTCAGCCCCCCTTGTGCATATGCATTATGGTACAGTCTTTAATTACATGATAAAATACTAATTTTTCCATAGGAACCCAGCCTCATTTGATGCATGGGACTGATCTGCTCTGGGGTTGAATCAGGGCTGTGTAGTGGAGACTGAGGTCTGTAGGTACTGTCTATAATCCATACAAACATAATAGTGATAGGATGCTGTAATTACTATACTTATGGCTACCATTAAAGTAAAACTGTAAAAGTAAAACATAATAATACTTTACAGTGTTTTACATCTGGAGATATAAAATACTTTGCAACATGGATAATAGCATTATCATCTGTTTTACAAATTGGGGAACCTGACATAAAGAGTGGTCAAGTGACTTGCCCACAGTAGAGCCTGGGGCAGAACTGGGTCTGTTGAGTCTTTTCTTTGACCATTGCAGCATGCTGTCTTTTGTACAGGGGGAATAAAAGTGACCCCCCCCGGCCCCAAGTTTTCTTTTTTCCCCTCAAAATTATCCAAAATGAGTGTGGGTGCAATATATATATGTTAAAGGGGACTTTCTGGATCATATTATTAAGCTACATACAGCTGTGCATTAAAAATCTAAGTTTTGTAGCACTCCTTAATGGTTGAAAGGATTCTACCTGCATTGATATATTTTCTTTTTAAAGCTTCTTTATTCTCATCTGGAAACAGTCCCACAAACTTTTCAACTCTATCTACCTTCATCAGGGCTTGTAGATTGGATCACACCAGCATTTATACTTTACTAATCACCTTTCTTTCTGGCACTAACACCATCCTGGGGAGTTTCCCATTCACCTGACATCAATTACCCTACTCTCTGCTGACATTTAATTCATATAATCATAGTTAATTCAACATGAACCCCTTCATCTCCGGTGTTCCATAATTATCACTTATTGTATGCACAAAAAAAGTTAAGCAGGTTTTACTATAAATATATCATTAGCTTCCATTTAAAAATGAGCGGCAATGTACAGACTTGTCCCATGTTACAGAAGGAGCATTACCGCTGAGGTGCTCTATACTTGGAAAAATTAGTACCCTTATTCCAGCAGGTTCCAGAAACATTACAGCTACACTGCTAACATTCAAGTGGCTTTAGCACCATATCATAACATCCTGCTCTGAGAACAGGAGTGCTGCCAAATTACCTTGTACTGCTAGCGTGTAGATGAAGTAGCTCAATAAATAAGTAGAACTGGTCGAAAATCTTTGAATTTCAACATTTTCCAAGCAAGAGAAAATGCACAAACTTTTCACAAATTTTTGTGAAAGATATTTTTGTCCATTCTAGAAATAGAAACTGTGCATTTCACACAATGCACAGCCAACCTGTGGAACTCCTTGCCAGAGGATGTTGTGAAGGCCAAGCCTATAACAGAGCTCAAAAAAGAACTAGATAAGTTCATGGAGGATAGGTCCATCAATGGCTATTAGCCAGGATGGACAGGATTGGTGTCCCTAGCCTCTGTTTGCCAGAAACTGGGAATGGATAACAGGGGATGGATCACTTGGTGAATACGTATACTGTTCATTCCCACTGGTACACCTGGCATTGCCCACTGTCAGAAGACAGGATACAGGGCTAGATTGACCTTTGGTCTGATCAGTATGGCCGTTCTTATGTAAGGCTATCCTGACTATTTATGACATTTCAGGTAGACCTTAAATATTGGTCAAGAACTGGGTAAATAGTCCAGTAGTAAGAATACAAATTTAATCATGGATCCATGAGGGTATTTTATAATATTTAAGCAATACCAGGGTACTGAAAGCAGAGGATATTTTGCTACCTACAAGTGATAACAATTATATATCCAACCTAAAATCCCTGTGTGTATTCTCTTTTGTACCGACAATTTAATCCATTTCTATCCATAGAAGTCCTGGAAAAACTGTGGGAACAGTCAAGTTTGTGTTATTAGGAGCGGGTTTAGGGGCAAATGGCATCATACCACTCTCCAACCAAGTGGATTCTGAATGGTACACTTGGGCATGGAGTGCTTCAGTCCGAAGTGAGGGACAGGGAGAGGCTGGAGTTTAGGCAAAAACAGAGGACAACTGTTTTTTGTGGCATTAGTCCCCTCCAAACACACGGCGGAAATATCCATTATCATTAATGTCCACTCTTTCAGCATTGTTTCCTATGGACTGTTCCTTTCTACCTTCTGACCTCTTTGCAGGGATGTGTTTGGTGCTTACCTCCAACAGGGATTCCACTAAGTCATGCTGCTCCAGAACATGGGAGCCAGGTACTGACACAGAGAGTGTGTCAGTAGATACTAAGCTAACCACAAATTTGTAGGTCCACATTACCCCCTCTCCCATGCTTGTTCCAAGGAGGAGCAAACCACACACCCCCGATAAGATGATTCCAAGACACATATTATCTGGTTTTGGTACATGATTTTACTTTAACAAAACAAAACAAAAATGAAGCACTCTGTCTTCCATAGCTCCAGTGGGGGAACCAGTGACACCAGTCTATAATTTCCTACAAGATCTGTGGGTCAGTGAGTCAGATCCTCCCATGGTGTAAATCAGCATCTCTATATAACAGTCAATGGAGCTACACTAATTTATAGCAACTGAAAATCTAGTCCCATGTGTCCAGAGGATAATATAATATATAATATATTCATAGAATCATAGAATCATAGAATATCAGGGTTGGAAGGGACCCCAGAAGGTCATCTAGTCCAACCCCCTGCTCGAAGCAGGACCAATTCCCAGTTAAATCATCCCAGCCAGGGCTTTGTCAAGCCTGACCTTAAAAACCTCTAAGGAAGGAGATTCTACCACCTCCCTAGGTAACGCATTCCAGTGTTTCACCACCCTCTTAGTGAAAAAGTTTTTCCTAATATCCAATCTAAACCTCCCCCATTGCAACTTGAGACCATTACTCCTCGTTCTGTCATCTGCTACCATTGAGAACAGTCTAGAGCCATCCTCTTTGGAACCCCCTTTCAGGTAGTTGAAAGCAGCTATCAAATCCCCCCTCATTCTTCTCTTCTGCAGACTAAACAATCCCAGCTCCCTCAGCCTCTCCTCATAAGTCATGTGCTCTAGACCCCTAATCATTTTTGTTGCCCTTCGCTGGACTCTCTCCAATTTATCCACATCCTTCTTGTAGTGTGGGGCCCAAAACTGGACACAGTACTCCAGATGAGGCCTCACCAGTGTCGAATAGAGGGGAACGATCACATCCCTCGATCTGCTGGCTATGCCCCTACTTATACATCCCAAAATGCCATTGGCCTTCTTGGCAACAAGGGCACACTGTTGACTCATATCCAGCTTCTCGTCCACTGTCACCCCTAGGTCCTTTTCCGCAGAACTGCTGCCTAGCCATTCGGTCCCTAGTCTGTAGCGGTGCATTGGATTCTTCCATCCTAAGTGCAGGACCCTGCACTTATCCTTATTGAACCTCATCAGATTTCTTTTGGCCCAATCCTCCAATTTGTCTAGGTCCTTCTGTATCCTATCCCTCCCCTCCAGCGTATCTACCACTCCTCCCAGTTTAGTATCATCTGCAAATTTGCTGAGAGTGCAATCCACACCATCCTCCAGATCATTTATGAAGATATTGAACAAAACCGGCCCCAGGACCGACCCCTGGGGCACTCCACTTGACACCGACTGCCAACTAGACATGGAGCCATTTATCACTACCCGTTGAGCCCGACAATCTAGCCAGCTTTCTACCCACCTTATAGTGCATTCATCCAGCCCATACTTCTTTAACTTGCTGACAAGAATACTGTGGGAGACCGTGTCAAAAGCTTTGCTAAAGTCAAGAAACAATACATCCACTGCTTTCCCTTCATCCACAGAACCAGTAATCTCATCATAAAAGGCGATTAGATTAGTCAGGCATGACCTTCCCTTGGTGAATCCATGCTGACTGTTCCTGATCACTTTCCTCTCATGTAAGTGCTTCAGGATTGATTCTTTGAGGACCTGCTCCATGATTTTTCCAGGGACTGAGGTGAGGCTGACCGGCCTGTAGTTCCCAGGATCCTCCTTCTTCCCTTTTTTAAAGATTGGCACTACATTAGCCTTTTTCCAGTCATCCGGGACTTCCCCCGTTCGCCACGAGTTTTCAAAGATAATGGCCAAGGGCTCTGCAATCACAGCCGCCAATTCCTTCAGCACTCTCGGATGTAACTCGTCCGGCCCCATGGACTTGTGCACGTCCAGCTTTTCTAAATAGTCCCTAACCACCTCTATCTCCACAGAGGGCTGGCCATCTCTTGCCCATTCTGTGATGCCCAGCGCAGCAGTCTGGGAGCTGACCTTGTTAGTGAAAACAGAGGCAAAAAAAGCATTGAGTACATTAGCTTTTTCCACATCCTCTGTCACTAGGTTGCCTCCCTCATTCAGTAAGGGGCCCACACTTTCCTTGGCTTTCTTCTTGTTGCCAACATACCTGAAGAAACCCTTCTTATATTTGATGATATTATATCATCAAAGGCACCTTTTGTTGCAGGAATCTATCTAACAGTTGGAAAGGGTCCAAGCTCAGTTGGTTGAGAGGTGATTTCTATGGACTCTTGCTAGATGGTATTTTTGAAAATGTTAGTAGAAACAAATACTGAATCCAAAGAATAGGGTGAACTGCCAGAGAAAATGAGATGAGCCTGAGCATCATTAAACTGTTGCAACAAATGACCTCTCTCTCCAAACAATTGCATGTGCAAAATTTTGGCTGCTTTCCTTGCATGGTGTCTACAATCCTGCCTTCCATACTTAATCCACATGGATCAATGACACTTTCTAAAGAAAAGACATTCACATGAACACTACCAGATGGTCTTGTAATGACAAAGCTGGTGTCATGGATGTCCTAACTGCACTCATTGCACTGGATGCGGAGAAGGGCTTGATTAGATGGAGTGGAGCTACACCTCTCTCAGTGATGAGATGCATCTGAGTTTGTGGGAAAATCCATACAGGACAATGATGTTTATTAAAAGGAATTTTATTTAGCATGTGCTAAAGATATTTACTCTTCATGCTGCTCTTTCTTCTGGCAATAAAGATACTAGCTAATGCCCCCCGGAGTTCTGCTTGTATGGAAAGTCTTGGTGCCACTCACACTGTACACAGTATCTTCAAGATACTATGGTTGGGATTTGCAAAGGAGCCTAAGGGAGTTGGGTACTTAGTAATAAATATATACACAGACATTAAACCCCCCAAAAATATATACACAGACAGTAAACCCCCCAAAAGATTAACAATTTTAATGTACATTAAAATAACATTATTAAGGCTGCAAAGTCAAGTATTCAAAAAGTTAGGAAATGCTAAAATTCAGGTTGCCTGTGCAACTTCAGTTTGGCTCTCTTGTCCAGATGCATTATTATGACACAGCCTTTAATTGCATAATTAGATACCTTCCCCCTCCCCACAGGACCCCTGCTTAATTCTGCGCACAGGACGGACAATATTCAATTAATGAGCAGCTATTTCAATATTATTGTTCAATATGTAGTGCAGGCCTTTTTTACTGCACACTATTCAGATCCTCTCAACACAGAATTATTAATTTTCTTGTAAGCTTTCCTATGGTAATCATCAGTGTAGTATTTTAGAGTCCATCAAGTGAGTACCATCCATCCTGGGTTCATTTGTATTGCATTTAAATAACACTACAGTCACAGCTTTCCTTCAGCCCAACTGTAGTGTAAAGCTTAACTAATCATTACAAGACAAATCCTCATTTATTACTGAAACCAACAAATGTCATACAATTGACATTTGCTAGATTAAAATGCACTAAAAACCGCTCTGCGAACTACCACGCATTGCAGCTGAATTATGTGTTGATTACTGACATACCATATATACTAATGTTATTAATGAGAGAGCTAATGAGGTAATAGCCTATGCCCCTCTGCCTGCACCCTCCCCTCCTCTAAAAATAGCTGCTTTCTGTGTTATTCCCTGTTCTGGTTGGCTGGAATGTTTCTCAACAAACTAATTTACACTCATTTCACCTACTGGACCACTCTCTGGCTATTCTTCTTTCATAACTTGTCCAAAAAGTCTCTGATGAATCCAAAATGATTTGACTCTTTGTTAAAAAGCTGGGTAATTTGGCAAGGTCTGAAGTGGACGTTTTTGTTTATGTTTGAACAAAATTTTTCCTCAGAGGGAGACAAATCCTACCATGTGACTTGCGTCACTGGAATGACAACAGGAATAAAGGACAGACTGGTACCAGGGAATGGGAAGTCAGATGATTCCCTTGCTGCTTCAGATTTAGCCATTTTTTGTCCCTGCCTATGATAGATCTGGAAAAATGTGTGAATCCCATTCTGTTATTTCCCAGTCAGAATCCAAATGCTCTTTCAACATAATCATGTCATACTCTGAGTTTAATTTTAATATATTAGGGGCTCACTCTTTCAGAAAATAGATAACTTCCTTTCTTTCTTACCACCTTTCTAACATTGTTTGGCTGAATTGAATTAACAACCATTTCTAATCTAGATTTCAACACTGTTTTCTTCACTGAAAGCTACATGGATTGTGACAATCCAAAGGATGGAAATTATGTGGTGAATTAAATTCCCATCTTTATTGCTGTGATAGTTTAGCTAAAAACACTTCTCTGGGGGTGTGTCAATAGAGCAGACTAAAAAATAATACTCATTCTGAATAAAGAAACTACAGATATTTTTTCTATTTTTTTTTTCCTGTCGGGATTTAAAACTGTGGATACAAAAAAAACTCGCCTAAAGTGTTTGGGCAGAATTGCAGCTGGACCAATACCCTGCTCTGACAGTTGTCATTGTCTGATGGATAGGTGACAACTACAGACTAAAAAATAAATTGTAAAGTACATTCCTCTGAGCAGTCGAGCAGAAAATAGTAGGCTGGTGCAGAATAGAAACAGTAAATGGGAGGCATACATGGGTTTGGAACTGTAAAGATCCCCTGATAGGCCTTGGCAAGCCGTTCCATTCCAAACCCAGAACACCCTGAACACCAGCTCATATAATTATGTTTGGATTTGGCTCTTTACTGCCTGCAATATTTTTCTTGGCTTCCGGACTGTTTGGAAGTTAGAATTTCTTCTGCTGTCTATTTACTTACAATGTTCAGAGCTGGCAAAACTAGTGCACTTATGAGCTGCAGTGCTTTTAAGTTCACAAGTAGAGCTGGATAACGGCTTTATCATAAAAGTTTTTCAGTGAAAAAAATGCAGGTTTGGCAACACCACAACATTTTGTGAACTCACGTCAGTTTTACCGACGTGTTTCAGCCAGGGAAAAAATAAAATACAATTTAAAAAAATCCCTCCTCCCCCAAACTTTTGTTTCAACATTTTAGAAATGGAATGTGTCCGTTTTTGGTTTGAAGAGATTTCCATTTCAAAATTTCCTACAAGTTGATTTCTTATGAAAAACATTTTAAAATAGTTGAAACTCAAACAAAACATTTTGATTTTGTCAAAACAAAATAACATTTTATTTTTCAATTCGTGGAAAAACAGGGAGGAGGGATAGCTCAGTGGTTTGAGCATTGGCCTGCTAAACCCAGGGGGTGTGAGTTTAATCCTTGAGGGGCCATTTAGGGATCTGGGGCAAAAATTGGGGATTGGTCCTGCTTTGAGCAGGGGGTTGGACTAGATGATCTCCTGAGGTCCCTTCCAACCTGATATCCTATGAAAATTTTGAAAAAATTCATTTTTTTTTCTGATTTTTCAGAATTACCAGAAAACTGAAAAGTCACTTATCCACCCAGCTCTATTCACAAGGATGTCTGAACACCAGCACTGTTGCTAATAAAGTTCAGGTAACCCGGTGATGAGGGCCATATCAAGGGAACTGGTATTTTGATCACAATATATCAGGGTCTTAAGTTTTCATTTTCTTATGTTTCTTATGTAACTGCCAGCAATGAGGCACAATTAGAAAGCAAGTCCATTCATTCTCATTATTATGCACAAAATCAGTCAAAGCTACAGGTGTCTGACTAATACTAATACTTCCCATGCTCGCTACCAGAATGGGATTTTAATGCATATACAGAGTCAAATCCATTAACTTCAGTTGGGAGTTTTGCCAAAGAAAGAACTAAGAAGTCTAGGATTTGATCCTTGAAACCTGATCCAAAGCTTATCAAAGATAACAGAAAGACTCCCATTAACATCAGTGTACTTTGGCTAGGCCATGGCATGTAATATTCCAGACATAGCTGGTTGAGAAACCAACTTTGTGTGACTTTTTCACAAAAAGTTTACTGTCTTTTTTTTTTATTTTAAAAAAGGATGAAATTTCAAAATGTTGACATTTTCTGATCTTCCAGTTAAAATTTTTTGTTCGATAACTGGTCAAAATTGTTTTGACAATTTGGAGGGGGGTGGCTGCACTCACTTCTTTGAGCACCCCCCAGTGTCCAGGCACAGTGCTGCCATTTTCTTCAGCTTATGTGGGTCTTCTGTGGTTCAGCCCTATGGCTGGGTCACACAGTCCAAACCCCTTCTGGGGTACCACAAACTCAAATAGAAAAAGCTCCTTTCCCTGCAGGACTAATTATAACTAAAATGGTTTCGTACCCATCTGTGCTGAATTCTCTTTCCATGGTTAACTCAGCAGGATTCCTCCTGCACTCCTCCATGCCACTGTGGCTAGAAACAGACCCAGCCTGCCCTGATTTCTTTGGCTTTGGCCTAGGCCACATATTTCCTGTCTCTAGTGTCTTCAGCCAGGAACTGTTTTGCTAGCAGCAAGCAGCTCCTTTTATTTTGGCCTGCTGGGCCTTGATAGGCTATTGCTAGTCCCTAGTCCTTCTAGCTTAGGAGGACCAGATATCAATGGTTCCCAAAAATGACTGCTCCCAGGTTGCCTCTCTAGCAAAGCCTGGAGGTCTAATACTCACTGCTCTTTTCCTCTCAAAGAACTATTTCCTGAGGCAGGGTGCAGCAAACAGTAGGGCGTCTAGCAGGAGGCAACAAAGGGTGGAAACAACCTGCCAGAGGAGGTTAATTGAAATCAAATTTTCAACAGAATACATTTGTGAAAATTCCAAAAATTTCATCCAATTCTAATCCCAGATAATCAAGCCTCCAATAATTCAATTTCAGTTTCCATGATTTCTGATTACAAGGGAAAGAATGGACTCCAAGCCTGGATCTTTCTTACAGTAAAAGAGTAATGAGTGGACACAGAAAAAGAATTTTGTATTGATAGTCTAGTTTACTGCAAATATCTACAGTCTTCAACAGGGATTTTGATGGCAAAAGCAGAGCTTACAATTCAACTTTCAGGACTCCAGCAAAAGCAGCTACATTTGAATAACATCCATGAGCAGTTTCTCTCTCTCCTTCTTTTCCCAAGATGTTGTTCCCCAAACTACTGTCTTCCTTAACTCTTACCCCCAAAGACATTAAATGGTGTCTGCCAAATCCTCAGGTGGTGTAAATCAGCATGGCTCCACTGACTTCAATGGAGCTACAGTGATTCACATCAGGAGAGGGCATGGCCCAATACACATTGCATGTTCATCACCCTAGTCACATGGGTCACAGGCCATCAAAAATTGGCACTGTGACAGAGTTGATGTATCTGGAAAAATAAGAGTGCGTTCACACTTAATTCATACAAAGCAGACCTCTTCTTTGTGATAGTAAGTGGCAAGGACTCCTCAGGTGCCTCTCTACAGTGCATAATTCATTAGTTGTAACTACTTTAGCCCCTGAACCCCTGCTGATCCCACTTCCATTATTTTATTCTAATATTTCTTAATTGTTTTCAATTATATTTTACATAGTGCCAGTCATGTGCTGCTAGGCCCCTTAGTATCTGCTAGATGGTTCCTGATTATTTTCTTCACCATTTTTGCTACAATACATGCAAAAACTGGGACATTTATCCAAACTTCGATAACTTAATGGGTCTTCTCCATACTTTTAATAGAACCTCTGCAAGAATGGCTTTTTCTGATATCTCTTTGGATAGCTCCATGTTGTGACCAAGACAAAAATATTGAATTACTACAAGAGAGGCTCTTTTTGCAGTAATTTAACACTTCCACTACTGTGGAGTACAATTCCACCCACGTACGTACTCAGGTGACTAGTCCGAGCCGCCGCCTGTGCCACTGGGGACACACAGCCCATCAGTAATTTTTAGGTGTTAGCTTGATGAGAACTAGTGTGGGTATGTCTACACAATCTGGAAATCCCACCTCCCCAGTCAGGTGTAGACATAGCCTTAGTCTCTCCATTGGCTCCTCCTTTCTCACTGCAAACTCCAGACCTTGCTTTCAAAGCATTGCACAGTTTAGCCCCTTCCAATCTATCTGACCAATTATCTGAATGTAACCCTTTGCTGGGTGCTTAACAGCAGCAATAAGGTCCAGGGTCACTAAACTAGCTCAAGCCCCCACTCAGAAAACTGGGAAAACTAAATGTACCCTTCTTGGGTGCCCTTAACAGACATAATTTCCCCACTTGCAGGTTTCCAAGACTATGTATAAACAAGGAAATCCCTTATTAGGGGAAAGGAAGCACAGTCATAAACTTGGGAAAACACAGCAACAGAGTGGATATGCAAATAATGAGCAAAATATGCCTTCTTCCTCCAGTGACTTTGGCAGTAGTCCATCTAACTCCCTTCCCACCTGCCATTGCAAATAGCCCACAAGTAATAGTCCTTTGACTGTACCACCTCATTGGGGTTGCCAACCCTCCAAGATTGTCGTGGAGTTTCCAGGAATTAAAGATTAATCTTTAATTGAAGATAATGGCATGTGATGGAACCTCCAGGAATTCATCCAACCAAAGTTGGCAACCCTACACCTCACCCATCCATCAAACCCAACTCACAGTCTGGATCAGCAAATAGTAGTAGCCAAGTACATCTTGTGGGTCTGTCTCCAGTCTCAAGGAAGCTGCTTGTCTGGTGCCACCCAGAGGTACCATCACCTAACCCAGCTTAGTGATTCAGCTTCATTAAGATACTGAGTTGGCAAAGCCTTACCAGAGTCCACTTAGCTCTGATGCTGTCTTCTGTGTCATTCCTCACAGAGATATCCTTGGTCTGTGCTGAATCTTGTACAAAAGCCCTACAAGGTGGGAGCCCATAGTTCTGGATGCTCAGAAATGAACTCTTTGCCCTTTTGAAACCTCTCTGGGAGGACAATACCCCTCATTCATGTATAGTTGTGGTGGCTTCCTGAGTGTCACTAAAGGAATTGTGGGAAGGTACCCTATGCAGATGAAGCTCTCCATGGCAGCACTTTTCCTTTTTCACCAACAGAGGGATTAGAAAGTGCTTTCTACTTGGGAGCTTTTGGCCATAGGGTTTAGATATTCCAAGATCTACTCCCACCTTCACTCTGTCATTAATTCCAGTCTTACTCTCCCAATTCTATAATTCTGCAACAAACACTTTCATGCTTTCTTCCATGCCACTCCTTGTGAGTCCGGGAAGCTCCTAGTCAAAACCCCTAAAGCCACCACCTAATCCTCCTTCAAGTCCTTACTCAAAACTCACCTCTACATACAGCAAAACTGCAACTTGATAACAGCTACAAAAATGGTGAGTTGTGATCATTGCTACTGACTGGCTAAGAAATGCAAACATCTTCTTGGCTACCCTGTCTCCTCCACCCACCGCTCCAGCCCACTTATTTGTTTCAGCCACCTTTTATATCTTGTCTTTTAGACTATATGCTCTTTACGGGGGGGGGGGAGGGCTGTCATTTATTAGATGTTTGTACGGCACCTAGCACAATGGGACTCACCCTTGTTGTGCCTTTTCAGTGTTACCATAATATAAATGCTAAACAATCAAAACATCTATAACAACTCTTCTAACTATCTTTAGGGAACCACTGAGAAAGAATGTACAGACAAATGTTAAGAAATTAAAATTCTTAATAGCAAGCATGGAGGCTCCTCAAAAATACCACATTAGAGTCACAAAAAGTATGAATAGTCTTAAACAAAAAAAGTAAAGCAGAAAGGCAAAGAAAACAATGTCCTTGAATGGATTTCCTGTCAAATATTATGGAAGAATTGTAGAAGCTCCAGAGTTATTATCTTATATTACCACTTTTATGATTTAACATGTATATTGCAGTAGCTCTCGGGATGAACCAGGATGGTGCTGTGTGCTGTACAGATACCCAGGAAGACACTATTTTAAAACTTGGGTGCCTATTTAGGTACCTAGAGATCTTCATTGATGCATGGGAAACAGAATCCAAATCAGGTCATGGCAGGTGAATAAGGATGGAGCTGAACTGCAAAGGTTTTAATTCAAAGTGTGTAGTTAGGCCCCAATCTAGCAAATATTTACAGATTCGCAAGCATGGAAGTAGTTCCACTGCTCCATTACCCAGTGTGTAAAGTTAAGTAAATACTTGCATTTTTGCAGGTCTGGGCCTTAGGTTGTAGGATTCTCCTGGTAAGTGACTGTGACTTCCATTTTTTCTTTCAGTCTCTGCTGGCCCTTAGCACAGAATAAATATTATGTATTTTGCAACTATTAAAGGCCCTGACTTTTCAAGGAGAACCATGCAAGTGGTTCACCAATATGGTTCTTCTTGAATGACAGGAGCCTAAATCTGCACATAGTCTCCTCATCATTTATGATTTTAAAAGTGTTTTTTATAAATTTGTAGAAAAGCTTTTTGATCTACTTTTAGAAGTGTTTTGTTTTGTTTGTAATAAAGCTACTGCATTTGTTCCCCATTTCCCAGACCATATACTCATTATTATAATAAGCACAATAATAAGCACAAATTCTCAAAAGGATCACCTTTTAGAGAAGTATTTTTATCAGCATTTGGTAAATCCTTAGCATAAAATGTAGCTCTGCTGAGGACTCCTCCTCACGTACCACACTTTTTAAAAGCTGCAGTAGTGTCTAAAGCACGTCCATGCTTGCCAATTCCCAGGCCCACGCTTAGTGCAATTACCTAATGTCTGTTAGCAATGTTTAAATATACTCCAAAAATATTATATGCATACCTCTACTAGTATTTTTAATCTAACCATTCAAGGAAAAAAGTAGCTAACTTTATAAGCTGTCCTTCCATGTTACTATAACATGGTGCTGTTGGTTCATTCAAAGCCAGAAGTATCATTTTACACAGTTTTTCATTGTACTCAAGGGAAGTATATGGATATTTTACAGCAATAAACTACAAATGGGGAGCTGGACTACAGCCAGTCTGCATCCTTCTCATGCCCTTATAGCATTTTTCTTCTGCACGTAGTGTGTTCCACAGTGTATAAAATATTTATCCTACTAGGCTATAATATTTGTTTTCGAGGTGCAAAATGTATTAAATAGGTCTCTAACTATGAAGTCTCAAGGACTACAGTGAGGTTTTCCCTTTATGTTTCAAGAAATGTTCAGTAGATTTTTTTAAAATACTCAATATTAGATTTAGTTTCATAGTATGCAGTTTTTGCCTTCCAGCTTTCTTCCATGTTAGCTCTTTTGCAAATTAAACACAATTGCTCTTATATAATTCAATAAGACATAGCTTGACTATAATTGTATATCTTCGGAAAACTCTAGACACGTCTGTACATGGAGATGCTGGTTAGACTGAATAGGAACCTTGCTTAAGACCAGGTGGGTTTTAATAATATAAAATAATAACTGTATCAAGGAAACATACTTAAATCAATATTTGTAATCTGGTGCTTTGTTGTAGGTTGTTGATATATCCATGTTATTTCAGTATGTTATAAAAATGCAACTTATAGTCATTTATTTTAAAACATTATAATATTTATGGTTAATAAACTATTTGTATATGATGCCTTAATTTAAAGTTTAACAGCAAGAATAGTTGGCAGTCAGAATTCAGGTCCATGGTTCTGTGTTTCTTTTGCAACAGTTGATCACTAACAACAAAAACTGTACTGGGAGCTATATTTCCTGCATTCCTTGTACAGTTTTAGGTGTTACAGCTGTCATCAGCCAAAACCAGGGCTCTGAGGATCCTACCCCAATACGGAATTAGCAGGTAGGTAAGGGAGGAACTGATTTTCAGTTAGATTGTTTTAATATGTATACTGGATATAGCATTTGTATGTTTAATCCTACCCACACAAACTATTACTGACTCAGTTAGTTAATTTATTTAAAAAAACAGAGCTTTACAGTTCATATTTAAAGTGTTTTAGCACACAGGCCTGCCTGCACTCATTTCTCATGATCATTGAGGAGGAAGGTGTGAACTTTTAACCTCCCACCTTCCTAGCACAGGGCCCTATTCATAAAAAACAGAAGGCTTACACACTTGCAAATGTAATATACAGGTTTTTGGTTGCCTGGCAGAGAGCACTCACAATTTATTCTTGGCTCAGAAGGAAAATTTGGCAAGTAAGAAATTGCAGACAATTAATGCAGTCTTTTTTTTTAACTAACTTTCTTCATTACAAACAATTGGGTTTCTGTCTTTTAGGTGTAACATACAACACCACTAAATATTCATTTGGAGGGACTTTTTAAAAGCTGCAATAGTGTTTCAAAAGCTGTTAGTGTATGCTACTAATTTATTTTTTCACCCAAAGACCACAGGCCCATATGAGGGAAAGACATACATGCAAAAATTATGAAAGGTCAAGTTTTTCATAATAGAAAAGATGAGTTCTCATTTATTCCTTGAGAGTTTTGCTATTGACTTCACTGGGAGCTGGATTGCTCTTGTTATGTCTATTCATTGGCTAGCGATAAGGAAATTGCTTGAAAAATTAAAAAAAATACCGGGCCCAATGCTCTGTGTTGTTGAGAACCTGCAGCAAGGAACTGAAGGTCCTACACTCTCATTGACCACCAGCTAAGGATCTGTCCCAATAAAATTTGAAGATGTCCCACAATTTGCCAGGTCAGGTCAGTAGTGAATGATGATCATTTAATGTGTTCTCTGAGGGAACAGTCACTGTTGATCCTGCAAAGCCTTAAGCACATTTTGAACTTTGTACACATGAGTAGTAAGAATATTCATGTGCCTCATGTACCATATATTTTTGGCTTTTAAAAGTAACTTCTTTAAAGGGAAGCATTCTGCAAGTTGAGGGAGCTAGTACAATTGCTCCATGTAGTGTTCCACCTACACCTATTAATTCTTAAATTGACTAGGTCACAGAATCTTCTTCCCTTCCACGTTCGCTTATACCTAGATCTAGACCAGAATTACAATGACTAAAGATGAATGAGTGGTTCCACTCCCCTGTAGCTCTCGTGCAGAGTCACACACCCTTATATGACTGCAGAGAAATTTTAGCTGCTTGTTTTTTCCTTTTTTTTTTTTTTGAAAATCACAGAGCTCTCTGATCATCTGGGTGCCTGCTTCCCACCAAAAACATGTGTTGTCTTCCTAATTTGTACCTGCTGCTTTGATCCAAACCAACTCTATCACAATGTCAAATCCACAAAAGCAATCTGGAACATAATTATATTATATTTAACCAGAGGTGGCAAAAAAAAGTTGCACAAATTTTCTCAATTTTTTTCCTTTATTTTGTACGTTTCCACACATCTATGGAATGAGTTGAAATAGTGTGTGTGGGGGGGGAATTCAATAAAGAACAGGTAGAATTTTTGTTTTCAGTTTCATGTGACAGCCTGAGAGTCTGTGCTCACCAAGGAAACAATTATTTATTCCTCCTGGCAAGTAGAACGAAAGGCAGCAGTGATGTTTTGGCACAGGACCATGTGATGTATCTAGTGCTGTGTGTTGCATAGACTGACCAGATAGCAAGTGTCAAAAATCGGGACAGGAGGTGGGGGGTAACAGGTGCCTTTGTGAGAAAAAGACGCAAAAATCGGGACTGTCCCTATAAAATCGGGACATCTGGTCACCCCAGTGTTGCATAGTGTGGATTGCCTTCTGCTTTTCACTTCGTACCCAGCCACCAGCTACCTTTGGCCAAAAGAAGGCAGAGTGTGTAAGTCCTTCTTGCTGGTACATATTCTCTCCACGTTCAAGACTCTTGCAGTGCCTCCTCATGGCACCAACTAAAAATTGACCATGCCTTGAGGCTTCAAGCTAAATGTACAAGGGATCCTGGAGCAGCATAGGCCCTAGAGGTGCAGTGTGCCGGCCTGCCTGCACGTACATATGCCCTGGCACTCATCTACCATCCCCCAGCTGTGCGGAAATAGTCCCAGCCATGGATTAAATGGTGAAGGTGACTATCTTTCAGTGCAAAGAAGTACAGATTTTCAAAGTAGCACATTAGCCCCTAGCTTGTTGCAGTCTTCTGGACCAGCTGAGCATTTGTCTGACTGGGACAAGATCCCAGAGAGTGGGATCAGCCAATGAACAAACCCCTCTCACTTAAATCCACTCAATTTTCTGGCAGTTAGTTTCTCTCACAAGTCTCAAGTCCTGCAGCGATGAAGGAGTGGCAAGGGGGGCAGAAAGAGGATGCTGTTGGGAGCCCCCAGTCACAAATCTGCATGCATGGTGGTGTGGGCGCAATGGTCATTCATCGTAGACACTGGAGCATCTGTGTCATATCCTGCCTATGAGTCAGAGCATCCCTTTTCAAGGGCAGGGCTGCTTTCCCCAATCGGAGAAAATGATCCCTAAACAATACTTGCCCCTGACCTGCCAGTTCACTGCAGTTCGTTGATCATCCAACTCTGCGGTCAAAATACAAAGACTGTGAAGTATATAAAATACGCCATCAATATTGCCTGATGGAATGTCCAGATGGTTCTGGATACTGACAACCGAGCAGAGAAGAGGACTGCCATCATCTCTTGAGAACTGAAGATATATAACATTGATATTGCTCCTTTTAACTCAAATTTCAGCTCAAAGAGGTTAGTGCTGGATATACTTTCTGTTGGATTGGTTTGCCTGCTGTCGAAAGATGACAATCAGGTGTTGGTTTTGCCATTCCAACATCCATCTTACAGAAGCTGGATTCTTTAGCAAAAGGCATCAATGATCAATCGCTTACAGACAGCCGCCCAACCTAAAGCAAATACTCACCAGCAACTACACACCACACAACAAAAACACCAACCCAAGAACCAAATCCTGCAACAAACCCTGGTGCCAACTCTGTCTACATATCTATTCAAGGGACACCATCATAGGACCTAACCACATCAGCCATACCATCAGGGGCTTGTTCACCTGCACATCTGGCATATATCACATTGGTATCATGTGCCAGCAATGACCCTCTGCCATGTGCTTTGGCCAAACTGGACAGTCTCTATGCAAAAGAATTAACGGACAAAAGTCTGACATCAGGAATTATAACATTGAAAAACCAGTAGGGAGAACACTTCAGTCTCCCTGGTCACTCAATAACAGACCTAAAAGTGGCAATTCTTCAACAAAAAAACTTCAAAAACAGACTCCAACATGAAACTGCAGAACTGAAATGCAAACTGGACACCATCACATTAGGCCTGAATAAAGACTGGGAGTGGTTGGGTCATTACAAAACCTAAACGTAATTTCCCCCATACTAATTTCCCCCTATTGTTACTCACACCTTCTTGTCAACTGTCTGAAATAGGCCACTCTCATTACCACTACAAAAGTTATTTTTCCTCCCTGGGTATCCTACTGTTAATTGAATTGTCTCGTTAGACTAACCTCACACTTGGTAAGGCAACTCCCATCTTTTCATGTATTTATACCTGCTCCTCTAGGTATAGGAGCCCTCATTGTTTTTGCTGATACAGACTAACACAGCTACCACTCTGAAAAATGATAGACTTATGGTTCTGCTGTTGGTCTGTCTTGTGGAAGATATGCTACGCTCATTAGTACATATGTTTCCATGACAAACACCTCAGAAATGAAAGAAAAATTCTATGAAGACCTAGAAAGCACCATCAGATAAACTCCACTTAATGACAACCTTGTAATCCTTGGAGATTTTAACACCAGGGCCGGCTGTAATCATACAGCCTGGAAAAACATCATTGGCTATCATGGTGTTGGCAGTGCCAATAGATTGGTCATTACCAATACTGTATTCTAGCAAGTAAACAAATTTAAAACAACACAGATGCATCCTTGTTCCCACCATTGGCATTTGATAGATTTGTCATAGTGCGCCAGCGTGATCTGTGGGATCTCAACCTGACCAGGATGATAAGAGTTACTGACTGTTGGTCTGACCATAGACTGGTGTGGACCAAAAGGCAGCTAGCCATCTGTTCCAAGAAGTGTTGACAGAGAGCCAAAACCCTAAAGAAACTTAACGTCCAGAAGGTCAAGTTTCTAGATAAACAGAAAGAACTACAGCAAACATTTTCAGAGGTTTTTTCATCATCAGACAGCCCTGTAATGGATGTTGATGCTGAGTGGATATAATCCTCAGTTCTGCCAGTGACATGCTACGCTACAGCACGAGAAAACATCAAGGCTGGCTTGATAAAAACGACTCAGGGATATGCATGTATTTGACTTGGTGAATGTGGCACATAAAGCATAGTTATCTGACAAGACTTCGACCACTAAGAAAGCTGCCTATCACAGCTTTAAGCAATCTTTCCAGTGTAAGCTGCATATAATGAAAGATCATTGGTGGAAGCACATAGCAGAAAATATCCAACAGGCTGCAGACCAGAAAGGC
The DNA here is from genome assembly GCF_965152275.1 of Natator depressus. NCBI lineage: Eukaryota > Metazoa > Chordata > Testudines > Cheloniidae > Natator > Natator depressus. Next base: position 237,759,730 of record NC_134235.1, on the reverse strand, counting down.
CTTAAATGCTTTTATGATCAAATGAAAATGGTTTTTGGTCCCATATTTCATGATAGTATTCCCATCCATAGTGCAGATGACAGTATATTATATACAGACAAGAAAGCCATCATCGATTGCTGGGCTGAACACTTTAACATCCATCTGCAATTCCGGAAGCTGCTATTGATGGTGTACCACAGTTCCCAATAACAAAGAACTTGCTAGATCACCAAGTATTACTGAGACAGAAGCCACCATCAAACAATTATCACCTGGCTTAGATGGAATACCACAAGAAGTCTATAAACATGGCGGTTATCACACGTCTAGAATGCTTATGTAGCTCTTCAGCATCATCTGGGATCTGGAGACCATGCCTCAAGACCTCAAGGATGCCTCAGCTGTCCATATATATATATATAACACAAAGGTGACGAAGCAATCTCGGACATCCATTGTGGTCTCTTGCTTCTTTCCATTGATGGGAAGATTTTGATGTGTGTCTTGCTCAATAGACTCTCCAACATCACTGACAACACCTCAGAGAGTTTGTGTGGCTTTTGCAGACATGATTTTTGCTGCTCACCAAATACAAGAAAAGTGCTGGGAACAAAACCATGACCTTTATATGGTGTTTGTAGATTTGATGAAGGCCTTTGGCACTGTTAGTCAGGAGGGACCCTGGCGAATCTTGCAAGAAGTTGGGTATGCACACAAATTTATTACCGTTGTGCACTCATTCTATGATGGCATGCTGGCTAGAGTGCTGGAAAATTGTGCTTTGCCGGCTCCTTTCTTTGCCACAAATGTCATTAAGCAGGAATATGTGCTCACATCTGCACTATTTATAATTCTCTTTGGTGCTATGCTACTAGATTCTTTCAGAGACTACAACTGGGGTATTTACATGCAATTCCACACAGATGGCAAGACCTTCAATCTCCAGCATCTTCATGCTGGCACTAAAGTGATCGACTTATTGATCAGGGAATTCTTCTTCACTGATGACTGTGTACTTGTAGCACATACCATTGAAGACATGCAGCATCTAATCAACTGCTTTTCTAGATCGGCAAAGCAATGTGGACTCTCTATCAGCCTCAAGAAAACCTACGTGCTTTACCAGCCTTCTCCGGGAAAAATATATTCTGCCCCCAAAATCATAATTGATAACAAACTGCTTGACACGGTAGAAATATTTTGCTATCTTGGCAGCACTTTATCTAATAATGCCATGACCAATGATGAAATCACGTAGCACATTTCTAAAGCCCATTCTGCCTACAGTTGACTTTGGCACTGCCTGTGAAACGTTGGAAACATTCAACTTCCCATCAAGATTAGTGTCTATCGTGCAATTGTATTAAGCACTCTTTTCTACAGCTGTGAAACCTGGATACTGTATAGTAGGAGCTCGAAGCATCGAGGGCATTTTCACATGTACTGTCTGTGTCTCACCTGTAACATCAAGTGATCAGACAGGATACCAAACATCAAAGGCCTGGACTGGTGCTGCATGAATAGCATTGAATCCCTAATCTTACAGGGGCAACTTCGCTGGGCTGGCCACCTCATATGTGTGAATGATATGTGACTCACCACAGCCATATTTTATGGACAGTTGAAAATGGGAGCACATACTCTGGGAGGCCAGCAAAAATGATATAAGGACATTCTCAAAGCTCACCTAAAAACTGGTCAAGTTGACCTGAAGACATGAGAAGCTGCTGCTGTCAACATATCAGGATGGTGGAAGACTTACTGGTCATCCTAGCCACTACGGATGTAGAAGCCCTCTACACCAACATTCCACACAAAGATGGACTACAGGCCATCAGGAACTGTATCTCCGATAATGTCACGGCAAACCTGGTGGCTGAACTTTGTGACTTTGTCCTCACCCATAACTATTTCACATTTAGGGACAATATATACCTTCAAATCAGTGGCACTGCTATGGGTACCCGCATGGACCCACAGTATGCCAACATTTTTATGGCTGACTTAGAACAACGCTTCCTCAGCTCTTGTCCCCTAATGCCGCTACTCTACTTGCGTTGCGTTGATGACATCTTCATCATCTGGACCCATGGAAAAGAAGCCCTTGAGGAATTCCACCATGATTTCAACAATTTCCATCCCACCATTAACCTCAGCCTGGATAGGTCCACACAAGAGATCCACTTCATGGACACTACAGTGCTAATAAGCGATGGTCACATAAACACCACCCTATACCGGAAACCTACTGACCGCTATGCCTACCTACATGCCTCCAGCTTTCATCCCGAACACACAACACAATCTATTATCTACAGCCAAGCTCTATGATACAACCGCATTTGCTCCAACCCCTCAGACAGAGACAAACACCTACAAGATCTCTATCAAGCGTTCTTACAACTACAATACCCACCTGCTGAAGTGAAGAAACAGATTGACAGAACCAGAAGAGTACCCAGAAGTTACCTACTACAGGACAGGCCCAACAAAGAAAATAACAGAACGCCACTAGCCGTCACCTTCAGCCCCCAACTAAAACCTCTCCAGCACATCATCAAGGATCTAAAACCTATCCTGAAGGATGACCCATCACTCTCACAGATCTTGGGAGACAGGCCAGTCCTTGCTTACAGACAGCCCCCCAACCTGAAGCAAATACTCACCAGCAACCATACACCACACAACAAAACCACTAACCCAGGAACCGATCCTTGCAACAAAGCCCGTTGCCAACTCTGTCCACATCAGCCACACTATCAGAGGCTCGTTCACCTGCACATCTACCAATGTGATATATTCCATCATGTGCCAGCAATGCCCCTCTGCCATGTACATTGGCCAAACTGGACAGTCTCTACATAAAAGAATAAATGGACACAAATCAGACATCAAGAATTATAACATTCAAAAACCAGTCGGAGAACACTTCAATCTCTTTGGTCACTTGATTACAGACCTAAAAGTGGCAATTCTTCAACAAAAAAACTCCAAAACAGACTCCAACGAGAGACTGCTGAATTGGAATTAATTTGCAAACTGGATACAATTAACTTAGGCTTGAATAAAGACTGGGAGTGGATGTGTCATTACACAAAGTAAAACTATTTCCCCATGTTTACTCCCCACCCCACCCCCGGCCGTTCCTCACACATTCTTGTCAACTGCTGGAAATGGCCCACCTTGATTATCACTACAAAAGGTTCCCCCAATTCTGGACCCAACCCAACCACACCTGCCAAGCATGCTCCAGCTGGAGATGAAGCTTAAAGGGAACCAGACAATTCAGAAGAGCCCTGAGAGGACAGGGAGAGAGAGCTCTTCTGAGTTGTCTGGTTCCCTTTAAGCTCCATCTCCAGCTGGAGCATGCTTGGCAGGTGTGGTTGGGTTGGGTCCAGAATAGTTCCTTAGCCCCTTCAGGTCCAGTGTGGAACTGTATATGTATATACCCTGTCCCAACCATCACCGTCTTAGCCATGCATTCATATCACTAATTAACTTTTGCTTGCCTAGGCCATGGTTGCTTTTGAGTACCCTACACTTTCTGCAGGATTCCAGCTCTATCTATGCCCAAGTTGTCCTCAGTTCTAGCATATAAAGATCACAGAGCTCCCGGGGAAGGGTCCTGCAGAATCCTTCTCCTAGAGAGAAAGAACCAGCCTGCTGAGCCCAGAGGAAGTAAAGGTTCCATTATTACTTTTTCTTTTACTATTTTGATGGATGCAAACTGTATGACACTGGCTAGACAGTGAGTGTTAGGCAGTGGCCCAGGGTGATAACCTTAAGGCACTCCTGGGTGCTGGACATTGGTACTTCTGAAGCCCGGTGGAATGGGAGGGTCCGGGCTCTCCTACCTACATTCCCTACCCCCCCGTGGTTAAGAAAGGCACAAAACCCCTCACTTCTGGACTCACCCTGAGGGAAGGAAGGAAAGGGTAAAGACCTTCAGAAATCGCCAACTGGGATTGGACACAGGCGAATAGGTGGATCCCGTACCTTACCTTTGGAACCCCATCACATGGGAGAGACAGAAGACTGATTGGTGAGCTGAGCAGGGGGTCAGGTAAACCTCCCACCCCCATCAAAAGACAAACCACCACATGATTTGACAATGGCCCAGGGGAAAGATTAGAGTCACTGTGAATGGAGGCCTAACCCCCTAACAATTTGGCGATGCCACCAGCGAACACTGTCCATCACAATGATGTGAAGAGAAGTTTAGATTCCTAGGACACAAGGGAGCCTTTCCAACATGAGCAGGGTTGGCTGCAGCTGAACAAAGGACAAGCAGCTCATTGGAGCCTCGGGACTTCATTTTTCCTTGTTCTCAAACTCAGTGCTAAGCACTTGAAGCAACGCTGAACGGTTAATTCATGGGGTAAAGGGGGTCCTCTTCATTTAGCTTAACTTTAAAGGAATCTTCCTGGAGTTTCCCTTTTGAGTTCTGGGGAGGAGAGACATCAATTCACTCTTTAAAAAAGGCTACGTGCACCTACCAACCACACTTTATTTTAAAATTTCTCCTGTAATACTTTGGCTCAGCCAGACTATAGGTTCTTGTACTATGCTGAATCACAACTGACTAACAGACAGTGCTACTCTGCCGGGTGCCAGTACAGCACTGCAGGGAACCAGCCAACTGGGAGCAGGCCAGCTGGGCACTAAAAACTGCCAGTGATGATCCATCAGCCCTACAGTTCTTATTTGTAGTGTGTCTGCCATTAGGGCAAATAGGTCACTGGTCCTGGAAAATCAGACCAAAATAAATGTCTGTCTCCCCCATTCCATGCACCATTTACAGATATTAATTTAGGAGAATCGCTGTTCCATGCGAGGAATGCATTTGGGGACATCCTCTTCTTTGTCCCGAAGTTTAGTTTGCATATTCCAACTAGACCCTGAAAATAGCAGCCACTTTATTACTTGGGCATCTGCACTTCAGTGAACAGCCCAGCAGTATAACAGGATGACTGAGCGCCCTTAATCATTAGGACATATAGTAAGTTCTGATGTGTTTAGCATCATCAGGATGGGATTGTGAGGAGAGATTTCTAGGTGGTCTTGTGAGAAGAAAAGTCCAGAGAAAAAGAGGTGATTCCATCTTCCCTTCCTACCAGACCCTGCCTTCTGCTTCCTGTGGGGCCAGTGAGTGACTCTTAGCAGTGGTAGTAGTTGTGGTATCGATACCATATGGGACTGTTTGGCAAAGATCCCAGAAGGTGCTCTATTCCAAAGATTTGGCCTGAATGAAAGCTGAAGTGAGAAAGGAACAGGATGCTCTTTGATCTCGTGCACCTTGTCTACATTAGGCCTTTTGGTGGCCAATTTCTCGCAGTTGCTAACACTAGCGCAGCCGCACCAGTAGTAACAATGGTGGTAGGAGGAATACTGTGGGCAAGATGCCAATGTAACAGGGACAGGTAGGCTTGCCAACCCTCCAGGATTGGCCTGGAGTCTCCCGGAATTAGCATCCATCTCCGGATGACTATTGAAAGCAATCGGGGAGATTTTAATAGGATATTTTAAGAAAATGACATTACATCATGTCGGGGGGGGGGGGGGGGCGGGAATCCCAGAATAGCTTCAATCAGAGTTGACAACCCTAGGGACAGAGGATGCTCAGGCAATATTCTGTATAACTTATACATTTCCTTTCTTCCTGCATGTCCGCTTAACTTTTTGCTGAAGCACAGGCCAGAGTTCAGTCTTTTCAGGACTTTTCAGAAAGTATTACACAGAGTTAAACCTCAGGGCTGTTGTATGTAAAACCCTGAAAAATGGACGGTAATAATTCCCAGTTAGTTTTCAAAGACAGCACCATACACTTTCTTAGTAAAACAGACATTAGATGCACACAAAACACATTATAAATAGTATGAAACACTGTAAATAGTCTTTGGAATACTATGAATACCTTTTAAACAAAAGCTATTAGACAGCAAATCTATTGGTGTTCCTCAAAAAGACCTTCCCCCTTTTGTTTCTTCTACACACATTCAAATATAAGGTATCAACATAACATTTTCTATATTTTAGCACAAACATCAGAACACATTCCCCTCTGTCCATCTATCAGAGACAATTTCTTCACAGTGTGACCACAGCATGCCATGTGTGGCATCTGGACTTTTCAGAGCTTGAGAAATGGCAGCGTCTCAGGCCTTTCAAACACTTCACAACCCACACAGTCTGGGGAGCTTCACAGTTAGCAATAGTCCAGCCTTTGGGTCATAGCTGCCTAAGTGGTACAGGAACTGGGATCAGCATATAAAATATCCATTCCCTGGATCTCAATAAGGCTTTGACGCTATAGTGCACCACCGTCGCCCATAAACCCAGCTAAGTCAGGCAAGAATTCACAAACCCTCACCTCAATAAGTGCTGCCCCATTCTCTCTCATTCTCTGAGACAGAATCCCAGTTTAAAGGAGTTTGCCGATAGCTCAATGTCAGTTCCACAGACTCTGTAGCCTCTAGGGGTAACAAATACTCCCCCAGCTCTCCCACTAGGTCCATAAAACACATCTCAGTGGACCAAACATTATCCTAATGGAGGGTTTCCCTAGTAAATAAAGTTGGAATGGCACTGACCTGTATCCAAAGTGGTACAAGGAATGGGACTCAGCCTGCTTGGCAGGCACATCTTTTGGCCCTGCATAAATCAGCTGCTGAGTCCACAGGGCAGGCCTGTCTTTAATTCCTGTATTTATAACCTTTCCTCTCTTGCACTCTGATTGGCTCAGCTCTGAGTGTGTGACTAGGGTGTGTCCAGATAAGTGGGCTGCTCACAGTGAAAACTTCCTATACAATTCCAGAAACAGTTACTGAGCATGTTGGTTAAACTTCCACACCCGGTGCTGGATTTTCTGGGTCCTTCTAGTTGAGTTGCCTTGCCCCCTGCTCTGTATATAAAGCCCGTGGGTTATACCAATATTCATCTGAATTTTTATCGCTGTGCCATATAGACCGATTCTAAACAGATTTAGGAGACACTGGGAACACCTGTAGCCTTGTCTTTACTAGACTTTAAAGTTTGGGGACCTGGAGCAGAAGGAAGGTTGTAACATTTAGGAAGAAATAAGGGAAACTAGAAGGTTTTGCCATAACACAATATTTTTCTCTGCGCTTTCATAGATTGCTATGTCACATGCCTTGATAGTTGACTTTTACTCACATTACGTTGCTGACTGAAAAAAAAGTTACAGGAGCTAAGCATTTCAGTGCTGAAATCTATATTCTAAAATCCTCTCTTAGTTAAAAATCCTGGATAACCTATTGGCTCAGACCCAGAGCCTGAAAGGTATTTAGGTTCCCATAACTCCCACTGAAATCAATGGGTGTTATTTCCAAATTTCCATTAGCAACAGCACAAAATGACACTGCTGAGTCTCTGCAAGGCCCTGTTCTGGTCTGCACTGCTTTGCATTCATCCCACTGTGAACTAATGGTGCACTGGGAATGCTCTCAGAATTACTTGAATAGTTTTCCGTACATAACAGAAATTCTTCCCATTCTCAAAAAAGGGATTTCTTCCACCATATTAATAACCAGTGTGATTGATGAAGACCTATCATTAAGAGGCATAAAAAGCAGGTGGCTGAGGCCTGACAGAGCACCTTCTACCCCCAGTCATGTTCCCTCAACCTACTCTCCCCCACAAAAATATATATGATAAGCCTGAATAAGCCTTAGAACTTGGATGAAAGACCAGAGCTCACTCTTGGAATCTGGATGTAGTTCCGGATCAACACAAATGAGTCAGAGTTTTGTCTCTCCCTCTGCAAGTGGCACCCCCAGACAGATATCAGTAACCCATATGGGTGAGAGTGGGCTATCGCTGGGGTTCCTATCACAGATAGCATGGAGTATAGATTGCGGGGTCTGTTATGAGCCATGGAACCTTGGACCTCCGAGATCATCTTTTTTAGTATGTGGTTGAATATGGTTAGTGACAGTTCAGGTTCCCTAAAATTATGGCATATACTTCATGACTATATGCTTGGCAAATGCTGAAGGCTGGTCCTCAGAAAGAATAAATGATTGGAAATCTGAGGGACCCTTCTTAAAATAACAAATTTAGAAAGACAAATAACAAGGCCAAGTCCTGGCAAACCTCAAAATGATCGGGGGTTCAAGTGCAGATAAGAACCTAAATGTCTAATGCCACAATTGCACTATCAGAGCAGCACAAAGGATCTGAAGTGGATTTAGGATGGAGGCCCAGACTTTCAAAAATATTTAGGTGCCTAACACCCATTGATTTCAGTGGGAGTTATGGGAACCTAAATACCTTTCAGGCTCTGGGTCTGAGCCAATAGGTTATCCAGGATTTTTAACTAAGAGAGGATTTTAGAACTAGAGGATTCTAACTAGAGACAGACAAATCAAGAGTGTGCTTGGCACAAAGAGAACAGGAGAAATTTCCATTAGCAACAGCACAAAATGAGTGGTATTATGTCTTGATTTGGTGTCAGGAATTTAGAAGCCCAACCTTCCCTAAAACTGTATAACTGCAATTGGGTCTGTAGATGTGGCTGAAAAAAGGCTTGTTAATATTGTGTTCTAAAATGCTGACATCTGGTTCATTCTGAGGTAAAATTATTATACATCATTTAATCTGGAAAGGCAAATGATTATTGTTGCTTCCACTATTTTACAGTGGTTAAAATTTCAAATGTAAAGTACTCCATTCCTTGCCTGGGCACATTTGTTTTTGATTAGCAAAGGCTGTGTGAGCACTACCAGAAGTTAAGTCCTACACCTAGCATAAAAAGGTTGAAGTAACACATCCTTTAAATGTGTGGAAAAAAATAATTTTAAAAAACAAATTCAAAACAGAAAAGAAAAGAATAACCCCCCCGAGAGCTTAATTCGTTTACAGTTTTCCATACTACTGCGTAACAGCCGAAAAGCCATCCGCACTCCAGGCCAAGCCCTTCCCTAGCAATGACAAAGAAGCACAGCGTGTGGGAGCAGAGATGTTGGCAGGTCTGTCTTTTGTCAAAGAAATCTTGCTCTTCTGCCACAGGGGAACCTGGCAATGCACCATGGGGAGCACTTTGTTGTTCCCCCGAGCAGCAGCAATGTGCAGGCCCATTCTTGGCTGGCGAGAGTTTACTGCTTATGGCAGCAGATAGATAGCCAGCTGGGTAGCCAAACATGATGTTCTTTGTCCCAAAGACTACATCCTTTCGGGGGGCATGGTGTGCAGCCCAGAAAGTCAGTCTGGTGACTCCCCTCACGTTCTCTCATAAACGCTTTGGAGAGATGCTGCATGATAGATTCTGCAATGCTATTTGCTGGTTATTGTGACTGCCTACACCCTTAATTCTCCCCTCAGCATCAATGCAAGCAAGGGAAGAGTGTAGTGCTCTCTGAACACGGCACCAGCTGTAGCTAAATTCACACCCCTCATTATGACTACAGTTATGTCTCCTCATAAAACTTTACTTAACTTTCCTGACTCCTACTGTCATTATACCTTGCTGCCCAATCCGCTGAATCACAAACAGCTTGCTGTGCATTAAAGCACTGTTCTTCCTCATATGTTTTCTTAGAATATGCTTCTGTCTGTTATGTACCTTTCACCACATTTTAAACACAAGTGGTTTAGTACATTTTAATGGTTGAATTCTCTGGCAAATGCACTGTAAAAATACTGTGGCAATACCTGCTGCCAATTGTATTTATAGAACTGAAAATCATCAGAAGGTTATCATTTCTGTTTAATAAATCCTGAACATGCCTGGCACACAGCAAAGCATAGTGTGTGTTCTGTATGATTTTTCAAACATGTCCCCATTCTGAAGAGAATCCCAGTGCTCTCTGATATTGGCACAGTCTGGTTGGTTCAGAATGACTTATTGCCTGAGCCTTATGCAGTGACGACAGACACAACTTTCTGGCATAAATAAATGCCTTTTGGCTGTTTACCTATTAAATTGTATTGCTTTTACCATACCTTTTCACCTGGACAAAGACTAACAGCCAAATCTGCTCACAGATACATATGTGTCACTCCCTTCACTTTTTGCACAGTTGAGTTTGACTCTGAAAGGCTCAAAACTGCTCTTATATAGAGCTTCACTATTCATTGTCTTCTATGGGAGTCGAATCTGTGAGACTGAGGGCAGAATTAGGCTCCAAGTAGGGCTGCCAGGTGCCAGGTGTCAGCTCTGGTCAGCACTACTGACCAGACCATTAAAAGTCCAGTCAGTGGCGCAGTGGGGGTCCGGGGCTAAGGCAGGCTCCCCGCCTGCCCTAGCTTCGCGCAGCTCCTGGAAGTGGCTGCCAGGTCCCTGAGGCCCCTCGGTGCGTGGGCAGCCAGGCAGGCTCCGCATGCTACTCGTGTCCCGAGTGCCAGCTAAGCAGCTCCTGTTGGCCAGGAACCGCAACCACGGGGAGCTGTGGAGGTGGCACCTGCAGATGCGAGGTCAGCATGCAGAACCACCTGGCCACACCTCTGCCTAGGGTCCACATGAATCTGGTGGCTGCTTCCTGGGAGCCACGATAAGTGCCGCCAGAATCCCGCACCCTAATCCCCTGCCCCAGCCCAGATTCCCCTCCTGCACCCCAACTCCCTTCCAGAGTCTGCACACCCCAACCCATCTCATACCCCAACCTCCTGCCCCAGCCCTAAGCCCTTTCCTGCAACCCTAGCCCCAAGTGTTTTGTGGATGAATGCAACAGAGTATTGAGGATTTTAAAACCTATTCCAAGTATGGAGAGGGGCTTAAAACAAACCCCCAAATCCAAATTTCCCCCCCCTTTTTTTTTGATGGTTCAGATTCAGGAAACAGATCTGGACCGGTTCCCTTGGTTTTGGATCCAATATGGAGACTATTTTTAAATAAAGGGGGGAAATATTGTGAGAAATTGGTTTCTAACTACTTTATCCTTGCTCAGGCCTAGATTCACCCTTGTCCTACCCTCAGTTTGCCAAGCCCCGCCTCTCCTTTACTTGATAGGCCAGGCCACTCCTGGCTCCTCTCAGGTGTGGTTTTTTTATTTTGTCCTTGAAAACTTTAGGCACAATGATTGAGGTTTTGGCAAAACAAACATCACAACACAAAACCTAATCATATTTCTGATAATATGCTTTGAGAAAGATTCTTCCCATTGGTTAAGATAGTGGAGAGGTTAGTTATATTCCTTGGATGTCTTCTAGTTCTGTCACTTTTGCAGAATATTTTGATCGAAGCAGCCCTTTCCACTATAGTTCAAGTAGATATTTTTGTTTGTTTGTTTGTTTTGTTTTGTTTTGCCCTATTAAATTAAACCCTGGCTTTAAAAAGTTTATTTTCTCATCCTTGCAATCTGTGGTATTTTCCTTTTCAAATGTGGAGGCCAAAATGAAACCAAGCATTATAAAGAGATTCTTGCCAGAAGTTGTATAATTCCCATAAGACTTTCTTAGGCTTGTATTCTGTTCTTCTCTCTTTCCATCCAAGTTTCCCAGCTGTTTTTTCTAGGTCTCTTGACACTCCAAGGAGTCCATCATTCATCCAAGTATCCTTTTAGAGCATTCTTGCTTTATTTCAGTTTCATTCATCCTGTGATAGTGTTTCTGGAGCCTCTCAGACCCTCCCATGGAAAACCCTAGAGCAAGAGACATAATTTTACAGATGCCCCAAGATCTGTTGCTTTTGGGCATCTGCAAAGACACCTGGTCCTTCTGCACTACTCTCAGATCCTGTGTCCTATAACATTATATTTCACTTACTACATCAGTTACTGCCTGATAGAAATTCTACTGGTTTAATGCCTCTTAAAGCAATTCCCCCATATCCTGCCCTGCACTTTTTAATCCTCCCTTCTCCTGATGTAGAAGGGCTGAATAGAGAGGTTGAATAGTTCTTCTTTATAGACTCTGCAGTCCCTTCTACACTTATCTGCCACATTTGTTTTATTCCCTCCATTTCTCCCAGTGGAGATGATTTGTCTGTTTTTCTAAAAAAAACTTACCATATCATCTACAGCATTTTGCCATTATAGATAATGAACAACTAGGTTAGCAAATATTTTGAAGCCACAGACTCCTATGTGAATCCTGTAATGTTAAAAACATTCCACAGCTGCAGATTTATGCACAGAGAGGGGTGTATGTGTGCATGCGTGGGGGTGGGGGTGTGTAACTCAAATCCTCTACATAAATCAATGGGAACTTATGAAAATGACAATTTACATTATTTATTTGCCTATGTTTTGTTTATTTTATTTATCTTATCTATCTAGTCCTACAGTCCTTACTGACTTAATTGTCCCATTGGCTTCACGGGGTGAGGAAGGGCTGAATGATTGGAACCTAAGCCTGGAGTTTTGGGTCTAGCCCAACATATTTCCCATCTCTGATTTTACATTATACCATATAATGGTAATGTAAAATATTATGCATGTCCTTGGACAATTGCTGTCTGTCCTGAAATGCAGAACAAAAAGTTATGCTTTCCTCTGTGTATTCTCATCTTTTTGCATTATATGCACACTTAGTAGTTTTCAGAGCTGTATTTTACTGTGTGGATTTGACTGAGTTAGAGAATGAGACCCTACCTCACATGAGTAAATCATAATTGTGCAAGTAGTCCCATTAAAGTCAATGGGACTAATCACATGAGGAAGGATTGTTCATGTAACTAAACAGTTGCAGTGGTGGGCCCTTTATTACTGTTTTTTTATAAATGCAGGCCTTTATCCTGTAAACCCTTCATGTCTTTAACTTCCATTGAAAGCATTTTGAGTTTTACTGCTGCTTGCAAGATTGGGCCCACATAATGATGGGCTTGCAACACTGCTACAGGTTGACTAATGAGAGATGATATTTCATCTGACTTTTCAGTATTCTGTAGCTTCTAAATTAAGGATAAAAAAGCTTGCAATGGTAGAAGCTCCCTGGGGGAGGTCAGAGTGAAATAGCCCATAGCAGAAAGCAGAAGCTTTTCAGGAAATATGCAATTCCATCTGCATTAACCCTTGCCTCTCTTGGATTATTCTTGTTTCACTCTGTAGATCTGGTCACTGATTAAAATGTGCTCCTAAATGTCTTAACCACGTCACATTTCAGAAAGCTGCTGAAGCACTTTGTGTACTATGGTTGTTCTGTCAGATAAATGTGGTTTAACACTGATGGCATTTTAAAGTGCTATTTAGAATTAGGGTAAAGCTTTACACAATGTAGATAATAAATGGTTCAAGTTGCTATGTGTCTGCTGCCTGTGTTTCCTTGTGGAACAAGGCCTTTCACTGTTTAGTCAACTTAAAATCTTCAGAAATAAAGCTGTGAAATTCTTCCCTAGACTGTAAAGTGACAAACACTAGTAGATTCACCAAGCTGTAACTGACAGGTGAAAGTCCCTTTAGAATGGGAGACTACTGACAAAGTTTGCATATGCCGTGCTCTGAAGACTATTGATACAAGGGGAGTGAGATTTTTAAGTGTTCTCAGCCTTGGCTTAACTTTGCTCCCATTGAAGGCAATATCCAGATTGGGTGTCTTTCAAAAAGATACAATGTAGCTCAATCAGAAGTTATGGGTTTAATGCATAAATTACTGGATGAGATTCTATGGCCTGTTTTATGCAGGTTGAACTACACAATCATAATCATGATATCTGGCTTTAACATCTATGACTCAATTTTTTTATTGTTTAAAATCTCTTGCTTTCCAATAACATATTTTTATACACGATTTTCCCATAACTAATGACAGGTTTTAGTTGTGTTCATATTATAGGAGGAGCAAAGCCTATATCTAGATTGCCTAATACTTTGTATTATAATGGATTCTTGAGACTTTTTCTTTCAGAGCTCTCACACATACATTGTCTGCAGCTAGAAAATGTCAGCTTTAGAGTTTTCCATGGAACCTTAATTCTACCCACTTGTGCAACCATCCTGTGCACTGCCACTCAGTGGGGGAAATCCTCTCAGGCACCAGCAGGGCCATTTCTTTGTCCCAGGAAATTCCATTCAGGTTTGGCCAAGATATACATGGCTCAGGGTTCAAACCCTGTTGATTATCATAGCTGAAGGGAGGTTGTTACAGCTGCACACAATATAATTTTTCTTTATATTTTTCTTTTAAAAAAAAAACATGAAATTACACACACAAAAACTGTGCTTAAAAAAGCATTATTAAGGTTGTAACACTCAGAAATCAAAAGTTAGGAAATGCCACATTTATGATTGCCTGTGCATCCTTAATTCTGCATGCGCATTGTGGTAAAGTCTTTAATTAAGATCGAGTACTATTTTATCACCAGGAGCCCTATCATTTTCAGCGTACAGAATCCATGCACAATAGACAAACCATAAAGCTGGCACTTCCAACTTTTATGTCCTTGACTTTGAACCTATTTAAAGTTACATTCACGTTGTTACTGATTTACAGTATTATGCACTAGTGAATCTACTAAACTGCTCATTTCTCTAGTCATAAGGACTAATTCAAGCTTATGCCCAAATAAATCTGTTAGTCTTTAAGATGCCACCGGACTCCTCATTGTTTTTGTGGATACAGACTAACACAGCTATCCCTCTGATACTTAATTCTCATTTCAGTTACACTTACGTAAATCAGGAGTAAATCCACTGAAGTGAATGGAGTTATAGCGTATAACTGGTGTGAGATCAGAATTAGATCCACAGAATTTTTTAGGTACTTAAACCTGGATTATTTTATTCCCCGCCTCGTAATTCTTTGCTTCTTGTTCCTCATTTAATGCCACCATCCACACTCTTCTTGCAGAAGACGGTATTATTCTGGCACATTTTCTCCAATCTTGAGACCCAGTAGCAAAGTGTGCCATGAGACCAGCATTACCATTGCACCATGGATCACCCATTAGACAGTAATCTAGGGCTGTGACTTTCAACTGATTTCATCCCAGAGAAATTCAATTCTTAATATGCTTCATCTATATGGCTATATTTCCAGTGAGCTATTTTCCCCCATTATTGCACTGCTATCATTTTGACACCAGTAGTTGGAGCAAGAGTGGGAGCTTTGACACCCATACCATGGTGAATGGTTATGATTTAAGAACCTAAATGGAAAAGAACAGAAAAATGTGCCGACAGTTTTACCACCATATTGCGCAAGTGTGCATGATATGGAGATTAATCTGTCAGAAGCCACTCGGTAATACTTAGTCCTACCATGAGTGCAGGGGACTGGACTAGATGACCTCTCGAGGGCCACTCCAGTCCTATGATTCTATGAGCCTAGGAAGGGTAAATGCTGTTGCTTTACAACACAAGCCATGCTTTGGGCCTCACATTACAATGTTGGAACAGTACAGTTCTGCCCTATCACATCACTGAAAGCATAATTTATCTCACCATGTTTACACAGGTTTGGGCAATAGTATGTTCTTAATAGCATACTATGTCATCCACATTTATTTCCAGTTCTTGAGTTCGAGTCTCAACATGCAGTTGAACCAATGAAGAATTTTTTTTTTATTTGCAGTCTTTTCGGTGATTCTTTCTCTCTTTCTTTCTTTCTCCCTTTCTTTCTTTCTCCCCTCATTGAAAGCACAATAATTCCATATGTCCAAATTTGGATGTATTTGCTACTGATGGAAGTAACAATAACAACACTAAGCAATACCATATGCTTTTTTTCAAGATGAATTAAATCAAAGTCATAAAATTCATCATTCATAGTAAATTTTGGACTCGCTTTCACATATTTGGGACTTAAAATATTTGAAAATTCATGTTAACTGAAGCCCTGCTGGAAGCTGTTTATGAGTAACTTCTAGAAAACCAGTTATTTCACGATGTTCAGAGTCTGAACTTCTTTAATTCTTCATTTAGACCACCCTATGCTTTGTGACTCTCTCTGAATCACTTCAGTATAGCTTTTGTTGGTATTAGCATTATAATCCCCCTATTTTGAATGCAGAGGTTGAAAATATATATTCCAGGATGAAATTTAGCAAATAAAGTTCTTGTATCATGAAGAACATATTTTGTTTATGTAACTAAATGGACGATGTCAAGTTTAGTTGGCGGAAGTACAGTTATACCCCAAATGTTGTTTCCTAAGAACGTAGCTAGCATTAGTTTCCAAATGTCAGCACCCTAATGGATTAGAATGTAATAATAAAGAATGATCTCCTTCCTGTAGAAAATTTAAACCAACCTATGGAATTCTACAAAAGGAATTCTATATTCAAATATATAGAAAGGTATTGCTTTCTCAGTCGTCAAAGAAAGTAATACAGTTAAAAGGAAAGGAAAAAAAGGTCCTAACTTTTTATTTCCCACACCAATGGTGAGATTTATAGCTTTAGTGGTAATTTAATAACTATCACTTAGGAGCTATCAGTATACAATATATTAGTGGTATAAGAAAGGAAAGAGTAGCCTATGGCTGCTGTAGGTGAACTGCTATGATTTTATTCAGTGAGAATGCTTTTGAGAGGGTAATGTTAGCTAATGGACTTGAACAGCAAATCTCCTGCTGAGCTTCTTAAAAGTTTGTATTAGTTTTCCAAATCTTCTAGCCACAAAGAAGGGAAGAAATCATGTGCTAGTGTTTTATATGAAGTACCTTATTCTGGAGACTATGATATGGAACATTTCATCTGTAAGTTACTGGTTTGAATCCTGCCCTGGTCTAGATTCATGTGATCTAGTACTAGTGATCTAGATTCATCTCCATCTGATAGTTGTTTTCTGGCTTATGTGGAATGAATTGGTAACCTGCGTCCAGTTCATAGGAGACCAGTGACCATAACATAAAACTATCACTACACCTGGCATTCATATACAGCCTTGTTTACAAGTCAATGGGAGTCGACTTCGGTGGGCTTTGGATCACACATATACAGCCTCATTTGCTAACTATGTGAAGATGTAAAGGGAGAGGAATAAACTACGTTTTCACCTCAAGAACTAATCTCTCCAAGTCAGCACTGAAACACATTGCCAGGGCTGCGTGGGAACAGTGAACAGTAGCAGAACCTGGTCTATGGATCAACAGAGGGACTGAAGTACTTGTGGCACCTTAGAGACTAACAAATTTATTAGCACATAAGCTTTCATAGGCTACAGCCCACTTCATTGGATGCATAGAATGGAACATATAGTAAGAAGATATATATATATATATATACATACAGAAAAGTTGGAAATTTCCATACAAACCGTAAGAGGCTAATTAGTTAAGATGAGCTATTATCAGCAGGAGAAAAAAAACTTTTGTAGTGATACTCAAGATGGCCCATTGAGATAGCTGACAAGAAGGTGTGAGGATACTTAACTTGGGGAAATAGATTCATTATGTGCCAGTTCAGCACTAGAGCTACATTTTTTGTTTGGGACCCTTTTAAACAAGAAAAGGCCTTTTCTCTAAACGAGAATGTCCTGTGAAATTTTTCATTTTTTAGAGCTTTTCAGGGTTTTTAATATTTTTAAACATTCTGCCAAAAAAAAATTTTTTTGACAGGCTCCATTCAATAAATTTAGTGAATCAAAATTAGCTTTACAAAATCAAGATGCGGGTGTACGTACAATGGAAAAAAACACTATTACTTATCTGGAAATGGTTCCTAAGTTAGAAATTCATGGAGCTGGCAACTTGCTGGTTTTCTGCAGTTTTTGCTTTAAGCTCAGAAATTGTCTTTCATCAAATATCACCTTTTTTTGCTGATGTGGTGGATTAATGTCCTTTAGGGGCTCATATATTGAACCTTCTGCCCTTGAAAGCAGCTTTATTTTTGCTGATGAGATTTACAGATATAGCCTTGTCGTTTCAGGGTATGTTTGGATGTTAGTTTGCTTAAATGAAGGTAACAACACTGCAGAGAGAGACTGAGTAAAGGAGATCAGAAATTGGGGATTAGCCAAAACAATTCACAAATGCTTGTATAGCTAGCTCCAAATGTAAGAGGTACCATTGCATTAGCCAGTAGGAACCAGTTTTCATCAGCTTCACATCTCTAATGCTCTTCAGTTGAGTGGTCCACAAAGACTCTTTAATTTAGCCTTGCAGGTGTAGTACAGGGGAGCCTTGGCAAAGGCTATCTTTATCTTAGAAGCAGTGACAGTGAGTATGTGTGCGTGTGTGTTTACTGCTTGTATGCTTTTTATGAGTTCTTTGCCGCCTGCCGCAAGCCATCCATTCTGAGATGCTGAATAATTCCAGACTCATCCTTTCCCCCCCATTTCATCCTGGGAAAACGATCACACATTCACAACAGAAAGAATGTCGATTTCATATTCCACCTGGGATTATAGAAAGTATTTTTGCTTCCATCTAAAGAGGAGCATTACCTGCCATAAGCTTTGCTTTTACACCAAACAGTTGACCAGTTTTGAGATACACGCTGATCGTGGCAGGAGAGGAACTTGGCTTCCAATTGTCCTAATCTTCCATTGATTTTAAAGAAAGTAAAACTGCACCAAATGCTTTGTTTTTACTCAGAACAAGTGAATACAGTCTGTGGCAATACTCAGTCAATGGGCCTGATTTTTTATTTCCTTACACCATGGGTCGGCACCTATTGCACGCGTGTCAAAGATGGCACGCGAGCCGATTTTTAATGGCACACTGCTGCCTGCCAGGTCCCAGCCGCCGGCCCCGCTCAGCCCACTGCCGAACCCAGGCTAGGACCCCAGCAGGCAGCAGCGTGCCATTAAAAATCCTGCCTGCCCCAGCCCGCTCTTCTGCGCTCCACTCCGCAGGGACAGGGTGAAGAAGCATGGTCCTGCTGGCTGCTCCTGCAGCGCAGGGGAGCTCCCCGTCCCCTGCCTCTTCCCCCAGCATGCTGGGTTCCTGCCCCTCCTCCTCTCCCTCCCTGCCGCCCATCAGCTGATGGCCCTTGCGAGGGAGGGGGAGAAGCGGAGCCGCAGCGCGCTCGCTGTTCTGGGGAGGAGGTGGAGAAGAGGTGGGGACGGGGTCTTGGGGAAGGGGGGTGGAATCAGGGCATATCCCCTCCAGCCCCCTGCCGTCAGCCACTCTGGGCAGAGGGGATGGGACCACCCCCATGACCTAGCCCATGCCCCCAGCCCTCTGCCCTGACCCCTACACCCCCCCACAAACCTCAGCCCCCTGCCCTGACCCCTGCACCCCCACACACACACTCCCAGCCCTCTGCCCTGACCCCTGCCCTGTGCCCTGATCCCGGCACCGCTCACACACACCCGCTCTGCCCTGACCCTGCACCCCCCCACACAATCCCAGCCTTGACTCCAGACCCCCACACATACCCAGCCCCCCCACACCCCATACCCTGACCCCTGCACCCCCTCACACACCCCAGCCCTCTGCCCTGACCCCTTCACCCTGCCACTACCCCAGCCTTGACTCCAGCACCCCCTACACCCCATGCCCTGACTCCTGCATCCCCCCTAACATGCCCCCAGCCCTCTGCCCTGACCCCGGCACCCCACACACATACCCAGCCCCCCCACACCCCATGCCCTGACTCTTGTACCCCCCACATTCTCATCCCCACCCTGAGCACCAAACAGGAGCTTCTGCACCCACCCCACCCCCACATTCCTATCTGCACCCCTCGTACCAAACGGGAGCTGCCCAGGTAAGCACTCCACACCCAAACGTCCTGCCCCAACCCTGAGCCCCCTCCCTCATTCTAGCTCCTGGCCAGACCTTACACACCAACCCCCAGCCTGCTCTTTCACCCCCAGCCCTGTGCTCAGTGCACTCCCACCCTCAGCTCAGTGCAGAGAGAGAGAGGAAGAGAATGGGCTAGAACCAGGGAGAAGGTAGATACCCACTCTATGTGGGCAGGGCCGGGATCCCAGACCGGCAGCGGGCTGAGGCAGGGCCAGCAGCTGGGACCCTGGCTGGCAGAAGCTGGCGGATGGAACCCCAGACCAGCAGCAGGCTGAGCCGCTCAGCCCACTGCCAGTCTGGGGTTCTGGCTGCCAGACCGGGGTTCTGGCTGCCAGCCCCTTGCCAGCCGGGGTCCCGGCCGCAGGCCCCGCTCAGCCTGCTGCCGGCCTAGGTGAACGGAACCCCAGGCCGGCAACGGGCTGAGAGGGGCCGGCAGCGTAAGATCAGCATTTTAATTTAATTTTAAATGAAGCTTCTTAAACATTTTGAAAACCTTGTTTACTTTACATACGACAATAGTTTAGTTATATAATATATAGACTTATAGAGAGAGACCTTCTAAAAAAGTTAAAATGTATTACAGGCACGCGAAACCCTAAATTAAATAAATGAAGACTCGGCACACCACTTCTGAAAGCTTTCTCAAAGTCTGTGGCAAAGTGATTCTATGACATTCTGTATTTCAATAGGCACCAAATTCACCAAAATTCTATTTTAAAAGATGCCTGTATGTTTGGAAAATATCTTGAGCCACACTTTTTCTTTACCTATTACTTGTATCCACTGTTATAATTTGCCACTGAACAGACTCACTGATTGCCCCCCAGGCTTCAGACTTTGCTGAAGGGCAGCAGTGTTCAAATTAAAAAAAAAAAATGCTTCCAAGTGCCTCTTTTCTCAATAGAGAAGAATCGCCACTGCCCTCACCTCCTATATCTTTATTGCTGAGCCTTTCCTTCCTTGTATACTCCCCTCTGCCTCTTTGAAGTGATCTATGAAGCTGCAGCCTTGGTTCTGACAGCATGACACAATCAAAGAGGAGGAGGCTGCAGAGAGAAAGAGGTTGACAGGTAGCACTCAGTAGTTAGACTGGCCGGAAAACAACAATTCTGTTTCACAGACATTTTTGAGGTTTTGTAATTTGCTTTCTTTCCGCTGTGGAATGAAATTCAGACCTTTCAAACTGTTTAGTGCAAAAACAAGAGAGGGAAACCCAGCCCCGACCAACAGCTAGTAGCCTAGTGGTTAGGGCACTTACCTGGTATTTACTCAGTTCTTACTCTGAATCAGTGAGGTAAGCACCCTAATCACTGAGCTATTGGCTATTCTGGTGTGGGGCACCCTTTCTTCCCCCCGCCCCACCTTCTGGATCCAAGAAACCTTATTGATGGGGGGAAATTCACTGACAAATTTTCATCCAGCTCTACTCAGTAGTAAGGTAGAGGAGAAGGCAGGAGCTGTATTGGACAAACTGTGGTCTGAGGTGGGGAGGCTGGAAAACTAAAGGAGAAAGTATGGACACTTTTCCTGTGATGTATGTGCTCCCTGTCACCTCCCCCACTCCTCAGTAACATCCTCCAACCCTCAGTGACCCCCTCCTCAGTGACCCCTCCTTCCCAAAATGTCACCCTCCTTTCCCATCAGTCATGGGAGGCAATAGGAGGCAGGCTGGGCAGGGACCATCAAAAGGGAGGCAGGGAGAGAAGTCCTAGAAATGAGAACAGGAGCAGTCAAAGGAAGGGGAGGGGGCTTGGGAAGGCCCACTTCAAGTCTTGCCAACAGAAAGGGGCAGCCTGATATTTATTGCCATGTGCCTGAAAAATCTGAGCTCCATTGAAAGAATAGGTTAACGAAATAAGCCTCAGTTCTGAAATACCGAGAATCCCTAGAAAGAGAGGCTCAGATCCTGGCAGTGTGGGTGCCATCCTTCAGCTCCCCCCATTCAAGAAGTTATTAATAAGTTCCTTAGTACTCATGTGAGGGGCTGTTGGTGCTGTCTGCTGTGCAGAGACGTTAAGAACCCAAAGCAGTTTTCCAAAGAGTAAGGATTAATCTGAGTGTTCACACAATCCCCACCCACCCCTCTGTTGTGGAGTGTGCTGACCTAAAGGGGGAGAAATACTGGGGGGAAATACTGGGGGGCGGGAATCTTTTAATATGTATTCTCACTTGCAAGTCAAGAATGTTCATGCCTTTTTTGGCATTCCTCTTCCAAGAATAGAGCCAAGGCATGCATTCTAACCCTGAGGGCAATTAACCATTGGAACAATTTACCTAGGGATGTTTTTGGATTCTCCATAACTTGAAGACTTTAAATCAAGACTGGATCTCTTTCAAAAAGATATACTAGAACTCAAACAGGAGTTATGGGCTCAAAACACATATTACTGGGTGAAGTTATATGGCTGATATTTGCAGGAGGTCAGAATAAGTGAGCATAATATGTCCTCAGACCCTGTGAATCTGTGAATATTCTAGCAAGTGAGGAATGTTTGCCAGACCCACCTAAGTGGATTTTATGAAATAATCAAAGAAAGGGGTTTGAAGTTATAATTGCTAATATTCCCACTGGCTTCCAACAGTAAAGCTTATCTAGTTGTGAAACAGAAGGGCACACCACATCATGATCTCCATGTCCAATAGCTTGAATTTTGAGTGTCAAATACTCTCAATTAGCTGCTCAGGAACCTGCTACAGCTCAAGAATTTATTGTTAATCAATGAATAATTTTGAAAAGTGAATACTTTCAAGAAAATTGTGCTGAGTTTGCAGACAACTCATCAACAGAAAAAACAGAAAAAATCATTAAATAGTATTCTTTATGAATTATTCACCCAGCTCTAGACATGTGTAACAGCAGCAGCAGAATGCATGGTTTTACTGTGCTGAAGAACAATCCTGCAAAGTTAAATAAAATCTTACCTATTGCTTTTATTCTCAACAGCTCAAGGTGGGGGAGTAGCACTGTATGTAAGGGAGCAGTATGACTGCTCAGAGCTCCGGTACGAAACTGCAGAAAAACCTGAGTGTCTCTGGATTAAGTTTAGAAGTGTGAGTAATAAGAGTGATGTAGTGGTGGGAGTCTGCTATAGACCACCGGATCAGGGGGATGAGGTGGATGAGGCTTTCTTCCGGCAACTCGCAGAAGCTACTAGATCGCACGCCCTGGTTCTCATGGGTGACTTTAATTTTCCTGATATTTGCTGGGAGAGCAATACAGCAGTGCATAGACAATCCATGAAGTTTTTGGAAAGCGTAGGGGACAATTTCCTGGTGCAAGTGCTAGATGAGCCAACTGGGGGGGGAGCTTTTCCTGACCTGCTGCTCACAAACAGGGAAGAATTAGTGGGGGAAGCAAAAGTGGATGGGAATCTGGGAGGCAGTGACCATGAGATGGTTGAGTTCAGGATCCTGACACAGGGAAGAAAGGTAAGCAGCAGGATACGGACCCTGGACTTCAGGAAAGCAGACTTCGACTCCCTCAGGGAGCGGATGGGTAGGATCCCCTGGGGGACTAACATGAAGGGGAAAGGAGTCCAGGAGAGCTGGCTGTATTTCAAGGAATCCCTGTTGAGGTTACAGGGACAAACCATCCCGATGAGTCGAAAGAATAGTAAATATGGCAGGCGACCAGCTTGGCTTAATGGTGAAATCCTAGCGGATATGAAACATAAAAAAGAAGCTTACAAGAAGTGGAAGGTTGGACATATGACCAGGGAAGAGTATAAAAATATTGCTCGGGCATGTAGGAATGAAATCAGGAGGGCCAAATCGCACCTGGAGCTGCAGCTAGCAAGAGATGTTAAGAGTAACAAGAAGGGTTTCTTCAGGTATGTTGGCAACAAGAAGAAAGCCAAGGAAAGTGTGGGCCCCTTACTGAATGAGGGAGGCAACCTAGTGACAGAGGATGTGGAAAAAGCTAATGTGCTCAATGCTTTTTTTGCCTCTGTCTTCACTAACAAGGACAGCTCCCAGACTGCTGCGCTGGGCATCGCAACATGGGGAGTAGATGGCCAGCCCTCTGTGGAGAAAGAGGTGGTTAGGGACTATTTAGAAAAGCTGGACGTGCACAAGTCCATGGGGCCGGACGAGTTGCATCCGAGAGTGCTAAAGGAATTGGCGGATGTGATTGCAGAGCCATTGGCCATTATCTTTGAAAACTCGTGGCGAACGGGGGAAGTCCCAGATGACTGGAAAAAGGCTAATGTAGTGCCAATCTTTAAAAAAGGGAAGAAGGAGGATCCTGGGAACTACAGGCCAGTCAGCCTCACCTCAGTCCCTGGAAAAATCATGGAGCAGGTCCTCAAGGAATCAATCCTGAAGCACTTACACGAGAGGAAAGTGATCAGGAACAGTCAGCATGGATTCACCAAGGGAAGGTCATGCCTGACTAATCTAATCGCCTTCTATGATGAGATTACTGATTCTGTGGATGAAGGGAAAGCAGTGGATGTATTGTTTCTTGACTTTAGCAAAGCTTTTGACACGGTCTCCCACAGTATTCTTGTCAGCAAGTTAAAGAAGTATGGACTGGATGAACGTACTATAAGGTGGGTAGAAAGTTGGCTAGATTGTCGGGCTCAATGGGTAGTGATCAATGGCTCCATGTCTAGTTGGCAGCCGGTGTCAAGTGGAGTGCCCCAGGGGTCAGTCCTGGGGCCGGTTTTGTTCAATATCTTCATAAATGATCTGGAGGATGGTGTGGATTGCACTCTTAGCAAATTTGCGGATGATACTAAACTGGGAGGAGTGGTAGATACGTTGGAGGGCAGAGATAGGATACAGAGGGACCTAGACAAATTGGAGGATTGGGCCAAAAGAAACCTGATGAGGTTCAATAAGGATAAGTGCAGGGTCCTGCACTTAGGACGGAAGAACCCAATGCACAGCTACAGACTAGGGACCGAATGGCTAGGCAGCAGTTCTGCGGAAAAGGACCTAGGGGTTACAGTGGGCGAGAAGCTGGATATGAGTCAGCAGTGTGCCCTTGTTGCCAAGAAGGCCAATGGCATTTTGGGATGTATAAGTAGGGGCATAGCAAGCAGATCGAGGGACGTGATTGTTCCCCTCTATTCGACATTGGTGAGGCCTCATCTGGAGTACTGTGTCCAGTTTTGGGCCCCACACTACAAGAAGGATGTGGATAAATTGGAGAGAGTCCAGCGAAGGGCAACAAAAATGATTAGGGGTCTGGAACACATGACTTATGAGGAGAGGCTGAGGGAACTGGGATTGTTCAGTCTGCAGAAGAGAAGAATGAGGGGGGATTTGATAGCTGCTTTCAACTACCTGAGAGGTGGTTCCAAAGAGGATGGTTCGAGACTATTCTCAGTGGTAGAAGATGACAGGACAAGGAGTAATGGTCTCAAGTTGCAGTGGGGGAGGTTTAGGTTGGATATTAGGAAAAACTTTTTCACTAGGAGGGTGGTGAAACACTGGAATACGTTACCTAGGGAGGTGGTAGAATCTCCTTCCTTAGAAGTTTTTAAGGTCAGGCTTGACAAAGCCCTGGATGGGATGATTTAATTGGGGATTGGTCCTGCTTTGAGCAGGGGGTTGGACTAGATGACCTCCTGAGGTCCCTTCCAACCCTGATATTCTATGATTCTATGATTCTTCCCGCTAATTTATATGTTTGGGCATCTGTTTCTTATGTCATCACTAAAAAATCAAGTTACACAGTGTTGACAGTACATACACATCTCTAAACCCTTGGGAAGGCCATGGGATCAGATATTTGTTTCAAATTTGTGAAATTTTAAGCCCATTAGCTATCAAATGGGACTTGTCTGTCTTTGGAAAACTATATCCTGTCACCATAATGGTACATTACAGTCAATATTCTGACCTTAATTTCTCCAAAGGCTGTGAATTGGAAGCATTTACTAGACATTGTATTTTTTTTTAAATGGACTTTCTTATTTTGAGCCCTCTGCATGCCAGCCGGGAGAGGTGGAAACTTTTTTTGTTTTAACCAAAGTATTTTGGTAATTTAAAAATTGACCATTCTATTGGAGAAGGGAGGGGGAAAGCAGGGTTTTACTCCAGCTGTTAGCAACACTCTTGGCTCTGAAAGAGTCTCTAATCCAATTGTTGCAGACTGGAAAAGTCTGATTTAGTGGCAGTGAAGCAATCCCACAGCAGGCATAGCTTCCAACTGTCCTGATTTTTTTCATCAACAATCCTCATTGTTCAGTCTCAGTCTGGGGGTTTCCCTTCAGTAAGAACCAGGATTAAAAGCATGAAAAAAAAGTTGGGTTTTAAAGCAACAGCTGAGTTCTCCTTAGACAGTGCTTTCAGCCACTCCCAACTCTCTCCCTCCTCCACTCCGATCACCTAATCATATTTTATTTTTAATGTTTAGGCTTTATTAGTTCTTTTGCAAAAAGTCTAATTTTTCCTAGTGGCTTTTGTTTATTTTAATTTCATGGCTCTGATTTGTCTTATGAGGGACACTTGTGAAAACTGAGCTTGAACTAGCCTTGAAGAAGTGAGCAACAAGTGGTACATTTACATTTCCTTCAGCAAGCACAGGGGACAATAGTCAGACCAATTTGTGGAGCCGTCACTGCTAAACAAAATAATTGAGCATAAAGTACATTTGCACACAGAGAACTCAAAAATTCACAGTTGGCATTAGAAATAACAAGAGAACTGATGTCAGAAAACAGACACCTTTTGGGGACCAGAACCTTCACTCAAAGAAGTCAGTGGAAAAGCTCCTATTGGTGCCAAAAGGAGTATCAAGCAGTTACTGTATGATAAACATAGCTACATTATTTGGTTTCTAAGGACCAAATTCTAGCATTGAGCCCCTCTGCAATCCCAATGAGTTAACTGGATGTAAATGAGGGCGGAATTTAGCACTACAACAAATGTTCTTTTATTTAAATTGCCTGTAATCTCTTTGGGGCAGTGGCCATATTTTTTGTTCCGTGTTTGTGCAGCACCTAGCACCATGGGGTCCTAGGTGCTACTGCAATATAAATAACAACATTGTCAGTCCTTTCTCAGGAAAACTCCTGTCTAAGGATTGAGTGAGGGTTGCAAAGTTTGGGCCAATGGTTTTCTACACCCATTTCTCTCTCAAATATTTAATGTTTATGTATTTCAACAACAACAGTAGGCTACGTTTCAAACAAACAAGTGGTAGAGTAGTCTGGTGTTTAAAAGCTATTCACCAGTTAACCATATCGTACAAGTGAGTTGGATTTTGGTTTGTCTCAGTAGCATACAGAACATGCGTGCATGGCTCCTTCACAGAGACGTCATGAGGAATTTGCGCATACTCTCTTCATCAGGAGAACAAATTGCTTCTAATCCAAAGTTAGACAAAGGAAAATGGTGGGTTAGGGAACAAAGTTCAGGCACCCAGAGAACAGAGCATGAGAGCAGCCAGACTCAGACAGCAGCAGAGCCAACTATACAGTCACTCTGCAGTGCAGCCAGCAAATAAGCCAGCAAGGAGATAGCCAAGGAGGCAGACCCAGACCTAGCTGTAGCTGTTGGAAACAATATATTCCAAAACAAGACTCGAGAAAACTATTAACTGAGTAGGGGTTGCTGAATATGCACTGTATGATTAATTCTTTCTGCACAAGAAGGAGTTGAGAGAAAGGTCTGTCCCTTCCCCAGCACAGACCACTTCTTATGACTGATAATATTTACACAGGAAGGTAGACAGGGAATTCCTCCCAGGAGGCCAACTCTGTGTATCTTTGGCATGCCCACGCTGGTGATACTTGTTAAGGAGTTATTCCCATTTTCAGGGTAAATTTTCTCTGAAGGCTCTCCCATTTACTTCCCTCGGTGGGTCCCATGGAGTCATACTACTTGTAGTCTCCTTGGGTAAGATTTTCAAAGGTACAAATGGATGCCCATTTGCCATCCGCTTTCAATAGGAATTAGGAGCCTGGCTGCCCCTTTATAATCATCCCCTTTGGAATCAGATGTTGGTGATAACATATATTATCTATAGCGGGTTTCACAACAATAGTACTTTGAGGTACTTCTTTATAATGGTGTTAGACTGAGGCTTTGACAACCCAAACAAAATATAGAGTAATAATAATGTAGTCTACTGACTGTTTGTTTTAAGAAGCTGAGATTTTCATACTAAAATAAGACAATTTTTTAAAGAAACATACCCTCCATCTTAAATATATATAATTATGGTTTATTCTGTTACTCCAACAGATTAAAACATTCATTATACAAGCCACAGATAAGACATAATCTGGGCAGTTGATGATTTTTTGCAACATCACAGCTGATTAAAGAGGAGCTTTTGTTGTAAAACGGCTTTGATTGTGCAGAAGGAAATTACGTCCATTGTGTGCTGAAAGGGTTGCTGTCATTTTCAGCTTTGGCCTTTCTTTTCTTAAATCTATTTTCCTCATCTCCCTGGCTGTATATCTTTAAAATTGCATAATGCCAATTAAGAAAAATAAAGAGCAAATTGAGATACCAGTATTCATGGAGGAATGCTGTTGGCAGAGGCCCCAGATATTTTTTGTGTCTCTGGTGATTTGCCTGTAACTGTTCCAGGAAGTTTGGGGAAAGTTTTGTATTGACATCATGCAGCAAGCAGTGGAAAAGCTTTACCATGGGAAAGATTTGAGGCCTACTTCAACATCCCAGGGAACCAATCCTCTGACTTTTGTGGACATTTTCAATGTTGATGAATTTTGCAGAAACCTTACCCCATCTCGCCCCTCTTTAAAAGCTTTTTATTGAGGAGAAAGTTAATAATTTGTTCACATTTTTGTTTTATTTTAGCCCCTGCTTTCCTCTCTTCGTAAAAGTTTTTTTTTTAAGTAAATGCTCATCCGAACAACCTTATGGAAAAGCACTTAAAATAATCTCCATTTTTTTAATAAAACCAGCAGCAGTTAGGGCTATTATTCCCAAAATAAGCAGGCTATTTTGGTTCTTCTGGGTTCTTCTAATTCATTTTTGATTAACTGTTATTTTACTAGCAATTCACAGCAGGCACCAAATGGTGTATACAATTTACTGGAGATGCAAATCTTGTCTAAAAATAAGGGACATCTCGTTTAAAAATCAGACCCTAATGGCTCGATTCAGCAAGGGGAGTCCTTTGGTGGACTGGGCCCTTTACAGTTGAACTCCCAACTGTTCAGCACCTGATAGAATTGGAACTTAAATTGGTCATCGTACTCGTAGTACATTTGGATGGTTCATTTTCTTTCCTTTTGTCCTTGGAGTGACAGCCATAGTGCAGTATGCAAATCCTACATTCCTTGCTAAAAATCTAAGACTTCAGTGGGTCATTTGCATGCTTATGCAACATAAAACCAAGCCACCAGAAGGAAAACTTCAAGAGCCATCATTGGTAAACTTGTAACACAACCAATTTTAGTCAATTGGAAAAAATTAGGGCTGTCAAGCGATTAAAAAAACTAAACGCAATTCATTGCGCAATAAAAAAAATTAATCATGATTAATCACACTATTAAACAATAATAGAATACCATTTATTTAAATATTTTTGGATGTTTTCTACATTTTCAAATATATTGATTTCAATTACAACACAGAATAGAAAGTGTACAGTGCTCACTTTCTATTTATTTTTAATACAAATATTTGCACTGTAAAAAACAAAAGGAATAGTATATTTCAATTTACCTAATACAAGTACTGTAGTGCAATCTCTTTATCATGAAAGTTTAATGTACAAATGTCGAATTATGTACAAAATAATAACTGCATTCAAAAATAAAACAATGTAAAATTTTAGAGCCTACAAGTCCACTCTGTCCTACTTCAGCCAATCGCTCAGACAAACAAGTTTCATTACATTTGTAGGAGATAATAGTGCCTGCTTCTTGTTTACAATGTCACGTCAAAGAGAGAACAGGCATTACCATGGCACTGTTGTAACCGGTGTTGCAAGATATTTACATGCCAGATGCGGTAAAGATTCATATGTCCCTTCATGCTTCAACCACCATTTCAGAGGACATGCGTCCATGCTGATGATGGGTTCTGCTCGATAACAATCCACAGTAGTGCGGACCGATGCATGCTCCTTTTCATCATCTGAGTCAGATGCCACCAGCAAAAGATTGATTTTTTTTTGGTGGTGGTTCGGGTTCTGTAGTTTCCGCATCTGAGTGTTGCTCTTTTAAGGCTTCTGAAAGCATGCTCCACACCTCGTTCCTCTCAGATTTTGGATGGTACTTCAGATTCTTAAACCTTGGGTCGAGTGCTGTAGCTATTTTTAGAAATCACACATTGCTACCTTCTTTGAGTTTTGTCAAATCTGGAGTGACTTGTAGGCTCTAAAGTTTTACATTGTTTTGTTTTCAAATGCAGTTATGTAACAAAAATATCCACATTTGTAAGTTTATTTTAATTATGATTTGGTGCAGAGGTCAGGAAGGAATTGTATTCCCAATGTACAGTACAGGTCAGATATATTATGCAGAGTAGGGGTTTACCAAATCAGCAGGTACTAGACACTGCCAGGGATAGGATACCAGTTTTGAAGGACAATGGTCTATCTGTTGTACATATATGGCTCCCACTACCATATTGCCCAAAGCCCCTCATGCTCTTTTAATTGATTTCTTAGAGTTAGTCAAAATTTTTGACAATTTTTTTCAATCAGAAAATGTGGTTTCATCTAAATCAATGGGAAATTTCAATTTTCTGAAGGAATATTTCAAAATGAAACACTGAAATGTCAGTTTGCACCAAAACATTTTGAATTGACATTTTGATTAAAAATGTCATTTAAAATAACATTTCAAAATGGAAGATTTTGTTTTGAATGGGCATTTCATTAAATGAAAAACATTGCAAACTGTTGAGTCAGCATTTTCCAATCAGATATTTTTGTAACTTTTTGTTCTGTGAAAATTGTCCACATGCAGACTTTTAATCCCAATGTGGGTTGAAAAAAAAAGTCAAAATATCAGAATTCTACACGAGATGGAAATTTTGTTTGCAGCCAGCTCTCACATTTATCCTCCCAATACCCCTGTGAGGTAGGGAAGTATTATCCTCATTTTGCAGGTGGGGAACTGAAGCAGAGAGGATTAGTGACTTACCCAAGATATCGGAAGTCTGTAGTAGACCACGGAATTGAACTGAGATATCCTGAGTCCTAGGAGAGAGTTCTAACTACTGGATTATCCTTCTCTCATGAGTGGATTTGGTATGGAAAATCTTATATTCCTAAAGTTCACACCCAGATGGACACCTTTACTAATGTACTAAGTTGTGCCTGCTTAACATACGTAGTGTAGCATCCCCTTTGGTAACTAACATCTCAATCCTATCCTATAGCCCTTATTCACATGAGCAGTCCCTTTTATGTGAATAAAGGTTGCAGGGTTGGGCCCTGAGGGGTGGGGGTGCAGGGCAATGTGGAGAAGAAAAGGAAGTAAGTCACTAAATCTGAAGGTTTAAATTGACCATGGCAAAAAAGTAGTAAGAATTCCAACAAAGCATGTTCTTGGAAGCACACTCAAAGCATCCTGCCACAGCCACTGATGTTGTGATTATGAAAAGATGCAGACTAAATGCAGAGGCTATGTTGTGGAAAACCAGCACCTATACGGATCACCCAGACTGGCTGTGTACAAGCCACAATGCAGCTGTAATATAATTCAGTAGGAATCCAACAGTGGACAGCTAGATACTGCAAATCAGCAAGGTTTTCCCCAAAACCTTCCTATTGTGCCTAGGGACTACTGATTTCAGTCTGTTCTTTAATATGCTTGCAACATTGTGAATAGAATCAATGCACAAGTATTAGCTGCTTAAGCCATTCTTAACCATGATTATTGTTTTCTTATAACACCTGCATGAAACAATTCCATGTAAATATTTCACCTCACTTTTGAGCAAGACATATTCCATTTTTACTACAACAACTCTTCAGATCCAGTGCATGCTACCAGTTTTATTTCAATATATCAATACTTTATGATAGGCGTACTACTAATTACTGAGTACTGGATCTCAGATGGGCTGAACAGTGGTTTGGGTGACTATTACATTGTGATCAATCACTGCACACCCTTGGATGAAGCTTATGGAAGCATACAACCCCAAGTGTGTTTCATTGGCCTTTTCCAATAAAATTTCTCAGCACAGGCACATTCCACAACTACGATTAAAGACTATTTTGTACAGGCAGACATCTTTGAAAAGACTTTCTGATAAAGGCTCAGGTGAATGTGCTGTAAAGATGAGCACTGAAAGACTACAATAATTAGGGACTTAATCGTACCTCCTAGCATTTCGATACTACTAAATCTTTGTCATTATTAAATATGATCCAACTTCAGTTTGTTTCTAACCTGCTACTGAGTCCATCTGCTGGGACCCATAGGCATGGTCACAGGAAAAAAAATGACTCAAGTCAGCTGCTAATTGTTTGAAGTAGAAACCAGCACTATGAAAATGAGAAGTGAATATTTACAGGGAAATCATGCAAAGTTCAAGAATTCAGGTTGACTATTCTTTTTCTGCGCCTTATGCGACTGCCTCACTGATTCACTGATGCACTGCACAGCAGCTGACCCTACCTGTAAACACAAATGCTTTACTTAATCTACTCCAATAAATTATAGTTATTAGAAAGCAATCTATCCCAATAGAATGTATCATATTTTAGGGTCTAGTATCATACTTCCAGGCATTCCATTATTAAGTACATTTTTAGCCTAGTATGTAAAGTTGAGCCAATATAATACAACCTCCTTGAATATTTCTCTGTATTGGCAAATGACAATAATATTTTTAATTTTACCAATAACTGTGCTTCTTTTCAAACTACAAGACCATACAAATTACTGTTTTAATTTAATTTTTGCCTTACATTTCAAAGCAATATTATTTTTCTTCACTGCTTGTTAGTTATAATGTCAGCTAAAGAAATTACTATAATCATAGTGCTGTCCATTTCCAAATTACAAAAAGCATCTTCTTCTTATACATATTTGTAACAACACTGTGAGCAGCAGCTATCAATTTTTAGGAAATAGTTTAAAATGAAATACAAAACCTCATTGCACTTTAAGCGCTCAGATAACAGCTTTACTTTATATTGCATTTGTTTTTAAATGCATCAGCTTATCTGAGTTCTTGTTCTTGGGGTACATTTATTTCATAAATTTGCTTCAAAGGAAAAAAAGTATTTTTATAACCTCTCACCTCTGAAAAATTCAAGTCAGAATGCATCATTTTCCTCAATTTATATTTTACAGTCAGGGTTAATAACCTTTTAGAAACAACGTTAAGGCTGGGTGTGTTGTTCTTTTTAATAAAACTGTCATGAATTAAAAGTAAGTACATATGCATATTTATAGATTTTTTTTTCTCCAAAAGGGTAGCAAGATTTTTTTAAGCTACATTCCAAAACCTCTAGCATGTAAATCAAAATTTACTACAGTTAATTATAAAAGATACACACCTTACTGCAGGTCAGGGATAGAGATAATTTGCACATTTGCAACAAACTTCCAGCAAATTTTGTGCTATAAAACAATTGAATAGAATAGTTTAAAAACATATTTCAAACATTCTTTAATGAAAAATGGCATTTTTTTAAAGTTTCTGATTCTGAACATGTTCTGATTTTTCAGCAAGAAAAACAAGCCAAAATATCATTTTGTGTGTGTCCCCCTGTGTCTCTCTCCCCTTTTTCTTTTAATGTTGTCATTTTAAAAAGAGGAGGGGAAAGGAGGAGAGTGAAGGAAAATCCCCAAACAAAAAAAAAGTCAGTAATTTTTTGTGTGTAACATACGTACACTAGTTCAACTAGCTCTACATATTGAAACAACCATTATTCAATATTATCTGCCATGAATTGCACCTTCAAGAAACAAAAAAGTTCCAGTAAGCTTGTATAGGATGGATTCACTGAAGGGATAATAGATTTTTCTTTCTTTCATATTTTGACAGCTGGATGTTTTTGCTATTTGTTGAAATTCACAAAAAGATGAAGAATGAAAATCTGTAGTGATAAGTACCATGATGATCAGTACTTCTTAAAGTACTGAACTGGGAGTCTTTCCATTGATTTCAGTGGGGTTTAGATCAGAATCTTATATAGTGCTAGTTTTCTACAAATGGGGGAAATGAGTAATATATAATTGAAATGATTTACCTACCTAGTTTTGAATTTTAAGGAAATAGTATGCTCTGTATTCCTTTTTCTAAGGATATATATATTTCCATGTTCTAAGGGAGAAATTGTGATCAAGCAAAGGTATCTAGCAAAATGGGAATGGAAGCAGGCTCTGCAGAGCAACTATTTCCTCCTGGAGTGTATGGAATGGGGAATGGTCCACTCTTCCCAATGCACTGTACGGGCACACTGATGTACATTGTACCAGATATGGTCCATCCCTGGAGCAGAAGAGGAGACAGGATGGAGACTGGGACTCTCAGATTCCCAGGCTGTTCCATGAGCAGTGTAACTCATGATCCAAGCCTAAGATTTCAAAGCACATAAGCATTACTATAAACTCAAAACCCTAGTGAGACAGATAAGTATTATTATACCTACTCTACAGGTCCATAAACTGAGGCATGTAGAAATTAAGAATTTTAAGCCTCATTACTTATAATTAGGCATATTGATTAATGTATAGTATACAGGGCCCCAACTCAAACTCACCTCGTTTTTGAGTACTTATAAATCCCAGTTAATCCAACAAGCTGTAGGTGCCTAAATATGGACTAAAGGCACTTAAATTCCAGCACTAGTTTGAAAATGTTGACCTATATGATTTGTCCAAGGTCACAAAATGAATGAATGACAGATTCACCAATAGAACACTGAAATCTTGATTCTTAATCTACTGATCTAGCCACTAGATATGTGTGGAATTCCTGTTGACTTCAGTGGATCAGAATCAAACACGTAAAGAGAAACAAAGCTTATATAAAATGCAATATATTCCCCGTAAAGAACTAGTAAAATAAGAGAAATGCAGTACAGTTATGGACAATTAATATCACTTAATTCATGCCACTCAGCATGGTTTTATGGAGCATAGGCCTTGCCAAACAAATTTTATATCAGTTTTTTTGTGAGATCGCAAGTTTAGTTAATAAAGGTATCGATGTTGATATATAATAGTTAGACTTCTGTAAGGCATTTTATTTAGTCCTGGATGACATACTGAAGAAAAATTTCACTATGTAAAAATCA
Organism: Natator depressus; assembly: GCF_965152275.1. NCBI lineage: Eukaryota > Metazoa > Chordata > Testudines > Cheloniidae > Natator > Natator depressus. The sequence goes on along the minus strand of NC_134235.1, from coordinate 237,724,968 downwards.
ATTCAGCCCATATTAAAATGTTTAAAAATTGGTTAACTGATAGATCTCAAAAGCTAATTATAAATGGGGAATCATCATATAAAGATGTTTCTAGTATCTGCTTATGGCCCAATGTTATTCACTATCTTTATCAATTATTGGAAAGGAGATATAACATCATTGCTGGTAAAAACTTTGTAGAGGACACAAAACTTGGTGGTGTGATAAATAATGATGGGAGCAGGTCAGTTGAAAGACCAATCTGGATCACCTAGTAAGGTGGGCTCATTTGAACAACATATATTTTAATACAGCCAAATGCAATGTCATATATCTAGGAACAAAGAATGTAGGTCACAGTTATAAAATGGGAGACAATATCCTGGAATGCAGTAACATTAAAAGCGACTAGGGATCATGGTAGATAGCTAACTGAATATGGGCTTGCAGCACAATGCTGTCGGTAAAAGGATGAGCATGATCCTTGAATGCATAAGCAAGAGAATATTAAGTAGGAATAGGGAGGCAGTATTGCCTCTGTGTCTAGCATTAACAAGGCCTTTCCTGGAACAGTGTGTCCAGTTCTGGTGTCCACACTGCAAACAGGATGCTGAAAAATTTGAAATGGTTCAGAAAAGAGCTAAAGGAATTATCTGAGAAATGGAAAACATGCCTTATAGTGTGATACTTATGAAGCTCAATCTATTTTGTTTATCCAAGAGAAGGTTAAGAGGTGACTTGCTCAGGGCCTATAAGTACCTAGTTGGGAAAGAGGTTTTGCTAGTTGATGGTTCTTTTATCTAACAGAAAAAGCATAACAAGATCCAATGGTTGAAAGCTGAAGCCAAAGAAATTCTGATTAGAAATAATTATTAAGGCACACATTTTTAACAATGAGGGTAATTAACTGTTGCGACAACTGACCTAGGGATGTAGTTGGCATTCAATGACTTGAAGTCCTCAAGAGTGGATGTCTTTCTAAAGATATACTATAGCTATAGTACTATACTATAGAAGTTATGGGCTTGATGCAGAGATTACTGGATGAAGTTCCACTAGACGATCAGAATGGTATCTCTGGGCTTAAAATCTATTCATCTGTTTACTTCTTTGACTTCATCCAGCATGAGGGTGGATTCAAAAGGGGGAGAGTATGTATACTGGGCTTGATACAATGCCCATTTGTGTTAATGGACAGACTCCCTTTGATTTCAGTAGGCTTTGGATTAGATTTATACAAAAGTAATGATATATAGTGATTACATCATTGGTTTGGAAGTCAGAATTCCTTATTTCTGTTGCTGACTTGATTACTGAATCTCCTTTGGACTGTAAGCAAGGCGTACAAGTTATAAATAACCTCTCCATGCTAAAGGTTACTCTCTTGCACAAGGGAACAATAACTTCTATTGAATTCTATAGGCATTGACAATGGACAGGTTACACAGGTCAACATTTTCAAAGTTAGCTGCCATATTTAAACACACAGAGAAAATGGTGCGCTCTTCACTGGTGCTGAAGACCTATGGCTTCTACTGGCTTCACCGGAAATTATTGGCAGTCAACACCTCAGAAAATCAAGGCATTTTTATGAATTGAGGTGACTCACTATGGATACTCCAGTTTGAACATTTTGGCCGTGGCCTCTCCTTTAGTCAAGTTTCCCACCTGTAAATTGAGTGTAAAAATGTTAATGTTGTGTTATTAAATGATAAGTGATTTGAGATCATAGATGGTATAGAAGAGCCATTGCAAAATCAGGGCCTTGCAAAAAAAATCAACAGAGGATTAAAAAATCAGAGGTGGAATTTTGAAGCTGTCAAAGGGAATTAAATGTCCAAATTAATGGTAATTGTGCACCTAAAGTCATTTAGTCTGCTCTGAAAACCTCCAGCTACATGATTGTAAAGGGGAAAAAACTGTTGGGGAAGTTCCTTGTGGCTCTCCTTTTCTGTATCACTATTTTGGTATTGTAATAGGAATGCAGCAAGAATTGCTGCTGCTATTATAAATAGACATTCCTGTGTCAAGTCTGCCTTCTGCCCATTTGATCATATTTTAAACTGGCAGAAAGATGAACTTTCCAATATTCAGATTTTATTGCCTTCATTTCTTTCCAGCCATGCATGAATCCACATTCATGTGAAGCTTGACCGCTAATTTTGGAAAATAAAACTCACAAAAACCCATTACTGAAGCCATTTTTTTACAAGCACAGTTTTAAAGCCTTAAGAATAACTGTCTTGTGTTACAATTCAACCACACAATATTAGGCACTGTCCATTAAACAGTTTCTAAAGAGATATTGATAGCAAGAAAAAAAGAATGAATACCTTGACTACTAAAAAAATCTACAGATTTCTCTTTACATTAGTCTGTCTCTTTCAACAGGAAATGTTCCAGAAGTAAGATTACCAGGCATTCCGTTTTTTAACTTCTAAAATACAGAAGAGAGAGAGAGGACAAGCTGTGGGGAGGAAAAGGCAAGCATTGTAGAACACAACAGCCCTCCTGTCCCAGAGAGATTTATTTATTGGAAAGTTATTTTCCTCTAACTATAATTTAAGTCCCTAGTTATTATGCCATACGTAGCTGCATTATACAATACAGCCCACAATCTGCGGTTTTGTAAACTGAGCTGTCAAACACTTGTTATTTTAAAGCTGGAACTTGTCAGGGTCTTCTGACAGCCCAGTGGTCCCAGCTCCCAGCCTGATTCACGACTGGCTCTGAGACAGAGGAAGTTCGCGTCTGCTATAATCTAAACACTGTGCAACTGGAACATAGATACAGTGCTGAAAGAAGAAAAGAGGCTAAACCCCATAACCCAGACAAGAATCATACAAAGTTTCTGAGGAGGAGGGGGGAAATCAAGTCCAGCAGCAGAGACTGCAACATAAGCAAATGCAAGTATTTTATTTTAAACCATCAAGTTGGGTTTTTTTAAAACTAGTTAGTTGTATAGCAGTGAAAATTAGTCTCCTTCAATGTATGGAAACAATATCCCACATGTGTACTTTTGCCACATCTGTATTTTCCATTTAAAGTGTAAACATAATGAGGTGCATTCTAGGAGGAATTTTTAGTCCCTGTGGTTGTGTGTCTAGTGCTTAAGCTCAAGGAAATACTTTTCAGGCTGTTGCTTCTCATTCATTAGATGATTACAAAGGGTTACAAAGTACAAAGGTTTCTATATTAATTTTAGTTACAATGAAATCTGGATCCACTCTTTAAAATTCAGCATGCAGTCAACGACTGCAAAAGTATTTTCTCTGGGCAGTGGCAGTGCGTCTCTCGGGGGGATAGTGAAATGCAGTTCTTTTCCCCAATTGTTTTTCCTAAAGAAAAATCTAGAGAGAAACCTTTGGTCTTCTGAATTCATAAATGACACTCAGAGAAAAAAAAAACCTTAAATTAAAATGTAAAAAAGGGAATGTGTGTAATATACTGGGCTAGATTGGAACTCTGCAATCTGCCCTAAGTAATGGGAGGCATAAGGTCGATCTGCTCCAGGACTCTAAGAATCACAGGTCCTCCCAGATCCCCACTGGAACAGAGAGGAGTAAAGTTATAACACCCATCTCTGTAGAGCAGCTTACTGCCAGGGCTCTAGCTGCTCCCCAACCATCTTTTCCCACTCCCCGTCCACTTGCTCACAGGAGAAAGTGTCAGAGGAGCAGCCCCTGCTTTTCCCACCACAGTTGGATTCTCCATCTAAGTAGGGCCACCAGGAGAATAAAGGAGAACTTGCCCCTTTCCCTGACTGAGTAAGGGATATGATGATCTAGCCCATTATAATTATTTACATTTATCTTAAATTAGGATTAGAGGTGGCCTCAAATCAAACCGCCGAATTTTTGATTTCCCCAAACTTCAGAAAAAGTCTGATTCTGGATCCAAACTGTGGCTCAGGGATAACGTGAATCAAACACGTCTGTTTAGTTTATGCTTGGTGGATTATGTCTCACTTCTCTTTTTACATTCTTAAAACAATCACTAATGTGAAAGAGCAGATACTCTTGCATGAGGTAAGAAGTTGTGGAAATGAATCATCAGGAGTTCATTTCAGATACATTTTTACAGAAAGATACAATGAAGAAGATTTTGGCAGTTTATTTCAAATGCCTTACCTATTTTTGTTTACAATGTATTTAACCGTGACACTCTGGTTACCTTTTCCAGACCTGAGGAAGAGCTCTGTGATGCTCAAAAGCTTAGTCCAATAAAAAATATTACCTCACCCATCTTCTCTCTCTTAAGCATCTGTTGCATTTATCTATAGAGAAACAACTAATGGGTGGTTGAAATTCACATGGATCACCCTTAACCTATACTGGAATCTTTACTGTTGCTCATGTCCTTGGGAAAGCAGGATATTCAAGGCAGTTTTCAGCAGGGATTGTGGAACAGTCTCAAAAATAATTTCCCATCTTGTGCCAACATTATGGCCCTTGTCATCAGGCAGTGGAACACTTTTCTATTTAAACAACAGTAATTAAATCTCCCTACTCTTATTTAAAAAAAATACAACTGCCTGCTGTTGGTCTGAAGAATTGCACCGAGTGAATGTAAATTTTAATTTCACGGTGCAAGTGTTAAATCAATGCTGCCTAAGCTGTCTGCCTGTGCTTCATGAAATCCCACCACATTTTAATAGTTCTCCTTTTGTACTGAATGGAACTACACTTGGAAATACCATGTGTTATGATGTGCGTGTGTGTGTCGGGGGAGGGGGAATAATGTACAATTAGGGCCCTGAAAACCACAACAACATAACCATATTCTAGTCACCTAATTGGGCCAAGAGAAAACTATCATTTCTGAAACCGTTTGTTTTTTTAACACATACTTTCCCTACCAACTTCAGTTAAAATAACATAGTGGTTCCTGGCAATGTTTTACATAGAGCATTGTATTCCATGTTGACTTTAAAAGCCATTGTTCGAATGCATGTCAATAAAACACATAATCCTTCTTAACCTAGTAGTCCCCATTTTATTATGAGTGTTTATCTGTTAAGTGACAAAATTACGCTAGTGTGGATTTATTTTGCATTCCCTTTTTTTAAGATTACTGACATTTTTAAGATTGTCAAATTTCTATGGGTCAGAATAATATGCTGTAGTGTAGCCTAAACCTATTCACCCTGCACCCAAGGTTGCAGAAGCAGAGATAAACCTGACATTGTTCACAGGGTTTTAAATTTCATTAACAACAAGCTGAGACATGCCCAGAAACTGTTGTTAAGTTTAATTCTAGAATGAAATGTAGTGTGTGCTTGATTCTGTGAGTTTGATATTTTATGTTTGGAGGAGTGCCCCTATATTTCATAATTTTGCTCTTGATGTGATCTTTATCATATCTGGCTGGTGCTACGTGACAAACATATTTCCCTTATATCTTACAAGAGTCACATCACAGGGACCATATGACGCTAATGTATATTGTAAAGCCCATCCATGCTACCCAGGACAAGTTAGCTGGTAATATCACTAGTTTGCAAAGAGACTGATTGCTTCCTGTTGAATTATAGCCATGTGCGCCACTGAAGTGAAAGGTTTCAGAGTAGCAGCCGTGTTAGTCTGTATCCGCAAAAAGAAAAGGAGGACTTGTGGCTCACGAAAGCTTATGCTCAAATAAATTTGTTAGTCTCTAAGGTGCCGCAAGTCCTCCTTTTCTTTTTACTGAAGTGAAAGTTGCTTCTGCATTTTTATTACAATCCCCAAGCTTTAACAGTGCTGTAAATTAAAATGCAACAGGATGAACATGGACAAAGAAGGTCTCAACCTCAGGAATGAAAATTTTAACGATTTTTTATACAACATCTATTTTCAAGTCTTACAAATGAAAAAAAAAGAAAAAACAAGAGGAAATGTATTACTTAACATCTTTTTTATGCCTATATAGCTCTCAGTATATCAGTATAATTCATGCAATTATCCTAAGAAATTGAGTAATCACATTGTATATTTCAAAAAAACCATTTGTGGATAAGGGCCAAATCTTACAAAGCCCTACTTCAATGGAGTAGTCAGTCGAACTACTCTTGCGTGTAAGAGTTCGCATGACCAGTCTGAGATCATTATTTTTAAAATGTGATGATGGGGATACATGGCAAGTACTCCTGTGAGGGTTTGATGATGTACAGTATGCTATAAATACAGTCTATCACAGGTTTCAGAGTAACAGCTGTGTTAGTCTGTATTTGCAAAAAGAAAAGGAGTACTTGTGGCACCTTAGAGACTAACCAATTTATTTGAGCATAAGCTTTCGTGAGCTACAGCTGCATCCGATGAAGTGAGCTGTAGCTCACGAAAGCTTATGCTCAAATAAATTGGTTAGTCTCTAAGGTGCCACAAGTACTCCTTTTCTTTTTGCAAATCTATCACAGAAATACATGGTGACTCAAAAGAAACAAACACGGTATATTGTACATGGATAATGATTCAAAATGTATAAATCATCATATATTATCATGATAAGTCATAATGCGCTATCAAATATGTAGTACACATAATTCAGGATTGTTTAAGTGTATATTGACATGACAGAGGGGAACCATTGCAGTCTAGCATCTTAACCACTGTAAATCTTTTCTGAAGACCTCTTTTTTTTCTTTATCTTCTTTTCCTTAAATAAATATTTGAAAGAAATTGAGCAAACAAAATTTACATTAAAATAGTTCTATGTGTCTAACGGAAATTTAAAAAAATAAATTCTTAAACTGAAAAATTATTTCTAAAAGGCATCCCAGTGTCCCGGGTTTATTTACTCCCCAGGATTTCATTACCAATATTTTCACGCTTTACACATTAAAAAAAATGTTTGTTCTAATTATCAGGACAACAAAGTCAGCCTGAAATCAGGAAAGCATGCAAAGTTATTTCTGGCTTTTATATCATCATTAAAGATAGGACTGAATAAAATTCCTAAATCCGAACTCCCACGAACTTTGTGGTTAAAGCCCATTTCTAATCTTTGACAGTATTCTGCTCTGAACAAATTCTGCTCTCAGGGTCACTGGTGTAAATCTGGAAAAACTCTACTGATGTCAATGGAATTAATAGCATTCCAACTTAACTTTCTTGACATCAGTGGAGTTACTCCAAAGGGTCATCACGAGCAGATAATAGCCTTAGTTACTACGTCTATTGTCACGAAACTATGTGGATAGGATACAAAATATTCATAAAGGTCAGATCTATTGAAAAAAGGTGGGATTTTTTACATAGATACATTTCTGACTATAATTGTGTTAGGCTTTTGTTTTAAAATGCACATTTGGCTTAACAGGACCAATTAAAGAAGGATTTACTTCTCTAACTTTGAATTGCTTGTTTTGGGTTGTTGTTGTTTTTGTTATTTTTTTTTATTTTAAGACAGATTTTTTGACATTTACCATTGGAATTTAAGTTTATTTATTTCTCATACAAGAACATTTTGATGGCAAAAGAATCAAAGTGAGTGACAGATTTCAGATCACAAGCAGTGAACCTGTTAGATTTCAGCATAATTGACATTTGTCCTCTTCTGACAAATTATATAAATGACTGAAGAAGAGATTCCTCAATAGACTGAAATCACAGCTCCTTTTCCTAAACTCTTCCCTCCTCCCAATCTAGAGTCTTATCCACTCTGCCTCTGTGTTGAATCTCTTTCCCAAGAAATATCCTTCTACTCATCACAACTCATTGGTAGTGTTATAGGACAAAGCATTTGGACTGGAAAATTCCTGCTTATAACCACACCAATATTTTCTGTATCCCATTGTATAGCACAGACATATACACTAATATGATTGATTTTTAAGTTGTAGAATTTCCTACTAATTATTCCAGAGCCCACTGTCAAGAAACATGCCATTTTGAGAGTAAACTCTGGTTTCTTTGTGATCAATGCTTAATATGATGCCCATAAAACACAGAATTGAGAGATGGGGAAGAACTACTTCTACTTCATTCAGCTTATCCATCACCTTGCCGGCTAGCGCAGGATTTGTTGTACTGTCTATTTTGTAGCCTTGTGGGAAAGTCCTGTAAGAATTTAGTAGAAAATTGTAACCTTTCTATAGGTTTCTTAAACTTCCTATAGAATTTAATAGAGTATCATATACATGCTATAGAATTCTGCAGGATGGTTCAAAATATTATACAGCTATTAAATCCTGTAGAATGTTATTGTAATTTCTAGGGAATTCTGTTGGGTTCACCCCCTTACACCATATAGATCTTCCCACAAGGTTAGTGCCTTCCTTAGACAATGCCACAAGTTCTTGTCAGAACTTCTTCTTTACTGAAATTCACCCAAATATTCATTTTCTCTCTCTCTCCCTGGTGTTTAAACATATCAAATATGTAGAGACAGTTATGTTCCTTTTATGCATCACTTAAATAATCTACAGTATACATATTTTGCTCTTTTACTCTTTCTTCATAAATCAGTTTCTCCATCCCCGTCATCATTATTGTTGCTCCTCTCTGAACTCCCTCCAGTATCAGAAATCTTTCTTTTATTCTTTCATTTTGCCGTCAGAGCCTGTCCTCAAAAGAATGTATCACTTTAAAGCTATGGGTAGGGCTCAAGGGGGCAATGCCAAAATAGGGTGAACACTCATCATGCCAAGTGTCTAATGTGGTCATAAAACTATTTTAAGTTCTATCAAATATACCTTATATAAGACAATACAATATAAGCATGTCATTCCCATTTTTAACCTTTATATTTATTTCTTCTTTGGATTTGCTAGCATAACACCCATAACCCTGCATTAGTAATGCTCACTGTCTTCCTCACGCTACATTATTTAAAGCAGCTGTGAAGACCAGAGTGTGACCTTTTCTCCATAGTGTACCTAGTTCTTCCCTCCAGCCAGGTGACGAACTGTATTTTATTTATTTTCAGGATCTCCAGTATGTGCATGGTAGGATGCAGTTTTCTGCCTGACTTCTCAGTCTAGACAATGCAGAGATGTGAAAGTCCTCAGAAATCAGATATCAAGACCTCAGAGCATTAAATCATTCTTTCAAGGAACAGAGTGTGCTTGCAATTTTAGTATCATAGTCAAAATTCGCACAGAGAGACACATACTCACAATATAATTAGAAGATTAAGGTGAAATTAAGACACTGCCTTTGGGAAAGTCTGTCTCCTAATTGAGAGAATGATGATTAAGCCTACCATGACAGAGACTTTTAGTAAATTTTAAGATCTTAAGGAAACTCTCTCTTATTCTACTTCTCATCTTAAACTCCTATAGAAGACAACCAATTTCTTGTCAAAATCTTGTGATCTAATACTAAATTGTTTTTATTCCACCAAAAAAAAAATCTGATTCAGGGTAGGGCTTTCTTTCAAAGGGTAACACCCTGTCTCTTGGAGAAATATTTACTTCCCAGCAGCTTCTGTCAAATATTCAATTCCCAACCAATGAACGTTAAACCTTGTAATTGAAAGTGATCTAAGAACCCTTCACAAATTCCTTGTAATGAGTGAATGGCCGTTAGGAGTAATGAATGTAGCCACCTTTTTCTGACCTCAACTGTTTAAAAGCATTGCTGCTGATGTGGCTGGGGCAGGGCAGTGAACTTCAGCTGTTAACCATATAATGCCCATCTGAAGAGTAGATTTTAACTGTTTGTAACCAGATCTTATCATAACTGACAACGAACCTGGCTTGCATCCACAGAAGCAGTGTCTACTCTGAAAATCTGGCCTCAGTTTTCTAAACTGCCAATTTAGGTGCCTAAGTCTAACATTTAGGATCCAATGGGTATGTCTAAACTTCAATTAGACACCGATCGCTGACCCAGGCCAGATGACTTGGGCTCACGGGCTCAGGCTAAGACGCTGTTTAGTTGTAATGTAGATGTTTGTGCTCAGGCTGATGAGCAGACTCTAGGGTCCTGCATAGGTGCCTGACCCTGAACATCCACACTGCAATTAAACTACCCCTTAGCCCAAGCCTCGAGCATCTAAGTCAGCTGGCAGGGGCCAGCTGGGGGTGTCTAATTGCAGTGAAGACATATCCAATAACAGCCTCAAACCACTCACTCAGCTGCCACCCATCCCTGTAGGCCTACTTTTCTACTGGCAAAGATCCTAGTGCCTAAGTGTCCATGGGTGGCACGGGCAAAACCAAGGGCACTGGAACAATTTTTATAATGGGGGTGCTAAGAGCCATTGAACCTAACTATAGACTCTGAATATATTGGAAACCACTTAAAGCCCAAGGGTGTGGCAGCACCACCAGCATCCCTACCTCCAGTACCTATGGGCAAAACCATCTACATCCTGATACCACTGAGCTGCTCAGCACCCTTGTTCATGCCAATCCCTGGCAGGATTTTCAAACTAGGCATTGTACCTGCTTCAAATCAGGCAGAGTGGGGATTAGAAAGCAGATGGCTACCCTAACCCCTGGCTATAAAGGGGTGGGTCTCTCTGTTGTGGAGGAAGGAGTCTCCCTCTGACCTGGAGTTAGACACCTAACTACCTTTGACGGGAAGGCCTTAGCATTCCTACTGGCTAGCTCAGAGGGTTCCATGCTCAGCTTCCTGGCTTCTATGAATCCCATTCTTAGGCTCTGTCTACACTACACACCTTCAGTGACGCCGCTACAGGCGCGCAGTGTAGCTGCTGTTTGTCTGCAGGAAAGAGCTCTCCTGCCAACAAAAAACTTCCACCCCAAAGAGCGGCAGCAGCTTTGTCAGCAGAACACACACACACACCTTTTTCCAGTAGTCCCACTGCAGGAGGAGGAAGGAGACAAAAAAGAGGAGCAGAAAAAAAGAGTCTATATTTTTTTTATTTCCAAGAGTTTCAAACAAACTATTTTTTTCACAACACATTCCAAATTCTGTAGGCCATTTTTAATGGATGAATATTTTGTTCCAAAAATGTCAACCAGTTCTACTTACTAGTACCTAATATGACTACTTCTCTCTCTCTCTTACATAACTGCAACATAAATATAGTTAACCTAAGGAAATAAATGTATTAAATCTTTCCTCATAAATTGTATTTTCAAAACACTTTGCTCAAATTTTTCAACAGGTGTGGTTTTTGGGTGCCCTTAATTTTGTGATTCCTTAATGGGACCTGATTTTCCTTCTTTATTTTGTCTATCAGTTTTCATTGTTATAGTTTAAATGTGGTGACCAGACTTGTGTACTGTATTTGTTATTTATGAAAGAGGATAAATTGGCCCCCCAGGTCAGTCAATTGTTTTCTGTTTTGCTTTCTGGTGAGAACATGGCTGGAGATGGATGCGGAGAAGGGCTGAGCATTTAAGTAGTGACTTATCCTTCTTAGGTTTGTAATTAGGATTGACATGAGGCCAAAAAAAGAAAAATAAATATAGGCACTAAATATTAGCAGACCACATTTTAGCAAATTGTGGTAGATAGTGGATGAAAATGGGATATAGCAATGAAGGGAAAACATGTAGAGGAAATGGAATGGACTTAAAAAAAATTAACGTATATCCAAGAGTAGTGCATTCCACCTAACAATACGTGTTTAGGAATAGCAAATGTCCTATATGGATGAACAGAGAAGCAGCTAAGTGTAAGAAAAAGGAATATGAAAGGGAAAAATAAAAAAAAAGTACAGAAGAGAACTGTGGACATAGAATAAACTAGAATTGACTATAAAAAAAGATAAGGAAATCAAAGAGGGAGAATAAAAGATTTCACAAGAGATTATGATAATCACCAAGTTTTAAAAAAAAAATACATAAGAACAAAAGGTCACTAAAGGACACAGTAAGACCCTGAAGAGGGTCATTTATCAAAAGAGGAGGCAGAGATTGCTGGAAAATTTAAATGAATTCTTTGCATCCGCGTTCACAAAGGAAAATGGATGACAGATGGCAGAGCAGGTATGTGTTTCCTTGGGGAGGGAGAAGAAACATTGGAAGAAATCAGGACCATGCCAGACAGATTATAGGTGACATTTAAAACATCCCAAACCAGACAAGACTCCAGGATCAGGCAATATCTATTTTGGAACTAACAAAAGGGCCAAATCCAGCATGCTCTCTCACACAAGTAGTTCCATTTACTTCAGTGGGCCAAATTATGCTTGCCTTCCACAAGAAGTTCCAATGAAGTCAATGCCACTTCTCACATGAATGGGGCTATGGAATTTGTCCCTTAAAATGTCTGGAAACAACAGCTGTCCTAGTGGATTTAAGAGAAGCTAGTGCAATAGTAACATAAAAGAAGACACATACGGAAGGAGCAGGAGACAAGTGTAATTTTCTTGCCATGCATCACCATAAATCTACATTGGAGCTGAAAGGTATGAACTCCTCACATTAAAGTTGATCAAGTGAGCATGCTAAAAACAGAAGTGTAGTCATGGAATCGCAAGTAGTGGGAGGGGCTAGCCACCCTGAGTACATGCCTGTACTCCCAGATGTGATTGTATTGAAAGTGGCTAGCCCCTCCCGTTGCTTGTGCTATTGTAAGCGGGGGAATAGTCCCGCTATTGTGGGGAACTTTCCTGGCTTCTGCACTACCCCGGTGAAGTGGGCTAGCGAAAGGATCTGAGTCCTCGCTCCCACTTCCTTTACCCAATGGCCTCCCTGCCCTTGAGGACTCCCCTTCCACTCTCCTGTCTGGCAGAGTCCTTGTAACCCCAACAAGGCTGAGCCCAGGATTCCTGAGGGGCTCGACCCCCAACCCTGCTGTGGTCATCTAGGACAGGGGCTTGGGTGTCCCCACTCCGGGATACTCTCTCTGCACTGGGCACTTCTCTGACCCACTGATCATTACATACAATTTGAAGCAAATGCAAACTATTTAATCAACAATTAATTTTAAAAAGAATAAGGGAAAATGGGAAAGGTTAAAGGAAACACATCCACCCGCTCTGTGGCAGGGAACATCACAAACAGTGTCTCTGGAATGTCAGGGCAGTTCACAGTCTGTTCCTTGTAAGTCCCAGGCCTTCTTCTCAGGCCCTGGCTGTGCTGCAGGGATGCTGTGGGTTGGACACTCGCTCTGGTGGTGGCCACACGCTCTCAGGCTCTAGGTGGCAGGGGCCTTCTTCCCAGTGTCGCCCCTGCCCTGTCAGGGTTGCCAATCCCCCTTCGAGTCTGGCTTGCAGAGCCTCCTGGCTGAGGCGTCTCCCTGTGATGGGCCCGCTGCCCAGGGTCCCCCCTCGCTCTCCTCAGCTTCTCACCACACCCAGCTCTGGACTGCTCCAGCCCCAGCTCCAGCTCCACTCTGTCTTAGCTCCAGCTCCACTCTGCCTCAGCACGGCTGCTGCTCTGCCTCCAGCTCCCTGGGCTGCTTCTCTGGCCCCTCTGGCTCTGGTTGCTACAGCTCTGCTCCCAGGACAGGTCTGCTTTGCAGGCTGCTTCTGTGACTCTGCTCCCAGCACTGACCTGCTTTGTGGGCTGCTTTTCTGGTCCCTCTGGATCTGGCACAGCTCTGCTCCCCAGCTCAGCTTGGGCCCCTGCTTTCTCCTTAGCTCAGCCCCACTATGTCTGACCCAGGCAAATCCAGCTCACACGGAGGACGGGACTTCCCTGGCCTCCTGACTCCCTGATTAGTCTGCCCACCCTGTCATTCAGGCTTTCCTGGAGCATTGGCCTCTCCCCATTGTTCCTGGGGACTGTCAGTCTCAGGGTCCTGATTTCCCATAGGCCCTTCCCCCCTTTTAGTACTGGGACCTAGCAACTAAAACACCCCCACTGAATGTTAGTAAGGGGGCAACAGTCCCCTTACACTATCACAGCTACACTTCTGTTTTTTGCATACTTGCTTGATCAGAGCAAGTGTGGGTATGTCTCCTCGAGCTGGAATTTATACTTTCCAGCCACCAGGTAGACATTCCCTCAGATAGAAGTAAGAGCTGGGTTCAGTTGATACAATAACACCTCTTTCTGTACATACTTTATGGACACCTTTCTGAACTAAAAAAACCCCACCAAACAAACAACAATTTGCTTCTACCCGAACCTGGAGACACATGTTCACAAGTGCTGTGCACTAGGAAAACAGAAGTGAGAACCTAGCTTACCAAACTAGTGCTTCGCAGTTCAGCAAGTTTTGGTATTGGGGTAAAGTGTGATCTTAAAATGAAAACCAGAAAGTTACAACTCTGAGAAAAAAATGTAATAAACGAAGGGAAAGCAGTTATTACAAAGAGCTGTTACAACAGTAAGTGTACATACAGCCTTTTGGACTGTGTGTGTTATATATCCCCTTCTTTCACTGATCCACAGAGGCTGTAGGTCAGCTAAAATGTCTGGCTGTTTAGCACACGATACAGCAACTTATGCTTCTTTTAATCCCTCTGTTGGCCAAGATTGCAGACACAACCCACACACACGAAACAAAGCAAAATATACATTTAACTATAACTCTACGGACTCCAGCCTGGAGGGTATAAAAGTCGAGAGCACCACAAAGTCATCTCAGGAAGCACAATAGTGCCTTTGGTGCACATGAGTATTGGTTTGAGCTGGGGCCCTGAGAAGGGTAATGCTGCTGCTGTTTATCTCCATAGCTCATTGGGCTGATCTAAGGAGCAGCATGGTTGGGAAAATGCTGACTGAGGCTCACTGCTGGTAGTGTAAACAAAAAGTTGCAGCTCAGCACTACAACCCCTTCATCTTGGAAAGTGGAGCCAATGAGGTGCCTATTCTGTAGCTGTAGATTCTCAACCACCACCAAGACCTAACTGCACCTTGCTCCTCGCACTATGCCCAAATAAATCTGTTAGTCTTTAAGGTGCCACCCAACTCCTCGTTGTTTTTGTGGATACAGACTAACACAGCTACCTCTCTGATACTTTGCTCCTTGCCATGCTGTTCCTCCAGCCTGAGAGAAGTAGGCAAGGAGAAAGGGGTAAACAGGTGTCTCTTTCTGTGTTGTGGAAAGGGGCAACTCTGTGGCTGTGTTTCTATGTAGTGTATATTATGGGGTAGCAGCAACTACGTAGCCATGGTGTGGTGTGTGTTGGTGGTGTGGAGCTGTGTCAGCTCTGTGTGTACATGTGCAGTGGCTAGTGTGTGAGAGAGAGAGAGAGAGAGAGATTGTCTATTGAGGGAACAGGCTTCAGAATAAATGGAAAAGGAAGAGATGTGGGACTATAAAGAGAATAACAGAGGAGAGAAAGCAGAGGCAATTTTAAAAAGGCAGAAAAGGGAAAGTCTTGTAATTAAGGTAATTGCCCCGTATGCGGCAGATCTGGGTTTAATACTCACCCTTCTCACAAGCTTTCTTTATGATATTGGTCAGTAAGGGATTCTGTGAGGCCACATCCATTAACATGAGTAAAGAACTTTTAGATTTCCAAGGGAAGTGGCTATAGAAATGCAAAGTAGTATCACCTGCCATACAGGAAACAGAAAAGTCTTAGACCTTTGCAAATTGTTTTGAAGATACTGTAAATGCAAAGCAGTAGCCCAGCATCTGTTTCTGTATTCTATTTTTAAAAAAGACACCATCTACTGGAAAGAGTGTGTGTTTACCCAACAGCCACCCCCATGATTTTTTTTTACCAACCGTTCTACCAGCAGGGTTGGCTGAACAGGTGCTAACAAGAAGTGTGCCTGAGATCAGACTGACCAGTGGGTTTGTATGTGGTGTCCCTTTCCTCCAGCCTTCATGTTGTTTTTGTCTTGTTACCTTGTGGGCACAGACTGTGTTTTTAGCAATAAAAATAATAACAGCAGAGGTGATGATTTGATTAATAAACAGAAGAGCTAAATTGCTTTTCAACTCAGATGTTCTGGACATCTCTTGATGATCTCCTGAAAAGGAATGCCATACCCAAGTTAAAGGACATGTTTGGTTTCCCAGTTTGGGTACAAAGTTCTCTCTCTACCTAACTGTAGCTAATGAGTACCCTTTTGGGACAACCACAGCACTGAATCATTGCTTTTTCCCCTTGCCAGTGGTCAGAGAGCGTGTGCACACGCATGGGAGCAATGACTACAAGTATTGTGATCCTAACACATGTTCGTTATCTGTTTTTTTCCTAAGTGTCCTAAATGTAGATCTTGATATTATGTCAATGAATATTTAATATAAAATTACAGCATTCAGTGGTAAATTACAGCTAGATCTGACCAGGAGAGGATTAAGCCCATCACTTTGCTTAGCAGCTCAGATGGTTGGAATAATTGGATGATAGCTGGAGGGCATCCATTTGGTCTATAATTAGGTCATTTCTTTCTCATCCCCTCTGTGTGTATAATTACAAATTAATTTGAAATCCCACTGTGAGAAAAGAAATTCATTTAAAAATAATAGAAGAGAAGAGCCACAGGATATTATTTTAAAAGAGATTTTCAATGTTTATGTCAAAATATGCTATTTGGCCAAAAGTCTTATCCACATTGACTGCAGTTCTTGTATTTGATTTCTCTGTTTACTTTTTAACATATCTGGATGTATTTTCTTCCTTAATTTAAATGGGTTTTCCTATAATCATGATGATGCCCTCAGCTTTTAACACCACTCTGGTGATTCATCGTTGGGAATCAACTACACAAGATGTTTTAAGAAAATGAAAAGCAATACTGAACCCATTGAAAGGCACCATGCCCCAGATCCTCAAAGATATTTAGGTGCCTAACGCCAGTGATCTGAGCCCATATTATAAGAAGGTGAATGTGCAGGTCTAAACAGGCTGATTTAGTCATCTGCTTCATTCTTTGGTGGAGTCATGCTTTAGTTACTCTTTAAAATGTACATTTCTGCCTTCACAATGAAAGTATTATATGTTACACCACACTAGATAGAACACCAGCCCTCATATGCACTCTGATAGTTTATTCTTCAAGCTCTTAGTTGTGATATGCTTTTGTCAGATTCTGTTTGTCTTGCTTTATCACAACAATGTGGTCAGATGCATTAGGCCTCCTGTCTTCATTTTTGACAATACAAGCAAAAAACCATGCATTTCTGACAACTAGATAACCTCTGCCAAAGCTGGTAAGACAATGTTCTGACTTACTAAACTTCCTGTTTCACTCAAGGGATAAGTGTGATTTCATCTTTCCTCAGGAATCTTTGGAGAGGCTGGGGAGAGATCCACAGGTGATCTAAATTTGGGTGACGTGAATAGCAAGCTTGACTGAGCTGAGCTGGGTATATGTGTTCAAGAAGAAGAGGTGAAGAAAGGACTGTCACGAATGAGAAGGATATCTGGATCAGATTGTTTTTCTAGTGGACTGTAAGGTACCGGATAACATCCCATGCTGTTTAGCATGATGAGATTAGACTTTCTACAAAAAATGAACTGCCTAGAGGTAGATCCCAAAGTTCATTTTGTAAAAAGGTGTTTTCCCACAGTGCTCTAAAACCAAAATATATGGGGGGGCTAAAGGAAAATTAAGGAAAACAAACAAAGCTAACACAATATTTTCGGGCTTCAAAAAAGGTTCACAATATTTCTAGGCTTCACATTCTAGTTTTATTTTATCCACATTGGATCATCCAGGCCTAACTGTGATTCCACATTCAGGCAGGAAAAATGGGATAATCAGAAAGGAGAGAATTTTTTAACAGAGCAATGTCTTGCTAGTAATAGCACTTTGTATTTTCATAGCACCTCTCATTTGAGAATGTCAAAGCACTTTACAAATTAATAAAGCCTCACAATTCTTGGAGTATTACTCAAATGAGGCACAGATAAGTGGGAGTGAAGTGATTTACCCAAGGACTTTCAGCCACTGAAGTAGAATGCAAAAATGTTGAGTCACAGAGTCTTTCAAGCATTAAACACACTGCTAGACTATGGACCAATCCAAAGCCCATTGACGTCAACAGGAGTCTTTCCACTGACTGCAATGGGTTTTAGATCAGGCCCTGGACAATCATACAGAAAGAGCATGAGAAAGTTTGATTCACTATTTGAAACTGTGACTTTTTGCCACTCTAACTTTTCAAACATTTCTCTTCTTCTGCAACTTTTCCGAAGTTGGAGGTTTTGAAAGTTATAGTAGACAGAGTAAAAAGGGGAAATGTGGAAGGAAAAAACCCTAGGCATCATTCAGTCTTCTACACTCATTGCCAATAAAAGGGGCAAATTGGATTTTTTTTTTAGAAAATGCCATTTTTTGAAACCCAAAACTAAACAGATTTCAATTTGAAACTAAACAAAAATGTCATTTTGAAATTTCCCATTGAAATAAAGCAATTTTGTAATCAAAAATTGATGTTTTACTATAAAAAGTGTGTTTTCAATGAAACCTCATATTTTGATGGGGAAATATTTACAATTTTCAGTCACTTCCACTGTTCCCTCTAAGCTGTGTGCGCGCACACACACAGATCCTAAACCCCGCGCACACAGCAAAACATCATGCACACAAAAATTTGCACAAAAGCACAACAATTTGCACAGAAGAAATTTTTTGCGCGCATGGCCCATCAAAAGTTTGCACAGAAAATTTTTTTTGCGCACACAGCCTGTCAAAAATTAGAGGGCACATTGGTCACTTCTACTACCTTCCAGTTCAGAGGATACATCTTACATGTAAACGTACCTATTTATGTGGTTTAAATGAAATGTCTACTTTAAAGTATTGTTATTGTGAAAAAACAATGAAAATAAGTCTTTGAAATACACATAATATATGTGGGGTTTTAGCCTCAATGTGGCATTTGATAGGTAAAAGGGGCTAACACAGAGATCTACTAAATGTAGATCTTCAGTTATGTAGGTAAAGCATTTGGAAGTAAACCATTGCCATCAGCAAAAGCTGGAGGCTAGCAGTGAGAATTCTTTAAAGAAAAACAAATGCAAGTGCTGAAATGGAATAACAACTGGATCACATAAGCTCAAGTGTTTGGGTTTAGATTTTCTACCCTCTGAAAGCCACCATGTAAAAATGGGTGGTCTCTGATTAGCTCTTGGATACTGGAATTTAAATTATATGAGCAGTGAGTTAACTCATTTCCCTCTAAATCCTTACAGAACTTTGTGGGCTATGTGCATAATATATTAGATTTTATGTAATGACCAGTTGGGGAAAAAACCCATAAGATATCATATTTTAGTCTTTCTGATTACCCCTCCTGCATGAATGCTAACAGCATCAAATATTCTACTAACATATGCAATTATCTAAAAGCAAAAAGTTTATCCCTACTGTAAAGTTGGACTATAATTACCCCTCCTGTTCTGATATACTTAGAATATGCTCAGAGCAACTGAATTCCACTAACTACTTCTCCACACTCCA
This sequence comes from Natator depressus, assembly GCF_965152275.1. Classification (NCBI taxonomy): domain Eukaryota; kingdom Metazoa; phylum Chordata; order Testudines; family Cheloniidae; genus Natator; species Natator depressus. Next base: position 237,705,782 of record NC_134235.1, on the reverse strand, counting down.
CCTCTCAGGATCTTACCCGAACTGTGCACACCGTTCACCTCAAAACCACTTGAATAGAGCTTGGTTTGATGTGTTCCTGACCCTCAGCCCATGATTGCAATAGTTCATGAAAATGAGTTGAGGTTTCCTGCACATGTGGGAACACCATGATTGCCCTTGCCATGAGAAGCCTTTCCAGGTGGCATTCCTTGCTCTTGCTTCTGCCTTTTCTTGGTTCAGCTGTCTAGGGAAGGAGGGGGGAAATATACTAACATTCTCAAAAACATGCCATGAAAATGTTCTTGTCGGGGGGGAAAAGAAGGTAAGAATGCTAGAAAATAAAGCTGACTGGAGGATGAGAATTCAGTTTTGTGTCAACTTCCAAGATTTTGACATTTGTTTTGGTTTTGAATTGGCACATAAACAATACCTTTGAATGTTTTAGCAAAAACAGATTTCTGTTGAAATGTCCTTTTCTGATTCAGGAAGAGATGTTGTCAAGGTTCCTTCCCCGCTCTGAACTGTATGGTACAGATGTGGGGACCTGCATGAAAACCCCCCAAGCTTATTTTTACCAACTTAGGTTAAAACTTCCCCAAGGTACAAACTATTTTACCTTTTGTCCCTGGACTTTATTGCTGCCACCACCAAGCGTCTAACAAATATAACAGGGAAAGAGCCCACTTGGAAATGTCTTCCCCCTTAAAATCCCCCCAAGCCCTACACTCCCTTTCCTGGGGAAGGCTTGATAAAAATCCTCACCAATTTGCATAGGTGAACACAGATCCAAACCCTTGGATCTTAAGAACAATGAAGAAGCAATCAGGTTCTTAAAAGAAGAATTTTAATTAAAGAAAAAGTAAAAGAATCACCTCTGTAAAATCAGGATGGTAAATATCTTACAGGGTAATCAGATTCAAAACATAGAAAATCCCTCTTGGCAAAACCTTAAGTTACAAAAAGACACAAAAACAGGAATATACATTCCATTCAGCACAACTTATTTTATCAGCCATTTAAACAAAACAGAATCTAATGCATATCTAACTAGATTGCTTACTGACATTTTACAGGAGTTCTGACCTGTATTCTTGCTCTGGTCCTGGCAAAAGCAACGCACAGACAGAGAGAACCCTTTGTTCCCCCCCCCCCCTCCAGCTTTGAAAGTATCTTGTCTCCTCATTGGTCATTTTGGTGAGGTGCCAGCGAGATTGTCTTAGCTTCTTAACCCTTTACAGGTGAAAGGGTTTTTCCTCTGGCCAGGAGGGATTTAAAGGTGGTTTACCCTTCCCTTTATATTTATGACACGCCCCCCAAATCACAGATAGGGTGAAAAGCTGGCTGTGATTTCTTCCTGGAGCTCTAGGAGAAAACAGAGTTAATAAGACACATGCACCTCTAAATATACTACCAAGTATATAAAGACTATCAATATTTTTCACATCTCAAGGACGATTTTAATCAGTTGATTCTGGGTAACTTTCATGGGAGAGTGCATCAGCCACTTTGTTAGAAGCTCCTGAGATGTGTTGGATGTCGAAATCAAAATCTTGGCGAGCTAAACTCCACCGAATAAGTTTTTTGTTATTTCCCGTGGTGTATGAAGCCATTGTAGCGCAGCATGGTCAGTTTACAGGTGGAAGCGCCGTCCCCAAACGTATGGGCGTAGCTTTTCCAGAGCGTAGACAATGGCGTAACATTGCTTTTCACTGACTGACCAGTTGCTTTCCCTCTCAGAAAGCTTCTTGCTGAGAAACACTACAGGGTGGAATTCTTGATCCGGTCCTTCCTGCATTAAAACTGCTCCCACACCACACTCGGACGCATCTGTGGTTACTAGGAACGGTTTGTCAAAGTCTGGGGCCCTTAGCACAGGGTCAGACATGAGTGTCGATTTAAGCTGGTTAAAGGCCTTCTGACACTCTTCGGTCCACTGAACAGCATTTGGCTGTTTCTTTTTGGTTAGGTCTGTCAGGGGGGTGGCAATTTGGCTGTATTGCGGTACAAATAGCCTGTAATATCCAGCCAAGCCTAAGAAGGATTGAACCTAAGAAGGATTGACTTTGGGACAGGCCACTTTTGGATAGTATCCACTTTGGCCTGTAGGGGGTTGATAGTTCCTTGACCCACCTGGTGTCCAAGGTAAATCACTCTGTTGAGGCCTATTTGACACTTCTTAGCCTTAACAGTTAGTCCTACCTCCCTTATGCGCTCGAAGACTTTTTGTAGATGTTCCACGTCTTCTGCCCAGGAATCCGAAAATATGGCCACATTGTCAAGGTAGGCGACTGCATATTCTCCCAATCCCGCTAGGAAACCATCTACAAGTCTTTGGAAGGTGGCGGATGCATTTCGCAGCCCAAAAGAGAGTACATTAAATTCATACACCTCGACATGTGTGGTGAAGGCTGACCTTTCCTTGGCGGAGTCATCTAGCGGTTCCTGCCAGTACCCCTTGGTTAAGTCCAAGGTAGAGATGAACTGGGCCCGTCCCAGTTTCTCTCATAGTTCATCTGTGCGTGGCATTGGATAGTTGTCTGGGCGAGTTACAGCATTTAGCTTACGGTAGTCCACGCAAAAACGTATCTCCCCATCTGGTTTGGGAACCAGAACCACTGGAGATGCCCATGCACTGCCAAAGGAGTGGATTACCCCCATCTGTAGCATATCCTGGATCTCTCATTCTATAGCAGTTTTAGCTTGAGGAGACACCCGGTCAGGTTGGACTTTAATTGGGTGAGCATTACCTGTGTCAATGGAGTGGTATGCCCATTCAGTCAGTTCTGGGGTGGCTGAGAACGTTGGCGCGTACCTAGTGCACAGCTCCTTGATCTGCTGTCGCTGCATACGCCCAAGGGTCATGGAGAGGTTCACCTCTTCCATGCCACCAGCATAGTAGACACCTTCAGGGCACTCAGCGTCATCTCCTCCCTGGGCTGTAAACTGACAAACCTTTAATTCTCTGGCTTTAGAGAATTAATATGGTACACCTTAGGCTTTCGGTTGGAGGTGGGGAATGCTATGAGATAATTAACAGCTCCCAGGCACTCCTGGACTGTGAATGACCCTTCCCACGACGCTTCCATTTTATGGGCCTGGAGCGCCTTTAAGACCATGACCTGGTCCCCTACTTTGAAGGAACTCTCTCTGGCATGTTTATCATACCAGGCTCTTTGCTCTTTTTGAGCATCCTGTAGGTTTTCTTTAGCAAGGGCTAAAGAGGTTCAGCGTGTGTTTTGTAGGTTGGTTACAAAGTCCAGAATGTTAGTTCCTGGAGAAGGTGTAAACCCCTCCCATTGTTGCTTCACCAACTGTAATGGCCCCTTAACCTCGCGGCCATATACAAGTTCAAATGGTGAAAACCCTAAACTGGGATGTGGTACAGCTCTGTTGGGAAAGAGCAACTGCTGCAACACTAGGTTCCAATCACTGGAGTGCTCATTTACGAATTTACGTATCATGGCCCCCAAAGTCTCATTAAATTTCTCCACCAGGCCATTTGTTTGATGATGGTAAAGGGTGGCAACCAAGTGATTCACCCCATGAGCTTCCCACAGGCTTTCCATAGTTCCTGCCAGGAAATTAGTCCCTGCATCTGTGAGGATGTCGGAGGGCCAACGTACCCTGGCAAAAATGTCTGCTAGTGCCTGGCACACACTTTTAGCCCTGTGTTGCTTAGAGCTACTGCTTCCGGCCATCAGGTGGCAAAATCCATGAAAGTCAGTATGTACTGCTTTCCTCTGGGTGTCTTTTTCGGAAAAGGACCCAGAATATCCACAGCTACTCGCTGAAATGGAACCTCAATGATGGGGGGTGGCTGGAGAGGGGCTTTGACCTGGTCTTGGGGTTTTCCCACTCTTTTGCATACCTCACAAGATTGGACATAGGTAGAAATATCCTTGACCATTCCCTCCCAGTGGAATGACCTCCCCAAATAGTCTTTGGTCCTGTTCACCCCAGCATGGCCACTAGGATGATCATGGGCTAAGCTCAAGAGCTTGACCCGGTACTTAGTTGGAACTACCAACTGTCTCTGAGGATGCCAGTCTTCCTGGTGTCCACCAGAAAGTTTCCTCGTATAAAAGTCCTCTTTCTACAACAAACCTGGATCGATTAGAAGAGCTGAGAGGCGGAGGGTTGCTCCGTGCCACCGTCCAAGTTCTCTGGAGGCTTTCATCTGCTTCCTGTTCGGTCTGGAACTGTTCCCTTGATGCTGGAGACATCAGTTCCTCATTGGATTGTGGACCTAGGCTTAGTCCCTCTGGAAGCGATGTAGGGGATGGGGCTGTTTCTGTTGACTGTGAACCGCTCTCCGCTGGTGCACTATGTTGGGTTTCAGGCTCTGGCTAAGCCTCTTGTGTAGGGTTATCGGCTGCTGCCTGTTCCGGTTCTGGGACTGGCTCTGTCTAGGTCTCTGGGACTGGATCCACTACTGCTGTTGCAGACGTTGGCATGGGGTCCGGGTCCATCCCCTCTGACCGGGTCCTGGTAGAAGTTTCCAGAACAGAGCTAGGCGGGACGGCTTGCTTAGCTTGGCTGCAGGTGACCATTCCCACCCTCTTGGCTAGCTTCAGATGATTGGCCAAGTCTTCCCCCAACAGCATGGGGATGGGATAATCATCATAGACTGCAAAAGTCCATGTTCCTGACCAGCCCTTGTACTGGACAGGCAACTTGGCTGAAGGCAAATTGAAAGAGTTGGACTTGAAGGGTTGAATTGTGACTTGGATCTCTGGGTCGATTAAATTTGGGTCCAGTAAGGAAGCATGGATAGCCGACACTTGTGCTCCAGTGTCCCTCCACGTGGTGACCTTCCTTGTGCTCACAGTTTCCCTCCGCTCTGAGGGTATCTGGGAGGTATCTTGGCCTGAGGACCTCTGGTGTGATTCTGGTGCAATGAACTGTAATCTGTTGGGGTTCTTGGGGCAGTTGGCCTTCACATGCCCCGGCTCATTACATTTAAAACATCGTCCAGCTGACAGATCACTGGGGCGAGGTGGGTTGCTGGAGAACAGTGTGGCAGGACGATAAGGTGTCTGGAGCATTCCTTGGTTTGTAGTTGGGGCCTTGGGCTGCCCCCGGTAGGAGGGTGTGGTCTGAGGGTGTCCCTTCTACTATCCGCTCCAACTGAGACCAGGGTTGTTCCTCTCTCCTCCCTCCACCCATTTTGTTCCAGCTTGCCCTGCCTCTCTGGCGGTCTGGGACTGCTCGTATCGATCATCATAAGAAACAAGACTTTCTGCTGAGTCAATTTCCTTATCCCATAAACACTGTTTTATTTCCTCCTTGGACATATTCAGGAATTGCTCCTGAGCTATCAAATGACACATTCCATCAAAGCTAGTGACACCCCTTCCTTGGACCCATTTATCTAACAGATCCTTCATCTGGTTTAGATAAGCCACATTACTTAGTCCAGGCCCTCTCTTAAGGGTTCGAAATTTTAGTCTGTACGTTTCAGATGTAATTTGAAATTGCTTTAAAACCAAATCCTTGAACTTATTATAGTCAGAAGCCTCATCAATAGGCCTCTTATTGAATATGTCCAGAGCTCTTCCAGTTAATTTTGCGACCAATGTGGTCATCTTGTGAGCTTCAGGAATTTTATGGAGAGTGCACAGTCTCTCAAAGGTGAGAAAATATTCAGCAATATCACTGGATTCATCATACTGTGGACATAGTCACTCCCATTTGTGGATTGTTGGGGAAGGATGGTTAGGGTTACCCAGTAGATTCCGCTCAGCCTTTGCCTTCTCCATCTCCAGTGCATGCTTCCTCTCTTTTTCCTTCTCCGCCTCAGCATGCTTCCTCTTTTTTTTCCCTTTTCCTCCATTTCTTTTTCCCTTGCCTTCATAGCTCTCCTGTGGGCAGCCTCTTGGGCTGTTTCTGCCTTGGGCTCTGTCATGTTTGCCTCTCTGTTTTTAAGTGACTTTACGCCCGAGAGTTAGAAATAAAAACAAACGAACAAAACTTGGCTTGTCAAAAAAAATAAAAACAGGTTGTGCTGTAACTGGATACCTATGTTCTCTGATAGTGATGGTCAGCCTACAGAAAAATCCTTCAAAAAAAAAAAACTAACACCTTTGTCTCCAGGAAAATAGACAAAAAAGCCCTCTAGTTGCTCTTAGCTAAAAAAAACAACCCATCTCTTCAGGTCTGTGAAGACTTGTGAACCCCCTGCAGGAGGTTAACTACCCTGCCTTCAGGTAGAAAAAACTCCAGCTCACAAAAGACAATTCCCTTTTGTCTCTGCTCTGGCCCCCAAGCAGAGACAAAAAAACTAACTGCTTTCAGCTTAAAACCTGCTTTCCAGCAGCCCAAAGGAAAAAAAATATTTCCTTTTAAAATCTGTGCTTCTGGTTCAAAAAAATCTCAAATTGATCTCAAAATGATTTCAAGTTAATCCCACCGCTCTGCCACCATGTCAAGGTTCCTTCCCCACTCTGAACTCTACGGAACAGATGTGGGGACCTGCATGAAAAACCCCCTAAGCTTATTTTTACCAGCTTAGGTTAAAACTTCCCCAAGGTACAAACTATTTTACCTTTTGTCCCTGGACTTTATTGCTGCCACCACCAAGCGTCTAACAAATGTAACAGGGAAAGAGCCCACTTGGAAACGTCTTTCCCCCTAAAATCCCCCCAAGCCCTACACTCCCTTTCCTGGGGAAAGCTTGATAAAAATCCTCACCAATTTGCATAGGTGAACACAGACCCAAACCCTTGGATCTTAAGAACAATGAAAAAGCAATCAGGTTCTTAAAAGAAGAATTTTAATTAAAGTAAAAGAATCATCTCTGTAAAATCAGGATGGTAAATACCTTACAGGGTAATCAGATTCAAAACAGAGAATCCCTCTTGGCAAAACCTTAAGTTACAAAAAGACACAAAAACAGGAATATACATTCCATTCAGCACAACTTATTTTATCAGCCATTTAAACAAAACAGAATCTAATGCGTATCTAACTAGATTGCTTACTGACTTTTTACAGGAGTTCTGACCTGCATTCCTGCTCTGGTCCCGGCAAAAGCAACACACAGACAGAGAGAACCCTTTGATCCCCCCCCCCCCCTCCAGCTTTGAAAGTATCTTGTCTCCTCATTGGTCATTTTGGTCAGGTGCCAGCGAGATTGTCTTAGCTTCTTAACCCTTTACAGGTGAAAGGGTTTTTTACTCTGGCGAGGAGGGATTTAAAGGTGTTTACCATTCCCTTTATATTCATGACAGAAGTCAAAACATCCAAGGGTGTGTGTGGGGGGCCAGGGCACTGGTATGGGAGGTGGGAGACTCAGGTTCAAGTCCCTGCTAGGCCTGATTAACAGCAGATTCTTTTCAGATCACTCCCAGTCACTCTGATTCAGGCAGAGCAGAGACTTGCACCTAGGTCTCTCACATCCCACACAAGGACCCTAACCACCAGACTAGAGAGCATAACAGTCTCTCCTGCCTGCACCCCAAAACCATTTTGACAAAGTCTTTATCTAAAGCAAAACATTTAGGCTTCGACGGAAATTTCATTTAATCGAAATGTATCCAACCAGCTATACTACAGAACCAGTATATCTTTGTGATACCCCAGAGGTGCACGGAATCACCTCCATCTACTCTGCCACCTCCCTGTGACTGAGAAGGTTGAAAATGTACACACTTTCTGCCCTGAGGTTTCCAGGCAGAAGGACCCCTGTTCATAAGAATGTGGGAGATAGGCAAAGCCAAGGCACAGTTCAGCACACAGTGTTTTGCTACAAATCCAAAGCACATCTATTAGGTGCTAATTTTGGGCCTACCACCCTTGACAGTATCCCCTTTAAGGTTTACAATTGCATTACCTGAACCTGCAGTTAACATCAAACTTTCTAGCAAATTTTGCTTAGAGTCACTACCATACGTTTATAAAAAAAATAAGTGTGATCAAAGGCCAAGACCACAACCATAGCTGTCTTGGCCAACCACAGCTTAGGAACAAGTCTGATAAAACTTGCTGGCTAGCATTTTCCAACAAGAACATTTCCGTGGCTTGTGTAATAGGATATTAGTATATTACTGGACAACAGCTTCTGTGATCTTGGCCTCATTGTAGTAGGAATTAGTAGAGTGCCTAATCATACTTGCCTTTCAACTGTAATAACATGGTTTTGAATTCAAGCTGGACTGAATTTACCTCACAGATCTTGTGGCTGCAAATGAGCACATATCAGCTGTGGTCCTGGATTAGGAGGGGCTTGAGGATGGATTTTAAACTTAATTAAAATGTGTCTGCAGACCTGCTGCAAAACAAATGTGTTGTTAAGCTCCCAAGTGCAAAACCTGCTACTAAAAAGAGGGTTCAGCTGAATTGGCCAGTGTTGCTTTAATGAGTTCACTTTCATAAATTTTAAGGCCAGAAGGAACCATTATGATCATCTAGTCTGACCTCCTGCATATCACAGGCCACAGAATGTTATCCTGTGATTCCTGCATCTTGCCTAACAATTCACAGTTAAATTAGAGCATGTCTTTTTAGAGACATCCAGCCGCTAGTTAAAGACTTCAAGTAATGGGGAGTTTTCCTCCGTCCATTTTACTAGTAACACTAGATGTAATACTGCATACAGCATAAGATCAAATTCATAAAAATATCCCATATTATAAGTTTAGTGCCACTACCAGGGGACAGAACTCCTGTCTAAGGTGTTATGTTTACAGCATACAAATGCAAAAGTTAGAGAAAAACAGAAAGACTCTTGCTGCAAGGTTGCAATGTAACACTACTTTATTTCTTAGAATTCAGAACAATAACACATGAGAACCCCAAAACAGAAAGAACAAAGTAGGCTAAAACAGAGCGGCAAAACTCGCTCCGTCTTACTCTAGGCTGGGTCTTTTGCTGAACTGAGTCTTGTTGCACACTTCCCTACAGAGCTCCGGGCCTGCAAGCAGGACGGATCTGGCAGAGATGTGTGGGAGGGCCAGGGCCTTCTACGCAGGCCTTTTCTCCCCGGATCCGACCTATCCTAATGCTTGCAGAGTGCTCTGGGACAAACTCCCTACAGTCAGCGCGGGCGACCGAGACTGGCTAGAGCTGCCTCTCACTCTGGCCGAGTTCTCGGAAGCCCTCCGCTCCATGCCTACCAATAACTCTCCGGGCATGGACGGGCTGAGCGTGGAGTTCTACTGCGTGTTCTGGGACGTCCTCGGCCCAGACCTAGTCACCGTCTGGGCTGAGTCTTTGCAGAGCGGGGTCCTCCCTCTTTCATGCAGGCGAGCCGTGCTCGCCTTATTGCCAAAGAAGGGGGACCTCCGCGATTTATGAAATTGGCGTCCTGTCTCGCTCCTCAGCACGGACTACAAAGTCGTAGCAAAAGCCATCTCGCTGCAGCTAGGGTCCATGCTGGCGGACGTGGTCCGCCCAGACCAGACCTACACCGTCCCGGGCCACACCATCTTCGACAACCTGTATCTGGTGCGGGACCTCTTGGAACTCGGGTGTAGGGATGGTCTGTTGTTCACCCTCCTGTCCCTGGATTTCTCCAGGTGCTGTACAGAGTGTCTGGTCAGGCTCAGCTTCGGGCGAGGGATACGGCAGGGATGCCCCCTCTCGGGCCAGCTGTACGCTCTGACGATCAAGTCCTTCCTCTGTCTCCTCCATAGGAGGTTGATGGGATTGGTGCTCCGAGAGCCGGAGCTGTGGCTGGTCCCGTCGGCATACACTGATGATGTGCTCCTCGTGGTCCAGGACCCAGGCAACTTGGCGTGGGTGGAGGCTTGCCAGGCCATCTATTTGGCAGCCTCCTCTGCCTGGGTCAACTGGGTCAAGAGCTCTGGCTTGGTGGTAGGGAACTGGTGGCAGGCGAGCTCCCTCCCACCCGTTCTTCAGGCCATCTGGTGGAGCGCGGGTCCGCTACTCTATCTTGGCATTTACCTTTCTGTCATGCATACCTCTCTGCCAGAGAACTGGCATGGTTTAGAGTGCAGGGTGATAGAGCAGCTCCGGAAATGGACAGGACTACTCCGGTGCCTCTCCCTTCGACAGAGAGCACTGGTGCTTAATCTGTCCATGCTCTGGTCCCGGCTCAGCACCCTGGTCCCGGCCACCCTCCAGACATCGATTCTGGAGTTCTTCTGGTCAGGACTGCACTGGGCCTCTGCAGGGGTTTTCCATCTACCCGTGGAGGAGGGATGGCAGGGCCTGAAGTGTCTACACACTCAGGTCCATGTCTTCTGCCTCCAGGCCCTGCAGAGGCTCCTTTATGGTGCAGGTAGTCTGGTGTGGAGCGTACTGGCACACGCCTTCCTGCGCTGCTTTCGAGGGCTCCGATATGACCAGCACCTCCTTTATCTCCATCCGAGAGGTCTTCCGCGAGACTTTTCCGGGCTGCCGGTCTTCTACCAGGACCTCCTCCGGACCTGGAAACTGTCCTAAGCGACCAGGTCCATGGCGGCCACCGTGGGGGCAGATCTCCTCGCGGACCCCCTGCTACACAACCCCCAGCTCCATGTGCAGGTGGCAGAGTCCCCCTTGGTGCACCAGAGGTTGGTCCTGGCAGAAGTCACCAGAGTCGGAGACCTCCTGGACTATGACCGGGGAGACTGGCTCACTCAGTGCATGGGGCTCTCCAGGTCTCATACTCCCCAGCGCGTACTTCAGGAGGCGAGGGCCGCTTTCCCACCCGCTGCTCGGGTTTACCTCGACCAGGTCCTAAGAGAGGGCGCGCCCCACCCATCCTCCACCCCAGGCCCTCCGGATCTTTTCATCAGGCCCCTGCCCCATGGACCCAACCAATCCCCCGTCCCTTCACCATGAGCCGGCTGCACGATCTGGAGCCAGTCCGCTTCCAGACCACACCAAGGAAACATCTATACATGCTCGTGCTCCACACCTTTCACGTCCTCACCCTCATGTCCCGCCCTGACAAAGTGACAGGACCTCCTGCCACCTCTAGAGGGTGAGGAGCCCCAGTGGGCCAGCCTATACTCCACCCTGGTCCCAAGGCCTGTCGGGGATATCAGTTGGTGGCTCCTTCACGGGGCCGTGAGCACGAACGTGTACTTGGCGCCGTCCACCCCATCTCAGACACCTGCTCCTTTTGCAGCATGAGGGAAACCCTGGTGCACATATACTTGGAGTGCGCCAGGCTGCAGCCCCTATTCCGGCTCCTCACGAATATTTTGTTAAGATTTTGGTTGCACTTTTTCCCTCAGCTCCTTATCTATGCACTCCCTATCCATGGCCCCACAAAGTCACGGGACCTCCTGGTCAACCTTCTCCTGGCCCTGGCTAAAGTGGCCATCTATAAAACCAGGGTGAGGAGGTTGGCTGATGGAGTCTCCTGTGACTGTGGGGCCTATTTCCGATCCTCCGTCTGTTCACATATCCGGGCAGAGTTCCTCTGGGCGGCGTCCACTGACTCCATTGATGCCTTCAAGAAGCAGTGAGCGCTGTCCAGGGTTCTCTGCTCAATGTCCCCATCTGGTTCCCTTCGTTTGACCCTTTGACCACACTTCTGTCCCTGTTATTTCATTAGTTGTCCCCCGTAATTATTTGGTTTGCAGGTCCTGTGGACCTGCTCTTAGGCTGGGGCAGGGGGATCCTTTAACACTTCCTGGATCCCAATAAGGCAACCAGGACCAGGAAACCCTCTGAGAATTTAAAGTGACAGAGCACAATTTTCACACAGTTTTCAATACATCAAAGAAGGGACAAATCCAACCTGACAACCATACCTCAGATTTCTTGCAGGAGCTTCATTTAGGACGCTTTTGTCCATTTAGTGCACCAGCAGAGCCTGGTTAGCATTTTGGTGTGGGCTTGTGAAACAATTCTACTTGCCCAAACATGAACAAACTCCATCCACCATGATCATGTCACTGTATCCGAGTGGATGGTGAAGAGTGTTAAGGATTGTGGAGTTAATGAAATGATTCTTTGGGATACACACCAAACTTAGCCATGGGGCTGCTCACTGTTTGCCTCACTCCATCCAGTCCAGCCGTCTCCCTTCTTGCACTCAAAGCCTGCAGACCACTCTCTGTGGTGTCCTGGGTATAAGAGCTGTGGTAATGACTGACCCCTTTTCCACACACAACAGGGATGAAATCAGTGTATGGGGGGGGCCCTCCATGAGCGTTATTAGGGGGCATTCTGCAGCTCATGAAAATTAGATGTGACGAAAGAGATTTAATCTTTATATTTTCTTTAATGAGAGAATTCTGTGAAGACTAACATCCAAAGGAGGAAAGCACTTCCTCAGTCATTCATTTTTCTGAGGGGATAATTTGTGATCTGATATTTTTTGTTCTTTATATTAATGCTGAAGGCTACGCCTGAGATTTCAGTCATCCCACCTTCCTGAAGTCTAGATGTGCTACTGGTCATTATGTTAACAAGTGAGCCCACAGCATTCCCTTCTCACTAGGAAAGAGCCATTACAAAAAGTTAAACGAGTTACACATATTCACCTTTTAAATGCCTTCTGGTATATTGGGGGCTTTTTGTTTTGTTTTGGTTTTTTAGTCAGCAGCGGATATTCTGAACAAGCCTTTTTGAGGATCCAAATAACTTCCCCTTGGTTTGGTGACATCATTTTGTGCTTACCGTATTATGATTACAGCAGCACCTAGAGGTCCCCATTGAGACTGGACCCCCATTAGACCCTGCAGCAAAGAGCTGACAATCTGAATAGACAAGACAGAGGACACATGGAAGGTAAAGCAGGCACACACAGGGGAAGGAACTTCTCTAAGGTCACACAGCAAGTCAGTGGCAAAGCCAGGTAGAACCCAGGTCTCCTAAGTCCTACTTCAGAGCCTTGTGCTAAACCAAACTCTGTGTCCCTATCATTGGCCTATTTAATCATGTATAATGAAGGTGTCTGTGTTTTGTTACACCAGACTATTCCTGACTCTAAATGCCAGAGGAGTAGCTACTGCTAGACTTGTCACTTTGCTGTGACTGGAGCCCATGGCTAAGATGAAGGTACGAATTCTCTATGGTCAGCTGGGGGGAAAGCAAACAGCAGGAGAAATAGTCTCTGTTATAAGAAGCAGAAGCAGAACTGGAAAGAGACATGGGTTTGAAAATAAAACTGGTCACAAGCTTACAGATGAAACAGAGTTTCATCGGATAATGCTGATTGGCTGAACCGGAAATATTTTGCAAAAACATATTGGGTTTGATTAACTTTCGTCAAATAGCAGGCAGTGTTTTGTTGGAAACCTGACTGATCTCCTGTCAGGTTTCAGGGGAGGGCTTTCAGTTTCTGTGACCCTGGGTGAACGGCTGGCCAAGACAGGTAGGACAGGGAGCCAGCTGGCACAGGAGTCTGGAAGCCCTGGGGTCCCCAGCCCAAGGCAGTCTGCAGAGTGGAGCTGTCCCAGGGCCACAGATCCTGGAAGCCCTGGTAGCTGCTGAGTGAAATGGACATGATTCTTGTTAGCAGTACTGATCTGATTAAGTGGTGGGCAGCAGTAAAACTGACAAGAATCAGTTTCTCTCAGAAGCTGCTGGGCACACGGATTTCTCTCTTTCTTTTTTTTAATTTTGGAAACACCACATGTCAGTCTTCCTGTAACAAAACAGTTTCAATAGCTCCCATTTTCAGGAAATTTTAAAATGTTAGACTTTCCCATGAACTGGAAATTCTGAGTTTTCCTCAGCTCTATAGAAAAACAACCCTATCACAGTAAGCTTAACTTAACTAAAATCCTTCTGAATCTGACTCTTACTCACTTATTCCAGGTAATACATGAGCACCATACCTACTGAGCAAAAAAGAGGGATCGTGGGGCTCCCCCACCGCCAATAACCTGAAACTCTAGCATAGCAGGGCAGTTAGTGAAATGTTCCCCCCTCCTAGAAAAGAGGCTGGGCTGACTGGGGAAGCAGCCACAGCTGGAGCCATGCCCCAATCAGGCCACACCTGGCCCTGTTATAAGGGCTCAGGGAGGAGCTGGGCAAGTCTTTCTCTAGCTGTGGAGAGAGAAGAACCTAGCTGCAGGGGAGAAAAGATACCTGGAGCAGAGCTGGGCTAGGCAAAGGCCAGAGGTGCTAGGAAGCTCTAGCCTGGCAACTCCCCAGGCTGAGGCCTTGGTAAAGGCCTATGCAGGTACTTGGGCTAAGAGGTGCAGCCCAGAGATTGGACCAGCTGCCTCTGCCTATCTCCTTGCCAATGATGAGTGGCCATGACAGACTGCAGTTTGCACCAGTGAGCAGGGGCCAGATGATGACTGGCAGTAGCCACTGAGGCAAGTTGGGTTTAGAGGGTTGGGAGTTCCCTTGGGAGCAGAGACTCAGAGTGTGGGGGTACTGCTGGAGCAGCACCACAAGGTAAAGGGCACCGGGGTCTGGGAAGGACATGTGGTCAGTAACAGGTGAGACACTGGCCAGTAGGAGGTGCTCTATATGCTGGAGAGCTAATTCCCAAGATGACCAACGGGTGGTGCTGTGCCAGTGAGTCTTGACTTTGCTACATCTAGATAGAATGGAGATTGGAATTAGTTATTTTTTTATGTAAGGATGATCCATTGCATAGGCCAGTAAGAAAAAGCTTGGGATTTTGGGACATTCCCTCGAGGTGCTGCTATATTTTGATTACAGGGGAACTCAGCACTACAGTGCTGCTGCTCAGGTTGAGCCTGCTGTGTCTATTATTGTATGTGATTAGATGTAGATTTTGTATTTTAATTTATACCTTGGGGAATAATGTCACAGTATTTTCCACCTTGTGGAAATCAGCTCTTTAAATTGACATCAGGTGAGGACTTTTAGACCCACACTCTAAAAAGCTTCTGGTCCCCTCATCTGTCAGAGAGGCCTGATTAAGTTCCTATCTGACAGATTCACCTCAAACTTGACAAGAATGGCCTACAGCTGCTAGACTGCCAGCCTCAAACATCACGAGTCCAGATAAAAAATATATATATTTTTTTTTAAATTGTTTTTCTATTTGTCTTCCAGTTTTAGAATCTTTAGCATTCATATTTTTAAGCCTTTTTCTGCAACAATGATAGCTAGAAGCTTTTTCTTAAATAATAATTTAAAAAAATCTGGGAGTCTCCCTTAATCATATGACTCCAGAATCTGAGGCTTTAAGAAAACCACCAAGTGTCACAAGATAAAATCACAAGAGGTGGCAACACTGCAGCTGCCAACTCAACACATCACACCAGCTTTCTTGCGGCGACTGAGTAAGCACCTTGGCATCTATGACTATTTCTCCTTTGACCCAAACTCAGACTCTCACTGGCCAGATGGCAGAGCCATAATGAATAGCAGCAAAGAGTAGTTTAGCTGAGATTACCTCTGCTCCACTGGACAGCTGGCTGGCTGATATTCCGCCATTCCACTGAACTCCAGCTCTGGAGCTTGTTACCATCCTCTGCAATCTTGTGTGTGTGGCTGGCCGGCCTGCTTTCCCCTTCTAGACTTTCAGGATGGCCATATGATTCACTTGCTTACCTTATGCCCTGTAGGGGGATCAAGCCACAAGCCTATTCTTCTCCACCTTTCTGGTGACCTGTCTGCCAGCCATCCTCCCTCCTTCCTATCAGCAGTAGCCTCTGAGTCTGGACATATTCAGTCCCATTAGGGCAGACCTTTCAGCACTGAAAATCATGCTGGGTCTGAATTGCCTCAGCTCACTTAACACTAATGAGCCAGAAGCCGTAGTTACAGCCTGACTGCACAGCTTCTGAGTCACACCAATGAATATCGGGCAGGTTACCCATCATAAGAAAGATTCTAGTACCTTGGATTGGGAGCGATCCTACAAGCTCTCTCCTCTCCCCAAAAAGGGAGAGAGCAGGCCAAACAGCAGCCCTCAGAAGACTGTGCTGAGTCTCTGTGCAAAAAGACCACACCAGGCAGCATAAGAGAGTGGTGGGAGGAAGGTCATGTGGCCTCTGGAGATGTGCCCAGTCAATCCTTCTCCACAAAGTTCACAGAAGCATCCAATTTAGGAACATTTATAGCACAGTAGACCTTTAGAAGTTCTAAGATTGCCTTTTGGCTCCTACTCTTTTCAGAACCCCTTGAAGCAATGTTGCAACTTGCCTCCTAACATATCACAGAAAGCTGCAAGACTTACTCGCCATTCACTCAAGGCACAAGAGATAGCCAACATGTTAAATGCTGATTCCAAGCTCCCTTATTCTGGTTTACACTTGCTCCTGTCAGCCCCCCTCCTGGCACTAACTTGGTTCACTCAAGTTTCTGGCACATTATAATCCTTGCACAGTGCTGAGTGTCTTTCTCCTGCTAGAAGCTTGAGTTCTGTCTCTCCACATTTATTTTCTTAAAATGTTATTGGCACACCCAAGAAAAGTTCTAATTTGAGAAATGGTAATGAACATTACAGGCTGAAGTTTCATTTTTGATTAACAGCTGAAATCTTCACAGTCCCTCCCACCATCGTGTCTCAGTATAATGCACTCACTATGGATGTATTCTTAAATTCAAAGAAATCTGGACACCATATATGGGTTTGTGTGCTCCAGAAGCAACACCTCCAAATCAAAACCATTCTAAAAAGCGTGGTGTCTATTTTGACATGTGACGACTGACACAAAACATTTCAGAAGATTAAACCTGTCATCCAGCGGACTGGATAACATAATAATCCACCATATTTTGAGATTTCAGTGATAGGACATCTCAGAAGATGGACATGTGAGATAAACATCAAATAGTTGCTTTTGGAAAATAGTTCATGTGTCTGTTTAAACTGACAGCAATACACAGGGTCAGATTAGATGACCTAATGGTTAGAGCCCTGCACAGGTACAAGATTTGTATCTGGATCCATCCGTAGTCCGCAAAAATGATCTATGGCTATGTGGCATATGATTTAAATAGGACTATATAGATCATTGTTGCTACCACTGTTATATAATTGCAACAAATCTTGTACAAAATATGTCATAAGGTGTCAATGGAAAAGTTATGGTTTGCTGAATATGATTATCCTATTTGTAGGCATGTATCATTTTTGTATCTGAAGTTATGAATATTGACTGCATACCTGTATTTCAAATCTCCTGTGGTAATGCCCACAAAGTAGTTTACATCCAGTGTAGCCAGCACATTGTGAGTGGCCTATTCAAGTTGATGGCCCATCAGCAAATGCAGTGGGTCATAGAAAAAGCTTATCCCCATCTGATGGACTTTCATGTGGACATTCCAGCCAAAATATGGGTAATGGCCCCTGCTATTACTCATGGAAGCATGCAAGGGCATGTGACTAGATCATGTGGTACTGAACTTCATCTTGTGCCTGTACTTTTCCACTAACTGTGCTGAGGGCTTTGCTTGGAACAACGAGTTTCCCTCCACATGGCAGAAGCTATAAAAGGCCCTGAAAACATCTCCATTTTGCCTCTTTCTTGCTCTGATCTCTGGACTATGGACTTAAACTAATGTGACCATTCTAACCAAGGGACTGAGGTCCTTCCAATGATTTGGAAGCAACCAGAGACTTGACTTAAGCTAACAGTTTATTCCATCACTGCTACAAGCCTGATCCAAGAACTTCGCCATTATTGTATGTATTTGATCCCTTTAACCAATTTTAACTCTGACCTTTTTCTTTTTAAAATAAAACTTTGGATATTAGATACAAAAGGATTGGCAACAGTATGATTATTGGGTAAGATGTGAGTTATATATTGACCTTGGTATGTGACGGGTCCTTTGGGATCAGAAGAACCTTTGGTTGATTAAGTTGGTTTTAAATAACCACTCATCATTAAGTATAAGTGACTGGGTGTTGAAAGGAGGACTGGAATACTTAAGGAGGCTGCACTTCTGACTTTCTAAGCCAGAGTGGTGAGACAAGTTTACTTTTGTTGCTGGTTTAGTATATCTTTATGGAAGAACAACCACCAGTCGGGGGGGGGGGGGGGTCTGCCCTATTTTTTTAGCAGTTTGTCCTGAATTGGTATTCTCAGTTGTGACCCACTGAGGCACAGTGACAGGCTATAAAGCAGATATCTGTGGATTTGCAGGGCTCTACTAATAGTCCCTTCTGGCCATTTTACCAAAAAAAAAAAAAAAAAAAATCTCAACCTTAACATCTAAAATCTATGAATCCTAATGGGTAAATTTCACAATAGTCACCCATTACTACTGAAGGGAAATATTCATTTGTGTGGAACTTGTAGGTGACTCTACACTGATGTGTATGTAGAGTCACATTATGAAATTTGACATTAGAGTTTTAAATCTTAGAGTGGAAATGTAGCCCATTGCATAGCTGGATAACCTTTCAGCAGCTGTATGCAGTTGTCTCCGTAGGGAGAGGAAGAGGATGAATACTAAAGTAAGGGATGGTACAAACTGATGAAATTGGTCACCTTAAATGGTAACTTGGTGAGCGTTCCTGAACTCCATTTTGTTTTATCAATCTGAGTAGGAGAAAAATGTTAGTGTAGTTGAAAGGTGTCAGATTGACAGTGCTGGAGATTTGTTTATCCACAAAGCAAGTGTAGCAGAGGCAGTCATGGTGCAGGATACCTCACAAGACACCCCCAAAACCAAAGGTGCTTTAAAATCTGGGTCCAGCTCTGATCTTTGCAGTTTGAACCCATCTCTGCATTCAGATGCAATTCAAATATAAGCCTAAAATTTTCCAAAGTGAGTAATAATTTTGGGTGCCCACTTGACATTCACTAGAAAGGGGCCTGATTGTCAGATGGTGGGTGCTCAACGTTTTCTGAATATCCAGATCCTTTAAAGTGTCATAAATTGAGCACCCAAAAATGGAGACACAGACAGTCACTAGTTATTTCTGAAGATGTAGGCATATGTTAATTCATATCCATTGATGTTGCTGTATCATTTTAATGAGTTCATAGCATCCGGATCCTTGCATTTAGGCCAAAGTTTAATGTGAGGGATGGATTTGAAAACCTCTCTTTCAATTTTGTAAAGTACATTCTGTGTAGAACAGAAGTGTCCCATTATTGCTGGAATTTCTAGTGGTGAGGAGTTTTTGCAAATTGTTACCACTTTAATTATTTACTGTTTCTGACACTAAGAGAAAAAGTATAATACAGGGATTGGAACTAAAGATCAGAAAAATCTCCCCTTGAAGGCCCAGTAGACATTTAATGTAATAGTTTGGGGAACAATATGGAGGTAGGATTAGCCTATTTAATGAAAGCTCTCTTTATTTAATAAGCACCTAATGAAGAGCTCAGCTATTCAGTTCATCACCTCTAGAAATGCCATTCCAAGCTTATTAAAACACACGATGGTTTGAAACTTTAGACATGTAAGTAGTGGAAAACTTGAAGCACACTGGGCCCTGAAAGGCAGTTTTCCTTTAGCGAAGGCAAAAACAATATAAAGGTGAGAGGGGAAAAAAAGTTGTGAAAAAACTTTGTTTATGGGTAGTGCTAATAGAATGCACCTTTTTACTTTACTTTCCCTGGATTTAGTTAGTCCTCATTTGCCAGCCTTTTCTGGTGTAAATGTGAGTGGTATATGACCTATTTTCCCCCTAAGTTTCTAAAACTCTGCCAAAATTATTTAATACCTATTTTTTTAAAATGTTGTCTGGACAGTTGTTAATATCCATCTACATAAAAATCACATCCAAAAGCAGCCAGAATGTCCCTGCCGAGACATCTGGTAAGGACTAGCTTTTGTTAGTTAGAAAGTGTAGACACATTTAAGTTTTTTATGTTGTTCTCCTCCTCTCTCTCAGATGTGTGCATACACACACACAGATACACATGGAAAGTTTTACAATTATTATTGGTGTGCAAGGTCTTAGGGCCAGATTGTGAACAATTTAGTTAAACCAGTGAGCACTTACTCACACAAGTAGAACTATTGGCTTAATGGGATTATTACCATGTATCATGGTGAGTAAGAGGTTCACAGTATGGCCATTAAATAGCTGCAGTTACCTCATGGAAATTTAAACCCATTCAATTTGAAAATAATTTTAATGACATGTTATTCCTTCCCAGGCTCCAGTTTAATTTAACAGTGGTTATTTAGGACTGACATTAATTGGGGCTGGCTGGCATGTAGTGACACCTACTTGTCTGTTTGCAAGAAGTGGTGGTGGTGAGTCAGCCTGATGTCTGATATGTTCCAAGTGGTATTCACTGCCACAAAAATGGAAGTCGTGGTAGCATCTGAAGCATTGATTTGGAATGGACACGACAGCAGTAGTCTGGAGGTACAGCAACAAATGGCAGTGTTAGGGGGGAGACCTGCAAAGAGGCAGGGGGAGAGACTGAGACAAAGATTGATCCCTTTTGCCTAAGAAATCACATAGGGGACCATTTAGAGAAGGGGACAATCTGTGCAAATAAATTCACAGGAAGAGGTCTCAGAGTACACATGGCCATCCTGCCAATAAGCATGATAGCTATGCAGTGTGCAGCAAGGACTATGCAGAGGGTCACCAGTGCACACCTTGCTTAGAGGTGTTAGCACTTCCAGAAAAGGCCAAGCACGCACAGTGATACACAGCAGATGGACTAGGAAATGGGTGGGAACCAGATTACCAACATCCACTGCTAGAAAGGATCGATCAGCCCCGAGGGAAACTAGTGATGCACAAGTGTCCAGTCTAGCCGTAGGAGAGAAACATGACTCACCAGGAAGAGTGGGAAAATAAACATCAGCAAGCCCTGGAGGCTGTAAGGCCATCTCACTGCTATGGTTAGTCACACAAATATTGGCCCAGTGCAGTAAGATACTCAAGCAAAGGCCTAACGTCAAGCTCATGTGTAGTCTCACTAAATTCAGTAGAACCACAGATGTGCATAAAGTTAGGCTCAAGTTTAAGTATCTTGCTTAGTGGAGGTCACAGAGAGACTCACCCATGACCAGCACTGGACAGGCAGGCAGAATAGCAGCAAAGATGTAGACAAATAGGAAAGGAACTCGTAAAGAGTAAAACCCATGTATGTGTCCTAGCGTGGTGGGCTGGCTGGTACACAGAAGCCCTGGGAAACTATGTAACAGCACAGAATATCTATTCCAAGACACAATCTACAGCATAAGTTAATATCAACTGGGGGTGCTTTAACATATCCTCTCCTAGCACCTTTCTGGGGGTGAAGAGATA
Organism: Natator depressus; assembly: GCF_965152275.1. Taxonomy (NCBI): domain Eukaryota; kingdom Metazoa; phylum Chordata; order Testudines; family Cheloniidae; genus Natator; species Natator depressus. The sequence goes on along the minus strand of NC_134235.1, from coordinate 237,684,739 downwards.
GAATATCATGTAGTTCTGTTTTCCCAGCCATACCTCCTGTTTCCATAACCAAGCCCATGTCTTACTAGCTATTGCTATATTGTAAGCTGCTGACGTACACAGCTGGTCTTGCTGCACGATACACGGAAGCTTGAGTATCTTACTGAACTGGGTCAATATTTGTGTGACTAACCATAGAGGTGAGCGTGGGCTGGATAGTACCAGATGGCCCTACACCCTGCAGGGCTTGCTGATATTGTCATTTTGTCAAAAAAATGCATTAGGCTCGTCGGGCATGTGTTCTTTATAAAACCAGATTGCTCAAATATATAGATTTATGGCCAAATCCTGCCCTGGTCAGTGCTATTAGGGGAGAGGGATGCTAGCAAGTGCATGCTTTTAGATGATATATCCTCTTCTCCAGGTGACTCTGGATGCCATGGAGTGAGCCTGTGGAATGATCTGCTGGGTACCCTTTTACTCTGAAAAGCAGCAATACATGTCACTGGCCCATGCTTGCTGCCAACCAAATATGCAAGCTGGGTGGCTAAGGGGTGAAACCCCTATCTAGGCTCCCCTTGGGGTTGTGGTCCACGGCAGCTGATCACTCTGTCTAAGCATTCATTTGAGAGTTAACAGGGAGCCTAATTTCATTCTTTGCACGTCCTACTGTATACTCCCTCAACCGCCCAGTGCACCAGCAAGCAGGATATGATCTCACTTGTATGCATATGAAGAAAGAACATTTTTTCCAGCATGACTGGTTATACAGGTCATAAATTATTTGCTAGTAATAGAATTGGTGGGGAAACTTTCAATATTTTTTTCTTGTCTAACAATGCAGATTTATCAAAACCAAAACTTTTGATGGGAAAGGGTCGTCTTGAGTTTTTTTACCCAAAAAACTCAATACAATTGAAAGTGACATTTTTGAAAAAATTCAAGATTCAGTTTGAGCCAACTTAGTTTTGAACTAAACTTTTAGTTTTGAAATATAAGCTAAATTTTCCTAACAAAAAATGGTCAAACTAAACTAAATATTTTGAAATGATCTGAAGGTTTTGATTGACCAAAACATTTTTTAGCTCATTTTGAGATTTCATCTTTTCATCCCCCAATTTTTTGTCATATCTTGAAAATTGTTGCAGAACAGGAACACTTTTCCCCAATCCAGATCTAGCCAACAAACCCTTTATTCACTGCCAATAAACCTTCTATTTACCATTATGTATTTGGTCTACCACACATTGTATAGAAAACTATTTGAGTGTTAGGTTTTCACTATTTGTTACATTAACAATAAGCACCCACCAGGATCAGGCCCCCTTCTGCTAGATTTGTTAGAAACACATAAGAAAATATAGCCTGCCTGAAAGAACTTACATCTCGCCGTCTGTACGCCAAGCGTCCTTAGTTCCATGAGTCCAACTGTATAAACTCAAAGGAGCAGGAATATTTGTTCTAACTAATAAATGTTAGTAACCTCTAAATATGACTTAACTTTTCTTTATGTAACATCTTGGCTTTAAAGTCAAATATCTCAACACCTTCCATGGCTAGAAGAAACAGCTGTCTCCCCCCACTGGAAAACTGAAAATCTTTTACCAACAATATAATGCTCCCATTTCTAACTCTAGCTCCGATTTAAAGTCAACAGGACTCGTGACTAAAGTTATGCACATATCTAAGTGTCTGCATGATCAGTGTTACTGGGTCCTTAAACTTAGTTTATATAGCTTAGCTATACTGTTTATATAGCTTCTATAACTTAGACCTACATAGCTTTGGGGGGAAAAAGTGTCCTCATTTTGGGAGAAAGGCCAAAACACTTATTTGGCAAGTTATTTCTACAAAGAAAATGTAGTGGCTGTTAGAAACTGCCTAGAGTTTGATTGTTAAGTTGTTGGGGCTATTGGAGATGGATTAGTAGGAAAGGCTGTTAAAGATGAATGATATGGCTCTGCAATTTATTACATGGCTCTCACCACTCCATGTGATATATAGATGGATGCTTGAAAAGTTTGGGGCTGCTAAAAGTGGATTAAGTTTGAAGGTTAACAATAGATTTGAATAGTGCCATGTAAATTCATAAACTCAGACTTATGCACATGGTTAAAGACATGCAATTTTTAAAAATAAGGAAAATTAAGAACGCAACTATTGCAACACATTTACAAGCAGGTTAGTCATCTCTTCCCTCCCTCCTCACATCTTTCTTCAAATGTAGCTCAGAATACAGTTAAATCAGCCAAGAATACTTCATCTTTTTTCTTTCTCTGACAGCTTCTTTTACTCTCCTCACTGAAGGAAACTGAACTCAGGGAACTTTACAGGCTTCTCTATTGACTCTGTGAATAATCTTGACTCTACGGATTATCCTCAAGCAGCTGTGGGGAACACAAAAGCTTTCCCTAGAACATAGGGGGGGAAATACTGAGGCAGCCTGGGGCAGATTTTTTTCCCAGCTCTCAAGTGATTTTTAAGAGCCAGCCGGTCTGGAAATCATTGAATTTGTTTGTAGGAAAGGTAAACACTGCCAAAATCAACAAGTTCCTTCCTAAGGGGACTGTAGAGTAAATTGGTCAGCAGATTAAGACAGTTCAGTCAAGTCATGTTGATGCTGATGTGAAACCCTCAGGCTCTCCAGTTTTTACCCAGGAAAGTATACAAAATCTGTGATAAATCTCTTCTGGGGGAATTATGTATTGTGCACTTGAGTGGTGAAGTAAATTAACATTGATCTCCCCTATAAATATCCTAAGTGATATTTTTTTAAAAAAATGAGAGGGCCGGTCTAGGTTTACCAGTGGTTTCCTCTGCTCTGGGAAAAATTGGTCTCTTGACTAGCTAGACTTGTACTGGTGACAGCTTCAGTGGTGATTAGACTAGTGTAAAAATGATGTCATATGTTGTCACCTACTAAAAAAGTACAGTGGGTAAAGTTTAACCCTATTCAAAAGTCAGCCTCATATCCAAGCCTAGAAACATGTTAAACAAACATACCCATAGTGTTTTTACAGAGGTTCATTTAATCATCGGTGTGTGTAAGAGCTAGAGAGATGTAGGAAACAGCATTTTTATTAATAGCACTTTGCACTTCTGTAGCCCTTTTCATCTTGATCTCAGACTTGCTACAGATAATGAATTAAGCCTCAACACACTTGTGAGGTAAGGAAACATTTCATTGTCATTGGATAGACAGGGAAAATGAGAGAGAGGTGTCCCATTCCGACTCCACTTTTATTTGTATAAAGCAGGAGACAGTAATATCAGAATTAGTCCCATAGGAGATTAAAGCCCAAATTATCTACTAAACTGAGGCTGCCAAAAATATAGCAGGCAGTTCTGACTGGCTGAAAGTGACTTGCCACAGGTCACACACAGTTCAGTGGGACTTTACTGGCATGACAACATCTTCACACAGTCACAGGAAACCAGTGACAGCTGGGAGAGAACCCAGATCTCCTGACCACCAGTTCTGTGCACTAATGACCATACTCTGCTTCCTAGAGATTTACATCCTCATTGCATTTTTCAAACATTAACTAATGCATCAGCAGGGCTGATCTGTGATGCAGATGTATCAAGCAATAAAAACCATACAGCACACCATTTAATGGGAAAAGTGAGTCGATGCAAATAAAACCCCATAGAATCTCTGTCACATTCTGAAACCACCACATTTTAAAACTTAGAGTAACATCTCTTGAAATGCTGAGGCTAATTGTTCTAAGATTTAAATTTTTGTGCTGGAAATATGCATGGTATGGGTTTATATGCTGTTAAACATTCTTTGAAAGAAGGGCTAAGAAACTCATTTATTAATATCTAAATCCTAACACCTAAAGGGGACTGGTATTGCACCCAAATATTGTATCACAAATCTGGATCTGTCACGTGGCAGTGATAGAGAATCACTTTCCTTATTATTTACTGAACATAAATACACTTGATAGGGAACAGATGTATGTCAATATGTGATTCCCATCCTTAAGGTGCTTTCCATTTAGTTCCAGCATAGAGAAAAATAAGAGTTCAAGAACATTTGGTACAGGGTAACGATACAAGTTTGAGACAGTGCAGAAACCTTAGAGTTCATTGCAAGAATGTTTTCGGGAAGGTTTGCCAAATGGGCAACTGGAGCAGCACTGCTAGAGGGATACATCAATAATGGATGGAGAAATAAAGTTAGATTAATCAAGTAATGAGAGGCAAAGAGAAATCTACACCCAACCAGCTTCAGTCAAGGAGGAAGAACTCATGCTAGTTGCCACTAGAAGAGGAAAAAAACGGTACACATGTTATCAATGCACAAATGCAACCCAGGTCTCTTCTCACTGAAGGGTGAATCCCCTGCATCCATCACTCTACAGCGGTAAAAAAAATTGAGGGTCATTATAGACAGATTAGTAGTTGTAGCTCATCTCTCATATTACCGAAGAGCAGTAACATCACTGCTATCGTCACCATGGGCTGGTAACAGAATTCTCTAAATATCAAAACACTCAATATCAGAACATGAACCTAACTCTGAAAATGATGCCAAAGTGTAAACCCAACCCAGACAGTCAAAGTACTGGACAAAGCATTGGAAAAATATCCTGCTTTGGCAGAGATTGGATTAGATGACCTAATACAGCTTTTCCATCTCTAACTTAGATGATTCAACAAAAACAAACTGTAAAATCAAATCCTAAAGCAAGTCCCTAACTTGGCAGCTGTGTGTGTGTGTGTGTGTGTGTATTTAGAACAGAGTTATTTGACATTACTTTGGGGGGATGTCTATACATAGTGATGGATATCCTCTTAAAGCATTGATCTGGCTTGCAGGCTGAAAAATGCCAGCAGATTAATGGATAAATGTAAGACTAATCCTCAAGAACCTCAGAAAAGAAAGTCCCTAAAACCCAAAGAAACAAGATGGGTTGAGTGCTATGGGGTAAAGCTCAAACTCCCCAACTCTGATGTATAATCTCATGCTAGCAAACTGTATGGGTAAAAGCCTGGCCCCAATTAAGTCAATGGCAAAATTCCCATTGACTGCAGAACAGTCAGGCTTATACCCTTGAATTTTAACTGCTCCTGCTGAGAACAAGCGCAGGTGTTGGGTGCTGAGCATTTTTTAAAATCTGATGCTTTAAGTGCCTAAGTGGGAGCTGTAAAAAATGTTTTAGTAAGTCTCATATTGTACAATATCTATCTACACAGAACTCAAACTGGGAAAGTTAGGGTATGACTATGCTGTGATTTAAAAAAAACCTTGCAGTAGTGCCATTGCAGGGTCTCCAAGCCCAGGTTCCAGCCTGAGCCTGAACATCTAAACTTCAATTTAATTGCTCACAGCCTGAGTCCTGCAAGCCCAAGTCAGCTGACCTGGTCTCAGAGACATGGTGCTGTGGATTTTTTAATCACAGTGTAAACATATGTTTAAAGTCTAAAGTGCCAATAAGACCAAAGTTACCAGAAGAAATAATATATAGTTCTTCACTCTCAGAGGTAGGCTAAACATCATTAAATAATATGGAAATTAGACATTTTAAAATGTGATTTCTTAAAAAAAACTGGATGTCCAGTAACCCATACATTCAGGCTATCTTAGATTAGTGTAAAAATATTCAAAGAAAGAATGTGATAACAGAGGATTACCCTGTTTTTTTAAGGAGGGAAATTGAGACTTTCAAGTGTGTTTCTCTATGCAAATGATCTCATGACAGAGGTTCCTGCAGTTGTAAATAATTGGGACATTGTCTAATCCAGAGAGCCCTATGAAGTATGTCACTTTAGAAAAGGCTAATACTCCTTATTCAGATCCTGTGGGGTATGTCTGTAGTTTTGTGGCTCATCAGTTAGCATCTCTAAGAAGAACGGATCTCTGTGCTGGAGAAACAGCTTGAATGCCTGTCCAAGTAGTTAAGAGCACAGTTATTCAGACTAATATTAGGAACAAGATTTTATTTTTATACATACATACACACACACACCCCATTATTGAAGAAAGAAACATTTGTCAAAGAAAACATTCACCTCTTTTAGAGAAATATTTGTTCCATCTGAAAGAATTACTGTGAGAATTACTTTTCATAACTGTGGGGTTCCAATTACGCAGAACCTTTTTTCCCCAATGTATTACATTCACTTATTCTGAGGTCCAGAAAGAGATGAGAATCAAGCCAGCCAAAAGTCTCTGGATGAAGTTAAAATGGGGGGAGGGGAAACAGGGGCAACATCATGGTAGGGATCTACAATAGACCACCAAATCAGGAGGAGGAAGCATTTCTAGAACAAATAATAGTAATGGGGAACTTTATCTACCCAGACATCTGTTGAAAAAGTAATACAGGAAAACACAAAATGTCCCATAAGATCTTGGAATGTGTTGGGCACAATTTTTTGTTTCAGAAGGTGGAAGAAGTAACCCAGGGAGCAGCTATTTTGGACATGTGATAATGACACAAAACATTTCAGAAGATTAAACCTGTCATCCAGCGGACTGGATAACATAATAATCCACCATATTTTGAGATTTCAGTGATAGGACATCTCAGAAGATGGACATGTGAGAAACATCAAATAGCTGCTTTTGGAAAATAGTTCATGTGTCTATTTAAACTGACAGCAATACACAGGGTCAGATTAGATGATCTAATGGTTAGAGCCCTGCACAGGTACAAGATTTGTATCTGGATCCATCCGTAGTCCGCAAAAATGATCTATGGCTATGTGGCATATGATTTAAATAGGACTATATAGATCATTGTTGCTACCACTGTTATATAATTGCAACAAATCTTGTACAAAATATGTCATAAGGTGTCAATGGAAAAGTTATGGTTTGCTGAATATGATTATCCTATTTGTAGGCATGTATCATTTTTGTATCTGAAGTTATGAATATTGACTGCATACCTGTATTTCAAATCTCCTGTGGTAATGCCCACAAAGTAGTTTACATCCAGTGTAGCCAGCACATTGTGAGTGGCCTATTCAAGTTGATGGCCCATCAGCAAATGCAGTGGGTCATAGAAAAAGCTTATCCCCATCTGATGGACTTTCATGTGGACATTCCAGCCAAAATATGGGTAATGGCCCCTGCTATTACTCATGGAAGCATGCAAGGGCATGTGACTAGATCATGTGGTACTGAACTTCATCTTGTGCCTGTACTTTTCCACTAACTGTGCTGAGGGCTTTGCTTGGAACAACGAGTTTCCCTCCACATGGCAGAAGCTATAAAAGGCCCTGAAAACATCTCCATTTTGCCTCTTTCTTGCTCTGATCTCTGGACTATGGACTTAAACTAATGTGACCATTCTAACCAAGGGACTGAGGTCCTTCCAATGATTTGGAAGCAACCAGAGACTTGACTTAAGCTAACAGTTTATTCCATCACTGCTACAAGCCTGATCCAAGAACTTCGCCATTATTGTATGTATTTGATCCCTTTAACCAATTTTAACTCTGACCTTTTTCTTTCTTTTTATAAATAAACCTTTAGATACTGAAGGTTTGGCAACAGTGTGATTATTGGGTAAGATTGAGTTATATATTGACCTTGGTATGTCATGGATCCTTTGGGATCAGAAGAACCCTTTTTGTCTGAAATTGGTTTTTAATAACCATTCATCATTAAATCTAGTGTCTGGGTATTGAATCCAGGACTGGAATACCTAAGGAAGCTGCATTTCCAACTTCTTCTTAATCAGTGTTAAGAGAGAGAAGTTTACTAGTTGGGTATGGAAGAATAACTATTCTCATGGAAGAATAACTACCAGTTTTGGGGTGTGTCTGCCCCTTTTTTCCAGCAGCTTGTCCTGAATTTGGTATTCTCAGGTGTGACCCATGGAGGCACGGTGACACCCTCCATCCCTGCTTTCTAATCTAGCGTTCATTCATTGAATGCTGGCCCATATTTTATTATTTAAAAACCTGACAATGTGTTGGTAAAAATAAGGCTATCATATGTCACAAGGTAAAATTTTCAAAAGTGCCTATAGGTATGTCTATGCCACAGTTGGAGGTGTGATTGCAGCTCAGCTAAGCATACCAGTGTTAGCTTTATTAAAGCTAACTCACTAAAAATAGCAGTAAAGACAAAGCAGGATGGACCCCAGCCCAGGTTAGTAAGGCAAGTACACACCCAGCATTGCAGGCTGGCTTATACAACCCATGCTCAGTCCATTCAACTGCATCTTCACTGCAATTTTTAGCTAGATTAAATCAATTAAAATCAGTGGAACTACTCAACAGTAAAGTTAAGCACATACATAAGTGTTTGCAAGACTGCAGTCTTAGATTATACATTCTAGAAAACAGGAATCTGCCATTTTTCTTATTTGCATGTAATGTACCATATACACCTCATGCTGTATGAATAATATAAATAAAGAGTGTCATTTTACAATTCAGAATCCAAGATCTAAAGCTTCCTCAAATGAAGCCAAGAATCATAAATCAAGAACTTTTGAGCATGTTTCAAATTATTCCCTTATTTTGTTAAATTAGCAGGACAGGGATATTTTCAATGGCTCTAAAATTTATCATTTTTCATAATAAGGAGCATTACCAGATAAATATATTATGGAATATTGCTGCTTGTTATATCAAATTGTAAATTTCCTTTGATATTTTTTCCTCCAAGATACTTGGGGAACTGGCAATTTCTTCCTTCATCGTTTTCAGGCTTATAACTGTTCTATAAAACGAACTTTAAATGTAGACCCTGTGGTGGGGTTAGCATTGCTCTTGCATGTAGAGTGTAGCTCACTACTGTAGGCATCCTAGCTCTGCTGAAAGAAAACAATATTGCTGTTCAGAAAATGAAAATTCTATCCCTCAGGAAGTTGATATTTCACCATTTGTTTTCATTCTGAAGTAGGACAAAAAGTTGTCATCAGAATTTTGCAGAGTAGAAACTTTCCAAAAAAATTCAATTTGGAAATTGAAAGAAAAATTGCATTTTTAATATCAAAATTAAATGTTTTATTTTAAAATGTCAAGATTTTCAACATTTCAAAATGTTGATTTTCAAACAAACATTTTGTTCTGAGTTTTTACCACTGAAAAATTACATCAGAATCAGTATTTCCCACCAAAACAAATTGTACAAACCATCTTTCAGGAGAATTTTTTCTGTCAACAAGTGGTCACTGGCTCTAGTGCCAAGCCAGAACATTAGCTCTTACTACACAGCATTTGTTCAGCATTGTGCAGAGACGCTTCTGCAAAGTGTGAAGAACTATACACAGTGCTCAGCAATATGAGCAGAGGTTCACTTCCTGCACTGCACTGAGCACAGTGGAGCTGGAAAAGCAGGAGGAATGGAAAGGAGGCAAGTACCTATGTCCTGACTGGGCTCAGGGCAATCCAGTGAATGTGAATCATTTGCATGGCAGCAATTTTTAGTTACATCTGCTACCAAGCAAGAGCAACCGCTTACACAAGCATATCTTAAAGCTGAATTGAGCAGAAAGTGAAAGCCAGGGCAACCATGAAGGCCACAGGCCAGCCACTGACATAAATGCTTCTAGAAGTCCCCATGAAATATTATTTCTCCCAGCCAGCTCTTCAATACCTCATGTGTTAGGCTGGGAAGAATACGGTGCCTACTAGAATGCACAACCCACAGACCTCAGCTTATTTTATCTTGTTCTATTAAATTGGGAATTTAAAAGTATTTTGCTCATTGCTCAGCAGACAGATGCCCTACCAGTGATTCAGCACTGCTCTCTGTCTTTATGCCCACTCCTGCAGGACTCAGACTGTAATTTGTCCCAATATGTCAAACTGCCAGGTACCTTTAAAAGTAGTCTGATCCTTTAAATCCTAATAGACAAACTTTCTTCTTGGGAAATGTGTGTTCCTAGGTAACTATATAGTGGATAACTTCCAGAGCTGACAAAGCTACCTTGTCCCAAATCTGGTCTGAAATTTCAATAGACTAGGAGAGTCTTCATCAAGACTTTTGATTGTGACATCCTGATTGTCAGTGATTTAAAAACCAGAAATGGAAAAGTAACCATTGATGATCCCTTATGGTCAAGGGAAAGTAATTAATTGATGTGATAGGAACAGAGTCCTGAAAAAGAAAAAACTTTAAACAGAATTCAGGTGATAGCAGTTCTTGGCAAAATAGATTAATCCTATCAGTTTCAGGGCTAGCTGCACCCCTGTCTGCATTCTGGTCACTGAGTGTACCCCTCACATATCAGGCCTTGTGACTTTACCTATCCTAGGATACAAGCCCACAATTCTCCCACTCCTAGACCGAGCCCTTGCCTACAGTGCCCAGTGTATCCACTGTGCTTACCCAGCAAGTCCAACTGAGCTTGGTGACCCAGCAGTTCTTCCCTTTGGCAGTCTGTGATCAAGGCTACCTTCTTAAAACCAAAGCATTGTGTGACAAAGCTCTGTCCTGGTCTCTGTGGGTCCTGCATTTCCTGGCAGATTTCACTAGCCCCAGACCCTCCACATAGCCCTTCTCTCTCTAGGGGCAACGGTCACAGCTTACTGAGCCATTTTCATCATAAGCTAGCAAGGGAGGTGAGGAAGCAACCCTCTCTCACACAGTCTCTGTTGTCTCCCAGTCTCAGTGAGAAATCAGGGAAGGGGGAGCCAGGGCCTGCCCAGGGACTGTACTAGTAGCAGCTATGGTAGCTGACTTTTGGAAATAGGATGTGTACAATTCCCAGGGCCACAGCCCCCACGCAATATCTCCTTCACTGTTACCTCAGGGCCTCCTTCCTTGCACCGGATATGGATCTGTTCTGCTTAGTTCCTCTCATGGCACAGCTTCCTCCTGCAGCTCCTGACACACACACCTCACTGACTAACTGGGAGGCTTTTAACTAGTTCCAGCCAGCCCTTGATTGGCTTCAGGTGTCCCAATCAACCTAGCTATCTCCACTGTTTTCTAGAAGGATCTTAATTGGCCCCAGGTGTCTTGATTAACCTGGAGCAACTGCCATTTGGTTACCATGGTACCAGGGATTTGTTTAGCCTGGGGCTAACATACCTGTTCCTCACTACTTTACTAAAGCCATCTGGCCTTGCCCCCTCACAATTGTTTATTTTTAGCAGTAGAAACAAAGGACTTAGAGGAGAAAATTTTTAAAACAGTCTACACACATGTGCACCTTAATAACTAAGCCCCTGGACCTCTCATGATTCCAAAAGAAGTGGAAAGTGGAAATGCAGACTGGTGCACCCCTGCAGTTTAACAGAACAATAGAACATTCATATGATATGCTATTGTTAATGGTGAAAATGAAATTGAGCATCTGATCCTCCGAAGTGCTGAGCAGTAGGAGCTCCCATTGATTCAGTTGTGCCTGCTCACCACCTCTCAGGGGCATAAAGAAGTCTTCATTTCAGCAGAGGCTTCAGTGGATATTTTGAAGACATGTTTTTTATCAGCCTCACAACATAAATCAAATCATTAACCAAAGGATGAGATGTAATGAAAGACAGGAAGATCAGGTTAGGGTCAGAGTAGCATGATCTTCCCCTTGCTTTCCACTCCTTAGAAGAATATTTTGTCTTTATGTTAATTAGTTGTTCAAAGTGAATTTCAGGAGAGCCTAAATTAGTCTCAGCTTTCAGACAACAGAAAAGGTGTGGTGGTGGAGTGGTTAAGCTGATCAACTACAATCTTGAAGGTTGTGGGTTTGCATCTCACACTGAAAGGCCATATCCAGTTCACCCAGCTGCAAAATGGATACCTGATCCAGTGGGGTAGGGCAGTCAATGGTGTTGGTGGTTGACTGTGATGCTGGCCACATTACTCCCTTATGTACCATGGGCTTGAAACTAACATGCTTTAACTATGTCAGTCAAATGAGCCATTGGCTTGGGAGAACTTTGATTTCAGGCAATAGGATCTGTGCTTGAGTCAAATCTTGATCCCATTGAAATCCATGGGAATTTTGCCATTGACGTCAAATGGAAGTAGTATCCCTCTCTTAGTTGGCAGATGGAACAGTATCCCCATGAATGAATCTGCCCTTTGATAAAAGTGGAGTGGAGACAGATTAGTTACATGACATCATACAGTTTCTTTTGTCTTTTGTTTATAAAATTAATCTCTTTCCTAAAGAGCAGACAGATTGCTAGCATCAGATTGCCATGGTATGTTAAATGCCACCCTTGCTCCCAGTAAGGTCAAGGACAAAACTTACACTGGCTTCAGTGGGTCAACTATCGGGCCCTTAGTGAGTTTTCACATGATATGAATTTAATTGCATTCTGGCATGTGTGGGTTTTCAGGGGATTATTTCTGCCAGGTTCAGAGGGCTTTTGCATCTATTTTGATTCACATCTAGTCATGGGTCTGTTTTTATTTTAGATCTGTAACTTGATTTTATAGGGTTGTTTGTGAAGCCAAGTTAGCCTATGTGATAAAGTTCGAGTGACACTGCATCTGCCATGACATGACACACTGGGTGCTTAACCTATGATACAACATACTTTTCTTTTTATGAATCTGAAGTATTTTCTCCTCATGGCTCCATTACCCTCAGGCTGTTTACAAATTTATTTCTTTATATCCCTCATTATTCTTTATACCTCCCATTATGTTCCATAAAAATTAATGGATTTTTTTTTGAAAAAAGATGCTATTTTTGCTTCCCTGCCTCCCACCTCTGCCATCCTCTGGTACCTCCATTATTTCTCAGAAATAGTTAATGAACTTACTAGCAATTAAGTCCCTAAGACTCTGGAATGAGTATCATCCTAGACCTTTTGTTTTTTACATATTCAGTTTTCACAAGTGTTCCCTTACCTGCCTTGTTTTAAAAATCAACAGCTACTGTACATTGGCAAGCTCTTCATTACGTCCTAATTAAAGGCTTTGTTCAGCAGACCTTACTCACTCTGAGAGGCACTGACTATTGCAAGTAGTCCTATTGAATCAAATACAACTATTTGAGTGTGTAATGCCTCTCAGAGCAAATAAGGTTCACAGAATAGGGTCCCCTAGCCGGTAATCCATTTTCTAATCATGGTTGATTTGAGCTTCCATCTTCATTTGCTAATGGACTACTTTCTCTCTACTATTCCTCCCCCTTTCCTGATCTAATTGTAAAGATATTTCTTCTCCTTAGAAAATGTCAGTGTCATCGTTGCTCTTGTCTTTTCCCTACAACTGACTTTTTTTTCCTGTTTTACTCCGTCCCTCCCATCTCCTGGCACCAGCTCTCTGTTTCCAGGACAGCTTCTCAAAAGTCTCAGGATTTTAAAAAAAAGTCACTCATGAATCCACACTGGTTGGATTTTTTTTCTCAGTTGAACTGTATTGCTGTATCTTTAAAAGAACAGTATTGAAGGGCAAGCTGTGCCAGCCCCCCTTCTTAAGAGCTAAATTATGCTAAGGAACAGCGCTGAGTAGCAGCAGCCCAGAAACTTGTCCTCACACCCCAAGAGTTTGGGCGAGGTATGAGCTCCTTGTGTGCTGCTCAGTGTTCCTTACAGATGTTACAGCCTGATTCATTGGGTGCCCCCAGCCCATTGCCTAGTCATTGTGCTTCTACATGTGAGGTTAGTACACACCAAGCTCGCATGTGAATTTACAGTGCACTAGCTCCTCCACCTTAACTTTAAATGTAATAGGAGATATACCTATCTCATAGACCTGGAAAGGTCATAGAGTCCGGTCCCCTGCCTTCACAGCAGGACCAAGTACCATCCCTTATTTTTGCCCCAGATCCCTAAATGGCCCCCTCAAGGATAGAGCTCACAACACAGGGTTTAGCAGGCCAATGCTCAAACCACTGAGCTATCCCTCCCCCTCTGTAGGCTCCCAATGTAGACGCTCTTACTGCACACTAATAGTATCTGTGTGGTTTAGCTTAATACACTTTAATGGGTGGTTTAGATTGGGATGAGGGCCCTTTCAGTACACAGTAACAGTAGTCTTGCCCATTCCCCTACTCCACACTCTTTGGGACATTGTGCTTCCAGCCTCATACATGGAGGCGTAGTCCCTACACTCTGGAGAGCAGAAAGACTGTGATTGTCCCCCCACTCCCGGACTGTTAGCATTCAGGCCCCAAATACTATTCATATAAGACAGTTATCGCACAGTGCAAAAGACATGCTAGGCTATCTGTGCTGAGCAGTGGCAAAGCCCCACTGCAGAAAAACCCAATTCCTTTTAGCCTCAGATCTCAATTTTCAACCCAACCCATCTTTCTAAATAAATATCTTCATTTGGAGTGCTGATCTCATCCAACTAATGCCTAAGCGCTGCTGAGTTAATCAAATACAGTAGCAGCAAGAAAACTAAGACAGAATCACTTAGCCACTTACACTCTTTCCAACTCGTGATGGGCAGACTCCCAGAACATTTGGAGGTTTGGTTTAGAATAAACAGCTCAAAGATTAGATCCTTAGCCAGACCAAGTGTCTGCCTCTCAGTCTCCAACATTGGGCTGAAAATCTCAAGTCAAGAGTTTTTCTAGTGGTGTTTTGGCAGTTACATCTAACCCTGCTCATCACAAGGAGTGGAGAGGTGAATAAATATGAAAAATACATTTCAATTTTTTTCCTCAAAATCCACAAGGGTTTGGTTAGAGGTTGGTTGAAGTTTAGATGAAGATTCAGTCCATTCTAACTATGAGCAAGCGTGAGTCTTCGTATTTCATGCCCATTGTTATTCAGTCCTACACAAATCTTCAGCAAGACAAGATGTAACAGAAAACTGAATATTAGATGTTGGAGTCTGATGAAATGAATAGCTGTTAAAGAAATCAGCTAGGCTTGTTAAAACCACACTTTCCATCCATCAAACAAAAAATCTATGCAATGGAGACCTAAGAAACTTAGTCTCCCATGCACAAAGAACAATGAATAAAAGAAGAACTCTTTTAAATGAATATATTTTCAGTGTACGAAACCAAAATCTATTTAATATAACATAAGAGACCTCTTAAATAAGCATCACTTATACAGAGGCCTGCTGAAATATTTTGGTGCAATGTGGTTATATATTTAAGTTTTATACTTCAGACATAATAACCCTTCAGAGATTTCCTATAAAAGTGTATTGCTTTAAAATTGGGGTGGAAGGCTAGAGATTACTATCAGAAAGTGCATTTTTGTCTTTTCCTGAGCAGAAGGGAAAAAAGAATGTGATTCAATTAAAGTGCCATCCATATGCAAGTATCTTCATTTTCAGACGACTACTGACTTCAGTGTATTCCCAACAGAAAGCCAGTAGTGGTGTCACAAAAAAGACCTTTGAAGGGGAGAAGGTTATGGAAAGGAGAATTGAAATTGCCTTCAAAATGTTCATTTCTCTACCTTGTTTGAATGAATTTACTTAGGATCATTGAATAGAAACTTACTCAGTGGACAGTCCTATTGATTTTGATAGTGGTAATAGGACAGATTTTTCTCCAAAACACATTCCTTTCTGAGAAAATGTAGCATGCTTGAACTTAAAATCGACTATAACATTCCAAATGTAATTCCATAAAATGTGCCCATCACATAGCCCATAGGCATGTGAATAATACTGAAAATACTACTGTATATGTAAGTCATTGATTTTAAAAAAGTTCCCATCCACAAACTAACCATGTGCCTCTCCTTTCTCAAGAAAAATTTTGAGAAGAGAGATGCTCTATAGGTCAACAGACTTGAGCTCTCTCACAGCAGTAGAGGGACGTAATTCAGGACCTCTCTGTTGAATTACCCTTCTCACGGATCTAGTCATTCAAATGTAAGAATTTATCAAGAAAGCGGACCTCAGTTATAAGAAAGAACACGAGAGAGGTAGTCCATCAATTGGCTAGGTCTCAGATCACATAAGGCTTCCTAAGTCAATGTCAATAACTTAGAATTGCACCTGAAAGCAAAGAGAGTGCTAGTGCAATCTTCAGAGAATCGATACGACTTGCTTTCTGCAGCTGTCACCACCAAATGGTGCCACTGCCACATTTTGCACTAGCATTCAAGTGTAATGTACCAAACAGCAATCTGGTCTAGGGGTCACAATGGTGTGGATAACAGTGGCAACATCAGAGAAATGACTGCAACTGCCTTTTCAAATGTAAATGAATCTTACCCTCATCTCAACAAAGCGCTGGCATATTAAAATCTTAGCTGGCTAGAAAATTGAAACCCCTTCATGCAAAAGAAATGTGTTTTGGGGAAAAAGTCACAAATTGGGACGACAACACAAAAATGCAAAATTTTCACAGGAAGGTATTTCTAGAAAAATTCCATTTCAGAACAGATGTGCTAATGACCCAATGTCTCTTGCTGGACAAGCGTCCATCTTGTAAATCTCAGGTCAAAGCTTCCCCTCCTCACTCCCTATTAATACCCTAATGAGTAGAGCCATGCAGAAAACAGAAATTCTATTTCACTGAGGATTTTGACATTTCCTTTCGTTCTGATTAGGACCAAAACCTGAAAATTCCAATGTTCTCTGAGAAATAAATGTTTTAACAAAAATATATTTCAGGTCAATTGAAATGATTTTGACTTTATTATATCTAATACATAATTTCTAAATATTCTAAATGAAAAAAACTGTTTCAAAAGGAAAAAATCAAAACATTCTGTTTTGCAAATGTCAAAATGGGACATGGGAGAAAAAAGGGAAAAATTCTGACAAAATGAAATTTCAGCAAAATTGACATGATTTCAAGAAGTGTTTAGATTTTGTCAAAACTAGTAGAAAATTGTTCTGTCAAAGTTTTTCTGACCAGCTCTACTAAACCAAAACTGGCTGCAATTCAACTCTAGACGTCTGTTTGACTGCCCACTGCTGACATAGATCTGCCACAACAAAAGCAGATGCTGTCCAGATTTTACCTATGAATCAGATAAAAACATCACCTACCTAGAAAAGTTCCACTAGTCAGGAGGACATAGCTTTCTTCTCTACTAGAATGTATGTTATCTTTGCCTACACAACAGCTACTGATTAAAACCATTAACAATATTTTCATTTGTGGAAATCATTGTACCTGCTCTACAGTGGTTTACTTAAAGCTATTTTCCTGATCTAGAGTATTAGAAATGTTGTATTTGATAGTTACAATAGCAGACATAACCATTCAAAAGTTATTGATCCAGTTGCTGGAGCTGGGCTGTGTCCCTGGCTGAGGGTATAACCAATACCCCAATGGTGCATCTGCAACAGTGTTTCAGATGAGACACAAAGTGGCCTCTCCCAAGCTGAGCCAATAGGAGGTGTGGTAAGATCAGAATTTGCTTTTTCTGCAAATTTACACCTGCACTTCCAGTAAGTGAATTTGTCATCATATTTTAACAAATTATTCGTTTTTCAGAAACCCTATGTCATCCCTCAGGGGACGGAGAAGAGAACAGAAATGGGAGGTATGCAGCTGGCTGTGGCAAACCAAATGACAAACATGAGACAATTATAGAGCCCTTTATAGAACCACTATAAGGTGGATAGAAAGCTGGCTAGATCATCGGGATCAACGGGTAGTAATCAACAGCTCAATGTCTACTTGGTAGCTGGTATCTAGCGGAATGCCCCCGGAGTCAATCCTGGGGCTGGTTCTGTTCAACATCTTTATTAATGATCTGGGATGATGGGATAGATTGCACCCTCAGCAAGTTGCAGATGACACTAAGCTGGGGGGAGAGGTAGATACACTGGAGGGTAGGGATAGGGTCCAGAGTGACCTAGACAAATTGGAGGATTGGGCCAAAAGAAATCTGATGAGGTTCAACAAGGACAAGTGCAGAGTCCTGCACTTAGGACAGAAGAATCCCATGCATGGCTACAGGCTGGGGACCAACTGGCTAAGCAGCAAATCTGCAGAAAAGGACCTGGGGATTACAGTGGACAAGAAGCTGGATGAGAGCCAGCAGTGTGCCCTTGTTGCCAAGAAGGCTAACAGCATACTGGGCTGCATTAGTAGGAGCATTGCCGGCAGATCGAGGGAAGTGATTATTCCCCTCTATTCGGCACTGGTGAGGACACACCTGGAGTACTGCATCCAGTTTTGGTCCCCGCACTACAGAAAGGATGTGGACAAATTGGAGAGAGTCCAGTGGAGGGCAACAAAAATGATTACAAGGCTGGGGCACATGACTTACGAGGAGAGGCTGAGGGAACTGGGGTTATTTAGTCTACAGAAGAGAAGAGTGAGGGGAGATTTGATAGCAGCCTTCAGCTACCTGAAGGGGGGTTCCAAAGAGGATGGAGCTAGGCTGTTCTCAGTGGTGGCAGATGGCAGAACAAGGGGCAATGGTCTCGAGTTGCAGTGGGGGAGGTCTAGGTTGGATATTAGGAAAAACTATTTCACTAGGAGTGTGGTGAATCAGTGGAATGGGTTACCTAAGGAGGTGGTGGCATCTCCATCCCTGGAGGTTTTTAAGGCTCAGCTTGAGAAAGCCCTGTCTGGGATGATTTAGTTGGGCTTGATCCTGCTTTGAGCAGGGAGTTGGACTAGATAACCTCCTGAGATCTCGCCCAACCCTAATCTTCTATAATTCTATGATTCTAATTGCTAGGATTTAAGGATCTTTACACAAGCTGATCTTGCATTAGAATATTGCAATCTCCTCTCTCCTCGACTGTTCCCGCCCTCTCTCCCACATCATATCCTCAGTTTCAGGATTATACAACACAGATCAATTCTTATGAATCCTGACAGAAAGCCAGACAACATAACCATCTGACTGTTCAGAAATAGCCCAAAACGCTGCATAAATCCTCCTAGGTAAGATTGCCCTAGATACGATGGAGTATTGCTACCCTAACACCACAACTTCTGATTAATAAAAGTAATAATGTTCTTTACAAGGCTGTGCTGAGACATTGTGTTTTAAAAGTGCAGAGAAGCTACATTTCTTCCTTTAGAAAAATAGTATGTCTCAGAATTAAAGGAGCAGTGAACGGTGATAGATCAGTAATGTAAAATATGAAATTTCAGTGCTATTTTGGGAAGTCTGGGGAGATTTTCTTCTCCCTGACCCAAAGATCCCAGATTATCTCTACTCTGTTTCAAGAAGCATAGGCAGTATTCCTCCTACATAGTCCAGCTGCATTCACAATATAAAGGAGTTCTTTCTGTCTGCAGCTGTTTACTATTCAACCGTGATAGCCAGCTGGAATCTCAAAATAGATTTTTTTTAATTTATTTTGTGCTTGCCTGAACTAAAATTCTGAATACACCCCTACCTGACAAACCTCATCCAGAGAAAAATGTTCACCATTCTATTTGTGGGGGAGTGGGTGGCTCTTGGAAGATAGGTCCAATGGCTATTAGCCAAGATGGTCAGGGATGCTACCCCATGCTCTGAGTGTCCCTAGCCTCTGTTTGCCAGAAGCTGGGAGTGGATCACTCGGTGATTGCCTGTTCTGTTCATTCCCTCTGGGGCACCTGGCATTGGCCACTGTCAGAAGACAGGATGCTGGGCTGGATGGACTATTGGTCTGACCCAGTGTGGCCTTTCTTATGAAGGGAGTGATAACAGGACATGGAGCCCTTCTCATCTAGGTCACCATTTGCAATTCCACTCAGGTCAGCCGTGATTGCAAAAGTTGTCAGATGGCTATTTGTGGTCCAGCTGAACTGATTTGCTGATCTTCATACAATTTGTAATGGACACATGTCCACCTCTCATACACCTCTAGTGGCACTGATTGCACCTTATTTGGTGGGCAGGGAGAATGGAATGGATATACAAGACGGCTTTACCCTCATTCTTATCACTGACCAGTGCCTTTAGAACAAGCCAAGGTACTTTAGTAGGTCACTGTGGAGACACTTGCACTACAATTGTACCTGGTCTGTGAACAAAGAGAAATTTGGCCTACAAGGCTGAATCTCTGTCACTTGTACTAATACTAAGTTTGCTTTTTAAAAAAATTAGAAAGTACTGAAATATCAGTTATTTGAGATTTAGTACATCTTACAGTTAGTGGATGCTGTGATAAGCATAGATAAACATTTACAAATTATTGTTACCCTATAACAACACAGTGTGGCAACTGAAGTCAGGTTCCTCTGTACATGAAAATGTCCCACACATCAGCATTTACATACTGCAGCCAAGATTATACAGCAAAGAATTTCAGTGACTTTTTTAGCAGTTCTGGTAGGAAGACTTAATAAGAATGTGCAATTTTTTAATGTCCCACTCTTGTGCCTCTTCTCCTGATGCACCACGCAATCAGGTGTAGGGGCAGAGGCCAAGCACTATTTTAGTTTCACAGTATAATATTTGAGAGATTTCTTACTCCCAGATTTCACTTTGGTTTGCAAGAACTGGATATATGGACATACCCAGCAATATATTTTGAGAAAATACTTAAGTAGTTTTTAGCTGTAAAGAGGACTTCCAAACCATAACTAAATATCAGTGGAGAAGTCTGACCCAACCAAGCAAAGATGCCTGTGGGGAAATATAGGGTAAATAAACAAAATTGTTCCTGTTGTCAGAACCATCACAGGTGTTTCTGGAAATGGGCTAGACTGAGTTCTCAAAGGTTGTTTATTCACCCTACCAAACTGAGAAGCTCACTGACCTAGTTAAATAAACACCCTGTGTAAGGCTAACCTGCATTGCATGATCAAACAGCAGATAAAACATAATGCATGCCCTGTCTTCTCCCCTGATTAATGCAAACTTGAATCATTTATTCCATTTTGTGTTCCAAACGGGAGGAAGGGAAGAAAAAGTCAGTCTGCCAGGTAAATACTTAATATTCCTCCTGAGAAATAACTAACTGCTAAAACATATTGAGGTGTAATTGAGTTCTGTCATCTGTCTTCAACGTGGCTATTTTTCTCTCTTAATCTTGCTCTTCTGTTTTGTTTTGTTTTTTGCAGAGTGAAGAGTTGAAACTTATATTGGGACAAATTCACTTTCAAGTCTTGGAGTTTTTTGGGGGGATCACAATGATCAGTGAGGCAAAATTTAGGTCATTGACTATTATGGGCTGAATCCTCAAGCTGAAAACTAGTGGGAGTTGTGTGTGAGTAAAGAATGGAGAAATCGGTACATTAAATGGTTGTAGTATGTGGGTTGAGAGAGAGAGAGGGTTACCCCACAAAACAGAACCAAAGTACTGTATAGCTGAAATGTCACTACTTCAGCCCCAAGCGTTTAGCAATGTGAATGGCTTACTGCACACCCCTCTCCAGAGGATCAGTGTAGTTTGCAGACCGTTTGGCTTTGGACCCAAACTATGCTTTTTCATTGCTCGAGAGAGAGACAGAGTTCTATGGCACAAAGAGCCTCTCTTTGACCCAGATCCTCCTCTCATGGAACCATGGTAGTTCTATTGCTTTTTGCATTTTGCACATTTATTTAGTGGAATTTTAGGTGAAAAAAACCTACTGCTGATTTAGTTCAGGTCAGAAAGTAAATTAAACACAATATTTGACCCACAGAACTCAAAAAAAAAATTCCCCGTTGGATACTAAGTCTTGGGTCATTTAAAGTCAGTACCACTTTCTTCATTTATGTACCTTGTCCCTAATCCTCAGTAGCGGCTGCCCTGGGTCTTATGATAGAAGTTAGTAAATATCTGTCAAGTACTGTAAAGAAGGAAAGTATTATTCGTCTCCACCATCATTCTCTTTGTCATTGTTCTCCCCTCCCTTACAAATTTTCCTATTCGGTTTGGTCCCTTTCTCCTTCAACTTTTCTACAATCCTTTTCAGCTGTGTTCCCCATTCTTCACTCCTCTCATCCATTCTTGGTTATTTCACCCCTAATCTTTTCCTTCAGCTATGTTCTTCCCCTTACCAACTCATTACTGCCACTTCTCCTCCAGCACATGATCTTTTGCCAACCCAAGGCTGGGTTATATGAAAGCACTTTATAGCACTGCAAGGGGCTGTCTGGTGATATTTCATGTGTCACATCAGTAGGTCCAAATGTCAGTGGCACGATCTCACAGCTTAGAAGGAAATCTGGGTTTCCATTATGTTTACACATTTAGAACAGCCAGAGTAGGAATCACAGAGGAGGGATGAAAACAGAGAAAAAGGAGGGAAGTGTAGAGTGGAAAGGCAAAGAGGGGTGAAGTGAGTAGAAGAGTATTAAAGGAATGAGCACAGAAAGAAATGGAAGGGGAAGGGGAGGGGAGGGGAGGGGAAAAAAGCCCAAAGAGTGGAAGAAAGATGGAAAAAGAAAGGAGAGGAGAGAGATATGAAGAAAAGAAGAACAGAGAAGAGGGGGGCGGGAAAGTCAGCAAAGAAGAGTAGAAAGTCTAATAAGGAATATCAGGAGGATTAGTTCAGTAGGTGAAGTGAGGAAGATGTAGGGGGAAATAAATGTTGTGTAAATAAATCTACTTGCAGGGAACCCCAGAAGCTTGGAGGTAGTGTATAGAGCTGGTGTAATGGGGAGGAGTCTGTCCTTGCATGGCACTACAGAGGCTCCACGCCTCAGGGTCCTCCTATTAACGTCATACAGTCCAAAAGGCTGCAAAACAATATTCTCCTATTATGGTTCTACTTCATTAACTCTAAATAAATTTGAAATAAGATTCTCTCTCCTTAGTTCACAGGTTGCACAACCCTCCTCTAGGGCCTCTGGTTCTTAGGCCTGGCCCCTCTAGTCTGGCCCCCTGGCCGCCTCTACTCAGGCATTACACAGCCCTCCTCTCAGGGCCTGTGTAGCTCAGTCCTGGCCTCTGCAGCCTGTATTCTCTCTCTTTGGGCTCAAGGGTGCATACCCAAGGGATTCAGTTCAGTCTCTACCTTAATCTGCTGCACCACTCACCTGCAGCGACTTTTCATTAGCGAGCTGCAGCCCCTGGGCTTCTGTCCTGCTGCTGCTGGCATCTCCAGGAAGCTCCTCTCTCTGGGACACACTGTCCAGGTTCCTTACTATGTTTCCTTCAGGCACTTCCTGTCTCTAGGAGCCCAGCTGCCTCCTAGTAACCCTTTATCAGGCCCATCTCCTAAACAGCTCCCAATCAGTCACCTAGGGATTTAGTTGCTTCCAGGTGGGTCTGAGTTGGCTCCTTCTCCCTATCA
Organism: Natator depressus; assembly: GCF_965152275.1. Taxonomy (NCBI): domain Eukaryota; kingdom Metazoa; phylum Chordata; order Testudines; family Cheloniidae; genus Natator; species Natator depressus. Next base: position 237,661,781 of record NC_134235.1, on the reverse strand, counting down.
CAGGTAGGCTGGCCCCTGACTCCCTTTAAAGGGCCAGCTCCGTGACACACCTCTCACCACTCCCAGAGCTGACCTGGACCAAAAGGTAGGCTTAAGAATGGCTAACAGTTGGACGGGACCTGCAGCTGGAGGTACTTTCTGTTCAGCAGCAGCCAGCAAGTCTACTAAATTCTTGGCAGTGTTCTTCTTCTCCTCCATAAAATATATTGTGACCAGGACTTGGGTTCTGTAAGTGCTTCATACTGTGGATATCTTCCTCCACATATTTCTGGGTATGTCACAGAATGCCTAGTTCCCCAGCAACTTCTGACATGGTCTACAACACAGAGATTTAACCATGACCCAACTGACTTATGGCTGCTGCACAGCCTTTTGGAAAGGAGTCTCTCTGGATTCAAACACAAGCACAGCCACTGGAATTAAACATGTCTCTACCCAAGTCCAACCTCTGTTCAGGCCTTCCGAACACTAAGGACTGCACCCTTTTCCCTACAGCTCTTAACACTTCACTCAGCAGCATCCATTTCTGATACTCCTGGACCCATCATATTTTGTGGATAATGTTCTGGTCCATAGAATCACCTGGGTTTTCCTCTTTCCTTGGGGTAGACCCCTTCTTTGTAGCATGGTTCTGGCTGTGGCTTTGCCTTACAGCTACATCATGATCCCATATTTTTAGACCCATGTCAGGTCAGCTTTTTGCTTCCACAGGCTGATGTACCTCCTCCCTCAATCCACCTTCCTTTTGTAGTGACCTCACCCTGCACAGTTCCAGCTCTTTTCATAGGGCGGCCAATTCAATCTTGAGGCTTTCCAGCTCTTTATCCTTAGCCAAGCTGAACTTTAACTCCAGCTGGACCTTAAGCAGGTTCTGGAATGTAGTCAGCTCCTCCTGCCACAGCAGCAAACACTGTCATTTTCTGGTCTCCTTTTCAACTCCGAGGTGGTCAGCTCCTGCTTCCACTTTACGGCTTGCACCACAATCCTTTTCTGTGAAGAGCACATCTCTTCCAGGTCCCACCTGTATTCAGCCATCTGTGTCTACAGTTCCAGGATTTTACCCTGTCACAGCCTTCTCCTCCAGCCCCAGTCTGCTAAGTCGCTAGACAGGCCATTGGTTCAGTTTTAAGCTAGACAGTCCTTGTTTTGTTAGATTTTTGTCACTGACTAGTATTGATATAAAACTGGATGTGTTTTTTGTCTGGTATCATCGTGGACTGCAGGTGTGAGGTCACACCAGCGGAGGAGAAGCAGCACGTTCTGCAAAATGGTGTGCATGTATCTGAGTTCACAGGTGGGGTGGGCCTATGCTGATATGGATGTTCAATAAATTGAGGTGATGGCCTATATTCTGGGAATGCATCAGTGGCCACCCTATGTGTAGCTCAGGAGGCTGCTGTTGCCATTATCTCAGTTTCAGTTGTGCATGGGATCTTAGTGTTTGTGCCACCAGACACCCAGTCCTCTATTTTAGACAGTCAACTGTTCCTTTTGGAAGGCCTTTTTGGAGGCCAAGTATGTCAGTCAACCCACTGGTATCATGAGCCTCCCCTTCTTCCTTCTCCTCTTCCCTCCCTCACAGTCTCTTCACCGAAGCTTCACTCCACACCCTCGTCTCCTTTCAATCTTTCCCTCCCCATTTCTTTCCACTTAGCCAATCCCCTCCCAACGAAACCCACCCATAAAAGTATAGCAGAACTAACATGACATTTACCACCATCACATTGCTCACTCTGCTTATCCTCCTTCCCCCATCCTGTCTCTGCCTTTTCTTTATCTTATTTAGATTATAAGATCTTTGAGGCTAGGACAGTGAGCTGTAGCTCATGAAAGCTTATGCTCAAATAAATTTTTTAGTCTCTAAGGTGCCACAAGTACTCCTTTTCTTTCTACCTGCACGGTGCCTAGGCCAGCCAAGAATGGGGCCCATTAGGTGCTACCATAATAAACATGATGATTATTAATAATAAAAAATAATAATACCTAGAGCTGGCCTCTGGGCTAAAAGTTGTCATTGTAGGTTTTTACTGGAGACATCTTTGGACATTTGTTTACATTTTTCAACAAAAACATGTAAATGCTCTCACTTTAAACAGCTGGAGGGCCTGATCTCCACTCCACTCACCCAGCTTTCTGCCTTTCAATTAGGCATCAATCCAGTGTAACAACTACTGAATGAGGCTCTACATTCTTGCACTACACACTTTCAAAATATGTACACAGTGGACCATTGTGTCTCTCAGAGTTCTGTCTATCAAATAAATGACCACACTTTTATAAAAATACAGATTGTATATATTTACTAGACATAGACCTGAACAATCACCACCACCACCAAAATGCAGTCGACAAAGGGTGTTTTGGAATCCAGATCCAGAATTTTGTAGTCAGCACTTGTACTCTTTCTCAGAAGCTAAATCCAAACTCTGAATCTTAATGTATCTGAACACCACCGTGGTTTGAATTCCAGATCTAAACTTCATGGCTTAAGCTTTGTTCTGAAGTTTATTCATCTTGGGGGATGCTAACACCCATTTCAAGAACTGTGTGGATACAAATATGATTGGGAAATATCAAGGAAAAAAGTGAAGTTCTGATTCAAATGCAACTCTTCTTTCTCTCTGGGAGTTATCACACAACAAAACTGCTCCCAGAGAGAAAGAAACAATTTTATAGAAGCTCTTTTTGCAGTGAGTAGGGGTGTAATCACTACAACTGCTTTTCTAATAAAACCAGAGAGCAATAATAGCATTTCCATTGTTGGTGGCCATTATCCATGTGTACCGGCCAAGGTTTTCTGTTGATGCAAACTGGTGCAACTACACTGACTTCAATTTACACCAGCAAAGAATCTGGGCAAACATGTTTAGAGATGATTGCTATAGTAATAAAACCGACTCCAGCTGCTGCTCAAATATACATACTGAACATGTAAATATGTCATAAAAATAGCATTGCTTGTAGCCTAGCCCATAAGGAGCTAAGCCAGGAAACAAAAATCTACCCTCTGAATCACAGAAATATTTTGGGAGACAAAAAAACACTATGGAAAGGGGAAAGTTTTCTAGGGTTTTGTTCTTGTTTGTTTGTTTTTAACTAAAGTCAGTGTTGTAATGAGATGTGTAGATTAAAATTTCAGTCTATTCTTCCAACCCATTTGGACACCATCCATAAATTATAAAAGGGCATCACAAACAGAAGTGCAAAAAAAAAGAGAATGTTACTTTTGTACGCAAATGTCTCCCTGTGGATTTATAAAGATGATCCATGTGTGTTTTTTGTGAAGATATGACAAATTTATTGCAGCAGAGAGAAGCAGTAAAATGAAATTTATTATCATTTTTATCATTCCTGGCAGTCCTTCCAGCAGACAGTCTGGGTCCTTGAACTGTGCAGGGCTTTCCTGCAGCTTACATCTTCCACATCCCAGGAGGTTTGGGACCTGAAATTTACTGCTCTTATCAAGCTGGCCTGAAAGGAATAGGCCACCTCCCTTGGCTCACAGGAGATTACTGTGCACATGTGGAAGCCAAGGAATCTGGTTTTCCAGTAGCAAGGTGAACTCCTTGCTCTGATTAGCCTGATTGGAGGTGGGGGAGCAGGCTGGATTAGTGGTAAAAAAGTAATGCAAAATACATTTTTTCTATGTTTATTCTTTTCTTATCAGTGTTATTAGCTCCTAGGTTTTATGATTACTCAGCATCAGTGATAACAGCACTATGACTGAGGATAGGTGCTAGGAGGTGACAGCATCTTCATGAAAAGCAGCATCCTCCGTGTCAGTCATACATCCAGAAACAGTAAGACCAATGGACACTGTTGCCACACAGCACTCCTACAGTATGTTCTTTGCTCTTAAAAACAATCCAGCCACCCACTTAAAAAAAACATATCCAGTTCCTGGAATGATAAGGTTTGGAAAATCCATGCTTTGCGTTTGCACTTCATATTCCTGATTTGATTTGCAGCATTTGAGATCACAGCCTGCTGTGTCAAATGGAAAGCATGGCAGCTCACAAACTTCATTTTTGTGCAATTCAAGAGTAAGGGGCTGCAAGAATAATGGCTAAAAATATCACGCAGTTAGCAGGGAAGATATAACTGTCTCAGGTGTCTGCACTGTTTCTTTAATGAGTCACAGTGACAAAGCCTGATCCTCCAGACGCTATTCACTGAGCAATCCTATTTACTTCAGTAAGGGTTAGATAGTATGCTGGGCCTACTCTTTAGTGCCTACCCTCCATCATGACCATCTACTGACCTTGCTGGAGCATGAGATTGCTAGTCCTTTATTATCAGTTACAGAGGCCCCTAATTCTCAAGGACAGTGGCTCTGCATCAGCCTCAGTGTTTCTAAATAATGTTAGGGGTTGCTTTTTCACCCAGAAGTCCCTTCACAGTTTGGACCCACATGGCTTCACAAAGATGGTACAACACAATTGCACCAGCGAACCATCCATGGATTGAGAGCCACCTGCAGGAGTGGAAGGGACTACAGATGTCCTTAGGCTCCAGTTCCCCATGGAGTAACCTCTCAAGGGAAGACAGAGATGATCAAATACCGCCCCACATCATCTGCAAAAGAATAATACTTGTTCTAGCTTTAATTATTATTTATATTATAGTAGTACCTGAAGGCCACAAGCAACTTTCCCCATTGTGCTAGGCACTGTACAAATATACTATAAACAACAGTCCCTGCTCCAAAAAACTTACTCTCACTCTTTTCCGCGCCCATCTGGGGAGGGAGGTTTCCTTATTTGATGGGCACCTGTCATTCCCAGCTGATAGCTAATTTTCCCAGAGATCACTCCTCCAGTGCCATGCATGGTAGTTGGACTGGCAGAAACCCAGATTAATCTTTGTCCTGCTCTTTGAGTCATCACTGACACCAGTCCAGAGCAGGAGTAACATGGAAGCATTCTGATAGGGTAGTGTTTGATACCTATTTTATGCCAGTGATTTGGACTCTTAGATTCCACATCTAGTAGCGGAGGCAAGGTTACATGGCTGTAGAACAGCATGGCTGCCGGTGAAGAGAATTCTCACCTCCATTTTACAGTAGTCTGAAGGCATGGAGCCAAAGTTTAGGATTCAGTCTAAAGGTTAAAATGGAGGTGGCGGTGTGATTAGTAGCCCTGCTTGCAAAAAATTTTGTTGAAACAGTTGTCTGCTGCCATTTTGAGTCAAATGAATTTTTTTCACAAAAAATCATTTCAAATTTTGACAAAATTACTTTAGACAAAAATTGGAAGAAACATTTTGAAAATGTCATAAGAACATAAGAATGGCCATACTGGGTCAGACCAAGGGTCCATCCAGCCCAGTATCCTGTCTACCAACAGTGGCCCAATGCCAGGTGTCCCAGAGGCAATGATCAAGTGATCTCTCTCCTGCCATCCATCTCCACCCTCTGACAAACAGAGGCTAGGGACACCATTCCTTACCCATCCTGGCTAATAGCCATTAATGGACTTAACCTCCATGAATTTATCTAGTTCTCTTTTAAACCCTGTTATAGTCCTAGCCTTCACAACCTCCTCAGGCAGGGAGTTCTACAGGTTGACAGTGCGCTGAGTGAAGAAGAACTTCCTTTTATTTGTTTGAAACCTGCTGCCCACTAATTTCATTTGGCGGCCCCTAGTTCTTATATTATGGGAACAGGTGTATCATTTGGACATTTTTGAATGAAATTTCAGTTTTTCATTTTGATTTTCTTTAATATTTTAACAAATTGAAAATGGTCAAAATCAAAATGAAATGTTGCAAATTTATGAAAACATTTTGATGATCCCAAAACTAAGTATTTTTCAGAATTTCATTTAAATAAAATTGTGGCTTTGTCCAATTTGGCATGACTATTTTTTAAATCTTGAATTTTTATGGGATGGAAAATCCATTTGTTACAGAGACAAAATGCTAAACAAGAGGTTTGTGGGGGACTTATAGTCTTGGGGCTACTCCAAATCCCATTGACATCAATAGGAGTCTTTCCATTGACTTCAGTGGTCTTTGAATCAGCCCACTTATATAATCAGTTTATTAATGTAAGTTTAGTTAGGCACTTATAACATTCTTCACACGTCTGATGGGAATGAATTCACCTCTATCTAGCATCTTTTTTCACTCCAATTTGATAAAACCGCTGGTTCTAATGGAGGATCAGTACATACAACTACTCTGAGGTTTTTACATCAAGTTGTTTAAATTCTGGGGACTAAAACAAGTGAGCACATTTTTCCCCAAAGTGGAGGACATGCCATTTCCAAAGTCTCCTAAACCAAAAATGGATTGTCCAATTAACTGCACACTTTCCAAAACAAATTCTCGCCTCATGTGGGAAATTTTATGTGGCAAGGAGTTTCCTGCACCCAGGGGACCAAATGAGACGTATAATTAAGAATTTAACTATCAAGTTACTCTCATGACTCCATAATGATTTAAATGTTGTGAAGTAAAATTATACCCATATTCTCCATATGGATAGAAAGCAGCTGGCTTACCTCCATCCTGCCTTGATTGAGTTTGATATTGGTAGGAAGATAAAAATGCTTCAAGGAGCTGATCTGGACATTATCATCTATTGTGAGGACATTTTCATTACAGACATCAGTGTTTCATGTACCATGTACTTGATGATAATATGAAATGACTCCAAACTTGTAAAATTAAACTGTTCTTTATTATGAGAACTATTTACAGAGATGCTGCAATTGCAGCTAACATTCTTGCCATGTGCATACAGTCTGACTTCCTGGTGCCTCATCCAAACTCTTCCCTCCTGCAACTTGTGCTCCTCCCTTCAATTTTCATGCAGTTTGCTACAATCAAGGTAGTACAGTCCACTGGATTTATTTTAATGATCAACAGCAAGGAGGAGTCAGCAGGGTTTGACTCTTTCACTTGCAGGTTGGATCACTGCCAGGGGCTGAAAGTGAAGGCCACACACAATGTACAGCTTCTTCCCTACACGGATGTCTGCCTATTAAATAAATCTTAGAGGGATATCGCAACAGTGACAGACAAAAGTATGTCTAGCCAGTGCTTCACATACTGCACTGGCCCCATATTTGAACCTATACCACTTTCAAGGTCCTGGTATTTACCCTTAATTAGCTAGATGTCTCCATTCACTGCTAACTAAGGCAACTGCACTCAACCAGGATCCTGTGGCTGATGGGACTTGGGATAAGACTTTGGGCCAGAGGGACATGATACTGCCTCTATGGGAAAGTGTGGAAATCCAACAAGAAAAAAAAATCAGATTGAGCCTGAAGATGACCCTTTTAGTAGGATTTAAATCCCCTTCTCTCCTTATGAGCCTTCCCCCAATAACAAGGTCTGCCTGCATGACAAAGGAAGGACCGAACGAACTATAAACCGACTAAGCAGTAGTGGCTGAAACAGGGAGTAAAGGAGGTTGAGTGGGATCCATGAAGGTACTTAGGTGCCCAAGTCCCATTTTAGGCACCACTGTAATCCACAAAACTCTCACTCAGCTGCCACCTAACCCTGTAAGTGACTGAACTCACTCAGTGCCTAAGTTCTTTCCTCTGGGCATGCACTCTGTGGCCTCACTTTAGGCACCATCTCCTGCCTGAGCATGTGCACTACTGCCTCCTGATAGGATCTGGACACCTATCTCCCACTTAAGCCCCAGAGCGATTCACAAACCAGGAAAAGTAGGTGTTCTGAGTATGCCTTCTGGATCAGTCCACTCAGGCAAGTTCACACAAAACAGCAAGGGGAGGGGGACTTTCACAGGATCCACTCACCACTATGGCACATCCCCCTGGCTGCTTGGGGGATTAGCTCCTTCCAGGTCTGACACTCCCTTCCATTGCACATTCACATATCCCGTGGTCTCTCTCTATCTCTCTGCAACTCGGGGTGCTTCCTTTTCATGACTAGACCCTCTGACCAGGTCACTATGTGTTTTCCTCTTTCCAGGATAGCAAAGTCTGGGCATACAAACTGTCTTGGGAAGTCTTCCCATTCACTTCCCAGACTGTGGTGCTTTCTAATAGCTGGTAGGGCAACCCGGGCCTGCCCTTCACTCTTGATTCCAGCTTGGGGCTGTCTAATCAGCAGCCAAGGTCTGCACCATCTTAAACCTTGCAGCCCTTTCCCTGAGCCTTTTCTTACAATCTCTCCCACTAGGTTTCCTTCCTTGCATCTCTAATGTTGAGAGAGTGGCTGCAGGCTCCCTCACTGCAACCTCCTTCTGCTGCCAACTACTTGGCTTTTTACGAGGCTCCACCTGCTCCTTCTTAGCTGGGTTACATCATCATTCACGGATTCCTTAGACCACCTAATTCCCCTCAGCTGTGGCCTGTCCAGTTAGTCGGCCCCTTCTCAGCTTCATTAACCCCTTCTAGACTAGTGTGGGGTGAACATCCCAATACAGGGACCACACTGACCTCCCATATAGCCTTCAGCCTAGTGGATAGTGTACTCACTGAGGATGTGGGAGTTCAAGGACCTGAGTTCAAGGACCACCCCTCCCCCGCCTCCTGAAGAAGAGAGAGGATTTGAACAGGAATCTACCACCTCTCAGATGAGGGCCCTGTCCAGTAGGTCATAGAGTCTTTCTAACTCTCTCTTTCTGGCCCAATTAATATTTTAGTATTCCATTGTTTAATTAAAGTGGAACAACTTCAATAGGAGAGAATGAGGAAGACCCACATCAGGATTTTCCATAGCCTAGTAGTTGGGGCACTCACCCAAGAAGCAGCTGATCCCTGTTCAAATCCCTTCTCCCTGTGAGAAGGAGGGGTACTTGAATCGGGGGGGGTCTCCCTCATCCTGGGCCAGCTTTAGGCACTAGCTAAGCAAGCTGGTGCCTGGGGCGGCGCTGCTGAAGGGGCAGCACTCCGACTGTTCTTGGGGTAGCACTCTGGCAGCAGCCCTGGCGGCAATTTGGCAGCAGCACCTCTCCGTTGTTCCCCGCGGCGGCAATTCGGCAGCGACTCTTCTGACTCGGGTCTCACCATCGGCAGCAATTCGGCGGCAGCTCCCTCCAATGTTCCTGTTCTCTCCACCGGCGGCGTATTCGGCAGGTTTTTCTTCTTTTTTTTGGCTGCTTGGGGCAGCAAAAAACGTAGAGCCGGCCCTGCCCACATCCTGGGTCAGTACCCCATTTTCTAGGATAAAGATTATAAGGGAGGTCTTCTTCCTCATTTTCATTCTGGATCCCACACAAAAAACTTAGGCAACCAAGTGCCTACCTTCCCCAGCTCACGGATCGCCAGAAGAGGTAGGCACCTCCCTGAAGGCTGGACTTAGGTACCTGTGATGGCTTGGATCACAGAAACCCCCTTGGGACTGCCACCTGATGTGCTTTGACTACCTCTGAGTCTGTTTTCCTGCTTCAGTGCTCTACCTGGTTTGAGCCAGACATGCTTGCCTGCTGCAAACACAGCCCCAGGTCTGAACCACGTCCCCCAACAGCTGCAGGCTTAACTGAAAACAGCTTAAGAAGTGTTCCTGTCTCTAACCCTCAGATGCCCAGCTCCCAATGGGGTACAAACCCCAAACAAATCTGTTTTACCCTGTATAAATATTATATAGGATAAACTCATAAATTGTTCGTCGTCTATAACACTGATAGATATGCACAGCTGTTTCCCCCCCCCCAAGGTATTAATACATACTCTGGGTTAATTAATAAGTAAAAAGTGATTTTATTAAATACAAAAAGTATGATTTAAGTGGTTCCAAGTAATAACAAACAGAACAAAGTGAATTACCAAGCAAAATAAAATAAAACATGCAAGTCTAAACCTAATACAGTACAAAAGTGATTACAGATGAAATCTCACCCTCAGAGATATTCCAGTAACCTTCTTTTACAGACTAACCTCCTTCTAGTCTGGGTCCAGCAATCACTCACACCTCAGTGGTTACTGTCCTTTGTTCCAGTTTCTTTCAGGTATCCTTTGGGGGTAGAGAGGCTATCTCTTGAGCCAGCTGAAGACAAAATGGAGGGGTCTCCCCGGGGCTTAAATAGACTTTCTCTTGTGGGTGGAAACCCCCTCCTCTCTCCTATCTAAAATTCAGCTCCAAGATGGAGTTTTGGAGTCACATGGGCAAGTCACATGTCCACGCATGACTGAGTTCCTTACCAGCCAGGCCACATTCCTGGGAAAGCTCAGATGTGGATTGGCATCTCCAAATTCACTGTTGGCTTAAGTGTTTCTTGATTGGGCACTTACTGAGAATAGTCTATTCTCAGGAAGCTGACCAACTGCTTCACTGAGGCTACTTAAAATTAAACAACTACATAGCCAATATTCAAAACTTTGAACGCAAAAATGATACATGCATACATATTCAGTAGATCATAACCTTTACACAGATATGTTACATGGCATATGTAGCATAAAACATATTCCAGTGATGTCATATAAACATTCATAAGCATATTCCCATAAAGCATTGTGGGGTGCAATGTCACAATACCTATCTCCAAGAGAGGGGCAGGGCTTAGCACATACCCCTCTGACTGCCATCTCCCATTGGCTAGCTTCGGGAGCTCCCTGCCTAGTTCACTCACTTTGTGGATCACAGTCAAAGGCGCCTATGTCTTCCTATTCAGTGTGTAGGAGCTCATGTGTCTAATTCAGGCTTTGTGGATTTCACTGTTGCTCCTGTGATTTTCTAGGCACCTAAAAGCTAGGATCCATAACACTCAGTGTTGCAATGCTTAAGTACCCTTCGTAAACAAATTGATGGGTTTCTTAATCCTCTGTCTGTCTCCAAGATGCCACACTGATGTGTGCATTAGAAATGCACACTAATCATTATGCTGTGAGCACTTGTAGGGCTTTTTAGAACAGCTTGAGGGTCAACCTTCATTTGGAATATAGAGGAAGATGTGCCACTGATGAGTGGGTTTTTTTAAGTTAATAGTTTCTAATGGGAAGCGGAGAAACCCCTCTTAGTATTCACTGGATATATTGAGGGAGAATCCTCACTGCCTTAACTAATAGCTCTTTTTATCATACACATAGCACATCATAAATTACTGATAACATATCATCAGTGAGCATTTGTAAGTGATATGGATGCAGAAAGTATTTATGATGCTTCCAGACCAATTAACACTCCACTTCCCCCTCCACCACCCAAGTTTACTGGTATTTGAGTTATTTACATAGTGAGATAGCATAACTTTAAGGGAGTAGGGGTGTTATATGGCTTTATTATAGCAAACATCTCAGAATTCAGAATTCTTCATCACTTACTGAAATTCTCCCTGAGGTTCATTGAGAACAGGTCCTCTTTGATTTAGCAAGTACATCATCAAACCAGTGCCTACAATTGCTGCATGGAAAGAAGTGACTCATGCCCAATTCATTAATTTAAAATGCTGTTCAGATCATAAATTTCTGACAATCATTGGAGACGATTCTTGGGATGTCAGAAACAAGCATTATTTTAAATCAGCTTTTGTTATTTGTCAAGATCCTTGTCAAGATCCACTTGGCTTGTATCTTCTCCTTCTCTCTTGTTAAACAGAGGAGTTTGGTCTCCACTCCATTTATCTGGTATTTTTCACAACAGTTTAGAGAGGGGACAAGGTGGCAATTAGAACTGGGCTGGGAATGGTTTTACCACCCCATGAAAATGTTGAAGTATTATAAAATTTTCATGTTCTGAATTGTGGCCAAAGAAAATCAAAATCTCTAAAACTTGAAAATCTGGACGAAAAATTGGTTTCGGTCAATTAAAACATTTTGTTTCAATAATGTCAAGATAGTTTTGATTTTGACCTTTTTTTAAAAAAAATAGGCACTACAATTAGCTAAATTTCAAAATAAAATATCATTTTGACCCAGAAAACTAATTTTTCATTTTGAAAGTGTCAAACCAAAACATTGACCGTTTTTAAAAAATTTTTTTTATTTCAAATTTTAAAAACAATTGAAACTGACCATTTCCTGCAAAAAGTTTTGGTTTTGATTAATCTGCATTTTTTGTTGAAAAAGTCCAAACAAACACCAGAAGCAGTGTTCTGTGAATATTGGGGATTGGGGGATGGGGACTGATCATTTGGTTTTGCTCTCTAACATAAATACATAGCCTGGTTTGGCTTTTTTGAATTCACGGTCACTAGGAACATAGGGGCAGAAAGCCACCTGAAAGTTCTCTGCCAAGGATTCTTTAATCTGAGCTGGGGCAAATAAAAAAGAAAACAAGCCGGGAGTTCTAAATGGCTTGCTGACAGCCTTAGCCTCCTCCCCTGGCAGAGAAACCACACTTTACAGTTTTCTTACACTATCAAAGTATTCGCTGCTTACTTGAGAACCCAAAGCTCGGCAGAAAATTTTGATATTTCAGCAGAAAAGTTTATAAAGGTTCCTTCAAATTTTTTCATGGAAATCCTTTTCATTTTTCAACTCGTTCTACTTGGGACATACTAAAGCTAAAATAATAATGATCTCTTTTCCCCTTTAAAATAATCTTGGCCTGCATCTAGGATTTTACAGGGAATAATATAACAAAATATTCAGACCTTTCTCTTAGGACAGTCAAAATGTATGGAAAGCAGTAGCTTGTAAATTCCCAATTTTAGCATTGCCAGAATAGATAGAAGAGTACTGCAGCATACAATAATAAACCAGACCCAAAACGAGCTTTTTTGCTATGATGGGACACTTTTCCTGGATGCTCTTACAGACATTTGTGCTATAAGTGTTACCCGAGGTTTTCAGAACCCCGAACAGGGGCAACTTAACTATTTTACTCCAGGCGGTGTTAGGAATAAATCAATAGGAACTCAGCGATTCTGTCTGATCAAGGATTAAATGCAAGTAAGCATGGTCTTGTCTAACACTGCAGTTTATTAGATTTAAGCACACACGGACATAAGCAATAGGTTTAGAACATCCAAGATATTTACCTATATTCTGAGACGGTATTGAGTAATCAACAACGGGTCAGCACATGCCAAATGCTTCCCTGCCAAGGAATAAAGATGTCAGGAAAAAACATCTCTCCCAGGATAGCTCCAGAGGACTGCTCCCAAGTAAACTCTATTATCTAAACTTTCTATAACTAACTCTACAAAACACATAGGTCATAATAACCCCTATTAAATCATCAATTTTCCTAACTTTCAATAAACTTTTAATATCAGAGGCATCTAGACTCAAGGCTGTCCATCCACATATCATTCTCAGTTATTTACTTTTTTCCTCCCCTTTTCACATTCTGATTAGCAAGACTGCCAGTAGTTATGACCTTGCTTCCGAAAGCCTGTCTCCAAATTAACCCTTGACTATGTGGTGTTCTATTTCATTAATTCATAGCGGCTGAATGCACATCATATGTTTGCAATTAGCTTGATCACATTCTGGGGTATATACACCCCTCAAATCCAGGGCAATAAGAGCATACAGTAAAAATCACTTAACGATTGCAAAACTGCACATTTGGCTGTAATGGAGCTTTGTAGGTTTTTACCAGATGAAAATTTTGGCCCATGTACAGTTATTTCTAGAGATGAGGGAATCTCAAGATGTTGAGAATTTTGTTTCAATAAGCATCCTGTAGCTCAAAAGCTTTGAATTATCCAAACCCATGGAGGTCCTCATCAGTCCACATAACTGTCTATTCCCAAGAACAGCAAGCCCAGACAGCACTCCATTAGCCCTACCTGATGTTGTGCTTTGGGTGGGTAGGTTTTCATCCCACCTACCCATCCCACAACTTCCTAAATATGAGTATGGCTTCCCTTGTGCAACACATCTGGGTTGGGAAATCTTCCCATGACTAGGCCTTTAATAACCCTTCACATCCACCTTTTGGCCCAGTCTCCAACAGATCCTGGCACATGCCAGGCTGGAGTAAGGGATAGCACCTCTCACCTAATGATTCATCTTTGATTGTGGGGGGCAGAGCACCTCCAGGGTCCCCCGAAGATGAAGTGTGAGACAGACCAACCATGAGTTGAGGTAGTAACTAAAAGTCACCAACCATGCATCCTGTCTCCACCTCCACTCTTGCACACACACACACCTCTCTCTTCAGGAGACTCCTAAAGGTAAATCAATGGAGAGAGAAAGGGCAAGCTAGAGCCTTTGGGTCTAATCCTGTTCCCATTGAACTCAACAGCAAAATTCCCATTGATGTTAATGACACAAGATCAAGTCCTTTGAGGATGGATTATGGGAACAGAGGCCTGGAAAAGACATCTCAGTTTAAGCAAACAATGTGTTTTCCCATTGTGTCCATGGTATACTTCAGACTAATTCAAAACTATCTTCCTCCTACTGTCCAATGTAGCCAAATTCCTGAACTAACCACCATGTAGCTGATCTATGATTGCTAGCAGCAAATACCTCCTACAGCCAGGAATGGGACCTAGATGAGGAGGGCTGTGCATTACTACAGAGACTTCTTTCCCAAGTATCTGCCGTGAGTTTTACCCACATGCTCAGGTTCTAACTATCACCATGTTTGGGGTCAGGAAGGAATTTTCCCCTGGATCATATTGGCAAAGATGCTGGGGGCCAGGGGGGTTCACCTTCCTTTGCAGAATGGGGCATGGATCACTTGCAGATTTAAACTAGTGTAAATGGTGGATTCTTTGTAAGTTGAAGTCTTTAAACCATGATTTGAGGACTTCACTAATTCAGGCAGAGGTTAGAGATCTATTCCAGGAGTGGCGGGGTGAGGTTCTGTGGCCTGCAATGTGCAGGAGGTCAGACTAAATGATCATGATGGTCCCTTCTGACTATAAAGTCTATGAGTCCATGACAATCATTTAGTTTGGAAAGCTTGGAAAGAGTATCTTATCAAAAAAGTGTACCTTTAAATTTTAGCAGCCTTTGAGGCAGTGTATCCTAAAGTAGCTTTTCAGATCTGGGGACAAGTAATGATTTGACACTAATTTGGATATAATAATAACATTACTAAGTCTGTGGAAAAATAGATATTCTGCAATGTTATTGTACTTATTGTTTCCCAGTGCCTCGCCTCACTCTGCTGAAGTTATTTTTTAATGGCCCAGGAAAAAATTAAATTCAGGACTTAGATGTATTTTTTTTTTTACAAAGCAAACTAATGACCAAATTCTGTCTAAATCTAGGGCTACATTAAAAAGTTAAGTCAAGCAAGCAATGTGGCTCGGGGTGTGAAAAATCCACACCCCTGAGTGATGTAGTTAAACTGACCTAACTCCCAGTGTAGACAGTGCTAGGCTAATAGAAAAATTCTTCCATTGGCCTCGCTAATGCCTCTCAGGGAGATGGATTAACTACATGATGGGAGACCCCCTCCAATTACTATAGTGAGTATCTACACTGAAGCACTACAGATGTGCTGCTGCAGAATTTCTAGTGAAGACATAGCCTCAGTTGCACAGCAGTTACTCCAGATTTGCACCACTGTAACTCAGAGCACAATTCGCCCCTTAATCTTTGTTTCCGGTGTAATGCAAAACCCCATATTATATACCTTGGTCACGCTTGAGTGAGTCACTGATTGTTTCAAAATTTTCTTTCCCGTTTGTACTTTAAATTTAAGATCCATTAATACAGACACATCTTTACCCTAATGCATCAGAGCTTTCTGTGACATTCATGTGCTTACTTAGGAAACTTAAAGAGGAAAATAATTCCTCTCATGTACAGTTTGGCATAGGATTCATAGCAACTTCTCATGAGATTAATTTAATTTTGCAAACTACAAAATACCATTTTAGCAGATGATAGAGATGTTTATAAGAGCTATCGTGAAAATTCATGTCAAGACCTGGCTACTTTTCTGTTTATTTAGACTGATATGCTTGCAGTGCCTAACTGAAGGCAGGTGAAACAATAATAGATACTGAGCCAAGAGGGATCTAATCCAAAGCATTTTTATTCAATAAATTGTAAATCCAAAAAGAGAAGAGACCTTATCCTCTCGGTGTCTCTAAACCTCCAACTGCTAGAAGCTGGAACTGAAGAACAGGGGATGGATCACTTGAAATTGCCCTGTTAGGTTCATTCCCTCTGAAGCATCTGGCACTGGCCACTGTCAGAAAAGAGGATACTGGGTTATATGGACCATTGGGCTAACCCACTATGGCCATTCTTCTGTTTTTATGAAAAATAGTATACACACACACCATATATAGAGCATCCGTCCATTTTTTCCCCAGCCGAACACTGAGCTGTGTTTGTGGAGGGCTGAAGGGACAACGGTTCTACTAGCCCTAATACACAGCACAGATATATTATGTATGGAGGCTCACTTCTTAAAATGGATGTAAATCACATGGAGAGGAGGTTCCTTTTCTGCTGTTGCTCCACATAGGACTGTGATCATGCCCTCTTTTACTGTGCATACTATCTCAGCGCAGCACACAACTATAGTACTGATGCTACATAAACAATGGTGTGGAGATACCGCTACACTAAGAAATATCTGATAAGCACAATGGTTTTGGTCCAGATTTTTGCAGCAAATTAGCAGGGCTGGCCAGAAAACAAGAATTCCATTTTGCCAAAAAAAATCCAAAGTTTCCAAATTTGGTTCCATTCCAGTGAGAAACTAAAATGAGATATTTCAATTTTTTTCATTAAAAAAAACAAACTAGAGAGACTCCCACCCAGAATAGCCAATGCACTCAAGAAGGAGGTGAAAGACTAAGGTTCAAAAACTCTTGTTCTGATTCTCACCAGAGGGAATTGAACCTGGGTGTCCTACAACCCAGGGGAATGCCCTAACCACTAGGCCAGTGGGTTTCAACCTTTTTTTTTTTTTCATTTGCAGACTCCAAAAAATTTCAGATGGATATATGGACCCCTTTTGGACACATCAGACATAGTCTGCGGACCCCCAGGAGGTAATGACAACCTTTCACAGACCCCTTAGACATAACCTGTGGACCTGCAGGGGTCCACAGATCACAGGTTGAAAACCACTGCAGTAGGCTACTTCCCTCTGGTTTTGACCAAAGATTCCATCCTAGACCTAAGAAACCTTCCAGACAAAAGTTTCATCAAACATTTCCCATGAAATGTTTGGTTTCAACAAATCAGGATTTTCTGATGAAAAACATTTTGTTGAAAAGTTCCCAGCCAGCTCTACATATTAGCACTTCTTATGCCTTTTCAGTCCCATGTGCACAACACATCTGGGGTGAAAGCCTGGGCTGAGGATTTCGGAGATCATAATCATAAAAGGTTTGCAGAAATTGTAGTGTATTCCAACTTTGTACAATGAACCTACATACCCCCAAATTATTAACTGTATCACTGCTAACAGAACATGCATCTGTTCTGCAACTTTATTCAGCACAATCATTTATTTATTTTCTGCAGTGATGCAACACTTGGTAATATGGTTGGTTAAAATATGGGGAAGGAATTTGCTGAAATTTTGCAAAATACTCATTTTTTTCACATTTTTCAATTCCATCTTGTGAGTATGGAAGAAGGGTATGAAAGAGCTTCCACAGGAGGACAGATTGAAAAGACTGGGACTGTTCAGCTTAGAAAAGAGACCACTAAGAGGGGATGTGATAGTCCAGGTTATAAAATCATGAATGGTGTGGAGAAAGTGAATAGAGAAGTGTCATTTACCCCTTCACATGGCACAAGAACCAAGGGTCACCCAATGAAATTAATAGGCAGCAGGTTTAAAACAAACAAAAGGAGGTACTTCTTCACATAACATACATCAAATCTGTGGAACTCATTGCCAGGGAATATTGTGAAGGCCAAATATATGACCAAGTTCAAAAAGAATTAGATATGTTCATGGAAGCTAGGTCCATCAATGCCTATTAGCCAGGATGGTCAGGGATACAACCCATGCTCTGGCTGTTCCTAAACCTCCAACTGCCAGAAGCTAAGACTTAAAAACAGGGAATGGATCACTCGATAATTTGCCTGTTCTTTTCATTCCCTCTGAAGCACCTGGCACCAGCCACCATCAGAAGATAGGATACTGGGCTAGATGAACCATTGTTCTGACCCACTATGCCCATTCTTATGTTCTCCTGTGTCTATAAGATTTGTCAGACCAAATGAGATGACCCAGCAGGTTTGACAGCCTGCCTGTAGAAGTAATCCATGCCTGACCACACCAGTAAGGCATCTATAAGTATAAGACACTATCACTTTTCAGTATACTTAGTCAGCCAGAAATAGTCATGTAAATAAAAGACTGTTTATCTTTCATAATGTCATTCATTCCTTTTTGCTGGTGCAGCTATGAGTCGAGTTCTTGGCAGACTCACCAGCACTCTGCCATACAGGAACAGACTCCCTGTGTGCCAGGTCATAACACTATTTGGCCCAGCTGTCCTTCCTTCTGGACAGAGAATTTGAGATCCATTGCAACATTGTGCAGCAGACTAAAATGCCACTCACTTAAATTTGGCCTGTACAGAGGGGCAGCCAGGTTGCCATGGTCCCCACAGCTCCATAGCCTATGAAACTTGGAACAAGTGCAAAAACACCCCACAAATCCCCCAAATTGGCACCACTGCTGACAAGAGGTGCTAAATTGACAATCCTAAAAAACTGAAGACTTCTTTTTATCCATTGGTCAGAGCTGGGAGCTAGCAGTTAGGTGTCTCATTCCCATTTACTTTCAATGGGAGTTCGGTGCCTAAGTGTACCTTTGAAAATCTTCCCCATGTGTTTATTGTGGCATTGGCACTACCATATTAGAAATGGAACTATTACTGCTAGTTGGGTACAAAGTGACCATGAATACAGTTAGGCAGGAAGTTAGAAGAAGGATTCTAACCATCAGAGTAGTGAGGTTCTGGAACAGCCTCCCAATAGGAATAATGAGGGCAAATAATCTAACTTGTTTTAAAATGGAGCTTGATAAATTCATGACTGGGATTATGTGATGGGGTTGCCTGTGATAGCAGAGGATTGGATTCAAACGCCCAAGAGGTCCCTTCTAGTGCTATGTCTTTATGTACTAATTTGTTTAAAAAATACTCTCCAATCTCATCTGCTGACTACAGGGTCTATCTGCCCTGGGTCTGGACCAGTGGCATAGCATAGAAAGGCTGTAACCAACATCTGAGGCATCCAGCCCTTCACTAATTTATTATTTCAGCAAAATTAGAGCTCCCTTGCACATGCATGAGTCACTCCATGGATTCGTATATGACTTTCTCAACGTGACAATAATTCTGCCCTGAAGGGTATTATTTACCCAGAAGTAACCTGTAATCATTAATTCAACTTGAATAACTTTTTAAATTATTATTATTAATACTTGGTTTCCTTCTGCTTTGTTTCTCATAAGTGTCTGCCATCAATTGATATGCCACCACTCAGATTAATGCAGAGATGTTTGCTTGGAATTAGACAGGTGTTCACACTGACTATGAATCAGAGTCTTACTAATTAGCAGATTCTAGTCTGTCAGGGTGATTTAGACTCTGATTGATTTTTTTTTTAATCTTCCTGCTTTTTGAACAATGCTGGGTATGCAAGCTGGGCGCTGGTGCATTCCAAAGGGGAAAAAAAAAACAAAAGCGAAAAGCACAGTATTTAGTGTTTACAGTTCCTTCTGTACTTTCTGAAGGATGAACTCGAATACATTGTTTGGAGGAAGGTTAATGGATGTAGATTGGTGTTTACAACAGCTGACAACAGATGGGGAGAGTTTGTGGATCAAAATCTGCCTGAGGTGAAGAGAGGTTCTTAGAGGAGCAGCAAAGCACATGCTGAGAATTCTGTCTTTTTGACAGGTCAACTAAAGTTCAATTTAGGGGAATCAATAAAAAGATCTGCCATTATTATGGATTAACCATACTTCTCTTCATTAAAAGACTTTCACAGTATTGAAGACAGCATGCAGAATTCTTGGACCTTGTTAAATAAATAGTCTTAAGGGAAATACAGAGAAGGGGGCAGGGGAGGAGATGACAGACAGTCCAAAAGAAATTCAAGGACCCATGGACACTCTATTAGATGACTAATTATTACATGACTAATTATATCCACTCATAGAAAAAGTGTTATTTTAAGCATTGTCTAAAATTATTTTTTTCACATAGTGGTATCAGTTTTTCAAAGTGTTGAGTTTATGAAGGCATCATATTGAAAAATGGGACTTCTAGCCCTAGCCACCGGCCTCCCTGAAGGTGGCAGCTTTCAACCTACAACTGGCCTCTTCTTTCTATGCGGGGGGAGGAGGGGCAGAGGCAAGAGTGGTACCTGGAGGGGCCAGACAGCTGCCACGGCACCTGCAACCAGGCCAGACAGCAGGTAGGATCCGCCAAGACTGCTCTGGGCTAGTTACTATCCTTCTAGGGGCTGAGCCCTGCACAACCTGCAGATGGACAGGAGGATCCGCCAGGCACAGTGGGGTTCTTTGAGGGGCCTGGTGCTCCAGGGAGCCACAGCACACTACCTGTAGCTTAAACCTAGCCAGGCTGGGACCTTTGTTTCATTAAGTGCAGCCTCAGCTCCCTAGTGCCTCTAGCCGCTATCTGCTGGCTCCCCCTTCTGCATCCTGGCCCTCAGGCCACCCGCTCCAGCGCTTGTGTTCACTCAGCTCCAGCTCTGGATTTCTATATGCAGCAACTCATCAGCTACTGACAGCAGGGATCAGGGAAGGGGCTCAGTCCCCCGCATCTCCAGGTCCCCAGGTCATAACCCTCATATCCCTGCCCTGCGCCCTCCCAGGCACAGATCCTGCAGTCCGCCACCCCAGGGCAGGAACCAGACCCCTATATTCACTTAGGCTGAGAACCACCTCACTCCCATCTGCACAATTCAGGGCAAGGTCCTTCCACTCCCCAGTATGGACCCATACACCAGGGAGACACTCTCCCTTCTGAGCCCCATTCATGCAAGGGGATAACCTACTCCTACGTCACCAGGGCACTGGCCCCCTCCCACTCCAATCCCAGAGCTCTGAATCCCATCACCACAATCCCCTCTCATGCCCCCACCAAGTCTCAATAGTTTATCTCACTTCCCATGCAGAGTATCCACCCTGGTCCCCTACCTATCCCTCTATCCCCCCATTCAAAGCACGCTTCCACTGCTTCTGAACACAACACCTTCAAAGCTTCCTTTTGTGGGAGCATATTGCTGTCCTCAGGGATGCCTATGGCTCGATGTGGTGTCACAGACACTTAGTGTCCCCATATGAATCATCAATAAGTTCAACAAGGCTTTCCATAGGGAACAGAGTCCTTCTGAGGGATCTAGTTTATTAACCAAAGGCACAACGAGAATGCAAGCAGAATTTCACCCCAGAATGAAAAAACACCCCCACCCTCCCCCGAGCGCTGCAAGTTTCAGTGAAGTGGCAGTGAAGACAGTGTACCAGCACTGGGAGCCGCACTCCCAGCGCTGGTAGCCACTCCCCTCATGGGGGTGGTCTTTTTACAGCGCTGGGAGAGCTCTCTCCCAGTGCTTGTGCCACTTTAGCGTTGCTAGTGAAGACATACCCTTAGAAGTACAATAGAACCTCAGAGTTACAAACTGACCAGTTAACCACACACCTCATTTGGAACTGGAAGTATGCAATCAGGCAGCAGCAGAGACCCCCCTCCCACTCCCCCAACCAAAAAAAGCAAATACAGTACAGTACTGTGTTAAACATAAACTACTGAAAAAATAAAGGGAAAGTTTAAAAGAAAAGATTTGACAATGTAAGGAAACTTTTTCTCTGCTTGTTTCATTAAAATTAAGATGGTTAAAAGCAGCATTTTTCTTCTGCATAGTAACATTTCAAAGCTGTGTTAAGTCAATGTTCAGTTGTAAACTTTCAAAAGAGCAACCATAATGTTTCTTCAGAGTTACAAACGTTTCAATTAGGAAGCTGTTTGTAACCCTGAGGTTCTATTGCAGATAAGCCCTATTTGCACTTGCACTGAAATTTTTACCTATGTCTTCATGTTTCTTTTATTTGCTATGCAGCTTTTATATTAATAATCCTTGCCTTCACTCCGAGTTTTGTCATCCGATTGGGATCTATGATGAACACATTTAGCTCACCTAATTAGGGATGAAGTCATGCTGCTTGGTTCATCTCTCCCATGAAACTACAAGATGTGATCTAGTGTTAAGATAAAGAATCTGCAGTCATAGCTGTGGTAAGTTTGGTTAGCAGCCAAGTCACGAGCATGCAGCAAACTGAGATAAATCCATTGCTGTAGTGTTAATATGATGTCAGAGCTCACAGTGGGGAAGAGATTGTCTTGATTGAGAAGGAGCATCCAGGGTGATAAAACCACTTACCATTTAGATTGTCAGCTCTTCTGTTTTTTTGCTCTGAGTTTGTACAACACTTAGCACAATGGGGCCCAGATCCTGATTGTGCCAAGGGGCTACAGTAATACCAATACCAATAATAATACTTAACCATTTAAAACACATCCCCTTGCCTTGTTTGAGACAAACCAAAGTCATCTAGATTTGAAAAAAATGAACATTATCACTGCAAATGGCATAATGCAGAAGTGGCTTTAAAAATAGGCAGGTCTTGCCCTTTACAGCTCTTCTTTCAGATTAGAAAACAACAAAATATCATTACCGATAAAATGTTTGCTGGATACTAGAGCAGACATAAACCCAAAAAAAGAACCTCTCTCATTCTAATCATCAAGAGGTTCAGAGTGAACAGTTTTCCTACCCTAGGAGAAATTATATTAGGATTTAAAAATTAGTTGACAAAATGTTTCAGAAAATGCAGTCATAATTAAGTGGGACCAATCAAGCTGTTCCTATATACACTAAGATCAAGTGAGGGCTGCAGGACTGAAATATTAGAATTGGGGAGAGTGCAAGACTGTGCATTTGACTGGATTAGGGCCAGAATTCGAGTTAAATGAGTTTATCCTATTTCAATTAAAGTAGGTTGGGTTAGTATATATAGAGCTGAAAATGTTAACTGTAAATGCTGCTCATAACTAGTCTGGCCTTATTATCATGTATCTATAGATTCATGTAGCATAGTATAGAGCTGGTTGAACAGTGCAAACACAGTGCTTGCAAGTTACGTTCAGATCTTTGTTCCTTCTTTAAGAACATTCATTCTAGCAAAATTTTGTTTTCATGAACATTAGTGGGATGTTTCAGAGTAGTAGCAATGTTAGTCTGTATCCACAAAAAGAAAAGGAGGACTTGTGGCACCTTAGAGATTAACAAATTTATTTGAGCATAAGTTTTCGAGAGCTACAGCTCACTTCATCATGGGATGGTTACTCACTGTCCAAATACTCATATTTACATTTTTATGCTTTGTTTCACGAGCTGTAAAATAAGAATAGTTACCCTAGAGAGCTGGTCATATTCCCCCCTCCCAAAAAAACTCATAAAAAAGTGGTTTCTCTTTTTGTTTGTAACTTTTTGTGGAAGTTTCTGTTTTTGTCAAAAACCAACAAAAACTGATTCCCTTTCCCTAATTCCAGTGTTTTCAGCTATTCCCCCCTTCTTTTGGGGGACAGAGGGAAGGGAAAACAAAAAACAATTACATTTTCTATTTAAATTTTTGGCAAAAAACTTTTACTTGCATAATTTTTTGTCCAATCAAAAAGCCATTTTTAAATCCAAAAAAGTATTCAATTCCCCCCGCTCCCACCAACTCCAACTTTAAATATAGATGGGTAGTAGAACTATATAGTTAGAAGATGCTATATTTACACCCCCGCACTGGCTCCTGTGCCCTGAATAAAGGGGCCAAAGCACCATAGAGGGCTCTAAAAGCACTAGATACAGCCAGGGGCCAGTACTCCCAGCAGAACTGAGGATAGCCACAGACTGCCTGCCAAGGTCGACTCATGAGCCCCAAAGGGAATGGGAGGGGTTCGTCAGGGACAAGGCTACAGCACATAGCAGTGACGAGATTCTCGGCTGCCCCTAGGAGCGAGGGACAGGCTGCCATAATTTAGGCAGCCCTCCAGTGCTGTCTAAATAATTCTGTGGCTGCTCTGGCTTGAGAAGTTACCAAGGTAACTTAAAAGCCACCTTAGTGCCTTCACACCCTAGCCTGCAAACGTTTGTGCTGTATAGGGTTGCCACCCCTCCAGGATTGCCCGGGAGTCTCCAGGAATTAAAGATTAATCTTTGATTAAAGATTATATCATGTGATGAAACCTCCAGGAATATGTCCAACCAAAACTGGCAACCCTACTTAAAGACACAACATAGAATCTCACCCAATGTATCTTCCGGTAAGAGGCAGAAGAAATGTGCCACATCATATTGTACAAGTTATTGTTCAGTCCTAATAAGGAGTGTGGTGTAATACAAACTAGAATAGAACAGGCGAAAAAGTAAAGGTTTCTCCTTCCACAGCCAGTTCAGCTCACACTTCAGGAATAGTCGTATTTCCAGCCTTAACAACTGTAAAAACTGGCTGCTGAACTTTCAGAATTAAACTCATTTGTTAAAACTCCACCCTCCATGAGATGAACTGAAAATTTACTGAATACTAAGGTGAGGGATGAGACAGTTGATATTTATATCAACTTCTTTCCTTCTCTCCCACTGAGTCATTTTTAATGTTGAGTCATTTGCAAACCACATTGCTTCAAGTGCAGAAATATGATCTCTGAATTATGAATGTTCTCCCAAGTGGTTGATAGTATTGCTATGAGCTATTCACGCACATGTTTTACAACAAGTTTTGTCGAAGGCCAAGGGCTACATGCCTGTTCTTCACAGCATCTAGCCAGAAGTCTGCTATGAATGTGCTTATAACATGATATAGAGGGTTCATGAATGGTGAGCAGAATGTGGGTGGTGTGAAAAGAATTTCACTAGTAGAAGCGCCTTCATCTAACCATTTCTTAAGTTGAAGTAGAGTCATCTGTCTAATAAAGACATTTTAATCTCTTCATGATATTGCTACAAGAAAGTGAGAACTGTATTCTTACAATTATTTAATTTTCTGGTACTGTCACCAGATTGTGGATTTTCAGGTACAAGGAAGAAAATAGGAAGGAGGGAAAGCAAAATAATCTTAAAACAATAATGATCTAGTTAAGTCTAAAGATTTTCTGCTAAACAAATCCCAAGACATTCAGAAAATACTCAATATGCAAAGATCAACTCTATTACAATTGAATTGTCCCACTGAAATGGTAGTCTGATCTAGTGGATATAGACTTCACAAGACCTAAGTTCTATTCCAGGTCTGTCACTGGCCCTCCATAAGATCTTGGGAAAGTTGCATCACTTCTCTATGCTTTTATTTTCACTTCCACTTTGTGCATAAACTCTCTGGGGCAGAGATAAAATATGAGATCATAATCTAGTGTTTAAATCTATACCAGAAAGATCTGCATTCTAATGCAAATGCTACCATTAAACTGTTGTGTGACCTTGGAGAATCACTATATCATTTCTGGTTTCAGAGTAGCAGCTGTGTTAGTCTGTATTCGCAAAAAGAAAAGGAGTACTTGTGGCACCACAGAGACTAACCAATTTATTTGAGCATACGCTTTCGTGAGCTACAGCTCACTTCATCGAAAGCTTATGCTCAAATAAATTGGTTAGTCTCTAAGGTGCCACAAGTACTCCTTTTCTTTATATCATTTCTGTGTTTCTGTAAGTAAGATGTCAATACTTATCTACCCTTTGAGTGTTATGAGGAGAAATTCTTGATTTCTGTGATGTCTTTTGAGTTCCTGAGATGGAAGTTGCTATGGAAGGGTACAATATACACCCGTGCCAAATAGAACATTGTTTTTATGCCCAAAATTTAGATAGAATGTTTCCTTTATGATTTTTTATTTTTAAATTTAAACATTTCTTTGTAGTATCCTAAATCCACGTAGCAACATTATTTTAACCAGCCTGCCAAAAAACATTCAACAATTTTCCTGCTATTACAAGTCCCAAGCCTGCTGCTTTTTGGAGTGAAGACAGAAAAATAACTGTGATGGGACTCCTCCTTTAGGCATCAATATCTCCATGGGTGGTGAAGTATATGTTTAATGATGGAATTTTCTCAGCCCTACTAATATCAATAATCCTGTGCTCTCTCTGTTCTTTGTCTCCTTCCCCCACCCCCATTTTGAAAAAAATGATCAGGTTTAGTAAATTATTCAGGTTTCCACCCATATCTGCCCTTCTATACCTATGAAGTTATTAGATAACTGGAAAATGATTTAGCAATAGGCATTAAGAAAATCAATAGACCTTGATAACGATACCTATCCTACATGTCCCTCATCCATTATTAAATAAAAAAGAAAGAAAAATATGCAAGATACATTAGAGTGAAGGCCATGACATGTTATTAGCACTGCACATTATTAGCCTATGTTTTGTATGACTGTTCTTCCCAATAAGGACTTGTGAGAAGAGAATAATGAGATCACCATCTTGTCTACACAGGCAAGTTTCTGCGCAGTAAAGCAGCTTTCTGCACTGTAACTCCTGAGGTGCACACGCTGCCAAGCCACTTCGTGCATAGAAACTGTGCAGTTGCAGTGCTGTAAAAAAACCACCCCGACGAGAGGCGTACAGCTTTCTGCGCAGGAGGTACAGGGCTGTGGTGCCAGTGTAGACACCTTGGTCTATTACAGCGCTGCAACTGGCTCCGGGAGGTGTCCCACAATTCCTGTTCTCGCCTCTCTGGTCATTGGTTTGAACTCTACTGCCCTGCCCTCAGGTGACCAACCGTCATCCACACCCCTTTAATTCCTTGCGAATTTTGAAAGTCCCTTCCTGTTTGCTCGGTGATCCGTGCAGTGGTCTCAGCGCATCTTTCCAGGTGGCCAGGCCTGCTCCACGCACCAGGCGATCCCCCACTTGGAGCAATGCCGAGCTGCTGGACCTCGTCAGCATTTGGGGAGAGGAGGCTGTCCAGTCCCAGCTGCGCTCCAGCTGTAGGAATTATGATACTTACGGATAGATTTCGTGATGCATGACAGAAATGGACCATGACCGGGACACACTGCAGTGCAGGATCAAAGTGAAGGAGTGGCAGAACGCCTCCCACAAGGCGCAGGAGGCAAACTGCCACTCCGGTGCTGCGCCCACAAGCTGCTGGTTCTACAAAGAGCTGGATGCGATACTCGGTGGCGACCCCACCTCCACTGCGAAAGCCACTGTGGATACTTCAGTGACTCACGAGCCAGTTGAGAGTGGACCGAGCCAAGAGGAGGAAATCTTGGATGAGGATGTGGAGGGGGAGGGGGTCCCAAAGGCAGAGGACAACTCAGAGGTCAGAGATGCATGCAGCCAGGAGCTCTTCTCTACCCCGGAGGAGGCTAGCCAGTCACAGCAGTCGGACCTTAGCGAAGCACAATCAGGAAAGTGGCTTTGATTTTGGAACTCGCTGAAGTGAATTATTGGGGGCAGAAGGGTTGCAGAAAGCAGGATTGTGTCTGTATGATGCACGCACCACCACATGCCTAGTCTGGGGCTGCGGTGGAACAGGGTGTTGATTGACTCCTTCACTTCACGGGAATCTGCCTCAGACATCTCCACCTCATGGAGATACTGGGCAACCCACTGCCGCGGGTTCTTTGGCAGAGCTGCTTTGTTTCTTGCCTCATTAATGGTAATGCCACTCTGCCATCACTGGGGTGGGGGGACCATTGCTGCACACAGGCGAGCTGCATAAGGCCAGGCCAGAAGCCGTAGTCTTAGAGAAGACCCTCCCTTGATTCCCTGCTCACCCTCAGCAGCGAGATATCTTCCATAATGAACACAGCCTGAGGTAAATGTGGGGACAGTAATGATTATAAGGCCCCCCCCCGCAAACACACACACAGACAGTGCTGGCTCTCCCCAAGAGCCACATGCCCAGTGTACAGTATGGTCCTGGAAGACTGATTTTCCCTGCCCCTGCAGTTGCTCACCATTTTGGGGGTCTTGCTGATCATGTGTGCTTGCCTGGGGTCAGTCAGTTAATGATAGGTTTGTGAATAGTGGCTGTGTTTTAAATCAGTGGTCTGTATGTTGCAAACAATACTGCTTCTGTAAAATGTTGCATTTTGCCTTCACAGATATGACTTTGGGAGCCCAGCCTCCCTCTTTGTTATTGCCAGCTGAATGGCTGTGCAGAATTAGAAAGCGGCCACAAAGAACTAAAGAAGACTGTCTGTGTGATGTTATGATGCACTTCGCGGCCAAACTACAAGAACTGAAGGAGTGGCAGGACATCGAGAGGAGGGACAGAAAGGAGAATGCAGCGCACCAGAACGAAGCCACGGAGCTGGCTCTTAAATGTTATGGAGCGCCAAGCGGACATGCTCCAGGTGCTACTAGCACTGCAAACTGAGCAGCTCCGCGCCCACCCTCCCCTGAAGCCGCTGTTGCAGAAGTCTTTCCCATGCACCCCCAGACACTGCCAACACACTCTTATCAACCTCCTGGCTCCAGTCTGTGCCCGCGGCATTCATTCTTCCCTCCAGCCCTGCGGACTGCCAGTACCCGCTCCATTCAACACCCATCCCTCTGCAGTTTGGCCCTGCTGAAGTACCATACCCGCTGCACTGTACTCCAAAGGAGAAGGTTGGATATGATACCTGTACATACACAAATCTTTAACCATCCCAGGACCCCACCTCCTCCTGGGACCCTCCCTTCTCCCACCCCCCACAGTGCTGATGTGTTTTTTTGTTTGTCTCTCTCCTCCGGTTGTTGTTTTTTAATAAAAGAATGGTGTGGGTTTGAAAGCAATCTTTATTCCATTAACTGAAAGCAAACAGAGCCCTGCAAAGCAACAGGCAGTTTTCTTAAACCTTGATAGTATATTGTCTGTACCAATCACAATCACTTCCTAGCATTACAAGCACTGCACTCCCGAGCACAGCAACAAATATTAGTGGCTTTCAGCTTCAAATTGCTGCCTCAAGGCATCCCTGATCCTTATGGCTCAGCACTACGCCCCTCTAATAGCCCTGGTCTCTGGCTGTTCAAATTCAGCCTCCAGGTGCTGAGCCTCAGCGGTCCAGCCCTGAGTGAAGCTTTCACCCTTCCCTTCACAAATATTATGAACTGTACAGCACGCGGCTATAAGCATAGAAATATTGTCATCAGCCAGGTCCAACCTCCCATATAGGCGACGCCAGTGGGCCTTTAAACGGCCAAACGCACACTCCACAGTCATTCTGCACTTAGCCTGTTGTTGAATTGCTCCTTGCTGCTGTCAAGTTGCCCCATGTATGGCTTCATAAGCCACGGCATTAAGGGGTAGGTGGGGTCTCCCAGGATCACAATGGCATTTTGACTTCCCCTATGGTGATCTTCTGGTCCGGGAAGAAAGTCCCTGCTTGCAGCTTCCTGAACAGTCCAGCGTTCTGAAACATGTGTGCATCATGCACCTTTCCAGACCAGCCTGCATTAATGTCCGTGAAATGCCCACGGTGATTCACAAGCGCCTGGAGAACCATAGAGATTAATGTACTCAGTGGCTAGGTGGTCTAGTGCCAGAATTGGAATATGGATGCCATCTATCACCCCTCTGCAGTTAGGGAAGCCTATTTGTGCAAAGCCATCCACAATGGTCAAGCACATTGACCAGAATCATGATCATTCGGAGCAGGATGCGATTAATGGCCCTGCACACTTCTGTGAACATGAGTCCAATGGTCGACTTTCCCACTCTGAACTGGTTACCAACCAATCGGTAGCAGTCTGGAGTAGCCAGCTTCCACGGTGCAATCGCCACATGCTTCTCCAATGACAAGGCAGCTTTCATTCTCATGTCCTTGTGCCGCCGGGCTGCGGTGAGCTCATCACACAGTCCCATGAATGTGGCTTTCCTCATCCAAAACTTCTGCAGCCACTGCTCGTCATCCCAGATGTGCATGATGATGTGATCCCAGCACTCAGTGCTTGTTTCCCGAGCCCAGAAGTGGCGTTCAACTGTGGTCAGCACCTCTGTGAATGCCACAAGCAATCTCAAGTTGTAGCTACTACGCATGGAAAGACCAATGTCGCAGTCCTCTTGCCTTTGTAGTTTAAGGAATAACTCGACTGCCATGTGTGATGTGTTGGTCACAGCGAGCAGCATACTGGTCAACAGTTCGGGATCCATTCCTGCAGCCTGAAGAGGCAGGGCGCGCAGTACACAACCATTGAAAGATGGCGCCAAATGTGGATGGAAGCACAGGGATTGCTGGGATGTGAAGCAATGCATCATGGGGCATTGGGACAGGACCCAGGATGCCCCACGACCCCATCCACTTGCCCACAACTCTTAGCAGCAGAAAATGAAGAGATGCTCTGTGGGATAGCTGCCCAGAGTGCACCGCTCCAAATATCTCTGCAAGTGCTGCAAGTGTGAACATGCTATTATGCAGGCAGCTGACAGTGGGAACACACGACAGCGGTTTCCCTTCAGCACTCTCTGAGTGGTGTTGTAGCTGCCGGTGCTGTAACTCTGCCAGTGTAGACATACCCTCAATTTCAGATCCTGTCAAGTTCCTAATCAGGGCTATTAGGGCATGAAGCTTTTGTGAAATACTAAGCTATTTCTTATTCTGCTCATTGATGATATTATCTTTATTTCACTGGTAGGGCATCTGCTTTCAACCCCTCTAAACATGAACACTGAAATACTATAAATGCAATTTTTTAGTCTTAGATAAGACCAAAATAAGCTAAATATTGTTTATCTTTTTAACAAGATATGTTCTGCCGATTGTAATGGTAAAATCTCTTTCCTTCATGTCCAGAGTAATTTCTTTCCTTCCTTTTGATATGTTGCCTTGTGATCAAATGTTTTCACTTCTGAAGAAATAAATTTCATAGCAGCACAGATAAGACACAGATTTTTCTGCTATAGTGATTTTCCTTTTATTTTTGCATTGTTTCACCTCTTTTCCAGTTGGTTCCACAGATTCCCTCAAGCCCAGGTTTATATCAGTTTAATAGTGTCCAGACAACTTTCTGTACTGCGTAATTAAACGGATTTTAAATCATGCCTTTAGTAAAACTGATGCAACTATGCACAGAGAGATATCCTTAGGTGTTACAAAATAGAAGGGAAAATAATTCAGACCAAGTTTGATTTATAAGTTGAATATTTTAAAATTTCAAGTTTCCCTGGCCTAAGTTTCTTCACTTTGAAATACATCGAATCAGACCTTGGAATCTGCTCTGAGAGAAGTGAAAGTTACTATCCTTAAGGCAAGAGGATGTTGGATTGTCTTTAATAGCATGATTCTATTCTGGGTGACAGAACAGATGAAAGAATGAATCAGGGTGGCATGAGGAGGGAAACAACATACCTTTGAGTGTACACCTACACTGCAATAAAAGATCCGCAGCACAGCCATGGCTGGGGCAGGTCAGTTGTCTTAGGCTGTGAGGCTATAAAATTGCAGTGTAGACATTTGGGCTCAGGTTGGAGCCTGGGCTCTGAGGCTCAGTGCCACAGGCTTTTTAATCGTAGTGTAGCTGTACCTTTAGACACAGCCCTGTGCAGTATAGAGCCATACCACCCCCAAAGAGAGCACCAGCAGGAAGTCCTGAAAACTCAGCCTGGGATCTCAACTTTAATCTGGGGTCTTTCTGACTCTGGCCCCATCAGTAACAAAGATCCTGCAATTGGAACATAGTTATCTTTTCTGTTGAAGTGTGAGCCAAAAAATAATCCAGTTCCCTTTCTTACAACTTCATTGGTTCTGAGTGATAACAGGAGTAAAACATAATAAAATTATTTTAGTCAAAGAGGTAAATATTACTGTGAATACAGCAGAAGAAACCTATTGAACAGCGTGACACCATTTTCACTCAGTCCCTTATCAGATCAATGCACTTTCACTCACTCTTGAACCACATAGGACCATGGCTTAACCCCAGTGGATTATGCGTGGTATCTGAAAGGAACATAACCAGAGAGGCTGAAATGCACCTGAAGGAGCTGTAGTGTCTATGAGATCAAAAATTTGCTTTAAAAAGATTTAAACAATAGAGCGCATTGAATCTGAAGGACCTGTTACTGTCCACCAGGATGACAATGGGAATTTTGAGAGCTTCTTAAAAAGGCCAATGATCTGGATTTTTAAATACCCTTAAATATGTATTAAATTAATCTGTGATGTAAAATTCTCTAAATTTATAGTTACATAAGTATGGACTGTAATGGGCAGCAATGGTCTACTAATGCGTCAGTTTGCACTTTTGTGAGAGGTGTTTCTTCTTATGGCACAAGTCAAGATGGCTGTTGAAAAGTGAGTGAAAAAACCCAAGGACCACCAGCTACAGAATGAAATTGTTACATTCAGTTGTCTTGTTCCTAAACTGGATTTATTGATGTCAGTCCTTTGGATATAAATTTACATCAATAGAAGATTAGTGAAAAGTATTTTCTGACACATGCAAATAACGGCACAATGCCAAAATTGTATGTATCAGCTGTGAATACCTGTAAGAAACTGACCTGGTTACTTAAGAAAAACATCACATGCACACTATTGCCCATCTAAAATATTTTTTAAAAATCACAAGTCAGGGTTCAAAAATTAGTTTTTTAATAAATAAATATATTTAGGCTCATTTTACTAGTCCTCTAGTTTCTTAAGATTTTAGGGTACACTTGAGTGACATTTTCAAACTTTTCTCCACACGTAAGCTAGAAACTTACTCTTTTTTAAAAAAATGAAAGCTGTGATTCACACATGATTATATAAACCCAGGAGCTGGGGCTTTATGAAAAAACACCAAATATCATGAGCCTGGCAACAAAATCACAAGAGCTGGCAGCACTGCCTGCCTAAAGATGTTAACTGATGGAAACAGACTAGTATAAATTGAAAGATGCACACAGATCAGAGGTATCATTTTTATAGAGTCATTCTTGCATACTCATAAACATTTTATATTTGGCTATTCAGTGTTTTCTTATTGTTACCAAGTCTATTACTGTCACTTTGATTGAAATAAGCAGCTGGTCTCATTATCTTTATGATCACCGGAGTGCACATCACAACTTGGTAGCAAACAGCAGCGCTTATGTCAATACCTATGTCTGATTAACAACTTTCAGATGTACTCATCTTCCTTGAGCCCTGATCTTTCATTTACAATGTTGACCTTCCCAATTAATTAATCAGGAACTTTCTATTCTATAGCCGGTGGTTGAACTGGCTGACAATAGCTGCCCAAAGCAATTAAAGATGACCACAAGAGGAGAAAGTCATTGCAGTACAAATGATTTTGTTCCTGAAGTTTTCAACTAATTAAATGGAGGATCAAAACTGAATTAAATGGAAAGCACTGGACATATCTTTTATTTGTTTATGTTGCTTTTTTCTCATTCATCCGAGGGGGCATAGGCAAATGTACAAAAAGGTAAATGAAATACAGTTGCAAAATAATCTGCATGCAACTCATAAATCAGTATGCCCATTTGTGATATTGAACACCTAAGACATCAACAAGGTACAATGTGCCACAGGCGTAAGCAGGAGTTAGTCTAGTATAGCATTCTTACAGAGCACCCATCTCTATGATTTCTGAGCCCCTTTCAGCAATGTAAATCTGTCACATGTAATATGACTTCACTGGGATTGCTTCAATTTAAAGCAGGACGAAATATGGCCCTGTATAGGATCTCTAGCATTTTAGAAGCTTTCCTATTTAACTAAAAGAACATAAAGAGGACATAAAAATGTGTCAGAGCACACAGTCCAGAATAACCTGGGCCAGATGAGAGCACCACTGAGTGTAAACAAGTAATAACAGGTCAAACTAGCTATTTCATAATGATAGCCAAAGGGGCTTCTTTTCTTTGACTGCCAAAGAAGGTGGAGGAGGAGGTCTTCCTACTGTACCTGGGTTAACACTGGAGTTTCATTTACAGTATTGGACCAAATGAGTTCCTAAAACGCCATGGTCTAAATTAGCAAAACTAGCATGCAGCTGCTGATGACTTTGACCTCAGATTCCTTAAGCCAGGCATAAGGCATCTTGCAACATCTTTGGCCTTCCTTTCTGTGTCTCTCGCTCTTTGTAACTTGGCAAGTGAAACTGACAGTAAGTATCCTCTCCATTTGGAAGGGAGCCATAGTAACACCTGTCCGCAAGATGGGGGATCCTGGCAGGAATGATAATTATCACCCTATTTTTGTTCTTTCATCTCTGTGTAATATCCAAAAAAGTTAGCTCACGAGAAGCTGCAGGGAGCTCTAAAATATTTTAATGCACTATTAAATGCTAATCTAGTTTTGGAGCCCATAACTAAACTGAGACAGCACTTTTAAAATCACTGACTAATGCTCTGACTTTGGCCACCGATACAGGGAAGATGACTGGAATAACCTTTGCCCGGGGTTGATTTTCTATGTCAGTCTCTCTCAGCCAACTAACTAAACTGATGGACATAGGGTTAGTTTTCAGTCCTAGGAAATAATTTTTAGATTCATTAGAAGATTGATGGTGTTTATGTTAGTATTTGACCTAGGACATTTAGAAGGTCCCAAGATAATTTTGAAATCAATAGCTGTTGCTGCATAATGTAGAAGCAAAAATGTGTAGTACAACAGATTTGGTTTGGACAATTTCCAATCTAACTTGCAAAGCACTTATATACATAATTCAAATACTGGTGCCTTTTCCAGCATAACTAATAATAAAGTATTTGCCTTTGCATATAGTTCCGTTTAGCTAAGGATCTCAAAATACTTTACAAACACTCATTAATCCAACAGCACAGTTCAATGGAAAATTGTTATGCCCAGGTGCACTGAATGTTAAGTGAGTTGCCCAAGTTTATACAAGAAGTCTGTGGCAGAGGCATGAACCAAACTCAGATTTTTTGATTCTCTGTTCTGTGGTCTAAACATAAAACCAATCCTTCTCCTCTGCTAGCTTGAAACGTGCTATTTTTAAAGAGTCCATGTAAACCTGAAACTAGGTTTCCCCTCCTTCATGCCTATTTAGTGGGCATTTGGAAATCACCATGGAGTATCCTAACTTTGAATGTGGACTCCAAGGAAGGTAGGACCAGGTCACATGGCATAAAGTTGTCTCATTCCCTTTTCTGCTACTCTGAGTGAGTTTGTGTGTGTGGTTTTTGGAGGGGTGGGGTGTGTGTGTGGGGGGGGGGTGGTGGTGAGAAAACCTGGATTAGTGCTGGAAATGACCCACCTTGATTATCATGCGCATTATAAAGAGAGGTTTCAAAGAGGGATGGGCTATTGCCAGCAGGAGAGTGAGTTTGTATGTGTGTCTGTGTGTGGGGGGGGGGGGGGGGAAGAGTGAGAAAACCTTGATTTGTGCTGGAAATGGCCTTCCTTGATGATCACTTGATGATCACTTTAGATAAGCTGTTAGCAGCAGGACAGTGGGGTGGGAAGAAGTTTTGTTTCATGGTCTCTGTGTGTATATAATGTCTTCTGCAGTTTCCACGATATGCTATGCATCCGATGAAGTGAGCTGTAGCTCACGAAAGCTCATGCTCAAATAAACTGGTTAGTCTCTAAGGTGCCACAAGTACTCCTTTTCTTTTTTCCAGGAAATTCAGAAACACTTAGATCTCTGCAATGAAGCGTCAACGAGAAACTAATGAATATGTTTGCAATAAGTTATTGATAATGGATATTTATGGTGCAGTTACTTAAATGCAAAAAAAAATGCATAAGTAACGATTACCATTTTTTAAAAAAGCTGTTTTCCAGGAAGCATTCATCCTGAAAGTTCGGAACTAAAAAATCATCATCCAGCAATTATTTCAGAAGTGTAATCCTGAAGCACAAGTCAAACTACGCATTCTGTCACCAAATGAATTGTACTAGCAGAGCTGGGAGACAGATTGCCAGATCCTCAACTAGTGTAAATCAGCATATTTCTGTAAACTTTAGTGGAGAACCATGCCAATTTGCTGGATCATGCCAGATTGCCAGATCCTCAACTAGTGTAAATCAGCATATTTCTGTAAACTTTAGTGGAGAACCATGCCAATTTGCTGAAGAGCTGACCCAGAGAGAGCAAGGGGGGAAGAGGATACAACAGTTATGTTTACAGGAACCGTAGAACTCAAAGGAACTGGGTCAAAGGAAATGATGTGGGGAAGGGGCAACTCTAAAGCCAGGTTAATCACAATTATTTCAGAAAGGGGGTGCCTGGTCAGGAAATCTATATTTTAAAAGGGGGAAACCATTGGGAAGACAGATTAACGAGCACCTAGAGATCATAAGATAGAATTTTAGGCTGTCTGCTGGTAAAGCATTCGGATGTATGTGCTTGCACACAACACTGCTATTTCCTGGATGAAACACAGCAGTCCTTTGTCATTTGCGTATACCTAGACTTCCGCCACTAACTGATCCAATGGAGCAGCTTCTTTTGCTCCCTGCGTACAGGCCTGTGTTTTTGGGAACTGAGGGTTATGAGATTCACTCCTGTGTGTGTTTGTGGTGAATAAATGACCTTGAAACCAGGTGAGAAATTGCCATAAATATGAGATATATTGTGTTTGGGATAAAATTAAGAGCATTAAAACATATTAAGAACAAAACAACTGCTTCTTGAACAAAACAATGTGCTTCTAAATTTAACGAACAAACCCAAAATGAAACATGACAATCTGAAGAAGAGACATGATGCTCCACTGGTTAGGGATTTGCCTGGGGCTTAGGAGACTGGTTGCAATTCTCTGCTCTACCACAAACTTCCTGTCTGACCTTGAGTCAGATAATCACTTAAGCCCACTGGGATTTAGGCATCTAAGTCTAGTGAAGACCCACTAAATCGACTACCAATCGCTCTCCCATTGACTCCAGTACTTCACCGGAATGAGAAGCACAAGCTAAGTTGACAGGAGAGTTTCTCCCATCGACCCAGTGGGGTATAGACACCGCAATAATTCGACATAAACTATGTCAACTCCAACTATGTTATTCATGTAGCTGGAATTGCATAACTTAGGTCGACTTAACCCCGTAGTGTAGACCTGCCCTTAGTCTCAATATGCTTCAGTTCCGCATCTGTAAAATATAATAGTGTTGAACTACCTAACATCAGAACATAAGAACATAAGAATGGCCATACTGGGTCAGACCAAGGGTCCATCCAGCCCAGTATCCTGTCTACCAACAGTGGCCAATGCCAGGTGCCCCAGAGGGAGTGAACCTAACAGGTAATGATCTAGTGATCTCTCTCCTGCCATCCATCTCCACCCTCTGACAAACAGAGGCTAGGGACACCATTCCTTACCCATCCTGGCTAATAGCCATTCATGGACTTAACCTCCATGAATTTATCCAGTTCTCTTTTAAACCCTGTTATAGTCCTAGCCTTCACAACCTCCTCAGGCAAGGAGTTCCACAGGTTGACTGTGCACGGCGTGAAGAAGAACTTCCTTTTATTTGTTTTAAACCTGCTGCCCATTAATTTCATTAGGTAGCCCCTACTTCTTATATTATGGGAACAAGTAAATAACTTTTCCTTATTCACTTTCTCCACACCACTCATGATTTTATATACCTCTATCATATCCCCCCTTAGTCTCATCTTTTCCAAGATGAAAAGTCCTAGCCTCTTTAATCTCTCCTCATATGGGACCCATTCCAAACCCCTAATCATTTTAGTTGCCCTTTTCTGAACCTTTTCTAATGCCAGTATATCTTTTTTGAGATGAGGAGACCACATCTGTACGCAGTATTCAAGATGTGGGCATACCATGGATTTATATAAGGGCAATAAGATATTCTCCATCTTATTCTCTATCCCTTTTTTAATGATTCCTAACATCCCGTTTTTTTGTTTTTTTTTTTACACTGCCGCTGCACACTGTGTGGACATCTTCAGAGACTATCCATGATGACTCCAAGATCTTTCTCCTGATTAGTTGTAGCTAAATTAGCCCCCATCATATTGTATGTATAGTTGGGGTTATTTTTTCCAATGTGTATTACTTTACATTTATCCACATTAAATTTCATTTGCCATTTTGTTGCCCAATCACTTAGTTTTGTGAGATCTTTTTGAAGTTCTTCACAGTCTGCTTTGGTCTTAACTATCTTGAGCAGTTTAGTATTGACTGTAAACTTTGCCACCTCACTGTTTACCCCTTTCTCCAGATCATTTATGAATAAGTTGAATAGGATTGGTCCTAGGACTGACCCTTGGGGAACACCACTAGTTACCCCTCTCCATTCTGAAAATTTACCTTTTATTCCTACCCTTTGTTCCCTGTCTTTTGACTAGTTCTCAATCCATGAAAGGATCTTCCCTCTTATCCCATGACAACTTCATTTACATAAGAGCCTTTGGTGAGGGACCTTGCCAAAGGTTTTCTGGAAATCTAAGTACACTATGTCCACTGGATCCCCCTTGCCCACATGTTTGTTCACCCCCTCAAAGAACTCTAAGAGATTAGTAAGACATGATCTCCCTTTACAGAAACCATGTTGACTTTTGTGCAACAATTTATGTTCTTCTATGTTCCTGACAATTTTATTCTTTACTATTGTTTCAACTAATTTGCCCGGTACTGACATTAGACTTACCGGTCTGTAATTGCCAGGATCACCTCTAGAGCCCTTCTTAAATATTGGTGTTACGTTAGCTATCTTCCAGTCACTGGGTACAGAAGCTGATTTAAAGGACAGGTTATAAACCATAGTTAATAGTTCAGCAATTTCACTTTTGAGTTCTTTCAGAACTCTTGGGTGAATGCCATCTGGTCTTGGTGACCTGTTACTGTTAAGTTTATCCATTAATTCCAAAACCTCCTCTAGTGACACTTCAATCTGTGACAATTCCTCAGATTTGTCACCTACAAAAGACGGCTCAGGTTTGGGAATCTCCCTAACATCCTCAGCCCTGAAGACTGAAGCAAAGAATTCATTTAGTTTCTCTGCGATGACTTTATCGTCTTTAAGTGCTCCTTTTGTATCTCGATCGTCCAGAGAACCCACTGGTTGTTTAGCAGGCTTCCTGCTTCTGATGTACTTAAAAAACATTTTATTACCTTTTGAGTTTTTGGCTAGCTGTTCTTCAAACTCCTTTTTGGCTTTTCTTATTACATTTTTACGTTTAATTTGGCAGTGTTTATACTCCTTTCTATTTACCTCACTAGGATTTGACTTCCACTTTTTAAAAGATGCCTTTTTATCTCTCACTGCTTCTTTTACATGATTGTTAAGCCACAATGGTTCTTTTTTAGTTCTTTTACTGCGTTTTTTAATTTGGGGTATACATTTAAGTTGAGCCTCAATTGTGGTGTCTTTGAAAAGTGTCCATGCAGCTTGCAGGGATTTCACTCTAGACACTGTACCTTTTAATTTCTGTTTAACTAACCTCCTCATTTTTGCATAGTTCCCCTTTCTGAAATTAAATGCCACAGTGTTGGGCTGTTGAGGTGTTCTTCCCACCACAGGAATGTTAAATGCTATTACATTATGGTTACTATTTCCAAGCAGTCCTGTTATAGCTACCTCTTGGACCAGATCCTGCTCTCCACACAGGACTAGATCGAAAGTTGCCTCTTCCCTTGTGGGTTCCTGTACCAGCTGCTCCAAGAAGCAGCCATTTAAAGTATCGAGAAATTTTGTCTCTGCATTTCGTCCTGAGGTGACATGTACCCAGTCAATATGGGGATAATGGAAATCCCCCACTATTATTGAGTTTTTTTATTTTGATAGCCTCTCTAATCTCCCTTAGCATTTCATCATCTCTATCACTGTCCTGGTCAGGTGGTCGATAATAGATCCCTACTGTTATATTCTTATTAGAGCATGGAATTACTATGCATAGAGATTCCATGGAACATGTGGATTCACTTAAGATTTTTATTTCATTTGATTCTACATTTTCTTTCACGTATAGTGCCACTTCCCTCCTCCCCCCGCCCTCCCCCCCCCCAACCACCTGCATGACCTGTTCTGTCCTTCTGATATATTTTGTACCCCGGAATGATGTGTCCCATTGATTGTGTCCTCACTCCACCAGGTTTCTGTGATGCCTATTATATCAATATCTTCCTTTAACACGAGGCACTCTAGTTGACCCATCTTATTATTTAGACTTCTAGCATTTGTGTACAAGCACTTCAAAAACTTGTCACTGCTTATTTGTCTGCCCTTTTCTGATGTGTCAGATTCTTTATGTGAATGTTTCTCGTCTGATCTGGACAGTACTTTATCCTCTTCCATCTCCTCCTCCTGACTAAAACCTAGAGAATCTCTATCAATAGACTCTCCTCTAAGAGAAGTCTCTGTCCAATCCACATGCGCCTCTGCAGCAATTGGCTTTCCCCCCATCTCTTAGTTTAAAAACTGCTCTGCAACCTTTTTAATGTTAAGTGCCAGCAGTCTGGATCCACTGTGGTTTAGGTGGAGCCCATCCTTCCTCCATGGCTCCCCATCCCAAAAGTTTCCCCAGTTCCTAATAAATCTAAACCCATCATAAATCTACCTCATAAGGGAGTTGTGAGAAT
This sequence comes from Natator depressus, assembly GCF_965152275.1. Taxonomy (NCBI): domain Eukaryota; kingdom Metazoa; phylum Chordata; order Testudines; family Cheloniidae; genus Natator; species Natator depressus. The sequence continues at coordinate 237,621,452 of NC_134235.1, read as the reverse complement.
GACTTAATATAAAAAGACAGAAGCATTCAGGCCTGATCTACATATACAATTTAGGCTGACAAAGCTACAGTGCTCAGGGGTGTGAAAAATTCAAACCCCCAAGTGCCATAGCTTTGCTGACCTAACCCCCAGTGCAGGTGCAGCTAAGCGAACGGATGGATGCTTCTGTTGACCTACCTACTGTTGCTCAAGCAGGTGGAGTTCCTACAGTGACAGAAAAAAAACCCTTCCATTGCTATAGTCTGCATCTATGCTATAGGGTTACAGAATCATAGCTATGGTGCCATAGTGTAGACATGGTCTCAGTGATGGGAGCCAGGTAAATACCACAGAGAGAGATTTTTCTGCTTAGAAGTGAATTTTATACCCCATTTCTCTGCTCATTTTCTCCTGAGATAGCAAGACTCCCTCCCTCTTTCTCCAAGTTCTTTAGTGTCTGCATGCTGCTGAGCACATACATTTTATTCAAAAACTAAGGGGTCTCAACCACAGGCTTTTCCCTTCTAACTTTCACTGAACTCTGCCCCCTAGTCCAGCCCCAGTTTCATGCTGCATGTTTTTTCACTCACCGCCTGCAGAAATATGTTCATCACTGGAGGGGAAAGTGAGCCTGCTGCCCACACCCACCTCCCTGCCTTATTAGAGATGGGTGATGCTCACAAGGTTGAATTAGGATAAGCAGCCATAAGTTTCGTGGAACCACCCAAATTCCTTGAGTCTGTACAATTAGATGTAAATGCACAAGAGGGTACCAGTACTTCCTGCTTCTGGTCTTGGTAGAGCCCGAAAGTGCAGCAGAGCACAGGAAAAGGAAAAATAATGTAATGTCTGGGATAAGGAAGGTCTGATACTGTTCATATTTTATCCATCCTTACCAAGAACCTTCTCAGTATGGTAAGCAAATATGTCTTTGTGGTTAATCTGCTGCTATCCCAGAGTGGCACTGCAAAGTAGCTCCCATTCATAAGAATGAGATTATTATACTGTGTTGATGAATTGTATCACAGCAGCACTTAGGAGCCCTAACTCTGGACCAGCATTTCATTATAGTAGGGGCTGTATGAACCCATTAAAAAATGGTCTCTGCCTGGAAAAAAGCTTACAGTCTAAAGACTAGAGTGAAGTAATGCAGGAAGTTGCATTCCACTGCTGCTTTAGCCCTGCTGTAAAGTGGCACGGCACAGGTCTTTGCCACTCATTTCCGAGTGGCAGTACAGCCCTTTGTTTCTGGGTATCAAAACCAGTATAAAAGCAACCTTCAGTATAGGAAGTAAGTATAAAAGCTCCTGTATAGCAGCCCCGATTATCATTTCAGACAGGATGGTGCACTTCCAATCCCTGGAAAACCCCCACAGACAGTCCATTCTGCCCCAATTTACATCGCACAAGAGTAAAGTACTAAACGGTCTATTTTTAAAAATTTGGCCCATTACATTATATGCCATGTGCAATTTGGCCATTTGCTACTTTATCTATGTGGAAGATTTTGCAGCTACAACATGTAGCAAAACTTTACTTGAGAGTTGCATAGGATGGAAATCAGTAGAGTAGCATCCAAAGTATCTAATCCCAAAATGTCTCTTGGACTGTAGATCTAAGCGCCAATGTTCAAAGAAACTATTTTTCTTGGCCCAGTTCAGAAACTATCACTTCTATTTCACTGTAAATAGAGTAAAACTGGGAGGTAAAACTGGAAAGAGACAACAAATTAGGCTATGTTGTCAATTAGTATAACAAGATATATCAGATTTGAAAGGGGAATCCTGCTAGCCTAATTGTTTTCTAATTTACAGACATTTCAGTTATTGTCTTTGATCCAAGTGACTATGTTGTCATATTTTAAAGCTTCTGATAGATGTATTGTTACTTTTATTGACTTCTTGCTACTGAGGATTTGATTAATATTTTAGTTCAGTTACATTGTTCTTTTGGAATTATACTGAAATAAGCTATTTAACCAATGGCTCAAGAGACTAGGTTCCTGGAATTCTTGATATACTTAATGTCTAAAAACAGAAAGAAGGGGTGAGCTTTTTTTGCATTTAGTAATTAATTATTTTCTGATTGGCAATTGCCATACCCATGTGTACTTCTTATGCCCATGTGCACTCCCGTTAATAGCTGAATTAAACTAAATAGCATCTCTTGTACATTTCTTCTGGAAACAGAGAATCCATATCTATCAGAAAAATAAATGAGCACAGTATATACTCCTTAGGCTTCAGGTCTTCTCACAAGGGGTCCAGGGAAGGCAAAGGTTGAGAACCACTACACCACTAACTGTTACATAAAGTTTACATAACCACAATACATCTATTACAAGAGTTAACATTTTAATGTAACTGCATAGGAATGAAAGCAGAGCTGGTCAAAATATGTTCAACAAAACTTATTTCTAATCAAAACTGATGTGTTTCTCTAAATCAGGCACAACGGGGATCTGAATGCAGCTCTTCTACAGCTTAAACCATTAGCTTAACCACCATGCTATATAGACAGAGATGTAAAAAGAGAGAGCCTACACATGGGTGTGAATGACTGTGTGCCATTCTTGTTCCACACTGGAATGGAAACAAGTTTCAAAATAAACTTTTATACACTATTATTCAGGAATGCAGTACTAAATACAGAGCAAGTCATGTAAACAGAACATTACACAATTTAGCTGAACTGTGCAAAGCTCTGAGTTCAGTTCTACTCAGATGATGACACTCACTTTTAAAGGAGGTCAAGAGACCTGTCCCCCTCTTTATTTATCACTCCAGCAAGTGTGTCTCAGCTGCAAGTTTTACTAGTGAAGATTTTATTTCTTCCAAATCACTGAAAGATATTGAATAGCACTGGCCCAAGAACAGCTCCCACTAAAAACACCCCATAAGACAATGATTTCCCATTCACATTTTGAGCTATATCAGTTAACCAGTTTTTAATCCGTTTTATTTGGGCTACATTGATTTAGTATACAGCTAATGAAACTAAACCTTGGAAAATGTCAAGCAGGACTAAATCAAATGCCTTCCAAAAATCTAAATATTTTGTCAACAGTTACCATTATCAACCGAACTTGTAATCTCCTCATCATTTTTCCTTTTTAAATATTGAAAAAACATTAGCTTTTTTTCCAGTCCTCTAGAATGTCCCTAGTGTTATTAGTAATTATTTGTATTATTGTAGCACCTAGGAGACCCAGTCATGGACCAGAAACTCGTTGTGTTAGATGCTGCATAAACACAGAACAAAAAGACAGTCCCTACTCCAAAAATTACGCTAATGGTTCAGAGAGCTTCCCAGCCAATTTTGCTAATACTCTTGGATGTCCAATTTAAAAAGAGTATTAAAAAGTGTTTAACTTTAATAGTTTCTGTTTAAAGATCCTCCCTAGTTACGGATGGAATAGAAAGTATTTCCTTATCACTGTAAGATATGAATATATCATCCTGCTTCTTTCCAAATCATCATCATCTTCCCCCAGCATCTTACCCCCTGTGCCACGGTTGGGTAGGGCCAAGGTTATGGGCAAAGTTTTTGCTTATTTTGCCAGTTTATTGGTTAAAGTAATTACCTGAAATGCCAGCCACCTCAGGTCTAGGCAGCCCTGCCCTATTCGTTAAGAGTACCCAGATTGCCCCACAATGAGGTTGGAGTGGGATATTGGGCTTGTAGCCCTGTCAGGTCCCTCCTTCCACTGATGGTATCAAAGGGCTAGCCCTGTTAGTATTTGACACAGCAGCAAGATCAGGAAGCAGGAAATCCATTCACCCTTTGCAACTCTTCTTTCCAAACACAACAGAAATATTTGTTGACTACTTCCATTTCTGCAGCATGATTGACATCCTTATCTAGTATCAGACCTATACTGTTCTTAGGATTTTGTTTATATTTGGTACATTTAAAGAATTCCCTTAAACCTACTGGCCACAGAGTTTCCATTGAAACCTTGAGCTTCCCTGATCAGTTGTCTGCATTTCCTAACTGCCATTTTGTACTCATCTCTATCAACTTCCCCATTTTTCCACTTGTTATATATGTTTTTTTTAAAAAAAAAATTAATTGCTATTTTCATTTATTCTCTTCACCAGGATTTTTTTAAACCAAAGAAGTCTTATGTGATTGCAGAACGGTGGGATTTCGGGTCATCTGATACATATAAAAGTATATATTAGGAGGCAGAATAATCCAGTGGCTAGAGCACTATCCTGAACATCAGGGCACTTGGATTCAAATCCTGGACCTGCTACCAACCTGTTGTATGACCCTAAGCAAGTCATTTCACCTCTCAGTGTTTCTATTTCTCCTCTCACTTTTTGAACTTAATCTCTTTGTGGCAGGGACTGCCACTCTGTTTGTACAGTGCCAAGCACACTTGGGCTCAAATCTCAGCTGGGACCTCTAGGTTTGACTTCAGCAGAAGTAATAGTATGTCTAAAAAGGGGGTGAAGCAAAAAAGGAGGTGAGTCTTGCTGCAGACTCTCCCTCAGTTTCCTCCTATTGTTTTACATCATATATTTCTCACATATGAAAATTGCATTCCTGTTCTCATGCTATTTTGCAACAGTGGGTTTTGGTGGTGATGCGGAGGTGGGGGGGATTGTTTGTTTGCCACGGTTATGACAGGTCATAACACTGAATTACTATTCAGAAAACCGAATCAGCAGCTTGCAAACCTCCTACAGTTTATTTTTCTTTAGTAAGATTTGGCCATTATAATAAGATGATGCAATGCTGAGAAACACAACTGGTCAGCAGTTTCCATTTCAGTTTTTCCCGCCTCAGTTCACCACAGCTGCTCATCTGTCAACTTGATGTCCCCAGAGATTAACTGACTAAGGCTCAAAATGTGAGTTTAAGATCCAAAAAGGGCATAAAATAGGGAAGTTAGCTTGGATGAAATAAAATAATAGACACAAACCACCACCCAGAACTTTCTGAAGTTCTAAAAATGTTGGATAGCTTGCCTCTTACCCCACCCCTCCATGTCTGCATATAGCACATTATCAACCCAAAACGGAAGAAGCAAAGTGCCACGAGAAAGACTGTTCATGTGTATTTCTGACCTGTCTGAAGCCAAAAAATACCAAACATATCAAGATTTTCAGCCCCGTTTTTAGTCGAAATAAATCTGGACAAGCCTGCACTCACTCACACCCACAATACATAGTTCTAAACAGGTGAGGAACGAGGGGCAAAAGTTAAGCTAAATGGCTATAGGAGAGTAGAATTTACACAGCAAAGATATGGACAGAAGTGTAAGATATTGTTCGGTGTAGTCTACATATACTACAGCTTCTCACACTCTCCTGTTGGTTGCTTGTTGTGTGATCCAGGGACCCTCTGGTTGCCAACTGGCAGAGGACACAAGGGGTGTACAGGGTTTTGTCGGGATCCCCTGGATTAGATATATGCATAACAGATCAGCAAAGGGTGCCATGTGAGGTCATAGAATCGTAGCATCATAGACTATCAGGGTTGGAAGGGACCTCAGGAGGTCATCTAGTCCAACCCCCTGCTCAAAGCAGGACCAATCCCCAACTAAATCATCCCAGCCAGGGCTTTGTCAAGCATGACCTTAAAAACTTCAAAGGAAGGAGATTCCACCACCTCCCTAGGTAACGCATTCCAGTGCTTCACCACCCTCCAATTGAAAAGGTTTTTCCTAATATCCAACCTAAACCTCCGTCACTGCAACTTGAGACCATTACTCCTTGTTCTGTCATCTGCTACCACTGAGAACAGTCTAGATTCATCCTCTTTGGAACCCACTTTCAGGTAGTTGAAAGCAGCTATCAAATCCCCCCTCATTCTTCTCTTCTGCAGACTAAACAATCCCAGTTCCCTCAGCCTCTCCTCATAAGTCCCCTAATCATTTTTGTTGCCCTCCTCTGGATGTTTTCCAATTTTTTCACATCCTTCTTGTAGTGTGGGGCCCAAAACTGGACACAGTACTCCACATGCAGCCTCAGCAATGCTGAATAGAGGGGAACGATCACATCCCTCAATCTGCTGGCAATGCCCCTACTTAAACAGCCCAAAATGCCATTGGCCTTCTTGGCAACAAGGGCACACTGTTGACTCATATCCAGCTTCTCATCCACTGTAACCCCTAGGTCCTTTTCTGCAGAACTGCTGCCTAGCCATTCGGTCCCTAGTCTGTAGCAGTGCATGGGATTTTTCCGTCCTAAGTGCAGGACTCTGCACTTGTACTTGTTGAACCGCATCAGATTTCTTTTCGCCAAATCCTCTAATTTGTCTAGGGCCCTCTGTATCCTATCCGTACCCTCCAGCGTATCTACCTCTCCTCCCAGTTTAGTGTCATCTGCAGACTTGCTGAGGGTGCCATCCACACCATCCTCCAGATCAGTAATGAAGATATTGAACAAAACTGGCCCCAGGACCGACCCTTGGGGCACTCCACTTGATACCGGCTGCCAACTAGACATGGAGCCATGGATCACTACCGTTGAGCCCGATGATCCACCCAGCTTTCTATCCACCTTATAGTCCATTCATCCAGCCCATACTTCTTTAACTTGCTGACAAGAATACTGTGGGAGACCGTGTCAAAAGCTTTGCTAAAATCAAGGAATAACATGTCCACTGCTTTCCCCTCATCCACAGAGCCAGTTATCTTGTCATAGAAGGCCATTAGATTAGTCAGGCATGACTTGCCCTTGGTGAATCCATGCTGACTGTTCCTGATCACTTTCCTCTCCTCTAAGTGCTTCAGAATTGATTCCTTGAGGACCTGCTCCATGATTTTTCCAGGGACTGAAGTGAGGCTGACTGGCCTGTAGTTCCCCAGATCCTCCTTCTTCCCTTTTTTAAAGATGGGCACTACATTAGCCTTTTTCAAGTCATCCGGAACCTCCCCCGTTCGCCATGAGTTTTCAAAGATAATGGCCAATGGCTCTGCAATCACATCCGCCAACTCCTTTAGCACTCTCGGATGCAGCGCATCCGGCCCCATGGACTTGTGCTCGTCCAGCTTTTCTAAATAGTCCCAGACCACTTCTTTCTCCACAGAGGGCTGGTCACCTCCTCCTCCCCTCTTTCGCTTCCTGCTCATGCTTCCTCCCGGTATCCCACTTCCCCACTTACCTCAGGGCTTTAGTCTCCTTCCGCAGTGAACCTAGTTTAAAGCCCTCCTCACTAGGTTAGCCAGCCTGCTTGCGAAGATGCTCTTCCCTCTCTTCGTTAGGTGGAGCCTGTCTTGCCTACACTCCTCCTTCTTGGAACACCATCCCATGGTCAAAGAATCCAAAGCCTTCTCTCCAACACCACCTGCGTTGCCATTCATTGACTTCCACAATTCAACGGTCTCTTCCCAGGCCTTTTCCTTCCACAGGGAGGATGGTCGAGAACACCACTTGCACCTCAAACTTCTTTATCCTTCTTCCCAGAGCCATGTAGTCTGCAGTGATCCGCTCAAGGTCATTCTTGGCAGTATCATTGGTGCCCACGGGGAGAAGCAGGAAGGGGTAGCTATCTGAGGGCTTGATGAGTCTCGGTAGTCTCTCCGCCACATCGTGAATCCTAGCTCCTGGCAAGCAGCAGACTTCTTGGTTTTCCCGGTCGGGGCAACAGATAGATGACTCAGTGCCCCTGAGGAAAGAGTCCCCGACCACCCGCCTCCTTCTCTTGGGAGCGGTGGTCGTGGAACCCCCATCCCTAGGACAGTGCATCTCATGCCTTCCAATCGGCGGAGTCTCCTTCTGTTCCCTTCCCTCAGAGGTATCATCTAGTCCACTCTCCGCATTAGTACCTGTGGAGAGAACATGAAAACGGTTGCTTACCTGTATCTGCATTGCTGGTACATGGACACTCCCCTTTCTTCTTCTGGAGGTCACATGCTGTCAAATTTCTGCACCGTCCTTCTGTCCCCGCTGCGCAGTCTGCTCTGAATCTTCAGAACATTGTGCCCATAGACGCATATCCTGACATCTGTCCAGGAAATCTTCAGTTTCTCTTATGCAACGCAGGGTCGATACTTGTTTCTGCAGACCTTGAACCTTATCTTCCAATATGGAGACCAGCTTGCACTTTGTACAGACAAAGTCGCTTCTGTCCTGTGGAAGAAAGACAAGGAATATCACGGCACATGTTAAGACAAACATGGCACATCCAGTGCAGGCCACAACAGCTGAATGCTCCCCATCCATATTACCTTCCTTCTACGAGCTTCCTCAGGAGTTGTAGTAACTACTCAGAGAAGCCGGCAAGATGTAAGCCTCGGTGGGCTCTCCCCAGGCGAACTCCCAGGCAAAGTCCCTCTGTTAGCCTCTCTGCTGTTCGCCGCTCAGCTGGTTTGCTCAGCTGGTCTCTATCAAAAGTCAAGAGCCCATTGGTGGTCATAATCATTACAAAATCTATGTATTTGATTCCTTAAATAATATCTGTATCTGTACTAAAAAATATGTTTTAAGGTCTGGGAGTTAAGATTCCCAGGAGGTGACATACCTTGGACATGTTCCTTTCAGACAGGAGGTAACAAATCTTATCTTTGTCTGGCCATGTGAGTGTTGTGTATCGTATGCCTCACAAAGGATGCCTATTTGCATAGGTGCTGTAACTTGGGGTTCAGAGGGTGCTGTTGCACACCCTGGCTTGAAGAGGCTTCCATTATATAGAGAGTTTACAATTTGGTTCAATGGCTTTCAGCACCCTCACTATAAAAACTGTTCCAGCGGCCCTGCCTATTTGCATACTGAGCCATATACCAGTGAAAAGGAGTGTGAAATCTAAGAGAGAAACTATCCAGGATCAAAGGATTAGTCTGGTATATCAGGGAATGCAGAGAAACACAATGGATTCTTCAATGAAGGGACAGGCTGACAGCTTGTGGTGTTTCATGAAGGAGGGGTCACAGCTAGGCTGACTGTAAAGCATTGGTGAGCAATATTTTATTAGACATGAGTATCTTGTTAGTTAAGCCTAGGCTCTAGAATGTGTGATATAATTTTATATTTAACTATTTGTTTCCAGTACTTGTCCTGGCTCTCACAATAATCTCTATTCTTTGTTAAATCAACTCCGAGTTTAACATGGATAAAAAGGATGCTGACTTTCTGAGTTTCCCCAGCCCCCGTGTCCTTCCATCCACTTCTCTCCTCTCCCTTGGCCATATAAGCCCTCTACCTACTTCACACTGGACATCCCACACTCACATTCCAAAACCAGCTTCATACCAACCACCAGTTCATACCCCTTTCAGTCCATGGCTCCCTTCTCAGTACCCACCCCATTGCCCTTTCCCAGATTCTTTTCCCCTGCATGTCGTCCCTTCTTTACTCATCTTCTATTCCCCTTCCATGCCTGGTGTCAGTTATACATCCATAACTATCTATTTTAAACATTGCCCTGTGTGCACAAGAAAACACCTCAACATGTGTGACCCAAGCTGCAGCAGCAAGTAACAAGAAGGGGTAAAACAGGTAAAAAAGAAAGAAAATATTGCATTCTACCACCTAAGGGACATACACAGCTGTGCAGAGAGCTCTGCCCTGGTACAGGGCTGACACTTAGGGTTTGTCTTCACATACAGCGCTACAGTGGCTGTAATGGTGCTTCTGCACCACAGTAGCGCTTCAAGGAAGACACTACTAGGCCAATGGGAAAGCTTTGCCAATGAGCGGTGATAGCTATGTCGGCAGGAGAAGCTCTCCTGTCGACAAAATGCTTTCTACACGGGGGCGGGGGGAGGGGTTAGACTGGTATAACTTTGTCGCTCAGGGATATGGATTTTTTCCCACCCTGAGCGACAAAGTTATACCGATATAGGTCTGAAATGTCGGTCCGACCTTAATTTCAATCTTAGGCCCCAAACCCTGCAAACAGACAAAAGATAGGAAAATGGTTATAGTCCTTGACTCACAACATCTCTTCTAAGAAGTAGAGCAAGATGGTTGGTTTGGGTTTTCCAATTGCTCCCTTTTGCTGCCTGTGCTGGGCTTGGGTACACTCTCACAAACCCTGTCCCAACCTTCCTGTGCCTTCTATTCATACGCCTGCTCTAATGAGTCCCTAGTTAATACTCTTTCCTGCCCACACTAGAGTGGGTTTTATTATATTATATATATAGAGAGAGAGATAGATAGATATAGATATAGATATATATTAGATATAGCAATGCCAATACTTAATGTTGCCTAACACTTTCCATTATAAATCCTGTTTTCAGTTGCTTTTAACTTTGCCAAACTTTAACCATTCAGGCTGAAAGTTTCCATGTTAGGTATCACCCTCAGGCTGAATTTTTTAGGAAGTTTCAGCTAAAATGGTTCAGTGGTTTCCTTGAATAAGGTTATGGAGAAATATGTTGTTTTATACTTCTGCATATGCATTGTGATACAGTTGTTAATTACATGATCACATGCTATGTTCTCCATAAGATTCCCAGCCTCATTCAGTGTATAGGATGGACAGCGCTCACTCAGTGGGTAGTTATTCAGTATTTCCTTTTATCCTTGGCAATCAATCTGCAGCCTAAGGCCTTATTTACTACGTGCCATCCAAACCCTGCACTGAATATAAAGGGAATTTCCTCATGAGACTTTCTGTGATGCTCATTACTGCGGTAACTGAATGAGTCACAAACATTCATGAATTTAAAATCTTGACAACACACCTGTGAAGTGAGGTGATATTATTATTCCCATTTTACAGGTGGGGATCAGACACAACAAATGTCAAAGTTATATGTCCACTTATTTTGGGTACCCAACTTTAAAGATCTAGAACCTGATTCTTCAGCATACGTAGCATATTTTAACAGTTCGTATGGTCCAGGCACAGCTCCGATGGACTTCAGCTGCAGCTGTGAGTGCTCAGTACATCAGACCCCAATGCCCCAAGTTGGGCACCCAGAAAATGAGAAACACAAAAAGGGGACATCTATGCAAAGGTTTGTTTTAAGCAACTTGTCTAGCAACACATAGAAACCCCGTAGCCAATGATGGGACAGAATCCAATTCTCCAGGAAACTGTCAACTTCTTTAGCAGTGAGACCATCCTTTCTCTTTCTGTGGTTCCCTGCTTCATTCACTGCACACCTTCTGACTTCTGCAACAAGTGTGGTAGGGATCCTACAGACAACAGCCTCCTTCACTACACAGCTCTGATTCATCCTCAGAGCAGGTCCAGCCTGTGCACTGAATGAGGCAGGGGTCCTATGGAAAAATATGTGATCATGTAATTAGAGACTGCATCTCAATGCATACACATAAGGAGGGCAAATTAAAGTTGCACAGGCAACTTTAATTCTAGAATTTTCTAACTATACTTTGCCATGTTAACATTTCTTTTTACATACGTTTTGTTTGTTTATGTCATTTGTTATCTCTCTCTCTGCAAGTCCACCCTTAACTTCCCACAAACATACTAAACAGCACTCTCTTCATCAAGGCCAACACAACTACTCACCGTTAGATTTTCTAACCCAAGTCATTTTGGAGCTATGAGCTTGAAAAAAAATTGGGGACATTTCCAAATAAATAAATAAGAAGGATAAAATTTCAGAGCATTATACCTTTAAAAACTCCTGTTCTGATTTTTTGCCAAACATCCCCACCCCAAAGAAAACCCTCTGAGACAAATATAGTATGCAAAAAATTTAGTGGGATCAGTTTCTTTTGGTGGGAAATTGGGGTTATAATTTTGGGGACACATAATAGGAACTTTAACTATGGAGTATTTACTGCTCCTGTGTAACTAATGCGGTTGCAATAAGAGCAAATATATAAATACTTATTTAGAGTGTTAGTGCCTTGGAAACTTAAAGTTTTTATATGGCAGATATGGTGCTAATAGTAGCCCGTTTCCATTCCATGTACCAATAAAACATGTACAAGATTTTCTATTAGAGACACAAATTAGTCATGAGCCAGAAGGTTTGAGGAACACAAAGGGATAAATTACAAAGCAGCATGCAGGGATTTAGCCACACAACTCCCATCAACATCAATGGAATTTAACGGCGCAACTCCCTGTGCCCCACTTTGCAAATTTACCCCATATTGACTAGTGTGGTAATTCCTGAACAGTGTGCAATGGGGAAGTGGCTGTCTCTGTAAACACAAGGGAACTGCCGCCTCACAAACTTATCCATACTACAACCAAGATCATTCAAAGAAACATGAAGAAAAGGAGTACTTGTGGCACTTTAGAGACTAACCAATTTATTTATCTCTAAGGTGCCACTAGTACTCCTTTTCTTTTTGAGAATACAGACTAAAACGGCTGCTACTCTGAAACCTGTCAAAGAAACATGTTATTCCCAACATGACCAGAGGACAGGAAACAAAGACACTAGCACAGAATTCCATAAGGAAATCCAGTTCCAGAAACACAGTTTTTTAAAAATGTTACCACTCTCTCCCACTGCCAGACTCCAGATCTGCTGAAGAGACCAACATCTGATCCCCCTGTCCCGTGAAAGAACTGAGACTAAATAGCAGCATACAATAGTAACACTGTACTCTCTCTCTCTCTCTCTAAGATGCGCTGAGCAACTCAAAAGAACATTTGATTCTGCCTTTGATCCTAGGTCTTACTGAGGAGTGACTTTGCATTTGGTTGTAAGGTTTTCCTTCTTTGCTTTTCTCTAAATAAGGTTTGCTGTTTTTTTAATCATAAAAATACAAAACAATTTGAATCCTGAAAAAAAAATCCCTCAATATTTAAACAAGTTTTAAACACATAATCTCATATAATAGCTGCTCTCATTCTTTCATGATTAGGTAGCTAGAGGTTCACATCTTGTGCACTTATGTATGCTGCCTTGAACTGTTTAATTCCTGCCTGAGTCAAGGAGTGAAGATCCTGCATTCGCACAGCCGAGAGACACGTGCTAAATGAACAAATGAAACAGAGTGCATGAGAGGGTTGGGCCAGAGTGCAGTTATTACTGATTTATTGGGGAAGGACAGGACTGGGACAGTCCGGGGAATTTTTAGGAAAAAGTTAAGAGGTCATGGTGAAAAAGGTTTTAAAAAAAAATCACAAATATATAGAATTTTGAGTCAAAAGTCACAAGTATTGTTTGGTTACCAAAACAAACTATCTTTCCATTTCTAGTGCAAGGCAGAAGCAGTGCATGTACTTTGCTGAAGTTTTTGAAAGTAGGACTTGCTGTATCAGAGTTCATCTTTGCAAATCCAACCTGGCTCTCCATATTTCAAATTAAGCCACGGATCCTGCAGAGGCAGACTGTTGCACCCATGCGGTGTCTCCTTTGGGCTCCCTCCAGGTGAAGCAATCCACCCATATGCTATCCATTGCAGGACTGGGGCCTAACATTGTCTTTTCATTACCCAGAAGATACTGACCCCTTTAGGAACTGAGGGCCACAACCTTAGTTGATGTAAATCTTCAATTGACCTCACTAGAGCTACGCCAGTTAACACTAACTGAAGGTCTGGCTCTGAATCTCTCAGAGACCTCAGTGGTCTGGCCCTTTGTGTTACCAGAGAATGTTGTCAAGTTCATTGTTCAGAACCTTCCCACAGAGCTCTAGACTTGACTTTACAGCCCTCAGTTAAAGTTTGTTCAGCATCATGTCCAAGAACTTCCACAAAGTCCCTTCAAGTATTGTTTTCAGTCTGACCATATCACCCTGCTCTTTGGATCCTTCCACTGGCTCTCCATTATGCATCACGTCAAATTGGGGCAGATCCTTGGCCCTTATTAAATGCAGCACATGGGGCCTTTAAAATCTGATTTAGACAGGCAGCTGATGAGAGTAGGGAAAGAAGACAGGAAAAAATTAAGGCAGGCAGAAATTCCTTCTGCATTGAATTCAGTGAGGGCGGGAGGAAGGGGAAAGATGTGGACTTTGATCCTTGATTTTAGATATTTCAATATTTTAAAAAATATGTGCAGTTAAACACAGTTTTGCTTTAATGCATCTGTCTTTATATTATTGTGAGGCTGTGTCCAGGCATTTCAACTAAAGATTGATATTCTGTACCCAATCTCCCTCAGTAATGGTGCACCTCTGATTCTTTGCCCTCCTCTGCTTCTTCAGTCCAATATTATCACACCAGACCAGCCTTCTTGAGGGACTGTCAGACAGCAGAAGAGGAAGAAAGATGGGCCAGGGAAGTGGCCAAATACCTTCCTCATTTGCCTCTCTGATCACACCAACTGCCTCATCAGGGCCCTTCAGGGTCTACATTTTCTTCCATTTCAGATTCAAACTTCTCACAGAAGGCTCTTCACAGCTGTGTCCCTTATCAGATCGCACAGTTTGTCCCTTACTATTCACTTGCCAGGCACCTTTCACTAATTCTGTTTCTTTTTCTGCCTCCTTTATTGCTTTCTTCCACTGGAAAAAAAAAATTAAAGGGGATATCAGCCTCTCCTCTTATTAACTCTAGCCATTTCCTTAAAAAAAATCAATGAGTTTTGAAAATTCAGTTAGGACCTTACAAGAAGCCCCATCACTTGGGATGTTTAAAACTAAACTGGACAAGGCATAAGAAAATAGACAGTAAGGAACAATCCTGCACTGAGAGGGGGATAAAGTAAATGGCAATGATATAGGCCTGTGCAACCTGCTATTTCTAGGATGTGTCTCCTGCATCAGACTACTCACTATATACAGTAGCCAGTGTATTGATTAGTTTTAGATCTTTACAGTGTGATAAGTAACAGGAATAATAGTAAAACAAATTGTTTAACTATAAATATCTGCAGGAACCACTTGTTGAAATTTGTTGTCCCATCTGATCATAAAAATCTATGAACTAAAGAGATAAAAGAGCTATTGTAACCAAAATGCAAAGTTATTGCTTCCGTCTGAGGCCTTGTCTACGCCACACAGTTTTGTCAACAAAAGTTATGACGACGATCAAAAAGCGCGATAATTATACCGCTAGAGCATGTTCACACAATGCTCCTTCTGTTGGCAGAGGACATCCACACTTGGTGCTCTAGCATTGACAGTGAGAGGATTGCACTGTGGGTAGCTATCCCACTATGCTACTTACCAAATTCTGCAGCTAGGACTTGTGGGAAGGCAGAGTGGATCGCAGTGCATCATGGGTGTGGGCCAATGTCCCGTGAAACAGTTTTTGCCATTCCACTCACCGTTCCATGGGCTTCCAACTGGTTTCACGGCATTTTTCAGCAGCGCCTGTTTACTGTGCGCCCACCATCTGTGTGTGAAAGGATGGATTCTGCAATTCTCTCTACTGTTGTGATCACTGTTATGAACACATCGTGGATGGTCATGCAGTAGATCATGAGCTCCCAATATGAACAGGAATCAGAGTTGCCTAACCATCTGGGTGCCATGGAAAGAAACAACACCAGATTACTTTTGGCATTCATGGAGAAGCTGAATATGGTGAACCATTGCTTTTGGACTCAGGAAACAAGCACTGAGTGGTGAGATTGCATTGTTATGCAGGTCTGGAATGATGAGCAGTGGCTGAAGAACTTTTGAATGCAGAAAGCCACCTTCCTGGAACTGTGTGTGATGCTCACCCCAGTCCTGTGGCACAAGAACACCAAAATGGGAGCTGTCCTCTTGGTGGAGAAGTGCATGGCGATTGCTGTGTGAAAGCTCGGTTGTGAATCAATTTGGAGTTGGGAAGTTCACCGTGGGGGCAGCATTAACACAAGTGTGCAGGGCCATTAATTGCATCCTGCTACAAAGGACCATGACTCTTGGCAATGTGCGTGAAATAGTGGATGGCTTTGTGGCAATGGGATTCCCTAACTGCGGAGGGGCGATAGATGGCATGCATATTCCAATTTTGGCCCCAGACCATCTTACGATGGAGTACATCAACAGAAAAGGCTACTTCTCTATAGTATTGCAGGCACTTGTGGATCACCATGGGCGTTTCACAGACACCAATGTGGGGTGGTCCAGGAAGATGCATGAAGCACACATCTTCAGAAACACTGGCCTGTACAGAAAGCTACAAGCAGGGACTTTCTTTCCAGACCAGAAGATTCCAGTGAGGATGTTGAAATGCCCATAGTGATCCTGGGAGACCCAGCATACCCCTTGATCCCATGGCTCATGAAGCCTTACATGGGACACCTGGAGAACATTAAGGAGCGCTTCAACAAAAGGCTGAGCAGGTGTAGAATGACCATGGAATGTGCCTTTGGAAGATTAAAAGCATGCTGGTGCTACCTTTATAGCAGGCTTGACATAAATTAGGAAAACATTCCCATGGTCATAGCAACCTGTTGCGTGCTCCATAATATTTGTGAGGCTAACAGCAAAAAGTTTCCCCTGGGGTAAAGCATGGAGGCAGATCGCCTGACTGCTGATTTTGAGCATCAGATACCAGGGCTATTAGAGGGACACAACAGGACACAATTTGAATCAGGGAAGCTTTAAGGCAACATTTTGATAATGAGCACCAGTAATGTGTCTTTGTGTACAGCACTCTGCCTCCTTTATTGACTTATGTTATCTTATTTTGCATGAAAAATTCCTGAGCTGAATTTGTAGTCAGCAAGTGATCAAACTGCATGTATATATATTACTACTAATAGCAATCACCACATGTAGGAGACAAAGACTGGTTATCTCTCAGGGTGTTTGTTTTTATTAAATACTAATTAACAACACACACAAAAGGCTTGTTGGAAGGGCGATAACAGTGCAGGGTAGTTAGTGTAGGCTCTCTTAGCTCTCTTAGAATAAGTCCAGTTATCATTTTGGAAGCTGTCAGAAGGAGTGGAGTGAATGGGGTATTGAGACATTCCAGGAAGTTGCAAGGAATGTGTGGGAGTTGTTTGGGGAGGGGATGGAAAGCAGTTCTGTGTTGGTTGCAAGATGGGCGAGCACACATCTGTTCTGAGTGTAGTGTGATTAGGTACTTCAACATCTTCATTTGTTCCTTCATTACTTTTATCATCCACTTCTGGCCCTTCAGAATGTGATCCTCACTCTCCTTTCTCTCCTGCCACTCTCCTTTCTCTTCCATTTTAAATTTTTCCTTGAGGGTCTCTCTCCACTCCCTGCATTCTCTTTTTTCTGCCTCCGAGGACTGGAGCATGTCTCGGAACATGTCCTCCTTGCTCCACCTTGGTCACTTCCTTATCTGGCAGAGGCTGCTCCACCGATGTGTAGGGGGTTCCCCTGAAGGCCACATCTTCAGAAACACAAGAAACAAAACACAAAAGCATGACTGTTAGTTCACACAGAATGTTGAATTATTACAATAAAACACACATCTTGTAACATACCAATCATTTTCTCACTGTCCCTTGGCAAGCACACATCTCGGCAAACACCATAAATATGGTGAGTTCAGCCCAAGTGGAGGTTGGGCATCCAAGATGGTGCAAAAGGTCTAGGTGATGCTTTAAGGGATCATTGCAGGTGACTAGGGACAATATTATAAATTCTGCCACCATTTTCCACAGGCGGGAGGTCATTGAAGCTGATCTCTCTCTCTTGAGGGTCAGCAAGGATGCAAGGGTGCATCTACTGCAAGCCTGCCGCTTCAGGCCCAGGCCCTATGCTGCTCGCCTGTGTGCCACTTTGGTCGCTGCACAAATGATTGCAAAGTGGCATGAAAAAGTTTCCACGGGGGAAGGAACAAAGCAGCCCTGCCAAGGAACCTTTGGCAGATGATTGGTGAGTGCCTCCAGGAAAGTTTCCTATAGATCTCTCTGGAGGCTTCCCGTGAAATCTCAAGGTGCATTAACACACTGTTCTGCTGCACTGTTTACCTGCACAGAGGAATGTGAAGCACAAACACAGCTAGTCTTGCACATTTCTATCCCTTCACCCACTTTTAGAATATACAGAACAAATGACACCTGTACCTCATATAACTGAGTAGAATCAACTCAAAAAGATCACTTACCAAGGATCTCCTCTCCTGCATCATGCTCACCAGAGACGGACTGCTGGGACTGGCTAGACCCCTCCAGAGTGGAAAAGAGGTCCTGACTTGCTGTGCCAATGGACGACCAGCCCATGGCCAATGGACCACATCGTCCTCCAACTCAACCGCCTCATCATCTACTTCATCCTTGGGGTTAGGTGCAGTGTCTGCAACCTCTAACCCCGCCAAAGTATCCACGGGGCTCTTGGCAGTGGCGGTGGTGGGGTCACCGCCCAGCTCCTTATAGAATTGGCAGGTTTTCAGCGCAGCACCAGAGAGACAGTTTACCTCTCTTGCCTTCTAATATGCCTACCTCGGCTCCTTTATCTTCACTCGGCAGTACACCATGTCCTGTTTGTGCCCCTTCTCCAACAAGTTACAAGAAATCTGCCGATAGGTATTGAAGTTACTGTGGCTGAAGCAGAGCTGGGACTGCATAGCCTCCTTTCCCCACAGTGCCAGCAGATCCAACAACTCAGCTGTGCTCCAAGTGAGACAGTGTTTGCCAAGTGGAGCCTCCATGGTCAGCTGGGAAGATACAATGTGAGCTCTCCACGCCGAGCAAACAGGAAGTGGAATTTCAAAAATTCCTGGGCCTCTAAAGGGGAAGAGGCCTGTGTACCTGTGTGTAGGGCAGCGGAGTTCAAACTGCTGACCAGAAAGGTCAGAATGGGCATTATGGGACATCTCTTGGAGACCATTTACAGCAACAAAACCAAGCACAGTGTCTACACTGACACTTTTACGATATAACTTTGCTGCAAAAAGCTCTACATCTCTCATCAAGGTGGTTTTATTTTGTCGGCAAAACAGGAGAGTTTTGTCAGCGGAAGGAGCATTGTAGTGTGTACATCTCCACTGTTTTTTCGACAAAACCTGACTTTTGTCTACACTACACAGTTTTGTTGACAAGGCCTTAGTGGCATACAAATGCAGTTAGGGATTGGGCGGGGGGGGGGGGTACCTGGAGCAGACAACATGCCCCCTTTTTTGAAAACAGAACTGTCCTGATTCACAGCAAAGATGTGTTGTATCCTCTGTGATCCAGATGTGCTGTTGCCAATATCCTTGATGCTGAATAGGTAACGTGATGAAAGTTTGCTGAGTAAAAAAAATATGTTCTTGGAGAGGGTGATCCTCAGGAACACTGTAAATGAAACAGAACTGAGTCCAGTTCTGTGAGTTGTTTTTTATTTATTGAACAGGCTTGGACTCAATTCTGTTTTTATTTCCCAGTTACAGTGATCTCTCCAAGAACATGAATTTCTTATCCAGCAAACTTTCATCAAGTTTACCCATAGAGCAAAAAGGGTCATTGGCAGTAACAACATTTAATAAGTGGACTCACCACATCTGGATCGCATTGGGGAGAACACCCTCTTGCTGAGGATCAACACAGATGTACACAATGCTTTACAGACAAGCAGAAGACATATTCACTTCCCCAATAAAATTACATTTAAGTTAAGATATAATGAGGGATAGGTGTCAGGGCTGAGGCATGGGCAGCCTGGCCTAGGGGTTAGTGTCAGGCACAGGAAGAGTGATCAGGATGGAACACCAGGAGATTAAAAATAAAGAGACAAACCAGAGGGCAGGGATCAAGAGACAGTTATCAAGAATCAAGATACCACATGGTCAGGTTTGGGCAACAGAACCAAAGGGCAGGAGCCAGGAGGCCGTTATCAAGAGTCAGGTTGAATCAGGATACTGGGAAGTCAGGATCAGAAGGCAGGAACAGGTAAACACCAGACCAGCAGTTCATGGCAGGGTGAAGCCCAGCTATACAGACAACTTCCTGTAGTCTCTTCTGTCTTAAATAGGGGCTGTGGCCCAATCAAGAGCCTTGGAGTGCTCCCATTCAGAGCATTGGGGCCGAGCACATGTGAGCTTCGTGGACCCCAATCCCAGCTGTCTGAGAGATGCCAGGTGAAGATCTGGAGTGTGATGATCCCCACAGACCCAGGTGTGAGACCTGTGGGGTCTGATGGGAAACACTGGAGGGATGACAAGAAGGAGGACAAGGATGACAGGTGGAACAATGTCAGGTGGTTGCTCTGGTTGGTGAGGTGAACATCTTCAGGGCAAGTGGTAGGAGTCTTTTTAATTATACTGTTTCTAAGAGGAGAAAACTACATTTCAAGGCCTCGTTGAGGAATGTAATTTAAGGAGAGATTAAGCTATGATGGAATGTGTCAGGAAGAAGCTTCCAATCTGAGGGTCTCATGGACAGGGAATAAAGAGGGGAATGGGAGCCAGAAATAAAGAGGTAGTTATTTCTGTGGCATGGATAGAGCAGAGTGCAGAGAGCTGGTGAAGAGCAAAGGAAGGGGGTTGTGTTTGATGCAGAAGACAAGAGGAAGCCAGCAAAGAGCTCTAAAGAGGATTGGATGTCGTCAGAGATGCAGACAAAGTATATGACTTTCAGGGCTGCATTTTATATGGGCAGGTCAAAGAGTGAGGCCAGGGCACCAGAGAGGAGTGGCTACTATAGTCAAAGCCTGGACCAGAGTTTTGGCAATGGGCATGGAATGGGTGAATTTTGGTGACGTAGAGAAAGAAATGTTGGGAGTAATCAAATGAGAAGAGTAATCAAAGTAGACAACAAAGTTGCAGGCCTATGGGACACAGACAGGAATGAAGGAGAGAAAAGGGGAGATGGTGAGAGGAAAGCTACAGTAGTAAGGTAAGTTATTAATAATAATAATTTAGATTGCAATAGTGGCCAAAGGCCTCAACCAGAATCAGGGCCTCCTTGTGTTTGGTGCTGGGCTAATACAGGTGAAGAGACAGTCCCGAGCCCCGACAACTTACAAAGATACAGGAACAGACTTAGGGGTAGGAATATAACATACAAGTAAAAAATCTCAATTATTTAGTTAGACAAAAATATTTTGCCACCTCTCAAACCTAAACATACATTATTAGCCTGATATATTTTAAAGTGTTCTCCAGTGTGACAATCCCACTATAAAATAATGTTCTAGCAAGTATCTCCCATTTCTGTTAACTTCTTGCTTTCTGGTCTTTGAATCCTCATTTGAGTTTGAACTTGGCATTTCAGTCCACAGCAGCCTATGCGTTATATGATAAAAGACATTCCTAGATGGCATTAGCTTGCTTCCGCACTCTCCAGTCATTATCTTTGTGTCTAGGGCAGGATCAGCAGGTATCTATTTCCTCTTCTGTATTATCTTTGGATTCTCACTTACCATGTTCCCATTTGTTGAGTAACTAATACTTTTGTATCTCTTAGCTTCTCTATTAGCACTGACTCTCTTGAGCCCCTTTAAAGTGGATTCTCAGATTAAAATCAGCTGTCCTCACAGTCTCTTCATTCAAAACGTACGGAAAACCATTGAGAGGGGACTATATGTTGTATAATTTTCCCGATAAATATCTCAGAATGGTGAAATGATACAGGAATCCTTTTCGTGTCACAAGCATGTGATCACATGTCAGAGTCATCCTGCAGGGTCAGCAATGCAAACTTGCTAGTTCTGCTGAACCACCCCCAGCATTGTTTCTTTTAAAAAAATAACTACTTTAGAAATGCACATTGACTCAAAAAAGTCTATCTACCACTCAACAAAAATACTACTGTTCCTGGCAATATATTCCTTTCCTTTTTAACATCTCATTTCCTCAATGAAAATACTCCAAATGACACTATAATGCGCAGCATAAATTTGTATAGATGCTTCTGAGGATTATATGTAATTTGTGTCTGATTTGATCTCATTTTCCATCATTTGAATTTTATGGCACCATTACAAATATGGGCTAAGGGGAACAGGGAGAGAGCCCCACTATTACAAACTGAAAACAGTGCTGCCAATTCTTGTGATTTTTATTGCGAGTTTTGCAATATTTGGTGGTTTTCTTAAAGCCCTGGAATCACATTATGATGAGAAAATCTCAACTTCCTTTCATTTAAAAAAAAAAGTGTCTAGCCTCTATGCAGTGAAAAGCTAGCAAGGAAAAGCTGGAAAACATGAATCTTAAAGGCTCAAAAACAAAAAGACAAATAAAAAGCATATCCAACAATTACGTACCCAGCAAAACAAAGGACAAATAGATACCTAGATATTTGTTTAGCATTTATTCAATAATATGTAGACAAAGTGCATTCATCTGAAAAAAAAAAAGCAACCTGTCTCCCCTCCCCCCCCCCAGCAATATTAACATTTGATAGAGATGCCTGGTTGGTTAAATATGTGTCAATCACAGAATTCACTCAATTTAATAAAATCGCTAGACATGACATGTCATGGGTAGTGTAAAGATAGTCATTCTGTGACATGGTAACACTCTGTTAAATGGAGAGATCCAATGATTATACAACTGTATAATGTTTCCCCAAACAAAAAGTCACTGTTGTAATGATTATTGTATTGTCTGATATTTACGTGGCTAAGATTTGCTAAGCTGTTAAAACTTCCTGAACAAAAAGAGTTTAAAACGACAAACAAACAAACACTCCAAGTTATTTATTTTAAACATATTATTTTATTTTAAGTCTAATAATTTTTAAGCCAAATGCATGATTTCTTGGAACCTAATGTGATTTTTGAACACAGGGGGTTGGCAAGACTGGGGAGATCCTGTGTGATGACATTAGCCAGTATAGGTTACATTTAGTTAGTTTGCAAGCTAGAGACCCAGAGAAAGCTACAGAATCCTGGCTGTGCTCAGCAGCCTGAATACAGATAAGTCCTGTTTCTTCTTTACCACAAGAAAACCACCTAGCAATCAGCATCGGAATAATAGGACATACAGAAAACTAGTCATAATTGTTTTTATACCATCAATTTTATAAATCCTCTACCTCTTACTTTTCATGGTGGAAAAGCCCACCTGCATACTGCACATACAAGTGGGTCATGGATGACTGCAGATATGTCTACACTGCAATTAAAACCCCCTGGCTGGCCCATGGCTGCTGACTCAGGCTGCAAGTCTGTTTTATTGCAGTGTAGACCTTCTGGACTCAGGCTGCAGCCCAAGCTCTGGGACCTTCCCATCTCGCAGGGTCCTAGGTCCCGGTTCCAGCCCAAGCCTAGAAGTCTACATTGTCATGAAACAACCCCGCAGCCCAAGCCCCACAAGCCTGAGTCAGCTGGCACAGGCCAGCTGCAGGTTTTTAATTGCAGTGTGTAGACATAGTCTTCAACTCCCTCACTCCTCACTGACTGGCTTCAGGTACATGGGAAGGACCCTTAAATTGGTTCCTTCCCACTTCCACTTCTCTCTCCTTTCCTGTCCCCTGACCAACTGAGTGATGGCAACTGCAATCGTTTCTAAGGAAAAAAAAGTTGGTCCCCAGCAGGAACCGAACTCACAGCCCTGCAGCAATCCTGAAGCACTCTAGTTCCTGAGGTTACAACACCATCTATTAGCTTTGTCCCCTGTAAGAGTAGGCATGAAGGAGGCTGGGAATTTGAGCTGACTCTGCTATCAGTTGCAATACTGTTCTCAGAGGACAGACACTGGATATGTGCAGAGATCATGATTACCAGCTAGAAGAGTTTTGCAATTAGGCAGACCCTTGTGCCTGAGTAGAGCACTATTGACTTTGAATGGGATGCTGTAGGTTCGGCTATCTGCCTGTCTGCAACCAATTGCAGGATCAGGGCCTTGTCACAGTTTTAGGACTCTAGGCTTCAGGTTACCAGTTTCTGTTTCTGATACATTCTCATAAGTAGAAGACTTCAGAAAAAAATCACCAACTCTTCCAAACTAACGTGAGACTTATCGGGGGTTGTAAATCTCTTGCGTGGCAGAAGGAACCACTTGTCAGGAATCCAGTTTCTACACTTTGTCCAAGGACATCATGATGATATCTAAAATTATGGTGTCCGTCAGAGTGTTGCCAATGTCTGCAGCTTTGAATTGCACTCTCTGGTCACACGGGATGAGAGTCACATATAGCAGCAGGCAGCTTTCCTGTTTTACAAATTTCATTTGTAGTTTGGGGCTGGAGGCTCAAGAGAAAAGTTACAGTTTAATAAAGAGAAAAAGTCAGACAGTTTAGTCCAGTTCTTTTTTGGTAACTCCCTACCTCCACTTCTTTTTCTTCTCCAAGGCGTGAAGGATACTAGCAGAGTTAAGGTGCAACATTTGTTCCTGAGTTGCCATTCCCCCTCACCATAGAGTCCCACTTTGGCTTTTCCCCCAAATGTGTTCCCTTCTGCTGTGCACAGTGGTAGTTGGGAGGGTGGATGATTTTTTTTTTAATTTTAATTTGTGTTGGGGTATTTGGCTTAGACTGATTTGATTATTAGAGCAATAGTGTTACTATGAGAAGCCTCTGCAAGGAACCTGCATGCTAAAGTAATGAGATCTATATAGTTCATATAGTTGGGGGGGGAAACATTTTCTAGAACATAGATTTGTATCTGTTCTGCACCACATATTTTGTCTTAAACATAAAGGTTTATAGCCATTTTAACTGTGATAATTGCTCTGTGTAATCTATGTTATGACCTGTGGTTAGCATTAAGAATATACCAAAGTACCACCCCAAGTTCTTCCCCTCTGAAGTCTCCAGCCAGTGGCCTTTTTCACAGTTGAAGTACGTTGTCACCTAGAAACTGTATATTTCCTTTTCTATGTTACATTTGGGCGTGCTGGATTAAGAGCCCTATAAACTACAGCCAACCACAGAACAACTACAGCATGGGCATATGCAGTGCAAGCATCTCTTCACTGTTCTACCCCACCACCGTGTTTCACTGATCATCTGCAGTGACCCGCTCCAGGGCCCGGTTTCTAGGATTGTGTCTAGTACGATTGACAACATGGTGTTGTGCGCCATTTCTGGTGGTAGTAGGTACTGAGAGATGGAGACCTGTTGACAAGAGCTAGCAGTAAGACACTACCAATTCACTTCACTGAAACCAGTGATCATTCAAATAAGTGTAATGCACACACTTCCTGGGTCTGGTGTTCTGTCCCATCTAGTGGCACTGACACACACACACACACACACACATATGTGGTCACTATTGTCCTTGGTCAGATTCAGACCCATAGAGGTAAAAGATAATATCCTACTACCATAACTTGGGCCTAATATCCTACTACCATTACTGCCCTTTCAGTTGCTGAGCTAATATCAGCAACATGCCAAAATAAGGAGCTCTTTATCTGGATTGTAAATTATCTGACAAATGAGCACACTAAAATCTTAGTGGCATGAAACAACTGTTAGGAGACAGGCAAAATGCCTAGCATTCTGGTAATAGAAGCTACGATGGTATTCATCAGGTAGGAGAAAAATAGCTAATTTTTATTAATGTGCCAAAAACAGTAGATATATTATAAAATATGAAGGCGCATATGCTGTATGAACAGACTATATTTTCCTGGAATGGTTACAATCAGATAGAGTATATTCATTGGCTCTAAATCTTGAAGAAAAACCCATCCAAGATATTCACTGTAAATCTATCATCCATTGATTCCTGTGATATTTTGCTGAGTCTTTGATTTTCATTTCCATATAAAGCTTCAGGTGGAGACATTTTGGCTAGTGTTCCTATGATAACGTTAATAGCCTCCTTGCATCACTTTGTAACTGCCTACCCTGTAATTTATTACTTGACTTCAGGAAGTTATAACACTAAGAACAAACTTGTAGGTTACAACCCATTAAAGCAACGTACAACTGTTTGCATTTCTCAAGTCATAACTTGAATATGCAAAGTGAGGAACAAAAGGCACAACAGTCTCACTGCCTAAAATATGAGAACTTTTAAACTATAATAAGAGGCTGAGATTCCCACAGTTAATACGACTGACTGCAGCTTTGGTGTCTTTTTTAATCTCTCTATATGCCAAGTTCAGAAGACGGTTTGCAAACAAAGAAAGCCACTGTCAGAGAGGATAATAAGAAAGAAATTGATGCCCACAAAAATACAATTATAAAAAAATTAAGTGTACAGTTTGTGCCATGAGATCCCTGCAATTATTTCTGTTACTGGGGAAAGTCAATGCACTGTGTGTTACCTTCAGTACAAAAACAGGCCAAAACTATTAGGTACAGGATGTTAAGAGCAAAGTATTTGTGCCCTGTGCTGTTGATGGAACTTTTGAGCTGCTTCCACCACTTTAAGACAAGCTGTGACAAATGCAAGCCACAGCTGCACACAGAAGCACTGCTGCTGAGTTTGGAAATATTTCTGAGACAGATTCTGCCAACTTAGAAAAATTAGGCTCATTTTCTGGAAGAGACGAAACATCTGTGCTGTACCACGTAATGATGGTGGTCTGCAAGGTTTCCTTCCATCAGCTATCTCTATAGACTACAAATAATAAATATGATTCTAGAAAGATTAACCTCCCTGCCATTCTGTACACCTACTTGCTTTTAAGTGCAAAGCAGATTGGACTGCAGACTGTCAGGTTTTGCAGTTGCACATTTATTGTCCTCTGTCTACTACTGCAATTCTTCTATCCTGTATTGCAATAAGAGCCCTATTCAGCATTCCTTATTCAGGCAAAGCTCCAGATCTTCTCCATTAGGAGATTTGCCTGAGTTAAGAGTGCTCAGTAAGTTCTAAGAGTAAAGAAGAAATAACTCTAAAGTAAAGCCTTATATGGTAGAAAAACTACATTCCATCTCCTAAAATTGCATCAGTTAAAGAAGGTTTAATATATTAGACCTCGGGGATTTCATGTATGAACTTGAAAAGCTGCCTTTCAGTGGTCAAAAGTACGTTTTGAGATGTAAGCTTTATGGAGTAACAGAGCTATATCAAATTGTGCATGGAACACTAAAGCAGATAAGAGTATCCTTGAACTTGGCTTAGTCGTGAGGTATTCATTAATTCCAAACAACCCCACCTGGTTTTACGTGCCAGAACTGTTGTAAAGAAGTGTATATTTTTAAATGTTAGGTCAGGGAAAAATCCTTCCAGACAATGGGTTTTGCCTTTAGAGGGGCAGTGTAATGTTGCAATGAAGCTCTTGGTCTCTTGAGATGAAGAAGTCTCTCATATGTTTATTTCTATGAGGAAGAATATATCCAAAGGAGCTGATAATTTATTACCGCTGGTCAGCATTTTCCAGAATTGTTTTTTTCTATGATATATTTTTTGTCAAAATGTTGGCTTTAGTTAGGAAAAAGCCCACAAAAATTGATATGTAATGAATTGGATTTCACATTTGCTGTCCAGCTACTGAGCTGATAAAATAATAATAATTATTTTATACAATGTGTATGATAAACACCCATTTTTTCATGGTCTGTGTGTATATAAATCTCCTCACTGTATTTTCCACTTTATGCATCCAATGAAGTGAGCTGTAGCTCACGAAAGCTTATGCTCAAATAAATTGGTTAGTCTCTAAGGTGCCACAAGTACTCCTTTTCTTTTTGCGAATACAGACTAACACGGTTACTACTCTGTAACACGGTTACTACTACGGTTACATTGTTTTCCTTAATCTAAAATAACTCATGTATATTAAAAAATGGGGGACTGCACAGCACCCCTCATGCCACAGAACTGAGTTCCATGACAGCTCTCACTACATTAGTACTAAGGATGTGACAGAGGGGTCTCCACTGGGTCCAAATTGTACAGCTATATTAGTCACAACTGGCTAGAGTGCCAGCTGTTTACTAAATCTGTCCTCTCCCAAACCTCTTGTGCACAAAGCCCAGTTATTTCGGTCTTCAAACATGGAACAAAACTTTGACTCAACATGGGTAAATGTTGCCTAGTCCATGCTTTGATGAGTAGTGAGCGTTGGGAAACATCCTAATAGATACATAAATAGTTTTCTCTATGATCTAATTCTGCCATTCTTTCTCATGCTGAATAATACCTTCTATTGGAACCGTAAGGGACTACTGAGTGTGAGAAAAGGGGGCAGAATCAAGCCTACACAGCTTTAGATGTCAAAGCTGGATGGGAGGTTTTCTTATTGAAACTTCTTGCCCATCCTGCTCAATATTTCCCTCTTCCCTGTGTGCGTGCGTGCACGCACACACCTGCTGATTAAAACGGAATCAGAATCAAACCCCTACTAAAATCTGAGTTTAAGAAAATTCATAGTTTTGTATTATCCTTTTAAAAAAACAGGATGGAAATCAGTCTTTTTGGTTTGGACAAGGTTTTAGTATTCCAGAGGCTGCTCAGATGGGCAAATAATGACTTGGCGCCATGCCCCCTTATTCTGAGTGTTGAGAGGCAGGAATGCTAAGTAAACATACACCCCTGGAGTGTGATGAATAGGAAATACAGGATGTAAGGATGAGCTCAACCAGAAAAGTATGCAGAAGCTTGGTTTTGCAGGATTTGGTAGGTTGGTGTCAGAACCATGAACTTGTTCATCAGCAGCCAAGTATCAGTCCAGTGAAAATGGGCTTGTATAGAATCACAGAGCATGATCTGTCTACAGAGAACCATAAAGGTGCCATATTTCAGAGAGTCAACTGAGCACTTGGATAAGTCACTTCTTTATTGAAACCAGGAATCTTATGATTACCTGTCAAGACACCCAAATATCTTTGCTAAACCCTTGGGGGTCGACGAGGTTTTGGGAAGTTAGAAAAAGATGTTTAACCTCTCCTCACAGTTTAGATTATCTGAGATTCACTATAGAGATTATGGGTTGGATTTTAATCTTCCCCTGGACCAAGAAAAAAAAATCAATAATAAACAGGTGTCCAGAGATTATGTCTGCTCCCTGTGTTTCAGCCCAAATCTGCATCAGCACTGTGGCTGTTTATAACTAAACACCAGGGAACCAACAAACAGGGCTACTATCATAGAGCACATGATTCTAGCACTAAGACTAGGATCATGACATTGCCATGAAGTAATATACAGTAATATGTAATAAAAGTGGCAGGATCTGGCCCTGTATACGTAGAGTAGCACCTTACTCCACAAAAACTTCTGATGGCTTCAATGAGACTACTCCCAGAGTAAGATTCTACTGGTCTTGAATAAGGGTGGCAGAATCTGGGCCACCATGGGTTTCATTTTCAACAGACAAATTAATCATCACAGCACACAAACATTAACAATCTGCTCCACATGCAGAAGCACAATGCACTGCTTGTCTGCTCTATTCTCTCTCACCAGAAGTAACTGGCAGCAGTACGGATCCACAAATTTAGTGGATATTCGTCATGTAGCACTCTGATCTTTTGTTCAGTTTCCTGCCTCAGGGATGCATTTCTTGCCCTGCTCCCTCAGAGAGGGGAAAATGCCCAAGCAATACACATGGCAAAACATTTACATTACCCACAAAGAAGCAGATACCAGCCTCACAAAATTGGGACCTCATTTTGATCAGTGCTTTATACAAGACTTGCATATTTCTAAAGCCAGGAAGTGTTTTTGACCTAAGGGACTGTTTGTGATTATTCGATGGTGCTTTGTGTAAAGGTGGTTTTGTTCTGTGGTGGTCATGGTGACAATACATGTTTGCTCACCTTCCACAGCTTGGACTTGTCGCCTTTATTGGTTATGATCTGCTGGAAAGCCTGCGAACTGCGGGTGCTCCAGGGGTTTTCTTGACAGCTAACTCAGCCCCAGGCAAAAACAGGCTCATGCTGCTCCAAACAAACCTACCTGCGATTACTCTCCCTCTTCCACCGTGCACCGTATTTAACAGTAATTGCTTACGATAAGGAGACTGTAATTAGGAACATGCATTGAAATAAGTGGCCAGAGAGTCCAGCATTTCATATGCGAAGCATGTGCCATCACTGCAGTCATATTACCTCCAAGAATTCTTTTAAATAAGTGATTTTTCATCTTATTTTTAAATAGAGGGGTTCCCCCCAGTCTACAGTCAATTGTGGGGGCATGCTTGTTCAAATCCCGCCAGGGTTATTAGTGAGAGACCTACACATCTGTAAATGGAATTGGTGGTTTCAGCGCAGTTGATAGTAGGCAGGTGTCAAAGAAACCACAGCAGTGAGCGCTCTAGATGGCAGTCCCCTCAGGGAGGTTAAGGACTGAACAAGTGTGCAGACTGAACTATCTAGTCTCTCATTCCAAGCCAAGGGAGGGAGTGAAGCAGTGGTGGGGGTAGGGAGGAAGCTCGCCCTGCCACTCTATGTGCTGGCTGTGCTTTGTAGCTGAAAGAAAGGATTTCAGAATCTAGGACGGCCAAGCTGAATATCCTGTTCACACACAAAGATACCAAGCAACATATAGCCTCCAAAATCATTGTATGTGTGGGTTATATACCCCCCTTGAAATGAGTAAAAAGAAAAGGAGTACTTGTGGGACCTTAGAGACTAACCAATTTATTTGAGCATAAGCTTTCGTGAGCTACAGCTCACTTCATCGGTTTTCTTTTGTAGAGAAGCAAAGTGTGTGTTGTAAATGGCTTGCCTAGTTTTTGTAAAGTCCAGCCACAAGGAAGTTTGTGTGGAAGGTTGGTTTTTTATGAGAGTATCCAGTTTTGAGAACTCATTCTTAATCTTTCCCTGTTTGCTGTAGAGGATGTTGATCAGGTGGTTCCTCAGTTTCTTTGAGAGCGTGTGGCACAAGCTGTCAGCATAGTCTGTATGGTATGTAGATTGTAATGGATTTTTTACCTTCAGTCCTTTTGGTACGATGTCCATCTGTTTGCATTTGGAAAGGAAGATGATGTCTGTCTGTATCCGTATGAGTTTTTTCATGAAGTTGGTAGATTTCCACTCCATACGGCTAAATGCAGTGCCTTGCATAATGACAGGTTTCAGAGTAGCAGCCGTGTTAGTCTGTATTCACAAAAAGAAAAGGAGTACTTGTGGCACCTTAGAGACTAACCAATTTATTTGAGCATAAACTCATGAAAGCTTATGCTCAAATAAATTGGTTAGTCTCTAAGGTGCCACAAGTCCTCCTTTTCTTTTTGCGAATACAGACTAACACGGCTGCTACTCTGAAATTTGAAATGAGAGCATCTTTCCGTGTTGCCAAGCATTCCAGCCACACACACAAGAGACAATAGCCCCATGAGGATAAAAGATTCAGATGTATAACAACAGACAGGAAAGGGATTGGTAATTTGAGTCCAACATTAACATTCCTTCCTAAAAAGTTGCTTACTCACTGGTACACTCAATATGTTACCGCATTTCTGTTTGGCCAAAGGTAATAGCTGTACTTTCGCATGCATTCAAGTTTCAAGCAAATTAAAGTGCAAGTTAGGATTCCTAGCCTCTGGCTGATAGAACTACACAGCTGTCAAGGCAGTAGCACATTCACACATCAGGTAAATGAGAGATCTGACTAGCCAGGGCTGTGCCATGGCAATGCATTTTATCTGATAGTATAGACAGCAATACCTAACTAAGGAACAAATATATTCAGTGCAAACAGTTACATATTAGATTCTTACTATATGTTCCATTCTATGCATCAGATGAAGTGGGCTGTAGCTCACGAAAGCTTATGCTCTAATAATTTTTTTAGTCTCGAAGGTGCCACAAGTACTCCTGTTCTTTTTATATTAGAAATTAATGAGGTCTACTAATTGAGTTTATCCTTTTAAAGTAATAAAATTCTAGCAAATATACAAAATTGTGTGTTTGTCTTATGTTACCTAGAAACAAATCATTAATACCTTGATATTCTAGATCTTCGTGCAAATATTACAAACAATGCCATTCCAGTACCATGAATTTACTAATTTACTGAAACAAAAAACCCCTATCCTGGAGATGTGGGCACTTGTACAAATATTTTTTTAAATCTACAGACTAATCCAAAACATGGATGAACCAGGCAGGTCAACCTCAGCCTAGAGAATGTAAATCAAACCACCATCTAGACCACAAGTTTCTCAAACTGGAGGTCATGACAAGGTGTCAGTGAGTTACAGCCTACTGACCCTCTCTATGTAGCTAAGTAGGAGAGGAGTCCCTCTATGGAAATGATTGAGAACCACTGAGCCAGACTATAAATTCCCCAACCTTTGTTCTCCAGTGATTCCTACCCCACAACACACTCTGTCATCAAAAGCCTAAGAAAATAAAGGGACCCTGTAGCATGTCCTGAAGGTCAAGAGATTTGGGCTATTTCAGACCCAGGGATGAGTTTTAAATTGAAAGAGGAACACTGAATAGATTTTCTGGTTAGTAAACTAACTCCTGAATGGGAAATGAGACAGAACCTTTCCCCCTCTGCAACCTTCCAAGCTCAGAAGCCCCATGACCAGTGGTGGTTCGTCTATTGAGGGCATTGGTGCAGCAAAGTACGCAGGCACACACGTGTGTGTGAGTGTGCTTGTGTCACTAAATATGAACCATGAACACAGTACATCTATAGCAACCTTCCATAAATTCTAGCCTCACAGCCGGGAAGTAATCTAGGGCCCAGGTTAGTCATTACTTTGAGACCAAGCTTTCTTTTTCTGCTGTGCCCCACAGTTCACCAGCTGCCACTGCCCACTCTCCTGATGCCAGCTACAGTTCATAACAATGGGGGGCATGCCAAGAATGATCCATAGTGGAACTGTCAGCAATATGTATGAAATGGACCCTGATTTTGTTTCATTTCCTCTCACATAAGGAAGATGAGCCAGCCTCATGCTTGCATCAGTGAGAGCAGAAGAATTTGCATTGAAGTTTCAATTAATATTTTGATGGTAGAGCTGCCTTCTGTTCTTCCAGCCATCTATCAAGAGACAAGCTGGTATTCAGAGATGGTTTTTCTCCATGTTGGAAATGTCTGGATCTGGAGTAATGTTGGAGATAGAGAAATATATCCAGGATATATTTGCTAACCTTGAGATTATTATTTTTCCCTCTATGTCTGTGTCACTGAACTGGTTGATTCCAATAAAATGTTAATTTGACATGATGGAAATTTGATAAAGCATGGCGGTAGGCTTATAAAAGAAAGGAATTTCTTCCCTGGACCATATTTATGGCTAGATTGTACAATTAAGGCAGTGACCTGAATGAGTTACTATGCACTAGGGTTCTCGGAAGTGGACTGTGCTTATGGAGGACTAAGTCCCTTCCCAAGTTCTCCAGTACGCAGGGGAAAAGGTGTGCACCTACTATACTATACTTTAAGACGCTGAAGATTTTCTCTCCACAGCCTGTCCCAATAGCTGGCCTGCTGTGCAGGCCAATGCAGGAGGAAAGGGATCATGGACGCAGCTCCTCCCTACCCCATTTGAGGCAACGTGCGCTGCCAGTACATTCTAAGGAAAGACTGACTATCCCTTGCCTTTGTACGGGACAAGCAAGTATGTGAATCCTTGCTTCTCCCTCCCATAAACCAAGCCAATGGGCAATGCCAATCTGGACCTCACAGCATAGCATATTTCGCTAGGTACATGACAGAGGGGTTGCATTCTTCAGTAATATTGGCTGTTGCTAGGAGTAGCATTTTGAGGAAAGATCAACAGTCCTAGATTATAGGGGGAAGTAGTGCCAACCCCCACGCCGTATTTATGTTGCCTAGAACTTCCCATCATAAAAAAATATCTTATATCCCTTTTTTAAGCAATTCTCACACCTCCACTGTTTGCAGCAGGCCTTTGAAGTTCATCGGGAAGGAAGCCCTTAGGCTAAAGAAGTGCCTTTTCCTTATCTCGTGAAATTCCATTCAGGTTTAGCCAAGCTATAAACTGCTGAAAAAAAATCGCCATTTCACTTCTTTTTCCTCCATTCCCCAGAAATATGTTGGCAGCCTGTCAAAACAATAAATGAACATTCTGAAGAGCTGAGCTCACACCATTATCAAAGCAGGAGCCGTGCGTGCTGCATTGGGATGACCTGGGAGTTACTACAGCAGCTGTAGCCCCTTGGGGAAGAGAACTAGACCAGGCTTCCCCTGACTACCCTCCTGGCCGCAGCAGCCCATCTCTCGCTGTGTGTCTCTGAGGCACTGCATGGGACAGGAGTTCCCCAAGATCCTTGGCAAGGAGAGGGAAAGGAAACAGAAAGAGCTAGTTTCCCACCAAGAACCTCCCCGCCAGACTCAGCCAATCCACTTTGTATGGCATAACAGCCTTCTCCTGGTGCCAGTTAACATAACTCAAATGGTATTCATCTGTGCCGCATGCTTATGGGTCAGAGTTAAAATGATGGTGACGATGCATGGATCAGCAGGGTACAGTGGTACATAATAGAGGTAGGATTTTTTTCATGTAATTTCTAGAGTGAATAACAAAATGGAATTTCCATCCGGCAGAAAATCACAATATTGCAATCCTTGTTTTCATCCCAAATGGGGACAAAAAGTCAAAATATTGAAGCTTTCTTCAGAATGAAAAGCTCAAAAAAATTTAGTTTGACATTTTCAACTGAAAATGGAGGTGTGCTTTGGACAATTTAAGTTCTATAAAAATCTTGATTCCTAAGAACTCTGGAAATAAACAGACCCTAAATGTCTCAAGTCGGTCTCCCAAAGTCAGTGGAAGCTTGTGACAGTTTTGGCCTTAATCTCTCTTTGCCTCAGCTTCTCGTTTGTAAAATGGGGCTAGTAATTCCTGATCTCATAGGGTATGAAGATAAATTCTAGAGCTGTCAAGTGATTAAAAAAACTAATCACAATTAATCGTGAGATTAATTGCACTGTTAAACAATAATAGAATGTCATTTATTTAAACATTTTGGAAGCTTTCTACATTTTTGAATATATTGATTTCAATTACAACACAGAATACAAAGTGTACAGTGCTCGCTTTATATTTATTTTTTATTACAAATATTTGCAAGGTAAAAAAAGAAAAGAAATAGTTTTTTTCAATTCAACTAATACAACTACTGTAGTGTAATCTCTTTATCATGAAAGGTGAACTTACATATGTAGAATTATGTACAAAAAAATTACTGCATTCAAAAATAAAACAACATAAAACTGAAGAGCCTACAAGTCCACTCAGTTCTACTTCAGCCAATCGCTCAGACAAATAAAGTTGGTTACAATTTGCAGGAGATGATGCTGCCCGCTTCTTGCTTACAATGTCACCTGAAATTGAGAACAGGTGTTCGCATGGAACTGTTGCAGCTGGCGTCGCAAGACATATACGTGCCAGATGCGCTAAAGATTCATGTCCCTTCATGCTTCAATGACGATTCCAGAGGGCATGTGTCCATGCTGATGATGGATTCAGCTCAATTACGATCCAAAGCAGAGCAGACCAACGCATGTTCATTTTCATCATCTGAGTCAGATGCCACCAGCAGAAGGTTGATTTTCTTTTTTGGTGGTTTGGGTTCTGTAGTTTCCACATCTGAGTGTTGCTCTTTTAAGACTTCTGAAAGCATGCTCCACACCTCGTTCCCCTCAGATTTTAGACGGCCCTTCAAATTCTTAAATCTTGGGTTGAGTGCTGTAGCTATTTTTAGAAATCTCACATTAGTACCTCTTTGTGTTTTGTCAAATCTGCTGTTAAAATGTTCTTAAAACAACACGTGCTGGGTCATCATCCTAGACTTCTATACAGGAAATATATGGCAGAATGCGGGTAAAACAGAGCAGGAGACATACAATTCTCCCCCAAGGAGTTCAGTCACAAATTTAATTAACGCATTATTTTTTTAACAAGCATCATCAGCATGGAAGCATGTCCTCTGGAATGGTAGCCAAAGCATGAAGGGACATATGAATGTTTAGTATATCTGGCACGTAAATACCTTGCAATGCTAGCTACATCAGTGCCATGCAAACACCTGTTCTCACTTTCAGGTGACATTGTAAATAAAAAGCGGGCAGCATTATCTCCCGCAAATGTAAACAAACTTGTTTCTCTTAGTGTTTGGCTGAACAAGAAGGAGGACTGAGTGGACTTGTAGGCTCTAAAGTTTTATATTGTTTTGTTTTTGAGTGCAAATATTTGTAATCAAAAATAATAATATAAAGTGAGCACTGTACATTTTGTATTCTATGTTGCAATAGAAATCAATACATTAGAAAATGTAGAAAAACATCCCAAAATATTTAATAAATTTCAGTTGGTATTCTATTGTTTAACAGTGCAATTAATTGTGATTAATTCTTTTGAGTTAATTGCATGAGTTAACTGCGATTAATCGACAGCCCTAATAAAAATTCATTACTGCTTGTGAAGCACTCAGATACTGTGGTGAGAGCACCCTAGACACTCCCATGAGGATATAAATAATTCTGGCTTCAGTGCCGGTTTCGGATGGTATCCTGTAAACTCACCTATGGCCACACAGGAAGTGAGGAGGTTAAAAAAGGAATGTTGAAATCACACTAAGCAAGCACCATCCTGTCTGTGCACTCAGTGAGACAAAGGTCCTGTGGGGGGGAAAATGTGATTATAAAAATAAAATGTATCAAAATGCATACACACAAGGGGGCCAAAAATGTTAGCAACCTTAATTTGGGCATTTCCTAACTTTTGAGTGCTTGACTCATGTGAGTGTGTAATGTATAGATTATCTAAGTGACAACAAATGTCTGACATGATAACCATCTAAAGTTATATGAAGCATGCGTACATCAACAAGGTAGATAAATTATTTAGGGTAATGTAAGCAGAAGTAATGGACTGAAATTAAGAAAAGGAAAATTTAGGCTAAACACCAGGAAAACTCCCTGATGGGACATTCTAAAACCATGGAATACTCTCCAAAGGGAAGAAGTGGAAAGCTAAACTGGACAAAGTTATAGAAAACTGGACTAGAAACAAACTAGATGATGGACTAATTGAACTAGGGGGTCTTTCATCTCTCTGGTTTATAAGCTTCTATGATTGGCCTCACTGTAAATTTAAATGAATACAGCCAAGTGCCACTATAGGTCAGTTTAAGAATGTCAAGCCTTCATGATCTTATATGAATTATACATTTTTAGGTATTTTTAATCATTGTAGAGTGTACATTTCACAATTTTGATGCCAGATGCAAAGTAAACACTTAATATCATTTCAAATTGGTTTAATCAAGGGATCAAATATCATGAGTGCCAGTTCTCTCATCTCTTCCTAATGGTCGTAAACCAGCAGCTGCTATTTATGCTCCTTTTATGTTACAAAGGGAGCTGAGCCTAGTCTTTCTAATTCAAGAAATACCTGTGTAAACGCTTTACATTTGGAACTAGCTGTAGGGTGGAGGAACTGATTACCCTGGGTTTGGTTTTGTCAGTATTCTTGGTCAGTTTCATTCTGATGTCAGCTCCACATGTAAATTATTCTAGGTTTCTCTCTTTCTTAGCTAAGATTCCCTATTATCAGTGGCAGAGGCTATGTGCCAAACAAAAAGCCATCCTCTGGCATCACTCACAGTAGAGACAGGACTTGGGTGTCATGAATATACAGAGGTTTCTTTATTCAGAGTGCTGGGCACAGATATGCCCTGCAGTTCTTCCTGGCTCTTTAGTTCCTAAACCAACTAGTACAGCTGCTCAGTGCCAACACAAAGGCCTTGTCTTCACTTTATTGGGTTAGGACACCACCTTGGAGGGCTGAGTTAACTAACATGATACTAACCATGACTTTGCAATTAGCATAGACAAGGACACGTTGTGTTCAGCATCATGTCCACTAGTCACAGTTAAATTCTGGTCCCTCAAATTTAGGATTTTCAGAGTGCTGCATATTTTTGTGTTCAAAATAATGGACAAGTGTAGACATTGTCAGGGCAAGTTTGATAGGGAGCAGTTGGGCTTTTGGTGCCTACACAAGCATGTGGCTTTGTTTTTTGACAACCAGGAAGCTGTTGAGGCTAATGAAGAGCAGATACATCTTCCTATAGTTTTGCTTTTTTAGCAGGGGCAGACATGACATTAAATTTGGAAGAGGAGGGAGTTGAATTCTTCATTTCCCATTAATCTTGGCATCAACTCTATGCCTCACAGTACAATACATTATCTGCCATACATCCAACACAGGTAGAGAAGTACATTAGCTTGATGTTTCCGCTAAAATGAGTAGTAGTAACATGGTTAAAGTGTTGTCGTGAGGCTTCCGAGGACACCCCTTTGAGAAGAATTTGTCATTTAAGAACACTCTGTTTCAGGCTACGTGAAGACTCACGCAGGCTGCACTTCATCATTGTATGTTCCTTTCCCTTTGTGAAGGTTTTCTTTGAAATCAACACATTAGAGAATTAATTTATGGTTTTCCAGTGAGAACTTGCATTTTAGAACATTATTATGCAGCACATTCAAAGGAAAGACAACTTTACATGGCCACATAATCTCTTTATAAACTCAGTATATATTATTGTTATATCCACCATGGTTTACTATTAACTGAGGGCTAGGATGGAAAAATACAGTATCAGCATTATATCTATACACTAGCCTTCTTCAGACTTAACAGCAGTTACAAAACATATACCAGAGAACGATCTATTTACAACATTTACAACATTAATCAGGACAGTAGAGATAAAAAACTCAGACAATTATTCATGTCTTTCTCCTTTGCTCCCCAGAGACTTCAAATGCATATATTTTGGTTACTTATTTAATGTTGACAAGGACAAATTAGTTAGCACTGTTGTTTGAATTAAGAGACCTAACTTCTACTGCTAAGTTATGGCAGTTTTATAATTAATTTGATTTCAACGCTTGATCACTGTCTTGACTACTAGAACAGGAAATGGCTCTCAAGTGGTGTTCAGGTGGGAATATAAATGAATACATACTTTTGCCTATAAGATTGGCTAAATCTTTCAGTAGGAAACTTTAGATTATAATTAATATAATACTTTTGTAACACTTCCTAGCAAATTAATAGCTTAAAAGTCTGGAAACATAAGAATCTATCATAATATCACCCTCCAGATGGATGAAGTCTTCAGGCTTTAATCTCCTTTCACTTACAGAATCATAGAATCATAGGGTTAGAGGGGACTGCAAGGATCATCTAGTCTAACCTCCTGCCAAGATGTAGGATTTGTTGTGTCTTATACTGATGTATGTCAGTTTAAGTCAATGGAGTAAAAGAGGCATGAGAGAGGAGAGTCAGGCCCTTCATCTGCTTAATTCTCTAGTCTTTCACTTTTTGCTAAAATGTCACCCCATCAGTCTAAATGTCCCACCCACAAAGATGAATACGATACAGTGCTGAATGATATAACGGTAAAAAAAGCCTACGTAAAACGAGAGAATTTGGCTTTTAACCAACTTTCCAACAAAGCAAAAATATGTCATTTTCATATTACCGCAGGTTTGACAATTTTCTATGAGCAAAACATTTTTATTGTATCCTTTCCTGAGTAATTTCTCAAGGCAGAACAATGGTTCTTTCCTTGAAGAACTTAGCTTTACAAAACATTAACATTTGGATTTTAATAAAAAGAGACTCGTGGAGTGCATTAGAATGTAATACTGTCCACTAACCAAGTAATAATTCTAACAGCAGCAAGAATCCTAGAAGTGGGGCAAAATAGTTGCTAATGACTCTTCTCTAAAGGTTTCTTTTCTCAATGATTACCAAACCTACTGCATGCCATACTAGCCAACTGATCAGGGGTACTCAACTGAGAAAGCCAGCAAAACTTTTTGGTTTGAGCTAGAAGCCAATGGATGAGTTGTCACCCATTTTAGTAGGATGTTGGAATTCTGAAAGGAGGTGAGGCCCTTCTTGAGGTAAAAAGGAGGAGGACTGGTCTCCTCTCCTCACCTACCAGAGTCAGGTGAGTTGGTGAAGCCTGTCTTCGCCACCAAGACACACAGAATAAGGGAGTGCAACACATTCATTCTTGCCTGGAAGTGCAGGGAGGACATGAGGCCTTTAAATACAGGGTCAGAATTAGAAGCAACAAACCAGAAGGATCTGCCTTTGGTAGATATCTGGCCTGGAAATGTAGTACTCATTGAATAGACACCTACTATTGTGTGTTAACTGGTGGTGTTTGAAGGAGAGTATTTTACTGTTATGACTTTGTATGGAGCACCCTGCATGCCTTTTGTTAATATTTTTTATAAATCATTTGCTTTTTTTAATGCTACTTTTAAAGTATCTGAATTGCTACTTTCTGTAGATACCCCAGCTCTGCCTGGTATTCCCCTGTAATATCACACACACACACACACACACACACACGTTTGCACTTTCTAGTCCCAATTTGGTAATTGCAATAACAGCAAGACCACAGCAAGTAGTGGAGCTCCTTACTGGGGATGGGCAAAATGAAAACTAGCCTCCCTCTTTAGCTGGATCTGAATATTTCTCCTGGTGTGGACCTGAGTCTGCAGTGAGTGCTAGACCCAAAGTCCTAGTACAGTGTTGCAATTCCCCAAGAACTCAGTTTGACTCCAGTCTCATCACTCAGGTTTTTTATTTGGTGTACAGAAAAGCTACGCTTAATAGATCAGACTCAAGCATAAGGGGTGGTTATAGGTCATGCCACAGCAAACCTCCTTCTTTATGTACCTTTACACATTACATTGCATTTACTATACACTGCAATCCACGTTTTGGGATTGGCTTGGTCACTTTGCAGCAATCAAGCACCGTACAGCATGTTCTGTCCATGCACTGTCCATGCACAACTTACTCTGTACCTCATCTTATGTTCCAGGCTTATTTTATCAATTGTTATTCTGTCCATTGTAAATGGTTTCCTGGGCATCCCCCCCACATATCTTTGCTAGTACAGACATTCTGTTTCCAGCAGGCTGATCCATTTACCTCCCTGTTTCTGTCTCCCAAGAAATGAAGCCTCACCTATGTCCAATTACTAATGTTACACCAGGCCTACATGCCCCGGCTTTTGTTTTTCTTTTTTACATTAGCATTTGTTTTATTTGCATTCGGAGGAGTGCGGTTAATTTTTTTTTTAAGTTTGCTACCCAGCAACATATTTATCAAGACCACAATAGTTGTAATTAATTATTAATACTAGGCTTAAAGTACAGACCTCCTCTGGTCTGGACCACCAGGATATAATCCCACATTATAAAGGTTTCAGAGTAACAGCCGTGTTAGTCTGTATTCGTAAAAAGAAAAAAGAAAAGGAGTACTTGTGGCACCTTAGAGACTAACCAGTTTATTTGAGCATGAGCTTTCGTGAGCTACAGCTCACTTCATCGGATGCATAGCATATTGTGGAAACTGCAGAAGACCACATTATAAACTTGCTCTGCTTTTTAAGTATTCTTCGGTGGTTTTAACTTTGCTTTTTATCACACTACAAAAAAAACTACAAAATATAAAAAATCCTGGCCTGTAAGATGAGGTAAAGAGTAAGTCGTGCGTGGACAGAGCATGCTGTACAGGGATTGATTCCTGCTAAGTGACCAAGCCAATCCCAAAACGTGTAGCACAACATATCGTAAATGCAATGTAATGTGTCAATGTATACAAAGGGAAAGGCTTGCTGTGTAACTCTGGATGTGTGGTATGCCTTATATCCACCCCTGTACTTGAGTCTGATCAACTAAGTGCAGCTCTGCTGTATGCCAAATAAAGGACTGCAGTTGAACTGAATTCTTGAGGAACCAAATAGAAGAGGTCTCAGGGGAACCCCAGCATAGTCTTGACCAGTTTGACCAGTTCTCAAACCAGGGTATGCATTCCCTTGGGGGTACGCAGAGGTCTTCTGGAAGTACATCAATTCATCTGGATATTTTCCTTCTTTTACAACATGCCACATAAAAAGTCAGTATAAACTAAAATTTCATATACACTGAAATGTAAGGACAATATTAATATTCCACTTGGCTTATTTTATAATGATATGGTAAAAATGAGAAAGTGAACAATTTTTCAGTAATAATGTGCTGTGACACTTTTGCATTTTTATGTCTGATTTTGTAAGCAAGTAGTTTTTAAGTGAGGTGAAACTTGGGGTACTCAAGACAAATCAGACTCCTGGAAGGGGTACAGTCATCTGGAAAGGCTGAGAAGCACCAGCCTTGATTATGTTATAAGATAAGCAACTGTCTTCTCTCAGTGTTTCCCTGTGGGTTCTAGGCCAGAGCCTAGAGGAAGAACATCCCTTTTGGAGTTTCCCTCCAACCCATGTCAGTTTCTCTTATCTCCTGTCTCTCATGTGGTACTGGTCTCTCCAGGGGATTCAAGGGGAGAGGATTTAGTTCATCTGGAGGCTTGACATAGTGACTGTGTCCATATCTACTGCAGTGACATTACAGATCACTATGTGCTTGTGTTTTCTTTACTCTCTTGTAGAGCTCTGGTGTCTGGGAGACCCTGCTCTGGCTATCTTTGAACTGTAACACCAACCCTGAGCCACCCCAGACTTAATACAATAAATATAGCACGTGTGCTAACTATTTTGACAGCGCTGAACTGCCTAATGATCTTGTTCTTTCTTTGTTTCTCTTTGCAGGAGCTGAGGAAGAGTGCCCAGGCTTGATTTCATGCTTTGACTACTATAGTATCGTTCCTCGTGCTGATTTTGGGTTTGGTTGCTTGGTTTTGGTTTAAGTTCACTCGTAAAGTTATTTATTAACCATGTATTGTGTTCAACCTGTTATGTCATGTGTCAGCAGAGCAAAACCCAGCCCCAGGGTAAATGGCAGGTGCAAATTACTTCTGTCAAGGAGTAGGAAAGGAATTGTGACTGAGTTAATTCCTTCCCGAGGCACCTCCTAGAGCCATACACCTATATACCGCCCTTGACACAAAGTATTGAGAAAAGGCTGAGTCTAAGTGAATGATGCCGCATGTTATTTAGTGTCCTTTGGGAGCCACTCTTCCTATCAGTTCTGCATTGGGTTCTGAATAAAGGATATGGCAGGGATCTGTCTTTCCCTACAACTTTTCTTTAAAGTTTTGGAGGATATGAAGCTCACCCTTTAAAGATGAGCTCCTGCAGGTGTGTTTCTGGTCACCCAATGCATTATTTCCACTAGCAGAAACACATTCACTTCCTGGAGCATAGTATTATGTGCTGAGAGAGGAATGCTTCCTGTTGCAGGTCACCCTTCAAACACTGTGTTTGCATAAAGAACAAGTGGGGTGGTGGGGTGAAGGGGGAGGGAGGAAACATGTAAGGAAAGTACTTTTGTGTTTGTTAACTTGGCCAAAAGCCATTTCCCCAGCATCCAGATTTCTCTCGCATAGCTCTTTCATTCCAGGCTAGTGGTGCAATTTTTCTTTTCTAACCTGTCATGGAAGAGAATTGTTTTTGCTTAGCTTTTTGTTAACATTACACATGAGATAAGCTGATCAGACAGGAATAGCCCAACCCCATATGCAGTATTGCATTATTGACTGGAGGGGGGGATTACCGTCTTCTGATATGGCTGGAGGCTGGGTACCAGACTTGATGAATCAGTGATCTAAACTGGTATGGAAAATCATATGTCTCTTTATCTAATCTTCACCTGCTTGGTGAGGGGACTACAATAAAGTAAAAATCTAACAGAGGAGAGAAAAAGAGACTTTAAAATGGTCCTTTTCATTAGAGCCAAGAGGATAAGCCTGCTGCATTAAAAAAAAATATCAGTGATATGTCCTGAAGTGTTCAAAAAACATTGCACATACTGATGTAGTTGTGTTGAACCAATGAAGCTCTAACATAAGGGAAAGGGTGGCTGAAAGAGAAATCCATGCCCTAAGGCTCCAAACCTAACAATGAATTCCTGGTCACCACAAAACTAACCAATGCCTATGCAGGAGGATGAGATTGCTACAATGTCTAAAAAGGATAAAACACTGTAAAAAGAAGAGCCAAAATTTCTGTATAGGCAATTATGAGGTATGGGTGAAATCATGGGCCAAATCTGAGTAATGCTGATTTGCACCAGCTAAAGCTCTGGCCTCATGTTGTCTAATGTTGAGCCCACTCAAATGTTGTGGGTTTGAAAGTTAAACAAATATTATTGGGAACATATTTCATATAAGATAGACTTTCAAAATTGATCTTAGTGCAAAAACACTAAGGGACTGCAGTAAAAATGGCAGAAAGGAAAAGAAATATACACAGGCCACGTATTGCTGCCAGCCTGTAACAGGGTCCGAGACATATTCTAACCAAATACATAACATACAGGCTTCCTGGTAACTAGAAAACTCTGTTTTATTTGACTCACCCTTGGGAAAGAAACCTGGTGTTAATATACAAGAAATATAATTTTTCAGATTCAAAGTAGTTTTTGGAACACCACATATACTCCCCCAAAAAGATTGCAAGGTTCACAACTCAAATAAGTGTACATGTCACACAACCCCAAGAGTTATTTTTACTCAATGTTAGGAAACTCAGCAGTTGCAACACCATGTGTAGTTTTTAAAGGCCTAGTCCTGCAATTCAATCCAAATGGGTGTCCCTTTGCATGTATGTGTGACAGCCTCCATCTTGGTTAACACATTCGGGAGTGAACTAGGCACCTCCATAGCTAAAAGCATGAGTTTATGCAGTGTGAGGAAAAGAGCCAAGGCTTATAAATGGAGCTGAAATAGACTCATATCCACTGTGGATCAGGCACAGAGAGGGACTTGTAACACACACTCGGTGGGTTACACAGGCCAAGCCCCATTAACTTTAAGTCAGGCTCTGCAGAGGCACCAAGGTGCCACCCACGTGGATCCAACTGCAGAACTGGGGACTAACACTTGTGACTGGTTAGGGATTAAACAAAAAGACGGCATATTATAAATGTGCCCCCCCACACACACCCACACACCCACACCCAGTCATCTCAGAAGGAAAGCCGTCAAGAGGCAGTGTTCCTGGAAATGTGTTTGAACATTTAAAGCGCTTTGGCAGAGTGTATGAAT
The DNA here is from genome assembly GCF_965152275.1 of Natator depressus. Classification (NCBI taxonomy): domain Eukaryota; kingdom Metazoa; phylum Chordata; order Testudines; family Cheloniidae; genus Natator; species Natator depressus. The sequence continues at coordinate 237,576,960 of NC_134235.1, read as the reverse complement.
CCTCTGTGAAAGTTCCCGTTAAGGAAAAAATGTTTTCCAACTATTTTAATGTTGCAAAAAAATATATTGTATAATACAGAGTATGTCAAAGCATTAGAAAATATACCTAATGTAAGATCAAATATAAAGCCTACTGTTAAACATAGTGTTTAGACTGCTCAATCAAGCCCTCAGATCAGGAAATTCCAAGAGTTAATGGGCCAGGGTCATGCCTTGTAGCACTCCATTGAAGCTGTTTTGCACTCACATAACTCAGCCACATTGCACACAAGGAAGCATTTCTATTCCAGTTTAATGTATCAATGTTTGTGTTATTTAATCCATGTTATGAAATATACAGGATGTGCCATATGTGTGCGTTCACACTGTAGTAGAATTATTGAGCTAAATCATCCTTGTTGTAAAGCGTTAGGTGTTTAACAAGACAACTGAACTAAAGGAAAGATGGTCCTGAGACTGAGGAATTGGGTTGTAATTCAGGAGACCTATGTTCAGCTCCCGTCTCTTCTACAGACTTCGTGTATGACTTTGGCAGGCCACTTAGAGTAGGTCTGCATTTACTGTAGCGTGTAGAGTGCAGATACTGCATATCCAGCTATCATAGAATCATAGAATCATAGAATATCAGGGTTGGAAGGGACCTCAGGAGGTCATCTAGTCCAACCCCTTGCTCAAAGCAGGACCAATCCCCAATTAAATCATCCCAGCCAGGGCTTTGTCAAGCCTGACCTTAAAAACTTCTAAGGAAGGAGATTCTACCACCTCCCTAGGTAACGCATTCCAGTGTTTCACCACCCTCCTAGTGAAAAAGTTTTTCCTAATATCCAACCGAAATCTCCCCAACTGCAACTTGAGACCATTACTCCTTGTCCTGTCATCTTCTACCACTGAGAATAGTCTGGAACCATCCTCTTTGGAACCACCTCTCAGGTAGTTGAAAGCAGCTATCAAATCCCCCCTCATTCTTCTCTTCCGCAGACTAAACAATCCCAGTTCCCTCAGCCTCTCCTCATAACTCATGTGTTCCAGACCCCTAATCATTTTTGTTGCCCTTCGCTGGACTCTCTCCAATTTATCCACATCCTTCTTGTAGTGTGGGGCCCAAAACTGGACACAGTACTCCAGATGAGGCCTCACCAATGTCGAATAGAGGGGAACGATCACGTCCCTCGATCTGCTGGCTATGCCCCTACTTATACATCCCAAAATGCCATTGGCCTTCTTGGCAACAAGGGCACACTGCTGACTCATATCCAGCTTCTCGTCCACTGTCACCCCTAGGTCCTTTTCCGCAGAACTGCTGCCTAGCCATTCGGTCCCTAGTCTGTAGCTGTGCATTGGGTTCTTCCGTCCTAAGTGCAGGACCCTGCATTTATCCTTATTGAACCTCATCAGGTTTCTTTTGGCCCAATCCTCCAATTTGTCCAGGTCCCTCTGTATCGTATCTCTGCCCTCCAACGTATCTACCACTCCTCCCAGTTTAGTATCATCCGCAAATTTGCTAAGAGTGCAATCCACACCATCCTCCAGATCATTTATGAAGATATTGAACAAAACCGGCCCCAGGACCGACCCCTGGGGCACTCCACTTGACACCGGCCGCCAACTAGACATGGAGCCATTGATCACTACCCGTTGAGCCCGACAATCTAGCCAACTTTCTACCCACCTTATAGTACATTCATCCAGCCCATACTTCTTTAACTTGCTGACAAGAATACTGTGGGAGACAGTGTCAAAAGCTTTGCTAAAGTCAAGAAACAATACATCCACTGCTTTCCCTTCATCCACAGAATCAGTAATCTCATCATAGAAGGCGATTAGATTAGTCAGGCATGACCTTCCCTTGGTGAATCCATGCTGACTGTTCCTGATCACTTTACTCTCGTCTAAGTGCTTCAGGATTGATTCCTTGAGGACCTGCTCCATGATTTTTCCGGGGACTGAGGTGAGGCTGACCGGCCTGTAGTTCCCCGGATCCTCCTTCTTCCCTTTTTTAAAGATTGGCACTACATTAGCCTTTTTCCAGTCATCTGGGACTTCCCCCGTTCGCCACGAGTTTTCAAAGATAATGGCCAATGGCTCTGCAATCACATCCGCCAATTCCTTTAGCACTCTCGGATGCAACTCGTCCGGCCCCATGGACTTGTGCACGTCCAGCTTTTCTAAATAGTCCCTAACCACCTCTTTCTCCACCAGCTATTTATACCAGCTAGCACAGGTATAAATAGCAGTGTAGATGCTTTTCAGAGTAACAGCCGTGTTAGTCTGTATTCGCAAAAAGAAAAGGAGTACTTGTGGCACCTTAGAGACTAACCAATTTATTTGAGCATAAGCTTTCGTGAGCTATGGCTCACTTCATCGGATGCATACTGTGGAAAATACAGAAGATGTTCTTATACATACAAACCATGAAAAAATGGGTGTTTACCACTACAAAAGTTTTCTCTCCATCAGTGTAGATGCTGAGGCACTGCATGGTAGAATAGAGTACCCTATATGCCTGAATCTTAGGGTACATACCCTACCTTTCCCAAGCAGTTCTCCCACATCTGCACTGCTATTTTTAGCAGTGTAATGTCCCTCTGCTTCCCCACTGCCAGAGTCTTTAATTTATTGGGGGAAAGGCTCCAGCAGCTCCTCCCTCCCAGGCCCTTTCCCCAACACAGTGAGAGGCTCCAGCAGCATGGAGTTGCTGGAGACTTTCCCCACTGCCTCCCCCCTGCTGAAGTCACATGCAACTACATATCACAGTGGGTGAAGATACAGCATGCCTTTAACTGCAGCATTTAACTACACATACCCATACCCTGGGAGGACAATATGAAGGGGAAAGGAGCCCAGGAGAACTAAAGAAGCCTTATTGAGGTTGCAGGAACAAACCAGCCCAATGTGCAGAAAGAATAGCAAATATGGCAGGCGACCAGCATGGCTTAACAGAGAAATCTTTGGTGAGCTTAAACACAAAAAGGAAGCTTACAAGCAGTGGAAACTTGGCCAGATGACTAGGGAGGAGTACAAAAATATTGCTCAAGCATGCAGGGAGGCCAAAGCACAATCAGAGTTGCAGCTAGTAAGGAATGTGAAGGGTAACAAGAAGGGTTTCTACAGGTGTGTTAGCAACAAGAAGGTCAGGGAAAGTGAGGGACTCCTACTGAATGGGGGAGGCAACCTAGTGACAGATGATGTGGAAAAAGCTGAAGTATTCAATACTTTTTTTGTCTCGTCTTCACAGACAAGGTCAGCTCCCAGACTGCTGTACTGGGCAGCATGGTATGGGGAGGAGGTGAGCAGCCCTGGGTAGTAAAAGAACAGGTTAAGGACTATTTAGAAAAGCAGGACATGCACAAGTTCTTGGGGCTGGATGCACTGCATCTGAGGCTGCTGAGGGAGTTGGCTGATGTGATTTCAGAGCCATTGGCCATTATTTTTGAAAACTCGTGGTGACTGGGGGAGGTCCTCGATGACTGGAAAAAGGCTAATGTAGTGCCCATCTTTAAAAAAGGGAAGGAGGAGAAACCGGGGAACTACAGACCTGTCAGCCTCACCTCAGTCCCTGGAAATATCATGGAGCAGGTCCTCGAGAAGTCCATTTTGAAGCACTTGGAGGAGAGGAGGGTGATCAAGAACAGTCAACATGGATTCAACAAGGGCAAGTCATGCCTGACCAACCTGACTGTCTTCTACAATTAGATAACTGACTCTGTGGATATGAGGAAAGCAGTGGACATGATATACCTTGACTTTAGCAAAGCTTTTGATACAGTCTCCCACAGTATTCTTGCCAGCAAGTTAAAGAAGTATGGATTGGGTGAATGGACTATAAGGTGAATAGCTAGATTGTCTGGCTCAATGGGTAGTGATCAACAGCTCGATGTCTAGTTGGCAGCTGGCATCAAGCAGAGTGCCCCAGGGGTCGGTCCTGGGGCCGGTTTTGTTCAACATCTTTATTAATGATCTGGATAATGGGATGGTTTGCAGCCTCAGCAAGTTTGTAGATGACACTAAGCTGGGTGGGAGAGGTAGATACGCTGGAGGGTACTGTTAGGGTCCAGAGTGACCTAGACAAATTGGAGGATTGAGCCAAAAGAAATCTGATGAGTTCAACAAGGACAAGTGCAGAGTCCTGCACTTAGGACGGAAGAATCCCATGCACTGCTACAGGCTGGGGACCGACTGGCTAAGTGGCAGTTCTGCAGAAAAGGACCGGGGAATTAAAGTGGACAGGAAGCTGGATATGAGTCAGCAGTGTGCCGTTGTTGGCAAGAAGGCTAATGGCATATTGAGCTGCATTAGTGGCAGCATTGCCAGCAGATCGAGGGAAGTGATGATTCCCCTCTATTCGGCACTGGTGAGGCCACATCTGGCGTATTGCGTCCAGTGGTTCTCAACCAGGGCTACGCATACCCATGGGGGTACACAGAGGTCTTCCAGGGGATATGTCAAGTCATCTAGATATTTGCCTAGTTATACAACAGGCTACATAAAAAGCACTAGCGAAGTCAGTACAAACTAAAATTTCATACAGACAATGACTTGTCTATATACTTGCTCTACATACTACACACTGAAATGTAAGTACAATATTGATATTCCAATGGATGTATTTTATACTTATATCATAAAAATGATAAAGTACGCATTTTTTTCAGTAACAGTGTGCTGAAAGTCTTGTGTGCTGAAAGGGGTACAGTTGTCTGAAAAGGTTGAGAGCCACTGCCCTACACACTGCTGCAAGTGTAAACAAGGTCTTAATATCTATGCCTCAGTTCCCCATTTGTGAAAATCAATCAATGGGCATTTATCACTGACTTCAATGGAAGCAGAGTTAGGCCACGGCTGAGTGCTTTTGCAAATCCCACCTATAATATTTATACATTTAATACCAAACTAATTTATTTCCATTTGAATTGTTTTTCTTTCCTAAGCAATGAGGACAATGAAACAAGCTAAGTTTGAAGCTGGCTTCAGCCACATTTTTATTTATTTGAGTGCTTATATTTAAATCAGATCAAAAGAGAATGTGTATGGTTTTTTTCACTCTGTCATAACATAAAAATAGCTGAAAAGATATTTGTTCAAAATTCAAAAAAGAATCATCAATCATGGAAAATGTCAACTTGGAAAGAAACTGAGATAGTTAAGACCATCTCTAAAAGGAGGATTGAAATGGAGCTGGAACTCAATGGGCAAAACTCCTATGCTCAGATCTTCAAAGATATTTTTAATGAATGGGAGTTAGGTGCCTAAATACCCTTGAAGATGTGGGTCCTACTGACTTCTGTGGGCCAAGAATATTACCCATCACTCTCTGTAGAGTTTGCCACTCTGGCTGCTGTGGGTATGTTTACACTGCAATAAAACACCTGTGGCTGGCCCATCTTAGCTGACTCAGGCTTGCAGGGCTTGGGCTGTGGGTCAATAAAATTGCAGTGTAGACATTCAGTCAGCCTGAGCCCTAATCAGCTGAGATGGGCCAGCCGCGGTGTTTTATTGCAGTGTAGACATACCCTGTATCACACTTACAGCTGCTTGGTTAGGGGGATGAGGGGGAGACAGAAGTATATTTTCCCAAAACATTGAAAGAAATGAAAAATTCTCATTTCATTTGAAACTTTCTGTGACTTGTTTATTCAGGAAATTTAAAAAAAAGGTGTGTGTGGGGGGGGGAAACAAAGCGAAACACCACAGTCTCTCTCTTCCCCCCCCTCCTCCACGGAAAAAAAATAGTGAAAGTGAATTTTCCCCCCAACTTAAACAAAATAAAATTTCTTTTAAAAAAAATCAAAATTTATCAAAGCACCCAAGAAATTTAGAAGCTGACAAGTTTTGTAACTATTTTGCCTTCTCTTGTAGCCTGCTTTCCTTCTAAATTTGTCTTTTACCTTCTCCCCCCCCCAAAAAAAAATTAATCAGAGCTAGTTAAAATGGCCAGTGTCCATTATGTTTAAAAAATTCCCGACACCACAAAAGCTTCGTTGCCTATTTTTAGTGAGAGAAAAGCTGAAATTGCAACAGTATCAGCAGTACCACAAAATCTTAGAAACACTGATGTAACGCCAACTTTGGTTGACTTACATCTGGAATAAATTTGGCCCATTATTTCTGATTCCTTTTAGCCCGCTCTTCGCTAGAGTATAACATTCCCATCTTCCTCACAGGTACAATACATTGCTAAGGAATTTGAATATTTAGAGGTACCCAGATAGTTCTAAACCAATGTAGGCCTCACACCTCTGAACTGCAGAATACATATTATGTATTCAAGGGCTATATATTGCCTTTGATCCAGGATCTCAGTCCCAAATGTAATATACTGTAATGTATTGTAACATTATGTAGTGGACATTGCATCATTTTGTGGCAGAGGGCATGCATGTCCATGATGTGTTTTTGCAGCTGGCGTTTAGTCAGGTAGTGACTAAAGTCACCCCACTGCTACCTAAAAGTATAGCACAGTTTAGTTGTCATATTGTGCCCCAGTCAAAAAATGTGTGCATGCCTGGTCCTTGATTTATTGGCATGTGCATTATATTAATCCAATGACTGATACTCTATTGCATATTTTGTACAAGCCATTTCTATTCCAGGGTAATCATGGAATGCAAAGTGCTGTAAAACAAATGAAAACAAAAATTGTACCCATTTTTCTCAGCCCCGAAGAATAAAGGTTTAAAAGATGGTGCCCAGTTAGATGTCATATTTTGCATTTTATTCATGCTTAGAGATCTTTTCCATCTGGATAAATAAGTGTGAAGAATATTTGTGAGCAAGACTGTATCAGTCACATATGAAAATAACTGGCCAAATTCTGCCCTCTATTCGAGCAATGCAACAGCACTGACTTGCTTGGGAATTTAATGGATACATTGTAATTGAGGAGAAAATCTGGCACAGTATATCAGGCTCATTGCAGTCCATTCATTGCTTTGCAGACCCAATTTGCCTCCACGGTGTGTCACAAATCCACATAAGGCTCCTTAGTGCTACATTTTGTGCATGAATCTTGGATTTAGCTGACGGATGTGAAAAGAACACATGTATCCAGACACCTCCCTAGTGAATACACATGAGCAGATGCTGAAGAGCACACGTATTCCAGCTGAGGTCAGCAGTCATTTAGGCTTGAAATTAAAAACTAGACTCAAACAAGAAAAATTAGACATCAGTCAAAGAAACTGAGTTTTGAAACTAAGAATTATGAGTTGGCCGTTCCTCATCTCTAAAAGGTCAGCTACAAATAACATTGGTATATTCAGGATTTAGAATCATTCCGCTTCTAAAATAACCTTAACTTGGCCTTTTATTCTTTTTCCCTTTTAGCAGAGTCTGCTGTACTTATGGGTTGATTAAAGATGCCCCGGAATGCATTGTTCCAAGATGCCTGAGATACCAGATGTCTCCCACCACTACTGACTCTTCTGACATCAACATCTAGAATTAGAGCATGCTACAGTCTAACTTTCCTGCACGATTTGTAAGATACACATTTGAGAGTAGTTTGCCTTCATACAGACACAAAATCCACTGTTCAGGTTCACATCTCCTTCCAAACTTACAGGCATTGCCCTTGAGATCACAAGAGCTTGCTCAACCAAAAAAGGGACTTTTCTGTGTGCACCGGTATCCCACCCCCTAACTCTGATGTTCTTTGCTAATTGCTGTTTTACCCTACTTACACTTAGTACATTGGGTCCCAATCCTGCAACTGCCTCTGCATGGACAGACCGCTGCACACCCATTGCAGTCAACCTGCGGAGCCCCACTGAAGTCAATAGGGCTCTGTGTGGGGCAGGAGCATATCCACACGAAATATCCTGCAGACTTAGGGCCTTACAGTGCAATTATTAAACAGCAGCCCTCTGAAGTTTGCAGATGAAACTACCCGGTTGAGAGGTGGCTGATGCTGAGGAAGCTATGTGACGTCTGTCCTTTGTTAATGGCCTGTTGATAATACTTTTTCATATGCTCAAATGATGTTCGTGTGCCTGACCTTTCTATGTTCTTATATGCCCCCCTCACTGTCGTATCCCTGCACATCAGTGATAAGAACTCTTGAGATTTTTATCTCAAGTCTTATCATAATACTTGATGTTTTACTTAAAGCCTGAGCTCCTGAAACCTAGTGATTGTATGAGAATCTCACATTCCATTTTTAAAAAAAAAATAATAATTTCTGTGTAGCTGTAGAGAAAAGCTTGAAAACACAACCTGAGTGCACCCCAATGCTCCAAAAACAGGAGGCAAGTAAAAAACCCTCCATTTTAAAAAAATTCATGATTTTTAAGAAGGGCTGTCAATTAATCGCAGTTAGCTCAGGCGATTAACTCAAAAAATTAATGACAATTAATCAAACTGTTAAACAAAAGAATACCAATGAAATTTATTAAATATTTTGGATGTTTTCTACATATATTGATTTAAATTACAACACAGAATACAAAGTGTACAGTGCTCACTTTATATTTATTTTTATTACAAATATTTGCACTGTAAAAAATAAAAGAAATTCAGCTAATACAAGTACTGTAGTGCAATCGCTTTATCATGAAAGTTGAACTTACAAATATAGAATTATGTACAAAAAATAACTGCATTCAAAAATAAAACAATGTAAAACTTTAGAGCCTACAAGTCCACTCAGTCCTACTTCAGCCAATCGCTCAAACAAGTTTGGTTAAAATTTTCAGGAAATACTGCTGACTGCTTCTTGTTTACAATGTCACCTGAAAGTCAGAACAGGTATTCACATGGCACTTTTGTAGCCAGAGTTGCAAGGTGTTTACGTGTCAGATATGCAAAACATTCGTATGCCCCTTCATGCTTCGGTCACCATTCCAGAGGACATGCTTCCATGCTGATGATGCTCATTAAAAAAAATAACGCATTAAATAAATTTGTGCCTGAACTCCTTGGGGGAGAATTGTACGTCTCCTGTTCTGTTTTATCCACATTCTGCCATCCACATTCTGCCATAGCAGTCTCGGCTGATGACTCAGCCAGCACTTGTTCATTTTAAGAACACTTTCACAGCAGATTTGGCAAAACACAAAGAAGGTACCAATGTGAGATTTCTAAAAATAGCTACAGCACTCGACCCAAGCTTTAAGAATCTGAAGGGCCGTCCAAAATCTGAGAGGGATGAGGTGTGGAGCATGCTTTCAGAAGACTTAAAAGAGCAACTCTCAGATGTGGAAACTACAGAACCCAAACCACCAAAAAAGAAAATCAACCTTCTGCTGGTGGCATCTGGCTCAGACGATGAAAATGAACATGCGTTGGTCCCCTCTGCTTTGGATAGTTATCGAGCAGAACCCATCATCAGCATGGACACATGTCCTCTGGAATGGTGATTAAAGCATGAAGGGACATATGAATCTTTAGTGCATCTGGCACATAAATATCTTGCGGCACTGGCTACAACAGTGCCATGTGAACGCCTGTTCTCACTTTGAGGTGACATTGTAAACAAGAAGTGGGCAGCATTATCTCCTGCAAATTGTAACCAAATTTGTTTGTCTGAGCAACTGGCTGAAGCAGGACTGAGTGGACTTGCAGGCTCTAAAATTTTACATTGTTTTATTTTTGAATGCAGTTTGTTTTTTGTTAACATAATTCTACGTGTGTAAGTTAAACTTTCATGATAAAGAGATTGCACTACAGTACTTGTATTAGGTCAATTGAAAAATACTATTTCTTTTGTTTTTTTACAGTGCAAATACTTGTAATCAAAAATAAAGTGAGCACTATACACTTTGTATTCTGTGTTGTAATTGAAATCAATATATTTGAAAATGTAGAAAACATGCAAAAATATTCAAATAAATGGTATGCTATTATTGTTTAACAGCGCAATTAATCATATGATTAATTGTGATTAATGTTTTTAATCACTTGACAGCCTTATTTTTAAGACAATTCTACAGTGTGGCGGGGTGCTTTCTTGTGGTTTTTGAGCACTTGGGGTTGGCAACACTGGCCATTGCATTGGAAATGCCTGAAGATGAAATTGGCAAGATATAAGATAAGAATAGCAAATAATAAATCAGTTCCCTAACAGTAAATTGAGGGTATTCCAGGAGGAAACAAGTTGGGCCTAGCAGAATGAATATGCCTTTGTGCTCACACTTCCGTATTCTGTATCAATAAAGAACTTAGCATCAGGAGAATTTCCTCTTGAAATATGGGATATAACTATTCAGATCATATGTAAAACACAAATAAGAAAGTTCCTAATAATGTGGGGAATTAAAGAAGGTGATAATACACCAGGCCATTTTCTGCAAGGCTCAGACAGATGTGAGTGCTAGGTCATAAGTAATTTAATTAGATTGTCCTAGATCCATAAAGGTACATAGGTGCCTATATCCCAGACTTAGTCTGGGGTTTAGGCACCTAACTCCCAGTTTTAGGGTCCACTGTAGCTCACAAAAGCTTATGCTCAAATAAATTTGTTAGTCTCTAAGGTGCCACAAGTACTCCTTTTCTTTTTGTGATCCACAAAACTCCCACCTAACCCTGTAGGTACCTAAACTCACTCAGTACCACAATTTACAGGGCAAATGTCCCCTACATTTCTGCCTCTGGGCACATGCACTGTTGGCTCACTCTAGGCATCCAGGAGTCTCTCTCACTCTTAAGCCCCACAGTGACCCATGAACGGAGGGAAGATAGATGTATGCCCAATATAGATGTGTGAGGTCCAATCTGGTAGGCATGCTCAGTGGCCACCTACGGAATTGGATCTCATTCAAAATCTGGAATGAGGAGGAGCCACCATCCACCTTATAACTTTTAGTCTAGTGGTTAGAGCACTCACCTGGTATGCAGGAGATGCAGGTTTAATTCTCCGTTCAGAAGAGAGAGGATTTGAACAGGAGCCTCCCATACCTCTCAGAAGCATGTTCTAGCCACTAAGTTATGGGACAATCTGATATAGAGGTCCCTCATTCTCTCCTACTAAAGATGTTCTACTTTCGATAGCTAATTAAATAGTGATTGGGGCAGGGGACTAGATACTGAGAGTCCCATGTGGGTGACCTAACCACAAGACTATGAAGTCATTCTCACACTCTATCTCACACATGACTCTTTAATTACCTGAGAGATGGGAGACACCTCTTCAAATCACTTCTGCCCCTCAGGCAAACAGGGGAATTGAACATAGGTCTCCCACATCCCAGCTAATTAACAAGTCATTGGGACAGGAAAGAGTGTGAGAATGACTCTGAAGTTCAGCATTTAGAGTAGCAGACTTCTTTTTCCAAAGAAGTCAAGTCCTTTACAATTGCTATCCATCCCCACCGGAAGAAGGGGAGTTGCACAACGAGTGAAGAGTAATAAATCTCTCTGCCATAACAACAGCAAAGGGAACAAACTTAGTTTGAATGTCATCCAAAGCTATATACAAAATGAAGACTTCAGGGACAGCAGGAATATCCGTATGGAAATAATCCCCAGCATGTTGTGCCAGAAGTCTGACAACTGAGGACTAGAGGAAAAGACCAAAACATGTGCAAAAGTTTGAACCAGATTTATGAGGAAGTGTTTTGATAATCCAAAAACCACAAACTCGTATGCAATATCCCAGTTCTCTTACTTTCTATCATCTAGGGCAATATTATCTGGCTAAAATGGGTAAGAGTGGTCTCATCTCATCCTTCATCTGTCATTTGGTCTTGTGACAGAGCCATTTTAGTCCACATGTTATTTTAATGTCCATTAAAGCAACACTGTCAAGTAGGTGAGCACCCAAATATAAATTCTGGAAAAGGAAAATAGATTTTTAAAAGGTATTCTACAAAAGCTAATCTGAAAAATGTTGAAATGTTGTTATGATCCTTTAAATTTCTATAAAAAGGTTTTTGGGTTTTTTTAATTTATATGGGGGTGTAGATTTTCCACACCCCTGAGCAACATTGTTATACCAACATAAGTTGGTAGTGCAGACCAAGCCATAGTTACTCTGCAGTGCCAGAAAGTATGAGCCTGTTACTCATACGGCTACTCAGAGAGGAAGGTGGTACTCAACATAGATGGCAAAATCTGGCCTTATAAAGCAAAACTAAGTGGTGTTACTCACATTATTGAGTGAAAGGCAAAAAGTCAACAACGAAATGGTGAATAGTAAAGTTAGGTTTTGGTGGGGGTTAAAATTATTTCTGTTTTAATAGTTGTTTTAATTAACTCAGAGGGTTTCTTTGTTTTGGGGCTTTCTTTCTAGATACAGTGTGGGATCTTAATGCTCCTTTAAGCTATGGCTTTTGGCATGAGGTGATTACTAAGATTAATGTTACAACATTCCTTTATGCTTTCATTATCATTGCCCAATCCAAATTTTCAGTTTTCCAGAAGGTTCCAAGTCCTTAAGGAAAACAGAATTTGATATACACTTTAACTGATGGACTAAAGGTGAGTGGGTGCATATGGAAAAACATAATCACAGCTTACACTTAGGCCATTATTTAAAAGTACCGCCCCCCTCCCCTGTACAAAACTATATATGCTATTAAAAACATTGTTTTGACACAATTCAAGGAAATATGGATTCTTCTGTCTAGGTTGAGACTTTTAAAGCAGCCTAAGGGATTTAGACATATATCTTTCTTCCATTAAAATTAAAAAAAAAATATGGGCCAGATTCTCAGTTGGCCAAAAGTAATATAGGTTCACTGAAGTAAATTGAGCTACATTGATTTAAACCAGCTGAGAATCTGTGTGTGTGTGTGTAAATCTCCAATATTGCTTTGGAAAAACTCAGCCCTAGCTCTTTTTGGTGGAAAGGTATTGGTCAGTAACTCTGAATTAAGTCCTTTTAGTCTTAATAGCATTTCACTCATTTTGGGCCCCATGCTGTAAGCTCAGAACATGTGAAATGCCCCCTCACACCAGTGAAAGTTCCACAAATGAAGAGCTTGCAAGATTGAGTCCTTTGTGGATACAAGATAAAATATAATTTTAAAGATGCATGACATACTGACATGTAGATCTGGTAAAACATTTTCCAGCTTAACTTTTGTTCATTGGAAAATTCTGTTTTGTTGAAATAAAGACTTTCTATGGGAACTCGAACATGTTAATTTCAACAAAATATCATTTTGATGTATAAAATGTTCCATTTCAACATTATCGGAATTGAACATTTCAATTTTTTGTATTAAAATGACTTTTTCAGTTTTTAAATTGCATATAGTAAACTGTAATAAAAATTAAAAAGTCAAAATCAAAACATTTTTATTTTATCAAAATGAAATGTTTAAATTGACTCAGAAAATTTTTTTTAAAAGTTGATTTCACAGAAACCGACCAAATTTTGGTTTTGTTCTGATTTGTAAGAAAAATTACAGAATTTCAGGTTCCCACACAGCTCTACTGCCATAGTTTTCTTCAGTTTATCCTTCAAGAGCATATTTCAACTAAAAATGGAAGAAAAGAAAAGTACAAATCCATTCTTTTCTCTGCATTTGCAAGAGCCACCAGTCACACAATCAAATAATAACAGAATTGTATAAAATCCAACAATTCACTTTCCAGTGGGTCATGCAGATATTTTCTTCCGTGTCAGTCTTGGTAGGTTTGAATTTTAAGCCCAAATAATCATCACAAATTTCAGTAAAAAAATGCCAAATTTCACCTCCCAAAGATTTGCATCGTCTGATGCTAACCATAAAACAATCCTGGTTTGATCAAAAGGTTTATGAACCTCAGTGAACTTTGTGAGTTTTGAAACTATTGAAAAATTAAACCAGAAAATATTTTCATGGTTTCTTCATGAACATTTCTGGATGTTCTAGTCATTTGTTTGCTTTCATAAACTAGTAACTTTCTTGTATAAAATTTTTAAAAGAATGATGTCAAACACTTTAAAGAGTTTGAAGAGACCAAATATAAAGCTCTCTTCCCATCTACACCTGCTGCTTTATTTTTATAGACACTCCTGTCTGCTCTTCCTATTTGAAGGAAGAGAATAATATCTGATATTTTACATAATTGAACTTTTTAAGTGCAGACCAGGCTGGAGGTTGTTGTCCACAAATACTGTTCATCGTTTCAAGAAAGAGGGATGTCATAGATGGGATCAGGGGATTTGGTAACTATTTCTAAGGCTTTATTTGGATAAACACATCTCAGGTTAGTAAACTGAGCTAAAATACTCTGAGCTTTACTTGAAACATTTCACTGTGGTGCTGGAGATCCAGACATCTCCTGGAGTGTATGAAAACTAGAAAATGAGAAACAATATATTAAAACCTAGCTTTTATATAGTGGCTTTTCAGTAATAGATCTCAAAGCACTTCACAATCTTTATTTTATCCTCCCAATGCTCCTGAGTGGTAGGGAACTACTATTATCCCCATTTTACAGACTAGTGGGAACTGGGGCACAGAGATACTAAGGATTTTCCCATGGTCACATAGGAAGTCTACAGCTGAGCAGACTTGAATTGAAAGAGGGTTTTCCAAGTTCTAGGCTAATGCTCTAACCCAGTGGTTCTCAATCACAGCCTGTGGGCTGCTTGTGACCCAATCAGCACGCAGCTGTGGCCCATGTGACATCCTCATGGCCATACAAGTAGTATATATATTCTGTGGATGGGGCCCACGTAACACATGGAGAGCTGCATATGTGGCCCACAATGGCAAATAGGTTGAGAGCCACTGTTCTAACCCCGGCCATCCTACCAGGCCAGTACAGCCATTGTCTGCATTGAGCTCAATGCCAAACTGAAACAAAAATGTAGAAGATATATTTTTTCCACATTTAATCACCTGCAGTACCACACACCTGAGACATTTGTTTTTTTTTAACACACATGGAGTCATAGTATGCTTTGTGAGAGCCACTTGTGTAGCTTCATTGACTCCAGTGTTGTGACACAAATGTCACTGAAAGCAGAAATAGGCTCGTTTTAACAGAGTCCTTTTATAGACACAAGTGTTCACCTTGAATGATCTGTTACAATATGTGTTAGCTACTTATGCTAAACAATCTCTGCTACCTTGTATTTAGCTGTGACACTCTGAATACCTTGTCCAGACCTGAAGAAGAGTCCTGTGTAGCTCAAAAGCTTGTCTCTTTCACTAGCAGAAGTTGGTCCAATAAAAGATATTACCTCATCCACCTTGTCTCTCTGATGCAACACAAAAGTATACCTCAAAAAGCCTATGATTATACAACTGCCATCTTAAGTATCTGATATGAATTTCAAAAGGAATTTATTGAAAACTACTCTATCCATATAATAGATTTTATTGTATTCCTCCAATATAATACAAGGGGAGAAGGGTTAACATAACAGATGATATAAATCATCAACACAACATCTTCCACTACTGGCTATGTACCTGTATATCTTGAAAGCCTTGATGCAGAGTTTATCTAATAAAATCAGGGAATGGTCAAGCCAAACCACTGTAGACGAAATATAAATGCCAGAACAAAGTGTGTGTTTGAAAGGGGTATCAAGCCAACCATGTTTAATACCTGTGGGGGAATTAGTCATATGCTTATGGTACTTCTCCTCAAGTGTTATGTTGCCCTCTTTGTAGATGTGATCACAGGAAAACATCTATAGAATCAGATCTTCATGCTCTAAGGATCAAGGGGTTTTTTGGTTTTGTGTGTGCATGCATGCATGTGTGTGTGTGTGTGCGCGCGCGCATGTGTTGTTGTAAAGGTTTTCTACTCCATGCTAGTTTCTAATGTTGAAGTATTGATATCCAACCATTCTTTTTCAGCATTTTTCCCCACTATAAGGAGCCAATGATTTTAAATTTACAAAGGAAAGTCTTTTCTACACTGAATCAGCCACTGGTGTAACAACATTTTAAAGTCAGGGATCAGCATCAGCAGGAGTAGGTGCAAGGCCTATCTGCATGTTAGAGTCACTGCGGAGGTGAGACATACAGAAATGAAGACTGACATTCCTTCCGTGCAGCTCTAGAGACATACAACAACTCCAGCTCTCTAGTGCCACACTGACACTCACCTCATTCAAATCCCTCTTAAAGAACATTCTCTCCCTTCGGGCCCAGAAGTGAAACAAAGAGTGAAATACCAGATGAGGGGGGAAAGGTATCAATGTAAAGTAACTGTTACACCACACCATGAGCTCCCCTGCTAAACGCTCACCAAGCTGCTGTACTTATATCCATCCATTGGCTCTCACATACCGTTGGTATGGGCAGAGTCTAAGCACTGTCTCTGGCCCTGTAGGCATAATCTCAGGGTACAGATCATCCGTCTCGCACCCTTTCCTGAGAGATGGAGACTCCACAGTCCAACCGCCTGGGCCCTGAAACTACCACTGCCTCCCCAATAGCTTGTGCATGAGTTCTACTGAAGCGGTGGATACTCTAGTTTACTGTTTCCCTCTTTGGGGACTATGTAACAGTGAAAGCAAGGGGCACAGACTTTGCAAAGTAATTTCTAAACCAGCCACACTTTACTCACAGACAAAGCACAAGAGATAAACAGATCTATTTAAAAGTAACAATCACCTGCATAATCCCTAAGGAGCTGACCTTGGTTCCCGAGTCTCTGTGCGCTAATAGCTCAGGGAGAGGCACTCTGTCCTGGCGGGAAAAGGGGATTAAGAGCAGACTCAGAGTCTGCTAGATAACCAACAGGGAGAGAGGAGAGATACTATTTCAACCACCCTGTTGGCTGGGGTGGATAGCAGGTGAGCCTACTTAGGGAAGGAGCAATGTCTGAGGAAAAGGAGGGGGATAAATGATTGACAAGTAAAAGCCCAGGAAGAAAATCTAGCCTGACCAATAGGAAGTTCTCAGTGAGATGCCTGTCCCTGGGAGCATTGTGAGAGGGGAGAAGCTATTGTGCAGGAGTTTGGAGCCAGCCAGTACAAGGGAAGAACGTCCTGTTTCATGAGCTCCTGAGTCCCAGGCCTGCATGCAGATTCCCACTGAGACCTTGCCTCTGGGTACCTGGAAGCCATATCCCTAAGCTTGATCCTTTCCCTGTTCAAGGTAATTCCCAGTGGATAGAAATCTGGTGGGGAAATTCTCTACCCACTCAGGCTGCGCTAACCCTTCAGCTCCCTGGAAACACCCAGTTACCGCTTGGCAAGTGCTGCTCTTGCTGCTAGTACAGGGCTGCCTGCCTGCTATGACACACACATCTGTGACTCTATCTGAGCACTAGGGAAGGAGACTCAAGTTAGGATTTTTATTAGAGTTGTTATAACTTGCACCTGAGACCGCATCCCTTTGTGATGAGGGAAAATCTTGGGACCAGAAACACCCCGATTCCTGTATGAAGAGGGTGTCTGCAAACTGCAATTGTCAGCCCCTCTGCAGCAGCTGAGAATTGGGGATTCATCTCTGAAGCTGAGGGTCATTCGTGGAGTTGTGAGTGCACCATCCTTTAGTTAGATAGTCTGGGAGACCCCCTTTTCCCTGAACTGTTTCCTTAAGACAGGGAGTAAAGGTTTGGGGATTTTGTTACCTGCTGCCTATTAAACCCATGGAGGGACTTACCACCTTATCCCACGTGTGAGACTTTGGGGCTGTACTGACCCAAGTCAGCCAAGCTGCTTTTTGCTGCTACTGAAGATCTCATTGTCAAGGTCATCAAGGCCCCTACAAATGGGACACTAAATCTTACTTTTGTTTGATCAGGTCACTTGACTGGGAAAATTCAAGGGTATTATCAGAGAGGGCACCAGTTACCCTGAGAAGAATGTTTAACCTGTTATGTTATATTTACTTTCTGTTTAATATAATTACTCTGTTGAATATATAATGTGTGTTTGTGTTATTTCTTGGGAGTCTTCCACTACCTGGCAAGTAAGTGGGGGTGAGCCTGTGGTTAGAATTTTCCTTCCAAGCTGCCCTGATGATGCTGCCAGGAAGGAGTGAGGGGGGTGCAGGCCTCCTTCAAGTCCCTTATCAGGTGATCCATAGCTCAGTTACATGCCCACCTGCCAGGGCTGGTTTCTCTAGGTTGCAGATAGCTCATGTCACATGTTTCTGTTTGAATGGAAGACAATCTAGTTGAATAGTTCTTGATTGCTGTCCATGGTTAGGCCTCTGATAGCTGCAAGAACTTCTCCTGACACCTCCCGGGAGGTTTTAGCACAAGCTGGAGGTTAAAAGACAAAAGTGCTGGCATAGAATAGTTTTACAATCAAAATGAAATTCACAAAACCAAATGGAGTTTGCAGATTGATATAGATACATGCAGATCTGTGCTAAACTACCACAGGAATTACTTCCTTGTATTTTTATTTCTAATAATCTCTCTTGGGCAGGGATCAGCTTGACATCTGTGGCCCCAGTTCAGCAAGGTACTTTAGTGCATTCTTAACTTTAAACACTTGAGTAGTCCCCTTGAGGTGAATAAGATTACTAACATGCTTGAAGCTAGGCATGTGCAGAAGTGCATTGCTGGACTGGGGCCTGTTTCTTTAAAGAGTCAAGAAAAATAATTACTTTTAACTTAACCAGCACGATGTGCACACATGTCTAACAGTGTCACCATGGGATCTTATTGCTGTAACCCTTGTCTTTCCTTGCCCCCACTCTTTAACCCATTTGCTGCATCATATCTAAATTTAAAAGGGCAACAGAGACTTTTTCTATCTGAGTTCCACAAGTAACTTTTGGGACCCCCTAATAAGAGTTTACAATAGTCATAACAGTAGCATTGTTGATGGTTAATTAATAAGTAAGAAGTCTAGAAAAGGGTTGTGTACTAGCATTTAGCAAGTACTGGTGGTGTAGCTCCTGTTTAAGTTGATAGAAATTCAGCTGGAAGGGTATGAGATGCTCCCTCGCTTGCACCCCTAAATTCCGTAAATGTAACTTGACAAAATTCACCAGCTATCAGCTTCAACTCAGCAGGCTTTCTCCACCTCGTCAAACAAACTACTCGTCTTTGCTTTCAAGGCCTGCACAGCCTATCTACTCTCTCATTCACTATCAAGAATAATTATTTAATTACTTAATTATTAACACCTAGAGGATCATCGGGTGATAAGTATCAGAGGGGTAGCCATGTTAGTCTGGATCTGTGAAGGCGACAAAGAGTCCTGTGGCACCTTATAGACTAACAGACGTATTGGAGCATAAGCTTTCATGGGTGAATACCCACTTCTTCGGATGCATGAGATGATAAGGTTGATAAGTAACAGACCACATGGATTTGTTAAGAACAAATCATGCCAAAACAACCTAATTACCTTCTTTAACAGGGTTACTGAATGGGGGGGAAGCACTAGACATGAGCTATCTTGATTTTAGTAAGGCTTTTGACGCTGTCCCACCTAAGATTCTCATAAGCAAACTAGGGAAATGTGATCTAGATGAAATTAATATAAGGCAAAACTGGCAAAACAGAAAGACCATACTTAAAAAGTAGTTGTCAATGGCCCACTTGTTAAATTTTCAAACACTCACCTTCACACTTTCTGCTGCTCCTCAATGCTGCCCTTCTCACTTGGGAGGAGCTCTCTGTAAACATCTACACAGACACCTCATTGTCCTCATTCACATCTCTTTAACTTTACTTTGCCACAATACCTACAAAAAAAAATTGACAACACTTAGGACAGCTGGTGGGCTGAGACCACAGCCTCTCTCTTTGACTAGTATTGTCCCATTGTTTCCTTTTGCTTCCGTTTGTACCTACCAGTTGTGTCCTATCTTCCACTTAGATCAGGGATCAGCAACCTTTGGCACGTGGCCCACCAGGCTAAGCTGCCTGGTGGGCCAGGCCAGTTTGTCTACCTGCTGCGTCCGCAGGTTCGGCCGATCGCAGCTCTCACTGGCCGCGGTTTGCCATTCCAGGCCAATGGTGGCTGCGGGAAGTGGTGTGGGCCGAGGGACGTGCTGGCCGCCACTTCCCGCAGCCCCATTGGCCTGGAACGGCGAACCATGGCCAGTGGAAGCTGCGATCGGCCAAACCTGCGGACGCAGAAGGTAAACAAACTGGCCTGACCCACCAGGGAGCTTACCCTGTTGGGCCGCGTGCCAAAGGTTGCCGATCCCTGACTTAGATGGTAAGGTCTTTGGAGCAGAAACTGTCTTTTTGTTTGTGTTTGTACAGCACCTAACACAATTCTATTACTGGGGCATCTAGGCACAGTACAAAAAACGTAGAAGAAGAATTCAGCAAAAGGCTACTGGATAGATATTTTTAATTTGCTCATAAGTAATTAATAAATTTCTATTCTTATTCCTTAGTTCCCTTCTTTCCACAGAGTAAGTGTTAATAAATTCCACAATTCTTAAGGGTGTGTATGTCTAGTTTTCATTATTCTCTAAAAGCCATCACATCATTTACATGCTTTATATTAACTCTTTTATTTCTGGTTTTCCATAAATAATGAAAATTGGTTTAAGACAGTGAAACTCACATTCTGTATTTGTCTAGTCAAAAGCAGAGAAACAACTAATAATAGGGCTGTCTTTTAGTCATTAAAATTCCCCCAAGCCAAAAATAACTACTTGTTATCAACACTTTGATGAATCCAACCAATTGTTAATTTATAGAGCTGTCTGTTTTTGAATGGATTTACGCATGGAAATGCTTTAAAAATTTATGTGTTACAGAAATATTGTCCATAAACTCTTTATTTGCAGAATGCTGTGTCCTTTATGGTGCATGTGTACCAGATGCTGGGGAAATGTAGGTTTTATTGTTGTTAATTTAAGTGATGCTCAATGAATTCTTAAGGACCTTTTCCTCGGATAAAATATTTACCTTGCAATGCAAGGATAACCCCAAAAAAAACAAACTCTCTATCTATGGAGCTGGACAACGATTTTAACAGGTGTTATCTCGTCGAGGTAAAGTTATGGGAGGGATCCTAGGGTTTTCCTTGATCAGCTAACACTTTAAAACAACAACTTCCTTTTTTTGAAAGGAAAAAAAATACATTTTCCACCAGTTGGATTGACAGTCCTGGAGACAACAGCTCAATGCATGAAAGGACAGTTCAGTGCCCAGCCCAAATCTTTCTTGGTTCATGCCCAGTAACTCCACGGCCTCCCAGCAGACCCTTACAGAATTAGTTTCAACTAGTGCCACATGTGATGGTGATTTTTGTGCTATGGATTCTTGTACCTGTACTAAGGCTATTTTAAAACTAAAAGTCACTCCAAGAATCAAAGGAGGCAAGATCCTTGCTGTCAAGGCTGAATCCCCACTCTGTCACACCGAGTGCAGACTTGGGGGCCCGCAAGGATTTTAAAAATTAATACTTGCCACTCCAGGCTTGTATTACACTCCCAAGGTTACAGCTTTTCTCTGACCTTGGCTTGGTAAACGCTGCCACCACCCAAATGCAAAAAAAAAAAAAATCCTTTGAACCCAGGAAGGAGCACTTGGGAATTCCTCTCTGAGGGGTACCTCAAGCCCTTTCACCCCCTCCCCTTCCCCCTCCAGGGAAGAGCTGAGAAAGAAAATAAAGGAAATTAGCTGTGGCTACCAGCTAATCAAACAACATGCACAAACCTCTTAGGACACCAAAAATCCAATCCTGTTCTTAAAAAAGGTAAATGTTATTACAAACATAAAAGAAAAAATTACATCTGGAACTTAGGCTTTTGCTAGATTTTAAAAGAGCAATTCCAAAAATCAAGCACACAAAATAGCTTTCTTGAGGGGTCAGCTTAAATGTTACAAGCAAACAAAAACATCAGGGGTTAGCACAGAGGGGATCCACAAGCCAAAATAAAAAACAAACCTGATTGTGTCTAACTAAACATTCCCTTTCCAAATTATTTCTTGTAGGTATGGAAGATGAATTTTCATACCTGGTTCAAGCCTTACACAGCATTGCTGCTCCGTCCCAGCAGCCCAGAGAACAACAGACAAAGGGAAAGTTTCTTTCCCAATTTTAAAAATTTCTACCTTCCCATTGGCTCTTTTGGTCAGGTGCCCACGACTTTTCTTTTACCTGTGGGCTTGTTAACCCTTTACAAATAAAGCAAGCAGAGAACAGACCAACAGGGATTTTACAGCTAACTGACTGGCTGGGTGTCCATCAAAGGAAGCTACTCTTCTTCCCTCCTCCCCCACATGTATCACACTTGCACATCACAATAGCATATAAATCATACTTTCCCTTCCACTGCCCCTATTTTAATTGCTCAAAACTCCACCACTTGCCTGGTATTCCAGATGTGGCCTCTGCATGATCCACCATTAGAAAGTGTCAGGGAATAATACCCAAAGAGCTAAAAATATTAAGCCTTTCCTAGCAGATTTTCCACACGCAGCCCAGCCCTTGAAAACATTTATCTACGTACATCTCAATACAGATCAAAAATGGTAAAATCACCTGAGAAACAGCTATCATCTGTTTATTTCCATCTATTTTCCAGAATTAATCCTTGTGAGGTTTACAAGATGTCATTACTTCATGATACAAACCTGCTAATAGCAGATTTAAGTCTTGAAGGCAGGCAAAATAAAAAAAGAGGGAGTGGGGGACAACTGACAACAAATTAGGATATCAACATTCCCCCTCCACCTCCAATGGGGCCCTTGAAGATGTTCACACAAGGCCTCAAAATGGCTGAAGCCAGTGCTGGATCAGATTAGTAACAATAACATAATCTTAGAATAATAACAGTGGCGAGAGCTGTAACTCAACATGTGCCCATATCTTTGAAAGTGCCACTATGAAAGGGCCCTTAAAAAATAATAAGACCTTGGGTTAAGACAAGGTTTTCTTTTTAAAATAAATAAGTTACCAAAACAAAATTGTCATTTGATAATATCAAAGAGATAACTTATTGCCCAAAAGCATAATAATTTTGAAAATATGTTACTAAAATGCAGATGACGGTCAATAAATATACTTCATTTTTACAGGGGTGGGAATTCTACTTCATAGTTGGCTCAAAACACACTGTGTACTGTTTACTTCCTCAGTGTTCTTGAGCAATAGTAATCATATGCCAGGGCACAACCAGAAGTTCCCTAAGAAGGGAGGGCCCAGGGAGAAGACCCTTCTCCAGTAGGGTCCTCTGTCCTGAGGCAGAGATGATAAAGGGGTGCAGGTTGTCATGTGGGACTGGCACATAGCTCATAGAGGACAGAGCCAGCTGCCAGCTGCTAAGACTGCCAAGCCCAACCCCCTAGTGCCAGGGAAGCTTGCAGCCTGGAGAGCTCAGGAGGAGGTCAAGTGCAGACCTGCAGCCCCCAGCATCCTGACTCCCTGTGGAAAGACCCAACATCCAGGTTGCAGCCCCTCCCTCCCCCACTTGCTGCCAATCTGGAGCAGGCGGTTCAGGAAAGTGCTGGGGTCTCCCCTCTCAGCCCCAAGTGCCAGGACTCCAGCATGGGCTCCTCCATTGGGTGAAGAGCCAAGTGACGCAGCCTGTTACCACCTGTGCAAGCAGTGAGTTCCCAGCCACAGCGCCACCCTGCACTTCTGTCTCGGGCCTGGCCAGGAAGGGAGGTGTTGGCTGTTGTGTCTCCACCCAGAGCCAGCCAAGGGAGGATCCTGTGCCCTCCACCTCATTGCACCGCTGACCATATGCAAGTGAGGAAGCTCTGTGTGAGGAAGCTGAGAGGCTGAAATAAGTTCTGAGTTCATGCTTTACCTCCCACTAAGTAAATAGGAGCTTTTCTGAACAGCTAACATCATCTCCCTTCAGATCGTTGGTTTCCAAGGAAAAAATATAACACTTATTAAGTGTAGGGCTATGGTAGCAAGATTTGAAGAAGAGGATGATATTGTGGCTAAAACACAGAGCTGGGAGGTAGGAGACCTGATTGAAATCCTCGACCCATTGAAATGGCAAAACTCCCAGTTACTTCGATGAGCCAGGATTTCTTCCCTGGGTTTCTACTCCCTGCTCTGCCATGTCTTGTGCAGCTTCCAGCAAGTCACTTAATTTCTCTGTTGCCTGTCTGTAAAGGGGGGATAATAATACTAATTCTGACCTACCACACAAGAGTGTCAAGGTGCTCAATTAATTCCTATTGGTAGTGTATTGAGATCCTTACACACAGGTACTATACCAGGTGTCAGACATTCCAAATGTAGTTTACATTCCAAATGCATATATATTCACTTGTCTTTTCTTTGAACGTCAAGATTTATTGTCACTCAGGGAAAATATGGCTCTGGCCAATATTTGCCTTTTTGGTTAATAAATCACAATATTTACCCTCAAGAGAAGTCAAGGGACTATCTACTTGCTATGTTTGGTTCTTTGGCACTTCTTTCAGCTATATATTGCAATTCTGCTGTGAAATCATGATATACCTCATTTACTTTGTGCAGTCCAAACAAAAAGTGAATATGCAAGGAAAATTACTCACCAGTAACTGTGGCTCTTCAAGAGTAGCCTCTGCACACTCATAGATTCTAAGGCCAGAAGGGACCATTGTGATCATCTTGGCTGACCTCTGTTTAGCATAGGCCACAGAATTTCCACAAAATATTTCTAAAGCATATTTTTTAGAAAAACATCCAATCTTGATTTTTAAATTATTGTCAGTGATGGAGAATCCACACCATCCTTGGTAAATTGTACCACTGTTAATTATTGGTTGGTGGAGGGTTGGAAAGAAATTTTCCACCACATCAAACTGGCAGAGACCCTGGGGGGGTTTCACCTTCCTCTGCAGCATGGGGCACAGGTGACTTGCTGGTATGAATTGTAACTTGAAGTCTTTAAGCCATGATTTAAGGACTTCAGTAAGTCAGTAAGAGGTTATGGATCTTTACAGGAGGGGGTAAGTGAGGTTCTGTCACTTGCAATGTGCAGAAAGTCAGACTAGATGATCACGATCATAGAATCATAGAAGATTAGGATTGAAAGAGACTTCAGAAGGTCATCTAGTCCAACCCCCTGCTCAAAGCAGGACCAAGTCCAACTAAATCATCCCAGCCCAGGGCTTTGTCAAGCTGGGCCTTAAAAAAACCAGTAAGGATGGAGATTCCACCACCTCACTAGGTAACCCATTCCAGTGCTTTACCGCCCTCCTAGTGAAATAGTTTTTCCTAATATCCAACCTAGAAATCCCCACTGCAACTTGAGACCATTGCTTCTTGTTCTGTCATCTGCCACCACTGAGAGCAGTCTAGTTCCATCTTCTTTGGAACTCCCCTTCAGGTGGTCCCTTATGGCCTTAAAGTCTATGAGTCTACTCTCACTGTTTAAAAGTATGCCTTATTTCCAGTCTGAATTTGTCTAGCTTCAACCTCCAGCCATTGGATCATGTTACACCTTTCTCTGCTAGTTTGAAGAGCCCATTATTAAATATTTGTTCCCCAAGTAGGTACTTACAGGCTGTAACCACTGGTTAACCTTCTCTTTGTTAAGCTAAATAGATTGAGCTTCTTGGGTCTATCTCTATAAGGCATGTTTTCTAATCCTTTAATCATTCTTGTGGCTCTTCTCTGAGCCCCAATTTATCAACATCCTTCTTGGGGTGTGTGTAGCTTAGCGTTCCTGGCACTTTAGCTCCTGGACTCTTCATCAATGCAGTGTCTATTGGGGCTGCATGAGGAAGGATATATAAAGGACGTGCCACTCCTTAAACCCTCATTTCCTCCTTTTCCACAGCTGATGACACATGAACCTCCATGGTCTCTGGGATTTTGTGGCATAACATAATTCTCTTCAGCTCAGTGCACGTAATACACTCAGAGTCCTTGGAGCTCAGCTTAGTCCAGAACACTGTCTGGACTTTTAAAAGCCCTTAGAAGATATACTTTCTGTTCTTCCATCTTCTTCCTGCACATTAGATATTTCATCTGCCTTGGGGAGACACATTAAATAAATCAGTGCTCAGTTTGCTGGGTATTTATCTCTTGGACCTATCAGAACAGAACTATCCTACAGGAGAAGCCATAAAAGGCTAAGCCAGGGGCTTCAGAGTATAACTTAGGCTTCTCTTCTGCAAAGGACCCAGAATGGCTGCCCTCAACACCCAAACCTCCCACTTCTGCTAGCTGTAGAGAAGGAAATGAGGCAGATAGGCTTGCCCCTCTCTTATATAACCTGAATGTTTGGCACCATGAGGTGGTACTCAGGCAGCCCCAAAAGACAGGACTTTCCAGAAAATTTCAGATGATCAGGTGCCATGAGTGGAAATGTACAGCAGCCCCAAACAAGAGTATTCTAATTGAATTTATTGCATTAGTATTTTATCAAGTTTAATTGAACTTCTGATTATACCGGGCCTGTTTTAATCAACCGTTCTGCTCTCTGACTCTATCCAACAACAACAAAATTAAGGAATATCATATTCCCCTTAAATCTCTCATCAAGAGCACTGACTCCTGTCTTAATAAACTTTTGTTGAGAACACAAGTTTTCAAGATCTCAAAGGCTCTCCTCTCCGGTGTACCTTGAACTAATTAGCAACTTAGCAGGAGTAGAAGGAAAAAAGTTCACTTCAGGCGCTTTGGTAGACAAAGAACAAAGTTTCTTCGCATGTATTAACACATTAAATAATAGAATTAATGACCTGAAGCTAAGTCAGGACCCGGGATGATTTTATGGAGTCAGTATTTAATTTGAAAACATTTATACATTGAAAATATTTAATTAAGCTAACAGGGGTCCAAGGTAACGTGGCTTTTCTGAAAGGAAAACAAGATTACAGATGAATATTTTTAAAGCATGCATTACAGTCAGCCACATGCTATATCACCACTGGGACTGAAGGGAGTTCTACATTTGTTTCCTTTGGGAATTTTGAGGGAACCTTCCCCTGCTAATATTCCCTTTTTTAAATACACACACAAACACATTTCCTTCTTCCCTGTTCTCAGGGATGTGCAGAATGTAAATGGCACTGGCTGTGAGGAATGTCCAGTTCTCCTTAATCATAAGCCTGCAAGGCTGAAGCAGATCCTGTGTGGGCCAGATCCTTAGCTGATGTAAATGAACATAGTCCTAATGGGTTTTAATAGATTTATGCTGATTTATAACAGTTGGGGTTATGGCCCTGTGATTCTCCATGCCCCATATCACATCTGCCACTCTTCTAACTAGGAAAGGCTGGATGCAATTCCCAACAGAGCCCATGGACACACCTCTTTGTGGTGTTCTCAGGTAGAACTGCATAAAAGGGACAATTACATTCACAACAAAATTGGAGGGGGAAGGGGATCATCATTTCATTCTGGTCCATTTCATTTCCCATCTCCTTGGTTGACTTGAGTTAGGGTTAGGTTTTGGCTGGCAGTCCTGACCCTGACAACCTATGTCAGACAATAAATTAATTCTGTAGCAAACCAGTACCCATCCATAACACAGAATCATACAATAGAAATTGCCTTCTCAGAGCAGACTATTGGTCTATCTAGGCTGATGTTCCTGCTTCTAGTGAGGTAGCAGGTTGGCTTACCTAGAGGAAGCAGAGCTATTGCAAGAAATATATAACATGATAGTTCATTTATTCATTATTTTTAATATATTACATATACAGATGATGAATTAAAACTCAGAAATCAGCATCCACCCAGTCACCATCACCCGCAATGTGTTGTCAACTACAATGGAAAAAATAATCAAAGGAACAAACCTGTAGAAGTGTTTTCATGTGTGATTAATTTCCAGATGCCACAAAAAAGCACCTCAAGTTGTTAAATGGATACAATTGTCTTTTAGTTTTGAAGATTAATCTTTCAAACAAGGCAGTTTGCATCATGAACTCTTTCCTGCAAAATCTTCCAGAATCAAAGAGTTATTCTCTGAGCTGATAAAAAATGACAAATGCGATTGTTTATAACCAGCCCAAGAGAATTCACGCCTCCCTTTGTTAGCTGGAATACTTTAGCATACCTTTACTTTATATCCCTCTTAATTGTAAGGATGTCAACCATCTCCCTATATCCCCTGCCTTGTAGAACTCTCCAGATCCATTTTTATATAGAATGAAGGCAGCTAAAGGAAAGAATCAGCACCAAGTATTTCAGTGTCAAATGCTCCTCTCATATACTTGAGTGGATCTTTTTTCAGTATGACATTTTAAGGGATAAAACATCACATATTCTCATTAATAATGTATGCTGCTATTTCACTATTCTTAACGTATCTTTTCTCAGCCTTGGGGTCATGGGCCTAATGGTATTCCTTACATAAGTGAAAGTATCAATGGGACGTTTTAATGGATAAGGGGAGTGGACCGGGTCAATCAGTACTTTCAAGCTGACCCCCTTTTATGTCACAGGTTCGGCACATCCCTATCCCCACTTTCACATCACAATTGTACTGGTAGTAGCCCACTTGATGAGCAAACCTCACAGTATTTTGGGGCTCTACAGGGATCTTTAGCTTAAGTAAAAGAAGCATTGCTGCAGAGTAAATGGGGAAGCTAGAAACACAAAACAGTAAAGTTCAGAGCGAGAGAGAGAAATAGAGGCAACCAGCTTACCCATAAAAGTTATTTATTGAATAATAGTGATAACTACACAAGGAGAGCCTAAACCAACATAACAGTTACATTATTAAAGGTTAATATGTGAGGTAGAAAAGAAAACAGAGAGAGAGAGAGAGGAAGGGATCTTACCCAGTCCATGAGGCTTGAACTGGTCGGGGTTCCCAGGCGGTGGTGGTAGCTCAGGGTCCTGACTGCTGGAGACAGGCAGAGCCCCCAGTATGATCAGTCAGGAAATGGAGTCCCAGTGGAACTGATACGGAGTTTCGGTCCATGCATCAGAACTCTTACTTGGGCATAGGTAGGGGGTTTTGTAGAGGCACAACATTGGTTCAAGGGAGAATACTAGGTTTGTTTATGGGTAAACTGATGACTCGAGAGTTTTCTTTAGGCTAGACAATAGGAGCTGATCACTCTTGGCTATTGGTGGTGTTTTCTTCCAAGGAGCTCACAATGCATTTAGGCTGCTTCAATATTTTGAATATCAATCAAGGATTCATTACTAGAATTGGTCTGATAACTGCTGAGCTGGGTGTGTGCAGGCATAGGTTCATTAACATCTGAAGCAGAGATCCCCCATGATGCATTGCTTCCCTGCTTTTCTGGTCCCAGAGTTCAGTGCGGTTCTCTGTTCTCCATTCTGTATGCTAATGGAGATGTCTCTCTGTCCCATCTTTCGTGCAGATGAGGCTAGGGGTGTGGCCTCTGTTCTCCATTCTGTATGCTCATGGAGATGCCTTAATCTTGTCATCCTTGTCAGGAGGGGTTTAGGTGTGTCTCCCAATGCCTTTCACTGCTCTCTGCAAGTCTTTTCTCTATTCGGTTTTGGTTCAAGCAGAGACTGGTTGCGGGGGCGGGTGTTTCATGAGTCAGATAGGTTAGATACTGTGCCTTGGTTCCCCAAGAATACAGAACTGACTAGTATCAGGTCACACAGGAGTTTGTGGCAGAGCTGGGACCTGAACTGAGATGTACTGAGTTCCAGCCCAGTGCCTTAATCACCAGCTCTTCCTTTCTTGCTGAACTCTGTAAGACTGGAATAATCTCCCCAGGGCAGTAGTAAAAGCTTCGTTACTTGGGTCATTTATTAAAATGGACTGAAGAATTCAGAGAACGAGTCTGAAATGGCACTGAGGGTTGAACTGGCTGGGGAATAGGGTTTTTCCAACTCTTATTTCTGTAAGATGGAGAATGTGAGTGCAAAACAAGAGATAAACATAGTTATTGTGTAATTTTTGTACATATCTTAACACAGGAGGAGAATATAAGGTCTCTTCATATAGTTCTTAGAAAATATTGCAACTATTTGCCTGAAAGTAGCTTTTTTATAGAAATCCATACTTATCCAGGGAGATACTAGTGTCAAAATGGGGTAATGTGATTTAAAAACAATCAAAAATTTAGAATTATTTTCACCTTACATAGCTCTCTTTCAGCACATTAATTCTACTTGTAAATTTGCACTAATATGCCATAAATAAAGTGCTTATAGTGTACTCTAACCATTCGCCAATCATGGTCAGATAGCATTGAGATTCTGAGTAGGCTCTTTTGACTTGGGTTTGAATCCAAATGACAGAAAATAATTTGGATGTAACACAGTTAAATCCATCCAAACATGATGCCCACTTAATGAGCTCCAGCAAGGCAGGAGGGAGTTAGCTCTATTGGACTAAAATAGGATTTGATCTGTTGTAAAGCCAATGTAATCAATAGTTTAAGTACTGAAATATTACAAAACTAAGACTTTCCCACTGACTCTTTAATATGGGATTGTCAGACATGAAGACAGCAAAGTGAAAAAGAGCAAGTCACAATATTTGACTGTTAAATAGTTTAAAAAAGTACTGTCTCTAGGGTTGCAATTTTGATTGGACATATGCCTGGAGGTTTTATCACATGACATAATCTTTAATTAAAGATTAACCTTTAACTCCTGGAGACTCCAGGACAGTGTTGGAGAGTTGATAACCCTAGCTGTCTCTCTCCATAGACTCATAGCTTCTAAGGCCAGAAGAGACCATCATGATCATCTAGTCCATCGTCCTGCACACTGCAGGCCACAGAGCCTCACCCATCCACTCCTGTAATAGTCCCCTAACCTCTGGCTGAGTTCCTGAAGTCCTCAAATCATAACTTAAAGACTTCAAGTTACAGAGAATCCACCATTTACTCTAGTTCAAACCAGCAACTGACCCATGCTCCATGCTGCAGAGGAAAGGGGAAAAAAACAGAGTCTCTGCCAATCTTACCTGGGGAAAATTCCTTCCCAACCCCAAATATGCAATCAGTTCAATTTCAAACATATTAGAC
The DNA here is from genome assembly GCF_965152275.1 of Natator depressus. Taxonomy (NCBI): domain Eukaryota; kingdom Metazoa; phylum Chordata; order Testudines; family Cheloniidae; genus Natator; species Natator depressus. The sequence continues at coordinate 237,546,276 of NC_134235.1, read as the reverse complement.
ACCTGGAAAAGACTTCTCTGCAATAACTCGGAGCCCTCTCCATCTAGTGTCCCATCTCTGGTCTTTGGAGATATTTGCAAAAAGCAATCGCAGATTGTAGGCAGTCTCATCATGCCACCCCCCCCCCATAAAAACTTTTCATGCTCAGTCTGGAAACTAGTTAGTCTTTTTGTCCCCACTACTTCTCTTGAAAGACTGTTCCAGAACTTCACTCCTCTGATGGTTATTAATCTTTGTCTAATTTCTAGCCGAAACTGACTGATGGCCAGTTTATATCCATTTGTTCTTGTGCCAACACTGTTTGTGTTAAAGGCTGAGATAGTTGTAACTTGCACTTGACGCACATGTATGCGGCTCTGCCAGCAGGGCTTGTCTGCAGTGTCATGTTGCTAGAAGGCATGGACCTGGAAATGAATGAGTAGAGAGAAGGTGCATGTCACATAATCGTATAAGAAATTATACCCTGGCCTATTTTAAGCAGAAAATCCAAATGATTTCTATCAGGCACTAAATTAACCCAGTGGGGATTTCAGAGTGTTCCATGCAGGAGATTTCTTTATTCATGAGGATAATTGGATATTGGAGAAACCATCATTAATCGTATCGTGATTTGTAAATGACAGCTCATATGAAAAGGGTTATTGGGGTGTTTGTGTATCTTTACGAAGGCAATTACCCAATTACTTAACTGCAATAATGTTTTGAAACCCAGTTTTAGGACAGATTTGAGATTCTAAACCAACAGAAGTTTGACTAGTCAAGCAGGAATGATGCTGGCTGCATTGTTCAAAAAGCCTCTCCTGTCACTCAGAATAACGCTGGCTAGCTAAAGGGACATGGGAGAAATAATACCAGGAGAGAAGTATTGAGGGGGGGGATAAAAGAACCGTCCACCTTTAAGAAGGAAACGTGAAAATTAGCCTTGAGTTATAGTCCTCTGGGAATTAAAAAGGGTGTGAATTTTACATCTGCTGAATTTTTCAAGCACTCTTTCCTTTCTGGTGGCAAAAATACATAATTCAAAGACAAAAAAAATTCTGCTGCTGTAAAAAAGTTTGCAAGTTGTGGGTAATTGCATTAGCACACTGAGAAAAGGGAAAGTATGCAAAAAATCCTGATTGGCATTTCTCTGTTTAAAAGGAATTATTTTCCAATACCTGAGCATGCCCAGAGGAGCTAGTCTCTGAGCAGCTGTGAAACAGAACCTTTTTACTTCAGGGTTAGTGCAGGGAGCTCATTAGCACAGCCTCAACCCTCAGCTAAACAGCCTTGTTTGCATATTGAAGCAATAGAATGTGAAGGTGTTAAAAAGGAAGAATTGCAGCCGCTACTCCTGACTGACATGTCTATCTGGGCTCTTGTGTTTACAAGAGAATAACGAAGCTGCCCCAAAGCCCCTACTGGGCCTGATTATTATGCAGAGGCTTCTTAGATTATGTATAATTGATATCCATTTTCCCTCCAGCTAACCAATGGCAGCTCTCAGGAGTAATGCTAATTTTCCTGCATCTTACCAACCAAGCAAACACTGGAAATTGTTATCTTTTTCTATGCTTAATAATTTTTTAAAGACCAAAAATTGACATTTACGGTTTTCAGCAGCACAAATGACTGTACTCTTGGTGAGGGTTTACTGCTTAATAACAACCACTGAATCAAACAGTAGAGATACAGCTGTTAGCATAGCAGTATGTTTATTTATAGTTATATACACTACATATACACACAGCATAGTGTGTGTGTGTAGGTCCCACCTTTTCATGGCTAAGAAATATGGCAGCAACAACTGGGATGAGTAATTAAAGCTTATTTGCTACCATTTCTTTAAAAGATCTGCAAAGTGAATTATGCAGGCAAGGACATTCATTCTACTATACTGATTGTTCTCATTTTTATACTTGTCAGTGGTACCTGCAAAGTTATGATTTAGCTAAACCACACACAGGTGTTAAAAATAAATTGAGAAGTGCAGTGAATAGAATTTTGTAAGACTCAAATTGTCCACTGCGTATTCAAACAAAAATTCCCATTGAAGTTTTTCTTGACTAAGAAGCAGCCAAATTTGGCCCTTAGATTACAAATACGTTCTGTTACCATGTTTTTTTGTTTAGATCATTTTCTAATTTTAAAAATTGTTAATAAATGGGATGTTCTTGAAAGTGAAATACTAATATCTTGGGCCAGGGATAAGACAAGTGAGCAAGGTCTGTGTAAGCCTGCTAATGTACTTCAATACTGACCTTCAGCCACTCTGCTATTTTGGCCCTGGATAGCTCTTGAGCACTGTCAGGCTGTGTCTACACTACAAAGTTTGGTCAACGCAACTTACATCCGCTTACAGCCACTGACTTTTGTAGCTCACTCGGGCACAAGCACATTTGGCTTCTTGCATCAGTGCTGTGTGCTCTCATCAGGAGCGGTTGCATGGATAGAAGAGGTGATGCACCCTGAGTAGATATCCTAGTGTGTGCCATGCTGCTGTATGTTGCAATGCCTTGTGGGACCTTGTTGCAGTGTTTTGTGGGATACCAGCAATTCGCTCAGGAATTTCTGGGAACTAGGGCTGAAGTTCCCACAATGTCACTTTCTCTGTTCCACATTGCATATTCCATCCCATAATTTTCATGCCATTTTTAAAATTCCCACAGTCCCAGGCACTGCTTTTTGCTCTCCGCCATCTCTCTGAAGCATGGACCATGCACAGCTTAGCCCAATAAAACATACATGTTTAGATATTTTAAAACATACAAAAATGTTTGCTGATCCTGTAGTTGTCATACGTCGCGGAGGTAAAAGTCAATGTTCATTTCCTAGAGTGCAGTGGGAGGGGTCAGGGTTCGTGCCATACAGCCGTTTGTATAGGGAGAAGCAACCATGGAGTTTTCCGTGGAATGGAAAGGCTGAGCTCTTTGGACATTTAGCACACATTCTTATCATTCTAATCCCTATTTTAACAATACTATCAGACAGGTGAACCACACTGATTCCAGTTATGTATGTGTCAGGGTTCCCTTGAGGCATGGGGACCTTGGCATGAGCTGGCACCTGGTCTGCCAACATCACAGTGCATTCCAAAACATTAATTTTAATTCCCAGTGATGGTTTTTAAAGTAAAGTGAGGAATCTAAAGTTGATGCCTTTGTTCTTGAAATACATAGATGGGTGCCATTTTAAAATAGGGAAGAGAGAGGGGTGAGGAGGGGAGATTTCAGGAATGAAAAGGGAAACAAACATGCTTATCAGAAATAATTCATCTATACACTTACCTGCACTCCCTTCCTCTTCAGCAGGAGGCTCATCTGTGCTCACGTGGCAGGACTGATATGACTCCAGTGGAGTTTCAAAGAGCTCCAGGGTCACCACATGTTTTGTGTCCCCCTCCTGCTTCTTGTTGTGCACTTGCAGGGGGTTCCAAACCCTGCTCTCATGAAGTGTCTACAGTCACATTCAGTTTGTTGGTGGGGTCCCTGCCAAGTATGGCCTGCAGTTCATTGTAGAAGTGGTAGGTCGGGGCAGCCCCAGAAATACTGTTGCCCCCCACCCTTGCCTTCTGATTTGATTGCTGAAGTTCCTTGGCTTTCACCGGGCATTGCTGCTTATCCTTGTCATGCTCCAGGTTTATCATCCCTGCATGTAGATATCTATATTCCTTCCATTTTTCCTTAATTGGGCTTGCACAGCCTTTTCACTCCACAGGCCAAGGAGATCCAGGACTTCTGTCCTGCTCCAGCCAGGAATGCGTCTAGGTGTAGCTCCTACTCTGCACTGAGACAGCTTGCTCAGATCCTTACAAAGGTGGATGGGTAGATGTCCTCACCAAGGTGGGCAACCACAAAAAGGTATTTCAAAAATATACTGGGAGGTGTTTTTTTAAGTGTGTGTGGGGGGGTGGCTTTCACTGTTTGTGAACTAGGGGCAGTGGAGTCTCAAGGACAGAGCATTGTGGGACAGCTGTTGAAGGACTGTCGGGATTGACACAGGTAATGTAACATCTATACGCGCATTAAATCAATAGAAGTACATTGACTTTGGCTCTGTGTAATTCAGGGAAGTGGTGTTATTGCATCAATGTAACACGGTGCCTATATTGATGGGAGATAAATTTTGGTTTAGGTAAGTTTAAACAAGTCAACGTAGATCAGCTTGACTTTGTAATGTAGACCAGGCCTTAATTGTGTGGAGATTTTTAGTAACAGACAATCTCAGGCCTGGTCTCCTAGAACAAGGATAAGACCACTAAACTCATTTGCACATGATACCCATCTCTTCCGAGGTGAAGAACTACTTCTCTAATCCATTGTACCACCTAACTGCTGACTGACTTTCAATTCTAATCTTCTCTCAAAGAAAAATGCATGGGGCTGAACCAGGGGGATGTAGAAAGGGTGAGAGTTCCCAAAGTAGGTGTACTAAATATGAACCATTAAAAATTATAAGCATTATCAGCAGACTAAGCCCCAATATAAATATGCCTAACATACCAAAAGTCTATATGATGCATCTGTCTACTAAAGATCCAGTACAAGACTAGATAATGATAAGGCGGGAGTATCAAAACTTTACCTATCTGACTGCTGCATTGCCAACCTCCCGGAAACCCAAGGGCTGCCCTACACTACAAAAAACTAAGCAGATTGCCACTACTTCCTTACTGTAATAAAGAGATTCAGAAGATACAGATGCCAGCATGCAATCTTTCATTATTACCAAAGTGGTCTCTACTCATATCAAACTAGAGCATTGCATATCAGGACCTGTGGTCACTATTGGCTGTATTAAAGATGAGAGGCCAGATAAGTCAATATGGGACTCCATGTCTGGCCAATGAACCATGTCCTTGCAATAATGTCTTTATCACATGAGCAATCTAAGGAACATCCATTGCATCCCAAATGGAAATAATCCTCTATTGTCCACGTAGCCAGGCTGGGCAACCCAATGGGTATTTTTCATCTCTAAATTCTATATATGTTTCAGTGATCTGCAGAATAGTCAATGATGTTCTTCTGAGGGCTGGTGAGTCACATGGCACTGATTCTCTTCCTTGTTTCCAGGTAACAAACTTCATTATGAAATCCCTGCAAGCTCTACGGACACTTTTCAAAGACACCATAATAGAGGCCCAACTTAAATGTATACCCCAAATTAAAAAACACAATAAAAGAACTAAAGAAGAGCCACCGTGGCTTAACAGCCATGTAAAAGAAGCAGTGAGAGATAAAAAGGCATCTTTTAAAAAGTGGAAGTCAAATCCTAGTGAGGTAAATAGAAAGGAGCATAAACACTGCCAAAGTACATGTAAAAATGTAATAATAAAAGCCAAAAAGGAGTTTGAAGAACAGCTAGCCAAAAACTCAAAAGGTAATAAAATGTTTTTAAGTACATCAGAAGCAGGAAGCCTGCTAAACAACCAGTGGGGGCCCTGGACAATCGAGATACAAAAGGAGCACTTAAAGTCGATAAAGTCATCGCAGAGAAACTAAATTAATTCTTTGCTTCAGTCTTCACGGCTGAGGATGTAAGCTAAGCCATCTTTTGTAGGTGACAAATCTGAGGAACTGTCACAGATTGAAGTATCACGAGAGGAGGTTTTGGAATTAATTGAGAAACTTAACAATAACAAGTCACCGGGACCAGAGGGCATTCACCCAAGAGTTCTGAAAGAACTCAAATGTGAAATTGCTGAACTATTAACAATGGTTTGTAACCTGTTCTTTAAATCAGCTACTGTACCCAATGACTGGAAGATAGCTCATGTAACACCAGTATTTAAGAAAGGCTCTAGAAGTGATCCTGGCAATTACAGACCAGTAAGTCTAATGTCAGTACCGGGCAAATTAGTTGAAACAAAAGTAAAGAATAAAATTGTCAGGAACATAGAAGAACATAAATTGTTGCACAGAAGTCAACATGGTTTCTGAAAAGGGAGATCATGTCTTACTAATCTCTTAGAGTTCTTTGAGAGGGTGAACAAACATGTGGGCAAGGGGGATCCAGTGGACATAGTGTATTTAGATTTCCAGAAAGCCTTTGACAAGGTCCCTCACCAAAGGATCTTATGTAAATGAAGTTGTCATGGGATAAAAGGGGAGATCGTTTCATGGACTGAGAACTGGTTAAAAGACAGGGAACAAAGGGCAGGAATATATGGTAAATTTTCAGAATGGAGAGGGGTAACTAGTGGTGTTGCCCAAGGGTCAGTCCTAGGACCAATCCTATTCAACTTATTCATAAATGATCTGGAGAACGGGGTAAACAGTGAGGTGGCAAAGTTTGCAGAGGATACTAAACTGCTCAAGATAGTTAAGACCAAAGCAGACTGTGAAGAACTTCAAAAAGATCTCACAAAACTAAGTGATTGGGCAACAAAATGGCAAATGAAATTTAATGTGGATAAATGTAAAGTAATACACATTGGAAAAACCCCAACTATACATAACAATATGATGGGGGCTAATTTAGCTACAGTTAATCAAGAGAAAGATCTTGGAGTCATCGTGGATAGTTCTCTGAAGATGTCCACACAGTGTGCAGTCAAAAAAGCAAACGGGATATTAGGAATCATTAAAAAAGGGTTCTGAGTAGCAGCTGTGTTAGTCTGTATCCGCAAAAGGAACAGGAGTACTTGTGGCACCTTAGAGACTAACAAATTTATTTGAGCATAAGCTTTCGTGAGCTATAGCTCACTTCATCGGATGCATGCAGTGGAAAATACAGTAGGGGGATTTTATATACACAGAGAACATGAAACAATGGGTGTTACCATACACACTGTAACAAGAGTGATCAGGTGAGGTGAACTATTACCAGCAGGAGGGGGGGGGAACCTTTTGCAGTGATAATCAAGGTGGGCCATTTCCAGCAGTTGACAAGAATGTGTGAGGAACAGTGAGGGGGGAGGGGATAATAAACATAGGGAAATAGTTTTACTTTGTGTAATGACACATCCACTCCCAGTCTTTATTCAAGCCTAATTTAATCGTGTCCAGTTTGCAAATTGATTCCAATTCAGCAGTCTCTCGTTGGAGTCTGTTTTTGAAGGGTTTTTTGTTGTAATATTGCCACTTTTAGGTCTGTAATCGAGTGACCAGAGAGATTGAAGTGTTCTCTGACTGGTTTTTGAATGTTATAATTCTTGACATCTGATTTGTGTCCATTTATTCTTTTACGTAGAGACTCCTGTTTGGCCAATGTACATAGCAGAGGGGCATTGCTGGCACATGATGGCATATATCACATTGGTAGATGCGCAGGTGAACGAGCCTCTGATAGTGTGGCTGACGTGATTAGGCCCTACGATGGTGTCCCCTGAATAGATATGTGGACACAGTTGGCAACGGGCTTTGTTGCAAGCATAGGTTCCTGGGTTAGTGTTTTTGTTGTGTGGTGTGTGGTTGCTGGTGAGTATTTGCTTCAGGTTGGGGGGCTGTCTGTAAGCAAGGACTGGCCTGTCTCCGAAGATATGTGAGAGTGATGGGTCGCCCTTCAGAATAGGTTGTAGATCCTTGATGATGCGCTGGAGAGGTTTTAGTTGGGGGCTGAAGGTGACGGCTAGTGGCGTTCTGTTATTTTCTTTGTTGGGCCTGTCCTGTAGTAGGTAACTTCTGGGTACTCTTCTGGCTCTGTCAATCTGTTTCTTCACTTCAGCAGGTGGATACTGTAGTTGTAAGAACACTTGATAGAGATCTTGTAGGTGTTTGTCTCTGTCTGAGGGGTTGGAGCAAATGCGGCTGTATCGTACACCAGCAACCACACACCACACAACAAAAACACTAACCCAGGAACCTATCCTTGCAACCTGTTGCCAACTCTGTCCACATATCTATTCAGGAGACACCATCATAGGGCCTAATCACATCAGCCACACTATCAGAGGCTCGTTCACCTGCACATCTACCAATGTGATATTTGCCATCATGTGCCAGCAATGCCCCTCTGCCATGTACATTGGCCAAACTGGACAGTCTCTACGTAAAAGAATAAATGGACACAAATCAGACGTCAAGAATTATAACATTCAAAAACCAGTCGGAGAACACTTCAATCTCTCTGGTCACTCGATTACAGACCTAAAAGTGGCAATTCTTCAACAAAAAACTTCAAAAACAGACTCCAACGAGAGACTACTGAATTGGAATTAATTCACAAACTCGACATCATTAAATTAGGCTTGAATAAAGACTGGAGTGGATGTGTCGTTACACAAAATAAAACTATTTCCCCATGTTTATTTCCCCCCCCTACTATTCCTCACACATTCTTGTCAACTGCTGGAAATGGCCCACCTTGATTATCACTCTAAAAGGGTTTTTTTCTCTCTCTCTCTCCTGCTGGTAATAGCTTACCTTACCTGATCACTCTCGTTACAGTGTGTATGGTAACACCCATTGTTTCATGTTCTCTGTGTATATAAAATCCCCCTACTGTATTTTCCACTGCATGCATCCGATGAAGTGAGCTGTAGCTCACGAAAGCTTATGCTCAAATAAATTTGTTAGTCTCTAAGGTGCCACAAGTACTCCTTTTCTTTTTATTAAAAAAGGGGTAAGGAATTAGAGGATATCTTATTGCTCTTGTATAAATCCAGGGTACGCCCACATCTTGAGTACTGTGAACAGATGTGGTCCCCTCATCTCAAAAAAGATATACTGGCATTAGAAAAGGTTCAGAAAAGGGCAACTAAAATGATTAGGGGTTTGGAACGGGTCCCATATGAGGAGCGATTAAAGAGGCTAGGACTTTTCAGGTTGGAAAAGAAGAGACTAAGGGGGGATATGATAAAGGTATATAAAATCATGAGTGGTGTGGTGAAAGTGAATAAGGAAAAGTTATTTACTTGTTCCCATAATATAAGAGCTAGGGGTCACCAAATGAAATTAATGGGTAGCAGGTTTAAAACAAATAAAAGGAAGTTCTTCTTCACTCATCACACAGTCAGTCTGTGGAACTTGCCTGAGGAGGTTGTGAAGGCTAGGACTATAACAGGATTTAAAAGAGAACTGGATAAATTCATGGAGGTTAAGTCCATGAATGGCTATTAGCCAGGATGGGTAAGGAATGGTGTCCCTAGCCTCTGTTTGTCAGAGGGTGGAGATGGATGGCAGGAGAGAGATCACTAGATCATTACCTGTTAGGTTCACTCCCTCTGGGGCACCTGGCATTGGCCACTGTTGGTAGACAGGATTCTGGGCTGGATGGACCTTTGGTCTGACCCAGTATAGCCATTCTTGTGGTCTTATGTTATTAAAAGCTAGAAACACCTTAATTAAATATTAATTTATCATTACTATTTATTATATTATTACTTTTCCAGGTGAAGAAAGGCTGAGCTTGCCATAGGGATATTATTAGCTCTCCAACAGTAGGGGTGATCAGCTGCATGCCCATGAATGGGAGGGGACACAGGCTATATTAAGATATGGCCCATGTTGTAAAAAAGTTTGAAACCAGTTGTCATAAATAGAAAGGGAAGGGTAAACCCCTTTAAAATCCCTCCTGGCCAGAGGAAATCTCCTCTCACCTGTAAAGGGTTAAGAAGCTAAAGGTAACCTCGCTGGCACCTGACCAAAATGACCAATGAGGAGACAAGATACTTTCAAAAGCTGGTAGGAGGGAGAGAAACAAAGGGTTTGTGTGTCTGTCTACATTTTGTCTTTGCCGGGGATAGACCAGGAATGAAGCCTTAGAACTTTTAGTAAGTAATCTAGCTAGGTATGTGTTAGATTATGATTTCTTTAAATGGCTGAGAAAAGAATTGTGCTGAATAGAATAACTATTTCTGTCTGTGTATCTTTTTTGTAACTTAAGGTTTTTGCCTAGAGGGGTTCTCTATGTTTTGAATCTAATTACCCTGTAAGGTATTTACCATCCTGATTTTACAGGGGGGATTTCTTATTTCTAATTCTATTTTTATTAAAAGTCTTCTTGTAAGAAAACTGAATGCTTTTTCATTGTTCTCAGATCCAGGGGTTTGGGTCTGTGGTCACCTATGCAAATTGGTGAGGCTTTTTATCCAACATTTCCCAGGAAAGGGAGGGTGCAAGTGTTGGGAGGATTGTTCATTGTTCTTAAGATCCAAGGGTCTGGGTCTGTAGTCACCTAGGCAAATTGGTGAGGCTTTTTACCAAACCTTGTCCAGGAAGTAGGGTTCAAGGTTTTTGGGAAGTATTTTGGGGGGAAAGACGTGTCCAAACAGCTCTTCCCCAGTAACCAGTATTTGTTTGGTGGTGGTAGCAGCCAATCCAAGGACAAAAGGGTGGAATATTTTGTACCTTGGGGAAGTTTTGACCTAAGCTGGTAAAGATAAGCTTAGGAGGTTTTTCATGCAGGTCCCCACATCTGTACCCTAGAGTTCAGAGTGGGGGAGGAAACTTGACACCAGTATAAACCAAAAACCTCTAGAAATTTCTCTGTAGTTGGCTATGTTTGAAATGTTCATACTTTCCATACTTTGTACAGATGAGAAATGATGCTCTGAGTCTGTCTAGTCAGCCACAGCAACTACTTGAAAGTAATTTGTAGTATTTCTCCCTCACCCCTTTCCTCAGAAAAAACACAGTAATGGAACATACACACTCTCTCTGTTTCAGCAAGTAACTGAAAGAGCCCATGTCACCAGGGCCATTTGTAGGGGTAAGCATAGTTGCCTAGCTTCCAACTTCTGAGGGCACACTCTGCCATGTGGCTTTCATGTAGTTATTTCTTTGCCCCACTGTGGTTGGCCAGCTGTTTTTGCTGTGCTGATTGGCAGGCTTTCAGGGGTGAGGGGAAGAGAAGGGGAAGGACTTGGCCACTTGGGGATATTTAGACAGCAAAACGGTTAGGTCTGCTCCTGCATGCCACTATCTGGAAGGGGTTAAATTTGTTTTTCTAAGCAATGAAATGTCTCTATCAGCTATGAGACTCCAATACATCCAGCTTTCCTTAGTTAAGGAGCCGGAGCACTCACAGGTGTGACTGGTTTCGCAGGAGGTTTTTCTTTGGGTACCTCTGCACTACGAGCACTACAGCAGCACACCTGCAGCTACGCCGCTGTAGAGCAGACATGTGGTACACTGACAAAAAGGGGTTTTCCAGCATTGTAGTAAAACCACCTCCCCGAGAAGTAGAGCGATAGAAGACTTCTTCTGGCAACCTAATTGTGTTTACAGTGGAGGTTAGATTGACCTAACTACATTGCACAGGGTGTTAAATTTTTCACAGCCGTGAGCAACATCGCTAGGTTGACCTACATTTTAGATGTAGACCAGGCCTTTATTACAAATCTTCTCATGCACCTTAAAATAGTTGAAAGAGGAGTAAAAAGCATACATGCCACATGTCATTATGAACTAATTTCTATAGTAACATCATTCATATGCATTGTGAAAAAATGTATCCCAGAACATAAAGAAATGTGATGTAAAAATCACTTTGGGGTCAACTTTGTCCACGGGGTGCATGTAGCTTGTGTCTGTTGTCATTTGTTTTCTGTGCACGACATCTTTAAATAGAGAGGGGCTGCCCTTCCTGCTGCAGCAGCTGCTTTTGTTTTGTACCGAGATGCAGCCTGCTGCTAAGGAGAGATACCCGCAGTGGGCTCGATTCTGCATCATTACATTCCATGGGAGTTGTCTTTAAAAAGGAATTTCCTTTAATGGGTGTGGGATCAGTGGTCTCTCATGGAGACCTTACTTTTGTTCTTTCTTCTTTAGTTCTGTGAATATGAAATAATGACAGAAAGCTACCTTTGCCCCATCTCCTCCTGGGATGTGCTATGTCTCTCTGGAGATGCAGCCCAGAATCTTGCCTTCAAACTAAAACTTCAGAACTGTGATATAAAGAATACTGCATGATTTGCTTTATTATGAAAAACACTCTCCCAGTGTCCCTTAACCAGATGTGTGTGAAGTGACATGCTGAAAGGGCTGAGATACATTCGTCATGAGAAACAGTTGTGATAAAGGGGAGATGGTGTTAGTAATCAGTGAACTTCCAAAGGTGACAGAGAGCAGCGGATTTGCCCTCCCAGAAGAGACAGCAGCTCCATCAACAAATTTGAGAAACATCCGTCAGGGTTTGCTCCAGAAATGCATCCAGAAGTTCAGATGGTTATGTGAACTTCTTTGGTCTAAAAATCTTGCTTAAAACCTCATGAGAGAATGTTTCTATTTGCTTCTGGTTTAGACCAATTTGTACATTCAGTACCTCCAGAATAGATTTCTCTCACTGCATTTGGTATTTTCCCTTCCAATCCCAGTCAAAACCAAAGAAGAATGAGGACACACATGAAATTGACCTCCCTTTTCACTTCTCCCAAAAGCGTTAACTAATGTGACACTCTTCTCAGGGCAGCCCAGAAGCGTAAGTCAATGTATTACCCCTCTGCCTCAGCAAGAGTGAGCTTTGCTGGAGATTAGACTCTGTGTCAGCTCCCGGACACATCACTCTGCATGCCCCACCAGCATGCCAGTCTGAACGGTGCCTTGCAGATAACAATCAGTGAACTCCAGTTCCCAAGTTCCCCAGATGTCTCTCTGCCGCGTTGAGTCCCTCCCACTGTGACACTCACAGAACTAATTAAGTTCCCTGCCTCCAAAGAGACTGCGAGCACACCAGCCTGTTAGGTTAGCCGAGGACGCATACATCACTTTAATACACCACATAGAAATAGTTTGGTAATAAAGCAAGAATAAGTTTATTAATAAAGAGCACAGATTTAATTGATACTAAGCAAAAAGAAAAGAGACAGGTATGGTTACTAACAAAACAAAATACAACACACTTTCAAGTGTCTAAAGCTTGACAGAGGGCAATATGGTCTCAGGTAATTTCTCACTTATAGTCAGTTCCCAAAGACGTCAAACCACATGGTTGAAGGATCCACCTTTCACAGACTCCAAGAGGTCTGGCCTCTTTTGTCCCTTAAGTGATGGATAACTAAAATGTCTCTATGCTCCTCAAAGTCCATTGTCTTTGCCACAAGTGCTAGGAAGACTTCCTGAGGGTGCAGACTCTGTCCTCCAATGTGCTTACTAAGCTGTTTTCCACTTGTTAGCTTAATTGCTTTGTTTACCTTATGTGCAAATGTCCTTTCGTTGTCCTCCGCCTGCAATTAAGCTGATCAGACAGGTAAATCCACATTCCTTTGTCTAGGGAAGGTTTGATTTATGTACATATTAAGAATGTATTTCCAGTACACATCCATAATTTTCTATACACAACCCATCCATACACCACACAATGATATTCATGACCAGTGCTTTACTAATTTACATATGGTATCTTACAAGAGACCTTTCAGATCCACATTAAGACAACAGTGCATTGCAGCTAGGGAGTGTCAGGCCTGATATGAGTTACAGTATAGTGAGCTCTCTGCCAGTTGGCATTGAGGGGCTTTTAGGGTCACAACTAAACTTTTTAGACCTTAACCAATGGGTCAGCTTCAGTTTAGTTTGAACATTGGGCAAAAAACTTGAAGTCAGTTCTTATTTCATCCAAATTAGTTTGCACAACCCTAAAACAAATGTACTGTGAGCCTTTTGAAAGCAATCCAACTTTAGCATTCTCTCTTATATGTGTTAATTGAATAGTAATTGCACTGTATGCATCACCAAAGATGGGGTTAAAAAATAAAAAAAAAATTGATCCAAATGTGATTTCCACCATCTTGGCCAACACACTGGAGATCCAACAGGGGGTGTCCTGAATTAATAGCATAAAAGTCTCTACCACTTGAGCTAAAGAGCCAGGAGCTCTCACATGCCAACAGCTGTAGCTCAAGCATAACACATACAGTTTGACCAGTGGGTTACATACTTCTGGCCAGAGGAAGGTCAGTCTGAGCATGTGAAATTCCAGACAAGCTCCCACTTATATGACAGCTGCCCTCTTGGACAACACACCAGGGACTGATCGGAGAACCTCCCAGGCAGAAAACCTGTACCTCTGCACTGGCCTGTTGAGAGAAATGTGGGGACCTGGTATACCAGCTTTCCTGGACCCCACCCTCTTCCCATTTCTTTATTTACCCACATGTTGCAGATGTTTTGGAGGCCCCCCGAGCTCAGGGGACTAGTATAATTGTCCCTCCTTTCTCCCCTTCTCATCAGCCCTGCCTCTACAGCTTGAGCTAAAGAGCCGGGCTGTATAAATGGCAGCTTTGACAGACTCACCCCCTCTGTGGATTGGACACAGAGGAGGATGCATAACATATACTGATAAGTGGATTACACAAACACCTTTGAAATCTGGGAAAGTTCAGATCTGGATTTGCACCCCAAGCCCTCGTATTATGGCTACTTTCATCCAACAAATCATTTGACGAGATTTGTACACAAAGAATTAATCTACACAACACTCCTGTTAGTACAATAGCTGATGACTGCTATATCTATTTTACAGGTAGGTAAGCAGAGGTCATATTGTGCACAGAATCTAGATATCTTAATTCCCACTTCCCTATGCTAAAGCCTCCTGCCTCTCCACTAATTCCACTCATTTTATTGGCAGTTTTGTAGATAGAAGATTCAGAAAACATTCCAAGGTGTTTCATCCCATCCATTAGCCAGCGGGGGGCAGGGGGGAAATAAACAAAAAACCCCACCTCTTCCTATCTGCAAACCTATGAATATCTACAAGTTTAAAAGTAAGTTTCATTCACCAAATCAGTTCTGGCCATTTCTGCTACATACTTTTATTCTGTGCTCATCATTTTCTATATGGTAGTTAGTAACAGGGGTCTTTTGAGTTGCTGCTTCCATGATTACACACCGATGACACATGGCTCACAAATGAACCAACAGCATGAAAATGACTGCAGGACATGATTATAGTGAGGAATAATTGAAGGCACTTAAACCTATGGGCCAGAATAAATTGTAGCCTGCCACTCATGTAGTGCTCTGTATATCTTCATTACCATTCAGTGGAAATGCCACATGCAGAAACAAAAAGTTTACTATGAACACTAGAAATTCTCACTAGCAATAAGGCAATATAGTCCAGCTGTACAAAGAATAATTGCTTGAATGAATATTTAATGACTGCTTAAAGAGGATCACACAGGGAGTGAGGAGAACAAAGTTTGCCCTTCAAAGATTGTTCCGGTGTAAGGTCACTGCAATTTGTTTTGCAACTCTAATGGAATCGAGTATAAACTCCCTTTTTACTTTATAAGGTTTGCCTCACTTTAATTCCTTGCAGCTACCAGACTGACAACTGTGAAAACACATGATATTTCAAGTATCCTACAAAAACGGTCCCTGCATAGCCACACAAATACCAAGAGAGTCTTTGGTGCCTCAGCAAGTCCTATTATTCCATGTTGCCTTGAAAAGGAGAACTTAACAAAATCAGAATGCAATAGAGACTAATGCCCAGAAACTACTGCAGCTATTCATTCTCTGTAAGTCTGTACATTGATCTGAGCGGTCACTGATCTCAGTGTCTTGCGAAGTTTTATTCAAAACCAGTTGGAAGTAGGAGAAACTCAAGGATAATAAAAGGTGAATCAAGAGTAATTCTTCTGTCACCTATCCAAACTCAAATTTCAGGGTCTAAGAACCTCTTATGCCTGCATGGACTCAAATCTCAAAATCTTTTGACAGTATGGAGACCAATCTCTTATTTATTTATTTATGGGTGTATTAGTTTGGGGAAAGTTCTTTGCTGTCTTTCCTGTCTACCACTAGATTTTCAATCTTTCACCTGAATAGCTATGTGCATTCAACACCATGCAGACAAAGGCCACTTCCAAAGCAGAGAGCACTTTACCTGGTCTGCTTTGTGGCTCAAGATCCCTTTTTCAGGCAGCACCTCATTGCTGCAACAAACTAATCACAAACACGCTGGTTTGGTAATGAAGTGATCTAGATTTTCAGGAGCGCTTGGGGCATTATACGTATTACCTGAAAGAAAAATGAGATGTGTGCTTAGCACCGGAAAATGTGCACTGCATTGCTGTCACAGGGCAGTTTTACTCTGGCATAAACTAAGCTAAATGATTACCAAGGGATTGGTAAATCTCAAAAAGTTTGGAGTTCATTTGGGTTTGGTGTGGATGATTATCTATACAATTGTGCTAGAAATCTAGTGAGGACAGGCAGACTTCCCAGTAAAGCTGCATGGATCTTGGAGGGTGCAGGAGGGGCTGTTTTCCATGAGTTTGGGGAAATAGTCTGCAAGGATTGGCACAAGGCTCATTCCTGATGGTTAGCGCTCGGGTTTGGATTCATATATAAACTGAACAGCCCCATCTCCTTTACCCCTCTCCCAACCAACCCCCAAGACTATCGTGACTGGCCACACTTTTTATCATCTTTAGAAGGAACATTGTTACAGGGTCATTCAGCTTGCTTGAATTCAGTGAAATTACATCCCATACACTAACGATTGTTCTTCCTTTGTTTAGGCATAGATGGCTGTTATATAAAATAAGATGAGACTTCAGTGGGGAAGAGGTAGAATGGATAGCTGCTCTTGGCTCTGTGACCTGGTCTACACTAGGGAAATTAGGTCAGTAAAACTATGTCAAGGGGGTATGAAAAACCCAAACACCCTGAAGTGATGCAGTTAAATCTACCTAGCCCCCAGTGTAGACAGTGCTAGGTCAACAGGAGGATTCTTCCATCAATCTAGCTACCACCTCTCAGGGAAGTGGATTACCTACATCAACAGGAGAACCCCTCCCATTGACACAATAAATGTGTTCACTGAAGTACTACAACAGCACAGCTGCACCGCTGCATCTTAAGTGTAGACGTACCTTTAGTTACAGCAGATTTTTGCCAGTGTAATTCCACTGGAGTCACTTGAGGTTCTCCTGATTTACACTGGTGTAGCTGAGAGAAGAATCCAGTTCAAAGCTTCCCTGTGATCTCAAATCCTCTCCACATACACAGATTTTGGGCTCAGGAAACAAAACCTTGACACTTTACTGGTCACATACTGGAAACATGTCTGTGGACAATAAGCAGGCGGAAAGAGAGAGTGGGCACTGAGGGGTGTTTATTATGAATGTGCTAAGAGCTGTGCACACATGTAAAATGACAGTCCCTACCTCCTGGAGCTTTCCAGTCTAAGAGATTTTTCCCCTTCTACTTATGGCGATATATTCCTTTCTTCAGTCTTGTAGGACTGCTTATATTACTTGGCCTCGTTACAGCAGCAATATCCCCTTTTGTCCTGTTATTAGCCAAACAGCAGAACATTTCCACTAAACAAATTCACTTACAAGATATTTATAAAAACAACAACTTTCAAACCAAGGTGATCACAGGGTAATGGTGTGTGATTTAATGAGGTGCAGCTGAATGAGCAGCAAGCTTTCCAAGGGCCTGAGTCTCCTCTGCCTCTCTCTTCATGTAGTCATGGATGCCTGTGCAAAGTGAGTATAAAATGTTACCATTCTGATTCGGAGCATTTGACACTCACTTCAGACAGGTGTAAATAACTATCTAAGGTACAAGACAGTGGAGGATCAGGCCCCAGATGAATGCGGGCTGGAACCCACTGTAGAAACCCACTTTTGAAACAGAGCCCAGGAGTGATAGAGAGCTGCCTGTGACTCATGGAGCATGAAATTGTCTGATCAGAATGCAATAAATGACAGTCATGACAGGTGTAAATATACAGCAGTGTAAATCTCATGAAAGCAATACATCTGGGCATTCTAGTGTTACACTGCAGTGTACCAATCTCTGCATTTGTGACAGATAAGCTCCTGTATGAAATTCAGAAATGGCTATCCATTACATCTAAACACAGTGCAAGGGGAAATGTGAAGGTGTGTGGGGCAAGGATGGACAGACAGTAATAGACTAATCAGTAACAATTCACAACCTAGTAAAATTAATACTGTCTTTAAGACCATAAGAACGGCCCTACTGGGCCAGACCAAAGGTCCATCTATCCCAGTATCCTGTCTTCCGACAGTGGCCAATGCCAGGTGCCCCAGAGGGAATGAACAGAGCAGGTGATCCATCAAGTGATCCATCTCCTGTCACCCATTCCCAGCTTCTGGCAAACAGAGGCTAGGGACTTTAACACAACTAGCTTGAACACATGCCACAGCCTTTAGCCTTCCACCACCACCACCTTTTCCCCTGTCCTTTCCAGTATCTCTCATTGTGATGATTAGGATTTATTCATGTTCATGGAATCAGAAATCTATAAAAACTTTCAACACTGACAAGGCTGAGCTGGACTTTCTTTAAACCTTCTGGAGGCTGCCATTGAGGGGGTTAGCCATAGTAATTAAACAGCTAGGACCAACATTTAAAATGAAACAGCACAGCTCTGCTTTTTTTACATTGACTGTCAGGATTAAATGGAGAAAAAAATCTTTTGTATCCATGTAAACAAAAAGGAAGTTCAACCAGAAGATGAATTTGGAAAGAAACTCCAATTCTCTCTCGGAAAGTGAGATGCTGAGTGTAGCCTAAGATCTAAAAGTTTTGCAAAATGCCATTAAACGACCTCGAATTTTTTTTAAAAAGCATAGATAGGTCTCCTCTGAATTGAAGGTAACAAAACACCCTTATGTAGAGAGCTGGCAATCTTTCTAATCATCACTTATCACTTCATTCACAGTTGCCGTAGCAGAAAGTAACTGAACTATTTCAAAGGAGGACTTGTGGCACCTTAGAGACTAACAAATTTATTTGAGCATAAGCTTTCGTGAGCTACAACTCACTTCATCGGATACATGCAGTGGGATGCAGTGGAATGCCCCACTGTATTTTCCACTGCATGCATCCTACGAAGTGAGCTGTAGCTCACGAAAGCTTATGCTCAAATAAATTTGTTAGTCTCTAAGGTGCCACAAATACTCCTTTTCTTTTTGCGGATACAGACTAACATGGCTGCTACTCTGAAACCTGAACTATTTCAAAGAGTGTACTTTAGAATCACTGAAAGTAGGGCATGAAGGCATTGTATTATTCTCGGGGAGAACACCAGTCTAGCATGGCAGTAAGGGCTGGTTTAAATTAACAGTAGTTAGAAAAGTGAGGGTTAAGGTTAAAGCATTTCCCCTGCCATCACCCTCCACAGCTTTGTATAGTTCACAAGGCAGTATTAAAGTAGTTAGGGCAGTAGTGCCCAAACTTTCCCTCTCTCTCGCTCCCCCTTACCAGTAATGGAATGTGTCCATGCACCCCTGGGCCAGGAGTGGATTCACGGTCAGACTAGGAGATGCAGTCAGGGGCCGAGAGCAGGGGGCTCGAGAGCAGGGGTGAAGCCACAGCTAGGAGTGAGGTCACAGCCAGGGCCTGGGGCCAGGAGCAGAGCTAGGGCCAAGAGCAGAGCCAGGGCTGCAGCTGCAAATGGGAGCTGGGGCTGGGGCTGGGGCCAGAGCAGAGCTGGGGGCAGAGGAGGGCTGGGTGGCGCTCTCTCCCTGCCCCCCGGTGGGGGCTGGACTGGGCCCTTCCATGCCCCCCAGATTTTCTTCCATGCCCCCCTAGGGAGGTGCACCCCTCAGTTTGGGGACCACTGAGTTAGATTGTGAGCTCTTTAGAGCAGGGACGGTCTTTTTGTTCTGTGTTTGTACAACACCTAATACAATGCTGTCCTAGTCACTACCATCATTCACATAATAAATAACAATAATAAATTAAGACAGAGTGTTCACCCTAAAACTGCTCTTGTGTCTAGATATTCTAGCTCCTACAGTCTTCCTTATGGGCTTTCGCCCTGTTCAGAGCCCTCCCCACTAATGGCAGCCATGGAGTAAGTTAAAGGAAGTCTGCAAGGAAGATTAAAATCAATAAGTATCCTTCATAATAAAAAAAGAATAATTATTAATTAACAATCAAATCAAATCAGAAGCTGCCATGTTGAGACTCTGACCCGGCAGAGAAAGGACTCCGGGAATTTATGAATATATGTGAGGGCAGGGAAGTTCAATGGCAGTATAATGTACATTCTGTTACTGCTTTCTGTTGTTTTTGGTTAATTTCCCAGTGGAGAAATATTTACCCCTTTCACCACCTTAGCTCCCTGGGAATTAATGCCAAATACTCATTTATAGAACATAGATTATTTTTTCAATATGGTGGTAGTCCTTCAGACCTGTGACAGTGTTTATATTATAATAGCACCTAGAAGCCCCAACCAAGATTGGGGGTTCATTGTGCTATGCTCTATCCACACATACAAACACTCTTGTCCCCAAAGAGATTAACTCTAAATTGACAAAACAGGCAAAGAATGAGAGAAAAGAACTTCAGTTCCCATGTTGTCCAAAGATACATAGGAAGAGTGGCAGATTAAGGAATACAGCTCAGGTCCCCAATTCCCTGTTCACTGCCTTCGCCCTTCCTTTCTTACATCCTCTTCCTCTGTTACAGAATATTGTATAAAAATCCTTATATTACATACATGACCAAGATAACAATCACATACACTATGATATGCTATCATATTCCACTAAGCACAGATAAAAGTGCAAGCTGTGGAATAGATTAAATTTTATACTGTGCTTGTGAATGTGCTTCTGATCACCTACAGTAATGTGCCTCATTGTTTCCATTGTAGCTAGATAATGTGAGCCCCTTGGTGTGTGCCATTGTCTCTGCAGGAGTCCAACATCAAGATGAGTCTATAACAGTGATCTTAGAAAATGAATTTTGTATAGTATTTTTCATGCAAAATGTATTCCAAAATGCTGTACAGATTTGAATAATGCAATTAATTCTCTACTAGCAAAGAGGAAGTTATGCATATGGGAGGAAACATGTTTTCAGATGTTCTAATGAGTTAGAGATTTTTTTAAGGTATCAGAAGCTACAGGGTAAAAGGCTTTCACACCAAAGTAGAAAAGATTGGTTAAAGGACAGAGAAAAAAAATCAGCATTAGATGGACTGACGGAATAAGGAGAGGGAGAAGGGCAGAAAAGGTACATGAAGAGTTTGGAGCATGTTCATAGGTTAGGTTCATTCTCATGGTGTCACTTAGACAGCATAGAGGCCACTAAATGCGTTACGTGCCTCCATGATGTTCTGTCCTGAGCCAAATCTGACGCATTACTGGATAGGATGTCTGTGAAGGGCAGGTGTCAACACCACCCAACCATTGTGGTTTAGGTCTTTTGAGGGCTTTTTTCCATCTTGCTTTCATTGGGTTAAAATTGAAGATGATTCTTGCAGGGAAGCTGGCAGGTATTCGAAGCAGATGACCACACCACCCCAGAGAATGTTGGGAGACTGACTGTGAGAGCAGGACCTGTTTAGTTAGAAAATGGATCTCTTCACTAGACTTGTCTATTGAGAATTTTAAAGACAGAATGAGTCCTGAAATAAATAGGGAGACAGCTGATGGTTTTTGAGAATAGTGGTGATATGATCCCACTTCTCAGTAGGTGTATGAAGGCATGGAGCAGCAATCTGTGCATGCTGACAGAGAGCTGAAACTTGGGGAGACCATAAGGATGTGAACTGCAAGAGTCAAGACAAGAGGATGTTAAGCCACAGGGACACTGACAAATAGCAGGAGGAGCAAAGGACAAGGCATCCATAACAATAGTGGCTGAACTGTGCAAATAGACAGAAATGGAGCTAGTGCTAGTTGACCAGAGGATGCAAGGAGGGGAGTAGCCAGAGACAAGAAAGGACTGCAAATAGGTTCTGGGTAGACTACACCAGGGCCAACACAAAACAAAAAGCCCCAAAGGATATCCTAAAACTCTCATAGATTAAATATAGATGTGTCAGAATTTAAGTTGTAAATGCATCCGCAGCACAATAAAGGGAAGTGCTAAATATGTCATGGAAAAAACACATGAATTACTGCAATGAGGGAGCAAGCAAAGATCAGTCTCAAAGCAGAAGATGCACAAACAAGCCAAACTGAAGGCTACCCAGCAACCTCCAGCATGGAGCTACAGTGTACATTCTTCCCAGGAGTCATTTATACCTAACTGAAGGATGATGCCCATCTCTCCTCCCACTCACCATGGAAAAACTCTCGCAGGGGCAGGACAGCTACTCACCACCACCCTACTCATGAATGTGTTTTAAAGGCATAATGTAGCCCATAATTTGGGCACCAAGACTTATTTTTGTTTCAGAACAGAAATTTGTGTAATGGTTTGAAATTTATCCTGGGGCTGGTTGTGACACTTCCCAGGTGTACGCAGGGTTGTGAGGCACCTTGCCAACACCTGCCCTTAGCATGAGAAAAACTTCTCTGTGCCTCCTGAGGGTCAGTTTCCCCAACTCCACCAGTCTCTGGCAACACAAGCACTGCCTTCCAGGACCTCCGCAGGCCCCGCTCACTTTATACAAGTTAATGATAGAAACACACCAACCCCCGAGCCCTCCAAGAGTCCACCTGCAGTGTTCAGCCCCTGTTCCTTTGGCACGCACAGAATTCATACCTCTGCTACTCTGAAAAGAATAGTATACACCAACTTACCAGTTTCACCTCAGGATCACCACTCTGCTCAGCACCAGCACTCAGATATGTTTATAATAAAAACAGGAAGATGTTTATTTAACCAAGAACAGAGATTCAAGTAATAGCAAATAGATAGAAGTATTGGAAACAAAGGATTACATACTAAATTAAAATCATAACACAGCCTAGATGCTGATATTGCTCACTAGCATTTTTCAGCCAATTAGGCTGTGATCCCTTTTTCATGGGCCAAGTCACACTTCCAATCCCCTGCTTGTCCCCTCAGTAAATGATGCAGAATGTAGTTCTGTACCTACAGTTATAGTCCACAAATCCATTGCCTACACTTGCAAACAGGACTCCCTCATGATGGTTTATTTCTTCCTGTAAATTCCCCTCTATGGAAGATTTCACAGTCCCTTCATTAGCATTCAGATCAGACAGTAAATGAGTATCCATTGTGAACCATACCATACTCAGTTTACATGTAGCCAGACAAACAAACATGTCTTGCCTGAAAGAAACCCGTATCTCACCTTAGCCCCAAGTCACAGACTTTAAGAATACAATTTTTAGTATACACACATAACTCCTTACCTTTTATCCACACATATATTTCACCATGATTACAAGGACCAGCGTGACACAGGCTTTCAGTAGAAACCTTACATGACACTCTTTGGTGAGTTATTACGTAGATACCAAACCCAGGAGATCTCTGTAACCCAGAAGCTCCCAAGCTGTGGGTCATGACCCCAAATGGGATCATGCCATCAGCAGATGGGGTCACGGCAATCCCTAGTGTATGAAGGATGTTATTTTGCTCCTTCTAGCATGACCTCACATGTATGGTGCATGCAAGGTCATGATGCATGGAGGATGCCATTTTGCTCCACTGTATGACATCCTCCATGCAGTGTGACTTCATAAAAGTGATGTCATGCTGTGTGGAGGACACCATTTTGTAAAAGCAAAATGGCGTCCTTCATCAGGTGTGACCTGACATATACAGTTCATGTGACATCATGCTGTGCAGAGGACACCATTTTGCTCTTCAAAATATTGTCCTCCATGCTGTCTGGGGTCCAGTGAAGAAATAATTAATTAAAATGGGGTTATGCTAGCAAAAAGCTTAGAAGCCCCTGCTGTAACCCTTATGCACCCCTGCGCCCCCTTCATGTTGGCACCAAGAAAACCCTGGGTCATTCCTGTGGAATACAGGAACTTTTGTGATGACCACTTATACGGCTGGAATGTTATTGAAATCCTGTAATCCTGTAAATCCTGTATTCTTATGGTTCAGTTATTATTTGATACAACTTTTCTCTGCCTTTTGATGTCTAAAAAGTTAAATTAATTTTAAAGAGCCTCCTTCTGACTTCTAGAGACATGCATGGCTGGGCTTGTATTCTCTTACCATTTGTATCCCTTTAATGATTTCAGCCTTCAAGGGGGCTAACAGCATTTCTTCATTTGATCAGTAGCGTGAACAGTTGCTTCAAGCTGTAGCTTGCAGAGTGGAAGGGATGGGTTGTTGGCCCAGGGAGTCCTGCCACTGGGGCAACTGCAGCACTACCCCATTTACAAAAATAAGTAGGAGTGAATAAGTCTCCATCCCAGTTTTATGTGCCCTTGAGAGTTCTTTACTGATTCAGAATAGCTCTAAATTCAGATGGTGGCTCCACGCATATGTTCCAAAGCAGTGGCTTCATTGGTGAGCTCCCTTGTTATGGCAGAGCACTGCGGCGCATTCTAAGGTGATGTCTACACTGCAGCCAGATAGATGCTCCAGCAATCGATGCACCAGGGGTTGATTTAGTGGGTCTAGTGAAGACCCGCCAAATCGACTTCAGATCACTTTCTGGTTGACCCCGATACTCCACCCCGAACGAGAAGAGTAAGGTAAGTCAATGGGAGAGTGTCTCCCATTGCCCCAGCATGGTGTAGACATGACAGTAAGTCGACCTAAGCTACATCGACTCCAGCTACGTTGTTCGTGTAGCTGGAGTGGCGTAACTTAGGCTATGTCTACACTACTGCAGTAAGTTGACCTAAGTAATCATCATGTCTTGGGACACTTTATAGTGCCTCACTCAAAACTGTGACCAACAGTCACCCTTAGAAAAGTCTTCAGTTAAATTTTCATTGGTTGTCCCAAAACTTTGCCTCATGTCATTTTGAAGGGAAACCCATGAAAGGAGGGAGGGAAATCTTTGTAAAATCATAAATGCAGGATGATAATTGTGCTGAGAATATTACCAGTGTTTGAGAACAAGGCTAATCTTCCCCAAATTTACACTCGGTATGAAAGTGAGATCATGTCATCTACTGTGCAACAGTGTTGCCTTAGACCATCCTCTCTTCCTATTACTTTTCATTTAAATCAGGTAGGTAGGGACTTTAAATGGACTGAATAAACATATCTAAGTGAGAGACGCACCGATAGGTGTGTGGAAAACTGAGCTTCTGCAACAGTGTACAACAAGGTAATAGGCACCTAGGTTTCTCCACACATTTAGGCTTGCTTTTTGGGTTAGAATTGTCATTCGCTCATTAGGGTGAGACCATTGAAGTAAATATGAGCAAATCTGTCACACACGGGATGACCAAATAAAATTGAACTTTAACTGGACAATTTTTTTCCGTTCCCTGCCCCTATTCCCAATCTTTCAAACTGCCATCTTTTCCCTCAAATGAAAATTCCGACTCTCCCAACTTCCGCCCCCCTCCCCCCCATGCCCATCTAGTGAGTTGTCCTACCCTACCCAGAGCTCTTATACTTTTCAACATAGATGGTGCAGCATTGACTTCTGGGCTTCTGCTGCCCATCCTTCCACTGAGATCAGATTTCTCCTAAGCTTTCAGCATTTTCTTCATTTTAGGGCTGTCAAGGTTCCTCCCCCACTCTGAACTCTAGGGTACAGATGTGGGGACCTGCATGAAAAACCTCCTAAGCTTATCTTTACCAGCTTAGGTCAAAACTTCCCCAAGGTACAAAATATTCCACCCTTTTGTCCTTGGATTGGCCGCTACCACCACCAAACAAATACTGGTTACTGGGGAAGAGCTGTTTGGACACGTCTTTCCCCCCAAAATACTTCCCAAAAACCTTGCACCCTACTTCCTGGACAAGGTTTGGTAAAAAGCCTCACCAATTTGCCTAGGTGACTACAGACCCAGACCCTTGGATCTTAAGAACAATGAACAATCCTCCCAACACTTGCACCCTCCCTTTCCTGGGAAATGTTGGATAAAAAGCCTCACCAATTTGCATAGGTGACCACAGACCCAAACCCCTGGATCTGAGAACAATGAAAAAGCATTCAGTTTTCTTACAAGAAGACTTTTAATAAAAATAGAATTAGAAATAAGAAATCCCCCCTGTAAAATCAGGATGGTAAATACCTTACAGGGTAATTAGATTCAAAACATAGAGAACCCCTCTAGGCAAAACCTTAAGTTAAAAAAAGATACACAGACAGAAATAGTTATTCTATTCAGCACAATTCTTTTCTCAGCCATTTAAAGAAATCATAATCTAACACATACCTAGCTAGATTACTTACTAAAAGTTCTAAGGCTTCATTCCTGGTCTATCCCCGGCAAAGACAAAATGTAGACAGACACACAAACCCTTTGTTTCTCTCCCTCCTACCAGCTTTTGAAAGTATCTTGTCTCCTCATTGGTCATTTTGGTCAGGTGCCAGCGAGGTTACCTTTAGCTTCTTAACCCTTTACAGGTGAGAGGAGATTTCCTCTGGCCAGGAGGGATTTTAAAGGGGTTTACCCTTCCCTTTCTATTTATGACAAGGGCACTCTAAATAAGCTTGTGAGCACACTGAAAATATCCACAAACTAAAACCATCAGATGAGACGACATCACTAACAAAATTTTACAGGTATTTAGTACCTTACCTCAGGTGGGATGCTAAAATGCTTTACAAACTATATGCATGAAGTACCACTGATATACAAGCAACCTCTCTGTGCGGGGTGGGGGTAGCAACCAAATGGCACACAGCCTGCTCCACAACTGTGAGAAAGAATAGACTTTTGGCAAGTCTTTAATCCTGTGGGAAGTGTCATGAGATCTTTCATGTTCACCCACAGTAGATGGGTCTTAAGACTTCATTTGAAAGACTAGCAGCCACTGAACTACTGGATAGGAAACTGATGTACTTCCAAAGGATAAAGGGTTGACTTGAGCCTACCAGTTTGTTTAATCTGAGTTCAGACTGTCTTAGTATACTAAAAACAGTGCTTACACTACAGTGACAGTTGCACTGTGGACACCTGGTTTTAGTCTGTACTCTTCTACTGGATCATAGTATGACCTCAGGTAAGCCAAATAACCCCCCTACATACGCATGTGCAAAACTTGGATAATAACAATTATGCACCTTTGTAAAGCTCTAAGACTTTTGAATGAAAATCATGATGTAAGTATAAAATATTCTTATTGGACGCAGGCTGCATCAGGGGTGGGGAGACATAGTAAGAAAAGGGTGAAGAGATAGGGCTTAGGGCTTCCATTCTAAACTATTCTGGGTAAAGGAAAACTGATCAGAACCTGTAATTGTTTCATGCTTTTTTAGGTCACCCACTATGGTCTCATCACAAGGAACAAAAAAAAAAAAAAAACCTGTTTCATTACCTCCCCTAAACCTTTACAAGTGCTTGTGTTGGACAGCTGGGTGTTCCACAATTGGTAAGTCTCTGCAACATTGTGCAAAATCCTTTACAGTCCATCAGAAAAAAACTGAATAATTTCTCACTAAGATTTAAGCCAGTCCTCAGGTTACAGAACAAGCCATGTGTACATTTTAATGCAAGTCTGCCGGGGATGATTATTACCCTAGCAACTATGTTCATTGAATGGGGGGGAAGGGGAACTCCATTAAATTCCTTGGAAGTTTTTTTCTGATATTTGTAATTGTTCTTTAAACTTCCTGTTGTCTCACACTGTGATCTTCCCAACTTGTTTTGTATGTGTGCCAAGCTGTTATATGCCTCAGGCAGTTAATATCATACCACATTAAACAGTACAGAAAGAAATACAGAGAGACTATCTCAGATATTCACATAATATTTCCACTTCTCTCAGAAATTTTATTGTCAAACCCTTTCCTTTGAGGAAGTCTCAAACTAAACTCATTTTGTTGTATTTATTAGGAAAGCCCAACACCACTGACACCTATCCAGAGTAGCTCTTTATCAGGTCATTTGTAAGTGATTACTGCTATTTCACTCGTTAATCAACTTGGTAATTAGCAAACTTGCTAGGTGGTAGAGTGAAGTGTATGTCTGCATAGGATTCTATGTACTGTAATGCTCTCAGGCCTGGTCTACACTGGGGTGGGGTAAGGGGAGTCGATGTAAGGTATGCAACTTCAGCTACGAGAATAGCGTAGCTGAAATCAACGTACCTAGATCGACTTACAGCGGCGTCTTCACGGCAGTGAGTCGACAGCTGCCGCTCCCCCATCGACTCCGCTTGCTCCTCTCGTGGCACTGGAGTTCCGGAGTCGATGGGAGAGTGCTTGGGGATCAATTTATCTGGTCTAGACTAGACATGATAAATCGACCCCTGATATAGCAATCGCTACCCGCCGATCCAGCAAGTAGTGTAGACCTACCCTTAGTTCGATGCAAGAGAGCTAACTACATCGACTTAACTATAGAAGTGTCTACACTAAAATTTCACTCCTGCTGAGGTAACTGCCCAGCTATGCTGACTTAATAACTCCACCTCCACGAGTAGCATAGAGTCAATGTAGTTAGGACGACGCAGTGTCAATGTAGACAGTGCATTGCTTATGTCAACTGTTACTGGCTTTCAAAAGCTGTCCCACAATGCCCCACACTGACAGTATAATCAATTCAAGCTACTGATGAGGATGTGCACCGCCAACACACAGAGCAAAGTGTAGACATGCACAAGTGATGTCATTACTATTGCAGCTGTATGCCAACTTAAGTTAGGTTGATTAATTTTGTAGTCTAGTCTGAATTTTAGATTTAGTAGTTGCCACTAGTATGCAGAAACATTGTAAGAAGCTTTTGTATTGACATAAAGGAACATGTTTCATTCTGGTTCTATCCCACGTTTGAGGATCTGGGCCTACTACGGCCCAATTCAACTCATCAAAAATCAATGGAAAGACTCCTTCACTCACTTCAGTGGAAGCTGGGTCAAGCTTTTAAATCTACATTTGTTTCACTTCCAAGCACCTAGCATACTTTTGTAGGTAGACACAGTATAAATAAAATTCATTCTGGTTATATTACTGTATGTGGCCCTTCACTCATTGGACACACTTGTTTGTCGATAGAAAACAGAGCCAACAGATGTCTCCAACTTTGGAAAAATTCCAGAGTGGCAAAGTTACAGAGTTTTGCTTTTCCTTTTGCCACTCTGCAGCTTTTCCAAAGATTGTGAAGTTTTAGAAAGTTAAAAAATAGCAAAAGAAAAAAGAAATAAAAATGAAGAGGGTCTGTGATAATGAAGGCGGGGTGGGGGGGAGTAGCTCCCTTTGATGGACACCCAGCCAGCCAGTTAAAATCCCTCTTGGTAGCTGTTCTCTACTTGCTTTCCCTGTAAAGGGTTAAAAAGTCCCCCAGGTAAAGGGGGAAAAAAAGTGGGCACCTGACCAAAACAGCCAATGGGAAAGCTAGAACTTTTTAAAATTGGGAAAGAAACTTTCCCTTTGTCTGTTGTTCTCTGGGCTGCAGGGACACAGAGCAGCAATACTATAAGCAGGAATGCTGTGTAAGGTTTGAATCAGGTATGGAAAAAGTATCTTCCATACCTAGAAGAAATTATTTGGATAGGGAATGTTTAGTTAGACACAATCAGGTTTATTTCTTATTTTGGCTTGTGGATCTCCTCTGTGCTAACCCCTGATGCTTTTGTTTGCTTGTAACCTTTAAGTTGAACCCCCAAGAATGCTAGTTTGGGTGCTTAATTTTTGGAATTGCTCTTTTAAAAATCTAGCAAAAGCCTAAATTCCAGATGTATTTTTTTCCTTTTTGTTTTTAATAAAATTTACCTTTTTAAAGAACAGGATTGGATTTTTGGTGTCCCAAGAGGTTTGTGCACAGGTTGTTTGATTAGCTGGCAGCACAGCTAATTTCCTTTGTTTTCTTTCTCCGCTCTTCCTCGGGGGGGGGAGGGGGGGCTGAAAGGGCTTGAGGGTACCTCACAGGGAGGAATTCCCAAGTGTTCCTTCCTGGGTTCAAGGGGTTGGGTTTTTTTGGATTTGGGTGGTGGCAGCGTTTACCAAGCCAAGGTTAGAGAAAACCTGTAACCTTGGGAGTTTAATACAAGCCTGGAGTGTCAAGTATTAATTTTTAGAATCCTTCCAGGCCCCCACCTTCTGTACTCAAAGTGACAGAGTGGGGATTCAGCCTTGACAGGGTCAGGGGGAGAAAGCCCCTGGACATCATCCTTTTTATTGCATTCAGTGGCAGAAAGGAATAAAGAGGGGAAGGGAGAGAAACGGGAAAATACAAAGTCAATGAAAATGCAAACATTTCAGGGTCTGAGTAAAAAACATGGAACATTATAAAAAATCAAAAGCTCTTGCAGAATGTTTCTGGTTTTAAAAGAAAGGCCATTTTTCCATCAAAAAAAGTTTTCAGCAAAAAGTCTCCAGGTGTAGGCCAACTCATGTGAACTAGTCTGGCACGACTGAAGTCAATGCATAAGGGATGGTGGGTGTCCTTTTGCAAATGTTTTTCCAGCACCATGATACATTTGAGAAGCAAATTCCACAGGCATGGGGAAGGGATCAGGAGAGAGACCCTCAGGCTGCCAGCAAACCTAAGAGGGGGCAGCAAGAGGCCAACACCATTAAATAATAACGAGCCAAATCCTGCAGTCTTGATTCAGGTAGAACTTCCATTACTTTCAGCAAGAGTTTTGCCTGAGTAAGAACTGCAAGGTTTGGCCAATATACAACAATTAGCACTTCTATTGTGCTTTACATCTTCAAAGCTTTCTAATTAATCCTCACCACATCCCTATACAATAAGTGAGAAAGTATTTTCATATCATTTCAAAGGTGGAGAAACAGACCCCAAGTGCTTGCCTCAGGCTCCACAATACAGGTACAGTAGTGGTCGAGCCGGTGGTTAGGGTACTAGCCTGGGACTCTGGGTTCAGTTCCTTGTTCATCCACACGCTTCCTGTTAGGGCCTAAGCGACTCTCTCTTAAGGTCAAGCTCCTATTCATTTCAGGAGTTAGGAGACTAAATACCTTTGAGACACCGGTTAATCTCTCTCTGCATCAGTTCCCGACTTGTAAAATGGGCATAACAGCATTTCCCTACTGCACACATGTGTAGTGAAGACAAATTCATAGACTGTGAGGCAGTCAGATACTACAATAATGGAGGCCATAAGTACCATAGACAGAGCATCACATTCTGTGCTCAAACGAGGGTGACCACTAGATGTCCCAATTTCATAGGGGCTGTTTCAATATTCGGGACTTTTTCTTGTATAGGCGCCTATTACCTCCTACCTCTGTCCAGATTTTTCACACTTGCTATCTGGTCACCCTCTGGTCATCTCAGACCATTCCATACTGCTACTTTCCTCACCACATTAATTGGTGTGATACATTTCTGTTGAAATTTTAAGTCATTTTTAAACATCCTATAACATGTACAGTAAAGTACCATGATTCGTGTGACTTATTTATTGGGTGTCCAAAGGAAGGTACCTTAAATGAGGCTTGATTTTCAGAGGGTAGGTGTTCAGCACTTTCTGACAATCAGGCCCCTTTAAGACATCCTATGTTGGGAACCCAAAAATGAAAGCATCCAAAAATCAACTCATCACTTTTGAAAATCTTGGCCTAGAAGGCTCATTTTTGCAATTACAGGAATAAAAGCTGGAAGCTGTACTCTTTTGTGATGTCACCTTTTCAAGAGCAGAAAAGCTTGCCTTTCTTTTCTGCCACTCGGCGCATACAGGGATTTCAGACTTGATCCTGCTACAACAGTGGAGTTGCAATAAAATGGAACAACTTTGTCCAACCTGACAAACTTGGGAAGCCTAACAGCAGCGGGAGATAGAAGGTTTCTGTTGCCTTTCTTCCTGTTTTGCTTTGTTGATCATTTTTTCCTCTGGATATTGCAAACGAACATGGTAAAAGGAGACAGGGGCTTGAATTCACAAGATATGAGGCTTTTATCTTAAAGAAGCTAAAACTCAGTGCATCCAGAGCTCTGATGAGCACAGACAGAATACCTAGCTCGGTCTGGGGAAGTGATGTCACATTAATAACTGGCAACAATGATACTTCAGAAAAAAATTCAGAAATGCCTCCTGGACATTAAATCAAGGGATATATTTTCATGTTAACTGCCTCTAAGCAATCTGGGGTAATAAACTACTGTATATGCAAGACTTCCAGATCGCTTACAGTGCAAGTGCTTCAGAAAATAGGGGCTTTCCAAGTACCTGGAAAGACTTGTCTGCCGGATTGTCTGACTACTGTTTTTCTTTAAGCTATTTTAAGGATATGATCCCATCCCAACTATTTAACTCAGGAACCTGTCAATTACATGCAGGCTAATTGAACTCTCAGATACTGCAGGATTGAGAGCCACAAAGCACAGGAACAAAAATGTGGAAAAAAGGCTTTGTGCTGTTATTTCATTCTACAAACCCAATTTGAAAAGGTCAGATTTCAGATTGCAAAAGCCCACTGAAGTTTAGCTACAAAACTGGGACAGTCATAAAAATAAAATAAATCCTTTTTCCCCATCCTAAAGGCAAAAGGGAGGGGAGAGGTGGATCATTAATACTGGTTACTTACCAGAGTATAGCAAGGGCTGGTGGGGGAGAGGAATAAAACCTGGGAAACGAAAAATGAGAGTCATTTTTGCACTGCTGAGCTAGTAATGATGGACTGGCGGATGTCTCCCTGAGAGGGGCTTTGCAGGCTTGCTTACTCTCATTTGATTTTGTTATTGGGAAGAAAATACGGGAGACAAAATAGAGTTGGGGTTAAATAACAATTGGAATAGGCTGCAGAACATCTGTAAATAAATTAACTAAATATTACTTACACAGAGAGGGAGAGGGAGAGAGAAAGAGAGAGAACAGTTTTACCCTGGGTCTGATCCAAATTGAAACCTCCCATTGACTTCAATGGGCTTTGGATCCAAACCTAAATGGAGAGTTTCACTATAATAAGAACTACAATTGTCACCCTGATGTGTACTAAACAAATCTAGGCGTTACAGTCTACTTCCTCATGAATGGATTTTCATTACATCGGCGTTTAATGTTAATGGATTGACAGTATAAAACAAAACTAAAAGCCAGATCCCCAGCCAGTATAAATGGTCACAAATCCACTGAAGTCAAATGGAGCTTATGACAATTTAGACCAGCTGGGGATCTGAGTCTGGAAGAAGTTGTCTCAATCCTCCAAAAGAGGGACAGAATTTAAAATGCTCCATGCTCTGAAATAAACTGAGAGAGTGTCTGCAAATGGTTAAT
Source organism: Natator depressus (assembly GCF_965152275.1). Lineage (NCBI taxonomy): Eukaryota > Metazoa > Chordata > Testudines > Cheloniidae > Natator > Natator depressus. Next base: position 237,513,382 of record NC_134235.1, on the reverse strand, counting down.
GGTGTTGGTTTATGACTGACCAACAGTTGCTTGTAAGAAAGAAAGAGCAACTAACCAGATACACACATGATTTTCAATTATGATTGCCTCGAAATGTAGTCAGAAGTACGTGTGGCACACTCTTTCATATTTAGGGGATAATTGAGTGTTAATTCCACTGACCTTATTTGCAGCACCTCTTCCATCCTGGGAGCATTAGTTACTGTCAGGCAGCATACTTTACATAGCTGTCTACTTAATGTTTTTCTTTTGACTGAATTTTTTACCTGAGGCATTTCAGTCATGTAACTTCAGCAATCAATTTTGGCCCAAAGCAGCATAGGCCTCAGTCACCGAGAAGCAAGTATTTGCATGCAAGCTTGCAGTTTAAGCACCAGGGAAAAGAGTGAGTCCACACAGGCTTAAGAAGTAGGAATCTGAGTAGAATCATCACACAGTCAGCTAAATTACTGGGCATGTAATTACCCTTTTTGGGGGTCTGTTAAATTGTTAATCCCTTTGCTGACTGTACTTGCCTTATTGAATCTAAATTAATCCAATGTTTTACAAAATAATCATGCAATTCTAATGGTTACATACGAGTAATAAAAAATGGAAACTACTTTGTTTGAAACCTAATTTAGATTAGACTCTGCTGGAACAATTCGTCTTGGAAAAGGCATTCTGTGCAGAACTTTATGGTAGGACTTTATGGTTTGTTTGTATTTTTTAAATTTTACAATGTGTGAGCACAGCAGTTTCTGTTAAAAATAATCCACTAGATTGGTACTACACCCTGCATATGACAAAAGAGTTACTGCCAAATCAGAGCTGAACCCCATCAGGAGAGACAGCTAGGGGTTAGAAATTTGTAGAAAAGTGGTTAACAAGTTAGGAGGCAAACCTAAAAAATCCTCCCTTTTTCAGTACAAATCTAGATTCACTCCCAGCCATTCATTTAGAGCTGAATTTCCAAACCAAGCCAAAATCCCTGAGTCTAAAATATATAGTCATTAACACATTCTATAGTACACAGTAACTGCAGCTGGTCCCAGAAGAACATACTCAACTTGAACAAGAACCATAAAATACCTATGGGCAATCAGGTTTTATCTGACCCAGTCTGAGGCAAAAAATGTCAGCCAGGTGTTTGGTACTTAGCGCACTACTAGGAATTACTTCATTATCCTACAGCACTACTGTCATCAGAAAAAGGCCAAAGGGGCTGGAGGGGAGGAGGACATGGAAACAGGAGAAGGAGAACAGATAAAAGTGAAGCTTGAAAAAGAAAAAAACACGTTGCTTCTTAATTGAGCTTGGAAAGGAAGCAGGAGGAGGAGGAGGATGACATATTTGGCTATATTGTGATTTATTACCTCTAGTGATCTATGTCTGCAGTGGCTTGAAGTATGTTGTTTTCCCTAATATGTAATTTATACCTTGTTTATCAAGTGGAATGAACAAGTTTAAGCAACAGGCAAAGCATGACGTCTGATTATAGCCAGAACCATCCTAATTTAATCTGGGTGTTCAATGAGCAAATAAACATTTTCCTAATTGTGTTGCCTGTGAAGATCCTTCACTCAAGGAAGAGTCTACTATGGATGGATTAGCGGAGATACTGGAGTACTTTATATAGCACCTTAAGCACACCTGGTAAAATCCTGGCCCCATTAATTTCACCCACAGCATCACATATGCTGCACCAAGAAGTCAAGCATCATTGACAGAAGACAAGAAGTTTAAGGTGAAATTTAAAGAGAAGGTTGGGAGCGGAGAGTTCCAGATTACAAATGGAAGCATGATCCGTATTTTCCTCTGGCCATCGCACCTGCAATGTGAAGAATCCCTGGAAACAGAAAAAGGGTGCATGTAAAAACCCGCAGTCACATGCACAAACATGTAAAGTGAGCATATGTCAAAAGTTCACCTTGGTTTTAGAGGTTCCGGCACCATTCCCCATTTTAAGCATTAAGTTCTATTGCTGGAATCAGTAACACTGCTGACACTGGAATGAGCTTGTTGAGTTTGCCCACTGTAAATGTGTGCAGTTACCCTTTTGAAAAGCACAAATACCTTTGAAAACATGGCTCTGTAAATACCTTGAAGAATTATTTACCCACAGCCAAAATGCTGCCATCTCAGGGATGAGGCAAGATGGCTGTTCAACAACAGGCTGCAATGAGATGGCTACATCTACTGGCAGCAGCGTTTAGGGCATGTGCAGCTATGCACCACAGTGAAGAGCAGGCTGCTTCCATGCTGTGGTGTGTAGCTACATATGGCAGTGAGAGGTTCTGGAGGGGGAAGCAGGTGGGAAAGGCTCTGGCAGCAGAATAGCAGCATGGATGTGGGAGGCACTACTTAGGCATGTAGAGAGCCAGGTAGGGTACCTACACTGAAGCTTCAGGCAGTCTTTACTCACCTAGAGCGCTGCCTCACCATCTACACTGCTATTTATACCAGGTGTACTGTATGTACTCTACACACCGCCAAAAGAAGTGTGCAGTGTAGACATACCATATATGGTTACCCTTTGGTGATGGTCTCCTAGCCAGTTCTGCCCATGTGACAATACTCAGAGTCAAGCCAATCTGAATTAAGTTTGAGAGGAGGATTACACAAGATGAAAGATAAAATAGTTCACCATCATCAAAATACATGACTATAACCCCTTTCCCATCATCCCTGAACTTTATCATTCTACCAGAAAAGCATCATATCTGTCTGGCCAGATATATACTTTTGAAGTCCATGCCTTTTATCACTTTGGGTCCCATTATCTCTTACAGGCCGAATCCTGTGGTCCTTATTCAATTTTTTATTCAATGTTTTCACAGCCAATCTCCCCGACCCCAAGCCCTCATGAAGTCAATGGGAGTCATCTTAAGAGATTTAGTGATATTTTTCTCTTAATATTTTTTCTCCGTTATTTTACAGAGAATAGAAGATTAAACCTATGTAATGGTAACTGACCATTTTTGGAACATTGGTCCTCTATTACTATATTTGCTTTCTTCCAATCTTCTAGTATCAGGTACCACCCCAAATTCTCTGTGCTTTGTTCCAGTCGATGACTGCTTAGCTCAATGACCTCACAACCACACACACACACAGTATGTAGGGCCTATTTCTTTAAGCAATCTGGATCTGATTCTCCTCTGGGTTTCTTGGGGATAGAGCAAAGGGAAAGGGGGGGTTAAAAAGTCTTTTAGCCACATATATGTCACCCCGATTTTGGGCCATCTGGGGGCCAATGTGGCCCCTGGCCTAAATTAGAATGCCCCAAAGGCTCCTCTAATTTCTGGTAGCCTCCCAATGCCAAGTGGCTGTGTCACAGCCCGAAATCTCCATAGCACCATGTGTGACTTAGCTGCCCCTTGCCACCTCCGATGCCTGTAGTTTGCAAGTGAAGTATTAATAGAGCTGTTTATGTTGCATGATGCTGCTCCTGCACTGGGGGGATTCTCACCACCCTTTGTAATGCCTGTATGATCCCTGCATGCTGCCAGAGTAGTGTATAGGGGTCAGGGCAGAGGAAAGAACCTCTTGCTATGTATGCAGATGTACCATTGCGTGGTGTTTTAAGGACTGTGTTGGAATTGCAAGCTATCACATTAAGAGTGAGGGAAGGAGGGAGGGGAAAGGGTGTTCCGCTCCTCCCTGGAAGCTAGGGGACACTGTAGGGAAGTGTATGATTTGGGCCTAGCAGCAGTTACATTGCAGCAAGTGGAATGAGTTATGCATCTCTGCTTTGTATCTTTCTGTTCTTTTCTTTTTTTATAATCCCACCCTCATTGCCAGTTTTCTCTGCAATGTTTACACAAAGAACTGAGATAAAATATAAATACTCTTCCTGGAAGGTTGCAGCATCACACTATTTTATTTCTTAGAATCCAGAACCCTAACACACAAGAACCAAAAAAACAGAGAGAAACAAACCAGGCTGCTCCCTAAACCAGAGAAGCACAACTCACCCCACTGTATTCTAGGCTGGCTGGCTGCAAACTAACTGCTGCTAGACCCAGATCACACACTTCCCTATAGAGGCTCCTAGCCTGCTGCAAGCAGGAGCCACGCACCTTAAAGTGATAGCTTACAACACCAACACCGTCCACTATGCACCACACATTGAAGTGAAAAGGAATTCTGTGGACAGAGCAGAGGGCTTGTAGGACTGGGTTCCAGGACAGTTCAAAGGAAATACCTGAGCTTATCCTCCCTGCTGAAAACAGTGTCCTGGTGTACTTTGCTTTCATAAAATACTTAGAACCATACAGAAAGGCAAAGCCCAATTGCTGTTGAAAGTATCTAATATTTTACTTCTCCCTGTTGTGCTGCACCTACTTGGCCAAATTCTTCCCTAGTAATAACGCCACTAGAGTCAATGGAGTTACGCCAGAGACAGATATGATTCAGTGTACCTTAGTATCAGTGGGAATTTTTGTACCTGTCTTAAAACAAATCCATGTCTGCACATCTCCCCTAATATAGTTGCACTAGCATCAAATATTTTGAAGCACAGCCAACGTACTTATTAACGACTCACTGAAGAAGAGAGAATAGCACTCTCTCCTACTCTGTAGTATATAGCACTGTGAGCAAAACACACACCCTACCTAACAAGACATAGCATTTTAAAATGGTTATTTCGTTTGCAGTATTGCTCCAAAATCTTTGCCATCAAAAGGTTTGTTTGGGTTATTTTTAGTTATTTTAAAAAACAGATGTACGTATTATTGAGTAGTGATAAGAAAGCACAAAGCCATTATTCTTCCTGCAATTTACCACTGTTCTCCTCCTCCTCTGTTTCCAGCTGCAGGACCCACATGCCAAACTAACTAGGATGACAGAGTCCAGAGCTAATTGTGTTGGCAGCCTTAGAGTTGCCTCTGGGTCTGTCACATTGTCATGGGCTGTCTTGCCTCCCTTGTTCTCCTGAATGTCATTTCCTTTCCTTTCAGCATTAGTTTCCTATAATTTGCCAATATTTTATCTATTCATGAATAACATCCCAATCAAATCCATCATGAGATACATGTAGCAGGCCATTAAGCAATCAGGGCAAATGGTTTGCCCAAGCTCCTGTATGTTTTTGGAAGTAAATCCCTCAGAAATAGAACTCTGCAGTGCACAGCCTTCTATCCAGTGAATCCTTCTATTTCAGCCAGAAGTGAAATCCATGCTGACTTGACCGAGTAATCAACCTGCTCAGTTGTCAGCAGAGATGTGAAGCAAGTCTAAATAGTACACATGAATGTTTATTCTCTCAGCCATTTCTTAGAACACTAGACCCAGCTCTTAACTGGAAACAAACTACAAAATTCAGATCAGGAGCTAGATTTCAAGTAATCCCTTGGGGCTGTTCAGATCAGAATGGTTTGATTTGGCCCATTATAAATATTAGGGCAATTTACAATATTTGGATCTGAATCCTGCCTTGGATTTCATTCCCTAGGGCCCAAAGATCAGGGGTGTATCAGTCACTTAGCCTAACATATATGCTGTTACGTTATACATATGCACCCGTGCTTTCCGCCCAAGGATCTGATCCTTTACCGCCAGACTGTGACTGGTCTTTGCAAAGGTTTGCAGGGTGGGGGAGGGGAATGTAAGGAGGAGGATAGAAGCCTCCCCACCTTTGCATACATTCCCCAAGGGCTGTCAGAGCCAGAATCCTTAAGCTTCAGGGAATACAGGGACACTCCAGGGATGTAAAATTGCCAAAATGGATAGGGAGGAGCAGGGAAAAGGTAAGGTTTTGGCCCTACCTTCCCTCCCACTCAGTCTGAGGAGTGGGCTGTGTGCACCAGGAGAAGCAGTCCGTGCCATCCCTTATAGTATGACAGAGCATGCACATCAGAGGGACTCTGCCTCCTTGGGGGTATAATCGCTTTTCAAGTTCTATTCAAGTTTCTCCACACTGTTCCAATTCCAGGCTGCACCTTGGATGGTGAGACCCATATCCACAAATGTACTTATGTGCCTAAACCCCAGGTTTAGGTACCCAACTTTTAGGCACCACTTCAATCCACAAACCTCCCACGCAGCTGCTGCCTAATGCAGTAGACTGAACTCACACGGTTTCTAACCATTTGCAGCAAAAGTTCCACAGGAGCGTAAGTTTCTGCCCATGGGATGCTCGCTGCTGCCTCACTCCCAGTGTCTGGACACCTATCCCCCTGCCTAACATGCTGGCTTTTGTGGCATTTTTAGGCGCTTCCCTCTCCCCATTCACTGAATAGGAACCTAGGTGCCTAAGTCAGGCTACCTGGCTCATTGTTGTTCCTCTGGGTTTCTAGGTGCCTAAAAGTTAGGCTTGTGACCATGGGCAGCAGGTGAAGCTTCCCCTTGGGAAGGCTAGCCCATTGCCCCGCCTCTTCCAGCTGAGGCCCCACCTCTTCCGGCCGAGGCCACGCCCCGCTCACTGCTCTCAGCCCCCTCCATGGCTGAGAGTTTGGCCCCTCCTGGGGCGGGGGAGAGGGCTGAGAGCTTGGTCAGTGCCATGCGTGGGTAAGGGCTCCGAGCCTGGAGGCCCTCCCCCTGGCCAGGGACCGCAGCGGCAGCCCTCTGAGACCAGAGCCCCTTTCCCCTTCTGCCCACAGCCCCGCCCATGGTCTCACCCCATTCTGACCCCTCCCCCATAGTGCTGCCCCTGTTCCCCCTCCACTCCACCTCTTCCCCCAAGTCCTCACCCCCTTTGTACTCCTTTCTGCCCTCTTCCCCTCCCCCCAACCCCTGCAGCCCCAAGATTGAAAAAGCTCTGGGACCTCTTCAGTCCTGGGGCTATGGTGGAGGGGAGATTTTTTCAGGGTCCCCAAACTGACCGGGGCCCCTGGGTATGGGCTCCATGGGCCCATGCAGTAATCTGCCACTGCTGCTCCTCCGCCCTCACAGCATGAGGTCTGGGGAGGCTTAGTCTCCCCTAGACTCCATTACGTGCCGCGTATGCTTGCGACACTCAGGCTAGCTGCGTCACTGTAAGCTCTCTCGTATAGCCGCTCTAAGATAATGGGAGCGAGCGCTCCTGTCATCTTAATTAATCCACCCCCAAGGAGAGGTGGTAGCTACGTTGGCAGGAGAAGCTCTCCCACCCCTGAGCGACATAAGTGGTCGTGTAGACATAGGCACTGAGATGCTAAGGCTAAGTCACTTTGTGGATCCAGGCCTAAGTGCCTGTTACATCATAAGCTTCTCAGGGCAGAGACTGTGCCTTTATATAGGGCTTATATTACACCAAGCAACCTATAGGTGCTTAACAATAATTTAAAAGGAATCTCAAATCTCTTCACAAACGTTAATTCAGGTTCACAGTACCCTTGATACATGCAGCACACAGCAGACATTATTATACCTAAGCAATGGGTAAACAGAAGCACAGAGAGGTAAAGTGACCTGCCCAAGCAGTGGAAGATTTGGAATAGAATTGATTGTTTATTTCCTATCCATTGTTCTAAATGCTAGGCAACGCTCCCTCCCTGTAGTAAAACTGTTAGCGATCACATTAATTAACTGGGGAAGAAAATTTGGTTTATTAGGTTTCCAGAAATTTTATGAGAAATCATCTCCTGCTATGAACGATGCCATCGGCTCTGCTTTTCCAGTATTTCACATGGTTGAGCTAAAAATAGTGCACATAACACATGTAAAGGGACTGCGTTCCATTCTAAGGTGGGAAATAACTGAAGAAGAGTTTCTGTAAACAAGCCCTTCCTGTAGAGTGTCAGGATGATCGGCATGAGGAGCACTTTCTGGATTGCTAATCCCACAAAATTCTCCTCGTTCCTCCCAGATAATAAAGCAAAACAGTATCACAGAAAGCCAGAAACCAGGGATAAAGATAACTAACGAGTCCAGTCTACCAAATATCTTCTTCTTAACACTGTTCAAGACAGAGATGTTCACCTCAGTTAGCCTCTTGAGGTAAAAGAATATGCATTCTCCTGCAGCCAAATAACATTCTCATCTCTCTACAACTGATCCTAGTTTAAAAGCATCTCCATTCAGAACTTGCATGAGGATGGAATAAGTTTGGAGGCTTTCACTAAGTACAGCAGGTAACTTTGCAACACTGTGCAATTATTTCAGCTGAGTGAATTGTTTGTGGCCAATTATTTTCTCCACTAATTTAATCTAGGTTTCTGCTTGTAAAATGCCATGGGGTTGCAATTTTCTCAAAAGGTGCTTTTCTTTCATTTTGTTTTTCTTTCGTATTTTTTTGCAAATTATTTTGTGTTTAGTTGTGCCTGGTTATATAAGTATTACTTCTGTCTCTGACTGGATGAAGGTATTGTTCTAATAAGGAGGAGGGCATGAGGAAGCCAGGGGTCTTTGCATATCCCAGGAAAAACAAACAAAATTAGAAATTTTTTGGAAACACTTTAGACCGTTCTTCTTTCTGGCCAATACAGAAACATCATTTGCCAGAAACATCATTCCTAGAAAAATTAAGCTACTGTCATTTTATTGTCTAGGAGCAGAGATTACATTTAGTTTCTCTCATTACATCTACATAAAGGAGAAGGAGCATCACCCTACCTGCAGATGATTGCTGTCATTTAATTGCCACAGTGCCACCGTTCTGGCAAGATTACTACAAATATATCAAACTTTTCCTCCATTCATTTCAAATCAAGTTCAAGGGCACACTGGAACTCTCTATCATAAGAGTCAAGCTCATCTGTGGGGGAGACAGAACTTTCTCCAGGGGTTGTCCAAGACTGTGGAATAATCTCCCCCAGCAACTAAAGATCATCACAAACAACAAAGCCTTCTGCTCCTCGTGCAATGTGCATTTCTTTGACCATGCCTTGTATTATACAAACATATAGCAAGAGGTATTATTATATTAAAAACGCACACATCCCTACCACAACAAAAACACTCTACTGCACACCCTTCTCCCTCTGGGGAGAGGATGAGATCAGATACTATGGTAATGAGCGTGGTATAAAAACCATATAGAATAGAACAGAGAACGCTGTACCCCTGCTGAACGGTGTCCCATCCTATATCAAATATACCAAGTGCACTGCATTTACAGGAAGCTAGTTTTCTGTCATTACCCAACCATTGCCAGAAAGTAGTTACATGTATGCATGCAGTCCAAACTGTGAAGGATGCCCGCAGATCCATTTAATTGCCTTTGTCAGGAGGGTTGTGCACTCTTCCCATTTGGTGTGTCAAATTGTATGAGGGACTCTGCTTATCACCTGCCTTTTCTATTAATAAACCTTCCCTGAAAAGGAAAGAGACATTGCGTACCCGACGTGTTTAGGCCTCAAGCAGACATCAAGGACCAGTCTTAACATCGGTACTAGCACAGCTTTGGAGTTACAACATAGCCCATTTGCCATCTGCAAATACTTCAATAAGCACATTTAAAATTAGCTTTCTACAAGCATTCATGCTGGCAAAACTTGATCGCTCTTATGTCTGCAGAAAAAGATGTGCAAATATGGTTGAAGATAACTTGTTTTTAAATGTAAGTGAATACTCATGAAAATATTTTATAGGGCTCCCTTAGGAATTGTGATGTAAAGTCCAAATCAAAAGCAGTTAAGAAGTCCATTTAGAGTCTGCATTACACTTTTTGTACCTCTTATGCAGGTTAGACCAATGGCTGCATAGTACAGATAATACACCCCAAACCAATTCAGAGACATCCAGTCCTTTGTGGCAAGGTCACTTTAGCGTCCTCATTTAGAATATGTTATTTGTTTTCCTTCTCCTTTGGGCTTGGGAGGGGAGTGAGAAAGTCTTGTTACAAACTAAAATTGCAAGATGTTATGTAAAAAAATTAAATAAAAGAGCAGATTTGCGGGGAGGGTAAAAATGTTAGCGTTTTAAATCCAAATCAGACCAGCGAATTATATATGCTCTGATGTTTCTTTACTTGAGATCTCATGTAGAGGTGCAGCATGAGACTAACACCTGTAGTTTAACAAAAGATTGTCATTTGTCTTTACATACCTTTCCTTCTCCATCACAGGTGGATCTCATCTTTTCCAGAGTGACGTTGTTCACACTGAAATTTTCACAAACAAATAAAATAAAGGAAAAGTTTGGTAGTTGTTTTGCTGTCTCTCTCTCACACTCATACACACACATACCCTTTTGTTCTGTACACAGCAGTTTGGCATGAACAAGATATATGCCTGTGTTTAAACAGGTGGGAAAGCCTTGTGGTTCACAGACACCTGAAAATCAAAATAAAGTTTTTTGGGGGGGGGCAGTTCTGAAATTCAATTTAGCTAGTGTAATTCTTCCTGCCTTCAGGGAATGTTTGATCACCTGCAAAAAGAAAAAGAGAAATGCACACATTTGGTCAAAACCCGAAGATTCAGTTGCTTAGATGTCTCAGTCCAGAACAGCATCACCCTCTCTGGAAGTGTAAAGAAGACAAGAAAACTTACTGCTGGCCACAGAGCCTGCTTGCAGATCACAGTTGCAGTCTCCTATACGATAGATTCACTCAGAAATATTTAGGTCAAGGATTTGGGCGTAGTTAAGCAACAGGACCATTAACAATTCAAAACACTGCCACCGAAAATTATGCTTGACATTTAGCATATCATCGGGAAATGGGCAGACATGCCTTTATAATGTTAGGACATAGCATATGATTTGTTATACAGTATCAATTAACCAAATCATCCTTCAGAGCCTTGATCATAGATTTCATATCCTCTGTTTTTATCACTGAAGAAGACATTTTACAAAAAGAAAAGGAGTACTAGTGGCACCTTAGAGACTAAATAAATTGGTTAGTCTCTAAGGTGCCACAAGTACTCCTTTTCTTTTTGCGAATACAGACTAACACGGCTGCTACTCTGAAACCTGACATTTTACAAAGGCTGTCTTGGTCTCATGTTACTTCCGTGTTGCTCAGACAGAAAAGATGTTGGGACAGACTGCCCTGAAAAGAAAATGTGGCCCCACCACAGATGGAGTTCTGGCATACCTGAAGACCTACATGGGATCTTTATTGATTAAGACAACTACAAAATGTAATTAATTTCTGTGTAGAGGAAACTGAACTCAATTAATAAACTGTAAATGCAATGTATACAGCTAACTGCAGTATAAGATTTATTTATATTATTTGTATCGGTCATCATTAAAATGACAGTGTTTACCCACAATTATCACACACACAAGCATCTGAGATGCTTTTATTCATATATGAGGAAAAGTAAGCCGGCAGGTCTAAATACAGGAAGCAGCTGCAACACCTTAGATGTAGGCAATGCTGACTTTTTAAATGGCAACTACTAACAGCTGAATTATGATGACCTAATCCTGCATTCCTTGCACAGCCAAAACTCCCACTGACTTCAAATGGAGAAAAAGGTTGAAATGGCAGAAAAATAGGGAAATATACGACTAAGAAGCAAGTTTGTCCTATTGGATGTGTGTGATTAGTCTTGAACCATTACTAAGAAGAGACTTACATTTTCTTGCCACTTTTCTCTGAAGAGATTTGATCTTTTCTATTTGACTATTTGACTATTCTCAGTGGTAGAAGATGACAGGACAAGGAGTAATGGTCTCAAGTTGCAGTGGGGGAGGTTTAGGTTGGATATTAGGAAAAACTTTTTCACTAGGAGGGTGGTGAAACACTGGAATGCGTTACCTAGGGAGGTGATAGAATCTCCTTCCTTAGAAGTTTTTAAGGTCAGGCTTGACAAAGCCCTGGCTGGGATGATTTAATTGGGGATTGGTCCTGCTTTGAGCAGGGGGTTGGACTAGATGACCTCCTGAGGTCCCTTCCAACCCTGATATTCTATGATTCTATGATTTCCTTGTAGAGCTGAATGGCTTTCCCTCCAAATCCACATTAAGTAAAGTTGCAAGGGTTCATCTTAAACATAACTGCAAACGTTTACATGTTTTCCTTTTATATAGCACTTTAAATGCTATGGCACTGAACCTTTTACTCCAGAACGAAAGCCAAGAAACAGAATGGTGGATTTCAGCTAGTTTTATGTTGAAAACAATTATCAGTAAACCAGAAAGTCTTGAAACTACTTTGGGCTTGCTCCTGTCCAGTACAGGCGCATAGTATTGTGCATATATAAGTGCAATGTAAAAAGTACTTAGTAGTGTAGAGAATACAGGGAAATGTGCAGGGCCAAGGCCACTATGAAAACTTTACCTTTCCAGTGGACTCATCTTAATTTTTCCCACTGGTGCTTCCAGTCCCCAGGCCAATTTCAGGAAGACTTTGAAATACCTAGTCCTGGTGCAGTATGTAGCAGAGTGTACAATGTTCTTGCAATCCAGTACACCTCTTCATAGAGGATCCTTATGGATGCAAGTAATGTTAAGAACTAGGCACGCCACTCTCTTGACTGTAATTAAATTCTCAAGCTGCCTGTGTACCCACTTTCTTAGTCATAAACAGGGTAAAACAAGGCCCAGCGAGAATGGTGTGTCCAAGGAAATACATGGCCTTAACCACAACTGTCATCATGCTAATAACATGATTGTATTTACTCCCCTCTCTCTCCTTTCATTTTAATTTTAGTGTTGTTTTCAGGCTTAACAATCTCTTCCTTCAGAATCAACTGACCAGTTCAGAAAATAAATTACAGCAGGTAAGCCTGGCTAGCCACAAGGAAATCTGTCTGTTCACCTTTTCCCAAAATATTTTCTTTATGTATAACAATAAACTTTCCACTATTTATTGTTCCCCTTGCATACAGCAATAAGCATGAGCAATTCACTGGATTTTGTTCCCTTACCACACAGGACCAAATTCTGACCTTGGTTACCCCATAAATCTTCACTAACTTCAATGGGCTTACATGGAGTAACCAAGAGCAGAATTTGCCTCATAAAGGAAAAAGTGAGTGCAATCCCAGTCAGCATATGTCCAGACTCTGGTAATACGTGCAATAAATTAACCCACACATACAGAATTACAAATAGTAGCGCTGGGTCAATGCCAATATTTCCCATCCAAACTTTTAGACAATTCAGAACTGGGGCCAAGTGTTGCAGGTGCTCAATCTCTCTAAAACGTGCTGAGCCCAAATCACAGAGTTCAACATGCTTTCCATTCCTCCCTTGAGCTTTGGTGACGTTTCAATACAGAGCTAAAGTTTGCATCTTGTACCTTTTTTTTTTTAAAAAAAAAAAGACTGCATCTTTTGACTCCATTAGAGAAAATACTGCATAATTTAGTCACACAGACTCAAGTGACTGCATTATACAGCTGTCCTGTCCTATATATATTGTTGTTAGGGCTTGCCTATCCAGGAGAATGTTTGTGCATTTTTTCCTCAGAACGTCACTTCCTATGCATAGCACTGCTTCATTTATAAATTTCATGAGGTTTTTTGGGGAGGAAGGGAGAAGGTTGGGGTTTTTTTGCAAAAAAGTTTTTTACAGAAACACACAAACACAGTCATCTGCAGGATAACTTCAACTAGGAAAACCCAATTAGATACATTACAAAGCTTACACTTGCATAAACCACTTTCCAATGGAAACTAAGTTTTGACATTGACTTCGGTGGAAGCAGGGCTCTATGAATGAGAAAATCCTTACTATGTTATTTATTAACTTGTAACGTTGCATGTCCGAAGGGATGTTAAGCATTAAAGAATGTGTTCTCATCTCTATGCGAGCCTCGTGTGTGTAATTCCCCACTCTACACTTAAAAACAAATCTATATGAACACAAGCAACTTCCTCCTAGACAGTTGTTTACTTATTTAAAATGTATGTTTACTTAAAATTTTGCTCCCTGGGATAGCCTCATCATGACATTCATTTAATTTTAGTCAGGATCCTAAAGGATTCAACAGTCAATCTTACACTAGCTACTTCAGTAAAACCAATGTAATTCAGGACACTCAGGCTGAAATAGCAGACAACACAGCACAAACACTTGTTCAGTTCCATTTACACTGATGAGATAGCTGAAGAGCAGATGGTTCTAGACAATGTCTGTGAATCTAATGGGCAGGTTACTATCTAGCTCTCCATCTGAGGAGTTTTTATTTCCCCCAACAACAATTGGTATCTGGATACCTTCCACACCAAATAGATTAGCAATAGTAAAGTCCCTGTCATAGAGTTGCTGGCTGTTCTCCCAATAAAGCTTTGCATGGGATAGGGCGTTTGTTTGTGGAAATGGGGGAATAGGGGATTGGTTGGTTGTGAGAATGTCCTCCTGGTTACAAGTATATTTAAGGTTTTTTTTAAGCTGCAGCCACAAAAGCCTAATTTAAAAGTGCCTAGTGCTAAAATCAAGAGACTTGTGCAGGCCCGCCGACGGGGGTGGGCTGAGGTGGGGGGACAAAGGGGGCAATTGCCCAAGGGCTTGAGCAATTTAAAAGGGCCTGGGGGCCCCCAGCTACCGCCACCACCAGCAGTGCAGCGGGAATAAGGCAGGCTTCCCACCCATCCTCACTCTGTGCCACTCCCGGAAGCGGCAGGCACGTTCCTGCAGCCCCTGGGGTGGGGGTCTCTGCATGCTGCACCCACCCCAACACTGACTCCGCAGCTCCCATTGGCCGGGAACTGTAGCCAACAGGATTTGCAGAGGCGGTGCCAGCGGGCAGTGGCACATGGAGACCCCCTGGTCCCCCCTGCCTAGGAGCTGATGCCAGAGGGGTGTGTCAGTTGCTTTCAGGAACCGCCCGAGGTAAGCACCGAGCCCCTGACCCCCTCCCGCACCCAAACTCTTTCCCAGAACCTGTACCCCTCACCTCTCCTGTACCCAAACTCCTTCCCAGAGCCCGCACCCAAACTCCCTCCCAGAGCCTGCACCCCATCCCGCACCCAAACTCCCTCCCTGAGCCCGCACCCCATCCCACACCCAAGCTCCCTCCCAGAGCGTGACCCCGCACCCCCTCCTGCACCCTTGCCCCAGCCTGATGAAAGTGAGTGAGGGTGGGGGACAGCGAGTGACGGAGGGAAGGGGGAAGAGCAGGGGGCAGAAGAGCGGGCCCAGGGGCGCAGCCAGCAGCTCACTGGGCACCAGCCAGCGCAGGTGCAGCACCGCCGAAATGTCAGGCGGACAGTGTCCGTGTGGGCGTGGCTTGTGCACGCATGGGGGCCCATTGACTGTTGTGCTCTGGGGCCCAGAATTGCTGTTGGTGAGTCTGGACTGGTGTGAGCAAAGGACATATTTTGTTCCCCTCATCTGGACTCCAGATTTAGTGCTGTCCCATATGTAGAACACCCATATGTAGAATACCAGTTCATTAAATGAAATTAGGCCTTAAAAAAGAAAAAATGGATTTCTGAGTAGAATTCATGCTGTAGAGTCTAACTCCCACTGAGCGCTATTGAAAGGCCTAAAACTATATTTGTCCAGGATTCTCAAACTCTTTCCACAGTGTGGACCACAGATGGATACAGATAGAGTGGGGAAGCACTCCCTCCCTCATATGTGATCAATAGACCATTTCTATTCCTAGTCACAATCCCAGAAGTACAATCCATAACAGCCCTGTAGCTACCGAGGGAATTGTTCACATAGAAAAGTATACTTATATCATGTTTTTTAGTGAGGATGATGCTTTATTGTATATTTCAAATCCTTCAAAACTAATCCCAAAACTATACAAAACAATAAAGTAATATGGCTTGATTTCTGGCTCTGAGAAAAATGACATGAAAACTGTAGCTACAATGCGATGCTGAACAGCAGGGGTCCAGAAAAAACTGATATCAGGAATAAATTAAAATTGAACCTAAAGGGATTCAGGCACCTAGAAACAGAAATAAAGCCACATCTAAAAGACTAATTTAATGCAAGCTATTCCAGGGGGAAAAAATGATTATGTAGATGATATGATACGCCTTTATCTTTATTAGCTTTAGACTAGAAACATTCAACATCAACAAACCTCCCAAGATTATTATTTTTGTATCAATACCTTCCATCACCAACCCCCAGAGAACGCATAGACTGCATTGACAAACACATCCCATGTTCTTTATATGGAACAATAATAAACTAGGAGTAAAACATAAATGCTATTACAAAGGAAAATGGAGGGACAGCCTAGACAAATGTATGGTTTACTACTGAGCAAGCCAAAGAAAGTTTATTTTGAATTGAAATCATGATGAGACCAAATGGTTAGAGGATGTAAAAGGTGACAGATAATAAATTTAATGCCCTGACCTGGCAATTGAAAACATAGAAAGACTACTGTGCCCCCTGCTCCCCCGGTACCTCTATTGAAGTCAATGGGACTCCTTGCAATAGCAGTGGTCTGCCAGTGTGCTATCGAATGCAGACTCCAGCCTATTTATTGGCCAGAAAAAAATTACAGAGCAAATAATTTGTGGAGTCCAATGTGTTAGAAAGATGGGAATGAATGAGAAAATGAATAATATTCTTGAGGGATATGTCAAAATTGATCAGTATTCCTAATATATAGACCACCTAGTTTCCATAAAAGTTCTAAGGGGGAAATGGGTACAAAAAGGATTAAAAGAAAAAAACTGGGCTAAATTCTTTCAATCAATTATAAGAAGAATATAAGTTAGAAAATCAGAACTTATCTATTTTCTGAGCCTTAGGATATTATTTACAAAATCCTGAGGCCCGGAGACAATTTAACCGTAATCGGGGAACTATGGACAATATTGTGCCATTAATTTTTAAGCATAACATCTCATTGAGCTCCAGTGGGCCATTCTGCTTAAAAATGTGAAGGCATAATAAGATTCAGTGTAAGGAAATTACAAGATAATTACATCTCCAATTTTAAAAAATATAGTATATCAAATACACTCTGTTTTCTATAGAACAAAAGGGCAATATTTACAATGTGAGATTTGATTGGGGAAACGAAATCATCTACCATCTCTCTCCAGATGACTGGACAGATATTATGCTAACCTTTTGTAGGGCATTCAGACCCCACTGGTGATATTATTATGCCCCTGCAGAGAACACAGCAAAATCCACCCATCTATCAATCTAAAGTATTAATAAATCACTTCTCATTTGTTATCAACATAATAAAATGAGGGACGCCATAGTAGTATGAGGTGTTTTCTGGATATGTCCCAAATCAGAAGAGCATCTAGAAAGATGAAGCAGGAGTTATTTTAGAGATAACCCCACCAAATCCTGATGACTGTGGTGCTGGGGCAATGTCCATTTCACTGAATTAAAAACAAAGAAATCTCTTTATACCTCTTGACTGCAGCCAGGAAGTGTATTTCACCCTAAGGCTGCATTCATGCAATTACATCTGTGTGTGGACCCTTATATGGCACACAAAGCCCCACTGACTTCAGGATCAGGACCTAGGCTGGGAAAAACCAATATCCATTATAGAAATGTGGATCACAAGAATAAGAGAAATGGAGTAATGTATTGCCCGTATTAGATTCACAACTGAACTCTTCAATGAAAGATTACCCAAGTGGAATGAACTGGTTAAAAATAAATAATGTATATAACGTCTATAAGAAAATCATGTCTAGTCTCTATAACCAATAATGTATGCTTCATCAGCTCTTCTGTATTCTGTTATCTTGTATCTGTCACCCTCCCCTTTACTACTTAGATAAGGGAATAACTTTTAGTGTCAATAGTTCTGTTTATCTTTAATAAAAATATTAGTGATTAAATTTCAGTGGTCCATGAAATAATTGATAAGATAACAAAGACATGGATTCCACTATTAGGTATATTAGTTTTACTGGATTATTGATTTGTTCTTCAGTACTATTGCTTCAGAATATACTGCCTTTACTTCAGCTGTAAATAGCCCAGGAAAACAGCACATACCTTAAAGGGAAACATCCAAAGGAGAAATTCTTTTCCTCCTATCTGAGGCCTTTCCCTAGGGAACAGACCACTTTGGGAGGTGTTATTGCTTCATGCTTGCAGCACTAAAAACAAGTATATAGAAATAATGGGTTGGCTGAGCATATTATGAAAGGATTCCCCCTATTATGGAATTCAGGACAAATGAAAGTCAAGATAAAACATATTGATGGTTGGGAGCTTGGGGAATTTGTACTAGTTTGGGTATATTAGCTTCCTAGTTCTCAACAGCTGGCTGTCAAATGTCAATCGCCAGGTTGTTTGGGTTTATCTGATTACCCTGTACCCTTACTCCTGTTGTTGATCATTAAAATCATGGGAATGTATTAGCTCAGGCCCAAAATTTATTCTCCTGTGTTTATAAAGATCATAATAATGAAAAAACTTAAGACTTTGCTTTCCTTATTATGTATATACACACATACAATGAAACAAAAGGAACACTAAGTTTGCTTCCTTACTTGTCCTGACAGAATTTGTGCATGCACACTCATTAGAAGTTACTGGCCATTCTTGTGCAGTTTTTAATGCTAGCTGTATGATGAAGCACACCAAATGAACCACAAGTTATTTAAGAAAATTAAATAAGGAAACTTTTGAGGTTGTAGCAGGAAGACAGTCTGAAGAGAGCGCAGTCTGATGTAAATGAATAGACAGCTTCAATGAAAATGAAAGAGGAGAAAACTCCCTCCTGGGGTTCATTATGCCTCTTGAGCTGTTGGTAGTAAAGTTAATTTTTAAATGCTTTGAGGTGATTAAGAACTCAGGCATCACTCTAAATGTAAATAAGTCCTGTTTCATTTCCTCACAGTTAACTCTTGATTGCAGCAGTCACCAGCTACTTAGTCTGCTGCTGATGTATTTAAGATCCACAGTCTAGTTCAGGGGTGGGCAAACGTTTTGGGCCGAGGGCCAGAACTGGCTGGGGAAATTGTATGCAGGGCCAGTGCAGGGTGCTGGGGTGCGGGAGGGAGTGCAGAGTGTGGCGGGGGGTGCGGTGTGCAGGAACAGGCTCAGGGCAAGGGATTGGGGCAGAGGAGGGGTGTGGAGTGTATGAGGGGGCTCAGGGAAGGGGGTTGAGGTGCAGGAGGGGTGCTGAGTGCAGGGGGAGCTTAGAGCAGGGTGCAGGAGGGGTGCGGACTGTGAGAGGTAGCTCAGGGCAGGTGGTGGGGTGCAGGAGGGGTGCAGGGTGCAATAGGGGGTTCAGGGCAGGGGGTTGGGGTATAGGAGGAGCGCAGGGTGCAGCAGGGGGCTCAGGGCAGGGGCTGCAGGGTGCATGGGGCTGCAGGGTGCAGCAGGGGGCCAGGGTGCAGGAGGAATGCATGGTGTGGCAGAGAGTTGGGGGGTCGGGGTGCAGGAGGGATTCGGGCTCCGGCCTGGCGCTGCTTACCTAAAGCAGCTCCAGGGTGGCGGCGGCATGCACCGGGGCCAGGGCAGGTGCCCTGGCCTGCCTGCCCTGGCCCCACGCAGCGCCGCTCCGGGAAGCGGCCGCAACCACATCCCTGGGGGGGAAGGGCGCACAGGGCTCCGTGCACTGCCCTTCCCACGCCTCCAGGTACCCCCCCGAAGCTCCCATTGGCCGCGGTTCCCCGTTCCCGGCCAATGGGAGCTGCGGGGGGCGGTGCCTGGAAGCAAGGGCAATGCACGGAGCCCTCTGCTCCTCGCCACCCCCGGGCCACAGGACGTGGTGCCGGCCGCTTGTGAGAGCGGCGCGGGGCCTGCAGCACCACAGGGGGGCAATCCCGTGGGCTTGATCCAAAGCCCTGATGGGCCAGATCCGGCCCGCGGGCCGTAGTTTGCCCACCCCGGTCTAGTTCATTGTTAACCCTTTTCATATGAAGTGAAATTCTACCAAGCCCATTTTAAATGTAGACACTCAGATCTTGACAAATTCACTCACTAGTGAAAACAATTATTTATATTTGCAAATAATAAAAGGACATAATAAGGAGGGTGTCACATAATTAATTGGTGGGTTTTGGTTCACTAGCTAAAAGAGACGTCTTTTTCCACCTCACACTGAATGCAGCTTAAAATCACAAACAGAATAGAAAGTTTCAATTTAGTAAGGTGACTTCTTTAAGTTACAGTTTGAAAAAGCATTGCAGTGAGTCAACTCCATCTACTCTCATGTGCATAGTCAATAGAAAATTGCAAAAACTTTTGTATATACATTGCAAGAGGTCAGTCCCATTTCTTGCTGAAAAACCTTTTGTTAATGTTCATTTTTGAGCTCCATACATTCGTCATTGAGGTATAACACAGAGCTATAACGTGGTGTTTAAAGATATTGGACTAGGACCTCAGAAACCTGGGTCCTAATCCCAGATCTGTTACTGGCTTCTGTGGAAAGTTGTAAGTCACATAGGCAGAAAGTTTCAAAAGTGGCAACTGATTTTGGGTGCTGTGGTTTGTGGGTATCCAAGCTGAGAAAACTTAAGGTATAAACAATTAAGGTGCCTCAAGATGGATACCCAAAAATCAAGGCAGCCACAAAATCTGGCCACTTTTGAAAATATTGGTCTTAACTCTCTGTAGCTAAAGTCCCCATCTTTAAAATGATGGCAATTATACTTCCCTTCCTTAAAGGAGTGTTTTGAGGGTAAATCCATTACTATTTGTGAGGTGCTCCAATGGAGTCAAAGCTGCTATGTTCTCATCATACACTTTGTGAGTACCCTTCTGGGGAAACTAAAGCAGCAAACAGCATACCAAATCTGGATAATCCAGATCCTGGTAACAGTAGTACTGGAGACATAATTTTTAGGTTCTTCACTTTATATTCTTCAACGCAGTGTGGAGGGGCTGTCAGCTGAAAGCACTTAGTACCAGAGAATATTGCCCCCTGTCATTGGGTTGACATTATCCATCTCCAAAAAATGCAAGTAGCTTCTATCTTTGCCAGTAGGCTGACAATAAAAGGCTATGACATTATTAGCTATTATCTTCATGGGAAATATGGCAGAGCCATTTATGTGAAATCTTATATGGATGATGTGGAGGCCGTACCAACTAATTCACCTCAGTGTGACACTGTAAGAGTCAATCAGCCACTGCAAACGTTTATAAACCTCCTGATGAAGCCTGGAACACACCACTTTTACCAGTATTTCAACAATCATCCATCTATGTTTGGGACTTCAATAGCCCTCACACCTCATAAGGCTAAAGAGAATCTGACAAAAATGGACTGGATCGCATAGACTGGGCTTCTATAATGACCTATATCTCTTGCTTGATCCTAAGCAGACAGCCACCTTTTTCTCTGCATGGTGGAAGCAGGGCTACTTTCCTGACAAAATTGGGTCACCTCAGGAGGGGACCAGCTATTACCAGCCTTCTCAAAAGTTCTTGGAAACTTCCCTCATAGCCAGCACAGCCCCATTCTTACTAGGACAGGAGTGACAATCCCCTTAAAAACCACTATTCTAGACTGCAGTGGAACTACAGAACAGCAGACTGGAAACAGATACTCAGAAGTGAGAAATGAGTATATAGTGTGCATGCCACTCAATACCTCAGTAGAAAATGCCTTCACTTGCCTCTCCAAAGCAATTTTTAAATCAGCCACTAAATCCATCCTATGTGGTTACTACAAGACCTATATCCCCCGCATAGATGTGGACTGTGCAAAACTTCTGAAGCCATATGTAAAAATCTGGTGACTCAGAGATAGCAAACCACCTAATTCACAGCCTCAATGCCCATCATAGGGAACATTAGAAAGACGTTACATCAAATATGGACATGACAAGGTCTACCAGAAAAGCGTGGTCACTCATGAGCAGCACAGAAACCACCTAAACTTCAGTGTAAAGTGTACCAGAACAGCATCACCACATACGTAACACAGCAAAAGCAAACAGGGATAAGACCTTTGAGGAGTCTGTAAAAAGGGAATGGCACAGATACAGACAGACTCCACCTTGGAGTGAGGAAGACATTTTTCAGTTTTTCTTCACTGAGGACTGGAGAGAGGACTGAGCTGCAAGAAAGCAGGAAAAGCAGGCAGCCTGGACAAGAATTCACCAGAAATGCTATTACACCTTGGTAAGAAGATCACAAAATGGCTGTCAATGTTCATATCCCATGTCATCCAAGAGAACAAGATGCCTAGGAGATGACGGAAAGCTAGGCTAATAGCTATACCAAAACCAGGAAAGGACCATTCCCTTCCACCTAGCTACCATCCAATATCACTTCTGAACGATGCTTACAAACCACTTCTGCAAAGAATTATCCCCACAGTAGAGCAGGCAGGTTTAAGGCCTAATAGGAGCACTTGTGATCAAGTTCTTGCTCTTATAGAGAATGTAGAAAATGATTTCCAAAAGAAAGAGAAATCAAGGGTTGTGTTTCTTGACTAGACAGCAGCACATTACACCATCTGACACACTGGCCTGCTGTTCAAAATGCCAAATATGTTACCTCAATAGATTGTTATGGCTACTGAAATGATTCTTCAAAACAGACCATTCTAAACAAAACTAGGCAATAAATCGAGTTCATAGAGGATCCAGAAGAACAGACTCTCCCAGTGATCTGGTCTTGCTCCACCTTTCTTCACCATATTTACAAATGACTAGCCTCCAACTATCTCTAGGCCATTCAAGTATGCAGATGACATCTGCTTCGCTTCAAGAGACAGAGACTTAAAAAAGATGGAGGACAGCCTGAACCAAGACACAGCAGCCTTAGTAGCTACTACAAGAAGTGGAGACTTAATCCTACTATCAAAGACAGTGCTGTCAAGTTTCCATCTCTGTCATGCCAGCGCTTCACGAGAGCTCAACATCTTCTTGAATTGAGAAGAATGATTGGCACATGACCCAAAGCCAGTACACATGGGAGCAACGATAGCTCACACTCTTATCTACAACCTTATCAAGGTAGCTCAGAAGAGTAAGCGTAGAAATGGTCTCGTAAGTGGGTCAACTTGTGCAATCGGTGCACAGCTCAGCACTTGCTCTCTACTACTCATCTGGAAAATACTGTGGTCCTGTGTGGTAAAATTCTTCCCACACAAAGCTAGTTGATATATAACTGAATCAAAAAATGAGAATACCAGGGGCTATGAGATCAACAAACACCAAGTGGCTACCAGTCCTCTTTAATATCCTGCCTCCTAACATCAGGCATTATATTGCAGCAAAGAACCTCCTTGACAAAATTCAGGAGAACCCACAACTGCCACTTGTCTAAGGCATATGGGAAGCACCTTTCCACTGACTCCTCAGCAAAAGATCAGTCTGGGCTCTTTTACCGATCATCTCTATGATAGATGCTTCCACATTGTGGTGAGAAGAATGGGAACAAGCTGCTCCCTCTGTAAGAAAGTCCTTCCTCATCACTTAGCCTGATGACAGACTGCCTAGTTCGAGCTGCCATGCTATCTCTGGAGCAAGCTCAACTGTTTCAAATAAGGGGTGGTGAGGTGCACACTTGGTGCATACCCGGTGACTCAGGAACAGCCCTCTCTCTAGCTGTGGTGTAGCTGAGGATGTCAACAAACCAGCACAAGATTTTTGGTTTACTAGCTAAAAACTAACCAAGGTTTTGTAGTAGTAGTACAAGAGGACTTTCCAGACTCTATATTGCTGTCCTTGAGGCTATTGAATGGCTAAAAAGTGTGATGCCTACCTAAGTTCTCTTGACACTTTTGACATTTTTAGCTTGTATCTCTCATTTGATCTCTGTACTTTACATTTTGAACTTTTTCCCATCTTTATTGTACCACTTGTGTGTTCACTATGTGACAGGGTCGAGCTAGATGGCTGTAGGAGAGTAATAGAAGGCAGATATATTAGCCCAAGGCTAAGTAGGTCCCTTTTCCCTGGGTAAGGTAACAGGGAGGGTTCCAGAACAATCAGGAACCTTCTGGAGGCAATTAAGACAGGCTAATTCGAACACCTGCAGCCAATCAAGAAGCTGCTAGAATCAATTAAGGCAGGCTAATCAGGGCACCTGGGTTTTAAAAGGAGCTCACTTCAGTTTGTGGTGTGCGTGTGAGGAGCTGGGAGCAAGAGGCACTAGGAGCTGAGAGTGAGAACACGGACTGTTGGAGGACTGAGGTGTACAAGCATTATCAGACACCAGGAGGAAGGTCCTATGGTGAGGCTAAAGAAGGTGTTGGAGGAGGCCATGGGGAAGTAGCCAAGGGAGTTGTAGCTGTCCCACAGCTGATCCAGGAGGCACTCTAGACAGCTGCATTCCACAGGGCCCTGGGCTGGAACCCGGAGTAGAGGGCGGGCCCAGGTTCCCCCCAAATCCTCCCAACTCCTGGTCAGACACAGGAGTCGTCGACCTGGACTGTGGGTTCAGAAAAACGGCCAAGCTGAGGGCTGCCATGAAGCTCCACGGCGAGCAAATCCACCAATAAGCACAAGACCCACCAAGGTAGAGCAGGAACTTTGTCACAACTAATAATAGATGCTCCAACACTTTATTTATTTTAGCTTATAATAAGTATTTTTAAAACGTGTCTCTCTCGGGCTCTGTGCGCTACTGATATTAGTTAAAGATACAATCACATAAGAACTAAGCCAGATGTTTCCATACCCGCAAAACCAGAAAATAAACAATCAGAAATAAAACTACAGCTAAACAACACCCTACCTCACCCATAAATACCAGCTGATGTCACAGATTGCCTTCCCCAAAGAGATGGGCATGGCATATGGTCTGAAGGTCAACACAGTCAGGTTATTTCAGCCAAAGGGTGGAGTTAGTTTCAAAGTTGAGGGGGCCCCAGTGGAACAGTCCTGTTGGTAGCACCCTCTTGTAAATAAAGGGCTGTTCAGTTGAGTCCCTCCAATGTTTGTGGTTGTGAGAGACATGGGAGAGACATGCTCTCTAAGTAGGTTTCATGCCATCCAGGGCTTTATATATCACAACTAACCCTTTCAACCCCACTCCAAAAGGCAGCCAATGCAGATCATGGAAAGCAAAGACTCCATATTCACCTGGTGAAATACACTGTTTAAGATGTAAGCCACCATATTCTGCATAACCTTCAGTTTCCAAGTTGGTGTAAGTTGTAGACCCATGTATAACACACTGCAGTAATATAAATTTGAAATGACAAAGGCATGGGTTACACTAGCAATATCTATATCCAGCAACCTCTGCTTTTGTGGTTAAGATAATGGTCTGAGACTCAGGAGCTCTGGGTTCAGTTCCTACTCTTCCACAGGCTTCTGTGTGATCTTCAAGTCACAATTTCTCTGTCTCACTTCCCCATCTGTAAAACTGGGATAACAATAACACTACCTTACCTCAAAGGAATAATGTGAGAATAAATCCATAAATACTTGGGAGGCATTCAAATGCTCTTGTGATGGGGACATATAAGTAGAAAGAAAGAAATGGTTGTGATATCCTGGCCTGATGGAGATGAAAATGGGCTTTCTGAGACATTGCTGCTCTCTGATCATCTAACAGCAGCTGGGGACCCAACAATACCCCAAGATTATGAACTCTAATATTAAACCCTACCACACTTTCAAAGGGGAAGATATAATTTACCTCATAGCTTCTGGTTTCCAATTACCACAAACTTATCTACATTAACCTTCAGACAGCTAACCCAAATTTTGACTAGCCACTACCCAAGGCATTCAACACCACTGACTGGGTCTATAAAAGAAATACAGTCACTGGCACACGGCAGCCAAAACTACCTCACTGACCTCCCAATAGCCTCATATGCTCATTGAACAAGAAAAGAGAAAAGATGAAACCTTGTTGAACATCTCATGACAGTGTGTTTGTGGGGTGGGAGGGAATCACCCAATCACTCTCTGGGAGTCCTCTCAAGTGAAGAAAAGAACCACCCAAAAGCAGTCCCATCCATTTTCATTGCATTATGCAGGCAAGTCAATAACATTACATAATGTATGGTATGAGAGGCAGCTGATAGATCTAACAATATCACCAGGAACACCTGATTAGCATCCATTTCCAGAAAATGATCATCTACCATTGACTTCACCACCATTTCTGTGCCAAATCCAAAACCGGACTGACATGGGGCAAGGAAGTCTGAGGTATCTAGGTTCTAAGAAATGGTCTCACCATAAACTTTCCTATACTTGTAACCAGAAACAGGAAATTATATATTAGATAATAGTCAGAATTTCATTGTTTCTTGAGTAAAGGTCACACAACAGTTTCTTTAAGAAAGGCTGGCAACCTGTTCTCCCTAAGAAAAATATTTAAAATCTCCATAAGCAGAAGACCTAGAATCTCGCTTCTGGTCTTCGCCATCCAGAAAAGAGAAAGGCCTGAAAGGCAGGTTTGGAAAAAAGGGTTGACTCCCCAAGTAACCAGAAATTTCCTCACAATGGGAAGAACTTGAATCAGCCACCAAATGAAGGCAGTTTAGATTAAGCATGCTGTGCATTATTCAAACAAATCCAATTTTGCAGATGCTATGT
This sequence comes from Natator depressus, assembly GCF_965152275.1. NCBI lineage: Eukaryota > Metazoa > Chordata > Testudines > Cheloniidae > Natator > Natator depressus. Next base: position 237,487,160 of record NC_134235.1, on the reverse strand, counting down.
TAGAAGCAAAGAAATGTTTCTTTTCCTGCCATACAGCCATTTCATTAAAATCCAAAACTCTTAAAGATGCAATCAGATTCAGTATAAGACTTCCAGCATTGGCTCTGTAATCATCTCTCCCACTTCATCCATTGCAGGTCATCTGAAAACACAAGTGATATGTGAGGACAAAACCAGAAAACAGGACACCTAGGGCATGCTATTTCGATGGTTGTGGAGAAAAGATTGTAAAAAACCCTACCACATCTCAAGAGAGTGGTCCATCAAAGGAATAATATCTTCCTTCACGGCCTTTTGGACATTCTCTTGTTCCATTAACTTCTGAGGGTGGACCACTGAAACTCTGTGCCATAGAAACACCTTAATGCAAAAGAAATTTTAAAAAATACTGGGTTTGGTTACAGATTCTCCCCCCCGCCCTCTTAATCCCTGTTATGGCTGCGAATGCAGGGTTTTCTGAAGTAGCTCTGTTTCCTCACAGACTACTGAACTGCTTCATTTTCCCTGGTGACAATTTTAGGCACAGGAAAGGCAGATAATCTCTGAAGTCAGAGACTCTTCTAACCATACAGCGGCTTTCCTCCATGGCATTCAGCCACAAAGCATTACCATCAGACTCCAATTATGAAATAATGGGAATCCTGGTGCCTGGCTATTGGGTCAGGCATTATCTACTGATTCCAGAGATTTTGCAAAAGACAAGAAGATGAACGATAGGTCTGAGCTGATAGTCTGGGGCCTCTTTGTGCGTTGCCGGCAGGGAGATCAAGTCCGGTTCCAGTAATCCATGGAGGCATTTTCACAAGTAGCCCAGACTGAGGGGTAGAGAAAAATGTTAAGGTGTGTAGGAGTCCAGAGGGCAGAAAGATTGTGCTGCTCCTGAGGAAAGGTCTAGCTGTAATGACTCGCCACTAGAACCTGTTGCAGCACTAGTGTTAGCAACTCAGAGCCAGCTCCAGATGACATGGGAATCCATGGGCTGGATGTTGGTCGTGAGAAAGGCTGTCCCTTTGAAACAACTGTCCTTGTGCTCAGTGGTGGCCAAAGACTCCTTGGCATTCATGACACATGAAACAATCGGCTGATTCTACATCTCTGTCCTTAGGGGCACAACCAGAATTGTCCTAAGAAAGGGGCCCAGAGCTCTCTCTCCCTTGCCCTGCACCCAGACCCATGCTCTCTCCCCTTCACTCAGCTCTACATATGCTCCACCTCCTACAGCTCCACCCCCACCCCCACAGTCTTCACCCCACATTGCCCCACCCCCAACCCCAATGTCCTGCACCTAGTCTCCATGTCCAGCCCCAAGCTCTTATCCAGAGTGGTGGTCAGGCTGAAGAGTACCACCCGAACCGCAACCAGGCAGTTCTGGGAGCCCCAGACTCCATTGTTCTCCTCCATCCCCACTTCACCAGGAAACACCAAAAGCCTGGATCCAATCCTTCCACCCTCCTGGGGAGTTCCTGGTGCTCCCTGCTCCACTTCACCCTCAGGGCTGGGGATGCCCAGTGCCCATTGGTACCAGAAGAGCTGCAAAGGTGAGCAAAGCTAAGCAGGTACCCAGGATCATAGCACCACTTAAATTTGGCCCAGCTGCCCCTCCATCATGATGGAGATTGACAAGGCCACATTTCCAGCTCCAGTAAGAGGGCCCCCCATTGTATCCCTGTTTGTCCACTCTATTACAACTGCATGTGTCTGATCAGCCTTTCCTGATGGGGTAGAGAGTGACAGATATTTCATGTCTTCTATACATGTGCTCTTTCTCTTAGGTTTCATTGCCTGACCTGTAGCCAGGCTGCCTGCCATCTGCTTTCAGAGATGAATACCACACTGGTATCATGAGTTGAAAACTGGTAATTACATGGTGCTTAAGAAGGGGTTAGGCATTTGCTGCTCACTTGCAACATGCATTGTCCTGCTCTGCAGTGACAGTCCTTGCTGGTTGTTACTACACAGGTACAGGAAGCTGCCTCTTTTGTTTACATTTCATTTTCTACTTTCTTTTCAAAAGAGAACTGCAGAGCTTTCTAACATTGGGCAGCTGCTTTTTGATTTAATGTCTGTCGTATCTTGGCCCATCTGGCCCTGCATCTTGGGGGTCAGCTCCTTCCTGTGGGTAGGGAAGACAAAATCTGCCTTGGACAGAATAAACACAGTGAGGAACTCCATTAACAACATCAGCACATTTGGAGAGCCTCCTGCAACCTGCCATTGCCACTCTCTGAGTTAGAACTCTCCCCTGCATCACATCATCGGTTGGGGGTACATTTTTCACACTGCACAGGGAGCAATCAGTTGTGTCCAGTTGTGGGAATTGCAATTCCCAAAAGAAAGGCTGTCAGAGACTCCTCCAAACCCAAAGTACCAGGTGTCACACAGCTATCAGATCTACCTTTCTCTTTCACAGAAGGAGAGCAAAGATATCCAAGTGACCACGACAAAACTGGAAATACCTACGGGGAATAAAACAAGCTTGCCAGCTGAATTTCATCCACTACTCAAGTGTCAAAGAGATGGTAATTTTCAAGCTAGTAACAAAGTGGTAAAATCGTTATAAAATAAATCCCCCAAAGTTGTATTTGCTCTTCTCACAGCGTTGATGTTTAACCATTTTAACCCCAACAGTGTGAAAAGGGTGGAAAGGGAGACATTTCCTGAACTCAGAAGCCAGTAAGGCCTTCAAAAACACCTGGATATCTTAGCTTGGCTCAACACATGCCAGAATCCTCTTACGGTCCCAGAACATCTTAAATTGTTAATACCTTTGCTAGCATAAACTTCCCCCATGCATCTTGAACAAAAGCCTCTGCACTTCTTCTATACACCCTTACCTCCATGGCTTTTGCCCCCAATTTCCATTCCCTCGCTGAAAAAACAGTTTCTCCTTAAAGTTGTCTCCAGTTCAAATATTTCATTATAGCTTTATCTCCCAAACATCTTACATACAAATGAACATCTGGATTTCTACTGCTTTCCTTCCAGCAGAGAAAGGGTAGTACAATAATATTTGGCTAATGATAATATCTAGCTAATGAGTTGGTCTTCTGCCACATTTTAACTCTTAGCTTTTATGTAGTTCAGCAAAGGAAGAATTTTTTTCCTGTTAGTTTGCAACTTTTCAAACAAATTACAGCAAATATTACTCATGTCTCACTTCCTAGACCTCACACTTGTAACTGGAAAAAGATATGGGGGTGAGAAAGGTTGATCTAGTCATTTATCAATGACAGGGAGGTTCAGGCTACATCTATTCAGTGGGGGAGTACGTTGAAACAGGTTCCCTCAATCCTGCACACAAAAAGTTCTCCGATTGTTCACATTTGCCAAGTAAAGGTTCCCCGGTCAGCTGCCTGCTGACAGCCATTGAAAGGCAGTAGCTGGGGATATTGTACTCTTCACAAGGCATCCTGAGAAAAAAGCTTTGTTACTCCACAGGAAAGTTCATGACATCTGTAACTAACAACTAAAAGGGCACAGCAAAATCAGTGGGAAGTGTGTATTCAGTCAGGTCTCTAATTTATACAGTTACATAAATATATGATTTATGAAGGGGTTTTTTGGTGCTTGTATCTCCTGCAAACAATAGTTTGATTCAGCAATAATGGTTCATTCTCAGGTTACTGTGCTGTGCTACATGCTAGATCTATTGTGCTAGAGATGTTGTAAAGGATATTGTTAATATAACTTTGAAAGTTAGGCACAAAATGTTCATGCAATTGCTGTGGTTGCATACATTGATCTGTGAGTGAAACTGGCCATTTGATCTTGCAATTACTGCATTTACATTCAAAGCACAGTAACTGCCTGCACAAACAAGGGGTAAAATTCAATATGCAAGTTTGCATTCATAAGTGCATATTTCTATTTGAAAATAAGGTCATTCGTATATTATTAGGTACATCATTTGGGAATTCTAAACTAACGATTATGATTAGTATTTATTTGTACTATAGTAGCACCTCCGAGCCCCAGTCAGGGATCAGGACCCCATTGTGCTAGGCGCTGTACAAAAAGCGAACACAAAGGTAATCCCTACCCTGTTTATTTGAACTGCTCCCACAATATGAGGAGTTGAAGTCATTCTATCAGGTACCACTGCGACAAACCCCATAGATTACCTATCAGTAAATGTGGCTTTAGAAAGGTAACTTCTGTTACATCATTCTGCAATACAATTGGGGATTCTAAATGTCTGCAGTATTAACAGTGTCCGTACAGATGTAGAGAGGCAAACAGGTGTTCATTATTTTGTAGAGTTGCTCCCATGCCCTCCTGACCCCATACCTCACTGGCATGTGCAGGGTTGGGTTGAAGTTGCTTAGCAGGTCTCTTTCCCCACACTTATCCCTCACTTATGCCTCTACCCCTCGTCCCTCACACATAGGGTGTGTTCCCTTCATCTTTTTTTCTTCTCCATTTGGCTGCTCAGCACTCCCTTTCCTGGCATCCTCTTCCACTGACTCCCCGAGTATCTCATTGGAGAGGACAGGAGGAGTTAAGGCGAGAAGCCTGATCAGTTGACAAGGGGAAGGAGCAGAAGGAATCCCAGCAACCCACTTCCCCCACCCTTGCTAGACATCACAGATGCAGCAGAGAAGGCTCTGAGTCTAACAGAGGGATAATAGGAGGGAAACAGGCAGGGTGGTCAGGGGCTGGGAGAATGGGGCGGGAAGTGAGAGAGTGTCATAGCAGATGAGTGAACAGGGGAAGAATGACATCCCCCAGAGGCTGGAGAGAGCGAGTGGAGTACCAGGGAGGATGACTGCATTAAAAACACAAGTAATGTTGGATTTCCAGCATGAGATGGTCACATACAAATTGGCAGAGGGTGACTTTCCCTAATGGCTTAAAAATCAGATGGCATCCCGAAAGCAGTCCAGCACATTCATTTTAAATCTCAAGATTTTTAATGCAATCTCATTATTTTTTATGGGATGGGAGGAAAAGATGGCTGACCTGATTTCTAAAGGTGAGACATTGGCAGCTAATATAAGCAACTAAAAAGACATTGACTGTTGGCACTTGGGGAGGGACAAGAACTTTGGGGTACCGTTCATGTCTCTCTTTTGCAAATTACTTAAGCAACCTTTCTGTGTCATTTCTTCCCCATCTTTAAAACAAGTATAATAATAGTTACCTCACAGAAGGATTCATTTTAAGAACTGTGTACAGGAGTTTGAAAAATTAAAGTACTGCACACAGTGAGTACAATTTCTTAACAACTGCTAGATACAAAAGTCTGCAGTAATGTCCTGGTCTGGCCCCCACTGGTTCATATCCTGAGACATGCTGAGAGCTCCCATTGAACTTAATAGGATTAACGGGTATGCAGCACCTCTCAGTTTTTGGCTAGAAGGGCCTAGTCCTACAAGGCACTGGGAACCCACATCTTTCATTGGCACTTAGTGGGAACTGAGGGTGGAAGCATCTCATAGAATCTCTCAGAACTTCTGCAGAATCAGGCCCTAGGTCATGTCTGAAAAGGTTTTGGAATTTTTAATTTTCACACTTCTCAAGTTCAGTTTACATTGTCTGGTTTTCTGTCTTTCAAATCAAGTCAAAGTCTTACTTTTGGCTCATAGGGATTTAAGGAGAAACACGACCTTCTTTCATTAAAAGCTGCTCTTTATCACAGATCGTCTTGATATGTGTTATTCTGGTAACAGGGGGATCATGTAACCAGGAGTGTTTATTTTCTATCAGGCAATTAAGGTTCAGAGATATAGCCGTAATTGTATGGGCTTACTTGCAAAACTATGTGCTCACTTACACCTGGACTCAGATGGGCCTGGGCAGTCTGGCACCAGTTACCAAAGCTATTTGTATATGAACTTATCAAGGGCTCTGTGAGGGCAGACAGAGACTATTCAATCAGGACCTGCAAACCTTGGCTGGGTAAACAAAAATCTTATCATTTTTAGAAAAACTATTGATTTTTATATCATGTTCCTCTTTCCCCTGACAAATTTGAAAGATGTAGCACCGAAGACTCTGATTACAGAGAAAAGCAACCCAAATGCAATTTCTAAAGCAGACTTTTATTTTCTTGTTCTTCTGTGATTTCTCTATCTGCTTAATTTTCCATATCAAACAACTGCTCACCTGAATTCACTTCTCTCTTGTTCTTAGCACCTGTGCAGGATACTCAGATCTAATCTCCTAGGCATGAGATTGGGTGCATTCTCTTTTCTCTGAGTGTGTGTATAAACCTTCAGGGTAGGAATATCAGGATAGAACACAAGCCAGGCCGCCCAATCGCCATCACACACTTGTTTGCTAGGCTAAACAAGCCAAGCTCTTTCAATCTCCTCTCATAAGAGAGGTCCTCCATTCCCCTGATCATGCCAGTGGCCCTTCTCTGAACCTGTTCCAGGCTTCTTGAAAATGAGTGACCAGAACTGTAGACCATATTCCAAGTGCGGTTTTACCAGTGCCATGAACAATGGCATTAATGCATCCCTTTATCTACTGGAAATACCTTGCCTGATATATGTTAGGATCACATTTGTTTGTTTGTTTGTTTTTTGAACAGCCTCATTACATTGGTGGCTCATAGTGATTCTGTGATCGACTAATACACCCAGATCTTTCTTCTCCTCTGTCATGACGATCCTCCAGCTTATAGCAGAAATTTTTATTAGCCCCTAAAAGCATGACCGTGCACTTTGTACTATTAAATTTCATCCCATTTCTATTACTCTCATCCTCTAGGTCATCCAGTTCCTGTATAATATTCCTGTCCTCTATATTGATGATGCCTCTCAATTTTGTGTCATCAGCAAGTTTCATTTGCACGCTCCTACTCTTTGTGCCAAGATCATTAATGAAAATAAACTCCACTAGTAACCTCCTTCCAGCCCGATAGCTATCCTTTCAGCACAACCCATTGTCAACCACAGTTCCTTACCCACTTCATAAACCCTGTACTAATCCCTATCTTCTCCAGCTTAACTACTAATTTCCCATGTGGTACCGTGCCAAATGCTTTACTGAAGTCCAGATAAATTAGAACTACTGAATTTCCCTTGTCTAAGAAATCCATTATTTTTTCCAAAAAGATACCTAGCTAGTATGGCACAATCTAATTTTGGTAAACCCGTGTTGTGTTTTATCCCCTTTTCCATTTACCTCCATGTCTTTAATCATTCTTTTCTTCAGAATTTGTTCTAAAGTCTGGCATACTATTGAGATCAGCCTAATGAGTCTGTAGTTGCCCAGATCACTTTTCCCCCCTTTCTTATATATAGGTGCTACATTTGCTAGTCTGCTCGTCTCCACTCATACAGTACCATCCCCAGCTGATAGACTTAAAAATCCTTGCTACCAGACTTACAATGTCATGTGCCAGTTCATTCAATATTCTGGGATGAAAAATATCCAGTCCCCCTGATTTGAGCACATTAATCTCAGAGCTTTATTTTCCCTATAGCATGTGTTCATTTCCATTTCTATACACTCATACACATTAGCCATCCTGCCTTCCCCACCCACCATATTGTACAGTAACCTTCCTTACTGAAAACTGAGGCAAAGTATTAATTTAATTTTCCTGTCATACCTACATCATCTTTAATGCCTCCCCTGTTCTCACTGCATAACGGACCCACTTCTTCTCTTCTTGTTCACTTTTTATTTAGGTAGCTAAAGAACCTTTTATTATTTGTTTGAATTTCCCTTGCAAGCTCTAACTCAGCTTGACTTTTGGCAATTCGCACTTTATCCCTAATTTTTGTTTAACCTCCAAGATGTAGCTTTCTTTGCTGATCAGTCCCTTCTTCCATTCCTTGTAGGCTCTTTGCTTTCTTGCAATATTCTTTTGAGGTGTTGATTCATCCATTTAGGCCTGCAGCCTTTCCCTCCATGTTTTTCCCATTGTTTAGGATGCAAATTCCAGGTAGTTTTTGAACCTTTGACATAAAGAAATTTCCAGCCTCCTCCACATTTAAGTCCCCGAGCTCTTCAGTCCAGTTGACTGCACTTACTAGTTCCTTCATTTTCCTAAAGTCTCCCCTTTTGAAATCAAAAGCCTTAGTTACTGACCTATTTTTTATTATCCTTCCATTTAATTTAAACTGAATCAACTCAATCATTTAATCCAAAGTTATTTTCAATGTCCTCACTACTTAATAAAACCAGATTTAGAATCGCATTACCTTTTTTTGGCGCAATGACTATTTCGTGAAGACATCTAACAACTATTACGTCCGGGACCTTATCATTATTAGCAACATGTGATCTGCAATCTATATGTGGTACGTTAAAGACTCTCATAAGGACACAATTTCTGTTAGTATTTATCTCTTGAATAATACTAAAAAGAGCTCTCTATCCATATACAAATCCAATCCTGGCGCTATATAGCAAACCTCTAACACTTCCCAATAGAACCTCTTATACTGTCCTTCCGCACAGAGATGTTGACACAAATTGATTCTGTTTTATCAGTGCTTTCACTTATTTCTTTACAGTCTACCACATTATTGATGTACAACGCTACTCCACCACCTGTGTCTTTATTTCTCTCTCTCCTGAACAGCCCATACCCTTCAAAATCTGTATTCCAGTCATAAGTGCTATTGCACAACGTTTCTGTTATGCCTATATCCAGTTTCATGTCCTGCATCAGTAATTATAGTTCCTCCAGTTTTGTTTTCCAGGCTCCTCACATTAGCATACAAACATCTCAGTTGTTTCTCTCTGAACTCACCCAATTTCCTAGCCAAATTAGGTATAGTCCTTTTGCTATCCATATGCCTATCTTCTGCTGTTCCTTTATCCTTTACTATATCCTCATTTACCTGAGTTTGCTCTTTAAATTAAACCAGAATTAAAACCAGACCTCTCCCAACTTTCCCCCTGCATTTCTTAGTTTAATGTTCTTCTTATCAAACCTGCCAACCTGGTCCCAGAAGGATCAAGCCTTTGACAGCCTTTGGCAGTGAGGACTGCCAGATACTAGAATGAAAGATTAGCAACCTGTCCCAACTGGAATCCCAAATCTAAACACCCCCTAACCGTGGAACTTCCAAAATCTGAAGTTGGCCCTGAATCCAAATGTTGTGATTAGGCCATTTCCCTGCAATGGGCCAAACAACATCCCAGTTCTGAACACCTGAAAGATTTGGATTTGGAATTCAGTTTTAAACTCAAATCAAGTTTTTGTGGCTCAGACCTGCCTCATCTATCTCTTTTTCTTACTGGGTTGCTGAGGTATGCATCTCCTGAATGCACTAGCCCGTAACAGAAGGCTGAGAGAGAGGGAAGCCTGTCTTAGATTCTGCTACGTAAACAAAGCCTTATGGGACAGGGAGAGAGCTACTTAGAGAATAGGATGACTAACAGACTGTTTACAATGCAGTCTACTGTTTGCAAGAATGTAGAATACCAGCGTGACTGCTACTGAGTGGGGCAAGTTCTTCCGGTAAAAACATAATGCCAATTAACATTTATCCTGGGCTGACAAGGCTGTGTCTCGCATGTAGTCGGCTTTACTCTCTGTGAAGCTGCAAGCGCTGGAGGTTGTCCAAGATGAACGAGTTGTCTGATACATAGTTACTCAGTCAATACAACCAGCCTCCTTGTTATATATTCATCCAAGAACTGCTAATTACAAAAAGAATGACTTATACTACAAAACATATTTTTAAAAACCTCTCGAGGAAAGTGATTTTTTCTCTTGTCTTATCGCCCAAGAAAAGACTTAATAGAATAAATATCAATATTTCCTCCTACACACTGGTTATTCTCAGCCACATCTAATCTCTCACACCTGTTCAGACTCATTAACCCTTAATGTCTGACAAAATTTTTACAATCTCTCATGAAGGCAGACATTAATTAACTCAATTAACAGTGCAGAGCATGCAGCTGAAAGTACAAAGCAGGGTACAATCTAATAGAAAAGTCTGGGTGCCAAATTATCCTGAGTTCAAACTACACACTTTTCAAGGACAGATACACAGTTGGCCAATGAAACCCCTTTTTCCTCAGGCTAACAGCCAACTCCTGCTTATCCAAGTTCTTCTACTGACCTCAGACAGAGCTCATGGAGGAAGAACAGCTGGTTGAAGCTGAACCCAAGCAAGATAGAGGTTATGTTGCCGAGCCACAGAAAGCACTTTGAAGAGTTTGCAACCATGGGTAGTCTCCTTCGGTTGAAGGCACACACCCACAATTGGCCAATTTAGTCCATAGCTTAGGAGTGCTGCTGGTTTCATCACTGGTGCTAAGTTATCACATAGCAGCATCTGCACGTAATGCTTACTACAATCTCCATTTGGCAAAGAGACTCTATCCCATCCTGGCAAATGACCACCTGGCCTTAGTTATTCATCCGTTCGTCATCTCTCAGCGAGTGAAGCAATATACCTGTCTGTGAAGACTTAAGCATTTAAGAACATCTGGTACAGAACACTACAGCACGTCTCCTCAGCAACACTGGCTACCACAAACACATCACATCTGTTCTCTGCTCCCTACACTGTCTTCCCCTAGAATATGAAATCAAGCTCAAGGTGTTGGTCCTTATCTTCAAGGTATTCCCTGGCCTCGGCCCAGGATAGCTAAAGATCATCAGGATGAAGACTGTGGTCAACATCCTTACTTCTCTGGCACAATGAAACTTTCTGTAATAAGGTTAAAGCTCATTTGTGCAGGAGACAGAGCTTCTTTCAGGGGCTGATCTGAGAATGTGGAATTAACCCCCATAGGAATGACGGACCATCGCAAACCTCACCACATTCTGCGTTAAGGGCAAGACACATTTCTTTGACCTTGCCTTCTCTAACAAACATATAGCAACATGTGCATATATTTAAATGTCAAAACAATACACTCCATTGTACACACTTCTTTCCCTGGCAAGAGGATGAGAGAGAGAATGAACCAAATGTCACAGTTGCCTAATGCACTGCTGAAAGGCACTCAGAAATTATGGAGATGAGTGCAATATAAGGATCTTAGTAGAAAAATTGAAGAGAAATTATATTAGCAGGGTCTAGCCCTAGAAGCAAACCGTTTATCCAGAAAAGAAACATCTCCTTTGAGGAGATGAGAAATGGAATTAGGTTCATCACAGGAATAGTATGGATGTCGTTTGGGTTGTCCATATTTTAACAAATAAATGGCCTGGAAGAGAGGCAGAGTCTAAACTACTAGTCACAGAAGCTCAAAGATACCACAGGGTTGGCCATGGTACAAGAAAATAGACACAGACAGACACATCTAGAGAACTTAGGAAACTTCAGACAAAAATGGAATGATAACTGCCGAATCCAGATTTGTGGGGAGCAGTACTGAATTGTTACTGATTCAATCAGAATATTTTTGTAATGATCAAAAGACAATTTAACTGAGTTAGGGAGGTGTGGAGAAGGAAGGGCTTTAAGATGAAACAGGATTACACAAGGACAACTATTTCTTAAAACCTGCATTTAAAGAGTTCAGGGGCTGATTCTATTTGAATGTCCTCCATTTTCTAGTGTGCTGTTATCTACAATTACTGATCTGTAATTATAGGATTCAGACAGTGGCCCATTTGCAGGAAGCCATGATTAAGTGTTTGTACTAAATTGTCCCCTTCTGTATAAGTTATTATTTTAATAGCAAGTAGCGCTGATTCTCTGCTGACATCTGCACCAGTTTCAGACTCCTGTGGGTTTACTTAGGATTTACACCTTTATAAACAAGAGAAGACTCCAACCTGCTGTATTCAAGTAATTGTCTGAGATATATTTTTCCTCTAAATACCAATGACATGTTGCATTTCAGAAATGACTAACTTCAGATCCTAATAAAGTTAAATGCTTCAGTTAAAAAGATTGTTTAGCTGCTATAAATACACAAATCAACTTCACTATCATACAGAGAAAGAATTAAGAAATACTAGGGAACTTTAATTTGCATTTTTATTTATATAACATCATAACCGTGAGTGGTGCTTGACAGCACTGCACACAATATAAAGTGTATTGTGGCCAGAGGGGTAAAAATTGGGACCAATTCACACTAAAAGGCTTTCCCCACCCCCATAGTTCATCTCAAATGAAGATAACGAGAACGGAAGTGTGGGGCACCTTATTAAAATAGATCAGCACAAAATCTTTTTTAAAAAACATGGCTGGCTCTCATGATAAAGGCCATATGTCACTTTCAGCTGCATGTTGAAAAGCAAGACTCCAAAAGCCCTACTCCCTTAAACATAACGACATCATGCATTTCATTTGGGGGATGACCCCTCGGATCAGATTATCTAAAGAGCTGAGAACTGTTTGCTCTTCACAAAGCAGAACTATAGAAGCAAATTGCATGCCTGCCGCTTGTGTGGGGTAGGGACCATCTTTTTGTTCTGTGTTTGTACAACACCTAACACAATGGGGTTCTGGTCCATGATTAGAGTCCCCTGGCACTATGGTAATACAAATAAAAATAATGCATGTGTAATGTTGATAGACCCAGGTCGTCGGCGGGTGGGATCGAACAGGGGACCTCTAGCGTTTAGTGCATGAGCCTCTATTGCATGAGCTAAAAGCCAACTGCCTCTTAGCTGAGGCGCTCTCTCTCTCTCTCTCTTCCCCCCCCTTGCCCCCCAGTGCCACTACATGGGACAGAACACCACATCCAGGAGGTGTGTGGGTTACACATGTGCAAAATGTCTCATTGGAAGGTAAAGCTAACATATAGGCCCAGATCCTCAAAGGTATTTAGGCTCCTAAATGCCATAGATTTGCCAGAGCAAACATTGAGAAATTTCATTAAAAGAAGCCTGACTTGCATAAAGTGTCAGCAAAAACTGAGGAATGACCCTTCAAAATGCCACAATGATAGCAGATTTGTGCAACCTGATTACATCCTAATATTGCAATACAAAAGTGGAACTCAGCAGCTTTGCCTAGCCGGTATTTGCCGTACACTCAAAGACATTTAAATAGTAAATAGGAAAAAAAAATCCCTGCTACAATAGGTCATCATTTCACCAAGAAAATTAAGGCCTCATTTAATGCTACCTCAGCAGCAGATTTCAACAGGGGAGGGGCTACAGAGAGAAACTAACTAGAATGGAGTGCTCCAGGAGCTAGCCCATATTCCAGCACTAGGAAGCAGAACCAAAAGCTCTTATTAAGGCTGTAACAAAATAAGCCTTGTTTTATTGCTTTGCTTAGTTCAGTCTGCCTACCTTACTGTTGTTCAGACACTGTAGTACTGTATATTAAAGTAAATTTGCAAAAGCCAGTCAGCTGTATTAATATAGAAGGAGAAATATGCAAAACTCTTGATTTTGATTTACAGTACTTTTTTTTATGTGAATCCTTTCCCACAACACATTCTGATAGATCCCGTGCTCAGACATTATTCTCAACCAAAGCCAAGAGCCAAGTCTCACCACCCAGCAGTATACCCACACCCATAACAGAACCCAGGGCTCCCTTTCCTTTGTGTGGGCACATTGGTCTCAGTGCCCCTTCACTCCCCGCATTTTGGGGTGCCATGTTGTCCCACTCCTCACTCCTGTACCCAAACAGGGATATGTGCTGTGTTTATGTGACCTAGGAGTCAATGAAATACACAAGATAATTCCACTAATACATTCCACTTAGAAATGGAACTGGTACTAGTAGAATTTTTGCCAAAGGCAAAAAATAAACCACTCGTTCTGTCCTCCCTAACTGCATAAAGATAGTAATTCTGTCTGTGAAGACACATATTTATATAGAAATTATATATATATATAGTTAGAGAGAGAGAGTCGGCACTAATATATATATATCAGTGGACCAACAAAATTAGGGACTAGTTCAAAGAATTTGAGCACAAAGTATTCAGTCTAATGTGTTTGTTAATGACAATCAGTAGCTTTGTCAATAACTAGGTCTTGTTCAAATAAACGAAAATGAGGTTTGTGTTGGAAGCTGAAAACAGCCAGGTGAGGTTGGCATCACTGGCAAAACAGAAGAGGCAGTGGCAACTTGGCACAGGGCAAGAGAGGATAAGCAGGGGGAGTGTTAAAAGGCCTTAAGCACAAGTAGTTTAAACTTAAATTCAAATGAGCAGAAGATATTTTGCAGAAGTCACCCACCCATAATATACATTTTCTAAAAGCTCTGAAAATTGACCTTGGAAACCAAAAGAAACGTATATTTACAGGGACTTAAGGGCTCGCTGCTGTTAGATTAATTTTCACGTGCAACTTCAATGTCCTTTTTTCTTGCTGCGTAGACCTTCTATGAGTTTTCCAGATCCCATTTACAGTGATCTTCCTCATTTATAACCTTCACTGTAGGTAGTTAAATGTGAACAATGACACACAAGAAAAACTAACTCCATATCACTCAGGGGAAAAACATCTCATGGCCCCCTAGCATGGGAGACACTTATAAGGAGTCATTACCCTGTGGAAGGTATCTTATTTCATTTCCCCCTCCAGTGCTTTGGCAAATACAGTTTTCCATATTTCAAAGGAAAAATCTAAGAACTCCCAAATTTTGCAGCCAGTAGATCCTGATAGCTGACTAATGGATGCTGCTGCACTGTTTACATAGCAAGGATGTGGGGGGAAAGGGGCCAGATAAGCAAAAGGATTTCACATCCTTGTGTGGATGAATAGCAAGAGGGGAATGTCCTCTGTTTCAGCAGTCTGCGAAGTTTATTTGAAAACAGAACTTGGTACAGCATAAGATTTACAGTGGTCTGCTTTATTCCCCTCTAACAACTGCTGTTAATCCAAGGACTGCATTCTGTGTAAATGAGGCAGAGTAAAAGCATGATCCTGCCAGGCCTTGCTCGAGTACACAGTCCTCACTCTCACAAATAGTCCCACTAATGTTAGTGTGAGCATTCACATTACTAAGCTAGCCATGTGAATAACGGTTTGCAGGATCAGGCCCTAAGACTGTGTCAGCTGTGGTTTAAGATGCCAGACACTGATTGATTACCCAGTCTATCCGTTGCTAACAAGCTCTGCTCTGTGTACCAACCATCCATTCCTCATTCCATTAGCTGGGCATTTAGTGAAATTTCATTGAGGCCTTGCAGAACTTTTCTACCTGTTAACAAGAAAAAATTAAATCCTCTGATAAATAGCTACAGGAACTCATTTCCTTGACTCATTAAAAATCACCTGAGTACTTTGTTGTTGCCAATTTAAAATTCCATCTGGACTATTTGAAGGGAATCTAATTTCCTTAGTTTTTCATTTCTGATAAACTCAGGTTTTCCCCAGTTACAGAAACTGAGGGTGTTGTCTGCATAAACAAGGATCCTTTTAGCTCATTTACTTTCAGATGCACAAAACAGAGACAAACCCTGGAAGTATGAAGCATATTTCGTGGCAGCTGAAGCCAGGATGCACTCTCCCTGTTCTATGCAGCACTTGAATTATGTCCCCCCTGTTGTGGCCATGAAACATTCATTTAGCACAGGTGAGAAGCAACTATTTTTACATTAGACATTGACCCCTGTGCTCAACTGCTCCCCTTGGCCTGTTGGGAAAACCCTGCTCTGAATTTTAAATGAAGCGGGTTTGGTAGGATTCGGTGCATGAGCTGTTTGTTGCCCTCTCCACCGCACAGACTACAGCAATGCAACAGGTTCTGTGTGTTTGATTTTTCAGGGGAAGGGAGATAAAACCAGACCTTGTTTATTTTTTAAATGGAAAAAAATAAACAAAATGTGGGAGCGGATTACTGCTGCTCTCCTTGACAAAGACCTAGAGATTTTCATACTAAATTAGAACTATTCCATAGGCTCTTTTGAAACATTTTGTAGAACAGAATGCAGAATTATGCCCCTGCTAAAGAATTCTATTAGGTGGCTCAAAAAATACCCTCGTAAAGGTTAGCATTCTCTTTTCAGTGCTATCGGTTATTAGAGTAATTAGACCCTATTCATTTGATCCCTATGAAATTCTAAAAGACTTTTCTGTAAGTGAGGAAGAGTTTGGGTTAAAAATGCAAATCCCATCACTTCCATACAAATCCAAGCCCCATCTCTCCCCTTTCGGGCTGGCTATAGGACTTTCCCATAAGGAAATGCTTAAGAAGTGTGGTTTGAACCAAACTAACCTTTATAGGAAAGCCCTGTACCCAAAAGGGGAAAGATGTCTAGTCCCCATGCTGTGGGGATACTAGGCAGAAGAGTGGCTAGTTGCAGAAGTATGCTGCACCCTCCTTAGGGGCATGGCAGCATTGCACCATTCCGCATACGTGAAGTTTGGTTCACTGACTTTTGTGGCCAAGCCCTGAATTAGACCCTCTTCATATTTGCCCACCCCTAGAGTGTTCGTACAGCACCCAGCACAATGGGATCCAAGTCCTTTGGGCACTCCTATAATATTAATAGGTACTACTAATTATTATTATAATAGTGTTATTGTTCCCAAGAATTGCTTCCTTTCTGTCTCCTCTCTACACCAGAAGTCATGCTTTTGCACTGAACACTCTCTCCCCCTTTCATCCTTCCTGCCCAACTTGCCTTAATCTATGAGGGACTCTAAACTGTGCTCACTTTTCCCCTTCCTCATTGCTTCATCCACTCTCCCTCACTGGAGTCAGTCTAGGAAAATACTTCCTTGCAGGTTTATTGATTTAACTTTACAGCTCTCGTTACATTTCACTCTGTCATTCTCCCATTCTGCCTGTTTGAGTATTGTATCAACCCAGATACCTACAACTATGGGTGCAGTTCAAAAATTAGACACAGGACAATAGAAACGTTGCAAGAGCATTCTTTGAATAAACCGTTTTGTTATGAGATTGCAAACTCGAGAGGAGTTTGGGGGCCTACGCTGTAAAAAGCAGTGGAAGAATAAAAGCAACAAGAGGCCTTTGCCATTTCCATGCCTGTCACCCACGTGCAGATCTCCTTCTCCAAACCCGGCCCCCAGATACCCTCCCGCTTTGTCCTACATCACCACCAAATAAGCAGTAGCACAGCTTAGTAGCTAAAGAAAGGAAGAAAGCACTCTCCCCTGCAAAGTACCTCACTTCCTGTGGGACAAGCGTGAGACACTCCAAGAGTTTTTTTTGTCAGCCCCCTTGCTGTACGCTCCAGAAACACCAAACATGAAGGACGATTTTGTTGCCTTTTATCGCGGTTTTATAAAGAAAAAAGTTATGAAAAATAAGGAGGGAATACCCAATTCCTCAGCACCAGCTGAGAGGGGGGTGGGTGTTTATAGAATTGGCTTTTTTTTTTTTAACAGGAAAAAACAGAAAATGATAATACCAACCCAGCAGAGTTTGCAGCAAGGCATATACAGCAATCCAGCAGCCACTGGCATTTGGAAAGAGCAAATCGGACTGGGGCTCTTAATTTTGTTTGCTCCTTTGCAGTGGCCACATTACTGCTGCATGGGTCAGTCAGTACCAAAGATCATGCATTTGCCATGTTGCTTTATGCCTCCAGTAACAAGATGATCTGCTTATACTACTAGTGAATTGCAATAGTGTAGAAAGAGTTATATTCACTAGACACTAATATCTACAGTACCTGATTTACTAAGGCAATCACATTAACAACTTTTATACCACCCATGAATATGGCCAATTGCTTTTTGTGTACAAATATTTATTGCTATAATTACACTCTTTACAACGATATCTGAAAACACAAATCTCATGTATTAGTTTCATAATACAACAGGGATGTAAATAAACTCATGGAAAAAATAATCAGACTTGATTCCTATACATGTGCAGAGTAATATTTTTAGGCCACATATAATAGACAAAAAGAAAAGGAGTACTTGTGGCACCTTAGAGACTAACCAATTTATTTGAGCATAAGCTTTCGTGAGCTACAGCTCACTTCATCGGATGCATGATGTAGCTCACGAAAGCTTTTGCTCAAATAAATTAGTTAGTCTCTAAGGTGCCACAAGTACTCCTTTTCTTTTTGCGAATACAGACTAACACGGCTGCTACTCTGAAACATATAATAGACAATAACCTTTGTCTGGAAGCCTACACACACATCCCTAGTGAACTGCAGGATACACACAATAATCTGGTCTGCAGACAGTTCACCAGAGGAGCTAGAACTGGGGTTAGCAGCAGTAGCATGCAAGCCAATTGTTCAGAAAGCTTCAGGCAAAGCAAATCTATGTAAGTACTACACAAATGCTTGTCCTGAAAGATGATAAAACTTAATCTTAGGGATGAGCCAACCTTGAACCCTATTGTTCAACAAATGTTATTAGGAATTGGCATGCAGTGAGAGCAGCTACACGGTTGAAGCTATAGCTCACGGGAATAGAAGTATGAGTGCAGACTGCAGAGCATTTAATAAGGACCATGGACCAGCAGCTGAGCCAGCAGGAATCAGTAATAGAGAACTTGGTCCCTCAGTCTCCTTGTTGCCGGTGCACAGATTTTATTAGTAGTGGATGTGGACTAGTAATTAGGGTGGGCCAAAACCTGTTCTTCAACCAAAAAAAGGGGAGTTTTCAACAAGACAAAATATTTTCTGCAAAAAATATCTGCTTTAAATGGAAATTTTCAAGTTTTTGTCAAAAAACAGAATTCCCAGAAGCTGAAATATTTAATTTGAAATCTATTTTTTTAAAAATTGGATATACTGCTGCAGTGCCTCATGGGAGTTGTAGTTTAGTTGTCTCGTGTCCCCATTCTCCTCTATGGGCTATGCTCTTCAGCCAAACTACACCTCCCATGAAGCACTATAGCTAGGGACTGCCACAGATTCACAGTACAATAGAGGGTTCCTGATGATGAGAATTGGCTAAGTTAACCAGGACTAAAATAGTTCATGAGCAATATCTGCATTCATGCCGCCTATGTAGTCATAATGACACCTGGGCCCACATTGACCAAGTCAAATGGAATCTTATGTTAAATTTTTGATTATTCACTTATCCCCAGGACCCAAAAATGTTAACATCGATTTTTCTATGTTTAGGTCTGCATGAACAGATGAAATCCACATGTATATAAGAAGCAGCCTTGCTCAAGTCTGGCAAATAGATCTGAAATTTTGCCAGTTTCCAGTTTTGAGAACTTACAAGGCTACAGATGGGAGCATGGGGAAGAATAGTCTGGAGGAGCTAATATGGGGATGGGCTGTAGCTCAGGCTCCTGCTGCTGCATAGCAGCATTGGCTGTGACTCAGCCCTGCCGGAGCATCACAGCCCAGAGTCAGCTGCAGGGGAAGGAAGGAAAGGGACTTCTTCAGATGAAAAATATTAGTGTTTTAATATTTAAACAAAAAATGTTACTATTTATGTAGTAACATTCTCCTGGAGTTCAACTAGTATTACTGGCCTGATGACTCACACACTAAGTACATGACAAAAACCACATGCACAGCATGTTGTCTTATACAAAATGCCGATGCATAGGGTAGCCATGGTATTTTTCAATCAGCTGTGCCAGCTGTGTAATAGCAGGTGCATTTTTTACCAAAAAAGGAATGTCGTTTTCTACCCTGCACTGCAGCCCTCGACCACGGTATTCACAAATGATGTCACCTTTCAACAGGACTTCACAGCAAGCAGCAGCTCCAAAAATCAACCTAATTTTAATTCCAATCAGTTTGTTTTTATCAGTGTACTATCCCATTGTTCTTTAGACCAAACTCAAAGGGTGCACGGTATTTTGTGGAGACAGCAATTACCAACAGAAAAGGGAACAGAGCTTGGAAGGCAGGAGCACTCCAAGTGCCAGGCCTAACTCTGCCACTGACTTGTTGTAAGACCCTGGGAAAATACTTAGGGTTTCTCAAAAGTGTGTAAATGACTTAGGAACCCAAGTTCCATTTTTAAAAGTGGCTTAGGCTCAGACTGTTAAAGGTACTTAGGCAGCTAACATCCATTGATTTCAATGGGAGTTAGGCACCTAAATACATTTAAAAATCTAGGCCCAAATCTTGTTGAAAGTCAGTGGAATTTAGGCTTCTTAAGGGCCAGATTCTCAAGGGTATTTAGGCATCTAATGATGCACATAGGTACATAGTGTGGTTTTCAAAATCACCTAACTCCTATTGAAATCAATGGGAAATAAAGTCTGATCTCAGTTACACAGGCATAAATCTGGTGTTAAGTGCATTGAAGTAAATACTCACTCCAGAATTACATTGGGGTAAATGATACTCGACTCTGCCCAGAGGATTTTAATATCCCTACTGGTATGCCATTTTAACCATACAGATTTTGGGGTCTCTGAGTGATATTGGTTGCTCATCAACCAATATATTCTATACTTTGAGACAAAGAAAAAGACAGAACTGTCCATGTTAAAACCAGTGCTGGAAAACAGAACTTCCTTAGTAATGCTCAGTGTCGGGAATCAAAGCTCAAAGAAACTCCATAGCTAGGTTGTAACTAATCTTCCATTATAAGTTTGAATCCTGCTCTAATGTCCTCTTAAAAATCTACTTCCCATCTGAAATTGCTCATGCACGTTCCATAACCAGAGAAATGTTTGTTTGGTTTGTTTTTTCTGCAAACTCTGATATGAGCTGGACAAGATATCTTACTATAAATTCTGAAAATGTTTAAAATTAATTGGTATGTATTAATAACCTTAATCCTTTCTTAAAGGATTTATTTTGGTTTTGGTCTGAAAAGCTATAGTTTGTGGAAAACCACTTTAAAAAAATACCTATTAATTGTAGTTAAAGTTTATAGAAACATTTCTTCAGACCCTTGAATGAAAGCTGTTACAGGAGGGCAAAGAATTGTTATTTACTATTAAATATTATTGGGAGAATAAAATAGAAATATAAGACAATATGGTGAAAAGATCTGGTTAGTTATAGGGAAGGGTATAAAAAAAACAGATCTGTACAAATCTCAGCTGGAAGAGTATACATTTGTAGCTTCTTTAAAAGAACCATTGTGCTTCAATATCTTATGCTGTAGTCTAATCTTACTTACAGTAAAGTAACACTATTGATTTCAGTGGAGTTACTCCTGAGTTACACCAAGATAAGCAAGATCAAAATTAGATCCATACTTTCTACACCATGTAGGTTTGAGTAACTCCTCTGGGTATATTTAGGTTAGGAAGAGAAGGGAAGAGCTCCATAGCCAGTGCACAAAGTGGCTGGGGTTAACACGTGACAAACCCACTAGCCCAAGGGAGTGCTTAGCTTGAACTATATGGTATGACAGCTACCACTCCTCTGACAAAGCTGCTGCCTGATATTTAGGAATCCTTACAGTTCAGGAATTAGCACATTTCTCTTCCATGGAGGAAACATAAAGCCAGTGCTTAGGTCTGCATTAAAGTGTAGTTGTGATCAGAAATGTATCCATGTAAAAATGGCACCTTCTTACTCATTATATTTGCTTCCTGTGTGTCTGAGTCATATCTGCTTACTTTACTGACAAAATCAAGTTTTCAATAGTTGGTTGCAAGTTGTCAGTGCTCCAGGGCCAAAAGGTGGATTTTATTCTGCCTCATACATCATCAACAATGTGCTCAGTTAAGTTTAATTTGCAGGCTCTTTGTTACATGTGACAGGGCATGGGACAGAAAGACCTAACTTGATTTTCTGGCACATCTGCAACACTTTCCCATTAGAAAAATCATATGAGCATATATGATGTGGAAGTTATTGAAAAATAAATATGGAACTCTGCAATATCATTGTTAGAGTAACTTCAAAGTACAGTCAATGTCAGACAATGCAGCAGCTATTCTTTAGCTGTGCAGAACAGCAAGTTAGTGTGGGGAGTAAGAGTAGGAAAGTTTAGAAGGGCGTTTACAGCACACCCAGATTCATTGTCTGACACCTCTTGCATGTTAGCATTTAAGCTGCGTTTTTAAAATAGATATTCATTTAATTATCATTATTAACAATGATCTGATTGAATTAAAGCAACATGTAAAGGCCCCAACAGAGATTGGCACCCCACGTGGTAGGCACTGAACACACAGTAAGAGGTAGCCCCTGCTCTGATATGTTCATAATTGAAACAGACAAGACAAAGGGTGGGGAGAAAGAAGTATTATTACTCCAGTTGCACAGGTGGGAAATTGAGGCACAGATGTAAAGTGGCTTGCCCAAAAATCACACATGAATCTGTGGCAGAGCCAGGCATTGAATCTAGATCACTTAAGTCCCAGTTCAGTGCTCTAATTTCATTCCTCACCAAAGACTGGCACTGGATTAACACGTACTATTAAAGGCATCAATTTTTTCCATTTTTCCTTATTTGTCAAAAACTAGGAGATACATTTTTGGCATCTTTACTTGATGCAGCAAAGCAAAATTTGGCAGACAATACTATTTTACTCACTCTTCAGTTCTGCTCCCAAATTCTGCAACATTGACCCTAAGTCCTGTGCCAGTAAGACATGTCCACAAGGAATTCATTAGAACCAGTGAAATATCATCAGTGGAGGCAGAGAGAGTAGAATAAACCCCAGTCTAGGATTCTATTTTCATCACATAGTTTCCATTTACTCTAACTGGAATTAATCACCCACCCTGAGAAGGAAGCACACCCCTTTGTCTCCACATTTTTCTTTTGGTTGCAAATGTAATAAGTTAAGTTAATTTGGGGTCATGTGAAAAATACTCAGATGACTACCCCAGAAGATGGAAGTGCTCTCAATCCACCGGACAGCAGTGCAAGCTTCCCCACATGCCATCCAACCTCTGTCTCATGGCCATGGTCTGCAGGGACACATTTCAGGGCTTGTCTACACTGACAATTTACAGCACTGCAACTTTCTCGCTCAGGGATGTGAAAAAAACACCCCCCTGAGCGCTGCAAGTTTCAGCGCTGTAAAGTGCCGGTGTAGACAGTGCACCAGCGCTAGGGGCTCCCAGTGCAGGTAGCTATGCCCCTCACGGAGGTGGGTTTTTTATAGCTCTGGGAGAGCTCTGCACCACGACTACGCAGCCACACTAAAGCACTGCCGTGGCAGCGCTTTAACATTGCTACTGAAAACATGCCCTCCAATTGAGGATAGTTTCGTTTCCATGCCGTTAGTCTGTCTGCCAACGTTACTATTTAGTGCAGACTCTGGTAGTGGTTTGTAATGTGGACATAGGCCATTAACAGGTCATCAGATGATTCATCAGTTCATAGATTATAGAGGCCAAAGGGGACAATTGTGATCAAATAGTCGGATCTCTTGTATAATGCAGGCCATCTGACTTTCCTGAATTAATTCCTTCTTGCACTAGAGCAGATCTTTTAGAAAAACCATCCTACCTTGATCCAATCCAATGCTCCAATACAATTGGTGTACAGGCAATTAAAGAATTTCCTCTCTTCCTGTACCTTGGTGCCTTGATTAGATTTGTTCTCAGCATAGTGATTTTGTTCTAAATGAGTGTCCTTTGTTCCCTCTTTTCATGCTCCCTTTTGGTTGTTAAATGCACTTCTAACGACTCTAGCCAGCCTGACCCTAGAAGATTGTCTTCCCCTCTACTGAGATGGACATCATCCAAACTGGCCCCTCTCCATGGGCAGCAGATATCACAGGCTGGAGGAGGCTGTGCCTCCCCAAACAGCCACGCGTGACCCTGCCCATGCTCTGCCCCCAGGCCTCTTCCTGCTTCCTGCTCTGACTCTTCCCAGTTCCCCTGTGCTGTGGCCCCAACTCGAGCCTGGGGCCACACCACCCGCGCCCTCCCAACACTCTATTGTGCTATACAAAGCACTCGGGATCTTTATAGGTAAGAAGGCAGCATGCCGCATTTATTTAGAATACAACAGTTAGCATATGCTTTTCAATCTCTCTCTCTCTCTCTCACACACACACACACACACACACACAGTACTGCCAGTTAATGTTTATAGTTACCAGTCCAGAGTCTGGATCAATCTAGTGGCCAGCCAGATTGGTCGCAGAGAGGAGCAGGGCTCTGTCGGTCGCGATCCGATGCTCCTGGAGTGTGGCAAGACGAATCCAAAGTACAATGGCCAAGCACCCTGGTCTTATAGTCTTTTTTTCTCTGTTGAAGTCTATGGATTTTGCTGTGTCAGTTTGTGACCGGTTACTCCTTAAGTGGTGTATCTTTTGTCGTTAACATTCCAAAAACACCTTTGAGAGGGTCGTCCTGTCCTGGTTTCGATGTAATCAATTGTTTTTAGGGGTGCCAGCTTCCACCTCAGGGTCATCAATTTGCCCTTCCTCAATCATGGATACGTTGATGGTTCTTTGACATCAACAAATCTCGATAAATGTCTTCGCTCCTCCTTTCTTGACCATCTGGTTAACAATGGCCTTCACACCTTATCTTTTCCTGATGCATACATTCCTCATTCACACAAACAGTCTTTTTACAAAGACCTTTGAGAATACAAACAGTGTCAGTTTATTCTGAATCTCCTTAACATAGACACAATACAAGATCCTGTCTTTTACTTACCAAACCTTAAAACAAAGAAATAAAGAGGGCCCAATTTGTAATGCATATAGGAAAACAGAATCTCATAGTCCCAGAGGATCATTTCTTTTTGCTATTTAAAAAGGGTGGCTAGCAGGATGAAATTAAATCATACATTAGTACCTTTATTCTTATAGTACAATTATAAAATCCGGCTCCTACGACTCCGGGTCCTGCGGCCGTGCCACCCGCCCTCCCAACACTCCGGGGGCTGGGGCCACGCCGGGGCAGGGGGCACTCTGAGGCTGGAAGCACTAGCCTGGTGCGACCTGGGGCGGGGTCCGGCAGCCACCATGGGAGGGCTCTGGGCTCCAGCGGGGGGGAGTGGAAGGGGCAGGGCCTCGGGTGGAAGGGGAAGGGATGGGGCTAGCATCCCCGAGCCGGTGGTCCACACACTGCCCATGCCCCTCTCCCCATAACAGTGAACCAATGTTCCACAAAACAAAAACCTTATACCCCTTACCTAGCCATCTCTACACTGCCAGAATCTTCTGCCTTCTGTCTTTCTTTGCTCATAGTATAGGACAGATCTCTGAAAAGATCACTTGGATGTTCTTCTTCAGCACCCTTCAGAGTTCCCTGTAGCTGTCTATAATCTGTGAGGTACCCAATAAAGAAGTATCTTTAGTACCAATATACACCATCACCAGTAGATCGTTGCCTTTAAACTTCAGAAGCCTATCCGATCTTAGGGTCACATCTCGTATCTTGACTCTAGGAAGACAGAACACTATCCTATTGTCCACCTCTGTATGGAAGGATGTTCTGTTCATTCTCAGTATGGAATCCCCAGCAAGGATAATCTGTTTCCCTTGGGTGGATGGATATCTCTTTGTGGGCACATTTGTGGAATCATCTTACAGGATGAGCTGAGCAGCCATCCACTGGCATGTCCCATCCAGCTCTGTATTTCATTCAACCAACTGAATCTTCAGAGATTTTTTCGCTGTTTCCACACTGAGAATATGGTAATCATTGGATAACTCTAGCTGCATGACAGGTTTCAGAGTAGCAGCCGTGTTAGTCTGTATTCGCAAAAAGAAAAGGAGTACTTGTGGCACCTTAGAGACTAACCAATTTATTTGAGCATAAGCATTTCATGCATACTATGAAGTGAGCTGTAGCTCACGAAAGCTTATGCTCAAATAAATTGGTTAGTCTCTAAGGTGCCACAAGTACTCCTTTTCTTTCTAGCTGCATGGAATTTCTCCTGGTCCTCTTCTCTCTGGTAGTCAACAGCCTGCCCAACCTTGTGTACCTGCAGCCATAGAGAAGGCCACCTGTTCCTCTTGCTTCTTGTGGTTATGAACCACCAAGCCTCCTCTCTCTGGTTTCTTGGTGGCCAATTCCCTTCTTTCTTGAAGCTGGGTGATGATGTTCCTGAATCTGGTTCTCCAAGAACTCCTCAGCCTCTGATGCTCGGTACTGTCCGTACTTGTCCATTCATTTACTACTCCTCATTTCATGCACCTGACTTTCATTCACTGCTCTCATACTCTGCTGAGCCAGAACCATTATGGTGACCTTGGGAGGAAAACACTGTCTCCCAGTCTCCTAATTCACCCAAATCCATTGTAATTTCCATTTTTTTGACATTTTTCCTGTGGATGCAAATTCGTATCTGCACAGATATTCAAGTCAAACCACACATCTTATTCACTATTAATAATATGTTTCTCTTACTCCTAAAACTGTGATAGTCGGCCGGATTCTGACCACACTTACTTCACTGTAACTCCATTGATTTAAATGGGTTTACTCCTGATTTATGCTGATGTCAGAGCCCACAGTTTCTTAGCACAGCTGCTCACCTTAGCTAAAAGTTTCTTTTATGTTGAAAGAGACAGACACTTTGGTTCTGACCTAGATAAGATTCTTTCTTCCCTCCCCCCGCCCAGAGAACTATGAAAGTGAGATTGTAAATCTCCTATAGTGAAGAGACTTGGACAAATCAATAATTTATGTAATGATTTTGAGAGACTTTCACCTTGGAGGAAGTACCAGCCCGATCATAATTCTGTAGATCTAGTTTGAAAATGTTTTCCATTACTAATCGAGAGAATTTTTTTCCTTATTATTTATACAAGACTCCTTTGATTTCCTGCGTGTGACACTTCAGAATGAAAATGGTGACTGCATTAATTAAAAGCAAAGATGAGAACTCTTATTCCCCCCCTCACCCTTCACTTAAAATCCAAGTAAAGTGCTGGCAGGCAGAGCTCAGCATGTAGTGCTCCACTTCCAACTACGAACCCGGTTTATAGGTTTCTGTCATTCTCGCTGCTCCTGGCTAAAATCAGTGCTTAGAACAGTAACTTGGAAAGAAAAATGAGCCGTTTCAGGCAGTTAAGAACAAAAGTGGAGCCGGGGGCGGGGGGGGGACAGGTACAAGTGGCATTTGAATAAGCCCTCCACAAATCTCAGACCAATACTATGTCTGTCAGTACTTTGTGAATGAGACCCTTGCACTGCAAGATTCATGCCAAGGTCTTTGGGAAAGAGAAGCAAGTGGGTCTGGGCTTAGTCATCCCCCCCATCTACCTTCAGAACTGTGTCTTACAACCCCTCACATGCCTGCAGCCCACTTTTCCCAGTCTCCCATTTTGTCATGCAATCCTGATAATGACTAGTAGCAAGTGACTTGTAGCAGCATGTTAGAACTGCTTGTTTTCTCCTGCAGGACCTTTTGGAGATTAGAGCAGATTATTTATGAGCAGAGATTCCTGCCAGCTGCAGCAAAAGTACAAGAGACGCCATTGTTATACAACCATCAACTTACTGCTCCCTGTCCATGTTTTATCTCGCTCCAGAGATGGCCAATGATCTCTTGACCTTAGAGAATGGAGACAGAGGTGCTTGCTGTCCCCTCTCACTTTCCCAGGAAAAAGAATCACTAAGTACTTGCTCTGGTACTTCCAGACACTTTCAGGGGGAACCTAGCGTGAGATGTTCCAAAGGTCTGAGGGTCTGTCAGGAGGAAAAGTTACATCACTAATAAAGCCTGGGAAAGCATCCATCTGCAAACAATTCATCGAGGCTGGGTTTTTCAAAGGGGCCTAAGAGAATTAGGAAACCCAGAGTCCATTGACTTTCAATTACAGCCTTGATGAATTCAGCCCTGCTCTTGGTTTGGAATTATCCACCCACACACTTTGGTGCTTACGGATTTGTTTTGTTATTTGAAATTATTCAATGAATGGTTTATGCAAATATATGTCTGTGGCTTGCTCACAATGTGTTCACCACTACCACTTCAAGTATCCTGTTCCTAATTCACTATTCCTGCTACGTGACTAGTCATCCACATTACATAGTATTATTTCTGCTCCCTGAATGGCTGACTTTCAAGGAATATCTTTCAAGGTGGCTGAGCAGACATCAACAATGCAAATTGACCCTGGTATTTGCCACACTTCATCATCCTCTGACCATTCTTGAAAACAAAAGTTTGCTCGTTCAAATGCTTGCCGAGCACAAATAAAAGCAGTAGTAAATACCACAGAAGAAATCATATGGTTTAAATCAAACAAATGTTTGCTGATCCTTTTTTGCCATCTTCACCCAGCTCTGGCCACTTCCTGATGCAGCAAGCAAACACTCCACTTCAATTCTAAAGACATAACCCGTTGTATCTTCCTCAAACTTCCCCAGGCTTAAATGTGATTGTGATAATGTTTTACGTTCCTGACATATCGGGGCATGACAACAAGCATGACAGCTGGGCTAAGAAAATCCAGAAACGTTATGTTTGACCCTAAAAGCATGTGTTCACTTCAAAAAAATGTTGCATAACTATTGTAATATAAATAATGGGTGTAAGCAAAGGGCCCTAAAGCACACTACAAACTATATACTTCTTTATCAGCCCTCAATGAAATATGGTCACATCTGGGGCAGAACACAACAGCTGCTTAACACAGTACAGCAATGCTACCCAACAGTTTGGAAGAGGAAGTACAACTCTTAGCCCATGTGTTCTTAATAACAGTTAGCACAATTATTTTTGCCCTTACCTCACACCCTCCTATTCATTGCTTTTCCTGCCACAGCCTCATAAACCATCCCACTCTTCAGCACATAGGATCCACACTGATTGTGCATACTTCCCAGATGTCAAAACAGGTTACACTATTTGTAGGTTACACTATTTGACTACTTACGCTCATCCTTTGATCAGTACAAGATTATCTGAACCCTACCTTCAGGTTGAGGAAGTGTTTTGCCTAAGAATCCCCAGAAATTTTTAAATATGATCAAGAATTGCCCAGGCGTCTCAGACTTTGCAAGCCACACAGGGATCCTGACAGACACTGTTAGCCATGTTGAGATAGAACATGCACACTTTACAAGACATTCATGCCCACTGTGTGACTCAGAATGGTGCATGTGGATAACGTGCTCTGAAAGAATGCCTGTGTATTGCACACGTGCATCAGTGTGAAAAACATGGTCATCTGTGTTTCAGTATTTATGGAATGCCTATAAATAGCTCAATATTTGCAACATCAGCCATCTAAAAACCAGGGAAAGGTGCTTCTGCTCGTAAAGGGCAGCAGAGTAAATCATCTGAGTTTTGAAAACTAAGCTGTTCTGGAGTTGTGACTAGACAAGAAAATTTAGGATTTATTCCCCCAAATTAATCAAAACAGTTAATCCAATGTGAAATCTCTACATCTGCAAAATGCCTCCAAACCATTACCCTGGGATGAGATTGGCATTTGAAATTTTAGGGGGACTGGTATGATTTTGGTGAAGTATGGGGTGGTGTTAAAAATCTGACATAAGACTGAAGCTAGCTTCAATCTTAACGGGATAGAGACTAGAGCCCCTTCTTAATATTCTATTAAATGTATGTGATTATTACTATAGTATTTCATTGATGGTTTCTGGAGCTGAATGAATATTGCAAATACTTAGAAGATCCTAAATTGCATGTTAGTTCACCTGTACTTGCACCACTTTCTAATTCACTAATCCACAAACTTTCATGCAAATAACTTTTGTTCACATGATTGCGGAAGAGCTTTTATTTGTGCCAATGAGATGACAAATGAGTAATATCTGAATTGCTCA
This sequence comes from Natator depressus, assembly GCF_965152275.1. NCBI lineage: Eukaryota > Metazoa > Chordata > Testudines > Cheloniidae > Natator > Natator depressus. The sequence goes on along the minus strand of NC_134235.1, from coordinate 237,457,727 downwards.
CTCAGGGCTTGTCTTCACTACTGTGCTAAATTGACATCAAATGCAGTGATCCCAATTAAGCGCATCTGATGAAGATGTGCTATGTCCACGGGAGAGCACTCTCCCATTGATGTAATTACTCCACCTAAACGAAAGGCAGAAGCTATGTTGGCGGGAGAGCGTCTCCCGCCAACATAGTATGGCGTAGACACTGCTCTAAGTTGGTGCAAGTTACGTCGCTCAGGGGGATGGTTTTTTCACACCCCTGAGTGACGTAACTTACATTACTTAAGTGGTAGTGTAGACAAGCCCTAAGACATCCTACGTGTATTATTGCCTTTGTGGCCTTAGATGTGATGGGGGTCAGAGGCAGAGAGAGGAGGTACAAGTGCTGAGTTCTAAAACCCCAAAATCAGGGAACATTAACAATACCACGTGATTTGGGAGCTCCACCCAGAGATTCAATAGTGTTTATGAATATCAAACAAGAGATGGAACACTTGATACTAAGTCCATTATGAAAACAGCCCATCAGGAAACTTGTATGCATGAAAATTTGTCAAACAATTTTGAACAGCGGACACCTTAGTAAAAAGCACAATCTGTGTGGGGAGAGTTCACAAATACAACAGGGCTAACACTTCAATAAATACCTTTTTCCCAACTAATAATTCAACCAGCTGTAGTAATTTCATCTGCATTTTCATCAGTTCTTATGTTTTTCACTTGGGTCATTTCTTACCCATGTGAAAGCTCTGTTTTGCTGTTTGTCTTCAGCCATCTGAGACCTTTACAGAAATTATTAATACTATGAAGGAAGCAGAGGATGATAAAAACAAGAGAAAACTGTTTCTTTCCCTCTGGGCCACATAGGGCTGTTAAAGTCAGCACACACACAGTGTTATTCTTTTTTTAAAAAAAGCCTATTTAATATTTAGCAGATGTTGGATTCTACCTCAACAGTCGGGTTTGGGAATAAAAATATCCCACAGGGTGCCATATACAGATCCATAGATAGAAATCCAAACTATTGTACAACACCACATTTCTTGCAAAGTGAAGTAGACACAAGGAGCTGTGATTCCCTATATATACACATACACACAGAGACATGCTCTGAGCTGATGCCTGTCAAACCAACCCTTGGTTAAGTGGCAAACGTAATGCAGCTTCCTCTCCCTAGAGGTAACTGTCCTCATTATTGAGGCGAATGAACCCCTGGGTGTATAATAGAATCTTCTTTAAAATATTCATCATATGACAGCTGATAGTTCAGCCATATTTGGCCTGAACACTTCATTTTGGGGAATGCTGGGACTCTGTAGTTAATTAACTTGATATTTTGCTCACCATATTTTTTTTTAAACACAGATCATTAAACATTGATGATAGTAGGTAGTTTTTTACTCTCCTAAAGTAACAAGCAGGATGTGCAGACAAGGTTTCCTCTACTGTCGTAATGTCCAGTAGCACATCTGTGCTAGCAGGCTGAAACTTTCCGCTTTCACTCAGCAGGAAAATGCCGATTTCTCCAAAGTGAGTCACATCACCCACCATGGTTCAGCTCCCTTCACACTCTTCAGAATTAACATTACAGTCTCCTACAGCCTTTATGGCAACAGGGCTTGGGCAGGTCACGTAGCCTGGGAAGAAACAGAGGCCAGACTATTTCATCGCTTCTTAGGAAAGAAAAGCTATGAAAAAAAAAGAGTGGGGGTCGGGGGGAGGAATACACACACAGAGTAAGATGGATTTTTCTATCATGGGGCAGTGTCTTTTTAGGCAGGAGATTACATTTTATTTCAAAATGTTGCTGTCAACTTGAATTGATTTTTTTCTTCATTTCAAGTTTCCAGTGCAACACCCTTTAACTAATATGTCTTAAAAACAGATTCCTTTTAAAACAGATTTTACTAAGGGTTTTCCGGGCCTTTGTTTTTCTAACAGGGGTCTTCTAGGGAGCCACAACAGACTTGGCCTTCCCTTGCCCCAGCCCCCAGTGCAAGTACCTGCTGCTGCTTCAGTTTCACTGCTACTGTTACTGGCACACACCTTGATGCAGAGCACATGGAGTTGTGTGTGAGTGGTGTTGACACGCACAGCTCTCCAGGAAGCTTGCACAGTGCCTGCAAACTTTCATGAGATCAGATTTGTCAACACCAAATTCAAATTCACCATCACTGAAGTGATTCCTCAGCTGAGTAAAATTTACTCTCATTTGCCATATTTCATCCCAACAGCAGTAGCACAAGTTTCACCACAACATCTGTCATCGCAGTCATTGTTTAGTTTTAGTCTTTCACTTGGTCTTAATCACCTGAAATCCTCTGAATCTGCTGATCTCATTATCCAGCTTTAATTAAAATAGATTTGCTGATGAATATTGTCAAGAATGCTACAGTTGGCTAAATTAACACTGGGTTAGGCTTAGCCTTTTTATCAGCTTAACCCTGCAATACTGATTGATGAGCTTTTAAAGGCAGGAATTTCTTTCTTGAGGTCAGGAGCGTAACGGGAAGAGCTGGGAATTTAGAATCTGATACATCAACAAGTATAACTGGACGAAAGTCTGATACAACCTTACAAACCGCAGGTCAAATTCAGCTCTGGAATAAAACTCCACTGAAAGCAAGGGAGTTTCACCAAAGATGAATTTGGCCCAGTCTGTTTAAGCAGCAGGAGCAAAACTAAGGTTCTTGATCTAAAATTCCTGATATAAGCAACATGTCTAATTGTTTGACTTATTTATTTACTTTTTTGGCATAAATTCAGTGTTTCTAGACCGCCAGTACTCCTAACGACAAAAATTAATTGCAAGATTCATCACCATATATGTCTAAATGATAGGGATGCTGGAGTGTTTTACAATGAAAACACATCCAATTTTAATGAAGTTCAAAAGAAGAAATATTTATTTATGGAATAAAGTATACAAAGATCTACTGCTCATAGCTGCTGAAATACTGACAGCTTTTTAAAAAAAAGAGAGAGAGAAAGCAAGAGAAGGAAAGACTTCACATCTTGTAGTCAGATATGGTGAGTGGCTCAATGTTCCAGGCAGACAGGTAGAAAGCTCCTGGGTCTTTTGACACCAGTTGTGAACAGATGATATACAGCTGAAGTCTGAAGAAGCTAGAGGTTGCCTCTGGTGAAAGGGTGGAGATTTTGTGTATCAGCCCATCACAGCTGCAGGGGGAATGCTTCAACATGTCTTGGGAAAGATAGCATATTTCTCCCTTTGGGGCTCTGTTTTATTAGCTGTTCAAGTTCAATGACATCATTTTAAAACTCCTGAAGTTGCTGAGGAGCAGACTGTTGGGATCCAAGTTATAAAAGCAGCCAGGAGAGATTTTTTCCCCTTTTTTCAGCATATTTAGTAGTTTCTTAGGGTAAAAAGAGCATAAAGATAAAGGTCAATCTTTTCAAAACTGGATGCCTAAAATTAAGCCTGGAATCCATATTTAAGCACCTAATAAATAGAACTACTTGATTTGTAGGGGTGTTGAGCACCCACAGTGGAAAAATAAAAGAAATATGAAACTAAGCACCAAGGGAGAAAAGAATCTCTAGGATGCTCTCGTAGTGCGGTCTCAGCACTGTCCTCACTGCTAGCTTCAGTAGTCCTCAAATGATGCTTTGAATTTGAACTAGCAACACGTATTCAGGATGCTCCTACAGCTGAGGGTGCTCAAGGTTACAATCCAGCCCTTAATTTTAAAGCAATTCATTATCTAACAAAGGAGGAAAGCCACTCTCACAACCCCAACAACTTGAAGTAGGAAAGTAGAGGGGTGGGTTGACCCGGCCCAAGTCCCCATGAGAGGTCCATTTTGAGTTTTCACTGTCCATACAGCTTGATGGATCTATGAATGTGACTACAGGACAGGGTTGCCTGTGATATCAGGGGTATGGGTTTGATGACACAGGAGGTCAGTCCCATCCTTCAAGGCCAGAAAGGACCACTGTGATTGTCTAGTCTGACCTGAAAAACACAGCCCATAGAACCTTCATAACATAATTCCCACAACATATCTGTTAGAAAAACATCCAATCTGGATTTAAATATTATCAATAATGGAGAATCCACCACAACCCTTGGTAAATTGTTCCAGTGGTTAATTCCTCCACTGTGAAAAGTTTATGCCTTATTTCCATTCTGAATTTGTCTAGCTTCAGCTTCCAGCCATTGGATCGTGTTATACTTTTCTCTGCTATGCTGAAGAGCCCATTGTTAAATATTTGTTTAATTAAGTAATTAAGTCATTCATTCACATTCCCTTTGTTAAACTAAATAGATTGAGCTCCTTGGGTCTCTCACTATAAGGCAAGTTTTTTTAATTCTTTAATCATTCTTGTGGCTCTTCTCTGAACCCTCTCCAATTTATCAACAGCCTTCTTGCAGTGCTGACACCAGAACTGGAGAAAGTATTCCAGCAATGGTTGCACCAATGCCAAATATTTCCCTGTTTATCCATCCCAGGATCACATTAGTTGTTTTGGCCACAGTGTCACACTGGGAGCCCATGTTCAGCTGGCCAGACTAGTAATATATACACTTAGTGCTTTAATAAGGTGAATTTTACAAAGCTGAGAAAACCTGAAATTGATAGGGGAAGCCAAGGGACACAAGAATAAATCCATGACCAGCAGAATTAAGGACAATAAAAAGGAGGTTTTTTACTGTATTGGGGAAAAAAATAATCCTGACAATAGTATTGATCCATTACTATATTCCCTTGTTCCACCATTTCACTACTGGGGCTTGTTTTAAAGAAGAGGATTAGTTTCTTTAAACCGCACAAGCAGCTGTGTGATGGAATGCCAATTTTTTAAAAAGGCTCTATGGGCAATTACAGGCCAGTAAACCTAACTTCAGTACCAAGCAAATTGGGTGAAAGAACAGAATTAACAGACACATAGATGAACATGCTGTGTTGGGAACGAGTCAAAACAGCTTTTATAAAAGGAAATCATGGCTCATCATCTATTCAAATTCCTTGAGGATGTCAACATGCATGTGAACAAGGGCAATCCAGTTGATATAGTGTACTTGTACTTTCAGAAAGTCTTTGACAAGGTCCCACGCCAAAGGCTCTTAAGCAAAGTAAGCAGTCATGGGATAAGAGGGAAGGTCCTCTCAGGAATAAGTAACTGGTTAAAAATAGGAAACAAAGGGTAGGAATAAACAGTCAGTTTTCACACTGGAGAGAGATAAATAGGGTGTTTCCCAAGGATCTGTACTGGGACAAGTACTGTTCAACATATTCATAAAAAGATTTGGAAATGGGGTGTGAGCTGGTGCATCAATACAACAGCACCCCTTTTGGCCAGGCAGGTCTTGCATCAGAGTTCACTCAGTCCGGCAGGGCGTTCAGTCAAGTCCCCTTGCTTGAGTCCCACTGGTGTGAGTGGGTTTCCCCCTTATCCTGGGAGGGGTCAGCTGGTCCTGGTGCGCAAGGGGTCTGGAAACCCTCTCAATTCTTAAGTCTCTGAGGGATTCTTAACTCTCTCAGGGGAGTTCTTAAGTCTCTCACTGAGTTCCATCTCAGGGTCCTTAAGCCAGACAGGCAGAATCAGGACTCAACTACTCCTGCTGTGCACTGAGCTCCTTCCTACTTCCCTTGGTTTCTGTAGGTTTTTCAGCCTCTTGGTCCAGTCATCTCTTCTCAGGGTGCTGTCTCTGCATGGCTTCTCAGCAGCTTGCTGGCAGGAGTTCCCTTCTCCAGCCTGCTTGCTGCCCTGCCCCTCTGCTTCCCAGCTCTTTTATTCTCCTAGCTGTTGGGAGGCTGCCAATCTGCATTGGCTGGCAGTACCTGCATTAACCCCTTGTTTGCTGGGCCAGCATGAGGTATATACGTCCCATGACAGGGGGTAAACAGTGAAGTGGCAAAGTTTGCAGATAGAAAATTACTGAAAATAGTTAAGTCCATCTTGGATAACTCACTTTTAAGGTGCTGTATGATCACAACACCTCGCTTCGTTCTCCATCCACAGAGTTAAGGACAAGATCGGCCCTTAGTTGTAGTGTTGAAAACATTGCTCTGGTCTTGGAGTACGAGTAGCTTTTCATGGTTGGGAAAGTGCCCGTTATATCTATGGTGTAGATGTAATTAGCTCAATGTTTAGGAGTTAACTCAAAGGGTTAATGCAAGGCATCCTTATGTGGATTGCTTTCTAAAATATTTACCTGATTTCAAAGTACATTTGACATCTATCACATCAAACCTGCTTGTGCTAATGTACAGTGGGTGGATTACTGACCTTTGCCTGCAAGGGTTTTATTACCACCTTCTTTCTGCTGCCACAGCTATTTCCTTTGACATCCCTGACAGAATCCCATCATCGCTTCTGGGAGAAATCATGGCGTGACACCCAAGAAAACTGAAAGGGGGAGTTCAAAAATGACAGCCATGGAAATCAAAATTGTCACAGCAGCCAGAGAAGAATATAACTGTGGTGGCAAAGGATGAAGCAATTATCAGAACTCCGCCTTCTTTGTTGTAATGGCACATGCACCTGTTGTTGTTCCATTCTCAGAATTAAAGTCATTGGTTTTTTGTTTTTCTTTACAGCCCGCGGAAAGGTTCAGAGCTGCATGCCGCCGGTGACCTCCATCTCATCAACAGCAGAATATGGTGGGTGGACACCCTCACACAGATGTCTGGCCAAGCTGTCAAAAGTTAAAAAGCAGCTGAGAAATTATCTCCAAAGACGGAATGTCTCAGAGCACTGGTTATAGGACACAGAGCTTTTCAGCTATACATTGCCAGCTCAAATTCACTGGTAATCAGCAGTCATTACTAGCTGATGGCTGCTTGACGGCCTATGTGAAATGATCTGGTGATTGCAGTCTACTTCTAGTGAGTATCCATCCCCTTCATAATTACCACCATGTTTGGCATCAATTGGCATTCTTATTGGCTGTCTCATAAGACAGGCCAATGATCCAAAAGAAATGAAGATTTAGTTGCCATTTCACCCCATCGGAAAAGGAGTAGGACTAAGGTACGTTGGCAGAGCAGTATGGAAAGGCGTGCATGAACTGCCTCTGTGATGAGCAGAAACACAGGGCTTATGTCTGCGAGTCTGTCCCCTTCCACAAGCATAATATTCATGGAGGTTGGGGGTGGGGGAGTGGAGTAGGGTTGCCAACAGTCCCTTATTACAAGGGACGTCCCTTATTTTTCCATCTCTGTATAACAAGATCAGGAGTTGCTGAGTGCTGCAAAATGTAGCAAGAAATCCCCCTGGCAAAAGTAGGTGAGTACTACTTATTATCATTAATATTAATAATTAATTAATGATTATTAATTATAATGATGATAATAATATCAGGAGGAAGGGTGTTGTGGGTGCTAAGAAAACAGTCCCTTGTTTTGGAAATACAATGTTGGCAGGATTAAAAGAACACCTCCACCTTTCTCAGCTCCTTGTGGGCCCCATCCTGGCTCCCCTTCGCTTCTGTGATGTCCCGTCCCTCTAAATGTGTGAGCACTCCTCCTTCCCCAGTGAAAAGCTTCACTTCCTGTTAGTTTCAGTTTTTCTGGCAAACAATAGTCTGCAAGTCTGTGTTTCAATCAGCTTCCTCTGTGTCTGTCTATCTTCTTCTCTTCTTGGTCCACATATAACATATTGGCAACGAGGGATTTAGATCAGACATGCGAAACCCTCAAAAAAGATGCAGAAATTGGGCTTAATTGGCTTGTGAGTTGCTTGTTGGCTAGTTTTTAGCTTGTAGTTTGCTACTTGTTTGGCTTGTAGTTTGTTGCTTATTTTCTTTGATAGGTTCCCGGCAAGCAGGGAAAGGAGGGAAAAGCAGGGGCAAGGCAGGGAGAAAGTCGGGTTGCACGGCGGGCCCACCACAGTCCAGGACTGCACACCAGGGGGAGCTAGTCACATCAAGTTTTGGGGTTCTTAGGGATTGGCTTGTTTTGAAATGGGATTAGCTTGATTTTTGGCTCATTGTGAAAGTCGGGATGCTTATTTACCACATGAAAGTTGGCGGCTGTGATTTATATCCCACAAGCATCCAGGCTCCTATTGCCTGAACAAGGAGAAGAAAAGGTAAGCAGTTTTTTAAAGGGGGGTGGGGGGGACTGCTGCATTTTGTTTCAAGTACAGCCAGCTAGCCAGAGAGGGGAAGTGTGCAAATAATGATGGAACAAAGGGAAAGGGTTTTGCAGTTACTACTGGAGCTGTTCATACAAAGCAGTGAGGGGGAAGCAAGCAGCCATCTTGGCTGACCACATGCAAGTGGGCAGAGAAACGGCCTGTAGCCTGCACTGATGGTCTGCACCCAGTAGGGGGAGCCCAAGTGCAGCCAAAAGAAGAAGAATTTGGTAGTGTAGACACAGCTAGCAGAGAGAAATTAGGCGCAGGTAGTGTACTGTGAAGGAAAAAAAATTCCCCTGTGGCAGAGAAGCTGTCCAGGAAACAAAAAGTCCAACAGGAGAGCAGTAGAATAGCAACTTTTGGGGCAATGCTGGTGAACTCAATGACAACCACGAATCCTGGGTGATGTACCTCGACCATTTAGAGCAATTTCAGTTTTGCCAACAGTGGTGGGTCTGAAGGCATATATGGAACTGCCACATATGCCAGACTTACTACAGCAATGCAAGAACATTCTTCTCCTACCCCATCAATGATAGCAACATGATATTGGCTCCACCGGTGACATCAGGAAAGCTGAGTGTCAGTAGCACAGTTTGTTGCTGCTCTCAGGAAGTTGTTAGAGCATTAACAGTTTGGACAAACTTTATGTAATGCCCTGCTTGACCAATTTGTCTACAAAACGATGAAATCTCGAAAAAGTTACTGACTGTATCAGCGCCTACATTCAAGAAGGCTGTTGAAATATCTATCACCATGGAGACCACAGAAAGGATTCCTTGGACTTTAATGTGAACCGAGACGCTGACCTCCTGAATCAGCGAGTCAGAGGACACTGGGAATGTAAGGAATTTCCATGTGGCTGTTGTGCACAGATTATGCAGAGAAGGACTGCTGGGCTTGCCATGTTATCTGCAGGAAGTGCCAGAAGACAGGACACATCACCATGATCTGTCACATAGTTCAGCAACCAGCAACAGAGTAACTATGCGTCCAAGAAGACCCATAGATCCAAGACATAGATCTATGAAGACAGAAGTCAGGAATTCATAATGTGGAAGAAGACAAGAACTCCAGTGACACTGATCAAAACCTACCACCACACATGTTATTGGAAGCTGGAGTAAGAAATTGCATCTGGGTAACACACTTCATTGGAGTGCCTACAAGAATGGAACTTGATACTGGAGCTGCAGTTTCACTGATTTCTGAATCTATCTATCACCAGACATTGTCACAATTTCCTCTGGAAGAAATGACCATGTATTGAAGACTTCTACCAGAGAAAAGTGAGTCCCAAAAGAGACTCCAGGTTCAACTAGATAGACAATTAGTTGCTTTATCCTTGTATGTGATTGAAAGAAAATATCCACCATTATTTGGCAGATCTTGGCTTGGGAAGCTCAAGGTGAATTGGACTGAGAGCAAGGTGATCATGAAATCTTCAAGAAATACTGCACACATACTCCAAAGTTTTTGAAAAAGAGCTTGGACAGATAAGCAATATGTCAGTGAAGCTCACGGTCAAGTCTCACAGCCAGCCAAAATATTGCAAACCTAGGGCTATACCTTATGCTCTGAAACCTCCAGCAGAAGCTGATTTGGACCATTTACTGAACTCTGGAATCTTGTCACCAGTTTCACACAGTGAGTGGGCTACACCCATCATACCAGTTATCAAGAAGGATGACTCTGTTCAAATTTGTGCAGATTTCTAAGTGACTCTTAATCCAGTTTTATATGCAAGCCAGTATCCACTACCTTGTATTGAATAATTGTTTGCTTCTTTTAATAGAGGACAGTAAACTGGATTTGCTCAATGCATACCTACAAATGGAGACTGATCTGGCATCTCACAAATATCTCAAAATCAACATGCAAAAAGGCTTATTTTGTTACAGCAGGCTGCATTTCAGTATCATGTCAGCACCTGTCTTGTTCCAGAAAGCCATGAATGAGATTCTGAAGGGATTGAATGGAGTTCCATTCTATTTGGATGACATTCTTGTTACAGGAAAGGATCAAGACGAACAGCTTCAAAATTAGGACATTGTCTTGCAGTGTTTAGAAGACCATGGACTGAATGTATGTCGAGACAAATATGAGTTTTTCAAACCTTCAGCTGAATACCTTGGACATGTAATTGATGCCACAGGCTTAAGGAAATCACCAAAGAAAGAAAAGTGGCTCTTTAAGCATCCCTGCCAGAGAACATGTCACATTTACATTAATTCTTAGGACTGTTCATCTACTCTGGTAAATTTCTGCCTAATCTGGTGGCAGTATTGGCACCTTTACATGGCCTGTTACAAGCAAAGAAAAAATGGAAATGGACTGAGGACTGTGACTGTGCATTTAAGGAAGCAAAGAAACTGTTGCCATCAGCTGAAGTTCTTATGCACTTTAATTGGCTTGTGATGCTTCACCATATGGAATGGGTGCATTTTTCCGAATGGCATGGAGAAACCAACTGCCATTGCATCACAAACACTCAACACTCCTGAGAAGAACTATGCACAAAACAGAACAAGAAACTCTCAACATTATCTTCAGAATTCACAAGTTCCATATCTATCTGTATGGTGGATGTTTTATCCTTGCTGATGGATCATCATATTTTACTTTCAATTTTTGGAACGAAACATGGAATTCCATCATTAGCTGCTGCAACAACGGGCATCGCTACTTTCACTCATTCCTATACTATTCAACTCAGCATGGCAATGCTGATAGGCTGTCATGCCTAAACTTCCTTCAACCAAAAGAAATTTCAGATGGAGTGTTTTATCTCAATTTGATGGATAGGTTACCCAGTACTAGCACATACATCAACAAAGAAATGGCTAAGAATGATGTGCTTTCTCTTGTGAAGGGATTGGTGCTACAAGGTCAGTATTGGGTCCAAATAATAACCAGTTTACATAATTCATGTCACATCAACATCAATTATCTGTGAACCACAGTTGGATCTTATGGGGAAAGTGAGTGATCATTCCGAAATAACTTCAATCTCAGGTTTTGCAAGCTCTTCACAAAGGTCATTTTGGTATTGTATTGATGAAGACCATACCCCAGAGTCATGTCTGGTGGCTGGGGATTGACAAAGACATTGAGAGGAAGGTGAAGTTCTGCACTGCATCAGCAAATTCAGCACGATCCTGGCCCCGCTCGTCTACACCTTTGGTTATGGCCTCAAAGCCCCTGGACACATATTCATGTGGACTTTGCCAGACCTTTGGGAAGTTACATGGTTTTGGTCATAGTCAATGCCCATTCGAAATTACTAGAAGTTTTCAGAATGACTTTTACTATAATTCCCAAAACCATTGGACATCTTTGTACCTTCTTTAGCCAGTTTGGTTTACCATTACAGTCGGTGAGTGATAATAGACCTTAATTCTATTCTGAAGAATTTCAGAGGTTCCTAGCTTTAAATGCAATTCTATACATACCTTCTGCTCCTTAGCATCTTGCTACAAACAGGCTAGCAGAATGCTTTGTACAGACACTTAAGCATGTCCTAAGAGCTAATAAGTCTATTTTGACTCATCAGCAGAAACTGGACAATTTCTTGTCTATAGGAATACACCATATGCTACTACCCAGGAATCACCTGCAACTCTTATCTTGAAGTGATTTTTGCATACTGTTGGGACCTGCTATGTCCTGATATTGCCTCACATGTGGCCAAATCCCAAGCTAGGAAAATTGATGGATGACATGAGATTTGACATTATTCTTTTCAAATGGAAGGCTTAGTGTGGATTCACAGCTATGGTTGTGAAGTTAAATGGGTACCCGAAGAACTTGTAAAATGCACGGGACCAGTTTCATTCACTAAAACTGTCCAACCATATTTTATGGAAACTGTCATAAATATAAAGGGAAGGGCAACCACCTTTCTGTATACAGAACTATAAAATCCCTCCTGGCCAGAGGCAACATCCTGTTACCTTTAAAGGGTTAAGAAGCCCAGCTAACCTGGCTGGCACCTGACCCAAAGGACCAATAAGGAGACAAGATACTTTCAAACCTTGGGTGGGTGGGGGGGAAGGCTTTTGGTTTTGCTCTTTGTTTACGTGGTTGTTCTCTTGGGACTGAGAGGCCAGACAGAAATCCATCTTCTCCAACCCATCCTAATCCAAGTCTCCAATATTGCAACCAGTATAGGTAAACCAGGCAAGGCGGATTAGTTTATCTTTTGTTTTATGTGAATTTTCCCTGTGTTTTCTGTAACTTTAAGGTTTTGCCCAGAGGGGGATCCTCTGCGTTTTGAATCTGAATACCCTGTAAAGTATTTTCCATCCTGATTTTACAGAGATATTTATGACACGCCCCCCCAAATCACAGATAGGGTGAAACACTGGCTGTGATTTCTTCCTGGAGCTGTATGAGAAAACAGAGTTAATAAGACACATGCATCTCTCAATATACTATTAACTGTATAAAGACTAACAATATTTCCCACATCTTAAGGACAATTTGGACCAGTTGATTCTGGGAAACTTTCATGGGAAAGTACATCAGCCACTTTGTTAGAAGCTCCTGAAATGTGTTGTATGTCGAAATCAAAATCTTGGAGAGCTAAACTCCACCGAATAAGTTTTTTATTTCCCTTGGCAGTATGAAGCCACGGTAGTGCAGCATGGTCGGTTTGCAGGTGGAAACGCCATCCCCAAACATATGGGTGTAGCTTTTCCAGAGCGTAGACAATGGCATAACATTCCTTTTCCCTGATTGACCAGTGGCTTTCCCTCTCAGACAGCTTCTTGCTGAGAAACACTACAGGGTGGAACTTTTGATTCAGTCCTTCCTGCATTAAGACTGCTCCCACACCACACTCAGACGCATCTGTGGTTACTAGGAATGGTTTGTTAAAGTCTGGGGCCCTTAGCACAGGGTCAGACATGAGTGTCACCTTAAGCTGGTTAAAGGCCTTCTGACACTCTTCAGTCCACTGAACTGCATTTGGCTTTGTCTTTTTGGTTAGGTCTGTCAGTGGGGCAGCGATTTGGCTGTATTGCGGTACAAATCGCCTGTAACATCCAGCCAAGCCTAAGAAGGATCGGACCTGTTTCTTTGACTTTGGGACAGGCCACTTTTGGATAGCATCCACTTTGGACTGTAGGGGGTTGATAGTTTCTTGACCCACCTGGTGTCCAAGGTAAGTCACTCTGTTGAGGCCTATTTGACACTTCTTAGCCTTAACAGTTAGTCCTGCCTCCCGTATGCGCTCAAAGACTTTTTATAGATGTTCCAGATGTTCTGCCCAGGAATCAGTAAATATGGCCAGATCGTCAAGGTAGGCAACTGCATATTCTCCCAATCCCGCTAGGAGACCATCTACAAGTTTTTGGAAGGTGGTGGGTGCATTCCGCAGCCCGAAAGGAAGCACATTAAATTCATACAGCCCGACACGTGTGATGAAGGCTGACCTTTCCTTGGCGGATTCATCTAGTGGTACCTGCCAGTACCCCTTGGTCAAGTCCAAGGTAGAGATGAACTGGGCCTGTCCCAGTTTCTCCAATAGTTCATCTGTGCTTTTGGTTCAAAATGATCCCACCTCTCTCTGCCACCATGTCAGGGTTCCTTCCCCACTCTGAACTCTAGGGTACAGATGTGGGGACCCGCATGAAAGACTCCCTAAGCTTATTCTTACCAGCTTAGGTTAAAAACTTCCCCAAGGTACAAACTTTGCCTTGTCCTTGAACAGTATGCTGCCACCACTAAGCGTTTTAAACAAAGAACAGGGAAAGAGACCACTTGGAGACGTCTTCCCCCCAAAATATCCCCCCAAGCCCTACACACCCCCTTTCCTGGGGAGGCTTGAGAATAATATCCTAACCAATTGGTTACAAAATCATTGAAGACCCAAACCCCTGGATCTTGGAACAATGGAAAAATCAGTCAGGTTCTTAAAAGGATTTTATTTAAAAAAAAAGAAAGGTAAAAATCATCTCTGTAAAATCAGGATGGAAAATACTTTACAGGGTATTCAGATTCAAAACACAGAGGATCACCCTCTGGGCAAAACCTTAAAGTTACAGAAGACGGGAATAAACCTCCCTCTTAACATAGGGAAAAGTCACATAAAACAAAAGATAAACTAATCCGCCTTGCCTGGCTTACCTATACTGGTTGCAATATTGGAGACTTGGATTAGGATGGGTTGGAGAAGATGGATTTCTCTCTGGCCTCTCTCAGTCCCAAGAGAGAACAACCACGTAAACAAAGAGCAAAACCAAAAGCCTTCCCCCCCACCCACCCAAGGTTTGAAAGTATCTTGTCCCCTTATTGGTCCTTTGGGTCAGGTGCCAGCCAGGTTAGCTGAGCTTCTTAACCCTTTAAAGGTAACAGGATGTTGCCTCTGGCCAGGAGGGATTTTATAGGACTGTATACAGAAAGGTGGTTACCCTTCCCTTTATATTTATGACAGAAACATATGGACCAGTTGCAGCCTTGACAAGTACCAGAGTCGGGGGATGTTTCACCAAGACTTTCTATTCCTCCGATCAAACCTCCTTCCGTTACAACTCCTAATTTTGATGACTTGGTGGAAGAAACTTTGCTACCAAATCCAGCTGGTTCCTCACCCCCGACTACTGCTGTTGTTCAGGACACTGTCATTACCATGTTATCCCAAAAGAGTCCATAAATCAGTTGTGCGTCTGAACTTATAAATTGTTTAGTTAGTGAGTTGCTATGCCAGACCAGAATAATCCCTTTTCAACCTGAGAATCTGGGGTAATCCACCCTCAATTTTTAGTTAGGTTATATAGTGTTATATGATAGCTATATAAACAACAATGCATATGTGTTTGGAAAGTATTTTAAAGAAGGGTGGAGGAATGTAATGTCCTGTCCCTTTAAATGAGCACACACTCCCCTCCCCAGTGAAAAGCCTCACTTTTTCTGAAGAACAATAAAGTCCGCACAGCAGACAGCTGTTTCTATCAGCTCCCTCTGGTCTATCCCCTTCTCTGCTGGGTCCCGACTTAACAATCTCCATGAGAGGAAGGCAGCCAAAAATGTGGATCTGGCTGGGGAGGTGAGCCAGGGCAATGCCAGCATTAAGTCATGCTCCCTCCGTTCCTGTCAGCCTCTAGGAAATCACTGTGTAGGATCTATATTTGGAGGCGTGGAGACAGTGGGGGTGTGACAATCACCCTCCACAATATGCTTGCTATCCCCACTATTGCCAAAGGGTGAATCCAATCAAACCAGTATTTTTGCAGAGGTCTCCCTTCCATGCACAGGAATATCACCATCCCATCCCCACCTGCTGAGTCTTTCATGGACAAATCTCTCTTCCTGACACAATCCCAGTTGAGGGAAGATCATGTCAGCATGGTTCCTATGGAAGAGCTATGGTCTCCAGAGCTCCAAGGAAACAGGTAGCAGTGCAGAGGCAAGGGCCTTTGGACAGATGCCCCTTCCCTCCTGTGGCTTTCCCCAGGATCTGGGACTTTAAAGCTTGAACTTTTTGTCTCTTCCACATGTGCATGCACACACAGCATACCAACAGAATTCCAAGAAAACGCCGCTGATTTAAAATTCCATTTCCCTACCCAAGAATAACCTGTGTAGTCAAAGAATGGCAATCCATATTATTTTCTCATTTTCCTCTCTTCTGCAGGTTACAAGGCCACTGTGCAAAGTGTAGCCGTGCTCATACCGAACAGAATACAGCTAAAAACCACCTCAAAAAGCTATTTGTCTCTACATAATGTTGCTAGAAATCAGAGTTATTTAGAACTGGTCTGCCTAAGCATCCAACATGCTGAATGCCACACCTAAATTTATTTAATATTTAATTTGCTAGGATTAGCAAAGGGGGCCGTCTCCTCTGGCCTGTCACTGAAGCTACACCTGCTTTTTAGTTAGTTAGTTAGTTAGTTAGTTGGTTAGTTAACCTCCTACAGTCTTTACAAAATGTAATATAGACAGGGCAGTTATCGTCCAAGGGGAGAATGTTATCTCAGTAAAGTCTGAGGCTGTTATTCTGGAGTCTCCTTCTGACTTTAGGATTTCAGATTAGTCTCAGACAAGTCTATTCTCCTATTGATTCTGTGCACAGCACCCAAGCGTTACACATGCATGCTGAGGCTGAGACCAGAACAGCGTCTGACCAGTACATTGCCATTGCAACAGCAGAGAGTGTAACAAAGGCTAGACAGGTAGGGTTACCACCTGGCCAGTATTTGACCCACCTGGAAAAAAATTTTGTGGATTTGCCAGTTGCCAGAAAATAATTTAATCTGCCAAGATTTTTTTCACTTGGGTCTAGAGATTTGCATTATTATCACAATACATTGGGACATCTAATGTTGAAAGTTTCTGTGTCCAGCTAAAGATTCTGCAGTGTTCCTACCTCCACAGTTTAAAAAAGTGTTGAAAATACAGCAGCTGTCTGCCCACCAACACGCAAGCACACCACGTGTGTGCGTGAAAGAGGGTTTGAGTCACACAAGAGTAAGGAGACGTGCAATGTTATCAGTCTTATCTATATGTGTTATCTCTCTAGATACTACAAATGGCTGTTGAAGGGTTGCCTTGTGGTTGGGGTTGCAGTGGGCTTGCCTTGTGCGGGGAGGGTTGCCGATTTTTTTGCATTTCAAAGGTGGTAACCCTATATACAGGTTAAGTACAAAGCAAAGGGCAAAAATCAATTTAATCCACTAATGTTAGCTGAGTGCTGCTATTGAGGACCTGGTCCTGCTGACCTAATATAAACCATTTGCCAATGGACCATTTGTGTTAAAGAATGCTATTCACTCTAAGTAAAGGTGGCTGGATCAGGCCTATAATAAGCATTTAAATTTAGGTCCTAAGCCTGCAACTTCTTGATGAGGGCAGAGTGCTGTACTGAAGTCAATGGGACCACAGGGGTGCAACAGTCAGTTCACATGCAAGAAGTTGCAGGATTGGGGGGTCAGACTCTTTTGAGAGGACCCTGTGTCTCCGTGGATCCACCCAGACTCTACTGCTTTTAGGGACGAAGCCAAATGCTACTTCTGCCTGGGGCAAACCATGCTCCTTTCCCTACACCCCAGTAGAATAATTTATAGCAAATACCTGTCACCGTTGTAAGAGTAGCCCATGCGGAAGATAAAAGAGTCCAGAGCCTAACATAAATAACACCCTCTTATGCCTGTAAAATAAAGTATGTCCCATAATGTGCCTCCAATATATATTGCAAATGGATTGTGTGCTATTTGACATTCTTCTGATGATATTAGGAATGTGATATTTGATTTATTTGTTGTTTAAAAAAATTAATCGATATAAGTTCTAAAGGAAAACCAAAGAGAAGAAAGAAACAAATCAATCAATGAGAAGGCAGGAAGGAAGGAACCATGGTACAAAGTACACTTCTTCCACCAACACTGGAAATAAAGGGCTAATAGTCAACGGTAAACTACTCATTTGAACTAGATATTTCAGGAGAGTTGTCAGTTTAGCCCTGAAATTAAACAGCACTGATAAGGTGACTTTCAATTTTAGCACATGCACAGGCTTGACCTTTCCTGTTCTTTACCTTTGAAGTATATTAACGTTTATCATAAAATGAATCCTTGCATCACTGAAGAGAAATAAAAAATCTGATTCCTGCTAGTCAATTTCAAATTATGGATAACCTGGCTTACTAATGGAAGCCTGCCTTTTAGCCATCCAACAATTAAAATAAATTTTGTCTTCTTAGGTTAGGCCAAACATTAAAAGGTTGGGTTTTGTTTTGTTTTTGCAGGGGTTAGGCGTTTTACGAAACTCAACAGGACAAAAGCTTTTGTGAATTATTTTCCAAAGGAAAGGGTTTTGGGGTTTTTGTGTTATTTTGATGGCAAGGAGAAGGAATTTGAAATCTCCTCCACTCTTGGAACCAAAACACAACTGCACAGTGCATGAGTACAGGCAATCGAAATGGATTGTCACCACAAGGTTAGTCAAATGTCAAGAAGAACACAAAAAATAAACCTGAGCAGCTCTAACAAAAAATTTGGAGAACAGGTGAATGGAAAAAAGCATGTGGAATTTATGGTAAGAAGAGATACAGGGTGAGTGAATCAGAGAGAGAAGATGAATACAGTATACCTGGTTATAGAACTGCCAAATAGCTCTGCATTGGATACACCATAGCAGATGGTAGAAAGCCACCATAGAGAATGCAGATTACATTTTTGGGGGGAAATTGCCACAGCATTCCCAGTTACAAAGCTCCTAACATTTGACCATAGCAGTGCTGTGAAGGAAGTTCTATCCCATTGCTACCACATCCTAGGAAGGAGCAGCTCACTAAAATTATTATCATAGTAGAGCTGGGAGACTTTTTTGGATGAACAGTTTATTCGCTGAAAACTACCATTTCAGGCAACCCAAAATGATTCACGAATTTGACACATAGTTTCAGTCATCCATGGAGGTTGCAGTGGTGCTGCCTTCCCCTAACTCCAGTGGTTAGTAAACTCATCTGGGATGTGAAAGATCCAAGTTCATATCCCCTCTCTGAAACAGACTTTCAGTTGACTGAAAATTCAAAAGAAAAAAAGATTTTTGTTCAACCCAACACAAATTTTCTTGAATTTTTCAGAACTGCCACCAGACCAAAAACTCAATTATTTGCCCAGCTCTAACTCAAAACTCAGTATTCGTTTTGGAAGTGAATTTCAGAGCTTCAGTAACCTCAAGGAGCATAAGAATGGTAGCAGACTGAAGCCAAGTTAGCTTGTTTAGGTGCAAATTGGCACTTCTCATCAAAGATATTGGTCATACGCTGCATTTTTAAAAGTCCAGCTCAATAGAGTCGGTGTTGATGAAGTGAAAATGAAAAATGAGCTTCCTTTCCATGCACCCAGCCCTCTCATAATTCATGGCCAAGACTATATTGAGACCTTTAGAACTGCCATTGAGAAATCTTATGATGGAGCTGATGATACAGAAGAGGACGGGTCTGCCTGGTCACTTTGGTCAACAAACTGAATTGTGACTCAGCCACAGGGGATTTCTGAGTTAAAGGAAGTGAAAAACAACCCAAACAAAAAGAGAGAGAAGAAAAAGAGAGAAGGAAAAAAAGACCAGTCTATAGTCACAGAGAAGAGAGGCAAGATTAGTATAAAGCTAAAGTGCTAGTCTGGAAACAAAGGGAAGACAAAGGGAAAGCCTAAAGTCAAAGGAAAGGAAACTGCACAATAGAAAGCCAGTAGACTGTGAAACAGAATAATCTTTTCATCTTGTAGTAGTGTTCAGGTGGTCTGCCCCTGTTCTAAGGCCTCGATGAAGTTCTCAGTATTAATAAATGTTTCTGAATCTAAAAGGGGACATGCACCGGCCAACAATTTAGGGGTTAGTACGGTAGGTCAAACTGCACTCAGAAGACTGTTGCCTCTGTCATTGCTGCGTTATCTGCTAATAAAACACTTCTGTAAGCAAAGTTGCTTCTCTGTGCTCCTTCCTCTTGCCTACACTAAGTGAGCCCTTTGCAAACTCACTCCCCACCTCCAAGAACCAGGAGACTGACACTTCTCAGGGCACCCAGGGCTGTGAGTCCTCTTGTTATCACCTACCTCCAGTGTCAGGGAGTCTTGCTTGTACTAAGTCCCTAACATAACCAGCCTGTCAGCCACTCCAGTGCTCTCCTCTGGGCTATACCAGCCCTGCCTTTGCCCTGCAGGCTGACAACTGATGCACCCCAGCCGAGTCATTCCAAAGCATCCCCCTGAGGTATCCAGTCCCTGATGACTGGATGCCCACAAAAATCCCAGATCTGTTCCCAAAGGAACTGTGTACCCCAGTTTAACCATAGACCCCTCCACTCCTGTAGTATGCACAGTGCTTGAGTTCAGTGATAGAACAAAAGGAAATGTATTTAAGAAAGATTCAAATGAAAGAAACAGTGTAAGAAATGGGAACAAATGGTTACATATAAAACAAAAACATAACATGCTTTTTAAAGCCTAAATTTAACAAGTTACCTTCCTGGCCAAAGAAGCTTGTCTCACCCAAAGTTCTCTCCAGCTTTTTCAGCCACGCCTGCTTGTGAGGCTTTTTTCCATGAAGCAAACTTGCTGTTTACTTCCTAGGTGAAGGATGCCAGGGTGTTTCTTTGCACCCCTAAATATATGAGAACAGACCTTTGATGTGCACCTCAAGACAGAGTCCCTCACCCCATCCCAGCTGCTTACCTCTTCTTGTTAGTTTCCTTCTCAAGTCTCCACCAGCTCTTCGTTAGCGTTTGGCTTAAAATGCTAATAGTGTGGGCAGTTTGGCAATACAATACACAATCTCGCACCCCCTACCTGGAGGAGTTTGTCTGAGGACGTTACCTTTGAGTGACCTGCTTTTTAACAGACCATAATTTTTAGGATGTATATACACACATAACTCATCATGTATTCTCATCACCATGGTTATGAAGATCAGTGTGACAGGCCTTCATTAGCAACCTCACATAACATTCTTTTGGTGAACCCAGGGGATCTCTATACTTTCTATACCCCAGGGCTCTCTATCAGTTGGCATCCAGAGGTTTTTGAGTCACAGAGACAAAGCTCCCCTACCACCCTCCATGGATGGAACTCTTCTAAGCTTTGTGTATGGTCTTCCCTCAGCTTTGGTTTCCTATTGCTTGCTTCAGAGCTGGCACAGTGAGTGTTGGGGTTCAGAGAGAAATCACTGTGGAAGGAAATACTGGTTCTTCACAAGGTTACTCAAAACTCACTACAGGCAGGAGTCCCTAGCTAGCCCTGAATCCCGATGCCCAGGAACGTTCCTTCACCTGAGCATAACCCCCTCTGGCTCTCCAGAAATCTATGTCTGATAGGAAACCAGCTTATCCCACCTGGTGATTAAGAATTCATGGTGTCATTTTATTGATCTTTAGCTGGTGTAATGTTTGGGTGGGTTTTTGTTTTGGGAGGTTTCGTTTTTTCCTCTATGAAGGACCGAACCCAGAATAAAAAATGTATCTGGACAGAGGCACTGACTTTCTGATTTCTCAGGGGGGGCTCTGCCCCAGGTCCCACCCCCACTCTACCCAAGGCCCCACCCCCACCCTGCCTCTTCCTGCCCCAGCTCCTCCCCCTCACCTCCAGCGCCTCCTGCACGCCACTGAACAGCTGATCGCGGCAGGCAGGAGGGAAAGGAGCTGATCAGTGGGGCTGCCAGTGGATTTGGAGCACCCACGGAGTCAGCACCTATGCATCTAGATTCCCGAGCACTGAAAATTATGTAAGCTGATTTTTTTTAATGGCTTCCACTGCCTTCCAATGGCACAAAACCCAGGAGGAAATTGGGCATAAAGCAAGGCCAAATTCTCTCCACCTGTGTGGTTAGAGTAAATGCACTACAGAGTTAATTCTTATTTTTTATTAACAAATACTCTTACATTCATTCTCATGTAAAAATTCTTTCCAGGTTCTAAGAGAAGAAGAGACATACATTATCTGTAGCAGCAGTTTTTATCCTAACTTCACTGAGATAACAAGAAAGCAACACACACTGAAGTGTAAGGACTTACTTGGAGATGGGTTCTGAAAGAAATTTGTTCACATTTTCAAGTGGATTTATCTAGCAGTGAAGAGCAGTTTCATTTTGAACTTCAAAAGATAAGAGGTATGTCTACTGATTCAAGTAGAAGACACTCAACTTGAGAGATGTTATAATTGGAGTTGAATTCAATTTAGTACTAAAGATTTTTTTTTCCCCAATACTTTCTACTACACCATTATATTAGATTTATTTATTTTTGGTTGCTGTCTAGTAGAGGCCCATTCCTGAAAATGCTTACTCTGAAGCACCTGGCATGGGCCACTGTCAGAAGACAGGATACTGGGCTAGATGGACCTTTGGTCTGACCCAGTATGGCCATTCTTATGTTACCTTTACTTGCCTGAGTAGTCAGTTTCTTCACAAAGGAAGGTCAATCTCATTATCTCCATTTTACAGATGGGGAAACTGAGGCACAGGACGGTGAAATGACTTTCCTGAGATCACCCAGCGGATCAATGACACAGGCAGGAATGGATCCCACTTCCTCTCACTCCCAAGTCCAGTGTTCTAGCCCTCCAACCGCCTGGCTTCCCATGTAGTCTATCATCTCTGCATATGCTAAATGGTCTGCGTAACCAGGGCTAGCCCTAGGCATGTGGCTGCACAGGATCCCATGATTTCAGATGCTAGCACTCACCCTACCCCTCTCCAGTGAGCTGCATCTGCCATATTTTGTGGCCTTTCATGACAGTCATAACTCACCATCTGTGATGCAGCACAGGACTATCTGGTCCAGAACAGGGCTGTCTGAAAAAGTGATAGCTTACTGCCGTGTCATAGCTCAAAGTGAAAGATATTTACATCTGCAGTGCTAATCCCAGCAAAAATATCAGATTTACAGTTAATTACAGGATTTGGTGTTTGACTGGTGGTTTTGTTTTTTCCACAGCCTCTACCAGTGTAGGTGAAAATACAGCAAATGAAGTGGAAGCAAGGTTTAATTCAATGCATTAATTTTGGGGCCCAATTCTCATCTACACTGAGACCTATCCTGGCAGTGTAAAAAGGCCATAAAGGGGTTTAGTATATATGTAACAGTAGGATAATAGGAGTAATAGTATATACGCCAATTGTGGGGGATTTCTGCACCACTGCATGCATGCAGAATTCATGTCCTCTGAAGATTTCTTCACTTCCCCACAGAAAATCACAGGGAAGCTGCAAGAGAGATCACATGCCCCTCCCCAGCACTATGGGCGCACGGTTTCTGGCACCTGGAGCAGCTGGTGGAGAACTAAATCATCAGGTGGGGGATGTCCATGAGTGTTGTTTGGTGGAGCAGAAGGGGCATTGTCCCCCCCAAACAGAGATAAGGCATGTGGGTGCATGCAGAGTCATATGCCACTGCCCCCTACCCCCATTTCTGCAAGCACAGAGCTGTCCAGGAGAGGGAGGGTGCTGCTCTGGCTAGCTGACTCTGCAGCTGGATGCTGCCTCCTCGGTCCTAGTGCCGCCTGTGCTCCCGTTCTGTGTGTGCTGGGAGCCAGCCTGTTTTCTGTCCGGGGTAGGGTAGGGCAAGGAGGGTGGGAACATTAGGGGAAGAAGCAGTGGAGAAGGAAGGGGGATGAGATAAGACAAGGAGAATGGAATGTAGGAGTAAGAGGAAGGGGGCTGGGCAGGGGACAGTGGTTAGAGGAAGGGGGTGGAGCAGGATGGCAGTGGGGAAGGGATGGGGAACAGAAGGGGATAGGAGAATGGGGGGAGCAGGAGCCCAGCATGTGGTTTTCCCTCAGCAGCAGCTGGAGCTGACCCATTAAGTAGGTCCATTGAACCCCCACCCCAATGAGCCCCCCCCACGTGGACCACCCTGATGAGCCTCCCTCCCCCCCAACCCAGAACTCCACCCTACTGAGCCCCAACCAGCTGCACCCAGATCCCCAGCCCACTCCACCAAGCCCACTCCCTCCCAGCCAGACCATCATGCCAAGCCTCATCCCCACACAGCCAGCTTCCTGCCCCCTGCCGAGCCCCAACCACCTTCAACTGGACCCCCTGCAGAGTCCCATTGCCCTTGGGCCTGGACCCCCCCAATGAGCCCTTGTGCATTCAGATCCCCCACTGAGCCACCTGCAGCCAGATTGCCCCACACAGAAACCTCTCACCCCACACCTGAATGCCCCACATTAAGCCCCTCCACACTTGCTCCTGCTAGGCTGCACCTGCCTGCCCGCACCTGGTGCGCCTGGCACGGAGGCGCAGGGCCCCGGGATGTTTCTGTGGCAGGCCCATCCTTTGTGCTGTGTCAGAGTTGGGTGCAGCTTCACCAACGAGTCCCTGCCCGGGGAGGGGGATCTGCAGGGTGAGCTCCCACCTGTGCAGCCAGTGGCCTGTGAAGTCCAGTGCCATGCTAGAGCCATTTATTTATTGACAAATAAAATTTGCAGAATTTTACAATATTGTGCACAGAATTATTTATTTTTTTGGGGGGGGGGCACAGAATTCCCGCAGGAGTAATATGAATACCCGGCCATTTATGTCAGTTTCACAGAAACTGTCTGTAAGGGTGTGAGACTCACCCCTGCGGGCCTCCTGCTGGCTGTCCAGGAATTAGCTCTTTTTACCAGCTCCAGAGCGCCCTCTGCCAGTGTCCCTCCCGGACCCCGGTGCTCCTTTATCTGGGGGTTCTGCCCCAGCACTATCCCCCCACTCTCAGGGTCTCCCCTCCCCGGGAAATCCCCAACCCCCTAATCCCACCTTGCCTCAGCGGCTACTGCCAGTCATCATCTAGCTCCTGCTCCCTGGGGCCGACTGCAGTGTAAGAGCCAGTCATCACAGGCAAGGGGGGTAGGATCTACTGCCTCTACCTAGCCCTGGGCTGCCCCAGAACCTGTTTTGGCTGCGCACAAGGCCCTGCAGCCTGGGGAGTTTACAGGCGGGAGCTCCCCAGCTCCTTTTGCCTTCCCCCCGCACTACTCTACTCAGGTAGCTTGCTCAGTCCCCAGGCAGCCAGGTCCTTCCCTCTCTACAGTCAGAGAGAGACTACCTGAACTCCTGGCTCACAGCCTTTTATAGGGTCCAGCAGCAGCCGTCTCACAGCCCCAGCCCTCTCCCACGGATGGTTTCAAGCCCTTTCAGCCCCGGAGCGGGTCACCACCCCGCTACACAGTCTTATCAGACTTTTGGCAGAATATCTATTTTTCTTCCATTGTCAACACAAATACTCCACTGCTGAAGGTGCACCTCAGGCAAATATCGTTTAGAGTGAACATCCTATACAGGAACTAAAATTAACAGAACATATCATATATCTTCATTAGAAAACCACAGATTCTATTAAATGCAGAGATCACCAAAACCAGAACCTTTGCTCTGAATCCTCTTTCTTCCTGAACTTCATTAGCTGAAATAAAACAGAATCCAAGACCCAAATCTCACCAGGTTTTGGTTTAGGTTTTGCAGAACCCAAACCTGACTGGCAAGGTTTTTCAAAACCAAAACTCATCCTCCTCAGCCCATTTCTAATTAAATGTAATTACATCCCCTGCAGCTTGAAATAAAGGGTTGCTCAAAATGAAAGCAGCTTCTGTTAAATGGAATTACTTTCCCCTCCAGCTTGTATGATAAAAGTGCAGGGAATCAAGGGAAGCTTCTAAACAAACACAAAGGTAGTTTGTTTTATACTTTGCACTTCTGTAGTGTTTTTCATCCAACATTCCTAAAGAGCAGTAGAAATATCAATTAATCAAGGCTCTTAACACACCCATGATGGAGGTATTATTATTAATTAATATTATTATTAAGCTACAACTGAAGAACCTGAAGCATAGGGAAGCCAACACTTTCAAAAATGGCCATTGATTTTAGCTGCCTGTGTTTATGGTTGCCCATCTTGTCCCTGATTTTCAGAAGTGCTGAAAACCCTGAAATTCCAGGTAAGTTAGTGGGAGCTTCAGGTATTCAGCGTGTCTAAAAACTAGGAACAATATATTACACCTGAGCACCCAGACCCAAATTTAGAAGCTACATATGAAAGCGTTGTGTGACCTTGACCACATTGCTTGGGCAAACAATTTTGTGATAGAGTCAGGAAAAGCCTGCAGACCTCTGGACTCCATCCTATGCTTTAACCATGTGACTAGGACATGTTTTCTCTCTTGTAGGTTTCTGGTTTAATCTACCGTACCTTCATCGTGCAGGGCATTCTTCATGCCAAAAGGGCCAAATCTCAGTCCCAAAGCTCGGTCCCACTGAAGTAAATGGGAGTTTTGACTACAATGAGGTCAAGACTTAGGCCTCAATGAAGAAAACAAGCTGGCTTTTTTTACTATTCTTCAGGTACTGTAATAGTATTTGTCAGATTTCCCTGCAAGGCGTCACTCGTACATATGAGTCATTTTATAATGAATGCTGCATTGTTGTTGAGCTGGACGGGGATGGTGATTTGTGGTTTTGTAAGTGTTTTGTTTAAGATTTGTGTCACACACACTCAGCTTCTTTTAGGTGTGGGGGACCGTTCTGGAGATCCCTTAATTGTATCTGGAAAAGTAGGAAATATATTAAACCGCAAAACCTTTTATAACCTAACACACAGGTTCTGACTTCAGCCCACAAGAACTTGCAAATGGATTTAGCTATGGAAAAATATTCTGGATTGACAAAACACTATGTTCTGAAACTTATAGATCACTGGCAGCTCTTTAAAAATAATACCCAGACAGGGAGTGCAGCATGAGATCCAGCTGAGAATTTTAGCCTCGACTCTAAATTCCTGACTTTTGTGAGATGACATGAAAATCTTGTTTCTTACTTTAAACTATTTTATAGTTTAAATCTCCCTTTTGGTACGGTTTAAGCAGAGGTCTTCGGGAGGTACATCAGCTCGTCTAGATATTTGCTTAGTTTTACAACAGGCTACATAAAAAGCACTAGCGAAGTCAGTACAAACTAAAATTTCATACAGACAATGACTTGTTTATACTGCTCTATATACTATATTATATGGTAACGTAACGTGTGTGTATACACACAGTATTAGACATGCTGTTTATGTCATTTATGGATACATGCAAGCATGTTAATGAGATTGAAGTTGTCGTGGTATGTATGCGGTTGCGATTAAAAATGGATGGGTTTTTAAAACGAGGAGTTGGAAGCAGCAATAATTTTGACAGTGAAAATTGTAAGAAATTCAGAATGACTGGCAAAAAAGCTATCGTCGGTTCTGTGAGGAATATATTGCTTTTGGATTCACATCTATAAATAGCGATCCACCCCAAGCTTTGTGTTTCCTGTGTGGAGAAACTGTTGAATAACAGTGTGAAGCCAGAGCATTTGCAATGACATTTGAAGACAAAACAACGTGTGCATGCTTTGCATTCCAGACTTGCTAGCTTAAAATGAAAAAAAGCTTTTGTAAACACCATACCATCTGCAAGTCGTTTTTAAGTGAAGTGAACCTTGGGGTACACAAGATAAATCAGACTCCTGAAAGGGATACAGTAGTCTGGACAAGTTGAGAACCACTGGTTTAAGCAACCTGCCATCAGAACCTGTGCTATATAACCAGAGTTGTGAGGCAGCCCTGGATAATGTGGAAGACTAATGCGGGTTGATCACTCCTTTCCCACTGGCTGCGACCCCCTCTTGTTTCCCAGTTACTGATCTTGACCTGGCACCCTCTTGCCCAGTGTGAATTGCTACCACACTTGCCACAAAAATCACGTCTTTCAGTTGATTCTTCCCATTAGCAGTTTTGGCAGAATTTCTGCAGCATTTGTCCTTTCTGGATTGTATAATTTGGGGAACTACTACAGGTCTTCCCTGAACTCATGGTTTTTGTGAAAGCAGCCATTTCAATTGCTAGTTACCGGATTGCTTCATTTTTCTGTTCCACCTGAATAACTAACAGTTTATGGCTGACAGTGATGAGATCTTTCATTTCTCCTTTCAAAACAGATTGCATAGCATTTATTTGTAATGGTCTTGGATGCCCTGAGGCTCTTAATTTTTGCTTGTGCTCCATTTCAATGCTACAGGCAGTATTCAATTTTTCCCAATACAATTTCATCAGCTACATTTAAATCCTCTAAGTACAGGTTTTAGGTCAGTTTTAATATTCTCATTGTGCAACCCAGTCCAGATAGACTATAGAAACTGACTTGGACCAGTTCAGGCTGATGTTTTAATGTAGACTGTCTTCTCTGCCACAAAGATAATTTTTTGATGGAGATCTACTGCACACACAGGGAAATCTGCCTTAGTTAAGTTTTGATAGCAATCAATGGCATTTGCTTCAAAATAATGTGTTTGTGGGATCTGCCTTAGTTTGGGCAATGTGAGATCACTCTTGCCCTCCAGGTAACTTCAGAGTTTTAATCCTGGGCTGCCTGCACCAATCACACGGTCTATAACGTCTTTCTCTGACTAACCCTTCTTTAATCCAGTTTCAGTTTTGTGTTCCAGACTACTACATTTACTTGTTCTTTTGTGTGACACCACCAGTCTGCTCTCTAATTGTGACATCTTTCCTAACTACTGATAGCAGGTGTGGATGGAGCTGAAGCAGTGTTCCATTATTACTTTCAGTCATTGCTCTGATTCCATTTTCAGCAGCTTAGCTCTAAATTGCCCTCTTTTTTGTTGCTGCAGCACTATCTGTTCCATGTTCTTACAAAGTAGCAAAGCTTGTCTCCACCCCGGAGTGAGGTTTTCCTGTTTAACCTTTTCTGACTCTGGTTTGACCTTCCTTTTCTGAATCAGATCCTAGATTTGATCATTCAGATGGAGTAACAGGCACATGCCCTCATCCTCCACTGAACAGATACATGCTCTAAATGCTGCAGAATATACTTGATCAACCTCTGCTGCTTGTGTACCTTACATTTGCTTGACTGTGCTCTGCAATTTGCATCTGTTCTGTACCGCTCAGGAGATCCTGCTCTGCTAGGAGAGACAGACAGCTTTCAGTCCCACACAGCAAATTTTCACTCTCTACTATTTTGTAAACTGCTCAACTGCACTCCTGCAAAAGGGCCCTGAACAAACAGATCCAGTGAACCTCCTAATCTGTTCCACCCTTCATCATGAGCCTCAGCTTTTCAAAAAGAGACCATTGGTTATACTGGGATTCAAAGCTCTGGCTTTAGGAGCTTCTTGCGGACAGAGACCTCCTTGGTGCACAGCTACAGGCCAACCTCTTCCTGCAGCAGCAGCCGCCCCACTTTAAACACCTCTGGCCCCTGCAATGACTCACTCAGTGGCCCCCCCCCACCCTATTCTTAAATGGGCAGCTCCCATTTTTTATGGGAAAGTCCCCTTCTTCACCTCTGTCCCGGATGTCACAGCGTTTTTGGCAAAACTGGGCATTTGTCCCATTTGCTCTAGCCCTCGAGGGGCACAGAGGAATGTTCAGGCAAGAGCAAATGGGACAAATGCCCAGTTTTGCCAAAAAAGTTGTGACATCCAGGACGTCAGCTCGGACAAGCAGCAACGCCAGGCGGCTCTGACTGTCAGCCCCACACAGAAGGGCTAGGGCAAGCAGCGATGCCTGAACCACCTGAGATTGCCGCTTAATCAGTGTCCTGTTTTCAATTTAGAGAAATATGGTTACCCTATTTATATCTTTAACAAAAACAGATACAATCCTGAATATTTAAAATTCCTACTAAATATAAACAATATGAATCTATTTCTAAAATGCCTATTTCAGCAACCTCCCTTTACACAGCTCTTCTGTTGACTGTCTTCATGATGCTATGACACACATGTCCCTTTGTAAAGCTGGCCCTGTCTTATAAAAATTAACACAGTTAACTACTAGTGCTCTTTCAGAGCCAGCATGCCTAGCAGTGTAAATCTAGTCACCCATCACATCCTTTGTATGTACTCTTATTTAAGCTGTTTTTAAATATGCACTGTGTACTCCACAGATTATAAGTGTGGTTTGAAACTAATGGACCCTGGCTACCAATTATTCGGAGTGAATTTCACTGTAAGTGTTATGAGGGTGAAAGAGCTGTTATGGCTCAGGAAGCAGGTGTGCACTTAAGACAAACAATCCTGAGTTACAAAATCTGGATGTAGATTTCTCCAGGGATAGTGCTGGATCTGGGAGAGATTGGGTCAGGCCTGTTGCTAATATAGGCACATAAAAATCATTAGGCAATATCTACCTTTGTAGAAACCAGTGTTTATATTTCATTATTGATGACATTTATTAATTATTCAGCAAATCCACCAATTAAACAATATTATGGATTTATTTTCTCTGGGAATGTAGTAGCACTTATGAAAGATACTGGACTGATGGCCCTGGAGAATGAAGTCCTCTGTGATAGATATGGCATGAGTAGCAGGGCTGCTTCTCCAGTCCCACCAACACAAGTCAGCCCTTATTATCAGAGCCCAGGGGATGGTTTAGGATTATGATTATTCAATACTTGGTCTCTCTGATGAGACGGCTAACACAGGTGTCACTTGTAGCCAAGTGTGGTGTGGGTGCCTGTCCAGTAGGAAGAGGAATGACATGACAAACTCATTCCACTGCATAGCTGTGAGTTAATAATGATGTTCACAGTGACCGGTGACTTGAACCACATTGGAACCAGTGACATAGAGCTCCATGTTCCAGTAGTTTATCTATCCATTACCTCTATCTATTATTCCATCCTTGACTTGAGCTCAGCTTTTTATTTCACATATATCAGTAAACAGACGGTTAGATGGTACTTTCTATGGATATGTGCAAGATTTGAACTGGTAACTTGATTAAGTTCCTGGAAAGAGTAAATGGCAGGACACTTACCTCCAGAAGGCGAAAACATGACCATGAAGCGAGCACTAGATAGAAGCCAACTTCCCCAGCAACTGCAATGGAATATACAGACAAGCAGCCATAGGTCCGGTCTCCAGGGTGAATTCCCAAAACTCTCCTTCTTGCAGGATGAATATTGTGGAAACTCCACCTGGACTCAAGTGCACTTTATCCCCAACAGGAGATCATGTAGTCTCAATTCTTGGATCAGATAAACATGATTTAGATGAATACCATTTGTAAGGCAGGAAAGGATTGTACCAAATTGTTACCCAGCTGATAAGCATTTACTGTTTTGATGCTCTCCCTCCCGCCCTTCGATAGATGATTAAACGTCTTTTGTAACTGCTCTATTAAAAATTAAGAGCCCAATTCAAAGTCTATTGAAGGGAATGAAAAGAATCCCATTGGACTTCAGTGGGCTTCGGATTGGGCCCTTAGTGTCAGAGGGATTGCATGCCAAATTCCAGCCTCAAGCGCTTTGTTCAAGTTGAGTCATTATAATCATGTCACCAATAATAACAGGTTTCTAGAGCTGCGAGAAAAATGGGGCCCAGTCAGCAACACCACAAGGACTTTTTTATTTTGAATGGCTTCACAAACACCAAAGTGTTTTACAGCTTCTGTTCAAGGATTCAACCCTGCAGCCCTTATGCTCAGCAGTGCTTACCCCCAGGAGTCAATGGAGCCAATCACATAACTGAGACTGAGCAGGAAGGAGGCCCCTCATGCAGAGTCAGGTCCCAAATGGTTTGCTGCTTTTCCACACCCAAAAAAAAAATTCATAGACAAAAAAACAAATGCTGATTCACAGCAAAAGTGGTGATGTTTCTCTGCAAAAAAGTCTATTTTAACAAGGGGCAAATATATGAAAAATATGCACTCTGATTGAAATTCACTATGAAAACACTACTCATTTGAAGCGATGGAGGAACTTTGCTCTTACCAAATTCTTGTGCAGGGATGGGGAGAAATCCATTAAAGCTTCTATTTTTGCAAGTAAAATGAAAATGACAACTTTGTGCCACTGTAGACCTTGACGCACTTCTCCCTGAGGGCCTGATCTAAAGGCCATTGATTCTGTCCATTCAATTCAGTGGACTTTAGATCAGGCTCTTAGACCAACTTTATGTGGTATCATGTTTAAGTTTCAAGGACACTTCTGATTGGCACAAGGGTAGTAAGTAGAATCAGTTCCTACCTGCTTTCTAGCATAAATGCTGTCACACCTTTAAGGAGCTGATCCCATATAATATGGTAAGTTATGTTTTAAATATGATCATAGTTTAGCAAATTCCTACTGCTTGCACATTTCCTTTCCTGTTACTGCCACTTGTCCAAAATATGTACTTAATAAGGTTTTGATCATATATTTGTAATGTTTGCCTGAGTATTGTAGGCCAGGAGCTCTTATGTTGTAGTCATTCACATTGCAAGGTTTAACTACAGCAGTTAGATCTCTACTGTAAGAGACCAAAATACAGAGTAAGGAGTCTAAATACTCAAAAGTGACCAGAAAATGTATGAGTTCAAGAAGAGATACTGGATCAAGATGCAATTGTATTTAGCAAGGATTAACTAATAGGTCATCCACATTTTATTATATTATCTAAAATGTATTTAATTAAAAAAAAACAGATTCCAAATGACTAACATGCAATAACTGTTTTATTGAAGCCAACATAATGGCATATTTGAGAACTTGTTTGAAGTGTTCACTCTGGAACAAGATCATCTCTGAAGACATCAGAGATGCGCTGCATCTGAGAGTGCTAAAGGAGTTGGCGGACGTGATTGCAGAGCCACTGGCCATTATCTTTGAAAACTCATGGTGATCTGGGGAAGCCCCGGAAAACTGGAAAAAGGCTAATGTAGTGCCCATCTTTAAAAAAGGGAAGAAGGAGGATCCTGGGAACTACAGGCCAGTCAGCCTCACCTCAGTCCCTGGAAAAATCATGGAGCAGGTCCTCAAGGAATCAATTCTGAAGCACTTAGAGGAGAGGAAAGTGATCAGGAACAGTCAGCATGGATTCACCAAGGGCAAGTCATGCCTGACTAATCTAATTGCCTTCTATGACGAGATAACTGGCTCTGTGGATGAGGGGAAAGCGGTGGACGTGTTGTTCCTTGACTTTACCAAAGCTTTTGACACGGTCTCCCGCAGTATTCTTGCCAGCAAGTTAAAGAAGTATGGGCTGGATGAATAGATTATATGGTGGATAGAAAGCTGGCTAGATCGTCGGGCTCAACGGGTAGTGATCAATGGCTCCATGTCTAGTTGGCAGCCGGTATCAAGTGGAGTGCCCCAAGGGTCGGTCCTCGGGCCAGTTTTGTTCAATTTCTTCATAAATGATCTGGAGGATGGCGTGGACTGCACCCTCAGCAAGTTTGCAGATGACACTAAACTGGGAGGAGAGGTAGATACGCTGGAGGGTAGGGATAGGATACAGAGGGACCTAGACAAATTGGAGGATTGGGCCAAAAGAAATCTGATGAGGTTCAACAAGGACAAGTGCAGAGTCCTGCACTTAGGACGGAAGAATCCCATGCACCGCTACAGACTAGGGACCGAATGGCTAGGCAGCAGTTCTGCAGAAAAGGACCTAGGGGTTACAGTGGACGAGAAGCTGGATATGAGTCACCAGTGTGCCCTTGTTGCCAAGAAGGCCAATGGCATTTTGGGATGTATCAGTAGGGGCATTGCCAGCAGATTGAGGGACGTGATCGTTCCCCTCTATTCGACATTGGTGAGGCCTCATCTGGAGTACTGTGTCCAGTTTTGGGCCCCACACTACGAGAAGGATGTGGAAAAATTGGAAAACGTCCAGCGGAAGGCAACAAATATGATTAGGGGACTGGAACACATGACTTATGAGGAGAGGCTGAGGGAACTGGGATTGTTTAGTCTGCGGAAGAGAAGGATGAGGGGGGATTTGATAGCGGCTTTCAACTACCTGAAAGGGGGTTCCAAAGAGGATGGATCTAGACTGTTCTCAGTGGTAGCTGATGACAGAACAAGGAGTAATGGTCTCAAGTTGCAGTGGGGGAGGTTTAGGTTGGATATTAGGAAAAACTTTTTCACTAGGAGGGTGGTGAAACACTGGAATGCGTTACCTAGGGAGGTGGTGGAATCTCCTTCCTTAGATATTTTTAAGGTCAGGCTTGACAAAGCCCTGGCTGGGATGATTTAGTTGGGGATTGGTCCTGCTTTGAGTAGGGGGTTGGACTAGATGACCTCCTGAGGTCCGTTCCAACCCTGATATTCTATGACCTGGTTTCAAACCTCTTCCTACTGGTTTAGCCTGCTGTCGCTGGCATTTTTGGACCAATTTTGTATTTGTCCATGTGGAAAAGGAGATGAAATTAAGGAAATATTCTGATCCCTCTTCCTTATATTTAAAAATCCTCTTTTAAAGTGCAAAGAGAACATTTTGTTCAATTTATTTTTGAGTGTCATTGCTTTACTAATTCTAAGACAGTTATGAGATGAGATGGGGATGCTGTTAAGTATTGTTTTGCAGAATCCACTGTTGTGCACCTTGTCATTATCTGTTCTGTGGGACACTTTTAGGACTAGAACTTTGTACTGCCCCCCTCAGGTCTTGCACAGAGTACAGCTAGGACAGGTTAGACATTGACTTCTATGGCACTTCTCACAGCAGTAGGTGCATAGGGCCAGACCTGCAGTCAGGTCAGAGTGGACCTACACACCCACGCAAATCACATTGAAATCAACGGAGCTCAGCAGGGATGCAAAGGATTTGTTTATAAGACTGGGATCTAAACCAAAGAGAAAAAGTTTGCAGGCTCAGGCCTTGGTTTACAGGTAGGGCAGTTAACAGATTTGGGGGCAGCTTCAAAATTACTATAGATTATTTTCTTCTTTAAATTAAATGGGAATTCCAGTAGAGATGTTAAGGACATTAACATTAGGGCCTGATCT
The DNA here is from genome assembly GCF_965152275.1 of Natator depressus. Lineage (NCBI taxonomy): Eukaryota > Metazoa > Chordata > Testudines > Cheloniidae > Natator > Natator depressus. The sequence goes on along the minus strand of NC_134235.1, from coordinate 237,423,396 downwards.
AAAGGAATTACAAACCAGTCAGTTGAACTTCAGCACCCAGAAAGATAATGGAGCAAATAGTCAAGCAATCATTTTGCAAACACCTAGAAGATAAGGTGATAAGCAACAGTCAACATGGATTTCTCAAGAACAAATCATGTCAAACCAACCTAATAGCTTTCTTTGACAGGATAACAAGCCTGGTGGATAGGGAGGAAGCCACAGATGTGGTTTGTTTTGACTTTAGTGAGGCTTTCGATACTGTCTCACATGACCTTCTCATAAACTAACTAGGATGAAGCTACTATAAGGTGGATGCATGACTGGTTGGAAAACCATTCCCAGAGAAAAAGAAAGGAGGACTTGTGACACCTTAGAGACTAACAAATTTATTTGAGCATAAGCTTTCGTGAGCTACATCTCACTTCATCGGATGCTTATGCTCAAATAAATTTGTTAGTCTCTAAGGTGCCACAAGTCCTCCTTTCTTTTTGCGGATACAGACTAACACAGCTGCTACTCTGAAACCTGTCATTCCCAGAGAATAATTATCAGTGATTCACAGTCAAGCTGGAAGGGCATACTGAGTGGGGTCCCACAGGGATTGGTGCTGGGTCCGGTTCTGTTAAATATCTTTAGAAGTGATTTAGATAGCGGCATAGAGAGTACACTTACAGAGTTTGTGGATGATACCAAGCTGGGAGGGGTTGCAAGTGCTTTGGAGGATAGAATTAAAATTCAAAATGATCTGGACAAGGTGGAGAAATGGTCTGAAATAAATAAGATGAAATTCAATAAAGACTAATGCAAAGTACTATACTTAGGAAGGAACAATCCGTTGCACACATACAAAATGGGAAATGATTGCCTAGGAAGGAGTACTGCAAAAAGGGATCTGGATCACAAGCTAAATATGAATCAACAGTGTGACACTGTTGCAAAAAAAGCAAACATAATTCTGGGATGTGTCAGCAGGAGTGTTGTAAACAGGACACAACAAGTAATTCTTCCACTCTATTCTGATAAGGCCTCAACTGGAATATTGTGTCCAGTTCTGGGTGCCATATTTCAGGAAGGATGTGGACAAACTGGACCAAGTCCAGAGGAGAGCAACAAAAATGATTAAAGGTCTAGAGAACTTGGCTCTGAGGGAGGATTGAAAAAATTGGGCTTGTTTAGTCTGCAGAAGGGAAGACTGAGTGGGGACATAATTTTCAAGCACATAAAAGGTTTTTACAAGGAGGAGGGAAAAAATTGTTCTCTTTAACCTCCAAGGATAGCACAAGAAGCAATGGGCTTAAACTGCAGCAAGGGAGGTTTAGACTGGACATTAGGAAAAAATTTCCTAACTATCAGGGTGGTTAAGGACTAGAATAAATTACCTTGGGAGGTTGTGGAATCACCATCATTCTCTAACCCGCTCTTAAAAATCACCAAACACCTGTCAGGGATGGTCTAGATAATACTTACTCCTGCCTTGAGTGTGAGGGACTGGACTAGATAACCTATTGAGATCCCTTCCAGTCCTATAATTCTATGAATATTTCAAACACACTTACCATAAATTGCTTGTACCAGAAATGTATTCCTTTTACTGTTTTTCTGATGATTTTTTCCCATGAAAAGTTCTAACATGATACTGCCAAATTATGCATTCATTCCAAACCTGTTTTATCTCTGGATTATATGATCAATTTTAAATCATGGAGTTGGACAAACTCGAAGTTAATTAACTGATTTGTAAAACTGACCTGGACAAGGAACCAAATTTGATCCTTGAGAAGAAAGCGCCTTTTGTGCATATGGAAGGAAAATACCATCATTAATTAGAGCTTCATTCAAGGTGAATTGCATGTACCTGTTTACAGATGACCCGCACAAATCTTTGAAAACCCATTCCAGACTTTTAAAGCTCTTGTGAATACATGATAGGCATCTAGTATACCTGAAGTAAAAGTGGCCCCAAAAAGTCTCAAGCTTTTCAGAGACTTTAACAAGCTGCTTGTACTTTTTACTGACTTACTGAAGGAAATAGAAGGTAGAGGAAAATTCCAGTAAAACTGTATGCAAGCCAAAGGTTTGTTTTTGTTTGTGTGGATTAGCATTCACACATTTCCTGATACTAGACTTCCTATTAGTGATGTCTAACTTTAACCACAGATTCAGAGTTGAGGAATAACTCCCAAAGCCAATTTCCTGATTAAGCTGGGAAAGATCAAAGGTTAATTTCACAGCCTTATGGATAGACTGCCAACAGCTACCACATAGCCATGTTTTAACTGGAACATGTAAATTTATTACAAATATTAATTAAGGGAGGTAGTGTGATCTAGCAATTACATCAAAATGGTGGAAGACAAGGTTTGTGGGGTTCAAATGTGGGTTTAGTTCCCTCTGGGTGAAATGTACCTACATATAGCCTGTGTGAATGATAGGATCACCCACTGGCGTGGTATATGGCAGTCCTGAAGCCAGGGTCCCTGACATCCCCTTACACAAGGGTTTGTGACCACTGATTGTGCATTGTCACAAGCCAAGTATCCAAGACACCTTCCTCTACACCCGATATCCTGTTGCAGACCTCTTATGCACACTCACTCCATAGGAATAGGAGCAGGCAGTACGAGACAGACAGGTAAGACTACATGTACTAGAAAACCCACTGTCTCAAACTCAAAATATTTTTGAACTTTTTTTGGGGGGGGGACGGGACTCTTTTTTTAGTTGGTAGTTAACATGGAGGATGAATATGCAAATAGTACTGAACTAGATACTGCTACAGTACCACAGTCAGCATACACTGACAGCTCTGTCTTTCCATTTAACTGTCATACAGGACAATCCTCAGGACCGATGCTGTATTGTAAATAAAAGAATAAATAGCTGAACGGTATCAGTGGGCTTGTTGTCAGGAGGACTGTTTTAAAAAGTAAAAAAAAAAAAAATGTAAAAATAGAGTTTGACACATACTAACAATAGACAGGATACCCAGACTTAAGGCTGACACTCCATGTTCAATTTACACTGCTCTGCCTTTCCCTCCCCCATCAAGCCTTATCTACACTTGGAGGTTGCACTGATTAGTTTCAGCTAAACTAACTAATTCAGAAACTGGCTTCCCTAAATCAGTGCAACCCTCTCGTATGGATCTTCTTAAATTGGTTCAAGAGTAGAGCTGGTTGGAACCAGTTAAAGTTTGGGTATTTTTGAAATTGCTTTTGTTCTCTTCGGATTTACCAAAATTTCTCAGCAAAACCAGCAATCCTCAAATATTTCTTTTCAAAAACACCAAAATATAATGTTTCTGAAATGAAAAGGAAATAGACATTCTTGTCAATTGCTGTTCAGTGATTAGCAACTGTGAAACTGACAAGAATGTCAGTTGCAAAGTTATTGCCCCTGTGTCCGTCCCAGTATAGGAGAGAGATGAGGTAAGTGAGATAATATCTTATTGGACCAACTTCTTTCTGTTGGTGGAAGATACAAGCTTTCAAACTGTGTACCTCGAGCAGTGTAGCTTGAAAGCTTGTACCATCCACCACCAGAAGCTGGTCCAGTGAAAGATATTTCCTCACCTATCCTGTGTCTCTCAAGAATGCCAGTACCACTTAGCAGCTCTACAGCAGGGAGCCTACCAGCTCCAGGAAAACCAGCTCCAGCCAGGGTTCCCAGGGCTGCTGCTGTGGTGTGGGGAGCCTGTTACACAAACCATTATCTGGGGTTGTGTTGGCTAAGTAGAGAAGGAGAACAGACGATTAGAGAGAATTCTGCTTAGGACCAAAATATTCTTTTTATTACTCTTCAGGCTTGTCTGCAATTGTGAACAACTTATACTTTGGAACTGGACCTTGTTTCTGTTCATAAGCGGTCTGCAAAGAAGTGATGATTTAATGTGAGCATTATTCATACTTTTTTAATGAACAGTTTTTACAAACATATTTGAGACAGATGAGTTTATCATGAGTGTTCATTTGAATACCGGATATTTGGAATTCACTTTTCAGCCTGGGTGACTGGTCACTGTCACAGTGTGCTCCACTCACCACTTGTCTGGCACCTCCTCCTGGTCACTCTGGGAATTCTCTGAAGGCTGACACCCCTTCCTGGGGTCGCACGCCATCACACCATCTATCTCTCAGGTCTCCAGCTCCTCTCTCATTCCAGGAACCACAGCATCTTCTTTGTGACTCAGCTCTCCAGCTAGGTCACTCAGTGTTCCCACCGCTTCTGGAGTATATCCAAGTCTTTCCATTCAGAGCCACTCTTCAGGGCTGGTAGGGGAACCCAGGCCCATCCTCTACTCCAGATTCCAGTCTAGGGACCCTCACCCCAGAAGCTCTTGACTTTACTGTCCCAGCCCTCACTGCTCCTTCCCCAGAATGCTTCCTACTCTTCTGGTTCCCCCTCCTTCAGCTCCAAACCCTCCTCCCTCTTCCCAGGGAGTGAGTGCTGCCAGAGTCTGTTGCCAGCTTCCTGGCTTTATAGGCCTTGCCTTCTCTTGCCCAGCTGAGCCTGCTTGCAATCAATCCTTACTCCCTGGCTCTTCCTCCAGGTGCAGCCTGTGGAGTTAATAGGCTGACCTGGCCACCTTAACCCCTTACAGTCCTGTGTGAGGTGGACACCGCTTCACAGTTACCCAAGCCACATTATGTGATTTCTGTTCCCTGATTTGATGCTCTAACCTTTATAAATAGGTGCAATGTTTGAACAACTCACCAAGGCATTGAATCCCTAAGGCCCAGAAATGCACTAGGACAGGAAAAAAATCGAATCAATTTTTGGACATTTAAAAATCTCTTCCTTCCTTTTTTCCACAGAAAGGTATTTGTATTTGGCTATGATTGTGGACCCCTGGTTTAAAAATACTTTGTTTCCTTCCTGCCTCAGGAAGAGATCAAACAGATTTATGGACTGCTAGCAGGCTTTACATTCAGTTTTCTCCTGTCACATTCACGGCCTATGCCTGTGCAATGTGTAGTGATGGCTCAATAAGGCCATCCCCTGGTGCTCATCCTCGTGCCTCGGCATCTGGCTGCACAGCAGATATCTTCCTCCATGTTCTAGAGCTGGAAGATTATCAAAGTGTCTCCTTTCTGCTGCTGAAGTATCCCTCCGCCTATGTGCTTCTGCCCTCTCTTCCACCTCTACTGCTAGTGCTGATGATCAGGTATCATACAATGCTGTTGTATTTTTGAAAATCACTCGATTTGTCAGGCTTCTTCTGCCTTACTGCTCCCAAAACCCACACACAAAACCAGTATGTATAGGGTGGCTCAATGAACATTTCTGATACAAATACACAAATCTGGGCACAATAAAGTGTAACACACTAATAGAGAGAGTGTGTGCCAAATCTCCCTCTAGTGCTCCGCAAAGAGGATTACAGCCTACCACAACGATCCGCTAACGGAGTTGCTCCTGTAGCCCAAGTGATATCACTCTATGCTTTGCTCATGAAGGTCCTGGATTTGAGTCATGCCAACATTCTGTGCTGGGAGGTCACAGCATGCGCTCATTCATGTGTAAGCCAGTGGTGTGAGGGCTGGAGGTGAACACACCTGAATGTGCCTGTGGACTCTGGAACTTCGCTGATCTCTAAAAATAAACTGTGAGTAGGGTGCAGCCAGGGGTCCCTCAGTGTGAAGGGACAGTTGTCCATTAGACTTTCACAAGTTGAAAAACCAAGGCAAAGGACACTAGGCAAGATACTGTGGGATGGGTGTCTTACTTATTATTTGCATGCTTTTCAGTTATTATTACTGTGGTCCCAAATTAATGCTATGTTCCCTCTCCCCTCAATTAAAAAAAGTTTTCTTTTTGTTATACACAGAGTCAGTGCTTGAGAGTGGGCAATCATTGCCTATTACGAACATTCAGGGTTGGTATTTCATTTACCTAGGTTTCTGAGTGAGTGTTCGAGCTGATTTTGTTTTGAAATGTTAAGAGCAACCCTTAGATATTTAATCTGGCTCTTGCTTCTGCCGGCACCAGCTGGCAGAATGCATATAAGAGTTCTTCTCTAAATATTCATGCAAACAAAATCCTGTCACAGGAGCATTCACCAGAGACCAAATGAGTGTGAACATGGTCAGATCATATCACAATTTGGAATTCCCTAACAGGTTTGTTTGATCAGATCAGAATTCCCTAATGTGTTTGTGCATCGTTTTCCCCACTGTTTCTCCAGCTCTAGCTACACCTGGATAAACCCAGCGTTATGCCACGGAAGCCAGTGGCATTGCTCCGCATTTACAGTAGTGCATTGATAGAAAATATCTGGCCAAGTTTTGCTAATGAGTGGCTATTTTATCTGTTTAGTGCATGCTGTCTTTTTAATTAAACTAAAACAGAAAAACAAAAGTCCTCCTAAAGAGACCAAAAGAAACACATATGTATTTCTTTCTAAGCATTATGAATATTTTTGATCTATGGATTTCCATAGTGTTTATTTACTTTGTTCAATATTTTGAGTTGCTAGAATACATAATAAACAGTGCAACAAAAAGAAATGGAAAGTAAGTTGTCAGTGAATAATAGCTTTTGTCATTTTCCCCGTATAACACACAGCCTATGAATATACCTACTATCAATTCACTGCAACGAAATTTGGTCCTAAGCACCACAATGTCCATTTGGATTGATCCCAAAGCCAAGGTTTCAGACAGTACAAGCTTGATATGAATGCTGGTCATATGCAGCGATAAAAAGCAACTGCAAGACCCAACATTCATAATCAACAGCTAGCCACATTGTGGATATTCCTGGACTAAGAAGTAAATAGTCTGTACTCAGTAAACTCAACTCAGCTAACTAGCATGCATGTGAAGGGGATCACTCATTGCTGGCACCGCCTAGTGGTCAGGCAGGGCATAGCAGGCTCTCTTCCTTCCCTGGTGACCCCTGTTGACAGCTACTCTAGCCCTGCAACAGTTGGCACCTTTCTGTGACTCAGACCTCTGGCCAGGCCATGAATCGGGCCCACCCTTTTCAGGGTATACAGAGAGTCCAATAAAGGATAGCCCTGCTGTCGGGCAAGGGGTCCCAGGCCCCACCAGGCCGAGGTTCCAGAGTCATGGCCCTCCAAGTTATATGATCTTCCAATCCAAAGTCCCCTGTATCTGAGGTAGGTTTTCACCTTCAGCCCCAACCAGATGTTGTACGAGAATCTTGGCTCACCCTCTCCGCCAGGTGCCAATCCAGGGCCGTGTGGTGGGCAGCAAGTTTCTGCACCCCCAAAAAGTGCTGCATCACTGCTCCTCTGGATTGTTTTCTCCCAGTCTCCCTACAGAAAAGGGCAAAGACATAGAAACAAAATAAATTAAAGGACAAAGCCCAGACCATGCAAACATCCAGAGTCCTTTTTTCCCTGAGCAGATCAGGTAGATTCTCAATTGTCAGGAACCCCAGGCAGCTGAACCTCCCATAAAGCTCTCTCTGAATCATGAGGCCCATAGATCTGTTCACCTCCACAAGCTGCCTGCTAGTGAGCTGCTCCACTTCCCTTTCAAGCTCCTCCTCCAGGCTGTGCATGCTTTTCAGATGTGCTGGGGTGGGGTTGCCTTGGCCCAAAGTAGCTCTTTAACCCCTTCCTTTCCAGGGTGGGGTTTGTACACCCCATCACAAGGTGGGTTTCTTTTTTCTAGTGTCTGAAGTCACTCCATTTTTAATACAGTCTCTAAGTGCTAAGGTTTTTTTTAAAACTCCATATTAATATTTAGCATGGAATCTTGACATGTCACCTTCCTGGTTTTTTCCTCTTGGTTCAACAGTGGTAGATTTTTATTTGCATTTAGGTTATTTGTTGTTTACCAACACTAGCCTTCTTCTTTCAGGTGACAGTAGACTAGGAAATATTGGTGATGAGCTGTTTGCTTAGGAAAGGTGTAGCGTGCTTGACTGTCCACTCATCAATCTCTGTTGTGCTTTTCAGCACAAAATGCACAGGAGCATAAATCATACTACTTGACTCTGGAGGCCATACCTAAATGCTGCTCTCCACTTTCAATGGGCCTCAGTAGTAAGGCAAAGTGAAAGCTCTCTTTGTTACTATAGTCTATGGGATCCGAATGGTGACAAAAACAACAGCAGATTATTGATTTGGAGCAGTTGGGGAATGGAATTCTTCCTCAGACTCCTCCCTGCCATCCAACAATGAAAAATAAAGTTATTTTTGTCAGTCTTAACTAATAGCTAAGCCAATATTTAACGTGCACCCCTAATTTGCTTTCAGGCAATTTCCATGTTTTCCCCTAAACTTCTGAGTCTTTTTGCTTCAGCATGAAACCTCACCACTTTTCACTTGATTTCTCAGAGTTCTTAATTGCCTCCAGTAGGGTGTTACATCTTAAGGTCTTAAGTGGATTTACTTGGTATCTTTATAATTCAGCAACTCAACGCTGGGCCAAAATATGTTATCTAAAAATTCAGTGGTTTCAAAATTTGCGAATATTTATTTCTGAGGGAAATATAATTTCTCTTTTTTACTACAACCACCACATAAACTCATCAGGAAGATTATGAGTTTGGAATATTCATGACACACTAAATATTTTACACTTTTCCAAAAGACTTTACAAACATTAGGAGTCAGATCCTGCCACCTTTACTCACAATGAATGGTAATGAATAGTGAAATAAATGGAACTACTCAAAGAGCAAGTTATTACTCAACATAAATAAGGGTAGGAAAATCTGGTTCTAAGTCATTAACCGTCACAACATCTCATCAAAGCTGTTTTCATTGTATATATTCTACAGATGGAAAAACCAAAGAACAGCCATTAAGGCACTTCTCCAAGGTCACACAACAAAATGGCAGGGCCAAGACAAAAAGCCCAAGAGTCCTGACTTCCGGTCCCCCATTTAGGGTGGATGTAGCCCATTCCCAACAGTTGACAGTTCACCCCTTCTTGTCAACTGTTGGGAATGGGCTACATCCACCGTAATTGAATTGGCCTCGTTAGCACTGATCCCCCACTTGGTAAGGCAACTTCCATCTTTTCGTGTACTGTATATTTATACCTGCTTACTATATTTTCCACTCCGTGCATCTGATGAAGTGGGTTATATCCCACAAAAGCTTATGGCCAGATAAATGTGTTAGTCTCTCAGGTGCCACAAGGACTCCTCGTTGTTTTTAATGGCACAAAGGGCATTCAGCCACCAAGCAACCATTGAAAAATCAATGGGAGTTGGGCACTTAACGCCCATTTTTCCTTTGAAAAATCTCCCTCTTACCCTCTACACAATAAGCACAAGTTATGAATAGTAACAACATTATGGTTTGGACAGGACACCTTTTTATTCATGCATTGGTCAAATATCTGATGACACACCTGTATGCAGAAGACAGGAAAAATTAATTAAGAATGAGTGAATTCACAACATCCAAAAGCTTGAAATATTTCAGCTGTACCCTTCACACAGCAAAAGAGCTCGGTATTTACTCAAACTACTCACTTTACAAAGGCATCGAATAGCACTCAATGTAATTAGTCTCTTCTATATTAAACTTTTACCCTACAGAAGAGCAGATACTGAATATGGTACATCTACTTAAATTAGCTAAAGTATTAACAGAAATACTAGCCAAGCCCCTGTAGACTCAAGGTTGAGTTGTAAACTCAAAATGCATTAGCTGTTTACAGAAACTACATATTCACCAGAGCAGTGAGCAAATATAAAAGCTCAAAATATATTTTTATTCCATTCAGAAACCCTCAGTTAGGTTGTTGGAATAGTGTCAAATCATATTTTAGTAGTTTTGAAAGACCAGCATATATTCATGATTTCCACAAACTAGGCAAGTGCTTAAAATATTGGTCTTGCCTGAATTTCCACTGGAAAGTAATTCTCAGAGGAAATTATTTGTTATGTTACTTCCAATCTGGAGATCTAAACACAGTCTTTCCTCTAGCCTATGGCACAACCCATAGTAATTGGACCATAGGAGAGAGCAATAAAAAAAGTGAAACAAGATTCATGCCAAGCATCCCTATTTGCTCAATGACTTGCTTTATCATACCCTCCCCTCAGGTAAAAAACACCAGGTATAACCAGAATACTAACTATTAGAACAAGTGTATAAAGATAACTGACAGATGTCATCCTTGGGTCTCCTGATGACTAGATTAGTCATGCAGATGCACTATAATAAGAAGGAGCCACTCACCTGTATGCACTCATTATGATACAGAGTATAGTTACTGATCATGCGCTTGGAGAAGATGACAACCAGATCTAGCTAATAATAACGTAGAAATATTTCATGTGACCTGCAATATCTTATGAATATCTTATTTCAGAACCTTCTAAGTGCAATCAGTCTGGGTTGGGTTTTGACCTACTGTAGGATAAGCATGATATAGGTCTTGAGAGTAACTGCTTTATTTCAGATGTGCAAGCTTGATTGCTGTTGATTACCTACTCTCATCTATGATAATTTCCCTTTGACAGTAACACTCTGTATGGTTTTCTGATGGGCTGCAGCTTTTGAGAGTTGTTTTTCTGTTTTGAGAGATGAGGATGTATTCCAATTACCCTGCATCATTAGGGCAGAGGAGTGTATTCATGCCTAATACTGGGTCAGAGGACTCATTCCAAAACTCACTAGAGTAATCATGAAGCAAATTCTTCTTGAAAAGACGGGGGGGGGGGGGCATTGTTAATTGAGGAAGTTATTTTTTTTCACCTATGAAGGGGGAAAAAATCACTTAAATATATAAAATACTACCAGCTATTGATATCCTGTCTGGCTCGTGTCAGGCTAGAGTGAATTTTTATGGTTCCATTTCTAGCTGCTAAAATTAATGAATTTGAACCAAAATATCACCAGCTGATCCTTAAGTATGATGACATGGTGTACCTGACCTTTCAAATAGTAAAGCCATATTTTTTCAGTGTAGTGTTGTCATTAACAATATTGTCTGCCTTTTATAAGTGCCTTTCTAATGAGGTTTAACCCCACATAAAAATCCTGTTCCCTTTTTATGTTTTCATTGAACAGTGAACGGCAGGTTTGTTCAATTATTATGCATGAACTCTGGAATAGCTTCACAATTCGGTCTGGTGAAAAAATTTCCATCAAAACTGGTTTTCAGTGGAAAATTGGATTTTTGATTAATCTTTTTCACTATAAGTCTCTGCTTCCTGCAGAAAATATTGACTGTTCAATGAAAAACCAAATACCTAAAAAATAAAAATTGGAAATATTACCACACTGAATCATGGGATCTGTAGTTTGGATGCCTCAGGCCCACATTTCCGATATGAACCAGGCTCCCCAGCCCGACTATATCTCCCATGATGCGTCACAGCAGCTCAGCAAGAGGGGAGATCCTGGTGCATCATGGAAGATGTAGTCTAGCCAACAAACCCAGCTTATAAATGAGAATGGAGGCAAGAGGCACCTGAACTATAGTTCCCATGGGGCACCACAGCGGCATTTCCAAATCAAAATGTTCCATTTTACAATTTTCCCAGAAAGGTCAAATTTTCTGCAGAAATTTTTTTTCCAACCAGGTGTATTCACAGTGTTCCTTTGAAGTCCCAGACACCACAGGGACTGCTAGTCATAATCAAGACAGAAACCAACACACCAAACCACAGTGTCCGTGAATGATTTAATCCACCAGATACTGAGCATTTTGTAAAGTTACTACAATAGCTTCTCCTGGAAAATGGCCACAGTTAAGATCTAACATGTTTTGTTTTTGTTAAATGGAGAAGCCCTTTGGTTGGATTTGTGTATCTCTTGTATTATATTAAAACAGATTATAAAACATTTTTTCTTAAGACAAAGTACCCTAATTCTCCAAAGAGAAGATGAGGCTTTTGTTTTATTTTCTTGACAGTAAATCTCTGGCCTGTTTCTTAGCAGCCAAATAGCAAAAACAAGGAAATCTTCAGTCAAAATGAATTATGTAGCAGCAGGTTGACATCATATTAATTACAGAATGGAAATAAGAGCAGAACTGATGATTTCAAAACCCTACACCAATTTGTTGCCCACAGATGTTTTCAAAATAGAGATGGCCAATTTTGGATTTCTTGGTATGAGAGAATGAAGTGGTCTTTAAAAAAAAACACCAAAACCCTGAATGTAGTGATTTTGAGAGGTGCTATACAGGCAGTCCTGGAAACTAAGGCCAAATTTTTCAAACTTGAGTGCCTTAAGTTAGGCTCCTAAACCTATATTTATGTTCCCTTAATAAGAGGCCTCAGGTGATGAGCTCCTACGATTGCCCTTGAAGTTAATGGAAGCTGCAGGTGCTCTGTGCCTTTAAAAAATCAGGTCACTTATTTAGGGGGGCTAATTAGAGATGATGGGAACTAACTCTAGGCACTCACATTTGAAAATACTTTTTAGAAGTTTTAATTATTTTTTAAAATGTATTTTTTATAATTAAACTCTTTCTGTCTTTTGTCACCTGACTGATTTAAATGCATCTATGACCCACAATTTTCATGTCACAACTGGAGTCTGATACTCATCTTTACCTATTTCATTTTAATGCACAAGTTTTTAGCATGCTTTTGTGGGGCTCACCTCCTACATGGAAAGAAGGAAATGCCAGAGATACTCTTCAAGATCCCAGCTGTACAGCTTTAAGGCAGCCATTTCACGGACCAAACAAACAAAGAGGGTCATATTCTGCCCTCAGTTACCCTCATGCACTCCACTAACATCAGTGGAGCTGCATGTCCATGAATCAGAGGATAATTTGGCCTCCTATTGCTTGAGCTTTAATGCTAAAATGTTAGTTTTGGTCAGTTATTCTAGTATTTTGGTAGCTTTTTTTTAAAATCTCAGAGTTGATCCACAGGGCATTGTCATTATGTTGCTGTCTCACCTTTCAGCTGATAGACAGATTTCCTGCTGGAGAGACATAATTATTTAACCGGATCCACTCATCCTGCCACTGATTTGTTTTACTTTTGTTCTTGGCAACAAGCAGCAACTTCAGGTAATTGTTTCGTTTCTCATTTGGCTAATTCTTTCAAAACACTTTAGCAAATTGACCCATGTAGTTCACTTCTAGTAAACACAGGATCTCCTGAAAGGATTAACAAAACCAAAGTACCTCAGATTTTTCAGACAATCTTTGTTTTGCTTTGGTTTTGTCCTGTGCATACTTATAGAAAAGGCTCAGGAAACAAGCTGGATTTTGTAATTCGTCATCAGCCAGGAGTTGAAAGCAGATAATGAGAGAATCAAAGTTGAGGGGTTCCTTTTATAGAAGTCACAGATTAAGACAAACAATATTGTACCTCTGTCTTTGGACTAAATAATAAAAGAAAAATTATCAGGCAATGACCTGTTTTTACTACAACTGTCTCCTCGCATTAAAGATTACGTATTGGACACTGATCCATCTGGAAATGGTCTCCCATCTGACAGACTCCATTTTAGCTCTAACTGGGTTAGAGTTTAAACTCTATCTTTATTTAAACCACAGTATCACCTGCTCAGTGGGATTTAAACAGTATACCTTAGAGCCCTCTCCACAATGCCATTAATTGAGTTTATACTAAGGTACAGTACACGACATGCTATTACTCAAGCAGAAGTTATGAGCATGAGGCAGGAATCACGCAGTAAAAACCTATGGCCTTTGTTATGCAGGTCATCAGATTAGATGATCATAATGGTTCCTTCTGGACTTAAAATCTATGAATGAAGTGTATTCAAAAAGAAAGAGTTCAAGCGATACCTTCCCTCAGTTAAGCAGGGTTCAAAAACTACCCTCCAAAGTGGCAGTAAAACAGTTTTAAAACTTTGTGAGGTGGGCCCAAACCACATTAACTGTTCTGAAATTGCATTAAGGGCCTAATCTAAGGTTCATTGTAATCAGTGGACAGATTCCCATTGACTTCAATGGGTTTTGGATCAGGGCCTAAATTGTAGAGTGACAAGTTAGCTAATAACTCTCTTCACAAATACATATTTTCAGTGTTCTAACTGGAACTGAAACTTAGTTTTTTTCAATTATGTCTATGCTCCACATACAATATGGGTTGAGTTAACTAGTGATGCTAAACAATCTGTTCCACCTTGTATTTAGTTGTGACACTCTGACTACCTTTCCCAGACCTGGAAAGAGCTCTGTGTAGCTGAAAAGTTTGTCTCTCTCACCAACAGAAGCAGGTCCAATAAAAGATATTACCTCACCCACCTTGGCCCCATCTACACTGGCAAGTTTCTGCGCAGTAAAGCAGCATTCTGCACTGTAACTCCCGAGGTGTTTCTCTATGTGACTCTCTATGTTCCACATGAGAAATCTTTATTACTCTTAATAAGATGTGCCAGTTGTATCTCCATAATACAATCAAGTCTGTAGGATATCATTACATATAACACAACATCCTTCCAATGGTAAAGAAATAACTACATCTGTGTGAATACTGCAATAACTAAGTATTCGTGATTGTTCACTCAGATCAAAATTGCAGATATCCTTCTAAACTGTGATCCTTTTTATTCATTTTCTGCAACCATTCTTCATTTCTGCAAATATGTTCATGTAACCAAAAGTCTTGAGAAAAAGTGTGTTCACACACAGTCTCATGCTGGAAGTGTTTGCACAACCATAATCCAGACCACACCACATGATCCATTGTCTACAGCAAAGCTCTACGATACAACGGCATTTGCTCCAACCCCTCAGACAGAGACAAAACACCAGAAGATCTCTATCAACCATTCTTACAACTACAGTACCCACCTGCTGAAGTGAAGAAACAGATTGACAGAGCCAGAAGAGTACCCAGAAGTCACCTACTACAGGATAGGCCCAACAAAGAAAATAACAGAACGCCACTAGCCATCACCTTCAGCCCCCAACTAAAACCTCTCCAACGCATCAAGGATCTACAACCTATCCTGAAGGACGACCCATCACTCTCACAGATCTTGGGAGACAGGCCAGTCCTTACTTACAGACAGCCCCCCAACCTGAAGCAAATACTCACCAGCAACCACACACCACACAGCAGAACCACTAACCCAGGAACCTATCCTTGCAACAAAGCCCGTTGCCAACTGTGCCCACATATCTATTCAGGAGACACCATCATGGGGCCTAATCACATCAGCCACACTATCAGAGGCTCATTCACCTGCACATCTACCAATGTGATATATGCCATCATGTGCCAGCAATGCCCCTCTGCCATGAACATTGGTCACACTGGACAGTCTCTACGTAAAAGAATAAATGGACACAAATCAGACGTCAAGAATTATAACATTCAAAAACCAGTTGGAGAACACTTCAATCTCTTTGGTCACTTGATTACAGACCTAAAAGTTGCAATTCTTCAACAAAAAAACTTCAAAACCAGACTCCAACGAGAGACTGCTGAATTGGAATTAATTTGCAAACTGGATACAATTAACTTAGGCTTGAATAGAGACTGGGAGTGGATGGGTCATTACACAAAGTAAAACTATTTCCCCATGTTTATTCCCCCCCTCCACTCCCACTGTTCCTCAGACGGTCTTGTCAGCTGCTGGAAATGGCCCACCTTGATTATCACTACAAAAGGTTTTTTCCCTCCCGCTCCCCTGCTGGTAATAGCTCACCTTAAGTGATCTCTCTCATTACAGTGTGTTTGGTAACACCCATTGTTTCATGTTCTCTATGTATATAAATCTCCCCACTGTATTTTCCACTGAATGCATCCGATGAAGTGAGCTGTAGCTCACGAAAGCTTATGCTCAAATAAATTTGTTAGTCTCTAAGGTGCCACAAGTACTCCTTTTCTTTTTGGTTTACTGTGTATAGATATTTCCGTCATCTTGAGAGAAAGAAGAAATAATTCCATATACTTTAGGCAGGTAATCATAGAACTGGAAAAGACCTCGAGCGGTCACCTAGTCCAGTCCCCTGCACTTGTGACAGAACTAATTATCTTCTAGACCATTCCTGACAGGTGTTTGTCTAACCTGCTCTTAAAAATCTCCAGTGATGCAGCTTCCACAACCTCCCTAGGCAATTTATTCCAGTGCTTAACCACCCTGACAGTTAGGAAGTTTTTCCTAATGTCCAACCTAAACCTCCCTTGCTGCAATTTAAGCCCATTGCTTCTTGTCCTATCCTCAGAGGTTAAGAAAAACAATTTGTCTTCCTCCTCCTTGTAACAACCTTTTACATACTTGAAAACTGTTATCATGTCCCTCTCAGTCTTCTCTTTTCCAGACTAAACAAACCCAATTTTTTTCAATCTTCCCTCATAGGTCACGTTTTCTAGACCTTTCATCATTTTTGTTGCTCTTCTCTGGACTCTCTCCAATTTGTCCACATCCTTCCTGAAATGTGACGCCCAGAACTGGACACAGTACTCCAGCTGAGGCCTAACCAGAGCAGAGCAGAGCAGAGCAGAAAAATTACTTCTCGTGTCTTGTTTACAACACTCCTGCTAATACATCACAGAGTGATGTTTGCTTTTTTTGCAACAGTGTTACATTCTTGACTCATATTTAGCTTGTGATCCACTATGACCCCCAGATACCTTTCTGCAATGCTCCTTCCTAGGCAGTCATATCCCCTTTTGTATGTGTGCAACTGATTGTTCCCGCCTAAGTGGAGTACTCTGCATTTGTCCTTCTTGACTTTAATCCTAATTACTTCAGACCATTTCTCCAGTTTATCCAGATCATTCTGAATTTTAATCCCATCCTCCAAAGCACTTGCAATACCTCCCAGCTTGGTATCATCATCAGTGTACTCTCTATGCCATTATCTAAATCATTGACTAACATATTGAATAGAACCAGACCCAGAACTGATCCCTGCAGGACCCCACTCGTTATGCCCTTCCAGCCTGACTGAACCGCTGATAACTACTCTCTGGGAACAGTTTCCCAACCAGTTTTTCATCCTTTATAGTAGCTCCATCTAGGTTGCATTTCCCTAGTTTGTTTATGAGAAGGTCATGTGAGACAGTATCAAAAGCTTTACTAACATCAAGATATACCACGTCTACCACTTTCCCTCTGTCAAAGAAAGCTATCAGGTTGGTTTGATTTGATTTGTTTTTGACAAATCCATGCTGCTGTTACTTATCACCTTAATATCTTCTAGATGTTTGCAAATTGATTGCTTAATTATTTGCTCCATTATCTTTCTGGGTACAGAAGCTAAGATGACTGGTCTGTAATTTCCTGGTTGTCTTTATTTCCCTTTTTATAGATTGGCACTATATTTGCCCTTTTCCAGTCTTCTGGAATCTCTCCCGTTTTCCATGACTTTTCAAAGATAATCGCTAATGGCTTAGATATCTCTTCAGTCAGCTCCTTGTGTGTTCTAGGATGCATTTCATCAGGCCCTGGTGAATTGAAGACATCTAATTTGTCCAAGTAATTTTTAACTTGTTCTTTCCCTATTTTAGCCTCTTCTGATCCTACCTCATTTTCACTGACATTCACTATGTTACCAATCACCACTAACCTTCTTGGTGAAAACCGAAACAAAGAAATCATTAAGCACCTCTGCCATTTCCAGATTTTCTGTTATTTCCCTCCCCCCATTTCCTCATTGGGTAACGGGCCTACCCTGTCCTTGGTCTTCCTCTTGCTTCTAATGTATTTGTATTGTTTTCTTGTTACCCTTTATGTCTCTAGCTAGTTTGATCTCATTTTGTGCCTTGGCCTTTTCAATTTTGTCCCTATATACTTGTGTTATTTGTTTATATTCATCCTTTGTAATTAGACCTTCTTTCCACTTTTTGTAGGACTCTTTTTTGATTTTTAGATCATTGAAGATCTCCTGGTAAAGCCAGGGTGGTCTCTTTCCATACTTCCTATCTTTCCTACGCAGTGGGATAGTTTCCTCTTGTGCCCTTAATAATGTCTCTTTGAAAAACTGCCAACTGTCTTCTACTGTTTTTCCTCTTAGACTTGCTTACCATGGGATCTTACCTACCAACTCCCTGAGTTTGCTAAAGTCTGCCTTCTTGAAATTCGTTTTCTTTATTTTGCTGTTTATTTGCTGATAATCACATATCTAAAATGATTAATAGTTAGTAGCCAAAAACATAGCCAAAGAGAATACTTTTTGAACACCCACAGAGTGAAATATGTTGACATAAAAAGTGTTTGAACAATTTCAGATAACTAAATAGTTCATAAAAATCAGCATGTGTTTTCAGGCTATTTATGAACTGAATAAAGTGCTAAATAAGTTGAATAAATTATTTACTATTAATCATTTGTCCAGCTCTAAAGGTCCCTAGCTGTCCACCAGAAGCTGGGAACGGGCAACAGAAGATGGATCACTTGATAATTACCTGTTCTGCTCATTCCCTCTGAAGCACCTGGCATTGGAGACTATTAGAAGACAGGATACTGGGCTAGATGGACCATTGGTCTGACCCAGTAAGGCTGTTCTCATGTGATAGTCTTGCACACTAGTACAGTGGAGACTTGTGAACTTGTTACTGTCTGAACAGGTGGTCACCAGATCTTGAAAAATGAACTGTTTAGCCACTGGGGAGAGTTTATGAGAAGCCATGGAAGTGCAGTGCTCATATTTCACCTTTTTTTTTTAATGCCCTCTTCATCTTGCCCCCACCTCAAATACTTCAAGTATCATACAGAGTGACCATGCATGAGACTACATTATCTACCATGCTGATAAATTCAATAATTACTATCAGTGTTGTGCTTGCTAGAAGAAAATAGAAGCAATAGCCCCAGAATAGAAAGGGGAAAGGACAAACCTTCGCATGTAGACCAGAACTAATGGTTACTCTCATTTCTGGAGACGTAGTAATTTTCAACGTGTTTATCCAGAACCTAGAACAATGGGGCCCTGACCTAGCTGGCTACACAATATAAGCATTAAATAATAAGAGGTTCACATTTTGACACAAGTCACAAATAAAAATGAGTTTGATGGCCTCACCCTAAAATATGTCACAATATGTCCACCCCCCGTGAGTGGGCGTAATAGGGAACAACTGGCAGCCTTTATTCAGAAAGGACTCAATCCTGCAGTGGGGTAGAAGAGGATGCTAAGAGACAGAGATTATTTGTTGGTAGGTACATAGAACATGGTGTTTTGTGACTAGAGGTGATCAAAAATGGGTGGGAAATGTTCCACCAAAAAAGCGTTAACGTGTTTGTCAGACTTTGTCAGGAATTACTCACACAGCTCTCTACTTTGCTCCTTGTGGTCCAGTAATATGACGTGTGGGCAGATGGGAGCAAGCACATTGTGTTAACAGGCTAGCAGGAACATTGTGCCCAGCAGAGGCCAGGAGGCCTGAAGCCGATGGCTGAGGGAGACAGAAGGTTTCACAGAAGCCTTCAGAGACAGATCACTCAGTGACTGGCTCTGATACCAGTTTCTTCTAAACATGCTCAAATAAGCCCCAACCCCACGATAGCAGAGGAACAATTGCAAATCCTAAAAGCAATCACTGCATAGACCCTTTGCATTCATTGGATTGTATTTAAGCAACTATTGCAGCTCCCGGGTCGTGCCCCACACACTCACCAGTGCTCTGTTCTGCGTGGACATAGAGGTTGCTCACGTTGCTTAGCAATGTATATGTTTCTCTGAACTATGCTCAAGCTCTCTTCACTGACCCTGAGCAAACCCAGCATGAGGAACACCAGCACTTTGGGAAATCCAAGCCAAAATGTACAGTACTGAAACACAGCCAGGCTCCAGGCCAAGGCTGGTACATAGAGGCTGGTACATAGGTAACGCTGTGCAGGGGAGCCTGCACAACAATGGCCTACGCTCTCTAAGTAGTTCAGCCCAGTGCCAATTGCCCCTTACTTTATAGAGCCACTAAAGTCACACAGGGTTGTTTTGTTTTTTCCTTTTAACTTTATGTCAGTATATTAAAAATGTGAACATGTGAGGTGAATAACTTTTGACTTCAACTCCCAGATGCAGTGGGATCAATTTCCTAATTATGTATATATATATAAAATCATTTTCCCCTCAGCAAGAAAACAAATTAATGAGCTGAGCACAGCCATTATAACATCACCACCTCCCCGACACTTATTTATAATGAAGTCAGGACACCAGAACCAGAATGGTTTGCAGTAACAGTTTTCAAGAAAGTATAAACTTGAATTTCCTCCACTTTCAGTCTTCCTGCACAGTAACAATTACTGAACTTCCAGCCAAAGCTGCCCTGAAGGAGAAAGAGCTGAATTGCCAGCACAGAGGCTTAGAAAGCCAGTTAATAATTTAGTAGCAGCAAGCAATCAGGCTATTCCAGTACGAATTCCTCCCTCTCCCCACAGAAATGTCTTCCTCATGAGGGACTTTCTTTGGGAGATTTTTGCTAGAGAGGAACGCAGACAGTTCTGTCTGTAAGCAAATGCAGATTCCAGACTCCAAGAATGAATCTGGAAATAGTGCAGGGTTTTTGTTTTTTTTTGTTTTGTTTTTCAAATAATGGTGCTTACATTTTTCTTTAAGAATATTAAATCTTTTATGCAGCCCCTCTTCAAAAGGTCTCTTTTCTGCTACACTATAGCATTTTATTTATTGTCTCTTTCATTTGAAAATAATCTAGTTCTTGCACCTGTGCAAGTCCATCAAGTATGCTTTGTAAAATACTTAAAGAAAAAAGTGTAATGAATCTCTTCGGAATCTACAATTTTAGGTTTAGATGGAGAGAGAGAGAAAGTGAGTAACTTGTGCACCCAAATCTTAACCGCACACTTTGGATTTAATCTGATCTAAGAAGAATACACTGGTACTCTTTGTCATTTGTGTGTGTGTATTACTGTGCATTATCATTGCCTGCTGGTTATTCCTGAAATCATTCAGATCTACATAGCTGCCAATGAATGTACGTACAGTGGTATTATTCTTTATTTTCCTGAAAGAAAGGGAATACTAAGCAGATGGAGTTTTGTCAGGGTTTTCTACAGAAGACATCTATTACAGTCCATGTTTAACAATATATTTATTGAAAATTCCAAATGCACCTCTCCAGAGTTTAAGTACATGTTCAAAAATAGTTACGTTACAAATCAAAATAAACCAAAAGGAAAAATTAGACTCTGCCTTTTGACCAATGAATTCAGCAACATCATTGCTAGCAGAATTTGGCCAGATGTGAGGAGAAACTCATAAAATCATGATTTTAACCACTGACTCGCATCATTAAGAATATTACACCTTTCTCTTAATCTTACAAAGGCCCTTATTTCCCCTGTATGGACTATTGCCACATACGGGAGAGGAAATTGAACAGGTTTTAACTCACTGAGGTTCCTAGGAATTCTTCCAATGAGAGGTTGCTGGTCCCTTTTCATCCCTATCCCCTGAAGAAGCTTGAGGTTCTCCTCAAGCACCCATGGGACATAGCTTCTCTCTGCCACCTTGCCCAGGCCTTTGGAAACACTGTCCTTACAGGTGCCATGCCTCCAGGGACACCACCTAATGCAGCTGCCTCAGACCGTATTTGCTTTTTCTTGATTCCCCTGGAGGTTTGAAGAGAAGAATCCAGAGGTCCCCAGCTGGCTCCCCTGAACTTCAGTCAGCCATCTCCAGACTCCTCCCTCCATTTCCATATCACTGGAACACCATGGAACTACCACAAAGTGAGATTCCCCAGGCTAAGGTGAAAGAGGTCAATAGGCCACAAGCACGTATCTCCACCCTTCCAAACATGCAGATCCCCCCGCCCCCTGTGCATGGATGCAGCAGGCAGTATGGGGCCCAGCAAGACTTTATATATCCATGTCACTGTAAACAGACTGCACCTGTGTTTACATTACCAACTCACATGTGTCCTGGCTTCTTTAGGGCCATACATTTACTGTGCCACTTCAGTCAAAGAACATACTGGAGACAACCATCCTATGTTGATCCCCAAAGGTGCATGTGCTTCCAAATGGAAAAGTGTTCTCAACATAACTACTGTACCCACCCATTAAGACCTCCTACACCCCAAACCAGTAGCAGCACTACTACAAGCCATGCAACCACAGGGGGGCCCTCTGGGCATCACCTGCTCCATCCAGCTTTCTGCTGGAGGCTTATTTGTAAGGACAGCGCCGCTATCCAGCTCCAGCCCGGCCGCAGGCTCCCAGCAACTGTGGCACCTGTGCTCTGCTGCCTGGTTCTGGCTGCAGCGTTCTCATGCTGATCCACCTCTGTGCGCTGCCCCTCACCAGCTTGGAGGATGCTCTGCAAGTGGGCAGGAAAGGGGCCAGTTGGCAGCCAGAGAGCACAAGGGCCGGAGCTGATAGGAGCCCAGGGCCACCTGGACCTGGGTGGTGAGGCTACCTTTACAGTGGCGCCCCCAGCAGGGATCAGGAAGGAACAGCTGACACCTGACCAGCCAGACAGAAGGCCCTCGCTGGCAGCTCCAGCCCCTATGCTTCCCTGCCAGGAGGCCCATTTACCTCCCCTGTGCTGGGCCCAGGCAGGGGGTGAGTGCTCAGAGGCAGGTCAACACAGGGACATTGCAGCCCAGGACCAGGCAGGGGAGTGCAGGGGCTGGAGCTGCTGGGAGCCCAGGGTTGACCCACAGGCAGAACCACAGCTGTGTAGTGGAGCCAGGCATAGGCAGAGGGAACCAGAGATGAGATGGGAGCAGTCTCCCCCTGCTTCCCTGGGCATCTCACAGCTCACCCACAGCCCCCATCTTCCCCCCAGTACCAAATAGAGGCCCCAGAAATGAGCTCTGGACAAACCCCAGCACTGACCCAAACCCCTAGGAGAGTCTGACTTGGGAAGAGCATGGAGCAGGGTGGTCACAAAGGATCACACTTGGTATCAGAGACATAAATATTCATATAACCAATACATTGGAGTACACATTTACTACCCTTCACCTTCAAACTACACAAATACAGCAGCCTTGCAAACCCCCATTCTGAGTCTCGTGAACTCGGTCAAGTCATATATTCTTTTTCAAAGTAGATACAAAGGATATATTGAGGGCAAGTCTACACGACAGTGCTACATGGCGCAGCTGCACCAATGCAACTGTGCTGCTGTAGCACGTCTAGCGAAGATGCACTATGCCGACGGGAGAACGGTCTCCCGTCGGCATAATTACCTTGTCGAGAAGTGGAAGCTATGTTGGTGGGAGAGTGTCTCCTGCCGACATAGCACCTGTGTGGACAGCACGAAACTTGCATCACTCAGGGGGCGGGGGACTCTTTCACACCTCTGAGCAACCTAAGTTAGATCAGTGTAGGCTGTAGTATAGACCTGCCCTGAGAGGAACATGGAGAGTTGACAGTGGTACGGCCGCAGAGTTAAGATGGTTTAAGAAATATTAACTGTGAATTTTTGGATTTCTAAAGATAGTTTTTGAACAAACTATATTCAATTAAGGGTCTTTTCCTGAAGTAACAAAATGTTTTGACTCAAAAGGTGACCCGCAAAGTGGGGGGAAATGGATTTCTTGCTACTTTATGCTATACACAGAAGACCTACAAGGAATTTTTTTTTTTTAAATCAAAAAAGGATTTTGGGGGGCTTTTTGGTGGAGAGTGGGGAGAAAGGGATTGTTTGTTCTTAAACACATTCAGAATTCAAATCTTTTCTACACCACCACATTCTACAGTGACTGGAACACTTGAGAAAGTAGAATATTAGAGGCAAGAGACTGAAAAAGAGAGCAATTGAAGAGATTTTTTATTCAGATTAGCTAAAGCTCTTTGATCAAGATTTTCAAAACTGACCAGTGATCTTGACTGCCAAACTTGAGTTACCTTAAGAAGGACTGATTTCCAAAGGGTACTGAGCACCTTCCCTCTCAAAATCAGGCCTCTATAAGGTATATCTAGTTGGGAACCTAAAAATCACAAGTAATCACCTGTTGAACTCCAGTGACTGAAGAACTCTTGGTTGAAATAAGATCATTGTTAAAGGTTAAAAACGGCCATCAATGTCTGTGTATATAATGTCTTCTGCAGTTTCCACAGTATGCATCCAATGAAGTGAGCTGTAGCTCACAAAAGCTCATGCTCAAATAAATTGGTTAGTCTCTAAGGTGCCACAAGTACTCCTTTTCTTTTATCAATTCAATTAAGATGTAACAGCTCACAATAAGCATCCCTGAGATTGTCCAGAGATCCTTGATCAAAATTAAGGAAGACTAAACTTGACATTTCTGATATTTCTGTAAGGTTAAAAAAACAAAAAACCCTTTCAGGCCTCTTACTACAGCATAAAGAAGCCAAAAAAAATCCTACAATTTAAAAGATTCCTTTGCAGGTCACCTTTTACTCAATATTAATGAAGTTTTTTTTCTTGTAGTTTACTATCAGTTTAATTTACTATATTAACATTGCTACAAATAAATTATAATTATTTTACAATAGCATTTTTGCAGAAACAATAGGATTATTTGTGCTACTAGGGTTTCCAACAGTCTCTTATTACAAGGGACGTCCCTGACTTCCTCATCTCTGTACAACAAGATCAGGAGTTGCTGAGTGCTGCAAAAAGCAGCAAAAAATACTCCTGGCGAATGAAGGTGAGTAGTGCTTGTTATCATTTTGCTGTTATTTATTTATTTATTTATTGAGGATGATAATAATTAATAATAATAATAATATCAAGAGGAGGCGTGGGGCTGGGGTGCTAAGGAAACAGTCCCTTATTTTTGAAATACAATGTTGGTAACCCTACAGAAGTCAATAGGTCTGATAGTCATTTACATTAAGGCCCCTCTACAGCAATGAAAATCAGACCCAGATGGACTACTCACATGAACAAAAATCAGCAAATGCATCACTCTTTGCAGGAAAAGTATCTTACACATGTAGCATCGAATTCACTACAGGTCAAATATCACAATATTTATTATAGGCCCCTGCAATACGTACTGTAGTGCACACTCGCTATTGCTATCGTTTATATAGCAGTTTTTACCATCATTGTGGTTTCTGACTTCACTGGGAATTGAGGGCACTCAGCAATTTACCAGGCAAATACAGCCCCTTAAAGTAGTGGTTCTCAACTGGAGGTATGTGTTCCTCTGGGGGTACGCAGAGGTCTTCCAGGGGTTACATCAGCTCATCTAGATATTTGCCTAGTTTTACAACAGGCTATGTAAAAAGCACTAGCACAGTCAGTACAAACTAAAATTTCATACAAACAATGACTTGTTTATACAGCTCTATATACTGAAATGTCAGTATAATATTTATATTCCAATTGATGTATCTTATAATTATATGGTGAAAAAGAGAAAGTCCGCAATTTTTCAGTAAAAGTGTGCTGTGACACATTTGTATTTTTAGGTCTCATTTTGTAAGCAACTAGTTTTTAAGTGAGGTGAAACTTGGGGTATGCAAGACAAATCAAACTCCTGAAAGGGGTACAGTAGTTTGAAAAGGTTGAGAGCCACTGTCTTATAGGATCAGTCCCCTAAATAATGATACTACATATGTTGTTTGACACAGGTTGTTCACACTAAAGATCCATTACACAATGTGAAGCGCCCACCTGTCAAATTACTGTGAATGGTGCCATACCGGTCATCTGTTTGGAAGATAAGAAAATATGCTGTATATATAAATTAAGTCATTAAAAATTGCACCCTTGAATTCCTTTTTCAGATAAAAAAAAAGTGTGAGGATACTGGTTTATCACTTTAACTACGTGTTGCTTTGAACATACCAGTGCTTTAAAGTAAACAGCAATGCCAGTTTGTTATGACTACTAAAAGCAAAACATCTCTCCAAACTAATCTGTACGTTGGTGGGAATAGCCTTTGATTCAGTATTGTAATTAGCTATGGATACTGAAGAAAAAAAAATACTAGAAGAACATCAGCCATTTCAAATGGAGTTAACAGTCTGGTTAATCAACCCCAAGGCTGTCAGCCAATACATTCAGTGGCTTTGTTCAGATCACCAAGGGGTTTTTTCTTCTTTAAGTGCCACAAATTCCATCAGCCAACCAAATTTCACAAGATTAAAAAAAGGAGCAAGGACTCCAGCTCCTGCAGTTTTTGGTGGCTGATGTGGAAAGATAGGTGTAGTTTGACTAACAATGGAAGAGCTTTGCTTTCCCATAGCCAAGTTCTTTAGTACTAAAAGGGAAGATTCTTAATAAGGGCCATATTCTGCCTGGCTTTTATGTGGGTGCACAGTAGAAGTGGGGAGGGTGCAAGGAAATTTTCTGCTCTTGCGAGGCTCACAGCAAGATCAGGCAGGACATGTAGTGATCATCTTGTACCTGTTGACCTGGATGCACAAGGGGAGGTCGGCCAAAGTTCTGAATGACACAAGAGGTAGCAAAAAACTGTAAGATCTATTCTTTATTGGCTTAGCTTTCAGAGGCACTTACCCCTCACTGCTCACACTGAAATTAATGAGGGCTGCAGGTGCTCAGACCGTAAATGTCCACATTTGAATCACTTTCCCTGTTTCCTCAAAAGTGCCGTCAGGTCAGCATTTTATTTTTCTAGTACTTGTGGCACCTTAGAGACTAACCAATTTATTTGAGCATGAGCTTTCGTGAGCTACAGCTCACTTCATCGGATACATCGGATGCTGTAGCTCACGAAAGCTCATGCTCAAATAAATTGGTTAGTCTCTAAGGTGCCACAAGTACTCCTTTTCTTTTTGCGAATACAGACTAACACGGCTGTTACTCTGAAACCTATTTTTCTAGTATATAGCAGGGAGTTTGGAGATCGCCCTGCTGCTCTGTAATTTGTGTCACGGGAGGACTGATGCTTTGCTGTGCGATTTTTGGATTAGAAGCACTGTGTAATGTGCTTTGTAAACAATTAATTAAGCCTCTTAACATCCCTATGAGGTAAGCAAGTGCCTCTGAATCCCCTTCATCCTTTTGATAAATTGAGGGATGTAGACAATAAGTGATTTGCTCAAGTTCACACAGAAAGTCTGTGGAAGAGGAAAAAACAGAATCCAGGTATCCAGACTCTGAATCGCCTGTTCTAAACACTGGACCTCACTACAGACAACACAGCCAGCTTAATCCTCAGGAGGTTAAAAAAGCAAGTTGCATATGAAAGGCCATGTGAGTGCTTTAATATTATACCATCGGAACAAAATATATGAAGGAACTGTGATATCATCATACTATAAAAGCCATTCATCTCTAGAGTCGCTGTGGAGAGTATCAACGTCATGTCACAACACATAGCATTGTTTTGTGCTGGTGGGTGTAACCAAATTGGAGATACTGAAACTAAGGATTGCCTTTTAAAATAAAGTGCTTCTAAATGGATCCAGAACATGTATTTAGCAGGCAATAGAGATCATGTGACATCACTAGACTACAAAATGTTCTTTAGATTTTAGTTTATGAATTGTGAAGAGAAGGAATTTGGGTTACCGGTGAATAGCAGAAGACTCTGCCAGGCTCCTTAGATGCCTGGGGAGATTTCAGATGGAAGCTCAAAAAGACGGAAAGATCTCCTTCTTTCTACAGTGCTAACTACTCCTGATGAGGATTAGAGGCAATTAGGCAAAGTTGTGCATGCTTCAAAATCAAAGTTTTCATCCTCTGGACTTCACAGCTGTTATGCATCCTGATGTCTGTAAAACATAAAAGTAAAGCAACAGAGATTTTTTTCTCACCCGTTATTATTAGACACAGAAAGATTTTACCTATGACAAATTCAGCTATTTTGAATGTGTTAAACAATATCAAGAAGCAGCTGTATGCTTCTGGGAATATGCCCATTTTCAAAAGACTGATACTAAATGCATGTCCTTTTCAGTGTCTCTGATCGGGAGCCCACTTCCAGCATGGCGAGGAAGGATAAAATGGAATTATGCCAAATGTACCAACATAAAACCTCTGAATTCACAGCAGACAATTAAAATGAATGGGGAAAGGGACCATTTCCATCTTAAATGGCAGCAAAGGAGAAGCTTGAAGAAACAAAACCCACCACCCTGTACACCAAAGATCTTTCAATCACAAGTCAGTGCACAGCCTGCATAATATCTAGGGACGTGTGACCAAACAAAAATATGCCTTGTAAATGGTGTTTTGAAAAATTGATACGTTCTTGGCTCCATTCCAAGTCTGTTTTTGACGGTCATTCATTTAGGATTAAAATGAAAGTTGTAACGCCTTCAGTCATAAAACACTTTCGACCTAAAATACACATTATTCGATACCAACATTTTAAATTACATTATTTACCAGGGATGGATGTGTTTATAAGTCCATTACAGGTCTGAGGATTCTGCAGGAGGTTTTGATTCAATTTTCGTACATTTTAATTTTTGACATTGACACGTGAAGAGGTTGAGATTGAGAAGCATGAGGATATAGCCCTCCCTGCCTTCAAAATGCATAAAAGCATGAAAAGTAAGTCGATGTAAGAACAACAAAATCATTATCTGTGTGCATGTTAAGAATGAAGCCAAAATTATGGGATTTAGGAAGCCATAGGCTCATGGTAAATGTACTTTTTGTTGGTTATAGTGGCATTTAAACAAAAGTTTCAGAAAAAATTCACAGGTATTGGCTAAATTGTTACACTATTTCTAGAAGAAATACTGCTAGAAGAATTACCAATTCAGGTCAAAAACTAGTCGGAGACGAACCAAACTGATTTCTGACATTTGGATCAAATAAATCATGAGAAGTACGGCTGCTTATCCACCCCCTGAAGTCTCTCTCCTCTTTTCTTTCACAGTCTTTGTCTCTCAATCTTCCACCTCATTCATACATCCCTTTGCCCTCCCAGTACCTACCTTCCTTCCTTCCTAAAACATGCACCAGAAATTCCACAACACCCTTTTCTCTTGACCATTGTCAAGGTTCCTTCCCCACTCTGAACTCTAGGGTGCAGATGTGGGGACCTGCATGAAAGACCCCCTAAGCTTATTTTTACCAGCCTAGGTTAAAAACTTCCCCAAGGTACAAACTTTGCCTTGTCCTTGAACAGTATGCTGCCACCACCAAGCGGTTTAAACAAAGAACAGGGAAAGAGACCACTTGTCTTTCCCCAAAATATCCCCTCAAGCCCTACACCCCTTTTCCTGGGGAAGGCTTGATAAAAACCCTCACCAATTTGTACAGGTGAACACAGACCCAAACCCTTGGATCTTAAGAACAATGAAAAATCAATCAGGTTCTTAAAAGAAGAATTTTAATTAAAGAAAAGGTAAAAGAATCACCTCTGTAAAATCAGGATGGTAAATACCTTACAGGGTAATCAGATTCAAAACACAGAGAATCCCTCTAGGCAAAACCTTAAGTTACAAAAAAACACAAAAGCAGGAATATACATTCCATTTAGCACAGCTTATTTTACCAGCCATTAAACAAAAGGAAATCTAACGCATTTCTAGCTAGATTACTTACTAACTAACAGAAGTTCTGAGACTCCATTCCTGATCTGTTCCCAGCAAAAGCATCACACAGACAGACAGACCCTTTGTTTCCCCACCTCCAGCTTTGAAAGTATCTTGTCTCCTCATTGGTCATTTTGGTCAGGTGCCAGCGAGGTTATCTTAGCTTCTTAACCCTTTACAGGTGAAAGGGTTTTGCCTCTGGTCAGGAGGGATTTTATAGCACTGTATACAGAAAGGTGGTTACCCTTCCCTTTATTTTTATGGCAATCATAAATAGGTGTCACATATTGGGTCTTTGGAAGAGAGAAGTGGCACTGCATTCAGGAGAGTGGGGCCCCTCTAAGCTCTTGAACCTTGTCTATGCTGGACTGAATTCTAGTTTAACATGCATTAGAGTTTCTACAAGCCAGAGATGCTCAATTAACCCAGCCCCAGCCTTTGGAGATGCTCTAGAATCAAAGAAGGATCCAGGCAACAAAAATTCAGAGCCACCTCTGAATCTGAACTTTCTCAAATGTTTAAATTGCTTGGATCTGGAGTTTTGTTTCAGGCTGGAATTCTACCTGGAATTCACATGATTTGAGGATAGAATTGACAACAGATATCTATCATAATGATTCATTTGCATCTGGTATTTCTTAATGTGGAAGAGTAGCGATTTCCTCCTACCAAACCAATTATCTGATTTGCAGGATAGATGGTTCAGCAGATAATAATGAGCTGTTGCGGGATCCTTTCATCTCTTCACATTTAGTCCATGTTGGTTGTAACTGAGGTCCTGTTTTCAAAATTGGGCACCAAATAATCAGCACCTAAATCCATAAGACACTTTAAATGTTTCACACACTGAAGCTGATTTAAGCATCTGGATACTGGAGTTGGTCAAAAAGTTCTCACTGGAACAGTTTTCTGTCCAAAAATACAGTTTCATTCAAATTTAAATGTTTCATGGGAAGGTGTCAATTTAGACAAAATTTTAGACAGGAAAGTATCAAAATGAATCATTTCAACTTTCTCATTTTGTTCTGATAAGGTGAGATTTCATTTCTACTTTATCATTTTGTCTTAAATTATATTAAATATAATATTAAATTTAATAGTTCGATCATTTGTGTATTGTATTTGATAATATATTTTGACATCAAAAACAAAACAATATAATGGTTTCAGAATTTCCATTCTGCATGAAATCTGACTTTTCATTCAGATTAAATATAAAAACAAATTTCACGTCATAATTTCCCACAGAATGGAAATTCTATTTTTTGACCAGCTGTACTAAATACCTACTTAGAAGTGTAATTGAGCAGATTTAATTTGATGCAAAAATACCTAACAGTAGATTTAAGTCACATTTGGGGAAGAGCTCAGCATACATTAGCTCCATTGAGAATAAGGGGAGATGTTGGGTACTGATCTCTGGCCATCTCATTTGAGCCAAACCATAAGCTCAGCTTTTTCTGAAAATCTGGTCCCAGTTGAGAGTGATGATATGTTTGGAAAATCTGTCTCATTAGGAACAGAGTTTTGAATCTGGTACCTGTTTAGTGACTTACATAACATGAGGAGGCCTTCTCAGTCCAGTTCCTAATGGAAAGTTATCCCTACCATAGAAGCATAATCAACATTAGCATTCTTGTTAGGTAATCTCATCATGGAACCGCAGGGATGAAAAAGACATGAAAATTGACCTATCCTATTATCCTTAGGCCTTGTCTACACAGCTAGACTGACTAGCATGACTATAGTAGAATAAACTCACACAGTGCAGTAAATGTTCCAGAATAAAATCATTTTTTACTCCAGAATAAAAAGTATCCACATTGGAAACTATTCTAGAATAGCTACAGTGAAATAGCTTATTCTGCTATAGCTGTGCTGGTCAATTTCCCAGTGTACACAAGGCCTTACAGGTGTCCCTTCTAGCCAAGTGGAGGTAGAGCAGTGCACTGCCAATAGCCATGGTGTACCTAACCCTGCTGTCAGGCCAGCTCCTTGCGCCAGCACAAAATTCACTTAAACTAAAAAGAAAAAAAATGCTTGTCACCTTCCATACTTGTCTAATGCACTGTCATTGACTAGGCAAGTGCCTGCAATGAAGGACAGTATGGAGATGTTAAGACTATTCAGTGACCCAAGACCTCGTATTTGCTGTGGAAGATGTTCACTGGGTTAAAAATTGCTCCTGATCTGATGTAGCACAACTTAATCATCACCTCTCAGTAATTTGATTGATGAAACAGATTCCAAATGCCTTTGAAAAGATTATTTATTTATCCTGAAGCCCAGCTCCACTTAAATCTGCTTTAAAAACTCATTTTTTATCTTGTGCATTAAAATATATTTCCTCACCATTTGCAAGAATTTGTAGGAGTCTGGCCCATTTCCTTCAGAAGTCATCAGGGTGCAATAAACAGAAACCATACACAGTGTGTCATTGTGATTCTAATTCCATTAACAACTTTATTTCAACAGAATCTCTGGCCCTCCATATACGAGTTTTTAGATTCTGGGTTTTTCTGTCTGGCATTATTATTAAATATGTGCTCTTATAACAATTCAGAATTATAGCATTCAAAGGGGGAAAAACTTCAGTGGAAGAAGTTGTAATCAGCAACATTCCAGAAAAAAGGGAGAAGGCAGGAGTATTTTAATAGCTTTTTCATATTGGTACTTGCTGTATCTTCAGAACAAACATATATGGAAATTTAATCAAGACTTTTTCAGACTTCCTGCTTCCTTTGCAACATTCTCTCCTTTTTAGGCCTGGGTACTGGAGAATACATTTAGCTCCCTGTTAATTTTCCATCTTAGATCACGCTATCCAAAGGGCATTTGAAGGACAATTGTGCCAGTTTAGCTCAGCCCAGCAGTACAAAATTGTATGGAGTAAGCAGCTCAGTGAATAAACTGTGACAGGTATTGTTACACTTTTAATTATAGCCGGCATTTCTGAGTTTAGAGCTGGAGGCACCAACTGAAGGGCAACTGTACCATCTTGGTGAAAAGTAATGTTATTTGTGACGTTACCATGAAAGGCCAATACCAATGGAAGTCTGTGTCTATAATTAAAAGTTGCTGTGTTTGATGCCAGCTTTTCCTTCTACCTATCTTAGTGTCTGGCTACCTATCCCAGGCCCACCTAAAACTGATGTTAGAGCGTTGTTGCATTTGTGCAGACAGGACCAACCATGTTCACCCTCTGTTGTATTGTATAATAGTGTTGCCGACCTCTCTTAGAACTAGGGTTTGACCATGCTCGCTTACAATCAGATTTGAACTCACCTGGCCCTTTCTCCAAGTGGAACAACCATTTTCAGCAGTGACTGGAGCCATGAGGCAGCTGTACCTGACAATGGGTGTCAAAAAGGGTACTGTTTCCTAGTGCAGTCATGGCCAAAGAGACAATAAACTAGTGTCAACCTTGATTTAATAATGGTTATGAATCATAAACTGAGTGCTAATATTTAAACAAAAGTGTTAGCTTCTTCCCTCTGAACAGCAGCTTGGAATCTAGTTGACACACACTTCTGCAAATAACGTCACCAGCTATTCAGATATGACTGGATATAAATAGCTATGATGACTGGGTAGTTTAGACAGATTAGATAAACTTTCAGAAAAATCACTACTTCACCTAGACTCAATCGTTGTTCTTCGTATTACAGCAGCGCCTACAGGCGTCAACCAAGATCAGGGCTTCATTGTACTAGGGGCTTTACCCATCATGTTAAGAGACAGTTTCTGCTCCAAAGAATTCACAATATAAGTAAACAAGACAGACAGAGTGGAAAGACAGATGGACAGAAAAGAAGTACAACTATCACTATCAGTTTACTGACGTGGAACTGAGGCACAAAGCAATTGAGTCACATAGGAAGCAGGGGTGCCAGAACGAGGGTGGGGAGAGAGGAGAGGGGCAAGGGGCCATGGCCCTCCCACTTTTGAAAGTGGACAGGCCTCACCCGTCCGCTTTTCGCCACAGACCCAGCACCCTGCCCCTCCTCTTCAGCCCCCAAAGCCCCATCCCACCCGGCTAGGCTGGAAGCTGGAGCCTGGCCCAAGTAAGAGCTGCCCGGAGAGCCCTGGAAGCTGTGGGGAGCCGTGGACATCCTACTTGGCCCCGGGTGGAGGAGCCTGAGAGCAGCCCCTGGCTCATATCCTCGCCTCCCGGGTGCCCCATCCCAGGGCAGGTGGAAGGTCTGCAGCTCCCCACTGTTGCCTGTGTGGCTCTTACCATTGCCCAGCTACAGGTCTTTGGCCCCCAAGGCCCCACCCTCAGGCCAGGCCGGAAGCCAGAGCAGGGTCAGGGTAATAGACACATGGGCAACTGTGGGGAGCTGTGGACCCTCCACCTGCCCCTGGCAGGGAGTCGGGGGGGCAGGGACAATGGCCAGGGGCTGCTCCTGGCCTCCCCTACCCTGGGCAGGTGGAGGGTCCTGGGGTTCCCGGCCCAGCTCTGGCTTTTGGCTTGGCCGGGTTGCAGGGCCTCGGGGGGAAGAGGGCGGGCAGGGGCAGGGCCATGAAGGAGCGGGGCCTTATGGCCTCCCTACTTTTAGGAAGAATCCATCGCCCCATAGGAAGTCTGTGACAGAGCAGAGACTTGTACCCAGACCTGGAATCTCCTGTGCCTTAAGCACAAAAAACTCAGTCCTCTTAATAATGCCAATTAATTACATGTTTAATGCATTATACATTTTACTCCTGCTGAGAAGTGCTTATTATGTTGTGAACTTCCATATTTCTGGCCTAAATAATATGGAGTAGAACAATATGCCTTTAAAAATGTAGCCTAACCCTGAAAAATAGACCTTTAAAATTAACCCCAGTCCTAGTTTTTATTTATCCTCATTCAGGGCTCAATCCTACAAGATCCTGAGCATCTCTTGAGGGTTCAGAGCACCTCCCATGACCAGACCTTCCTTGCAGTGTGTGTGGCTGGGTTTGCAGAATTAAAGGATTCAGATCATCCCAAAGTCCCTGTTCTAGGCAGTGTGCATAAGGGTGAGAGGAAGACATGTTTTGAAATTCATATAATAAATTATGTTCAACCTAAAAAGCATATCTTGCTTAAGTGTTCATGCTGCCGAATGACATTTGTACAGGCACATTTTCAAGAAATAAATCTCTAGGTCACAAATCTAGCAAAGGATGGCATCAATGTTTTAATTTTACTTGCTGTTTTAAGCTGCAAAGACCCTGACAGTTTGTCCATAACAGAAGCCAAAAGAATAGAAACTTTTTACACTATGTTCACAGGATGGGTGCAGCTACATTATCAGCATAAAAAGAAAAAGGCAAATTAGGCCATAGCAGGCAAACACATTTTTTAACATTATAGTCACAATGAGCTAAATTGTCACAAGTGGCTGGGCAGTGAGGTTAGCCTGTGCACTTAATTAATTATGATGATAGATTCTGGGCACAAAGCACACAAGATATTTTTGAACAACTAGACACACGTTCAAGTTGAGAGAAACTTGGTACAAATACACTCATTAATTTACCAGGTTCACATGTGCATTTTTAGTGCCCTTTTCCAAAAGAAACAAACTGTGCAAACTCTCAGCACTTCTAAGCACAATCCATATTTGCTGCTCATACGGCATATATTCTACCCCAGTGGTTTTCAACATTTTTCATTTGTGGACCCCTAAAAAATTTCAAATGGAGGTGTGGACCCCTTTGGAAATCTTAGACATAGTCTGTGGACTCCCAGGGGTCCATGGACCACAGATTGAAAACCACTGTTCTATGGTAATGACAACCTTTCGCGGACCCCTTAGGCATAGTCTATGGCCCATAGGCCCACTGTTCTACCCAGTCGGTCATATGTGTCCAATGTCAAAAAATGACATATCTCGGAGAATGTCAACACACACAAGGAATTAATTGCCACCTAGAGAACTCTGCTATTGCCATTATGCGCACACCACTGCCACTTGGTACATCAGGGCAGCAGTAAGACAGAACTCAAATCTTTATCCTGCAAAATCATAGGACCCTCTCACTGGAGCTAGAGAATAATGCTGGGTTGCTCTCTGCAGCATATTCTCCATTGTTTTTGTTCAACAATAACCCCCAGGATTAACGTGAGCCACCAAGGAAATGAAAGGGATGCAACAGTCACCAGGGCAAGCAGAAAAAAAGAAGAAAGGAAGCCACCAGGGAAAGGATTCTAACAAATGGGGTAGGAGTAAAGTTATACCACTGTCTCACTGCGAGTACTGTGCTGGAGGGCACGCTGCTACCTCTTGGATGAGATGCAAGAATAACATTTTGGTTATATAATGCATCTTTTTCAGGGGCCTGGCCAAATTCTACCGTGGGTAATTATGTTTTGCTTACTTAAAATTTCCCCAGGAATTTCAACTGAAGAATTTCCTGATTTAGAAACTATTTAGTACTGAGGGCACAAAATGGCATCCCAAGAAGTGACTACACGAAAATTAAGATATACATTTATTTGTTCAGAAAAAATACAAAGCTACTTATATACACACAGCATGGTCTGATCTGGATAGGTGGAAATGAACAGTCCATTATGGGGCAAGAAGTCTAGAGTACATTGATAGAGGACTTCAGTATTCACAAGTTCACCCAACTTCGACAGGTTCAATATCCTATCATTTTGTAATAGTTTCCGGAAGAGACAAGCTTATCATGGCTCACCTGGTAGAGTTGCTGCCTAAGGATAAAGAGTTCCTGGCTCACGTGCTTACTTTGTTAATATGCATGGGGAAGACAGACAAAGAGAGAGAGCCCTTTCACGTTCAGTCACCAATGGACATGTCTGCTCTAGTGTCTGGCTAACAACTGGCAGACACAGTAGCATATGATTCAGAATTGTAACTAATCTCCTGATTATTCAGCCAATGTCTCATTTAAAATGCTAAAAGTGGATCGTTATCCAAAGTAAGCAGCCTGCTGCCATTAAATATTTCCTTATGCAAACTAAAGAATTCGTACTACAGAAGGAATTCAAAAGGGCATCATAATAATCAATTTAAAAGTCAGCAAATTTTTATTTAAAAAAGCACAAGGCTAGCTGCTGTTTATGATCAATATTCGACATGTTTGGGCCTCTCCTGCATTTCTGGGCTTGTTCCAGGAAATAAACTATTTGAGACCTTTCAGTCTCTATTCTAGTCCAAAGTATTGCGTTACATGAGCAAACAAATGAAACACAGCAATTAAAGTGGGGAAGAGGTGTTTGTGATTCTTGGTATCCTGAAATGGAATTAAGTTAGCAGTGGCACTCATGTATCCAACATATTATCATCGCTGGATATTTACTTAGCAACATTGTGGGGCCTCAAATCCCTTAAGTTTAATTTCTGTGGCTGTTTTAAAATATTGAATCAGTAGTGTACACACCAGTGTTGTCTGAAATGTGTCTAGTTAGCTGGATTGAATGATCAAAACAAGCTGGCACTTATTTTTATGATGAAGGGCAGTGATCTGTTCAGTTACATATGCAAATACTATAACAAGATGGGCAAGTTATAAAGATACTGGCCCCAGTACTCCTCTCACACAGGCAGAAGTCAGGAACAACACCACTGAAGCTAATGGAATTACACTGTGTGAAAACAATATAAGCAAAAGGAGAATCAGACCCACTCATATTCTGTGCAAAAGGGACTCCAAAAATAAATATATTTTAGAGATGCCTAATTGGGACTATATTAATGATTTCAGGTTGTTACATGACAGTGTACTGAGAGGGAATGCCACACTCCCAGTAATTTAAGCTTTTTTAAAAATTCTGGTAAACAAAATATTACCACTTGGTAAAGGCCATAAAACTTCTGCACATTAGGGAGGCACAATGTGATTCCAGACAAAAGCAAAAGAAGCATGTGCTAGGCAGATTTTTCCTTTTCAACATTCTGATAACCCACTGCTGCAGCAAAGACAGCACTTCTTGCCCTGCCACTGACTGAAGGAAGAGCCTAGACTATATTAAAGATAACAGTTTTGGTTATGCAAAAATGTCTGCATGATCCGTATTCTGATGGACCAATGAGATTACCAGGCCGTGGAGACATCTACCATTCATTAGGTCCACAAACTGGAAAGTAGATACCTCAAATCAAAAGGATGTTCTAGAGTGAGACAATACATCTATAATGTTATAAGGAAGTGTTTTTAAAATGCAGAAAGAATGAAAGCTGGTCAAACTGCCCAGTTATGTTTGCTATTTTACTACAGTAATATTCAGATTCCTTATTTTGAATGTCAATCCACCATAAAAGTTGCTCCATGACTTTTGCATATTAGGTATCTAAATAACTGTAGCTGAACCAAATGCAATCTTCCACTCTTGCTTTCAATATATTCTTTTTAAAGTAACTAATCAGTATCCCTTTATCTGATAGCAATTGATGTTTTTCCATGATGTAAGATGATACATACTGTTTGTGAAATGAAAGATTCTGGTACAAGCTGTATTCAGCTTTCAGATCCTTATGGTATGATAAAGGAAGATTGCTTACCAGCAACTCTTTGAGAGTGTCACCTCTGCATGTTTTTCTTGAGGCAAATAAGACATAATGGGCCAGACTCTGGTCTATTTCTCCATACTGAAGTCAAGGGACTACTCCAAATTTACACCCACATAATTGAGATCAGAATCTGGCCCATTATATTCAAAGCAGAAAAGCTGCTTAAAAAAACTATAAGAGAATTGCTTTTGTCCATGCAAACACAGACCTCTGGGGTGAAACTGATCACTAGGAATTCTTTGAAAAGGAGAAGTGTACGCTGGGCAAATTAGTTTGGCATGATATAAGAACTGACCTTCAGAAGTAATTTAAGGGTAAGCATAATCCAATTATCCAAAATGGAATTTTGCCAGGACACTCAAATTAACACTAGAACTAGTCGGGAATTTGTTTGACAAAAAACGTTTTCCTGTTGGAATGTGCTGATTTGTCAAAACCGAACCTTTCTGTGGAAATATATCAGTTTTGACAAAACTTTCATTGGGAAGGTTTCTCCTCAAGTCCAGGATGGAATTTGTGGTCAAAATGAGAAAGACCAATTCCCCAGACTATTCAATTGTCCAGTAGTTAGGGTACTCACATGGGATACCCAGGTTCAAATCCCTGCTCCAACTCAGGTTATTCGCTATTCCGGGGTGGATACAGTTCCTCTCTCTGAAAAAATCTGAAAGGTCTTGGTTTTGTTCCACATCAAAAGGAAACCAAATACTGAAACTGACATTTTTTTGTGAAAATGAAATTCCACTGTTGACCAGCTTTTGTTAATGCCCAGAATCTTCTGAAAAATTAAGTGGGCTCTCCAACAACCACATACAGTTCACATGTTGCTTTCGGGCCTGATGTAGACTTAAAAGTTTTCCTGGCACAGCTATGTCAGTTAGGAGTGTGACCAAAAAAGAAAAGAATCGCATCACTAACTGGCATAGCTGTGCCAGCAAATGCCCTAGTGCATACAAACAGTTATATTCCTTTTGTTGGCATAGTTTATTTTGCCTGGGGAACCGGTATAAGGTTCCTAACAGCATGTGGGGCATAGGTTTAGTGCTGATTTAGTGAGAAAAACCAAGGCCCTATGTACACTGGGGCAATCTAAACCTGAACGATAAATGTCCATGGATTCTGCAACACTATAGTGGGACAAACTTGAAATTATGAGACAGCATCATCTACATTGAAATATTGAGGTTTTTAATTAATTAGATTGTAAACTCTTTCGGCAAGGGCCATCTTTATATTATGTCCATGCAGTGCCTAGCACAATGGTGTCCTGGTCCATGAGTAGAGCTACAAATTCAGGGATGGCAGAAAGCTGCCTAACAGTTGGGGGGCCACCAGCACCTGAACTGTGGCTCCACCCCCTGCGCCGCCCCTTCCCCGCAAGGCCCTGCCCCTGCACTGGCCCTTCTCCCTGAGTCCCTGCTCCACCTCTTCCCCCCAAGACCCTGCCCCCTGCTTGCTCTTATCCCCCCTGCTCCCCTCACTCACCCTTACGGCCGATAAAAAGTGGGAGGGCATAGCCTTTTAAAAGTGGGGGGAACATGGCCCCCTGCCCCCCATTCCAGTGCTCCTGTACTAAGTACAACCACAGTACAAATAAACAACAATACTACAATCAGTAGACTAGCCCATGTGTTCTTTATTTCATGTAATTAGGACTGGGATAAAAACATACCCTGAAAGTTTCTGCTAAAATTATCATCACTGAAATAGCTAAGAGGGTTGATATTTGAGGACTAGATTTTCAGAAAAGCTCACTACCCAAGAGCTCCCATTTAAGTACTGAAATATATTGGCCAGATTTTCAAGAGCTCGGTCCCATAAGGTGCTAGGCATTCTGACCCTGATCCAGCAATACATATAATGATCCCATTAAAGTCTGTAATGCTACTCATATGTTTAAAATTACTCTCTTGCTCAAAGGCTTTGCTAGGTCAGGGCCAGGGTGTTCACCACATTATAGGATTGAGCCCAAAACAAGCTGTTGTGGGGATGAACTCTTGAAAATCTGCCCTAGCAACTGCTCAGGAGCCTCCAAGCTTGTCTAGATCAGGGAAAATTGCACTAGTGTGACGGGTAAATTCTACCAGCTCAAGCCCCTGTTGCACCAATGCACTGTGCTTACATTGGGGGTTTGCACTGCTGTAACTATATTAATGAAGTTACAACAGTGCCAGTTTCCTTAATCTAGACAATCCCTCCATGAAGTTTGCATACACACATTAATTATTACCATTCCCTCCCCTTGCTTCTTTGGCCTGAGCAGTTAGCCAATATTTGGGGCCTTGCCGGGTTCTTTCCGCTATAAGACTAAATTAACTATACAAGTCAAGTATTTCTTTGGTGCTATCCCATTTACTTACAAAGAATGCACACAAAGTCCTGTTTCCCTGAACACAGTAGAAACAAACAGAAGTCCAAGTCTGCCTTTCCAGAGAGTACTGTGCTTATAAGAAGCTCTTACTCTCAGCTTCTTCCTGGGACCACATTCACCAGTGCTTCTCTTGCTTTCTACTTGCTTCCACCCCCCAAACCCCCCATCTGTTTCTCTCTTGCTGTCTTACACACACACCCTTTTTTCCTGTGTTTACGGTCAATCCCAAGAAAATCCCTCAGCCTTCATGGCTTGGCTTCTGATTGGCTTTATCATGCAACTCACCCAAAGTACCTACATTTATTCATTCTGTTTGAAGGAAGAAAGAGCTAAACTGAAAAGAGTACAGAATAAGGAAGTTAGGAGGCTGTATGTAAGTGCCACACCACTCCATTTAAAGAGAAGCTGAGGGCAGATTGGATTCAATGAATTATTTGCATTGACCTATATAGTCCACTAATTTTTTCTGTTTGTGAGTTATCCGTGAACACAGTTCGATACACTGTCTGCTATTGGAAATTATTCCACGAATGGTCCCTGCAAATATACTTTGGCCCACAGGTTGCCTTAGAAACTAGTCATCAGAATGTTTCTTGGAGTACTCACTCTCTGTAATTTGCTGGGTTCGCTGTGTGCTTTGCCACCTACATTACATGGTGATGTTTTAGTTCCCTGATTTCCAGGTGAAGAGTTCTGGGTGAAATCCTGACCCTACTGAACTCAATGGGAGTTTCTCCATGGACTTCAATAAAGTCCTGGTGCACATTCACATGCAAATACAGAATCACATAAGTACTGGCATCACTTTCTCTTTCCCGAAACATTTTTACAAACCTTCATTCAGAGGAATGTTTGCAGAAACTGGAAAAAGGTGACTCATATACCGAGTAAACAAATATATGGTTCTTATGCAAACAACTGTCACAGTTACCATGCTGAAGATCGGTAAAGGGTACCTGCCAAGGGGGAAAAAATCGGATTGTGCCCTTTATTGCTTATATATATGCTTAATAAAGATGACCTAAAAATATTTTTGTAAAATAAAACTAAAAAATGTTTTCTTATTTATTTTTGACATTAGAAATTCAAGTCTTGTCAATCCTAAAAAGCCACTATAGCAGGGTATCAAACTAATTTGATGCTAAGGACTGAATTCAATGTTAATTTAGGTTTTTGTAGGCCAGAGGAAAAAAATTAGGACTCAATACTCCCCTCAATCCACAGCAATCGCCCGCTGATGTCATTGGGAGGTTTCCAGACAGATCAAGGAGAGAATAATATAGCAATTAAACTTTTAGGTGTTATTTACTCAGTACCTTTTTGTCAGATTCAGCAGCACTCTTAGAAAAATATGTTCCCCTTTATCGCCACCACTGCTTCTGCTGTTTACTTCTTTTCCTTCATAGTTTTGCAGAGCTTAAGGCCAGAAAGGACCATTAGAGCCTCTTGTCTGACCTCCTGTAGATCACAGGCTATTCATTTCCACCCAATTCCTCTACACTGAGCCCCACAACTTCAGTTAAACCAAAGCATTTTAGTCCTCCCTGCCTCCTTTTTCCATTTCCCTGCCTCTTTCTTGTCTGTTTCCTGGGTTCTTTCCTCTTCACTTCCTTCCCTGCAGCAACTCCCACCTCCCTGTGGGCTTCACTCGCACCTGCTCCCCGATTCTAGCCATTAAAATGATCAGCATTCAACTAGCTAGTTGATAATGAAATATCATTGGATCTTAGAGTGGACACTACAAGGAAATCAACAGGGGAGTTGATTTGCCTGAGTCATTGTCTCAGGCTCTCTGAAGACTCAGGCAAACATAAGATTAGAACATCGGTTTTATGAACGCCAATCTTACCAACAAAAAAAAACCCATTTATACAAACCATTTCCCCACACACACATACAAAAATATCCACAAGAGTAATGTAGACGAAGAACAAGTCAACATCCCTTCATGTTCCGATGCCTTCAGTGCACTGGCAATGGCTTTGTAGTGGTTTGAAAGACAAGAAGAAAGTGATGCAGCGCACCATACTGCAACGTATGCACGGGGCCTACTGTCATTTTGAGATGTTCAGTTTTATGAACTCCTCAATCCCCAATTAGTTAATGCGATAGGGGTTCTACTGTACTCAGTTCACATTTGGAAGCTTTTTTCTTCAGAACAACAAGAACTAGCAATGTACCTTTTAAAAAAATAAAGATGAAATTCTGAACAATCTGAATATGTCCTTCAGGTCACATACATACATCAAGCTGACCATAAGGTGAACAGCTCTGCTCTTTGATGATGAAATACTTGGTGCAACTGTGGCATCAGGAGGGTAAAAACTGAGCAACTGAGCGGAGAAGGAATTTCTAGGTATGCTATTTAAAACTCTTTGGGTCAAGGTTGTGCTACAGCCTCTTTGCACCAGCTTGGGGTGGTGGGCAGAGACTAACACTGGAACAGATAGCCGCTGCAGATGTCCCAGAGCTAACTCTGCCAGCTCTGTGCCAGCTCTGCAGCAACCATGGACACAGGGAGTCATGGGAGGTGGGGAAGGCAGCTGGGGCACACTAAAGGAGGGAGGGGCATAGGAGGAAGTGAGGAGGTGTAGCTGCAACAAACCTGCAACCCGGTGATTCTGTGACTCTGGCAAGCCCTATAGCGACATATTTTGGGGCCTCCCTCAAGGATTACATAATTAAATCTTGTTACCTAGTTGAAGTTTATTGACAGGTAAGAACTAGGGGGCATAAAAAGAAAGACCATTTATAAGAAGAACGTAAGGACGTGCTATTTTACCAAGTGAACTCAACTTCCAGTTGAAGTGGGGAAATCAAGTGTTATTAATGTATTTAAGCAACAATTGGATAGCTACATGGGAGTAAGGGCTCATCTACCCTTACAGCGCTGCAGCGTAGCTGCACTGGTGAACTGCAGTCCTTAGTGAAGAAGCTCTCCCATTGGCGTAGGTACTCCACTTCCCCGAGAAGCGATAGCTACATTGACTGGAGAAGCCCTCCTGTCAACACAGTGCTCTCTACGCCTGGGCTTAGGTCAATACAACAGTGTGAGCAACATCGTTATACTGACGTATGTTTGTAGTGTAGACCAGTACTTAGTAAGATCAAGGAGTATTAGTTTTGTGCTTGTAGGAACCCATCCACCTTTCAGGAAGTCCAAAGAAAATTTTTTGCTGGTCGTGGTTTTCTTCCCCCAGACTAGCTATATATTTTGCTTTCTGGTTTTACAGGCGAGCTTTCTAGTCCATCTCTGGCACAAATTGTTTTAGAAGTTTACATAATGTAGGTGAAAGATTGTCAAACATTCCCAGACAAGAAAAGCACCTGGACTGTCCCTGGGTCTACAGTACATTAGGCCAAATGGTGCTGTCCTTATTAGAGATGTGTTCCATTGAAGCTAATGAGAAATTTGTTCAAGAAAGCACAGCAGAATATGGCCTTATGTAACTATAGCTCTAAACCTGCAATTAAATCCATACAAAGAAAAGGAGTACTTGTGGCACCTTAGAGACTAACAAATTTATTTGAGCATAAGCTTTCGTGAGCTACAGCTCACTTCATCAGTGACTCCTTATGTCTGCACAGACTTGAAGTAAAGGGGAGCTCTGGACAGGTGCAGAGGTCTGCATTCATGGATCCATTCCTAGCACTGAGGCCTTTGTAAGCATTAGCTAGTTTATTTCTCTGAAAATGCAGGATAGTACCCTACAGTGTATTTTCTAATGCTTCCTCCAGTCAACTTAGAAAGGCCTCAAATGATGGAACTTCCAGCTCTTCTCCTGGAAGATAATGCAGTGTGACAATGAAAATTATGATTTTCTCTAGCCTTGGGAAAGTAAACTTGTTGAATTACTCATATATAGACACAGCTGGCACTTATTATGGATCGGGAAAGTAAACAGAACCAAAGGGGAAAAAAAGCTATTTTATTCTTAAAACTGGTTGTATTTTTGTTGTTTTCAGTTTTTTATACCATAAACTTTATGTATAATTTATTAATACTGGCTGAAATGTATCTTTGGCTATTTGGAGAGGGGAGAACGGGAGGTGATGTGATTAATTACAATTAATAAAATATTTGTTAAAAATAGAAAAGTTGTGGGGTTTTTTAATGCTGAGGCCAGTATGTGATCGTTTACCCCACTGCAGCATGATTTCATTATTCCTACACTATCTCTAATAGACAAGTGTTTTGTCTAGTCTTCAATATTTCCAGGGATATTGGTTACAAAACTTTCCTTGGCAGCTTGTTCTATTGCCTAACTGCTCTGATTAGGGGTGGGTGAAGTCTGTGGAATTAGATGCTCTATGCTAGTGTCTCAACCAGTTTTGGGGAGGTTCACAAAACTAGTCTGAATTTGTGATCCAGTTTGTTTGTTTTTTTAACTTAAACCAATTGCACCTCTGTATTCTCCACCCAGTGGCTAGAAGCTTCTGCTATGTGTTAGGGATAGAAGAACCCCCCAAAAGCTAGACTGCCGTAACTTGGTGCCCATTATATAGTATACATGCTATATTTTTGCTGTGAAAATTCTCCCCCTCTTCCTCAGCCTCTGTGTTTTTAATCTGCCACTCTGCTTCTCTTTTGTTCCCAGAGCCTCTCCAATACAAAATGCAAACAAAGACTGAACCTTCAGTCCTACAATGTGTTCAGAAATTAGGCAAGACAAGTTTGCCTATCCTTACTTCTCAACAATGGAGTTAAAGGCTTGCTGATTCAGGCCTCGAATAATTTTTTTCCTTATG
This sequence comes from Natator depressus, assembly GCF_965152275.1. Classification (NCBI taxonomy): domain Eukaryota; kingdom Metazoa; phylum Chordata; order Testudines; family Cheloniidae; genus Natator; species Natator depressus. The sequence goes on along the minus strand of NC_134235.1, from coordinate 237,378,503 downwards.
AAGCTTAAGACCAACTTCCCTTGTTCTACCCTAGCTGAACAATAAAAATAATTGATCACTGTAATTCATATATGTTCCTTTGCATATCTGAAGAATTTAGCATCCAGTGACTGTACACATAAAATTCTATTTGGAGCCTCGTATTAGTTCAAAATATATAATTTTTGTGAGATATGTTTCACATTACATTTGGAATAAACATTCCTCATACTAGAAAAGGATAGTGCTATCAATTAAGTATTTTGTACTGAGAACAGTTAGCCAATTAAACAGCAAGATGCATCAGAGGGTGTGGCTTAAGCAAATACCACGTTTGGGGCAGCATGAGGCAAAAGAAACCATTGCCCCCTAGAAACTCCCTGGCTGCTGTTATGAAATTTATTTCAGTTTTACCCATAAGTTATTTCAGTCATTTACTTTGATTGCTGGAAATTGTCAATTAGCGTTATAATGTTTTAACGCCAAGGTTCACAAAGAAGCACTTTACCACTTTGGAATATTAAACAACCTGACCCAGGCTCAGCTGCTTTCTGTAACTTATAGAATATGACAGTGGATAAATGTTTTAGAATGTTTTGTTGGCAAGCATCAGTCAGCATTGTTAACAAGGCGCAGTGGGTAAAGTTCCACACAAAGAATATTTCTGTTCCTATGAGCCAACATTATTTCTCCTTATAAATATATGGAAATACCTTCAAATACCTGACTACACAGTCTCCAAAGAAGGCTTTTTACCTTTGCAATTAACATCACCCTTCACTAGTTGTTAGAGAAATCTTTCTTCTTCTACATTTTCTAATGGCGCAAGCTGTCAATGTGCAATTTAATGCTCTGATCAGCTCTGGTCACATATTGTGTTTTAACAAGAACGATTCAAGGACATTTCTCACAAATTAATACGAAATATATCCTAAATGCTTAAATCTGCTTCAACGTTTAATGTCAAACACTTGGAGATGTAATTATTCAATCTACAACAACAAAAAATTACCTTTGAATTAATTCCATGCTCCAGTGCAGTGAAAGTCAAACAAACAAGTTATAGTTCAAGGCATTGTTTTTTGAGTGTTTTGGTTTTTTTCCCCCATCTGATTGAATGCTTAACCAAGGCGCTCACTTTCTCAGTTCAAATGTAGCACAGAGTTCACCTACTGACAACTCATGTTAATATTTAACTTGGACTGGTAGAATGGAGAATTCCCTGCACGGTTGGAGGAATCAGTGCACAGTGACTGGAAGAGCTAGCCCTGACAATACATTCACTTAGAATAAGGCCAGAACTTTCCAGCGTATCAGTCTTTCTATTAAAATGAAGGCCGCTGGTTTTCCAGTTTAAACTAAACATTGCCCTGACAGTCAGTTAGAAGTCAAGCTTGGCTAATAAATGCTTATTCTTGGCACAATTTTTATCACACACTCCAAGCATGTGTGTCTACACTGTGATCTGAGATGGAGTGGTTTGTTTAGACACACCTGTGCTAGCATGGCTAAAAATAGCAGTGTAGATGCAGAGGTGGCACAGGCTTCAGCAACACAATGAGGCGCGCTGGGTCTCTAGCGTGCTTGTACAGCCTCTGCCAAGGTACAAAAGTGGGACGACCGGGGGACACTGCCCCCGAGGCCCCGCCCTCAGCCAAGCCGGAAGCCGGAGTGGGGTCGGGGGCTAAAAGCAGCCCCCTGCCCACCCACCCAGGGCAGGTGGAGGGACGCAGGCTCCCCACAGCTGCCAGTGCAGTTCTCCCCAGTCTGGCTCTGGCTGGCGGTGGGGCCCTTGGAGCAACAGCCCGGCCATGATAAGAGCCATGCAGGCAACTGTAGGGAGCCACGGTGGACCCTCCACCTGCCTTCGGCGGGGGTCAAGCAGCCCCCGGCCCATGTCCCTGCCCCCTGGATCTCTCGCCCAGGGCAGGAGGAGGGTCTGCGCCACAGTTCCTCACAGCTGCCCATGCAGCTCTTACCTTGGCCAGGCTGTGGCTCCGAGGTGCCCCTCCCTCTCCAGCCAGAGCCTGGTTGGGGAGACCCACACAGGCAGGTATGGAGAGCCAGCACAGAGTCATGGACCCTCCACCTGCCCTCAGCAGGGCGGGGAGCCCAGGGGGTGGGGAGATGAGCTGGGGGCTGCTCTCAGCCCTCCCGCACCCTGGGTAGGTGGAGGGTTCACCGCGGCTCCCCACAGGCTGGGCTGCATGCTGGCCTGGTCAGGGGGTGGGGCCTCAGGGAGAAGAAAAGGGGAAGGAGTGGGTCCACCCTAGTGAAAAGTGATGGGCCAGGCCCCCCACACTTTCAAAAAGTGGGAGGGCCCTAGCCACTCCCCTCCCCCCGGTTCTGTCACCCTGGCCTGTGCTGCCACATCTACACTGCTATTTTTAGCTTTGCTAGCACAGGTATATCTATCGGAGGTGCAATTATACTTCAGACTGCAGTGTAGACATACCCTAGGTCTACATCCCCAGTAAGTAGCTTCCATCTGCTGCACATCCATGTAATGCTGTGGGTTGATTTGATGGACTGAGGCCAAGTTTTCCCATTTCTGAAGCCCTGATTGAGATTGCCTGGTGCTGTGCCCCCCTTCTTCCAATCACCATTTCCAAAATCCTGAATTTCATTATAACTTGGGTACCTAGGTCAGGTATAAATGCAAAGAAGCCATTGCAATGAGGTAGCTGAAACAGTTAAGCAGCCTCCACACCAAACACCGGCCCATGTCTCCTGCCAAAAGGTCGGTACATCCAAAGCCACTCAGAAGTTTGAACTATGCAGGCAGGGGCTTGGCTGGGTATTGCGTGGGTGTGTGAGTGAATCAGGACATCAAGAGAGAAGCACTGAGAAAACCAAACTGACAGGGACAGAAGCACTGGTAATGTGGCCCTGAAAGAAAGAGAGAAAGCTTTTCAGCACAGAGTGCACACTGGACGAGCAGGCTTGTAACCGTGAGCTTTCTCCTGCTGTTTCATTCCCACTGTGTTCAGGGAACCAGGACTTTATGTATAATCTTCGTAAATAAACAAGACTCTATCAAAGGAAATACTTATCATCCGTTTCTATCTCCTAACTGGAACAATCAACAATATCCCCAATCTAACTAACTGCCCAGCTCAAACAGGATAAACACTTTCCTCCCTCTTCCTCCTTGTTTCAATTAGGTGAAAGCCTACTTCTGCTCCCACTGAAGTCAATAGAATATTTGTTATTCATTACGGGGAACAGGGTTAAGCCCCAAATCACCAAACTTCAGAATACTCAAATTATAAACAAACATTCTGGTAGCTAAAGAAATTCAGCCAGGTTTTCGTCTCTTTTGGTCAAGTGTAAATTACAGAGAAATCTCCAAATGAAAGCAAAGACCGACGATGAAAACCTGATCAATTGCTATCAATTCAGTTTAGATGAAAAGTCGCTCCCTTTTCAGCTCTGCCTGGTGCCCAGAAGAGAGGAGGTTAACAAATAAATCAGAAAACAAATCTAAACAAAAAACCTCCCAGATTTTACAGTTCTAGTAAGTATCCACAATTAATCCTACCATGTAATTCAGGCTCCCAGCAGTGGGTAAATAGAATTTCCAGAAGGGCTGGGCTAGAAAAGGAGTTGTCTCCACTGTTGAACCTTAATAGGAACCTTAATACAGTTTATCTGCAATTAAAAGTGGATTTCATGTTAATCTGACTATTTGCTGAATTTGTGGCCCCGTCTACAATGGATCTTGGAACCATGCTTGAAACCTGTTTGGAATTTGGTTACAGGCAAACGTGTTTTATACACCATGTCCACACTATTCCTAATCAAACTTTAGAACCATGCTATAATGCATTGTTCTAGCTCTATTTAAGACTTAAGTTATAAAGTAGCCGTGGCACAATCAATTTACTCCAAAGCCCTCTCTCTACTCTAAAAAAGTTCAAAATCCTCCCCCCATTGCTAGCATCAGTTCAGCTCTATTAGTATTAGCCGCATGATAGTAGATGGACCACCAATATTGTTAACACTGTTGTGTAACCTTGCTCCTCTTGAACCAGATTCTGAGGCCCTTAGTCAGGTTGGGTACAGCTTACTCCACAAAGTAGTGCCATAAGACAGTAGTCAGTTACTAGCCAGACTGATAGCTCCATCTGTTAAGTTTGCCCAGCACTTCCCATTATAAAGACCCTCCTTTCAGCTGCTTATAACTTTGCCAGACTAACTGTCCAGGCTGAAATTTTCCATGCTGGGTGTTTGCTTCCTCCTAAATTATTTTTGAAAATTTCAGCTAAAATAGTTCAGCCATTTCTGAGAAGGCGGCTAAGGGAAAATACATTGTTTCTCTGTGTTAAAAAAAAATAATTCCTGGTGGCCTTTTCTTTGGAAAGATCTAGTGCCCCATATTTTGGAGCAAGGAATTCAAATTTGGAAGAAGGGTGGCCTTTGTGTCAAGGATGCTTGAACAATTGCATTTTAATTTGCCCATGCCCAGTAGAGACTTGTTAGCACTTAAAAGAGCAACTAAGCATGTTCCATCCCCTACAGCTCCTAGTTTTAATGGGTTGCAGTTGCCCCGTCCCTTCACAGCTCCTGGACTGCACAGAGCAACAGAGCATGCTCCCTCCAGCTCAGGGCTACAGGGGCAAAGGTGGACTTTCCCTGTAATGGCTGCTCCAGGCAAGGGTGGGGCTGGGCACAAGAACTGAGCGGGGAGCCTGTCTTTCCTGTGCTCTCAGTGTCCTTGCCCCTGCTGGCATTCAGGCAGTGTGGAGGAGGTAGCCATCTGAATCAAATGCAGAGAGGTGTGGTGTTTAGCTGCTGCTTGTAATTATTAGAACTGGGAGCACTGGCTGTTGGGAGTCTGAAAGGACAGGAAACAGGAAGGGGGGCGGGGGAAGTTGAGGAGGCTGAGTGAGAGCTACCGAGCGTGCAGCAGCAGCACCTTGGTAAAGAGGTTTCCACTTTAAAAATAAAGTCCTGTTGAAGTTTGTTAGTACCTTGCCTGGTTGCTATAACAAGAGGACAAGAGAAGAGCCTGGGGCAGAGACTGGGACTGGAGGCTGACAGGGGTGGAGACTGGGAAAGGAGACTAGGTCTGAAAGCCAGGAAAAGAAACAGATTGAGACAGGGAGACAGTGGTGGGACTGAGATCTGAGGAGGAGCCAGGGGGAGACTGTGACTGGCAAGGCAAGGAGACTGGGACTGGAAGTCAGTGGGGTAGTGGGAAGGAGGTGGGGTGTGGGGAGGGAACTGGGACTGTCTGGGCAAAGAGAGTGGGACAAGGAGCCAGAGGAGGCAAAGACACTAAGACTGAATGAGGAGTCTGGTGAAGACTGGGCCTGGGAGCCAGTGGGGTAAGGAAATGTGTATGTGTGGGGGGGTGCAACTGGAAGACAGGAAGAAGGAAGAGACAGAGATTGGGAAGTGGGTGAGGGAAGTAGGACTGGTTGGGCACAGAGACTCAGGACAAGGAGCTGGGCGTTGAGGAGAGCCTGGGAATGGTTTGGCAAGGAGAATGGGAGCAGGAATGGGGGGTGGTCACTGAAGAAGTGAGATTAGGATTTACTGGACTAGGAATCTGGGACCAGGATCTGAAGCCAGAGCAGTGGAGACTGGAACAAGGAGCCAGTGGTGGGGTAGAAATAGAACTGAGACAGAGACAGGAGAGGGGACAGGGCAAAATAGGTCAAGCTTGGGGAAAATAAGTGAGCGTGTCCACTGGAGCACACTCCTCTCAGGAGCCCAGAATGGAACACAAGATTCATGAGTCTCACTGTTCCTTTGCTATCAGCAAGTATTTGTGAAACCCACTGCCAAAGGTCCCATCCCCCTCTAGTGCTGATCCTATAGAGGATAACAATCAAGGACTACTATTAGTTATTCCATCAGTTAAAGTGGCAGAGATCTGAGTGGTAGATTTAAAGGTTCCAGCCCTGCTGATGAACCAGGCAGAAATCAATATGATGCCAAATTTCAGTTTTGTTTTGTTTTAAAACTAGGAAATTGAACACATACAAAACTACATTAAAACAAGCATTAAGGTTGCAAAGTCGAACACTCAAAAATTAGGAAATATCAGATTTAAGATTTCTTGTGCAACCTTAATTCGGCTCTTTGGGCACATGCATGGTGATAGTCTCTTTAGGTACATTATTGCATACTATTTTTCTACAGGATCCCTATTTCATTGGATGGATCTGCTCTGGGGATGAATCAGAGTTGCGTAGTGAAGGAGGCTGTTCTCTGTGGGACCCCAGCCTTATTTGTTGCAGAAGTTAGTAGCAGTGTAGTGAATGAGGCATCGGACTGCGGGAAGAGAAAAGATAGTATTATGGTTAAGGAGAATTAGATTCTATCCCCACCTCTGCCAGACAGTTCCTTTATGATGCTGAACAAGTCACTTAAACTAAACTTTTCAGAGGTGGTCACTAACTGTGTTTCCCCATTTTCCGGATATGTGACCTGAAACCCTTGGGTCTGATTTGCAGAAATGCTGACAACTTACAGCTGCAACAGAAGTCAATGGGAGATGTGTTTGAATATATAAAGTGCTGTATGATAAGGGCTTCTGGGGGGTTTTATTTAATTTTTCAGGATTTATTTTTAGCCATTTGAGTTTTAAGTAGAAGTCCAACAATCGGGGTGGGGTGGGGATTGGTGACTGTCTTCGGGTATGCACCACAGAACCTTTTTAGTGCACGCCAGTAGGGTCTACAGAGACCAATTAATGTGCATCATGTTACTGCACTTTAGAAAATCACACCCCTCTAGTTTGCATTTCTGCTCCATATTGACAACCACTTAGATACAAGTAACTATTTTGGGTATTGTTCCAGTGTTTATTGGATAAACGCCATTTTGTTTTGGTTTTTAAAATCAGTAGTGTTTTATCAGGGTTTATACCTTAAAACCAAAAATCAGAAGCCCTATATAAAATGTTAGGTCCGAGGCGTCTCTGATTGGGGACCCAAAATTAGCAGATACTTTGACCTTAATTTCTTTGAGCAGCAGCTCCCCATCTGTAAAATGGGGATTACACCATTCCCTCACCTCACAGGAGTGTTTTCAAGTTAAAATTATTAATATTTGTGAAGTGCTCTGATACTATACCGAGAAGCACCATAAAAACGCCTTTGCGGAAGTTAACAATTCTGTCTTCAGAGCAGGGTTTGATGAATGTGTGGTAGTTAAAGCATTGGGCCACACTCTGAACAATGAGAAGAAAACAACATATTGAATAGCTGCTCATTAAGTGAGCATCATCCATTCTGTATACTGAATGAGGTAGGGGCCTGTGGAAAAAAAATAGCACATGATCATGCAATTTAAGCCTGTACCGTAATGTGCACACACAAGAGAGCTGTGCAACCTTACTTCTGGAATTTCCTAGCTTTTGAGTGCTTGACTTTGCAACCTTAATAATGTTCTCTTAAGATATTTTTTGTATGCAACATAATCAGGGTATTGGAATCTAGCCCATAGGGATAAAGAAAGAAGAGAGTGCTTGTTAAGGAAGAAGACTTCCCTTTTATTTCATGAGTATTGCATTCCCACTGGATGGAAGTGTCTCCGAATGGTAGAAAGAAAAGGAGTACTAGTGGCACCTTAGAGACTAACCAGTTTATTTGAGCATAAGCGCATGAAAGCTTATGCTCAAATAAATTGGTTAGTCTCTAAGGTGCCACTAGTACTCCTTTTCTTTTTGCGAATACAGACTAACACGGCTGCTACTCTGAAACCTGTCAGAATGGTAGAAGTTGTCCATAAAACCTCAACCGCTTTCTTAAAACATTGGTGAATAAAACTTAATTTATTCTACACATTCTGAGTGTGGCCCCAATACACAGAAACTCAGACACTAATAATATTGCTCAGCAGGTAGGATCTGCACTGAATGAAGTATTTTAGTGATGACAATAACTAATCCTAGATTTGATCTTTCTTCTGTCACAAGTTGCCACCACACCAAATCAGACACCCACTGATCTATGTGGGCAACCTCCTATGCTCTTACAGAACCCCATCATTAGCCACAACCTGTGAAGATTAAAATGGCAGATTGAGCAGTGCTCCTGTAGTGAGGTAGGAAGAGATCAGATGTCCCGTCCTAACACTGCACCACTTTAGTTGCTGGTAGGAGAAGGAAACACTGAGACCAACATTGAATCAATAACCTACAGAGGCAAAAGAAAAATATCGCAAGAAGGAGCACTCCTTCCAAGATCACCTACAGCAGCTGCTGGACAAAGAGGATGGCAGTTCAATAATACTGATTGTTTCCACAAACCGTGAGACATCGTGATAAACCCTGAGGAACATCATCTTGCCACTAAAGCAGCTAAGTTAAGTGACCCACTGTCAGTGCACAATGGCTGCAGGGGACTGAACCTACTTATATCTGCAAGCTAAGTCTACACTATTTACAATGGCTAGGAGTATCCAACATACCACTCAAGAAGACCGTTGCTGGTGTCCCCTGAAGGTGTAACAGATGGAGCCCAGGGAGGAAGAAAGGAGAACTATGAGACAAGACTCCTCAAACAAAGGCTGTAATCAAACACATGGCAGGCCAAAAGGGGCAGAGGGAAGGCAGGATGCAGCTTAACTGATGGAGCCTTTCCTAAGCTAGGGCTATGCTGGTGCAGCTGCTCCGGTGGTAGCACTAGTGGGAATTTGGTACGCCTGCCCCTTCTGAAATCAAGGGCGCACATACAAGAGTCTCACTATGAATTGACAATGACATCTAATGGAATAAATGCCACCACCAGTTAATTATGTGAGTGTGCGCAGAATTCTGGGATTTCTTCAGGTTATAAATGTTTGAGCTATCACTCTTTACTGCTGTGTATTACTTTTACATAGCCAATTTTTAAGTGCCCAGAGTTACAAATGTCAGCATTTGATCGATCAGCGTGGTTTTGCTGTCTTACCCACTCTGTTGATTTGAACAATTCATTCGTTAATATAGTAAAACACATGTTCAAGATTTCAAATTGTTTAACGAGTTTTGACAAACAATTCCCTTGGTGGTCTTGAAGTTTCTGAGAAGCAGATGGATGAGGTACAATTTTATAGATTCTCTCTCCTATCTGGGTAAAGCTGCGAGGTCTGAAGTAGGCTTTAGTGCAAACAGGGGACAATGTCAGACAATAAAGAGACAATTGCCTGTGTTAGCACAACAATTAATTTTGTTTGCTGAGCACCAATCTGTCTATTTGTTACCAGGAATGTGCTAATTATTCCTGCTAATTACATGCAAAACATTCATTATCACCTATATGTGGAAGAGGACCCCTCAGGTTTCAGTGACAAATTAATTACTGTGTTTTCCTTCTGAACATACTTAGACTGTCCCTGTTGTTATCTACAAAGTAAATTGGTTAGCAGGAAGCTTGTCTCTCAGACATGTTCTGCAAACTGAAAAGTAGATGTACAAATATTGTTAACTAGTTACTATTCCCCCTTTTTTTTTCAGGCAGCTATTTTCTGAAACTCTCATAACTATAATGTTAATTTACAAACTCTTAATTCTCATAAAGTATATTGTGTACTGTGCTATGTTCCATTATGTAACTGCTTTGAAAAATCAGAGCTTTATAGGAATCTACAGTACAGAACAATGGAGACAGACAGGATGTATTCAGCCAAAAGAAAGAATATAGCTGACACAAACCCAATGGTCAAATACTCCACAGCCAAATAAAATTCAAATGTGAAATAAACAGGAGGATGTAAGTGCCTGTAGCCATATAGATTTTCATAATCAAATCTCCTGAGTTAGGACTGGTTTACCTACCTGTATGATTATTTTCAGTTAATTTTAGTTAGATGTCGGAATGATGTTTTTGGTTGGTTGTCTTCGTCCTCCCCATTCCCCCCCCCCCCCCCCGTAAGTACATCAGTCAACCTCTAATGTCGACACAGTTATACCAGTATTTATAGGTTGCAATTTTGGTTGGATGTATTCCTGGAGATTTCATCACATGACATAATCTTTAATTAAAGATTAATCTTTAATTCCTGGAGACTCCAAGCCAATCCTGGAGGGTTGGCAACCCTAAGTATAAATGTGCCCTCTACCACGGTAGCTCACTCCCCTTCCTACATAGGAATAGCTATAAGGACTTTTATTCCCTCATTTAGCTGCATCCACACTGAGGGGGTGTATCACTTTAATTATGCCAGTATAATTAAAGTGGTACAAATTCTGTGTATAGACAGGGCCTTAGGGATGGGGAGAAGTTACAATGCCAGGAGCCTTCACAGAGGGTGTACACTACCTGGATGCTCAAAACTTAGCTCTGTGGGGGCTACCAGCATAGCCATACCCAGCCAGTCACTGAGAGAGGAAGGATGAGGAGGGGCAAGCAAGGTCAGAAGATCTACCACTAAACAGATTCTCCAGTCCTTAACACATGCAATCCTTAATCCCCATGCACAGAGTGGGATACCAGTCCCATGGTTCCTACTCATTGTCCATTCTGCAGCCTAGGGAGGGAAAATTCCATGCACTCACAGCAATTCCCATTGCCATTTTAAGTGTCTGGGCTGGTTTCTGTGGGCAGTTTTTTGGGCCTTGTCTACATGACAAAAATATGCTATGTTTGAACAGGGGTAGGTGCATTCAAGTTAGCTGACATGATGTTGAAAACGACAGTTCCTGGGCTACACTGACTGGAAAGTTGTGGGCAGCATGGTGTGAGCTACCGCAAGTACTTCCAGTTGTAGTCAAACAATAATGTTCGGCAATGTCAACAAACACTGAAAGGTTTAGTAAAATGAACTTAATATGGAAGTATGAAAGAGCTGACATTGAAAAAACAAAGGACCATAATCATAGCTAGAAACCTGTATCAGATGACACAGAATTATTCAAACTACTGTAATATATTAATCATTTCTCTTCCAAAATAGTAGGCATGACCTTTTCTGTGATCACATCTTCCCCTTCTAACCCTTTCTGGTCTACCACTTGAAAAGTATTGGCATTATAGTTTTATTGCAATTATTATGGCCTCATTTTCCACTGTAGGTTCCTTTGGTTAGGCACCTAAACCTGTTCTGAGGCACCTAAATATAAGTAGCCTGACAGTCAGAGGTGCTGAGTACCCACAATCCCTCCTGAAGTCAGCTTTGCTATTACTTAGGTCTCCAGATATAGGTTCAGGTGCCAAAGTTTAAAAGTTTTGGCCTAAATCATGAACATAATATTACTGGAATTTATTTTTTAAAGAACCAATATATTTTATGATATGCACAGTGTAATTCTAGATAATCAAAATCTATATACAGTAAAAGCCAAACTAATGCAAAGTCTGCATTTATCAAAGTTGATTTAAATCCTAAATGTTTCCCTAACATTTACCTTCAAGTTTCTTAATACTCATGCATACAGGACTCCTGGAACAATATTGTATTTGCTCATACAATAGTTCTTAAACACAGATACGTATTTCCTGGCTATAGAGAAAATAAGGCTATAGAGAAAATATTCAGTATCACATAACTTATCATTCCCAGGCAAGATTTTAGAAAGGGACCAGCCATAACTTGTTGTGCATAATCAGCACTGGAAGCTAAATAAATGACTATATCATTTGATTATCCACATAATTTTAAAACAGTTTGAGTGGTAGTTGGCGTATTTCCTGCTAAATGGGATTATGATTGCACAACGAGTATGTTTTAAACAGAAACAATATGTTTCTGGAGGCACAAAGCTCCTGGAATTTTGGTTTAGTTATTTTTTTCCTTGGACTATGTACCTACCCCAAGCTCTCCCTGCTCTCTAGAAGAGTGGCTCAAATGAACCATTCCCTGTTGGGGCTTATACAGCCAGCAGCTACCCTGGAGACACACTCCAACATTTCCTTCCACATAAATGAGCAGTTAACTGATAGGTTAAATACATTAAGAATAAATAGTGAATAAATGAAGGGGAAGTAAATTTGTAGATGACTTGAGCAGATTGTTTCTTGCAGATGTTGTGGAAGAAGTGGATCTTGAGGAGGAATTCAAACAGGGAGAGAAAGAAGGGGGGTGGGAGGGGACTTTGCATTCCAGCTCATGGGAAAGAGCTCCACATACAGGGAGCTGCATGGAAGAAAGTGAGGAGGCTGTTGTGGGAGAAGTGGACAAATAGGTCATCAAAGCTTGCCTCACTGGTCAAGCGAGGGTGGGGGCAGCACAGTAACACAAAGTGGATAAGTAGGGAACACAGAATTATGTGGAGCCTCAAAGGCAATCACAAGAATCTTGAAATTGATGCAGTGGAGTGGAGAAGGAGTGAGCCAGTGGAGACATTCAAAGAAACAGGACATGGGGGAATATTATGGTTAGGACAACAGGGAAGAAAGGGAATTTTAGTTGCTGCCTTATGCATGAACTGAGTTAGAACATAAGAACAGCCATACTGGGTCAGACCAAAAGTCCATCTACCCCAGTATCCTGTCTTCTGACAGTGGCCAATGCCAGGTGCTCCAGAGGGAATGAACAGAACAGATAATCATCAAGTGATCCATCCAGTCACTCATTCCCAGCTTCTGGCATAGGCTAGGGACACCATCCCTACCCATCCTGGCTATTAGCCATTGATGGACCTATCCTCCGTGAACTTATCTAGTTCTTTTTTGAACCCTATTATAGTCTTGGCCTTCACAACAGCCTCTGGCAAGGAGTTCCACAGGTTGATTGTGCATTGTGTGAAAAAATACTTCCTTTTTTGTTTGTTTTAAATCTGCTGCCTATTAATTTCATTTGGTGACCCCTAGTTCTTGTGTTATGAGAAGGAGTAAATAACACTTCCTTATTTACTTTCTCCACACCAGTCACAATTTTATAGACCTCTATCATATCCCCCCTTAGTCATCTCTTTTCCAAGCTGAAAAGTCTCAGTCTTATTAATCAGTCTTCATATGGAAGCCATTCCATACCCCTAATCATTTTTGTTGCCCTTTTCTGAACCTTTTCCAATTGCAGCATATCTTTTTTGAGATGGGGCAACCACATCTGCATGCAGTATTCAAGATGTGGGCGTACCATGGATTTATATAGAGACAATATGATATTTTCTGTCTTATTATTTATCTCTTTCTTAATGATTCCCAACATTTTGTTTGCTTTTTTGACTGCCACTGCATATTGAGTGGATATTTTCAGAGAACTATCCACAATTACTCCAAGATCTCTTTCTTGAGTGGTAACAGCTAATTTAGACTCCATTATTTTATATGTACAGTTGGGATCTTTTCAAATGTGCATTACTTTGCATTTATCAACATTGAATTTCATCTGCCATTTTGTTGCCCAGTCACCCAGTTTTGAGAGATCCTTTTGTAGCTCTTAGCAGTCTGCCTGGGACTTAACTATCTTGAGCAATTTTGTATCATCTGCAAGTTTTGCCACCTCACTGCTTACCCCTTTTTCCAGATCATTTATGAATATGTTGAATAGGACTGGTCCCAGTACAAACCCCTGGGGGACACAACTATTTACCTCTCTCCATTCTGAAAACTGACCATTTATTCCCTACCCTTTGTTTCCTATCTTTTAACCAGTTACCAATCCATGAGAGGACCTTCCCTCTTATCCCATGACAGCTTACTTTGCTTAAGAGCCTTTATGAGGGATTTTGTCAAAGGCTTTCTGAACATCTAAGTACACTATATGCACTGGATCCCCCTTGTCCACATGCTTGTTGATCCCTGTCACAGAGTGTGGGGGCCCTGTACCCCACTCTTCCTGCAATTCCCCGTGGCTCTCAGCCAGCCAGTAAAATGGAAGGTTTATTAGATGACAGGAACACAGTCCAAACAGAGCTTGTAGGTACAAACAGGACCCCTCAGTCAGGTCCCTCTGGGGGGCAGGGAGCTTAGACCCCAGCCTTGGGGATACCTCCGTTTCCCCAGACCGCTCCAAACTGAAACCCCCTCCAGCAGTCTCACCCAGCCTCCCCCCGGCTCCTCCTCCAGCCTTTGTCCAGTTTCCCAGGCAAAGGTGTCACCTGGCCCCAACCCCCCTCCTGGCTCAGGTTACAGGCTCAGGTATAATCCTTCAAATGAAGTCACCCCCTGCAACAACCATGTAAAAGAAGCAGTGAGAGATAAAAAGGCATTTTTTAAAAAGTGGAAGTCAAATCCTAGTGAGGTAAATAGAAAGGAGCATAAACACTGCCAAATTAAGTGTAAAAATGTAATAAGAAAAGCCAAAAAGGAGTTTGAAGAACAGATAGCCAAAAACTCAAAAGGTAATAACAAAATGTTTTTTAAGTACATCAGAAGCAGGAAGCCTGCTAAACAACCAGTGGGGCCCCAGGACCATCGAGATACAAAAGGAGCACTTAAAGACGATAAAGTCATCGCAGAGAAACTGAATGAATTCTTTGCTTCAGTCTTCACGGCTGAGGATGTTAGGGAGATTCCCAAACCTGAGCCGTTCTTTGTAGGTGACAAATCTGAGGAATTGTCACAGATTGAAGTGTCACTAGAGGAGGTTTTGGAATTAATGGATAAACTTAACAGTAACAGGTCACCGAGACCAGATGGCATTCACCCAAGAGTTCTGAAAGAACTCAAATGTGAAATTGCGGAACGATTAACTACGGTTTGTAACCTGTCCTTTAAATCAGCTTCTGAACCCAATGACTGGAAGATAGCTAATGTAACGCCAATATTTAAGGAGGGCTCTAGAGGTGATCCCGGCAATTACAGACCAGTAAGTCTCACGTCAGCACCGGGCAAATTAGTTGAAACAATAGTAAAGAATAAAATTGTCAGACATATAGAAGAAAATAAATTGTTGGGCAAAAGTCAACATGGTTTCTGTAAAGGGAGATCATGTCTTACTAATCTATTAGAGTTCTTTGGAGGGGTCAAAAAACATGTGGACAAGGGGGATCCAGTGGACATAGTGTATTTAGATTTCCAGAAAGCCTTTGACAAGGTCCCTCACCAAAGGCTCTTATGTAAATGAAGTTGTCATGGGATAAGAGGGAAGATCCTTTCATGGATTGAGAACTAGTTAAAAGACAGGGAACAAAGGGTAGGAATAAATGGTAAATTTTCAGAATGGAGAGGGGTAACTAGTGGTGTTCCCCAAGGGTCAGTCCTAGGACCAATCCTATTCAACTTATTCATAAATGATCTGGAGAACGGGGTAAACAGTGAGGTGGCAAAATTTTCAGACGATACTAAACTGCTCAAGATAGTTAAGACCAAAGCAGACTGTAAGAACTTCAAAAAGAGCTCACAAAACTAAGTGATTGAGCAACAAAATGGCAAATGAAATTTAATGTGGATAAATGTAAAGTAATGCACATTGGAAAAAATAACCCCAACTACACATACAATATGATGGGGGCTAATTTAGCTACAACTAATCAGGAGAAAGATCTTGGAGTCATCGTGGATAGTTCTCTGAAGATGTCCACATAATGTGCAGCGGCAGTAAAAAAAAGCAAACGGGATGTTACGAATCATTAAAAAGGGATAGAGAATAAGATGGAGAATATCTTATTGCCCTTATATAAAACCATGGTATGCCCACATCTTGAATACTGCATACAGATGTGGTCTCCTCATCTCAAAAAAGATAAACTGGCATTAGAAAAGGTTCAGAAAAGGGCAACTAAAATGATTAGGGGTTTGGAATGGGTCCCATATGAGGAGAGATTAAAGAGGCTAGGACTTTTCATCTTGGAAAAGAGGAGACTAAGGGGGGATATGCTAGAGGTATATAAAATCATGAGAGGTGTGGAGAAAGTGAATAAGGAAAAGTTATTTACTTGTTCCCATAATATAAGTAGGGGCCACCAAATGAAATTAATGGGCAGCAGGTTTAAAACAAATAAAAGGACATTCTTCTTCACACAGGGCACAGTCAACCTGTGGAACTCCTTGCCTGAGGAGGTTGTGAAGGCTAGAACTATAACAGGGTTTAAAAGAGAACTGGATAAATTCATGGAGGTTACGTCCATTAATGGCTATTAGCCAGGATGGGTAAGGAATGGTGTCCCTAGCCTCTGTTTGTCAGAGGGTGGAGATGGATGACAGGAGAGAGATCACTTGATCATTACCTGTTAGGTTCACTCCCTCTGGGGCACCTGGCATTGGCCACTGTCGGCAGACAGGATACTGGGCTGGATGGACCTTTGGTCTGACCCAGTATGGCCATTCTTATGTTCTTATTTCTGCATCCCGTCCTGAGGTGACATGTACTCAGTCAATATGGGGATAGTTGAAATCCGCCATTATTATTGTAGCATTTCACAGTCACTATCGCCATCCTGGTCAGGTGGTCAGTAATATATCCCTACCGCTATATTCTTATTATTAGAGCATGGAATTACTTTCCATAGAGGTTCTATGGTAGAGTTTGATTCATTTAAGACTTTTACTTCATTTGTTTCTACGCTTTCTTTCACTTATAGTGCCACTTCCCCACCAGCACAATCTGTTCTGTCCTTCCGATATATTTTGTACCCTGGTATTACAGTGTCCCATTGATTATCCTCATTCCACCAAGTTTCTGTGATGCCTATTATATCAATATCCTCATTTAATACGAGGCACTCTAGTTCACCCATCTTATTATTTAGACTTCTAGCATTGGTATATAGGCACTTTAAAAACTTGTCACTTTTTAGCTGTCTGCCATTACTTGATGAAATTGAATGGGACTCTTTCATTTGACTGTTTCTCATCAGATCCTACCCATATTTCACCATATTCCATCCTCTCATCTTTACTAGGACATAGAGAATCTCCATTAATAGATCCTCACCTAAGGGATGTCTCTGTCCGAACGACGTGTTCCTCTGCACCTCTCGGCTTTCCCCAGCCCTTAGTTTAAAAACTGCTCTATGACCTTTTTAAGTGCCAGCAAACTCGTTCCATTTTGGTTTAGGTGGAGCCCATCCTTCCTGTATAGGCTCCCCCTTTCCCAAAAGTTTCCCCAGTTCCTAATAAATCTAAACCCCTCCTCACTATACCTTCGTCTCATCCACGCATTGAGTCCCCGCAGTTCTGCCTGTCTAATTGGCCCTGCGCATGGAACTAGAAGTGGACCTGGAAGCATTTCAGAGTTGCGGGATGAGTCCTATTAGATCCTTCACTGCTCCTAGACATTCAAGTAGCAATGATGACAAGAAATGTCTTCTTTCAGCACAGATCATGAGAAAGGCTGCCTTTTGTTCTCAGAAGAAGGCCTAGCTATGTTGATCCATGCTCTTGTCACCATCAGGTTGGACTGCTGCAATGCAAAGTATACGAAAAGTAACATTTACATAGCAATTGCAGCTAGTGAATATGCAGTGGCCCGCGTCCTAAGTAGGACATGCTTCAAACACCACATAACACTTCACTGTCCACATCCCACAACTGCTCACCTTACTGATTCTCAATCCAAGTCAAGGCACCCGTTCTTACCTTCAAAGACATCAATAGACTAGACCTATCCTCTTTCTATGGTGGCCTTTCTTTCCACAGAGTGCTGAAGTAGCTACAATCAACTGGGACAGTGTGACCAAAAGCACACATACAAAAAAATCAGAGAATGGATCAAGGCACTTTTAGTGGAAGTCCCAAGTCAAGCCATTTACCACCAAGAATCAGGCTGAGCTTGTGCTGAATTTTGGACATAATGCAAGATGTATTTCTCTAAGCATGCTTCTTCCCACCAAATAAGAGTAGTAGAAACACCTACCAAGCAATGGTCTCCTCCGAGACAGGTACCAATCAACTAAAATAAGGGTGGTGTAGAGCATTTAGACCCATCTTCAGACAGAAATCATTGTGTATGTTAAGTTTCAGAGTAACAGCCGTGTTAGTCTGTATTCGCAAAAAGAAAAGGAGGACTTGTGGCACCTTAGAGACTAACCAATTTATTTGAGCATGAGCTTTCGTGAGCTACAGCTCACTTCATCGGATGCAATGAAGTGAGCTGTAGCTCACGAAAGCTCATGCTCAAATAAATTGGTTAGTCTCTAAGGTGCCACAAGTCCTCCTTTTCTTTTTGTGTATGTTAGTTGTGTAAATGGCACCTAAGCAGCATGGAGATGGGTGCAGAAGATGGGTGCATTTTATATCAGTTAATATCAATGCTAATATTATCTTAATATGATCTAACAAAAATGTTTTCCATTTCCATAGATCCTCCAAAGCATCTCCATTGTTTTACTCTCATATATTGCTGCATGTTATTGAAGTAAACAGCAGTATTTAGGAATAATGAGCAAATTCATCCGTCATCATCCATGAATCAACAGACTTACAATGGAATCATAAATAGACCTACACCAAGGATTAATGCTGTTCAGATTTTCTAGAGTCAGGCAAAGTAACTGTCTACTCACAGATAACTAAAATGTTACACTCCTAACAGTAGCATATGCTCTCATGTTCGCTGCCATAAGCCTCATGTAAGCTGGTAAACTGCAGCATCTGCGGGAGGAGAGAGAGATTTTCATTTTTAAAAAAGGACAATTTTTAGCATTTTAAATAGGCAGGGAGAGAATATAGCTCTAAAAATGTTATTCAGTCGTATGCTGACTTGACAAAAATTGGAGAACTTATCTCTCTCTCTCTCTCTCGAACACACACACACACACAGAATCTGGTTCTCAGTCAGAGTGAATGCCATCACAGCCAGGGCAAAGAGAGGCCTGCTAGCTTGGTTCTTATGAGTTATTCTGTTTTATACTATTCTATATAGGTTTTTATACTGCATTCCTCACTGTAGAGTTTGAGCCCTTAGTGCATTAGCAATGTGACTAATATCCATCACGTGTTTGTTCATGTCTAAATCAATCAATGCCTAGTGGGATTTTCAAAACCACCTAGACACCTATTAGCATCATTATGCTCTTAAATACATTTAAAAATCTGTCCCTAAGGTCTTTGGGGAAGGGATTAGCTTTTCATTTTTGTGTTTACAGGCCTAACACAATGGGGACCACCTGATCCCCAGATTGGGGCCTCTCGCCAAAACTGCTATACAAATAAGTGAAAATAAAAGTTTGGAATTACTTTCAGTACATGCCTATGAGAGTCACACTGCTATTACTTTAGCAATGGAATTGGGGAAGTTTGCAACAGGCATTCTCGGAAACTAATATGACTACAAATATAGTGAAAGACAAGGTGGGTGAGGTAATTTATTTTACCGGAACAAATTCTGTTGATGAGAGAGACAAGCCTGAAGAAGAGCTCTGTGTAAGCTTGAAAGCTTGTCTCTTTCACCAACAGAAGTTGGTCCAGTAAAAGATATTACCTCACCCACCTTGTCTCTCTAATATCTGAACCAACAAGGCTATAACAACACTGCATTCAGATCCAGTGACAGTTACATTTTTAGTCATTTGTGTATTTTCTCTGCTTTTGGAATCTTACAGTCTTAATTTTCAGCAAAACCACTGGTCTGTGTTCCTGATACCATCCATATATCCCTGTCTATATTCTCACAAAGGAAAAAAAGTCAACCAGCCATCCAGCACCTGGAAAGCAATCTACCCCGATAGATCTAACTATCATTCTGCCTTGACAGACTGTCAGTCAGACTGCAACAGATTGGTTCTAGCTGCTTAAGAAAATGAAGGTTTTTATTTTAAAACTGTTCAAAGAGCTCTGATCTCTCTTTACACATCACATAGTATTACACATTTGTGTTATAATATACACAGTTGTAACATCACACATTTTTTGAAGATCACCCATTAATCTGTTGCCTCCACAAGTAACATTTCAGTGTCTTTGGAGTTATTCATGCCCTTCTGCAGGTCACTCAACTGATGTGACTGAACCTAGGTTTCAAAACGCATACCAATTTTTTTTTATTGCTTGCCTTGCGTGTAAAGAATACCCTATTTATTAGTAACAACTCAAGTGGCAACTTCTCTGGTGGCATCAAATACCACATGAGAAATCCCAAACTTGCTTGCAAGCTGCTTACGTTTGGATCAAAAGGAGAGATATGTCAGGTTCAGAAATTGGAAGTGGGATTATTTCTTCAATGTACAGAGCGGATCAGTCCTGTTTCCTTAACGCAAGGCTCAGCAATGGGAAATGTGACCTTGGAGAGATTTCCTGCAGATTTAACTGAACACCAATATTCCCAAGATTCTATAGTCCTTAAATGCTGCATAAACAGTTGCAGAAGAATGAGATTTCAGACTAGTGGCAATGTTTGTCTTGAACAAAATACCTTGAATTTCACTCAAGTATTTTATATTCAAGGCACAAGTTATGACCCACATATTTCATTAAATCTATTTAATTTATACCAAACTCCATTGCCTTTTTGTGTTTCAAAATTAATATTTCGTATGGGAATAAAATCCAAAGAAGAAGAAGAGAGACAGATTTAGGCTTAATCTTTCTTATTATTTGATAAGAAGGATTTTCTGAGTAAAGGTACAAGTCATTTGTAGTTCTGATCACTCTAGTATGCTGTTCCTTACCTCAGAGTAGAAAATGTTTTAAATATTTAACAAATCAGACTAATTATATAGGATAATTGAATCCTTAGTATAAAGCCTGAGAGATTTCATTTTTCAAATGTTATTTGCTGCTGATGTGAATACCAGGTGGAGAGATAAAAACTACAGACCTGTTAATACTAAGAAGACAGAAAAAAATACTTTTAGTTTTGAGGAAAACATTTGACTCAGGATATAAGTTAATTATTAAGTTACATTCCTCTCTCCACCCCTGCAAAAGTTATTTTAATTGCTACTTTATGCCAAATGTGTGTTTTACTTAAGAGCAGGAATGACATTCTATTTGAAGCAATACTTAATAGAACTAAGAGTTATTCAAGGGGAGTGTTTTATTAATAAAGCATTTTCTGGTAGAATCATCATATCACATATATAATATTTCACAGGATTCCTGAGGTAACCTTCAAGTAATTTTACAGAGAGAAGGAACAATTGGAACTTCTAATCCAAAGTGTTAAAAAAATCTAATGTTGGGATAACTTTTGTTTTTTAAATGCTAAGTGATTTTATTCAAGCTGGTGGAGACGGGGGAGGGGGGGAGAATTAGTAAGAGCTATTTGTTACCATGAGAGCTGCCATTTTTAAACTATTATGAATATTTGCATACATTTACATGCATTGAAAGCAAACCATTCAGAACAAACAAGGTTCACTTTATGAAGACAAACTTGCAACGTATGATTGAGTGACAGCACAATGGCTGATTTAAACTTTATTAGTCTCCTCCATTCATTGACTATTTTCTGATGACAAAGGGTCATAAAGGATGTCTTAGGTCTCTCTGGCCAGTTTTATTTTATTTATTTTTTTGATAAACCCTGTGGCTGCCATTGTTGAGTGAGAGAATGTACTGAGCAACTCTACCAAAACCTCAGATGCGGTCTCTGATCTTTAATAGGCAATGCTGTATCAAGCTTTCCAAAATACTGGAATAAGCAGGAAAACTGGTTTAGCAAAAAGACTTACATAGTTCTGATAACCAGTTCAACATTAAGACATGTCTGCATGCATTCCTAGTGCCTATGACAATAGCAACACTTCCTTTCAGACTAATAGGTCCTGAGCCCCATCCTTTGTCTGCTGATTAACTGCTCTATTCATTGACCAGACCACTAATTGCATGCTTCTTATAGTTACCCTACATTACTGTAAGAATTAATGAGACACAATTACAGCTCCCAGAAATCTCAGGCCTAGCCAACTGCAAAGCACTCCAACTGAATAAGAACTCCCCAAGAATAAAGAGAAAAATTCAGTCCATTGTTCACAGGAAGCAGAATGTTTTTTGTTAAAAAATTGTATTTATTTGAAGCTGTTTCATAATTAGGCCCTGGAGAAAAAAGAGAGAGAGAGAGAGAGACTAGAGAAAGGACTTGGGAACCAGCATTCATTGAGAAATCACAGTTCATGCTCAGAGACACACAGACACTTCACATATGAGAAAAAACACGAGGAATGTAGTGCATGAAAAATTAGTGTTATGAATAATACAAACATATACAGCGAATCAGTTGTTTAAACAGAGCATGGGGAAAAGTAAGTGAATAATTTCCAATCCTACATTTGTCCAAGGTACCTGAAATATGTGCAATTTAAACAAAAATGTGACAGGTCACAGCACTCGTGTTTACACTTAAGGGCTGTTTTTATTATCCCAGCCTACAATCTAGCAGGCACCAAGACCTAAGGTCATTAGCCATGAAATAAAGTCAGGTGGAAGCACTGGCTCAGTTGAGCATTGTACATGTGGACTCTTCTCCTAAATGTTGTCAGGTCTTGAAAAGATGGACATGACTATTAAAGAAACTCTGGGCACCTTTAATTTGTATAGTCAACAGCAAGAGATATTCAAGGTCTTGATGCCCTGGCATGTGTTACATAAGGATTATATTCATGCACATTAATGGTTCTTGAACAACTTCTCCAATACACTAGGAACAATCAGTATTTTTCTCAATGTTACGCTAATGATGTCTTCTCCTTCCACCAATTTATCTTCAACATATTTTCATAAGATTATCTTGAAGTTATATTTATAAAGTTCCCTTATTCCAAAGTCACTGGATGTTTAAGATATAGCTTAAATATAAACACTAAAATTTTAAAAGCCCCAGTAAATGCCTCTCAACATACAATGCATAACAACCACCCAGAGATCACAAACAAAGAAGGATGTTCTATGCTGCCTTGTTCCAGAATTACAACCTTGGTCAGAGAGCATGCTGTCCCCTCCCTCGTAGAACTGTACAGAAGAATACCCACCAGTTACAACCCCATTAATTGTAGTGGTGGCTTAGATTTGTGACAAAAAGGGTGTTCTGATGCCATCACATATTAATATCACCACAAAACTCTTTCTTCGTGAAGCAGATTGTTCTCACCATGGAGTACTGAATCATGAGTGGGAAACATGGTACCAATATTAGTGGAGCATCTTCATGGCTACTGTATAAAGGTCTGCAGTACCTCTGTCTCAGGATGGGAGTCATTATTCTCTGACTCAGAGAGCTATGATTACACTAGAGGCAAGCTGTGTTATACCGCATCCCTGGTGGGGCCATTGGCAACAAGGATCAAACCTGAAAGCATGAGCCTCTATTGCTTCAGTTAAAAGACCCAGCTGTATTACCCTAGGCTGTAGCTGGCACATCAACCTCAGTGTGGCCCAACCACCAATAGAGGGGGACAGAATGCCACACTGAAAGGGTGTGAGTAGCCTGCAGCTGCAAGTTTGACAGCATTATTTTAAATGGGTCTTTTTGGAGGGCTCACCCTAGTGGTAGAAGAGAAGTCCCATGTCCATATACTGTATTACTATCTCCTTGGTCCACACCTCTCTGCCTTTCAGGACCCAAATACAGGACAAGGATAAGGGACAGAAGAAATGTGTTCCTGCAGAAGGCTCGAAGTGATGTGAGGTTCCTTCCTTTAGCACAAATAACATTTTCTGTTACCTCAACTTCAGCAGTCATCATTTTTGATGCAAATAGTATAAGAGTAATAGTAAGCTAACACAAACTTTGTGTGGGCTTAAGGCAAGACTGATTTTTAGTGAGGATCAGCTTCCATACTGAGAAATATTGTGGAGACAATCCTGTCTGCTAGGACGGCTACTAAATGCCAAATTTAAGGCAGTGGGTTAGACATTTTGAGAACGTAATTCCATCCACCTAAGACTGACCTAGAACATCTTGAAGAATGATTTTTAAAGATACTTGTGCATGCTGCAACTTGAGGCCAGAAAAGGTCTCCTAGGCCTGATTCTATCTCATTTACACCACTTTCACATTGGTGCAGTTTTCACTTAACTGGGGTTACTCCTGATTTACATTGCTGTATGTCAGCCAGATCAGAATCAGCCATAAAACTGCAAAGCAATGGGGCAAAAAATGCTCCTGATCCTGCAACTAATGGTGTGTGAGCTTAACTTTCTGCACACAGCTGATTCAGTTAAATTCAATAGACTACCCATGTGTGTAAAGTTAAGCACATGTGTTAGTGCTTGCAGGATTAGAGCCTATTTCCTAGTAAACTATTGATCTAATCCAAGAATTTATCTACACTAGAAAGCATTCCACCAAACCCTTTCTAATGTAGATACATTCCTGAATAGATTAGTAGTCTACAATGAAATGGACCCTGAGCCTGCATACACTAACACCCACAGTTAACTGGTGTATTTATACCAGGAAACCCTTCTTGTGAAGAGCAATCTTATACGAGTAAAAGTTGCCAGTATAGCGTATATCTGTTCCTCGAGTGAAATAAACCATACTGGCAAGAGGACTTTTGTTGACATAACTGTGTCTACACTAGATCTTTTGCTGGCATAGCTGGTCACAAAAAATCATATCCCTAACCTTCATTGTTATGCCAGCCAAGCTTAAGTATAGACCAGGCCAAAGTGTTTCAGCTATGAGAAATCAAGTTCTGTACTAGTCATGAAAGTGAGTCTGCACTCTACAGCCCCTCATGACCTGAGAAACCCTAAGCTTTCTAAAAGATCAAATCACATCATCATGTTTTCACCTAGTGTAATCTCTCACCAGCACTGAGGTTAGTATATACTATTTTTACCACTTATAGAGCAGGTGGAAATACCAAGGCAATCTGCAAGCCAGTTCTAGACCACATTCACAGCTAAGTAGGATCATTTATACTCCAACAAAATTATAAAAAGTGAAAGTATTGGAAACCCCAGAATTTTCCATTTTAATGTATGGTAGTTTTTGGATTAGACTAAAAACCAATTCTGAATATGTAACTATTGAACAGTTTCTCATTTTAAATCAGCTATGGTTGACTTTCGCAAGGATGACTAGATAAATAGATTCCCTTTATTTAGTTCTATTAGGTGCCTGATATCATGCCACTTTTGAAGGAAAATAAGCAGACTGATTGATACAATATGGAATTTTTAAACCTTGCTAGAGCTGTAAGGTGGAAGTTACTGTTATACATTGGCTTCAGAGACCAGATTGTTTTTAAATACAAGATTTGCATGTATATTCACAGGGCTAGAGTGTGGCATTTAGCAACAACCATATGGCTGAGTAGCAGCCTGGGCAGAGCCTCAGCACAAGATCTACAGGAGATTATACCTCAGAAGACACAATCCTCCCACATAGACCCAGAGACTGCGGACAATGCTGTGCAGTTCTTTAAACCAATCCAATGTAATCCTCTCTTATCTTCACTTCAGGATTCTATAAAGGTAGGGAAGGGACATGGTGCTACCTCCTTCCTACCCCCTTTGAGGTGATTTATGGAGCACAGGGATTACAGCTGTCCTTAGGCCTTACATGGAGTGTGCAGTTGGGTGAGGTAGAGGGAAAGCTCCTTAACCACCTTTCCCTTCTTTCTTCCTTGTGCCATACAAGGCCTGTGCATAATCTGGCACATGTCCTTCAGCAGTAGCCTGGTCTTTTGGATGGTGCCCGAAGGCTTCATGAGCTAGGACTCAAGACTAAGCAGCATGTTTTGTAATCAGAATAACAATAATCATGAAAACAACGAGGAGTCTGGTGGCGCCTTAAAGACTAACAGATTTATTTGGGCATAAGCTTTTGTGGGTAAAAAACCCACTTCGTCAGATGCATGGAGTGAAAATTACACATGCAGGCACCAAGACATCAGTACATCAAGAGTTTCCCTGGTGCTACTGCCTAAGATCTGTGGCACACAAAGGTGGAAGCACCATAGTGGCCCGTGATGCAGGATTAATGCACTTGCAGAGTTTCCATCCCACATAACCTACAACTATGGCCAATAGATGAGACTTTCAAAAAGATACTCTAGTGTAGAATTTGAATTTAAAATCCACAGTATATCAGAAAAGTAGGAGCAATAGTGAAACAAATCTCAGGACTATCTAAAACTCAGAGTTTTAGTGTGAGGATATCTTCCACGTTTACTTCTACAAGACTCCCAGTCTTTCTCCACACACAAAATGGTATATACATCAGCAAATGGGAAGGGAGAGTCATAAAACCCAAAGATGGCTTGGGCCACAGTACTCTTGACGTAATGTATTTCCATGTTATTGATTTGTTCTGAATAATTCCAAATGAATTCTGCCTATTGTAGAAGTACCATAAGAGAACACGTTTCAACTATAGCAAAACAGCTTAAGAAACTTTGGGCATACCAATAGCAGAATTAAGATTATTACAGGGCTTAGCAATGCACAAATTACAAATCAAGTTGCAGTGAAATTTATTTCGTGATACTGTGTATTTCCCTATAACATAGTTCCACTGTACATCTACTATAAAAAAATTATTCCAGGTCACTGAACTCTAAAAACAAAAATGGTGGAATGACAAACCTCATGACGGAAATCCACTATCTGCAGAACTTTCCTGAATTGAGATTATGTTCATGCATAAGTCTATAATATATGCTCCTCCGAGCAGCAAGTTGACCTTTCCACTCTAGATCCCATTTCATATTTGCCATCCTTAGAATAAAAAAACCTCAGAATATACCATATTCGTTTAGTAGCACAAGAAGTTTGTACTTGTTGGACACAGGTGATACTGCTAAATTTATATTATAGTTGGTGCTAGAGTTCAATAGAGAAGCTTCCAGCTGAAACAGACAAACTATACAGGAAATATTTTATTTTGAACCCTAAATTCCATTTTATCTTACCTCACAGGAAAATCAGTAGTTAACACAGGAATCCATGACACTGGTTTTTGGAATTTGCCATTTATTTGCAGTCTCTACTTTCACACTGTCTAGTACTTAACTGTCAAATACTACATGAGTTTAAAAAAGTTAGACGTTCTTGTCTTATCACAGAAATGTAAAAGTAAACAGTATAAAATTATATTTCCGCTAGTTAAAATTGTAACAAAAAAAATTAGGGCTCTGCCTTATTTTACTTTTCCCCAGAATATATAAACTCTTGTGATTAAACTTTTCACCTTTCCAAGTAGCTGACTGTGTATTCCTGCACAGTGGGTGGTTTTCTCGGCAGACATATTGACTTGGAACAATATACAAAGCAGAAATCCCTGAATGGAATTTATGGCTAAATTTAACCATGCATATTTTTTAATAAAATTTGCATATCTCTCTTGCAACATTAAGAGAGAAAAAAAGTCTAAATTCAGTTAATTGTAACACCATATTGCTTTGTCAGAGAGAAATAATATGAGATTTGAAGTTATAATTTCCATATTTATTGATGATGTGTGTGAAGGGAAATCTGTGCAAATATTCCTTGTCCTGCCTTAAAGAGATTTCAAGAATAAGAGCATATTAACCTTTCACATGGAGCTTAGATATGGAAAAGGAGCTTCTTCTACTCAAAAATGACTTAGAGGACAATTATAAAAGTGTTGATGGAGAGCCTCTGGAGTTCTGGGAAACGACAGCTCTAACCACTTCATCCCAGAACCACCAGATTATATTAATAAAAAGTTAACTTGTTTTGAAAAAAATGTTTTTTTAAACCTTTCAGGCTAGTGTTGAATGAAAAGCCTTTCCCACAAACAGGTTAATCAGTGTCAATTTCTTGACACCAGGTTTTTCTTTGATACATTGCCACAGCACCTCTCTACATTTTATTCTTGAAAGCAATTTAGCAGACAGTAATCAGTAGCACAAAAATTCTCTCCTTCTCCCCCCCCCCTTTCTTACTGTTTGCTGTGTTTTAAATAGGGCTCTTCCTATGCACCAACTGACCATCCTTTAAAGCCTTCAAAATGAAATTTGTAGTTCTACCAACATAAATGTGCTTAATATCAGGCGTGGTCTACACATAAAATTTAGGTCAACATAGCTACGTCAGTCTGGGAAGGAAGTGAAAGATACACATGCCTGAGAAATGTACCTATGCCAACCTAACCCCCAGCATAGGCACAGCTAGGCTGACAGAAAACTGCTTCTACCGACCTTGTTGCCATCACTCAGGGAGGTGGTGTCCCTACACCAACAGAGAAAAAACTCTTCCATCAGTGTAGGCTGCATCTACACTATGGGGCTATGCCAGTATATCTACGGCATTGTAGCTATGCCTCTACAGTTTCCTTAGTGTAGACATAATCTCAGCACAGCTATTCCCACATAAGAAGAGGAATAAGGCACTTTTATACCAGTATAACTGTGGACAGACCAGAGCTTGTACTGGTATAACTTCTTTGGTTAAAAAAAAGTCATCCACCCATCAACAGTTATATCTGTACAGAAACTGTATTTAGACCCAGCCTTAACTCTTCACTGCTGATCTCCGCTCCAACATTGTCTGCTCTCTCCAGCCTGGTCTACACTTAAAGACTACGGCCAACATACCTATGGTGCTCAAGGGTGTGAAAAACTCCACACCCCTAAGCACCATTGCTATGCCAACCAGACCCATGGTGTAGACGCAGATAGGTCAATGAAAGAATGTTTCCTTCAACCCATTGCTCAGGGACATGGAGTTCCTGTAGTAATGGAAAAACCTCTTCCATCACTGTAGTCTGAGTCGAGACCAGGGTTCTCGCAACAAATTTTTGGGTGGCCTCAGAGTGCAGTCACCAACTCTTACTGGTGGCCGCACTGACACCTTTTTCCTAAAATACTTGATTAACTTTAGGGGGGGGAATTAAATATACACAGATTCACATCCAAATCATTGTAAAGTATATTTGTAAGGTTTTTCCTCAGACTCAACAAAAATAATGCTGGCTTTCTGCTTCTTCCCCCCCAATCCAGAACTTCGTAGGTCAACTTAGAGAGAATCAAACAGGTTTTAGACCACTGAGATAATGTACAGACCATATTGTTACCTGGGAGGCTGTGAAAAGTGATAAGTGATATTAACAAACATACAAGTATCACTTTTCACAGATAGCTAGTAAGTCTGCTGTGAAAAGTGATACTTGCATGTTTGTTAATATCACTTTTTTCAGCAAGCCCCAGGACTCATTAAGCCTTAGATGTGGGGGCTGAAGGAGGAGGCAGCGGGGGCCAGAAGCGATGGTGGGATGGATGCAGGGCCTGGGAAGGCAGCGGGGGCCCAGGGCAATGTGGGGGATGGATGCAGGGCCAGCATAGGTGCAGGAAGTAGAGATGAAGGGGGTGCTGCAGCACCCCCAGGTTTTATGCGGGGCTGCTGGCCCCGCACCAGGACTCCACTCCGCAGCTCGGGTCCTGGGGGCTGGCCCCATGTCCTGCTCCCCAGCCATTTGCTCTGCGCCCAGGGCCCTGCTCCCAGCCCTCCGCCTGGGACTTCGCTCCCCAGCTGCTGGACCCATGCCCCGCACTCCGCTCCCCAACCCCGCACCTGGGGCTTGTGTCCTGGCTGCTGGCCCCACTCCTCAGCCGCTGGCCCTGGGCCTGTGCCGCCAGCACCACTCCCCAGCTATTAGCCCAGGGCCACATTCCCAGCCCCATGCCTGGGGCTCTGCTCCTGGGGCCCCAGCTGCCAGCCCCACTCCCCAGCCACTGGCCCCTGTCCAGGGCCCCGTGCCCAGACCCCCACTCCCAGGGCTCCACTCCCGGGTTCCCATGCCTGGTCCTCTGCTCCTGGCCCCATGCCCACCCCTAGCTGTGGCGACAGCCTCAGCCCCCTTACCGTGTCCGGATCCGCCCCCTCCCGGAGACACAGCCCTGCTTCCAGCCTCAGCTCGCGGGGTGGGGCACAGACAGGGGTAAGGGGACTGGTTTTCGGCACCCCCACTACTAAAAGTGTTCCAGTGCTACTGGGGGGCCAGTGGAGTCAGCAGGGGCCCGGGGCAATTGGGGGGATGCATGCAGGGCTGGGGGAGGCAGAAGGATCATGGAGTGAGGGAATGGATCCAGGGCCACAAGAGGTAGTGGGGCAGGGACGATGGGTGATGAGTCCCACTGTGTGGCGGAGCCAGGGATCAGAGCCTGCTGCCATGCAGCCAGAGCTGTGGGTCAGCGCCCAGGGCTAGTGCCTGCTGCCACACGGCCAGAGCCCGGAGCTGGGCGCCAGAGCCCAGGAGCGCGTGGCTGGAGCCAGGAGTCAGCGCCTGCTGCTGCATGGCCAGAGCCAAGGATCGGCGCCCGGGGCCAGCTCCTGTCACCACGTGGTCGGAGCCCAGGAACAGAACTGTGGGTTAGGGCCCACTGTTGTGCAGCTGCAGCAGGGGATAAGCGCCAGGGCTAGGGCCGTGTGGCTGGAGCTCAGGGCCAGCGCCTGCCACCGCACGGCCAGAACTGGGGGCTGACGGAGGAGGCAGCAGGGGCCAGAGGTGATGGTGGGATGGATGCGGGGCCTGGGGAGGCAGCGGGGGCCGACTGAAGCTCTGTGGTCAGAGCCAGGGGTCAGCACCTGCTGCCCCAGGGCCAGAGCCAGGGGTTGGCGTCCAAAGCCCTGTGCTTGGAGCCCACTGCTGTGCGACTGGGGTTGGCGCCTGTGACCAGCGCCAGGGCGAGTCAGTACCCACTGCCACACGGTTGGAGCCCAGGGCCGCACAGCCAGGTTCCTGAAGTCCCACCGTTGGTCTAGACTGTGGGGTCAAACTGTAGCTATTTCACTATAGCACCAGTAGTTTAGACATGACTTCCCACTGCTTAGCTGTTTTACTGTTTGCCAAAATTAGACCTAATCCTGCAACAGGATGTGTGTAGACAGGACTCACATTGAGGAAGTGGAAGATTGTGGTACACTTTTAAGCTCCAGCCACAAAATAAGCTCCATTCACGTGGATCATCAAAATGAGACATTGCTCTCAGCAGATTGTGCAGATGTTCAAAGTGTGTGCGTGCCTTTGTTCATTTGTTATGTGAGCTCCACAAGTTTGGCTTCCCCTTGATTGAGCATCAAGGTACTCATGGACTCTGCTTGGGCTTAGCTCTTTCTGGACTAAGGAAAAGAAAAGTGTCAGTATGTGCCAAATGCCACCCATCTGAGTAATCAAAATAGCATATCATTCCCAGTAAATTGTGCAGTTTTGTGACCCACCTTCTCCTGTCTTATGTGAAGAACTGAAATAATCAACAATGTTGACATTTAAATTATCATTATTGGACATCTCAGTTAACATCTCATGCAGATGAATGGGGCAGCTCAAACCTCTCAGAGTTGTTGTTCAAAACATCCTGCAGACTCGCGGACATCTCTGCATCTGTTAACCTAAAATGTGAACCAAGTGTTTCTTCACAACTATAACCACTATGGATTTATTAAAAAATGAAAGGTGAGATTATGGAGAACAAGGTGTCATCTCTCTCCAGATGCAAGGCATCATATGAATCCAAACCCAGCTGCAAGCAGAATCTACCATCTGTGCCGTCCTACTGAAGCCAGTGAGATTCCATACAGACATAAGAATCTTCCCACGTAGGTTCCACTGCAAGATCAGAACCTTACACTGTTACAGGAGGGATTTTTGCCAAGCACCATAGACACATAAGGCGCTACACAGATAACCAAAGGTAGAAAGTCATTTTATTCTGCAAAAGTGCAAAAAAAATTTAGTGTGCAATCTCAGCAATACAGTGCATTTAAGTGGAGGTCACCATGAAAATCATGTGTGCTTAGATCTTGCCTTACCAAGGTAGCTCTCCTTCTTAAGAAAAAAGTTAAGTATGGTAACCGACAAGGATCCAATTAATCAAGGTGCTGAGAGCCTCTCGAGATGTGCTTAGTGCCCCTCTGCTCACATTGAAGTCAATGGATGTTGGGGCCCTCAGCTCAGGGTTTGGCCATAGATCTCCAAACATCAATTCCTAAGTAGAAAATGAACCGAGCAGTTGGTCATTCAAATCATAAGCTCTATGTACGGACAGTAATGAGTTAAAGATTAATTGACTTACTAGGTGTGTACATGGTCACTTCATGGGGCCACAGTCAGGAAGACAACAGATCTTCTTAGAGGATCTTGGTCCACCTGAAGCTACGTAGCAGGTATGTTGAATGTCAATAAAAGCAGGAGGTGGTAAATGGAAGAAGATGGGAAGTTATACAGAGCTTCAAACTGATGCTTTGTGTCAATAAATGCGAATAAACTGCTGTCTTTCAGTGAACTAGTTTAGAACACATGTACAGATGGGCTGATTTTTTTCTAAAATATTTAACTCCAGCTATCAGGGTGGAGGGCTGGGGTGAGGAGTGTTGTTTCTTTCTTTTTCTTTCAAGGACCTGATCCTGCAACTTTTATTCATGCAAGTTGTCCCTTTGAAGTCATTGGAACTACTGGCATTAGTAAGGATTAATCACATATGTTAGGGTTTGTAGGATCAAACTCTCTATTTTTTACTTTAAATTTCAGTAGTGACAGAAAGTTACTAACCCATCTGATCTATGCGAGATGAGTTGGTTAGTCCCAGTCCAGTTACTAGTGAACAGATGCTCACATTATAATCAACTACCTTGTCCACAATCCTTGCAAGAGATGGAAAGGACTGGACAGACCTGGAAACCTAACTTCCCTCTCACCTCTTGACATTATCCCTCCAAGTCAGGGTTACGGCACATAAGGGATGTGAGGAATGTTGCACTGCTATTGACCGTGCTGTATCTGTTCTCTAGGTTTGGATCTCTATTGTCCGGAAACTCAGAATTTAATGTTAAGATGTATTTACATTTTAAATTATTTTAAGGACCTGTAAACACCATTTAGTCTTTTGTCTTTCAACCTGACAGATTTTATGTACTCTAATTTTTCCATAAACAATTATTACCTTGAATAAATATCTCAGTGCATAGATGCAAGCCACCGAGAAGATATAGACCCACTACACAATTAACTGCCATTTCAAGACTGTTATCAGAAAACCTCACTCTTACAAGTAGTCTGTTAGGAGAATGAGGAATTCCTTTTTAAGCCATACTTCCTCCAAATTGCAAGGGCTTGGTGTCCTGCTAGAACTACTTATCTGGAATTTTGCCTGACGATGATCCTTCCCTACAATTATTATAAGAAAGTATAAAGTAGTACTAGGAAAGGAGGACTATTAAAATAGTTTCTAGTCACATTGGGCAGTAATCATTCAATACATTATAGTTTAGAATTTGAAAGAGAATAGATACAAGCATAAGCTCTCCTTCTTAAATCTCATGATAACAGCACCAAGTCTCCTCATGCTATAGAAAGTGTGGTCTCTAGGTAATGGATGTATTTATTTCAAGTTATGAGAAACACTTCTAAAAGGTTTAAGTATAAAACATTTAGTTCCATGCGCCAACATGTAAGCACAGGCATAGCTTTACTTACACGTGTGGACCAAAACGGGACGATGAGGCTACTCAAGGGCAGAACCTCACTTTTAAGATTGCCAATCTTATGAACAGTTAAACCAGGGGTCTCCAAGTCCCGGCCCACCTGAGGCCTGAGAACCTCCCCAATGTGGCCTATGGGGCTGCAGCAATTTTGGGGCTGGGTCTCTCCCTTAGCCCTGCCTGCTGCCCCCAGGTACCCCCTCCCCCTCCCACGCACGTCCCCCAGGCGATTTAAAATGGCCCGGGGCCCTGCCCACCATCGGCAGCGCAGTGGAGCTGAGCAGCTTCCTGTGTGCTTCCTCCACGTGGCTGCCAGCCCCTCCCTGCGGCCCTGGGGCAGGGCCGTGCCTCCACGTGCTGCCCCCGCCCTGAGCGCCCTGCGGCCAATGGGAAGTTGTGGAGGCGGTGCCTGGGGGCAGCAGCACGTGGAGGCCCCCCAGCCCGCCCCGCCTTGGAGCCCCAGGTAAGCACCGTGCCCCCGACCCCCTCCCAGAGCCTGCACCCCCATCTCCTCCCCACATACCCCTTCCCAAACTCCCTCCCAGAGCCTGCATCCTCTCCCCCTTCCCACATACACCCCCAAGCCCCAAACTCCCTCCCATAGCCTGTACCCCCTCCCCTTCCCACACACACCCTCTCACCCCCAAACTCCTTCCCAGAGCCTACACCCCTACCCCCTGCCCCAGCCCAGAGCCTGCACCCAGCACCCAAAATCCATCCCAGAGCCTGCAGCCCAGATCCCTTCCCCCACCTCCACCCAAACTCCCTCCCAGGGCCTTAGGAAGGTGGTGGGCGGAGTTTGGGGGGGGTGGGTTCTGGGTAGCATGAGTGACATTATTAGCCCACTGGGAGGATTTGAGGACTGGCACTGGCCCTAAGGTAAATTGAGTTTGAGAACCCTGAGTTAAACCATTTTTCCTGAAGGGGACTGGGGAGGGGAGAAATAGTCAGATAATGGAAATGATGTTGATGAGGAAGTTGATATCCCCCTACCAATGCCTTGGTTCATTGAAAATCACTTTGCAATGGTTTGAAGGACAAAAAAAAAAGCAATGCATTGCACCATACTGCAATTTATGCACCGTACCTAATGGAATTTTGAGATGTTCCATTTCTGAACTCCTCAATCCCGAATTACTTCATAAAATAGGGAGCTCTACTGTGTGTATATATAAAGCTTTACTTACATTGTTGTTTGTAGGTTTGGGGCCTTAAATGCTTGCAGAAGGGTACAAGCATGGTATTGCTAATGAAACAAGAACAGAGAGCTACAAGTATGTTGTGTTTGTGACACAGTAACGGTGATCCTCTAAGAGGATGAGATGAAAAACAACTCAGAGGATCACAATGATCTTGCATTGAAGAAATGACACATGCTTCTGGTTCCTTTGATAATACTGGACAGAGTCTGCTGTAAAAAGAAAAACTGAACTGATATTACATCACTCAATCCTCCTTGCACGTTGACATTAGCATAGTTTTGTTTTCTTTGGTTAGGGCCTGATCCAAAGCCCACTGAAGTCAGAGGGAGTGATTCCGTTGACTCCAATGGGCTTTAGATCATAGTCATAATTATATATTAATACATGTAGTAGGTTTTTAGACATTGTAACTAAAGTTGCAAGATTTCTGTAACAGTGAAAAGAAACAGTGAACAAGATACTTGAGATACAAGATTTGCAATAGTTTATATTCATTAGAACCAACTATATTCACTACGTTATCATTCTTGTGAGGTTTATGCCTTCCTCAAAAGCATGTAGTTTTCATGCTGGGGGGATTAGGAACATTAGCTAGATCAGGAACCTCTGTTTCTGAAGATTTAATTCTGCTAAATATCGATGAATAATTCGTTGCCAAATCCTGGATTAAATCTTTGTCTCATACACCACTCTGCTTGGCCATGGGACAGAACTACATTTATGTTGCTGATATTATCTGTTACCTATATCCATTATTCAATCAGTGCAATAGCTTATATTTGGTATCTGAACCCATTCAAAAAAGCAAAATTGTCACATCCCTTGAAACAGATGTGTTGGTAATGCACACATCACCAGTCAAAGTTCGGCCAATTGGGAACTAGCATTTTGAGATTTGTAAAATGCTGCAATGGCAAGGAGAAGTACAACAAAGTTGAATGTAGCTGGAAACGGAGGCAGATGTCATATCAGTGAAAACTAAACAGATACCCTAACAAAGGAAGAAACCCCCTACAGGCTCACTCAGACAATCTGAGTCTGTGGAATTAAGAAGATAAAATATAGGGCTGGCCAAAAATTTTTGGTTGAAACTGTTTTTTTTTTTTTAATGGAAAATTTGGTTTTCAGCTAAACAAAATTTTTCAGGAAAAGTGTCTACTTGCTAAAGAATGTTTATTTTTAATCAAAAAAGCCAAACACCAATAAGCTGAAATATTTTGGCTGAAAACGGACCTAGTTCAATTTAGAAATACTGCTGCAGTACATCATGGGAATTGTAGTTTGTTTGCTTCATGTACCCAGTTTTCTCAGTGGACTGAGCTGTTCAGCTGGGTAACATCCCCATGATGCAACACAGTTAGGAACTCCTCCAATGTACTACCTGCCCTCTGCAAGAGAGGAGACCATGGAACATCATCATGGGAGATGTGATCAGACCAGGGATCCTGGCCTTTGGAGAAGGGGAGGCATCTAAATTATAACTCCCAGGAGGGACTGCACAGCATTTCCAAAGGGAGATTTTTAAAATTCCAACAGAAGTTTTCAGTATTCCAGTTTCCACCAAAAAATGTAAGTTTTCCATGGAAATTTAGAAAAAGTTCAAGTTTCATTTTCATCAAAATTTTCTGTAGAAAAAATGATTTTGACCAGCTCTGGTAAAATCCCTTTCACATTGACATTCAGGCTTTAGGATCTACTACAATAGCTCTCTCCACCTGCGTGGATTTCCAATCACTTTGCGGCCTGATTCAGGAAAACAGTGCCGCTTAGAAGTTTTAGGTACCCCATGCCTGCACACACAGAAAGGTGGTGGTAACATGAAAACAGAACATTTGTATGCTGTGACTTAACTTCCAACTTAATTTAGGCCTTGTGAGGGCTGCACAGGTCTTTTAGCATCCCCTGTGGGAATCCTGAAGCCCTACTACACCATACCCAAGGGGCATCCCTAAGTGGAGGTGAAACCAAGCCAGGCAAGAGCCTGAGCTTCTGGGAGTTAATACCCAGCCAAAACTAAGGGCTTGGCTACACTTGCGAGTTACAGTGCAATAAAGGAGCCCCGGGAGCACTAGCTCACTTCCTCTCCACACTGGCAAGTCATGTAGAGCGCTCTGAATCCATGGCTACAGCGCTGCTGGTACTCCACCTCGGCGAGTGGAATAACGTTTGCTGCGCCCCCACTGGAGCACCGCAGCACCAGTGTGGACGAGGTGTTGAATTATTGCACTCTGATCAGCCTCCAGAAACGTCCCATAATCCCCTTAAGTCAAGTGGCCACTCTTCTCATTGTTTTTGAATCACTGTAGGAATGCGGATATGCCCTTTGAAAGCTCCGTTTCTGACAGCCAGCTGCTTATCTGCTCCGAGACAAAGCAACCATTAGTGTGGAATGCTGTGTGTGTGAGAGAGAGGCGGGGGGAGGGGGGGTTGCTGCTGTCTGAATTTACAAGACAGCATGCTGACATGCTCTCAGCCCCCCAAAAACCCCACTCTCTCTCCCCCCACATACACACTCCACTCCCCCCCCCCATTTGAAAAGCCTGTTACAGTCACTTGCACGCTGGGATAGCTGCCCATAATGCACCGCGCCCAATGCTGCTGCAAGTGCCGCAGATGTGGTCATGCCAGTGCGCTCAAAGCTCTCAGTGTGGATAGACGGCAGCGCTTTCCCTGCTGCACTCTATGAAGGCTGGCTTAACTCAAAGTGCTCTACATCTGCAAGTGTAGCCATGCCCTAAGAGAAAACTCAGGGAGGCACTAGCATTTGGGAGCTAGTTAAATTCAGGTGAGCCTATTTAGGCTTCATTGGTGGGAAAGAGGTGAGGATTATGCTAAACAGAGACTATGAGCCCTGAGGGAAACAGACTGTGTCCCATACGATCTGTTCTTTATTATTTAAGTTTACTGTTTTTAGACTCAGTGTATTGAAAATAGCTAGAGACTTGACAAATTACTGTTAGTTTGGATTAATCCAGAAGCCCTGCACTGTCTTTCCTCATTATTCCACCTTGGCCTTGGAATAGGCTGCAGTTTAGATTTTGTTAAAGCTTCTGCAAAGTTTGATAAGAGAAACTGTATTTTAAGGGTTAATAAAAAGTTTTAAACATTCCCCCACAGTGTTGGCACCACCATTGTGCTAGAGCTAGAGAGCCAAAGGCTGAGAACAATTAGTGTCCAGATCAGCAATCCTGCTCATGTTTAGTAGCTCCTTACTCCACAAATTATCCCAATTAAAGCAGTAAGACTACTTATGGTTCTACTCAGTTTAAGCATAGTGGTAGGATCAGGTCCTCAGAGATCATGTTTCTTTTTCCAAGATAAGTGGAATACAAAGAGTAAATAAGCTGGATGAACGATAAGAGGTGTAATTAGAAACTTGGGTAAGGATTTTCTTTAAATGTGATTTTTATCATTCTGTATTAACAAATTATTGCCATTGTGCATCCTGTATCTAAGCAGCAATTAGGAACAATAAACAAGTTAAAATGCATGCACATCAAACACTTAACAGGAGTAAAACCCATTGCTTTAAATGATACAGGCTCACTAACAGCTCAATGTGCTTCAGGAAAAAAAACCCACTAAACATAGTACCACAATTTAAAACAATTTTGTATTCCTCAAGGTTCTAACACTATTACAAGTTTCTCCTGATGCAGCTAGCTGAACTAATTTGCTTTCTAAATATTGCTCTATTTCACATTATCAAGTCAATTGGATAAATGATGTGAAGCATCACCTTTCTTTTTGTTCATGTTAATGGCATGTTTCCTCCTGTTAAATGCTTGTTGGTCAGTTAATGTTCTCAAGATAAGGTGGGTGAGGTAATCTCTTTTATTAGACCAGCTTCTATTGGTGAGAGAGAGGAGCTTACACAGAGCTCTTCTTCAGGTCTGGGAAAGGTACTCAGGGTGTCACAGCTAAATACAGTGTGGAACAGATTATTTAGCATAAGTAGTTAGCACATTTCAAGGGGCCATTCAAAGGTGAAGTGGCCAGTTAACACCTCTCCAGTCATAGGGGGAAATGGGGGCCAGGGGGAGAGAAAAGGCTGGGGGAGGAAGAATTTGTGGGTTATAGCTTGTTTTAATAACCCATAAATCCACTGTGTCTATTCAGTCCATGATTTTTAGTATCTAGCAAAGTTATGAATTTAAGCTCTCAGGCTTGTCGCTTAAAAGTGTCGTGCAGCTTTCCCTTGAGGATGAGGACGGAGGCCTTGTCTACACTGCCACTTTACAGCACTGACACTTTCTCGCTCAGGGGCGTGAAAAAACACACCCCTGAGCAATGCAAGCTTCAGTGCTGTACAGTGGCAGCGTAGACGGTACACCAGCACTGGGAGCCGCACTCCCAGCACTGGGAGCTACTCCCCTCGTGGGGGTGGGTTTTTTACAGCGCTGGGAGAGCTCTTTTCCAGCACTGGTGCAGCGACTAAACCGCCGCGGCAGCACTTTAATGTTGGTAGTGAAGACATACCCTGAGAGGGCACATATAGAATGATCCCTTTGTGACAGAGTGTTCACCCATAGGTGATGGTGTGTGTCTCTTATCATTTTCCTGTATGAGTTCATTCAATAGCACAGCAATTGTCTCATTCAGGGCTATAACCAGGGCAAACGAGGCAGCCACCCAGGGTGCAAAGCCACTTGGGCTGGTGGGGCTCAGGGAGGGAGTGCCACCTCCAGTCCCTGACTCACCTCAGCGAGTCACCCAGGCATGTAGTGCACTGGATGAGCTACACCAGCAATTCTCAACCAGGAATCAGGGCCCCCAGGGGGCCACGAGCAGGTTTTAGGGGGGCTATCAAGCAGGGCTAGTATTAGACTCACTAGGGCTTGGGGCAGAAAGCTGAAGCCCCACCATGCAAGGCTGAAACCCGGGGCCCCACCAACCGGGACTGAAGCTAAAGCCTGAACAAATTAGCTTCATGGGGCCCCAGTGATATGGGACCCTAGGCAATTGACCTGCTTGCTACCCCATAATGCTGGCCTTGGCTTTTATTGCAGAAAAGTAATCATGGCACAGGTGGGCTGTGGAGTTTTTCTAGTGTAGAGGGGCAACTGCCCCACTCCTGGAGAACAGGGGTTAAAAGCAGCCAACCTAGCCTGATTGGGGAAACAGCCATAGCTGTGGCCAGCTCAATTAGGGTCCAGCTGGCCCTGATAAGAGGACTGTGGGCCAGGAGCTGAGGGAGTCTCTCTCCAGCTCTAGAGGGAGAAGGGCTAGCTGCCTGAGAGGAAAGTACGTGAACTGGAGCAGTGATGGGGAATAGGGTAAGGGAGCTGGGGAACTCCAGCCTGGTAAAACCCCAGGTTACAAGCCTTGGTGAAGGCCTACAGAGGTACTGGGGCTGTAGAGACACAGCCTGGGAAGAGGCAAAGGCAGCAGGTCCTAACCCCTTGCTAATGATGAGTGACCATTATACTGTAGTTTGCCCCAGTGAGTGGGGGCTAGATGATGACTGGCAGTAGCTACTAAGGCAAGGTGGGTTTAGAGGATTGGGGGTTTCCCTGGGAAAGGAGACCCAGAATGAGGGGGC
Organism: Natator depressus; assembly: GCF_965152275.1. Classification (NCBI taxonomy): domain Eukaryota; kingdom Metazoa; phylum Chordata; order Testudines; family Cheloniidae; genus Natator; species Natator depressus. The sequence continues at coordinate 237,338,631 of NC_134235.1, read as the reverse complement.
ACTGTTGGGGCAGAACCCCCAAGGTAAAGGGCACTGGGGTCCAGGAGGGACACAGGGCTAGTAGCAGGCAAGAGACTGGCCAGCAGAAGATGCTCCAAAGCTGGGGAAGAGTTAATTCCCAAGATGACCAGCAGGAGGTGCCGCACTGGTGAGTCTTTGCCTTGCTCCATATAGCATGTTGGGGGGAGGATGGGACCTCAGAAAGAATAAGATTGAAACCCCCTGAGCTACAGCACATGTTGTGATAGACCTGTGTAGGGCCCAGGGAACTTGAAAAGTGTGTTGCAGGGGGTGTTTGTCATCACAGAAATGGAGATATGTCTTCAGGTTTTGCATCTGTTGTTCTGGTAGTGCCTGGTGCCGCTTTGGGTTGGTGTCTAATGGCCTATGGCAGGGGTGGGCAAACTTTCTAGCCTGAGGGCCACAGCTGGGTATAAAATTGTATGGCGGGCCATGAATGCTCACAAAATTGGACGTTGGGGTGAGGGCTCTGGTTGAGGGTGTGGGCTCTGGGGTGGAGCTGAAGAGTGTACTCTGGGCTGGGACCAAGCGGTTTAGAGGGTGGGAAGGGGATCAGGGCTGGGGTTGGGGCAATGGGGGGAGGGAGGGGTGCAGGCTCTAGGCAGCATTTACCTCAAGTATCTCCTGGAAGCAGCGGCATGTCCCTTCTCCAGCTCCTATGTGGAGATGCAGCTAGGGGGCTCTGTGTGCTGCCCTGTCTAGCAGGCACCACCCCTGCAGCTCCTATTGGCTGTGGTTCCCAGCCAATGGGAGCTGCGGGGGGTAGCACTTGGGGCAGGGGCAGCAGGCGGAGAGCCCCCTGGCTGCCCCTACGTGTAGGAGCTGGAGTGGAGACATGCTGCTGCTTCAGGGAGCTGCACGGTAAGCCCCTGACCCGGCTCGCCCTGCTCTGGTGCTCCAGCTGGGAAGCCTCTGACCCCACTTCCTGGCAGAAGCTCAAGGGCTGGATTAAAAGGCCTGACAGGCCAAACATGGCCCACAGGCCGTAGTTTGCCCACCCTGGTCTATGGGGACCTTGCTTCTGACTCTGAGTTTGGGGAGCTAGGGAGGTTGTTTGAAGGCCAGAAGAGGGAGTTCAGGAAAGATGTCTTTCAGGTTGGCGTCTCCCTTGACTATGGGTTGTAACTTTTCAATGATACCTAGTATGGGTTCCAGTGTGGGGTGGCGGGTTAACATTTGCAGCCTATTAGAGCATTACACTTCATTTGTATAAACTGTCAACTAGCCCCTCAAGGTTGTGTCTGCACTAGACTCTTCTGCACTGGTAGCAGATATGAATTATAGTGTACAGCAGATGTTGTCATTTTAGCCACCATGTCAACTAATCCTGCCCAAAGCAGGTCAAATCATCATAATTAATGGCAACTATTGCCAGTGGCCTGCCTACATTAGTACCCCCACCAGTAGAGCTGTGCAATTAGTAAATGTTAAGGATATTCCCCTGTAAGCGAGGCCCAAAGGAACTGAGAAGACCAGCAAGATAAGTATTTGCTATTAACAGACCCAAGCCCTTGACAACGTATAGCAATTGATTGATTTTACCAGTTGAGTCTTGAGTAGCCCACGCTACCCATCCTAAAACAGTGTAAAGTTTGCACAATCCAAGTGGGACATCTGCCAACTGTCAGAGGACAGCTTCAACTGGCAAAACTCGTTAGTCTGCCAACAGAGTGCACTCTTTGGCAACCACTCTCCTCCACCACCACAACGTGGTATATCGCCTGACCTTGCAGGGTCATTGTCAAGTAATCCTTTCTGACCCATGTTCCTGCTTTGCTGTTTCTCAGCCAGCAAGCAGTAGTCACTAACAGACTGCAATCTCTCCCTTTCTGCCCTCCCTCCCCCAAGAGTATCCCCCACAGGACACGTTTTCTCATCCTCAGACTGAGGTACTAATCAACAGGAAGATGACAATACTGGAAGAGGTCATGAAGGGGGCAGGGACTGGCAATCCACAGCTAGATTATTGCTTGAGGAGCTGCAGAGCAGGAGCTGAGGGGCACTGTAGGGGAAATGGGGAGATCTCCTATGGGGGAAGAGTGAGGGAGGCCTTCAGCTAGCTAACTACCTTGTGCACTGGCTGAGCAAGCTGTCAGAGTTGACAGCACCCAGGCCAGCACACAGTGACTGAACAAATGAAAAGATCCAATAGCTGGAACTTGAGTCTAAACAAGTTGATTGGAAATAAGATGAATACTTTAAAAAGTATTGAACAGTTTACCTACAGAAGTGGTAGATTACCCATCACTTGAAGTCTTCTAATCAAACCTGGATATTTTTCAAAAAGAGTCTCTAGCTCAGCTGTAAGTGATTTGATGCAGGAATCATGGGATGTAATTCTATGGCCACTATTATGCAAGAGGTCACTCTCTAGAATCTAGATGATCATAAGGGTCTCTTCTGAACTTAGTCTATGAATTTCAGTGGAGGCTTTATTCCTATAAATTTTGGGATAACTATCCTAAATTGATTGTGGCCTCCCTATCAAAGCGAGTGTGTGGCTGTAAATGCATTTCAATTAACTGATCTCACTAATGTAGAAAATGTCATACTAAAGTATAGTACAGCACATTAAACAGGAATTTAAAAGACCATCTTGCTGCCCTCCTGGATATCGTGGAAGTGTCTCAGCTAATAAAGAGAATTAGTCAAAATACACTTTTAAAGATCAGATTATTTCAGTTGAGGCTGTTGAGATTTTTTCCCTTCAAAGAATATTCAGGAAACAATTACTAGGATGTGATATTAAAACGCCTGTATCTTTGGTTATTTGGTTGCTATCCGGTAACATTCAGGGCACAAGGTTATGTCTAATAAGTTACTTTATGGACATTTTAGAGGTAATATTAGACAATCCCTTGAGAATTATTCAAATCCTTGGGCACATCAAACTATCAAGAATTTGCTTTCCTAAAGTAACGGAATACCTGTGACAGTTGGGGCATGGGCATCTACTTGCTAATCAATACTGTTGCAAAAGATTATACTATCTGTAACTGTTCCTTGCCTTCATCTGCTGGCTTTATACTTGTGCATGATTTGATGACTGGACATCTGTTCTGAAATTGCTCTAAGTTATTTACCTTACTATAGTGAAGCGTAATTTTTCAGAAAGCAGCTGCTTTTTTTTCCTGAGGAAAACACACACACAGTTAAAACCTGATCCTGCATTCCTTGTATACCTCAAAATGTCCATTGTCTTTAGGGGAAGGATTAGGTACACAAGAAATGCAGATTGAGCCTATTTCCATTGCTTTGAATCAATCCAAACCTTTCTTCAGCTGACTGCACAAGTATCCTCATTTACTCTATTTCTTTATTTTTTTACAGGGAGATAGTAACTGGGATTGTCAAAACAGACTTCAGGGGCTTTAGACACCTTTCATTAATAAGCCAAAGGAATGATCAAGTTCTGAATTTATAACATGCTACAAGCTTATTCTATGACTAAGTTTATGCTGCTTTTGCTTAGAAAACTTCAATATGGAATTCTGTTATTGAATGGCTTCTGATTCTTTGTAGTGGGGTTACATCTCTTTTCATAAAATATAAAAAAGCAGGAAACATAACTGAGTGACAGTAAAACTTAAGCCACACCTAGTACTGGGAAACTCCGTGATTTCCCACCCCTCTCCCCCTGCATTTCTAACAGAGTAATTCTAAACTGTAGCATTCAACACATCTCCTGAGTTTCCAGGCTGAAATACAGCAATGTAAACTTTACAGCATCTGTTGCTTTTGGAAACAGTCACTTCACATCTGTTGTCTCGGCAGTGCAGTGTCTAAGCAGGGTGTAAAAAGGTACTTTATAACAACCAGTAGTGTTCCTGTTAGAGTGGTAATTTACAGATTCGGACTGGGTTTCCTCATTTTTACACCCTGTAGAAAGTTTTAATTGAGGTACTTTTTGAAGTAGGCACCAAAGCAGCAACACCTAATATTATCATCAGATCCAGATCCAGGACCTGGAAGAGGTTTTCCAAATGATTAAGGGACGAAGTTATCAAAGGTGGAAAGTTCTCAGAGTTCCTTTTCCCTGTATTTTCAACATTACTGGGCCCATACGATTGTGCTTAAATTATCAATATTTCTGAAAGGGGAGATTTCAGACCCTTTAGCAGACGTTTTGTCAAACTCAAAACTAAACAGGAAAACTCCTCTAAGAGGAGTTTTGTGACCTGAAATCGCTATAACACAAAATGGTAAAGCATAGTATTTAAATGCGGATCTGCGATGTTTTGCTTGTAATTATCGGGTTTCCCTTGGGTGGAGGGCGAGGGAAGGAGAATTTGAGTGTTTGGCAAGTTACCGAAATGATTACATAGGAAACTTGTTTATTGCCTCATTACTACCCATTTCCTTCCAACTAGATAATCTATGTATTCATTTAAATCAAAAAGGAAGGGAGAGGAGCCTGTGAGCAGAAGCAGCATAACAACTGCTCGCTCTGGTTTTGTGCCACGTGTTTAATTTCCTACAAATTCTCATTTAATAGCTTGACCGCCAGCTTCTGATGAAGATTTACATTCTTTCCCCCAACAACTTAATTTCCTAACACTAGATTTTTCTGGTTCGAAACCTGACAAGTCACAAAATTTGCCACTACCAAAAATAAATCCCACTGCATTGCCACCCTCCTGGCTCACTGAAACGCTTGTTCCTGCGATTACAGTAATTACAGCCCCAGCGTGAGCTCCATACAAGCGCTAAATGAAACAGCACATCAATTAAAAAATAAACACTCCATTCTAGGAGTAAGACAACCCCCTGGGATGTCCTAACAAGCGTAAATGAACCTGCCAGGCTGCCGGCCTCCCCGCCGCCTCCCTAGCCTCTCTCGTTTAAGGTGGTTTGGAAAGTGAGGGGGAAGGGTTAATTGAAGCACTAACAAGTGGCAGATAAAGAAGCCGAAATCCCCACTGCAATCTCGTTTTACCTACATCCTAGAAGTGCAACTTGAAAGCGAGCGATTAGTTCAGAACCCCTGAAACTATTGGAATCAAAAGAGGAACAGGAGATAGAACTAACTAATAAAACCCTCACCCCCCTGCCTAGATATTGTTCCCTGCTGAGTACCTGTTGGAGAGATTTGTCCAATCGACTATTTAAACCACGTTTATTTTACATATCTGCCTTTCGGAGGGAGATGCTGTAGTTTTTGGATTAATTTTCAGTCTATTTTTTATTTTCCCCCTTTCGAAAGGATATTTCCAGGTGTTTCACTGAGCCATTAAATCTCCCTCACTTTCGGGATTCTTGCACTCAACTAGACATCATTTTAGGTTCATCCAAGTAACTACGCTTTGTCTCGTGGGCAGATCCTTCCTGAAATGAGACTTGGAACAATTATTTAGAAGGTGGGTAGCAGTCCAGTGACAAATCCATGGCAGGCTATATTCTTCTCTCCCCCGCCCACCCCCCAGGTCAACTGCTCTGAGTAAAAACTGAGGAAGAAGATGACCCTATATTATCAACAATGTTCTGAAAAGTTTCTGTCAATGCGCCCAAACCCCCCAAAAAACACCAGCTGGTCTGATTAAGACCAGCTTTATCACTAATCCAGCAGAAGGAGACTTTACAAGAAACCGCCAACCACCATGGCAAGCAGTCAGATGAATAGACTTTAAACTTTAAACATTAAGAGTGACACTGTGCCATCACTTATTAAGCAGAAATTCTTCTTAATGTCACTATCTTCTCTCCCCCCTCCCCCCCCAATCACTGAACTCAGCAGAGACTTCTACTTTACAGTTGATACAAAGATCTGGCCCCTAAAGAGGTAACAATTTGGGGGCACAAACATAGGCATTTATATAAACTACTGATGCTCTTTGACCCCCAGGTACCAGTAATGACTGAAAGACTATGTCGGGATTTAGAGGTGGGTCCCCAAGGCCTACATTGTATTCATTCAGAATTGGCTCTGACAGTCTAAGGAATAACTACATCATATGCAGCATATGGAGCTGCGCTCCATCAGCTGCCCTTAATCCTTATCTGTGCTGTTGCAAAACAATTCTCAACAACACTGTAAACTTGCCCTCTCTCCGGGCAAGAGACTGAGGTAAACTTGAACTTATCTATGTTCCACTGCGTAGAATCCAAGCTCCTACTGAAACTTCCATTGCAGGGCGATATGATCCTGCCACCAAGTGTAAACAGTAGCTATTTTAAGCAGCTCTTGGTGAGGAAGCACAGCCTCTCTAAAATGACACACAAAATTTAACCAGCTGTCAGTTTCACTGGGATAACTCAAATTCCATATAAATATCAGCTTAATGAATTGCTCTGCGTGCATTTTTGACTTTTTTTATATCTCTCAGACTAAAATTTTGTTTTATGCTTTATCTACTACATATTCTTGGTGGTAGCTGACATCACTAATAGCTTACCCCCCCCCCTTTTTTTTTTTTGGACAGATGTATTGTATATGGCAGCCTAAAAAGTACAGTGGCTTTAGAGAAGCGCTGATTTTAAAAACCTCAACAAAATATGTAAGACCAGGAGGCTACATCTACCCGAGCACGGTTTTCTGCCACCAGTATTCCCACTTCAGCCAGTGGAGGCTATTCCCAGGATTGTCTGCAGGTCCAACCTCCCCTCTGGTTGGGATTTGGCCTTAATATTTTGTAGTATATTCTAATACAGATAGAGAAACGAATACTTGCAATGTTTTACATTGTTTGCAGAAAGCACTGAAGATCGACGCTCACTGGGAATGCATTCTCAGGAACCCTGACGCTTTGATAAGTAGAGGATTTTAAAACACAGATGAAAACTTATTCTTACTCCTAGGCAAAGCAGTAGCCAGAGGTCTCTGAAACCATACCACGAAAAGGAAAAGAAATGCCCCCAAACTAGAAGGGAGTCTCCTCTTCCTTGTTTAAGCAATTCTCATCACTACTTGTCTGCCAGGAAACATTTACAACTAATAAACCGCACCTTAAAGGAACAGACATCGCTCCTAGAAAATCCTGAGGGAGAACGAGCACAGCGGATTTCGCAAACAAGGTGCGGAGGGCAGGGCGCTGAGTCCGTTCCACCTTAACGGAGGTTGCGGGCCGGCTTCCCTGCTCCCCGCCCGGAGCCCGCGTGATAGGTGGCTGGGGCGCGAGGGGCGGGGCCCGGCAGCGCTCGGTATAAATATTCATGAGAGCGCGGTGCCCGGCCTGGCGCTGCCGGGGCCCGAGAGCGAGAAGTTGTGCAAAGGGCGCTGTGGCTGCCGAGAGCCAGGTGGCTCCGCAGCGGCGCGGGGGGATTACAGCGCCTGCGGCCGGACCGTGCTGCTGCGGGCTCGGGGAAGCTCGCGCGGCTGCAGGGGCACCGGGGACCCCTCCCCCGCTGGTTCGGGCCGGCTGCTGGGGGCCAGGTCCGTGGCTCAGGGAGCCCTCAGCCATCTTGGCTGGGCACCGCAGGGAGTGAAGGCGAAAGTTGCGGCGCCCGGGCGGGAGCGCCGCGGCCGCTGGAGCAGCGGATGCAGCCCCCGAGCCGACAGGAGACGAGACAGCGGCCGCGAAGCCTCCCCCGAGCGGACTGAGCGCGCACGCCCCCCGCGGGCTCTACGCGCCGGTCCCTGGACCCGGAGCGCTGCAGGAGGCACTGACGGGGGCTGTGCGCGGGGCTCCCCGCTGCCCCGGACAGGCGAGAAGAGGCGTCCCCGGGGCTGTTTCCTTCCCGGCCAGGCGAGCCCTGCGGAGGGTGGCAGTGCGTTCCCTGGCACCTGCAGCAGCGAGCCCGGGGGTTCGCCCTGCCTGCGGCGGGCAGAGACTGGACGCGGGGCTGCCGGCAGGGCGATACACCCCGGCGGCGGGGCGCTTGCTCTCCCCGGGGGAGGCTATTCCTCCGGGCCTTTGCGGTGCCCCCGGCGCCTTCCGCTACTAGGGGGCAGAGCGGACTCGGAGCTGCCGGGCGACCGCCTCCTCTCCCCGAGCATGGAGCGGAGTTACCTGCTGGAAATCACCTCGCTGCTCGCTGCCTTCTCCCTGCTGCAGCGCTCCAGCGCCGCCGCCTCCTCCGCTGCCGCCGCCGCCGCCTCGGCCAAGGAGCTGTCGTGCCAGGAGATCACCGTGCCCCTGTGCAAAGGCATCGGCTACAACTACACCTACATGCCCAACCAGTTCAACCACGACACGCAGGACGAGGCGGGGCTGGAGGTGCACCAGTTCTGGCCGCTGGTGGAGATCCAGTGCTCGGCCGACCTGCGCTTCTTCCTCTGCAGCATGTACACCCCCATCTGCCTGGAGGACTATAAGAAGCCGCTGCCGCCCTGCCGCAGCGTCTGCGAGCGGGCCAAGGCCGGCTGCGCCCCGCTCATGCGCCAGTACGGCTTCGCCTGGCCCGACAGGATGCGCTGCGACCGCCTGCCGGAGCAAGGCAACCCGGACACGCTGTGCATGGACTACAACCGCACCGACCTCACCACCGCCGCGCCGCCCCCGGCCAAGCCCCCGCACCGCGGTGGGAAGGCGGGGGGCGCGGCAAGGCCCCCCGCGGCCGCTGCGCCCCCGGCCGAGCTCCCCCGCAAGCCCCGGCCGCCTCCCCCTTGCGAGCCGGGCTGCCAGTGCCGGGCGCCCATGGTGTCGGTGTCCAGCGAGCGCCACCCGCTCTACAACCGGGTGAAGACGGGGCAGATCGCCAACTGCGCGCTGCCCTGCCACAACCCCTACTTCAGCCCGGACGAGCGCGCCTTCACCGCCTTCTGGATCGGCCTGTGGTCCGTGCTCTGCTTCCTCTCCACCTTCGCCACCGTCTCCACCTTCCTCATCGACATGGAGCGGTTCAAGTACCCGGAGCGGCCCATCATCTTCCTGGCCGCCTGCTACCTCTTCGTCTCGCTTGGCTACCTGGTGCGCCTGGTGGCCGGGCACGAGAAGGTGGCGTGCAGCGGCGGGGCAGGAGCCGGCGGAGCCGGGGCCGGAGCGGCGGGGGCCGGCGGGAGCGCCGCGGCGGGGGCTGCGGGCGGGCGGGGCGCGGCAGGGGGCGCGGCGGAGCTGCAGCCGGAGCTGGCGGGGGCCGAGCACGTGCGCTACGAGAGCACGGGCCCGGCGCTGTGCACCGTGGTCTTCCTGCTGGTGTACTTCTTCGGCATGGCCAGCTCCATCTGGTGGGTCATCCTCTCCCTCACCTGGTTCCTGGCCGCCGGCATGAAGTGGGGCAACGAGGCCATCGCCGGCTACGCGCAGTACTTCCACCTGGCCGCCTGGCTGCTGCCCAGCGTCAAGTCCATCGCCGTGCTGGCCCTCAGCTCCGTGGACGGCGACCCCGTGGCCGGCATCTGCTACGTGGGCAACCAGAGCCTGGAGAACCTGCGGGGCTTCGTGCTGGCGCCGCTGCTCATCTACCTGGCCATCGGCTCCATGTTCCTGCTGGCCGGCTTCGTCTCGCTCTTCCGCATCCGCAGCGTGATCAAGCAGCAGGGCGGCCCCACCAAGACGCACAAGCTGGAGAAGCTGATGATCCGCCTGGGGCTCTTCACCGTGCTCTACACCGTGCCGGCAGCCAGCGTGGTGGCCTGCCTCTTCTACGAGCAGCACAACCGGCCCCGCTGGGAGGCCACGCACAACTGCCCCTGCCTCCGCGACCAGCAGCCCGACCAGGCCCGCCGCCCCGACTACGCCGTCTTCATGCTCAAGTACTTCATGTGCCTGGTGGTGGGCATCACCTCCGGCTTCTGGGTCTGGTCCGGGAAGACCCTGGAGTCCTGGAGGGCCCTCTGCACCCGTTGCTGCTGGGCGAGCAAGGGAGCCGCAGGCGCCGGGCCCACGGCGGCAGGGGGTGCGGGGCAGGTAGCTGCCGCGACGGCGGCGGGGGGACTGGGGGGAGGAGGAGGCGGCGGCGGCGGCGGCTCCATGTACAGCGATGTCAGCACTGGCTTAACGTGGAGATCGGGCACCGCCAGTTCGCTGTCCTACCCCAAGCAGATGCCCTTGTCTCAAGTGTGAGAGCTGGAGAGGCCCTTGGTAGGGAGCGGGGGGCGCTGGCCTGTATGAAATGCTCCCTCACTGTTTGGTGCCATTGATGAACCCCCTAATGGTCCCCATTAGCCACGGCTTGTGCAGAACAATTCAGCCGGCAGAGGCCCCAAGCACCAGCCCCCTCCCTCCCCGTCTCCATTCATATGCAGGGAGCATGTACTTCAAGGCGTCAGCTTATTGTTGTGCTGACAGAAAAGGGTGGAGGAGGCTCAGCAGTTTCTGCAGCGAGCAGGACAAGAAGCAGCTTCGGATTCTCTCTCTGGACTTGCAGTAGATCTTCCTTCAGCAGGGGTCCTCCCCACACCCAGTCCAACGGAGGAGGTTGATGGCCTGATGGGACTGCAGGTTTTGGGTATTCTTAATGACCAGGCAAATGCCTTAAACACACACACAAATCATGTCTTAATTATACACCCAAAATAAATACGGGTTTTGCAGTAAACAATGTATTTATATAATTATTTGTTACTTTGTACAAATATGTAAGATATGTATATATCCAAAGCTATACAGTCTGTAAATTTTTTTTGTAAAAAGTTTAGAGGCTCCTCCTGTAAGAGCAAATATTTGAGTATTCTATTTTGTCAATAAAATGACTTTTGATAAATGATTTTTCCAAGCTTCCCCCTCCTCCTACCCTGCTTATTCCAGATGTTGTTAGTAAACTCTGTCACTGAAAGATGTCACTATAAGCTATATTAACAATGCAATCCTTAATGCAGTTACTTATCTAAGTTAAAATGTGAGGGTTTTTTTTTAAAGAAAAACGAATTTTTAGACTGACTTGTTGAATGTCCTAAAACCTGAGGTGCCTTACAATAATTCTTTGCTGCTCTATGCTTTGTAAGCCATCACACTGTATGTAAACTAAAGTTGTAGGAGGCAGTAATCTCCCACATGCCTTGTTATGTATCCTGTAAAATGGATGTTATTTTAGGAATGTGAACACTCACACTACCTTTCATAGCTATTGTCTGTCTTTTTGTAAGCACCTGCCTTTAGAGGGGCTGCATACTGCTAACGTGTAAAGGTTAATGTTTCAAATCCATAGATCATGTTTTACAGTAGAACAGTGAGTTAAGAATTGTTAGATTAGTCTTTCCTTAACAGATTAAACTAACAGGTTAACATCTTAACCTTTCATACTTAACTTTTTGTATGTCAAATATGGTTCTATTTCAAAAGAAAAGGTATTGTTCTTCTGTCAAGACTAAGCTAATTTATTTGAGCAGAAGGCTGTTGAATTAACAGAAGAATGCTTTAGCAATTGTTGAACTTTTTACCTGTCTGCTCAGTGGCTCAGAACATCATTCCTTTAAGAGGAGCTAAATGAATAGGGTTAATCTGTAGGGAACTTGGTCTCTTTTGAGTATGGAAAAACTTTGATCTTTTCTCTTCTCCAAACATGATGTATAGTCTGAAGTTTCTTTCCCTGCTGCTGGGTTCCTCTTGTTGCAGAATTGGCCACCATGGAGCCTTAAAGTTCTTCAATTACAGAGATGTGGGGCTTTTTTTAAAATAAAAAGAGGAAGACTTGTAACAGTTAGTGAACAGCAGAAGGAAAAGGGAGAACAGCCTTTTAAACAGCTTTTTCCCTGCATTGTTAGCCAGTCTGCAGGCAGCAAGGCATGGGATGGAGCAGTATAGAAAAAAGGCATGAATGCCCTACAGGTGGTCTGCTCACATAATCTACCCAATTTAAAGCATTTTCCTTTGCAGGACAATTGCACTACAAAACTCCCTTCTCTTTTTTTACTCCTAATTGAAGCAAATTATAAACTAAAAGTTTTTCTTTTAAAAAAAAAATCCTTTATTGCTGGGAAATTAATGACTAAATTCTGGTATGTTTTCAGAACTAGGATTCTGTAGACCATGAGAAGTAAAAGCTGCAGTAGACAGTTCTTTGCTCCAAAAAGATATTTTTATTCATTCTGCTTATTTTCTGAGAGATTAGTAATAACTTAAAAGCAATTGGTGAGGTTGTGTGTTAGCAATGAAAAGATAGCCCCAGGTCCCTTATTAGCCTGTCAATCAAGATAAGAGATGGGCAGCTGCCCTACTAATGACATAGGCATCAATCATCATTGGTGGGAAAAACTTTGTCCCAGTGAGTTTTGACTTGATTTTGGTGTCCCCTTCAGGAGTTCCCATTACTAAACAGGAACTTCCAGTTTTATAGTTTCAGAGTAGCAGCTGTGTTGGTCTCTAAGGTGCCACAAGTACTCCTTTTCTTTTTTGAGAATATAGACTAACAAATTTATTTGAGCATAAGCTTTAAGTGAGCTGTAGCTCACGAAAGCTTATGCTCAAATAAATTTGTTAGTCTCTAAGGTGCCACAAGTACTTCCTTTTCTTTTTGCAGTTTTATAGTGTTACTTGAATCATAAAGGGGAAGGGGGGTGCACAAAAGGGCTGGCCCTGTTACCTCTGTGTACAAACAATACTTAAGTGGCTCATATTTACAAGGAATACACCTCACTTTAAGACTTCTAGCTAGTCCTATTTATGCAGCATTGTAGCAAAGCCTGTATTAGAATAATATTTTATTTCAATAACAAGCTGAACAAGACTGTTACAGATGTGCCTTTTACTTTAGGTGAGTCAGATTGTGGTTTTAAAAACATACTTCCTACACCATGTGCACCACATATAAAATGAATGGGGTGTTACCTAGCACTTAGGAAAAAAACCTCCATGTGGTTATGGAGGGAGTTTCCTCCTACTAAGGAATGCTTAATAAAGTCATAATTTTAGTATCTATTGCCAGATAAAATGTGGGCTCCTCTACCTACAGTCAACTCTAGAATCAAAGTTTGAAGAAACTTATTCTGAAGTATTTTTACAAGAGTTTGTTGCGTTACGTCTGCATGTGGTTGCTGTAGCAGGACACCCAAGTACTGCCATAAAAGCACTTTTAGCAAAAAGCTGTAACGTGGCTCTGTGGCTTGACCTGCCTAAGCACCAGTTGAGGGAACCTCCTTTGATTATGCGCACAAAGTTTAAAAAGCCATGAAGAGTTCGTAGTAGCTTACCAGCTACTTAATTGTTTGAGAAATATCCTGCCAACTAGTACAATCCTGAGTCGTCGTCCTGCCTCTTCAGCACAGGTACCATTTATTTCACTTCGTTATAACCATTAAGTAGTTTCAAAATTGTCAGTATTATTAGAGATGGAGGTTCACCTCATAGTCATAATAGCTGACTCAAAGCTAGTTAGCAGTTGGCTTTGCTTTTAGCAGTGGGAAAAAGGGTCAGAGCTGAACAATGGTGCAATGCCAATGAAGTGTGTCTGAAGCTAGAAAATCAAAACTCATGTTTGGGCTGGAGAATTTATATGCAATAAGGGCTTTAGAAGAACAAGAGGAAGGTACTAGAAATACAAGAAAAGAGAAATCTGAAACAAACCATACTGCATTGTTTCTCAACTCGACAATGACAAGTCATTCCACCACAATTCATCAGTGTTCAAAATCTGACTCGGTTTCCAGATCAAACTAAGCAATGGGGTACTGTAAATTATTACAGAACAGTTTAATGTGCGATGACAATCTACCATATACCTAAAGTTACAAGACAGTTACTAAAAAATAATCACAGTAGAAACGCATGTAATGCATATTTCTTAAAAATGGACTAAAAACATTGATCAGTAATTTATACTACAGTGCCACCTACTGGCCACATTATAATAGATACATTGGTTACACAAGGAAACAATTAATATGGTAAGTAGTGGTCAGGATATATATGTTTAAACTGAGAGCTGATGCAAAGACTGTGAATTATACAGCTTTCTACATAACTGATTATGTGACAACATTTGAAAAGTTGGATGTCTCGGTGAACTCCCAGGGAGTTAATAGGAGGATCTTATAGCTTAGTATCCAAGCTGAGTTGGGTAAATGGGAAGAACTGTGCTTACTTTATTTCCCCCTCCCTCCCCCCATCTATGGGCCAATGTAGCTCTTAAACTTTCTTTCTCTTATGGTCTTTCAAAAGGAAAATGTGGGTTGTTATCCATAATGCTAATGCAGTGCTGTAGCTTTTTAAGGAGGCAGAACTTCACAGGTGTACTAGAGCATGCTAATGAATAACAACTCACCATAGGGTTGGTTCCCTTGGAGCTATATGTTAGTCTTCTGGCCCCTGCTTGAAGTTTTCCCTGACATGAACAGTGCCAACAGCTGCCACAGATGATTATAATGAGTTAGTGAGACTGGAATTTGGGTCAGCAGGAGGGTTTTCTGTATAACTATATTGAAAAAGTATGAGGGTTTAAGAGCCAGGCATTCTGGGAAACTTACCTTGGCCCATGCCATAACCACCCCCCCTCCACCACGCCCTTATTTAAATAGTCACAACAAAAGCCAGAGATGCTTGAAAAGAGGTGTTGAGGATAGAGTGTGTGTGTCTGTTGTGGAATCCTCCTGTGTAATACTTTAGAAAGCAAAATATCCTGGTACTTTCTAACTCCAGAGTTCTTTGAATGTGCTTGACAAACTTTACCAACACCCTATGGAGAGAGGTAAGCAATACTGTGTTCATCTTTACATGGGGAAGGGAACTTAGCGCTGAAGGGCAAAGTCAAGTGCCGAAGCTCAGAGGGAATGTCCGTGTCTGAGTTAGAGCAGGATTCTAAAGGTGGTAATCCAGGCCTCAGTGAAGGCTGTACCAAAACTCCTATTGATTTCGGTGGGGTCAGGCTACCACTGCCCCCTTCTGAGGCTCATGCACAGTCTGTCAATTTAATTTGTAAAAGCTCCAGAACAGAAACAGGATGTGTATCTCAAGCCTGCGATATTTTTCTTCCCAAACAGTACATAAAATGCAAGAGCTGATAGGAATGCCTCTGCTAGGGTCTTTCTGATAAATTAACAAATGCAGTACAAGGAGCCTAAAGACTGGTGTATGCTCTGCCCAATGTGGAGTAAATAAAAAGTCAGAGATGTAGGACCTCAAGGAAAGCCAAAACGCTGTGGAGTGAAGGCTGCTTCAGGCCAGGAGGAGAAAGTCCAGGCTCATAGTAGAGGTTATTTGCTAAGGAAACAGATTCCTCCTGAGCATAGTGGGAGGAGGATAGAGGACAATTCTTACAAGATGGGTCCATTTTCAATATGTTTAAATTACCAGACAGCTCTGTCTATCTAGGGTTTTATGAGAGTGCCTATCACTGTAGTGTATTGAACTCATATAGCTGAGTGCAGTTGCCTTGAAGCAGGAACCGTGCAGTGCATCATAGACATTTCTCACACTATCATAGTGTCTGGTATTTAAAATGTGGAGTTATATTTAATGTGATTTAGGCTTGACAAACTGCCTTAGAGACTACTTACTATCTCAGATCCAACACTGAATTGTCTGAAGGCTGGGATAATAATATCTTCATTCCTATAGGACAGTGGTTCCCAAACTTGTTCTACCACTTGCACAGGGAAAGGCCCTGGGGGGCCGGGCTGGTTTGTTTACCTGCCGCGTCCACAGGTTTGGCCGAGGGACCTCTGCCTGCACCGCTTCCAGCAGCTCCCATTGGCCTGAAGCGGCGAACCGCAGCCCCTGGGAGCCGCGATCAGCCGAACCTGTGGACGCGGCAGGTAAAGAAACCAGCCCGGCCCCCCAAGGGCTTTCCCCACACAAGCGGTGGAACAAGTTTGGGAACCACTGCTCAAGGACTTTAATCTATGGTCTCGAAACACTTTACATGCACTAATGAATTAATTCTCACAAAAGTCCCCATGGGAAGCAAACACAGGGAAGAGATTACCCTACATTGACATTGTTGCAGGTCTAGGAATAGGACCCATGTTTCCTGACTCTGTGTCCTGTGCTTTAAGTGGTCATCTTTTCCTTACACTTGATTTTAGATCTTCTGCCTTCAGTAGCCCTAAATGCATCCACACTTTCTCAGCTATGACACCAAGTCTACCAGTGGATCGGACAGCCTCTGCTAGCAATCAAACTGCTATCTTTAAATTTTACAACCTTCGGGGCATAGGTCAGAGATGCATACATAATTCATTCCGAGATCTGGAGTGATTTGAAGAGAGTAATTAAAAGAGACACAAAACAGAATATTGAATGTGTTTCTCTGGGTTCAGGCATGAGAGAGGAAGGAGGAAAATAGGTTCACAAGGTAGTACAGAACAAAGGGGAAAAGAAGAAATGAGAGAGGCTGGAAACTTTAGCCTAAATAGTCCAAATTCAAAGTGTGTTGAGGCTCTCCAGTGACTGGTTATCATTAATATGTTTATTTAATCAGGCTCACATTAAGGTGCACTGCCTGAGTAATGTTAATCTGAAATAAAAACTGATTGGCAGAGCAACTGATTCTTCCTTTCCCCAAACAGCTGGTAAATCCTTATGAACAACTCTCAAATGAAAAATCCTTACAAATAAACTAGTGTCTGATGAAAATCAGTGTCCAGAACAAGTTTCCTTTGGCCTGTGGTGTGTGTATATGTGAATGGCAGGAACATAGGCTCTGGCTTTTGTCTTACTGCTGCGTGTTAATGAGCAGCTAGGAGTGCCCTCAGCTGGCCCAAAGAGTGAACTTCATCCTCTTTTTGCCTAACTGCAAGACTACCAGTTGCAGATTTATGATCCAATTCATCAAAGCCTGCATGTACAATCATAGAAATGTAGGACTGGCAGGGACCTCAACAGATAATCTAGTCCAGTCCACTGCACCGGCAGGACTAAGTATTATGTAGCCCATTCCTGACAGGTGCTTGGAGGTTTTTAAGAACAGGTTAGACAATGACAGAGATTCCACAACCTCCCTAGGTAATTTTGTTCCAGTGCTTAACTACCCTGACAGGAAGTTTTTCCTAACATCTAACCTAAATTTCCCTAACTGTAATTTAAGCCCTTTACTTCTTGTCCTGTCCTCCAGTGGTTAAATGAGAACAATTTATCACCCTCCTCTTTGTAACAACTTTTTATGTATTTGAAAACTGTTATGTCCCCTCTGTCTTCTCTTGTCCAGATGAAACCCTACTTTTTCAATATTTCCTCAAAGGTCACATTTTCTAGACCTTTAATCGCTTTTGTTGCTCTTCTCTGGGCTGTGCATATCTTCCCCAAAGTGTGGTGCCCAGAACTGAAGACAATACTCCAGTTGAGGCCTTATCAGTGACGAGTAGAGTGGAAGAATTACTTTTTACATCTTGTTTACAACACTCCTGCTACATTCCAGAATGATGTTCTTTTTGTTTTAGCTGGGTTTGTTTAGTTTTTTGCAACCATATTACATTGATTCATATTTAGTTTGATCCACTATACCCCCCCCCCCAATCCCTTTCTACAGTATTCTTTCTGAAGCAGTCATTTCCCATTTTGTATTTGAACAATTGATTATTCCTCTCTAAGGGTAGTACTTTGCATTTGTCCTTATTGGATTTCATTCTGTTTATTTCAGACCATTTCTCCAGTTTGTCAAGATCATTTTGAATTCTAATCCTGTCCTCCAAATCACTTGTAATCCCTCCCAGATTGGTATCGTCTGCAAACATTATACGTTTATTCTTTATGCCATTATCATCTTAGACTTCAGTGGGACTTAGCAAAATGCTTAAGCATCTGCCTATATCAGGGCCATAGGAAACATTTCTCATAATTACACTGTAAACCTGACACACTTTGTCCTATACCACTTGCATGGATAGTGGTAATTAAAGGATTTCTACTTGCCAGTATAACTCCCCTGTGGGCTGAAGGTCATGGGAGAAAGTCTTCTCCAGAAGTAACCACTTCTTAAGCCCCCGGCCCTACAAACACTTAAGTATATAAGTGACTTGTAGACAGTGGAACTATGCACATGAGAAAAGTAATGCTCCGGATCAGAGCTGTGAGGAGAAGAATTTATTTATTGGAGACTAACATATTCCTATATTTAGATAGACAAGCTCAGGCAGCTTGCTCCCTACTCAGTGCTCAGAGGAGTGATAACCACGAGGTCCTTCACCTTCTCCAACTGACTTCAATACTTGTCCTATTTCCTGCCAATTTCTCTCATTCTCTTGGCCTCCTGTGTTCCATCTCTTTCCTTTCCTCACTTCCCGGACAGTTTTTCCCCATATTTTTCCCTGCTTCCCATCTCTCTCTCCCTGCTGCTGGAGCTACACTTTCTTCCTCTTCCATTTTCTCTTTATCCAAACTGCTGAACTCCAACAGTTTCAGAATCTCCTGGTTCCAGAGTTACACCCTTTCACCAGCTAAGTGGGCATCACCTGAGACATTTTGCTCACCATGAATGAAATTCACGTGGGTGCAGAGGGCCAGTACAAAGTCTGTGCACATCTAAGTCCCCCCTTGAATGCTTGAGTGGTGCACAGGATTTGTGCTGGCCCTCTGTGAGGGGTGAATTTCACTCTATTTAAATAGCAAAGAAGGTCATAGTTTTATCATATTTTTGCACCTAAACTTCAATTCTGCTTGGAAAAAATAGTTTACTAAAGAAATATGTAACTATTATTTCAGACCTATGTTATCACAAAGTAGAGAATTGGGATATCTTACTTGAATATCTCAGAATTAAGTGCTGGGGGGGGGGGGAAGGAAGAATATTACATTAGTTGTTCTTCCCTACAGGAACATGCAACCCCAAAGGCAAGTGAGCTGCCAGCTGAGTACCTTACACCTTTCACCATTGCAAGTGTCATAGTCCATCAATGTAATGCCCTAGTTTTGAACTCTAGTAAAAACTACAGAAGTAGCTGCATAACATTTTTACATACTTAGACCATAAAAGGCTTATCTGTAAAACTCACAAAGTATATAAAATATCTTTTTAAACATTGCAGGCTCCTTCAGTTCCTCTAGAGAGCAGCAAATAGGCTTAAATAAAGTATTAACATGAACCTGTCAAATACTCATGAAAGAGAGAAACCTGGTTTGGGAGGAGCTGCGTACGCTCACTACTTTCATTATGTGCACTAGCTGGAGATCAACATGAAGCAGAGAATTCTGAGCAGGGGGACCTCTGGAGAAAAGCATTATAACCAAACTTTCTGGGAGTGGCCTCTCTCTAATGGAAATATTTCACACACATAATTCTGTATTATGGAAAAGTCTATTGCTTCAGCTCTGGAAAGTCAAATTTTGCATAAATACAATATCTAGGACCTCAGCCTGGGATTTTCCAAGCAACCTAAGGGAAGTAGGTCTCCCAGTGAGTGCCATCCTAATTTCCCAAAGGCCATTGAGGGAGACTTAATTGAGCTGAAGTGTATGCTATTGTAAATAGGAACTCTATCCTATGTGTTGGTTCCAGAAAGAATTTGGCCATAGTCTTTCAAGAATCCCACATGTTGTAGGAGGAAAGTTACTCCTTAGATGTCTTCTTGTACACTGTTCTCTTCTTGACTTCTGATCAGAACATTGTGCTGGTAGGGAATCAGATGTAAACTCCTAAATCTGAACAAGGCTCCTACTAGATTCAAAATATTGGAGAAGCATCAAAGGCAGAGGAACTAACCAAATAAGAGGAAGGTGATTATTGCTTTTGTCCCTCTTAATGAAACCTGAGCCAATATTATTGACCAGGCATCATGAAATATGGTTTCCAGTTGTAAGGAATTTGTTCAGTTGCTTGGAAGGAGGGTTTCTCTATCTAAATATTTATATGGCCCTTATCTCTGTGGTCACCGAACATTTGAAGATATGGATTCTGTCCATCTTGAAGTGGTAGAATACTCCCCCACTTGTTCAAGAACACCAGGTTGACCACCAATCTGTGACAGTCTTTTCTTGACTATTAGGAAGATCATATCTGGGGGAGCCAAGATCTCTCCCTATTTCCAGGTTATCTTTGGAACTTCATATTCATTTTGAGGGTCAGTCATAATATTTAGGATGCAAGACCTTTGTAAGGGTCCCTCATAGTCCCGTCAGACTTACTGAAACAGGTAACTAACATGGGGTCAAACTCTAGGATCTTGGCTGGTAAGCTAAAGTATGGAGTGTCCACCTTTGTGTTGCAGCAAAATGCTTTGGCCAGAAAAGCTCTGGATTCATTCCACAATACAGCATTGTCCACCTGGCTTTCCCTCTCTGTCCGTAGGGATTTCAGTTGACTACAGATGAAGTGTAGGATGGGGCAGGTATAGAGCATTAAGATGGGAGGAGGATACTGGAGCCAGTAAGGGAATAGTCTGTCAGAGGCCTCAGAAACAGTGCTATGCTGACGTTGGCAGAGGTGAGGAGAAGCGGTGTCTAAAATTGCAGGGGCAGGAAGGCTACTCCCTAGAACATCCTCTTGAATGAGTCTGGCAGTGTTTACTTCCTGCTTCAGCTTACAGTGCTCTGTAAAGAGGAGGAGTATTACCACCTTCAGTGCTGGGTTGGGGAAGACAGTAATAGGAGCCACTGCAGAAGCTCCTTTTGCTTGGTCAGACCCTCCTGCCTTTCTCCACTATTATTATTTTAATACCAATGAAAGTTCAGCACTGTACAAGACAGAAAATAAACAGTCTCTTGCCTGATGTGCTTAGAATCTCGAGGACTGAAGAATACAATGGGAAAGCCAGATGTGGGGATAAGTCCACTCCCCCTTCCAGTTATACATTCCCTTCCTGAGCATGTAGGAAGTGGCGGGGGGGGGGGGGGGTCAGGAGGCAGTGACATTCACCACCATCTTGATTTGAGGCCAGGTTTTCAGTAGTGAGAGCTTCCTAGTGTGGCTCTGATAGCTGGGTTAAGGTCTCCATCCCTGAGCTACAGGAAACTTGTCTGCTGTCCCCTGATATTCTCAAGGTGTGGAGAGCAGCAAAGAGGAGAAAAAATGAAGCTCCTGATGCAGGTTTTTTTTATCTGTGGAGTTTTTCAGGAGTAATTTACCAGTGGACTTCAGTGTCTGTGGGGAAATCCTTACTGCGTGCTGTTGGTAATACAGAGCCTTTAGTATCTTTTTTAAATTTAATTATTATTATTTATTTTATTCTGTTGTTTGGCAAACAAAGGAAAAGCAGTCGCTTGATTGAGAACCTCTTTGGCTTAAAGTATTTTTACATGTAACAGTGTGACTGATTGTTAGTCATAATATTTTGTGAAGGTGGTTATCCAAATATCTATGCACTTCTAATTAGGCAGCTATATATACCCTCTCGGTAGAAGGATTTCCTTGGGAATAAGTTTGAGTTTTGATTTGGGTCAAGGGGCGGGGAGGGGAACCTAAACATTCCTCAATCAGTGAGGATCTTGGACAAAAAGCGGAGAAGTGACGAGGAAGGACAATATTACAATGACAAGACTATACAGTAGGGCAATGTGGGTGATTCAATGAAATTAGTGTCTGTACTAATTCACTATTTGTAGGTCAAGAAGAGTTTGTTATGATTTGGAACAGTTGCTTCAGAACATTGTTAGCAATTCAATTAAACATGAGATTACATTGTAAAACTACTTCTTTATTGCTTAGCAGGAGGTAGCCTCCCATAATTCCCCTCCCGTTTTTATTTTTATTTTATACACTATATTTTGATGGTTAAATTATACACTATATAATTTATAGTTAAATTTTCTTTCATGGTTAAATTATCCTAAAACAACATATGGACCAAATAACTAATCTATTGATAAAAATTTTAATAGATTCATAGATATTTAGGTCAGAAGGGACCGTTATGATCATCTAGTCTGACCTCCTGCACAACGCAGGCCACAGAATTTCACCCACCACTCCTGCGAAAAACCTCTCACCTATAAATGTATAATTTAATATCCCCTTTCTCTGATCAGATAATCATTGCAATAATCACACACAGGGAGACAATTTTAATAGTTTGCTATGTAACATTAAGGAACTCTACACATCTGTTAACTCAAATTTTAATAACTTTCTGCTCTGAAGCTGGAGAGCATAGAGGACAACTGCTACTATGGGTGATTACACATTCACCAGCCTATGATCAATCATAAAAGAATAGAGGGTAGCAATTTTCTATTAGATTGGGGTGGGAAGGTAATCAGACATGCTTCAGCCAACGTTAGGATAAAAGGGGAGATATCGAGCTTCTTGAGGGAAAAAATAAATCTATTTGTCACCATACAATCTTCAGTCAGCACTAAGCTTCCCATATTCTATAGCATCTGGGACCGACCGATGAGCAACAAACGCAGCTACTATTCTACACCATGAAGTAATACTACAATATCAACTTGTTGCTGGTGAGGTAATTCCTTTGTGATCTGGATCTCTTGCATTGTCTAAGTGCAAAATCCAAACTTCCCCAAAGCTTGAGGACCATATCTTGTATTCTAGTTTTGGCGCCATCTTTAAAAAGTTTTGGAGCCATCTTTTTCTGACTCTCCTTCAAATCCCTTCTTTACTAAAGGAGCATGGTTAAGAAGGGATTTGAAGGAGAGTCAGAAAGCTTAGCGTTTGGTCAGTGGTAGGTTCTTTCCAACATAAAGGGGGACACTGAAATAAGTCACAAAGGCAAGAGTAGCAGTAGATCTAGCTATTTCACTGTTCTCGTTCTAAACTAAGTTCCTACAATATTTGTCACAGCAGGGTCTAGTTTAATTTTCTGTCAGAAGGTAATTATCTGACCTCCAGACAGCAACATTTCTACCCTCTCTAGACTCAGTGGACTTGGACTCTCTCAGTACCTGACCGTAATAGTCAGGGATCCTAAAACTCAATAGAAGATATTCTGTTCCCTTCCTCTCCCTAATATAGTTGAATACTTTTGTTTCTCCTTTCAAATTGCTTTACGTTGCTGTCTCTTGCTTCTGTCATAATTTGTACCCCCTCAATCACCACGTCTAATGAACTTCCAGCCATCCATTTACATGACTGCGGCTGTGAGTAGTATAAACACCTAAAATCATCGATGGGCTTGGAGTTTTTAATGAACAATTTATGACCTTTCCACATTTCCACCCTGTTCACTGAAACTGTTTTTAAAATGATTTAGGTTACAGCAGGTTCATCATTCTGCCAGGGGGAGCCAGCAGCTACCAGGGCCAGGTTCAATATCTAGGGGTTCCTTTTTAACCAAACAGCACAAAATCAGCTCGAACCTCCACCCAGCAATCTGGGAAAATTACACACCATCCCAGGTGCCTCTGAGAGGCAGTACTTCCCCAGGGACAGCAAGATGTATGGGCCCATGGTGCCCGTGCTCCACCAATATGAAAGCACAGGGGCCCAGCTCCACCAAAGTTCGGATCCAGGTCTCATCCCCAGCCCCACCTGCTGCCCCTGTGCGCCTCCCCTGGAGCTCCCACCTGCCACACCCAGGCAATTTAAAAGGGCCCAGGGCCCCCGCCACTGGCAGCGCAATGGGGCTAAGGCGGCTTCCTGCCCACCTGCTCCGCTTCCAGAAGCAGCCGGCATATCCCTGTGGCCCCTGGGGGGGCCATGTCTCAGTGCACTGCCCTCACCCTGAGCTGTGGCCAATGGGAGCTGTGGGGGCAGTGCCTGTGAGCAGTGCTGCGTGGAGACCCCTCCGGGCCCCCATCTAGGAGCTGCTGCCAGGGGGAGGTGCGGGTCGCTTCTGGGAGCCACCAAAGGTAAGCACGGCACCTCTTGTCCTCTCCTGCACTCCCACCCCAGCCCAGACCCCACACCCAAACTCCCTCCCAGAGCCCGTCTCCCACACCCCAACTGCCTTCCCCAGCCCAGATCCTGCACCCCAGCTCCCTCCCAGAGCCCGACCCTGGACCCCACACCCAAACTCCCTCCCAGAGCCGTCGGTGGGGGGTGGTGGGACTTGGATCCCTTCTGGGCACCACCACAAATTACTCAAACCTGCTACCCCTGTATTTCCCCACTCTCAAGCACAGCGTCTGAGTGTAGCAAAGAAACTTTTAATGAAAGGAGGGAAGTCACCTGACATTAGTTAGGGAAAATGCCGCAAGCAGGATTCATAAACATAAAACTGTGAGGAGGACACCCACCCCAGAGTGGGTGGGTCAGAGCCTTCTGCCTCATGTTCCTGAGTTCTACAACCAAAAGTTCCTTTACTGCACTCCCTCCTCCCCACTCCCTCACAGGACACCACTCACAGTGGTTGTCCTTAGTCAGTGAGGACCCAGGGTTCAGAGGTGCATCTGTGTGAGTTCATCTCCCACCTGGGGAAGAAGGCACCTTGCTTGCTTCACCATCTGAGCACTTGCTTTAGCTGGCCACCATGGTTCCTGGCTGCCCCACCAGCCAGCCGTCCGCTTGCCACTTTCGCCAGCGGCCCATCACTTACCTTCTGCTGCCACCTGCCTCTCTGCTGTGACTTCTGTAGATCAGTCTCTTAGTGATTTTTAGCTCTCAGCAGGCTGAGCAGAAACACTGCCCCACCACAAGTGATTTCAGCTCTCATTAAGTACTTGAAATAAAAAAAAAGCTCCTAATGAAACCTATTTAGCTCTATTTTTGAACAGGGTAAACCAACCCGGGGACCCTTAGGAAGAGTCCACACCCCTCTTACTTTCATGGGGGGGATGACATTCAAGCCCCTGGCTTAGTGAGTTCCTTTCAGCTGAGGGAGACCCCTCAATCAGGACAAGCTCAGCACGGTTCTGCTCCCCTTTAGTCATACAATGAAGGTAACAACATTGATAACCTTTCACTACCTCTACATTCAGTACTAATGTGATTTCTAACCTAACACCAGTCAAAGCTGATCACTTGGAGCTACACAGCTCCTGTCTGCTAGATATGGGGGTGAAAGTAAGTCGAGCGATTGACCGGTACGCTGGGGTCAGCTCTGGCCCCCAGAAGCGGCAGGGCTGAGGGGGTCAGAGCCAGCCCCACCCCACCCTATAAGGTAAGTGCCCCCCCTTCACCTCTGCCTCCCACACTCCCCCACCAGGGTAGCAGCAGCAGCCCGGGGCTCCCCTGCTTGTACTACCCTGGTCCTTTAATTAGCTGCCGGAGCCCTGGGGAAGTGGCGGGGCTCCAGCGGCTATTTAAAGGACTGGGGTGGCAGAGGCAGCTGGAGCCCCAGCCCTTTAAATAGCCCCTTGAGCCCCCGCTACCCCAGGGCTCTGGGGGCTATTTAAAGGGCCTGCGGCTCCCCTACTTCTACCGCCCGGTCCTTTAAATAGCCTCCAGAGCCCTGGAGTAGCAGCAGCAGGGCTCCAGCGGCTATTTAAAGGGCTGGGGCGGTAGAAGCAGGGGAGCCCCAGGCCATTTAAATAGCCACCGGAGCCTCACAGCCGCTACCCCAGGGCTCCAGCAGCGGGGCTCTGGAGGCAATTTAAAGGGCCTGGGGCTCCAGCCACTGCTGGGAGCCCCAGGCCCTTTAAATTGCTCCCTGGGGAAGCCGGGCTGCCCCAGTACGGTGCACCCGCTCTTGCCGGTATGCCATACTGGGGCATACTGGCTTACTTTCACCTCTGGCTAGATACCTATGCAGAGTAGGTGTGTTCATGTAAATACAGTTTGCTCCTGAAGTCTCTCCCCCTCCCAAACTAGGTGTCAGAAGAGAATTCATTCAGACCCCATTTACACTGCTAAGCAGGGGACTACAATCCAATCACCCCCTTGCAACTGCACATCCCTGGCCAGGTAGGAGGAAGAATTCTAACCAGGAAGTGAGTGGGCACTGCTGGGAAGCATCAATGGCATGATGAGCCAGGAGCTTCAGAGAAGCTGAATGCAGAGAGAAACCCCCAGGAACCGTATACAGAGCTGCACATGGAACGTCACAGCCAGACATGACCGTAGGATTGGGACTAATGGGGGAGCAGCAGCAACTGGACAGGGAGCCAGTGCAGAGGAGCTAGGACTAGCACCTACAAGGTGTAGCTGCTGAAGCACCTTCACGGCTTGCCTCTCAGCTGCAGTACACCTGGCACACTACAGGTACCTTAGAGGTTTGGTGTACTCCAGTGCTGAGCAGCTATAACCATTGCATCCGACGAAGTGAGCCATAGTTCACGAAAGCTTATGCTCAAATAAATTGGTTAGTCTCTAAGGTGCCACAAGTACTCCTTTTCTTTTTGCAAATACAGACTAACACGGCTGTTACTCTATAACCATTGCAGTGTTTTAACACAACTGCATCAGAAGTAAACTTGAGTCAGGCAGATCTTCCTAAGAGGGTATTGGCGGTTTTCAGAAATTTATATTCACGTTACACACACACTCTGAAAGTTCCAGTGCTCTCCACATCAGCTGTATGTTTATAGAATTGGCCTCACACTATGGGGATTTGCAGGAGGCTAAAAACCAGGCAGCAGCCTGACCTGCAATTAAGGGATAGCATTATTAGTGTAGGTCAAAGTTTAGTAAGTACAAACCACTGAGCAGGAGGAGGAAAAGGACTATTAACTTTATTATCCCTTTCAGACACAATCAGGCTCTTTCTGATTTATACTGGAGACTCTAGTCATTTAAAAATAGATAGGTATAAAAGACAAATAAACAAGCTCCAGAGTTCTGCCACAGCGTCTGCATTATTTATCCACCTGTCTGTCCATGTATCAGTTTGAGAGACATACAAGATACATTCAATCCATGTTTGTTCCCTGCATTCTTTCTCACAGCTGATAAAATACAATGACTTACAAAAGGTTTCTTTGTCCTAATATTTTGTGATATTACAGCATAATCAACACAGATCCCATTAAAAAGACTTCACGGACTAGAGAACTAAATATTTAATGCTTTTCTATCTATGATCAGTTTAATAATTAATGTGGTTCCTCTCCAGGAAACGATAAAACACATCACTGTCACACATGAAAAGCTAAACAAGCTCAACTAATATAAAGAAAAATATTATGCTTGACTACAACAATAACGAAATGAATATATATCTGAAAAGACTGTTAGAAGCCACATCAGCATAAATCTGTGGTGGTGGTTAGAAAGATCCCTAATATTCAATATCAAACATTCCAAACAGCAAAAGTTACCATCTTAATGAAATCTGCCACACGGTGTTATCAAGGATTTCCATACAATCCTGTCAAAGTCACAGCAAGTTCTGCTTCCTGTTCTTCATTCCGCCAGGGGGATGTTTTGTAAAATTATATTTTCACAGGCACAAAAATGGAATTTAACCGACACTGAGGTTTCCATGTCAAACTAGATGGTGTGAAATGTGTGTCATTCCAGGAGAAGTAAATGCAATGTCACGGCTCTTTACACCCATTCCGATTTTTTTGATCCCAAGTAGCCAGCACTGCTACAACTTGATTGCCCAATAGAAGTTTTTAGCTCAGCTGAAGAGTAACACCCTAAAAGCTTGCTCTGACTTCCAGAAGAGTAAACCCCAAGATGGGACTTGACTTGGGGTCTCAAAGTTAGGGAAGCCTCTTTGGTGAAGGTTTGCTGTTGCCCATGTCTCAGCTGCTTGTATGGGATATGCTGCTGGTCACTTATACACAGGGGCACTTCATTACTGCCTTGATTAGCAGCAAGGCTGTCTGCTAGACAGGGCTTATTGCTGTTACTGTTGAGGTTAGAGATGGCAGTTTGCTGGGAGATGATCTTCTCTTCCTCCTGAAGTTCTTCTTCATCTTCAGAATGAAGTGAGCAAGACACTTCACTAGTATGACTGTGTGTCACTAGATGTTGATGGCCTCTGTCCTCTGGAGGTGGTGGAGAATCCTCCTGCTTGTCAGCTGGAGGCAGAACTGAACTGTGCTCATCCTCTGCATGGAGACCTTCCATCGGTTTATTTTGTCCATTTCTTACTGCCATTCTTTGGATGGCAAAGGCTAGATCAACAAGGCTAAGCAGAAAAGAGAGGCCACTCACCCCCCAAATGAAAATCATCATGATCGATTTTTCAGTAGGCCTGGAGATGTAGCAATCGACCGTGCTGGTACAAGGAGACTGGTAACAGGAAAAGCGTTTAGGAACAAAAAATCCGAAGAGATAATACTGTCCAGCTCCAAAGCTAGCCTCTGCCAGTGTTCTTAGAGAAAGGTGAACAGTGTATGCCCAAGAAAAATCAGGGATATTCAGAAGATCTGCCTTGCAGGATGGTCTAGTGACTGCAATGTTTTTGCAGGGTTCCTTCAAAGCTGAATGGCCAGCTAAGGCCTTCATTCCTTCATATCTATATGGCAGACAATGTGCTGTCACAACATGGATGGCTACTTTGTGCAGAACATAGATGCTGAATACAGCATAAGGTAGCAGAATAGACACTGTCTGAATGAGCCAGAATCGAAAGTGAGAGACAGGAGAGAAAATGTCATAGCACACATTAGAGCATCCTGGTTGTAAGGTATTGCAGATGAACCGTTCTTGTTCATCTTGGTAGAGGGGGTATCCCGCTAACACTATCACCACCATTCTCAGCAAGATTACTAATGTTAGCCAGATCTTTCCTAGAGAGGAAGAAGAAATGTTGATAGACTCACAGCACAAAAAATGAAATCTAACAAGAGGCTCATATTGTTCACGCTGGATTACATTATTTATGAACAAAAATCAATTGGAATCTTTCCATTTACTTCAGTGGGCTTTGGATCAGGTCCTTAATTCTACAGTCCTTACTCCATTAAACCCTTAGTAATATTGGGGCACGATCAAGCATTAATTGTTCTGACTACCTCTCATTTATTTAATTTTTTCCATCAGACTCTATGCTTCTCAGGACCGGATCTTGTTTTGTTAGATCTTTGCAAAGTAATGTGTACACAGACATTGGTCTATAAAGAATTAATTAAATAATAATTTAAAAAAAACCTTCTCCAGGGCTGTGGAGCTCGGTTGGTTTGAAAAAAAGGGCAGTTAGACTGAAAAAAGCTTGCATGTTATATCTTAGGAGTTTTTACTGATATATAAAATCTTTGGACAAACACTAACAACAGAAAAATTCAACCACAATACTGGATATTTTGCAAAGGGGAAAAAAAAGAAAACCAAAAAATTAGGACTCGAAACATTTACTGGAGTGGTTACTGAAACTCAGTACTACCACTATACTGTTCAATATATGCAGGTAGAGTTTGAAGCCAGGACATCCTGAGTTTCAGTCCTGGCTCTGCCACTGACTACCTATGATCTTTGGAATGTCATTTAATTTAATAATCTCTCTGCCTCGGTTTCACTACTTAAAGCAAAACAATAAGGGGGGTTGAGTGATTAATATATACTTATCTACATTAACACAGGATAAAGGTTAAGGATTCAATTCTGCTTCCAGATAAATGCAATAGTAAAAACCTTTGACAAGAGTAGAAGCAGGAGTGGGACCGAATTAATGGTTGTGCAGAGCCCTAGAAATCTAAAGTACTGAGTGGTTCTCTCTGGTATAAACACACGTGGTTTTACAGGCAGAGAGTTGGTAAAATAGCCCCTGTAGGTATTTTTAAAAATAACTCTTTTTACAGAAAAATTATAAGGATTTTGCTTTTAGTGTATGGTGTATGCATACTTACAGTCTTAGACAATCGCCTCTCCTACTTGCCAAAAAACTAAGCACTTTTTTATAACATTTGTGTGAATCTTAAACATTTAAATGTTTGTAAAACATTGGGGTGTTAATATTTATTGGCATGCATTTGAGATGAGCTACATACCTCTCTTGTGGCCAGCAAGAGAGACAATAACAATAACACAGCTCTCAGAAATGGTGAAACTGGGCAAGAATATATAAACAACTTGATAACTCCGTGAGACTGCAGAATAGGTGATCATACTGAAACCCTCCCACAACCAACTAAACAATATATTTCCTAACCACAAACTATTTCTGATGGCATTCTTGGTGTTTTCAGTTGGCTATTCTGGTGGAGAAAAATGGCTACTATATGAAATCAAAAGTAGCCCTTAACAAATAATACTCTGTACTTTTATTACACTTTTTATGCAAGGATCTCCATGTTTCAAAACCATTTATGAATTAAGCCTCTCAACACCCTGGGATGTGTTAGGGCATCAGTTTTTAATTAGAATGTACACATGAGAGAGTTCCGCTTAAAAATCACTTGATCCCTGTTAGGTTAGTACTATAGAGACAAGGTGTGTGAGGTAATAACTCTTATTGGACCATCTTGGTGAGAGGGACAAGCTTTTAACAGATAACTCTGTGCATCACTTTCCCTAAGGGCTCAGTTCTGCAGACAGTTACTCAGCAAGCCATTTCACTGACAGTTACTGGGATTACTTGCTGCAGTGAGCAATGCCCTGTAATAAATATTTACAGGACTGAGCTGCAAAGGCTAAAGTCAGTTGTCTTCAGTAGTCTTTGGATCTGGCCCTAAGTCATTTGCTCAAAATTACAAAGTGAATCAGTGATGGAATCTTATTTAAAAAAAAAAAAAAAAAAAAGACAAGACTGAGGTCATTGTCTGAGAAAATTAAAGGGCATTTTTAATATGCACTTGAATGCTGTAAACTTTTAAAACCCAACTATGAAAAACAAGATTGCTTAATCACCAAATAGTTTATTGAAAAATGTTTTTTACTTCACTGTTAAAGCAGGCTATGTCATATAATGGAAAAATGTACTTTTTACATCTGCCTTGAGCTTTGAGTGTTTCATTACAGCTCTCAATACAGCTGGGAGGAAACTTGGTGGGTAAGAATAGCCAGATTTGAAAGCTCCCCTCCACCCCCCTTATTCATTTCTAACATTTAGATTCCTACTTCATCTGCTATGAATATTTTCTATTAAAAAAAAAAATCAATCATCAACAGCTCTTATATCCCATAGCAAAACAGGTAACTCTCTTTTGGGAGGGGGCCGTGGAAGTGGTCAGACTGATAGCTGGAAATGAAAGCTGATGAACAGGGAAGAAACCTGGATGATTTGGGGGGGATGAAACTCTAAAAGAAAGAGCAGACCTTTTACAGATACTTACCTACAATCGTAACATTGTAGTTGAGAGTGATAATCAAAAACCCCAGTGAGTCCCAGCGCTCCATCTTTGAACTAGTTCACTACACTTTCAGCTTCTGAAAGCTTAAGGAGGATTCTGGCATTTTCAAAGCAAATTAGACCTAGACAGAGAAGAAAGAAAATAAATATTTGCGGGGAAAATACTCAATCATTAACAACATTACTGATGAAGAATTATTTTTATGAAAGAGCTAAACAGGCCTGTTGACTTTTGCAAATTGGGAACAAACCCTCCCTAGGAAATACAGTTGATTTCACAAAAGTTCTAGCTTCACAGATCTATTTGCTGCACTTACCTCTGTGGTCCCCCTGTCCTGACAACTGCAAGTAGACAAAAGGCAACAGGAGTAATCTCAACCATTGTGGGCTATTCTTACCCTCCCAGGGCATTCCAGCCTCCTGGCATTGCTGGGATATTTCAGTGGCAAAAATCAGACACCAGTACAGGAAATAATAGAAGCCTCTCTGTTTCCCCAAGGGGAATACAGATGAAAAATACAAGGAAAGGGGATACGAAGGGACCAACATCCCTGTCTTCGGAAGGCATTTTCAGTTTAGCAACTCTTTACTAGGAAGCTATCCCATTGCAATTTCCCCAAAGTAATTTTATTAATAAAACACACCCTCTCTGAGAGGACATCATGGTCTTGTCAATCACAGTTGCACCAAAAATTCCACAACTTGCCTTCAGTCTGAGAGGAGAGCAATCTCTATCCTGCAGGGATATGGAGGATGAAAATGATGAAATCTTTAATAGCATCTTGGAAAATAAAAATCTTCTTTTAAAGTCATTTTCATTTGGATGAGTTCTTCCTGTCTGAACTGTTTTGCATTGTAGTCATCACTGGGAAGAGCCTAGTAGAAATTTGCCTTAATTGGTAATCTAAGCAGATATTTGTGACATTTACTATTTAAGAAGTAAGCCATAGCATGTAGCGTGTTAAGGCTAAACTGTACTTACACAATCTGTTCTGAGTGATGGGCATAGCAAACCAGGAGGGAATGATGACTCTAAGGCCTTGCCATGGCATGTAGACTATATGTAGCTACACACTGCAGTGAAAAGCAGGCTTTTCCACATTGTGGTGTGTAGCTACACACAGCAATGAAAGGATCCAGGAGCAGAGGGGCAGCCAAGAAAGGCTCCAACAGTCAGGAGGCAGTGAGATATTACACTTCAAAAAACAGCAGTGTAGACATGGGAGGCCCTGTTGGGGTAGACAGAGAGCCCTGTCAGGTATATACTCGAAGGTTCTGGAGTTTCTGCATCCAGAGCAGTGCCTTACCATCTACACTGTTCTTTATACCTATGCTAGATGTATATGCAGTGTATGTACTAGACACTGTCAGAAGTGTAGACGTAGCCTGAGTCACCCCTAGCTCCAGAGAGAAAATAATCTACGACTGTTACAGAGCCAAGGCTTCTTCCACTCCTCACCCCAGAATCTGCTTTTCCCTTCCCCTCCATCCCATCTGTAACCCACAATGTGTGCTGTGGTTGCAAGGGTAATTCACATCTGGGCCTTAAATTACTGGGGGCGGGGAGGGGGAGGGAGATTAAAGTAGCGTGTGTATGAATCTATTTAGTGCTGGAGAAAAGTGGTGGTTTGACAGGCCTGAAAGCCTCTATTGAGCCATAGAACAGGCAAAAGTGTGAGCTTGTCAGTGCAACCCTGCAAATGTATTTCTACCTGGAGACCCTCACTGCTAAGGGAGTGGAATAGGCCAAGGTTTGCCTGGACATCAGGACTGAACTATTTGT
This sequence comes from Natator depressus, assembly GCF_965152275.1. NCBI lineage: Eukaryota > Metazoa > Chordata > Testudines > Cheloniidae > Natator > Natator depressus. The sequence continues at coordinate 237,306,073 of NC_134235.1, read as the reverse complement.
AGGTTTGGAGGAATTAGATTTTTTTAATATAACTTTGACGATTACTTTTAATCTAACACTTGATTTTTATAAATTTAAAATGTCACAGGTGTGGGATATTATGGGGGGCTCAGACAATGTGGGAGATCAGACAATTATTTAGTAACAGTAGACACGGAGATTCAACAAGTTAAAGCTTTATAACCATTAAAAACATAAATTGTCAATACGTCAAAATATACAAAGTAAATTTCCTTAAACCAGACTCTAAAGTTCTCAAGCAGCATTTTCTTATTTTGCCTCTCTGTAAATATCAGTTATTAGCTATGGAAATATTTTTCATTGGTTTGTGAGAGTATAGTAAAAGTGACATTTATCAATTTAAAAAAAAAAATCTAATCCTTTCAAGACCACCTATTTACTGAAACTGTCAACTGAAGAGTGTCAGTGCAAGTTGTAGCATGACTGGGTCAATGGGATGTGGACCCTGGTCCATTGGTAATGGGATAATTTCCCATTCTCCCCACCCTATATTCCCGCAATATGTAACAATACCAAAAAAAATTTTCTCTAGGGGCTCTCTGAATTCAATGAGACCTAATCAGGAATGCTCAAGGCCTCAGACAGGACAGCAAGAGAATCATTTGTGTTAGTCTGCCTAAGGGAAACATAAAAACCAGTGTACAGTGGTGGAACTTCAAAAAAAAATAAAATGATGATGGGGATTTACCTTAGTCAAAGGTTTTAATCTGAAGTGATAAATATATGTATTAAGTTTTTAGTACTCTTGTAATACACTTTTTCCAACCAAAGGGAGCTCTTTAGTACTGTACTGTACTGTTTTTATGGTGCTTGAGGTTGCGTTTTTGTGGTCTTCAGGGGAGGGGGAGAGTTAGGAGTGGGAGAGAGTGCAAATAACCATATTAATTTTGGAAAAGTAGCTACTCGTGTGAAACTTCCTTTATCAAAAATAGAATCAGGAATGTTAAGATGCTGACAGGATACTAATGCACAGCAGCTGCATTGACACAGTAGGTCATAAATTGTTCATCATGTCAAATAATCACAAGTTAAAATGTCCTTAGCCGCTTTTAATATGATAGACTATAACAGTATGTGAAGAATAAGCATATTTGTTGCTTAAAACCCTATATGCCACCATCTTGACTGTGGCAAATAAGAAAATCTGGGCACAATGGCTCCATGACAGGGAAATGTGCTGAGATGGGTAGGTGTATTTTTCTTTTTAAAAATAAATCATTATCCTGTAGGCTTATGAACTGTGTTGTAATCTCTGCCCTAGTGAAGAGGGGATAGGGCACAGTTAGGAGACCTGTGTTCTAATCTGCTCTATCACTACTATGCTGTGTGACTTTAGGCAAGTTACTAAGCTCTTTGAGGCAGGGGCTGTCTTTGGGCTTGTCTCTACTTACCATGGATTGACACTACAGTGATCGATCCACCAGGGGTCAATTTAGCGGGTCTAGTGAAGACCCTCTAAATCAACTGCCAATCACACTCCGGTACTCCACCGGACTGAGAACCATAAGGTAAGGCAACAGGAGAGTTTCTCCTGTCAACCCGCTGTAGTGTAAACACCGCAATAAGTGTACCTAAGGTCCGTCGTCTCCAGCTACGTTACTCATGTAGCTGAAGTTGTGTAACGTAGGTCAATTTAGCCCCATAGTGTAAACCTGCCCTTTGACTATGTTTTCGTACAATGCCTAGCATACTAGGGCTTTGATCTCAGCTGTAGCTGGGAGGTACCTCAGTAAAACACTTAACCATAAATGTAAAACTCAGTGCCATGTGGTATTTCTATGTTGCCTATGGAATTATGTAAAATATCAGCTGATTCTTCACTATTGTTCATTTTCAAAATGTATATTTTTGTCTTCCAAATAACTGGAGTCAGAAACAGTTTGTTTTCCCTTAATTCATGAAATATGTGAAGCAGTGATAATTTTTCCACACAGCTGAAGTTGTCTTTTCCAGATGTATGATCCCTCATGTTTACTATTCACCTTGCACTCTTCCCTAGGATCCTGTTTGTCAATAGATACCGAAGCGAAATAATTTAGAGATTGGATTATACCAAAATCCCATATCTGATCATCCCCGAATTTTGGCAAAGCTGAGTGCTGAAGTCTGTGATCCAAGCCCACGTGAACAATCTATGTATTTTTTAAAAAAGAGGTGACTACAGGTGAAACATCACTTTAATATCCTGCAGTCGTTTCATCTCTTTTCCCTTGCAGTTCCTTAAAGAGCCACAGCACAGCCCTCACTTGAAGGGGTCAGCAATGAAATACAAGAAGGTGCAATAAATCTATTTTCAAATCCACAACTGCTGTCTGAGTTTAAAACCACTTACAACAAATTCAGGGCTTGAAGCGGCAAACACTTACACGAGTGACGCCACTCCTGTGAGTATCCTACTGAGAGAGCAAACAGCTGTGCACATATCAGGATCATATTTAATAATGGACAACATTTGTCAGAAGTGGTGAAAACAATAATCCATGGTTGCATACAGACCTACCTGTGCGGACCCATGTCACGTTCTCTGCTAAAGGTTAATTAATGTGGCAGAATGTATAATGTAATGTAAAGACTGTGCTTAGGCTCTGGGTGAGGAGGACTCAGTGCAGCTCAGGCTTAACTAGTGTAGTACACACCACATTAACATGTATTACACATGTATGGGATTCATACTGTGTACTTCATATGGCATCTGAATGTTGGGTAGTTTTGCTAATTGACTTGTGTGATGCTTTCCCCTCAAATGCGGATTACTCCTGTTCTGTTCACACTGAGGTGTACATATCCCAAAACACTTTGCAGAGCTGAATTCAGCTCTTAGCATAGGACAGTGGTTCTCAACTCTGGTCCACCACTTGTTCAGGAAAAGCCCTGGCGCGCCGGGCCGGTTTGTTTACCTGCCGCATCCGCAGGTTCGGCCGATCGTGGCTCCAGGCCAATGGGGGGATGCAGGAAGCGGCGCGGGCTGAGGGTTGTGCTGGCCGCCCTTCCTGCAGCCCCCATTGGCCGGGAGCGGCGAACCGCGGCCAGTGGGAACCACGATTGGCCGAACCTGCGGACGCAGCAGGTAAACAAACTGTCCTGGCGCGCCCGGGGCTTTCCCTGAACAAGCGGTGGACCAGAGTTGAGAACCACTGGCATAGGCAAATACAAAACCTGTCAGATGCGTTATTACTATGTCCTGGTACAGGTAGAGAGTTCTTTCACAGCCTATTGGTGCCTGGAAGGTGGTATCTAAAACAAAGAGAAGAAAGGCGCAAGTTGCTACAGAAAAACAAAGACAAAATGCTGATTGGTGAGTTAAGTTTTGGGTGCTGTATAGAATGTTCTCTAACTTGTAAACAACCGTGTGTGTGTGTGTATATTACACACTAATTTTGAATATATATGTCCAGAGCAATATTGAATGTTGCGAGACTCTGCACTCCAGATTGGATTGGCAAAGAATTAATTCTTTCCTTTCTGTATTACACTGCTATGTCTTTGACTAATAGAATTGACGACACTTGGTTATTTGGTCTCTTGAACAATTTCAATCTTGAATCAAAAATGTAGTTAAGCAATTGGTTGTATGTTTAGGAAGGGGAGATGCATAGTTACCTTTTAAGCCTTCTGGGCTTTCCTATCCTGAGGCAACTCTATGCTCTAATTAATGACTGGGGATTGGTCGGCAGTCAGAAGGCTGCTGTAATCTGCCTCAGATATGGCCATTATGGCAGCTAGGATCACTGATGTCCCAGCCATGCTCTCTGTTCCCCTGCAATGCACCCAGCAGCAATTGCAGGGGAAAAGGGTGAAGTGGGAGCTGCTAAGGCAATTCTGTACTATATAGAGGATCTCATGACACTGGGGTGATCTTTCTGTGACCAGTTAAAAGGGCTTTAGGGTAGTGTGCCAAAGTAGCCATACTACGCTTTCCTAATGTGCCTGAGGATCTGACCTTGGAATCTAGTTTCCTTAACAGAAATATATATTTTTAAGAGCAAATGCACAGTCATGTGTCTTTACAAGAAAATAACCCCTTTATTTAAGATATTGGTTTTTATGCATACTAACAGACCAACTACTAGCCAATCTTTCAGTAAACATAACCGAGCTCTTAAGAGAATGGTCTTTAAGTTCATGAACAAAAATATTCTCATCAACAAAAATAAACGGAAGCATTGAAAATGAAGCTAATTAAGATTAGGAAGATTAATTTTTTAAAGGAACGTAAATTTAATCAGAACTATAATTTTGTAAGTGGGAAGAAGCAAAGCTATTTAACCAAACGCTAAGAAGCAATACAGAGCACTGACTGGTTAACAGAAAACCTAACCTAAATTAAGAAAAGCTTCTACCTAGCCAACACAACAACTTGGCAACAAAAGTGCATGTGATGTGTGTACACACACACACACACACACATTCTTAGTCCAACAGTGTAATGGTCTCACTGCATCTGCCTAAAAGGAGCTAAGATAACATAAAAACCTAGAGGGAGATTTTTCAAAGGCACAAATAGGAGTTAGACAGCCAAATCCCATTGACTTTCAGCAGGAATTGGGCACCTAACTGCCCTTTGTGCCTCTATAAACCTTCCCTTAGGTCTTCATCGTCCACGCAGATATTACTGCAAAAACCACCCAGACCATGACTGGCACTGCTACAATAGCAGCAGAAGCAGCAAGAAAAATACAACTTGGGAGCAGAAGCGAGGCAACTCATGTACTACGTAGGTATTGGTGCTATTCTGGAGAGGCCTAAGTTTCTCACTACAGTTTAAAAACTACTTGATGAAGGGTTTGGATTATATTATCATCTTTATTCTACTAAAACAACGAGGAGTCTGGTGGCACCTTAAAGACTAACAGATTTATTTGGGCATAAGCTTTCGTGGGTAAAAACCCCACTTCTTCAGATGCATGCCCATGTTTTTTTACCCACGAAAGCTTATGCCCAAATAAATCTGTGTTAGTCTTTAAGGTGCCACCAGACTCGTTGTTTTTGTGGATACAGACTAATACGACTACCCCTCTGATTCTTTACTCTACTCAAGCTCTTTGCCTAAACAACTTAGGAAACCTTACTCATGCCACAAGGAGGTATGTCTGCTGGGAAGTCACCTTCCCCTCTTGTCATCACCTCCAGTCCAATATCTCCTGGAGCTTTAATCCTTAACTGGGTCTTCAGAAAGGGCCAGTTAGCCACTTCTGCATCAACTACTTTCAGGGAGCTATCTGGTGCAGCCACTGACCCTTCTGCTCCCAGAAAGCTATGGGGGAAATGCATGTGTGAATTAACAGTTCAAGTCTGGGCAGTGGTTGGGCTTGATCCTTGACCCAAACTAGTTCACCCATCCTTAATTATTAATGTAACCCTTCTGCCCATCAGAGTTGGCAGCAACAAGGGCCGGGTTCAATATCTAGGGGATCCATTCCAATAACACAATGCAAACCGGCTCGAGCCCCCACCCAGTGACCTGGGACAAATATATACCACCCCCGCTGGGCACCTCCAAGAGGCAATACTTCCCCTCTCGCAAGCACATAGTCTGAGTGTAGCAAAAAGCCTTTTAATAACAGAGAGAAACAATGTGGCATTATGTTGGGGAAACACCACCAACAGGATTCATAACACAACCCATGAGCAAAAAAAACCACCCCAAGCAAATTGGGGCATGCCCCTTTCCCTCGGGTTCTTGAGTCCCAGCACCCAAACGTCTCTTGAGTCCAGCAATCCACAAATCACCCGAAGTCCAAAAAGTCCAGCCCAAGAGTTCAAAAGTTCATCTGCATAGTGTTACTCCCCAGTCTGGCTAAAATGTGCCTGTGTGTGGGGAAAAGGGGCACCTTACGTGTCCTGAAGCTGACTGCCCCACAGGGCTCTGCTCTGCTCCACCACGACCGGCTCTGCTCTGCACCGCTCGCCGTCTCACAAACAGCTCTGCTCAGCTCGCCGTCTCACGAACACACTGCTGTCTCACAGACGGCTCCGCTCCACCACGACCAGCTCCACTCCGCACAGCTCGCCGTCTCACGAACAGTTCTGCTCAGCTCGCCGTCTCACAAACACACCGCTGCACTCTAGATCTTCCGGCTCCCCACTACTTGACACAGTGCTCAGTGATTTCAGCTCATAGTAGTGGGGGCCTTAGTGCTGGTGCACCTTAAGGCCAAAGTGAATGCAGCATAGTACCTGTAGCAAGACTCTTAATAGACCCAAAATTAGCTCTGACATTCCACAGTGGAGAGAGACAGAGGTGCAATTGGTGCTTCAGGCCCTCACAAAGGGGCCCACACCACCAGGTACTAATACCTGTCTCAAGTCTCTCTCAATTCACACAGTTTTGGAACCCATGACCCTTGCCTAGCGAGTGCTACTTAGTTGATGGTGAGTCCCTCCATCATAGCAAAAGGTCAAGTACAGTTCCAAGCACAGTTCCCATAATCAGGGTAATAACAATTTATTCTTCCTGCCCCAATAACAGAGACACTGGGGATCCCACAGCAGCCGAAGTGACCATTTGGGCAGCTATGGCCTCAGTCTAGGCGGCGTGGGTGTGCCTATGCAAATGAGATCAGCCCCTGAAGTTTTTTTTTTTCCACAACTTGCCACACCTCACCACCAGATGTCAGGGTGGAGCTCATCCTGACACTGCTTACATTAAGAAACCTATCTGGCACACAAGGTACATACAGTGTGCTGTACTTTGTTTTTTTTCCTCTTCTTGTATTTAGTAAATCTAAAACCAAGACTGTTTTAGCTATATGCCCACTGGGGTTTGATCTATTCTGATTCCTATTTTGCCTCAAGGCAAATTGCCTTCTCAGTAACTGTTTGGAAAGGTCATCTTTCTTTATGAAGCTTGTGTTCTAAGATAATACCCCATCCAAGAAGCAGTTCTTTTAGACACTGATTCAGCAAAGAAATTAAGAACATAAACCCATCTCTATTCAGCAAAGCACTTTGGCATGTGCTTAACTTTAAACACTGTTAAGTTTGACTTCAATGGAACTTGAGCATGTGCTTTGCTGAATCAGGATCTTGGGGCCAGTTTTCTCAAAAGTATTTAAATGCCTAAAGATGCAGGTAGGCCCCTAGCAGCATTTTCAAAAGCACCTAACCAGGTTGGGCACCAAACTCCCATTGAAATGCATAGCAGGACACCTACTGAGGGTTTGCACCAGTGTATCTACATCAGTTCAAAAATCTCTGGTACAGACAGGGACTAGGCTATTTTGTGACTGCTGTTTACGTGACACTCAGCTTTGTGATTATGTTTTGTACATAGTAAACAAGCATTTGAGGCTCAAAATGCTGAACACATTCTGGGCTTGGTTCAGTACTGTAGGTGAGGGTAAATGTGGGTGAATAGTGTTTACCCACTTCTCATTTGAGTAATATGGACTCTTGTTTAAGTTTGTTTAGTTTACCCACTTATTTTTTTACCACTATACCACTGGCTTGATCCTGGACTCTTATTTGTTTCTATTAGTGCCCACTATGTGCTAGGCCCTTTCCAAACACAATAGGGGGCCCAGTCCTTGACCCAGGGAGCTCAGAATCTAAATATAGACAAAAGGCAAGGGAAAGAGTGCAAAAAGTTGGTAGAGGGGGCAAAGTGGTCTTTGGCCTTGGCCTGGTAAGAAAGTGAATGGCTCCAGTTTATCCTTTTACAGGTATTGCCAGTTACTCCCCAAATATGTCAGTGCAATCGGCTGGCTTCCTGCTAGTGCCACAGCAGAAGGGGGTTTGAATTCAGAGAGGGGAGTAGCCTTGCTCTTGAGCTTTTTTGATTTTTGCCTGAGTAGGGAGTTCAGGATCAGCTCCTTATACAGCACTTTTCACAGTTGTCAAGTCCCTCTGTAACCAGCCAGAGGCCAACCAAATACAACCTCCAAGTAATTAAACAGAACTAGGATAACAAAACACCTGAGGGACAGATTTTCAAAAGCCACAAAGAAGAAGTAAGCACCCAGCTCATTAAAAGTCAATGCTAGTTGGACACAGTTCCCATTTGTGGCTTTGCAAATCTTCACCAAGTCATAGTAGTGTGGCTTGCTTAATTTACTGATTCTCAGATCTGTTATTCCTTCTGTACACACCAATCCCATTGGCATGACTGGGAGGTATGCTCGTATCTCACAACAATAGACCATATCTGAGCATCAGGAAACTAAGCAAGCACCATAATACGATTTAAGAGATTCCTTTAGTCTACTTAATTTTAGTTGGCTCTATTGGCATTGTTTCTGGAAGGATTTTTCACACTATAAGGGAACCTTGGTACTTATACGTGTGAGGTATCAATACCATGGAAACAGTTAAAATAAGATATAAAGATCTTAAATACTAAAAATAATCAAACAGGTTATAATATTGAATAGAGGGTATATTAGTATGTGGAATATCTCACTTTAACTAAATTTACCACTCAGTGTTGTATATTTTGGCTATATACCATGAAACAGAACTCCTTAAACATAGCCAGGTTTGTGGAGAGCAAATAGATTACTGTTTTCAGCATTCACAACAAGAGAGGTTATTGTGTTGGTTCTGGACATCGGTAAATAAATCTGTCATATCAGGTTTAACACACAAGCAGCCGTTTTAGAATTAAAATAGAGTTCTTTACACCTTCTTGTATTTCATGGCTAACCATTTTAAGAAACAAAACCCATACTGTTGTCTCAGTTATTGAGGACTGAGACAGCTTTTTCTTACATTAGAGACAGATGATTTGTAGTGAGATGGTCATTCAAGTCAAGCAAAGAAAACCAGGCTCTACAGAGAAATGGCAAATGTGTAGATTAAAAAACACTGAAGAAATAAGAAATATGGTAGCAGGTTTCTTTCCTTATTTTATTTAGAATGTAAAATTCAGAATGTAGAGGAATACTACTGGGTGTCGATTTCTTCTTGGATGCAAAGAAATTTCTTCACAACCAATTAAGTTCATCCCTGTGCAAAAGGCCAGCATAAAACCTATGCCTCACATAAGTCTCACATAAGCCCACAAAATAAAACTTTAAATGCTGAATAGACCTTGTGCTGCACAAAATGAAAATTTTCCTAAAAGCAGCATTTCCTCCTATACACAACAAGCCCAGTCTATTCATTTATCACATTGCCTCACAATGAGAGATCATTTGTTTGGATTGTTCTCCACTGTTTTTTAATTATTTTTGTTTTAGGAACACTTTAATATTCTTCTTAATTTTCATTCAGATCCTTCGTTGAAAACGTTCTAGTCATAAAGAGGATGGTGACAGATTGTTCTCTATGCCCACAAGAGGTAGGAAAACAAGTAATAATCTTAATCTGCAGCAAGGGAGATTTAGGTTAGAAATTTGGAAAAAATTCTGACATTAAAAATAGTTAGGCACTAGAATAGGTTACCAAGGCAGGCTGTGGAATTCCCATTCCTGGAGGTTTTTAAGAACAGGTTGTACAAACATCTGTCAGGGATAGTCTAGGAGTATACCTGATTCCACCTCAGCACCAGAGGAGGACTAGATGACCTCTTGAGGTCTCTTCCAGCCCTACACATTTTTATGATTCTGTGATTTAATACTTGTTTTCTTTGAGCTATCTCATCATATACGTCCACTGGCCACACTGGAGATCATTAGCAGGATGAGCATAACGATGAGATTTCTTTAGCCTGACCTTGATTATACTTTTTTACTTTTGAACTTGAAATCTTGAACAATGTTAATATACTGTTTTAATAAAGTAAAAAATACACACAAACCTTATATAAAACTGTCAATTGTCCGGAGTGGCTCAGATACCAATCTCAGCGCACACTGCGGCGAAGCAGGGTACACAAATCCCAAATTGGTTGTGAGTTCTATACTTAAACTTCACCAACCAAGTATCCAGTATGAACTCCTCAGGCACTATAACAGCCTAGCCATGGAGTCACAGTCCCCCTTGGCACTCTGATAGAGCTTGTCTTTGTGATAGATGGTCCCTTACACCAAAGTTCAGGTTACTCCTAGTCCAAAAGGACCAGTCACTTACCCCAGGTCAATTGATCCTACACAAAGACAATGCTTGTAGCCAGTCCTATAATAAATTAACTTAAGATTTATTAACTATGAAAAAGAAATGTTATTTACAACTTTAAAACAAGTTAACACACACAATGAGTTACAGTCTTAAACTCTATAAGTTCTCTCGGGCTAATCCAGGCTAAGCAGCTGGGCTCCCTTGCTCACGCTTAGAAATCTTGCTCTCCCAAAATCCAAGCAGCATAGAGACCCAGTTTCTTCTTGTCAGGGATTTTTACTTCCTTCCTGCAGAGTTCAAGGTGATAGGACAAGTCTTCATGCAAGGCTGCTCTTCCTGGGAGTGGACGGAGCAATCAACAAAGTCTTTGCCCTTTGATGTTTCACAGTGGCTCATTTGGTTTCAGTGGGCCTTCTTGTGTGCAGGACCTAACACATGCTGTAGGAAGCCAGCCTTTACATTAATGAAGGCTTCTTTCCTGATTGGTGAGTTACAGTTACAGAGGTTTACAAATTCAAACACTTATAACATGGGGTACAGATATTAAGTGAGATTAATACATGCAGCATCCCACAAGCATTTCATAAAGTCTAAACACATTTTTATAAATCTAATACCTATTTAATATAATACTAACACATAGGTGAGCCAGACTGGTTTCCAACTATGCATTCTTCAGTGTTCAGTTGGAGCCTAGGGGCCTTGGCATGAGCTGGTACCTGGTCTGCCAGCGTCACATAAACCATACAAAAAATATATGTTAAAGAAATAGTGTGTTGTATATATGTATATTAAAGAAGTGGAGTGCAGGATCTGGTCCAAGAGGTAACTATAACAGGACCGCTTTGAAATAGTGACCAGAATATAACAACATTTAACATTCCTGTGGTGGGAAGAACACCTCAACAGCCCAACACTGTGGCATTTAATTTCAGAAAGGGGAGCTATGCAAAAATGAGGAGGTTAGTTAAACAAAGTAAAAGGTACAGTGACTACAGTGAAATCCCTTCAAGCTGCATGGACGCTTTTCAAAGACACCATAATAGAGGCTCAACTTAAATGTATACCCCAAATGAAAAAACACAGTAAAAGAACTAAAAAAGAGCCACTGTGGCTTAACAACCATGTAAAAGAATCAGGGAGAGATAAAAAGGCATCTTTTAAAAAGTGGAAGTCAAATCCTAGTGAGGTAATAGAAAGGAGCATAAACACCACCAAATTAAATGTAAAAATGTAATAAAAAAAGCCAAAAAGGAGTTTGAACAGCTAGCCAAAAACTCAAAAGGTAATAAAATGTTTAAGTACATCAGAAGCAGGAAGCCTGCTAAACAACCAGTGGGGACGATCGAGATACAAAAGGAACACTTTATCATCTGTAAGCCATTGTGGAGAAACTAAATGAATTCTTTGCTTCAGTCTTCACAGCTGAGGATGTTAGCGAGATTCCCAAACCTGAGCCGTTCTTTGTAGGTAACAAATCTGAGGAATTGTCACAGATTGAAGTGTCACTAGAGGAGGTTTTGGAATTAATGGATAAACTTAACAGTAACAGGTCACCAAGACCAGATGGCATTCACCCAAGAGTTCTGAAAGAACTCAAATGTGAAATTGCGGAACGATTAACTACGGTTTGTAACTTGTCCTTTAAATCAGCTTCTGTACCCGATGACTGGAAGATAGCTAATGTAATGCCAATAGTTAAAAAGGGCTCTGGAGGTGATCCTGGCAATTACAGACTGCTAAGTCTAACGTCAGTACCAGGCACATTAGTTGAAACAATAGTAAAGAATAAAATTGTCAGACACATAGAAGAATATAAATTGTTGCACAAAAGTCAACATGGTTTGTGTAAAGGGAAATCATGTTTTACTAATCTATTTGAGTTCTTTGAAGGTGCTCTATATTGTCTCAAAGTTCCCCTCTGAGGGGGTTAAACATATAGTGGAGATTTTCAACGGCACAAAAAAGAACAGTCAGGCACCTAACTCCCATTGACTTTCAATGGGAATTGGGCTCCTCACCTGTGTTCCCTCTAAGGTGCATGCCTGCACACAAGGCCATCAAGGGTTGCGCAGCAGCCATGCACACAGGTGAGTGGGGAGAATGCGGAGGGTGGGGGCAGTAGGGTGAGGTGATGTGGGGTTGGGGGAGCTTGAGGCATGTAGGGCTGGTGTGGGAGGAGAGATGTGCCTCTCCCTTGGCCCCAGCTCTGGCTGGGATGGGAGATGCGTGTCTCTCCCTCTCTCTCACACACACACTCAGTCTTTCACACTCACCTCCCAACACATACTTGTATTATTGTTGTTGTTACTTCTTGATACTTCCTGCAATGCACATATATTCTCTCTAATTTTATTCTTTCAGCAAGCTACTTTATTTTTTTGACAGGTCTACGCATTTCATAATGTTTATTTCTCTCTTATGCTTAAATTTAATTCTTTGAGTTGTGAGTTCTAAAATGCCTAGCCTATCCTGGCTGGAGTAATTATCCCTATGGTAACTTCTTAAGAATATATATTCTGTCTAGGATTTTAGTTTCTACTAGCAGCGCACATCTCCTCCAGGGAGTTTATATTAATATAGTTTCAAAAAGTATTACCTTAGACATGCCTATCAGCTGGGATGAGCACTGCCACTCAAGGGTAGAATTCTTCATAACCCTGCCCAGAGCACTCACAGTTAATTGGGGTTATCTCAAGAGACTAATCAACAACGGGCAGATCCTGTGGAAAATATTGTACACATTCATGAAATTAAACTTTCATAACATATATGCTGAATTGTGGTTACAGAAACAACCACAATTCTGGCATTTCCAGTGATTGATTTTGCAACCTAAATAAGAACATAAGAATGGCCATACTGGGTCAGACCAATGATCCATCCAGCCCAGTATCCTGTCTACCAACAGTGGCCAATGCCAGGTGCCCCAGAGGGAGTGAACCTAAGAGGAAATCAAGTGATCTCTCTCCTGCCATCCATCTCCACCCTCTGACAAACAGAGGCTAGGGACACCATTCCTTACCTATCCTGGCTAATAGCCATTCATGGACTTAACCTCCATGAATTTATCCAGTTCTCTTTTAAACCCTGTTATAGTCCTAGCCTTCACAACCTCCTCAGGCAAGGAGTTCCACAGGTTGACTGTGCACGGCGTGAAGAAGAACTTCCTTTTATTTGTTTTAAACCTGCTGCCCATTAATTTCATTAGGTAGCCCCTACTTCTTATATTATGGGAACAAGTAAATAACTTTTCCTTATTCACTTTCTCCACACCACTCATGATTTTATATACCTCTATCATATCCCCCCTTAGTCTCATCTTTTCCAAGATGAAAAGTCCTAGCCTCTTTAATCTCTCCTCATATGGGACCCATTCCAAACCCCTAATCATTTTAGTTGCCCTTTTCTGAACCTTTTCTAATGCCAGTATATCTTTTTTGAGATGAGGAGACCACATCTGTACGCAGTATTCAAGATGTGGGCATACCATGGATTTATATAAGGGCAATAAGATATTCTCCATCTTATTCTCTATCCCTTTTTTAATGATTCCTAACATCCCGTTTGTTTTGTTTTTTTTTTTTTACACTGCCGCTGCACACTGTGTGGACATCTTCAGAGACTATCCACGATGACTCCAAGATCTTTCTCCTGATTAGTTGTAGCTAAATTAGCCCCCATCATATTGTATGTATAGTTGGGGTTATTTTTTCCAAGGTGCATTACTTTACATTTATCCACATTAAATTTCATTTGCCATTTTATTGCCCAATCATTTAGTTTTGTGAGATCTTTTTGAAGTTCTTCACGGTCTGCTTTGGTCTTAACTATCTTGAGCAGTTTAGTATCGTCTGCAAACTTTGACACCTCACTGTTTCCCCCGTTCTCCAGCTCATTTAAGAATAAGTTGAATAGGATTGGTCCTAGGACTGACCCTTGGGGAACACCACTAGTTACCCCTCTCCATTCTGAAAATTTACCATTTATTCCTTCCCTTTGTTCCCTGTTTTTTAACCAGTTCTCAATCCATGAAAGGATCTTCCCTCTTATTCCATGACAACTTAATTTACGTAAGAGCCTTTGGTGAGGGACCTTGTCAAAGGCTTTCTGGAAATCTAAGTACACTATGTTCACTGGATCCCCCTTGTCCACATGTTTGTTGACCCCTTCAAAGAACTTGAATAGATTAGTAAAACATGATTTCCCTTTACACAAACCATGTTGACTTTTGTGTAACAATTTATATTCTTCTATGTGTCTGACAATAGAGCACCTGACTAATGACCATATGATGCCTGCAAAAGCTATGATTCTGGCTTGGGGTGGACAGGATAGTAGACAAGGAGCCCAGAGAGTCCAACTCTCCTCAGGACAGGGATTCCCTATCACAGTGAGCCCCAGAATGAATCCCCATGGTTAGGAGGCCATATATATCCTGCTTTCAATCCCCTCCCTTTGGGCTGAGCCCCACAGTGTTTCATCCCATGGGTGTGTCAGCACAGTTAGTACAATTTGGCCTTGAGCTTGTAGACCTAAAGAATGTTGTGAAACAGGTGACTTTACCTGTAGGTCAGTGGAAAGGGCTTAACTCTCTAGGCACCTCCTGCTAGCTAACTTCTAGAGAAGTAGAATGAAATGGTAAGGGAATGCTAAGACCCCCCTGGCTCCTACTGCTGGGCCAGGCCTGGGAACCCGCACCATGGGAGGCTGACTCTAAGCCTTAAAAATCTTAGAAAGTCTCCTGAAAAGATAGATTATGATTGAGGAAAACAGATGACTCTTTAATGTATTCCTGTGGATGTTACTAGTTTAATAACTCAATCATCCCAAAAGTGCCTTTAAGAGGGGGCCTGGTCTTCTCTTGAATAGATGTAATGCCAGAAGATGCCATTATGATTATTTTGTCTGACCTCCAGCAGAAAACAGGCCATAGAAGCTCTCCCAGTAATTTCTGCATCAAGCCCATAACATCTGTTTGAGCTAGAGCATGTATTTTACAGAAATATCCAGTCTTGATTTAAAGACTTCCAGTCATGAAGTATCCACCCCATCCCTCGGAAAGTTGTTCCAATGGTTAATTACTCTCGCTGTTAAAAATTTCTGCCTTATTTCTAGTCTGAATTTGTCTGGATTCAGCTTCCCACCAGTGGAACTCATTATGCTTTTTTCTAGCAGATCAGCGTTCCCAAACTTTACTGCTTCACTACCACGAGCTTCAAAAAAATCATGTTTGAATTGAAGTACCACGTGCAAATTTTTCCTTTTTGTGCACATTTATTTTAAGCCTTAACAGACTTGAATATTTACAGATTCAGGGTGAAATAAGTTTTTAATTTGGCTGGGGAAGACATGCCTGGCAGAAATTAGAGGTGAGGGGCATTTGGCTGAAGATGTCTGGGTGGGAGGGTATGAGGTTTAGAGCCGGTCAGGAATTTCCGATGAAGTGAGCTGTAGCTCACGAAAGCTTATGCTCAAACAAATGTTAGTCTCTAAGGTGCCACAAGTACTCCTTTTCTTTTTGCGAATACAGACTAACATGGCTGCTACTCTGAAACATTTTTTGTTGGACAATGCCAGTGTGTTGAAACCAAAATTTTGCAGGAACCGTCCAGTTTTGACAAAACTTTCATAGGGAAAAGATTTCTCAGGTCCAGGATAGAATTTCTAGTCAAAACCAGACAGCGAAAGAGACCCACCCCAGAACAGCCTGGTGTTCAGGACATGCAGCTGGGAGATGCTGGTTCAAGGCCCTGATCTGCCTGAGTCAAGTGAGTAACCTGATCACCAGGCTATTGGCTATTCAGGGTGAGGGTGCGTCTCTCTCTCCGTTTGTCTCAATTTTATCCTCATGCGCAATGGGAAAATTTTGAAATCACAAAATGGGAAAACAGTTCCCTGCCAAGCTCTGAGGTTATGGTGAGAATTGGGATTCTGGTTGGAGTTCAGGGAGGGCTCCAAGGGGTGGGTGTGTGTGTGTGAGAGAGAGAAAGAAAGAAAGAAAGAAAGAAAGGACGGACGGACGGACATGCAGGGAGGGCTCTGGTGGTGGCGATATGCATAGGCACCGACTCCGTGGGTGCTGCAGAGCACCCATGGGGCAGCCAAGCTCCCGCACCCCAGCTCACCTCACTTCCGCCTTCCCCTCCTCTGCTGAGTGCGCCACGTCCCTGCTTCTCCTCCCAGCACTTGTCACCGCAAAACAGCTATTTTGCGGCATAACAAGCTCTGAGAGGGAGGGATGGATGTGGGGAGGCGCAGGGAAGAGGTGGGGCCGGGCAGCAATTTGGGGAAGGGGTTGGAATAGGGGCAGGGAGGGGGCGGAGCAGGAGGGAGCAGGGCTGGAGTCGGGGTGGGGGGGTCGAACACTCACTGGCACCAGCAGAAGTTGGCACCTATGGCAATATGTGGGGAAAATGGGCAGGGAGGTCTCATAGGGGTTGGGTAGAGATGTGGGGGGAGTCTTTACCTGGGCACTGAGCAGATGTAGCTCCAATTCACCCATGTTCCAAGGCTTCAGGTTCCCAGTTCCCCCTGAGCCAGGGAGCTCTGCCAGTCACACTGCAGCCCCTGGTCTCTCTGGAGAGTCTTTCCCACAGGTGTCCTCCTGCCCTGGTTTCACAACTCCTTCCTCTTGGTTAAGGGATTCCACAGCCCACCTCCATAGGGCTGTACCACAATTCGAGCAAGTTCCCCCAGCCCACCACTCTCTGGGTTCTAGCCTTGTTCCACATAGCTCCTTTTTGGTCCTTAAACGCACACTCTTCATCCCTTTGATTTTGGGGCCCCACAGCTCTCTTCCTTTGTGCTGGCTGGGCTGTGATTCAGGAAGGCTTCCCCAGCCCACCAGTCTCCATTCTGGTTCCCATGCCAGGGAGTCTTGCTCCTGAGTTGATTAAATGGAACAAGGGTTGGCGAGCTTTGGGCCCCTTAAGGTGGCAGGCTACCCTCTTACAGCATACCACTTCCAACACGCTCACATGCTATCAGAGATACACAGACCACAATCTGGGAACCTCTGTACTAACACAAATCTGCAGGGACGTGTGGACTGTGATCAAATCTCCTCTTAACCTTCTCTGGGACAATCTAAATAGATTGAGCTTTTTCCTTCTCTTGCTATGTTTTCCAGACCTCAGATCGTTCCTGTACCTCTTGTCTGAACTAGGACTGTCGAATAATCACAGTTAACTCACATGATTAACTCAAAAAAATTAATTGCCATTAAAAAAAAATTGCAGTTTTAATTGGACTGTTAAACAATGGAATACCAATTGAAATTTATTAAATATTTTAGATGTTTTTCTACAGTTTCGTATATATTGTGTTGTGTTGTAATTGAAATCAAAGTGTATATTTTTATTACAAATATTTGCACTGTAAAAATTATCAGCATAAGAAACAGTATTTTTCAATTCACCTCATGCAAGTACTGTAGTGCAATCTTTGTCGTGAAAGTGCAACTTACAAATGTAGAATTATTTGTTACATAACTGCACTCAAATACAAAACAATGTAAAACTTCAGAGCCTACAAGTCCACTCAGTCCTACTTCTTGTTCAGTCAATCACAAAGAAACAACTTTGTTTACATTTACAGGAGATAATGCTGCCCTCTTCTTGTTTACGTCGTCACTAGAAAGTGAGAAAGGCATTTGTAGCTGGCACTGCAAGGTAATTACGTGCCAGATATGCTAAATATTTGTATGCCCCTTCATGCTTCAGCCACGATTCCAGAGGACATGCTTCCATGCTGATGACACTCGTTAAAAAAATGCCTTAATAAAATTTGTGACTGAACTCCTTGGGGGAGAATTGTATGTCCCCTGCTCTGTTTTACCCACAATCTGCCATATATTTCATGTTATAGCAGTCTTGGATGATGACCCAGCACATGTTCATTTTAAGAATACTTTCAATTCAGATTTCACAAAACACAAAGTAGATACAAATGTGATATTTCTAAAGATAGCTACAGCACTCGACCCAAGGTTTAAGAATCTGAAGTGCCATCCAAAATCTGAGAGGGACAAGGTGTGGAACATGTTTTCAGAAATGTTAAAAGAGCAACACTCTGATGCAGAAACTACAGAACCCAAACCACCAAAAAAGAAAATCAACCTTCTGCTAGTGGCATCTGACTCAGATAATGAAAATGTGTCGGTCCGCAATGCGTTGGATGGGTATTGAGCAGAACCCGTCATCGGCATGGATACATGTCCCTTGGAATGGTGGTTGAAGCATGAAGGGACATATGAATCTTTAGTGTATCTAGCATGTAAATATCTTGCGACGCTGGCTACAACAGTGCCATGCAAACGCCTGTTCTCACTTTCAGGTGACATTATAAATAAGAAGCTGGCAGCAGTATCTTCTGCAAATGTAAACAAACTTGTTTGTCTGACCAATTGGCTGAACAAGAAGTAGGACTGAGTGGACTTGCAGGCTCTAAAATTTTACATTCTTTTATATTTGAATGCAGTTTTTTGGGTACATAATTCTACATTTGTAAGTTCAACTTTCATGATAAAGATTGCACTACAGTACTTGTATTAGGTTAATTGAAAAATACAATTTCTTTTGTTATTTACAGTGCAAATACATGTAATCAAAAATAAATATAAAATGAGCACTGTACACTTTGTATTTTGTGTTGTAATTGAAATCAATATACCGGTATTTTAAAATGTGGAAAACATCCAAAAAATCTAAATAAATAGTATTCAATTATTGTTTAACAATGCGATTAATTTTTTTAATCACTTAACAGCCCTAGTCTGAACCCTTTCCAATTTTTAAAAATCATTTTTGAATTGTGGCCAAAGAACTGGACACAGGATTTGGGAATGGTCTCAGTAATGCCATATACAGAGGAAATACCACCTCCCTACTTCCACTTGATGTTTCCTGATAAAACATTCAAAGATAATGTTTGCCTTCTCAGCTACAGCATCCCACTGGCAGATCATGTTCTGCTGATTATCTACCATGAGCTAGAGTCACTGCATTCTAGGATACTGTCTCATCTTGTAAGTGTGACCTATATTCTTTCTTCCTAGATGTATGATGTTAGATTTGGTTGTATATAAATGCTGTGCAAAGGAGCCCACCTTACCAGACTATCCTGGTGTAACTGACCTGCCCCATTCCACCAATTTGTGTGTCATCTGCACATTTTACCAGCAATGATTTCATATTTGCTTTCAGATCATTGATGCAGATAATGAATAGCATTAGGATGAAACCAGATCCCTGAAGTATCCCAATAGAAACAGCCCATTGGATGATGCTTCCCCATTTACAATTAGTTTTTAAGATCGATAATACTACATTGTTTTTATTTTTAATCAGAATGTCATGTGGGACCAACAGCTTGTATACCTGGCACAACAAAGCATGCCAGAGGAGTATGATCTGTAAAGTGCATTAATGCTATGCATTAACACAAACTAGGTACCTTTTAGAGTGCACCAGCGGGGCTACACAGAGCTGGTAGAGCACAATATGTTAGAGAGCTTTACAAATCACACCCCTCTAGTGGGGTTTACCAGCATCTTGTACACAAGCCTCAAGTCCAATGACTTACATAAGTCAGTTACATGAACAAGTTACTTCTATCAGCCAAACTTGAGATATCAAAAGATAACCCCAGAACCTATTTTCCATAAAACTATGGTACCATCTTCTAATTGTTTATGTATCTCATATTAGCCTTTTCATTGATTTTGCCCAGGATCAATGTCAGACGAACCTGCCTATAGTTTCCCAGGTTATACCATATACCCTTTTCAAATATTGGTACATAAGCATTTTTCTAGTCCTGTGAAACTCTCCCCATGTTCCAAGATTTGTTTAAAAAAAAAAAAAGAATTAATGCCTCAGAACTCCCGAGTCAATTATTTTAATACTCTTGGGTGCAAGTTACCTGGCCCTGCAGATTTAAAATTGTTTAGTTGCTGTTTAACATCCTCCCTAACTACTGATAGAACAGAAAAGATTCCATTATTACGTTAATAATCATCCTGCTCCTTTCCAAATTTATTGAATACTTCTTGTCTGCATCGTAATTGATAATTTTACCATTCTTGTGTAATATCGGATCCATAAAATTGCTAGGATTTAGATTGTTCCTGGTATATTTAAATAATTTCTTATTGTTCTTAACCCTATTTGGCCGTAGATTTTTCATAGATCTCTTTAGCCTCCTTTTTCATCTGTCTGCATTTTCTAACTGCTGATTTGTACTCATTGCTATCAGTTTCCCCATTTTTCCATTTATGTATTTTATTGTTTTTATTGCTGCCCCTTTAACTCTTCCCTCTGAACAAGGATTTTTTTTTAACCCAAGAAGTCTTCTTTTGTGATTGTGAAATTGTGCGTGTGGAGGGGCTTGAGGAGAACTGAGCAACAAATAAATTATTTTTAAACAATTTCCCATTATTCACATTTTTATGTTTAAACATTTCCTCCCACTCTATCTGGCTCAGGATTGTTTTCAGCTTTGAGAAACTGGTGTTTAAAAGTGCCAAATATATATTACTGGATGGGACTATATTCTTTTTGCATATAGCAAATGAAAATAGTTTGTGATCACTCACACCTAGGCAAGGTCTAATATAGAATTATCCCGAGTCAGTTAGAATACTCTGTTAGAAAGTTTTCTTTATTTTTTAGAAACCATTGGCATCACGACCTCCAGCATATGTCCCCCAGACTGAAATCCCCCTGATAATGCAATTTTTCTTTCTACACATTGAAGATGGATGTTTAACAAGCTGCTCATCCTGTTCCTTCATTAAATTTGGTGGTCAATAGCAGCCTCCCACCAATACCCCACATTGTGATTTATCAGTTAGAACATTGAGCCATAAGCATTCCATGTCCTGGCCCTCTAAATTGTCAGTAACTCTAATGGTATCTCTTGTGTAGCGTCCGTCATGCCTCTTCTGCCTATTCCATTGTTCCTAAATGGAATGTATTCAGTGGTTTTAACATTCCAGCCCTGTGAATCATCCCCCCAGATTTGTAGTGTCCAGCTCCTGTAACACAAGTGACATTCCCATAGCACACTAACATTACCTGTAGTGCTCTCACAAGTGTTTGTGTTCTTCAGAATGGTGGTTGCTAGGCAATTCTGCTGGCAAAATGTTCACCTTCCAAGGGGTTCCACTGAAACTTAAAGCAGAAGACATGACACTAATACTATTCATCTGGGTAATTGGTCTGCTTTGAGCCAGAACTTAAAAAACCCCAGACCTTATCTTTTGCTGATGCATCCCCCCGAAAGCCACGGTTATACCTACAAGTATCAGAATATTGGTGTGATTTGCTTGCTTTTTAAAGAAACATTTGTGACATTGAAACTCAGACATACACCTAGCAATTATTGGGAGACTCAAGGATCTCACTGTAATGTACAGAACCATAGGCATCGGCTTCCTCCAGGCCCAGGGGGGTACTCAACTCCCCCCCCCCTCCACCCCAGGCCCCAGCCCTGGAGCTGGCACCTATGTATACAACCAACTCATCCAAGTGTAAAGTCAGCTATGAAAACATGGAAAGATAAATAGCTTCATTCTCCCAACACGTCCTTGCCAGGTTCTGATACTGGTGTTATATAATCATGCCTTTGAGACTGTATGCGTATATATTGAGTATATAACCTAACCATTCAGAGCAGTATTCATTTCCATAATAGTGTCATAATTCTCCACAAGGGGGAGCAGGAGGGTAACTTGTTTCCAGTAAGACTACTATAGGGGTTTCAAGCCTGCATAGTTAAGGGTAAGGCATTTATGAGCTGGGAGCTGTGTGAGGCTACAAATTCCTCACCACTACTTCATAGAACAAGGTGCTAAAACTCTGTGTAAGCTTTCAACTGGTCTGAACAAGCTGTCTTTCCTGTCACTCCCTAGTTTGATTTACTTTATGGTGGAGGGCCCTGTCTCAAGTCCTTAGGGTATAATAATTTGAAGATTTTTATAATCTTCCTAGATTCAGAAGAAGTCATAATGAGGACAGAGGTTTTTATTTCAGTGCAGGTTATATAATAGAAGGGCTGTGGTGAAAGGATATTGATGTACAATAGAATCATAGAATATCAGGGCTGGAAGGGACCTCAGGAGATCATCTAGTCCAACCCCCTGCTCAAAGCAGGACCAATCCCCAACTAAATCACCCTAGCCAGGGCTTTGTCAAGCCTGACCTTAAAAACCTCAAAGGAAGGAGATTCCACTACCTCCCTAGGTAACGCATTCCAGTGCTTCACCACCCTCCTAGTGAAAAAGGTTTTCCTAATATCTAACCAAAACCTCCCCCACTGCAACTTGAGACCATTACTCCTCGTTCTGTCATCTGCCACCACTGAGAACAGTTTAGATCCATCCTCTTTGGAACCCCTTTTAGGTAGTTGAAAGCAGCTATCAAACCCCCCTCATTCTTCTCTTCTACAGACTAAACAATCCCAGTTCCCTCAGCCTCTCCTCATTAGTCATATGTTCCAGGCCCCTAATAATTTTTGTTGCCCTCTGTTGGATGCTTTCCAATTTTTCCACATCCTTCTTGTAGTGTGGGGCCCAAAACTGGACACAGTACTCCAGATGAGGCCTCACCAATGTCGAATAGAGGGGAACGATCACATGCCTTGATCTGCTGGCAATGCCCCTACTTATACAGCCCAAAATGTCGTTAGCCTTCTTGGCAACAAGGGCACACTGTTGATTCATATCTAGCTTCTTGTTCACTGTAACCCCAGGTCCTTTTCTGCAGAACTGCTGCCTAGCCATTCGGTCCCTAGTCTGTAGCAGTGCATGGGATTCATAGAATCATAGAATATCAGGGTTGGAAGGGACCCCAGAAGGTCATCTAGTCCAACCCCCTGCTCGAAGCAGGACCAATTCCCAGTTAAATCATCCCAGCCAGGGCTTTGTCAAGCCTGACCTTAAAAACCTCTAAGGAAGGAGATTCTACCACCTCCCTAGGTAACGCATTCCAGTGTTTCACCACCCTCTTAGTGAAAAAGTTTTTCCTAATATCCAATCTAAACCTCCCCCATTGCAACTTGAGACCATTACTCCTCGTTCTGTCATCTGCTACCATTGAGAACAGTCTAGAGCCATCCTCTTTGGAACCCCCTTTCAGGTAGTTGAAAGCAGCTATCAAATCCCCCCTCATTCTTCTCTTCTGCAGACTAAACAATCCCAGCTCCCTCAGCCTCTCATCATAAGTCATGTGCTCTAGACCCCTAATCATTTTTGTTGCCCTTCGCTGGACTCTCTCCAATTTATCCACATCCTTCTTGTAGTGTGGGGCCCAAAACTGGACACAGTACTCCAGATGAGGCCTCACCAGTGTCGAATAGAGGGGAACGATCACATCCCTCGATCTGCTCGCTATGCCCCTACTTATACATCCCAAAATGCCATTGGCCTTCTTCCATCTTAAGTGCAGGACTCTGCACTTGTCTTTGTTGAACCTCATCAGATTTCTTTTGGCCCAATCCTCTTATTTGTCTAGGTCCCTCTGTATCCTATCCCTACCCTCCAGTTTATCTACCACTCCTCCCAGTTTAGTGTCATCCGTAAACTTGCTGAAGGTGCAGTCCACGCCATCCTCCAGATCATTAATGAAGATATTGAACAAATCCGTCCCCAGGACTGACCCTTGGGGCACTCCGCTTGGTACCAGCTGCCAACTAGACATGGAGCCATTGATCACTATCCATTGAGCCCGATGATCTAGCCAACTTTCTATCCATCTTATAGTCCATTAATCCAGCCCATACTACTTTAACTTGCTGGCAAGAATACTATGGGAGACCGTGTCAAAAGCTTTGCTAAAATCAAGGAATAACATGTCCACTGCTTTCCCCTCATCCACAGAGCCAGCTATCTCGTCATAGAAGGCAATTAGATTAGTCAGGCATGACTTGCCCTTGGTGAATCCATGTTGACTGTTCCTGATCACTTTCCTCTCCTCAAAGTGCTTCAAAATTGATTCCTTGAGGATCTGCTCCATGATTTTTCCAGGAATTGAGGTGAGGCTGACTGGACTGTAGTTCCCTGGATCCTCCTCCTTCTCTTTTTAAGTCAAAATCTGCTTTTCTGAAGTCTAGGGTCCGTATTCTGCTGCTCTCCTTTCTTCCTTGTGTCAGGATCCTGAACTCGACCATCTCATGGTCACTGCCTCCCAGCTTCCCATCCACTTTAGGTTCCCCTACTAATTCTTCCTGGTTTATGAGCAGCAGATCAAGAAGAGCTCTTCCCCTAGTTGGTTCCTCCAGCACTTGCACCAGGAAATTGTCCCCTACACTTTCCAAACACTTCTTGGATTGTCTGTGTCCCAGCAGGGAGCGGGGAGTGTTGACCTGGGAATGTGGCAGGGAAGTTTCACTGGAGATGGGATACCTGAGAGCCTGTAACCTGAGCCAGGAAGGGGTGGGGGGAACGTAACACCTCTGCCTAGGGAAACTGGAAAAAGGCTGCAGGAGAGAGCCTGCTGGAGGAGTTTTGTTTTCAGTTTTGTGTTGCATGGTGGAACGCAGGGAACCCCAAGGCTGGGGTCTAAGCTCCCTGCCCCCCAGAAGGACTTGACTGAGGGGTCCTGGATGTACCCACAAGCTCTGTTTTAGACTATGTTCCTATTGTCCAATAAACCTTCTGTTTTACTGGCTGGCTGAGAGTCACAGTGAATCCCAGGAAGAGGGGTGCAGGGCCCAGACTCCCCCACACTCCGTGACACTGTGCACCGCTGTATTGCTCTCCCAGCAGATATCAGGTCTCCCATGAGAACCAGGGCCTGTGATCTAGTAACTTCTGTTAGTTGCCGGAAGAAAGCCTCGTCCACCTCATCATCCTGGTCCGGTGGTCTATAGCAGACTCCCACCATGACATCACCCTTGTTGCTCACACTTCTAAACTTAAATCCAGAGACTCAGATTTTTCTGCAGTTTCATACCGGAGCTCTGAGCAGTCATACTGCTTTCTTACATACAATGCAACTCCCCCACCTTTTCTGCCCTGCCTGTCCTTCCTGAACAGCTTATATCCATCCATGACAGTACTCCAGTCATGTGAGTTATCCCACCAAGTCTCTGTTATTCCAATCACATCAAAATTCCTTGACTGTGCAGGACTTCCAGTTCTCCCTGCTTGTTTCCCAGGCTTCTTGCATTTGTGTATAGGCACTTAAGATAACTCGCTGATCACCCCGCTTTCTTGGTATGAGGCAGGAGTCATCCCCTCTTGCGCTCTCCTGCTCGTGCTTCCTCCTGGTATCCCACTTCTCCACTTACCTCAGAGCTTTGGTCTCCTTCCCCCAGTGAACCTAGTTTAAAGCCCTCCTCACTAGATTAGCCAGCCTGCTTGCGAAGATGCTCTTCCCTCTCTTCGTTAGGTGGAGCCCGTCTCTGCCTAGCACTCCTCCTTCTTGGAACACCATCCCATGACCAAAGAATCCAAAGCCTTCTCTACGATACCACATGCGTAGCCATTTGTTGACTTCCACGATTCGACGGAAGTTGTTAAAGAAATTGTGATGCTCCAGTTTTCAGATTTTTTCCAGGAGTGTAATTTATCCAGATGTGTTCATGTTACAAGCTGGATGGTATATCTGGGGGAGGAGTGGTCTCATTTCCTATTAGGAACAGGTAAGTATCAGACTAGTGTATTCCCAGGGAGTGCAAATAACAGATTCAAAGGATATTAAATAATACATTAGCAGCAATTGCAATTAGAATTCCTTATCTAAATGCTAGTAGTACTCAAAAGGCTCAAGCTAAGGGAGTTTCAGATCTAGTTCAAACACAAAAAAAGTCCCATTGCAATGGGGGAGGGAAGGGAATCAGATACTGGTCTGGTAGCAGAACGTGTGTCATGCTTCATTTAAAATACATTTTAGGTCCTTATTTAGAGAGCACTAGGAAAAGAGAGCTAGCAAAGTTAAAAGGAAAATGTCACAGCTGGACCCAAAGTTCTGAAGCAAACACAGAAGTTCTAATTATATTTACAGTTTAATGTGCAAAATATTTTGGTTCAGCTACCAGCTAACAACAAACCTTTTCAAAGGCTAGTGTATTGTAATGAGAGGATGGCAGAAGGGAGTGCTGTGAATTAATGATCTGGGATTTCTTATGGGGCAAATGTACTGGAAAATATTTTAATTAGGATTCAGCATTGGGTCATCACTACTCATGTGACCAATGAAGGGAATGGAAAAAATTCTACATGGACTTCCTTTCAGTCAGCCAATCCTAACTCACAAAATATCTTATGCAACAACTTTGTGATCCACTGTTGCCCTTAAAAATGCAGCACTGTGAACTTGCATAGTGGTACGATGTGATAAAGAGCTATAGTCCAGTTCTTCTATCTTCTGGTGCAATGTTATTTTGTATTAATTCCTCACAAGG
The DNA here is from genome assembly GCF_965152275.1 of Natator depressus. Classification (NCBI taxonomy): domain Eukaryota; kingdom Metazoa; phylum Chordata; order Testudines; family Cheloniidae; genus Natator; species Natator depressus. Next base: position 237,279,649 of record NC_134235.1, on the reverse strand, counting down.
TAGTATAATCACAAGGACATCACAACTGTTAATGCCGCAAAATACTTGCCATTCTAACCACACACACAAACTTACACTTCATAGAAAAAAAAAATCTGTCGGGCTGAAGTTTTCTTAAGCTGGGTCTCAGGGTAGAGAAAGATGAACTGTGTGTGTGTATAAAGTCTGAGGTAAACCCCTTCTGTCGTTTTTGAATTATGGGAGACTAGGAAGAATGCTTCTCTCCGTAAAAATACTTAAGCATATGTCACACATGGCACAATCAGAGACTGAAGTCTCAAGCATAGCACCAACATAGTCCTCAGTGAGGACTAGCACTTGGTTCTATACTGGGTTCTGCTTTGACAAAGTTAGGAGCATTTGCAAATTGTATGTGCAGGAGGTTTGTCAGTTAAGTCTGTAGATGCACATTGTCCTACCCAAGCCTCCTCAGAGGCTCCGCTAGGCTGGGGACAGTGCAGCTACACTACATTAGGGTAGGGAGCTTCTCTGGAGTATGCTGGGGATGTACACTCCTGTGTAGCATGGAATTCACTTCCATGTGGGACTTTGTGTGCCAGCCTACAGGAGTAATTCGAGCTGGGGAAGGCAATGGGAAAAATGGGGAAGGAGGAGTTGAGAGTGTTTGCTGATGCTAAGATCTTCCTTCCACTACCCATTTCACAGAGGCTATTACATCTCAGAAGCGTGGGAGGAGAAAATTCCTCCCCTCACCCTGGTGGAGCAGAGCAGTGCACAGCCCCGTGCACAGGCTCTCCTGAGTTGTAGGGTAGGGTCCTAATCACTAGATCCTCTTTCCTCTCCCACTCCTCCAATAGCCTTTCTTTCCTTTTATACCCCATCCCCTCAGAGTTAAATTTGAATCCAGCATTGGCTGCAGCTTGATTTAAGAAGGGCTGGAGCAGGAAATAAAACTACAGACTAATTGTAATGGCACTGATCAAAAAATTCCTTGACAATTTTTTTTGAAAGGAGGTGTCAGGCTGGGAGCTGCACGAGGATATCCATGTTCCTCTCGGATACTACAGGAAAACATTTCCAGCAACTTTTATTCTTACAAGACTATTACTTTGCTGGGGCCATTGAGAGCTGGAATTACGTGTCACATACAAGTTAGACAAAGCCAGGAACTCGAATCACTATGCAAAAATGTAACACTTACAAATGGAGGCCCAGATTCTCAGCTGTGCTCCAGGAGCACTGGGCACAGCTGGGAATGAGGGGGTATGTGTGTGTGACAAAGTGCTGGGTTTGTGCCAGCCTGGTTCCAAACTGCACTCAGCCTAGAGCCCCTTGGCCCCATTCCAGCACCCAGGGATCAGCAGGGCAAAAGGATGCAACAGCCCCACACGAGGGGCTGCAAAAGGCCTGGTATAAGAGTGTGAACAAAATGACTGATTTTGCAATGAATTACATCAAGATTATCTAAAGCAGGGGTGGGCAAACTATGGCCGGCAGGCCGGATCCAGCCCACGAGCCATTTTAAGCCGGCCCGCAAGCCGCAGCACATGGCTCGGCCCTGCTCTGGCCGGAATGCGGGGTCGGGGGCTACACCAAGCGACTCATCCCCGCTCTAGCTGGGGTGCAGGGTCAGGGCTTGCACGAGGTGACTCATCCTTGCTCCAGCCAGGTTGCTGGGTCGGGGCTGCACCTCATGGCTCAGCTCAGGCACCGCACCATTTGGCTAATCCCTGCTCTGGTTGGGGTGCTAGGTTGGGGCCGCATCACGCGGCATGGCCCCACTCTGGCACTCCGGCTGGGGCACTGGGTCGGGGGCCACACCACGCAGCTCCTGGAATTGCGGCATGGCCCCGCTTCGGCTCCTATGCACTCCAATGGGAGCTATAGGGGCACTGCCTGCAGATGGGGCAGCGTGCAGAGCTGCCTGTCCACGTCTCCGCGTAGGAGCCGGAGAAGGGACATGCCACTGCTTCCGGGAGTCGGTTGAATTAAGTGCTGCTCGGAGTCTGCACCCCCTGCCCCTGCTCTGATCCCCCACCCACCCACCAAACCCCTTGATCCAAACCCAGAGCACCCTCCTGCACCACAAACCTCTCATCCCCATCCCCGCCTGCACCCCCAGCTGGAACCTGCACCCCTTCCCGCACCTCTGCCCCAGCCCTGATCCCCCTCCTGCCCTCCGAACCCCTTGGTCCCAGCCCAGAGCACCCTCCTACACCCCAAACTCCTCATCCCCAACCCCACCCCAGAGCCTGCACCCAAACCCCAATTTTGTGAACATTCATGGCCTGCTGTACAATTTCTTTCCCTGATGTGGCCCTCAGGCCAAAAAGTTTACCCATCCCTGATCTAAAGGTAAATACCTCTGTTTGCTTAAATTCATTCACATTTAGGAGGCATACACGTCATTAGTGTTCATGCTAAACATTTATTTCCACCTGAATTTTGTTAAGAAAACAAAGTGCTAATTTGTCATCCCAGAAAACATTACTCCGTATTGCACAAGCAGTTCAGCTGGGAATAACAAAAGGGCAGCTTGGAATTTTCTTTGATATTAACTGAGTGCTTTTAATTCTTACCTGCAGACCTGGGGATCTGGTCAAGGATAACTAAACACTTTCCACCCTCAGAAAGTCCTGGATTCCTTAAAGATTCATGCCTCATCTTGCAAGCTGGACAGCATCGCAATTACTATATGTTCCTCTTCAGAATACCGCAGTATTTTTCAATGCACTTGAGGACAGCTCTTCACTTTTAAACAATGTAAGCAGGAAGGCCTCCATGAACAGTGAGACTAGGCCAGTCTTTCCCTATGCAGACAAATGAGTTCCACAACCCACCTGGGGCGTGTGTACACTACAATTTGTAATGGGGTTCTAGCCTGGGTTAATAGATAAGATTACAAATTGTAGCATGCACAAGCCTTTTTGGTTCTTAAATTGTTCCAAACATCTTTCTCTGATTAATCAGATTTGAGATGTTTCTGTGTTAATTTTCTGTGTTGAATTTTTCAGATAGTTTCTCTTTTCTAATGCACCAGGCTGTGACCTGTTTAGCGTCTAGCTCCCGGAATTTTCTTAACTCTTCTTTCTTCATGATCAGCCATCATCATTAGCATGTCTTACCATTTTTGTTGCTTTTAAAACTTTTGTTTTAGCTTCAGGGGGATGTGACCAGAATGAAAGCAATATTACTGTTTTATCATATTTATCCTTAGTTAGGCCCTGATTGAGCAAAGCACTTAGCCACTTGTATATTCTTAAAACCCACTGAAGTTAAGATTTGTAGGGCCTCTAACTCACAAATACGCAGGGCATAGTGAAAAATTTTATTTTAGTCTTATTGTCTGGAAGTTAGAATCACTCTCTAGCTTCATTAGAAGACAGCATATTTAGACTCCATTCATTAATACTCCCTTTTACAGCATAGTCAACCTGTGGAATTCATTCCTTCAGGGAAAAAAAATTAAAAATATGGTGGTAGAAGTTATTAAAGTAATGAATAATTTAATTACTAACAACATTTAAAGTTATGAACACAGAGTGATCGGTCTAATTAAATTTCATGCTTGAGGGTTCAAAATGATCCCATGCAGAGGACAGAATCTTCTACCACTGCTCACACCCATGTGAGTAGCATTCCAGAATGAGCGTTATTGGATTAAAGGCATGAATATAGCTTCATTATTGGATTTCCCCCCTGGCACCCATCTACCCCAGAAGCTTCAGGTATTGGCCATTAGCACAAGTAGCACGTTAGACTAAATCAACTTGTGTGCTGCCCAAGCAGCCAAATCTATGTCTTCAAACATACAATGATGCTGCCAGCACAGATACCGTCTGCACATGTTTCTTTATGCTTAGTGACTATGAACGTAAGAGCTGAGCTATTTAGGCATCTCAAAGAAGTTGCCAGATTGTCTAAGTACTCTGCACCTAACAGCTCCTACTCAGAACAAAGACTGGGGAGCACTTCTGAAAATCTGGCTACATTTAGGTGCCTAAATAGCTCCACTTTTTAGAAAACCCAGTCCCATTTGTGGGTGCTGGCCTTAATTATAAAAATCTGGGCCTTGGTGGTGGTGATCACATTTCAGATACCAATGCAATATCAGTGCTTTCCAAACACAACAGGAATATTTGGTTCCTGCCCTGAAGCTTTTTACAGTCTGAAAAGACAAAGAAAATACAAGTAATAAGGTTGATGAGAAACACACCTTGTTAGTTTTTTTTTTTAAATCTACACTCTAAATTCCTCCTCCTCCCTATACAATTCAGCCACTCATCTTTCTGCCCATGCCAATTACCAGCTTCGCTTCTGTCTTTCCCCTGGGCAACCTCTTTCATTTTTTCCAAAGATCATTTTGCTGCTTTCTTTGAAACTTTTTATTAAGGGGCAAAGAGTCCTGTGACACCGTATAGACTAACAGACGTATTGGAGCATAAGCTTTCGTGGTTGCATCCGACGAAGTGGGTATTCACCCACGAAAGCTTATGCTCCAATACGTCTGTTAGTCTATAAGGTGCCACAGGACTTTGCCGCTTTTACAGATCCAGACTAACACTGCTACCCTTTGGATACTTTTTATTAAGGCAAAGTTAAAATAAAACATTAACATACTTCACTGTACAGTGCTTATTTGGGATCACGTTAATATCTGAAGAACTTGGCTAACAATTCTGGCTTGCTAGCTGGAGAGCCCTCCTCCCCTGAGTGTGTTAGAAAGACTGACCAAATTTCTAAACACTTACCCCTCTTTTTGGTGCTTCTCTTATGTATGTGGTGGTGTGAAAGCTTTTTCATTAAAAAGACAGTCCATATTTTACTATACCACAATTCTGAGCAGGTGAGGGGGGCCACACATTTCCAGTATGATGCAATACAGCGTCCAGCTGGTATCAATAAAAGCAAATTTGTCATTCTGTTTAAAATACAGTTCCTTTCCTGGCGAATTAAATAAGCAGGTCAGGGGATCTCCAGAAAGTTGTCATTTTGTCATAAATCTCCTCTCTTTTCTATAGATGAGCACCACCCCCCTGGATCGTGACCTTGATGTGGTGGAGCGGCTTGAGTGTTCCCATGGTCCTGTGAGCAATGCTGTCAGGAGTCTCGCACTCCTGGCAGGGTCCCTGAAGGCAGCAAGGTTGAAGGTGCAGTTCCAGATGAATAGCAATCCAATCCCCACCCCCAAGTCCTCAACGGCAGAGCAGGTGGTTGAAGAGACAATTTCTCTCAATGACTATGAAGGTGGATGAAAGCTTGTCTTTGTTTCCTTGCCATTGGAGTAGGATCCTCAGCCTGTCAAGCACCATGGGCAACAGTTTCCCTACATTAAAGGAATTCATGCACGGGTGTCTTCCATATTCACATCAAGTCCTGTGGCAATTGGTAAGTGGCAATCGGAGCAGGACAGTGATGACTGGAGGCTCCTAACGACGGACTGGCAGTTAGATGGTCGTTTTTGTATTCAGACAGGCAGGAGTGGAACTTGGCAGCTACAACCATGACTGAACAGCCCTTTTTAGGATCCACTCTGCTCATCCTGCATGGGGAGAGGGCTAGAAAAGGTGCCTTAAACATATTCTGCCTCGCCTTCCCCTAAATGGATAACTGTGTCCAAAGGGATCACCTTACTGCGATCAAAACCGAACAATGAAATTTGGAACCTGGAACATTCAAACCTTGCTGGACAACCTGAAAAGTAACTGGCCAGAGTGAAGAATAGCGATCATGGCCAGAGAACTCAGGAGACATGACATCGACACTGCTGCACTGAGTGAGACCCGATGTGCAGAAGGACAGCTCAAGGAACAGTGGTGGTTACACTTTTTTTCTGGGAAGGGGAAGGGGAAAAATAACGATGGATCTACAGCATTGGTTTAGCTATCAACCAACTCTCAGAATTACCAGCCAGCATCAATGAACGACTCATGACCCTCCACTTTAAACTTGCCAAGAATCTGCACGCAACATGCATATGCTTGACACTGATGATGAAACTGAAGAAGGATTTTATGCTAACCTTGACCAAAGTATCTCCACCATGCCCGAAGAGGACAAGCTCATACTCCTTTGCGATTTTAATGTAAGAGTTGGATATGACTCGGAGCTGTAGAAAGGCATGATCGAAAAGGAAGGAACAAGCAAAACCAATCCCAATGAAATTCTTCTCCTGACCAATGCATGGAACACGACCTAATTATCACATACACCATGTTTCTCCAAAAGAATAAATACAAGACATTGTGGGAACACCCAGTCTCTAAGCATTGGCATCTGATCAACTATGGCATCTGATCAACTATGAAGACGTTCACATCACCAAAACAATGACTGGTGCCAATGATTGTTGGACAGACCATTGCCTTATCCACTCATCACTTCCATCAAACTCGCACCAAAACGACAAATGTGGAAGAAAGACTGGATGGAAGATCAACATTGAAATTTTTACAGACCCAACTAACTGTGACCTTTTCCAGCAGTGCGTCACCCAGAAACGGATGAATATCAAAACCTAAAATGGAGAGCCCTGAAGATCACTAGAAAGCACTCAAATCAGCCATCCAGGCTGTGTTAGAGCGAACACTGGGCTTCTCAACCAGGAAGCATGAAGACTGGTTTGATGAGAATGATCAGGAAATCCAAGACCTGACTGATCATAAACACAAGGCCTTCTGTGCTTGGCAGAATGACATCAACTCCAAACAGAAGCAGTTCGTCCACCATCAACTCAAAGCAGAAGTTCAAAGGAAAACCTGCAAAATGAAGAACAAGTGGTGGGAAAAGAAAGCGAAGGAGATCCAACAATTCGCCAACACCCATGACAAGCACGGATTCTTCAATGCTACCAAAGCCCTTTATGGTCCTAGCACCCAAGAACTAGCCCCTCTCAGCTCCAGGCATGGAGCTAGCCTCCTCAGGGACAATGAATCGATCAATGCCCAATTGATGGAATACTTCAAAGATATCCTGAATCGTGACTCAACACTGACAAAAGCATTTTTGACTTAATCCCTCAACATTCTATGAAGGATGACCTCAGAACCCCACCAACATGCATCGAGGTAAAGAAGGTCATCAAACAAATGACGAATAGTAAGGCATCTGGACTTGATCGAATCCCCACTGAAATCTTCAAAGAAGAAACAGAACTGGCTCACCAGCTTCACATCTTAATCCTCAAGATATGGAATTCAGAAGAAATCCCAGTTTATTTTAAGGATTCCACAATCATGAACATCTTCAAGGAAGAAGACAAATCGGATTGTGGAAGCTATTGAGGAATTGCCCTGTTGTCCATCTCTCAAAAGATTCTTGCCACAAATCTCCTCAACTCACTGCTCCCCTTGTCTGAGGAAATCCGTCCAGAATCGCAATGCAGATTCAGACTCTCTCAAAGTACCACTGACATCTTCGCTGCCCACTAACTTCATGAAAAGTGCCACAAGCAACATCGACCTCTGTACATGGCCTTCATCTATCTCACGAAAGCATTCGACTCCATCAATAGTGAGGCTCTGTGGAAAGTTCTCCTTAAATTTGGACGTCTGCCAAAATTTGCCGCCATCCTCTGACTCCTCCATGACAAGTCTGTGATGGTCAACAGCAACGGATCTGGAATGGACCCCTTCCTAGTTAAGACCAGAGTTAAGCAAGGATGTCAGCAGTCCAACCCTTTTCTCCATCTTCTTTGCTGTCATCCTCATCACTGACAAGCTACTAAAATACAGAATTGCAGCAAGCTCTTCAACCTCATTCACCTCCAATCCAAGACAAACGCTATCTCTAAATCAGTCATTGAACTTCAATATGCAGATGACTGTGCCCTGTGCACCCACTCAGGCCTCAGATCAGACATGCCACGGGATGGTCAGTGAGTGCTCCTGCCAAAGACTCTCTCACTCCAGACATTTTTAATGTGCCATTATCATGGTATCTAGCCTAGGTGCCAGATACAGGAGTGAGGAAAAAAACCCAAGGAGTCTAAACTGATCCTATGCTTTGGTTAAGCTGCTCATTTGGCTGAAAATTCTCTCTCTCCCTCCTCCCACCCACCCTTTGTCACTCTGCTGGTAGATTTAGACTTTGTTATTAACGGAAGTGAGCCATCGCCGTTTCCTTTCCAACTTAGTGACTGGAGAAAATGTTTAATGCTTTTAGGGGGCTGTCTTCCCAGCTGCACTCAGCTTCCCAGTTTTCCAGCTGACATGGCAAACCAGGCTATAGCTATCAACACGCAAACTTATCACACAGGGCATGAAATCTGCTCCATTTATTCCCAGCTGCAGCTAATCCTTATTCACAGTATATGTTCGAAAGTTCCCCTATAATGGTGAAACTCAAATTCTGGGCTTATCCTTGACCCGCATAAGGCCTCAAGAAATGGTTCTTCTGCTTGCTTTTATTTGTAAAGAGATCCCGTTGTAATGTGACAATGACCCAGCTGTTGTATTCAGAGAAAAAAAAACAAACAAACAGACATGTACATTTTGACACAGCACTAACAGGATGACTGATACAGCCAGTTGGCTTACTCCTACAGGGAAATAATTATGCCGACAGAAAAAAAAAGTAGTGAATTTATAGGCTTATGGTCATTAAAAAGTTAGAATCTGTTCTGTAGTAAAGCAGCTTTGCTCAGCTCCACACTGAAACATTAGAAAGGATTTTAGTTTTTAATATTCATATTTTTGTATGCGCTACAATACCAGAGATATTGCTAAGGGAGAATGTACATGAGGAAATGCACTTAAAAAGAAGAGTCAAATAATTACAGGTGGTTATTATGAACTACTATGTTAGGTAGATTCATCATTGCAAGAAACATAATTTATTCATACTGCTCTGTCAAGTACTTAGCTTGAATTTGTCTCCTGCTGTTGCTTGCTCTCTTGGGGCTGCTTTCAGCTTGCCTAAGGATCTAGTAATGTTACAAAAGTAAATAGAAGTGCTATACATGAGTTTGCACACTTGAGGCAAAACAAAATGCAGAAGAGCAGCTGCTCTTCTGATATCAGAATTTCATCAGCCTTTTTTTTTCCCCCTTGAAGTCGTACCATAGATCTGTGCCATACACAAAGGGGGGGGGAGGGGGGACACTAGTTCAAGAGCTTGAAGCCTTTTAAAAGATAAGCTCTAGCTTAACCAGAAAATATGGTCTTGCTAAAGGAATTATTGGGTAAAATTCTAGGCTTGCTGTTAGGCAGGTCAGCCTAGATGATTAGACTGGTAATTTCTGGCCTTACCCATCTCTGCTACAATGTCTTCTCTTGTTTATTTATGATCAACTGCTTCTCTTCTTGATCTTTTCATCTCCAGTGAAACTTATTGCCCCTGACAATGGACAAGGCACATCTTATGTCAGCACCTCAGCTCTATGCCAGCTCCCACCTCCTCTTCTGTGGTCTCTCAGGGATAGGCAAATAATGTAGTTGGTGATATCCCTAAGTCAGCAGGAGGGACGCTGGAGGGGAGGGAAGCTGTTTCCTCAAGAGAAAGACACCCGTTGCCTTTTATGGCTCTGAACACTTGAAATAATTATGCTTAGTTTCTGTATGAACACTTTTGGCTTTTCATATACAAACACCAGTTCTTTGCTCAAAAATATACTCATGACACCATGTGGGATCAGCTCACAACGGGGAAATGCTGGCATGCGTCGTAACAACCATAAACACTTGGAGGAAAAATGTATTTAACTATTTATATTACAGGGATGGTGTGTATCGAATTCTATACACTAGCCAGGCACTACTAAATGGTTGTTAAGGTAAGAGCTGTTGCTAAATTCTCCATGACAGAACACAAACAGAGATCAATTTAGTTCCGAACAGGCATTTCCACCTGCAGTTTAGATGTATCATTAGAAAATGTAACATCTGTGAGCAATGTGTGACTGCAAAGAATTTCTGTTGCTTCATCTGTTATGGCTTTGTTTTCTCAAGCTCTCCACTTTTGTATTTCTGTACCCCCTCCCACATAATGCTATTTTCTGTAGATAACCAAGATGGCCAGATATCACTTTGTCATCTGCCTCCATACACAAAAAACTACACTAGGAAGCTCGCCAACTTCTGATGAGGATTTTGCAACTTTTAGACTGTATGCCACATCCAAGGTTTATCTGGCATTAGTAAACAAAGCAGAGGATAAAGAAAGAAGTGTTAAAAAAGGAGAATGGCTGCACTAACAACATACATGTGGTTATTCAAGTCACTGGTCCTTGAAACATGATTTGACTGTACTATATCCAGGACATGCAGCCTCCGAAAGAGGCAGAAAATACCAACCAGTGAAAAGTCGTCCAAGAATTTTCATATTTTTATTAACAGAAGGGATGGGTGTGTGTGTGTGTATATATATATATATATATATATATATATATCTGAAAAATCTGTAGGTCTTTTTGCTGCTAAACAGTTCTTTTCCATATAAATCTATTTATACATTGATTCCAACACTTAAAAACTTGATAAAATAAAGCCTCAAGGAAGAATGGTTACAAAAGGACAAATACAATGGCTGAAGTTATTCATCAATTGCAACACCAACTGCTGTTTAGAGAGGGGAGGAATGGGGATGGCTGTTCTCAATGCAGTCTCTGGCTGTAAAAGGGTGCACAGAAAAACCAATACAAGATGTCTTCTACAAACAAACATTTTCCCAATTCCCACTATTTAGGCTATAACACAAGGGCCCTTGGGCCCCAAACAGTATACAATTCATTAAGACAGTGATAGTTGAGAAGGTCTTACATGAAGTCTCCAACTCCATTCTGTTTCTGACTAAGACAATAGCTAAATAATAAATCCAGAAACACCCCAGCAAAATTTTTAAATGATAAATTGATATTGTAGGTGTTGAAAACAAATCCGCAACCCATTTGCATTGATAAAACACAGTTTGGCCTTTTTGGTTTGTTCTCTGAAAGAACACTTCCCCCTCTCATGATGATATTTGCAATCCAATGATATTTCAAAAACTACACTAATACACAGTGTAATCCTAAATAATAATTCAATTTTTAATTACATGGAATTGAATACCTTGCAAACAAATGATACTCGCTTAAATTTATCGATAAGTATTGTATCATTGTTGTGTGTGTCTGTAGCAGACTTAGAACAAACCAAAACAGAAAGCAAAGCATTCCATAACCATGTGGGAAAGAAAAGCCCACCTAAGTGTAAGTGATTCCGACTGCAAAACTGAAACTAAAGAAAAAAAATACACAGAGCAGATTTTTATTTTTTTTTAATTCTTAGTGCAAGAAACAACCAAGTTAATCACAGAATCAGTACTAATTAAGGATATGGAAAATTCTCCTATACAGAGGTAGAGTCCAGTGCACAAGGCTAAAACAATATTCAATAGTCTAAACGTGACTGAGCCGGGTTTTACGGAATCCACTTTTTTTTTTTAAATCAGACTGTATGTACATACATACAATAAATAGACTATACAATCTTTAAAGTAGTTTAATAAACTCCACAAAAATTATAGTAGATGCACGGAGATCTTTACATAGTTCAGAGTTCATATCTCTATCACTGAAAAAATATGGATAAAACTAATATTCCTGCTATAAAGTTAACAGAAAATTGTTTTGCAAAGTTTTGATAAAACAAATCATTTTACAGATCGGTAAAACCTAAATTTATGCCTGGCAGGGATCTCAAAGTCCAAATGCTAGGAAAATGCCCCCTTAGCTATATTTTTAATTGAGTTTCAAATGCTCTACATTTTTTCTATTTTCAAGAGTGGTCTTTACATTCAATGTTCAAGGAAAAGAAATGGACCTGGGTACTCACAGTTCTGATGTATTGGCACAATGATAAAGGATGAGAATTAGATTACTTTTAATGCCCTGAAAGACACTAAGAGAATTTATGGGCAAGACTTTAATGTTTCATACTATACATATCACTTTAGAATATTAATAGAAAACTCTGGTATTAGTACTGCAATCCTTTCAGTGCCTCTCCACTTTCAAAGGCATCTGATCAGCACTGCACTGGGAGTGGAACATGTATCCATGAGCCCGTATGTCTGCTATAAGCCCTAAGGGGCTTAATAAAACTAATATGGACTATCATTTACTGGAGTAGTGCATAAAGCAAGTCAAATACAGGAAGTCTGCTGCCATTCACTTCAAGGAAACTTGGGGAAAAAAATTCAGGGAACCCAGATTTTTCAACTGTATCTTTCTAAAATGTGCAAAAAATCTTCATAAAATCAGACACCCACGAGCATTATAGAGCAAACAAATGTTTTTACATAGATACATTATTTGATATAAAAGGTTCTTGTCTCTCTCATGAGGGAATAGGCACAAGAGGAGAAGAAAACCAATAACAACAGAAGAGTACAATAATCAACATAGCAGAAAATGGTCTTCACAGTTTGAATTTTGTTTAAATTTCTGAAAGCACCTACACTGAAAAATGAAAGGTGTTTTTTTTTTTCCCCAATTCAATCTACCTGTGACAATACCTTCGTAATGATTAACATTCTGATCTTCTATGAACCTTTTCACTGGAACAATTTTTTTTTTTTAAGTTTTTTATTTTATACAAACAAACAAACTTTGATTTAAAGTAAACATATAAAAATCGAGACTATTGCTTGCAACAATGGATCTGGAGGTGAAGGAATGAACTAGCTGGGCCCTACAAAAAACTCTCTCTTTTATAATAATGAATTCTTCTAAACTTCTAATGCTATGAAAATTTGCAAAAAGACTACAAGATCTGATGGAAATTTCAACAATTTGGCCCAAGTCTCATCATCACTGAATCCTTCCACAATCCTGTCTTTATATTAAGGAAATATAAATGATTCCAGGAAGGCACACACACCTACATATACTATAAATAAACTACATAATGAAATTACGAATGGTCATCTGATCTTAGTATAAACTTTTGGTTCAGCACTATGGTCAAGTTATATTTTTAAGTACAATAAAAGGAATATAAAACATAACATATGCATAACGATTATGAAGAATAATGCAAATAAGTCAGCTCACGGAGAAAAGTGCAATGAAAAAACCCACCAATACTATTTTTTCAGAGGTTTGTGCTACTGTAGATACAGACTTTGTATTTGCTGCTGTGCAGAAGAGCTGGAAAAATAACCCAGAGAAGCAGGAAAAAAAAAAAAAAAAAAAAGAAGATACTATGGAGAATAATTTAAGATGAAATAATTCAACTCCATTCCTATAGTGCACAGCCATACTTATCACGTGGTTTGGTTTCATGCCGTCATTTCTGCTGAAGAGTACAGAATATTAAAAAAATGGCACAGTCCCCTAATCTCTTTCTGCCTCTACTCCATTTTTTTTGTTTGTTTGTTTCCTCTTCCAAGCATTTGACTAGCTGTTTCCTCAGAAAAAGCTGTGAGGAATAGTGACCAAAAAAAAAAAAAAAGTTGCTTCCAATCTCCTCTCCTGTATACTGTACTGATTTCTCCTTCCTCTCAATTTTTTATTCTTATGTGCTACACAAGGGGGAGGCACTGTAAAGGCAGCTTGACGGATCTAAAAGTAAAAACCCCAAAGTCTTGTCTTTCCCCCATTACACTCCAAAAAATTTGGATGGATGAAACAGTCCTTCTGTCGAAATATCCCAGACTCCATTGTTAGGAGATGATGGCAGGGGACCATCTAACCACAGTCAGATTGTCAGCACTAACTGACCGTTTCTTTGTAGATTTCCTGAAGTCTTTATACTTATCTTCACACAAGCGAGAGATAGCCTGAGGATGAAAAGGGGAAGAAAGGTCAGGCCCTATGGGAAGGTCAAAGAGGTCACCACTGCACAAATAACAGAACCGCATACTTCTATTTTTTATATATAGGCAGGTTTACCATGTGGCAGGATTACCATGTGTCACTTTATGAAGAAATGCAGATAAGACTTTTAAAAAAATAATCTTTTGACACAGTCCATTCCTCTGGAAAAGGATAAACACGGTGGGAAGTTCCACTGTCTACAGTGTTAACTTTTGAAGGTTAACAGAGACCCACACAAGCTTTTTCTTCACTAGGAAGTGTAATCCTAGTCAGTACCGGATTTACCATGGCACCGCCGGGCCCACGCTCCAAAGGGGCCCCGGCTCTGCCTTCTCCGCCCACCGCTCTCTCCTGGGGGGGCAGAAGATTGGTGCTGCCGGCGCTGGGGCTCCTGCTGCAGCAGGGAAGCCTCTTCCCCCAGAATGCTACCTTCCCGCCCCACCCTCCTGCTGCTGATCAGCTGTTTGCCAGCAGGAGGCAGAAGGAAAAGCAGAGCCTCATCACGCTCACCACTCTGGGCAGGGGGAGAGGGAGGAGCCTTGAGGGAGGGAGCGGGGCATACCCCCTCCAGCCCCCTGCTGTGAGCACCCCCACAACCTCAGCCCACACCTCCAGCCCTCTGCCCACCCTGACCCCTGCACCCTCCCTTACACATCCCCAGCCCCCTGCCCTGACTCCCGCACCCCCCACACCTCCCCAGCCCTGACCCCTGCACCCCCCTTACACTCCCCCAGCCCCCTGCCCTTACCCCTTCCCCCCAAACACCTCCCCTGCCCTGAATCCTGCACCCCCACACACCTCCCCAGCCCCCTGCCCTTACCCCTTTCCCCCCAAACACCTCCCCTGCCCTGAATCCTGCACTCCCACACACCTCCCCAGCCCCCTGCCCTTACCCCTTTCCCCCCAAACACCTCCCCTGCCCTGAATCCCGCACCCTCCTCATGCCCCCCAGCCCCCTGCCCTGACTCCTGCAGCCTGCCACATCCCCACTCCTATCTTGAGCACCAAACGGAAGCTCCTGCACACACCCCCACATTCCCACCTGCACCCCTCGCACCAAACAGGAGCTGCCCCAAGTAAGCGCTCCATACCGAACCTCCTGCCCCAACCCTGAGCCCCCTCCCTCACCCTAGCTCCTGGCCAGACCTCACACCCCAATGTTTTTGTTTTTTTTACAATATTTGGAAAGATCATTAAGTGGTCCGTCGAGACTCTCTGCGATTTTCAGATGGTCTGTGGAAAAATAAGTCAGACTACAAGAACAATCAAGGTACCTCACTTTATTTCCATTTACTTGCTATTACTTATAGGAGGAGGATGAAGAAAAAAAAGAATGAAAAATGGGGGCGGGGGAGATGAGAGAACGTTCTTTTTCTTGGCTGGGTCCCAAGGAGGGGCCCCAAAAATGAAGCTGAGCACAGGGCCAGGGGGCCCCCACTCACTCTAAATCCACCCCTGGCTGTCACATCACCTGGGCTGGGGATACTGTGTCAGCTGATCCCCACAGTCTCCAACCTACCTGGGCAGTACAGCAGACATGGCCCTGCCCACTAGCAACTCTCCACTCCCCCCCTCCACCGCTTCAGGCTTAGCCCTCTCACTTTTAAAAATGATTGCTTGTCGCTCCCCGACCTCAGGCTTTTCTGGCAGCCCTGTTGCCAGCTATCCAGTTTTAGACTGGAAACTCCAGTAGAAAACAGGACCTGAGTGTCCGGTTAGCAGTGCTGACTGGAAACTAAAAGTCTGGTTATAGGACCAACCACATTAGCTTCTGCTCCTCCCACTCCCAACACCCACCCCAGAGGGCTGGAAGAGGACTGTCCTGCTGGTGCGGGAGGAGGGGCAGCTCAGTGCAGAGAGAGACGAAGAGAATGAGCTAGACCTAGCTAGGTACCCGCTCTACGTGGGCAGGGACAGGTGGGGGGGATCCTGTTTACCTCCTCCCCAATCCTGCTGCGCTAGCAGTTTACCACTGGCCCCTCCCTTGCTCCAGGGACCAACCCTAGCTCCTGCCCAGCTGTGCTTCTGCCCCCAGCCCCTTTTACAATCATTCCCCAGGGAGCCCCACAAATATATTTGGCGCCGGGCCCACAAAAAGTTAATCCAGCCCGAATCCTAGTTATACTATTAAAAATCTAGTTGAATGGGTTGACAAAATGCTCACTGCAGACTAAGCTAAATTGTGCTTAGCATCACGTCAGCTAGTCATGGGTAAACACTACTGGCACGAGGAATTACCCTGTGACTAGCTATCATGATGCTGACCCTCCTTCTCCTTGTCTACACTGACCAGTCAGTCCTGGTCATCATCATGTCCCTGGACTTTTTTTTTTTTTTTTTTTTAAAGAAAAATCTAGAATAAATCACGGTACAATTTCAGAGTGGAGCTGGGCCCCTAGAGAGAAATGTTTCCCTTTTTTTTTTTTTTTACAGTATTCAAACCATTTATGGGGGGAGGGATTGCTCAGTGGTTTGAGCATTGGCCTGCTAAACCCAGCATTGTGAGTTCAATCCTTGAGGGGGCCATTTAGGGATCTGGGGCAAAAATTGGGGATTGGTCCTGCTCTGAGCAGGGGGTTGGACTAGATCACCTCCTGAGGTCCCTTCCCACCCTGATATATACTACTATCTTCAGTTTGGAATGCTTGTATGTGAGTTTTTAAGTCATTCAAAAGCAAAAGTGGTCAACAATTCCTGAATTTTGAGCTTGATTAAAAAACCAAACTTTTTGACATAAAATTAAATGGAAAAAATTCAGGGTTTTTTTATGACTGAAGATTTTGATTATTGAAAAACCAAAGTTTTTTTTTTTTAAAAAAAAATCTACAAAAACTGAAATGTCTATGAAATTTTTACTGGATTTTCAGTGAGATTTACTGAAAAGTAATATTTATACCAAAAATAATCTTAATACTACCAAAGAGAGTGGTGATTAAAACTGAAGTTTTGTTGTTATGAATTGCACATAATGAAGAGGAAAAAAATGAGTCTTAAAATCTGTCTTTCTCCAAACATCTTGGGCCTAATTCTCCTCCAACCTACACTGGTTTTACAGGGTATAAACTCTATTGACTTCAATGAAGTAACATCAGTGAAAATTTGTGGGGGAAGATTTAGGGCCCTTGACTTGATACAACATCCATCTTCCTGAGGCCATCACTGCTTTTAGTTAGGTTTGGTCTTCCTGATCATTTTATCAAGGAATAAGATGTGTTTGGGTTCAGACAATGGCCTTTTCCCAGCCTGTGGAACATGCCTACACTTTTGGTCTCAATCTAATTCTTTAATAATGCACAATATTTTATTCGGTGAAAAAGTATAGAAGAAGCCTTAGACACACTTATTAAATAAATGCTAACCTTATTTTGGAGCATAGGAAACAGTTTTTTCTTATTTTAGATAATTTACTATTACAAGAAAGACGTTTTCTGCATGACAAATGCTCTGTTGGAGGGACTGCTCTGAGAGCCAAAATTTATCAGCCTATCTGAAGAACCATGGGATCTTTTTATGAAACACAATGATAATGCATCATTCCTTCATTTCAGGAGACATAGGGCCCTGTTAGCTAGGTAATTTATATAATCAGTGGAAGAAAATACAGATGATGTTAAAGAATAATTTAATCCAGAAGAGACCTTGTATACACAAGAAAATTTAACATCCTTTAAAAAGAAGTCCAAAGATTATTCTAGCCTCAAAAGAGACACAAAATTCCTTGAGACTCATTAGAGCAGCTCTGGAGGCAGACGGTTTCATTCACTTTGTCCTTAGCCAACTTGAGAATGAACGCATGTGACACACAGCAGAGTATGCCTGTGGAGGTACTATAAGATCATACAGACTTTAAAAACTGTAACTCCAGAACTGGTTAACAACACTCTTTTTCTACATTCAGGGTCAGGATTGTAGCTGATGAGTAGGGTGCACAATAATCTGCACCCAGTCCTCCATACTCTGCAAATACATGATACATGTTGGGGAAGCCATGCAGAGCTAAGGTTCATCATTCTGATGCCAAGCACCAGGTTTACATGGAGAGGCCCTGATTCAGGAACACTCTTAAGCGTTAAGAGCTGTCCAAAATGTTGATGTTTTTCTGGATCAGGGCCAGAGACAGTAGTGGAGAACACATAAAGGCTTCTTTATCTCTTCCGTTAAAGTTGTAGGGGGCAGGTACCTAAAGAAGGGAGCCAAAGATAGGTAGTCAAGAGGGAGAATGAGGAGACTGGAGAAAAAGGGTAGGGAAATGACTAAGGAGCAAAAGAAAAGAGAGGGGGAGGTCTCAGGTAATGCCAAGGCAGAAGGACATTGTACATGAGCTCTGTCTCCTGTTTTGTTTTGCTTGGCAAAATTAAGTTGTTGGAAGAATGTGGTGAGACTTCTCCCCCTCTGAAATGCCTGAGAATGAGCCTGAAAAATTTCTTTCCTCAAAGTCTCATGATCCAAGGATGCATCCATCCTTTGAGTAATACACTCCCCATCTCTCTGGATGAAAAATCGCTGCAAAGCAAATACTTGAAATAATTAAATGAGAAATGGGCCACCAGGGAGAGGATGTCAGAGTCAAATTCCCAGGCCAGAAGGGAGGGACCATTGTGACCACCTAGTCTGACCTGCTGTATAATACAGGCCATGGAACTTCTCCAAAACAATTCCTAGAACAGATCTTTTTGGAAAAAAAAATCCAATCTAGATTTAATAATTGCTAGTGATGGAGAATCCACCACAACCCTTGGTAAATTGTTCCAATGGTTAAATTACCCTCACTGTTAAAAATGTACACCTTATTTCCAGTTTGAATTTGTCTAGCTTCAAATGCTCGCCTTTGGATTGTGTTATACCTCTGTCTGCTAGATTGAAGAGCCCATTATCAAGTATTTGTTTCCCATGTAGGTACTTATAACTGTGATCAAGTCACCCCTTAACCTTCTCTTTCTTAAGCTAAATAGATTGATTTCTTTCAGCCTGTCATTATAAAACATGTTTACTAATCCTTTAATCATTCTCATGGCCCTTCTCTGAACCCTCTCCCATTTATCAACTTCTTGTTAAGTCTTCTTGACTTGTGGGCACTACAACTGGACACAGTGGTTCAGCCCAGTGCCAAATACAGAGGTAAAATAACTTCTCTGCTCCTACTTGATATCCCCCTGTTTATGCAACCGAGGGCTGATTAGCCCTTTTCACTACAGAATCGCAATGGGAACTCATGTTCAGCTGATTATCCACCATGGCCCCAAATCTTTTTCATTGTCTTCCAGGATAGAGTTCTCCATCTTATAAGTATGGCCTACACTCTTTTTTCCCAGATGTATACATTTAGCCAATATTAAAACTCATATTGTTTGCTTGCACCCAGTTTAAGAGCAATCCAGATTGTTTTGTATCAGTAACCGGTCGTCTTCATTATTTGCCACTCCCCCAATCTTTGTGGCATCTGCGAACTTTGTCAGTGGTGATTTTATGGTCTCTGACAAGTCATTGATAAAAATATAAAATAGGGTAGGGTCAAGAACCAATCCCAGTGGAACCCCACTAGATATACTCCCACTCTGTGATGATTCCCCATTTACAATTATATTTTGAGACCTGTCATCTAGCCAGTTTTTAATCAATTTAATGTGTGCCACATAAATTTTGTTTAACCAAAATGGTCTGAGGTACAAGCTCTACAGATGTCTAAGTCTATTACATCAACACTAGTACCGTTCCCAATCAAATTTGTAATCTCATTAAAAAAAATAACGTAATGACAGTTTGACAGGATCTATTTTCCATTAACCCACATGTACGAGTTTGGGGCCCGTCTTATAGTTCCCTCTTCCGGCTGGACCCCAGCTTGCTCTTACCGAGCCAGCACCCTCCCCAGGGGAATTCTGCCTGGAACATTCTCACTGAGTCCAGGGAAGGCAGTTTCCAGTAGGGTCAGTCGTGTTTCCTTTTTATTTTATTTCAAGTCTCAACAAAACAAGATCAAAACTTCCCTAAGTCTGTCCTTCACCCCCTGTAAATTCATCAACCGATAAGTTCATGGCTCTTACCTCAGAGCCTTTCTGATAATAGGACTTTGCACAGTCTGCTGTCTGTTTTGTTTCTGGGGACAGTAGCTCCAGCCTCTGGCAGGTATTGCAGGTCTCCCTCTCAATTTCCTGCTCTTCGTTTTATGAGGATCAGCCAACTAAACTGCAGGTCTTTTTCCCAGGTGCATTGAGTGAGGCTAATCAGCCAGCCAGTCAGTCAGCTGCTGGCCTCTGACCTCAGTTCAGTGGTATCCCTTATACCTTCACACCATGTTGACTGACATTAATTATATTACCCTCCTTTAATTCATTATTAATGGGGTCCCAAATCAGTGGCTTAATTATCTTGCCTCTATACACCAAAACTATAAGTAGTTTTCAACAAAATTATCTCAAGACAGTAGAGAAAGTCACCTTCCTGTTGTCTGCAGTGCATCATAAGTTATCCCTACTGATAAAAATAAAATCGTGACATACAAATTGGGGTCTGCTGGAAACAAGATGCATGTGTAAAATCTCTGCCCACATGACGTTTCTGAAAGGTATTATTTTTGCCATAATACTCTTATTTGTTGCTCGCCAAGACACTTGCCATTCTAAAAAAAAGACACGCAAGTACTTGTCTTCCCTTCCCCATCAGTTTGAAACTATTTTTAAATGTTCTGTTTTCTACACTTCAGGAGCTTTTGCCCCTTATATAACTGGCTCTGTAGATATATGCAGACATGATCGCAGCAAATGAGGTTATTCTCTCTCCTAGTGCACCTGAACAGAACATTTATATAAAACAACACTTTATAACCCAAGTCACTTATAGGTCCTTAGTAAGAATGAGATTCGGGTTATGAGACCTTTCCGCATTTTATATCAAATAGAAACCAAACGGACTCAAAATATTTACAGCACTGTTTCAAAACCAAATAGAGGAAATAATTTAACCATGGCAAAAGACTGGCTTGGAAAGTAAGTGGACCTGAGATGGAGCGCTCAGCCATTTGCTTGCCAAATCAGTCCATAATCCTTAGCAACCCATCATTTAGCTAGAGGAATTAATTACTTCAATATTGTCCGTTTGACAGGAATATTTCTGTCCTAGCTTTCTGTCAGATAAGATGAAAACTGGGTTGGAATAGATCCTGCTAATATTTTGCATCCTTGCTCTCACATGGGAATTCTCACTGATGTGCAACACGATTAGGATTTTAACAATCCTGTATTTAAATGCAGCTTTTCCATATTTGGGAGGGGTTACAAAATCAACATTGGAAGCCACTTTCTCAAGCTGCCGCTGAAGCAAAGTCGATTTTGGCTTATAAACCTACTCGGGTTAGGAATAAATCAAGCATTTCTACTCAGGGTAGGAATAAATGGTCAATTTTCAGAATGGAGAGAGGTAAATAGCAGGGTTCTCCAAGGAATCTGTACTGGGAGCAGTGCTGTTCAATATATTTATAAATGATCTGGAAATAGGGGTAAACAGTGACCTGGTAACATTTGCAAACAATACAAAATTGTTCAAAATAGTTAAGTCCAAAGCACACTGCGAAGAGTTACAAAACTATCTCACAAAACTGGGTGACTGGGCAACAGAATGGCAGATGAAATTCAATGTTGATAAATGCAAAGTAATGCACACTGGAAAACAATGCCAAGTATTCCTAATAGGAAAAGGTACAAATAAGGGCAACAAAAATGATCAGGGGTATGGAACAGCTTCCATATGAGAAGAGATGAAAAAGATTGAGACAGCTGAGCTTGGAAAAGAGACAGCTAAGGAGGGATATGACGGAGGTGTATTAAATCATGACTGGTGTGGAGAAAGTGAATAAGGAAGTGTTATTTACCTCATCACATAACACAAGAACCAGGGGTCACCCAATGAAATTAACAGGCAGTAGGTTCAAACTAACAAAAGGACGTACTTCTTCACACAATGCACAGTCAACCTGTGGAACTCGTTACCATGGGTTGTTGTGAAGGCCAAAAGCATAACTGGGTTAAAAAAGAATAAGGTAAGTTCACGGAGCATAAGTCCATCAGTGGCCATTAGCCAAGATGGTCAGGGACTCAACCCCATGCTCTGGGTGTTCCTAAGTCTCTGAATGCCAGATGCTGGGACTGGAGGACAGGAGAAGGATCACTCAATATTGCCCTATTCTGTTCATTCCCTCTGAAGAATCTGGCATTGGCCACTGTTGGGGGGGAGGGATAGCTCAGTTGTTTGAGCATTGGCCTGCTAAACCCAAGGTTGTGAATTCAATCCTTGAGGGGGCCATTTAGGGATCTGGGGTAAAAATTGGGGATTGGTCCTGCTTTGAGCAGGGGGTTGGACTAGACCTCCTGAGGTCCCTTCCAACCCTGATATTCTGTGAGAGGATACTGGGCTAGATGGACCACTGATCTGACCCAGTATGGCCATTCTTAAATACGATATACACAAAAGAAAAGCATTGTCCTTACATTAACTCCAAAGTAACTTGTATTCAGGAAGGCAACAATTTTCTGCAGACAAGGCATTTAATATTTAATCTGTTATATCCACTAGCAAAATTAACTCTGATTTTATGAGGGTCTCACAGGACATACAAACCTTCATAATTTATGTTTTGTAAAATTTAAATTCACTTTGGAAATAAATTTCAGAAATGGGATGAGAAGAATAAAGATTCTAATAAAGATTAAGAGATTGGAAAGTTAGGGTTTAAATTTATATTTTAATTACATAACACCCTAGAACTATGAGTTATATTTCTGTTGAGCTAAGAAAATCAACCCTCTTCTACAAAATCTTCATTTTCTATTAACTTTTAATGTCAGGTTTTTGTAATAGGATTATGTATTCAAATAGACAGCTTCTGTAAAAAGAGCTCTGTAACACATGATTTACAAGATTCATAGATATTAAGGTCAGAAGGGACCATTCTGATCATGTAGTCCAACCTCCTGCACAACGCAGGCCACAGAATCTCACTCACCCACTCCTGCGAAAAACCTCTCACCTATGTCTGAGCTATTGAAGACCTCAAACCGTGATTTAAAGACTTCAAGGAACAGAGAATCCTCTAGCAAGTGACCCATGACCCATGCTACAGAGGAAGGCGAAAAACCTCCAGGGCCTCTTCCAATCTGCCCTGGAGGAAAATTCTTTCCCGACCCCAAATATGGTGATCAGCTAAACCCTGAGCATGTGGGCAAGATTCACCAGCCAGATACCCAGGAAAGAATTTTCTGTAGTAACTCAGATCCCACCCCATCTCACATCCCATCACAGGCCATTGGGCCTATTTACCATGAATATTTAAAGATCAATTAATTGCCAAAACCATGTTATCCCATCATACCATCTCCTCCATAAACATCGAGTCTAATCTTAAAGCTAGATAGGTCTTTTGCCCCCACTGCTTCCCTTGGAAGGCTATTCCAAAACTTCACTCCTCTGATGGTTAGAAACCTTCGTCTAATTTCAAGTCTAAACTTCCCGATGGCCAACTTATATCCATTTGTTCTTGTGTCCACACTGGTACTGAGCTTAAAGAATTCCTCTCTCTCCCTGGTATTTATCCCTCTGATATATTTATAGAGAGCAATCATATCTCCCCTCAACCTTTTTTTAGTTAGGGTAAACAAGCCAAGCTCCTTGAGTCTCCTTTCATAAGACAGGTTTTCCATTTCTTGGATCATCCTAGTAGCCCTTCTCTGTACCTGTTCCAGTTTGAATTCATCCTTCTTAAACATGGGAGACCAGAACTGCACACAGTATTCCAGGTGAGGGCTCACCAGTGCCTTGTATAACAAATAAAGCCTCCTTATCTCTACTGGAAATACCTCGCCTGATACATCCCAAGACCACATTAGCTTTTTTCACAGCCATATCACATTGGCAGCTCATAGTGATCCTATGATCAACCAATACTCCAAGGTCCTTCTCCTCCTCTGTTACTTCTAATTGATGCGTCCCCAGCTTATAACTAAAATGCTTGTTATTAATCCCTAAATGCATAACCTTACACTTCTCACTATTAAATTTCATCCTGTTACTATTACTCCAGTTTACAAGGTCATCCAAATCTTCCTGTAAGATATCCCGGTCTCTCTCTAAACTGGCAATACCTCCCAGCTTTGTATCATCCGCAAACTTTATTAGCACACTCCCACTTTTTGTGCCGAGGTCAGTAATAAAAAGATTAAATAAGATTGGCCCCAAAACTGATCTCTGAGGAACTCCACTGGTAACCTCCCTCCAGCATGATAGTTCACCTTTCAGTAGGACCCGCTGTAGTCTCCCCGTTAACCAATTCCTTATCCACCTTTCAATTTTCATATTGATCCCCATCTTTTCCAATTTAACTAATAATTTTCCATGTGGCATGGTATCGAATGCCTTACTGAAATCTAGGTAAATTAGATCCACTGCGTTTCCTTTGTCTAAAAAATCTGTTACGTTCTCAAAGAAGGAGATCAGGTTAGTTTGGTACGTTCTACCTTTTGTAAAACCATGTTGTATTTTGTCCCATTTACCATTGATCTCAATGTCCTTAACTACTTTCTCCTTCAAAATTTTTTCCAAGACCTTGCATACTACAGATGTCAAACTAACAGGCCTGTAGTTCCCCGGATCACATTTTTTCCCTTTCTTAAAAATAGGAACTATGTTAGCAATTCTCTGATCATACGGTACAACCCCTGAGTTTACAGATTCATTAAAAATTCTTGCTAATGGGCTTGCAATTTCATGTGCCAATTCCTTTAATATTCTTGGATGAAGATTATCTGGGCCCCCCGATTTAGTCCCATTAAATGGTTCGAGTTTCGCTTCTATCTCAGATATGGTAATATCTACCTCCATATTCTCATTCCCATTTGTCATGCTACCATTATCCCTAAGATCCTCTTTATCCTCATTAAGACTAAGGCAAAGTATTTGTTTAGATATTGGGCCATGCCTAGATTATCCTTGACCTCCTCTCCATCCTCAGTGTTTAGCGGTCCCACTTCTTCTTTCTTTGTTTTCTTCTTATTTATATGGCTATAGAACCTTTTACTATTGGCTTTAATTCCCTTTGCAAGGTCCAACTCTACTTGACTTTTAGCCTGTCTCACTTTATCCCTACATGTTCTGACCTCAATAAGGTAGCTTTCCTTGCTGATCCCTCCCATCTTCCACTCCCTGTATGCTTTCTGCTTTTTCTTAATCACCTCTCTGAGATGCTTACTCATCCAGCTTCGTCTACAACTCCTGCCTATGAATTTTTTCCCCTTTCTTGGGATGCAGGCTTCCAATTGCTTACTTTGATTTAAAGTAATCCTAGGCCTCCTCTGCCTTTAGATCCATAAATTATTCAGTCCAATCCACTTCCCTAACTAATTTCCTTAATTTTTGAAAGTCAGCCCTTTTGAAATCAAAAACCCTAGTTGCAGATTTATTTTTGTTAATCCTTCCATTCAGTTTGAATTGAATAAGCTCATGATCACTTGAACCAACATTGTCCCCTACAGTCATTTCTTCTATGAGGTCCTCACTACTCACCAAAAGCAAATCTAAAAAGGCAACCCCTCTAGTTGGTTCAGCAACTACTTGATGAAGGAATCCATCAGCTATCACATCTAGGAAAATCTGAGCCCTATTATTATTACTAGCACTCGTCCTCCAGTCTATATCTGGGAAGTTAAAGTCTCCCATGATCACGCAGTTTCCATTAAAAACATTAAAGAGGGCTATATCCATATCCAAATTAGATCCCGGTGGTCTATAGCACACCACAAGCACTATCCCAGGGGAGGCTCTTATAGTTTTCTTCCCCAATGTAATTTTTGCCCAGATGGACTCTGTTTTATCCATTCCATCGCTTCTTATTTCTTTACTTTCTACCTCATCATTGATATACAATGCTACTCTACCACCTTTACCTTTATTTCTGTCTTTCCTAAACAGCACATACCCTTCAATACCTGTAGTCCAGTCATGACTACTATTCCACCATGTTTCTGTTATCCCTTGAATATCTGGTTTCACTTCCTGCACCAGTAGCTCTGGTTCCTCCATTTTGTTACCTAGGCTCCTTGCATTGGTGTACAAACATCTTAATTTTTGCTGTTTGGCCTCGCTCACATTCTGTACCCTATTAGGCACGGTCATTCTACAGCCAGTATTACCTATTAGACTGGTATCCACACTGCCCTTCCTCCTTATATCCATTCTCCTACCCACGGCTGTATCCTTTCTTACTTCGTTTTCTTCCCTCTCAATGCTAAAATCTGGCGTGGAGATTACCTGGACATCTCGCAACCATCTCCCCCAAATTCCTAGTTTAAAGCTCTCTTAATCGGTTGTGCCAGCCTCCATCCTAGAAGTCTATTTCCTTCCCTACTCAGATGAAGTCCATCCAGAGAGAACTGTCCTCTGTCCTTGAATGCCTCCCAGTGGCCATATATCGCAAAGCCCTCCTTATAGCGCCACTGCCTAAGCCATCTGTTGATAGTCATAATCTTGTCACACCTTTGTTGCCCTTATCTAGGAACAGACAGAATCCCACTAAGAAACACCTGAGCCTCAATTTCCTTAAGCATCTTCCCCAGCCTAGCATAGTTTCCTTTCATACTTTCCAGTGAGAATCTATCTGTATCATTTGTTCCCACGTGAAGGATAATTAGGGGATTCTTTCCCGCTCCCTTTAGGATCCTTTTCAACCTCAGATCTACATCCCGTATCTTAGCACCTGGAAGGCAGCACACGCTTCTATTCTCTGGATCAGCTCTGGTTACAGACCTATCTATTCTTCTCAGTAAAGAGTCCCCGATCACATAGACTTGCCTTTTCCTGGTGACAGCGCTATTCTCCAGTCTATCCCCTGTTCTCTCTGGCTGCAAGTTCTTTCCATTCCTATTCTCCCTTGTAATCCTCTTCAACCCATCCTGTATCCTCCTGGGGCTCATATTTGGTGTAGTGTCCATTAACTCTTCCCCTTTTCCTATAGGACTAGCTGCTCTTCTCTTCTTCCTTGCCCTTCCACCTTCAGTGACTACCTGCTGAGCCCCTTCTTCATTTTCCAACTCTGCAAACCTGTTCTTGAGCTCTATTTCTCCCTCACTAGCCCATCTTTTCCTCTGCCTGGTTCTTTTAGTCACATGCTTCCACTGACCACTTTCCTCACCCAGTCTCCCCTCAGAATTCCTCAGTCCTGCTTCCATCTGCAAGTCTGAGCTTTTCCCTTCAGATACCTCATGTCTTTGCTCCATAATCTGCTCAAACCCCTTCCTAAACTCAACCAGACTTTCCCCCAGCATCTCCAAACCTCGGATCTTTTCCTCCATCAGCTCTATCAGACGGCACTTCATACAGACAAAACTCTTACCAGGTGCCCCCTCCAGGATCACGTACATACCGCAGCTTCCACATCCAGTCATCTTCACTGTCTTCCACGACATGGGTCACTCCCACTGCTGCCTCTGTATCTGTCATAGCCTTCCCACCTAAATCCTGTTCATCTGGGAAACACAAACCACACCCAAAACACCACCACCCACAGCAAAAACAAACCCCAAACAAGCACCACAAGACAAAATAACTCCCCCTGAAACTCCCCTATTTACAGCTCTGTTTGCTGGCTCCTGTGCCGCTACAGCTGTCTGTGCCGTTGCCTGACTGGCTGGCTGCCTTTATAGGACCCCTAGTCAGAGAAGCCCCGCCCCCAATCAGGGCTCAGCTTCTCTCCCAGCACAAAGCCCCTACAAGCCTCTACACATACAAATAATACAAATACAAAACCAAATATAAATACCTTCTCCTCCAACAATTAAGATAATAGATGGTCTTTTATTGGGCATGGTTGTAATGCATGTGATGAGCCAGGAACATTCTCTCCAGTGTTATAAATGTACACACTTCATCAAGGTTTATGATTCTGGACAAGATGTTGTCATTGGCAAGAAAACAAACAAACCCCAAAGCTGCCAGTGCGAATTTGGGCTGCAAATCACTTGCAGTGCAGGGAGGAAATACTTCCCATTCTCTAAGGCTCCGCTGCCATCCACTTGGAAATGAATGCATACAGATTTGGTCACCTCATTACCAGAAATATTTTGACAAACTAGAGGGAGTTCATATATAACACACACAAAAAAGCAAACAATAAAAACAAACAAACAAAAACCCCTCCAAACAAAATCAAAGAACAGTGGTCTGGAAGGACTGACATTTGAGGAAATTAAAAAAAAATAAAAAAAATTAAATATATTTGTTAGTCACCTTTTCTGAGCTAAAAAGCAGCCAGTAAACACTTTGGGCATGAAGAAGCTAGTGACAGAGGGGCCCTCCTTAATTTGGTGAGAGCTAGAAGTGAAAAGAAGAATCTCTGCCTATTAAAAAAAGTCCGTTTCTACGCATCTTCCTGGTCAAGAAAACTTTGTAGCCAGCAGCTAGTAGCCAACCTCCACTTCTGCAACAGGAAGCTGGTGGAGGGAATGTAAAAGACATTACTCTGTTTATTTGAGCATAAGCTTTCGTGAGCTAAGAGACTTTGTTAGGTCTCTAAGGTGCCACAAGTATTCCTTTTCTTTTTGCGAATACAGACTAACACGGCTGCTACTCTGAAACCTGTCATTACTCTGTTCGTAGGTTATATCCCTTTCTCCTACCCTTTCTCTGTCAGGTATATCTAGACTGTAAGCTCTTCCAGGCAGTCAGTGTACTTCTCTATGTAAAATGCCTAGCACAACATGGCCCTGGTTTTGGCTGGTTCCTAGGCAGTTCAGTAATACAGGTAATCAAACATTTATATGAAATGCATCAGTTAAGTTGCGAATGCGTTCCAAAGACTTCTCTCGCTCAGTTTTTCCAAAATCCTTTAGTGCTGTGATCATGGACTAGAATTAGGTAAAGTGCTTTGCAGACTCATCCAAAATTACAAAGCCTGACTGAATGTGAGGCAACAAAAATCCACAACTATTTGACTGGTGTAAACAATTATGATGAAGAAGATTTTTTTAGGTTGCTGCGTAAGAGTATAACTAGGTGGGTAACAGGAGGAAATTAAGAAACAGAAGATTTAGGCTGGGTATCTCGAAAAGCTTCCTGGAACTAAAATCAATTAAGTTGTGAAAGAATCTCTCAAGAGAAGTGGTAAAAGCCTCAACATTTGGCACAGTTAAAATTAGACTGCAAAACATACTAGAAGATACGCTGTAAGGAACAATCCTGCATTGGCAGATAGACTGTCTGGATGATTTAACCTAAGGTTAAAGGTCCCACTTCTACCTCCTATGAATGCATACAATAGGAAAAAGTATAGATTCTCGGCCAGAAGAGCACTGGATAGATTGGTTTGACTGTTACCTTCAATCTGACTGTGGCCTACTAATATCCTGTACCTTGGCAAGAAAAATCTGTTTGAATTTAATCACTGAAAGACAAAGCCTCTCTACTCAGTGTCAAGTTGTGGATATATAAAATATGTTGAGATATTTTACTCCAGAAAGTCTATCAAGTATTAATGATTCAGACAAGTTTTTAACCTCATGGATCTTCTCAAAGACAGGTTACTGCTGATGGATCCTGTCCAGCCTTTGCATTTGATGAAGGATTTCACTTTACAAATTCCTTTTTCTGTTTTGTTTTCATGTCAGGCGCATGAAGTATTTGAAAGGAGAGCATAGGTTTTGCCCTGCCAGACCTGATATTCTTGCTTCACAAACACACACTAGACACTATTGTAGTATAAAGGAGTACTTGTGGCACCTAACAAATTTATTAGAGTATAAGTTACTCTGGTGCTGCCTACCTTTGCATTGTATTATAGTGACTGATATTGGCAATACCACTTTTCTTTAAAAGATAGAGAAAAACTAAATCTGTCACTAAGGAAGAAGTTGCTTTATTTAAATCTTAGAATTGAATG
This sequence comes from Natator depressus, assembly GCF_965152275.1. Taxonomy (NCBI): domain Eukaryota; kingdom Metazoa; phylum Chordata; order Testudines; family Cheloniidae; genus Natator; species Natator depressus. The sequence goes on along the minus strand of NC_134235.1, from coordinate 237,249,974 downwards.
AGTATGTTTCTATTTTCATGGTCAATCATTCTATCAGGGGGGTACACGTTAACTATTAACTTGCTGTCTATAATCACAGACTTTATTCCTTCTCTCAAAACATATTAGGCAAGCTCCTTAGCTGGTGTGGCTCCATTGATTTCAGGTTACCCAACCCGCAGATCAGCTCACTGATTTAACACAATGCTCAGAATCTTGGCCATGGCTGAGAAGCAAACACCACATTTAGGTCAGTGGTGCAACAATGACTTTAAGACACCTTTACTGATTCTTGGCTGGCTATATGTTGGGCTCGTCCCTGTGAATAAGTTAGAGCAGAATAAAGGCTGATGTAAATTACATTGTTTACCAATGTCTCTAAGGGTCCATTATGGCAGCCAGGGACTGTCAAACAGCAGGGAGGCCTCAGTCAGGTCCCCCTTTTCCCAGTCACAGGATGTGCGCATAGTCCAAGAGCCATTACACCAGGTCTACATCACTGTGGGACCCCCCTCCTCTGGGTTGTTCTTCTTATGACCAGCTATACTGCCTTAGAGCTGCTGTGCACCTGCACTACAAATCAGCCCAAATACATGTATTATTAAGATTGCTATCTTTTTGATCTTATTCTATTTATCTTTTAAATATTTATTTTCCTCAATAGGTACAAATTAATTCTTGATCTGCTTTTAGATAAAGAGGGAATAAAAGATCATCCATAAATGCTAAGAGACTGTATGAGCTGCCTCTGTTATGCGGATTTATTTATAGTGCTTCAACTCCCTCTCTTTTATAGAGTTTATTAAGTATTTTCTTTTCTGGAGTCTGAGAGAACAGTCACGAGCTTATAATCAAAATTAAAAAGGCTTTATCCAGACGTTTTACCTTGTGTGTGATACAGACATGGGCAACCTGTTCCACTAAATTCTCACCTACATTTTTCTATGCAAAACTAATTTACATTAGTTCAATACATTATAGAGCTCATTATCAGAAACAGATACCTAAACATTTAACAAAGCTATCTTTTTACACATACGATTAGTATCTTGACAGTATTTTCATACTTTTGAATCACTAGCGTAAATAACTTTGTACACATTAGTGTGGCCTGTTATCTAGGGAACAGTTATATTGTCAGCTCGAGCTGGTTCGGACATTTTGACAAATTTTTCAGTGGAAATGGAAATGAAATTTTGCTAAAATATTCATGAATTCTCTCCCCACCAATTTGCAACCACTCCAATTCCCAGTCCATCTATTAATTTCTTGTGTGTCATAGATAAATCAATTAACCTTTTGTGGCTCAGTTTTCCCTTCTGAAAATAGGGACAGTAATGCCTGAATATTTCTCAGGAGCATGGAGAGTCTGAATGCAAGGAAAGCTTTGAGATCCTCAGATAAAAAGCTTCCGGTGCAAAGCAGTAGTATTCTTAAGGGGAAGGGAAATTAAGACTAGTCATCAATCAATGGCAGATTTCAAATTAGCAGTAACATGTGTAAATTTTCATGTAATGATGTTAATGACATTTTAAAACCTTAAAATCAAAGGGTCAAGAGATACTTCTGCAAAATACTCAGCTGGTCTGATGTCCCTAAACACCATGCACATCAATGAGAATTTAGGATGCGCCACACTTCACAGGATCAGGCCCCATGACACATTCAAGTATTCTTATAAATCAGATCCTGTAAGAACATATCGTGAGGTCTGACAGTTTAATGGCAAAATGAGCTTGATTCTCCTCTCGCACTAATGAGATTAAGGAGCAACCCAACTGAAATCAATGGAGTAACACTGGTGTAAGAGTAAGGAGAATGAGGCAGATGTACATGGAATGGGAATTTCCGTAAGTACTTGTCAGTATCCAGATCATTACAAATATGAAGAATGAAACAGGTCTTATGCAACCAAAAGTATCAGTAAAAACTGGTTGTCTAACAGCTGATCTTTGACCAAAGGTCAATGTAAAATATACTGTAAAACCTGAAGGTACTTTCTGATGGTCAGTAAACATAACCACTAACATTTCACTGCTCTGAAACCAGTCTACAAGAGTTGAAAAAACATTACAAAACAAGCCAAGAGGAAGCACATTCAGCCCAAAAACCTGCCACAGAGCCACAAAAAATGAGAGCACTTGCAGACCAGCTAAGGGCAGTAATACAACTTTGGGTTCACGAGATTCTGATTTTTCACCAATGATAGTTGAACAAAAAACACTCCTAGATGTCTCATCAGCTCTCAACTCTGCAATAACATGAAGGGAAACCATCTTACCTCAAGTTTATATGCCCTTTCCCTGCTGAGGGGCTCCAAAGGAAAGCTCAGGTTATTTGCTTCTGCCAGGGAACGCAAATCAAAATAATACTTGGCATAAACACTGGAGGGAACATTAATGTTGAACTGCAACAACTCAAGAAACTGGCGCTCCAGCTCATTCCTGTTAACGAGAAAATAAAAGTGAAAATATATTTTAGAGACTGTGTGTATAACCTCCTGCCACCATCTGAATATACTTTACATCAAACTACAACAGATTGACCCAAGTATACTTCTTACTCCCAAGAGAGAATAAAACTAGTTTCAGTTTGTCACAGATCTCTCTCCCAAGTGCTGGTACATCCTCTAAACCATAGTTTTTCTGAAAAAGTATTTACTCGTTTCAGCTTCCACTGTCATTTTTAAATTAATCAGGAAAAAATCAGTTCCCCATAATTCCCCGTCTTTTTTATGTATGCTTCCAATCAGACTAAATGAGGTTACTTTCCCCCATACATGTAAGCAAAATTCATACTGGGCAACAATAAAACAAGACAGCTTTGTTTACCAACATAACTGTTAGTAATAGAGACTATTATTGATATTCCCACACAAAATACTTTGTAAAGTCTGAGTTAAGGTTGTCTGACTGCCTATCACACACCAAAAACGAATGGAAATAAGCCAGTAAATCAGTGGTTTTCAACCTGTGGTCTGCGGACCATGTCTAAGGGGTCCATGTAAGATTCTTGTTACCACAGAGCAGTGGTGTACAACATGGGGTCTGTGGACCCCTGGGGGTTTGCAGATTTCGCCTAAGATTTCCAAAGGGGTCCACACCTTCATTCAAAAATGTTTAGGGTTCCACAAATGAAAAAAAAAAAAAAGTTGAAAACCACTGCAGTAAACCACTGATGTTAAAGGATTGATGATTTTCATAAATGATATTGCACAGTTCTCCATATTGTTTGAGATGCAGGCATGCAAAGTAAACAAGGTAGGTTGTCATATTGAAAACGGCCACTACAAAATACGTTTTGGAATGTTTAAGAAAAATGAATGAGGGATCAATGTTGTACATGATTACTCTAAAGCAAGTATTACATTTTATATGGAAACTGCAGAATTAAAATCTGCACCTGTGTGTTTACTGCTGTGATACATTTAGGCTACATGTTGATTGCACAGGATCAGCGTGATATAAAGTGGGCAGCAGGTGATGAAGGGAAATAGTTGAGGCCGAGAGAGGAAAATGTCACGTACAGCAGCACTGAATGACAACTAACTATTTCTCTCCTCTCACTTAATACAGAGGCTGTCACCTTGCTTCCACAATATAGCTCCACTTTCTATTAAATTCCCACATTCAGCTTTTAAACATTGATACATATCAATATTCACATTTAAAAACTTAATGGGGGCCTAACTTTCTGACAGTGCTCTAATAGCTCTCTAGTAGCATCAAAGTAGTACAAGTTTTACAGAAAATCTACACTGGCATAAAATTTAACATTTGAAGAGTTTAGCAGCAAAATACAAGATTTGACTTTCTCCAAGCTAAGCCTGGAGGAATAACATAGAACATGAAGCTTGTTGAGGGAGAGAGAGAGAGTTTGTCCATCTACTGAGGAATATACCCAACTTTGACGAAACAGCACACATCCTCAGACTTCTTTTGACTACATCTTGGCTCCCAGATTTCCAGGTAACATCAGTAGATCACTGACAACTGACTAGCAAAACTACAGACACCTATCAAAACATACACACATTCCTCATTTGAGCTAATGTAATTTAATTTACAGTAATCTATTATGGAGAGTTGGTAGTGCTGTACTTATGGCTACCCATCAAGTTCACCCGGAAGCTCAGACTAGCTCAGAACACAGCTATATTTCTGAGTGGTGTGAGCCAGTGCATTTATATACCTACAATTCAATTCTCTACATCAGCTCCCTGTTTGCTTCTAGCTGCAATTCAAAGTGTTGGTATTGATCTATAGAGCCCCAAATGGTCTAGATCAGTGGTCTTCAAACTGTGGGTCACGGAATGTAAGGCACTGGGTCACGGCGGCTCTGGTCAGCACTGCCGACTGGGCCGTTAAAAGTCCCATCGGCCGAGCTGCCTGGCTAAGGCAGGCTAGTCCCTCCTGTTCCGACACCGTACTGTGCCCCGGAAGTGGCCAGCAGCAGGTCTGGCACCTAGGCGGGGGGGCCACTGGGCTCTGCACTCCCATTGGCTAGTTTGGCGGTGCCTGTGGGCGAGAGCCACGTGGAGCTGCTTGCGCATCTAGGAGCTGGACCTGCTGCTGGCCGCTTCTGCGGCGCAGTATGGTCTGTGGTGTCAGGACAGGCAGGAAGCCTGCCTTAGCACCCCCGCTACACCGCTGACCAGGAGCCACCTGAGGTAAGCCCATGTCACAACCCAAGCCCCTATCCCTTGCCCCAGCCCTGAGCCCCCCCAAACCCAGAGGCCCTTCCTGCACCCCAGAGCCCTGACCCCTCCCGCACACCAACCACCTGCCCTAGCCCTGAGCCCCCCCAAATCCAGAGCCCCCTCCTGTACCCCAAACCCCTTATACCCAGCCCCACCCCAGAGCCCTGACCCCCTCCCACAGCCCAACCCCCTGCCCCAACCCTGAGTCCCCCTAAACCCCTTATCCCCAGTCCCACCCCAGAGCCTGCACCCCCAGCCCAGAACCATGCTCCCCTCCTGCACCCCAACCCCCCGCCCCAGCCCAGAGCCCCCTCCAACACCCTGAACCCCTCATTCCCAGCCCCACCTCGCAGCCCTCACCCCTGCACCCCAACCCTCTGCCCTAGCCCTGAGCCCCTCCCACCCCCCAAACCCCTCATCCCCAGCTCTGTTGGGTCACGGGCATCAACAATTTTCTTCAACTGAATTGCCAGAAAAAAAAAAAAGTTTGAAAACCACTGGTCTAGAGTTTGAAAACCACTGGTTGTCTGAAAGACACTTTCACCCTATACCCTATCACAATTGTTAATGTTTCGACTAACAGCTGTGTTGTGTTTGTGTGTGTTAATTTCAATATTTAAAGCCCTTGGCTGCCCAGCATTAGGCACCGTAGAAATTCATAATACAATCCCAATTACTTGAAAAGCCTTTGGATGAATTAGCTATATACATAATCATGGAAGCTGGTTTAGCAAGCTTTGAATTCTGTGCTTAGGTATTTGGTATTCCCCTGAACTAAGAGCTCAAAGCCTGCAGAGCCAGCTCACCCAGGATCATCGAACAGGGAGCCAGCAGGCTTCCCTGAGACTGCTGGCTTTGGAGCTCCATTCATGAAGACTACAAGTAGTTTGCAAGAACAGACCGAAGATGCTCTGCAGTACTGAGTTATACAGGAGTTCCAGGGCCTAAGGACAAAGTCCCCTGGGGAGCTCAGTCCTGCCCAGCCAATAAGCTCTGCAGGAGCAGAGCTTTGGCTAGTCCTCAGAAGACAGATAGGATTTAAGGATAATCAAGAAGGTTGGTAACGTTTTTAGATCGGTGAAGTTTGACTTTAATAGCACCATCATGCATTCCATCCACCTTTTCTTTCTCTTGACACCAGAGCATTGTGTCCTTTCCAGTGCAGCTTCAAATTCTTCCTCTTCAAATGCATCTTTGACAAACTCAAAGTGATGCTAAAACTGACAGACAATCTCCATCACCTTATGTATGACCAGTCTCAGGTAAATGGTTCGAAATATCATGGAACACGGTCAGCCTTCATTACAGCCACTCAAAACTCTTAGGTTTCAGAGTAGCAGCTGTGTTAGTCTGTATTCGCAAAAAGAAAAGGAGTACTTGTGGCACCTTAGAGACTAACCAATTTATTTGAGCATAAGCTTTCGTGAGCTACAGCTCACTTCATCTGATGCATTCAGTGGAAAATACAGTGAGGAGATTTATATACACACAGAACATGAAAAAATGGGTGTTGTCATACACACTAAGGAGAGTGATCACTTAAGATGATCACTTAACTCTTAGCCTTTCCAATCTATGCAGGAAAAACACAGCAACTTCAAAACCATTTTTTTAAAAGTGAGATATGCTCATCAGAGGCTAAGTTGCAGAAGGAGTGAAAAGAGGTCTTTACTGCAATTCTCAGAACCCAAATGTCAGGAGCACGGGAACAAGGCCATGCAGAGAAAGAGTAGCTTCGCAAAATCCATCATGAAAAAACTCAAAATAGCCAAGAAAGCACTGCAAAAATATACAACATGGAACAATTCCACAGAGGCGGGGTGGATCAGGTGACCTAGCACTGGTAGGTCTTTCCCATCTATACTTTGTATTCTCAAATCTTATCGTGTCTGATTTTGTTGGACTAAAAGTGGCATCAGTCTTTTACTGATTATTTTTAATAGTAAAAGTTGAATTAAAAAAAAAATACCCAAAGCGGCATCTGCCATATTTCCCACGTCAGTGCCATGTGGGTATGTGTTTTCCCCATGCCTCCTGGATGTGCATATGATTTACCAGAACAATCAGGTTTTATTTATTTATTTTTGGCCCACGACAGTAAGCCCTCATTAGAAATGGCCAGTTAATACTGATTTAGACTAAACTTTCTTAATATTCCAGCAATGATAGGTCACATTTTATAAACCTCTTCCCAGCCAGAGGGACCCCAACATGCTTAATATAAAGCACTCAGCTGAATCCTAGCATTTATCCTTTCATTTATAGATAATTTTGAGACCAGCCATAAGCCTGACAAGCCGTCAGAACTAATTGGAAACTAAACTGGGGCTGCTTGAGCCATCATCTTGGACCTTCACTGCTTTGAGGCTGTAATCTGAGATTTAAAAAAATATGCTGTCTGTATAAACATTTGTTCTCCTTTCCCATTCTCTAGCCCCCAGCCCCCAATAAAAAGCTTAGACACGCCAACTATACAAAGTCTCTTTAATGGTTATGTGTCAACATGATTTAGAGCATAGACCAGACACTCATGTTACAATAATTCTCAAACAGGAGTTAACATTCAAATGTATAAAAGCTACTATAAAAATGTCAAACAGTATATCTAATTGGGATTTTGCTTGGTTTACCAACAGTTAATTAGAAAAATTCCCATTGGGTTTTACATTTTTGGTAAGATTATGAATGCTGCACCAAAATGATCAATGGAAGAAAAAATTATATTTTTTTAAACGTCTTCTTTCTAAAGTGTTCTTTTTTGTGCTTTTTGGAGAATATTAATCATATTAATATTATTCCAGAAAAGCACAATTACCACAAAACATTACAGTAAAAATAGCCATAGTTTATGAGTTATATAATTATCAAGAACATGTAAGGAAGCAAAATTCAGGTATTAGCTTTTTGCCTCGACAGTCATCATAAATCAGTTTTTCCTTCTCTCTCTCTCTCTCTCTCTCTTTAATTATTTAATAGCTAGGGATCAAAAACTTCTTAAAAAAACATATTCAAACTGAAAATTATTTAAAAACAGAAGCAATCTACATCAGCATGTCCTGAGGAAAGGCAGCTGAAAGCACTGAATAGAGCTCTCCCCGTCCCTGGCTGTAGAGAGGGCACACAAATAAGCGTACATGAATGTGTCTGATTCCCAGCAGATAGCCTCTTGCTGCTGCCTACAGTTAATGGATTAGGGCCAGACTGCTAACGGTGTAGGTGCCTAAAGATGAAGATAGGTGCCCAGTGGGATTTTCAAAAGTGCCTGGAGGCCCTGGGTTCAACTTCTGCTGACAACCAAGCAACACATTTAATTTACTGATTTTAGATTTATAAAACTCTCATTATGTTACTCTGAGCATGTATTAATTCATAGGATATAAACAATTAAACCAACACAACATCAGCTAAAGGTCTCAATCCTATTTAAACAATCTCAGTAAACACCCCCCCTCTTTCTCTAAAGAAGCTAATCCTCTACAACCCGGCCCCTCAGGGAAAAATATATGATACAAACAGCGCCCACAGCTTTTACATCCATTCCCTAATGGAAAACCATTTTACACAAATACCCACACAGATAGTTTCATGTACAGGAGCAAACTGTAGTTTGCCCTGTGCAGGTGCACTGGTGAGCATTGGGGATGGTGCAGAGAGCACATTACCTCCTCTAGCATACCTGCGTAGGATGCAGCAGCCATGCTGAAGCAGTTGCTCTAAATACCAGAGAATTGGTTAGTATTGCCTGTGGTACAGAACACGTGGCCTGGTTCTCACACAAACCTGCTAGTGCCTGAAGACCAATACTGGGGGAATACACACTGCGCTTTTAAAGAACTGTTGTTTTCTGAGTGCATTGGCCTCTTGGAGGCATTCTACCTGATTAGCACTATGCTGGCATAATGACTCCAGCCTCTACTGCTACAGTGCTATTCTCACATATACCCCAGTGCACCTCTGGTTGAACATGGTGCATGTCATGTAGGGATGCTGGAAAGCATAATATATTTACACGTTCCACAAAGGTCTACAAAAAAGTGTCTAGAATACCTAACCTGCCAAAATTTCACCCCCAACAATCTACTGGGAAATATAGAGCTTACAATTCTGCTTTCTTGGCTGGCCCCTCTCTTACTGCTGGACTATACCTTTTAAAAAGATTTAGTGTTATCTTTAACCGGTATTTATCCTCCTAGACAAAAAACTATAGCATCACAGTATGATGCAGAAAGAGGTTGGGGGGAAGTGGGAAAATTTCCCATTCCAAATTGTGTTTGTGATTTTTAACAGCCTGCAAGCTAACTTGGGAAGACAAGGAACAAACCCACTAAAGCCAGTATTTCTGAACAGCAACGGCTGTATCGGTTGTGGGCCAGAGGCAACTAATGGACTTTGATATAATGCAGAAAACATCATCCTGTATAACAAATCCAAAAATTGTGGACCACTGTCCACAAGCAGAATCAATAGTGGCAGTGAATATTATTTAAAAAGACACAGGTAAAGAACTGCAGGCTTATTATTCCTCTTTTTATTCAACAATTTTTAAGCATCCAGGGGGCCCATTATTTGCCACTCTTGCACCAACACACATCCCAATAGTAATGTATATTTTAAAAACAGTGCTGTAACAATTCTGTTTTACTAGAACAATAAATGGCAAAAAAATTGCAGTAGACAACATTTCAAAAATGCTACAATCCCACAGAGCAATCAGCAACAGGCATAGTTGTATTTACAGTCCCAATAAATTCATCAGAATCTATTAACATTCCATGTCTCTAGATATAGTCTGGAGTGCACTAACTTTACATAATAAAGTCTGTTAGGAAGTATAAGAAACACCAAACACATACACACAAAATTCTCGGCATCCATAGACTGAGATAAAACATATGGAACTCACATGTCCTCAACTGTGATATCTTTCAGGATCTGGCAGTAATCCACATTCCACACTGCCTGGTCGTCCCAAACTTTGGATGCCAGTAGAATTGCACCCAGTACAATTCGCTTCCAGTTTGCTGGACAAATATCTATCTCTGCGTAAGTTAACAGTCTTTCAAGATATACCTGGGAAGACATGTTATAACCAAAACTTAGTATATTCTTCTACTTAATAGAAATATTAGGGAAAAAATGTATTCTAAACAATCCGTTCCACCTATTTTAACTCAATGATCTGATCCCATCAAGTCTGTTTTGGAAAGGAAAGAAGGATTTAATCCATTCATACAAAACCAAATTAAAGGTTGGATCTGGTCAATCTATGTTTTGGTTATGACTTCTTTCCTTTCTGATCTTAATCTTAACATAAGAAAACAAGCAGAGTTTGCAATTGTCTTTAATGAATCCACTCATATTAATCAGCATTTGAATGTCTTGACATAACAGTGAAAAAAACAAGGGCAGGCTAACAATGCTGTGCACAATTATAGAACAACTTAAACCATGGGTGTAATCCTGGAGAATCAATCATCAAGCAATATACACTTATAAAAACAGTTACATGTGATGAAAATTACACAGAACACCTCTGTTACATTGGTCTGCACTTAAGAAGCTTATTTGCACCTTGAGAATGGTGGGATCCTAATTGTCCTACTTATATCATACTGTTTTAAATGGACTATGAATCTATATATGCCTACAGTGTCCCACACATTATAACTATGCCACTGTCACCAAGGAGAAACATCAGATACAGTCTCAGTGAAAGGATTTCATACATTTCTTCCGTTGATCAGAGATTATTTCCAAACATTCTAATAAAGACTTTGGTTATTTTTTTTACATTATATCCTTAAACACAAAAAATGAAAAGCAATAAACATGCTACACAAAACAATAAGGATTTGTAGGGCATCACGGGTAATGTTAACGTCTTCAGAAAATAAGAAACTCTAGAGATTTAAGTGATACCAAGAACAGCAAGGACCTAGAAAAGCGAAGCTAGACCTCACAAGATCCTTAAATCAGCATGTGGTGAAGGAGCTGGTTGGGCTATTTAATCTTTAGCTATAATTTGCTGAGTTTGAAACCTACTCCGTTGTGTGTAAGTTTTGTGCACATCTAATTCCTAAGTGCATGAGTACAAGTTTAGGTTTAAATGGAAGACACGATATTTGTTTATTATAATACTTCACGCCACATTAACTCACTAAATATTACCCTACCATTTGGGGACTGACTACCATGCATCCTGTGTGTCTGGGTAGTATTATTTCCCTTCAGGTCACACTAAAGGTTTGGCCAATGGACATTACTTCAGACTGCACATAAAGCTAATACAGTGAAGCCAGAGAATTTTGACTTTTCCACTTCGCTCATTGACTTTTTGGCTAGGGATTCATTTTGAAAAGATTGAACACCTAGCTCACAGACACGACTGGTTTTCTAACTGCCTGCTAACACCCAATTGCAAGGAAACGGGAATTCATGGAAATATCGTTGTTTCCAAATAAGCACGAAGACTGGTATTACTCCTGTAACTGCACAGACATGAAATAGGGAGAGCACCTGACCCTTACTGTGGTGAAACTTTTAATCATCTCAGATTACTGTATTTACAATTTGACATAAAAGAAATAACAATCATCAAAATTCAATAGTTTGTTGCTGTTTACAAAGACAGAAAGAAGCAACTACATTTCAGCATAACATGAGGTCCTGTGATCTCAGACCTGACTAATTCATGAATTTGTATGTCTTTACTGAATCTTTTAAAAACAACACAATTATAAATAAAAATTTGTTTTTGGAGCTCTGCTCATGTAAGCACTCCCAGTGCTATATAAAAATAAATACTATAATTAAATCACATTTTAAGAGAACAACAAACACCCACTGAAAATTATACAAAAAAGGTGGCAAATCCAACACTAGGGAAGAGATGTGGCCAGAAAGGTAAAAGTGAAGAAAGAGGACTGATCTGGATGTTGAAGAGGAATCATTTCAACACTCCAGGGCCCACCAATATGACTATCAACCTGCTAAAAGCAACCTCCAGTGATGGGATCTCTGAAAAGAAGGTGGTGAAAAATGTTTCACATGTAGCCAGAGCCCAAACTACTCAATAGTGCCAATTTAAACTCAATCTGCCACTTAGTGAACTGCCAGCGTAAAGAGCATTACACAATTACAGTTGTTCATAATGCAGACTGTGAATCTGCTTACTGGTTCGAACAAGCCACAACCAACAGGAATGTCCTTTTGTGAGCTGGGTTAAACAGGAGACTGAATTTCAGGAAAATGCAAAGTAATTCATTAGGAGAAAAATAATCCAAAAACACGGACAGATATTCAGTGGGAGGGAGAAACTTACGGAAACTGTAATGCCAAAGGGACCTAGAGCCAAACTCAGCTGTGTTGTAAAATGGGGCAACTCCACTGAAGTCACTGGAGTTACACTTGCTCTAAGTCAGCACTGAATTTGATCCCCACTGTGATGGTGAACAACATATTAGATTTGAACTGGCAAAGAGATAGCAGGAAATTCAACTAATACCATTTTGAGCTTCCTATAGAGAGTCATATTGTATCACATCTAACAGGGAGGTAACAGTCCCTGACTATACAGTTCTAGTTTAATCACAACCACAATATTGTATTCAGTTCTGGGCAGAAGCAGAAAAGTATTGATAAACTGGAGGGAGTTGAGAGAAGAGCAAGGAAAATGACAGAGCTGTAAGTAGGCATTTTAGCGCCCTGGGCAAGCAAGCATATTTTAGTCCCCTACCATTACTTTTTAGATGATCTGAGTTAGGATATTACAGAGTAATGATAATGCATTTTGTAGTAAGATGAGACCCTGAAACATAAACCCTTGGTATCAGAGGCCCGGTCTGAGGCCTGAACTAAAGTAATGGTCAAGACTTCGCTAACAAAGCAAAGTTAAGCTATGAGCCAGAGGCAGGCCCTGCTCACAAAAGGTGGCAAGAAGGCGGCTGCTAATTGGACATATACACATACCTAAAGGGTATCAAGTACTAATAGGATAAACCTGTGCCAGGATGGCACCAGAACATTCCGGCATGAATACATTCCACAGAGATAATGAGGAACAGGCTGACCCATCCTAAAAGACAGGGTTTAAAGGATAATATGATGGATAGACTTGTTGGTTCGAACCAACATGTACCAGGAGAGAGGCAGCACCCCAACAGGCAGAGGGGTTGTACCTCGATGCGTCAGAAGTGATGTGTAACTTGTTTGTACCTGTGTATAAGAATGCATCCCTGAGTGGATGTCTTTGTCCGGCCTAGGGAGCAGTGGAGAGTCCTGCCACTGACTGAGCTGGGTCCATTGTCAAGGGGGCACATATTCGTAGTATGTCCTGTAGAGTCTACGGGAAACTATTACTGTGCTTCGTTTGACAATAAACCTGGCAGGGTGCCTTCATACCTTATCGGAGTCTGTGGTCATTGGGGGTTCTCTCGGGGTCTGCTGTGTAGCGATCTGTGCAGAGCCGGGGCAGCACACAGAGGGAACACACGCAAGCAGCCGACCGTTATCAATATTGGACAGAGCAGAGCACCACACTTGGGACATCTGACGACATTTATTTTTGCATATTGGTACAGTACATAGACAATAAAAGCTACTGTACAATTCTTTTAGGTGCCACATTAATTGTCACACAATCCTTTAACATTCCTTTAGTATCCTCCTACATAACCTTTAAATAAACTCATTGATAGGTACTGAAAAAAAACACGGACTGAAAATAATTGTAACAAATATGGATACTGCAATGACTTAATGGCATGAAACATATTCAGAAAGACACACAATTGTATTTCTGTTTATAAAAAGGTGATACTGGTTGTTTTCCACCACCTCACAGTGAGATTCTGGCTAGAATAAACAGCCACCTCTCTCGATGACACGTAGGAGAATAAAAGGGACTCAAGAGTAAACAAAGAACGAATTTACCTCAGAGGTGGATTATCTAGCAGCTGAATTACCAACAAAGCATCTGACTCTCTGTAAGCAGAGGCCACCCTTTCTCTGGCCTTTATAGAAGGGGTGGGAACATTGTAATATTTCTGTTTTTTACCTTTTGCATTGTGATTTTATTTTTCTAAGAAGAGTTTGCTCTTGGTACAATATTTATGGTTGGCTTATAACTGATTGTTTGCTTATCGTTTGCTTCTTAGTACAATATTTATGGTTGGCTTATACTTGATCATTTCTCCTCCTAAAAACCTGCCAAGCAAATTGTGATTATGCCCCTTTAAAGGTGAAGGACTATACAGCATGGCTTGTTTATAGAAGGCCAGTTGCGAAGTATCATTCAGTTGGGGAAGCTATGTTGTGACAGCTGATCAGAGGCATGACGCATCCTGCATCTTGACAGGGAGTTAGACTAGATGACCTTTGCAGTCCCTTCTAACCCTATGGTTTTATGACATTTGACTTCTGGCCAGGCGAGGCGCCTCTCACCTAAATGTGGAGACAGAAGAAAGTATATGGCTGTGGTGATTGTGAAATCAGATTATGCTGTGCTTCAGTTAGAGAAATGCCAGTGCCAGGGTTATAGTGGCTAGATGGACATACTACCCAGGTGATGGCCCCGGTGTCGTAGAGACGCGTGTCAGGAACAGACGGGCTGTGTCACAGCTTAGAATGCTAAAAGTACAGGATACAGTGGACATGCTTCTTCGCCGGTGCATATCTCACCGGCAGCCCCAATCCAGATCTGTGCTTAATGTGGATTTCCCTACTGGACACTTCACCTGTACTGTAAATGTCCTGTATTTTTTATCTGTTGGGGCACAACTGGAAATTGTCTCTTGCCCAGAATTAGAGGCATTTTAAAAGAAAAGCCAAGTGGTATTCAGCATCCTGGGCCAGTCTGCCCTAAAGGTGTCAGTTCCCTGATGTGTGAGCGCACCTTGCTGGCCAGCGAATGGAGCATTATTACAATGGATCAGACGGAGGCTCCTTATTTTGTTCTCTGTAATAACCATTGAATCAAGCTGGGGCCGCAACAAGTAAGGATAGGTCGCAGTAATAGGAAAACACAGCTAAAGGACAGAGCAGGGTGTTTTATCTGCTCTGAGTGTTCACTAAAAACTTAAGGCATGTTTTACCTGTGCAGTGTTTACTTTCTTTGTTTCTATTGTTGCTTCCCCTAAAAAAGAAAAAAGAAAAGGAGTACTTGTGGCACCTTAGAGACTAACCAGTTTATTTGAGCATGAGCTTTCGTGAGCTACAGCTCACTTCATCGGATGCATAGCATATCGTGGAAACTGCAGAAGACATTATATACACACAGAGACCATGAAACAAAACTTCCTCCCACCCCACTCTCCTGCTGGTAACAGCTTATCTAAAGTGATCATCAAGGAGGGCCATTTCCAGCACAAATCCAGGTTTTCTCACCCTCCCCCCCCCCCCCCCACAGACACACATACAAACTCACTCTCCTGCTGGTAATAGCCCATCCCTCTTTGAAACCTCTCTTTATAATGCGCATGATAATCAAGGTGGGTCATTTCCAGCACTAATCCAGGTTTTCTCACCCCCCCCACACACACCCCCCTCCAAAAACCACACACACAAACTCACTCTCCTGCTGGCAATAGCTCATCTTACAATGTGCACAGCAATAATCCAAGTTTAACCAGACCGTCTTGGGAGGGGTTTGTAGGAAAAAAACAAGGGGAGATAGGCTACCTTGCATAATGACTTAGCCACTCCCAGTCTCTATTCAAGCCCAAATTAATAGTATCCAATTTGCAAATGAATTCCAATTCAGCAGTTTCTCGCTGGAGTCTGGATTTGAAGTTTTTTTGCTTTAAGATAGCGACCCTCATGTCTGTGATTGCGTGACCAGAGAGATTGAAGTGTTCTCCGACTGGTTTATGAATGTTATAATTCTTAACATCTGATTTGTGTCCATTTATTCTTTTACGTAGAGACTGTCCAGTTTGACCAATGTACATGGCAGAGGGGCATTGCTGGCACATGATGGCATATATCACATTGGTGGATGTGCAGGTGAACGAGCCTCTGATAGTGTGGCTGATGTTGTTAGGCCCTGTGATGGTGTCCCCTGAATAGATATGTGGGCACAGTTGGCAACGGGCTTTGTTGCAAGGATAGGTTCCTGGGTTAGTGGTTCTGTTGTGTGGTATGTGGTTGTTGGTGAGTATTCGCTTCAGGCTGGGGGGCTGTCTGTAGGCAAGGACTGGCCTTTCTCCCAAGATTTGTGAGAGTGTTGGGTCATCCTTCAGGATAGGTTGTAGATCCTTAATAATGCGTTGGAGGGGTTTTAGTTGGGGGCTGAAGGTGACGGCTAGTGGCGTTCTGTTATTTTCTTTGTTAGGCCTGTCCTGTAGTAGGTGACTTCTGGGAACTCTTCTGGCTCTATCAATCTGTTTCTTCACTTCCGCAGGTGGGTATTGTAGTTGTAAGAATGCTTGATAGAGATCTTGTAGGTGTTTGTCTCTGTCTGAGGGGTTGGAGCAAATGCGGTTGTATCGCAGAGCTTGGCTGTAGACGATGGATCGTGTGGTGTGGTCAGGGTGAAAGCTGGAGGCATGTAGGTAGGAATAGCGGTCAGTAGGTTTCCGGTATAGGGTGGTGTTGATGTGACCATCGTTTATTAGCACTGTAGTGTCCAGGAAGTGGATCTCTTGTGTGGACTGGACCAGGCTGAGGTTGATGGTGGGGTGGAAATTGTTGAAATCATGGTGGAATTCCTCAAGGGCCTCTTTTCCGTGGGTCCAGATGATGAAGATGTCATCAATATAGCGCAAGTAAAGTAGGGGCGTTAGGGGACGAGAGCTGAGGAAGCGTTGTTCTAAATCAGCCATAAAAATGTTGGCATACTGTGGGGCCATGCGGGTACCCATAGCAGTGCCGCTGATCTGAAGGTATACATTGTCCCCAAATGTAAAATAGTTATGGGTAAGGACAAAGTCACAAAGTTCAGCCACCAGGTTAGCCGTGACATTATCGGGGATAGTGTTCTTGATGGCTTGTAGTCCATCTTTGTGTGGAATGTTGGTGTAGAGGGCTTCTACATCCATAGTGGCCAGGATGGTGTTATCAGGAAGATCACCAATGGATTGTAGTTTCCTCAGGAAGTCAGTGGTGTCTCGAAGGTAGCTGGGAGTAGCTACCTTCGAGACACCACTGACTTCCTGAGGAAACTACAATCCATTGGTGATCTTCCTGATAACACCATCCTGGCCACTATGGATGTAGAAGCCCTCTACACCAACATTCCACACAAAGATGGACTACAAGCCATCAAGAACACTATCCCCGATAATGTCACGGCTAACCTGGTGGCTGAACTTTGTGACTTTGTCCTTACCCATAACTATTTTACATTTGGGGACAATGTATACCTTCAGATCAGCGGCACTGCTGTGGGTACCCGCATGGCCCCACAGTATGCCAACATTTTTATGGCTGATTTAGAACAACGCTTCCTCAGCTCTCGTCCCCTAACGCCCCTACTTTACTTGCGCTATATTGATGACATCTTCATCATCTGGACCCACGGAAAAGAAGCCCTTGAGGAATTCCACCATGATTTCAACAATTTCCACCCCACCATCAACCTCAGCCTGGTCCAGTCCACACAAGAGATCCACTTCCTGGACACTACAGTGCTAATAAACGATGGTCACATCAACACCACCCTATACCGGAAACCTACTGACCGCTATTCCTACCTACATACCTCCAGCTTTCACCCTGACCACACCACACGATCCATCGTCTACAGCCAAGCTCTGCGATACAACCGCATTTGCTCCAACCCCTCAGACAGAGACAAACACCTACAAGATCTCTATCAAGCATTCTTACAACTACAATACCCACCTGCGGAAGTGAAGAAACAGATTGATAGAGCCAGAAGAGTTCCCAGAAGTCACCTACTACAGGACAGGCCTAACAAAGAAAATAACAGAACGCCACTAGCCGTCACCTTCAGCCCCCAACTAAAACCCCTCCAACGCATTATTAAGGATCTACAACCTATCCTGAAGGATGACCCAACACTCTCACAAATCTTGGGAGAAAGGCCAGTCCTTGCCTACAGACAGCCCCCCAGCCTGAAGCGAATACTCACCAACAACCACATACCACACAACAGAACCACTAACCCAGGAACCTATCCTTGCAACAAAGCCCGTTGCCAACTGTGCCCACATATCTATTCAGGGGACACCATCACAGGGCCTAACAACATCAGCCACACTATCAGAGGCTCGTTCACCTGCACATCCACCAATGTGATATATGCCATCATGTGCCAGCAATGCCCCTCTGCCATGTACATTGGTCAAACTGGACAGTCTCTACGTAAAAGAATAAATGGACACAAATCAGATGTTAAGAATTATAACATTCATAAACCAGTCGGAGAACACTTCAATCTCTCTGGTCACGCAATCACAGACATGAGGGTCGCTATCTTAAAGCAAAAAAACTTCAAATCCAGACTCCAGCGAGAAACTGCTGAATTGGAATTCATTTGCAAATTGGATACTATTAATTTGGGCTTGAATAGAGACTGGGAGTGGCTAAGTCATTATGCAAGGTAGCCTATCTCCCCTTGTTTTTTTCCTACAAACCCCTCCCAAGACGGTCTGGTTAAACTTGGATTATTGCTGTGCACATTGTAAGATGAGCTATTGCCAGCAGGAGAGTGAGTTTGTGTGTGTGGTTTTTGGAGGGGGGTGTGTGTGGGGGGGGTGAGAAAACCTGGATTAGTGCTGGAAATGACCCACCTTGATTATCATGCGCATTATAAAGAGAGGTTTCAAAGAGGGATGGGCTATTACCAGCAGGAGAGTGAGTTTGTATGTGTGTCTGTGGGGGGGGGGGGGGGAGGGTGAGAAAACCTGGATTTGTGCTGGAAATGGCCCTCCTTGATGATCACTTTAGATAAGCTGTTACCAGCAGGAGAGTGGGGTGGGAGGAAGTTTTGTTTCATGGTCTCTGTGTGTATATAATGTCTTCTGCAGTTTCCACGATATGCTATGCATCCGATGAAGTGAGCTGTAGCTCACGAAAGCTCATGCTCAAATAAACTGGTTAGTCTCTAAGGTGCCACAAGTACTCCTTTTCTTTTTTCTTTTTACGAATACAGACTAACACGGCTGTTACTCTGAAACCTGTATATCATAAGCAGCCCAGGACATCTTCATTTTTCTTGTCTGAACACTTCCTCCTAAGCATGGAAGCCCCTCTGCCCACACCCTATTTTTGCAAACAGGGCAGGTGGATCATCCCATCACAGTAATTGTTACCTCCTCTGCCCCTCCCTGTATCAGGGCTTTGCCCTCTGCCACCATCTGGCAGCACCTCAGCCCTGGCCTGAACACTGGCTCTTACCTCCCTTCCCCAATTTTGCTCATCAGCCTCCCTCCTGCCTCTGCCTCCAGCTGTTTGATCCCTGGCCTGCAGTCAGTTTCCACCCCCTGCTCAGACCCTGCCCATCCCCCCTCAATTTGCCCCCTTTAACCTTTTCAATCCTTAGCAAGGGCAGCAGCTTCAGCTAAGTAGGAGCCAAGCAGCACTCAACATCCTGACCACCTGCTGCTCTGACAGGGTCCTAGTCCTGGAAATCCTGCTCCCGCCGGGGTCACTGGGCCCGCGAACCTGCCAGAAGCGGGGGGAGGGCTGGAAAATGATCAGAGAGAGGGGAGAAAATATTAGGAAATATTCAAAGAGCTAAATATGTATAGCTTGGCTCAGAGAAGATTAAGGACATGAGATACAGATATTTGAAGAGTGTAAATACCAAGAAGAAAGAAGAATTATTTAGGATACAGGGAATATAGACTAGAAATAACAAGCTAATATAAATAAGAGCACATTTAGGTTGGAGGGATAATTCTCCTTGGGGAAGGAAGCATGGCCAGCATCCTTTCCGGGGGCCTGCAGCTTTAGAATCAACTTAGGACTCCAGAGAACACTATTTTATTCTTATACTACCCTCATCTCCATAGTATTTAAGCACCATCTAGTAGCCCATTAAGCAATCTGTCCTGTTTGGCTGGTTTTCTCTTTTATCCTCTCTCTAAGGGGAGAGTGCTCTGTTTCGGTGGGGTTTTGGTTTTTTTCAATGTACAAGCTATTATGCACTTACGTTAGAGAAGGCAGATCTGAGAAGTGTGTCTGGCACTTGGAAGGTCTGTAATGGTCCTTCGCTTCTGCGGGAGTTCCTTCCACAGACTCAGACCAGTTCCCAAGAAATCTCTGTCTCCTGCACAGATGAGCTTTACCCTTACGATAGAGAGTTAAATTGTGCCAGAGGAACGGAGCTGTTGGCTACCGTCTTCATCCCAGTGCTTCAGGCCATCTCTTAGGTATGCTGGACCCAGACCATGAAGCGCCTTGAAAATAAGGATCAAGACTTTGAACTTGACTCAATATTGTACAGGAAGCCAGTGTAGAAATTAGAGAATGGGTCTGCTGTTCTCTTGGTAGCCTGTGTTGCTGAGGAGACACAATGCAATGTTCTGACTAGTGGAAGCTCCTGGTGAGAGATGCTAAATCAGCACCAACTTTTGGAGCTATTCCAGCTGGCTCTGGGCCCATTTACAGAACAAGGCTTTTGGGTGATTATCACCATTGTAGCCCTAATTTTAAGCAGATTCACTGGCAGCGTGGGACCAAAACTTGGCTTCTGCTGGCACAAGCCAAGAAATGGCTCTAGGGTCAAGAAAAACAAATGCTGGGTATTTACTTGTGCAACTCCCACCGGTATTCACATCATTTGTGCAACTACGTCTCTGCACATTTAGCACTCGGGTAAACGCAGATCTGCTCACTAATTTCAATCCAATTTTTGTATCAAATAGACCTAAGATTTATTGTGCTTTTCTAATGTCTTTGCTAAGCTCATTATGTTCTAATTCTCTTTCTTCCTTAACTTACAAAAGTAATAGACCCTCTGGATTTTCCGGTCTTTAGGATCAATTGCTATAAAGGGGACTAATAATCTGAAGTTAAAAAGTTCATCTTAGGGAAGTATGTTATAAAATGTAATAATCTGAACACTGGAGGAAATAAATCTGTACCTGAAAGAATCAGGAGAAGCAATCTGTCATCTTTACTGAAGACTCATCTCCACGTGACTATCTCAGTAGATTTTTCTGTTACAGAACCATAAGTAATACAATATAATTACCATGTATGGTGTTCAGAAGCCAGGAGTTAAATGTCATGAATTACTTTCACCCACTTAAGAGAGTTTGATCCATCTTTAGAAATAGTACTACTGCCTTAACAGATTGCAGACTTTCTGGAATAGCACTTTATTTCCATGTAATTGATCCCTAGGGACTTGTCTTTCTGACACTAGGTTTATGCAGATGGAAGTCCACAATGCTTCCCTAGCTAAACATTCACGGAGCTGGATTCTAAAAACTAAAAGCACTTGCCTACCCCAGTTCACTTTCCCATTCCTCTCAGTATTTCCAGAGCCTCCAAAACCCATCTTTACCCAATTATAATCACAACTAGTGTGGCCACAAGACTCCAACAAGCATGATTATGGAGTCTACAGTTGGGCTCTCAGGTTGATTGGCAACAAGACTGCCATATAGTGAGCTCAGTTCTTATTTAAACAAACACCACAGGATAGAAAATGTTGGGTGGCCCTTGGCCAAATAAGATACGACTTTGCTTTTATTATCTGAGGCTGCAAAACAGGTCGGACCCCTGCCACACACACACACACACTTACTTTTTTTTCTTTAAACACTAACTGCACTTCAATCTTTAAAAAAACCTTTGTTTACATATTTTGGTTACTTGAATGCTCTGCTCTGCTGTAGAAAATCTTAAGTAATGCTCATTTAAAATTTTTTTTACTTTGAAATATGCTGTGCCCCCAAACTCCAGAAGCACTGGTCCTTATATTAAAACAAAAACAAAAACAAAAACTTCCTTGATATATTTGCCACCTAAGCTGGCCTTATCTGCATGTCTCTATTACATTTGTTCATTGAAAATGTCAAGCCCCAGCTACATACAACAGATTTTCCTGTAGAAAACTTGGCATCTTTGTATTTCACTGTAACCACAAATGAAATTCGTGGGTGTATCGTGTAAGCAACCTTTGGGCATTTTTAATAATACAAACATAAAATAACAGAATTAAAGCTAAAATCTCAGTCAGAATAGTAATAATTCTGGCTTTTTCTTGGCCATTTCACAGAATTTACACCAAATATCGGATTGGAGGTTACACTCAGGACATTAGCAGTCTAATATTTTAGCCATACATTAAACTGCTTAGGTGATTTTTCCTAGCTGCGAATACCTTTCTGATGACACACTAATAGTTGAATAATATTTATTACATACTTCAAGACTGGAGAAGACTGGAACCGAGATGGTATTGATTTCTTTGCTTTGAATGAGAACTAGGAAAAATTCAGGATTGCCATCCCATGGGAAATTCCAATATTTCAAATTTTGTTTTCCTCCCAAATTGGGACAAAATATTGAATACCAAAATTTTTGTGCAAAGACATATTGAAAAAAAAATTTCTATTCGGGAATATCAAAGCATTTCATCTCAATGTTTTCTGGTCCAAACAAAATATTTACATATTCCCAAATCAAAATGTATATTTTTGGCTTATTGAACTGACCCCAAACACTGTTTTTAGTCAGTTCAGCATTTAACTGCTCTTCCCCCAGTATGAGCAACTGCCTCATAGGAGTTACGGTTCGAGATCCAGATATTCAATTCCCATTTACAGGCCAGGCTTCCTGGCCAGACAACATGTCCTATGATGCATCTGTACTCCCGTGCCTTCCATGATACACCACACAGATTGCCAGAGGAGAGACCATGTTGTATTAAGGGAGACGTAGTCCCCAGTAGAAGCCAGCCCATAGGAGAGAAAAGGGTCTGCACTGCAAGTCCTATCAGCAATGCACCACAGTGGGAAAATGCAGCTTAATGTTAAACTGACTCAAAATAAAACCTTTTTAGGTAATTTCAACAAACCAAAATGTTCCAATTCAGGTTGAACTAACCCAAAATGAAGTATTTCGTTTTGATTTTTCCCAATGGAAAACCACATTATTTTTTTTTGAAAAATTGAAAAATGTTCCTAAAGGAAACGTTGATATTGAAGAAACTGTATTTTCTGTTGAAAAAATTTATTCCAATGGAAAATTCCCAACCAGCTCTACTCTTAATAGCTGTTTTTATCATCGGACAAAATGGAGGCTACGTAGGGAGCACTGAAAAGAAATAACTTGAAATTGCCATCTCTATTGCAACACTGGCAAGATTCAGACAAGTTGTTTGTGTGGCAGATCAGATGTTTCAGTGACAGAGCAGCTGTAAGAAAACAGGAGTAATTTGGTACTCCTTTCCTGTTCTGCAAAATGCAAGAACTCTGTTGACCTACATAGTTCTGCACTGAAAGCATTTAATTTTGCAACAAGCTTCACACAAGGCCCAAACCTGTGAGGTGCTGACCGCCTTCTGAAGTCAACAAGAACTGAAGGAACTTGAGGGCTCAGGCCATTGAAAATCCTTCAATACTGGGTGCCTAAAATTTAGGCACCTAAATGATTCAGTGGCCAATTTCCAGCGGTGCTGAGCACTACCTGCTTTAGTCCCTCTGGGGAAAGGAAAAAAAAAAAAAAGAAGTCAAGCCACTTTTACTCAGATGCCTAAATATGCATCTACGTGCCCAAATTAAAAAATGTTCATCTAAGAACTTTAGAAATCTCAAAACACTTAAGAGCCCAGTGGAGCAATGAAGTGGTAACGGCAGAGATTAATTATGTCAAAACCAAATTTACTGCAGATTTGGGTACAGTGAAAACTAGGTATTGTTAAAACTGTAGCAGAGGTACTCTTTTAGACTAGATGATATCTTTTCTGAAAGAGATGTGGGGTCAATTAAAGGGTAGATTCAGAATGCCCATTACATCATCCAACCCAGTCCATGTAAACTGCTCAGAAAGGGTTGGAGATGGGGGGGAAATGTACTTACTTTGCTTAAAATTTACTGTCCAGTCAAAATGGCTAGTTAAAAATTTATACCACAGTGACTACCACTGGGAAAACGAAATCCCTGATTAACTATCTCACCTTAAAAAGATAACAGAGTAGCAGATTTGCAGAATTAATAATTACATATTTCTAATACAAAAGCCATTCTTGAATGTTTCTGGAGAGAGAGAGAGAAAGCACAAAGGAGCAAGTGGGCAGCCAACCTATGGCTGACTGAGCTGATGGAAATCACCTGGCATTATCAGAATGTTATAAAATTCTCAGACAAAATACCAGCAGTAGGAGCAAGACCTCCGCCAAACAAACTTCATTTCTCATCAGCCATCAACCTGAGCAGAGAAGGAAAAATGAAGGACTTAGCATCATAAAGGTAGAAACAGAGCCTTTTCTCATGACGTTTTTTCAGTACTGTGGGTCAGATTCTGATCTGAATTTTACTAGCAAAACTTCATTGATTTCAAAGGAATCACTGAATTTACACTGGTAAAGAGAGTCCAGCCTATGCTGTTTAAGGTTCCAATCCTGCAGCTGGTAGCATGCAGTTGTGCCTCTATGGACCCCAATCTGCTCCAGTGGTGGTCCCTGTGAGCACGGTAATCTGCCCACACACTGTCAGTTGTGAGACTGGGGCCTAAATGGTATCATCCCCCACATAACACATGAAGGCACAGTTTCCATTCCAACATACATCAACAAAGTAAAAAGGAATAAATACGTCTGTTTCTTCACAAGTACAAAAGCTTGGTGCATCCCAATGTCTGAAACTGAAAAGGGATTTGCATGGAAAGATTATTGTATGTACTGGCACTAAGGTAACTTTTGCTAGGCACTGAAAGATGCTTATTGGCTCGAATGCAGCCACCGAACTGCCACAAGCTTCTGTTCTAAGAGATTAGCCAGCTCCCTGCTGACTCTCTCCAAAAACAACTTCATGCTTTGCACTTGCTCAGCTGGGCACCTAACATGTTCCAGACAGACCTGGTGCCATCCATTTTGTAGAAGAGGATATCCTGGCATGATACTGCTTCTGCTTGTCCAACTTTGAAAAGAGACCAAATGTGAAAAGTAGTGAAGTAGTTAGCTCCAAAAATCTCTGAAAAAGGTGGCCAAAAATAAAAACTATTATTATTAACAACAACAACAAACACCAGATATTTAACATCAAACCTTAGGTGAATCAGGAGAAACTCCAGTGTCCATAACCTCTGATTCTGCCTCAAAATTTCATCCAGTTTCTCTTGGAAAAAAAGATGTAGCTAAAAGACACTCAGACTATTATAGGATATCTATTTTCCACTCTTCTTGTACACTTGGCCTCACTGTTCCTTCCTAACACAGCCAGGATTCCCCCTGACTTAAGTGGAAGTTCTGGGTTCACAAGGAATGGAAGATCAAGATCATTAACTCAGAAGTCTAAAAATAAAACCACATTCCCTGAGTGAATTTGTCCTTTTTCCTTTGGAAAAAAACCCCCAAAACAGATTCCCCCCATTCTCTTAAATTTTGCTTCTTTGCAATATTTCTACTGAAGCAGAAGTCAACACAGTTCCATTTTGTTTTCTTGGGTAATTATGCATGGTCACAGATGCTACTAGTTAGGAAAGTGCACAGCTCCAAAGAAAAGCATTTGTAGTCATTACTGCAGATCAGCAGGTTTTGGGTTTTGTTTTGTTTTTTTCTTAAATCACCACCAGGTATGTGACATTGTATGGAAAATAGAGAACTGAGCCTAACAGGAATTTTTTGGCTTTGTCTCACTGCCCAAAAAAGAAATGGGAGGTAGTGATTTTAAATTTCCTAGACAGTGAATTTAGTATTGATATATAATATGGAGCAGATTTTATGTCAGATAATAACCTAATGCTGCCACATGAATCTTTGGACACAATAGGGTATCAAACTTAAACAAAAGATAAAGAATAGCATTGTGGCAATTTACTTTTTTTAAATGACAAGATTTTATTAAATAAGCATTCAGGATAGCTTTTATAAGATTGTCACTAGCAAGAGGAATGGTGGCCAGCACGTGGAAGGGTTTTCATATCTTGAGTTGTCAGATATTCAATAGGGCTGTGACAGCTGCAGAATTCATGTCACTAGGACAGATTAAGGAATATGGTGGAGGGACATATTTCACTAACTTAGTGCCCATTCCTCCCCTTCCTCTTAGCTCTGCTATCTCCTTCGTGATTCACAATGAGCTGTCACGCTATGGACAATGTGGCTTTCCATTCCATAAAGGACACCTTTCTATTCTCAAGAAAATCCTCTCCTATCTGGTGAAAATGGTTTGCAGACACCCAGCAAAATCAATAAACAGAAAGAAAAACAGCTTTCTCCTCCATACATCAATTTAGCAAGTCAAACAAATATTTTTAGATTAAACAAATTTTCACTAGCAGTTAAAAGTCAGAATACGCGATGTAAATGCAGCCAATACCTGTAAAGGGAGGGCAAGTTTTTTTGCTCTACACATGTGTGTGTACACACACACGTGAGATCCTATAATTATAATGAAACTGTCCTGGAGTTATACCTGATAGAGAGACAAAGTAAATCCCTAAGCATTAGACTCCCCTCTGAGGAAATACTGTAGGTGGGATGAACTTTCTCTTTACAGTTCTGCAGTGCTCTCTTTATTCTACTGTTGGAAACCTGACTGTTTCCAGGATAAGGAGAACTTGGGAACATTTGGTTGGATTAGTTAAATTCATATGGCAAACGTAGACTCTCTTATGTAATTACAATACTCTCATCGCTGTGGCATACTGTGGAGATGAACGTGGTACAAATGCTGAATGTGATCCAGGCACCAACAAATATCTTCTTGTATCTATATTCATCTAAATTTAAAAAAATTATTTAGGCTCTTTTAGGTACTCATCTGGCCCCTATTACCATATTATCTGAGCATCTCACAATCACTTATGTATTTATCCTCACTACAGCCCTGAAAGGCAGGGAAGTGCTATCACCACCATTTAACAGATAGGGAACTGAGGCACAGAGAGACTAAGTGATTTGCCCAAGGTGACACAGGAAGTCTGTGGCAGAGCACAGACTGATGTTCCATAGACCATCCTTCCTCCCCAATTCTAGTGATCAGACTGCTTATGTGTTTGTAGGACAAAGTGACAACAAATAACTAGTGAAGACACCTTTTCCTTGAGTTATGGATAATATTAATACTGAGCACTTATATTGAGCTAGCCAATTAAACAGTGACCTTACTAGATCGTGCCACTACCACCCAACCAGCAACACAGAACCTTGAGAACAGTGTTGCAGATATGCTTGGTGGAAAATGATGACAATCTCTCAGTTTCAGCAAGGATGGAAGTACCTCGTAGAGAAGGAAGAGAACATTTACCCAGTATTCCTTCCATAAAGCCAGGTCACAGCTTGAGCACAAGCCAGCTATTCACCAAGACAGAAAATGTTATTTAAATGAGTTTTAATCAGCAATAAAATTCATTCTTTCGATTATTGTTGTTTGTGTGGTGTTATTCTGAAAATAAATAATGCAAATTAGTATTTTAATTGTCTCAACCTCAGATATTAATTTCCTCACCTATCAGTACAAGAAATCTCTTCGCAGCTTTGGAGGGCTTTGTGGAAATTAAATCTTTTTGTTTAATTATAAATTGTTTTGCTGTAATATTAAAGGCTTTAACTGAAATGTTTTAATTAAGCACTTGGAGCAGGGGTGGGCAAGCTACGGTCCAGGGGCTGCATGCGGCCCTTCAGACATTTTAATCCGGCCCTTGAGAACCTGCCAGGGAGCAGGGTCGAGGGCCTGCTCCACTCCGGCGCTCCAGTTGGGGAGCGGGGTCGTGGGTTTGCCCAGCTCCGTGCGGCTCCTGGAAGCAGCAGCAGCAGCATGTCCCCCCTCCGGCTCCTACACATAGGGGCAGCCAAGAGGCTCTGCGTGCTGTCCCCGCCCCAAGTGCTGCCCCCACAGCTCCCCTTGGCCAGGAAGCACAGTCAGTGGGAGCTGTAGGGGCGGCACCTGCAGACAGGGCAGCATGCATTGCTGCCTGGCCGCGCCTCCGCATAGGAGCCGGAGCAGGGGGACATGCCGCGGCTTGTGGGAGCTACTTGAGCCTGCACCTCTGATTCCTTCCCATGCCCCAACCCCTTGCCCCAGCCCTGATCCCCCTCTTGCCCTCCAAACCCCTTGGTCCCAGCCAGGAGCACCCTCCTGCACCCCAAACCCTGATCCCCAGAGCCCACACCCCCAGCCAGAGCCCTCACTCCCCTTAACCCCCCGTGCCCCAGCCTGGAGCCCCTTCCTGCAAACTGAACTCCTCAATTCTGGACCCACCAAAGAGCTTGCACCTGCAGCCGGAGCCCTCACTCCCTCCCGCACCCCAATCCCCAATTTCATGAGCATTCATGGCCTGCCATAAAGTTTCCATACCCAGATGTGGCTCTCGGGCCAAAAAGTTTGCCCACCTCTGACCTGGAACATTACAATGGAGTTTCATTTTGTGGGTTTTTTTTTCTGGAAAGCAGCTTTTACGACAGGGTGGGGGTTCATTTCACTCAGTTCTTTCATCAGGTGTACAGACTACAATCTAACCCACCATTGCTGCTGTGCATGCTTCTCAGGCAGCATCGCCAGGGTATGCCTGCATGCCAAGGGGGAAGCAGTGCATTCACCTCAAGACACCCAACATACTTTGATCTTTGTTAATGTTTTAATAATATATTGATATATTAAAGAGGGACTGGAAAAAAACCAATAATTCAAGTCTCTTACTTAAGAGGCATTGTGATCTGCTTTCCCAGAGACATGCTGCATGCCTGAGTGTGGGCAGGCCCCCGAGAAGGAATGAGTGGCAGATGGCAGATCAGATTGTAGTCTGTTCCCACATCGGACTGCAATGAAACACAGGCTTGTGCAGGGGAGGCTGGTTTCTACCCATAGTCAACTTCTCGAAACTCAAAGCACTTGGCAGATTTTGGCTAAAGTTCGTAATGTGTCAGCAAAGCCAACTTAGGAGGGTTTAAAAAAGAAAAGAAAAGCAGATTACTTTCCATGCAGTCAGAGAGATCCATTTCTAGGTCCCCACTGATGGCAATGGTGACATATGAGGAAATGGAAATCAGAGATGAAGGGAGAATATGTAGCTAATGAATAACGTGGTATTAAAAATACTACTGTGTCATACTTCTAAAAGAAGGTTTGGAAGCACGTTACAGAGGTGGGTATTTGCAGACAGTGGTACGGGAGCTCCGGCAGATTAATGGCCTGATCTGGAAAAGTGCCGAGCATGTGCGGCTCCCATTGAGGTCACTGGAAGCTGCAGGTGCTCTGCACCTCAGAACATCAGGCCACGAATGTCTTGCCGAAGCTCCTACAACTCGTGAGTGGCACAGCCAGGAAGAGAACCCAAGTCACTTGAGTTCAGGTCTCAGGTTCCAATCACGAGGGATGCTCGTTAAGTAAGATAAAAGAATAGTCAATTAATTCAAATGGCATGTTTAACTGCTGATGAAAATCCAATCAGTTAGCTGTGGGGTTTTATTTTTAACGATTTCTCTACAACAGGAATGGAGGACTGTTCTTTCTCCTCAAAGGTGACCACATTAACAAGATTCCTATGGAAACACAGAGCAGTGGTGTGACAGTTGCTACATTATTGCTATGCATAATAAAAGCCTGTCTTTTCAACTAGAACGAGGGATCTCTTTCACAACGGCTCACAGAATGTAAATTTGGATAACAGGAGTTCCTGTAAGAGTGTTCCACTATATTTGATAGTAAGCTCTTTAAATTAAGTGCTATTTCTGCATGAGACAGAGCAATAATCTCATTGTATAAAACTATGGATAGTGGCTGGGCCAAGCAATTGACTAGGAGCACACTCCAATACCCATCCCAGAACAGCAAGTGCTGTAGGGGGCGAACCTTGCACGACTCTTCCCATATTCATGTCTCCTACTGACCAGCACGAGTGGTACTGACAGACGCTGAAGGGAGCCAGACCCACTGGCTATTCTCTATCAGAGAGAGGGAGGGCTTGAAGAGATACAATGCTTCAGGGACTGTCAAAGAGGAAGAATGAGGTCAAATGTCAAGGCTCTGCCTCTCCAATTTCACCTCCTATCCCCCAAAAATAAACCTGGTAAAAACTGTCCTACAAACTCACTCTGAAGAGGTGAAAATAACCAGCATGTTTGGTTTTTTAAACCCTACACCAAGAACGTAGCAAAAACTGTGCCTGAAACCTGAAGAGACTCACCAGGGTCAGTAGGATAGAAATTTCAGGCCAGATTCTCAGCTGGCGGAAATCGGACTACCTCCATTAGCCCATGAAATCAATGGAGTTATGCCTATTTAAACCAGCTGCGGATCTGGCCCTTCATCTTTAGCACTCTATTTTTAGGTAGATAAACTTCATCCTTAGCTATTCAATTGTTCACTGATCCGACATGCCCCTCAAAGACATGTACACGACAAGTAAAAACAGCAGCCACCAACATGCTCCAGTCACTCATGCAGCCCTTGTGCATCCATAACTCTTACTAATGCCATTAAGCTACTGACAGTTGTCAAAGAGTCTTTGCTGGAAGCTATAATGATACACAGTAAACCTGACCAAAGTGGAATGGTTTCAGTATCTAAAATTCCCACATGGCCAAGACACTTACCCCACCTGAGTATTATATTGCCTGGTGGCCAGTAATGTTATCACGCTGTGGGAGCAAGATGTAAACCTGACCGTGACACATGCTATATAGACGACTGTAAAACTTCAGTAATGTATTCTCCAAGAAAATAACTCAAATAACTTCCTTCATCTCTACAAAAAGTGTGATGAGAACAAACTCCCTAACAACGTCCAGCTCTGTACAGCTGCACAGAAACAAGCTCAAGGAACAAGGGTGGATCTGTTAATGATTGATGTAATTTCACAGACACTTACCAGGGTGACAATGGCACATTCAGCAGTCAGTTGAGCAGCACTGAATAACGTCCGAACAAAGCGGTAAATCTGTTTCTGCTCTGGGTCGTGTTTGTCATAGTCTGGTGGCACTTCGGATTTCTGGGGAAGAAATATTTTCAAA
Organism: Natator depressus; assembly: GCF_965152275.1. Lineage (NCBI taxonomy): Eukaryota > Metazoa > Chordata > Testudines > Cheloniidae > Natator > Natator depressus. The sequence goes on along the minus strand of NC_134235.1, from coordinate 237,219,207 downwards.
CAGGTGACTGAGTCAAACACATAGGCACAGGGAAAGGCAGCAGACTGTCTCATGAAAGACAAGAAGAGGTAGATGAGTTTACCGAAAGGGGGTGAAGGTTTTCATCAAAAATATCTAAGAGCATCCTTCCGTCTGTGTCCCTGAAAAGAGAGAGAAACTCTGTAATTTCACTGCCAGCATAAGACTGTGCATGCCTTTCACAAACTAAAACAAGTCATCATTAATTGTAGCACTATTTGTGCTGACCATCTTGGTTGTAAGACTGTTAAACTTTGGTATTACAACCAAATCCCATCTACTGAAGAACAGCAAGACACTAGATGCAACTCCACAGACATTAATAACAATATTTGGTTTATTTAAGTTAAGAACTTTGTTTGTGTAATTTTGGAATAAATATTAACAATCAGAAAAAAGGTTGTACCAACAGCAGCGGTCAAAACTCAGGACTTTGCTCCATGTGGATTTCTAATTACAGTTTAATCTTTATTAGATGCATCTTTGTTATTCTGGTCACGGGCTTCTCCTGAACAGAGACTGCTGAATGTACTTTCTATCTTTACTGAACTGTGTGCATTCAGGGAAGTTACAGCTTGGATGTTCCATGGGGATCTGGGATCACAAAATATATTTAACTGGTGCCCAACATAGGTTTAAGCCCCAGCACCTGAAAATTAAGGGTTTCTGCTTTGCAACCTTCTAATGCACGAAATAAACATTTTCTTAAAATGGGATGAACATCTCAGCCTACTGTAACTGAAGTTAGCATGCAGCAAAAAGTTCCTCATCAGCTAAGAAGATATATACTTTGGGCCACATTCTTATACTGTGTGAGAGTAAGGATATCACCTTACATGTAGTCCACTAGAATCAGTGGTGAGGAAGGGTATTACAATTCTGGCGCTTTACAAAGGAAAGAGAAAAGGATTCTCTCTTTCTCCTTCCTCCGTGCTTTAGCTGCAGCCCACCAAGAAAGCATTTGCTTGGCCGTCAATACTTTGTTAAACAGAAGAATGAGATATGATAAGCATTTATAACATTTGGAATTTTTGTCTCTTGGGAGTGAAGTATTTTCTATGTAATCTGAAGTGTTTTGTTATTGTTTTGCTTTCTGAGCACCCAAAAGCATGTTAGGCATTTCACAAACAAGACAGACATGGTCCCTGCTTGATAGAGCTAAAAATCTAAACAGAATGAAAGATGCAACAGAGAACAACAAACAATGAAGAAAAGGAATTGGGGGAAGACGGGATGACAATTACAATAATACAGTCAGAGAGTTGGGTTAACTATGGGAAAACGTAGCGAGGATTGGTCTGATCTATCAATAGTTTCTCTTGAAAATGTGATTGTAACACCTGATTAGAGTTTGGGAAGTTAGAAAGTAATCTAGTTTTGAGTAAATCTGGTGTGCTGGACAGAAAAAGAATGAATGAAATATTTCTTAAATAGTTTCTTAAGAACATACGAATGGCCATACTGGGTCAGACCAAAGGTCCATCCAGCCCAGTATCCTGTCTACCGACAGTGGCCAATGCCAGGTGCCCCAGAGGGAGTGAACCTAACAGGTAATGATCAAGTGATCTCTCTCCCACCATCCATCTCCACCCTCTGACAAACAGAGGCTAGGGACACCATTCCTTACCCATCCTGGCTAATAGCCATTGATGGACTTAAATTCACGGAGGTTATCCAGTTGCAAAGCAGGGGTCTGGATTCAATTCCCATTACAGTCAGACTCGTATTGACTTCTATGGGAGCAGGACTGTGCTTGTAAAACCCCAACAACCATGGCAAGTATTGATAAATCCGATATACACTGATGCTTCACTTTTGGTTGTGTAGCTGGGAAACTGAACTTTTAAAAAATTATTACTGTTGCAGTACCACGAACAACAGAGTGCTGTCCTCAAATTGTCCCTTTAATCTTGAGTCACAGTCAGTCACTTCATGTCTATTCTTTAAGAAAATGTAATAGAGATTTCAAGAGCTTCACTTCTAGAACGGTTTCTGAAGAGTACAGCAGAGGGCGCATTTACAACATGTTGTGTATCAATGCACAGCTACAGAAGACAGTGCAGTTCTTTCTTGATAAATTCACCTCTCAGTTAGAAGAGTGAAAGAAGCAATCAAGCTTCCCAACAGGAAAACATTCAGTGCACATAGATCTCAGATTATTGACACTGACACCCTTTAGGTACAAAATCAAAACAAGAGCAGAAAATATTTTAGTTTGGTTGTGTCACTTTAAAAAAAGTGATCCTAGGCAACCATCTCCATTTCCTCACCTAACCCTCACCAAGAAGGGTGAATGTTACAAGTATCACATTCATGACATGATCCTCAGGCCCCAATCCTGTAAACACTTTTACCCATGCTTATCTTGTTACCTACTATAGTTAAAAACTACAATCTCATTGAAGACTGTGGGACTCTGAATAGGTTCAAATTACTATAAACTGAAAGAAGTTAGCTAAAATTTCCACTCTCCATCTATTTTTTCCAGTTTGTTTACTTTGCAGTTCTAGGTCCCAATCCAAAGCCCACTGCAATCTGTGGAGTCCTTTGATGGACTTTTGATGGGTTTTGGATCAGGCCTTTACAGCACTTTTATAAAAAGTTAGTTTAAGCGTTTCCCTGTAGAGGCTGCACAAGTACCTGCTAGTGCAGACCCTCACACCTGTGCAAACAGAGTCTGGCTTCAATGCAAAATTGGGCCACACTAAGTGAGGCCCTGACCCACCCAGGCACTTAGGTACATCCTTATCATTAAGCAGGTGAGTAGGCTCATTGAAGTCAACAAGATTATTCACATTGTTGAATGTAAGCACATGTTTAAGTGTTTTGCTGGACTGGAGCCTAAGTCATTTCCTCCGCTAATGAAAAGACCTGTTTAAAAACAATCATCAATAGGGAAGTGAAAACTCCTTCTGACAATTTCAGGAAAGATTATTTAAAGGGTGCTCTCAGAAAACAGAATTGTTAAAAAAAAAAAAAGTCAACTTACAAAATTAAACTCTTTAACAGTATGAAGTGAATAGTTAATTTCTAGATCTCTCTCTCATCCTCTTCCTAATCGTCACCTTTTAATCACCACACCCAAGCTAAAACCAAACAAACATTACCTGGTATTGGCACACCTACTCTGGTGAATAATTTTGTTCCTGAGGCTACTAATTTATTTATAATGCCACTCCCATTGCACAATATATGAGTTTTTATTTCATGCCACATCACTATTGATAATTCATAACTACTCACTGACCCAATGGTTCCTACAGCAACCTTCACAAAAGGGCAAAACGGAAGCCACAGCAGGACACAGTTTAGATGTGTGTGTCGTAATTTGTACTCACATTTTTTATTAGTAAGTGACCATTGTCTGTGTGTAACTAAAATTGTTAAACAGAAGTCCAAGTTTTCTAAAACTACAATGAATTTGAACCACACTTAGTCATCATTATATTATTTTTTAAAACTCTCAATTTATTCCCAGAAAAGCAGTATAATCTATAGAGAAATCTCTTTATTCCAGGGGTAGGGGAAGCTACAGGCTATGGAAAAAAATTAAAAAGAAACACTGAACATTTTTTAAAATATGAAACTCATTATTTACATACCTGTTTTTGATGTGGTAATATATTGCAAGAGCTACACTGTAAAGCAAAATATAGAGTTAATGGCCTTGGAATCGGATTTAGGATTAAAAATATATTTTTTTACACACACACACACACACACACACACACACACACACACACACACACAGCTATATAAATTTAAAACAGCACAAAGCCCAGATAACCAGTATGATCATTAACATATTTTGCTGTCCAGGATTCAATGGTAGTAAAAAACACTGCAGAAACTGATTTAGGAGTATTTTGCTCAGCAGACAGTGTCCACTTTTCACTGTGGATAAATTGTGGATAAAATGGAAATTTATTCTCCATATATCAAGTTACTCACATTTCCATAAAATTTTGTCTTCCTTCTCACCCCTCATCTCATGTACTCCATAATGTACCTTCTATTTAAAGGCCTACTAGAATTTAAGTCAATGACAAAACTCTCAATGACTTGAAAGATGCAAGATAAGGCCTTAGAAGGATTGGATATTCTCTGGTACGTAAAACAGAGGTTGGTCATTAATAAAAGAGTTTTTGTAAGACCCCTGCCTGAACTCCTCCATGGACCTTCAGCCTATTATCTACTGCATTTGTAGATCAGTGGTTTTGCTAATGCTGCTAAGTTATGTGAATTACTTCTCCTGTAGTGGCTTGTGTGATTTTTACTTTTAAATCCATTACGTTTTGGCTGTCTCCCCATTTAGCTACTGAAATACCAAGCTCCAATTTTTTTTCACTTTGCATCAATTTATAAGTTACTTATTTTATTTTAACATATTATATTATGCATTTTTCTTGCTCTCAGTCAAGCATTTATGTTTTCTCTTTACTTGAAAGTCAAACTCAGAAATTAAATGTGAAAGTCTTCACAGGCAGTTCAAATTTTAGTTGTGTGCAAATATGACAAACTGATCTAATTCACACCCGAGAACAAGAAAAATATGGCTTCCTCAGATTATTTGTCCGTTTTCAGCTCCTGGCTCTGAACAATCCCACAGGTGCCAGAGGTAAACACCATAAGACAAAGCAGAACCACCAACCTAACTACTTGTTCTGACATCCTGAGGAGCCACTGGAACTAACATGGGAATAAAGAGGGAGGAGGGATTTTATTGTTCCCATTTATTGCCAATTTGTTCTGTCAATGATTCATTGTTAAATGCTAGTCTAGTATTTTCTTTTAATCAGTCTGACATAAAAGGCTCCATTTAAAAAAGTTAATTGGTTGTTTCACAATTTCCCCTCCGAACTTCTGTAAGACAATTGTGATGCATCAGACGTCCCACATGTTGAGAAAACACCAGGTTGCATGTATGTTTCTCTTAGTGGAATTTCAAATGATTCTAGGTGGCAAGCAGCTGAAAAATAGGAATATGGTAGAAAATACAATTTTTTTTGCTCGGATGAAGGTAAATGTCATATATTGCAAACTGTATTTTGCTTTGGCAATATAGAATTTAGCTATTGGTGACAGATGCATTAGAAGTTCCTAGATTTAAATGGCTTGATCATATCTAAAATTGCAACTTTTTTTAAAAAAGGAGATATTAAAAAGTACTAAATATTCCCTGGACAGTGCACCTTGCTTACTGAACACATGTCCACCCACAGGAGGGAAAAAAAAAAAAGAAAGATAATTAATAATTTGATGTGATTGAAAAAAATTCAGGAAGCTGTGAGTTAAGACAAAAAAGGCAGCCCAAATTCTGCCCTCAGGAACATATACGTAACTCCATTTGACTTCAGTCGAGTGGCATGTGGACACCTGAAAGCACAGCCCTACCTGCTGCCCTTAAAAGGTGGCATCGTAACAAAACATCACCCCACCGACTGGAGAAACACCCACCGTTTGGAAACCTATGAAGTAGAGTGAGGGCTGAGTCTGCATTTCCTAACTTTGGTCAGATCCCTCAATATTTTAATTTAGGATGTTGGTGTGTTTTTAAATAATCTCTTGGATCAGATCAGCCGTCAGTGCATTTGGGATAGGAGGAGCTTGTGAACTTAAGTAGCTTTCCATCAACTTTCCACCCATCCAATCCTGGAGTTTGCCAATCCAGTCCCTTTATAAAAGTTAAAGCAGCATAAGGGCTACTTTTATTTACACTGGTGGATAATGGCTCTAAAGGAGTCACTCCTCCCACCCGAACTACCAAACTGCACATTGCTCTGGCCCTGCGCTCTCCTGTCCCTGACACACTCCTTTCCCTACACTGGGGAGCCAGTCCTATGCCATCTGGGGATACCTCTAAACTAGGGGTATCCTCAAGTTTATCTAGGAGGCTGCTTTAAACCCCTTGGCACTACTAGAGTGGCCCGAAAACTGAGGAAGGGCTGGGACCTAGCTCAGCGACATTTAGGAACAGGAAGTGGCCTATATGCTGCCCTTTTGTCCTCTGGTTCTTCTAATGATAGTTTTAATAAAAAAATTTAAAAAAAACATGAGGGCAGCATAAGGCAACTGCCTTTTTACAGACATGGAAAACGCGTTAGTGACTACCAATGCTATATACTCGTCTGAATGTCTGGTCTGTTATGTAAATACCTTTGCAGCATGGATCATGATTTAACACACTTTACATTAAATGGGTGTACCCAACGATAGAGATACTACAGAGGATTGGAATCTGAGCAGGATTCAAATAGCAACTTTTTCTTTTCTTTTTAGATTTTTAAAGAACGTAAGGTGCTTGGCCATCTAGTCTCCCATTTTCCCTCCACTGTACAGAGCGTAGAGGAAAGAACAATGCTCCAAACACCAGCTGCATTTCCACATGATCTAAACGGAAAAGTTTTCTAGCGAAGACGGCAACTAACCTAGCTGTGCTGAGAATCCACGTGAAGACGAGCCAGACGCGCACTCCCTACACAAGGCTGCCCATTGTCAGTTCATTGCTGCGCAGCACTTGCCTGCATTGAATGTGGAAGCCAAATCTGGAAGTACTGTATTTTCAATCCCAAAAGAAGCAGGAAGTTCTGGAAATCTCACCGGATTTCACAAGTACTGGATAAGCAAATAGGTATCTTAACTTTCGGGTGCTCATCCAAAGCAAACCAACCAATCTGAGGCTGGTTCACTCATCACGAGTACAACTGAAATCCCTGATCACTCCATTCTTGTGAGAACATGTGCAGTGTGGATCGTTATGGCATGACCCTAGAAGGAGCTGAGCATCAAAAATCTTTATTACAAAAAAAACCCTTTAGAAAATCCCAGCCATTACCTCTGCAGTACATCCATATATGGCTGCACACACACAAAAAACCCACTATTTTGTAGCTTGGTCTCTGCAGTGCCTGCTTAGCAGTTGTTCAGAAATAATGAAATATATGTTTAAGTCAAAGAATTTAACACCACCCACCATTTAATTGTATACTTGAGGTTTGGTTGACTGACTGTGCTGTCATCCAGGAAAATAGTGGAGCAGGAACTGTATTTCCTTCTCAGTTGCCCAGGAGGATGCTAGGAAATAACATGCAAAAGAATAATAGCAATTATGTAATACAAAAATCTTTTTCCAAGGAGACATCACAATTAAGAAGTAGCTGAGAGAGAGAGAGAGAGAGAGAGAGAGAGAGAAATCACTCTCTCAAAGTTGACCATGTCTTGAAGAAATTTAGAAATGTCAAAAACAATCCTCTATAAAAATCAAAATGATCCCTTCCCCACCCAATGGTTCTTTCTTAAAAGCACAAAAAGCCACAAGTGATTTAAATACCTACCTGAGAATTCATTCTGTGTCACCCCACCTGCCTTCCCAAACACTTTCAGCGTCCACATTTAGAAAGCAAACATGAGCAAGTTCTGCACTCATGTCCTCATTCCAAAAGGAACAGGAGAGCGTGCATCAATGGAAAGGAGAGGTCAAAAGGGGATTTAGAAATGGACATGAAACAGGTAATGGGGAGAGTTTGAGAGAGGAAAGAAGAATAAAGCACTGAAGATTATACAATGGGGGAGAAAGGGAAAATCAAGGGGAAAATATTTTGGCGAACAGAAGGCTTAGAGCAAAAAAGCCCCCACAAAACATTTTAAAAGTATGAGAAAACATAAGTTAGTCAGTCTGAGGAACACTAGATAAAACATATGAAAACAAAAATGAATTTTTCTTTAATTAGAAAATTTGCTTTCTATAAAACTTCAGCCCTGATTCACCACTATCTGAGCAGCACTCGGACTTGGTGGAGAGCAGTGGCCACAGGGAGCCAGTCTGAAACTGAGTGATAGCTAGCAAGAATGCCAAGCTCAAGAAAGGCCTTCACCAACGGCCTTTCCATTAGCTGGTAAAAAGTAGCTTACACTTTGCCTCCCTAAAGAAAAATTTTAACCATCTCCATTATCAGCCCTCAGTTTATGACTTTCCACTGGTTTTCCCTGGCACCGGAAGAGATTTGGAGGTCAGCAATATCAGACACACAACTGAATCAATGGAGCTATGCCGATTTGTAGCAGCTGAGGATCTGGCCCATGGTATCCTGACTCCCATCTCAGTGCTCCTTTCCAGATCTAGACTATGCAATGTGCCTGCGATCTATAAATGCATCACCAGCACTCTTATCTCACTCTAGTTCTAAAATGAAGGTCTAGTAACTTTTCCCATTTAAGTTCTGGACCTTCTTTGGTAACATGCACTAACTCGACTCCAGTGATAAAAATCGTATGCATTTCTGTTCCTGGTTTTTCCCTATGTCTGGGCAAAAGCATTAGAAGACTTTTGCAACTTTGATCAGATCAGGTTTTTATAATGCACATCTTGGGACGTCTTTGTTCAAATGATTTCGCAGCTTCCCCACAACTCTATCCAGGCCCCTGACTTCACCTATAAATTTTCAGGTTGCTTTACGTTTTCTTGGAAAGGGTGTAAAATCTGGTATACAGCAGAAAATTACCTGCAACCTTAACTATGGAAAGGTTATCACCTGGGAGTTCAGAAATACACTTGGCATTAATTTGAGAACTTTTAATCCATCTATACCCAAGCTATTAACATACGTAATACATGAAGTAAAAAAAGTGAAAGCACTCAGTGTGATAACATGGTAAAATATACTGCTACTATCTAGTACTGCAGGGTGTGGAAGAAATGACTAAGCTTCACGTGATTTACAACTTCTGTCCCATCATCTGCTATTTCATAGTTCTATATTAGGTTCTTCAGTGCATTTCACAACCATGATGTTCACTTCTGACAGGAGTTAAAACCAGAGCAAATCAGATTTATTCGCAGTGGCTCTTATTTGGTATCTGAACAAAATGAACATGTACAGACAGAATAGTATCATAACCCCACCCCCAAAACAAAAGGCTTTGAAAAATCCAATTATACTTTTTAAAATGTCAAAGAACATTTTTGTTATAAAATTTAAGATAAATAGGATTGGAATAACTGAATATAATCATTAGACTTTTCTACTGTAATAAGTAACAACGAAAAGCAATGTCATAACACCACCACCACTTTACGCTTACACAAGTAAACAGTATTTACATTTAATCTGAGTAAGTACTAAACCAAAGCCCTAGCATGGCGCTGGTAAGCACAACATTTCTGAAAGTACCATATAGGAACCCATTATTCTGCACATATGAACATCGGACCCATAAGAGAGAGCAACATTTCCAATTCCAAGTCTGCAGTGCCATCTGACCCCACTGCTATGCCAAAGAATGGATTCCCTGTCTTTCCCAACTCCCTCTTTGGAAAGACACATTTGGTTCCACATTTTGTCATCCTGATCTATGCAAGAGGTCATTGGAAGGCACAGAGCCTCGCCAATAAGCTAAGGGCTTGTCTACAGAGCTGGTTTGGAATTTTTGGATTAAACTTTTTTGTTGGAAAATGGTGATTTATTGAAAGCACAACTTTAAGTGAGAATGTAACAGTTTCTACTAAATTTTTGTCAGGAAAGGTTTGCAATTTTTGGAAAAACCAAAGGGGGGGAGAGAGAGAGAAAGAGAGCTTTGCCCCAGAATAGCCAATAGCCTATTGGTTAGGGCACTCACCTGGGATGTGAGAGATTCACATTTAAATCAGTGTCTGACTCAGGCAGAGCTGGGACCTGAACCTGGGTCTCACACACCCCATGTGAGCGCCCTAACTACTAGGCTATTGACTGTTCCAGGGTGAGTCTTGCTCTCCCTCTTTTTGTGAAAAACATCAAAAGGTCTCAGTTCTGACCTGATGCAGATCAGGAAATTTTTCAAAATCTCAAGAGTTTTCATAAGACAGGAGAACAGTTTGTTGGCCAGCTCTACTTGGCTACACATGAAAGTTATCCAGGAACAAGATAGGGTGTGAACTGAAAGGGGAATACCTATTCCTGAATAACCCATGTGTAGACAAGCCTTAACAACTGCAGAGGCAAGGGAGTTCTCTACAACTTGAGCGAAGGACAACAGCCCAGGCAGTAGGCCATGATCCCTAACACCTATTCATCCAATGTTGTGGCAGACTACATCCCGTGGAATGGGGAAGTGCGCTTCCGAAAGTGGTGCCCTCGGAAGTGGATCTGTTGTGGCTCCAAACAGTCCTATCAAATTTGTTGACATGCCAGAGAGACAGGATGCACTGCAGAAGAGAAGGAAGACTGGCAACCCCTATTGTAGCTCAACTTCTTCGTGGTATGGTCCTCAGCTTGCCAGAAGTCATAGGATGGCACTGGGGTTGAGGACGTATGCCTTGTGGCATGGGGGCCAGAGAGTAAATCCCCAGGGAGGGCATAGAGGCCTTTGAATCTTTTAGAGAGTGAAGAGGACTGTCAGTGCGCTTGCTGAATAATTCCATGCTCTCAAAGGGCCGGTCCTTGATTGTGGCCTATACAACCCTAGGGATGCCTGATGCTTGGAGCCATGATGCTCTGAACAGTCACCACTGTGGCCATAAATCTGACTGCAGTGTCAAAGGTTTCCTAGTGCTGCCTGTAAAGCCATCTTGGCCACCAATTGGCCCTTCTTGATTATATCCCAGAGTTCCTCCTTCCTGTCATGCAGGAGTTGAGAGAAATGGTTTTCACTCTGTCCCAAGTCAAAAAAGTTGTATTTGGCCACTAAGGCTTTGGAATTTCCCACTCAGAGTTGTAAAGAGGTAGAGCAGTAAGATTTTCTCCCAGACAGCTCAAGCCCCTATGGGTCCTTAGCCTTAGAAGTACTTTTGTTTGATTTAAAATGTTTGTGTTTTGCCAAGACAACCCGGGTTGGGGTGGGGGCAGAAACATATTCAAATGCAGATTGAGGGACCTAGCACCATTTCTCTACCTGTTTTACAGTTGGTATTGTGTCTGCCACAAGGCCTTGGCTGGGCTGAGCAGCCCCTCATTTATAGGAAGGATGTATCTGGTCGAGCTAGGGATTGTCAAATGTCAAAAACCTTTGAGATTTTTCCAAGACTAAAGTCTCCAACTCTAGAGTCTCAGGATTCTTATAAGGAGCTCTTGAAATGACATGGAGTAATCGGTGCCAAAGGCACTGCCTCACTGGGTGACAAAGATAACAGCTCCTTTGATAGTGAAACAGGATGCTGATGTTGCTCTGTCCCAGGGTCTGGGTCTTCCTGGTGATCTGGCCAGAAAAGCAGATAGGAGTGACCTCTTCCTCAAATCTGCTGGAGAGCAGCTCCTAGAGGCCTATGAGGCAAGACCCCAGTAGGTCCAACAGAGCCATGGCACATGCTGTAGCAGTATGGCTGGGTTGTTCGGTATCAGCCAGTCCAATGCCATTCCTGCTGCACAGGTGACTGAGCCCAGAGGAAGAGCTGGCAGACATCAGTGATACTGACCACAGGTTCCAGAGAGTGTCCTTTGCTTGAAGATGGCAAGAACTTATGTCCTGGTGACTGAGAAGAGGCACAAACCACCTCTGTGGGTGGTGCCAAGGTATACAGCACTCTCAGTACAAGGGTTTGCATCAGTATCAGCAGGTATCTTGGTACTGATGGTGGCCCTGGTTTCCCCAGTAGTACAGGCTGCAATGCCAGAGCTCAGATCAGTGCTGGAGAAGACTCCCTCTGTGTCACAGGCTGCTGCTTATCACCAGCCCCTGACACCATGAGGGGCTTGGTGGCTTTTCCCCTGAGACCTTAGGTGGCCTGTCTTTATGAGACATATAAGCTGATGACAAACAGAGCTTTGTGTGCCTCTCAGAGCTGGAGTTCAGTGCTGGCATCAGCTTCAGTTCCAATGGTGTTTATGGTGCCAACTTTGGTAGTGGCACTAATGCCAGATCTCTCCTCATCTTCTTTTTACAGTCACCTGCCTACTAGACCGGGCACTGGATGAAGCTGGCTTGTCTGCTGCCTGGACACTGGAGCTCGTCTCCTTTGGATCCAAAGAGACCTTCATAGATTGCTCCAAGGAGGTGAGGCTTCAACTGAGTGTCTCATGACTTATGCATCATTATGGAGAACGAAAGGCACAATGAGCAACGTCTTGGTATGCAGGAATCTCCCTAAGCTGAAGAGGCATCTGCTTTGTCCATCTTTCAATGTAATTAGCCCATCACAGGATGGGTGAGCTTGAAGCCTGCAGGTTTCTAATCTGCCATGTTGAAAAGCCCTGTGTGGGGAAGTTTGTCCTGTAAATATTCCATCCAGATAGGTCAATATCACTCATGGAGGCTGTGCGCCAAAGAATCAGAAGAGTTCTGAAGGCTTTATGAAGAGTGTGAAGAAATTTAGCCAAAGGCAAAAAGACCTAGCAGGTCAGACACTCACAGGGTTCCATCTTGCTGCCACAGGTGATAAGGGAGATCGTGACCACCCCAGCCCTCTTTCCTTTCGTACAGGAGCACAGGGGTGCAGGCATGACCCTGAAGGATGCTGCTATTCAAAAAATTCTGATTTTGTACACAAGATGAAAGCTTACTCACAGTGGGATTCACACTTACACATAGTGGAAGAACCTGTAACTTGCCTTGATAACAATTCGTTCCTGAGCTGAGACTCTCTCTGCTATTTCAGCACATAACTCATTTCATGGTGAAATTAAACACCCATGGAAAACATGGGTTTTACCAAAGAGGTGCCAAAAGCGTTTCAATTAAAAGTAACATCGAACTGCTACAGTCCCAATGAATCTGTGAGAAGGCACTCACCCTCATATCATAAATGATAAATGTGCCAGCAGATCGTCAGGTGGCTTCCTAAAACAAGACGGTCTCTCAGCAGGAGTACTTCAGCCTGCCAGAGGAACAAGTTGTCTCATGCAGAGGACATGGATGCCCTTTGGCTATATAAACACAATTCAGTGCATAGTCAGATCCATTTAGTCAAGGGCTCAGATCCACGGAGAGGAGCACAGTATTTGCCTAGATTAACAGATCTATAGTAGGCACTTTGTCCCTTCTTGTGGCCTTGAAAGACCCACAAAGAGGGACTTAGTAACCCTGAATTCTAGTGTTACGTGGAGGTGGAACTACGAAGCCCTAACCACATCTAGGGTTTGTCAAAGCCACTCTTTAGGGAAGGCAGGAGGGTAGACAGGTGGAAAATATGACCATGTATAACACAGAGTTAATTTTGGGTACAGTCTTAAAAGAAAACATTGAGAAGTATCAGGAAAGAAAAATAGCCTAAACTGAGCAGTGAGCTCCAGCACTAGGTGCTAAAGTAACAGCTTCTAGTATTTAAAGACAAAACAGGAAGACTGACCTACAGACAAAGCAGTGAAGACAAAGATAATGAAGAACAAGGTTCATATTCCAGGCAGCAATTGATTGCTGAAGCTTGATTTCTATCTTTTAACCATCCAGAAGTGTATGACAGCTCACCATAAGGTATGTAAAATGAAGCAGTGTCCCAACCCATCTTTAAGAAAATGCCAGGATCAAAGGGATGAAGAAAGAGGGAGCTCTGAGTCCTGTTAGGGAACAGTTCTAGATGTGGTACTACAATTTTTTACTTACTGATGTACAGGATGTTAGGAGGGGACCAGTAGCACTACCGGTGATGCTTGTCTGGAGCACTGTGAAGCTCTGCGCAGTAGATTACTAAGAAATACATCTGCTTTAGGTCGAAGATGAACCAGATTCCTAAACATTTAAATCGTGATAGTGTAACTTGCAGAAAGGGGAGAGCAAGGGGTAAAACTGGACTGAAATCAGCACGTTAATGGGATAGTAGTTGCTATCTCAATTGTGGGGAGGCTAGCCCCTCCCTCTCTTTAATAAAATACCACAGATCTCCAGAGACTGAAACCTAGGCCCTACAGCTAAAGGAAGACCTCAAATAGCATTAGGTTGTTTTCTAAGGCCTGCTCTACACTACGAGTTTATGTCGGATTTAGCAGCGTTAAATCGAATTAACCCTGCACCCGTCCACACAAAGAAGCCATTTTTTTCGACATAAAGGGCTCTTAAAACTGATTTCTGTACTCCTCCCCAACGAGGGGATTAGTGCTGAAATCGACATCGCTGTTTCGAATTAGGGTTAGTGTGGATGCAATTAGAAGGTATTGGCCTCTGGGAGCTATCCCCCAGTGCACCATTGCGACCACTCTGGACAGCATTCTGAACTCTGATGCACTGGCCAAGTGTACAGGAAAAGCCCCAGGAACCTTTGAATCTCATTTCCTGTTTGACCAGGCGAGCTCATCAGCACAGGTGACCATGCAGTCCCAGAATTGAAAAAGAGCTCCAGCATGGACCAAACGGGAGGTACTGGATCTGATCGCTGTATGGGGAGAGGAATTCATGCTATCAGAACTATGTTCCAAAAGACGAAATGCCCAAACATTTCAAAAAATCTCCGAGGCCATGAGGGACAGAGGCTACAGCAGGGATGCAACACAGTGCCGCGTGAAACTTAAGGAGCTCAGACAAACATATCAGAAAACCAAAGAATCAAACGGACGCTCCAGGACAGAGCCCCAGACATGCCGCTTCTACGCTGAGCTGCATGCAGTTCTAGGGGGGGCCGCCACCACTACCCCTCCCCTGTCCGTGGACTCCGATGATGGGGTACTCTCCGCCAGGCCTGAGGATTTTGCGGATGCGGAAGATGATGAGGAGGAGGAGGACGAGCTTGAGGAGAGCACACAGCACACCGTTCTCCCCGACAGCCAGGATCTTTTATCACCCTAACTGAAATACCCTCCCAAGCCAACGAAGCTGGAGAAGGGAACTCTGGGGAGGGTACCTTTTTAAATATAATACATGTTATAAAAGCAAGCATTTTTTAATCATTAAGTAGCCCTGAGAACTTGGGATGCATTCGTGGCCAGTATAAGATGCAAAATACGACCTTGTACCAAAATCATATGTGCTATGTAATTTGAATAGTGTTATTCACCGTGAAAGAGTATAGCCATTGCTCTGTAAACGTATCTTTTTAAATACTTCACTCCCTTTTTTCCCCCAGCAGCTGCAAACGTTTCAAGCCTCCCTCCTCTGTCCCAAAGGCTATCTCAGATAAGGCGGCAAAAAAAAAAAAAAACACGTGTGATGACGTTCTCTGAGCTCATGCAGTCGTCCAGCACTGGCAGAGCTCAGCAGAATGTGTGGAGGGACACAACAGCAGAGTACAGGACAGTGGCCGACGAACGTGAGGGAGAGGAAGCATGATGCAATGCTGGGGCTACTGCGGGATCAAACGGACATGCTCTGGCGTCTGGTGGAGGTTCATGAATGGCAGCAGGATCACAGACTGCTGCTGCAGCCCCTGTTGAACCGCCCTCCCTCCTCCCCAAGTTCCATCGCCTCCTCACCCAGACGCCCAAGAACGCAGGGGGGAGGAGGCGGCTCCGGGCACCCAACCACTCCACCTTAGTGGACAGTCCAAGCAACAGAAGGCTGGCATTCAACAAGTTTTAAAGTAGCCTTTTCCTACTCTCCTACCCTCCTCCCCCACCCCACCTGGGCTACCTTGTGAGTTATCTCCCTATTTTTATAATCAATTAATAAAGAATACATGTTTTTTAAATGATAGTGACTTTATTTCCTTTGCAAGCAGGCATGAAACTGGTTTTCAAAGCTTCTCTGATGTGCAGCACTTCCTGCTGTGCTCTTCTAACCGCCCTGGGGTCTGGCTGCGCGTATTCAGCGGCCAGGCGATTTGCCTCAACCTCCCACCCCGCCATAAACGTCTCCCCCTTACTCTCACAGAGATTGTGGAGCACACAGCAAGCAGCAATAACAATGGGAATATTGGTTTCGCTGAGGTCTGAGCGAGTCAGTAAACTGTGCCAGCGACCCTTTAAACGTCCAAATGCACACTCTACCACCATTCTGCACTTGCTCAGCCTATAGTTGAACAGCTCCTGACTACTGTCCAGGCTGCCTGTGTACAGCTTCATGAGCCGGGGCATTAAGGGTAGGCTGCGTCCCCAACGATAACTATAGGCATTTCAACATCCACAACAGTTATTTTCTGGTCTGGGAAGTAAGTCCCTTCCTGCAGCCGTTTAAAAAGACCAGAGTTCCTGAAGACACGAGCATCATGAACCTTTCCCGGCCATCCCACGTTGATGTTGGTGAAACGTCCCTTGTGATCCACCAGTGCTTGCAGCACCATTGAAAAGTACCACTTGTGGTTTATGTACTGGCTGCCCTGGTGGTCCGGTCCCAAGATAGGGATATGAGTTCCGTCCATAGTCCCACCACAGTTAGGGAATCCCCTTGCAGCAAAGCCAACTGGTATGACCTGCACATTTCCCAGAGTCGCTACCTTTGATAGCAGCAGCC
This sequence comes from Natator depressus, assembly GCF_965152275.1. NCBI lineage: Eukaryota > Metazoa > Chordata > Testudines > Cheloniidae > Natator > Natator depressus. The sequence goes on along the minus strand of NC_134235.1, from coordinate 237,202,905 downwards.
CAGTGATTGCATTGGCTACTTGCATCACAGCAACTCCCACAGTAGATTTGCCCACTCCAAACTGATTACCGACTGACCGGTAGCTGTCTGGCATTGCAAGCTTCCACAGGGCTATTGACACTCGCTTGTGAACTGTGGGGGTTGCTCTCATCTTGGTATTCTTGCGCTTCAGGGCAGGGGAAAGCAAGTCACAAAGTTCCATGAAAGTGCCCTTATGTATGCGAAAGTTTCGGAGCCACTATGAATCATCCCAGACCTGCAACACTATGCTTGTTTCCTGTGCCCAGAATCGGCGTTCCATGGCATGAGCCTGCCCCAGTAACACCATGATCTCCAAATTGCTGGGGACCACGGTCCTCATCACCGCGCTGCGGTCACCTCCTCGCCTGGTTTTTCAGGTGCTGGTTCTGCATAAACTGCACGATAATACGCGAGGTGTTTACAATGGTCATAACTGCTGCGGTGAGCTGAATGGGCTCCATGCTTGCCGTGCTATGGCGTCTGCTCAGGCAATCCAGGGAAAAGGGCGCGAAATGATTGTCTGCTGTTGCTTTCACAGAGGGAGGGAGGGTTGAGTGACGACATTTACTCATAACCACTCGCGACAAATTTTTGGCCCCATCAGGCATTGGGAGCTCAGCCCAGAATTCCAAGGGGCAGCGGGGACTGCGGGATAGCTACCCACAGTGCACCGCTCGGAATGTCAACACTTGCCATGGTAGTGTGGACGCACACCACCGAATTAATGTGCTTAGTGTGGACGCATGCACTCGACTTTATACAATCTGTTCCCAAAAATCGACTTCTGCAAAATCGGAGTACTTTCATAGTGTAGACATGGCCCAAGCCACAACCAGCAAATGGGGGTTGAAGGAACGGGTAAAGAATTGCTTTGGAGTCCTATTTTCACAGGTCAAAAAGATGTGCTTCTGAAGCGTCCATGCAGATTTCTTTGGCTGGCGAGGATTTTAGCTCTTTCCTCCATGAAAGGTCAGGGTCATCAACATTTTACCAAATTTAGTTAGAGGACAGAGCCGGCATATAAAACAGTGTGTATTTAATGAGAGTTGTAAGGAAGAGGCATACAAAGTGGAGAAATGTGTTAGACTTGTTACAGCACCTGAATATTTTATAATGTTCCTATAAAATATGCAGGTGCTGTAACAAGTACTTTCATTTCAGCCAGGAGCTTTTCGAGCTGTTAAAATCAACTGTTTTGCCACAGGACGTCCGTAACTCTAAGGGAACACTGCTGCTCTATTCGGCACCATATTCCACCTTGTTACTTTCATAACTTCCAATCCAATAAAAGATATTACCTCACCTACCTTGTCTTCTCTCTCTCTCTCTCTCTGTGTTTTTTATGTTTTTTATTTTTTACAGTTCTCTGTATGAACTGTTCAAAACTTAAACACAAGGTGTCTTACCCAAACCAGAACAGCTGTAAGACCAATACTCACTGAAAAAAGACAAAAATCACAAGCTTTGCAGATTGTATCACAGTTGTTGTTGTTGTTGTTGTTGTTGTGAGAAGACAAGACAAAATGTAAACTGCTTCATGTTCAGCCTGTGCAAAAGGATAAATCTCTCTGGGACCTGATTTAAAAATGACTGAAAAAGTTAAAACAGGATTTGCAGGATTTTGTTTTTTGTTGGTGTTTTTAAACCAACAGGCACTGCAAATTATTTATCTGCCATCAGTTCCAGGAAAGTAGAGGCTGGTGACATCCAAAAACAAGTAGGCAAAACTGGCGTGTAAAGGTATGTCAGGAGCCAACTTACAGCAAGAGGTTAAGATTGGGACTGTTTCTGACTCAAACAGGACAGGACAAAGCCTATTCTGAGGAATCTCCATTGCGTCAGGCTATGATTTAGGCCATGCCTACACTAGTGAGTTACAGTGGCTCAGCTGTACCGATGCAGCTGTCCCACTGTAAGATCACTTGTGTAGCTATTCTATGCTGATGGCAGAGAGCACTCCCACTGACATAATAAAACCACCTCAACGACTGGTGGCAGCCATGTCGGCTGGGAGGCTCTCCCGCAGCCATTCTGCTGTGTACACTGCCACGTATGCCGGCAAAACTTATGTCACTTCGGGGTGTGTTTTTTTCATACCCCAGAGTGACATAAGTTTTGTCAGCATAAGAGGTAATGTAAACATGGCCTCTGTTCTGATACCTGGTTTCTTCACTGAAGCAACATGGTTTTATGCGTCAGTGAGAGAAACTTGCCAAAATTAGTCAAACTACACAATACCGTGCCTTGTAGCATGCTGCATAATATGACCGAACCCTTCAATGAATGGCTAGATGCTTATAGTTGTCTCAACGAACAGAAGCAGCAGGAGAGACTCTCTTTGTACCGAAGCTTAGTCTACACTATGAATTTATGTCGGTATAACTACGTTGCCCGGGGTGTGGGGGTGACATAGTTATACTGACCTAACCCCAGTGTAGACAGCACTATGTTGATGGGAGAGCTTCTCCCGTCGACATAGCTACTGCCTCTCGGGGAGGCGGAGTACCTATCCCAATGGGCGACTCTCTCCCACTGGTGTAGGTAGTTTCTTTGATGCTGCACTGCTGTAACTGTAGTTAAGCCCTAAGTTGTACCTTGATATGGTGGCGTCTTCACTACAAAACACAATCCAGTTTAACCAGTTATTAAACTCCATTGCACATAACCATCTTATTACATGGTCTGGCGCCATCCGTGGCTTATTAGGCTGACCCACATTTTAACCTGGTTCAAAAACAGTGCCCTAGCCTAGGTCTCTACTGGGGTGTAAGCACAGTTTTTGAACCCAACTGTAGTATAGTTTGGCCTCAGACACACAGACTATGCAATCCACATTAGAGCATAGTTGAGCTCCAAATGAGTTTATTAACAGTTCATAAATTTTGTTTCTGTAGCATACACAGGGCCTTCCTTAACCACTGATGACACACATGCAATTCTAGCAATGAGTTTTAGAGACTCAGGATCTCCTTGAGAACTAACTGCATGTCAGAGACCCAAGTTTACGTAGCATGTAAGTGGTTATGTCGTGCAACAGCAGAAGAAGGCCTTTGCTATACTTCCAGTACAGCAATTAACACTCAGTAACTTCTTTAGGAACTACTACGTGTGCTACTCTTCCCCTTTTAAAAATGGTGAGTCAAACACAACTGACGGCTACATTCTAATATCTCACCCTTTACAAAGTTTTTTCATTTCACATCAAAATGACACTCAGTCTCCCGGTTGGTAGGGCAAGTGGATGAGGAGAAGATCTGCCTCTTGCACAGGAAAGGAGCAAAGAGCAGATTAGCCAATCTATACAGAAGAAAGTGCAGTAGCCTCTCAGTAGTCTCTAATTCATCTTCCAGTAAGTAATACTAAAAAAAAAATCTTAAGGAGACAGACACACAACATTTGAACTGGCATTATAAACCTCCACAGTCATCGTTGGCCTTGGGCATTCCAGATAATAAATCAACAGTAATATTTCAGTTAAATCCTGCTTTTCATCCCAAAGAATCAAACTGCTTTACAAACTATGGCCCCAGTTCAGCACATGCCTAACTTTAAGCACAGGTACCCCGGTGAAGTGGATCCTGCAATGTGATCCAGACAGGACCCTTGCAATCACACAGAATCCCAATGAAGTTAGTGGGGCTTCACATGGGTGCAAGAGTCTACCTGTGTGGATCAGATTAAAGGATCAGGGCACTGGAAAACATCCATTTCTGGAATGGACAGTGGCAGCAAGTACAAAATAGCAAAGAGATGAAATTTTGTTCAGGACAACACACTCGCAGCATAATTGCATGTGGAACATAGTCCATCCACCTTGGAAGGATAAAGAGGTGAGAAAAGCCCGCTGGGATTTGAACCTGTAGTTCCAGAGAGTCTAGGTGGTAGAAGTCAATGTTAAGACCATCAAGCAATCCCCTCCAGCATCATCTTGTTCTTACAAAGCATAACGGTGATCCAAACTTTAGAATCCAAAAGATGCTTAAGAGAAATGTTGTATTTTCTTCCACTGAGGATAATTCCTCCTTTAGAAATATTTCCCTTATGGAAAAAAGGTTTATTTTTAGGATGCTACTGCTCCTAAAACTACTAAGATTAGAATGTGTATTGCCAAAGTAGAAGAGAGAAAGATCTTTGTAAAGAGGAGCATTTTCATGACCTCCAGAGGGGAAAAATCCTACACATCCAACTTGACAGAGAAAACAAAAATCCCCTTCCTCCCAAGTCAGGTACTGCAAAAAATAAAATAAGCCTTCCTTCTGAAGGCAGAGATACTGAAGTCATCTCTCCCTCAGCAAAGAGGAAATGCAAGCATCTTTTTCTCCCCTCAAGTAGTTTGACAAAGGGCAAGTCTACATTAAAATGATGCATCAGCGCAGCTGCAATGATGCAGCTACGCCACTGCAGTGCTTTAATGAAGATGCTCTATACTGATGGGAGAGGTCTCTCCTGTCGGCATACTTAACTCACCTCCCTGAAAAGCAGAAGCTATTTGAGGGGGAGAAGCTCTCCTGCCGCCATAGTGCTGTCTACAGTGGGGGTTAGGTGGGTATAACTACATTGCTCAGGGATGTGGATTTTTCACACTCCTGAGCAACGTAGTTACACTGATATAGGTCTGTAGTGTAGACCAGACCTAAGTCCCAAACTTAGTAAATTGAGACAGATAGATTAAAAGACAAGTGAACAATGGGGAAGCATTAAAGATGTAACAAAAATCTTGATCATCAATTCAGTCCAAAAGGAAAACAGAATCTGCTGCAAATGCTTGAGATAAAAATTGGCTGGAGGAAAACATGAACAGCTGATACAAGGTGACTTACCTCCCTTGTTAGCAGCTTATTCTGAAAATTCCCACTTAGGTGAGCATTGGAGTGGTATGTGGGATTCAGCACAATCCTAAATCAAGTCATCTCAGTGTCTTTTTGGGGAAGGGTGTAAGACAGACTGCTACACCAGAGAAATCATCCCTCTATTTTAATTGGTTTAAAAAACAAACAAACAAAAAAAAAACATTAACAGTTGCTGGATCGTTCAAGCCCACTTAATGACAAGGTACAATAAAAACTCGGCAGCTACCTACACCAGACAAAGTTCAGTAAATCACAGTAATTCTAGATCCCACTGTTTGTGTTTGGGTAAACGGAAATGATTCACCCAGCAGAAGTACTTTATAAAAGAGAGCATGCTAGTGACTATGCTGAAAAGGTACATTTGAAATGAAGAGACAACAGGAAACCAGATCAAAAGAAGCATAATTGGCCATTTGATAACCTTGCAACTAAACTGCCAGAAAACTACTTCAGGAAACTGTGACAAGTTTGCTAAATATGACAACAAAAAGGAGCCATAACTACAAAGCTCCTGAATTACAATCACATTTTGTGTAAAAACCGACATGTTTTATTATAAAAACCTAAAATTGTACAGAAAAATTGCGTTTCCCAAGATTTCTCTTTCTGATTGCAGCTTACTTGGCATACCTGAACTCACAGGAGAGGTTTAAACACTAATCAGTGGTTCTCAACCAGGGGTACATGTACCTTGGGGGGGTACTCAGAGGTGTTCCAGGGCGTATATGAACTCATCTAGATAGTTGCCTTCTTTTACAACAGGCTGCATAAAAAGCACCAGTGAAGTCAGTACAAACTAAAATTTCATGCTTATTTATACTGCTCTATATACTAAACACTGAAATGTAAGCAAAATATTTATATTCCAATTCATTTATTTACAATTGTATGGTAAAAATGAGAAAGTAAGCAATTTTTCAGTAGTAGTGTGCTGTGACACTTTTGTATTTTTATGTCTGATTTTGTAAGCAAGTAATTTTTAAGTGAGACAAATCAGACTCCTGAAACAGGTACAGTAGTCTGGAAAGGTAGAGAGCCACTATACTAGCTCAAACTATTAAAATGCTGTACAGAAAATAACAATATTCTAGGTGCCAATCTTCCTGGTTACAGGTCACAGAAGGAGAATAAGTACAGGTAGAAATTTTAAAACCTAACAATGATCTTGGAGAGAAATAACTTGCAAGAAAGGAGTGTTTTCCTCTGTATTGTGACAAGCAGCTTTTGTACAAGGGAAGCAAAACAACCACACAGAGTTTATGTCCTCTTGCCTGTTCCCTGCAGCGCATGTGGGCAAGTCAGTCAGGAAACCAATTACTTATTATGGTGCCAAACAAAGCCAACTCCTCTTACAAACATGCATTAATAAGCATAGAAAGATGAGCCTGGTGCCAGAGAGACTAAGTAATCGATAGAGTACACTAACAATACTTGCTTTACCCTTAAACATTGTCTATAATTTGCCACATTAAGCTGTTGGCAAATTGCAGCATCTTAAGCTATTTACTCCCATTCACTTCAAATAAGGAGATCAGTTCCTTCTGGCCTTAAAAATCATAGTTCCTTCTGGCCTTAAAAATCTAGGAGCCACCTTAGTTTACTATGTTTAGAAGTACCCAAGCAACATTTGCAAGTGTGATCTCCAATTTTGGGTGCCCAACTTTAGAAATCTGAAGCCTGATTATTTAGGAGGTGCTGATCAGCCTCAGCTACTCCTGACATCAGTTTGAGTTATGGTTATTCAGTACCCATGAAAATCAAGCCTTAAGTTTCTGAAGTTCAGCAGCACTCCACAACTGAGGAATGTCCAAAACAGGGGCCACTTCTGAACATTTAGGCCACCTGGCCCTTATGTTCTTAAGCATATGAAGCATAGCTAACTCCTATGGAGTGGTTACTCATCTGTAAGAACAAAACTCATAGTTAGGGGAATTTTTTGGCAAGAAAGGAACAGCTGTCAAGAAAATTGTTTAGTTTTCCAATTTACGATAGGGATTTGGTAAAAATACATTAAGGTAGAACACTGATATTCAATTATGTTATGAAGGATTACCTTAAGCACTAATGGAATCCTAGTAAACACTTTTTCCTCCCCTACATAAAAGTAGCAGTTTTAACCCTGTGTGTAGCCTTTTCATGCCACCATTTCTGTCTTCTGCTTTACCTTTTGGTCAAAGTGAAGTCTGGCAAGTAGCCCATCTAACACCGTTTAACTTACTAAAACTATAAGAGGAGGATAAAACAAAGTAAAATCCAGTTTAGTAAAGGGGATGGCAGTTTTTTTGAAACACTCACATTAGTTCTACTGTGATTATTTTTCAACCATTTAAAACATTCGTGCTGAGCACACTTTAGAATTTATCACATGGGTAAATATGCTGGCACATGTCTTAGTAGAACAATCCTGGATAGTCGTGGCTCTGCCTAGGAATCCTGAGTTAGCAAGTCTCCAGCACAGCATTTTCCAGAACTGCTGTCAATAACGAACCAGCTGCTAAGACCACTTCGAGGTTTCCCCTCTCCGTCCCCTTCAGCAGATCTGATACTAATTATTTAGCCATCTCTCATTGAAAGTCACTGTTGCACTCAAGATAAGAAGGGCTCAAGCACAAGGATAACTGGGCCCTGTTACTCTTTCCTCCTCTTTATTTATTTGCCTGGGTGCTGAACAAGTCTAGCAGGAAGCAATTTCTGTACATGCATACTGCACACACACAGTACTACTGACTTGTCAACACTGTAGTGTCAAGCAGCTGCTTCTCTAGCCAGAAATGATATTTTACACAGGAAAATCACCTGACTGGTATCCAGAGGTTATCTGAAATCTTTAATTTCCATACACCTGGAGTTTGTAAATTAATTTCATTTAACCAAGCCTGAAAAAAGATCAAGTTGTAGGAATTATTTAACATTTTGAATGCCATCAGTAAGAAGGGAAATAAGGACATGCAAATTACCATAACAAAATATTCCATCTTTCAGGCTCTACATCATCCTGTCCTGCTGCAGCTCCTTAGTCCCACATACAGTTGATGGTTTGTCATGCACTATACTCTTACACCTATCATAAAACCCCCCTGGGAGCATGTTGTCAGCCTTAAAAGGATCAGTTTTCAGTCCTTTTAAAAATGAATACCACACATTTTTCAAAGTTTCTTTATTCTTCTTCTTTGGAATATAAAATAGGAAAACTTAAAAAAACAGAAAAATACACACGCACACTTTTTTTATATACACACACTTTGGATGAGTGGGGGAGAAAGAGGATCTCTCTCAAGGCTTTGGCAAGGTTCTGCAGTAACTGTAAAGTCAAAATGTGGGGTGAAATTCTGTGCTGCTCTCCTAAGCGTAGGTCTTCACTGCAATTGGGAGGAGTGGTTGCAGCATATTTAGACATATCCAAGATCTAGCTAGACCAAAGCTTGCTTGACTAACAACAGCAGTGAAGCCGCAGCAAGAGTAGCAAGTATGTAAAGTCGGAGCCTGTCTTCATTTTTACCAGAGGAATTCTCCCTCCAGCTGGGATAGGCTTTTAGAGCCTCTTTATTCTACTTTAGCCCTTTTACAGATTGTAAACGGGCCAGGGTAGGGATGAGAATCCCACCCATTGTGAGTGATGCAGTGGCAAAGCAAGTCAGGAGACAGTTAGCTGTGTTACCTGTCTGGACAATGAGGACTTAGAAGAAGAAAAAATAAGTTTTGTGTTAATGTGCTCACTGGCAGTTATTCAGCACATATCAGTAAATTTACAGGACTCCGATACTGTGCATTGTTATAATATGACTTTCAAAGGTAGTTTCAGTGCAAACTATTCTCATATGCAGGTAAACAATAAAAACTAGTATTTCAGGAGAAAAATATTTGTTGGTCCAGTGTTGCCAAATCTCGCAATTTTGAAGCCTTCCATATTCTCTGTTTTTCTTAAAGCCTCAGCTCTTGAGATTACATAAGCAACTCAGCTTTTTATTTTATTTATTTATTTTAAATTAAATGTTTAGACCTCATAGTGGTAGAGAAAACCTTGAAAACGTGACCCAAGTGCACATTAATGGCTCAGAAACCAGAAGGCATATAAAAAGAATCTCCCAGTTTTATGTTATTGACACATCTTATGATTTATTGTGACATGACTCATGATTTTTGAATATTTGGGGTTGGCAATATTGCTGGTTACACTGGGGATAATCCTTGATCTATAAAGCTCCTAAGGTGCTAAGGTAATAAAAAGAATGATAATAAAGGTCCTGATCCTGTCCCTAACATAGTCAACTGGAGTTTTGCTCTTGATGTCACCAGCAGCAGCCCCACAATGTATTCATTTGAAAAGAATAGAAGAAAGAAAAAGGTAGAGGATAAATATTAAGACATCTAACTACTCCAACATTTACCATATATTACATATATGTTCTGCAATGCATCCCATCAGTTTGGACCTTAATAGCCCTTTTCAAAAATAATAGTGATACTCTACAGACTCTCCACATAATATAAATTTACACACTGCAAGCACATTTTTAAGTTCTGAGTTTTTCAAAAAAATATTAATCTGAAATAATATTGTAACCCACGCTAACACAGTGTGGCTCTCTGTCCCTTCTAGCGGCCATGCCACATATACAGGGTTGTGTGAATGCTACTAATTCCAAGCTAATGGAACTGGCCCGTTAGCTCAAATAGTGAAGACCCATGCTTTTACATACTGAGGTCCATGGTTCAGTCCCCAGAGGCAACATTATACTCTCTCACACACAAGGGATTTACTTACAAAGACTCTTAGTTCTGCATAATATAGACAACAATGTGTATGAAGCCGCACAGGGAGACATTTTCACTTACGTGGTTTATATAGAGACTCTTGCGTTTTTCTCTCACTGCAAAAACATAAAATGTAATAGAAATATTATATGACTGTATTTTGTCTCAGTTAAGCTTCTGTTACACCATTTTTACGATCAAAAGTAGGAAGGTATCTATGTGTAACATCATTATTGCACTAACCAAGTTCACTCATTATTTGAGCACAGAAGGAACATCTCATATACCTGGACACTTAAAGGCATTTAAATTCTGCATTGTGCTGGATGATTAAAATTCTCATCTGTTTGGATATTTCACTACGACTGCATGCATTGAACTCTGCCTCCTAAAATCACTTGGTGCAACTCTGCAGCCATTACTCATCCTGAGTAGTTGTTCTGAAGTCAATGGGACTACTCAATGAGTAACTCCTACTCAACATGAGTAACCGCTGCATGATCAGGCCCACTGTTATCAGACAAAATGCTTACAAGCAAAGGAGCAAGCTAAAATAAACTTTAATGTTACAACTGATTTTATATACTGGTTTAATTTTTGTGAATATTTTTCCTATTAACTCATCCCTTAGCCAGCCTGTGGAGCACTGTTCAACAACTGTGATAATGCTGCATGTACCATACCAGTAACATATCAACCAAACTGTGGAATTAAACTAAAAATGGTTTAATGCCATAGGTGATTAAAGGCACTTTGGTGTGCTTGGTCCTGTTCTCTATTTTCTCTCTTACACTACGCCCACCACCGTGGTATCTGAGCATCTTCCAGAAGCACCGTAAGAGACACAACTAGCATCAGTCATGTGAGAGTCTCTTTTTCTCACTTCCTCTCCCTGGGAGGAATACTATGTAGGGGTTTTTTTAGAAGACTTTTTACAAATTTTGATTCTATGTCTGCACGTATTCACACACACAATTTCAGTGTATTCATATGTGCAACCTTGTTAATGGGTCACTGTTAAAGAACACTTATTTTGTGAAGTGTATTTGATTGTGCAGTTTTCAAAACACAGCGGGGGGATTCTGATTGGCTAGTAAGCAGTTAAGCAGCTTGCTCGTCCTTCTGCTGAAATGCTGTTCTTTCTATTCTGAAGCTCCAGTCAGGGTGTTATTCCATCAGTTAAGTAAATAATAAATCTAAGAAAATATCTACCATCATTTAGTTACTTAACACCAGGCCAAAGTATTTCTCTATTGTGTAATACAATGTAAGTGATGTAAATAATTTTCACAAGCTGCAGGCAGACACTTTACCAAGCACAGATGTAATTTCATAATGGCAACATTTATTTTGTACTTTATCAAAACTTTATTTGCACACGATTAAATATCTAGTAGCATAACTTCGTCCACTGCGTTCCTACTGCATGTTGTGGCATGCAACAAAATTAGTGACAAAATGCCTCTGAGCCCCGTGTCAATATATCAGTTTATCGGCTTTTCCTGCTCCCCCACTCTTCTTTCCCTGTTCATCATTTGGTGCCCTCACCGCTGTATGATTCTCTAGTTGCTAAAGTATTGCACTTACTGCTCATTCACCCATGCCATTTACCCACTTCCAATGCTGGACAGACGGACACAGACACACCCCTCACTCTGCAGATTCTCTCTCCTTGTGAGACCCAAATTGATCTTTTTCCTCATCTTTTCCCAAAGGAAAGTAAACTTCGTTGAACTTCATTCTCCAGTGGGGGACCACAGAGAGTCAGGCAGGACTCTCTAATTCTGCGCTGCCCAGCACTGACGCAAGGCGTATGATCCCTCAAGAAACCTATGCCGGGAGCATCAGGCACAGCAGAACTCCACTCAGTCACACTTCCTTCCTATTCTACCCACCACAAACCCCCTTCACATTAGGAATAAGGACATCTGGTACAGGAGATGGCAAAGCCACTTCTGCCAGCTTTTCACCAACAGAGTCCTTGTGCAGAGGGAATTCTTCACCGGCTGCCCAAGGGCACTTTGTGTGGTGTAAGCAGTGCAAAGTGCTCCTGTGCAAACCACAGAACTTGACCCCATTCTAATTAACTAGCATGTGGTACCGCAGACAGCTACAGTTGTAGTATCTGGCTTCAAGAACGGTGGTTTAAGATGAAATGAAGCTGAACAGACTTAAAATCACAGTTTCGAAGTTCAGACTTTAAGTCCCTATTTATTTTTCTATTACATTTTTTTTGCTTTTTACAAAACTTGCATCCTGGGTAGATTTCGTCAGGCATACTAACAGATGGGAGAGCTGCCAAAATTTCTTAATTTTCTTTAAATGTCAAGGCAAAATAACCTGTTCTCATTTTTGCAAGCTCACTCAAATTGTTAAAACTGCATTTTTACTACAGTAGGATGAATAAATTATGCAGGATTAAAATGGGGGAGAAAAAATGTTTTTGTTATTGTGCTCTCTTAGTATTCCTTTGTGCAATGTGCATAAGCAGTGTTAATGGTAGACCTCAAAAGGATGAAAGGCAATATCCCTGGGTTAATAATTACACATCAATCAAAGCCTCTCATGTTTTCAGAGTTCCTAAATAATTTAGAACAGGAATAAAGCTACGATTCCTCTTCTTAGAGGAACAAGGGAATTCACGGGTCCTGATCTAAGGGCTGGTCTACACAAAAACAGAGCACAGTCTGTTTCATTCCTGCTCATCCCATAAACTAGGGTTTCCTTTGAAGCCAATTACTTGCTAAAGTCAGCAATGCTGGTACAGTAAGGACGGACCTAATGGAAGTGAAGGAAGGAGGAAGCTCTATCTAACTAATGAAAAGGGAGATTTCCAACACAATGAAGTAGCAATCAATCAAGTTTCCCCTAACTAATACAGGTGGGGAAATCACTATTGCAGAGGCTGACTTTAAAAACCCTGAATTAACCACAGCCTCCACTTTCAACTCAGTGTGTGCAGCATGCACAGACCCTTTGTTTCCAGTCCAACACACATCCCATCCAGGAAGCTTACAAGAAGTGGAAACTTGGACAGATGACTAGGGAGGAGAATAAAAATATTGCTCAAGCATGCAGGGGTGTAATCAGGACGGCCAAAACACAACTGGAGTTGCAGCTAGCAAGGGATGTGAAGGGTAAGGAGAAGGGTTTCTACAGGTATGTTAGCAACAAGAAAAAGGTCAGGGAAAGTGTGGGACCCTTACTGAATGGATTAATCAAAGACAAGCATGCCTGACCAAGCTGATTGACTTCTATGATGAGATAACTGGCTCTGTGGATATGGGGAAAGCAGTGGATGTGATATATCTTGACTTTAGCAAAGCTTTTGATATGGTCTCCCACAGTATTCTTGCCAGCAAGTATGGACTGGATGAATGGATTATAAGGTGGATAGAAGCTGGCTAGATCATTGGGCTCAACAGGTAGTGATCAACAGCTTGATATCTAGCTGGTAGCCGGTATCAAGCAGAATGCCCCAGGGGTTGGTCCTGGGGCCAGTTTTGTTCAACATCTTTATTAACGATCTGGATGATGGGATAGATTACACCCTGGGCAAATTCACGGATGACACTAAACTGTGAGGAGAAGTAGATATGATGGAGAGTAGGGAAAGGGTCCAGAGTGACCTAGACAAATTGGAGGATTGGGCCAAAAGAAATCTGATGACGTTCAACAAGGACAAGTGCAGAGTCCTGCACTTAGGACAGAAGAATTCCATGCACCACTACAGGATAGGGACCGACTGGCTAAGCAGCAGTTCTGCAGAAAAGGACTTGGGGATTACAGTGGATGAGAAGCTGGATATGAGTCAGCAGTGTGCCCTTGTTGCCAAGAAGGCTAACGGCATATTGGGCTGCATTAGTAGGAGCACTGCCAGCAGATCGAGGGAAGTGATTATTCCCCTCTATTCGGCACTGGTGAGGCCACATCTGGAGTATTGCGTGCTGTTTTGGGCCCCACACTACAGAAAGAAGAGAGCCCAGTGGAGGGCAACAAAAATGATCAGGGGGCTGTGGCACATGACTTACGAGAAGAGGCTGAGGGAACTTGGCTTGTTTAGTCTGTAGAAGAGAAGAATGAGGGGGGATTTGATAGCAGCCTTCAACTACCTGAAGGGGGGTTCAAAAGAGGATAGAGCATGGCTGTTCTCATTGGTGGCAGATGACAGAACAAGGAGCAAAGGTCTCAAGTTGCAGTGGGAGAGGTCTAGGTTGGATATTAGGAAACATTATTTCACTAGGAGGGTGGTGAAGTACTGGAATGGGTTACATTTAGGGAGGCGGTGGAATCTCCATCCTTAGAGGTTTTTAAGGCCTGGCTTGACAAAGCCCTGGCTGGGATGGTTTAGTTGGGGTTGGTCCTGCTTTGAGCAGGGGGTTGGACTAGACTTCCTGAGGTCTCTTCCAACCCTAAACTTCTATGATTCTATTAAGCTTTTTTTTGTTTTTAATGAGTTCTAAATTAAGTTAAAGATATCAAAGGTAGTACTCCTAACATGCTAGGGGGATTGTCACCAGGCTTAGCACCTTGAACAGTCCCTGTGAAGAGGAGGGATAAAAAATGAAAGACATTTTGCATAAGCAGTTCTCTGAGCCTACCATCTGGCACCTTGATTAACATTTATTGGGCCTCAAATGGCCTCAGTTCTTAGATGCAGTGTACACTACCATGACTTGAACATTTGTACAGGGTCCTAAGCAATCTGACAAATCTTATGCTAACTCTGCTTACCCCCTACATAAACCATGATATTGTAGTTTGGCATCATGAAACATTGCTGAATATTTTCTCCTATCCTTACAGAGCGGATACATTTTTTAAATGGGCCTGAAATACAACCAGGCGTAGTGCTTACTGGTGTTCTTTAGCCCACTGAAATGTGATTGTTCTGGGCACTATACCCAGTAGTATTTTCAGGACAGCGTTTCATATGGCAGGCGAGTAAGGTGTCATTTGTTTTTTCATTATCATCAACTCAAAAGGTTGACGAGCAGGTTTTATACCTCAGCTGGTAAATTTCTGAGGCAGTTCAGCAAGGTTGACATATTGTTTTGTGAGAATAATAAATTCCTTCCTTTTCTCTAAACTGGAAGAAGCTGCATAACTCAACAACTAACTGGGCTGAAAGCAATCAGATTTTGTAAATTAATTGTCATTTTTTAAAGTTTCTCATAACCTACAATTACAAAAAATCAGTCACTAATAAAAGAATTATAATAATTAGAGCTGATCAAATGTTTTCAGATATAACTGTGTGAAAAATTTTCACCATTTCAGCCAGCTCTAAGAACAATATTTAGCATTCAAATATTACTTTGCACTTTCAAAATGCTGTACAGACACTAACTAATTAATCCTCATGATACCATTGTGATGTAAGGAAGTGTCACCATACCCAATTTACAGACTGCCAAGCCCAGGGAAGGATGAGGGGTGGTGTGTGTGGTTAAATGATATACCCAAACCTCACAGCAAATCAACGGCAGAGCAACAAGTTCCTGGCTCTTGCCCTCTCCCCATTATACCACGCTGCCTTTTAATTAAGGCTCCAATCTTGCAGATGCAGTCACTAGGCCTCCAAGGGCAGAAGAGTACCCATACATAACCCACTGCAGAATCAGGGCCTAAAATGCATCGTCTCTGTAGACAACATTTTCAAAAACTACCAGAAAACAAACAACAACTAAAAAACGAGGTCACTAGAATTTCTGAAATACAAATGTGCACTTAGCTGAATAAAAACCTCAGTAAAGTATCATTTACTCAGTAAGTCTAAAACAGAGTTCATATGCCCCGAACAAGGAGCACAAAGAATGCACAACAATAACAGAAAAGTTGCTTGGAAAGTTTGGGTAGAAAATGACGTGCTTTGTATTCATTACTCACGTCTACTTCTGGCAAAACACTAACATCACTCAAGCTAGACACTGTAGATTCAATTAGCCAAAAGTAAGTGGCTTCCATTCCACTAATTACATCAAGAGGCTCTCTAAAAACACAGGCTTAATTTCTATCAGGTTATTTTTGTCTCTAAGTAAAAAAATAAATAAAATAAATTCCAGATAAATAAAAGATACTGTCAAACCATGCTGATCAATAAAAATAAAGGGATATTTTTTATTTGTTTTTAAAACCCATTGAAGAGCTCACGTGAACTGGGATTTCCAGTTTTCAACCTGTCTGGGGGAGACATCAGACTACATCCTCAGCTGGTCTAAACTGCCATTGTTCCAACTAAGCTACGTGGATGTACATTAGCTGGGAACCTGGCTCCTTCTGTTTAGTTCTGAAAGGCAACTGTACTGAAAGGTTTACACTTAAAGAAGCGAATTCTTTTACACTTTATTAGTATTTGTAGCTCCACTGTATGTTTTGAACTTGTAATAGTCAACATGCTACAGGGCCCAATTCTGTAACCATTTATTCATGGGTCTGACCTAAAGCTACCTGAAGTCAATGGAGAGACTGTCATTGACTTCAGCAGGCTTTGCCTCAGGCCCTATGTGAGTCTCTTTGCATATCCATGGGTCCAAACGATTTCAACACAGTGACTCGTATGAATTAATGTGTGGGACTGGTCCAACAGACCCCAATCATGAACCCACTCATGTGCACGACTTGATGCATGTGAGTAGTCCAGTGGGGTCTACTCAACAAGATTATTCACAGGTGTCAACTTCTGTATGTGCACAGGTGTTTGCAGGATGGGCCCACACCTTTTAACAACCTTCTGACACTTAAATTAATTCAATAGGTTAGGATTCAAATAAATTAGAGAGCATAGCGATAACTATGGGCCTGATCCTGTAGTCCTTTCACAGGTAAGGATCACTTTGAAGTCAACTTAGATTTTATTGTTTTGCATAAAAGAAACAGGATCATATCTTACTGTGTATTAATTACTAACAATAAGCCACTGGGCCAGATCCTCAGTGTGTGTATATCAGCACAGCTCCAGTTAAACACCAGCTAAGGATCTGGCCAATTACATTTAGCCAAACCAATCTGCCATTGTTGTGTCTTGTTCTCCTGAAGGTGGGCAAAAATCCAAACAAAACCAAAACCCCCCACTTAATATAAGTTACTGCATGCAAAGTTTAGAAATAATCTGAAAAGAGAAAACTGTAGTAAATCCAGTAACCTACCATCTGTTTGAGATTTACTGAGGAATATTGTGCTGGCCCGTGGGTGATCTGATGGGTTGAACTCCATGTTCAAATCTTGAAAG
The DNA here is from genome assembly GCF_965152275.1 of Natator depressus. Taxonomy (NCBI): domain Eukaryota; kingdom Metazoa; phylum Chordata; order Testudines; family Cheloniidae; genus Natator; species Natator depressus. The sequence continues at coordinate 237,186,048 of NC_134235.1, read as the reverse complement.
GGAGAAACAAAATTACAATATGTTAAAAGGTTTGTAATCGCCCAATGCAACAAGCAGACTTTAGCCCTTATTTGCACAAATGGGCCCCACTGGAGTGAGGACTACTTGCATCAGAAAGAATTGTAGGATTTGGCCTTGGGTGCAATGGTTTCTCCTGGACTGAAGTAAGACAAGCAGCTTTTAGACATTTGTAATACAAAGTCGAGAGTTGTACATTTTTCTTTCATTTCCCTTCCACACTCCCAAGACTTCACCAAGTGCAGGAATAGAGCCTTTTGCATGTAATATAGGAGAATTAGGTACTGTAAAACAATTATGTAGAACCATGCAGATAGTAGATGGCTTTCCACTGTTACATGTGATTACAATAAGCAACAATTGCTGTTTAATTTAAACAATTAGAACAGAGAATTTAAAAAGGCTACATTTTCGGAAAATGAACTTTTCCCGGAGGTCCACAGGAAGCATCACAGAATGGCACATTTCCTGCTGTGGCAACTTCATTTCTAAAAAGAATGCACCAAGATAATCATAAGGATGCCCTGTGGTACCAGGTTACAAATTAAGTCAGTACCAGCCTACTTCCTCCTTTCACAACATATGTGAACTTCCAGAAAGTATTATTTTCCTTGGCAAGATTAACGCCCTCCCAAAAGAGTCTGAGATGGCCATCTTATTTCTCTGAGAAACTCTGAACAATAGTGCATGATTACAAATAACATTTTTCATGTGGCTTTCCATACCTTACTTAGAAACAGCACTGGAGAAGTAAAAAAAACAAACCATCAGATGACCCGCAATGAGATGGGTGGTGCTGCTGCTGCTAAGATAATTACCTACTAACCTGAACCCAAGATGCATTTCATTTTGTAATCAATACTTTAAAATTGTGTAATATGTCATTTTCTGTACAGTCATAAATAAAACCCAATATGGTTTTATCCTATTGTAGAGGTTTCCATGTAACTTCTGTTTACATCACAGCAATGTAAAATCAGTCAAAGCAATCTCCTTAACACGTAGCTGAACTCTAACATTTAAACATAGCACTTCAGCAGCCAGGTGTTTCCTTTTATTCAAGTCTAAGGCCATAAGATCAGCGCCTTGTCTTTTCAGCAAATATGGATATTTTGTCACAGGTTCAGATACTGTTTTCAGGAAATATAAGAAAGAAAAACCGATGACCACATCTCCAAGCCGATCACTGCTTTAGACTGTAAATTGTTTACATACTATTGGAGCATCACTGTTGGATGAAGATTTACATCTTGTGAAGAAGTTTTCAGGCTCTGGGTTTTTTTTTTCTTCATCTTTTTTTTTTTAATCTTAAGCATAAATGTATTTTGCTGAGAAAGAGCTGTGTGGTGACTTGTAACTGCTGGCAATACACTGTTCATAACCCACACACACTGAGAGGGCGGGGGGAAACACTGGCACTGGCTTTTAGGCAAATTGGATTGTGGGGAAATCACAGTGTAAGGCAGGAGGCTGTGCAGCCCAGTCAGGAGGAGTGAGAGAATAGTCCCTATCTAGAGACAGGATAAATGGATAGAAACCTGAGGAAGCCCCTGGAATGTACCACAAAGGGGAAAATACAGGTGAAGCTACATTACCCATTTCCCAATAGGATAAACTGAGGTACAGAGAAATTTTAAGTGACCTGAACAATCTTCAGTAATTGGTGGGAAGGAGAAAAGTGAGAGCAAGCAAGGAAGTCAATTACAAAAATCTGTACTAACATGATATCTTTGCTTACAATGTTCTGCTCTGTACCATAGCGTATTTTATAAAGGAAAAAAAACCTAAGAGGCTCTAATTGTAATCAATTCATTGTATTACAAAAAATGCTGTAAAAAATGTCACTATAAAAACTTGAAGAGGCTGAAAGTTAAAAGATCAGTCTCAACACCTTTATTATGAGATTCTCTCCTCCTCGCCCCACCCAATAGAAACACTGGTCTAAAGTCCGATAGTTCTTCCTTCTCCTTTCAAGCTTGCATTTCAAACTCCCTGTGCAATCTTTCATTTCTTTTTAAAATGACAGGACATGGCGAGGTAAACTGTGTTTTTAGACTGCTGCAATTTATAAGGCAACACTGTTTTAAAATTTATTATGAAAGGTAATTAAATGGTTTAGATACTAGATATTCAAGTGCTGGAGCTTTCCAAAGACTGTGCCTATGGTAATTTAACACACATTACTGCAAGTCCATAACTTGGACTGAGAAAAGATAATTCACTCTGCAGCAGTGATAAGAAAAAAAATGATTTTTCACCAGTGCCATGGTTGGAATAGTGAGCATTCTTAGGAATACAAGAACAAATTAATTGACCTGCTGGATCAGACCCAAAGTTTATCTAGTCCAGTACCACTTCTCTGACAGTGGCCAGTACCTTTGGACACGTGTTGTGTTGTACTTTAGACAGGAATGAAACTGGGCAGCATCTCAGCCCGACCAGCTGAGATTCCCTCTGCTCCCAGAATAGAGCATTTTAGTGGAACATAAACGTGTATGTCAGATGTAGACAATTAAGGTTCCTAAATTTTATGGTTCTGGTGATGTCTTCTGTGCAAACTTTGGGACTGATTCTTCCCCACTGAGGACAGCAGCAGTTTTGCCATTAATTTAATTGGGATCAAGTCTGAGCGTTTTGACTCATGCTGCACACTGAGACGTTTCCCTAGCTTTCCAATATTTTTTGGCCTCTTACTACAATTTAAATGTTGCTTTTTTCACCTCTTTAGTTTCCCATGCATTTTTATTCCATTACAGAAGACAACATTTTGGTATCATTTCAGAGGGTTATCAGGTCTATATAGCTACATAAACTAAGGGTCTGATTCTGCCAACGCAAGCATAACTTTACTCACATGCACAAATTCTAGTGAGCTTACTGGGACTCCATGACACAGAAGCCCCACCCCCTACCCCGGCTGCAATCAACTCTCATGTCAGGCCCGACAAACTCATTACACATAACACATCTTACAGGATATGTATCAATAAGGAATGACATGTAAGGTATCTACAGACAGCTTGTGACTTAATCAGGACTCAGTCATTGCGAGATGTATGTATGGTGTAGCCTGATCTACAGATTACATAATAATTATATTGATTGCTTAAGAATTCCCAGTTATCACTTTGAGGGTTTCCAGGTTCCTGTCCCAAGATCAGGCCCAGTATTATTCAAATTATTACATAGTCGGGAACCCCCATCTGCACAGTTGCAACACTCACACTATAGGAACTCCTCTCTATTTATTAATAGTTTATTAATACATTTAGCTCAGTCACAAGCACTCAAACTCAGTAAGACAGACAGAGATACTAAAGAATGTACATCTGCACAGCCATATACTCACACATCCCCTTGCAGAACAACCTGAAAAGTTAGCTATCATCTTCTTCATCACCGTCACCTTCCCCCTCATCACCAGTGGCCATCATGTGGCACATCCCAAGGACTACATCCCTCTCTCCTACTGCCCCTGGGCTGGAATATAACTTCTTTCATATCTTATGCTGACACCACTACGCTTAATGCATATTCAGTAAGGGTATTCCCTCTCTTCCTTATTTGTATTTCCCCAATTTACTAATGTTGAGGTGGCCTTCTCTTCTGTTGAGTTTATTAATTATCTCAACTTCTTATCATATATGTCAATTCGTTGCCATGGCAGTCTTGTGGTTGGATGTTCTTTTCAAAAGTTTCCAAAATCTGGTGTTAGCTCATGTTTCTGTGGTTGGCTGATGTCATTATGGACAAAATTCCCCCTTACACTCTATTGCCAGTTCCTCAAAACTTAGGGGTTACCACTGGGCTGTTTATCTGTGTCAAAGTCCATAGGTCTCAAGCCTTATGCTAACTGCTGAAGCCAATGTCTTACAAGACATAAGCCTGAAGGTTCCTTGCATTACTGCGGAGTATAATAAAGGCATATTTTAATAAAGGCAAGCTAGCCCTAGGGGCTATAATAGGTAATACTGAAAGAACAATGTAACTATTCTGAAAATATGCTTTATGACCTTGCAGTAAAAGTTAGTGGATAATATGTCTCAGGGATGGCCCATTCAAGCAGAAAGGAACTGTCACACCTCCCTAGTTAGCCGATAATGTTGTGCAAAGCATAACTGTCAAGCCTTGCTCCATTCCAAAACCAATGGACAACTGCAAACAATCAAAACCACTTGGAAGTTGAAAAACATTGAATATTACATCAGACAGGGAATCGCTCTGTCTATTAATAGAGACAAAAGACTGTTTCAGTATAACACCGAGCGGGGAGAGGCACTCTGAATCCATTCACTGAGAAAACATCTCGGAGCAGGGCTCTTTTCATGAAAGCTCCTGTAAAGTTCCTGTAAAGCCAGCCAACTCTGCAAGAGACTGAACTCTGGGAGGAAAAAAATACTTTATCAGTTAAGAAAGGCAACTCTTAGTAAGTGTAGACCCTAGTTTAAGTTTTGTTATTTTGTTTTGTATTATAACCATTTGTTTTCATCACATTCTCTAGTTTCTAGTTGAATCTCTATTCTTTCTTAAATAAACCTTTTGTTTTATTATAAGTACTCACAAGTGTGGTATGTTATACAGGAGCATGGGGTTTAAGGTGAAACTGGTAATGGGAGGTACAGTGCTCCATTGGGGGCAAAGGATCAGGGATTTCTGAATCGGGGAACGCTTCAAGGGAGTTGGGGACTGAGGCACAAATCTTGTTAACCTGCAAGACAAAGACAGGGCTGGCATAGCCCGGAGGAGAGTGCCTGACTGGCTGGCATTAGGGAACTGACCCAGTTACCACAAGCAAGACTCCCTCACGCTGGAGGCAGGCAGTAACAAGATGACTCACAGCTCTGCATAGCCTGAGAATGGTCACAGACTCGTCTCATAAGTAAACTACACGTGTGCCTACATGTTTGCAGGATTTGGGCCCAAAGTCTTTTTTACGCCAAACAATTTCTTCCTCAAGCACCTCCACAACATGAGATCCCACAACGGTCAATAATCCACCTCCCACTGTGGTATCTGAACACCACCACAATTACAAAAATATGCAATCAGACCAAAGACTGTATTCTTCCCTGGCATAGCATTGTGCCAAGAAAACATGACATATTTCTTGACTGATTTACTGTCTTAAAAAGGAGTTTTTTGTGGGAATGATACTGAGAAAAGGAGAGGCAAGTCTTAGCTGAGCTCTCTGAGGGAAGTTGGAACATACAGAGCCATTCCAAAATCTGAAAGGTGACTACAGGAAGGTCATATATGTTTGGCCCCTAGAATGGTCAGAACCGAAGTCCCTAAGGGTATGTCTACACTGCAGCTGGCTGCATGCTTCTCAGTTCAGGTAGACCAGGGCTTCTCATACTGGGAGTCGGGACCCCTCAGGAGGTTGCGAGGTTATTACATGGTGGGGTCGCAAGCTGTCAGCCTCCACCCGGAATCCCGCTTTGCCTCGAGCTGTCAGCCTCCACCCGGAATCCCGCTTTGCCTCCAGCATTTATAATGGTGTTAAATATATTAAAAAGTGTTTTTAATTTATAAGGGGAGGAGTCGCACTTATGTGAAAGGGGTCACTGGTACAAAAGTTTGAGAACCACAGAGGTAGACCGACGTGGGCTAGCTCTGCTAGAGCTAACCTGCTAAAAATAGCAGAGTGGACACTGCAGCATGGGCAGTGGCACGAGCATAAAGCTGCCCAATAGCCTGGGTGTGAACTCGTGTAGCTAGCCCACACCACAACCTGTGCCACAACACCCACGCTGCTGTTCTTAGCACGCCAGCTTGAGTGCATGTCTGTCTACCTGGGCTGGGAAGCACGCTCCCAGGTGCAGTGTAAACATACCGTAAGGATTATAGCTGTTAAGGTCTTTTCTGATCACAGAGGAGTAGTTTGTGAAACAATTCCATTTCAGGCCATTTAAAGCCTGGACTGGGAGTTTAAATCCAAGACATGATGATCAAAACATCATCTCCTCTCAAGTATAGCAACATAAAGAAACAGGTTTAGTTCGAAGTAGAAAACAATCTCAGCAAACCCAAAAAGCTTATGACACATTAGTAAACTTTCTATACTTGCATCTTTCTTTACTTCAGAAAGACCTAAGTTCTAAAGATCTAAGTTTTAAAACTCATGGTCAGAAAGCATTGGGCAAAATAAAACAAGAAAAAAGGGGAGGTGGGTTTTTTGGCACAATTTTAAAGACATATCACAATTCCTTAAACTCATTAGCATAGACAGATAGAACACTGGCCCCACAAGAGGATGAAGGACAAGTATCCTAGCAACTAGCTTCTTCTGAGGAACACAGAGCTTTCACTGTGTTGCAATAGGAAAACCAACACTTTGTTACCTGGTTTTAAAAACTCTATATATGGCTCTCAGAATAGACAGCAGTGTTAACATCGTATTTAATTTTAGAAAAATAAGACCTTGTTTCTTATTCTTCAGCAAATAAAATTCACTATGTTCCCACTCCCTTAACAATGCTGTGACAATAAAAAAATAACGTTACTGAACATGACCTATAGAAACACATGTTTTATATTTGAACAGCTATAAAACACAATGAAATTACTTACCTCCCTCTTGATGCAATGTTCTGCCCATTATTTCATGTTGAATCGTAAGTTGGTGAAGGATAATAGTTATCACTTGTATCGTATCCATAGATCTCATTTTACAAACCGAACAACTGAGGCTCGGAACTGGAAAGGTCACACACTCAGGGTAAAGCTACACCACGAGTTGGGTGTGATTACCCACAGAGTCGCAGTAGCTCAATGAGAGCTAGCACGATTATCAACAGTAGTGCAGCCATGGTAGCACAGGCAACGGCAGAACAGCTGAGCAGTGCCAAGTACCCAGCACACGTCTGTACCCGGCACACCTCAGCCATGCCTCCAAGGCTGCTGCTGGTGCCCATGCCGCCATGGCTACATTGCTATTCAGACTTGTGCTAGCACTCCTCAAGCCAGCATAAGTGTGAGGACACGAGCAGGGGAATCACCTTCCTAGCTCACCGTGTAGATATAGCCTCAGTCAATTAGTGTTTGTTTTTTTTTAATGAATTTTCACAGTTATTTATGTACTAGGGTTAGAGCAGTGGTTCTCAAACTTTTATACCGGTGACCCCTTTCACATAGTAAGCCTTTGAGTGCAACCCCCCTTATAAATTAAGAACACTTGTTTATATATTTAACACCATTATAAATGCTGGAGGCAAAGCAGAGTTTGGGGTGGAGGCTGACAGCTCACGACCCCCCATGTAATAACCTCTCGACCCCCTGAGGGACCCCAACCCCCAGTTTGAGAACCTTTGGGTTAGAGAAAGGTCTGACCGAGAGGTCTAAGCAGGGTGGAAAGCCAAAAAACACAAGTTCTAATCCCAGATCTGCTACAGATTGTCTCTGACACCTTAGGCAACTCTGTTAACCTCTCTGCCTCAATTTCCACATCTGTAATCTGATATTACTTGTACACCCACCTCCCAGGGGTGATGAGGCATAGTACTTAGAAGATAAAAAGTATTGCATAAGTGCTATGTATTATTGTTAGTTTTCACTGAAGTATGTCAAAATGGAAGACAAAAATGTACATCAATTAATATTCACACAGAAATTCAGTGCTGAGCACACAACAGCAGGAATGCCCAAACTACATACCTCGTGCAAACCTAGGCATGAATTCAGTGCACACTGAAGTCAGCAGAAAGACTCCCACTGACTTCAATGAGCATTGATAGTACCTTCCTCTTATGCTGCCACACAAGGGTATAAGGAGGCATAAGACCTTCCTCTATCCCCTACCCCACACCCCCTCTACTCTGTGCAGTCAACCTGCTTGCTTCTCTGGGTGCATGTGTGAAGCTGGCTCAGAAGCGGTACTATTTCTCCTACATGATGGTGAGCAGAGAGGAGTAAGTAGTGGCTGGATTCTTGGTTCCACTTCCCAACATGCCAGCCAGTGCAAGTGAGTTGATACAGGCAAAGCTGCAGACTGGAGGTGGAAGTAATCTGCTACTGGTGAAGAGCCACAGATTGCTTGTCCCCTGGATCAAGGGGGAAATCAAGTAGGAATTGAGAGTCTCCTTATATTGATCTAGACATAATCTCAACTTGGTCCTTAATGCCTGAGATATGTCTGTTGTTTTTCTATCTTGCCTTCTTCACTCTGGTGGGCTGCTTATGTTAGTTTAATACTGGTTAGCCATTTAAGGGAATATTCTCATGACAGCAGAAACTTAAGGTCAAAGAGTGTTAAATGGGTACACCAAGGGATGATGATCTCCCTAATCAGTCTCCTGCCATCAAAAGAAACAGAAACCCAAAGATTTTTTAAAAATGAAATATCATAGGGAAAAAACAAAAAAACACTCCTAGTTCTTGTAGATCTCCTTCTTGTATTGGGTTATAAAATCTCTATAATTTATGCAAAGAAGTCAGTGCAGAGATACAATCTGCCTATTGAAAAACTGAATGACTCACTCTACTGTGCAGCATTTCTAACTGGAATCTTTCAAAATACCATTTTTGGAGTTGATTTCTAAAATTATGCAATAGCATATCAAGCTCTGGGAATTAACCCAATCTGTTCAGAAGTTTCCCCAACTTTCAAAAGCCCAAATAATCAGGTCAAATCATATGCCAGGGTCTAGAACATGTAATTGCAGCAGTTTATAGGTACAGCCATTTCCTAAATTACAATATAAAGGATGGCAATTCAAAAAAAACAAGTTTCAGCCAACATTGCATGTATACGGAACCGATTACCTAGGCATTTAAGGCCACAATCCAGCAAAACACTCAAGCAAATGAGGAATACTGCCTTTGGAGCCAATGGGACTATTCACATGCTTAAAGTTCAGTACATATTTAAGTGATTTGCTAGATCAGGGTCTTAGTGCTGAACAAAGCAAGGAAGTAGCCAAAGAAACTAGTGCAACTGGTGTTTTCCCTCTACATTCCTCCACGCGACAGGAGAGTACAAATATGTATGTTCAACTTTATTTTTAAAATTAAGTAGGAATGATTCCCGGAGAAAAAAGAAAATGGAAAAGGTGCATCTTAAACTTCATTTCAGACCTCGCCAGGCTTGGGCTTAGTATGGCTCTTCCTACACGAGAGCTAGGGTGCTGCTATTGAGAAGACTCTGGCTCCCGCACTTGAGGGTCTAAACCGAGGTCTCTGCAGCAGCATTGTCCCCATGGAGCATAGATGTCTTGGAGGGTTGCAGAAGGTAAGGTGAGCTCTGAGGGAGCCAGGCTGCAGTCATTCAAGGGGACTGCAGATTGGAATCAGGTGCAGGAATTCCCTTCTAGAGTGAATCGACAGCCAGCAGAATTGATCTTTGTGGAATATAAAGCAGGTTGTAAGTCTTCTGCTTTCTTGTGGAAGCTGTGTTTAGTCCATGTTAAGTGAGGTGCAGTCACCTAAATTGAAGGAGGCAAAAGCATGGATCACCATGGCTAGGTTCTCATCTGAGGGAGAATGATGCAAGTTTGTTAGTGAGAGAGGAGGAAAAATTCCTGGTCACTATGACAATGGCACGTCCAGGAGCAGTAATGAGTCCAGTTTGACCACAAGGTTTCAAGCCACTGTGGCAATCTGTAGTCCAATACCACTGATCGTAGTTGAGGTTAAGGTTTTCCCCTCCTTCGACTTTCATTCTGCCTTTTCTAGGTTTAAGCTTGAGAAAACTGCCCATATCTATTTACTGCTCTGTTCCACACACTGGGGCACCTTGGTGATGGTGGAAACTACAGTAAAAGCTTTTTTATCCGACATGTTGGGGGAAGGGGGGGAGGGAAATTCCACTTAAGAGGGAGGGAGAGTTTGAGTGCGGGAGGGGGTGCGGGGTTGGGGCACAGGAGGCGGTACGGGCTCTGGGAGGGAGTTTGGGTGCAGAAGGGGGCTCAGAGCAGGAGGTTGGGGAGCAGGTGGTGTTTCAGGGTGCCGGATCTGGGGGGGCACTCACTTCCGGTGGCTCCCCTCAATTGGCAACCTGCCCCTGCTGCTCCTAGGTGGAGGGGCAGCAGGTGGCTGTGCGCTGCCTCTGCCTCACCCCAAGCACTGGCTCCGCAGCTCCCACAGGCCATGAACCACGTCCAATGGGAGCTGCGGGGGTGGCACCTGTGGACATGGAAATAAATAGTAGGTCTTTTTCCATCTAATTTCTCTGATTCTATGATGAATTCTCATTGGAATATCCCAGTACTGAACTCAAAAGCTTTTCACTTTTAATTAAAAAGAAAAGGGTGCCACAAGTCCTCCTTTTCTTTTTGCGGATGCAGACTAACACGGCTGCTACTCTGAAACCTGTCACTTTTAATTGTAAATGATGATAAAGTTTATAGTTGCATCTACATAAATGATACCATCAGAAAAGAGTAATTTAATTCTTCTCTCTGGGAAAATAGAAGGAAATAAGTGATTTCTCCATATTAAGTGAAAAATCAGCATGATCCTAGAGGCCAACCATTCTGTGCTATGGGAACAGAAGACTCCTCTGGCAGCTTTCCATTGATTCAAGAGCACCTCTCTTTCTCAAACTCCCACATGACAGAGAAAATGCTTGTGTAAAAATGCTAAACAGTGCCTAATACATAATTAAGGCTGGTTTCAGAGTAACAGCCATGTTAGTCTGTATTCGCAAAAAGAAAAGGAGTACTTGTGGCACCTTAGAGACTAACCAATTTATTTGAGCATAAGCTTTCGTGAGCTACAGCTCACTTCATCAGATGCATACTGTGGAAAGTACAGAAGATGTTTTTATACACACAAACCATGAAAAAATGGGTGTTTACCACTACAAAAGGTTTTGTAAAATCGTTTACTAAAATGGGGAGGGAAGAGGGTCCAGCACCCTGCCCCTCCCCCGACTGCAGCAGCAGGGACCTGAAGGGTCCCCACTGCCCCCGCAGAGATGGAGCGGGGAAGGGTTCCTGACCACCACCGGCTGGGGAGCAGTAGGGGGACCTTCCAGATGCCACTGAGCAGCTCCGGGGTCCCTCTGCTGTGGCCGGACGCTGGGAGCTGCGGGGGTGGGGGTGGCTGCTCGTGGCCACTGAGTAGCTCCTGTGTCCCCACACCACCGCCAGCTGGGACGCTGTGGGGGTCCCCCTTCCAAAGGCACTGAGCAGCTCCAGGATCCCTCTGCCTGTGGTGGGGTGAGGGATTGGCTGCTTGCAGTAGCTGAGCAGCTGCACGGTGGGGGGGGCCGGCTGCCAGCTGTGGCAGCTGGGGATCTTAGGGGTCCGCACCGGCACGGGTCAGTTGCGGGGTTCCCCCGCAGCCCGCAGAGGCTGGGCTGCTGCAGGGGTCCCCCGCTGCTGGCTTCAGCAGATGTTACTGTTACTAGCACATGCGGTCAGCAGTTTTTCACACTACAGGGCTAGTCAGCTGGGGGCCCCCAATGTCACGGAGGTTGCTGGAAGTCACGGATTCCGTGACCTCTGTAACATAATCGTAGCCTTATATATAATACATGGATATACACACCAGTATACAGGAAAAATATTGTTTTCAAGGCTTGTGAGTGTAAGAAGAAAAATGTTGCTTCCACTAAAGGAACTCAAAAATAATGAAATCTGTAACCTCGAGAAAATAAAATACCGGAAGGATGAATACTAATGTAATTGAATGAGTCACAACATATACTTTCATGATACCAGTGTAATATATTCTGTCTTGACTCAATGTCCTGCCTACTATGTACTACCCATCATACTCCTGAATAAAAATATAGATGTCAGTTTGTTTTTAAGTCTTTAACCCTATTTAATGTACAATAATTAAGGAAAAATGTCAACTAGTGAAGAACAAGAGTCTTGAGCTATCTGTTCCGCATTTGCTACAGAAAGCTAAATCCCCAGTAGAGGTGTTCAAAGGTGAATTACTAAGGTTTTGCTAAAAATTGTAAAACTTGTACTTACAACAAAATCCCAAAACGGGGAGTGGGGGAGTATTTCTTGTTTGAAAATGTAATTAACACTGTATTTTAAGTCAGCCTGAAATGATAATTATTTCATATAGCCCCTAATGATCTGAGCTGTAGGCCTGCCAGTTGGAACAAATTACATCTTAAATATCATGAACACAAGTTTGAAAAAGTCGATCCATTTGAAAGCTGTATTCTAACTCCATCATTCCTCCCCACTTTCTTATTATCCTGTGAGATCCCCCCTTCAATGCAGCTGCAGGGCTAAGGGCAAGATCCAGTGGCTTGAAGTTGAAACAAGACAGATTCAGACTAGAAATAAGAAGAAAATAGTTAAATGGTGAGGGTAATTAATCATTGGAACTTATCAAAGATTGTGGTGGAGTCTCCATGTGTGGCAATTTTAAAATCAAGATTGCAAGTTTTTCTAAAAGATATGCTTGAGTTCAAATAGGAATTAATTCAAGGAAGTCCACAGCCTGTGTCACGCAACAGCCCAGACTAGATGATCCCAGTGACTCCTACGGGCCTTGTAATCTACGAATCTTGCAACTGAATTTGGATGGGTGAACTGCATGGAGGCAGATTCAGGATAGGAATTTAATGGTCTATCCACCCCTTAAACTCTTTTTCTTTTAATAGGATTGCATCAGTTGTGTATATACTTTATAAAGCATTTGTATGTCACTGCATTTACAAGGGTCTTTACAGAACAGGTTTCCTAACCTGAAGAGTTTATAATTTAAAGGCAACAACAGAAAATAGCTCAGAAGAGGGAGGGACTGGAAGTGATGAGAAGGAAGGACAGAAAGAACGTGTGATTTTATGAAGAGGTGTATTTTAAGGAGAGATGTGAATTACATGAAGTACAGTGCCCTCTCATTTAAAATAATAATCTAAAGACACAAAATAAACTTGCAGTTACAATCATATCCTGACAGACTTAAACGATCAGTTGTTGCTACACCAAATTATTTCACCTGCCATGTCAATGTTTTAATACCTTAAATGCCAGATACCAAAAGAGGTTTTAAACTACAGACTCCACGAATAATGGTGGCTGTAATCCTATCCAACAATGCTACACATTTAACCCACAAAAGGCAGCAGCTGGCAGGCTATTGTTTTGTGTCTTGTAATTGGACAAAATACACAACAGAAATTATCCAAGCCAAAGTTCCACATATTTACTCGTGAACAGAAATTTTGGGTTAACCTGGAGATAAGGAGATCCAAGTTTGTCTGAAAGGCTTAAATCCATACAAGAAAATCATCAGATTCATCATGAAGTCATCTACCTGACATTTAAACACTTCAGTGCTAGATGGTAGCATTAACCCCAGCTCCGCATTGTGGGCAGTTCCCAGCTCCACCAGACTATGGTGATTGTAAGGAGGCACCTCAGAGCTCCCTGGTTTTGCAGCAATGGGGAACGCAATGCTTCCAGGGATGCACTGTGCTCTGCAGACCAGCACACAAGAGGTTGGCATGATATAGCTCCACCTACTCCTCAACTCTTCTCAGCATATTCACGCTGAGTGAAGCTTGCAGTGAAATTTTGCCACAACCTGTTAATGTTCTTGTAGCAAATGGTCAATAAAAACATTAAACTTCTGATAGGTCAGGTAGTCATATTCTGACAGTAAAGCCTGGAGATTAGTTATCCTGAACAGTAATGTTGCTGACTAGTAACTCTTTCGACCAAAAAGATCCAGACCTTTCTGTTCTTATTACAGGGTGTGGCTTTTTGGGTATGTTGCCTGCAGTTTCATTGACTGTGTCCACAATCAGAGATTTTGGTGCTGGGTGAGAATAAAAACTCAGAATCCCTGGCCTGGACATAGTATTTATTATCAGTCTGCTTGCATGTGGGAGGGAGTGTTGCTGGAGTTTGCCAGATGGTTCTGACTGGCTCATGGAGGGTTTCATTAATTGGCAGTGATACCCATGCTGAGATAAAGGTGTGCAATACGTCCAGGTGCTTGTGATGGGAATCCGGGACTTCTTTCAGGGTAATTTGCATGGTGTCATTGAGCCACTTCAACAGGTCCTGGAATTGCCTAAAGGCATGACCTAACGATGACAGTGGCGGCATTACGGTCTCATCAAGTGGCAAAAAAAAGATGTTTGTAAGGGAGGGTAACCTCCTTGTCCACCCTTGCCTCTTGCTCTTCAAAGGTCTCCTTGGGCTCAGAGTGCAGAGAAGGGATGGATGGTACTGGTGAACAAGGTGTTCCCTGTGGGACTGAGCTGAACTGTACCAACAGAATTTTGTACAGGCATTGATGATGTTGCAGAAGCCGTTCTGTGAGGTGCTGACATCAGTACCAAAGGGGTCGAGGATTCCATTGAAGTCGTTCTCTTGGCTATCGTACTCTTCGGAACTAAGCCCTCTACCACTGAGGTAGTTTAAGTCTTAGCAAGCTTCACAGTACCCTAAGTGCTCAGAGCCTCACCAGCAATCCTCTCAGGGCAGGAAGTCTCCAGTGACCAGATCGTTGATGAGCAACTCTCAATTGTGCTCCTCTTATCCCCCTCCTTAGACTCTGAATGGGAAGCTCTCAGTTGGCGCAGTTATCGGTAACTCATTCATGGAGAGTGTTGGAGACCAGGGTTTCAGTGAAAGCTTTGAAGCTCTCGGTGACCATACTCTTGATGATGACAGGGCACTGACAGAGGTGACAGGTCCCTGTGTGTGTGTGTGGGGCGGGGTGGGGTTCCTGCACCCAGGTCAGAAGCTGGTCTTAAGGCTTGCTCCATCATTAAAAGCACACAGCTTATTTCTCTGTTCTTCCAGGATCTTCCCTTAAAAGAAGTGCAGATCTTGCACTTTCTGGGAATATGTGAGTCCCCCAGAAAAAGAATGCACTTGCAGTGCCTGTCACTAATGGGGATTGCTTCTTTACAAGAGAGGAGCCTTTTAAAGCCTGCAGAGCCCAACATCCCTGACAGAAGAAAACTTGTTCAAGACCCTCAACAGGGAAAAAAAGGGGAACAAACATTCCAACAACCATAAGATACTAAACCTATCTCTACTAAGAGCTAACTATCAAAACTAAAATACTTATCAAAGAGGGAACAAGCACATGCTAAACTCCATCTCTGGAGTGGCTGAGAAGGAACCAAGGGCAGTTCACCCACACAGTCCCATACTGCCTTGGTACAGGGCCCGAAGATGTGTACGGCAGATGCACAGGCCAAAGCAGGCACTGCCACCAAACAGATACAGGGGCATATGTGCACCTAAAGTGGAGCACCCACAGGGACACTACTCAAAGAAAAAAAACTCTCTTACCAATCAAAACTAAATGAATTTTATTATATATATTAGCCAGTCAGAGGTACTGCTCCCTTTTTATCACTGAATTTCAGTTATGTCCATAAGCCTCTTACAACAAGAGGGATGTCAGACTGCCTCAGCACATTTCTAGTTCAGATACATAGTGCAAGCACATCCAACTGTGAGGGGATTTAATACCCCTCTGGATCTTACTAGGACTAAGGACACTGAGGGTGTCACATCCCAGCACCCCCATGAAATTTGGGATTCCCCAACACCTCACTCTTTTAGGCTTGTTCAAAGGGACCTGGGAGGTCCAGGCTGCTCAATCAGATCCACACGCTTTCTATACCAGCCAAAAAAGGGGGAGCAAGAGTGGGGAAGAGGCTGTGCTGACTAAGGGATCAAAATCTCTGTTCATACTTTTTGTTCTTGGAAGTAGCAAGTATGGACTGGGGAGATCCCACTTTGTGGCGACTACATATCTTGTGCATGCACCCCATATAGAAGGTAGTGATTTCAATATGCTCAAATGCAGAGCCATGTGAAAATTTTAGTTATTGTGAATTTCTGACTGCATCACTAACACTCTACCCACTCATCAATTTCCACTGAGGACTTATTCTGGCACTCCAAACCTGGGAGCGGCTTCAACAAGCACAAAGTTTTATACAGTTATTTTTAAATTCAACTCCTACAGAAATGTTTTCTTCTTCCCCCAAACATGGAATTCTTCCCAAAATTACATTGGCCCAATGCCCAGCAAAAGTAATGTTCAGTCCTGGATCAGTAATTATTTCTAGGCAGATATCTTGCAACTCTGCAGATCTAAATAGGAGCTTTATAGCAATGGTATGGGGAGATTTTCAGTTTCCTATTCATTCACTCATCCATCCATGTCCCTCTTCTCCTTTTACTCTCTCACACTCACCTCTTTCCTCTAGCACTCAAAATCTTGACATTGACCGAGCCACTCATGAGTAATGGGACCATTCTAAACTCCTACTGATAAAATATCTATACACCAAGCCATTATGTATTCTGTATCCGACATGTAATTTACAGAAAAAACTATTGTAGATATAATTGAGGGTGGGGTTTTTTTGTTTTTGTTTTTTTAAGAAATGCTCTTGGTACTAATTTTGAAAACAAAAAATGCCTTTAAAGCCATGTGACTTTGTTATGCTGAGCCCAAATGTGTCTCTATAAGCAAATGAAAATTGTTTTCAATCCATAAACATGTAGAAATGTAGTCTGTCTTCAGATAGCCCAGGGTTAAGTGAAAGCAATCAGTCCTGCTGGGATCTGAGAATCTCCCCTTTCCAATGGTACTTGCTCTGCAGGGCCATGTGATAACAGACTTAAAAGTTTCAACATTTTTATATATTACACACAAATTATATTAAAAGAACATTCTTAAGGTTGCAAAGTCAAGCACTCAGAATTTAAGAAATGCCATAATTACGGTTGCCTGTGCAATCTTAGAATCATAGAATCAGAACAGGAAGGGACCTCGAGAGGTCATCTAGTCCAGTCCCCTGCACTCAAGGCAGGATATTATCTAGACCAGGGGTGGGCAAACTACGGCCTGTGGGCCAGATCTGGCCCCTCAGGGCTTTGGGTCCAGCCCGCAGGATTGCCCCCCGTTGGTGCCGCAGGCCCCGCACCACTCTCAGAACCAGCTGGGGCCTGGGGGGGGTGGGGGGCACCACAGAGGGCTCCATGCTTTGCCCTTGCCTCCAGGCATCGCCCCCCCCCGCCCCCCCCCCGCCACTGGCCGGGAACGGGGAACCACGGCCAATGGCAGCTTCGGGGGAAGTACCTGGAGACGTGGCAAGGGCAGCATGCGGAGCCCTGTGGCCCACCCCTGCCCCAGGGGCCGTGAAGGAATGTGGTGCTGGCCGCTTCCTGGAGTGGAGCGGCGCGGCACACCATGGGGCCAGGGCAGGCAGGCACCCCTTCTGCACCCCAACCCTCTGCCCTGAGCTCCCTCCCGCAGTCTGTACCCCTCCTGCACCCCTGCCCTGAGCCCCCTCCTGCACTCTGCACCCCTCCTGCACCCCAACCCCCTTCCCCAAGCCCCCTCATACACCCCGCACCCCTCCTCTGCCCCAATCCCTTGCCCTGAGCCCGTTCCTGCACACTGCACCCGCTCCTGCACCCCAACCCCCTGCCCCGGCCCTGCATACAATTTCCCCACCCAGATGTGACCCTCGGCCGAAAAAGTTTGCCCACCCCTGATCTAGATCATCCCTGACAGGTGTTTGTCCAACCTGCTCTTAAAAGTCCCCAATGAGGGAGATTCCACAACCTCCCTAGGCAATTTATTCCAGTGCTTAACCACTCTGACAGTTAGGAAGTTTTTCCTAATGTCCAACCTAAACCATCCTTGCCGCAATTTAAGCCCATGGCTTCTTGTCCTATCCTCAGAGGTTAAGAACAACAATTTTTCTCCCTCCTCCTTGTAACGACCTTTTATGTATTCTCAGTCTTCTCTTCTCCAGACTAAACAAACCCAATTTTTTCAATCTTCCCTCATAGGTTATGTTTTCTAGACCTTTCATCATTTTTGTTGCTCTTCTCTGGACTTTCTCCAAATCTTTCCTGAAATGTGATGCCCAGAACGGGTCATAATACTCCAGTTGAGGCCTAATCAGCGCAGAGTAGAGAAGAAGAATTACTTCTCGTGTCTTGCTTACAATACTCCTGCTAATACATCCCAGAATGATGTTTGCTTTTTTTCCAACAGTGTTACACTGTTGACTCATATTTAGCTTGTGATCCATTATTACCCCCAGATCCCTTTCCGCAGTACTCCTTCCTAGGCAGTCATTTCCCATTTTGTATGTGTTCAACTGATTGTTCCTTCCTAAGTGGAGTACTTTGTATTTGTCCTTCTTGAATTTCATCCTATTTACTTCAGACTATTTCTCCAGTTTGTCCAGATTATTTTGAATTTTAATCCTATCCTCCAAAGCACTTGCAATCCCTCCCAGCTTGGTATCGTCCACAAACTTTATAAGTGTACTCTCTATGCCATTATCTAAATCATTGATGAAGATATTGAACAGAACCAGATCCAGAACCAATCCCTGCAGGAACCCACTCATTATGCCCTTCCAGCCTGACTGTGAACCACTGATAACTACTCTCTGGGAATGGTTTTCCAACTAGTTATGCACCCACCTTATAGTAGTTCCATCTAGGTTGCATTTCCCAAGTTTGTTTATGAGAAAGTCATGTAAGACAGTATCAAAAGCCTTACTACAGTCAAGATATACCATATCTACCGCTTCCCCCCTATCCACAAGGCTTGTTACTCTGTCAAAGAAAGCTATCAGGTTGGTCTGACACAATTTGTTCTTGACAAATCCATGCTGACTTATTTCCTCACCTCATTATCTTCTAGGTGTCTGCAAACTGATTTCTTAATTATTTGCTCCATTATCTTTCCGGGTACAGAAGTTAAGCTAACTTGTCTGTAATTCCCCGGGTTGTCCTTATTTCCGTTTTTATAGATGGGCACTATATTTGCCCTTTTCCAGTCTTCAGGAATGTCTCCCGTCTTCCATGACTTTTCAAAGATAATTGCTAATAGTGCAGATATCTCCTCAGTCAGCTCCTTGAGTATTCTAGGATGCATTTCATCAGGCCCTGGTGATTTGAAGTTATCTAACTTGTCTAAGTAATTTTTGACTTGTTCTTTTCCTATTTTAGGCTCTGATCCTACCTCATTTTCACTGGCATTCACTATGTTAAATGTCCAATAGCCACCAACCTTCTCGGTGAAAACCGAAACAGAAGTCATGTAAGCACCTCTGCCATTTCCACATTTTCTGTTATTGTCTTTCCCCCCTCATTGAGTAATGGGCCTACTCTGTCCTTGGTCTTCCTCTTGCTTCTAATGTATTTGTAGAATGTTTTCTTGTTAACCTTTATGTCCTTACCCAGTTTGATCTTGTTTTGTGCCTTGGCCTTTTTAATTTTGTCCCTACATACTTGTGTTGTTTATATTCATCCTTTGTAATTTGATCAAGTTTCCACTTTTTGTAGGACTTTTTTTTTTTTTTTTTAGTTTTAAATCATTGAAGATCTCCTGGTTAAGCCAGGGTGGTCTCTTGCCATACTTCCTATCTTTCCTACGCAGTGGGATAATTTCCTTTTGTGCCCTTAATAATGTCTCTCTGAAAAACTGCCAACTGTCTTCAACTGTTTTTCCCCTTAGACTTGCTTCCCATGGGATTTTACCTACTAGCTCCCTGAGTTTGCTAAAGTCTGCCTTCTTGAAATCCATTGTCTTTATCGTGCTGTTCTCCCTCCTACCATTCCTTAGAATCATGAACATTTCAAGATCACTTTCACTCAAGTTGCCTTCCACTTTCAAATTCTCAACCAGTTCCTCCTTATTTGTCAAAATCAAATCTAGAACAGCCTATCCCTAGTAGCTGTCTCCACCTTCTGAAATAAAAAATGGTCTCCAATACATTCCAAGAACTTGTTGGATAATCTGTGCCCTGCTGTGTTATTTTCCCAACAGATGTCTGGGTAGTTGAAGTCCCACATCACCACCAAGTCCTGTGCTTTGGATGATTTTGTTAGTTGTTTAAAAAAAGCCTCATCCACCTCTTCTTCCTGGTTAGGTGGTCTGTAGTAGACCCCCCACCATGACATCATCCTTGTTTTTTACCCCCTTATCCTTACCCAGAGACTTTCAACAAGTCTGTCTCCTATTTCCATCTCAACCTCAGTCCAAGTGTATACATTATTAATATATAAGACTTATGATACAATCTTTAATTATATGACCAAAAATTTCTTTTTTGCACAGTACCCGTACCTCATTCAGTGCACAGTTTGGATGATGCTCACTTAATGAGCAGCTATTCAGTATTTTGAGTTCTCTTTACTGTTCAGTGTCTGACCTCCATGCTTTACTTATTGCACACTGTTCAGACCCTGCTCTGAAGATAGAATTATTAATTTCCTCAGGATCTTTTATATGGCACTCATCACGATAGTATCTGAGTGTTTCACAAACATTAAATTTACTTTCTTAACTCCCCTGTGAGGTGTGTGGACTGAGGTACAGAGATTAGGGACAAAAAGTATCCATTAATTCTGGGTAATACTGAGGACCTGATTTTTCAGAGTACTAAGCATTATACAGCACTTTATATGTTCAAAGCACAGAGCCCATTGGCTTCAATTGCAACGACAAGAAATCAGCTCTTCTGAAAAAACAGACCCTAGGCACCCAGAAAGTCAGGAACCCAGAAAATGGAAAACACACAATTAGTGACATGAGTTTGGATTAAGTGACTTGATTAGCATCACACAGGAACTCTGTGGCAGAGGCAGCGATAGAATCCAATTATCCACGGCAGCATGCCACGGCCTTAAGCGTGAGACTATCTTTTCTCTTTCTGCAATTCACTGCCTCATTTGCTACACACCTTCTAACTTCTGCAGTGATTGAGACGGGGTCCTCCTTTGCTACAATTCATGCCCAGTGCAGGTCCACTCTCTGCACGGAATGAGACAGGGGTCCTGTCACGGGGAAAAAAATCAGAGTGACACCATGTAATTAAAGACTATCATAATGCATATGCACAAGAGGGCTGAATTAATGTTGCAGACGTTCTGTTCAAAACTTAAAAAAAAAAAAACTGACAGCTGTCAGTGGTTTTCTTGCGCATTGATTCTTTATCTCCCCAAATAGTATCTGTACAATCCAGTATTCTACATGCTGCTCTGATATAAATATTATAAAGGTTCAAAATATTTGTAAACTTCTCATGTCCTATTTATCATTTATTACTAAACGAACATGCCACTTACAACAGTCTGAAGGGCTTTACATGCACTGTGACCTACATTTCAAAACGAACTGGTTTTTGAGGAACTGTAGTTTAAATATTAAGATCCACTCCCATGAATTTTTCAAAGGTGTAATCTCATTTAGTAGCATTATTCCTGGTTTACATCAGACTAAGTGTCGATTCAGGCCTAGAATTCCTTACAAAATTTCTGTCTGCTGGGTCCACTCAGCACTTGATCAAGATATAAGTGTGCCTTGAAATCGGAAAGAAACTAGCAAACACGCTTCGGATGGATTAACTAGTCCATGCAGGGTAGTGTGGTCTGCTATATAGTGAGAAAATGTTCTCATTTAGCTGAGAGCAATAAACTAGGCAATATTAATTAGTGATTTAATATTTTCAGACAACTGTGAGAATATGGAGGCAACGGCCTTAAAGCCTTGAAATTAAAGAGCGGCCTGTAACACAGAAAGAAAAGGAGTACTTGTGGCACCTTAGAGACTAACAAATTTATTTGAGCATAAGCTTTCGTGAGCTACAGCTCACTTCATCGGATGCATCTAAGTCTCTAAGGTGCCACAAGTACTCCTTTTCTTTTTGCGGATACAGACTAACACGGCTGCTACTCTGAAACCTGTAATACAGAGGTTTTCATTAAAGATTATGCTCCTGACCCAGAGATCTGGAAAATCAAATCCAGAGAACAGATATGGCACTGTTCTTCTGATCCTGTCCATACTATTTCATGTAGTATAGATACCGAATAGTCTTTGCTTTTATAATACAATTAATATTTAAGTCAAATGAAAATGATCCAGAATTTAATTGAGGTAAAAAAACAAATCGATATTTTGTGGAAAGGATTTTTTATAATTTTTTCTTGTTTATAACAGCTCAAATTTGGCAGTGAGAGTGCTCCAACGTGCAATGACTGGAAATGCCAAAAAACCTAGAGCTGTCGATTAATCACAATGAACTCACGCGATTAACTCAAAAAAATTTATCGCATTTACTCGTAGATTTAATCGCACTGTTAAACAATAGAATACCAATTGAAATTTATTAAATATTTTGGATGCTTTTCTACATTTTCAAATATATTGATTTCAATTACAACACAAATACAAAGTGTACCGTACGCACTTTATTTTATTTTTATTACAAATATTTGCACTGTAAAAACAAAAGAAATAGTACTTTTCAATTCACCTCATACAAATAAAGTAGTTTAATCTATTGTGAAAGCGCAATTTACAAATGTAGATTTTTTTCTTACATAACTGCACTCAAAACCAAAACAATTTAAAACTTTAGAGCCTGCAAGTCCACTCAGTCCTACTTCTTGTTCAGACAATTGCTAAGAGAAACAAGTTTGTTTACATTTACAGAAGATAATGCTGCCTGCTTTTTATTTATAATGCCACCTGACAATGAGAACAGACGTTCACATGGCACTTTTGTAGTCAGCATTGCAAGGTATTTACACGCCAGAGATGCTAAACATTCGCATGCCCCTTCATCCTTTGGCCACCATTCCAGAGTACATGCTTCCATGCTGATGACGCTTGTTAAAAAAAATAATGCGTTAATTAAATTTGTGACTGAACTCCTTGGGGGAGAATTGTATATCTCCTGCTCTCTGTTTTACCCGCATTCTGCCATATATTTCCACATTATAGCAGTCTCGGATGATGACCCAGCTTGTTGTTCGTTTTAAGAACACTTTAACTGAAGATTTAACAAAACGCAAAGAACGTACCAATGTGAGATTTCTAAAGATAGTTACAGCACTCGACCCAAGATTTAAGAATCTGAAGTGCCTTCCAAAATCTGATCGGGACAGGATGCGGAGCATGCTTTCAGAAGTCTTAAAAGAGCAACAGTCCGATGCGAAAGCTACAGAACCCAAATTACCAAAAAAGAAAATCAACCTTCTGCTCATGGCGTCTGACTCAGATGATGAAAATAAACATGCATTGGTCTGCACTGCTTTAGATTGTTATCCAGCAGTACCCATCATCAGTATGGACACACGTCCTCTGGAATGGCAGTTGAAGATGAAGGAACATATGAATCTTTAGGTTTCAGAGTTGCAGCCGTGTTAGTCTGTATCCGCAAAAAGAAAAGGAGTACTTGTGGCACCTTAGAGATTAACAAATTTATTTGAGCACATCTAGCACTTAAATATCTTGCAATGCCGGTTACAACAGTGCCATGCGAACACCTGTTCTCACTTTCAGGTACATTATAAAGAAGAAGCACGCAGCATTATCTCCTGCAAATGTAAACAAACTTGTTTGGCTGAACAAGAAGTAGGACTGAGCGGGCTCTAAAAAGTTTTACATTGTTTTATTTTTGAATGCAGGTTTTTTTGTACATAATTCTACATTTGTAAGTTCAACTTTCGTGATAAAGAGATTGCACTACAGTACTTGTATGAGGTGAACTGAAAAATACTTTTTATTTTTACCATGCAAATATTTATAATAAAAAATAAATATAAAGGGAGAACTGTACACTTTGTATTCTGTATTGTAACTGAAATCAATATATTTGAAAATGTGGAGAACATCCAAAAATATTTGTATAAATAGTATTCTATTATTGTTTAACAGCATGATTAATCGCGATTACTTTTTTTAATCACTTGACAGTCCTAAAAAAAAAAAACGTACTTCCTTTAGATTTTGTATTAGGAAGTCTGACAAATGGTGCTGTGCATATGAACAGTATGTGCACCTCTCTGTGGGCCTGACCTTACTCCCACTGAAGTCAACTGTAAAAGTTTTGCTCCTTACTTCAATGGAAGAAGGTTTAGAAACTGACAAAAGAAGGTCTTTTCTTTGAAAAGGATTACAGATAAAGTTCTTCACAGTAATACATGGCATATTTCACTGTCACAGATCAGGGTGAGCTGTACCTCTAACACCTCTCTGGCCTCCCCATCACATGTTAGACCCCATGCCTGCATCTCTCCCAGAGTGCAGTCCCACAATTCTCCCACTCCTAGACCTGGTTCCTGGCACAGTACCCTGTGAATTGCCCAGGATTACTCCCAACAGGTCCACTGGGTTTGGGTACCTGCAGTTACTTCCTTTCGGAGCACATGACCAGTGGTGAATACAGTGACCCAAAACAGCCTTCTTAAAACAAGTATTGTTTAATCTTAACAGTAAGAATAGCAAAGCAGAAAAGAAAAAAGAGGAGTTGTTTTTTAAACAGAGCCTACACACCTCTATCTAACCTGAAGTATGACCATCCCAAAACATTAGCGATCTATGCACAATAAGTTTCCTCAAAACCCCCTAACATCTAAAGGTCATTTTCTCCACTTTATCCAGCTGTGTCCTTCCTCACAGGCATGTGTCTAATTAAGCCCTCCTGAAGCTTTTGATTCTCCCAGCTCTCACAGGGACTGAGTCACTTTTGGGTAAAGCTTGTCTCCAGGCCCAGCTGGGGACTGAGTAAAGGCGTCAAAGTGAATTGCTTTGCATTGTTCCTCAAGTGTTTGCAGAGAGGGGAATATCACGATTCATCTACCCTTTCTTGGGTGCATTTCCTGAAAAACCTGCTAGTGAATTAATAGGCATACAATAACCACCACACCAACAGTCAAAATACAGTATTCATAAATTATTATGGGTAGCTACATGTTCTCACATCCACACCATGGGCTGCTGAACCAGAGAGCATATTTAGAGACTATGCCGGTGTATATTGCAAATTGGTTGTAGGCAAGATTAGTGACAAACCATCTTGTACTATAATATTTTTAGACAAACATTTTAACAATCATCACCAATGACCCTTATGCTTATTTTTTAGCATAAATTTGATCTAGTTGGTATTAGTGAAACCAGGTGGAATGATTCCCACGATTAGATTGTTAAAAATCAATGGTCCTAATCTATTTAGGAAGGATCGAGTGAGCAAAAGGACAGAGGAAGTTGCACTCTGTCAAAATTGGCATTACCTATTTCTGAGTCACTTATAACTTAGAAGAAAAATATCTTGAATGCTTATGGATCAGTGTCTTACTAGATAAAAAGCACAAGATGAGGTATTAGTTGGTGTCTGCTACAGATCACCAAATCACTAAGGAACAGGACTGACCACTTCTTTACGCACCTATCTTTAATGTGTAGGGGAAAAAAGCAGTGTGATCAGTGGGGACGTCAATGTGGGTGACATATGCTGAAGGTCTCATGCTGCCAGTACCTGGAATTTCTAAATATTACAGATGACTGAGGGAACTGGGATTGTTTAGTCTGCAGAAGAGAAGAATGAGGGGGGATTTGATAGCTGCTTTCAACTACCTGAGAGGTGGTTCCAAAGAGGATGGTTCTAGACTATTCTCAGTGGTAGATGACGACAGGACAAGGAGTAATGGTCTCAAGTTGCAGTGGGGGAGGTTTAGGTTGGATAGTAGGAAAAACTTTTTCACTAGGAGGGTGGTGAAACACTGGAATGCGTTACCTAGGGAGGTGGTAGAATCTCCTTCCTTAGAAGTTTTTAAGGTCAGGCTTGACAAAGCCCTGGCTGGGATGATTTAATTGGGGATTGGTCCTGCTTTGAGCAGGGGGTTGGACTAGATGACCTCCTGAGGTCCCTTCCAACCCTGATATTCTATGATTCTATGACAGTTTCCAAACTCAAAAAATGTTGCATCCAACATGGGAAAATTCTACATTAAACCTTGTCTTGACAGATAAAGAGGAACTGATCAGAAAACTGAAAATTAATAGTAACTTAGTTACAAGTGATTATGACTTCATCACATTTATAATGTGTAAGCAGAATAAAGTCCAGAGCAGTGATATATATATACTTGGTGTTTTAAAGGGCCAATTTTGCAATGTTGAAAACAATTGAGCCAAACTAGCTGGGAGGACCAATTTAATCAGAAATTTGTGAATATTTGGGAATTGTTTAACACCACTTTACTAGATACCCAGACAGCCATAATCAAGGAAGAAAACATACAGGTTAAAAAATGACCTGGTTTAGAAGGGAAGTGAAAGCAGCTATAAAAAAATAATATATAACAAACTGAAGAAAGGGGAAGTTGTTAGTAATGAATATAAATCAGAAGTTAGGAATTGCAGAAAACTGATAAAGGAAGCAAAGTAATATGAGGAGAAATCTATGGCCAGCAGGACAAGAAGAAGTGTATTAGGAAGTAAAAGAATCTTAATGGTTTTGACGCATTACTGTATGGAAATGGTAGAATTTTAAATAATACAGAAAAGGCAGAAGTGTTCAATATATATTTCTATTGTGTATTTTGGGGGAAAATGAGAGAATCATATAACACACTTTCTACTTCACAAGTATCTCAGGAGGAGTAAACAGCAACTACTAATGTTAGACATTTTTAAACCAGATCTTGCATCCAAGAGTTTTAAAAGAGCCGGCGGAGAAGCACACTAGACCATTATTGCTGATTTTTAATATGTTCAGAACACTGGAGAAGTTCCAAAAGATTGGAGGAAAGCTAAGGTTGTACCAATATTTTAAAAGTGTAAACAGGATGAACAAGGAATTATAGGCATATCAGTCTGAAATCAATTCCTGGCAAGATAATGGAGCAGCTGATTCAGGGCTTGTTTAATTAAGAATGAGAGAAGAGTGATATAAATAATGCCAATCTATATGGGTTTATGGAAAATAAATCCTGTCAAATTAACTTGGTATGTTTTTGTAATGAGATTACTAGTTTGGTTGATAAAGGTAAAAGTATTGATATAATATACTTTGACTCAGTACTGCATAACATTTTGATTAAAAACTATAAAGATAGAAAATTAATATGGCACACATTAATGGATTAAAAGATGGCTAACAGAAAGGTCTCAAAATGTAATTATAAATAGGGAATCATCATCAAGCAGGTATGTTTCTGGTGAGGTCCCCCTGTGGACCTGGTGCTACCTAACATTTTGATTAATGAGCTAGGAAAAAACAAATCGCTGATAAAGTTTGCAGATAACAAAAAATGGGAGAGTGGTAAATAATAAGGAAGATGGGTCACTGATACAGAGCAATCTGGATCAGTTGATAAGCTGGGCACAAGCAAACTATTCATTTTGATATGGCTAAATGTAAATGTACATATCTGGGAACAAAGAATGTAGGCCATACTTCCAGAATGACAGGTTTCAGAGTAACAGCCATGTTAGTCTGTATTCGCAAAAAGAAAAGGAGTACTTGTGGCACCTTAGAGACTAACCAATTTATTTGAGCATAAGCTTTCGTGAGCTACAGCTCACTTCATCGGATGCATAAAAGTGGAAAATGCAGTGAGGATGTGTTTATACACACAGACCATGAAAAAACGGGTGTTTATCACTTCAAAAGGTTCTCTCTCTCCCCCCTCCCCACTCTCCTGCTGGTAATAGCTTATCTAAAGTGATCACTCTCCTTCCAGAATTGGGAAATCTATCCTGGGAAGCAGTGACTCTGAAGAAGATTTGGGGGTCGAGGTGAATAATCAGTTGAATTTTGAGCTCCCAGTGCAACACTGTGACCACAAGGGTTAATGTGATCCTCGGATGCATAAACAGGGGAACAGAGTAGGAGAAGAGAGGTTATGTTACCTCTATATTTTTCACGCAATGTAGAGTTCAATTTCCTTCAGCTATTTTTCCTTCAATATCGATGCTTAAATGCTTTTATATTATTTAAAAAGATGATCACAAAGAAAATATTCACTAAGAATATATCTATGCAAGCAAATTCAGACCTGTACTTCTCCAATGATGCAATGATCCAATGTTGATAGTAACAACAGAGAAATGGTAGTTAGACAACACACTGGTTAAAATTACCTGCTTCTGGAAAACTGCCTGCCCCTGACAGTAGAAAATTAAGTATCTAAAAAGTGCAAGTTTGGACAAGATCAAAGATATAAATCGCTAACCAAAACCAGAAATACTCACATGCTAACAGCCTAATTATTAACAGAAAATATATGAGGTTCATCGACAATAGATGTTGATGTGTTCTCTTATTTTGTTATGTTTCCATTGCTCTACCCATAGGAGAGAGTCCAATAAAAGTTACAGAAATGACACTGAAAAAGATAATTTATAATATAGTACCCACTTAATCAGAATGGCTGCTTCATCCACTCTCCTCCAAGAGAACCAATTTACTCTAGCGACAGTGAGTAGCAGCCAGAGTCACAGCAGTGCTTCCACCTAATAGGGATGCATTTAGCCAGCATCAAGAGGTCAAGTGATGTTTAACCAGGTACTAAATGGATGTGAAATTCTCCTGTCTGAGCACCTTTAAATACAGAAATTGCCCCATAAAGATAAAATGCAGTAACACACTTTTATTCAAGACAGAACGTTATCATTTTAGGTCTTCTCAGACTTTTTCCTTTAAATCAGGACTGGCAGTTAATTAGCACAAGAAAGTCCACGGGAGTGTTCCAGTGTACATACTACTGGACATGTATTGGTGCTTTCAGTCTTCTTAAGTGGAGTAATTGCAACTTCATGCATTTACGCACAGACACTTGTAAGTTTTGTTCCATGAAGTGGGGATTCAGGCGTTCCTAGCATGTATCCCATTATCGACAATGGGTGCCAGGTAGTTAGCTGAACTTCAAATCAACTTCTCAAAACCCCAGTAAGTTCTGATCCCAAAACCAACACTCAGAAGGCAGAGTAGGAGGGCCAATGATTACAATCCTAGATACTGACAGCTCTACTCCCTTCCAGGGTCACTGGAATACCTGGTCTAATCAAGCACAAAGCAGGAGGACTAGTTTATTCACGGGGTCAGAAGGGACCATTGTGATCATCTAGTCTGAACTGCATATTGCAGGCCACAGCACCTCACCCACCCATTCCTGAAATAGACCCTATCCTTTGGCTAAGTTACTGAAGTCCTCAAATCATGGTTTAAAGACTTCAAGTTACAGAGAATTCACCATTTACATTAGTTTAAACCTGCAAGTGATTCATGCCCCAGGCTGCAGAGGAAGGTGAAAAACCACCAGGGTCTCTGCCAATCTGATCTGGGGGGAAATTCCTTCCCAATCCCAAATATGGCAATCAGTTAGACCCTTAGTATGTGGACAAGACCCTCCAGACAGATAACTGGGAAAGAATTCTCTGTAGTAACTCAGAGCCCTCCCCATCTAGTGTCCTGTCTCCAGCCGTTGGGGATTTTTGCTACTGGCAGTCGCCAATGGGCCACATGTCACCATAGGCAGTCCCATCATACCATCCACTGCATAAACTTATAAAGCTCAATCTTGAAACCAGTTAAGTTTTTGGCCCCACTGCTCCCCTTTGGAAGGAACTACTGGGGCCTTCTTGAGGGAGTGGGAGGTGACATGGCTAAGTAGTTTTACACTAAATCACTCTCCTCCATAGGCCTAGAAGTGTCAACTTTCCAAGAACAGTTTTATTGCACTGTACAGACTTTCAGCCTTAGAACATTGACTTGACGTGCATTTGACCTGACAATTGGCAATTCTGGGAAGGAAGGGGGGAAAAGGGTTGTTGACATCTTGTGTTTCAACCACAGCACCCAAAACACAGCTAGATCTGAGGTGATACAGAAAGAGTCCAAACCAAAATATACAATCCAGTCATTTGCCCATTGATGGCAATGACTAAATGCCAAACGTCTTTAATGTGAGGCCACCTTAAGTGTTCCAATTTTTCTGGCCAGAACAACATTCACTTTCCATTTAGTAACACATATTTCTCCTGTCCACTCTGAGATTAAAGATGGGTAGGTAAGTCAGACATTGAACTCTTCCACCTACTAACACACATTTGGACACAAGCCAATACTATGTTTAAAAGTATACATGCCTCTTTTGTAAGATGACTACAAATGTTGCTATTTTGAAAAAAAGTTTTGTAAAAAGCGTCAGAGCAATGGAAAATTTTGATTTAAAAAAAAATAATACACAGATTTGGAAACCATCCATGATTTTTTGCAATATTTTCTATCTCATGATCTCACTTTATGGTGGAGCATAAGCTGGACTGGGCATTGCTTCTGGAGAGCAGGGCCTCTATTTTTTGTAGTGTCCTGCAGTTTCTGAGTATGTGGATGAGCATAAGAAAGGGATGAAGAGACTAATGGGGTAAATTAGAGAAGAGAAATGTAAAACTCAGATTGTGGAGGGAGAAGAATGAAAAGACAAAATACAGGAGAGGCAGTAGTGGACAAAATATAGGGAAAGAGAGAGTGAGAGAAGATGGGGGAAAGTGAGTGAGAAGAAAAAAAGACACTTAAGACAACTCAAGAAAAGATACAGCATGATCTATCATAGAAAAAAAGAAAAAAAAAAAAAAAAAAGCAGAGCAAAGCCAGAGAAGGCAATAAGATATAGCAAAAACAAAGATGAGCTAGGTAAAGCTGATCAAATAATATTCAAGTAAACAGACTATTCAACAGTTTTTACTGATATTTGACAAATTTATTCAATTAACACTTTTTTGGTACTCTCTGATACCTCCACAGCTAGTGAGATTCTATTTGGTGAACATATTTGACAAATTCTAATGAAATTACTTGAATAATACTAGGACATTTTTTTTTTATTTAGCTATTCAACCTTCCCTAGTAATAAGTCACCTTTTAAAATGAAAAAGCTCAGGAGGTCCTCCTGTTCAAAAAACATAGTTAACTATTTCCTCTTTCCCCCCAGCTGATGCATTATCCTTCTCTCAACACATGGAAGCAAATAAATAGCATTTTAACCACATTTGGCAAGGAGGACACAGTACTGTTCTAATTTATGCTGGAGACCAGACTGTACTCTGGTTTACCACAGGACTGTGGGAGAACAAAGGACTTAAAATCACCTTTGTCCTCATCCACCTGGCTCATAGTCTGAATCCAATCTGGAATCACTCTTCTCCACCAAAAGAATCCCTCAGCTTCACTATCTCCCCGATAATAATACTGCAACCCTCTGGCAGCTCCCAGCTTTACTTTAAATAACTAGAAGTGTTAATTTCACTTTGCTGTTTCTAATTTGTCCCTATTTTCCAGTTGCATGAAACACGCACAAGATCTGATTATGTAATCTCCAGATATGTGGGAGGGAACTGCAGTCTTGCCTGAAAAATCTCCTACTGCTTATGTATTCAAAAGCCCAGCTGCATACATCTCAAAGGCACATCAATGTATCTGAGATTACAAGTGAGCCCTTACGTTCTATATTACAAAATGGACTACCAGATAAAGGGTAGAAGAGAGATTTAAATTATTTAAATAAAAAAAAATCCTGAACCAGATCTTCATCTGGTGTAAATGAGCACAGCTTCATTCAAGTTAATGGATCTGTACTAATTTATATTTAGCTGAGATTCTGGCCCCTTCTGGGTAGGTCTACTCTGAAAAGTAAGCCCAGGGTTCAAACTTAGGCTCAAGCCTAACCTCACTTCCATCTATACACAAATTGCGCTAACCCAGGGATCCAGAACCAGAGGGGTGGAGGATCTGAGCTTGAGTCAAACTGGGACCCAGGTTCAAGCCCTACTGCTTTGCAGTGTAGATGCAGCTTTGGGAGTCACCAGAAGTATTCCACAATCACATGAAACAACTTTCTTTGTCCTCTGAACAGTCAAGTGGCCGACAGTGAAGTTTTCCCACCCTGCAGCACAAACAAAGGGCTAGAGTAGCCACATTTTGGGAAGTCTGATATGTGGGTGTTTGGACTCAGGCCCTCATGCAGTGTAGACACTGGAGCCCTAGGTTGGGACCAAGGGTTCAACAATTCCTAATCCAAGGTTACAAATGAGTGGAGACACTCAAGTCCTAGGTTAACAAACCCAGGGGCTGCCAATTCAAGTTCTATTAGCCATGAGTTTACATTGTAGCATAGACAAACCCTCTGTGAAGTTATTTTAATGGTCTCAATCCAACCGCCAATGGATAAAAAACAGGTTAGTTACCTTTCTGTTACTGCTGTTCTTCGTGATATGGGTGCAGACATGTATTCCACGTAGGTATGTGCATGCCCAGTGCATCGAAACTGGAGAAGCTTGCCTACTAGTACTTGTATAGGGAGTGCTCTAGCACTGTGGCCCTAACCCCCTTCCCTGGCTCTATAAGATTGGTGGTGCCCCGGTCCCACTCAGTTTCTTTGCACAGAACAACAAGAGGAGAGACTCCAATGCAGAGAGGATGGAGGGTGGGTCGTGGAATACCCGTCTGCACCGACATCGCAAAGAACAGTTACCAAACAGGTAAGCAACCATTTTCTTTGAGTGGCTGCAGATGTGTACTACACTTAAGTGACTTACAAGCTGTACATGTGGGAGGTGGGTCTCAGGATCTATTTAAACAATGACTGTAGGACTGACTTCCCAACATTTGCATCTGATCTCAAAGCAGTCATGATAGCACAGCGCTTGGCAAAAGCATGTAAAGAGGACCAAGTGCCAGTCCTACAATGTCCAAAATTGAAACATCACTGAGGAATGCTAATCAACGTCACGTGGGCTCTTGTCAAACGGGCCCTGCAATCTCCACGGAGGCACAGTCTGAGCTATGTCATAACCGGTTGTAATACAGCACGTTATTTACCTGGAAACCATTTGTGTAAAGACTGCCTTACCCTTCATCCATTCCACACAGGCAGTTGGAATAATGCTCTCCTCGATGCAGAACAGCCGAAGTTTTGTTGCCTCCTGACAAAGCTGGCTAGAGCAATCTTCTCACTGGTCCTTCACAGCACATTGCGGCGGTATTGTCGGTGAGTATGTAAACCGCCAAGTCCCTGTTGTGATTCTGAAAGGCTTGGTAGGCACTGTAAATAGCTCGCAGATCAAGGATGTTGATATGCAGGGAAGTTTCCTGTTCTGACCATAGCCCCTTAATTGTCAATGTCTCTAGATGAACTGCCCAGCCTGTAAAGGAGGCATAGGTGGCTGTAGTCCTGGTTAGTAGGGAACGGGGGAAATGGAGCACCCTGGCACACACTGCACTAAACGTCTACCACTGTAAGGAGTCTAGCATTCTCAGAGGCACTCAGACCAGCCTCTCCGAAGAATGACAACTGGGATAACAAACCATCTTCAAACGAGTTACAGCTTGTGATTAAGGCTCAGTTTTGCACGCTGGACTTTGTACATGCATGCAGCCATATGGCCTAACAAACTGGGGCATACGTGGACCATGGCTGAAGGTTCAGACTGCAACGCCAGACATAAGCAGCGAATTGTTCAGAATTGTTCATTTGGCAGAAAAGCTCTTGCACTCATAGAATCTAGAAGAGTGCCAATTAACTCAATTCTTTGAGTGGGTACCAATATTGAATTTCTCTTGTTTAGGATGAGGCACAGAAGAGACACAAAGAGATGTAGTGTGAACTGGACATTAGAGAAGGACTTCTCTGCATTTGCCTCACTAACCAGTTGCTAGACATGAATTCCCCTCCAACTGAGGTATGCTGTTGCCATGGTCACGCACTCGGTAAAAATACTGGGAGCCAAAGACAAGCCAAAGAAAGCACAATGTATTGATAGTGCTGACCTACAATGACAAACCTCAGAAACCAATTGTCACATGAAAATAAGCATCCTAAAGATCCAGGGCAACAAACTAGTCAGGGGGAGAATAGCTGCCAGGATGACCACATGGAATCTCAAATATCTGATAAATTTGTTGAGATCAAAGATAGGTCTTATCCCACCTTTGGGTTTGTGGACACAGGTTCACTCATGATGGCTGATAGGAGGACAGTCAAAGAAAAACATGGCATGGAACAGAGATGGGTTGAATACTTCAGCCAGCTACTTAACAGACCATCATCAATTGAAACAAGTGTTATTAACAAGATACCTTAAAAGCCTATTGAGCACCACCTTGACTCACTACCCTCACTTGAATAAACAGAAAAGGCAATCAGTATGAGCAGCTCAGCAAAGTCCTCAGGCAGAGATGGAATACCAGCAGAAATATATAAATCTGCTGGTCCAAAGGTGGCAAACACATTCCAGAAGATCCTTACTGACATCTGGGAGAATGAAGAAATGCCACAAGACTTCAAAGATGCTATAATTATTCCTTTATTTAAAAATAAAGGCAGCAAAACTGTCTGTGATAATTACCGTGGGATATCTCTATCTGTCGCTGGAAAACATCTTAGCTTGTGTCTTCCTGAACCAACGGATTTCATCCATCTCAGAAGCCAATCTACCTGAGGCTCAGTGTGGATTCAGAACTGGTCGTAACATCATAGACATGATTTTCAGTGTCAGGCAAATACAAGAAAAATGTATTGAACAAAACATGGATCTGTTTAGTGTCTTCATTGATCTGACAACAGCATTTGACACAGTCAATAGAGAAGGACTATAGATGATCTTCAGTAAACTTGGTTGCCTAGCAAAACTGGTAAAGATCATTCATTTATTCCATGAGGGAATGCAAGGTCAGGTACTTTTTCATGACCATCTCACTGACTCCTTCCCATTTCAAATGGAGTCAAACAAGGCTGTGTCCTTGCCCCTGCACTGTTCAACCTCTTCTTCACCCAAGTTCTCAACCATGCTACAAATAGGCTCCACAGAGGCATATACATCAGATACAGACATGACAGCTCAGTCTTCAGTCTCGTAAGGCTTAAAGCCAAAATAAAAGTAACAGAACTACTACTAAGAAAAGCACTCTTCGTGGAGGATTGTGCCCTCCTAGCGCACACAGAGGGAGATCTCCAGTGCATCGCAGATCATTTCGCTAAGCATCCAAATAGCTTGGCCTAACAATCGGCCTGGAGAAAACTGTGGTGTCGCATCAGTCATCTTCACCGCTCCAGGCCATATCCCCCCCGAGCATCTCCATTAGTGGAACCCAACAAAAGCAAGCTGGCAGGTTTACCTCTCTCGGTAGTAACATCTCCCATGATGGATCTCTTAACAAAGTGATCACAAACAGGATACAGGAAGCTTCCTGGTCACTAAGAAAGCTACATATCAAAGTCCTGAAATCCCACAACATAAGACTCTCAATAAAAAAAATTTACAATGCTTTTGTGCTCACATCTCTCCTCTACTTCTTAGAGACCTGAACACCATACAAATGGCATATCAAACAGCTAGAGGCCTTCCACATGTAGATTCTGCGCACCATTATGGGGATCCACTGGACAAAATTACCAAACTGGAGGTCCTCCAAAAGTCAAATGCCACAAGCATCAAGGCCATGCTGATAAAAGGCCAACTACGCTGGGTTGGACACATCATTAGGATGCCTGAACATCGACTCCCCAGAAAAATTTTCTGTGGAGAATTGGCACAAAGACACCAGAATCAAGGTCGCCCTGGAAAGCACTACAAGGACAATATCAAGAACAGCATACACTTTGGTGCAATAAAACCGATGATCTTGAGAAGGCTGCATCTAATAGATTAGCATGGCAACACACAATACTCAGCTTTCCAAGCCTTTGAAGAGGACAGAAATAATCAAGTGTTAGCTACAAGGGAAAAGTGTCATACCACTGCTATGGCTACCAAGATGCTCACCAATTGCTTTGTCTGCCCAAGCATGCACATCATGCTTAGGACTTCAGAGTCACTCTAGAATCCACATAAAGAGATAGCATGAAAATATCATCATCGAACTGACACACTACGCAAATAGACAGAAATACACATTTTCAAATGAGAGTGGAAAACCATTGCCATCCAGCCAATAGAGAAAGCAAGCAAATTCATTATGCAAATTTTCAAAAGTTCAAAAAAGCATTTAATACATGGCCTCAGATCTCTTCATTTCTCTTTCTTTCATCTGCCAAGAATGACTGTTCTCATTGGACTCCTCATGGTGACAACTTCACAGCATTCCTTTAAATTAATTTTATATTGAAATTAATCTGCCAATTATCCAGACAAATCCATTTTAGCCACTGCAATTTTCTACTAATATAAAGACAATCCTTTTCCCCATATACCTATTTATAGTTTTCAGACACGTTTTATTTCGTGCTTTTCCTATTCACTTTGAAGAAACAATTCAATTTGAACGTTACTGTAACAATGGCAAAAATGGCTTAGGAAAATAAATTCTGATTGATACATTATTAAAAATACTAACCTAGGTATTTGTATGGCTCCCCTTCCCACAGAATCTGAGCACCTAGCAATCTGATAACCCAAACCCAAGATGTTCATTCCACACGGAAGCCAAGATTCTGAGGTTATGACAACATCTCCATAAGTCTGCAAACAGGCTACGATGTTGTAGATTCACGGGGGGAAGTGATCAGTGTGTATTTTTAATACCCACATTAATTATTCACAGCACTGGTGAAACTGAATACTGGAAGCCACTCTTTACAAGAGCTGTCTAGCGGTTCAGAGGCTGATTGCAGGTTGATGAATTCTACCCCTAGAATTTAATTCCGGGAGTGAATACAAAAAAAAAACATTTGAATGCAGTTGCTTAATGACTAGCAATACTCCATAAACCTTTTCAAACTATACCATCTCCAGAGAAATAATTAGTTTGATTTTTAGAAAGTATGTAACCTTTTCTATCCTTGTCTGAAGGCAAGTCTACACTACAGTGCTACATCAGCACAGCTGCACCAGTGCTGCTGTGCCATTTTAGCACCTCTGGTAAAGACACGCTATGCCAATGGGAGAGTGCTCTCCCATCAGCAAAATTACACTACGTCCGCGAGAGGCAGAAGCTATGTCAGTGGGAATGCACGTTCTGCCGACATAAGGCCAGTGTGGACAGCACTTAAGTCAACGTAACTTGAGTCACTCGGGGCGGGGGGGGGGTCTTTTTCACACTTCTGAGTGACGTAAGTTACATCAACTTAAGTGGTATTGTAGACCAGCCCCGAGTCTCCCTAAAGAAATCTTTAAAATAAAATAAACAAGAACACAGATCAGTGTATTATAGCTTAGCTAATGCTGTGAATGTATGTAAAATGCTGCTTAGTATTAAGTCAGAGCTGTGTTTTTCCAAAGAGACACTCTGAGATTCAACTCGGCCAAAGCATTTCTCTTTCCCCACTTATCCCATACTTTCTCATTCCAACACTACAAATTCCTAGACTTATCTTCTGCACATACAGGTCAAAACAAAGTATGTTATATGCTCCTGGGGGAATTCGGTGCCACTGATCAAACACAGAATTAATATCTCCCAAAGATTTCACCCTTCCCCCTCTCCCCCCGCAGCTATGAGAAGGGTCACACTGCAACTACACCTTTCACCACCAGGAGATGATGTGGCACCAGAAAAGAGGGCAGTGGGCTCATGGGCCGGAACAGCCAGCTGAGGAGAGACAGGTGGCAGAGGCTGCCTTCCTCATAATACGCTGCCCGCAGGGCCAGGCGAGAAGGTACGGGATATGCGGGGAATGGGCAGAGAGGGGCACATGGAGCTGCTGGGGTGTGTCACAGACTGGGGTTCAGAAGGACTAGTGGGGGGACAGACTGGAGTTGGGGCACATGAGCTAGTAGGCTGACAACATTGAACCAGGGGCTGAATGGAGAGTGGGGATGCAGGGCCACATGGGTATATGTGCACATCTGGCTCGCTGAATGGGGGTACAGAAACACATGCTTGACTGAATGGGAGAGGCTACGTTTCAGCCAGGGTCTGCATGGTGGAGGCTCCCCAATTCCCTAACAATCCCTCCCCACAAAAAATAAAAGTTTCATACTTCTCCCACCCACACCCAACAATTCTTCAGGTTCACTCCTCAGGCTCCTTCCCAGCAATTACCTCCCTCTTCCTCAGCTCCTCCACTACCCCTGACTACCCTGAGCCTTTACATTGCTTCTGATGGGTGTGTGAAATACATTTCTGTATTGTAGTTTAAATAAATTGTTACTCAAAGTTCTGTATTAACATGCCTAGTAATCTATTTGTCAAAAAACATTTCCTGAATCTTTTTTTGTTGTCTGTATTGTTACAGACATACTTGCTGACAGGTATTTTGAAATAAATTACCAAAATAATTGAAACTGGGGTGATTACATTATGTAATTTTGATAAATAAAGTATGCAGAACTTTGCAGAATTTTAAAATATTGTGCAAAGACTTCAATT
Source organism: Natator depressus (assembly GCF_965152275.1). Taxonomy (NCBI): domain Eukaryota; kingdom Metazoa; phylum Chordata; order Testudines; family Cheloniidae; genus Natator; species Natator depressus. The sequence continues at coordinate 237,147,953 of NC_134235.1, read as the reverse complement.
TTTCGGTGCAGAATTCCCCCAGGAGTAAATTATACTTTGAATTCAGTCTCAATCCTAACAAGGTCAACACTCGCTTCTTCCATCAGTCTTACCAATTCAACGCCTCCAAGTTTATACTAGCTTCATCCCCCTGTTCACTGCCAGCAAGTTTCAAGGACTGTTACCCCTCTCCTCTTCTCCTCCACAGTCCTACCTACACCCTGCGATGTCTGTCATTTCTTTCTATCTTTGATCAAACTTGATAAGCTCTGTCAGACAGGAACCTTTACTTTTTGCTTCCATCTTCTGAGCTCGGTGAACATCACTGATACTATTTAAATAATTAATATTATGGTACCAAAATTCATGAACAGGTGACAAAGAAAAAGGACTCTTCAAAATATTTTGGTAGTGGTCTACACATAATCTGTTTCGTGTTAAAAAGATAAACCCTGAAACACATACCTCTAGTTTTTAAGAGCCAAACTCCTATGTCCTCAGATTAGACCAATTTTGTTTTACCCATTAATGGATTATCTCAGGGAATGGCCCTCTGCCAATCCAGAGAGAACTGCTGGCTAACTTCATTTACTTCAGGGGGCTGGAATATGCAAATTTCTCTCTCCAGGAAACCACCACTTAACTGGTTTCATGCTGAAACTTGAGAGAATGCTTCTAAGGCCATGTGTACACTACAAAGTTTGGTCAACATCAGTAACGGTGGTGAACATCCATTAGACTTTTGTACATCCTGAGATGTATGCATGCTTGGCTGCTTGCACTGGCACTGCATGTAATCACCACGAATAGTTTCACTGGAGAACATGGTGCACCTGAGGTAGGTATCCCAGCGTGCCCCATGCTGTCCTCCAGTGTAATGCCTTGTAGGACATTTTTGCAGTTTTGTGGGATACTAACAATTCACCCACAGGTTTCAGAGAACCATGGATCAAATTCCCATGATACCACTTTCTCCACCCCAGAATGCTTGTTCTATCCCATAATTTTTGCATCATTTTTAAAAGTCCCATAGTCTAGCACACCACTCTTTGGTCTCCACCATCTTCCTAATGGAAACATGGACCCTGCCCAGCCCAGTACAACTCTCATGACCACGGCTAATACAGGACACACGTCTCCTGCATCTGTAGAACTTCCATGACTAATACTTACAACCGGGCACGCAAGGAAAAAAGAGATGTTCGATGATGAGTGGATGCTGATAGATATAGCAAAAAGGCCCTGAGAGCATCTCCATTTTGCCTCTTTCCTGCTCTGATCTCTGGACTATGAACTTGTATTAATGGGAGCATTCTAACCAAGGGACTGAGGACCTTCCAATGATTTGGAAGCAACCAAGCTAGCAGTTTATTCCATCACTACTCCAAGCCAGATCCAAGAACTTTGCAATTATTGTATGTATTTGATTCCTTTACCCAATTTTAACTCTCACCTTTCTTTTTATAAATAAACCTTTAGATATTCGGTACTAAAGGATTGGCAACAGCATGATTATTGGGTAAGATCTGAGTTATATATTGACCTGGGTACGTGGCTGGTCTTTTGAGAGCAGAAGAACCCTTTGGTTGATAAAATTGGTTTTAAATAACCACTCATCATTAAGTCTGGTGGTTTTGGTCATGATACAAGGACTGGAATACCTACAGAGACTGCTTTTCTGACTTCGTTAGCCAGTGTGGTGAAAGAGAAGTTTACTGCTGTTGGTAGTCGAGAATAACCACCAGCTTTGAAGTGTGTCTTCCCTATTTCTGAGCAGTTTGTCTTGAATTTGGTATTTTCAGTTGTGACCCACAAAGGCACGGTGACAGGGGCCATGATCGCCCAAGTGTTCAAGGCCATTAAGCGTCTCCTGCTACAGAGGTCTGTGACTCTTGGCAATGTGTAGGAAATAGTAGACGGAAATACAGTAATATGATCTTTGAACTGCTGTGAGGCAACAGATGGGATGCATACGCCTATTCTGGCACCATCGCACAGTACCAGTCAATACATAAACAGAAAGGGATATTTTTCCATGGTTATGCAGTCACCGATGGATCACCAGGGATGCTTCATTGATATTACAGTGGGCTGGTCAGGCAAGGTGCACAATGGTCACATTTTAAGAATTCAGGACTTCTCCAAAAGCTGCAAGCAGGGACCATCTTCCTTGACCATTGCCACTGGCCATGTTGAACTATCAGTAGTGATTTTCGGGGACCGAGCCAACCCCTGGCTTGCTTGGCTCATGAAGCCATACACTGGTAGGGTTGGTCCAACCCTCCTGGTTTCACCAGGAATCTCCTGGAATCAGGATCCATATCCCAGAGGCTACTGAAGCCAAACTGGGAGATTTTAGGCCACTAAAAGTCTGGCAACACAGCAGGGCTAAGGCAGGCTCCCTGCTTGCCCTGACTCCTTACCGCTCCTGTAGGTAGCTGACACATCCCTGCGGCCCCTGGAGGGAGGAGGCAGGCCAGGAGGTTCCATGCACTGCCCCCGCAGCAAGTCCGCAGCTCCCATTGCCAGGAACTGCGGCCAATGGGAGCTGCAGGGGCGGTGCCTGCAGGAAGGGGTAGCATGCGGAGCCCCCGGTCCCTCCCAGGGCTGCAGGGACATGCCGGCCGCTTCTGAGAGTGGGGCCAGATCAGGCAGGGAGCCTGCCTTAGCCCCGCTGCCCAAGGTAAACCCAGTGTCGTTTTCTAGTTATATTTCCTGAGGTTTTTCCAGTTTTAGACCTGATCTACACTACAAAGTTAGGTCAACCAAAGTTGACTTGTTTTGTTCTACATCTGTGATCTAAAGTTGTCTCCTGCTGACGTAAGCATCCTGTTACACTGATGCAATTCACCACCTCCTTGAACGACGCACAGTCACAGTTGACCTATTTTCTGTTGATGCAGTGCCAGTGCAGACTCTGCATTACCAGTGTCAGCCCTAACAGTCCTCCAACAGCTGTCCCACAATGCCCCTGTCCCTGTGATAGTGATTGCTCTGGTCACAATTTTGAACTCTACTCCTCAGGGGTCACAGACACTGGAATTCTCCTCCTCTCCCCCTACGTTAAACTCACGAGCATGTTTTTGCAATAACTTTTACTGATTGCCCCCTGTGGTGAACACACCTACTAAATAAACCACCTTTGTGAGCATCTGAGCATGCCGGCTCCACGTGCACACAGAGCTGCTAGGTACATCCATGCCTGCAAAAGGAAAAAAGTCATGGATCTCCTTGGCCTGTGGAGTGAAGAGACTGTGGAAGCACAGCTAAGGAACCACCAAAGAAATATACACCTCTACATAAAGATTGCACAGGGGATGCAGAAGCTGGGGCACAACAGATGAGCAGCAATACCACCTAAAGCAAGGAACTTCAGAAGGCATAACAGAAGGTGACGAAGGCAGCAAGTCTGCAGCAGCTCCACAGACTTGCCACTTCTACAACAAGCTGCGTGCCATACTTGGGGTGGACCCCTACAGCACCCTGCATGTGACTGTGGATGCTTTGCAGGAGCTTGACACAGAGATCCCTGCTGTGCACAGTGAATGGGGTGAATGGAGAGAGACAGAAACCATGCAGTGAGCCAGGAGCTGTTTGAAACTGGAGTCAAGCTAGTTCCTCCAAATGAGTGCAGATGAGGCCAGTGATGAAGCAGAAGGAACCTTGGGTAAGTGTATACCTGCGTTATTCCTTAAAGCGTTTTTTTACCTTTGAGTTGCCTGAAACCTCCTGCCCATAACTTTTTCCCCATTTAAAAACAGTGTCCATCCTGTCCATGCATTTAGAGAACAAAGGCAATGACTTTTGATTGCTCCTTTTACTTTAAAAAAGTTAGAAAATAAATTTAAAAAAATAGTATGGCAGTCTGAATTACACAGTCCACATTCTCCTGTGCTTGGATACAGGTAGCAGAAATGTAGAGGTGGCATCCTCACTTTTATTCTTTGTCTTATTATTGTTGGCCTCAGCAGGGTGGACCGCAGTTCTCCCTGTGCGGGCTACTTTGCATATCTGAACAGGGATGTCCCTTGAGCAATCTCGATTAAACGTTCATGGAGAAACCTTTGATATCCTCTCCCAAACATTTCTAGGGATGGTAGCATTGTTTCTTCCCCCCATGATAAGGGGCATTCCCACACCACTCTGGGATAAATTACACTGGCACCATTGTAGTAAACAGGCTAGCAGCATACGGAAAAGGTGGCTTTCGGATGCCAGGAGCCGCTATGTTCTCTGTCATCCTCAGGAGGGAGAGAACTGCCAAAATCACCACTTCCTATGAAAGTATTGGCAATATTCACTGCACTTTCCCTGTACTCGTACCCATGGGCTCCTAGCCTCTAAACCTTCCATGCAACAGAGCAACCTGATCCCTTCTTCTCTTCGCCTTCCTCCCCTGGGCTGTGCTCACTGTGGCTTGAGATGTAGAGTGGTGCTGTAAAGAGGTTCTCTGACACTAAAGTGACTATCAGAATTTCTTATTAAAGGTATTTATGGGAATAATGTAAGGGAGTTTTGCACTAACTTCCCTTTTCCGTTGTGACTGTAAATCTAATGCTGCATCTGTGTGTTTTAATCAGCAGCCTCTAGTGTTGAGAGGTGCCCCTCTACACCTGTTGAACATCTGACCCTGATCCAAAGAAAAAAGCAGAACAGGGATAATATGTTCTGCAAGATCCTCCAGTGCTCTACAGTTGATGACAGTGAACACAGGGATTGGTGGGCCAAATGTTCAACACCAGGGAGAAGGAATGAAAATAGAAAGAGCAGTTGCTGCAGGAAAGGCAAAGAGACCAAAAGGTGCATTGGGAAATGCACTGGGATGTTATAGGTTTGCTCAAGCAACAAACGTGGATGTTGCAGAGCATTATTGAGCTGCATGTCCAAAGACTCCAGACACAGCAGCCTTTCCAATCCATGGAAAACTCCATGCTCTCTCTGCCCCCCATAGCATAACAGGTGGTAGCATGGCTAGAACCCTTAACCCTACCACTCCATGCCAGGGGAAAACAAGGAGAACCGTGACCACATCTACACCAACCACAGGATCAGCCATGATGCACTCCATGAGTTCTAATATGAATGAAACATTGTAATATGTTTAATACATAAACATTAATGTTTTGTTTACTTGGTAATTCATACTTAAAAAACCCATCTTACAGTACTACTAAAAAAAATGTTGCCTTGTGTATTTGCACTTTCACTTTGTTTCCTGTGTCTTTGAACACAATGAAGTTCTATATTTGGAAACTCAGAGTATTGTAGTTCACACCACGCATAAGAGCCTCATTACAAAATTCATAGAAGAAATCTGTAACCCACCTGTGTTTAGGCTCTGTGCACTCAAAGGCAAACTAGTTTTATAAAAGCATGACAACACTATTGTGACTGTTAAAATGATCTTTTTAAGGCTTCCCTCAGCTGAATAGGACCATAGCTCGTTCTTCTAATAGCCCTTGTGCCGGTCTTTTCAAATTCAGCATACGTCGCCCCTCCACCATGGTGATAGTGTTTCCCCCTTCGCCTGGCATGCTATGCAGTACACAACATGAATCTTTCACATGCATGCAGATGTTTGCGTTGCTGAGTGTCACCAGGTGCTCCATTTACCACTAGGTTTAGCCTCCTCTTGGCTACTCTGAGGATTAGCTTGCAAGGTCGACGCGCCCCTTCCCACGGTTGCATGCTCTCTCTTGCTCTCTCTGCTCTGTAGCCCCTCTCTTACTCCAGGAAACAGTGTCCTCTTCGTGACTTGGCCCTGCCTGCTCTGGCCCTGGACTGCTCCCAGAAGTGGCAGGCACGTCCCTTTGGCCCCTGGGAGAGGCCAGGGGGCTCTGCACGCTACCTCTTCCTGCAGGCACTGCCCCTGCAGCTCCCATTGGCCACAGCTCCTGGCAATGGGAGCTGCGGACTTCCATGCGGGGGCAGCGTGTGGAGTCCCCGGCCCGGCCCCTCCCCCCGAGGGGCCACAGGGACGTGTCAGCCGCCTACAGGAGTGGAAAGGAGCCAGGGCAAGCAGGGAGCCTGCCTTAGCCCTGCTGCGCCACCAGACTTTCAGCAGCCTAAAATCTCCCAGTTTGGCTTCAGTAGCCTCCAGGAGACAGAGCCTGATTCCGGAAGACTCCTGGCAAAACGAGGAGGGTTGGCAACCATATTTGGGGGTGGGGCCCTCTGCACGCTTGCCCTTCACTGGACCCTTCCCTGGTTATTCAGGTGAGCTGCTGAGTGGCACTCATGGCCTGAGCACTGCCTGAGGACCTGTGGGCTCAAGTTCAAGGCCTGTGATGCCCCACAATGAGATTGTGGACGGATCCTTCTGGAGAGCCCCTGGCAGCCCAAAAGCTAGATGGAGAAGGTGGTGGTAGCAGGCAGGTCAGCCTGGGGACAGATGACAGGTAAAGACTTAACTGCAGGCAACTCACCACAAGCTTCTCCTGTGAACTGGCACTTTACAAGTGCTTAGCTGCTACTGCTGATTTCTTTAAACCTCCTGAAACTGCTGCTGGCAGCTTGAGAGGCAGGAGGCTCTGGAACAAGCCACCAGTGACAGCCTCACCCCTGTGCAGTGGATTGAGGTGGAGTCCGGAGAAGCATCATGGTTCCACAGACCAATGGGGTGGTAGGAAGGAGAAAGGAAAGCAGAACAAGGATAGACAGAAAAGCTCCCAATGAAAGCAGAAAAACTGCACAAACCACCTCCTTGGGTTGGAGACAGGAAGCTTGGCAGTTTGGGTGTCAAACTGGCTCTTGGGGCCCAGGGCTAGTGCTTGGCAAGATTACATTGCCTCATTCCTGTTACCAGAAGCCCACGAACAGAATTACCCACTGTATCCTTTCTATAAATAAATTTCTTAGTCTAAGGTGCCACAAGTACTCCTGTTCTTATTACAGTCTTAGAGTTTTTCCTTAGTTAGATCCTAATGGCCTGTTAAAATTAACTTGAGGGTACAATTATTGTAAATACAGGAAGATATTTAACGGTTGGGGAGGGGGGGTTTATAGTGATCTTTTTCAATTGTCAGTGCAAGCACAATTAAAAATAAAGTATCTGGATATTTTTCCTCTTTTCTTTGGTGAGGGGGAAAAAAATCCTTCCCTGCTTATGATGTTTCCATCTGGATCTTCTGTGAGAAAGCAAAGTTTGATATGTTCAGGTGTCTAATGAGGATGTTTCTTATGTGTTTGCTTTTACTGAGCTATATTTTTAGGGCCTGAGTTAATTCAGGAAGATATTTGGTGAAAAAATATATGCCTGTGTTTAACAGCATCTCTCTTTCATTTTTAGATTTATTAGGAACTGGGGAAACTTTTGGGAAACGGGGAGTCTATACAGGAAGAATGGGCTCCACCTCAACCAAAATGGAACCAGATTGCTGGCACTTAAAATTAAGAAGGTCGAAGAGAAGTTTGTAAACTATGGGCTGGGGGAAAGCAGACAGGTGCTGAGTAGCACGTAGTTCGGAAAAACACTTCCCTTAGGGGAGGATCTACTAATGGAGATTCTCTATATCCAATAAGGAGGAGAGTATGGAAGATAAAATACAGGTAGGATCTGATGAGAAACAGTCAAATAAAACCAAGTATCAGAGGCGTAGCCGTGTTAGTCTGTATCCACAAAACCAACAAGGAGTCCGGTGGCACCTCAAAGGTGCCACCGGACTCTCCGTTGTTTTTTTTAGTCAAATGAAAAAAAGGCTCATTCATCATGTAAAGGGAGACAGCTAAAAAGTGACAAGTTTATAAAGTGCTTATATAAAAATGCTAGAAGTCTAAATAATAAGATGGGGGATCTAGAATGTCTTGTATTAAATTAGGATATTGATATAACAGGCATCACAGAAACTTGGTAGAATGAGGATAATCAATAGGACACAGTAATAGAAGGGTACAAAATACATCTGAAGGACAGAACAGATTGTGCTGGTGGGGGAGTGAAAGAAAGTGTAGAATCAAATGAAGTAAAAATCTTAAATGAACCAAACTGTACCATAGAATCTCTATGGACAGTAATTCCATGCTCAGATAATAAGAATATAGCAGTAGGGATATATTACTGACCACCTGACCAGGATGGTGATACTGACTGTGAAATGCTCAGAGAGATTAGAGAGGCTATTAAAATAAAAAACTCAATAATAATGGGGGATTTCAACTATCCCCATATTGGCTGTGTACATATCACCTCAGGATTGGATGCAGAAACAAAGTTGCTTGACACCTTAAATGACTGCTTACTGGAGCAGCTAGTCCTGGAACCCACAAGAGGAGAGGCAATTCTTGATTTAGTTCTAAGTGGAAGAGAGGATCAGGTCCAAGAGCTGGACCGCTTGGTAACAGTGACCATAATATAATTAAATTTAACATCCCTGTGGCGGGGAAAACACCACAGCGGCCCAACACTGTAGCATTTAATTTCAGAAAGGGGAACTACACAAAAATGAGATTAGTTAAACAGAAATTAAAATGGTACAGTACCAAAAGTAAAATCCCTGCAAGCTGCATGGAAACTTTTTAAAGACACCATAATAGAGTCAACTTAAGTGTATACCCCAAATTAAAAAAAAAAAAAGTCAAAAAAAGAGCGACCATGGCTAAATAAAGTAAAAGAAGCAGTGAGAGGCAAAAAGACATCCTTAAAAACAGAAAGGCACATAAACTGCCAAATAAAATGTAAAAATATAATTAGGAAGGCCAAAAAAGAATTTGAAGATCAGCTAGCCAAAGACTCAAAAAGTAATAGCAAAAAAATGTTAAGTACATCAAAAGCAGGAAGCCTGCTAAACAACCAGTGGATGATCAAGATGCTAAAGGAGCACTCAAGGACAATAAGGCCATTGCAGAGAAACTAAATGAATTCTTTGCATCTGTCTTCACAGTTGAGGATGTGAGGAAGATTCCCAAACCTGAGCCACATGACAAATCCGAGGAACTGTCCCAGATTGAGGTGTCATTAGAGGAGGTTTTCGAACAAATTGATAAACTAAACAGTAATAAGTCACCATGACCAGATGGTATTCACCCAAGAGTTCTGAGGAACTCAAATGTGCAATTGCAGGACTACTAACTGTAGTCTGTAACCTATCATCTAAATCAGCTTCTGTACCAAAAGACTTGGGGAATAGCTAATGTCATGCCAATTTTTAAAAAGGGCTCCAGAGGTGATTCCGGCAATTACGGGCCAGTAAGCCTGACTTCACTACCAGGCAAACTGGTTGAAACTATAGTAAAGAACAAAATTGTCAGATACACAGATGAACGCAATTTGTTGGGGAAGTGTCAATATGGTTTTTGTAAAGGAAAATCATGCCTCACTAATCTACTAGAATTCTCTGAGAGGGTCAACAAGCATGTGGACAGGGGGATCCAGTGGATATAGTGTACTTAGATTTTCAGAAAGCCTTTGACAAGGTTTCTCACCAAAGGCTCTTAAGCAAAGTAAGCAGTCATGGGATAAGAGGGAAGGTCCTCTCATGGATTGGTAACTGATAGGAAACAAGAGGTAGGAATAAATGGTCAGTTTTCAGAATAGAGAGAGGTAAATAGCGGTGTCCCCCAAGGATCTGTACTGGACCCAGTCCTATTTAAAATATTCATAAACGATCTGGAAAAAGGAGTAAACGGTGAGGTGGCAAAATTTGCAGATGATGCTCAATATAGTTAAGTCCCAGGCAAACTGCGGAGAGCTAAAAAGGGATATCACAAATCTGGATGACTGGGCAACAAAATGGCAGATGAAATTCAATTTTGATAAATGCAAAGTAATGCACATTGGAAAACATAATCCCAACTATACATATAAAATGATGGGGTCTAAATTAGCTGTTACCACTCAAGAACTAGATCTTCGAGTCATTGTGGATAGTTCTCTGAAAATATCCACTCAATGTGCAGCAGCAGTCAAAAAAACCAACAGAATGTTGGGAATCATTAAGAAAGGGATAGATAATAAGACAGAAAATATCATATTGCCTCTATATAAATCCCTGATATGCACACATCTTGAATACTGCGTGCATATGCAGTCGCCCCATCTCAAAAAAGATGTTTGACTTGGAAAGGGTTAAGAAAAGTGCAACAAAATTTTTTAGGGGTATGGAACGGCTTCCGTATGAGGAGAGATTAAGACGATGGACTTTTCAGCTTGGAAAAGAGACTACTAAGGGGGGATATGATAGAGGTCTATAAAATCATGACTGCTATGGAGAAAGTAAATAAGGAAGTGTTATTTACTCCTTCTCATAACGCAAAAACTAGGGGCCACCAATGAAATTAATTGGCAGGAAGTTTAAACAAACAAAAGAAAGTATTTCTTCATACAACGCACAGTCAACCTGTGAAACTCCTTGCCCGAAGACATTGTGAAGGCCAAGACTATAATAGGGTTCAAAAAAGAACTAGATAAATTAATGGAGGGTAGGTCCATCAATAGGTGCTAGCCAGATGGGCAGGGACGGTGTCTCTAGCCTCTGTTTGCCAGAAGCTAGGAATGGATGATGGGGGTAGACCACTTGATGATTACCTGTTCTGTTCATTCCCTCTGGGGCACCTGGCATTGGCCACAGGCAGAAGACAGGATACAGGATACTGACCCAGTATGGCCATTCTTATGTTTTTATTTTTGTTGTATTTCAGCTCTATAGTACAACAGATAGCACTGACTTTAAAGAGTTTGGGAAAGGGAATTTGGAGGGAATTTCATTAAGTTTGTGAGGACGAACTCAGGACAAAAGCAAGTGCAGCCCTCAGTATTGATTATACTATGCAAAAGTGTACAGGAGCAGCAACACAAGTCGCGGGGAGCAGAAAGTGATTGCATAGAGTATGTGGTAGAAGCTGATTCACAGAGCAGTACTGATATCTGGAAATAAGCTGCAGTGACTGAAAGGATAAGTGAAAAAGTGTTGTCCACCTCCTGGAACAATTTAGAACTGTAACAAGTGGGTTGCCCACACATTGGCCTTGTGTGCATTCAGAGGGGGGAAGACCTGATGTTAAAGATCACAAGGCCCTGGACCCCATCCCTTACTTCTCCTGAGGATCTGGTAAAATACATACAAAAGGCAACAATAATTACATTGGTTTCAGATAAGAATTTTTTTAAAAAATATTAAAACTCTGCAGTTAAAAAAATAAGGTGGGAAGAAAATGAGTGGGAAAAATAGTCTCTCTCTACCTCCAACTAACTAGAAAAAGATAGACTGTCACATTTTTATGTTGTCCCAAGCCAGCAAGTCCTGATTGTAGTCCTGTTACCAAAATGGAGCCTCATGTTCACTAAATCATCCTTCATCAAGAAATAGGGCAACAAGTGCCTGTAAAATACACAGGTACCCTGCAAAAGTTGTTCATTTTGGTTCATAAATAAAGTTGTTAGGATATAGATATTCAGGCCTGCCTGTAAAGGCCTATACTTTAAGAATTTAGGTGTATTCTTATCACTTAGCTAGTAATAGAGGTATACAAGAAAGAATCCGTGTAAGGGCCTTCTCTCACTGTGACAGTCTGAGGCCCTGTTCTTAGGCCAATGCCTTTGGCTAAGCAGTGGGAGCAGCCATAAGCTGGGAAGCGAATGGTCACATCCTCACATTCCAAACTAGTCAATATGGGGCTGTTATGAAGGTGATCCGACCTATCACCTCCAGAGAAAGGGAAGAGCCTAGAAGATGTAAAAGGAAATTTAGTTTGGTAGTTTTCTGTCTGGTAAGAACTCACTTATCAATAGACACAGCTGGGAAACCCTCATGTCTTTACAAATGTAGTTGTGAAATCCTCATTTCTGTATTGTTTTGTCATTATTGTTCCCACTTTGCTATTGTTTATTTGCATGGTCTCTGTCTGGTTCTGTGATTGTTTCTGTCTGCTGTATAATTAATTTTGCTGGGTGTAAACTAATTAAGGTGGTGGGATATAATTGGTTAGCTAATCATGTTACAATATGTTAGGACTGGTTAGATAAATTTCAGTAAAATGATTGGTTAAGGTATAGCTAAGAATATTACTATATAAATTAGGGGCAAACAGGAAGTAAGTTGGGATTTGAAAATAAGGAAAAAGGAACTTGGATTTAAGCTTGCTGGAACTTCATCCCAATGAACATTGAATTGTTTGCATCTTCGGACTTTGGGTATTGTTGCTCTCTGTTCATGCGAGAAGGACCAGGGAAGTGGGAGAGTGAAGGAATAAGGTCTCTAACAAAAGTCATCGTGAAATAATGCAAAAAATGTAATATGCGCCTATGTTTTATTTCCCCATTACAGCTCAGATAATCATATGCAAAAAGCTCTGCCCTTTCGGACAAATTTGACTTGAAATTACAACTTCCGTGTCGTCACTCCAGATTCATACAGGTATAGCATATTAATCTTAGAAAGATTAAAAGATTAAAAGTACATGTGGCAAGTAACAATGAACCAAATTTCAGTTCACAAGTTCTCATAAAAGTCCAAGATCTTATTTACCACAATCATCCTTTTTAGAGTGTGAACGGTTATAAATAGCAAATTTAAACTGAGAGGTTTCTCTTATTGTACCATGAAATGCCACAAATAATGAACATGCTTGTCACTTTGGGTATTGGAGGGCTCCACATGAATCATTTCTTCATGAACAATTTGAGTAAACTTAACAGAAAGTTAGGTATTTTGAATACATTATCATAAAACCTAACAAAGCACAAGGAAAAACTCAGTTTGGCTGCTTTGAAAGTGCACAGTTCGTTTGGTTGCTTTGCTGCTGTAACTCCGGGTGCAACAATAAGGCAGATAGCTACATTAATTTTCTTGGTTTCCAAAACCAGGAGAATGCAAGCTTCAATTAACCTTACTCCATTACACCATGCTGCAAGCAGCTAAGGCAGGGGTGGGCAAACTCCTCATTTCTGGCCCCATCCCGGAACCTGCACCCCCAACCAGAGCCCTCACCCCAACCCCAATTTTGTGAGCATTCATGGCCCACCATACAATTTCTATTCCCAGATGTGGCCCTCGGGCCAAAAGGTTTGCCCACCCCTGGGCTAAGGTGAATCTCATTGCCAGTGGGTTGTTTTTTTTTTGTTTGTTTGTTTGGGGGGGGGGGGGGGGGCGGTCATCTGGATAAACCCCACAACATCAGAAAGCCCTTTAAGCCTAGCTGCTACAAGACCTGATGCCCATAAAGCTTTCTTCAGAAACTGGACACCAAACGGGACAACATATTGAACAGGAGACAGGAGAGAAAGGCAACAACAGGATCTTTTCCTTTCCTAGAAGGCAGGTAGCATCTGGAGTAAAATTAATGTCTGAAGAATTTGAGATTTGCAACAAATTAGGGGAGGCTTAAGGCAGTTTTTGTAAAATGCCACTTTGTGGAGAATTAATGAGTGCTAAAGAGATCAATATGCTGCCTAACATGCTGTCAAGGTTCTTTCCCCACTCTGAACTCTAGGATACAGATGTGGGGACCTGCATGAAAACCCCCTAAGTTTATTTTTACCAGCTTAGATTAAAACTTTCCCAAGGTACAAACTATTTTACCTTTTGCCCTTGGACTTTTTTGCTGCCACCACCAAGCGTCTAACAAATATATAATCGGGAAAGAGCCTGCTTGAAACGTCTTTCCCCCCAAATCCTCCCCAAACCCTACACCCCCTTTCCTGGGGAAGGCTTGATAAAAATCCTCACCAATTTGCATAGGTGAACACAGACCCAAACCCTTGGATCTTAAGAACAATGAAAAAACAATCAGGTTCTTAAAAGAAGAATTTTAATAGAAGTAAAAAGAATCACCTCTGTAAAATCAGGATGGTAAATACCTTACAGGGTAATCAGATTCAAAACAGAATCACTCTAGGCAAAACCTTAAGTTACAAAAAGACACAAAACCAGGAATATACATTCCATTCAGCAAAGCTTATTTTCTCAGCCATTTAAACCAACAGAATCTAACGCATATCTAGCTAGATTACTTACTAAGTTCTAAGACTCCATTCCTGTTCTGTTCCCGGCAAAAGCATCACACAGAGAGAGCCTTTTTTCTCCCCCCCTCCAGCTTTTGAAAGTATCTTGTCTCCACATTGTTCATTTTGGTCAGGTGCCAGCGAGGTTATCCTAGCTTCTTAACCCTTTACAGGTGAAAGGGTTTTTCCTCTGGCCAGGAGGGATTTTTTGTTTACCCTTCCCTTTATATTCATGACACATGCACAGCCAAGAAAAAAAGGTACTCAAGAGCCAGTGTACAGGCCTCTCGAGTCTCTTTAAAGAGGGGAAAAGCTGCCTTTGCCTAACATCAAAACACTAATACTCTTCTCCCTCATCCTATATCATATTTAAGATTATTGGCTTCCCCACAATAACTCTACAGCCATATAGGGTTTATGGGCTTTCGCCTAACACAGCATTGACTTAATGGGCTTTCAAACTATGCCTTTGACGGTGAACATTTTGGAATTCAGCCAAACAAACCAAATCATACATCAGAGCTTGCACCTTATAGATCAGAGACTTAAGTGCCTGAAATGCAAAGAAAGCCGCTACAAAGAAAAAAGACAAGGGCTCGTCTACGCTACAGACACTACAGCAGCACAGTTATGTTCTGCAGCTACGCTGCTGTGACGACATAGTGCAGACACTCGTTACAGCCATGGAAGGAGTTTTTCCATCTGTGCCTTTAAGAGGCAGTAGCTAGGTCAATGGAAGAATTATTCTGTCAACTTAGCTATGTTTACACCACAGCTTAGGTCAACTTAACTACATCTCTCGGGGGCAAGTCTACACTTACTGGGGATCGACACCGTGGCGATCGATGAACCAGGGGTCGAAGACTCGCTAAATCGACCACAGATGGCTCTCCTGTTGACTCCGGTATTCCACCAGAACGAGAAGCGTAAGGTAAGTCGACAGGAGAGCATCTCACGTCGATCCAGAGTGGTGTAGACATGGCAATAAGTCTACCTAAGCTACATCCACTCCAGCTACACTATTCACATAGCTGGAGTTGCATAACTTAGGTTGACTTACCCCCGTAGTATAGACAAGGCCTCAAACATGTAAAAAGTCCAAACCCTTGAGCAACATAGCTACGTCAAATGAAGTTTTAAGTTTAGACCAGGCCTAGGACTGAAATCCTCTGAGATCTTTAGGTTCATTTGGCACAACTGTACTTTGTGCACATAATGGAGTGGCTTACACAAATACTTTGATATATTATGTGGAATAATACTCCAAACATTGTATCATTGTATTTTGGGGGAGAGAGAAGGAACAAAAAACACAATTAACAGAAAGGTACAGAAGCAGTTTAACAGCTTGGCTTGTTAATAAAAAACACTTTCTCTGGAGTGTCAGAAAGTAGTGTTATTTTGATCTTTATCATCAACAACAAAAAAAAAAGTATTTCTAAAGCATTATGACATTTGTTGAAAAAACTCCCTGAGAATGATTTTTCATTCTGAGATCCTGTGGTTTTTCCAAAAGTTTAATCTCCTACTGAATAAAGTATTTATTATTAAATAATAATAAAATTATTATTTCATTATTTATAAAGCATCCCTGGCACAGCCAAAACATACAGATTCTGCAAAAGAGAATAAAAATACAAAATGATAAAAACATCACAACTCTTTTTCCAAAATAAAAAACATCTAAAACAAATTGGTGACTGGGAAGGGGCCCCAAGTTAAAAAACAGGAAAGAACGATCAAAAAGGAAACTATTAGATGAGAGCCTTGACAATTTTGCCTTTGCAAATAGCTACAGTTACAGCAGTGTTTGTGATGTTTCTCATATCTAGTACAGAGAATACCTCTGGGAGGTATATACTGTAAATACTATACTAATGCTAACCATTTGTAGAAGCATTTGGAAAAAATTTTAATGGCAATCATTTTATAAGGCCAACTAGGATTATTCCAAAACCACCTTTAAGGTTTAAGTCCTAACTAACCTCAGACACAATTTAGTGTAACACCTGATATAACCAATTAAGCCAGTTAGAATGTTGTACATATTTTCCATTCGCACTGGATAAAAGCTGCTATCAGGAGGGATAATTTTAAGTGTAATATTTGTTATGCAAGCAATAAAAACAGTAAATAAGTCTCTTGCTTCAGGCTACAAATTAAGTCAGAAAGGTGTTCCCTTGACTTGCCATGTACAGCACCGTGCAACTAGATTAAGAAAGGCTTTTCCACTTTGCTCTGAACCCTCAAGGATTGGCCTGAAGAAAAAGTATCCCACTTGACGACCTAAGGCCATGTCTACACTTACAAGCTGTGCCGCTGTAAGATCATTCATGTAGTCGCTTTATGCCAACGGGGGAGAGCTCTCAGGTCGACATCATAAAACCAGCTCAACGAGCGACGGTGGCTATGTTGGTGAGAGAGCATCTCCCAACAACATAGCGCTGTGCACACAAGCGCTTATGCTGGCAAATCTTATGTCACTCAGCGGGATGTTTTGTCACTCTGGGGTGTGAAAACAAAGTTTTGCCGACATAAGTGCTAGTGTAGACATGGCCTAAGAGTCTGATATGTTACAGATAATTCTTTTTTCCAACGTGCTAATCATCATGTTAATGATAGGCTAACAAGAGCTGAAAATGTCACCATTCTGAGCATAAAACATCACAGTTAAGGTTTTCTGCCCCAAGACAGGGACACAATCAAATGGAATAGAGACATACAGTCGATGAATGGGAAGGTAATAGCAGTAAGTAACATTTGCTGAAAACTTTCCCTTCTCCAGAGGCAAGGCCCAAATATTTATAAACATTCTCATCTTTTTGCACCTTTGCCTTTTTTTCCCCTTTACAGTTTATTTCTTCACTTATTATCTTTGCTACTGTATTCATATATTAACTCAAGCATCTTCCTTGCATTAGATGTTAAGAAAAGGGGGAAATTTTGAACATTGTTGTTCAGTGAAGGGGAGATGTCTGATCACCCAGTTTAGCATCTATATATGCTATTAATTACAGGACAGTTTTGCAGTCTAAGTTACAGAATTTAGTGCATAAATGCAATTTTAAAACCCCTATTTTTTTCATATCACACCTTCCTCTACAAATAAACTGCACACCAAAAGTACAGTGTAGTTTGGAATATCATTATACAGCAGATGACCTACATTGTATTTAGTTGGTCAACAAGCTTGTCACTACAAGAAAGTAGTAAGATCTACCAAAAGGAAGATCAGCCAGCCAGACAAAAAGAGCTAGTAGATCAACTAAACACAGTGGAGAATAAAGATGTAACTCTTATAAACTTCTTTACATATTCCAACTGTTTTTCAAACATTAAATAATTAAATTACAGAAGTACACAGATGAGTGGACCACTGGGAAACAGACATTTTACTGCACTCATTTTTTTAAACAGAAAAAAGAAATTAAGTTGCAAAAGAAAAAGCCTAAGAAAGTACCCAGATTTCTCCAGCTCTGAGAAATAAGAAGTTATAAAAATTATCATATTTAAAAGGATCTCTATCTGAAGGCTCTGGACCAAATCCAGCTGAGAACAATGGGGTTGGAACGGACATAAGACAAAATTAATAAACACGGTGTGTCACACACATGCATGAACAAATTTGGAAGTAATAAATATGCTTATTATACACCACTGGTCACTTCATGTGCCCTCTACCCATTAACAGTCCATCTCCCTCTTCCAAAACACCAAACTCCTCAGCAGCATTTCTTTTAAAATAATCAGCCTCCTAAAGACATGTTCTCTTCTCTCTCTCTCAAACATGGAATCTTAAACTATACTGACCTGAGGCCCAAGACAACTCAGAGTCATCCTGGGCCAGCACAAACTTCTCTAGATATAAAATTCTTACAGTTTAAAATCCATTATCTCATTGACCTGTAAAGCTAGAAACAGAAACTTTATCGCATTGGGATGGGGAGATCATCAGCATGGAACCTAACATTAGTTTATACACACTTGGAAGATCACTGATAATTCTGTTACTTCAGGTTGTTTTCTGTAGTTTTCTTGTCTGACCCCTCCACAGCTAAGCTCCTGGTAATTAAGTCATGTGGCTTTACATGAGAGTGGATAAAAATAAAATAGTTCCAAAAAATGCTTTCAAAATTCTCTACAACTTTTCTAAAAAGTTCTCCAGTAACAAGACATAAAAGACGATGTTTGTGTGGTTTTTAAATCAAAAATAGTTTAGGATTAGCGGCATAACTAAATCTTGGCTTCATCGCCCCAGGCCATCTCAAATTCATTCAGATAATCTTTTATACCTCAGCAAATTATTACATATTTCAGACATTATATATACACATCACTATACACACAAACACCCAAAAATCTGCATTAAAAAAAAGTCACTCCAGCACTTGGGACTGAAATCTCCGATTCAACATACTGGCTCTGTCCCACAGTGACTGCAACAAAGGCAAGTTAATTAAAACAGCCATGGTGCTGACAAGTACAGCCATCTTTCCACAAAGCAGAATTCAAACACAGACATGTTAAACTGGATTTAAATGTTCTCAAGAAATAGCAACTTCTCAAGGGAGAAAACTTAAAAGATGTTGAAATTAAAAAAGAAAAGCCTTCACGCTGAAAATTAAAATGCCATCTTGCAACATCAGAAAACATCAGATCTATTAACACCACTAAACTGGGTTTAACAGCAAAAATAATTCAGATAAGGATGGCCCATCCGTAGCAAAGAATGTGTTTTTCACCCACTGGACATATGATTGGTAGGGTTCATGGATTCACTCATATCATGGTTATTTCTGGTTTGTTTATAATCTTAATTTTGACTCAACCAGCTAAATGTGCACATTATTAGTTCAAAAAGAAAAGGAGTACTAGTGGCACCTTAGAGACTAACCAATTTATTTGAGCATAAGCTTTCGTGAGCTCACTTCATCGGATGCATTCAGTGGAAAATACAGTGAGGAGATTTATATACACACAGAACATGAAAAAATGGGTATTATCATACACACTGTAAGGAGAGTGATCACTTAAGATGAGCTATTACCAGCAGGAGAGCGGGGGGGGGGGGGGGGTGGCGGGCAGGAGAAAACCTTTTGTAGTGATAATCAAGGTGGGCCATTTCCAGCAGTTAACAGGAACATATTTCCCCATGTTTATTTCCCCCCACACTGCTCCTCGGAAGTTCCTGTTAACTGCTGGAAATGGCCCACCTTGTTTATCACTACAAAAGGTTCTCTCCCCCCTCTTCCCCCTCCCACCCCCCGCTCTCCTGCTGGTAATAGCTCATCTTAAGTGATCACTCTCCTTACAGTGTGTATGATAACACCCATTTTTTCATGTTCTGTGTGTATATAAATCTCCTCACTGTATTTTCCATTGAATGCATCCGATGAAGTGAGCTGTAGCTCACGAAAGCTTATGCTCAAATAAATTGGTTAGTCTCTAAGGTGCCACAAGTACTACTTTTCTTTTTGCGAATACAGACTAACACGGCTGCTACTCTGAAACCTGTCATTATTAGATCAGTTAACCACGTTTCAGTCACTGGTCAGCTTTGTTCTCCTTCCCTCAGTCTCTCTTTGTTGGTTATATCCGCTGGTTGCACTGCCTTGTAAACTCTTCATGACAGGGACTCTCTCTTCCAATGAATTTGTAGCATGTCTAAATAGGTCCCCTAATCCTGAATGGAGCCTCTGGAAACAATTGTAATACAACTGATGACATCATAACCAACTGTGTTGAAACATACAGCATGAGCACCATGTGAATTTGTACTTTTAAAATTTTGCAGAAATCTTTCCAAGCACAGCTCATTTGTTGGATTAAGAGTTTCTCTAACCACTGATTCAAAAAAAAAAAAAAAAAAAAAAAAAAAGGAAGATTCTCAAAACTAAAATATGTTAAAATGGGGCTGTGATAATCAAGGTGTCAGCAGCAGTTTTTGGATGCTTGACAATATCATCAACTGCATGTGAAAACTGAATACTAGGCTGGACAGATTATAAAATCTTAATAATGTTACATTTAATACTATATACCACTGTATTTACTGGAGGGAGGGGAAGAGACTGAGACTGGAAGAAGAGTCAGAGGAAGGAGACTGGGAGTCAGTGTGCAAAAGGAGAAAGCCAGACTGGGAAGGGAGAAATGGGAATGGCTGGGCATGGAGACTGGGACTGGATGTGGGAAAGTGTGGAGGCCAGGACACAATACAGGGAGACTAGATTGGCTGTGCAAGGAAAATGGGACTGAGCCAGGGTGGGGAAATGAGAGACAAGAATGAGTCAGGGTAAGGCTGGAGGGAGGCAGGAGAAAAAGGGTCAAATTTGGCAGAAATAGGCAGAAGAGTTGGTAAACCATACTCTCCCCTAGAGCCTGAAATTGAAGTCAACATTCCTCCGCTGTCAAGCATCTGTCAAACCCACCGCCAAAGTGTCTCATACCCCTCCAGAGTGCTGTTCCACATACAGGATAACAACCTACTACTGCTGTCACTTACTCCATTAGCTTAAGTGGCAGAGGCCTGTGCAGTGGATCTAAAGATTCCAAAACAGCTGGTGAAGCAGGTGAGTGTCAATATGATTTTACAAGATGGAATTTGTTTTTTCAGCTTGTTCTTTAAAAACCTAGGAAGATGCAAAAACAAAAACCCAAAAAACAAACAAAAAATACTACATGAAAATGAGGCAGGGGATATCGGGGGAAAAAATAGTAGGTGGTCACGTAATTGAAAACGAACATAATGCGCATACAAACGGGGACCTAATGAAGGCTGCCTAAGCAACCTTACTTCTGGCACTTCTTAACTTTGGAGGGCTTAACTTTGCAACCTGACTACTGTTCTTTTAATGCAGTTTGTGTGTAAATCATAAAAATACCATTGGCCATCTGTTTTGCCCTATGAAGAAAGTGGACAAGCCAGCACATTCTGAACCAGATGGAACTTCCTTGGGGCATTGGGCTTCATTCCTAGATAAAGGAAATTGCAGTAGACGAGCTTACACTCTATCCAATAGGATCAGAGGCAGTCCTCTGACCAGCAACAGATGGAAGTGGGTTTTGTTTGCTATCAAAGCAATCTGGGCATCTAAGTACAGTGGAGTCAAAGATGACCTCCACAGCTGCAGACGGAACTATCTGAAGGTAACTGGGGTTCTATGGGAAAAGTTCTTGGATTGCTATTTTCTTCCTACCAGCATCACTCCAGTCTATACATCAGACTCAAACGTGTACCTTACCAATGCTTCTGACAATTTTTTATATTTCCACTAAAATTAGTTATAAACCCAAACATTTACTAACAGAGATATTCATGGTAAACATATTCTTTTGCCAATAACTACAGTCACCACCTAAATCTGTAAATGCAACTGTTGTCCTGAGAGTGTTTGCACTTTAATTCACTTTTACAACATGCTCTAACTGGCCTCATGCAAACCAGCACAGCATATTGTGGATTTGTTTTGTTTTTTCATTTAAACCTTTTTACGGCAACTTCACACATCATTCCCAACAACAATGGACATAGCTATCTAGATGTTGAAATGTTTCCTTGCCACAACTTATTTGTCTTTTGACATATTAATAAAATGAAATCAATTATATAGGTAGATGTGATAGGAAGAGTGGAATGGTTTGAATGTCTCTTGCTATTTTACTTCCAAGTCTTTATCTTAGTCTTTTATTAAAAAAAAATATATCAATACTAAATACCAATACTATGACTTTATCCCAAGCAGCCCACAGTCTGAGCATTAAAGAAAAAGGTGTGGTAAATTACACAATCCTGATAAAAACTACTGTACCTCTCTAATGGGAAAATGGAGGCATTTGTTTACTCTTACCAGTTTGTGTGTATCTTTTAACCTAATGCCATCTCCCATTTAAATGGCAGGGTCATTCCAAAACTTAATAGAATGAGACCCCTAGATAGATCATTTAATAATGGCTGAGGTCATTTAACATATCATTTCATATCAGAAAGAAATTCTTACTTATGATCTGGAGATGTCTCTTTTACATAGGAATGCAGTTTTTCAAGGTCTGGGTATTTTTTAGGTCAGATTTACTAGTCTCAGGATTAAAACAGTCCGTTTTAGGGCCAAATCCAATTCTTAATGACGACAATGAGAGTCTTTTCCTTCACTCTTAACAGAAGTATAGATCGGGCCTTTAGAAGTTAGCTGGCCTGGTAGAAAAAAATCCCTCCTTTGCACGCTCTCAAGTTTTGGGTAAGAGCATTCATTATTACCTAAATACTTTCAGGGTCTGATCCTATCTCCACTGAAATAAATGGCAATGTTCCCATGGGATTCCTCAGTGCAGGTCCTTAAGGAGTAAAATAAAGTTTGTGATGTAACTGGGAATGATGATGAGTGCAGCAGGCCACCCAAAAGCTCTCGCTTGCAGTTGGAACCCATGTGGCACAGAATTCAAAGAACAGTTGCAATTTTAACCAAGAGAAGCTAAATACAAAATTTTCCTGGGAATGCACAGAAGAATGTCAGAAGTCTGATATTAAAGTACACATGAAGAAACTGAAACATTTATAAGAAGCAGCTTAAAATGAAGTAAAAATGTTGCCAATGCTTGAAAGATGGCTTTTCACAGATCACATGGTACTATGACCCCCAGAATAACTTCTGCAATATTTCACTAAGTAAACCACCATTTCTTTCAGGGGCTAATTAATTTTTATAGGTTCCCTGATATTAATTCATGGCAAACAACAACATTTCCCATTAAATACCGCCTGCCCCCCTGACAAAAATCAGGATATACTGATTGATTACATAAGCTTCTGGGAGATGCAGCTTTATTCGTCTTTGTATTTCTGGGCAATAGCTACAATGGTAGGGTCAGAGCAAAATGCAATTATTGCTATCAGCTATCCTGAAGTTTGCAATATGGTCAAGCAGTCCATCTAGCACCCTGCAAAGCTAGCTTGTAGGGCATTCAGAGACTTACGTTTATTTCTGGAATTGTGGGATCCACAGATTATAATAATTGCGGCCTCCTGATGATTTTGTCATGACAGACAATCCTATGAATATTTGCCCTGCCCACGAATATGATTAATTTGGGCAGAATCTCGCCTGGCCAGTTTAGGTTAGTGAGGATGACTCAATTAGCTGTTTCTGCCTCCCAACTGACTGCGACAAAAGAATGTTGTCCCAGATTGCACAACAAGACATTATCCATTGGGTTTGTTTCTGATCCCTGGGTAACTACCTCACATCAGTGAATTAAGAACATGCATAATACACTTAATAAATAATTTCAATGGGAGCAACAGAGCTAGAGATGGTTGACAGTATTTCCAGAGTGAGATACCATACAGTTGCTACAGCCAAAGCCATTAGGTTATCAGGTTTACGGACATGCAATAGATCAATAGGCTCTTTAAAGTTTTCTATGAACTCTTTGTATGTAAAAGGATAAGAATGCCTCATGTTAGGAGACAGTTATTTACGTTCTTTTAATCTACTCTACCTATCACTTTTAGTAGAACAAAGTCTTTACCCCAACCAAGATAGCAAAGGTTGTTCAAAGTTTGTTTCCTGATAAAACTCATGTCTGCCCTGGCTTGTTATTAGTCTAAAAATCCAAGGCCTGAAGAAGCTATTTGTCTGTTAATGAATATGCACAACAGAAGATGTCCTGGGAGGTTGGAGTACAGCCCGTCATTTCTGATTCCTAAAATTGTGTTTATACTTTCAAATCCACCAATAACTGACTCAATTATGTAATCGGTTTTTTCCATTTCTAATTCAAATTAGCTTAAGTGCCCCTTTGCAATCCTAAAACATGTCCTTCAGCACTAATAATTTTATGATGCAGGCAAAATTATGTTCCAATTGAATTAAAGAATTGAGGTAAACTGTATCAGGCTGTTTAATCCAAATGTTCACTCTGAACAGCAATTACATATTCATTCTCATATTCAGCAGGAACCAATACATAAAGGCCCATTCGTCTTAACGTGTGAATGGTCTTTACTTTTAATTATATCAACAAAATTTAACTAGAAGCAGCTGGTTTTCTTTTGTATGACTGATCATCATTGCTGGTAACCAGCATAACATGTCTTATACATTAACAAATGACAAGTCACATCAGTTAATCTATGAAACCTGGAATTCCCTGGTAACAAAAGCAAAATGCACACATCTAAAAAACCAAAAAAACAAAACAAAACCAACCACAATGCAGCCTTTAAGTTCTGAGGCGGGGGGGGGGGGGGGGAAGGGATAACTTTTTGGACACTGTGCTTAGAACACATTATTCACTTTCACTTGTGATCCATCTGTTCTTCGATCCTTGAAAGTTTCATGAACAGTCATAATTTTTGCAGATTTCTTCTGTGAAAGTTTAACATCAATATAATATAAATGTATGTTTTTTTAAACTTTGGGAGATATGAACATTATTCCTAAAGAAAAGGTTGGAAGGATTTGATTATTTGTTTAAATTATTACTATTTAGATTCAGCTGACAGCAGCCATGGTGTTAAAAAAAATAGGCTCTTTATTGTTGTTTATAAATCTCAATAAATGTGCATAAGTGCATTATAGGCTTGTGAAAGACAACACGCTTGGCCCAGAAAAAATTTACTGTCTAAGGGACTAGTAATCCCCTATGCAGAGATGACAGGAGAAACTCCATGGATGAAGTCCTGGCCCCACTGAAGGCAGCAACAAAACTCCCACTTGACTTCACTGATGCCAGCATTTCATTATAAGTTTTCCCAATGTTTCTTTCAGGGAGGGTGGGGAGGTCAGAAAAATGGTAATGTCGAGGATTCACCCTGAGCACTTTGGGTGGGAGGAGTGGGGGGCAGGGGGCAATGCTTTGTTGCTAACTCTCAACATTTTATCAAGATCTGTTTGATATTTGGTGCTTTACTTCAAGCCCAGTTCCTGGAAGCTGTGAATATAAGAGAAAAATCAGCTTTTCTTTCATTTAAAAAAAAAAAAAGTTTCTAGCCCTCATGGTTAGGGCTCCATGTCTGCCACAGAAGTCACGAATTCTGTGACTTTCCGCAACCTTCATGACTTCTGCAGGGCCAGTGTGGCTGGCTCCAGGGCCAGCTGCTCAGGTAGCCCCTGGGACAGCCACACCAGCTGCTGCTCCGGAGGCCCCCGGCAGCGGTCCTGGGATGGCCGGAGCCACTGCAGTCTGCAGCCCAGGACAGCGGTCTCCAGCCAACCAGCCAGAGCAGCCACAGTCCACTGGCCCCAGGGCAGCAGTGTGGCTGGTTGCATCAGCCACGGTCTGCAGCCCCGGCACCTGGTGCCACGGATCCCGTGCGCTCTCCCACAGCAGTTGTGTAAGTCATGGTCAGATCACCGGCCATGAATTTTTGTTTATTGCCCGCGACGTGTCCATGACTTTTACTAAAAATATCCCTGACTAAGTCATAGCCTTACTCACAGTTACAGGGAGATTGGGGGGGGGGGGGGAAGACCATGGGCACCTTAAAAACATGTTCCAAGTGCACCATAATGACTCAAAAAACAGAAGACAAATTAAAAGAAATCAGAGGTTTTGGGTTTTTGATCTCATGATTTTTTTAATGTTGGGGGTTGGCAATATTGCAGTAGGCTCCCATATGGCCACAGAGTCTCTCTGTAGTCCCTCAATAAGCGCCACCCACAAAACTCTCCTCAAGTGGGAGCGGTCCATAGCCTGGAGATGGGATAGGTGAGAGGTAATCTTGGAGTTCATCCTCACTTTTCAGCCCTGACCCCTCTCCAGTCATGAAATTTGGATCCCCGCATAAGAACTTCTACAGAGTTGGAGGTGTGAGGAGACAAGAGCAGGCCACAGAGCCAGTTCTCCTCCTCCCTGCACTGAACCACATCCTTTTGTGGTTTTGCTCACCTCCAGCTGTACGTGTGGAGGCTGAATGTGAGCCCTTAAGTTAAAGGGAAAGAGTGCGAAGAGAGATTTGGCTACTCTTTGGGGAGAAAAAAAGCATGCCCACTCAACCTCACTTCTTCATTCAAGCAACACCTCACTCTATTCTGAAAGGAGAGAGAGTGGGGGTGGGGCTGGAAGGAGAAGAAAGTCATGGGGGGTGGGATTACCGGAAAGGCAATGTCAAAGAAGCAGCATTTATCTCTGCCGCCTCACTACTGTCTTCTCCAGTCTCTGCCCCTTTACTGCATTTCCTGTCCTGTATCTGCAAGTCCAGTTTTTTGTGTACTGTGGGGTGTTTTGTTTTTTTGTTTGTTTTTAAATTCATTCCTGCTTCAAAGTCTACTTTACTTCTTGATTTTTCTCCTTTGGCCTCTATCCAATTTCTGCCACTGGTTTCTATTCTTATATTTTCTATGCTTTTTCTTCCTATTTGGTCTCTCTCTTCTGCTTGTTCCTCACTTCAGTGTACTCCATCTCACCCTCAGTCTCCCAGACACACATTCTCTCTCTCTCTGCGCTACACTTGCATTCTCACATCTGGAGTTAGGGAGATGTGGAAGAGCACAGATTTAGGCCAAGTCTACACTACAATTAAGTCAACTTAAGTTATGTCGATGATCATAAACAGCTGTAATCACATAGCTTGTGCATGTTCACACAACGTTCCTTGTGTCGGCGGAGCACATCCACAATTGGTGCTCTCACACCAGAGAGCAGTGCACTGTGGGTAGCTATCCAACTGTGCAACTCACCACCTTTTCCCACTAGGACAGGGGTGGGCAAACTTTTTGGCCTGAGGGCCACATCAGGGTTCCAAAACTGTATGGAGAGCTGGATAGGGAAGGCTGTGCCTCCCCAAACAGCCTGGCCCCTGCCCCCTATCCACCCCCTTCCACTTCCTGCCCCCTGACTGCCCCCATCAGAACCCCTGATCCATCCAACCCCCCGGCTCCTTGTCCCCTGACTGCCCCGACCCCTATCCACACCCCTGCCTCGACAGGCCCCCACAAAACTCCCACACCTAACCATCTGCCCCCTGCTCCCTGTGCCCTGACTGTTCCCCAGGACCCTCTGCCCCTTATCCAATGCCCCCATTCTCCATCCCCTTACCATGCCGCTCAGAGCACCACGACTGGCAGCCCCACCGGAGCCAGCCCCGCCGCCACACAGTCCCGCCACCCAGAGCGCTGGCGGCATGGCGATCTGAGGCTGCAGGGGAGGGGCCAGGGGCTAGCCCCCCCGGCCGGGAGCTCAAGGGCCAGGCAGGACGCGGGCCATAGTTTGCCCACCTCTGCACTAGGAGTTCTGGGAATGGATCGCAGTCCATCATGGAGGGGGAGAGAAGAGGGTTCACCACCCCATGATCTCATGATGCATTTTTTTCCGTCCCATCACTCCATGGGCTTCCAACTACGTTTTACACCATTTTTCAACTGTCCATGTAAACTATGGGTCCACCATCTTTGTCTGAAAGCATGGATCCTGCACAGCTCTCCTGTCTTGTGATGAGCATGATGAACACAACACAGCTAATCCTGCAGTATCTCATGAGCTGCAAATCTGAACAGGAATCCATAGTGCTTGCCCTGCTGTGTGCCATGGAAAGAAAATGCAAGCTTGATGTTGGCATTCACGGAGCAGCTGCACACAGTGGACCGTCACTATTGGGCTGGGAAACAAAGCACTGAGTGGTGGGAGCATATTGTTATGCAGGTATAGGTTGATGAGGGACTGCAAAACTTTCAGATGTGCAAAGCCACCTTCCTGGAACTTTGTGTGGAGCTCGTCCCTGCCCTGCTGTGCAAGGACACCAAAATGAGAGCTGCCCTAACAGTGGAAAAGCGAGCGGCGACTGCTGTGTGGAAGCTGGCAACTTCAGACTGCAACAGGTCAGTCACTCACGAATCAGTTTGGAGTTGGAAAGTCCACTGTGGGGGCTGCAGTGAAGCACATGTGCAGGGTCATTAATCGCCTCCTGCTGTGAAGGACTGACTCTGGGCCATGTGAGTGAAATAGTAGATGGCTTTGCAGCAATGGGATTCCCCAACTGCAGTCAGCTAGGAAGATGCCATGAGAATTCTCCATGCCAAGCAAAAAGGAAGGGGAATTTCAAAAATTCCCGGATCATTAAAGGAGGAGGGGCGCACGCCTGTATACCTGGGTGAAGGGCAGCAGAGGAGAAACTGCTAACCAGAGAGGTCATGATGGGCATTGTGGGACATCTACTGGAAGCCACTTAGGGTGACATAAGCAAGTGCAGTGTCTACGTTGACACTACGTCACTAACTTGGTCGCAAAAAACTTTATGCTGTTTGTCAGGGTGGTTTTATTTTGTCGGCGTAGCAGGAGAGTTAAATCGGCGGGAGGAACATTGTAGTGTGTATGCCTCCATTGCTTCGTCGATGAAACCTGACTTCTGTAGACATAACTGTGTAGTGTAAACACGGCCTTAGGCTATGTTGGTGTAACTTATGTCGCTCAGGGGTGTGAATAAACCACCTCCCAAGTGACATAAATCACACCCACATAAGCACTTGTGTGAACAGCACTATATCAGCAGGAGAGCTTCTCCCGCCAACACTGCGTCTGCCACTTGTGGAGGTGGTTTTATTATGCTGACAGGAGAGTCTGCATTCTGTAGCAGAGCAGCTGAGCTACCTGTCGCCTCACTACTCCCAACATTGACTGCCATTAGGCTGATCATACATAAAGGACAGCACTGGCTCAAGGGTTTGTGCTGGGAGAAGGCCTGAGTTGGGTTGCAACATGTGACAGGAATTGTGAGGGTGCTCCTTGAGACACACATATGCTTGGCCAGCCTGCTGTCAATATCACCAGCTCAGCTGGCTGGAGGCCTTCTGATGGCTAGAGGCTTCAAGGGTTTACAAAAACAGGACCGCCACATGGATTTTTGTAGAACTGATCAGAATGTAAGAAATGGTCCTGAAAACACACAAAATATTTCTATTTTACAGGGAGCCATGCTCACTTAGATGGTAAAAACCGCTGGGTGGAAGAAGTACAAGGGTCATAAACAGTAAGACCATGAGGCTGTGTTAGCTGGTAAGGGTTGCGTTATGTTTTTTTTTAATTTTTAAAAAACGACAGTTACCAAAAAGTGGAAGATGGCAGTTTATAGCCTCGTGAATGGAGAGTGTGTTAAAGAAATACAAAGGAGAGGGTGGTTGATTGGCAAATGGGGGGGGGGGGGGTCAGAAACAGGGGTCTGTATGGAAGGCAAGAGTGAAAAACGGAAACAAAGCTGAGAGTAAAAGGAGAAAACAAAAGAAATGGTATAAAATATATTTTATACAGTAATTAAAAGCAACCTTCACCTCTGTTCCTTTGGTAAAAGAGGCTATTAGCTTCCACCTTGTGCATAACATTCTAACATGGAGATTAAAAAGAAAAAAATTGATTAGTTGAGGAAAAAGGGGCTTGTCTACATGACCAAGTTTGGTTGACAAAACTTATGTCCACACCCAAAAGTCAACAAAACAAAAATCGCCAAAGGGCGTTCACATTTGCTCCCTCCATCGACAGATCATGTCCACATTGGGGACACCATCATCGACAGGGTGAGCAATGCACCGTGGGTATGTATCCCACAGTGCAGTCTTGTGGGAAGGAAGAGCTGATGGCTGCGCATCTTGGGATTCTCTCCAAGTTCTCCCACAGCCCCCTCAGCCACCAAGGGCAGCATCATGAGCAGCTCTGAGCGCTCTCCGTGCTGAGGCATGGCAAAGCAGCACAGCAGTCTGTCCCCCTCTCCCCCTGCAGCAGCAGTCTGCCCGCTGCTGTGTTCCCAGTGCAGGGCAGGACAGGAGCATTCCAATGATTTGCTCTTTCTTTGCTCCCCAAACAGAGCGGCACACAGGTACTTCCCAGAGCTTTGAAAGGGGAGGGGCAGCAGAGATCAAAACAGGGAGCAGAGCCATCAGAGCAGGCATTGTGGGATACTGGCAGAAGCCAGTTCTGTCGACAAAACCATCAGTAGTTTCTACACTGGCTCTTCATCGACAATAAACGGGGGGGGGGGGGGGAGAGAGACAAAAGTCTCTCATGGGGTGGAAGTTTTTTGTTGTTAAGACTAGGCATTTTTCGTGACACAAGTCCCATTGTAGTGCGTATGCTCTTGCTGTTTTGTCGCCAAAAGGCAGTTTTTGGCAACAAAACTTGCCAGTGTAGACAAGCCCAAAGACTGCTGCTACCATTCAAATGTAGTGTTTAAACTGGCACTTGTGAAATTACTTTTAGGGTTTTGTAGAGAGACAAAAGGATGGCTAACACAATTTGGAAAATTATGGTAGTCATGACACTGAGGGAATGAGGGGTTGGGAGTGGGAGCCCCTTCTCTCACCTTCCCAAACAAATATGGCTGCGCATCTCTTGTATTTTTGTCTCCAGCTTCACTGATCTCATAGATTCATAGCTATTAAGGTCAGAAGGGACCATTATGATCATCTAGTCTGACCTCCTGCACAGTGCAGGCCACAGAATCTCACCCACCGACTCCTGCAATAAACCTCTCACCTATGTCTGAGCTACTGAAGTCCTCAAATCATGGTTTAAAGACTTCAAGATGCAGAGAATCCTCCAGCAAGTGACCCGTGCCCCATGCTACAGGGGAAGGCGAAAAACCTCCGGGGCCTCTTCCAATCTGCCCTGGACGAAAATTCCTTCCCGACCCCAAATATGGTGATCAGCTGAATCCTGAGCATATGGGCAAGACTCACCAGCTAGATACTACAGAAAATTCTTTCCTGGGTAACTCAGATCCCTCCCCATCTAACATCCCATCACAGGCCATTAGGCTTATTTACCATGAATATTTAAAGATCAATTAATTGCCAAAATCATGTTATCCCATCATACCATCTCCTCCATAAACTTATCGAGTTTAATCTTGAAGCCAGATAGGTCTTTTGCCCCCACTGCTTCCCTTGGAAGGCTATTCCATAACTTCACTCCTCTGATGGTTAGAAACCTTCGTCTAATTTCAAGTCTAAACTTCCCGATGGTCAGTTTATATCCATTTGTTCTTGTGTCCACATTGGTACTGAGCTTAAATAATTCCTCTCCCTCTCCGGTATTTATCCCTCTGATATATTTATAGAGAGCAATCATATCTCCCTCATCCTTCTTTTGGTTAGGCTAAACAAGCCAAGCTCCTTGAGTCTCCTTTCATAAGAGATTGCTATTACCAGCAGGAGAGTGGGGTGGGGGGAGAGAAAACACCTTTTGAAGTGATAAACACCCATTTTTTCATGGTCTGTGTGTATAAAACATTCTCACTGCATTTTCCACTTCATGCATCCGATGAAGTGAGCTATAGCTCACAAAAGCTTATGCTCAAATAATTGGTTAGTCTCTAAGGTGCCACAAGTACTCCTTTTCTTTTTGCGAATACAGACTAACACGGCTGCTACTCTGAAACCTTTCATAAGACAGGTTTTCCATTCCTCGGATCATCCTAGTAGCCCTTCTCTATACCTGTTCCAGTTTGAATTCATCCTTCTTAAACATGGGAGACCAGAACTGCACACAGTATTCCAGGTGAGGTCTCACCAGTGCCTCGTATAACGGTACTAACACCTCCTCATCTCTACTGGAAATACCCCGCCTGATGCATCCCAAAACTGCATTAGGTTTTTTCATGGCCTTATCACATTGGCGGCTCATAGTCATCCTATGATCAACCAATACTCCAAGGTCCTTCTCCTCCTCCGTTACTCCCCTGTCATTTCTCTGAAACCTGTCATTTCTCAGTCTCCACTCACTGCCCTGCCTAATGCTAAATTCTGCCTAGACTGCATGTCTCCAATCTTTTTCCCAACAGGCCTGGCTGAGGCCTGATCTTTCCCCCCTCCTCAGCTTCTCATCTCTCCAGGCAGCTCCTATGATCTCCGATCTTACCTCCTTAGACTCTGATCTTCCCAGAGTGGCTGGTCTTTTCACTAAGGGTACTTCATCAGGTATGGAGAACACACTATAGAACAGAAGCCTTTAACCCCTCCCACATATACAGCCAGGGCTCTCCCTACTCTCCAGGAAACAGCAACAAAAGGGGCCCAGTTGTCTACAACTCTCCAAACCTACCTCCTGTGGGCAACATGCAGTAGAGACAGGGGCAGACAGGAATATTTTACTTACACAACAGCTAGTAGAAAGCAAGAATAGAGACCAACTTTATGTAACATGCACATCTATGTGATATACCTACCCCACCCTTGTGCTGAGAGTCAAAACAATCCTTTGAGTTCTTGGCTGACAGGTTTATCATCCTCTGTCACCTGTCTGCAATAAAATAAAATGTCTGGGGCTGCTCTGACCATTTGTAGCTGCTCCAATTGCCACAGAACTTCCTGCTCTCAAAAACATGTGTAATCAACCACAAGACAGTTCAAGCTCTTGCTCTAAAAGCAAGTTGTTTGGCTTTCTCCAGTCTCTTAATAAAACTATCAGTGTGTGCCCAATTCTGATACCCATCCACAGAGAAACACCTCACTCACGTCAGTGGGACTATCTGTGAAGCAAAGTACCATTCAACATCAGTACAGGTATCAAAAACCTGCCCCTGTGATCCTCGAACAGCATGGCAGATAAATCTGGGTCAAGTTTTTCAGATAAACAGTTTACTCAGCAAAAAAGCAGTTTCCGCTGACCCAGAACTATTTGTGAATTTGACCTGAATAGTTTCGGCTGGGGGACGTGGAGGAAGATTCAGAGGAGGGATATGAATCCACTTCTACCACCTCCCAGCTGAGTGCCTTCATCATCAGGACAGAGAATCGCTCTCAGTCTTTTTTTCTCCTTGGCCCAATAAATATTTAAGTATTTATACAAAGTGGAATAGCTTCAACAGGAGAGATTGAGAGCAACTCAGCCCAGAACACCCAATAGTCTAGCCTCATGGTTGGACCACTCACCTGTGGGGGAAGGATCTGAGTTCAAGTCCCTGCTGCAGAGTAGGGATTCAAACCTGGGTCTCCCACAGCCATTTTTGGAACTGAACCAAATCATTTGCCTGGTTTTTCAGTGTGCTAGCCAAACCAGAAAAAAAAAAATTATTCACTGGCTCTAACAGCAACATGTTTTCTCTCAGAGGGGTTTCCTTGATCCTAATCTCACAGTTCCACTCCACCACTCAGTTCCTACCACAACCACCAGTAATCTCTTTTCATTGGCTCCTGTGTAACATGAGTTTATGGTTTTCAAAGTCCTTATGAGGAAAAGTAACTGAAAAGAGCTTCCTAGCCCTTCTAGGTGATGGGAGCATCAATAAATAGGTACATTGGAGCCTTCTGGGCAGCAGTAGCTCTGAATAATTATTTCTTTTGATTTATGACATAAAAATGCCCATTTCCTACTCAGACACTACTTAACAATACAACCCAAACAAAGGCAGCAGCAAACTACCACAAAAGCTCTAGCCCCACCCCACTCCCAAAAAATAACCCCACAGAGGCAAGATTTTCCCTGCCATTACTCCATCCTCCCAAAATGACTGTTCTGCAGCATTCCTTCAGCATTTAACAATCCTGGACTTATTTCAAACCAGAGATACACCACAGCTGAATTCCCCCTCACTGAGAATGCTCTGCAGATATTCTAGCAACGGTGTTCTTCACGGACAACCTGAGCCAGTGGTTAGGAACATAGGAATTGCCATACTGGTTCAGACACATGGGCCATCTAGCCCAGTATTCTGTCTCCAAGAGCAGCCAGCACTAGACATTTCAGAAGACTGTGTAAGAACCTCTGAGTAGGTGGATGTGGTATAATCTGCACTCCCATGGAGGCACCATCCTAATCCATAATAAAGATGGACTTTGAACACTGACTGAAGAACCATTTTTAAATCTCTCCCCCTCCCCATCTTCTCTCATTTATGTGGAAACAAAGACTTTTGTACTTCCTAATCGGCACTGAAAATGAAAAGCTAACCATTGAACTAAATTAGGGGGTTTTTTGTGTTTAACATGTTAATGTTGAATAAATATTGCCAAATAGTTCTTTAGCCTTATGTTTTACAAAAATATCTACCTACATTTCTAATGAGTTCACTACTGTAGCATCTTTTTCTGACAAAGATATTTTCTCAACACATAAGTAAGTTGAACAGAAAGGGAAAAATTCAATTACAGCAGAAATGCAGGCATTGGGGAAAAAAACTACAAGTCCCATGTTATAATAATGATTTTTTTCTCTGCTTTGCACACATATTGCTGGTACAAACAAGACAGAACCACATGCTGACTGCAGGCTCAGTCTGTGCTTTTGTCAGGAGCACAATCTAAAATTAATTCACTTAACAACCAATTGCTTTCAGAAGGAGGTACACAGGATTGTACTTAGAAGAATTCAGAGCTAACTGTAGGGCAGCTAGCATTCAGTCCTAAACTCTAACAGTCTTAGCGTCAAGGCCTTTATAACGAAACATTATCTTGTTTAGTACCTTAAAGCATACACAGAATTAGATTTTATATGGACAGAACTTTTCAGTAGTACCTTATTATGCCAGAAGACTTAAATGGATCAGTACATTAGGAAGGCATCTGAAGAAGAGACATGTAGATATAATGTATTTGCTCTTTGCTCACTAATATAAGACAATGTAGTTGGGCAGTGTCTTTCAAAACAGACACAAATGCAAATGCTATAATGACTTGGAAACTGCTTCAAAAGGGAGGGAAAAGGGTAGGAAAACATTTTAAAAATGGCCTATGGAAGGAAAGGGTGAAATGAGTATGGCCTCCTAGCCAAAATCCAATTCGTAAGAAGTAGGGCTGTCAAGCAATTAATCGCGAAATTAAAAAAATTAATTGTGCAATTAATCGCCCTGTTAAACAATAGAATACCATTTAAATATTTTTGGACAATTTCTACATTTTCAAATATATTTATTTCAATTACAACACAGAATACAAAGTGTACAGTGCTCACTTTATATTTATTTTTGATTACAAGTATTTGCCCTGTAAAAAAAAAAAAAAGAAATAGTATTTTTCAATTCACTAATATAAGTATTGTAGTGAAATCACTTTATCATGAAAGTTGAACTTACAAATGTTGAATTATGTACAAAAAAACTTTATTCAAAAATTTAAAAATGTAAAATTTTAGAGCCTACAAGTCCACTCAGTTCTAATTCTTGTTCAGCCAATCGCTCAGACAAACAAGTTTGTTTACATTTGCAGGAGATCACACTGCCCACTTCACGAACAAGGTCAGCTCCCAGACTAGTGCACTGGGCAGCACCGCATGGGGAGGTGACGACCAGCCCTCTGTGGAGAAAGAAGTGGTTCGGGACTATTTAGAAAAGCTGGACGAGCACAAGTCCATGGGGCCAGATGCGCTGCATCCGAGAGTGCTAAAGGAGTTGGCAGATGTGATTGCAGAGCCATTGGCCATTATCTTTGAAAACTCATGGCGATCCGGGGAAGCCCCGGACGACTGGAAAAAGGCTAATGTAGTGCCCATCTTTAAAAAAGGGAAAAAGGAGGATCTCACTGAGGTGAGGCTGACTACAGGCCAGTCAGCCTCACCTCAGTCCCTGGAAAAATCATGGAGCAGGTCCTCAAGGAATCAATTCTGAAGCACTTAGAGGAGAGGAAAGTGATCAGGAACAGTCAGCATGGATTCACCAAGGGCAAGTTATGCCTGACTAATCTAACTGCCTTCTATGACGAGGTAACTGACTCTGTGGATGAGGGGAAAGCAGTGGACGTGTTGTTCCTTGACTTTAGCAAAGCTTTTGACACGGTCTCCCACAGTATTCTTGCCAGAAAGTTAAAGAAGTATGGGCTGGATGAATGGACTATAAGGTGGATAGAAAGCTGGCTAGATTGTCGGGCTCAACGGGTAGTGATCAATGACTCCATGTCTAGTTGGCAGCCGGTATCAAGTGGAGTGCCCCAAGGGTCGGTCCTGGGGCCGGTTTTGTTCAATATCTTCATTAATGATCTGGAGGATGGTGTGGATTGCACCCTCAGCAAGTTTGCAGATGACACTAAACTGGGAGGAGAGGTAGATAAACTGGAGGGTACGGATAGGATGGAGAGGGACCTAGACAAATTAGAGGATTGGGCAAAAAGAAATCTGATGAGGTTCAATAAGTGCAGAGTCCTGCACTTAAGATGGAAGAACCCCATGCACTGCTACAGACTAGGGACCAAATGGCTCGGCAGCAGTTCTGCAGAAAAGGACCTAGGGGGGTCCTACAGTGGACGAGAAACTGGATATAGTCAGCAGTGTGCCCTTGTTGCCAAGAAGGCCAATGGCATTTTGAGATATATCAGTAGGGGCATTGCCAGCAGATCGAGGGACGTGACTGTTCCCCTCTATTCAACATAGGTGAGGCCTCATCTGGAGTACCGTGTCCAGTTTTGGGCCCCACACTACAAGAAGGATGTGGAAAAACTGGAAAACGTCCAGCGGAGAGCAACAAAAATGATTAGGGGACTAGAACACATGACTTATGAGGAGAGGCCGAGGGAACTGGGATTGTTTAGTCTGTGGAAGAGAAGAATGAGGGGGGATTTGATAGCTGCTTTCAACTACCTGAAAGGGGGTTCCAAAGAGGATGGATCTAGACTGTTCTCAGTGGTAGCTGATGACAGAACAAGGAGTAATGGTCTCAAGTTGCAGTGGGGGAGGTTTAGGTTAGATATTACGAAAAACTTTTTCACTAGGAGGGTGGTGAAACACTGGAATGTGTTACCTAGGGAGGTGGTGGAATCTCCTTCCTTGGATATTTTTAAGGTCAGGCTTGAGAAAGCCCTGGCTGGGATGATTTAGTTGGGGATTGGTCCTGCTTTGAGCAGGGGGTTGGACTAGATGACCTCCTGAGGTCCCTTCCAACCCTGATATTCTATGATTCTATGATTCTGTTTTACGTCATCTGAAAGTGAGAACAGGTGTTCACATGGCACTATTGTAGCTGGCGTTGCAAGATATTTATGTGCCAGATGTGCTAAAGATTCATATGTCCCCTCATGCTTCAACCACCATTCCAGAGGACGTGTCCATGCCGATTATCGGTTCTGCTCGATAACAATCCAAAGCAGTGAGGACTGACGCATTTTCATTATCATTATCTGAGTCACATACCACCAGCAAAAGGTTGATTTTTCTTTTTTGGTGGCTCGGGTTCTGTAGTTTATGCTTTCAGAAGTGTTAAAAGAGCCACACTCTGATGCGTACTCCACACCTCGTCCCTCTCAGATTTTGGAAGGCACTTCAGATTCTTAAACCTTGGGTTGAGTGCTATAGCTGTCTTTAGAAATCTCACATTGGTACCTTCTTTGCGTTTTGTGAAATCTGCAGTGGAAGTGTTCTTAAAATGAACGACATGTGCTGGGTCATCATCCAAGACGGTTATAACATGAAATATATGGGAGAATACAGGTAAAACAGAGCAGGGGACATACAATTCTCCCCCCAAGGAGTTCAGTCACAAATTTAATTAACATTTTTTTCTTTTTTTTTTTTCTTTTTTTTTTTTTTTTAAAACAAGCATCATCAGCATGGAAGCATGTCCTCTGGAATGGTGGCCGAAGCATGAAGGGGCACACAAATATTTAGCATATCTGGCACATAAATACCTTGCAATGCCAGCTACAAAAGTGACATGCAAATTCCTGTTCTCACTTTCTGGTGACATTGTAAATAAGAGGGCAGTATTATCTCCTGCAAATCTAAACAAAATTGTTTGCCTGAGCGATTGGCTGAACAAGAAGTAGGACTGAGTGGACTTGTAAGCGCTAAAATTTTATATTGTTTTGTTTTTGAGTGCAGTTATATAAGAAAAAAAAATCTACATTTGTAAATTGCACTTTCACAACAAAGAGATTGCACTACTGTACTTGTATGAGGGGCATTGAAAAATACTATTTCTTTTATCATTTTTACAGTGCAAATATTTGTAATAAAAAATACACACTTTAATTTCAATTACAACACAATACAATATATATGAAAAATATAGAAAAACATGCCAAATATTTAATAAAACTTCAATTGGTATTTTATTGTTTAACAATGTGATTAAAGGCAATTTTTTTAAATCATGATTAATTTTTTTGAGTTAATCGCTTGAGTTAACTGTGATTCATTGACAGCCCTATTAACGAGGGATCTTTACAGGGAAGAATACATGCCAGATCAGAGGAGAGTAAGAACATTCCATCCTCAGAATTCTGGTAAGAAGGCAAAAAGAAGCTAAATGGAAACAAATACTAAACTACATACAACCCTAAGTCAGTAAAAAACTTGTTCAAGTAAAGAACTAAATTCCAAAAAAGGATTCTGACACAGGGATGTGTTAATCACAAATCTTACCTTCAGTCCAGCTCCCATAAGGCTTCTTTTTCTGTAATAGTTTCTCAAGTGACCTTTTACAAGACTAAATTAACCTCAATGTTTTTAGATACTGCAGGATTATTAAGCAATAGTCACTCCAATACAGGTGCAGTTATCCTGAAACTGTAACAGTAAACAGTGACCAAAAAGTTGTTACTATCCGGTGCCGTTTCAATGACCTATGTGAAATGAATTTGATAAGTCCAGTTCCCAATAGACGTGTCCACGTTACGAAAAAACAGCCCCACAATTGATAATCTACATCAGCGGCCTTTCTCTAGAGAACCATTCCCACCTTCCTTTATACCCAAGGGGGGTAACAAGCCATCTTAAAGCAAAGGGCTTGTCTACACTTGAAACGCTACAGCAGCACAGCTGCCAGGCTTCAGCTGTGCCACTGTCGCACGTCAGTGTATACCAGTGGTCCCCAAACTTTTTACCTCATGCCCCTCCCTTACCCCATCTGTGCACTCCTTACCCCCCAGGGCTAGTAGCGGGGCCGCGGCTCCCGGAATGGGGGATGCGGTCAGGGGTAAAGGGGTCGAGGCCGGGGCCACAGCTGAGGGTGAATGCGGAGTCCCAGGTGCAGGGCTGGGAGCAGAGAGCCCTGGGCACGGGCCACAGCCAAGAGCCTGGGCACAGGGCCAGCAGTCGGGCCGAGCAGGGTGACACTCCCTCCCCACCGCCCAGTGGGGGTTGGCCCGGGTCCCAACCGCACACCCCCAAATGTTCCTCAGCGCCCCCTAGGGGGGCGTGCCCCACAGACTGGGGACCTCTGGTGTAGACACTACCTACGCTAACACGAGGGTTCTTCTAGTGGTCTACGTAATCCCCTCCCCGAGAGATGGTAGCTAAGCTGACAGAAGAATTCTTCCGTTTATTAAGCACTGCTTACGCAGGGGGTTAGCGTGTATTAACTATGTCGCTCAGGGATGTAGATTTCACCCCTGAGCAGCATAGTTGGATCAACTTAACTTTTTAGTGTAGACTAGGCCTGGGTCAATTGAATCCACTTACCCTTTTCCCAGTAGAATCAACACCTTCTGACATATGTTTCAGGCAAAATACTACCCGCCTGCTGCAAAGACATTTTCCAAAACCTTCGTTTGAAGAGAGAGTTGTGGTTTTGGGGCACATGGCAGTATGATATGGTTCTTTGTAAACAGAGCAGCTGACAAGACATCAGAATATGCTGTGTTAAGAAAGGCAAGTGCAAGACTGGGTAACCAAGAATTTGTGTTAAATTTGTATATTTCGCAATAAATCTCTGGAGAATGTTTTGCATTAGGGAATGGGAAAAGAAAGGAAAGCCATGCAAAGTCTACCTGCCCTGGCTTCAACATAATAAATTTAGAAAACATATATATAGCACCAAAACAAAAACAAACGCAGTTGATATTTATGTAGCAACCACAATGCCTTAAAAATGTCAAGAAAATTAAAGTTTAGCCCCGTTTTATTTTTTTTCTGAAAATTCATTTTCCCCCTTTTAAATGCAAATCTGGAATAAGTAGATGTTAGTGTTTCCCATTTATCTGTGAGGAGAAATTAACAGTTCACTTACTCAAATTCAACCTGTGTTCTTAGTGCTCAGAAGCTGTAACCCTGCAATAGCTGCTTAGCAGCCAAGGTGAAATCAAAACTAGTACCAGCAGCATCAATGCTAGGCCACAATTTTTAGAAGATGTCTGTACACTCAACAGACAAGAGGAAGAGGCACCAGCAGTAAAAATTACAATGCATAAATGTACCTCTGCAGAAATGGCACCAAGGAATCATGAAAACAGCCTCTCTCAGATGACTTCCTAGCAGATAACCCATATCACAGGACTTCTATTATAAATGGCATCCTGGTCAGCGGGTCAGAAAAACGGTCAACTTCTGAAAGTGAATTTCCCTCTCCCCCGAACAGATGATTCCCATGTAGATGAGAGTTGTCACCCATTTGTGGGCCAGCAGGTTAAGCTACCACTGCTGCTACCTGTGCTGAACCTGATATGGTGATGAAAGACGACATCCACACAGTCCAGCTGGAATCTTTTGCAAGTGATAAATTCAATAAAAAAAATTACACAAATCCAGCGCAATCTTTACTATACCTTCTTCCCTTTGCTTTACCAAAAGCTGCATAAGTACTCATTTGAGAGCATTTGAGATTTTATATAATAATTCCCTTTTACAGACATACAAACGATGATTCAGTGCTGTCAGCACACATGACCAATATCAGATGATGCCCTCCCAAACCAGCAAAATAATGCACTCTCGTTCCACACACAATATAGATAAGAGATTTTCTTGGATTCTTAAACTCATTTTAACAGTTTCATTGCTGGAGAGAAAATAACTGACCTAGAGCCCCAGATTCAGCCACTCCCAAACACTGAGGAGCTGTAAACCTAGATTCAGATCTGACTTTTGTAAATTGAGCAAAAACCATTTTTTCTTTTTTGTGTTTCTGTGAAATATCCATTTTCATCCAAAACACAAATATCCTTCCAAAAGCAAAGGATACTATCATAGACATTATCTAAAGACTTATCTACAAACACACACAATCTTTTACTAGTTTAATAAACTGGTGTAGTTAAACTGATAAAATCTAACTGTGTGCATAGAATTCTACCAATTTAATTTGCCCCTGCAAATTTACAGAGTGCAGGCTAAACTGAAATAAGCCAGGTTTAAAAAACAATTTAAGAACATTTGTTCACAAAGTTCCACTGATTTAACTAATCAGTTTCAAATCACGCCTTTATTTACACTGGTGCAACTGTGTGTTTAGATCAGGCCTAAGATATACTCTGAATATCACAGATAGAGGGTTCTGAGGAAGACTCTACATCCCTTCCTATCAGAGGGAAGAAAAAATGGTTTTGCAAACTTCTGTCTTGCAGCAGTGTCTGTCCTACCTAGTAGCTTCTTAATTTAAAAAAAGCTGTAAGCCAACACTTCTTATTGCAGAAATGGACTTGAATTGTGCAATACAAATGCTTTGATAAATGGACTAAAAAGATTGCCTAATTCCTCTGAACATTGTGTAAGTATCTCTCTACTTGACACAGAAAACCATTTAGCAATGTCATAATGCGCTACTCAGGGAATTTCAATGGATCTTTTTGCCTTCAGAGAAACAATATAACATAGTCTTTCCTATTTGTATTCCCTCTATGCTGGAGGCAGGCACAGCATTTTAGTGACAACTACGTGATAGATCAAGGTTTTAGCTCTACTTGTAACAGATACTAACACATCACAGCACTTCAACAACAAAGCTACAGCAAACATAGTCCTTAACTACAGGTTTCAGAATAACAGCCGTGTTAGTCTGTATTGGCAAAAAGAAAAGGAGTACTAGTGGCACCTTAGAGACTAACCAATTTATTTGAGCATAAGCTTTCGTGAGCTACAGCTCACTTCATCGGATGCATCCTTAACTA
Source organism: Natator depressus (assembly GCF_965152275.1). Lineage (NCBI taxonomy): Eukaryota > Metazoa > Chordata > Testudines > Cheloniidae > Natator > Natator depressus. The sequence goes on along the minus strand of NC_134235.1, from coordinate 237,106,310 downwards.
GAGAACAGAAGCAATGAAAGGCGTTAGACTATGCCTTCTGTGTCCTTCAATATACCCAAGGCAGGAGGCTCTTAAGATAGGATATGACACAGTTAGGGCTTCACATGGGCTGTCAGTATTCCTGACTACTTGATCAGGACTAAAAGCAGGAAGCTTGGCTTCTGTAGAAAATGGCTGGAGCAATGGATACGTCTATATGAAAAGCAATAATGAAGAGGAAGAATTGATTTTAATTAAATTACAGCAATACACAACATCAGCATTATTGGAAGTTTAGTGAGTTAAACCCCCCCAAACCCTTTCTCAAATGCGGCCACCGTGGCTGCATGTGGCCACCCGGGGCTTTTCGTGCGGCCATGACAGTCTCCTGGGCGGTGATGCAGGGGAGAATGGCAAAGCATCGGCTGCTTTTCCTCCCTCCTTGTAGCTCCTTGATGCGCCGCCCTGCACTGCCTCTGAAGAGAGGTGGGGCACAACGCTGCAGGAGAAAGGTGAGTTTTTGACCCAGGTTGGGGGGAGGGGTTTGGGCGGCATGTTCCAGCGGCAGGACTTGATTAACCTGGCCATGCGGCCCCAGGCTCTGACCATGAAGCAGCGGGTACTGCCACACACACACACACACACACACCCCCGGCGCTGGCCACGCTGCCCTGGCCTCCAGCTGCCGGGCTTCAGCCTCCGGCCCCTGGTTCCAGCTGCGTGGCAGCATGTGCTGGCTCCCAGCTCCAATCCCGGGCTCCAGCCATGCAGTGGCAGGCGCTGGCCACAGGCACCACCCCCCCAGCCCCAGCCACAAGGCAGCGGGCTCCAACCGCAGGGCTCTGGCCGCCAACCCCTGGCTCTGGCCATGGGGCAGCAGGTACTAACCCCCGGCTCTGGCCACAGAGCTTCAGTAGGCCTCTCGCCCCCAGTTCCGGCCGTGCAGTGGCGGGTGCTGGCCCTGAGCTCCAGCCACACAGCCCGAGCCCTGGCGCTGATCCCCTGCCGCAGCTGCATGGCAGCAGGTGCTGACCCACAGTTCTGTTCCTGGGCTCCAACCACACAGTGACAGGAGCTGGCCCTGTGTGCCAACCCCTGGCTCTGGCCACACAGCTGCTAGCGCTGGCTCCTAGCTCCAGCCACGCACTCCTGGGCTCCGGCACCCAGCTCCAGGCTCTGGCTTTGCAGTGGCAGGCACTAGCCCTGGGCACTGACCCACAGCTCCGGCTGCATGGCTCCGATCCCTGGCTCCAGCCATGCAGGTCCTGTTCCTGGCTCCGGGTTCTGGCCATGGGCACTGAGTCCTGGCCCTGGCCACATGGCAGCAGACACCAGGCTCTGGCTCTGGCCATGCAACAGTGGGGCTCATCACCCATCGCCCCTGCCCCACCCCCCTTGCCCCAGGCCCCCGCTGCCTCCCCCAGCCCTGCATCCATCCCCCGCCATTGCCTTTGGCCGCTGCCTGCTGCCACCCCCTTCTTCCCTCCCCCTCCCCCCATCCAAGGGTTAATGGGTTCTGGGGCTTGCTGAGAAAAATATTAACAAACATGCAGATATCACTTTTCACAGCAGACTTACTAGCTATCTGTGAAAAGTGATACTTGTATGTTTGTTAATATCACTTATCACTTTTCATAGCCTCCCAGGTAGCTACAAAGCGGACTGTGATATTAACAAATACACAAATATTACTTTTCACAGCAAGCCCCAGGACCCATTAAGACCAGGGCGGAGGGGAGGGGGGAAGGGGGAGGCAGCATTATTTTTGTTATTGAATCTGCCAAAAAAAATCCTACCAACATAAATTACAATGATTTGGATGTGAATCTTTGCATATTTAATTTTTTCCCCTAAATTTAATTAAGTATTTTAGGAAAAAGCATCAGTGCGGCCACCAGTGAGAGTCGGTGGCCGCACTCGGAGGCAACCAAACAATCTGTTGTGAGAACCACTGGACTAGGGTTTGGGGGATTTTAACTCACTATAATTTCAAATATTGATGTTGTGTATTGCTGTAATTTAATTCAAATCAATTCTTCCACTTCACTACTGCTTTTCATACAGATGTATCCATTGCTCCAGGCATTTTCTACAGAAGCCAAGCTTCCTGCTTTTAGTCCTGATCAAATAGTCAGGAACACTGAGAGCCCATGCGAAGCCCTAACTCTGTCCTATCCTATCTTAAAAGCCTCCTGCCTTAGATATATTCAACAACACAGAAGGCCCTCTCAAACTTTTTTCTTCTTTAAATCACTTAACACTATTAAAACAAATTCAAATATTCAATCTCCTCAAACTGTCTCTCTCAACTGATTTTTTATGTCAAGCACACTTACAGTAGTAATGTCTCATTCACTGCTCTTTAGGCGTCCTTTAACTAAATACTGAAGCGCAAAACGTGCTTCTCTGCAGAGATAAGAACCAATGTTATTCCAAAAGCAGATTTCTCTCTATTGCTAGTGCTTAAGACAGACTAAGAAACCAAAGGGAACAGATCACAAGAGCAAAATTGAAAAACGAGAGAGGATAAGGCCAAGAGAACCACTGAAGTTAGGAGACAATTTATTTAATCCTCTGAATGGTCTCCAGATGTTAGACTAGGCCTAAAAAGCTTTTCAGCAAAGAAAGGCAAAAAGCAAACACATTCCAGACTGGATATAAAAGGGAGAAAATGAAATTAAAACTTCACTTAATGGGGATGATTTTCCTCTCAGATATAGACCCAGTCTACAGTTAAAACTTGGGTCAACTTAGCTATGTCGCTCGGGGGGCTATGAAAAATTCTGCACCGTGAGTGCCATAGTTAGATCAGCGGCTAGATCGATGGTAGGTAGATGCGGCTAGATCATGGAAGGATTCCTCCATCGACCTAGGTATCACGTCTCTCAGAGATGGATCCAACACCACAGACGGAATAACCCTTTCCGTCGATGTAGGAACTGTCTACACTACAGTGATACAGCACACAGATGCAGCACTGTAGCTGTGTGGCTATACTGGCTGTAGCATAGACATGGCCTTATTCTAAATAGAAACCCTACTAACGGGTTAACATCGAGGCAAAATCAGAATAAGGCCTAATATGTCTAAAGAATAAAATACAACTTCATTCTTTACAGCACCTGCCATTAAAATTATTTTTATCCCAAAATGCTTTATAGAGTTGACCACCACAATGAAAGTTAAAATAAATAGCAGAATGAGTGAAATCAAGAGGTACAGAGACTGAGATAATGGATATGCTTTCAGATGAGATTTGAAAATAGATGGGGAGTTGATGAGCTGGACACTTGTAATCAGTAGCTTCATTTGGCAAGAGCAAATAGCTAACAAGGCACATCCATCCCAATGAGCAGAGTGCAGAGGAAAGATCAATTAGACCAGCAATTCCTGTTGTCCTAGTCCTTTCTATCTATTCTATGAACAGACACACTGAAGGATGGATACAGACTGATTTTAGAGGCGCTGAGCACCTGTAGCTCCCACTGCGTTCAGACAGGAACTGTGGCCCATGTGTAATATATACATGGCTTCAGGAATCAAGCAGCAGAGAGAAAAGATAGTCCAGGGGGTTAAGGCACTAGTCTAGCACTGGAGATCAAGGTTCAAGTCCCTGCTCAGACACAGACTTCCCTGGGCAAGTCACTAAGACTATATCTACACTACAAAGATAAGTCAACCTATGATACTTGTGGCACCTTAGAGACTAAAATTTATTTGAGCATAAGCTTTCGTGGGCTTTTGTATATTTTTCGTGTATATATATATATATACACACACACACAAAGAAGATGGAAGTTGCCATACAAACTGTAAGAGGCTAATTAATTAAGATAAGCTATTATCAACAGGAGAAAACAACTTTTGTAGTGATACTCAAGATGGCCCATTTAGACAGTTGACAAGAAGGTGTGAGGATACTTAACTTAAGGAAATAGATTCAATATGTGTAATGACCCAGCCACTCCCAGTCTCTATTCAAACCCAAGTTAATGGTATCTAATTTGCATATTAATTCAAGCTCAGCAGTTTCTCCTTGGAGTCTGTTTTTGAAGCATTTCTGTTGCAAAATTGCTACCCTTAAATCTTTTACTGAGTGGCCAGAGAGGTTGAAGTGTTCTCCTACCGGTCTTTGAATGTTATGATTCGTGATGTCAGGTAAGTGATGGTCACACAAACGCCACTCTATACCAGAAACCTACTGACCGCTATACTTACCTACATGCCTCCAGCTTCCATCCAGGACACACCACACAATCCATTGTCTACAGCCAAGCTCTAAGATACAACCGCATTTGCTCCAATCCCTCAGACAGACACAAACACCTACAAGATCTCTATCAAGCATTCTTAAAACTACAATACCCACCTGCTGAAGTGAAAACAAAGACTGACAGAGCCAGAAGAGTACCCAGAAGTCACCTACTACAGGACAGGCCCAACAAAGAAAACAACAGAACGCCACAAGCTGTCACCTTCAGCCCCCAGCTAAAACCTCTCCAGCGCATCCAGATTTACAACCTATCCTGAAAAATGACCCCTCACTCTCACAGATCTTGGGAGACAGAGCAGTCCTCGCTTACAGACTGCCCCCCAATCTGAAGCAAACACTCTCCAACAACCACACACTACACAATAAAAACACTAACCCAGGAACCTATCCTTGCAACAAAGCCCGATGCCAACTCTGTCTACATATTTATTCAAGTGGCACCATCATAGGACCTAATCACATTAGCCACGCCATCCGGAGCTCATTCACCTGCACATCTACCAATGTAATATGTGCCATCATGTGCCAGCAATGCCCCTCTGCCATGTACATTGGCCAAACCAGACAGTCGTTATGCAAAAGAATAAATGGACACAAATCTGACATCAGGAATCATAACATTCAAAAACTGGTAGGAGAACACTTCAACCTCTCTGGCCACTCAGTAAAAGATTTAAGGGTAGCAATTTTGCAACAGAAATGCTTCAAAAACAGACTCCAAGGAGAAACTGCTGAGCTTGAATTAATATGCAAACTAGATACCATTAACTTGGGTTTGAATAGAGACTGGGAGTGGCTGGGTCATTACACATATTGAATCTATTTCCCTATGTTAAGTATCCTCACACCTTCTTGTCAACTGTCTAAATGGGCCATCTTGATTATCACTACAAAAGTTGTTTTCTCCTGCTGACAATAGCTCATCTTAATTAATTAGCCTCTTACAGTTTGTATGGCAACTTCCACCTTCTGTGTGTGCGTGTATACACATCTTCTTACTACATGTTCCATTCTATGCACCCGATGAAGTGGGCTGTAGCCCACGAAAGCTTATGCTTTAATAAATTTGTTCATCTCTAAAGGTGCCACAAGTACTCCTGTTCTTATTACAAACAGTGTGAAGCATTCAACTACTCCAGTGCTGGGGACCATATAAGTACAAAAGATAGGCAAAAGGTCAGTCAAGCTCTACATTGAAGGCACCAGTCTGCCCCGCTTCCCTTCAATGAGATTTCCAGAACGCTAAAGAAAAGGTTCTTTGTATTTTATCCTCCTTACTCTCTCTTTCATCGTGGCATAGCTGCCTCAGAGGGGAAGGCGGCGGGATGTGGAATGGGAGGATAAAGGAATTTCCGTAACTTTCCCTCATTATAGATTATGTTTCTCCCATTCTAAATCTCCGACATGCAGGGACAGATGGACATAGCATAACCTACCAAGCTGAGGTGGGGCTTTCCTTACCACTTGTAAGATTTTAGAACCAACGGAATCATCCTGGCAGACAGACGAAGCACTGTCAGCTGTCTCTAAGGCCTTGTCTAAACTACCACTTAAGTCGATGTAAGTTACATTGCTTAGGGGTGTAAAAAAACCATACTCCTGAGCGACGTAATTTACATTGACTTAACGCGGTGTGTACAGTGCGTTATGGCAGTCAGAGACGCTCTCCTGCAGACATAGCTTCTGTCTCTTGTTGAGGTGGATCTCCCATCGACGTACCTAAACGTCAATTGCATCAATTTCAGCAGCGCCGATTTAGCGCAGCAGTAAAAACAAGCCCTAAGTGTTACGGGAGGAAGGCTTTACAAATGGCTAATAGGGCTTAGTTGTTTACCCACAGGCATGAAAAATTCTGTCCTGTTCCTCAAAAGACCATAAGAATTCTGCCACAGACCAGGAATTGTGTTCCCCATTAACAATGTTCAGGATGGAGGAGTACAGGAGGAAACGAACCAGCCTCTAGATCCCTGGAGACTCTGGCTGACAGCAATGCCCAGATGGTGTTCTATGTGAGTTTTTGTTCAGGCACACTTGGAGAAGTGGGGCACTGGCGTACATGGACAAAGTCAGAGAGGAGACAGTCAAATTTGCCATCAGAGGTATGAGAGAGGAGATCAGCAGAGACAACTGGGAGGTCGAAAGTATGGAAAGGCCATAGAAGACAGAGCTATGTTCGAGGATGCTCATATTGCCCTTAAGGTACATGTCTGTCTGGAGACATTTAGCTGAAGGAAGCTGAGATGACTTCATACCAAGCCTCAAGAAAGTCTCAACAACTGGCATAGTGTGAATGTGTGTTTGTTTGAATAAAGATTGAAAGTAAAGAGATACTGAACGTTATTCTGCCAGCATTAGTACTTGCTGAGTCTGATAGCCTCTATTGAAACAGACTTGCTCCGCAGAGCTGCAGCTGTGCTACTCAGGATGCATAAATCAAAGCCATGACATCCCCACCCCACATTACAAATAACCGCCACGTTTATGGCATCTTATTAACTCCACTGTTAATTTATGAAGAAAACTCAATGTATGTAGACAAAAAATAAAAGTTACAAATCAGATTTGCAGAGTTTAGTCACTGTGAAGGAGCAGCTCTAAAAGGGCATAAACAGCTTTCAGCAGCCCACAACACTTCACAATTATTTAAAGGAAGTAATTGTAGGAAACTCACAACAGGCACGCCTCTCCCTGGAGACAAGCTGGAGACCGAAAAACATTACTCCACAATGCAGCACACCCTTTCCCCTCTACTGCCAAGGCCAAATAGAACAACAGAAACGTGTGACAGCACACACTGACTCAAATACAATGCATAATATACAGCATATTCCAACAAATATCGCAACACATGTACTGTACAGCTCATTTCTGTCTCCTAAAGCTAATCCTCCTGATAACACTGAAAAAGCAAGAGATAAACACTCTGGAATCCCATCAGGAAGCCCAGATTCTCCAGTCTATTTGTATGCATCTCTTTACTTGACAGGACTCCAGCCACAAATACATTTGATTAGGTCAATGATTTTCAATGTGTGATCTGTAGACCTCTGGGGGTCCCCACACTACATCTAAGATTTTCAAAGGGGTCCGCACCTTCATTCTAAATTGTTTAGGAGGCCACAAATGAAAAAAAAGTTGAAAACCACTGGAATAGGTCATTAGGTACAGAAAACAGCAGTGAGGGACACATGACAACTTCTGCTTTTACTAGATGTCCAGATCAGTGCTACATTTTCCTCCCCTTTCAAAAAGTTTTATTAAAAACAAATACCTTCAATTCAATTTGGGTCCAGAATTTGTTTTTTATTTATTCACTTGTAGCCTTGTGAAACCAAACAAACAGCACTATGGCATTGCTATCCCATGCACCAAACCTACTCATCCACCCTACACTATAATGGTTATGGCAAAAAAAAAAAAAAAAAAAAAAAAAAAAAAAGATATACATTTAGTTTTGGATCAGATAAAATCATTACTTACTCAGTGGTAAGTGTATTTTGCAAGGTGTTGTACAAAAGCCAGATAATGAAAATAACTAGAAGGAGACCACAAAAAGAAATGAAACTAACCTGTATAACTTCCTTGCCCAAAACATATGAAATGCCAAAGTAAGAGAATGGAGGGAAAGAGTTAGATTTTTATAACACTTCAATTTTAATAATGTAAATACACATTATTAACGTAGGTCGAGATTTTTTTCTATGTGCAATTTTATCTTGACTCAGTCTTTTCAACCATTCTTCTTGAGAAATTAAGCAGCAAAGCATTCCAGAACAGAACAAGAAAATGTCAAGTCACCATCCTTTGACTCTTATGTTGTTTAAACCAATAAACTATCCAATGAGAAAAGCAGATTCAGCCCAGTGCCAGAACGCTGTGGCTGCACATTAAAAGGTTAACTCACTCTGGCATCAGCATCCAGTTTTGAATATCAATGAAGCTTTGTATACTTATTTAGAAAGGAAAATGAATGAAATGTATATTCTGTAGAGCTGCAGTTTGTTTGTCATATATACAAGAATTCATATGATTTCATTCTCAGCTGCATCTTATTCTCAACCATGCAGAACATGAAAACCAAATCAGCGAAGTACTAAACCCACACAAAAGTGCATGCTCTTTTTATGAAGTTGACGGACTTGTACATTTTTATAGCACATCTCATCTCAAAGAATCCCACGTGGCTAAGTGACTGTACAAATCAGGAATCATTCAGCCCTAGATAGAAGTAGGGACTGCACTGGAGTTGCACCCACTCACATGAGGACTGATTTTAAATATATATTGATAGAGAAGATTAAATTATTTTGCCCACCACTGCAATGTAGCTGCCTCCGAGTTAAAACATGACAACTATGTAATAGTGCACAGCAGCAATACTCAAGCCAGGTCTACACTACAAAGTGTTGCCAATAGAGCTATGTGAGGCAGGGGCGTTTAAAATACACACACCCCTTTAGCAGACATTGCCATGCCAGCAAAACTCCCTGTGTAGATGCAACTATTCTGACAGAAGAATGCTTCTGTTGGCACAGCTAGTGTCGTTCAGGGAAGTGGTGTTACTATGCTGGGAGAAAAAAATTCTTCTCTCAGCGGACACTGACTACACTAGGAGGCTCTGCTGATATAGCAATAACAGTATAGCTGTTTTGGCCAAGCCAGTGTAGTGTCAATTAGCCCACAGTCTGACAGAAAGGCATATGTCTGGCTGCAGTCTCTACTCCCCTCCCTACCCTCCGACTATAAACACTGCTAGCTCCTGGAAGTCCAGGAAATATACGACATTCTATGTGGAAGCTCTGATAGGGCAAAGCAATTCATCTATGTTCTGGCTTTTTGTGCAACATCCCTTTCAAGATGTATGCAAACATTAGGTGCATAAGTGGGCACACGAATACTGTGTAAGTGCAGTATACTGTTTAGTGCACGAATACTGTGTAAGTGGCCTAAGTGACCCAGGCCTGAAGTGGCACAAAGGAGATTAATGGAAACTGACTTTGTCAGAGAAGTAACATGGGAGGTAAGGAAGTAATACGCTGTTTACAAAGCCATCTCTTCACAACAGCAGCACTAAATGGACTTGCCCCAGACAGATACACAGTCTTCAAAATGAAGCTTCTGTTTCCCATCCCACCCAGTAGTCAATGATGGATGTGATAGGGCTACTGCAACTGAAAAATTAACACAAGAGGGAGATCTGGCCTAGTGCTCTGGTTAAATTCCAACTAGGTAATTTTATTCTGCATCTTTAAAAGTTCAATCAGGCTTCAACTGCATCCCTAAACTATTGCATAGTGGTACTGGTGCTGTTATAGTGGCTGGTAACTTCCACCTGAGCAACGGCTCATTCCGATAGTGACTGATGAAGAGATCCTCACAGGTATGCAGCTTTTAATTCTGTAATGGTTTGAGGGGAGAAAAATGCATTCCAGAAATCAATAAGCGACAATAATAATAAAGGGGAAATTCAGTGTAGCCACAGGAGAGTTATTGGAGAGAAATATAGGGGAAAATGTCTTATGACCAACTTCTTAATACAATGAAGTGGCAGAAGTACCTCACTAAACAAACAGTCTCATTAAACAAACTGTCTTATTAATACAAATGGGAATGCTCATGGAGAAGGAGAATGTGTCAGGGTGGCAGATTCACCACCCTCACCAACAAGTAAAGAAGCAACATAAAACTCATATTACATCCAAACTGGTTACACAGTTTACTAGAAAAACAATGAATCAGGAATATAATGCGTTTCTCATGGTAATGCTGCTTTGGTGAGGACATGTGTTTGTATGTTATGGAATTGAGGACTGATTTATGGAATAAGGGAATATGGAATAAGGGAAAGTTAGATTAAATATAATACACAAACACAAATCTCTGTTTGCTTTTCTCAGGAAGAATCATTGTAAGAGCAAAAACACATTAATAGCGAGAGCAGGTTCAAGGTCTTTGAAATCATCTCCTATTGTAATTCCCCTTCTATTAAAGATATACAATTATGTAGTAATATACAGAAGTTAATTTCCTAACTACCCAAAAGAATCTTCAAGACAATTCCTAACATTGTGTAAGGTTGCGGGGGAGGGGTTGTTCTGGGGTTTTTTTAATTCAACAAACCACTTCAAAGTATTCATTGCATAATTTGTGAATTAATTCAAGTAGCTTTGGTTGGCTGCCTAATTCTTCCTATCAACTGCAACTCTGTTGTACCTCCTAAGACTGCCTTTCTTTATCCTGGCAATCACTTCTAATTTCTTAGAAAGGTTACTTTGACTTATCTGGATAGATTTCATCTGAAAGAAAGGATTAAGAGAAAGCTCAGCCACCTGTTAATATAGCTAAGCCTCTGAAATAAGGGTTTGTGCAGTGACAGAAAAAAATACAGTTAATACCAACCAAAAAAAAAACCAAATTTGCAACACAGAATTCCAAACAACGGTTGCAATAAAGAGTGTAATTTAGATTACATACACACTTAACATATAAAGAAAGACACAGCCATACCAAAGCCTGTTTAAGTTAAAAACTAAGTTTTGCTAGGTTTGGGATAAATTTGTTTAAGCACACATTAAAACATGATTTTTATGATTGTTTCTAAGCCTGAGCTACGATTTTAGCAGAAGATTATAAAGCCCTGTCCCCTTTCAGACATCACAGCACAATCTTTCTGCCTTAGCCCCAAATGAGCAGCAGCTGCCCTTCAGGCTTTTGCAGGGACAATTAGCATTAGAGCCTAAACTTTTCAGTCTAGGGCCTAACATATTTCAAGAAGTTCAAGGGGCCACAATCAAAACTTTTACTATTTCCCCAGGCTCAGGCACAGCCAGCTGAGCCAGTTTCCCTGGGGCTTCCTTTCACAGCCTGGAAGAACACACTTCCTCCCTTCCTTCCACAATGCAGCAGGTTGCCAATGGCAGTGCAGTTGCTCAGCTGTAGCAGAGAAGTTCAGCGCTCCCAGCTCAGGCCAAAAATTATTCCTAGGGCTGCAGGGGAAGCAGTGATAGATAGTATCTCTTCCTCTTCCCTGTAGCAATGGGGTGATTCAAATTCTTCTGTTTAAAAATCACAGAACACAGTTCAGAGAATGCATTTTACATTTGTAATCAAATGCACATCTCCTTAGAACAGCTGCTGTCACTAGCCACAAGTGGCCCCTAGGTCACAGGTTAGGCATCCCTGTATTAGAGATATTGCAAATGTATCATTAAGTACACCGCAAAATTTTACAAAAGAAAAATAAAACCCTGCCTTGCCTTCACTAAATGGAGAGGGAAGGGAGAAGAGGAGAGGGCGACTGTGTTGAAGAGGGGAAAGTTCTAAGTTTTGTTTAAATTTTATGTCTACAAATTTCTATTGCCACTGGAAAGACAGGGCCGATGTACCACAGGGTAAACCCACACATTGCTGCCTTGATCTGCGACCCAGCCTTGCAGTAACTGTGTTTACAACCAGATGACAGCAGTGACAGAAGTGGAAGGCACTTCTCTCCTGCATCCCAGTCACCTTATTGACATGAACTCCAAAGCATAGGTGAAAAAATTGAATGCTAGAATCATTAAGTACAGTCTATTTCTTTCCCCTTTAAAAAAAATAAATTATATACTTATATCTCCATCCAAAAACTCCATTAAGGTTGCAGAATATAACACCAGGATAAGCAAGAGGGTCACACAGAGGCTTTAACTTATTCATACTGCACAAGGTTATTCTAAAAAACAAAAGGACATATCATTTAAAACTAAAAACATTTAAAAAGAAAAAACAGGAATACAAAATGATGCCGCTGCACAAACATGGCCAAATTAACCCTGTTGCAGGAGCCTTCACTTTTGCCTTTCCTGACTTTTCTCTCTTACTGCAACCATACTGTTGCTTTAAGAGCTTTCTGCATTGAATTATATTCTACTTTTCACCATCTGGATGTTAAAAAATATATCAGCTCTCCAAAACAAGGTAGCAACATTGCTAAAATACCAACTTCCCTGCTGGGCAACCTGCCGAAGAAACATCTGAAAAGCTGGATTTCTTCATAATTGCACGCATGCATGACGTACTCTATCCCCTGTGTGTGTGCTCACCCCTTTAGAACAGACAGGGAATTGAAATATACTGTCAGCTACGTAAGGTGCACTTATCAGGATCCCTATCTGTTTCAAAGCCCCATCTGATGAGAAAAAAGAAACAGACGTGAAAGACAGAGAGATGGCTTTATGCACTCCTACAAAGCATCCTGGTTTCATTTTTGGCAAGTCACCCTAGCATATAAGTTGGGCTGTTAGCAATGTTATCTCTTCTGCTGGAGTGAAGCTGGCAACATCCACAGGTACAGACAAAGCCTTTGGCCTCTAGGTCCCTTATCTGCACCTGAACCATGTTGGTCATGTTCAAGAGTTGCTTGCCTCTAATGGCTGATAATTGGCCTAGTGAAGGTGAAATGAGTTGGAGGTGTCAGCACTGTTCATTGCATCAGTCATTTTATGGTAGACAAATGCTCATAGCAGAACCACCACCAACCACAACACGAAACGGACAACAGAACCCCAACTATCTTTCCCAGGTGGTCTCTCCAGATCTAGGACTGCAAGGACAATGAGGAAAGCTAGCAGTGCCAATGACTGTGCTGTACCTGTTCTTTTAATAGTTTAACTGTCTTCCAGAGTGGTTAAACCAAATCCTTTCACAAGCGTGAAAATCTCACTTAAAATATTACAAATATAAAATGCCAAAACTGTTCACCTTGTACTGATTATTTATTCTGGGGATTTATAAACAACATTAGTCATTCCCTTCTAAAGCCATGTCCTTGCTAGCTAAATAATGGAACCCAACAAATGAGGACACTGAAGTACTTCACCGCAGATCAGCGCCCCCTCACATAACAGGAGAGGGATCTGAGAAAGGGGATTTCCAAGACTCCAAGAGGATCCCCCGATACTTCATCTCACTGGGGAGGTAGGGTTTCAAACTTGAGAGGCTGCCACGCGTGCAGAACGTGTGACAAAAGAGCACCGTGAAGACAGCCTAACCCCCTGCAGAACAGTAGTCTGAAAGACTACCTATCTTGGGGATGGTCTGCTCCCGTAAAGTCTATGATGGGAGCACAGAGTGAAGGGAATTATCCAGGCCTTTAATTTCAAAAAAAGGTGAACCAAAGATAGAAAAACTGCATAATGTCTTCAGCACATTTCTTTCTATGTAGTTGTCATTCATGTATTCTGGGATGCCAAACAGGGCAAAGCTATTTCCTGAGACAGCAATTTACAAAAAGATTAAACTATCAAGCTTTGGAATAATTGTTTAGAACCATTGTGTGTATTACAAGATCAAACTGAAAAATGCCATATTGCAAAAACAGGGCATTCCCCACAGTGCTAGTACAAGACCACAAACCATTTGATCCAAATTACAGATGTTACGACTTGTTCCACCACACAACAGTACACCTGAGCAGCTCTCAAAATCAACATGAAGCTATTAGTGGCACATGGCTGCAACAGCACAAGACGAGTGCTGTGAGGGTAGTAAATTCTGCAGCATTTTCTTCTTCATGGTAAATTAACATCAATCCACCTCCCTTTATAGAACAGAATAATGCTGTGGAGGCCAGTCCTGCTCCAACTGAGATAAATGGAATAACTCCCACACAACTTCAATAGTGCAGGCACAGGCTCAAAATCTTGCATCAGAGAACAAGAATATAAAATCAAGGATTGCAGTTGGGAATGGAATTATGGTTAGGAATATATTTAGAATGTTCCCATGTTAATGAGGAATAAAATACCAATAATACAATACAAAGAAATGTATTCTACTTAGACTTACAAAGATTTTATATTTAGCCTTATTCCATAATAAGTAAAACAGGACACACGTAAACCTGAAACAATCACTCTCTCTCCTTATCTAAATGATCTCGTATATAACTTTATTTAGCCCACACCTACAATATGTGCACAGATCCTTAGAATTCGGAACATCTGCACAAATTCAGGTTATGTACAATGGAATACGCTTAACTGAATACCTTTCAATACTGTTTTCATTTGATACTTCTTGTACTATCCCATATATTTTCCACTTCCAAGTCCCTAAAAGAGTAATTTAAGGAGAATACAAAGAACAGATTAACAAGATAAAAGAAAGCATCATCCAAGGTAACTCTTTCCCCTTCCTCTTTCCATATCTGTCTTCCAAATTTCAAACTCTCCAAGACAATGAGCTTGGAGTCTCATTTTGAACATGACCGCTTTTTATAAGGTTGATTAGGGTATCTTTCTTTTAAAATGTTATCACAGCAGCCATTTTTTTTTTTTTTTTGTTGGTGGGGAGGAGGAATACAGGAAGCTGGAAGAGTAAATGTAGGTTCTATTTTGATTACTTAAATACTTAGTTGTGTACATGGTTGCAACACAAAGGGGGTCATTCAGCACACTGTAGACTTGTATCTGAAGCTTTTTTTTTGCGGCACATATTGTCTTATTTCTGGGCATACCACAAATATTTCAAAGATGATACTTTTATAATAATCACCTAAGGCAAACAGAGGTATTATTTTATTGCCATGATTAGGACAACTTTCATCCCACTTTGACAGCATGCCTATGTCCAGCAAGATAAGCTATGCACAAAAGGCACAATTTGTCATTATTCTCCATTGCACACCTGATATTTGTTTTATACCTCTTGGAAATTAATCTCCATCAGTACATAAAGTGGACATGAGATAAATTCCCAGGTTGGAGAGGGCATCAAGGGACTTTTATAGCCAATCATATATTACTAAATTGACTGCAACAAGAAAACTTGGTTATCTTGTACAGTTATCAGACACTGTACTTCTACTCCGTTTATTCTATATAGCTATTTGGTCAAGCAAACCATTTATAGAAGACATTACTGGACAGATAACACACAAAACACAATATTATAGCCAAAAGCTAGATCCTGCTCCCATTCAATAGGAACAGGACAATGTCCTAAGCGTCTCTGACATAGCTTTCCATCTCAGAATCAAGAGAACTGTGCATACGTAACTCCTCCCATATAGACACATCTAAGCACAGTAAACTGTCTGGTCACAAAACCACCCATAAGATTCATTTTCCAGGCTGTCCAGATAAAATATAGGAAAACTGTTATATGCCTTACCAAAGAGAAAAATTAAATTTTAAAATACAACCTTTATAATATTTAAACCTAAGCCATACCTAATGTTTTCAGTTTAACCTCATTAAACCAGAAACATTCAGAGCCACATTTTCAAACTTGGAAACAGAAAGTTAGGTTCCTAAATCAAAGTCTGCTGGCTGTCTACAACTCCTGCTGAAATAATAAAGTGACCAGTGCACCCCTGAAGATGTTGAGAGGAAAAAAATGAATTTAGAAAGAAAACAGAATTAAAATCTCAAGTAGCTAAGTCACAGTCTAACAGCATGTCATAAATATAAAGGGAAGGGTAAACACCTTTAAAATCCCTCCTGGCCAGAGGAAAAACCCTTTCACCTGTAAAGGGTTAAGAAGCTAGGATAACCTCGCTGGCACCTGACCACAGTGACCAATGAGAAGACAAGATACTTTCAAAGTTGGAGGGGGGGAAAAACAAAGGGTCTGGGTCTGTCTGTGTGATGCTGTGTGATTGCCGGGGACAGAACAGGAATGGAGTCTTAGAATTTAGTAAGTAATCTAGCTAGATAGCCATTAGATTCTGTTTGTTTAAATGACTGAGAAAATAAGCTGTGCTGAACGGAATGGATATTCCTGTTTTTGTGTCTTTTTGTAACTTAAGGTTTTGCCTAGAGGGATTCTCTATGTTTTGAATCTAATTACCGTGTAAGGTATTTACCATCCTGATTTTACAGAGGTGATTCTTTTTTACTTTTTCTTCTATTAAAATTCTTCTTTTAAGAAACTGAATGCTCTTTTCATTGTTCTTAAGATCCAAGGGTTTGGGTCTGTGGTCACCTATGCAAACTGGTGAGGATTTTTATCAAACCTTCCCCAGAAAAAAGGGGTAAGATTTGGGAGGATTTTGGGGGGGAAAAGAAGTTTCCAAACCAACTCTTTCCTATTAAATAATAAATAATAATAATAATACTGGTGTTAGACATTTGGTGGTGGCAGCGAAAGTCCAAGGGCAAAGGGTAAATAGTTTGTACCTTGGGGAAGTTTTAACCTAAGCTGGTAAAAGTAAGCTTAGGAGGTTTTCATGCAGGTCCCCACATCTGTACCCTAGCATTCAGAGTGGGGAAGGAACCTTGACACAGCACATCAAAGATTTTTAGACACAAAAAAGTACCAGTCTCTTTTCTCCTTCCCTGCACAGGGACACTTAACATTCAACATCTATAATAACTGCTACTTTAAAAAAAAAAAAAGTGGTCACCAAAGAGCATCAATTGCCCACCTACCTTTATGTAGCTGTGAGCCATTGACCCAAAATTCTAAGTTTACAGAAGTAAATGTTAGAATAGCACTGATTTTTCTTCACACTTCAAAGTGTTGAGAAAGCATGTTAGTACTCATTTAGCAATCATGAGTACAGAAGCACAGTGGTCAGCCATCTGAAAAAGAAAAATAATTGGAACTAGCTTCTCTGGATTAGCTTGGCTCAAATAATCAAAAAGCTAAATGTTACTGACCCATATGGTGGGAGCTGTGAGGGTTGATAGATAGTTCACTTCTGAGAGTTCACTGCAAAGTTTAAAATAAAGTAAGTGTGGCAGTTTCAGCTCAAGTCCCTAGAAAACATCACCCAACATCACTAAATTCAATTTATTTAATTGGCAACACTGGGCAGTTCCTGGTACAGAGTATGGGAAGAATAATATTGTGCTTCTCTGTATAAGGATACTGTAGGAAAGAGTGTTGGAAACCTCACAGTGAAGCTAGTTTCTGTACAGTACACCATGCCTTCATTTGGTCTCAATTCCTTAAAACAACCGTCATCATTTCATTGCCTTCTGGGTTATAATTAGCTGGGTTTATAATTAATGCCACTTTAGTTAAACTGCATTTGGTAAACCAGCAGGAATGAAGAGTAAATAACAAAACCTAGGCTTAAAAAAATTAAGACTTCAACAAAACTAATAAAATTTAAAAACATGCAACAAAGACTAACCTGACATCCTCTCAGTGTTTATCTTAATTAGGATTTTTCTATCTTTGAATAGTTTTCATTCAATTTTAGATAAAATGTTTAAATCTTATTGTTCAAGTTTTGTTAATTTTACCCATGGAGCAGGGAAGAGGGGGCAGGGGACTCTCACATTCACCGAGATTTATGCAAGGGAAGTTCATTTAAACAGACAAGAGTGAAACAGGTTTCAGTTTTGTCCCTGGCTCTGAAGAATGAAGTGCTTGGTTGTTGGGAGCTGACATGCCTTACCCATGAATGCAACATATTGTGAAGAAGAATTCTTCCCCCCCACCGCCATTTGATTAAATATGTGGGTAACCTATTAGGCAACTGTCAAGTCTACCACACATTTCACATTAAACAGCAAGGAGTAAAAGGGAAGATGAAAGACACTCAGTCTGTCCTGATGGATGAGATGGGAAAGTGTCACCATGGTCTGAGCAAAACTGTACTGGGGACGTTAGCAAGGGGGAATGGCCTATATTTTTGCACCCTTGGCCCTGACAACAAAGTAGTAAGAGATACTGATAATGGGTGATTGACATGGAGCACACTTGTCCTTTTGGATCTACTAGAATATATGCTAAAAGAGTCTAAGGAAACTGGGAGAAAGCCACACAAATTGAAGTAGAAGCTTGCCTCTTCACTTCATTCTCCTCCCTGAAAACTCTTCTTCCCCATCACCATAGGCCAGCTATCCCTAACAGATGGACCCAAAATCTAAGCAAAGAACTCATCTAGGGCAAAGGAAGGCTGACAATCTCCCAGCTCTAGCTAGAAAGAGAAAAGAGGAATAAACATGGATAACAAAGCTCCCTGCTTTACTTTTTGATTTCTATTTCTTCCAACATGCAAGAACTAGCAAGATCAGAAGTGGGCAAACTATGGCCCATGGGCCACATCTGGCCCGCCAGCCGATTTAATCTGTCCCTCGAGCTCCTGCTTGAGAGCAGGGTCTGGGGCTTGACCCACTCCAGCCGGGGAGCGGGGTTGGGGGCTGCTCTGCGCGCACAGGCAGCGGCTCCGCGTGGATCCCAGAAGCAGCAGCATGTCCCCCATCTGGCTCCTGCCCCAAGCACCGCCCTCGCAGCTCCCATTGGCCAGGAACTGCAGCCAATGGGAGCTGCAGGGGTGATGCCTGCAGACAGGGCAGCGCACAGAGCCACCTAGCCACTCCTCTGACCACGAGTCAGAGGGGGACATGCCGCTGCTTCTGGGAGCTGCTTGAGGTAAATGCTGCTCAGAGCCTACACCCCTGAGCTACTCCCATGGCTCCAACCCCATGCCCCAGCCCTGACCTCCCTCCCGCCCTCCGAACACCTCGATCCCAGCCCAGAGCACCCTCCTGCAACCCCAAACACCTCATACCCAGCCCCACCCCAGAGCCTACACCCCCAGCCGGAGCCCTCACCCACCCCCCACACCCAGCCTGGAGTGCTCTCCCACACCCTGAATTCCTCATTTCTGGCCTCACCCCAGAGCCCACAGCCCCAGCCAGAGCCCTCACCCCCTCCTGAACCCCAACCCCAATTCCGTGAGCATTCATGGTCCACCATACAATTTCCATACCCGGATGTGGCCCTCAGGCCAAAAAGTTTGCCCACCCCTAAGATCTATAACACCCAAATTAAGACCATGAATGTTTTAAAAATATTTATTCTACAAGTTCTGAACATCTCCTTGTAAATGGAGATCTGACAGCCTAAAAGACACATTCTTAATGAATTTCTTTCAAGAAGGTCTGACTGCGCACACATAATAGAAAGCCTTTCAAGCAAAAGCTTTAGTAATGTCAGTCTTTTCTCCACAAATAATTAAATTAATTAATAAACAAAACAAGATAGTTTAAACTAGATTGTAGGTCAAAATATGGCAAACCCCTTAGCTACTTAATTTATTTCAGTTATGCAAGTTTTTTGCCACGTCAGAGCCTGAATTTATAACCAGCCCGGGATTATTTTGCAGAGTGTTCAAAAAGTTGCGTGCTTTAGTGACATATCTTCCCTCCCCCTGCCCCACTCTGCACCCATATCCACCACAAGTAGGACCAGAATAGCCCAGTGTTATTCTGGCCCTCAATTGTGCACTACCTCCCATTCTTCACCTTTAATCATAATGTAGAATTGCTCAGAAACGATCAAAGGGTTGCAGAACCCCTTCCAAGTTTAACCCCTCTCTTCAGAGACTGCCCTCCTTGATGAGCACCTACAATCCTCTTCCTCCTCTCTTCCCCCCCTTCTCCCAATGACCCACACACACAACTCTGGTGTCTTCCTATCCCCAAACCACCTATTCATTCACCCCCCACATGCTGCTCCTCTGATGTACCTAACATTCAGCAGCATCTCACTGCCTAAACTGGCTGGCGCTACTGTTGTTGCCGAAGTCATTGAGGCAAGATAGCCACCCACCCTGGTCTTCCTGTTACCCACCCTGCTCCTCTGGCTGGTACTGTTCATACAGCTGCCATTCCAGAATAGCAGACTAAAATCTCTAGCCCCAGGCCTACTGGTTTGGATTATCCTGACCACACGATCTTTCTGACATAAGTAATATTTAAGAATCCTGAGTATCCCTCTCGCTGAATTATGTACCACCTGCAAATATTAGCAAAGGGGACTCAGGAGAAGCTAGAATACAAGCAAGAGTTAATGCAGAACATCTCATTTTTCTCTTTGTTCTTTCTTTATATTTCAACGCAGTCTTCTCCCAACCTTCAACATCCTCTTTCTCCTTCCCCCTCTTTTCCCCCCAATACAGCCTCCGTGACTAGTGCCTTCAGTCATATCATTACTACTTGCTTTCCCACAACAAAGTCTAGGAATGCTGGCCATCATCCAGCTGCCATTACATCAGCTCAATGTCATTCAAACATCCTCTCTAGATTTTCCTTCCCCATACACAGCAAACTTCCCCACAACCCCACACATTCATCCCTGCTACCTCTGTTTAGGGTGGCCTAATTGCCCGCAGATTCCCTACACTCACTGCAGAACATTATCTCCTGAAGAAAAGGAGTACTTGTGGCACCTTAGAGTCTAAAATTTATTAGACAGAGAAAAGCACTTTTCTTCTGTTGGTGAAACTGAACTTACTAAAGAACTAGGCAAAAGTTGGTGGTGGAGAGGAGAAAGGTTCCATCTGCAGAACGGCAAAGCAGAAATTCAATCCCATAACCTCTTAGGCAAAAAAAAAAAAGGGGGGGGGGGAGAGAAGAGTAAAAATGTTATACTTCCCTCACTCTTTCTCCACCATGTAAGTGCTGGAATTTCCTATAAATGAGAAGGGCAAATTTTTAAAAAAACTATAACTAAAATACTTCCAAAGAGCCAATCACCCCCTGGCTTGATTCCAGTCCGAGAAGAAAGTAAACGCCAACAGGGAGAGCAAACACTGAAGGAGTGAAAAGAAAAGGAGTACTTGTGGCACCTTAGAGACTAACCAATTTATTTGAGCATAAGCTTTCATGAGCTACAGCTCACTTCATCGGTTGCATCTGATGAAGTGAGCTCTAGCTCACGAAAGCTTATGCTCAAATAAATTGGTTAGTCTCTAAGGTGCCACAAGTACTCCTTTTCTTTTTGCAAATACAGACTAACCCAGCTGCTACTCTGAAACCTGTCACTGAAGGAGTGGACTGTTTACAGGCAAGAAAGGTCACACATTGGCCACAAACATGCTGAAGCAGAAGAGTTCTAAATATCTCTGAGAAAAAACAGCTTCTTTTGTCAAACATCCTACTGTTTACATTGTATGTTCCCATTTAAAAGGGCATTATATTTACAGTCTTCCAAGTGTATGATACAGGCCAGCGCTGACCTCCACCATACCACCCTAGGACAAGAGAAAACACTTGCATATGAAAAAGGCCTCAGGGTTTTCATCAACATTCAATCAATCCCTAACAGATAAAGGAATTTCTGCAATTTGTTTCAAACTAAGGAGTCATCTTAAGCATGCTTGATCAGTCAGGCAAGTCCTAAATGCTCAGAGCAAAAGAGGCCTGACTACAGAATTAAAATATACAACATTATAATTGTGGTATTAAAATACTAAACCTGTCATAAATACAACATTGAAGATAAAAGCAAAAAAAGTTAAAACATGGACATGCTCCCTCAAGACGATGAGAAGGTATTTAGTAAAGCGTCTTAGAAAGAAGTTGATAAGTAAAGAATTACTGTCTTATATAGGAGATGGAAAAAGGGATTATCATTTCTTTGCGCACCCACAAAGTTAAATTGATCAAAATATTTTTGCAGATACATACATTCACAGACATCTATAAATCCAGCACCTCTTGCAGCAAAGATAGAAGAGACAGAGTTTTAAATGTGCTGCATCATGTAATTCCAGTGGCCTCTTGGGAACAGATACCAATTTTAAAGTATTCCTTTTTAATGAAGTCAGATCCTTATTAACTTTTTAAAATGAATTATATACCATCCCTCATTAAGTGATTTCTCAAATCCAATTACTTAAACTCAGTTTTGTAAAAACTACAGGACTCTACACAACAATGAGGGGGAGAGGGGAAATAATTCGTAAGTTGTAGTCACAAACTAAAAGTTTCACCATCAGATCCTGATCCAAAGCTCACTGAAGTCAATGCAAGTCTTTTCACTGACTCCAACAGACTTGGTCAGGCCTTTATAGACAGCTAGAAAGACAAAAATGTTACATACTCAAAACATTACAAACCTAATGGGTTTAGTGGATATTATTAATTTTAATATTGAATATTAATTTTACAAACCCAATGAGTAAACTAAATAGAGGGGTGAAAATCTGTTATTAGTATTAGCTCCTTGTATAGGACAAATACATTTAGTTCTCAAAGTAGTGAGAAGGGACAATACACAATAGTTCTCATTAATCCACACTATCAGCTCAGAATATAACAAATCCTCCTATGGAAATCTCTTGTTGGACAAGTCCAATATAGAAACAGATCAGTAGGAATAACTTCCTACGGTTCCTTTATTAAATCAAGAAACATTATACCACTCCCCACTTCACTGCACAACCACTGTTTTCTATAAGAGGAAAATCCATCAGAATCTTCCTCTTTTGTTGTAACCTCCTCATGGGTTTCTCAAATGAATACTTCCCAGGTTCACAAACAGTCGCACGAAGACTATATACATGCCTGCCTTGTCAGAAATCATGACATGAACTGTTTTCTTACAATGCTGCACATGCAAGCCTGGAAGTGGCAGGATTTTTATGTAGTTCATACATTGCCCCTCAATGTCAGACCTGAATAATAAACTAGAATACAATTTATGCCATAAACTGCCTTTCACTAACCAGTTCTCAAATGAGTTTTTTCCTCAGTGCTGCAATACACCATAAAGTATCCATGATTAACCAATCTGTGTAAAACTTTATGGCTGTCAAAACTGAAAGATTAATTAGATCACCCTTCTGCATGTGTCTCAGGCTTGCCCTGAACTAAACAAATTCTGATGTGAAGTAGATGCTAACTTCACACATTATTCATACGGAGATCGCTCCATATCTGACAAAATTTTAAAAAGCAACAGATTCTTCCTTAAGTTCTGACTGAGGGTAAATGTTGTTTAGCTCTGAACAGAAGTCCTTAACCCTAACTCATAGAACACAAACATAGGTGAGTAAGCCCTTGAGAAAGCCATGTATGGTACAGGATATTCAACGTACCAGACTTTGGCTTTTTGGAATCCTCAAGTAGGGTTTTTGTTTTGTTCTTTTGTTTTTGTTTCCTTAAAGCCTCCCCAAAATAAAAACATGGCTTGAGAAAAAAAGAAGAATGCTACTTTACTTTTCAATAACCAGGTTATCACAAGAACCTATAAACTGTCATCAGGTGGAATCCACTGTTTCCCTCATGCCAGACATTTGAACTCCTCTCTGACATCTGAGAATACACCTATCAGTCATAAATTAAGATATTCACCTTACGCCTGACAATGTGCAGCTGCATGAAGGAGTCCATCTCCACTCGGATACAGGTTGTCTGGTAACATCTCTCATTTATTGGTTCCATTCACCTTTCAGAATGGAGCAACAACTTTAGGGTTTGTTTTTGTAAACATCAGAGCACATCTCAATCTTCTCTGATGAAGGTTAAGCCATGGGAGACACTAAAGGAGGTTTCAGACAGAAATCACTTCAACACCACCAAATCAATGCTTGTCCAACCCCACTCCCAGACTGACATCTCATTCTGGACCAAAGCAGAAAAGCTATTCCCTCAAGAGCATCATCATCATCATTTCTGGTCAATCACAGACAGAAAAACTCTTAATCCAGAAAAGCCATTTAGGGAGTAGATGTGTCAAAAAGAAAGAACTCACCTTACGTAAGTTAGGAAAAAAAGTTAAACGCCTTCAGAAGAATGCAAAACAGTAGGAGAAAGGCAAAAGGCAAGACTAAGAGAGAAGGCTGGGGTAGCAACACCATATTCTTGCTCTTTGTCTCTTGCTTCCAGTCAGTCCCAGAACGGGCTGGGAATGATGTAAAAACAGCACATTCAGTCTGAAGGGAAGGGTGCCTCAGGTCATGGCAGGACAGCAGAGAGCATCATGTGAAAAGTCTTCTATAGTGTCTCTGTTCTGGGCCCATCCCCAACTAGTTTCCAAAAGAAATGAGGCAATAACTCAGCATGCCCAAATGGAAGAGAATGAAAAGGAGTACTGAATCTGCTACAGTAAAACAGTGACTGACAACGGTTATGTAATGGGGCATTCTCTGACTGCAAAATACAAAAGGCAATATCGGAGATGGGACTATCCAGTGTGGTTGCTCCCCTTTTGCCCATGTGCATCACATCAGATAGATTGCTGTGTCACCACTATTTTGCAAAGTTGCAAACATCACTTCTTCCATTTTGCTGAAGGTCCCACAGGATTATCAGGCCAGCCCTGTGGCTTGACAGTCCCCGAGACTGAAATTCTCTAGAGAATGTACAGTTACAGTACAGACAGAAGCAGAGCAAGTGCCTTCTCCCTATCACATCAACTATGAGCTGGAAAAACAATCTCCATGTTCATTCTCTCTGCTCTCTCAGAGACTCTGGGGATGAGTATGTGAATATATACTCCCACTGTGCCCACACCCCCACTATTTATAAAAGAAAAAGAAGCTGCTTACTGCAAATTTTATGCAAAAGAGCAACATTGCTGCAGAAATGGGTTAGCTACTTTACAGGTATTACAAATCGTCACTTTGAAATCTTTCAGACATTTCCAGTGCGCAGCATTCATATGCAATTTCCTAACATCACAACTTTACCAAGGACATTACTTATGTGCAGTTTAAAATCACAGTTCTAAATATTAGTTCCACTGAAATTAAGATACTGGCACATCATTTGAAAGCAAAGTAGTAAAATGATTACACTAGAAATTCTGGTTTCAGAGTAGCAGCTGTGTTAGTCTGTATTCGCAAAAAGAAAAGGAGTACTAGTGGCACCTTAGAGACTAACAAATTTCTTTGAGCATAAGCTTTCATGAGCTACAGCTCACTTCATCGGATGCATTCCATGAAGTGAGCTGTAGCTCACGAAAGTTTATGCTCAAATAAATTTGTTAGTCTCTAAGGTGCCACTAGAAATTCTGTCCACCACATACATATTGCGGCAGACAGTAAAATAAGTCATCAGGCTTCATTCTGCTATGGCTCTAATTATATGTGCATTTATCTATTAGAATCAGCTTCTCTGCACATTAAGAGCAAATGTAGAGAGACACTGTGATGGGTACCTGTGGATTAAAAAAGCAGGTTGCCTTAAAAGGGATTATGGTGTTCACATAAAAGAGTGCATATCATCAATTTATCTGGAATTAGCATCAGACTTCAGGATTTGCCAGAATTTAAAGTGTTTAAAAGTCTGTAAATAATTAATCCAGTAAAGGAAAATAATCTCTTAAGGGTCTGGGTTAAACAGGGATTAGCCTTTTCCAACACAAGCAGAAATACGGATTCACAAAACACACACAAGCACTCCTAACAGGAGGTTGGTGCTCCCATAGAGAGACAAGTGTTAATCCTTAAGCTTTGTTTGTTCATTTCCTAACAATCCCAAAGTTAGAATCCAGCTGAAAGAGTGCTGAGAACAGACTGTGTTTTACAGAACCCAGCAAAGGGCTGAAAAGGCTAGCCATTGTGTGTCACAAGAAAAAACAATTATCCTAATAATGTTGTTGATCAATGCAAATAAATTTATATGAAAGACTTTCATTGTAACACTTAAAAATACCCAATCTACATATATATCTTAGCCTGAGAGTAACATTTAATAAAAACATTATAAAACTAACGTATTCTGTGGAGAAGGCAATGAAATTATAAATTTGAATCCTCTGGATCATTTTATTGCCTCAGAGGGCACAGAGAAACAGCCAAGTTATTTATACTTTCAATACCCATAAGGAAATTGCATTAATGATCAAGTTCCTGTTTCTCATCCCAGCAATATTGGCTTACTAAATTATTTTGGTAGGATAATAAATATCCCCTTTGCACCAGAAGGTTTCTCAAACCCCACAAGCAACCTGCTACTTCTTTCTTCGGTTTAATACTCTATAGCAGTGGTGCTGGAGGGGGATAGTTGGCAGGCTAAACTAAATTCTACGCTTATGCATTAAGTGACCAATTTCACTAAATTATTTAACTTCCCTAATTTTTAACCGTCCGCACTCACATTACATTCTCTCACTGGTTCACACACATGCACATCCAGCAGTCAAGTTTTCATCCTCTACAAATCACATTTGTAGCAGACAAAAAGAGCCCAGAAAACAGAAATTAAGCTTCCTTCCAAAAATCTTGTCTACTAAGAGACTGAATGGTTATGATAGCTGCAAACAGTACTCTCAACTCCATGTGACCCAAATAACCAGTGGACAAACTCATGATCAAAATGCCACCTACCCAAATAGCTGAACAATGTAATGTTGCTAGTCTCAGAGGTAAGGCCATGCCACTCAGGTATTTGAAGAGGTGAGGGAGAATTAACACACACTGCATTTATAAGTTAGCTACAACAACACTGCATTCATTGTGTTGGTCCCAGAATATTAGAAACACAAGGTGGGTGAGGCATGTGCAGTACCTAAAAAGACTTTTATTTCACTTTTTGAAATTAACTAGATTTTAGGTTGATTGTGTCCTTCTGAAAACGCTTGACGGAGAAGCAGTTAAAATTGGCGAATATATTCAAAAGCTATTTGCAATAAGTCTGGATTTTTAAGTGTGCTGTTAATAAATTAGTTGAGATTAGTTCTTATGTGTTACACACATATTAAGACCCTTTATTTTGATTAAGGAAGACTTTATTCCTAAATTAAAAACTTAGTATCAATTTGCAAGATAAATCAAACTGTTACAATACTATTTTCATTCTCACAGTTTTGCTTTCATGCCACTGAAATAAAACGAAACTAGATTTAGAGGGCTACGGTACGTTCTTATCTCTATGTGGCCACACAACTATGAAAGGTCAGAAATGTGTGAGATTAGTTAGCAGCACTTAGTTGTCATAAGGCAGATATGCTTCCTCTTCCAACTGCAACCCCTTTTTTTCCCTGCCCCCCTATTTTTCCTTATGTTCCCCAGCCCCCCAAAACCAATGGTAGTGAACAGAAAAAGTACAGTATACTCACTCATGTCTGCCCAGTACCAATACGATATGTAAAAAGATGTTAGGATTCATATATGCAGAATGAATTGTTTTTACCAGTGCCATCTGTAGCTGTTGTGCATGCTGACTTGAAGAAGAGCTCTGTGTAAGCCCCAAAGCTGGTCTCTCTCAGCAACAGAAGTTAATCCAATAGAAGAAGACACACGGTAAATATAAATTAGGCAGAATGTAAACCAGAGAACAGGATTTGCCCAAGGACCTTGGGCTTAGCACTCCTATTTCTTGTGTAAAGTAGCACAGAATATAAAAGCTTGTACTTGAGGTCAATAGTCAGATTCTTACAGTGCCTCCTGGTGAACTCTATCCACAGCCTCCAACAAAAAGCATTTTTTAATTCATAAAAGCCTTTCCACTTATCCAGCTACCCCAATATATGTTAAGACCATCTACTCTCTGGAAAGGGCTTTTTCACTTGGCTCTTTATTGACATGCTTTCCTGTCTGATTTTCTTCTCAGTGTATCGACCCTCTTCTGCAACACCCACAATAGCACAGCAGAGATTAAATTGTTAATGGAAGTTTTGTGCTCTGAATTCATCTATTTTTCCCTTCACAGACAGCCATGAGGTAAGGAAATCTCTTCTTAGAAGAAGATGGGGCTTCAGCTCAAGGTCAGACAGAAAATTAAACATTTTAACACAAGTGCTTTTTAAACATCCCTCATCCCCCTCCACTATTTACCCAATGGCCTACTCCATGGGAAACAACTGGTGTTCTCAGGACAGTTCCTACTGGGCAGGTATCTACAACATACATAGACACACACTCTGTAGGCAGTCTGAGTAGAGAAGCTAAGGACTGGATGTTCCTGGAGGCTGAACTACATCACCCCAAGAAACGGTCCTTTCAAGTCAGGGTTGGGGCAAACTAACATGGTCTGCGGAAAAGCAAGCAACAAACCCTCCCTATGCTGCACCCATTTTGTGGCTGAACAGCAAAGTTCAGTCTCCAAAGCGGTTGATGTAGTACTTTACATAACCACTTTAATTATAAGTGAATGTTTGAACTCTTAGCAAATTGTTACACAGCTAGTTTCTCCTGGTGAAATGAGGGTCTCTTTCAGGATGACAGTTACCACAAAAGAAAAGAAAGTCCTCATGGAACTCCAAGCACAAGAAATACCCAGAACACCCCAGATTAACCTAAATGAAGTGTGCTAATCCCAGAAAATCTTTAGTTAACTCTGGGATGGGGCAGAAGCCACATCTGGTCATGCTGGCCTTTTCTAAACTAGGATTTAAGAAGGGGAGGGAGGGAATGCATTCACACCTATGAAACAGAGGCTAAATCTAAAGAAGAGTCCAACCACTCCTTTGGCCAGTGGCAACACCTTGGTAAACAGCCCAGTCCAGCCACCACCACTGCTTCCAACCACTCTGCTGGAAAGGATGAGAACCCTGTGGTTCCTATCAGAGTGCTATCCTTGGAGCCTACTTGGGGCCTCCATCATCTGGATCATTTTCAAGCTAACAAGAACCTGATAAACATGAAATCCTTGCTCCCTACCTCCTCCAGGACCCTTTGACTGCAGGGAAGGGAGCATTATCTGTGTGTGTTTTCCCATCCTCCCTCCCATACCGTAACCTCCTGTTGTTATGATGTGTGTTTACTATTCTGCCCTTCCCTGGACTTCTGTTCACTGGAAAGGGAAAGGAGCTGCCTCTTCTATTCCTCTCCCCACCCCAATATTCATTGGATTTTCCTGAACTACCAAGTTGAATCTTTACTTGACTGATGGCGGCATGAATTTAACAGAGACTTTGTATAGAAACAGCACACCTGGGGAGAAAAGTATGTAACTGGTGAGAAAACACAGCATACATCTTGCCCAACATTTTGTTGTTGTTAAAGCCATCCCCAGTACCTTTCCAAGAGCTTCCCATTCAAATGCTAATGCCTGTGTGCTTTTGTATTTGATTACCATTTGTTTATTTACAAATTTACCACCACAAAGTTTCCCCATTTTCTCTTATTCATACTCTTGCTACAGTGTCAAAAGGAAACCACATTTTAATGCTTTGTTTCCCTTCACTTCTGTAAGGGTCTTCCCTAATATAGCATTCCCAGCATTTATTAAAAAAACCCATTGTTTTTTTCCCCCTCCTTGATAGGAGAAGATAAACAGGAGTTTTGCTTTTTCTAGAAGTCAAAGTCCAATCTCATTAGTATGTTAATACAAAAACATGAGTACTCTATGCAGTGGAAAATCCAGATTTGAGATGTGTTCTCGGTATACTTTCTAGGGAAAGAAACAAAACTTGGAACTCTGAAGGATGATTTTGTTCCTATGGAAAACTACAAAAAAAAAGAGCCAAAATTTCCCTACCCTGAGTTTATTAGGAAAGTGACTAAGTGACATTGTAAGTGGTAATGAGATATAGTTACAGTAGGCTCGACAGAGGAAAGCTCAATCTACTTAATATGAAATTCACATTCTGAAGAGCGAAGATCTTCTCTGGGCTTGAGTTTATCATTACAAGCGACCCTAAGAAAGCCTATGGTTCTGCATTCACGTTCCACTTGCGTTTCTCTACCTGTCGTCCTTCACGCTTTGACAGAGAGCTCATGAGATGTCCAAATGACGTTCTGCCCAGACTGGTGAGTGTGCCCCGCTTCCAAATGCGCAATGGATTAAGGACCCAGCAGCAGTGGGACACGTGGTTATGTTGCTCATTGACTCCTGAGAGGCTCTTTTTCTTTATCCCATTCTTGTTTGTCTTCTCTTTTTTACAGAGCAGCTGGAAGACAGGACTGCACAGCTCGTGGAGGCAGGGAGAGAAAAGCAACAAAAAAAAATAAATCTCTGTGGCTGCAGCTCTATTTAATTTATGAGTTCACATTAGGAATCCATATGCCCTGACAGTCACCAATCAAATCCCAGAGTTCCTAGTGTTCTGTATATAAAGATGTGGTGCTTTCTAAATAGTGATGTCTTCTAGTCCATAACACGGAGATCACTTCTTTTCATATAAAACACGGATTTTACTCTAGGCTTTATCTCTAGCTCTCTGAAGTGAAGTCAACAACTAAGAGTCCTAGATAACTAGTGAAACTAGGTTTCAGAGTAGCAGCCGTGTTAGTCTGTATCCGCAAAAAGAACAGGAGTACTTGTGGCACCTTAGAAAACAAACAAATTTATGGAATTTCCTATTTTGACATGATGTTTGCACTTCACTGCATTTTCCTGCCCACTGGGGAAAAAACTTGGGGTATGATCTCTGAGAAAAGCAGCAGTATATTCAATTATAAAACAAACTAAGGCTCTGGCTACACTATGAGGCTTTTAACTACACAGCTGTGCTGCTACAGCCCTGCTGCGAAAAGGCGCACAGTGTAGCTGCTGTTTGTGGGCAGGAGAGAGCTCTCCCGCTGACAAAAAACTTCCACCCCACACAAGCAGCAGCAGCAGCTTCGTCGGCAGGAGAGCGCTCCTGCCGACAAAGCGCTGTTCACACCGGCGCTTTTCATCAGTAAAACTTTGGTTGTTCTGAGGTGTTTTTTTAACACCCCAAATGACAAAAGTTTTGCCGACAAAGTGCCAGTGTAGACAAACCCTAAGCCTTTTCAGAGTAAAAGCACATGAAAGGCGAAAGTCATGACTTAAGGAAAAGGAATTGAGAAAACATGCTGGAAAGTGTATTGTCTGGCTAGCCTATTGTTTTAAAACACCACATTTCCTTTAGCAACCTATTGAAGAAATTTCTTTCGTTGTAACCTGAGTTTATTCCGCACAAAGCACTCCATGCTAATTAGGGGACATATTTTAAACTGTTAATAGAAATGGTGAAGTAACAAGACAGATCCTCAGGTGGTATAAATCAATTTAGTCTACGAAAGCCCTACTCCCAGCTTGAAGTCATTTCTGCCTTTGTCTGATTATCTGTAACACAATAGTTTTTGAATGCCACATCTGATCAATTCCAGAATTTCAGGGAATGCTCAAGGCACCAATGAAGAGAACCCTGTGGATTTGGAGATAGGGAAGCAGAAAAACAAAAGAGGGGAAAATGAGGACAGACATACCAACTCTCACGAATTTATTGTGAGAGACACCATTCCTAAGTAGAATTACATTTTACTCATGATCTCACAAGAGAGTTATCAAATCTCAGGAATTTTTTTCAGCCCCACAAGGAGGGGGTCCCACTGTCAGCCCCACACTTCAGGGCTCCTGCTGTAGGCCACTACCCTTCCAGCCTGAGATGTGGGAGAGAGGACCCCACTGTAGCCCACCCCTCGCCCCCCAGGCCTGGGGAGGGTGAAGTACTCTGAAAGGAGCAGAGGTGAGGCTGGGAGGGCTGAACTATGTCCTGGTGGCTGCAGGTGGGCTGAAGTGACAAGGGTGAGGCAGGGCTGTGTTGATGGTGGGTTCTGAGCAGATGGGGTGAGTGATGAGAGGGTGAACTGAGGGCAGTGGGGGTCGATGGGGGCTGGGACACTGGACAGAATTAATTGCTGGACAGGAGACAGGTAAATGTGAAGGGGGGAGAACTCTGGCAGCTGGGGCCAAAAATCACCTTACCCAGCACATGTGGGAGAGTGGGCAACACTGTCACATGCACACACCCTGGGGATGGGCAGGGGGAGTTAAAAAATAAATAAATAAATAAATAAATAAATAAATCAAGAGACTGACCTAAAAAACACAATCCAATCTTTTTTTTAAAAAAAAAACTCTTACCATTTTGAGGGGTCCGACTCATGATTTTTCCCCTCTGGAAGTTGGCAATACTGTGAGAGACACATGGAGCCCCTGACATCTGTTTAGCACAGCCACAGTTACAAGCACCTCTGCAATCAACTACAGAACAACAGGTTGATTGCATCCATTAATACCTTCCAGCATACCAATACCCCTGCTCATCCTCCCACTAGAGCTTAACATGTTGACACCCTGAATGACTTCTCTCCCAGACACATCACAATGGGGGGACACAAGAGGCAATGTGGGTGCCCACACAGCTCCTGGCACAGGGTGCGGGGGGAGGGAACAGAATGGGGGACCAGAACACACAGAGCTCCTAGCATGGGGCGGGGGGGGAATGGAGAGTACATCGAGCGCTGGGGAACACTGGTAAGGGCAGCACACAGAAGCCCTGGGAGGGAATAGGAGGCAGTTGCAGGGAGTCATCCCTGAAATAGAGGGGCATGGGAGGGCGATACACAGGGATCTCATGGGGTAGAAGAGAGGGATACAAGGAGCTGCTGGTGCGTGCCGTATGCTCAGCCTACTGCAGCTACGAGGCATGTGACCTCCTACTTCACAACAGCTGAATATCATAGATATTAAGGTCAGAAGGGACCATTATGATCGTCTAGCCTGACCTCCTGCACAACGCAGGCCACAGAATCTCACCCACCTACCCCTGTAACAAACCCCTAACCTATGTCTGAGCTACTGAAGTCCTCAAATCATAGTTTAAAGACTTTGAGGTGCAGAGAATCCTCCAACAATGTGCCCCATGCTGCAGAGGAAGGCAAAAAACCCCGAGGGCCTCTGCCAATCTGCCCTGGAGGAAAATTCCTTCTCAACCCCAAATATGGCGATCAGCTAGACCCTGAGCATGTGGGCAAGACTCACCAGCCAGACAACCAGGAAAGAATTCTCTGTAGTAACTCAGATCCCACCCCATCTGACAACCCATCACAGGCCACTGGGCATATCTACCGCTAATAGTTGAAGATCTATCCCATCATATCATCCCCTCCATAAACTTATCAAGCTTAGTCTTGAAGCCAGATATGTCTTTTGCCCCCACTGCTTCCCTTGGAAGGCTATTCCAGAACTTCACTCCTCTGATGGTTAGAAACCTTTGTCTAATTTCACGTCTAAACTTCCTGATGGCCAGTTTATATCCATTTGTTCTTGTGTCTACATTGGTACTGAGCTTAAATAATTCTTCTCCCTCTGTGGTATTTATCCCTCTGATATATTTATAGAGAGCAATCATATCTCCTCTCAGCCTTCTTTTGGTAAGGCTAAACAAGCCAAGTTTTAAGTGCGCATTAGTGCTAGTGAGAAGTGCTTAAACAAATGAACCCAGGGAGGGTGAAATTCCAACAAAACAGAGATAGCATGAGCAGTAGCAATGTGTTTGCTCTGTGTTTCCCCTGTGTTTCCCCACCAACAAGCCTCAAACCTAATTTGGAAAGACCACCCCTCGGAGGGCATTTCCTAACAATAGTTGTTAATTTCCCTTCAGTGTTGTTTGAATGAGAAGATTCACAAATATACTAAGAAGAATTCAGGAGTTATATTGTATCATCAGTGCAAGAGTTGGAAGAATAAAGTGCTTTTGATTCTGTCACAAATATTGCTACTATCATGCACAATGCATTTAGCAACAGTTATGAACAACAAAGGTCTATTATTATTTTTAAAGTTAGTTTTCAGTATCAAGACGCCCTTTAAAAATATATTTTCATGCTAGAGACTGGCAAAGGAGAATAAATATTGACTTGAAATTGATTCTTGTTTCCAAGATCCAGATGTAGTATGTGCCAATTAAGCTAATGTGAGAATCTCCTTTAGCTTTCATTCTCAATGCTGCCTGGCCTTTTTCTTTATCTTCCATCTTCCTAAAAGGCAAAGAATAGGTAATTTTGCAATTCTCCTTTTACTGCTGCCTGAGCTTTTTTTTTAAAAAAAAAAAAAAAAAAAAAAATTACCGAAGCCTGAAAATCACACACACATAGACACACCCTGCTAAAGGGGTAAGTATGACAACAGCAGGATCCTAACACTAAATAAAATAATACTACTCATCCACAGGTAATTCCCAACCCTTGATAGTTTGCTGGGTCAACACCCTGCACATTAAGGTAATAATGCACCCTCTCAACCAAAGTAACAAAGAAGCTGGAAATATTGAACACAGACATTATATCTACACTACAACCTTAAGTCAACCTAGAAAGTGTCCACACTACTCTCCTTCTGTCGGTGGTGCGTGTCCTTACTAGAAGCGCTTCCACTTACTGAAGAGGGGCAGTGTAGGGGGCTGAGAGCCAAGGCTCAACTCCACGCAGCTCCCCCCAGGCTTCTCGCCTCCCTGTTAAGCCATCCAGGGCTTCCCGCCTCCAGTGGGGAGACCCACACCCAGAGTCCAATTAGCTGCTGTGCTACCGGTGGTGAACCAAGAGCCCGGGGGAGGAACCTGGCTTGGAGCTGGGAGCCTCGGCGCAGCCAGACTCCATGCAAGGAGCCTGGGCAGCAGTCCAGCTGGGGAGCTAGGCTTTCTTGTCAATTTCCCAGCCCCAGCAGAGCCCAAACATCTGCACAGTAATGTTAGCCCCACAGCCTGAGCCTGGCAAGCACGACTCAGCTGACCTGAGCCAGCTGCAGTCATGCCACAGGTCTTCTGTTCCAGTGGGGATGTACTCGATGAAACAGTACTGGCCACACCATGGCATCAAGTGTTTTTTAGACTTCATGGCCAACAAGAGCTTAAGAAACTGTAACTAACTTGTTCCATAACTGCTGATGTTCGAGAGGTGTTGCACTTGTCCATGCCGCTTCATGTGTGTTCATATCCGGTGCACGGTAGTCGGAGATTTCACTCTCAGCAGTACCCATCAGCTACCCATCAGGGCGGCAGTGTTCATCAGCACATCAACACTGCCGCCCCGTGCTGCTGCATGATGGTATTAAAGGCAGAGCCACCTCCAGCTTCCCTCAGTTCCTTCTTACTGAGCAGACACTGATACAGAAGAGAAGCAGGGTAGGTCATGGAATAAACACATTCAACACATCACTAAGAAAAACAGTTAAGCAACAGGTTAGTAACCATTTCTGCTTCTTCGCGTGATTACATGCCCATTCCACTTCACTCACTATCAGTTTGATCGTAGGTGGGATCGGAGTCTAGCTGAATAAGAATTGGAGGCCCACAAATGCAAATCTGGCATCATCTCTAGATTGCTGAAAGATGGCATAATGTGAGGCAAAAGTATGCTCTGAAAACTACGTTGCCACCTAACAACTATGTAGGATAGGCACTTAAGCTAGAAGGGCCACTGCCTTGTTGAACACGCCATTACCCCACTTGGTGGAACTACGTTGCCCAAGTGTATTCAGGAGGATATCCAAGATGAGATCCTTTGAGAAGAGATTGGGAGTCCCTGCATCCTATCTGCAACTGCCACAAATAATTGTGAGGCTGATCTAAACAGCTTAGTCCTGTCCAAGTAGAATGCTCTCCTGATATCCTAAGTGTGCACTGTGTCCGCATCCTTATGAACTTCAGGAAGAAAGAAGGCAAGTATACTGCCTGATTGAATTGGAAGCGAGACACAACTTTTGTAAGAAACTTCGGATGGGGACGCTGGTAAACCTTGTCATTGAAAACCATATACGGAAGTCCAGACATTCGAGCATGAAGTTAACCCACTCTCCTGGCTGAACTGATTGCCACCAAAAATGCTAACTTCATTGAAAGATGTAGCAAGGAACAGATAGCTAGCGGTTCAAAGGGAGGACACATTAGTTTTGACATCAAGTTTAAATCCTATGGGGGAACAGGATTCTCCACCTGTGGGTACAACAGTTCCAGACACTACAAAAACATGATCAACATAGAACTGGAAAAAACAGAACAATCATCAATCGGAGTGTAGCCTTTTATTTTATTTAGAGTGAATTTAGTAATGTTGTATTACACCACCACAGGTTCGGCTCTAGTGGCTAAAGTTTCAAGCTCAGACTGAAAGTCACCTCTGCTACCTGCTTTAGATTTAGAGCCTCTAGGAACACATAAAGACCAAGGATAGTGACTACCCATACATTCACAAGTAAAACATCTAGTCTGTTTTACAAGTTTTATTAAATTTACAATTAAAGTTATGATTACCCACACATATAGAAATCCTATAAAGACCTATGCACAAGTATAATCATACTCACATCCTAAACTTCTTAGAGTCTGATGGCTGCCTTGCCAATTGACCATCAGTAGAGGGATGGTTCCTGCTGGAGTTTTCCCACAGGGAACTTGTTTTACCCAATCTGGTAGCCCTCTTTTATCTTGTAATTCTGACTACACTACACTCTACACATTTGAATGAAGTGTCCATCCTCTTCTTCCTTATTTGTATTTCCTTATTTGTCCCCCAAGATTATTGGGGTACCCGTTTTTCATAGGTTATTTGTAGTTCCTTTTATTCTCATTAACAATTATGCATATAGTGCACTCTGCAACTTGGGCAAGTGTTAGAAAAATGAGACTACCAGGTGTCTTGTAATCAAGAATTAATCTTGCAGTGAGTTTTTCACAATACCACCCACTGGCACATCTTTTCCCATTATCTTGTGGCATAGGGTCATTCTTTGGTCACTTATGTCAAGTATTTCCTAAGCCTATGGCCTAGTATGGCTAAGCGGACATTTTACAGACCTCAGCGTTTCAGCGCGACTTACTTAGATATCTAATCCAATCTAAAGCTTCTATAATCCTACAATTTAAATCTGTTTAGCATACAATGATTATATATGACAGGACAGTTAATCATAACATCACACAATAAATGACTGATAAAATGAACCAATTGGCTACAGGAGGACAGAAAGCCAAGGTAACTGCTAGATAGACCTTGATGGCCAGGACTTTTTGTTTTATGGATTACAGATATTCCAGAAAATGATTTATTGGAGCCCAGACTGGGGGAGGGTACATAATGCCTGTACTTAACCCACTGTGATGTGGGTGGAAGGGAAGGTACAGTCGGCCACAGTACTTTGGTGGGCTCCAGAAGAGCCTCATTAATCGGAAGTGCCAGTTGAGATGGTCCTACGGTGGCCAAAATGTCACTACATCTGTGGGACAACTCACAAACCTCTTCCACCTGGATATTCAAGGCAGAAGCCACCCTCTTTGAAAGGTTCTGATGGGCCTTATAGTTATCACACAAAGCCTTCTGACACCACTGCCTCGTCAGGTGAAGAAGAGTATGAAGCCAAGATCTGCACAGTGGAGACTCCTCTGGCAATTGAGCGGTAACACCTTCCTATTCGATACTGAGCCCGGCCTCCAACTCTACCTGGTGGGGTGGGTCTTGCTACCTGCTCAAAGAAGCAGAGTTGGGAGGGCATAGAGACAACCTGGAGGCAGGTGGAAATCCCAAGGATTCCAAAACAGCCACTGGGCTAAGGCCCTAGTGCCCAATTCCTTCCAGGCCATGGATCTCTACTGGCTTGACAAGATGGGCCCCTACAGAGGTTACCAGTAGTGGTAAGTCCTTGGAGGGGAACGGTGAGGGATGAGATGCAACTGAAAGACACGAGCCAACAGCTCGTTCTGACCTGGGGGGACTGTTCCTTTTGGTGCTGGTGATCAGTGCTGATAGCCCGGAGAAGACAGCATCAAAAAGATCACTGCCAGCTTCCCTCCGTACAGCACTGAATGATGAAGCACTCAGATCCGGAGTTGCCCATGGTACCATATGCTGGGTCATAGCGGTTGGCAATGCTTTACCCACAGTCAGAAGTTCCGTGCAAGACTACTCCTGAACTGCTGGTGAAACTGCTACCAACAGACTCAATAAGTCCCATGCCACAGCATAAGATTCTAGAGTTGATGGCACTGAGATAGCCTCCTGCTGGTGGGACACCACAGACGGCACCATTGGGCTCAAACAGTGCTACTTCAGGGGCCAGTCTCAACGGTGCGGGTGCCGGTGCCAGCACCAGAGTCCACAGATCTGCCCAAGTGGATGACTTCCTTGGGGCATGCCTTGAATTCAAGTGCACTCAGCCTCCTGGCACCAAAGGTCAGCAAGCTTGCAGACAGATGGAGTTCTCTCTCCTAAATGCTGAATCCTTCAAGAGCAACTTGAAGTGTTTCTTCCTCAGTGCCTGGGAAGCAGACTGGCACCCGGCGTCAGCCAACACGGGGTAATGCTCCTGACTGAACCACATGTATTTGGCAGCCATTCAGAGTGGGAAGGCTCAGAGAGGGTGCAGAACTGCCTGCATCAGTAGAAATTTAAGTCTGGCAACCCTGCCTCTTTGGTCCTTGGTTTGAAGTCCCTACTAACTTGACACTTATCCCAAATTTGAGACTCTCCAAGACACTTCAGGCACCTGGAATGAGAGTCACTTACCAGCAACGTCTTTTGCGGGAATGACAGACTTGAAGCCTTGTGACTGAGGCATGCTCCAGTACCAGAACCCACCAAAGGAACTGAAGTGCATAACACTCTAAAAGGAAAACTTAATGCTAAAATCTACCTAACACTAAAACTACAGCTAAATGAGTACCAACTGCTACAAAACAGACAAATTGGGAAAGCTTGTAAAGGCAAAACAAGATGCTCCAACAATTGTTACGGGCAGTAAGGAGGAACTAAGGGGGTAATCGGGCAGCTTTGTCTTTTATACCATCATGAGGCAGCAGAGGGTACAAGCCCTGGCCTGACGAGTACTGCTGAGGAAAAAGTCTCTGACAACAGCATACTAGGTGTGCACATACCTGAAGGGGAATAGACACGTGCAATCACTCAAAGAAGGGAAAGATTCAATGGGACTTAAAATACATGCTGAAACTCAAGATGCCTTTCTGAATCAGGGCCTGGATCTTTATCAATTTCAGCTATAAGCACACAAACATTATGACTGTATTCTTTCAAGTTGATGTACAGATCTTTCTGGAGAACCAACCAACCAACCAAGGTTCTGATTTATGTTTGTAGACCAATCTAACTAGATTTCTCCTTGCTTCCATTCTTCATTGCAACAACCTCAAATGTAGACAATACCATCAAAGTAAATGTTATCATGTGCTATTTTAATACCAGTGGTATTTGCTGGCAATCTCTTATAGATAACACAGTAACAAAGTTTAGGAAATGTGAATTTTGCAACCAGACCATTGAATGAAACAGAACACTAAATTAAAAAAGCAGAATGAGGTCATTCGGACTACTTACGATTTTCATGTTACACATGCTCACCTGCTCAGCGTCTTGCAGAACTCCATGTAGAGTACACAATGGTTTTAGCCAACATTATCCCCACGCATGCCCTGATTCAGCAAAGCACTTCAGAATGTGCTTAAGTCCCACTCTTTGCTGAGAGTTAAGCACAGGCTGAAGTGCTTTCAGACGTAAGCATGCATTTAAGTGTTTTGTATAATGGAATGGACTTGAGTACACGGTTGTGCGTATTGCTGATTTGAGGACTTGCACGCCAAATTCCTGGCACCATTTTCCTACTGAGATAATGCAGTTAGCAAACACTGAATATCTTAAATTATTCCTGCTGTACCTGCACTGACCTCTTCACCAAGATGCAAGGAAGATTAAAAACCCATTCCTAAAACTGACACGGGACCAAGAAGGTTGGCACACATTCTTGCAGTCTAGGCACTGCTACTAGTTTTTGTCAAGTAAATAAGACAGGCCAAGCTATACAGATGACTATACTATCAAAGTTTGGCTGGTGTGCTGACTCAGTATGCGATATTCCCCCCCAGTGTTTGATTAGCACAGTATGATTACACAGAACAAGTTGCTTGTAGGGATGATGAGATCAACAGAACATTGTAACCACAGGTAGGCATAGGCAACAGCACAGACAATTTCAGCAACTTTCCACAACAATCTTATTTTAACACACTCGTAAGTTACCTCCCTTTAGGAGGATGAAGGGGACAAAAGAAAAAACTTCCCCATCTCAGCAATGTAACCTGTTTTGCAATGTAACTGCCAAATGGATCGGTTTGGGGTCCCAACAGGGAAATGAGATTTCTCATTTACATTAAGAGAGAAATGCAAAAATATGTAGCAAGAGAAGATTTACAGCTGGAGGTAT
Source organism: Natator depressus (assembly GCF_965152275.1). Taxonomy (NCBI): domain Eukaryota; kingdom Metazoa; phylum Chordata; order Testudines; family Cheloniidae; genus Natator; species Natator depressus. The sequence goes on along the minus strand of NC_134235.1, from coordinate 237,066,431 downwards.
TAAAGTTTTGCAGAGCACCAATGACAGTGACAGAAATTGAGACATTTGTTCCATGAGCTGCAGGTCTTAACATTGTTACTAATGGACTGTATCTGCTGGTATTTTTTTTTTAACAAGAGGAAAGCAGCCTACACAGCTCAGTACTTCTTAAAGCAAGGGAAAAAACCAACTAAATTCCATTTAAAGCATAGCAACGAAGCGGATTACTCACATGCATATGTTACTAGAGAAAGTGTATGCTCAAAATACAAAATACTATTTCATGTCAGAAGGCACCAAAGATCAAAAATACGAATTTTTATCACCGTAGACACAGCTGTTTGATCTGATGTTGTATAGACTTGAGAAAATAAGGATCAATACCATTGCCCCTGCAATAAAACCTGCAAGAGCAATAGAAACCAGGAATGAGCAGCAGCTGTTAAAATATAAACAATGTTAGGATGCATAAGACTACAGAACAATATTGAAATTTGCAATGCCATCAAATATATCAGTAATACACTCTCACCTAGACTACTATGTTCAGCTCTGCTCACCGTATCTCAAAAAAGGTATAGCAGAAATAGATATGATCCAGAGATGGGTGATGAGAAAAAATGAGAGACTTGGAAAGATGTCCTTGTAAAGAGAAAGAGAAGATTGGGATGAGTTTAGAAAGGAAATAGGATAGAGATATACAAAATAAGGCATGAACAGAGGGGGTTAATCAGACAGACAATCCTATTTACCTTTTGATAATACAAGAATTAGGGATCAATTTCACATCCCAGACCAGGTCTCAAGATTATACTGCTAACCCTACAGCACAGTAGACAGAAAGGTGCTGCACTGACAGAAACAGTATCTTTCGAAGTGATACATTAAACAGAACACCCTTCTATAGCATCCTGCGTGCGTTAAGGACCATTGTATTCTAAGAGAAGGTTGAAAGAGTAGTGCTACTATTTAAGCATTAATTATTTCTTCTCTCAGTAATGGAACAGGTCAGGCTCTCAAAAAAAAAAAAATACATTAGTCACACTCAAGTTCACTTTCAGGTTCTCATGGCCTACCTCAATGCCTTAACGTTTGGACTGCACACTGCAATTCAAGTATTTATTCTAGAAATAACTGTCAACTAGAATATTAAGAATAATCTGGCTAAGTTTCTTAAAAGCTTACTTTAAAAAAAAAGTATCAATCTCCAGCTAAATGGGACCTGACTGTGTCCCTTTAAATTAAACATTCAATTTTGCCAAGCAGACAATTTCATGGGGTGCAAAATTTGTACTGTTATGAGCTGGGTGAAATCATTTTGTGAGCTGAATTAAAAACCTTGTTCAAGAGGATATGTGAATATACCCTTCACTTAAAACAAATGAGAGAAACACTTAAAGGGCCACACCTAAAACAAGGCCTAACAGAATATGCCCAAAAACTAACACCTTGTGGGCAAGGGGTTCCACTGGGCATTGTGCCCAGGTGGGTGGGCATGGGATCACACAGAAACTGGGAAGAGACAAGAACAAAGAAAGAGTCAAAAAGCAAGAAAGTCCAGCAGTAGCCTGTGGGCACTATGTAACCCTGGGATAGAGAGAACACTTTTGGGTCTGTTGGCTAAAGAGGCTTGGGGCTTTAAGTTAAGAAACTATTTCTTTGGTTTCTGATTTTTCCTGCACTCGGAGAAAGACTTTGTACATTCCTTGAAATAAACATGATTGCATTAAAGAAAATAACAGTCCATCAATTTCTACTTCCAACTGGAACATCCCTAGGGCCCTGAAATTTGACTAGCTACTTGGGGTAGAAAGGGAAAACTACAGTGACTGCAGTGAAAAAACCTTTGAAGTATTGAAATAAAAAACCACCAGTTCACGCGAAAGGTAAAATTTCACACAAAACAACTGGTTAAAACTCATACTGCATACTGGTTTTGTAGTGTCGCAGATCTCTAAGGGCTTCTAAATTACTGAAATCCCTTTGTTCTCACCTCCAGCCCTTTGAAAATGTTACACACACACACACACACACACACGCGCACACACAAGCAAAAAAACAAAACAAAACGAAAAAGGGTTACAACACCAACATATATTGCATATTTTACTTCTTTCTGTGGCTGGTATCAGGATGGTAAATATATTTTGCTAAAGCAATATGTTTGACATTATAAGGATTATCCCAAAGGCCAACCATGAAAGAAGAGAGGACTTTCCACTGCAGACAGTATGACTTAAAAGCTTAAAACAGTCAACTTTCTACTCCCTTCTCCCACCAACCCCAAGACTGCTAAAAATAATAGTTTGGGTGGATTTTTTTCAAGCTGGAATATTAACGATAAAAAGCTACAGAGAAGGGAGTGCCAATGATAACTAACCCAATGGAAGAGAGATCAGGAGAGCTGAGAAATATGATCTGTTGTATGTGCACATGTGAGGGTAAAACTCCACTGTTCACCTGTGAAACTGGATTTTTTTTTGTTGATGTTTTGTTTTAAGCTGAAACAATCCTAAAGCCACTTGCCAGAGTCACTTGAATAAAATGTTGAGGTTTAATAGTTTAATTTTTTTTTTTTTTTTAAAAGAGCTATTTTGCATTTTTTAACAATACATTTAATCCAAAGGGAAAGAGCTAAGAGGATGAGTCACTAGAAGAAACCACACTTTCAAGAGTGCTCAGGGGTATGTCTACACTGCAAAAAACACAGCAGCAAGTCTCAGAGTCCAGGTCAACTAACTCAGGCTCATGCTACAGAGCTAAACATAGCAGCATACATGTTCCCACTCAGGCTGGAGTGTGTACACTGTTATTTTTAGCCCAGTAGCACAAGACCCAGGAGCCAAAGTCAGCTAACCTGGGCTATAAGACTCACAGCTGTGGGGTTGTTTTTTGTTTTTTTTAGTGTAGATGAACTATTCTCATCAAGTACTTTGCTAAATCACCTTGAAATAGACATAACATATTATATCTGAACTGGGTCCTTAAAATGTACAAAGTAAGAGCATGTATCAAGGAACATTTTTAATTAATTCAAAGCTCATCACAGTTTGAGTTTCTGTATAGTTGGAAAAGTGTTTTAGTATTTCTCTTCAGCCTATATTAGCATAAAATGCTAGAAAATTGTCCTATTTATTGTTAATTGCTACATGGATTTAATATTCACCAAAAAATTCAAAATGTGTACAAAAAAAGGCATGCCAGGGAATTTCAACTTAAGGCTACTACTGCATCCTGAACTCACCCCACGGAGTTTGGGTATTGTAGAAGGCTACAGTCTGTCTACAGCTGTATCTGAAACTGTGTTAGCATCATGAAATATTGTTCTTCCTAGTAAAGTGAAAAAATGGTTTCAAATCCCAATGTACAGAGTTGAACAGTGTGTGACCTTACGTATTAGGCATCTTGTCTTGCAATAATTGCTCTTAGTCCCCAATTTAGTTTCTTTGATCATGCTAATAACAGTATTTAAGAAAAAACAAACATGCTCTAAAATTAAAATGCAGTTAAATTTAACAGCTATATACTGAGGGAGTGTCCTCTCTTTTATGTAATACTATTTAGTGTCAGTGAGACTTCAGCGAAGATAAAGGAAGATAAGACCAATTTATAATAATGTCTACCCTTACTGACTAGGGCAACCAAGCTACCAGGTCTGCCAAGAGAATAAATATGTATTAGAATGAAAACTGAAGGCAACCTTTGTCTACCTTAGGCCTGGTCTACACTGCTGCTTAAGTCAAAGTAAGTTACGTCCCTCAGGGGTGTGGAAAAAAAAAATCACCCCTCTCAAGGACATAGCTCAGATCGACCTAACGCAATGTCTACACCATGCTAGGATGACGGGAGACGCTCTCCTGCTGACTTATTTTCTGCCTATCGGGGAAGTGGAGTACTGAAGTCAACAAGAGCTCATCGCATCTTAACCAGACCCCCTAAATCGACACTGCTGCACCAATCGCAGCAGCACCGATTTAGGGTGCAGTATAGCCAAGCCTTTAGAATTAACACTGCAATACACTGAGTGTAGTTCAACGAAGATTAACCATCTGTCTATGAACAGAAGCTTCTGCTGATCTATGTAATACTAACCATTGTTTCTGGGATTGTGTGTGGATTTTGGGTTATGAGACTTCTTTAACCTGTATTTCATTTTAAAGGGACAGAGTTGCCTCAGTACCACAGTTGCTCAAACCAAATGATGGTTAAATAGTTTTATTGCTTAATGAAAACCTTACTCAATCTACAAAGATAGGCACGATCTAATGGTCTGAGCACAGAACGGGGAGCCAAAAATGTGCAAGTTCCAATCCCACTCATATACTGAATTCCCTATATAGCCTCAGACATATCACTTAACTTCTTTTTGCAAAGTACTTCTCTACCTCACAGAGTTGTTGTGAGGTTCAATTCAATGTTTGTAAAGAATCTGGAGGACTACCTAAATGTCTCTCTCTTAGGACATGTTTTGTCTATATACCATTGGCCGTCTTGTTCAATAACAGTCAAGATTCCTAACTAAACATGTATTATTTTGATACAAGCTCTCTTTACACAGGAAAGTATACGGTTCACACTTAGTCAGACGTGAGTAAGTATATTTGCATAATTTCCCAAATCACAGAAACACCTTACTTCATTGAGTGAACAATGATCAAATAAAATAAAACTGAACAGTGGTCAACCACAATACTCAAGTCAACTAATCCAAAACAGACCCCTTACGGTCTTTTTTCCTACAATGAAGTTTGTGGGTTCCCCTGAGCAATAGTCCTTGATTCCACTGAGCTAAGTTTTGTATTGTCCATTGAACCACTCTCTTTGCTTTCAGTAGGGAGGACTTCTTTACTAGTCAACTGTCCCAGTAAAATACTGGAGTTATATCCTCCTTTAATCAGCTAGTTTCATGAATACTTTGAGATCAGTTTCCTAAGTTAACAGAAGAACACAATATTATAAGCAAACTTCTTATTCCCAACCCAAGGTAGTATCTCAGGTATTTATGGTGCTCAAATCGCTACAGACATCTAGGAGGTAAACATCTTGGCAGTCCACAGATGCAGAAACAAAACATCATCCCCAGAGGTCTCACGATTATCTATAACCTTATGAACTACTGATACTAAATCTGTTCCATCATGTATTTAGCTGTGAAACTGAGTACGTGTCCCAGACGTGAAGAAGAGCTCTGTGTAAGCTCATCTTTCACCAACAGAAGTTGGTCCAATAAAAGATATTACCTCTCCCATCTAGTCTCTCTAATATCCTGGTACCGACATGGCTACAACAACATTGCATACATACCTGGAGCAGTGGTTCTCAAATTTATTTGATCATGCCTCTCTTCATGTCTATAGCAGTTTACGCCCCCACCCACAGCCACACAAGTACGTATACCTAGGGCCCTACTAATTTCACTGCTGTGAAAAATGTGATAGACCATGAAATCAGCCCTCCCCCATGAAATCTGATCTCCCCTGCTGCTGGGAGCTGGGGGCTCCTAGCTGCTAGTCCGGCTGCGCTGGGGAAGGACGAGAGTTGCCCTTCCCCTACACAGTCGCTCTTGGTGCGGAGATCAGACCACCTGCAAAGGCAGTGCAGAAATTAGGGTGCACTGCAGCAGCCCAGGAGCTGGGCTCCAGGCTTCTGTTTCCCCCTCCCTCCCTCCCGCGGCTCCTGCTGTGGCTCCGGGTGCTGAGTCCAGGGCTTCCTCCCCAGGGGCTTCTGCCTCCCCCCACTGCTCCAACTGGGGCAGCCTGGGCTCAGGGCCTCTGCGCCCCATCTCACTGCTCCAGCTGGGGCTCGAGGCAGCCCAGGCTTGGGGCGTCCACCCCCCGCCACTACAGCTAGGGCTCAGGGCAGTGCAAGCTCGAGGCTTCAGCCCCTGCAGCTGCTGCTGGGGATCGGGGTGACCCGATGGGGCTTCTGCCCTGGGGCTTTTTCTGGGGCTGGGGCACCCATTTTTCCTGGGGGGGCTCCCCAAATTGGCAAGGAGTCCCTGCCTTAATCTGTCCCTGCCCTGGACTAGCAGCTAGAAGCCCATGGCTGGAGCGCTCCCAGCAGAACGGGGGAGATCCTACCCACCTTTACCTCTGGGAACCTCCTCTTAACTACAGGAACCTGGGAGGGTGCTGCCTTCAAAGCCCAGCTCTGAAGGCAACACACAAGTGAGGGTGGCCATCTTGAAACCCTCCTACAACAAACTTTGCAAACACCCTTCCCCGATCCCATTACAACACGGTGAAATTTCAGATGGAAACTGACCAATTTAAAACCCTCTGGCCGTAAAATTGATCAGAATGGATGGTGAATTTGGTAGGGCCATATATCGATTTTAAAAAATAATCAACATGAAACTCACTAAGGCACTGATTCAAACAGAGCCAAGAATCCATTGTAACAAGAGCAAAATCAATGTGGTCTATGTTTACAACCAAATGTGCATACTGCTGTGACAGGATCCCCAGGGTATAACCTAGAACTGTGGGACCTCTGTGACCCCTTCACTCTCCAGCCTGGGCTGTCTCTCACATAATGCTATGCCGGTGACAAGCAGCAAAACTCCTCCAGGAGCTCCGATCATTCAGCCATGAACATGTGGAGCCCCACACCCAGCTAAACTGCATGAATGTTCCCTGAGTCCCATGAATCATACAGAGAGGCACCAGCACATCACCCAAGCCCTCAGCCTTGAACCCCAAAATATATCATCTTATGCTGCTCAAGACTCCCTTGGACAGTGCAAACTCATTAGTTGGTTTGCCACTTTGTCAAAGGAAAGTGGACATGCACCAGCCTGTGTAATCTGAGATGAGTTTCCCCAAGCATTTCAACCAAAGACACTGTTTTAGGTAAAATACAAAGCGATTTATTAACTACAGAAAGATAGATTTTAAGTGATTATAACTAGCAGACAAAGATCGGAGTTGGTTACATAAGAAATAAGGATAAACCTCACAGTCTAAATTCTACAGAAAGATTTAGATCAAAGAGTCTCTCACTCTAAAATATTACAGACAGCTCACAGTTCTCAATTCACAGGCTGAACTCCCTTCCGAGGCTGGGACCAATCTCCCCAGTTCAAAGTCTTTGTCTTCCAGACAATCTTTTAGGTTTTGAGATGGGGGAAGAAGACAGGCTGAAATTCACTGTCATGATGTCACTGTCCCTCTTTTACACTATCTTTCAGCAGTTAGAAAGATCCTTGCTGTGACGTGGGTCAGGCAGCCCTCATTGCGTATGTCCCCTCTCTCAGAAATCTCGAGGAGAGTGGATTCTTCTTGATGGGCCACAATGCCTGTCTGGCCACGGCTAGTTGTTCCTTTGCCCCGACTGAAAGGCCAGCTACGGGTGTCTCCCAACCTCACAACATCTTTCAGTATCACATATGGCAATAAATTTATAACTTCACATACATTGATAGTACATACAACCTCACCAGGATATTAAGATTCAACAGATCAAGACTTTTAAAATGATACCTCACAAGGCATACTTTGTACAAAACATATAATAATCATATGACAGTGATCAATATGGGGGGTACAGTGTACTACTTTGAGGTACAGAGTATCTCAGCTGTGTCACAGCAAACAGATTAATGTACAGAAGGCAACGATTTTGTATAATGCTATGCAAACTTAACATAAATCCATCAAAATGCACAGCACCATATGAGGACCAGGAGGAATCAGCTTTGCTAGTTATTCATTGCTATGTTTGTTTTTTTCCCTCTAAAGCTTCTCATATGCCCCCAAAATATATTGCATGTTCCCCCCGGGCAGCTTGCTCCCCCGTTTGAGAAACTCTGACCTAGAGGTACCAGTTGTCTAATTTTTATTTTTAACGAAATCAGGGAACATTAGAAAAATCATTTTTGTGCAGAAGGCAAAGAGAGGTAAAGCAGGAAATTTTCTTTATCTCCTGAATTGTTCCGTAGTAAAGGAAATAAATATTGACTTGTTCATTTAGGAGGAAGGTTTTGTATTTTTACGGTCACCAGTCTCAACTGCAGCAAGGAAAGTTTTCCCCACAGAACAAGTAAAAAGCCATATAGAATTTATCATATCTCTGAAAGTCAAAGTACTGATCCATCTGACATGGATCCCACTGTTATCTTACTTCCCTCTCAATAAACAGAACAGAGTTGGGAAAGGAGAGAGGAGGACAACATCACTACTCCCTACAAACAATTAAACTGTGCAGAAATGGAGAAACAAAAACCCACAACCCATACTTTCCCAACACAAAATCACCACTTGCCACACACAAAAACACACACACACACTTTTACAGTCTCTGTCACGCTCCCTAGAGACAGAGTGCAAGCAAGGAAATTTAGGGTTCTCTGATCAAGCACATCTCCATTTTTTATTTTTTTTCTTCTCCTATGCAAGATCTGCAAAACACGAACAACTGCTTCTCAACAGCTGAAAGTAATAAATTCTTCCCTTCACATAGAGAGAAGCAGGAATAATTCATAATGCATTTCTATATCCATCAGAAGGCTGTGAAAAGATTTCATGAACGCAAGAACAATGCGGTAACAGTATCAAATACATCACCTTGCTGAAATACTAATGCACCATGGAAAGCACCACACTGGAAGCAAACTTGGTCTGACAGTGCCCCCCATAAGGCTTTATGGAAATATGCTTATGAATATATATAACTGGAATATGTTCTATGCTACGTATGCCTTGTAACATATCTATGTAAAGGTTATGATCTACTGAATCTATTAATCCTATTTGTATGCATGTATCATTTTTGTATTCAAAGTTATGAATATTGACCGTGTACTGGCTTGATTTCTAAATAACCTTAGTAGAGCATTTGGTCAGTTCCTAGAGAAAGGAATTTGCAAAGTTAAGTGCCCAATCAAGAAGCACTTAAGGAACAACCTGAAGCGAATACTCACCAGCAACCACATACCACACAACAGAACCACTAACCCAGGAACCTATCCTTGCAACAAAGCCCGTTGCCAACTGTGCCCACACATCTATTCAGGGGACACTATCACAGGGCCTAATCACATCACCCACACTATCAGAGGCTCGTTCACCTGCACATCTACCAATGTGATATATGCCATCATGTGCCAGCAATGTCCCTCTGCCATGTACATTGGTCAAACTGGACAGTCTCTACGTGAAAGAATAAATGGACACAAATCAGACGTCAAGAATTATAACATTATAAACCAGTCGGAGAACACTTCAATCTCTCTGGTCACGCGATTACAGACATGAAAGTTGCGATATTACAACAGAAAAACTTCAAATCCAGACTCCAGCGAGAGACTGCTGAATTGGAATTCATTTGCAAATTGGATACAATTAACTTAGGCTTGAATAGAGACTGGGAGGGGCTAAGTCATTATGCAAGGTAACCTATTTCCCCTTGTTTTCCTAACACCCCCCCTCCCCCAGACGTTCTTGTTAAACCCTGGATTTGTGCTGGAAATGGCCCACCTTGATCATCATACACATTGGAAGGAGTGTGATCACTTTACATAAGCTATTACCAGCCGGAGAGTGGGGTGGGGGGAGAGAAAACCTTTTGTAGTGATTAACACCCATTTTTTCATGGTCTGTGTATATAAAAACATCTTCTGTATTTTCACAGTATGCATCCGATGAAGTGAGCTGTAGCTCACGAAAGCTTATGCTCAAATAAATTGGTTAGTCTCTAAGGTGCCACAAGTACTCCTTTTCTTTTTAAGGAACAATGCATCTTGGAATGCTCCAATCCACATAAGAATATTAAAGGAATTGGCACCCGAAATTGCAATCCCATTAGCAAGAATTTCTAACATAGTTTCTATTTTTAAGAAAGGGGAAAAAAGTGATCCAGGTAACTCCAGGCCTGTTAGTTTGACATCTGTAGTATGCAAGGTCTTGGAAAAAATTTTGAAGGAGAAAGTAGTTAAGGACATTGAAGTCAATGGTAAATGGGACAAAATACAACAAGGTTTTACAAAAGGTAGATCGTACCAAACTAACCTGATCTCCTTCTTTGAGAAGGTAACAGATTTTTTAGACAAAGGAAACGGAGTGGATCTAATTTACCTCAGTTTCAGTAAGGCGTTTGATACCGTGCCACATGGGGAATTATTAGTTAAATTGGAAAAAATGGGGATGAATATGAACATTGAAAGGTGGATAAGGAATTGGTTAAAGGGAAGACTACAACGGGTCCTACTGAAAGGTGAACTGTCAGGCTGGAGGGAGGTTATCAGTGGAGTTCCTCAAGGATCAGTTTTGGGACCAATCTTTTTATTGCTGACCTCGGCACAAAAAGTGGGAGTGTGCTAATAAAGTTTGCGGATGATACAAAGCTGGGAGGTACTGCCAATTTAGAGAAGGACCGGGATATCATACAGGAAGATCTGGATGACCTTGTAAACTGGAGTAATAGTAATAGGATGAAATTTAATTGTGAGAAGTGTAAGGTTATGCATTTAGGGATTAACAACAAGAATTTTAGTTATAAGCTGGGGACACATTAATTAGACGTAACAGAGGAGGAAAAGGACCTTGGAGTATTGGTTGATCATAGGATGACTATGAGCTGCCAATGTGATATCGCCGTGAAAAAAGCTAATGTGGTCTTTGGATGCATCAGGAGAGGTATTTCCAGTAGGGATAAGGAGGTTTTAGTACCGTTAGACAAGGCACTGGTGAGCCCTCATCTGGTATACTGTGTGCAGTTCTGGTCTCCCATGTTTAAGAAGGATGAATTCAAACTGGAACAGGTACAGAGAAGGGCTACTAGGATGATCCGAGGAATGGAAAACTTGTCTTATGAAAGGAGACTCAAGGAGCTTGGCTTGTTTAGCCTAACTAAAAGAAGGTTGAGGGGAGATATGATTGCTCTCTATAAATATATCAGATGGATAAATACCAGGGAGGGAGAGGAATTATTTAAGCTCAGAACCAATGCGGAGACAAGAACAAATGGATATAAACTGGCCACCAGGAAATTTAGACTTGAAATTAGATGGTTTCTAACCATCAGAGGAGTGAAGTTTTGGAATAGCCTTCCAAGGGAAGCAGTGGGGGCAAAAGACCTATCTAGCTTTAAGATTAGACTCGATAAGTTTATGGAGGAGATGGTATGATGGGATAACATGATTTTGGTAATTAATTGATCTTTAAATATTCATGGTAAATAGGCCGAATGGCCTGTGATGGGATGGGATCTGAGTTACCCAGGAAAGAATTTTCTGTAGTATCTGGCTGGTGAATCTTGCCCATATGCTCAGGGTTTAGCTGATCACCATATTTGGGGTCGGGAAGGAATTTTCATCCAGGGCAGATTGGAAGAGGCCCTTGAGGTTTTTCGCCTTCCTCTGCAGCATGGGGCATGGGTCACTTGCTGGAGGATTCTCTGCTCCTTGAAGTCTTTAAACCATGATTTGAGGACTTCAATAGCTCAGACACAGGTGAGGTTTTTCGCAGGAGTGGGTGGGCGAGATTCTGTGGCCTGCATTGTGCAGGAGGTCAGACTAGATGATCATAATGGTCCCTTCTGACCTTAGTATCTATGAATCAGTCTTCCTGAAGACATTCAAGGTACCATGTGGGCAATAGCTTCTGCCTGTAAAAACTGAGAGTCATGCATGGACATGTGACTTGCCCAGGTGACTCCAGAACTCCATCTTGGAGCTGGACTTTGCATAGGAGAGCATCTCCACCCACAAGAGAAAGTCTATTTAAGCCTGTGGGAGACACCTCCATTTTGTCTTCAACTGGCTAAGGAGATAGCCTCTCCACCCCCAAGGATACCTGAAAGAAACTAGAACAAAGGACAGTAACTACAGGGGGTGTGAGTGATTGCCGGACCCGGACAAGAAGGAGATTAGTCTGTAAGAGGAAGCTTACTGGAACTGGTGAGGTTTGGCCTGTATTCAGTTTTATTAGACATAGACTCGCGAGTTTTGTTTTATTTTGCTTGGTAATTCACTTTGTTCTGTCTGTTACTACTTGGAACCACTTAAATCCTACTTTCTGTATTTAATAAAATCACTTTTTACTTATTAATTAACCCAGAGTATGTATTAATACTTGGGCGGGGGGGCAAACAGCTGTGCACACCTGTCTATCAGTGTTATCGAGGGCGAACGATTTATGAGTTTATAAAAGGGTAAAACAGACTTATTCAGGGTTTGGACCCCATTGGGAGTTGGGCAGCTGAGTGTCAAGGACAAAAATACTTCTGTAAGCTACTTTCAGTTAAGCCTACAGCGGTTAGGGGACGTGGTTCAGACCTGGGTCTGTGTTTGCAGCAGGCTAGCGGGTCTGGCTCAAACCAGGGAGGGCACTGAAGTCCTAAGCTGCTAGGGCAGGGAAAGCAGGGGCAGAAATAGTCTTGGCACATCAGGTGGCAGCTCCCAGGGGGTTTCTGTGATCCAACCCGTCACACTTGGGTCTACTAATGATTTGCTCTTTTGCTCCCAAGGTTCCACTAGCTGGAAGACGGGCTCAACAGTTTCACACCATCAGGCGGCAACAATGTGTGCTTTTTCCAGTATAGCTTATTTCACTCACGAAACTGGTATAAACTGCTGGTTTAATCACCTCAATAGAGCCAAACTGCCAGTAATATACACTAATAGCAAAAACGCTTGAATGACGAGACATTTTTTCAGCATGGCCCTCTTAACCCGCAGTCCATTATCACGCGGTCGTGACGGCTTGACTCCCGACATCCGTGCATAAACGGGTCTGCACTGTATTTTACACAGTGTGAATTAACACACTTCCTGCAAATGACAGGAGAAATGAGATTTTAGGCAGGCTTTGAACAAGGTGCTGGTAGTCACTTGGCAAAGAGGGATCAGAAAGGAAAAAGGCGATGAGAGGGGGAGCGGAAAAAAACCAACACAAAAAGCAAGGAAAGCATCAACACTGGCATTAGTAGCAAAGTGCAATATAGGAGCCAAGCTCAGTGTAGGAGCTCGAATGCAAACACAGTAGTTTTATTAAAGGCTAAGGTATCAGCGATACCTAGATGCACGACCTCCAAGAAGAACAGCAGGTGCTGCAAGGTATACTGTTAGAAAGTCAGTAAAAGACAAAGCTGTCTCTGAGCCAGTACTGAACCAGTGTTCCAGCACAGAGTTTGGGGTACTAAACTACACTGTTTTTTCAAAAGAGATGTAAAAACAAAAGATCAGTCATACTTACAGTAATTAAAAATCATATGGCCCATTTTTATGAGAGATGGGGAGGTGCTAATGTGAGCAAGATTACACTTTTAAAAACAGTTTAGTCTGTGGTATGCAAGATCAAGTACCTAAACACTCCAAACTAAACTAAGACCGTGGCAAAATTGCTTTTGTGGGTCTGGGTCTATTCCTTCATGAAACGTGGCCCTGGGTGTTCAGAAGATTGTTATATTTTATCAGCACTCAACTGGATACAAATGAATGTATATCTTTGTGTTGACTGGTTCTATGGAACAAAATTATACGTGAGACATCCTAAATATAGACACCGAAATCACACAATAGTCATTCACAGAGAAGGGGGTATCACTGCCTTAAGACTTCAGCTTTTCGATGTATAGATTTGGAATCCACCCCCACACTGTCACTAGATCCCAGTACGAACCAGTTAAAATTGTAGACATTTCAGGCCAAATTCTGCTATCAGTTATACCTGTGCAATTCTGTTGAGGTCAGTGAGATTGGAAAAATTAAAATGAGGGCAGGATACAATCCACCATTCACTCCGAAAGGACCATTCTCATTCAGTAAATCTTCATTAAGTAAACCAGACAGATTATAAAACCGTACTACACTTGAGTTTTGTACTTGGCAACATATAAAACTTCATGATTCTCAGAGTCCAGCACACCTGAGGCACACTATGTAATCTTAATTCAGATGTTCTCACATGGCTACTACCCATTTTCACAAATAAACTGCTTTCATGGTGGATTGTTTTTCAAGAGTTTGTCTACCAGCTGCAGAAAAATTAACCCACCACAAAAAGTGTTGAATAGGTTTGTTATGGATGTAGTCACACAGGGTGCAGTTATCTGATCTGCAATTGGCAATGAAAAATGTGACCCAGCAACATTAGAAGGATTTTGCAAGGGGGGAAGGAGGGGTGGAACAGAGTAACTTCTTACAATAAGAACTGTATTTCATACCAAAAGCAAGTTATGATTAGCCCCTGCTCAATGAGCTCAGTCGGTTTCAGGTTATGACAGTGGTCTCATACCATATATCCTTTGAGGTTATCCTCTGTCCACCAAAGCTCAATAAACAAAGAACCTACTGTGGGAAAAATCTGCGCCACCCAGGAAAATCAAGTCTGGGAGCCACCTTTTTCAGATCAGCAGTCTCTCAATTCTTTCACTAGTTAAGCCAACAGTGGATCTGACTGTGTGACAACAGACACGCTGACATCATGTATAAATGTAGTCTAGACCACAGCTAATCTGTAATCTAAATTTCCTTTATTGAGCTAGCTTTTATAACAGCACCTAGCACCAGCACCATAACACCTGAGCCCCTTACAGAGTCCATTGTGCAATTTTCAAATCCAGAACCCCCATGTCCAAATGGAATACACGATCCAGCCCACATGTCTTAATCAGACAAATAACCAAATACTACAATAATTTTAAAGTGGACAGTGTCTAGCAAAAGACTGGGTTAAAAAAAAAAAAAAAAAAGGTCATCTAAGTAATAACAGCAATTTACCAGATTGACACATTAAGTGATCTACTGTTCTCTCTTATATTTGTAGCCAGGATACTGCTAGATAAGTCTCTTGATGAGCAACAGATCTAAAAATGGGTCATCCAAATTCATGAAGAAGTCCTTAGCTCAGTGGTTCCCACACTTGTTCTGCCGCTTGTGCGGGGAAAGCCCCTGCCGGGCAGGTTTGTTTACCTGTCGCGTCTGCAGGTTCGGCCAATCGCGGCTTCCAGTGACCACAGTTCGCTGCTCCAGGCCAATGGGAGCTGCTGGAAGCAGCGCGGGCCGAGAGACATACTGGCCGCCACTTCCTGCGGCCCCCACTGGCCTAGAGCAGCAAACCGCAGCCAGTGGGAGCCGCGATCGGCAGAACCTGAAGACGCAGCAGTAAACAAACCAGCCCGGCCCCCCAGGGGCTTTCCCTGCACAAGCGGTGGAACAAGTTTGGGAACCACTGCCTTAGCCTATTGTCATAACTTTCCTGAAGCAAGATTTTAAAGGTTAAACCATTTCATATACTTTAAAAGTTTCTATGAGCAATCAGTCACTAAAAAGAGTGGGCATCCTCTGAGCTCTATGTTAGAATTCCTCTTTTGCTTTTGGGAAGCATATAGCAGCAAAGCAGATAACCAGTTATCCTTACTGCCTCTGTCTATGCCTGAAGATAATGGTCTAATTAACAGTGAAACTCAATGGATTCAACTCTTCAGAAAAATGTGTTGTTGACTGATAATCAAAAAGGTGATTCTTGAAGCATTTCCACATGGCCACCACCCAGAAAAAACATTCAGAAAAGGAGTTTAGCCTTCTCACTTGCAAGTCTCTGAAAGAAGTTTGTTCCCAAACGTTTCCAAAATTCCCTTCACTTACAGACATGAAGAGTTCCTGATATCTTACAAAAATGATGCTTTTTGACAACACGGCATCAGGCAGGTATATCTGTAGGCCCAATCCTACATTCCTTACTCAGGCAGAACTTCCATTTAAGACAATGCGAGTCCCCTCCGCTGCAAGAGCTGCATGATCAGGTCCTGTAATTGCAATTCACTAGTACCTCGCTTCATGACAGCATTTGCAATGGTTTCAGTGCAAAGCACAGAACGACTAGCAAACCTCAAAAGGTTCTGTTTGCACAGGCTCTCAAGAGCTCATTTACTGGAACCAGTTTCTTCAACAAAATTAGGCTGGCAACTATAAGAGAAGAATCTCTTTCACAAGATATCCATAGCTTCTACTTAGCCTGGAAATGCCACAATAATCAGTTCTCTCACTGTATTTCAGCATTTCCATTTTGGTCCTGCCCTGGACCAAAGCATGCAATGATGCAGGGGACAGACAGGTGAGATGTTACATTTTTCAAACCTTAGTAACAGATTAAGATTGGTTTAAGGATGGGAGAAGGTTTAGGGTAGTTTTATTTTACAAAAGTTGCTTTGCCCAACCCTAAAAGGTAGAGTTCTATAAATCCTGATTAACACAAGAGGACTGAAGGCAGACTTGAAGGTAGAGGACAACAACAACAACAACAACAACTCATTCTACTCACCACAATGTGTAATTCCTGAAAGGGCAATTCATAATTAGTACTTGTGTGAGAGAAAAAAAAACAGTGCTAGTGAATTAGCATTTCCAGAACTTGAACGTCACTGTCAAACATACTGTATCCGACAGTGATGCTCTCGCTGCAGTAACAGGTAGCAAGAAACACAGGTTAAAAAAACAAAGTGGCAAAGTACCCAAACTGTTTATTTACAGTGGTACCACCAGTTTTTTTTTGTTTTTTTTTTTTTTTTCAAATATCCAATTCTTGAAGAGCTAAATAGCTCTCAAGAATATTTCACGGATTTTAGATATTTTGTAGGATGCTTGAAGAATCAAGACCTTCTATTCTCTCTTCACACACACACACAAAGAATTGACCACAGTACTGTTCCTTCATTGTTTCATGTAAATTTTTTCAAGTTATTGAAAAACAGTAGAAATATTATTACAGTGCACTATTTGTTGTTTTTTTCCATTGTGTCACCACAGGTATCTGTTTGCCATATAGTTTCAAGCAATCTGAAAACAAAAATGTACCCAGTCTCAGGAAATAAGATTCCAGAAAAAGAAGTCTTATTACATTTTGTAATCAGTCTATCGTCTTTGACCAAAGACTTCCAGTGGATCTGACTGCAACACAACAGATATGGAAAAGTATTTCAAATTAGTTTTATCCATAGTATCCCCAATTGTGTTCAACGAAGAAACACTCACTCATTATTCATCAGTCTCCTCAATGATGCCTCTGACCCTATACCTAATCAGTATCATAGGGAGGAGCAAGATTTGAGCAAACAGCAAGGCAAGGGAGACAAACCGCAAAATTTGTTATATGCTCTTAGAGTTGAAGGCAACTCCCCCACCTGAGAACTTAACTTCATTTGCCACAGTGCTGAGCCTGATGAAACAGAGATAGATAGTATTTATTTTCTATGTTCCACTGGTAAAGCACAGGGTCCTTTAACTGACAAGAATTTATTAGGACAGAGACAACATGCACACATGTCCCATCAGTGCTTCCATTCATGGAGTACTGTTACTGATCTGAAAATTGGTCTAACCCATTGGTTCTCAAGCAGGGGTATGTGTACCCTTGGGGATACGCAGAGGTCTTTCAGGGGGTACATCAACTCATCTATTTATTTGCCTAGTTTTACAACAGGCTACATAAAAAGCATTTGCAAAGTCAGTACAAATTAAAATTTCATACAACTTGTTTATACTGCTCTATATACTATTCACTGAAATGTAAGTACAATATCTATATACCAACTGATTTATTTTATAATTATATGGTAAAAGTTAAAAAGAGCAATTTTTCATTAATAGTGTGCTGTGACACGTGTATTTTTAGGTCTAATTTTGTGAGAAAGCATATTTTAAGTGAGGTGAAACTTGTGGTATACAAGACAAATCAGACGCTTCAAAGGGGTACAGTAGTCTAGAAAGGTTGAGCACTGCTGGTCTACCAAACCATGAAGAGAATTCTTGGCAAAAAGTAAGTTTACAAAGAAAGACATTTAGAATTTTCTGTAGTGTCACCACATTAAAGAACAACTCCCCACCCCCCCAAAAAAACTCAAACCTCTCACTTAAAACTATAGAGCAAGACCTGTTCCTACTGATGTGAAACATGACTAGATATTATCCATACCATCATGCAAAATGGTGTTCACTGCCAACCTGGACAACACTGGTGTTACAAGAATCAGTCATTCACAGGTCAACAACTGGCTCGGAAATCTTCCCCAATTTTCTCAAACCTGACTATTATGCTTTTTTTTTTTTTTTTTTAAACACAGTCCAATTTTTCTATTGTGGAAACAAAAATGTCTTAAAGACAAGTCACAATTCCAGAATGTAACTTAATTAAAAGAAATAATCGTAATATGAGGTAAAATTATTATTAAGAGCTAAATTTTAGCCAATGGTGAGAACTGGTTTAAAACAAAGTTTGCAATTGATCACAATCTATGAAAAAATGTTGGAAAAAAATTAAGCATATGCCAATGTGACTTTTTTTGGCTTTCTACCAAAGGCAATTCACGTCTAACTATGAGAAAGCTGATGTTTTACCACTTACGTTTTAGAACTATTTCAGCTAATCAGAAACTAGTTTATACTTAAACATTAAAATCACACCTAAGAATAGGCCAGGTTCTAATTAACCAGAGCACACAAAAAGATATTAGTCATTATTAAGTCAATGAGAATAAAGTTTTTCCAATATTACTGTAGAAAGAGAATACTCATCACTCCATTTTACCAATGCCTCATCATCAGTATAATGGAAGGAAATAAGTCACTGGAACTGAAGGTTGTTACAAGATAAATTCCTCCCACTTCCATAACTATCTGGGTTTTTCCTTTATGTTTTATCCCCCAACCAGGATTGGCTTTGGCATACACATAGCAACAGATGACCAGTTGAGTCCACGGACCATCTTTGTTCAGGAAATTTGGGTGGGCCAAAATTCACTTGTGAAATTCAAACAGTTGAATGGATTGGGTCTGGAAGCTGTGGACCAGTGTAAACAGTGTCACATCAGTCCACGCTGGGTGAGGGGGCAAATACAAAGATCTTGAAAGTATGGTCTGGGGTAAATAGCACTCCAGGCTTTCATTCACTGCTAAGGTGGGAGAACTATAAAGGCCTCAAATCAGAAGAAAGGGCAGATAAATAATGCCATAGCAATGTACATGGCAAGAATCCACGCAAGGATCCTAACACTGTGTACCACATACTTGCACAGGTGGAATCCACACAAATAGAGTTACATCATGACATATTAGTATGGGGTCAATAATGCTGCATTGTGCTATACAAGTATGGGGCACCCAAAGACCTCGAAGTTGTGGATGGAGGCATAAAGCCCAAACAAACCCTCTGTCTCACTATATATTCTGCAATCACCAAAAGACCCAGGAAAAAAACTGGAAGAGGAGGGGAGAGAAGAGATTCCCTCGTGGGACAGAAGTGAGTAAACACTGAGAGGCAAGGAAGAGGCGATGGGAGCTCCCAAGGTGTTTGGGGGGGGGGGGGAGAGGGAGGGCTGGGGGTTTCCATGTTTCCCCCCTTGAGCAGGACAGCAGAGTGTCCCCCACTTGGCAATTCCTGTGCTTGTGGGAGATACATTTCCCTGGGGGCTGCCCCTGTGGCTGGAGATAGAGGGGATTTCCCCAGCCCAGCGGCGCTGTGGGGGGACTTCCCCGGCTGCCCTACCTGCCGGGAGCTCCCCAGCCCAGCAGCCCCCACACCTCTCTTACCGTCTATGTTCTCCCGGTCGCTGATGTGCTGCAGGTTGCAGCCCGTGTCCTCGCGGCTCAGCTCGGGCTCCGGGCGGTAGGACTCCAGCCGGGAGTGGGCATTCCTGCGTAGCTTGGGGCTGGAGGAGACGCAGCAGGAGGTGGTGTTCCCCATCTTCCTTCGCCGCCGGGCCAGGCGCGGGAGGATGCAGGGGGAGCCCGTCACTGGCGGGGGCGAGAAGCCATGGGCAGCAGCGGAGAAAACAAGCAGCAGCAGAGGAAGAGGCGGTGGCGGCTGCTCCCTCCAGCCGCGCTCCCCGGCTGATCCCCGCGGCGGCTCATCCAAGAAGCCGTGCCCCGAGCACGCCCAGCCGAGCGGAGGGCGCAGCAGCTAAATCATCCTGCCCTGGCAGGCAGGGCACCGGCCGGCTAAGCCTGGGGCATGCACAGCCCCACTGCCAGCGGCCGAGCGGCCGCGCTCCGCCTCCGCCTCCCCAGGAGCGCGCTGGATCCTCTCCCCCGGCGCACGCGGCGGCGGCGGCACCGCAGCCTCCCAGGCTGCCTTTGCAAAAACGGTTCCGGTTCAAGCGGGTGGCGGCAACACCTGCCCGCCGGGCTGGGAAGGGAGACACGGGGCGCGCGCAGCGGCGCCGCCCGCTCCCGGGGTGCGCCCAGCTGGGGCGCTGCTGCGCCTCGAGAGAGGGGAAGCCCCAGGCGCAGGGCTGTAGCCCCTCCTCCCGCGGCGGCGGCTGCCCTGGAAGGGAACAGAGCGGCCGGGGGCAGGCAGCTCGTGCGGGGACCGCGCCTGTCCAATCTGCTGCTGCCTTCCTGTCGCGCCGCGGCGCACCCGCGCCGAACCTCGCTCGAGGCTCCGCCCCTTGGCCCCGCCCCGCCTCTTCCCCCCAGGCCCCGCCCCCGACCCGCCAAGTTGCGGGAAGAGCACCCCAGGCAGCCCCGGGCTCCCCACAGCGGCCCCCAGCTGCTCGGGCGGCTCTTACTGCGACCGAGGTCCGGTCTGGCGGGGCTGGGCCTTTCGGCGAGGGCAGACTCGGACCCGCCCCAGCCTTACACGCTGGTGCGGCTGGCAGGGGCAGCGCTTGGGGGCGGGGGAGTGATCCCCCCGCCCCCGCCGCCGCGTTTCCCTCTCTCCCCCGCTTCCCTCCATTCTCACTCCTCCGGCCGCCCTGTCTGTCACACTCACCCCCTCTCTGCCTCTCCCTCCCGCCGTCACATTCATGGCCCCTGCACAGAGCTCATGCGCCCGCTGCTTCTGCTCTGCAAAGCAAGAATCAGCGCCCCCACCCCTGAGCCCATTTTCTTCACGCTTTTCCCCCCTCCCCCTTCCTTTATTTCTTCAGGATTCTCTCCTGGCCAAAAGGGGGCTTCAGGGGCGCTGGAACTGGGGGTGCCCCAGCAGCACCCCGTGGCTTTAAGTTAAAGTGTTGGTCAATGGCGTGCAGGACTCCCATTGTAACAAATTTCGGAGTAGCAGCCCTGTTAGTCTGTATTCGCAAAAAGAAAAGGAGTACTTGTGGCACCTTAGAGAGTAACAAATGTATTTGAGCATAAGCTTAAGTGAGCTGTAGCTCACGAAAGCTTGTGCTCAAATAAATTTGTTAGTCTCCAAGGTGCCACAAGTACTCCTTTTCTTTTTACAGAACAAATTGAAAGTAATAGAGATGGGCCAGCCAGACAATCCAGTTAGGTACAGAGCTAGAGCTTGGGTATGGTAGTGAATCAGGACTAGGGGTCAGGTTTGACAGCATCGAAATCACACAGGTTGTTCTTGCGCTATTTTTGCCCCAAATGACAGAAAACTCACAAAAGCCTCTGTATTCTTAAAAAGAAAAGGAGTACTTGTGGCACCTTAGAGACTAAGCAATTTATTTGAGCATAAGCTTTCCTGAGCTACAGCTCACTCCATCGGATGCATTCTTAAGATGTCATTTCCATTCAAATCTCAACCAGAAAATAGGCCCTTTATAATTTATGATTGATCAAACTATAGGGGCTGGCCACCTAATCCAAATTACACCCTCTGCCTGTCCACCTCGCAACAGACATTCACCAATGGCAAGTAGGAAACTTTCTTTGGCAAAGGGTATGCTAAGCCATCAGTTTCTTAAGTATTAATTTGCATAAAATTGTTTCTAGCCCTGAAGGTGACAAAGATAATCTTCCGAACATGAAGTGAGTGTAACCAATGCAGTGCTGTCTTCCTACACTCCATTGTCTCTATATTCATAGCTTTCCCAAACAGCAGAGTGACTACTCTCAGTTTCAGTGCTACGCAAGACGGAGATTGTGCTTTATATGAATTATTGTTGATTGATTGCTGTGCCGAGTGTTTAATACAAATTAATTGTAGATTTCCAAATGTTATTTATTTTTTTAAACATCGCATTATTTTAAGCCAATCTCATGATTTTTGGAGGCCTGATTCATGATTGTTGAACACTTTGGTTTGCCAACATTGGTAGAAGAAACCTATACTTCTCAGGTTATGAAAAGAGTTTTGTCTTGTGGCTTTATACTGTGGCGGCTCAAAGCAGTAGTCTCATGAGATTTGGTACTGTTCTTAAAACCTCAACTCCTGGAGTCATGTGATTACATGAGAGTTTCAGCTTTCATCCTTTAAAAAGTACATTTCTGGACCTCATAGTTGCATAAAAATCTTTGATAACATGCTCTAAGGCACCCTAGAGGCTCAGAAACCAGAAAGCAGAAGAAAAGAATCCAGCTTTTTAAAAGTAAATCTCATCTTTTAGCCAATTACAATTTTATGAGGCCTGACTCATATTTGAATGCTTGAGGTTGACAATATTGCAGTAGCACCCAAAAAGGTGTGTAACCTTTATAAATGCACAACTTTTGATGAGTTATTTGTTTACTTACCCATGGCTGTTTGTACTTTACTTTAGTAACACATATTGATGGGAGCATCTTTCCTATTTTCTTCCGTTGGGAGTGAATGTCTGAGTTTCATCCAAAGAAACAGAAATTAAAACTTTTTGTTTTCCTTTTTTAGGAAAAGTGTTAGCTTGTGCACTGTAATGTCTAGTACTTTCCATCATTAGCCAGGTGTCACAGTGACTGAGCTAAACTACCTCTGATTCCTCCTGGTCCTGTCAAGTGCATCCACCTTTCAGACTCAGACCTCTAGCTATCATCTGGCTTAGGTGGAATCATACAATTCTCCCACTCACAGACCAGGCCCTGGGTTGCCATCCTCTGGTACTTATCATGGTTGCCTTAGCAGGTCTGACTTAGGTTCAGACCCTATATTTCTGTACCTTCTGGGACAATGACAGTGGTAAGCACTGATCAAATAGTTTTCTTCAAGCAAAGTATTATTTTTTTAGAACAAAAGCATATTAGAGAAAACCTAACAACAGTAAAACACACTACGCATGTCTAGCTTAGCAGGTGTCTTCCACATGAGAACCCTAGTTAGGACTGGCTTCCTATAATCTCTTCCATGGAGCCTCTCTCTGTCTGCATGCCTCCCTTGTCAGAACTCACTGATACTGTCTGGACAGCCCCTCACCTTCTTGACAGGGATCAAGACACTTTTTAACAGTTTGTAGTCCTTTTTGATCTCTAGCTTCCCACCCTGGCAAAACAGCTGTGCCATTTCAGCCTGGAGCCTTGATGGATGCTACTGTCTTTTGATTGTGTGCCTGGGTATTCTTATCTGGGAAGCCAGTGGGTTACCTTCCTGTACACACCCATTGAATTTGAGCATTATAGGCATATAATAAACATCACTTTCCCCCAATATACTATAATTTTTCCTCACTAACAATTATTACACAACAGTATTCATAATATTATGACATAGTTCATTTCTGGCACACTAGGTTCTTTGTATAACTTTATATATCGTATGCGTTTTCGTCTATAACACTAAGAAACTTTGGCCAAAAACAAGCACTTATAAAATGGTACCTAAATAAACAAAACAGAAATATTTCACAGACATACATCTAGCCATACATGCTAGTAACTAACAGAGTGTATTCACTCTTGCCAATCTGTTTCTCTTGGCGCTAAGTAAATGCAACGTCTGCTGCAGGAAATATGCCATTAAATGCAATGGGCTGGATTCATCCCTTTAATGAGAGTGTCTCAGCACCTTTTAAAAACAGTTTTATTTGCATGTGTAAATCTGGAGTTAGGCACCTTCTATTAGAATTGAATACAAAATTCCTACTAGATAAGAAGGAAGACAGAAAAATCAGAAGTTGTTATTGGAGGTGAGTTTTGAAACAATTAAAACACTGATATATTTTTAAACTAGACATTTAAAAAGCCGCCTTTAAAAATGTATAAGACATTTTGAACAAATTAATGTAATTTTCTCTTTTCCTATTTGGTTACTTGTGTTCTCAATTTTATCTTGACTTGTATTCTTCTTGGTTTCACCCTCAAATCTCAGTTGGCAGTCTATTGATAAAAGAGGCTGGTGCTACATTTTGTATTTAAAAGATAATGTCAAGGGAAGAGAACATTGCCACAGGATAATGGACTCCTGCTGGTGCTACACAAGAGCTGAACCCAAAACACCTGTGAAATAAATGTCAAAAAGATATTCTTGGATGTTCAATTATAATGACTTTATTTTAGTGACATCAAATGCATGATGAAAAGGAGTACTTGTGGTACCTTAGAGACTAATGCATGATGCAAATCTTATTATTTGATAGCTCTTGGTACAGTAAAGTCAGAGCTGCTCCCTGAACCATTATTAACTTGGTTAAGTTCCACTGACTTCAAAGGAAGATCTGTTGTGTGTTTCATTTGATCAGAGATCAGCATGAGCTTCTTTCTTCTGTGAACAGCTCTATTCTGCCTACTGCAGGACAACCATAAAGCCCCTCAACACTAGGCCCAGGCCTTTGAAGATTGGCCTGCTTGAAGCTGACTAGACTTATATGGCACTTACTCCTGCATAACTACACAGCTTATCCCACAGGAAAGGGAGTGGGCTTCAATAAGGAGGGTTACTGTCAAGTTATGAAGATGGAACCCCTCGGGGTTCATAAGGTTTGATCTCTGAGATCTTCCTATAACGTCCATGAAAACTTGCAAATGATTGGGACAGTCTGAGGTGGATCATTGTACTGCTTAAAATAAGAAGTCTATTGACTCCAGGTACCACTGTTGATGTACAAGAATCTGGAAGATAGTTTTTAATCCAAAATCATTTTCAGTCTGTACAATAAATAACATGGGAGACAGAAGTGAAAAAGTAGGAATGCATTATAAATAATAGACTGGTGGCAACCATATCTTTTTAAATGGATTACATTTTCCAGGCTCATAATTTACATCTGGAAAAGAAAATAAGCTAGAACAGAAACTTCCATCATACAACTTCCATCCCACTCTGCCCCCTAATGGCTAACAGAGGTCCTACTTGCAATAAAATGTCAAAATTTTAGCCCCAGAGCAACGTTTTATAAACCCTTGAAAATAAAAGTTTAAAATGAAACTTCTTGTCATCTCTTAACTAAGACAAGACAATTTGATCACCATTCAATTTCAATAATGGAAAGAATTTTTGACATGCTTCATTTATAGGGTATAATTTCTTCAGTCTCTGTGTTATACCAATAAAATAAAAACTAGCAGGATCTTATTAAAGGGGATAAGACAAAATGTCACATTTATTGTGAATACAAAAATAATCAGAGTAGGCAGTCAGTTATAGCTATAACATTTCATTCAGTTTCACATTCATTCACACGTTCGTTCATACACACACACAGGTCGTGCAAATTTGTTATAGTTACCAGCCTGGAGGTTGCTCATGCCAAGTTACCAGCCAGGTAAGTTGGGCATGAGGGTAGAGCTGAGTCTTTGTCAGTTGCGCATCCGATGCTCCTGGAGGGTGGTAGCAGAACCGGACTCAAAGTTCTCAGTTTCTAGAATCTATTTTTGTAGGAATTTATTCCTATACCAGTCTATGGGAATTTCTTCATCATGCTGTTGCTGAATCGATCAGCAGATGGCACATTCCTGACGGCTCTGTGCTGCCAGATGTTATCTTGTTCTTTAGTTCTCCCCTCCTTGAGGCTGTTGGGTGGATTCCAATCTGCCCTCCGGGGGTCCTCTAATTGTCTCCACTCTGCGCATTCTTTGGCCTGATACTGAACTCCTCGGCTGGCACCTCCCTGGTCATTCATTTATTATCTACACCAAGCATCCATCCACAAACATCCTCTATCTCTATTTTAATTACAATTGTTAACAAAGCGAGATAAATACAACAAAAGGGTGGGGAGTCTCTGTGTGCTGTTTCTGTTGTTACAAAGTATCGCTTTGAGTCTCTCTCTGTCTTAGGATGTACTAACACAATTAGCAGCTTGCAAGTTTCATACAGAGAGGGAGAGAAACAGTTAAAATGAAAAAATTCTTGTCATCTCTTAACTAAGACAAGACAATTTGGTCACCATTCAATTTCAATAATGGAAAGAATTTTTGACATGCTTCATTTATAGCGTATAACTTCTGCAGTCTCTGAACCAATAAATGTATTGTGTTCCTAATGGCACATTTAAATATATATGTTCCATGTATGATAAATAAGGTTTAGAAAATAAAGTCTGTTATCCCAAAGGTAGTAAGAAAAAACAGAGTTAAATAAGAGTAAATGTCATTTTTATGTGGAGATGATTGACAGATCCATATTAAAAAAATCTAATTCTATGCTAATTAGAAATTTAATCTGGTCATTCAACCTATTTGTGTTTATTCTGATTCATTGTGTCAAATTGTAAAGAATTACATAATTAACCTGACATAAAACTCCATCTTGGGACTTTAAAGAGGTGAATGCCCTTGAGGGTATGTGGATTTTCTGTCAAATGGAGCTGAGACTAGAGACTTCTAGTTAACCTTTCAGTGCTAAGTGCCTACACATCAAGGAAGTAGAGAGAGAACAAACATCAGGGTTTAAATAATTGTGGAAAATAATGAGAGAAATTTATTTGAGTATTATTTAATGAGACTCCATCTACAGAGGAGAACAGACCTTCTAATGAAGTCCAAGAATAAAGAACGAATGTAATATAAATACCTACACATATAAACAGAACATAAACATTGCAAAGAGGTATATCTAGCAACAGAGCGTACTCAGTCTGGCTATTCTGTTGCCACTTGCATTTAATAGACCCATTGTCAGCTAAAGGAAGAATGCTATTATACCCACTGGGCTGGATTCATCCCTGGTGTAACTGCACTGATTTCAGTTGGAGTTGGTTGTGCTCAGCACTTCCAAACACCAGGCTACTATTATTAATCAGTCATACAGACCCAGATCCTCAAAGGTATTTAGGCTCCTAACCTGCATGGAAACCAGTGCCAGTTAGGAGCCTAAATACCTTTGAGGATCTGGGTCACAGCTACTTAGCTCTCTCAGACACTACTGGACTTGGGAGGGAAAGGGGCAAAGAGGGGTCTGGATAGTGTCTGCCTTTGCTATCACTGCCACTTCTTTGGCCATGGGGAAGGAAATAAGTCTTTTCTCCCTTCAAATAAGGAGGCTGGGAGCACTGCGGCCACCATTTCATATTTTGGGCTCAGTTGCCTGACTGCCAGGAGCTCTATGCCTCCACTGCATGACCGAGAACCAGCCTTCCCTTCTCCATCCAGAAAGCGCAGAGACTTCTTTGTAAATGTAGAAATTATTCCAGAATGTCTATATCCCTGAGTCTTCTCTCAGCTTCTCAACCTCCTCTGGTGCTTCAATAGCTGCCTCACAAGATAACCCTGTCGTAAAGGCTGACAGCTTCATCTGGTGCTTTAGCTCTACCCTGTAGCAGGATGTGGTGGTGGAGGGCAGTCTGCAAGTTCTTCAGCCACACTACTCCTAGCCTTAGCTAGCCTTGGGGAGACGTAATTCTTAAATCACAATGCAATATGCTTCTCCACAAAGCAATGCAACATGTGAGAGATCAGTCCAGTTAGTACCTGTTTTAGGAGGTGGTATTTAATGGTTGAAATAAATAGTTGGTTAGATGTAGGTGGAGAAATACTGTGTACATAAGGTTTTGTTGCTGGTCAGTTCTGTTGGCATTACTTCTGCAAAAGTGTCTTAACTTGTGAACATATTCCACTTGATTGTTTGTTTATACCATGCAGGCAAGTTCACGAGTAAATTAATATCTGACACATTTCCTTTCCTGGTCACATGGAGTCCCTTGCTGTGGTTATTTTCTTTAAGAAAGAAATCTCGAGCAAGAAAAAAAAAATCACTAGAACACATGCAGTGACAAAAACCACTGTGTAATCATGCAGTTAGAGTTTGTAGATGGGGTTTTCTGGTGGATCTAATTGTAGGAGCCACAAGTAAGGGTATCAAATGTTTGATCCCAAGTGGACTAAAAGTGCAATTAAGTACATCTTATAATAGTTGCAACCTTTCTGTCAGGTGTTGTCAGCACCTGTAAGGGCAGGCTCGAATAGTTAGGGGTCCCTCTTAAAACTAGAGGGTCACACACTTTGTTACTTCAAGGCCAAGCTCACTGCTCACCACAGGGCCTCCAGGAATTCTTCTGTTCCCTGTGTGCCCTCTCACTTCCCTCTGTATTTCAGGGACTCCCAGCAGCTCCCATCCCTCATACCACAGACTCTGTGTACCCTCACATTCCCCCTACTGCCAGGGTCTCCCATTTTTCCCCCCGCAATAAGAGGGGCTCTGTGTGCCCCATTGCCTTCTCTGCCACATGCCAGAGACCCCATGTGCTTTAATATCTCCTTCCCCATACTACTGTCCCCCATTCATTGTATGCCCTTCACCCCACATCCACAGACCCCCATTCCTCCCTTTGCCCCATTACATGGTTTCAGTGTGTCCCCCATTCTCCCCATATCAAAATCCCCTAGTCCCTTTTCTCTCCCATGCCAGGGCTCTGTGTGCACTCTCCTTCCCATCCCCCATTCTTTTTCTTTCTGTCTGGGACACAGGTCATTCAGAGTGTCGGCATCTTAAACTGTCCTGGGAGTGTAAGCAGAGCTGAGGTGAGAGGTGTTGTTATGGTGGAAGGTGTTAATGATGGCTCTCAACTGGTCCTTTGATCTACAGACAGTTACAGAAGTGACTGAAGCTACTGGGTCTACTGGGAGATCAACTATCACTCTGGTGTGGCGCCAAAGACATGTCATTTCTATAAGGAGCTGCACGCCATTCTTGGCGACAACCCCACATCCACCATCAAGAGTCCCATGGATACTTTGGGGTCAGTGGAGGCAGCGGCCAGCGGACTCAACCATGATGACAAAGTGGTGGACAAGAAGGTAGAGCTGGAGGATGATGTGGAGCACATGGCCGGGTCTTCTGATGGCAAGGCAAGTCAGGACTCGCAACTCTGGAGGAGTCTAGCCAGTCCCAGCACTCCAGCTGTGGTGAGCAGGATGCAGGAGAGGGGAGTGCCAATAAGTACTCATTTTTGTACAGTGAGAGGAGATTGAGCTCTCATGTACATTGTTATATGGTAGAGGAGGGATAAGGGACAAAAATTAACAATAGAGCCTGTCTGTCCACACAATGGAACCATGGCGGAAAAGTTTGTTAATGTACATGGGGATGTCCTGGGAATCCTCCACAGGGATCTCTAGGAAACTTTCCTGTAGGTTGTAGTGGTCCCTTGCTCTCAAGTCGGGAGAGAGGCCACTCCACCTCACTGCGTCAGGCAGCAGCACTTGGGCTCAGACCTCACTGGTGGCAATTATTTCTGCAGGGACCAGAGTGGCACACAGGTGAGCAGCATACGGAGCCAGTCTGAAGCCACATGCATGCAGGAGTTACACCCTTGCATCCTGGGTTACCCTTAGGGGTGAGATATCGGGTTCGATTACCCTAGCCTGTGGAAAAAGGGTACCAATATTCAGAATAGGCTCCCTAGACACTTATAGTAACCCCCTTCTCAAACCACCCTTTGTCCCTTCTTGCCCATTTCCCCTTAACCTCCACCCAAACACACCATTATTTGGACTCATGCTGAAAGGTGTGCTAGCCAAGGGACAGTGGGAAAGAGGTGTATGTAACTTTTGTGATTCACAACAGTGAACACACTCACAACACTGTCTCTGTTCATTGTTTCTTTGGCTTCTGCAGATATGCCCTTGGGAACCCACTCCTCCACACCAGCAGAGTGTGGCAACCCAGGAGGAGTAAGGAGGATATGTTTCACAAAGTGCTGCAGTCAACAGATGCAGCATATAGCGAAACAAGAGCATGGAGGGAGACTATCAATGAAAGACTCAGGCTGGATGGAGGTACGTTGGGTGTCCAAGGATCACTGTGGGCATTTGCACATTCCCCACTGGAATCTTCTGGTCTGGAAAGAAAGTCCCAGCATGCAGCTTTCTATACAATCCAGTGTTCCAAAAGATGCGTGTTTCATGCGCCTTCCCTGACCACCCCGTGCTGCTGTCAGAGAAACTCCGGTGAGCCACCAGCACCTGCAAGACAATGGAGAAGTATCCCTTTCAGTTGATGTACGACGTTGGGGGCCAAAATCGGAATATACATTCCATATATTGCCCTGCCGCAGTTAGGGAATCTCACTGTCTCAAAGCCATCAGTTGTTTCCAGCACATTACTGTGAGTCAGAGTCCTTTGTAAGAGGAGGCAATTAATGATACCACACACTTGCATCACCACCGCCCCCACAGTGGACTTTCCAACTCCAAACTGATTCGCAACTGACTGGTAGAAGTCTGGAGTTGCCAGCTTCCACACAGTGATTGCTACTTGCTTTTCCACTCTGAGGGCAGTTCTCATTCTGATGTCCATGCACAGCAGTGCTGGGGCAACCTCCACATAGTTCCAGAAAGGTGGCTTTGTACATCCAAAAGTTCTGCAGCCACTGCTCATCATCCCATACTTGCATCACGATGCAATCCCTCCACTCAGGGCTTGTTTCCTGAGCCCACTACCGATGGGCCACCATATGCAGCTGCTCCATGAATGCCAGCAGAAATCTTGAACTATTTGTTTCCATGGCAGACAGCAGGGCAGGCATCACCGATTCACTCAGTGTTTTGCAGCTCATGAAATACTGCAGAACCAGCCACATAGTGTTCATAACACTCATCATTGGTCAGTAGCTCAGGATCCACGTGCTCAGGCAGAGATGCTGGGCACACAGCTTACAAGGACTGTTGAAAAACAGTGCAAAATGAAGCAGGAAGCCCATGGAATTATGAGATGGAAAGCACTGCATCACAGGACAGCGAGCACATCCCCATGATTTACTGCGATCCGTTCCCAGAGCTCCCAGTGGCAGAGGGTGACAGAGGGTGGTGAGTTGCACTGTGGGATAGCTGCCTATGATGCAACGCTCTCTCTGTCAATGCAAGAGCAATGACTGTGGATGTGCAGAGCCAACACAAGGAGTGTTTGGGTGGACGTGATCCACTGATGTTATTAAAGTAACTTATCATCATCAACATAACTAAAGTCGACTTAATACTGTAGTGTAGACATGGCATTAGGAAGAAAAGGTCTTCATGTGTTGCTAGCTGTGAAAGGAAGAGATGCATACCCATTGTCAACATGCACCAATATCAAACTATCTAAGAAGGCAGACAAAAGAAATGAAGTAGATTTATTTCTTTTCCATGATCAGATGGGATCTTCCATTTTTATAGGAGAAAACATGAATAAAGCGAAGGATGTGGGAGGGAAAGGGTGTAGTTAATTAAAAGGACTCTCACATACTATGGTGTCCGCAGAGCACCTCAGTCTAGCTAGCAAAATCTGAATAACTTTTGTAGTGCCATCTATAAACCCTTCTCATCTGAATCACCCCTGCGGAGAGGAGCACATGTAAGCAACAAATCAAGCTTCCTCTTTAAGAAAAGTACACATGACCAATATAAGCCTGTTTTTATTCTCAAATTCATCCCCCGGACATGATATCCTTCAGGGCTGGAATAAGGTAGAATCCATGGATTTGTGGATCAAGCCCTGAACTGGAAGGCACCCACAAACTACAACTCTATATGAGGGGTCTGCTGTCAGAGACTGCTGGGCCTGCCATGGGTACTGGGAAGAAAAAAAGCATTGCAAGGGTGAGGCTAGAAAAAGAAGAGAAGGATGTTATGGAAAGCTCTCTTCTATCAATTAGCAGGTTTGGTAACCTGTTCTTGCATCTGGTAATAAGAAGGTGCCTATTTTCTGTGCGAAGACTACTACAAACCTAGCAAACACAGAGTGGATCTGGAATCCCTGACTTTTTCCAGCATTTCATCTCTGGTTCCACAAAAGGCAGATTTTCTGGTTTATTTTGCACATCCTCAGCTAACCCAGAACTCTTTAGCCACGTGACCCTCCTAGAGGTTATTATAGTTGCTATTGAGATGCTGCGGTTTCAAAGGCATCCTGTGTGGCTTGAGGGAATGTTTAGCTATATTCTCCCACAGCTGTTTGTCTGTTTTATCCACCTGTAATGTCTTAGACGGTGAGCAATCTGGGGCAGGACATTTTTTTATTCTTTACTTAAGAAGGATGGTCCAGTGGTTAGAGCACTGGTCTGGGAGTTAGAAGACCTGGGTTCAATTTCCTGCTCCACCACAGGCTTTCCGTGTGACTTTGGGCAAATCGTTTATCCTCTGTGTACCCCATCTATAAAATAGGGATAATAGCACTTTTCTCCCTCACAGGGGTGGTCTGAGGATAAATGCAGTAGAGACTGAGTTACTCAGATATTATAGAAATGGGAGCCAAATAATTAAACAAAATATATGATTCATATGGTACTTTAAGGTATACACAGTAGAGTTCTTTGATGCATGTCCCGTGCCTATCTTGAAATGCCTGGTGGAGATTGATGTAATTAAGGAACAAATCACTTTGAAGTTTCTGTGGCTTATGAACTCTACCCACAACATCACTTGACTGAGTGAGCAGGCAGAAGTAAATCAACTGAGAGAAGAAAAGCTAAAAAGATATGAAAGTAGCCATCTTTCCACTCTAAATAGAGCCAGTGTAAGTCACCAGAGCTTGTAATATGGCCCTGGGAAAATTAGTCACTGACCTAAAAACACTTCCCACTGGATGTCTGTGACTACATTTCACATACTGCAAAGAAAAATAATCACTGACGAGAAAAGAACAAAAGTAGATAAAGAAACACCATATGGTGAAGTGAAAATAGATTGTGCTAGCAAGTACATAAATAAAAGTATAAGGAATATAAATATAACCAAAGTACATTAAGTTAATATTATTGGCCAATTTAAAATAGTCAAAAGCCAAAACAGAAGACTGGAGTCTGCCTCTTAGTAGAAATAAAACAGAGGTTTCCTTTAAATCATCCAACATTCTCTAAGCACAACAGGAGTGGGTAATTGTACATCCCCAGTTTGCTGCAATCCCAAGCAGCACTGGCCTTTTAGAAGTTGGGACTCCTAAAGATGACCTGACATTTTTCTTTAAATCCAGCAATTTATGGTTAAACAGGAATTCAGCATATTGATTTAAAACATATTAGGCCACATACTCAGCTGGTATAAGTCACCAAAGCACTATCAAAATCAATGAAGAGGCACCAATTTACACCAGAATCTGGACCACTTTTTTTGCTTTTTAGATTAGTGATGTCCACACCTGCTGCAAATCACTGGCTCTCACTTTCCAAAAATGCACTCTGCTGATTGACTCATACCAACCACAGGATTCCACTTGAGGTGGTTTATTGGGATAAAGCAAGCCTATGTTTTTGCATTCGAATTTTACTGTTTTCCAACGCTATTAATGTTCTTAGGCCTGATACATCATTCCATCACTCCAGTTTTATGGCAGTGTAAGCTAATTGCACTCAGTGATGTCACACTAATGTAAAACTGGAGTGAAATGCTGGTGAAACTAGGCCTTTGTTTTCAAACTGTTCTTCAAAGGAGACGATTCAAAAGACATTAAATCATGACAGCTCAATCACAGTTTAGGCTCAATCACTGCAAGGTATAGAGCACATTGTGATAATTTATTAAAATTCTAAGAAATAACGTGGGAGCATATTACAGCATATGACTACAGGCTGCAACCCTCCTGCGTAGGCTTGGCTTGAAAACCAGAAGATATATCTTCTCAAATTCATTTTTCTTGAACAAACAGTGCAGAAAAACAATTAACTGCCTTTCTATAAATGTTGTTTGAGATGTGTTGTACATATCCATACCACTGTAGGTGTGTGTGCACCTTCAGCACAGATGGAGAACTTTTTCCTTCGGGATGGCTTGAGCACTCTGTTGTCACATGCCCCTGTGTGCTAGTATAAGAGGGTGGAGCTGCCCCTGACTCCCCTCTCCCCCCTCCAGTTCCTTCATACCAGGTAGACTACAACAGAGAGGAGAAGGAGGGTGGGTCATGGAATGGACACATGCAACACATCTTGAAGAAAAGTTACAGAAAGGTAGGTAACTGTTAAGCAGGGCAGGGCAGCAAACAGTCCAGGCTCTGGCCTGCAGTCAGGTAGAGCTGTAGCACCAGCCCAGTGTAGGGGCTCAGTCAGGGATGAGACCAAGCCCAGTCTCTGGAGCTCAGGTGTGGGTGAGCGCCAGATGCGGTCTGTGGGGCTCAAGTAGGGGTGACTGAGGAGTGCAGGCCTCCTGACCCAAGGAGGGCAACTACTGTCACCCCATGACTGGGGTGGCGGGGGAGATGCAGGCTCGCCCAACTCCACCATGTCCCAGCCCAGGGCCATAGCAGGGGCAGAGTGGTCTGCCACTGGGTCAGCAGGGATTCACCCGCAACAAGCTGACCTTCTTTCAGGCCTGCTCTCAACCAGACTGTTGCCTGGTTTCCCTGGGCTGCTTCCTACTCACCCCCTCGGCTGTACCTGTGTCCAGGGGTCATCCTCAGTCTCACCAGGATGCACCACCAAGTGTAGCAGTAATA
This sequence comes from Natator depressus, assembly GCF_965152275.1. NCBI lineage: Eukaryota > Metazoa > Chordata > Testudines > Cheloniidae > Natator > Natator depressus. The sequence continues at coordinate 237,032,037 of NC_134235.1, read as the reverse complement.
GCACCTCAGCATCAACAGTGTCTGGGCTCTCTGGAAGCTCAGGCTGGTCCCCGTGGCAGCAGCGGTTCTCCTTGGCATCCCACTCAAGCAGTGGGGAAGATGCATCTGTCTCCTTCGTCAGCTCCCTCTCAACTGGGCTGCTGGGCTGACCTTTTATACTTCTGCTTCCTGTCCCGCCCCTTTGCTTCTGGCATGTGGCCAGGCAGCTTGTGGCGTTCCCTCCGCGTCCACTTCTGAAGGAGGCCACACCTCCTCGCTACACTACCTTAGTGAGAAATTTAGGGTGAGGGCAGAGATAAACTTTATTGTTATGGAAAACTGTACAGGTAGGCTCTGACACTACTGCTCTCAACTTGCCCATCCTTCTGACTGAGGTAATGGCAACTACAATTGCTACCATCCTAGATAGGTGGGGCAGAAAGCAAGTTGTAAGAGATTCAAATGGAGGTCCCATCAATTTTTCTAGGACCAAGTTCAGATCCCAAGGATGGATAGGATCTTCCATGTGAGGGTACAATCTGACCAAGTCCTTTTTCACCAGATTTTTAATGGGATCAGAGAGAAGGGATCTACTATCCACCAAAGTGTGGATGGCCGAAATAGTTGCCAGATGTACTCTCAGAGAGCTAATTTAAAACTCTGATGTTTTAGGTATAGAAAATGGTCCACTACGAGGTTCAAGGTGCATGCTCTGGAGATATGCCTTTTTTGATGGGACCAAATGAAGATGCAGTTCCAGATGAGTGCCCCTTTTTGAGGGTTTTCTACTATTCAGAAGCACTTTCTCAACATCCGTAGGAAAGGGTCTCTCCAAAGGTGGTGTTAACCATGAAGTATCCAGGCTGTCAGGTGGAAGACTTGCAGGTTGGGATGGAGGAAGCAGGCGGGGTCCCAAGAAAGAGAGAAGGCGCACAGGAGGGGATCCTTCCAGGTACCTCCAGGGTAGCAGAAAAACATCTGTCAATGAGCCTGGGCTGAAACCTTCCCGGGAACAAAAACAATGGCATTTTCTGTTGGTCTTTGTTGGAAACAGGTCCAGCTGGGGAGTTGCCAAGAGCTGGAAGATGAATCTAGCCATATCCCAGCATAATGACCACTCATGGAGATCAGCTTAGCTGATCCACCAACTGTTCTGCTTCCCTGGAAGGTAAGCAGCTCAAAGATTAATCAAATTGGTTATGCAAAGGTTCCAGAGGCAAATTGCCTCCTGGGATAGCTGGGTTGACTGCACCCCTCCCTGTCTTTTAATGTAAAACATAGTCACAGAGTTATTTGTAAGAATGAACACATTCTTTCCTGCTATATGTGGGAGGAACGCTGAATAGGCTACTCGTACAACTCTTAACTCCCTGACATTTATATGAGTCATTAGATCTTGAGACGATGAGAGACCTTGATTCTGCAGAGACTATATTAGTCCCCCAACCCAGGGATGATGTGTCTGTGACTAGAGTGAGAGCAGGTAATAGACATAATGTTAAGATTAAAGGGGACCCCCCCAACCTCCAGAGGGTCCAATACAGAGACGACAAATGTGACATTTGCACTTGAACCACCTTGTCCAAATGATGATGACTCACGGCATACCTGGATGCTAGCCATCCCTGCAGCTTTCTGAGATGCAGCCTACTGTGTTGAACAATCTGGGTACATGCTGCAATGTGACCCAGGACACTGAGGCAGCTGTGTGCCATGGTGAGAGGATATTGTGACAGGGTCAGGCCAGATGGCTATAGGAGAGTGATCCTATTGGGATCCAGGAAGTGGGCGGGCAAAGCTCGCCCACTGCTAAAGGATCCCCCCCCCAGCCTAAGGGGGGATCCACAGGACCTGGAAGCCAAATGATTACGTGGGACAACTAATGAAGAACAGGAACGGGAGTGCGGTCAAAGGGTCAAAAAAAGGGAACCGGACGGGGACACCCAGCAGAGGACCCCGGACAGCACCCACCGCTCCTCAAAGGCGTCAAGGGAGTCGGTGGACGCTGCTCAGAGGAACTCTGCCCGGAGGCGTGAACAGACGGAGGATCGGAAATAGGCCCCGCAGTCGCAGGAGACTCCATCGGCCAACCTCCTCACCCTGGTTTTATAGATGGCCACTTTAGCCAGGGCCAGGAGGAGGTTGACCAGGAGGTCCCGCGACTTAGTGGGGCCACGGACAGGGAGTGCGTAAATAAGAAGGTGAGGAGAAAAGTGCAACCAAAACTTTAATAAAATATTGGTGAGGAGCCGGAATAGGGGCTGCAACCTGGCGCACTCCAGGTAGACGTGCGCCAGGGTTTCCCTCACGCCGCAAAAGGGGCAGGTGTCCGGGATTGGGGTAAACCGCGCCAAGTACACGCCCGTGCTCACGGCCCCGTGTAGGAGCCGCCAACTGATATCCCCGGCGGGCCTCGGGACTAAGGTGGAATAGAGGCTGGCCCACCGGGGCTCCTCACCCTCCAGAGGTGGCAGGAGATCCCGCCACTTTGTGTCAGGGCGGGACGCGAGGGTGAGGACATGAAGGGTGTGGAGCACGAGCGTGTAGAGATGTTGTTTTGGCGCGGTCTGGAACCGGACCGGCTGCAGCTCGTGCAGCCGGCTCACGGTGAAGGGGCGGGGGGCTATAGGAGAGTGATCCTATTGGGATCCAGGAAGTGGGCGGGCAAAGCTCGCCCACTGCTAAAGGATCCCCCCCCAGCCTAAGGGGGGGATCCACAGGACCTAGAAACCAAATGATTACGTGGGACAACTAATGAAGAACAGGAACGGGAGTGCGGTCAAAGGGTCAAAAAAAGGGAACCGGACGGGGACACCCAGCAGAGGACCCCGGACAGCGCCCACCGCTCCTCAAAGGCGTCAAGGGAGTCGGTGGACGCTGCTCAGAGGAACTCTGCCCGGAGGCGTGAACAGACGGAGGATCGGAAATAGGCCCCGCAGTCGCAGGAGACTCCATCGGCCAACCTCCTCACCCTGGTTTTATAGATGGCCACTTTAGCCAGGGCCAGGAGGAGGTTGACCAGGAGGTCCCGCGACTTAGTGGGGCCACGGACAGGGAGTGCGTAAATAAGAAGGTGAGGAGAAAAGTGCAACCAAAACTTTAATAAAATATTGGTGAGGAGCCGGAATAGGGGCTGCAACCTGGCGCACTCCAGGTAGACGTGCGCCAGGGTTTCCCTCACGCCGCAAAAGGGGCAGGTGTCCGGGATTGGGGTAAACCGCGCCAAGTACACGCCCGTGCTCACGGCCCCGTGTAGGAGCCGCCAACTGATATCCCCGGCGGGCCTCGGGACTAAGGTGGAATAGAGGCTGGCCCACCGGGGCTCCTCACCCTCCAGAGGTGGCAGGAGATCCCGCCACTTTGTGTCAGGGCGGGACGCGAGGGTGAGGACATGAAGGGTGTGGAGCACGAGCGTGTAGAGATGTTGTTTTGGCGCGGTCTGGAACCGGACCGGCTGCAGCTCGTGCAGCCGGCTCACGGTGAAGGGGCGGGGGGCTATAGGAGAGTGATCCTATTGGGATCCAGGAAGTGGGCGGGCAAAGCTCGCCCACTGCTAAAGGATCCCCCCCCAGCCTAAGGGGGGGATCCACAGGACCTAGAAACCAAATGATTACGTGGGACAACTAATGAAGAACAGGAACGGGAGTGCGGTCAAAGGGTCAAAAAAAGGGAACCGGACGGGGACACCGAGCAGAGGACCCCGGACAGCGCCCACCGCTCCTCAAAGGCGTCAAGGGAGTCGGTGGACGCCGCCCAGAGGAACTCTGCCCGGAGGCGTGAACGGACTGAGGATTGGAAATAGGCCCCGCAGTCGCAGGAGACTCCATCGGCCAACCTCCTCACCCTGGTTTTATAGATGGCCACTTTAGCCAGGGCCAGGAGGAGGTTGACCAGGAGGTCCCGCGACTTAGTGGGGCCACGGACAGGGAGTGCGTAAATAAGAAGGTGAGGAGAAAAGTGCAACCAAAACTTTAATAAAATATTGGTGAGGAGCCGGAATAGGGGCTGCAACCTGGCGCACTCCAGGTAGACGTGCGCCAGGGTTTCCCTCACGCCGCAAAAGGGGCAGGTGTCCGGGATTGGGGTAAACCGCGCCAAGTACACGCCCGTGCTCACGGCCCCGTGTAGGAGCCGCCAACTGATATCCCCGGCGGGCCTCGGGACTAAGGTGGAATAGAGGCTGGCCCACCGGGGCTCCTCACCCTCCAGAGGTGGCAGGAGATCCCGCCACTTTGTGTCAGGGCGGGACGCGAGGGTGAGGACATGAAGGGTGTGGAGCACGAGCGTGTAGAGATGTTGTTTTGGCGCGGTCTGGAACCGGACCGGCTGCAGCTCGTGCAGCCGGCTCACGGTGAAGGGGCGGGGGGCTATAGGAGAGTGATCCTATTGGGATCCAGGAAGTGGGCGGGCAAAGCTCGCCCACTGCTAAAGGATCCCCCCCCAGCCTAAGGGGGGGATCCACAGGACCTAGAAACCAAATGATTACGTGGGACAACTAATGAAGAACAGGAACGGGAGTGCGGTCAAAGGGTCAAAAAAAGGGAACCGGACGGGGACACCGAGCAGAGGACCCCGGACAGCGCCCACCGCTCCTCAAAGGCGTCAAGGGAGTCGGTGGACGCCGCCCAGAGGAACTCTGCCCGGAGGCGTGAACGGACTGAGGATTGGAAATAGGCCCCGCAGTCGCAGGAGACTCCATCGGCCAACCTCCTCACCCTGGTTTTATAGATGGCCACTTTAGCCAGGGCCAGGAGGAGGTTGACCAGGAGGTCCCGCGACTTAGTGGGGCCACGGACAGGGAGTGCGTAAATAAGAAGGTGAGGAGAAAAGTGCAACCAAAACTTTAATAAAATATTGGTGAGGAGCCGGAATAGGGGCTGCAACCTGGCGCACTCCAGGTAGACGTGCGCCAGGGTTTCCCTCACGCCGCAAAAGGGGCAGGTGTCCGGGATTGGGGTAAACCGCGCCAAGTACACGCCCGTGCTCACGGCCCCGTGTAGGAGCCGCCAACTGATATCCCCGGCGGGCCTCGGGACTAAGGTGGAATAGAGGCTGGCCCACCGGGGCTCCTCACCCTCTAGAGGTGGCAGGAGATCCCGCCACTTTGTGTCAGGGCGGGACACGAGGGTGAGGACATGAAGGGTGTGGAGCACGAGCGTGTAGAGATGTTGTTTTGGCGCGGTCTGGAACCGGACCGGCTGCAGCTCGTGCAGCCGGCTCACGGTGAAGGGGCGGGGGGCTATAGGAGAGTGATCCTATTGGGATCCAGGAAGTGGGCGGGCAAAGCTCGCCCACTGCTAAAGGATCCCCCCCCAGCCTAAGGGGGGATCCACAGGACCCAGAAACCAAATGATTACGTGGGACAACTAATGAAAAACAGGAACGGGAGTGTGGTCAAAGGGTCAAAAAAAGGGAACCGGACGGGGACACCGAGCAGAGGACCCCGGACAGCGCCCACCGTTCCTCAAAGGCGTCAAGGGAGTCGGTGGACGCTGCCCAGAGGAACTCCGCCCGGAGGCGTGAACGGACTGAGGATCGGAAATAGGCCCCGCAGTCGCAGGAGACTCCATCGGCCAACCTCCTCACCCTGGTTTTATAGATGGCCACTTTAGCCAGGGCCAGGAGGAGGTTGACCAGGAGGTCCCGCGACTTAGTGGGGCCATGGATAGGGAGTGCATAAATAAGAAGGTGAGGAGAAAAGTGCAACCAAAACTTTAATAAAATATTGGTGAGGAGCCGGAATAGGGGCTGCAACCTGGCACACTCCAGGTAGACGTGCGCCAGGGTTTCCCTCACGCCGCAAAAGGGGCAGGTGTCCGGGATTGGGGTAAACCGCGCCAAGTACACGCCCGTGCTCACGGCCCCGTGTAGGAGCCGCCAACTGATATCCCCGGCGGGCCTCGGGACTAAGGTGGAATAGAGGCTGGCCCACCGGGGCTCCTCACCCTCTAGAGGTGGCAGGAGATCCCGCCACTTTGTGTCAGGGCGGGACGCGAGGGTGAGGACATGAAGGGTGTGGAGCACGAGCGTGTAGAGATGTTGTTTTGGCGCGGTCTGGAACCGGACCGGCTGCAGCTCGTGCAGCCGGCTCACGGTGAAGGGGCGGGGGGCTATAGGAGAGTGATAGAAGGCAGGTATATTAGCCCCAGGATAAGTAGGTCTCTTTTCCCCTGGTAATTGAACAGGGGTTACTCCAAGTTAATTAGGTCACCTGGGGCCAATTAAGGGCCTGCCAGAACCTGTTAAAAACCTCCCCTCCAGTCAGATAGACACTCACAATAGGAGCGGTCAGGAGCAGGCATGCTACTGGAGAACTGGACAGTGCAGACAATGACAAACACTGGAGACAGACCTCACAGGAACAGAGGTGAAGAGCAGGGGAAACCCTTCCCAACAGGGTGTACAGCTCTTCCAGACCCAGAGGTTTGGGGAGAAGAGACCCTGCCAGAGGGGAGAGACTGAACTGGGTGCCTGGCCTGCTGCCACTACACCCAGAGGAGTTACCAGAGACTAAGAGGCTCCCTTCCCTCTCCCCTATCAGGGAGGCCTGGAGGAACCCCTGCCCAGACAATGTGGGGGCAGTAAATCCAGAGGCGTGGGAAAATTCCCAGGGAGAGAGGCATCCCGCAGCCTGCCACTAAGAGGAAGCATGGAACCCACTGAGGCAGAGAAGGAGCTCAGCCACAATATGCTTTCAGCCACCCAAACCCTATAAGTGTTTTGAACCTGGATTGCAGGACCAAGGCCTTGGTCTTTGTGGAAACTAAGATAACTCTGGTAAACTCTATTCTCTGTGCCAATTTTAGAATTGATTTGTCCCAATTTACTTGGAGCCTCCGTGCAATGAATGTGGACAGGACAGAGGATACACTAAAGCCTCAGACTAACCTCTGATCAACCAATCATCCAGGTACAGTAACATGTGGGCTCCTAATTTTCATAGATGTGCTGCCACCATTGCCATGCACTTCGTGAACACCAGAGAAGCAGTTGAGAGACCGTGAACTGATAATGGGACCCATCTGCCAAAAATCTGAGAAGCTTCCAATGGTTGTGGCACATCGCAACATGGAAATAAGCCTCTTTAAATTGAGTGTACCAGTCTCCCTGTTCCAGGGGGAGAACAATTGAGGCTAGGGTAACCATGCGGAATTTTATTTTCTTCAGGAATTTGTTAATCTCTCTTAGATCTAAAATAGGCCTGAGACCTCCTTTTGCTTTGGGGATCAGGAAGTGGCAGGAATAGAAGCCTTTCCCCCTGAAGAAGCAACTGGACCTCCTGCTGAAGGACGATCTCCTGAGAGTGGTCCCTGAAGAGGGATGGGGAAAAGGGGTGGGAAGATTCAATGATCTGATGTTACATGGGCCCAAGCACTTTAAAAGCAGGATAAGTGATTTGTAAACAAAGGTGGAAAACTGATAGACCTACTTTAACTGGTACACTGCCCTCGACCAACCCATCAAAATGCCTGTTTGGATGAGGCAGCTGGGTGGGATGAGCCAGGTGATGCTGAAGAGGAGGGCAGTGGAGGTTGTCTCATATAACCCCCACCCTTTCTCATCAGCAAACCTTGAGAATGGGGAACAAATCGCTGGTGTCTGTATGACTGTTGTGGATGGAACTGTTTCTTCTTTGTCGCCAGAGTATAGATTCCAAGTGATTTTTAATGTCACCATGGAATCTTTTAGGCTATGGAGCCTATCATCCATCTTATCTGAAAACAAGGAAGGACCATCAAAAGGGAAGTCCTGGATGGTCAGCTGGCCTTCAGAGGGAGCCCAGATGACTGCAATCACAAACATTCTGTCATAGAAATAGCTGATGACATGGTTCGACCAGCCAAGTCTGCGCCATCTAAACTGCCTTAGAGAGCAGTTCTGGCAACTAGCTTGCCCTCATCCACCATTACTGCAAATGACTGCATGTCTTCTGGTAGCTTGTCTTTAATTTGATAATGTTCTCCCAGAAGGTGAAGTCAGAGCAACTCAGGAGTGCCCGCTGGTTTGCAATCTTGAGTTGCAGACTTCCTGTGGAATAAAGTCCAAACAAGTCCAGTTTTTTTTTAATCTTTGTCTTTTGGCATTGATGCTTGGTGCCGTTGTCTCTCCTGTTCATAGCAGCTCCCTCCACCAAGGAACCCAGGGATAGGGTGTGGCAGAGACCAATCGCTTCTGCCCCTTAAGTCCACAAAGAACTCAGAAACCTTTATGCTGGTAAAACACCGGGTGCAGTTTATTCACAATGTTGGTTCCCAACAGCCTTGTAAACTATTCATCATTACACCTATAGTCTTAGGCAGCCCCCAGCTCCTAGGGAAAACAGGTCAAAGCAATCTCTCTCTCTCTCTCTCGGTCTACTTCCCCGCATCCCACTTCCTTCCTTTGCCTTTTGTACCATGTGCCTCATGGCTTAATTAGCCTCTTAGTTCCCCCCAGTACATCAATTAGGCATAGCTCTTCTTAATGAGGTCTGCTCTGGAGTAACTAATTAGAGCTGCAGTGACCAGAGTGCTGGCTCAGCTGCTGTTGCCCGGCACTCTGTCACAGAGGGTGAGAGCATATGCTCATACCCATTAGAGAGGCCACAATACCTCCTTTCAGTTCAGTTTGCTGCAGGGGGTAAGGAGAATGGTGTCTGCCACAGCACCTTAACCAGCTCAATAATGGCTTCATCAATCGAGTGACTTCTGTTCCTTGGTGCTGATCTTGGCACTGGGTACTGGAGAATGATGCCCTTAATGCCTGGAGCAGCCTTGATGACAGTGAACAAGACGGTTGAACGGAGAACATAGGAACGGCCATACTGGGTCAGACCAACGGTCCATCTAGCCCAGTATCTTGTCTTCTGACAGTGGCCAATGTCAGGTGCCCCAGAGGGAATGAACAGAACAGGCAATCATTGAGTGATCCATCCCCTGTCATCCTGGAAATCAGGAGCTAGGGACAAGCAGAGCACTGGGTTGCATCCTGACCATCTTGGCTAACAGCCATTGATGGAGCTATCCTCTATGAACTTATCTAGCTCTTTTTTTGAACCCTGTTATAGATGAAAACTGGTCAAACAAGACCTAAAACTGAATTTAGCACTAAAACCAGCTAATTAACTTTAAATTAACAAATTTCGAACAATAACAGGATATATGTACAAAGGAGCGAGGGAAGCACTTATCACAAAAAGCCTGATATTGCTCCGACAACTGTCACTGGCAGTAGGAAGGAACTGAGGGTGGCCGGGGGTGGCTCTGCCCTGTTATACCAGCATGCAGGGCCATATGGCAACAGAGAGCACTCGAGCCACCCTAATGGGTGGAAAAGAGTTCTCTGACAACCGTGCTCAACACACACACCTCCAGTGGAATGGACATGTGCAAGCACTTGAAGAAGAATTATCTCTTGTGTAAAATAAGCCTGAATGTCCATGTATGAACACTCGATCATTTTCTGCCAGATTTGATTATGAACTACCAATAACTAGAAGGTTTTCCCATAAAAAGAGAAAGGAGAGGAAAAAAGAAAATGCAGGAAAACAAGACCCTTTGTTGGCAACACACCCTGTGTATTAAAGTGATCTCTAAGAGTAAAAAAAGCTGAACCATATTCGTCATGGGGACTTGATGCAGGAATTACCCAGTGACGTTCTATTGCCTGCATTATGCAAGAAATCAGGGTACGTAATCACAATGGTCCCGTCTGGCCTTAAAAATCCATGAAAAACAGTCTTGTTCCGATTTTGACTGTATATATATCCAACATGTATAAAGTTTTCTGAAACCCGGCTTTGCTGGGACTTTCATCTCCTCTCTGTCTGTAGAATGGTTGCCAATGGCACAGTGGTTCTGATGTTCATTTTCTAAGCAGTGTATCAATTTTTCTATAAGCAAGATATGCTGTTTTCTCTGGATCCATTTTACCACTTGCAAAATAGTCCCCGTTTCTCAGCCATGATGAGATGTGGACAGAGAATTCCCTATACATGGCTGGAACTGTACCCAGTGTATCGGAAGCTGAAGTTAAAAGAGCATCGTATGTGTGATTTTAACATTTCCCCTAAAATGTTTTGCCAAAAAAGGCTTAATTTCAGGGTAAATCTGCCACTGATGTAGGGAAGTGGATTTCTGGCCACAACCTATCAAAGAGAAAGGAGAGCAAATGTTATTAGTGACATTAATGGAAAATACAATCTTCATCATCCATCTGTAGTATTCACATTTATACCTATTTGGACTTCATCTGTAATCCTTAGTCACATGGATAGTCCCATTAAGCCTTGCAGAATCAAACCCATTGCAGGCCAGCGATTATGAGAAAGAGAAACACATATATTGTGAGTTAAGTATTTCATGGGGTCAGTGGGGGCTGTGGGTGTTCGTTACCTCTGAAGATCAGCTCAGTTTTATTTAAATGGCTAACTTTAGGCCAGCAGTTCCCAAACTTTTGAGGGTTGTGCCCCCCACCCCTGTCCGCACTCCCTGCCTCCCAGGGGCTGGGAGCAGAGCTGTGGCTCCAGGGAGGGTGGGAATGGATGCATGCAGACAGGGGTAAGAGGGCCAAGGCTGGGACAGCAGCTAGGGGTGAGTCTGGGGCCAGGAGTGGGGCTGCAGGGCAGGAGTGGAGCTGCAGACGGGCTGCGGAGGGGGCCGACAGATGGACCTGTGGTCAGGGAACAGCTGGGAACAGAGACATGGCCAGCGGCCAAGGCTGGGGGCTGGTGCAAGGCCAGGAGTGGAGCCAGGTCGAGGCTGTAGTCGGGGCCAGGTGTGGGGCCGGGAGCCAGGGATGCGGCTGGGGGTGGGACCGGAGCAGAGCTGGGGCAGGGTGACGCTTCCTCCCAGCCCCCATGGGGGCTGGCTTGGGGCCCCCCCCAAATATTCTTCCATGCCCCCATTGAGGGGCACACCCACAGTTTGGGGAACTCTGCTTTAGGCCATTCAGACATTGGCCTGTGTTGAATGAGGCAGGGATTGTGTGGAACAAATAGTTTGTGACCATGTAATGGTTGTACTATAGGGCCTAATCCAAAGCTCACTCCAAAGTGAATGGAGAGACTCCTATGACTTCAGTGGTCTTTGATCAGATCCGTATAATGCATCTGTGCAAAGGAGAAGAATTAAAGCTGGATGATCCACCTTAGTTTTGTCACTTGTTAAAACTTTTTTGTGCTTGACTTTGAAATTTTCACATTTTTGTAATGAAGTCTCCTTTTCCTTGTATCAGATGAGTCTTATATTGTATGTTATACACTTCCATTGATGTTGTAGCAAATCACTGAGGGATTTGTGCCACTCAATGTCAGTGGAACTATTACAAGACATTATTGACAGAGAAGATAAAGACACCATGAAAGGTAAAATAGAGACATGTCCATTTTGCACCAGTCATAACTTTTTGCGTTAATGCCACAAAGATCTCACAGTAGGGTTTGAACGTAAAAATGGCTAAGGCCCTCATTTCATTGGATCTATGCAGGAGCATGCTTACCCCTGCACAGAGCCTCTTTTAAGTCTATACCATAGGGCAATATCAGGTACAAGGTTCTGCCTGTTTAGATCTGGGTTGCAAAGGTTCAGTCCATCAGGGGAAGATTGGCACAAATTGGAGATAAACAACTAACTCCCAGTGAAAAATGAGTGAGGGCTGGATGCCTACCTCCTATTTGGGCCTTTGAAAATCCCCCCAATAGAACTTTAACCCAAAGTTATAATAACCAAAAGTTACATTTTTTATTTCCTTATCAAAAAGCCTGTATTTCTGCCCATTTCTAGTTTCTCCGCAGGCAAGTATTACTTTTGGTATATTCCTCACCCAGATGAGATACTGACATTCAAAATTAAGCTGGATAATATTTTTATTCTATGAAAAACTGTTTGAACACCTCAGGCCAATTAAATCTCCAGCAGTTTATTAGAACTCCTCTGCTGTGTTGTTCTCTTCTTTGAATTTATTACAGCTATTGCTCAACTTCAGCCAGTTGAATGTTTCCACATTGCATTGCTAAGCAAAGGCCAGAGCCAGAAAGGTTGAGTATGGAGGCTGAAAACAACCCTGGCTTTTTTGTCAGTCTTGTTATCATCTTTATCAATCGTGCTGGGAATCTATTTTCTGAACAATCTGATTTTACAAGCAGAAGTTGCTGGATATCTGAGGGGGTCATTGTACACATGTATTTTGAAGTAACACATACAAGGCCTTTTGCTGTGCCAAAGGAAAAAATATCAGTGTCACAGTCTTCTTTTTGTCACAGAGAAGCCCACGTATTTTACAAGAGAAACAGTTTCCAGGTGAATGTATCAGCTCTGTCACTGAGCAAAGCTTTGCAGCTTTCTGTGCCACTTCTCCACAAGACTCTATTAACACCAGATGCACAGCCAGCCAGCCACTCCAGGTTGTTACCAATTAATTATTTGGCAATTGCGAGCTACTGCTTTCCCTTTCTCAAGTTGTACACACTGGTGTCTACTCAACCTTGAGTTTTGAAAATCTATCTGGAGGGCAGGGGAAGTGAGAAAGCCTGTCTATTCCATCTGCTGACACGATGGAAAAGATTCTTCAGGGAGTAGGCAGAAGAACTACCCCTCATCATCCCAGCAAAAATCAACAAAGAACCCAGTTTCTTCAGGGAAGTCCTACAAATACAAGGCCGTCTCTCTGATTCAGACATTTTTAAAAATGATTTTATTGCTCATGAGGTGTCCTGGATTGACAGTGCTAGAATATGAATGCATAATTAGTGCCATATCCTGCTCCCATTTATATCACGGGTAGTTTTGCCATTGATCTCAAGGAGAGAGACGGATTGAGCCTTACATTGTGCACATGCATGTGTAGCAAGATGGTCACCTGCTCCTGCCCTGAAGGGCTTGAAATCAGCCCTGCGAGAGGGCTGTGGCTGGGAGCAAGCAGTTCCTGGGCTGATTGGGAGAAGCAGGCTCAGCTGTGGCCACACCCCAATCAGGGCTCAGCTAGCCCTTATAGGAAGACAGTGGGCCACGAGCAGAGAGTCTCATCTAGCTGTGGAGGGAGGTGGGCGGGCTTGGCTGTAGGGGAGCTTGAGACGGAACCTGGAGTGAAGCAGGGCTGGGGAAGGCTAGAGGAGCTGGGATGCTCCAGACTGGAAAAGCACCAGGCTGCAGGCCTGGCAGAAGGCCAAAAAGGGTACTGGGATTGCAGGGGGCAGCCCATGGGTAGGCAAAGGCAGCAGGTCCAAACCCCCCTTGCCTATGATGATTGGCTTATACACTGCAGTCTGCCCCAGTGTGCGGGGGCTCAATAGTGACTGGCAGTAGCCAAAGACTGAGGTGAGATGGGGATAGTGGGTGGAGGTTCCCTGGGGAGGGGAGACCCAGAGACTGTGAGGGTACTGCCAGGGGGCAGCATCCTGGCTAAAAGGTGCACTGGGGTCCGGGAGGGACATGGGGCCAGCGGCAAGCGGGACACAGGCCTGCAAAAGGGGCTCTGGAGGCTGGAAGAGCTAATTCCCTGAGAGACCAGCAGGAAGTGCTGCAGGAGTGAGTCTCACCCCATGACAGCACATCAGAACCCTACCATGCATTTAATTCAACTAGTTACATGAATCAGGAAAGCACCGATTTGCAAATAGGGCTTCCTGCACGGTAGTCTATTTAGACAGGTAGTAATTCTATATTATCTTATACAAACACACTGTGTAGCACCAGAGAAGCATTAAATGCATCTTAAAAACACAGCCAGAAGAACATTATTCAGTGTCTCCTAGTCAACGAGGTATTTTGGCAGGATGCCTATAGTACCTACTAATTAAATTCCATCTTTCTCTGATGGATCATTAAAATCCATAAATAAGATAAATGTGGGAAAGTTTCGCTGAGGAGAATCAATGCTATCAAATTAGTTGGCACGATCAACCAATGTACCTCTAGAATTAACATGTAGAGGCTGCTCCAGCAAAAACCAGCTTGATTTTTGTATATCATTGCAATGCAAACTAATGCATTGCCCATAGCCAATTATCAGTTCTATCTTAAAGTTAACAGGTGCTGTCTGAAAGTGGAAATATAGCATTGTAATGTCTGCTGTCTCAGCCTTCAGGAGGAGTCCACCTAGAATCCTTCTTTTTGTAGTGTTGGTAGGAAGGTCTCTGTGGATTAGTATGTTGTTCAGAGGAGTGTTGGAAATATTCCTTGAGTCAGAGACGTCGAAAATAGGATTCTAGGTCACCACAGAACTGTATCATGTTTGTGGGGGTGGAGGGGCAGAAGGAGAGGCCCCGAGATAGGACAGCTGTAGCTCACGAAAGCTTATGCTCAAATAAGTTGGTTAGTCTAAGGTGCCACAAGTACTCCTTTTCTTTCCACATCCATCTGTCTGCCTGTTTTTCTTCGTGCTCACAGGAAGACTTCCATTATCCACAACAGACTTTGGATCATACCTCTTAGCACTGGGTACACAGGGCAACCTATACTGCTACAGCAGAACCTTAATATATACCAATCTCTGTTGCAGTAGCTAGCTAATCCAAACAGCCAATTGTCATTACTTTCTATTCCAGTAAACTTATTGATTATCATTCCTGTGATCACTACTGTCTGTTGTACAGATAAGCAGCATCCAACAGAGAAGTGCTTAGCATAGCTTCTGTTGGTTCGCTTGGTAAATTTTGCTGCTTAGGGTCTAACCAGGTTTCCTGCTGCAATTATCGACTGATGTTGTGAGCTGACATAAAACCTGTTTGTACTAGTATAAGTGTGATTTCCATCAGATATATTCACCATATCTTTGAGTGGCTTTTTCTTATGGGGAATTGTTGTTAATGGTACAAAGCAGATGAATTGGTCAGAAATCTAGCCCTTAATGAGATCTAACATGTTTTACCCTTGTGCTATGTAAGGATTTTACTTATTAGACACTTATTCCCGCACCAAGTGATTGCTTTTAAACTCAGTTGATCTTACAATATTTCTCAATTTGTGCAAAGTTAATGTATTATTTTAATGGGATTATTTTTAATCAGCTATTCCATTAAGTGGGTTTCACTTGGCTGGGCATCTATCCAAGATCTTAGATAACTGTAATCTCTTCAAGGTAGCCCACAAATTTATCCATTGAGCCACTCCATGAAGGACATTAATTGACTCATTTTCTCTTTGATCTATACACAGACTTCTCCCGTGCAATAGCATTAATTATTATAAATCAGTCAAACAATTTTATTTTTTATGTGGCGCCCTCTCGAGTGATTTACATACAAAGAAAATTGAGGTAACATTCTCAGCAGAAATGAAATTGACTGAAATATGCTTTACATTTTTCAAAATAGTCCACTCTAGTTTACATTTAAGATTACATGTACATGTATGCATACACAGTAATTATATATTTCTTCTCCAGGTATAGTGAATGAAGTTTAAATTTTTCTTTACCTTTTTATCAGTAGGTAAAATAATACTGGTTTAGCAGTATTCTCCATTTTAGTGACAGGGAATACCAATTCAAACCCATAAGGAAAAAAATTTAACTGTGTCCACTCTATATCTAAGTATATATGCACATCGAATTATTGTGTATATATATGTATTGTAGGCAAGGTTGGTAGTGCTATTCTTAAGATTTCCTGACACTTTCATTGTAAGACCCTATTTTCAGTTGCTTACAACTTTCTAGAATTTTAACTATTTGGGATGAAATTTGCCATGCCAGATATTTGCCTCAGGCTGAACGTTTCTGGAAAACGTCAGCCAGAAATGATTGGTGGTTTCTGAGAACAAGGCTATGGAAAAACAGTGTTCTTCTTTGAGTGCTGTCCCTGTGGATGCTCCACTCCAGGTGATGGTGCATCCCAGCCACTGCAGTAGCAGTGCCTGGTTGGGACGCACGCACTCAGCTGCTGTCTCGTGACGTCCTTAGGGTCTGCCTGAGCATGCGCGTCCTGCACCCCTCTCAGTTCCTTCTCAACCATCCTCGGCTGAAGACGGGACTTGGGGCGGTGCTCATCTCTTCCCTGGTTACTGTAGGAAATAAGTAGAGAAAAATATAAAGTTAGCTAGCCATTTCCCAGTTCTCCCTTTAACATAGTTTTAGTTTAAAAAAAAAAAGTTTCCTCAAGTTAGTCTCTCGTTGAGACTTCCCTGGCTGCTCATACTTTAATTATGCTGGGGTTGCCAGGCTTTAAGAAATGTGACTCCTGCAAGGAGTCTATGCCGCGGTCTGATGGGCACTCACTCTGCGTCAAAAGCCTCAGCAAGACACACATCCCTGTGAAGTGTCTCCACTGTACCAACTTAAAAACTAGAGCTCGCCATGACAGAGACTCGCAGCTAAACGTGCTCCTCATGGAGAAAGCTCTGCAGCTGCCTATGGAGAAGGGCAGTAAACCCTCTCCCTTGCGCTCCCCTGCCAAGTCAGAACCGACCGGGAGCATCGCTTCACCCTCTCATGCGAAGAGGCAGGAAGCCTAATGTCTCCTCTCAGAGACATTCAAAAGGGTAAAGGATCTCCAGCAAGTTCTTTACCCTTGGTGCTGACAGCTCCGAGAGCAGGCAACTCCGACCGCCTCAGCAGCAACTCACACGAGGCGCAAAAGCCTTACTTCCACACAGATTCCTCACTATTACGCATCTCATACGCACAATCTCCGTTTGCCCCAGAATACAGGCATGGACCTGCCTACAGCTTCTTGGTCACATGGCAGCCACCACCTTAGTGGTCAAATACACCAGGCTGCACATGAGATGCCTTCAGGGTTGGCTCAACTCCAGCTACAAACCCAGCAGACACATTTTCTCCATAACACTGACTCCACTACCGAATGTATTGGCCTCCCTACATTGGTGGGCAAAACTAGAGACCCTATGCCCGGGCATTCCCTTCCATCCACACTCCCCAGTACTCATGCTCACCACGGACACTTCCCTGATAGGTTGAAGTGCACCTAGGTGACCGCAAGGTACAGGGCCACTGGTCCCTATCAGAGATGCATCTACATATCAATCTTCTAGAACTCAGAGCTGTCAGGTACGCTTGCCTTCACTTTCTTCCCACCATAAAGAAGTCCATCTGAGTTCTGATGGACAATGTAGCATGTATGTTTTAATCAACAGGCAGGGAGGAACACAATCTCACTCCCTATGCACAGAAGCCATCCAACTATAGAATTGGTGCATACAACATCACTGCTTCCTACCTGCCTGGGTCTCACAACACTACCGCCGACACACTCAGCAGATGCTTCTCCAAGGAACACGAATGAGAATTACATCCCACGATACTCCAACAGCTCTTCTCCCACTGGTGCACTCCCTCAACAGACCTGTTTGCCACTTCTCAAAACAGCAAATGCCATCTATTTTGCTCCAGAGCGGGACACAGGAACGATCTCTAGGGGATGCGTTCCTCATTCCTTGGAACAACTCCCTCATGTACGCTTTTCCACCAATTCCACTGATACACAGGATTCTACGCAAGAGAGGACAAGGTCCAGGTCATACTTATTGCCCCAGCTTGACCCAGGCAGACACGGTATCCTTACCAGCTACGCATGTCCATCTGTCCTCCAAAGACTCTCCCCGACAGACCAGATCTCCTCTCCCAGAACTGCGGTTGGCTTCTTCATCTGCAGCTCTGGAAACTATCTGATGGCATGGTTCCTTCATGGTTTCAATCCCACGAATTACTCTGCTCGGAACAGATCCAACATGTCTTCCTGCACAGTAGAAGGGACTCCATTCGTAAGACTTACCTGCAAAAGTGAAAATGCTTCTCTACCTGGTACTTCCATAGACGCTTGACACCCCAGACTGCAACCCTTTCTGACATCTTAGACTACCTTTTCGAACTAAAACAGGAGGGGCTTTCTCTCAGTTCTATCAGAGTACACCTTGTGGCCCTTACCACCTTCCATGACACTCTGGACGGCGATTCACTTTTTGTCTTCCCCCCCATGAAACGCTTCCTCACAGGTCTACAAAATCTCTACCCTGAGGTTCATTCACAAGTGGCCTCCTGGAATCTCAACCTAGTTCTCCACGGCCTTATGAAACCTCCTTTTGAGCCCTTGGCTACCTCATCCCTGCTCCACATGTCCATGAAAGTGGCTTTCTTAGTTGCCATAACATCAGCGAGAAGGGTTGGTGAAATAAGTGCCCTGATGGCCTACCCTCCCTACACCATTTTCTCTAAAGACAAGATTACTATGCGACCCCACCCCAAATTCCTCCCCAAGGTGGTGTCTACCCTCCACCTTAGCCAGCCAATACTCTTACCTGTATTCCATCCCAAGCCCCACACAACTCCACAAGAAGCGGCGTTACATACCCTCGACGTCCGACGGGCTCTTGCATTCTATCTTGACAGAACTAAACCATTTCGTAAATCCCCTAGGCTATTTGTTTCTACTACTGAGAGATCAAATGGTGATGCTATCTCTAAGCAAAGACTCTCCAAGTGGATCTCAGACTGCATCAGATCCTGCTGTCAGACCCAGAATGTTCAACCACCACAGAGTGTTAGAACTCATTCTGCTAGAGTAATGTCAACATCTGTTGCCTTCCTCCACAACGTACTTATTACAGACATATGCAAGGCAGCCACGTGGACATCTGACCACACATTTGCCAAACATTATGCTATCACTCAGGATACCACAGCAGACACCGTAGTCAGCCATATGGTACTGTCTACCATTGTCCCTCATGCAACTCCAAAATCCCATCAACCACAGTGCATACTGCTTCACAGCTGGAGCGGAGCACCCACAGGGACAGCACTTGAAGAAGAGAAAGTTACTCACCTTGCAGTAACTGAGGTTCTTAGAGATGTGTGTCCCTGCGGGTGCTCCATTACCCACACTCTTCCCTTCTACTTTGGACTACTAATCAGACAACTCTACAGTAGAGAAGGAACTGAGGGTGGTCCAGGACATCCACTCAGGCAGACCCTGACGACGCTGCAAGACAGCAGCTGAGCACATGCATCCTGACCAGGCACTGCAACCAAAGATCTCTGATCAACGGCACCGGGATGCACTGTCACCTGGAGTGGAGCACCCACAGGGATACACATCTTGAAGAACCTCAGTTACTGCAAGGTGAGTAGCTTTCTCTTTTGTCCATGTAAAAAAAAAAAAAATTCTGGAGACCTATTTCTTTCAACAGCTGTAGTGCCTTTATGCTTTCAAGCAGAGACTTGAAATTTGGCAGCAGGATGGCCTTTGAGTCAGTAATGTGCCTTTTGCTATCCCTGTGAAAATCTACCCAAATTTATAAGCCTTAGAAAATTCACAGTTTTCACATGCTCAGAGACTTTTTGATTTTTAGCAAGATTCTTTCAATTCTTTTGCTCGAACATCTCATAGTTTCTAGTGTCAACCAGATGGAGCATATTCATCCCCATGGGATGGGAGGGAAAGGAGTAGATTGGGACAAGTAGTCTGGTGAAACTGGGACTGAAGGAGTGCGGGTGGGAAAGGTAAGTTGTGACTGGGACTAGCTGGACAAGGAGACTGGGATCTAGAGGGAAGGGGAAGCTGGAACTAAGAGGGAGGAGAGGATGGAACAGGCTGAGCAAGAAGATTGGGACTGGGAACTGGTGGGGGCCAGGGCAGGTACTAGAATCCAGTTGGCTGACACACACTGAGATCAGACAAGGAGCGAGGGGCACGGGGAGGAGAAAGGAGAGCCTGGGACTGGCTGGACAAGGAGCCTGAGACTAGGAACCAGTGAGAGGGAGGGGAGCCAGATCTGACAAAGCACTGGGTCAGGGAAGAGAACTGGGTTTGGATGGACAAAGACTGGGGCAAGGAGCTATGGAAGAAGTGGGACAGAAAACAGACTGGATGAGGAACCCAGGGAGGACATCTGGATCAGGGAGAGAGTGGTGTTAGGAAGAGAGAAGAGGTAGGTCCGATGAGGACTGAGGAGGGGAGAACTGGGAATGGCTGGGAACAAGACTGGGGGCAGGAGGGTGGAACAGGGACTGGCTGGGCAAGGAGACTGGGATTGGAAAGCCTGAGCAGTGGAGACTACATGGGGATTAGGTAGATAAGGAGAATGGGACTAGGACAAGGACCTCAGGCTGGGAAAGAGACAGGGCTGGGCCAGGGCCAGGGCAGAAGAATGTGCCCACTAGAGAACATTCCCCTCCAGAGCCTAGAATAGAACTCAAGATTCCTGTGTCTCACCATTTCTCTGCTGTCAGCAAACATCTGTGAAACCTACTGGCAAACTACATGTCTCACCCCTCTCTAGTGCTGGTCCACATAGAGAGGATAACAACCTACTACTGCTATCAGTTATTCCATTAGCACACGTGGCAGAGGTCTTTGCAGTAAATCTAAACATTCCAACCCAGGTGGTGATCCATATATGTGTCAATACGATGCCACAGAATGGAAACTTTTTTTTCCAGTTTTTTTTAAAAACCTAGGAAATTGCAGAAAAGCCCCTACACTAAAATAATATTATTAATTCAAGTCAAGTACTCAAAAGTTAAGAACTGCCAGAATTTAGGTTTCCTGTACAACCTCAATTTGGTCCCCTTGGGTGCATGCAGTATGGTACGGTTGCTAATTATGAGCCTATACTATTTTTTCCCACAGGACCACTGCCTCATTCAGTGCACCGGATGTGCCTGCAGTGGAGATGAATCAAGGCTGTGTAATAAAGGAGGCTGTTGTGTCTAGGATCCCTGCTTCATTTGTTGCAGAATTTGGAAGGTGTGTACTCTTTGCAGGTACTGGGACTTGGAGGATCTAGGCCTACCCAAAACTAGAGGTGCACCTGCTCAATGGAGAGGGAGAAGCCACTGGACCCAGGCCACACCTGAATACTGGGGACAACAAATGACAAAACATGGACAGGAGTAAAGTCAAACAGGGCCACCCCTACCCATACGCAAAGTACACAGCTGTGTAGGGCACCAGGTAATTTGAGGCACCAAAGTTCCTGGTGCCCTGTGCAGCTGCGTGCTGCTCTTCCCCCTGCCCCTGCTCTGCCCCAGCCCTGCCTTCACCAAAGCCCCCACCCCTTCCTGCCCCTGCTCCGCCCCCACTCCCCTGAGGACCCCAGCAGGGTTGGGCCTGCACTCCCCGGTGGCAGGAAGTACAGCAACCTGGCCCCAGCTGTGCCACCGCTGAGTGCTGTTAGGGGCTTATTCCTTCATCCACTCACTTCCCTGGTCCTTCTCGCATGACCAGAGAGCAACAATACCCGAAGTCCAAAGGTGCAAACAATTCGATGTTTATTGGGGTGAACTTCCAGCAAGCAATGGTTCCAGTTTCCTTCCTTAATGTCCCCCGTGCCAGCTCTGACACCACAGAACCTTGCCTGTGTCCCTGTTCCCGTTCCCATTTCCCCCCATTAGCAAAACATGATTCCAATTCCCCAACCCCCATTCCCCACCTTTCTTCCTGATTGACTGCAGACTATATAGTAAAACTTGAGTTCTGCTTAGCTATACCTTAACCAATCATTTTACCAGAATTTAACTAACAAGGTTAGGATTGGTAACATGGATATTTAACCAGTTATATCCCACCACCTTAATTAGTTTACACCCAGCAAAATTAATTATACTGCAGACAGAAACAATCACAGAACCAGACAGAGATTATACAGACAAACAATAAAGAAAGTGGGACTACAGTGATAGAACAACACAGAAATGAGGGTTTCAAAGTAGCAGCTGTGTTAGTCTATATCCACAAAAAGAACAGGAGTACTTGTGGCACCTTAGAGACTAACAAATTTATTAGAGCATAGCCCACAATCTTATGCTCTAATAAATTTGTTAGTCTCTAAGGTGCCACAAGTACTCCTGTTTGTTTTTACAGAAATGAGGATTTCACATCCCAGCTATTGATAAGTGTGGTCTTGCCAGACAGGATGCTATCAAACTAAAGTTTCCTTTTACATCTTCTAGGCACTTCTCTTTCTCTGGAGGCAATAGGAATACAATCCTGTCCTGATAATGCCTAACAGCCCAAAAGCACCTTATTTCAATATGACGAGTTTGGAATGTAAGGATGTGACCATTTGCTTCCCAGCTTTTGGCTGCCTCTGCTGCTTAGCCAAAGGTCTTAGCCTAAGAACAAGGCCTCAGACTGTCGCAGTAAGAGAAGGCCCTTACACCGGCAGACAGTGATTTTGATTCTTTCTTTTATACCTCTATAACTAGCAAAGTGATAAGAACATACCTAAATTCTTAGCGTATAGGCCTTTACAGACAAGCCTGAATATCTATATCCTAACAAGTGCTGGGGGGTGGTTCCCCCCTGCCCCCCAAAGCCAGGTCCCCCCATGGAGGCCTGGGGCCCCACACACCCCCTCTGCAGGGGGTGTGGTGTAGGGCCCCAGAATAGCTAGGGCTTGTCCTGAAGTTATAAGTTGAAAATCAGGGATTCAGAGGGGGGGCACCAAGCAGAGAATGCCTAACAGTGCCTACCACTCCTCAAAGGCATCTAGAGAGTCAGTCAACTTTTCCTAGAGGAACTCTGCTCCCCAGTGAAACTTAGCCAAGGACCAATAGTCACAGAACACCCTGCCCGTCCGGCTTCCTCCTCCTGGCGTGATGGATGTCCATCTTGGCCAGCACCAGGAGGAGTTGACGAGGTCCTGCAACTCTGTGGGTTGTGCATAAGTGGGGAGCTGTGGGGAAAAGTGAGCCAGAACCTTAGTAAGAGGTTCTAGAGGAGCTGGAAGAAGGGCTGGAACCTGATGCATCCTACAGAGATGTGTGTGAGGCTCTCCTCACCACAGATTGGAAAGTGTGCACTATTTGTAGTCCTGGGTCAGGTGGGTCTGCACAGAACTAATGCCCTCCTCCACCAAATTAAGGGGGAGGACCCACTAAGCCCAGGTCACTATTGGTTTCTGAGACAACAAATGATAAAACAGGAGTGGGAGTGAGGTAAAAGGTTTAAAAAAAAATAAGGGATCCAGAGGGGGACACCAAGTAGAGAACCCCTGACAGTGTCAACTGCTCCTCAAAGGTGTCTAGGTAGTCAGTGGACATTGCCCAGAAGAACTCTGCCTGGAGATGTGATTGTACAAGGGATTGCAGATAAGGCTTTAGGGTTGCAGAGCACCTGTCTGTTCAGCTTCCTTCTCCTGGAGCAGGAGGCTCATACCAGCAGGAGGTTGACAAGGAAGCCTTACAACTTTGTGGGCGATGGATGGTGTGTACGTACATGAGAAGGTGCAGGGAGAAGTGGAGCCAGAACCTCAGTAAGAAGTTTTGGAGTAGCTAGAAGAGGGGCTGCAACCTGACGCACCCTATGTAGATGTGCACCCAGGTCTCCTCCTAACTACAGATTGGAAGGTGTGTAGTATATGAGGCAGGGGACTGCAGAAAGAGAAAGCATGGTCTCATGGTTAAGGCAGCAGAATGCAGCCCTGGGAAATGAGATCCTATTCGTGCTTCTGCCACAGAATTCCTGTGTGGTGCTGGGCAAATCACTTTGCAGAGTTCCTCATTGTGTGTTCCTCATTTTCTGATGCCCAACTTGAGTACCTGGGATCTAATTACAAAAATGCTGAACACTCACAGCTTCAACTGAAGTCATGGGAGATGTGCTTTGAATATATTAATGGGTGGTGGGTATAAGAGGCCAGGGGAGGCTAAGCCTCCCTAAACAGCCAGCCTGCTGCCTTTTGAGCACACTGCCGCCGAAAGGGTGCCCAGGCCGTGACCCTGCCCATGCTCCGCCTGAAGGCCCTACTCCCACTCATCCTTTTCCCCACAAGATCCTGTTCTTACTCTCTCTTCCCATCCCCATTCTGCCCACATGGGGGCCTTTAGGGAGGGAGTCAAGAGGCGCATGTGATGGACGGGTGGCCTCAGGGGTGGGGGCAAAGAGGCACATGTGAGCAGTGAGTGGCCAGGCAAGCAGGCAGGGGCCTCGGGGGAGGGGGCAAAGAGGTGTGAGTGGTGGGTGGGAGACTGCAGGGGAAGAGGTGTGAGAGGTGGGCAGGGGAGTCTTGGGGGAAGGGGCCAAGCGGAGCCAGGGGTGGAGTGTGGGTGGGGATTCAGGGGGAGGAGGCTGAGTGGGGGCAGGCCTCAGGATGGTGCCACAGTCCAAGTTTACCCAGCCTTCCCAAATGGAGGAGTCACATGCTGCCCATGAATATATTACATGCTATATAATGCTAAGTAATCTGAAAAATCAGGTCCTAAAGGTGTCTCAAATTGGGCACGCAAAATTAATGGATATTTTTGACCTTTATCTCTGTCTCAGTTACCCCTCTGTGAAATGGGGATAATATTCTTCACCTCACAAAGCTGTTGTAAAGATTAATTAATTACTGTCTGTGAAGTACTCAGGTACTATAATGATGTGCAGCTAACAAAAGCCCTTGAGGAAATTCATAATTCTGTCTTCAGAGCCGGAATTGAATAGTGTGCAGGAAATAAGGCAGGGGGCCACAGATTGAACAATATAGATTAAATGTAATATTGAATAGCTGCTCGTTAATTTAACACCATCCATCCTGTGCACTGAAGGAGGCAGGATGTGATGGGGTGTCTACCTCACACTAGCCTATAAAGGGTTAATGGAACCCGAGGGAGGCTGTGGAGCAGCCAGGCAGGCCCATATAAGAAGAGCCGCAGGGGAAGTGGCCCAGGGAAATAGACTGTGGGATGGGATTGGAGGGGGATGCAGCATGTGGCTGCCATCTACAGGGTCCCTGGGCTGTGACCCGGGTGTCCCCTTCTCCCCCACCCCCATTTGCCACTGAGGAAGTGGCTGGACAGTGGACTACAGTTCCCCTGGAAGGAGAACAGAGCACGACACAGCCAGAGGGCTGAAGAGGACACTGTGTTCACTGGGACAACTCGCATCTTGGAGCCGAAGTGATAGCAGTGAGACATCACCAGACAAGGGTGCACAGGCAGACTAAGCTAATTCCCAGGACAGCCAGCAGGAGGCACCACAGTGGTGAGTCGAGCCCCATCACACAGTGGTACTGGGGAAAAAATAGTATGCAATCATGTCATTAGAGACTGTATCATAAAGCGTAAGTACAAATTAAGGTTACATAAACACCCTTAATTCTGACACTTCCTAACTGTTGTGCTTGATTTTTTTTCAACTTTAGTAATGTGTGTAATATGCACGTGTCTGTTATCTTCATGGCAGCCACAGAGAAGGTACAGAAAAACATATATTACTCTTGTAGGAAGGTTGCAACTAACACTATTTTATTTCTTAGAATCCAGACCCTACACACAAAAATCCAAAAACAAAGAGAAAAAGTGGGCTGCTCCCTATAGCAGAGGCACAACTCAACCCTCATTACTCTAGGCTGGCTTTCTGCAGACTGACTCTGATTGCAGTCAGAGCTACAGAGCTCCATAGCCTCCAAGAAGGACCAGGAAACACTTTACAAATTAAAGTGATAGCTTGTAATTTTAACATATGCCAATTTTCCATATACTACTGTCACTTACAATGTACATACACAAATCAATACACACACAAAATTAAGAAGGTTTATATTTGTAAGTATCACTGATTAAGAAAGCGTCTGTGTGACATAATGAAGGACTATACATACTTCGTTAGAATGTGATCTCAGAAGGCAAGCAAACAAGATTGAGCAGATTAACAGCAGGCAGAAGCAAACAGAGTAAGACTAGGAACTGTGAACCAGAAGAAGGTAATATAAAACTGTAGCTATTGTGTGTAGAATACAAAATGAGCAAGGTTTAAAAGAGGAACACAGGGAAATAATTAACTGGAAGGAACAAATGGGGAAGCATGACAACATAATTCAGTCCTAGATAAATATCATTAGCAGGTCTCAGTAACACTAACCTCCTGAACAGTGGAGCAATTGGAGTTACTGGGAAGAATATATCAATAGCAACAAGAAGCAGGCTATCTGCAAGGGATTATCACCGTACTGAAATGTGCAAAACAAAAGACAAAATCCCTAAATTTTACTGTTGGCTCTGACACTCTGTGGCCTTGGAAGGGTTATTTAACCTCTGTGTCCTGTGACAAAGTTCCTCCTCTACCTTGGTGTGTCTTGCGCTTATTGGTGGATTTGCTCACCTCAGAGATTCATGGCAGCCCTCAGTTTGGCCGTTTTCATGAACCCAGAGTCCAGGTCAACTCTTGTGTCTGACCAGGAGTTGGGAGGATTTGCGGGGAGAACCCAGGCCCACCCTCTGCTCCAGGTTCCAGCCCAGGGCCCTGTGGAATGCAGCTGTCTCAAGTGCCTCCTGGAACAGCTGCGTGACAGCTACAACTCCCTGGGCTACTTCCCCATGGCCTCCTCCCAACACCTTCTTTAGTCTCACTACAGGATCTTCCTCCTGGTGTCTGATAATGCTTGTACACGTCAGTCCTCCAACAGTCCACGTTCTCACTCTCAACTCCTAGTGCCTCTTACTCCCAGCTCCTCACATACACACCACAAACTGAAGTGAGGTCCTTTTAAAACCCAGGTGCCCTGATTAGCCTGCCTTAATTGATTCTAGCAGCTTCTTGATTAGCTGCAGGTGTTCTAATCAGCCTGTCTGTCTTAATTGTTTCCAGAAGGTTCCTGATTGTTCTGAAACCTTCCCTGTTGGAGGACGGGACCGTCCCTCGCTTGCTCCTCAGCTATCTGCTTTCTTGTCTTTCCTAAAGCCCCCTGGCCTGGATTTTTCTTACTTTTGGACCCTGCCTTAGTCTCCCCCCCCGACCGGGCCGGACGCTTTGCTGATTTGGTTTGATTTTCTGTTGTTTTTTTTGTTTTGTTTTGATTGCTGACAAGTTGCCATCTTGCAGCCAGCACCACCACCCCCCCTCGCCTGCTTTCGGGCGCAGCTATTTGTCTTAGCTGAAACCCCCGGAGGAGGGGGGGGAAGATTGCCGATTTTGCTGTCCGGAGGGGGGAGTGAAAGCCCCCAGACCCAGCCGCTTTGCTGGCAGCTCGGACTATCTCTACAACGTTCTTAGCATGCCGGAAGTCTTGGAACACAGCCAACACGGCCAGAGAAGAAGGATTTCAGAAGACAGGAGAAATAATTTAAGAAGCTACGAATCATCATGAAGGGGGCCGTAAGACTGAGTAATTTTTCGAATTTTACTCTCGTGGGGGGAGTTTGACTGTGTTTTAATTGCATTTGTGGCGGCACAGGGGGCGTGGCAATAAGCTGCCCCCCTGATCCATTAGTGCCCCCCACCCCCCCCACCATTACTACAACTGTCACGGCCCCCCGTCACTTCGTCCCTGCTGGCAATCTGCCATCCGCCTTCGGATCCAGCTGTTTGCCTTGAACTTTGCCTTTCGGACCGGACATAACAGCTGACCAAACGAGACTCTTTGGACAAACGTGCGTGGGTTTACACCCCCCCCCCCCGGATTGCTTAGTTTACAGCCTGCCCCTATTATTGGATTCCCCCCCCTCCTTGTCCACCCCATTTGGTATTCCCCCCCCCCCTGTAGCCTAGTAGGGAGGAGTGGTTAATTTGCTTCCCCCCCCCTCCTTTTCTCCTTCCGGTGTCTCTCCGTCCCTCCCTGCTTACAATGGCGGCGAATGAGAGAGGCGAGGCCCCTTTCATAAATTTAGTTGTTTCTCCCCCACTCCCCCTGTGCCCAACCCCCAACCTTGCCCCCCCCACCACGATTGTTAAAATACTTGCCACCGCCCCTGCTGGGGCACCGGCAGCAGGAGGTACCGGAGTGATTACTGCTGCTGCTACGCCCCCTGCCCCCTCAGGTTCTAGGAATCCCGTGCCAGCTGGCCGCAAAAGCCAGGGCGGGCAGAAAGGAAAGGGCCCCGCCAAAACATCTGGGCCCTCCATGGCAGGGGCGGCCCCCACAGCCGTGGCCTTGTCATCGACCGTGGCACCCCTCCCCGCAATTCCCTCCACCAGCTCTGCATATGTCCCCCCCCCGGCCCCCAGGACGTATGCTCGGGCGGTGGCAGGCTCCCCCCTGCCTGCCGCCTCGTCATCTCGCCCACCCACTGCCTCCGCTACAATCACCAGCAGTCGGGGCCCTTTTTCCGCCCTGACCAGGAAGCACGGTGTCCGTTGCCTCCTGGTGCCCGCCTCGCCCCACGTGGAGACATACGTGCAGGCGTTGGCGAAGGTGGTAGGACCCACAGCTATTGTGGCGGCCTCCAAGATGTATGGGAAGGTCGTTTTTTTCTTAGCTACGGAGGCTGCCGCCCAAGAGGCGGTGGAGAGGGGCCTGGTGGTAGGGGGGGTGTTTGTCCCCCTAGAGCCGCTAGAAGACCTGGGTGTTCGCCTCGTCCTTACCTCCGTTCCCCCCTTTTTACCCAATGCTGCCCTGTTACCCGCTCTCTCCGCCCTGGGGAAGCTTACCTCTGTCATCAGCCCTCTCCCGTTGGGCTGCAGGGACCCCACCCTCCGTCACGTCCTTTCTTTCCGCCGGCAAGTGCAGCTTTTACCGCCGGCGGGGGTGCGTGACGGGGAGGCGCTCGAGGGGTCCTTCTTAGTCCCCTACCAGGGAGCCCGCTATCGGGTCTTCTACTCCACCGGAGAGGCCCGGTGCTACCTCTGCCGCTCGGCCAGGCATGTCCGCAGAGACTGCCCTTTGGCCCGGAGGGGAGGGGCACCTGAGACCCCCGAGGCCCGGCAGGCTATCGGCCCCGTTGTTGCCGACGCCCCTGGCTGCCCAGCACCTGAAACCAACCCTCCTCCTACTCAATCCACTGCTGCTCCCGCCCGGGCCCAGGAGACTCCTTCCCTACTACGCCCGGGCGAGCAAGGGAGTCCCACCCTTGCTACTACCACCTCAGTAGAGCCAATGGAGGAGGGTGCGACAAAGATATTATCGGGCATAGGAGAGGGCCCACCCCAAGGAGAACCCCCCCTCCTCATGCTGCCTCACCGCTGCACCCCCGAACCCCTGAACCATCACCTCCGCCCCCTGACACGACCCCTGCTAACCAGCCCCCGGACGACGCTATGGAGGACTGGAACTTAGTCCAGGGGAAATGGAGCAAGCGGAAGGCTCGAGCTCCGCTGCATCCATCCGACACGGAAGCCCCCCGGAAGACCAGGAAGGGACGCACTGACATCGAGCCCTCCGCTACGACCACGAGTGAGGTCCATCCGCTGGTGTCGGGAGGAGAAGACAGACTGGCTTTGGAGGGCAGAACTCCCCCTCCACGGGAGACCCTTCCCTCCGAGACCCCTGAGGACGCCCTTTCTGCTCGGATACCATCCGAACCCCCCGCGAACCCCGAGGCAACCGCTGAGGCGGGCCCTAGAGGAGAGGCCCCCGGGGTAGCAGGCGTTGGCCTCTCCTCCGTGTACGCGGAGATTGAGGCCCTAGATTTGACCCCAGTCACCCAGGGAGAGGATGATCTACTCCCGGCTGGCCTCAGACTGGGCAACCTCACCCCAGCCCCTTTTTCCCCATACTCCCTCCCCCTGATTGCCTTCCCGGGCGAGCACCCTGCAGAAGGTGGTCCACCACCAGATGCCACAGCCGCCAAGACCAACGCGGGGCCAGCGCCTAGCATTACTGGGAGCCCCCTCCCTTACCCCTTAACCCTCGACTCTGCTCAGGAGGCACCTTTCTTCAGTTGCTTGCCTCCTGAATCTCAGAGCCTTACCTTTGCCCCTGCCCCCTCCCCTAGCCCCACCCAGTTTATCCCCTCCTGCGATGCTCCTGCTGCCCCTGGGGTCGTTTCTTTTCCGCCTTCTGCAGATTCCCCCCAAGGAGCAGTTTTTGCACTTTCTAGTCGCGACCCATTAGGAGTTGCAATTTTTTCCCCGCCATTCCCTTCCACCTCAAGGCATGAAATGGATTTCATAACCCCAGCCTGTCAGACCCCCCGTCGGTGGTCCGCACCCTGCCTACCCGCCTTAGCGGACCTCGAGGCTGTATTAAGAGCCCCACCGGGGAATACCCCGGGAACCGTAACCCCATCCCCCCATGAGCAGCGGCATGCACTACGGAAGTTCTTAGAACACACCCGTGGTGCCCGCAATAAGGTACAGCTAGCTCTTCAGCTCTGGGGGGACTTTGAGCAACTTTTTCGGACCACAAGGGCCCTTATAAAGGAGGGCAAAGGGCAAGGCAGGCGCGGTGCTGCGGCCTACGAGCGGGCCCGCAACTTCCAAAGCGATCTACTCATCTATGAGATGGGTCACGGATTGGTGTGCAACCCGCCGGGGACCACAAACACCCCCGCCACCGAGAAACCTCCACCCCACCAGCCCTCCGCATGATGCCTACTCTTATTGCAACCTTGAATACCAGGGGCTGTAGGATGGCTCTCCGCAGGTCCCAGGTGCTCTCTTACCTTCGGGAAGGAGGGTACTCTGTAGTTTTCCTGCAGGAGACCCATACGGACCCGACCTTTGAGGACAGGTGGCGGCTGGAGTGGGGGGACGGGGTCTACTTTAGCCACTTCACGACTTGGCAAGCTGGAGTGGTGACCCTGT
This sequence comes from Natator depressus, assembly GCF_965152275.1. NCBI lineage: Eukaryota > Metazoa > Chordata > Testudines > Cheloniidae > Natator > Natator depressus. The sequence goes on along the minus strand of NC_134235.1, from coordinate 237,001,676 downwards.
TCTCCCCCACCCTACGGCCCGAGGTGCTAGGGGTCACTGAGGTCGTGCCGGGCCACCTGCTGCACCTTCGAGTCCGTATGGAGGGGCTCGTGGTAAATCTTGTTAATATTTATGCCCCACAAATGAGCCCAAAGCGGCCACAATTTTACCAGCGGGTGTCCGACTTTCTCGGCACCCTAGATTCGCACGAGTGCCTGGTCCTGGGAGGAGACTTTAACACCACCCTCGAGGAACAGGACTGCTCAGGCGCCGAGCCGAGCCCGGCTGCCGCGAATATTCTTCGGGGAATAGTTGAATATCACTCCCTAGTGGACGTCTGGCGTGACCATCACCAGATGACACCTCCACGTTCACTTTTGTCCGGGTGGAGGCCAATCGGTCACACCACTCTCGGTTGGACCGTATTTATTTATCCCGTTTCCATCTTTCACAGGCCCACTCCTCTACCATTCGGCCGGCCCCTTTTTCCGACCATCATTTAGTTACTATAACGGTCTCCCTCCGTGCAGAGAGACCGGGGCCGGCCTATTGGCACTTTAATAATAGCCTGTTGGAGGACGAGAGCTTCGTGACGTCCTTCCGGGAGTTTTGGCTGGCCTGGCGAGAGCAATGGCGTGCCTTTCCCTCGGTGCGGCGATGGTGGGATCTAGGGAAGGTCCGTGCCAAGCTCTTCTGCCGTGACTACACTCGGGGCACCAGCCGACGGAGAAATGCGGCGATAGAGCAGTTGGAACGGGAGGTCTTGGAGCTGGAGAGGCACCTGGCCGCCGACCCCGAGGACCCGTCCCTCTGCGGAGCGTGCCGGGAGAAGCGGGAGGAGCTTCGGGCCCTCGAGGACCACCGGGCCCGAGGTGCCTTCGTCCAGTCCCGCATCCGCCTCCTTCGGGAGATGGACCGCGGCTCCCGCTTCTTCTATGCCCTGAAGAAAACGAGGGGGGCCAAGAAGCACGTCACCTGCCTTCTAGCGGAAGACGGCACCCCCCTCACGGATCCGGAGGAGATGTGTGGGAGGGCCCGCGACTTCTACACAAGCCTTTTCTCCCCGGATCCGACCGATCCTGGCGCTTGCAGGGTGCTCTGGGAGGACCTCCCCATGGTCAGCGTGGGCGACCGAGAGCGGCTAGAGCTGCCTCTCACCCTGGCCGAGTTCTCGGAAGCCCTCCGCCGCATGCCCACCAATAAATCTCCGGGCATGGACGGGCTGACCGTGGAGTTTTACCGCGCGTTCTGGGACATCCTCGGCCCAGACCTAGTCACTGTCTGGGCTGAGTCCTTGCAGGGCGGGGTCCTCCCTCTGTCGTGCAGGCGAGCGGTGCTCGCCTTGCTGCCGAAGAAGGGGGACCTCCGCGATTTACGAAACTGGCGTCCCGTCTCACTCCTTAGCACGGATTACAAAATCGTAGCGAAAGCAATTTCGCTGCGGCTTGGGTCCGTGATGGCGGACGTGATCCACCCAGACCAGACCTATACTGTCCCAGGTCGCAGCATTTTTGACAACCTATTTCTAGTCCGAGACCTTTTGGAACTCGGGCGGAGAGATGGTCTGTCGTTCGCCTCCTGTCTCTTGATCAGGAGAAGGCGTTCGATAGAGTAGACCATGGGTACCTCCTGAGCACTCTGCGGGCGTTTGGATTCGGACCTCAGTTTGTGAGTTTTCTCCGGGTGCTGTATGCCTCCGCGGAGTGTTTGGTTAGGCTCAACTGGACCCTGACCGAACCGGTCAGCTTCGGGCGAGGAGTGCGACAGGGGTGCCCCCTCTCGGGCCAGCTGTAAGCGCTTGCGATCTAGCCTTTCCTCTGTCTCCTCTGCAGGAGGTTGACGGGGTTGGTGCTGCGGGAGCCGGAGCTGCGGCTGGTCCTGTAGGCGTACGCCGATGACGTACTTCTCGTGGTCCAGGAACCGGGCGACCTGGCGCGAGTGGAGGCATGCCAAGCCATCTATTCGGCAGCCTCCTCCGCCCGAGTCAACTGGGTCAAGAGCTCTGGCTTGGCGGTGGGGGACTGGCGGCAGGTAAGCTCCCTCCCACCCGCACTTCAGACCATCCGGTGGAGCGCGGGTCCTCTGCTCTATCTCGGCGTTTACCTTTCCGCCACGCACCCTTCCCCGCCGGAGAACTGGCAAAATTTAGAGGGCGGGGTGATAGAGCGGATCCGGAAATGGACGAGGCTTCTCCGATGTCTCTCCCTCCGAGGGAGAGCACTGGTGCTTAACCAACTAGTCCTGTCCACGCTGTGGTACCGGCTCAACACCCTGGCCCCGGCCCCGGGTTTCCTGACCCACCTCCGGAGATTGATTCTAGAGTTCTTTTGGTCGGGAATGCACTGGGCCCCTGTTGGAGTTCTTCATTTACCCCTGAAGGAAGGAGGACAGGGCCTGAAGTGTCTGTACACTCAGGTCCGCGTTTTCCGCCTCCAGGCCCTGCAGAGGCTCCTTTACAGTGCAGGTAGTTCGACGTGGAGCATACTGGCGCACGCCTTCCTGCGCCGCTTCCAAGGGCTCCGATACGACCGGCAGCTCTTTTACCTTTGTCCGAGAGGTTTTCCGCGAGACCTCTCCGGGCTGCCGGTCTTCTACCAGGACCTCCTCCGGACCTGGAAACTGTTTCTAACGACCAGGTCCGTGGCGGCCACCGCGGGAGCAGATCTCCTCACGGAGCCCCTGCTACACAACCCCCAACTCCGTGTGCAGGTGGCGGAGTCCCGCTCGGTGCGCCAGAGGTTGGTCCTGGCGGAAGTCACGAGGGTCGGAGACCTCCTGGACTACGACAGGAGAGACTGGCTGGATCCCCTGACGCTCGCTCGGCGCATGGGGCTCTCCAGCCCCCGTACTCCCCGGCGCGTACTTCAGGAGGTGAGGGCCGCCTTGACCCCCGCTGCTCGGGCTTATGTCAACCGAGCCTTGCGCGAGGGCGCACCACGCCCATCCTCTACCCCAGGCCCGCCGGACCTTTCCATTGGGCCCCTACCCTGCCGATCCCGACAAACCCCTCACCCTTTCACTGCGAGCCGGCTGCATGAACTGCAGCCGGTCAGTTTTCAACTTGCACCACGGAAATATTTGTATACACTCACGCTTCACACCCTTCACGCCCACACCCTGGTGTCCCGCCCCGACACAAAGTGGCGGGACCTCCTGCCACCTTTGGAGGGTGAGCAACCTCGGTGGGCCAGCCTGTATTCCACCTTGGTCCCGAGGCCCGTCGGAGACATCAGTTGGCGGCTCCTTCACGGAGCTGTGAGCACGGGCGTGTTTTTGACACGGTTTACCTCCATCCCAGATACTTGCCCTTTTTGTAATGTGAGGGAAACCCTGGCGCATGTATATTTAGAGTATGCCAGATTGCAGCCCCTTTTCCGGCTCCTCACAAATATTCTATTGCGCTTTTGGCTTCATTTCTTCCCTCACCTCTTTATCTATACACTCCCCATCCGTGGCCCCACAAAATCGCGGGATCTCCTGGTTAACCTCCTCCTAGCCTTGGCTAAAACATCCATTTATAAAACCAGAGAGAGGAGGTTGGCCCATGAAACGTGCTGCGATTGTGGGGCCTTTTTCCGATCCTCAGTACATTCACGTATCCGGGCGGAGTTCCTCTGGGCGGCGTCCACCGACTCCTTGACGCCTTCGAGGAGCGGTGGGCGCTGTCCGGGGTTCTCTGCTCGGTGACCCTGTCCGGTTCCCTCCGTCTGACCCTTTGATTGAGGGGAAGAGCGAGAGACACCAGCCCCAGCCGTTGCCGCTGTGGATACCATCATTACTGTCATCTAGGAGGGGGTCCTATAATACATGGGTGTCTATCCCTCCCACCCCCAAACCGCCCACCCAGCAGCCGTGCCCATCTTGCCGGGCACTCTCAGGAGAGGGATAATCAGTGACACTGAGCGCGGCACTAGGTAACTCGAGGGGGTGGAAGACCATGTGTGTCGAGGAAGCCCCCCCCCCCCCCCGCTCTAGGCCACCAGGTAACTCAGGAGGGTGGAAGACCACGAGTGTCGAGGAAGCCCCCCCGCTCTGGGCCTAGGCTAGCCTGAACACTTCTCCCTCCTGAAAGCTGCTGTGTTATACCTTCTGTTTGCGTTGTTTTGTTGCATAGTTTGTTTTGTTTCTTTGGTAACTCTTTGCAAGTGTTACACAATAAAATTCTTTTCTGTTTCAAAAAAAAACCTTCCCTGTTCCCTTACCCAGGGAAAGGGGACCTGCTTTGCCTGGGACCAATGGCTCTCCCTTTGGTCCCAGGGAAAGGGGACTTGCTTTGCCTGGGACCAATGGCTCTTCTGTGGCCCTCTGGCCTGGAGAGAGGGAGCTCCTGCTGCTCGTACTGCTGCTACTAGGCCCTGGGCTTTCCCTGCAGCTTTTCCCCCCCTTTTGCCCCAGCCACCCTTACTAGCTTCAGTTTGTTTGCCTGCCCTGCCCGTTTCCCTCTGCAGCGTTTGTTTGTTTGCCCCGCCCCAGCCTTTGAAGATAGCCCCTTGGTTTCCCTGTCCTACCTCCAGCCCGCTTAGCCTCTCGCTCTGTGCACCCATGCCCACTCCCATGCACTTGTGCCCCTCCCCTTTTTAGTTTGGACCCCCTTCACTGCACCCCCAAAGCTGTTGTATCCCCCCCTCCCCTAGTGCAGCTAGAGGAGTCAGAATTCCACCCAGTGTCGGTTATTGACTCCTAGCCCTTGATTGCCCCCCCCGTCCAGCCCACCCGTTTTGGCTCCCTCCTCCCCGGCCTGCAGCCTAGCGGGAAGGAGTGGTCAACCTGCTTCCCCTTTCCGCTCCTCTTTCTGGTGTCTCCCCCTCCCTCCCTGTTCATTATGGCGGGGGACAAGGCAGTTGGGGCCCCTCTGGAAGACCCCATCACCTCTCCCCCACCTGCCGCCCCATTGCCCCCCCGAGCCTCTACCTCCGCGGCTGCAGCCAAACCACCTGCTACTGCCCCCGCTGGGGCACCGGCAGCGGTGGACACCGGAATGACCTCTGCTGCTGCCACGTCCCTCGCCTCCTCCGACTCTGGGGAACCCTCCCCCAGCCAGCGGGAAGGGCCAGGGTAAAAAGAAGACCAAGCCCTCCATGGCAGGGGCTGCCCCCACTGCCGCGGCCCCACTATCGGCTGCGGCATCCCGCCCTGCTGTTCCCTCCACCAGCTCTGCAGGCGCCCAGCCCCCAGAGCGTACACCCAGGTGGTGGCAGCCCCCCCGCCTGCCACTACATCATCTCTCCCGCCCACCACCTCTGCTACCATCTATAGTGGCTGGGGCCCCTTCCTGACCTTGACCAGGAAGCATGGCATCCATTGCCTCCTGGTGCCCGCCTCGCCCCATGTAGAAACCTATGTATGGCCATTGGTGAGGGTGGTGGGGCCCATGGCCATTGTGGCGGCCTCCAAAATGTATGGAAAGGTCGTCTTCTTCTTAGCATCAGAGGCCACCGCCCAGGAGGTGGTGGAGAAGGGCTTGGCAGTGGGGGTGAGTGTTCGTCCCCCTAGAGCCGCTAGAGGACCTGGGCATCCATCTGGTCCTGACCTCCGTCCCTCCCTTCCTTCCCTCCCAATGCCACCCTATTATCCACTCTCTCTACCCTGGGGAAGCCCATTTCCATTGTCAGCCCTCTCTCGTTGGGCTGCAAAGACCCCTCCCTCTGTCACGTCCTCTCGTTCCACCGGCAGGCGCAGCTTCAACTGCCGCCGGCAGCACGTGACGGAGAGGCGCTTTAGGGGTCATTCCTGGTCCCCTACCATGGGGCCCGCTACTAGGTGCACTATTCTACGGGGGAGGCCAAGTGCTACCTCTGCCGGGCTGTGGGGCACGTCCGGAGGGACTGCCCCTTGGCCCGGCAAAGAGGGGCATCTGGGACCCCTGAGGCCCCTGTCTGCCTGGTGCCCGAAGCCACTGTCCTCCTCCTCAGTCCACCACTGCTCCCGCTCGGGCCCAAGGGGCACCTCCCCCACTATGCCCAGATGAGCAGGAGAGCCCCGCCTCCGCTGCATGCAATCCGGCAGGGCCTGTGGAGGAGGGTGTGGCAAGGATACCGCCAGGCATGGGAGAGGGCCTGCCCCAGGGGGAATCTTCCCTCCCTTGCTTTGCCCCACCATTACCTCCCCGAGTCCCTGAGCCATCACCCCTGACCTGACCTCTGCTAGCCAGCCCCCAGATGATGCCATGGAGGGCTGGGCCCTAGTACAGGGGAAGCGGGGCAAGCAGAAGGCTCAAGCTCCGCTCCTTCCATCTGATGCGGAGGCCCCCCCAGAGGACCAGGAAGGTGGGCACTGATGCCGAGCCTTCCGCCTTGCCCACGGGTGCATTCCATCCACCGGTGCCAGCTAGGGAAGACGTGGCAGCACCGGAAGGTAGTATCTCCCTTCCCTTTGAAGCCCCCGATGGAGCCCCACCTGCCCTGGTACCATTTGAAGTCCCTGTGAGCCCCGAGGCAACCGACGCTTCGGGTGCCAGCGGGGAGAACCCCAGGGTGGCAGAAAGTGATCTCCCCTCCATTTCTGAGGAGATCGAGGTCCTGGGTCTGACCCCAGTCACTCAGGGGTAGAACGACCCTCTGCCAGCGGGCTTTGATCTGGGCGACCTCACTCTGGCCCCTCCCTTTCCCCATGCTCCCTCCCGCTGACCGTTACTTCCGCTCCCGCCTCTGAGGAGCCCCTGGACTCTTCCACCAACCGTGCCGCAGATGGCACCCTGCTGACAGCTGCACAGCCTGTTGAGACAACAGCCAGTGCCACGCGGCTGGGACCCGAGCCACCAGGGGCACCCCTCGTTCGTATGGAGCAATCGACCTCCTTCCCGGGCGAGGGCCCTACAGAAGATAGTCCACCTCCTGATGCCATGGCTGCCAAACCCACCATAGATCCTGCGCCCGGCGTCGCTGAGAGCCCCCTCCCCACCCCATCAACCCTTGAGCCTGATTGGGAGGTGTCACCACCCAGCTGCTTGGCTTCTGAAGCCCAGAATCTCGCCTCTGCCCCTGCCCCTGTCCCTGATCCCGGCTCTGCCCTTGATGCTGACCCTGTCCCTATCCCGTCCACCTCCCAGGATGTTATTGCCGCCCCTGGGGCTGTCTCCTTCCCTTTTCCGACAAATGACCCCCAGGGAGCGGCCTTTGTGTTTCCCTGTCCCTACCCACTAGGGGCTGCTATCTTCCCTCCGCCACCCCCTATTGCCCCAGGGTCTGAGGCGGGCCGCGTGGCACCAGCCTATCATGCGCCCCATCGGGGGGTCTGCCCCTTGCCTGCCCGTCTCGGTGGGCTATGGGGCTGTGCCAGGGGCCCCATCAGGGGATGACCAGGAGATAGTAATCGCACCCCGCCATGCGCTGCGAGCGGAGCTGCGAGAGTTTTTAGAAGACGTCCGGGGCTCGCACAAGGTACAGCTTGCTCTCCAGCAATGGGGGGACTTTCATCAGATCCTCCGGGCCACAAGAGCCCTTATGGGGGAGGGTAAAAGGACAGGGAAGCAAGCTGCCACAGCCTACCAGCGGGTCCACGGCTTCCGTGACTTGTTACTCACCTAAGGGGTAGATCACAGTTTGCGAGTGTCCCTGCCGGCGAGGAACCCCCCAGCCCTCCTCATGGCACCATTCATCATTGCCACATTGAACACCCGGGGCTGTAGGATGGGTCTCCGCAGATCCCAGGTGCTCTTCTTCCTTTGGGAGGGGGGTACTCTGTGGTTTTCCTGCAGGAGACCCATACGGATCCGGTCGCCGAAGACAGCTGGCGGCTGGAATGGGGGGACAGGGTCTACTTTAGCCATCTCACAGTTCATACGGCTGGAGTGGTGACCCTGTTCTCCCCCGACCTACGGCCAGAGGTGCTGGGGGTCGCCAAGGCTGTGCCAAGCTGCCTGCTGCACCTCTGGGTCTGTATGGAGGGGCTCGTGGTCAACCTCGTTAATGTCTATGCCCCGACATTGGGCCCGGAGCAGCTGCAATTCTATCAGCAAGCGTCCGCCTTCCTCGGCGCCTTGGATCCTCACAAGTGCCTGGTCCTGGGCGGGGACTTCAACACCACCCTCCGGGAGATAGTCGAACATCACTCCCTGGTGGACGTCTGGCGAGACCACCACCCAGGTGACATTTCCACGTTCACCTTTGTCCGGGTAGAGGCCCATCGGTCGTGCCACTCCCGGTTGGACCACATTTATTTATCATGCTTCCACCTTTCACAAGCCCACTCCTCTACCATCCGGCCAGCCCCATTCTCTGACCATCATTTAGCCACCATGATGGCCTCCCTCTGCACGGAGAGGTCAGAGCCGGCCTATTGGCATTTCAACAACAGCTTGTTGGAGGATGCGGGCTTCGTGGCAAAAGCCATCTCGCTGCGGCTAGGGTCCGTGCTGGTGGACATGGTCCACCCAGACCAGACCTACACAGTCCCGGGCCGCCCCATCCTTGACAAGCTGTATCTGGTCCTGGACCTCTTGGAACTCGGGTGCAGAGATGGTCTGTCCTTTGCCCTCCTGTACTTGGATCGGGAGAAGGCGTTCGACAGCGTGGACCATGGGTATCTCCTGTGCACTCTGCGAGCATTTGGCTTCGGACCCATTTGTGGGTTTTCTCCAGGTGCTATACGCCTCTGCAGAGTGTCTGGTCAGGCTCAACTGGATCCTGACCGAACCGGTCAGCTTCAGGAGAGGAGTACGGCAGGGGTTCCCCCTCTTGGGCCAGCTATACGCTCTGGCAATCGAGCCCTTCCTCTGTCTCCTCCATAGGAGGTTGACGGGGTTGGTGCTGCGGGAGCTGGAGCTGTGGCTGGTCCTGTTGGCATATGCCGACGACGTACTCCTCATGGTCCAGGCCCTGGGTGACTTGGCGCGGGAGGAGGCTTGCCAGGCTATCTATTCGGCAGCCTCCTCCACCCGGGTCAACTGGGTCAAGAGCTCTGGCCTGGTGGTCAGGGATGGCTGGCAGGCAAGCTCCCTCTCACCCGCGCTTCAGGCCATCCGGTGGAGCATGGGTCCACTGCTCTATCTCGGCGTTTACCTTTCTGCCACGCATCCCTCTCTGCCAGAGAATTGGAACTATTTAGAGGGCAGGGTGATAGAGCAGCTCCGGAAATGGACAGGACTACTCCTGTGCCTCTCCCTTCGAGGGAGAGTGCTGGTGCTTAATCAACTAGTCCTGTCCATGCTCTGGTACTGGCTCAACACCCTGGTCCCGGCCCCGGGTTTCCTGGCCAACCTCCAGACATCAATTCTGGAGTTCTTCTGGTCAGGACTGCACTAGGTCTCTGCAGGGGTTCGCCATCTACCCCTGGAGGAGGAAGGAGCATGTCTACACACTCAGGTCCATGTCTTCCGCCACCAGGCCCTGCAGAGACTCCTTTATAGTGCAGGTAGTCCAGCATGGAGTTTACTGGCGCACACCTTCCTGCGCCACTTCTGAGGGCTCCGATACGACCGGCAGCTCCTTTATCTCCATCCGAGAGGTCTTCTGCGAGACCTCTCCGGGCTGCCGGTCTTCTACCAGGACCTCCTCCGGACCTGGAAACTGCTTTCAATGACCAGGTCCATGGTGGCCACCTAGGGGGCAGATCTCCTCGAGGAGCCCCTGCTGCACAACCCCCAGCTCCGCGTGTAGGTGGCGGAGTCCCTCCGGTGCGCCAAAGGTTGGTCCTGGCAGAAGTCACAAGAGTGACCTCCTGGACTACAACCAGGGAGACTGGCTGCATTCCCTGACACTTGCTCAGCGCATGGGGCTCTCCAGACCTCATACTCCAGGAGGTGTGTATTTCAGGAGTTGAGGGCCGCTTTGCCACCCGCTGCTCGGGTTTACCTCAACCAGGTCCTGCATGAGGGTGCGCCCCACCCACCCTCCACCCCAGGCCCGCCAGACCTTTTCATCGGGCCCCTGCCCCATGACCCAACCGACACCCCCACACCCCTTCACCATGAATCGACTGCATGAGCTGCAGCCAGTCCACTTCCAGACAGTGCCAAAGAAACATCTATACATGCTCGTGCTCCATACCCTTCACGTCCTCACCCTCGCATCCCGCCCCAATACAAAATGGCGGGACCTCCTGCCACCTCTGGAGGGTGAGGCGCCCCGGTGGGCCAGCCTACACTCCACCTTGGTCCCGAGGCCTGCCAAGTATATCAGTTGGCGGCTCCTTCATGGAGCCATGAGCACGGTCGTGTACTTGGCGCAGTTCACCCCTATCCCAGACACCTGCCCCTTTTGCGGCATGAGGGAAACCCTGGCACACACATACTTGGAATGTGCCAGGCTGCAGCCCCTATTCCGGCTCCTCATGAATATTTTGTTACACTTTTGGTTACACTTTTCCCCTCACCTTCTTATTTATGCATTCTCTATCCGTGGCCCCACAAAGTCACGGGACCTCCTGGTCAACCTCCTCCTGGCCCTGTCTAAAATGGCCATTTATAAAACCAAAGTGAGGAGGTTGGCCGATGGAGTCTCCTGTGACTGTGGGGCCTATTTCCGATCCTCTGTCCATTCACGTATCCGGGCAGAGTTCCTCTGGGTGGCATCCACTGACTCCCTTGACGCCTTTGAGGAGCAGTGGGCGCTATCTGGGATTCTCTGCTCAGTGACCCCATCCAGTTCCCTTTGTTTGACCCTTTGACCACACTCCTGTCCCTGTTATTTCATTAGTTGTCCCCCATACTTAGTTGGTTTCCAGGTCCTGTGGGTCCCCCTCTTAGGCTGGGGGGGATCCTATAGCAGTGGGTGGGCTTTGCCTGCCCACTTCCCGGATCCCAATAGGATCACTCTCCTGTAGCCCTCTGGCCCGACCCTGTCACAGTCCATTTCCTTATCTGTAAAATTCTTGTTCCACCATGTCATAAATATAAAGGGAAGGGTACTGTATACAGTACTGTAAAAGCCGTCCTGGCCAGAGGCACAAAATGCTTTTACCTGAAAAGGGTTAAGAAGCTCAGGTAACCTGGCTGGCACCTGACCAAAAGGACCAATAAGGGGACAAGATACTTTCAAATATTTGGGGAGGAGGTTTTGGTCTGTCTGTTGTGTGTGCTTGCCAGACACAGATCAAGGAAGCAAGCAATCCAACTCCATTGGAATCAGTAAGTACTAGCAAGGGAATGGGTTAGCTTATTTTTGTTTTGGCTTGTGATTTTCTCTGTGCTGAGAGGAAGGTGTATTTCTGGTTTTCTTTTTGTAACTTTAAAGTTTGGCCCAGAGGGAAATCCACTGTGTTTTTGAATCTGATTGCCCTGTAAGATTATCTTCCATTCTAATTTTACAGAGGTGCTTCTTTTACCTTTTTCCTTTCTCATAAAGTTCTGTTTCTTTTAGAATCTGAATGCAGGTGTGTGTGTGTGTGTGTGTGTGTGTGTGTCCTAAAAAAAACCCAAGGTTGGTCTGTGCTCATCTTGTTTATTCTCAAGCCTCCCCAGCAAAGGGAGTTCCTACTCCCCCCTACTATCCCCCCAAGCCCCCGCACCCCAAGTGGTCCTTTCCCGGAGTTTGTCTAAATCACTTGGTGGTGGCAGTGTTACCTAATCCAAGGTACGAGAGAGAATTCATGCTTGGGGAGTTTTTAACCTAAGCTGGTAGAAATAGGCTTAGGGGGTCTCTCATGCGGGTCCCCGCATCTGTACCCTAGACTTCAGAGTGGGGAGGGAATCCTGACACACCATGAAGAATTCCCCTGCATCAAGTGCAAGCTGACGACCCTTCTAGAAACAAAATGTGGACTTCAGCATTAACTGACTTCTTTGAAACACACAAGGTCATTAAAATAACTCCCAGAAGGACTGCTGCAAGATGTATCACTGGAAGATCACACTGAAAAATGGAAGCAGGAGGAGGTCAGGTGGAAGAAGATCACATCAGAAACTAGAACTGTTTCTACATGGATTTCTCCATCTCAAGAGAAATGCGCAAGATAACTCAGAAGAAGCAGTAACAAGTTCTGCTGGTGGGGGACTCATTACTAAGATGTAAGGACAGAATAGCATTGTACAGTATGCAGCACAATGGGGCCCTGACCTGATTGAGGCTTCTAGATACTATCACAATACAAACGTTAAATAACTAAAGAACATTCTACAAGCAGGATCCTGTGCTGCCTGTTGCTAACAGGAGCAAAAGGCTTAAATGTGTTACAGAGTGCAGAGGAAACAACAGTTTCAGAAGCTCTTTGAAAAGTATCGTCGATGATTTCAGAGACCTAGCCCAAGAAGTGAAAAAGAGGACAGCACTGGTGATTTCCTCAAGTGTTCTGCCAGTCCTGAGGTTGGATAAGTAGGATTGTAGAAATAAACCAGTGGCTAAAGAGATCGGGGTGGGGGGGTTTAAGATTCACAGAGCACTTATGCTTTCTCCTTTTGTGGAGGGAAGGGGTTTTTCAAATTGGACAGCTTTGCCTAAATGGTAGGGAGACCTACCCCACTAGCAGAACTAGTCAGGAAGTCTTCAAATTAAGGAGCTGGCTTGGCTAGGAAATTAGTTTGGAACAGAGTTTAACTATTGTTTCAGTAAAAAACATTTTCCAGCCTCAGGCATAGTCTAGCCTGAAGGGTGGAGATGTAGTCAGTTCTAATACTAGCCAGACTCACCGTGTCAGAAACTGCTGGAATAATAATTAAGCACTTCTTTAAACACTGTTCTTGGCCCAGTAATTACCAGTGTCAGAAGAAATGAGGTGGGGCAGAGAAGAGGAGAGAACACAGAAAGGCAGCATAGTAGAGAGAGTTAATTGAAATAAAAATCCCAAATGAATTTAATTTAGAAAGTCTGCAAGTATAACACACAAGACAAGTGTACACATGCCCTCTCTCTAATTGCCTGAGCTGTGACAATGTGAAGAGGATACAGTGAAGAGGATAAGGACAAATTTAGGCTGCTACCAATTTAAAATTACTTCCATTAATTTCAAATTGTGAATGTAAACAAGACTGATTTACATACAAATATTCATAATGTGATGAAAATTTGGAAGTATTATGCAAAGTTGAATAAACAAATTCAAATATTGTGTATCCATGCACCACTTAGGAAAGTGGTTTTCAAACTTTTTAGGCTGCATACCGCTTTCCAAATAATATAGTCTACCACATACCTCCATCTGAGATAGGGTCATAATATACCTATGAAAACAGAAAGGAAAAAAAATAAAGGTCTGTAAGGGATAACATGATGCCATTGTCCACCATTATGGGATTTTTCTTGTGTACTCCCTGACAAGAGCTTGCGTATCCCTAGGGGTACTCTAACCCCAGTTTGAAAACCACTGATTAGGGAGTATTTCCATTATTAAACATCATGCTACAACACATGAAAATTAATTTACTGTACAAGAACCTCAGATTACATCTGAAGCACTGTCTTCTTCTGGGATAATTCACTTTCTAAAAGAGTTTTAATATTTTTACTTTCTTGAGTTCCCAATTATAGATCTATTTATGGCAGATTCTGCAAATACCATTTTTGTCTTTAATCCATATTATTCACATTTTTGAAAAAAGGCTAGTGAATTTAAGACATTTGCTATTATTCAGTTATATTTAGGCAGCAACCAAAGGCTCTATCCAGGATCAGGCATTAATTGTGCTTGGTGCCAAATGATAGTCTTTCAATTAAGGCTGCATGGAACCCTAATGAAATCTATGGGTGCAAGGGACCTCCTGCTCAGATATGACTGCAGGGTGAGGGTCTAGTTTATTAACTATTGCAAGGCAGAGATGAATGAAGTTGGTCTTAAAAAAAACACACACACACAAAAAAAACACTTCCCACTCAAAGCATAGATTTTCTCCACTGTTTCGCTTTTGTTTCCTAATTGTTTTTTCTCCTGCTTTCTTCTCCTACTCTCTCCAATCCCAAAATGAATTTTAATTGGAATGTTGAAAGGTAATTTCCTTCCACCTCCATATCCTGTGTTTCAAAAGGACTAATTTTTTTAATATATTTTTATTCCACATTTTGTAGTCCAAGGCTAACTAACTACTGCCCTCCAGGAACCATTATATTTATCACTCTGAATACAGGTTGCAGTGTAAATTCTTGACATTTGTGTATGTTCAACATTCAGGATCACCTATTTTGGCTCCTTTATCAGTCAGAAAGAAATCTGTAAATTTAAATTTTTTATAGGTATGATGGCTTTGGATATTGGAATGATAAAATTAGTCATTTTATTACTCGATAACTCTTTAGTGCTGACTAAATATTAGTTTTATCTTTTCCAATCATTGCAAAGCAGCTTTTATTGTAGAATTAAATACTAAACAATAAAACCTTCTATAAAAGAAATTTTTTACTCCTTTCATTGGTACTGTTTGATTCTTTAAATTGTTGCTTGGAAAATAATAAAATACAGTTAACACTTAATTCCACCAGGTGTCACTGGTGGAACAATCATAGGATTCATTTACTTTGTTTCAAATTCTAACAATGAAATTTTACAACTAGGGGGGAGTTGGATTCTCAAATGGAAAAATCCTTATGTCCTCTCTGCTCAGTTACCTGATCGAAAACAAATCAGCACAATAGGGATTTCTTCAATTAGCATGTATATTTAGAAGTCAACCTATTGAAAAAATTATTTATCAAGCTTGGTTTTACAAAAATGTCAATAAATAATCATAGAATCATAGAATCATAGAATATCAGGGTTGGAAGGGACCCCAGAAGGTCATCTAGTCCAACCCCCTGCTCGAAGCAGGACCAATTCCCAGTTAAATCATCCCAGCCAGGGCTTTGTCAAGCCTGACCTTAAAAACCTCTAAGGAAGGAGATTCTACCACCTCCCTAGGTAACGCATTCCAGTGTTTCACCACCCTCTTAGTGAAAAAGTTTTTCCTAATATCCAATCTAAACCTCCCCCATTGCAACTTGAGACCATTACTCCTCGTTCTGTCATCTGCTACCATTGAGAACAGTCTAGAGCCATCCTCTTTGGAACCCCCTTTCAGGTAGTTGAAAGCAGCTATCAAATCCCCCCTCATTCTTCTCTTCTGCAGACTAAACAATCCCAGCTCCTTCAGCCTCTCCTCATAAGTCATGTGCTCTAGACCCCTAATCATTTTTGTTGCCCTTCGCTGGACTCTCTCCAATTTATCCACATCCTTCTTGTAGTGTGGGGCCCAAAACTGGACACAGTACTCCAGATGAGGCCTCACCAGTGTCGAATAGAGGGGAACGATCACATCCCTCGATCTGCTCGCTATGCCCCTACTTATACATCCCAAAATGCCATTGGCCTTCTTGGCAACAAGGGCACACTGTTGACTCATATCCAGCTTCTCGTCCACTGTCACCCCTAGGTCCTTTTCCGCAGAACTGCTGCCTAGCCATTCGGTCCCTAGTCTGTAGCGGTGCATTGGATTCTTCCATCCTAAGTGCAGGACCCTGCACTTATCCTTATTGAACCTCATCAGATTTCTTTTGGCCCAATCCTCCAATTTGTCTAGGTCCTTCTGTATCCTATCCCTCCCCTCCAGCGTATCTACCACTCCTCCCAGTTTAGTATCATCTGCAAATTTGCTGAGAGTGCAATCCACACCATCCTCCAGATCATTTATGAAGATATTGAACAAAACCGGCCCCAGGACCGACCCCTGGGGCACTCCACTTGACACCGGCTGCCAACTAGACATGGAGCCATTGATCACTACCCGTTGAGCCCGACAATCTAGCCAGCTTTCTACCCACCTTATAGTGCATTCATCTAGCCCATACTTCCTTAACTTGCTGACAAGAATACTGTGGGAGACCGTGTCAAAAGCTTTGCTAAAGTCAAGAAACAATACATCCACTGCTTTCCCTTCATCCACAGAACCAGTAATCTCATCATAAAAGGCGATTAGATTAGTCAGGCATGACCTTCCCTTGGTGAATCCATGCTGACTGTTCCTGATCACTTTCCTCTCATGTAAGTGCTTCAGGATTGATTCTTTGAGGACCTGCTCCATGATTTTTCCAGGGACTGAGGTGAGGCTGACTGGCCTGTAGTTCCCAGGATCCTCCTTCTTCCCTTTTTTAAAGATTGGCACTACATTAGCCTTTTTCCAGTCATCCGGGACTTCCCCCATTCGCCACGAGTTTTCAAAGATAATGGCCAAGGGCTCTGCAATCACAGCCGCCAATTCCTTCAGCACTCTCGGATGTAACTCGTCCGGCCCCATGGACTTGTGCACGTCCAGCTTTTCTAAATAGTCCCTAACCACCTCTATCTCCACAGAGGGCTGGCCATCTCTTCCCCATTCTGTGATGCCCAGCGCAGCAGTCTGGGAGCTGACCTTGTTAGTGAAAACAGAGGCAAAAAAAGCATTGAGTACATTAGCTTTTTCCACATCCTCTGTCACTAGGTTGCCTCCCTCATTCAGTAAGGGGCCCACACTTTCCTTGGCTTTCTTCTTGTTGCCAACATACCTGAAGAAACCCTTCTTGTTACTCTTGACATCTCTTGCTAGCTGCAGCTCCAGGTGCGATTTGGCCCTCCTTATATCTTTCCTACATGCCCGAGCAATATTTTTATACTCTTCCCTGGTCATATGTCCAACCTTCCACTTCTTGTAAGCTTCTTTTTTATGTTTAAGATCCGCTAGGATTTCACCATTAAGCCAAGCTGGTCGCTTGCCATGTTTACTATTCTTTCGACTCATCGGGATGGTTTGTCCCTGTAACCTCAACAGGGATTCCTTGAAATACAGCCAGCTCTCCTGGACTCCCTTCCCCTTCATGTTAGTCCCCCAGGGGATCCTGGCCATCTGTTCCCTGAGGGAGTCGAAGTCTGCTTTCCTGAAGTCCAGGGTCCGTATCCTGCTGCTTACCTTTCTTCCCTGCGTCAGGATCCTGAACTCAACCAACTCATGGTCACTGCCTCCCAGATTCCCATCCACTTTTGCTTCCCCCACTAATTCTACCCGGTTTGTGAGCAGCAGGTCAAGAAAAGCGCCCCCCCCTAGTTGGCTCCCCTAGCACTTGCGCCAGGAAATTGTCCCCTACGCTTTCCAAAAACTTCCTGGATTGTCTATGCACCGCTGTATTGCTCTCCCAGCAGATATCAGGAAAATTAAAGTCACCCATGAGAATCAGGGCATGCGATCTAGTAGCTTCCGTGAGTTGCCGGAAGAAAGCCTCATCCACCTCATCCCCCTGGTCCGGTGGTCTATAGCAGACTCCCACCACTACATCACTCTTGTTGCACACACTTCTAAACTTAATCCAGAGACACTCAGGTTTTTCCACAGTTTCGTACCGGAGCTCTGAGCAGTCATACTGCTCCCTTACATACAGTGTTACTCCCCCACCTTTTCTGCCCTGCCTGTCCTTCCTGAACAGTTTATAACCATCCATGACTGTACTCCAGTCATGTGAGTTATCCCACCAAGTCTCTGTTATTCCAATCACGTCATAGTTCCTTGACATCACCAGGACCTCCAGTTCTCCCTGCTTGTTTCCAAGGCTTTGTGCATTTGTATATAAGCACTTGAGATAACCTGTTGATCACCCCTCATTCCCAGTATGAGGCAGGAGCCCTCCCCTCACAGACATTCCTGCCTGTGCTTCCTCCCGGTATCCCGCTTTCCCACTTACCTCAGGGCTTTGGTCTCCTTCCCCCGGTGAACCTAGTTTAAAGCCCTCCTCACTAGGTTAGCCAGCCTGCTGGCAAAGATGCTCTTCCCTCTCTTCGTAAGATGGAGCCCGTCTCTGCCCAGCACTCCTCCTTCATGGAACACCATCCCATGGTCAAAGAATCCAAAGCCTTCTCTCCGACACCACCTGCGTAGCCATTCGTTGACTTCCACGATTCGACGGTCCCTACCCAGGCCTTTTCCTTCCACGGGGAGGATGGACGAGAACACCACTTGCGCCTCCAACTCCTTTATCCTTCTTCCCAGAGTCACGTAGTCCGCAGTGATCCGCTCAAGGTCATTCTTGGCAGTATCATTGGTGCCCACGTGGAGAAGCAGGAAGGGGTAGCGATCCGAGGGCTTGATGAGTCTCGGCAGTCTCTCCATCACATCGCGAATCTTAGCCCCTGGCAAGCAGCAGACTTCTCGGTTTTCCCGGTCAGGGCGGCAGATAGATGACTCAGTCCCCCGGAGGAGAGAGTCCCCGACCACCACCACCCGCCTTCTCCTCTTGGGAGTGGTGGTCGTGGAACCCCCAACCTCAGGACATCGCATCTCATGCCTTCCAACCAGCGGAGTCTCCTTCTGCTTTCTCCCCCCAGACATATCATCTGGTCCACTCTCCGCAATGGTACCTGTGGAGAGAACATGAAATATGCTTAATGCTTAGTTTTATGTTCCCATCCATGTGTTACTTATTCAGGGTACATTCCACTGCCTTTTACACAACTAACATTGGCTTAGCAAAGGAGCAGAGGTCAGTTTGATGATCTAGGCATAACAGGTATTTAAAATTCTTATATTAAAAAGGTATTATCTCTCAAGAAAGTTATTCTAACCATGACACACACTTACTTACTTTTCCCTTTTAAATTCAATGTGATTGTAACAGGGTCCACAACCCACCCCTCTTCCTGGAGTCTGCTTGCTGCCCCCAATAAGGCTCAGAGAGGCTTCAGGGTTGTGCAACACCCATGTCTTTATTCACCTACAGTTATCCCACCACCAGCATCTTTCTATATACAACTGTACAGGATTATTCAACCTCTTTCACAGGCAGAGTCAGCCTTCAGTTAGGCAGCCTCTAGCCCCTGAAATTCTCTCTGGCTGCCCCCACAACTTCTGGCTCCCTCCCAGCCTTTATAGCTCTTGGCTTGTCAGGCCAGCAGGTGTTGCCAATCCTCAGGCCAGCATCAGGCCTTTTCCAACAGCCCCAATCTGTTTCCCCTGATTGGATCTGACTGGGCAGGGGCTAATTAGGTGCTTTTGCACCAGTACCCTGCTACAGTGATGTATGCGAAGAAAGTTTAGGCACATTAAAAAAAAATCAGAAAAGCAAAATACCTCAGTTGGAAAGAACACAGGCCACAAGGCACAGGTTTTCTATCCATGTGACTCAGAGTTCATTTGCTTCAGGGATCTGGTGGTAACTAATAATTTATACTTAATTTAAGAATACAAAGCAATTTCAGGAAGAGCTCATCTTTTAATCATGTGCAAATTTCATCATAGCATGTTTTTAAATACAAAAGGAAGACTGGTTGGGGGCTGGCCAGAGTTGAGGGGTGAGGGGCCCAGCTTGGGAGAGGGAAGAGGGCTGGCTGGGGTGGGAGCAAGGGACCCTGCTGGAGTGGGGGCAAGGAGCCCCGCTGTCGGGGCTGTCTGTAGTGGGGGCTGAAGTGGGTATACGGCTTGGCCTACCGAAGCAACCAAATGTGCAATCCTCTAGTAAAAAGAAAAGGAGGACTTGTGGCACCTTAGAGACTAACAAATTTATTTGAGCACAAGCTTTCGTGAGCTACAGCTCACTTCATCAGATGCCCGGCTCGCTGGCGTGGAGCCAGGCGTGGAATGCGAGTGCCTAGTGGGCCACTTTTGGTAAGCAGAACTGGTGCTCCGGGATGAACCGAACGCTGGGTTAAGGCGCCTGATGCCGACGCTCATCAGACCCCAGAAAAGGTTTTGGTTGATACAGACAGCAGGACGGTGGCCATGGAAGATGGAATCCGCTAAGGAGTGTGTAACAACTCACCTGCCGAATCAACCTGAAAATGGATGGCGCTGGAGCGTTGGGCCCATACCCGGCCGTCGCCGGCAATGAGAGCCGCGGGGGCTACGCCTTGTAGGAGTAGGAGGGCTGCTGCGGTGCAGCTTGAAGCCTAGGGCGCGGGCCTGGGCGGAGCCGCCGCAGATGCAGATCTTGCTGGTAATTGCAAATATTCAAACGAGAACTTTGAAGGCCGAAGTGGAGAAGGGTTCCATGTGAACAGCAGTTGAACATGGGTCAGTCAGTCCTAAGAGATAGGCGAGCGCCGTTCCGAAGGGACGGGCGATGGCCTCTGTTGCCCTCAGCCGATCGAAAGGGAGTCGGGTTCAGATCCCTGGAAGTGAGCTGTAGCTCACGAAAGCTTATGCTCAAATAAATTAGTTAGTCTCTAAGGTGCCACAAGTACTCCTTTTCTTTTTGCGAATACAGACTAACACGGCTGCTACTCCGAATCCTCTAGTAGTAATTTTGTACTTTAGCCAAAGCCATAAGCCGTTAGGCACTAATTCCATCCCTATTCAGCGAAGTCCCTGAGCATGTGCTTAACTTCAGCAATGTCCTTAAGTCCCATTGACTTCAGTAGGAGCTAAGCATGTGATTAAATGCTTTGCTGAATTGGAGAACTCCTTCAGTAGAATGAGCATCTCTTGCCTTAAGTCTTAATTAAAAAGAACCATTCTTTACCTTTTGATTATTTCATTAGTGCTCAATATGTGATGAATGGAGCCATATATTGAGTTATGCTGTGTGCTACACCTTTTCAGATAGAGGAGACATCCTTCCTGCCACGTATGTTTTTCTCCAGGGTGGGAAACAAGTGTTGTTATACCAATAAAATAAAAACCAGCAGGATCTTATTAAAGGGGAAAAGGCAAAATGCCACATTGATTGTGAATACAGAAAGAATCATAGTAAGCAGTTAGTTATAGCTATAACATTCCATTCAATTTCATATTTATTCACACATTCATTCATTCACACACACACACACAGAGGTTCTGCAAGGTTGTTATCATAGTTACCAGCCTTAGAGTTGCTCATGCCAAGCCACTGGCCAGGTGGCCTGGACATGAGGAGGGAGCAGGGCCTTGTCAGATGCTCATCTGATGCTCCTGGAAGTTGGTTTGCAGAATCAGACCCCAACGTTCTCACTTTATAGAGTCCATTTTTACAGGAATTTCTTCCTATGCCAGTCTATGGGAATTTCTTCATTGTGCTGTTGCTGAATCAATCAGCAGATGGCACATTCCTGACGGCTCCGTGCTGCCAGATGTTATCTTGTTCTTTGGTTCTCCCATTCTTGAGGCTGTTGGGTGGATTCCAGTCTGCCCTCTGGGGGTCCTCTGGTTATTTCCACTTGACGCCTTCTTCAGCCGATGGACACTGGATTTTTAGGCTGGCACCTCCTTGATCATTCAGTTATTATCCACACCAAGCATCCATCCACATACATTCTCTATCTCTATTTTAATCACAATTGTTAACAAAGCGAGATGAATACAAAAAAGGGCGGGGAGTTTCTGGGTGCTGTTTCTGTTGTTACAGAGTATTGCTTTGAGTCTCTCTCTACAAAGAATTGCTTTGAGAACAGACTCTGTCTCAGAATGTACTAACACAATTAGCAGCTTGCAAGTTTCACACATAGAGGGAAAGAAACAGTACCAAAAACCAAGAGACCTCTTAATTAGTAATACCATGGAATTTAAACTATGGGGAATCAAACTCATGTGTGATTTTAATACAGAACTTCTTTAATATGATCCAACAGTGTTATAGATCTGTATCTGGTAAAGTTTTTATTTGGTGTGAGTTCAACCACATTTGAAGCATCATGGAAGAAAGTCATCAAATGTGGTTGCAATGGCCAGGAAGTGGCTCACATTAGAAGCTTGTAACATACCTGTGGTCTTGAACCAACCAGGCACCACATAACAAAACAGTAGTTTAGCTGCATCACAAGACTTCTGAGTAGTGACATTTTTACAGGATACATTAACCACATCATCCTTCACTCATATGGCCATTAAAGGGCAGGAAAAATCTCAGGGGGTAACAAAACAAAGACACTTCCTTTGCTGTTTTCTCCATTTAATTTAATAGATTTCAAACTGTACTTTCCCCTTTAATCTACACCCAATATTCACTTCTCACAATATGAGCAACTGCTTTGACTGTCTGAGGCATCTGAGGCTTGTGATGTTATTTCCAGGTTATGGGAACTCTGCAACCTCTGTAACTCATGAAGTTGTGATGGTAACAACCTGCCTCTTCTTTGAAGTGCTGCATCACTACATCCACCATGCACGTTACAGTTACTACATTTTACTGACAATTACTAATAAACTACTCTCCTCATTACCTGCTGGACACCAATGAGGTTCAGAACTGAGGCCCATTAGAAATCTGTGAATACTACACAGGAGGAGGACAGGCTGTATAATAGAGATTAGAGATGGAAAAGATCTATTTGATCAGCTTATTTATCCACCTACCAGATTGACTTGGGGTAATTACCAGATTGACTTGGGGTAATTATTGCATTGCCCTAAAACTTAATACTTGAAATCTTGAAACTTAAGAAACTTGTTGTAAGTTAATGCTCTCCCATTACCCAATGAATACTAATGCTGTTGTTGAAATAATGAAAGTGTTCTTATGTTTATGCAGTACCTTTGATTCAGAAGAATCCCAAAATACTTTATAAACTGATTTAAACCATATATTGCACAGTAATCACTTTATTCAACACTGAAATGCAGCCATTTCTGCATCAATTGTTTAATGGCTCAGCAACAGCACACAACAATGTAATATTTGACTGCTTTAGGGGAAAAAAATCCTTCACACTGATTTGACTGTGGTACCATTACCATAATTCCATAATTGGACAAAGCACAAGGGAAAGTTTTAAGTAAGCAGAATGAGGCTACTCCCAGGTAGAATGAGAGTGGGATGCCAGGCTCCTCTGAAATGCTGCTGCTTTCAATAAAACAGAAGCGCTCTATCTTATATGGCCCCCAACACCATAGTATCTGATTTCATCACAATCTCTAATGTATTTATCCTCCCAACATCCTGTGAATTAGGGAGGTGCTGTTATCCCAGTTTTACATATGAAGAACTGAGGCACAGACAGGAAAAGGAACTTGCCCAAGGTCACACAGGAAGTCGGTGGCAGAGCAGTGATTTTACTCCAGTCCTGTTGGGATCCAGGAAGTGGGCGGGTGGAACAGGAGAGTGGCCACCAGCGGACACTACCCAGAGGAATTCTGCCCGGATGCGTGAATGGACTGAGGAGCGGAAATAGGCCCCACAGTCACAGGAAACCCCATCGGCCACCTCCTCTCCCTGGTTTTGTAGATGGACATTTTGGCCAGGGCAAGGAGGAGGTTGACAAGGAGGTCCCGCGACTTTGTGGGGCACGGATGGGGAGTGCGTAGATAAACAGGTAAGGGGAAAAGTGCAACCAAAAACATAATAGGATATCCAAGAGGAGCCAGAATAGGGGCTGCAACCTGGTGCACTCCAGGTACACATGCGCCAGGGTCTCCCTCCCGCCGCAAAAGGGGCAAGTGTCTGAGAGGGGAGAGAACCGTGCCAAGTTCACACCCGTGCTCACAGCTCCATGAAGGTGACATCCCTGACATCTGACATCCCTGGTGGGCCTCGGGACCAGGGTGGAATATAGGCTGGCCCACCGGGGCTCCTCACCCTCCAGAGGTGGCAAGAGGTCCCAGGCCACTTCATGTCAGGGCGGGACGCGAGGGTGAGGATGTGAAGAGTGTGGAGCATGAGCATGTACAGGTGTTTTCTTGGCGCAGTCTGGAACTGAAGTTGTGCAGCCAGCTTGCGGTAAAGGGGTGGGATGGCCTGGCAGGTCCACAGGGCAGGGACCCAATGAAAAGTTCCAGAGGAGCTGAGGTGGAGGGTGGGTGGGGCATGCCCTCTCACAGGACCCAGTCGAGGAAGACCCAAGCAGTGGGTGGTAAAGCGGCCCTCACCTCCTGAAGTACGCACCGGGAAGTGTGAGGCCTGGAAAGCCTCATGCGCCGAGCGAGTGTCAGGCAATCCAGCCAGTCTCCGACTCTGGTGACTTCTTCCAGGACCAACCTCTGGCGCACTGAGGGGGACTCTGCCACCTGCAGATGGAGCTGGGGGTTGTGTAGCAGGGGCTCCGTGAGGAGGTCCACCCCCTCGGCAGCTGCCACGGACCTGGTGTCCGAAACCAGTTGCCAGGTCCGGAGGAGGCCCTAGTAGAAGACAGGCAGCCTGGAGAGATCTCGCAGAAGAACCCTCGGATGGAGATAAAGGAGCTGCTGGTTGTATTGGAGCCCTCGGAGGCAGTGCAGAAAGGCGTGCACCAGTAAGCTCCACACCGGACTACCTGTACCATAAAGGAGCCTCTGCAGGGCCTGGAGGCAGAAGACGTGGACCTGAGTGCGCAGGCACTTCAGGCTCTGTCCTCCCTCCTCCAGGGGCAGGTGGAAGACCCCTGCAGAGACCCAGTGCAGTCCTGGCCAGAAGAATTCCAGAACCGACTTCCGGAGGTTGGCCAGGAAATCCGGGGCTGGGACCAGGGTGTTGAGCTGGTACCAGAGCATGGACAGGACTAGCTGATTGAACACCAATGCCCACCCTCGAAGGGAGAGGCACCAGAGTAGTCCTGCCCATCTCTGGAGCCGCTCTACCACCCTGTCCTCTAAACCTTGCCAGTTCTCCGGTTGAATCCAGTCCCTAGGCTAGTGCCCTAACCACTGGACTGTCCTTCATCAATATAGCTTGAGAGAGGAACTGAGAAGGGCAGGATGAATGCCCTGGGATATGGATCCAGGGCTGCAACTTGTATTTTCCTAAAGTTTGGGTTCAGATCCTTATAAAAACCATCTATAGGAAGCCCAGATTATCTTTTGTGGATAATTGCAGGGGACTTTGTCCTTCTTGCACTAAGAATACCAAGTCCTCTACACACCTTAGTAAGATCAGTTAGTGAAATCTTTAATGAATTTCATGAGGAAATCATCCAGCTTTTGAGAGTAACTATGATCTAGGAGCTATGGCTACTAAGGTTTCATCGTGTGAGCCTCAGACGGGTAGGTTTAGGAGGCCAAGTGAAGGAAGTCCCAAGAGACTGGCATTATTTGTGGCAGACAAACACATACAGCAATTTACAAACCAAGAGTACCTTCATTAAGTTACGACAAGTGCTGAGCACATTATAAGAACCAGGGGCGGCTCTACCAATTTTGCCGCCCCAAGCAGCCGGCACCGTGTTGCAGCGGAGCTGCAGCCGAACTGCTACCGTGCCCGGAAGAGCAGCGAAGCTGTGGCCCAAAAGCCACCACAGTGTGAAGAGCAGCAGAGCTGCCACCGACTTGCCACCGCGGGACACGGACTGCCACCCCATTCTGAATGCCACCCCAAACACCTGCTTGGAAAGCTGGTGCCTGGAGCCGGCCCTGATAAGAACCTATATAGAACAGAATAAACTAGTAAGGGATGATCAGGATTAATTAAACTTGAACTTGGTTGATCTTTCTGGCTGCCCAACATATGATGGGAAAAAGGTAGAAAAAAGTAACCTTGGAAATCCAACCAGGGGATAGATGAGAGCATCTGGTCTCCAGGCCTGTGAGTGCAAATGCTGGGGACAGAATTTATCTTTTTGGGACTGGGTTGCACTGGTTTGCAAACAGGTCTGTTTGTAAAAAGAACCACCTTGACGCAATATGATCAAAACTTTCTGGACTAGCCCTCATTCTACTTAATCCAGCTCAGGACAGCTGAGACAGTGGGCCAAGGATTTATGTGACACTAAGGGACAGACCCAAGTGTTCCAAGTACAGAAGAAGTTGTCTGACCTGTCTGTTTAGACCAGGGATCGGCAACCTTTGGCATGCGGCCCGTCAGGGAAATCTGCTGGCGGGCCGGGATGGTTTGTTTACCTGCAGCTTCCACAGGTTTGGACGATCACAGCTCCCACTGGCCACGGTTCGCTGTTCCAGGCCAATGGGAGCTGCAGGAAGCGGCGGCCAGCACATCCCTCAGTCCGTGCCACTTCCCGCAGCCCCCATTGGCCTGGAACGGCAAACCGCAGCCAGTGGGAGCTGCGATTGGCCGAACCTGCGGATGCTGCAGGTAAACAAACCGTCCCGGCCCGCCAGCGGATTTCGTGGACGGGCTGCGTGCCAAAGGTTGCCGATCCCTGGTTTAGACTTTTAAATTTTGTTCAGCCTAGTATGGTGAGACACGTCACCGTGATTCTATTGTCACTCTTCATATAAATGGCTACAATTCCCAGCAACACCCTTGGGAGGAGGCTGACTATTGCATTCTCTTTTGCCCACAACTCTAGGAGGCTGATGCTGACCTGGCATTCATGGGGACACCACTTCCCCTGAAATATATGAAATCGTATCTGAGGAGCTCTTCCCACCAGACTGGCCTAAGCCCTCATATGGGTTGCTGGAGGATCTGCCAACAGTTTGTCTTGGAGATATATGTTGAGGTGATCACTGCACCCCACAGGGGAAGGCAAGCTTGGGCCAGTAGAGCTTCACTTTCTTGTAGAGAATCCCCCTTTGTTGCAGCCTCTATGGCTGGTGTTGGGGAAGAATTTCCTGGCTCTTGTGAATCATAAAGGGTAACAGGATTGGCAGTCTGGGTAGGTCTAAAGTTGCAGTTGCAACTGACACAAAGCTTTCTTGCGCATCTCTTAATGATGGATGATTTGATGAGCCCAAAAGGCCTTTTTCCCAAGGCTTACCAAAGAGCTCCATACCATCAAATGGCAACTGAACTACATTGCTCTCAAAGTGGGGTCTGCATCTAGAGCCTGGAGCCACAATTTTCTTTATGTTTCAAGGAAGCGATCTGGTGAGGTAACAGACGGTATCACATAGAAGAACTCATGTCAGGTTGAATCTAGTTTCTTTCTAGTCCCCTCTTTCGGTCCCCAGAGATCTCTTTTTCTGAGAGTAGAAGAGGAAGTGGTGGCAAAACAATGGAGGTTGGTTTTAAGGGGTTTAATCTTTTGGTCAAGAAGTCCTTTGGTGAAAGTCCACCTCATTGACTATGATCAAAACCTTTTCTGTGTGAACCTGACCCTAAGATGAAGGAAGGCCAAGTCAATCTTTGGGACAGGAGAGAACTCGGTGGCTTTATTCCACTGGATTTGGTAGTAGAGACTTCACTGATCACTCTCTTTTTGTCAGAGTTGGGTTACTTCGAGTCATCAATGCTCTCAACATGATCTGCTTTTCCTTTGCTGCATTCTGAATGAGCCCTAGGGAACTGGATTGCTGATTGAGCTATCTTGAGAAAGGAATGGATTAATTCAACCAAGAGATGGCAAACAGAAGACCTGATTTCTCTCTGTCAAGGTACTCAGAGTGGGATGAATGTTCCTCCCCTCTGATGAGCACAGGGCAAATCCTTGTAATCAGATATGCCAAACCCATGGAAAAAAAAAGCAGAAATTGGGCCTGTTTTTGGCTTAATTGGCTTGTGAGTTGCTTATTGGCTAGTTTTTGGCTTCTTGCTTAATTGCCTGATAGCTGCTGCTGCTTTTTTTTTTTTTGGATCGGCTCCTGGCAGGCAGGTGCAAGGGGAGGCAATCAGGGGCTGTCACGGGTGCATAGTGGGCCCACCACAGTCCCAGTCTGCACACACACTAGTCACATAGTGTGTTGGGGTTCTTAGGGATTGACTTATTTTGGCTTTGTTTTGAAATGGGATTAGCTTGATTTTTGGCTTCTTGTGAAAGTCAGGGTGCTTATTTACCCCATGAAAGTTGGGAACTATGCTTGTAATTTGTAGGGGAATATGCAGAAAAGAGGCCACTTTGGGAAACTGGGAAAGGGAAATGGTATTTACAGTCCTTTCATTGAGAGGATACGAACAGACAGTTTGATCAGATCTCACAACACATCATCATCAGTGAGCCCAACTCTAAAGGCATTTGATACTTAATTCTCAGAGCAGAAGAAAAACTAAAGGTGGGTTTTTTCAAGTCAATGGATCGTGCACTCATAACTCCCTAATGGACTTCTGAAAATCCAAGCCTTACTTATTATAGAAGATGCTTGTATAGCCCAAGAAGCAGGCCTTCATTCCGCAGATCTTTGCACTGTGCACATCAGGAAGTGCAATGCTGCTGCATTCCCACAGCAAGAGTGAGCAGAAACTATTCATCGGCAGAAATGAGGTTAAGCATTAAGATTGTGCAATGACCAGAAGCAAGCTTCAAGCCCCTTGTATGCTCTCTCCATTACACTCACAAAGGCAGAGTAAAAAAATGAAACAGAGGTAGGTGAAGAATGGTCTTAACTGAATCCTCTTTGGCTGTATTCTGGTGACAAGAGAGGAATGACTTTGTAGCTGCACAATAATGCTCTTAAGTGTATTCTTGGAATCCCCTCTATTCCTTGTCCTCATCATCATTTTATACATTGTGCTACACTCAATATTTGTCCTATGCAAGATCAAGATTGGAATAAAAAAAATGTTTGAACAGTATGTCTCACAGACAGTGAGACTTCTTTTCAGGCTACTGCATAGCCCCAAGCAAAAAACCAAGTTCATAGAATCATAGAATATCAGGGTTGGAAGGGACCCCAGAAGGTCATCTAGTCCAACCCCCTGCTCAAAGCAGGACCAATTCCCAGTTAAATCATCCCAGCCAGGGCTTTGTCAAGCCTGACCTTAAAAACCTCTAAGGAAGGAGATTCTACCACCTTCCTAGGTAACGCATTCCAGTGTTTCACCACCCTCTTAGTGAAAAAGTTTTTCCTAATATCCAATCTAAACCTCCCCCATTGCAACTTGAGACCATTACTCCTCGTTCTGTCATCTGCTACCATTGAGAACAGTCTAGAGCCATCCTCTTTGGAACCCCCTTTCAGGTAGTTGAAAGCAGCTATCAAATCCCCCCTCATTCTTCTCTTCTGCAGACTAAACAATCCCAGCTCCCTCAGCCTCTCTTCATAAGTCATGTGCTCTAGACCCCTAATCATTTTTGTTGCCCTTCGCTGGACTCTCTCCAATTTATCCACATCCTTCTTGTAGTGTGGGGCCCAAAACTGGACACAGTACTCCAGATGAGGCCTCACCAGTGTCGAATAGAGGGGAACGATCACATCCCTCGATCTGCTCGCTATGCCCCTACTTATACATCCCAAAATGCCATTGGCCTTCTTGGCAACAAGGGCACACTGTTGACTCATATCCAGCTTCTCGTCCACTGTCACCCCTAGGTCCTTTTCCGCAGAACTGCTGCCTAGCCATTCGGTCCCTAGTCTGTAGCGGTGCATTGGATTCTTCCATCCTAAGTGCAGGACCCTGCACTTATCCTTATTGAACCTCATCAGATTTCTTTTGGCCCAATCCTCCAATTTGTCTAGGTCCTTCTGTATCCTATCCCTCCCCTCCAGCGTATCTACCACTCCTCCCAGTTTAGTATCATCTGCAAATTTGCTGAGAGTGCAATCCACACCATCCTCCAGATCATTTATGAAGATATTGAACAAAACCGGCCCCAGGACCGACCCCTGGGGCACTCCACTTGACACCGGCTGCCAACTAGACATGGAGCCATTGATCACTACCCGTTGAGCCCGACAATCTAGCCAGCTTTCTACCCACCTTATAGTGCATTCATCTAGCCCATACTTCCTTAACTTGCTGACAAGAATACTGTGGGAGACCGTGTCAAAAGCTTTGCTAAAGTCAAGAAACAATACATCCACTGCTTTCCCTTCATCCACAGAACCAGTAATCTCATCATAAAAGGCGATTAGATTAGTCAGGCATGACCTTCCCTTGGTGAATCCATGCTGACTGTTCCTGATCACTTTCCTCTCATGTAAGTGCTTCAGGATTGATTCTTTGAGGACCTGCTCCATGATTTTTCCAGGGACTGAGGTGAGGCTGACTGGCCTGTAGTTCCCAGGATCCTCCTTCTTCCCTTTTTTAAAGATTGGCACTACATTAGCCTTTTTCCAGTCATCCGGGACTTCCCCCGTTCACCACGAGTTTTCAAAGATAATGGCCAAGGGCTCTGCAATCACAGCCGCCAATTCCTTCAGCACTCTCGGATGCAACTCGTCCGGCCCCATGGACTTGTGCACGTCTAGCTTTTCTAAATAGTCCCTAACCACCTCTATCTCCACAGAGGGCTGGCCATCTCTTCCCCATTCTGTGATGCCCAGCGCAGCAGTCTGGGAGCTGACCTTGTTAGTGAAAACAGAGGCAAAAAAAGCATTGAGTACATTAGCTTTTTCCACATCCTCTGTCACTAGGTTGCCTCCCTCATTCAGTAAGGGGCCCACACTTTCCTTGGCTTTCTTCTTGTTGCCAACATACCTGAAGAAACCCTTCTTGTTACTCTTGACATCTCTTGCTAGCTGCAGCTCCAGGTGCGATTTGGCCCTCCTGATATCTTTCCTACATGCCCGTTCAATGTCTCACTTTGGAGACTTAAGTTAAAAGTGTCCTCTTACACCTTTATATTTACTTCTTATCTATATGTGTGGACACCGTGCATTTCCCATGCCTCTGAAGGCTGCTAGACTGCAACACTCCTCATGGGAAAGGACCCTTTCATCCATGCCCTTTTACCTGAGAATCCCCAGCAAGGAATTCTTCAGACATACCTCATTCCATCCTTTTTCTTAGAGGTTGAAAGGACGTTACTTACCTTACAGCAACTGTGGTTCTTGGAGATGTTGTACTCAGTGTGGATCCCACTAAAGATGCACATGAGCCTCATCAGTGTGAGACTGGACATTTTTGCATAGTGGTGTCCACTGGGGCTGTGCACATGCTCTTTGCCTCCTCATACTCCTGTGCGAGGGCATAAAGCATGGGGGATTGCTCTGAGCCTTCCTCTGTTCCTTTGCAGTTCAAAGCCTCTGATAGTTGAGGACTCCAAAAAACAAGGATGGAGGGAGTGTTGTGGGATCCACTCTGACTACTGCATCTAAAAAAACAGCTACTGTAAGTTCTTTCTTTGAGCTTCTGTCCATGTGGGTGTCTGGCAAGCAGCTTCTCCTCAGGATGGTGGGAGTTGGGAGCATCATTTGAATGAGCCAAACAATGAGCCAAACAATTATAAAGTGGACTTTGAGATAACTGAATGACAGTCTCACCTGTTTCAGGAGCAGCGTACACCAGAATTTTTGGTATCAGTTCCCTAACTGGATTCAAACCATTTGGAGCTGCTTATATGAAAGATCTTTTCCACTTCGAGAAGTAAATCTTCCTGGTGGAGGATTTTCTGATTTGCATGAAAATCTTTTGAACCTGTATGGAGCAGTTTCTCTCTGTACTGCTCAAGCAGCCAATATCTAAGCCATCAGTCATAACGACTATGGGTACAGGTGCAAGATCTAATTGTGGTTCTGGGATATTGTATCTGGCAGGCCAGGTCTGACATCCAAAACTGGCTTGCTCAGTAGAGGGCTACCAGGATGACCGTAGCCTTGTTCCGATGTTGGATAGCATCCTGGGGATCAGGGGAATTGGCGATGGAATATGAGGTCTATGGTAGACTCCTTCAGTGACTGCTTATGGTTGGTAACTGCATGCCTGCTTACAAAGTCTTCCGGGTTGTTGTTGACCCCTAGAAAGCAGGGCTAATCTGTGTTGATGAAACCACATCCATAGTCTAATGGCCTCCTGGCAAAGAGGGGATGATCGGGTGCTTTCCTGTTTGTTTATATAGTGCATCACTGTGTTGTCTGTCAGGATTTCATATGTAATCTTAGGTCATCCTGAGGTCATGTTCCTTATGCATCTGCAGGAGGTTCAGGTAGGCACCCCAAATGCACCCCTGAAACATCTATGATAGGTGTCATAGTTGGGGAGGAAACAAAAGGACCCCTTTTGGTATATTCAATGGGTCTGTCCAACAAGTTAGCTCTCATAAGACTTGGGACGGGACTATGACCTTTTTGTCTAAGTGATGTCTCGACAGGGTGTGCACGGACCTCCGCCATAGCTGTAAGGGCCGATGATGAAGTCTGGCAAGCAGCATCATATACGTGCATGGCAATGTGTGACCAAACAGGCCCAGACACAGATACACCATAATTGAATTTGACTTCAGGTCATCGACTAGTAATGGAAGAGAATCTGCCTTCTGGCTGATATGGAGTCAGTCATAGCTCCTATGAACTCTATCATCTGTGATGGGGCAATGGCAATTTCTGTAGGTCATAAAGAGTCCTAATTGGGACAACAAGAAAAGTATGTTGTCATAAAAATAAAGGGAAGAGTAAACACCTTTAAATCCCTCCTGGCCAGAGGAAAAACCCTTTCACCCATAAAGGGTTAAGAAACTAAAATAACCTCACTGGCACCTGACCAAAATGACCAATGAGGAGACAAGATACTTTCAAAGTTGGAGCTGGGGGGGAAACAAAGGGTTCTCTCTGTCTGTGGGTTGCTTTTGCCGGGACCAGAGCAGGAATGCAGGTCAGAACTCCTGTAAAAAGTCAGTAAGCAATCTAGTTAGATATGCTTTAGATTCTGTTTTGTTTAAATGGCTGATAAAATAAGTTGTGCTGAATGGAATGTATATTCCTGTTTTTGTATCTTTTTGTAACTTAAGGTTTTGTCTAGAGGAATTCTCTCTGTTTTGAATCTGATTACCCTGTAAGGTATTTACCATCCTGATTTTACAGAGGTGATTCTTTTACTTTTTCTTTAATTAAAATTCTTCTTTTAAGAACCTGATTGCTTTTTCATTGTTCTTAAGATCCAAGGGTTTGGGTCTGTGTTCACCTATGCAAATTGGTGAAGATTTTTAGCAAGACTTCCCCAAGAAAGGGGGTGTAGGGCTTGGGGAGATTTTGGGGGGAAAGACGTTTCCAAGTGGGCTCTTTCCCTGTTATTTTTGTTAGACACTTGGTGGTGGCAGCAATAAGGTCCAGGGACAAAAGGTAAAATAGTTTGCACCTTGGGGAAGTTTTAACCTAAGCTGGTAAAAATAAGCTTAGGGGATTTTTCATGCAGGTCCCCACATCTGTATCATAAAGTTGAGAGTGGGGAAGGAACCTTAACATATGTAATCCAAGGATCTCACTCGCCTGCTGGAACCTGTCTCTGATCAGCCAATCATTCAGGTACAAGCAGATACAGATGCTCTGTCTCCTTAAGTACACTGCAATTAGTGCCAAGCATTCTGTGAATACTCTTGGTGCACTGGAGAATCCAAAGGGCAGAACTCTGTATTGGTAATGGTTTGGCCCCACTGTCAATCTTAGGTACTTCCTGTGGGCCAAGTGGATTTGGATATGGAAATACATCTCCTGCAAGTTGAGAGCCATGAACCAATCTTTAACTTGGAGAGAGAGGATGATAGAGGCAAGAATTACCATCCTGAACATGAGACAGAGTATTTGTTGAGTCTTCTCAGGTCTAGAATAGGACAAAGACACCCTTTCTTCAAAATCAAGGTACACTGGGACTAGAAGCTTCTCCTCCTGAACTTTTCTGTTACCTCCTCTACAGCTCCCAGATGAAGCAAGGAGGCCACTTCTGATTACAGTAGGCTCTCATGAAGAGAGCCCCTGAAGGAGGATGGACAAGGGGGATAGGTGGAGAGTAAAGAGTGAAAATGGATGGGTTAGCCATAGGTGATGATCCCTAACACCCATCTGTTTGATGTAAGGGCAGATCATGCCCAGAAGAATTGGGTGAGGCAGATTCCAAAGGTAAAGGTCATTTGATTGGCTCTGATGTGGCTCCCAACTGTGCTGTCAAATTTGCTGTTGTGTGCCAGGGGTAGGTGTGTTGCCGAAGAGGAAGGTCAGTGTCCTCTAAAGTACCTTAGTCTTTTCTTGGCCTGATATTCGGGATACTTGTGCTGGTCGGCTGGTGTCTGTGGCCTCGACTGGGCCTATGGGTGCTACAGCTTGTGGTCCAGTGTTGGGCTGCAAATCCCTGGGGGTTGTAAAGTGACCTTTGAGTCTTCTAATGAGTGAAGAGCACTATCTGCCTGCTCTCTAAAGAGCTCCATGCCCTCAAAAAGGGCAGGTCCTCAGTTGTGTTCTGTACCTCCTGTGACACTGTGCCCCATACTCTTCATAGAGATATTATGATTATGACATACTTATGATATATTTTGTGCAAGATAAGGCATGTGAGATGTCATTGGAAAGATTATGATTTACTGAATATGATTATCCTATTTGTATGCATGTATCTTTTTTGTATCTGAAGTTATGAGCACTCTGCAAGCGTTAGGATCGGTCGGATCCGGGGAGAAAAGGCTGGCGTAGAAGGCCCTGGCTCTCCCGCACATCCCCGCCGGATCCATGAGGGGGTTGCCGTCCTCTGCGAGGAGGCAGGTGACGTGCTTCTTGGCCCCCCTCTTTTTCTCCAGGGCATAGAAGAAGCGGGAGCCGCGATCCATCTCCCAAAGGAGGCGGATGCGGGATCGAACAAAAGCACCCCGGGCCCGATGGTCCTCAAGGGCCCAGAGCTCCTCCTGCTTCTCCTGGCACGCCCCGCAGAGGGATGGATCCTCGGGGCTGGCGGCCAGACGCCTCTCCAGCTCTAAGACCTCCCGTTCCAACTGCCCTATCGCCGCATCCCTCCGTCAGCTGGCGCCCCGGGTGTAGTCACGGCAGAAGAGCCGGGCGCGCACCTTTCCTAGGTCCCACCACCGCCACGCCGAGGGAAAGGCACGCCGCTGCCCTCGCCAAGCCAACCAGAACTCCCGGAAGGATGCCATGAAGCCCAGGTCCTCCAACAAGCTGTTATTAAAATGCCAATAGGCTGCCCTGGCCTCTCTGCACAGAGAGAGACCGTCACGGTGGCCAGGTGATGATCGGAGAATGGGGCTAGCCGGATGCTGGAGGAGTGGGCCTGTGAAAGATAGAAATGCAATAAATAGATGTGGTCCAACCGGGAGTAGCGCGACCAACGGGCCTCCACCCGGACAAAAGTGAACGTCGAGACGTCCTCCGGGTGGTGGTCGCGCCAGACGTCCACCAAGGAGTGATGGTTGACTATCTCCCGGAGGACATCCGCGGCGGCCGGGCACTGATCGGTCCCTGAGCGGTGCCGCTCCTCGAGGGTTGTATTAAAGTCCCCGCCCAGGACCAGGCACTCGTGAGGATCCAAAGTGCCGAGGAAGGTGGACACCTGCTGAAAGAAACGCAGCCGCTCCAGGCCCGATGTCGGGGCATAGATGTTGACAAGATTGACCATGAGCCCCTCCAAACGGATCCAGAGGTGCAACAGGCAGCCCGGCACAGCCTTGGCGACCCCCAGCACCTTGGGCCGTAGGTCGGGGGAGAACAGGGTCGCCACTCCAGCCGTACGAACTGTGAGATGGCTAAAGTAGACCCTGTCCCCCCCATTCCAGCCACCAGCTAGCTTCGGCGACCGGATCTGTATGGGTCTCCTGCAGGAAAATCACAGAGTACCCCTCCTCCCGAAGGAAGGAGAGCACCTGGCACCTGTGGAGACCCTTCCTACAGCCCCGGGTGTTTAACGTGGTGATGGTGAGAGGTGCCATAAGGAGGGCTGGGGGGGATCCTCGCCGGCAGGGACGCTCGCAGTTCCCAACGGGCTGCGCAACAGTCCGTGACGTACCCCGTAGGTAAGTAGGGAGTCACGGAAGAGGCGGACCTGCTGGTAGGCCGCGGCGGCCTGCTTCCCGGTCCTTTTACCCTCCCCCATAAGGGCCCTCACGGCCCAGAGGATGAGATGGAAATCCCCCCATCGCTGCAGGGCGAGCTGCACCTTATTACGGGAGCCCTGGACGTCCTCAAGGAACTCCCGCAGCTCCTCTTGCAGCCTATGGGGGGCCGGGGTCACTAGCCCCCGGCTGTCCTCCAGAGGGACCACTGACACAGCCCCGTGGCCCACCGAAATGGGCAGGCAAGGGGCAGACCCCCGACGTGGCGCCCGATGGGCTGGCGCCACGCAGCCCCCCTCAAACTCTGGCTTGATTGGGGGCGGCAGAGGGAAGGTAGCAGCCCCTAGTGAGTCGGGACTGGGGAATACAGAAGCCGCTCCCTGGGGGCCATCCTCTAGGAACGGGGAAATAACGGCCCCAGGGGCAGCAATGATAGCATGGGAAGTGGAGGGGGCAGGGACGGGGTTGACATCAGGGGCAGGGCAGGGATCCAGAATAGGGACAAGGCAGGGATTGGGTGCAGAGCCAGGGAGAGGGGCAAAGGCAGGATCCTGGGCCTCAGGAGCCAGGCTGTTGGGAAATGGCCCCTCTTGGTCGGGCTCTTGGAGCTGGGGGCAGGGCAGGGGGCCCTCCGTGACACTGGGCTCCGGCACCACGGCCGGCGGAGTAGCCACAGCATCGTCTGTGGGGTCCCCAACCGGGAAGGAGGTCAGTCGCCCCACGCCCTCGAGGGGCAGCCCGTGGGGCTCGGGTCCCAACCACACTGCACCAGTGGTCGCCTCGGTGGGCTCAGCGGCCAACAGCAGGGTGCCACCCACGGCCGGGTAGATGGAGGAGTCCGGGGATCCCTCAGCGGCAGGAGCAGAAACAACGGTTAGGGGAAGGGGACATGGGGAAGGCGGGGCCAGGGTGAGGTCGCTCAGATCGAGGCCCGCTAACAGAGGGTCATCCTTCCCCTGGGTGACTGGGGTCAGACCCAGGGCCTCGATCTCCTCGTAAATGGAGGGGAGCTCTCCTTCCGCCACCCCGGAGGTCTCCCCGCCAGTGCCCAAAGCGACCCTTGCCCCGAGGCTCATGGGGGTTCCGGATGGTAACGGGGCAGGTGGGGCTACATCGGGGTCCTTGGAGGGAAGGGACTCCAAGAGAGGGACGGTACTGCCCTCGCGTGCTGCCACGTTTTCCCCAGCCGGCACCAGGGGATGGTATGCGCCCGCGGGCAAGGCAGAGGGCTCAGCATCGGCGCCCCCCCTTCTGATCTTCCAGGGGGCTTCCGAATCGGTGGAAAGGAGCGGAGCTCAAGCCTTCCGTTTGCCCTGCTTCCTATGGACTAGGGCCCAGCCCTCCATGGCATCATCGGGGGGCCGGCTAACAGGGGTCGGGTCAGGGGGCAAGGACGATGGCTCGGGGACCGTGGGAGGCAGCGGTGGGGTGGAATAAGGGAGGGAAGATTCCCCCTGGGGCAGGCCCTCTCCCATGCTTGGCGGTATCCCTGCCGCACCCTCCTCTAGGGGCCCCACCGAATTGTAGGCAGCAGAGGCGGGGCTCTCCCGCTCGTCTGGGTGTGCTGGGGGGAGCGCCCCTTGGGCCTGAGCGGGAGCAGCGATGGACTGAGTGGGAGGAGGGGCGGCTTCGGGCGCCGGGCAGCCAGGGCCGCCAGCAATGACGGGGCCAGCGCCCTGCCGGGGCTCGGGGGTCCCGGATGCCTCCCCTTGCCGGACCAAGGGGCAGTCCCTCCGGACATGCCCCATCGCCCGGCAGAGGTAGCACCGGGCCTCCCCCGTGGAATAATGCACCCGGTAGTGGGCCCCCTGGTAGGGGATCAAAAAGGACCCCTCAAGCGCCTCTCCGTCACACGCCGCCGGCAGCAGTTGCAGCTGCACTTGCCGGCGGAACGAGAGGACTTGACGGAGGGCGGGGTCCTTGCAGCCCAAGGAGAGAGGGCTCAAAACAGAGATGGGCTTCCCCAGGGTAGAGAGGGCAGGTAACAGGGTGGCATTGGGAAGGAAGGGAGGGACGGAAGTCAGGACCAGGCGGACGCCCACGTTGTCCAGCGGCTCCAGGGGGACGAACATGCCCCCCCACCGCCAGGCCCTTCTCCACCGCCTCCTGGGCGGCGGCCTCCGATGCCAGGAAGAAGACCACCTTCCCGTACATTTTGGAGGCCTCCACAATGGCCGTGGGCCCCACCACCCTCGCCAACGCCCGCACATACGTCTCCACGTGGGGCGAGGCGGGCACCAGGAGGCAACGGACGCCGTGCTTCCTGGTCATGGTGGGGAAGGGGCCCCGGCCGCTATAGCTGGTAGCGGAGGCGATGGGTGGGAGAGATGACGTAGTGGCAGGCGGGAGGGCTGCCGCCACGTGGGCGTACGCCCTGGGGGCCGGGGGAGGGACACCCGCAGAGCTGGTGGAGGGAGCAGGGGGTGGGATGCCGCAGCCGGTGGCGGGGCTGCGGCAGTGAGGGCAGTCCCTGCCATGGAGGGCCTGGACTTTTTGGCAGGGCCCTTCCCCTTCTTCCTACTCTGGCCCTTCCTGCCAGCTGGGGGGGGCTCCCCCAGAATCTAAGGGGGGGGAGGGACATGGCAGCAACGGAGGTCACCCCAGGGCCCGCCGCTGGCGGCGCCCCAGCAGGGGCAGTGGCAGATGGTTTGGCAGCGGCAGTTGAGGTAGAGGCTTGGGGGGGTGACGGAGGGGCAGACGGGGG
Organism: Natator depressus; assembly: GCF_965152275.1. Taxonomy (NCBI): domain Eukaryota; kingdom Metazoa; phylum Chordata; order Testudines; family Cheloniidae; genus Natator; species Natator depressus. The sequence continues at coordinate 236,963,716 of NC_134235.1, read as the reverse complement.
AGGGCTGCTGGAGGGGCCCCACCTGTCATGTCCCCCGCCATAATGAGCAGGGAGGGAGGGGAAGACACCAGAGAGAGGAGGGGAAAGGGGTGGCAGGTCAACCACTCCTCCGCGCTAGGCTGCAGGCAGGGGAGGAGGGTGCCAAAAGGGATGGGCTGGACAGGGGGGCTTTTGAGGGCTTGCCGGGGACAGTTACCGACTCAGGGTAGGAAACCGGCTCCTCTAGCTGCACTAGGGGAGGGGGGTCATAACAACATTCGGGGAGTGCAGTGAGATTGGGGCAAACTCAAACAGGGGAAGGGCACAAGTGCATGGTAGGGGGCATGGGCGCACTGAATAAGGGGCCAATCAGGGCAGGGGTATCACATGGGGAGGGGGGAGAACCAGGCTGGAGGCAGGACAGGGAACCTAGGGGCTGACTTCAGAGGCAAGGGCGGGGCAAACAAGCAAAGGCTGCAGAGGGAGAAGGGCGGGGCAGACAAACAAACTGAAGCCAGCGAGGTGCTGGGGTAAAGGGGAGGGCAAAAAGGCTGCAAGGGGCAAAATGGGGCAGGGAGCCAGGGACAAAGCTGGGGGTTGCTGAAGGGGGTCAGTCCAGGATGGGGCGTGGGGCACGTGCGCCCTAGTGCACTCGCAGAAGAGTCAGTGCGGGCTGGCTGCTGCTGCAGGCCCAAAAGGTGGTGAAAGGGGGCAGCAGGCCAAGCAAGCAGCGGAGTCCCAGAAGCAGGAGCTGGAGGCAGATGGTAAGTGTCCACTGGGGATGGTGGAGGGGGCAGCGCTGATGGTGGTGGTGGTGGGGGGGGAGGTTGGGGAGGACACACTGATAGAGTAGGGGGCAGGCTCCACGCCACACCCCCTGTGTCCCCACAAACACAGTCAAAACCCCCACCACAAAAGCACAGTCCAAAAGTTACTCAGCCTTCTGGCCCCCTCCACAATGGTCTGCAGAGTCCTTGTGCGCTCCCCCAGCAGCAGATGGCCTCGTCATCTCCTCCATCGGGGTCCAGCAGCTCTCAGGCAGCAGCAAAGGCAGCAGCAGCAGCCTGGTGGCCAGGCAGGCAGAGAGGACCCCTTACAGGTGGTGTTGATGGTGGTGGTGGTGTCCACAGCAGCGGTAGCAGCAACGGCTGGGGTAGGGGTCCTTCACTCCCCCCCTCTGGGGAGCAGGCGAGCAGCCCCCTCCCCCAAAGAGGCTGCAGTTGGAACAGTAGCAACAGCACCCAAGGGTGGGTGGGGGAGTCCAGCAGCTAGCCAGCAACCAGGTAGCGGAGAAGGGGGGTGGGTGGATGGCATCCGGCCCGAACAAGGGAGCAGCTGGAGCAGGGGCAGTGGCGGCAGCAAGGGCCCAAGGCCCAGCAACAGGAGCAGCAGTCTCCCTCCTCCCTCCAGGCCAGTCGGGTTCAGCAGAGGAGCCAAAGACGGGTCTACTGGCCACTGGCTGAACAGGGTTCTGTTCCCTGACTGACCAGAGCAGGGGCTGTTCCAGGCTAATAAGAACACCTGACTCCAATTAACCTGCAAAGAGTCTGGTGAGGCCATTAAGCTAATGTGACCACCTGACTCTAATTAAGGCCCTCTGATACTACAAAAAGGCTCACTCCAGTCAGGCAGAGGAGAGCCAGGGGAAAGGAAGTGTGGCTGAAGGGCTGGTTAATGAAGACACCCTCAAGCCATTGGTAAAGGAGCCCTAAGGTAAGGGTGATGAAGAGAAAAGTGGGAGAGGCGTGGGGAAGTGGCCCAGGGAAATGTAGCAACTCTGGCAGTGAAAGGTCGGCTGCTACTATTAGGGTCCCTGGGCCGGAACCCAGGGTAGAGGGCGAGCCCAGGTTCTCCCTAACCTGCCACTATAAAAACACCTCCTGGGAAGGGAAGACAGGCCCCTGTAAAGACAGGGGGCTAAACTGTTTGGGAATAAGCCCATAGGGACAACACAGACTGTGGGAGTTCTCTCACCAACCTCCTGGCTGGCTTGTGATGAAAAGGGCTCAGTAGACTGTAACCCTGGCCCTAGAGAGAGAAGAGCTATGTGGAGGGTCATATTGAGCCTCAGAGGCTAGCATAAACTGCCTAGAAGTGCGGGACCCACGGGGACAAGGCCAGAGCTCTGCCACAGTTGAAAAAATGAACTCAGGATGACATGTTTGCCGAGCTCATGCAGTCCTCCCGCATGTATTGGGCCCAGTTGAATGTGTGGAAGCAAACTATTGCGGAGTCGCATAAAGCGTTACATGAATACGAAGAGAGGTGGGACATGCGCGATGAGAGCAGGCAGGATGCTATGGTCAAGCTCACGGGGGGAGCGAACTGACATGCTCCTGCTGTATGCAGGAAAGGCAGCAAGACCACAGACTGCTGCTGCAGCCCCTGTATAACCGCCCTCCCTCCTCCCCAAGTTCCATAGCCTCCTCATCCAGATGGCCAAGAACATGGGGTGGGGTGGGGTAGAGGCTACGGGGACCCACAGAGTCAACCCCAGAGGATTGCACAAGCAGCAGAAAGCTGGCATATCTGAAATTTTAATTTTAATTCTGGACTTGTCCTTCCCCTCCTCCCCAATCTAGCTTCTGATTTCTCTCAATGTTTTGTGCAACAAATAATACAGAATGTTTTTTAAACAATTGCAACTTTATTTCCTTTCATATATATAGGGGGCGGGTAACGTTAAGAGAAACAAACACAACTGTAACACTGTACCCTGGTCAGGCATGAATCTGGCTTTCAAAGCTTCTCTGATGCGCAGCACTCCCTGCTGCAATCTTCTAATCGCCCTGTTGTCTGGCTGTGCGAAATTGGCTGCCAGACGAGTTGCCTCAACCTCCCACCCCGCCATAAATGTCTCCCCCTTACTCTCACAGATATTGTGGAGCACACAACAAGCAGCAATTACAATTGGAATACTTGTTGTGCTGAGATCTAACCGAGTCAGTAAACTGCACCAGCACGCTTTCAAACATCCAAACGCACATTCTACCACCATTCTGCACTTGCTCAGCCTATAGTTGAACTGCTCTTTACTACTGTCCAGGGTGCCTGTGTACAGCTTCATGAGCCATGGCATTAAGGGGTAGGCTGGGTCCCTGAGGATAACTATAGGCATTTCAACATGGCCAACAGTAATTTTCGGGTCTGGGAAGTAAGTTCCTTCCTGCAGCTGTTCAAACAGACCAGAAATCCGGAAGATGCGAGCATCATGCACCTTTCCCAGCCATCCCATGTTGATGTCGGTGAAACGTCCCTTGTGATCCACCAGTGCTTGCAGCACCATGGAAAAGTACCCCTTGTGGTTTACGTACTGGCCGCCCCGGTATTCCGGGGCCAAGATAGGGATATGCGTTCCGTCTATTGCCCCGCCACAGTTAGGGAACCTCAACGCATTAAAGGCATCCACAATGGTCTGCACATTTCCCAAAGTCACTACTCTTGATAGCAGCTGGTCAATGATTGTGTTGGCTACTTGCAGCACAGCAGCCCCCACAGTAGATTTGCCAACTCCAAAATGATTCCTGACTGACTGGTAGCTGTCGGGCGTTGCAAGCTTCCACAGGGCTATGGCCACTCGCTTCTCAACTGTGAGGGCTGCTCTCATTTTGGTGTCTTTGCGCTTCATGGCAGGGGACAGCAAGTCACAAAGTTCCATGAAAGTAGCCGTATGCATACAAATGTTTCGCAGCCACTGGGAATCATCCCATACCTGCAACACTATGCAGTCCCACCAGTCTGTGCTTGTTTGCTGGGCCCAGAATCGGCGTTCCATGGCATGAACCTGGCCAACACCACCATGCTCTCCCAATTGCCCCGTGTCGTGCTTCTTGGAATGTCTGTGTCCACGTCCTCATCACTATCATAATCTCGCTGTCGTCACTTCCTTGCCTGGTTTTGCAGGTACTGCACATACTGCTGGATAATGCGCGAGGTATTTACACTGGTCAAAACTGCAGTGGAGATCTGAGTGGGCTCCATGGCTATGGCACCTGCATGGGTAATCCTGGAAAAAGGGCGTGAAACGTAGGAGAGCAGAGTGGCAGCAGAAGAGGTGCTCTTCGGTTCACGGTAGCTGAAAAAAGGCGGTAAATGGTTGTTTTCTGTAGCTTTCATGGAGGTGGGAGCCCAGGACAGACAACATGGAGAAACTCGGAAGCGCTGCAATAGCGGGAGAGCAGAGTTGGCAGTGGAAGCTGTGCTGCTCGGTTCACGATGGCCAAGCAGAGTTGGCAGCGGAAGCGTTCGATGAGGAAGAGAAAGAGTAGATAGTAGAGATTACATGGGAAGATGAAAGGAAATGAGAGGTGGATTCATAGTAGCAGGAGAGCAGCGGTGCACCATCTGCTGAAAGCAGTATGGTGTCTGCACGCCAAAAAGGCACGAAACGATTGTCTGCCATAGCTTTCGCGAAGGGAGGAGCGACTCATGACACACACCCAGAAACACCCACGAGAATGTTTTTGCCCCATCATGCACTGGGAGCTTAACCCAGAATTCCAATGGGCAGCTGCAGGAACTGTGGGATAGCTACCCACAGTGCACCACTCCAACATTCGATGATAGCCTTGGTACTGTGGATGCACTCCGCCAAATTCACACGCTTTAGTGGGGACACAGAGACTGAATGTATAAAATAGCTTCTGAAAATCTGAATAATTTCAAAATAATTTCATACTGTAGACATACCCAAAGAGTTCTCACCACATGCAAAAGCTATATAAGACAAGTGAGTGACATCATCTGGGTTCTTCACTGACTCCCCACCCAAGAAGGCTCCTGGAAACACCTGAGGAACACAGAGTGAACTGGGGGAAGTGCTGGACCGAGACTAAAGGGATTTTTAGCCTGTGAATGAAACACCTGGGCATTCCAAGCTGTAAGCAAATGCAGCTTGCCCCTTAAGAATCTGCAGCCTGCTTGTATCATCACTTAGGGTGAGACTTTGCTATTCATTTCCAATCTATATAGTATATTAAGCTCAGTTTGCAGTTTTTTTATTTGCTAGGTAATCTGCTTTGATCTGTTTGCTATCCCTTATAATCACTTAAAATTTATCTTTTATAGTTAGTACATTTATTTTTACTTTGTCTAAAACCAGTGTGTGGGAATCAGAACTCAGGTTGGAAAGTTGTCACATATTCCTCTCCACATTGAGGAAGGAGGTGAATTTCATGATCTTACACTGTACAGTTCCCTGTGCAGGAAAAGCTGGTATAATTTGGGTTTACACTCCAGAGAGGGTGTATGCCTGAGTAGCTGTGAAGTTCCCTAGCTGGAGCCTTCCTAGGCAGGGGCTGGTCATAGTGTTTGCATGTAACTGCAGCTGGGTGTGTCCCTAGCTGTATGTGTGCTGGTGAAAGTGCAGGCTGGAGCCTGGTGTGGGCTGGGCAGCTTGTCACAGCAGTACTGTATAAAGGGAGCCCAGACTGGTGGGTCAGGAGGCTCAGTGGTACCCCTGGGGGGGAACCTGTCACACCTCCTTTGGGATACCTGATGCTTGGAGACACGGTGCTTTGCACATCATCACTGTGGTGACCACAGACCTCACCACTATGTCAGAGGTATCCATTACAGCTTGCAGTGCCATCTTGGCTACTAGTTGACCTTCCTTTATTGTGTCTCTTAGCTCCTTTCTGCTATCTTGCAGGAGCTTTGCAAGGAGGGGTTTCACCCTTGGATAATAAGGCCTGTCAGTTGGCCATATGCAGCTGCTGGGAGGTACAGGAATATGACTTTCTCCCAGACACATCAAGTACTTTTAGGTCTTTTGGGATACGTTTGCTCAAATTTGATTTCCTGTACCACCAATATGACTAAGGAGCCTGGGGTGTGGTGGGAACAGAAGTTCTCAAAACCCAATGGAGGTAATTGGTATCTGTTCTCAACCCATTTCACAGTAGGTGTTTCCATGGGAGATGTCAGCCACAGAGCCTTGGCTGGGTCCAGTAATCCCCTTATAAGGAGAGTGATCCTGGCTGGACCAAAAGCTGACAGGATGTTGAATAGCTTATGGGATTTTTCTGATATCTGCCATCTCTATCTCCAGAGTTTTGGCAATCTGCTCAAGGAATTCCTAGAATGACTGCAAAAATGGACAAGGCTTGAAGCCTGTAGGTTTCAAGTCTGCAATATTAAGGAGACCTGTGCAGGGCGAGGATCAATATAGGGAGTGTGTCAATACAGGAGAGTCTGTATAGGGAGGTCTAGCTTTTGGTTCTCAGACTCAAGATGGGTCAATATGATCACAGCCATCAAAGATTAAGGTAATCAAAGATGTTTTCAAGAACTTCAGAAGGTTTGCATAAGATTTAGTCAAAGCTAAGAACTAGCAGGTCTGAAATTGTCCAGGTTCTGCCCCACTGCTGGGGAGGTGGGGGGGAAAAGAAGGAACTGAGGGAGGGTCATAGTTGTTCTTGCCCTTTATGCATTCACACAGGAGCACAGTGCACATGCATGGCCTACTCAAAAATTTCCAGACACATGCACACCTACAGTGGGATCCACATTGACACCTATTTGAAGACTTTTTTTTTTTCATGTCACCAAAACAGGCTGCATGAAACTCCCAGACAGTAATCTAAAGCTACATGGGCTGCAGTAATATAAAATGTATTAAGAATAGAAAGAGAGTCAGATTAAAACAAAATGGCATTCATAACATGAATTAATAGTCTTACCCTCTTCAAAAACTATTTCAAATAGGTCCATTCCATGTCATTACAGAGAATAACAAATCTTTTCCTTTCCTCAGGAATGTCCATCTTGTCCCTTGACTCTCTTTCTATTCTATTCACTCTACTCTTTGGCCAGGTAGCATGTTAGAGAAGCTGCCTTTTATCTTAGGTGTCTCATACCATTCCTTCCTTTTTGCTTTGTCCTTCTGGGATGCCTCAGTTGTACCTTGATCAGTCCCCCTGTAACCTCCTCCACAAATATATTTACATAAATGTAATCATGGAGAAGTATATGACAGTCTCTTATGAAATGTTCATTATATGTGTCCTGAATCCATTCAGGATTGGATTTGCTGTTTTGAATAGTCAGTTTGTGGTTCCTGTTTTTTCTTTATCACCTCGACAACCCAGATTCCTTCTGTGGGAGCATATACATATAGTTCTCTCCAGTCCCATCCTTGCATCTTATTTCCAAATAAGCATTTCCCTTCTCCAACAGTCATAGGATCTTTGTTCTCTCTTAGCAACCATATATTTGCATGTTAATTGTCCTAGTCAGAGGTGTTAATCTGAAACTGGCTCATTCTGTCTTTAAAAGTACAGGGCTAATATTTTTGTAATTCTCAATTAACGTTAATTCTGTGTTATACCAATCCAAATTACAGGACGTTTCTCCATTTTTCTAATCTCTTTCAGTTAGAAGAACCAGTCTTTTTGCCAAGTGGATTTTTCTGAAGGTATAAAAATATGATACCTTTCATTGCTGCAGATAAGTAAATAAATAATCTCTAAACGAGAGTTTTTCAAAAGGATAACCACCTATCAGGAAATCCTTTAGGTTTAGCTTCCATTGTTTACCGAAAAATTTTCCCTGTGGAAGAATGAATTTTTAATTACAGAACATATAATAAATGTGTCTTCTAGAACCTTGAACAAAGGAGGGCCCATAGTACAAGCTGTACCGACTTGGAACAGACATGGAATCCATTTGTTCCAGTTTCCAACAGTAGCCAACACCAGATGCTTCAAAGACTGGCATAACCACACAATGCAATTAATTTTGCAATACTATACAGTGAAGGGAGGGAGCTCTTCCAGACCCAGCAGGTGATCAGTTTATGCTTTGAGCACAACCTTTATAATTTTATGCCAACCATCTTAATTGCAGATGTTATGAAAGCACAATAAAATATATTGTCATAGAAAAAGAAAGTGAACTTAAAGTTACTCTTTAGGAATCCTACTACTTTAGTCATTGCCTACACAGTCTGTTATGAGCTCTAAGGCTTGCCCCAGGTCAGCAGGGAGGACTGTACACATTAAGACTGAAGCATGTTGCTGAGTATGGCTCTTCTGAGAACAAGGTCCACTGGAAAGGACATGGAATCAAGAGCTAATTGACCTGTAGCTCATGACTACACTAGAACACAGAATTTGTTTAAGACGGGGGGATGGAATTTAGGAATATAAAAATTTCAGTCCTTCTACTGAGAAGAAACTCGGTATTTGCATTTCAGGGACTTTGAAGTATCAGTTTTGCTGATCCCATTCATGATTTATGTTTTCCATTATAGTAGTGTGCACTGGGAAAATACAGTGGAATGGAAATTTCTTCTCCCAAAAACACAACCTTGTAGTTACTCAACACTGGCTTCTAAACCCAAAGAAATCAAGGCCCTGAGAATTAAGGCCTCTGATGTATCTGCCTGGGCTATCCCATTCTCTGAAGTCTAGCTGATCAGGTTGCATAAATACTTAATCCAAAGTTTTGGAGCAGAGGGAAACAAACCCATAGTTGGGACCCTCCTTCCAGAGGGTGTTGTGGTATCCTCTCGCACTGAGGATATCTCTCCGGGGAGGAAACTCCAGTTATTAGGAAGAGACAGATAATAGTTATGGGGGATTCAATCATTAGAAACGTAGATAGCTGGGTTTGTGATGACCAGGAGACCTGCATGGTGACTTGCCTGTCTGGTGCAAAGGTTGCGGATCTCCTGAGACATCTAGATAGACTTATATGTAGTGCTTGGGAGGAATCGGTGGTTGTGGTACATATAGGAATCAATGACATAGGGAAGGATAGGAACTCTTTGCCAGAGGATGTTGTGAAGGCCAAGACTATAACAGGGTTCAAAAAAGAACTAGATACATTCATGGAGGATAGGTCCATCAATGGCTATTAGCCAGGATGGGCAGGGATGGTGTCCCTACTTCTGTTTGCCAGAAGCTGGGAATGGGCAACAGTGGATGGATCACTTGATGATTACCTATTCTGTTCATTCCCTCTTGAACACCTGCATTGGCTACTGTCAGAAGACAGGACACTGGGCTAGATGGACCTTTGGTCTGACCCAGTATGGCCGTTCTTATGTTCTCCCTACTTTCAGTCCTTGCATGAAATCCTGAGCCCCCTGAAGTCAATGGGAGTTTTGTCATTTACTTGAATGCGGGGGGTGGGGCAGTTTTACTCACAACTTGGATCTGACACTGAACAATTGGATCACTCCCACAAGTCTCCATTTTATAAAATCGTTATGTAAACATGTAATAATTTAAGCATTATTTTCCACCAAGGCACAATAGAAAGTTGAGTTTACCAGAAATTTCAACCAATTTGGAGTGGATTTATTTTAAAAAACATTCAGCTCTCACTTAAAGGCCATTGTGGAACACCATAAGCCAGCAGAGAGCTAGTGTTGGTTTGAGAGCCTCCCTGCCCCCCCCCCCCCAAAAAAAAAACTTCAGTCCCTTTTGCCATCTCATAGAAAAAACAAAAAGGATTCCACTTTCTCAGCCCCCATTATAATGAACATCTTGGTCCTGTTCAGAACACTGATCTGTTAGCATTCAGGATGCAAAGTCAATTCTGATACATAATCCACTAATACATCAGATATTTTGTATAATGCTTGAAGTATAAGTAACAAGGAGCCATCTAACAGATATTTGGAACTTCATCCAGGTGTTTAAAATATTTATATTATAATATTGAAGAGCTTGCTTAAGTTATATAAAGTTTATACTAAAACCTTCTCCAAGGTATTTTTCATATCTCACCATCGGATTAAAAACAGTTTAAATGTGCCAGATGTTTAAATGAACAACAAATGCTACAAAGGGTAAACAACATGGTTCTATTAAAAACTGTCTTCAACCATGGCACTCAGTGACAGCAATACAATATTTTCTTGGCAAAGCAACTAAGAAAAATAGGCCATAAATTAATTTATAGTCTAGTATTCTAATACACTTGTGTAATCATAACATACTTTATATAAACTCTTTCCTGAGATACTTTGGGTAGTTTAATTTTGTTGTATTACTGGATGCATTATCTTTGATGATTCACTTTAAAACACCTGTACAATATTTTTGTGTGTAGGACACTATCAATAACACATAAAAAGTAGTAAATGCAAATATAGGGCAATGGAACAGCTCTTATAAATGTTGCACTTTTAACCATGTTACACACACTTGAACATTTGTCTCCTTTGGAAAAAAAAATGAGGTTACATCTAAGAATCTACAAAATGCAAAAAAGTATTTCAGGAATGTTAGGGGTTGGAGAATAAGATAAATGACACAAAGAAAAAGTCGTAATTCTTATTGGCTAGGTGTTGTCTTCAAAAGCAACTGGACATGTTGTAATCAGTTCACAGCATAATAAATATTTCTACTAATCTGTTTTGGAAGAACAAATGTCTTTTAGGGTTTCAAGCTCCTCTATAAGTTTCTTGTTCTGAACTTCTAGCACTGCAACACGACTCTCCAGACATTTTATGTATTCTTTCTTCCGACGTCGACATTCTTTAGCAGCTTCCCTGCAAAAAGCAGAAGTAAAGAGTGCAAACAAAAACGCCATTTGCAGCTATTAGAAAATGCAGATTGAAGAAAGCTCAATATAGTATGGAGACCATGACAGCATTCCAAATTTTGGAACAATTTCCCAAATCAGTCTGAAAACACTAAGCAAAACTGGGTTCACAAGGGTCACAAGTGTCCCTTCCTCAAATTCACATGGCAATCTGTAGAATTGCTTCATCTCATGACTTGATTAAAGTTCATAGTAAACAAGGTCCAAGTCAAAGACAGTTATTCTGCTTTATGGCAATAAAGATCTTTGAGGGCCTTGAGTTCCTCAATCAGTGTCTTGTTTTGGTTTTCAAGCACAGCCACACGATTTTCAAGACATTTGACATACTCCTTCTTCTTTCTGCGACATTCTCGAGCAGCTTCCCTAGAACCAACACAAGGCAAATGACTACAGGAACAGCCACAACACGGCAAAGACTGGATAAGTGAAATTACCTGAAATCCCTACAATTCCACAATAAATCAATCATACGTCAGACACAAAGAAAGCTAAGCAATAATTGTAGACAATTGCACGATTAAACAGCAACTTAAGACAACAGGAACAGCTTGTTAATTAATATAGTTTGCTCAGCTTTTACAGTACGATGAATGAACTTTTACTCACATGAACCCAGACACATACAGTGGGGACAATAATCAGATGTTAATGAACTGCCTTCAACTGCACTGTTATGATTTAATTACTGCCTTCATTTCTGAAAACAGCATTTTTTTGTTCCCATTACATCCCATGTTGATGTGCTTACGCAGGTATTCGGGGCATCATATTCTGCAATCAAAAAATTTAACTCCAAAAATGTTACAGAATTACCTTTCAAAACACTTAATGTAGAAGCACCAGATTACATGCCAAGTTTCAATTTAATGTAACCTTGACCTTACTTTTGCAAAACTATTGGTTAGGGTTAGTTATAATTCAACATGGGCATAACTGTTTTCTTTAAAAACATTCACTTGTACTCAGAGTTCTGATTCTTCTTTTTATGCAAAGACAACCACCCTTTTCACAAATCTATTCAAAATTCTGTTACATAAAAGTTAAGCAGTTTGGGAAGGATTTTCAAAAGCACTTGAGTTACCACCCAACTTCGTTGGATATTTAAGCACATCTGAGAATCCCACCCCTTAATATTTACAGGGATGATGTTATAAATTGTCATCATATATTAAGAAAAATGCTTTCCTGCATTCTCTGAAGAGGGTGTGAAACTAGTTCAGAAACTGAAGAGAAAAGAATTAAAAAGAAAAGGAAGCAGTATGAAAACACGACAATCGTGATAGAGTGATTTAAAACGAAGATAGGCAAGAGAGCAACACAATATCATGAATGCAATAAGAAAGGATGCAGCAATTCAGTAATGTAGAGATTTACATAGGGGTCTATTTCTTCCTGCTAAGTGCATGCATCTAAATTCCACTGAGGTTAGCAGCAGGTATGCACATGCATAGATGAGAAAACAACACCATTATAGAAGTCAGAGTAATGAATGAAGAAAGCAAGATAGTTTAGCTTATTCTGCACACCAAAGTACATCCCAAAAAATTAAAAAACATATCCAAAGTGACCCAGTGCACCAACTGTCACACCTAAAGCGACCAAAATTGAAGTTATCCTATGGCAGTTTTATTTATTTTGAAAAACATCTTCCTCACAGCATGCCATGTAACAGTCTGCAACAATAATTTCAGAGTACAATAAAAGTTTCTTTTACAGTACACACTGGATAGATACTTCATTACACACCCACCAAATTTAAATGTAGTTTATATTTAAAAAAATACAAAGGAGATAATGTAATTTGTGTTACAGAGAAAATAACTGATTTTAATCACAGAAATATTTTTCATCCTGCAGGATTTATATTTTTGATGTACATTTGGGTAGAGGTTTTGAAAATAATGCAGATATTCGAGTTTCAGACAGCAATAATTTTATGCTTCCTTCCAAAAGAAGCAAGCAGACAGCAACTGTAACCCACATGCTTTATACTTATGTTTGCCAACCCTCCAAGATTGTCCTGGAGACTCTAGGAATTCAGATTAATCTTTAACTAAAGATTGTCTTGTGACGAAACCTTCAGGAATACATCCAGCCTAAACTAGCAACCCTATTTATACTGCATCATCTGACCTTGTTTGTTCCAAGAAGGAGAGAGAAGCAGTGGAGGGGAGACATGGATTTTAGTTAGCATACTGTGTCTCTGCATATGCGGGGAAACTTTATTAAAAGGGCCCAGAAACATTCAGAAATAGGGTGTGGCAGTTACTTAGACATACTCACTAGCTTTTTCTGAAGTTGTATAGGAAGTTTTCATTGTGGGCAATCTGCTTGGTCTGACAGGTCACCACTCTCTGAGAGCTGAACCAATGAAAGCATACTGGGGAAGAACAGAACTGAGAGATGTATCTCCTAAAGGGCTGGGTCCCAATACCTGTACCACTCTGGATCCACAGGCTACAGATTTCTTTTTCACTAGCAACTTAGGAGACCTATTCCAAGGGCTGAATGCTTCTAGCCATGGAGATTTCCAGACTGCCTGTCTGCTGACAGGGTTCTGAAGTATTTGAAAGGACTGAGATGCACCCATTCTTCCCAGGCTCTGAAGAGTCCAGGTGACACATATTACGTATTATGACTACACTATAAAAAAAAAAAACAGTTACTCACCTTCTTGGAACTGTTCTTCGAGATGTGTTGTTCACATCCATTCCAATCAGGTGTGCGCGCACTGCGTGCACAGTTGCCGGAATTTTTTCTCCCAGCAGCTCCCGTTGGGTCAGTTGTGGAGCCCCCTGGAGTAGCACCTTCATGGCACTCAATATATGACCCTACCAACCCGGCCCCTCCTCAGTTCCTTCTTGCTGGCTACTCCAACAGAGGGATAGGAGGGTGGGTATAGGAATGGACATGAACAACACTTTTTGAAGAACAAAAGTTACAAGAAGGTGAGTAACTGTTTTTCCTCTTCAAGTGCTTGTTCATATCTATTCCAGTCAGGTGATTCCCAAGCTCTACCCTGGAGGTGGGGTCGGAGTCAAGGAATCGCTGATTGGAGCACCGCTCTGCCGAAAGCTGCATCATCTCTGGCATGCTGTGTGATGGCATAGTAAGAGGTCAACGTATGCACCGAGGACCAAGTAGCTGCCCTGCAGATTTCCTGTATCAGGACCTGGGCCAGAAATGCAGCTGATGAGGCCTGTGCCCTTGTGGAATGAGCCTTAAGAAGCAGGTCTGGGACCTTGGCCAGCTCATAACATGTGCGGATACAGGCCTTGATCCAGGAAGATAATCTTTGAGATGAGATCAAGAGTCCTTTGATGCAGTCCGCCACTGCCACTAACAGCTGGTTCAACCTCCTGAACAGCTTTGTGCACTCAATGTAGAATGCTAACGCCTGCCAAACATCCAATGAGTGCAGCCTTTGCTCTTGGGTACTGTTGTGTGGCTTGGAATAGAAGACAGGTAGAAAAATGTCTTGGCTAGTATGGAATTGTGACACTACTTTAGGGAGAAAGGCCAGTAAGGTCTGAGTTGTACCTTGTCCTTGCGGAAGACCGTGTAGGGTGGGTCAGAGGCAAGGGCCTTGAACTCTGACACCCTCCTGGCTGACATGATGGCGACCAAGAAAGCTACCTTCTATGACAGGTAGAGAAGGGAGAAAGTTGCCAGTGGTTTGAATGGGGGTCCCATTAATCTGGAGAGGACGAGGTTAAGGTCCCAAACTGGAATAGGCTGTCTAACCGAAGGATATAGCCATTCCAGGCCCCTAAGGAAACATCCTACCATAGGGTTAGTGAATATGGAGCGTCCAGACGTGCCCGGATGGAAGGCCGAAATAGCAACAAGGTGTACCTTGATGGATGATGCTGCCAGGCCTTGTTGGTTGAGGTGCAGAAGCTACTCCAGGGTGAGTGGAATAGACAGCTGGAGTGCCGGAATGTGATGTTCGGCACACCAGCAAGTGAACCTTTTCCACTTGGCCAGATAAGTGGCCCTGGTGGATGGTTTTCTGCTGCCGAGCAGGACCTTTCTTACTGGTTCCGAACACAGGAGCTCCATTGGATTTAGCCATGAAGCTTCCAAGCTGTGAGATGGAGGGACTGGAGGTCCGGGTCATGAAAGTGACCGTGGTCCTGCGTGATCAGATCGGGGTAGAGTGGTAACATGATGGGAGTGTCCACTGACAGCTCCAGAAGCATCATATACCAATGCTGGCGGGGCCATGCTGGGGCCAGCAGAATTACTACAGCTCTGTCTCTGCGGATTTTCAGCAGTACTCTGTGCACGAGTGGGAATGGTGGAAAGGCATATTGAGACGGTCTCCCCAGGGGAGCAGGAACACATCCAAGATCGAACCTGGGCTGTGTTTCTGAAAGGAGAAGAACATGGGGCATCACCTGTTGCTCCGGATGGCAAACAGATAGACCTGGGGAAACCCCCACTTTTGGAAGATGGAATATATGTCAGCGGGATCGATGGCCCACTCATGATTGTGAAACGATCTTCTGAGGTGGTCTGCTAGTTCATTCTGCACACCTGGGAGACAGAACTCCTTCAGGTGAATGGAGTGGGCTATACAGAACTCCCATAGCTGAAGGGCCTCCTGACATAGGGGGGAAGAGTGGGCTCCACCTTGCTTGTTGATGTAAAACATGGCCGTGGTGTTGTCCGTCATTAACAACACACAGTGGCTTTGGAGCCAGAATAGAAAGGTTTGGCATGCTAGCCATACTGCTCTGAGCTCTCTGATAATGATATGCAGGGAGAGCTCATCCTGCAACCATAATTCTTGTGTCTGGAGCTCTCCCAGATGCACCCCTGCAACCCAGAGCTGATGCGTCCCTTACTAGGGACAAGGAGGGCTGGGGGCTGTTGAAGGGGACTCCCTTGCAGACTGTGCAAGGGTTGAGCCACCACTGGAGGGACTCGAGTACTTGGTCTGGCACTGTGACCACAGATTCCAGGCTATCGTGCCCCAGGCAATATACAGACGTGAGCCATGCTTGAAGTGGTCTGAGCCTCAGTCTGGCATGCCGAACCACATAAGTGCAGGCTGCTATGTGGCTGAGGAGACTCAGGCATCCACTTGTGGTAGTGGTTGGGTACCATCTGAGGCTTTGGATAATATCTGTCATGGTCTGAAACGGGGTCTCTGGCAGGAGCCCCCTTGCCTGCACCAAGTCCAACACTGCACCGATTAATTCTATTCTTTGAGTTGGTGACAAGGTTGACTTGTTCATGTTGAGCAGGAGACCCAGCCTCTCGAAAATTGCTCTGACTAGTCGGACTTGAGACTCCACCTGCTGGCTGGTGTGCCCCCTGATTAGCCAGTCGTCAAGGTAGGGAGATACCTGCACCTGCCTCATGCGGAGAGAGGCTGCTACAACCAACATACACTTGCTGAACACTTGAGAGGCTGTCGACAGACCAAAGGGGAGGACCATGAACTGATAGTGTTTGTGTCTGGCTACAAACCACAGAAATTGTCTGTACGCGGGCCGAACAGCTATGTGAAAGTACGCGTCTTTCATGTCTAGGGCAGCATACAAGTCTCCCGGATCCAGGGAAGGAATAATAGTGCTCAGGAAGACCATGCATAACTTCCACTTCACCATGAACCTGTTGAGGCCACACAGGTCTAGAATGGGTCTGACACCCCCCTTTGCCTTGGGGATTAGGAAATAGCGGGAGTAGAACCCCTTGCCCCTTAGCTCCTGAGGAACCTCTTCCACTGCTTCTATGCAAGGAGCGATTGCACCTCCTGGATAAGAAGCTGCTCGTGAGAAGGGTCCCTGAAGGGGAAGGGGGGTGGGAGGGAGGGGAGGAGCACAATTGGAGAGAATATCCCACTTCTACCATGTGGAGAACCCAGTGGTCCGATGTTATTTGGGATCATGCACGGTAGAAGTGGGATAGATGATTCCGAAAGCAGAGTTGAGGATCCGATATACAGTCTGGCACGTCGTCCCCGGGTGCACCTTCAAAAGGCCTGCTTGGAGATACGGGCTGGGATGGCTTATGCCTGCTGTTCCTACCTCGCCTTATAGAAAAGTCTTGCCTAGGGCAAAGTTGGTAAGGACGTTGAGGGGGCTGAGGTTTAAAAGTGTTTTCGCTGAGTAGCTGGGGTATGCATCCCCAGCGACTTCATCATTGCCCTCGAATCCTCTAGGTTGTGTAGCCGGGAGTCTGTTTGCTCCGTGAATAATCCTGTCCCATTAAAGGGCAGGTCTTGCAGAGTCTGTTGGACCTCGAGGGGTAGGCCTGAAACCTGAAGCCATGAGGTTTCATGGCTATGCCAGAGGACAAGGTACACGCTGCTGAGTCAGCAGCGTCCAGTCAGGCCTGTAAAGAGGTCTGTGCCACTGTCTTGCCCTCCTCCACAATGGTCCCAAACTCGTCTCTGGACTCCACTGGTATTAGCTCCTTAAATTTGAGCATGGAGTTCCATGAGTTAAAATTATATCTGCTCAGGACTGCCAGTTGATTAGTGATCCTGAGCTGTAGGCCCCCCGTGGTGTAGACCTTTCTACCAAAAAAGTCAAGTTTTTTAGAGTCCTTGGACTTAGGCATGGGTCCCTGCTGCCCCTGCCTTTCACGTTCATTGACCGCAGACATCACCAAGTAGCAGGGCTGTGGGTGGAAGTACAGATACTCGTAATCCTGGGAGGGAACAAAGTACTTGCATTCTACTCCCTTGGCCCCTGGAGGGATGGAGGCTGTGATCTGCCACACAGTTCTGATGTTGTTTTGAATAGTCCTAACGAGTGGCAGTGCTACTCGGGATGGACCTTCTGGGGCCAAAATGCCCACCATTGGGTCCTTCTGTTCCACCAGCTCCTCGGCTTGCAAGCCCATGTTGCAAAAAGAAAAGGAGTACTTGTGGCACCTTAGAGACTAACCAATTTATTTGAGCATGAGCTTTCGTGATCTGAGCTGTAGCTCACGAAAGCTCATGCTCAAATAAATTGGTTAGTCTCTAAGGTGCCACAAGTACTCCTTTTCTTTTTGCGAATACAGACTAACACGGCTGTTACTCTGAAGCCCATGTTGAGCGCCACCCTGCGGAGTAGATCCTGGTGGGCGCGATTATCTATGGGTGGTGGTCCTGAGACAAAAGTTCCCGCTACCGCCTCATCTGGGGAAGAGGGGGATGCAGGTGGGGGAACCAGGTCATCTAGGGCCTGCTGGTCCATGGGGACCTGCTGATTGACCTGCTGTTCTGGGTCGATGATCCCCTGTTTCACCATAGGGGCAGGGGTCTGTGTTGGTGAAGATGCTGTAACCGGAATCCCTTCAGCACCTCTGGGCACGGGAGCCTGGGCTCAGATGCCACCGACTGGGAGCCCTTGGACAAGGTACCCTGGGGACTGGTGATATGCCCAGGGCGTCCAAAAAGGCCACTGTGCCGGTCCTTGCAATTGGGGCGGCCATGGTATTGTACCCACATCAAGCCGTCGATATGTTGAGCGGTGCTGGCTCCGGTGTGAGTAGCTAGACCCCATGTCTGATACTGAGGATGGGGACCGGTATCTAGAGGGCCATGGCAGTGCCATTCGGAGCTGGCCAGGTGAGTGGTGCCACATGGAAGGGGAGCCGTGCTGAGACCTCGATCTGTATCGAGCAGATCGGTGATGCAATGATGACTGGTGCTGGAAGTGGGACCTCTGACGATCCAGGGACCAGCACCGGGACTCTGAGTGGCATCCCCTTCCAGTGCTAGGGATTGCTGACCTGGTGATGTGGCCAAACACATCATTGTTGGTTTGCCGCAGGATGGTAGCACCATCGGTGGTGCCGGGGGCTTGCTACAGAGAGTTGGAAACTGCGCGGCCTCGAAGGTGTCCTGAGTGGACGGCAGCTCCACCTCCTCCACCATGTGGATTGGGGAGTCCAACGGTCCCCGGCTCAACAGTACTCCTTGCATGTCTGAAGTTCCCAAAGCCGACTCCAAGGGTCTCAGGGCCGGGTGTTCCTCTCTGGGACACGTCCCATTGGCAGAGACCACAGGGGAGGGTCTCACAGGAGATCCGCCTCTACCCTGCTTGGCGTGCTTCTTCTGCAGTGCTGGAGAGTTGGACCAGTGCTGGGCAGTTCCCACAGTCTTAGGCACGGGGGATCAGCGTGGTGCCACAAGTCTCTGTTTGCTCGGAGATCTTCTGCAGCGCCAATTCTGTTGCCGATGCTGGTGTGCTCTGCACTGAGGAGCTCGATGTTGGCTCCTGCCGTGCCAAGGTGGGCTGCAATTTAAGAGCCGCCTCCATGAGGAGTGTTTCAACCTGAAATCCCACTCTTTTTTGGTCCTGGGTTGAAAACCCTTGCAAATCCTGCACCTATCAGCTTGGTGAGCCTCCCCCAGACACTTTAAAGAAGCATCATGGAGGTCGCCTGTTGGCATGGGCTTATTGCAGGACTTGCAGGGCTTGAACCCCAGGGATCAAGGCATGCCCCGAGGTCCCCAAGGGGAAAGGTTGGGATGGAGGGGAAACCTCCCCATTCCTAACAGAACTACTAGCAACTAATAAAACTAGAATAACTATAAACTACTAAGGTAAACTACACTATAAAGCTAGGGGAAGCGAGTAGAACTTGTAAGCAAGCCACTCGCAGTTCCGACAACCATCACAGGCGGTAAGAAGGAACTGAGGAGGGGCTGGGTTGGCAGGTTCATATATTGAGTGCCATGAAGGTGCCATTCCAGAGGGCTCCACAGCTGACCCGACGGGGAAAAATTTCCGGCAACTGTGCACGTGGCGCATGCACACCTGATTGGAATGGACAAGCACTCAAAGAAAAAGCTAGGAAATCATCTCTGAAAGAAGATCAGAGGCAAATGTGTTTATACATGTATACTAAAGAATAGAACTGTAAATGTAATGTTGAAATCTTATATTTAGATATATTTAACAGCAACAAAGGGGTGGACAATTGCTGGGGCTTTTTGGCTCCTGAAGAAGTGTAGGTAACATAACTATGTGATAAGTACACTAGCTGGATACCTCTACAAAATATGACTGGCAATGAAAAAGTTAACACTGATATTTAAATTGTCATAATTATATTTCAGTGTTAAAAGTCCATGGGGATGAGTCGGACAGCTCATGCCTTTGATTTGAGAATTATTGTTTCAGGCTCTCTGTAGACTCAGGAAGACAACACTGCATTGCTTTCTGATCAGTTAAGATTGAAACTGATTTTCACAGTCATGAAGGCTAGAAATATTTTTTTCAATGAAAGCTTAGATTTAGTAACACAGTTTTGCAGGAAAGGTGTTCCTCATGACTCAGTGGAAGAAAAGCAACTTATGGTTTAGTTAATTATTGGCCATTATACATCAGTTCTATGTAGGTACACACTTGGTGGTTTAACAGCTAAGAATGTTCTGCTCTCCCTCCATCAAATCATGGGCCACAATACCTTAAGAATAAGAATTTATTATAATACTTTCCTTTGAAGAAGATTAATCGTAGCTGACATTTGCACTTTGCCGCCGTAACTAATAATTATATTACAGCTACACACTCTTACCTATTTTTCATAAGTCTCAGTTCCCTTTTGCGTGTTGCCTCTTCTGCTAGCTGCTGAGGGCTATGCAAAGTTCCTGGTGAAGCTGCCATTACCACTCCCTGAGGCAAGGCTGTGGTGGGAGTTCGTATCTGGTAAGTTGGCATATCTCCAGTGGCAGCTGTATTAAAGAAGAACGTTTTTTACTTTATATAAACTTAAGCTGTCAAAATCTAACTGAAATAGCAAATGTCTGACACGTTAATCAGGATCTCTATTATATCAAACATTTCATAGGCTTGTGATGTGATGACACAAAAGCTAACAAATACAACTAAGACATTCTTCTATCTACTTTGTAACACATTAGTTACACAACACATTTTAAAAGTAGTTTTATGTTTTTAACTTGGAACCAGTCCCTTTCTGAGCTCTCTCTGTGTTTTCTTAGTTTCTCTAATTTTTCATTCATTTCCAAGATGTTCTTTTGCTACTTTTATGACAGAGGCAACCTTTAAAATGTCATTAAAGCTGGGTAAGCCTTAATGTATGTGGCATGTCTAACATTTAAAATTAATATACATTTAAATGTTGAGTGTCTCACACTTAAAAATAAGAGCAAGTTCTTGCCTATTAATTTTGATATGTTTTCTATATCATTGCAGACCAAAGAGCATAACTTTCCCTCATCACAGCAGATGAATACAGAAGATCAAATTTCAGGTGCTATCACATCTCATTAAATTTTGTACTGCGTTTCTTTAAAAAAAGTAATTCCAATACACAAATAATGGAACAGTCAGTGAAATTCAGAAATGGGTTAAACACAAAACAAAAGGTAAAACTCCCTCCCAACACTCCACTCTTTTGGGGGAGAGAGAGAGAGAGAGAGAGAGAGACAGGTTGGGAAGATAGAGAAGTCAGTTATATGGAGGAAAATATAGAAAAAACTAAATTAATAAATAATTACCCTTCTTACAGGCTTCTTCCACATCTTTTCACACCAGTGGATCTTCTAAAGCAGTACTCAGAAATTGTGAAATGGGAGAAAAATAGATTTAAAATAATAGACTCCTAGGAAGACCACACCAAAATTCACTGGACATAGGTCACATTCAAGCAAGAGAGGATGGCCTTGTATGTAAGGCACTGGACAGATTGGCATTCAAGAGATATAGGCTCAGTATTGGTCTCCCTGTGTGACCAATGACAAGTCACTTAGCTCCTGATTTGGCGAGGTACTTAAGCACATGGATTTTGTTTCAGTTCACCATTTCTAAAATGGAGTAATACTTCTGTGGTCCTACACTATATTTATCATGTTTATTTAGATAGTAAACTCTTTAGGGCAGGGATTGTCTTTCACTGGATGCATCTTCATTAGGAAAAAGGTGTCATCTTAGTTAACTAGCATGAGTCAAAATCCTAATGAAGACAAGAACGTTTGTAATTTTTACTTGAATTTGCAGATAATCCTAGGCTTCCCCATAGTCTTTAAGATCACCTGTTAATGCCTGTGTAAACTATAAACTGCCTTTTATTTCACCAGGATTTTAACTCATATCAGCTAACGCAAGACAAAAACACCCTTTTTTCCTCAAAACACACTGCCCCTATGTATATATACACAAGGCTCGAGCACAATTGAGCCCTTATCTCAGTTGGGGCCTCTAGAGGATGCTAGTGTAATTCAAATAAATAATGATAATAAGGCCTTGACCAGGTCAGCATAATGTCTTTCCCTACCTAACAAATAGATGCCAGTGAGTTCTAAAAGCATGATGTTAGAGGAAAACAATTGTTTTGAACCAGCAAAGCTAGCAATCGGATCATTACACCAAAACTCAGACAAAGCCTCAACATTTTTTAGTTCACATCACTGTATAACAGAATAATGTGATTGTGCAGTAGAGTAAATGTCTTCAAAGTACTTTACTGAGTGAAATTACATTTGAGCTGTGATTATTTCTATCTGCAAACCATTTTATATAATGTCTCAAAAAATTAGAATTGACCAGAAAGGAAATTGCCATTTTCCTTAAAGACAAGCTGCAAAAAGTGACATAAAGAGATGTACATGTAAAGTATATCCACCTGTTTTTCTATTCTTTATTATTATTTGTTTCACATCAAGAGCCTTTGGTGCTATACACTGCACAATAATAAATATAGTTCCTGTCCCCAAAGATATCATAATCTAAAAGGGAGACCCAGGGGATGGGACACACTGGGAAATTCAGAGGATGGGGTGGCTTTATTTGGTTTGGAGTGGGGTGGTGGTTGTGTTTTAATTATAAATAAAAAACATGCTTCTTGTGAGACTCACAAAAAAATGGATTTTTAAGAGGAACTTGAGCGAAGACAGGATTACACTTGGAAAGCTGGTATGAGCAGCATTACCTACTACTCCTGAGATGATACAGAAAATGCACAGAGCCACAAAGGGAGAAATGAAATTGTGTATTGAGACTGGAATCATTGTCAGAGTGAAATGGTTAAGAGGGGACACAAGGCAAGGTTTAAAATTTAGGTAGGGATGGATTATGAAAAGCTTTAATGGGAAGACAGATGTTTTAGAAATGCTGATGTTTGGTACCATTCAAACCTATGTGAAATGTGCTCAGATTCCATAGTGACGGATGCGTTACAGATACCTGCAATAACTAATAAAATAATAATGATGATCCATTAAACACTGGAAGAGTGGAAGTGGAAAGCCTCAAAATAAAGAAGGTCATTCAGTTTATTATTTACTTTAAACTAATCTGTTTTCGTCTTTCTGGTCCCCCTGAGGTAGAGATTCACCAGCTCCTGCTCTATATGATACTCCACCATGTATTCTATTGGTGACTTCCATGGCAGGTATGATCACCGAGAAAGTCAAAGCATCATATTGAATATGAGTCAGTGAGACTATTTCAACAACCCAAAGGACAAAAGAAATAATATAATCTGATCAATGCAGATGGACCCCTGCGAACATGTGAAACCCCATTGTCTTTAATGGTACTCTATGCAAGTGTAAGAGTTTTGTCTACCGTACAAATCAGACTGCAGGATTTTATTAGAGAGGGAAGAATTACAGCCACAGTGTTCTGTTTCTTCCTGAACAAAATCCCAGAAAAATGTGATTCACAATAAAAGTATGTGCTCAATTCACTTATCTTAAGGAAATACAGTAATATTCATTATGACTTTATAAAGAAACGGAATGTAGACTGTTATTGTAAATTCTTTTCATAAGACAGACCAAACTCAAATCAAGCACTAAGGTCTCTGGTACGTATTGGTAACAGCCAAAGATTGGGAACCAGGATAGTCCTAATGGCTGACCCATGCTCTCACTGCATTTCCCCAGGCAAGTCACTTTCTCCTTAAGATTAGGCAAAATTAGTTAAGCAAACTGGGTAAAAAGCAGTCATTGAAAGCACTGGGCTGTATCTGAGTTCAGGCACATAATTTACAAAATGACTGAATTACTAAAAAATTACTGTTTTATCTTACCTTGTAAATCAACCTTATCTGGAGAATTTAATAAGACCAACATACTAATAAAAATCCCTTTAAAAACAGGCTGTTGAAAAAATATTCTCTTGCTGAGCACTAGAGAGGAGGCAGAGTCAAGTTCTTATAAAGAACTATCCAGGAAAAAGAATGACAGGCTATATATCCCTCCCCCCTTGTGAGGCATAGCAGTAACTACCTAATTAGAAGCATTTTTAACTTTTCCTCCATAAGCTTTCTAGTTAGCTCCTGAATAGTTGTTTGTGTGAGCACAGGAACCTAAAGTGCGGACCTAGAGAAGATACTTACACTTTTGGAGTAATAAAACAAAGTATATGAAATAGCTTTACTCAGCTAAGCGCAGAACGTAGATACAGGCTGCAAACTAGATAACATTACAACTCCGCAGCGGTTGATGAAGCAGAAAGGAACTGACTAAATCACAGCATGACTCGGAGCTGACGTCAATGTGTATCTTGTTTGAAGTTTAACTTTTCCAGTTCCCTACTGCAACACGATTCCAGGAAATCTAATGACGTCAGTCCTTTGAACTCAATTAGCTGAGGAACAGACCATTTTAAACAGAGGAGGAAAAAAACAAGCAGGCATTACAACACTCACCACTACAGCTCTTTCAGATGCATTTGTGCTCCCTATTTTCTTTAGTAATGAATAGTAAAGGCTTATTTATATAACTGGAACAGTGCACATCTTTCACTTACAGCTGCACTTTCGTTTTGACAGGCTAAAATAATCTGACGCGATAGTTTATTTATTGCCCAACCAAAAAGCAACAGACCAGCTGCACCTATCATTTATAAAGAAAAGAGACTGCTGCAATGCAACAACAAAGATACACTAAAGAGTGCTGTTAAAAATGGTTAATTTACACTAAAATGCTGCAATAGCTAATGGGGAATAAAAATAATTGGCACCAATTTGTGCAACTTTACACTGTAAAATTAAAGAGCTACTTCAACAAGTTCTAAAAACAAGTTCCACATACTGCTAACTATGAAACCTTTTCTGGATTTCCAAATAAAGTATAGAACCTGCTACTTTAAAGACCCTGACAAGAGATTCCTCCTACCTGTTTCATCTCCTGTTACGGCCATGATCAGCTTTTGCATATGGGATTCTCTTGTTGCTCTATCACAGCCCAACATGAAATGTTTCAAACTAGCAAGCATGTGCAGGATTACAAGCAGGAACACTGACATCACAATGACCTCACTGGCCTACCTCTGTCATTAACATGCTTTGTCCTGGAACAGCTCACTAAAACTGCAGCCCCAAAAAACCTGTTTTTGATGATAAAGCATCCTTTCATATTTCTGTAGCCTAGCTTTGGTTTATTCCAATTTACATATTTTCCTAATTTACAAACGACACTCATCACAGATCTACTTGCAAATCAGTCTCAAAGACACTGACAGCAAAGTCTGATGGAAATTATTTCATAATCTTAGTATTGCCAGTTCCAAAAATCATGAGTCAGAATCCCTAAAAATAGTGAAATTAGACCAAAAATCAAGAGATTTTTAAAAGAAGTGTAAATCATATTTTTTGGACTGCCTTCTAATTTTTCAACTCTTTCTGCTCACCCCCAACGTGTGTGACAATTATAGAATTGCCAACTTCTACAAATTTATTGTGAGTATTTGTTCCCCTGGCTGGAGATTTTCCTAGAAGACCCAACTGAGACCAGGGCCCCATTGTGCTAGGTACTGTACAAAAACATGGTAAGAGACAGTCTCTGCCCTAAAGAGCTTACAATGTAGTGCAAAACATAGTGATGAGTTTGTGACATGGGAACTCAAACTGGGACTCACTAATCTCTTATCATATGGGACTACCAAACATCCATTTGATGGGAACAATCCTTGCTGAATGAGGAAGGACTAGCAATGCCCTGAGCCTCCAATACTCCATGAGTACAAATGTTATACCTTTGAGAATGAGGCTGCTTTCTGGGCCTTGTACTTGTAGAACATAGTGTAGGGCGGCTCTGAGGTAAATGCCCTAATCTCAGAGACCCTGAAGGCAGATGTTATTGCTAAGACCTTCCATGAGAGGAGAAGGAGGGAACAGGATGCCAAAGGTTTGAAGAGGGAGCCAGTGAGCCTAGACAGCATGAGATTTAAGTCCCATGGAGGGACTGGGTCCCAGATGTGAGGGGTAGAGTTGCTTCAGAACTTTTAGAAATTGGACTGTCAAGTCATGAGCTGAGACCGACCTACCCTGGAACGGGGGATGGAAGGGGGGAAATAACGGCCAACTGGACCTTAGTAGATGAAAGAGACAGACTTTGGAGCTTGAGATGCAGGAAGTAGTCCAGGATTGACTGCAGTGAGGTTTGTTCAGGCTGAATACCTTGGTCCAATGCCCAGCATGTGAACTGCTTCCGTTTGGCCAGGTAGGTCACCCTGGTGGAGAGTTTTCTGCTGCCCAACAGGACTTGTTGGACATGGGCCGATCATTCCTGCTCCTCCATAGGCAGCAGCCAACCTATCAGGTGCAGCGTTGCCAGGTTGGGGAGCAGAAGACTGCCATGGCTCTGTGACATCAGGTCCGGCTGAAGCAACAACTGTAGCAGGGCATCCACCAAGAGGTCCAGCAGCGGGCTGAACTAGTGCTGGTGCGGCCAAGCCAGCACTATGAGGATCACCTTTGCCCTGTCCTGTTTGATTTTCATGAGGACTCTGTGGATTAATGGCACTAGAGGGAAGGCATACATGAGTGCCCACGACCACGGGAGCAGAAAGGCGTCTGACAGAGAGACTCTGTCGATCCCCCAAATCAAGCAGAAAACGTGGCACTTCCTGTTCTGCATGGATGCAAACAAATCTACCCGGGGAGTCCCCCACATTTGGGA
The DNA here is from genome assembly GCF_965152275.1 of Natator depressus. Lineage (NCBI taxonomy): Eukaryota > Metazoa > Chordata > Testudines > Cheloniidae > Natator > Natator depressus. The sequence goes on along the minus strand of NC_134235.1, from coordinate 236,937,300 downwards.
GATGACGCTGACCACCTCTGGGTGGAGTGACCATTCTTGGCGAGACGAGAAGATCCTACTGAGGTGAACTGCCAATGTGTCCTGGCCCCAGGGAGATGCATGGCTACGAGATGAATGGCATGATGAAAACAAAAGTTCCACAGCTGAAGACCTTCCTGGCAAAGGACTGACAAGTGGGCTCTGTCTTGTTTGTTAATATAGAACATTTCAGCGGTGTTGTCTGTCAGGATCTAAACCACCCTACCCCCCAGATGCGACAGGAAAGATTGGCAGGGCAAGTGAACTGCTCTGAGCTCTCTGATATTAATGTGGAAGTGGCAATTGTGACTCGACCAATACCCTTGTGTGCTGAGATCATCCAGGTGGGCTCCCCATCCCAGATCTGAGGAATCGGAGATCAGGGTTACTGACAGGGATGGGGCCACAAAGAGGACTCCCTCCAGCACCGATATGGGATTTAACCACCATGTGAGTGATGACAGTATGTGGTCCAGTACCCTGACTACACAGTCTATGTTGTGTCTGTTGGGGACGTAGACTGACACCAACCACACCTGTAGGGGCCTGAGCTGGAGCCACGTGTGCCAGTCCATATAAGTACAGGATGCCATGTGGCCCAACAACCTCAGGTACGTATGAGCGGTGGTGAGAGGGTGGGCCCGCAAATACGAGATCAGGTCTATCATGGCTCCTCTTGCAAAGGAAGGCTCTGGCCCAAGTGAAGTTGAGGACTGCCCCCATGAACTCTCTCCGTTGCACTGGTATCAGAGTTGATTTTTCTTTGTTTATCAACAGACCCAGATCGCAACACATGGAACGTACCAGATTGAGGTTCCTCTGCACCTGACCCCGAGATCAACCCTTGATGAGTTGCAGGGTCTTAGCCAAATCCGGCACCAGGTGCAGTGTATTCGGTACCAATAGGACCATCAGGTCTTTAGCCACCTGGGCAGCCTCGGGTGTTGCAGGCCCCAGAAGGAGCCGGGGTCCCCTACCGCTCCCAGGAGTCGGAGGCAGATCCCTAGTTGGGCTAGGGGGTCTGACCACAGCGGCACCCTGTTGCAGCTCCATGACGGGCGCATGGCCTGAACTGGGACCTATGCCCAGAGACCCCTTCCCTTCCTTGTATGGCGCTGGGGAGCTTCTTTTCTTTTGCCGCTTTTTGGACACTGGCGAGGGGGAATGGTGCCAGAAGGAACCTGGTGCTGACGGAGTGCTCCGCACCAATGCCGAGGTGCTGGGCACAGAGTCTGATTGGGAAGGCTCCAACACCAGGCAAAGTGCAGCCTCCATGAGGAAGGCTTTCAGGCGGATGACCCACTCTATCTGGATTCTGTGACAAAAGTTCTTACAAATCCTGCACTTCTCCTTTACATGGGACTCTCCCAAGCACTTCAAACAGCTGCTGTGGGGGTCACTAACAGGCATAGGCCTGTTGCATGATGAACACAGTTTAAAGCCCAGGGAATGGAGCATGCCCCGCTCTGGGGCAAAGTCCCTGCCAGGACTCTAACTACTAAACTAACACCTAACATTTAATAGCTAACTAACTAACTATATACAAAGAAGACAGTCAATGGGCTGTTAGAAAAAACGCTAACACTCTTGCGAGGCAAGACAAAGCACTTCGGTAAGAAGGAACTGAGAGGGCACAGGACCGGTGGCGCCTAACATACGGACGCATGAGTGCGGCACTCCAGGGGGTGCCACAGCCAGCCCTATGGATACTGCGAAGGCAAAAATCTCTGACGACTGTGCATGTGGGCACGCACACACCTAGAATGGAATCAACATGAGCAAGCACTCAAAGAAGATTTCTTAATTTCAGTGTATTTACTCCAATTACCCAGAAACTTCCAATCAAACTCACACTGCAGCAGCTTCACTCTTGTTGTGCTACTATGAAACACTCTCTCACAAGGCCTGGACAAAAGTGTACATATGAGCCAGCAATGTCATCACACTCTTCCCTCATTACTATATTGCCTCTAAAGTACATAAACATTTATTTTCAAATGAGAGTAGCTGCCTTTAGTGAGCAAACCAATCCATTCTTCTCCTAACACTAACTTTCTCAGTTCCTTTTATTAGTAATTCTCCCACTGATTTAACTTCACCATAATGTGCTGCCTTGGTGGGTCCTGTGCTTTTGGTGGATTTGCTTGCCTCAGAGATTCACGGCAGCCCTCAGTTTGGCCACTTTTGCTAGTGGCTCAAACCTGCGTTCACTCAGCTAACCTCATCACTGGCCAGCATGGGAAAAAGGAAGGAGAACAATCCCCACAGTCTCTGCTGATCCACCGTGTGGGTCGGGGAACAGCCCAGAGACCCTCCCCTCTGGTGGAACCCACAGTCCATGTCAACTCTTCCTGTGTCTGATCAGGAGTTGGGAGGTTTGGGGGGACCCGGGCCCGCCCTCTACTCCGGGTTCCAGCCCAGAGCCCTGTGGACTGCAGCTGTCTAGAGTGCCTCCTGGAACAGCTGCGTGACAGCTACAACTCCCGAGGCTACTTCCCCATGGCCTCCTCCCAACACCTTCTTTATCCCCACCACAGGATCTTCCTCCTGGTATCTGATAATGCTTGTACTCCTCAGTCCTCCAGCAGTACACTTCTCACTCTCAGCTCCTCATGCCTCTTGCTCCCAGCTCCTTGCATGCACGCCACAAACTGAAGTGAGGTCCCTTTTTAAACTCAGGTGCCCTGATTAGCCAGCCTGCCTTAATTGATTCTAGCAGCTTCTTAATTCGCTCCAGGTGTCCTAATTAGCTTGCCTGCCTGAATTTGTTCCAGCAAGTTCCTTCTTGTTCTGGAACTGCCCCTGTTACCTTACCCAGGGAAAATGGACCTGCGTAATCTGGGACTAATATATCTTCCTTCTAACACTCTCCTGTAGCCATCTGGCCTGACCCTGTCACATATCCCCCCGCTCTGCTCAACACCACAGGGTTGGGCAACTTAGGACATCAGGCAGTGTACGTGTGACAAGCCATCTGCATTGCCATGGTGGCTTCCAGCCCGGTGTTGTATGGTGAATTGAAAAGGTTGTAGGGACAGGAACCATCTGGTCATCCTTGCGCTCTTCTCTTATTTCTCTGCATCCACTGGAGGGATGCATGGTCGGTCACAAGGGTAAACTGTCATCCCAGAAGGTAATAACATAGTGTTTCCATCACCCATTTCACACCTAGGCACTCTCAACCACGGCATACTTCTGCTCTCTTGGGAGGAGTGTCCTGCTGAGGCAGAGAACTGGGTGTTTTTCGTCTCCGACCATCTCATAGAATCATAGAATATCAGGGTTGGACTTCAGGAGATCATCTAGTCCAACCCCTGGCTCAAAGCAGGACCAATCCCCAATTTTTTTTGCCCCAGATCCCCAAATGGCCCCCTCAAGGATTCAACTCACCACCCTCGGTTTAGCAGGCCAATGCTCAAACCACTGAGCTATCCCACCCTCTGGAAAAATCATCTGCTGAAACCTGGGATTGAACCAGGGACCTTTAGATCTTCAGTCTAACACTCTCCCAACTGAGCTATTTCTGTGATAGGACAGCTCCCAATCCTACTTCAAATGCATCTGTTTGTAAAATGAATTCTTTGTTGAAGTGCAGGGCTATAAGCATGGGGTTACTGCAGAGGGCTGTCCGTAGATCCGTGAATGTGTTCTCCGCAGCATCAGTCCACTTCACTATCTCCGGACCCCGGGCTTTAATCAGGTCTGTCAAGGGACTCGCTCTGGTAGCGAAATGGGGAATAAATTGCCGATAGTACCCCACCACACCCAGGAATGCCCGGACTTGCTTTTTCCGATTCTGCCGGGGCCAATTTTGGATAGCCTCTAGTTTGTTTAGTTGGGGCTTGAATATGCCCCGTCCTACAAAGTAGCCAAGGTATTTAGCCTCAGCTAGCCCTATAGCACACTTGGCTGGGTTGGCTGTGAGGCCAGCCCATCTTAGTGTGTCCAGAACCGCTTCCACCTTTTCCAAGTGGGTCTCCCACTCAGGGGTATGGATAATTACGTCATCCAGGTACGCAGCTGCAAAACTGGTATGGGACTGCAGGAGCTTGACCACAAGACGCTGGAAGGTGGCATGTGCCCCATGCAGTCCAAAAGGAAGAACAGTATATTGAAACAGACCCTTTGCTGTACAGAATGCCGTCTTTTCTTTTGCCTCTTTGACAAGGAGAATCTGCCAGTATCCCTTTGTTAAATCAAGGGTGGTCAAAAATCAGGCATTGCCCAGGTGGTCAACTAACTCATCAATATGGGGTATGAGGTATGCATCAAATTTGGATAGCTCGTTCAGCTGGCGAAAGTCATTACAAAACCTAGTGGTGCCATCGGGTTTGGGAACCAACACAATCAGTCTCAACCATTGACTGTGGGATTCTTCAATGACTCCCAGCTCCAACATCCTTTTTACCTCTGTCTTGATCTCCTCCCTTTTTGCGGTTGGGACCCGGTAGGGCCTTAAAGTTACCTTTGCCCCAGGGTCTGTGATAATGTGGTGATATGCTTCGGTGGTCCCATCTGGTTTGGTTGAAAACATGTCCTGGTATTGGTTGATTATCTCAGTTACCTCCTTCTTCTGGTTTGGTGTCAGATCAGTGGATATCCTGAGCTGCTCCTGCAGGTTATTTCCCTGGATTGGGGTCTCTTGAGCCATTACATATGCCTCTCGCTGGTGCCAAGGCTTTAAGAGGTTAATGTGATAAATCTGTTCTTGTTTCCGGCGTCGTGGTTGCCACACCTTGTAGGTTACTTCCCCCACGGGTTCAACCACCTCATAGGGCCCCTTCCATTGGGCCAAAAGCTTGCTTTCTGCTGTAGGTATCAACACCAACACCCAATCCCCTCGTTGGAACTGTTGGACTTTTGCCTGGCGATTGTAATAGGTTCGCTGGGCCTCCTGCGCCTTTTCCAAATGTTACCGTAAAATAGGGGTGACCCGGGCTATCCGGTCTCGCATCTGCAATAAATGTTCTATTATATTTCTCCCCTCATTGAGTTCCTCGTCCCAGATCTCTTTGGTGATATCTAGTATACCACGGGGGTGGCGCCCATATAACAACTTGAAGGGGAAAAACCCAATTGAGACCTGAGGTACCTTCCAGATGGCGAACACAAGGTAAGGTGGTAAGGTGTCCTAATCCTTCCCGTCCCAACTTACCAGCTTCCTTATCATAGCCTTGAGGGCTCGATTAAACCTTTCTACCAGCCCATCAGTCTGCGGATGATAGACTGAAGTTCTCAGGGTATGTATATGGAGCAGGGTACAAAAGTCCTTCATTAGCTTTGACATAAATGGGGTTCCTTGGTCTGTTAATATTTCCTTTGGTAGCCCCATTCGGGCAAAGATCCCCACCAGCTCTTTGGCTATCGTTTTAGAGGCCGTATTCTGCAGGGGGACAGCTTCTGGGTAGCGAGTAGCATAGTCCAAAACAACAAGTATATATTGGTGGCCCCAAGCCATCTTCTCCAGGGGTCCCACTAGGTCTATGGATATTCGCTTGAAGGGGACCTCTATGATGGGAAGGGGTACTAAAGGTGCCCTCAAGTGGGGACAGGGACTGTGCTGCTGACACTATGGGCAGGACGCACAGTACCTCCGCACTTCTTCATGTACTCCGGGCCAGAAGAACCGTTGTAGGACCCGTGCCAGGGTCTTCTCTACCCTCAAATGCCCCCCAAAAAGATGACATGGGGCAAGACTTAATACAACGGTCTGGTGTTTTTGCGGTACTAGGATCTGCTGTACCTTCTGCCCCTGTCCTGGTGCAATCTGGGATAAGAGATCCTTCTTCATTATGAAGTAGGGTCCTGGTCCCTGGGTTTTCCCTTCCACGGGAACCCCATTTATTTCAGTCACCTCTTTCCTAACGTTGTCGTGCCTTGGGTCTGCAGCTTGGTCCCGTCCAAAATTTCTTCTCCTGGGGCTAATCTGCCTGAGATCTAGGGGGCCAGTCTCTGTTGCCTCTACTGTTTCAGAGGCGTTAGGGTGGGGATCAGACTCCAGTGTTTCTCCCTCCTGGGCGCCTCCCTGTTCAGCTGCTGGGTCAGTATTCGGTTTCCAAGACCTTAGCTGCCCTTCTTTCCCTTTTCGTATTTCTACCCTGTCTGGGAGTGCAGGACAAATCTGGGGATATTTCAGAGAAAATTGGGGCTTGACAGTCTACTGTGGATGCCTCACTAATTTCAGGGTTCCCCTCTTTCTCCAATCTGCCTACAGGGAGTAAGTCTCCAAACCCTGGGAAGTCCCTCCCTATGAGCACCGGGTATGGGAGTTTAGGTACTACACCTGCTGCTACCTCAGTAGTGTTCCCTTGGATCTCGATTTTTACTGGGATGGTGGGGTAGTAACTGACTGTCCCATGGACACATGTTATCCCCATATGTTTAGCCTGCAGCAGCTGACTACGCTTTATGAGCTTCCCGGAGATAAGTGTGATAGCACTCCCCGAATCAACCAGTGCTGTAGTCTCTACCCCATTTAGTTTCACTGGTCTGGTGTACATATGTGGGGTTAGTGAGACCCCCACAAGGTGGATTAGGGAGCATGGGTCTGCCTCGTTCCCCATGTTACACTGCATACGCTCCTCGGCATTGGGACACTGTGCAGCTATGTGTCCCCACTACCCGCAGGCGTAACATCTGTATGGAGCCCTAGGCGTTCCCTGGTCTCTTGGTTTGGGCAGTTTAACATCACGATCCTCTTCCCCCTCAGTGCTTCAACTCTTTGTGATCTCTGGTGGGCCTTCAGCCCCTCTCTTTTTCCACCTGGGCCCTCCTGGCAGCCCAGTCGCTCGAGCTCTGGGGCTTGGTACTGCTAATTTAACCCGGGGTGCCTCTTCCTTAACTGGTCAGGTCAGCTCCCTCGCCGTCCTTCGCCTCTCTACCAGTGCGACAACCTCGTTGTAGGTGGAGGGCTCGTTCTGGCTTACCCAGGCGCAAAGGTCTGGCGGTAGTCCTTTCACGTACTGGTCGATGACCAGAACCTCTAGTATCTCCTCCAGACTCCAGGACTCAGTTTGTAACCACTTTCGTGCGAGATGGATGAGGTCATATAATTGGGACCACGGGGTTTTGTTTTCCTGGTACCTCCACTCATGATATTGCTGGGCCCGCACTGCAGTCGTTACCCCAGATCTGGCCAGGATCTCTGCTTTCAGCTGGGGGCAGTCTGCCGCAGCCTCTTCAGGCAAATCATAGTAGGCCTTTTGGGCCTCCCCACACAGGAATGGAGCGAGGATGCCAGACCACTGTTCTCGGGGCCAAACCTCCCGCAGGGCTGTCCTCTCAAAGGCCAGGAGGTACGCCTCTACATCATCCTCCCGCATCATTTTCTGCAGCCACACTGCCTCCTGTTGGTGGCTGCCTGGACATGGGTAGTCTCCTGCTGGGCAGCCATGGCTTGTATCAGTGCCCGCACTACGTCCTCCATTGTGGTGAGAAAAAAAATAAACCCTCTCCCTGCCCCCCCCCTTTTTTTAATAACACCCTCCTTCTTCCGCTGCGCTGTGAACACCAAATCCCACCGCTAACACCAGTTGTGACAAAGTTCCTCCTCTGCCTTGGTGGATCCTGCGCATATTGGCGGATTTGCTTGCCTCAGAGATTCACGGCAGCCCTCAGTTTGGCCACTTTTGCTAGTGGCTCAAACCTGCCGTTCACTCAGCTAACCTCATCTCTGGCCAGCATGAGAAAAAGGAAGGAGAACAATCCCCACAGTCTCTGCTGATCCACCATGTGGGCCAGTGAACAGCTCAGAGACCTTCCCCTCTGGTGGAACCCACAGTCCAAGTCAACTCCTCCTGTGTCTGATCAGGAGTTGGGAGGTTTGGGGGAACCCGGGCCCGCCCTCTGCTCCGGGTTCCAGCCCAGGGCCCTGTGGACTGCAGCTGTCTAGAGTGCCTCCTGGAACAGCTGCGTGACAGCTACAACTCCCTGGGCTACTTCCCCATGGCCTCCTCCTAATGCTTGTACTCCTCAGTTCTTCAGCAATACACTTCTCACTCTCAGCTCCTCGTGCCTCTTGCTCCCAGCTCCTTGCATGCACGCCACAAACTGAAGTGAGGTCCTTTTTAAACTCAGGTGCCCTGATTAGCCAGCCTGCCCTAATTGATTCTAGCAGCTTCTTAATTCGCTCCAGGTGTCCTAATTAGCCTGCCTGCCTGAATTTGTTCCAGCAAGTTCCTTCTTGTTCTGGAATTGCCCCTGTTACCTTACCCAGGGAAAATGGACCTGCTTAATCTGGGACTAATATATCTTCCTTCTAACACTCTCCTGTAGCCATCTGGCCTGACCCTGTCACAGTGCGCACCAACAAAAATCACTTTGTGAAAAAATCATTTGTATAAATCTAAAATTTAGTAGATCACAAAATATACCTTGGACAACAACTTGGCTTCCAGGTACAAAAAACTGCTGTGTGCCATCAGGTGTTTGTGCTGCATATTGCACAATGGTAGCACCTGGCTGAGAAGCTCCTGAATTTGTCATCGTTAACGTCTGCAGTCCCTGGACGCCATCAGAAGCTGGATTAGAAATCTGGATTGCTCCACCTTGAGCTATGGCAACTAAATACAAAAAGAAAAAAACAGATTAGGCAATAAAAACAAATATATACAAAATATTATACTATATCACTTTTGGAAGAAAGGTTTTTTTCCATCAGAGAGGGACTTCCAATCATCTCTGTGCTTAAAGAAATTTGCAGAACTAATACTATGGCGTGGCATGCTGAATGAATATATTTTTAAAAAACTGTACCAGTCTCTTACGTGTCATACTCCTGTTTTATATTATTCAACTTTTGGGTCAATCACATGGAGAATGCACTACTTCACCCATTTTTTTTCAGTTTATAATCCCAGCAATTCTAATGCTTCCATAATAATTTCCATATAAGACTGATAAAGACAAATCATCAAGCCATTGGGGAAATGGAGTAAGAAGTTGAGGGTAATTATAACAGATGCAACGGGAAAAATAAAGAGACATTCAAATTTATCCTGACCCTTCCATAAGATGCAAAATACTGGGGGATCAGGAGGAAGGGAAATGGGTACCCTTCCCAGGAACTCAAAATTCTCTAGTCCTCCTTTTCTCAAGTTAGGATGTCTAGGTTTAGGCACATTGCACTTTAAGGTTATCTATTTGAGAAAAGACTGGGAAATTTTGTTTTGAGATACCAAAAATGTGAAAATCCGAATCTATTATCATCCAGTCAAAAATACAAAAGAAAACGTATGTATACATTTTGCCCATATCAGCTTGATTAAACTCTTCCATGTGACTCACAGAATACTCAGCACAGTAAGTGTTTTGTAAAAATCAAATTCATTAAAGGGGTAAATGCTAACTTCAGCAGAAGTTCACAAATACTCATTTAAAAACAGGAACATATTCACTAACTTCTATAATACCCACTTAGAAACATCATTTAAAGAGTACCCATTCCCTGGGAAGACGTAAATGCTCTTTCTATGCAGGTATTTAAACTGCACACATCACCAAAGTATTTAAATGTTGCTGTGTGATAGTACATAAAAATCTATTATAAGCATAGCAGTGTTGCCAACTCATGATTTTACTGTGAGGCTCGTGTTACTTGGTGTGTTTCTTAAAGTCTCAGCTTCTGGAGTCATAAGAGTTCAGGAGAATCTCAGCTTTCATTATTTTTAAAAAGTAAGTTTTTGCCCCTCATGGTTGTGGAAAAAGGCTGTAAAATGTGAAACCTAAAGTTTCAAAAAGTATAAGATAAATAAAAATATATTTATTATTTTTAATCTTATGATTTTTAAACATATTAGATGATTTGGGGAGGTCCTGACTTGCGATTTTTGAATACCTGAGGTCAGCAATACAGGATGTTTTTCTTTAAAATGCAACACAGTGCATTAAGCTTAGCCCATATCAGAGGGCCTTCAATTACTGACAGTTGATCTAGACACAAGATACACATACTGGTACTTCAAGTGGTTAAAACTTTTGAAAGGTAGGGGTGTTCGTGTTCCAGTTTCTTTGCACAAAGGGCCAGATATGATGGTGCAGGTGCCCTATAGCTAGCTTGTAGAGTATTGGAAAATTCCCCCTGTATAGAACGTTGGGTGAACCAGCTGGCCTTGCATGAATCACTGAGGCATGGTTCAATCCCACATCCAACCTGACTCTAGCACAGCAAGTCCACACAGGATATTCTATATGTCACAAGCCAAGACAGACTCCAGAAGGCACCAGAAAAAAGAAAGGAGGTGGAGTAGCAGTCCTGCTCCCGCCACTGTTGCCAACTTTCACACGGTAAATAAGTACCCCGACTTTCACAATAAGCCAAAAATCAAGCCAATCCCTAAGAACCCCAACACTCTATGTGACTAGATCCCCCTGGTGTGCAGTTTGGGACTGTGGTGGGCTCGCTGTGTACCCCTGAATCTCTTCCCCCTTTGCCCCTGCTTGCCAGGAGCTGATCAAAAAAAGAATCAACAAGCTACAAGACAAAAACTAGCCAACAAACAACTCACAGGCCAATTAAGCCAAAAACAAGCCCAAATTCTGCATTTTTTTCATGGGTTTGGTATTTCTGCTCCCCGCAAGCCTGGGATGCACAAGATGTTCCATCCCAGAAACAACACATTTGAGCGCATCCATATGACCAGTGAGATGGAGGACCAGAGGTATCTAGGACTCCTGGTGTTGTACAATCCCTCCAACGGAAACCCTGTCAACTTCCTGCAGGATCATATAGAGCTGCTGCCCAGCATGGTATTTGAATCCCCCAGATTTCTTGTCCTTCACAACTTCAACATTCACAGAAAATGTCAATTATACAGCAGTATATGCTCTAATGGCTTACATGGAAACCATTGGATTCTCCCAGGCAATCTCTGGACCTATGCATGCAGCCAGAGATAAGTTGGATCCTATCTTCAGTCCTGGACTGGCAACTGGAAACTTCACCAGCATACCAATCTCCTGATCCAATCATCACCTCATCCAGGCAGAGATCAGACCCTTCTCTCCTTCCCATCAGGTAGTGACCACCAAAGCTGGTCCTCCCCTGAAGACTCCTGAACACCCTACGTTTTCCATTCATCCCAGGAGAACAAGCCACCCAAATACAAGGCCAAGGTGCAAATGAGTTTGTACAACAGTACAGTACCGTGTTGTCCACTACTATCAACAGCTTGGCCCAAGCCATCCATTCACACAGACAACAATGATCACTATGGGTCTCAGATGAGCTATGGCAGATGAAGTGCACATCTAGAAAGGTAGAATTCCAGTGATTCAAAAAAACATTTTAAATTCCTCTACCATAGCACAAAATAACACTTACAAGACTATGCCACTGCAGTAAAGATGGCAAAATGAGCCTTCTACTCCTTCAGAATCAACGTGGCAGAATCAAGGCCTACAGAGATATCTTGCATAGTGAACGGCCTAATCAACCCAGACTGCATAGCCTGAACATCCAAATAATAAAGCTTTGAAGAACTGTCAAAAATCTTTAATTATAAGATTAACTAAATACATACATACAGCTAACTGGGAAAGAAAATTCTACCCCTAACTAGATTGCATTATCCTCCCCATGACCCATGACTGAGTTTGGTTCCATCACACATGCCAAAACTCAAGAAACCCTGAAAAAATATTAGAATTACAATCAGTGAAACAGATCTATTTCCCTCCCGACCGGTAAAAGCCAGTGAAGAACTATTAAGCAAAGTTCTAATGGAAATAGTCAATGCCTCTTTCAGAGAAGCACATCTACCAAACTCCTAGAAAAATACAATAGTTTGCCCAACTCTCAAGAAGCCAACACTCAACCCTGAAAATCTTTCCAACTACTGTCCCATCTCCAATCTCCTGTTTCTGGGCAAAATAATTTAGAAAACAGTAACCACTAAGCTCAGGCAACATGTGACAGCAGCCAATCTCCTGGATACCTCATAATCAGGACTCACCACAGTGAGGGCTCTAGTGGCACTAAAAGATTATCTCCTCATGGCCATGGACACAGGTAAAATCAACATGCTTATACTGTGGACCTCTCCGCACACTTTGATACAATGGACCACCAAGTAGTACGAACACATCTACATGACATAGCAGGAGTAAATGGCCACCAGTATAGACTCCTATTGTTCCTCTCCAACAGAACTCAGAGAATGGAGATAAACAACTGCTCCTCCTCTCCAAAGGCCCTCACCTGTGACGTCCCACAGGGATCCATACTATCCCCACTTCTCTTCAATACATAAGATCACTGGGAGAGTTAATAAGACATCAAAGGCTTAGTTGCCAACATTATGCCGATGCCACTCAACTCTCTCTCTCATTCTCAGCTGATGTAACCACTGCCTCCACTAACATGTCAGAATGTATACAGGAAATTAGTTTTTGGATGAAGAGAAGCTGGACTGAACTGAGCTCAGGCAAGACTGAAGTGATGCTGGACAGAAAGGGGAAATATTTCCAAGAGCTAATCAAGATGTTGTCTCCACCTTCCATCGAAGACATATAGTCCTCATTCATCAAAGGGCTGCGAAGGCATACAGGCTCTCAGTGTCCTGTTTAACTCTTCGCTATGCTGGGTAGCATTAGTTGCCAAAAATGACTCTTTTTTTAACCTCCAGTTTGCTAGGGACCTTCATCCCTTCCTCCATCCTACATACCCTGAAATTGACAAAGGGGAAGTGGCCAGGGCATCCTTACACTGTGTTGATTCTTGGCTGACATAACAGCTCCTTAGGATTGTAAGTGGCTGGAATGAAGTGACAAACTTGCTGTGGCTGAGGATCTGTGCTTAGAAGCTCAAGACCCAAAGGAAGTAGTTAGGCAAAATGGTATATTTTTATAAAACAACAGTAAATTCCAAATGGTCAAACCTAAATTTCATCTGCCACTATTTAGCAGGAACTGACCATCAATACTACAACTTGGATTGACTCTCAACTCTAACTTTTCTTTCACATGACAATTCTGACAACAACGAAAAGCATCTCAAGAAACATTTTGCTATAATTCCCTTAAGCAAAGGTAGATCTAATATACTGAGTTCACTGCAATAAAAGGTGGACGGGATTTTGTTTTAAGGTTTTTGTCCTTTTCACATACAATGAAGAACTTTTTCAGATCTAGTTAATGAACTATTAAATTATGGAGTAAGAAAACTGCTTGCAAAAAGATACAGATGTAAAAACAGAGATCCCAAACCAGACTCATCGTCACATATGAAGGTTGATATCTGCATTCTTGAACAGTGCCTAATATTGAAGCATACTGCTGCAAATGTATTTAACAAATACTGTACATGAAATCAGTCTAAAAATGCAGAACATGTTGTTCTAAGCTATCAGCATGATTTCTTATTTGAGGGAAGAAAAGCATGCAGCAGGACACTTCTAGATCAGGCTCAAGCCAAAGCCTTTTAAAAATTATATTAAATAAAATTTAATTAAATTTCTTATGGACTCTGTTAATTCAAGCAGACATTGGTGATAAATTTCTTTTGCTTATTGCAAAGTAGATGTCTTTCTGAACAAATATTCCAATTAAAATAAAGAAAAATGCCTGCACTACTAGTTAGTACAGTTTTGGTGAATTGTAACAAAGGAAAGTAATATGCAATTACAATTTTAAAAATTCTTGTTACTAAAATTTGCACTTAATTTCATATTAAAACATTAAATTTCTTAAAGAAACTCACTAAACAGTCACAAAAATAATCAGAATAAAGTTTTAAAGAGTTCTTTCAGATTAGACAAGAGCGATCCCTGAGCCAAAAGAGGGAAGATGGCCATGTGGAGAGTATTTTCTCCAAAGAATCCCAAAATGAAAGTGGAAAAGCATGGAGTAGACTCATGCAAGAATGCCCAGGATTGCTGCTGACATCCTGAAGCCCAGGAGGTGGTGGTCCTGATTAATGCAATTATGGGAGTTCTTCAGGCTTTACTGAACAACACCTCAGATCTTAGCCACCAGGAGGAAGACAATGATGTGACTAGTGAAAACACAGGTCCCCAGATTGCCTGGCTGCTGAGTTAAGATGTTTTAACTCCCAGTTCATCGCAAACCTGTAGGACTGAAGATTCATTGTATGTCTGTTACAATACACCTCCACAGACCCTACGGAGTTCCCCTTGTACGACAAAGATGATAAATGTCTCATTGCAACTAGAACCAACCCAACCCAAAACTAACAGACCGGTGATATTTAAGAAGAAAAAATAATTTTGGCATTAATGGTGGCTACATGATTTCAGATATGGGGAACATAGTTAAGAAAAGTAAAAGTTGGAAAACATGACCAAAGGAATTTTTACACAGAAAGAAGATTTATTCTTTGTAGCACTCAGTAATAATATTTGATACTAATTCTTGATGCTAATGGAAATGTTTAACCCTTCACACATAAGGCCCAATTCTGTTTCCATTCAGATCAGCATCCAAATTCATACTGACTGCAACAAAGCAAAATTTAACTATAATTCATGTAGAGCTTCTTTTATATGTACTGAAAGTTGCTGCGTAGCATAAGTAATCATTGAATTTGTGTTTAATTTCCAAATGCAGATAGTTTCTTCTGGCACTTATTTTCTTTTCAGTCTTGGATACATTCAACAACTCTATTACTTTGTGTTTTGCTACTTCCATTCCTTCAAGCCTATCCAGGTTTTCCTGAAAAGGCTACGTTTTGGAATGAATTCTTCACATTTTTTAATATAACTTCAATGCTGAGTCTCTTGACAAAACTGTAGTTTGGTCAGGACGACCCAAAATGAAAAGCTGAACACAACTAATAAATAGTGGTACAAGTTGTGAGCAGCTCCCAAGAGGTCCTGAGCACTCCTATTGCAGTCACTGGGAATTAAGGAATCAGCATCTAGCAGGAGTGACTATCAATGCCCTTACTTTTCAGACCCAACAAATTTAAGGACTTTTATATTCTACAGCAGGGTTCTCAACGTTTTTCTTTCTGAGCCCTCCCCCCTCCCCGCCCATGCTAGAAAAACTCCACGGCCCACCTGTGCCACAACAACTGGTTTTCTGCATATAAAAGCCTGGTCCGGCATTAGGGGATAGCAAGAGGGGCAATTGCCTTGGGCCCCATGCCACAGAGGCCCCCACGAAGCTAAGTTGCTCAGGCTTCAGCTGCAGTCCCGGGTGGCAGGGCTCAGGGACCTGGGCTTCAGTCCCATGCGGTGTGGCTTCAGCTTTCTGTCCTGAGCCCCAGCAAGACTAACACTGGCTCTGCTAGGCGGACCACCCGAAACCTGCTTGCAGCCCCCCACGGGGCCCTGGACCCCTGGTTTTGAAACACTGTTCTACAGAACCTTAATTTGGTCATCACCATTAACATCTCTACAACCAGAGTAATAATGAATATGAAGAATAGTAATTAGTAGTTCACTGTTAAATGTAAATTTAGTTTTCTCAGTGTTGATAAAATCATTTTACTTTTACAAATTATAAAGAATAGCTAGAGGAATTCTAAGAACATTTAAAGAATTAATTTATCTAGAAAGAGCCATCTATCCTTTTATAAGTTCCATTGTTAACATTTTAATAGGAGTCCTCTGTTCTCATTTACATGCTTCAGAAGAAGCAGACCTCCTTGCCATTTTCCTGCCATTGTGTAGGAGAAAATACACTGCTGTTTTTAATAAAAATCTTCATTATTTTGACACATGAGAAGACCTGAGACATAAATGACTCATTGTAACAGTAAATTCTTTGTTTTTAATGCTATAAAAAACTCTATATAAAAAGGAAAAAGATTAAAGGAAATTCAACCTACAGAAGAGAAATGACTGCAAAATCTAACATTCATAGTGAGGTGTGAAATGTTTGACACGTAAATAAAGCAAAAAAAATCTTTAAGGAATACTGCTATGAAGCTATTTTTTCTACCACTGTTTAGAGAAAAAGGATGAGCAGTTCGAAATTGTAGCTTATGGTTAATTCCATATAGAAAAATTATTATTAATGCAACAGGAAGATTGGAAGATCAATCAATCAAAAGTCAGAAAACTGAGAGATAAGCGAGAAAGTTCCACTGTACCTTTCCCTCCTGTGCTTATCCCTAAATTATGGTCTCTATCTCATTACAAATTATATGTCAATTCATACCATAAACAATGTTATGTTTATATCATGGAGGTCATGGTCATTCTCTGCTTCAGCCCCAGGGGCTGTGGGACTCTGGAGCTGGCAGCCAGCGGGGCCCTGGCAGGGTTCCAGTGACAGGCGACAGCAGCGACAGGGGGCCCCCTGCAAGGTTCCAGCGACAGGTGACAGACTCCTGAGGGGGCCCTCCTCAGGGTTCCGTCAACGGGGCGACAGCCTCCTGCAGGGGCGGAGGACGCCTCGGCAAGTGGCTGGGGGTGTGCCATTTTCTCTTTGGGAAATACGGTCACTCTGCAGCTCCCAGCTACCGCTGGCAGAGGGGGAACCCCAGAGCTCCCAGCCACCATGGAGGCGGGGGAAACCATAGACACACATTTCAGAGTAGCAGCCGTGTTAGTCTGTATTCGCAAAAAGAAAAGGAGTACTTGTGGCACCTTAGAGACTAACCAATTTATTTGAGCATAAGCTTTCGTGAGCTACAGCTCACTTCATCGGATGCTGTGTCTCATTGGAGACACAGCAGCAAAAGTCACAGACAGGTCACAGCTTCTGTGAATTTTTGTTTATTGCCGATGACGTGCCCATGACTTTTATTAAAAATAACCATGACAAAATCTTAGCCTTAACCATAAATAGGATGAAAACTATAATTTGTACAATGTGACATGCAATAAGTTACCATACAGTACACACATTCTTCAGATGACTTGATTACTGACACAAGTAGAGATTAAAATACAATGAATACTCTATTTCACACTACATAATTTGATAGTATTGATATTTTGCATTAGATTAGCAAAATGGTATTACATTTTTAAGACAAAAAGTGAGCCATAGTCACATACAACTTTGTATTGCACTGTATTGATGTTTTAATCAACATTTTCCAATCAACATGCGCATTTAATACAACTTTAAAACAATACAGTTATAAAAAATTCTTATAATATACAAATACAAATACCTGTCTATGGAAAAGACAAGAGAGACACCTACATTTTGCTCTTTCAGCCAATACCTGGTTCTTCCATTCTTTAAAGCACAGTACAATTTCAAAATGACCCCAAGTTTGGGAAATTAACAGAGGCTTTGAGGTTGGGGGGAAACAGACCAGAAAAAGTTTTATTTTTGCTAATATGATGTGGCAGAAGATGCAATCTGCAATCCTCTTGGACAAATATGAAGATAAATCTCATTCACTTTTTCCTGGTCCAAATAGTTCTCTCTATTTTTCACTCTGCTATTTTTAAATTCAGCAAAAGATAGTATCAGATTTTTTTAAATTAAAATGCTATACTGTATCTTAGCATACATACTGTATTGCCCTGTGCTAGTCTGATATAGGCTGGTTGGTACTGCCATTGCAGGGATGCCAGAAGGTGTTCCTTCTTCCTCTGACTTTTCCTCTTCAATCTTAGGGACACCAGTAGGATCAGAAGATAGTTCATTCAGAATTTTTCTAAAACATAATTTAAACAATTTAATTTAAAGTACAGATTTAAAATCAATGCCCGTACGAGAAACATTTTGAGGACTGTCTTTTACTGATATTTATACTATGAGTAGCATGTATGGAATGTTGTAGCCGTGTTGGTCCCAGGATATTTGCAAGACAAGGTGGGTGAGGTAATATCTTTATTGGACCAACTTCTGAATGGTGATAGAGACAGGCTTTCGAGCATACACAGAGCTCTTCTTCAGGTCATAATAGTAGTAATATGAGTAGTATGTGGCAGTTAAGCTCATTTTAAAAAAGCATAAACTTACCGGTATGAAGGCCTTCTTGAAAGAATCTCTCTACGTTTTTGAGAATCAGTTACACCCTCCGAGTCTGCAGAGTCCTCTGCATTTGCAACTGATGTTACCTATAATTCCAAAATTTCTGAAATTCATCATCTTATATAATACAGATGCTGGTAACAGGGTTGTGACACTACACCCCATATTCTTCATAGAATTATTGTTATAATATGATTATAGCATATCTAAGATATATTTTATGCAAGATGGGTCTTGTGAGCTATCATTGGAAAGATTATGATTTACTGAATAGGATTATCATATTTGTATGCATGTATCATTTTTGTATCTAAAGTTAGGAATATTGACTACACATCTGTACTACAAAAGTGTTTGCACCTGGGGAATGCCCACCAGACAAAATGCAATCAGTGTGGCTGGTTAGCTGGGGACCAGGCAATGAACCATTAGGGAGAACAATAGGTCTTTGAAGATGCTAATCTCCCACATTCCTGGGATGCTACAAACAAGACCTTTGACTCATGGCTGCTTTGACACTGCAGGGCCATGTGATCATGTCACCTGGTACTGGACTCCATGATAGAATACCAGTATTTTTCCATGGCAGGGAGAGGGGGAGGAACCACACTGGAAAACAAAGGATTCCCGGCATATGTAAGTCAGGGAAGTCCTGACCTATGTAAGTCAGGGAAGTAACATAATGAGTGGTTGTTCTTCACTGAATCCCTGCCCAGGAAGACTGCTGGAAACATCTAAGAAACAAAGACAGAGACGGGGAGGAGCACTGAGCGTCTATCTTCTGTAGTTAATAACCTTGTTTTGTTTTCTCTAAAACCAGTTTGTGGAATTCATAACTGGGGGGCAAAAAACTGTGCATATCTTCCTCCACATTGAGGGAGGGAGGGAGTGAATTTTATGAGCTTACGCTGCACAGTTCTCAGTGCAGTGCAAGACAATAACATTTTGGATTTACACTCCAGAGGAGGTGTGCACTTGAGTGCTGGGCAATTCCTTAGCTGAAGCCTTCCCATGCAGTGCTGATTTCAGTGTCTGTGTCTTTCTGCAGCTGGGTGTGTCCCTACCTATGTGTGTGCTGGAGAAGGCTTGAGGGCCTGGTTCAGCAGGACAGTGTAAGGGAGTCCAGGGTGGTGGAACAGGCAGGCTCAGTGGTACCCCAGTGTATCAGATGGCATCCCGGGGGTGAGGGCAACCCATCACAAGGGTGACTGACTTACAGGCTACGTCTACACTATGAGCTAGGCTGTGATTCCCTGCTCATGCACACATACTTGCATTAGTTCTGATCGAGCAAGTACGAGCATAAACAACAGCATAGCCACATTAACACAGGTAGGGGGAATGGAAGCACAGCTTAGCTGTGGATACATATTTGGCACATCTAGGCTGTGCCTCCGTTGCTACCACAGCCACACTGCATTTATACTTGTGCTAGCTTGGCAAGAGCTAGCACAAGAGTGTGTACACGAGCAGAGGAATCACAATGCTAGCTTTTAGTGTAGACATAGCCTTACTCTGCCCAGGTCTACCAGAGCAGGGGTTGCTCCAGCCGGCCGGCTAGCGACCACTGCCAGGAGCCGCCGGAGCAGTGGCTGGTGTGGCTGTCCCAGGGGCCAGCAGCTTGGGCAGCCTTGGGGTCAGCCACACAGGCCCCTGCAGAAGTTGTGGAGATCAGGGAAAATCACAGAATCTGTGACTTCTGCGACCTCCATGACAGACATGGAGCCCTACACGTAAATAATTTCCATGTTCAGTGTGGTGGAACCTTGAAATTTGGTACGCTCATTCATTATAAACTATAGGACTATGCCCAAATTTGAATTCTGACATTTCCATCATAGATCATCAACTGGACACCAATTTGAAACATACATTAATTTTTTTCTGTGCCGTGATCTCCAGTTTGGAGAAATAAAGGTAATCCAAATTCTATATTTCTAATTTTAGCCAAAAAAAAGTCAGAGATGAATGCATACATCCATGTTGTTAATCAAATCCATTCAAAAATGTAGATTGCCATCAGCTAGTAAAACATAACCATTTCTTAAATTGCAATTACAGAATTAATCAATTTCAACTTAATACCAAAGTCAAACTAAATACTAAATGCAAAATGTCATACTAACATAACTTTAATTTTAACTTCAATGCTAATGCACAATATACGTGACATGCAAAAGTTAAAGTTGCTGTGATAACCTCACCACAGCTACAGAAATTAAGTTACCATCCAGAAATTAAGGAATGCATTTAAAAACAAAAATGATCATCTAAAATACTACATACCACATGTGCACAGGGGCTAGGTTAGTATTAGTGTGCAAACTTTAACTTTAGAACTTTCTTGACTTTTGTGAGTTGACATTTTCACATTTTCTTAGAGTTGCATTAGCATCATTTTTTACATATTAATTTCAGGTTGGGAGATTTTAAATGCAAAAAACTGCACAGCTAAACCACAGTCTATACCAGCAGATATTATTTTGTGCAAAACTGAAACTGCGATTAACTGAGTAAGGCAAAACACTATTTACATGATTCATTTAACTGCTCAGTCCACAGTTGTGTAGGATATGTGCAAAAGTGGAACTGTGCAGTTACATTAGTTAAATGGAAAATAGCATATTCACATAGAGAAAATCAAAAACTACAGTTTTTGTAGATTAGGTAATTTAGATAGTCTAACTATTAACTTGATTCAACAAAAGTGAGCTAGTAGTCTGACAGAGTCAGACTTGGACACAGTAAAGGTTCCTACACCTGGAGCTAACATCAGAAAAGATAGAACTCAGACTATTGCTGTACCTGTCTCACATAATCTAGGGCCCTAAATGCTTGTGGCACAAAGCAGAACTTGCGTGGATCCGAAAGGGCATGACTTCCTGGAAGATTCTGAAAACTTGTGGCATTAGGGCACCTCATCCCAAAAGTATAAACAGTCAGAGGCCATGACTTCAAAGACCTACAGGTTACTGTAAACAAAAGAAACCTAACGTCTCTTTTCCTTTACTGATTTAACTGCAATTCCATTTCTGCTCAAAACCATTTTGCTCAAAACAGTATGGTGCTTGCTAGGATAGTGTGCGACATACACAGTAAAATGAAGCATCCACATAATTCAAAAACATAATGAGAGATATTTCTGCAACCGTGCACAAACCTAATTTTAAACTAGACTGCAAAACCCAGCTGGGATGAGCAGAATCAATTTGTGGAGGTTCTGCTCATTTCTCTCACAGAAATCACGAAGATTGGCAAAGGGGACTTAAAAAAGTTGCCTTAAGGATTCCCTTAGCCTAGGTACAGGGTCACTCCAAGGCAGGTTGGAGGCATGTCAGCGGTCCAAGGGGCAAGGCAGGAACATGATGCTATCCAGCAATAATGTCAGGCAGAGTGGTCTCCTTGAGGACCCTTATCTGATGTGCACTGCTGAGATACATTAGGACAGTGGTTCTCAACCAGAGGTCCGGGGCTCCCCTGGGGGCCGCAAGCAGGTTTCAGGTGGTCTGCCAAGCAGGGCCAGAGTTAGACTCACTGGGGCTCAGGGCAGAAAACTGCAGCTACACCACATGGGTCTGAAGCCCGGGTCCTTGAGCCCTGCCCACCCAGGGCTGAAGCCGAAGCCTGAGCAACTTAGCTTCGTGGGGGCCTCTGTGGCATGGGGCCTCAGGCAATTGCCCCACTTGCTATCCCCTAGTGCCAACCCAGGATTTTATATGAAGAAAATCAGTTGTTGTGGCACAGGTGGGCCGTGGAGTTTTTATATCATGTGTGTGTGCATGGGGGGGAGGGAGGCGAGAGGCGGGACGACTCAGAAAGAAAAAGGTTGAGAACCCCTGCACTAGGAGATCTAGCCTCAAGTATGTAGCATACGTCTTCAAAATGTGGAGAAAGTGGCCAAAATCAATACATGTAATTTCTTGGCTATCTGTACATATAATTGGGGGTTATACCAATGAAAGGGCTATACAATTTGGTTGCTGTAATGAGTTCTGTACCTATGGATTTTTTTTAATGATATGATAAAAATACTTAACACTTGCTGTTTCGTGAGGGATTACCAGAGGAAAAAAAGACTTCATTAGAGAGCAGCCAGAGCTGCTGGTTCTACAGGCTTTCACCATCTCCATTCCTTCCCAGCTCTACTCCAGCTCACAGCTCTAGATTGGTGTTTAACTACAAGGCCAAGTTAAAGTTCAAGGGCAGGGTGGGTAAAGACCCTTCAGCCCCTCTTTCTTCCTCCCTCCTATGAATCTGTTGTAGACACCTGGCAAAATGCAGAGGGGACTGGGTGGAAAACAGAAATGAACTTCAAAGAGTGAGCTGAAATGCAAAACATTCGCCACAATGCAGAGCAGTTAAGATCCCTAATTTTGGGCAACAGCTTTTTCACTCAAAAGGCTGTGGTATCCCAAAATACTCAGTCTTTTGTCACCTTTCTTGTTCAACCTCTTGTGAAGCCACGGGGCAGAAGGGGGCAGGAGACTGTGTGCAGGTACAGGCACCATATCATCAATATGCAGATGACATTAAGCTTCTTTTAGTGAAACCCAGATTATACCATTTCCTCAGTGTCTCAGTGTCCAGTAGGGTCCTGGGTGAAAGCCAGTTAAATAAAGAGGTGCTGCTGATTGGATGGGGAGAATACTTTAAGGATGTGATGAAATCTATAATTGCTCATGTTATGGGGTATACCAGCCCTTTAGAACCCCGTAAGGACAGAAACACCCTATCTCCCTTTAATAACCATATTCATAGAATCATAGAATATCAGGGTTGGAAGGGACCTCAGGAGGTCTTCTAGTCCAAACCCCCACTCAAAGCAGGACCAATCCCTAATTTTTTCCCCCCAGATCCCTAAATGGCCCCCTCAGGGATTGAACTCACAACCCTGAGGTTAGCAGGCCAATGCTCAAACCACTGAGCTATCCCTCCCCGCAAAGGTAAGGGAAAAAAGGAAGCAACCAGCCAGGGTTAACTGGGCACAAGTGCTTCCTTCCTTCCACCCTGATTGTGGGAGAGGACAGGGCAGCTGTAATTGGCCCAATACCCGTTATGGGAGAGCAGTTGGTTCCTGTTCCCCTAATAAAAGAGATGGTTGGTGAGAAACCCAGGGGAAATGCTTCTCTTGCTGGGTGACTTCAAGCCATGGGGCAAATATTTTATTTTTTTATGTTTGTTCCAAACTAAACTGAGTTGAAAAATGGTGATTATAGCAAGTGAGAAGGGCTCTCAGATATTTGTTTGTTTTATTGGTAGAGCTGAGTCTGCTGTAAATTACTTTTGAAAGCAGTATTTTCTTTTGAAACTCAAACACTGGTGCGGCTGCCAAAGTGTGGTCCAGCCCAAAGCTTGGGCCTCCTACTCCTGTAGTCCACTATCTTGGGTTCTTGCCAGGCTCCATACTACATACATGTCCCAAATAGCAGCAGGGCGAGAAGTTCAGTATTTCACTTTCCACTGGTTAAGAGAATGTACTCCTCCCTCACAGACACATCCTCACCGTGTTTATATGTCTCTTTGTTATCTAACTGGGGCTAAACTTGAAAGCTACTCAGAAGCTTCAGCGAATGCAGCATGTGGCTGCCTGCCTTTCAAGCAGTCCAGTGAGAACATATTGCTCCTGTGCTCTATGTGTTGCCAAATAATTTCTGGGTGAAATTTGAGGTCTCTCAAGTCCTTGATATGAGTGGTTAGATTCCAGTTGTCTAAGACACCACCTCTCTTTGGAAGGAACACTTCTGCTCTTTCAAGAGTAAAATTTGAGTGAGCTGAGGATAGGATTAGCAGGGCCGGCTCTAGGCACCAGCAAACCAAGCACATGCTTGGGGCGGCACTTTTCAAGCGTGGCATTCAGCCCCCCGCCCCCATTTTTTTTTTTTTTTGGCTTTGGCGGCATTCCCCTTGGGGCAGCAAAAAGCCTAGAGCCGGCCCTGAGGATTAGGCAAGGTATTGCCACTCACAGCAAATACTCCTAAGCCTGGTCACTTTCAGAGTAGTTGTAAGATATTTTTATTCAGTCTTTTCACTTATGAGAAGCTCTGAAAACTCCTGGTGCTTAGTACACTGGTCCCCGTCTTCTAACTGAAGCAAGATCAGGCTTGTGAAGGTTTGCCAAATATATGCTACTTGTTTTGTAGCCATTTTTAATTTTTATCGACCAGTATATCATGTAAAGCAAACCCAGATGCAATAATGGATGCTGCTAATTATAAACAATAAGAAGAGAAGCTGTATTTATAATACTTTTATTTGTACTGCTCCCAGATACTCTCAATGGGGCCCCATTATTCTAGACTTTCTACTAATACATTGAAGAGATAATCCACGCACTGAAAAGTTAATAATCCCATTTGAGACGAGGAGGAGCAGAACAACCAAATGAGAAAACAAAGTGGAAGAGTCATTAAAATAGGACCGTGTGATTATACAAGTTTGCTATTGCACAAATTGAGGGTTGAAAGGCATCATTTCTTTAAAAGATAAACAAGAAATATTAATGAATCTCTACACACCACCTGCCTAGCTATTGTCAGTTGGCCATTACCCATGGGCATCATGGTAGAAGTGGGTCTTCTATCCACTGGTGAGAAAGAAGATGGAAAGTTGAAGATCCAAGGTGGAGGTTTCAAAATGGGAGTGGGGGGAGAAACTACAAGCTTAAAATAATCAATATCTACAGCAAAAAATATAAAGGACAGCTAACCTGAACAGCCTGCATTGGTGTTGACTGAATCACTGATGGCTGTGCGGCTTGAATCACTCCCTGGACGTGTACAGTTTGACCAGAAGGCAACTGTACTAGAGTTACAGCTGGAGATCCTCTTCCAGCACTTGATCCAGCTACAGAAACCTGCAAGAATTATGATAATCATGTTTAAATAAAGTGCATTGTGGATTTCAATTTAATACTTCAAAAAGCAGTAACACAGATAAGTTAAATGATAAAATTTTGAGCCAAACTGCAAGAAAAAAATACACACTATACTACTTATTACTAGGACAAAATTATTACTATTTGTGCTAATTACATACCTTTAAGCTGTCTCAAATTGGTGACCAAAAAAACCACTTGTCACTTTTTAAAATTTTGACCTTTAGTCTTAATTTTTCAAGGACCCTGTCTGTTTTTTATTAAAGAGCTCCAAGCTTTCAAAGACTAAATCTTCTACCCCGGCTTGTACTTTAGGACAGAATCACAGAGCTCTCAGCTAGAAGTATCAGTATGGGGTGAACAAATCCAATCATGATAGGATACTCTCAATCAGTGGTATGAAATCCTTTGGTCCCCTTTTATCCAATCTTTGGCTTTCTACTTGTATTCTTCAGGAAGATGTTCTAATATAGAGGACAATTTTTTCCCATAATAAAACAGTTGTATCATTAAAGCAATACTTGGATTGTAAACTCTTCAAAGCAAGGACTGTATCTGTATTATGTTCATACAGTACCTAGCACAATGGGGCCAGTGCCTCTCAACACTACTGCAATATAAACAACAATACACCACAACTGATGATTTTCAATCCTCAAGGCTGACATGGTGGAGAAATATGGTTTCTTACCCAGATTAGCAATCATTCTGGCCTCTTTTTCTTACAGTATTCTACAACAAAATCTTCCTCCCTTAATCTCTGGTGCAGCAGTAAAGCCTATCAGAGATCCAGGTATTGGGTGGGAGAAGAAATATTCTAATCCCTATGGTGGAACATGTTAAATTGTATCAGTTTGTTTGCCAACAGGTAGTCATAACCCCTTTAAAAGGCTCCAGTAAACCTTAAATAATTGACAGCACAATCTTCTCTTTTCTGGGTCTCTAAAACCAAATTTTGTGAGACATCTTGTTGAATTATGATACCTCTAAATTTAGAGCATATGCCATTCTAGATTAAAAAAACACTTAGAAATGCCTACAGCCATCCAGCTGCCAGAGATGTTGAAATGATGGAAATATTGTCCTATGGAGAGGTAAACAAGACTGGAAACAGTCATGAAGCAAAAGGAAGATTTTAAAGATCACTGTAATCGATCTGAATCTGTCTCTGGCAAATCATCCCTAATCCTGGACACAAGAAGAAAAGGTGATATAGAAGAAAAGAACAAAGACAATTTCATAGGATTTGTAGAAGATATGATGGGATAGCCTAATTTTTGCAATGAATTGATCTTTGACTAATAGCGGTAGATATGCCCAATGGCCTATGATGGGATGTCAGATGCGGTGGGATCTGAGTTACTACAGAGAATTCTTTCCTGGGTCTCTGGCTGGTGAGTCTTGCCCACATGCTTAGGGTTTAGCTGATCGCCATATTTGGGGCTGGGAAGGAATTTTCCTCCATGGCAGATTGGCAGAGGCCCTGGGGATTTTTCGCCTTCCTCTGCAGCGTGGGGCACGGGTCACTTGCTGGAGGATTCTCTGCACCTCAAAGTCTTTAAACCACGATTTGAGGACTTCAATAGCTCAGACATAGGTTAGAGGTTTGTTAGAGGACTGGGTGGGTGAGATTCTGTGGCCTGTGTTGTGCAGCCTGTCAGACTAGACAATCATAATGGTCCCTTCTGACCTTAAAGTCTATGATTCTAATATGAACTCAGAATATGATCCAGATTTTAACTAGTGGTAATTGCCGTCACACAAGAGCCATTACAAGGAACGAACAAGGGTTGATTCTAAATATTTTCAAAGTATTCTAAATTGTCAATACATACTACAAAATTATTAAACAATAAATTTGTAAGCACCTGGAAGATAATAGGGTCATAAGGAATAGCCAGCATGGATTTGTCAAGGACAAATCATACCAAACCAACCTAATTTAATTCTTTGATAGTGTCAGTGCCTAGTGGATAGGGGAAAAACAGTAGATATATGTCTTCATTTTACTAAGGCTTTTGACATAGTCCCATGTCACATTCTCATAAGCAAACTAGGGAAATGGGGTCTAGATTAAATTACTAAAAGGTGGGTGCACAACTGGTTGAAAGAGCATACTCAAAGAGTGGTTATCAATGCTTTGCTGTCAAACTGGGAAGGCATATCTAGTGGGATCCCACAGTGGTCAGTCCTGGGTCCAGTACTATTCAGTATTGTCATTTAATGTCCTTGAAAATGGAGTGGAAAGTATGCTTATAACATTTGAAAATGACATCAAGCTGGGAAGGATTGCAAGCACTTTGGAGGACAGGATTAGAATTCAAAATGACCGTGACAAATTGGAGAACTGATCTGAATTCAACAAGATGAAATTCAATAAAGACAACGGAAAGTACTTCACTTAGGAAGGAAAAATCAAATGCACAACTACAAAATAGGGAATACTGGTTAGGTGGTAGGGCTGCTGAAAATGATCTTGGGGTTCTAGAGGATAACAGACTGAATATAAGTCAAAATGTGATGCACTGGCAAAAAAGGCTAATATCATTCTGGGGTATATTAACAGGAGTGTCATATGTAAGACACGGGAGGTAACTGTCTCACTCTACAAGGTACTTGTGAGGCCTCAGCTAAAGTACTATGTCCAATTCTGGGTGCCACAGGTTAGGAAAAATGTGAACAAACTGGAGAAAGTCGAGAGGAGAGTAACAAAAATGATAAAAGATTTAGAAAACCTGGGATATAAGGAAAGGTTAAAACACTAGCCATGTTTAGTTTTGAGAAAAGATGACCTGGGGGACCTGATAATAGTCTTCAAATATATTAAGGGCTGTTATAAAGAGGACTGGATCAATTGTTCTCCATGTCCACTGAAGATTGGACAAAAAGCCATTTGCTTAATCTGCAGCAAGGGAGATTTTAGGTTAGATATTAGGAAAATCTTTCTAACTATAAGGGTAATTAAGCTCTGGAATTGGCTTCCAATGGATGTTGTGGAATCATTGCAGGGTTGTAAAAACAGGTTGGACAAACGCCTTTCAGAGATGGTCTTAGGTTTACTTGGTTCTACAACAGTGCAGAATTCTGGACTTGATGACTTCTCAAGGTTCCCTCCAATCCTACATTTCTATGATTCTAAAAAGAGCCAGGCAAACATAATCACAACAAACCTTTCAATTTTTAGCTAGAGCACAGACACCAGTAATACAAAACAATACTATAACTGATATGAACAAATTCTACCACACAACTGATAGTTATTACAGCTTGTTTCCAGTACATTAGTAGGATGCATGGAATTTTCACAACAGGGGCTTGAATAATCAGGAGTAACCCAGTTCTGATTAACTGAAATACCTGGATAACCAAGGTGTAAGTTATGTTCCCTAGAGATGCATTAAATGAAGTTCCTGTCCTGTGGATCTCTTAAATTTTACTGAACTAAATTCTCCAGGAACGGAGAGACAGAGGAGTTTCTGTAAGATCCCTTTGGAATTTAAGAAAGCCTCATGAGTGGAGCTTCAGTCAACGCAACTTTCGGCTACATATATTATTTAACCAGTTACTTCAAGTTAACTAGAGTTGTCAAAACTGGGATTGCACTGCACTGCCACAAAAAGTAGCCTTCTAACCTAGGCCCAAGTTTTACCTAAGCCACTTGTCCTAACATAGACATAATGTCTATTTGTGCAAATTACTGGTGTTTCTTAGGTTAAATACACTTTGGACAGCCCTAAATCTTTACCTGGCCATGTAACACTTAATACATATTCTAATACTTTCCTAATAAATAAGCACAAAAATTTATATCAAAATTCAACATTTCTGGAAGTCAGTTTTTCTTATAACGGTTTGATTTAAAATTTGGTTGAATTGCCTGCTCTCCTATAAGGCTGCACCTTAACTAGAATATTGAACTATAAAAGCTTCTAGAGCAGGCTTTCCTTGTAAACTTAAAGGCTAATTATATATAATAGCCATTACAAGTAGAGTTAAGAGTCCATTTTATGCCAGATTATAACCACACAAGAAAATTTATCCAAAACTCTACCAGAGTAAAGCTTATTTAAAATTTCACAGGGAAAAATGATTTTGCTCTAATGAGTTCATATATGAGATTATGTTCCGGGTGAAAACAAGCACATTTAAAACTGGATCAAACTAAAAGTAATCTGTTCTTATTTACAGAAAGAACTACATAAATAGAAAAAACATAATTCACACATCAAACTAGTATTACATGAAAATTATTACATTTGAGTGACTTTTTCTTTTAAGATTTGCAGAACCTTAACAAAAAGTGATTTCAACACATCAGATTTACTTCTGTGATTTTTTAATTGAGTTTTGTTTCTGTAACTTTGAGATTAACAATCATGTTTCCATTCTGATACTGTGTATCTTTTAAAAACAAAGTATAAATAATCCTGTACAAGTAACACTGGATTTATTTTCTTTCATTCTAAATTGTTGACTGTGTTCCAAAATTGCAGCCTTCTGCATTAACTAAAATACTAGAACATTTTGACTTGTTTATTAGGTTACTTGTGTACTGATACTGATGGAAGTAGTCTTGGCAAGCCATGCAATCCTTACGTCAATGATGAGCAATGCTGCCTACGACATCTGAATTTCAAGGCTTGCCTAGACTGTCGATTACTGAAGGCTGATGATCAGCAATGGCAATTCAGCAACCTGAAAAACACAGCTTTAAAAACACTGAATAGTGCAATGTTACAATGCATTTCACACTGTCCCAGGCAAGCAGAGGAAAGGAAATGTTGCATCATGTAATATCATGAGATCTGATCCACTGAGGTGCTCAGCTCTCTCAAATGCCAATGACTGTCAACACGCATCAAGGTCACTCAGCGTTACACAGACACTCATTTTCTGTATATTTAGAGCCAGATTGTGTCCTACTTCTGGATCGACATGAAAGAGAGGAGAAGGTGTAGGAAGGACTACACACAATCTCTATTCTGATGCTTGAACCTGCATCCATTCAAAAGGAATACTTCCCAAGGGTAGTGGCACTGCTATGGGGAAAAGGAGTTTTGAAGGTCTCCTGCTTCCCAGTTCTGTACTGATTATGAAAGATGGAACTCCTCCTGAACAAGGATTTTTAAAAAAGGCACAGAAATGCTCTCCTAAATCCCTCACCTATGAGTCAAAAACTTTAGGTGTTGAAAGGACTTGGGCCTTCAGCAGAGAGAAGATTTTTATGACTGTTTTCTTTTTTATATTGTACCCCACCAACTGGTATCTGGAAATCTAATACAAAAATTAAAACAACCAACTGTCAACAAGTGGCATAAATCAAACCCATTCCTACCTCAACCAGTTCCACCCTTCATGAGATAAATATCCTGGGGACAGGCCCAAATTTTTAAAATATATCTTATCCGCCCTCCAACCAATTAAAAATAAATCACACCTCCCCCCCCGCCAAAAAAGGGGCTCTGACTACTGGAGAGAAATCAAGAACAAAAGGCA
The DNA here is from genome assembly GCF_965152275.1 of Natator depressus. Lineage (NCBI taxonomy): Eukaryota > Metazoa > Chordata > Testudines > Cheloniidae > Natator > Natator depressus. Next base: position 236,907,014 of record NC_134235.1, on the reverse strand, counting down.
TTCCACCAAAACGGCTCTGTGCCCATACCCAGGAATTAAACCACGGGACAGAAAGCAAAGGTATTTTGATAAGACACAATTTCTGCAACAGCGCAAGGGCGAAGAGGTTCTCTCTAAAACAGTCAGCTCCCAAGCCACTCATGGCTTTATAATGGTATCCCTTGCTTGAACTGCACTCCAGAAAGAATTCTGAACCACTGCTCATGATGACTTGCCCCAATCAGGCTGAATGCTGACTGACTTGCCTCAATTAACCTGCATGCTGGCTAGCTGAATGTTATCCATATTCTTCAAAGTCAGTCTTAAGACTATATGCCAATATAGTGACAAAAGAACAGATAACTGTGTTGAGATCTGCATCGGAAGGAACAGGTTGGTCTAGTCTGGACTCAAGAAACAAATGATCAATTGAATGAAATCCCAAGATCACAACAACTGAGAAAAATTGTGAAAGTACCTTTTCAATCAAGGGAGTAGGTACAGTTCCCTTTCTTTTCAGATGTACTTTCCTCTACCTAGCAACACCAGCTTCATTTTTTCGTTATTGAATTTAAACCAAGCACTGAGAAGGTAGAAAAACTGAATATTCCAGATTTGATGTGGAAACACAGAGTTCACTTTCATCAACTTAATGATAATACTGCAGTTCAAAAGGCCTTTCTTCAACAGCCTTACATACATGAGGGTGACAGGATGGAATGCTGTGGGACCTTCACTAGGAGAGGACATGCAATTGCCCATCACAATCCTCTGAGTCTTCCCTATATGAGTAAACAGATCCTCTGTAAAACAATCCCATTCACCTCTATCAGCTCCTACAGACAAGTTAACAGTAACTCAGGATAGCCTTATCAAAACTTATACAATTTAATAAAATTGTATGTACTATGACCTCTGATCACTGCCAGAAGATGACCAAACAAAGCAAAACGTGTTCTTTCAATTTTTTCCCCAGGTCTAAAGCCAGACAAATCCAGGAATCTAAAAGAACATAGGTGTCAATTAAGGTATCTTTAAAGTGGAAAGATTGTTCCTGTCAAACAGATGGTTTCTTGCGTAAGAGCCTAACCACTACCTGCTGTAGGTCACCAGCCAGCTTTCTTTCACAAAAGATGACATAATCAATTCTGATCAATAATGGGTGTGATGTTTCACTCTATATTCTTTATGAAAATATGCTTATAATATGAATACAACATAACTGAGATGTACTTTATGTAAGATGGGTCTTGTACGGTAACACTGGAAAGGTTATCATAGAATCATAGAATATCAGGGTTGGAAGAGACCTCAAGAGGTCATCTAGTCCAACCCCCTGCTCAAAGCAGGACCAATCCCCAACTAAATCATCCCAGCCAGGGCTTTGTCAAGCCAGGCCTTAAAAAACACTAAGGAAGGAGATTCTACCACCTCCTTAAGTAACCCATTCCAGTGCTTCACCACCCTCCTAGTGAAAAAGTTTTTCCTAATATCCAACCTAAGCCTCCCCCACTGCAACTTGAGACCATTACTCCTTGTTCTATCATCTGTTACCACTGAGAATAGTCTAGATCCATCCTCTTTGGAACCCCCTTACAGGTAGTTGAAATCAGCTATCAAATCCCACCTCATTCTTCTCTTCCGCAGACTAAACAATCCCAGTTCCCTCAGCTGCTCCTCATCAGTCATGTGTTCCAGTCCCCTAATAATTTTTGTTGCCCTCCGCTGGACTCTTTCTAATTTTTCCACATCCTTCTTGTAGAGTGGGGCCCAAAACTGGACACAGTACTCCAGATGAGGCCTTACCAATGCCTAATAGAGGGGAATGATCACATCCCTCAGTCTGGGAGCAATGCTCCTACCTATGCAGCCCAAAATGCCGTTAGCCTTCTTGGCAACAAAGGCACACTGTTGACTCATATCCACTCGTCCACTGTAACCCCTAGATCCTTTTCTGCAGAACTGCTGCCTAGCCACTCAGTCCCTAGTCTGTAGCAGTGCATGGGATTCTTCCATCCTAAGTGCAGGACTCTGCACTTGTTCTTGTTGAACCTCATCAGATTTCTTTTGGCCCAATCTTCTAATTTGTCTAGGTCGCTCTGTATCCTATCCCTACCCTCCAGCGTATCTACCTCTCCTCCCAGTTTAGTGTCATCTGCAAACTTGCTGAGGGTGCAATCCACGCCACCCTCCAGATCATTAATGAAGATATTGAATAAAACCAGCCCCAGGACTGACCCTTGGGGCACTCTGCTTGATACCGGCTGCCAACTAGACATGGAACTATTGATCACTGCCCATTGAGCCCAATGATCTAGCCAGCTTTCTATCCACTATATAGTCCATTCATCCAGTCCATACTTCTTTAACTTCTTGGCAAGAATACTGTGGGAAACTGTATCAAAAGCTTTGCTAAAGTCAAGGAATAACACGTCCACTGCTTTCCCCTCATCCACAGAGCCAGTTATCTCGTCATAGAAGGCAATTAGATTAGTCAGGAATGACTTGCCCTTGGTGAATCCATGCTGACTGTTCCTGATCACTTTCCTCTCCTCTAAGTGCATCAGAATTGATTCCTTGAGGACCTGCTCCATGATTTTTCCAGGGACTGAGGTGAGTCTGACTGGCCTGTAGTTCCCAGGATCCTGCTTCTTCCCTTTTTAAAGATGGGCACTACATTAGCCTTTTTCCAGTCATCTGGGACCTCCCCTGATTGCCATGAGTTTTCAAAGATAATGGCCAATGGCTCTACAATCACATCCGCCAACTCCTTTAGCACCCTTGAATGCAGTGCATCCGGCCCCATGGACTTGTGCTTGTCCAGCTTTTCTAAATAGTCCCAAACCACTTCTTTCTCCACAGAGAACTGGTCACCTCCTCCCCATGCTCTGCTGCCCTGTGCAGTAGTCTGGGAGCTGACCTTGTTAGTTAAGATAGAGGCAAAAAAAGCATTGAGTACATTAGCTTTTTCCACATCCTCTGTCACTCGGTTGCTTCCCTCATTCAGTAAGGGACCCACACTTTCCTTGACTTTCTTCTTGTTGCTAACATACCTGAAGAAACCCTTCTTGTTACTCTTAACATCTCTTGCTAGCTGCAACTCCAAGTGTGATTTGGCCTTCCTGATTTCACTCCTGCATGCCCAAGCAATATTTTTATACTCCTCCCTGGTCATTTGTCCAATCTTCCACTTCTTGTAAGCTTCTTTTTTGTGTTTAAAATCAGCAAGGATTTCACTGTTAAGCCAAGCTGGTCGCCTGCCATATTTACTATTCTTTCTACACATCGGGATGGTTTGTTCCTGCAACCTCAATAAGGATTCTTTAAAATACAGCCAGCTCTCCTGGACTCCTTTCCCCCTCATGTTATTCTCCCAGGGGATCCTGCCCATCAGTTCCCTGAGGGAGTCAAAGTCTGCTTTTCTGAAGTCCAGGGTCCGTATTCTGCTGCTCTCCTTTCTTCCTTGTGTCAGGATCCTGAACTTGACCATCTCATGGTCACTGTCTCCCAGGTTCGTCTCCACTTTTGCTTCCCCTACTAATTCTTCCTGGTTTGTGAGCAGCAGATCCAGAAAAGCTCTGCCCCTAGTTGGTTCCTCCAGCACTTGCACCAGGAAATTGTCCCCTACTCTTTCAAAAACTTCCTGGATTGTCTGTACACCGCTGTATTGCTCTCCCAGCAGACATCTGGGTGATCGAAGTCTCCCATGAGAACCAGGGCCTGCAATCTAGTAACTTCTGTTAGTTGCCAGAAGAAAGCCTTATCCACCTCATCCCCCTGGTCTGGTGGTCTATAGCAGACTCCCACCATGACACCACCCTTGTTGCTCACACTTCTAAACTTAATCCAGAGACTCTCAGGTTTTTCTGAAGTTTCATACTGGTGCTTGAGCAGTCATACTGCTCTCTTACACAGTGCAACTCCCCCACCTTTTCTGCCCTGCCTGTCCTTCCTGAGTAATTTACTGAATGTAATTATCCAATTTGTATGCCTGTATCATTTCTGTATCTGAAGTTAGGAATATTGACTATGTATCTGTATTTCAACTATGTTACTTTGAGTGATGCCCACTGCTAATACTTCAGATACAACAATGGAAAAGCCAGACAGGGCAGATGGCCCATTAGCGAGGACAAAGGCTTGGCCTTCCTGCAGACACTACATACTGCACCTGACTCATGGATGCTGTGATACTACAGAGTCAGGTGATCTTGTCACCTGATACTAAATATTACCTAGGACTTCCTGTAACTTTCCACTGGAAGGGAGGGGGGTCAGGTTTGGGAAACAAAGGATTCCTGCCTTATGTAAATCCAATTTAATGGTGGCGAGGAAAGCAAACAAGGCTCCTCCTCTCCATGGCCTGTCTGCCCAAGCAGAAAGTCTGCTAAAGCCACCTGAAGGGAAACCAGTGGGGAGTCCAGACTGAAAAGAAATATAACTGGAACTCTGAACCACAGAAACTTTGCAACCTGCCTAAAATAACACTTAGAGTAAGAAATTACATTTTGTAACCTGTTTCTTAAGTATATTGAGCTTAGCATGTGTACTTCGGTTTATTTGCTCAGTAATCTGCTTTGTTCTGTCTGTTATCTCTTATATTCACTTAAAATTCACCTTTTGTAGTTAATAAACTTATTGCTTGTTTATAATATAACCCAGTTTATGTAATTTCTAACTGGGGGGGGGCAAGAAGTTGTGCATATCCCCCTCCACATTGAGAGAAGGGGCGAATGTCAGAAAACCTTTGGGTTTGTACCCCTTAAAGGGAGTGGGCACTAGAGTGTTGGGGAGAGCCCCAAAAGCTGAATCTTTCCAGAGTGGATCTCTGTCTCTCTGTGCAGCTGGGTGTGGCCCTGCCTATGTGCTTGGCTGGAAGAGGCTTGTGAGCCTAGCCCAGCAAGGCCAGGAAAAGGGGACCCAGGCTGGCAGAATAGGCTGATTGAGCAGAGGAGGCTCAGTTAAACCCCAGCACATCAGCTGACACCCCAAAGGGCCCAAACCTGTCACAATGGGCCTGTGCTCTCCCCACTTGTTACTAGCCATGACATGTGAAGGCCCATTTCACAGGTGGCTGAAAAAGTTTATTCCAAACATCTTGCAGTTCCATCAACAGAGCTGTATGAAACATAGCCACTGCAGAAATCCAACTGATTTTAACAGCAATTAGATAAACTCTCCAAGAGACAGAAATGCTTGATTCTGGTTCTAAGTGGCATTAAGATGGATCCAACAGGCTGCTTACTGTTCACTGGTCTAGACTTTGTAGATCCTGTGGTTTAGGAAAAGAAAAATGTTTTTACTTTCACCACAGAAATGGCATAAGATGTATATATAACAAATCTATGTTACAATCAACTGGGAAAAAACCTGCTACTAGCTCATAAGCCTCCTTTCTTATTGATGTATTTGTCATAGGTCATCTCTGTGAAGATGCAGAGGAAGGGGGAATACCTAAACAGCAATGCTTCAATAGTCAAAGTAAAAAGAGTATAATGGTCCAGTAGGCTTTTAATACACTGGCCCAGTGGCTGATCACCATTATTCTTTATATTCCTACAGTCCAACAGGATTCATTAGTCTCCCAGGGCAGACACTTGAGAAACACGATTGGAGAAAAGATAAGTAGTTATCTTTGTCACGGTTTCAGGGTAACTACACCTGTATTCCCCACTCCGTAGTTCACTCCAAGAGTTCCCAATCAAGTCTCAGGTCTCCAGCCATCACCTGTCTTTGGGCAGGGATCCTTGTGCGACTTCCTTCTGACCAGGGGGTTGTAAGGCTGAACAACTCCCTGACTTACACTGCGATATCCCCAGGGCCAGCAAGCCAATTTGCCTAAAGGCCAGCATCTGTGCTTTGCTTTGTCTCCAAGGTCTGTGAACAGCGTATTGTCAGCAGTTACAAGTTACCACACAGCTCTTTCTAAGCAAGCACATTTATTCTTAAGGTAAAAGCATTAGAGAGAAAACATAACAACAAACAGATTTAAATACACAATAAACATCCCGGGGTCATCCATGCTACTAGGCCAAAGTCTTTCGGACCCTTCTGCAAGGGTTGGAGTTGCCCTTGGACAGAAGGCCCTGTCTGTTTTCTGGATCAGAAAGGCGGCCTGAGTCAGTGTTAACCCAGACTTTTATCCAAAACTCCTTTCTTTGTCTTATGGCTGTGGTGGGCAACCTGAAGCCGGTCAGGGTAATCCGCTGGCAGGCCGCGAGACAGTTTGTTTACATTGACCGTCCGCAGGCACAAACACCCGCAGCTCCCAGTGGCTGCAGTTCGCCATTCCCGGCCAATGGGAGCTGCGGGAAGCGGTGCATTCCACAGGGACGTTCTAGCTGCTGCTTTCCGCAGCTCCCCTTGGCCAGGAACAGCGAACCGCGGCCACTGGGAGCTGCAGGCAGCCGTGCCTGCAGACAGTCAATGTAAACAAACTGTCTCTTGGCCTGCCAGCGCATTACCCTGATGGGCCACAGGTTTCCCACCACTGTCTTAAGGTTTCTGGACAATCCAGTTTAAACCAGTATATGGGAGCCTCCCCAGGTGGTGGAAACTCTCGTATGGGGGTTACAATCTGACTAATTTGCCTTCATCACCTCCCACTGCTTTTGGTTCCTGGAGAAGTTGTGGGAACCCTCCCCACTGGAGTGGCATACAATCCCTAGCCACAGTGATACACAAATTTAATAGAATATTGTCCTTAAAGATATTGTATGGGATTGCAATATCTGTCACACTCTTACCACTGTTGAAAGCAGCGTTGTTGTAGCTGTGTTGGTCCCAAGATATTAGAGAGACAAGGTGGGTAAGATAGTATCTTTTATAGGACCAAATTCTGCTGGTGAGAGACAAGCTTTCAAGTTTACACAGAGCTCTTCTTCAGGTCTTGAAGATGACCTGAAGAAGAACTCTGTGTAAGCTCGAAAGCTTGTCTCTCTCACCAGCAGAATTTGGTCCAATAAAAGATACTATCTCACCCATCTTGACACTCTTACCACCTTATTTAACATCTTGTCCCCCTTTATAAAGCAAAGCTGCATTTAACTGTGAAGTCTGGATTCCAGCCAAACGCCAGATGTTGCATCTCCTCACAGTAGTCAGACCATTTGACCATGTTGCTAGGCATACTCAATCCAAAGAGAGAGCACAGAGAAAGCTGCAAAGTAATTAATATTGCTTAACTCATTAAAAATCTCATGCTCCTGATTTAGTTCATCAGAAGCAAGGTCAATAAACATCTGGCTGGACAGAACAGAAAAAAAGGAATGGATGAGTAGCAATCTTAAATGCCATTCAAGAAATGTCTCATGCCTTGAGAAGAGCTAAATCATAGACTCATAGACTTCAAGGCCAGAAGGGACCTAATCTGGCCTTCTGCACATCACAAGCCACAGAACCTCACCCACTCACTCCTGTAATACACCCAGAACCTCTTGTTGAATTATTAAAGTACTCAGATCATGATTTAAAGACTTCACGTTACAGAGAATCCGCCATTTACTCTGATTTAAACCAGCAAGTGACGTGTGCCCCATGATGCAGAGGAAGGTGAAAACCCTCCAGTGATCCCTCTTGTCAGTAATTTTGGGTAGCAGCCAGAGAGCTGGTGTAGAGAGATGATTTTGAAGTCAGGGAAAGCAACATTCCATTCAGTTGCTTTTTCTTTATTTAATTCCTCCAGAGACAGAATATCTAAGAGAAGCAACCTGAGTGAGAACCACAGATCCATTAGTATGTGAACATACTGAAATATGATGCCTACGAATCCCCTATAGAATGAGAATGCCAACATTTTCCATTCAATATACCTACAAAAATATCCATTTGATACTCCAGCCTAGGGAACTTACCTCCCAAGGAAGTGAATAGCAATGTCTTTAAACTTTCTGTGTAAGACAGTGGCTCACCTTCAGACTCTGGCGCATAGAAGTCTCCCAGATGGGAAAATTTGTTAACCAAGTCCTCCTCATCTTAAGTCAGGAGACACTTAAAAAGGGGACCACTGGAATGCTAATACTCCTTCCCAGAAGTAGGCCGTGCTACAGAACCAGGCTGTGGATTTGCAGAAGGAAGAGCTGGGAGAAGTTGATCTGAAAATGTAAAGCTGGATAGAAGCAGTTGGGGAAACCAGGTCCTGAAGATGGCAGCCAACTCTTGTTCTAACTGGTTGCAGTGGAAAAGAGCCCAGTCAAGAGACAAAGAGCAGAGTCTACTATAATGCTTTGCTTCAGAGGAACAACACGCTAGAAAAACTTCACAGTCAAGAAAAAATGTCCGGCTGAGCAAAAACAGTATGCAGCTATAACAGTGTGCCCCTGGTGGCCAGACAGCTAAAATGCATGTTGATCTGCAAGAGTTGCTAGGGCGGCACTCTGGCTGCTCACAGCTCTCAGTAACCCTCCTCCTGCTGCAGATTATTTGATGCCCAAACAAATTTTTGCAGAATTTAAGATTTTTTTTTAATTGTAAAATGCCTATTTTTTTCAGAAGGGCTGAGCACCTACAGCTCTCACTGACTTCAGCAGGAGTTGTGAGTACTCAACACTTCTGAAGATCAGATCATATGTTTTAGCCCTTATTGCTGAAAAGAAAACTTTCCAAATGTGAATTGATTCTGTGCTCTCTTCCTGAGTCTGCAGAAAACAACAAGATGTAAACTGCTTTAACTATAAATTTCCATGTCAAATTATATACCAAAATTTCTCACTATTTCACAGGTAATCATTTTAATTGAAACATCTAACTAAGGTGTATAGCTAGTGTGACTTTAATCATCTGGTGCTGATTGTGACAAATCTGACAATTTCCTGCAACATCCTTCAAAAATCTTAATGAATGAAGTTTAAGTATCTTTGCAATCCATTGTATCAAATGCAAAGGTTATGTATTATTGTGGGCCAAGATTGTATGTAATGTCTCCAGCACGGAGATGTGAGGTGAACCCTGGGAAGAGTTATGAATTTCAAAGGAGGCACTGAATAATGTGCCAGACAAGAATGGACTTTTGGGACAAACAGTAAACAAGTTTGCCTGAGGAGCCTCTACAGGGAGGTGAATGAAAATTCCCCAGCTCTGTTTATGCAAAAAACCTAGCCTTTTGAAGATATGCCCTGGGGAGAGGATCATTATCTGCTGATTACCTGTTCCTGGAGTCTCAACATCAAAGGCCCAAGCTATATAAAGGAAAAACTAATTTATCCTTGGGTGTGCTAGTTCTAAGCTAAGCTGTTATGAATTTGTGACCTTGTTTAAAGGGCTGACTCCTATCAGAGACCTTGGTGAAGTAGGAGGATGATTTCTGGTAAGCTTATTAGCATGTTTGTAGGTACTTTTGTCATTTTTAATATGTTTTCTCTGTAATGCTTTCACTTAAGAATAAATGTGATTGCTTATTAAGAGCTGTGGGGTAACTTGTAATTGCTGGCAATTAGTTATTCATAACCTTCAGAGAGAAAGCAAAGCACAGACACTGGTCTGTATAGGCAGTCTGGCATGCTGGAAATATCACAGTGTGAGCAGGGAACTGTGCAGCCTCAAAATTCAATGGTCAGGAGGGAGAGAAATGTGGGTCTCTGCCCAAGAGAGGTGACAGCTGAGGAGCCGGGAGCCTAGAGTGCATGCCCTTGGTGGACCATCGCGGAGAAATACAGACGCAGTTGCCCTGAACTGTGACACAAATAATTACAAAAAATCTTTACCAAGGAAAGTGCTTTGTTTAGTTCATCTGTCAGAAGTCCCAAGTGATAGACTTTCCAGCACTTCTCTTGAGATACTATTCCACAGGCTAACAGAGCTCAATGCTACGAAGTTTATCCTGATATTCATCCTAGATTTTATACTTCTTAATTTCTTGCCATTATTCCTAGTTAGAACTTGAACTGAGCCACCTGAGAGAGGAAAAGGAATTGGGGGGCAAGTAAGTGGTGCTTATTTATTTTCCAGTTCAATCTTTGGAAGACTGAAATTACTGCCTGAAGGAACACGGGAGTCTTAAAACCATCAGGAGCACCCCTACACCAAATACATGCACTTTCCTGAGAAGATTCTTTTTCTACAGGGGATATAAAAGTACCAGAAGAGAGAAGAATTAATAAACAGAGCAAATGCTGTCTAGCAAAGGAGAAGCAGCAACACATACCCCGAAGAGACAACTGTAGTGATGACTAACTAGCCGGGGTCTGAATATATGGGGCTCAAAATGAGAGAAATCAAAAAGTACAGACCACTTGTCTTCATTGGGCAGGAATCCTATCTAGGAAAGTTTAAGTGGTAAAAAGATCACCTTGCAGGATTTCTTCTTCAGTGGACCCGTTCTCCTGCAGAGGCCTCAGGTATAGCCCTAGTAAGTGGGGTCACATGAGTGCATGAAGCTATTACGCCTAACATCTGCAGGAAGAACAGTACACTTCTCGGGTGCTGGGATCCCAGAGGATACTATCTCCCAAATGGTATGGAAAACTCAGTGCTCGGAATAACCCCTTTTTTTATGCCAAGATAAAAATAGGTGCTTCATTACTTAGGCAAAACCTCAAGGGTTGGAACTATCTGTATGTTTTCCCTAGAAACAAGAACACTCCCTGAGCTCACGATACTCTGATCAGTCAACAGTCTAAATACAGGGAAACAATGATACTTGTGTTGTCTGAGGAATGAAGACTCAGCAGTGAAAACATTCAGTGATCTAGAAAGACCAAAGGGTAGGATATCATAATGACAGTGGCCTTTTCCTACACAAAACCAGAGATACTTCTCATAAAATGGATGGATTATCAGGTATAAGAGATACTGTCAACACAACCCCTTTTCTTTCTGTAACAAGAAATAATAGGAGAAAAACATGTTCTCCATTTTACTACTAAAAGACCACCTCTATACCCTCTTTTTAGAGAAGGAAGATAACTTCCTCCCTTAATATCTTCTCATGAGAGGGATCTCTGAAAATGGAGTGGAAGAGGAAAGGGTACAAATCTAAAACTGAATAGTTAAAGCTGTTGACTATCACATCAAACTGTCTGCTTGGTGCTCAATGCAACAGGCAATCTTACCACTGAGATAAGGCAGACCACTGACAAAAATGTTTGAACTTCTGCCTGAAAGAGGAGTGTCTATGGACAGACTTCCAATCTGTTGGAGGTCAAGGAAGAGCTGTGCCTCTAGAATCAAAGGGAGTAGTACCCTCTTAACTGAAGGCATTTAAAGTAGCTAAAGATGTCTGGAAAGTTGTCCAAAAGTTTTCAACCTTTTTAAGCTATCATCTCTTTCTTCACTAACAGATCTTTTCACGCAGAAAGTGAACTATTGTGGTCTGAGCTTCATACAGCAATGTGGTGCTCTTCAGCCAAGAGAACTAGTGAATGGTAATAGCTGCATTATAATGGGCATTGTATGCTAACTCGTAGAGCATGTTTGGCCATCATCTCATCTTCAGACACAAAGAATTTAAGATCTTGCATGAACTGAGAAAGGATTTAATAAAAAATGAGCAACAGCTTGTAACCTGAGAAAGTTGCACTTCTCAAACATGGCTTGCTAACTGTCAATTCACACCTGCAAGATTACATCTTTTCCAGCACCAGTGAGATCTTTTTAAAAATTATATATTTTCAAGAGTGTTTTTTCCTTAAGAGTTCAGTTCTTTTACAATCTAGCCTTTTCGATCAGTCTCCCTTTGATAAAGGTACACTGGTAAAGTGGGAATGAACAAAGGAAAACATACTTGAAATACTCACTAGAATATAGTTTTTCAATCACTGTAAATGTAACTATCCTCTTTGCACTGGCAACTTACTTGTGTCTAGATAGTGAAGTGGAAATGTACAGAAAAGACCATAAGAGCTGCTTCAGCCTCATGGAAACCTATGAGATGCAACCTGCTGTTTTTGATATCTTCTGTTACTCTTTTCCATTCCTGCAAGGATATTAAATGAAAAAGAGAAAATACCAGTAGCTGTAGTTCTTTAATCTGGCTCCCTCTGGCTATTTACACTTGTAGTATCTAGGTGTTTACGCTGCACATTCCAGGATCACATAGAAAGAAGTGTTTACTGGAGATACTCGCTCTTTCTATTCACACTGCTTCACACAGGGTTTCAAAAGTATAAAAGGGGAAATGGCCTCAGCCACCCTTTAGTTCTTTCCACTAACGCAGGAATTCTTAACCCAAAATCTAAAGCAGTTAAGAAAGCAAGAGAGGAATGTGAATATGCAGAGGTAACACTATCTAAGAGCAGATCTACACTTAAAATGCTGCAGCAGCTTCTCCCATCTGTGTAGTTAATCCACCTTTGCAAGAGGCTGTAGCTACATGGAAAGGAGACGCCCTCTTGTTGACATACCGCTGTCTGCATAGTGGCTTAGGTCAGTATAACTGCCTTGTTCAGAGGTGTGGATTTTTCACAACCCTGAGCGACACAGTTATACTGATGTAAGTTTATAGTGTAGACCTGGCCTAATAATTATAGTTGTGGAAATATAACTTCTGTCACGTTGAGGTAGTCCACATATTTTCATTTGTAGAAGTTTGGCAAACAGTACCACCCCCAAAAAGGGCACAGATGTTCTAGGTGAACAAGAACTTCAGAAGTGCTAAAATGAACAACAGCTCTGGATACCAGGTCCAGAGAGTATTAGAAGGGACTTGTGATAGGTTAGTCTGCCCTTTAAGGGCAGTGGTGCCAAAGGGTCAGCCCACCACCCAATTATATGGCATGGTCCTTTAATGTTTTGAGAGGTTTTGGGGTATGCAAGGATCTAGGAAATAAGAGGTATTGCTGGAGAGGAAGAAGTCCTGGCAATAAACAAAATGTGGGAGAAAGTCAGTTACCGTTTCTTTAAGGGTCCAGGACTAGTGAACTTGCAGAGTGGGTGAGGCAACCTACTGGGGATGAGCTGGAAGAAGGAGACTGGCATATACGCTACCTCCACCCCCTCAGCAGGGTAGACACCAGCAGTAGAAGGCTGCCTACTGAGCCCTCCAAGTCCGAGGACTAATTGGGAGAAAAGGGCCAGCTGAAGGAGAAACTGGCTAAGGTTCTATAGAAGGCCTAAATTACAACCCAGCTCCAGGGAGGAGAACTGGAGACGCCTGCCTTAAGGAGAAACAGAGAGACTGCCTAAGTTTCAATCCAACTTCGGGGAGGAGATATAGGGACTTCTGTCTTAAAAGAGGGTTACCATTTAGGCTACCTCTACACTATGAGCTAGAGGTGTGATTCCCCTGTTCGCATACACCTACTTGTGCTAGCTCTCATCAAGCTAGCACGAGTATACACAGCAGCATAGCCATGGTCGTAGAGGCTTAGCTAAGCTTGCTGAGCAGAAACCCACCTGAAACTGATGGGTAGGACTCTGCTGCCGCTACCTGTGATACCTTGGCTACACTGCTATTGATACTCATACTAGCTCAGTGAGAGTGTACACCCCTGGATTGTACTGTAGACACAACCTTAGGCCCTGTCTACACAGGCGAGTTTCTGCACAGTAAAGCAGCTTTCTGCACTGTAACTCCCAAGGTGTACACAGTGCCAAGCCACTTAGTGCGTAGAAACTGCGCAGCTGCAGCGCTTTTAAAAAAAAAACCCCAACGAGAGGCGTACAGCTTTCTGCGCTGGGGGTACAGGGCTGCGGTGCCAGTGTAGACACCCTGGTCGATTACAGCGCTGCAAATGGCCTCCGAGAGATGTCCCACAATGCCTGTTCTCGCCTCTCTGGTCATCAGTTTGAACACTACTTCCCTGCCCTCAGGTGACCAACGGTCATCCTCACCCCATAAATTACTTTGGAATTTTGAAAGTCCCCTTCCTGTTTGCTCGGTGATGCATGCAGTGGTCTCAGCACATCTTTCCAGGTGGCTATGCCTGCTCCATGCACTAGGCGATCCCCCGCTTGGAGCAATGCCGAGCTGCTGGAGAGGAGAGGAGGCTGTCCAGTCCCAGCTGTGCTCCAGCCATAGGAATTATGATACTTACGGACAGATTTCACAATGCATGACAGAAAGGGACACTGACCAGGACACACTGCAGTGCAGGGTCAAAGTGAAGGAGCTGCAGAACGCCTACCACAAGACACAGGAGGCAAACTGACACTCTGGTGGTGCGCCCACGAGCTGCCGGTTCTACAAAGAGCTGGACGCGATACTCGGCAGCGATCCCATGTCCACTGCGAAGACCACTGTGGATACTTCGGTGGCTCGCATGCCAGTTGAGATTGGACCGAGCCAGGAGGAGGAAATCTTGGACAAAGATGTGGAGGGGGAGGGGGACCCAGAGGCAGAGAATGACTTGGAGGTCAGAGATGCAGCCAGGAGCTCTTTTCTACCCCGGAGGAGACTAGCCAGTCACAGCTGTTAGATGTTGGTGAAGTGCAAACAGGAAAGGAGGCCCCTGGTAAGTGGATTTGATATGGGAAATCGCTGAAGCGAGTTGTTGGGAGCAGAAGGGTTGCAGAAATCAGGCTTGTCTCCCACCGCATGCCTATTTTGAGCAGCGGAACACGCTGTTGATAGACTCCCTCACTTCAAGGAATCTCCCTCAGAGATCTCCAGGAAACTCTCGTGGAGATACTGAGCAACCCGCTGCCACAAGTTCCTCGGCTGAGCTGCTTTGTTTCTTGCCCCATTAATGGTAACTTTCCCGCACCACTGTGCCATTATAGGTGGTGAGGGGGAGGAACCATTGCTTCACACAGGCAAGCCACTTAGGGGCCAGGGCAGAAGCCACAGTCTTGGAGAAGACTCTCCCTTGATTCCCTGCTCACCCTCAGCAGCGAGATATCTTCCATAATGATCACATCCTGTGGAAAGTGTGGGGACAGGAATGATTATCAGGCCCCACCTACAGTGCTGGCTCTCCCCAAGAGCCACGTCCCCAGTGTACAGCAGGGTCTGGGAAGAGTGATTTACCTTGCCCCTGCAGCTACTCACCATTTTGGGGGTCTTATGGCTCATGTGTGCTTGCGTAGGGTCAGCCAGTTAGTGACAGGTGTGAGAGTACTGGCTGTATTTTAAATTACAATTCAGTGTTCTCCGTGTTGCAAACAATACGGCTTCTGTACAATGTTGCATTTAAACTTCACAGAGATGACCTTGGGAGCCCAGCCTCCTTCTTTATTATCAGCGACTGAACGGCTGCGCAGAATTAGAAAGCGGCCAAGAAGAACTAAAGAGAACTTTCTGCGTGATGTTATGATGCACTCCGCCGCTGAGAAACAGGAATTGAAGGAGTGGCGGGACAGCAAGAAGAGGAACCGAAAGGAGAACGCGGCATGCCAGAATGAAGCCATGGAGCGGCTCTTAAAGGTTATGGAGTGCCAAGCAGAGACGCTCCAGGCAATACTAGCTCTGCAAACCGAGCAGAGCTCTCCGCGCCCGCCCTCCCCTGCAGCTGCTGTCGCAAAACTCTTTCCCATGTGTCCTCCAGACACCGCCAACACACTCTTATCAACGTTCTGGCTCCAGTCTCTACCCACAGCATTCCATTCCTTCCTCCTCACAGGCCAGAACTGTGGATTCCTAGTACACACTGCACTCAACATCCTTAACCCTTCAGTTTGGCCCTGCTGAAGTACTGCACCTGCTGCACTGTACTCCAAAGAAGAAGGTTGGATCTGATCCCTGGACATACACAAATCTTTAGCCATCCCAGGACCCCACCTCCTCCTGGGACCTTCCCTTCCCGCATCCCTCTCACTGCTGATTTTTTTGTTTGTTTGACTCTCTCCTCCAGTTGTTGCTTTTTAATAAAAAATTGTGTTGGTTTGAAAGCAATCTTTATTCTATTAATTGAAAGCAAAAAGAGCCCTGCAAAGCAACATACAATTATATTAAGCCCACATATTGCATTGTCTGCACCAATTATCTCCAAGCATTACAGGCACTGCACTCCCAAGCATAGCAACAAATATTAGTGGCTTTCGGTGTCAAATTGCTGCCTCAAGGCATCCTTGATCCTTATGACCCCGTGCTGCACCCCTCTAATAGCCGTGGTCTCTGGCTGCTCAAACTCAGCCTCCAGGCACTGAGCCTCTGCGCTCCTGCCCTGAGTGAAACTTTCACCCTTCCCTTCACAAATATTATGGAGCGTACAGCATGTGGCTATAAGCACAGGAATATTGTCATCGGCCAGGTCCAGCTTCCCATAGAGGCAGCGCCAGTGGGCCTTTAAACAGCCAAAAGGACACCTAATAGTAATTCTGCACTTGCTCAGCCTGTTGTTGAACTGCTCCTTGCTGCTGTCAAGTTGCCCTGTGTATGGCTTCATAAGCCACGCCATCAAGGCTTAGAAGGAATCTCTCAGGATCACAATGGGCATTTCGACTTCACCTACGGTGGTCTTCTGGTCCGGGAAGAAAGTCCCTGCTTGCAGCTTCCTGAACATGCCAGTGTTCCAAAAGATGCGTGCGTCATGCACCTTTTTGGACCAGCCTGCGTTAATGTCTGTGAAACGCCCATGGTGATCCACAAGCACCTGGAGAACCACTGAGAAATACCCCTTGCAATTAATGAACTCTGTGGATAGGTGGTCTGGTGCCAGAATTGAAATGTGTGTCTATCTATCGCCCCTACACAGTTGGGGAAGCCCATTTGTGGAAAGCTATCTACAATGTCAAGCGCGTTGCCCAGAGTCACGGTCTTTCAGAGCAGGATGCGATTAATGGCCCTTCAGACTTCCATCAGCACAAGTCCAACGGTACACTTTCCCTCTCTGAACTGGTTAGTGACTGATTGGTAGCAGTCTGGAGTAGCCAGCTTCCACAGTGCAATCGCCACACGCTTCTCCAACGACAGGGCAGCTCTCATTCTCATATCCTTGCGCTGCAGGGCTGGGGCGAGCTCATCACACTGTCCCATGAATGTGGCTTTCCTCATCCAAAAGTTCTGCAGCCACTGCTCGTCATCCCAGACATGCATCATTATGAGATCCCACCACTCAGTGCTTGTTTCCCGAGCCCAAAAGCGGCGTTCCACTGTGGTCAACACCTCTGTGAAAGCTACTAGCAATCTCGTGTTGTAGCTAGGAAGCGTGGCGAGATCAGTGTCACACTCCTCTTGCCTTTGTAGTTTAAGGAATAACTCCACTGCCACGCGTGACGTGTTGATCAGAGTGAGCAGCATACTGGTCAACAGTTTGGGATCCATTCCTGCAGCCCGAAGAGGCAGGGAGCGCAGTACACAAACTGTTGAAAGATGGAGCCAAATGCAGACAGAAGCACAGAGATTGCTGGGATGCAAAGCAATGCATCACGGGGCACTGGGACAAGACTCAGGATGCCCCATGACCCTCTCCGCCTTCCCACAACTATTAGCAGCTGAAGAGGAAGAGGTGTTCTGTGGGATAGCTGCCCAGAGTGCACCACTCCGAATACCGCTGCAAGTGCTGCAAATGTGAACACACTATTGCGCAGGAACCTGACAGTGTGAACACACAACAGCGGTTTCCCGTCAGCGCTCTCTGAGCAGCGCTGTAACTGCCGGCGCTATAACTCTGCCAGTGTAGACATACCCTTAGAGTACTACCCCAGCTCCCAGAAGGAGCAAGAATGATTACAAGGATTTTTAAAGAGACCAAAAGTGAGTGTGAACTGGGATGACTGAGTGAGTTACACTGTAGACTTAATAAACACTCAATAAAGCAGACCCCAGAAAGAGGCTACATATTTTGAACAAATCTAGTTGGGTAATTGATTGAAAGAACCCAGGAAGCGCTGAGTGAGATACACCAGCAGAGAGGTGAGGAGCCACAAGGGTGTATGCCGGAGGACAGTCCCCATGACAGGATTGCAACCTCATTCTCCCAAATCAGGCTTCATTTGAATGGGGAAAAAAAGGTTTAAATCCCACATAGAGCCTCAAGTAGCAGCTTTACAAAATGTTAAGATGAAGACCATCAGAAGGCATATTATATCTCCTGGGGGACGAACATCTGCCAGGTCACAGCAATTCTGAAACACAGTCACACTGGATTCAAATTCTGAACTGTGATGAACAGATCCCTGATCTCATATGCATATGCCCCCAAAGAAGAAAGAAACTGTGAATAGATTTGGTGATATATAGATAACTTAAGACCCAGTGGACACTTAAAGTATGGGGCATAACTTCCCTGGATGTAAATAAGGCTCAGGGAAAATACAGACAAGCTAGAACCCAGAAAGAGCTGGAAGTAGGAGAGAGACTATGTTAGCCATCTAGTTTCCATAACCAGGACTTCACCCAAATTCATGTCTAGGGATCTGGTGACTTTCACTGGCTGGTAATGTACCAATTGAAGTAATTACCAATTGAAGCAATTACCAGTTGAAGCCTATGTGGTGCCTGTCACAGGACTGATCCTTTAAGAGGGAATCAGGGACCCACCTACCTGTGACAAACTCCTGTAACAAAAAATGAGCCAACTTATACCCACCAGGATCCAATTAAATCCTTAAGTGACTTATTGCCAGTTGTTTAGCTAATGTGCCTCATTAAGGGTTACTAGCACTCAGTTGGGCTCTAGAAAACAGGAAGTGCCTGAGAAGAGTAGCTCTCAGGAGAGCACACCAGAGCAAGGAATCTGGATGGTGTGTTCTCAGAGAGAGTAGCTCCTCAGCAGCAGGAGGAGGAGAAGGGAC
The DNA here is from genome assembly GCF_965152275.1 of Natator depressus. NCBI lineage: Eukaryota > Metazoa > Chordata > Testudines > Cheloniidae > Natator > Natator depressus. The sequence goes on along the minus strand of NC_134235.1, from coordinate 236,888,426 downwards.
GATAACAATGAAAACGGAAAGGGAATAATGCCAGGAGTCTGAGGGGCTGCAGCTGGCTGGACAAAAGTGGCTGCAGGTGAGTGCTGCAGCAGATTAAGGTAGAGACCGGACCGGACCCAGAGAACCACAAGCCCCACAGAGGAGGCTTTTGTAAACCCCAAACTCAATGGGAGAGACTTTCTATTTCAAATATATTTTGATTTAATAAAGTAGAACCATAACAGGGGAACTTTGTTTTTCATTCTTTTGGACTGTGTGGCATTCTTACGGGAAATTGAGGTAGGAAGAACCTATAGTGCCATGCTCAGCCAGCAGGAGGCATATGGGTGCAGCCACCACCCCAAAACAATGCCCTATATTTAGTGGGTAGTCTCAATTCAGTTTTTAATTCATAGGTGTTGTGACAAAGTTCCTGCTCTACCTTGGTGGGTCTTGCAATTATTGGCGGATTTGCTCGCCTGGGAGCTTCATGGCAGCCCTCAGCTTGGCCGTTTTTCTGAATTCACAGTCCAGGTCGACTCCTCCTGTGTCTGACCAGGAGTTGGGAGGATTTGCGGGGAAACCGGGCCTGCCCTCTACTCCGGGTTCCAGCCCAGAGCCCTGTGGAATGCAGCTGTCTAGAGTGCCTCCTGGAACAGCTGTGCGAAAGCTACAACTCCCTGGTCTACTTCCCCATGGCCTCCTCCCAACACCTTCTTTAGCCTCACCATAGGACCTTCCTCCTGGTGTCTGATAATGCTTGTACACCTCAGTCCTCCAACAGTCCGCGTTCTCACTCTCAGCTCCTAGTGCCTCTTGCTCCCAGCTCCTCACACGCACACCACAAACTGAAGTGAGCTCCTTTTTAAAACCCAGGTGCCCTGATTAGCCTGCCTTAATTGATTCTAGCAACTTCTTGATTGGCTGCAGGTGTTCTAATCAGCCTGTCTTAATTGTCTCCAGAAGGTTCCTGATTGTATTGGAACCTTCCCTGTTACCTTACTCAGGGAAAAGGGACCTACTTAGCCTGGGGCTAATATATCTGCCTTCTATTACTCTCCTACAGCCATCTGGCCCGACCCTGTCACAGTGTACATGTCACAGAAATCACTATCACAGGACCTTTATTAGTTAAAGTAGAAAAGGCCAAAAATAGGATGAGTTTTCAGAAAGAACTACCTTCTAACCTTTATACCTGACTTTCCAAGTCAAGGTTGAAGAGAACAGGGATGAATGGGTGCGTCTGGTGTGTGTGTAAACTGCACGGGCAATATGGAGAAGTTTGGATTGCAGCTGATACACAATTTCTATGGAGAAACAGATACAACACCCTTCTGGGTGCTGCCAATCTGAGTCCTTTCACAATATCACAAGCACTAACCTGATAAGCACAAAAAAAGGACAGGTCACTTGAGTAGGTACTACGGCAGAGCAGTTGGCACAGTCCACAGGGAGCCAGAGACTAACACAGGAATGCATCCTGCTCACACAGAGGTTATGCCAATAAACTGTATTTGGATAAAATAGGCATCTCAGAAGCATTGTCTGGATTAAAAATAAACATGTGATGGAAAGCCATAGGAGTTGAATGGCACTGAGGTACTGTAGTATTCCAAAGGATCAGGATATAAATACTGACCAGCATACTGGAATGTTAGTAGCAATTTCCTTTTAATGAAGATCATGGAAAAAAACCTGAAGCTTTTATGGAGCTCACCTAATATATCAAACTAAAGTTTGATTTTTTTAATTGTCACCTCCATTCTATTAATCAGCAAAATACTTTTCCAGAGAATATCTAAAAAGTTTTTTAAAAAATAAAAAAAATCCAGAAAGTGCCATCAAGTGCATAGGGAAGAAACATAAGCAATGATTCTAAGATGTTTTGCCTGCAGAATTGGACTCATTTTGAGTAAACAAGAATACTGGGGGGGAAAAAACAAAAATTATCTTCACCCATTATCGTAAATTGCTAAATCAAGCATCTCCAAATTCTAGGATACATGAGGTTCATCTCCTCCCTCTAATCCTGTAGCTGCCTCAACTTAATAGGACAGCGTTATCAGATAACTACTGCATAGCAGTACTTCCAAGAATACGGAAAGACAGTCTACTGGCTTCCACTACAGTGCTATCCTGAGAAACTCTTGAAGTGTTACTTCTGTGAATGACTTACAATAATGTGCTGTAAGAAAAGGAGTACTTGTGGCACCTTAGAGACTAACCAATTTATTTGAGCATAAGCTTTCGTGAGCTACAGCTCACTTCATCGGATGCATACTGTGGAAAGTGTAGAAGATCTTTTTATACACACAAAGCATGAAAAAATACCTCCCCCCACCCCATTCTCCTGCTGGTAATAGCTTATCTAAAGTGATCACTCTCTTTACAATGTGTATGATAATCAAGGTAGGCCATTTCCAGCACAAATCCGGGGTTTAACAAGAACGTCTGAGGGGGAGAGGGGGTAGGAAAAAACAAGGGGAAATAGGTTACCTTGCATAATGACTTAGCCACTCCCAGTTGGAGGGGTTTTATTATTAAGGATCTACAACCTATCCTGAAGGATGACCCAACACTCTCACAAATCTTGGGAGACAGGCCAGTCCTTGCCTACAGACAGCCCCCCAACCTGAAGCAAATACTCACCAGCAACCACATACCACACAACAGAACCACTAACCCAGGAACCTATCCTTGCAACAAAGCCCCGTTGCCAACTGTGCCCACATATCTATTCAGGGGACACCATCACAGGGCCTAATAACATCAGCCACACTATCAGAGGCTCGTTCACCTGCACATCCACCAATGTGATATATGCCATCATGTGCCAGCAATGCCCCTCTGCCATGTACATTGGTCAAACTGGACAGTCTCTACGTAAAAGAATAAATGGACACAAATCAGATGTCAAGAATTATAACATTCATAAACCAGTCAGAGAACACTTCAATCTCTCTGGTCACGCGATTACAGACGTGAAAGTTGCGATATTACAACAAAAAAACTTCAAATCCAGACTCCAGCGAGAGACTGTTGAATTGGAATTCATTTGCAAATTGGATACAATTAACTTAGGCTTGAACAGAGACTGGGAGTGGCTACGTCATTATGCAAGGTAACCTATTTCCCCTTGTTTTTTCCTACTCCCCGTCCCGCTCAGACGTTCTTGTTAAACCCTGGATTTGTGCTGGAAATGGCCTACCTTGATTATCATACACATTGTAAGGAGAGTGGTCACTTTAGATAAGCTATTACCAGCAGGAGAGTGGGTTTGTGTGTGTGGGTGGGGGAGAAAACCTGGATTTGTGCTGGAAATGGCCCAACTTGATTATCATACACATTGTAAAGAGAGTGATCACTTTAGATAAGCTATTACCAGCAGGAGAATGGGGTGGGGGGAGGTATTTTTTCATGCTTTGTGTGTATAAAAAGATCTTCTACACTTTCCACAGTATGCATCCGATGAAGTGAGCTGTAGCTCACGAAAGCTTATGCTCAAATAAATTGGTTAGTCTCTAAGGTGCCACAAGCACTCCTTTTCTTTTTGCGAATACAGACTAACACAGCTGTTACTCTGAAACCTGTAATAATGTGCTGTATTATCTGTGGCCCTTATTCTGCCATGTCCATAACACAGCAGTCATCATTTGGGACTATATCTTTATTGTTTTTAATATGAAATCACTACTCCAAGAACAAAAGACTGATACAGGACAGGGGGATTTAATGATGAACTGTAGAAAAGTATCATGTTCACCCAAAAGCAAGTAACAATTATAAATGATCATTTTTATTTGTTTTTCTTAGCTTCCTGTATGTCAAATTACCTGAGCTATGGGGGGAATCTGACTTTGGCCTGGCTGATTTTGTATGCAAACAGCATCGCTCTCTGCCACAGAATCTGTTGCACTTCCATCCTGTTGCGATTCAACCATTTCCATGGTCATTTGTCTAAAAATAAATAATATAGTGCAAGGAAATGAATTCAGACCTGAAGAAGGGATATTTATTTCAACTCTATTAAATTATTTTTCTCCTCAACTCCCAATTTCAGCTCTTTAAAACATCTGACAAAAGAGCAACCCAACAGTATCCTAGCATCACAGTGTGTTGCCATGCATGACCTGTAAATTAGGAATCAAACTCACTCTCTTGGCTAGCAAGGACTAGATGCAGCATGTAAGCAATACTCCCAGCACTGAGTAAGGAAATCAAAGCCTCATTCTCTAGCAACCCATTATGTCCAGATACTAGCTTGCGCTGCTGATTCCAGGAAGAGACCTATCCAGCCCTTCCATATAGGGAAGGGGAGTGGAAGGAACATTAAAACAAGGGGAAACTGAAGATGAGAAGAGAAACTGGGAAAAATAAGAGGACCATTCTGAGGAACCCTGAGGGAGAAATATCTGGCAACTATTTATTCAGTCAGGTCTATCAAAGAAGCAGTAGTGCATAGATTCAGTATAGTATAAATGGAAGTGACAATTAGATATCTAGGAAGAATTGGTTAGAAATTTTTATCTTTTCTTTATTCAGTTAGGTTAGATAGTCATAATACTGTGTATCCTGCAATGGACACAATCAGATCCACAAGATTATACCTAACAAGTGAATATTTATTCTGGATTACCATGTCTGGATTGTGTTTTATTTTGTTTTGTGATGAAAGCAAAACTTCATTCAATTCCTATTTGTATAAATTAGCCACTGGAGAGATATACCAGAGTAGGAAATTATTAAAATATTGAGACATCTGAAAAGTGTTGACAGAAATATTGTACATAAATCCTACTGTTCTGTCCCACTAAATAGAAATATCATCCTCCTTTAGACAAAAAATAATTGTATTATGTACTTTTGTCTCTTTTGCTAACAGTAATTCCAGACGTGAAGATCTCATATTCAGGACACTGAATTGATTTTGTTTTGAACCAAATGACAGATGTTTAACACTTAATTTTTAAATTGGTATCAGCAACTCTCTTGTGATTTTTTATCCTGTAAATCTTAAACCTACACTTGGGTAAATTACATCCATCAATTGAAACACATAAACCGAAAGACTCTGTTAGTGGAGAAAACTTTCAAATATATCGGCTACACAAAAACACAATTACCTTACAGTTGTTTTTCCATGATATTTCTTGACACACTTGCTCATAATGGATGGTGGGAGTGTTTAAAACAAGAGCTTGGTTTTCCTCAGCTCACTTTCTCGCCTACTGAACACTGCAGTGAAGTTATGATGTTGAAGTTGTGATGTCACAATCATCACCATAGCAACAAACCAATGTCACAAACAGTATACAGCCTTCACTGCAGGCTCAAGGAGAAGTGTGACATTAAAAGAGAGATCTTGTTCAAACATACCAAATATTATAGGAAATGCAGGAAAAGACCAGACAAGGAAAGGAAAATCACCTATTTGTTGTTCTAATTTTTCTGAAGATATAATATGACACGGTTCCTATTCTTGGGTCTTCTGCTATCATGTGAGACAAGCAGGAACTCCCTGTTTCAATGGTTTGAGGCCCCTGAAGAACCCATACATATTTTTAATGCACAAGCCAACTCCTAGTATCTCAATGCTCTCTGGAATGTTATTTCTTGGAGTGAGAAACAAATAGCTCCTTAAACACTACACATAATTTATGTCCAAAATAAGTCATCAAAATGTTTGTCTTCCACTATGGTTGAGAAGGAATCAAGTTAAAAGATATCATCAGAGAAGCAGAATTACAGGTAATTTTCATATCTCTAAGAATACCATCTTGACCGAATACACAAAAATGCCCTGCCTCCTTCCATCTCAAGCCCCTGTGCTGATCTCAGGTTTCAATAAGTCTCTTCGTAAGTAGGTCTTGAGTTATTTATGGCTTTAATGGTTAAAACTGCCAGCTTGAATTCTATCAGAAAATTCTCAGGAAGCTACTGCAGCTCACAGAGTGCTAGCATTCATACACTGTTAAAGTAAAGTTCCTCTTAAACGAGCTTGTTTCCAAATGGTGTCAGTGTATACACAATGAGGAATGTATTAGAGTAGTCTATCTTTCGTGTAGTTTGTTAGAAAAATTATTTAATACATCAACAGCGGTTCCAATTCAATCCATAATAATATAGTATTTAATATTTACCCAGATGGTACCTCCTGCATTCCTGTTTCTTCTCGTGAATTCCTTTCCCCTGGAAATAAAGCTAAAATAATAGTACAGTCAAAATCTTTGGCTGTTGAGAGCACTGGTGCTCAGTTTGCACCAAGGACTTAATCAGAGCAGAGTGTATAACTTTAAATGGGGCAATTCTGGATTGACTCATAGGCTACTCTGAAGATCTCCTACTGTATCCAGCCACTTCTTCCTACAGCACATGTAAGTGAGAAGAGTATCTTGCTGAATTACTGTACTTCTTATGCACATACCCAGTACAGTAATAGGCAATGATCTGGGAAGAAATAGTCTTTCTCCCAGAAATTTCACTATGACCTGAGACTCAGCCTTGAGGACACTAGTTGTTTAATATGTACATCCAAAAGGATGTCCCCGTAGATCAAAACAGCTTAAATACCAGGATCAATAATGTAGTTAGTATGCATTACCAACATAGTCACTAAAACTTTCTTCTGGAATTAAGAGTAGGATCCTGATTATTTTACCCGATGCAGCTCCAAAATCATACCTTCATATTTCATATCCAAGATTGTCTGTTGCTCAGAGATAAGGTTTAGTTCAAAATTACTAATTTTACCCCCGTCCCACGGAAAATGTTCCATTGGCTTCTCTTGGCAAGGATCATCTATCATGCTGTAGAAACTGACATGTTTCCAATTTTACTACTTTATTGCTTTGGGTTTGATTTATATTGAGTCTGGACCCATACATCCATTAGTTAGAAATGTAGCACTTTTCTCGCTTTGGTGAAAAGACAGTCTCCATTAGCTGTTGAATGTCATTGCCTGTTGCTCTAAGCATCATTGAAACAAAAGCAATAAAGTGTTTGAAGAAAATGCCTATCTAGTTTTGTAATCTTGATAGTATCTTTTATTTACCAGATAGGGACTTAATCCCTTATGGATTGCTGAAGGTGCTCCTCCTACAGAAAAGTTGTATTATTCTATTTGTTTTTGACACCTCCATGATCCTTCCTGATCTTTCTAAGGGCAAGTCTTTCATGTAGTATAGACAGCTAAACACTTAACTAATTTCAGTTCACGTGTCTGTTATTAGATGTATGTACAGTTAAACTGTACTACTGTAAATAGTGAAGACAACTAAAAAATTAAGAAAGTATCTCTCGGATATCTGCAGCATTACAAAATATGACAAGAAAGAGGACTGTATTTTTATTATGCTCTAGATTTTAGTTAAAACTCATGGGAAATTAGAACGCAAATCTCAGAGGCAGAACACAATTAAAATACACTTTAGCCACACCGAAGCATGGGAATCTATTCAAATGTATTCTCCAAAGATACAGCTGAATATACTCTGGATTTTAGGTAGACAGATGATTTACTATTTTTAATCTTCAGCACAGCCAAAAAGCACTAGAATTGTTTATATTGTCTTTTTTCTGGTATTCCTGAGATTTGTTAATACCACTGTTCTCCTAAAACATCACTTCTGGCCAAGCCATTATTGTTATTATTTTCAAGAGGAAATTAATTTAAATGTCAACAGCGTGTGAACGCATGCACTTGTTGAACAAAATGTTAAACTGAGCACAGAAATTGCCTTCTCCAAGTATGAAGGTCAAATGAAACCTGAAACTTTGGGCCTGTAAAAGACAAAGCTTCAAAAAGGTAAATAGCCATTTAAGTCCCCTTGACATAAACATATATAAAAGGCCTGACTAAAAACAAAGTTGCAGTATAACAGCTGCATAATATAAAGACATAGTGCAAGACAAAGGACCTATTTTGGTTGGCATATCTGAAAATAGCAAGGCAGGTGATATGTTTTTCCAAAAGACTATTAAAACTGTTCTCAATATCAAGCACCCATGAAACAGACAGTTATTAATTTAGTACAGACACTACCAAAATGGAAGACTTTTTCTTACTATAATGTAAGCAGAGTTTTGATTAGAGGCAAACCACCGATGACAAAGGAAATGTATTGACGGATTCACTGCTCCTAAATTTAAAACAAGGCTCTACATCGGGGTGGGCAAATTACAGCCCGTCGGCCAGATCCAGCCCATCAGGGCTTTGGATCTGTCCCCCAGAATTGATGCCCCCAGGGCGCCACGGGCCCTGCGCCAGTCCAGGAAGCGGCTGGCACCACGTCCCTGCAGCCCCTGGGAGTGTGGGAGCAAAGGGCTCTGTGCGCTACCCTCGCCTGCAGCCACCGTCCCCCACAGCTCCCGTTGGCCGGGAATGGGGAGCTTTGGGAGTGGTACCTGATGACAGGGATCACGTTGTCTGGAAAATCAGGAACAATAAACAGTTTCTATTTGTTTTTTAAGGAAGACTGATCTTTCAAACCATTATAACTTTATAGGCCTTGCATATGGACTTAACCCTAAACTCAAAAATTGATTTTATATAAACATGGTTTAATTACAAATCAGCTACATATCATGAGATTTATTTTGATATTAAATATTAATAGGATTGTTACATTTTTCATCTGGGTTGCTTACTACCTTTCAAAAGTTACGAGGCAATACATTGATATTAATTAGGCAGGATTTTTATATTAACACACACAAGTTACATGACTGCACTTCCATGAATTATGGCTGAAAATATATTCTGTAATTTAATGTAAGGCAAACGTATGTGTATGGTGAGGAAAAATCATGGGGCTGGAAACACATATGCCTATTTTCTCTGTCTCACTAATGACACTGTAATAACTTATTGTGACATTGTTTATTGTGTACCTAGTATTGAGATTTTGCAGTTTGAGTAACAGGTACACTCTGCATTTGGAAATGTGTTTATCTGTGTCTTTACTGTTAAATTTGCAGTACTTAACTTTCTCAGAGCGTCAGGAAATCTGAAATCCTCTAAGGAAATGCTTTTACTGTTTGAAAACATATTAAATTATATTGCATTGTGATTTGTTTCGTTTATGTATCAGTTTCTTTAATCTAGTGTTTTTGAAGTTTATTTCAGCTTGTGGGATGGATGTTTGGCATTGGCCTCATATCAGAACTATGTTGACATACTGCTCAATTAATGAGAAAATGCCAGTACATTAAGAGTGTTACTGACAAGAGATTTTATATGTGGAAATAGCTTGAAAACAGCGTCAATAAAGATGTCAGACATGTAAAAGAGAAAAAGGAGAGGCAGAAGTAACCCTCTTCTACCCCTCCTCCCAAAATAAACTTCACAGCCAGAAAATTCATTCCACCAGAAACCATTTGCCTTATGAGCCACAGAAGCAGCATTACTGGATAAAAGCCAAGTAGAAGTAACCATTGCTAGAAGGGAAAGCTGATCATGTGTAGAGTCATGCAAATCTGCAGATATCCATGGATATCTACATCTATGGATGCGGATAACCGCAGATCATGTTTGTGGATAGATGCGGTCATAAATATAGGGGGAAGGGTAGCAACCTTTATGTATCCTTGGCAACTGTACTGGGGGGGAAGGATTTGTTTGTTGTTCCCTCTCTGGATGGAGGGAGAAGCCAAGCAGGTACAATATCTCCTGAAAATATACCTGGAATAATCCATCTAAAACCACAGAAACTGTGAGTAGGGCAAGGAAACATGTTAGGTTATCTTTTGTTTTGGACCGTGAATTTTCCTATGATACAGGGGTAGTTTCATTCCTGTTTTTGTAACTGTGAAGTTGAGCCCAGAGGGGAATCCTCTGTGTTTGAAATCTTTTTAGTACCCTGTAAAGTTAACTTGCATCCTGATTTTGCAGGTGTGATTCTTTTACTTTTTACTTTATAAATGAAGTTCTTCTTTTAAAAACCTGACTGATTTCAGTGTCCTGAAGACAAAAGGTCTGGTCTGTGCTCACATTGCTAAGACAACTGGTTGGTAGTTTATTCTCAAGCCTCCCCAGGAAAGGGGGTGAAGGGGCTTGTGGAGATATTTTAGAGGGATAGGGATTCCAAGTGACCATTCCCTGAATATTTTGTGTAAATCACTTGGTGATGGCAGCAATATCAGTCTAAGGAATTAGTGCCTTAGAGAAGTTTTAACCTAAGATGGTAAAATATAAGCTTAGGGGGTCTTTCATGCGGGTCTCCACATCTGTACCCCAGAGTTCAGAGTGTGAGGGGGAACCCTGACAGATGCAGATCCAAATTTTATATCTAGAACCCTGCAAAGCTGTAGATATCCACTTTGTATCCACAGACCATATTTGTGGATCATGGATTGGATGCAGATACAAATTTTGTACCTTTTGCGCAGGGCTCCAATCATGGGACGCAAGATAGGCAGATGCCACTCAAATTTGGAGACATGAACCTTTATTTTGAAACTTTTTCTTTCCCACTGAAGGGAGACTGATTAAAAAAAAAAAAAAAAAAGCTTAGCCCTATAAAGATTAACAAAATACTTTTGAGGAAAATAATTGCATGCTGTTTTTAATTTTGAAATCCTTATAACAAAAAATTAATCTTTAATACTTGTTGATGAGATTTAGCTGCATAACCAGTAATCAAACTGCTCCAGAATTCAGTATGACCTGAAGCATCAGATACCTTAATTAAATACACAGAGCCATTGTAAAATAATTTAGTTTATTCCAGTACACTTTTATGATATAAAATATCAGAATGTATAAATTCTCAACAAAGGTTGCTTAGTAGTAAAGAAACTGCTACTAAATAAAAAGCAGATAAGCTATGTGATTCAGCACTTCCACTGATGTCTCACTGGGTGCATCATTTTTCTGCCTCTGCAAATCTTTCAAATGTCAGATGGACATTACACATTTTAAGGGTTTTCTTCTTCTGGCTACCAACCCTGTAAACTTCATCCATAGAGTGCAGGGCCTTGTGTTTGAGGGAAAGTTGCAGATAGGAAACTCAGAATCCATTTTTTTATGGATTTCAAGGCCATTATTTTTTCTTCAGGCCAACAAGCAGGGACCAGACAGAAATAGTGTTCAGGAACATGTATTTGTTATGCAAACTGAGCACCACCTGCAGCTCTCTCTATTTAATAGCATCATTCTATTCATTTCATATCAAGACAGTAGTTCTCAGATTAATTTCCATTATTAGTAGCACTCCCCACTTTTCATCTTGTCCCATATTCCAACATTTTTCCATTCTATTCCTTTTCTCTGAGGACTGTAACAATTTTAGCAAAAGGGGGAGGGGGAGTCACTGGTATTAGGGCAGGTAAGATGATATATGTCACTCAGGACACATCTGCTCACCTAATACTACAGGTGAGAGAAATTCAATATTAGGCCTGCTGTGATTTTTAGACATGCAACAGCTGTGTCAAAGAACAAAGTGGAGTTCAATCTACAGTTACAGTGTAGATGAGATTACCGTTTAATGTGAAGATCTGGTTGGAACAGCTCTTCAGCTGCATGAGATACAACTGGACTCAGGCCTGTGTAAAAGCTTGACAACAGCAGAGTTGGAGCCAAAACACTGACTCAAAGTTTCGGAAAGAGACCTGTTTCTTATCAATCCCACAGGGACCTTCTCTGCCCTTGCCCGCAAGGCTATAATCTAGTTAAAAGGGATCAGGCCCATCCAGATCCCTTCCCAGAGAATTGCCAAGGAAGGCTACCAAGAAAAACGGTGACTCAGTGCCATTCACCCGAAATATTATACAAAACAAGAGCATCCCCAGTAATACACAGACACACATATTGCTTGAGAGTCTGCAATTTACCTTAGCCACTTCCACAAAGTGCTTCCCCCATAACCTGCCACACATAATACCATCCTTTGTGCCCCCCATCTCCTCTTGATGCATATACGCAGTGTTACTCCTACCCTAACCACAGAGGACCTTGCTGAGCCCCTCCCGCAGGCAGTGTGCCCTCACTCCCTCTATACCAGTGGTCCACAACCTCTCTAGACTACTGTATCCCTTTCAGGAGTCTGATTTGTCTTGCGTCCCCCCAAGTTTCATCTCACTTAAAAACTACTTGCTTACAAAATCAGACATAAAAATACAAAAGTGTCATAACACACTAATACTGGAAAATTGCTTACTTTCTCATTTTACCATATAATTATAAAATAAATTGGAATACTTTGTACTTACATTTCAGTGTACAGTACATAGATCAGTATAAACAAATCATTGTATGAAATTTTAGTTTGTACTGACTTTGTGTCATAAATATAAAGGGAAGGGTAACCACCTTTCTGTATACAGTGCGATAAAATCCCTCCTGGCCAGAGGCAACATCCTGTTACCTGTAAAGGGTTAAGAAGCTCAGCTAACCTGGCTGGCACCTGACCCAAAGGACCAATAAGGGGACAAGATACTTTCAAATCTTGGGGAGGGGAAGCCTTTTGTTTGTGCTCTTTATGTGGTTGTTCTCTCTCGGGACTGAGAAAGGCCAGACAGAAATCCATCTTCTCCAACCCATCCTAATCCAAGTCTCCAATATTGCAACCAGTATAGGTAAGCCAGGCAAGGCAGATTAGTTTATCTTTTGTTTTATGTGAATTTTCCCTGAGTTAAGAGGGAGGTTTATTCCCGTTTTCTGTAACTTTAAGATTTTGCCCAGAGGGGGATCCTCTGTGTTTTGAATCTGAATACCCTGTATTTTCCATCCTGATTTTACAGAGGTGATTTTTTTTACCTTTTCTTTAATTAAAATTCTTCTTTTAAGAACCTGATTGATTTTTCATTGTTCTTAAGATCCAAGGGTTTGGGTCTGTGTTCACCTGTACAAATTGGTGAGGATTATCATCAAGCCTTCCCGCAGGAAAGGGGGTGAAGGGCTTGAGGGGATATTTGGGGGAAAGACGTCTCCAAGTGGTCTCTTTCCCTGTTCTCTTTGTTTAAAACGTTTGGTGGTGGCAGCATACTTTTCAAGGACAAGGCAAAGTCTGTACCTTGGGGACGTTTTTAACCTAAGCTGGTAAGAATAAGCTTTGGGGGTCTTTCATGCAGGTCCCCACATCTGTACCCTAGAGTTGAGTGGGGAAGGAACCCTGACACTTCATTAGTGTTTATGTAGCCTGTTGTAAAACTAGGCAAATATCTAAATGAATTAATGTACCCCCAGAAGACCTAGGTGTACCCCCCCCAGGCCTCTGTACCCCTGGTTGAGAACCACTGCCCTATACAAACACTGTGCTCCCTCCCACACACATCACACCAAGTACTGGCAGCCTGCTGCCAGTTGTACACATGTCGTGTGCCAGGGCATCCAAGGCTAACCCTTTACATCAGCATGGACCCTGTTATTGCTCCATGCTACAGCATGGGAATAACTCCCTTCTCTCTCTCAATAACAAACCAAAGAGAGAATGACTCTGAAATGCCGTGATTACGGCATCCACCTGAGAGGGGGAGATTTCAGCCCAGTCCCCTGGCTCCAATCACTCTTACATTATTTATCCATAGGGGAACAGCTTCAACAGGAGACACTAAGGGAGCCCCACATCAGAAAACTCCCACAGTTCAGTGGTTAGAACACTCTCCTGAGCAGAGAGGGCTGGTATTGAACAGCAATCTCCCACATCTCAGGCAAGCGCTCTAACACTGGGATCAGAGTAGCAGCCGTGTTAGTCTGTATCCACAAGAAAAAAAGGAGTACTTGTGGCACCTTAGAGACTAACAAATTTATTTGAGCATAAGCTTTCGTGAGCTACAGCTCACTTCATCGGATGCATTAATGCATCCGATGAAGTGAGCTTAATGCATCCGATGAAGTGAGCTGTAGCTCACGAAAGCTTATGCTCAAATAAATTTGTTAGTCTCTAAGGTGCCACAAGTATTCCTTTTCTTTTAACACTGGGATGAAAGTTATACGGTTGGGGACACCACTTCCTCTGGCTGTTTGTGTGGATGAAGCAGGCACCTAACTTATTTCTTCAAGCAATAGGTTAGGCAGTGAGCCTGGACAGTTGGTTTCCCTTCATGGGCTGATAAACAGATTGATCTGCAGGGAGGAGTCTGACTTACGCCTGGTCTACACACATTGCTTAGGGCTGTGAAAAATTTCATGCTGTGCGACATAGTTGGTTGATCTAACACCTCCTCTCCCGCAATGCACATGCTGCTAGGTCAGTGGAAAAATTCTTCCATTGACATAACTACCACCTCTCGAAGGGGTGGATTTTCTACAGTGACGGGAACACTTCTTTCGTCACGGTAATCAGTGTCTCCGCTACTGTCGCTACACCAGGGGAGCTGCAGCTGTGCCCCTGTAAGACTTCTAGATACGGCCTTAGGAGGTGCCTCGCTCTGTGAGCAGGGATGGGGTTAGCACATGCCCCTCTGGCCAGGCTCGCTTAGGCAGCTCTTGCTCTAGCTGGCTGGCGTTTGTGGGTCGCATCCTAGGCGCCTCTCTCCCCTCGTGTATCCTAGTGGGAGTCCAGGCGCGGGACTCTGCGTTGGGGCTGGCGTTGTTGTTCCTGTAATTTTCTAGGTACCTAAATGTTAGGTGCTGTGATGCTCAGCGGTGTCTCAATCCCTTTGGGGACCCCACCCTCAGTCTCTCCGCGCCCCCGAGCCCCAGGGGTAAGAGCAGCGCTTTCCCATTCCCGGCCTCCCCGGGTGATGTGACGATGAACCTCCCCCCACCAGACTGAAGCGCCTGCACCCTATCGCCGTGAAACTGACCTGCTGATAGAGGGTGTTTAAAGGGGAGGGAGCGAAGCCCAGAGATTCGGAGAAAGGCACCCGTGGGCCCGGGAGTGCGGCGGTGGGGAGCCGAGCTGCTCGGCTGAATCGCACCCTCTACGGAGGGGCAGGCGGCTGGGTAAACAAACCCCTCCGGACGGAGCCCCCCGGGGACGGGGGGGGGGCACACGCAGCGCGTCTCTCTCTCTCACACACTCTCTCTCTCACACACACACACACACAGAGCCAGGGCGGCCGCTCCCGCCCTCTCCTCTCGCGGCCCTGCCTGCCCTTATGCCCCGCTCCTCTCCACACCCCGCGGCTTGTCTCCCTCGCCCGGCCTCTCCCCCCACTCCCGGCCGGCAGGGGGTCGGGCTGCGCGCACACACACGTGTCCCCGCCCCCTCCCGCACTCACCCGCCGCCCTGTACGTGATGCCCCCGTCACAGGGGGGTGGGGGGGATTGGGCCGGGCGGAGCCGCACGTCGCCTCCACGTCAGCGCTGATGCAGCCGCGCCGCCGCGGGGGCGCTGAGGAAATGGCGCCCGCGGCAGCTCCCCGACCCCGCGGTCACAGGAGGAGGAGCCCAGGCCGAGGCAGCCGGAGCCGCCCGCGCCGATTGGTTACAAACGAGAGTCAACGGCCGGCGCCGCGCCAACCGCTGCCACGGGACTACCAGCCAGGCACCTGATTGGTTGCGGCAGGAAGGCGTCTGTTCTCTCAGGACTCCCCTCTCTCTGTTTGGGGAGGGTGGGTGTCTCTGGGCATCGCACCCCGCTAGCTTGGGGCCTGACCCCATCCCCTCCTCAGAGGCACGGGTAACTTGAGGGGTGCGGGCCGCCCGCACAGCCTCCATGGGCATTGGCGGGGGTGTGATCTCCCCTGTGAGCCAGGCCGGGGAGGGTGTAACTCACCCAACACACAGGCATTGGGGAGGGTATAACTGTGCCCCAGCCCCACACTCACCACACGCCCTAGACCCCATTGGAAGGGCAGAGGGTTTAGCGTCGAGGCTGCTGGGTTTTATACCGAGC
The DNA here is from genome assembly GCF_965152275.1 of Natator depressus. NCBI lineage: Eukaryota > Metazoa > Chordata > Testudines > Cheloniidae > Natator > Natator depressus. The sequence continues at coordinate 236,872,665 of NC_134235.1, read as the reverse complement.
TCTGCTGCTGGTTTCTGCGACTTTGGCTCATCACTTCTCTGCCGCAGTTTACCTTTCTGTAAAATGGGTGTAAACTCTTACCTAAGATGTCTGAGCATGTTAAAATACTTGTGGGGGGCACCAGGAAGCCACTTCCTTTCTATATCACGGAACCTGCTTGTTGTATTAGGAAACCGAATTGTCTGAGAAGTTCTTATATATTTCCTTTCATCTGAAGATATCAAAGTACTGAGGACAGTTCAGCAAGATGTTAAGTGACCTGCTCAAGGATACACTTGTGGAATATCTTTGTATACCAAAAAAATTATTCTTTAATTCACATTACATTACTAAGAAATGTTTTTGTGTAGGGGTCTTAATCACACATAATACAGTATTTATTTTATATTTTTTAAAAATCCCAAAATGTTAGTATAGTATATCAGAAAGTTGCCAATAGATAAAAGAGAGACTGGTGGCTGAGTTTATGTTCTCTCCCCCTAGAACCAAATAGATACATTTAGTGACTATAAATAATGTTTGGTACTTACTGTGCATTTGACATCTTTGCTGTATTCTGGAAGGTATAATATTGGTAGCCTTAATTTTGATTATGCCCAAATTCTATGTAAATATTTGGGCCATGGAGATTATTGCTACTGTTCTAGTTTGTCTTCTCGTACAAATGTTTGTTGTTTCACAGTATACAAAAAGAGAAGAAGAATGATCCTGTGTTAGGGCACTAACTTGGGGACTTGTGAGACCTGGGGTTGATTTACCTGCTTCATCACAACTTCTGTGTGACTTTGGACAAGTCACTTAAGCCCAGATCCTCAAAGATATTTAGGCACATAACTCTTATGAAATCAATGGGAGTTAGTCCCCCAAATACCTCCCAGGATTTCCAATAAGGCCTCTGTAAAATGGGGATAATACTTCCCTACTTCACAGTGGCATTGGGAAGATAAACACAGTACAGATTTTGAAGAGCTCAGATAAGACACTAATGGGGGCCGATAAGTACAAATATCCCAATGTACAAAATTTTAAGGATATAAACTCTGCAAGTAGTATGCCAATTGTAATATTTGAGACTCAAGTGTTTATACCATATGTTTTACATAGCATGTTTATACAGTACACAACTTTTATTCTGAAGAGTCACCTCTTAATGCACTGTCCATCAATACGGTGTGTAATAATAATGAATTTCTTCTATGTGCTTGCTTAAGTATTTGAGAACCTATTCAGTAGTGGTTTGTTTTTTTAAAAAAAGCAAAGGTCTGAATTAATTTTCAGATAAATTACTATGATTAATGAGTTGGAAATTGTCAGGACTGGTTATGTTTTGTCCATTCCCATCCTCCCAAGAAAGTAAGTCAGGTTTTCAGTCTCATTCACTGAGTGTGGGAGAAGAAATCTGGGCATCTATCCTGTTTACAGATCATGATTGGCTGGCTCCACCACTGGTCCCACTGTTGAGGCACAAACAAAGTGACATTTATCAAACGTTCAGCTTTAGGTTTGTTAATTTTCCTTTGTGTAATCAGTTCCTAGTAGATGTTTCTCTATTAAAATGTTACTTAGTACAATTGTCAAAAGTACAACACAATGCAAATAAAGTAATTGTAGTAACCTAAATATTATCACTTTTGAAATGTTTTTGTTCTCCTCCTACATTTCCTTTGTTGAAATATTGAACAACATCCCCTTCCTGTTTTCAATTCTTTCCACCTTCTCTTATTCATTGTGACTTCCTGTATGCTTCGCTTTTGGGGGTTTTGTGTTAGTGTTTCCTTGCTTTCTTACCCTAACCTTTTCCTGTTAGTATGGTAGTCATTTAACCCACTAGGCCAGGGGTGGGCAAACTTTTTGGCCTGAGGGCCACATCTGGGTGGGGAAATTGTATGCAGGGCCATGAATGTAGGGCTGGGGCAGCAGGTTGGGGTGCGGGAGGGATTGCAAGGTGTGGGAGGGGTGCGGTGTGCAGGAAGGGGTTCAGGGCAAGGGGTGCAGGAGGTGTGCGGGGTGCAGGAGGGGGTTCAGGAGAGGGTGTTTGGGTGCAGGGTGCGGCGGGGGTTGGGGTGCAGGAGGTGTGTGGAGTGCGAGAGGGGGCTCAGGGCAGGGGGTTGGGGTGCAGCAGGGGGCTCAAGGCAGGAGTTTAGGGGGGTCAGAGCAGGGGGTTGGGGTGCAGGAGGCGTTCGGGGTGCGGGCTTTGGCCCGGCACCACTTACCTTGAGCGGCTCTGGGGTGGCAGTGCTGTGCAGCAGGGCTAAGGCAGGCTCCCTGTCTGCCCTGGCCTTGCACTGCTCATGGAAGTGGCCAGCATGTCCGGCAGTGGCTCCTGGGGCTGGGGTGGCGCAGGCGGCTCTGCTGTGCGCTGCCTTCGCCTACAGGTACCACTCCCAAAGCTCCCCATTCCGGCCAATGGGAGCTGCGGGGAGCAGTGCCTGCAGGTGAAAAGCCCCCTGCCCCCCATCCCGTTCCCCCAGAGGCCGCAGGGACGTGGTGCCAACTGCTTCTGGGAGCGGTGCAGGGCCAGGGCAGGCAGGGAGCCTGCCTTAGCCCTGCTGCACCACGGGGCTGGCAATCCCACAGGCCAGATTGAAAGCCCTGATGGGCCAGATCCGCCACAGGCCATAGTTTTCCTTCCCCTGCACTAGGCCCTATGGCAACTAATTGAAAGGCCAAGCGCTGGATCAAACAATTTGATTTAAAATGTTATGTCAATTAGAAAATATTTAACTGAATATGCAGCTAAGACTAAGGAACTAGCAAGCCTGAAGAGTTTGAAGTCAGCTATTTAAATGGCATCATTATACATTACATCTAAAGCTTAATATTGTTTTAAAGCTCAGAATCTTTAATGCGATATTCAGCTTGACCTAAAATTTTACATGGGTGTGATTGAGATGTCATCAAAACCTTTTTCTTGGAAATGTAGTTAGGGATTTAAGTGACTATGTTAAATAAAAGAATGAGTTTGAGTGGGTTTCATGTTCACTTGAACCAGGCTTAGGTTTTCTGCCCTTCAGTATGAAGTTAAAAAAGAGAAAAACACCTATCTTCTGTATAATACGCTAGGTAAGTGATGGATATAAATCATCTCTCATCTTCCCAATGAGTTGCTAGCACCTTGCAACTTTCAAAACTAGGCTCTTAAAAGTTAATTTATTACAGCTTTATTTATATCACTTTGTTTGACATTCCAGTATGATCTTGCCTCAGATGTTTTTAATTGAATGTAGATTTTGAATGGTAACCTGGAAACTGAGACCCCAGCCTCTGAAACTCCAATGAAAGCCAAGAGACAAGAAACCAAAGAGATTGCATTCTAGAGCAGCAGAGAGGACGGACCAAATTCAGCTCTGGAATAAATGGGCATGGCTCCATTGAAGCCAGTGGAGCTGTGCCCATCAAAGCCAGAGCTAAGTTTAGCTAAGAGAATCAGAGCTATGAACAGGGGGGAAAGGTGGTGAGGAATAAAATTGCTGTGTTCTTGCAGTGATAAGTTTGGGGCAGTATCTGTATTTTCTTAGTTGAGACCCAGACCTTGCATGTACTAGAGCAGGGGTTCTCAACCTTTTTCTTTCTGAGGCCCCCCTCAACATGCTATGAAAACTCCTGGACCCAGCAGGGGACGGGGGGGAACTCAGGACTCCAGGCCAGGGGTGGGCCCTTGGGCATAGGCATAGTTTGACTTCTATTTTTAGGGGCAGGGGCCGGTGGGGCTTGGGCCAGCTCTGCACAGCAGGGTCTAAGAACACAGTGTTGCCTTCACCCCCTGACTCACTTCAGCAGGCCACCTGGGCTGTCTGGGTTGTGTGTGGTGATGGTTCAGCTCAAAAAGTTTGAAAACTGCTCAGCGTACAGGGAGAGGTTAGCTAGGGGCTGTGTGCAGGCAGGGAGGTCGCTCATGGTACAGGGAGTGGGTAGCTAGGGGCTGTGTGGGATCGGGGGGCAGCTCAAGTTGCAAGGAGAGCATAGCTAGGGGCTGTGTGCAGGCAGGGGGGTAGCTCAGGGTGCAGGGAGAGGGTAGGTAGGAGCTGTGTGCAGGCAGGGGGGTAGCTCAGGGTGCAGGGACGGGGGTAGCTAGGAGCTGTGTACTGGGAGGGTTCCCGTGTGGGCAATACTCCCCAAGGGCTCTGCCAGCCACAGACTGGGGTCCCCCTGCCTAGGCAGCTCTTACCGGTTGCATGAGCTAAGGAGCAGCCGCAACCCTGGGCACCAGCAGCAGATGACTCCCTGCTTCATGACACCAGTCAGAGCAGCAGCTGCCTGCACTGCCCGACTGCAGCTTCCTGCCTCCGACCTAGCCAGGGGGTTGGGCCTCGGGGGTGGGGAGAGGAGGAAGTGGGGTGTGGAGCTGCCCCCAGGACTGCTCCACTCTGGCATTGCAGTGCCGGGGCTCGGAGTTTCAGCCTCTTGGCAGGGGATGTCTCGTTTTTGTTCAATATCTTCATAAATGATCTGGAGGATGGTGTGGATTGCACTCTCAGCAAATTTGCAGATGATACTAAACTGGGAGGAGTGGTAGATACGCTGGAGGGGAGGGATAGGATACAGAAGGACCTAGACAAATTGGAGGATTGGGCCAAAAGAAATCTGATGAGGTTCAATAAGGATAAGTGCAGGGTCCTGCACTTAGGATGGAAGAATCCAATGCACCGCTACAGACTAGGGACCGAATGGCTAGGCAGCAGTTCTGCGGAAAAGGACCTAGGGGTGACAGTGGACGAGAAGCTGGATATGAGTCAACAGTGTGCCCTTGTTGCCAAGAAGGCCAATGGCATTTTGGGATGTATAAGTAGGGGCATAGCCAGCAGATCGAGGGACGTGATCGTTCCCCTCTATTCGACACTGGTGAGGCCTCATCTGGAGTACTGTGTCCAGTTTTGGGCCCCACACTACAAGAAGGATGTGGATAAATTGGAGAGAGTCCAGCGAAGGGCAACAAAAATGATTAGGGGTCTAGAGCACATGACTTATGAGGAGAGGCTGAGGGAGCTGGGATTGTTTAGTCTGCAGAAGAGAAGAATGAGGGGGGATTTGATAGCTGCTTTCAACTACCTGAAAGGGGGTTCCAAAGAGGATGGCTCTAGACTGTTCTCAATGGTAGCAGATGACAGAACGAGGAGTAATGGTCTCAAGTTGCAATGGGGGAGGTTTAGATTGGATATTAGGAAAAACTTTTTCACTAAGAGGGTGATGAAACACTGGAATGCGTTACCTAGGGAGGTGGTAGAATCTCCTTCCTTAGAGGTTTTTAAGGTCAGGCTTGACAAAGCCCTGGCTGGGATGATTTAACTGGGAATTGGTCCTGCTTCGAGCAGGGGGTTGGACTAGATGACCTTCTGGGGTCCCTTCCAACCCTGATATTCTATGATTCTATGATTCTATGTCAGGGCTCGGGGTTTCAGTCCCATGGTGGGGGGCGCCGGGGCTCAGGCTCTGGGTTTCAGCTGCAGGGGTCCTGCGGCCCCCTTGAAAGGGCTTGTGGCCCCCCAGGAGGCCACGGACCCCCGGTAGAGAACCGCTGTACTAGAGAAGTGTACCAGTTTAACTAAAATCACTTTTAAAATTATCCTGTTTACAAATAAGTGCAAATTCCTAATATAGCAACACTCAAACCAGTGTAACCATATGTCCAGGATTGAGGGAAACTTAGTACCACCACAACACAGAACCCGCTATTGCTCTGTCCTCAGTCGCACACCAGGGGCCTGCAAACAGCCTGGAGTAGCAAGGGGCTGCCCTCCTCCACCCAGGAGTGTCAGAACAGGTCCCTTATTGTTCTCACAGAGAGACAAGGGGCTCTCAGTAATGAACAGGGTGCCTCTGCAGACTCAGGCAAGCATCAGTGCTTTGATAACACCCAGTCCATGTTTTCAAGTTTCTGAACAATCATGAGGGCTAGAAACTTTTGTTATTAAATAAAAGCTAAGCGTCCAATGTAATCATATAAATGTAGGTTGTACGGCCCTTAGCATGGCCTATAGTAGGGGTGGTCAAACTTTTTGGCCTGAGGGCCATATCGTGGTGTGGAACTGTACGGAGGGCCAGGTAGGGAAGGCTGTGCCTCCCCAAACAGCCTGGACCCTGCTCCCTATCTGCTCCCTCACACTTCCCGCCTCCTGCCTGCCCCCATCAAAGCCCCCAACCCATCCAACCTCCTCCCCCAACTCCTTGTCCCCTGACCGCACCCCGGGACCCCACCCCCATCTAACCCCCGCCTGCTCCCCATTCCCTGACCGCCTCCCCCCCAAACCTCCGCCCCATCCAACCGCCCCCTGTCCCTTGACTGTCCCCCAGAACGCCCTGCCCCTTATCCAACCCCCCGGCCCCCTTACCATGCTGCTCAGAGCAGCATATCTGGCCGCCACACCGCCCAGCCAGAGCCAGACACGCTGCTGCGCTGCCCTGCATGAGCAGGCAGTCCCGCTGCCCAGAGTGCTGCACACGCGGCGGTGTGGCTGTGTGGGAGGGGGGACAGCGGGGGAGGGGCCTGGGGCTAGCCTAGCCTAGCCTCCCGGGCCATGAGCTCAGGGGCCAAACAGGATGGTTCTGCAGGCCGGATGTGGCCCGCGGGCCGTAGTTTGCCCACCTCTGGCCTTTAGTGTCTGTACCTTCATCCAGCTCTGTATTGCTTTAGTGCTAATTGGTAATTTACCAAAGAAAGCTAAATCAGTGTAAGCAATAGGTTAAACTGGTTTAAGCGTTTCTACATTTTGGCAGGTTTCAGAGTAACAGCCATGTTAGTCTGTATTCGCAAAAAGAAAAGGAGTACTTGTGGCACCTTAGAGACTAACCAATTTATTTGAGCATAAGCTTTCGTGAGCTACAGCTCACTTCATCGGATGCTGTAGCTCACGAAAGCTTATGCTCAAATAAATTGGTTAGTCTCTAAGGTGCCACAAGTACTCCTTTTCTTTCTACATTTTGGGATTGTACCAGTATAAAAAAAGCAAATGGGATGTTAGGAATCATAAAAAAAAGGGATAGAGAATAAGACGGAGAATATCTTATTACCCTTGTATAAGTCCATGGTATGCCCACATCTTGAATACTGCGTACAGATGTGGTCCCCTCATCTCAAAAAAGATATACTGGCATTAGAAAAGGTTCAGAAAAGGGCAACTAAAATGATTAGTGGTTTGGAACAGGTCCCATATGAGGAGAGATTAAAGAGGCTAGGACTTTTCCAGCTTGGAAAAGAAGAGACTAAGGGGAGATATGGTAGAGGTACATAAAATCATGAGTGGTGTGGAGAAAGTGAATAAGGAAAAGTTATTTACTTGTTCCCATAATATAAGAAGTAGGGGTCACCAAATGAAATTAATGAGCAGCAGATTTAAAACAAATAAAAGGACATTCTTCTTCACTCAGCGCACAGTCAACCTGTGGAACTCCTTGCCTGAGGGGTTGTGAAGGCTAGGACTATAACAGGGTTTAAAAGAGAACTGGATAAATTCATGGAGGTTAAGTCCATTAATGGCTATTAGCCAGGATGGGTAAGGAATGGTGTCCCTAGCCTCTGTTTGTCAGAGGGTGGAGATGGATGGCAGGAGAGAGATCACTTGATCATTACCTGTTAGGTTCACTCCCTCTGGGGCACTTGGCATTGGCCACTGTCAGTAGACAGGATACTGGGCTGGATGGACCTTTGGTCTGACCCAGTATGGCCATTCTTATGTTATGTTATGTTCTTATGACTATACAGATTTTTAAATCAATTTAATAAAACCCATGTATATTTCAATTACATATAAGGGTTGTATTGATTGTACTCTTGTGAAATGTACCTGCTGAAATGTGGGTGCGGTAAAATATTCTAGAAAATTTGTAGTCTGTGGAGGGTTACATGACGTTAGAAAAGGGGTTACATTGTATATAAAAACATTGTTTGTAGACTTTTCTTATTAGGATTTAGGGGGTCAGTTCTTGGCCATTTTGAGATTATGCATTGTAATGCTTGACAGGAAAATAAAGATTTGGTGCTTATTATTGCAACAGTACTGTGTTAAAGAATTTTGTTTTGTTATGCATTGTAGTACAGTAACTCCTCACTTAAAGTCATCCCAGTTAACATTGTTTCGTTGTTACATTGCTGATCAATTAGAGATTGTGCAACACTGATCAATTAGAGATTGCGCAATGCTCCCTTATAACGTCGTTTGGCAGCCGCCTGCTTTGTCCACTGCTTGCAGGAAGAGCAGCCCGTTGCAGCTAGCTGGTGGGGGCTTGGAACCAGGGTGGACCAGCAGCCCCCCATCAGCTCCCTGTTCCCCTAAGTTTCCTGTGTGGCAGCCGCCCAGCAAGCTATCAATTGCAATAGTTCAGCTGTCCCTCCCCCCACTGCCATGTGCTGCTCCTGCCCTCTGTCTTGGAGCTGCTCCCAGGAGCCTCCTGCTTGCTGTGCGGGGGGGGGGGGAGGAGTCAGGGGGGCAGGGAGAAGAGGGGGGCTAATGTCAGGGTGTCCCCCTCCCCCCTGCTCCTGCACCTGCTTACCCCATCTTCCACAGAGCAGGGGGACACACAACAGGGCTCAGGACGGAGGAAGCTTCCTGGCAGCAGCTGCCATCTCAGCTTGCTGATGTACTTAAAAAGGCAATATATTTAGAGTGCGGTCAGCGTACTTTAAGGAGCAATGCACATCTCTCTCTAATACACAGGGTGTGTGTCTCTTTCTGCCATGCTGTCTCCCCTGCCTCCATTCATGCTGCCTTGTAGAGTGTGAGGCTACACATAACAACGAGTTAACCCTTGAGGGCTCAGCCAATTGCTAGTTCATCATTTAGCAGAAAGGCATTCCCTGGGAAATATCCCACTCTCTGACTTCACCACCTCAACCAAGCTTCACAATCATCATTGCTGTGTACCAATATTAAATTGTTTGTTTAAAACTTTTACTGTGTGTGTGTGTATATATATATATATATAATATAGTCTTTAGTCTGGTGAAAAAAATTTCCCTGGAACCTAACCCCGCCATTTACATTAATTCTTATGGGGAAATTGGATTCGCTTCACATCATTTCACTTAAAGTCGCATTTTTCAGGAACCTAACTACAATGTTAAGCAAGGAGTTACTGTAATTGCTTCCTGGCTGCTTGTTTCAATGACTGCAAACCTTATTTAAGTATTTAAGTTTTATATACTTTTGTAAATTTATCCTGGCTAGATGTGTTACAGAACCACTGTTCCAACTAGTTTCAGATGATGTACACATTAAGATATTGTGAAATGTGCTTTTGCTCGGATAAAAAGACAGCTGTAATTCAGATGTTGAAGTCTGATATATCATGCATCCTGAGTATCTTGTAATGTTTTGTTTTTCTGTAGTTTCTTCTATGTTATTTATTATGCCAGAAACCTCTGTTATATTTTTTGGGGTAAGTGCTCGCCAAAAAATACCCAGTATTTTATCTTCACTTAACTCAGGGGTGGCCAACCTGTGACTCCGGAGCCACATGTGGCTCTTCAGAAGTTAATATGCGGCTCCTTGTATAGGCACCGACTCCGGGGCTGGAGCTACAGGTGCTAACTTTCCAATGTGCCGGGGGGTGCTCACTGCTCAACCCCTGGCTCTGCCACAGGCCCTGCCTCCACTCCACCCCTTCCCACACCCTCCCCTGAGCCTGCTGTGCCCTCACTCCTCTCCCTCCCCTCCAGATCCTCCTGCATGCCACAAAACACTGATCGGGAGGTAGGGGGAGGCGCTGATCAGCGGGGCTGCCGGTGCGGGGGACGAGCTGGGAGCTGATGGGGGGCTGCTGACATATTACTGTGGCTCCTTGGCAATGTACATTGGTAAATTCTGGCTCCTTCTCAGGCTCAGGTTAGCCACCCCTGACTTAACTGTTTCTACGGAGCTCATTGTTTTGGGTTTTTCTAGCAGGGCTTTTTATCCTGGTTTTGACTTACATGATTTGTTGTTCAAGGCCAACATTTTCTCCTTTGAAAGAGTGCATACCTGTAAATATTTCAAAAGATTAATAAAAATAAATGGCAGGGGAGGGTGGGAGAGAGAGCTTTGAATTTTGTAATGTCATGCTCAACAGATCATATGTAGATGGGTAGTGTTTACAGCAGACATACCATGCTTTGAAAGGAATCAGGATTTTGGGGGGAGTTTTCCAACATCTAATGGGCTTCATGTAAATAAGTGTGAGAATTCTCAATGAGAACATTAAACTAGAAGAGATTGTCTAGATTATATATGTAACCCTTCTGCCAGGTGGAGCCAGCAGCAACCAGGGCCAGGTTCAATATCTAGGGGTTCCTTTCCATTCATACAACCTAGAACTGGCTCGAGCTCCCACACCGTAACCTGGAAAATTAACACACGAACCCTGGGCGCAGCTGAGAGACAATACTTCCCTACTCGTGAGCACAGAGTCTGAGTGTAGAAAAGAATTAAAGGAGGGAACTAATTGGGCATTAATTTTGGAAAACACCGCAAACAGAGCAGGTAGGGCAGAAACACAGTCCTACAACAACTGATTTCAGCTCTGATTGGGCATTTAACCTAACAAAGAGGTTCCTAATGAAACCTATTTAGCTCTATTCTTTGAACAGTGGGGAAGAACAGGTTAAACCACTCTAGAGAGGACCCTTGAGGCTGTGCAGCCTCCTGGTTGGGGATACCTGTCCCACCCCCTCTTACTTTCACAGGGCTCTGACATTAAGACCCTGGCTTAATGAGGTTCTTTCAACTGAAGGTGACCCCCACATTTGGGACAGGTTAAGCACAGTCCTGCTTTCCTATATTCTTACAAAAATAACAAGGAGTCCTTGTGGCACCTTAGAGACTAACAAATTTATTTGGGCATAAGCTTTCATGGGTTAGAACCCACTTCATCAGATGCATGGAGTGAAAATACAGAAGCAGGTATAAATACATGAAAGGATGGGGGTTGCTTTACCAAGTGTGAGGTCAGTCTAACGAGATAAATCAATTAACAGCAGGATACCAAGGGAGGAAAAATAACTTTTTGAAGTGGTAAGAGAGTGGCCCATTACAGACAGTTGACAAGAAGGTGTGAGTAACAGTAGGGAGAAATTAGCATTGGGGAAATTAAGTTTAGGTTTTGTGATGACCCAACCACTCCCAGTCTCTGTTCAGGCCTAATCTGATGGTATTCAGTTTGCAAATTAATTCCAGTTCTGCAGCTTCACATTTGAGTCTGTTTTTGAAGTGTTTTTGTTGAAGAATTGCCACTTTCAGGTCTGTTATTGAGTGACCAGAGAGATTGAAGTGTTCCTCTACTGGTTTTTGAATGTTATGATTCCTGATGTCAGATTTGTGTCCATTTATTCTTTTGCGTGAGACTGTCCGGTTTGGCCAATGTACATGGCAGAGGGGCATTGCTGGCACATGATGGCATATATCACGTTGGTAGATGTGCAGGTGAATGAGCCCTTGATGGTGTGGCTGATGTGGTTAGGTCCTATGATGGTGTCCCTTGAATAGATATTGAACATATCTAATTTACATAAATACACCTGACAAGGTATACATTTGCTCTGACATGTAAGAAGCTACTGGGTTCCTGTCTGTCACATAGCTGATTTGGGCAGACATAAAAGGAAAGGGGAAACTGATGCAATGGACACTAACATAAGGAGAGGGTGTGTCTTCTCTCTTCCCAGCTGACGGAAACTAGAAAAGCCTGGGTTGGTTATTACCCAGTAGTCTGAGTTGATTCATTCTGGTTTTGAAATAAAGCCAGCCCTGAAGTAAAAGATGGGAAGTGGCCTGGAGTTCGGACGGACACACGCATGCACACAATTTATGGAAATTTGACTAAGAGCACTAGTTACAACCAGGGCTTCAACAACCAAGTTTTTCCACACAATTTTGTCTTGATGTCAGTTCCATTCAGATTACAGATCAAATAAAAAAGGACAATCCTTGTGGAACAAGAAAAAAACCCTTCTAATATATTATGAAAAGTAATAATGTTAAAAAATGTAGTTAAAAGATCATTAAAACAAAATTTACAATTACTTTTAAAATAGGGATAGCAGGATAGGAAGTAGTGGATTCTTTCTACTTTATATTCTGAAGTCTTGCATACACCCAGAATTGCTTTTGCACTTTGATCTCATACTGGGCATGATTCATGGAAATACAAGGCTGAAGGATAATTTTACCCTTGAAATGCTTACGGGGTATATCCACAGGCATGTGTTAGCAAGATGTGTTCACTAAGTGAAGTTTCTCAGAAGAACCATGAGGGTTGCATTGTTTTCTGCTGGTTACTGTGATCTTTCAATGTAAATATTTATACCATTCCAAGATTTATAGCGGAAATCCTTGTCCAGGAACTTGAATGAACTAGGCAAGCAACTAACTGTAATAAACCCAAATTAAAATGGCTTCAACAGAGCAGAATGTACCTTGTTCAGCAACTGAGCATTCATGCTGAGACAGTTGTGGACATATCTGATATATCCAGAGAGCAACAAAGATCTAAATATTTGAAATAGGAAAATTGAAAGTTCTAAAATCATTTACAGTTCTGATAAAACTTAGCACAAACAGCATTTTATGTATTCAATGTCCTCTAAAAACTGCTTTTTGCTCACTTAAATTCAATACTGCATTTCATTATAAAGTTTTATCATTTTAAAAGTACACCACTTAAATACACAATGGTACTAAAGGATTCTAATTTACTCATTAATAGAATATATTCCAGATCTGTGTTCATTGGCAATATAAAAAAATTGGGGAAATTACAAGGAGAGACTAGTTCAGGGGGTTGCTACAGAGGTATGGAACCTTTAGCTGACTACATGGCCCATGTAAAATAAGTTGTGGTCTTAGATTCAACGAGGAAAGATGTTTGTTTACATCATAAATGATGGTTGTTGGAACCCTAATTGGCAGTCTCAGCAGAGAGACCGAGGAAGCCCTGGAAAGTGAACTAACACTCTCACCATTAAAGATGATGGGGGTGACTAATTCACATCGGTTGAGAAACTTGGACTCCTGCTTTTCTGTTTTGTGGCTAAATAGATTGAGATTTCAGTATTGTTAGTCAGACCTCTTTCATGAACAGTAAATATCTGTATCACTGGTTTACTATATATTTATTGAATTCCAACTAAACTACTTAGTATTGCCATCTAGTGGACATAACTGGATTGCTATTTACCATTTCTTGAAAGAGTAAAAAGAAACTTGCATTAAAAAGGCATGCTGAAATTATCGTGTTATTTAACTTCTTAATTGACTTCCCATGGCAGAAGCTACAAGAACAACACATTTCTTCCGAAGGATCTTGGATAGCCACAAAATCTGTCCTACACTTATACTCTAATTATATGAATGTTATCTTATGATGGACAAAAGAGGCTGACAAAAACAAGATTTTAAAAGGAACCCATGTTTTCTTTGTGAGGCTTTGAAAGTTCTGTGCTGCTGATTTCTTGTGTTTTCCACTGATGTCACTTATGGAAACATTTCCCAACATGTGAGGCACATCTTCCCAAAGGTCTAACTGGGGGGCGGGTGACATAAGAGAAGCGTACACAGACCTCTTGATTATTTTCCAGAGTCTCCGCTTCTTTTTTTAAATTAGTTTCCAACTGTTATGGTTATGGAGACAACTTTCAAAATGTGTGACCCCAAGTGTAACCAAGGCAGCAGTGTCTTCCTGAGTTTGCAGACAGACTGAAGCAAGAGCTCCAAAGGGTAATCTGCCCCATTTAGTTCAATAGGTGCCAATTCAAATGCCAATGATCACACTTTAAATATCCACATTAACTACATCACTTCTCATTACACCATGTTATAAAATGCTACACAAGCATTTCTTGAAGTAAGGGGGAAGAAAGAGGCTTGAGGGATTAGCTTGGATGTGCAAGACATATAAGTTAAAATGAGCGAGCCTTTACCAATACATGGTATGGTCGAAGGGAGGTTTCATTTTTCTGAAAGGATACTCATATCTGAAGTTTGGGAAAGTTTCAAAAGTTTGGGAAACACTGGCTTGAGGGATTGAGGCTTAAGTGAATAATTGTTCAAATGAATCTAAACCACGTAGAAGTGAAGACAGAGCGGAAAAGTTAACAATCATTAGAGGACTAGTCTGTTCAGAAAGGGACTGATTTGATTGGGCACATGTTGATTTCAGTATCATTTGTGAGGATATTATTATTACTATTTATTTATTATTTGGACTGGCTGAAATGTTTACATTTTCTAATAACTTCAGAATCATAAGCCACAAAAGCATTACTAATCGCTGAGGGGACTTGAAACTACAACTCAGGAAGAAATTCCTGAAATTATTCTTGTCATAAATATAAAGGCAAGGGTAACAACCTTTCTGTATACAGTACTATACAATCCCTCCTGGCCAGAGGCACAATATCCTTTTACCTGTAAAGGGTTAAGAAGCTCAGGTTACCTGGCTGGCACCTGACCAAAAGGACCAATAAGGGAAAAAGATACTTTCAAATCTAGATGGGGGGAAAGGCTTGGTCTGTCTGTTCTGTGTGTTTGCCAGAGAGAAATCAAGAAAGCAAGCAATCCAACTCCATTAGAATTAGTAAGTACTAGCAAGGAAATGCATTAGTTTACTTTTGTTTTGGCTTGTGATTTTCTCTGTGCTGAGAGGAAGGTGTATTCCGGGTTTTCTTTTTGTAACTTTAAAGGTTTTGCCCAGAGGGAAATCCTCTGTGTTTTAAATCTGATTGCCCTGTGAGTTAAGCTTCCCTTCTAATTTTACAGAGGTGCTTCTTTTACCTTTTTTCTTTCCAATAAAGTTCTGTTTCTTTTAAGAGCCTGAGTGATTTCTCTATGGTCCTAAGACCCAGGGGTTTGTGTCTGTGATCACTACATAACCAATTGGTTAGGATATTATTCTCAAGCCTCCCCAGGAAACGGGGTGTAAGGGCATGGGGGGATATTTTGGGGGAATAGGAACTCCAAGTGGTCCTTTCCCTGATTCTTTGTTAAATCACTTGGTGGTGGCAGCATACCCTCCAAGGGCAAAGAGTTTGTGCCTTGGGGAAGTTTTACCCTAAGCTGGTAGAAATAAGATTAGGGGGTCTTTCATGCGGGTCCCCACATCTGTACCCTAGAGTTCAGAGTGGGGAGGGAACCCTAACAATTCTCTTTGAACATATGGAGAAAAATCTTAGCTTATTCTTATTGCCTTATGTTACATTGGGTCAGTGTTCTCTAAAAAGTGCTCTATGGATAAGTGGGTACTGAACTGTAAAAACTTTATTCTTGATTCTTTTCTCAAACCTTGGCTCAACAGTTCCAAGAAATATCTACCAAACCCATGGATATTAAGTATATATTGTACAGATCCCAGTAGGAAACAAATAGAAATTTGCTATCAGAAATGGACTGGCAACAGGCATAGGATATTTTACATTCTGAGTAACAAAGAAAAGCAATTTAACTAAAAAACAACGTATCTAGTGAGTGATGCAATTTATGCAGTATTTTTTCAGAAACCATAATCCATAAAATTCTTAAGAACCTGATTCATCCTCCTTCAGATATGATGTTAGCCTTTATACTCTGTAACATGCTTTACTTGTGTTTTGTGGCAAGACCCATGATTTTTGGAGCTCATTTCTGCAGAAAACTGGAAATACTCTGGCAACATGAAATAGATAAATATTTAGAAAAATTAGGTTTCAACAATATTGTCTATGTTGCTGATTTTAATATTTATTTCAATGAAAACTCTGTGAGTGTTTTTCACATATTTTGGGGTGCTGCCTAATTTTCAATTTGTCACAGTATCTAATACCGATGTCATGCAAACTGGGGAAGGAAGGAGAGAAGAGTGTAACATGCTGCAGAATCTAGTCATTATGTCATACTCCCTCCTTCAACCTGGAAGCAACATGGAAAGACAGACATAAGTGGAGTGGGAGGGAAACAGGCCAGATAGGGAGGAGGAGGTTTACAAAAACAATGGATGGCACACAGATAGCTCTTGGCACATTCAGCACCGACCCAGTCTATTTATTTAGTATTATTTATTTAAAGTTATTGAGGTGCCTGCAGGTTCATGAGATACATAACTGACCTGTGGTACTCACTGTTGTAATTATGAAAGGTCTAACACACAGGAATGCTGATAAGAAATTGATCTCTATTTCCTGGGCCAACTCACAAGCCCTAGGTCAGGGTCCAAAACACTATACCCATAGCACATGATAAGGATCAATATCCAATTACTCCATTAGCTGTTACTGCTTACACAAGATATCATTGGGTAAATCTACACTGCAATAAAAAAACTCACAGAACCAAATCTCAGAGCCCAGGTCAATTGACTTGGGCTCATGGGGCTTGGGCTGCTGGGCTAAAATTGCAGGGTAGATGTTTGGGTTTGGGCTGGAGTCTGGACTATGATGCCCTCCCCACATGCAGGGATTCAGAGTCCAGCCCAAGCCTGAATGTCTACGCTGCAATTGTTAAGTTGCAGTCCGAACACCGTGGGCCCGAGTCAGCTGACCCAGGCCAGCTGCAGCTGTGCAACAGGTCTTTTATTGCAGTGTGGATGTACCCATTGAGTTCATATGCTTAGTGGGATTCGTAAAACGACTGGATATTTATTATGGACAGTATGTGTAGCAACACCTACTATTATGGCTGCCTAACAGTGATTTTAGTTGCTTATAAAAAGAAAAAAGAAAAGGAGTACTTGTGGCACCTTAGAGACTAACCAGTTTATACTAACCAGTTGCTTATAGTTTTGTCAAATGGTAACTTTCTAAACTAATCTTTTTGGGTATGTCTTCACTGCAGAGTTAACTTGGGTGAGTAACACCTGGTTTAAATTAGCCAGAGTGTGAGCAGCTACACTGCAACCCCATATTTGAGTGTGTCTACTCAGCTGCATCCACTCTGGGTGCTGTACTCACTAGGACTTCTGTGGGGGGCGTATCCCATGGTTCTTAGTGCCGCAGTAAGCTGAGGTGGTTTGAAGATAGGAACTTTGATGGCTTGGAGATTCCTGATATTGTATTAAGCTCCTAATTATCAACAGACCTCATAATAATCGAGAAAAATGTATATATGTTATCAAACAATTGCTCAATATTATTTTATAAGCTAACTCATAAGCAGCACAGTCCAACAGAGTGTGAAGTAAACCACTTTAAATGGGTGTAAAAGGATGTATCCAGTGATAAAGGATATCTTTGGGGGGGTTTTCACATCTATACACACACTATTCATTTTTTGATTCTCTTTATTTCCTTATTTTTATATATATTGTAAAGTATTTAGAAAAAATCATATTTAGAAAAAAATTAAGAGGGAGTTAAGTTTGTATTAATTGCTTAGCGGAAAAACCTCAAGAGTGTTAACATTAAAAAAAATATTGGAAAGCCAATCAATTTTCCATTGAGTTAAAAATGTAAAGAATAAAAACTAAAAAATTACAAAATTCAGAGGTAATTCAACTTTAATCTGGCCCTATACCAAATGCATGAGACAATCTTATGCCTACATCCCATACATCTTCATTGTTGACACTAAGAGCCACTATGCTGTTCCACATCCTTACTATTTTGGGTACTCTAAAATATGCAATACTCTACTATATATGTGCTCCCTACACAATCACAAACTTTCGTCCAATTCATCTGTCATGGACAAAGCAGCAATATCTATGTTCTCTTCCATATTTAATACTAGATACAGACCGAAGACCTATTCATCCCCCACCTTCACAATATAGTTTCTTTTTGTCAACCATTAGAAATCTTGCCACCATTTTTAATCTTTGTTTACCTACACGCAGTGGTTCTCAAACTTATTTGATTGCACCCCCCTTCTTTGTATCTGTAGTCACTTACACCCTCCCCCGGACAGCCAGAGCTCTTTAAAAAAAAAAAAAAAGCATATAGATTGTGCCTCCCTTGACACATTGCCGCTTGGGTGACCAGAAGTCCTGAGAAAATTGGAACTGTCCTGACTTTTAGTTCTTTGTCCCACATCCCGACCGATGCACGGTCAGGACGCCACTTGTCCCGATATTGTGGCTTTGGCTGCTCCGGCGGTTGGTTGTTTTTTTTTTTTTTTTTGCTTCAACAACTCCGCTCCGGCCACTTTTTTTTTTTTTTTTTGCTTCCCCCATGTTT
Organism: Natator depressus; assembly: GCF_965152275.1. Lineage (NCBI taxonomy): Eukaryota > Metazoa > Chordata > Testudines > Cheloniidae > Natator > Natator depressus. The sequence goes on along the minus strand of NC_134235.1, from coordinate 236,854,556 downwards.
CCCGATATTTTGTCCATTTCATCTGGTCACCTACATTGCCGCACCTCCCTTAACTTCTGGTCTACGGTGATCAGATTCCTGTGGGTTGAGGATTTCTTAAACCCTGCTTCACTTGCTATTTGCTTACACAAACCTTGCTATGGAAAATCTTGGGTGGACTTTATTAGGATGTCCATATCTTCAGGTTGTATAAAGTCAATAGGCAAACAAGATGTCAACTAGTTGTGATACTTCTCATAGGCATGTATTTACCTTACATATGGTTACATAGAGATCAAGTTTTTTGGAGTATCTTGTCTCTCCTTTTATCTACTATCCAATGTTCATGCATTAATTTTTTTTGAAATTTACCATAACTCTGTCTGTCATGCTGTGCATTTTCTGTGCAGAGTACATACAAATTTAGGAGAGGTATCACATTTTTCTTTATACGACTTCAGAACTTCATGTCCATTTGCATGGAGGTCAGTCCTGGGGACGGTTTTGTTCAACATCTTTATTAATGATCTGGACAATGGGTTAGATTGCACCCTCAGCAAGTTAGCAGATGACACTAAGTTGGGGGGAGAGGTAGATACACTGGAGGGTAGGGATAGGGTCCAGAGTGACCTAGACAAATTGGAGGATTGGGCCAAAAGAAATCTGATGAGGTTCAACAAGGACAAGTACAGAGTCCTGCACTTAGGACGGAAGAATCCCATGCACCGCTACAGGCTGGGGACTGACTGGCTAAGCAGCAGTTCTGCAGAAAAGGACCTGGGGATTACAGTGGATGAGAAGCTGGATATGAGTCAGCAGTGTGCCCTTGTTGCCAAGAAGGCTAACAACATATTGGGCTGCATTAGTAGGAGCATTACCAGCAGATCGATGGAAGTGATGATTCCCCTCTATTCGGCACTGGTGACGCCACATCTGGAGTATTGCGTCCAGTTTTGGGCCCCACACTACGGAAAGAAGAGAGCCCCGTGGAAGGCAACAAAAATGATCAGGAGGCTGGGGCACATGACTTACGAGGAGAGGTTGAAGGAACTGGGCTTGTTTAGGGTACATCTACAGTACGAAATTATTTCAAAATTATTCAATTCAAATTTTTGGAAGCGATTTTATACATTCAGTCTTGTGTGTCTGCACTAAAGCGCGTGAATTTGCGGAGTGCATCCACAGTACCAAGGCTAGCATCGAATGTCAGAGCGGTGCACTGTGGGTAGCTATGACACGGGTCCCGGAGTCCCCGCCACCCATTGGAATTCTGGATTAAGCTCCCAGTGCATGATGGGGCAAAAACATTCTCACGAGTGTTTCTGGGTGTGTGTCATCAGTTGCTCCGCCCATGGTGAAAGCTACGGAAGACAATCGTTTCGCGCCTTTTTGGCATGCAGACGCCATACTGCTTTCAGCAGATGGTGCAGTACGGTGCACCGCTTCTCTCCTAGTACTATGAATCCACCTCGCATTTCCTCTCGTCTTGCTATGTAATCTCTATAAGTATCTACTCTTTCTCTTCCTCATTGACCGCTTCTGCTGCCAACTCTGCTCGGCCATCGTGAACCGAGCAGCGCAGCTTCCGGCGCCAACTCTGCTTTCCCGCTCTTGCCGCGCTACCAAGCTTCTCCATGTTTTCTGTCCTGGGCTCCCGCCTCCATGAAAGCTACAGAAGACAACCATTTCCTGCCTTTTTTTGGCTCTCATGAACCAAAGAGCACCTCTTCCGCTGCCACTCTGCTCTCCCATGTTTCGCGCCCTTTTTCCAGGATTACCCGTGAAGGCGCCACGCAGCAAGCATGGAGCCTGCTCAGATCTCCGCTGCAGTTTTGACCACTGTAAATATCTTGCGCATTATCCAGCAGTATGTGCAGTACCTGCAAAACCAGGTGAGGAAGTGAAGACAGCACGAATACGATAGTGATGAGAACATGGACACAGACATTCCGAGAAGCACAGCGTGTGGCGATTGGGAGATCATGGTGGCATTGGGCCAGGTTCATGCCATGGAACACAGATTCTGGGCTCGGGAAACAAGCACAGACTGTTGGGACCGCACAGTGTTGTGGGTATGGGATGATTTCCAGTGGCTGCAAAAGTTTTGTATGCGTACGGCCACTTTCATGGAACTTTGTAACTTGCTGTCCCCTGCCATGAAGCGCAAAGACACCAAAATGAGAGCAGCCCTCACAGTTGAGAAGCGAGTGGCCATAACCCTGTGGAAGCTTGCAACGCCCGACAGCTACCAGTCAGTCAGGAATCATTTTTGAGTTGGCAAATCTACTGTGGGGGCTGCTGTGCTGCAAGTAGCCAACGCAATCATTGACCAGCTGCTATCAAGGGTAGTGACTTTGGGAAATGTGCAGACCATTGTGAATGGCTTTAATGCACTGGGGTTCCCTAACTGTGGTGGGGCGATAGACGGAACGCATATCCCTATCTTGGCCCCAGAATACCGGGGCGGCCAGTACGTAAACCACAAGGGGTACTTTTCCATGGTGCTGCAAGCACTGGTGGATCACAAGGGAAGTTTCACCGACATCATCGTGGGATGGCCGGGAAAGCTGCATGACGCTCGCATCTTCTGGATTTCTGATCTGTTTGAACAGCTACAGGAAGGGACTTACTTCCCAGACCAGAAAATTACTGTTGGCGATGTTGAAATGCCTATAGTTATCTGTGGGGACCTAGCCTGACCCCTAATACCATGGCTCATGAAGCTGTACACAGGCACCCTGGACAGTAGTAAGGAGCAGTTCAACTATAGGCTGAGCAAGTGCAGAATGGTGGTAGAATGTGCGTTTGGACATTTGAAAGCTTGCTGGCACAGTTTACTGACTCGGTTAGATCTCAGCACAACCAATATTCCAATTGTAATTGCTGCTTGTTGTGTGCTCCACAATATCTGTGAGAGTAAGGGGGAGACATTTATGGCGGGGAGGGAGGTTGAGGCAACTCGCCTGGCGGCCAATTTCGCACAGCCAGACAACACGGGGATTAGAAGATCGCAACAGGGAGTGCTGCACATCAGAGAAGCTTTGAAACCCAGTTTCATGACTAGCCAAGGTACGGTGTAACAGTTGTGTTTGTTTCTATTAAGTTACCTGCCCCCTATACATATGAAAGGAAATAAAGTCACAATTGTTTAAAAACCGTTCTTTATTATTTGTTGCACAAACACATTGAGAGAAATCAGAAGGTAGACCGGGGAGGGGGGTACTAGAGGAGAGGGGTGGAGGAGGAGGGAAGGACAAATTTGGAAACCCAATCAAAATTTCAGATATGCCAGCTGTCTGCTGCTTGTGCAATCCTCTGGGGTTGAGTGTGTGGGTCCCCGTAGCCTCCCCCGTGTGTTCTTGGGTGTCTGGGTGAGGAGTCTATGGAACTTGGGGAGGAGGAAGGGCGGTTATACAGGGGCTGCAGCAGCAATCTGTGGTCTTGCTGCCTTTCCTGCATTAGAGCCAGCATACAGAAGAGCATGTCAGTTTGCTCCCCCATTAGACTGAGCATAGTATCCTGCCTGTTCTCATTGCGTACATCCCTCCTCTCTTAATGTTCATTTAATGCTTTACGGGACTCTGCAATTGTTTGCCTCCACGCATTCAGCTGGGCCCTATCAGTGCGGGAGGACTGCATGAGCTCGGCAAACATGTCATCCCGAGTTTGTTTTTTCCGCCTTCTAATCTGGACCAGCTTGTGGGACGGAGTAGATAGGGGCTGCGTTGAAACATCTGCACCTGCAGGAGGAGAAAAAGGGAGGGTAGTATTTTAAAAGATACATTTTAGAGAACAAAGGGGACACTCTTTCTCAGTGAAACAGGCAATGCATAGTACACAGCATATGTTCTTTCTGTGCAAGGTTGCATTTTGCCTCTTATACTGAAGTGCCTGCCACTCTGGTGTGAGTAAGCCATCACACGCGGCCAGGCAACAGAATTCAGCTTGCAGGCAGCCATGGTAAGCCCAAGGGGCACATGGGGTTCTGCTTCTTCTGTATTCATTTCAATGCTTTCAAACTGCCAGGCCCCCTTTCCCATAGCAAGCAATGCCTGGTGGGTTTGCCATATAAAAGGAGGGCCTGCGGGCTCTCTGGGATGATTGCATCACACAACACCGCCCCACACACACACCCTGTGTGACTCCGATGAGGCTTTAAACTAAACACGAACAGCCCAGCGCAGCTGGGTTTCCCCGCACCCCGTGGCTCCGATCAGGCTCTCACTCACCAGAAGTGCCTTCTCTAGGGTCACGGTCTGGGAGCCCACACTGGGACTAGGGGGAGGCTATTGGGTCCAGTGTTAAGTTGGAGAGGGCCTGACTGTTATAAAAAGCCAGTCAGCTGTAAACCAGCTGAGCGGCGAACAGCAGAGAGGCTAACAGAGGGAGTTCGCCTGGAATCTGTCTGAGAGGAGATATGCTAAGGGCTGCATTAGGGAGGCTGTGTTGGTGAGTATCTGAATGTCTGTTGGGGAACAGTTTGACCATGTGCTTGACTGGTTGTTTGAAAAGTGTGAATTGGGAGTGCTTTGTTCCAGGTGAGCCTTGAGTGGGCCTGACTTACAAAAAGCCAGTCAGCTGCGAACCACCTGAGTGGTGAACAGCAGAGATGCTAACAGAGGGAGTTTGCCTGGGGAGAGCCCACTGAGGCTTACATCTTGCCGGCACTTCTGAGTAGTTACTACAACTCCTGAGGAAGCTCGTAGAAGGAAGGTAATATGGATGGGGAGTGTTCAGCTATTGTGACCTGCACTGAATGTGCCATGTTTGTCTTTCTTCCATAGGAGAGAAGCGACTTTAGAGACCAGCTTGCACTTTGTACAGACATATTGGAAGAGAAGGTTCAAGGTCTGGAGAAACAAATATCGACCCTGCGTTGCATAAGAGAAACTGAAGATTTCCGGGACAGACGTCAGGATATGCTTCTATGGGCACAATGTTCTGAAGATTCAGAGCAGGCTGCGCAGCGGAGACAGGAGGACGGTGAAGAAATTTGGCAGCATGTGACCTCCAGAAGAAGAAAGGGGAGCATCCATGTACCAGCAACGCAGATACAGGTAAGCAACCATTTTCATGTTCTCTCCACAGGTACTAATGCGGAGAGTGGACTAGATGATACATCTGAGGGAAGGGAACAGAAGGAGACTCCGCCAATTGGAAGGCATGAGATGCACTGTCCTAGGGATGGGGGTTCCACGACCACCACTCCCAAAAGAAGGAGACGGGTGGTGGTGGTCGGGGACTCTCTCCTCTGGGGACTGAATCATCTATCTGCCGCCCCAACCGGGAAAACCGAGAAGTCTGCTGCTTGCCAGGAGCTAGGATTCACGATATGACGGAGAGACTGCCAAGACTCAGCAAGCCCTCGGATCGCTACCCCTTCCTGCTTCTCCACATGGGCACCAATGATACTGCCAAGGATGACCTTGAGCGAATCACTGCAGACTACATGGCTCTGGGAAGAAGGATAAAGGAGTTTGAGGCGCAAATGGTGTTCTCGTCCATCCTCCCTGTGGAAGGAAAAGGCCTGGGTAGAGACCATCGAATCGCGGAAGTCAACAAATGGCTACGCAGGTGGTGTCGAAGAGAAGGCTTTGGATTCTTTGACCATGGGATGGGGTTCCAAGAAGGAGGAGTGCTAGGCAGAGAAAGAAGAGAGGGAGGAGCATCTTCGCAAGCAGGCTGGCTAACCTAGTGAGGAGGGCTTTAAACTAGGTTCACCAGGGGAAGGAGACCAAAGCCCTGAGGTAAGTGGGGATGTGGGATACTGGGAGGAAGCACGAGCAGGGGAGCGGGAAAGGGGAGGGCTCCTGCCTCATACTAAGAAAGCAGGACAAACAGCAAGTTATCTCAGGTGCCTATACACAAATGCAAGAAGCCTGGGAAACAAGCAGGGAGAACTGGAAGTCCTGGCACAGTCAAGGAATTATGATGTGATTGGAATAACAGAGACTTGGTGGGATAACTCACATGACTGGAGTGCTGTCATGGATGGATATAAGCTATTCAGGAAGGACAGGAAGGCAGAAAAGGTGAGGGAGTTGCATTGTATGTAAGAGAGCAGTATGACTGCTCAGAGCTCTGGTATGAAACTGCAGAAAAACCTGAGTGTCTCTGGATTAAGTTTAGAAGTGTGAGCAACAAGGGTGATGTCGTGGTAGGAGTCTGCTATAGACCACCGGACCAGGGTGATGAGGTGGACGAGGCTTTTTTCCGGCAACTAATGGAAGTTACTAGATCGCAGGCCCCGGTTCTTATGGGAGACTTCAATCACCCTGATATCTGCTGGGAGAGCAATACAGCGGTGCACAGACAATCCAGGAACTTTTTGGAAAATGTAGGGGACAATTTCTTGGTCCAAGTGCTGGAGCAACCAATTAGGGGCAGAGCTTTTCTGGACCTGCTGCTCACAAACCAGAAAGAATTAATAGGGGAAGCAAAAGTGGATGGGAACTTGGGAGGCAGTGACCATGAGATGGTCGAGTTCAGGATCCTGACAAAAGGAAGAAAGGAGAGCAGCAGAATATGGATCCTGGACTTCAGAAAAGCAGACTTTGACTCCCTCAGGGAACTGATGGGCAGGATCCCCTGGGAGAATAACATGAGGGGGAAAGGAGTCCAGGAGAGCTGGCTGTATTTTAAAGAATCCTTATTGAGGTTGCAGGAACAAACCATCCCGATGTGTAGAAAGAATAGTAAATATGGCAGGCGACCAGCTTGGCTTAACAGTGAAATCCTTGCTGATCTTAAACACAAAAAAGAAGCTTACAAGAAGTGGAAGATTGGACAAATGACCAGGGAAGAGTATAAAAATATTGCTTGGGCATGCAGGAGTGAAATCAGGAAGGCCAAATCACACTTGGAGTTGCAGCTAGCAAGAGATGTCAAGAGTAACAAGAAGGGTGTCTTCAGGTATGTTAGCAACAAGAAGAAAGTCAAGGAAAGTGTGGGCCCCTTACTGAATGAGGGAGGCAACCGAGTGACAGAGGATGTGGAAAAAGCTAATGTATTCAATGCTTTTTTTGCCTCTATCTTAACTAACAAGGTCAGCTCCCAGACTACTGCACTAGGCAGCACAGCATGGGGAGCAGGTGACCAGCCCTCTGTGAAAAAAGAAGTGGTTTGGGACTATTTAGAAAAGCTGGACGAGCACAAGCCCATGGGGCTGGATGCGCTGCATCTGAGAGTGCCAGAAGAGTTGTGATTGCAGAGCCATTGGCCATTATCTTTGAAAACTCATGGCAATCAGGGGAGGTCCCAGATGACTGGAAAAAGGCTAATGTAGTGCCCATCTTTAAAAAAGGGAAGAAGCAGGATCCTGGGAACTACAGGCCAACCAGCCTCACCTCAGTCCCTGGAAAAATCATGGAGCAGGTCCTCAAGGAATCAATTTTGAAACACTTTGAGGAGAGGAAAGTGATCAGGAACAGTTAGCATGGATTCACCAAGGGTAAGTCATTCCTGACTAATCTAATTGCCTTCTATGACGAGATAGCTAGCTCTGTGGATGAGGGGAAAGCAGTGGACATGTTGTTCCTTGACTTTAGCAAAGCTTTTGACATGGTCTCTCACAGTATTCTTGCCAGCAAGTTAAAGAAGTATAGGCTGGATGAATGGACTATAAGGTGGATAGAAAGCTGGCTAGATTGTCGGACTCAACGGGTAGTGATCAATGGCTCCATGTGTGGTTGGCAGCCGGTATGAAGTGGAGTGCCCCAAGGGTCGGTCCTGGGGCCGGTTTTGTTCAATATCTTCATTAATGATCTGGAGGATGGTGTGGATTGCACCCTCAGCAAGTCTGCAGATTACACTAAACTAGGGGGAGAGGTAGATATGCTGGAGGGTATGGATAGGATACAGAAGGACCTAGACAAATAGAGGATTGGGCCAAAAGAAATCTGATGAGGTTCAATAAGGACAAGTGCAGAGTCCTGCACTTAGGATGGAAGAATCCCATGCACTGCTACACACTAGGGACCGAGTGGCTAGGCAGCAGTTCTGGAGAAAAGGACCTAGGGGTTACAATGGACGTGAAGCTGGATATGAGTCACCAGTGTGCCCTTGTTGCCAAGAAGGCCAATGGCATTTTGGGATGTATCAGTAGGGGCATTGCCAGCAGATCGAGGGATGTGATATTTCCCCTCTATTCGACATTGGTGAGGCCTCATCTAGAGTACTGTGTCCAGTTTGGGCCCCACACTACAAGAAGGATGTGGAAAAATTGGAAAATGTCCAGCGGAGGGCAACAAAAATGATTTGGGGACTGGAACACATGACTTATGAGGAGAGGCTGAGGGAACTGGGATTGTTTAGTCTGCAGAAGAGAAGAATGAGGGGGGATTTGATAGCTGCTTTCAACTACCTGAAAGGGGGTTCCAAAGAGGATGGATCTAGACTAGCAGATGACAGAACAAGGAATAATGGTCTCAAGTTGCAGTGGGGGAGGTTTAGGTTGGATATTAGGAAAAACTTTTTTACTAGGAGGGTGGTAAAGCACTGGAATGCGTTACCTGGGGAGGTGGTGGAATCTCCTTCCATAGAAGTTTTTAAGGTCTGGCTTGACAGAGCCCTGGCTGGGATGATTTAGTTGGGGATTGGTCCTGCTTTGAGCAGGGGGTTGGACTAGATGACCTCCTGAGGTCCCTTCCAACCCTGATATTCTATGATTCTAATAGTTCCTGGCTAGGGGGAAAACGGATTCCTCACTTGCCGCCTTTGCACTGTCCTCCTCCTCCTCTTCATCCTCCAGTAACTCATCCTCCTCGCTCCATGCAACTCCCCTCTTGCAGGTGTCCACGGACAGTGGTGGGGTAGTGGTGGCGTCACCCCCCATAATTGCATGCAGTTCACGGTAGAAGCGGCATGTATGGGGCTGTGACCCAGTGTGCCCGTTCACCTCCCTGGCTTTTTGGTACATTTGCCTGAGCGCCTTGATTTTTGTACGACACTGCTCTGTGTCCCTGGAGTAGCCTCTCTCCATCATGGCCCTGGAGACTTTAGCGTACCTATTTGCGTTTCTTTTTGGAACGTAGTTCTGCCATAACAGATTCGTTTCCCCAACACGCGATGAGATCCAGTACCTCCCGTTTGGACCATGCTGGAGCTCGTCTGTGAATCTGGGACTGCGTGGTCTCTTGTAATGGTGGACTCTGCGAGGGACAGCTCTAGGATTTTTGCCGCCTTAAGCAAAAAAATGTTTGGCCACCCCCGGTTTTTTTCCGTGCCCCCCCGGCTCCGCCCCAACTCTGCCCCTTCCCAACCCCTTTCCCACCCCTTTCCCAAATCCCCGGCCCCTCCTCCTCCCCCGGGCGTGCTGCATTTCCCTCCCCCCCGCACCATTGCTGCCTGCAGCTCCCCCCCACAACCTCCCGCCCTAGCTCACCTCCGCTCTGCCTGCTCCCCTGAACACGCTGCTGCTCCACTTCTCCCCCCTGCCTCTCAGGCGAGGGAGAGGCCGCGCGTTCAGGGGAGCAGGTGGAGCGGAGGTGAGCGAGGGTGGGGGGGAGCTCAGGAAGTAACTCTGGGGGTAGAGGAACCGCTCCCTGCCCCAGCTCACTTCCACCCCACCGCCGCCGCCTCCCGAAGCGCGTGGCTGCTTGGCTTCTCCTCCCTCCCTCCCAGGCTTTCAGCGCGAAACAGCTGTTTCACGCGCGGCAAGCCTGGGAGGGAGGGGGGAGAAGCGGAGAGGTGGTGGCGCACTCAGGGGAGCAGGCAGAGGCGGAGCGGAGGCAAGCTGGGGAGGCAGGGGCACATTTCTAGGGGCGGCCTGGCTGGCGCCGGAATGCCGCCCCTTAGAAATGTGCCGCCCCAAGCACCTGCTTGTTTTGCTGGTGCCTAGAGCCGGCCCTGGACTCTGCATGGTCACCTGTGATGGTGGACTGTGCTGATGGTGACCAAACAGGAAAAGAAATTCAAAAGTTCCTGGGGCTTTTACTGCCTACCTGGCTAGTGCATTGGAGTTGAGAGTGTGGCAGATGACAGAACAAGTTGCAGTCGGGGAGGTCTAGGTTGGATATTAGGAAACACTGTTTCACTAGGAGGGTGGTGAAGTACTGGAATGGGTTACCTAGGGAGGTAGTGGAATCTCCATCCTTAGAGGTTTTTAAGGCCCCGCTTGACAAAGCCCTGGCTGGGATGATTTGGTTGGGGTTGGTCCTTCTTTGAGCAGGGGGTTGGACTAGATGACCTCCTGAGGTATTTTCCAACCCTGCTATTCTAGGATTCTATGCCTAAGTGAAGCTCTCTTTAAAGCAGGGGTTCTCAAACTGGGAGTTGGGACCCCTCAGGGGGTTGCGAGGCTATTACATGAGGGGTTGTGAGCTGTCAGCCTCTACCCCAAACCCTGCTTTGCCTCGAGCATTTATAATGGGGTTAAATATACAAAAAAGTGTTTTTTAATTTATGAGGGGGGTCACACTCAGAGGCTTGCTATGTGAAAGGGATCACCAGTACAAAAGTTTGAGTACCCCTGCCTTCAACTGTATCCAAAACAAAAATCAATTTTTTCTGAAGTGTGTGTGTGTAAAATTGTTGACTTCTAACATTTAGAACTGTAAAAATACAGAATTGACTTTCTTCAAATTTGACTTGATTTTTAAAGGACTGCTGTGGTTAGAAAAGTGACTGTAGAAACGGCACCTTATTATTAAATATATGTGCTTCCTATCCAGGGATTTCCCTATACCCTGCCTGAATTTCCCCAACATCCCCGCCAGTGGTCAACTAGTTACATGCAATGTTGTCAATTTAGTCATTGGTTGGAAATTTGAATTGAAATTGAAACATTAATATGCACTTTGAAAGCATATACAGTATATAATAAAATACTTGTACCTGAAAAAGCATAATAGGTTTCAAGAGTAGGAACAAAGACTAGCTTCCTCACACAACTGTTATTTTTTCTGACAATGTCAGTGCATTCGTTTCAGCAATGTTGGCCAACCTAATCATTTCAAATTATGATTTGTAAGCAAGGTCTGAATGAGCTCTCCCCTGACAGCTAATGATGATCTGGAGGGTGGGGGGAAAGGCTTTGGACCAGACTGTATTTACATGAACACACCTACTCAAAAAAAAAAAAAAAAAAAAGAGTACTTGTGGCACCTTAGAGACTAACAAATTTATTTGAGCATAAGCTTTCGTCAGCTGTTTAGTCTCTAAGGTGCCACAAGTACTCCTTTTATTTTTGCGGATACAGACTAACACGGCTGCTACTCTGACACCTACTCTACTGCATCCAGGAGACCGAACTGTGTTGCCCAAATGATCAATTTTGGCTGGTGTTGGGTTACAAAATCATTGTGACATAGCTGGCATCACAGACACTTGGTGGGATAATACGCATGATTTGAATATTGGTATAGAAGGGTACAGCTTGGTCAGGAAGGACAGGTAGGGAAAAAAGGGAGGAGGTGTTACCTTATATATTAAAAATGTATACATTTGGACTGAGATTGAGATAGAAATAGGAGACAGACTTGTTCAAAGTCTCTGGGTAAAGATAAAAGGGGTAAAAAACAAGGGTGATGTCATGGTGGGGGGTCTACTACAGACTGCCTAATCAGGAAGAACAGGTGGATGAGGCTTTTTTTTAAACAGCTAACAAAATCATCTAAAGCACAGGACTTGGTGGTAATGGGGGACTTTAAATACTCAGACATCTGTTGGGAAAATAACACAGCAGGGCACAGATTATCCAACAAGTACTTGGAATGTATTGGAAACAATTTTTTAATCTCAGAAGGTGGAGACAGCTACTAGGGGAGAGGCTGTTCTAGATTTGATTTTGACAAATAGGGAGGAACTGGTTGAGAATTTGAAAGTAGAAGGCAGCTTGGATGAAAGTGATCATAAAATGATAGAGTTCATGATTCTAAGGGCATGTCTTCACTAGCAATGTTAAAGCAGTGCCACGGCAGAGCTTTAACATGGCTGCTTAGTCGTGGCACCAGCATTATAAAAAAGCCACCTCCACAAGGGGCATGGCTCCCAGCGCTGTAGCACTGTCTACACTGCCACATTACAGCGCTGAAACTTGCAGTGCTTAGGGGGGGTGTTTTTTCACACCCCTGAGTGAGAAAATTGCAGCACTGTAAAGTGGCAGTGTAGCCAAAACCTAAGGAATGGTAGGAGGGAGAAGAGCAAAATAAAGACAATGGATTTCAAGAAGGCAGACTTTAGCAAACTCAGGGAGTTGGTAGGTAAGATCCCAGGGGAAGCAAGTCTAAGGGAAAAAACAATAGAAGACAGTTGGCAGTTTTTCCACAGTGATATTATTAAGGGCACAAAAGCAAACTATCCCACTGAATAGGAAAGATAGGAAGTGTGGCAAACCAACCTGATAGCTTTCTTTGACAGAGTAACAAGCTTTGTGGATGGGGGGAAGCAGTAGATGTGGTATATCTTGACTTTAGTAAAGCTTTTGATACTGTTTCACATGACCTCATAAACAAACTAGGGAAATGCAACCTAGATGGAACTACTATAAGGTGGGTGAAAAACTGGTTGGAAAACCATTCCCAGAGAGTAGTTATCAGTGGTTCACAATCATGCTGGAAGGGCAGAACGAGTGGGATCCCACAGGGATCAGATTTGGGTCTGGTTCTGTTCAATATCTTCATCAGTGATTTAGATAATGGTATAGAACAGGGATCGGCCACCTTTGGCACACGGCCCATCAGGGAAAGCCACTGGCAGGCAGGGATGGATTGTTTACCTGCAGCGTCCGCAGGTTCAGCTGATCGCAGCTCCCACTGACCGCCGTTCACTGTTCCAGGCCAATGGAGGCTGCGGGAAGCGGCAGCCAACACATCCCTTGGCCCACGCTGCTTGAGGCAGAGCAGAAGCTGTTAAGAGAATTATGAAGCCACTTTTAGTCTTTTTTCAGAATCTAACCACAACTGGATTATCCATTGGAAGTTTCTAGTTTCTCCATATTTTTTCGTTGAGCAAGTGAAAAAATTATTAGAACACGTGGGGAGTGTGTGTATAGGGGTTGTCATGCTTATATAACACACTAACAGCTAAACTGCTTTTGCTCAAACTTAAAAACCTAATTAGCAGGCTAAAACCAAACAGCATTCTTTCTGGGATGAAACTTTCCATGTGCATCTGAAAGGGGAGTTAGAACTGAAACTGTATTTCTGAACAAGGTATCAATTGCACTAGCAAATGCTACTATATATTTTGATTTTTTTCCTCTGTTCAGAAAGTCATTGTTTGACAATCTTCTTTTTTCTTGTCACTCTGAACTTCCAAACTGAAAAGAAACACAACAAATCTCCCAGCACAGAGAACAGATTTGTTAAGAATGTGCAATTGGTTAGTTACTTTTCTGACCATAACTACCCTTTAAAAAGCAAGTCAAATTTGAAGAAAACATTTTTTTAAAGTCATGAACATTGAAGTCAACAATTTTACACATGCACTTTAAAAAAAAAAAAAAACATTTTCTATGGCTTTGTTGGGTTGCAAAACACTAGAATTAGTTACTACTCGTTACTATGTAACCCAATATCAGCAATTTTTCTGTTTAGGGGCCTTCAAAGGCAGGTTCCACCTCTCCCTTCTCCCCATCCCTGTTTCTGTATGGAGAAGCCACTGGCCCACTGACATTCCCAACTGCCAAGAACCTTTTGACTTCAACGTTCTATTCCCTCCACCTGTTAGAGGTCTCGCCTGTACAGGCATTCTAAACGGTATGATACTGTTCAGCCACTAGGTGGTGCTGTGTGAGACAAACCTTAATTAAGCTAGCCTCAGCCACTCCTGACAAAGCATTAAAGTATATTGTTATAGCAAACACATCTGGTGTGTATCTCTATGAGAAGCTCTGTAGTCAGTCCCTATCTGTGACAGAAACTTGACTGCTAGTAGCAGCCCTGGAACCTACGGTGTACAAGAACTACATGACATCATTCAAACCCATTCTACTTGCTGTTTGAATAGTAGTAGAGCTGAAGAGTCTATCATTCAATGTGCCCCTTATTTCACCAGAACCTAATACAGCTGCAGATGTTTCACCATAGCACAACCTTCCTCTAACTGCAATTGATCTAAAAATATCAGCAGCCTTAGGACTATCTGACCCTTACAAGGTGCTGCACTCTTACTCTAGGTGATTGCACAGACTTGCCCAATTCTTGTTTTATAGCCCACAATCTGGCCTTGCATATTTTTCTTTCTGGATAGCTGCCAGAAATTCCCCCCTCTCTCAGTTGCTGGGGACTATATTCTTCTTATTTAGGAGAAGCAGGGCTTGTAGTTAATAACTACATTATTTGTATTTAAACATTATATAACTCTAACACAAGAGCAGCCACAGCCTGGTGTTGATTGCAACTTGCAGCTCTCTGCAGTCCAGAACCCCACCTTCCAAAATGGAAAATCACCTTTTATCACTATAGCCATATTTGAGTCCTGAGGTACTAATCAGCTGCTCCACCCTGAGGATGCTTTATCAATTGCTCTGGGTGAGGTAAAGGGGGCTCATTATCTCTCATATGATTTGCATCTGGTGCCAGGGGTGTAGAGGAATAGTCCCCCTTGTATGACCCAAACCCTCTTGCCCTTGTGATGGGTTTTGTTCTCTTTCCTATGCTAAGCAGTGGCAGCAGAAGACATCTTCTTGATCACTGAATAACAGTGTTCTGAGGAGAGATGCAAATGAGCAGGCCCCTCTCAAGAGAAAACTGGCCTAGCCTCCCGGAAGAATGAGAGATGAGCACCATTTGGGAAGGAGATGCCTGAGCCCTATTAAGATTAGGAAGAAATTGATAGACTGTGAAGGTAAAAGCTTGATGGGTTGTTTGTTTGGGTTGAAGGGTTGGAGAAAAGTAGAGAGTACTGTAGTGGGGTGTCTTTGTTCAGAGAGGCCATTTATAAATGGCTATATCCTTGAAGGGAGGAGCTGGTTTACAGGTGTGATTCAGCATGATGAGAGAAGAGCAGAGGGGAAGTTTAAGAGGTAAGGAACAGATGGGGAAAGTCAACTGTGAATATATACAACTTATAAAAATGTTAGTTTTACATAAGTTAGTTTACACCTTTTTCAGGGGCCAATGTAGGTAGGTCTATGGTGGAATTTAGCAATCCTGCCCAACTTATACAAACTGCAAAAGGCATCTTTAAGCAAAACAGCAGCCTGTTAAGTTATGTCTTGGCTAAGAAAATTTTCACTCTTCCCAGTGACTGGCAACTGATGATTCCCACAGCATATCCTTAGTGAAAGCTGAAGAGGCAGCTATGCAGAATACTGTGAGGAGTCCCTGAGGGTGGGAGGTACATAAGAATGGCTATACTAGGTCAGACCAAAGGTCCATCAAGCCCAGTATCCTGTCTTTCAAGAGTGGCCAATGCCAGGTGCCCCAGGGGGATTGAACAGGACAGGTATTCATCAAGTGATCCTTTCCCTGTCGCTCATTCCCAGCTTCTTTGGCAAACAGAGGCTAGGGACGCCATACCTGCCCATTTCCAGGATCCCAACAGGCTGGCTAATAGTCATTGATAGACCTATCCGTCATGAATATATCTAGTTCTTTTTTGAACCCTGTTATAGTCTTGGCCTTCCACAAGATCCTCGGGCAAGGCGTTCCACAGGTTGACTGTGTGTTGTGTGAAAAAATACTTCTGTTTTAAACCTGCTGCCTATTAATTTAATTTGGTGACCCCTAGTTCTTGTATTATGATAAGGAGTAAATAACACTTCCTTATTTACTTCCTCCACACCAGTCATGATTTTCTACACCTCTATCATATCCCCCAGTAATTGTCTTTTTTCCAAGCTGAAAAGTCCCAGTCTTATTAATTGCTCCTCATATAGAAGCCGTTCCATACCCCTAATCATTTTTGTTGCCCTTTTCTGAACCTTTTCCAATTCCAATATATCTTTTTTTGAGATGGGGTGACCACATCTGCACACAGTATTCAAGATGTGGGTGTACCATGGATTTATATAGAGGCAATATGATATTTTCTCTCATTATCTATCCCTTTCTGAATGATTCCCAACATTTTGTTTGCTTTTTTGACTGCTGCTGCACATTTAATGTATGTTTTCAGAGAACTATCCACAATGACTCCAAGATCTCTTTCTTGACTGGTAACAGCTAATTTAGACCCCATCGTTTTTTATGTATAGTTGGGATTATGTTTTCCAATGTGCATTACTTTGCATTTATCCACATTGAATTTCATCTGCCATTTTGTTGCCCAGTCACCCAGTTTTGTGAGATCCTTTTGTAGCTCTTAGCAGTCTGCCTGGGACTTAACTGTTTTGAGTAATTTTGTATCATCTGCAACTTTTGCCACCTCACTGTTTTCCCCTTTTTCCAGATCATTTATGAATATGTTGAATGGGACCGGTCCTTGTACAGACCCCTGGGGAACACCACTATTTACCTCTCTCTATTCTGAAAACTGACCATTTATTCCTACCCATTGTTTCCTATCTTTTAAACAGTTACCAAACCATGAGGACCTTCCCTCTTATCCCCCCATGACAGGTAGGAGCATATCAAGCTGTGAGAATCTCATGGGTAGTGGGATATTTGTTATAAATTATGTGGAGATGTGAGTGAGACCTCTAAGTAATCACATGTGGACTGCCTTCACTAGGCGAAAAAGTGTTCTTAGTTTGTGTGTAAACTACAGACTGGCTTGTCTTCATTAGGAGTTTATCTTGTGTGAGTTAAGTCGATTGAGAACACCTTCCCACAGCCGGGCGAAGAAGGTCATGGGGGAGTTAGCTGTGAATGTATGTTTGGAGACCTAGGTATTTCGTTATAAATGCCTGTGATTAGCCTCCAAGTGTATGTCTTGTATTATAAGCGTTTTCTTTATTTACAGTACTTATTTTCAGTCAAGCAATGGTATGAATACAATAGTAAATAACATGAAAATGCATGATGGGCTTTCTGGAAGGGCTGCATGCCCCGCCTCCCACCCCTCCCCGCAAGAGGCACTCCCTCGGTCCCTAGGGAATTGGACTCTATGTGTAGGATGAGACCTTCCTGGGCGGACAGATGATCCCACATCTCCCTGCTGGAGGGTTTCTTGTACTGTATCTATTCCTGTGTTTTTAATTCTGTGAAAGGCTGGAGGCATGCGAGGTGCCGGTGGTGTGGTGCGGTTGTATGGGAGGACGCAGCAGTGGTGTGTGTGCAGGATGTGCTGCAAGTGCATAGGGAGGAAAAGTGGATGCAGTAGCCGTGGTGGAGTAGCAGAGCTGCGACTGTAATGCTAGAGACCGGTGCGAGCGGAGTCCCATATGCCTAACTTGCATTGCCCCAACGATGCTCCATTTCAAGCCGTGAGTGCAGTGCACCACGGAGACTGATTTATTGCGATGCACAGAAGAGCGGAAGCATGCGCAGAAGAAACCATATGGAAGCTGGTGAGTAACGCATGCGCATGGAGGAGAAGGGAAATAAATCCGAACAAGCAGCGCGAAGCATGCGCATGCGGGCCCCGCCTGGCCCTGCGCTAAGGGGAGTTCAATTAGTTATTTGCGGTAACAGAAGTCGAATGAATTTAGACTCTCTGCACTTCCCGTAGTGTGGACTGTACCAAAGCCGGCCGGGGGAGAGGTGCATCGCGGCCAGGCCTGGCCCGGCCGTTCGCCCAGCGCCTTTGGGCAGACGCAAGCAGTGGCCGGCTGTGTGATTTGAGGCGCACGCAGCGAGGCGGGTGAGTATCCGGCAGGACCGGGGCGCGATGGGGCCGGAGTGTCCGGAGGCTTCTCCCCCATACCCCTTGGTCTGCAGTGCATTGGCGGCGCCGGCGGAGAGACGGGGCTGGGGGCCGCGGCTGGGTAATGGCAGCGCTGTGAGGAGGGGGAGCGGGGCAGGGACTGCAGCCTCAGGACACGGAGGAGGGAGGCCGGCCGGCTCCGCTGACTCAGGCCTCTGCTGCCAGGTAACCCCGCGCTGGAGGCGCCTCTGGCTCCCCAGCGAACGCCGTGGGGAAGCGGAGCGAGGGCTGCCCCCGGCTCCGAGGGGGTATGACCTCTTCGCGCACGGCCTGGATCCGCTGGGCCCGTCTCGGGGGGGGTATGTTACCGCCGAGCGCCTTTGCTGGCCCTGCGCCTCCCGCGAGGGCGGACTCCTTCCCCTCTCCCCCGGGGTCTGTTGGCTGCTGCCCACAACCCTGGTCCTCGTGACGGGTTTTGTTCTCCCTACGCTAAGCCCCGCCGGGTTGAGGTCCCGGCCATGTTTGACTCCTTGCACCCGTTCTGAGTTGTTCCTCGCAGGCCCCGAAATCCGCCCCCGGCCCTCGAGGGAATGAATGTTACACCCCCGTCCCCGCCAGTTTCACTTTTGGTTTGGGAGTGAATAATGTGGGTGTGGAGGGGCAGGGAGGTGAGGGGCCCACTCAGCCTACTCATTCCGCTGCTGGGCGATTTCGAGGTTGCTGGACTTGGCCAACTTACATCTTTTTGATGTTCCAACTTAAGTAGGCAATGTTTCTCCCCCTGGCTGGCCCCCACACTCCACCCTTGTGTCTTTTGTTTTCACAACATATTTATATAGCTGAGAACTATTGGGACCTGCATGTGGTCACACAACCTGCGTTTATCATATTTAATAGCCCCACTCTCATAAACAGCACATATGAGGACGGGAACCAAAGGCTGTTTGCTGCTTCTAATGTACAGTGGGACATTATGTCTACCTGTTTCACTAGTGAAACCCCTTGGTGTAGAGTAGACCTGCACTGATGCAGCTTACTTCAGAGCAAGATGCACTAGTTTGTTACTTTTTATAGTAGTGCAGTGTGTCCGCATTGTAGCTACACTTATACACAGGAGTGTTTTTGTAACACCCCCTTATAGACAACCCGTACTGAATTTTCTGAGGATTAGTTTATCTAAAAATGTTTTGAAATTATAAAAAGAAATTATGTAAATACTTTGCTGGAGAAAAACTGCAATAATATATCCATCTCCAATATTAACTCAAGCCAGTTAATATTTTACATTTTTGGGCTTTTTTTGTCACAAAGGATCTGAAACTGCTATACAGACTACATATATGCAGCACCACTGAAATACAGCTTCATTGGTCCTGTATGCCTCATGGCGGGGTGGGGGAGATACTTTCTTCAATCAAGTTAGTTTCTCATGACAGAAAGAAAAATCATCCTTCTGTAGAGATACTCGGAGAGAATTGGGGCAGCAACAAACTGGTGCACAGCATGCTACCCAACCCTTTTGAGGGGATATTGTTGAGGGATGTGGGGACATGGCAATTAAACCCTGCTCATACAAAAAGTGCCATGGGATCCTTCATACTCTTAAAGAGCAGAGATAACTTCTGCTTAGGTCTCATCAAAAAGTGTTCCCACATATTTTAATATAATTGTGTGATTAATCCTTTTAGATAAAGACCAGTTACTAATTTTTGTTGGTTGCCAAAGACCTGCTTTGTTGTGGTTTGTTTTAGTTTTTTACTGGTGTTCATCTTTGTTTTGGAAGACACATCCCTCAAATCTCTTCCTTTCCTGGGATTTATTATAACTTGTTGCCATTTTTGTCAATTCATGTTAAGAGTAGCAATATATTATCTCTGGATTCTGGAAAATATCTTTTCTTTAAACATAGTAGTGTCCATTTTACAAATGTTTTGAATGTTTCTACGAAACTGAAAATACTAATACATCACTTGGTGTGTGTTAATAGTAATAAGTTTGGTTTTTAGCAGGAAAAAGGCTGCTGTTTTAGAACCTAGGACAGTATCTTGATGTAACTTGGTATTCTCATCTGTATAAATGTCCAATACTGCTCAGAATCCTACTAAGCTCTCTTTCTTCATGTTATTCTAGTGATGAGTTCCACAGGCCAATTTTTTAAAATATTTCCTTTTATCAGTTCAAAACTTGCTGCCTTTAAATTTTATTAAATTTCCCTTTGTTACTGTTGGAGAAGGTAAATAGAAGTGCCTCATCTACTGTCTCTTAAATCATGCATTATTTTGTATGCGTTTCCATCTTCCCGCTTTGTGTCCTCTTCAAACTACACGGACCTAATCTTTGCAGTCTTTATATGCAAATTTTTCCATGCTTCAGATCACTTTTGTCAGGGATCTCTGAACACCCTCTATTTCTTCTATATCTCTTTTGGCGAAAGTGGCCAATATTTGAATACGGTATACTAAATGAAAGTGTGCCATTCTTCTGTATAATGGTATTTGTATTGTATTGAAAAGAGGTTGACTTATTTTTTTTTAATTTTATGCATTTGACAGCACTTTGTCAGTTTCAACTATTTTGTTCATGGCTAGGTGCTCTTTTGTCTCATGCGCAAGCATGCACTTCTGTAGGGGGAATTCATGTGTACAGTCTTTCCTGTATAAGAGTATATCAGTAGCATAAAAAGCTACTCCTGTTCCTGAGTTTGGGACCTAGGGGAGTTGGCTTTTATCTAAAGATATCTGGATCTTTTGCTTCCTTGGTAAGGTTAAACCCTCTCCTATACTATGTCTCAGAATTTTGACCCTTTGAAGCACTGATATTCTACCTTCCTTCTGAGGCCAACTGTCAATGGCTTTGTTTCTATTGCTTTCAAGCAATCCCTGCTGACCTCAATCTGTTTGGACATTGTATAGAAGCCGTACACAGCAACTATGTAATCCACTGGGCTAGGAACCATTCAGTAAGGAGGCAAGTTTATTGCCAAAGTAGAGAATGCTACTTGGTTTTCAGCCAGTAGAGAAGACTCCAGAAAATACCAACAGCGGTTACTATGTAGTAGGTGAGTGTGCTGACACATGCAGTGAATTCCTAAATGTTACCAGGTTGGTACCCTTCAAGTTGACCAGCTTTGTTACAAATAGAGAGTCATTACTCCTTGAGAAAGAAGACAATTTTTCTCTCTGCAAGACAGTTAAGGTCATTGAACAATAATCCTTTCAAGGCTTCAGTATAAAAAAACGAATAATTTTCCAACAGATCAAGATACATAACAAAGGATGAGCTTTCTGGATGATGATGAACTTTCACTGTTGTTCAAGGTGGCTGAATTAAACCTGTTGCTGAAGTGACAATCCTTAGGCACTCAGTATTATAGGAGATCACATTGTAATACAGTGCACAACCCAACATTTTACACTGCACTCCTGACTTTAAGGATGGGCTGCCTCCTTCTGTCCCTCCTTCTCATACAAAAGTTCATAAGTACTAGAGAACCTTGTGTGTTCAAGCAGTGGCAATATGAAGGATTGTGAGGAGGCATCTCTAATTAAGAATGACAAATACAGGTCTTTCTGCTTCTCATGGACCAAGCACTGCAAGTAGCTGAGCTACAGAACGCTGTACTCTTCGGTGTCCATTGACTATTTTTTAGGTCCTTGAAGGTACTAATCAGGGGTGGGCAAACCACGGGCCAGATCCGGCCCCTCAGGGCTTTGGATCCGGCTCATGGGATTGCCACCCCCATGGTGCCGCAGGCCCTGCACTGCTCTCAGAAGCAGTCGGCACCATGTCGGCGGGGGGGTGGGGGGGCAGAGAGCTCTGTGTGTTGCCCTTGCCTCCAGGCACCACTCCCCGCAGCTCCCATTGGCCAGGAATGGGGAACTGTGGCAAATGGGAGCTTTGGGGGAGGTACCTGGAGGTATGGCAAGGGCAGTGCGGGGAGCCCTGTGGGCCCCCCATGGCTGCGCAGGGACATGGTTCCTGCCGCTTTCCAGAGTGGCATGGAGCCAGGGCAGGCAGGGAGCCGCCCTGGATCCGCTTTAGGTAAGCAGTGCTGGGCTGGAGCCTGGCTCCCTCCTGCACTCCGAACCCTTCCTTTTGCCCCAATCCCTTGCCCTGAGCCCATTCCTGCACACTGCACTCCCTCCCACACCCCTGCCCAGGCCCTGCATACAATTTCCCCATCCAGCTGTGGCCCTCAGCCCAAAAAGTTTGCCCTCCACTGTACTAAATCATGAAGATCTGAAAGTGTCGGGATTCAAATAGAATAGAGTAAGTACCTGATATGTATATAGAGCTCACAAGCATGATCATCTCAAAGTCTCAAGGGTAGAGTCTGTCCAGTTCACCATCACTGTTAGGAACTATGTAACAGCATGTGAAGAGCATAAGCCTAACCCTTAACTGAAAGGGATAAGGAAGAAACTTTTATCTTATGGGAATAACCATCCCTGCCCATAAACCCATTGTCTGTACAGGGTTTCTTAGTTTTTGTTTCTTGCTGCTGCCAGACACAGGATGCTGTACTAGCTGGACCACTGGTCTGATCTAGTATGGTAATTCCTGTGTTTTTAAAATTGACACTTATCGCCTAACCTATGGCTCACTGATTTGATCACAACGCCTGGAGTCAACTTTACCTGGTTTAAGGATTACCAAGTATTCACATAACATTATTAAAACCATTTGGAAAGAAAGTGTTGCCTAAGCTACTAACACTTGCTCATTCTGTTAGCAGCATATTCTGAAATACGTTTCTTCAGTGGGTTACAGTGTTAACCTCCTGCTTATTTTGTGTGTGCATGTGAAAATATGTATGGTCAGTATAGCAAATTTATACTTGTGTTTTCCAGAAGAATACACAACTTCTTGACAAGCAAAAATGTAGAACTACTTTTTCATTGTTAATCATCAGAGTAAAAGGTGGATGGCTAGAGTTTTGTGCCTGGTCTGTCAAATTTTCATGACAAATATTGGTGGCCTGAGATAGATGTAGGGCACACAATACTAACTTGTTTATACTTTTAATATATTCAGCATGTTGTTTGTCATCTGAGAAACTGTAAGCTCCTTAGGGCAGGGACAATCTTACTTTGTTCAGAAGCAACCAAAGCAAATCATAGCATTATGTGAGAGTGTTAAGTTGTAAACATTATAAAACACACTGTTCCATTCAGTTTGGCAGATTTGATGTTACTTTTTAGAAAGCTTAACTTCAGTCTTCATAGACTTGGACTTTGTGTGACCTTAATGTTAGAATAAGAGGTGCATTTAATTTTTACATAGGGTCCTTAATGCACAATATTACACCAATGTACATAGTTATAATATAAAGAGAAAGTTTAAAGGTGGTGCTTTTAAAGAAATTACTGTTTGCTTTAAAGGAAGAAGAGTTTCAGGGCTCTATCAGTTACTTTCTAAAAACTCTTGAAATGTTCTGTTTGACTGCTTCTTGATGTTTAGGAGGTTGAGACTAACGCCTTTTTTTTTTTTTTCCCACCCCCCTACAGATTAACACTAAATCCCCACAATGTCCCTGAAACCACGAGTAGTTGATTTTGATGAAACATGGAACAAACTTCTAACAACAATTAAAGCCGTTGTAATGTTGGATTATGTTGAAAGAGCGACATGGAATGACCGCTTCTCGTATCCTTTTAACAGAATTTCAACTTCATTTTTCTACATATGAATATATTTTAGCACAGAGTGGCCCTCGCAGTTTGTAACACAGTAATGTGGGCTTGCTCCAAAGCCCATCAAAACGAATGAGCTCATTTCACGGACTTCAATGAGTTTTTTGGATGAGACGTTGAGAGGAAGACATGAGGTTTTGTACAAATGTTACTTGTTTTTCACTGTTTTTGTATAGAAGTGGAAATAATCAAGTCTCAGTTTTTCACATTGCTTTCAGCAGGATAAATCTTAGTAGGTGTAATGAGAGCTGTTTTAACTATTTTCTTTCCCTTCCAAAGAGGTATTTGTTTTTGTTGTTAAACTCATTTTATATCAATCTTCCACTACGCTGGAACTGTTCTACATTCAAAACATCTATTGGTTGAGACTCCTCCTCCTAAAAGCAAGCTATTTTTAATTGTACACTCAAGTAAAACCACTTAGTTCTAAGTATTCTTGATAGCATGTAAAGACACAATTGTTATAACTCAAATCACTTCCTTAATTAACAGTGGCCAAGGCAAAAACTTCTGCAGATTAGCAACTCACATCCTGCTTTAATACCATTTTATTCTTCTCCAACAGCCAAGGATAAATACATTTTTTGTTTTGTTAAATATAGCTTGTGGTGATACTCACCCTTCCCTCTTTTACGTATAGTCTTACGATATGAAGAATCTTCTTTTTTTGAGACAGAGAAGCATTGTTGTTGCAACTAAAATAGGCTTGTAGCATAATGAAGAGACATAACCTACTGACTTTTTTTTTGCCTTCAGAGGGGAAAGCTGCCTTGTTATGGGGAATAATGGGTGAATTTTCAGAGACTCACCTGCAATCTGAATCCTTCTGAGAAGCAGTAATTTTCAGATCTAGGAGTCCACATACTACAGGACAAATTTGATACCTAGCTTTCTACCACATAAATTTACAAAAAGGGAAGAAGAGCCTTTTGAATCTACGTCCCATTTAACAAGCTGTGTTTGCATTTCAGAGTAGATGGCTTTCTATTGTGTCCCTAAATAATAATATAACATTGAGTTTGTTGCAAGTCCATTTACCACCTCACTTTTGAGGACAACAAGTTTTCTGCAAGGCTCTTGCATTAGAAGCCCTTTTGTAATTGCACGTCTGGAGTCATGACTTCTCACCCTGTCTTTGGGACAGCCAGATTTAAAAAGTCGCTAGTGATTTGGTTTTGAGGACTTGATTTTGTCAAATTGTTCTGTTACTCTAAGTGCAACTCCTGAAAACCAAAATAAGCTGTTTAAGAACTGCATATTACAATCTCACAAGGAAGCATAAAGCAAGGCTGTAGCTCTGAGATGTAGAAGTTAGCCAGAATCTTCTTTTTTTAAAAAAATAGTCAAGTCAAAATACTTGCAAATTTACATTTGTTTCACACTCCAAGAGCCTGCAAAGGAATAAGATAAGTGTTCCTGCCCTGATAAATCACCCACCACAGCATTATTTATTTATTTTTAAATTGTACATGGGAGCCATTGTTTTAAAAATTCAAGCTGGCAGCATTTTTCATGTTTCAGGAGACATTGAAATTGTTACTTCATAAATCACTATCTGGAGCTGAGTGTGTGTGTGTGTGTGTGTGTGTGTGTGTGTGTGTTAAAAAATACTGTCTTTTTCCTATATAACCCCAGTTTGTAACTTTTGTGTGAGGAACATGGAGATTATTTTTCAACCATGCATGACCAATTTTGTACTGATCCCCCGTCAGAACTTACTCTGCAGCTGACTGAATATCAGTCAACTAGAGAACGCACACTAGCAGACTACCAAAATATGCTTAGTGGAGGCCCTTGATGTAATTCCTAGGACCCCGGTGGTCAAAAACTCTTAACTCCATGTTTAAGAAGGTGGCAGCATAGTGACTATTTTGGCATCTTGCAGCTATAGGAGAGAAAGAGATCTTCTTGGAATATCCTCTGCAGCAGGATGAGCTTCTGTAGCTTGTAGTTTCTAAGCAAAGATTGGCTCTTTTTGGAGCTTCTACTAGCTTAAGTAAATTATATACATCAACACAAGTCTCATTAGTGGGTATTCAAAACTTAATGACATTACCAATTTTTTCCTGTACAGTCAGTGTTACAGTTTATTTCAGATTTGGAACAATCATTTAGTAATTCAGATGCTCTTACAGTGACACTTTAAAAAATAAAAAGCTAGTTTTAAAAAGCCAGCTTTTTTACAAGCTGGATCCCACTCACCTGCTACAACAGCTTCAGATGTCTTGCTTAAATGAACATAGTTTAGTTTGGAACAACCTGTTTCTTAAGAGTTCAGATTTTAGATATTTGCAAGGGCTTTAACCTTATACTAACTTTTCTTAAATGTATATGAAGGAAATGTTACACCATTTGCCTTCATTTTTCTTGTCTTTTATTAGACTTCGTAACCTAGAGAAGTAATGTGGCAAAGGCATTTTGAACTGTCGTATTAAAACTCTCTCACTATTTAGCACACTTACTCATTATAGCACGATTGATCAGTCTGATCTGTTTATACTAGCAACTTTTAAAATAAACTGCTACAACCAGAAGATGGTTATGAAGAATTGGGGGGAGGAGGAGGAAGTATTTAGTTTTTAACTGTGGTATGGTATTAGAAACCTAATATTTACTGTGAATAACTTAGTATTTATATTGCTACAGAAAAAGGAATCCAATTGATTCTAGACCACATTTTGTAGCAGTGTACACTGCAAAAATGGAGACCTATTTACAGGAGTTGAGTGGTCAAAGTGGGTGAGTGGTATTTCAATGAGGGATGAGGTTCATCCATTGAGAGCACCATTTCTGGCATTTGCTTCTCCCCTCTATTCCAACAGAGCCTGAGGTTTATTGATCTTCTTTTTATAGGGTTGTCTTTTTATTTAGAACAAGCCTCTTTAAAATGATGACGAAAACAGGATAAATGAGTTTGGGATACCAACTGAATAGTGTTACCTGCCTCTGATAAGGAGCAGCTCATAGACTGTCTCTTTATTTAAAGCATGACTCATTTTTAGTTACCTTTGACCTTCAGATTTCCTCTGTCTGCACCTCCACAGAAATAAAATTGTTCTGGCATTATTTCACTGTGCAGCGTTATCGCAGTACAGATGCTAGTTTGCTTTGTTTAAAACTTGTTACTGTAAGTATCTTAGCTATTGAGAGTAACTTTTTAATTTGGAATGTTAACGTATTGAACAATTTGGTGTGGCAAAGCTTCTAATCAGTAACTAGCAGGACACCGGTATTTTTATCAGATTTTATTGGGGTAAGGTAGCTAACTGCCTTCTTTTATTTCGCACACTGTTTAACAATAAAAGTAAATCTTTAGAAAGATGATGTTCAACAGTGCAGAATAGTGTGGCGTTTTGTTTTTCCTTTAGTCTGTTCCACAATATCCAGATCCACATTTAATTGCAGAATTCCAGGTGCCTTGGCTTTTCACACCTGAATAGTCACTTTTTCAGCCAACCAAACAGACTTGGGGACATCTGAAATAAAGAATACTGTATATAGAATATTTCAATTGGGTATAAAATGCTAGTAGTATTTCCTGCTCTGTTTTCCCCCCTAACATTTCACAAAGGATTCTGCAAGAGACTAGAAATCTGGGAGTCTGGATTTACGTTTTGTATTTTTTTTTTTTTTTTAACACTCCCATCTTAATTACACTCTTAAATAGGATGCCAGCATAATTCAGGCTTTCTTCACATTGGAGTCTGTTGCATGAACATGGCTGCCAACCTTCAGAATGGGATGTGAGCTTCCCTTGTCAGCTGGTTCCAGATGACTTGCCTGTATAAGAATTCTCTGGAAGTTCTGCTTCTGTCTGATGTGCATCAGTTCAGAGACTTCTGCTACTATATGATTCTAATCTGGATGGGTTTTTGAACCTTGAGATGTGAGTATTCAGGAGGATTTGGGGACCTCAGAGGTTAGGTTGGTAATATTTATCCACCCTTTCTAGATCCTCTCCTTATCCTGAGACAAGCCTAGTTTTGCATTGCTGGCTCAGGCACAATGCAAGTGGCAGCTGCCATTCACAGTGTCACATACATACTCCACATGCTCTTGCAACCTCTTCTCTCTACTTAGGGACATGTGCCAGTTGTGCCTCAACTTATTTGGCCTTGGCCAGCTGTCAGATATAGCGGCTGAAATGAAAGGACAGCTGGCTTCCATTGTTCAAGATAAACCCTTGCATAGTAAAAGCGGGATTCCATTCCATCTCCCAAAAGGACAGGAGAGACCCCAGGACAGAAATGACTAGGCACGTCTTGGTTTGGAAATGGATATTTTTGGGACATATTAACAGGGATTTTTAATCGCCCTTTTCTTTCTTAGGGGCACTTCCTTTGTGAGGGAAGAGATTTCTTTTAACCAACTGTGAGGACAAGTTTGACTGAGGAATCGCCTCCAATATCTCTACATTATCTATGTGAACTGACCCTTTTTTGGGAGCAGGGCTCTCTTTTGGGAGCCAACAGTCTGAGTATTTCACAGGCTTTTTTTCCCCTCTAAACAAATAATTTTTTTGCCTTCGATAGAATTATGTTTGTTTAATGTCCCACTGCTACTCAGAAGGCTCTTCCACTTCAACCAAGAAAGAAAGTGAGCTTACTCTTGTGCCAGGATGGGGAAGGAAGAACCACAAAAATAAACTTTTTCCTTCTTATTCCTGATACTGTATTCAAGAGAATGTCTGTCTGATTCAGTTACTGTTTGACTCCATTGGCTAGAGAAGCTGCAGATCCAACCTGAGTTAAATACTTTTCTGAAGGGTCAAACAGGAGTTGGTGATACTAGTGCACAAATCGATAAAGAAAATTATTTGCTTACAGTGGGAAGCCCCTGTGAAACTCAAACAGTGTAGGTAGTTTGCTTATATTCAACATGCTTACAGAAGTCAAGAAGTAGTTGAACAGATTCCTCAAGTAGCTGTAGCTTCAGCTGTACTTTCTTAGCTAAGTGTAAAATTGATTCCAGCTAAGGGATAATTCTTCCCTAAAGACCAAGAAGAATTCTTCTGGGGAAGAATTCTAATGCTTTGGCAGGTATTAGTCAGGCTTCTGTCAAAACAACTTACTTTAACAGGATAGCCTTGAGTAACGAGCTAAATTTGTCAGGGCAAGAAAATTTAAGTTTAGTACTGAGAGAGAATTCTACCATATGCATTTCTGGTAGATTTTGCATTTGACACTATTAAATTCTCTACTTTTGCTAGCGCTTCTAACCTAGGCAGGTGTGCTTGCTTACCTGGAAGGCAGATGGATAAGTCAAGTAGCTTCATCTGTGTATTTTAAAAAAGCTTTTGTTGAGTCATTTGGCCAAAGCAATTATGGCACCTAGTGAAAAGGGACAATTCCTTTACTGGCTACAAGGATGGAAGATTTTCTGACCCTGGAGCTGTAAGAAAAGAGAATTTTCCATATGTTGGAAAGGCTTGGAATGATGGGAAGGGGAACTAGGGTTTGAGCCTCTTTAGATCCAACAAAAGCCATTTTGATGCCTTCTTATGGCACTAAAGTAAGGGCAAGACTTTCTATGTATTAAAAATAAACTAATACACACAGGGATATGAATTAGGATATGCTGTGGAGCTCCTTTAATCCTGCTCTTCACAGCAAACTATCCCCAGCTTTCTCCAGTCTTTCTCCAGTGACATATAGTGTCAACAGTGATCTCTAATTTTTGGAAACTGAGGCACTTAAGTTGTCCCACTGAGAGAGCAGCATTTAAGGGATTTTACTCTGTATTCTTTGTGGTCCCCAGGACGAATGGCACAGTGAGCAATTCTGGCACTTGAAGGGCACATCTTGCTCATGAAAATCAGCAAGCTCAGGATGGAAACTGGTTTCTGTCACTTTGTCTATCCAGAATTATTGATACCCTCATGAGGTTGCTGTGTACTATGGTGTTCTGTATAAACATCTTGCCTTCGGCCCATGAGGACTCTTCAAGTTTGATTCTCAGAAGCTGGCCACACAGCTCCCTGAAGGGAAAAAAGCTAAAGATTCCACCAAGAGAGATGCATGTGAGTCTACTCAGTTTGAGTGCAAAGGGGACCACGAGTCAAAATTTGTCTCCTGTTACTCCGAGTTTGGAACTATCAGACCATAGAAGACCTACAGTCTTGCCTGGACTAAGCACATTTCTTCATCCATGTCAAAATCTTGACTATAGAATAGTAAATAAATAGCAGAATCCTGGGGGCTCTTTTCTTTAGAGACACCACAGTCCTTCTCCAGTGGATTCAGTTGCTTGCTTTTATTCAAGAAGGCTCACACTCGACTCCGCAATAGCGTGGCTAAGCAGTCTGCAGCTTCACCTGGGAGTAAGTGTCTCAATGAATTTTTCACTTTAGTGTCCCAGTGGGGCGTTCCCAAATTTTGGATCTCTGTGTGTCAAAGATCAATGTGAAGATGTAATTTTTCAAGGACAAGAATGCCAGAGAGTTGGTGTCCTGTTAACCATGTCTAAGCTACCGCCTGTATGCCTGCTTTTTTCTTTCCTCAAGCCAAGGATCTCCCCAGAATCCAAGTGCACAGAACTATTCACTGATCCCCACCCAGGAGGATGTGGTGGTATTCTGTAATGGAGAATTTGAGAGACCACCTGTACGATCGTACTGCTGCATCTTCTGTGTTTGGGTTCCACCCCTGCAACCAAACCCAGACTGTCTGTTGACAAGAAAAAATAGAGGTTACTTTGTCTCCCCTGTTCTGTTTTCTGTGCTACAGTATTGTGGAAAGTGAGCTACATTTGTATACTGTTTCCCTGGAAAATCAGGCAGCCTGCTGAAAGCTAAGATGTCATATAATCCATTTTCTTCAGGAAGGAATTTCTTTGCGTATGAGTTCAACATGACAACATAGTGAATGTCCTCAATTTCCCAGAGAAGACCTACTGTATCTATTCATCCCATGTATCAAGATTTTTCAAACTGGCTAATCTTCACTCTAAGTGATCAACATGGAAATTCATCTTGTTTCTAATGTCATCCCTACGAATTATTGGCATGGTGCCAACCACTCTGTTAAATGATAAATGTGTTTTACCAGGGTTTCCACCCAATAATTTCCTTCCCTCTTTGCATGCTGAGGAGAACCCTTCTTGTAAAGTTTTATATTAATATAATACTCCACACACAGATTACAATTCTTGGCTTCTAAGATGCCAGCTGCCACGTAAACCCCTTTCTGACTTGTTTGTTTTTGTACTTCAGTATTTTCATATTATCACTTGCATTTAAAACTAAGAATTACCAGTAGGTTTAGAAAACTTCTTTGTATATTCTTTTATTGGTGTTGAATGACCAAATGGCTTGCCTGCTGTCCATCTCCTTTTAAACTTTTAGCAGGCATGCAAACATGCCATCCTAAACTTAATGTAGTACATGATTAGAGGAAGATGGGTCATGTGTGCTATCTTGCAGTTCATATAATCTTTTGTATGCAAAGGTTTATTTCTAAGATACTGTACTTCTAACAGGGATGATTACATAAACTTACCAAAATCGATCAGCATAAATGGGTTTTTCATTTTTTTTTCTTTTGCCTTTCTACTTTTCAAAGGTTACTAAGCAATACATACTAAAAAAATTGCCTAGTGACCCTAGTATCTGTAAAGGGATCATCTTTATTCTAAAATGTATATTGTTTCCTTGACCAAGTGATAAATTGTTGAAAAAAATTACCTTTTCTAGTCAACTTTCCCAACTACAAGCTTTGTGCTTGCTTTACAGTCACACTTAACTAAGCAAGTCGTAAGAGCAAAAGTGGATCCATTCTTCAGTGTCAGTTTCTCTCCATACCCCAAAAATAGCAAGCATAAAAATTCTAATATACTCAAATTCTGTATAGGATGGGGATGATTTTTGGCAAATAAAAAGCATCTATTTTGCTTGAGAGTGAAAAATAAATCTTCAGTTTTTGAGATTACCTAAATTTTTTATTTTAAAAAGTCACAGCTTCAGAAACCAGGGAAGTTATATTTCTCACAGAGCAAGGTAAATACTTGTCAAAAATCCATCAACTTTATTGTTTAGTTTCCACTACAAAATACTTCTTTTATTAATACAGTTGTCAAATACTAGGATTCCAAAACCTATATAAATTGATTTCTTTCTTAGTATGTGTGGTGGTAATTCACGGAGTTCATATATCTCTAAAAATGCAATGAAGTGGTAACTTAAGACCATATGCTTTTAGTAAAGCTAATGATGCAAGACTTTAAAAAGTGCGCCTAAATTCATCTTTAGACAATAAGGGACCGAATTTAAAACAGTGCTGAGCACTGAATTGTTGGGCGCCCAGCACTTTGAAAACCAGGCTGTTTTTTAGGTGTCTAAATATGTATTTTGGCTGAGGGGTTTTAAAACAGTGTGTGTAATGTCTTACTGTTCGAAGAAATGGTATCCAAAGAAGTATTGTGCATACACCTGTGTGACACATTATAGCTCTTTGTTTTATCCAAAATATGAAAAACATAAGTATAACCTTTAAATTTACAAAACCTGTTTAAAGAACCTTTTAAACCTTGACTTCAGACTCAGGGACATTTATGCTTTATGTGTGGCCTATCCAGAACCTCTTGGAGAGAGACTTTATACCGAGACTAAATTTTTTTTGGAAAATCATGTACGCCATTTGCACAAGGTAACTATTATATGACTAAAAATATGCATGTTTTGTCACTGTACTTAACAAAGAAATTCTGCAAGTCCTGTGTGGATAGATGTAGCTGACAAGAGTACATATTCTTGCTGCTTTCACTACTCCTTAAAGGGAGTATAAAACATGGTCTCGTAACCCAAAAGTGGTACAGTTTGTTACATTTTGTTGGCTTTAGGGGGATTGTAAATGCGTTTAGTGTGACTGGATAACTTCAACTATAATTATTTGAATAGTTTTCCAAAAGCTGCTTATGCTTCTTTATTGTTCACTGGTAAAAAAGTTGAAAAAAGGAGGGATGGGAGAGGATGGGGAAGCACAGAAAACTAGATTACCAAAGCATTGTCCAACTGAGTATTTGCATTATAAACATGTACTAATGAGGATATTTCAGCAATTCTATTTTTGTCATTCATATACCCATTGACTCAATCAAACTATATTTTTTCCAGCATGTAGTATAAATTAAGTTTCCCTGAAATAGGGACTGTCTCAGTTTGTCTTTATGGCTTGAAGTACACTACTGAAACTCATAGTAATCGATTGACTCTGTTATGCTGTCAGAATTGTAATATACTGCACATGCATAGGTACACGATATTTTGCCATTACATTTGGAAGTAAACGTTTACAATATGGCATGTTTTTTTCCTTCATAGCGTGTTCTGGAATCTGAAGAACAAGTACTGGTTATGTATCATAGATACTGGGAAGAATACAGTAAAGGAGCCGACTACATGGACTGTTTATACAGGTAAATGTTGCTAACGAGTTTTTCAGCAATGTAACTGCAGGTTACTGGAGTAAGAAAGTTTTGAGAATAATTTGTACAGAGTTGACTAAAGGATGCTGTAGAAGATGATTGCTCACCTAATATGGTGGTAGCTTGAGCCATGGTTAGAATATGGCCCAGATCATTAATGACTACAGTGTTATAATTTGATGGTCTATATGAAATTGGATCGTGATCTCAATTAGTGTTTAGTGCAATGGTTCCCAAACTGTGGGGATGACCTAGTAATGATCTGTGGAACACATGCTAGTGGTCCACAGAAAGTTAGCTGGCCAAGTTGTGCCAACTCCCTCTTCCGTTTCTACATGCTACGTGCATTAAAGATACGAGGGAGTTTTTTGTAGCTCAAAAGCTTCTCTCTGTTACCCACAGAAGTTGGTCCAATAAAAGATATTACCTCACCTACCTTATCTCTGTAGTTCACTAATCTTGTTGTATGTAAGAATTGTTTGAGTGATGCAATTTCCATCCTTGGTGCAAATAGAATCTGATCTTGCAGGCAAGGCCTTTTTGAATAGCAGTGCCCTTCCTTTGGGTTGGCACCTGCACACTGAATGGCCTCTTGATACTTGTAGCGAAAGGCATACAGGACAGTGAGGCCTCAACCATTGCTCAGTTCCTTCTTACTGCCTGTGACTGCAAGATGGAACATTGGCAGCATCTACATCCCTTGCTTCTAGGGATTAGGCTATTACTTTAGTACCTTTTAGGTAGGTTAGAGTAGTTATTGGGCTAGATTTGTTACGTTTCATTTTTGCCCACTGACCTTCAAAATAAAAAACCCTTTATGGATACCTGTTTTCTTTCCATGCATGCAAAGCAGCCCGAGTGAATGAGACCCCCTAGGAGAAGTGGGTGGAAAGAACAGGAGAAGCCAAGTTAATACTGATGTTCTTACTCTATATTATGTAAAACTTTAAATTTGACACTTCGTTGATTTTTTTTTTTTTTGGAAGTGTATAAGCTTCACAAGTTTGTTTGTGAGGACTATACCATCATGTCTCACTTACAATATCTCTTTAAAAATCCTGCTTTTTTCAAGGTTTTTTCTAAATTACTTGTATAGTGAGAACGCCATATGAAAATAAAAATGTTATCTTCAGTCTCTGGTATAAAGGTTGAAACCTGTATAGTTTCCAAAGAACTTGTTGGATGAAGATTCTAGGCTTGCAATACAGCATTCAGTTTTTATATACATAAAAGTTAATTCCTAAAATTATTAAATTTGCTTTTCCTGTTCTTTCTACTCAAAGGGTTTATTTGAACTGATAGACTTGGTGCCAATTGATTCAGCTAAGGGAGTGGCTCCTTTTCAAACATGCCTAGAAAGAAATTTAGTTTATGCTGTGAGAGGAAGAAAAGGATGCAATCTTCTCTCCTTTGAACTTGTTTGATTCCCAGTCTTTGCTTTGCTTTTTTTTGGTCTTGCGGTAGTGCCTAGAGGCCCCAGTTGAGGATCAGACCCATTGTGGTACGCACTGTGCAACATAGCAAAAAGATTATCCATGCCCCAAGACGTTATAATTTAAATATAAGACAAGATACCGGGTGGATATGACAAATAGTTGACTGAAGCACACGGTAACATACTGATCATAATCCTCAACAGATAAGCAGCAGTTACATCACTCCAGCTGTCTAATTGTCAAATGTTTTATAGGCATCATGGCAGAAGTATGGTAAGGAGAAATTTGAAGGGCAGTGCAGTGTCTTTAAAGGTAGCATGCATGAAAGAGTGAAGAGCTGATTGAAAAGTTGAATAAAGGGAACAGTGTTGGGGTAGGAATGATGCTGGGGGTGGAGTAGAGTTGGAAGTTTGGTGCTTGCTCCTTGTGTGGGCTGGCAGAGGTCCTGCTGCGTGCCTCCCCAAATAGTCCTTGGGGATGAGGGGGCCACAGTTTGGGGATCACTGCTCTACTCACTGTTGTAGCCTAAGTATTTATTCAAACTGACTCAGCATGTCTCATTCCCTAGACCTTTAGTCTTACCTATATTGCTTTCAAGCTTAGGCTTTGGCAAAATTGGAATTCACCCCATAATGACTAGAAGATATAGCTGCTAGCCACTGAAATTTTACATGGATAGATACTAGCAGTTTCAGAAGCCCTTAGCAGGCATGATCAATAGTGGGTAAACATAGCATATGAGGGGCATTAGTTGCACTGCATTGAGGTCCCTTCCAACCCTGATATTCTATGATTAAATGGTGTATTCTTATTGAAGGCATTTTCAAATCCGCAGGTGGTGGTATGCAATACATGTGCAGCGAGGGCCTGTGTCTGCAAAGAGTTAAAGTGTGCATATAGTTACTCCTGTGTGAACTCTATACAGGAGTATTTAGGTGCATAGTCCTAACTATTTGCAGAATTACTCCCTATGTACATTGTGGTACATGTTAATGTAGTGTTCGTCACATAAATACCAATCCATTACACATTGACACTAATCATATGAATAAAAATCCACTTCTGTTGTGTAATATAGAAATTGGATTTCACTGACACTGTTTTGTGTAATTTTTCTGGGAGTGTTCCATTTTTGAATAAGTGTGGAGTTAAACTAAGAAGACTACAGATGCTAGAGCTATTCCAGCCCCTTGGGTAGTGTGTCTTTCTGGCATATGTGTGATTTAGTCGCTTGTGATGACTGTAGTTTACACATGTTGGATCACGGGTTTTTGTAAGAGACACTTTGTGTAAATGTAGTACATGTTACTTAGAGGGTTAAAAATGTACAGGCTTATCTGAATTACAATATCTGAGTAGTCCACCTGCCAACAATGAGAGCCAGTTTTGTAATTAGATGAAGCTATATTTTATCCTTTAAAATTCAGGGCCAGCAATACTGGCCCTAATTTTTATTCCTGCTTTGCAGATAATATTGTGGAGCTGAAAAACTTTCAGCTAAGAAGGAATTTTTATGTCCATATTTTGTGTTTAAATATTTGAAAAGAAAACGTTGCAACTTTCACTGTAGTGTTGGGGATGCTACTGCTCTTAGAGTATGAGATATGTAAAAACAATTCAGAGAGCCACATGGCAGCTTTTTTGTACTTCACTGGCTAATTCAAAAAAATTCCCATTAGCTACAAGAAAACTAGCAGATGAGTGGATATTATGGACATAAGTATCGCATGAATAAGGAAACTATGGGGCATGAATCACATTGCATTTAGTACATTCTTGTCTAAAGCTTCCTGATAAAGGCACTTTAAAGGCCTGAATAATGTAAAATAAATACTAAAGATAAGTTTTTTGTATTAGTGGCAAGAAAATTAATGTTCTTTACATAATGCTTCATGAAAGTAAAATCAGCTGAACACTGTCATTCTTCTGTTTCTTTTAATCTTTGAGTTAGATACAGTCTAGTAGTGACATGTCTTTAATCTAGGTTGTGAATCTTAAATTGTTTGGCTGTTAAAACTAAGTAACGCAAAGATTTTAAGGTCCTAGAGGTACCTGTGCTAAAATAATAAAGTAATTTCTTATCTCCATTTGTTGGTCCTCTTCAAATTAACACAGAACTCTCTTCTAAATGTCATTAAGATTTGATACATTAAAGTATTGTACAAAACACTTCTCCAAAATGCTTGGTGGGGGAAAAGACTGATAACATAATTGTCACTGAGTAGATGAGTAAGGAGTTACTCATAACTTTTTTTTATCTCAAGGTTGCTGAACATGTTTTGATTTCCTTATTTAAAAACAAGTCTGAACTCCATTTCAAAATAGGATTCTATTATCAAGATTAAATTTATGATACATAACCACCTTTATAGTTATCTTTCCCATAGATCTTTCTTTGTTGTAGTAGTACCTAAGGGACAAGCCTGGCCCATTATGCTCTTCACTATACGAACATTATAAATGACCCTCCCTTTCCCAAGCGATAGAATTAATTACTAAAACTGGTACAAAGGAATATTTGACCTTGAATAAATTTCTGTTTTAGAATTCTGATGTGCCAGAATCTCCTAGTTGAGGTCCATGATTACAATTCTGGTAGTTCAGCTGACCAACATAAGAGCTAAATGAGGAACAAAGTTAAACATTATAGCTTATTTCTGTTGTGGTTCTCATACATGCTTTCCCTAGTTGGTTTAATGGTGTGAGTTTCTGCTATGTACTGTGCTTTTAGTTCCAAAACTGCCCACTTTCCATCTGCCAAAACATCCTCTTACCCTTGGAATTTCTTAAAATGACTCTCCATTGTAGGCACAGCAAATGATCTATGTGAATGTT
Organism: Natator depressus; assembly: GCF_965152275.1. Classification (NCBI taxonomy): domain Eukaryota; kingdom Metazoa; phylum Chordata; order Testudines; family Cheloniidae; genus Natator; species Natator depressus. The sequence continues at coordinate 236,817,505 of NC_134235.1, read as the reverse complement.
TACTATGTTAATACATAACCTTTTTATTTCTCTAGTCTTACTTGCTCCACTCTAATCTCTTTAGGGAATAACTTTCTATACATGAGGCATCTTGTCACCGCTTCAGAAGTTAATTCCTTGAATGTCTATGTCACATGATTGAAATAATTTATGCATAGAATTGAATTAATGCTGTCTGCTGCTATAGTTAGATTTGAAAACTTGGCTCTCTGAGTTCTGAATTGCTTCTACTTAACAGGAGTGAAAGGTGAACAAGGGGGATTGATACTTGTATCTACTGAATATGAGCAGAGTTTTCTTTTATTAAAAATGTCACTAGCATTAAAGACTTGACATTCATGATGCACTCTCGCTGTAAGCTCTTCAAAAGAGTCTACTTCTGTGTATAGCATGTAGTCCAGAGGGGTCTAGTATTGTTCCATTTTAATTGTATGCTGACGCTGGAGTCTCAAGATCACTGGCTGTAATGGTACTTGTAGCGCTTTTGATAATAAGTGAACTCTAATTGTATTAATATTCACAAAGCTCTGACGGCTAGTTATCCTTATCTTACAGATCTGTAAACTTAAACAGAAGTTGTGAATTGACCAAGGCTATAGAGTGAATTAGTGACAGAGGCATAATTAGAAAGTAGGAGGTTTGTTTTCTACTGCTGCTCATACCAGTTGAGCATGCATGGTACCAGATACTGTTGGCCATTAGATTCTCGTCCCGCCCCCCCCACCCCAAAAAAAAAAAATACAAACAAAAACAACACTTAACATTTGGTATGATTTATCCAGTTTGAAACTTCGGTCATAATGGATACTGTCAGTTGAGTTAAGCTTGTGTGCTTCTGTTAACTGATCCTAGTTTTGAATGTCAGGGACTGGAGACACCATTCTCAGTGAAGAATCTTTGACTCCAGAATAGTCTTCCCTTAAGCCACGTCTACACTATCAAGCTTACAGTGGCACAGCTGTACCAATACAGCTGTGCCACTGTAAGATCGCTCATGTAGCCACGTTCTGCTGACGGGGGAGAGCATCTCCCCCAACATAGTGCTACGCAGACGAGCACTTATGCAGGCAAAATTTGTCACTTGTGGGTGTTCTCTCATACCAATGAGCGACGTAAGTTTTGTAAACATAAGTGGAAGTGTAGACATAGTCTTTGACTTACTGGGCCTGATACAAGGTTGTTCCTGTATTTATAGTTAAACCTATTTTATTACCTTTAGTGTTAAACTATTTCCTTTAAATCTAAAATGTCTTGTGTGCTCTAGCCCAGTAGGCTATTTCCCCATTATTTTTTTTGAAATCTCAGTTTTTAGGAAAGTTTTAGGTGTCCCCTCAGACTTTTACAATTGAGTTTTTCCTATATCAGGGTGTCGGATGGATAGTGGGGAGATTTTTGTTTTGACTTCTAATTTGTGGTATTTTCACCCTAAGGCTTATATGGATGCACTTTTTAAAATTTTTTTTTTAACAAAGGCAAAGAAATAGCACAGAGGTTCCCAAACTAGGCTTCATGAACTCCCATGTTACAGGAGGTTCCATAGGGACCCTGGGCAGCATGAAGCCAGCAGTTCGGAGCCTTGGGGACTTCCAAGAGCTAAGCAGATCAAAGCAAGCATATCTATCTGACTGAGGAGATTTAAACTTCAAGACTCCTCTTACGAAATAGAAAGAGAGGTGGATTTTTTTTGCTGTTTTTAAAGTTAAATAGGCTGCTAGTGTTTTTAAATTATGAAGAACAAGTTTAAGCTTTGTTATGTGTGTTTTCCTGGACTGCTCAAGACTTGCATGCTTGTGTAGAAGGAACTCTTTGAGTTGGCTTCTTAAGTAACTTCATGCTGTTTCACATCTGATACTCCTTGATGCAACATAGGAGCCAGAGGTGCCAGTATGTGGGGGCGATGAGGATCATGTGGCCTCCATGGGCCCCCCCACTTTTCCAGAAGAGTGCGTGGGGACTTCAGCCCCGTGCCCCTTTTTTCTACCGGCTCCTCTGACAGGAGCCTTGTTTTATAACCGGCTTAATCAAAAGTGATACAAGCTACAAAAGTGAGATCTTGGAAGAGTGTTGCTGTTTTCATAATGTAATAAAAATACTGTAATGATTGATAATGTATAATGTCATAAAAACAAACTTTGTATTTCCAAGATCACTGCTTTATAACTTACGCTGAGGTAAGGGAGAAACTCCATCAAACTATTCATTTTTTTAGAATAGGAGCCGTGTTAGTCTGTATTCGCAAAAAGAAAAGGAGTACTTGTGGCACCTTAGAGACTAACCAATTTATTTGAGCATGAGCTTTTGTGATCCGATGAAGTGAGCTGTAGCTCAAGAAAGCTTATGCTCAAATAAACTTGTTAGTCTCTAAGGTGCCACAAGTACTCCTTTCCTTTATTCATTTTTAGGAAGGGGTTCACGAGACTTGATTTTAATGAAAGGGGTTCGCAGTGGTTAATGTTTGGGAACCACTGAAATAGCATGGAATCCTTTTAACTTTCGGTAATGCTGTTATCTGAAATAAGTGATTGTGCTTGGAATTTTATATTTGAGGGTTCATGTTAGTGGTTCTCAAACTTTTTACCATGAGATTATACTTCTATCAGAGCAGACAAGCTCAGGTCATGGATTCATTTTAGTTTACATTAAACTAAACTCATATGAAAACCGACATAAAAGAAGAAAAATAAAAATCTGTGTGTTATACAGTTACAATAGCTTTCACATTGATCTGTTTCCTTGAGGTAGATGAGCTTCTTTTTCTGTGCCCAATTTCTTTGGGGGTGGAAATGTTGACCCAAATTGAATCGTGATCAGGCCACCAGGCTAAAAATAGTGTTTGCAGGGGAGCCCTTGTCTATCTAGAACATAAGAATATTGCCAGAGGATGTTGTGAAGGCCAAGACTATAACAGAGTTCAAAAAAGAACTAAATACATTTTATGGACGGTAGGTCCATCAATGGCCATTAGCCAGGATTGGCAGGGATGGTGTTCCTAGCTTACCGGTTCTCAACCCCTGGGCCATATGCAACCCAGTTAGCACACAATTGTGGCCCAGCTCAGCTGTGCTAAAGGCCGGCCCGCATGGCGGGGTCCAGGTTTCTGGCAGCTCAGTGGGGTCTTGGCTATCCAGCGCAGCAGGGTCCAGGGAAGAGGCTGCCTTGCCCCTGCAGCCCAGGTAACGCATATGTGGCCCACAGTGATAAATAAGTTGAGAACCACTGCCCTAGCCTTGGTTTGCCAGAAGCTGGGAAGGGGTGGCAAGGGATGGATCATTGGATGAATACCTGCTCTGTTCATTCCCTCTGGGGTGGTTGGCATTGGCCACTGCCAGAGGACAAGATGCTGGGCTAGATGGACCTTTGGTCTGACCTAGTATGCCCCGTTATGTTCAGTAGTTGGAAGTTGAAGCTAGACCATTTCAGACTGGAAATAAGGTATACATTTTTACTAGTGAGAATAATTAACATTGGAACAATTTACCAAGGGTTGTGATGGATTCTCCATCACTGGCCATTTTAACTCAAGAGTGTATAGTTTTTCTACAAGGTATGCCCTAGGACTGACTTCGGGGAAGTTCTGTGGCCCTGTAATAGAAGAGGTCAGACTAGATAACAGTGGTCTCTTCTTGCCTTGGACTCCATGAAAATGTTCCTGCCTGGACAGGACCACCATCACTCTGCTGCCTGAGCACCCACAGTTGTGATTTTGAGTGGAGGAGGAGGAGAGTATCGCTGTTTAATAGTGTCAAAGCTACAGTTGCCACCAGACTGCTGGTGTATCGCTGGACAGGAAACCTTGCTCAGATCCTGCTATCCTGCTTAGATGAATGAGACCCACCAATTGGAGTTGGAACAGGCATACAGGAACTATAAAAGAAAATGTCATACAGCATTTTACATTGTCTTAATTTCAAGACTGTAAATTAGAGGCAAGTATCAAGACCTATAAAACCCGTGTACCTATTTTGAAGTACAGTTTCCCCTCTCAGGGAGTGGCAGATTATTACAGAAGGGAATGTTTACCTCCGAAAGGATCTGTCCAACACACTACTTGCTCTTTTCCCCTCTACAGCACTGTTAGGACCTTAACTGCACAATGGACACAATAAACTACTTTTTTTACTTACCCTGCACTTTGAAGAGCACATGGTTCATGTGTTGTCACTGATGATAAATTGTATTTCTTTGATGTGAAGAAAAATAGAAAATTTACTTTCTTGAAATGAGTGTGGACATGCTGTTTCAGTAGTGGTCTCCCTAATACCATGTACAATGGTAAATATTACGTATTTACTTTTGATATTCCCATTTATTCAACCAAGACTTGTAGTTGTCCTTTTATCATAGCATTACACCTCCTAGATCATATTCTGTTGGTTATCTATAATTCCTAAATCCTTTTTGAAGCCCCTGCTTTCTAGAATACAATTCCCCTATCCCTCTTCCTCAATTTTTCTATTAAATATGATTTCCCCCACTTTAATTACAAATAGAAATATTGGCCAAGATTTTTGAGTGACTAGTAATTTTTGGGTGTCCAACTTCGATGTTTTAAAACCTCCTGCTTTTCAGAAAATGTTAAGTATTGTGACAGGGTCAGGCCAGGTGGCTGTAGGAGAATAATAGAAGGCAGATACATTAGCCCCAGGCTAAGTAGGTCCCTTTTCCCTGGGTAAGGTAACAGGGAAGGTTCCAGAACAATCAGGAACCTTCTGGAGACAATTAAGACAGGCTGATTAGAACACCTGCAGCCAATCAAGAAGCTGCTAGAATCAATTAAGGCAGGCTAATCAGGATACCTGTTTTTAAAAAGGAGCTCACTTCAGTTTGTGGTGTGCCTGGGAGGAGCTGGGACCAAGAGGCACTAGGAGCTGAGAGTGAGAACACATACTGTTGGAGGACTGAGGAGTACAAGCATCATCAGACACCAGGAAGAAGGTCCTATGGTGAGGCTAAAGAAGGTGTTGGGAGGAGGCCATGGGGAAGTAGCCCAGGGAGTTGTAGCTGTTGCACAGGTGCTCCAGGAGGCACTCTAGACAGCTACATACCACAGGGCCCTGGGCTGGAACCCGGAGTAGAGGGCAGGCCCAGGTTCCCCCCCAAACCTCCCAACTCCTGGTCAGACACAGGAGTTGTTGTCCTGGACTGTGGGTTCATGAAAATGGCCAAACTGAGGGCTGCTGTGAAGCTGCAAGGTGAGCAAATCCGCCAGTAAGCGCAAGACCCACCAAGGTAGAGGAGGAACTTTGTCACAGTATCCACCATCCAAAAAAAGACACTTTGAAGGTGTCTCAACCTGAACATCCCAAATGACTAGATACAATAGAAAGTGTTGCTAGTGTGTTTATACTCCTGTCAACTTCATCACTGAAGCAACAACATTACTAATGTTATAAGTACACATCTAAGAGCTGGGATTGTTAATTTGTGTTTGTTTTCAGCTGACCCTGCAGAAGAAGGGACAGTATCTTATACAACTAAAGATTCTATTTAATCTAAAAATGAAATTTAAAAAATACATATTAATAAAGCTCACATAGCAAAAAGTTCTGGCTAAAGCACTGCACTACCCAGTAATTTAATTACGAGCAAAACCTGTTGAAGTATTACAGAACTATATTATAGAGCAGCACCATTTGTATAAAATGGCACACTTAAGGTCAGGGCCAGAGAAGTATTGTGCCATCCTATTCCCCTTGATGTATACCATTGACTTTAAGCCTAAGGATCCTTCAAAATGTGAAACACATTCTTGTTGATCACTGATATCTTCACTTGGAAGGGAGCTGCACGTTTATGAAATCTGAAGAGTGTGCTGTGTTTTGCCTTCAGTGAAGTGCTCACTCATTTGAATCCGAATAAGTAATAAAAGTTGCACAGCAAGATTGGCATTTTAGTTTGTGGAGATGAAAATTGGCTATTACCCCCGTCTGTTTGTATCAAATCATAATAAATGCCTTTAACAATTATAGTACTTGTGAATAATCACCCATGCAATTTACACAGCAGAAAAGAAGACTGCTGGACTGAATATTCATACATGAGCTGAATGGGTTATACATATTGTCTAATAATGCATGTATAAGTCCAAAGATGAGTACAGAACCATTAAATTGTGAACCTACATTAAAAATGATACCCTCTGCTTTCTTTAATGAGCTTGTACTGCTTTTTATTCCTGTTAATTCTGAAGAGCCCAATACAGCTTACACAGATTCTGTTCCTCCTTATCTGCCATCAGAGTTGTTTGCTAGATTCTAGTTAGTGCATACTGAGAGTACAATTTCAGTACAGTGGAATTAAACAGATATAACTTGACTAATGTAGCTTGCAGAACTTTCATTGTGCAAGAAGGAAATAACCTAATTTGACTTTCAGAGCCTAGGCTTAATTTACAGAGTTAGCACTTGGGAGGTGTGAGGATTTTTTTTAACATGCAAACTGGAATACATAGGACCCCATAATACTTTTTTTTTTTTTTTTTTTTTTTTTGGAGTTGCTGTTCAGTGTATAACTACAATTTAGGAGTAGACAACATTTTTGTAACCTTATGTGGAATTCTTTATTTACTATTTTCTGATACACAAAAAGATACTAAGCACATCACAGAAACAAGTAAGGACTCATATCTGCCCTGTAGAATTTACACAACAGGTGATGTGATGACGTGGCTCATTGATGGATAGAAAGAGGCAGGGGCTAGGGTTTGAGACACGTTCCTGTCCTGGCAGTTCTGTTATGTCAAGCTTTTTTATTACCATTTTACTTCTCTCAGGCAATAAGGCAAGAATGAGCAGATAAAACAAAATTCAATTAATGAATTGGATAGGTCAGCCTAGATAGCAAGACTTACAAAGAATCTCTTAAAACACATTCATGAGCAATGGATACAGCAGTTAGATATGTAGATATCCAAATGTGCTTCTAAAACAAGCAAAGAATTTGAATACGTATAGTGCTGCATGATCCAATTGCATGTAATTATAAATTGGCAAGATCATGTACTATTGTTTGTCAAGTGATCATTAAGCATGCAACAATTAGCATCATAAAGCAAAATTATGAGTCTCAGGTGTTAAAGTGACATCCACTTCGTAACATCTTCCCACTTCTCTCCTTTGTGATTCCCCCTACTTTCTAAAAAGAATGGTGCTAATTTATATCTGCACATATTGGAGCTAAAGGTATATACATTTTTCAGTTGAAGAGTAGTAGATTTAAATTCTGACAACTTGGATCTACATTAATAATGAGCAAATCTTATAACAGTAAAGCATAATTAATCCCTCACAGAGGTCTTGCTTCTGTTTAAAGGGATAGTGTCAGGTCAGTTTTGGCCTATAAATTTCACTAAACAGATTACATAACCTGAGGCTAAGAGATGTATTTATGTATTTTTAAAAAATCAATAGCAAGTTTTTTAACTAACCGTGCCACCCACCTCCTAGTTCCGTGCTGTGTTTACAACACAAACTTTGCAGCACTGGGAAGCTGTAAGTGAAATGACTCCATTTTAACTTTTTTTTTTTTTTTTTTTTTTTTTTTTTTACTGTGTATTTGTATGTGTTGTAAGTGGTGGTTAAACTTGCCTCGTGTCTTCTAAAGCATTGGTTGTATCTGGTTTGAGGTAGGGTGTGTATGTGGGGTTTTTTTGTTTTGGTTTGGTGTTGGGGTTTTTTTGGTCAGTGATCGTCTTAGAAGTGTGCGATTATTTTCACTGGGACTACTTTTGTAGTGGTGAGAAAGTGGCTGTGTTGGTATTTTTAAGGAATCATTTTCTGTGGTACCCTGAAACTCTACTTCCCCTTTTTATTTCTTATGTTGCAACTTATTGATCTCCGTATCAGTCCAACTTTGCAATTAATCCTTTTATCAACATACATTCAAAGATGTTGGCTGGTTTATTTCTTCTCAATCTGGTTTGGATCCAAGGTAGTGGTATAACTGGAATAATTCATAGAAATCTGATTTTTGAAGTTTGTATTGTCTCAATTTCTCAAATGTCAGGTCTGCTTTGTAAGAATTGATCTAAGTAAAATATTTAACTAGGAAAAACAAATGTTTGTGGGACAAGGAGCAGTCACAGATTTTTAAGACAAGACTATCATAATCGTTCCTTCTGGTCTGACCTCTTGCACAACAAAGGCCAGAGAATTTTGTTCAATAATTTCTACTTTAAGATCATAACTCCTGGTTTTGAGGTAAAGCATATTTCTTAGATCTCCAGTCTTCATTTAAAGACTTCAAGTGATGGAGAATCCATCAGACCTTGGATCATCTTTGTAGCTCTTTTCAGAACTCTTTCCAGTTTGACATCCTTTTTGAATTGTGAATTCCAGAACTGGGTAGTATTCCGGTAAGTCTCTCTAATGCTATACGTAGAGGTAATGTCAGCTCCCTATTCCTACTCTCTGTCCCCCATCTACTACATTCAATGACCAAGTTAGCCCTTTTAGCCACTTCATTGCACTATGAGGTCCATAGTGCAGTTGCTTATCTACCATGACTAAGGCTAAGATTTTTGTCATGGTTATTTTAATAAAAGTCATGGACAGGTCATGGGCAATAAATCAAATTCACAGAAGCTGTGACCTGTCTGTGTGACTTTTGCTGCTGCGGCTCCATGGTTTCCCCTGCACCATGGTGGCTGGGAGACATGGGGTTCCCTCTCTGCCCGCGGCAGCTGGGAGCTGCAGAGTGACCATATTTCCCAAAGAGAAAAACGGGACATCCCCAGTCGCTTGCCCGAGGCTGTCTCCCGTCACTGGAACCCTGAGGAGGGCCCCCTAAGAAGTATGTCACCTGTCGCTGGAATCTTGCAGGGGGCCCCTTGTTGCTGCTGTCATCTGTCACTGAAACCCTGCCAGGGCCTTGCTGCCTACCAGCTGCAGAGTCCCACAGCCCCTGTGGTTGAAGCAGAGAATGTCATGGAGTCTCTGGAAGTCACGGATTCTGTGACAAAAACATAGCCTTAACCATGACCTCCAAATGCTTTTTACAGTCACTACTTTCTAGGATACAGTAATCCATTGTGTTAATGTTACCTACGTTCAAGTTTGGGATAGCCAAAAAATACCTTGTATTAGTTGGGTCAGGAAGCCTTTAGTATAGGTTTAAGTGTTTCTAAATAGGAAGGGTATTTTTAGTTGATGTGTTTTGAGTGCAGTGTTTTCCTTTATAGAGTTTTTGATGAATGCTGATTTTTCTGGGTAAATATAGAACAAAATATGACTGTTACGCACATCATCACACTTCACTACACTTGGGGAATCTGAAATCAAGCAAAGTAAATGTTACCAGGCAGAGATTACTTTTTTCATTTATCAAAAGAGCACAAGTAATGAGAAGTAAACTTAGATTTAAAAAAAAAAAAAAAAAAGTTCTGTTGTCTAAGAAACAGGTAAGGACTTTTGTTTGCAACCTGTAATTTTAAAGTTGATACTCTAATATTTGTCCATCACTTGGAAGTTATAAAACTGTATACAGTATGTACTGAGAATTATAGCCATACATGTCAAAACATAGTGCCTTTTGGAACAGGTCCGATCCAATTAATAATGGCATCTTGTATTTACTGACAATTTTTATGTGCAAGTACTCCAAGATAAATACTGACTAAAATAATAAATCAAGCAATTATTTCACATGCTGTATAAAAGTCATTAATATGTAAGAGCTAATGGGATAAGATCATGTGATATTAAAATAAATATTAAATTCATTCTCAATTGTGTTTTCAGAATTCCTTATGGAATTCCAGTGTGGTGCTGTGGCCAGAAGGGCTAATGCATGCCTTATACGTGTTGAGAGTTGAATATGGAATAAGAGTAGGGAGGTTGTGTTATCTCTGTACTTGGCACTGGTCTGACTGCTACTGGAATACTGTCTCCATGTCTGGTGTTGTAAAATCAAGAAAGATGTTGATAAATTGAGGAGGATTCAGAGAAGAGCCATAAAAGATAGGAAAACATGCCTTATAGTGAAAGAATCCAGAAGCTCAGTCTGTTTAGCTTAACCAAGATAAGTACCTAAATGGAGAACAAAACTTTGGTAATGAGCTCTTCAGTCTAGCAGACAAAAGTATAACAAGCTCCAGTGACTGGAAGTTTGACCAATTCAGGCTAGAAATAAGGCATACATTTTTAACTGCGAGGGTTATTAACCATATGCACATGAAATTGCTAGTTAGTATCAAGGATTTTTAATACAACTATTCAGGAGTAATACCCTATGATTGGAGAATAGCTAATGTCAGACCTGTGTTTTAAGAAAGGGGGAAGTTATCTGGGCAATTACAGACCTGTTAGTCTAACCTCAATAGTATGGAAGACTGTGGACCGCATGATAAAAGAAAGGAAAAGAAAAAACTAATGGATGTAAATGGCAAAGGGAATGTAATGCACCATAGGAACATGGGTTTACCAAGGGTAGATTGTGCCAGAATAACCTGATTTCCTTCTTTTTGTGAAATAAATATAATATATATGATAAGGAAAATCAATAATATACCTAGACTTCAATAAAGCATTTGACACGGTACCAAATAGCAAATTATTAGTTAAATTAGAGAAGGTGGGGATTAGCACAAGAACTGTAGGTACATAGGGAACTGGCTAATGAAGAGAAGGGAAAGGTGGTGCTGAAAAGTGGAGGGAGGTTACTAGTGGAGGGTTTCAGGTTTGAGGGAGGTTACTAGTGGAGTTCCTCAAGATCTCTCTTGGGATTAGTCTTACTCAATATTTTTATTATTGACCTTGGCACTAAAAGTAGGAATGTGCCAATGAAATTTGCTGATGATACAAAGTTGGAAGTTATCAATACAGAGGAGAATCAAAACATTATACAGAAATATCTGGCAGACCTTGAAGACTGGAATGATGGGATTAAAGTCAATGGTAAAAAGTACAAAGTCATGCACTAGGGCAGGGGTCCCCAATGCGGTGCCCGCGGGTGCAATAGCACCAGCCGGGGAAGTTGTGTGCGCCCGCAGGATACCGCACCGCTGAAATGCTGCCACTGAGCGAGGCCGCCGGCGAACTGCCCGCCAAAATGCTATCGAGAAACGGGCAACATTTCTCGGAGGCGACACTTCTTTCCACTGCCGCTTCTATGCGGCATTTTGGTGGCGGGGTGTCTGGCGCCCGCCACAGTCTTCTGGGAATAGGAATGTGCTATTCCTACAGAAAGGTTGGGGACCGCTGCACTAGGGTCTAATAATAAGTTCTGCTACAAGCTGGGGTCTCCTCAACTGGAAATGATCGAGAAAGAGAGAAACCAGGGTGTGTGGGTTGATCACAGAATCATGATGATGGGCTACCAGTGTAATGGAGATGTGAAACAGGTAAATGCGATCCTAGGATGTATCAGGTGTGGCATTTCCAGTAGAGATAAAGAAGTATTAATGCCATTGTACAGGGCACTGTTAAGATCTCATGTGGAATACTATGTACAATTCTGGTCACCCATCTTTAAGAAAGATGAATTCAAACTGAAACAGGTGCAGAGAATAGTTATGAAAATGATCAAGAGACTGTAGGTCCTATTTTATGAGAGTAGACTGGAAAAGGTTGGTTTATTTAGCGCAGTGATTCTCAACCTTTCCAGACTACTGTACCCCTTTCAGGAGTCTGACTTGTCTTGCATACCCCAAGTTTCACCTCATTTAAAAACTACTTGCTTACAAAATCAAACCTAAAAATACAAAAATGTGGCAGCATGCTATTACTGAAAAACTGCTATTTTTTTACATTTTTAACCATATAATTATAAAATAAATCAATTGGAATATAAGTATTGTGCTTAAATTTCTGTGTACTGTGTGTGTGTGGAGAGAGCAGTATAAACAAGTAATTGTATGTATGAATTTTAATTTTTATGGACTTTGCTAATACTTTTTATGTAGCCTGCTACATAAAAACTAGGCAAATATCTAGATGAGTTGATGTACCCCCAGGGGTACGGGCACCCCTGGTTGAGAACCACTGGTTTAGCTTGTCAGAAAGAAGGCAGAGAGAGGCTATAATAGCTTTTTATAAATACATTAGAGCAGTAAACACCAAGGAGGGTGAAGAGCTATTTAAGCTAAAGGAAAATGTTGGCACAAGAACAAATGAGAATAAACTGGCCATGAACAAATTCAGGTTGGAAATTAGAAAAAGGTTTCTAACTGTCAGAGGAGTGAGGTTCTGGAACAGCCTCTCAACAGGAGTTGTGGGGGCATACAACTTATTTAGTTTTGAGAGTGAGTTGGATGAATTGTTTAATGGGGTTCCTTGGGATGCTGGGGAGCAGGGCTCAGGAGCCCAGGTGGGCACTTCTGGTTTATGTACTGTTCCTAATTGCTCATGCTTCACAGTTTCAGTTTGTCACCTGCAGGGGTCAGGAAGGGATTCCTTCCCCTTTCCCCTTCCAGTGTGTTCTGGGGTGTGGTTTTTACTGGTCGTCTTCTGAAGCAAAAGGCTGGAAATGGGACACTGGATGGAGTGGACTAGTGCTCTGAGGGGGTACCGAGCATGCTTTGCTGACTGGTTCTTGCTCACACTGATCACCCAATGTGGGGTCGGAATGCTTCCCGCGATAAGTTTGGCAGTGACCCTGGCGGTTTTTCACCTTCCTCTGCAGCATGAAGTACAGGTCATTTGCCGGGATTATCTGGGTATATCTCTCTTAATGAATTCCCTGATACTGATGTCGGATATTGATGCATCTTGATCCCTCCTGTCCTCTACTTGTGACACATAAGTTTAGTCTCCTGTGGGCTATAATACTTTGGTCTAATTTTGGTTGTTGGGTTTAGTATACAGGTGCTGGGTGGTGTTGGTGTCCTGTAATATACAAAAGGTCAGATTAGATGATCTGATGGTCCTTTCTGGCCTTAAACTTTCACTCTATGACATTGGAACAACTTGCCAAGGGTTGTGGTAATTTTCTATCACTGGCCATTTTTTTTAAAAATAGGCTTTTTTTAATGCTGTAGTTCAAGTGAATTAATTCAGGGAGGTCCTACAGCCTTTGTTTTTATACAAGAGGTCTTGTAATAGTCATTTTCAAAGTCACCTGCTTTCTCTCCTTCCACTAAGCTAAAGACATTGTGTGGTTACAAAGGTTATTGAAGTATTTAGTATCTCACTCAGTTTTGTGCTCTGGGGGTTGATTAAAATGCTTTTGTTTCCATAGGTACCTCAACACGCAGTTTATTAAGAAGAACAAATTAACTGAAGCTGATCTTCAATATGGCTATGGAGGTGTGGATATAAGTGAACCACTGATGGAAATAGGAGAGGTAAGTAGCTGTAAGAGGTAAACATAAACTGTACATAAAAACACATCTTATAATTCAACTGTGTTCTTTTAAATATTGATTTTTAAAATTAAAAATATGTACAGTCTAAAAATATATAGCTTGACTTTCAGTGGGAGTATTGAGCACCTTGGAAAATCAGGTTAAAAAGTTTTATAGAGGACTTGTCAGTTCCTTATCTGAAAAGAAAAATTAAATAAGGTACAACCTGGAGGTGGGAGGAAACCTATGTAGGTGTGGATCTGGGTAAAATATTGTTGATAAAGCAGACCTGGAATTTGTCAAACAAAAGAATTGAGAATGAAAACAGAGATTGGGAAGGATGTTAATTCCTGCCCAAATCTTGCTTCAGTTTGTGGATTTTTAAACTTCATTTACTATGGGATAAGTTTTCTGTGATGTTTGTATCTTTACAGCTAGCACTTGATATGTGGAGGAAATTAATGATTGAGCCACTGCAGGCCATTCTCATTCGAATGCTCCTCCGAGAAATCAAAAAGTGAGTGCTTGCTTGTTTTCTATGAGTTACAATGTTTCTAACCTGGTCTAAAATTTTTTTGTAATTGTTTGCTTGGAGAGGCCTGTGAATTGATTGGACTTCAGCTAAGCTGCTTTCTTATTTTATTATAAGCCAACTCTGAACATGTTATTACCTCATTAATGTGCCAAAAGCTTTAGTTGTTGAAAATATGAATGCTTTTGTTGCAATTTACTTGTGCAGAAAGAGAACCTGAGTTGAAAAATTTAATTCTCTATAGTTAGGCCTGGAAGAATTTAATGATGATTATTTTTTTGAAATTCAGTTAATATCGATTTTTATTTTTAAGCTTTCTTAAAAAAATTTCTATTTAAATAAATTTCCAGTTTCAAACTGGGGCTACAGGGGGCTACCTGTGTGGCTACAGGACTGATGACACTGGATCCCTGCAGCTGCGAGGTGTGGAGAAAGCTGTCATCTTGGCAGTGCAGCGCTAACGCTCCTGGGGGAGGTCACCCCCTTGCTGCATGGCTCCTGCCTCGGGATGGCCCCCACACTCCCAGCTGGTCTGTGAGTGAATGGGACCGTGACAGTGGGGCTGCAGAGAGTTCCCTGTGCTGCTGTGGGGCTGGATTCCTGTAGGCGCAAAGTGGGAGATTTTTTTTTTCTCATCTGTTTCAGTGTGTCAGGTGAAATAGATGTTTACTAAGGACTAACAGTTCAAATCAAATCCTACCAAGCCTAACTATAATCCAGAGGGAATGTTCTTTAGTACCGAAGACTTGAGACTAGAACTCTGCTTTCTCTTCCTACTTCTAATGCTGAGTTGAAGAGAAACCTTGAGCTAGACACAGTGTTTGTGCCTCTCTTTATATATCTGTGTAATGGGGATTTTTACCTACTGTACATAAGGAAGTGTGTTGTGAAGGTTAATATTTCTATACTGGTTGAATATAGTTAAATGAAGCACTTTGTAATTGCTTTATAGCATACTAGTAACTATTCATATTTCATTTCTACTCCTTTCAACTGGATTTTATGAAAATGTGTTAAGGACTGATATTACATCCTTCTGAAAACATTACTTCTGAAGCCTGTAATGTACCTAATAATGTTTAGAGCTGCCTAAGACCACTTCTTCTGGAGCCAACAGGGACACTGATTCAAGGATAAATTGGGTGTTAAGTAACAATAATCATATCTTAACTCTTGAGTCTGGTGAATGAGGGTCATAAGGGTATACCACTTAGCAATTCAGAAGTTTCTGTTTAATTACACTAAGGACAAACAGCACGGATTCTCATCTTGACTATTTATTAGCTGACCTAAATGTGAATGACACTACTGAGACAGAGGGCCTGATCAATGAAAATTGGGTATTTTGTAGGAAAAGGATGCTGACACACTTATTAGAGAGGGCTATTTATTGTCAACCATGAAGCAACACTTTCAATAACTATGAAAATGATCACATTCCTTCCCTGTGGAGAATTAGCTGATTATGGGCCTGATCCAAAGATTGTTGCAGTCAATGGAATGTCTCCCATTGATTTCAGTGGGCTTTTGATCAGGGCCTATAAGAGAGTGGGGCTGATTGATGGGTTTTTTTTTTTTGGTTTTTTTTTTTAAAGAAACTTTGAAAGTGGTAAAAACTGTGTGCCTGTAGGGCTCCAAGCAGCATTATCATCTAATGGCTAGACCTGATTTCTCTTTTCTGCTCTGCCACAGGCACTGCTATATGACTTGGAGCAAGTAATTTCACATCTGTTCCTTAGTTTCCCCATCTGTAAAATAAGGCAAATGACTTTCCTTTCTAAAGCAATTTATAATCTATGCGTGATGAAATGCAGTATACAAGTGAGAATTGGTTATTATTGTTACAAAAAATTATTTCTTTCAAGTACCAGACAGTGTAGTGCTTTCTGTCAAACTTTTACAATTTTGCCTTTGCTGAACTAACATTTCAGTAGTATTTGTGCTATCTTCCATGATTCATAGATATTAAGGTCAGAAGGGATCATCAAGTCTGACCTCCTGCACAATGCAGGCCACAGAATCTCACCCACCCATTCCTGCGATAAACCTCTCACCTATGTCTGAGCTATTGAAGTCCTCAAATCGTGGTTTAAAGACTTCAAGGTGCAGAGAATCCTCCAGCAAGTGACCCGTGCCCCATGCTACAGAGTACATCCAATCGTACATAATTAGTACAAGCAATATTGCCAGCAACTAATATTATGGCAAAGAACAATTGTGAAGATTTTAGTGGCAACTGCAGTAGCTGTCTTTTAGAATCAAGTTTAGCAGTGCAGGAATTGCACAATATCTTCTGAAGTAGCAAATATTACATGAAGTAGATGGAACATTGAACTATATAAAAAACTAAATTATATGCACACTTCTCATATCTAGTACTCAGTATGCAAGCCTGTACATAAAAGTAAATTCTGCTTCATGCAATTATTTCGCAGTCCACTAACGTGTTTTATGTTTTTTAAAAAGCATATCAGTAAGTAGAAGGGGAATTATACCTCTTATAACTGGAACTTTTAATGCATAACACAATATAAAATTAGTAAATAAATATATCCCAATGATTGTAGCCTTGTTGGTCCCAGGATATTAGAGAAACAAAGTGGGTGAGGTATAATCTTTTATTGGACCAACTTCTGTTGGTGAGAGAGAGAGAGGCTTTTGAGCTACACGGAACTCTTCCTCAGGTCTAGGAAAGATATTCAGTGTCGCAGTTAAATACAAGGTCAGACAGACAGTGTAGCATAAGTAGTTAACCTTGAAAGATCCCTTAGAATATGTGCTAAGTGGCCTGTTAACACCTGTCACAGAGTCAAGTCACCAGGGTGATGCACTGGAACTATTCCATACAAAGCCAGTCAGGACTCTGGGGTAGCATGCCTCCTCTCTCTGAGCATACTGTCTCCAGGGCAAGAAGCTTACACAGCTTTGACCTTCTGGGGTCTGACCTTGGAGCATTCAGTATCCCCTTCTACATCATGCGCTTCCCGCAGCGAGTCCATCCAGGCGGGGTTCCTGGGGAAGCCAGAGAGCCCTGCACCCCAACTCCACAGTCAGATGTGACTCTAAGCCAACCGGTAAAACAGAAGGTTTATTAGTCAACAGGAACACAGCGTAGGACATAACTTGTTAGCACAGAAAATCAGTGACTTTCGGCCAACTCCATCTTGGGGGGAGGGGAGCCCAGAGCCAGGGCTCTGGCCCTCCCCCTGTGCCCCAAGCCAGCCGAGACTGACTCTCTTCCAGCTGCCTGGCCCCTGCCCTGCCCATTGCTCTTCCTCCGGCCTTTGTCTCACTTCCCCGGCCAAGAGTCACCTGGTCGCATCCCCCTGCTTGGTCTCAGGTTATGAAGGGGCGGCCATAGCATCCACGCACACAGCTAGAGCAGCCTCCACAAAAGTGATTCACCCTTATTCCCACCATCTAGACATTGGTGCAATACACAGGGAAACTGAGGCACACACAGCATTCATGCAAAACAGTAAGACTCACATAGGCTCACATACAACATAACAAGGGAAAATCTCAACTATGTCATAACACCCCTGGAGTCATAAGACAAAAAGGGGGTTTAGTGGGTTGCAGATTGTCATAAATTATAAATCCAGTGACTTTATTAAGATGGTGCTTGTTAATGTCTAGCAAAGTTATGAATTTAAGCTCCCAGGCTCATCTTTTGCAAGTGTTGTGCAGGTTTCCTTTGTGGATGAGGACTGATAGGTCAAATATAGAGAGATCACTTTGTGAAAAGTGTTCAGCCACAGGTGATACGATATTTTTCTCTCTCATCATTTTCCTGTGTGCGTTCATTCAAGACTCTCCTGATTGTCTTTCTGGTTTTACCCACACAATAGTTATTGGGACATATAGTGCACTGGATGAGGTACACTGCATGTTGTGGTAGGAATCTGTAGGAACCATAGGTCTTGAAAGGTGCGATATGTGGGGTGTTGATCATGGTAGCAGTGGAGATCTGTCTGCAGGTTTTGCATCTGTTGTTCTGGCAGGGTGTCGTGACACTTTGAGTTAGTGTGTCCCTCAGAATACCATCTTTGCTACCATGGACATAATTTCCCTAGATACCAGAATCCTTAACAATGACGGCATGGGTGCCTGTTTCAAATATTTACAAGACAATGGACAACCCTCAGATACCCACCCCAAAACACATGCCAAACTCATCCGTTTAATCCATTTTACATTCAACAACAAACACTGAGTCAAACTGCCATAGGTACTAGGATGGTTACCGAATATGCCAACTTCTTCATGGGCCCCCGTGAAGAATTACTGCACAAATGCACCACAAAACCAATTTGATAATTTCATCCTCTGCACAGATGACTTAAGATCTCATAGATTTCCTCCACAACTTCAACAACCACTGCCCATCCAAACTCTCTCTGGAACACTTCCGCACTAGTATCAACTTCCTGGACACCATGATCAGCTTCAACTATAAAACCCTACAGACAACTACATACGAGAAATACACAGATCACGACACTTACCTTCATATGTCCATTAACAAACCAAGAAATCTGTTATCTACAGCCAGCCACTCAAATACCACAGAATATGCTCTGAGGAGAAAGCCGGGGATATACTCAAAATCACCTTCGCCCAACAAGGACACTCCACCAGAGAAGTAGATCACATCATGTAATGGGCCACCCAAATACTCCAAGAAAACCTACTTCAGTACAGAAATAAATCCCCCTCCAACCGCATACCCGTAGTTGTCACCTACCACCCCACACTGGGACCCATACTGGGTGTTATCGAACAACTCCAGCCCATGCTCAATGGGGACCCCATCCTGAACAAAATCTTTCCTGAACCCCATCTTCTGGCCTTCAAACAACCTGCCAACCTCTCCAAACCAATCAGAAGCAAGCTCCCCACAGACCAGGACGCACCAACTCAAAGTGGCACAAGATCCTGCCAAAACAACAGATGCAAAACCTGCAGACACATCTCCACTGCTACGATGATCCACCTCCACCACATCACGCCTTTCAAGATCCATGGGTCCTACACATGCCTATCACAACATGTGGAGTACCTCGTCCAGTGGACTAAATGCCCCAATAGCATCTATATGTTTGAAACCAGACAATCACTGTGCTCTCGAATGAACTTACAGAGGAAAGTGCTAACAGAGAAAAACACCATATCACCTGTGTGTGAACACTTTTCACAAAGCGATCTCTATATCCGACCTATCAGTCCCCATCCACAAAGGAAACCTTCACAACAACTTGAAAAGATGAGCCTAAGAGTTTCAATTCATAACTTTGCTAGACACTAAAAATCATGGTCTTAATAAAAACACTGGATTTATGATTTATTATAACAATTTGTAACCCACTAAATCCCCTCTCCCTCTCATAACTACAGGGTTGTTAATGGACCACTTCAGCTTGAATTGTCCCTTAGAATATGGCTTATCTACTTACGAGAAACTATTTGTTTGACCTTGTATTTAGCTGTGACACTCTGAGTATCTTTCCTAGACCTGAGGAAGAGTTCTTTGTAGCTTGAAAGCTGGTAGTAAAAGAGAAAATCTCATCCACCTTCTCGCCTATATTTCACTGAAACTGTTGATATGTTGGAAATGCTTTTTATGGCTAGATTGTCAAGTATGTTATAGAAAAATAACTATAAATGTTGTGAAAGCTTTTTAGTGCAATACAAACTGAACAATTTACTTGGAATTTTTTTTAATAAAGGCTTCTGACCAAAAGCTTAAACACATTTGTAGTTATGCTTTTAACTAAGTACAAATGACCGTTATACTCTGTGTTTAAAAATAAGCCTGTAAAATGTGTATTAGTTTTAAAGCAAGAAGACAGCAAAATATAACTAGGAGACTTAAAAATAATCCTGAATATAACACACTTTGTTCCCCCCCTCTAGCCCAAGCTATACTTCTACAAGGCAAGCTGAATGTCAACTTTTGCATTTGTGTTTGAATACAGCAGGAAGCAGACAAGATCATGAATTGTGAGGAAAATTCAAGTATGAGATACCTAAACAGAGAAATAATTTGAAAAGGATTGACGTGCTAGTTCAAATTAGAGTAATTAGTAGAAACTGACTAAAACTAGGTTACAGATTTTTGTATTAAACACATATAGTTAACTGGTTTCTTTATCAGAAGGGTAGCCATGTTAGTCTGGATCTGTAAAAGCAGCAGAGAGTCCTGTGGCACCTTATAGACTAACAGACGTATTGGAGCATAAGCTTTCGTGGGTGAATATCTGACAAAGTGGGTACTGATGAAGTGGGTATTCACCCACGAAAGCTTATGCTCCAATACGTCTGTTAGTCTATAAGGTGCGACAGGACTCTTTGCCTGGTTTCTTTACTAGTTATGAAATTACTAATAGTTGTTGAGGTGTTCATATTATTCACTGTGAAAAGAAAACCTATTACATTCAGTAGCACTCAGAAAAATAAATGTAAAAGTGGCATTTTAGTCTTCCATATTCTCAATGACTTCCATATCAAATTTGACTAGTTAACAAGTCTTAAAGGTTTTCTTAAAGCACAGCTTGTTCAAAAATCAAACTGAGTTCTTCCTCATGGTATACTTCCATAATCATTACAAACCAGTAATGTATTTTGTAGTTTTTGTTCACAAAATTTGCAACATAATTTGCTCTTTAGTAGTTGGTTTGTTTTGCAATGTTGAATATTGGCATTAGTGACATAAAAATTCCTAGTAAACAAGCAGATATGAATCGGAATATGTACTTAAGAATAAGATACTGTGTACGAACTATCCTGGATCCATTTTTTTTTTAAACAGATTTTTAACCACCTTTATTAACAGAACTTTGGATCTGAAGTAGTAATTGGACATTTGTTCCTGCATTCTTTCTGGTTACTTAAAGAATTAACACTACAATACATTTATTTTGAAGGCCATCTCATGTAAACATAGGCTTTCCTTGCAAGGACAGCCTGTGTTTTTACTGTTGTATCCTGAACCTTAAATGTGCCTATTGGTCACAGTTGTGCAGTGTGCAATATAATGTTGCCTTGTCATTCCACCACTATAATTTAGTTGTTAAAATGACATAACAGTGTGGTTGACATGAGTTTCATTGTGTTCTACTTTAAAAGTTGTGCAGTTTTCTTATTTGATTGTAAAAAATTCAAGCGTGGAGGTGTTGGCAAGTTCAAGTGTAGCATAGTCTTGTGGTATCTATATGCTGCTTATTTGACTGACAGGCCATCTGATGTATCAGATAAATGCATGGTGATGAAGTTTTCCACATAGTTCTATCAATAAATATATTAACAAAATAATCTATAGCAAGATTATCCTGCTCAGAAATAAGTTTTATATGTGCTCATCTTAAAATGAGGAACTTATAAAGTGCCTGTTAAAAAATTACTGTTCTAAAGAACTGTAGTGGGCATTGTCATTTCTGAAGAATCATTTTTAATAGCTATATATAAAGATGTTTGTTTTTAACATAATCTTATTTTAAAAAAAATTAAAACTCTGAAGTGGCTTGAAATATGAGGAAACCCTAATAGTGTTCATTTACCTTTTAGACTATTTCCTCCTTAGTTTTTGTGAGCCAAAACATATTCTCTTTGCCACACAGTCCTTTTGGTCATGTTTGAAATACTTACATAATAGCATACTTGTAGTGAAAGAGTGAGTACACTAGAAAATGTTTGGCAATATAGCTATACCAGCAAACCCTCCTACTGTAAATGTAGCTTCTATCAGCAAATACGGGCTTTGGCTTTTATAGCTTATTCCAGTTCCTCAAATAATATAGGTTATACTGACAATAGTTTTTTGCTGGTATATCTGTCTCTACACTAGGGCTTTTGCCAATATAAAAAACTGAATAAAAAAAATCACCCTACAAACCCATGTTGTTACACTGACAAAAGTTTCTAGTGCATACCAGGCCTGTGCTTCTTCAGTGGGCCAATTCTGTCGCTAATTTTAAGAACTCACCTTTTCTTTTACTTTATATATAGTTCACTTTTTTGTGTGATGGTTGCGTCTGGACTATTTTTGTTCCTCTTGTCTGTTCTAGGTTTCTTGGTTTATGAGTTTCATTATTGTAGGTACATAGAAAGCTTGATGGTACTGGTTGCTCTAAAACATTACTAACACAAACAAGATTGTAGATGTGATGTGTCTGTAAAATGTCTTTAACAAACACACCTGCTGCCTTTTTGTCTTGGCGAAGGTCACTTTTTCCTTGATGATCTTTCTGTGTGAGTTTCACATTAAGGAGGTGACAGTTTTGAATAATCCTCTTTGGACCCTCCAGAGGAACTCTCTCATCAAAGTGACAGAAAAATGGCCATGGATCTCAGGGCAAAACACTAGATATAGCTTGCTCCTTAGGTTCAAAGGGATTTCAGAAAACTTCAAATCTTGGAATTACTTAAATGGTGCTTAATGAGCCAATGCCTGTGGATCCAGGAGGTATTCCAGAACAGATGTTCGTGCTGGAGCTTCATTTGGTATGATATAGTGTTTTAGTCCTTGACAGAGTAGTTTCTCTTCTGACAACGTCTTTTCCTCTTCTGGTTAGGACCTGAGAGGTATCTGAGTCAGTCTCAGTTACAGCAGAAATAAGCCTCTTCCAGGTCATTCTGGCATCCAGCTTCCTGCCTGCTTCACAGGGAACTATTTCTAATTTTAGATGGGTTTAGAGGGGAGCTCAGAGTAATTAACTTTGTGTGTGTCCTGGTCCCTATACATGATAGCCTTTTGCTGCTCTGGACCATTTTTGCTGTTGAACCATGTGGTCTTTTTGATAGCAACCTCTTGCTTCTCACTAACATACTTGTTCTAGAGGACCACAAGAAAATCCTGTGCCTGTTTGTTACTCTTCACATAAAAGGGAGAGAAATACTTGATCAGTTCTATGTGGACCTCCTCTGATTTGGAGAGCATCCGTCTATGACAGCCTTTCAGGTACAGATGGTAGGGGATGAATACAATGTGCTGTCTGAGTCAGTGCTTGGCAAAAATGACCATTGTTTGACTCAGAAAGGAGCTAATGTTGGCTGTAAGTTATTAAAGATGAAAGTATTTGTAAGATGGAATTTATCACAATTTTTGGTAGCAGTTTTGTTTTTGCTATTATGCTTGAAGCTAATAAAGTACACATTCTGAGAAGTCAGCGTCAGACTGCATCATGGTTAATGGAGGAGGAGTTTGAGTTCGAGTTCGTGGGAGAAAATGACACATCATGAGAGAGAGTGGCTTGGAGACTGAAGAACGCAGTAGAGAATACAAGAAATTGAGCAAAAAGAAAAGGAGTACTTGTGGCACCTTAGAGACTAACCAATTTATTTGAGCATAAGCTTTCGTGAGCTACGGCTCACTTCATCGGATGCATACTGTGGAAAATACAGAAGATGTTCTTATACATACAAATCATGGAAAAAATGGGTGTTTACCACTACAAAAGGTTTTCTCTCCCCCCACCCCACTCGCCTGCTGGTAATAGCTTATCTGAAGTGATCACTCTCCTTACAATGTGTATGATAATCAAGTTGGGCCATTTCCAGCACAAATCCAGAGCAGACAGATTCAAAGGCAGACTTGATGAGACTAAAAAAAAATACATCTGAGCAGAATGAAAGGAACTTGAGAATTATAAGGAGAGTAAGAATATAAAAGATATATTCACAGTGGTCAGCCTTCCTACTAAAAGATTTTCCCTGCAACAGAGTATAATAGAAGATCATGATGGCAGAGTTCTTAGTGAAGGTGGTGATATCAAACACTGGTGGATGGATTATTGCGCCAGTCTCATCAGAGCCACTTACAATGCAGGACAACAGAAAAGAGAATACCAAGACAGAGCGATCAGTCTTGAGGGAGGAAGGGGTCTGTGCTATTATGAAAATGAAGCCTGTGATAGCACCTAAGTAGATAACATAACTAGAATTGCTAAAAGTGATTGGTGACAACTATATTGATCTTGTGGAAAATTTGCAACAATGCATGGTGTACATAATTCAGGATTGCATTAAGTGAATGATAGAAGCAGAGCTATCACCACAACCAGCTGGTTTCAGAGAGGGATGAGGCACATGTGATCAAATTGCGAATATATGTCATATCCTATTGAAAAATGCAGACCGTATAATCACCCATAGATTGTTTCATTGGTTTCTCCAAAGTGTTTGATGTCATCTGGCATGACCGTCTCTGAAGGATACTGCCAAGCATGGGGATTCCGGAGCATCTCATTGAATTAGTATCTAATGTCAGTAACAGACCATGATTTGAACAGCAGTGGCGACAATAAGTGGTTAAACTTTTTTCATTGGGCAGCATGAGAGACAAGAAGGAACATGTATGAAGAATTTATTGTGTGAGAAGCCCTGGAAGTTTTTGAAAAGGGGCAGGAGCTGGGATTTCTGTTGGTTGCAGCGAAGAGCATCGTACCTAAATTTAGTTAAGAAGTGTCCACCATCAATGCTATGAATGTAGAAGTCTGTAAAAACTGTTAGTGAGGAATATGGATTATTCCTGAATGTGGTGAAAACTAGATGGATGTATGTTGAAACAATAACAGGATGCAAGTGGACATAACAATCTAACAGTCAAGTGGTAGAGGCAGCAGATAGGTCTGATCCCAGATGATTAGATTTATCTAACGAAGGAGTCTACACCAAAAAAATTAGAAGATCACCAGGGATGGCTTGCTCAGCCATGGTTTTCCTTATGAAAGTGTGGAAAGACCATGGCATCTTGGAATGTACAAAGGTTCAACGGGTGAAAAGCTTAAGCTTTCTCCATTGTTACTTATGAGTGGAATCCTGGGGAAAAAATGCTGCTGACAAAAGGAAAATTGAAGCCATTGAGATGTGGTGCTGGTGAAGACACTTGTATCTCGTGGATGGGAAAGACAAAAAACACTTATATTGGAAATATTATTGGAGAGAAGCAGACACCGCTCTCTGAAATCAGCAAGCGCAAGCTTACGTACTTGGGTCACAGCCTGTATAAGAATGAGAATAACCTGGAGACAGTTAATGGAAGGGGTGGTGGTGGGCCATTTGTAGTAAGGAACGACCAGCATAGAGATGAATAAATTGTGTGTGGCCTATCATTGGGAGGTCAGTTGCTGAGTGTGCAAGTGAGTGATGGATCAAAAAGTCTTCAAAAGTTTCTAAGACGTCACCTGTATTCAGACAGGAATAAATGGATTTTACTTACTTACCTACTTCCTAACAAGCTAGAGTTCATTGACTTATGTAGCATGCTGATGTAACTTATAGTATTGTTAATGTACTCAGTACTTGGTAATTGTTCTGTGGAGGCTGGCAAAAACTTATGCATCACCATTTATGTAGTCTTCATGGCATGAGAAGAAGAGAAATTGAATCAGTGTTCATTAGTGTATCATGTAAGGTTTGGCTTTATAAATTTTTGTCTTTGGTTAATTTAAACAAAAACAATAACTGGAAAATCTTCCACCTAATGTCAAGGGGTTCAATGTCTCATGTTTGTCTTAGTAGTCATACAGTTTCTTAGGAATGCATATTTGTTTTTGCCTGTTTCAGTGATCGCTGTGGAGAAGACCCAAACCAGAAAGTAATCCATGGGGTTATTAACTCCTTTGTTCATGTTGAACAGTATAAGAAAAAATTCCCCCTAAAGGTAAAAATGCATGATTGCTTGATGTATTTTTAATTGTGAATGTTAATACTTTAATACCTTGTATTATTTGTCCTTGATTAGACTTTCTTGATTTAGTTTTATCAGGAAATTTTTGAGTGTCCTTTTCTGAATGAAACAGGGGAGTATTATAAACAAGAAGCTTCAAACTTATTGCAAGAGTCAAACTGCTCACAGTATATGGAAAAGGTAAGAAGCCCTACTTTGACTTGCATCTATTGTGTATATATAAAACATCTAAAGGCAGCGTACAGAACAAGTTAATTACTTTTTATACAATAGAATATTAAAATGTTGATTATTTTAGAAGGGAAAGATTTTTGTACTAATTATCCTCCTGGTGATACAACTACATGCACTCAAAATGAAAAATAGATGGTTTTTATTTTGAAGACATGTTAGTTTCTACAATTCTGTCTCATTACCTTGGCCAATGAGAACGCACACATGGTGGTGTCCTTTGACAGAGTGAACATAGATATCGTACAGATGGGAGATAGGCTTTCCAGAAACCTTATTAACCAGCTTATGAAATTAATTGTATTTAAAGAACATAAACTGGCTGGCAAGACCAAAAATGAGGAATTTACTTGCTGTCTGCACTGTAGAAAGTTGTTCCATAATTATTTCCCCGTTTTAATTGTCTTCTACCTCTATCATGTTCATTTTATTACCTGGAGAGGACAGGGTCACGGAAGCCAGGACAAAATAAAGTTGCAAGAGGAGGAGCATGGTCAGCAACTTTAGATCTTACAAACTATAATGAGGTTTGAGCCTAGTCAGTAGTTGTGAGTCACCAATGCAAACAGGAATTAATGCAAGAAATAAAGTTAATGATTCAGTAGGTAGCACTCTTCTCTCTGAATTAGCATTGAACTAATGCCTCAGTGTCATGTACAAATTCAAATTTGCCTTCTTCCTACTTAAATTCTCAAATCATACGCAATTCTCCTTTCCTCTCCTGAACTGTTCTGTAGTATTTATCTGTTCTATAGCTTGAAAATTTGCCTATAGGTTTTAGGTAGATTAAAAGATGAAGAAATGCGATGTCGGAAATACTTACACCCCAGCTCATATGGCAAAGTAATTCATGAATGCCAGCAACGAATGGTAGCTGATCACTTGCAGTTTCTGCATGCAGAATGCCATAATATTATCAGACAAGAGAAAAGAAGTGGTAAGTCTCACAAAATATTAAATATTCTGTAGGTGTTGTGTATGATGTTTTACTTTGCAATTGATTATTTCAACAGATAGAACTCTTCCCTCTGCATTAACATTGAACTAGTGCCTCAGTGTCCTGGACAATTCCAGTATTCTCCTTCCCTTTTTACCTACCCAGCCTCTGCTTAAAATAGCATAACTTGTAAGACTTAGTTCCTATATTACTTATATTTATGCATTTCCAAACAGTACTAGTTTCTCATGATTCCAGCTTTCTTTGGAAGTGAGGAAGAACAAATGTCAGAGAATCCTACTGCTCCAAAGTGTTGGTACATATGCCTTTTTACATATGTCTGAGGAAATTCCCCTGATGTCAGACTTTCTTAGACTGCAATCCACAGGTGCTTTCTACCCCAACCTTGGTCTTCTTGCTAGGGGGATAGCTACTGAAAGGACCCAGTGTGTCTCAAAGTAATAAGCACCTTCCAAGGCACAGGAAAAATCCAAACTGCTTTTTTTTCCTTGTAGCAGCCCATTAATAAAGTTTATCTTGCCTCTTACTATATGCTCTTCAGATTATTTATTCGAGTGACCCCTGCACGTTTCCCACTATTGGGAGATGTATCTGTGTTGCTAGAATCTTGTAGAAGCAGTGTTTACTGCTAGTCAGATTCTTGTTCATCCAATGAAATATCTGTATCCTTGACACCTGATGGTGGTGTTAATTTAGGCATCTAATTCTGTAAAGATGGGCTGGGAATTTAAGAGGGCCTCACTACTTCCTGTGTGGATGTTGATGGATATTGACAAATAATTCTTCAGGAGGTTTCCTCTATCATACCAATCCTGCACTTGGGTTGGTTATATTCCTTGCTTGTGTATGTAAAGTAGGAATTGCTGGACAGATTCATTCTACTATAAGTCTGTGTCTGGGATGCAGAAATATGAATTTCTATCTATTAATTTGTTCCTTGACACTGGCTTGTAGTAACTCACCAAGAGGAGAGAGTGATAAGCAGTGTTCCTACCACAAATATTCCTAGCTACACATTTTCAGGATTAAAGTTCGGTATTTTATTTCACGTTTTCTTTCATCAAGTTTTTGTATTGGATGGTAGACTCCTTTTGCTGTCTCCTAGGAAACAATCACTTAGATATTTTAAAAGTTTTCTAAGCTGATGTGGAGCAAAGTGGGAAAAATCTAGCAGAGGATGCCAGAGCTCTCCAGATTTGCCACCGATTACCTGCTGACATGGAGGTCCAGGAAGATAGGAAATAAATTAGCCTAGTGGTGTTCTACCTTTTTCATACTGGGCCACTGCCTCTTGTCTCTCCACTCCTATCTGGAACTCTTTCAATTTAGCAATATGTGAAGTGTAGGTTGTTTGTAACTCCACCAATTACCAGGTGAAAATTGATGTGTGTTTCAACCTTCATCCTTCCTTTTTCTGCTTTTCGCTTTATCTTTATGTTCAATATTTAGATTATTTATTTCATAAGATTTTTCAAGGAAAGGGACAGTTTTATTTTAATATTGGTAAAGATCCATGCAGATTTATGGTGCTATGTAAATGTTAATTTAGAGTAGTGGATTTTTGAAGTATATTGTGTAAAAAGTATGTTTTTATTGCAGACATGGCAAATATGTACACTCTGCTTCGTGCTGTGTCAAGTGGTTTACCTCATATGATTCAGGAACTACAAAACCATATCCATGATGAGGGCCTTAGAGCAACCAGCAATCTTTCTCAGGAAAATGTAAGTTTCATGTGGCAGCTGAGTTAACCTATCTTATTACATTCCTGATGAAATCTTTGCTTTCTTCCCTAGGCTGATTTAGTTTATTGCCTACAGATGAGTGGTGGCACTGAACAGAAACATGAGTATAATGTTGTCGCTTATAAAACACCCTATTAAACAATCTTTTTTTATTTTTTTTATTAAATCTTGTTTATATTAAATAGATTTAGAACTTTGTGCACAAATTGCAGTTTTTGATCAGCTCTCAGTTGTGTAATGCATTGATTCAGGTTTTTTAATTTCTTCTTGCTGGATCAACTTGATCAATTTTTTTTTTTAAATAATTGTGTGAAGTCATCATGGCGAATGGCCTTCTGCTGTTAAAAGGTGCTCTTGTTCTGCTAAATTTTGTTCCCAGATGGTTGCCGATGGGTCATTTTGGTTCATTAGGAAACAAAAATATCACTTGGTTTGAGTAAATGTTATTTGTAAAGCGGGGCATCCTGTGCTAGTACCAGAAAAGTCTTTTTCACTTAGTTGCTGTATAGTAGCAGTTGTACAGCTGCGTAGTCCCACGCTTGCATCAGAATTTCTGAAAGTACTTTGACTATTGAATTGTTCTGCTCAAATGTTTTTGTTGAAGTACTCGCTTCTGATATCCCTTGTGGAATGTGCCTGTGGCACTGCTGTTGTAGAAAAGCAGGGCTTCCACCTACAGTTCTGTTCACACGTTTATACAGCACTACTTTCAACTTGACATCTAGATCTGATGTTCGCTTTAGGAGGGCAGTTCCTGTCATCCTTTTTTAAATTAGAACTCTCAGCCCACTTTTCTAGAAGGTGGTACTGTTCTTTAGACTCTCTCAAGTGTCAATATGCAGAGGCTACCTTGAAGAAAAAAGTTGACTTATTTTAATAACTGTGGTTTTAGAAGAGAGGCTTGGGGTTGACATCCATTTATCATCTTAATTCTGAAAGTCTGGTGCCACATTTCATGCCATGTTTTGGTGCTTATGTCTCAAGGGCACATCTTCTCCAGGCCATTCCCAAAACTCAACAGTGCCATGGCCGCATCCAGCTAGTGTGAATATGCAGGAGAAACTGTCTTAAAGATTCAGTTACTTGTTAGTGACCTTGATTTTTGGTGGTGATCTTCCTCCAGAATAACCATGACAATCTATATTAATTTTTTACATTTTTGTATAGCTATTGAATTTTTCAATAAATCTGTTTTCTGTATTGTGTATTTTTAGATGCCAACTCAGTTTGTGGAGTCAGTTTTGGAAGTACATAGTAAATTTGTTCAACTTATCAACACCGTTTTGAATGGTGACCAGCACTTTATGAGTGCCCTTGACAAGGTAATTTTTCACAATATAGTAAACAACACTACACTCCAGAATATGTAATCTTTTTTTTCACCGGAGCAATAAAACAATACCCTTGAGAGAACTCTCATGGAGGTCTCTTGTTTTAAAGCAAAGAAGAAAAAAAACTAAGTAATTTAGTACTCTCAAAAACAGATCCTGCGTACAAAGGAAGCAGTCACATTTCTTCCAACCATTGGTACTTGAGTTCAACCTAAAAGGATGGACAGCTTTCTCATCAAAACAGCTGTTTAAGATCCTGAAATGAAAATGGATCCCTTATCTCCAACTAATGTGAAAATAATATAGCATATTTATAATATACTGTGTCTACTAAGCAACTTTTAAACAACATCAAAACTGCCTTTTCTCTTGGCAATAATGAATTAGACTCTGATCACTGAAGTTGCCAGGTATGTTAAATAAACATTAATTTTGTATCTTGTTGCAAATTACTTGATTGTACAGAGTTGTGTTGAAACTGTTCAATTGCTCAACATGGGTAATTGCCCTGTTCTGGTTACGTACCGTTTTCAAGACCGAGGTTTATGTAACTGATTTGTAAAATGTGCAGCCAGTTAAGGCATTTGTTCCTAGGTACTGCAATTGGCACCGTATAAATATAATGTAAGTTAGATT
The DNA here is from genome assembly GCF_965152275.1 of Natator depressus. Taxonomy (NCBI): domain Eukaryota; kingdom Metazoa; phylum Chordata; order Testudines; family Cheloniidae; genus Natator; species Natator depressus. Next base: position 236,787,104 of record NC_134235.1, on the reverse strand, counting down.
GTAGAAGTAGTTTATTTTATAATAGCATGACTAGGCTCTCTGAAGATCAGGTGTCTGGTTTCCTCAAGAAAAGATACATGGTATCTAATGCCTTCCACCAGTTGTTAATTTATTGGACCAGGATTATAATTTTCACATGTACAATATTTTAACTATTAAACAAAATTTTCTTCTCCCCGGTCACCAAACTCTGGACAGCTTATGTCTTAGATTTTTGTTGGGGATAAAGATATAGATTAGGATAAATATTGTATATTTGCAATATAACTTTGTTTTTCTATTTTGGGGGTGTATTTTGAGCTTCTATGAGTTTTGTCCATTTTTGTCACATCCTATATTTTCTTAATACAAGGCTTTTCAGGGGCTTGTAGCCATGTATCAGGATGTTGCTGAACCGCATGATGCACTGTGCAGAAGAGTTATAGGTTTGACCATATTCCTGCAGGACACCTCATCTGTACAGATGAGTTTTGGCTTTAAGCTTTATAATGTAATATAGAAAGTTAATGGTTATCTGTGGTGATAAATATTGCCTATATCATATGTCAATTAAGTGTTCGTTGAATTTTGAAGCTTAAAATTCCATACCTACATACACAGAGTATAGACAAGGTTCCTTCCAGAGAAGGCCTCTGTAACCCCTCTTCTCCAAGGACATCATGTGATTCAGCAATGTGCTGATGTTCAACACTACATCCCTTTGGAGCCTATAAGAAAAAACAAACAAACTTCAAACTCCTGGAAAACACTAAAAACACAGGAGTAGAGAGCTTCAGTGAAGCCCTTCAGCTTGCTTTCTTTGGAAAAGAGCTTGTGACCCAACAATCCTTGAATGTATATATAATTCACAGGAACTGGTGTATGGTATTTTTTGGTTTTGCATATACTCAAGTTGTGTTGCAATTATTTCAGTGAGACTTAAATATGAACTGCTCTTCAGAATACTAGTGTTGACAACTCTGTTACTCTTCTCATCACTTATGCCCTGATCCTGAGTTATCATTTAATTCCCTTTTCTTCTCCCTTGCATTCAGACTCTCTCCAGATCTCATCTTTACTATAATGTTTCAGAGATCTGCCTCTTCCGCTTCTCCCCATAATCCTTTAGATGCTGAGATACTTTTACAGTCTCCCCCTGAAGTTCAAATATATGCTCCTGACTTAAGGCTTTGCTGCTGCTGCTTATATCTAATTTGATCTCTCTTTTCACTCCCCAGTGTGTACTCCCAGCCCAAATTATATACCATTCTGATTTCTCATCTTATTGCTCCCTTTGTGTTCCCCCACTCTCGTGTTTGTTCATCCTGCTCCCTACTTTTTGAACACCTTTCATCCTCTCTCCTCCTTTGCATTCCTAATCAAAACAGTTCTGTGACCTTGCTTTCCGTAGCTGACTTGCTCACCTGTGCTATTTACTCCTCCCCTTTGGTCCTCCACAGTCTCACTTAATAAATATCACTGCTTATGATTTGCTCATTGTATATTATTTCACGTTATTTGTGTCAATCATTATCTCCCTCTTTTTGTCCATTTTTCTGTTTGTCTTTTTTTAGGATAGTCTTTGCCCTGAAGAACTTGCAGTGTGTTCATACCTCTCTGTAAATCACCAAAGCAAAAGTTCAAGTATTTCTTAATATTTGTCTTTATTGTGTATTTCTACATAGGCTCTAACATCAGTAGTAAACTATAGGGAACCCAAGTCGATCTGCAAAGCGCCCGAGTTGGTAAGTAACACATATTGTGCTGTAATAGTGATCGTAGTTTAAAACAAAAACCCAAGCACTCAAAACAGTCATTATTAACACATGGTGATCACCAAATTAAAATAATTTTCACTTACTGAATCATCTTCAAAAGCCTTTTTTAAAAATAGGCATTTAACCTATTGAACCCACACAAAACGTGCATGTTCTGGGCACACAATCTGACGTGCCTTTGTTTCAAAATGTGGCCCTTTGTGTCTTGTTTGTGTCATTTGTAAGCTGAGCTCTGTCATGTTTTAACCCGTATTTAGTAGTTGCAGATACCTTCAAACACTGTTGTTCTCTAGCTTGACAAGTCAATTTTGTTTTGCTTTTTGTTTTTTTTTACTTGAGCTGGCCAAGTATTGTGACAACTTGCTGAAGAAATCAGCCAAAGGAATGACAGAGAATGAAGTAGAAGATAAACTTACAAGTTTCATTACTGTTTTCAAATACATTGATGACAAAGACGTTTTCCAGAAGGTAACCTCCAATTTTTAGTGAATGTTAAAAGAAAAATGTAATTTAGCTAAACCGCTTTACATTGGATGTTTGTGTTCACATTCTTTTTTAAAAAAAACCTCACATCTGAGAAAATATTTTGCTTACTTTGTTTTGTTTCATACAGTTCTATGCCAGAATGTTGGCAAAACGATTAATTCATGGTTTATCTATGTCTATGGACTCTGAAGAAGCCATGATTAATAAACTAAAGGTAATATGAACTATCTTTCAAAATAATATAAACAGCAGTAGTAACTGTTGAAGCATGTCTTGTTTAAGAGGGTCAGCAGAGGATGCCAAAATTAATTTAGCAATTGGTAGCTGCTGTTGCCAGTAGATGATATGAAAAATCACATCATCATCTGTTCTGAATTCATGTATTGATACACACAAAATCCATTACCTGGAAAACCCCAAATATTATAAGTAGTTCCTTATTTTGGGTAGTTGTATAAAATGTGCCACTTGATCCATATTTCCATAATAGTAGTATCAGTCAGTGAGCAAAACTAAGGCAGTCCATTAGAAACTTTCAGTTTTGTAAGTTAGTATTGGGCAAGGACAAATTTTAGAAATACGTTGTATAGAAGAGCAACCCTCTTAAGACAGGTAATATAATTTTACATATGAAGGCATTATTGGCTATACTATAGATGGCAGGCATTAGCAATATAGAAGTCTGTGTATCAGTACTGTTTTGTGGATGTGTACAATATATTAAAGAAATATATATAAAGAAATGTGTGTATAATATATTAAAATAATTATCTTACCTATGAAATGTATTTAAATGTTTCATTACAGCAAGCCTGTGGTTATGAGTTTACCAGCAAGCTCCATCGAATGTATACAGACATGAGCGTTAGCGCTGATCTCAACAATAAATTCAACAACTTTATCAAAAACCAGGATGCCATTATAGATTTGGGAATTAGTTTTCAGATATATGTTCTACAGGTACTAATGAATAATTTATTGCTATTCAGTTACTGGTTTCTTGTATTTCCATAACAAGTAAACAATTTTCTAAAATCTAACTAATATGAACATTTCTCAGACTGAAATTGACAACTTATAAATTTGATATCACTATTTAACAATCCTGATGATATAAAACAGCCTATTATTCCTAGCTTTTTTGAAAGATAGTCTACCCTCTACACTGCATAATGGTAAGATAGAAACAAAGGCCTTAACAGGTTTCTTACCTAGAGCAAAGGCCTCACAACAGTATGCATTTTAGTGAGTCTTACAACTCCTTTTCTAACTCATATGTCTTATAACTTGACTTGAACTATAGGACCAGTTCTTAAAAGGAAGATTTTGTTTAGTGTATATGCTCCTTGGAGCTCATTTTAACATGTTAGAATGTTAATTTTTTTCTCCCCCTACCCCCAGGCTGGCGCATGGCCTCTAACTCAGGCTCCTTCATCAACATTTGCAATTCCTCAGGAACTGGAAAAAAGTGTACAGATGGTAGGTTAGTAGTTTCTTGCAAATTTGTAGCAAATTTAATAATACTTTATTAGAATCTCAAACAAAAAGCTGATAATTGTTATTGTGAGGCCACTGTGTCTGTCGGGTGTATACGTAAACCACAATTATTCGAGCTCCAGTTATCTGAAATTTGAGTGGGTTCCCCAAATAAAAGTCTGATCTTATGAAATTCCAGGTTTTCAAATTTTAGCTGTGCCCTTCTAGCTCTTCAAATAATTGAAATTTATAGGAACATACCTCTGAGCTCAAATGTTGATCCCTAATATTCAGGGGGAAAAGATGATCTTTTGCAATATCAAATCTTAGCACATATAAGTATCTTGTCCTGTGATTCAGAGGAGCCCTTGAAAACCAAGATTCTGACTGTTCTGCATGAAAGCTCTTCTTGCACTTTTCAGAACAGTATGGGTGTTTCCCCCTGTGCTCCTTGCCTTTGTCCAAAAATCTCCATCCACCCCTATTGGCATTCAGAGTTCTGTATGATTGCTTTTTGTCCTCCATCCTAGAAGTGGCACCATTTCAGAGGCCCTGTATTTTTCTTATATTCTTGTATTCTAAATTCTAGTTACATGTACCTTGTATATATTTAAAATATACAAAATATCTGTGTTGACCTGTGTCAACATGTATGTAGGTTGTGAAGCACATTGGAAAGAAAGCATATAGAAATGAAAAATATTTTTATGTTATCAGAAAAACTGAAGTCTGTAGAAGTGTACACGTACAATTTCAGGATATAATCTTAAATTAATGTCTAATGGAAAACATCTATATTTGCTGTAAAGTGTCCTTTTGCTACTTAATAAAAGTGTTTAAAGTTTTTTAATGAAATATTCCAATTTCAACTTTAGTATATTAAGCAATATTAAATCCTGTAGTACATCAAACAAGAAAGTATTCTCATACTATACTCATTCCACCAATCCTGGCACTGCTGGGAAGTCCCACCCCATGGCTGTTATCACTGATGCAGTTCTCTAGAAGATTCCTGGAGGTGAATATACAGCCTTTATTAGAAGGTGACTCCTCAGCATGCTCCTAATATGCGGCTTCTGCAACAGCTTTCTCCCTCAAACCTATTAGGAGGCCCTCTTTACTACTGTTATTAGATGGGAACATTTTTATGCTCTTCCTTTTGTGTCTTTCTTCCCTCACTGGCCTTAAGAGCCACCAACAGACATACCCACCCACAAAAGGTCTCCACTGTTAGCCAATGAAAGCAGCTTTGCCTTCACCACTTGCACACGCATTCTGCTCCTTTTTCCTGTGCTGTCAACAGCTATGCCTCAGCTTGCTAAACTAGCAGCGCCCCCAATCAGTAATGATTCCAAAGATGTCCAGTGAGGGCAAGACTAAGAAGGAGTCAAGTAGCCCCTACTCCACTTCTGGAATTCCTTCTGTTTTGATTCTCTTTTTAAATAATGGTCTGACCCCTTCTTCGTTGACTTGGGCTTCTGTCTACTCCCTTTTAGCATTGCCTTTCTTTTCCTGTTCCCAAGAATTTTTATTGTGCTCCAGGTTCTTGATCCCCCATGTTCCTCAGATAGTACAGTGACAGGAATTGGATATATGACTTAATAGCTACCTTAATTATGTTTTTGGTCAAAGGCAATGTTTCTCCCTACTTCCCAGGACTCTCCAGTGTAAGGTCCTGCAAGGATTCCTTTTTAATTTTTGGCCATTGTTCCTCTGGGTTTTCAAGGGCCTTCTCCTTTAGTATGCACCACATGTCTCCAGAGATTCAAAGGCAAAAATGTCTGGGGGGGGGGACGACTAAAACCTCAGAGGGTTGTAAGCTTTTGTGAGTTTGATTCAGATATGGACAGTAGGTTAGTCTGAACTGAGCGCCTTACCTTAGTTGAAAATTGAAGCGCTCCAGATTTTCTTTTCTCCCTATTTCCCCAGGCCCCTGAAAATAAAAAAGCCAACAGGGAGGCTACCTGAAGGGGTGTTGCCCACCCCTCAAGACCTCTGATATAGAAATCTTGAATCCATTTTCAAGGAATTAGGATTCCTGTTCTACAGTCCATCTTGTGGCTTTGATCTGTCTGGTTACTTCTAGAGCCTCACTGTCTTACCTAAAAGCCTTCAGTAAAATGTAGAAACCATACTGGGAAGGTAAAACGTTTGTTAAAGGTCCCTGTGATGATATATGCTATTTGAGTTCTATGCTATGCTGTGCTCCACATATAAACAATATTTCAATTGACCATGATTCAGGCTCACTTCACAGGTATGTTCTTTGGAGGAGATCCTAGACATCACCATTGAGGAATCCTCAGATCTGAATGAGCTTGAGTTTCCTTGGGTGAACAAGGAAAAACATCCAAAAACCAGATTTAGGCAGTACTGATACTCTGCCTTTCACTCAAAGTATCTTTTCTCTCTCTTTTCAGAGCAGACCCAGAGGTTACTATTCTAGATGCTCTTTCCAGCAGTGCAGGCTTTCAAATCCCATGCTTCTGTCAAGCAACAATGAAGAGTGGTTGGCTCACACTCCACTTCTGCCCATCAAGGAGAGACTAAATCTGTCTTCTTCGAGTGCTTGCACGTGTCCATTCCAATGTAGGGGTGTGTATGCCCTGAGCAATTGCTGGAATATTTTCCCCATAGTGGTATCTGTCAAATTGGCTCTACCACCCCCTGGTACTGTGCGCTAATAGTGCCAGTATAAGGGGCCCTGCTGAGCTCGCGCCCCTCAGTTCCTTCTTACCACCCATAGCGGTTGCTGGAACTTCCCTCGTTGCTTCGGCAATCTTCTCCAGTGGTTTCCTCTCATTTGTTGCGTGTATATATAGTTATAGTAGCTAGTTAGTTTGAAAGTAGTTTTAGTAATCTTTCGAAACCAGACACCTCTACACTTGTTGAAGAGGCTTGTCCAGTCCCCGGTGACAAGGTATGCCTCCCTCAGTCACCAGGCTTTAAGCCGTGCTCTTCCTGTAGCAAGTCGATGCCATTGAACGACCTGCAGTCGAGTTGCCAAAAGTATTTAGGGGAAACTCACAGGAAGGATCGCTGTCAGATCTGCAAGGAGTTCAAGCCCCGTACCCAGAAAGACCAGGCAGTGAGACTGAAGGTCCTCCTGATGAAGGCAGCCCTGAGGCTAGCATCAGAGCCGCAATCGGACTCTGCACCGAGAACCTCTGCTTCGATGTGGAGAGCGCTTCCCACCAATCGAGACTCTCAGCACCACTCCGCCTTGCCCAAGAAGAGGCACCGCAAGCACTGAGACAAAAGTTGCTCCCTGATACCAAAAGGGAGCAGGCAAGGGGACAGGAATAGTGTGAGACTCATGTCATGCCGATCTCCCTCTCTGGCACTGCTGCAGCCCCCACCATCAGCACCGCTACTGACTCTGGTTCCACATACCCCATCGAGGGATGCACCATCCTCCGGCAGGCAGCGTACCAGACAGTTTGTTGTACTGTCCACTCTGGAGGCATATGCAGCATCTAGGGACTTGCTCATGCTACCGGTACCAGGATCCTCTGACATCCAGGACTCGGTGTCGTCGAGTGGCAAAGAGGCCTTACCCAGCCTCCAAATGGCACTGAGACCACTCTCCAGGGGTAAACCCCCTCTAATTGCCTCACCCCACGTGTCCCCACAGAACCACTAACTGGCACCGGGAGGATTGGCACCTCCATGGTCCCCTCAACTTAGCTCATCTTCCTCATCAGGGTTGGAGGTGAGGTCCTATTTTTCCCACCACTGGGAGCGCCCACGCTACTCCCTGCACCTGTCCTACAAATACTGGGATATATCTAGTGCAGTGGTGCCTCAAACACGTGGACCATGAGGACAGGCACCGATGCAGTGGCCTTTTTGGAACCTCTGTGGGTTTCCACCAGGCCAGGGCACCGTCTCAAGGCATTCTTATTCGGTAGCCTCAGATGGTAGGGTGCTTCTGATTCCGTGCTGCAAGACACCAGACCTGGACTCTGCTGTTGAGCCTGGTACCAAGCTGCTGGAGCATGTCCCTCAGGTCACTGCTGACACAGAGGAAAGAGCAGAGTCCTTACCCGCCTCCCCCTCTTCTTCCCCAGATGATGCACTGGTGGCTTCCAGAGTATCCCCACCCCAGGATGACCACAAGGCCCACCAGGACTTATTAAAGCAGTGGCCTTGAATTTGGGCATGTAGGCGGAGGTGGTGGAAGAGATCGCACTTGGCCTTCTGGACATTTTGGCAGTGGCAGGCCCCTCAGGAGTGGCTCTTCCCCTCAATGAGGCGATCATGAAGCCCGTTAAGGCTCTCTGGCAGATCCCCGCTTCTCTCCCGTCTACAGCTAAATGGGTGGAGGAAAAATATTTTGTACCTGCTAATGGCTGCAAATTCCTATTCTCTCCCCCTTCTCCTGGGTCCTTAGTGGTGGTAGCCGCTAATGATAGGGACCATCAAGGTCAAGCGGGGCACAGACCTAAGGCGAAGGGTCCCCAAAAGCTGGACTTGTTTGGCAGTAAAGCCTGCTCCACAGGGAGAGTGCAGCTCTGCATAGCAAACTAGCAAGCCTTGCTAGGTTGCTATAATTTTACCTTGTGGGAAGCAATGCAAAAATTTAAGGTTCCCCAGGGTGCCAGGCAGGAGTTCTCTTCCCTTGTAGAAGAAGAGAAGACACTGGCCCAGGCCTCCCTGCAGGCAGCCTTGGACACCGTTGATTCCACGGCCAGATCAATGGCCACCGGCTGTCACCATGTGCAGGAGCTCGTGGTTACAATCCTCTCGGTTTCCTTAGGAAATGCAGCAGACGCTCCAGGACCTTCCATTTGAAGCAAACAGATGCTAAGCTGTAGATGCTATATTGCCCTAAAGACTATAAGGCAACTGTGAAGTCTCTGGGCCTGTATATTCACCTGCAGCATCTAGAAGGCATTATAGGCCCCAGCAGTCTGGGCGTTTCTACTCTCAACTGCCCAGACACCTCCAGAGGAGGAGAAAGAACAAGGCATTCATGCTGTTGCAATCTGTCCCTTCGAAGCACCCTTCATTTCAGGATCCAGTTACCTGTATTTTTCCCAACTGTCTGTTCCATTTCCTCAGCGCTTGGAACCACATTACCTTGGACCTCTGGGTCCTAAACACAGAAGAATTTGGGTATATCCTCCAATTTTTGTCAACCCCACCTTCCCACCCACCCTCCCTGCCCCTCTCCAGGGACCCTTCTCATGCGCAACTATTGAAGCAAGAAGTCCAGTCCCTTCTTCGGATGGGGGCCATGGAAGAGGCTCTGCATCAGCTAAGAGGAAAGGGGGTCTATTCCCGCTACTTCCTGATCCCGAAAGCCGGGGTGCGTGCGGGGGGGGGGGGGACTCAGACCGATCCTAGATCTGTGATAGCTCAACTACTGTCTTAAGAAGTTGAAGTTCTGCATGGTCTCCTTGGCCTTCTTCATCCCTTCACTGAATCCAGGGGACTGTTATACCACCCTCAACTTAAAAGACACACACTTGCACATATCAATTTTCCAAGGACACACGAGGTTTCTAAGATTTGTTGTAAACCAGACCCATTACCAATTCATGATTCTGCCATCTGGCCTATCAGCTCCCCGTGGGTCTTCACCAAGTGTATGGCAGTAGTAGTGGCTTTTCTCAGAAAAAGGGGAGTTCACATTTTCCCGTATCTCAGTGATTGACTAATCAAGGGCCAGAATTCAGGGGGAGCCCGACATAGATCTCGTACATTCGACCTTCCCGACTTTGGGGCTATTAATAAAAGACCAGAAGACTATTTTTATCCCCATCGAACTAATAGAGTTCATCGGGGCAGTTCTTGACTATTTGCAGGCAAAGGCCCTGCTCCAGGAGGACCCCTTCTCAACTTTGATAAGCTGCCTTCTGGCACATCCGATCATCTCACCTATCAGGTGCACAGAACCAGCTCTCAGATTGCCTCAGCTGGTCCTTCTCTCCTCACCATGAGTGGTCCCTTCTCCTGGATATCACAATGGACATCTTCCAAAAGTGGGGTAGTTCCCATATACACTTGTTTGCAACCCATGACAACAGGAAATGCTAGCAGTTCTGCTCCTTGAGGGAACCTAGCCCTGGGTCTATTATGGATGTCTTCCTGTTAGCATGGATGACTTGCCTGTTTTATCTTTTCACTCTTCTTCCCCTTCCCTTCCCCAGTTAATTAACAAGGTTCTGTCGAAGATCAAGCAAGACCAAACATGAATCATCTTTATGGCCCAGACAGCACTAAGGTTCATCACCCTCCTAAACCTTTCAGTGAAGGTCCTAATCCAGCTTCCACTGCTGGATTAATCACACAGGACCATGGCCAGCTGCTCCACCTGAACCTCAGCTCTCTTTATTGATGGCCTGGAACCTTCATGGCTGAACCCTGAAGAGCAGGCTTGCTCAGAGCAGGTTCGTAAAGTCCTACTGGGCAGTAGAAAACCTTCCACTAGGGCGACATACCTGGCGAAGTGGAAATGATTCTCCATCTGGTCTTCAAAGCCTGGTGTTCTACCTATGCAGTCCTCATTGCAGCTTGTTCTGGAATATCTCCTACTTTTGCAGCAGCAAGCCCTAGCTTTTTCTTCAATCAAGGTCCACATGGCAGCTAATTCAGCCTTTCATCTGAAGGTTGACGACAGGTCAGTTTTCTCTCACAAGATGATAATTTGTTTTCTCAAAAGGATGGAGACAGTGTTCCCTCAGATAAAGGAGCTGATATCTTCCCCCCCGGGACATAGACCTTGTCTCATCAAAACTGACGATCCTGTTCTTTGAGCCACTAGCAACACGCTCACTGTTGCACCTCGCTTGGAAGGTGGCCTTTTTGGTGGCCATTACATCAGTCAGGAGAGTTTGAGATCCGAGCCCTCACCTCGGACCCCTATATACAGTTTTCTTCAAATATAAAGTGAAGCTACACCTGCACCAAAAGTTCCTCCCAAAAGTGTTTTCTCAATTCCACTGCAACCAACCAATTTTCCTACCAGTATTCTATCCTAAGCTGCATGCAGATAGGGAGAAACGTCTTCATTCCTTGGATGTCAGACGAGCTCTGGCATTTTATATTCAGAGGACCAAATCGTTCCGCAGATAACCGCAGCTCTCCATAGCTGTAGCAGAGAGAATGAAAGGGCTTCCCTCTCTGCTCAGAGGATTTTGTCTCAGATCACATCATGTATCCAGGCATGTTATGACCTTGCGGGGGCTCTCCCTCTGCCAAACCTGATCGCTCATTCCACAAGATCTCAGGCCTCTTCAGCGACTTTCCTGGATCAAGTTTCTGTTCACCATATCTGCAGGCCTGGGACCTGGTCCTCGGTGCACACGTTCTCAGCACTGTATGCCATCACTCAAGAAGCCAGAGATGAGGCCTACTTTGGTCACACAGTGTTGCAGTCTGCTTGTCCTTAAGCTCCAAGCCCACCTCCAGTGCACCTACCTGTGAGTCATCTACACTGGAATTGACATGTGAAAACACTTGGGGAGGAAAAAATGGTTACTGACCTTTTGTAACTGTTCTTCGAGATGTGTTGCACATGTTCATTCCAAGGCCCACCCAGCATCTCCTGTCTTGAAGTGGTTGGTAAAAAGCAACTGAAGGGCGCGGGCTCATCAGGGCCTGTTATACCAGCCCTATGAGAGCACACCAGGGGGTGCTAGAGCTGACCCAACAGATACCACCAAGGAAAAAAAATTCTGGCAACTGTGTCGGGGTGTGCACACACCTCTCGAAGAACAACAGTTACAAAAGGTCAGTAACTGTTTTTGGTTTTTACTGGCCCAGATGAAAATCAGGACCAATGCTTTGTGATTGTCAAAGGGCTACATCATTGAACTTGTCTCCTTCTGACTAGATTCATTTCAGCCTCTCAAAGGATACAATAAAGTTTACCTCCTTATTCCAGTCTATATGGCTGATTCCACATTCATTTGTTTTGCTATTGAGAGACTTATATTATTAGTACATTGTTCTATCCTTTGATCTTTTCTTAGCTCTAAAAGTCCTCTAAAAATCCTGTTGATAATGGTGCCAGCTTCAGTGTGTGGGGGGAAATCCTTGTTTTCCATAGTTTGAACAACCTGCTTATGAGATCTCCTTTCTTCCAGCATACTTATGGACAAGTGCTCTCTCTTCTTCCAGACCATGGGTTTATGGTGCACTGTAAGAGCTCTTACTTTCCTGGGACATGGTCCTCCTAGGCACTTAACTTCACATTCACCTCAGCAAGGTGGTTCTCATAGGTCAGAGGTCCCACAAACTAAACGGTTCAGTCCAGCCTGGTCATAACCATGTGTTAGATTCTGTATCTTCTATACATTCTGGTATCCTGTCAACCCATCCTTAATTCTCCCTCTCTCCAGGCTTTGTTTTGGTATGAGACTGCTAAGGAGAGACCATATACCTGCATACCACCATTCCAACACAAGTAATTCATTTTCTCAGATGGTGGAAGAGCTCCCAAGATCTTGCACGAAGGGAAGCCTGTTTCTGACGTGATCGTGATCTTCATGAATGCAAGCTGAGAGGGGCTGGGTTAGTCACCTGGGCTTCCTCGTGTACGATGTGCAAGAGGGAGGCTCCGTACAGTAGCAGCTGACTGGAATTCTGGGCTACTAGGTTTATCCTGAAGAAATTTGTTTTTCGCTGAGAATCAGAATGGTCCTTGTGGAATGCTGTAACTAGTCAGCCATTACCTTCACTATCAGACAAAGGCATTCAGCTTCTGAAGAAAGGTGCTTCATGGGGGTTCTGACGTAGGCCTAAAGGAAGATGATAGAAGATCAACTATGTATGGGAGTGTCTCCGGACTAATTGATGAACAGGCAGGCAGGTTTTCTTCAAGATCTTAGAGCTCTGGAACTTCTCAAAAATATACTTTATTTGCATCTTATAACAGCAGTTTTAATGTGTACTGCTTCAGGCACTGGGAGAAGGCAATCTGGAAAATAGACATCTTCTCCTTAAAGTGTTCAAGCGCTGTCTTCTATACATTCCTCCTCTGTCATTATTAAACATCATTGCCAAGAGAAATCGGATTGGGCCAAACTGACCCAAGGAAAAACTGTCTTTTTTTTGGCCTGTCTCAAGGAGAAGTCCCTGGAACCTGCTTAAGTTCTTCCCATAGCCAAAGAACATCCTGACCACAGGGTCCAACCAAACTCCTGAACCTGAGCTTCTTGTCCCTTTCAGCTGGGAAACGAGAGGCTGAGACTTCTGGACTTTTGCTGGGCAGTATCCTGACAGGAGATAAAATATTAGAACTAAGACTTACCAATGGGTATGATCCATATTTGAAGCCTGGCATCAGCTGTAACAAAGGCTCAGTCAAGGGACTGCCTTTATGTTTATCTGTTTTTGAGAAAAGGTTCCAGCAAAATTTCAGGTTTAGATGGTAGCACTAGGAGCTTGGAGGATCTGTAAGGGAAAATCTACTGCAGTCTCACCCCTGTATTTCTAGATTTCTTCATGCAGTCGAAAGGATTGGACTACCTTTATGCCGTCCCATGCACAGTTGGAAACTCAGTCTGGTTTTGCAAGCCTTGTTGCAACTTCTATTTGAGCTTTTTGGGGACTGCTAACTTTATCCACAGCATCAAACTAACTTTTCTTGTTACAATTACCTTTAGCTCACAGGAAAAATGAATTTGAAGATATATCTGTTAAGGAACCTCTCTCATGCAGTCCATTCCTTACAAAGGGGTCCTGTGAACCACTCTGGAATGTGTAGTCCCCGTGAATTTAGTTTTTCATATCAGTCAAGATATTTCATTTCCTTCCTTGATCGCTCCCTCTTTCTCTTCCTTACAATTTACTAATCCCCAGCAGTGCCAGGATTGGTGGATTGCATATGGTGTGAGAATGGGACAATTTGTTCCTTACCTGTAAATTGGTTTTCTCATATATAACAATCCACCAATCCTTTATTCCCTTCTTAAAGTTACTGTTTGTTGTTGATAGGAAATTACTGTTAGATGTGGATGCTTAAGCTTTAGAAGAATCTACTGGTAATACGAAGTACCCACTGCCTATTTAGACTGGGAACTGGATTCCAAGAATCTTCTAGAGAGCCACCTCAGTTACAAGAGCCATGCTCAAGACTTCCCAGCAATGCCAGGATTGGCAAATTGTGTATATAAATGAAGACCAATTTACAGGTGAGGAACAAAATTGTCCAATAATACTGGAAAGATACTATTAAGGACTTTTTTTTTAAAGGAAAAGAGGAGACATTCATTTTGTTCATTTCTAAGTGAACATCTTTGTACCCTTGGACCTCTTATTGTGTATATTTTCTGTGTGTGGCTTTGTAATATGAGCATGATAAATCTATATTGAAATGTCTTAAAATAGTCGCACCAAAAATCAGTTTCCAGCGCTATGAATGTGACACCTTACAGAAGCACTAAAATGTATGTAAAAACGTAAAGGAGGAAGAAATGAACGAGATTATTACTGTGTTGAACAATGTCGTCTAAGGTTTTTCAAGAGCCCAATGATTTTAGATGCTTCAGTTTTGGGGTGTCTGGTTTGATGTGCCTTAAAAAGGAGACTGCTTTTCAAGTGGTGGGTGTTCAGCACTTCGTGAAAATCAGAAACCTTCAAAGTTCAGGGAGGACATCCAGAAATTGATGCACCCGGAGTTACTACTCATTTTTAATAATCTTGGCAATTAGATCTTGATAACTCAGTTGTGGCAGATCTGAGGTCATATTACTCTCTAAAAACATCAAAATAGTAGTGAAATTTGCTTGCACTTTAACCTTGCTTCCAGAGTCACCTCTGAAAACTGGGATGGAGTGGGTGTGGTTGCACGATCTGCGCTTGGTGATGGTTAATCCTGCTCAATTGTTAGCCTACTAGAAAGAAATTAGGCCCTTACTTTTGTGGGTTTGATAAAAGCTAATCTGCTTACATAGTGCCTTCGTTGGCTCATCAACACTAAGCACATGTCTAGAAAAACATGTTAGCAGCAGATGTAATGATATAAAATGTAAGTAGTGAAGGAGACAGGAAACTGGATTGCAAAGTGTTCCCTGCTTTCCAGGAAAAAAACAACCTAAAAAGTAACACATTTAAAGAGTTAGAACCAATTCTTTTTTATAACATGTTTAAAAACATTTTGACAGGGTTCTTTAAATAACTTTAAAATGTTGGGCCATTTGGACTAAATATGACTAATAGAAATACTCTTAAAAGTGCCTACTTCAAGAGGATGTAGGCTTCAGTTATGTTAGGGAATTATTCCGAAATACAGACTGTGCTCATATCTTGTTCTTCCTTTTTAATGCCTCTTATGGAAAATTGTAGCGTTCCTGTGCTTTGAAAATTATTATTTGGATTGTGACTGTGATGTTGAAATTTAATTTTTAACTGTTTGCAAAGTGAAACAATACTAATATATGATCCACACAGGCTGGCCAATGCCACCGCAAAGGGGAATTCAATCCACCTTTGATGCTTTTGAAGGACACTCTTTGCTTTTTAAGGGTAGTATATCTCTGTGGCTCGCTGGACCCCTGTTGTGAATAATAATGAGGGGATTATCTGATGGCCATGTTGCTACTAGATATCGTCCTCTTTTTTTTTTTTTCCTTTGCAGATGTACAGAATTAAATGTTAGCTACAGCTTTTACTTGTATTTCTGACTTTATTGTGCTATTTAGAGTTGTGTTAATCAAAATATGGTGCATTCTGCTTTTCACTTTATTTAGTCAGTAGAATCTTACAACTAATTGAGCTTACTTCAGGAAGATACAAAATCTCTATAGATCTAGCTCAAAACGGCTTCAAAGAAATCATTAAGAGAAAATAATTGTTTTTCTTCTGAGCTTTTTATTCTTTTGTAATCTCTGGCTGTCAGTGGGCTATGCTCTGAGAAGTTGTCACCCCTGTGGTTGGGGAATTAAATAAAAGCTGCTTTTTGAGGTCTTTCTACTAATAACTCTTCTTTAAGCATCTACTTCCTTTAATTTATTAAAATAAATATGTATGGAGGAAATAAGTAACATAAAAATGGGTACGTATTTGTAGTGTACAATAAATTTCTGAAATTAGAATAAATTTAATCTAAAATAAATTAATTGTATGGAACTTTCTTGATTATCTGACTCTCCAGACCTCTTAATTTGTGTTGAAAATCCGTTTTGTTCAAATTTTCATACCTGAGAAATTTAAAACATTAATGTAGTTTATTACATCATGTGTATCATGAGTAAGCAGTCAGGTTAGTACATGATGTTATGGTACATTTCCTGAATTATCTTTTACATTTCTTTATTGATGCAAGTTATTCTGAGAGATGTTAATCTAGATTGTTTCCATATTTTTGCTGCACCTTAGATAACGTGTATATATCATAATATGTAATAATTATATATGATTCGCTTTAATAGCAACATCCATCAAAACAGCTAGATCTAGCTAAATTATATCAAAACACAAATGAAGTGGGTTTTCTAATTTGATTGAAACAGTGAATCAAAATTAGTGTGTGAAGGATTATGATTGCATCAAAGGAAAGGTTACAAATATAATTGTACTGTGCATATGATGATAGAAGCGACAATGTAACAACCGTAATAGTAGTAATGCACTATTAATACTATAATAATAGTACAATATTATAATAATTGTTATACAAATTTTATCAATTTATTCTTTTGGGATCAATATTGACAACACTTGTATTTGAACAATACTGAGCTACAGCATTGATTGTTAATTCATATGATGATTTCTTGATGTCATCTCTGACATATTCAGTCTCTAAAGTCTTAGGTTTCAAATTATAATATGTAGATTTAAACATGTTTGGCTAAGACATTTTGGTCAAAACTAAAAGCTCAAATTTTTCAACTTACACCTTGTAAATATATGAAGAAATACTGTGTAGTATTTTTAAATGTGTAGGTACAAAATATTGAACATTAAATTAGTATTTCTTCTCTACTAACTATGGTAGTAATGTGACAGTGAATTATTAAGGCTATAAATAGTTATAAGTGATATAACTGAAGATGACTTTTGTTTTACAGTTTGAATTATTTTACAGTCAGCACTTCAGTGGGAGGAAGCTTACTTGGTTACATTATCTCTGTACAGGTAAAATAAATGCATATTTCTGATGTGTTGAAAACTTACAAAATAGCACATGCTTCACATAACAGGCAATAAATAATTTTCTGTTCTACATATATGTAAACTCCTTTCCAATTTGAAACAGTTTTTTATAAAGCCATGTGTCTTTTTTTACATTCATAGTATATTAACATGGTTTTGCCCTTATCTGAAGCAGCATTTCTTAATTAATCTTTTATAATCTACATTTTATGCATATAATTAATTACATCCAATTATTGGTTTAAAAAAAAAACATTGATGTACATTGTAGGCTTTAAAAGCCATGGCAGAACTTCTGGGTTATTAACCAATGAACTGACCTTCAACCAGTTAATTGTTCTGTACTGCTTGACTGCTTGGGTGGCCTTTTAGCTTAACACGAGTACACAGAAGTTTTAAGTGAGACTAGTTTAAGTTATATTGCCAACTACCATTTAAAAAAAAAAAAAAAAGTTGGCTTCCCTGGCCTGTTGCATGAGGTTCCGCTCTGTGATTCACAACTAGGAGGAAGCTGGAGATGAGGGGGCTGGGCTACAGGCTGCCCCGGGGTTGCAGCGGGGCGTGAGGACTCCCCCCAGCCCTCTTTCACCGCAGCAGCTTGGGGCCGGGTGAGAGGGGCCTCTCCCCAGCCACGGCAGCTCTGGCTGGGCTGGGCTGGGCCAGGGTAGGGGCTCCTCTCCCCAGCTACAGCAGCTCCAGGGGAGGGCCGGGCCAGGCCAGGGGAGGGGTGCCTCTCCCTTCCTGCATGGCCCTTGATAGCCTGCTGCGTGGCCGCGCAACTTAAAGGGAACTTAACTTATCCTTTAGTTCTGTGAGCCATAAAATTAATGATTTTACTTTTTTCCCTGCTCATTCTAAATTATATAAATTATATTACTTTGATTCGTAGCATTAATTAAGCCATGATTTACTATCAGTCATTTGCATTATATTTCCAATAGTTCAGTAAACCGGGTCCTTAATAATTGAGCACCATAGCCTATTTTTTAAAGGTGAATGATAAAGTCAGAGTAGCACACAGCAGTGCATTGCATATTCAAATGCATGCACTGGCATGACAACTGAGGATCCCCATTAGTCTAGTTCTACCCTACCCCGCCCCACCCCCACAAGTTCTCTCCGGTGCTTATTTTTTTCAAGGGAAATGTAAAGAAACTTATAATATTCAGAAAACTCCCTTTGTAGAAAATTCTCTTTTTCCATTGAGCATCCTTACTGTAAGACAGTGTTAACTGCAATTTTAACATTGTAATGCTCTGAAACTATTTGGGATTTACTTTCTTCATTCCTATAAATGAAATTCTGCCCTGTCCAAGTGCAATATTAGCAGGCTTCACTTCATCTCTCAAACATGTTGCATACCTATAGCATACTGAATTTTTGATTAAAAAGTCCATTAATCTGTTTGCATACACACATACAAAAATGACTACACAAACAGGGTGTACACTACACACACAGCTAGATTAAAACCCGTGCAAATCCCTGATCTGTATGCACATCTGTAGTAGTGTGTGTCCAGGACTGCACATGCAGCTTTTAATATTCAAGTCTTATATGACTTTACAACATAATTGCAAACTTATTATACCAGTTTATGAAACTACTACTATTGTTATTATTATTATTATTACTACTACAGGTGAAGTAAAAATGAACTATTTGTGTAAACCTTATGTAGCCATGGTCACAACATACCAAATGGCAGTACTGCTTGCCTTCAACAACAGTGAAACTGTCAGTTATAAAGAGCTTCAGGATAGCACACAGATGAATGAGAAGGAACTGACAAAAACCATCAAATCGTTACTTGATGTCAAAATGATCAACCATGACTTAGACAAGGTACGTTGTAATGTCACAAAGAGAATGTGTAACATTTCCAGTCATGGTTTGTTTCTGTTTTCTCATGATTGTTTGTTTGTTTTTGTTTTAAAAAAAGTGTTTGCTCTTCACTTAGGTCCGTGTTATTTTCCCCTATGCTTGTTCTCAGATCCCTGTGGGAAAGGCATGAGCACCCACCTCTGGATGGAATAGCCAGTGGGGAGGATAGACGAACAGATGTGCTATCCAAATTCCTCACACTGGCTGTACGCCAGCAGGGTCTGCTGAAAAGGTAATACAGCTGAGGCAGTATTATCTTTTCTGCTGAGCCCCTTTTGTGTGCAAAACCTTCCCTTTATGGCTTCAGAGGCAATAACTATCAGTGAAAACTCTAAGCATAGCTCCATTAGAGCCAGGCTGATTTTGGAGTAAAGAAGAGTTGTTATGGCCTGGGATGGAGGCAGTGCAAAGGCACTGACCAGATGCTGGAACCAAACCACTTGTTCAGTATTGTCTCTTAAAGTCTTAGAATAAAGTGGCCCATGAAATAAGAAGTATTTTTAGTTGAAGGTACCAAAAGGCTTGCAAAAAATAGGTAGCATATATGAGAGAAATGCTCTATTTACTATCTGATATGTCTTCTGTCAGGGGATTGTGTTCTATCCTTATGGGGCTGGACGAGATCATCTAATGCAGCGGTTCTCAACCTGAGGTCCGAGGACCCCTGGGGGAGGGGAAGCTGCGAGCAGCTTTCAGGAGGTTCACCAAGCAGGGCTAAGGTTAGACGTGCTGGGGCCCAGGGCAGAAAGCTGAAGTCCCATTGCATGGGACTGAAGCATGGGGCTCTGAACCCTTCCACCTGGGACTGGAGCCAAAGCCTGAGCAACCTAGCTTTCTGGGGGCCCCTGCAGCACGGAGCCCCAGGCAATTGCACTGCTTGCTACCCTCTAATGCCAGTCCTGGCTTTTATATGCAGAAAACTAGCTGTTGTGGCACAGGTGGGCCATGGAGTTTTTATAGCATGTTGGGGGGGAGCCTCAGAAAGAAAAAGGTAGAGAACCTCTGATCTAATGGGTCTTTTCTATCTCTGACTTTCATATATAATACTTTTCATAATTTTCTGTTTCTGGAACCTCAAATTGATACTTTATGCCCACTAACTAAAAAGATCTCTTTTTAACATCACTTCTGACTGGAAGGGGAGTACAATAGCTTTGTAATTTTTCCTTCTTGATATGTTAACTTTTGTATGCATCTGTCCTTTAGCTAGAGCTTTGGCTCCGGAGCCGCATGCAGGTTAATATGCAGCTCCTTGCATTGGCGCTGACTCTGGGGCTGGAGCTACAGACATTAACTTTCCAATGTGCCAAGGGGTGCTCACTGCTCAACCCCCTGCTCTGCCCTGGGCCCTGCCCACCCCTTCCCCCAAGGTCCCTGCCCCTTCCCCCGAGCCTGCCATGCACTCACTGCTTCCCCCTCTTCTCTCCCGCCCCCCGCCCCGCACATGCGAAACAGCTGATTGCGGCAGGCAGGAGGTGCTGACTGGCAGGGCTGCTGGTGGGCTGGAGCGGGGGGAAGCTAATGGAGAGCTGCTGATGTATTACTGTGGCTCTTTGGCAATATACATTGGTAAATTCTGGTTCATTCTCAAGCTCAGGTTGGCCACCCCTGAGCTAGAGTGTTCATGTACCAAAATACCTATACGAATTATGTCTTCCTTTCACGCCACCCAACAATGAGAGAGAATGTGCACAGCTCAGCTATCAGTGTACTTATTATTACATAAGTCGGTGAACTCCAGGGTGCTAAAACAGTGAAGTGCACTTACTTCTATTTTGCAAGTGGTTTACAAATATCTGAACCACACAGCAGCTAGGAAAGAAAATGCAAAGCACAACATATGTTACATACCATACTTCCTTTCTGTTCAAGTTCAGAAAGACGGGAAATTAACTTTTTTCCCCCTTGGTGATAGATTCACTGGTTCATTCGAATAATTTTCTTCCTAGTGGCTGTTTGGCCAAGATTGTATTTTTGTTCTGATTTATACTTAGCATTACTGTGCTTAAACTGTTAAGTTTTTGATATGCTATATTGCTTGTAACTGCTGATCCTTAACCCTTAATGTATTGTCTACACTGTGCCTCAGTGGCAAAAAATATTAATTTAATAAGCTAGATTTCTTGTAGAATGTGAAATTAAAGTTGCTACCTAAGCATGTCATTCGATAAATATTGACTTCCTGTGTTCTAAATACTGGCATGTGAACCAGCCAGTGTGTAGGCAGTATTCCAAAGCACTCTATGAAGGAGCCCAGTAACTTGCCATTTTACTGTGGTTGGAGAATTGGTAGTACTTGTACAGGTTACTTGATTGGAAACTGGTAAAGAAGATAGGTGCTCATGCTACATGTCATCCTGCTGGCCAGTTTAGAGAGTCATTGTCTTCAGAGCACAGTGAACAGCTAGCATGGCTATCGGGCATGGAGGGGATAAAAACAGACACGTTTTTTGGAAAGAGCAACGATTAGAATGATGGGAGAACCCATAGTTGGATCACCATGTACACTACAACTATAAAAATTTTGTAGGTGTTAATTTCTTTGTTGTTCAAGCAAACCATGCAATGTATAGAATGACTGACTGTAGAAAATGCAGCAGTCTCCCCAAAACTCTTCTATAGATAAATGGAAATCCTAGTCTCCTCTCTTGGCTTAAATGCACTGTGTGTTCTCAAAAAAGTCTCTCCAAATTGTATTTTAGAAATACTAAAACAACTAGTTTCAGTAATAGAAAAAAATTGCTTTCATTGTTTGAACTGATTAACACTGTTTATATATGGCAGTGTTCTTTCTGTTCATTTTGGTTCTAAAATAAGCTGATTTTACAGCCCAAATAAGCTGTAGCATGAGAAAAGTTGAACTCCATTCAAATGGATCTTCAGAATTCCAAAACTTTAATAAGTTGCAGTCGACTTCTGACCATGCATATGAGAGTCCTATTTAGATGTGTTAATTTTCCCCATAAACTGTTAGCCACCTTAAAAAATGTGTATGCTGCTTGTGCTTTTTGGCAACATTTGTGTATTTTAACATTCATAAATGTGTTTTTTTTTTTTATTGCAGGAAGATATAGAAGCAGAGTCTACTTTTTCATTAAATATGAACTTCAGCAGTAAACGAACAAAATTTAAAATTACCACATCAATGCAGAAAGACACACCACAGGCAAGTATTTTTCAACATCAATAAAAGTCAACAGTTCAATAAAAGCGTTATTTAAAACTGACTTCATCTAAGGACTTGGCTACACTTGCAAGTTAGAGCACATTAAAGCGGCCCTGGGGTGCCCTAGCTCACTGCCCGTCCACACTGGCAAGGCACATAGAGTGCTCTGACTCCACAGCTAGAGCGCTCCCGGTACTCCACCTTGGCGAGAAGATTAACGCTTGGTGCGCCTTAGCTGAAATGCCTGGGCGTCGGTGTGAACGAGGTGTTGCATTACTGCGCTCTGATCAGCCTCCGGAAATGTCCCATAATCCCCTTAAGTCAAGTGGCCACTCTTGTCATTGCTTTGGAATCGCTGCAGGAATGCGGATATGTCCTCTGAAAGCTCCGTTTCTGACAGCCGGCTGCTTATCTGCTCTGACACAAAGCAACCATTAATGTGGAATGCTGTGGCGGGAGGGGGTCTGCTGCTGTCTGAACTTACAAGACAGCATGCTGACATGCTCTCAGCCCCCCAAAAACCCACTCTCTTCCCCCACATACACACAAAACACTCCCTGCCGCACTCCATGCCCCTCTTGCCCCCATTTGAAAAGCACGTTGCAGTCACTTGCATGCTGGGATAGCTGCACCACTCCCAATGCACCACTCCCAATGCTGCTGCAAGTACCACAAATGTGGCCACGCCAGTGTGCTTGAAGCTGTCAGTGTGGACAGACTGCAGCGCTTTCCCTACTGCGCTCTCCGAAGGCTGGTTTAACTCAAAGCACTCTACATCTGCAACTGTAGCCATGCCCTTAATTAATGTAAGTCTGGTGTAAACAGATCCAAGTGTATCTACAAAGGGGTTTAAACAAAATCCATTAAAAATATCTATATCTGTTATATTAATGAAAGAAATCTATAGTTATACAGAGTAATACTGTAACACATTTGTTATTGTTTAATACCCTTAACTTGTTTGTCTTCATTAAAGGTAGTATCCCCTACTTGGAATACATTATATTATAATAAATGGTAGGATATCTGGCTTTGTTCGAAAGAACAAACCCAAGAAATTGTGGAATCTCTATTTTGAGTTCTGTATATAATCAAATTTGAAGTTGTGAGCATGAGGGTACACTCTAGCTCTGATCTTAGCCTTCCATGTCTTAGCCTTCCATGTCCTTCTGAGGCAGCTATTTTTTGTTAGTGCTTTTTAAACAAAAGTATCTTAGAACCTAATCACAGCCCTGAAAGGATTACTTAGTTTGACCCTTTTTAAAACATCAGAACTCAGAAACCTGTATCAGAATGTCTTTCCTTACCTTTACTACTGCTAGAAAAAGGAGATAAATATGGACTTCCAAAGATTTCAAAAGTGCCTATTTTCATCAGACTGAATGTTTTATGTTTCAGAACCATTCTTGAAACTATTTAAAACTACAGAACTGTGAAGAATGGGTTTCACTAACTTAAATTGAAGTACCAAGTATTCAGTGGTTTTGTGGATGCAGAATCTACTTCCCCTGCTCCTAGTCACAGAATTGTATTCCAGAATGTAAACTTTAATTTTTTAAAATTGCTTCTGACCCTCATGGCTCTGAAGATTAAGCTTCAAATTGTGAGCGAGGTGTGAATTAGTATACTGTGTGATGTTGTCTTGAGTGAACAGCATGGAACAATAGTTCTGAGAGGTGTGAACTATTCTATTCATTTCAATATGTTTCAGCTCTCAAGATAAAAATGTTGGTGTTTTATGGTGTCTGCTACTTGACTGCTGATCACTCTTGGAGAAATATGCAACTAATGTGTTTATCCCACACATTCAGTTTGATTTCCACACCTCCTAAAATGTCCAAAGATCTAACAGCTTCCAGCATATCTTTTTCCCTTGCTAACTTCTGCAGTGTTGTTGCATTGTTAATACAGAAATCTAAGACACACTGGAAATAGATAATACAGAAACAACATGCAATTACTATGTGTGCGCCAGTATTTATTTTTATATTATTCATATTCTTATTTATTAAAATACATTTTTAAATTGAAATGAAACTGTTATAGAAATCCCAGTCTGCCAGTATCAGAGAAGCCACAGACCTTGTTACAGGCCCTGTTCAGTTGCCATTTGCTTCAGAGTATATGCAACTGTGTATATAGAGCCTTTAGAAAAGCCCGTTCAAAATCAACACCACCACTAAACTTTTCAGAAATAACTCTTTTTTGGATGCCTAGTTTTGTTTAAATTTTTGCAATATTTTTGATACGTGTGTGTGTGTGTCTATATGCTTGTTATCAAGGTGAATATAACATAAGAACATCCATAGTGGGTCAGACCAATGGTTCATCTAGCCCAGTATCTGTCTCCTGAAAGGTGGATGTTGAATTAAAAGAATCCCATCAAAACCTGAATTGATTGTTTCCCTTTCTGTTTAAAGTATACTCAGCTAATGCAGTAGCAACTTTTTGAGGTAGAATTTTCCACCCAAGGCTTCTATGTGATTCATATTTGGGCTTCACTTGCCACCTTTCAGAGCTTCTATGAAAAATCTTTTATAGAACCATTCTTTAGTAAGACTGCTAGTCTTCATTTTTTTGTCATCTCAAGGTTGTTGTTGTTGTTAAAACTTAGCCAGCTGCAGGCACATCTGTATAAAAATGGAAATAGGATTACATGTCATTCCTTGTTTCCTTTACTGAGCATAACATCCTGAAACCATAGCTTATTCCTTTTCCCTCTACCAGGATCTTTACCTTTATTCATCTCTAGCTCTCTTGCCTTTTTCATGAAGTCCAGGCCCCAGGCCTCCCTTTCAAGAT
The DNA here is from genome assembly GCF_965152275.1 of Natator depressus. Lineage (NCBI taxonomy): Eukaryota > Metazoa > Chordata > Testudines > Cheloniidae > Natator > Natator depressus. The sequence continues at coordinate 236,762,426 of NC_134235.1, read as the reverse complement.
CCATTTCAGCTGTCGTGCTCCTTTATATGTGCTCTTTTTCTCCTCCTTTATCCTTCCACTTTAAGCCTTTCTGAAGCTACCCTTGCACTCTTATCCCATTCGTAGATTTTCACCTTCTTCCATGGCACCTTTTGTGCTTTGAATTCACTCATCTCAGATACCAAGCAACTTTCCTTTCATCTTTCAAGAACATCTTCCTCCTGAAAACACACTTCTTTTATGGAGTCTTTTTGCACTGATCTCTTCAGACATCTTCACCACTTCATGAAATGTCTACCTGAATTAATTAAGGTTCTCCAGGCAGGAGCATCTCTCTTTGTTATATAAAACACTGATCACATGAATCATAATTTATAGATTCTAATCTGACTGAAACAGTAAGCATTTCTGTCTCTGTATGTGGGGGAATAATGGGCTATTAGTACAGATTGGGACAGTTTTAAACAATTTCTCATTAGAGAATGTTAATTCAAAAGGATTTACATATAAGGGATTTGTAGAATTTTAGGAGAGCTTTACAGTTTAAAAAGTGAGTGAACACTGCAAATATGCAGAGCTATAATTATGTTTTTATATCATGCTTTATGTAGATCAGGCTGCAATACCTGTGCAATCTGTTCCTAAAGCTAAAATATCTAGCTCCAGAGGGATCTGTTGGTGGCAGTTATGGGCTACAGAGGCTCTAACACTGCTCTCGTTCCCAATGTACACACATCAGGGAAAGGGGATTTGGACAGAACACTCTGATACTGATCCTTAGCTGTGGTTTTGGCTGCTTAGGGTTATTAGCAGTGTGACGGGGTCCCCGAGGTGCAACCTGGACTGTGGGACTGGTGAGCCCTTTGTTCTAGCAGCCTGAGCTCCATCTCATTTTGTGATGCTGTAAAGCCACAAACCTCTGGCAGGTACTGTATTTACATAGACATCCACAGGGACACACCCAGCTGAGTTACATGAATGCTTTCCCAGCCACTCATGAACCAACAATACAGAGGCTCCAGCTAGTTCCTCCCAGTCTTGCACCCCAGAACTGCACAGTCTTATACTGGTCAGAAGCCTGAACAGTGCAAGTTCCTTATCTGGTTTGCCACTTCTGCAAGGGAAAATGGATGTGCACTAACCTTTGTAACCTCATAGACGAGAATCCTGCCCAGAAGCTCTAAAATTGAGATTTAACTAGAATTCATTGTTAAAATTTGACTTTTTTTTTTCCTTTAGCAAAGTCAGAAGCATTGTAGATGTTTTCTAAATGTTTATTGATCGTAGCGTGTTTGCATCACCATTTTTCCCATATTTCAGGAGATGGAGCAGACCAGAAGTGCTGTAGATGAAGACAGGAAAATGTACCTTCAAGCTGCTATAGTCCGTATCATGAAAGCACGTAAAGTGCTGCGACATAATGCTCTTATTCAGGAGGTAAGAGGAAATGCTGTCCATTATCATGATTTAAATGAAAAGCTGTATGATGACTGAGTGCTGTGTTTAATCACAAAACTGAAGCAGTGTATCCCTCAGAACTAATATTTTAATGACTGGCAAGAATTTTTCTAGAGTTGCTTTAGTTCAGAATGTAGGAGTTTTACTTAAGTGGGAATGTTTAGTTGTGGTCATCTGGTCTTGCAGTTATCCCTGTCACAGGAGTTAATGTATAATTTTCATGGTGGTACCCAACAAGCCCAGAGCTCTTATGATAAGGCTGAATTTCATTTTGCTTTATAGCTCAGTTTTTAAAAGTATGTTGAAATTTTAGACTACATTTCAATTTTTAGGAGAGACAAAGTGTCTTAAATTCTCTAAACTGCATTGATTCTCCCCCACCCCCAAAAACCCCGCAGAATGTGCATCTATCAAAAGTCACTAGTGATCTTGTATATTCAGCTTGAGATCTGAACACCCACCTTCTGAAAATCAGCTCTGTAACATATCTTAGTTTGAACTCTCCAAAATTGAGAAACCCTCAGTCCTAGCCACTCTTGAAAACCCTGGCTCAGGTTATCTTCCATCACTTAAAATCATATAATTATACTATATGTTAAGCTACCTCCATCCTATAACAAAATCCAGTCATAACCAAGTAATATAGTAAGTAAGTAAATAACCCATTCCATCTCAGTATCTACCTCATTCCCTCTGCACTCCCACCTTGCCTAAAAGACAGGTGAGCCTTGCAGCATGCCCAGGTGGTGGTAGATTTAGGCTATTTTACATCAAGAGAAGGAATGAATTACCAAGTCAAGGAGGTTTTACAGGAAAAAAAACTAGTTGGCAGCTCCTTCCCAAATTTAACCGAAGAGTGCTCCTGCTCAGATGCCTCTGCAGATCTCCACTCTGGCAATACAGAACAAGGAAGGAAGCAGTCTATCAAGACAAGTCCTGTAACATTTAGAGCTTTATAGACAAAACCAACACTTCAGTTTCCACCCAGAAATTGAATGGCAACCAGTGAAAATCACACAGCAGTGTTGTCACATACCTTGTTGACACTCCACTCATCAGGTAGTCAGCCATACCTTCCAAATAAACTTAGAGTAAACGTTTCAAAAATGCCTTACTGACGTATGACCATAAGCCTCAATTTCTAAAGGGATTTAGGCACTTAGGAGCTAAAGTCACTTTTGAAACTAGGCCTTAGGATCCAAAGTCACTTAAGTGCTTCTGAAACTTTTTTCCAAGATGCAGAGCAAATTATGTGTAGTGTTATAGAAGTCTAAGAATTAACACTAAGTTGGTGCAGCCTTCTTTCTAGGCTAATTTGTTTACACAAAGAACAAGTCACACCCATATGATATATATTCTAAAACTTTAGCTTCTTAACTGTCCAAGTTGAAATGCTTCTTTCCCAGTTCTTGCAACGTTTTTATTTCGTGTCAATGGCAGTACATTCAGATTTCTTATTACCTTCAGTCCCATTACATTTTTCTAGCAAAAATTGTCACTTCTTTGTCTGAGACATTTGCACCTCTTCCTGTAGGCAGGAAGGTACTAATGGCAGTTCATATGTGGCCACACACCTTCCACCAGGCACCAGATTTTTTGGCTGGCAGCTCAAACAGAATAGTGGCTCAGTACTCCCACTTTAGCTATCCCCGTGCTTTTAAAGCTTTTTTTCCCGTAGCAGCAAGCACAGACTTCTCCAGCGTCCCCACCCCACTTAGGGAATCAAAATTTCTATAGCTCTCAGCTCTGAATGTGATCACCCGTTAAGCGCCTTTCTATTTCTCCCTACTTTCTTTATTTAACTTGCTGAACAATGGTGGGAAAGTAAAAGGCCAAGAGGAGATCCAACTATGAGGAGACCCTCTTAGGACACACAGAAAGAGAACATTCTACCAGTTTTTCTCTGTATATACACCCTTGCTGTCCCACAGGAAGGGTCTAATAGTCCAAACCTGTAGGGGACTCTGCATCCAACCCTACACCAGCCAAGACTCCTCCGGAGACAACTCAGCACAGGGCAGTCAGTCCTCTCTTTCACCTGGGACTCACCATGCCAAAACATCTTCACCAATTCAGACCATCATACCTCTCAAGAGGCTGAACAATCAAATCAGTGAAGAAAACAAAACTTAGCCTGGAGACTCTAGCTTCCGCCATCACTACAGTCTTTCCAGTAGACTTTCTAATGATCGTGGACCTAACAGATGCTTCCTTGCATAGTCCAGTCCAGACCTGTTACCTGAAATTTCTTTTGCGTACAGAAATCATCACTATCAATACAAAACCTTACCCTTTAATCTGTGTACCCCAAGGTGCTTATGAAGGTATTGTTAGTAGCCAGTTTGAGTAGTTCAGGGCTTCATTTTGTACTAATGTTTTTAGAGCATAATCCAGGATGCCTTGCAGAAAGATTAGGAGGACCCTCTCCATGCTTTTGGCATACAGATATGTGATGATTTAATACCTAGCGCTCTTCATCAGTAGATCTTGAAGTGCTTTGCAAAGGAGGTAACCATCGTTATCCCCATTTTACTGATAAAAGGAATTTTTAAATCCCTTCTTAAAGGATTATTTGTGTAGAGAGTTGAGAAAGCTGCAGAACATCAAATGACCCAGAAGTCCCTGAACCAAAAAGTACTCCACTATGATGTCCACAGAGATTTCTCAATACAGTAAGATCCAGACACTGATCTCCACACAACTGTCATCCATCTATCTTCATCTGCAATTCCTGGGTGTTCTGATTTCATGCTTAGTGGTTACTCCACATGCAATACTGCATGTGGCAGAGTTTCAGTGATTCCTATTGTGAGCCTGGAATCATTCCCAAAAAAAGACATGAAGAAGAGTAAAAACACCATCGGTAGTGATCCGGTCCCTCAGTTGGAGAAAACATGAAGCCCTTACAGTGGTAAAATCCTCCCTCAGATTCCTGACCTTGAATGCTAGTCTCTAAGAAGTTATCTAGGACTCCACAATACGCAAGATCAGAAAAAGTCTTCATAGAGCATCAACTTTCCAAAGATTAGTGGCCAGTTGGGCCTGTAGGATTTCTAGGATAACCAGAGGAAGGAGTATGCCTCAGTGGGATACCATGACAACATAAATAAATCAACAGTGGAGCATACAGGAAGTTCAAGTCAAAAGCTGGAGTGATGCAGAGCCTTGTCTAGGCAAAAGAGGCATTCCACCCAAAAAGGGACCGTGAATACAAGCAAACTAACTTAGCTATCGGTGAATAACAGAGGTCCCTGAACCAAACTCCACCTGATGTCCATTGAACTAGGACGGTGGTGGGCAAAATACGGGCCCCATCCGGCCCTCGAGCTCCCACTGGGGAGCAGGGTCAGGGGTTTGCCCCGCTCCGCATTTGCCGTGGCTTCTTGCAACTCCCAGAAGCAGTGGCATGTCCCCCCTCCAGCTCCTACACATAGGGGCATCCAGGGGGCTCCACACGCTGTCCCCACCCCAAGTGCCAGCTCTGCAGCTCCCATTGGCGGGGAACCGCTGCCAATGGCAGCTGCAGGGGTGGCGCCTGTGGACGGGGCAGTGCACAGAGTTGCCTGGCCAGTGCCACGCCTCCACATGGAGCTGGAGGGAGGACATGCTGCTGCTGCAGGGGTGGCGCCTGTGGATGGGGCAGCATGCAAAGCTGCCTGGCTGCACCTCCGTGTAGGAGCTGGAGGGGGGACATGCTGCTGCTTCCAGGAGCTGCCTGAGGTAAGCGCTGTCCAGAGCCTACACCCCTGACCTCCCCCCATGCCCCAGCCTCTTGCCCCAGCCCTGATCCCCCTCCAAACCCTTCAGCCCCAGCCCGGAGCCCCCTCCTGCACCCTGAACCCCTCATTTCTGGCCCCACCCTGGAACCTGCACCCCCAGCCCAGAGCCCCTCCCACACCATAACCCCCTGCCTCAGCCCAGAGTCCCCTCCCATACTCCAAACCCCTGTGCTCAACTACCAGCCCCCTCCTGCATCCCAAACCCCTCATCCCTGGTCCCACCTCAGAGCCCACATCTCTAGCCGGAGCCCTCGTCACCTCTGGCATCCCAACCCCCTGCCCTAGGCCAGAGCCCAGCCTCTCCCCCCCACCCCCCCCCGGCCGAACTCCTCATTTCTGGCCCCACCCCAGAACCTGCATCCCCATCCAGACCCCTCACCTCATCCCGCACCTCAGCCCCCAATTTAATGAGCATTCATGGCCTGTCATACAATTTCCATACCCAGATGTGGCCCTCAGGCCAAAAAGTTTGCCCACCCCTGAGCTAGGATGTCCCCCGCTGTATCCAGTTGCAGTATGAAATCGTTTTCACCTGGGAAGCAAATGAGAGATTCCTGGCAAAAGATACTGTTGCTCTCAGATAGCCAGGTCTGCTTGTATTTCCTTTTTCCCCTTCTTCCATTGCTAGGAAGATTGTTGCTTTCTCCTTTCTAATCATTTTCATCACCTCAAATCGCCTACTGGCGTAAATTTTCAAAAGCACCTAAATGACTTAGAAGTATATATCCCATTTTCAGAAGTGACTTAAGCACTTAGACTCTCACTGAACTTCAGTGGTAGTCATACAGCTTGGCTACTCAGCAGCAAAAAAAAGTGTACTCCTCTAAAGTAATAGACTCACCTAGCCTCTCACAGACCTGCTCTCTCGGGCTGCTCAAGAGTATGGACAGTACTCTTACAAGTGTTGAGAGAGATCTATGATGATGTCTTCCACCATCATTGTGTATCTAGTTCTCAGGGATGAATAGGTTTTTTAATTTATCTACTAATTCAGTGTTTCAACATCTCTGATGTGTGAATGGAAAGGGCATGGCCAAGCTCCAGAATCTTATGAACAAGTCTGAACTGCCTGGAGTAGTTGTAAGAAGAGAGGCACAGCTCAAATATCTCACTGTGGGGGGAAGTTAGTCCCGGAAAAAGATGGTTTCTGCAGGCCAAATTAGGCATTTAAATGCATCTGTTCAATTTCTTCAAAGTCTGGGGCAGAAGCAGCACGGGTATAATGGATTAGAATTTAGCAGACAATTTTGGTTATGATGCATAAGGAGGTACAGAATCTAGCTTGTTCCCTCTTAGAATCATAGAATATCAGGGTTGGAAGGGACCCCAGAAGGTCATCTAGTCCAACCCCCTGCTCGAAGCAGGACCAATTCCCAGTTAAATCATCCCAGCCAGGGCTTTGTCAAGCCTGACCTTAAAAACCTCTAAGGAAGGAGATTCTACCACCTCCCTAGGTAACGCATTCCAGTGTTTCACCACCCTCTTAGTGAAAAAGTTTTTCCTAATATCCAATCTAAACCTCCCCCATTGCAACTTGAGACCATTACTCCTCGTTCTGTCATCTGCTACCATTGAGAACAGTCTAGAGCCATCCTCTTTGGAACCCCCTTTCAGGTAGTTGAAAGCAGCTATCAAATCCCCCCTCATTCTTCTCTTCTGCAGACTAAACAATCCCAGCTCCCTCAGCCTCTCCTCATAAGTCATGTGCTCTAGACCCCTAATCATTTTTGTTGCCCTTCGCTGGACTCTCTCCAATTTATCCACATCCTTCTTGTAGTGTGGGGCCCAAAACTGGACACAGTACTCCAGATGAGGCCTCACCAGTGTCGAATAGAGGGGAACGATCACATCCCTCGATCTGCTGGCTATGCCCCTACTTATACATCCCAAAATGCCATTGGCCTTCTTGGCAACAAGGGCACACTGTTGACTCATATCCAGCTTCTCGTCCACTGTCACCTCTAGGTCCTTTTCCGCAGAACTGCTGCCTAGCCATTCGGTCCCTAGTCTGTAGCGGTGCATTGGATTCTTCCATCCTAAGTGCAGGACCCTGCACTTATCCTTATTGAACCTCATCAGATTTCTTTTGGCCCAATCCTCCAATTTGTCTAGGTCCTTCTGTATCCTATCCCTCCCCTCCAGTGTATCTACCACTCCTCCCAGTTTAGTATCATCTGCAAATTTGCTGAGAGTGCAATCCACACCATCCTCCAGATCATTTATGAAGATATTGAACAAAACCGGCCCCAGGACTGACCCCTGGGGCACTCCACTTGACACCGGCTGCCAACTAGACATGGAGCCATTTATCACTACCCGTTGAGCCCGACAATCTAGCCAGCTTTCTACCCACCTTATAGTGCATTCATCCAGCCCATACTTCCTTAACTTGCTGACAAGAATACTGTGGGAGACCGTGTCAAAAGCTTTGCTAAAGTCAAGAAACAATACATCCACTGCTTTCCCTTCATCCACAGAACCAGTAATCTCATCATAAAAGGCGATTAGATTAGTCAGGCATGACCTTCCCTTGGTGAATCCATGCTGACTGTTCCTGATCACTTTCCTCTCATGTAAGTGATCACTGATCCTGATCACTTTCCTCTCTTAGCTTTGCAGGAATGAAAGAAGTGAAGTACAGTTATGGGAAATGTTATCCGATGATTACTGAGGATAATTAAGACTGTCTGGCCATGATGTCTGTTACAGAAAGTGCCTTTTAGGATTTTTTTCATTCAAAATATGGGCTATATCAACCCCAGCCAACCTGCTACTGAAAGGCTCCATTTTTTCTAATTTGTCTTTATTTGTCCTGTATAGTGGAGTATGGGAGAGTGAGCTGAGGTTTTTTTAATGGTTTTAAAACCATGTAATTGATGAATGGATGACATGTTTTGTCCAAACAAACATGCTACTGAGTGTTTCATAAAATGCTTATCCATTTGGTATATTTTTGTATTTTTTTTCTTCATATATGGTCTTTAAACTGTTAGTGATGGCTTTTCAAAAGGAAAATGAACTTATTTGCTGCTATTCTTCCTTTTTAAAAAACTAGAATTACCTTTTTTTTTTTTTTTTTTTTTTGCCACGACAAACGACCAGCCTTAGTTATGATGATGCATGAGGAGAAAACCGTGCTTAGCTCTGAGATCCAATGCTAGATTTAACCTCTTTAGCCCTGGTCTACCCGGGGGGGGGGGGGGGTGTCGATCTAAGTTACGCAGCTTCAGCTATGTGAATAACGTAGCTGAAGTCGACGTACTTAGATCGACTTACCAGGGTGTCTTCACCGTGGTGAGTCGACTGCTGCCGATCCCCCATCGACTCCGCCTGCGCCTCTTGTGGCAGTGGAGTACAGGAGTCGACGGGAGAGCGCTCAGGGGGTCGATTTATCGCGTCTAGACTAGATGCGATAAATCAACCCCTGCTGGATCGATCGCTGCCCACTGATCCGGCGGATAGTGCAGACATACCCTTACTTATTGCTTTACTTGTAATCTTGAGCATAATTCATTTGGTAGTCCGATTATAAACCCAAGTTAAAGGAATACTGTCAATCACTTCAGATTTGCCTCAACATTTTTTATAAAAACAGTTATAAAACCTACAACTAATAATTGTTTTAGTTTTAAATTCTAATTGAAACTATTCTTTTACAAATAACTAACTACTGTATAATGTTCACAAATGAAACACTGCAGCACTTATAACTCGGAAGTGAAACTGACCTAACTGATTTCTAGTGTATTTGCCAAGCTGACAAATTCAAAAAGTAAACAACATAAATAGCGAAAAGCACATTGTATTTTTAAAATGATTTTCTTTTTTATTATCTAAGACAGTGATTTTGAACCTTTTCATTTGTGGACCCTTAAAAAAATTCAAATGGAGGTGCAGAGCCCTTTTGAAATCTTAAACATAGTCTGTGGACCCCCTGGGGTCCATGAACCACAGGTTGAAAACCACTGATATAAGAAGTTGTTAATATTGGTAAAGAAATTTACACTATATGAATTTTAAATTGAATGATTCCCTTTATCTGTTCTGTTACAAGCTAACCAAGGGGTGCAACTGCAAGTTACAATTTTCCATTGATGGTAAAAGTAAACTTAATCAATAAAAGAAATAGATATAGTCAGGAAAGAAACAATCCATGTGTATTTTTTGACCTTAGTACATGATGGAGGCTTTCTGTCTCTCAGAAATATAGTATGTAGTAATAATTTTTGTGGTCTTTTTTTCTTTAGAGAAAATTATATTGCATTTGCGTTGAAGCGATGTTAATGAATAAGTGATACATTTAAATATTTTTTTTTCCACAGGTAATTAGCCAGTCGAGAGCTAGGTTTAACCCAAGTATCAGCATGATTAAGAAGTGTATTGAAGTTCTAATAGATAAACAATACATCGAGCGAAGCCAGGCCTCAGCAGATGAATACAGTTATGTAGCATGATATTGCTCTCCAGCAGGTGTGGTTGTAAGGAGATCATTGCTGTCACTGTTTGGTGTGTTCCTGTGGGAAGAAGCAGGCCTGTGCCTCCATAACTGGTCACTTGGCAGCCCCTGTTTTTCTGCTGTTTACAACATCACCAGTGCCACGTCATGAGCGTCAATGAAAATGCCTATAGATATTTCAAGCTCATGTCATTATGACATTTCTTAAAACTTTACTAAAAGAATGAGTGAAGTATTGCTGAAATGTGGAAATTTGGTTGGGTACCATGCTTTTTTTTTTCCCCCTCCTTCACGTTTGCAGTTGATGTTTTTTAATGTATCTTAAAAGAAAAAGTTAAACTAAATATTGTATTATGACAGATATCCTAATAATTGTATCTACATTAAAATGTAAAATAAAAAAGATGAACATGATACTGCTGCTTGTCAAATAAAAAAAATAAAGAAATGGAATGTGTTTCCAGGTTAATGATTATAAAAGTAGCTATGAAATCATGCCTGTTGATATTCTGGGGCCCTAGAAGCTCTGAAAACTGTATCCATTATGTTCATTTTTTGAATTCCCTCCGATTTAGCTCTTTCATGGGGACTTGTTTATAAGGTGCTGAAAATGAACATGGTAAGTAAAATAGTATTTTAAAAGAGTATACTTATGTTAAAGTACATGTTTTGATTATCTGGGATCAGGCTAATTTTGATATATTTTGTCAATGTCTAAAGGCCGTGTGTGTGTGTATATATGCGTCTGTCTTTCTGTCTTTTTCTCAGTATACAGCGGGAGAATAACCAGGCAATTGAGAGAATTAGTGTCATAATTCATGAAGTTAGAGTGATTATCATAAATCTCCAACTGGTTAGTTTAGTCATCACACTCCTGAGAAGGAATATAATTGACCAGTAATTCAAAATTTGCTTGTTATTTCGCTTTATACACTATATATGTGGATCCAAGCCCTACATACAGAAGGCACCTGCTGCTGCTGCTACTCTCCAGTTCCTGAAGAGGATTTCTGTCCTTTCTCCCGAGCTCCTAAGGCACCTTTTATTTACTCCTTTCTCCCACTGCTTCCTCTCCTTTGCTAGCTCCCTACTGCAGAAGTGGCCTTCCTCTGTTCACTCAGGCTGATGCTCAGCCTCTCATTTCCAAGACGACGACTATGTGAATTACCTGGTTAGGTACATTAGATTGGTTTGTTGTGTGTTTAATACCGGAATGCATTCAGAATGTGCTAAAACATTTTGTTTATTTGGATCTTGCTGAATAAGTAACAGTAATGGGCACTACACATTTCTGTATATACATGGTGCATGCTTTTATTAGCATTGTTAGGATGATCTAGATTCACAACACCAAGCTCACTTCCCAGAATAATATGCAGTACTGACCTGAGTGATAGAATACAGTAGGTCCCTGTTCTGTAGAGTGGGAGCTCAGTTACTGTACTTTCAAACACATGCATTCCAAAGATGGTACTAAAGCTTCTTAAGGCAAGTCTATACTTTATTTCCTCTTGTGATTTATCTGTATACTAGACAGCTCCTTACTGTCCAATTTTCTAATCCTATGTCTGTACTCTCACTAGAATTTTTAGTATAAATGCGTTTACGCACAGGTCTTGCTGGTAGAATACTAACGTTTCATGTGGTCAGAGACAAACTTTTACAAACCATCTTTTACAGAACCATTCTGTAGACTAAACAGAATTTTTGCTGGTGCACTCCAGAACAAAAATTTGGGGCTTCAATGTTACCTTATCTCTGGGGGGTTTTTAGACAAGTGTACTTCTTAGTCAAGACATGTCTAGTCATTATAAAAGATCCATATATGCCAGTATAGTTGGCATCCTCATACAATATCTTTCATAAGTATACACAAACTGAGTCACTGCCCTTCTCCTTGAAATGTAGCTGTAGCTATGCAGTGCTTTGAATTTTACTTTAGAATTTATTCCTACCCACACCCTCCCCCCAGGGAAAAAGTAGGGGAAAGATTCAGCCTTTTCAAGTTGGGTTAGTTCACTGAAGTCATTCTTGGCACAGGGTGATACTGCTTACAGCATTGTGCTACAGCCTGGCAACTGTCATCTCAAAGCACCAGCAAATGCTAATAGGCAACAAGAGAAGGTGCGAGCTACAAAAAGAGAGGAAGGAAAAGGCAGATTTTCAAAAATGCTACAGTCTTTGTGTGTTCCATTATGGAGCAAAATTAAATCTGAGGTTTTCATCTGCAATAAGCCTGTTAATGTATGTGATTTGCTGGTATATTTGCAGCCATACTGCTGAAAACGTGATTTTTGTCCATCTGAGAGCAAAACTTTTTTCCTGATATTACTGTCGCTCTTAATCGGCATTATGGATAATTCCTCCATTGAGAACATCAATTTAACTCTAAATCTAAATTTATTTTTAAAAATTAAGGTGGGTCCTGTGTTTTTCTTTCCCAGATCAAACTTGCATTATTTGTAACGTTGAACTTTGTCTTGGAACTCTCAAAAGTGCTGTATCTATGCAGTGCTGTGCAGTGTATAAGAGGAAACTTTCAAAATCGCTTGAGAGAGCATATCTTTCTTAATCTGTTCATAGCTCCCCACTTTCAGCAAGTGTACCAGTATTCTGAAGAATGTCTCTATTGACTAGGTAATAAACAAAACTATTTTAGGAGAAAATACTTTTTTATAAACTGTTATCTTTCAATTATATCTTTAGGACAATAAGTGGCAGAATGTATCCTGTAACATATAGGCTGATGACTAGGGGTAAAGAAAGAATGTGGGGGAGTGTCCACATTAATTTTCACAAATGTGTTGAGTACCTCAAATTAAAACCAGTTAATGGGAGGTACTTAAGTCTGGTGAAAGCACCCTTCAGGAGTAATTGTTCCTGATCTGATTAGTATTTAGCATCACTGTGATATATCTGAAGACATCCAGAGTGGCATGAGCTGAGACAAGTTTCGCACAACTCTGGGGAGCTGATAAGACGACATAGTTTTTGTACAAGACGCAGCAGGAGCAGGAATCAGTAAGAATTTCCAATCTGATCATGGTAATTTTGAAACAATGCAAGATTGACCTTCGCTTTCCTTGACCAAGAGCAAGTTTGGACTCTGCAGTAAGTACTAAAGACTGTGCTACATGGTGTTCAGAAGTTAGACAACTATAAACTGTGTTATACAAAAGAGGAAAACAAGTGATGTATAGGATTTGTGTACCTTCATGGATGTGCGTGTTGCTTTGTGAGGAAATAAAGACAAGCTCCTTGCCCTGTGAATCAAGTAAAAAATACAATAAAATGACAACAGACCACAGGAGTTAGAGGTAGGGAAGCAGGCTATGGGAGAGGTTGTTGTTTTGGGGAAATTTAGTTTCTTCAAGTATATGTCCCTGGGAGTGCTCCATGGTATGATGCGCATGATGATGCCCATGCGCTATCGACCAGGGATTTGAGTTAGTCCATGTCTGCTTACTGCATGACCTCATGCCTCAGAACAGAAGCTGGAAATGGGTGACAGGATAGATCACCTGTTCATTCCCTCTGAAGCACCTGGCGTTGGCCACTGTTGGAAGACAGGATACTGGGCTAGATAGACCTTTGGTCTGACCCAGTATTGTCATTCTTACGGTCATATAGGGAGGAGCGGATTGCTGCCGTTCCAGTTCCTTTTCAACAACCTGTGGTTTGAGACGGAGCAATTCTGTGTCCACTGCTTCTTAGTGGCTATTAAGCTACTTTATCCTTCCATTATTGATATTTCTTTTTGCTTATTATATCCTTATTGGCATAAATTGTTGCCTTTGGGGGGTCCCCCGCCTTTTACTTCTCCCCCAGCTTCCAGGACTGAATCTTTTGCTCTCTTGGCCTCTTATCTGGGGTACACCAAAGGCCCCGGGATTCAAAGCCTGTCAGACGTGCAATAGGTTTTTTCCCCTGGAGCAACAGGCATTCTTGCAGTCTCGGCATCTCTCATGTTCCACCCAAATGCAAAGTTTTTATGGGATGTAAAAGCAAAGAGAAGTAAGTGAGAGAGAAGCTCTTCATGCAACAGTCCCTAAGGCTTGTGTGGGGTCTGACTCCCCCAGTACTTCAGTATCTATTGGAAGCTGAAACACTCCAAAAATAAGAAGAATAATAAAAAGTCTCAGTCTTCTGAGAGAAGAAGAGGAGGTAATCACTTCAGAGTTGTTCCTGAGGAGCCTGTGGCTCCTGGAATGGTACCTCCAAGGCTCCATCAGACATCAGCACCAGAACCTCGGTATTGTCTAAATCAGGGTCGGCAACCTATGGCACGTGTACCAAAGATGGCAAGCAAGCCGATTTTTAATGGCACGCTGCTGCCTGCCGGGTCCCAGCTGCCAGCCCCGCTCAGCCCACTGCAGAACCCAGGCCAGCAGCGGGTTGAGCGGGACCGGGGCCAAGACCCCGGCAGGCAACAGCGTGCCATTAAAAATCCTGCCCGCCCCGGCCCACTCTTCTCTGCCCCCGTCCCCCCTACCCCCCCGCAGGGGCAGGGTGAAGAAGCTTGGTCTGCGGCTGCTGATGCAGGGCAGGCACAGTCCCCCCTCCCCCGCCTCTTCCCCCAGCATGCTGGGTTCCTGCCCCTCCTCCTCCCTGCCGCCCATCAGCTGATGGCCCTTGCGAGGGAGGGGGAGAAGCAGAGCCGCAGCGGGCTTGCAGCTTCGGGGAGGAGGCAGAGACGAGGTGGGGACAGGGTCTTGGGGAAGCGGGGTGGAATCAGGGCATATCCCATCCAGCCCCCTGCCGTGAGCCGCTCTGGGCAGGGGGCTGGGAGCACCCCCACGATCCTAGCCCACACCCCCAGCCCTCTGCCCTGACCCCTGCACCGCCGCCCCCCCCCACACACACACACACACTCCCGGCCCTCTGCCCTGACCCCTGCACCCCCCACGACCCCAGCCCTGACTCCAGCACCCCCCACATATACCCAGCTCCCTCACACCCCATGCCCTGACTCCTCCACCCCCTCACATGCCCCCAGCCTTCAACCCTGACTCCTGCACCCCCCATGCCCTGATTCTTGCACACCCCACATTCCTACCCCCACCCTGAGCACCAAATGGGAGCTCCTGCACACACATTCCCACCTGCACCCCTTGCACCAAATGGGAGCTGCCCTGCTAAGCACTCCACATCCAAACCTCCTGCCCCAACCCTGGGCCCCCTCCCTCATTCTAGCTCTTGGCCAGGCCCTACACCCCAACCCCCAGCCTACTCCTTCACCTCCAGCCCTGTGCTCAGTGCACTCCCACCCTCAGCTCAGTGCAGAGAGAGAGAGAATGGGCTAGAACCAGGGAGAAGGTAGGTACCCATTCTATGTGGGCAGGGCCGGGATCTCAGACCAGCAGTGGGCCTGTGCCTTTGACTGGGTTTCTGCAACTTCTCTCCCACACAAGGTATCTTGACACCTTCCCCATTTTTCTCTGCTTTTAAGACTAATCTTGGCAAACTACTAAAAAACAGACTGCAGGAATAATCCAGCACTGGCGGGACTGTGAATGGCAGGGACCACAGAGGATAGATTCCATCCAACTTCCAGGGCTGCATTTATTCTAGCTTTTATTTGCTCAAATTTCCTACCATAGCAATGACAGGACCACTAGCATACACTGACTGCCAGCATCAAGCATGATGTCACCTAACATCAAGCAGGGCTGTATGGCACAGTGCTTTAAAACCACTAGTGCCTTGTTTGTACTCTAAGTACAGACACAGCCACTCCTTTTACTGGTGAGCCTGAAAGTCCAAGGTCATCCTATAGTGATTGTTGCTTTAGAAAAGCCCAAGAGCCACAGCAAGTGTCTTGTAATTTCATCTGAAAGATTCGTTTTTCTCCAACTAATAGTACGTTCCGCTTTGATACAAGTGAAGTGTTAACTCAGTAGAAGTGATCAAAAGTATTTTTCCACTCATGGCCCGGGACCCCATTGTGCTAGGCACTATACAAACATAACAAAAAGCTAGTCCCTGCTCCAAAGACCTTATACTTAAATTATAGGACAAGAGACAACTGCTGGAGCCAGACAGATAAATGGAGGAGTGGAGTACATGACAGGCAATGGTCTCAGGCTACTGGTGTGCGGAGTGTTAAGTTTTTTGTAGGCATCACAGCAAAGGAGCATTTAAGGATGGGTTTGAAGGAAGCTAATTAGAGAAGCTGTGTGGCTATTTACTTTTCCAAACACTGTGGCTGGATAAACCAATTTTCTTGTACTTTCTGTTGCAATAGAATCCATTTCCTTGTCATCATGCTGGCCTGGAGATGTCTGGGTAGCTTTATTTCTGCTTTAAATTTCCTATTCACAGCCTGGTAGGTAAAAACCAATAAAAGTATGCAAGTTTTTGCTTGGTGTTAGAGCAGAAAGGGGATGAATTTCCTTTGTTTCAGTAAAGTGGGTTGTATGTACTAGTTTCAGGAGGTGCAACATTTCATTTACAGGACCAGCCTGCAGGTGCAGTACTCAATTAATTTATAATGAATGTACTAAAATGTACTATGCAGTCACTTGCATCTCCCCATGAGGGGATTTATCAGTAGCAAATAAAGAGAGTCGGTAAAGTTGTATGTTCTCAACTGCACCAGAAACTTTTAGTGCAAAATTCTGCCAGATCTTGCATGAATAATCTGAACTGGAGCTGGGATGCTTTCTCCACCCATCAAGAGAAAAGTTATGAATCCTAGAACTCATTAAAGTAAGAGTCTAACATCCTTTTGAGAGAGGTACTGGTACCATGTAGTCTGTAAAGAAGAATGCCATCTGGCTACATTCATCAGGAGCATCTTTTTTTTTCTGCATGAACTATTTCTGGACTCTGAGTACCCAGATGAAAACATAGTTGACAAGAACATCTCATTACCTTCCTTCAGGCAAAACTGGGCTGTGTATAAATGTGTGATCCTACTTTCTGACAGGGAAGAGCTTGAGTGTGAGAAGTTCAAGCATACAATTATTTAAATTAAAATAATGGTTAAACACACATACTATAGCATTCAACCTGCACCCATGGATTGCTCCCACTACCACCTTCTACTTGTCTTATTAAATCAGTCAAGGTATTCTCTTCATTCACATCTCACTCCATGCTCCTGCTCCTTGGGTAGAGTGATGCAGCCTTGTGCAGATCAGCCAGCAACTGCCCAGTTTCCCCGAGGCAACCAAGATCATCACTTCCAGTCCTCACTGATGCCAGCAAGAACCATAATGGTCATCTCATGCTTTATCTCCCTCAACAATAGATAAACTGCCCCACGGTGCCTTTGGACTGCATAGAAATGCCTTCTAGGATGCAAGGCAATAGTATAGGTTGGTTAAATAAGCCTGAGGCAACAGGATTTACTGTTATCCATTATTGCTATAGTGCAATGCAATAATTAGCTGAATACAAAGTGAAAATACAGACCCCTGCATGCTGTATGCAGTTCAAGTGTGTTATACTCCCTGAAATTTCTACACTAGTGAGGAAATATGCAAGACCTGCCTTGGCCCCATTTACAACAAAAGGAACTCAAGAGCAGTGAAAGAACTCTGTAAAGTACTACTGGCCCTGGGTGTTAATAGAAGCCATCTATAGTACATATGTTGAGATTTTCCCATAAGTGTCATCTTGAAGCCTCAACATTTTACATACCATCAGGGAAACCTGACACGTGTTGCAAATTATTTCTCAGTTGAGCTTGACTTCCTTTGTTAAAATGCATATAGCTGGAGAGAGTGCAACACCATTTTTACCTTGCTTTCTACAACAAACGGGCATGGGTAAAGAGGCTTGAGCATAAGCTGAGGCTTTAGTAGCTAGTCTATATGTGAACCTGCTCCTTAAGTTCATCCCAAATCATGGGAAAGGTGTAGTTATAGTGTGAGGAATAGAATATTAACCTTCTACCCCCTTCCCCTTTTTCCTTTGCCATTCCAATAAATAAAATGGACGTAAGAGGAAAATCTGCAGAAGCATCAATCTCCAGCTAAATTAGTAACATCATGTAGCTTAACCAGGAGATCTGCAATCATCTAAAAATCAAGAGAGTCCTACAAAAAGTGGAAAGAAGATCAAATTACAAAGGATGAGTATAAACGAATAACACAAGTAAGGACAAAATTAGAAAGGCCAAGGCACAAAATGAGATCAAACTAGCTAGAGACATAAATGGTAAACAAGAAAACATTCTACAAATACATGAGAAGCATGAGGAAGACCAAGGACAGAGTAGACCCATTACTCAATGAGTGGGGGAATAACAACAGAAAATATAGAAATGGCAGAGATGCTTAATGATTTCTTTGTTTCGGTTTTCACCAAGAAGGTTGGTGGTGATTGGATGCCTAACGTAGTGAATGCCAGTGAAAATGAGGTAGGATCAGAAGAGGCTAAAATAGGGAAAGAATAAGTTAAAAATTACTTGGACAAATTAGATGTCTTCAAGTCACCAAGTCCTGATGAAATGCATCCTAGAATACTTGAGCTGACTGGGGAGATATCTGAGCCATTAGCGATTATCTTTGAGAAGTCATGGAAGATGGGAGATATTCCAGAAGATTGGAAAAGGGAAAATCTAGTGCCCATCTATAAAAAGGGAAATAAGGACAACCAAGGGAATTACAGATCAGTCATCTTAACTTCTGTACCTGGAAAGATAATGGAGCAAATAATTAAACAATCAATTTGCAAACATCTAGAAGATAATAAGGTGATAAGTAACAGTCAGCATGGATTTGTCAAAAGCAAATCATGTCAAATAACTTGATAGCTTTCTTTGACAGGGTAACAAGCCTTGTGGATAGGGGGAAGCGGTAGATAGGGTATATCTTGATGTTAGTAAAGCTTTTGATATTGTCCGACATGACCTTCTCATAAACAACCTAGATGGAGTTACTATAAGGTGGGTGAAAAACTGGTTGGAAAACCGTTCCCAGAGAGTAATCATCAGTGGTTCACAGTCAGGCATAACCAGTGGGGTCCCATAGGGATCAGTTCTGGGTCTGGTTCTGTTCAATATCTTCATCAATGATTTAGATAATGGCATAGAGAGTACACTTATAAAGTTTGCGGATGATACCAAGCTGGGAGGGGTTGCAAGTGCTTTGGAGGATAGGATTAAAATTCAAAATGATTTGGGCAAACTGGAGAAATGGTCTGAAGTAAATAGGATGAAATTCAGTAAAGAAAAATGCAAAGTACTCCACTTAGGAAGGAACAATCAGTTGCACACATACAAAATGGGAAATGACTGCCTAGGAAAGAGTACTGCAGAAAGGGATTTGGGGGGTCATAGTGGACCATAAGCTAAATATGAGTCAACAGTGTAACAATGTTACCAAAAAAAGGGAACATCCTTCTGGGCTGTATTAGCAGGAGTGTTGTAAGCAAGACATGAGAAGTAATTCTTCCGTTCTACTCCACTCTGAGTAGGCCTCGACTGGAATATTGTGTCCAGTTCTGGGAGCCACATTTCAGGAAGGATGTGAACAAATTGCAGAGACTCCAGAGAAGAGCAACAAAAATGATCAAAGGTCTAGAAAACATGACCTGTGAGGGAGGATTGAAAAAATTGGGTTTGTTTAGTCTGGAAAAGAGAGGACTGAGAGGGGGCATTATAACAGTTTTCAAGTATGTAAAAGGTTGTTAGGAGGAGGAAACATTGTTCTCTTTAACGTCTGAGGATAGGACAAGAAGCAATGGGCTTAAATTGCAGCAAGGGAGGTTTAGGTTGGACATTAGGAAAAACTTCCTAACTGTCAGGGTAGTTAAGCACTGGAATAAATTGCTTAGGGACATTGTGGAATCTCCATCATTGGAGATTTTTAAGAGCAGGTTAGACAAACACCTGCCAGGAATGGTCTAGATAATTAGTCCTGCCATGAGTGCAGGGGACTGGACTAGATGACCTCTCAAGATCCCTTCCAGTTCTATGATTCTATGTACTATATGGTGGGACAACTAAAAGCAAATCCTCCTAAAATGCCTCCTATTCTCAATATAGCCACAGTGTCTATTTCTTTCACTCTTACTCTGCCCGGCCTCTTGATATATTATTGCTTACAGGGGGAATGGATGCATAAAAACAGAAGCTTAGGAGGATTTCCAGCTGACAAGGTCCTGTTTTCAGCATATTCAGTGAATGGTAAATACTATGATTATCCCCCTCCTGATGGAAGCTAGCTACTCTAATATGCATAAAACCACTTTCCTCAGCAGCTGTGAACTAGGGCCCAAGCTTACAGCAACTGGGCAGGGGTAGGGTGGGGGTTGGGTGTGTTTTTTAAGGCAACTTTGGAACTGGCTGAGAGCTTCTGGTATATCTTTTGATTTTACTTCCACAATGGCCTGTAACTTACTAGAAGCATATGGTAACAATGCATACGCTTCATATATTATAGATTCATATTATTTCTCGGAGAAAACTGGTTGATATACCAGCACCTTGCGAATTAAATAACATAAATTTCAACTCTGTATCTGCACTATTCCAAAAGACACACACCTCACTGTTCCTCCATAAACTCTGTACTCAAGTCCATCTCCCTTGCTTTTCTTCAGCCTGGAAGTTTATCCAATCCTGCTAATTAAATCTGTGATCAGCGCAGGGAAGAAAGAGGGAGGTTGGGGAAGAGACTCAAGTGTGCCCAAGAAATGCACAGAGTGGTAAATTGTTGGCTTGCAGTATGTAAATTAGAAAAGAGGCTCCTGAGGCAGCAGATCTGAAAATTACAGGGTCACGTACAGTATGTAGTCATCTGTACTCTGGAGTGATCTCAAAGATGCCAGGTAAAGGGATTAGTGTCCATTTTTGTCCAAAGAATCTTTCCCAACCTTTTAATATATTGGTGATATATGTCTAAACACTGCAGTAGCCACAAAATGAAAAGAATAGACACCTCTCCATGTAGGAAATTCAGTGCATGAATTCCAGACGTGCTGGAAGAAATCTGAGTCACCTGCTGTGATTCACAGACATGTCCCTTAGAGCTGTTGAAAGATGCCTGGAAACATAACAGCCTGGAGAACAGAGATTGCCACTCCAGATTTGCTGAAGGAAACCTCCCACCCACCTGGAAACACGTCATAGTCTTAAGAAATGTTCTGTTGACTGGGTGGACCTCACAAACAACTGCCTGCTGCCCATGTGTGAGCAAGATCATTGAGAAATTAGCTGAATTGCTCCCACATGCACCTATCCTCAGCTAATAGCCTGAATCCCTTGTACTTGGCTTCCAGTTCAGGTTGTGGGTGCCCTCCGCACACTTAGGGACAGGAGGTCATCCAGCAGTACCACAAGGCATGATGATGAATCTTCCTCTGTTTGGGCATTTCAGTTTTAAAGGGGAAAAAGCATGCATGTGATTTGACAGTGGGGGAAGGACTAGAGATAGGACTCTGGGCACTGAAGAGGGAGGGGAATTAGGCAAGGGGGATGGGGGTCGTTGTTCTGAAGCATTTGGCAATAAGGGGAAGAGATTGCTGGCTTTTGTGGCCTCGCTGACAGGCTGACTCTATTCTTTCCCATACCCAGGCATGAGCTCTGGAGTTCAGGCTTGTCAGGGCTGGAAAATCTGCAACCTTTCCTGGTGTGGCTCCTGTGAGCGTGGGGCTACATGTCCTAACGTGCCGTGCTTTGTCAATGGCTTTGCAGAGAGAATCAATGTCCGTATCCTACAAAGCAAGACCGTCTGGATTATGTAGTTCCACACTCACTCAGGTGGGGTGCCAAAGGAAGCTGTGAGCTCCAGGCACTGCACTTAATTCTAAAATGAACAGAGACAGCAGTGATAAAATGTGTAGTCATGCTCCACTGGACATAGAAACTCTACGTGGCAGATATGACATCTGAAAAGTCTCTCTACATAGCCTTGAGGTGCAGTTCTACTGTACAAGTCTGAGCAGATTGGATTTAGCTAGGACTTGTCCTAACAGTTCATTAAAAGGTTCCCAGTATAAAAAGAAAGTCCTTAACAGAGTTCATTATTTGGGGCAGCACTGCTAAGGTCTTTCTCTAGGCCATAAATATTATTTCAGTATCATCGGTACAATAGCTACCAGTTCACTTATTAATTTCTTTTTAGGGCTGGTGTCCTGCTACAGTAATATAAAATTCAGACACTTAAAGAATACAGTTTCAAAACTTTTTGTGGGTTTTAGTTACATGCATTCTGTTAAAATCAATGGAAATAATGGGACTGAAATGCTACCAGCCCCTTTCAAAATTTTCTCCTTATTGTTTAAAATGGCTACTCTGTTATTCCAAACCTATAATAATGTTTGCTTTGCTGAATTCTAAAGAGAGTAAAATCATGTTCCTTTCAGAAGTGACTCCTCTTGGCTCTCCCCTAGCCCTTACCTAGTTTGCTATCTCTTTGCATAAGGAACAATTTGGGTCAGTAGTGAAATTTTCTAACTTTATAGAATGTAATTTATTTATTTCAATACTGTCCTCTGGGAAAAACTTAACTGGGCCTTCTCCCAAACCACTCTTTTGGCATCGCTAACTTCTTTTAAGATGGTGTCTTAATATAAAACCATAAAAATCATATTAAAACCTGCCTGAGTTTTTATCCAGGCAGTGTGGGGCTCTGGTTTCACTCCTAAGGGATAATGCAGGCTATCAATCAATGTTTCACATGTTAGAAAGTAAAATTTTCATAACATTTGGTAATGTTGGGGGTTTTTCATTACACTCCAGCAATCCCATGGCTTGGCTAATGTGCATCTTTCTTTTTATTAAGTGCATCTTAATGCTTGTGATGTCCTCCATTTAGCTACAGAACTGGTACAATATGGACAACAGCATAGTATCCTTTCAATGTGCCTCAGCCTTACTTTAGAACATTATGTTGGAGAGGCCAGATGGAGGAGCAGCACGATTTGTTGTTTCGTCTTCATCTTAGTCCTGGATCTCTCTGCTGCGGCTGCATCCAAAGAGATACATGTCCAATGGGAACTGAACTAAGCTCACCAAACACAGGTGAAATTGTAGTGTGGACCAGAACATGCTCCCACTCCCCATTCTTCAGCTTCCAGCGGCCAGTTCTTTTCTTCTCTGCATTGTTGGCTGGCTGGGAAGGGTGGGGGAAGGTGGCTGACAGCAGTCAGACTTGCTTTGGTGAGCAAACCCAAGGCCCAGATCAACAAAGGTTTTTAGGTTGGAAGTTAGGAGCCTGAATACATTTACGGATCTGGGCCCAAGTTTTTAGCTCTCATGGCTGCAGAGAGAAACTTGAAAGCATATCCCCTTAAGGGTTCAAACACCAGATGCAAATAAGAGGAAACCAAAAATTACTATTTTAAAAAATCTCATGAATTTTAAAACAGTCTCCTGCCATACAGGGGCCTGGCTCATGATTTTTTAATGGTGCAGGTGGGCAGAACTACAGCAGATGCCTCCCTGCAGGCTCCAGCCAGCAACAATTCCCATGTTCCTATGGGGTAGGCAGAAGACTGCCCTGAGACTCCTCTGTGCAGCTGGCTCAGCTCCCTCCCAGGCTTGATTGGGTTCCTTTCCTCCATTTCCCCCTTCCCTCCCACAGCTGGGTTCAGAGGGTCTTCAGAGGTGAGGGAGGAGTTCTAGATACTGGCCTTCCCACCAGCAGCAGCCGCCACTGCAGCCACCTCTCCTCTCGGTAAAAGATACAAAGAGGGGAGAGACCTTTGGGGGTATCTTGGGGAGACAGATAGGGCTCAGCACAGTGAGCAGGGAAATTTGGGGAGAAGGGGAAGGTTTGAGAGCTGGAACAAAGGCAGGGTCTCTTGTGGAGTGGGCACCTCTTAGCATTGTCAACTGTCATGGTTTCTTTGGGAGCCTCATGATTTTGGCCCTGCTAGAGCTAGTCTCATACTGACAAGAGAAGCTCCAGCCCTGCCTGGGGAAACACCCTCTCTGACTGCCTGTCTTCCCAGTGGGGGCTGCAGGACACAGGCAGAACACTCTCTCTCCCGCACACCCCCGGGAGCAGAGTTTTTAGGTGAGAAAGGGAGCAGCTGACACCATTCTCATGGGCGGGGGAAGCAGAATTTCCCCAGCAGCTCAGGATGTCTTCACTCCCTCCTCCTCTCCAATGAAAAGTGGGTCACTCTGCTGTTCCTCCCTAAGTCTTCTCCATCCATACAACAGGAGGACTGAGGAGGAAGTCAGAGCCTCTGAAGCTAACACTGTTCCCCCCCCCCCCCACAGGGGCATGGAGAGCAACTGAGGGGGGCTAAGGCAGAGAATTAATCAATCATGGGTGGGGGGGTCTGGGGAGAAGCTGGGAGCTCTGCACCATCAAGCAGCCTGAGAGCACCTGCAGCAGGGGCCAGAATCACCTTACTTGGTACATTTGGGAAAGCAGCAGCCCTGTAAGTATCCCATGCAATGGAGGTGGGCAGGAGGAGGGCAAAAATCAAAAGAGGACAAAACCCCCACAATAGAATCTAAAAAAAAAAAAAAAACCCCAAAAAACGAAGATGTTGGGCCAGTTTTGTGATTTTGTGGGGCCTGACAGGGTATTGAATCTTGGGGGCTGGCAATATGGACTTTGTGTATGGACATGGGTGGGGTGGGGCAAGAAAGCAACTTAAAGAGTGGGCACTGGCAAGTGCTTGGTACTGGTACGGTGGAGCCTTGGTAGGGAGAGCTGGCAGAGACAGCGGGGACCTGAGACAGGGAGAGAAGGGGGTGGAGCTGGAGAATATGGGGTTTCGGGCAGGGAAACACGGGAGTTGCTGCAGCGTTTTGAGGAAGGAGCTTGTGCTGGGAAGGATGGGAGTTTTTACACAGGAAGGGGAGGATGAAGGGGGTGGCAGGAGGAGCAATGGAGGGGAAACGTGGGATTGGGGGAAGAAGGAGGGAGAATGTGGTGTTTGTGAGGAGGTAGAGGGGGAAAGTTGGGGTTTGTGCGGATGGAGGGAACATTCATGAGGCTCCCTTCAATGTAAGTGGGGCCTTATGCTCTGTGGAGAGGGGATTTTTCCTTCCCAACTTCAGTGGCTATATATATTCCAGTGTCACAAACTCATTCAAAGAGGCCTACAATCCTTATTTTGTTACTATCCTATCAACATGGCTAGTTCAAGCCAAGTTTCCTAGCTGTGAAAGCCACTGTGCTCTCATCAGTCCCTTGTGTCCCCCAGTGCTAAGACTTCCATGGCTTTCTAGATGATTATTTGACAGCAGGAGATCAGATTTTTCTCCTGCTGTCATTATATCTAGTGTTGTCACCATCTCCTCCTCTTTGTCACCTGACTGCAACTTACACTTTCTTTGTCTCAGATCCATACTTTGTCCATTCTGCTTAAATGAAGGCAGGGTCAGCATCAGGTATCCAACATTTGGGGCCCATGAAAGTTTGTTTGAGGCCTGTGCTGCTCGTTAATGGGAAAAAAATTGATGGAGCTGTTATTGCCACTTGTGAATTCTCTCTCTGCTCTTCTAGCAGGCACCACTCTGTGAGGAGCTTTTAGGCACAGATTTATAAACTTGGGATATCATACATTTTTTCTAATGCATCTTACTGCTTAATAAGGTTCTAATGGATACGGTTCATACCCTCCATCAGAGGGTTAAATCATTTGGAATCCCTGGCCTGAAAGTTCAGATGTCCCAGAAGTTTGTCTCCTCCAACTCTTGTTTCAGTCGTCACTTGGCTTCTAATCCTTCTAAACCTTTGAGGTCTGTGGGAGTTATGGGTTCTTTGTGGCACCCCACAGGACTGAGTCCCTTTACTATAGATTTTTCATTTAAACAGTTTGTACATGGAGGGTAAATGGAGCAGATTTTGTTACACATTTAGCATAGTGGAGAGGGAAAGAAATTGATTTCAGGCTCCACATTTCATATGTGAACCACCACATCTCATAAAGGCCAAGGCCTGGGGCAGTATGTGCTGAATTTTTAAAGAAACGTCCATTCATCATAGAAAGCTGTGAGCAATCGCAGCTCCAGAGTAGCAATCAGTGTTACGTATGGACGCTGGTATACCCATAATTAACTGCCCACAGGCATCCCAGAGACTTCGCAGCAGTGTCTGAATTCCATGCCAGTTGGACTGTGCTGTGGAATATTGAAAAGAAACTCAGAAGAGGCTGCAGTTTTTACTGAATCTGCAGAGTAAGCACCTTGGCTAACTTTTTTTTTTTCCAAGCGGTTTCATATTTAATTAATTCTGAAAGTCGTAACTCTTACTTCCTTCTTCAGATCTGAAGGATGAGTGTGCTGTGAATTTAGGTATATTACAAAGTAATATTTTCCCCTTATATAGGTGTTCTTCCCCCTAAAGGCTGAATAAATTATTAGGCCTCAATTTCTCATAGAAACAGCCCACAATGCCACCAGGCAGGCACTTTGCTTCACCCCACCTAATTCAATCTGTACTGCACACAAATAGAAACCTTGCAGCTCGTTTGATCCACTGTAGATATTATCAAGTAAACATGCTTGGCTGAGCCAACTTTCAGAATGCTAAAAACTATTTCAACTCCACCTCCTTTCCCGAAACATTGCTGCGGTTTATGAAATCTGTTTTTTAAAGTGTTCTGTACTGTAACAGGTTGAACTTTCTCTCTTCTGAATACAATCTGTCCTGCCTATTCCGTTCAGCTGATGAAAACTATATTACTCCTTCCTGAAGACTCAGTTTTGCTGCAAAAACTACAAGAAACCAGCCAACCAATAATGGCTGTGAGGCAGCCAACGATAACTGAAAAACATTCAGACAATTTGAAACAGTCAGGAAGCATTAGGGCTAACCTCTTTCACCACAGGATCTTATCTTTGTTACCCTCATCCTTCCTCTCCATTTTTATTGGTGACACTGACTTGTATCTTGTTTCAAATTAGAGATGGGATTTAGGTTCAGTTATTGGCTTTGCCACAGACATTCTTGTGTGATCTTGGGCAAGTTACTTGATCTCTTTGCCTGAGTTGTCCATATGTGACACTGGGAGAATAACACTTCCTTTCTCTCAACTGTTTGTCTATCTTGTCTTGTCTATTTAGACTATAGGTTGGTAAGGGCAGGGACTGTGTGACTAGCACAATGGGGCCGTGATCTCAGTTGGTGTTTTTAGGGGCTTCCATAATACAAATATCTTATTTAATAATAGATCATAAGCGGTTCAGGGCAAGGACCGTGCCTGTTGTGTGCTTTTCCAGCATCTACCAACTTGGGCTGTGCTCCTGACTGGAGCTTTTAGGTACTGCTTCAGTACATGTAATGATCTCAGTAACGCTAAGTCTGCTAACAACAAGAGGGACAGCTGAAAAGCTGTCATCTCAGGATAGTATTTCCCACTGGGTTCCCAGAAGGTGGAAGATGGGTCATGGTCCCAGTGCAGAGGAGAGGCACCGGGGTGAGGGGTGGTAGGGTAGTGGTGCTGGAGAGCAAGCCTGCCCCTCACTCACCCTGCCGTGGCTCCGGTCCCACAGGGCTGGCCCAGCTTCCCATTTTGGTCATTGTGACCTAGCGCACAGGGGCGCAGCACCACTCAGGTTTGGACAGGTCATCCTCATGATGGAGGGGAAGCTGGGCCAAACCTAGGTGGTGCTGTGACCCTGTGCTCCCGGTCGCGACAGAAGCCAGGCCCTGCTCCACAGAGTGCATGCTGGGCGGGCTGACAGTTGCTCTCCAAATCCTCATCCCAAAGTCTCCTCTCTGCACCAGGCCAGGATTAGGGTTGTGGTACCAGGGCGGAAGGGGGCTGCTGCTGTGGGTGGTCAGCACCCCATTGGTGTGTGAGGTGGTGACTGTGGCCACTGGCCTATGACTTTAGCACACACACCCTCCTCTGAATTTGGGACCTGGATGAGTCACAGAAAAGACAATTTTCAGTTGGTGGGTCACCTTCCTAAACAGTCTGACAAGACAAGAACTTGTCCCTCCATGTCCTCACCAGCATATGGACACTCAAAGTTAGTGTCTAAACTCAACCCCTCTCTGGAGTTCGGGTTATTGATGACATAACAACAATTCCCAGCTTAAGCTTTCTCCCCAAGCTAGACTATTTCTAGAGTTTTCCTTTTCTCTTATAGTTCCTTCTTGGTTAAGAGTTTATAAATATTCAAAGTGTAAACATCAAGGAGGAAGAGAAATTATTTAGGGTACTACTAGGGATATAATCAGGAGTGATTGAAAGAAAGAAAGAAATGGAAAACTCAGGCTGAATAGCAGAAAAAGCTTCTTTTCCATGAGATCTGTACAACAGCCTCCCATGGGTAGTGATGAGAGCCCCAATATTTAAGGTATTTAAAACTAGAGTGGTAAAGCATTAGGACATATACCTCAGGGAAGCATTTTGCATTGACAGGGGGCTGGACTTAGCAACCTCTACGAGGTATTTTCTATTTCTGTTTTATTGTGATTGAGACTAGGGGTGGGCATCAGGGATTTCCAGCTGTGAGGAATATAAATTAGGATAAGAATCAAGAAAGCTCTGAGGAATAAGAGCTTTGTCCTTTAGGAAAATTGAATACTCTAAGATTGCATTAAAAAAAAAACTAACAAGATTAGTATTTAAAATAAAAAGTTACATCTCTGCAAATGGGCTGTACCAAGGGACAGAACTGAATTATTTGCTTCATTGTGCTCAGTTTTTTATTACATGGCTTTAATCTACAGTAGAAGCAGGGGTCATCTAGTTTAGAGGGGGGTTGTTTTGTGTTTTGTTTTGTGAAGCTTCTGCTTTCCAGAATGAGCTCCACAAACAATTGTCTCCTTTTGATTTATTTAAAGTGATCTCATGACTTTCCGCTATATAATAATAATAATAATAATTAGGGCCCTGATCCTGGATGGGGCTGAGGACGCTCAGCTCCACTGAAATCCATGCCAGCATGACGGGATCAGGTCCTAGATTAACGAAGCAATGCTCATAAAGCACTCTAAGTACTAAGCAATTTTCATTATCGGGGCAGTTGTGAAAGCTGATGACACACAGTTAATGAGATATTTCATTGAAGGCACAACTACTGTAAGTTGTTTGAAAACAACCGAAAGTAGATTGAATGCTAGGTCACACTGGGATTTGCTGAGGGTGCAGAACAGCTGTTCAGTGGTGTGCAGGTGGCGCTGGGAAGGAGGGGGAGAAGCAGGGATGGGGTGCACTCAGGGGAGTAGGTGGGAAGAGGAAGGGGTGGAGTGGGGGCAGGCCTAGGGCAGAGGGGAGGTCAAGCACCCCCGGGTAGAGAGGAAGTCAGCGCCTATGTTTGTTTGTTTGCAAGTTTCAGCTACAATGGTTGAGCCATTTCCGAGAATGACACTGGGGGGAAATATGTTGGTTTTCCCAGGTTAAACGATTGTTACAGCTGTTTCACTGAGAAGCTCTAGTACCTCTAAGCTTGAAGTTTGACCAGCAGGTTGTCCTAGAGGCAGGGGCATGCCTTTTGCCATATCTGTGAAAATCAGCCAAAATTTGGCCAAGATATAACCCTCTGGAAATTGCAGTCCATACATGTTCAGTAGAGATATGTCAGAGTTTGGCAGCAAATGTTTCTGATTCAGTCTGTCCAGGGCATGCTGTGTCCCAAGTCTGCAGGTGTTGAGCAGGACTTTCCTGGCAATTACTTCTCTTGGCTTCTGGGGGCCACTGTGGTGCCAAGGACAGGAAATGAGACTCGAGAGATAATGTGTCCTTTGCTGTCAGTGCTGCCCTGCCAGTTCCCAGGCTGTATGGCGGAGAAGAAAACGGCCTGACTGGAATGCAGAGGGCTCAGGAGCTGGTGGTGAAGACAGATGGAGAGGGGAATGCCAACATACTATTTTTTCTACAGCACCTTCCCTCATTCAGTGCACAGGATGCAGCGTTGTCAACTCTCGTGTTTTTTTAGGGTATGACAGGATTTTGGCTGAGAGGGAAATAAGTCTCACGACGACACAAGAAATTCCAGCAAATTCCTCGAGCAAATATGAGCCCTCTGGCTGACTGCCGAGCTTTCCCAGCTCCTGGGGCAGAATGCTGCAGGCAGTGCTCTCTTCCTCTCCCTTTTCCCTCCCACCTCGCAGTCTGAAGCCATTCTCACAGCAGGGACGGAGGGAGCTAAAGAGCCTGGCAGCTGAGGACTCTTCTGCTCCCTCCTCCCCCCACTCCCAAAACTCCCACCCCTCTTTTGAGCAACGGGGCCAGGATGGTTTGGGGCAAAGAGCACGAGAACAGCCAAACAGGGTCAGACCAATGGTCCATCTAGCCCCATATCCTGTCTTCTGACAGTGGCCAGTGCCAGATGCTTCGGTGGGAATGAACAGAACAGGACAATTATCGAGTGATCCTTCCCCTGTCATCCAGTCCCAGCATGTGGCAGCCAGAGGTTTAGTGACACTCAGAGCATGGTGTTGCCTCCCTGACCATCTTGGCTAATTGCCACTGATGGGCCTGTCCTCCAGGAACTTATCTAATTCTTTTTTGAACCCCATTATACTTTTGACCCTCACAACATCCCCTGGCAATAAGTTCTACAGGTTGACTGTGCGTTGTTTGAAGTATTTCCTTTCATTTGTTTTAAACCTGCTGCCTATTAATTTCCATGGGTGACCCCTGGTTCTTGTGTTATAAGGGGAGTGAAGAGCCCCTATAGCCAGTGATGAGCTGCCAAAATCTTAACAAGCTGTTCCCTCCTCACCCCACGAGGGGGTCATGGCCCATCCCCACCCGCCGGGGACTCCTGCCCCATCCAACCCCCCACGTTCCTTGATACCCCCCCAACCCTGCCCCATCCACCCCTGTCCCCTGACTGCCCCCAGAACTGGGCAGGAGGGTCTCGTGGGCCAACATAGTGGGTGCCCACCCCGCCCCTAAGAGCCAGAGGGACCTGCTGGGGGGGCGAGCTGGGGAGTCCCAGTGGTGCTTACCTGGGGCAGCTCCCAGGAAGCATCCAGCAGGTCCCTCTGGCTCCTAGGGGTGGGGGAGCATAGCTAGAGGGGGAGCAGGGGGAGCGGCTGCTCCCCACACTGATCACATCAAAAGTGGTGCCTTAGGCACCGACTCTGTGGGTGCTCCGGGGCTGGAGCACCCACAGGGAAAATTTGGTGTGTGCAGAGCACCCACTGGCAGCTCCCTGCCCCGTGCCCAGCCCTAGCTCACCTCACCTCCACTCCGCCTCCTCCCCTAAACATGCTGCCGCGCTCTGCTTCTCCGCCCCCCTCCCCTGGCTTCCCTCGAATCAGCTGTTCACGCGGGAAGCCTTGGAGGGCTGAGAAGCAGGCAGCAGCTTCTCAGGCTCAGGGAGGGAGAGGTGAGCTGGGGGGGGGAGCGGTTCCCCTGTGCGCCCCCCCGGGGTTACCTGCTGTGGTGCAGGCAGCCCTCCTCACGCCCTCCCCCCGTCCCAGCTCCCCTTCGCTCCGCCTCCATCTCCCTGGGCTTGAGTGTGAAGCCGCTGCTTGCTACTCAGCCCTCCCAGGCTTCCCACGCAAACAGCTGATTCGCGGGAAGCCGGGGGAGGGGGGTGGAGAAGCAGAGGGGGTGGCATGTTCAGGGGAGGAGGCGAAGAGGAGGTGAGCTGGGCGGGGCATGGGGCGGGGAGCTGCTGGTGGGTGCTCTCCACCCATCAAATTTTCCCCGTGGGTGCTCCATCCCTGGAGCACCCATGGAGTCAGCACCTAAGGTGCCACTTCTGGCCCGTTGTTAAATTTAACAACCGATTCTAGCAAACTGGTGCGAACCAGCTCCAGCTCACCACTGCCTATAGCTCCCCCCCAGTCTGGAAAGGGGAGAGCTGACCCTGCTGCAGAGCCCCCAGGCCTAGAAGTTGGGGGTGAAAAGTCCTAGGAGGAGCAGAGGTGAGGTGGGGGAACTGAACTGATGAGGACTGAACTCAGGCATTGGGGGCTGGGGAGTGAACCGGAGGAGGGGTGACCTGATGGAGGCTGGGGGGAGCAGGGGATGGGCAGATGTGGGAATTAACTCCTTCAACGGGGGCCAAAATCATCTTTGCCAATAAAATGGGGAGAGTGGACAACACATTCTCTCTCTCTCTCTCTCTCACACACACACACTCTCTCTCTCTCTCTCTCTCTCACACACACTCTCACACACACACACACACACACACAGAGGAGTGTTCAAAAATAAAAAGACAGAACAAAAAACAAAATATGATATTTTTAAAAACAAATCTCATGATTTTGGGAGGGGGTCTGACTTGTTTATCTCTTAGGGGGGTTTGAGTCAGGATTTTTGATCTCTTGTGGTTGACAACACTGAGGATGAATCTGGGTTGTATAGTGAATGACCCGTGCCCCATTTGTTGCAGAAGTTGGAAGGTGTTTAGTGAATGAGGCAGGGGGTCTTCAGGAAGAGAAAAGATGGTCTCATGATGAAGGCAGTTGAATGTTGCCCTGGAGAACGGGATTCTATCCCTGCCTTTGCAAACAGTTTCCATGTGATGCTAGTCAAGTCACTTAAACTAAACTTGTCACACATGGTCACTAGCTGTGTTCATCATTTTTGGGGTGCCCAATATGAGACACATAGAGCCAGATTTTCAGACGTGCTGAATGCTCACAGCTGCAACTGAAGTCAACGGGAGCTGTGCTTTTAACACAAAGTGCTATTAAAAATGCTAAGTATTCAGAAAAAGTAGACCTTAGGTTTCTCAAGTTGAGCACCCAAAATTAGTGAATGCCTGACAATTTTGGCTTGAATTTCCCTCTCCTCCAGGTATCCATCTGTAAAACGGGGACACTAATACCAACTAATCTTACGGCAACGTTGTGAAGACAAATTAATAAATGTTATGGAGCACTCTAACAGTTTGAATGTACCATAGAAATATCCATAAGGAAATTAAAAAGTTTGCCTTCAATACATGGCTTGGGTGGTAAAAAAGGCTTGGGGACCATGCATTTAAAGTGCAGGATAAATTAATGAATTGCACAGGCAACCTTAATTCTGGCCTTTCCTAGCTTTTGCGTGACTTTGCAACCTTAACATTCTTTTAATGTAACTTTTTGTATGTAATATTTAGAGAATGTCTGTAGCTCATATGAGTAGACCGTAAACTCTTTGGGAGAGGAACTGTCTTGTGTGTGTGACAGAAAGAGAGAGAGGCCTCTCACAATGGCGCTCTGAGGACTTTAAACATCATTATAACAGAAATAATAATAATACTTTTATAAACAGTAAGGACCTAATTATGTTACCACATATAGGAGGTTGGTGTCAGTGGAGTGGTAAGTGTGCAGGAGTAGCATAATTGGGTTCCAAATTTAAAAAAACAAAACAAAAAAACCCTCCTCCACCAATCACAAGTTGAAAGCTATAATTGTAGGGCTAGCTTCTGTTAAAGTGCTATAGACAGACGGCTGGACACTCATTCAGCAGTGAGATTATCCCCCAACGCTGAGAAGGCTAGGACTTTAGACTCTGCATCACTGACCATGCACGGTCACTGACAAAGCAAAACCATGACAGATCCACTCTACCACTTCGTAGTGCAAACAGCATGTGTGTCTTTTGATAACTGATGGCTCTGGGAATTAACCACCATTTAAGGGATCAATAGACTGTGCAAGCTAAAGCTCTATTATGTTATTACGTACCAGAATAATACCAAATTAAGTTTTACTTCACTGCGTAATGTTGTATTACTAATTTAAAACTCATGGAAAGAAAAATTAAACTTGCTTGCAGAAACCACTATGCTGGAAAAAGAAATATTTATCTCCCTTTTTCCCATCTGACAGCAATTTCTCTTTGGTCAGCCGTAGATACTAAAAATAGCAGCGAATGTAAAGGGTTAGCTGTATCAGAAAAGGAGATTAATCTTCAAAGCAAGTGCCGTCTCTGTGAGAGCAGAAAGCAGAGGTGCAAATTCAGAATAGCCTTTGTGATGCTATGCTGGCATGTGTCACTGGAGTAGTAAATAGCATTGACAGGACCCTGTGGTCAGGAATGTTCAACTGCTTCCCGACACTGACTCTCCTGAGAGAGAGGTCTCCACAGGCCAGGGTGTAGAGGACACAGACCCTGTGACTGTGGAGCGTGAGATATTTGTACGTTTTGTAGATTCAGTCCCACAATACCTTCATGGGCATAGCTCCCACTGATGTCAGTGGGCATTGTAGACATGCCCAGCAGGTTTCAAGTACGGGGCCCAGTGTGATATTTATTTTTTGAGGAAGTGGTCTCATGTGGTTTTTCTGACAGAAAGAGACCGGTGATACCTAAGAGCTGCTGCTCTTAACTTTAGTTGGTAATTTAACCAAGAGATTGATTCTGAAGGAGAAACATAAAGAAAATTTGCTGCATGTCCCATAGGCATGGATGAATCAGCTCAGAACAGCAAAAACTAACCCAAGCCTGTAGCTAAAACTCAGTGTGACCATTCTTTCCCAAGCAGACTCCCAGCCACAGGAGTTTGAACCAAGATGATGGAAAATTTCCCTTCATCCCCATTATTCTTGGGATGCTGTTCCTCCCTGTTTAAAAGCCTGTTCCTGTGCCATTGAGGTGAACGGGCCCTTGCTTTTGACTTCGGGGTGACGAGCTCTGCTATTCGGGAGAGCCTCAGGGGTACAGCCGCTACTCCTCCAGATCGAGAGGAGCCAGCTGAGGTGGTTTGGGCCCTTGATAAGGATGCACCCTGGGAGGTCTCCCTTGGATCTCTATTGGCTATGTCCCACTGGGAGGAAGCCCGGAGGCTGACCCAGGCCACACTAGGGGGATTCTATCTCCCGGCTGGCCTGGGAATGCTGGGGAATCTCGCAGGAGGAGCAAAAACCTGGTGCAGAGGAAAGGGAGGTCTGGTCCTCCCTACTCTCCAGGCTGCCACCGCGACCCTCACCAGGAAAAGTAGCATAATGGGAAAAGAAGCAGCAGTTATGGACGTCAGTGGGTGCAGGATCAGACCTTAAATCCTCATCTGACTTGCACATTATCAAGCCACACTTCATACATTCTCCTCTGCTAGGAAGCACTGCTGGAGCAGCACATGCTGACTCTCACCTCAGAGACTGAGATGTGGACATCATCTCTCACCTGCCCCTCCTGAGAGACTCGCACCTGCCTTCATCCTGCACAGAGCTGCTACCATCTCACTTTCTTGTGTTCATTTAATAACATCAGAAATACTGACTCTCCAAACTGAGTTAGTTATTTTAGCCAAATAAATAGGAATCCCTGCATTGTTTTCAATACCAAGCACACTTGTTCTGTTCTCCTCCCACTATTTTTGTGACTTTATCCTTTCTTTTTACCTTAGTAGGCTGAGATTTGAGATGGATCTGAACAAAAACCTGAGATCCAAAAAGCCCTGAGAGTTATGGTCCCAAATTGAAAATTGTGCCTGAATGCGGGTCAGCAACCCAGCAAAGCATTTAAGCAGGTACTTAATTTGAAGTACTGTATGTCAGTCAGAACTAATTAATCACGTAAAAATGATGGGGGTAAGTTTCACACCTGCACAGTAGGTTGGGGTGAGTGGGAATGTGGGTGAGTGTGAGTGGGGTGAATATGGGAGTATATGGAGGATCGAAAGGTGGGGTTGTAGCAGGAAGAGTGAGCGAGAGAGAACATAAGAGTAGGGTGACCAGATGTCCCGATTTTATAGGGACAGTCCCGATATTCAGAACTTTTTCTTATATAGGTGCCTATTACCCCCATCCCCTGTCCCGATTTTTCACACTTGCTATCTGGTCACTCTACGTAAGAGCATCAGGGCTACCATTATTTATCAAGTAATTAATCATGTGCTTAACACCACAGTGCCTTGTGGTGCTCTAATATTCTGATCAGGGGCAATGGAGTCTTCCTAAAAGTGGGGGAACATGAGGCCCTAACCTCTCTGTGACCCTGCCCCTCCTCCTCCCCATGAGGTCCCGGCCAAGCCATAGCTGGACCAGGGAGTCCGGGCCCCTCTACCGCCCAGTGTGGGGACGTCTGAGAGCAGCCCCTTGCCCATGTCCCTGTCCCCTGGGATCCCCCACTCAGGGCAGGTGGAGGATCTGCAGCTCCCCACAGCTGCCCACGTGGCTCTTACTCCAACCTGGCTCCAGCTTCCAATCTGGCCTGGGGGCAGGGACTTGGAGCCAAAGAGCCATGATAAGAACTGCCCGAGCAGCTGTGGGGAACCGTGGACCCTCCATCTGCCCAGGGTGGGAGCCTGGGGGGCAGAGATACATTCTGGGGACTGCTCTTGGTCTCCCCACCCCAAGCAGATGGAGGGTCCGCAGTTCCCCATAGCTGCCTGGGCTCCTCAGGTGGCTCTTACCCAGGCCAGGCTCCAGCTTCTGGCCTGGTCAAGGGGTGAGGCCCTGGGAGGAAGAGCAGGGGCAGGGTGTCGGGCCTGTGGTGAAAAGTGGACAGGCCACGGCCCCTTGGCCCCCCTGTTCTGGCGCCCCTGTTCTGATCCATAGCTTTTATCTTGAGCACATCTCCATTTGAGATGCATTCTGTTCACCAGCCCGTGAAACAGACATCCCAGCTTGCAGGCAGCTTTGATTAGAAGTGCCTGACATTTGGTTCTGTGAGAAATCTGGAAAAGTGCTAAATGTTGGCTGACTATCAAATTAGTGAAGATGTAAGAGGGATGAAAGAGGAAGGAAAATCAAGCTTTTCTCTGTGTGTAATGATGAAAGTCTGTAGTAAACAAACCAGCAGAGCCTTTGGCGGATAAGAGTAACATTCTGATCTTCACCAAGGAGCAGGCCTTGTGTCATTTGTTCCAATAAAAGGTACAATTAAGGACTTAGTGGCTCAGTAATTAGTTACATGTAATCATTGTTTGAATTCTCCTAGCCAGGATCATGTAAAGCCATGCTGATTATAGAGCATTACAAAGCCTCAGAAGTCAGAACATGATTCAATTCTAAACATACCATGGAACACATGGACCCTGATTATACACCCAGAGGAAGATTCCACCAGCCACACCCCAGAAGAATCAAACATTCTGTTCTCACAAATAATATTGGAACCCTTATTAATCTTATGGGCTAACCTCAGGGGTGGCAAAAACGGTTGTGTAAGTTTCACACCTGTACAGTAGTAGGTTGGAGTGAGTGGGAACGTGGGTAAGTATGAATAGGGTGAGTGTGGGAGTATACTGAGGATCAAAAGGGTGGGCTTATAGCAGGAAGAGTGAGTGAGAGGAGAGCATAAGAGCATCAGGGCTGCTATTTATCATGAAGTATCTGACATCCTTGTCTTGGTTACTTTGTCTGCTATTAACTCAGCATTTTTGAAACTTACTCCTACGTATGACAGTATGAAAGTTACTTCTATGTATATTTCTGTCTATCTCCATGATGCACACTGAATCCAGCCCAGCATGTCATTCCTTGTCCATGTAGACCATTCCCTCAAAGAATTATTCACTTCTAAGCTTTTTTAAAATATTAATTGCCCACAAAAGCCACTTGCCGCTGCTATATTTCTCCTCCATGAACATTATCATTTAAATATTCTTCTTCACCTTAAACCTGAGAAACAAATAAGATACAAAATCAAAAATATTAACAAAGACATTGCAGATTCCTTTAACATCATACATAGCCTCCCACCTATCATTATCCAACGCCTTGCTACCATTCTCAGTCCCCTCAGCTAATTCACTTATTAATTCTCTTCACTTCACTCTCTCCTCCCCTCTTGACTCCTTTGCTTCTCTTTCCCGCTGCAAAGTCCATCCCTTCAACTCCTAGGGTTAACCTAGGTTCATTCATAACATTCTCTTTCTTGTCTCCTTCTCATATATTGCTGACTGCCTCTCTGAAAATGCCCTGCAGCCATGCAGGCTTCCTCTATCCCTTGTTCTCTGCTCCTTTCATTTTTGGGTCCCCTGGAGTCTGGCTCTCTCCACTTCAGAAAAACTGCTCTCACCAAGATTTCTAAGTCTTATCCTACCCAAATCCAAGGGCTGTAGTTTTGACACTGTTGATCACACACCCCTTGTTCAAATTTTGTCATCCCTTGCATTCGTAACTCTGTCCTTTCCTGCTTCTTCTAACTTTGATTGTTCCTTCAGTATCTTGTTCAGTTGGTCCACTTCCTTCCTCTTCTTCTTCAGCAGGGATCCCAGAGGGCTCCTTCTTTTCTCTTTACATCTTTTGTGAGTGATCTCAGATGCCTACATGGCTTTAACTACTGCATCAGCTTACACCAGTGACTTTCAGATCTACCTCAACATGGCTCCCTCCATCCAAACTTATCTTTCTGACATCTCTTCTTTAATGTCTCACCACAGCTTAAATATAAATGGCCAAAACTGACCCGTCACTGTTGACAGCACCACCATTCCTGTCTGTCACCTAAGTCCAGAAACTAGGAGTCATCTCTGACTCCTCCTCTCTTGCCTGCACATGCAGGTGGTGTCTTAATCTTTCCACTTCGCTCACCATAAAATTTCTTTGATCACCCTTTTCCTTTCTGCCCAGATAGACAAAAGCCTCATCCAGGCTCTCAGCATCTCCTGTCTGGAATAGTGTAACCTCCTCCTCTCTGGCTTTGGTAGCCCCAATGAAAGTCCCCTGCACAGCTGCTAAGATTCTCTTCCTAACCAGTCACTTTGACCACCTCACATTCCTTTCTAATGCCTCCTTCTTGTTTCGTCACATCAAGCGTAAGCTTTTTATGGACATTTTGAAGGATCTTCACAGCTCTGTGCCTCTCTACTTACCCACACTTCCGTCTTATTCCATCACTCCACCTCCTCTGCTTCTTCAGCAATTCCTCATTTGTTCATACACAACCTCTGAACCTTCTTTGATGCTGACCCTTATGCACAAAACACCCTCCCTCAATTGATCGAAAAGGCCAGTGCTCTCTCCTCAACACACGGTTCTTTCATGATGTCTGTAAAAAAAACCAGACAATGAGTGATGGGTTGAGACACAAATGAAAATAGCTAATATTTATAGTTTTCAGGGGAAAAAATAGCAAGGGCCCATATTTGATTGTATCCCTCCACTCCCTCTCTTCATGTCTTTTATCTTATATTTGTACAGCACAAAGCACAATGGGACTCTGATCATGATTGGCATAACACAATGTGATTATTTAATACTAAGTGCATGAAGGTAAGTAGAATGACTTCAGTCCTTAGCACGTGGAAATAGGAAACGGTTAAGAGAAGATTGCTTATGCTGCTCTACCTTTCTGCAGAGTTTTTTTTCATTTTCCTAACTTCATGTCTGATCCATTCGACAATAGCATGTGTCAGCAGCAACAGAGGCTTTGCCATCAGATGCATTTTCAAAATAGAGCTCTTAAAAGAATTCCAGCTGTCGTGCTTGTCATTGTTTAACCTTTACTGACTGTGCCTCTTGAGGGTATCTTTGTTTCCATTTCCATGAAGGTGGTGGTTGTCAATCAAAGAAACCTTAAACTAAAGATTCCATTATGTTGCTTGTGGTATCATATATATTTTCTCAATTTGTATAACAGGCACAAGTGCGGATAGTTGTCAGGAAATATAAAATGGACATACATGTTCTGATATGTAGTTCCAAAGCTGTGTCAAGAAAGACTGGCAGTAGCAGTGTTTATTTAGAGCCAGATTCAGCCTGGCTCTTGTGCAGGTGCACAGGGATAGCGGTATCATGCAAAAACTCCATTCACATGCTGTAAACTACTCAGGGCAGGGACCATGTCTTCTTAATTTCTCTGCTGCATTACGCACACCTGTCACTCCATTTAACTTTGTTACCTCTTTTGACCTGATCAGTTAGCCAAAATTCAGGTCTTGTGGATTATTTTCCAGTCCGGATGACTGGAAAAAGGCTAATGTAGTGCCAATCTTTAAAAAAGGGAAGAAGGAGGATCCTGGGAACTACAGGCCAGTCAGCCTCACCTCAGTCCCTGGAAAAATCATGGAGCAGGTCCTCAAAGAATCAATCCTGAAGCACTTACATGAGAGGAAAGTGATCAGGAACAGTCAGCATGGGTTCACCAAGGGAAGGTCATGCCTGACTAATCTAATCGCCTTTTATGATGAGATTACTGGTTCTGTGGATGAAGGGAAAGCAGTGGATGTATTGTTTCTTGACTTTAGCAAAGCTTTTGACACGGTCTCCCACAGTATTCTTGTCAGCAAGTTAAGGAAGTATGGGCTGGATGAATGCACTATAAGGTGGGTAGAAAGCTGGCTAGATTGTCGGGCTCAACGGGTAGTGATCAATGGCTCCATGTCTAGTTGGCAGCCGGTGTCAAGTGGTGTGCCCCAGGGGTCGGTCCTGGGGCTGGTTTTGTTCAATATCTTCATTAATGATCTGGAGGATGGTGTGGATTGCACTCTCAGCAAATTTGCGGATGATACTAAACTGGGAGGAGTGGTAGATACGCTGGAGGGGAGGGATAGGATACAGAAGGACCTAGACAAATTGGAGGATTGGGCCAAAAGAAATCTGATGAGGTTCAATAAGGATAAGTGCAGGGTCCTGCACTTAGGATGGAAGAATCCAATGCACCGCTACAGACTAGGGACCGAATGGCTAGGCAGCAGTTCTGCGGAAAAGGACCTAGGGGTGACAGTGGACGAGAAGCTGGATATGAGTCAACAGTGTGCCCTTGTTGCCAAGAAGGCCAATGGCATTTTGGGATGTATAAGTAAGGGCATAGCGAGCAGATCGAGGGACGTGATCGTTCCCCTCTATTCGACACTGGTGAGGCCTCATCTGGAGTACTGTGTCCAGTTTTGGGCCCCACACTACAAGAAGGATGTGGATAAATTGGAGAGAGTCCAGCGAAGGGCAACAAAAATGATTAGGGGTCTAGAGCACATGACTTATGAAGAGAGGCTGAGGGAGCTGGGATTGTTTAGTCTGCGGAAGAGAAGAATGAGGGGGGATTTGATAGCTGCTTTCAACTACCTGAAAGGGGGTTCCAAAGAGGATGGCTCTAGACTGTTCTCAATGGTAGCAGATGACAGAACGAGGAGTAATGGTCTCAAGTTGCAATGGGGGAGGTTTAGATTGGATATTAGGAAAAACTTTTTCACTAAGAGGGTGGTGAAACACTGGAACGCGTTACCTAGGGAGGTGGTAGAATCTCCTTCCTTAGAGGTTTTTAAGGTCAGGCTTGACAAAGCCCTGGCTGGGATGATTTAACTGGGAATTGGTCCTGCTTCGAGCAGGGGGTTGGACTAGATGACCTTCTGGGGTCCCTTCCAACCCTGATATTCTATGATTCTATGATTCTATTTCCTTTTGGAGTAGAAATTGATGCCGAGGTCAGTTGTTTTGTTGATGCACTCCTGGTTATTTACAAAGAATGTACAAAGTCCTGTTTCCCTGACCTCGGAATCAAACTGCAGGAGACAGTTTCTTTGCTCACAGTTCCAAACCCCTTTCCACCCACCACTTAGCCCAAAAGTTCTCTCTCTAGACTTTTTTCTTAGGTTCATGCTACCATTGCTTCTGTGTCTGGTGCTTCCTTGTTCCTCTCTTGCTGTGTCTACACTGTAAAAATGCTGTGTTCTTAACTTGGGCTAGCTAATATGCATTAGCTAATTGAGGTTAAAATAGCCGTGAAGACACAGCAACTCAGCCTTTAACTCAGGTTAGCAGCTTGAATTTAACCCTAGGTTAGACTTTAATGCAAGCAGCCAGCGGAAGTTAAAAGATAAGCAGCCCTATCTTTGCTGCTATTTTAACCCAAGTTAGCTAATGCAGGTTAGCTAATCTGAGTTGAGAACACACTTTTTTGTTGTTTTTGCGGTTGCTGCTGCTGTTGCAATGGAGACACAATACCCAGGAAAACCCCTGTACCCATATAGCTCAGTTTCTGAGGAGCCCTTCAGCCTGTATTTGGGTGGTAGTTGAAACAATAGGAGTCATCTATTCCACAGAGGAATTTAATTGTTTCTTACATTTATCCTGAATGACCAGTTTCAGCCATGCTTAACCCAACCCCAGCATAACCGTATAGTAGACATTGACATCCACATTTACAGTCATTTGGTTCCTGCAAGGTTCCCTCCCTCCTCCATTTTAATTTGTAATCAGAGGCATTGTAATCAGAGGTCAAGTATCTGAAATGTTTCTCCCCATTTACAGACCTGCATAGCTGTCCAAATGGAAAACAATCAACCTGCTAAAAGAGCCAGAAAGGGAAAATGCTTTGGGATTGGGGCTATTTTCAAATTAGAAGGATTGTAGTTAAAATTAACGAGGAAGCCAGTGGCACTTTAAAGACTAACAGATTTATTTGGGCATAAGCTTTTGTGGGTAAAAAGCTTCCTCGTTGTTTTCGTGGATACAGATAACACGGCTACCCCTATGATACCTGTAGTTAAAATTGTTTTCACTTTTGCATATGTGAAAGTGTATTCCCAGCACATAAGTGAGGATTGTCATAATGGTCTTTCAGAGAGACTGTACTGGAAATCTGTGTAACTTTGTCCTTCCTTCTTTATCCTCCCTGCTTGAGCTTCATATCACCCTTTGCCCCATGCACCAGCATTTCCACCTTCATTCTTCCATTTGGGCTTCTTGCACAATTAGCTCCATGTCTTCTTCTCACCACCCCATGCATGATACAGCCACAAAGCCCCTTCCCTGTCCACATCTTACAGACCCACTTTTACCATGCTGCTTGCTCTGCCCCTAGTTGACTTGTATATAAAATTCCTATTATGTTGTCTCTCTTTCCCTAACCACTAGGTACCTTTCTGTCTGGCCAGAGACTGAGCGCTCCTCAAGGCTGGGACCAGCCCTCCTTGGAATAAAAAGTACCTAGCACATCTTGGGTGCTACCAAACATAAACAAATACAAGTCATAATAATAATTGGACTATGAATCAGTGCATGTAGAAACCCATTTCAGTGTATACTTAGCACATACTTCCTTTCAGAGAAGATTTTTAGTGTTTATACTTATTAAGCATTATTTATTAATACAGGAATATGTTGCCAGTAGAAGTTAAGTAGGTCTTGCGTTACAGAAGAAAGACTTAGCACTGTGAAATGATTATAAAATAGCTACATGGCTTATTGTGAGCAAGAATATAAAGACAAACCAATAAAATACACTCCCAATGCAGACTTATATCCTCAGGCCCTTGGGAATCAACTCCCCATGTAACAAGGGCAACAATGTCATAATATATATAACGAGGAGTCCTTGTGGCACCTTAGAGACTAACAAATTTATTTGGGCATAAGCATTCGTGGGCTAGAACCCACTTCATATATATAGTCCTCAGTTTCCAGCTAATATGGGCATGCAAAAAACACTGAGAAGTACATAAGGGGAAAAGATTAAAAGGAAAATAAACACATGGGAAGGAATGAGGGGGGTTGTTCCAAATTGCATTTTTAATTACAAAGGTCCTGATCACGGCTGGAGCTGTGTGGTCATGCAGGGGCTTAAGCGACAGTGGGTGTCTAAATCTTCCCCGCTCCCACACACAAGCCCCTGCGATCTGCACAGCTTTACTGAGCCCTGGGTCTGGGCACATTGGGATGGGTGCTGCAGTTTTGCCATTATCAGACACGATGCAGGTGGGTAGGAAGTAGTGGAGAACTGGCATTGGCTTTTTCCCCTCTGCTGTGTACCAGTCAGCACAGCTGAGCCAATATGGGGGTGGGGGGTGTTAAGTAATCTGCAACTGCTAAGGGCCAGTAGCAGATTACTACCTGCAGTGAGGCATGGACATGAAAG
This sequence comes from Natator depressus, assembly GCF_965152275.1. Lineage (NCBI taxonomy): Eukaryota > Metazoa > Chordata > Testudines > Cheloniidae > Natator > Natator depressus. The sequence continues at coordinate 236,719,184 of NC_134235.1, read as the reverse complement.
GATTTGGGTTTGAGCCTTTCAGAGAAATGATTCCTTTCCTGTGCTGCTCCTGGGGTGGTGCATGTACATGCCACCCCTTACACACAGAGGATTGTAAAGCAGATTCTCTAGCCCAGATATTTTTCCTATCACAGTTTACAAATAACAGAATAAACTCAAATCAAATTACAATACAGTAACTGGTTTCAGAGTAGCAGCCGTGTTAGTCTGTATTCGCAAAAAGAAAAGGAGTACTTGTGGCACCTTAGAGACTAACCAATTTATTTGAGCATAAGCGAATACAGTAACTGTGCTGTTGGGTAGTTTAAATTCATTGTCATTTGCTTCCTGATGTAGTGCAATTAACTTCACTGGGTTTACACTGGGAATTTGGCTCACTATTAATAAATCTGCTTCGATGTACACATTCCCTTCAGTGTCGGGTGCCTAAACATTGCAGCATGGTGCTTAAGAACCAGACAGTAAAATTGACTAGAAACCAAATGGCAACAAAAGTAAAACTGACTAGTCTATTTTCATTGCCAAGTTGAAAAAGGTGCAAAAAGGAAAGAAACGAGTTACGTTGGGGAACAGTAATTTAGAGCTTAAAAACTTCTTTCAGATCTGTTAATTTAAGTTATTAGTAACACAAATGGAACATTTGCTTTTAAACAATACATAGGCCAAGATTTTCAAAATTACCTTGTGATTTTGATGCCCATCTTGATACATCTTAAAAAGGCCAAAATCACTAGGCATTTTAAAAAAACTTTGTAATTATTTTTTGCCAGACAGTGTCTGTTTAAAATCAGTATTTTTAAATTATACCATATTACCAACATTTTTTCCCTTTTGTTGATTATTAAGGGTCTGATTCTGCAATCCTTACTCAGGCAAACCTCCCACTGACTTCAAATGAAATTCCATTGGAGTCAGTGAGGTTTTTAGCCTGAATAAGGGCTTGCATGATGGGAACATTGATTTATTCCTCCCCTCCTCCCCCCACAGTGAAGTTATGCTCCACTTCATCTGTATGTAGGTGACAGAAACTCATTGTAAAGTGATTACTGGAGCCAATGACCAGAAGAGCAGTGGTGGGTCAAAAGAACTCAGTGGCAGCACCCATCTCTGAATGGTTACACACATTTGACCATTCTGTGGTTAACCAAAGTCCTTTTGATATATTTCACAGGATCATAGTCATAAGAGATAGGAAAGCCCGTCTGATGAAGTCTGCTAGTCTTTTAATTTTTAATCACACACCAGTAGAAAAGTATATCTAGCTATCATTACATCACAACAAACCAATCAGCATTCTTGATTCACCTCCCTGCCTTTCCCAAATCCACATGATTCTTCAGGGCTCTTGTTTTGCTGCTCTCAGAACACAGAGGAGTCAAGCTCTCTGACTGGCTGGAGGAAAGGACCTGTAAGTGATTTTCCTGTTGATGCAATGTTCATTAGCATCTTTCCAAAAGGATCTGTTTCTAGGCGTTAGGAATGTGGAAAAAGAAGATGCTTATCCACAACACAATAGTAAATTCTTAACACACCCCAAAGGAGGCAGTGTTTGTATAGTTCTTTGTTTAAGACCTTGACAAGTGGGTGGTAATGAAAACTAAAGAAAATCCTCCTCACAAAGTATGTGGCAGGTCTGCTGAACTTTTGTTTACAAAAATGTTTTAATCCATTTAAGTTCAAAAAAGTTGTCTTGATATCAAGTTGTTTAAAAAGTTTTCAGTGTTTCTTTCAGCCAAGCTGTGTATTTAGCCTGTTATACCTTCTTCAGGATAAAACAGAAAGAGCTGTATTTACACATTCAGAAACCACTACTGACTACCCTCACATTTAACAATAAAAAATGTAGGGCCTGATTTTCATAGGTGCTGAGCACTCACAGCTGTCCTTGGCTTCACTTAGGCTATGTCTTCATTGCAAGTGAGATGTGTTTTTACCTTGGGATTGCTAACATGAGATATTGCAGGGGTTCTCAAACTGGGGGGGTCAGGACCCCTCAGGGGGTCATGAGGTTATTACATGGGGGGTTCACGAGCTGTCAGCCTCCACCCCAAATCCTGCCTCCTGCATTTATAGTGGTGTTAAATATATTTAAAAGTGTTTTTAATTTATAAGGGGGGGGTCTCACTCAGAGGCTTGCTATGTGAAAGGGGTCACCAGTACGAAAGTTTGAGTACCCCTGAGAGATCAATCTTGATGTAAATCCTAGTGGAGACAAGGCTCAGGTAGTTTTTACCTCAATATAGCTTTTTGAGGTCAACCCTGCACCCTCCACCTGGGGTTCACCTCAGCTAGCTGCATCGAGGTAAACATACACTGCCTTATCTCCCCTATGATTTTACGTTGAAAGCGATCTCGGTGTAAAAATACCCCTTATTTTTGCAGTGAAGACAATGCCTTAGAGTTGTGGCTGCTCTGCGCCTCTGAAAATCTGCCCTATAATGATTAGATTTCAATATGAGTTGATGCCTAACTTGCTTTAGGCACTTTTGGAAATCCAACCTGGCACCTACATGCATCTTTAGCCACTTAAATGTCTTTGAAAATCTGGCTCTTTTGTATCCTTTAAGTACGATCCAGCATTTATCTTTCAGAGCAACTGTTTCAAAGGGATTTTGGGTAACATATTACTGAACTGTAAAACTGGGTGTAGGTGAAATTATATGTCTGTGCCTGTGACTTGTTTCTAATACACTCTAATAATAGCCTTGTCAATACTAATAGCCTTCTGGGCCAGATCATGAAACTCTTACCCATGTGAGTAATCTTTACTCACACAGTTAGTTCCATTGACTTCATACTGGTCTGTAAGTGTTAATGAAGTAATTAGTATTTGCACAGTACTTAGAGGAAAAGAAATAAGTGCAATTATCATTAATATGTGTGCTAATGGCTTATGGGAATTTACAAGCTTCTAAGTACACAAACTACTAAGAGAGGAAAAACATATTTCCTGGCTGCAAAATTATTAAACAGTTAGAGCCAAGCAACAGAAACCTCAGAGAAAATTTCCCAGGTTCTCCCTGCAAATAAATTGCTGTACAGTGCAATTCAACTTTATTTAGAGTAGCATATTTCTTACAGTGTGTCCCCAAACACTTCACTCAGCTTCGTTGCTGAGCTATGCTGCAGAGTTAACTAATAAACAAAAGGGAGGAAGTGAAAAATTAAAAACAAACAAGAAGAGGCCATTTTTCAGCTGAAAGTTGAAATGCAGTAGAGAGTTCAGGGAAATAAAGGAACACATATATTACAATATTATATTATATTATATTTGGTTATAGACAAATTGAATTTAGTGATGTTAAGCAGACTGAGGAACCAGTTCTGACTTCAGTGGAGTTATCCAGATTCACACCAATGTAGCAGCTATTAGAATCTAGCCCTCTATCTGTGAGAATTCATTGCCAGGTATCTGCCTGATGGGTTTTGCCCACATGCTTAGAGCTAACTGATTGCCATATCTGGGGTCAGGAAGGAATTTTCCTCAGGGGTCAGGTTGTTGAAGACCCTAGGAGGTTTTCACCTTCCTCTGTAGCATGGGGCACGGGTCACTTTCAGGTGTAAACTAGTGTAAATGGTGACTTCTCTGTAACATGAAGTCTTTAAAGTTTAAATCATGATTTGAGGACTTCAGTAACTCAGCCCAAGGTTAGGGGTCTATTATAGGAGTGGCTGGGTGAGGTTCTGTGGCCTGCAATGTGCAGGAAGTCAGACTAGGTGATCACAATGATCCCTTCTAACCTTAAAGTCTATGAGTCTGTAAACCTTTCTCAGATAATCTGCACTAAGTTTGTTGACTATTGATGACATTCATGTGGCTTCTTGTAATGCTGTCCATCCCTCAATCAGGAGTTTATTATTTTTTTTTTTTTTACCCCTTTTTGATGCAAGCTATTAGCCAATATTTGGGGCCTCGTGTGTTTCCCTGCATTAGGAGAAGAAATTGATGATAGAGTCAGATATTTCTTTGTTGCAATCCTGTTTATTTACAAAGAACATACAAAGCCCTGTTTCCCCAAATACAGTAAGAAGCAAACAGGAGGCAGTTTCCTTGGTCACAATTCGAAGCCTCCTTTCAGGCAGCACTCTTACGCAAAATTTCTCTCTTCATTTTTGTTTAGGGCAACGTTAGCACATTGCTTCTTTCTGGCTTTCCTGCTGCCTTCTGACGCTGCTTGTGTATGCTCCCTCCATGCACATAGCTCATTTTTTGATCAGTTTCACATAGGACCTGTATGTTAGCTGAAACAATAGGAATCACCACCTATCTTACTCCAAAAAGTCACATAACTGCTTCTTACATTCATCCTGAATGAAGGGCAGTTGTCACACTCTGTATTTTCAACATGGTTTCAACCAAATTCCATCATAACATTATTTTTAAAGATTGATTTAATGGACATGAATAGATATTGTTTAGGTAGCAGTGAGATGTTTCAGAGCAAGTTACATTTCCAAAATATATTGGCAGTGATTGTTGGTGATTACAGGTAGGAAGCAGAAAGGAGATGGCTCAAAATACCCGCTCCAAACTGAGCAAAAACAAAACAGTAAGCCCCAAAAGAGCTGTGATGAGAAGCTAAAATATTAGGTTACATCTTCAGCTTTCACCAAGTGTCCTTTGCTCATAACTGCATAAGAGTCCCCCAGCACAAAGGAATCCTTGGATAGCATGAGGTGTTTTTTACACAATGGTACATAATACTCTGGCTAAGTCCTTGACTGCTCTAGCTGACACAATTTCCAGCAGGCCTTAAGTTGATGTAAGATACACTGGTGCAAACCATTTGGTGAAGCCTTTAAACCAGCTTAATCCTTGCTTACGTTGGCTTAGCTTGCATTTGTAAATTACCAATTAAGCTAACCTGATTTAAGCGAGGATTTAAATTAGTTAAAGGATGTCTACATTAGGTTGATGTAGATTGATTTAGAAGTGATTTTATTAAACAGAGCAAATTTCCTAATGTAGACCAGGTCTTAGAGAGTACTTTTCCCAGTGCAGGTCCAAAATCCATCTCTTTGGAGGATAAATAGGCATTACTGTATACTTCATGTGTTCTATCCTGCTACTCTCCTTTGGTGCTTTACAGGTAGCCTTTCATTTCCATACTGCAAGAAGAAATGTCGTGTAGCAAGATGTCTGCTATGTTTAGGATGGCAGTGTGTAAATGAAAGGCTCTCCATGGGTATTGCAAAATCATGATGGAACGGTATCTGTTAATGTTCTGTATTAGCTTTAGTGTGTCACTGGTGGACTAAATTCACTTTCCTTCTGCCCCATCCTGAGGTCCTTACATGTAAAGAAGAGCCAAAGGGTGTTTGCCAGAGTGAAACCTGAGGCTATTAGGAGGATTTTGCTCCTTGTGAGGAGGGATAAGTGAATCTTATACATTTAGAAGGAGCAATTCAGATAAGCATTGCATGTTTGGATAGTTACACCATGCTTATCCAAACTAGCCAGACCTGTTGAGCATGGGTTGTAAATCTCATGAGGACAGGTTCTTTCATTGCTGTATATATGCCAAATATCATAGATACTATGTGATAAAGTCAATCTCTCCATAAAAGTTTGCCCAAATGTTATGGTGATGGACACTTCAGAAATACGTACAAAATATATAATAATAATAACAACAGCAACAATAAGTAATAATTAATAAACCACCTATTATATAAAGAATTCCAGCCACAACCACCATGCTGTATGTCATAGTGTGTGGTTCTCTTCTACATTCACTCATTAAATTAGATTCTTAGCTCTACCTCCCAGGGTCCCATCCTTTGTTTGGAATAGCTCTCTTGTTGTACAGTGCTCCTAGCTCCCAATAATCCTTGAATGCCTTTTTTAGGCTCTTCTGGATAATAATGGTCCTCAACCAGTAGTTCTTAACTTCTCTTAACTTCGTGTTGTGTGCACAGCCCCTTGCTGGATCAGGCCTAATATTTGTCAGTTATTCACACAATACAGCCAAATGCTGGGATTCCTGTTCCTATCCAGAATTCTGATACTCAAGGTGGATTACATATGATAATAAAATGACAGCACGGTGAGCTAGATGCTAGTAGCCATAGATCATGATTAGAAAGGAATGTTATGACAACATAATCCTATTTAATTCAAAGCAATCTTCCAATGGAAACCAAACAAATAAAGGTTGCCTCTCATTAAACACAAATGCTTTGCTATAACATTCTATCATGTCACAGCAGAAGCCAGTTGCTGTGTGACTGAAATCAGTACAGCATCTCTTGATCCATTTCTTGAGCACTGTTTTGGTTTGTCATGCTTGGCACTGGTGAGGCCTCAGCTGGAGTACTATGTCCAGTTCTGGGTGCAATATTTTAGGAAACGTGGATAAATTGGAGGGAGTCCAGAGGAGAACAACAAAAATTATGAAAGGTTTAGAAAATCTGACCTGTGAGGAAAGGTTAAAAAAACTGGACATTTAGTCTTGAGAAAAGAAGACTGATGGGGAACATACCAGTCTTCAAATATGCTAAGAGCTGCAATAAAAAGAATGGTGATCAGTTGTTCTCCATGTCTACTGAAGGTAGGACAAGAAGTTATGGTCTTGATCTGCACTTTGGATATATAGGTTAGTGTGACACTCTGTACCTCAAAGGAGCACCCTGGAGCCCCATATTCACCACTGTGAAAGGATTATGATATGTCTGATACAAATCCATGTCTTGTGAGGTATCATTTTAAAAATCTTGATCTGTTGCACATTAATATCCTGTTGGGTTGTATGTGCTGTCATTGTACATCAAGTTATGAAGTATTGCTATATGTGTGTTACTGAAATATGTTGTGAAGTTGGGCAATGCCCACAGCCAGCCTTTCAGTTACAACAAAGAAGTAGCCATCAATAGCCAGATAGCATTAATGGCTCATCAAAAACAATCCACTATCCCAGAGGCTTCTTGGAAAAGTCATGTATACCCTGGGGGCAGACTAACCCACATCACAGCAGGATCCTTCTAGAAGCTGGAAGAAAGTATAAAAGAGGGAGCGTGACATCATCACTTGGTCTTTCCCACCCCCATCTCAACCCCTGGGAAATTGTCTGGAAGAAAAAGACTTTGAACTGGGGAAGATTAGTCCTAGGCTGGAAGGGGATCCAGTCTGTGTACTGAGGAACTGTAAACTCAGCTGACTGTACCATCTGGTAGGGTGAGACACTGCTTGATTCAAATCCTGCTTAGTCTGTTTAAGTTAGAATTTAGACTGCAAATTTATTTTTGTTTCTTAAGTAACCAATTTTGATCTCTGTGTCTGCTACTTATAGTCACTTAAAATCTATCTTTCTGTAGTTAATAAGTCTGTTTTATATTTTACCTAAAACAGTGTGTCTTTGGTTGAAGTGCCTGGGGAATCTCCGCTCAGATTATGATGCTAGCATATGTTCAGTCCGCACTGAGGGAGCGGATAACTAAGTAATGAGCTTAAACTGGTCAGGCTTGTGACCAGTGCAAGTCAGTACAGTTCTGGGGAGCAACGCTGGGGAGCTGGGGGAATTGGTTGACGCCTCTCAATTGATGGTTCATCAGTGGCTGGGAGATCATCATGGGTGCTGTGTATCGCAGGCCAGGGGAGGCTAAGCCTCCCCAAACAGCCAGGTGTGACTCTGCCCTGAGGCCTCCTCCTACCTCCCGCTCTTCCCACATGGCCCCAACCCAGGCTGCTCCTCTTCCCTGAAGTGAGCAAGGGCTGGGGCTGAGGCTAGGGCAGGCCGACTGGCAGCCCGGGACTCAAGGTGGCTGGGGCCCATCCTCGGGCTGCCTGGCTAGCACGGGCTGGCTGGGGCGGGGTGACCTGGGACAGCTGGCAGGCCAGGACTAGGGATGGCTGGGAGGGGCTCCTCTAGCTGTGGTGAGGAGCTCAGGGCTCTGATGGGGTAGGGGGACAAAAGGGGTGGGGCACGGCCTGGGGTAGGGCTATGGGCTAGCCTCCCTGAATGGGCAGTTCATGCGCCACCCATGGAGATCATTTATGTAGCTGTTGGATATGTCCCTGCCTGTGGATGGCTGTGTAAATGCCAGGCACTGCACATGTGCAGAGCTATAATTATGTTTTTATATCATGCTTTATGTAGATCAGGCTGCAATACCTGTACAATCTATTCCTAAAGCTAAAATATCTAGCTCTAGAGGGATCAGTTGGTGGCAGTTATGGGCTAGAGAGGCTCTAACACTGCTCTCGTTCCCAATGTACACATACCAGGGGTTTGGACAGGATACTCTGATACTGATCCTAAGCTGTGGTTTTGGCTGCTTAGGGTTGTTAGCAGTGTGACGGGGTCCCCAAGGTGCAACCTGGACTGTGGGACTGCTGAGCCCTCTGTTCTAGCAGCCTGAGCTCCCTCTCATTTAGTGATGCTGTCAAACCACAAACCTCTGGCAGGTACTGCACAAATGTTATACCAATAAATTAAAAACCAGCAGGATCTTATTAAAGGGAAAAAGGCAAAATACCACATTTATTGTGAATACAGAAAGAATCATAGTAAGCAGTTAGTTATAGCTATAACATTCCATTCAATCTCATATTTATTCACACATTCACACACACACACACACAGAGGTTCTGCAAGGTTGTCATCATAGTTACCAGCCTTAGAGTTGCTCATGCCAAGCCACTGGCCAGGTGGCCTGGACATGAGGAGGGAGCAGGGCCTTGTCAGATGCTCATCTGATGCTCCTGGAAGTTGGTTTGCAGAATCAGACCCCAAAGTTCTCACTTTTTAGAGTCTCTTTTTATAGGAATTTCTTCCTAGGCCAGTCTGTGGGAATTGCTTCATCATGCTGTTGCTGAATCAATCAGCAGATGGCACATTCCTGACGGCTCCGTGCTGCTAGATGTTATCTTGTTCTTTGGTTCTCCCATTCTTGAGGCTGTTGGGTGGATTCCAGTCTGCCCTCCGGGGGTCCTCTGGTTATTTCCACTTGACGCCTTCTTCAGCCGATGGACACTGGATTCTTAGGCTGGCACCTCCCTGATCATTCAGTTCTTATCCACACCAAGCATCCATCCACATCCATCCTCTATCTCTATTTTAATCACAGTTGTTAATACAACAAAAGGGCGGGGAGTCTCTGGGTGCTGTGTCTGTTGTTAGAGTATTGCTTTGAGTCTCTCTCTGTGAATTGCTTTGAGAACAGACTCTGTCTTAGAATGTACTAACGCAATTAGCAGCTTGCAAGTTTCACATACAGAGGGAGAGAAACAGTACCAAAAACCAAGAGACCTCTTAATTAGTAATACCCTGGAATTTAAACTATGGGGAATCAAACTCATTTGTGATTTTAATACAGAACTTCTTTAATATGATCCAACATAATCCCCCTTTTGACACTAAGATTTATAATCGTCAGTGTCACTTTCTATGTAGCCAATTCAAGAGAAGGTACTGTGAGGCAATTTGAGTTTGTGATTCCAATTCATGCCACATACACGATCCTAGTGATGTATCTTTACTACAAGGTTCTGGGGCAACAGGCAAGGTGAGGCACACCCACTTTTGAGGAGTCCATTCGGTACAACCTCTAGTGTCCAATAGCTTCCCTCCCTCCCCAGCCCACTGGCTCAAGGTCCAGGGTAGCCAGAAGGATCCCATGTGTAATATGGGGAGTGGGTTAACCTTCAATACCTTTGCCTCCAGGGACTGTTGGTGTGCAATTTTGACAACAATTTCTCCCATTAACAAGTCTGGTTTCACAATACTGGAAACATATTGCATCCATTCATGTTGATAAGTGTCAAACAATGATCTCTTTCTTTGTTTTAACAAATGCATCAAACCCTTAATATTTCCCAATATGACGCAGAACATTTTGTGTTCCAAAGTAGCTCGTGCAAGTATCTGCATTTCAGTGCATCCCAGAGCTATGGCTGTGTAGTTTCCTATTTCTAATATTTTTTTTTTAATGGATAAGTCATGTGGTAGTATTAAGCCATTACTAAAGATTCCATCGGCCTTTTAGGTTACCCAGACCAATTTGGACCAAGTCTACGTTGGCATGTACTTGTTTTTGTATCAGGCTGTCCTGTAGCTGGGACAGAGAGCTTAATTTATTTTTAAGTTCCTGCAGGTCTTCAGTATCTTTTTTTTTTTTTTTTTTTTTTTTTTAACACACAACAGTGCTAGCAACAAGACAAAACACAAGACAAAACATAGAACACAAAACACAATTTCTATTGTGACAGTAGATTCATGGTATTGGGTTACTTTTCAGCTGGCATCAGCTTTTCCTGATTTTTCTGAAAGACAAAAAGAACATGTTTCTACCCCTTTTGGGGTGGCAGATTATTGCTTAAAATATTTCTTTTACAAATACCCTTGCTGATTGCAGGCAAAACAGAGGAATTGCCCCCACATTTTCCTGTTTTTGTTCTATAGGTGGGCCAGGTTTCAATGGCTTTTATCTTTTAAGGGTTATGGGGAAATTATCCCACTGTTTAGTCATTAAATCCCTGAGTTTTCCTTCTTATACAGCAGACCAAGTTTATAATGTTTTTCCTGCTGTGTTAAGCTTTAAGTTTTATTTACAGGTAATAACTGAGAAGCATCATTACCATACGACCTTAAAGGGTTTTTCCAAAAATCATACACACTATACGTTGTTACAGGGATACTTATTATCATTAAATTTATTAAAATTATCTTGTTATCCCATGCCTTTTATTTAGGCAATTTGTTTGCTGACCAGGTGTGTCCTTTATCTGCAGCTCCTTTGTGCTGCTAGTTCTTTCCTTCCTTTATCATTTAGGTAATTTGCATTTTCACAGAAGCTTCCTGCTTTTGGATTTAAAGCCATCAGCAGCTCAGAGACTCTATCTTAAAAGGGACACAATCAGCTTTCACCAGAGTTTTGATTACTTTTAACTTCTGCTTCCAAAACACACAGCAATCTGAAAAAGAAAACCCAACCTATTGTGGCTCCCTTTGGAGCCCTAATAGCATTTTAATTAAGTAGCATGGTATGTTTGCATTTCTTTTGCCCCTTCTACAATATACCCTGCACATGTTCTGGGGCAAATGCACATTCCTTCCATAGTTTAACTTCTATAACATTATCCAGATCCATTTTTACATAAGGTGTCACTATTCCTTTTTTTTTGCTTGCAGAGGTTTCATGTACCTTTATCAAAGTGACAGTCTGATTACTCAGAGCCATTTTAAGACTCAGTGTTTCTCACATTGCTTCTTTTTGTTTTGTGCACCTCACCCCTGCTGTTGCTTCAGAGGCACTGTTTTTTTAATTTTTTTTTCTACAACTCTCATCTGTTATTTTGTTACAAAAACAAACAAACAAACAAAAAGAATCGAGAGAATTTTTTTTTTTATATTCTCCTGATTTTGACTGCCCAGCTGCAGCCACAACTTAAAAACATTTTAAATTTTGTAAAGCATTGAGTTACCTTTTAAGGGTTGAATGCCAAATCCCAAAGCCAAACAGCACTAATTACCTGTGTCTAGCAAAAAGGTCTGTCAGTTTTGCAACTTTGAATTAAAGAGTCAAATGGATTTTTAGTGGCATTATTTAAAACAAAAACAAAACCAACTGGTCCTTAGAACTTTACATATTTACACACACACAGATAGATACATACACATTTTCTTTTCTTTAACATCCCTTCCACGTTGCTCTGTTTTTTTACATCTTACATTCCCTTTATACATTTGAGGCAGTTAAGTTCCAATAGAACCCCCTTATGTTCTTTTAGCAAATTTGACTAAATTGTCCAGTCAAATGATTTTAATCAGTTTATTTTGCCTGGCTAATTTACAGACATTCCTTTGGAAAAGGGCCCATTTTTCCCTCAGAATGGCTGCAAAGAAACCAAGAATGCTCTTTCTCTAACACTTTTTTTTCCTTTTTAACATTTTCACAAAGTTTAGCTGCTTAATTCCCTCCAGCCTCTGCAGAGTTAACTTTTTTTTTTTTACTCTTTCTCTTTGTAATTATGCCTGGGGGTGCCATACATAGGACCTTCTCCCCCTTTACCTGCCTCCCTCCAGCCTCTGCAGAGTTAACTTTTTCACTCTTTTTGTATTCCTGGAGTGCCTCTTTCACTATTTTCAGCTGGCTTTGGGTATTTGTAGCCAGCACCTTCCAATTGTCTGCTCCCTTTTCCGTTTGTGCCTTTTCCTCTTTACATGAAGACAAGCGGAGGGAAGAATCCTTACATGCCTCCCACAACAACCAAATTGCTGCTGCATCTCTTTTGGCAGCACTAGAAGGTTTGTATATGAGGATATACTGAGCCAATCTATCCTCTAGGTCCGAAATAGTGCAGAGATCAGCTAGGGCTTGTTTAGTCCAAGGACTGTGCCCAAATTTTTGAAGGTTTTGTTTAAAAGGTGTAATTTCTTTAACAAAAGGTGAGGTTGGAGTTCCTTCTGACTCCATTCCTCCCTCTGGTACTGGCTTACCCTGTTTTCTTTTAAACATCTTAACATGGATATTTCAATCTCTTTGTCACTGCTGGTATTACTTAGCAAGTGACACAGCCTAGATTCTGAAATCATAGCTTAATCTATGCGTTTTTCCCCTGCTACCTTCCCGGAGGCCAGCAGGTCCCCTGCTACCTTCCCGGAGGCCAGCAGGTCTGGTTAACCTATTTCTCCCTGCTACCTTCTCGGAGGCCAGCCGGTCCGGTTAACCTGTTCTTCCCTGCTACCTTCTCGGAGGCCAGCAGGTCCCCTGCTACCTTCTCGGAGGCCAGCAGGTCTGGTTTAATCTGTTTTTCCTGCTACCTTCTCGGAGGCCAGCAGGTCCCCTGCTACCTTCTCGGAGGCCAGCAGGTCTGGTTTAATCTGTTTTTCCTGCTACCTTCTCGGAGGCCAGCAGGTCCCCTGCTACCTTCTCGGAGGCCAGCAGGTCTGGTTAACCTAATAGAAATGCCTAGCTCACTAGAGCTGGCGGTGTGCACACCAATATTTACAATAACTGAGGTTTTTTACCAATATTCCCCCTTTCGCAATTCTCCACCAAAATGTTATACCAATAAATTAAAAACCAGCAGGATCTTATTAAAGGGAAAAAGGCAAAATACCACATTTATTGTGAATACAGAAAGAATCATAGTAAGCAGTTAGTTATAGCTATAACATTCCATTCAATCTCATATTTATTCACACATTCACACACACACACACACAGAGGTTCTGCAAGGTTGTCATCATAGTTACCAGCCTTAGAGTTGCTCATGCCAAGCCACTGGCCAGGTGGCCTGGACATGAGGAGGGAGCAGGGCCTTGTCAGATGCTCATCTGATGCTCCTGGAAGTTGGTTTGCAGAATCAGACCCCAAAGTTCTCACTTTTTAGAGTCTCTTTTTATAGGAATTTCTTCCTAGGCCAGTCTGTGGGAATTGCTTCATCATGCTGTTGCTGAATCAATCAGCAGATGGCACATTCCTGACGGCTCCGTGCTGCTAGATGTTATCTTGTTCTTTGGTTCTCCCATTCTTGAGGCTGTTGGGTGGATTCCAGTCTGCCCTCCGGGGGTCCTCTGGTTATTTCCACTTGACGCCTTCTTCAGCCGATGGACACTGGATTCTTAGGCTGGCACCTCCCTGATCATTCAGTTCTTATCCACACCAAGCATCCATCCACATCCATCCTCTATCTCTATTTTAATCACAGTTGTTAATACAACAAAAGGGCGGGGAGTCTCTGGGTGCTGTGTCTGTTGTTAGAGTATTGCTTTGAGTCTCTCTCTGTGAATTGCTTTGAGAACAGACTCTGTCTTAGAATGTACTAACGCAATTAGCAGCTTGCAAGTTTCACATACAGAGGGAGAGAAACAGTACCAAAAACCAAGAGACCTCTTAATTAGTAATACCCTGGAATTTAAACTATGGGGAATCAAACTCATTTGTGATTTTAATACAGAACTTCTTTAATATGATCCAACACTTACACAGCCATCCACAGGCAGGGGGACATCCAGCTGAGTTACAAAAATGATCTCCATGGCACTGTCAGAGGCTTGTAGCTTGACATCAGCATCATCACAGTGTGAGGGAGAGCCCAGGCTGGTGGGTGTGGAGGGCTCAGTAGTTCCACAGACCTGGTTGCACTCTGGGGACCCTGTCACAGTTAGATATTTTAACTATAAGAGGAGTTAATTTCTGGAGTAGGCTTCTAAGGGAGGTTGGGGAACACCCATCACTGGAGGTTTTTAATAACAGGAGACAAACACATCTCAGGGTGGGTTAGGTTTACTTGGTTCTGCCTCAGTGCAAGGGCATGGACTGGATGGCCTCTCCCTCCAAGAAGAGAAAACATTACAAAAAATAGAAAGTGCTTGTAAGGCCACCAAAATTGGCAGGAGGAGAAGGGACAATGCGGCAGATGTAGTAGCTAAAACTACCTTTAGCTCAAGTTTTGAAATTGACTAGATTGAGTTGACTGTGCCCCTTTAACTCCCACCATTTAAAAACTCTCACTACTGATTATGGGCCAAGGAAGACAAGGAGAGGCCAGATTCTGCACTGAGTAAGACCTGCGTACATCACAACTAACTCACTGGCTTCAGTTGGGGTTACTCCAGAATCTGGCCATACATTTCTCAGTCAGTATAATGAGATAAAGGGACAAAAGAGCTCTCTTAAATTGGTGCTGAACAAATCAAATAAATGTAGCAAAGATTAAGTAGGCGAATGGGCTTTTGTTAGGAAACCATCCAACAAAGAATGCCATTGTGTAAAGACAGAGCATGACACAGTTATAATGGAGCTACATAATTTGACAAGATGTCTGAAGAAGAAGAGCATGAGTAGCAATGATGGAGCAGGAGCCATGGTGGAGCAGGCCTGCAAATAAATAACCACCAACCTAGTGGCCTGTCAGGGGGAGGGGAATACAAGCAGCTAGGTGGCAGCTGCAACTACAGAAGCAAATAAATCCTCCCATAGTCATTCTTCCCTCGCACCCCCAGCCCCGTGCTTTTCAAGTGCTGATGGTTGTACTGATTCAGCTGTTTTGGTCATTCTGAACATTTGGCGTCACACCTGGTGTTAGTGGTTCTGTTACTGTTTTACATACTCTGATCTTGCATTGGTGTTCTCTTATGCAGCTATTCCTTTGGGAAAGTCAGGGCTTCCTGGAAAGCATGGAAAAAAGATCCCACTACAACAAGTGTTTCAGTTAGGATTGTCTCCAGCAGGCTAATCTTACATTACTGCATTATTATACATAGCACCAATTCTCTTAGTTTGTTTTTCTGAATGAGTATGTCACTTTCTCTTCTTGAATGAGAAGCACCCTAATGTCTAGGCCAAACTCTAGGGTTCTGACACAGGAGAAAACAATGGGTCCTTTTGCCAAGGACTGCGTAAAAACTAAGCAAGGATTTCAGCATTTGGCCCCATATAGCAGAAGTTAATCCTGTCAGTGGGATATCTATGTCCAATGTTACCAATGATAGTTATACATGTGAATAATATAGTAACATTGCACACGCCTGTAATACCTTTCTTCTGAGGAACATTGGGTCCGATTCACACTCAGGTCTGCTCCTGTGGGCAAAAAAGAATTACTTTTGCTGAGCCAGGAGTGTTTAAAAAGAACAGGAGTACTTGTGGCACCTTAGAGACTAACAAATTTATTGGAGCATAAGCTTTTGTGGGCTACAGCCCACTTCATCGGATGCATAGAATGGAACATATAATAAGAAGATATGTGTGTGTGTGTGTGTATATATATATATATATATATATATATATATATATATATATATATATATACATATATATATACACACACATACATGAGAAGGTGGAAGTTGCCATACAAACTGTGAGAGGCTAATTAGTTAAGATGAGCTATTATTAGCAGGAGAAAAAAACTTTTGTAGTGATAATCAAGATGGTCCATTTAGACAGTTGACAAGAAGGTGTGAGGATACTTAATTTAGGGAAATAGATTGTGTGTTATTAGAGTGATTGGTGGTGTGCTAATTCAGAGCATCTAGCAGTGTAACAGAGCATCTAACAGTCTTGACCTCTAGGAATTCTTTTCTGCTCTAGGAGTGGAGGATCAGAAACATATTGCAATATCCACTGAGCCAAAGAGACAATTTAATATATGTATGTAATGGTTCATTATTGCTTATACAGAATTATAGCAGTAAGTAAATCCTTTGGTATTGTATATTGGAAATACACAAATGTTGTCTGTGTTGGAGTAGAACTAGCTGCAAAATACATCCTGACTGTAAACAGTTTCAGAAACTGTACAACATGGCAATGGACAGTATTATACTGTTTTGATCCTTTGCATTATTTTACTGTTAGTTGCACTTGACCCCCAGTTGCTATTTGTTTTATTAACCTGTTTTGCCCAAACTGGCTGTGCGCTTGAGAAATGTCGTGAAGAGATCCAAGGAAACAGTGACAGGTAACAGCAACTGTCTGAAGTGGTGTCAGATTGACTATCACTTTCTATATGTGGACTATATAGTACTGCTTGGACCAACCTCTGCTCTCAGTTACACCGGTATAAATGTGGAATAAATCAATTGACTGCAATCCAGATATTTCAGATTTCCTGTAGCATAACAGAAAGCAGACTTTGGCCCTCTGTGGTTAGGGCTAGTGTCTCACACAATTTTTGATAAGGAGACCACACCAAATCAGAATGGTTCAAAGAGTCCAAAAGTTAATTCAAATGGCTATTTCCTCTGGTGACAAGGTTTATATTATACAGTGAGATATGAAGAACTATCACAATTATTCAGAGTAACAGCCGTGTTAGTCTGTATCTGCAAAAAGAAAAGGAGTACTTGTGGCACCTTAGAGACTAACCAATTTATTTGAGCATAAGCTTTCAGGTGCCACAAGTACTCCTTTTCTTTTTATCAAAATTATGCTACTTGTTTATAGTTCATATTGATAGTCTCATAAATATGCACAATATTGCTTTACTTAAGTAAATAAGCAGATATAGTTAGCTACTGCTGGTACGCATGAAATCTGGTTATTCAAAAAGCTAACTTTGTACACTGTTTCGCATCACTTCAGAAATACAGGGTGTTGAAACTGTTCCACAACAAGGCCTCTCAGTACAGATACTGGGCCAGATCCTTCAGTGATGATGGATGGTTTATTTGTCCATAAACTGGCCTATCTGGCCCAGGGAGGATTGCCTCAGAGTAAGGGTATTCCTGCGGTAGTGCAGAGCTGATGTTCCTACCGGGGCATGCACCACACACCCTCCCTGCTGCTTGCACCCCAGGCAAAGGGAGTGGGATTGTTGAAAAAATGCATGGGAGAGCACCCTAATGCAATGCTGATCCTGGGCTGTGTCTTTGGGCCCCTGTGGCCATTTAAAGGCCTGCCTAAGTCCAAGCAGCCCTTAGGCCATGGGGGAAATGGCCATGCAACGACACCTAGCTGTGGGTAATACGAAGGTGAGCCTTAAGCCACGTTTGCATTTCACCTTCTGACTTGCACTGTACATTTTGGCCTCACGTGAGGCTCTGACCCATTCTGTTGTTTCTGAAGAGCAAATTGTTACAGGTTGAGGCAACACTCACTTCAGACACCATTGCCATCAGCCTTCCCATGTACACACCTACTTCATTGTATAATAATGTTTTATGTAGATAAAATGACTCTGGATCCTCTTATGACATGAGAGTTTGATTAATTAGATTTTTTTTAAAAGCAGGGATAGGACATGCTCACCTCTGTACTATCTCATCCTCCTCCCACGACTCTTATTTATCTCTTTCATCCACCTGTTGGGTCTTGTTGCAACCCTTCCTGGGGAAGGAGCTGTCTTCTTAGTACCTGTTTGTATAGCTTCTCGCACGGTGGGGCCCTTAAGCTTGATTGGTGTCCCTAGATACTAATATAATGCAAATAAATAATAATAAAGTGGCTGATTTTTCTGTGCATTGCAAATTACTCACAGGACTGAAGGTAAAAAATCCAATACAATCTACATACCACACAGACTATGCTGACAGCTTGTGCCACACGCTCTCAAAGAAACTGCGGAACCACCTGATCAACATCCTCTACAGCAAACAGGGAAAGATTAAGAATGAGCTCTCAAAAATGGATACTCTCATAAAAAAACCAACCTTCCACACAAACTTCCTCATGGCTGGATTTTACTAAAACTAGACAAGCCATTTACAACGCACACTTTACTTCTCTACAAAAGAAAAAGGACACTAAACTTTCTAAACTACTACAGGCTACAAGGGGCCACAGCAATGGTTCCCTCAACCCACCCAGCAATATTGTTAACCTATCCAACTATACTCTCAGCCCAGCAGAAGCAGCTGTCCTATCTCGGGGTCTCTCCTTCTGCCCCTCCACCCCCTCGAACATGATACAGTTCTGTGGTGACCTAGAATCCTATTTTCGACGTCTCCGACTCAAGGAATATTTCCAAAATACCTCTGAACAACATAATGATCCACAGAGGCCTGCCTACCAACATTACAAAAAGAAGGATTCTAGGTGGACTCCTCCTGAAGGTCGAAACAGCAGACTGGACTTCTACATAGAGTGCTTCCGCCGACGTGCACGGGCTGAAATTGTGGAAAAGCAGCATCACTTGCCCCATAACCTCAGCCGTGCAGAACACAATGCCATCCACAGCCTCAGAAACAACTCTGACATCATAATCAAAAAGGCTGACAAAGGAGGTGCTGTTGTCATCATGAATAGGTCGGAATATGAACATGAGGCTGCTCGGCAGCTCTCCAACACCACTTTCTACAAGCCATTACCCTCTGATCCCACTGAGAGTTACCAAAAGCATCTACAGCATTTGCTCAAGAAACTTCCTGAAAAAGCACAAGATCAAATCCGCACAGACACACCCCTGGAACCCCGACCTGGGATATTCTATCTACTACCCAAGATCCATAAACCTGGAAATCCTGGGCGCCCCATCATCTCAGGCATTGGCACCCTGACAGCAGGATTGTCCGGCTATGTAGACTCACTCCTCAGGCCCTACGCTACCAGCACTCCCAGCTACCTTCGAGACACCACTGACTTCCTGAGGAAACTACAATCCATTGGTGATCTTCCTGATAACACCATCCTGGCCACTATGGATGTAGAAGCCCTCTACACCAACATTCCACACAAAGATGGACTACAAGCCGTCAAGAACACTATCCCCGATAATGTCACGGCTAACCTGGTGGCTGAACTTTGTGACTTTGTCCTTACCCATAACTATTTTACATTTGGGGACAATGTATACCTTCAGATCAGCGGCACTGCTATGGGTACCCGCATGGCCCCACAGTATGCCAACATTTTTATGGCTGATTTAGAACAACGCTTCCTCAGCTCTCGTCCCCTAACGCCCCTACTTTACTTGCGCTATATTGATGACATCTTCATCATCTGGACCCATGGAAAAGAAGCCCTTGAGGAATTCCACCATGATTTCAACAATTTCCATCCCACCATCAACCTCAGCCTGGTCCAGTCCACACAAGAGATCCACTTCCTGGACACTACAGTGCTAATAAACGATGGTCACATCAACACCACCCTATACCGGAAACCTACTGACCGCTATTCCTACCTACATGCCTCCAGCTTTCACCCTGACCACACCACACGATCCATCGTCTACAGCCAAGCTCTGCGATACAACCGCATTTGCTCCAACCCCTCAGACAGAGACAAACACCTACAAGATCTCTCTCAAGCATTCTTACAACTACAATACCCACCTGCGGAAGTGAAGAAACAGATTGATAGAGCCAGAAGAGTTCCCAGAAGTCACCTACTACAGGACAGGCCTAACAAAGAAAATAACAGAACGCCACTAGCCGTCACCTTCAGCCCCCAACTAAAACCCCTCCAACGCATTATTAAGGATCTACAACCTATCCTGAAGGATGACCCAACACTCTCACAAATCTTGGGAGAAAGGCCAGTCCTTGCCTACAGACAGCCCCCCAACCTGAAGCGAATACTCACCAACAATCACATACCACACAACAGAACCACTAACCCAGGAACCTATCCTTGCAACAAAGCCCGTTGCCAACTGTGCCCACATATCTATTCAGGGAACACCATCACAGGGCCTAACAACATCAGCCACACTATCAGAGGCTCGTTCACCTGCACATCCACCAATGTGATATATGCCATCATGTGCCAGCAATGCCCCTCTGCCATGTACATTGGTCAAACTGGACAGTCTCTACGTAAAAGAATAAATGGACACAAATCAGATGTTAAGAATTATAACATTCATAAACCAGTCGGAGAACACTTCAATCTCTCTGGTCACGCAATCACAGACATGAGGGTCGCTATCTTAAAGCAAAAAAACTTCAAATCCAGACTCCAGCGAGAAACTGCTGAATTGGAATTCATTTGCAAATTGGATACTATTAATTTGGGCTTGAATAGAGACTGGGAGTGGCTATCTCCCCTTGTTTTTTTCCTACAAACCCCCCCCCAAGACGTTCTGGTTAAACTTGGATTATTGCTGTGCACATTGTAAGATGAGCTATTGCCAGCAGGAGAGTGAGTTTGTGTGTGTGGTTTTTGGAGGGGGGTGTGTGTGTGTGGGGGGGGGGTGGTGAGAAAACCTGGATTAGTGCTGGAAATGACCCACCTTGATTATCATGCGCATTATAAAGAGAGGTTTCAAAGAGGGATGGGCTATTACCAGCAGGAGAGTGAGTTTGTATGTGTGTCTGTGGGGGGGGGGGGGGAAGGGTGAGAAAACCTGGATTTGTGCTGGAAATGGCCCTCCTTGATGATCACTTTAGATAAGCTGTTACGAGCAGGACAGTGGGGTGGGAGGAAGTTTTGTTTCATGGTCTCTGTGTGTATATAATGTCTTCTGCAGTTTCCACAATATGCTATGCATCCGATGAAGTGAGCTGTAGCTCACGAAAGCTCATGCTCAAATAAATTGGTTAGTCTCTAAGGTGCCACAAGTACTCCTTTTTCTTTTTTTCTTTTTATGACTATACTTTGTTGATTGGTATCACATGCTTGCAAGAGGTTACATTGTCATTACCCAGACTGTTAGCAGAATATTCTCCACATCCTGTTTGATGAATCACACTGAGTAGCAGGTATTTTCATATCCATTAATTGTATGCATGAGTATGGTTCTGGGAACCAGGAACTCCCCAGCTGTAATCCTGGTTCTGACTCAGTGTGACCTTGAGTAAGTTTCCACCTCTTTATATCTCAGTTTCTAAATCTGTCAGATGGGGACAATAATACTTACTTGTACCTATTGTACAGGAATGGTGCAAGAATGAATTAGTTAATGGTTGTAGCGTGTTTGAAAATGTAAGAGAACTAAGTGTTGCTGTTTTGGAGAGAAAATGTCTTGTCATTTGCTCCCTGCTCAGTTTATGATTGAGGGCTCTTGTCTTCAGTAACCAGTTGGGGACTTGGAAGTTCCTGGGTCTCCTTGGTTCATTTTGCTATCAGGGCTGACCATAGGTGCAGAGTTGTAGTGAGGTCAAGTCCTTCGAAGGCTACATGGGTGGACAGAAACTCAGTAATTTCAGAATGGAGGTCCAGGTCTTGTCTGTTCCTGACTGACCATACTGGTTCCAGTTTTATTCTCGGGCCATTTTAGAGAAGGTGCTTTAGATGGCTGTCTCCTTAGCTGCTCTACAACTTTAGCCTCCCGGCTTCTGGGACACGACAACTCATTTGAGGAGCCTGCTAAGAAAATATAGCTCTTCTGGCAGATGTCAGAAGCAGCTGTGTGAGCAGGGAGCTGTTTCAGATTTGTTACTTTTTATACAGTTTTAAAGGGATGTGGCAATAGAAGAAAGGAAAATCCTCCACAACACAGGCCAGTAGCTTCTTTGCAATAAGAGTTTTTAAAAATATTATTGTTATACTAAGGCTGCTGAGCCAATATCTATGGCGGTAGCCATCCTTGTGCAACTTTCACCTTGGGCAGGAGTAACCCTTCCAAAGAGAAACAAGGTTGCTCAGTGGCACAGACGAGAACTGGAATCTCCAGGCCTGAGGATTCAGCAGCCCATGGAGAAAGGAGAGCTCATTTGCATGAGCTTCCCCTCCCCCTAATCTGCAGTCCACTGTATCTCAAGGGCCATATGCAACCAGACACAGAACAAAGGCTGCAAGGCCTGCTTGTGTCTTGCTGAATCAGCAGGCCAGATGTAGAGCTGCTTCTCTGTGGCCTTGCAGGAGCTGCTGCATGGAGGAAGCTAGAACCCTGTACTCTTGGATACTGAACTTGGCATTGCTGGGGAAACATATCTCCATTACCTAAGATACTTTTAATTACTTTTTGTTAGCTTGTATTTTTAAACGGCATTGTAAGAATTTCAGTGTATTCCGTGTGGATGTGCCTACACGGAGCCATACAGAACAGTAGACAGGTTGCCCTGTGGAGTGTGACTGTTTCAACAAGTGCTACATGCAGTCAGTCTGTAGCAGTATCTATTTGTTTTCACTCTTTGCTATAAATGTTGTCCTGCAAAATGACATTTTTTGCATAGAAATCTGAGCTTACTCTCTTATAAACTATAGTGTAGCCTGAGTGAAACACGTCTAATAGTGTTCATTGGAACAGTTATAAAGGTTATAGCTGGAGTCATTAATGGAACAGGTGAAATAGATTTATGTAACCAGGGTGGTACCATTTATAAAACAGACCCTGGTGTAATTGCGGGTATCACACTATGAAACATAGAGTCCATAAAGAGAAATGCCCCTGCAGCCACAGATGAAAATGTTGTAGCCTAAAATTTATCTTCCTATAATTCAGCTCATGTAATTTTGTGGGTCATTGAATTATAGGATAGAAAGAAACAAAGGGAATGGCTTGGGATAAAGTACATTTTTGCTGATAAGAGATTTAGGAGGAAACAAACAAACATTGCTGTATGGCTAAATATTGGTAGAGGAAATTTTATTGATTCCATATTAAATTTTTTGGTATAGTTAAAAATAGATACACCTAATTAGCTGCTTTGGCAATTGTATTTAAGCGACAATAGCAAGATCTAGTGTTTGTGCTGCAAATATCAATATGTCTTTACTGCAAAAATATATGTTTAAAATTTAGTTCAATATTTCTGTCTATGAATAGCCAGCTGTTTTTTACAGGTCTCGGTATGAATCCTGTTTGAATCTCTGCAAAACTTGAAAGATATCACCTGGCCACACTTTTGTTGGTTATATTCTATTATTTTGACTTTGGCACTAAATCTGTAAAATCATTACAGCAATCTTTACACAACAGGAGTTCACATTCATTAGGGTTTGTAAAATACTTGGAGAGATTCTCCAGTACCAGATGACATACAAGTGCAAAGGAACAGAAATGTTTTCTTCCAGTCACTAGTGAGAGAGTGGAACCTTTTCCTTCTAGAGAACAAATTCTCATTACACGATCATTGCTATATAGGAGTGACATAATCCCCCATCCCATGCACGCTACCATCTAGCTCCTAAAGTGCTTTTATAAATTTACATTTCATAATCGCCACAGCCCTGCCTCATGTCTTCTCTTTATTCTTCACCCGCTGTTGACCAGCTACTTCTGAGATCACTAACATGCTGCAATTGTGCTGGGTTGCAGTGTTATTTCACCCTCCTCTAACTGCAGAGTCCTGCTAGAATGTACTGCTCTGCTCGCTTATTACTCTACTTAGAAGCAAGTTCAAACTTGCAGTTTACAAGGTGACTCATGTTGTTCCCTACATTGCTTCCTTGCCCTTGGCTGCATGAGCTGTGCTTCCTCTCTTATGCCAGCTCTACAGGATCCAAAAATGCACTGAGAGTAATTATTCTGTTCTTCTAAACAAATTTGAAAGCTGCCTGATTCTGTCATTGCATTCTGGTTCCTGCCTGGGCTATTTATTTATTTACACAGCACCTACATATTCTCATGCTTTAATATTTGATTTTTTTTTAAATATATATATTTATAGACCTGAAACATTAACAGAAAATGATTTTTTTCTCTCAGTCCTTTCTTTTTAATACTCCCATCACTGCAGGGTGTCTGGATTCTGACAATAATTATGTAAGTCCCAATCAGTCATTTCCTAGCCCAACCTTGTGTTGTTCCATGAATTGAACAACAGGTAGTGATCAATGGCTCCATGTCTAGTTGGCAGCCGGTATCAAGCGGAGTGCCCCAAGGGTCGGTCCTGGGGCCGGTTTTGTTCAATATCTTCATTAATGATCTGGAGGATGGTGTGGATTGCACCCTCAGCAAGTTTGCAGATTACACTAAACTGGGAGGAGTAGTAGATACACTGGAGGGAAGGGATAGGATACAGAGGGACCTAGACAAATTAGAGGATTGGGCCAAAAGAAATCTGATGAGGTTCAACAAGGACAAGTGCAGAGTCCTGCACTTAGGATGGAAGAATCCCATGCACTGCTACAGACTAGGGACCGAATGGCTCAGCAGCAGTTCTGCAGAAAAGAACCTAGAGGTTACACAGAACAAGAAGCTGGATATGAGTCACCAGTGTGCCCTTGTTGGCAAGAAGGCTAATGGCATTTTGGGCTGTATAAGTAGGGGCATTGCCAGCAAATCGAGGGACATGATCATTCCCCTCTATTCGACATTGGTGAGGCCTCACCTGGAGTACTGTGACCAGTTTTGGGCCCCACACTACAAGGAGGATGTGGAAAAATTGGAAAGAGTCCAGCGGAGGGCAACAAAAATGATTAGGGGACTAGAACACATGACTTATGAGGAGAGGCTGAGGGAACTGGGATTGTTTAGTCTGCAGAAGAGAAGAATGAGGGGGGATTTGATAGCTGCTTTCAACGACCTGAAAGGGGGTTCCAAGGAGGATGGATCTAGACTGTTCTCAGCGGTTCCAGATGACAGAACAGGGAGTAATGGTCTCAAGTTGCAGTGGGAGAGGTTTAGGTTGGATGTTAGGAAAAACTTTTTCACTAGGAGAGTGGTAAAGTGCTGGAATGGGTTACCTAAGGAGGTGGTAGAATCTCCTTCCTCAGAGGTTTTTAAGGCCCAGCTTGACAAAGCCCTGGCTGGGATGATTTAGTTGGGGATTGGTCCTGCTTTGAGCAGGGGGTTGGGCTAGATGACCTCCTGAGGTCCCTTCCAACCCTGATAGTCTATGAAACGTGTGTGGATCTTTTAAAATATTTTAGTGATGGCTAATTCTGTTACTTGTCATTAGCATTGTAATTGTGGGAGGAAATCTTTGCAAAGGCAGAGGTTTAACATGTTGCTGAGAGCCATGGTCATTCTGCATTTTGGTGAAAGGAACTTCTTTAGCCAAGGGCTAGCTGCCAGCAATGGCTGGAGCTAATAGCAGTTCTCTCAATTGTGTGGGGGGGGGGGAAACTGTCCTTGCCTAGAAGAGACTACAGCTACATAGGTCCCACAGGCAGGAAGGGCGACAAGGATGGCCTAAAGTTGCACCCTGGGAGGTCATGTTATCCTCAGAAAGGGTATTAAAAAATTAATATGAGCTTGAGCCACACAGTTTGGATCTGGATGAGCAGCCAAACTTTTCCATAGTTCGAAGGTAGAGATGGCTTGGGTGAATCTGAAGTTCTGACTCATCCTGTTATGGAGAGTGTGGCCCAGTCACAAAGTTCAGGTCTGGATTCAAGCTTTCCTAAATTTGATGTGTGTTTAGCTCCAGTGTTTTTTATTCTGGGCACACCTTTAATTAAAGTGATCAGCAATGTGACCTGCCAGGACTACATGAAGTTAAGCTTTCTGAAAATTCCAAGTATCAGAGGGGTAGCAGTGTTAGTCTGGATCTATAAAAGCGGCAAAGAGTCCTGTGGCGCCTTATAGACTAACAGACGTATTCGAGCATAAGCTTTCGAGGGGGGAATACCCACTTCGTCAGATGCATGTAGTGGAAATTTCCAGAGGCAGGTATAAATATGCAAGCAAGAATCAGGCTAGGGATAACGAGGTTAGTTCTATCAGGGAGGATGAGGCCCTCTTCGAGCAGTTGAGGTGTGAACACCAAGGGAGGAGAAACTGCTTCTGTAGTTGGCGAGCCATTCACAGTCTTTAGTCCTGAGCTGATGGTGTCAAATTTGCAAATGAACTGAAGCTCAGCAGTTTCTCTTTGAAGTCTGGTCCTGAAGTTTTTTTGCTTCAGGATGGCTACCTTTAAATCTGCTATTGTGTATCCAGGGAGGTTGAAGTGTTCTCCTACAGGTTTTTGTATATTGCCATTCCTAATAGCTGATTTGTGTCCATTTATCCTTTTAGTAGGGACTGTCCAGTTTGGTCGATGTTCATAGCAGAGGGGCATTGCTGACACATGATGGTGTATTGGTGGACGTGCAGGTGAATGAACCGGTGATGGTGTCGCTGGTGTAGATATGTGGGTAGAGTTGGCATCGAGGTTTGTTGCATGGACTGGTTCCTGAGTTAGTTACTATGGTGCGGTGTGTAGTTGCTGGTGAGAATATGCTTCAGGTTGGTGGGTTGTCTGTGGGCGAGGACTGGCCTGCCTCCCAAGGCCTCTGAAAGTGAGGGATTGTTGTCCGGGATGGACTGGTTGTTGTGGCATTGATGGACAAGCAGGGGGGAAATGGCCAGTGTATGTAGATGTACTGCCTAGAAGCTACATCGTGAATGAAGAGTGCCTCTCCTTTCACTACTAAATAAAACTGTATAGATTTCCATAGAAATAGAATATATATTTGTTCTTTTATATATATTTATTCATATATATATATATATGAATCAGTCTCTCTCTCTCTCTCTCTCTCTCTCTCTCTCTCTCTCTCTATATATATATGATTTAGTTACAACTGTTAAAATATTTAATTCAGCAAAAAGGGGGAAACAGAAGGTTTTATTTTATCAATTATAAAGAAAATAGAAATATCCACAGTTTATCTGGTTAGTAAAAATAGCACAATGTTCATTGTTCTCCAGGATAGTTCTGATGTTCATAAATATTGAAAACATGTGTCTGTCTCTGATAAACTGTATCAACAGAACTGTGCATTGTAGAATGTGTTCAGTCAGTGCTTCCCAGTAACAGAATTAATGGCTTGCCAGTTTTGGAGAGTAGGTGTTTTTTGTTTTTATTCAGAAGTATTAAAGATCTATTGAACTACCTTATAAAACAGGAGGTCCCCCACCCACAACACATCTGGGGTACACTAGCAAAATGGTGCAAGAAAATTCTTGCTGCTTGATTTGCTGCCTATGCTGCACCTGTTCTGTGGATAAAAAGAGCACATCAAATTCTGGAGGCATAATTCTCCACTGCTTTGAACCTTGTGTAGTCATTTCCCCTTGTGTAAAAGATGATCAAATCAAAATTCTCCAGACCCTCATTTCACCGAAGGTACAAGACTGCAGAAAATCAGACTCCAGGTCTTTTCACAAGCACTAAAAACACAGCCACTCTTCCTCACATTGAATTGTCCCAGTGATGTCAGTAAGGTTCTACTCAACATGAGTAAGGACAGCAGAATCTGGCCTTCAACATTTACAAATAATAGGGTCAAACTCTGTTCTCAGTTCCATCTGGGAAATCTCTGTGAGATCTTTAATCACCATCAGCCTGCTCTCCCCACCTCTTTAGAGAGCTGTGTGGATTGTGCTCGTATTACTGGCTTGTCTTACCCCCTTTTATTTATATGATCTGAAGAACTTTCCACAGCAATGAAAAGGAGAAGGGAGGGCAGGTCTGGTGAGGCAAAACCCTGTGAGAGTTGTGGGGAGAACTTTTAAGAGAGAAACTCTGGGAAAAGGAGACTGGCAAAGGTGAAGAGATACATTAAGACAGCAATGGCCTTTGATAGAGAGAAAGAGAAATCGCATACCACACGGTTGGAGGGGGGGAAGAGTGATGGGGAAATTGCTCATGGAATTAGGGGCCCCTAACATTTATTCCTATGTATGACTGCCATCTTTCTGTACAGGAAGTTGGAATCTTGATGACAAGCTTTCAATAAGCTTTTTCCATTTTCTTCATTCGTATGTAAATTATCATACTGCATAAACAAATATGAGTTTGAACAGAAAATATATTTGTTGTAGGAGGCAGAATTTATAGTAGATCAGACTCTCAGTCCATCTGATCTGGTATGTGTTGTCTGAAGTGAAAGCAAAGAATCCAGAGGCAAATTATAAAGATTACAACTGCTTGATCTTGAGAGATTAATCAGCTACAGGAGCAGAAGGGCTGGAGCATAAACTCAGATGGTGAGAACCAGATCAAACTGGTTCTCACAGAAATCCACTCCACCCACACAGCTGTCCGCTGAAGACATTAGGTTACTAGTCTTACTTCATCAGAACAAACTTTCAATGCCTGAGCAGCAATCATAAGGGCCAGATCTTGTTGTCCAACTACTTCTCAAAGCGGGCTTTACCAATTATTAACCCTTTTTGTGAGAGTCACACATCACAGCATCCTTTCATGCTTCAGAGGACAACACATACACAACACCTAACCTGTTGCGGACTGCTGTTTCCTTGAGTGTGGTCGGGGGGTGGGTGGTTCTTGACCCCCAGGGATCGTTGCATATGCACTAAAGAATGCCATACTGGTATGACATTTTCTACATTTAAATGTCGCTAGAATATTTGTGTTCTGTAAGTTTTCATGCCATTGTTATCACCAGGGTATTCGAGTACCTTCTTGCCCCTGGTGCTCAAAGTGTATACAGGAATTAGCCATGGGGGCTGGAAATGGAAATGCCTGTCCACACTGGGGCAATTCCAGTAAGGCAGGATGTCTGATCACCATACCACAGCCAGCCAATCAAAAGCCTGTGTATGCTTACCTGCATGTGCATGGACACCCCTGCAAAGCTGTTCATTCCTCATGCGTCCCTTCCTACTGTTCATAAATGCAATTGTTTAGGTTTGACCAGGATTGAGAATCTATAATGAGGTAAAAACCCCTCCCCCTCCCAAGAAAAGGATGGTTGTGGGGCTGGTGATTCATTCCTCTGCAAACTATGAAAAACTTGAGGCAATTTCCTGCATTTTAAAGGAGAGACTATCCCGAATCACTGGATTTTTTATTATTTGTGGTGTTTGTCTCTCCCCAAACTCCTTCTCCAGAGAGGAGAAGTAGCTGGCAGCAGTGAGTCCCCTTTTTCCTTTCCCCATGGAGGCAATGGGGAACCAGCAGAGTTTGGAAAAGAGGATATGAATAATGGACTCCTGGCTACCTTTTTTGCCCCATCAGGTGGTACTGCCTGCTCCATCTGCTGCCAGGGAGACTGGGAGCCTCAAACACCTGGGTCAGGCACTAGCTATTCCAGCTGCTCCCGCTTCAGATTCCCACCCAGACTGAGGAGTTCTTACCTTAGCAGCCAAGCAGGACGAGAACACCAGAACAGGACTCTCATAAAACTAGAGGGGGCAAGGATGGGGAGCTCTCCCTTTGCTTTCAGGTTAGAGGAACAGCTGTTTTCCTCTGCTCTCCCTCAGATAGTGGAAGCCTCTCAAAAGTCCCAGGAATATAGCAGTGTTCAAAGGTAAAAGCAGAGATAGGTGATTATCTAAAAACACTTTTAGAAATATTCAAATATGATATTGAACTCACCTTGTCTATTTTGTGCCTCCCTTCTTGTCACTTTCCATCAGTATTCTAACGTACAAGTGAACGGGCAGGCAGGAAATTTTAAGCAAATATTAAAAAATATTCACAGATAGTAAATTTGGTATGAGCATTAGTACTCAAAGACTTTCACTCATCCAACAAGGGAGCAGAAACAATACCATGTAACCTGTGTAGTCAGGTATGCAAATTAACCCATGCATCCTATATTGCTAAGGTCAAATAATTAACCTGTTAAGGAATGATCCTCAGATCAAATTTTGTGTGTGGGGAAAATTTGTCAAATTTCATATTTGTAAATCTATTTTTATTTGTATTGTGGTAGTTCAGAGGCACCCCAGTTCTGCATAAGGACCCCTTACTGTACTAAGCATTGTACAAATACAGAACAATGAGTCTCTCTCTGCCCCCAAGAGCTACATCTCAGGGCTTGTCTCCACTAACATTTAGTTCACAGCAAGCTGGGATGTAAATGTATCCCATGCCAGCCTGCTGCTCACTGTCAGTAGGGACCCTGCTGACGTGCACTAACCATTCCTTACTGCGTTTTGGTCTGCCCTGCTTTGAAACAGGAGTGGTTCAAAGTGCACTAATTAATTACTGTTAGTGCATCTCAGCAGGGTCCACACAGACACTTAGTGTGCAGCCGGTCAGTGTGGGGTAGATTCGCATCCTGGTTTGCCTCGAACTAAATGTTTGTGTAGACAAGCCCTAAGTAACCTAACTGTAAGGTGCTCACAGACAGTTTGGAAATAGCAAATAATTTGATAGGTTCTCTTTTTCTATGAATTATTCACTCATCTGTCGGTAAAACAGACAGGGAATTGCTCACACCACCTTCTCTGCATTCCCCTGGAGCTGCAAGAGCCTCTGGGATTTATTTGCATATACTCTTGGGGTAGTCAGTGAATCTCTACTAAAGTACAGTACTTGGGCTTGCTTGGTAAAGGGGTGTTTGTGATATGAGGACACGGGGATTCGTTTGAGGTGCGTGACAGAGCTGTGATTACAATGCAAGGAGATCTATGTTTTGCACTGTAGTAGAGTTACCATTTACAAAGGACCTCTGCAGCACCCTGCTGCTGTTTCCCTGTCTTCAGGGCCCCTTAAGAATTGCACACAGGTATTTCTCAGTTACTAATGCCCCACCTCAAGCCAATTTCAACAACAGAAATAGTCCTTAGCAGTCCTCAGGGCCAGAACAAAGTCCATCACACACAAGCCCCTATTTAGCTTTGCTGTCTTTTCTTATAGCCAGAGCTCTTCTTCTGTTCTGATCACCCTCCCAGCTGGAGTGTCACCTTTTAGCATTAACCTATAGGCACAGACTCCATCCAGATTTCCCCTCAAGTGCTGCCTTGGCTCTTCTTTATCACACCTTCCTTCAACTCAAGGTCTTTCCTGTAGAGGCCCTTCACACACCACTATTTCTCTACAATTTCCTGTACTACCTTCCCTTCATTGCTGCTTCCTGGTGCTCTTTATAGGGCAATCACCCTGCTCTCTCCCAGGTGTGGTTCACTGTGTAATCAGGGTTGGCTAGCCCAGGCCCTTAAGAGGTGAGCCACCCTGTTACAACCACCCAAGGCTCTCCAAGTATAGCAGCCTCCAGCCACTCACTGCAAAGCTCTTTTGTCCTAGGTGGGGCTTGTGATTAATTTATCCTTAATTATGTTAATTGAAGAGTGGGGTCACAGCCATCAATCTCAATGAGGTCTGTGGTTCATCCACTCATTAGTACCTCTCAGTTTAAGAGTACAAGGCCACAGAAGGAAACCACTGGGGCGGGGGTGCACCTGAGGAACCCTTTGGTCAAATGGCATCAGATCTGGAGCACTTAACACTACCCTATGCCCCCATCAAATTTCAAAGCAATCCTGAGTAACCATTTGGATTTTGGATCATTTACAATGGTTGAGCTTTAAAGCGTATAAAATTCCAGGAATGGAAACCCTCTAGTCATTTTTCTGTATTGGTACATATGTACTGTAAAACAATGTGCATTTACTTAAATACTGTTCGCAGTTTGGCTTCCCCAAAAACTTACGGGGTGCCATCTGCAGACTGACACCATTTTAACTCGCATCACATCAATACTTTGATCTCTAGTTCTGCACAAAAAATCCTACCTAGGAACTTTTTGCAAAGTGGCTATTTTTTTCAAGGCTTATATCTCTGCAACCTGTAGCTCAAATGACCCCAAATTTGGGTGTCTCACCGTATCCTGCACCCTCCTGAGGCACACCAGATTTCAAGGGAATTTGTCTAAGCATAGATTTTTAGAGGATTTAGAAATGTCTATCTTTAAAGAGAAGTTGGAGGCAACCTTAACTATGGTGATCAGTGCTTCCACACCTCGTGGCAGGCAGGCTTCATAGTTAGTTGCTGAGAAACGAGTCAGCTTGCAACTCTCTTCAGTACTCTGAATTTTTAAAATTTGTTTCTGTCTGACAGGAAAACAGTGCTTCACTCACTCTCATTTCAAACACTGCCTTTTTATCTGGATCTGGAAATACCCATTTTTAGAAGTGAAAGCTTAAATTCTGCAACTGCTCATTGGTAAGTCCTGCACTTCCAGGGAAAATTCCACACTCACTATTGGTGAGTGAGCAACTGCATTTGTCAAACCCTGAGAGTGTCAACCACATCATCTTTATCTACTATTTTATCAGCTATTTCTAATAACAGGTTGAAGAGACACAATTTTTCTTTACAGAAAATGGGTTTGTTTGACTTTATCAGATTTTACTTATCCAAGTCCTGTACTAGTATATCTTCAATTAGACTCCCAGTCAGTTTCCCTCGAATTGAGGTGAGATTTGCAGATCTGTAATTCCTGGGATGTCACTTGGCTCCTTTTCTGAAAATAGGCAGTAGCTTGACAATTTTCCTGTTTTTGAGAACAGTTTGATGTTTTTTAAGGCTATATTGCACATGCTGATCCATGTTGCCACTATTTCACTCCTTATTTCTTTCCCCTCTGTGACGAATAACATCCTGTCCTGGTGATTTACTGCTCTTGAATTCCTCAAGCTTATGCATACCTTATGTTTTTATGGTATTATTAGTAGCAAGGCTAAGTTTTTAAACAAGAAAAATGAGTTTCATAAAATCTGATTTAAACCTTTACATTTCTATAAGTGAATAATCATCAAATAATGGGTCAGCTGAATACCCAGAACAGATATTATTGGTATAATGACAGGGGGATTGGTATTGAACAGTTGTGAGAGTCTGTGGCAAATCAGAAGAAAATGGGATTTTTGTTTGTAATGTATTCCCTACCAATAGGACACTAGCCAGAAGATCAATAGAGCTAATCTTATCTGTCCAACCTATCTAATATTTTTTAGGTGCGTGAGGGGATTGATCAGGCCTTCTCTGCCCCTTGCTGGAGGCATTGGTGCCCTGATGCCCTCCACTCAGACCAGGTTTCCTGCAAGACAGTCCTCCAAAGGCCGAGAAGGCCAAGAAGAAATACTGACCAACGAAGAGCTAGCAGGCCAGTTAAAAATGGTTGCCTATTTCATCTCAGGGTAGTGCAGTGTGAGAGTGGGATAGACCACCTCCTCCTCCTTGATAGCCCAGAACCCCATGCCCTGGCCCTGGCCCTGGCCCTGGCCCTCAAGCACTGCAGTTAGGCATTTGACTTGGAGTGTTGTTTTGTTTGTGCATTTAAAGGTACAGAGTGCCAAAGTCTGTTGTTGAGCTGGGTGTAGACTGATGCTAAGCTTACAGCTACAGCCAATGGATTGAGGCAGGGAGTGCCTGCAGTGCCACACTTGGCCCCGCAGGGGTTACTCTGAAGCAGGCTCACCTGCCTCAAAGTGTATTAGTAAATTTAGTCCAAAATCTGCCCTCAGATAGGCATAGAGAATCCCTGCTGAAGACAGTGGGAAGTATGGGTGTGTATCTTAGGGAAGAATTTGTTCCTATACCATTTCAATAATTTCTCCTATTTAAAGATGATAGTAGTCACAACTCAGCAGGATATCGACTCTTTGATCTGTTCCCAGAATATTAAATCTGCCTGAAGTGCCTGGTGTATAGGACTCTTGTTTACTCAACGTAAAACAAGATGAGACCTGAGCGAAGACTCTCCTTTTGGCACTGTGCACTAGCTCCATGTACTGTTTGTTCCCTTTCTACTCATGGCAACTTCTGGAGTTTACTGTATTTTATTCATTACAGAAGTCAGCAAATTAGAAAACAAAGGGGGGAAAGATCTTATATGTTGATTGCATTCATACCACTTTTGCTTCTCTTGAAACATGCACCTTCATGAAACTGATATATGTTACATGTATTGAGAGTACTGCACTTTAATTTCACCAGGTATAACCCGATTTTAAACCAATGCAGGATTTTATAAGATTTAGAGCAGATTAATGTACACTAGTACCTCAGAGTTATGGACACCTCAGGAATGGAGAATGTTCGTAACTCTGAACAAAATGTTATGTTCTTTCAAAAGTTTTACAGCTGAATATTGACTTAATGCCGCTTTGAAACTTCAGTATGCAGATGAAAAAATGCTGCTTTTTCTTAATTTAAATGAAACAAGCACAGTAACAGTTTCCTTACCTTGTCAAATCTTTTTTTAAACTTTCCCTTTATTTTTAGTACTTTACATTTAACACAGTACTGTAGTATTTGTTTGGGTTTTTTGTCTCAGCTGCTGCCTGATTGTATACTTCTGGTTCCATATGAGATGTGTGGTTGACTGGTCAGTTCGTAACTCTGGTGTTCATAACTCTGAGGTTCTACTGTACCATAAAACACTGCAATTGCATTTTGGTAACTGTAGCTTGTTCTGTTTATTGTCAGAGTCTTTGTGTTCTGCAAAATGAAGACGTATTTACCATATACGACAAGCTGTCACAGATTTTAGCTCAACACAGGGAGTCTCTTATTTCACTTCATTCTTCTCTTTACTGCATTTCAGCAGCTGCAAATACAGCTAAGGAAGATAAGATGGAGGAGAGGGGGAAAGGAGATGAAGATGGAAAGAGAAATGGGAAAAGGTGTGGTAAAGAGAATAAAAGATTGGGGGGGAGAAAAAAAAGAGAAGAAATGTCAAGAAAGGATGTAAAGAAAAATGAGAAGAAGGAAAGAATGAAGTTGGGTGCGCCTCTCCTTTCCCCCATTCATTTGTTCTTATTCCATCTTTTCTTCTGATTTAGCCCCAAAACTATTTTGATGGTAGTGTCCTAATTTTCAAAGGGGCTGAGCACCCACTATTCCTCCTCAGTGGGAACTGCAGGTGATCAGCAACTCTGAAATTGGGCCATGGTGTGCTTCTGGAGCTTTTCGGAGTATATGGGAAGTCCGTTCAAGGGTTGTTCTGCGGCAGCATTCAAGATAATTATGTACATCCTGGGCACACTTGTGACAAGGAGTTCTAGTAAATGCATACTCCGATTATCCTTTCTACCTGGCCACTTGTTTCTTGTTTATACTGTAGAAAATTAATTTTGCAGGCACTTCAGAATCTTGCTCTGGAGCAAATATTTATGCAGGCGTGGTGGTGTAAATGGAGTGAAAGTGGCCAAGGTAATGCATCTAAATAAATGTTTAACAGGGATCTAGGTTTTCTGAGGGTATGTCTGTATATTAATCCTTCATATTCCCATTAAAACCCTGAACGTCTCTACCCACTTTTTTCCATTCTTTAAGTCCCCTGTGAGGCCCCATGTTGCAGCCACCAAATTTCAACCAGTGAAGACCTGATGGAATTCCCTTCGCTCCTACCAATGCTGTTCCTTAATCAGCCAGAGAATTCATTGATGAATGCCACAATACATCCCTTCACCTTTTACTCCAAGAAGGAAATGAATGGAACCAGAAATTAAACTGGGATTCCTAGCAGTTCAGAGTAGTGCCAGCAGAAAAATGATTTCTTAATATATGTATAAAACCTGTACATAATTTGCAAGGTGGAATCAGATAAAACTTGAGCACTGGCAAATGAACTGGCATAGCCTCTGTTCAGAGAATATGTTGCACTGACAATATCTGAATGAAGGTATGTCTACAGAACAGGCATTGCAGCTGTGCTGTTGTAGCGCTGGAGTGCAGATGTTTCCTACATCGACAGAAGGATTTTTCCATTGACGCAGTCAATTCACCTCTCTGAAAAGTGGTAGCAAGGTCGCCCAAAGAATCCTG
Source organism: Natator depressus (assembly GCF_965152275.1). Lineage (NCBI taxonomy): Eukaryota > Metazoa > Chordata > Testudines > Cheloniidae > Natator > Natator depressus. The sequence goes on along the minus strand of NC_134235.1, from coordinate 236,683,458 downwards.
TCAACCTAGCGGCATCTATTCTCAGGAATACTTTGACCTAATTATGGTGCTCAGAAATTTTTCAAAGATCTGTGACATAGCCAGGGGGAGCTAATTTTTAAGAGTAGACCAAGCCTTTTGACAAACAGAGCCCAGTATTGTAGTTGTTTCTTGCTATTATTTATTTGGGGATTTAGGGTCTGATCCAATGCCCATTGAAGTTAATGGAAAAACTCCCTAAGTCTTTGCAATTGCTAGGGAATCCTAGGGATTCTGTGATTCACAGTTTTGAAGACTGACATTTAATCTGTTGACCCTTGCAGTCCCTTCTAACCATGAGTCTATGATTCTGTGACTCCCAGCCAAGAATGACTGAGAATGTGGAAGAAGAACAAGGGTGGAAGGGGGACAACCTCTCAGCAGACTCAAAATGTCTTGAAGTAGATTCTGCAGATTAAGATCCAGACTGGTGAAGTAATTTTATGGTAGTTTTATGAGAGCAGAGAATTTCTAAGAACCTTGAAAATAAAATTAAAATGAACATCCTGAGTCTTCCAGTCTAACCAACACAATAATTTTGCCTTTGATAATTTAACTGCATTATCTTGATGTGTCGTGCTGTTCAGATCATAATAGGAAGGAAAGCCCCTCAAACTGTGTTTAATACATTATTCAACAGGCTCTTAACAACATGATCACTTGAAAGATGATTACTTAATTTTGCTACTTAAATGATTTTATATGTACTCACATTAATAGTATGGGGGAGCTGGCAGGTTTAAAATTATCTGTACAACTTTAATTCTGCATCCTTGTGCATATTCATTATGAGACCATCCTTAATTACAGGATCACATACCGTTTTTTCCACAAGACACTTACGTCATCCAGAGCACAGAATGCATCCACAAGATAGCAGAATTAAGGTTGCATAGGTACCCTTAAATCTGACATTTCCTAACGTTCAAGTACTTGATTTTTTCAGTCTAAATTATGTTCTCTTAATGTAGTTTTTTGGTATATAGAGGACTTGGCACAGACACTTGATTCTTCTCCCAGATGAGTGCCCTAACCACTGGGCTCCAGGGTATCTTGACCTGGGTCTCTCTCAATCTCTCCCGTTGAAACTGTTCTGCTTTGTATGAAATATTTAATATTCATTAGAGCAGGGACTGCAACCTGGGTCTCCCAGGTGAGTGCCCAAACCAGTGGAGTATAAAATCATTCTCTCTCTGGCCCAATGAATATTTAAGTATTGCATACAAAGCAGAACAGCTTCAACAGGTTTTTCATGAAAAAGGGCTGACTAGCGTAGGCACCTACTTCCACAGTGTTCATGGCTGTGAAACCCAACTGGAGGGAGGCACCTCCATCCAGCCCGGAGCTAGGCACCTAACACCCTTTGGCAGGGGAGGCGGACCTTCCCCTTTCCTCAGCATTTCCTGCTGGCTAACTTAGGTGGCTCTGTGCTTATTCTCAGGTGCTTAATTCTTCCTATGCATTGTAGCATTGTATAGGGCACCTGGGTGCCTAACTCAGGGCCCTGGATTCCACTGTTATGTATTACCATAGTGCTTAGGAGCCCTAATTTTGAACCAGGAACCCATTGTGGTAGGGGCTATACATACACAGAACAAAAAGGCAATCCCTGCTCCAAAGGACTTACAATCTAGGTAGCCTAAATGTTAGGTGTTACTATGTTAAGTCTAAGTCCCCATTCAGTGAGACTTAGGCTCATGAATCCCTAACTTTTGAAAATAGGACTTTGGTTTCTATGTCACTTAGGTGTTCTTGAAAATTGTACCCGAAGTCTACAAAATTTCTGATGATTTTTTTTGTTTTGTCTGCATCATCTAAGTAACAGTTCATCAGTATACAAGCCCTTTCCTCCTTTTTATTTCAATCCTTTCAGTAGCACCTGGCCTGTACTGGTCTGTCCATACCATATTCTGATTGAGTTTTACATCTTTATAATTTAAAACTGCATCACTTTGAAACAAGGTATAAATTGAGTTAGTGTGAAATATTATTACTGTTAGACCAAAAGTCATTTGTAACCCATAAACTGGCTGCCAACTTTGAAATGCCCATCTGACAAACATTCCTAGAACCAATTGTCATTCTACTGCTCAAATATCTTTTGATGCTTAAATCAACCTCACATCAGATTAGCTGCATTGGGCTTGGATAGAATCTCTTTGGGGTAGTGACTGTCATTTACTATACGTTTGTAAATGGGGCTCCAGCTTGGTTGAGGTATTTAGGTGCTACTGTAATATAAATCATCATTAATAATAAACTCTGATTATTTCCATCTGCTGTTTCATCACCTACTCCTTTCTGCCAGTGGTAATTGCCTTAGAATGGAAATCTTCCAACAATGTACCAGTTAATAAACGGTTTGTCTAATCCTGCGGCATAACTAGCCACTGAAAAACTCAGCATCCAAAAAAGATATATATGTCACCCCTATTGAAACATGGGATCCTTTCATTAAGTACATGGAAAGTACTCGTAATTTATATAAACCAGCAGACTTGCCAATTTTTCTCCTAATTAGTATAATCCTTTTCTCATAATCTTTTATAATGTTTCATACTTAATTTATCTTGCATAATTAGCCCTTGGACAGTTTCAGAAACTTTGCTGTTTTGGGGGTTGTTGTTTTTTGGCCACATAGTCCTGTTTTATGGTTGTATACTTATTCTTGCTTGAATAAAATTTGAAAAAACCCAAGCACACCCCAAATCCAACAATCTTGCATTAGAGCTGTTTGCAGATGCTTTTTTGGGGGACCAGGAGCGTAGGAATTCCACACACGAGGGGCAATTTAACCCCTCTAATGGTATGATCCTTAAAAGCCTTATACACTTTAGTACTCTGTCTATACACGTGAATGTGAATTTGTAAGATTTGGCCTTAAGTCAGGTCTCAAGATATACTTCCTTCTCTTACCTTGCTGCTCTATTTTCCCATTTAAAAAACTGAATACTGAAAATGTTAAAGTTTTATTTAACCTGCATTTATGTTGTTTTCCTGGAGACTGCTAGAGTGGCTGGGGAAACCACCAATAAGCTTGTTCCATATAGTAAGGGCAGGATCCATAGTTTTAGAAAAACATGAAAGACCTCTAGCTGTGGCTGTGCATGAAGTGACTAATGTTGACCAATGACCAAATCTATAGCTAATTAGTTTTGTAGCAGTGCAGGAACATTTCCAATATGCAACATTATGTTTCAATTAGGGCTGTCGGTTAATCGCAGTTAACTCACGCGATTAACTCAAAAAAATTCATCTCGATTAATCGCAGTTTTAATTGCACTATTAAACAACAGAATACCTATTGAAATTTATTAAATATTTTGGATGTTTTACTACATTTTCAAATATATTGATTTCCATTACAACACAGAATACAAAGTGTACAGTGCTCACTCTATATTATTATTTTTGATTACAAATATTTGCACTATAAAAATGATAAACAAAAGAAATAGTATTTTTCAATTCACCTCATACAAGTACTGTAGTGCAATCTCTTTATCATGAAAGTGCAACTTACAAATATACATTTTTTTTTGTTACATAACTGCACTCAAAAACAAAACAATGTAGAACCTTTAGAGCCTACAAGTCTACTCAGTCCTACTTCTTGTTCAGCCAATCGCTAAGACAAACAAGTTTGTTTACATTTACAGGAGTTAATGTTGCCCACTTCTTATTTATAATGTCACCAAAAAGTGAGAACAGGCGTTCGCATGGGACTTTGTTGCCAGCATTGCAAGGTATTTATGTGCCAGATATACTAAACATGCTTCCATGCTGATGACACTCTTTAAAAAAATAATGGGAAGGAGTACTTGTGGCACCTTAAATTTGTTAGTCTCGAAGGTGCCACAAGTACTCCTTTTCTTTCTGTGGATACAGACTAACATGGCTGCTACTCTGAAACCTAAAAAAATAATGTGTTGTTTAAATTTGTGACTGAACTCCTTGGGTGAGAATTGTATGTCTTTGGCTTTGTTTTACCCACATTCTGCCATATATTTCATATTATAGTAGTCTCGGATGATGACTCAGCACATGGTGTTAATTTTAAGAACACTTTTGCTGCAGATTTGACGAAACACAAAGAAGGCACCAATGTGAGATTTCTAAAGATAACTACAGCACTCGACCCAAGGTTTAAGAATCTGAAGTGCTATCCAAAATCTGAGAGGGACGAGGTGTGGAGCATGCTTTCAGAAGTCTTAAAAGAGCAACACTCCGCTGTGGAAACTACAGAACCTGAACCACCAAAAAAGAAAATCAACCTTCTGCTGGTGGCCTCTGACTCAGATGATGAAAATGAACATGTGTCGGTCCGCGCTCCTTTGGACTGTTATCGAGTAGAACCCATCATCAGCATAGATGCATGTCCTCTAGAATGGTGGTTGAAGCATGAAGGGACATACGAATCTTTAGCACATGTGGCATGTAAATATCTTGCGACACCGGCTACAACAGTGCCATGCGAACATCTGTTCTCACTTTCAGGTGACATTGTGAACAAGAAGTGGACAGCATTATCTCCTGCAAACGTAAACAGACTTGTTTGTCTGAGCGATTGGCTGAACAAGAAGTAGGCCTGGGTGGACTTGTTGACTCTAAAGTTTTACATTGTTTTATTTTTGAATGCAATTATTTTTTGTACATAATTCTACATTTCTAAATTCAACTTTCATGATAAAAAGATCGCACTACAGTATTTGTGTTACGTGAATTGAAAAATACTGCTTTTTACAGTGCAAATATTTGTAATAAAAATAAATATAAAGTGAGCACTGTATACTTTGTATTCTGTGTTGTAATTTAAATCAATATACTTGAAAATGTAGAAAACATCAAAAAATATTTAAATAAACGGTATTCTATTATTAAGTGTGATTAGTTGCACGATTAATTGCGATTAATTTTTTTAATTGCTTGACAGCCCTAGTTTCAATAGATAATGGAAATGACTATAACATTGCACATTACAAAATTTACTGAACCACTACAAAACTGTTTATTAAGTATAGAGACTCTGGATAGCTCTACTGACTTTGCTTCTTTGCAGCTGCTTCTGCAAGTTTCTCTGATGATGTCTATTATACCAATGATTTATCACTCTTCCATCCTCTCCGCATGTTTCCCAGCAGCTCTGGCGATCACCTGGAAAGTACAATAGCAGCAGGTTAATGGAAAACTTCAAAAGATTTAAAGAATAAATCATGGCTATAAAAAAAAATTGGAATGTATTTACAGCTCATATGTCTGGGATAAGTGAACTGTTTACTTCAGTTTTATTTCTTAAATCTTACCTTTATATTTCATAAAAGTGAAAAATTATACACAATAAACAAATGGTAAAATATAATATGGCAGTACACAGATCAGAGTAATGGGATATATAATATTTTGTATGTGTATGCATCTGAGAGAGAGAAACTTTTATTTAATTATCTGAATAACATTAATTAAGCGTCAAAATATTCCTATGAGAAATGTATTATTCCTATTTTAATTAAGGGAACACTGAAGTACAGAGAGGTGAAATGTACACCACACTTTGGTGGCAGTCCTTTAGGAGAGAGAACTTCCAGGTGCTTGTCTCCTACTGCAACAACTAGGCCAGGTCTGCTCTTGGAAATTAAGTCAGTATAACTACATCACTCAAGGGTGTGAAAAATCCACACCTGAGCAACACAGTTAAACTGACCTAACCCCACATGTAGACAGTGCTAAATCAATGGGATAATTCTCCTTTAGACATAGCAACTATCCCTTGGGGAGGTGAATTAACTATGCTGATGGGAGAAGCCCTCCCATTGGCATTATTAGTGTCTTCACCGAAGTGCTACGAGAGCACTGCTGCAGTGTTTTAAGTGTAGACCTGTCCCTAGACACATTGCCTCTTATACAGAGGGATATAGTTTCCAATTACTACATCACTAGTTCAAATCCAATACAGGTTGATAGTGGATGAAAGTTAGCATATGATAACTGCCTGTGTGAAATGAGTTGGTTGTCCAAAGCCCACTGGAGAAGACTTCTATCGACTTCAGGGGGTTTGGCATAGGCTCCCAGGTAGGTGGGGGTGGTGGGGGTAGGGATCAAACCTGGCATCCTCACTGGCTGTATCAGCAGACAGGCCAGTAACTCAGTGGGTGTGGGAAAGGACACTCACCTTCAAGAGGCGCTATCTCAATATCAGAGGTGGACATATTGTCAGGGGGCTGTAGAAAAGGTTACATAGCTTTTGTCCAGGCTTTACCTGTTGGGTGGGTTGAAGGGTTCAATTTACAGGACTGCCATCTGATTACTTTTCAAAAGCATTATACTCACTGAGAAAAGAAACATGTCAGGAACTTAGTGTAGTAAAATCTGCTAATACCAGATACATATTATAGTACTTAAAGTGTTAAGATATAATATTATGAACATATAGTTTCTACAGAAGTAGTGCCTATGTAGAGAATATTTAATTGTAAATAATTTATCCAAAAGCTATGAAGAGCCGATCATCTGACGTCTTGATTACTGCAACATCTGTTTTCTTTGGCCATGACAAATGCAATCTTGCCACACTCATCTCCATGCAGAATGCTGGTGGAAAGTCATTTCCCCAGCCCGCTGCTTTGACCATATCACTTCTTTCTTTGCATCCCTCCACTGGCTCTCCCTTCTCTATTGCATCAAACATAAGGCACTTGTATTCACTTTTAAGGACCTTTATGGACAGCTGTCATCCTTATTTAGGTCATACTTACAGGATGGGGGACTCTATCCTGGGAAGCAGTGACTCCAAAAGGATTTGGGGGTTGTGTTGAATAATCAGCTGAATGTGATCTCCTAGTGTGATGCAGCAGCCAAAAGAGCTAATACAATCCTGGAATGCATAAACAGGGAAATGTTAAGAAGGAGTAGAGAGGTCATTTTCCCACTGTATTTGGCACTAGTCCGATTGCTGCTGGAATAGTGTGTCCAGTTCTGGTGCCCACAGTTCACGTAGGAAGTTGATAAATTGGAGAGAGTTCAGAGAAGAGCCATGAGAAAGATTAAAGGATTAAAAAACATGCATTATAGTGATAGACTCAAGGAGCTCTATCTATTTAGCTTAATGAGGAGAAGGTTAAGGGGTGACTTGATTACAGCCTATAAGTGCCTACAGAGGGAAAAAAATATTTAATAATAGGCTCTTTGGTCTAGCAGAGAAGGTATAACGTGATCCAATAGCTGGAAGTTGAAGCTAGATAAATTCAGACTGGAAATTAGGTGTAAATTTTAGTGATAAGAGTAATTAACCATTGGACCAATTTACCAAGGGTTGTGGTGGATTCTCCATCATGGAAAATTTTTAAATCAAAATTGGATGTTTTCCTAAAAGATCTGCTCTAGGAATTATTTTGGGAAGTGTTATGGCCGGTGTTAGACAGGAGGTCAGACTACATGATCACAATGGTCCCTTCTGGCCTTGGAATCTATGAAATTATCGTCTCATTTGCTATTGAGCAGTTAACACTCTGCTGTGATCGGCCCATGGTGTTAACATTTCAAACAAGCATCTCCTCATGCTGCTCCCTATCAAGCTGACCAATATGGTCTCATTCCTTGTACTCCCACATCTGTCTCGTATGGTGACTCTGTGAAAACACCAAAAGGGAGGATGGTTCATTTCCCCATGCACTGCTGTAAATTTTGGCCTATGTCTCCTATTGACTAACCAAGCTTCTTGGGGTTCAGGGTCCTCTACTTCCCAGTCTTGATGACTGAGAGCAGCCTTAGAGTGCTGGGAGACTGCTCTGAGTCAACAGGTAGGTATAGCTGCTCCTCTTGTTGATAAGCCACAAGGTGGGAAATTGTGAGGACCTAGGATCTGGTAAAGATCCTTGGGGGCAGGAAACAGAATTTCTGTCCGTGGCTCCTTCCATCCCCACCTCACTTGGATCGATACAGGTGAACACCCATTGAAGTCAACAGGGATCTGCCCACACTGATCCAGTTTGTGTGTGTGTGTGTGCTCCTGTGCATTGTTCCAGTCTGCCCTGCCTTTTGTCCACCAGCAAAAATTGCCAAAAGTGGCTGCTATGACTCTTTCACCTGACATGTCTGGAACATGCAAAATATCTGGCTAGAAATTCATTTCAGAGTGGGTGGCTGATGAAAGCAACCTGAAGAGGTAGGCACACCATGGCTCCACCCCTACAGCCCACGTTTGTGTCATGGCCCTGCTCCCCACATGGAATGACAGTGCCCCCCTTCCAAGAGGCAGGGTCACTCAGGAACACCAGCATCGGCCCTCTTCCCTCAAAAGGAGCAGAGTGCATCTGCTTAGTAGCCAACTGCACTTGTCCCCTCCTGCTATACATGGAGTCCTCTGCTGGGAGTAGTTAGGTTCCCCCCCCCAGCAGTTAACACCCATAGAGATGCATGGGGTAGTCTGTTACACGCATATCATGTGTTTCCAAGCTTTTCTTTGCAAGGACCAGGGCTGGGAGCTTGTTTAAAATGAAAGCTGAGATTCTGCTACACTCAGGTGCCTCCAGGAGCCAGGGCCCTGGGCCCCTAGGCAGACTTGAGTGTGGCGCAGCTCGCACCCACCTGGACAAAACAGGCCCTTGACATTTTGGGAAAAGCACGAATTTGGGAAAAGCACCTAAAAGCAGCAGAAGCGAGGGTGTGAAGAGAGGCAGCTGGAGGGGGGTGCGGAGGTTTAAAACCTGCCCCCGCCAGGTGAAGTGGTGGGGGATGTCAAAGTGGGCCCCCTTATTGCTAGCCTGGGCTCCCTCTCTCCTCCTCTCCCCCCTATGGCTGCTTGCAGCTTGACTTGGCAGGGATAGCCCGGGGGAGGCAGAGAGGTCTGGGGCCGAAAAGCGCTGTAGGGCGAACGAGGCACGAATCACCCGCGCCGGGGCTGAGCAGGGCTCCCCACTGCGGCAAGGACACGGCTGTGGGGCCGCCTCCTTTCACAGCCCTTAGGAGAGTCCCGCGTAAACAGCGCCCCATGGGCCTCGGCCCTATTCCTGGCTCTCCCCTCCCCCGGGCTCGCCCCCGTGACCCTCCCCGCTGCCCCAGGCATGTGTCAGGAGGCGCAGCCCCACACCCAGCCCCGCTTCTGCCGCCGGTGGGGGAGGGCCGGGCCCGGAGCCCGAGCGAGCGGCAATGCCCTGCGCGGCCATAGCGGGGAGACAGCGCGGCCCTTCCCCCGCCGCATGGGAGTGAGCCGCCGCGGCCGCCGCCTCGCTGCGCGCAGGAGGAGACGCGGAACAGGTGGCCAGAGGCAGCAGCGAGCGGTGGCACCGCCCCGGCGGCGGCCGAGCATGTGAGCGGGGCCCCCGCAGCGCCGGCCCGGGACTCGGCCGGTCCGCAGCAGCAGCAGCCGCCGCAGCCGCCCTCCCTGGGGCCGGGCTCCTGCCCGGTGCTGGCGGCTGGCCGCGGGGGGCGCAGAGCCAGGCGCGCCCGGAGCTGGGGGCCGAGCGCGGGCGGGCGGGCAGCGTGTGCGGGGCAGGATGAAAGTCACGGTGTGCTTCGGGCGGACCCGGGTGGTCGTGCCCTGCGGGGACGGCAACATGAAAGTTTTCAGCCTCATCCAGCAAGCGGTGACCAGGTACAAGAAGGCGATCGCCAAGGTGAGGGTGCGCGCCCGGGGCAGCGAGCGGGGGAAGGAGCAGCCGGAGCAGGGAGAGGGCGCCTGGGATCAATATGGCGCTTCCTGGAAAGGGGGGAAGGTGCAGGCTGCTCGGCTGGGGAGAGACGTGGGCATGGGGCCGGAGGGGCCTGGCCTCCGCAGCCCCCCTGTCCTGGGCGAGGAGGGGAGTTTGGGTGTCCCACCTGGCGGAGAGCTCCAGGGACGGAAGAAGCGCGGGGAGTTTGGGCCAGAAGCGCTGCTTGCGCCTGGGGGCAGCGGTCTAGTTTTCCTGACAGTAAAGTTGAAAGCGCTACTGGGCTGTCTGGCCCGGCCCTGGGGACAGGGAGCGTGTGTCTGTGTGAAAGGAGCTGCTAACTGAACATGGCTTCTTTGTACCCATCGGTGCGAGCTGAGATTTATCCGGGAGCGAGATACAGTCGCAAAGACTTGTGTGTTTTGGGGCCTAAGCTCTTTGTTCGTTACTATTTTGTAACGAGCAAGTGAGCCTCTTGTAGGTGTGCTTTTGAAAAGGGGGGGGGGGATTCTTCTCTCCCCTCCCCCCGTTTTTCTTATTGTTGGTTGCATACACCCTAAGTGCACCAGGTCCATACAAACTGGGATATTGGCTGTCACTTCAGGGGTCACATCTTGTTAGTTTAATTGTCCTGGAGAAGGCTGTGTAACCGCATGCTTTAGGTTTTGTTACATTTGTTCAAAGCCTGGTGTTTGAAACAGAACAAAATTAAAATCCCCCAAAGCAAGTCTCCTTTAAAATGATTTCTCTTTCCTGAGCAGTAGTTACTGCAAAGAGTTCAAATCCAGCCCCAGGCTTCCCGGCTGCTCCAGGCCCAGGAGGAAAAGAGCAGTGAAATGTGTGGAGTTCACAAAACAACAGGCATCTAATGTTTATATCTGAAAAAGTAATATGTCCCTTGCACTACCGGAGAACAGAAAGGTGCTGGAAAGAGGATGGGCTGCAGAATAAAAAAGCTAGTGATGGGTTAAAGAGCATTTTGTTGGATTATTTGCTAGGATGATCACTAATGTGAAGCAGCACATTCTTCACAGCAAGTCGATGCCCTCTTGTCTGTGTCAGAAATGCTCATGTCAACACAGAGAATCGTTTACTCTTCCAGTTATTGCGAAAAAAAGTTGACAGTATAGGCAGCCTCTGTGCTGGAAATATATCCATTACCTTTATGTTTCGAAATGTAATTGACTTCCTACTTGCTTTTTGGTGATGTTAATAATAATTACAACTTGTCTGGAACAGTTTCTATATGGTGTTGGTGTATGATTAAATATAGTCATTTACAAACAATTGTATCTGCCCATCTGTATACACTTACAATATTTTCCTTTTTTGCTGCAAAACATTTTTCATTTCTGATCAACTTAATTCCCAGACCTATTTGATAAAGACCAGTCAGTTTAATGAAATTTCGGCTAGTGCTTCCCTCCCCCCCACCACTAACTTTGCTCAAGTAGTTGGGTATGAATTATTTTTTACCTTTCTGAAATTTTTTTCTGTGCAGGACTTGGTTGCAGAGTTTCAGTTTAGAAATTGTTACTTCAAGATTTTTTGAAATTGCACCAAGCTGTAGTTTAAAGTCTGTTGGCATTAGCATTGGTGGATTGGAAGTTATGTGCATGGGTTTTTTCCAAAGAAAACCCATGACTGGTATTGGAAAAGGGGCAACCAAAGTTTCCCTGTTTTGTTTCCTTTTTCTTGAAGATTTTTTTTCTGGGACAATCACTACTTCTGAGTGTATTTTTAATATGCCTCTTAAGTGTAATGTCACATGGCATTGACTAGGGAAATAGCATCTTGACATCTTTCAGTGAAACTTTTTACTATATACCAACTGTAGTTATTTATACAGCTTCATTAATGTGCATGGCATTTCATATGCAAATAAAAGACAATGTCCCAAAGCACTCTTAAAATTAAGACACAACACTGTAAACCCTGACTGATGAGCTTAATGCTACTCACTTAAATGGGACTATGTTTAGCAGTAAATATTTGCAGGATTGGTCCCTAATTTATACAATATTAATGTTACATTAATACCATTATATTAAATCTGTGGTTCCCAAACTGGTCTGGGAATGAATATCTGGCTGGTCATATTGTACTGGATCATGTTCTTATTTCCAGCTGTTAAATTGCGTTAAAGACAGCTACAAATACATTCTTAATATTATATTTCCATGTGAGCAAATTGCAGTATGTAACACAGGGAAGTTATGTGAGAATGAGTGGGAAGGATGTTTGCTTGTATGTTTGCAAATGGAGGGGAGGGGCCAATGACAAAAGCTCTGTGTTATTTGGCTACATTATGGGAAAAAAATAAATTAAGAACCTCTGAAATGTGATATATTGACAGATCAATTATTTAAAGATAATTTACAACTTTGCTCGCTCCTAGCCTTCAGAGCTCTTGATCTTGGGTTTTGGAAAGGACCAGTTTGCTTTTTATTTTACTGTGTGTATTTTGCACGGGGTAAGCTTTGTTGCAGTTGTGTGGGGTTGGAATGGTGTTAATTACAAAGAGATGGCTTCTATTATGTGGAAATTCTGTTGTGAAAATGCTAATCTACCCCAACTGAGACCACAGGCCTTTCTTTTAGGGTTTTCTACTGTTAATTTGAAAGTGAGGTTTGACATTATATGCGTTGCAGATCTTCCATTGAGACACTTGGATAATATAGTGTTGAGTCCATGAGTGCCTCTGTAAATAAATATATATAGTTTTTACCAAATGTTTCCCAAGTAACAGTGTGGATGTTCATGAGTGAGTAATATGGAAATAGTTAGGTATGGTAATATCAGATTTTTATGGTCACTGCCCCACCCTTCTAGTGTAAATTAGATGGTCTTTTTATATTGGAGTTCAACAGTTTTACAGCTCTTCACTTTTTAAAAAGAAAAGGAGGCAAGGAATACAATGAGTTATATATTTGAGGGAACAAGTGTGGTTTTTTTTAAATTTATTTTTGGTATCATGTTGACATCATTTGAAGTTTTTCTGACTTTTCCAAAACATACTACTCTAGAGTCAGTTATAGCCTCGTGCAGGAAAGCAGAAATTTGATAGAAGTTTATATAATGTTTTAACACTTACATGAGACTGTAGGCCCCAATCCTGCAAAAATGTATGCACCTGCTTAATTTTGCATATTGTGCGTAGTCTGAGTGATTTCAGCAGAGCTGCTTGCAGGGTGTAAAGCACATGGGTAAGGCTTTGCAGGATCAGAACCACACTGAGCATAGCTCTCTTTCCACAGTTTTCAGTTTGTGACTAGCAGTAGATCTAAACGAAGAGTGGTTTTGATAAGCCGACACAACACTAGCCGTCTACATGCATACTGTACAAATCAAGAAATACCAATGGAGTTATTCTGGCACTAAAGACCCTGTTTGGAATTGTGTGCAAATGTGTTCATAAAATACTGAGTGTGTAACTCAATCTTTAACCTTTATTTTAATTTTATTTTTCTCACTTGGAATTATTTGAACTGAATCAAAGTGGTGGGAATGGAAACAGCACCTGTTTAAAAACAGGAAATTAGGGTCAGAAAAGAAACCCTTACTATTAAAATAAAAAATAAAATTAAATAGCATATGAATAACACATTTCATTTTCTTCGGTTATTGCCTTTTATCATTCTGTAGTTGTATTTGATGATTAGGAATGAGTAAATCAGTCCCCTTTATATTTTAATTGTGAATATTTCCCATTATAGATGCAAAATCTCTCTCTCTTTAAATATGGGTTAACTTGTTAGTATGATGGACTGCATCCCCATGCCGATGTGATGAAAAGTCTAAACATTTTCTTGAAAGCTTTATTACAAGTACTCTATCTTTTAAAATATTCCAATAAAGGTTGTATAGTTGAAATATAAACTGCTCTTTCTCAACGAGTTTAAAACAAACAAAAAAACCCACCCAACAAACCCAGCTCTCAATATGATGCATTCTTGAATTGTAAGCAGGGCTTACAATCCACTTGCCCAGGATAAGAAGAAATCTTTCTTTGGAGAATGCAGTCAAGTTTGGCAGACTCTAAGGCCGTGTCTCCATTGGGATTTTAGCCACTGGTATTGCAACATCAATGTAATTTGACTGATGTAGACCCCTAATGAAGAAACGCTCACTGGTATAAACCACTATGACTTGCACCAATGCATTTTACCCTGGCTAGTAGGTGATGGGTACATTTTCCAAAATGTACTTATGGGGAAAGCAGAAGTTTTTGTGTAGTTCTGCTCACAATATTATAGTAATGACTTTGAGTTTGCAAGTTACAGAGGGTGGCAATCAGAATGTTGTAGGGGGACTTTGAGGGTATGAATTATGAAAAAAGAACAAGAAGACTTGGCCTATATAACTGAATAATGAGTTGAGAGCTAGCGTATCTTGGGAGTGTGTATGATTTTCAAAGGAAATGCATGGATTGATGCCAATAAACTGTTTGACACAGTAACTAGATTAAAATATGTATTATGGACTGCTACAGATAAGGGCACAAGCAACTGAACAATTCAAGTTGAATAACTTCACCAAAAGATTGACTTAAATACCCAAGATTCTGAAATTTGTCAGAAAAGTTAGTTATATGTTTGTAAGAAGCTGGGACATGTCCTCTAAAGAGGAGCAGATTATCTGTTTGGTATTTTTAGTCTACAGTGGCTTTGGTATGAGGTCCCTTTTTGGTTCTCATTTTTGAATTTCTACCAGCCTGGTCCTTGATTTTTGTCGCTGTAAGTGTTTGAAAATATATAAAGAATGTAAAGTTTACAATAAAAAAGATAATGCACAGTTACTCTGGAGGTGAAAATGATGGAAGCAATTGTATGTGTTATTTTCTTAACGTTTGATGTGTGTGACTGGACATGTAAATGTGCAGAGTAAATGAGAAGTTGAATATATTTCATTGAGAGTCTTGAGAGAGACAAAGCCATGGCAGAGGCCAGTAGACAGCAAGTGGTTGATGGCACACCTCAAAGAGAGAGAGAATCAAATGGGTGTACTTTCATTGGAGGCTACAATGCCGGTATCCACCAAAAGTACTGAAAACTGCCAGGTAGGGAAAAGTGATTCATAGGTAGATTAAGGTCAAAGGGACCATTTTGAGCATCTTATCTGAACTCCTGCGGAACACAAGCCAAAGAATCTCACCTGGTAATCTCCTGCTTGAGATAGTAGCAAGAAGGCCTCCAATCCCCCTATTGGCACCCTAAAGATTTTAAGAGAAACTTTCAAAGATTGTGACTCTGAGAGTGAAAATGAGGCTGTAGACTTGCTTCGAATGGTTCCTTACATCTATTTTCCCTCATTCCCCCAGAAAATCAGAGCAAATTTTTTGGTGGGAGATAGTGATGTAATATAGAACATCTGGAACAAAGCTTAGTTGTCAGTTTTAAATTCACACTGGGACAGTAGTGGCAGAAAGTATCTGCTATCTGACAGTTTGATCACCTGTGTGAGGTGCATTGGTCATCTCGCACCCTAAATGCTCGTGGATATCGGAGTACATGCCACAACTGGCGTTGTTGGCTGTCTAAGCAAAAAGGTCAAGCATCAAATGGGTATGTGGTCTCAGCTACTTGAGAGCTGGGCCTCCCAAAGTTGAAAGTTTCAGCTTTGTGCCTGGAACTGAAGTGCATTGGCAGGGAGTGTGGGAAATTTGTACTCCTAGTGAATGTGCTGCACTTTTTCCTGTTATGTGATCATCAGTGCTAGCAATGTGGCACAAGTGAAACAAAGTACCAGAAACCATGCATTCACTTCAAAATAAGTTTGTTTGTTTAAAAGCTGATCCCTCAAAGATAGTCTGTTATGATACAGTGATAATGACTTTAAAAAAATACCTGATTTCCATCACTTTTTTGATATTTGCAACATAAAACAGTTTCTCACCTCCACCCCACCCCCAAAATAATTACTGAAAAACTCAGTCCTAGTGATATAGACCAGCCCATGGTTTCTAGGGTCCTGGTGCTGCGTTGTGTAGTGCATGGATGGACTGCTGTGGCAGCATGGAACTCCACTGACTTGAGTGGGGCTTCACTCAGGAACTGTATGCTGCTACACTTTGCATAACTGGGACCTAGGTTTATGAGGGCTAGCTTAGCTGGGACCACTACAGTCACTTCTAACCCTAAAGTATTCTCTGGTGTCTCAGTAAGAGCACACAGGAGAAAAAGTGACATGACAAATGCTCAGTTGCTTCAGTGAAAAATCTGATTTTATTGGGCATCACTTAATTCAGTCTTTGCATAAATCTTGAGCCTCCTTTAAAGCTAAATAAATGTACCCTAAGCTAGCCTCAGAATAGGAAAAGAAGCCGCTACTCATTTCAGTTGATAACCTGAGGCTGAAATTTATCTGTCCAGTATTTGACTTTTGATGTGCAATGCTTGAAAAATTTACCACGTCACCCAGCCAAAGATTGATTTGAATGACTGGGTACTTCCATGGCTGCTCATAGTTCTGTAAGAATGATTCTTGACCACTTTACTGATGGTGGGTCTGAATAGAAGCAATGAAACTGAACTGACTGTTAATTTTGCTCTATTGCTTGGCAAAAGCTGGAAGTAGGAGCAGAGGGGTTGGAGTTTTCTGCAGTCTCAGGAAAGAAACACTGTGTTGGTTTATATTAAGTTCATGTTTGGAAGTTCATCACCATAAAGACTAGGAAAAATAAATATTTTAAAAATATAAGTGTACAGTTTGCAGACATAGATGGACCCTTGACTGTCCTTTTCATAACGAATATAGCTGATCGACTATTGTTAGTAAGAATAAATCCATGAAAATTAGGATGTTTCTCACAAGTATGGTGCCTACCCATCTTTTTATCAATCTGATAAATATATTCCTTAAGCTGGACAGTATAAAAACTCCACACATACAGTGTACATTATTTAACTTAATATTATGGGGCTTCTTAATATATACATATTCTTTTATGATGGAAATAATCTATTTGAGCATGTGGGAAAAATGGTTTGAGAGTTACATCGGTGTGTAATATATAAACTCTATTCAGAATCTATTAATGGTATTTCATAGGTTTTTAAACAGTGCTCGGGAGGTGGGGGCTGTGAAAGAACTTGGCATGTTAAGGGGAACAGTCACTGTATCTACTTTGGAGGATCAGTTTAAAGTCCGTACTTAGGTTGTAGGGAGTTGCCAGGCTTCCTTGTTCTAGGCTAGTGTCTCTCAACCTTTTTGTGCTGGTGACCCTCTTTGGACTTAAGAAAAATTGCCCCCCGCTTGTGGCTTTGTGATGAAACACGTAAATTAGCTTCATGAGGGCCTCTGTGCTGTGGGTCCCCAGACAATTGCCCTGCTTCCTACCCTCTAACACCTGCCCCTGCCCAAGCCCGTCTCACGACCCCCAGGTTGAGAAACACTGTTCTAGGTGATAGGCTTCAACCAGCGGGAAACCATTTGAATCTCATAGTCCTCTACACTTTAACCTTTCTAATAATGGTTGCTGATGTTTATTTAAAAAATGCCATTGGAAGTAACACGTTCTTATTTGTGCCATAGACTATGACATCTCTTTGCATCTTAGTACACTTAAACTGACTTTAGGCAAAACAAGCTGGATTAAAAGGAAAAAGAAAAAATGAAGATGATATAGACAATAAGGTTCGTGTTGCCTTAAAATTTCCTTTTGTTTAGGCCAATGAGCAGCTGCTCCAAAAGAAAACATTTTTTTCCCTGAAAGCAATTTTTTTCATGTAAATATAAATTGAATAAAATGTGCAACAGTACTGACCTAATACACTGAAAATAAAATGGAGTTTTCTTTCTATAAATCTAGAGCATTGCATAGCTCTTCTTGCTCAGAAATATTTTGCAAGCAGTAACAAAACCAAAAGGGTTGGGCGGGGGGGAAGGTAGTACAGTCTAAGGAAGTTCTGAAAGGTATTTTGGGGCATCTGGTGTGTGTGTGTATGTATGTATATGATGACCCCTCCCAGTTGTAACAAAGAAAATGTTGGTTGAGTCACTGTAGTGGCTCAGCAAGTCTGGTGCTGGAAGACAAATAAAAAATTAAACTGCCTCAGTGCTGAATTACGTTATCCAGCAGATCTCTGAGAAGGGGCATTTAACTTAAAAGGGCTCAGAAGCAGTGCTGGGCTTGAGCCTTGTAATGTTTGTCATTAACAAACTAGTAAAAGGGAAATGAGTCCAACTCCAAAGCTATCCAGAAATGGACAAATTTCAAACTAACAGGGAACATCCAGTTTCTTTCACTGATCAAAATATTTTAGCAGTTGCAGATTTTTCGACTGTAGCCCTAGTTGTTTTCTAAAATTGTTTCCAGATGTTACCGCTAGATCAAAGAAGATTTGTATACTCTCTTTGTTGCAGTATATACTGTATGTTAACAGGCACTGGTTACAGAAAAGGTTATTTATTTTCCACTTCAGTTTCTTCTTTGTGTTTTTTTTTTAACATTGGTAACATTTAGCACATAAAGAAAAGAGAAACCAACACCTAGAAGCTGTTGACTTTTAAATACATATGAGCTTTTCTCCTGTGAGTAGACCTGTTGAAAAAGTGAACAGCATTTGGTCCCTTCTCCAAATATCTTGTAAAATGTAGAGTGCTTGGCCTTTGAAGTTCTTGTACTATAACTGCTAAAGAGAGAGTGGTGTTTGAAGTTTTAGGTTAGGGAATGTCAGTACAGAAAATATAAATTGCATTCTGACATTACTAACAGCATGACTTGTGTCCATAGGGACTTTACAGAGTCCTTCTATCAGCAATACAAAAAACTCCTGATCGCTGGTGCTAAGGGGTATCCATTCCCATTGATTTAGATGGGAATAATGACCTGCAGTACCTTGCATGACTGGGCCCTTAAATGCAAGTGAAAGCAGGTACTGATAGCTCATTTCAGCCTGAGGGCGGTACAGTTTTAGAACTGTAGTACTTTGATTGTGGGCCCAGTCCAGATGTTGCTGGGAAGTAAAGGTGCCCAGAACCTTGTAGGATTAGAGCCTGGGTAGTTGCTGCTTTATTATGGCCATCTTCTGAAAAGCCATACCCCCGTGTGTGCTCCTTTGTACTAGTGCAATTTACTTGTCTAGCCTTTCAATTCATTGTCTCTCTGGCTCTGCAAGACTTTCATGCTTACTGGGCTAGGGAAGTACTGGAAGGAGAATGACTGTGGGAAGTAGGGAGAGGAAAACTGTGAGAAAGGGACGCATTCAGGAAGAGATGCGGTTCTACAAGAGAGGAAGAAAACAAATGGGATATCCCTGGAGGCTGGCAAAAAGAAAGGGACTGAGGTAATGAGAACATGAATAGGGCCCCCCTAATGAGTATTCCCTTTCAAAGAATGCAGACGAAGGGAAGCAAAGAAGTTGTTTGTATGGAAGCAAGACAAGATAAAGGAATGAAATGAGTAAACAAATGTATAAAGTGAAAGAGCTAAAGTCTAACTCTTGAAGGAGGAAAGAACAAAACTGGTAAGGAGGGGAGTGTGTGAAATGCAATCTCCAGAATTCAAAACGAAGAGACATGGGGGTATCTATCATAGAACAGGGATGAGAAGATTGGAATTAGTAACAAACTTTTTTCAAAACAATTTTTTAAAAAAGAGAAAATGTTATTGGGCAAGGGGAGGTTTGGGTAAAATGTTACTGAGAGAAATGAATCACTATATTACATGTGCACACTCTTTCCACATGCTTTCACACACAGCCTGTTGATGATGCTGAGAGGTTCAGGTTCCATTACATGGGGAGTTGGAGGCTAATGCTTCCCTCTTCTTATGTTTTTTTTTTTTTTTTTTTTTTTTTTTGGAGGATAGGAGGTGGTGGTCTTTCTGGGTGAATATATATCTTTAATTAGGAAGAAGATTATAAAGATTGAAACTAATAGTAATTCAAAAATATTTTTGGACTACTTTCTGCTTTGATTAATCAGTAAGAAGAAGATTCTGAGTCTCTAGCTATGGAAATATGTCCACGATAATTGTCAGGATTTCACATTTTTTGAAGAAAATTAGCCAGAGTTGCTAAGCTAAAAATTGTTCCACTGTACCCCACTTTTTTGTATCGGCTTACAAAGTCCCTTGATTACTACTTCATTCCCCCAAAACAAGTGCCGAGTAACGTATGTCTTCTCTATTAAAGATCAGTGGCAATATCCTACTTAGGAGAAATATGCAATAACAAACCAATGTGTACATGTATCGCATGTGAAATAAAGGAATAACTTATTTCGAGTTTCCAGAGTTGATTCTGAATGGAGAGGGGCAAGGATTTAATTAAGAAATGGTACTTTAAAAAATGAGCACTCTTCCTGAGTGATGATAGATTTAAAAAAAAAAACCTGTCTGAAGGTTTGAGCACTATGGATAGATTGCTATCAGTTTTTTTTATTTCATAATAATTTGATGTACCAGCTGCTTTAGCTTCATTAGTAAAATAGCTAACTGGAATAACAAGATCTGAACTCATTTGGATTCAAGAATCTGTTGCATTGAACAGTGTTTGCGTTTTTAAAATGTACTTTTTTGTGTGTGCATGTGCTGTCAGTTTCTCCTCTGTTGCCTCCCTGTGAAGACTGCTTGCCTGCAGCTGAAAGCATTGGGAAAGCAGCCAGTTACCAAATACTGACAGAGGTGGAATTTCAACAGTGTAGTGGTGGTGGCACAGCCTTTCCTAGTGAATGAGTATTTAACCTCTGTAAAGCATATAGGCTCTGAAGGCACAAGAATTTTATCCTGCTCTTGAATTTGGATCACCCTGTTGGCAGCAGAGAGGTGATAAACTATTGTTCAGCTCAGAGTATGAGGCTAATGTTGAAAGATGAAAATATGGTGCCGTTGTGATCCATAATTGATCGCAGAAAAGCCCACTGAAGTGTAAAGTGCAGTTATGGTCAGCAAATTGACGTCTTGTTAGTTAACTTATTTGTTCTCTGTGCAAAAAACCCTACTTTCCGCTATGTTGTTAAAAGGCCCCAGGCATGGTGGAGCAGGTGTGATTCTTCTGGTTGGAGGCAAGATTTTTAGGAATCATTCCCCTGCAAGCCAGAGAACTCAGCTCTGTAGATGACTCAGCACAAAGATACGCAGGCAACTTTTGCTGGGGCTAGTGGATTCACTATCCATGTCCCATCCCTGCTCCAAACTGCTTCTCCATGGCAAGTGCAGAAAGGATCACTTGGCTATACTGTCACTTAATGTGTGAGGGTAAAAGATTTGGCCTTGTGTGTGCCCTGAAGCATATTATTTACTTTTCTGGAAGAGATGATGTTTTTGCTCATGTTGGCATTGGAGGGCTAATGAAGTGGAGGAGAAAAGAGCTCAAATGTCTTCTGCCTTGTGTATCATCACAAAATTGTTAGCTAAAATGAGCATGCAGAATCTCTTCCACTGATGATGATGTGAGAACAGAACACTTAAACTCATCCTTGGATTTGAAATTTCAGCACTGGAGGCTAGAAAAATTTCTTTGATTTTTTTCAAGCCGAACAAATTTGAGAAGTTAGCTCAGCAAGAGAGGGGAAAATGTTGAACCTCACTTCATGCCATTTTCAGAGCCTCTCGTCAGATGGATAACCACACTTCGATACAGATATATTAATTCACAGGAATAGTTTTTTCATGTTTAATTTTAAAACAAAACACATTCTATAGCACAAATTGATGGATATTGTCTATTACAATTTTGTAATGGTTGACCACTCAAGGAAATGTAGTTTGAAGTCCCATTTTAAATTAAGTAACTGCTAGAAAAATGTGTAAAATATCAAGTGAAAAAACAAAGGGCTCTGTGTTACCCTTAACTCTGCAGCTGTGTGTTACTCTATCTAACCTAGGCTTCAGGTTACCATACAGCCAGGGAATGTGATTTTTAAAGGTGTTACACTGTGTGTACACAGAATGTTCAAAGGTGTTTCAAATTATGCTAACACTTTTTTTTGGGGGGGGGGGAGGAAGGAAGGAATCTTTTTCAATGTCTAGATGAAAAAAGGCCACAGATAGGGTTGTGAATTAAGTGTAGTGAATTAACAGGATTGAAAAAAGGTACCTTTTTTGTCACCTAGACAGCATCTGCACTGCAAAATTTCCTACCCTACGTGCACGAGCAATATAGTGCAATTCGTTGAGATATCCATGGTATGTTTTAAGTTTCTGGCATTGAAATAGTCTCTCTCCATTAAGAACATAATGGTTTGCTAAACCAAAGCCAGCTAGTAATCGGCTTTTAAAATGGAATTGTGCTCAGTGTTTTGCAAAACATCGCCTACTCCATTGGGATGTTTCCGTGAAGTAAATACTTCATGAACTTTTCATTGTTGAGCTTTATCACGCAGCAGTCGTGGCCAGGTGCAGCCCTACAAACTAAGCCCTTAGACCCAGGCTAAAATAGGTAAACTTGGTATTGTATCATTGGTTAAGTACATAAACCGTCTTTACCAAATGAAGCTTTTGGACCTGATCCTGTTGTCTGTGGAAGTAAGAGTGCTTGAGGCAGTTCCCTTTGCCAGAATGGACCCCTATTTTGAGTGAAAGAGAGAGTTGAAACATGGAAAGTAAGCGTACAAGCAAAATTAATGTGTGGTCAGTTTAATAGGATGTTAAACTGACTGTAGATTAATTTTGCTTGTAAGCTTACTATTGAAAATGAACTAATTAACTTGAATTTACTGCTGTATTTATTTGAACGTTTGGAGAAGTCTAAACAAATAGAGGGAGCTTCTAAGTATTTTTCCGAACACTCTATATTTCAGCCTGATATCAAAATTCAGTTATCTTAGTTATTATAGTGCACTTTTTTCGTGGTCCATGGTTGATAAAAATGAGATGTAGGGCTATGTGCGATCAGGTTATTGATGGCCCCACAGCCCATATCATTTGTTTTCTTCCCCATGGCCTCACTTCCTGAGGATCATGCAGGGGTGAAGTAATAGAACTGTGTGGAAACCCCCTCTATGAGAGTGCCCTCAGGATGGATGAATAATTGCACATGCATGGACACTAGTCCTCTGTCTCAAGTATATTGTAAACATTTATTAAGCCAATTATTATATTTGACTAAAATTTGCTGCAGAAAGTGGTCTTTCTGGTCGTTCTAAATTCATTACCCTTTAATAACTCGGTGCCTGTGTGATCTTGAATATAATGGGGCAAGGTAAAATGGAAAGGACTATTCAGTTTGTAGTTGAATGGAAATTTATTAAAATAATTTATTTACTGAGGTTGTAAACCATTGGAGGCCATCTCATAAAATGAACAACCTGTTTTCTGGGTGGTTTTTAATTGAGTATAATATTTATTGTATTGCTGATAGGCTAGATTGAAGTAGCATATGAAGAAGCTGTTTCAGCCTTTGAGACAACTATATAGAGAGACATGCCCCTAAATTTTCAGAAGTGAGTACTGATTTTGTGTGCCCCAATTTTGTCACCTTAAAGCAGATGGATTTTTTTTTTCTTTGAAGGAAGGTGGGTGCTTAGGATATTGTGAAAATATGCTCTTTATAGCTGCCTCAAGATGGGCTAACTTACTAGTCACTTTTGAAACTTTTAGGACGTGGCACTTGCCATTGCAATTACAAAAGACATTAAAGTTGTCACTCCAGTCTCTCCATCAACTGTATAGTGATGATAGTTGCTGCATTTTATTAAAAATAATGGGAATCTTGTCTGGAGAAAATAGCACATATTGTGAATAATTGTTTTTTTATTTAGTATTTTTCCACTAGTTGCTTTCTAAAAAGTTAATATTATCTTGGATTTTTTGTTACTTTATCAACCCCTAATTTCATTTCAGTGAAAGCCACTTTTTAATTAATCTGTGTAATTAATACGGCAATTAAATTGAAGAATAAAGATGCAGAAGAGCTTTCAAATCACATGCCTTTCAGTAAATGGCCTATTGCATCACCTGACTGATCAGGAGGTTCTCTTTAATGTAGTGTTTGAAAGGGCACACATCATACACTGGACCCTTGCTAGAATGTGGGGTTTGGGATCCATGCGTGGTACCGCATTAACGCGGGGACCGCGTTACCATGGATCCCAAATTAAATATTTAAATTTGGGATCCATTGCCGTGACCACGCTGTATGCGAATCCGTGTTATAGCGATGCGCACTCTAGCGAGGGTCCGCTGTAATTGTAATGGTCTTCATTCTTTGTAAGCACAAATAATGCCTCTAGCCTCTCCAGCAAAGAGAAACAGTCCACTACTTTACACCTTCTTGCTCTTAGGGCTGTGGTAAGTTGAAGTGAGTGGTCCAATAAAGTGTGTATCAAAGACATATTGCCGAATAACTATTTCAGATTCACTCAGAAATTGGCTTCTGAGTTTTCTGATTGAAGTGAATGTCTCTTCCCTTAATGTTTGAGTTTAAAATGTGACTATATTCTGAAATGACTGTCAACTGGCATTGTGGAGATCCATATTTTTTGTCAGTTATTTCCATATTTAAACAATGTACAGGTTAAAAGATATGGGGAGGGTGAAATTCAGCCCCATTGAAGTGAATGGGAGTTTTGCCAGGGACTTTAAAAGACGTCAGGATTGTGTGTGTGTGTGTGTGTGTGTGTGTGAGAGAGAGAGAGAGAGAGAATTCCCATCTTCCCTTAAGAGCCAGTACTACAAACCCAACCTGGGATCTGAAAGACAAGCTATGTTCTTTCTGTCTTTGCATCATCACAAATAATAAAGGTTCTGCAGAACAAATTATGCCCTCATTATATTTGCTGCCAGACTGTCTTCACTGGAATCATGCAGAGCTATCAGAGGGCAGAATTTAGCCCTGTAATTAAGAGCTTCATTAACATCAACAGATGTTGAGCCAGCAACAGTAGAGGCTTTCCCCATAACTGTTGGCTTGGAAGTGCTAATAGAAGTAGAAAGTAGTAAGAAAAGTTGTTTTAATGGCTTTTTTTTTTTAAGAGTAGAACCTCATGCACAAATAATTAAGTTCAGTGTAGCAATGTATTTGAATAGGAAAAATGGCATTTTGTTGCTCCTCAGGCCCATTCTGTGACAATTATGAGAATTTAGCGGATAGAATTCTATCACACTTCAAATCTTTAAGACTGGGAGCAGGTTGTAGTAAAATGTAAAATACAGGCTTTTCCCTCTTGGGTGGTTCTAATGTGCCGCTCTCTGCAGGGCAGATGTTCATAGACTTTTGCAAGATGTGTGTCCTTTGCCAGTTCCTTTAATAGTGGTTGGTTGAATAGTATGTGTTCCATGGTTGAAGGAAATAGAAATGCTGTATTGATCTTCAAGCACTGGATAATGTGTATGTATAAAACTACCCTTCGTTACACAGGAAATATGTGTGATCTGTTTATGACATATCTACATTATAATATAGTTATTCTGGAATAGTTATAGTTATACAGTTATTTTAGTATAACGCTCCCCCCTCCCCCCCGGTGGACACTTATTCTGGAATAGCTATTTTAGTGAATGTCCAAGTGTCTGCAAGCTCTGAGTATTGGCATACAGCTCCTTACATGCTAATGAGTGGGGAAATTACATGCTACAATTGCCATTTAACAAAAAAGTTACAGTGTCTTCCAGTTTTCTGAAGCATCAGATGAATCCCATGGTCAAAAGGTAGGAAATATCTAGTTAGCCCTCTTTTGCCAATCCTATGATTTGAAAGGGGGAATGCTTTTCTCATTGCCCAATTTGGTTCAAAGGCAAGTTCAAGTATAAAATGAATGAAATAGGATCTTCACACTCTTAAAGTCCCTACCCTCTGTGGCCAGGGTCGGGGCTGATGGGATGTAAGCTCTCTGCCTCCCTGCTAAAGTATTCCTGAGCAGTTCCCTAGCACTTCTGTGGGAACAAGCTGCAATGCTAGAGGGAGCTGCTCTGGATGAAACCACAGAGAGGAGTCACAGTGTGTGTAGATGCCAACAGCTATGCCTCCTAACTAGAGAGAGACTGACTGTAAGTGGGTAGGTGGAAGAGGACATGGATGAGAATGGAGGGTGGGTGTCAGGGTTAAATCAAGGTTTCCTGCTTGCTGATTTAAATAGATTTCAATAATCTAGTGTATATGTACTTTTTAGTTATTTTCCAAAAGAGAGGTTGAATCTCATTCATTGATCACCATTAAAACGTGTTGATTTTTAACTAAGGCCGTGTCTGCTCTATGGGCATTACAGCAGCACAGGTCTGCAGCTATGCTGTCTTAACTCAGAGTATAGCAATGGAAGGGTTTTTCCTGTTGCTGAAGGAATACCACCTCCCAGAGTCACACTAACTATGCTTCCGTTGACCAAGCTGCGTTTATATTGAGGGTTAGGTTGGCATCACTACAGAGCTCAGGGGTATGGATTTTCACACCCTTGAATGCTATATCTCTGTTGACCTAAATTTTAAGTATAGACCTCGTCTAAATGTATGTGGCCTTTATGCTAAATTTGATGTTTCTTTTTGCTGACTGGGAGGATGTACTCACTCAGATTCATAAATAAATATATATAGATAGAGTATAAGTTAAGTTACATAATGGCTTAATTTTAACATTTTTATTATGTTAGAAAATGGTGAAAGATGCGTTTCTTTCTTTCTTGGGATTATTTTGTCAAGCTCTATTGGGTGGAAATTCAAATTAAATTAAAAATGCCCCAAACCAGTATTTAATTTATTTTATTAAATAAAACTACCTTAAAAGTGCTGGATACGTAAGGAAAGAGTTTATTAAAAATGTTTTGCCTTTAAAACTGACTGACTGCTGTGCAGATGTTTGGGTTCGGGCTGCAGCGCAGGCTCTAGGACCTTGCAAGATGGAAGGGTCCCAGAGCTTGAGCTGCAGCCTGAACCCGAATGTCTACACCACAGTTAAACAAACAGTCCCTTAGTCTGAACCCCACCAACCTAAGTGAGCGCTCTCAGGCCAGCTGCGGGTGTCTAATTTGCAGTGTAGACATACCCTCAGAGGTAAGGGACTTGCTTGAGACTACATGAGAATTTCATGGTCAAGTTGGAAATTAAAGGCAGACTTACTCCCTTTTCTGTGGCTGATTAGGTCACATGACTATCCTTCCCCTCTGGTAAAGATGTGGGAAAACACTGCTGTATTTTATGCTGATGCTCACAGGTGCTGGAACTAGGAATGCTGGGGTGCTGCCGCACCCCCTGGCTTGAAGTACTAATAAAAACCCAAATACATGGTTTCTGCCTTCAGCACCCCCCACTATAAAAAATTGTTCCAGCATCACCACCTGTGTTGTTTTGCAGTCCATATGAAAAAACTCTTACGCCACATTCAGCCAGTCCATTAGAGGACAATGTCTTGCAGTAGCATCAGCAAATTGAAGACGAAATTAGTTTCCCTCTTGTATTTGGACTCTGTGTTTTGTTAAATTTTGTCTTCTTACTCTTTACCTTGGTTATAATTCCTTTCACAGTTCTAAATGTACTAACATTACTGTAGAGATTTTATGTAGTGTGTAATACTTGGCAGTGAGAATATTGAATCCGGAATTGTATACCTGCCTACATGTTTCTAAATCAGAATTAGGGCAAAACATTTCAGCTTCGTTTTAATGTGATGTAGCTGTCTTATGCCAGATGTTAGTAAATGGTATGCAAAACACAAGCTGCCAGATTACCTGGTTGTAACGTCTCTGAAGCCAGTGGAGTTACGACCATGATAAATTTGGCCCAAAGTATCAGATGTTGCCCTGACTTATTTGTAAATGTTTGTCTAGTCAGTCAGTTACAGAGGAATTAAAAGGCTTAATTTTGGTGTTAAAGAGCTGGAATTTTGCTTTTAGTACAGACAGTATTCCAATTATGGCAGCTTTCAGTTGAAAACCAAAAGCATTTATTAAAGGCCATAACATTCAGTTGATATTTGTAAGAAATGATGGTGAGGTGAAGAGATGATACATAGTAGAGTAAAATAGTTATGTCTGCATAAGTTTACCTACATTTAAAATTATGGGGCTCGTTGTTTGGGGTTTGTCTCTGCTTGCAGATGATAGTGCCAGTGGTGCTGCTATAACCAATAATAATTCTCAACTCCCTCTACTTGTGGCATGGAAGAAAACTAGAAATCTTTGCATAAATACAAGGTTGGATGACCAGAACTTCGAAATGGCCTACCAGGACACCTGTCACAAGGAGAAGGGGATGTGCTGAGGACTGTTATGGGCTGTTATGGTGGTAGTAGGGAAAGGGGGAGTTGTAGCAATCTGTGAGAGGAGAGAGTGGCACCCACTCCTCAGCCAAGCAACTCTCCTTCATCTCCTTTCCATGCATGGAGCATGCAGGGCTGGATTAACTTTTCGTGGGCTTGGCGCCAAACATATTTGTGGGGGTCCCATGGAGGCAATAGAGCATGGCATGGGAAGCATGGCAAGAAGGGACAATGGGCAGCTCATAGGTTATAATTTCACTCTAAAATGGCTCCTTACAACACAAACATTTGAGTTTGGAAGGTGGTACCTCTCTGTAGAAAAAGAAAAAATATGGTAATGTTCAGAAAAACTATAGCTCGCTGTTGTTGTTTCTCATTGAAGACTTCATTAAGAGTCTGTTAACGAGATGGATACATTACAAATGTTGACTTCAGTTTTTGGAAAGATTGAGCTTGTGGGCTATGCAAACAAAATAATTTATTCAGTAATTTTAGATTACATTATAGTCATTGTTCATCTTCTCTCTTTTTGACATGTCATTTAAAAAGGCTTTCTAAATACAGCCCATGTTCTACAGAATCTGTTGTTTGCCTTTGACAGACACACTATTGTAATATGAGTGAGGATGTGTGATGGTAAGCAAGGCTATAAGACATGATAGTCTGATTCATGACTCCAGTACATCTATTATAAAATATTGCTTTGATATCACACAAGATCTTTGTCTCTCTCTTGTTGAAATACCACTATTGTTAAGGGTCTCTCACCTCAATTATAAACCCCTGAAAAAGAACAAGCTGGTAGCAGTCAAATTTCACCACATTGTAAGGTAATAAAGTACTCTGCTCTTCCTGTTCTCATTAATGTTCCTTTTATCTCCTCCCACGTGACTCTGACTTTTTTCACATTGCTTCCTTCATCTGGAACAAGCTGTCTTCCTACATGTCATGTGACTCCTCCAACGCCAGTTTTATCATTCTGTTCAGTTAGTTTCCCACCTTTTTAATATCTGGTCTGGTGCTGTTTGCTTTAGCTCTTGCAATTGATCTTAAATATAACACCACCTTCCCTTCCCTACAAACTGTGTGTGTGCACGTATATATATATAACTAGAGGTATCGTTATATTTTAATATATTTTACTTGCTTTACATCTTTCACACTGGTTCCATCCCATTATGCTCTAATTTTATTTTTGTAATCTCAGTTGTTACCTCTGGTTCGTGGGCAGTTTCCTATTGTAAGGGAATGTCACAGTGTGGCTGGGCCCCTTAGGGGGAAATGGTCTGAGGTCCACCTGAAACAAGTTTAGCTCATCTCCCCAGGGGAGGAGGATGAGTAGTAATGACTGAGGTCAGGTAACTATCTTGGGCCAGGCCTAGGGATATAAAGAAGAGTCCTGAGAGAGGGTGAGTGAGGAGCTAGTTAGGTAAGCCAAGAGGCCAATGCAAGACAGAAGTTTGGAAAGTAGCTGAAGCTACAACTGCTGATCCTGCAGGGAGAAAAGGGTCTGTTTGGATTCCTTCCTGGAGCTGGGTTAGGGGGCTGGGGACTTCTGAGTCAAGGAGAGAGAACTAGGCTTTAAAATGATGGACTGGGTGGTGTTTTTGCAGAGTTCTGTGAGAAGGAGAAACTGAGGGAGTCCGAGTGGCTACTCAGGAGGCAGTTGCTTGGTTACAGAGAAAGAGATTGTCCATTACCCCCTGAAGAAAGGTGTAAATAAATAACACACAAACTTCATTTCTTTTGTCTCTGTCTCTGACATCCTCTAAGACTGTATTTTATTGAAATAGCAATAATTAAACCATTAGGTTAAAAAAACCCAAATAATAAAATCATTGCTGTTGGATTTCTTGAAAAGTGGTCACTCTGCTGAGCCACTATAGAGTATTGTAGTATGGCAAAACACCTTCTAGTGCAATTTGAGTGCTCATTTTGTCTACATAACTGTCTTCAGCATATGCCTGTACACGATATGCAGTGCACAGCTAACGGTTGTGCTGTTGTCTTAGGTATACCCTCATGTCTTCATTTAAGATATATTAATCACAGCAGCATTATATTACTTGATGGTATTTGAATCTTATCCAAGGCCAGTACAATATGTTTTCAAAGTATGTGCAGACAGTTTGTTGAAATCAAAGTCCCTATAATTTTTAATTTGCAAATGTGTATATATATATATGGCAAACAGTGACTGTATGCTTAAAGTAAACATTGAGTTTCCTGTATTCTGTAGTATATCCAGTTACATCAACAGTAACTTGTGCCAAGTCAGAAGATGCTAAATTTGCTTTACCTTTCTCTTGAATTAAATAGCTAATGGAATGGATTCTTCTGTTTTAAACTTTGCATTCCTGCCAGTGTACACACTGATGCTTTATTTTGAAACCTTGCTTGACTTTTGTAGTCTCTCGAAGAGCTTGATCTTGTAAATGCTTACTAACAGGCCACAAGACTTACCACAGTGTATAGGTCCACTGAAGACAATGAGACTATTCATGGTGGTAAGTGCTGCACTGTAAGTGGACAGTGCTTCCAGAAATGGACAATAGGAGTCACTTCTGTTGTTTTTTAAAAGTCAGTTACATTTCCATATGGAGTTTGTTTGAAGAATTGCTTAAAGGGACACTGCTGGGTCAGTTCTGCCTCAAAATATACGTTTCTTTTAAAAAAACTTTTACAATATCTGAATTCAACATAAATGTCCTTCTGAGTTTTTGTATACGGTGCTGTTGTAGCTGTGTGGATTCCAGGGCATTAGAGAGGGAAGGTGGGTGAGGTAATAGCTTTTATTGGACCACCTGCTGTTGATGAGAGAGAGAGAGAAGTTTTTGAGCTTACACAATTTTAGATGTGTGAAAGCTTGCCTCTCTCACCAGCAGAAGTTGGTCCAATAAAAGCTATTACCTCACTCACCTTGTGTCTCATGATTCCACCCCCCGCCCCCAGCCAATAAAATGCTTGTTTGGGTTAGACGTACTTCTGTAGTGTTCACAAGCCGAACACTGCATCATAAAAGACAGAAAGTGACACTGACCAATCTGCTTTTATTATCGAAGCTGAGTTATATGTAAAGATCATAAACACTATTAGTAATGAAAAGTAAATTATTTAATATGAGATGGCGTTTCTAAAGGAGGAAAAAAAATTCATTTTAAAAACATGATAGCGTCCCAATAAAACAAATAACTTGATAGCGTCCAAATAATGTTTAATTTAAATAAAATCTTATAAATCTAAAGGAAAAAAACAAACCCCACAATATAATATGTGCTTATATTGATGCAGGGACTGCCCATACGTGACTGTAATCTGGCATCCAAATCTGTTGGACCTCTTTCTGATCCTCATGATACTACTGTTCTGTCTCTTTTCCTCATGAAACTGTGATTGACGTTCTTTTTCTGAAGCTTCTCTATCCAGCTGGAGCAGAAAATGTTCTTAGTTCCTTTTGTTTCTTAAAACCACTGACAGCTCCAAGCTGGTTGTATCAGTAGAGGCAATATGAATGGGCTTTCTGCTTTTACAAACCAAGCATGCTTCCCCGAGTGTTGCCATTCACTTTGTCCTTTATCTGTCAGGAAAAACTGTTCTGTTTGTTTTTTCCTCCAACACCTCTCCTTTTTATCAGCATGACACAAAGGGCAGATTTTATTATTTGCATTCTGCTGAGTTACATACCAAAAAAGGAATCATCCCAACTGTATCTGTCACTGAACCAGCTCAGCTATTATTCTTCCTTTTAGACATGCCAGTTCACATTTTGCTATATACATCACCTAGAAATGCAAGTAGAGAGATTTTTATAAACATCTATCATAGTCTTCATCCTGTTACTTATGAATTTAGACAATAGCCTGAGGTGGTGTAGGAAGTACTTGCTACTGTCTGTATGGATTGCTGATGGAGAGAATGTATAAAAAAGAAAATGGGTCCAACTAGGTGCTGAGTACCTTCTGCAAAATTCTAAGCTCCATCAAGTTCTACGATAAGGATGCTACAAGATGAGTCCCATGTAGGAGGCAGTAAGTTACCCTGATGACAAGATATCTATTAAGGTCCTGATCATGCAACAGGCTACATGTGGATAGAACCCCACACCTACATGGTGCCACATTGAAGACAGTGGAGTTCTGTGCAGGCACAGGGATCTTGTCAATGTACAACTGCCTGCAGGATTCAGCATCTAAGATTGTAAACTCTTTGGGATAAGGACTGTATTTTACGATTTATTTCTACGGCATCTAGCATAATGAAAATCGTTATTGTTAAACTCACTAATATGCTCTCATCTGTTATTTTTAATGTGTTTTTTACAGTTCCAAACAAAAGCACCATTCTTTCAAAGATCTGTGCACATGCTTAACTTTAAGCACATATGTGTCTTACTGATTTCATTTTTTTTAGGCACCAATCCTACAATTGGCTGTGTCTAGGCAGACATCTGCATCTATGTGCAACTTCACTGAAGTGGATGCGGGAGCCTGTCTGCCCAAGTCATTTGCATAATTGGGGCCTGCCTTTTAGATGTGACAAAATGACTGAGGGTTACAAAAATGACTGAGCATGTAGGACTAGGAATCATGTGGGTTACTGCAATGAGATGATTGTTCATATAGGAATGTACACATCTTGGTGGTTCAATTCATGCTTCGAAGGTGTGTGTGTGGGTGTGTGTATATGTGTATATATATATATATATATATATATTTAAAAATATTGGTTTCACTTGCATGAA
Organism: Natator depressus; assembly: GCF_965152275.1. Classification (NCBI taxonomy): domain Eukaryota; kingdom Metazoa; phylum Chordata; order Testudines; family Cheloniidae; genus Natator; species Natator depressus. Next base: position 236,650,924 of record NC_134235.1, on the reverse strand, counting down.
AAACTATACCATAATACTTGTGGGAGAAATTGATTAATGGGATACTAGAGGCTCAGGTCATCTGACTTAGATAGGAAATCAAATCTATGATCATCTCATCTGCCTTCTTGTATAATGCACGCCATAGATTTTTTTTCACCCTGCATTTCCTCTGTACAGCCCATAAAGTCTGGTTGAGCTAGAGCATATCTTCTAGAAAGACCTCTAATTTTGATGGCAGATCCCCAGGTAAATTGTTCCAGTGCCTAATTATTTTCACTTAAAAATTTGCACCTTAATTCTAGTCAGAATGTGTCTAAGTTCAGCTTCCAGGCATTAGATTTTATGACTTTGTCCACTAGTAAAGAGCCTTCTACGATCAGAAATCTTCATCCCTCATAGGTACTTAGAGACACTGATCAAGTCACCTCTTAACCTTCTCTTGGATAAGCTAAATAGCTGAAGCTGAATGCGGTCAGGGTGGGGAAGGAGGGGAGGTGCATGCAACAAGAGAATAGCGCCTGACCCTCCAGTCAAGTCCATATGGATGAAGTCCCGTCAACTTTATTTGGGTTCTAGATGGGCACAGGCCTCTTCCCAGCTGGGTTCAATTGTAGGGTCAGGATATGTAAGTAAGAAGGCAAGTTGACTTTGAACTATTAATGGGGGAGGGAATAAGCCATGTTTGGGACTTTCAAGGGGTTTTACTCCCATTGCTATGTATGATCCAGCTCTATGATTTTAGACCAAGCCCTGGAATGTTCATTTGCATGGACTGTTCTGTGGTTTTATTTATTCACTTGTCTATTTTTGGTATAAGTTTTTGTTTTATCTTCAAAACAAACAAAATGTGTACTAGGAAATGGATTTCCCTTATTTCTTATAATCCAAAACGCTCCTCTTTCTGAAAACGCAAACCTTCTAGAAGAGAACGTGACATAAGACTGTACATTTTATTATTTGTATAATAGCAGTGTCCAGGAGACTCAGTCATGGACCAGGACCTCATTGTGCTATGCAATGTTCAAAGATAGTCCCTGCTCTATGGAGCTTACAGTCTAAGGCAGAGGTCCCCAAACTGTGGGGTGTAATGTTCGGCTGGGTGTGGTGGTGGGGAGGGAATGCTATCCAGCCTGTAGCTTAATGTTACATATGTAAATAACCTCATTGGCTTCAGTGGGGCTGCTAAAGCACATAACTTTGTGCATGCCAACGACTGATGGTTTTGTTAGTACAGACCCTTTCAGTGGTAACTTGGGTAACACTAATCCAGACAGCTCTTTAACAAGAAGGAAGAACAAAAAGACAGCCAGAAAACCTCTGCATCACTATGAAATTATACCTTCTAGTTATGCATAATTTGTGTCTGAACTGTAGTGTCTGTGCATTAGACTGTGAGCGGCTTAAGGACAGGGACAGCATTTTCCTGTTTCTACATTGTTGGTAATTGGCATTTAAATACATAGCACATTAGTAAAACATCAGTAACGGTATTCATCTTCAATTTTTGTACCACATAAAAGTGTGTATGTGTGTGTGCTGGAGTAAAAATGAAAACCACTGCAATTTGTGTGCTAATAGAAGTTGGGGTGGGGGAGGAGCGGACGGCAGTGGGTGGGGTGATAGTCACAATTTGCTCACTGTTGGTATGTCTGCACTTGGAGATAGGGATGTAATTCCCAGGGTGAGAAGGCAAACTTGCACTAGTTCTGATCAAGCTAGTACACTAAAAATAGTGTAGCTGTGGTGGCTGGAGGGGCTAGCAGCCCTGACTCTGTACCTGCCAAGACACTGGAAATGCATGCAGATGGCTAGCCCCTCCTACTGCTGGCACCACTCTGGTTACATGCTATTTTAGTGCACTAGCTCAATCAGAGCTTGATCGGTGTGTTCCTTGATCTGGGAACCAGCTCAAAGTGTAGACATACCCTGTGGGGCCTCTCCATGATAATACTTGTAGCAAAACCCCTGCAGCAGTGTTTCCACTTCCCTGTGTTTCGAAAGAGATCTCAATTTTAGCTCTATTTCAGTTACGCAAGATCTTGCCAGGTTGAGTTGCGTCTCTTTTATTCACTCATCTCAATTGTCTTGAGGGCAAGCACTGCAGTCACAGGTGTGTGGAAAGCACCTAGCATGTTATGGGTGCTATCATTCCAAATTATAATAAAAAGCTCTTAAAATTAGTGCCCAAGATAGGATCTTTGGGTCCATGGGTTTGCTTATCAGCCACTTATAGCATGTGTGACTGTCTCATTTACATCATAACCCTACAGACCCTTTTAATGAATAGTGCTGAGTCACACCATGTGTTTGATTTAAATTGATTGAGGCATGGTTCTAAGCACAATATAAATGCAAAGGTAAGTCTTACAGGATGTAGCCCTTAGTCTATGAACCTTTGAGGGCCTCTCTTTCTCTTTGTATTGCACAGCACAGTTCCAAAAGCATTTATTAATAATTTCTATTATTAAATATTTAGTCTATAACTTCTTACTGTGTTCATGTTCTTGACTATAAAATGATCTCTGGTTCTCTCATTGGCTTAATGATCCCCTATAAAGAGCTCTGTGTAAGCTGCTCTGTCCCACCAACAAAAGTTGGTCCAATAAAAGTTATTACTTCACCCACCTTGTTTATCTAACCATCCTGACATTTTCTTCCAAACATGGACTTTGGATATCAATTTTTGGTTTGGGAAGATGTCTTCAAAAGGGATCTTGGGAAACATGGGATTGGTGTTTTCCCAACTTACTGCCTCTAGGTAGACCCGCCCTCAGACATGGTTAGATGGCTATCACTCCTGTCTTCATTGCGACAACCATAGAGCTCGTTGTTCTGGCTGTATTCAGTCTGCTCTCATTCAAAACATTAAACTTTCTCACTATTTCAAAGCAATGATTTCTTTAGGCTCTTCCAGATTCTCAACACTTGCTGTTGCCCTAATGGGTCTCAGTAGCAAGCGGGAAAGTGAAAATCTGGAACTGTTTAGACTTGAAATCTGGAATGGGAGCTCAGAGAAATCGAACTGATTTCAGTTTCTTCTGTCATGCATGAGACTCGGTATAAGCAGTAATTCAAAGCATTTATCTAAGTTTTAAAGAAAGCTGGTCTGAAGCTTGTGCTCTGATATATGTGTGTTTTAGACCTGATGTGTTAAAGTGGGGGATCTTATTTGTCCTGTGATTTTGGACAGGCTACTGGGCTTCAGTTTGGAGCTTTCTCAAACTCTCTAATGCACAATCTTATTCCTCTGCTATATCTCGTGGAGACTTTCTAGAAGGAAGCGGAAGATGACTGCCTTGCTTTGCTGTGTTCACTACATAGAAATGCAATAATATATACTATGAATGGTATATCACAATATTATGTAAAGGGCTTTGAGATCTTTTGGTCAAGTGTTGTATGAGCACTAAGTACATTGGGTCTATGGCCCTCTATTTTAGTGACTCCTAGTGGTCAGTGAGGGTTAGTAGTAGTAGTTTGAATTTTTCTTCATATCTTTGTTGGTGTTGAAAGATGTGGTTGGCTCGCATTAAAGACGGTATTGTTAGAGGAATGCATTTATAGCAATGAACTTCCTAGGTTCAAAACATTTTAGAGTTTAAAAAATTGTTTTAATTTTTAATACCCCCCCCCCTTTTTTTTTTTGGCTCACTTCTCTTAGCTTGGATAGGGAGAACAGATTAGCCAATTTCCCTCTTGGTTTTACCTTTAGGTTCCTAGCACTTGTATGGTTCTGTGATACTTCAGTTGCAAATACTGCAGGAAAATATTTGTTGAAATAAACAAAACCAAAATGTCTTCTATTGGAATATTTAAAGAAAAGTTTCAGTCTTAGATTTTCTAAATGCTTATTTTTACAAACTCTTTGTTGGATCAAAATTGGTCCAAAACTATGTCATTTCATTGTCTTTCTAGTTTCCATTCAGAACCCAGCTCTGATTACACTTTGATTGATTTGAGCTCTGACTTTGGACAGACTTTCTGCCCAAGAAAGAATCTTAAACTTTGCCCAGTCTAGCACCCTGATGTAAAGTATATATCAGAGAGTTTAAATGACTGTTTCCTGTTACAGCAACATTGAGACTTGATCATTTTGACTTTTGATACAGTGTTGCTGAATAGCCTTGCCTGTCGGTAATCTTATATACGTTTCTTTATGGAGTGCCACTATTTCTTTGGCAGTATTGGTGTGGGAATTTACCTCTTTCCCCTTTTCAGTACACATTACAGAAATAGGATTTTTGTTTTGATTTTAAATTTTGAGGTTATATTTCAGTTTTCCTAGGTTAGGACTCCACTTCCAACCAGTGGTCTGGGATCACTGCGATGGTAGTTGTTGCAAAAGCAGATACAACATTAAGAGAGCAGTGATATGTTAGGATATTGACACAACTTAGTATTGTTTTTCAAAGCTGATGTTTTAAGCTTCTTTAAGATTTTATCTTTATATGTTTTAAGTCATGTTATAGAAGATACCCATTGTCTGCCCCATCTCACATGGTGAAATATCAGAACATAAGAAACGAGTCATCATGAAAGAAACCAAGCCAGGGAATCACTGCTTACGATACACACTACTGTGTTTAAGTTGTATCATTGCTATAGAAAGCCAGTAATAATTCAATTAATAAATCGTTCAACACCAGTACCATATACTTGAGTCAGACTGCCCTCTTTGTGAGTGCATTTTCCCACCCTGTCTCTGGAGCATGAGAGATTTCTATGTAGGTAACAGCCATATATTGACAGAGTATGTTGAACGAGAGAGAATTCTTCCAACATGGAATATTACCAAAGTTGGGGGACAGAGGGAGGGAAGCAGGTTTTAAGGGTGGGTTTGGGGAAGCAAGAGCGATCTGGTTGGATTGAGCAGGATCGAGAGAAGAGAGACATTGAACATTTCAAATAAGTGCTTTTATTTTTTTAGAACTTTGGCAAGCCATTGTTAGCTCTAAATGTCTGAGGCTGTGCTGTAAAGTGTCAGTGGTGAGCCCTATCGATATTCAAATCCTTATTTTTGTTTTTATGTTGCACATTTCTTCTTCCATGTGATTGTAAGCAATTTACAAAGAGAATTTGGAATGATAATGTTCATTCAATGAGAGACAAGGTGGGTCCAATCTTTTATTGGACCAATTTCTGTTGGTGAAAGAGACAAGCTGTCGAGCTCCACAGAGCTCTTCTTCAGGTCACTGTGAAGTTTGAAAGCTTGTCACTTTCACCAACAGAAGCTGGTTCAATAAGAATAAGCTGGTTCACTCACCCTGTCTCTCATATCTAACACTGCTCCAACAACACTCTCCATGTAACGAAATTTCCAAATGTCAGTGTCTATTAAAAATAGTTTGAAATATTTATATAGCTCAGTTTCTTCTATTAAACATTGTTGATCTCCACAGAGCCCCTCTGCGGAGCTTTGATTGTAAAGATTGTTTTAGTTTTGAGACTAAGTGAAAATTAGCATCTTAGCATCAATTCCTCCAATTAGAGTTAAGAGCCTCCCCAAAAAGCAAATTTTGTCATGTCAAGGCTCTATCAAGTTGTAACACGAATTCTTATAATGTGATTTGATTTTGCCAAGAGTTCATTTGGTATAGAGCCATTAACATAGGGTTGCGAATTGACAGCCTCTGCATTCTTCTGCTGCTTTGCCACTGACTCACTGTGGAGCTTTGGGAAGTCATTTCACACCTCTGCTCCATTCTGTCTATAAAATGGGAATAATATCTCGCAGCGTGTTGATTAAATAAAGTCTCTACTGACTTTGAACTTGTAAAGCATTAATGGCTTGACTGTGTCATTTGAGCAGGGTTTTGCTGCAGTGCTTCACAGGGAATATGAGGAGGCATGTTTCAGAGAGCTCCCTTGTGTGCAGAAGAAGTATGCCTATTGCATCACATTCTCATGGAGGGCAGCAAATTTTCCTTCCCTATGTGCAGGTGGCCAACTGTGTTGGATGAGTAAGGCTACGATTTTTGTCACGGCGGTCACGGAATCCATGAGTTCTGGAGACCTCCGTGACTCCAGCCTGTGGCGGCCAGGAGCTACTCATGGTGGCAGGGGGCAAGGGCCCCTGGAGCGCCAAACCACTGTGGGCACCCTGCAACTCCTGGCTGTTGCAGGCAGTGGAGGCCCTGGGAGCTCCCCATTTTGTCACTGATATTTTTACTAAAAGTCACAGATAGGTCATGGGCTTCTGTGAATTTTTCTTTATTGCCTGTGACCTGTCTGTGACCTTTATTAAAAATATCAGTGACAAAATCTTAGCCTTATTGAGGAGGCATGGTGGGGAGAGGAGGACCAAGACTACATCTATTCTCCACCCCTTTGCTCCCTTATGAGCACCATTCATCCTTGGAGGGATAGTAAGGAAGTGAGCTGAGAAATGCCTATTTGCCCTTTTTTGGGGGGGGTGGAGGAAGGGGAAAGTGAGGAAAAGAGGGAAGTACTCAGTTGGGAAATTAGGTGTATCATTAAATTCTCAACATGACAACAAAACCCACTTGAAGCTAGCCATTTATGAGCTTTAAAAAGTTTGTTTTTTAAAAAAGTGACTTTAAGGTAAACTTTCCAAACATGTCAGGGTATTGGTTTGTATTTGAATGAGAGTATGAAAACATTTAACCTTTTATTTTCTTCAGCAGCACGGAAATGTTCTTGGTTGCTTGATAAAACATAACACTCATATTTCAACAAAGTAATACTCTTCCCAGAAATAGATTTAAAATTTTGATACCTGCTGTCCCCATGACTGAAAAGCCAGAAAGCTAAGGAGAGGTTGGATAGAGACAAATGCATTTTACATATGGCTCACTGCTGCTTATGAAGTGTTGCATTTAATAAAATATTAAGATCCTTGAAAAACCCATGGGAAGGTTGTGTGAGAGAGAAGCAGCAGTGTTTTGTAACCAGTTCCAAGCCGTACAGGGTGATCTCAATCTGAGAAGTGGACATGCTGGAGCAGCTCTATGAGCTCTTTGAAGAGAAATTGTAGCAATTGTTCCTTCTAATGTAAACATTTGTAATGCTAATTAAAAGGCACATAGAAGAAAATTGCTGTTCTTACAAATATGGAATGGTCTTAAATTAGTTTTTTTCCCCCATTAAGAATAACAGTAGTACTATTTTGCAATTTATGATGGTAATGTTAACAAATAAAGCCTTGTCTTGATGCAATTCTTTTAAATATTATTAATGTAGCTCCATAAAACAAGTAATCCTAAACTATAGATAACCTTTCTAGTTATCTCTATAGGCAAGTATTCTAGACATCTACAGGCTTTTACTGACATTGTTTTGAAGTAAATTTGATAATGGTGATTTGATGGGACTGGTAAATTTGATAAAACTACTCACTATTCTGTACAGAAGTGTAACTAAGTGCTCTCATAAAGTTTTATCGGTAACTTGGCACAGATAATAACAAACAGTACTACAGTTGGCACCCATGTTAGCTTCATAGCTCTGGAAGCCAAACTATCCACTTACCCTCTGAAGTGTAATACCTTAGCTCAGGGTTGAGGCAGGGTGCTTCTAGGGATTATTACATGTGCATTTCTGTAGTGTCTATTGCTGTAGTGTTGATTGCCCGTACTTTACTCATTCATGAATGAGTAGAGAACTTCAGGTTTCAAAGCTGTCAGTTCAGCACCATTAATGAGCCTGGTGAATTTAGAAATTTTCTTAAAGCTAATGTTAAAAAATTATATAATATGTTGAGAAAAGAGTGTCTGTACCTCTGGGTGTCGTGCTTAGATTATCCACAAATACAAAGTTTGTTTTAAAAGTCACAAGATACATGTAGTGCATAATCAGCAATAACCCAAATTTAGATGAATAAATTTAACTACTACTAAAGTGAACTAAGACTTTCCCAAGGACATAATGAGGGGACAGATAAGTTAAGTTTCTGGCAATACAGTGTCAAGTCATGTCTCCATGCCCATGAGCAATATAGAACTTACAGAACTCTAACAATATAGTTAGAATTTGTGTTTAGTACTTCAGTTATAAAAGCTTTCCTTTTCTCCTTATAAACGCTTTTATTCAAAACTCAAACATTCCAAATCAATGACAGAATATGTTGCAGATGGGGGCTGAAATATCCAATATGTCCAACTCTCTTTTTGAAAGTAAATGGGAAGTTGGGTGTCTAACTTCCTTGGACTCCTTTGAGCTTGTGTATTTGTAAGTCCCGCTTTTAGCTCATAAGTAATGGATAAATAACATTGCAAGAGCCTAATGCAGTACAGGGAATGCTTGAAAGTGTTGTGCTTTTGGTGTTGTGGGCAGAGAGCTCAGTTCCCCCAGTAATTTTTCAGTTTTGCTAGGGTCATTGAACTTTTATACCACCTTCTCTTTGGCTCCATAGTGTGTCTATTCCCCAATGAATAGACATGTATATAGGCAACTTTCATCATGTGGCCACGAGGGCAGGTAACCAACCCGTTCAGAGGATGCTGACAACATTGTTTGTTGAACTTGGTGCTGCTAATGTGCTTAGAAAGGATGTTTCACAGCTGTGAAATCTTGTATGTGCTGATCCATGGAATGCAAGTGCTAAAGCAATTATGACCAATCTGAATCTACAGTATTTTTCTCTTGGGGGGTGGGGGTGTGTGTGTGTGTGTGTGTGTGTGTGATGGATGAATATAACAAATGTTATAATTGGTTATGGTAAGTATTTTGTGATGGAAATTAGTATTTTAAACAGTGAATGTAGAAGTTGTGAGAGCTACATTTAACAATACAGTACACAATTCAGAATGACAGGAGAGCTTGGGTGGTGTAATCGGCTAATATAATATCTTTCTTTTAGATCTGTAAAGCAGAGGCCTGGGGTGAAAAACATTGGGTGGAACAAATTCAAGGTATAAATGGAAACACCTCATATGGTCAGGTTTTACTAATGCAAAAGCTCAGTGAAAATGATTTTTAAGCTTGTAATTTCAAATGCTTACAGAAAAGAAATGTTAATTTCTGTCAGTTCACATCAGATGCCTTACAAGGGTTGGTATGTCACATATCAGTGATCTGAAATCATATCAGAAAGGAGGTCAAGGGTCAGACAAATGTTTAACAAGGGAATTTGTAAGAGTATTGAATGGCTGCAAATAAGATTTAAAATCCGGACTATTTTCCCTGCCTGTAGACTCTGTAGATAACTAAATCTGAATTTGAAAGCATTCGGTCTTCCAGTAATATTTCTGCCCTCTACTGTCAAGACTGCAATTTGCGTGCAATATTACCAATGAGAATTGGTCATAAAAATTTTGCTGATAAGAAAATCTGTTAACCAAATAGTCTGCCTCAGAGAGAGGGAGAGAGCCAAACCAGTGCTCATTTCAGCCCTGAACAGGAGATCAAAGCAGGGACACATGGTCTGTTTGTGGAAGAATTGACTGACATTTCCACCAACTGGTGGATTCTATCCATAGTTCTAGTGCTACAGAACAGATGTTGAGCTTCTCCCACTATTTCCAAGTTGTCTTCCCGCCTTGCTTCCCAGGAACTGTGACTGAGAGCTGGCTCTCTAAGCGCATGTTGACAATGCAGAAAAAAGACCAATAATAGCAACTTTCAGAGCCTGGGTCAGCTGACTTAGGCTCATGGGGCTTTTGCCATGAGGCTAAAAATAGCAGCGTAGATGTTTGGGCTCGGTCTGGAGCCCGGCCTCTGAAACCCGGCGAGGGGGTGATCTCAGAGCCTGGGCTCCAGCCTGAGCCTGAACATTTACAGTGCTATTTTTAGCCCATTAGTGCAGGCCCAAGTAGGTTGCCCCAGTCTCTGAGACTCTCTGCCACAAGTCATTCTTTGCAGTGTAGATGTACTCTAAACGGTCAAGGACCTCAGTCCTGACCTGTGCCTCAATCAGATGACTGAAGGTCCTGGGGAGGCATCCTGAAACGATGCCTGCTATAAGAGGGACGGGATTTCTCTCAGTTTAGGAAAGATCTGGTGTGAAGCTCTCCACAGCAGTCTGCCTGTGTATAGTGTAAGTGCTGCTGTTGTAATCTCGACACTTGCTACAGTGATGGAAGGTGTTTTTCCATTGCTGTAGTTAATACACTCCCTTCAGAGATGGTAGCTAAGGTTATGGAAGAATTATTTCATCAGCCTACTGGTGTCCATGCCAGGGCTTAGGTTGTCATACTGCGTCTCTATGGGGTGTGACCTTGCTGAGCAATGTAGCTAGGTCGACCCAGTTTTTAGGTGTAGCCCAGTCCTTACTGTACACGTGGGACTAGCAGAGTCCCTATGGGAGCCCTGAAGGGGCTTACTGGAATAAAACCAATGAAGGGATTTGGTTAGGAAGAGCTTGAGGAAACCAAGTGGTGGGGAAGAAACCTGGTTAGAGTAACCACAGGATGGAGAAAGGAGAGGAATTTGAGGTGAGAATGGATGGACAGTTCTCTGTATTGGGTCTGGGGCTGGAACCAAGGGCAGAGGGAGAGGGTCTGTGTTCCCTTATCTCATCAGCAACGTATGTGTGTGGGGCAGAAGCCCCTGCAATCCATGGGGGAAAGGCCTAAGCTTGGAGGGGTAGAGATGATGAACCTTGCTGCCCAGAGAAGGAACTACTTGCACCTAGGAGGGTGAAGGAACTATTTATGTCTTGTATTCTAATAAACAAGCCCAGCAGAGGGTGAATGCTGCTTGAAATATGAGTGTGTGCGCATTGATTGGAGCGTCAGGGACAGGGGTGCTGGAACAATTTGTATAGTGGGGGTGCTGAGAGCCATTGAAACAAACTGTAAACCCAGTATATCATGGAAACCACTTCAATGTAGTGGGTGCAGCAGCACCCCTAGTTCCAGCACCTGTGGTCAGGGGGGAAAGTGAGGCCAGGATGACTGAACACTAGGATGAGGTAGACTGACTCCCTTCCTCCTGCCCCCATGCACTCCCGGAGGTTTAACCTCCCAGTTCTCTCTCTAAAGGAGCTGCCACACAGACACTGTCACCTCAGATTGATCGCTCAGAGCACAAAAAGTGAAGTTCTCTATTAGGTTGTTTCTTGCAATTCATGTAAACCAGTCCAGATTGTTCTTCCCTATAGTTAGATTTTTTGCTTCACTCTGGTTAGATTCCAACTGATAGGGAATTAAGAATAGTTAGTCCATATACTGCTTTACATCTACCATACGTTCTTTATCATTAAAGATTCCTGCAAAGTAGGTAGATATTACAACCTCCATTTTACAAGTGGGGAAACTGAGAGAGAGAAGTTCAAGGCTTGATATTGTAAGCTGCTGAGCACCCTTAACTTTCATTGAAATCGGTGGGAAAGTGCTAAGGGCTTTCAGTGCTTGTGGAATTGGACCTAAGGCCAAGTCTACACTACCCGCCGGATTGGAGAGTAGTGATCGATCTATCGTGTCTACACTAGATGCGATAGATCGATCCCCGATCGCTCTGCCGTCGACTCCGGAACTCCACCATGGCGAGAGGCGGAAGCGGAGTCGATGGGGGAGCGGTGGCTGTCGATCCCGTGCCGCGAGGACACAAAGTAAGTGATTCTAAGTCTATCTAAGATACGTTGACTTCAGCTACGCTATTCTCGTAGCTGAAGTTGTGTATCTTAGATCGATCCCCCCCCTCTAGTGTAGACCAGGCCCATGTGATTTGCCCAAGGCTATACAGAATAGGGTTGGAATTAGAATTCAAGACATACCGGTTACTAAAACCAAGCTGCCTCTATGAAGCATAGCTCTTAACAAGTTTTTCCCTTTGAATTTGTTTTTACTACTTATAAATTACTGGCATGTTCTCTAGTTAATCCTTTTAACAAGACGTGCATAACAAAAGCATGTGCATTTTCTGCTCTCTGTGGAAAACAATACTTTCCCAAGATGAGTGTTTCCTTCTTGTTGCTTCTTTTCTGTCTCTTACAACTGCTGTACTGTGCTTTTGCCATCATCTGTTGTTTTTGTGTTTTTAAATCTAATATGGATTATAATATCCACTGGGATAACGATATGTAGCTCTGATAAGAATGCACTTGAAATATTGTTTTCTATTTTGGGCACTATGTTAACTCAAAGAGAACAGTTGAGAGAAGAACAAAAAAAATTGTGGGTTTGGGAGGATCAATTTATGAAGAAAGAATGGAGGGGCTGAATATATTAGCTGTCCTTTCAAACTATATAGGGCTGAACATAATCTACATTCTTCAAATACATTCTCTAGCCATGGAGAGGAATTATTTAAGACATGTCTCCAAGGTGTCTCTTCAGAATGTGGCATTTAAAATGTTGCATAATCCTAGTATCAGGACATATTGTGGTTTTACTTCAATTTAGCTGGTTGAAGTGAACCGTAGGGTTAGTTATGTTGGAAAAAAAACCAACTTTTTCCTTTTGTAGGCCAGCTTTAATATGAAACATGAGCGTGTAACTGAGGTGTGTGAAGAATTGGAAAACTTAGGCTAGATACATCTGGTAACAATGAGCTATGTTAGGATGTTGAGTGAGGAGGGAGAAGCCCCAGTGATTTTGTTATAAAATTCAGAGAAAAAGCTAGAAAAATGCACGGAAAGATCTTTGCTGCATTGCTTGCGAGCTGGGCTGGATTATATACAGTAGAACCTCCGTTATGAACACCTTGGGAATGGAGGTTGTTCGTAACTCTGAACAAAACATTATGGTGGTTCTTTCAAAAGTTTACAACTGAACATTGACTTAATACAGCTTTGAAACTTCACTATGCAGAAGAAAAATGCTGCTTTCCCTATTTTTTTAAATAGTTTAACACAATACTGTGTTGTGTTTGCCTTTTTTTTTTTTTTTTGGTCTTGTGCTGCTGCCTGATTGTACTTCCAGCTCCAAATGGGGTGTGTGGTTCACTGGTCAGTTCATACTTCTGATACATGCTTTTTTGAGTGCTTTGGAAACTTGATTTGTGGAGAGGGACTTGGAAAGCTGGAGACACTTGACTTTAGCACCAAACTCTTGCAGCCAGTTCTTGTTTGTGCTGCTGCCTGTCAGACTCAACAGCAGAAGTTACATCCTATCAGCGTAATTCATTTCTTTTGGTCTGGAGGCCATTTCTATAGCCATTCTTGTTCCCTAGCAGTAGTGAGTATCTGAGTCACTTTCAAGGGTGACGAGCCAAGGAGGGGGAAATGGTGTGTGCCATTGTTATGCTCCTGTATGGTGTGTGCAAAACACCAGAAAGGTGTGTGGCTTCTTTTAAAATTCTCCTTCTTTTTTTCCTTAGAAATATCATTTTTAGGGTTTGTCTTCCATAAAATTTGGATGACTTGGTGTGTGTTGGGCACTATCCAGCCTGTAATTGAAGTGAGGATGTTGAATCTTTAACATAAACCCGGAAAAGAAAAATAAATGTCTTTTTTGGCACCTTTCTATAGGAGCTAACAAATACTCTTCTTCCAAAAATAACTTTTTTTTGCTTGTTTATTCCTCAGCGTCAACTTGGGTGTTTACTGGTAGTGTTGGATGACTGACTGACTGACTCTTGTGTGTTGAGTTTTCTCAGCTCTGAACTGAAGGGGCTGAGATGTTGAGTCTATGACAGAAAGCTTTTTCCCTAATTGTTCTTCATATAATTATGTTAACCCTCTTATTTAACCCAGGCACAACCCACCCCGGTCAAGTTCCAAATAGTGCAAATAAAAATCACTTCCGTAAATCAAGTTTCACATCTATGATTTTTCTGAAATCTTTTTACCATCTCTCTAGTTATCCAGAGAACCTTAAAGGGTAGACAAGACCTGAATTTCTGATATAGAATATAAGCCAAATAAAGAACAGTCATAACCAATTTTATATATCATAAATGAGCAAAAAAAAGTAGGATTTTTTTTCCTTTCAGATCAAATTGTGAATTACACATTTCTTATGAGCAGAGGCAAACTGTGAAAATCCAAAAAGCTTCTCATAGAAATAACAAAAAAAAAAAAAAAGTCAACCAGTGAAACATTAAAGAAGTGGTAGGTATTTTTTTGAAGTTTCCAAGTGAACTAAAAGAGGGCGAGGGAGAGCACTATGAAAATCACTTAATCAGCATTAATTGGGAAATAGAAAACAATGAGTGTCTTAACCCCAAATCCTATTTGTGCACTGGGGACTTCTTTTTTTAGTGGAAGAACATAGTGTGTAACAAAGAGAATTATTTTTAAAAAGTCCATTTAAATTTTAAAGAGCAAGATGATAATAGCATTAAGACACCTCAGGGCATGCTCAATGTTTAATTAATATACACCTTGGATGGTTGAAAGCCCTTTGCCTGTGGCTATGTGCTTCCCAGTACACCAGAGAGCTCTATTAATGGACGAGTAAAACAGGCCTTGACATGTCATACTATATTAGCTTATGGGAATGTGATGATGACCAAGGGAGAATGCTATTTCTAGCAAGTCTTTTAATGGTTGAAGTAGTCTTTTGTATGAAGTGAAAGCATTAATATTGAATGGATGATGGATTGTATACATTTTAGAAATTAATGTGACAGTAAGTTAGGGCTAAATCTTGTCTCCTTCTCTCTCCAGATGCTAAAGGGAAAAGTAGGCGCAAAGAAATTGCGGAGTCCGGCTTCTAACAATGGGGAGATAAGGTGATGGCAGGCAGTTTATCAACGCTAGATGCCCTACAAGGACATCTCTTTTTATGGATGTCTGAGCTGATGAGGGGGAAGTGTTGCCTGTTCCTTTTGTACAGGAGTAGCATGCTCCCTTGTTGAGAACTTTATTTCTTTTAATGGCATATTGCTTCCCAGCTACTTTTGGTGGGGTGATGCATCTTCCTCTCTTCAGCTCTGCCCCGCAATAGGTATAAAATATGCCTGTAGTGTGTTATGAGATATATGTATATTTCATATTGAGACCTAATCTGTTTAAATACTCAGGCACTTATTAAAATTAACTTGGACAACTGATTTTCTCAGATGTATTGTATTCTATTGGAGGCTCCTATGTATTTGTGAAAAACATGATGTGATTATATAAAATATCATTTTTTGTATTATTCTGATTAACACATAACAGAAAACTTTGTCCATGTGAGGTTAGAACAGTGAGAATATTTTTTGTCTTCCAACATAAAATGTTCTCACCATTCCTTGAAAGAATAAAATGCATTGAAGCTTGTTCCCATTTTGCTGAGCAAAGCATTCTGAACTTTTCATGGTGAGAGGCAATAGTTGTCACATACTCTATGGTGTGTTAAACACATTTAATTAAAAACTGGTATTCCCAAGTTAATTGCTTCAGGTTCTTCTCTTGCTGAGAG
Organism: Natator depressus; assembly: GCF_965152275.1. Lineage (NCBI taxonomy): Eukaryota > Metazoa > Chordata > Testudines > Cheloniidae > Natator > Natator depressus. The sequence continues at coordinate 236,635,694 of NC_134235.1, read as the reverse complement.
ATATCATTTGTCTCCTATACCTGTCAGCATTTAAAATCTATAAATAGGGGTATTTATGAAGTTAAATGGCATGTCCCTGTTTTCTTCCAAGGAAATACATTTGACTGGGGGAACTTTGAAGGATACAAAGGGGAAAATGGATGAGTTGCTTGCTCTAAAAGTGAAGGAGGGTTATCCTTCCTCCTAGCTTTCATTAATACTGAATATCTAACTAACCATTTACTACTTTTTTAAGAAAAGTCAGGTTTGTGTTTTTTATGTAGAGAAAGGAACTTGGAGAAGTAAATCGAAAAAATAATGAGCAAATTGAAGGAAGCAAAAAAAGTAAACCACTCACATACTCTGAGTCCCTGTGTAATTCATCATGTAATTTCTTTGGCAACAGTTCCAGAAATAGTCTTGCTGCATTTCAAAATCATCTCCCTTTCCTTGAGCACAAAGTAATAGCCTTTTCATTGGAGGAAATGCTGTACTGATGAGCATAAAATACCACTGAGAAACAGCACAAGTGAAGGCACTAGTCCAGCTTAACGGAATGCATGTAATTGATTGTCACAAGAGGAATTGATTCAATGTAAGTACTTTTTAAGCGATCCCATCATGGTCACCTAGCAAAAACAAAACTGTAATAGGCGCCAGTGGAAGTCTAGTAAAAATAATAGTGTAACTGGATGGATCCCAAAGGCATCTCATCAGTAAAGTAGTTTTGGCCTAAATGGGGACAACAAAGAGTTGGTTCTACAGAAGACTTCGCTTTCCTTGTCCCCATTTTTTCATCTTCCTCCTCAAGGCTCCACAGCAATTCCTCAACCTTCACTTATTTACCATGAAGCATTTACACTTTCGTAGTCCAGTGACTGCATTTGTGTGTGCTACGTACTGTGGTTTCTGTTTTTACACACACACACACACACAGAGAAAGAGAAAGAGAAAGAGAAAGGTAACATGTTACTATCAGAATGAGACTTGGTATTATTTCCATTTCTAGAGTGTAGTCCTAGTGAAATTCAGGTTACTAAATAAAGTAAGATTCCTTTTAAGTAGCCATACAACATATAAAACTGCTTATGAATATTTAGGTTGCCAAGTCAAGCACTCAGAAATTAGGTAATGCCAGAGTCTAGGTTGCCAGTGCAATACTGCCTCCTTGTGCATAAACATTATGACAGGGAGGGTGGAATTGGGACTCCATTGAAATCAATGGCAAAACTCCTGTTGACTTCAGTGGAGTCAGGATTTCACTCAGAGTGGCAGAGGAAGGGATAGAACTCAGCTCGCTTAGTTCACAGCCTTGAATACAAATGAACACCCTTGCTGCTTATATAACTCTCTCCTGTGTTTATTATCTCTCCTGTACATTGAATGAAGCAAGGATCCTGTAGAATTAATACGTGGACATGTAACTGGAGACTGCACCATCATGTATACATAGAAGGGAGCAGGATTGCATATACACAAAGAATAAGAAAAGGAGTACTTGTGGCACCTTAGAGACTAACAAATTTATTTGAGCATAAAGCTTTTGTGAGCTACAGCTCACTTCATCGGATGCATTCAGTGGAAAATACAGAATAAAAATAAGAAGAGCTCTCTGTAATTGGAAAGCTTGTCTTTTCCACCAACAGAAGTTGGTCCAGTAAAATATATTACCTCACCCACCTTGTCTCTGTACACGAAGAGGCAGTTTTCTGCTTCACACACAGCAATTTTATCCTTCCTTAACCCTCCATTTTGTCAGTGCCATTAACGTTCCATTTTGTCAGTGCCAGGTGGAAGAGCTCTTATGGCTGCTTGCAGGTGCACCTTCGGGAGTGGCACCATCCTGTCCTGCCACTCCCCTATGATCACTCAGATGTGGCTAGTGTGTCTCTCATCCTACTCCCCTGCAGGGTCTATGGGGCTATTCTTGTCACACTGTGTCTCTACTTGAGTGAACTGCCTTAGGGAGCTCAATCAAATGTGTCTGCCTTCTCCCCACACCAACGGGTGTGTGTGTGTGTGTTGAGCAGCTGCTAGGTGCACTCTCCTGTCACACAGTCATTGCTTGAGGGAAAAGAATTCTCTAGTTTTGTCATCAGAACTCTGCCCACCCTTATCCCCTCCCATCCCTGGGATATTTGTCCTGAATGGATCGATCCTTGTGAGCCTGCAATCCATGCTTCCCTCTCCATATCAACACTTTCTTTCCATGTTCCCTCTATCTTCTTTTTCCCATTCCCCAGGATCTTTGCCTGCACTTTCATTCCCCCATCCTCCCCACAGGACATCTGTTACCTTTCCCATCTTGTGTCACCCACCAAAAAAAAAAAACCAACAAAAACCTCATACATATATCCAGGATTTCTAGATCTTTCACCAGGTTTCTGTCTGTCCTCTGTTCCCAGTAAGGGCCTCTGTATGTCGTTCCCCTCTGCTCCCCCCCACTATATCTGTCCTCAGATCTGTTTGCTTGTAGCGCCCTTCCCATAGGAAGAAGGTGGTCCAGAAATCAGCTGAGCAGAGAGGATCTGTGTCCTACTTAAGGTAACCCATGCAGGGGCTCACTTCTCCAGGCCCAATGAAGAGCTGAACTGACTGAGAGAAGCAGAAGGGTTGGGTATGCTGCTAGGAGAAAGTGCTGGGGGAAGGCAGGTTCGAAGTTGGTGGATGCAAGTCTCCATTTCACCTTTTCTTATGCCAGTGTTACTGACTGTCGTCAAATACAGTTAGTCCAGCAGGCCCCAAAACTTACAAATAAGAACAGTTATCACTTTAATTTGGGGATAGTACTTAAGGAGTTAAGTTTTATTTATATAACACAAATGTGCTAAGTCCCAGAATTTCAGTAAGCTTGCTGACACATGCATAACATTTTAACAAGGAAGTCTTTGCTGCCAGAATGAAAGAAATGACTTTGATTGTGGGTGGGTAAATTTGTTTGACTAAAGTATTTGAAATAGAAGCAAAACAGCTACATAAAGAAATCATCTCAAATAAGACAAATGATTTAGGAAGCTTGGGTTTGTTTTTATTTTCCAATCGGCTGAATCAGGAGAGTATGAAAATAAGTGTCCAGCAATTTGTACAGAATTCTGTGAAATGCCACCAACGGCAAAAATGAATCTGTACAAAATACAGGATTGCTTTTCTGTTTTAATGTAATGGACATGACTTCCCATGAGCTGGCTGAAAGATTTCTTAAGTTACATGGGTGTGTGAATCATGCGTCACTAATCCTTTTAAATGTTGTTTTTTGCCTTAACGTTAACCTGGCGTCAATTTCTATATTAAATGATTTGACAACTCAATAGACTTTACATCATTCTTGGGTGTGGAACTATAAACTTCAGCTGCTTCTGTACTATATGTAGCTATAACTATATCTTTCTGCAGTTACTCTTTCTCAATTAAGTTAAATAATTAGACACAATATATTAATTATATCCAATTTTAAAGTCTATTTTAGAGTAAGGGAAATATTAGCAAGAGCATAGGGTATGGACAAAATCAAACCAAAACTTTAAAAATATTCTGGCTACAGATTCACTTCCTTTCATTGTGGAATATTTGTTTCTCTTGCTTTGAAGTAGTAACTGAAATCACTTTGAATGGATAAAAGATGGTCTATTTTCATTGGCGCTTTTATTAAGAACTTCTGCTTTGCTATTTTGTGAGGTCTTGTAGCCATTTCCCTTCACTGATGTATAATTGAGGTCCTGCTTTCTATTGTAAGAACACATCAGGAGGGCTGTTGTTTTCCTTCAGCTATGTAAACACGATGATTTTAGAGAAGGTAGTGCTGTTTCTGGGTTCTATCCCCCTCTCTGTTGATACCAGTAGGTTTTGTAGATAAAGGATACCCTAAAAACAGAAGGGAAAGAGAGAAAGCAGTGGGCCACGTGCTTCCCCCTTGGAGAGTATGTCTGAGGAACAGTTGGCTACTCTGTCTTTTGTCTGACTGAAGCACTGTTAATTTTTTGTTACATTTTTTAAAGATTTGAGACATGAGGCAGGTCTGGCCAGAACCAGTCTGAGTAGCCTCCTGTGAAATAAGGCATATGAATCCCCAAGCAAATTTCTGTAACTCCATGTAGTATGTTTCTGGAGTGTGCTGAGAGATTTCAGCACATGCGGATGGCTTGGGTACTCGTGGTAGAGTTATGGAAATTTTGCCCACTGGAAGATCAAGACAGTGTGAGAAGAAGATGCCAGTTTCAATAATTGGTGCAGGTGCTTGCTTGCTTGAAACTGCCTTATCCATCAAGCCTGGTGCACCCTTTCTTCTCACCTGTCCTCATCTCTTGCTAGGCAGGTTTTGGACTCTTCTGACTCCTACCTTAAAAATGGGGCCTCCTTGCCTACTTCTATTCTGAGGCCCACTTGCGTACCCTGGCTATCTACCATTGCTGGAAGTCTAAGGTAAGCATCTGGAGCACAGTAACTTCGGATTGATCAGTCAGTTGGCTGATGTGCGAACCAGTTAATTTATTCTGTTATTTATTGACACTGTCTGAAAGGCCATTTGTGGGTGGGGTGGAGTGGGGAAGCTGGTGTGATGATTTACTTATCTGTTTTTCTCTAGATCCTGCAATGATGGGTGCCATATACATTTCTTGTTAGATACATGGAGTGTATATACATTGATCTGTAAACTGACAGCCTCACCTCCGCCCCTCCCCCCCCCAAAACAAACAACCACCACCACCAACCATACACACACCTTTTTTGTGGTGAGGGCTATGCGGCTGCAAGCCATGCATATGCCTGGAACAGGATTTGGAAGGACTGCCCCTCAAAAAAATCACAGGATTATAGGACTTGGAAGGGACCTCGAGAGGTCATTTAGTCCAGTCTCCTGCACTCATGGGAGGACTAATTATTATCGAAACCATCCCTGACAAGTGTGTGTCTAACCAGCTTTTAAAAACATCCAATGATGGAGATTCCACATCCTCCCTAGGCAATTTATTCCAGTGCTTAACTACCCTGACTAATGTCGAACCTAAACCGCGCTTGCTTTAGTTTTTTTTAAGCCCATTGCTTCTTGTCCTGTCTTCAGAGGTTAACAAGAACAGTTTCTCTCTCTCCTCCTTGTAACAACCTTTTATGTACTTGAGAACTGTTGTTATGCCCTCTTCTCCAGACTAAAGACACCCAATTTTTTCCCGTCTTCCCTCAGAGGTCATGCTTTCTAGACCTTTAATCATTTTTTGTTACTCTTCTCTGCTGGACTTTCTCTAATTTGCCCACATCTTTCCTGAAATCTGGTGCCCAGAACTGGACATAATACTCCAGTTGAGATCTTATCAGAATGGAGTAGAGCGGAAGAATTACTTCTTGTCTTGCTTACAACACTCCTGCTAATACATCCCAGAATGATGTTTGCTTTCTTTCTTGCAACAGTGTTACACTGTTGACTCATGTTTAGCTTGTGAACCACTATGACCACTAGATCCCTTTCTGCAGTATTCCTTCCTAGGCAGTCATTTCCCATTTTGTTTGTGTGCAACTGATTGTTCCTTTCTAAGTGGAGTACTTTGGATTTGTCCTTATTGAATTTCATTCTTTTTACTTTAGACCATTTCTCCAGTTTGTCCAGATCATTTTGAATTTTGATTCTATCCTCCAAACCACTTGCAACCCCTCCCAGCTTGGTATTGTCTGCAAACTTTATAAATGTACTCTCCATATTATCTAAATCGTTGATGAAGATACTGAACAGAACCAGACACAGAACTGATCCCTGCAGGACCCCACTCAATATGCCCTTCCAGTTTGACTGTGAATCATTGATAACTACTCTCTGGAAATGGTTTTTCACCCAGTTATGTACCCACCTTATGGTGGAAAATGTGGAGTATGTAATTCTCCAGGCCTTTTTACTGAGGGGAAAAAAATATGGGGATGGAACATTTGGCATTTGCCAACCTAAAATATGCTTCTACCTCTTGAACCCCTCATCTTATTTCACCTTCCTTTTCTGTGAGTCTCCCAGACTACATTTAATAACAGTTCTTATATCTAGTTGTTTTCATTGATCTTCGTTTCATTGATCTTTGTTGTCCTGTGCTGCTATGAGCTGTTGGCTGTGAGATAATCTGCTATCCACTTTGGCCACTTCTTCAGTCAAGCTCAGTGTATCTACTAAATCCTTTTTCAGTGCCTTCAAACCCCATTTTGTTCTGCTTTGTAGCTCCTTCATGCTTGTCTATTCAGCTTCTTCCAAGAGTTCATGTGGTTCTCGGTTCAAATTAAACTGGCCAGGTAACTTCAAAAATGTGGGCCTAGAATTGTAATTGTGCCAAAATATCCCAGGGATCTGGGCTTATAGAATTTGTTGTTAACCTAAAACACCTGCCTTTTCATGTTTCAGTATTTTATAATTTGGATTCTCAGAAGGAAGTAAAAGTTTCTAAAAACCAGGACTCTGAAATGTGTCCGAGTTCCCTTCTATAACTTTGTTCTTCTAATTGCTGTTGAAAATACTTTAATATGTGTTTTGTTGGAAATGTAAAATTCTTCAGCTCGTTTTTTTGGAATACTAAATATACCGTAGTATTCATTCAACTAACTAAAAATAGACAAAAGTACCAACCTTACACAAGTAAACGAGATATACAACACATTTCATGGTAACCTATGTAGAAAAATTAAATGTGAGGCCTTAGAGCTTTCTACTGAAGGTCATCTAGGAACAGAGAATACCATTGTGTGTGGAGGAGAAAACATTATGACACTGTGCTACTTGCCACGGCTGTTCAAAACTCTATGGTGTCAGCAGAAATTGAATACGGATCCTTCTTATCCAAAAATCACAGGTCCTAACTAGTAGAACTGAAGGAGAATTTTGGTTTTGTTGTTAGCAGTGTAGGTCGTATGACATACAGTTTGGATGTGATTCCATCTAGCATAGGGTGTTGTCTGTCACATATAAGCAGACACTTACATTATTTACTCGTGGTAGCCCCTGTTTATAGGGACAGAATCCCTATTTTTCAGCAAAATGACCATTTTCTCCTACCTCCTTCCCATGAGTTCTAATAATCAGATCTTTGGTGGAGCTTTAGTCTCCAAACTGTCCCTGTATATAGCTTTAAAAACTTTTCATGTGTATTTTTACCAAGGAATCCATTTTAAAACCACAGCATGCAAGCACTTAACTATGAGAAAACAGCATCTTTAGTGCCAAATTAAAACATTTTATACAAAAGATTAAGAAATAAATGAAAGGTAAATAGGAAAAACAATACAGACATAACGCTATACAAGTGTCTTTGTAGAAACCAGTGTTCCCTGCTGGGGTACCAGTCCTTCAGTGTCTGATCCTCCCGAAAGTGCTCTGACTCTTAGAGGCATAACATTTACGTGTAGCTTTTCAGGGAAATACCAAGTATGATATGTAGCAGTAGATCCACACTAGGTATTTAGAGCCAGTAATGCCCCCATCCAACTCCTCTTTTTGCTGACTTTAATGGTAATTGAATATGGCCCTAAATAAGTGATCGCACAATTAACTTGGCTTTGCAGAATTGTTTCTTGGCATTTAAAAAGGCTTCAGTCAAACCAGAATATTTAAAGCACAGGTCCCAGATATTGCTGTCCTGACCCAGTCCATCTCTGAGATTTGAACTAGTGAAGACATATGGTCAGAAGTACCCCAAAGCTAAAAATACCAGATAATTGGAATAAAAGGCAGGCTTATCAAGCAGCACAGATACCTTGTTATCTGATCTAAGTGACCATCTTACCTTGTAAAACTCTGTCAGCTGTGGGCTATAGCCCAAAAATCAAGCAGTGCATCTTCTAGAATATGGCAGGAATCATTAGGATTACTTAAGGGCATGTATTTGAGGGACGTAGAACCATAGCTAGTGAACAATTGTATGCTTTTTTCCTTGGCTGTTTTCCCTAATGTTTCCCTGATGTGTTACCTGCTCAGAGCTGGTCCTACATGTTATCAAAGGATGTCTGAGAGTCACTGAGAAGGCTGCTAATACTTCCCTGTCTCATGCCCCACAAGATATCTCCCCACGAAAAAAACCCCATCTTCCTGCTGCTCCATCCACGACATAGCCCCCAAATGTAGCAAATGCAACACTCTACTCTCCATTAGTTTTAGTCATGCTTCTTATATTTACTTCTAGTCCCAAGCTCCCTTTCTGTCCTCTTGCCTTCAGGAGGAGCCAGTGGAGTGGAGGCAGAAGGGTGGGGTCTTCATCCCCTCACCCAACAATAGAAAGGGATGTAACCAGCAGGGGGATCCATTTTTCAGCTTCTGTACACCAGGGAGAAGAAAAGGTTTCTCATTTCCTGGGGGTGGTCCACACCCAAACTCCCACTGAAGCCAGGCTTATTTCAAAATGGAAGTGGCTAAAGTTGAGTTGATTTATTATTAACTTTGGTGAATCAGTTTTGCCACTTTGTGCCACTTTGCCACAACTACAATATATCCATATTTAGGATGCAGAAAACAAACACAAACAACCCCTTGTTATGGGCATAAAATAAAACTGTAGACCCAAATACCTCTAAGATTGGGACTTGGTATTTGAAATCCTAACCCAGATTTTTTCAAACAGCCCTATCCCCTGGATGGGCTGAATTAAAATCTCACTTCCATTCACCCCCAGGTTTCAGAGAGAACGATTATCTAAATTTTGCAGCTTGAGGTTATCTCTATTAAATTACATATTTAATTATTTCAATACATTTGTTAAACAGATATCAGAAGTGATCTATTCAGAAAATAATTAAACATCAAGATCAGAGGATTAATTAAAGTAATAAAGTATATAAATTTCCCTTCTGAGTTCATGTGACATGTTCTCTCCTACACATGAAACTATAAGACCCTGAGGGACATTACTGTGTCTCTACATTATAATCATAAGACTAGCTGTTTTATCTGTCCCATTTTGAAGGTGTACTTTCCTATGAATCTTGAAAGAGATTGATGTTTACTCATCCACTAACCCAAATATCATGATGTCAGCCAATCCTTAGTAAACTGACTAAAAGATAAAAGATTAATAAAAGAAAGAATAGTGTTATAGATGGTTAAAATATTATATACATACAAATGTTTGCAAAGTTCTGAGATCAGGTTTGTAACAGTGATGGACTAGTCTGCTGGTTTGCAAAATGACAGGTTTCAGAGTAGCAGCCATGTTAGTCTGTATTCGCAAAAAGAAATGGAGTACTTGTGGCACCTTAGAGACTAACCAATTTATTTGAGCATAAGCTTTCGTGAGCTACAGCTCACTTCTTGGTTTGCAAAAGTCTCTCTGGTAACTTCCAAAAGATTGGAAGGTCCTTAGTCCATAGTTTGAAATATTCCTTTTAGTTGTAAATCCACGGTCAGTTGGAGCAGGAATGAGACAAAATAGATATTTCTCAGGTGTCTTTTATATCCTTTGCCACGTGCATGGAAATTTACTGTCCCAAGCAAAGCCCACAGCCCCTGTGTATGGAAAGTTACTGACAAAGATGGAGTCCAAGGTCATGTGTCCACATCACATGCCCGAACATGTTTTGCTGAATTACAGGGGTGGTCACTGGCTCCTTGCTATCTGAGGCACTTTCAGGAATAGGTATCTGGAAAGTTGATTCTTCTTATCATGGCCCATCAAGCTTGAATAATCCATTTACAATGGGCTGGGTGGACTGGATGTAAACTACCTTGTGGGTGTCACCCCAAGAGCAAATACATTTCAGGTCCAAATACATAGCCAATATTCAAAACTTCAGATACAGTGACGATACATGTGTTTAACCAGGATGACCATACTTAACAGATTGTAACTTTCCCATTGACACATACATGATTGACTTTGTATCAATTTAATATAATTGTATAATATTGGTAGGTAGCAACAATGATACAAATGGTCCTCTTAAAAAATACAGCTAGAACCCTATGTGGATACACAAATTTGGATCTGTATCTGAGGTAATGAAATTGTATCCAACCCACGATCCACATTCCACCTGTTATACGGATCTGCACCAGCACCCTCTAGAGCTGCAGTTCTCTACTGGCCCTCCATGATCCCCTGGGTGGGCTGCAAGCCAGTTTCAGGGAGTCCATGGCCCTGCGAGGCTGGAGCCTGGTGGGGAAGTGCTGGATCTTGAGGCTTTAGCCCCACTAGGGGGCGCTGGGGCTCAGGGCTTCAGACCCACAGTTGAACCCCTGTAACTGCGGCCCCACGTTGAGAACTGCTGCTGTAGTCTAGAGCCCTGGCAGATTAAAAAAAAAAAAAAAAAAAAATTTGGATCTGTATTCAATCCACAAAGAGGAGAAACCAAGAACTGCATCCGCGGTTGCAGATATCTGCAGATATATAGTGGATTTCTGTGGATTTGCAGGGCTCTACATATAACATTACAATTGTAAAATCATGTTATGTGGGTATTCAGTGTTAATTAGTGCTAGTTAATGGATGCTGTAGAGAAATCTCAGATAATAAAAATCTTTAATTCTATATTTTACCTTATTCCCTGGTGTTGTGATACATTAGGAAGGTCCAGGATGACTAAGATAAGTAGGCTTACTGGAAAGAGATTTGCATAGTTTCTTCCTGGAGCTCATTGAAAAGGAAATCACTAATGCCATTGCTCTTGCCATATCCAATAGGCAGTGTTTGCTTTGAAGAAAGGAAAACATGGGTTTTGGATGATTTAATAAACAATTGATGCTCTTCTACAATTATAATGCTAACCAGCATTGTGGGTTTTTTTTTCTTCAGATTGGTTGTGAAACCTTTAGGGGTGTGTTGTTTTAAAAAAAAAAATCAACTTTGTGTAAATAATTTTTCCCCCCCATGGGCTAGGAAGACTTCAAACAGTTTTATCTGTCTAGTGTTCTAGTGAAAGAATCTTTTATAAATACCAGTTTGTGAACAGGCGGACCATTAATCTAGCCCCTCTCCCCAAACAGACTTAAGTTTAACCAGGTAATGAACACTATATTATATGTTTCTAGTGGATGGGCAAAAGAAAGGACAGTTCTCTTGTCTTTTACAAGCCTTAAAGGTATGCTTCTAGACTGGAAAGCAGAATTATATTTCATTGCATTTTTAATGTGACCTTTTTGTGTGTGATTTCGGTCATTTCTTTGTCTTTTGCCAAGGTTGGGCTTTATTATAGAAATTGGAATTCACTAGTTTAAAGCACTTTCTAAGAAGTGTTGAATGCACCAAAATGTCATGTTGCATATTATGCAAAAATTTTAAAGCTACTCAACATTGTTCCCTTCCACGGGAATCTGCTTTTACAACTTCATGTATACTGTTTTGCTCCAAACAGAAGAGAAGGTTTCCCTCTCCTTCACAGTAAAATTCAGCCACCTTTGGATCCACTGATCCTCCAATCTGAACAGATACGTTTTCTGTTTCTTTCTCTGTTGGACATGAAGTCTAGCTGATTTGCTTCCCTCTTAATCTAGTCTCCTGCTTTAATTTTGACCAGTACAGACACGCCACTAGAGCTTTAAGCAATCTTGCAAGATGTAATGAGCCATTGGCATTCAATGTACAATTGTTAGATGCCTCATACAACTATAGATGACAAGGAAGTGAAATAATGCTTCAAACATTAACCCTGTCTCCAGCTATCAGTAATCTGCTTATGTTAAGGGCCTGATTTTGCAATCATAATTCATATCAAGTAGAGATGACAGGTTTTATAAGGTGCTGGATGGAATTAGTGGGGTGATAAAATAAAGGGAGAGGATGTGCTTGTATATTAGTTTGCAAATATTCAAGGCAATCATATCTTCCTGGAAGTTCTCTCTCTCTCAATTGGTACTATAATCTTATGGTGGGTGGGTGGAATGCCTGAGTGTAGATGAGTGACAGAAATAAGTTCATTTTGGGGAGGATAGTGAGAATGCTAGATGTGCAAAGGAAGGTACTTTGTTTCAGGCATGGGGGAGGATTCTGAAAAGGTATGGAATTATGACTGGGGGAAGAGAACAAAAGGAGCTTGAAAATGGGTAGGATAGGACATGATAGGAAAAATGAGGGCAGAGTTGACGATGAGCTAAGGACGTAGAGGAAGGAGAGGGGTTTAAATGTGCAGAGGAAGAAGACAGCTAATAGAGGATGGGAACTCTCTTGGGGTGGGGCTGAATTACTATTATTGCTCACTCTTGACAGCATACAATGCTTTCAGTGCTGTACAGGCAGCAAGGAAGACGGGATTCTTGCCCCAAGGAGTTTATAGTCTAACACAGGAACAGCCAGTACAGGGCAGACAGTGATATATGTGTTGAAGGGCCTGAGTTCAAACACTGGCATTCTGTTTGCATGTTTTTAAATAACCATGTGAACAACACTCGAGGGGAGGGTAATGTTGTTAGAGCTTGTGGAAAAAGCTAGGCCTTATCTATACCTAGGTTTTAGCCCTCAGTGGATTGTAACTGCTGTATCTACAACTGTGCAAATCCCAAGTGTAGGCAAGGAAAGCTGCAATTTTCACTGCTTAAGCTTGCCTGTGCTTGAACCCAGGATCTACACTTGGGGTTTGATGGGCACAGGGACAGCAATTTCTGGTCTCTGATGGCTAAATTGGGGCCAATCCCAAGTGAAGATGATACCTGAGTTTAAGTATGGCTTGGAAAAAGTGACTATGCGTGTGTGAGGAGGAAGTTTAATTGATATTTTTTGCTGAAGGCTAAATAGCTACAAAATATAGGGTTAAACTGATGTAGGAATTGATGAGATTGCATTCTCAGTAGGGGTCTTGTCTTGATTTTTTTAGGGGTTATCTACACTTAAAACACGGCACCTGCACAGCTGTAGTGCTTCAGTGAAGATGCTGCCTATGCTGATGGGAGGCGTTCTTCCATCACCATGGGTACTCCACCTCCCGGAGAGGTGGTAGCTAGGTTGAAAAGAGAATTTCCTATTGACCTAGTGCTGTCTACACCAGGAGTTGGTTGGTTTAACTGTGTCACTTGGGTGTGTATGTTTAACACCACTGGGCAACGTAGTTATACTGACCTAATTTCCTAGTGTTGACCAACCCTCATTAAAATTTCTTGCCTGCCTGTGGCACTACTTACAAATGTTAAATCATAAGGATGATGATACATTTAGGGTCTGTTAAATAAATTTAAAAAAAAATCTGAAATCTCTCAAATTTGGTAACAGAATATCTGTGTAGCGGTAAAACAAAATTAAAAATCAGTTCCTTTTTACTTGCGAAGATGGGAGGTGAACGTTTTTTGGTTTTTTTCTTCCCTCCTCACTAAAACCTAGAGCAGTATATTGCAGCTCCTGCTCTTTTCGTTGATGATGATGAAAGCATCCAGAACCTAACTCACATTTTGGCAGGTACATTTCAATTAACCTTTTAAGCAATCAGACGTATTTATGTAGTGTAATGCTCTGTGTTTTCAAAGTGTTGGACAAACACTAAACATGAGCAGAAATGGATAAGTGAAACGTGATTAGGTAAATATAGTCTTGAATAAGAGTCATTGGAATGTGTTTTACAGATGAAAATAAGTAGTGGCAGTTATTTGGAAAGAGCTGCAAAATATTTCTACTATAAATTTACATCTTTCAAAAAGATGCAAGTTTAAAAACTCTTTTGTTTAAAATATCTTGAAAGGTAAGATTAATATAGTAATATTAAGTGTGCTCACAAATTCTTATGCAACTTGCTGACTAGTAGCAAATTTTACTGAGAGCTTCAATCTCTCTAAATATTTTTTCACTTCATAATTGCATAGCTACTATATGTAGATGACATGAATGGCTTGGGGGAGTCTTTCATGTATGAGTCACTGTTCCCAGTTCAATCCAGTTAAGTAATGATGGAAAGTGGTTATCTGGTAGTTCTTCAGTCTGTATGAACACCGTATTGCACATCATAACTGGTAACTTTTTGGACTGTCTTAGAAGTCAAAGAATGAAAGGGAATTAAACTTTCCCCTTATCCATAAAGGTGGTCACTCCAGTTCAGGATTGGGCTGTTTCATTTGCAACGAGTGAAGCTGAATGCAAGTTAAGCTGAACAAGTGGATCTTCATTAAACCCTGTGCACTGCTCTGTCTGTGTGGCTGAGTTGCTTGCCGTGTAACTCCCTGTGTTCCCTGTTTTAGTGATCTTCCCTTTATAACAGTCCCTTCAGTGATTCCAATTCCACTGGTTGTGGTACAGGGACCAGTTGTGGGACAGTGCGGAGAAGACTGGCCCTCTGCTGTTCCTGTTGTAATTGGTCTATGGTTATAAACAGAACAATTTCTTAGGTCTATCAAGCTATCACCTTACTCCAGGACTAAATTCAGTATGAAAAATACATTATATAGTTGTGTTGGGACATTGCACTTGGTGGCATATTGCATCGTGCCAGGTTCTGGGAATTCTTACCCTGCTCCTGACACAGTAGGTAGGGTCCAGACATACCCTTTCATAAGTTTTCCTTATAATTAATGTAATGGTGAACACACATCTCTTGCCTTAGTTTGGTTTTAAGAGGGGCTGTTTCTAGAGTTGCCTTTGCAAGGCCCTTCTGTCCCTGCCTCTGATTACTTAGGCTACATCTACACTACAGCCGGGATGGATGCTCTGAGATTGATCCATAGGTAGTCGATTTAATGGGTCTAGAGAAGACCCACCAAATCAACAGCAGATCGTTCTCCAGTCGACCCCTGTACTCTACCCCTGATGAGAAGAGTAAGGTAAGTCGACAGGAGAGTTTTTTTCCCTTTGACCCCCTGTCCTGTGGTGTAGACCCCACGGTAACTCAACCAAAGATACATCGACTCCAGCTATGTTGCTCACATAGGTGGAGTTGCGTAGCATAGGTCGACTTACCGCGGCAGTGTAGACATAGCCTTAGAGTCCCTTGAAACCTTGTATATCCTTGGCTGGAGTTAAGGAGCTTGTCCAATCAAACACTTAATTCACAGTAAACGAGGATGTAAATCTACCCCCCACTAACGTGCCATTTACTAAGTATCCATGGGAACCCTGTTAATGTGCGCTAGGAATTCCCGAGTGTGCTTTGATCTACGCTGCTTTGTAACAGGCGTAGATTGAAGTGCACTAGGGAATTTATAGTGCATGGTGGCTGGGTCCACATGGACACTTATGCATGTCAGGTTATCGTGTGGTAGATTCACACCCTGGCTTGCTGTGAACTAAAGGCTTGTCTACACAGTGAGGTAATATGCTTTATGGGGTGTGATTTCTAAAGTGCACTAATGTGTTGCACATGAACTGGTTTGTGTAGACTATGCTGGTGTGAACAAAAGGTTTCCCAGTACACTTTAATATAGTACTGTTTCAAATAGCACTAATTGATGTAGACCCTGTTTATGCATTTTAATTAATGTGCAACATGTTAGTGCACTTTAGAAATCACACCCTTGTAGAATGCATTACCCCACCATGTAGACAAGCCCTAAGTATGTGTAATAAGTCCTTATATGATAGATTTTGGTCTACCTGCCAGCATTCATAGATTCATAGATACTAAGGTCAAAAGGGACCATTTTGATCATCTAGTCTGACCTCCTGCACAACGCAGGCCACAGAATCTCACCTACCCACTCCTGCCAAAAACCTCTCACCTATGTCTGAGCTATTGAAGTCCTCAAATTGCGGTTTAAAGACATTAGTCAGTAGAAGTCAATTTGACATTTTCCTAATTTTGTCCCTTGTTAGCTATGTACAGTTGTAAGCAAATATTAATGCTTCCTTATTTGCTGGTGTGTTGACTACAAATGTTTGTATCTTGATTCAGTTATGTAATCTTAAATAAACAATGCTGCAGGAGTATCTTATAAAAAGCATTTAAATACTTGTGCACTCTGTAGTGCTGCTACTGTCTTCAGGAAATACTTTATTGCTTGAGCAAGTAAGTAAACTCAGTTTCCTGTCAGAAACTTAACACAATGTATACATGAAACTTTATTCTTACTTGCTGGCTCAACCACCTTAAATAACATAAGTTCTTCTTCAAGAATGGTCCGTATCTATATGCACACCATCCATCCGAGTCTGGAATGTCTTGCATGCAGCGTCTGTTGGCTTGCACATGCGCCCATGCTCTCCTTGTGCCCCCAACTGAGGGCATAAAGGGCGATAAGGCTGATGCCTCTCCCATTTCTTCTTACTCCTGCATGGTCTGAATTGGAATCTTTGGTGTCCTTCGCTCCTTTTTATTATGTCATAAGTGTATAGTTAGGATTTTTCTCCCGCCTGGGGATTTCCCCCCTGAGAAGCCTGGGATTATGACCAGGGTCTTGGGGTTCAGAAGTTGTTTCCTGCCCTTGCTTCTTTTCTGAGCGTGACAAATACTATTGCAGCATTTCCCACTCTTCCCCCTCTCCCCCCAGCTCCTGAGGGTTGGAAACTGAGACTCAGAGAACACCTTATGGCAAAGACAATGGAGCCCCATTCAGATCCCAACATCAGCCTCAACAAGCGGGCAGTGCTCCTCTGAGCAGAAGCTTGAGAACGGAGGCTGGCTGTTAAGCCTATGAGAAGGCTTCACAGGAGAGTAAGGGACACTCTCATAGACATAAGAACATCTTCAGGAAAGCAGACTTCGACTCCCTCAGGGAACAGATGGCCAGGATCCCCTGGGGGACTAACATGAAGGGGAAGGGAGTCCAGGAGAGCTGGCTGTATTTCAAGGAATCCCTGTTGAGGTTACAGGGACAAACCATCCCGATGAGTCGAAAGAATAGTAAACATGGCAAGCGACCAGCTTGGCTTAATGGTGAAATCCTAGCGGATCTTAAACATAAAAAAGAAGCTTACAAGAAGTGGAAGGTTGGACATATGACCAGGGAAGAGTATAAAAATATTGCTCGGGCATGTAGGAAAGATATAAGGAGGGCCAAATCGCACCTGGAGCTGCAGCTAGCAAGAGATGTCAAGAGTAACAAGAAGGGTTTCTTCAGGTATGTTGGCAACAAGAAGAAAGCCAAGGAAAGTGTGGGCCCCTTACTGAATGAGGTGTTGTACCAATAAATTAAAAACCAGCAGGATCTTATTAAAGGGAAAAAGGCAAAATACCACATTTATTGTGAATACAGAAAGAATCATAGTGAGCAGTTAGTTACAGCTGTAACATTCCATTCAATCTCATCTTTATTCACTCATTCATTCATACAAACACACACACACACACACACACACAGGTTCTGCAAGGTTGTTATCATAGTAAGCAGTTAGTTATAGCTATAACATTCCATTCAATCTCATATTTATTCACACATTCACACACACACACACACACACACACACACACACACACACACACACACACACACACAGAGGTTCTGCAAGGTTGTCATCATAGTTACCAGCCTTAGAGTTGCTCATGCCAAGCCACTGGCCAGGTGGCCTGGACATGAGGAGGGAGCAGGGCCTTGTCAGATGCTCATCTGATGCTCCTGGAAGTTGGTTTGCAGAATCAGACCCCAAAGTTCTCACTTTTTAAGAGTCTATTTTTATAGGAATTTCTTCCTATGCCAGTCTATGGGAATTGCTTCATCATGCTGTTGCTGAATCAATCAGCAGATAGCACATTCCTGACGGCTCCAAGAAGTTATCTTGTTCTTTGGTTCTCCCATTCTTGAGGCTGTTGGGTGGATTCCAGTCTGCCCTCCGGGGGTCCTCTGGTTATTTCCACTTGACGCCTTCTTCAGCCGATGGACACTGGATTCTTAGGCTGGCACCTCCCTGATCATTCAGTTGTTATCCACACCAAGCATCCGTCCACATACATCCTCTATCTCTATTTTAATCACAATTGTTAATACAACAAAAGGGCGGGGAGTCTCTGGGTGCTGTTTCTGTTGTTAGAGTATTGCTTTGAGTCTCTGTGAATTGCTTTGAGAACAGATTCTGTCTTAGAATGTACTAACACAATTAGCAGCTTGCAAGTTTCACACATAGAGGGAGAGAAACAGTACCAAAACCCAAGAGACCTCTTAATTAGTAATACCCTGGAATTTAAACTATGGGGAATCAAACTCATTTGTGATTTTAATACAGAACTTCTTTAATATGATCCAACAGAGGGAGGCAACCTAGTGACAGAGGATGTGGAAAAAGCTAATGTACTCAATGCTTTTTTTGCCTCTGTTTTCACTAACAAGGTCAGCTCCCAGACTGCTGCGCTGGGCATCACAGAATGGGGAAGAGATGGCCAGCCCTCTGTGGAGATAGAGGTGGTTAGGGACTATTTAGAAAAGCTGGACGTGCACAAGTCCATGGGGCCGGACGAGTTACATCCGAGAGTGCTGAAGGAATTGGCGGCTGTGATTGCAGAGCCCTTGGCCATTATCTTTGAAAACTCGTGGCGAACGGGGGAAGTCCCGGATGACTGGAAAAAGGCTAATGTAGTGCCAATCTTTAAAAAAGGGAAGAAGGAGGATCCTGGGAACTACAGGCCAGTCAGCCTCACCTCAGTCCCTGGAAAAATCATGGAGCAGGTCCTCAAAGAATCAATCCTGAAGCACTTACATGAGAGGAAAGTGATCAGGAACAGTCAGCATGGATTCACCAAGGGAAGGTCATGCCTGACTAATCTAATTGCCTTTTATGATGAGATTACTGGTTCTGTGGATGAAGGGAAAGCAGTGGATGTATTGTTTCTTGACTTTAGCAAAGCTTTTGACACGGTCTCCCACAGTATTCTTGTCAGCAAGTTAAGGAAGTATGGGCTAGATGAATGCACTATAAGGTGGGTAGAAAGCTGGCTAGATTGTCGGGCTCAACGGGTAGTGATCAATGGCTCCATGTCTAGTTGGCAGCCGGTGTCAAGTGGAGTGCCCCAGGGGTCGGTCCTGGGGCCGGTTTTGTTCAATATCTTCATAAATGATCTGGAGGATGGTGTGGATTGCACTCTCAGCAAATTTGCAGATGGTACTAAACTGGGAGGAGTGGTAGATACGCTGGAGGGGAGGGATAGGATACAGAAGGACCTAGACAAATTGGAGGATTGGGCCAAAAGAAATCTGATGAGGTTCAATAAGGATAAGTGCAGGGTCCTGCACTTAGGATGGAAGAATCCAATGCACCGCTAGAGACTAGGGACTGAATGGCTAGGCAGCAGTTCTGCGGAAAAGGACCTAGGGGTGACAGTGGACGAGAAGCTGGATATGAGTCAACAGTGTGCCCTTGTTGCCAAGAAGGCCAATGGCATTTTGGGATGTATAAGTAGGGGCATAGCGAGCAGATCGAGGGATGTGATCGTTCCCCTCTATTCGACACTGGTGAGGCCTCATCTGGAGTACTGTGTCCAGTTTTGGGCCCCACACTACAAGAAGGATGTGGATAAATTGGAGAGAGTCCAGCGAAGGGCAACAAAAATGATTAGGGGTCTAGAGCACATGACTTATGAAGAGAGGCTGAGGGAGCTGGGATTGTTTAGTCTGCAGAAGAGAAGAATGAGGGGGGATTTGATAGCTGCTTTCAACTACCTGAAAGGGGGTTCCAAAGAGGATGGCTCTAGACTGTTCTCAATGGTAGCAGATGACAGAACGAGGAGTAATGGTCTCAAGTTGCAATGGGGGAGGTTTAGATTGGATATTAGGAAAAACTTTTTCACTAAGACGGTGGTGAAACACTGGAATGCGTTACCTAGGGAGGTGGTAGAATCTCCTTCCTTAGAGGTTTTTAAGGTCAGGCTTGACAAAGCCCTGGCTGGGATGATTTAACTGGGAATTGGTCCTGCTTCGAGCAGGGGGTTGGACTAGATGACCTTCTGGGGTCCCTTCCAACCCTGATATTCTATGATTCTATGATCTATGTCTAAGACAGTCCCATAAAAGAAGGGATCCATCCCCGACGCTGTCAAAGTTGGGAGAGCCAGCCGGCAAGGTGCTGAGCTCTTAAGCCTGACTAAATCCTTTTCGGGGGCATATGGAACCAACGGTTTTGACACCAGCTCTCATGGTGAAGACATGGGATAGACAGCTGCTGGTACTTCCATCTGCTTTGGGAGCCGAGGTGGTACCAATAGCGACTTGGCCCAGAGAGCCGACAGCAACTGTCACCAGAGAGACTCTGGCTCCACCAGTGGACTCTTCTCATACTCCAGGACAGTTGGAGACCTACGTCTCCCTGGAAGACACTTTTGCTCTCTCCATCCACATTCACCGCACCTATTGGGTCTGTCTATATTCTGGGACATTGTTACTTCAGGGAAGGAGACACCATCGGTCCCATCGATGATCAGGGATCCAGCTTTCTCTGCTGATGAGTCTGTGGCTCCGCAGGCGTTTCTCTGGCATTGAGGAGTGGCAGCCCCAAACAGAACCCCTGGAAGGTCAGAGTTCCGATCTCCAACCAGACACGACTGGCCAGGAGACAAGTGGTACCCTGTGTCATGGAGTCCCACTCTACTATTGGAACCAACTTATCGGCAATGTTGGGCATTCTGTGAGCCCTAATCCAGACACCCAGGATCAGTACACAAGTCCCATATGCACAACTGGCCCCGGGTATTCGGAGGAGGATGGAGAGCCAGATCTGACAGTTCTGGATCCATCTTGTCATAGTGACTGGTAAACAATACTAAGGGTAATGCACAGGATAGTGACAGAGCTACAAATCCAGCTGGAGGAAATTCAGGTGCCTCAGCATGTCTTGTTTACTAGACATTCTGTAGACCTCCAGTCCCAGTAGAAAGAAAAGGAGGACTTGTGGCACCTTAGAGACCAACAAATTTATTTGAGCATAAGCTTTCGTGAGCTGCAGCTCACTTCATCGGACACATTGCATCCGATGAAGTGAGCTGCAGCTCACGGAAGCTTATGCTCAAATAAATTTGTTGGTCTCTAAGGTGCCACAAGTCCTTCTTTTCTTTTTGTGGGTACAGACTAACACGGCTGCTACTCTGAGTCCCAGTAGAATGGCCCTCCCAATCAGGGAGGCTGTTGTGGACCCCTGCTTCTTGTGCTCCCACCCCTAAGAGGGCCATGAAGCGCTACTTTGTCCCATCCAAGGGGGGAGTTCTTGTTCTCTCATCCTCTGCCAAACTCCATGGTGACTCAGGCAGCTAAGCAACAGCACCCATAGACTACTTGCTCTGCTAAGGGACACATGACAGTCGACCTTCTGGGAAGAAAGGTCTTCTCTTCCACCTTCCTCTAGTTCAGGATTTCTAATTATCAGGCCCTTTTGTCCGAATGTGATATCAGTTATGCTAGATTTCTAGAGTTTAAGGACAAGCTCCTAGAGAAGAATGGAGCCCACTTCCAGGCCTTCGTGGATGAGGGCAAATTGCTGGCCAAGCTGCAGTGCATGCAACTTGTGGTTGCAGTCCTCAGGTTTCCCTAGAGAGGTGCAGAGTACCATCCAAGATCTGCCGTGGGATATCATCTAGCTATTCCATGAGAAAATGGATGATACTTTCCATTCCCTCAAAGACTCAAGAACAGTGCTTTGCTCCCAGGGCATTTATGCCTCTGCCCCCAAGAGGAAGTTTTATAGGAATATTGGGCAAGACCACCTCCTCAGCCCTTTTATCATCAACGTCTTCAGGAGTCACCACAAAAGATAGAGGGTTTATAGACACAGAAACCCAGCCCCTGCAACATCCACGCTACTTCTTTTGATGGTCCTGTCAAGACCTGTGTCCCTTTATTGATGCCTATTTAGATGTTTGAAGGCTGCCTTATTCAATTTGTCCAAAAACTGGAGGGCCCTAATTACAGACAGATGGGTGTTAGAGGTTATCCATGTCAGTTATCTAACTGAGTTTCTGCAAACTTCTTCCCACAGGCCCCCTTGCCACTTCCTCACTTTTCTCACAAGGAGATTTTATGACAGGATGAGAACTCCCTGCTCTTCAGGGACGCCATAGAAAATGTTTCACCTCAACACCACAGGAGTTTATTCTATTCTCCTTGCTTCTCAATCCCCAAGAAGAATGGAGGCCAATTCTTGATGTCAACTAAACAAGTTTACCCGAAAACTAAAATTCCGCATGATATCCATGGCACCAATAATTCATTTGTTAGAGGAGGGCACGTGGTTCACAGTTCTCCTCGTGCAAGATGCATGTTTTCATACAGATGTGCAGGCACTCCACAGGAAGTTCCTCAGATTCTTCTTCAGTCAAGACCGTTACCAATTCAGATCACTCCCCTTTGGTCTGATCATAGCACCCAGGATGTTGACAAAAGTGTCCCCCACTCCCCCTCCATGGTGGCTGCTTGGATAAGAAGAGAAGGATTTACAGTCTTCATACCTTGATGACTGGCTTCTCATAAGCAACTGCAAGGAGATCCACAGGGTAACCTGTGATCTGCTCAGACTTTACTTTCCTAGGTGTCTTTGTCAATCACGAAAAATCCACGTTGACCCTCATGAGGTGCATAGACTTCATAGGGCCGATGTTAGACTCGACTATTGCAAGAGCATATCTGCCTCTCAGGAGGTTTCAGAACATGAGAACTCTCGTATACAGGGTCACTATCAGACACAGGATATCACTAGAACTTGCCTTTCCCTACTTGGCCACACGGCCTCATGCACACACCATTCACCAGGCTACATCTATGATGCCTACAAGCCTGGCTTGTCTTGGTGCACTCACCATAAATGACAAAGTCATAGTTCCAACCAAGGTATTAGGCTCTTTTTTCTGGTGGACAAAACTAGAGAAGGTTCAGGTAGGGATCCTTTCCCCCACACCTAAGGCAGCCTTTATTATTGTTGGCTTCCTCTTGAGTTGGGGTGCACACATGGGTGACCATATGGCACACGGCATTTGGACCCCCTGGAGTCAACTTACTAGACCTTGGGGCAGTCTGTCAAGCCTGCAATGCCTTTCTCCCACTCATCCAGTCCAGACCTGTTCAGTTAATGCTGGACAATATGACAACAGTATTTTATATGAACAACAGGGGGAAATGAGGCAGTGGAACTGGTGCATCAAACATCATGTCACCTTATCAACAGCTTTCTTACCATGGTGAAAAATTCCCTCGCGGATTGCCTCCGCAGACACTTTTCTTTGAATCACGAATGGGAGACTCATGATTCCATTCTCAACAACGTCTTTGCTCAATGGGGAATACTGGCATGGAACTTTTCACTTCAGGTCAGGCCGTGAGTTTGTCACGGAAGTCACTGCGTGATCTCCATGACTTCTGCAGTGGCCGGTGCGCTTGGCCTGGGGGCCGCCAGAGCAGCTCAGGCAGCCTCTGTGCCTGCTGCACTGGCCGCTACTGGGGCAGTCTCAGGCCACCGCCTCTCCCCCGCAGCAGCAGGAGTTTGTGGGAATCAGGGCTAGGGGTTGGGACATGGGATGGGGGGAGGGCACTGTGTGGTGCTTACCTTTGGGGGGCTCCCCAGAAGCGGTGAGATCCCTCTGTTCCTAGGCGGAGGCGCAGCACAGCCAGTGGTCTCTGCAGGCTTTCCTCGCCCACAGGTGCCGCCCCCACAGCTCCCATTGGACGCGATTCCCGGCCAATGGGAGCTGCGGAGCTGGCGCTTGGGGCAGAGTCAGCACACATAGCTGCCTGGCCATGCCTCTGCCTAGGAGCAGAGGGAGGGGGATGTTGCCACTTCTGGGGAGGCGCAGAGCCAGGTAGGAGCCTGCCAGCCCTGCCAACCCCCCTAGCACCATGGTCCAGGGCCATGTGCTGCCGCCCGCCCCCGTCACCCCCCTGCACCCATTACCCCCCCCCCCCCCCGCACGCTGCCCTCCCCCCAAGCACTCCCCCCCACCCCTCTCCCTCCAAGGTTTAGTCATGGGTATACAGTACAAGTCATGGACAGGTCATGGGCTATCAGTTTTGTGTGGTTTTTTTTTTTTATTACTGCCCATGACCTGTCCATGACTTTTACTAAAAATACCCGAGACTAAAACGTAGCTTTACTCATAGGTGAACAGCAAAGTTCCTTGTTACTGCTCCAGAGCAGCCCTAGTCAAAGACTCCTTGGGAGATGCCCTGCTGATGTTGTGGAAGGGTCACCTGGGGGTATGTTTTCTTCCCAATTTCTTTGATACCACAGGTTTTGTGGAAGATATGCTGAGACAGAGTTCTAGTCATCCTCATCCTGCCTAACTAGTCAAGACAGTTGTGGATCACAGTTCTGTTGAAGCTATTAGTGTGACACCCATGAACATCCACAGGCCTTCTAATACAACACCGGGGCAAGATCAGACACCACAATCTGGGGTCTGCAACTCAGTCTGATATTTGGGTGGGCATCAGAGATAGAATGCTCATGTTCACAGAGTGTGCAATCTGTCCTTAACCAACGCGGAAAATGTTCTACAAGAAGCTGTTACGCAGCTAAATAGAAGTGTTTCTCTGTGTGGGCTCATCAGTGCAAGTTGTCTCTGGATTCCACTGTAATCCCTGATATCTTAGAGAAGCTCCTCACACTTAAGTCCTTCGGGTCTTGCATTCAGTTCCCTGTGGGTGCATTTAGAAGCAGTCAGCGTTTTCCATCCTCCAGTGAATAACAGTATGATTTTCATGCACACTATCACAAATAGATTTTGAAGGGGATTCTCAGATCCTGTCCATCAGTGATGGTGATCATACCTCCGTAATCCCTTAATTTTTTTCTATCATCTCTCACAAAGATGCCCTTTGAGCCATTAACCACATGCTCTATGACCCATCTGTCCATGACGGTGGCCTTTCTGATAGCTAAACATTGGTCAGAAGAGTCAGTGAACTGGGAGTGGGCCCACCAGATACTACCTTCTATAAAGAAAATGTCTTGCTACACCCCCACCCCAGATTCAGACCCAAGGTAGTTTCCAAGTTTCATACAAGTCAGATCATCTACTTATCTGTATTCCCTCCCCCCTCTTCCAAATCACATGCATGAGAAATGGAGAGAAGAGTCCACAGGGCATTGGCCTTTTATCTTCAAAGGACGTTAGAAAGATACCCAAACTATTTGTTTCTGTAGTAGATCAATCAAGAGGCCAACCTATATTGGTGCAGAGACTTTTGAAATGGATTTTAGATTGTATTACCCTTTGTTACTAGCTAGCTGGTCTCCATGCCCCATCACTTCTGGGTTTATTCCACCAGGGGCAAGCTACTTTAGCTGCATCTCTGGGAGATGTACTCTTACTAAAGATATGTAGGGCAGCTACTTGGAGGTATTTGCATACATTTACAAGACATTATGCCCTGATACAGTCAGCAACAGTTGAACGGTGTGGACAGCACACTTTTTGACTAATGCTTATTAATCTCCCACATGAGGAATACACATATAGACCATCACTTAAAGAAGAAGTGGAGGTTACATACCTCTATGCGGAGGCTCTTTGAGATGTGTGGTCTCTATCTGTATTTCACTACCTGCCCTCTGTCCCCTCTGCTGCTGATTTGTTACAGGGAAACTGGAGAGGCATTTGTTCATACTGCCCTCTGTGCCCTCGGTTGGGAGCACAAAGAGTGCTACAGTGCATGTGTGGGCCAGCGGACGGTGCCTGCAAGAAATTCTAGACTCAAGTGCATGGTGTGCGTGCGTATCCCATGTGTGGAATATGGATAGGGACAACACATCTCAAAGAACTTCTAGTTACAGGTAGGTAACCTCTGTTTTCCCTCATGAATCAGATACTGTATGCACTTTCCTTCCATGTGGTTCAGGCATGTGTCTTTACATAAGTAAGTTTCATCCTCCAGATGTTGACTTTGAAGATTCCAATATAGCAATAATAACAATGGAATAATTATAATGGGTAATGGTATTTCATTATTTAGTAGTTTCTTAGTTTATAGTAGTTGCTGGAAGTGAAACACTGTATCTTCTGTAGTATCTACAGTAATATTTGCCATCTTTAATGTTCATAGTCTGTATCTGTCTTTCAAGAAGGTAATCACTGTTCTGTGTCAAATGCTATCGAATTAGATGACCTAATCCTATCCAGCCAAGGGGAACAGATCGATACTCATTCTGCTGCATGTTTCTATGTTATCTGATACCATTGACCACCAAATGCAAATCCTGCCTCTGAGAAATCTCAGGGGTGAACAGAAACATTCTGAAGTGGCTCAGCTATTTCCTATCATGCTGAACTGGAGAGTTACTTCTAGGGCCCTCACTTTGAGTCTTCCAAATTCATTGTTCTCCCATGTGTTGTTCAACATTTAGATGATGTAATTGGAAGAGCTGGTGAGACAATATGGGCTGAATTTCCAGCAGTACACAGATGACACCCTGCTTCACATTTCCTTTATACCAAATATAAAGAGCACTATCTTCCTGGATGAAGAACTAGTGAAATCTTGAACCCAGGCAAGACCATGATGATGGTAAGAAAGAGGAAAGCACTTTGAAGAATTTGCCTCCTCTTACCTTCCGGCCCTGCCCATCTCCCAAGTTAAGGGCATCTGCATTAGATTGTTTCTATGCACAAATGGGGTATGTTTTTGCCACAATAGCACTGAGGAATCCAAGAGCACTAAGACAGAAGACTTAGAACAATCATCTAATTAATTTTATTCATGGCCACTTTATAACCATTTACTCTGGTCAGCATTATCCTTTACCTTAAATAGGTCGTCTTTCTCCTTGATATATTTATAGAGAGCAATCATATCCCCTTTGTCTTGTGTTATGCTAGGCCAATGGAGCCCAAGTTTTTATTCTCCACTTAGAAAACAGGCTCTCTGTTCCCCAACCATCCTATTAGCTATTCTCTGCACCTGTTCCAATTTGAGTTCTTCTCTCTTGAGCAGAATTATACTCAGTATTGCGGATACCTTGTATAAAGCCATGAATACTTGAGAGATTGCCCCTCTCTCCATGCGCATGACTTTCCATGGTAGATAGTTTTCACTGGAATAATGAAACTGCTGATAAGAATGGGGAAGCTTGTAAATGCAAGAGACAAAAGAGCTGAATCTAGATGTGGAACTCACTCCCACAAGAGAAGAGGATGGCTACAGATCTCATCACTTTGAATGCCAAACATATTTTTTTCCAACTTAGTTTCCTTCTATAAATTCTGCGCATGCACACCTATATGTATATATTTGTTACTACGATAACTTCCCATACTATTGGTAATGGGACATGTGTCATGGATGGGATGGAATCTGTATTTCTGTGGAATTATTTGTAATGTTTATTACGGAAGTACAGAGAAATCTTTTCAGGTGACTTTTCTCTAGCTCTAGGATTGGGAGATCAGAGGGAGGGGTAGAATCAGTAGTAGGAAAAGGGGAAGTCAGTGAGCTGGACTTTCCTGCCCTGGAGCAGGACACTCACAGGGTCCTGGTGGCCCAGGGATTTTAGAGAGGTCACAGCTGCCAGCTCATATATCAGGTCTCCTCACACCACCATGTGAGAGTGGCTATTCTATGATGTGCGGGAGCACCTTGAACTCCCATTAAAGTTCCCTATCTTGTAGATTTAGGTCTTCAGAGAGCAGTTGAGTATGCTTATATTGAAATAGCTATTTCTGCATGCTTACACAGGATACCGTACAATTTCTTTGTCTTTAAAACTTTTTCTTCCTGCAGCTGAAATATTTGTTGCACAGTGGGTCTTATTTGGAATTCCAGAAGAGATATGAAGTGAATTAAATGTGATTTGAATGATAATATTTGTGCTTGCTAGGCTGTTGGGCTGTGGGACATATTTAGAATCCATCTTATATTAAAAGCTGTTTGCTGCTTTTCTTTGGCACCTGAAAGTTTTTTTTGAAAGTTCCCTGCCGTAGAACAGAGGTAGACATGGAAATGAATAAATGTATTTGCAAATTTTCAGATGTAATCCATTTTGTAACGTAACCATTTTCATTTCAGCCTGTTACCGTTCTCCAATGTTTGTGGTTTGTTTTGTGCTATGATGTTGAACAGAGAGTTCTGGTACACCCCCCAGGCTGATTATTTTGTGTTTTTAATGTATGTACTCTTTTGCCATAAAAGCTTTATCTATTGTGAAAATATTCAGGAAGAGTGCAGATAACAGCACCGTATGTAATGTACTCTTACGTTCCAGACAATTTTAAACACATACAAGAAAAATGTGCTTGCATTTACTATTTGAAGTATTGTAAAGGTAAAGCAATCATTAATAGAATTGGAAATTCGAAACCTCTAAAACATGCTAATTCTTTTTGAAGTTGTATATAAGAAACCCCCCAATAATTTCAGACAAGAATTACTTGATGTAAGGACATTTAATATTAAAAAAGTCACACTTCTATAAGGGTGGTCTTGACAGCACACACAAACTCTAATGGCTTTATTTGAATAAATGACATCTAATTTTGGGTGCCTCCAATTTAGAAATTTTCAATCTGCTTTTCAGAAATTTTGAGCAGCTGCCATTGATTTCAGTTTGATAAATAGATGCTTCTTGCCTTGCAAAACCAGTCACCCACATTAAAGGTTACATTTGAAAGTTTGTTACCAGTTGGTGTTGATCTGAAAGCATGGAGTCAATGTAACTACATCTTAAAAGGATCTAGTTTAGTTTGTTTCCAGATAAATAAACTAACAATTGTAGTGGCTGCTGATAGGGCTGCTGCCAGCTCTGAGATGGAGGAGTCAGTAGGCATGGGTTCCTTGGAATATCTCTTAGCAGTGAGTGAGCAGTAATGCAAATGGTGCTCTCTGCTGGCCACTTCAGACATTTTAACAACCAGGCATCATTTTGTTTTAGTTACACGAATATACTATGGCATATACCTCTGGATGTACTGGAAGGAACAGTATGTTGATGTCATGACCAGATGCCGCAGCAATGAGCATCATATGAAAAACTAATAAGTAGATTAATAAAGGGAAGACTGAGATTAGATTGTTTTTTAAAACTTGTGCGTGTTGTGAATGTCACAAAATAAAATGCTCTAAACAGGGAGGTCTTCACTACTCACCGGATCAACCCCCCCCCCCCCCCAGTGTAGACCAGGGCTTAGGAAACTTATTTCTGTTGTCCCAACACAGGTATCGATTTGTGAACTGAGAAGCTGCAATTGCCTTCCTCTTGAATAGGTTGAATTAAAATATGACAGAAAACAGTTTTACAGTAACTTTCCTTCATGATTTAGAAACTCCTTTGTACTCTTTTGGAAAGGATAGAGTTATGAAAACAGAGTACATAAAATATTTAGATCTAAAGGAGTAGGAAATCACCTTCTATGCCATTAACAGACATAATTTCCATTGCTTTTCCCTATATATATATATTCTATCCTCTGCATATGGTTCTTCTTTCCATTATATGGGAGAGTACAATCATAAAATAGTAAAAGGTTACTTACAGTGATGGCTTTCTCAGTTTATCTTGAGTATGTCTTATTTTTCTATGTAATCCCTGTGGAATAAACAAAATGTAAACCACTTACTAGGTTTGTTGGACAATCTGTTCTTGGGTTCACTTTCTAGGTGAATGTTCACTTAACAAAATATGTATCTTCTTTAATTACAGAAAACTCTGGGGTGGAAAGTGAAGTGTTTACAAATGTCAAATATAAGTAATTTTCAGAGCACAGCCAGGTAGAATATGTAACTGGGTGGTGTACCCAGGAAATAGGAGGACTGACTTGCTTAGACTTGAGGAGTGTGATGCAATGATTACATGAATGTATTATTGCAGTGAATTTCAAGTTTAGCATTACCTATGCCCTTGAATTGAATGAAGTGAACTGGCCAGTTCTGCACATTGTTCGAACTATGCTAAAACCATCCACATAGCTTTTACAAAATAATTGTGCCTTACTGATTTACCCTTCCCAAAAGAACTAAATTGTTCTAGAGCAGTGTAATTTAACCTCTTGCTGTAATAAAATGCAACTTGATAGCTGTTGTGCTGAAAACTTAAAAAGTTCGTTGAACTCTGAGGTTAGCATCAACAAGTAAGTGAATATAATTGCCAAAATTCTAAAAATCCTAGTTCTGAGTAGCTAAGTAGGAATTTTAAAAGCTTAATTCTACTTCAAAAAGTGAAATTCAAACTGTCACCAAAATGTTATTGTCCTGAGTAGCCATCTGTGTAAAATTGTAATGGACTCTAAGTAGATGTTGCTATAAAAATATTTTCCTGAGAATTTCTTAAACAATTTTCTCAATAGCATTTTAAAATATATTTAGTTCTTGGTATTGGTCCATTTTAAAAAGTGGCATTTCGACTTAAGATTCCATGTATTTGCATCTTCGCTGTTTTTCAGTTTTTTTTAAAAGGGAGTATTTGGTCTTGGTCTTGCAGCAGGACAGCTTTGAATCATAATCTTTTATGGATATATTTTTTTATACACAGCAAAAATTGTGACACAGCCTGATAGACACACATCAGATGTCTGTATAAGTTCAGAAAAGGGCACCTTGAGAATTTTTATTGCAGAATTTAGAATTTAGTCTAGTGCAGGGTTTCTCAAACTTCATTGCACTGCGACCCCCTTCTGACAAACAAAATTACTACACGACCCCGGGAAGGGGGCCCAAAGCCCAAGCCGCACCATCCTGGCCAGGGGGGGCAAAGCCCAAGCCCAAACACTGCTGCCCTGAGGGGCACCAAAGCTTGAGGGCTTCAGCCCTGGGCAGTGGGGCTCAGACTTTGGCTTTAGCCCCAAGCCCCAGCAAGTCTAATGCCAGCCCCGGTGGCCCCATTAAAATGGGATCATGACCCACAGTTTGAGAACCACTTGTCTGGTGTCTTTTGAAGGTAGTAAATACTATGGATGGGCTCAAGCCACATAATGTATAGCCTAGTTTTGAATATTTCCAAAGCTGAGGTTTTTGGACAAGTTATTTTTGTTTTGCTGTATAGTATAGATAGAAACCATTGCCAAAGTTTGGACTCAGTTCTGGGTCTGGATTTCAGTTACTCACAAAGTTCAGTGGTGGTAGAAGCTTGTGTTTTCATTTGGCCGTATCTATTTCTAGAAACTAAAGTCTTTTCCATTGCTCAAAAGGCATGTAGATAAACACTGTAAAATGTGGAGTAATCACAGGGAGCAAAGGGGACTCAAGAAATGACACTCTCAACATGGTATAGAGGAAACTTAAATGAAAAGGTTTATTGTTGTTTCATATTTATTTAGCAGATCTTGTCTGTGTAGGCTCTTGCCAAACTTGTTTTAGGTATTTCTTGTCTAGTCTTGCTGACCTACTATTTTGTGTTAGTGGCTTGTCAAACCGGAAGAGCCACAACAGATGCAGCTCAGGTTTTGTGGAGTAAATTGTAAAATATATGTGGTGCATGAAATTAAGTTTTTTCTTTGACATTTCTCACAGAAGAGAAAACCACCTTTTAAAAAACAAAATACTTGCTAATTGGCGGAAGAATGCAGCTTGTATCTAAACTATGTTTTTACTGTAGATTGGGCATATGATGTAGCATAAGGGCAGCAATTGTGTTTCTGAAGTTGTCCTTCCATTATTGATCCTGTAATTTTGTGTGTTTGCTAAGTTGCCCTTTTATTAACGTTGAATGGAGTGGAACTTTGGCGTGCACACTGTCTGAAAACAGGATAAAGATCCAGAAATACCAGAGTTCGGCTTAATGCTGGCTGTCCTTGTGGATTTAGCCACCCTTGTATCTGTACCCTATCTATAATAGCCCCATTTTACAGACAGGAAACAGAGGCTAGGGAGGTTAAGCTATTTAGCCTAGAACAGTTAGAGTTCAGATGATGGGGTTGAAGAGGCAGGTTGGTTCTTGTTCCCTGTAAATTAGTTCTTTCTCATTTCCAGATGGTGATAAAGTTGGGCTTATATCTCAAATCCTAGTTAAGTCTTTGAGCTGGGGTAATGAGTCACTGTAATAAGTGACTTGTTTTGTTTTGAAGTGTAAACCTTATTGTAGTCTGTCAATTCTGTCAAGTCTTAAAAACCCAGCTGTATGTATTCGATCATTTGACAGTGTTTTTTTCAGATGCCGGAGGTAGAGGTACTTTACATAATGGGGTGTGAGACGAAAAACTAAGTCTTCCCTACTATTCACTGGTTTGAAAGTTGAGTTTACAATGGCATGTTTTCTTTGGACTATGTTCTAGAGCTTGCCATGAGAAACGTTAGGACAATGTGTATAAACTGATAGCTTTGCCTTATCTTTTTATAAACAGTGAAACATTAAATGCTCAAATTAAACAAAAGCATACATGATTACCCTCTTTCGTATAATCACTTCCGGGTGTATATGCCCCAGAAGGTCCAATTGCAACTTGGAATGTTTTTTCATAAAGTAATTTCAGAGAAGAATTTAAAATAAACTTGAGCTCTCCTGTTTACTGTAGAATTTTCGATATATAGACGAATTACATAGGAATGAAGTGTTTTCGTCTCCTTTCACAAACAAAAGGCAAAGTAGGTCACAATCTTAATCTAGAAACACTCTCTCTCTCGTAAAAAAAATCTTGTCTAAAATCTGTCCATTAAGTTTTATATGTGTACAGGGTTTTAGCTAAATCTTGGTGCACTTGGCTGATATTAAAAGCTTTCCTGATTTGGGTCTACTCAGTAGCTAAAATGTAGGTTGTATATGGAAACAGCCCCATAACTTGGTATTGCCTTGCCAAATGGGGGGTTGAGCTAGGGAGGAGAGAACGCTGCCTTTTGTAATGTTTCTCTAAACAGAAAGTGTTAAGTTCATTTTTGCAAGTGTAAAAATTGTGTTTCTGGTACATTTATGATGTTATCTGAAACTGCTGATATTTTCTAATTAAACAGCTATAAAAATGATGCCAGTATTGTCTAAAGCCCTGTACCTCACAGTAGCCATGTAGTATGTTGAGCTAGTACTTGTAGAAAACTTTTTGTATAAATGATGATGTCACTAGGGCAATTACCATAAGGGGAAACTGTGTGTTAGGTAAATTAGGGCTTGTTTAAACTGGCAATTTACAGCGTTGCAACTTTCTTGCTCGGGGTGTGAAAAAACACCCCCTGAGTGCAGCAAGTTTCAGTGCTGTAAAGTGCCAGTGTAGACAGTGCACTAGCACTGGGAGCTACGCCTCTTGTGGAGTGTGTGTTTTTTTTTTTTTTTTTTTTTTTGAGTGCATGGGGAACTTGGCGGGCGGCAGGGAAGAACCCCGCGGGCCGCTTGTTTGAGACCCCTCGCATAAATGAGAAGAGTAAAAATCTCTAGGCAACTTAATCCCTCCCAAATCATAAAAGCATATAAACTCAGAACTGGTTTTCCATTGATTTCCAGTGATACTAAAGCCAATGTGTGTATGAGAAGATGCCTAAATGAACAGGGCAGTTTCACAGGGGTGTCATTTGACTAAACCAGTCACTTAAAACAAAAATCGAGAGGAAGAAGAAACATTACTTTTCCCTCTGACTTTCATTACGTATGATTGCTCTGCTTTCCATGCAGTTTCTCCCAAGGTTTAACAATAGCAATGAATTTATGGGAATTGAGGGCTATGACCTCCCTTGCCTATCTCCCTTTCCATCCTAAGTCCTAAGAGTCCTAAGATTCTTAAAAAGAAAAGGAGTACCTGTGGCACCTTAGAGACTAACCAATTTATTTGAGCATAAACTTTTGTGAGCTACAGCTCACTTCATCGGATTCTTAGGCATTCACATGAGAGATGCTACATGGAAGGCAAAACTAACATGGTTAGAGAGCCAAGGAAGTATAGATCTTTTAAATTTAGATTATATCTGTTCAAAGTACCCCTTTCCCTGTGGCAGTGGCAGCAGTGGTATGAAACCAAGGCTGATGCATGTTGTGTTTATGCTGCTGTAAACAGTGTTGCCATGGGGTGTAAAATACTACTAGGCATGAGGGCAGCCTAGATTGTGTTACTAATAAAGTTCTTTATAGGCTTTTGGGGTGGCAAAGGAAGGGACAGGAGGTGTAGACAAAGAAAGGGAAAGTGGGGTAGGGCAATGGAGACCTAGAGGACAAAGAAGGATGGAAATCAATACGTAGCAGCAAAGGAAAAGAGAAGTGGAGGTGTAACCGGGGGGGGGGGGGGGTGTTTTCCAGTAAAAGCATTTGCTTCGTAGCATTTTTTTCTACCATGTAAGAAAAAACTCCCCTCAAATGTTTTGGCACCACACCATATTAAAACAGGGGATATACCGGTGGGGATGGCATTCCTGTCTCCCCAACTCCAGTCCTTCACATACAAAAATGAGAAGAAAGCCCTTCTTCCAAGAGCTCTACCTCCCACACATCACTGATTTTTGTTTTGTACCTTTCTCCCCATTGGTAGCGGTGTAGCTTTGAGTTTGAAAAAGTGATAACTTGAACTCCAGTAGTTTACGTTGCCTACAAGATATTAAAAGTTAAAGTGAGAGTTAATGGTAACTCGTAATTTTAATTATTCAGAAATGCAAATGGGAAATTGAGATAATGTGACTGAGGATAAGTCCTTTTGAAACGCCAGATGCTCCAGCAATTAACTTGAAAAACAGCCTCTGTTTAAAAAATTCCACAGTATCCCTGATCTCAGTCAGTCAGAAACTGTGTAATACATGCTCTTGATGTCAGATCCATGCGCAACAGATTTGTGACCCACTGCCTAGTAATGTTATCGTTGTTTGTTCCTTCGTTCAGCACCAACAGTGCCCTTGGCGTGGCCAAGATACACCCAAGAGACAGCCCCAACCTCGAAGACCTTACAATCTGATTAAGCCAGATGCAGAGCAGACGTTATGACTGGGAAACCCAGAGCTATTAAAACTTTTTGAGAGGTTTTGGTGAAAACATATGCTTTGTTTCCTTCATTTAAGTGGTGGGTGATACCAGAGGAATTTCGAGATGTGTTCATAAAATATTTAGTCCATTCCTATTATAAGGCATGCAGGCCATGATTTTCAAGCTTTCGGTGGCCCATCTTCAGACCCCTTTTAAGTGTTTCATGTTTAAAAGATGGGTGGTCAGTACTTTCTGAAAATCAGGCCTCTTTAAGGTGCAATAGATTGGGCCCCCCAAAATTGTGGCACCCAAACTCATTACTCAGTTTTGAAAAGTCTGGCCACCATATGAAATTTATTGAATTTGTCCTAATGTTAGACATTGAACAACAGCTCAGAGTGTTGTCATTGTGGCATGAGTGGGCTGGCTAAGATGCAAAGAAGAGTTACATATTATGTCATGTCCAGCCGTCTGTGGCCATAATAGGACTTTTCACTATAAAAATGATCTTGTTTGGAAATAACAAATGTAGTAACCCAGGCTCAATACAGTAGATATCAGTAGGGAAATGGGCATGTACCTCTATTGATGCAGTACCATTCTACTGATTGTGCTTGTATGGTACAAGGGTGGGGGAAGTTGTGGAATCCTATATCCCCATTTGTTGGTAAATTATGGTATCCTTCCTTCCAAATACAGAATGTATACCATATCTGAGACATACGTGTCTTGTATAGCAATAATATGTGAAAGAGCATTGTTGGAGATTGATGTGATGTTTCTGAAATGTTTTTTGATGAACCTTGTACTGGTGTATAGAGAGAGTTTCTGTTTATAGGGACCTGTTGACCAAAGTGCTTTGACTATTTCAGTCTGAGGAGACATTTTTGAAAATTTTCTGTCACCTAGAAAAACCACCCTAAGACAGGGAAGTACTATCATGCCCCATCCCTCACTGGTGGTGTAAGGTGCTCAGATACTACAGTAATTGGGACCATAGAAATACTGATGCTATCAGAAAGAAGAATCTTTCACTTTACATAATTCACTTGTGTTAGAGGGTGAAAGGTTTTATGTACAGGACTTGAATCTGAATGGAAACTTTACCATTAACTTCAGTAGGTATAGGACTGGGCAAATTGACTGTTAGGGAAATATCTTTTTACCAATATATACTTGAAATATCTGATGGATCTTTTTTCTTTGCATACAGGATCCAAACTATTGGATACAAGTACATCGTCTGGAGCATGGGGATGGAGGAATCCTAGACCTTGATGACACTCTTTGTGACGTAGCTGACGACAAAGATAGAGTGAGTACAGACTGTTATTAAACACGCTCAGGGTTCATTGCCCGTGAACACACCATGTTTCATATTTCTAGCGTGAACACTGAAGATGAGGTAGGAGAAAGAAGAGAAGGGATGGAAAAAGGTGAGAGTCAAACAACGTGAAAGTAATTTTCCTGAGTTTTCTAATATTGGCGCTTTCACAAACATGCTAAGTACATAAGTGAAATTGAGCTGGAAATGTAATATAAAATATTTGATTTAAATTAAGATGCTTTCATTATGCAATTTAAATAAAGTTGGAATATGAAAGTGAGGATGAGAAGAGAGAGGAAATCCCTAAAAATCATATACAAGATTTTCCAGAATGTGTCTTAAATTTAGTATCTTAACTCCATGTTTAGGCACCTAAGTAAGTAGCCTAATTTTGGGTACTGAGCACCCCTGATTTCATTTTCAGAAGTCATTGATTTTATTGGGAGCTGCTGGGTACTCAGCACTTGTGAAAATATTAGTCTGCTTATGCACGTTCAGACTTTTGGGACCTATTTTTGAGAATCTCAGGCATGTAACGCATATTTGTTTTGTTTGCAGTCAGCTAGGCTATGTTTCACTTTAATACTGTCTTAAGTAATATAGTCAGATTGGATAAAATAGGCAACACTGACATTAATAAGCTGGGGAAGTTTTATGTAATGTGCTAAATATTGGCATTTCACTGCCAAGCTGTGCTCCTAGCAATTCTTACTGAAAATGTAATTCCACTGCACTGGAGCAACTGAGGACTGTGATTGAGCCTTCAGTCTAGAGGTATGATTCTCAGGGCCCTGCTCCTTTCACCGCATGACACAGAATTGCCTTTGTGAGTAGCAACAGGCAATCTGAAAACCTTCTTGAAAATTACTCAAATGTAGAAATGGATACTGTCCTTAATATTTTGCTTGAGACTGAGTTTAATTGACTGGGTTATTTTAACAGCTGTACTAAGAGTTTAAAAATCAGGGAATCATGGGGTATGGACTCCTCACTGTCTGAAATGCTGAGGTTACTCAAGTTCTATAAAGTAACAACATACAGTGTCTAGTTTTTAGAAATCTCCTCTATAAAAATAGTGCCCAGCTAAGAGATCATGACAAGTGGAGACCATGTAACATTACCATTTCATCCTAAAGCACTTCCTACTACCGCTTTGCTTAAAGGCCTCAGGTAGGACGACTATTACCATCAACACTGGTTTTTCTGTTAAACTTACTTGAGTCATGTACTCTTTACTCCTCTCCTTCCTAAGGGAGGAACCTAATATCTGGTTACTTAGTGATTTTCATTTTTTGGCTCTAACCTTGGCTTGCAGGCTTCCAGTGTGGGACTCTTCATACTGAAACCGTATGTAGGTGTTTTTATGTGCATGACTAATGGAGAAAAATCTCTTGCTGCCATTGAAATAAGCAGTGCCATTATTACAACAGTATTCTCTTTCTGCTTAAGTGGATAAGATCCCTTTTAGACAATTGACTTACACCATTTCTGTAGGTTTGCCTAGTTTGTTTCCTCTGATTTTATAAAGCTGTCATTTCTATCCTCAGTTTCTACTCACTGCATATATCACTTAAATTTTATTTTTTAAAGAGCCTTGAGATGTTGATGTGAAGGGTGAAACATAAACGTATGTTGTATGTAGGTTGTACTGTACTAGTTTATCCTTGAATTAATCATTCCAGCTTGACCTTCCCTTTTGATTGTTTTCAAGAACTGCAGTCATTAGTCACTAGGTTTTGATTACGTATCTTCTGATATTTTTTTACACCCCCTTTGAACACCAATGACTTTTCTAATTCTGTTTCAGTTTTGGGTTGTTAACTTCTTTCACATATAGCAAATATTTTAATTGTTTTATGTTTGTCAAACCTGATACAGAGCTCAGTATTGCAAGGAGCTGAGCATTATTGGCCCTCTAGCCAGGCAAGCACGTAAGTACATATTTAACTTTAAAGGCCATGTGCTTAAGACTGTTTAAACAACCCATGGTTAAAGTTAAGCATGCACTTAAATTACCACTGAAGCCTGAGATTACTCATGTGCTTAAAGCTAAGTGCTGAAGTATTTTGTTGAACTGGGGCCAGAATACTGAGCACCTTGCAGAATTGAGATCATAACATCTGTATGTTCATTTTCAAGGAGGAGATATTCAAATGCACAAAGGACAGCGGAGTTGGTCAGTCATCCTCAGTGGCGTTAATGCTACACATAGGAGTAATCTTTAAAATGGCAGTGCTGCATTTTTCTTAATTGTCCCCTGCTCCTGTAGTATCTAACTATTACTCTAAAATTGCATATCTTCAGTTTATTAAGGGTCTAATTTTAACTAAGCAGCCATACATATAAAACATACAGGTTTTTGTAAAGTCTATTATCTTGCAAAACTCTGCTACAGAGTATTTAACAATTCTAGTACAGAATATAAAACAATTAAGGACTGTACAGTCTTTGGGAACCTTA
This sequence comes from Natator depressus, assembly GCF_965152275.1. Lineage (NCBI taxonomy): Eukaryota > Metazoa > Chordata > Testudines > Cheloniidae > Natator > Natator depressus. The sequence continues at coordinate 236,597,369 of NC_134235.1, read as the reverse complement.
ACTGTAAATACATTAAATGTTATGCGGGGGGCAGCTACTTTAGTAAAATAACATAAACTCCAGGAGTAATGGGGAGAATATTTGCTTCAGTTCCAGTGTCTACATGGAAAAATTGTTGTATGCTATAAATGCACATAAAGATCCTTATAGACAACAGCTGCTAAAAGTGGAATAAAAAAAGACATGTCCTTGTGACGGTTCCTTACCCATTAAAATGTGGCTTGTTAGGACAGTCTTATTTTATCTTTTTCACTATCCCTCTTATCCCCTGGTTTCTTTTGTACCTTAATAAAATGGAAAAGATTGGTGGTAGTGGACTCTCTCTGGAGTGATTTGAAATGTTAAAAACGACCCTGAATATATGGGGGGGGAAATATACTTTAGAATGTTAATTGTGTGCTTAGCTTATTTTCTCTTTGAAACAACAACTTCTATGTTAGTGTTTTTAACATAAAAATAGAAACTGCAGGATTCAGTCTAATTTAGACAGCAAATCAATTTGACATTCACATTAAACTGCATTACCATGATGATGAGAAAGTTAGCAATGTTGGAGACTTTTTATGGAGCTATATTTCTCAAGAGGGTACTTTTTTTTTTTTTTTTTTTTTTTTTTTTTTTTTACAACTCTAAACTATTGAATTCATTTGCAGTTACTTTAGCTTATCACAAAATGCTGATAAGATATAAACTCTTGTTAGCCTATTCCTAATGTCATTTATGAAAAGTTGATTTATATTTTTAAATCTTTTATTGATGTATAATAGAAAACTAGTATGTGACTTCTGCTCCTTGATGCAAGCAGATTAGGTGATCATGCTTTGGATGGTTTTTAGTTGTTTTTTTTTCTTTTTTCTTAAAACAACTTCAGTTTTGAACAGTTATGAGGGTACAGCCCCCTGAGAAAGAGGCATTAGGATATTTACCTGTTCAAGTAATCTGACTGGATGAATCCTAAATACTACTTAGTAAAACTAGTCATCGTATAAATATCCCTACATGAGATTAAAATTTAATACGGTATTTCATTAGATAATAAAACATTAATAGATGCACAAAAACCTGCTTCTTTCTGTGTAATAAGACACTCATTTGAAAGTTGCCAAGACATTCAGTTTCGTTAGTGGAAAAACATTGTATAATGGAAACATTGCTATTGAAAAATGTATTTTTTTTATATATCCATATGTAAGCATTTTTCAATCGGAACAGTTTTTGGTTAGCGTTCAGAAAAATTGTTTGACTGGAAGAAACAACAGGAATCTACTTATGACTGGAGGTATCCAATCCAAACCCAAAAGAGAGGCATATTTGGTATTATGAAATGTGATCAATTCAAATGATATTTTTCTGTGTACTAGGAAACTGTTTGAAATACAGTTAATGTTTTTCAATATAAAGTGCATTGCTGGTGATGTCTGTGAGGAATTAATCTTGACTGCAGTTAACTTTTCAGTATCTCAAAAGTTTTTTTTTTCTTTCCCCCTTTGTTTTAAATAACTTTCAAAATAGTTTGAGTCCTTAGAGACTCCAGTCTGGAAGGTAGGGCACTCAGACTTCCACACTATCAGTCACCAACTGAGTTAAGCAGCTTTTCTGTCTAGGCAGCCCTAATAAGGAGAACTGTGCAGAACTTTAGCCTTGGTATGTGATTGTACAAAATCAACACAACTTGATTGGCTGTATTTGCATTATTAACAGCACAAAGTGGGAACTCTCCAGATAGATTGAGTCCACAAAACAGTTTCTAAATTTATTTCCTTTGTGTAAAATTACAGTGCTATCATCTGTATAATTAATAATTTATTCAAATTGTACAGGTTTAGGGACTGATTGCTGTAGGGGGTCGCTATTCGAATGTAGAGTTTTTTTTACCTCTAAATTATCATAACAAATTCTGTTCAGGTTAATAGGTTTCCAAAGAGCCATTAGATAATATTGTGCAAAATTCTCTGTGATCTCACTTGAGTTCCTAATGGATATGCGTGCATATGGAAAAAACGTCTACCCTTCCTTCCATCTTTTGATTATGGTCTTTTCAAGTCAGATTGAGGCACATGGAAGGTGGTGCTATTGTCCAACTTTACTTGTGTGAGTGAAAAGGACTTATTCAGGATCTCAGACTGGCACCATTTATGAAAACTAAATCACTATAAGAAAAACAAAATACAAAAAATACTTTTACTCTTCTGTTTCAAAAAGCATGTATATATGTATATAAACATAAAAAACAGTCTGTTAGGTAAGTTCTAAGTGAAATGATTACTACTTGGCATGGATTTAGGACAGAGGCGCATTTTTTGTGTTGAAAAAATTAAAAATAATTTGTAATTCGAGGCACACAATAATTTTAGTGCTGCTACCAAATGAATTGCTCAGAGACTTGGGGTTTCTGTCTGGTGTAACTCCAACATATCATTTGCATGACAGGGTTTGACTTCAAGGGAAGGGTAAATGCAGTAATTAGGCTCACAATTTCATTATGGTGGATAGTGTGACTATAAGAAATAGTGACTCTATCTCTGGAGGCTGTGGGGTATGAGGTGTATGGCCGTTGTTCAGATGGTCTGCTTACCCGATGGTAGATTGGATTTTAAGTAGCTTTGGGTTGTTTAAGATTTATGCTGAATTAAAGCATCAGCCTTTCATGGTTCTTGTACTGCTTTCTCCCGAAGTATAGTGTACTACTTCTCAATTCACTGCTGTTTTCCTGTCTTTGGGTTATGCTCATAGAAGAAAACATTGTGACAGTAACTTTGCTGAAATTATTCCACAATCTAAGAACATGCTTTCTTTGCCTGGCCTACCATTTCCTAATATACCATCAGCTCTTTCCTTCTGCCTAAATCTTCATCTTTTATTTATGCACGATGATGTGCAGAGATGCAAAGTGAGTCAATATAATGCAGCCAAGTGGCACTATCTAGACTAATTTCCATACTTGCATGTCATTGTAGCTGCATATTTCTTAGCAGATTTTTTGTATTATCTGTGGTTCAGCTGTTGCGAAACAGATCAGAACATGATCTTTTTATTGGTGATTATGGACACCAGATAGGGCACTATTTTTTGATTAGTGATTAGGAAGCCAGAGAAATTTGTTGTGTATTGTGTGTGAAAAGTAGTTGGTGAAAATGAGAGATTCATTAGGTAGATCGTTGTTGAAATGGAGTCCATGAAACATTCAAAACCAGAGCTGTGTTAAGTGATCAAATTATTGCTGAAATTTCCAGTGAGCTAACAAATTGCATTTTACACAAATCCCATTTTAAAGCCGTATAAAGGCTCTTTATCCTTTTAATTAATTTCTGGCCATGTCTTGCCTAACAGGAGAAAATGTAAGGCTTAAACAGTTGCCTCCATGTGATGTTAGGTCAAAATAAGAACTCTTGTTGTTTTTTAGTATACTGAAGCGAGGGTATTTTGGTTTGTGATGAAACTTTTGGGCTGCCGTAGAATATGGGCTATTGAAGCTGCTGTTGGACTATAATGGAGGGTATATCATCTAGATGTACAAGGTCCATGTTTTGGAAAACATGGATTATATTTGTTTGCAGCCAAAGTTGTCATGCAATAGACTACCTTAAACCACCTTAAAAATAAGTCAGAGAATTGTGCACATGTGTAATGGTCTCGTGGATGAAGGCACTGGACTGGGACTCAGGAGATCTGGGTTCAGTTGCTAACTCCACCACAGACTTCCTGAGTCATTTTTAGATGTTACGTAAACCCTGATCCTGTAGTGAGCTCTCTCTGGGATGACTGGCGCAGTGCAGTGCATTACACGTTGCAAGATTGGGGCCGTGTCTCTCTGTGTCTGTTCCTTTTCTGTGAAATGAGGATAATAATATTTGAAATCACACAGGATGTTGGGGGCATTAAATTCATTAGTTTGTGAGGTGCTCAGATTCTACATTGATGGAGGCATTATAAGATTCTAGCTAGATAATTATGTTGCGTTCTCCCAAATTATGGGTCTGATTTTGCAGTCTTTTCTACAGGAAAATTTCAACTGAGTGTAAATCAGAGTTCTAGCTGAGTAAGGACTTAGAATCATAGAAGGTTAGGGTTGGAAGAGACCTCAGGAGGTCAACTAGTCCAACCCCCTGCTCAAAGAAGGACCAACCCCAACCAAATCATCCCAGCGAGGGCTTTGTCAAGCTAGGCCTTAAAAACCTCTAAGGATGGAGATGCCGCCACCTCCCTAGGTAACCCATTCCAGTGCTTCACCACCCTGCTAGTGAAACAGTTTTTCCTAATATCCAACCTAGACCTCCCTCACTGCAACTTGAGACCATTGCTCCTTGTTCTGTCAACTGCCACCACTGAGAACAGCCTAGCTCCATCCTCTTTGAAACCCTCCTTCAGGTAGTTGAAGGCTGCTGTAAAATCCCCCCTCACTCTTCTTTTCTGCAGACTAAATAAGCCCAGTTCCCTCAGCCTCTCCTCATAAGTCATGTGTCCCAGTCCCCTCATAATTTTTGTTGCCCTCCACTGGACTGTCTCCAATTTGTCCACATCCTTTCTGTAGTGGGGGGGGGGGGGGGCAAAACTAGATGCAGTACTCCAGATGTGGCCTCACCAATAATCACTTCCCTCAAAATGCTGGCAATGCTCCTACTAATGGCAGCCCAATATGCCATTAACCTTTTTGGCAACAATGGCACACTGTTGACTCATATCTAGCTTCTTGTCCATTGTAATCCCCAGGTCCTTTTCAGCAGTCCTTAACTGCTGCTTAGCCAGTTGGTCCCCAACTTGTAGCAGTGCATGGAAGTCTTCCGTCATAAGTGCAGGACTCTGCACTTGTCCTTGTTGAACCTCATCAGATTTCTTTTACCCAAATCTTCCAATTTGTCTAGGTCATTCTGGACCCTATCCCTACCCTCCAGCATATCTACCTCTCTTGCTGAGGATGCAATCCATCCCATTATCCAGATCATTAACGAAGATGTTGAACAAAACTGGCCCCAGGACCAACCCCTGGGGCACTCTGCTTGATATCAACTGCCAACTAGACATCGAGCCGTTGATCACTACCTGGGATCAACACAATTTCAGGGTTGGGCCCTACATTTCTCACAAAAAAAGACACAATTTAGTTAAACTTGGACAAGATTATCACCGTGGCCTAAAGATCACTTCTTCAGCCGCTAACAGTGTATGACCAAAATATAAGCTTAGCAGCATCTAGACCAAATTCAGTAATTTGTGGAACTGGACCAAGTCATTAGTGAGCTTGAAAACTTAGAATTGTAACATTGTAAAACTATTATAAACTTATGCAATGCCTCTTTTCACTCATTCCTCAAATCCCTTCCAATAGCATTTAACTGAATTTCCAATTGTTACCTCTGTTGCTGTCATGTATTGTGACCTCCATCTTTGCACATGTTTGTGATTAAAATAACAAAGTTTGTACTTAACAATATTTGTGGCTGCTGTGCAAAGCGTATAACATTGAGGAAACATTTGAGTTTCCTATCTGAATGAACAAACATCTGGAATTGTGCAGAAGTCTCTACTGCTGAGAAATGTTAGTTAGCTTAAAAAAAACAATAACAAAAAACCTTCCTTGAGATGAGAATCTTTCTTGTATGTGTGTATTCCCTTTTTAATGCTGTTTTGTAAGTTGCTGATCTCTTCACCACTTGGTTTTTCTGATCACTTGAAGTAAAGATATCTACTGATGATTTTTTCTGTTTGCTTTCTGGCATATAGTTGCAATACCCAGAGCTGCTTTCCTGTTATCTTGGCATGTCTGTTGTGTTTTATGCTGTTTTTATTTATGTACATACATGTATGAAACAATAACCACAACTATTCATAGAGTTAAAATGCTACTCAACCCCAGAAAGGGTAGACAAATCTGGCCCAGAATGATGATGAAACATTACCTTGTTGAAACATACTGTGATATGGAATGATCATTTGATCCAAGTTGCTGATGTTTCAGAAAGGTCTGTTTGCCATCCAGAGGTGCACTGACAGATTAATTGACCTTCTTAAGGTAATATGAATACAGTTTTAAAAGACGCTGTTTTTTCTGCCGGGTAGTGTTTGCAAATAGGTAAGAGTGGCTTGAAGATGTACTTACCTATGAAAATGATTTAAGTAAAATGTGGTCACCATACTTTGGCTGTATATGTGAAAAGAGACCTCTGTTGATCTGAAGTAAATATAATGCCCTTTCCTAGAAAAGCCCAGGTTTTGAGGCCACCTTCAATTTTCACTTCTTGTAAATTACTGGTGATAGTTTTAAGGTTAAATTCTGCTTCTGAAATAAACTTAGACATTTAAGGCCATCTGGTTGTCTGGATGATATTATTCTGCACTGCCACGAAGGTGGGAGATCAGGGTTCAGTTTCCAGGCTTGGTTTCTTGCTCCTTGAATCAGCAGGAATTGGAACCACTGTAGAAAACCAACTACCAGACAGAGAAGGATTTGCATTGGGTGCTTCAATGGAAACCCTCCTGATAAAAAGGTGTGCTTTGGGTGCAATATGAGTGGAGTCCCCACCTCATTCTTTTAGGCAGAACGGGTGACCACAACTTAGGTTGACCAGACAGCAAATGTGGGGAAACAAACTGGATGGGACGGGGGTGGGGGATAATGGCCTATTTAAGACAAAGCCCCGAATATCATGACTGTCCCTATAAAATCAGGACATCAGGTCACCCTACTATAACTGCAGGCCTTGCATGGCATGGAGTAAAAGGGCCTTCCTCTTTTGCTAGAACCGCATGTCTTCTGAGAGAGAATCTAGTGAAAGGTAGCTGGAGTCTCTTCATGAAATGTCTAGTTCATTTCTGGAGGACTTTCCATGCTTCTAACACTGGTGAAACTAATTCTGAAATTAAAACAAAACCCCAAAAATACCTTATGACATGCCTGCATTGTCACCGATTCTGTACACAATATCCAGGGACTTGCTCTCCATATATTCATGTCGTCACTTCACATACAAGACAACTGTGAATAATTTATAGGGTAAGACTTACCCGTTAGTTTAGGAAAACCTCTGTGGGCTAGGCCTTTTGTGTATAAATCTCACTTTCTCTACAGCAGGGGTGGGCAAACTATGGCCCATGGGCTGGATCTGGCCCGCCAGCCATTTTAAGCTGGTCCTCGAGTTCCTGCTGGGTAACGGGGTCTGGCGCTTGCCCTGCTCCGGTGCTCCAGCCAGGAAGCAGGGTCATGGGCCACTCCATGCAGCTCCTGGAAGCAGAAGCATGGCCCTGCTCCGGCTTCTATGTGTGGAGGCAGCGAGGGGGCTCCGCTCTGCATGCTGCCCCCACTCCGAGTGCCACCACGCAGCTCCCATTGGCCAAGGGGCGGTGCCTGCAGGCGAGGCAGTGCACAGAGCTGCCTGGCCACAGCTCTGCGTAGGAGTTGGTGTTGGGTCATGGCTGCTGCTTACTGGAGCTTGCACCCCGAGACTCTCCCTGCACCCTAACCCCCTGCCCCAGCCCTGATTCCCCTCTTGCCCTCAATCTCAGCCTGGAGCACCCTCCTACACCCAAAACTACTCATTCCCAGCTCCCCCCCCCCCGCCGCACCCTATTCCTCCAGCCCGGAGCCCCCTCCCGCACCCTAAACTCCTAATTTCTGGCCCATCTCTGGAGCCCGCACCCTCACCCCCTCCTGCACCCCAACCCCAATTTTGTGAGCATTCGTGGCCTGCCATACAATTTCTATTTCCAGATATGGCCCTTGGGCCAAAAAGTTTGTCCACCCCTGCTCTACAAGGTATATCTGTGGAGTACAACAGTAACAGCAAGCACATAGCTCAGTGGTTTGAGCATTGGCCTTCTAAACCCAGGGTTGTGAGTTCAATCCTTGAGGGGGCCTTAGGGATCTGGGGCAAAAATTGGGGATTGGCCCTGCTTTGAGCAGGGGGTTGGACTAGATGATTTCCTGAGGACCCTTTCAACCCTGATATTCTATGGGAGTGATGCTAATGCAGAAGTGAACTTTTATCAGTGACATTCCATAAGTGCAAGATATCTGAAAGGATAGTAAATGACCACTATAAAAGAGCATGTTCACTTTCAATGAATAAGGGTCATCAAGATAGATTTATTATAATATACACTGAGATCGGCAGTAGACCCATTTTAAACTTTATTGGAGCCAAGATTAAACGCTATGGCTATCCTGTTTTCAGCACTTTATTTTTGGACCTTTCCTTTGTACTGTTTTGATGTTTTATAGAGAAGGCCACTTTAAAAACTCCCTCTTAAGAAAGGTGATCCTGCATAATGTAGCATTTCCCAGCATTCCTAGGTGGTATCTCTAACTAGCAAGAGCAGCAATCACACAAACATTCCTTCTAAATCGGGACAGATGTCCAGTAAGAATTGCCCAACCTCTTTGAAAGATCTGCTCAACGTCTGATACAATCATTGCTGCAGTTTTCTCTGTTTTGATAAGTGGTGAAAATGAAGGTTAATAAAACAGTCTTGTAACAGACAGCTATGAGGAGAGAAGAGCACTATTCTTTGCGCGTCAGCAAACTACCCCCAAATAAGACACATTAGGGCATAAACAACTGTAAAAACAGTTAATTAACAAAAGCAGGTTTAACTTACTATGGTCTGATGGAAGGTGTACCAAGCCTGTGGTTCGCCTGCCTGGCAACATAAATCATGTAATACGTGTACATGCAGTTTTGGGCAAAAGCTAGGATTGGTGCAGTCTAAATCAGCATAGCAGTAAGTTTGAGGATTACGCCATTATAATCGCAGGTTTCAGAGTACCAGCCGTGTTAGTCTGTATCCGCAAAAAGAAAAGGAGTACTTGTGGCACCTTAGAGACTAACCAGTTTATTTGAGCATAAGCTTTCGTGAGCTACAGCTCATTTCATCGGACGCATTATGCTCAAATAAATTGGTTAGTCTCTAAGGTGCCACAAGTCCTCCTTTTCTTTTTACCATTTTAATCATAATGGTCCTAGTACAGTTATGCAGTCAAAACATCCATACCACAGTACAGTGGATCACAAAACCCACATCCTCATCAGCACAAGTTGTAGTCCACAGTGGTTTTGGCTTTATTTCCAGATTGGCTTAAAAAGGAAAATATAAATGGCTGGCGGGTTTAAAGGAGCAAATCCTCGCCCTAGTTATTTTATTATCAAATCCTTTGACTTCAATTTTTATGGTTATGCTACCGTATTTTAATTTTTTCCCAGTACTCTTCTCCCAGTGTGCTGCTGTATGGACACCCACGCACAGCTTTCTGCTCCCCAAAACTTTGCTGCATCTTCTTCGGCTACCAGTCTGCCAGATGCATTGGTGATGGGTTTGGGTTCAGGGATGAAATTCTCTTACCATCTCCAGGCTGCCAGTTTCATACAATAGCAGCTTGTTGCTTTCAGGCTACTGCTGGCTGTGTCCACTTGTGGAAAATATATGGAAATAACTGTGTGGGGGGAAATGAAAGAAAAAGGCAAAGTTAAATGACCTTAAATTGGTTGTTTACTCGGGATGGCCCCATTTCCCCCCGCACCCCCCCAAAAGGGAGGCTAGCAGGTACCTTTTCAAAACTCAGTTTAGGACCAAAAAAAGTCCTCCTTCTGGGTAAAATAAAATTGCTACTTTAGTTAGACCAGCTTGGTTATTCAGATGCATAATCTCAGTGGCTTTTAGCGAGGAAGGAGTTAAGAGGATGTTTTGAACCCAAACTCTTCTGGTTCATCCCCACACCCTGTTGGTGCTAGAAGTACTTCCACACCCTGTTGGCTTGTAGTGCATTTCCTTTTGTTCACCTGTAGCATGGTTAGCAGGATAATTACTGCATTTTTTAAATCAACATCACAGCTGCAGCCTGTTTCAGTTTGTACAGTAAGGATTTTGGACCTGCTCTCCAATGTCAGTGCTCCTTAAAAAAGCACCTACTCTTTTCCAGGTGTGTATCCTATTGGCAAAATTAAAATTGCCTTTAGGTGGGCTTTGTTTTTCTAGGTTGTATCTCTTCCTGTATGATTGAAGAGAGTCCATTGCATACTTGGTGTTCCTTGGAAGGTAGCATCTCTGCTGAATTTCAGTTTTTTGGGACATTGCCTGCTTTGGAGGTAGCCTGTTTATTGTGGATTTAAAATGGCAGACAGACCAAGACGGAAAATTACAAAGAAGTCTTCCTCTTTTTCATATGATCCCCGGAGAGACTCTGTGAAAGTTCGGAGATACTACAAGTCTCTGAGCTTCAAGTCAGCTACTTTGGACTCTCAGAAAAGGCAGGTGCAGGAAAAGCCGGTTTGTATCATTTTTTTAAAAATAGCTTTTAAACAAAAAATAAAATAAAATCTGTATTTCTTAAATTCTGAAATAGTAAACCTAGCTTTGTGAGTCCACAGGAAGTGGGAAATGACATGTATTTATCTGTGACACTTGTTTGTGTTGCTGTTAAACTGCTGTTGTGAATTCTTTTTTTTTTTTTTTTGGGGTCACAAGAGTCAGTAGTAGTTTTTTTTACCCCTATGTAGAGAAACCTTAAAACCTATTTACTTTGTTTTTAAGGTACCTAGATTGGATTTTAGCCTCAGGAGCTGCTTCTTGCCCATAACTTGCGTCATATGATCTTTTTTTGTGAGTTGTTTGTCTGTCATGTTCTTCAGACAATTTTAAAGGTTCGGTAATCAGCACGGTTATTTAAATGAAAACTGCTTCATTGCTCTTCCTTTCTTTTTCAAATGTTGAAAAGTACCATACTGTCGGCTTTAGGGATTGAAGTATTTTAATTATCTGCAGAACAGGTAATGCAAATGTGCAACAGCACCTCGTCTGGAGGGACCAGTTCCATGGGTTACAGGGCAGCGTAGCCTCTAAACTGCCCTACACTTTACTATTGTAAAGGACTGAGTTTGAAATTCTTTTGTTTGCCTACTGAGGTAGTAATTAAATGATAGTTTCAGAGGAGAGAAAATGCAGTATGGATTTCAGTAAATGAAACTGAAGTGGGACAATTGATAGATTATGTCCATATGCACAGTTACATTTATCAGAATGTTTCTATATGTTTATAATATATAAAATCAATACTCCTCTCAATGATTAAATGAATATGTATTCCTATCTACACATGAAATGCCTTTCTAAAAGGCTTAAATAGCTTTCATTGGTATGTAAAATGGACTGTGTGGAAAATAAAGGTAAAAATATTTTGCACATAGTATACTATAAATGCCTATAAATATGTTAGTTTTCCATTAGCAGCATTAGGGAGGGGATTAGTTTATATATGAATTAAACACACAAGTGTATTCTCCATGCTGCACCCAATGTATCTGTGTTCAGAAATTTTCAAGACTGGAAGTGAGATTTTGGCAAATATTATATCCGTTTGAAGCAAAAGAATTACATTGTTATCATGCTAGTATAAGATGAAGCACTTGTTTTAAAAACACATTGCATATGACTTCGCTGACCTCACAGAATAATTTTAGATTGCTAATATTTTCTTGTTGTGCTTGGAGATTTGAACCACAGAATATTTAATATGAAAATCTCCAGATGTAGGGTGTACTTCTCCAGTGCTGTTCATTCTAACCTTAAAATGCTATTTAATCTTAGGTTTTAGAGTAGCAGCAGTGTTAGTCTGTATTCGCAAAAAGAAAAGGAGTACTTGTGGCACCTTAGAGACTAACCAATTTATTTGAGTATAAGCTTTCGTGAGCTACAGCTCATCCCATGAAGTGAGCTGTAGCTCACGAAAGCTTATACTCAAATAAATTGGTTAGTCTCTAAGGTGCCACAAGTACTCCTTTTCTTTTTATTTAATCTTAGTTACAGTTGAACCTCACTGATGTGCATTAAAGGCTGGAAGACACATTTTTGGGTTGCAGAATTTTGTAAATCAGTGAATATATGAAAAAACAGGATAATTACTGTAATTTCATACTAAATTAGCAGATGTAACAATATAATTTTAAAGTAATAGTGATAAAACTTAGTATTTAAAGATGTAAAAAGTTAAAGCTATAATTGAGCCTTTGGGAAATGGGGAGAGACCATCAAATTTTTGTGTGAAGGACGCAATTTATAAGGGATAACAAAATCAGAATTAGTGAGTACTACTTTTGAAAGTTTTCCTGGGTTTGTGTATATTTCTTCCTTTGGCTAGCTGCCATAGCTAGTGCATGACCCCTAGTGGTCAATAAGGAATATTTTTAGTTTAATGAGTCAACCTTATTATTTAAAAAAATAAATTAATAATTTTAAGTATTAAATACTTAGGTGGAGATGCCATAATATGCTGTTTTAGAAGATGGAAAGGTGCTAATCTGTTTTAGATATTAAAACGTTTTCTATTCCTGCTGTCAGAAGGAAGAGTTTAGTTTTTGCCATAAACATTTTTTCTTGGTATATTGTGATGCAAGCTAAGTACTAACCATCAGTCTCAGTCTTATAATCATCCATATTTTACTTCTTTGGTTTTGAATTCAGCAAGCCTTTTGACAGTCTTAGCGTTTCATGTTAACTCTTAAGTACTGTTTTGAGGAACTTATGTTGGAAGCACTACTGTACACATAGGGCTAGCATTTTGATCATTCTGTCATCAAACCATTAAAAACATTGGTGGCGAATTGTTGGTCTGCATTTGCTTGTATAGATGTATTCTTGGGAAGTGGTTCCCAAACTTTTTACCAAGGGAACCCACCAATTGCATTTTGTCTTTTTTGGAGACCCACCATTACTTTTATACTGTGTGTATATTTATTTTATATATAAATAGTCATTTATTTATGACAGGTTTCAGAGTAGCAGCTGTGTTAGTCTGTATCCATAAAAATAAAAGGAGTACTTGTGGCACTGTAAGGTGCCACAAGTACTCCTTTTCATTTATTTATATATCTATATATAAATGTGTATATATATGATTTACTATTTTTAATGTCTTTTAAAAATTCAAAAGAAAAACAGTCTCCTCCCTAATCCTCCCGTTGTCCCAGTCCTCCTCCTTGTGGATTGAGAACTCTAATAGGGCTCCTGCTCCATGTAGTTTGAGGTCATCACTCATTTATGTGAGAGTGGAAGACAGGATACAACAACCCTCATCCCCCTCCCGCCCTCAATCCCAGCCTGGAGCACCCTCCTACACCCCAAACTACTCATCCCCAGCTCCACCCCAGAGCCCACACCCCACAGCTGGAGCCCTCAAACCCCCCTCCCCCCGCACCCTATTCCCCCAGCCTAGCTTGGAGCGCCCTGGCCCCATCCTGCACCCACTCAGGTGTCAGGCCTGGTGCCTGTCCAGGTGGAATTCTGTACTTCTCCCACGCAGCAACAAGGTCACCACTCTTCCGGTCTTCCACTCTCACATAGATGGTTACAGAACGAAATCCAAATCCATCACACTTGTATTTCTGGATAATGAAGAATGATATATAGAACACCTTTTAAATTTTTTTGGGGAAGGGGAGGAAAAGTTGCTTACTAGATATCAGTAATAACATGGAAAGGTGATATAAGCTACCTAAGTGCACCAAATAAATACCATCCACTTAGACTGTGATAGCTAGCAGTGTTTCCAAGTGCTCTAAATAAAAGCACTGTTCAAAAAAGGGGTGGGGAGAGGGGACTTTGTTGACTCTTAACTGACCTCCTAAAGCCTAATATCCAGTGATCCACACATGCCCATGTCTTCTCATATTAAGAATATTTTGGTGCATTGTTGAAACCATTTTAACCTCGCCAGGAGCTTTGAAATCCCCAAATCAACAGTTTTTATTACAAACAAACTGCATTGGTATCATGCTTTTGACTATGTTGTGGGCTGGCTTCCAACAACAGTTTTTACATATTGATAGGTTTACAATGATGATAACACCATTTTTTACTCACCCTGAATAATTTGTCATTTCAGCCCAGGGTAGGGTTTAGGGCAGCAGCCCCCTCAACTAACCCTCACAGTCCAAGCGAAGGACTGTCAAATCATAAATCCTCCAGTTGTTGAAATTCTTCAGGCTGTCCCCTGCCCACTTGTTTTTTGTCTTTGTATGTAGACTGGGCTCTGCTAGTAATCCCAGCTGCTGGGATACTCCAGGGTCCATTCTGCTCCTTCCTCATTAAGGCCTCATGGAAACAGCCCCGCAGTACCCCCAAGTCTTGTGAAACTGGGGACTGAGGTCACAGATGAGCTCTCAGGCTTGGCAATACAATGTTGCACTAAACACACAGCAAAAAATGGTGGGCCATTAGTGTCTTGATTATTATGCAACTAATTAAGACATATTAAAATAATAAGATACAAATGATGTGTACAGTGTGCTCAGCTAAAATGTCAGGCTGATGCAATGTGTTTTGTGGGATTTTGCATATTTTCTATATTAAAAAAAAAATAATTGTTCCAGCAGCAGTGGTCTGCTTTTGTATCTTTGATTTGATGTTTATGAATGACTCTTTCTAAAATATTTGCCATTGAAATATGGGAATAGGACAAAATAGAACCAAAAACTAAATGAGAAATCCCACAGATTTTAACTAAAATTCCTGATGACCTCCTGCATACATTTTGATAAAATCCTTTGAGTTCTGATGTCTTTTGGTCTAGTATATTTTGTTTCTCTTGCTATTTGTTTAGGTATGTATAATCAAAGCGTGTTTTGGGAGCAGTATAATTTAAAAAATAAATGGTGTTGCTCATTGACGTAATGACAATAAAAGATCCCAGTTGACCTCTATTCCTGCCCCACCCTGCTTGCCCAATCTGGTAAAGAAAAAGAATGTCATATGCCTTAGATAGCCACTGATGCCACTAACCTACCTTAATTTACACCTTGACATGGAAATTACTCCATTACAAGTCCTATACTCCCTCAGGAAGAGCTGTTGTAAATAATTTGAAGTGGGTCTAATATGTGCAACCTTAGGTCTCCACCTCTGTCTTTGTCAGTTGAAGGGATATCATGGACCAGTGAGACCATGGCTGTTTCAAGGCACAGGGAGCTTTCCTTTAACTGGATTGTAAAGCACTCTTCATATCTATTTTGTGCTATGTAAATAATATATTAGTACTATCTATTTTAGGTAGTCAAGTAATTTTTGAGCTTATTATATCATACTTCTTCATTTTTAAACCTCCAGAAAAAGCTGCAACTTAAAATATGTATAAAGCATTTACTGATGATAGTGTACATTTCAGCAACTATAAAATTTTTAATGTATTTGCTGACTCCTTGCATTTTAAAAAAATTAGTTTAGTAGATGTTAATCTTGTAAAACTGTCACTTCCAGTCACAGGCCTAGCTAATAAAATTGTCATTTTTAATATAGTTTATATTTCTGTTGGCCTGTGAAAGAGCAAAATATTCTACACTTTACAAAAGGGTTATTTTTATGTTTCATGACCAAAGTGGAAAGAAAATTTAAATTAATGATATAAAAATGTGTCCCCTGATTCAAACTATATTTCTCAAAGGGAAAAGGAAGCAGTGTTTTTGCTTTCGCAGCAATTTCTCTGTCACTTGAACCATGAATCAATCACAGAGGTAATAAGACATGGAGAAAATCCAGTGGGAGCTGTCTGATTTCATATATGCTGCAGTTCAAGCACTTATTTTCTTTTGATTTGTGGATTGTAATTTTCACTGACAGTATTAGCAGCTTTTAGAAGAACAGCCACTGACAAATGACATCCTCCCAACCAGATGCTACCTCATCTGACTTCAGCCTAATGATTGCATTATCCAGCTGATCTGAAGTACAATAAATCCTAATGGTTGTACATCTATTATTTAAAATAAACAGTCAGCAGTGAAATGGTGAAGCGGCGATGCCATGTTCTATACTGCTGCACGTACTAATTTCTTAGCTGCTGTCATATAATGTTAATTTTTGTGACTAAGATCTTTTGTCCCACCTAAGCTCTTTGGGAAACTGAATGTGTGCGTGAAATGAAAAATACTGTTTGACAGCATTTTAAATTATTTTTATTTATCTAGCACATAATATTTAAACTGTTAAATACTTAGAGATGCTTGTAGGGGTTCTAATAAATTTTGAAACCTCGTTCTCACTCTGTGTTTGATATTATTATTATGAAAATAAGGATAGCATTAATAATGTGAACAGAATGAAGAGATTTGCTGAGGGAGAGACTCCCAAAAAGAATGTATGAGATTTTGGGCTTTTCTGGGCAGTTTCAACAGCAACTGTAGATTGTGAAAATGACCACTCTCAAAGTATACTGTAATGAAGCTGCATTCAGTGCACATTCTTAGGTTTCAAAATGCGGTAATAGATTGGAAACTTATTGTGAGCTCCTATAGGAAAACCCCTTTTATAATGAGGTAAAATGGAAGTCTGAAATTGTTTCACTCTCTTTCATTCAGCAAATTGCAATTTGTGTTGTAGAAAACCTCAGTTAAGTTCTCTTTAGGAGAATGAGTGATTTCTCTGTAGGAGTTCATGGAGCATATTTTTAATATACATTTGATTTCGTTTATCCTCTTGCCATTATGAATCTCAGCATTTTCATTTCATTAAAATTTCTGTACGTGCACAGATATTGTAATATATATTAGGAGTCTGCCAGGATGAGCAATAAGTCTCTTGCATTTAAAACATCTCCTGAAGTTTTTACTTTTGGGGACAGTGAAATTTTATGGTTCATCTTCTGTGTTTCTTTAAGAAACGCTAATGTACTGTGTGTTTTATCCTTTTGGAATCGTTCTGTTTTCCACAGTAGTGTAAGCAATGCTGTTAATTCAAAATGCCAGCATTCTTCAAAACTGAATCCATCTTGTACTGTAGCTAAACTTTCTATTTCTTCCTCCATTCACATTCTCTGATCATTGCTTGAAAAGTAGCTTTTGTTATCACTGTGTACCAGATGCTTCAGAGAGAGGTGCAAGAAACCTTGTAATGGACAATTATGTCATAACCTGCCCACAGGGAAAGTTTCTTTCCAACTATTATTTATTGGTTAACTTATGCCATGAAGCATTTTGATATACCCTTATAGATTTTTAATCCTTTGTCATGTATTTGATACAATACAGTGCACATTGAGTGGACAGGCACAAAATAAATGTAAATGAGTTGTATGACTGAAAACGCTAGCTCAGGTTTGGTAATAGGATATAAATTCTGTCACTTTTTTGTTCACTGCTTTAAATCCAGCCCAGATAATATAGTGTTGGGTAGCCAAACAGTGGTCCCTATGGGTAAATTAATGGTCTTAGTCCAGTCCCAACTAAATTAAACCCCATAACAATCCCATTTGTGACAACATCCCAGTGGCAACTGCAGTAATTGTTTACATGGAAAAGTCAGTTTAGAAAAGTACTGAATGCATCCTGAGTCATCTTTAATGAAACTTAGCATCTGGAAGCAAGAATTGCCAGATGACCTGCAAGCTCTCCATAGACCACTCCTGATCCACCAATCACAGTTTCAGAACCTCTGCCATAGACCCTTGCAGAGTAGAGCAAGATCTTGTTTAAAAAACATAAAACAAGCAGTGCCTATGCCACGTCTTAAGGAAATAACTTTCAGGTTTTCTTGATACGTCATAACGAGCAAAAAAGACATAAGCCTCCTTTTTTCTCCTGTGCATTCCATTTTTAAGCTGTTAGAAACAAATATAAATACAATTTGTTTATTATTTACAGCAAAAGCACTGTTTTTAATTGTAATTATTTCCTTTTGTTTAAAGAAAAAACTTGGGTGAAAGCAGTAAGTTAATGTACTAGCCTTTCACATTTCTTCACCCTAGCTAAGATCTAGTTTTAATCAAGAGCAGAATCTAGTGGCTTCAGTTTTGTTTGTGTTTCATGTTTATGCAAACAAAACTTCTCACAGTCTGGCATTACTGAAGAAAATGGACTTGATTAAGATGTCCCAGGTCTTAAATATCAGAAGTCTGGCAAGTCACTATTGAGCTTCAACACTTAACATGCAGTTACTAGTTTTAATCATTAGAGTGACAAGGTGGGTGAGGTAATATCTTTTACTGGACAATGTCTGTTGATGAGACAGACAAGCTTTTGAGCCACACAGAGCTCTTCTTCAGGTCTGGGAAAGGTACTCCCAGATCTGAAGAAGAGCTCTGTGTGGCTCGAAGGTTGTTTCTCTCACCAACAGATAAAAAATATTACCTCACCCACCTTGGCTCTCTAACGTTCTGGGACTGATACAGCTACAACTACTCTGCATAGTATCAATCATATGATTGAATTTTAATAAAAATCACAAATCGTTTCCTCCACTAGTAGTTTGCAATGTCAAAGCATGTATAAGTTAGGATTTTTGTTTTGTTTTGACAGAAACCCACAATATGATCATGGTTAAACAGATAATTTGTGTCAGACATTTTCCACCATAATAGCCTTTTGTAAATATTTGTGACAGTAGCCAGCTTTCAATACTTTCAAAAAAAATTACAATAAATTTCTGTTAAAGCAAGCTGTCAAATAAAGAACATCTTTTTCTTATAACCCTCATAGTGCATTGATGAATGATACCCAAGCATCGGTGCTTCAGGTTATTACATTAGTTGGCGTACAATAAGAGTGAATATAGATGTAAGACTAAGACATCAGTCTTCTTCCTATCAGCCCACTGCAGCTGTTTGGTTTGAGAGAAAACGTTAGAGTACTGATGCTGGTGGTAGCTTGGAGACATTGATAGATGTGGTTTATGTGAAAATACTTACAGGATGGTATTTGTAGTGGTTCATTGCCATTTTAGAATGGAAATGATTTTCTGAATCATTGAAAATGTTGTTAAAGTTGCTGGTTGTTTCTACAATGGTAGAGGGAGCTATTTAGTATGCTATATATAAGTGTGTATGTGATGTCTGTCTGTGTGTAAACCAATTCCCCAACCCCCTTAAGAAGTTAAGTAAACTAAGGCCATGTAATCTAAAATAATTAGTAGACGCTGAATTAAATTACCTTATTGTATGTGTCATTGGATTAATTTCTGCAGTGCCCTTTAGAGTCAGATGACTGTTTTTGGATATAGGTGTTTGAGAATTGACAGTTTTCTAAAAGCATTTGGGACTCCTGTATGCTTGTAGTTACTAACTTATATAAAAAAGTAAAAGCTTTCTCCGTGCTGTACCAAAGAAACAGTGCCTAACATCTGCTTATTTGGTCTTTCCAGTTGATGCAGTAGATGTGTAGGTTTTCAGGGTTAATAAACCTTTTTTTATTCTTGATGTTTCATCTTGTGTGTTGAGGGCATTTCTTTTCCTGCGTAATTGCCTATCTATATATAGTGTCAGTGGATATATTTAATAAATTGTATTGCTAAGGGGCAGGAACCTGTTATCGGATTACAACTCATTCTTGGGAGTCTCTCTGTATTGTACATGTTCCTTGCTATTCACGTAGCTGGTAAACTAGGAGATTGGAATCTTAATGGCTTACCCCTTTTTTCCTCATTCAGATTTATGGCTGCTGTAGAATGAACATACTTTTGCCTTCCAAAGTAGAAAATGGGGAAATCCTTAAACCCTTTAGTACATGAAATCCAAATCTTTTAGGCGTTGTTTGGATAAGCACCCAAATGTTTTTCTACTTTATGCCATCCTCTGGAAATGTCACAGAATAGACCTGTCTCCCTAGAATTCTCTAAGACTACTCTGGCATTGTGTATAAGGTTAAAACCAGGTCAAACAAATATTTGCTGCACTTATCTGTTCTTAATTACTCCTACATGTTTTGGCCTGTTAATACCTTGTGGGCAAGTTTTTTTCAATTTTTCATGAAGGATGCTATATAAATGAAGTGTTGTTGATTTATCTGTTTCCATAGTTGTTTGCCTGTGTCTCTGTGTGTGTAATTTTACAAAGATTGGAGTTTTAGGTTGATCCCTTTTTAATTAATTAATAAGTAAATAAATAAAAACCACACACACACACACACACACACACAAGGAGGCCACACAATGTTTGGATTCAGATACAGATGTCTTCAAAGAACTGAGTTTTGGTTCAGGCTTATCTCTATCTGTAACATTTAAACCCCTTAGTATGTGGATCATAATCAGAATAATTTTTTTGTGTTAAAATATAAGTTTTGTTAACATCCAATATGAAACCCAAATCTGGAGTATTTTTCTGAATGTTCTTAAATATATTTTTACCAGTTTTTAAGAATAAAACATGAGTAAAGATGCTTCTGAAGAGTGTGAAGCTAAGAAAATATCTAAGCTCTGTTTTGAAATCAGCTTAGGAACTGGCGACCACATAGAAATGCCCAAAGCTTTCTGGCCATGCTCTTAATGCATTGGCTCCCAACGTGGCATCACATAACACAATGATGATGTCGTGAGCGGATTCTCTACTTATGACATCATACATGGCTTGTGTCTATTGTTCCCCAT
Source organism: Natator depressus (assembly GCF_965152275.1). Taxonomy (NCBI): domain Eukaryota; kingdom Metazoa; phylum Chordata; order Testudines; family Cheloniidae; genus Natator; species Natator depressus. Next base: position 236,577,035 of record NC_134235.1, on the reverse strand, counting down.
TGGTGAGGTTAGTGAGTGTATAAGCAGTGGTGATGTTGCCATGTCTGAGAGTCTGGTCACCCATGATATGTTCGGAGATGGGAGTCCTGCTTATGAGGACTTTATAAGCATTCCTTGACAAGGCCAAAGCAATGCTGCTGAGGCTGACATGGCTACCACCGTGCCAGCCACTTGGAGTGTCTGACTGATAACCCTGGAGCAGATTTTTATGAGTAGCCAAATTACTGAAAAGTTCAAGAGTTTCAGCACAGGAAGGATGAGGTTTAAATAGACTTTATTGATTTAAAAGCTGCCTTTGACTCTGTTGACAGTTGCGCCCTTTGGTTCTGCCTGCAAGCTGCTGGTGTGCTTTGCAAGCTCCTCAACTTTCGTGTAGAAATGCACTGCAGAAGTGAGAGCTGAGTTGATGTTCAACTGGTTTGAGTACAACAGCAGTGTCAAGGGTGCATGGCTGCCCCTGATCTGTTCAACACTGTTATTTGACCAAATCATGGAGGCCATCACGAGCCACCTGCTGTGGATGGTATTGCATGATTTCTCCATAGCAGACCTAGAATATGCGGATGACAGGATATATTTGCATCCTCATGAACTAATTTAATCAGTGCTCTGAATATATTTATGAAAGAAGTAACTGAGCTTGGTCTTCTAGTCACTCGGAAGAAGACTAAACTGATGAAAGTGACTGATGTACTTCTGTCCCTTCCCATCATAATAGATGCACAAGAAGTTGAATTCATCAACTCCTTTGAGTATCTTGTCACCAAGGAGGGAGGTGTTGCCTTGCTGACATGAAATCAGTAAGGCTATAGGTGTTAGGCACACTCTTTGTAAGGCTCGGCCACTTCAACACCACATATCAAGTTGGGCTAAGATGCATATATATCAAGTAGCAGTGGTTTCTGTCCTTTTGTGTGTGGCTTTGAAACATTGGCCACCACAGAGATGCTAGGGTGCCAGCTCTATGCTTTCAACATGAAACAGCAGTGACATATTGAAGGCATATAGTGGTTCCATCGTGTAACAAATGAGGATGTTAGGCATTGGGCCAAGCGATCTCCAGTGTCTTCCCAAATGACTCAACACTGGCTCAAGTGGCTTGGTCATCTGCTTCGTATCCTGGAGTCCATACCAGTTCTTCAGCTTTATGTATTCGATCCAGCAAAAACTGGATGGAGAAGACTTTACAGACAGCTTCGCACATGCTGGAGGGATATCATGGCTTCTAACTTTGTCCGCCTCAGCCTTTGTATAGAGCAGGCGGGAACATTGGGAGGAGACGGGGCTATTTGGAAATGGGTGATTCCAAGTGTGCACTCTGTGCTCCACGAGCAGGAGAATGTATGAAGAAATGGCAGAAGTTGCTTTGTTTTCAAGTGAATGGAGTGGCCTGGAGACTTTTGGGAAGAAGTAAGTAGCACTTTTGTCTGATCTTGTGGCTATTTTTTTTCTTTTTGGTCTTGCCACAAACATCCTGTATTACTGTGGGCAAGTCGGTTTTGGAAGAAATGTTAGTGTGACACAAGAGGGAAAATGAGTAGAGGGAATGTGGGGTAGCTAGCTTTGATTCTGTGTACTGAAACTTTAAATATAAGATAGAGGGTTTCCTGACGCTTTGCTAGGTCTGAGCTGGCATGTGAGGAGATTCAAGATGAAGGATCATACAGAGGGAGTGTCTTTCACTGCATGCACGCTCAGACTTTTGTTCTGTATTTGGTGTTTTTCATTCATTTAAATGATCACCTAGGCTGAAAGTACATGTTGGTTCTTTGTGAATGAGAAACATGAAGTTTTTACTAGTCCTGTTTGCTAGTGCCACCCCATATATTTAGAAAAAGAGAGGACACTCAGTTTGGTAGAAAGGAACAGGCTTCAGCTTTATGGGAAAAAACACATATACAAATGCCAGGTCTTGTATGGTAGCAGAGCCAGTGTTGCCAGTTTCTGCAGTATTTGTTAATATTCTTGAAGCTCAACCCCAATAACATGAATCTCACAGCTTTCATTAAAGAGAAAAGAAATTGTAGGTGTATTGAAGAGAAAAGCAAACTTCTTTTGACTCCATGTGATGGGGTGTTCTCCCCACACTGGCCCTGCAAGAGCTGAATTGGGCCAAGTGAGCCCAGATAGCCAGTTAGGCTGCAAACGGGGGAGATTTAGGCTGGTGGAAGCTAATTAGAAGGAAGCTGACCTGTAAGGGAACCTGTGGGGCTTCTATAAAGCTGGGACGATGGCAATAGTGTGGGGAGGCAGCAGGGAGGAAGCCTGCAGTCTCACTTCCTGAGGTAAGGGAGAAGGAAGGGGGGAAGGAGTCCAGGGGTGAGAGCAGGCAGGTTGGTGCAGAGGCACACCTTAATTGTTCACTGCAGGGCCCTGGACTGGAACCCAGAATAGAAGGTGAGCAGGGTTCCCCTACTAGCCACTGAGGGAGTTGCACCATAAGGTAGTGAACAGGAAGACAGCCCGAGTCACTGTTGGAGTGACATTGTCAGGGCAGCAGGTGTGAGGACTACCTGATGTTTTTTGTGGCAAGAGACTTTAAAAGACTACACCAGAAGGGGAAACCACTGAGTGACCTGGCCGGAGGGCTGAGTCACAAAGAGATGGCAGCAGCTCCTGGAGCAAGAGATTCGCTCAGTCTGCAGCCCCTCTGCAGAACCTCCAGGAGGTGGCACTGTCTAGCGGAGAGTAGCGTGCCCTGGTACACTCCTTTGGAGCCAGGATTTCACCCTAAGTTTCTAGCACTCATAATTGCAGAGAAAAGTTTAAAAATAAGACCCAAGTGCACCCTACAAGGCTTAAAACCTAGAAGATAAATAAAAAGGAACCAAAATCTATTTTTAAAAAGAGCTCTTTATTTGTTTGGTGGCGTGTCTCACGATGTTTGGGATTGGCAATTCTGAAGCCCAACAAAACAAATGGATACCTTTTTATGTCCCAGTATCAAAGGGGTGCAGCCTGAACAAATTTTGACCTTTTCGCAAGGTAGGAGTCTAAGCCCATTTGTAGGAATGACTTTCCTTTGTGCCTGGTGAGGCTTTTTTCTCTAATTGTTTTTCATTACCTCCACGCAGTTAGACTTTGTGCCAGAGCTTTAGGGAAAGGAGCTGTCTCCTATTTCCTTCTGCCCAGAACTATTCCCACTACATATTTGCCACATTTGGCACCTGCACCTGCCTCCAGCTTCATGTTCTTGGAAGTTCTCCAGATGGTGGGGGGAGGGATAGCTCAGTAGTTTGAGCATTGGCCTGCTAAACCCAGGGTTGAGAGTTCAATCTTTGAGGGGGCCATTTAGGGATCTGGGGCAAAAATTGGGGATTGGTCCTGCTTTGAACAGGGGGTTGGACTAGATGACCTCCTGAGGTCCCTTCCAACCCTGATATTCTATAATTTCTATGATTAAAAAGAAAATAACAAAAATGCCATTCATGTTAGAACACCGCAAGGCACAATTCCTGTAGAGCTGGAAATGGGCACTTTCCAATGCTCTCATCCCTGTCTTTGCGAAAGAGAGAATAATTTACACCCACACGCATTTCAGGGATATTGCATTGAACAATTAATTTAATGCAGGTGAAGGGCCAGGTGACGAGGTGTTGAATTCACATGGCTTTCATTGAGGTTACAAATGCAAAGTGGCATACTACAATACTTGATTCTTATGTAACATTCTATATGTTCAATCTCTTTTATGAGCCTTAAGTAATTTCAAAGCAGTGTACAAAAATTGATCAATTAATCCTCAAAACACTGATCTGGAGTAAAAGACTGTTCCCATTTTACATATGGGAAACTGATTAAAGTTAAATAACTTGCCAAAGACAACACATCAAGTCAGTGACAGCACTGGGACTTCATTACTGATGGGGATTAGAATTCAAGTGTTCCTAGTTGCATGCTTAGGCCACTTGACCAAGCTGCCCAAAAAGAGAAAACAATGGGCCTATTGTAAATGCAGTATTGTTTAGAGATAAACTACTAGAATGTCCAGTTTCTCATCTATTGGTTCTTTTTTTTTTTTTCTAAAATAATCTATTGCTCCCTTTTCTGGATTAGAGAAGAGAAAACTTTTTCAGTCACAGCTGTTAACTGGAATTTGCCCTGGAAGTCTGGAATGTGGCTAGAGGCTTTCCGTATGTATGATGTTAGGGCTTTCTTCAGCTAGGCATTTGTTGACTCTGATGAACATAGTATGAGACCCTTTAGATGCTGCTAAAAAGTGAACATCAGTAGTTTGTGACAAATTCTGAAGTAGGCTTGTTTTGTTCAAGTTACTTCTAAAAGGTGGATTTTATACATTATTTTTCTAAAATAAAACTGAAAAGTAGAAGTAAAAATGTGCTTTAGATCTTGTACATGTTTAAATTATTTTGTGCACTAAATAGCTTGTGGTTATTTTCAATTTATTTCACACCAACTGGCTTCCATTAGGACTAGCCTTGCCAGTGTATTCTGTAATTCAGTAGTTGGGGAAAGGATCTCACTTTGTGATTTGAGGGTACATTTTTTTCTCTAAGGCTACTGAGGCAGAGGTAATTACAGTTTCAATTAAAAAACATTTTACTTAAACTACCCTGTGTGTCTTAAAGGCTAGTTTTATAGAATTTTGAAAAACACTTCTGTGACACTAAATCCTTATTTCATCTTGACTCTTCCAATTAATTCACAGTCCCAAATCTCAAATACATACATGGTGTAGTCCTGACTGTCACTGGATGATATTTAAATACATGTGAGTGGATAATATCTGAGGAAAAGATTATAGCTGAGTTAATAATAAAAAAATATAATGGTTCCATTCATTTACAATTTCCAGCAGAACAGTTTTAGCTAGACATTAATATCTGTGTCCCAAAAGGGGGAGATTGGATAGTTTGAGATTGTTAATGGCAGTGACTAAAATTAACGGATGGCTACTTGGCAGATCCTCTGTTTAGTTCCTTTTGGGCAGATATCTACTTTGTAATTGGCATTAATTATCTCTTAATAGGCAATCTCCTCAGAAAGTTACAGTGGACGAGAAGCTGGATGAGAGTCAACAGTGTGCCCTTGTTGCCAAGAAGGCCAATGGCATTTTGGGATGTATAAGTAGGGGTATTGCCAGCAGATCGAAGGACGTGATCGTTCCCCTCTATTCGACATTGATGAGGCCTCATCTGGAGTACTGTGTCCAGTTTTGGGCCCCACACTACAAGAAGGATGTGGAAAAATTGGAAAGAGTCCAGCGGAGGGCAACAGAAATGATTAGGAGACTGGAACTCATGACTTATGAGGAGAGGCTGAGGGAACTGGGATTGTTTAGTCTGCAGAAGAGAAGAATGAGGGGGGATTTGATAGCTGCTTTCAACTACCTGAAAGGGGGTTCCAAAGAGGATGGATCTAGACTGTTCTCAGTGGTAGCAGATGACTGAACAAGGAGCAATGGTCTCAAGTTGCAGTGGGGAAGATTTAGGTTGGATATTAGGAAAAACTTTTTCACTAGGAGGGTGGTGAAGCACTGGAATGCGTTACCTAGGGAGGTGGTGGAATCTTCTTCCTTAGAATTTCTTAAGGTCAGGCTTGACAAAGCCCTGGCTGGGATGATTTAGTTGGGGATTGGTCCTGCTTTGAGCAGGAGGTTGGACTAGATGACCTCCTGAGGTCCTTTCCAACCATGATATTCTATGAAAGTAAGTACCCTATTGGCCAAAAACCAGTCCTTTCTGGTGAGGATTGAAGCATGTTTCATGAATTATATTACAAGGCACACCACTCGCTTCAGACTCCTATTTACTCCATCCTACACAAACCTGCTGTTACTTCTGCATAAGATACCTGGGAAGAGAAATATTGAAGTTAAGGTTATAAAAAACTTCCTATATGGTAAAGACAAGAACCCCACATAATCTCAAGTGGCTTCTTTCACTGTTTTTTATTTTGGGATCCTGTCTTGCATTAAGAAGGCCAGTGTTCTAAGTTTGAAATCTGTGCACTAGTGGGGCATTATGAAGGAGCTATACGCATTCCATGGCTTAGATTGTTGTACTGCGGTTATGTAGAGATGTCATCAATCTGGCATCTTTGACCAACATTATAGACTCATAGATATTAAGGTCAGAAGGGACCATTATGATCATCTAGTCTGACCTCCTGCACAATGCAGGCCACAGAATCTCACCCACCTACTCCTGCAATAAACCTCTCACTTATGTCTGAGCTATTGAAGTCTTCAAATCATGGTTTAAAGACTTCAAGGTGCAGAGAATCCTCCAGCAAGTGACCCGTTCCCCATGCTACAGAGGAAGGCGAAAAACCCCAGGGCCTCTTCCAATCTGCCCTGGAGGAAAATTCCTTCCTGACCCCAAATATGGCGATCAGCTGTACCCTGAGCATGTGGGCAAGATTCACCAGCCAGATACCCAGGAAAGAATTCTCTGCAGTAACTCAGATCCCACCCCACCTAACATCCCATCACAGGCCATTGGGCCTATTTACCATGAATAGTTAACATGATTTTGGCAATTAATTAATCTTTATCCCATCATACCATCTCCTCCATAAACGTATCCAGTTTAATCTTGAAGCCAGATAGGTCATTAAATTCGTTATTTGGGAGAAAGGATTGGTGAAGAGCAGGAGCAGAAAAAAACAGATTTGTAGACAAATTCAGTGATACCACCTGTAGCAATTTCTGCCTTCAAAGTTGAACCGTTAGATTGTTAGTTTTGCTGTAGGATCAACTTTTGAGAAAGCAGAATAATTTATCATTCAGTTTTTTTTTGTTTTTTTTAAGTTTTCACTCCCTAATAGCAAAATATTGTTGTCAGATACATACAGGCAGCTCCCATTGTCATCAGCCACATAGGTGGATGTGACCTCTAAGGGCAGAGCCTGGGTATCTGATGACCGAATTGAGCCTTGTAAAATAATTAATTTCATTATACATTTGCATTTCTAGTTTGCTATGATTTTGCCTTTAAAACAGTCAACAATTAGGACTTCATAATCCTAGAACAAATCCATATTGCTTTGAGTGTGAATTACAGAATGCAGCAATTTTTAAATGTGTTCACAGAGAACATAGTTTATCAGTTTTTTATATAAAAACTACATATGAGGCTAAGTAAGGGGTTTGGGAATTTTGTTTTGATATAGCAGTTTTGCTTTATTTTAGTTAATATCTCTTTATGTTAAAATTGCTGATAATGCCAAATGATAGTATGATATTCTACTTCTAAATGGATTCTTAACCTGTGTCAAACTAATTATAATTGAGTCTAAATGTATGTGTTTAATTTTGCATTTTATCTGTTATCCTCTAGATGGAGTAGCTTGTTTGATCTAGGATATTTATAATAGGGATTGACAGAGTAGTAAAATACAGCAGTGAACTGTTTCATAGCCTTAGTTGCTTGAAGGTTAAAGTAGAATTAAAAAATTAATAAAGAAGAGAAGTGTGGTCTTGAAACTTTCACCCTAGATACAAATTCATGTACACCTTGCATTATCATTTTTAATACAAAGTTTGTATCTAATTATATTCCAGTTTTAAAAAAAATCCACATATCAGATATGTTGAGAAGAAAAGAAAACTTGTTTGTAATTCCATTATATAAATAAAAATAGTAGCCTAAAAGTGCCACTTTGGAAAAAGAGAGAGGAGAAGGCACCTGGGCCAGATGAAATACTGTGGATGTACAGAAGCCATTGGGAAGGGAAGGCATCAAGTATTTTACAAACCTATTCAGCTATGTTATATTAAGACAGAAAATGTCAGATAAATGCAGAAAAGCTTTGCGGTGACTGTTTTTAAACATCAAGGAGATATTACACTGTGTGCTGACATTACATGCTATGAAAGTGTGGGAGAAGATTATTGAAAAGCATCTGCAAGGAACAGTTGAAGATGGAAGGGTCAGTATAGATTTATGCTGTGAAGAAATACAATGTGGAATGTGCTGGTCACTGATGACTTAGGCTTTGTCTACACTGGAACATCGTCTGTAAAACTTTTGTCTTTCAGGGGGTGTTAAAAAAAAATCTCCCCGAACGACAAATGTTATACTGACGAAAAGCGTTGGTGTGAACAGTCAGTTGTCGGCAGGAGCGACAAACAGCAGCTACACCTTTTAGTGGCACGGATATGTGGCGGCACAGCCTTGTTGCTAAAAGCGACATAGTGTGGACAAAGCCTTAGTGATATGTGCAGAACGTTGTGAGAATGTGCAAATCAACTTTGAATAGTGGTAATGCAAGTTTGAGCAGGAGGGACTTAGAGGGAACATTGCTAAGACTGAGGCTCTGAAAACTGGGGAGGAGGACACACCATAAAGGATATTACAGGCATGGTACGAAGAGGAGTGAAATAATTTTAAATATCTAGGATCAATGATTACTGACCACGGTGCACTCCTGAATGATGCCTGGCATCATAGCAAAGCTGCTTAGTGAAAATAGCAGGAGCAGAGCCCAGTTTGCTGATTAAAAAGATGCAAATAAAGTTGAAAGAGCGTATAAAACTGTAACTTGACCCATCCTAATGTACAGAACAGGGACTTGATAACCACAAGAAAAGAAATTCGTATGCTCTCCACTATGGAAGTGAAGATGTTGAAACAGTCTGTGATAGGAACGATGATGAAATGCTCTGCGATAGGAATGAGGTGGTGACGGGCCTAGTGTCCCAATTGAAGACAAGTTGAGCGAGGCTAGGCTATGCTGGTATTCATGTGTCCAGAGGAGACCTGACAGGTATATTAGTGGGATAGCCCTTGCAATGATCGTGGATGGAAGGTGACCAAAAGTGATGGAAATGGTGTCTCTTAGAAATAACTTAGATTACAATCTCAGTTGTCTGCTTCTATCAGAAGTAGCAAAGTTTGCAAGAGGGTGTTTATAATGCGCAAAGCTGGAGTTTGGAGTAACCCAGCTCCCTGAATGTTATAGCATGCATTGTTGAGTGGGAGAGGAGGCAAGCAGGTCTTGCATCAGGGCTCAGTAGAGAGGCAGAATACAGAGCTGAATCCTGATCATGGAGATGAATCTTCATGGGTGTAGGGGTTCTTCCATATGAAGAGAGTTGTGTGTTTGAGGCTGTAATCATTCATGTGAGGCAGTGGAGGGGGAGATATGAGGTTATGGGGTTGAGGGTGGAGGTCTTCAGTGGCTATAGGGGCTTTATCTATTATCAGATACTAATTCTGAGAAATAAAATAGGCCAGAAAACATATCATAATATATTTACACATTAAAGTTGATTACATGGCAGATTATTACTTACACAGAACACTTTAGTTGAAGCAGAATGCCTGTTAAAACTGTGTAAAAGATTGGAAGTAGATGTTCCATTTTATACTTTTGTCACTCAGGTCCATTGAATTGTTCACCAGTAATATGTATGTGTGGTGCGTTTATTTTTTCTTCAGTCTGTACCTGGTATTCCATTCAGCAATGCAGCTGTTTACAATATTAGCACCTAAATTGTCAGAAGTAGGACCCCACTAATATTAATTGGGGAACATGCACACAGTGGTGAGCTGCTTCATTGTATGGATGCAGGCCTGATAGATGGACAGGCCATTCTGAAGGCTGGTGTATGGCTAGGTATATGGGTTGAGGCTAATGTCAAGAATATAATCTGTAGATTTTAATTACTCCATCCATAATTGTATGAATCAGGATTATTCAATTAAGTAAGTAGTTGATGATTTCACGATATCTTCCAACAGTAATTAAAATAGGCGGTATTAAAGAAAACAAGAGAAATCAAATATAGGACACAACTGATGTGTATTAAATAGGGACTCCCAGTCCATTTCATTCTTAATTGCATCAAAACATGACACTGAGAAAACTGTACGGTTGCACTGATAAGCACTCAAAGGAAATCACAGTTAAAATTGCAGGTCAAACTGTCCTCTTCTCCATTGTGCATGATATTCTTTAATTGCATTTTGACCTAATGTTTCTCAGATAATACAATATATCATATAATTTTCCTGCTGTCTGTGCACATGTAACATCTTGTAACTTCTTTTCATTCTTACATGTTTTGTATTAGTTTCATTGCTGTCATGGTCTCTTGTTTCCTCCATGAGCACCACACAGAAGCAGACGAGGCTTGCCAATATGGAGCTCGTTGTAGGTCTGGGGCCTTAGGCTTTTTGTATAAGTTCTTTTCTGTTCAAGGTATATATTTTATATTCAAGCATTTTGAGATCTATTGATTAAAAGTACCTAGCTTTCATATTGCACTATTATTATTTCAATAATTTAGTCAGAAACAATATTCTAGGCACTGCTTTCCAAAAGCAGCTCTGGATTACTTATGCGCAGTCCAGTGGATGGTGGTTATTTTAAGTTGTTTGCATTACGCTAATACATAGAGACCTCAATCAGAATATCAGTACTGCAAGCAAACCTCTGATGTAAACACTTAGAGACTGAAACCAAAGAAAATATTTGTATGAACCTCTTGCAAAGTATTACTACTGAGCTTAACACAGTCCTACATATTAGTTCATGGTACATAAAATATTGGCTGATGCGATATAGTGTGTTCTCTCCTTTTTAGAGTTTAGGGCATCCATCTGACTGAAGCAAAAGGTACTTTGATGAATGCTGTCTGGCCTCTGACTGTAGAAGGAGATTTGCTCTGGTAGAGCAATGCTTGATCTAACTAAGTTAAGCATTAAGCATAAAAATTGTGACACGAATATGAAATGTTAACCAAACAAAACCCCCGAAACTGTCATAGGTCAGTTGGTTAGGAAAAGTTTTATTCTAATAGCAATTGCACATGCAAAGTGCATTTGCAAGTGTGTGTCTAATTTAGACATTGTATGGAAATAATTGCATAATAGTACAGAGTAGTCCTATCTTTAAAAAAATCAATCCCTTAAGTGTGTGTGTTCCACTAACATTCTCTTTTGAATAAACATCTGTTGCATTGTCATTGAAATATAAGGACTAAAGATAGGCCAAAACTGAAAAATCAATTGAGAGAGAATTTCATGATAAGCACCAAATTCCTCATGGTTCGGGCTCTACCAAATTCATGGTCCATTTTGGTCAATTCCATGGTCATAGGATTTTAAAAATAATAAATTTCATGGTTTCAGATATTTAAATCTGAAATTTCACAGTATTGTAACCATGGGGGGTCCTGACCCAAAACAGGGTTCTGGGGGGCAGGGTTGCAAGGCTATTGTAGGGGAGTCGTGGTATTGCCACCCTTACTTCTATGCTGCTGCCCTCAGAGCTGGGCAATATCATACCATACCAGCCTCACTTCTGTGCCGCTGCTAGTGGCAGTGCTGAGCTCCTGGCCAGCAGCTGCTGGTCTCTGGCTGCCCAACTCTGTGAAATCTGGTCTCCCCTACAATAGCCAGATTTCACGGTGAAGATCCCATTTCATGGTCTACTTGGTGGAAAGTCACATTGCAAAATTTTCCAATGCTACAAACAACGGTGTTTTCATAATGTTTGGGATTACAAATCAATTAGATGAGGTAAGCAAAATAATTTTTCTCTCAAGAATTTTTCAATTACTTTACGCTAGGGTTGCCAACTCTCCCAGAATCGGGCTCGATCTTCCAGGGGCTACTGAAGCCAATCCAGGAGATTTTAGGCCACTAACAGTCTGGCAGCACAGTGGGGCTAAGGCAGGCTCCCTACCTGTCCTGACTCTGTGCGGCTCTTGGAAGGGACAAGGCACAAGGGTGCTGAGGGGGCTTCTGTGCGCTGCCCCCACCCCGAGCACTGACTCTGCACCTCCCACTGGCTGGGAACCGCAACCAATGGGAGCTGCAGGGGTGTTGCCTGTGGGCAGAGGCAGTGCATGGAGCCGCCTGGCTGCCCCCGAGCCTAGGAGCTGGACATGATGGCAGCTTCCCTGGCGCTGCCTGAGGTCAACACCGTCTGGCCGGAGCCCGAACCCCCATCCCCTACCCCAGCCCTGAGACGCCCCTGCACCCAAACTCCCTCCCAGAGCCCATACCCCAAACCCCCTCCTGCACCCCAACCCCCTGCCCCAGGCTCAGTCCAGAACCCCATCCCACACTCCGAACCCCTTGGCCCCAGCCCAGAGCCTGCACCACAAACCCCTGCCCCAGCCTGGTGAAAGTGAGTGAGGGAGAGCAAGCAACGGAGGGGGGTGGAGTGAGTGGGGGTGAGGCCTTGGAGAAGGAGTGGGGTGGGGTGGGTGGGGTAAGGGTGTTTGGGTTTGTGTGATTCGAGAGTTGGCAACCCTACTTTACACCCCTATCTCAGTATACAGCAAAATCTAAACAAGAACACTCTTTGGTTAAATAAAAGTTTCTGCTTGTAGTATTTCATAAGTTGTGCTTTTTATAAAGCTTTCAAAAACTTGGGCATTACTTTCAGTTGCTTTAAGGTCAGAGGGTAGATAAACGAATTCTACACAAATTAACTCTAAAAAGTGAACTTCCCCCCCCAGGCACAGTAATGAAATGTTTAATAAAAGCCTGTTTCTTCGCAAAATGTTTACATCAAGGATGCATGCATTAGTTTAGTACTCTTGCAGTTTTAATGCAGCATCTGTTTTCAAATCTGAGAATGTTAAAAAGGCCTTAATACAGATAGCAGTTAGTGCAATAGGGAGTTGCTAAGGTTGTTCCATGAGTGCTCCCACAGACTTGCGTTGTTATTCATAATGTAAATTCTCTCTGTTCCCAGCATGTACATAATTAATGGAAGAAACTACCCAAGAAAGAACTAAGCCACAAATAGGTCATCATGACCAGATGTTTAATTATTGTCGTTAGGAAGCATTTGGAACTACCTGGTGTGCACTTTAAAAACTTAACTATAATAGAATTCCCTTGGATTTTGATGGATTGGTTCCATTGTATTAAACGATGATTAAAATAATTAGGTGCACAGTGTTGAAGCATTAATCTTCTGAACATCTTTATCAAGAAGAGGTAATAATTATGCTGCAGTTGATATGTGATGCACGTTATACTTCTTTTCATGCCTTATCTGATTTTTCTGCAACTGTGCCAGGCTTTAATTAACGTGCTTGAGCAGTATGAAAACTAGTGCATCTATAATTATATCTTCAGTAGCAATATTGTTAACCTTTCAAGATAATATGTTTATCACCTAGAAAGTGCCTAGAGTTAGGGTCAGCTATCTTCATTATCAAATAAATATTGGAATTAAATGAGAGAGCGATAGTATTCTTTCTCTGAAAGCCAATAATTCATCAAGAGAAGCAGCCTAACTGAGGCTTGGTCTACACTAGAGAGTTAGGTCGACATAAGGCAGCTTACGTTGACCTAATTATGTCTGTGTATACACTACAGCTTTGCTCCCGCTGAAGTAAGTGCCCCACAACACTGACATAATAACTCCTCCTCCCTGAGAGGCTTAGGGATTATATCGGTGTAGTCAGGGTGTGCAGCGTCTGTGTAGACACTGCATTCTTACATGGCCAGTTGGCTGTCGTTCTTGTCAATTTCACAAGCTCCAGCATGGAGCTGTGAATTTGACAAGAAAGCCGGGGGCCAGTGATGGGCTCCAGCTAGAGTCTGGGTCCTCCTTCCCCGCTCCCAGCCAGGCTGCTGTCTGTGCTTCCTACTGGAAGCCCTGCTGTTGCGGGGCTGCTGCCCAGGGTCCCTGCTTAGGGAGGCGAGAAGCCCAGGGTGGTTGCCCCCTACTCCTGGTGGGGAGGCAAGAAGCTGAGAGCTCAGGGTCGGGCAGCTGGGCTCCTGGCAGGGAGCTGTGCAGAGCGAAGGGCCCTGGCTCTCAGCCCCGCACACTGCTTCTTTTCAGTTGGTGGAAAACGCTCCTGGTGAGGATGTGCACCACCGACAGAAGGAGGGTAGTGTGGACATTAGCCATGACAGTAACATAGGGTGACTTAAGTTTGTAGTGTAGACATGCCCTGAAAATCTTACATGGTAATTGATCCTTTATATATGTTAATTTTTGTCTTGTGAGGACTAATGTTTTGATGGTGAAATGACAAAAGAAAGTACAAGGCATTTTCCCCCACAGGTAATGTCAGTTTTCACATGGCTGTTCTCTGTGGAGTTTCAGTGCACAATAGAAATGAATGTAGTATGAAAACTTTTTTTATTATTTTCTTCCATCACAGACCTGTTGAAAATTACATGTTTCTGTGCTGGTTCAGTTTTATTCAGTTAAATCTGGGTAGTCTCCACTGACTCACTGTAGTGCGTCTTTCGTATTTTATCTTAATGTCGTCATGTTCTTCAAAGTACTAATCAGAACATGGAGTCACTAGCTACCTCTTGTGTCCAGTCTCTTGAACTACACTTCTCTTTGCTTTATAAGACAGCTAGGTAGTCAGTAGCTTATTATGATAGTTTCAGAAAAAAATGATTTGTTCTGAAGGATTAGGCTTCAGTAATAGTATTTTACTGTTATGCTCAAACATGTATCAGCATTTCCATGATAACTCCCTTATTTTCAGTGGTATACATCATTCCTGTTGAAACTGTCTTTCTGAAATTGGCAGAATGCTATATGCTAGAGCCTGACGTTTTGTGTCGTACAAAAATTGGAATGCATAAAAGCCACAGAGCCGAAAAAGAGAGCATCTGATTACTGATTTTAGTTCTTTATTTAAAAGTAGCAAAATGTTTGAATTTTTCTGTTTAAGAATAGGTAGGACACATGATAATATCAACGAAAGTGGCTAAATTATAAATATTGACTGTTTATGTACAATTATTGAAGTGGCATTTTAAGTGTATGAGAGAGGGAGTGTGAAAGAGCAAGCGAGCACAGTTGTGCATAGCAAGGATAACGTTTTGTATTGCCGTGGCACCTGGAGGCTACAATTGGCATTAGAACGCATGTGCTTTGCGTTGTGCAGACGTTCTCCAAACATGGTACTTGCTCTATAGAGCTATTAATTTAAGCTTAAAATGCTATAACTATAACTTCATAGTATCAAGTCATTTTTGAGAACAGGAAAATACACTTGGCTTAAATAGTAATCACTTTCCTGCATTGGTTTTTTTTTTGTGTCTTTAAAACATCCACACACCATTGGGAAGACAACAAATGACCGTTAGGTCTTTGGTGCTTTTGCCTGGGCATTTAAGATACACTTCCCTTCGTTATTTATAGTCTATGTGCTGGGAAAGCCTGTATTTTAAAAGAGGCTACAAATATGAATCACTCCTGTTCTGGGAGGCAGTTGCATATTCTACACAATAATGTTGCCCACTCACAATCTTCGGTATTTTTCTCAAAGCCCCAATTACTGAAATAAGGTTGTTGCCTGACTATCTCTGCTTGCTTTTTTCCATCCCCAATGAATTTCCTAGCCCTCATGGTTGAAGAGAGCAGTTTGAAAACCTGTTCCCTAAATGATCCAACACCAGGAGGCAAATTGAAACAATATATCTAACGTGTCGTTTTTAAAAAGTTCATTGTTGTTAAACCAATCTCATGATTCTTTGGGTCTGACGCATGTTTTTTAAATTCTTGGTGTCGGCAATACTGACTATTGTTTCTTTAAGTGATTTACTTTGGCGTTTTACAGCATGTTAGCCATGTTAATCATACTACCTGTATGAATGCCAAATAGTTTAATTCCTATGTTTTACCATTGTCTGCAGAACTCTTAAGCTGACACAGCATGACTTTTGTTGTCTTGGTACTTACTGCCTACCTGCCAACATCTTCTTTCTGAAAACAACAAATGTGCAGATTTGCATGAGTTTTCAAATATTTTCATATATTTATGCAGAATCCATCAAAGCATGTTCCTTCCCATGTTAAAGTTAAACGCTAAGAAAGCCACAACATTGGGAAATAATTCCTAATGTTTGCAGGAGGTAATGTTAGATTTGAATTTGGCCCTCTTGTGGTATGCGTTCTGATATGGCCTTTAATTCAAGATCACGTGCTATTTTTTCACAGGAACGTCTACCTCATTTAGTGTCCAGGATGGATGGAGAAGGAGGCTGAATAAAGCTTTGCATAGGAAATTATTAATCGAGTGTTTCCTAACTTTTGAATGCTTGACTTTGTCACCTAAATAAAAAATTTAACTTAATTTTTTTGTATGCAATACGTAGGTATATTGAGTTTTGTTTATAGAAAGTATAGTAATGTCCGAGAGAATTCAAGTAAGTTATGCTCATCAACCAATGTAATCACTTGGCTCTTCTTAAATTTTTTTTAAACGTTTTTATTTCTGGCTAGATATTTAAGAGCAAATGGTATCACCAAAAAGCAGCATTAGGTTTTCCTTTGACCAATCCCTTCCCTTTTCTGACCTATAGTAGAAGGTTAGTGCCAAATAGTCTTGCTAGATCTTGCCTTAAAGTGTGCTTTCAAACCCCCCACCCTCCTCAGAGAAATTTGCATGATGGTTGAACAGGGCAATCCTATATAAAAAGAGAACTTCAAAAAAGAAACTACTTAGTTGAAGTGTTTTTCTTTTTTTACTGCACTGTATATTTGAAAGGATTGTTCTCTTAAGTTATATAATACACTTTCCGCATTATGCTTTATCCAAGGACAAATGCCTTTTTTGTCAGCTTTTCTCCCTTCTGCTAGTATGGCAACTACTGAGCCCAGATGCTATTCTTTGGAGGGTGATGTTTTCCAGCAGCATGTATCCTTGGCGCACACTTCAGACAGTTGTTACGCTGAGGGTGCCAAATGGTTGGGTTGTCTCAGTTGTTAGGTTTCTCTGGATACAGTTTGTTCATGACTTGTCTTTGATTTTTCTGATGTATACAGATTTTACAGTTTATTTGTGAAAAATGTCAGTGCAAATCCCTCACATGGGCAGGCTTTTATTTACAAGAGGGAAGGATGGCTTCACGTATTTTCTGTTAGAATTTAAAAGCAGCCAAGGTCTTGTTACATGTCCTTTTTGAAATGCCTTTGGAAGCAAGCAAAAACAGAAACCATACATTGAGAGTCTGAGTATTCTGTACTGTTCTTTACACACCTGAAGTCCAGTCGGATCACTTGGTTGGCAGAACTTTGACACTTCTAGAAAGTAGGTGACATCTTGTGTACTGAAAGACACTCTAGATGGGAAAGGAAAAACATTTTAAAAAAGTTGGTATCTTAGTCTCAATGGAGGAACGTTTTCAGTTGCTGTCAGATACGATCTCCCACCAACCTCCCATCATAAACTCCATGGGCTGAACTGGGCTGCTAGGATTCCTTTCTCAACCCAACGCCACTGCTCCTAACTCTCCCATAAAACTTTCTGCAGGCAGAGAGTAATCAGATACGACTCTGAATGCAAACAGTTCAATTTCTTGAGTAGGTAATTACCATTTTTACATAGACACTTTTCAAAGTGTTACTGTACTTTAAGAAATTATCCCTTTAAATGAAATCTCAATCTGTTATTTATAAAATGCAAATAAACTCTTCAGGCATATAGAGGTACCTTATGCCAAGATATTTTCATGTACAGTAGGTATTCAACCAAAACAAACAAAAAATTATAAAATACAAGACACACTTAAACAGCATTGCAATTCATAGTTTCAAAGCACTGTACAAACATTGGCCAATTCGTCTTCCCAGCAGCCCTCTCAGATAGATTACTATTATCTCAAAAAGAAAAGGAGTACTTGTGGCACCTTAGAGACTAACCAATTTATCTGAGCATAAGCTTTCGTGAGCTACAGCTCACTTCATCGGATGCATTCAGTCTGTATTTTCCACTGAATGCATCCGATGAAGTGAGCTGTAGCTCACGAAAGCTTATGCTCAAATAAATTGGTTAGTCTCTAAGGTGCCACAAGTACTCCTTTTCTTTTTGCGAATACAGACTAACACGGCTGCTACTCTGAAACCTACTATTATCTCAGTTTTACAGAAAGGGAAACTTGGAGACAGAGAGGTTAAGAAATTAGCATGAGGCTACACAACAGGGCAAATGTCAGACCTGGAATTAGAGCTCAGATTTTTCTGGCTCCTAACCGTGTGCCCTCACACTAGTTGGTTCTTAATCTTAAAATATCAGTTCATAATTTGAATTCCATATTCAGCTAATGCATCAATTATTATAATATCACAGTGTATTAAAGAGTTTAGATTTATAAACATTTACCATTTTCCACATTATTTTAAACAAAAAAATGGCATGTAGGCATTCTGCATTGCAGATGTTATATGTAATGTGTATATAGTGTGTGTATCTATTTTGCTGAATTCAAAATTGATGCTTTCTTCCAAACAGAAAATTTTTGCAATATATTTCTTCAACTATATATATCTATATCTCTAATTTGATGTTGAATAAATATATTGCAAACAGGTTGGCAATTTAGTGTCAGCAAAACAGGCAAAGATTACTTATGAACAGAATTCTTCTTTCATTTGTAAAATTAGTATTAATTTCTTTTGAAAGAGAAGATGGTTAGAAAGCTTTGAACAACTGGGTAAAAGTGCTTATGTTGCAACTGAAAAAGCAGTAGTAAATTAAAACACAGAAGCACTACCATATCGTATTAAATCTTCCAAATCCATTAGGTTTCAGAATATGGTCTTAAATTCTGTATTTAGTTACCTTACCATAGCTAGGCCTTTTGAACGCATGATAACAATGTTGGAATTTAAGTAGCACATGCACTCCAAGAAGTGCATCTACGCTAAAATTTTTTTTGAAAACTCATCAATGCATTACTGCTAACTTACTTTATCATAGGAACTGGTAAGAGAACCTTCTTATAAAAACAAAAACAGAACTTCAGTTTGACCAAAACCAATGAAATAGTTGGTCCCAAATGTGGGCCCTGTTCAGCAAGAAACTTAAGTATATACATAACTTTTAGTTGCAATGAGACTACTCACCTGTTTAAAGTTAGGCATGTGCTTAAGTACATCACTGATTTGGGGTCTTAATGTGTTTATTCTTTTCTTTATAAATTCCTTCAGGTTTTCTTTGAAAACATTTAATACCTTAGTAAAGAATTTTTAGGCCAAGGGTTTCTTTACTACTAACATACAATAGTAATCCCAAGACTTCTCAAACATTTTTGTGGTATGGACCATTTTTTAATAGAAGGCTGGTCTTCTGGGCACTTCTGTTCCCCTTCATGATGCATACCCTGCCTCCCCAATCTTTGTACAATCATGTAGAATCCTGTGGCATCTACAGCACTTGCTTATATAGAAGTTGGTATCAGGAAGGTGACTAATATAATGTTAGCTGTCTTTACTATGGTAAGTTTTTAAGCTTTTTTTTATTTTGCGAGGACGGGGAAATTACTCACACCATCTACATTTGCTCTTCCTTTCCTATTTGATGTTTTGACCTTTGTCATTTTTGTTCCTCTCACCTTCTGTTCCCTTTCTCTCTGCACATGCTTTTCCTGATCCTTTTCTTTCCTTGGATGCTTTTTCTTCCCTTGCTCCTGGGATGTTCCTCTCATATAGCAGCTGACAGCTCCCGGCACCTCTCCTTTCCTTCTGTAGCAGCAGCACCTAATGTAGGAGACTAGGTTTGCTGATCATTGTCCTAGTTTCCAACTGCTTTTCTGGGCACCCAAAGTCACATTTTCAATTAGCACAGCTAGAAATCAGGGGGAGTCAGCACTGTGTAAGCAGCAGCCATTTCTACATGGACCACCAGCAAGTGCTTTGTGAACCATTCTTTGAAAACTGCTCATGTGCGTGTGGTTGTCCTGGCATACCCTCTGGTGGCCAAGGTATGGATGCACAGTGCTCCTCTAGGAACCCCCTGCTGTCCCTTAATAATTACCACACAGATTTTTATGGTTCAGACACCTTTTCCTGGGGTTTTATTTACTTTTCTGGAATACATGTTTTACATGCTCCATCTCAAACCTCATAGTTAACTTAAGTACGTCTCTGCGCTCCACGAGTTAATCTTCTTTCGGAATGGTTTGTTGCTCCTAACAGCTAGGCACAATTTGTTCCTGCCCTCCCTGGGCCTGCCTTTCTTTGTGAAGGGGCTTGCTGCTTCTAGCCCTAGGTAAAACTCTTGTACTCCCTAGACCTTCCTTCTTCCTGAAGGGATTTGTCTTGCAGACAGGCTCTGCCCAGAGAGAGAGACATTCTCCAAGGCACCTCTTTCCAGACCTCTCCAAGCTCTCTGTCCTACCTTCCCCTTCTTAGTTATACTCCCAATCACGTATCACCCTGCCTCCTCCTCATGTTCCAACTGGATACACCTTTTTAGTCTTCAGGAAGGCTGCTTCAGTTAAGGACCCAGCCACCGTGGGGAGCAGCTTCATCATACTTGTTGAGGTGTCTTGCCTTTTAGAGTATAGCCGGGGTGAAAGTAATTTAAAAGTCTTACTGGTATAGGGGCCTGGCTTTGTCGGCTGTGTTCGGGCCCGTACTGGCGACCACTTCTTACTGGTATGCTGTACCGGCCCACTTTCACCTCTGAATATAGTATAGCAAATAGTTAAGTTTAGTGACTTGAGGGTTGTGTTTGTGGAGCCCTCAGATGCTGATGTTTTATCTCAACTATAATCTGTGACACACATCCCCACACCCGCTCCATCCCCGTCATCAAGTTTGAGCAGGAAATCTCCTAAGAATACTTTTTCTTGCAGATTTCTGATACTACTTCTGCTGGCCCTGCCTGAAAATGCCTTGACTAATCTTCTTTATAGTATTTTGTCACTTTCTGTTTCAATTAGGTCTGGAAGCAAAAAGGAAGGTGGTTTTTTTTTTGGTTTTTTTTTAAAATGTGTGCCAGCTCGGCCCTTATTTTGTATTGGGGGTAGAGCCTGGGGAAAAGGGATTGGGAAACTAAATTCTGCCACTGAGTCATTATGCAGTCTTAATCAAGTCCCTTAGGCTATGTCTACAGCTTATGTCACTCAGTTGTATGAATAAATCACCCCCCCCCCCGAGTGACTTAAGTTTATACTGACATAAGCACTGGTGTGGACAGCACTATGTTGGCGGGAGAGCTTCTCCCACTGACATAGCTTCTGCTACGCATGGGGGTGGGAATAGGTAGGCTGATGACTTAGAGTGGCTACATTTGTTAAGCCGCTGTCCTTGGCGTAGAGAGCTTACAGTGGTGCAGCTGCGCTGCTGTCAACTCCCTAGTGTAGCTGGGCCCATAGATACGCATTTTCAATGGTGGTCTCTAATTCTGAGTGGCTCCATTTTCGAGTGCTCAACTTCAATCACAGTAGGGTCAGACTTTGAGGTACTGAGCACCCAAAATGCCAGCTGAAATCACCGGGAACTGTATGTGTTTAACTCTAAGTATCTCATGACAAGGGCTAAAACCTGCACCTGTACCTGTCGTTCTAACATCTGCAACCAGATTTATGCTCCTGGAGAACCCATGCAAGGTTCCAGTAAACCTTATTGATCTACTGAGAACATTACTTATGTAGACAGTGATCATGTCTCCAAGTCGGTGGAACCTTTTGTGAGGGAAGCGTTTCATTATTATTTATTATGTCTTTACTATACTATTTTATCTAATTCAGGATGTTTATCATTCTAGACAGTCATTTAAATTAAAATAAACAATTTAAAGTATGTCATTAAAAATATATTGTGCCAAAAACAGAGCCAATAATATGTCCCCGGGACCAAAAAAAAAAGAACCTCCAAACGTTGTGGACAATTTAAAGTGGGCAAATTTAATTATAGCAGGAAGTGCAATTACTGAATGAGGTATGAGAGACATGGGAAATGTTCCCATCTAAATAATGACCAGAATGTGCTTGTTGGAATGATATTCCATTACACGTTCAAGGCCTTAGGATTACAACACTTTCAGGTTATTAGAAGATGATGATAATACTGTGTTTTATTACCAAATTACTATCATACTCTCTGAGGTATGAAGTGATATTAATGACCATTTTCAATAAGAAATAACATTCTGCAGCATCAGTATCATTTAAACATATTAGAATATGTTACAATGCGCAGTAATGCCCTAGGGTATAGAGATGAAAACTAAAGAGTTTAATTTTAAAATGCAACTGGGAAATTATTTGGACATTCAAAAAAGCTTCAGGGTGAAGATTCATTAATAGAGTGGTTTTTTTAAAACATTCCTGATAAATCCAAATATGCATGTAGATTACTTGGATGTAATTGTGGTTTATTAAAAACATTAAAAAAAATCAGTTCATAGCCTGTGTTTTATTTAGTGCAGTGTATTAAATTTCAATCATGTAAATGTTAATGAAATATAGAAATGAACCAATAAAAGAATTAATGCTAATTAACATATCTATGTAAATGAAAGCACGGTAGGGAGTTAACATATTAAAAATATTTTTCAAAATTGAAGCCGCTTTATAGAGTACTTTATAATGCAGTACTCAGTTTCCCTAGTAATATATTCTTTTAATGAAAAGCCCAGTGTAAAACTGACAGGTTACAAACAGCCATCCTTTAGAGGGTTTTTTTTTGTTTCCTACAGTAAATATTACAATACTTACATTTTGCCAAGGTCAGATGCTCAGACTTGCTGACACTGTTGTCATTGATCTAATGAACTGTAACTCTCATGCCATCTGTTTGTTATGTTGATCCCAAATAAATAAGTTAATTCCAGTCATCCAGAGCTGCCAAACACTGGGGCATTGTATTATGTCAAAATATCTTTCACAAAAAAAATAATGCACGGAGTATCTTTAATTATTTTTACTACAGGATGTTCTAAAAATGAAGGATTGCTTTTTCTGTATAAACATAATATTCAACATAAATTTCACCTGATTTAGATCTCTAAAATTCGGATTTTTGGCTTTCAATATCTATACATTTCCACGAACAGTCCATAAATCACTGTGTTGTGGTTGAGACCCTGATATTGGGTAATTGTGCATTACATAAGTGTGTCCTCAATGGGATGTCCTCAGGATGGTTTTGTAGCTACAACTCAGGATTTGTTTTTTTAATTTTAACTCCTATGTATCTGATATTACAAGGCCTATGATAACACCTGCTTGCATATCTGAGATCAGAACCAAGCACTAATAGGTCTATTTTATCCTTGATATCTTATTGTTCACTCCCTTTTAAAGATAAATTTAAAATAAAATGTGCCAATTACACCACTTAAACAATGCTTGCCAGTTCTGCATCAAAGATGAGAGCTAGAAACTTTTTTAAAATGCAAGTTGAAATTCTCACGCATTCTCGATTCTAGCACCTGGGATTTTACAAAAAACAACAAATCATGAGACTTTGGATAAAATTGTAAGAGTTAGTACGGCAGGCCTTCTCCCAGTGACATCAGGATCAGGCCCCAATTGCTGAAAAAATTGGGCCTTCGGGTGGTGATGGGGCTAGCAGGAATATTTTTGAGTGATCCACAGGTGTGATGGGGAAAAGGTTAGTGTTTAGGTGCAATATGTTCCAAGGTCTTTGTAGCTTGGTGAGGTGGACTGTGCATAGTTCTCACTTTTTTTGTCCTGTGTAATGTTGTCTGCAAGGAGTTTGTGGCTTTTTCTTATCACCGTCTGATGTCCATTGCAACACACTGTACAATTTCCCAAGCTGTATAGTTTTTAGGGTTTCTTGATGATCTTTATTGGAGCAAATAGGATTCTGAACCATGAAACCATGATGCTTAAAAGCTTGGTGAAAATAGTCTTCAAGGTCTCAGAGGCCTATCCATTTTGTAAACCGAAAGTCAGTGACAAAATAATTTGTGAGCTATGTATTCCTCAATGAGTGACTTGTCAGACTTTATCCAGTTGGAGTCATCAATTTGTAATGATTTGCCAAATAAGAGGCTCAATTATCTTTTAGTAGTACTATGGGAGGACTCATTACTTCAAGTAAAACAGTTGCCTCCTTTTGTAGTGTGCGAATGTATAGCTGTAGTCACATTTTCTATTATTTGTGTATGCACAATGACTTTTGTAACCTTAAGTTCCCTTGTTCTGTCATACCTTTAAGTCACTCTTACCAGATGTTGTTACTGTATCCATCTAGTGATTGAGAGATGTAGATTTCTGAAAGGGCCGCTGTCAATTTTAAAATCACGTTTGTCAGATGGCTTGCTGTTGTGTAACCCTGAAAATTACTAAAACTGACACAGACTAGAGGAAAATAACATTCATTGTTTAGTCTGTTTTCTATGTGCACTTTGTACAGAGTCAGTTTCACTGCTGTGTTGGTGGTCAGTAGGACTTTGTCTCATGTGTTTGCAAAATAACATCACTTTCATGCTCTGCTCTTGGTCGGAGTCAGTATAAATATTCTTCCCTAGGCTTTGCAAGAGAGAGGGCAGCAGAGCTGCTGCTGTTTGGCTGGGGCCAGGAAGGGTTGTCTCTTTTTCTCTGGACCCCAAGTGGGTTGAGGCTGGGGGTTGGAGGTAGTTTGCTCCCCTCACTAACAAGACCATTGCATGGGACCCAGGATTGCTATCACTTTGATAGAGAATGCTGCGGGGAGCATCCTTCTCATGCCCTGGACCCCTGGCTAAGATCAGGGAGCTCCCTTTTTATTCTTATACCTGTATGGGCTGGTCAGCCCAAGGTGACCCACACCATGTCCTGCTGCAGGCCCTGGCTTGGGGGAGAGAGTACTGTGACAATTTAATAAGTAGGTTCTACTGAATGAGACTCTGAGGTAAGGGAAGAAGCCAGGAGATACCAGGAGGGAAAACTGGGGTTTGGAAGGAAGATGGGGGCACCCTTCTGGGAAGGAGCAAGGCCAGGTGGAGGAGACAGTTGTCCTTCCCCAGGGACAAGGGGAAGAGTGGAGATGGTAGGGAGCAAGCAGAAGCTAGGGGCTGGAGTGATATCAGCCCTCCCCAAGCCCAGAAAGGGGAGTCTAGAAGGGGTTCAACTCATCCTCTTTTCCAACCTTTCACCCTCCAAAAGGGTTGGGATTTGGAGGCAATGGGGCTTCTCTCCCTGTGGGAGCCAAAATTAGGGGAAGCAGCTTAGAGAGTGAAGGGGAATGGAGAGCATCAATCCTAGTCTGCCCCTTCCAGGGGGATATAGGGACTGAGCAACCAGACAGGGAGCAGCAGGGATCTCCCACCCTGGAGACAGGGAACAGGCGCAGCCAGGCTGGTAAACTATCATTTCTCCCCTTCCCATGCCTTACCCCTTACAGCAGGAGCATGGAGCAGCCAAGGAGAATATGGGGAGAATTGGAGGGAGGTCTTCACCCCTGGTAGAATTCCTCCACAGTCCTGGGTAGGAAGGAGGACGGAACCAGCCAGTGGAGAACAGGAGTAGCATGCAGAGAGAGAAAGGGAAAGTTAGCATAATGGTCCCGGGTGCTCTTGGCTCTCCCACTCCCCTGTTGAAAGATCAGTGGCCACATTATATAGGACTTGGATTTTTAAAATCATGATTTATACTCACCTCATTGCATTGGGAGCAAGATGGGCCTGTTACAGTTGTGTTCAGTGAAAGGAGTAGAATTTTTTTTAAGCAGTTTGGTTAGATTAGAGTGAAATGTGCCCTATAATAGACAAACACATGGACAAAGGTTTTCATTGTGGTTTATCATGACGTGCGGAACATGTTTCTGGGTGACCAGCCCAAACGAGTCCCACTGAATAAATGCGTCAACGCCCAACTCGCATCCCCTCAAACCCCATAACTAGCTGTCTTGCACTGATTTGTCTTATAACTTAAAATAAAGAGAAGGAAATGTTTTTCAGAATTGTGTGCATAACTAATTTGAAAGAGGTTAATAAAATTGTAAGTAAATAAGTGATCCACACTTGAAGAAAAGTAAGATATACTATCTGTTCAGCAGAGGTCACTGTAAGTTTGTGATTGAGGTATTTTAGTCGTGCTCGTCAAGATGTTATTAACAGCAGTAAACCTGTAAGGAAATTCTCAGGACTGCATCTAGTTGAAAGCAAACACGCACAAAAAAGCTTATTTTTCACAGACATTTGTTGTGGAAATAGAAAATTTAGGTGATTATGTATAGTGAGGCTTTTAATGAAGCTAGAATGTTAGCACCCAGATAAGTGTGGATTATACGTAGCATTTACCCTGTAGTGTTACTTAGAAGAATTTATCCAGATCATTACTTCAAGGGAAATTTAAGAGAGCGAGAAGAAAAGCTTCTATCAAAAACTCTTTCATGTATGTACTTCTGTTTCTAGTTATGATGCATGCACCTCTTACTTTTCTGTATCAGGCAGTTTGTGTTATAATGGCATTAATAGGGACTCAATAATTAAGGTTATATAGAGTAGTTGCTTTTTGTTAAAAGTAAGATCAAAATCCCTCTTTCACAGTTCAGTTATTGAATTTAGTTTCCCAATATAACGTAATTACTGTTCAATAAGCAATTGAATCTTCTGTGACTTGTTTTTGGATAAAACAGTCACTAGCTTTTCCAGAGAAGATAAAGTTTCAAAACATTGATTTTTAATTATCCTGAGAATCTCATTTGGGGGGATGAACCACAGATACTGCATACTCAGACTTCATCCGAACACACATGCATTGCTATAGTATCTTGAATAAAGCCAATTAAAAATTTAAAAAAAGGAATTAAATAGAAGAACAAGTAATCCCCTTGTTTATCATAACTGTTTTCGTTTCTGCCAAGAAAAGCCAACAGATATTTATGAATCTGCCATGCACTTCTGTTCTCTGACATTGTCATCTTAGCCCACCTGGACAGCTGCCTGAATCCCCAGCTCTGCTTCTCACATGCACCACCAGCCAGCTCCTGACAATCTAGGCAGCTGGGAGCTCTGTTTCCCAAGCTCTATAGATATTGACTAGGGCCCTATCATTTTGGTGAATTTCACAGTCATTTAAAAATTGTAAATTTCATTATTTCACCTATTTAAATCAGAAATTTCTCAGTGTTGTAATTGTAGGGGTCCTGACCCAAAAGGGAGTTGTGGGGGTGGGGAGGGAAGGTTGCAAGGTTATTGTAGGGGGGTTTGCAGTACTGCTACCCTTACTTCTGCGCTGCTGGTGGTGTTAGTGCTGCCTTCAGAGCTGGGCATCTGGAGAGCAGCGATTGCTGGCTGGGAGCCGCTCTGAAGGCAGCACTAACACCACCAGCAGCAGCGCAGAAATAAGTATGACGTGGTATGGTATTGCCACCCTTACTTCTGCGCTGCTGCCTGCAGAGCTGGGCCCTCAGTCAGCAGCCGCCACTCTCCAGCCACCCAGCTCTGAAGGCAGTAGAATAGTAGTAAGGGTGGCATGGTATGTTATTGCCACCCTTTCTTCTGTGCTGCTGCTGGCAGGGCACTGCCTTCAGAGCTGGGCGCCCAGCCAACAGCCGCCACTTTCTGGCCACCCAGCTCTGAAGGCAGCACAGAAGTAAGGGTGGGAATACCGCGACCCCCATAAAATAACCGTGCAACCCACCCCTGCAACTCCCTTTTGGGTCAGGGCTCCCAATTTCAGAAACACTGGTCTCCTCCCGTGAAATCTGGTCTTGTGTGTACTTTTATCCTATACTGTACAGATTTCACGGGGCAGGCCAGATTTCACAGTCCGTGACGTGTTTTTCATGGCCGTGAATTTGGTAGGGCCCTAATCTTGATTTATCCCCTTTAGCTGGTATGGTAAACTGCTAAACTATACATACAGCAAGACACACAATCACTCTCTAGGTGAGACTCTTTCTCCCTCGTTATGCACTTCCAGTTACTGTCGCTCTGATAAGAATAGTCCCACTAACTGGTCCGACTAACTGTCCCTCACCCTACTTGAGAATCTTAATCCATTTTTAGAAATGAACTCAAACCAAACCTTAGAGGTTCTGAAATGATTAGATGGGTTATTTTGCATTTCGGATTTTTGGTCAAGCCTGGAATCACAAGTTCCAAAATACTGCAAGAGATGCCTGTTTTTGCATGATTTCTGGCCACAGCTAGAAAAAGTAGTAGTAAGATCTCATGAGGAATCTTGTTTTCTTAAGGTTTCTAGTCTAGTTTTGAAAAACTGGAGAGTTTAAATAAACGTCCAGAATTTGGGATTCTTAGCCTGACATTGATTATTTTGGGTCTCACCCATTTTAATATGGAATTAGTGGTAGCAAACATTCATAGTTTTGTATTGGGCTCCAAATGGACATTGAGAATTAAACATAAGGAGCTGGGACAAGACAACTGGATGAGAGAGGCAGATGGGAGCAGGTTGTTGAAGGGTCTTGAAAAAAAATGACAAGGAGCTTGAAATTTTGATTCAAAAGGTTATGGGAAGCCAGGAAAAGATCTTGCAGATGGGTTCATTCCGATCAGAGCAGTGAACAATGCAGGTGATTTTTACGGTTTTATTTCGGAGACAATGAAGAGAGGCAAGGTGGTAGTCCAAGAGGTGAGAGGAAGAGCTTACAGTACACCAGGTGGTGCACAATGAATGCGTGGCCAAAAGATTTTGTAGTGAAGATGTGGAAGAATGGGCGCATGACTGAGGTTGTTAGTCACTCCACTTTACATTGTCATGTGAATTTTCTGTGCTATATTCTATTATTTTTTGTCATGCTGGCTTCTTTTCAAGGAAAACCGCCGGAAAAGGGAAGGGGGAGTGTGTGTGTGTTATAAATAAGGTGGAAATGCCATCAGTTTAAAAGGGTTTCCCGAGTACTAGCACCTTCTCTGCAGGATGAGAAGGCTAAGTCCGAGTGCAATGAGGAGGATTGGGTAAATTGTGCTTGTAAAATTCATACAGTCAGAATTTTGGAAATATGCAGCAGACTAGATTTTTTTCAGATGTTACCTCCCTACAAACTCATTGTAATTTCTGCAAACTACTTTGTTCATATATTAATAGTGTGTGCTTCATTCCAGTTTTGTTTTCAAGAGATGAATTGCACTAATTAGGTTAATATTGGTTATCCACAGTTCAGTAAGAAAATATTTTCACTACCAGAATGTGTATTAGCACAAAGCTTCCATTTAATAGGAAGATTTAAATTTAATATAAAAGCATCTCTTCTCTGTTGTCTTTAAAAAACTCATATTTGCGTAGGGATTGTACAAAATGTGTCCCACATTTATGGGTATGTCCACCCTGATTAGGAAGACGTTTCCCAGGGACATTGCCTGCATGCATTGTTTACAAACAGGTTAGCATGTCCATGCAGTGACGCTGTTTGTGACAGATCTGTACCAATACATTCTGGGATTTCTGAAGCATGCACTCCTAGTGCAGGATGCTGCTGCTGAGAGCAAAGGCTTTTGGGTAATTTTCAAACAATAGGCACTGCAGCTGATCTTTCTCACAATGAACTAGTAAAGCTGTAATGCCTGTGGCTTCCTTTTGACCCAGGAGGCTAATCATTGTCTGACTCTGTTGGTCCCAATCAGACCTTGAAGTCCGTGATCCCAGGTGTTCCAACCAATATGTGTACAATACCCACGGTGCTGTATGTGTAGTGGTGTGTTTGAAAGAGAGCACATGTGCCAGCTGTCGTCTTGGCCGATGCCCTGGGGATTGAGATGGGGACCTCCAGAGCTAAAACATCAGCTGCTGCAGCTTGAGCTAGAGAGACCAACTTTTTGGTTCGGGCTGTAATGGAGTCCTATCCCCTGCAGATTTGTTAGGGAGGACTTGTACACACCCTCATCAGTGGGTTATACGCACAGGGCACTGTAAAATCATTGCAAGTGCAGAATGTTCCAGCCAATGGTTTTTTCCAGCACTTTTAAACTTAGGCCGGGACTATGTATATCAGTAAAACAAAAACTGATAACTCACTTTGAAATCAGTGATGAAACTTGTGCATTTTAGTCCAGTGATTATTCCTTTTTGACTCTTGATTTGGGTAAATAAATTAAGTAACTTCCAGTTGCATTGTATTTATTCAGACTGACTGATTTGTTCCGCCCCCAGCTAGAGTTGCTGAGAGATCATATTAGTTTAACCTTTACATGCTGAGGTGTAGATGAGAGAGTTGTGGCAGGAATATAATTTTAACATGTTCAGTCAAACTGTTGAGAAAATAGATTGAAAATGCTTAATACGTGAGATATTGGCAGTAAATCATATTCTGCTTTATAAAAAAATATCCACACTGTGTGTACTGGCTACATATAGAGTATGAATATCTATGCATATATCTATTTGTATAAATAGCTGTTAATTACTGCTCTAATCAACTATATTATTTATACTTATTAATTTCACAATATTATTCTACAATCTCTTAATTGAAGATTTTCCAGTTATAAAACAAAAGATGCAAACAAGAAATACAAATGCAGTATGGGGCTTGAAATTCAGGGCATGATCATGCAATTTTAAGACCAACCCTGCATATTTGATTCTCAAAGTAGATGACTCCTGATCTGAAACAGCTGTCCCTCAGGCTGAGTCAGGGTGACTTTTGCTCAGTTCCCACTTTGCTCCTGGGTCTGCTGGAATTGTAGGCACAGGAGAGCAGCTTGAGATCATGACTCCTTCCTCTCCAGCAGCTCATCAGATTTCACTCTTTAGTCTGGCTCTGTGTGACGGTCCTCTTGCCCTTGTTATGGAGTAAAACTTCTCCCCTCCTTGCAAGTCCATTTTCTGTCTTCCCTACCAGGTTGGTACTAATGGCTCCCTGTAGGAGTTCTATGGCAATTAAAAGGCATCCGCATTAAGAAGAGATGGGAGAGCCATCTTTACTGTCACTGGGCAGGAAAAACAGAGAGTAGCCTTGCAGATAAGGATTGTTCTCCACAGCATTCAAGAACTGGAATAAAGAGGTAGGGAAACCTGGGGCAATGATGGCATCGAACGAGGTAGGTGGGGTTTTAAGAACATGGTGTTTGTGTGAGGAAATCTCCATTAAATGTAGGTTCTTCTTATATTCAGGGGCTGAGGGTGGAGAGAGAGACCTCATCCCCAAACAAAACTTTAGAAATCCTGGTTTCCTCCCACAAATCCCATTGTAATCCAAGCAGCAGTAAGAAGATGCCATTTAAGGAGAGGTGGGGGGAGAGAGAGGAAGCAGAAGAAAAAGATGAGGTGGTGGTAAGGGGACAGAAGATGTCTGTGATCCCTCCTGAGTCAGCTGCACAAATTTAATTTGCATCCTAGTTTAAATTTATGATTTTGGCTAAGAAATCATACGATTCTACTGATATTTTTCTAAATCGTCATTCACATACCACATATTAAATGGCCAGTGATGCACAAACTATTGATATAAACATTTTACTGTACATCTTTGATCAGTCACCAGGATTTTGACTGAAAGCTATGTTTTCTATAGTTGAGGGATAGGCAAGAGAATAGTGTAAACCTGCAATCCCCACCCCAGCTGCTTCCACCCACCCCATGGGACAACGAGCACCTCCACTGAGCAATTGTATGGGCCAGATCTGGTATAAATGGCAGCAGCTTCAGTGACTCCACTGGAGTTGCCCCCGTTTACATCAACTGAAGATCTGGCCCTGAATTTTTTCTGGTCTGAACCTGGATTATTTTCTATGGTATGTAGGTCCTTATAGATTCTTTCTCTCTAGTTGTTTAAGACATTGTGTTTTGCCTCTAGAAGCTGGGATCATTATCAAATTTATGACATGGAATCATAGCAGTTAGGTAGGTGCCAGATGGTCCTTCACCTGCAGGGTTTGGAAAGAGAGAAAACTGACACATACGTAGTAAACTGGGGGAAGGAACTGTTTGTCCTGACTGAAGCAGTACAGGAAAAACCCAACTCAAACTGAGCTAATACTCCAAGTTGTTGATTAAAGTGTATGACAGCCCCTGTACAACATTAGTTTGATTAAGTGACTGACAGAGCTTGGAGTCAAGTTGGGAAAAGGGAGAATGTGTCTCTAATGCCAAGTGCTTGTGCAAAGCGTTTCTCAGTTGAAATGAATTTTCCCACTGAAAAAGCCAACAGCTTTTCTTTGTCACAACAGCTTTCCCCCCAGCTCTGTTCCGAGACTTGTCACATCACTTCAGACATCTTGAAGCTTTCAAAAATGTTTTAGCAGAACGGAGCAGGAATTTCACTATAAACTGTGTTTCAGATGATGATCTTACTAACTTTATTGATATCGCTACTTCAGTGTGTTAAAATTAAGATGACAGTAAATAGAGCAGCATCCCATTAAACAGGGCTTGGTCCCTGTCAGTGTACATTGTACACACTGTTCAAAAATGGAAACTAAACCAACTGCCTTTGTAGTGAAGAATCCGCTCACTTTGGTGGAATAAGAACATTTTCTTGTTCAGAAGACCAGGTGTGGGCAATTTTAAGACACACTGTCAATGTGGGAAAACTTTATTTTGTGATGGGTTTTCAGTACCTCTGCTGACCTGGAACCTGTTCTGTAGAAATTTCTAGATACGTCTGAAATTAGTGAATAGGTTTGTTTGCCAGTGAGGTCGCTGCTTTACAGCCTGATTTTATTTTTTTTTTAATTTAATTTTATTTTTTTTTGGCCTCCTGGTTGTTCCTGCAATGAAGAGGTTGTAATTCTGACTGACTAGCATCACCGGCATTACAATGGCAACAGGTGAACTGACTATGTAGTGTCGTCAATTCACTCAACTAACCCAACAGGACACGTATCCTCACCTTGTTGGGAATTACCTGGGGTATTGTCAGCCCAGCATGGAGGCCCAATGTCCTTCCTTTGCTTCCGCTACATGGTGGTTTTGTGCATGTGTTGCTTCTTCTAGAAATGGAGGCACACATCTTCTTAATCTTATTTTCTAGTTATAAAAACTTTCTTTTGTCACAAAATATAATGACATGACGCACTCCGCGGAGAGTGGATCAAAGCCTCAGTCCAGCAAAGCACTTAAGCAAATACTTAATTTTTAGCTTCAGTGGGACTGCTCACATGTTTATGTTTAAGATGTGAGCTTAAGTGATTTGCTCTTTCTATATTTAGATACTTATATAGCCCCTATTACAGTAGTATCTGAGCGCTATCTAATAAGATACTATTATCTGAGTAGTATCATGAATAAAATTGTATCTTTATTTTTTACTGCAGTACGGTTTGTTTTTGGGATGGAGAGAGCGGACTGTATTTTCATTCGACTCGGCATTTTACCCACAGCAACAGGCGTGTTCTCAGCTCTGTGCGTGTAAGAGAGGGAGATTCAGAAACTGGCGGAAGAAATGAAATAGCAAAATTTTTCACCTTTGGGAAAATTTTAGAAATTCTCTTAAGAATATATGAGAGAAACATCAGATTTAGCCTTGATGATATCAAGGTGAAAATCAATATCTTTTACACAGGCTCTTTCATTAACACATGAAAACACACAGAAAGAACACGCAGAAAGGTTTAACCCTTTCTACATGTACAGGAAAATGGTTTACTCTGTTGAAGCTAAATAGTCTATTTACAGGGCACACTCGTTTTTTTTTTTTTATTTTCTAGTGAAGGGTTTCAGATGCATTTCTTTCTGGCTATTAATGATAGTTTTATATAGCACGATACAGTTGAAATCAAATATTCCTGTTTCTCTGAAAACAAATTCAGAATAATTTTTCTTTTATAAATGTGTTTAAATGCATCACTTTACTAGGGACATAATTTCAATCTACTACAATTTAAACAAAATATGATTTAAAACTGCATAAAATGTGCATGTTAGAACAGCTTTCTATTCTCATATTTCAGGAAATTATCATTATTTGAGGAAGATATTGGGATAAATAGTCATGAAGTATCTTAAAAACAGAGGAATTGTCATATTGATCAGACCAGTGACCCATCCAGTCCATTATCCCATCTCTGACAATGGCCAGTGCCAGATGTTACATAGGGAGGTGCAGAAAGCCCCATAATGGACTATAATGAAATAATCTTAACCCTAAAGGAATTTCTTTCCTAACCCCAAGCTGCTAGGCTTTGGCTTAAGCCCTGAAGCATGAAGGGGTTTGAATCAATGTTTTCCTCTTTAAAAATCCAAAATGTTTTCAAAATATCCACGTTACAATATTCAAGTTCGAAAACACTATAATACTCCAGTATGTCATGGATTTATGGTGATTGTCCTGTAACTGAAACATTCTTCCATGCCATAAAGGAAATTCAATTAAAAACTGAAGATTTTCTTAGCAAAAGGAAGCGGATGCTTTGGCTTACTCCAAGGTTTAGGTTGGTACTAGTCACTGTACTGCAGACAGTGGGTCATATTAATCCCTGATATAGCACTGCTGACATCAGTGGAGTACACCAGTTATGAATGTAGCACTGTGTGTGTGTATGTAAGTAGCATAGGGCAGGTCTACACTGCAAATTTGCAGCGGTGCAGCTACGTCGATGCAGCTGCACCACTGTAGCGCTTCTGGTGAAGATGCTTTAAGTCAACAGGAGAGAGCTCTCCCATTGGTTTAAAAGCTCCACTCCATGAGAGGCGGTAGCTATGCTGGCGGGAGAAACTACGGCCAGCGCAATGGTCAACATAACCATGTCACTCAGGGGTATGGATTATTCAGACTTTTGAGCACCGTAGCTATACTGAAGAAATTCTGTAGTGTAGACCAGGGCATGTTCTTTCTGTTTGTCCTTCTTTGTTAGTTGGCCTCAAGTCAAAATCCTCCATCACTATTCAGATGAGAGTTTACAGTCTGTTGCTATTCATATAATAGGTCAAATACAAACACCTTGAACTCAGGAGATGTTTGAGTTTAGATTTGCAAGCATCTATATTCAGCAGTTGTCAACGTATATCCAGTTTTTGTTTTTGTTTTTTTAAA
Source organism: Natator depressus (assembly GCF_965152275.1). Taxonomy (NCBI): domain Eukaryota; kingdom Metazoa; phylum Chordata; order Testudines; family Cheloniidae; genus Natator; species Natator depressus. The sequence continues at coordinate 236,542,457 of NC_134235.1, read as the reverse complement.
GTGAGGTTCTCAAGACTCACAGCTAAGCCTCTAAGAAAAATCCCCCAGATATTGCGAGACTCATTATAAAACTGCAAGAGCTTGTAACACTGGTCATTTTAAAAGTTCAGGATAAGGGCCTGATCCTCAGCTGGTATAAATTGCCAGACTCCAGCAAAATCAGTAGAGCTATGCCTACTTACACCAGGTGATGATCTGGCCCAAAGTACTTTGCAATAACGTTCGTAAGGATACAAAAGAATGCCATGCAGGGAAGATTTCTGATGGATGGATATACAATACATCTAAACTATTTGGTATTCTCATTTTCTCATCCATATGTGGTATTAATGTGTTCATACACATGATATATATGTGTATAAGCTAAAATAAATGTATTTGTAGACACACAATCTCCATGATGTGTATTGTACTTTGGGGAAAATGTGTATTACTAGAAGAATTTGAGAGGAATTATAATATAGTTTTTGTGATATGTGGGTAGCACACATAGAGCCACCTATTGTAAAAGTTCACCACCGCCATTTTAAAGGGTCAGTTTCAGATTCTGTTAACTTTTAAAGTTTTTTACCCTTTTTTGTTGAAAGTCGGTAAGCTTGTCGTAGGTCAGGGAGCAAATGTTTTCTGAAAATTTTGCCCAAAGATGTTCAATTGTGTTAAAACATGGAACGATGTAAACCGAACAAAACAACCGCCTTACCCACCCCACCCCACAAAACCCTGTAGTTTTTCTGCTAAGAAAAAAAATCTGTTCAAAAAGAGGTTACAGATTTAGCATCTCAGTGAGAATTGGTTAGAAACCTGCTTTATTCAAGTTGGTATTAATCTGCATTTTTGAATGCCTTTGAATGTCTGTAATATGTTCGACAGAATTTAAACATCTGGATTTTTCTGCTTGTCAGATATAGATTTTAATTTTGTGACTCCATCCAGTATGGGCTGCTTCATGTGCTTCAGATATTGACTTTCATGTTTAACTTGGGCACCTTTTTCCTCCCCAAATCAATCATTACCAAGATTAAGCAAAAGATCAAAACTCTCCCAGTTGTAGAACAATATAGCATTTGTCTCTTGTGGTGTTATCCCTCTTGCTGTTCGGCCTGTTTACAACTGAACAATCCTAAACCTGGGAAAGCCTTTGGAAAGCCTTTTTAACATCCTCAAACTGATACAGTTTTTGGAATGTGGCCTATATACAGTGGACCTTATGACTCAAACCAAGTGATAGTTGGGCATTTCTTCAGTTCCAAGTTCTTCGTAACAGTTTAGCCCTTCTTTTCTTATTAGACCAAGAGGTATTTGAAGCATCTTTAATATGCTCTTATGGGACCACTTCCTTGTTGTCTTTAAGTTCAGAGGCTACTTTTGGGTCCATCCACCTTGGTCTGTCCTTATACCTTAGACAAGAACTCCATTAATGCTAGTGGGATTTAGAGCTGTAATTTCCTCAACAAAATGTCCTAGATTAACTATCTCAGGAAGACTGCAAGAGCAGCATCCTGAAGGCAACCTCAGAACCTTGTTTGCAGCAGATTTCATGTTGGAGGTGAGCCCACCCAACCCCTCCTTCCTCCCAAAAAATGTTTCATAAGGGGTACTTGTTTCATTTTCAGCAAGCTTGATCTACCAGAATAGCGGAACCACTCTGGTACAGAGTTAGGGGATCTTTAGTGGGTGGTGTATTTTTTACTAAAGGGTTCTTCAGTTACTTCTGGAATTTGTCTAGTTGGGTGATGTTAAAGATATGTTCCAGAGTCCTGCAGGTTTGTTTGTGTGTGTCTGCCAGAATTAGAGAAGATGTAATTGCCTACTTAAGTACAACCTTCTGCAGAAATGTCTTTTTTGCATAGTTACTCTAGATCCTTGCTCGTCACTCTGGCATTTCCTCTTTTCTCAGCCTTGATTGAATTAAGGTCACCCACCTTCACAAATATAGCAGAGAAGTCTTGCATGTTGTGTTCTAGACCAAGTATTTTTTTAAGCAAAGCAGACCAGATAAAATTGAAGATAGTGCTTTTGTTGCAGAATTTCCATTTGGTTGAACTGCCTGATGGATGTCAGAAGGCAGGGATAGCTTATCTGTATGTATTTATGGGTCTGAATGAAAGAAACAGTTTAAAGAGAGAAAAACTTCTGTTTTCCTTAGAAAATATCCTTCACCTGATTCTTCAACTTAATAAAGTTTCTTTCAAATCAATGTTAGCATTACTATATCAGCTGTGTGCATTCTGTGCATACACAGAAGCTGAACTCCAATTTTTTTCCTTGTCAGGTTTTTTTATAGCTACTTAATCAGACAGTGAAGAGAACTGTTGTCTGGCAATGTCACATACTAGAACAGTAATTTCTACACTGGTTTCTGGTTTATTGATCAGATCTCACGTGCAGGCTGCACTGATGAGATAGACTCTATCCGCTAGAGCAATGAGTGCTGCAAGAGTTGGGAAAATGTAGCTTGTGTGATAAATATATTTTAGTTTTGTTATCGAGGTCACTGAAGTTTGCGAGGCATGTCTAAGGGCCGTATTGCGTGATATGGTGTATTGTTGCAGTATGTTTGTAGGGTGTGGTAGTTGGAGTTTCCAAGGTTCTTAAACAAAATAATATATTTTTTCATCCTAATTTCCCTCTCTTACTGAAGCTTCTGTCATTGTTGTTGTTATTATTTATATAGCACAATAAGTGTGAAATAAGGCAAAACTCCTGCTTTGATTTTATGCAATTAACATTAATAAACACATGGGTGAGGGAGGGATTAGTGGGCTGATAAAAGGAGGAGAAAAGCTCTTTGAAGACTGTGTGCGCGCGCGCGCATGTGTCATTTGCTTTGTTGTTGTGTGTTTGTTGTATGAAGGGACTGTGGTTCGCTGTTACATTGCATGTGTCTGTATACCCCTACACTCTCATATGCTGAGAAACCTATCATTAGTGGTGGAAGGCTAATCAAAAGAGCTTGATGGTGAAGCAAAACTAATGACCCTCATGACCAGACAAGAGTTCGTGAAAATGAGGTTCAGGGAATGTATACAAAAGTCAGATAAAATATTGGAAAAAGTTTTTATATAGGAGCATGTAGCATCTGTTTTATATCACTAGCAGTGACACCACTAGACTACTTTCTCAAAGAGTCTTCAATTGCCAACAAAGTTATACACTGAAGCCTTCAGTAATCCCAATACTGGGAACTTAATTCTATCTTTACAGAACATCTGTGGGGTAATTGTTTTCTTGTGATTTTTTTTTTAAATTCCTGTTTTATTTCCCTTATGGCATTTATTCACACAATGGCAGTTGCTGGTAGCTGCCTAATTGTAATGTCACTGAAGATTTTTTTTCTTCAGGGCTTTGCTAATGGCACTGCCATTGATTAACCAGAAACTGCATAAGCCTTCATTGTATAACCACTTAAATGCTTGTTTCTATTACATGGGTAATGGTTCTTGTTGACCCTACTGTCTATATCATAATTATAAAAATTCCCCATTGGCTACTGCGGCAGTATGCAAAGTCCATAGAAGGGCAGGAAATCAGATATGTTCATATTCCTTTATGTTTAGTATAGGTTAAGAAAGAATAGAGGGTTTAATTGTTTTATTTTACCTTTTTAATGATACAAAACATGCATGGGAAAATGTGGATAGAAATATAATCTGAAGTATAAATAGATTATTTTGTAATTTTCTAAAAGTAATCTAAAGCATCTCAGCATGTACAATGTGGAACTCACGCACATTGAGTTTTTTCTCTAAAGCCATTTGGGGTCAGCAGCCGTTCTGGCCATCTTAAACTTCATGTAATGCCAGAATAGTTTTTTGTTTTTGTTTTTTAAATCTTCAGACTTCTCCCACATCAATCTCTAGCTGTGAGACCAATATGGAGGTGCCCCTTTCATACAATCTTGGTGGAAACCAGGCACGTGCTGTAATCCTCTGGGTTGTGTGTGTATAAATACAATAACAATAAAAAATACTATGTTAAAAGAACTTTAAGGTTGCATGGTCAAGTGCTCAAAAGATAGGAAATGGCAGAAGTATGGTTGCCTATGCAGTCTTAATTGATCCCCTTTTATGAGTAAGCGTTATGATAATAGAGTTTTTAATTAGATGATTACACATTATTTTTTCCACAAGATGCCTGCCTCAGTTATTGCACAGGGTGGACCTGCTCTGGGGATGAATCAGGACTGTGCAGTGAAGGAGGCTGCTGTCTCTAGGATTCTTGCCTCATTTGTTTCAGAAGCTGGAAGATATGCTCAAAATGAACAAGGCAAGGAATTGCAGAGCACAGGAGAGACAGGATCGCTGTTTTCAATTCTGATGCCTGGCCTATAGCAGCTCTTCTGAGGTTCTGTAGTCCTAGAGTAGAGCATGCTCAGTCTTTCCATTCACACAGTCTGTTCATCACTGGAAGCTTCAGAGGTGGATCATGCTCAGTGAGGACAAAATGTTTCCGGAGTTCAGCTATTAAACTCTAGCAGGTCTCTATGGAGCATGGGCAAACTGAATTTTCAGAGACTTATAACTTGGCCAAATTTGGGGATGGCAAAAGTTAGACCCTGACACACACCTGCTAAATTTGAACTCCCTACTCCATAGTATAGACACATGGGAGCATTTAAAAGAAAGGGCTTCAGGAATTTAACATGGTCAAAACACTGTGTTTTTTCCTTAGCCCTGTTTTCATAAACAGCTGAGCTGTTTTGGCTGCTTTTCCAAACAAACAAACAAAAAAAACAGTCTGACACCTGGCTTGGAAAATTTCAGCCATAATAGTTGAAACTTAGTCAGGTTATAAGCAACTGAAAAAAGGGTCTTAAAATGGGAGGTGGTGTGCCCCCTTAATGATACTTCCACCAACACCTGTAATAAATCTGTAATGGCACATATCAGTTAAGAGCAATCATATTTGATTAATCTCATCTTCCTTCCTGGATGTCCAGGATGTTGCTGGTTTCTTCTCCACCGTCTTAACAATTAGACCCTTCCTTTCTGTCCCTTAAACAATCTTGCACAGATTTCCTTCTCTGTAGTTCCCTCCTATGGTAGGGGTCAGCTGGGCCCAATATTATTAAAATGCTGACAGCCTGCTGTGTGTTGCATAAGATGCAAATAAAATGAAGTCCCTGCTGCTATGATTTAATATTAGGAATTATGTTAAGAATATTTATCATTGAAATAAAATCCATTGTTAGACTAAATAGAACTTGTTATGCTCCAGAGAGAACCATGCTGTTCATTTTGTGTCTGAATTGTTTCCTATTTTAAAATTGTGCTCCTCTACGTAGGATCCATGTCAAATTCTGTGAGTTCTTTTGTGTGGTGTTTAGCCCACTTACAACAGTTAACTAGAAATAATATCTATATTTTTGCTCATTTAAATTAGGATTTTTTAAAATCCCAAAATACCCCAATGTGTCTTTGAATTCATTTTCTGAAAAAATAAAATAAAAATTACGAGACCTGAAAGATACAACTAATTAATGTCAATGTTTTTTTCAGCTGAAGACAGACTTGTTCAGGTCAGCTTTTTCCCATGTTGCCATATTGTCTAAACTTTCCTCCTGGCTACAAAATTGATAGGGGTCTAATAACCACAGTGGAGACAAAACAGAAACATAAAGATCATATATTGTATAATCATGCTGATTACTCTGAACAGTACTATGCTGCAGGTTTCACTAATGATGATTAATTGTGAGCCAGGCTACATGAACTGCCATGTAGAGTGGATTGTAATTAAATAAAAATATAATCATTTTAACATTGTGCCACTAATATATATTTACGATAGATAGGACTTCTGAAAAGAGTTTGGTTCCCTACAGTCATTAGGAAGTTCGCTTATACATGTTAACTGCACAGATGTTGTTAAAAGCTCATATTTCAGGCCATAAAAGCTTATTTTATTTTTGGATTGTAGTATAAATAAGCTTTGTACATCTGTCTATTTTGTGAGGTGCTAAAGAAGTTTTTTTTGTTTTTAAAAGCCTGGTAACTTAAGGAGGGTAGATTTCTGAAAACCTAATATGGGAGAGCACTGGTCTACAGCAAAGCATTGTTTATACTATTGTTTAAAAAAAACCAAACAAAAACCCCAAACAACAACAAAAAAACCCCCAACACTTATTGATTTTTGTCGCCTCATTCTGGTTTGGCAGTTTTTTCCAGCACACAGAAGGAGAATGTTAAGTATGGGGGATCATTTCAGGTATCTCGAAAAATGCATTGGCAGTTCATGGCTAGTTCTTCAACACTGTTAAATAAAACACACACACACACACCTACCCCCCCCCCCCCCCCACTTCTCATCTTTATATAGAAGATATATTTGTGTGGCTGTGAAGAAGCCTGAACGTTTCAGGTCATTCCCAAACTCAGGAAACCTGAAAGGTCTGTGTGGGTATTTTTTAGTGGGAGTACTGAGCTTCTTTGTATATGGGTTTTATGTGGGTATTTTAAGGAAGGAATTGTTAGGCATACCCCATTTCTAGCCTACATACTTTCTGAATGTAAATTATGTAACAAATGCATGACAAGCATTCATAATATATTAGCTGTGTGCAAGCAGAAAAATATAAAAGCTTTAAAATCAATAGTTTTCACCATTTCTGCCCAATGGAGTCTTAGTGATGGTTTTTTTTTTTTTTTGGCTGGCACCGATGTTGTGTTGGGCCAGCAACCATTCCAGTTGTTAGTTGGTCACTATCTTGGGTGTCTCGACTTGTGTGTAAATGTCATTGACCTTGATATTATCAGGAGAGTGTTCCATGCAGTGTCTCAGAAGATTTCTGAATAACCGTGCAAGGTTTGTTTTATTTCTATAGTCCACTAACAGGAGCGCTCCGACTATAGAGCTTTCTAGGCTTACAAGGTATTAGAACTGTATTATTAGAGAGGTCAGTGTAGTGGCCTTGCATCATGTTGGAGGGAGCCATGTTGATGTCGGAAGTGTATCAAACACTTGTAGCGAGATTGTATCGGTCTTGAAAAAGCTATCATATCAGGAATAGAGCTATCTTATGCGCTTGGTTGAGATTGTATCAGCGCTCTACTTCTCCTGTATGAGCAGACAATGTAGTTTGTTTTTTTTAAATATGACTTGCTTTTAAAATATGTAATGGTTGAACTCAAAAGAAATGAAATATTGATATGCACAACAGAGTGAATTAACAGCAGATGGGCCTTAACATTAAGTGTTTATGCAGATTTTGTTATTGATTAATATTAAATAAACCATTATTTCAGTGATTTTCTTAATCATTAATGGAATAAATTAAAAATTAACGTTTTTTTTAAATCCAGCACTTTCTTTGGAAAAAACCCCAACACAGAGGGTATTACCAGATATTGAAACATCATGTGGAAGGGATGATGAGCATCATGTTTGCTGGGTGATATGTGAGGCCATCTTGCAGAAAGACTGAATGAGGCAGGGATACTTGAATTTTATCATAGCTGTAATCAGGCATTTCTTTGGAAATGTAGGGCCTTAGTCTCACTAGTGATCAGCACCAGTTGAAGTCATTGAGAGCTGTGGATGCTCAGCCCCCACTGAAAACCAGGCCAGTAAAGTTTATTTGTGTTTTATGGGGCATGAAGAATAGCTTCTAAAACCCTCTCTTGCTGCATTATTAAAGAGTAGACAATGTAATTAAAATATATGAGAACAATATTTTCTGGGCAGGATCAAACTTTAATTACAAAAAATATTTTTGTTAAAAATACAAAATAAAATATCAGATTTTTAAGCTACTAACAGCATCAAATTAAGAATGGCTGTCATGTTTGTTGGCACTTTTCCTATCTATGCAAATAAAAGAAACAACAAAAAAAATCCAGATTATACTCTAGAAAGTGCAGTGCCTGCCAGAGATGCAGAAATGTTTTCTCACTCTAGAGATGTTGTAGAAGCTTCAGATTAGTTGTCAGAATGGCCAAAAAAATTTGCTTTGTGATTGACTTTGAAGCGCACCTGTTCTCTCTCTCTCTCTCTCTCTCTCTCTGTTGCTGAAGTGTTGCAGTGTGGGTAGTAGTGCAGTAACCTACTAGCACCTTGGTTCTGCTTCCCCCGAGCCACTCTGTTTTTTGAGGAATGGGACAGTCTTGGCAGAAGGTAATCAATCAAGCAGAGTGCTGTCATTAGGCTTGAGGATATTTACCCCGCGGGGTTGCTGGAATGGTTCCAGCGGCTGCTTGCTGAGGGCAGGATGCACTTAGGGATAGAAATGCATTTTTGTGGAAAACTAAGCAACAATTTTACTAAACAAAACCACACAGTAGCAGCAGTTTGTGATGAGTTAAGCCAGTAAACCTCCGAGTCTCATTTGCCCAACCATAATATGCGGGCTGCAGCCATTTTTTCAACCAAGAATATCTAAAATATGTATCTTTAGATTTTACTTATTCAGGCCCTGTCATTCATAGGTACACACAGTGTACCTAATTGTTAAAATTAGCAATGGGAAAACCTGAAGGGGTTGGACTCTGGTAAACACCCACAATGTAGTGTGATTATCCAGAACTTCATTCTACATAAAACTTCCACTTCTTACACTGTAGGAGACATTAGAGGGAGGGTATTCCTGCTGCCTGCTTTCATTGTGTAACTGTGAATCCTGCTTTCCCTTCTAGTCACTGGGCTTTCAGTGGGCAATCCACTCTGTCTTGTGTTCAGAGCAACGAGACTGCTGCCTTATCATAGACCCCAATCAGCACTACACTTGAGCATGGCTTAACTTCAACTTTCTGAGTAGTATCATTGATTTCCCTGGGATGATTTATGTTTGATTCAGCAAAAGATCAAATGCTTTGTTGGATCATGGTCCTAGTCAATAGGAACCAGAAACTCATGGCACTGGGTCCTACATTTGGGAGTTTATGGAAGAACTTCTAATTAATGTGATTGGTTCTTTTATTGATTGACAATGAAAAGTACAAAAAGTAAGTGATTTATAGCTTGTGTATGTTTCCAAATACCACATGCTTCATGGGATCTCCAGTAAGATTCTCTTAACTTCATTGGCTGTGTGGTCATCCCTGAAGACAGTGGAGGAGTGAGTCACCTGGTTGTCCTCTAACGGGCAATACCAACTTCCCCCTCACTCAGGAAGACCTGATATCAGTTAAGCATCTGTCCATGTACAGTAGTTCTGTTCCCAAACAGATTTTTGTATCTTTTATTCAAAATTAATTTAGAACCGGTAATGTGTTTATGGCATCAGTATCCAAACAACATTGATAAAAATACTTTGTCCCAAATTTCATTGCACATTACTACTGAATTGTAATATTATTTACCTAAAGATCTTCTATGAAACCCTGTTTTCCTGGCTTCTGCTGTGGAACTACTTTAATTCTGAGACTATAATACCGTCAGAAGGATTTAACTTTTTTGACATGAAAAAAACCACTCTATATACTCTTCCCAGTTTAATATTACAATGCTGAAAATCTATAGTTTTGTTATTGAATTAATACAAAAGTAGATGTTGAAATTTTTCATTGAACAGTAATGGTCACTTCATATTTAGATGTTTAATATAGTTTTTTGGTTATGTGTCTGGTCCTATGAGAAACTAGTGATCATTTGCATACCTTAGTTATGCATGAAATCCAATGGTTTTACTCTACTTTAGACTGTACGAATCTGTTACATTATCATTGATGTAGCTATGTCCACCAACTTCCTCCCTAAGCTATGTTTTTGAATTTATATTACTTGCTATATTTTTGAATTAATATTACATCGCTACATAGGTCATGTTCTTATTTTCTTTTAATAGGTACTAACATTGCAGTATTATTTGTTATCTATTTTAATAGAGACAAACCAAAGATTCTCCTGCTGTCTCTTCAGAGGCAAGTGTATTTGAATTCTGCCTCTTCCTGTGTTTTAAAAATTTAAAATCTAGAATAGACTTTATATGTGTGCATAATATTAATAAGTATTTCTTTATGAGCTTGAGCTTCTGCTTCTTAAATCCCTGTACTCAGCTAGCAATTCCATTTGCTCCCAAAAGGCTCATTTCCTCCCATAGCTAGATACCTTTTAAGAAGGTATAGTAAAATCAGAATCCTGTTACCCAATTACTAAGATGATTTCCTATACAGTTTGATTCCACTAGATATGCTAGGTAGATCTGCCATTATTGAGTATGGGAAAGACCGTTTAAACATTTCAGTTTATTTCCAGAGATGGCAGAAACCTCAATGTTTCCTTTTGATATTGCTGGGTTTTACTATTTCAGAATTAATAGATGGGTTAGGTAGGCTAGAGTACCAAATGCAGTGCAGTCCCTCAAAATGATGGTCATGTGAGATGTATTGGTAACAATGGGAATAAGTTTTTTTTTTTTTTTTTAAACAAAATTAACCATCATGTTGCAACCAAATCATCACTGTGCTTCTTGATCGTCTTTTTTGCTCTTTGTGGCATGAATAGATATTCTGGCCATCAGAGATGCTTGTAACTTCTTTAGAAATCTCCTATGTAATTGAATAGTGGTCTCTGCTTCCAAAGCAACTTGATTCCTGTTATAAACCATTGATAGCCACTTAAGAGATTATCTGCAAGTTGATTAGAATTTTACAACTCACATTTACCAATGTATAATGTACTTGTAAATTACAAAATATACTGCATAAGATATTAGATTTTCAAATGCCTTTTGAATGAATATGAGACCAAGGTAGAGGATATTATACTTCAGTGTGGCTGATGGAAAAATTACTGATTTCTGTTGTGTTAGCAGGTGCCATATACATAGCAGACCAAGGTAATAATAAAAGCATACCATATTTATTAAAGCATAACTCAGTGTGACATGCTTCTGGTCTAGCCCATAGATGCAGCAGCCAGAGTCCTGACATAGTGGGAGGAACAAAGTAAGGTCACAAAGAAGTCAACTTCTGTATAGCACAAACCCCTGAACAGTCCTCCAAATAGAATGAATGTTGGTAACACCCTTAATAGGCCTTCATTAAAGTTTCTGAGAAGTGAGGTGGGTGGGAGATGTACCAGACTTTTCATCAAAATCCTACACCTTTCTTCTCCAGGCAACTTTCCAGTTCTGAGGCCTTGAAAAATGATCCAATATTGATTAAAGTCTGTGCAACCAATCCTGTTACACAGAAAGTAGGTTAAGGAACCCATAAATAAGGGAAGAAGTTCAAAAGCATGTAAACTAAAATAAGTCCTTAAACATGGTGGTGTAAAGAGATCAGACCCACAATATTTTACAGAACAGGAGAAGAAAATGATGTTTGTCATAATAAGTCTTTTGTGGATGTTGTCTTAGTGGCAGCAATCTTAAAGAATTTGAGCTTGAGTTAATGGAATGATGTGACAAATGAGGTCAGAGAAGGTCGAGTTTTATTAGCAACCCCATTGTTCAAATATTTACTTAGAATGAAGGCAGCTGGCGACTTACACTATCACAGGACGCTTGGTGTGGACATGGGTACTGTAAGTGCTCGTTCAGGGCTGAAGAGTGGTGACTCAGCCCTGTCTTTCCTACAGTGCTAACATAAAACAATAGAGCTCCTGACAGGATGGGTAATATGCTGCCAGCTTGAAAGTGAACTTGGGTGTGAAAGGAAACTGCAAGGAAGAGAAGACATGAAGGAAGTGAGAGGTGGAAGAAAATGATAATCAAAGGAAAGAGGAACTGCATTTTCTGTGTGAATCGTATGGATTCATGGTAATGCCAAGAAAAGCTCATGGTGTTGTAGTTCGACATATCCTTTATCCTCCTATTCTTGTAGAAAATTGAGGATGTCATTAACTTCAACAGCAGTCTTTTTCAGATCTCTCTCTGTGTGTATCAAAATGATGGGTTAGAAACAAATATGTGCAAACTGAGTAATCCAGTAATGTAAGCTAAGGATCTACTTTTGTGAACTTTTAAAAACCCTTATAGACACTTGGAAATTTATAGTCCTCTTCTGTGTTTGACAGAAGATGGTGTGTGATAGCCCAGAAGTCAGTGGAAAGGAATATGAACTATAAAGGAATTTTTATTAATGATGGCACGGTGTAAACTGTGCAAAGATCTGGAGTTTATATTCAGATCAAAAACATTTCAGATGTCGATACCTTGGATATGGATGTTATAGCAGTGGCTATAAATAGATGTACAGAAAAGCCAAGTTAGCAAAATAATAGCTCAGATGTAAATTATAATTTTTATTTTATTTGTTGTATCCTGACAGCGCAGAACTGTATGTGAGCAAAAGAAGATATGGTTCCTGCCTGAGGAGCTTGCAGTGTAAATGTGCAGATAACACAAGTACCAGACACAAATGTACCTGGAGGTGACCTGTGAACGTTTTAATCTTACTGTTGAATCACATTATGTGCAGAGCAGTTTGATGGTTGACATACATGTTAATGATGTGAATTGGTTTGTTTGCTTTGTGGAAAAAGTGAGTTTTATGGGAGGAGGGGAAACTTTCGAAGCTACAGATGGTAGATGCCCAACTGCCATTGAAAGTTGATAGGAGTTAGATGCCTAACTGTGCAGTCTGAAAATATCCTCCAAACACTGCATAATGATTTAGGTCAAAATTTGAGGGTGAGGTTTACAAAGAAGCATAAGGGAAGTTGCCTGGTCGTCTCCCATTGAATTTCAATGGCATTTGGATGCCCAATTCCCTTAAGCTCCTTTGAAAGTCCCAATTTGGATGCTTGTCTTAGTATGCTAAATAAAATGCCTAATTTTCAAAGGTGTTAAGCATCTGTTGGTTTTATTAATGTCAATGTGTACTGCAGGTCTAGCTATTTTTATTTTGAAACCTAAGTTGAGTCACCAAAGTTTGAAAATGTTGGCCTTGAAATCTAGAAAAACAGCTGTTAGAAAATAATCTTGTATTGCATAGATTTGTCAAGTTTAAGGCCAGAAGGGACCATTAGATCATCCAATCTGACACCTGAAATAACAGAAGCCATTTATTTTCATCCAATTACCTCTATATTGAGCCCAATAACTGGCATGACTATAGCATAATTTGTGTTTGGCTAAAGCATATCCTCAAGAAAGGTATCTAGTCATGGAGTGATGGAGAATCCACCACGTCCCTCGGTAGTTTGTTTGAATGGTTAACGACTGTTTAACAGTGAGGAAGAAGTTAAACTAGACCTCACTGGAATTACAGTAGAGTTATAAACACCAGAGTTACGAATTGACCAGTCAACCACACACCTCATTTGGAACCAGAAGTATGCAATCAGTAGACAGACAGATGACCCCTCTGCCCCAATACAGTACAGTACTGTGTTAAATGTAGACTACTGAAAAAATAAAGGGCAAGTTTAAAAAAAAATCTGACAAGGTAAGGAAACAATTTAAATGAAACAAGCACAGAAACAAAGATGGTTAAAAGCAGCATTATTCTTCTGCATAGTAAAGTTCAAAACTGTTTTAAGTCAATGTTCAGTTGTAAATTTTTGAAAGAACAACCATAATGTTATTTTCAGAGTTACAAACAACCTCTGTTCCCGAGGGGTTCATAACTCTGAGGTTCTACTGTAGTTTCACCCGCTCTTAAACTTTGCAAACTAATAGTTTAGAGCACTGAACTGAAGAAGAGGGGAAACCAAGTCAGCTCTAGCAATGTTTTGTTAAGGGCTGAGACTGTTCCTTTTTGTTAAAGTCATGTCTTGCTAGCAACATTTTTCTTTTTCTAGATAGCTTTTTTTGTACCGTATATGTTTAATCTATTGGTTGAGGACAAATCATTATTTTGCTTTAGAAAAGAGGGAAGATTTAATCAGTAATTCTACTGATGGAAAAAAATTAATAGGAATTGCCAAAATAATGGGAAATTGTGAAGTTAAATCAATTACTAGAGAGGCCCCATTCAGTCCTAGTACATGGGAAGCCTTTATTTTGAGGGAAAATAAACATTTAATTTTGCTACAGATTTCAAACACACTTAATATCTGTGTGGTGTGGAGGCAGAGGATAAACACAAACTGCCCTTACCCAAAATTTCATGAAAAGATTAAATATCCTATATTGCATATTTCCCCAAGAAACTTTTTTCATATTCTTGTTAACAGCATGTTTTGGGACTCTAAAGATAATTTACTATGGAGAATGCAGTTTCCCATTTGAGGAGGTAAGGCAACAAGGAAGCATTTTTAATAAAAACCAAGCACCAACAATATTTGTTCAGAACTACTATATGTATTTTTTAGGGCTGTCAAGCGATTTAAAAAAAATTGTGATTGATCGTGCGATTAATCGCGCTGTTAATAATAGAATACCGTTTATTTAAATATTTTTGAATGTTTTCTACATTTTCAAATATATTTATTTCAATTACAACACAGAATACAAAGTGTACAGTGCTCACTCTGTATTTTTATTACAAATATTTACACTGTAAAACAAAATAAATAGTGTTTTTCAATTCACTTAGTACAAATACTGTAGCACAATCTCTTTATCTTGAAAGCTGAACTTACAAATGTAGAATTAGGGACAAAAAACCCCTGCATTCAAAAATAAAACAATGTAAAACTTCAGTGCCTACAAGTCCACTCAGTCCTACTTCTTGTTCAGCCAATGGTTCAGACAAACAAGTTTGTTTACATTTGCTGGAGATAGTGCTGCCTGCTTCTTGTTTACGATGTCACTTGAAAGTGAGAACAGGTGTTTGCATGGCACTGTTGTAGCCAGTGTTACAAGATCTTTACGTGCCTGATGCACTAAGATTCACATGTCCCTTCATGTTTCAACCACCTTTCCAGAGGACGTGTCCATGCTGATGACGGATTCTGCTCGATAACGATCCAAAGCAGTATGAACTGATGCATGTTCATTTTCATTGGTGAGTCAGAGGCCACCAACATAGGGTTGATTTTCTTTTTTGGTGGTTCTGGTTCTGTAGTTTCTGCAGAGAGTGTTGCTCTTTTAAGACTTCCAGAAGCATGCTTCACACCTTGTCCCTCTCAGATTATGGAAGGCACATCAGATTCGTAAACCTTGGGTCGAGTGCTGTAGCTATCTTTAGAAATCGGATATTGAAACGTTCTTTATGTTTTGTCAGTTCTGCAGTGAAAGTGTTCTTAAATCAAACAACATATGCTGGGTTGTCATCTGAAACTACCATAACACAACATAGGTGGCAGAATGTGGGTAAAACCATGGAGCAGGAGACATACAATTCTCCTCCAAGGAGTTCAGTCACAAATTTAATTAACACTTTTTTGTTTTTTTTTTAAAAAACAAGCATCATCAGCAGGGAAGCTTGTCCCCTGGAATGGTGGTAGAAGCATGAAGAGGCATACAAATGTTTAGCATATCAGGCACATAAATGGGCTACAAAAGTGCCATGCAAATGCCTGTTCTCACTTTCAGGTAACTTTGTAAATAAGAAGTGGGCAGCATTATCTCCTGTAAATGTAAACAAAACTTGTTTCTCTTAGCGATTGGCTGAACAAGAAGTAGGCGCTAAAGTTTTACATTTTTTTGTTATGGGATGCAGTTATATAGCAGAAAAACCCCTACATTTGTAAGTTGCACTTTCATGATAAGTTTCAGAGTAGCAGCCGTGTTAGTCTATATCCGCAAAAAGAAAAGGAGTACTCGTGGCACCTTAGAGACTAACAAATTTGTTTGAGCATAAGCTTTCGTCAGCTACAGCTCACTTCATCGGATGCATTTCATGATAAAGAGATTACACTACAGTTACTAGTATGAGGTGAATTGAAAAATACTATTTCTTTCATCATTTTTACAGGGCAAATATTTGTGATCAAATGTAATATAAAGTGAGCACTATACAATTTATATTCTGTGTTGTAATTGAAATCAATATATTGAAAAATGTAGAAAAACATCGAAAAATATTTAATAAATTTCAATTAATATTTTTACCAGTACCATTAAAACTGTGATTAATTTTTTTAATCAAGATTTATTTTTTTGAGTTAATCGCGTGAATTAAATGTGATTAATTGACAGCCCAAGTATTTTTGTAATACCAGCCAGGCGTGTGTTCCACCAAGCTATATATTATTGTCTGGTAAACACACATGGATATTTGTATCTTAGAAAACAGTAAATTATTTTTTGGGATTTTTCTTTAGCTGAACGGTCAAACACCTTAGTACGTCACTGATGCCCACCCTTTACATTGTCATTTGAATACAGTACACATGAGATACCTTACTTCCGAGTGGGAGTCCTGTCTCTGAAACTACCCGATTTTCTGCTCTTCTATATCAGGGGTCGGCAACCTATGGCACGTGTGCCAAAGACGGCACGCGAGCCGATTTTTAATGGCACGCTGCTGCCTGCTGGGTCCCAGCCGCCGGCCCTGCTCAGGCCACTGCTGAACCCAGGCCGGGACCCTGGCCTGCTCTTCTCCGCCCCGCAGCGGGGGCAGGGTGAAGAAGCTCTCCCCGCCTCTTCCCCCAGCGTGCTGGGTTCCTGCCCCATCTCCTCTCCCTCCCTGCTGCCGATCAGCTGATGGCCCTTGCGAGGGAGGGGGAGAAGCGGAGCTGCAGCGTGCTTGCTGTTCCTGGGAGGAGGTGGAGAAGAGGTGGGGACGGGGTCTTGGGGAAGGGGGGTGGAATCAGGGCATATCCCCTCCAGCCCCCTGCCGTGAGCCGCTCTGGGCAGGGTGCTGGGAGCACCTCCACAACCCTAGCCCACACCCCCAGCCCCCTGCCCTGACCCCTACCCCCCCCCCCCACACCCCAGCCCTGACTCCAGCACCCCCCACACATACCCAGCCCCCCACACCTCATTCCCTGACTTCTGCACCCCCCTCACATGCCCCCAGCCCTCTGCCCTGACTCCTGCACCCTTCTCACACACCCGCAGCCCCCTGCCCTGACTCCTGCACCCCCCACACCCCATGCCCTGGCTCTTGTACCCCCCACATTCGCAACCCCACCCTGAGCACCAAACGGGAGCTCCTGCACCCCCCCCCCCCATTCCCATCTGCACCCCTTGCACCAAATGGGAGCTGCCCAGGTAAGCACTCCACACCCAAACCTCCTGCCCCAACCCTGAGCCCCCTCCCTCATTCTAGCTCCTGGCCAGACCCTGCACCCTAACCCCCACGCTGCTCCTTCACCCCCAGCCCTGTGCTCAGTGCACTCCCACCCTTAGCTCAGTGCAGAGAGAGAGGAAGAGAATGGGCTAGAACCAGGGAGAAGGTAGGTACCCACTCTATGTGGGCAGGGCTGGGATCCCAGACCGGCAGCAAGCTGAGAGGGGCCGGCAGCTGGGACCCTGGCTGGCAGGAGCCGGTGGATGGAACCCCAGACCAGCAGCGGGCTGAGCCGCTCAGCCCACTGCCAGTCTGGGGTTCTGGCTGCCGGCCCTTTGCTGCTGCTGCTGGCCTGAATGGAACCCCAGGCTGGCAGCAGGCTGAGCGGGCTGGTGGTGTAAGATCAGCATTTTAATTTAATTTTAAATGAAGCTTCTTAAACATTTTGAAAACCTTCTTTCCTTTACATACGGCAATAGTTTAGTTATATAATATATAGACTTATAGAGACCTTCTAAAAAACGTTAAAATGTATTACTGGCATGCGAAACCTTAAATTAAAGTGAATAAATGAAGACTCGGCACACCACTTCTGAAAGGTTGCTGACCCCTGTTCTATATGTACACAGAATAACTTTAAAAACATTAAAACGGTTTCAATTATTTTGTTTTTGATTTTCAACAGAAAAAAGGAAGGAGAATTTTTTTCCCCATAGAACAGGACAGCTATTCAAGATCTTGTTTAAGAAATACTAATACAGCATTTTTTAAAATGCCATATTCCAATGCTTAATGGTTTTGTCCAGGCAATATCCAGATTGCTCATCAAGTCTCCCACAGTGATTAACAAGTGTTCTGCTTTAATTTTTTTCAAATATTTACTGTGAACTGTGATGCACAATAATTTATCAAACAAAAAAAGTCAGAAATCGAAAATAAAATCTGCTATTTTGAAGACTTGTTTTCTGCTGTTTTTCAGTCTCTTTGGTTGTCAATAGTTAGGAATGCCCTGGTTCCCCCCCCCCCCCCCCCACTGCGTTTGCTTATTGTTTTGGAGTTGAGTAGGATTTGTATCTTGATTTCGGTGCTTTTTGCGTTTCCTTGTTTTTTGTTAACTTTTTTATTTTTCCCCAAGGATGGCCCTATTCTGATTACAAACATCAGGATATTTATTTTTCTCAATTAGTTGTGGGCCACAATTCAGGCAGGAAAACTTTGGCTGGCTGTGCCAGAATGTGATCTTTCGGCAAGTCCAAATGATGTGGGGATTAGAGTTCTGTAGCCATTTGTTGTGGAGCCACCATTCCCACCTTATACTTAATTGTTTCCCTCAAATGGTTTCCATCCCTGTAATTATTCCCTACCTGGGGTACAGTTAATCAGTTTCTTCTCAGAAATAAATAAATAAATAATGCTGCAGTGTAAATGGACCATATGCTTGGGAAGCCATGGCTGTCATTCTCTGGAGAGCAAATGCCTCCCCTGTTAGACACTAAGGGCTTGTCTTCACTACCAGGGTAAGTTGACCTAAGTTATGCTACTCCAGCTATGTGAATAATGTAGCTGGAGTTGATATAACTTAGGTCAATTTACCCCTGTGTTTTCACTGCACTGCGCTGACAGGAGACGCTCTCCCATCGACTTACCTTAATCTTCTCAGGGAGCTGGAGTACCAGGGTCGAGGGGAGAGTGCTCTGCGGTCAATTTAGCGAGTCTTCACTAGACCCGCTAAATTAACCCCTGCTGCATTGTAGCGTGAAGACCAGCCCTAAGTGTGTGTCGTCTTGCCCAACCGCGAGAGTCTTGAGGCTGCTCTAGAGCAGGGTCCCTGGGGCGGTGGCAGCAATACCTTATGGTAACTACTAAGCATGAGCTGACTAGCTGAGTTAATTACAGATACGTGTGTCATGCTGTGTAGAGTAGCTCATGACCATGAATGTCTGCCTCAGTGCAGACTGTCAGAAACAGGGCAGACACGCCAAACTGGTGCTGTGTTCTGTAATTAGATTTCACCACGCCAGGAACAAATATGATCTCCTGGGTCACTATAACTGTCTGTGACTCCATGATAAGACTGTCCCTTTAACTCTCCAGTCTATCTAGCCATCCAGGTAAACTGGACTTAGTGATAAATGGTCACTTATACCAAAAATCACACCACATTCAAGTTGCTTCCAGTACCAAGAGACCAGTCATGTACCCCAGATCAATTGGTACTGTAGATCTTACACCAAAGACACTACTTGTAGCCAGTCCTGTAATAATGTCTAAAGGTTTACTAACTAGGAAAAAAGGAGAGAGTTATTTATAGGTTAAAGCAAGCAAACATATACACACAAATAAGTTACCATCTAAATCCTAAGGGCATGTCTTCACTACCAACCTTAAAGCGCTGCCGCAGCAGCGCGTTGGCGTGTCTATGTAGCTGCAGCACCAGTGCTGGGAGAGAGCTCTCGCAGCACTGTAAAAGAAACCACCCTCACCAGGGGAGTAGCTACCAGTGCTGGGAGTGCGGCTCCCCTTGCTGGTGCACTGTCTACACTGCCACTTTACAGCGCTAAAACCTGCATGGCTAAGTGGGGTGTTTTTTCGCACCCCTGAGTGAGAAAGTTTCAGCGCTGTAAAGTGACAGTGTAGACAACGCCTAAGAGTGACAGAGTTATTGTGATTGGTCAATTCAAAGTGTATTTCACAACGGGCCCAGGAGGCAGCTCATGCGGATCTCTGGCTTCAGTTAAGAGTCTTTGGCCCTTCACAGTTCAAACAACCAAAAAGATGGAAAACTTTCCTGTGGCTTTGTTTTATTTCCTTCATTCAGCTTCCAAGCCCACAGGATGAACTTCCTTGTAGGTAGCATTTACCAGGTGTGATAGGGCCATTAACCAACCATTTGCACTGTGATCACTGATGTTCCTTGATGGCTCATTTGTTGGTGGTGAGGGGGATGACAACTCCCATGCCTGAGTTCACAAGTTAAGAGCAAACATTTTCAAAGCAAAACTTACATATTTTCTTACAGCATGGAATAATGACATTACAAGTCAAATTAATGCATGCAGAAATCTACAAGCGTTTCATAGAGACTAAATACATTCTTATAAGATTAGTGCCTACTTTGAGCAAAACTAACATACAGGTGAATTGACCTGGTCTCCAGCTGTGAGTTTGTTAGTTAGCTAATGCCTGCAGCCTGGACAAGAGCTGGCATCTGCCAGTGTCACAGCATGTTTGACTTTCTCAATCTGTTATGTTCAACGTAGTAATAGTGCTGGTAGCCGTGATAACTCTGTCAGCTTTTTACTTGGTCACTAACATGATTCCAGCATCGAATCCTAAATGGCAGGCTCAGTGTTCGCTGTCTGTGCAATCTCTGATAAAACATTAATCATCTGAAGGTTCCATTCAAACCCATTGACAGAAATTGTGAAATGTAATTTAGCGTTTGGAATAGAATTAATGTTTTCTAATAGCTCTAAGCTATTCTGTGATTTATTGGTTTTGCTGCTTGAGGGTTTTTATAATTGAAATTGGTGATTATAAATGATACACAACGTATATCACAAATAGGAATTGTGTCTGGTGAAGATCATAATAGGTTTTTTTAAACTAGTATGTATATTGATACATTCAATAGCCTATTAAGGACTATTTTGGGAACCTGAAGTTAATTTTACCCACATATTGTTCTTCTCAGCTCATTCAGTTTGTAAAATTTACCGCTATCACTCTAATTCAGTGAATATACAGATGTTTAAATATTGCATTTCTTGATACTGCAGTGCTGTCAAATGGAATAAAATAAGAATATGCCTGTGGAGTATCAGTATCTAGTTCTACATACTTGATAAATATGTTATCTGTTTTTCTGTTCTAGTTTTTGTTTTGCAGTGGTAGCTAATGTTATCTTTTTCATTGACTGATCCAGGATTATAAAGGAGTCTTGTGGCCTAATAAAATGATATCAGATTAATACCTTTTAAGGGAAAAAAAGTGCCTGACTCATAAGACTCCAGTGTAGTCAGATCCCCGCTCTTAGAAAACATAGCTAAAACTTGGGGGACATGAGGCAAACAGCTTTTCACATGATAGAAATGACCATTTAAATCATGTTCTAGTCTGAAGCATTATTTCGTATCCCATCCTGCATATCCCAGAATGTCTTTCCTAAAATGTAAATATATAAAGCTGAACTGCTTTTCATGTATTTGTTTTATGACAGCTGGAATAACAGGCTGTCTTGACCATTGTCAATGGAGAAGGTTTCATGAGGCTTTTACAGTGACAGAAATTTAAAACCCTGTCCTAGCAAAACCAAACGACTAGTGTGAAAAGTGATACTGCATCCCATTTGTTACCCGTTCCTATTCACAGATCTGGAAGTTTTGCATGCACATTTTGACTTCCTAGCTTGGAGACAGTGGGAACAGAGGACCCACAATTACCCAGAATGTTGCGTGGCTTACTTTTTCTTCTTCATAACTTGTGTACACACAGTAATGTAAATCTCATTAAATACACCATATATATAGGATTAATGATGTAGGAAATGTGATTTAGAAATGAATTGTACTGTGAGCCAGATCTTCACCAATGTGTATCACATTCGCAGCGATGTGTATCTCTATTTTTTTTATTTTTGTTTATCTCTAATTAAAAGCAAACCAGCTTCAAAGAGAGCTTTTAAAGAAGAATACAGAGGTCCTTTAGTAGGTTTAGCATATTTCTAAAATGCTCAGTTTTCATGGTGATGAACATTTGTTATTATTTATGGTATAAATGTCCAGATGGAAAAATAGAAATGGGTGCCAGCGATGAATTGAATCAAGATCATATGGATAACCTGATTTTTAGATAACGTTCTAGCATTCATAAGAGGGGACTTGCTTGAATTACAAGATTAGATTTTTTTTCTACAAGGAAAATCACTTTTGACTTACCAAAATCTTTTTGCTAACCATACCATCCTTTTTTCCTCCTCTTTTGCAGTAAATCTAAATCAGATTTGTCTGAAGCAGTAGTAGGTGATTAGCTCCTAATTGCAAAGTACAGATGAGCCTCTTTGGTTAATCTTATCCTGCTTGCCATCTACAGTGGCTGGGAGAAAAGAGAGTAAGAGACGACTTGAAAACGTGACTTCTCTGAGATCATTTTTTATAGGAGGTGTAATCACGTCCAAGCGCTTTGCAAAATGGAGAGAGAACATGGCAATTGGCTTTCAGTGAAAGGGGCATGTGAAATGATTTTTTTTTTTTTGAGGGCTATTTCCCGTCTTTGCATAAACAAAGTAATTGAAGTTATTCTTTGGCTAACCTTATGACAATGAAGGATGACTTCCACTATTTTCTTTTCAGCTTTTGTTAAACTGGAGATGTGTTTAGAAATGGATATTTAGGGGGCATGTAACTACTTTTCTTTTTTCTTTGTGTTGTTTTTCAGATACTCAGGTAACATGTTTTCCTGTTTCAAAATAAGGAAAAGCTATAAAAATGAAATGTAATTCTTTAAAATCCTGATATAATTTTTTTATAGAAATTCAAAACACAAATTGGACTGTTCTTCGAGTGATGGCCCCTATTGTATTCGACTGAGGGTTATATGCGTGTGCCATGTGTCTGGAGCCAGCAATTTTTAAAGTAGTAGTGTCTGGCGGTCCATGCATGCGCCCTTGTTTTGCCTCATGCGTTTTGTCCAAGGCGATCCTAGTCATCGTCTGGTTGGACAAGATCAATTATGCCTTTCCTTCTGCTGCCCATCCTACACAAGATCAGATGGGAGAGAGTGACAGTCATTCTGATCACCCCATTCTGGCCTCACCAGTTCTGGTTTCCCCTTCTTCTCTGCATGTCAGCATGTTCCCCGCTCCTGCTGCCAGCGTTCCTGGAACTCCTCACGGAACTTGGTGATAGGATTTGGCATCCTGAGCCACAGACTCTTTACCTCAGAGCTTGGTTTTTAGATGGGCATCTTCACTGGAGTGGGAATGTTCGTCAGCAGTACAAGATAGCCTATCAAGTAGCAAAAAAGAGTCCACAAGGTGGTCCTCTAGGGCTAAGTGGAAGTGTTTCACCTCATGCATGGGCCCAACAGAGGGGTCTTGTCCCTGAAAATAGGACGTCCCTCCTCTTTCGACTATCTCCTCTCCTTGAAGATGTCAAGCCTCACTCTCAACTCTGTCAAGGTGTACGTAGCCGTTATCGGTGCCTTCTATCCCCCTGTGGAAGGGCACTCTGTCTTTTGGGTCTCCTATCGACTTATCCTCCCATTCAATCCATCACTCCTGAATGGGACCTCAACTGTGTCCTCATGGCGTTGACTAAATTGCCCTTTGAATCTCTGGCTTCCTGCTCCTTGTCTCTCCTCTCCATGAAGGTTGCCTTCCTGGTAGCTATTATTTCCACGAGAAGGGTTGGTGAACTGCGGGGGGAGGAGGCGGCGTGATGGTGGACTCCCCCTTTACCATGTTCCGTAAGGACAAACTTTCCCTGCCCTTGCACCCTAAGTTTCTGCCAAAGGTTGAATCCTGCTTTCATCTCAACCAACCCATACGCTTACTTGCTTTCTTTCTGAAACCTCCTTTTCTTCACCACTTCAGTTTCCTTAAATATAAGGCTCCTTTCCATGAATCTCAGTATTACTTACAGGTGGCCGTTGCTGTTTGAGCGAGACGGTTGACTTGTAGCTTGATTAGCAAAGGCTTTTGCTTGAGACAGATTTGTTAGGTGCTTGATGAACCTGGTTTATGGGAGGGAAAATGTTTGCATATCCCACCCATTTGCCACCTGGTCCTTTTACCTGACATAAGTAAGGAAACTTTCCCATGACAATAGTAAAACTATACTCTATCATTGATCTTTGTGCAGAAATCCCATTGCTATCAATGAAATTTGGAAAGTGGGTAGGAAAATGGAATAAGTTTGTAATTTCTCAATTTGTTCATTTGTTCAGCACGCTCTTTCTAGTTTTTAATGCTTTGCGCATTGGAACATAGATCAACCTGATTATCAATCTGAAGCTAATGTTGCATAAAACTGTTAAGACACTCTACTTCAGATTACTGGCAATCATCCACAATACTTGTCCACTGTTGTGTTACAGAGTGGTATGATATAAATAATGTATGGCATGAATTATAGGTTGAGTGCTTTATCTACATGTACAGAATTTCTTTTTGACTCTGTAATGGATGACCTGTCAGTTTTGGGGAAGGTGTAATATTTTGGGGAACGTCATTTTGTATGGACAAGTGTTTTAGAGCTATTCTTTCTGCAATTAAATCAGTCTACTATGCAATGTATGTGTACCCTATGTGATACCATGATGTTCACCTGACCCAAATTAATACAACTTACTCATGTAAAAAATTGTATTAAAAATGTGTGTCTGAGGCAAAATCAGTCAGCTCTTTCATATAAGGGACATATAGCTGTTAAAACTACATCCTTTCAGTTACACGTAGGTGGCCCAGCAAGGAACCATACAGAACCGAGTTTATCACTGAATACTTACGGACCCTACACATTGCTTCCACTCTTTGGAGCTAGCAGGGGACTCTACTGAATCCACATCTCTTAGCTCTTCATTTGAACACAGATAGAACATAGAGTTGGAGTAAGCCATTTGCTCTTTAGGATTATAACAAATCAAGTACCTTAGTTTGACTGGTGTGTTGCCTAACTGAGCATCTAGAACTTTACGAGATTCTCAGTCGTAGTTCTGCAAGGCTGACATAGGAAATATTAAACATTGGCCCTGTAACCTGGACACTGCCCCTTTAGTGTGATACAAAGCTGTCTTTCAGACTCTAGCTCATTCTTATTGTTTTTGTGCTGTGAAATTTAGTGTTTACAGAGAAAATACACTGCAGAATGAAAAAGTTTTCATTTAAAAACATTTAATACAAAACCGTAGTCTTCCATTGATTAATGACTGAATGGTATTAACACATTAAAGAGAAACTCTCTGTGGTGAGTTTGCTAATGATTTTATTAATTCTCTAAATGCAGGTATATCATGTGGTGATTATCCTTTTAAAGCTGTATCATTTAAATTGTTCCACCTTCTCTTCCTTCCATCTCTTGTGTGGCAAGGATAATCGTTAGCTATATGATTGCACTTAGCACAATGTAGTCCCAATCTGGTTGTGGCCTCTGTGCACTAGTGTAATAATAATAATAAATAATTATAAATAATGAAAATTGAATACTGTACTTTCTAGTATTCTCCATGTTGATTTTAAAAAGACAAAATTAAATGACATGGGGACCTTTTGCAAGATTACATGATTTGCATTTGTGGTTAATATATTCAGTATAATTTAGTTAAAAAGGTGTCTTCAGCTTACAGACAAAACAGAACTAATGAGAGTACTATGAAAAAGATGCTGGGTTACAGTTTTCCTGGCAGTTCCTCTGCCCCAGTGTTACTCAGGGAACAACTCAGATTTGTGTGTGTCACACCACAAAACCTAAATGGAAAATGATTTTGTTACAAAAGCACTAATTTACAGTAAAAAGAGGTGCATGGAAACTCTAGTGTTGTTGAGCTTTACTGTAAAAGCATTGTGATGGCTCCGGGGCAAGTTGCACCTGTGAGCTCTCCCAGGAGCACTCCTGGAATGTGACAAACCTTGACCTGCACTTTCACTAGGGTGGAGATCAGTGGTTTGCCCCACATTAGACTTGATCAGCAGGCCTACAGCATGCCTTACTCACACCATCTTGCCATGGTTACAATGCAGGCAGTGCCTCAGACCCCTTGGGAGTCCCTCACAGGTACACCTCTTCAGGTGACAAGTTTGACTATCTTCATCTCTGTCTGTATTACAGTGTTTAGATTGGATCCCATGGTGGCAGCCACCCCCTCTCTCACCCGCAATTGGTACCTGCAAGTCACTCCTCTTTGGGTGCCTATGATCAGTGGCTGATTAAAGCGTCTTCCAAGCAGATGTATTTTCCATTCACTCAAAATACACAGGAAGCTGGCAGAAAGGGTTAAACCCACAATAGGCCTCAATTGCCTGGGGCTTGCCTGCAGCTCATCACCTCCCCCACAGTTTAGTGGAGCCCAGCTGTCCCAGGCACATCCTGCAAAGCCTCTGCCTTAGTTCCACAGCCCTGCTGCATGCATTGCTTAATTCAATATCTCTCCCCAAGAAGCTGCAGCTCACTCCCTCTATTTTTGCTCTAGGCTGGGGGGAAAACACTTAGTGTTCATTTGATCTTAGTCTCTGGCTTTATGCGGTCAGCCAGAATAATATCAAGCTGGTAAATTGAGGCACATATTTACGCAAAATGCTACAGATATCTCCCTCATTCTATGCATTTGTTCTGCAAGGTATGAGTTTTGCTGACAATGGTGTTGGCTGTTCTTGAGACTGAGAAATTCTGACAGCTCTTCAGAAACATGTAGGCAAAGCTTCTAAGATTCCATTTCCATGTGGCTGTGGAATCACTGATCCAGCAAAAGCTTAATGTACTAACTAATGAATTATGGTAAAAAAAAAAAAATGTAACTTCAAAGGTCCGTGCAGAGTAGAACCACTGTCTTAAGAAGCAATGGGACTGACTCATTTTTCCTTCGCTGCAGAAGGATCTGAATTAAAATAGCTAGGCTCAGTATTGTGGTCCAGGCTGGCAAGATATACAAGATAGCCATCAGGGTATTGCATGACAAAAGCAAATAAACTGCTTTTTCCACATATTTTAATAATTTTAGAAAATTACTATGCAGTATTGTTACAAGGCACAGTTTAAGAAATCCTCATGGATTTATATTTAATAACCTTCCTTGCACAATAACATCTTATAAGAACAGCAAATAAGAGAAAACGCAATTCTATATTTTAAAAAGGCAGTTCTACCCATCTGTCAAAGCCAATGCAAAATTCACTTCATTGTTGCCAATCATATAAATTAAAAGGGTCATATATCTCAACCTAAATGTATAATTCCTACTGTTCCTGGTGGGTGGTGGTACTACCACTGCAAATCATTTATATTATGGTAACAAGCAAATGTCCTAACCAGGATTGAACTGTATGTTGTAAAAATGCAGATGAAGAGTGTTCCCGTATCCTAGAGAGTTTACAGTCTCCTATCATTAATAATTCTGTTGGATATAAGCAATTTCCATCTCAAGCTTGTTTAGCTTTGCCTATGCCCATGGTGGTGGTTGTCTTATTTCAAAGAAGAGATTGCATGTCTTGGATTTCTTTATTTTTGTTATTTCATACTTCTGGCTTTGTGTTTCTGTGGTCAAAGTTCAGTTTCTCTCTTTGAGGAAATGACAAACCTACCAGTGTCCAAGACTCTCTTCAGGTTATCTTTCTGGCAGATTACAGAACTAGAGAGAAAATCATAAAATAAAAGGTAGTTGAACACAGATATTGCCCCCATAATGCAAAATATTGAGCTATTACCCGTGGCATGTCAGGAAAAAAATTCTGACCAGGAGCATGCTCTGTCTCTGTTTCCCACAGAGGGGTGGCACTGGTCTGTTAGCAAACCCCCTTCACATGTAGGAAACACAAAATCTTTTTGCTTTCTCCAATGCTCAACTTTCTAAAAATACTCATGTCCGGTTCCTAGCCCCAAATATGAATACGTTTGAGACTTATTTAAATGCCGATCTACTGGCATTAATGCTTTTTCATTTCAAGGAGATAGGCCCTTGTCAAATTGCTAATTGGGCAGTCTCTCCCAGATTGTGGAGTGCGCAAAATTCATGGATACATGTTAATTAATCTTTTTTTGTAAGTCTGACTGTAAACACTTCGGTATTCCATTACCATGCATAGAGAGCGAGAGACCTTTTGTATAAGCATCATAATGCAGAGTATTAAAATATATCTGTGAAAGAAGCATAGTGAGATAATACTTGTTTATGCATCAGGTGAATGTCATAGTGGACAGGCAGTGCACCACAGGCTAATTTCAGACCTGTGGCTCGACATCTTACAATTCTAACCAGTCTGCCAAAATACATATAAAAATAGTTTCTGAAAAGTAGTTTCTGCATTGCCTAATTTAGAGCTCATTTTTATGGCTCAGTTGCAAATAATAGTGCAGTGTTCTGCTTTCAACATCTCCATTTCTAGTACTGCCTTGTAATGATGTATGGTGCATCTGACTGTTCAGGT
Organism: Natator depressus; assembly: GCF_965152275.1. Classification (NCBI taxonomy): domain Eukaryota; kingdom Metazoa; phylum Chordata; order Testudines; family Cheloniidae; genus Natator; species Natator depressus. Next base: position 236,514,317 of record NC_134235.1, on the reverse strand, counting down.
CAAACCAGCACATTTTCCGGTGATGTATGTTGTCCACCCAGAACTGCTAAAAGGATTAAGCAAATTCCAAGGCTGATAAATGATTCCATTGCAAATTATGTGGACATGGATTTATGAAATGGATGTATTGGTAGATGTATTGTGGGACTGTGGGAGAAATCTATGGAAAAACTAGTAATATAATATGGTTATCTGAGATCTAAGGAGGAAAGATAGTTAAAGCTTATTTCTTTCTCATGTTGTAATTGCTGAAGGTACACTTAAATTTATTTGCTTGAATTTTCAATTTAATAAAATACATGTTTCATTTTAATTTGAATTTTTAAAAAAAGACGTTGTTCCTTTACCTTTCATTCAGAAGTCATTAATGAAGCACTCTTCTTTGGTTAGTCATTAGCATTCACAGCTCTATCAGACTGCAGTTCAAACTTTCGCTTGTTTTTGTCACAGAAGATGATGGAGCAAGGTTGCTTAGAAACACTTAGCTGCACTCACAACGGGAATTACCAATCTGTTCTGCGTATTCACCTCCACATGCAGGGGAGAAAATTGAGTTTCATTGCTGACAGTGTTAATTGATTGCTAGTTGTTTTAGCAGGAATATGATGTCTAAACTCAGTGTTCCTTTCATTTCTTTCACAAGATGTAGGAAGAAGATAGAGTAAAATATTGATGTTCAATTATAATCATTTTTAATTTTGGCTTTTATCTGTTTTTACTGTACAAATCTTTATTCTGGTCTGTGTTGTTAATCATAGAAAGCGTGTCTGATCAAGAAGCTGGATAAATTTATGATTATTTCAAGATCCATTAACTTTATTTTATTAATAAACATGCTTTGTTGAGTCTAGAAAAAAATATGTATTCCCTGGTTTGACTATCAGTTAGCAAATCTTATTAAACAAAGAGCATTTGCTGTCTTAGAAAAGATCAGGGATTTCAAAATCATTGGTGGATTGGCCTAATTTTATATCAGCAGTAACTATTAATGATTGGGAATGCTAAATTTATCCCAAGGCATCTATCACATTAGTGTCTAAGCACTAAAGTTAAACACATTCTTTTTTCACTGGGTTTGTGCAGGGCTCTCCATTATCTTAAAGGAGCCCTCCACTGCATGCTAGGTACATGCTTTTTTGCTTGGAGGTGGCTGCTTAATACATCCTTACAGCTTGTACTATTTCTCACCTCCTTCTTGGGCTGAACACCTGTCTCCACACCCTAAAGAGCAAAAGACCAGAATAAAAATCAAAGTGTGGTCCACATGCTTGGCGGACAAGAGTGCTATCACAGGCTTATGAAGAGCTTATGGTTACTTTAAAGAAGTTAGCTCTTAAAACAATAGAATATAATATGTGCACTGTAGTAGTTTTCCTGCAAGTGACTGACTGATAAAGCATTTATTGCTAACAAGCAGAAGATTAGTTAATCATCACTTTATTAAATTTTGCTGTGCTTTCGATGAATCTTGCAATCCAATAATATCATTTATGAAAGTATACCACATATTGGTAATGAAGGAATAATTCCACTTTGCTTAAATATATTAAGTCTATGCAATATCTGAGTTGCTATTTACTGCATGCTCAGAGTTGTTGAATCTGGATTGTTAACTTATGGAGATATAATTTAGAAATTAAAACCACTCTTAAAAAAACTAGATCTTGTGTATTAAATATTAGGCTTATAATGGAACCCACTTAGCAAGGCTCTTCATTTAATCAGTATGTATACAATACAAATGGAGGGTGAAGTTGCCTTTCATAGTGATACACCTCCATTTACCCAAGAGGGAGGGGTAGCATCTTTACTTTATTTAGGTGTTTTTGTACTCACCATTAGCTTGATGTCACATTGAGAAACTATAGGATGCACTGGTTCTTGACATTGAGAAGCTTGTTCCATTTTATCTGTACATTTCTCTTCTCGGAGATAGCATCTCTCCCAAATAAATCTAGTTTTTGGGGTGATATTTTTGATTGGCCCAGCTTGGGAATTGTAAAATTGGATTCTTGTTACTCTCTGTGTTTAACATACTTCTTGATGCAATTGACTCTTATTTCCAAGTTTCTTTACAACTATGTGTTAGTCCATTCTGGGTTCCAGCAGGCAGGTCTGTAGTCAAAACACGACCATTGTCAGCTATTCTTGTATGTCTGCACTTACCAAGCTGGTCAAACCATGTGGATATCAGTGTCGTCTTGGAAAATCTAGGCAACTATCCATCCCACAGTTCCTCCTCTAGAGATAGTGCTTGGAGGACATGCATACAGAGCAGCATAGAGGGATGTGAAGAAAGGGGGACAGCCAAACATGTCCAATAGAAATGGTTAGCGGTTTTATCTACCCTGAAAAACAGTGTGCAGAACTGATTATAGGAAAGCAACTGCTGCCAAAGAAGCTTCCCTTTTAGCTATCATGGTCATTAGTAGAGCTGGTTGGAAGAACTGCAATGAAAATTTTTTTCTTTGGAGTTTGCTGATTGGTCAAAATCAAAAAGTTCTGCAGAGACAGTTTTATTTTTTTACAAGCACTGATGGAACTCAGGCAAGACTGCTTCAGACCCAGGGACTTCGGGGCTTCCGAAGCGCATGGCTCTGGGCATCCCTCAAGTTGGATTGTCTCAGACCCAGGCCTCCATTTCCTTTGGAAATTTTTGTTTCTTTTTCTGAATTGCAATGAAAACAAATTTTGAAATATCAAAATCTTCCATGAAGTAGGATTACTTTTGTCCACCCAGCTCTATTAATTAGATTAATTCATTCATTAATTAGAGTTTTGTCTTCATGGCAAAAAAGGGTATTTTTTACATCAAGGTAGCTAACCAGCTCAGTGTAAAAACTCATCTTTTCCCCACCCTCCAGTGTAAACATAGCCTTAGTATTAATCAGAATGTGTGTAGAAACACATTATCATTAGAGTCAGCTATGTCACTAATTGTAATACAAACCCAGTTATAAGTTGTAGTCTGAATGGGGCTTCGGTAAGAAATTCAAACACACCTGCATTCCCAAGATAATAAGAGGAATTCTTCAGTGAGTCTGCATACCCAGAGTGTCGCAGAAGCAGAAATAAAAATATGCCGAGAGGAAAGCAAGTTGAAGGATGCCTCTTCTGGCCTCCCTTCTCACTAACTCTGAAAAGCAAGGCCTTCCATGGGTGAAATCCATATCATGTCCCCACCCACGTGAAGCAAGAGTAATTGAGCTTTATGAAAGTGAAGTGTGGGGATGGGGGCAAGCAGATGCAACCTACAAAACTGCTTAGGCCTGTGTTGCCTCTAAGTAAATGCAGTGCTGCCTTTGTAGAGTACATGCTTCATGTGTTTGGGCCATTGAATCCACATAGTGTTAGAGCCTCTGGTCCCTTCCCCATCTTGTCTCCAGTCAACCCTCCACATTGAGGCCAATGCAGAAACCCCTCCCCTTGTGCAGATGGCACAGAGGTGCAACCCCACTCAGGGGTGTCAGTGATATGCAGGGCCTTGTGCTGGCCCTTCGCTCCAGGGTGAATATACACAGGAATGAAAAAGTCCCTGTAGATTGAGGCTGTCAGTAAACCAGGTCCACAGTTGCTTTGTTCATAATATGGAGGAAATTTCCCTCCTGTCCTGATGTTGTCAATTCTGAAAAAGCTTAGGTGTCATCAAATTCTTTTCAGGCTCCTATGAAACTATTAAATGGAAAGTATTTAAAAATCTAGTACTCTCTCTCTTGAGGCTGTTTGTTCAAGTTTAATTTTTTTTTTTTTTGGAGGGGGAGGGGGAGAAGGGAGGAAGGCAGAAAGGGCCTAGGATTGGCCTAATCCTAGGCCACATCGGGGTGCAAAACTGTATGGAGGGCTGAGTAGAGAAGGCTGTGCCCCCCAAACAGCCTGGTCCCTTCCCCCATCTGACCCTTCCCACTTCCCGCCCCCTGACTGCCCCTCTCAGAACCTCTGACCCATCGAACCCCCCTCCTGGGACCCCACCCCCTCTGTTCCCTGTCCCCTGACTGCCCTGACCCCGATCCACACACCCACCCCTTGACAGCCCACCCCATCCAATCCCCCCGTTCCCCTGAACCTCTGCCCTATCCAACCGCTCCCTGTCCCCTGACTGCCCCCTCAGGCCCCCTGCCCCATATCCAACCCCCCGGCCCCCTTACTGTGCCACTCAGTGCAGCATGTCTGGAGCCATGCTGCTCGGCCGGAGCCAGACGCGCAGCCCTGCATGAGTGCGCTGCCTGCGCGGTGGCATGGCTGTGTGGGAGGGGGGTGAGCAGAGGAAGGGCTGGGGACTAGCCTCCCCGGCCGGGAGCTCAGGGGCCGGGCAGGACGGTCCCACGGGCTGGATGTGGCCCGCAGGCCGTAGTTTGTCCACCTCTGGCCTAGGACATTCATAGACTCATAGAGTATCAGGGTTGGAAGGGTGGTCCTCAGGAGGTCATCTAGTCCAACCCCCTGCTCAAAGCAGGACCAATCCCCAATTTTTGCCCCAGATCCCTAAGGCCCCCTCAAGGATTGAACTCACAACCCTGGGTTTAGGAGGCCAATGCTCAAACCACTGAGCTATCCCTCCCCGCATTGAAGTGTGGGTTCCTTTTGCTCACACAGATGTTTGCCAAGCTGCTTCTTTCTTCCCTGTGGTGGGAACTTAAGGATTGTACAAGAGGGATGACAAGTTTTTCTAATAATCTCTTTGAGCTGTAGCCACCCAGAATTATCTCTGCCTTTTGCGTTGTGGAAACTGTGGAAGTCTGCATCCTCCTGGGCTATTTATTAAATTCATAAATAAATATTATCTATGGTGCACTTTGTTTTTTTTCCTTATCTGGACTAAGGGAAGCAGAGTGGAGGTGATAGAGCAGTGTGCCATTAATGCTGAGGCAAGAAGAACAGTGTACATCAGTGTAATGTCTGCCCAACTAAGTTTGTGCCTGTTGTAATGGGTGCTGGCCCTTTAAGGCCAGAGGAGGAAGTTTGAAAGGGCAGTTACCCTATTCCAAGTGTCTGGAGGAGGCTGCTAAAGGAAAAAGCAAAGCAGACACCGGATGAGGGGAAGATGATCCCGAGGAATAGCTAGTGTCTGGGAGAAGGAAAGGTGTAGGAAAATGCAGGCCATTGTTAGCTGAAGGGCCCAGAATCAGGAGCCTTGTAGAGTAAGTGAGGCTAGGCGTGGCTCTCTCCCAGCCAGCCCAGACTGATATCGGGTAATTTAACCCACCTGGGAATGGTAGAGGGCATGGTCAGATGATGAAAGCAGATGACTCAAAAAGGAGGCTCCTAATGCAGTCAGAGAGAGCTTATTGAGAGGAGGGCTCTATCGGGACACAGTCACAGAAAGAGAGCTGTGGAAACTTCCCTTTTAGTTCAAGGGTTTGAGGCTGGGGAGGCCAGGAGTAGAACCACCCAGTACCAGGAAGGAGGACTTGTGGGCCCTCAACTTCTGGATGGGCAAATGGGCTCTTTTGGGAGCTGGACTGTTTTTAATAAATGAGGCCCCAAGAATGGGAAAATACTGCTTTTAAAGACTTTATGGGTGAGTGGATTATTTCCAAGAACTCTAAGGGAAAATGAGGCAGGAGACTGCGGTGGCGTGCCATGCCATAAAGGGGTGTCCTCAGAGACTGCACCCCTCCTACACTATTCTTATTAAGACTGAAGGCGACACTATACAAGAACATTTGGGTATTAACAGCAGTGTTACAAGACCTGAAACCGGGTTCAAGAGCCTAGTGTGTGTGCTAGAGTGTTAATCACATGACCCAGGCATTCTAAGTAATGTACAATTGTGCTATGTGCAAGCAAGTCTGAAAAGGAAGGATGGAATAGTTATCACCATAAACGTACTGCTTCTGCAAAGCCTCTATTCCTTACTAGGGATCACACCTTCAGAGGTCTTTCCTGAGCCACAGGTCTGCTGATAAAGTAGTGTGTAATAATACATTGCTGTGTACATGAATTGTTATTTTCTTAAGTTTGTTAGAACTTTTTCCATTTATTATGTACATATAATTGACATGAAAATTTCAAGCTACTGATGTAAGGGCATGTGTTGTGTTTGAGTTTAATTTACATGTAAATTGTATGGTTCTAGCTAAGCTGTTGTACAGACATGAGCATTAAGGAGATGATTTAGAGAAGCATAGTTGTAAATACATAAACACATTTTTTAAAAAGCAACATAGTTTTTAACTAAATGTTCAGGTTTCCTAAATGCTGAATGAAACTAAACAATGAAAAATTACTTTTTTGACATTTAAAGCATCCATTAAGTTTTAGTGGGCTATTATGACTAGTTAATTTTACTTGTTACAAACAGGTTTTAAAAAATATTATATATGATTTATGGAATCTGTGATTGTAATTAGCCCTGTGCTAATGAGCATCAACATACTTTAACATATATAAAAAAAGTACACCCAGACGTTGCATTAAATCTAGATCAATTTATTTTCACTCCACCAGTAAGAGTACATTACTGCAAATTGTTCTCTACCTCTAAAGACTAATTATAATGGGCAGTTGTACAGTCAAGGCAGAAAACAGTAATACATGTTTTTGGTTTTGCAAAGCATCCCTAGTAGGTGTTTTATTTAAACAGTAGATCTACTTAATCTCTCAAAGTTTTTATTCTGTGGCAGTTACTGTAGAATGTAAGTGCTATATGTGCTTCCATTCATTTCAGACCTTATTTTTTCCCCAGGAGATGTTACATGGATTTGAAGCACGTCTACACTGGGCATTTAAAGATTAAATCCTGTACCAGGCTGTGCTCCCTCACACAAATATATCTGACATAAGGTTGCTCAGCATCTCACAGGCTCAGGGTGCTAGCTGTCTCAGTATTTTTAATACAACTTTTAAATAGTTGAGGGTACCATCTTGTAGGCAAGACTTGTCTGGCTAATGGACACCAGGATGGACTGTTTTGAAAAATAATGGTAGGGACCTAGACTAGAACATACCTTTCTGGAAAGGTTTAAAAAGTAGGTCTCTGCCAACTCTAGGCAAACTATCTTAATTCTGCTATCCTTGACTGTCTTTAAAACTGGTTCAGCTCACAGCCCACAGCCCACAGTAGAGATGGGCTGCACCTTGGGCTATTTAAGGAAGAGAATGGGAAACTGACTGATTGCCAGTATACAAAGATCATTCTTCAGAATATTTTTAGTAGTCTAAATAATTGCACCATATGTACCATGGCCTTTATCATGTTCCCAATCCCTTCCCTGATTATCTGTCCTCCCACTATGGAGTAGCTGAACTAGTTTGTTCTATGATTTGGATAAGAAAAATTTCCAGTTAAATGTGGTTTAAATAGAAGCATTGTATTTTGTCAAGATGACTTTGATAGTGACTTATGCCAAGATACACATGTGCAGTATCGAGGTATTACATTTCAGTACTTCCAACCCCAAGTATTCAAAAATCATGAGATTGGCTTAAAAATCATGATTTAATAAATAATTATTTGATTTCTGTTTTCTGGAACTTTAGGGTAATACTCACTTTGTGGTGTTAAGCTTTTTCTTGACAACCATGAGGGCTAGAACCTTGGTATTCTTTATTAAATGAAATCTCAGAGTCCTACCTATAAACACACCTCCAGGAGCTGGCACTTAAAAACAAACCAAAACACAGAACATTGTAAGATAGAAATATGGGAGTTGGAATGTATTACTTTGATTTTTAAAAACTGGGTGGCTGAAATAATAAAGTAACAAAGTAATTCCAGCATCTGAATTTTGATTAAATGAATTTTTACTACTAGCCATTTAATATTACTCATTCTGAGCATATTGTTGTTGTCTGTTATTTACAGTTTATCTTGAGTGTAGGCATAATCACTGCCTCGTTAAGGATTTTTGATTTTAAATATGTCCTAAAAATAGAAAATATTACTGTGAACTTTATTGTATGTTGTTTTTATACTGTGTGTGTAGTGGAGAGTGTGAATAACATGGTAGTTGTCACTGCTTAGACTTTGTTGGTTATATTAAATGAGCAAGTGACTATTTAAGTGTAACCGTAAACCTTAGTTCAAAAGCAAATAGTTTTAGTGTGTGTGAGGGAGCTTATGAAAGGACACCATCAGGACTAAGTGGACCAGATATAAAAACTTTCTCAAATGTTGGAATCATTGACGTTTAAAATTCATCTGATTAGAGGCGCAGATATACCTAAAAATAACGTTCTACTCTGTGGAGAAGCTACCCATGGACACTGCATACTTAGAACAATGCTTGATGACCATGGGCTATATGGTAAATTGAGACTTATGTAGGTTTCTGGTGAGGTAGGCTGGAGTTGTGACATGAACTGGCAGATGGACCTACAGCTATGCTCGGTGACCAAAGCCCACCACAGAGGGATGTGTACAGGGGCTGCGGTTACCCGTGGAGACCTATGGCTACAGTAAGAATTGCAGAGCGGCTGTGTGAGTGTTTTCCAGCCTGGTGGGAGGATTCTGTTTCTTCCCAGTCTCTGTGGAGAAACCCCTGTGTTTACTCAGGATTTGTACAGGGGTTAAGGTCTTGGCCCCTACTGTGGAAACTAAACAGACTCTGAAGGACTATGTAATGGTCTGAAGATCAGATTTATTTTTTTAATACTCGCTGGGTGATATTTCTTCTCTAACATACATGAGTAGAGTTGCCAATTTTGGTTGGATGTATTCCTGGAGGTTTCGTCACATGATAGTCTTTTTAATTCAAGATTAATCTTTAATTCCTGAAGACTCCAGGGCAATCCTGTAGGGTTGGCAACCGTGCCATTTGAGAAACAGTGCTGGCCTTGGTTTTTCTTCCTCTTCTAAAGCTAACAACTGCCTTTGGATGTATACGTGCAGCTTCTTTTGACATTGTGGGATCTGTGTTACCACATCTAAAGGAAAATTCAATCCTAACCATAATTTTCTGATTATTTGTGTAAGGGTAGCTTTTGCGAACTTTCTTCTTATACCTTAATGAAGTGCCTCATGCTGTACCCCTGTATCCCTGGGTGGAGGGTGGCAAAACCTAGGTACCCAGCTGCACTGCCCTGCCCTGCATTGGGGTGCCACATTGAGAAGGAGTATTGGCTCCGCAACATGTTCTTCCTTGGCCCTGTGGAAGTCCACCCTGGAGCAAGGTGGTGGTGGGAAGGGATAGGGCTGGGGTAATGTCACTCTAATGCATGGTTTCCTAAAACCTAGAGGCTGGCTCTTGAGAGAAGTCTGAGCCCTGGTCTACACTAGGACTTTAGGTCGAATTTAGCAGCGTTAAATCGATGTAAACCTGCACCCATACACACGATGAAGCCCTTTATTTCGATTTAAAGGGTTCTTAAAATCTATTTCCTTACTCCACCCCGACAAGTGGATTAGCGCTTAAATCGGCCTTGCCGGGTCGAATTTGGGGTACTGTGGACACAATTTGACGGTATTGGCCTCCGGGAGCTATCCCAGAGTGCTCCATTGTGACCGCTCTGGACAGCACTCTCAACTCAGATGCACTGGCCAGGTAGACAGGAAAAGAACTGCGAACTTTTGAATCTCATTTCCTGTTTGGGCAGCGTGGCAAGCCGCAGGTGACCATGCAGAGCTCATCAGCAGAGGTGACCATGATGGAGTCCCAGCATCGCAAAAGAGCTCCAGCGTGGACCGAACGGGAGGTACGGGATCTGATCGCTGTATGGGGAGAGGAATCCGTGCTATCAGAACTCCGTTCCAGTTTTTGAAATGCCAAAACCTTTGTCAAAATCTCCCAGGGCATGAAGGACAGAGGCCATGACAGGGATCCGAAGCAGTGCCGCGTGAAACTTAAGGAGCTGAGGCAAGCCTACCAGAAAACCAGAGAGGCGAACGGCCGCTCCGGGTCAGAGCCCCAAACATGCCACTTTTATGATGAGCTGCATGCCATTTTAGGGGGTTCAGCCACCACTACCCCAGCCGTGTTGTTTGACTCCTTCAGTGGAGATGGAGGCTACACGGAAGCAGGTTTTGGGGACGAAGAAGATGATAGCTCACAGCAAGCAAGTGGAGAAACCGGTTTTCCCGACAGCCAGGAACTGTTTCTCACCCTGGACCTGGAGCCAGTACTCCCCGAACCCACCCAAGGCTGCCTCCTGGACCCGGCAGGCGGAGAAGAGACCTCCGGTGAGTGTACCTTTTAAAATACTATACATGGTTTAAAAGCAAGCATGTGAAAGGATTAATTTGCCCTGGCATTCGTGGCTCTCCTGGATGTACTCCCAAAGCCTTTGCAAAAGGTGTCTGGGGAGGGCAGCCTTATTGCGTCCTTCATGGTAGGACACTTTACCACTCCAGGCCAGTAACACATACTCGGGAATCATTGTACAACAAAGCATTGCAGTGTATGTTTGCTGGCGTTCAAACAACATCCATTCTTTATCTCTCTGTGTTATCCTCAGGAGAGTGAGATATCATTCATGGTCACCTGGTTGAAATAGGGTGCTTTTCTTCAGGGGACGCTCAGAGGAGCCCGTTCCTGCTGGGCTGTTTGCCTGTGACTGAACAGAAATGTTCCCCGCTGTTAGCCATGGGGAGGGGGGAGTGTTGAGGGGGTAGCCACGCGGTGGGGGGAGGCAAAATGTGACCTTGTAACGAAAGCACATGTGCTATGTATGTAATGTTAACAGCAAGGTTTACCCTGAAAGAGTGTAGCCAGTGTTTTATAAAATGTGTCTTTTTAAATACCGCTGTCCCTTTTTTTTTTTTCTCCATCAGCTGCATGTGTTCCAATGATCACAGGATCTTCTCCTTCCCAGAGGCTAGTGAAGATTAGAAAGAAAAAAAAAACGCACTCGAGATGAAATGTTCTCTGAGCTCATGCTGTCCTCCCACACTGACAGAGCACAGACGAATGCATGGAGGCAAATAATGTCAGAGTGCAGGAAAGCACAAAATGACCGGGAGGAGAGGTGGCGGGCTGAAGAGAGTAAGTGGCGGGATGAAGAGAGTAAGTGGCGGGTTGAAGACAGGGCTGAAGCTCAAATGTGACGGCAGCGTGATGAGAGGAGGTAGGATTCAATGCTGAGGCTGCTGGAGGATCAAACCAGTATGCTCCAGTGTATGGTTGAGCTGCAGCAAAGGCAGCTGGAGCACAGACTGCCACTACAGCCCCTGTGTAACCAACCGCCCTCCTCCCCAAGTTCCATAGCCTCCACACCCAGACACCCAAGAACGCGGTGGGGGGGCCACCGGCCAACCAGCCACTCCGCCACAGAGGATTGTCCAATAAATTCAATAAATTTTAAAGCTGTAAACTTTTAAAGTGCTGTGTGGCATTTTCCTTCCCTTCTCCACCACCCCTCCTGGGCTACCTTGGTAGTCATCCCCCTATTTGTGTGATGAATGAATAAAGAATGCATGAATGTGAAGCAACAATGACTTTATTGCCTCTGCAAGTGGTGATCGAAGGGAGGAGGGGAGGGTGGTTAGCTTACAGGGAAGTAGAGTGAACCAAGGGGCAGGGGGTTTCATCAAGGAGAAACAAACAGAACTTTCACACCGTAGCCTGTCCAGTCATGAAACTGGTTTTCAAAGCTTCTCTGATGCGTACCGCGCCCTCCTGTGCTCTTCTAACCGCCCTGGTGTCTGGCTGCGCGTAACCAGCAGCCAGGCGATTTGCCTCAACCTCCCACCCCGCCATAAACTTCTCCCCCTTACTCTCACAGATATTGTGGAGCACACAGCAAGCAGTAATAACGGTGGGAATATTGGTTTCGCTGAGGTCTAAGCGAGTCAGTAAACTGCGCCAGCGCGCCTTTAAATGTCTAAATGCACATTCTACCACCATTCTGCACTTGCTCAGCCCGTAGTTGAACAGCTCCTGACTACTGTCCAGGCTGCCTGTGTACGGCTTCATGAGCCATGGCATTAAGGGGTAGGCTGGGTCCCCAAGGATAACTATAGACATTTCAACGTCCCCAACAGTTATTTTCTGGTCTGGGAATAAAGTCCCTTCTTGCAGCTTTTGAAACAGACCAGAGTTCCTGAAGATGCGAGCGTCATGTCCCTTTCCTGGCCATCCCACGTTGATGTTGGTGAAACGTCTCTTGTGATCCACCAGAGCTTGCAGCACTATTGAAAAGTACCCCTTGCGGTTTATGTACTCGCCGGCTTGGTCTCCGGTGCCAAGATAGGGATATTGGTTCCGTTTATGGCCCCACCACAGTTAGGGAATCCCATTGCAGCAAAGCCATCCACTATGACCTGCACGTTTCCCAGGGTCACTACCCTTGATATCAGCAGATCTTTGATTGCGTGGGCTACTTGCATCACAGCAGCCCCCACAGTAGATTTGCTCACTCCAAATTGATTCCCAACTGACCGGTAGCTGTCTGGCGTTGCAAGCTTCCACAGGGCTGTCGCCACTCGCTTCTCAACTGTGAGGGCTGCTCTCATCTTGGTATTCATGCACTTCAGGGCAGGGGAAAGCAAGTAACAAAGTTCCATGAAAGTGCCCTTACGCATGCGAAAGTTTCGCAGCCACTGGGAATCGTCCCAGACCTGCAACACTATGCGGTCACACCAGTCTGTGCTTGTTTCCCGAGCCCAGAATCGGCGTTCCACTGCATGAACCTGCCCCATTAGCACCATGATGCATGCATTGGCAGGGCCCATGCTTTCAGAGAAATCTGTGTCCATGTCCTGATCGCTCAAGCGACCGCGCTGACGTCGCCTACTCGCCCGGTATCGCTCTGCCAGTTTCTGGTGCTGCATATACTGCTGGATAATGCGTGTGGTGTTTAGAAAAAAGGCGCGGAACGATTGTCTGCCGTTGCTGAGGGAGAGGCGACTGACGACATGGCTTACAGAGTTGGCTTACAGGGAATTAAAATCAACAAAGGGGGTGGCTTTACATCAATGAATATTTCAGGCAGGACTTCATGGAGGGTTCCAATAAGAAATGGTGCACCTAAGTTATTGTTCTTATTAGAACAAGGAGGTTAGTCTGGCCTCTGATTGATACATGGCTAGATTTACCTCGCTGAACCTTCTCTATGAGTGACTGCAGTGTGACCTAGAGGAATGAGTCCCCTAGACGGGGGGCGGGTTTGCAAATGAGTACAAAACAAATCTGGTCTATTTCTTGTTTTGATCCACTCCATCTGTCTTTTACATCTTTGGCTGGCAGCAGATGGTGCAGAAGGACTGCATGCCATCCACATCTCATGGCTGCCCGGCAGAAGATGATGCAATAGGACTGCTAGCAATCCGTATCGCCTGCCTGCTCACCATAAGATGGTTCAATAGGACTGACTGCAGGACTAAAGAGAGTGACTTGATCAAGTCACTCCAACTTTAGTCCTTGCGCCCATGTCTGCCCAGGCGCTCCTGATCGACCTCACACAGGCGACCAGGAGCACCTCGGACATGACGATGATGGCTACCAGTCCTATTGCACCGTCTGCTGCCACAAGGCAATGGGTTGCTGCTGCTGTGTAGCAATGCAGTACCGCGTCTGCCAGCACCCAGGAGACATACGGTGACAGTGAGCTGAGCGGGCTCCATGATTGCCGTGGTATGGCGTCTACACGAGTAACTCAGGAAAAAAGGCGTGAAATGATTGTCTGCCCTTGCTTTCACAGAGGGAGGGAGGGAACGGGGGCCTGACGATATGTACCCAGAACCACCCGCAACAATGTTTTAGCCCCATCAGGCATTGGGATCTCAACCCAGAATTCCAATGGGCAGCGGAGACTGCGGGAACTGTGGGATAGCTACCCACAGTGCAACACTCCGGAAGTCGACTCTAGCCTCGGTACTGTGGAAGCACTCCGCCGAGTTAATGCACTTAGAGCATTTTCTGTGGGGACACACACACACGAATATATAAAACCGATTTCTAAAAAAACGACTTCTATAAATTCGACCTAATTCCGTAGTGTAGACATACCCTAAGGGTGAAGACCAGCAGGTCAATATCTCTTTGCATGACAGAGTTGTGCTGCTCAGGAGTGAGGGCACACAACACTGAGGACATCACACTGATTTCTGCATACACAGAATTTTGGAGCCATGCCTTTCTGCCCCTTCCATGGGGATGGCAGTGAGGGAGAGTAAATTCACTTCCTGCCCACTGGAAGGATGAGGAGGAAGCTCCATTAGTGAGACCTCAGGAAAAAAACTTGCCAAGGGAAGAGTGAGCCCAGTACTTTCCTGGGAAGATTCCTGCTCTCTGTTCATGGACAGTATCAGTATAGACTTGAGATCTCCCTCACTTTTTTGATCAGCATTTTGAACATAATAATGGATATAATATGCAATTCCCACCCATAGAATTTGAGGCTAGAAGAGACCATTATGATCCTCTAGTGGTCTAACCTCCTGCATAAGATAGGCCAGGGAGTTTTTATCCTGCATTTCCTGCACCAAAGTTAATAACGTGGTTGAGCTAGAGTATCTACCACATCCTTGTTCTTCCTTATGAGCTGCAAAAGAGCTTGTGCCCATATTATTTCCTGTTCCTTCCTCCTCTCCATTTTCCTCTAATACAGGGATTAACAACCTTTGGTATGCAGCCCGCCAGGTTAAGGCCCCTGGCGGGCCGGGCCAGTTTGTTTACCTGCCGCGTCTGCAGGTTCGGCCTATTGCAGCTCCCACTGTCCGCGGTTCGCCATTCCAGGCCAATGGGGGCTGTGGGAAGCGATGTGGGCCAAGGGTTGCCGATCCCTGGCAGCATGCCAAAGGTTGCTAATCCCTGCTCTAATAAATGCTTGTCTTTGCCTTTTTCTAGTGCATGTGTAAGTCTTACTACCAGAAAGAGTTGATGTATCTCATTTTGAACTTTGAGGCTAGTTTTGGTTACTGAGTGGGCTAAACTGAAATCATTTTGTGCTAGACAGAGTGGTTCTTTTTTGTTTTTGTTTTTAACTACAAAGAGAATTTATTGTATTCATTTTATGCATTTACTAAAAATAGTGGTGTAATATTGCTAACATTTCCATTGAGATTCAAAAAAATTTTTTCCAGGATTTTTTGCTTGTTTTATGTGGCAATTTATCATCAGTGCTGTAAGTCCCATAAAGTGAGTTCTGCAACTTGCTCTTGAACATACTTTCAGCTATACCTGAAATATTCTAAACCAATGAAAGTATTTTTGATGAATTTTTTGCCTTTGATTTGTGTCCATTGGGCCTGAACTTAGGTCTCACTTGAATTTTATCAAGATTCCGTTTTTGTTTTATATTTACAGTTCATCACTATTACTTTTCATCCATGTTGCTGAGCAATGTGCGGTAATTACTGTCCCTTGTTGTTAAGGTGGTTAAATGCCTCAAACTCTTGATTTAGTGGCACTCAATCACAATTTTGGTGGGTTTAAGACAAAACAACAAAATAAACGGTGGAAATCTTCAAAATAAACCTCTCTGTGGAATCATGCCAAAATCTGTTGAAACTATGATTGTGGATATCTATCCTGTACAGCTAAAGGCTGCTTTGTTTGTAGAGTGTGGAATAGAAACACATGGTGAAAAAAGGGAATATTGATTTTTTCTTTACCTATTTAAGCAGCAGTTTTCCAAGTGACAGACCTCAATTATGTTATACTGACTATATGACTATTTAACATATGTCTTTTAGTGAAGTGATTGTGGTTGCTGGTTTCCTGTATCCTAATTAAACCAATAAAACATTGTAAGGACAGTTTGCTATAACATAAATTTGAAAATATAAATGTCAGGTTAAGTCTTGCTACAATAATCTATAAAATATTGTTAGGTTGCAGTCCAGATGTAACTGTTGGGGTATCATAGCCTTTTTTCTGTGTGATTGTATAATTGAATCATGGTACTGTCTCTTTGATAACTCCTGGAACACTCCAAATTAGATTGAATTATAAGTGAGTGTATGAATGTGGTATTTAAATCTTTACTTAAACTAATTAATGAGTAAGTGCTCCACAGGAGGTCAGCCTTGAGGCCTGTTTAGAGAAAGTGTGACAGGAGCTACTATTTATTGTAAGAAAAATGCATGTATTAAATGGGACAAAAACCTCACCAGAAGAGACAGTGCTCTTCAGTTCTGAGAATTGTAAATAACCAATATGTTTGATTATGAATGTTTGATAAACTCTGTCACAGGAAAGTTGTAAAAAGTTACTTAAGAATAGAAAACAAGGATGAAGATGTTGGTAGCATAGTACAGGACTGTTCTGTTAAACTAAAACAAGAGGTCACATTTTGAATGTGTTTTTATCTTGAAAAATTATATGGTATTGACTCATTTTTAAATGGTTAAGATGAAAGACAGATTCATTACACAATAAGTGTTGAGATTTTTTTCTCTGATCTTGCAGAGAGACTGTGTGTGTGTGTGTGTGTGTCCTTGCACACAGATACACATGGGCCCTGGAAATACCTAGCAACACATAGCGGTATCTTGTATATTCTGGTAGATGTTCTACAAATTCACCTTTGGTAGAGGTTTCTATTTCTGTGTGAAACTGTCACCAGAGTTACTGTAAAAATACATTAAAAAATAGAATTGTTGCCAATAGGATTTCATTAACCTTTTGTTTCTGTGTGTGATTCATAACTGCTAACAGCTGTAATGTACATTTTGAGGTTTGCACTTCCTGCTGTTTGTTTCTTGTATGCCTACCCCCCCCCCCCCTTTCCTAAGCAGCCATCGCTGCTACCCATTTCCAGATGTTTATAGGGAAAGTGGACATAAATAGCAGGATAGCTATTACAATCAGCCTTCAGCATGAAATGCAAACATTGTCTCTATACCAGGAAATCTCTTAATAGCTTGGGAAGTGTATTTTTTAAATGCTCTTTGTATTTTGCACGTCTTTATTTCTATTACGTATTATAAACAGTTATGAGTTTTATTCTAAAATGTATTGAGACAGTGCTTCATACTAAATATTTCTTAACTGGTCAATCAACTTTTAAAATGTTTTAAAAATTTCCAGGTATGTGCCAGGTTTGATTAAAAAAACAAACAAACAATTTTATAGTTTGCAATTTATGCAATTGGTGCATTTTCATATTCAGTGCACTGCTTTTTCTGCCTTTATTTAGTTTATTAGGATGATCTCTAAATTTTATAAAGTGATAACTTAAATATCTTCCATCTATGTATGTGGGTGAAACATTTCTGTTATCAATAATGAAAGATAGAAATACGGAATCCTCTTTTTAGGGGATAAGTAAATTATCATCCTCTTATCACAGAACTTCTGTGCTGTTTTGCAGGATATGACCTTTCTCTTACGAATGCACGTAAAGTGTATCTGCAGCAGATTCTCTCTGCATGTAGACTAGGAAAAATAATGCACGTAGAGTAGGAAAAAACAACTTCATCTTCTAAATCTTTTTTGGGTATTTACCTTCATGTTGGTATTTACCTTCATGTTCATCTTCTTTAAGATTGATAGTACACATGTTTATATGGCTATTGTCAAATTCTGATGCTTCTAATTCTTGGTTCCTGTAGTGATCTGATGCACTTCTAGACTATTAGAACAGAAAAAATGCCTATGTGTTAGTGGTGAATATTGTTAATTTGGAAAATTACATAGGTCAGGGTTGAGAAGCAGTTAGGTGACCAAATGCTCTTTACAATTTGGAAGAGGTTTGTTCACCTTTAAAATAAAAATAAAACTTCCCTCTATGTCATTTCATGAAGAGATTTGAGATCCTGTGAGAAGTTCTGTTCTTGTGGTATTTCTGGTTTGGCTGAAGCCTACTTTAGAAATAGTGGAAATCTTGTAAGAAAAGACTGTACAGGATTGCCAAATTGTTGAGAGATTCATTTAAAAATTTGAACTTTGGTGCTTCTCTGCACCTCCCAGGGTTTCAACTCTTTCTGCTTCTGTGAAGTCTAGGGTCCAAGTTAACAATTAAAGCATAAAGCAATGTAGCTGTGGAAGTTATAGTTTTAGGATCATGCTACTAGAAAAAAATATTCCTATTTTTGTATTGTTTTTAGAGCAACAAGGAACAATGATCTATTTTTCAACGCAGTATCACAAGTTACCAATGAGACTAGGAGAATAAAATATCTCAGAGAGGAGATGTTCTTCCTTGTTCAACAGACCAAAAAAAAAAAAAAATTAAGCCTCTTCCCAAGTAAGATACTTTCTTTTGTGTAGGAAGAATTGGTCAGATATGAGGGAAATGTCTGTATGGAATTGCTACAAGGGTGAACAATTTGCCAGAAAGGTCAAAGATCTAAGATGCATATATCTAGTTTATTATATTATTTTAGGGGATGGATTACATTGAGTAATATGAAGGATTGGTTGTGTTACAAGGAGAAATGCTGTATATAAGTCTGGAATTCACATCTACCTGTTCCTGTCTACTGAAGAATTTTTAGCAGTGTATACAATTTTGCTACTCAGTTTATCCCACAACCCGTGTTAGGTGACTTTAATGAAATTATAGGTGCATTATTATTTCCTTTCTCTGGGATGTTAGGACCCCAACCCAGCTCCACTTCACCTGCATGAAGCCTCAGGTTCTATGTGGAGAAGTGGATTTCACCCTATGCAAGACGCATGGCTTGTCTGCACATGGAAGATGCATAGCTGTTGTGCAGTAACTGTTCCACTACAACTCCGCTGTGGGGGGACAATGGAATAAAAATGAATTTATTACAAAATGGATTGATTATTTTGGAATTAAGTCACTTTTATTCCAGAATAGTGTGCCCACATGGGGAGTTATAGCAGAACAGCTCTTATGCCATTGCTGTGTCATTTAGTTTCCCTGTGTAGACAAGATATTTACTGCTTCACTGGTGTGGTGGCTTAACTACAGAATCATAGATGCAGAGATGGAAAAGACCATCCTGCTCTCTTTTATCTAGATACTCACGTGGCTCCATCTGAGAACCTCACAAATATGAATTATTCTTACAATACTCTGAAATATTTAGTGATAGGGAACTGAGATAGAGATTGAAGGTCTAAAGACAGTGGGAGGCACATTTGAAAAAATCATGTCTTAAGTGGCTTGTCTGAGAACACAGAGGAAGTCTACAGAAGCGCTTAGAATTGAACTCCGATCCCTTGGGCGCCAGTCCAGTGCCTTAACCAAAGGTTCATTTGCTGCCTTTCAGCTACTTCCTTGTCAGTGTAGAATTGTTCCTAAGAGTATATTTCTAGTTGTTTGTTTAGTCCAGTTTTGAATGTCTCAAATCATGAGATGTCCACTGTTGTCTTGGGGAAGGGGAGCAGGGAGAAGGTGTGTGATTCCTCAGCTTAATGCATCACACTGTATGGAAACTTCTGTTGTTTAGCCTTTCACAGTTTAGTGCCTTTTCTCCTGATTATATCCCTATGTCTCACCTTGAACTTTTCTCTCTCCCTGTGGTTTATAATGGTAATCTCTAGATTATGATTAATTTTCTGACATGCCAGATATAAAGAACTGAAATGTAGTAATTTGAGTATGTGCTGCAGAAGATGTAGTCTAGTTGAGAACCACTGAATAATTTGGGGGATATTTCTGGCTTTGTCAAAGTTTGGAAACCGAACATGACCCAAAGGAAACCATTATCATAATTCGAGTAAGATCTGCTTTTAACTATTTGCCTGTTATGTAATATCCTAGGCATTAGAATCCTTCCATGCATAAAAATATAGTTTAAAAAGGTTAAAATAATTCATGCATATGGGGGACTGGACTAGATGACCTATTGAAGACCCTTCCAGTCCTACACTTCTGATTCTATGAAATGGAGAAAATTATAGTTAATCTGACACACAGTCAGGACATGTTTGTGCCAGATAGCCATCAATACTGATCTTGTATAAACAACTCTCTGATACGTAGTTCTATGAGCTGTTAGAGATGGACCATAATAGCTAATGCTCTTCAACGCTTCAGTTTGAAATTAGCTTTTTATTTTGGTGTCTTGTTACCAATTGAATATACTGTAGTTATCATTAAGTTATATTCTGAGTGCATAAAGAAACGAGATTTCTGAGGAGATGTTGTTAATTTCTTCACGTTAACATGTCTGGTAGCTTTTTGATAATACTCATTGTGTTAACAACATAGTAGAGGAGCACCATGTGAAGGTTGTCTCAAGACGGGCACAAGATGGGATACTGATGCGCACACTTTGAACAGCCACTCTAGAACTAAGTAAAATCAATTGCTTAGTGTTGTGCACCAGTCTGAGCAGACAGCTCACGTACGAAATCTCTGGATCCGCAGCTTAATGCTGCGAAGAGAATTATAATCAAAACATTAAAATCAACATCCGTGTGCTGGTTGGTTGGTGCATATATGCCCACCAGGATATGGAGATAAATGCATACAGCTCACGAGTACAAGAAAGCCATGGTCAGCCTGAACTTGCCAATTCATGAGGATCTCCGGAACCTTCCAGAGACAGGCCTGAAACCTTGCAAACCTTTCTGGGATGGGGCTAAAGCTCTTAGTGTCCTCATTCAATCCTGCATCACACTGGAAAGAATTCTGGGATAATGCTGATGTCCTAAACAAACATATGATTGCAGATTGCACAAAAGAACTTCTAGGCTTCAGTCGACTCTGGACACAGTGGTTGATGTTGAATCATATCAGAACATCACATGGCAGATGCGGTTTCTCTTACACCTCTGGAGGATAAGACAATATGCAATGTGCCTGCATACATGAGCCGCACACTATGGACTGCATTGTAAATCAGTGCCCACTTTGATTGTTTGCTGGTGGCATCTCAGACTTGTATCAAGCCCCTTCTGAAGCTACCCATTGGCTCGCTAATCTGCATTTGGCTATTTGAATGCTGCTAATCACCTCTTTCGTCATAGAAAAGAAGACTAATCTAGTCACCATCTAGTTCCCAGAAAAAAGATGTTGACTGAACTCTGTTTTAAAACTCGTTCAGATTTTAAATGATGATGTGAGAATGGTACTTGTCATTAACATTCATTTGGCAGCATCTTTTGAGTCCAAAGTATCTTGCTCTTTTCTTTGTGGAGATTGAAGTCAACATGTAAATCAGTTGCTAGAGACTTGTCACTGGCAAGAGGAGAATTTTTCCACCAAAATTGGAGTTAATCAGGCAAGCTCTTCACAGATTAACACACACACAAAGGAGTGGTGGCAGTGAGAGTGGTGACCACATTGAGAAAACTCCTGTCACACTTTTAGGCCAGATACTACCCTGTGAAAGTGGGAGATAACTTAATTTTAACTGTTTGTTTATTTGGTCAATTTATTGAACAGGAGAAATGACTTCCTGCTGTGGTGCCATTGCCAGCCCTACCTTGCCCCTTCTTGCAGATCTCCTAATGTGCTTAATGTGTGCTACAGGCTTGATTTCTTTTTTTGAAGGGGGTCTGTTGTGGAGGGCATGGGAGGCTCTGGGGTGTGTGTGTGTGTGTAAGTGTAAAAAGCAGGTGTAGTAGGGAAGTCAACAGAAAAGGAAGTGTGGAGAAAAAGTCCATGTCAAGGGGATAGCAGAATGTGAACTCTGGAGGAGCAGCAGAATGAAAGATATTTTGTTAGTTAGGAAGAACTTAATTTGAGTTGTATACCACCTACCCTTGTTCCTTAGGAGGATCACTGGAGCTCTAGCTCCTGCAAGCTTTGGGGGTCTTTATTGGGCCCTTAAATTGCTGATATGTATTTTAATCTTAATGGAGTTTTCTGTCTAGTTGTGAGAACAGCTAAATCTCATACTACCTGTTGATCTATGGGGATTAAAATCGTGTCATAAAAATCTATTAACATAATTTGAAGGGTATGATTTAAACCCAACTAATCAAGGAAATTCAGACCTAAGTGACAACTCTGTACTTACCCCAAATCTGTTCTATGAGTTCATAAAAATAATTGATAGCAACATCTAATTTAAGCAGTTTGAGTATAGTATGTACCACCAGCCCCTGGACATAACCACATCATCAAAGAAGGAAATTTAGTGTTTAGTGTGCATTTTCTTTGGGTTTAAATATTGACTGTAGTATTTCTTCTTGTGATGTGCACTGTATTTTAGTGGCTAATAGAGAATGGTGTAGGAATCTTGGTACACCTCTAGTAAGAAAAACTTATGTATTACAGAATAGTTTAAAAGCTCTTCCTTATCAAATTAATGGAGTTGGAACTTCCCCTCCCACTAAAGGATGCTAACATCTGGTAAGAGTCTTGACTTGCCTAGAAAAAAGTAAGCTTGAATGACTGAGTTCTGTTCAATTCAGCCAACATTGTACTACTGCAGAAAGAAGACATGTGAGAGTGCAATTCTAAGTGAAGAGTGCCATAAGGCTTGCATGTGAATCAGGTGCTTCAGCAATCATTATTAAGGTTAGTACAAAGATGTAGGTGTATATGGTATTAGAAAAAGCAATAGACTTTAATCAAGTGTTCTGCGTAAGTTTCATTGATTAAAGGAAAGCTTCAATTTTGTCTTTCACCCAGAGATGTAGAAAATGAAATTTCAATATGAGTTTCTCAACTCACCTAGCTAAATTAAATGAAATCCTATATAAAGGATACTCATCATTAGAACTAACAAAACCAAAGACTGGTGCGTGGGATTTGAAAGATAGCAATCCGCAGAGCTGTGTTCTCCCGCAGTGTGGCTTTTTTTTTTTTGCTGGCATTGCAATGATCTTAGTTAAGCCATCTTGGTTTTATTTCTCATTTGAAAAGTGGCTTTCAAAATCTTCCATCGCAGAAAGTAAATTTAGGTATTGCTCATTTTAGTTACTTTGAATATCTAAAAAGCCAAAATTACAAACTGGCAGATATCGCATTTTGCTGTGCTTTACCTTGGATTTTAAAGCACTGAATCTGGATGTATTTAGTCAGTTAGAGATGCCAGTGTGAATTACATTTGCAAATTGTGCCAATTGTGATAGAGGCTTTTATGATTTTTGTCATATGTCTGCCAAGATCTAGATGACCAGTAACTCACGTCACATACACCATTGAGTAGCCAGTGGATAATGGATTTCAATCACTGTGAATCAGGGCTGGATTCAAACCAGCGTTTTAGAGATGAAGATTTCTGTGTGGTTGAGGGGTTATATACAGGGATGAAGAAGAATATGAATCTTCCTCTAGTAGCTAAGAGTCAGTATCAATTCACTGAGTATTTATTGGTCTCTCTGAAATGAATTTGTGGTTGTATCTTATCTACCTGAGTTTTTACACCATCTCTAATATCATGGATCACATCACAAAAGCCATTGTCACAATTGGCACCTTTGTTAATAGGCTCAGCAGAGACCTTCCCCACTACTGGGCATTAGGACCCTGGTAGTGGCCTCTCCTCCCACACCATTTGGGAGTAAGCTCTAAAGAAGAGCCAGCCACAGTCTCCAGGCAGTAGGTGCATAAGCAGCCAAAGCAGGGCCTTTGGTCCTTGGAGAACTTTCTGTTTTAATTGGACTTTCTCTGCCCTGTAGCCACTGGCTATTTACTCCCGCCCTCAGACTCTCTGCCTCAGCTTAACTCCATACCTGCCCCTCTTACTCTCTTCTCCCTGCCCCGTGCCCCTCCTAACTATAGACCCTAAATAAATCACGATGGAACTAAAACGTTTGCTGCTATCACATTGTTCACTCTGCTTGTGTGTTGCATCCCTTCCCCCACCCTGTCTGTCTTGTCTATTTAAATTGTAAGCCCCTTAGAGCAGGGATAATCTTTTCTGTTGTGTTTGTACAGCACCTAGCACAATGCTCTTGACTAGGCTCCTCGGCGCTAGATAATACCTTTAATAAATGATAGGCCAGATATTAACTGATATTTCCTATTCTGTTTGTTTTGTGTGTGTTTGTTTCTATAGCCACGAGCCTTGCACCTTCCATGACTACTATTAAAAGAGATCATGTGGACATAGATGGAACTAGAGATGCAGTCTCATTAAGGACAAATCATGCCTTCATTGTTAAGGCACAGGATTGGAGTTTGAGACACCTGTGTTCTATTCCCATCTCTGCTCCAAAGTTCCTGTGGGACTTTGAACAGATGCCGTACTCCTTCATACCTTGATTTCTTCATCTGTAAAAATGGAATAATATTTTCTACCTCACAAGAGTATCATGAAGCTAAATTTATTCATTTGTAAATTTTTTTTGAGGCCCACAGATGGAAAACGTGACAGAAGCATGAGGTACAGAAGTGTGGTCTTATCTTAGGGTAGCCTTGTAAATGCAGACAATTGGATATGTTTACTTTAAAAGGGGTGGGTTGGATAACACTTGGACTTTATGTTAATAACTTTAGCAAAAAGGTTGATATCAGTAAATTTCCAACCATTTTTTTTATCCACTATTATCTGGAGAGGATTTAAAAATATCATTGAAATTCAAGCCCATATACTAAGCAAATAAAATCAATCACATTTTGGCTTTACATTTTTGGAGTATTTTTCAACCCCCAGTTTTCAGTATATTGTCAAAAAATAATTATGTTTTGAGGCTTGATCCGCAAATTTCTGTGAGCAGGTCTACACTAGAAGTGCTACACTGGTGCAGCTACACCGCTGTAGCACATCCGGTGAAGACTATGCTGATGGGAGAGTGTCTGCCACCAACATAGCACTGGTGTGGACAGCGCTTAAGTCGCTGTAACTTGTGTCGTTCAGCTAGAGTCTTTCACCTCCCTGAGCGACGTAAGTTAGATTGACTTAAGCAATAGTGTAGACCTGTCCTAAGTGCCCACAATGATCAGTAGCTGCAGTTGGGAGCACTCAGCAAAGTACAGGATTGGGCTATTCAATTTATGTGGTTTGGAGAAAAAATTTAGGAAATTCAACTCATGTCCACAGTTCGTTCATTTTATTGTCAAATTCCAGAAGTTTGCGGGGGGGGAGGGATAGCTCAGTGGTTTGCGCTTTGACCTGCTAAACCCAGGGTTGTGAGTTCAATCCTTGAGGGGGCCATTTAGGGATGTGGGGCAAAAATTGGGGATTGGCCCTGCTTTGAGCAGGGGGTTGGACTAGATGACCTCCTGAGGTCCCTTTCAACCCTGATATTCTATGATTCTAAGTGTACAATAAAGACTGTGTGCGCAAAATATTTTTTAGACAAAATGCAATGGAAACCTCCAAATTACTTAACTGAACTCAGAATACTTGTACTGTTTGATAATGATTCAATTTAAAAAGGCAGGAAAATCTTACAAAGAAACATTTTTTTGCACAATTTCGTTTAATTCTTTTAATACAAAATACTGTTCTGTAGTATTTATTTATTAAATTCTTCAAATTTATAAAAATATCGCTCACATCTGTTTAAAATACATTATTTGACAAATATCAGACCTGGCAGGGAATACATCTTTGTGGAGACACACTAAACTATATTAATATGACCTCTGCAAAGTTCATTATTTTTGCTATTCATAGGATGTATCATAGGATGCCAAGTCTGCTTGTCAGGCAGGTTTTTCATCTATTTTCATAGCTCTGCTGGCCAAGGAACCCTTAAGATTGGAAACTAATAATGCTTCCTTTGAACGTTGGCTCTTAGTTAATGTGATCTAAGTAACTTATTTCCTTTTTCTCACATCTCTGAGAGGATTTACAAGGTGTCTTTCAAGAAGCTTAATAAAAGATGCATTTCAACCAAATAGTCAGTAATGGGTATTGACTGACTTACGTAGATGATGATGCAAATTTTTCCTTTTTTTGGTGCATATACTTTGTTGTATCCTGTGAGATTTGCATTGCTTAGGCATCAAGAATGGTTGAAGACTGAATCTTTTGCACATCATAAGATATACAGAGAACAGCTTCCTGCTGAGAGAAGTTTAGTTCCACTCCTAATGGCTTAGTCAGAAGAAAGCTCCCATTTGGCTCATCTGGAAAAGATGTCTATGCAGGACCCATTAGTGTTCTGGTCAAAGCTATAGTACAGTGGTGTGCTTGATACACACACAGTGACTCTAGATGCTGCATGAAGGATTCTCTTAAAAGTTTAATCCCTTCTAGTTACTCTCCATCCATTGATGTGCAAATGTCAGTTTAAATTTATTCTCAATATTTATTGAACACTGTAGTTTTAAAGTGTCTTTCCTTTTTTAGAGACTATCAGGGTCCTATCTTTAGTCTTTTTTTTTTTAATAGCAATTAGTATAAGCAATATTTTCTCTTTGAAGCTCTTTGGGAATTCTGGCAAAGTTGCATTTCAGAGATAATTACATACCTTTCTCTGTTACTATAATTACATAATATAGTACAGTAATTCCACCACCCTCTGTTCGGTTTGCATTATCTGATAAAGAATTGAAAAGTGCTTACTCTAGTTTATTTTCACAGCTCCCCAAAGGTTTTAATACATGTGTGGTTTTAAATTTCACATTAGAGCATTATACCAAATTTGCTTTTTCTTTGTCATGCCAGCTGTTTCCCAATGCAATGATTGTATTTTTTTGTAAAACTGAATATACAGTGTGTCTCAAAACAACTTTAGAAAATTAGATAATACCATGTACAGTTTATGTATTTCTAATTCTGATTTTATGACTGAGAAGGATGATGGTTTGGTGATTAAAACACAGGACTTGGAATGAAGAGATCTGGTTTCTAGACTAAGCTCTCCTACTGACTTCCAGTGTGACCACTGGCAACTCATGTAACTTCTCTCTGCCGCTATCTGTAAAATGGT
Organism: Natator depressus; assembly: GCF_965152275.1. NCBI lineage: Eukaryota > Metazoa > Chordata > Testudines > Cheloniidae > Natator > Natator depressus. The sequence goes on along the minus strand of NC_134235.1, from coordinate 236,487,744 downwards.
AACATTTCCCAAATTCACAGAGGTTTAATTCATTCCGATTTTATGAATGAAGAAGCAGAGTAATTTGAGTGGATCTCTGATTGCTTCCCACACACCAGTAATAGATTTCTGGCCACTGTGATCCTTTAAGCACGTGGATGGCCAAGAGATGTTAGAGGGGTCTAGTGAGAGAATTGTTTGGAACATACCAAATCATAACTGGCTCATTTTACATTATTAAATCTATCTGTGTGACAGAGTGGAAAAGGTATAAGTGGAGCACAGCTGGTATCTCCATTTCTACCATAGCAACTGGTTTCCTTTTCAATCTTAGTAATTGGTTTACATTCGTTTAAATTTTCAAGGCTAACTCCACAAGGAAGAGTGCTTGAGATTGAGTTACTGAAATAAACAAATCTGAGATTGTCTACCTGTTGCTGGCCATGTCGACAAGGAGCTTGTGTGAACTCCTATGAATCCCCCGTTCAGCACGTGAGTTCTAATGCAGTTAATACAATGAGATTGAAACAGACGCTTAACTCCTCTTTTACAAAAACACTGCACATGGGGTGTGCGATTAACGCAGGCGTGGGCAAACTACGCCCCAGGGGCCGCATCTGGCCCTCCAGACATTTTAATCTGGCCTCGAGCTCCTGCTGGGGAGCGGGGTCCGGGGCTTTCCCTGCTCCAGCTGGGGAGCAAGGTTGGGGGCTTGCCCTACTCCACGCAGCTCCCGGAAGCAGCAGCATGTCCCCCTTCTGGCTCCTACACACAGAGGCAGCCAGGGGGCTCTGCACGCTTCCCCCGCCGCAAGCGCTGCCCATGCAGCTCCCATTGGCTGGGAACCGTGGCCAATGGAAGCTGCAGGGGTGGCACCTGGCTGCCTGGCTCCGCCTCCACATAGGAGCCAGAGGGAGGACATGCTGCTGCTTCTGGGAGCTGCTTGAGGGAAGCGCTGCCCGGAGTCTGCACTCCTGACCCCCTCCCGTGCCCCAACGCCTTGCCCCAGCCCTGATTCCCCTCCTGCCTTCTGAACCCCTCCATCCCAGCCTGGAGCAAACTCTTGCACCCCCAACCCCTCCTCCCCAGCCCCATCCCAGCGCCTGCACCCCCAGCTGGAGTCCTCACCCCTTGCCATCCCAGAGCCCCCTCCCGCACCCTGAACTGCTCATTTCTGACCCCACCCCAGAGCCCACACCCCCAGCCAGAGCCCTCACCCGCACCTGCAGCCCACCCCACAATTTCATGAGCATTCATGGCCCGCCATATAATTTCCATACCCAGATGTGGCCCTCGGACCAAAAAGTTTGCCCACCCCTGGATTAATGACTGAAGGAAAGGAGTTAAATGGCAGGATGACCCCAGGATGGTCCCAGCATGGAGAGAGAATTAGTGGGGAGGAGGAAATATGATTTAGGACATCTTCAGTTGCAATACGAATGTAAATTATGACTGTCTGGATTCTTTGTGTCGTGATCAGGGAAAAGCTGGTTGAAGACCGTAAGAAAGGGGAATGAAGAAGGAACATGAGTTGCATTGACCTTTGCAAAGGCATGTTTTGCACTATTCTGTCAGACCATGAGCTTTTCAAAGAGAGGAGTCAGTAATCCCCCAGTTGTTGCCAAGATCACCTTGTTAGATTACTAAAAGTTGGTTGTCGGGGAGGGGATGGTGCAAGGGGGAAATCAGCTAGCTTTCTCTTGCAGTGGCAAGTCAGCATACTGCTGCTTGTCTGCATTAGGCGAGCCCAGGGATTTAAAAAACTTGTTTGATAATTATGTCAGTGAAAAGGTCATATTATAGCATTGTGTAAACAGGTACAAAATCATTTCTTTTGCCATAATGTATTGTTACAGATTTCAAAGCAGTAGGGTTAATGTTAGAGAATAGTGGACTTGGAGTGAACTCTGAGAGATGCCTTACGGGAAGAAGTCAAATACCTGAGTTCCGCTGGAACCGCTGAAGAAAGGTAATCTCCCCTTGACACACACACGCTGGAGAGAAGGACTTTGAACTTTATGCTATATTATTTGGACTGGTGTTATTGTAATCCATGTTGGCAGGGAAGCAAAGAATAGAATGGAATTCATAGACAAGGAACTAACGGATTCTTTTATATCTTTGCTATAGCTGATTTTCTTTATGGATTTGAGAGTTTGTGGCTGTCACATTTTTTTCTCCTCTAATTTCTGGTAAAAATGTAAATCTGGCATTAAGACTGAAGAGAGAGGTCAAATGTGCTGAGCATGGGGTGGACTAGGTGTTGTCCAAGGGTAGAAACATTACAGTGACACAGCTGCAGCTGTGCTGTAGCATAGGCACTGATTTGCACAAGCAACGGACCGGGTTTTTCTGTGGCTGTAGCAAATCCACCTCTCTGAGAGGTAGCTAAATCGACAGAAAAATTCTTCCATCAACCAAGCACTATCTATACTGGGACTTAGATCAGCTTAGCTACATCTCTCAGGGGTGTGAATTTTTCACGTTCCTGAGTGATGTCATTAGGCCAACCTAAGTTTTAGGTGTAGACCAGGCCCAAGTTCGACGACTTCTTGCTGAATTTGTTTAACATATGAATAGAACTGGTACCAGAACTAAGGGAGTGGTAGAACTCACCACCTGACCCCCCCACAAGTTATGAGATTTTTATGCGAAAAATGCTTCACAGGCTATAGGTAGCCAAAGGATGAAGACAACAGTAGGGAGAATGGCGGTGGAGTAATCAAGTGATGGTACCACATGAATTCATTGTATATGATGAATTCCAACTCATACACAGTTTACTTCTCTGAATACTGCCTATCCCCTAAATCAGTGGTTTTCAACCTTTTTTTCATTTGCAGACCCCTAAACAATTTCAAATGGAGTTGCGGACTTGTTTGGAAATCTTAGACACAGTCCACGGACCCCAGGTTGAAAACCACTGCCCTAAATGATGTATTACCATACATAATATATGCCTCCCTGATGTGGACTTTTGTACATTGTGTATAATTGTTGCTTCTCCCCTGTCACCATGGAAGCTTGCTGGACACTGCCGCTCTTCTGGGTACAAAAGATAATTGGGAGCTTGCTGCCCATTATATTTTTGGTGTTTAATAGTTGTAGATTTCAGGTTTTGTTTATTTTAAAGCTCTGTGAATTATTTTTTCCTTTTCTCTTCAGAGAAGCCAAGAAATCATTGGTTTAATAAGATATTCTGCAATAATTATGTACGCTAATGGAGTAATCACATTACTTTATTAGCTGTACATAACCTAACCCCTAGTAAAGTTGTCAATCTACATCAAAGAAAAAGATGAAATAGCAAAATGCATTTATTTGCAGACATCTTGAAAAATGCATAAACTGAGAAATGACCTTTTTTATTATAAAACACTTCTCGGTTGAATCAGTATAAAATCCCACTTTTGTAGAACATGCAAAATTACAGTACATTGTGGATCTTAGGATCACTTTTAAATGCCATCCACATCCTTTGTATTTTTCTGCTTTGAGAAACGGAAGCAATGTTTGCCTCTGAAGTGTTATGTACACGTTTAGTCTCAGTAAGTGAGCAAGGTCAAATTATATTGCCATCATGGGATTCATTCTTTTCATTGTTTGTCTGTACATTTTTTTGTTGGATGAGTAACTCTATTAAACTATAGAATGACAATTTACAGTAAAGATTGCAGTTTGTCTGCTGTGGGCATATAAGCTATGTGAAGTGCATCGTTTTTGTTAGATTTTTTGGTAGATTTTGGTAGTTTTTTTGAGTGGTAGTAATTGTTTCTTTTGACTTGCCATTTTCTTTTATAATAGCACAGTCTTAGTGCTGTGTAATAATGGACAGTAATCCTGTGTTTCTTCCATTTATACTAAAAAGAGGAATATATGCATGAAGTAACAAAATACAAAGAAAATTTAGTTTGATACACAAGGAAACTGAGTCACATACCCTTTTGTGACATGACATGTAGACAGAGGTGGTTAAGGGTTCTTACTATAGGACTTTTGTCTGCAGTAGCTACCATTGAAGCAAAGGCTACATTATGGACAAATATCAGAATCAGGTGGATTACTAATCAATGTGAACTTTTAATCAGCTATTCATGCAGGATTCTCTTTCTTTAGTGTTAGCTCCTTACCATGAGGTTGGTGGAACTCTCCTACCTCGCAAGTTCTTTTGAATGCAGCATTGGCAAGTTGGATTGAGTGTCAGGACACCTATTGGACACTCCATACCATTCTCTGCCAAAGTATAAATGCTGCCCTACTTCTTCTCATTTTGAAATTGACTGTAATTGTGTTTTATATGTTTCTGTGGTTTTAAGAATTAATTTTTATTTAAAAATGTGCTACCGTGGTGTTTGTGCAGGAATTCCCCCCTACTACCCCCGCCCTACTCCCACCAAGACATAATTGGTTTCATTAACATCCATTACTGGTATAGCTAATTACCCTATAGCTAATTTTGTTTGTGGTAGATTGAGACTCTGTAGTTCTCAGGAAAATTAATTGTCTTCATGTGTTAACCCACCTGCCATTCCACGTGGGTCTATACCTGCCTTTTAAAACGATTTTGCATACAGGTGTGTGTATGGATTGGGTTCATGTTCTGCTTCAGCAGCTGGAATCAGTTGAGGCACTTGACTTAGCAGTCCCCAGATTTAAACGTCAGTGAGTTTGATACATTCTCAGTGAATGGCCCTTTTGTTGCAGCCCTGGCTGAGCCACCTTTTGTGGTTGGTCACCAGTGTGCTGTATTGGACTCAGCCGTAGAATCTTACATGCTACTAATTTCTCTGAGTCTGAGTAGTGACTTATCACTGCTGATGGAGACCTCATTTCTGACACCCCTCTTGGCAGGGAGACCCCCCAGTGCCTCAGCTCTTGCAAGCCCCCCCGGTTGCATATGTATGCTCCCCACCAAAGTCTGTCTCCATGGGCACTCTAGGATTATAGTTTAGCTCTCCCAGGACCATGTGACAGTTTAAGAAGTTTTTTGCAAAGCCTGTGTTCCTTATTTTTAATGCACATACTCAGATAACACAAGAGCATTACAGATGTAGGCAAAACAACAAACAGCAGAATGCAAGAGCCCGTCATCTGGTCTCTTATGTGTGTCTCAGAGTTTGGTCCAAGTCTGTAAGGAAGGCCGGGTCCCTCCTGCCCTCCACTCCTCCTGCTGAGTCATCTGGTTCCCCATGCTAGAGAACATGCAATGTTAAGAGCTGTCTTCGACACTTTTTCTTTGTTCCTGTCCTTCTGCTGGGATTTTCCATGCAGGGTTACTGACAGAGTAATTAACTCCCCTTTGTTCTATCAGGGTAGAGCTACATAATGCTGATGACTCCTTGAAGGCCCTGATGCAGTTCCCCCAGACATAGCCTGCTTTCTGCTACAAAATGGAAGTTCTGATCCACACTGAAGGTTCCAAACATAAATGCTGTTCATAAAACAAAGAGAAATTCATCAGTTTATCAGAGTAGCAGCTGTGTTAGTCTGTATCTGCAAAAAGAAAAGGAGGACTTGTGGCACCTTAGAGACTAACCAATTTATTTGAGCATAGGCTTTCGTGAGCTACAGCTCACTTCATCGGATGCATTCAGTGGAAAATACAGTGGGGAGATTTATATACACAGAGAATATGAAACAATGGGTGTTACCATACACAATGTAAGGAGAGTGATCAGGTAAGGTGAGCTGTTACTAGCAGGAGAGTGGGGTGGGGGTGGGTAATAGCTGCTGGTAACACCCATTGTTTCCTGTTGTCTGTGTATATAGATCTGCGGAATATTGTTATAAGACTACATTGATCATTTTGGGATGGGAGTAGACAATTGCTCCATGTCTTACAGGACAGCATTTGAAAATATTCTCAGTTCAGAGAGATTTTTGTTACCAACTCCCCAGTTAACTCCTTTTCAGGATCTCCCTTGGGAACTTGAGTTTGTCTGTCTTTGTAATCTTCTTTGTGTATTTCCCAGCCTTTCCATATAAATTAAAGCCTCTTTTTATCATTCCCCCCCATGCCTTTTCTGTCTTTTCAAAGTAATTTCTAAAGCAGTGGTCCCCAAACTTTTTACCTCATGTCCCCCCTGCCCCATCCCATAGAGTAAGGGGGCTAAGGCTGGGGCCGCAGCTGGGGGCAGGGACAGAGCCTTGGCCACTGGGGGCTGGGGCCAGGAGCAGAGCTAGGTGGTGCCCCCCTCCATGGGGGCTAGCCCGGGTCTCAGCTACGTCCCCCTGAATGTTTCTCTCTGCCCCTGTAGGGGGGTATGCCCCACAGTTTGGGGACCTGTGTTCCATAGCGTGGATCCAAAATAGTGTGTGTATCATAAAGACTGCTGAGTTAATGTGGCATCTTTACATACATAAAATGTACCTAGGCATTCCTTGCCTGAAATGTCATGCTTATAAATCCACTTTTCCATTCTCCTCAGGAAAAACTTGGTGGTTGCTCTGAAGACTGAGGGGACCTGCCCCATCAATTTTGGCAAGAATTTGTATTCATTAAAAATATATATATATTCTAGCTATGATGTTTTCAAAGATAATGTACCATTGTGAATTAGCTATAAATGGATGCAGATGTCATCTTTGAGTCCGTTTGCAGATCAGTCTAGTGCCATTGCCTCTGCTCCTAGCTTTGTTGAGCTGCAGCAGCGACTGGTTGCTTTGTTGCTATTGTGCAGCAGCAAAGCTGCCCAGAATCTCTGGGTGGCAGCAGGGTCAGACTCTGGAGTTACATATATTAACATGGAGAGAGAGCACGCAAATGAAAAGCTCAGGGTGGAGTAAAGTACAGGACATCCGTTTCTGTGATAGCAAGGAGGCTTTTGGTTGCAGTAGTGTGATTGAAAGCCCCTCTATATCCCCAGTGGTTGGGATGTTGTATGTGAGATTAGAAGGAGTGGGATTAGAGTAGTGAAGACCCATCACTCAATGTCCACCAGGCTAGTAGGGAGAGAAGAGAAGAGTAAATAGAAAGGTTCATTCTAAAAGTAAATAGTCAGGTACTGATTGAATACTTTGATTGGGGTACATGAACAGCACCTGGGACCTCTCACAAGGGTGTTGCCCCTAAACCTCACACAATCTGTAATATCTATCTCAGGCCATGTCTACACTGCCATTTATGTTGCTTAGGGGTGTGGAACCCCCCCCCCCCCACAAGCGACGTAAGGTACGCTGGCATAAGTGGTAGTGTGCACAGCACTATGTCTACTGCTGCTCTTCGGCTTAAGATGGCTGCACAAGAGATTTTTACAGTGGCGCAGCTGTATTGGTACAACTGTGCCGCTGTAAGGTCTTTAGTTGTAGACATAGCCTCAGACAGTGAAATTTTGTTCTGGGACGCTCTCAAATTTTTAGGTCAAATTTTTCAAGCCTTGTGAAATACTGTGCACACTTACGGCACTGTATCCAATTTTAAACAGTCATGATAAAGTATTTCTATTTGCTACACTGTAGTTTTAACAGAGCTGTGGGGGGGGGGGGGGGATGCTGGATAGACTATTTCACACTTCTGTCATCATAGCTAACAGGATTATTTTTCTACTGATTAAGTTTTTGCAGAATCCAGGAAATTCAAGGGTCCTTTTCAACTCTTCAAGTACAAAAGTAGAAAGCTGCTTAACCCTCATAGTTTCTTAGTCTAATTTTACTCTTCTATTTAACAATGCAGTCAAATTAGAAATTGACAAGGGGGATAGAGGCCCAGAGCCGCTGCATTTTAAAGTGTTTACAATTTAGCTCGCTGACTAGATATTTGTCATCACTTCATTAACACTGCAGAGTAGAGGCAAACTGAAGAGTTTTGAAAGCTCTTATTTTCAATTTGAAGGCATTTTAACTTTTAGGATAATAAACAATAATTGTAGTGTGCTTAGTGGAAGCAAGGTGTACATATCATGTTTGCATTTTGTATTTTTGTGCACAGTAAAGCCTGATATATAAATTTGTGGTCTCTTGTGAAAACTCTCTTCATGTGTTGGTAACATTGTTATCTTTTGGCATTTCACCTAAAATCTCTTCCTGTTTTTTATGTGGAATATTTCCTTCAGGTAATTGCTAACATGTTTTCGAAATATTTACACACAATCCTAATGGTGCTAATTGGCACTGGAAGATCTGATGAATAGCAAACTGTTGTAGCTGAAATTAAATTAAAGCACATCCACAATAAATTCTTATATCCCGTGCTGGGCTTTCTTGCCTTTGTCACTGTTTAGTTATAAAAAACAGACAAACATACAGAAATGAAAGGCATCCTGTGAGTTTATATCATCAGCCCTAATTTTGTTTTAGTAAGTTGAGAGTCAGCATTTTCTATATTTTATTAAATATAATTTGCAACTTTCCCCTAATGTTCCTGTAAGAAATTTTGCACCTTTGTTCAAATGAAATGTGTTATACAGATACATTTGAAAGAACAGGTTTTTTGTCTTGCACATATCTTTAGTGCAATATTTAGGTTTACTACAGCATCACCAAAATTCCTCTAGTAGTTTCCAGATTTATACCCAGTGACTCCCTCTAGTTTGTTTTCTTTATATTGCTGTAAAGTGTTACTTTACCTTCCGATCTATATTTCACATATATCTGAAAGAACTAAAGTGCTGTGCTTTTCTCCACATGGATAACACCATCTTTAATGGGAATTATGTTTCCTTTCTTAAAATGGAAATTTCATTACTTAATTGTTACATCGCACAGCGGAGGAGGATATAGCAAAGAATGGATGGAGGAGGAATGCTCACTGTCTCATAAGAGGAACCAAAACTATTCCCCTGGCAAACAATATCTTAAATATATCCATAAGGCAGGAGGGGGAGAGAGAGAGTGTGAGTGTGAGAAAAATGACTTAGAAAGTGCTCTTATGCACGCGTATTAGCCTATCCCAGGAAACAAGGTGAGCGTGAAGGGAAAACTTATTTACAAATCTGTGGTCTTTTCTTCAACTATGATAGCTGTACCTTCTCAGAAAGGAAGGAGTTTGGAGAATGTGTCTTTTGCCCACATCATAGTCCCATCTGTGTTGGGATGACAGTTAAACTATAGACTCTGGGAACCTCTGTCTCAGCATAAGCCTTCTTTACATCTGTGCACTCCTAAAAGACCCCTGGCCCTGTTAGCACAGCTGGCTGCCATTGGATGCCCCAGTGTTATGTACGTTCTGGTCCCCTCTTTGGTGTTGCGAAGAGAGGAGGAGGAAGAAGCAACAAAAAATTTGTTCCCTGATTTCAGTACTTCCTACCATGGCGCACACTTCTTTTAAAATGAACACCTGTCATGGATTTAGAATAAATAGCAAGAAATCAGTGGTGCAGGGGATGGTTCAGTGTACCTGCCTGTGTTGTCAGTGCTGCCCCCTGTCACTTTTCTGTGGGTTTCCTGCTCCATGCCTTCCTGGAGAACACACAGGCAGACTCCCATGTACTCAGTGGCATTTGCCACAGTGCCCACTATTCCAGTGGAATTGTTCGAGACTCTCCGCTTCCATTTCAAATTATTTTTCGAGTCCTCATGTTTATGAAGATAGCGTTGAAAATTTGAACGGAGATTAAACAGACACAGTGCGGTCTTTCTGAATCTTCAGATCATCTAAAACCATTGCTCTGAGAGATGTTAACTGTACCATTCATCTCATGGATTAACTTGGAAACCTAAAGGTGACAGGTCAAGCCAAACTTGCTCTAATACTGCTCCAGTTGGGAAAATTAATACTAAAATAACTAGGACAGAAGCTGCTGTACTGATTGATTCATTTTCATATTTAATCATTACAAAAATATTTTTTTAAATTCAGACAAAGTTGTCACAAAACTTTCAGTATACCACACTAGAATGAGGCCAAATCCAGGGACCTTACTTTTGAATTTAGATGTAGCTTTGGTGCCTATTATTGTTCAGAGTTATTACAGAGTCTGTTGAGTTTTTAACAGAAAGTTAGCGATTATTTCCAGCCTGAGGATGCAGCTGAAAACTTTCAGGGCATAAAGAATGTTGTATTCCTAATTAGACCTACTTTTCAGCATTTTTGTGTGTGTGAAGTCTAATTAGTTTATCAGTTGAATGTGCTATCTATCATGTTATTCTACCAAGGTAGAATGATCGAACAGTTCCTGAAGTCTTGCCTGTCTTCCTTAACTTGATGTGGTTGTATGGGATTTGCATGTATTCAGATTGAATTTCTGTGCCTCAGTTAGGGAACTGAAGTTCTTTATAGGCAAGAGTGAATTTAGTGTCTTGAAAGACGGACTGGAGATGCAAGTCCATTTTTTTAAGAGTGGGTTCATCATGGACAAGAGGCAGTGAAAGCTTCCCTGCACTATTCCAGTGATGTGCCTAAACTCTTACCTAGAAGAGGCTACCTCTGATTGGGAGTAGCTTATTCTTCTTGCCTTTCTGTCCTTGACTTCTCTGCGTAGACTGTTAATAAAGATGTCCTTTATAACTGGTTCTGGAGATGGATTTTCTCAGTCTCTTTCCAGTGGGAACTTTTGACCACCCCACTACTTTATTACACTGAAGCCCTCTGAACAGTTGTTGAGGCAGATCTCAAGGCACTGATCCAGAAGCAAAAGTCTCTTATCCTTTTACCAATCCCCTCGAACCAATCCCTGAGAGACACCATTTAAAAATATTTCTATGAATCCGAGTCAGTGCTTCATTTCTTATGCAATTAGCTATATTTCTTAATGATTATAAAACGTATAATTTCAAGTTAATGTTGGAAAATTTGTTAACATTATTTTTACTTCTGGGCTTCAGGGGTCTAGTTTACATTTCTTTGATTTAATTTAGATATTCCTGACTTGGCTGATTAAACTCCCAGAGAGACACATTTACATCAAAATTAATCATATAGATAGTTGAGGCGCTCGAGTAACTGAAAACTGAGTTTAGAATTAGATTGTCTTGTTTGTGTGGAACACGTGCTTACTATATAGAACAGCTGTTTGTATCAAACCAGCAGATTCTTAACAAAAAGGGTTTCCTCAGACGTGATGGATGCTATAGATGAAGTTGAGAATTACTATTGTACATATTGTGTTGTGAATGTTAAGTGTGTGTGTAGATATAGCTATATAAAAGTGTTTTTGTGCAGCAAATTTTAGAATTAATATTATTGATAAACCTTTTTCCATTACTACTATTAAAAAGGAAATCATCTCACCGAAAGATTGCTATTATATATAAGATGACCGTTACATCCCACCATATTAACAGGATTCCATGACAAAGTTATTAAAGTTGTTAAATAAAATCCAAATTCTTTACAGGAAAATATTGATACTGCAGCCTGTTTGAATAAGTATATTATAATTATTCATTCAGGTGTTTGTTTACCAGTGTCCTTTAAAAATATGATGAAGTACTGTGCTGAATATGGATAGAGTTACATATGTGCTATAGGATTTTATTGAATTGGGGCCTTAACTTACGTTCTTAGTAAAATATTGATCCTGGAAAGCTTTTATTTAAAAGAATATCTTTTAAAAAGAGGAGAGAGAGACATAAATATTCTCTGAATAATTTTGGTGAGATTTCCTTTTCCAGCAGCACTTTAAATCCAAGGGAACTTGGTTGGCTATAATAAACTTTATCTATTTGTAACAGTGGATTAGATGTAACCTCAAAAAATAGTTCAGACAGGGATTGAATTCTGGATTTATTCTAATGTTATTGATTAGCCTGTTTACAAATGCCAGTTACTTTAAAACGTGTTGCCTGCTTTTACTTTTGAAATCTTTTTTCTTAATATAACTTTCTAGAAGACAGGAAATTCAATCTTTATTTTACCCTATTTTTATGGCCATCTATTACGGACCTGTAAGAATGGCATATGTAATATTTGTGGTGCAATATTTGGGCTGGGGAACATGCGTTAAAGATGTAATGAGAAACTAACTAAATTCCTGTTTTTTGAGGACTAGACCCTAAATGTTATAACAAGAAACGTGTGTGTGTGTGTGTGTGTGTGTGTGTGTTGACATTGGTAAATACTTTGATATTTTAAAAAGGTTTTGTGTGCATCTTATTTAGCCCTTTCTTCAAAAAGAATAATGGATAAATGGGATACAAGTGTTACTTACCATAATGAAAAACAGAATCTCTTGGAAACCAGAGCACTACAGTGTTTCACTCCTGCTGTTTTATTTTTAACCTCAAATAGTTAAAAGAGCTGAAAACCTATTTACCACTTTGCAGAGCAGTAGAAAGTGCCTAATGATCCTCTAGTACAGAACAGCTACAAATCTTTCATGCCCTTTCCTAGATTTTTTGGTTCCAAGAGTGGATTTTTTCCCTTTCCAAATAAAAAGAAATCTTAATGTACAGAGCACCATTTTTATCATTCTTGACATTTTGCCTATCATGCTGGAAGATTCTTCAGAGCATAAAATAGACTCTTCATAAAGAAAGCGTGAGCTCAGTGCTTCTTAAAAAGTGGTACGCATTCTTATGGTACTCAGAGTTCTGAAATAATGCTGCGTAATTAATATATGATACTCGGAAATTGTATCAGACGTGATCTCTACTAGATTGTTATGGCATCTGAAGTAGCTGTATTAAAATGCGTGTATCCTGAACTTGAATTATTTTTGTAAGACTGCTTTCCGATTGGCTTATGAGGATTCCAGTCCTTATGTCTCTGTCTTGCAAGAACTTGTTAGCTGTGATTCCTTCAGCACTCCCGTAAACCCAGTAAAGGGCAGAAAAATAGGCAAATTCGTATTTCCACCTTAGTCCTGATTTTATTTAAACTGAAAATGAATACATTGCATGCGTTAAAAACCTACTGGGACCAAAAATTTTAGAGGTTTTTTTAAAATTTAGGAATACAACCTGAGAGGGAACGAATTTTAAAGTTTACACAAGTAGGATACATAAGATTTCTTAGCAGTGCTAAAAATTATCTAGTTTTGGGCTGATGAGTTGGAAATGTTCTGAAATGCCAATGTGTTTGAAAAGATATTGGGTCAGATTCTGATCAAGCATGAGCCCATTTTATGCTGGTGTAACACTGCTGACTTGAGTGAGGTTACTGTGGATTTACACTGGTAAAAATAAGACCAGGACCAGGCATATTAGCTCGATCTCTCTTACTGGGGCTGTCTTCAAACAATTTGGATACAAGGATTCGATTTTGTAAAAGCCTATAAGAGTCTTCGTTCCATAGGGTTCTGAAGACTGTGCTTTATTAATATTCGTGGGAGAAGTGTAGCATAATCAGTGTATGTATCCATCTCAGGCCATAATATTGCTTTGCTGAGTGTTGTACTTAATTTGTTTTTATGCCATTTTTCTGTGCGCTTGATTTCGTCGTCAGATATTTGATTGGTCCATATCGGTGAATTTAGAGAGGCGAGGCTGCTCAAGGGAAACCCTACATCCATGGTATACCCGTACAGCAGGCAACTCTAAGGTGGTTGGGTGCACTAAGGGAATGCAAGGTGTTGTGAGGACTAACTAGTACTGCTGGCTCCTTGTAACGCTGCTGGATTTCATGTGAGAGCCCCTTTTCTCTGTTCCTCACCCTCCCCAGGGTCCAGGGCCTTGAAGGGCTACAACTGGGGCTTTTTTTGTAATAAATACACACTAAAATATGATGTATAAAATTCTAGGCATTGCTGCTTATATCAGGCCATTCGTTTCTGACCCTAGCAGAAAACAAGTAAACATGGTAGTTGATAATAGCAACCAGTTTGTCAATGCTGAGTGTGTATTAAAAAATGCTACTGAGAACTTGAACAGAAAAGAGATTTATAAGCTTAAACCCATGTTCAGTTTTTTTGCGGTTATTGTCCTTGGTTTTCCTTCTTGAAGTGGTAATATTGAAATAGAGAACCAGAACATATCAGAAATCTTGTTTCCTAATTGCTGATGTGCACCAAAGTGGCCTTTTTGCAAGTAAATTTTATGATTGTATGAAGTTCGTTTAGGTAAAAAGTAACTGTTCACATATTTCTGTCAGTAGTTTGCATAAAAAAAATCACATATTGCATTTTCTTGATGGTGTAATCAAAGCTTTTTTTTTAAAGCACAAAGTGTTGAATAACCTCGTTTTTAAGATAAACCTGAAAAAGTAGAGAGACATCCTCTCCTCGCTCCCCCATTCTTCTATTTCTAGCTTTTCTTCTGAACATCAGGCTAATAACGTCTTGCCATTTTCAGAATATTTCATTTGAGTTCTGACAGTAATAACCATTTTTTATCTGGCTGCCACGGGTCCTTCTAAGATGGACTACTGTAATGTGTTCGTTCTCTGTCCAGTGAGGAGAGAATACATTAAACGTCTGAAACAGTGTGAAAAGGATGAAAGCCAGCTCACAATTCCAGTGAAAATAAAAGCAATATATTTATTTCCAGTGGAATGTGGAAAGTTCCTGGTTAGATGGACCTTGGGAATTGCTGGAGATAAAGCATTTGCTTTTTGCGTAGATGTATGTTTGTGTATTTTGAGGTGAGACCACTCACTTCATTGTTTTCTCCAGTCTGGAGAGCTTGAGCCCTTTTTCTATGCCTGTGAAGGTTATGGGAGATTTTATTTTTAAATTAATGTGGTGCTTATGAAAAGTCAGGTTCTGGGTTGACTGCCCTACAGTGTGGAGTTTTCATAGAATCATAGAATATCAGGGTTGGAAGGGACCCCAGAAGGTCATCTAGTCCAACCCCCTGCTCGAAGCAGGACCAATTCCCAGTTAAATCATCCCAGCCAGGGCTTTGTCAAGCCTGACCTTAAAAACCTCTAAGGAAGGAGATTCTACCACCTCCCTAGGTAACGCATTCCAGTGTTTCACCACCCTCTTAGTGAAAAAGTTTTTCCTAATATCCAATCTAAACCTCCCCCATTGCAACTTGAGACCATTACTCCTCGTTCTGTCATCTGCTACCATTGAGAACAGTCTAGAGCCATCCTCTTTGGAACCCCCTTTCAGGTAGTTGAAAGCAGCTATCAAATCCCCCCTCATTCTTCTCTTCTGCAGACTAAACAATCCCAGCTCCCTCAGCCTCTCTTCATAAGTCATGTGCTCTAGACCCCTAATCATTTTTGTTGCCCTTCGCTGGACTCTCTCCAATTTATCCACATCCTTCTTGTAGTGTGGGGCCCAAAACTGGACACAGTACTCCAGATGAGGCCTCACCAGTGTCGAATAGAGGGGAACGATCACGTCCCTCGATCTGCTCGCTATGCCCCTACTTATACATCCCAAAATGCCATTGGCCTTCTTGGCAACAAGGGCACACTGTTGACTCATATCCAGCTTCTCGTCCACTGTCACCCCTAGGTCCTTTTCCGCAGAACTGCTGCCTAGCCATTCGGTCCCTAGTCTGTAGCGGTGCATTGGATTCTTCCATCCTAAGTGCAGGACCCTGCACTTATCCTTATTGAACCTCATCAGATTTCTTTTGGCCCAATCCTCCAATTTGTCTAGGTCCTTCTGTATCCTATCCCTCCCCTCCAGCGTATCTACCACTCCTCCCAGTTTAGTATCATCCGCAAATTTGCTGAGAGTGCAATCCACACCATCCTCCAGATCATTAATGAAGATATTGAACAAAACCAGCCCCAGGACCGACCCCTGGGGCACTCCACTTGACACCGGCTGCCAACTAGACATGGAGCCATTGATCACTACCCGTTGAGCCCGACAATCTAGCCAGCTTTCTACCCACCTTATAGTGCATTCATCTAGCCCATACTTCCTTAACTTGTTGACAAGAATACTGTGGGAGACCGTGTCAAAAGCTTTGCTAAAGTCAAGAAACAATACATCCACTGCTTTCCCTTCATCCACAGAACCAGTAATCTCATCATAAAAGGCGATTAGATTAGTCAGGCATGACCTTCCCTTGGTGAATCCATGCTGACTGTTCCTGATCACTTTCCTCTCATGTAAGTGCTTCAGGATTGATTCTTTGAGGATCTGCTCCATGATTTTTCCAGGGACTGAGGTGAGGCTGACTGGCCTGTAGTTCCCAGGATCCTCCTTCTTCCCTTTTTTAAAGATTGGCACTACATTAGCCTTTTTCCAGTCATCCGGGACTTCCCCCGTTCGCCACGAGTTTTCAAAGATAATGGCCAAGGGCTCTGCAATCACAGCCGCCAATTCCTTCAGCACTCTCGGATGCAACTCGTCCGGCCCCATGGACTTGTGCACGTCTAGCTTTTCTAAATAGTCCCTAACCACCTCTATCTCCACAGAGGGCTGGCCATCTCTTCTACTTTCTACATCTTTTCTACTTACTCCAACCACTGACACTACTTGTGCAGTAGGGCTACTACCCAATTTGAGTAAAGGTGGTTGAATCGAACCCGACGTGGTTACGGAACAGGTGGCAGCAATGCGAGGTTCCCCAAATCAAGTTCTTGATGTGCTTGAAGTTCTGGCTGGAGGGATCAGTCTTGGGGGTTGGAGAATAGTGGAATCTCCAGTCCCTTTCATGTGCTTTATTAACATTCCCGGGAGAGGTATAGCATAATGAGCATATGTGTTCATCTTATGCCCAAATATCTTGCTGAGACTACCAATAAAGCAGCCAGTTAGGTTACTAGTGCTGTGGACAACTATCCGCCATGTGCAAAGGACAGGAGTGACATGGCAGATTATCTCTATCAGGTATTCCAACCTCGCTGTCTAAGGGTTGTGGCATGTAGCAAAGGAGTTCTATTTGATTAATCTTCTCATTAGTTTTTTATTTGATCGATGGCAAAAGGTCTGAAAGTTTTTTTGTTTTTAAAGTTTTAATGAAACATTTCTTGCCAGATGGCCAAAAATGGCCATCTCTGATCTGTCAGCTGTCTGAACTGCTCCTTACTTCAGTTGTCTAATTAACTAGTCTAATGCTTTGACTGTAATTCATTAATAGAGAATGGCCAATAAATGGGGTGTCAAAGCCACTGTTAAAATACATATCTCAAGAATATAAAGAGATCATTAATAATGAGGGGACAGAGCTGGAATTTGAAATCCAAACAAGCCACGATCTTGTAGTCCCTCACTTTTTGTGAAGAAGTCATTGTCCTAATCACGTTAGTAAATTCTTTTTGTCAGAGGACTACTGGGATCCTAAATGTGGTTATCCATCACAAAAATAAAGTTTTCTCCAGTTGCGTTACCTGGGCAGTGTCTGATCTGAAGCTGAAACTGAAAATTGCATGCCTGCCTGAGTGTCCCTGCAAATGCCATTGAGTGGCAATTGCACCCAACTGCACTTTAGGGAGAGCATATACACAGTCAGCCATATGCACTATTAATCAGTCAAGTGCAGCATGCGGCTGAGTAGAAAGGAATTAATAAAGTAGGAGGAGAAAGAAATTAATAAAGTAGTCAGTGGGTCAGTCATCAATTTCTTCTTCATTTGAGTGACATTTACAAGGAAACTGAGGCAGGAGGCCAGTTTCTATTTTCAGCAGTGGGCTGGATGCACCCATCAGTCAGCACACCCAATATTTTTATCTGCAGGTCAGCAACATGACCTGTAGGCAATAAATAGAATCATAGAAGTGGAAGGGACCTCGAGAGGTCATCTAGTCCAGTCCCTTGCACTTGTGGCAGTACTAAGCATTATCTAGACCATTCCTGACTGGTGTTTGTCTAACCTGCTCTTAAAAATCTCCAATGATGGAGATTCCACAACCTCCCTAGGCAATTTATTCCAGTGCTTAACTACCCTGACAGTTAGGAAGTTTTTCCTAATGTACAACCTAAACCTCCCTTGCTGCAATTTAAGCCCATTGCTTCTTGTCCTATCCTCAGAGGTTAAGGAAAACAATTTTTCCTCCTCCTCCTCCTAACAACCTTTTACATACTTGAAAACTTTTAGCATGTGCCCTCTCATTCTTCTTTTTTCTAGACTAAACAAACCCAATTTTTTCAATCTTCCCTCATAGCTCATGTTTTCTAGACCTTTCATCATTTTTGTCGCTCTTCACTGGACTCTCTCCAATTTGTCCACAGCCTTCCTGAAATGTGGCACCCAGAACTGGACACAATAGTCCAGTTGAGGCCTAAGCAGCGTGGAGTAGAGTGGAAGAATTACTTCTCCTGTCTTGCTTACAACACTCCTGCTAATACATCCCATAAGACTGTTCTCTTTTTTCTGAAACAGCGTTACACTGTTGACTCATATTTAGCTTGTGGTCCACTATGACCCCCAGATCCCTTTCCTCAGTACTTCTTCCTAGGCAGTCATTTGTATGTGTGCAACTGATTGTACCTTCCTAAGTGGAGTACTTTGCATTTTTCCTTATTGAATTTCATCCTATTTACTTCAGACCATTTCTCCAGTTTGTCCAAATTATTTTGAATTTTAATCCTATCCTCCAAAGCACTTGCAACCCTTCCCAGCTTGGTATCATCTGCAAACTTTATAAGTGCAGTAAATTAAGTAAATTAAATTCCACTTGTCTGGTCCAGGATTTTGGCTGTCCTGGCCTGTTTTGACAGTAGATGTTTTCCTAGCCTGCTTTTAATGTTTAAATCAAACAATCCTGAAAAGAGAAAGCAGAAGCATGTGACACTGAGCCCCTTTGTTCCAACTGGCAAAGGACACACAATTTTCTGTATTGTATAAACAAATATTTGACTTATTGAATTCTTGCTTAATGTGGCTGGATAGTCATCAGGATAATCTAAGGTGAATAAATCACTCAACTATTACAGATTTTAAAGATCTGATGTGTCGTAATTTTAATCCTTAATATATTTGTTTGTTACTTCAGCTCAGTCAGTATGATGAATCAGAGAGATGGGAAAATAACTTGCTATGTAAGATGAGGTATTGGATCAATAAAAATCTGTATGACAATGGGATGCATGGTTTTCTGAGAATCTTCCATTTAGTCCTTGGCCTTTATTTTCAAATGCTTGTTTGAATTTAATTATGACCTAGTTTGGAGGAAAGCCTGAACCCCCCGCAACTAACAGCAATATGAATATCATCCTTTGGTTTGAAACTTCTGCCTTTTAAATGACTGATTTAGACCAGCAACATTTGAGTGAAAACAACCACAGTGTGTGATGTTACTGTTGCTGAGACAATATTTATTCTTTGAACTGATGCTGTGGTAGATTTGATATTTCTGATGTGTGGAAACACTACGTGCCGGTAGCTGTCATCTTTACCAGTGTGCTGTCATTGAATAATTGGAAGTAGAACAGGTTAGACCATTGTGAAATTTCACTGACAAGAAAAGGAAAATTAAGGTTTTTCTGGTAACGTTTCTCCTTCCTCCATTTCCAATCAGCTCTGCATTTGAATAACATGAAGAGCTGCATTAATGAATGCTGACGCAGATTCCAAATTATACGCTTAATATATATCTCATAATTCCATAATGATGTAAATGGGAACTGGATGAATATCAGGGGACAGGATTTGGCATTTTAATGTAGGGTTCAGAAAGAGATATTTGAGTATTGGATGTTATAATGAGGGGGGGCAATCACCCCTTGCGTAAGTGATTGGGTGTGTTACTGCAGTCCTTTTCTTGCCTCTGGCAT
The DNA here is from genome assembly GCF_965152275.1 of Natator depressus. Lineage (NCBI taxonomy): Eukaryota > Metazoa > Chordata > Testudines > Cheloniidae > Natator > Natator depressus. Next base: position 236,468,266 of record NC_134235.1, on the reverse strand, counting down.
CCCCTGCAGGCTGCTGTCTGACCTTGGTGGTTCTTCTGTGGCTTGGCCCTCCAGCCAGGTCACAAAGTCCAAATGAACTCTTCCAGGGTAGTAGACTCCAGTAAATGAACAATCCTGTTGCTCTTGTTAGGCTCTTTGGTCCTGGCTCTGTGCCCTTTAAATTTAGGCCTGTGTTCAGGCTCTCAAGTAAACCCTGTCCCTTTTTTGGGGTTTATGCCATAATGGCTGGTAGGGGAATCGAGACCCACCCACTACTCTGCACTGCTTTCCTTCACTTATTTGCTGCTTCTTCCCTGGGCCTCTTCCCACCTGGCCCCTTCAGCTTCACCCTTACCTCAGGGTTAGGGTTGTTAGGTCCTTCTGCATGGAGAAAACCCAGCTGTGCAAAATGCAGCCAGAAACAATCTCCAGCTAGCACTTGAGCTCCTGGCCAGAGAGGAGCACACTTGCCTGCTCCTCTGGTCCCAGCCAGACACTGACTGCTAAGGCCCTTCAACTCCTTTTATCTGGGTCAGCAGGGCTCTGCTTGGCTCTTGCTAGCCCCTGGAGAACTGGTCTCTGTGGTTTCCAAAATGGGCACCCTGGAGACTCTTCTCTAGGCAAGCTTGGAGGTTCCAACTTCACTGCTCTTTTCCTATCAGCTCACTGCTTCTTGAGGCAGGGTGTAGTAGGACAGCAGGGAGCCACAAAGACTGAATACACCCCCATTACATATGTAATCTATATGTGAGACATAGTATTTAGTACTAAAGCACTCTTTATGATTTAGATGCTCTGGGATCATTCTCTCAGGATTAAGCGCTTTGTGGCACCAACAAAAATGTTTATCTTATGTTCCTGAAAACCACTTTTGATTTGGTGGCTGCTTATTGCCAAGATCTGGCAGTGTTGTTTGCCCCTTTTCAGCAAAGCAGTGTCCTGTGAATATAGTCATAACTTCTTCAGGAAATGCTTTTTACTCATGATGCCTCTCCCCCGCACCTATGTTGTAACCAGCAATTAGTAGTAGTTTTAATGCCTAGTATAAATAGATGCTGTTTTTTTGTTTCATTTAAAAGTATTTTATTAAGTATGTAGTTTTACTACCATAGGTCCCATTTTCTACTTCTGGCAATCACCCTAAACAATTGTGCATTGCGTAGCTTTCTGTAGTCTGGGAGGAAAGAGTTAGAGGGTTTAGGGTTCTAATTACCTCTTACTGTTGTTTGAAAGGCAAGGCCAGAAAGAAGAGAAGTTAATACCAAATCCCTGAGTCAGTGTTTTTATTTTCTCTAGAAAAGGTTTACTTTGACCAGAAGTTAGAGATGCTCCAAGCATTCAGAACTGATTGATCTAGGAATCCTGAAAAAAGAAAGCAAAAACATGTGGCACTGAGCTTTTGTTCCAACTGGCAAAGGACACATTCAACAGACCATTGTTAAAATAGTTACCTTACAATACATTGTTTGGCTATCATATAAAAACTGGTGACACTTTGGTCATGAATATCACCATGTGGTGTATGTATGGTTTGTGTATAAAGAGTTATATATATGGAAATATATTGTTAAAACAAGTTTTGGAGGTAGTGGATACACAAGTTTGCCCTAGACAAAGGAATGTTGTTTTGCCTGTTTGCCGGTGTCTCCAGTGCAAATTGAGCAAGATGAGGCCAGAGACAGTGGAAGTACATTTACATCTAAGCTCAACAAAGTGATTAAACCAAATGGGGAAGTAAATTGACCAGAGGAAGAGGGAGACAGCATGGGGTTTGCACAACAGTAGGGAAGAGAAAACCTTTATCTGAGGATACTCTTAAAAGGTTCAGTGGACTATAAAAAGAAAGGAAGAGAACCCTGTAGGTATCCATCACTTAGGGGATATAGGCTCAGAGCGTGCGGTTCCCTGTGAATGGTGGATCCTCTTGGTTTGAAGGGCAGGCGCTTATTATAGTTTGTAAGTGAGAAACTGTTTTAGGCTAAGATATAGCTTGCTAGAATTAAGTTTAAGGCCCTAGAAAGTGTGTTGTTTTTGTTTTGTTTGTAACCCCTTTCTGTCTTTTTTTGTTTTGTTTTAATTCTTGCCTGTGTTCTTTATTAATTTATTCTCCTTTTACAGCAAAACCGTCTCCGTTCTGTTACGTTAGATTAGCTGAAGACTTATGCTTTAGTTTAATAGGCTGGTGTGTACACTTTTTCTTTGGAGGAGGCAAAACTTAATTTCTCTGAGTGTCCAGTGAGAGAGACTGGTCACTGCAGAGAGATGTCTCTGGGGAACTGGGATTCACTGATTCTTAATCTTGCCTTGTAGATACCACTGGTAGTCTTGAGGAGTTTACTGGTGAGGTAGACAGACTAGTGTGTCAGGGAGCTGCCACAGGCTAATCTCCAGTAAAACTCCCTCTTGCTGAGAGTTTAACACAGTGGCTTAGGGTCCTGGGCTGCCCTGAGGAGACTATCACAGCACCACTGTCAGAATATTGGTCTGGGCTTCATAGTATACCAAGAGTGGCCAAACTTACTAACCCTCCGAGGTGTATAATAATCTTCAGAAGTTGGAGAGCTGCAAGACACTCGCAACCTGCCCCCATGGGGTGGCACCTGCTGGGGCTCAGAGCTTCATTTCTGTGGGGTGGCACCTAGCTGAAGCCCCAAGACCCGCCCCTCCCTGCAGAGCAGAACTAGCTCTACCACCCTGCTGCAGGGCAGAAGCCCCAAGCCCCCTCCCCTACTCTGGTGGGTGGAGAATGGGGGGCTCCATGAGCCGCACTTTAACTGTAAAAGAGCCGCGTGCGGTTCATGTGCTTCGGTTTGGCCACACCTATAGTATACAGTACTTTGTCAGTGCTGCAGTTTGCAGATGTTACCTTCATCTGACTTGGCTTTTGGCAGGCGTACCCTGCAAGTGGGAGTTGTAAATCCTGTGGCCCTGACATGCTAGGTTTAGAATGCTAGCGTTATCTGGGATGGTACTGTATAGGAGACACATTTTAAAAAACCAATAATAACAATTAAAAAACCCTTCTCTGTGATAATAGCTGCTTCCTGTAAACAGCTCAGGCTGTGTATGTGGTGTTTGATTTTGGTGCTTCATTGTTATGGACTAATTGCATCTTTGCTGTCTGAGTTAAGAAAACTCTCTTTCCCTCTCCACTTCTTGGATTCTACAGCACATCTGACTCCTACACCAAACTGCTCAGTTTCTCTTGTATTTATTTCAGGCCTGATGCTTACAGCATTCTGGATCAATCTGGTCACATTAATTCAACTTAATGACAGGAACAGCCATTGTTGGTTACTAAGTTCTGTGAATGAGCATGCAAGTGAACAAACACAATGAAAAGGCAAGCATAATGCAGCGCTAAACGTACTTAATTCATTTATTTTGGCAGGTGTGATTAGTAAATATACTGAAGAACATTTTGGAAGCATAGTAACAATCTTAACACGAGAGCTTATCATAGCACTGTCCTTGCTATTGAATGTTTGCTGAGAGGTGGTGGGACCATTTTTAGTGTGAATTCTAAAGATTGACAAAGTGTGCATTAGTGAGATACCAATGTACTTCTAATGTAAACTTTGCAGCAGACTATATTCAAATGATGGTTACTTTTTTCCACAGTATTTTTGGTATTTTTGATCTCTGCTTTAGAGAGAGTCTTAGAGATGGATGTACATTGTTTTTGTTGTGTTTTAAAGAAACAAACCTATTTTGCACTGAGTTTCATTCTCTTCCCCCAAAATGCTTCTGTGCCTTGTTCCGCTTGGGTGCAGTGGGATGAAGGAGGGAGCTTCTTCTCCCGGCCCATCTTGTGCTAGCAGTGGGGCATCTTCCCTCTGATCTTGAAAATGCACTAGGAAATAGTCTAGGCTAATGCACACACCACTGCCTCAACAGCTGTTTTAGGGTGTGTCCCGCACCTCAGTCTGGCTACTGTGTGTGCTGTGGTCAGCACCAAGTGCTAGCTGGCAGATGGATGTGCACAACATTCTTGCTCAGAGAAGCAATGTGAAATGCTGACAGAGCTTTGGGTAATAATTATTTGAGCCCCCTTGAGTATCGGGTCTCCCCCATTCTATTATGGCTCTTCCTTGTATTACAGATTCTGTCAACTTCTTTGAGAAATGTAGGCTTTAGTATTGGACAGTTTATGTACTTCTGTCTTCCTACATGGGAGTGAACCTCAACTGATGTGACACATTTTGGGGAGATGCAAAAAGTACAAAGATGGGGATGGAGGAGGGAGGAGGAATTACTTGGTGTCACAGGGATATACTGCACTGGATGGCACAATGAAGATGAATTGTACTTCGCTGTTTTCAGTGTATACCTTGAATAGCAAGATTTTATTATACAAGATAATAAAGCAACACAAAATTAACGGTATTGGTTGAACCCATGTAAATACCTGCCATTTGCATACAGATGCGCTTTACTGTTTTTGAAGAAATATAGCAGTCAAGGACCCAAAATAGACCTGAGAAACTCATACATTCAAGCATCCTTCATTGCCACAGGATGCACACTGAATGAATTATTTCACAATGATTTTTTAAAATGGAGCTTGCTAGCTTTGTTAGGAGGCAAGTTTAACTGTATGTATATCTTTAATATAATAGCTTCCATTCTGAAAGTCTCGATGCAAGCCATTCTCTTAAACTCTTTTGTACGTTAATGACTTGTAGAAACCATTATGAAGAGTTCTGTTCAGTGTCAGCTGACTTTTCCGAGGCAGCTTCCTTGCACCAAGAGAATTTTAATTCTACCCTCATGAGATGTCAAAGAAAAATGTAAGACTCACAGTTGTACCCTCTCCCCGGCACTCTTCCAAAGGTCGTACTACACATACATTTATATAACTACAGTATATCATGGTATCTCCTTACTGCTTGTAACATAACTGTAAATGATGCTTAACCCTTAAGTCCAAGTCCCGTAATACCTGCCTGATCAAAGGACTGCAGGAATCCCAAAGCACTGAAATGTTTTGTTTGTTCATTTACACAAGCCAATCCTTCCTAGCTGGATTTTCATCTCTTCTCCTCCCCATCCCGGCAGCAGCTACTGAATAGCTGGAGTTCCTCTTCTCTGTTGGTCAGCACAGCTGCAAATAACTGTGTGCAGGGTGCTTAGACTCCCTCTGCCTGCTCAGTTCCCGTGCTGCTCCTGTTTCTTTTCCCCGTTTCCGTCCCCCACATCCCTCTCTGATCCTGCGTAATGCCTCAATCCCCACTGTTTCTAGTCTCACCACTTTGCTTCTGTTTCCATTCTGCTCAAGATATCCAGTCTGCCTTCCTTTCCATATTGTCCATACTAATCCCTCTCCCCCCCCCGCCCCCCAACCACCCATTCCATCCAGCAGCCTCTGATTCTTCACTATCTCACCAGTATACCTCAATCCTGACCCAGGGGGGTAAATTCCCAGCATCACAGAGTAGTCCACTCTTTACTGCATCTCTGCTAATCAGGATGTAGGATTGTGATGATGACTTTTTTTTTTTTAATGTGTTTGTCCGTCCTCTGCAAACTGGACTGAGCCCACCAACTAATTTCATGCAACTCTTCGAAAAGGCTTTTGATTGTAACAAACCTGAATTACTGCTAAACAGTGCCAGGTTTTGACTAGTGAATTAGAGGTGAAAACTTGGGGTTCTATTATCAGTTCAATATAAAGATTTTCTGTCTTTTCAAAACAATTATTGAAGTTACAGCATGAGCCTTCACTTATTCCCCAGCAACTTTAGATTCTTCATCCTCTTCTTCATATTTGTCCTTCCATCATACTGTCTACGAAAGCACTAAACTAAATCTAAAATAGAATGGTTAGCAGAGTGTGAGGCCAGCACAGTGCAGGGCGGGTGGCCTTTCTGACAGTTGAAGTTATTATATGGAATGTCGTAGCCGATATTAGAGAGACAAGGTGGGTGAGATAGGTGAGGTTACATCTTTTATTGGACTAACAGAAGTTAGTCCAATAAAAGATATAACCTCACCCACCTTATCTCTCAGACATAGTTATTATACCATTCCAGTTCTCTTTGAACATGGAGAATAAAATCAGCTATGATTTATTTTTGAGCACTTAATGGTGTGTTCTGCTTTGTGGTATAAATATTAGATTCATGTTCATGGAAACGATGTTTCTGTCTCTCTGATGAGGGAGTTTTTACTTTTGATATTTAGGTTAATTTTTAAAGATGTTTTCTGCAAGTCTGCCACGGATATCCATGACAGAGAGTGAGGAGATAGTGACTGTTCTTTTAGGTTGTGTTTTTTCTTTGCTACTGTTTCTTGCTAGGCTGATGGAGCATTTGCTCTGGCAGCTGCTGAAAAGTGCGATTTTTGTGAGATTCTGAGAGAGCTTAGCAAGATACCTCTTTGGAAAGTGCTGTGCTACCTGTAGCCATGTGGTGCCTTCAGCTCTGTGCTAACCATCTGTGCCCAATATATTAAAATAAGAATGACAGAGATGGTAATCCAGGATCTCTTTTGTTTGCGTTTTTATACTGCCACAAGTAAGGACTAATTCATCCATAAGGACTAATCTCTTTGTCCTATGCATTTTAGAAAGACCAATAAAACAGAAGCTGTGCCATATTTGAAAATCAAGGCTTTATGGTTTGGGTTTTTAAAGAACTTCAGTATAGAATTTAAATCACAGATACACTAAGTAAATGGGCAGTATTTGAAATTTTAATTGTCAGACTGATTTAAGAACAAAATGGTTTTCAGTGATCTATAATGTGTATTATTTATAACCCAAATTACTGAAAAATTTCCTTTTCAGCAATTTGTCACTTGCCTTAAGGAATTACATAATCTGACAATATGGAAAAATGTCTAGTACACTGTTGGCACAATACAAATAAGAATAGGCCAACATTTTCAAAATGGTATGTCTTAAGTATGAAAATCTGCATTTATATACCCAAATAAAAACACCCTGGTTTTCAGAGATGCTCAGCATCCACTGAAGACAAAAGATGTTTTAGCTACTCAGCACTTTGGAAATCAGGCCACATGTATTTAGGCACCAAAGTACTTTTGGCCATAATAATAATAATTAAAAAAAAAAAAGGTTAAGTGAAAGATCATTGCATGGAATTATTGTAATGCTGTAACTTGTAAAATCAGCTCTTAGAACTGTGTAACTGTTTTGAATTCTGAGGCCAGTTGCCTGGTAAATGAACACATTTTATCCATCACCTTAAGTTTTTAGCCTTGAAACACACGTTTCATTTTACTTTTGTTTGTTGTGAACAACTCCAAAGCGTCATGGGGAAGAGTTTATTTCAGTTTATTTTGAATTTCAGTTTATTTTGGCTGCTGGTACAAATGATGGACATTGCTTCTTCAGTTCTTCCTCTTTCACTGGGTGTCCTATTCCCTGCTCGCTGCTCAAGTACAGACTCCCTCCTCTCTGGTGCCTGTTACCTTAGGCAGAGAGCATGCAAAAGATGCAGGTCTGTGCAGTGATGAGCTGCCAAAATCTTAACAACGGGTCCCTCCTCACCCCACGAGGGGGTCGTTTCCACCCCCGCCCCCTGGGACTCCCGCCCCATCCAACTCCCCGCGTTCCTTGAAACACCCCCCCACCCCCGAAACCCTGCCCCATCCACCCCCCCTCCCCTGTCCCCTGACTGCCCCCAGAACCGGGCAGGATGGTCTCGTGCGCCACTGTAGTGGGTGCCAACCCCACCCCTAAGAGCCAGAGGCACCTGCCGGGGGGCCCCGGAGGTGCTTACCTGGGGCAGCTCCCAGGAAGCATGCGGCAGGTCCCTCTGGCTCCTAGGGGCGAGGGAGCGTAGCTGTGGGGGAGCAGGGGGAGCGGCCGCTCCCCCACTGATCACATCAAAAGTGGTGCCTTAGGTGCCGATTCCCTCGGTGCTCCGGGGCTGGAGCACCCACCCGCAGCTTCCCGCCCCACGCCCGGCCGCAGCTCACCTCACCTCCGCTCTGCCTCCTCCCCTGAACTCACTGCACCGCTCTGCTTCTCCGCCCCCTCCCCCGGCTTCCCGAGAATCAGCTGTTCGGCGGGAAGCCTGGGAGGGCTGAGAAGCAGGCGGCAGGCTTCCTGCTCAGGCCGAGGGCGGGGGAGGTGAGCTGGGGAGTGGTTCACCTGCCCCCCCCACCCCCCGGTTACCTGCTGCGGCACGGGTGGCCCTCCTCGTGCCCCCCCCCAGCCCTAGCTCACCTCCGCCTCCCTGGGCCTGAGTGCCAAGCCGCCGCCTGCTTCTCCGCCTGCCCTGGCTTCCCGCGTGAACAGCTGATTCGCGGGAAGCCTCGGGGGGCGGAGAAGCAGAGCGGGGTGGCGCGTTCAGGGGAGGAGGCGGAGCGGAGGTGGGGCGGGGAGCTGCCGGTGGGTGCTCTGCACCCACCAAATTTTCCCCTGCGTGCTCCAGGGCTGGAGCACCCATGGAGTTGGTGTCTAAGGCGCCACTTTTGGCCAGTTAAATTTAGAAGCCCTTTTAGAACCGGTTGTCCCTCATGGAACAACCGGTTCTAAAAGGGCTTCTAAATTTAACAACCGGTTCCAGCGAACCGGTGCGAACCGGCTCCACCTCACCACTGGGTCTGTGGCGGCCACCAAGAAATCACTTGGGCTGCTTGTTCTTCGGGCTGGCACTTCCTCTTCCCATCTCCCAGATTCTGTGCGTTTTTTACTTTTCTTATTCGTGTTCTTGCATCTTCATTTATCCCATCTCTTTCTTCTCATTTATCGGTTCATACTTCATGCTTTTCCTCTGCAACTGCTTCTCATTCTGCTTTGTGGCCCTGCCCTCTAAAGAACCCCTGTGTAGGGGAAGTTTCCATCTCCCAAGTTCCTGCCAAATAGTGGTCCCGGATAATCTCCAAGTGGAGTAATACTATAAACCTTGGGGCCACAGGAAAACGTGATTCCTCTGCTCCTATGCTCAATTAAAACCTCAGACACCATGTTTAGGAAGCTGTTAATGTAGTAATCAAATAATAGTAATATAGATTGTCAGCCTATTGGAAATGGTGCTTTTGACCAGGAAGGTTTTTCTTGCTGAGTTCACTTTTCCTCATTTCCTCCTTGACACATTCTTCTTGGGGTGGGACCAGGTTTGTTTCCCCATGGATTGATAGAACCAGCAAGTACAGCAAAGGGTTACATACTGCTTTGCTGGACATACACTATATATCCACGGCTCTTAAAGGGTTGACTGTTAAGGACTTCTAATATATTAGCACAGGTGATATTTGATAATTGCACTAAGCAGAGAAATAATTTGGGAGAAAAGAATTATTGGACACACATTCTTCACTGAGGTGCAGTGTTATAGTAAAGCAAGGGGTTCGAACAAATATTGAATGCATAATATGTTTCTCATTATATGCATGATGTGGCCCCATTTGTTTTTAGATGGGCAGAACTACTTTAATAAACAAATGATCTCCAGTGATGCAGGTAACTTAAAAGTGGTGAACTTCAAAAAAGGTGATCCTTCATGAAAACTTTGAAACATATCTTCTTTAGAAAAGACTCTGCCTCTCTCATTTCCAGTCTTTCTCTCTCTTTTTAATTACTGGGGATGTTTTCATTAAAACAGGAGCTTTAAGGTATTATCTGCTCCTGCTGTTTATTTCCCATCTTAAATTCTAATCTCTTATGACAGCATAATAATTTCCACAGCAACCTGTAGCAGTTTCATACACTACATCTTTATTTTGTTCAGTGACTTCCTTACAAACTGCATCCCAGAGTTTTTTTAGAAGTTGAATAATAGGTACAGTTTAAAGATCAAAATGAAAAGAAAAAAAGTTTGGCAATAGAAATTAGGAGGTATATGCAAAGAAGAACAGATATATGCTTTCAGATGAGATTAAAAAAATGAAGAATTGATGAGGCGAAGAGACAGGAAGGCTGTTGATGGCTGAAGCAGCAGACAAGACAATTCTTGCACCAATGGTAATGAGATTAAGTGAAGGTACAGAAGGAGGACAGTGCTTTTTTTTTTTTTTTTTAAATGAGACAGTTGGAGAAGAGTAGAAAGAAAGAAATGCAAGGTTCTTGAGGTAGCCTTGGAGCAACTCGCTGAAGAGTTTTAAAAACATAAAACATGATTATAAATGGAAAATAAGCTAGAACAGATATATTCTTAAAAACTGACATCCTGCTTTCATACAAATGTTAATAGGAGCAATGCAATGAGAAATACAGAAGCTATGACAGACGCAGAACAGAATTGAGTCTAAATGGAATTTTCAAGCCCCGGCCTCCCCACCCCCGGGGAAAAAAAAAGCCTTTAGGGGCTTGATTTTCAGAGGCACTAAGCTCTGGTTGATGTCAATGGGGGTTATAGGTACTTGGCATCTTTGAAAATCCGGCCCTAATTGTTTAAACACATGATTGACTTTTTATAACAATCCAAGGCTACAGGGTAATTCAGCATTACACCTTGTAAGCCAACATAGAGCCCTGGACTGTCATATCTCTAACCCCATTCCCAGCTGAAAATCTGAATGTGAATTTTGGTGCCCTGGCTTGCGTGGGTATGATTTTGGACAAGGCACTCCACTGTCATCTCTGTTTGTCTTAACTGCCAAGTGAAAAATATTACAGTCATTGATAAATTTCACTTTCCAGTTATAACCCACACAGAATATAATGGGGGAGCAGTCTTAGGGAGAGACACTAGTGTGTGGGGGTGGGAAGTGTTACAGAGCAGGGGAAAGAGGATGAATGAGTAAGATATTGGGAGAGAATGAGATACAGGGATTTAGAGATAAGAGAATAGAGGAGATTATTGATTGAGAAGAGGAACCAGGATGAGTGCTCCTCTAGTCTGCTTGCTTAAATATGTCTGTGTTTCACAATGAAACAAAAATCCCAGAGGGCAGTATTAATTTTTCAGAGAGAGACAAACATATCCATAGAGCTGCCCTCCCCAAAAGAATGGGTGAGAGAAAGGAAAAGTAACTTACATATGGGTGATCCCAAACCATTTACCATGTGTAGGCTTAAAAACAAAGGTTAGAGTGATTTCCGGAAAAACAGCCACATGGGAAAAGTTAGCTGTGTTCTCAGTGGTCATGTCCAGCCAGACAATTAGGGTTAACTTAATCCTGTGTAACATGGGTGCTCTGATTGGAATCAAGAGTCTGAGAGGGACCAAGTTAGACCTGTGACTGCAGTAATTGAGCTCTGAGAATAGGACCGGTCCTTTTTGAAAAAAGATTTCCTCCCTCTCCCATTTGTATGGCTGAACTGTTCTTTCTCAAACTTGGCTTTTAAATGTGTGACTGCACACAATCTTATCTCTTTACTAAAGCTACATCTGTGCAATAGCTAAATGTACATTTGTATACAGAGTTGCTATATAATAGCTATACATCTGTACACTTGTATATCCATAGATGATAATTACTCTGTAATCACACAGCTAGAAAATTAATAGAAGCATTAATGAATATACAATGCCAACAAAAATTACAGGAAATTATAAAGTTAAAATCAGCCACCAGCCGAAGCCCATGTAGTTTCATGGGTACCAGGGAAGAATTTATATTGATGGAAATAGAGAAATATTTAAATTTGATATAGAGTTCAAACTGCTCATATCTGTGTGATGTGGGAGCCTGGAACCATTGGTAATAAGCTTCAACACACACACTACGTTTATGCAAAATTTAATGAAAAACAGACTGACTATTGAATATATTGTTTTGCCTATTCAACAAAAGGAGTTCAATTTAGAATATTTTTGCATAATAAGGATAAGTGTTGACAGTGTAATGATCCATTTGGCATTGAGAGATAAAAATCATGAATGATTTTTAATAAAAAAAAAAACAACAAACCCCGCAACAAGATTTGAATTCAGTATGAAATAGACACTTTATCGAAAGTCTGTGTAAGCCGTTGTCCTGGAATTGTTTCCCAGGAGCCCAAGCTTTTTGCAGCCCCTGCTCTTCTTGGAGGGCTGAGGGAGCCCCAAGTGGGCCACAGTAGCCCCCAAAGTAATTTATTCAGCAAGATGGTGGTACCAGGGTATCCAAAGGATCAAACGGATTGAAAGCATCTCTGGGAAAGCTTCTGCTGGCAAGTCGACAGTGAATTCCCTGTCTAGAGATTAAGCCTGCCCTGTCTTGGTGGTAGAGCTGATTGGGAATTTTCTGTCAAAACATTTTTTGTTGGAAATGTCAATTCAATGAAACCAAATCTATTCATGAAAGAGGGTTGGTTTCAGTGAATCTCCTGATTCAGAGACTTTTTGGAAAAAAAGCTTCAAAATTGCTGAAATGTCCCATTTCAACATTTTTGAAATGAAAAGCTTTGTTTTTTTTAACTCAAACGGCTTTTCGTTTAAAAAAAAAGGCAAACTGACTAAAATTTCTAAATTTAGAATTGAGATATATCAAAATTACCAAAACAAAATATTTCATTTGATCCCATCTTAAAGCTTTTTTGGCTTATTGATTCATGAACATTTTCAAGTTTTTTGACTTTTTGTTCCATGTCAGGCCAGCAAAATTTTTCAAAATCTTGAAAACTCCCTTGTGGAAAACCATTTCCAGTTCAGCTCTGTTTGGCACTACCACCACCTTGCTTCCCACCCAAAGAGGCTTACTGATGGCTTGAATGGCTCTGCTTCATTGAAGGTGAATGGAGCTCAAAGACCATAAGGGCTAGAATGTTCCTAAATTATCTATCAAATTATTTTTCATGTAAAATGTATTTTTCTTTTGGTTTAGCTTTTCTCATAAAAAGAAATCTGCTTTTTGGGTAATACTTTCAAAAGCCCCTAAATGATGTAGGGCCACAAGTCCTCTTTTTAAAAGTGATTTAGGTACTTAAGAGCTGAAGCAGACAGCTTGGAAAATGGAGCTTAGGTTCAGAATGAGAGTCAGTGGGATTTGTGCTGCTGTCAGGAGCTTTTGAAAATGTTACCCATTGTCTATAAAATTACTCATAAAGTGTTTTAATAAATTTCTGATGTTTTGTATGTAGCAATGGAGTGATTGGCTCAGTACAAAACAACTGAGAATAAAGTTCTAATGCTTAGTATTATCTGGAAAATAGTGTAGATTCCATTTTCAGTTCAGTTCTGTGTATAAGGGGGAAAATCTTTTGCTAACTTAACTTCAAGTGACCATTTAGTGTGCTATACGCCTATTTATAATCAGCTGTGTCCTGTGTTCTTCAGTTGTCCTCCCCAATCCTTCCTGTTGGTACATTCCTGACAATGTTACTTACTTCCTTGGCCTCTAAGGGCCAGATTTTTAAAGGTGTGTAGGCACCAAAAGATGCTGATCGGCATCTGGTGGGATTTTCAGAAGCATCTAGACACCTATTTCCTGTTGTTTGCAATGGGATTTGGGTGCCTAGGTGCTGAAAATCCCACTAGAAGCCTATCTTCATCTTTAGGTGCCTAAATACCTGAACAACTTAGGAACCGAAGTCCTATTTCGAAAAGTGATTTTTTTTTTACGCTTAGAAGACTGAGGGCTTGTCTACACTACCTGCTGGATCGGTGGGCAGCGATCAATCCAGCGGGGGTCGATATAGACACGATAAATCAACCTCTGAGCACTCTCCCATTGGCTCCGGTACTCAACCAGAACGAGAAGCACAAGTTGCGTTGACGGGGGAGTGTCAGCTGTCGACTTAGCGCAGTGAAGACACCGCGGTAAATAGATCTAAGTACGTCGATGTCAGCTACTCTGTTCATGTAGCTGAAGTTGTGTATCTTAGATCGACCCCACATGGTGGTGTAGAAAGTCCCAACTTGCATTGAAAGTCAGTGGGATTGTGGTTTCTGGGTCACTTCAGCATTTTTGAAAATTTGTATTTAATGCCTTTTTATTGGAAATAAGTCCTCTTCCTTATCATTATATACAGTATGCACTCAGACTGAGTGGGTGTATAAGAAGGAGCCTTTCCCTTATGTCCTTGCATAGCCGTGCACCGACCATTCAGAGCACAAGGAATGTAGAGTGCAGTGTCAGTCCTCAAAATCTCGAAGTGGGTAGGGAGGGCGAGGGGGTGAGGCTGTAGCAGTGGACATATCCCTTTCCATATATGGGAGGTGTGATGATAGGTGTACCTTGTTAAAGGGTGTCACAGTCCCTCATTAGGCATGTGTTCCTGGAAGAATTGTGGCTGAGTCAGCTAAGATGGCTCTGGGAACTGCCCCGAATAGTATACCTCTGTATCCCTCCTCTGCAGCGTACCAATGCTGTATAGCTGGGGTGTGAACTGAAATGTGATCATGTGTCCAAATGGAATTATATTTTGTGATTTATTGTACAAGTATATAGCTAATGAATATTCAAAATTAGGTTGCATGTGCTTTCACTGTTAATATCTCTTAAAACAAAGGTGAATGAACAGTTATAAAATGTCTGCTTGTGATTATTTAATCACAGATGTTTACATTTAAGCTTTGTTAAAGTACCATTTAAACAAAAAGGATGGCATGGACCTCTGCCTATTGTTTTGTGTCTTAATTATTTCTGTGACATTATGCATAGAATCTTGAATTTAGTTGTTGACTTGATGGTTTTTTTTTGTTTGAAAAGGCAGAAAATAAACACCTTTATAGTTTATGAGCACCTAGCAATGTCAAAGACTGAATTATTTGGCTTAAAAATATGGCAGCCTTTACTTTCAGAACTCTTTTTTAATAGAGAAAAGATGCTAAATAGGTTATAATAAAGGCAAAGGGTAGTTAGACAGAATTTTATGATCGAGTTTTACCTTGTGAATCAACCTTGGCAAGTGATTTAAAATAAGTTTAATTTAAGAGGTATTGTATTGTACACCAAAGATAATTTAAGCTAATGTCAAGGACAAGTGTTATCTATTCCTTTGTTGTAGTAAGGTATTGAAATTAATGAGTGGAACAGAAAGGAATCAGAAAATGTTTGAAGTTTTTCATCTCTGTCTCTAGATGGGTATTTTTAATCACATTCTCCTGGCTTTTGCATGCAAATTAAACTGAACAGCATACTTTCTATAAAATTAGCAGTTATATTTTACAAAATCTATTTCCTTGAACTTCAATATGTTGCAAATGTTGGCTTGTGCTTTTAGTTAGCTGGATACTTTTTGTACTTTGGCTCAAATTAAAATCTTAGATTTTTAATGTTGTTTTAATCCAATAATATAGAAGAATTGATAGCCTTTGTACTTGGGAGGCTGCGATAGCCATTTTCTCTTTGTGTTTAAGGGCTGCAGCTCAAAATGACAGATGAGACAACTGTTAGATTTAATATATCTTTATTTGAACAATATATCTTGCAGTGTGACACCAGCCCCTCTAATAACCCCACTGTCTGAATTACTTACTGCATAGCGTCACTGCTTAACTGGCGACCCATGTCAAAGGTAAAATACAGAGCTCCTGTGTGACCCACATTTTTTACTTGAAAAGCTGCTGACCTGCAGAGAGTCACCTCACACCCACATTCGCTGTTCTCCACTCTCCTCTATTCAGATATCAGGGCCCCTTTTAGAAGCCTGCCCTCTTAAAAGGAGACAGCATTTTATGGAGCACTCTAAAGATATACATTGCTTGCAAAGTGATATTAACAGCTTTGCCCCCAGTGTGGATTACATACTTTCGTTTGTGCTAAGGGAGCAAGTGTGAGAGAGATGAAATCTGGTTATTCACACAGTTTGGAAGTGTACCTGTTTGTCTTTCCAAGCAAAGCTCCCTCATCATATATTGTACCTCTCTCCCAGTGCCTCTCTAGAACCATGATGTTTGTTCTCTTTCTCTTTTTAAAAATTAATTGGTCACACACTGTTGTGTGTTGCATAATATGGTTATTCTTCAAAGTATGTCCTGAGTCTCAAACAAAGGGGGCTGCTTTTACAAAATGAGTAGCTTTAGTCACAGATTCGTTTGTATTTGATGAAGATGAGGAAAATAACAAGTATAGCATTATACTCTGTTTGTTTCCAAAGTGAGATCCAACAAGAACTCCCACCAATTAAAATCATAACATTAGCATTGGAGCTTTGAACGCAGAACTCTAGCCATTTGGTGCATTGAATTCCCACTCTTTTCAGTGGGAGCACCATGCATCAAGTGCTATGGAATTGAGCCTTTTGACTCCATTTAAAGGGACATCATTAATTAAAGAGCAAACTTCTCTCCAAATTTATTGTTACAAGTAACATCTAAGGCAAACTAAAATGGAAAGAGATGAGTGATTTAAAAAAAAATACTTTTGTCTGTTTTTGCAGTTTTACTTTTGCATCTTTTTTATCTGTTGGTTTTAGTCCTTCACAGAGGACCTGGGAAGGGAAAAACATTGTAAAAATCCAGAAAATATGGTTTTTAATCCACAAAACTGGCTGGAGGATTTAGAGGCAAGTATGGTACCTGAAACTACTTTTAACTCTGATTTTGGAAGCAGAGTAGATTGTGTTTGATAGTGCTCCTCTAATTTGTCCTAATGAAATACACTAGAAGAAATAAATATCCACATAAACATCAAAAGCAATGCTAAATCTAATATTAAACATATTTTACTTTAAATTCATGTTCTGAGATCTAAAATAATACAAAGGCCGTAAGGGTCTTACTCTGACAATCTGCAAAGTAGCGAGGCCCCTGGGAACAAGATGAGATACAGATTTGCAAGTGAATCACAAAGGCTAGTAGACTTATAGTTAGACCTCCAAAGGGTTTTCCTTTTGGAGAATTAATGTGCATCATAGTTTCTGAGTACCACTTTATTTAAATTTCTTATGTGTAATGCACAGAAATACTAATATGAAGTGACCATCAAATGGGAGAAGTTGGACTTTAAAATATGATTCTCATACTCTATATTTTGCATTGTCCAAACTTTCATTTGAACTCTAAGAATTCAAATTAAAATATGTGAAATAGTGTTGGGATTAGCATTGCATTACAATGGCATTTTCAGTGTTATCCAGCATGGTCTTTGTGACTTCATGGAAACTTGACATTGAGGAAATAGGATAGGTAAAAGCTGATTCTTTGTTGAAGTTACTAAGTGCTTTTTTTTTTTTTTTGGTATAGTGATTTATTTGAAATTTAAATTGAGCCTTTCCTTTCAAAGTATTAGGCTTCCCTTTAGTTGTGTGTATGTATGTAGTATAAATATTACCTAGAATGTCTCTTAGATGCTTCTGCTTTTTGCCATTTGATTAATTTTTGTAGGTTTAGGGGCAATAAAGCATCATTGGCTAAAATGTCACTTTTTTTTTGCTGTATTTTCACTCTTACCAGTCCATTGAAACAGTAGTTATATTTGAATGGGTTTTTAATGAAGCACGGAGGAGACTCAAAGAATGATTAAGTATTTAGGACTGTCACTGTACCATTAAAGTCAGTTCAGTCATCAGAAAGCTTACAAATTGATTTTATAGTTACTTTTCTTAGTGTCTAAATAATAATTGGTTACTATCTCATTAAACACACACCTAAATTTCATATTGCTCCTATGTTCATTCTACATTTGTCATTCACAGATAATGCAAAACTTGATTATCCTCAAATTTTAATTTATGATTTTTGGTATCTGAAGTACCAATAGTTGTAATTAATATTTTATCCTATTAAATAGTTACTTTTTAGACCAGTATCTTAGAAACTTTTTCATGGTATGAAGAATGCTTTGCTTACACAGTATCACCAATTCTGCCCTATTCTCATTTAAATAATTACAAAAATCTGTTTCTCTCCTATTCCAGTCTGACTAGGTAATTCATACACGCAGTGAAGGGATTGCTTTTCCGACTCATAGTAGAGGCTTGCTTACAACTGCATAACTGTCTGAAAAAGGTGTCTCATTAGGAAAGAATACCAGTGATCCTCTTGTGTGGATCTGCTGTCATACGTCTACAGCTTTTTTCCCCTCAGGCTTTCTGCACACGTACTACAACGGGTACATATCAAGGCTCTCAGTCATTGAACTCTCCCACATTAGTAGATCAGGCAAGTAGCTAGGAGGCACATGCAGAAAGAGAGGTTTGCTTATTAGATAGTCCTTGCAGCAGCTCTTTGTCAGTGATTTTTAAGGAAATTACTCATAAAAACGTTCCTGGTTTGGATGAATACTTTTCACAGGATCCCTTAGATTTCAGAATCTGATATGGGACAGGATCAAAATCTCTTTCTCCAAGGTCCAAAGTTTCCCCTGGACCTAAGCATAAATAAGCATAAATCCCAGCAGGTGATGAATACAAGCTGAAAGGTGTTGGGCACTGCCACTTTCCACTGACTCCACTGGGAGTTGAGGACACTGCATAACTCTCAAGCGGTCTCAGAAACTTGTGTTCTTGGACTCAAGGTATCTTTGTGCTTGTCAGTGTATCTTTCAGATGTTCTAGCTTTCCCTGTTGGTTTCCTCTGTCTTTAAAGAATGCTGACATTATCAAGATATTGAAAACAGTACTGTATTAATACACGTATGTTTGATTAATATCTGAGTGAGTAATTCCTCCCTGTCATTGAGGGGATAGAGCTAACCAGCAAGACGTAGATGCTAGGTGAACTCCTGAGTGGGTAAACAGGGATTTTTGAGGGAGTGAGGTTCCTTCCATTTAGGTATGGCTCTGTACCAGATAGCGGATATGGATGATGAGGGAACAACTGCTGTGACCTGCCTTAGATGTGCTGTTTACCTTTCTGCAGGAAGATGGAAGATATTTCTGGTAAATGAAATGCAAGCTGGTGGCTATACTGGAGAAGATATATGGTTTATAAGTGCAAGTTTCAATGCTGTATAGCATCTGAGAAGATGAAGACTTCTTGGGCAAACAGATTTGGAGATTGTTACTGCAGACCCCACAAGGGGAGAGAGAAACAATGAGAGAGAGAGAGTAGAAACTAAGAGAGCAACTGGCGATTGGGAGCAAGAGGCCAAAGAGAATGAGGAGGCATTCAACCCAGCAAAAATGCAGGATATTACTGAAAGGTTGGATGGGATTATGAAGTTGCCTGTGAAGTGATAATACATATTGAAACTAATGACAGGGCATCATGTGAAACCACACAGTTTATAGAAGTCTTTAGAAAGAGAACTGAAGAAGAGGCAAGCCCCAGTTACCTTCACAGAAATCCTTCTGGTCCATGAGCGACAGAAGGTACATGGTAGAAATACTGGAGGGGAGCCATTGGCTGTGCATCTGTTGTAAAGCTGCAGGTTTTGCTTTCATGGAACACTGGACCACATTCCAGTGGAAGAGGGGCTGTACAAACAGGATGGCTTGCGTCTCACTTGTAGGTGGCTAATCTTCTTGGTTGGATACTAGCTGGAACAGCGAGATAGCATTAAACTAGCAATGCCAGGAGATGGTGCTAAGAAATCAAATGTGAACAAATTGAGCCAATGTGGCAAAATATGTGAAGAGAAGTTTTAAAGTTGTTTATGTACCAATGCTAGGAGTCTGGGTAACAATCAAGAGAAATTGGAAATTTTCATCAACAAGTAGTAGTATGATATAAATGGCATTACTGAAACCTGGTGGGAGATTTGCATGATTGGAATGTTAAAGTCACTGGTTATAACCTATCTAGGAAAGGCAGAGTGAGTAAAAGAGTTGGGGGGTGGCACTGTACATTAAAGACAACATTACTTGTTTTAGAGTTATTGCTAATTCAGAACCACAGGATTTTGCATACATATGGATTAATATGATAACTAAAAAGCCTGGTTGGGAGGGGGTTACTGATGGTGGTGGATTGGTTATAGGCCACCGAATCGGATCAGAGAACAGCATGAGTTACTCTTTAAGCACCTATCTGTAAAGTGTGGGAAGAATGGGTGGTGGTGTGGAGGACTTCAGTTTGGGAGAGACATGCTGGAGATCTCATGCAGCAGAAGTAAATCATTAGTGTTTCTTAAAAAAAAGGCGCACATGCGCGTGCACACATCCCCTCCCCCCAAACTACAGATGGTAATTTTCTAACACAAAAGGTATTGTACCCAACATGAGAACTCTATTTTAGACCTCATTGTGATGAATAAAGATGAATTAATCACTGGACTGAAAATTGATGGTTGCCTAGGGATTAGCGATCATGACTTGATTATGTTTAATACAGACAAACAGAGGACAATCCAACCAGAAATATCTGGTGCTTGGTGCTTCAAAAGGGCTAATTTCCCAAAGCTGAGGAAACTGGAGGGATAGCCCAGTGGTTTGAGCATTGGCCTGCTAACCCCAGGGTTATGAGTTCAATCCTTGAGGGGGCCATTTAGGGATCTGGGGCAAAAATTGGGGATTGGCCCTGCTTTGAGCTGGGGGTTGGACTAGATGACCTCCTGAGGTCTCTTCCAATGCTGATAATCTATGATGAGAAAAATTGACTGGGTGGAAAAATGTAGACAGAAACATGGGAATGGCAATTGGAAACTCTTTAAAAAAAATTTGTAAGATGGACAAAAAAACACAGTTAAGAGGACAACTTTAGCAAAAAGCCCATTGTGGTTCAGGAGTTAAGTAATTCCTTATGTGGTAAGAAAGGATGATATGCTTGTATCACGTGAGGATGTTGAAGTACTTTTCAGTCCATTAGCAACTGAGGAAGATATTAAACTATATCTTCTAGGGACAAACATTTTAAAATCAGAAGACTTAGGTAACTTGTGCCTAGGAGTGCTAAAGGAGGAGATCTCTGTCCTGCTGATGATAATTTTTAATACATTTTGAAATTTAATACCAGGAAATTTCCAGAAGACAGAGGGCTAATGTGCCAATATTAAAAAAAAAAAAGGGGGGGGGGCAAGTGAGATGATCCAGGCAACTATAGTTAGCTTGACTTTAGTCCTGGGCAAAATAATGGAAAAGCTGATATGGGACTTAATTGATAAGAATTAAAAAACAGGAATATTAATAATATCAGTCAACATGGTCGTAAGGAATATAGGTCTTGTCAGAGAAACCTGATTGCATTGCGTTGGTGAGAAATTTGGTTGTTTAAAGGTAACATGGCATTTGACTTAGTTCTTCCAACGTTCTAATTAAAATATTACCACTACACTGTATTAATAAAGCACACGTTAAATGGATTAAAAGTTGCTTATCTCAAAAAGTAGTTATGTGAGGGGAATAATCATTGAATGGGGTGTTTCTAGTGGGGTTCCATAGGGATTGGTATTAGTTCTGACACAATTCAACAATTTTTATCAATGATCTGGAAGTAACAATAAAATAATTGCTGATAAAACTTGTGGATGACACAAAGATTGACAGGATAGTAAATAATGAAGAGAATGGGTTGTCATACAGAGAGATTTGGATTGCTTGGTATGCTCGGCCAATTCAAACAAAATGCATTTTAATACAGCCAAACAATAAGTTATACATCTAGAAACAATGAATGAAGGCCATACCTACAGAATGGGGGACTGTATCCTGGAAAGCAGTGATTCTGAAGGGGACTTACTGGTCATAGTAGATAAGCAACTAACATGAGTTCTGTTATATAAATTTCAATGGAATATATGCTCTGAAAGAGTCCCAATGGTGTTAACGTGACCATGCCCCTGTCCAACATTAAACAGTGTTAAATAAGGTTCATGGTTTGGTAGACAGAGACCTTAGCTTGCTTAATTTCATGGCAAACACATCATTAAAAATATTTTTATTAAAGATACAGAAAATAGGGAAGCGAAGCATTTGAAATGTGACATTATCGCTGTGTAAACTTGAAAGCACATCTCTCTCTCCAGCAGAAGTTGGTCCATTAAAAGATTGCCTCACCCACCTTCTCTCTCGTTGTTTGACCGTCTCTTAGATGGTAATAATTGCCCTTTTGGAGAGAAGAAGAGGTTAGTTGAAATAGGCTGAAGCTGTGGTGGTTGTGGTAATGACACGCACACTCACAAAGGGAAAGAAAAGAACAACAAAGGCAGAAAACGCAGCTTCTGTCTCTGTGTTGACTTTCACTTGCAGTCTCACTGTTGGGGAAAAACAGGACCAGCACATGGTTTTATTAGCCTCTTTGGGACCTGGCAAACTTGTACTAATATCGGGCTATTTAGGGCATTTTTTTTTCTGCCTCTCTGGTCATAGGTTTACAGAAGTATTGCAAAATATATCCTCATGGCTGGCTAAGCCAGACTCTTAGTTGACATAAGAAAAAAGGAGAGGGATAAGATAGAGGGAAAAATAAGGTGATGGTCGGGATTTAACAAAAGCAGGTGAAGGTGGCAATGTCATCTGGATCTCTCTCTTTGTGCCAGTGTGGCCGTGACATCTCTGAGGATTAGGGTGATAAAGGCCTGATGGAATCACAGTAGATTGTGTCCCAGAAGATGGTGGGGATGGCAGCCAGGATGGTGAAGCTCACTGCAGTGGTTGTTGGCAGACATCTTCTTTTTTCTGGCGTTTTTCTCCCAGAAGTCTTTTCTTTTGAGGACCTTAAAAGGGAACGATGGGCAGAATAGCCCATCCTCATTATTTTGCTCACCAATTAGGCCTTCACTGTGTACTGAACTCTGATAGCTATTTTTAAAAAGTGATGATCTTTATTTAAATGCTTTTTGAGCGTTACATGGAATCCAATTATATATGTGCCAACACCTTGCTTTTCTAAAATATTACATTGTCTGTAATTCAACATTAAATTACTTGGATTTCTGTATTTAGCTCTTAGGTTTTAGTTTAAAAAAATCTACAGTTATTTGACCAGCAGAATATTTCTGTTACTGGAATTGAAAGATTTGTTCATGATACAATCTGATTTTAGAATATTTGGTTGTAGATTTAAAAGTGCTGTTAATAAAACAACAGGTGAAACAAATATATATGCACACCGACATATGCACAAACTGTGAGCCAGATTCTTAGCTGCTGTAAGTTGGAGATGCGCCTTTGACTTTAATGGAGCAATGCTAGTTTACACCAGCTGAGGATCTGGCTTAATATTTAAAATTTACCCATTGCTGTTTCCATAGTGTAATTTGCAATACACACGTCAACCTGAGTTAAGACCGTCACTTAGCTAAATTAGAGATGGTGATAACCCAGTGGTTTCTTGGTGCCAGATTTCATT
The DNA here is from genome assembly GCF_965152275.1 of Natator depressus. NCBI lineage: Eukaryota > Metazoa > Chordata > Testudines > Cheloniidae > Natator > Natator depressus. Next base: position 236,445,278 of record NC_134235.1, on the reverse strand, counting down.
CCTGTCTGTCAGTTCATCAGTTCATTGATATAGTGGTCCAAGAGTTCAGTCACTGTGCCCTGCAAACCCTGAGTGATTAGGTCTAATTCATGCCACTAATCAGGAACTTTGCTCTTCACCTCTGAGGGAATCAGGAAGACCTGGGGAAGAACTTGAGCTCTGCCTGGTTGTAATGTCCCACCTGTGGGCTGGGGTTTACAAAGGAGCCTAAGGGTATGTCTACACTGCAAAGAAAAACCTGTAGTTGACCCATGCAAGCTGACTCAGGCTCGTGGGGCTCCAGTCATAAGGACAGAAGCTGCTTGCATGATCTTTTTCTCAGAGTTAATGAGGAGCAATATGGTCCAGAACTGGAAGTCCAACAGAGAGATGGTCGCCCTGATGTTGAACTATCAGAAGTTGCCATTGGCCCCAAAAAGCTCCAGAAAGTTATTGCACAGTGTTTTGTTAACAGCCTGCGCCCTGCAAAATTATTAGCCAATTCTGTTAAATTCTTTCTTAGAAAAGTTAATGATGATGTCTTCTCAGAATTTATGCAACAGAATTTTGAAGCATGTTCCTAGGTGGTGATGTCTAAGAAAAGAAGCTCCTCTTCATTCTCCATCTTCTTTTTTCTGCTGGACAGTAAAAGCCTGTCATGATTCCACACTTTTACCATTGTAGATAGGGCTGATAAAAGCTGGTCTTGTAATCTTTCCCAGATGCTGTGTCAGATGAATAATGCATGTTTGGCCTCAAAGTGTAGCTGGAATCCCAGGCTGCTTCTTGCAGGACATCTGTACATCTAATATATATAAACATGTAATGAAAGGATGGGTTCCCAGAGAACACAGGTTAAATTATTGTTGTGCATACTGGGGATTCATGGGCACAAAAATGGTTTCTCCATCCTTAATGAATAGGTCCTGAAGCTCTAGGTGTGTGAAGTCTGATGAATGGTACAGCTTTCTTGAAGATAGCATTGAGCTGGTTGTTTGTCAAGAGTGTTTTTCATGCAAAAACAGTGGCTCAGGAGTGGACAAATGTAAGAGGAGCTCATTGGTTTAACGGAGCACATCTCTTCCACTCTGTGCTCCTACAACCTCAACATTGCCCTAACACCAGTTTTGGAAAGTCTGAATCCACTCATTGCAAGTCCCCCGGAGCTGAAGACTTTCTAGACTATCATTAGAGAGCATGATATTGATGATAATCTTATAAAATTACTAATGTGTTCTACAGTAAATGTACAAAATGCTGCAGCAGGGTAAGCCTGATGTGTTGAACCACAAACCATTACTGTAGAATAAGAAAATGAAGTTATCAGGATCTCAGAACTGGAATATGGCTTATATTTTTTTCCTAGTAGTGTGTAAAAATGTTATAACTCGATGTGTTTTTCAGTGGAATTGAAACCTTATGAAGGAAGTTTGGTGCTGTCAGAATTGGTGAATAACTGCTGAGATGTGCGGGGACCAAAGGGGAAACTTGAAATGGGAAATGCTAATTTTCAGGGCTTGTACAGTTAGTATAGTCTTTAGGTTACAGACTGACTAGTTGGAATACAGAGAAACCTGGAGGCAACTTACAGTAAAAGGTATTGTCATGCCAGAAATCGAAGAACATTTGTCAGCTAGCTTCAAAGGAACAAAATGTAATTTTGGGACACAGTTTTATACACATTCTGTAGGGGAAAAAACAGTTTGTGTCCCTTCGAGAAATTTTTAAATGTATTTTTCATGTCCTGATGCTGTAAGACTATTCTTCCCACTCCTCAGTGTCATAGTCAATAGAAGCCTGCAAATTTACACTCCCAGGTTGAGCCATTGTGAATTACTGAATTTTGTAAATTCGTGTATCAGCTAAAAATAAGTAAATAACATTGAGGATAAAAATCACAAAACGTGCTTACAAGTATCAGTTTCCATTAGTTATGATGCTTCACAGAGTACTAAAAATGTGCTTTTGGTATATTTATGAAGATACTGAAGTCTTAGTAATAATTAGGGCTGTGAAGCGATTAAAAAATTAATCATGATTATTTGCATGATTTAAAACATTAATCACGATTAATCACACTGGTAAACAATAATAGAATACCACTTATTTAAATATTTTTGGATGTTTTCTACATTTTCAAATATATTGATTTCAGTTACAACAGAGAATACAAAGTGTACAGTGCTCATTTTCTATTTATTTCTAATTACAAATATTTGCACTATAAAAAACAAAAGAAATAGTATTTTTCAGTTCACCTAATAAAAGTACTGCAGTGCAATCTCTTTATCATGAAAGTTGAACTTCCAAACGTAGAATTATGTACAAAAAGCCCAACATTCAAAAACAAAACAATGTAAATCTTTAGAGACTACAAGTCCAATCAGTCCTCCTACTTGTTCAGCCAATCTCTCAACAAGTTTGTTTACATTTGCAGGACATAATACTGCCCGCTAATGGTTTACAATGTCACCTGAAAGTGAGAACAAGGGTTCACATGGCACTGTTGTAGCTGGCATCGCAAGAATTTATGCAACAGATATTTGCGTGCCAGATGCGCTAAAGATTCATATGTCCATTCATGCTTCAACCACCATTCCAGAGGACATGTATCCATGCTGATGATGGGTTCTGCTTGATAACGATCCAAAGCACTGCAGACTGATGCATGTTCATTTTCATCATCTGAGTCAGGTGCCACCAGCAGAAGGTTGATTTTCTTTTTTGATGGTTCAGGTTCTGTAGTTTCCACATCAGATTGTTGCTCTTTTAAGACTTCTGAAAGCATGCTCCACACCTCATCCCGCTCAGATTTTAGAAGGCACTTCAGATTCTTAAACCTTGGGTCGAGTGCTGTAGTTATCTTTAGAAATTTCACGTTGGTATCTTCTTTGCATTTTATCGAATCTGCTGTGAAAGTGTTCTTAAAAGGAACAACATATGCTGGGTCATCATCCGAGACTGCTATAACATGAAATGTATGGCAGAATGTGGGTAAAACAGAGCAGGAGACATACAATTCCCCCCCAAGGAGTTCAGTCACTAAGTAATTATAGCATTATTTTTTTAATGAGCATCATCAGCATGGAAGCATGTCCTCTTGAATGGTGGCCAAAGCATGAAGGGGCATATGAATGTTTAGCATATCTGGCACATAAATACCTTGCAATGCCAGCTACAAAAGTACCATGCAAATACCTGTTCTCACTTTCAGGTGACATTGTAAATAAGAAGGGGCCAGCATTATCTCCTGTAAATGTAAACAGACTTGTTTCTCTTAGTGATTGGCTGAACAAGAAGTAGGACTGGGTGGACTTGTAGGCTGTAAAGATATACATAACTGAACTCAAAAACAAAGTAATGTAAAAAAAAATTTCTTTTTGAAGTTGCACTTTCATGATAGATCGCACTACAGTACTTGTGGGAGGTGAATTGAAAAATACGATTTCTTTTATCATTTTTACAGTGCAAATATTTGTAATAAAAATATAAAGTGAGCACTGTACACTTTGTATTCTGTGTTGTAATTGAAACCGATTATATTTAAAAATGCAGAAAAATATCCAAAAATATTTCATAAATTTCAATTGGTATTCTACTGTTTAACAGTGCGATTAAAACTGTGCTTAATCAGGATTAATTTTTTTGTGTTAATCATGTGAGTTAACTGTGATTAATTGACAGTCCAAGTAATAATTTGAAGAGGAAACCTCTCTGCAGCCCTCATATACCTTTGGTGTGAAGGGAAGACATATTTTGTGTGTGATTTCATGAATTGAGAAAGAGAAATATATTGTCTGCTATCACAGTTTTGTTCTTATTTTGGTCCCTGCCTTTCAAATTCACCTGGAAAAAGTACTGAGCTTCTACCCACCACGTCATTCTTACTCTTTTGCCCATGACGCTAGATACTATAGTGAGGGGCACATTGGATGTGCCTGAGAGATTTTCTTCCTCTGCAACAGTTAAAGGGACATTGACAACCTTTAAATCTAGTCATTTAAAAAAAAGTGTTAAAAGTTGTTTCGGATATCTTGAGATCCCAAGTTTTCTGGTTTCAAAATCACATTCTAATGTCTGTAAGTATTTTTCTTGCCCCTGTTTTATCAAGGTACCACACAAACAACAATGAAACTAACTGTGCAAATGGTGTCCATTCACAAACAAAACAAACCGGAAAAACTAAAGAAAATATATATTTTTTTATAATCTCTTTTGATTGTGGTAATTTTAGGTCTTAGAATAATAGTAGGTAAACAGTTTTCAAAGAGAAATCTGATTTTATGTTGTCTGTCCCCCTTTAACCTCTAGCTTGGACAGTCGGAGGCAATACTTTCTTGGAAGTGCTTGTTAGATGTTGCATTACAGAGCAGTTTAGAGTTGCACGAGAGTACTGGTAAACAACATAATCTTCCTCCTTGAAGTTCTCAGCTTTAAACTTGAGTTCATATGGAACCCGCCTTTTGTTTTTAAAATGGTTCACTGAAGCTGACAAAACTGGATAGATAATTTTCATTCCAAATAAATGTTGGCATGTATTTCTTATGGAAAAATATCTAACACTCATTTAAATATATAATTTTTTTTCTCTGTGTTGCAGTGAGAATAGATTTAGGGAATTTGTCTCCCTTTAATTAAAGTGACTTGTATAAATCTTTATCAAGCTCTAAATGCAACTGTTTTTATTTTTTATGCCAACCTTTGGAAATCCTCCTTCGTGCAAAGACAGAAGTATCTCTGGAGAGTTGGTTAATGAAATTCTGCTGGAGATGCACACAACTCATATTGTATTAAAATACATAATGTGCAGTATTTAATAACAATTAAAACATTTTAGGATGGCTCCATACATTCCATATCCTTCAGTACATATGCTAGCATTTCTTGATGTGTATACTTTCTCATCAGACACATTTATTTAATAATGCTGTCTGTTGTTACTTACCATTATACTTTCAGGGCACATTCCACCCTCTGGGTACAGGAGAGTACAAATTGTGCCCCTTTGCATCTACAAGAGGTGATGCTGATTTATTCACTGCAAGATAGGGCCAAAGGCATCTCCCAGGGGGTTGCCAGAGAAAGGAACCTTTTTTTTTTACAGATGAGACTCCATCCTGGTCAGACTTTCCTTTCTCAGCCCAGTCCTGCTCATTTTATGGGGTGTGTTATTTGGCACTGAGCCTGTATGACCGTACCACATTCCTGGTGGACTTGCCACTGGTAGGTACGAGGACAACCCATGGAGGGACTTGGCCCTCACCTATTTAGGTGGTTAAAGAAGGGATAATGTAGTGCTGATTTACAATGGCACATTTATGTTGCTGTCTTTTTAACAATAGATTACATTGGCTTTCACAGCTCGTAGCCATATTTGATGAACAAGATCCACATCATGGAGGTGATGGCACCAGCGCTAGCTCGACGGGCACTCAGAGTCCAGAGATTTTTGGCAGTGAACTTGGTTCCAACTCTGTGTCAGCCTTTCAGCCTTATCAAGCAACAAGTGAAATTGAGGTCACACCTTCAGTTCTTCGTGCAAGTAAGTAAAAACTCTCATTGCCTCTGCACATTTCATCTTAATTTACGAGGATGCCAGCTTCTGTTATCCGTTACTGCAGTTGGGAATATGATTCATTATCTGTCCTGATCAAAAGCTGATTAAAGTTCAGAATCTGGGTAAATGTTTGTTGCATGCAAGCAAATAAACCTCTCCATTTTAATAAATTGGATATAGGCGCCTTTAAACAGCAATAAGCTCTTTTTGTCTCTCTCCAGTTTTAAATTGCATAAACACAGAAAATTACAGCAAAATCTCCAAGTGAAGTTGCTGTGTGTGTAGTTTCCAGTTTGCCAGTTTTGATTTATATAGTGAAGATGAAAGGGGTAAAAAGGAACTATAAACAGCAGTAGGTGCACTCTCCCCCAAATCTGGGAACGCAGGTATGTTACTCTTACCACCCTTCAGTTGAAACACCTGGTGATGCATATAGTAAAATCCTCTTTTTATAAACAGTCAGGAAAAGTCTTCTATTTTGTTTATTTCAAAACTGGGAGTGTTATGTGTTCAAGACTGTAAACTCAGTGAGGCAGAAACTACATTTATCTTTGTTTGTACAGCAATTAGCACAATGTGGCCATGATCGTACTGGGGTCTCTGTGCACTATTATATTATAAATAGTAAAAATTTGGGGGCTCTCCTTTTTTTGGGTGTTGGCTTAGTCTTAAGTTATAACACAAAAAAATGAAAAAAAAAAAACCCCCAAAACTAGAAAGATGGTAATTAATATACCCTCCCCAGGAGACACCAGCATTCTGCCCCCCCCCCCCCCCCCCGCCCATTTATTTATTTAATTTACATTCGTCCTCCTAATCTGTGTGCAGGGAAAATGTTGGGAATATTACTTAACTCAAAATAGTTTGCACAAGGGTTATACTTCATCTTACTTAGACATCTGATATATAATATAAAGATTCCCTTGTGGAAAACTCATGTAGAATTCAATATTAATAAAGCACATAGATTTCTATAAAAATGGAATGGCTTTTTTTAAAAGAAGAAATACCTTTTAAAAACTCTGTGTAAATCAACAGAGAATATTTTTCCATTGGTTTTTTCAACTATCATGTAAAATTTTAAGCAAAATATAATTTTTTTCATAAAATTGATTTTAAAAAAACCTCTAGAAAAGTTTTTTTCTTCTATTAGGATTTTTTTCTAGAGGATTTATCTGTAAGAGTTGTCTGTATCAAGTATGTGGGAATAACATTTTAAAGTAAGCTGCAGTCTCACTAGTTGGAATTGTGGTGCAGCTCTTAAAATACACTTAAGCTTCTGTAAATAACCCAAAATAGCTTAGGGAAGGAGTATGGTCAAGTGGCTAAAGGAGAAAGATGTGTACTTGTGTTTTCCTCCCAGCTGTACTACTGACTGACTTTGCATCTGTTCAATGGAAATGTAGCATTGCCAAATGCACACCCCAGTTGTTGGCCTGAGCCCTGCAAGTAGCAGTGTCCTCTGGAGTTCCCAACTGTAGGCAAACATTAATGAATGTTTTCTGTGTTGATGCCCCCTTAGGGTGGGTGTATGGTGTGTTTTCAGGGGCTTGCTCAGGAATTTAAATTTGTCCTATTTTGTGGGGCACATGTCCCCCAGGAACTCACTGCCCTCCCCCACAACCAGCCCGGGAGGAGCTCACTGCCCCTGCTCCCCACCTGGTCTCAGGAGGAGCTCAATCTTCACTTCCTCCACCTGGACCCAGCCCCAGCAGGAGCTCGATCTTTCCTCCCTCAACCCGGGCCCTGGGCCCAAGCTTGATCTTCCCTCCTTTCACCCTGACCTGACAGGAACTCAGTCTTTCCTGCTTTGGTGGTCCTGGGTCAGAGAGGTTCTGTGCCTCTGGCGACTACGTTCATGTCCCCCCATTGTGCACGCCGCTGAGTGTTGTTAGTATTCCAGGACATCTACACAGTGATTATTGTATCAAGACTACTGTGACACATTGGACAAGGCACTCCACTTCAGTTGATTATTCTATAAAATGTATATGATGATACGCAAGTAGCTCACAAACATGTTGAAGGATACCCAGTGACTGTAAAGTGCTTTGAGATCCCATGATAAAAAGGTGCTAGACAAGGGCAAAGTATTATAACACTTATGAAGTGTAGCATCTTGAAGTGCTTTTGTGAACGCATGCAAAAATAAAATGGGTGAAATATTTTGGCATAAATATGTTAATACCAATCAGAGATGTTCCATTTGCTCTTTAGAATGTATTTCTTTGTATGTTGACAATGAGATGCATTTTGTGTTATAAAGAGTTCCAGCCCATGGCATAGAAGCCAATCCAATAACATTATCCGATATTAGACATACCTATTTCAAGTATTTTATTTGAATACATGTTGAAAATAGAAATAATATGCCTCTTGTATTTTCTTTTTAACTTGTGAAGGGAAGCATAGAATACAAATGGTATTTACAGGATTTAACATAATCATGTTCTTACTGTGTAACTTCTATTCAGTATATAAAACCCTTCTAGTTTTGTGGTAGATGCAGATCCTGATTATTACATGTTGACAAGGTCATATATCTATTAATTGGATTGGAGATGGGATACAAAATTGCTATAATTATTGTAATTTTCTAGTTAATTGCAGGGTTGGCAGTGAATATTTTACTTCTAACAGATGAAAAACAGTGTTCTGGCTGCAATTGTTTTATAGCATTTTCGACATTTTATTTTACATCTCTGGGGCTTTTTTGTCCACAAGCTGGGCTGTTTCTCTCAGGGGTTCAGTTGCAAAGTATTGCTGTCCCCATCTTCTACCGTTCACCTGGATGCAAGTAGTATATAGTGGTCTCTGTTCTGAGGCAGTGTCTACGCTGGGGATTAAGGGCCTGCTGAGATTTTCATCTCTTTGTTCTGGTTGCCATGTTACCCATTTTGTTTATAAGTCACACCACCAGTCCTCCCTCAGAAAGGAAAAAAGGTGAGATGGATAAGGTCCAGCTGGACTGTCATCTTCCCCAGGCACAAACACATAACCATGTACTGTGCACATATGGAGGTGGCTCAAATTGGATCTTTCCAGCTAAATGTGAAAATGAGAATAATGCTGGGCAATACTGTGAAAGCATCAGCCATCCATAGAAGTGCTTACTACAGTTACATTTCTTATTCTAGCCCATTCTCCTTGTATTATTATTATTTATTGTAAGCTAAACTTCCTGTTGCTGTATTTCATCAGTTGTTGAGCTGGATTTTTTTATAACCATACACAACACAACGTGTTTTGTATCTGCGTGCGCCTGTTTGCTTCTGAGAGGAGGTTGGAAGCTCACTGCAGAAGACTGTTAAAACAGACTGATGTTTATTCCCTGCTGAAATATAAACTGGAGGCGCAGGTGAAAATTGCCAAACCTAATGAGCAATTTGGCAGATAAGACAGGATGTCAGGCAGTGACAGTTCAGCAGCGGGTGCGCTGTCTGTGAACCAAGTTGTTTGCTTCACAGTACTGCATTTAAATACCATAAATAAATTCCCTTTTAAGCTACTTCCAATGTTGTTAGTCCTTTACTTTGTATTGTTCTCCTTTAAAATATTGTATTTATATTTTTAATTTATAATTATATTTACTTAAATAACCAACAGGTGTGAAAATATGTTCCAAACTTCATTTTGAATATTTCAGTAGCTACAGTAGAGCGAATAATCCCTCCCGCACCATATTAGCTGTATTTGAAAATCAATATAGTGAAGGAAGTATTAAAATACAGTAGTAAAATGAAAGTAATCACTTGGTTCATGACACTGCATTTTGTGTGCTATCATCTTTATGGTGAAACGTTTAGCAGTACATTGCACCCTTTTAAGCACATTGTGCCTTAAATCCTCCTATATTCTGAAGAAGAATTCTTTTTCACTCTGTACCTAAAATTTCTCACCTGATGCTTGGCTATTCTTAGTACTAGTCCATAAGACACGGTGGCATTCATTAAGATGACTGTGTGTGTCAGAAAACTCCCCCTTTTTTCAGTTTTCAGGAGGAGTTTTTGTGATTCATATTGATGGTTTCTTAACCATTACAGACTGGCCACCTGCATGGAACATTGACCTGGTGAGCCAGTGAAACTTTAAAGAGCATGCACTTCCAGGGCCATTCCCTGTTGCCATTTTTTCCGCTCCACAAGAGCCTCAGTGGGTATGTCTACAGTGCAATTAAACACCAGCAGCTAGTCCGTGTCAGTAGGCTTGGGCTGTAAAATTGCAGTGTAGACATTTGGGCTCAATCTGGAACCTGGGGTCTTGGGATCCCATGATGGGGGAGCCCCGCGAGCCCAAGTCAGCTGACGTGGATCAGCCATGAGTGTTTAACTGCAGTGTAGACATGCCTAGAGAGGACTCTGCCTTCCCAGGCCCTCTCATCCCCACACATCATTGAAACAATTGTCTTACCCTCAGATATTTTGTACATACTTATTTGAACTTTCTGCTCTTTGAGGTGGCTTCTTTTACCCATCCGAGTGTGTTCTTTTTCCCTATGCAATGTCAGCCAAGCTACCTTGTATACCGGGCAGGTCCATGCCACCTTGAGGGAACAACTCATAAGACTTCTTTCTTCTTCGAATGCTTGCTCATGTCCAGTCTATAGTAGGTGTGTGCGCTTGCCACATGCATTGGTGCCGGACGTTGTCCCCTTAGCAGTATCCATAAAGGACCGACTTTGGTGCCCTCTGGAGTGGCGCCCGCATGGTGCAGCATAAGGGGCGCTGCCGGCTCCCCCCCACCCTCAGTTCCTTCTTGCCGCCAGTGGCGGTGCTGGAACATCTGCTGCTTCAGCTAGCGTTGTTTCGTTCTCTGTTCTTGCAAACTTTGAAAATGTGTAAAATAGTTATATATAGTTAGTAGTTTCTTAGTTAAACCCTTAGTAGTAGTTCTCAACTCTTTGTTAGTCCCGAACGGGACTCAGCTAGGGGACGGGGCATGCCCCAGTCCCCAGGCTTTAAGCCCTGCGATCGCTGCAAACTACCTATGCCCATCAGCGAGCCGCATACCAGTTGCCTAAGGTGCTTAGGTGAGGGGCACATAAGTGACAAGTGCTGTATCTGCAAGTCCTTTAAACATAGGACGAAGAAGGAGCGCGACATCCCTCTAAGAGTGCTACTAATGGAGTCGGCACTCACTCAGGCACTGGAGCAGCAGTCTGATTCCGCACCAAGCACCGTGGCCTCCACGCTCAGTGCTCCCCTGGCGTCATCCACGAGCCGGCACTGGTCTTCCTCCACGACTCCAGTCATGAAGCTGAAGAAGAATGTTAAGGGATGATCTCCTACCTCCCGTAAGGGAAAGGAGAGGGCTGGGGGCAAGCCACGACCTGTGCTGGGCAGCTCAACTCCCCCTTCAGGAAGTCAGGCCCCAGCTCAAGTCTAGCGGTGCAGCCCATCTTGTACTTGCCTGCAACTCCAGATAGCGGTGCAGGCCCCAGCCAGCTTCAGGTGCTGTCGATGCCCGAAGCCATTCAAGCAGCTCAGGAGATCCTGGTGCTCCCAGTGCCCCCCACACCGGCTCCAGCGGTACCCCAGTCTTGGGAGGGAAAACCTTCTCTGGGACCTATGCGTGTGTCCCTGCCTCAGTGGTACCATTCCCCATCGAGAGAGAGACGTCTCGCCATCGCTTGCCCACGCGAAGCTGTCATACCTCGGGACTAGAGAGACAGGCTCATTGGAGCCCCCTTCGGTCTCTCAGGGTGGCCCTACCCCTTCATGAAGGGGTTTACAAAATCACTAATGCCCTGTGGCAGACCCCCTCTTCCTTGGCCCTTATCTCTAAGAGTGCTGAATGCAAGGGGCCAAGGAAGAGGGCATGAGTACCCTTTGTGCCAACAAGGGGCATGAGTACTTATACTCCCACCCAGTACTGAGAGTATTTACTGAGTGCATATCGGTGGTTGTGGCTTACCTCAGGCGCCCGGGTATCCAGATCTACCCGTACCTCGATTACTGGCTCATCAAGGGCAGACTGCATCTGCTGGATCACATGGCAGCATGCACTGCCATGTGAGGCTCTGGATGCAGTCCCTGCAACAATGACTGTGGATGGTCTATTCCCAGTCCCGAGACCCCTTGGAAAAGATGGTTACCATTCCCCAGGCAATACTTACCTCGCTGCAATGGTGGACCAACCTCAGGACAGTCCTGGAAGGGGTTCCTTTCGACAACCCCCGTCACTCCATCGGAGCTGATGTCAGACACCTAGGAGCTTGGCTGGTGTGCGCATCTCAGCAACCTCCAGACACATGGGGACGTGGTCCCCGGAGGAGGTGAAGTTGTACATAAACGTCGAAGAGCTCCGAGCAATCCAGCTGGTGTGTGGAGTCTTCTTGCCCAACCTGTCGGGCAAGGTTGTATGAATCCTGATGGACCACATCAGCTGTGGTGTTCTACATCAGCAAGCAAGGGGGAGTGCACTTGTTGGCTCTCTGTCAAGAGGCACTCCGTCTATGGGAGTTCATCGGCCACAAGATCCACCTGGAAGCTTGTCACCTTCCTGGCATCAGTTACTGTGTTTAGGGATTGAAGGCACTGCAGCATATTAGTTCTAGTCGTATTCTATCAAGTCTTACCTTTTTCTCGCTGCTTCAGATGGGATTGTGATTCTGGCACTCTTTCCCACATGTTAATCTATGCTGCCATTTTGAAATTTTGAAAAATTCCTCACTGCCATTTTTTGCCCATTTTGACTGTTTCCTCTTTTCTCCATACCAAAGATGTCTAAAATCAATTGAACTCTTCATCGGGTGCTTTTGAGCAGTGCTGTAGATGTCGTTCCCCTGGAGGCCGGCAAAGTGGAGAGATGTGGGATGGGAGTTGTTGTTCATGGCAGCCATCCTTGCTTTCTCAACAAAGAATAGTCCAAGGCAGCTATCAAATTGGGTCTCAAAAACTGCTGGGCTTTCCCTGAGTTGTAGAGTTGACCCCCTATGATGCAGTTGGATAACTTACACTATTTTCATGTATCTTTCCAAAGAATAAGAGTGGGAGAATATCATTAAGCAGTGTATTAAAAGCAATAAATAATCATAGAAATAGGTCACTTGGTTCAACAAACCGTACACATGCACTGCTGAAAAAACCCAGTTTTTCTTTAAATGGGAAATAAGTATTCCCTTCCACTTTCCTCTTCCATTCAAGCTGTCTGGATGCTTAATTCATTAATACATGTCATGGAAACACCTATATTGTGGATTGTTTTGTCAATGAGAGATCCTGGCAGATAAAATTCTTCCTTCTCTTTTTGCTGCACTAGATACAAATCTCTTATTTACTTCTCTGGAGTGTATTTATTTTTTCATTTCCTTTTTAGTATCAGAAATTGCTTTGCACTTCCAGTTTTGTTTTCTTTTCTCTGAATCCCCTACACTGCTGGAGATTGGCTTTGTATCTAGAAATCACATCAGTTCCAAATAGTGAAGGATTAAGGAAGCAACCCACAAGGAAACGGGTGTGTGTGTGGGGGGACGACGACGACGACGGGTTTGGAAAAGGAAGGTCCCAGCACTGTCATAGCCTTTCTGCAGCTTTGGTCAGGTACACACCCAATTTGAACTTTAAGATTAAAATTAAATCAAGATGACAGTTCCTTCTACATTAATAATGAAATACAACGATGGGCCAGATCCATACCATTGACGTCAATAGGGTATTTTTCTATTGACTTCAATGAGATTTGGATCAGGTCCTATATGTGTAGACCTAAATATTTCAAATATATTTATATTTAGCCCTTCTTGCTCAGAAACAATCATTGCAGTGAGTGCAAGGGCAGCGAAAGTGAGCTTGTAAAGAGTGATGTGGAGGGGGCGCTCAGATGTCCTTCATTCTGCTGCAAGAACTAAAAATCCCCCAAGTGTTACCTGAGCATCGCTCTCAGCCTTCTGTACCTGCCAGGATCCAAGATGAGATTTTCTTTTACCACACTGGATGTTGTTGTAAACACCTGTAGCTCTTGGCAGCTAAGTAGGAGCTGTTGCTCAGATTTTACTTTTCCGGGGGGAAGGGTCAGCAGAGCCCCTGGGATTCTCCATTGTCAGCTTTGAGTGCCCCAGCCTTCAGGCCTGCTCATCACAGCTGTCGCTCCAGCTGACTCTGGATGTGAGACTCAACAAGAGCGATGCTGACTAGCTCTGTAAAATCATTTAAAATCACTACAAGGTGCTTCTTTCTTGCACGGCACTCCTCCCAGTCTTTATCAACTTAGGAAGTTCAGGACCATAATGTACATTCCTTGTGTTGCAATTTAACACAGTGCCGGCCCAATGTTAGGTTGGTCTCTGTTTCAGATTGCCAGAACTCCCATGTACACACCCAATTTGAACTTTAAGATTAAAATTAAATTTTTCGAGTGATTGTTCATGCTCATTCCAATGTAGGGTGTGTACTTGCCCCGAGCTCTGCCAGTGTAAAGTTTTCCCTTAGTGGTATCTGCCGGATCAGTTCTGGTGCCGTCTGGAGTCACACTCTCATAGTGCTGGTATAAAGGCCCCTGCCGCCCTATGGCCCCCTCAGTTCCTTCTTACCACCTGTGATGGTTGCTGGAATCACGACTTGTTCTTGCTTCTGCAAGTACTCCTCAGTGGACTTCTCTCTCTCTCTCTGTCTTGATTTAACTTTAATCTTAAAGTTTAAATTGGGTGTTAACCTGATCAAAGCTGCAGAAAGGCTATGACAGTGCTGGCACCTTCCTTTTCCAAACCCATCCTTCTCAACACCCTCTTCCTGATTGGTTGCTTCCTTAAATTGATTGAACTTAATAGTTAAGTTTCAGTTATTAGAGAACCCTGCTAACCTCCTTGATAAGGAGTGCCCCAGCTTTGCTTCAGGACACCCGGTGTTGCGCCCCATCTCTGGCATCGAGGCGAGACACTTTGACTGCGTCTAAGGAACCTTGGCTCTGTCAAACATCCCTGGTGCCGAAGAAAGATGCATTGGTGGGAGATTGTAGGCACCATTCACCATTGCCGGTGCCTAGGAAATAATAAAGGAAGACCGACACAGGCCGATCGCCAACACCGAGGTCAGCAGGATAGAGGGACGCTGCCAGGGTGCGACCCACGTCAGTCTACCGTGTGGCACTGATAACCAGAGCTGTTGAGTCCAATGCCGATAGACTTGCTGCTTCAAGAGAGGCATTGTAGCCCCACGACTCTACCGGTATTGTCAATGCTGGAGTCATTCGTGGCAGCGAGGGACTGACTTATGCTACCGGTACCCACATGCCCAGCCATACAGGAGCTGTCAGTTGCAGCACTGACGAGGAAGTCTTCTGCAGGCTCGAGGCCTCTGATAGTTTTGAAGGAGAAACCAGCCATGATGGTACAGCCCCGGTCCCCTCCCTCCCAGCACTGCTCGCTGGCATGAGTTGACACTGCTTCGCCCTGGTCTCCAGCAGGATCCTCAGAGGCGGCGTCTTTCATCTTTTGGAGGAGCTGGCCTTGCCATTCCAGCAGGCACTATCCCCCTATGGATCCAAGCCAAGGGGTCCCACCTGCAGCATGACCACCAGGGCAGTAGCAGTTCCCTGTGCAAATGCTTTTCTGAAACACCTGGGCATTTCCAGCACAGCCAGGTTCCCATTCTAGGAGGTCATATTCAGTGGCTTCAAACCCCACACTGCTTCCATCACCAGAACATGATTCAGCCTCCATACTGAGGCCAGTGCTGTGTACCAGGAGTTGGCATCACGGGACCCAGCTGGTACCAAAGGTGAAAAGTAGGGCCTGATGCTGGTCCAGACGTCGTCATCCTCTTCCCTAAATGAGGCGGTTGCGGGAACTGATAGTACACCTCCGCAGGAGGATTGTAAGGCACATCAAGAGCTCTTAAGGAGGGTAGCTCAGAACCTGGGTATCCAGGTGGAGGAAATTAGAGAGTCCTCCCACTCCGCTGTGGACATCTTGGAAGTAACAGGCCCTGCAAGAGTGGCTTTGACCCTGAATGATGCCATTATGGACCCCATCAGGGCATTGTGGCAGACCCCGGCATCCTTTCAGCTGACAGCAAAAAAGACTGAAAGAAAATACTTTGTCCTGACAAAGGGGTTAAAGTTCCTGTACACTCACCCACTGCCAGGCTCATTAGTTGTGTTGGCAGCCTACGAGCGAAAAAGGCAGGGCTAACAGGGACTAACACCAAAAAGTTAGACCTTTTTGGGAGGAAGGTCTGTTCGGCAGGAGGTCTCCAGCTCATGATCACCAATGAGCAGGCGCTCCTGATCAGGTACGATTTCAACTCCTGGGACTCTCTGCCACATTTAAGTCCTTGGGCCTTCATACTCTGGCCCCTGTGAGAAAGCATTATAGGTCACAGTCGATGGCTCGCTTCTTCCCCCCACCTGCTCGACAGGGCTATAGCAGAAGGAGGAGCAGGGGCCACAGTTGTCACCTGCGTCTACAGACACTCAGCAGGGTCAAAGCAGGCTTTGACATGGGATGCTAGGGGACAATGTACCTGGACAGTTTGTGGATCCAAATTTCCCAGGTTTTGTGGACCTGTTATCCCACTTCTATCGGGCATGGGTCCATATCACCTCAGACCAATGGGCGCTACGCATGATAGCGCTAGGATATACCCTTCATTTTTGTAGTTTAGGGACTCTTCTCATGAGCAGGTTCTAGCCCAAGAGGTGTAGTTACTCCTAAAGGTGTGGGAGCAGTGGAGGAGGTTCCACCAGAGATAAGGGGCCAGAGTTTATACTGCCGCTATTTCTTAATCCTGAAAGCCAGTGGTGGTCTCAGACCAATTCTGGACCTGCGAAACCTCAACAGATTCATGAAAAAGCTGACATTCTGCATGGTCTCTTTGGCCTCCAGGGGACTAGTACGCTGCCTTCAATTTAAAGGATGCTTATTGCCATCTTCCAGGGGCACAAAAGTTTCCTCAAATTTGTCGTGAACCACGTGCACTACCAATTTATGGTGCTCCCGTTTGGTTTCTTGGTGGACCCTCGGAAGTTCACAAAGTGCATGGCAGTCATTGCATGCTTCCTGAGGAGACAAGGGGTTCTGGTTTAGCAGTACCTTGACGAGTGGCTGGTCAGAGGTCAGTCCAGACTTCAAGTAGAGGCAGATGTGGGACTAATACAGTCGACCTTCCAGGACTTAGGTCTGCTCATAAATGCGCAGATATCCACCTTCTTCCCAATAGAGGATAGAATTCATTGGAGCAATTCTGGCCTCAGTACAGGCCAGAGTTCTCCCAGAAGCATGTTTCCAAGCAATAAAAAAGCTTATAGAAAGACCCAGGAATCACCCTGTCACCACAGGAAGAAGTTGCTTACTGCTCCTGGACTACATGGCATCTTGTACCTTTGTGGTTCAGCATGTGACACTTCATCTCAGACCCCTCCAGGCATGGCTGGCATCGGTATATTCACCATGCCAACATAATCTAGCCTCGGTCATTACAGTTCCCTCGTTGGTGATTACTTCCCTCGAATGGTGGCTAAACCCATCAGTGGTGTGCCCGGGAGTACGTTTCTCAAGGTCCCAACCATCAGTGTCTCTCGTTACAGATGCGTCGGCGATGGGATGGGGAGCTCACTTAGGGTCCCTCAGAAATCAGGACCTCTGGTCTCCAGAAGAGCTCTCGTCACATCAGTGTCAGAGAGCTCAGGGTAGTTCATCTGGCTTGCCAGGCGTTCCAACCACATGTAGCGGACAGGAGTGTTAGACCTGTGCCAGGAGGGACTTGGCTTATGGGAATTTTGCATAGTCCACTCAATTCACCTCAAGGCCTTCTATCTGCTGGTTTTTCAGAACGAACTAGCAGATCAGCTCAGCAGGGTCTTCTCCAACAACCGTGAGTGGTCCATTCGCCCAGAGGTTCTACAAGTCATCTTCCAGAAGTGGGGAACTCCCCAAATAGATCTGTTTGCAATGAAGCACATCAGAAAGCGTCTCAAATTCTGCTTTTTCCTGGGCCACAGTCCAGGACCTCTGACAGATACCTGCCTTTTGCCCTGGACGTGTCATCTTTTCTATGCATTTTTACCCATTCCTCTCATACACAAGGTCTTGCTCAAGATCAGACGGGACAGACTGCAAGTCATTGTAATAGCCCTGACCTGGCCAACACAGCACTGGTTCACTACCTCATGAACCTGTCAGTGGAAACACTAATCCAGTTACCTCAGATTCCAGACCTGATATCCCAGGACCACGGTTGCTTGTGTCACCCAAACCTTGAGTTCCTTCATCTCATGGCCTGGAAGCTCCATGGCAGAATCCCTCGGAGCTAACATGCTCCAGGCCGGTTCAAGAAGTTCTTTTAGGGAGCAGGAAGCCGTCCACTAGAGCTAGGTACCTGGCAAAGTGGAAAAGGTTCTCGATTTGGTTGGCATAGAAAGGTGTCCTGCCCATGCGGTCGTCAGTGTCATTCATTCTTGACTACTTACTACAGCTGAACCAGCAAGGACTATCAGTGTCATCAATTAATCCACCTGGCAGCAATCTTGGCATTTCACCTATGGGTAAACAGCCAGTCCATCTTTGCAAACTCGATATGTAGTTGTTTTTTTCAAGGGACTAGACATACTGTGCCCCCAGGTATGACAACCCAAACTGGGATCTCAACCTGGTATTGTTGAGGCTCATAGGTCCCACATTCGAGCCCTTGGCAACATGTTCTCTGCTCTCTTGTCCTGAAAGTTGATCTTTCTGGTGGCCATTACTTTGGCAGAAGGGTCTTGGAGATTATGGTTCCTTGCTTCAAAACCCCCATACACGGTATTTTTCAAAGATAAGATCAAGCTGCGTCCTCACTCAGCCTTCCTCCTGAAGATGGTTTCATAATTCCATAGTAACCAGGACATATTCCTTTTGGTATTCTATGTGAAACCTCATGCCAACAAACAGGAGCAGAGACTTCACTTGCTAGATGTCAGGCATGCACTTGCCTTCTACATAGAAAGGACTAAATCATTTTGAAAAACTACTCAACAGACAGGATGAAGGGTCTTCTGGTCTCAGCCCAAAGAATTTCATCATGGATAACTTCCTGTATCTGCACATGCTACAATCTGGTGAAGGTCCCTGCTCTGGTCCTGATGGCACATTCTACAAGGGCACAAGCATCTACAGCTGCATTCATGGCACAGGTCCCTCTGTCCAGGACATCTGGAGAGCAGCAGTGTGATGTTTGGCTCACTATGCTATTGCTCAGCAGGCTAGAGATGATTCTGGATTTGGCAGAGCGGTGCTACAATCTGCTTGTCAATGAACTCCAAATCCTCCCCCTACATCTGCTTGGGAGTCAATTATATTGGAACGGACATGAGCAAGCACTTGAAGAAGAAAAAAGTTACCAATATTCCATTAACTGTTCTTAGAGATGTTGCTCATGTCCATTCCAACCCCCACTGCACCCCTATGTCAAAGTTAGCTCGTAAGAAGGAATGTAGGGGGTGTTGGGTCAGCAGGGGTCTTCATACCGGCGCTATGAGAGCGCGACTCCAGGGGGCACCAAAGCTGACCCACTGGATATCACTGAGGGAAAAACTTTCTGGCGGTGGTGTTCGGGGGGAACACATTCCTACATTGGAATGGACATAAACAACACATCTCGAAAAGCAACAGTTATGAAAGGTTAGTAACTTTTTTCTGCTATTAATTTTGCTATTAATCTCAGGACACTTTTGTAAAAACAAATGGGTTTTAAATTGCTTATGATCGTAAATTAACCTTTAATATCTTGCGCCTTCTCAGTTTATCATCAAGGAAAATACTGCAGCTTTCAACATGGTAAGAAAACCTGGAAGCAATAAACTTAAGTATTTTAGAATTTATTGAATTCTAGAAAGGAAATGTTTTGTAATTATGGGATTTTCAAGGTTTTATTCCATAGGCGAGAGGATGAAATTTTTTCCCCTTGAGTATGGGTAAATGGGACAAAATACAACATGGTTTTACAAAAGGTAGATCATGCCAAACCAACCTGATCTCCTTCTTTGAGAAAGTAACAGATTTTTTTAGACAAAGGAAATGCAGTGGATCTAATTTACCTAGATTTCAGTAAGGCGTTTGATACCGTGCCACATGGGGAATTATTAGTTAAATTGGATAAGATGGGGATCAATAGAAAAATTGAAAGGTGGATAAGGAATTGGTTAAAGGGGAGACTACAACGGGTCCTACTGAAAGGTGAACTGTCAGGCTGGAGGGAGGTTACCAGTGGAGTTCCTCAAGGATCGGTTTTGGGACCAATCTTATTTAATCTTTTTATTACTGACCTCGGCACAAAAAGTGGGAGTGTGCTAATAAAGTTTGCGGATGATACAAAGCTGGGAGGTATTGCCAATTTAGAGAAGGACAGGGATATCATACAGGAGGATCTGGATAACCTTGTAAACTGGAGTAATAGTAATAGGATGAAATTTAATAGTGAGAAGTGTAAGGTCATGCATTTAGGGATTAATAGCAAGAATTTTAGTTATAAGCTAGGGACGCATCAATTAGAAGTAACGGAGGAGGAAAAGGACCTTGGAGTATTGGTTGATCATAGGATGACTATGAGCTGCCAATGTGATATCGCCGTGAAAAAAGCTAATGTGGTCTTTGGATGCATCAGGAGAGGTATTTCCAGTAGGGATAAGGAGGTTTTAGTACCGTTAGACAAGGCACTGGTGAGATCTCACCAAGAATACTGTGTGCAGTTCTGGTCTCCCATGGTTAAGAAGGATGAATTCAAACTGGAACAGGTACAGAGAAGGGCTACTAGGATGATCCGAGGAATGGAAAACGTATCTTATGAAAGGAGACTCAAGGAGCTTGGCTTGTTTAGCCTAACTAAAAGAAGGTTGAGGGGAGATATGATTGCTCTCTATAAATATATCAGAGGGATAAATAATGGAGAGGAATTATTTAAGCTCAGTACCAATGTGGACACAAGAACAAATGGATATAAACTGGCCACCAGGAAATTTAGACTAGAAATTAGACGAAGGTTTCTAACCATCAGAGGAGTGAAGTTTTGGAATAGCCTTCCAAGGGAAGCAGTGAGGGCAAAAGATCTATCTGGCTTTAAGATTAAACTCGATAAGTTTATGGAGGAGATGGTATGATGGGATAACATGGTTTTGGTAATTAAATATTCATGGTAAATAGGCCCAATGGCCTGTGATGGGATATTAGATGGGGTGGGATCTGAGTTACCCAGGAAAGAATTTTCTGTAGTATCTGGCTGATGAATCTTGCCCATATGCTCAGGGTTTAGCTGATCACCATATTTGGGGTCGGGAAGGAATTTTCCTCCAGATTGGAAGAGGCCCTGGAGGTTTTTCGCCTTCCTCTGTAGCATGAGGCACGGGTCACTTGCTGGAGGATTCTCTGCTGCTTGAA
Source organism: Natator depressus (assembly GCF_965152275.1). Taxonomy (NCBI): domain Eukaryota; kingdom Metazoa; phylum Chordata; order Testudines; family Cheloniidae; genus Natator; species Natator depressus. Next base: position 236,424,396 of record NC_134235.1, on the reverse strand, counting down.
GTCTTTAAACTACGATTTGAGGACTTCAGTAGCACAGATATAGGTGTGAGGTTTTTTGCAGGAGTGGTGGGTGAAATTCTGTGGCCTGCATTGTGCAGGAGGTCAGACTAGATGATCATAATGGTCCCTTCTGACCTAAATATCTATGAATCTATGGGGAAAGGGTTTCTAAAACAGGTTATTAGAAACATCTTACAACTTTTTGAAAGAATCTCTCAGGTTTTGGATCTCAGTTCAAAAGATGCCTTTTGTTTTTATTTTCAGAAATACCAACAATTCAATAAACAAAAAATTACAATAAGGGAGTGAACATGGTAGTATTACAGACAATTGGTATGGAATAGAGTGGGCCATGGACAACCACAAAGATGATTTAGATGCATAAGTACAGAATTTCAATTGTTTATGCAGGCCAAGGTTAATATTAAAGGAGGTTTAGTTGCTGAACTGGACATGTGAAATAGATTTAACCACCAGCTTGACTGTTTTTTTTTTTTTTTTTTAAATCTAATACTGAAATTTATGATAACTATATTTCATGAGCATCAACAAAGTACTTCTATACTTGCATTGGTATCCACCTGTCTTTAGCTGAGAAATTGGTTTTTACTGGAGGGATTATATTTTTGATATCCTTTATCTAGTCAGACTTGAAGGAGGGATGTGCTGGATTTCCACTGCAGAGTAGCTATGCAAATACAGTAGCATTCAGATAAGTGTAACACTATTATGAGGAACCTATATGCTTGTTGAAAGATGCTGTCATCATGCTAGAAAAAGGAAGCATAATAACTTTCTCAGAGAATTTCCTGATCGGTTCCTCCATTTTATACTTTTCCACTGTAAGAGAACCGGGTCACACAGCGAAGTTAAAGATAATTAACTTTAAAACAAATAGGAAATGCATTAAACCATCCTGTGAAATTTACTGCCTAGGAGGTCACAGAGTCAAATACCGCAGGTAGGTTTTAAAAGGAATTGGATACAATTTATGACCAATAGTAACATTTGCAGTTACATACGTGAAATGGGATAATTAAATGCCATGCTTCAAATTATCCTGTAATATACATAGGTATGAGGATAGAATTTCCCACCAATCTACAATTGTGGTCAATTGACAAGTTGCATTAGGTTTTTTGCCTTCCTCTGATGAGTTAAGCATTGACCTAAGATGGGGATAGGATGTGATCTACTCACAGAAAATTTTCAAACATCATAAGATGCAAAATTTGTTAAATGTATTGGTTATGAATTATTCTCTCAGCTCTAAAATTGGGGCGTCTTCTATTTGATACAAAAAAGATTGACAGCTAGGAGACTAAAACAAATGAAATGGGCAGGGGGGATTGGATGCTTGTTTACGAGCATATTATCATTGCTTAACAAATAATGCTCTCTGCTTCTCCTCCTCAGGTCGGAAAATCATTTCTCTTTAAATTGTCATTATGAGGCGACAGCAGTGTTTCAGTGCAGTGTTTTGCTGACTGTGTAGTGTTGTGAGCCCTGGTGAGGACAACATTTCTCAGTGCAACTGCTAAAAAAACCCCAAACATGTGGCTTAAATTTTTGACTAGCGAGCCCAAGGCTGTAAGACATTATGCTTAAGGCATATTCCAAATTAGACCAATCTTAAACTTCCACAACAAAAGTTAGATAGGCATTGGCTCCTGATTTGTGGTTCTTTAACCTCCAGGGTCTTACTTGTTTCCCCCCTCCACTCCATTTACCACCAGTGAACTTATACACTCTTGTCTTATAGGGCCAGGCTGGGAAGCAGACTGTCATTTGTGCTGAGTGTTGGGATAAGCTACAGTTGATTTTTGTGTCATTGTGTGTGTGCTTTTGAAGGAGGAGGGAGGCTGACAGATGGCTGCTTGTTAAACAGACTTGTTTGTTAGTTCTCCAGGTTTTGTTATTTCTCTCTGAGAAAAGACTGAAAGATGAAGTGGGAATAAAGCAAGGAGTGGATGAGGAACAACTAACTCTCTATTAATTTCTCACTTTATTTCAGAGTTGTCAAAAGATCAGAGTTGTTCCTCCTCCCTCCTTGCCCCGGCTGTAAATCTGAAATGATTTGTGTAAATAAGATGAAATCCAGCTTCAAAAATACTCATGTGGGTTCATTTTAGGGGCAGTTTAAATACTGCAAATAGGAATTCGGTTTATATACAAGAAAGCCTTTGTATTATGTTTTTGTTATTGGAAACCACAGTTAGCTACACCCCGGTGTTTGTGAAATTCAAGGAAGCCTTATCGTCAGAAAATCAAATACTCTGTACAGGACTCCCTGATAGAAAAATGAAACTCCGTGTCCTTTTGGGGTATCTTGAACAAAGAGTGATATTCAGATTTGGATAAATAACTTGAAGTATTATAGTATTGCTATTTGGAGACAAGATAGAGTTTGGGATGGGAATGAGGTGCCTGATTCTGTGTAATGTGCTTGTATACCCTGACTGGTGCTGTTAAGCAGAGTAATTTCTAATCTGCGCACACAGTCTCTTTCAAAACACTTAGCAGTACCTTGAACCTCACTCTCCTTGTGGTCCATGGGGATGGTTGTTAGGGGAGAGAAATCCTCTGGTTGCCTCTCCTTAGATCTCTGTTGAGGAGGAAGAGAAAAGAACTCTCCAGTCACTTCCTATATATATATGATGGTGAAAAGAACTCCTCAACCCCCTTTCCTGGCCTATGAGAGAACCAAGTGTGGTGCTTCATTTTCTCTCCCTGTAAGAATAGGGAATGATCCACTATGTTCATGTTCCTTTTCCCCCAACGGAAGTTATGGAGGGCCATTTGAATAATGAGAGAGAACAACTCAGCACCTCTTTCAACTAACAGCACAAGGGGGAGAAAAGGTGACCACAAAAGCGACCACACCAATATGCCAAGGATCAGGAAGGTCAAAAGCCAAGCCATGTGTGGACCCAAATGCTGTACTTCCACAAGTTCAGGAAAAGAGATCTGAAAGGGGATGATTTTAAATTATTTTATTAGTTTTTGGCTATTGTGTATTCAAGCTGTAGACTAGGCTTCTTAGAGCAAACTCTGAGCAGTCACTGGAGTTACCCCTTCCTGCACCTAGTGCCTGGACTTTATGTATGCCTATGTATACACATTATTTGCAGGTAACGTTCTAATTGGGACCCTTTTTGTGGTCTTTAGGCAGCAGCTCTCTCAAAGGAAACCCAGGGAGGTTGAAACTTAGAGCTACAAAGCTAAACAGTGTTTATATAGGGCAGTCATATTTGGCTGTGGCATTACACCAATACAAGCAGCAATGTGCAAGTGATTTGGGAGTATCGGCTGTTAATGTGCATGCACTGCAAGGGTCTGGAGAGAGAGACACACACGAACAGCAAGCAACAGCCCTGGAGTTGTTTCCGAATGAAGACACGTTCACAGCAATACTAGTGCCTAGTTTTCTTTACAGTTGGCAGCTATTCAATAGAAGCTAAAATTCTTTCAAACCGAAATAAAAAATGCCGTTGATGGTTCAGTTTCTGATAGGAACAAGAGGGTACAGATGCCTCCTTTTATTAAGTAGCCATAAACCCCATGCGAATCCATCTTCTGCCTATAACAGATTTTGATACACTGTCGCTATCCTCATTTGTTGTATGTTTGTAAGCACATGCCTCAGACATGTGCCTCAGGGCAGGCTTAAAAATGTGTGTTTGTGAAAAGTGCTTCCATCAAATATAAAAATTACGTTAGCTTCTCTGTTTCAATCCGTTTTAAGCCAGGTGTTTCAGGACCTTCAAATGACAGCTCATCGCCATATTTGGGGTAGGGAAAGAGTTTTCTTTCAGGACGGATTGGAAGAGGCCCTCAGGGTTTTTCACCTTCCTCTGTAGCATGGGGCACAGGTCACTTGATGGAGGATTCTCTGCACCTTCAAGTCTTTAAACCATGATTTGAGGACTTCATTAGCTCAGACATAGGTGAGAGATTTATTGCAGGAGTGGGTAGGTGAGATTCTGTGGCCTGTATTGTCCAGGAGGTCAGACTAGATGATCATAATGGTCCCTTCTGACCTTAATATCTATGAGTCTGTGAGACACAATCTGTGGATTTTAAGCCAGGAAATTGACCTATCCTGATGTTGGGTAGCATTTAGAGAAGGTCTCACCTTCTGATATTTCTCCATCTTTTCTTTAAATTTATTTAAAACTTTAGTCTGGTCTTTTCAACTCATGGGAAAAGAAATAAGAAAATATGGTGTGCGACTTGATTTGAGTGCTGCAGTGAAGAAAGCTGTACATGTACACTACCTCTAACATAGGCTGCTGACACTTCTGGACAAAAGATGTCCATTATGTAGCTGCGCACAGACATTGCTGAAGTTTGATATAGCTGATGGTGTATTTTGAGTTCTATACAGGCAGAGGGAATGGCTAATTCTGATTTAAGTGTCTAAAATCCAAGACTTCAGTAATGAAACGGAAGCAGCCAAATTCTCTCCTCAACCCTGGTCTCCCATAGGGCACTACTAAACAGTTCTTTATTTACTTCATTTAAACAATGGTAGACTGCAATAACATAATTTTCACTTTTCTCCAGTTTAAAAATATCAGGTTGTAAATATTGCTGGTATCCAAGTAATACTATTGCTTTGCACTTCCACTGGAGGATCTCAAAATGTTGCTCAAGCATTAATTGATAAAGCCTCACCAACCCTTGTGATGTAGGGAAGTATTAGGCACAGAGAGAGTCTCACTTACCCCCCGGTCACAAAACAAATCTGGCATAGGAATAGATATGTTCGGTCTCCCAGGCTATACTGCCTTTCCAGATGTCCAAAATAACTTTTCCCCCCTATCCGCTGAAAATTATACAGCCTTGCTAACATTGTTGTGATCTTAGCGCTGCTTTAGGATTATATATTTCTGTCCAGTCATTCTAAAAGATCAGGTGGAAGTTATAGTATTCCTTCAATCTTCTGCTAAAGATAATATGAGATTCTTTTACAGGCGTATAAAATACTTAGACATCTTGAGGGAAATACATGTCTTTAATGAATGAATGAAACTTTTTATTCCCATTCTTGTATGGAATTTTATTTCATGCATCTGTTTGACTTTCATGGTCAGGTATAGAATGAAATGGTGTATTTTGATGGACATTTTATTCCAAACTACTTGCTTTATCAGATTGATGAAATGTTTTTAATAGTTTTGAAAGAGTATATTGTATAAATATTATCATTGTTCTTAAATTTAACACACACTTTCATTTCTGATGACTGCTATCAAGATGGGGGTTAATTTTGTAGGAGACTTGTAATGGTTTTTTCAGAATGTCAAAACCTTTAACTCATCTCTTTACTTTAAGATGTGCCATAAGTTCAGGATACAAGTCTTTATTTTTTCACTGCATAACTGTTAGAGAGTTATGAACTTGGTGTTCTGGATGAAACCCGTGCAACCTTAATTCTGCCCTAGCATGTGTGCGTTATGACAGTGATTCTCAGACTGTGGGCCATAGAGCACTCGGTGATAAGCGTGTCTTCCATGGATCACTGGTGGCCTAGAGAGGGCTGGCTGGTCACATGGTTCTGTCTCCTTCTCCTTCTCTCCATCTCCAGACCCAGGTCAGCCTAACTACCTCTAATGGGGCTGGTGTCCCATAAAGACTTTGAGACAACACCTCTCACTCTCCAAGAGTGAGAGAGTTGCCACCTGAGAGACAGAGAGGAATGTGCGGGGAAGAAGGGAACCCAAGATCAGGTTAGCACAAATAGGGGGAGAGGAGAAGAAGGGTACCAAGTGGCAGAAAATATTTACCACAAAACTGGCAAGTACTAATACATAACTATTTTTCTAACATTACTTTTCCTTGTAAGCAATCTCTGTAGTAGTCAGATGTTATGCGATCATCACCGGGGAGAGAGGTGGACTGTACAATAATGAGTGGGAAGCAAGCTGCAGGACAATCTCTCTGTTATTAAGTTGTGTTCCATGCTACGAAAAGCTTGATAACTCCTGCTTAATGATGTAATTTTTAAATTATACATTACATGATCACATGCTATTTATCAATAACAGAATAATGCTATACAGTATTTTCTGCAGCCTTAGATTCGTAAGTGCAGCATTTTGTAGTACTCTGCGTGCTATTCGGTGTGTGTGTGCCAGAAACCCAGTCCATGAAAGTCATTGGTTTAGAAGATACACATGAATTGAAATGATTCAGTCTGGAAATCCTGCTTTATAGGGAGAGGATAAAGAAGCTCAGTTTAGTTTATCAATGAGAAGTTTAAGCAGTATCTTGATGACAGGCTACAAGCATCTACATGGCAAAGAGATTTCTGATAGTAGAGGGGTCTCTAACTTAGCAGAAGAAGGTATAATGAGCACCAGTGCTTGGAAGCTGAAGCCAGAGAAATTCAGACTAGAAATATGGCATACGTTTTTAGCAGAGTGGATAATTAACCATGGAAACAACTGGCTTGGGGATGCGGTATATTCTCCATCACTTGAACTCTTTAAATCAAGAGTGGATGTGTTTCTAAAAGACATGCTATAACTCAACCAGATGTTAAGAATTTGACGCAGAAATTATTTGTTATGCAGGAAGTCAGACAAGATGATTATAATGGTCTCTTCCGTCCTTAAAAATCAATGGGGCTTTTTTGGAGTTCTGCGTTATTTAGTGAGCCCCACACAACATATGTCAGAGTATATATGGTGTTGTGTTGCTCTGTTTTAGCTTTTCTCTTGCTATTTATTTTTCTTCAGTGTTTTCTTTCTCTGTCCCGATCTCTCTCACATCCCTCTTTCCGTCCTTTCCACCAGTTGTGTGGTCCCCTTCCTTCCCATCTCCCGCAGTCTCTTGATCTTTATGTACTCTCTGTCTCTCCCACAGTGTCATCTTCATACTCTTCTCTCCCACAAGTGGTCTTCTCACTCCCTCCCCAAACCACTGTTTTTGTCCCCGCAGTTCTCTCTCTTTACCAGTGCCCCTCTCCCCCACCCTCCGTTTCCTTTGTCTCTTCAATGAGGAGGGAGGGGAAGCAAACTGGTAACTAGAAAAGGAGGAAATGCCCTAATTAGTGTGTCTCTTGCACCCAGTACCACATGCATGAAGTTATCTTAACTGGGTTCAGTGTGTCCGTTCCTCCTTCTGTCCTGCAGCTGGCAGTACGGGTGCTGAGGGAAAGCATCTGGCCCTATCTTTATTTCTCTTGGTAATCCTGCTTTCCTTCTTGACCCGCTGACAGGACTAGGTAGTTGAATGAATTTTGGGCTGCTAGCAGCAAACCCAGTTCTAATACCAGCTCTGCCACTGAATGGCTGTTTTCTCTTGGGCAAGGAACACAAGCCTCTGCCTCAGCTGTCTCATGGAAAATGGGGAAAATAAGCCCTTTTCTTCGCTGAGGATTTGTGCTGATTATAGCTGTTGGTGACCAGTCATTGGCTTAGCTGCATCAGTGCCAACCCCTTCTGTGGAAAGGCTTACGTAAACTGGGATTTGCAAAAGTGTTTTCATGCTGGGTTAAACTGCACATGTACAAATACCAGTTTATATCAGCTTTGCCTCACTAGGGGGTTTGCACTGGTAGCTGCCTTTTGGCTAAGATCTCCAACGTAGGCAAGGCCTAACTTACCTACTTTGCCGGGGTATAGAGAGGACTGTATACAATCATTGTTTACAATTTCAAAGAATATGCTACAGCACCATTTAAATATTGTTACTAATAATAATTTTAAAAAATGATAATCGTATTTACTATGAGAAAAATTGCTTAAGGAGGCTGGTGGGCCTACATTTTTATCCTTTAGCTTTTACAGGAAGAGACCGAGAGTGCTTATGTAATATTAATTCAGAATGTGCAACGAATTGGCGTTTGGAAGCATTCAATTTTCTGCATAATTGTTCTTCATTCAGTTGGCCCATTATCAGTAATTTCAGGGAATTAGAGATACTCCCTGTGAAAGTTTCTAGTGAACTCTTTGGAATTGTCGAACAATAACAAACCTGCTACTTAGACAGTAATTTTCCCTCTCACTCTCCTCTCACAAATGCGGTATTGCAGTTTGGAAAGTCTAGACAAGGAAACTGCCATGTAGTAAAGCAGTGGAAATTTTCTTTCCAGCTGTATGCTGCTGAGTTTATTTTGATCCAAGAGCCTCTTCATCTCTTTCGTTTGTGCAAATTCCATTTGTACCGCAGGGTGAATTCTTTCTTGCAATCTTTTTTTTTTTTTTTTTTGTGCTAGCATGATTGCAAAAGATGGTCTTCTTTTAAAGATGCTTAATGCTGTAGTTTACTAGGGGAAGTGCATGCTTAGTCTGTAGATGAGTCCCATGAGAGCTTCCAGTTCTAAATCTCTAATGAATAAATCTCAAATCTCCCCTCTGCTGTAGAGTGAGGAGAGGGGGCAAAATGCAAGAGCTCACAGGATTGTGGTGAGAGGAAGCCATACACATAGAAAAGGCAGCTGCTTGGTAGCATTCTGTGCCCACAGTACACCCTACATCCCTTCTCTGGCCACAACTCAGGAGTGTGCTGCTGCACATCAGAAAGGGTACCCTCACAGGAGGAGGAAGACTTGAGCAACTGCTTATCAGAAGCTCTTCTTTGAGTGATGGTCCCTATTGTATTCCACTGAGGGTTACGCATGCGTGCCATGCATCCGGAGTTGAAGAATTTGAAAGTAGTGTCCATTGGTCTGCTCATGTGCCCCTGGCTCTTCTCGTGTTTCCATGTGAGGCGATAAAAGGCCGGGTGGACCAACTGCATCTTCGGTTCCTTCTTACCGCTGCATGGTCTGGGTCTGACCTCTGATGCACTTGTAGAAAAGATAGTTATACATAGTTTTTAAACACTTTTTGCAGCAGTTCACAAGATTTATTTCTTTTCTAGTTTTTACCAGTTTTTATTAGTTACTAGTTTCAGTTATTTTAGATAGACTTGGGGGTTTTACCCCTCTTCCCCTCCCCCCTGTACCTAAGTGTGGGTACTGGATTATGCCCACAGCTCTGGGCTTCAAACTCTGTGCCTCTCTGTGGGGTAAGGGGGGGTGACCCTAAAAAGTTTGGGGATGGTTGATTTATTGCAATAGCAGAGTGACTCAAGGGACAAGTCATTTCCCTCTAGAGAATTTCCCAGTGGATTTATGGTTACGTTGCACTTTGACACCAACTATCAGGCCTACCTCCCCCTTCAGGGGTGTGGGCTCACTCCATGAAAGCTCTGGCTTTGACCACAAGCTCCCTTCAGGACGTTCTGCTTGTAGATATATGTAGAGATGTCCCATGGAGTTTGGCGCCCACCTTTGCAGCACACTTGATGGTGGATGCCTCCTTCGGCATGGCAGTTCTCTGCTCGACCATTCCATCCTCATCCTCCCACCCTCCCCCAGCTTAGGTACTGCTTGTCAGTCACCCTCAGTGGAATAAAATGCGGGCCATCACTTGAAGAGGAGGAGGAGGTTACTTACCTGTAACTGGAGGCTCTTTGAGATGTGTGGTCCCTATCTCTCTTTCATTGAGGCTTACACATGCGTGCCATGCATTCGGAGTTAGAGAACTGGAAAGTAGTGTCCATTGGTCCGTGGATATGCCCTAGCTCACCTCATGCTTCCGTCTGAGGCAATAAAGACCAACAGCATCTTTAGTTCCTTCTCTGCGAATACCAGGAAGTGGAATACAGATGGGGAACACACATCTTGAAGAACCTACAGTTACAGTAAGTAGCCTCCTCTTATTGCTATATGGAGCAACAGCAAGTCCCTCGCATGGTTTTTACAGTCTGGTTGCAGGAGTAGTCTGTTGGGGAAGTCTATCCAGTGACAGTGCAATGGAATGGGGATCCTGTGGGGACTGCGGAAGTGGAGGGGATTTCTGTGCCATAGCACAGATCCATAGAGTGACTTACATTTGTTGTGGATGTTAACACAGGTGTTGCTAGTCATGGGTGAAATCCTTTTGAGTTGCTGGTTCCCTTTCTACAGAGAAAAGATTGAGGAGCAGCAGGTTAGACAAGCCCAGAGAGATCTTAAGGTTTTTTCTCTTCAAAACATAGGAAATTGCCATTCTGGATCAGACCTGTTGTCAATCTAGTCCAATATCCTGTGTGACAGTGATCAGTATCAGATGCTTGAGAAAGGTGCAAGCAACGTCATTTTAGGCAGAGGATCATTTTAGTCATGGAGGGAACATCTAGGTCACTTAAATATGTTGGTCATATATTTTAAATCTGTCCCAAGCTAGAGTTATGATATCAGTTATTACTAATCACCATAAACTGGAAATAGGACATGTAAGTAATGTGTCTTATAGTCACAAGAACTAGGAAATCAGTAGTTTACAGAGAAGGTAACAAGTCAGGCTGGACTTTGACATACAATGCTTAGGGTTTGTAGCGTCTGAGATTGTTGTTGATGGTAATTATGGCATATTTTTCTCAACTTAGGTGGAGAATCTCTGTTATGTGAATACATATTCCTGTTACTGGTTTTCTTACGGTTATGTAGCGACAGAGTTAAAAAAAAAATGTGTAATTATGGACCGACAGTGGCTACACTCCAGAGTTAAGGTTTAGATTCACTTTCCACTATAAGCTTAAGCTTGGCTCCCTTTCTAAAATTCTTAAAACGGTTCATATTTTGCATGTGTGGTGTGTGACTAACAGATAACTTTTCCCTGCCCCCAAATTTGAACTGTGGGTCTCAGAAAAAAGTAGGTATTAATCATGTTTGAAAATTCCTCAAACCCTTTAAAAATTTTTTTTTTTTGCACACTATATATTATCTTTAAAAGCGTTTGGTCTACATTATGGTTTAATTTCTTTCTAAATAACTTTACAAATTTCTGAGAGAAGCACACTTTGATTCTTGTTAAAGTTATTCAACTTCAAATTAGTTTTAATGAATGCTTTTCATAGTTTATTTCAATAATGATGTTGATTTGTATGTGGACTGAAAATCCAGACTTCCACCTAAAATTAATATTTGTGGCAAAGTTTGAAGAAACTGCCATAAGAAATTACAGTAGAATATCTTGTTGCTAATTGTATAGGATCCCAAAGCACACCTATGTGAATTTAACAAAATGAAAATCAGTCTATACGAAAGGGCTTACTTCACCTACCAGTAAAATTTGGTAATTTCTTGGGTGAAATGAAGCAGCTGTTGAACAGTACAGGGTAAAACTTCATAGTCATTTTTCAGAAGAGTTGAAGGGTTCTCCGGTTTTCTTTCATTTTTTCTTTTTAAATCTTTTCTCTTTTTATCTCTTCTTCTAGGTATTTCCTATTTTAAAGTATAGGGAATGCTTCCATGGATGAGTAACATCTGTTTCTCCTGGTGCGACTTTTTGAATGTATCCACTAATCTAATTGATAATATAATGCTTTCCTAATCCTTACATAGAGGTCACATTGTGTCTTACCAAACAAGATCAAATGCTGTTTGTATACTGTGTATGCTCCCATTTTTACATGCAAGTCCATCTGTGGTTATTTAGCATAAACTTTAAAAGGGACCTAGCACATGATAAGCAAGAGCTAAATGGAATTTAAATATCTTAGTTCTGATAATGGGAGCCATTCCTCATTATGTTTGGTCATGTGGCTGAAATATTCTTTTTCAGAACTGCACAAAGTTCACTTGAAAATAGACAGATTCTTAGTTTCTTTATTATGTGAATAGTTTTTAACGAAGTTCTTCAGAAACTTTGAGTGTTTCCTGGTAGATATAATTAGAATTTATTTTTGTCTTGATGATCAGTGTGGCGCAATAGACATTGTGCTGCGACTGCTCTCTGTATATTTTCTCTCACCCATGCAGTCATCCTTAAATCATCCCCCAGATTCACCCATGTTTGCTCTGGGAATGTCCACATACAATGTACAAACCTCATATGGATACATAGATTGAAAAATCAATATGCGTGGAAGGCCATAACAGCAGATAGCTTTCTACATTCTAATGTAAGATAAGAATGATGGTGTGCTCGTAAACCCATTGCACTCCCAGGTGAGTTAAAGTAATAACTCCTCCAGCACAGGAGATGTCTGTCTTCGCATGCAGTTCTGCCTCTTCAGTGGCTATGTAAGGCTTCATTCTTCTTTTCAGCAATCAAAATATTTCAGCATTGTTTCACAAAGCCCATAGATTAGATACTGTGGAGATGTTAAGAAAATTGCTGTCACAGGATGATTCTGTTATTTTTGTAGTAGTAGCAGCAGCATTAAGTAAATAATAAAAAGGTCCACACGCAGTATTGTATGCCACCAAGCTGGGCTGTAGCAGAGACTTTGGGAGGGATGTTGTTGGTGTGTCTCAGTATTATTCCATGGCAGCCTGCTGTGGGGCTCTTATACCATTCTCTGGAGCACCTGGTACTAGACATTCTGAAACAGGATTCCGAACTAGGATCTCATCCAATATGGCAATTCCTGTGTTCCTAAGTCCCTCCTCTGGCTCCAGCTGTGGACTGGTTGGATGGATAGAGGCTGCTGTTGGCTCACTCCCCTACACTGTTTTACGCCTTACAAATATCGAAATGCAACAACTCCGATTGTCCCTGGGTGTTATGCCCCTGCACTTTGAGTCACTTTAGCTTCCTCTCTTTACACAGTTTTAAAACATGCTCTTGGAACCTCTGAATGCAAGAGGAGCAAAAAATATGCAAAGGCTATTTTTCTCCCTTAAAATTTGTCAAGAAACTGGGGCAGGCTGCTGAAACACATTCTCCCAATACTCTTTAAAGAACGTGGTGGCTTCTTTTGAGTGACATTACAAAATGGACAAGGGGGTATCCTTCTCCTCTTCCTCCAAGCAAATATTTAACAGTGAGAATGCACTGAAGCATAACACAAGGGGTTGGGGGCACTGAAGAAGGCCTGGAGAATACTTATTGAGCCCTGACAAATTCTAGCAGCTCAAGAAACAAACAGGATCTTCATCTCCAGCTTAGAACTGGTCACATGCTATAAACAATTTTAAAATAATGAGATTTCTAGACATGGTTCTTGGGGATCCCATGAGTTTTTGCGGAATTTAACTTGTAACCTTAAGGGGTTGTTGGGAAGAAGTCAAGGGGCTGTAGGAGTGGGTGGAGTTTCCAGCTCCCTACCCACATGATCATAAGAGGTGGTTTTGATGCTAGTGAATCGGCACAGACTGTGACCTGCTGGCCACTCTCTGCCTCTAAAACCGCTATCTGACCTGCCTCCCAAGAAAGGCTCAGATAGGAAGTGCAGAGTTCCTCTGCATAGTGCCTCACAACCTGTCTTTCCCTCCTGTGGAGCACAGCAGTTTTATTGCATTGCAGGCTTCCCCAGGCAATGAGGAGTGGCAGCATTTCATCCTAATTGCTTAAACATGAAAATACATTGTCTGCGTTTGGGGACTCAGTTTGCTATTTGTACTTCAGTGATTGAAATGTATGGCCTCACCTCTAGTTCTGCTCACTTTTTTTTTTTTAAATGCCCTCTCTTCCTTTTGGAGTGCAGAACGTATGTATGTATGTACCTTCTGCTAAAAATGATGTTTAACTGGATGTGTCAGTGTTTGGCATGACATCTTTGTTTTTTCTAGTGCCATTTTGCCTCCTCTAACTCCACACGTCCTGGTCGTCAGTGGCAGATATGAGGCTGCGAAACCCTAGCTTGCATTTACTGGTGACACGTGAAATGAGAATGTGCTTCATAAATGTAGGCAACTTGTTTCTAATAATTCTAGTAGATATTTCTGCCATTGAAATAAGAGCAAATGCCATTACATTTATAGAAATGGGGTAAAAGTTGGACATTTTTAATATCCATTCAGCAGTACCTTTCCAATATATCTTGTTCTAAAGGTTAGCTGTCAAAGTTTTGTAATAGAGAAAATTCAAACAGAAAAGTGGAACCGCTTCCCCCAGCCTCCTTCCACAAACACACACACATAGTTTCGTGCAGAGAGAGGTGTAGGTCTGTTACCAGGAGAAAAAAATGGCTAACATCAAGTTTCATTACATAGGTGTCATAAGCCATATGCTCAGTTTCCAAACGCTTCTAAGCTACGTGGTCTATTGTCAATATGTAGATGATTTATAATGCGCTTGTAGGTCACAGATTCAAATCCAGTCCAAGTCAATAAAGACCAGAAGTTGTTGCCCTCTAGTGGCTGTTCTGTATACTGGGTGAAGTGACTTGGTAGGCAGTGGAAGGGCTTGCTGCTGTTAACATCAGAAAAAAACCTCCACCATCACGAATGGTGGTAAAGGGACATCACTGGTGGTGGTTTCAGAAGAAAGGCTGGAATGAATGTGAAGATTGAACTAACCTGGGGTCCCTGGTCATGTTCCCTCCTGTTGAAGTTTGAGGCAGATTGGTGCGGCTGGGGAGGAGGAGCTTGCATGTTACCAGGTCTGTGGAGAGAGGATTTCATTCTACAGGAATGTCAGTTGGACACTTTCATCAGTCCTCAGTTCACACACATGCACTTTAGAGATGAATAATTTATTTAACAGTTGGCAGCGAGCTACTTCTATCCTCATTGGTTCAACTACAACTGAAGGAGACAAGGACCCTATTTATGTAGTCCATCTTCTCACAACTGAACTAGTGAAGATAAAAATAGCTATCCCGTTGCTGCCATATTATTTACCATATACTGTTTACACTATGGAATTTTCAGTGTTGGTCCCTCTGTGACACTTTTAACAATTCAGACATATTTTGTTTTAAACCCCAGTAGAACTGCTGCAGGTTTTTTGTTCCTCTGCCCTGTCTGCGACTGTGCTGGTTACCTAGGAAACAGCTATTGGGTGGAATTTGATTTGCTTGGTTTTCAGAGTTATGTTTAAAGTTTCAGGGAGTAGAATGGTGCATGTAGGCTCAGAAAATGTAAATTCATAGCAATATCATTATTTGGATTTTTGGTAGCTTATACTTCGGAAAATTTTGTTAAGAAATAAATAATAAGCACTTGCATTGGATTTCTGAAGGGGAGAGAGAAATTCCTGCACCAGCTAAATGAAGGATTTGTATAGCACAGGGACATTAATTACTCATATAGTTGCTGGGTAATAGACAGAGTTAACATATGTAACCCTAGGGTACTCACGCATGTTCAAAGTATAAACTTATTGTTTGGTTACTGCTCTATGGGAATTGCTTGTGTAGAATGGGAGTTAATTTCTTTCTGCTCAAGGGTGAATTAGCAGAGGCAAACAGTTTTCTATAGCTGTAACCAGGGAATATGTACAAAATCAGGTTTATTGGAGGGTAGGGGAGATGAAGGTTGAGCACTTTGCATAGTAGAATGGTAGATATTTCTAGAAAATATTTTTTACCATTACAATCTTTCCTAATAGTTTTTAGATTGCTGCTTTATGCACATGCATGAGGCTGTCTGAGGGAGGGTTGGGGTGTGTGTGTGTGTAACTAATTTAATTGTATTTCTGTCTCTGTACCAAATGTTTACAGGCTTCTTCCTGTAAATGTGAATCCCTGGGTCTACCAGAAATGCTCAGACACAATCTCAAACGTGAAACTGTCACTTTGCTCCTGCCGTGGTTACTGATAGCAGCAGTGGTCCATCCAGTACTGTTGCAGATGGTAATTTCTCTCTTGCTTACTGACAGTTCACTAAATAAAACCCAAAGTTATGTTAGAAGCAAACATCATTATGTCTCATAGGCATTTACAGACTTCGCACTTACCCTCCATGAAATGGAATCCAAGATGGAGGGCATATAGTAAATTGGTTCTGGTCTCTGAACACCTTGTATGAACCGGCCAATGGATTTTAAGTGAAGATGATGCAAGACATTTTTTTAAATTTTTGGGGATAACTTAAATACTTAAAAATAAATGTAAATCAGATAAATCAGACTTTTATTTACCTTGCCTGATCTTTGGTCCGTGAGAGTCTACCAGCTGCAAGGATGGCAATGCAAACCATATTACAAGCAAATGTTTGAAGAATCAGTGTAAAGGAATGATATTTTGCAAAAATCCATCATTGCTCTGGAGAAGTGAGAAGAACTTTCTTACAGTTTTATAGCAGTAGAATTGCTGAAGCAGAGAGTCACTTATGTATTAGAAGAAACTTCCCAGGAAGTGCATGCAAAAACTACTGGAACTCTCACAAAGATACTAGTGAAATGTAATACTCAGACAAATGACTCGAATTACTAAAAAGAATGAGGAGTACTTGTGGCACCTTGGAGACAAACAAATTTATTTGGGCATAAGCTTTCATGGGCTAAAACCCACTTCATCGGCTGCATGCAGTGGAGAATACAGTAGGAAGATATCTATATATAGAGAGAGATATAAATATATACAGAGAACATGAAAAAATGGGTGTTGCCTTACTAACTCTAATGAGACTAATAAATTAAGGTGGGCTATTATCAGCAGGAGGAAAAAAAAACTTTTGTAGTGATAATCAGGGTGTCCCATTTCAGACAGTTGACAAGAAGGTGTGAGTAACAGTAGGGGAAAAATTAGCATGGGGAAATAGTTTTTAGTTTGTGTAATGACTCATCCACTCCCACTCTTTATTCAGGCCTAATTTAATGGTGTCCAGTTTGCAAATTAATTCTAGTTCTGCAGTTTCTCGTTGGAGTCTGTTTTTGAAGTTTTTTTGTTGAAGAATTGCAACTTTTAGGTCTGTAATTGAGTGTCGAGGGAGGTTGAAGTGTTGTCCGACTGGTTTTTGAATGTTATAATTCTTGATGTCTGATTTTTGTCCATTTATTCTTTTATGTAGAGACTGTTCGGTTTGGCCAATGTACATGGCAGAGGGGCATTGCATAGAATTACTAAAAACTTCAAATAAAGGCAAGAAACATAAGAATTTTGGGTGTGCTGGATGTGATTGATTTGTGCAAAATCTTTTCCTTTTGCCAGGCAAAGATGTTTCTATTTGTTAATTTTAAAAAGTTAACTGATTTCCCTGAATTAGGAGAGAGGGAGGACGGTAATAGCACTATAATGGCAAAACTTGCTGATTAGGAGAGAGAATTTTGAAAGAAAGCCAGGGTCAGGAGAGAGTGACAGTTTGAAGGTGCAAAGATCTTTATCTTCCCAGCTCTCAATACACATACTTAAAATAGGAGGAGGGAATTAGTGTGTACTGAAGAGGACTTTCAAGATGAACAGTTTAATATGTCCTTACGGTTAAAATAGGACCATGGCAATAGATATTATTTTTCTGATCATTAAATCTGTGAAGAGATTGTTGGAATGAATACCTTTTGAAATTTAAATTCAAAACAGGCTCTGGCAGAGGAAGTAATTTGAAAAATGACACAATTACTAAAGGTTTGTTCTGTTTCTTTCTCTTTAAAAGCTAAGGTGATTAGGTGATGTTGGTTGCTGCGTGGTTGTCACCTTGCTCTGTTCTCCTGGCATGTCCAGTGGTTCTTTAAAATTTTATTTTCACACTGTTAATTATGAGGATGCATGTCCTGTATTTGTAGCAAATGTGCAAGCAGACAAATATATTGAAATTTTTGCTAAGTAAAAGGTACTCTTAAAGTTTCATTCACGATAGGTAGAGACTTACATCGTTTTTAATACTTATTACTCCCCAATTCCCATTCACTAGGCAAATAGGGATATAAATGTGAATGTGCATTTTTAGTTCTAATAACACTTTTGCATAATGTTTATTTTATAATCATGCATATAGAAGTAGTTCAAGTTGTCTGTAATCTACTTAATTGTCATTTGTTTTTTTATGTTAGCATTTGGAAATGCTTGTGAATGTGTAATATTAAAACCTAATTATTATGAAGGTTAAAAAAGGGAATATTTGAGAAAGTGGAAATATATATAATGTTTTTTAATAAGAAAGTTCAGGTAAGATGCATACTGAGATCTGAAGACATTTAGCTAATGAAATTACTTAAACCACTCGCATCCTCTTTTGAAAAGGCATGAAGTATGTGGTGCTGCAAATATCAGAACATAGCAGGAAAAGGTAATGGTGGCACTATCCTTTACATAAAGAAAGGAAGACAGTGTTGGCAATAAACTAAGTAATATGAATGTAGACCCTAGTAAAATAGTAGGATATATATTTGAGTGAAAATATTAAACACTCAAGTATAGCTTCTCATGCTCTCTTCTAGTTCCTAGAAGATAAAGCCATGAT
The DNA here is from genome assembly GCF_965152275.1 of Natator depressus. Classification (NCBI taxonomy): domain Eukaryota; kingdom Metazoa; phylum Chordata; order Testudines; family Cheloniidae; genus Natator; species Natator depressus. The sequence goes on along the minus strand of NC_134235.1, from coordinate 236,406,290 downwards.
AATTAAATAGCGTGGAAATATGAAGAACAAATTATTCCAGACCAAATTAATCATCTTCTTTAAAAACTATAAAATTTGCGGATGAAAAAAATGCAGTTAGTGTAATAGTTAGAGCTCAGTAAGGCATTTAGAGCATTTGATAGAAATCTCAGGGTAGGTTAGATAGTTTTCATATGGATAGAAAACCAAAGCAAGGCTCTTAAAGAATAATGACAAATGCTGGTGTGTCAGTCTGGGAGATTGTTGTCCAATAGGATACCATAAGAACTGCTGTTAGGACTGGTTTTATTTAACATCTTATTAATGGTGTGGAAGAAGCAATACTGTAAACAGGACATTAATTAAATTTGCATGTTTCTAAATGGTGAGGTGAAAGAATAATGACATTGAGGACAGATAAATAACACAAGGAGATGTAGAATGGTTCAATGTGTATGCTGGAAAAAAACACAGTGCAGTTCAACCTGGAAGGCCCAGGAAAAATGTGAGCTAATACAGCTGAGGAATGTTGATCTGCATTTAACAAAGATACTTAATCAGAGGGTTATCTGGAAAGTTATTATGTTGAAAGAAGTTTTTTGGTTGATAGTAATAGTCATTTGGTGGCAAAAAAGGAAGATGTGATTTCTGACTGTAAACTAACACCACAAACCTAGGGAGGCAATGCTGCTCTCTAAGTCGTATTGTGGAGACTGCACCTAGATTTTTGTATATCTCCTAGCTTCTGGACACACTAATACCAGAAGGATGTTGACAAAACCAGAACAGCAACCAAAAATTATTAAAGGAAGAGAGGAGGGACTATGTAACTTGGCTAAGTTACAACCAGTGTGAGAAATTTATGATACCTGTGACACAGAGGAGGGAAAAATATTGTTTAGTTGTCCAAGGGGAGATAGTAATGGGATGAAATTGTATAAAGGAGAAAAACAGGCTGAATAGGAGAATTAATTTTCTAACAGATCAGCCTAATAGACTGTGGAACAGTCGCCCAGTGGAAGTGCTAGACGTCCCATTACTTAATTTTAAAAACTAGATAGACAAAAAAGAATTGGAAAACACGTAAAGAAAAATCCTCCATTGGGCCTGTAGGAGATGAACTACAATAGTTGACCTAGTAAACTGTTTCTATCTCTATTGTGTTGCTGGAAATTTTGTCCTAATTTTGGAAAGAACTGAATTTTATAGAGAAATTATTTCTAAGTGCTATGGGTTAAGTGTAAGTATTTTTTATGACTGCAAGGCTAGTTGGTGATACTTTTCAATAGATGGAATGTATGTTTCTACTTTACATGAAAAAAGAATATGAAAAAATAAGGAAATATCTTTGGTCAATTACATAACCTCCTTAAATTGTGTGTTTAATACATCTGATCAACAGGCTAGTAGTATGTTTCAAATGATGCTAAGGACATCACAAACCAGTTATGTCATGCTCAAACAGGTGAACTGAAAAGATGCTCATTAGTTCATTCACATGATCAGGCAGAAGGCGACTTCTTTCAGAACACAAAACTCTATTCAATGATGAAAACGCTCAACTGTAGCTGTTGTGACTGGGAGTAGCAAGAGACTAATTCCAACTTCTTTCATCCCAGGAACATAGGATAAAGATTGGGTCGAGCCACTAGTGATGATAAAAAAGAAGTTGAAATCAAATCTTCACTCATTCATTGTATGATATTCCACTCTGTGTTCAAGTTCTCTGTTCTGTCCTGAGCACATGGCAGCCCCATTGCTGGTAGTGCCTCACTCCACTCAACTGTCAGTGTTTTGTAGGACAGTGATCTGTAAAAGCTATGCAGAGGTTGAGTAGAATCTAGAAGTCGCTGTTGTAGATTTTTAATAATCAAGTCTGTGTACTTTTTCAGTTGTCTTAACAAATACTTCTTGTCCTCTTCACTAAAGGATTCAATATAAGCCTCATTAGTCAACTTCTGGACTGAAGTCTTTGCTTCTTCCAGTACTTTTTCAGTGGATAGCTCTCTGATCCAAATGCAGCTTCTATTGCTGGACAAAAATCTATTAATATTGTAGATGCTTGGATGGCATTGTTTAATGACCTAAGTGGTTTCAACAGTAGACTTACAAGAGAGAAAATGGCAATAGTCTTCTCTGAACGTAGTAGCAAAAGTAACCCACCAGCCTCATTACTTAGATCCATCCCATCTTGGTAGATACTTTCCAAAGCCAGTAATAACGGCTGGAGTAATTTTAAGACAACAGCCAAGGATAGCTCATGAGAAAGCCAGAGGGTTTTCCCAGGTTGGACTAATTTGAACTTCAGTCCCGATGTATCTTCTATATTTTCCAAGATATTCAGTCTTTTTGGTCTCTTGCTGAAAAAAGAATATAATGAAGACATTAAATTTATAGCTTTTTAAATGTCTTTTGAAGAGTCAGCAGCTCATACTAGCTCTAATTGGAGTAGATGGCCTCTGCAGTGCGTATAGAAGAGATTAGGGCTACACTTTTCTCTGAGCAAAGCTTGTACTCCACCATGTCTTCCAGAGAAGTCTGCAGCTCCATCAGATGCACAAGCAGCCATCTGTTTGGGGTCCAATTGACAAGCATTTAACTCTTCTAAAATATGGGTTCTTACAGATGCAGCTGATGTGTCTTCTATAACTTGAACATCTAGAAACGCATCTACTGGCCTACCACTGACATCAAGATAACGTACACAATGACTTAATACTTGATGTCCATTTGCATCGGTGCATTCATCAGCCATGTAGGCTAATTTTTTGAATGTGGTGAGAGAGTTCACTTTTTCAACTGTTGAGTCTTTCACTGTTGCCACCACATGCTTCTAGCCAGTCAGTTGAGTTTCTTGCAGAAAGATAGTGAGCATTTGCTGGTCTTGTTCGGAACCAGTGCTCAACTTCAGGATGAACAAGTGACAATGCACTTAACATTGGCCTCCAGTTTGTAGTGTGTGGTATCTCTTGTTTAAATAGAAAGTATGATGTCACAGCCATGTTTATTTGCATGAACTGTGTTGTGTCTCCAGCATTCTAAACAGTCTCATTAACACTCACTGGTGTTGTCCTTGCTCAGTGGAGACTCAGAGTTCAGTGGTGCTTTCACATGAGTTCACCTCCCAGGTGGGGGGCAAGAAGGCACCTTGCTCGTTCCTCCAGCTGCTCACTGTTCGCTCTGGCCACTGTTGTTCGTTGTGCCACCGTTCACTCTATTGCTTTGTTGCCAATGGCCCTGCGCTGCCACCTGCCACTGTGTCCTGCGAGTTGGTCTCTTGAGGTTCCACCCAGCTCTCAGTGATTTCAGCTCTCAGTGGGGGAATCTCACTGCTAGTGCAGATTGGGCTGTCTCTTCCACAGAAACACTGTCCCACAGTAGGTCTAAGCACTTAGACCTGATTATCAGTGATTTCAGCTGTAGTGGTCACTTAACAGAACAAAAGACTATCTATGGAGCCTAATCAGCTCTGACTTTAAACAGTGGAGAGGGGCAGGTCAAATAGTACTTGTGACTCAGGCAGACCATCAAGCAAAACACCTGTCCCTACCCTCTTTTTTGATGCTCTCAATCAGCACAGGCTAAGTACAGTTCTACTGCCCTTTACTCAGACAATGTGAATAACAACATTTCATCCCCCCCGCCCGCATTCAAGTGATTTGTAACCCAACCCCAGCCAAAATCTATCACTTGGGCAACACAGCTCTGTTTGCTGGACACCTAGGTAAATTAGGTGTGAGGGTAAATACAATCTGGTCTTGAAGCCTTTCCCCCCAGCTCATCACTAGCTGTCAGGGAGAGCTCATTTAGATTTTGCTTACAAATCATAATTTGAAATTATTAGGTTGGCCAGCATCACCGAAATGAATGCACTGACGATATCATAAAAACAACAGCTGTATAAAGAAGCTAGTCTATGTTCGTACTTTTCAGCTCTATTATACTTTTTCAGATACACGTATTTTATCATACACTTTATATGCGTTTAAAGTGTTTATTAATGTTTTAATTTCAATTCAAATTTCCAAACAATCACTAAATTGGCAACACTGCATGTAACTAGTTCACAAAACTGGGGGTGAGGGTGTTGGGGAAATTCGGGGGAGGGGGGGTGTAGGGAAACAGAAATCTGTAGCCTGGATTCAAAGTGGTACAGGGTTTGGGCTCAGCATATAAAATACCCATTTTCTGGATCTCTGTATGGTTCTTACTCTGTAGGGCATTATCTTCCCCCCCTCCCAAACCCCAGGTGCGTCGGGCAAGAACGTGTTAATCCTCACTAGGGATTTAAATACTGTTTAAAAAGTTAACCGTTTAAACAATTTAAAATATTTCATTTAAACTGTAAACTGATTAAAGGGACAGCCCCCCCCCCCCCCCAAGCGTGGCTGAGGCTGGAGCCTCTCCGGCTGTGGTCCCTGAGAGAAGACTCCTCAGAGTCCAAAGTAAAATCTTTGGCTCTGCCCAGAGCACATCACCAGTACTCAGCCTATGTGCCAGCAGACGTTGGTACCGGCCCCCCTGCCAACACCTGGCCAGTGGGCAATGCAGTGGCCATACTGGAACCCCTGGGAGTTTCACCTGGTGTTGTGTCCCTCCTCCCACTACTCCTTCTCGGTGGCTTCAGAGAAACAAGTTACCGCCCTTTCCTACTCAGCACTGGATCACGACTCCAGCACCAATCCCGGTGCCAACATTCAGGAGATGGCTCCAGGGTGGATGTGGTGGAAATGGAGGAAAACAAAGGAGCCCAGCCTCAGATGCAAGCCTCCTCCTCCTCCTTGGACAAGGCTGTCATGGGACCTAGTAGTCTTCTTGTGCAGGATGACTTCAGGGCCCATCAGGACCTTCTGAAGTGGGTTGTGGCGAACTTAGGTTTGGAGATTGAGGAGCTCAAAGCATCAGCACACGTCTCCTCCCCACTGCTTCTTGCCCTTTCTTTCGGTCAAACAAAGTTAAATGCTGCAGTATAAGGCAAGTGGATTACACTTCAGTTTCAACAGAATGCTCAGAATAGTGACCAGATCTGGTCTCTGCTTTTCTTTTCCATGGGTCCTAAATTCCATTCACTATAATGGTCACAACTGTTAGCTGTTAGTACCCACTGTTTAATGTCTGGTGTAATTTTTAAGGACCAGGTGATAGGTGTCTAACTGCATGCAACAACTTGGTCATGAAGATTTTGTTCTGTTTTAAAGAATTATCTTCTGATTGTCAGTCCAATTACAAAATATTTGGTCAAAACTTTGTGCATCTTCTATTATTTTGTTAATCACTGCTATTTTCAGTTTCCAGAAAGCCTGCAGCTGGTGTGGTTATACAATTCGACCTGTCTACTCCCTCTCCAGCAATCAGCCAGATAATGGGGACTGAGTTTCCTTTAAAATAAATTTGTCCAGTGGAGTTGCTATTCTTGCTACTGGAACATAGTGATATTTTTAATAATTTTTCTTCTTTAATTAGATACCTAGCTTCTGATTGTACTTCTCTGTTAATCCGCCAGAAGAGTGTTCACAAGCATTAGCCCTTATTAGGTTCCAATAGTTTGTAGATCAGTTCTCAATGAGTTGATTTTCCCACTGTTTTTTCTTCTTCTGAGAGTAAAGACCTTAAAAAACTTATCTTGAGGTCCAGTTTATAACTAGCTTTAAATTCTTCAAAAATTAACATCTTATTTCCATAGGATTGAAAAATAAATAATAGTCTAGTTTTCTCTGCTGAAAAATTTCTAACCCTGTAGAGATTAGGGAAGTGCATGAAACTCAGTGCATCTAACTTGGAAGAATAGAGAGCTGAATTGTCCATGGTGGGATTTGAAACTTCAGTTCCAGGAAGTTTCAACACTTGAGACTAATGTAAACCTTTTAAAAAATAAAATAGATTTTGGTTAAGGATAAATGTCTGAAGTCTTTACTTGTGGGAGTTGAAACTGTCTTTACTTGTGGCTCTACCCATTATTATGAATAGCTCTGCTTTTAACTCTTGATTAGTTTAGATATCTGCTTTTGTGCACCCACCAGTTATGGTGGCAAAACACAATCCATTTGACTAAGACATGGTCATACTTAACCAAATATAGTCTCCAACTGTTGATCAAGTTACTGCAATATTTGTCCACATGGTCATTTACCTGTTGTTCAGTAGTTTCCTTTGAATCTCATCTGTCATGTCCTAGATACTTGGCTGTGGGTGAAGAGCACAAAGCACAAGTTGGGGCCAGGGAGATGGTGTAAAAATAGCCAGATGTTCTCATTCTGAACTACCCTGTCTCAAGCTCACTGTATGCAGGGCCTCATCAGCTGTGAATGACTCTGTAGGGCTGAAACATCGGACCAAAACCTCACAAGACAGAGGTCTCCTAGCTTCTGTGCTTACCCCCACCCCCCAGCTGTCCCATCTATGCTGTCAGCAGGGATGAAGTGGTATGGAACTCTGTTCATCAGCTCTACAGCACCGGAAGATCCTCCTTTTGCACTGGCATAATTCTCCCAGGACTAGATACTCTGGGCTCACAGACAAAATCTGCCAGATCCTTAAACACATTAGCACCCAGCTGCCACACCTCAATAACATACTTCTTACAGCTCAGGATCAGGAAAGATGGAAATCTTTTTATAATAAAAATGGAATTGCTGGCAGGAGGGAGGGGTTGTACTTCTGTGTCCCTAATATTGAAAGAGTAGAATGTATAGGGAGAAGGTTTCTAATTTATAGCTTTTTTTTTTTTTTTTTTAAAAGTGACTTCTCAGTCAGCAATAATTCCCAGCCTCTGAATTGAGGCCTTTTCTCCCTCAGGGTGGTTCCAGCTTACCAGATAATAGTTTTCTAACTTAACCATAAAGTGATGGCATTGAAAATGTAGTCTAAGTACATAAGCTCCTTAAATGTGGCAGAAGAACTGATTCAGTGACACCTTTCCATGATTTTTTTTATATTTGATTTCCGTTCTTTGACTTTTAAAACTTTCTGTAATTCATTATTAGACTTACCGTTTCTAGTGGTTATTTAAAAGGCACCTTAGCTACAGAAGCAAATCAATATTTACAGTGCATTAGTGCCACAGAGAATTTGAAGCCTTGTGATTAGAGTTCATTGCTGTTTTATCCAATCTTCAAAGAAACCACAGACATCAAATGCTATCAGCTGTCATCCTGGAATCAGTGACATTGCATTGGTCCCATGCGCACTTCATCTGCTGGTTTAATTATTGAAGCTCATTTTTAAAAATTTTTTTTCTTTTAATATTTCAGAGTATATCCTTTTGAAATCTATAAAATAGGTAAACCAGAAAATTATAACCAACAATACTTTAATAGAAAATCCATTCAATATATTCTTTTTTTATGACCATCACAATTGGGCAGGAGGAGTTTCTGAAATTGCAATATCAGCAAAGAGTAGACGGAGATGATACTTATAACTTGCAGTAATTATGGGGTGGTGGAGATTAATCTGTTGGAATAGCTGTGGTGAAAAGTTATGCTTTAGCAAGGGGTGTGCGATAGAGCTACACTGGCTTGCCACCTGTGTTCCAAGAATGCAAAAAGTGTAATGTTAAAACTTACATATGTGTAACCTGGAAATACCTGTAATATGTGCTTAAGCAATTATGTTTCATAATTCATTGTTTGGCAAAGTCTGGATATTAACACCTATCACTTTTATGTTTAAACATGGAATCAATCTGGGAAAGACCTCATGCTGGCTGTGTACATGTCAGCGGTAGTTACTTAGCAAGTAATATCTTCTCGTTAGCAATGTGTATACAAGACTCTTTCCTCTCTCTCCTCTCCTCTCCTCTCCCCAGCCCTTTAGGAAAGTGTCTAAGAAATGACTGAAAATGCCTCCTTTAGTAAGCTTGTCACTAAGTGTATTATGTGTGTTGTATACTGTCCTCGTTACATTTATTTTTTTCTGATGCACATTAATATTTGGGATTCCTTGTTTGTGCAACAGCTTTCTTTTTTGAAAAGCTACCACTATTTAGCAAGGTGTAAGTGATTATGTTTTGCTGCAGAGAGGCAATAAAGTGTTAATTGCCATCTCTTTCAGAAAAGTAGTCTTGAGTAGAATTTCATGTTCTTTCCATGCTTAAAATTCAGCTTAATTTACTCTGCTTATAACAGTTCATTGAAAAATCATCATATCAAGTAATTTGTAGGGAGAAAATGAAAAAAGAGGGACTGCATGCCAGCAAGTATCTATTGGATTTCTAATCTCAAATATTTCTTATAGCAAGTGAACAAAGTGGTTACATGGCTGTAAGTTATCGGTGCATGTAGTAGGGTTAACCCTGGAGAAATATATTCTGGTGACTGCTGTTTGGAACTGAAATATAGATTGGCATTTTTCTTAAGTGGCACAACTCTTACCACAGAACCACTTGCCTGACCAGGCTAATCTAATAAATGAGAGATGGTGTTCAGAGCTAAGACAAGAGCTCAGATATCTCTGTTAATGTGGTCACTTCATTACGCTTTGTGGTGGTGGTGCCTGTGACTACAGCTGTGTCATCTTTGTTATACGGATCTCTTGGGATTCCACAGTGTTTCTTTTATTATGCTTACCATCTAGAGGAAATCTGATGCTTAAGTCATTGGTAAGCCGCTGGAAGTAAAGTTTTTAAAGCCATTGCAAGTTGAAAACAAAAACACACTGTATTTGAGATGGTGTGCTGAAGGAGTAGATGCATATTTAATATTCAGAAATCAGTTAAAACAAGTAAGGTAACTTCAGTGTGTATATGCTGTTCTGTAGGATTTAATTGATCCTTCTTGAAATAAGCCTCTAATTACTTCACTTCTGTTTTGATTTTATTGAATACTGTATATCGTTAGCAGAAAACATTTATATCTGTGCTGAAGTAAAACTATTGTGAAAATCTTGGAGTGTAAGAAAATTGTAAGGTTTTGAAAGAGGAAACAAACCAATATAATGGTAGTGAAAAAATATTTATTGATTTTTCTTTTTTGCTATGTTCCACAGTAGTGCTCATTACAAAATATGATAATTGCTGTTGGGTACTACTCACAGTGAATGCTTTTTAAAGACAGGAAATCATGTTGCTAAACAAATATTCTTGCACTATAAATTCTGGAGGGCAGGAATTGTCTCTGTCTGTGTGACACTATAACACCACTCAAAACAGAATTTCAGTGCTGATCAGGGCCTCTGTGTGCTAGCGTATAAAATGACATTGCAGAGCCTGGAAAATCCACTTGTTGAATTCCTGCTATTGGATTTTTTTCTGCTGAATGTGTGTGGGACACATGCCGTCAACCTCTGTAGAATCTAATCTTTCCTGTCAAAGGAAAAGCTGGTTATGGTTCTAGCCCTACAGTTCTGAAGATCACTTTCTGAATACGGACCAGATGTAAGTCAGTGTAGTGCTTCAGGCTGCTCCACTGATTCTGCTGCTGAGTGCTCAGTGTTCTCATGGGTTTTTTTTGCCAGTTATTATTTCTGTTACTCAGAACCCTGCGAACAGAAAGAAACTGGCAAAAATCATTAGCAAGACAAGGTGGGTGCGGTAGTATCTATTATTGGACCAACGTCTGTTGGTGAGAGAGACAAGCTTTTGAGCTACATGGAGCTCTTCCTCAGGTCTGGGAACTCAAGAGTGTCACAGCAAAATACAAGGATGAACATTCAAGGTGAAGTGGCCCATTAACACCCCTGTAGTCATAGGACAAAAAGGGGGGTTAATAGGTTATAGATTGTTAGTTGGTGTTATAGATAAGCCATAAATGTAGTGTCTTTGATTTTTAGTGTCTAGCAAAGTTATGAATTTAAGCTCCCAGACTTGTCTTATGAAAGTGTTGTACAGGTTTCTTTTAAGGATGAGGACTGAGAGGTCAGATATAGAGTGAGCTTTTGGTGAAAAGCTTCAGAGTAGCAGCTGTGTTAGTCTGTATCCACAAAAAGAAAAGGAGTACTTGTGGCACCTCAGAGACTAACCAATTTGAGCATAAGCTTTCGTGAGCTACAGCTCACTTCATCCGATGAAGCTCACGAAAGCTTATGCTCAAATAAATTTGTTAGTCTCTAAGGTGCCACAAGTACTCCTTTTTTTGGTGAAAAGTGTTTCACCCACAGGGTGTTAATGGGCCACTGCACCTTGAATGATCCCTTAGACTGTGTGCTAATTATTTATGTTAAACTATGTATTCCACCTTGTATTTAGCTGTGACACTCTGAGACCATGTGAAAAAAACACCCCGACCAACATACGTTTTGTTGGCATAAGCTCTCGTGTGCACAGTGCTATGTCGGTGGGAGACGCTCTTCTGCCGACATGGCTACTGCCACTCATTGGAGGTGGTTTTATAATGTTGACGGGAGAGCTCTCTCCCATCAGCATAACGCAGCTACACGGGCGCTTTTACAGTGGCACAGCTGTGCCGCTGTGAGCTTGTAAGTGTAGTTATAGCCTGAGTACCTTTCCCAGACTTGAGGAGGAGCTCTGTGTAGCTCAAAAACTTGCCTCTTTGAGGGCAGGTCCACAACAACACTACGGATGACAAAAATCATGTCCGTCTCACTCCATTGTTAAATGGGAAAGCGTTGAATGGCACCAGAGGCAGGCAATGGGGGCTGTTTGGGGAGGAGGGAAAAAAGGAGGGTTGGTAGATAGGGTCACCCGATCATATACTGAAGACTCCTTGTAGTATAATAAGTGGACCTGGAAAAAATTAAATCATTTTTCAGGAGGGACCTAGTATGAGAGATCACCAGGGGTTCAGGAACGCAAGCCAACTGCCTAGCATATATAATAAAGATATCTTTCCTACAGTTCTTCCTACCTGCTGCATTCAATTATTGCTAATGAAATAGTTCCCTCATCCCGCCTGCCAACCGCTGCAGCTGGAAGGCTGGGGAGTAGGGTACGGTAACAGACATATCCCTGTTACAGCAGCCAGGAGATTGGGCGCGGGATAGAGTAACGAGGACGCTTAACCCAAGAGGCTTTGAAGGGAGAGGAGAGGTGTGTGTGTGCGTGCATGTGCTCCTTTTCAGTGGAGAGGGGGGGGGCTGCGGGGCTTCAAACGTATTGGGTATTTATTAGCTGGTGACTGATTTGAAAGGTGGTGCTCCCAAGAGTCAGCACCTTGTAGAAACCCCAGCTCCCACCCTTTTCCCTAGCAGATAAGAGGAGGGGACTGGCTTCTCAACAGGGCTTTTCTCTCAGACAAGGCAGCCCTTCCCACATTTTGTAGTGGCTTCTGGCTAATTGGCTTCATCTCCTGGGTAGTTGGTTTCTATTACATTTTTTAAATAGCTGCAGGTAGTTTCTTTGAGGCCTCAGGTTGGTCAATTGATTAAAAAAAAAACCTTCTGAAGTAAAAGGCGCTTAAGATATTGCGATCGTGCTTATAAAACCAAAAAGTAGCTTCAAATATTTCACTCTTCGGACCCACTCAGTCCATGTCTTCTCTTCAGAGACTGCTAAGCAGGGAGTAATTGGTGGTGGTTTTCAAGAAATAGATCCATGTCCGCTAGGCAGTTGCCTGAGGTCAGAAACTAGCCAGTCTGTGCAAACCTCTTTTGGTCACAACCAGTTACCTGAGTTTTAAAATATATTTTTTTTGTATGTGGAAGAATATTCAGTTTACTTGTTGTTTATTTAGTTTATTTTATTCCTTCAGATATGCCTCTTCATGTACGGCGTAGCAGTGACCCCGCATTGATTGGCCTTTCGACCTCTGTAAGTGATACTAATTTTTCTTCAGAAGAACCTTCCCGAAAAAACCCCACAAGATGGTCCACAACAGCAGGCTTCCTTAAGCAGAACACCCCTGGGATGCCCAGTAGTCATGACAGAAAGGTACGTTTTTGTTTATCTGTGTGTAAGGTTGTGTCTGATATATGAGCAGTATGTCTTCGTTCCAGGGACACAATTTTATTACTTTCCCTTAGTTTCAACCTTTATATCCTCTTCATCCAGTGGACGTGGAATGCCACCAGAATAACCCTTTTCATGGTAGGATGTGCTGTGTTCTTAAGGATATTGTCACTTATATTCACTAATGGCTTGATGTTTGCCACAATTTTCTTTGGAGCTTTGAGTGCTCAGCGCTTCTGTAAAGCAGGGCCTAAATGCTATCAAACAGTTTTCCTTGATTCTGAATGAGCCACCTGTGCAATGTGCCTATTTTCACCAATCTCCTCTTATATCCTGATGTTGCCCTCCAGAATCTCTGTAGGATAACACAGAGCACGATAGGCATGCCAACCAGCTGTTTCATTTTATCTTTCTATTGTAGCAAATAAACATTTCGAGTGTCAGAATGACTACTCGAGTAATACAAAGAAGAAATTGCAACTGTTGTATTCACTGGATAACTTAATTAAAGCGGAAACAGTCAGGTTCACAGTATTTTTTTTTTTTTCTCCTTCATTTAGAATTCACTGTCTCTACGTGAGCTATACTGGTAACTAAAGAAACCACCATGAATCTTGTTTCTGCATGCAAGTTATTTTTTTTAAACCAAAAAGATTAGTTATTTTTTGTTTTGTACAGTCGTCTGTTATCTTTTCTCTCCTCTAACTGTGACAGTGAAGAAGAAGTTCATGTTGTCTAACTTTAAATTTCTAATAGAAATTCATTACCCAGATAAGAAGTTACATTTTTGGTTACTATTGTGACTATACTGCACAAATTGAAAAGGATAGAACATCTGAAATCTGATATTTTAGATGTTTTTTCTTTCTCAAATAGGTGGTTTGGTTAATCACAGCACTAGATTTCAAATGCTACATTACTAGATTAAATCTTATATAAAACAGCAGAAATGCAGCAGAGTCGGGGCTATGTCCTCTGACAAAGACACATGTTTTTTGCAAAAGAACGCTCCTTTCTCTTGTGGTATTCTTCCATCTATTTAAAAATAAAAATCCTGCCTATAAAAAGGATCTACAGTGAAATATCATGCAGTGAGTATAAATGTCTAGAGCCAAATTTTTAAAGGCGCCTCAGTCTGGTTCTGCAATTGACTGTGTGTGCAAATTATATCATGTAGATGTCTACTTGATCTGCAAGTCAAATCTGATAGTTAAATGTCTAATTTTTGTCACTTGCACCTGTGCTTGATTGTGAACACAACATTAGAAGCCATTTTGAAAAATTTGGTTTTTGATGTTTTAATAAAAAGAACAAAATGGGTTAGAGAATTATCTGTGCAAAATGCTAACATTTTCCATTGATTTATCTGAAATGATAATGAGATTATACTTCATTACTCAAGAAACATGGATATTGAAAAGAGGGCCATATATAGCATGAACAGGAGCCTCCCTGAGTGTCTCAGGCTAGCATTTGGAGGGATTTAAAGAGCAACCAAGCTTCCACTTCAGCCTCCGTGCATCATTAGCTGTTCAGCATGTACTTACTCTTGATTTTCATGAAAATATTTGAAGTGCACTGAAGCATGGCATCACTGGAAATAAACATGGTGACCAAGGTGGAAAGGAATTCAGTTGATCCAATGTAGTGATGGGAAGGTGGACACAAGAGAGCATTAAATCAAGAAGATGGGAGAGAATTAGTGTAGGTTAGTACAGCAGATATTGATAATGTATCTTTTAAAATGCTTTTTCTTACATAGTATCTGCATTAATCTTCCGAGTGAAGCAGATCACTCGGAGTATTAGTTTCTGGTAGGTAAGATGTTGCAAACAATTGAAAGTAAACAATACAGTCAACTGCTCATGTAAACATTTTGTGCATTAACCTCATTCTGAGTGCAGTTACATTAAAGCTGCTCTGTTCATTCCCTCTGGGGCACCTGGCATTGGCCACTGTCGGAAGACAGGATACTGGGCTAGATGGACCTGGGCTAGATGGACCTTTGGTCTGACCCAGTATGGCTGTTCTTATGTAAATAGATTTTTATTTTAGTGTATTCATAAATATCTTATTGCCAGTCCAAAAATGTTAGTCCACGTTTTGCAGAGAATCCCAGTTATGGCTCTTAAGAATTTCTGATAAGTATTTTTCTGAATCTCCTGTCCATTACCAATTTTATAAAATTGTCGCTACAAACATTTATTTCATTTGTGTCAATATAAAATGTACAAATGTATCAGTTTTGACATTCTTGTCATCAGATAGCTCTGGAGGACTGATACTGAGCTCTTGCAACATGTAAAACTTCTTGCCTAAGAGATTTTCATACGTACTTAGACTGTCTGGCCAGCAGGAACCTGCCACTTTTTAATATTAAAGTTTCTTCTCTATCCATTCAGATAATGACTGGAGATGGAACTGTCTTGTTCCAAACTGTTTCATTGCATATGTACGGCAAGTACAATTCAAGAAAAGTAGTCAGAACACTCTTAGTTTTCTGCTTTGTGTATGGGATTAGAGGTAACGCCCATCTATCCTGTATGGGCAACTGGCACTGGATAGTGTTTTCATTGCAGTTCCACCTTCTGGCTGTCTTACAACTGCTGTGACATACTTTCTTACTATTCCTGTGCTGCAACTTGCTGCTCTGCTCCCTACAGTGTCTGTGCTTCTGCTGTAGAGTTACGAGGAAAGCAAGGAGAAGACGACAGCTCCCATCCACTGATCCTAAACAGTGGTGTTAGCTACTTAGGTTATACTTCTAAGTATATGAGTGGGTAAGAGGTGAAATGTCTGATAGGCGGAGACTCCATAGAGTTGGGAGGAAAGACTACTTCCAGGGCAGCAGGGAACATCATATATCAGGTGGAAAGGTTTATTTCTCATGGGCATAGGGAGGACTCCAGGGTAGGGTTTGCATCCTCCTGGGTAGGCAGGATTTGGAACACCAAGACAGCAGTAAGCCTCCCAAGGTGAATGGAAGAGAGGAGAAGGCAGTGGGATTGCCACTGTCCCAACAAGACTACAGGGAGTCAGGATGTGGGAAGACAGCCTTCAGGCAGTAGGAAGTAAAGGGTGGTAGGTTTCTTGGGAAGAGGGAAAGGGGAAAAGAATGAGATGTTCCACAAGGACTGTGGGGAAAAACCAGGTTTACAGCTGCTTTTAGGCACCTCCAAAGGCCTGGCTTGGAGGTAGCAGGTAGCCAGGCTCTTTCTTGTACCCGGGAAACAATTATAGGCAGTGAGTCCCAGAATCATGGGGGCTGCAGCGCGGGGGCGGAGTGGTATCCAGGTCCCTGACAGGAGACCTTTATAGGTTTGAATGAGCTTTGAACTTTAGGATGCTTTGGAAGCAAACCTAGACTGAACCTTTTGGATTCTTCCCTCTCTGTATTCTGTGTGCTATAGCGATGTTGCATTGCCATGAAGAAACATCACCATGTAATATTGTGATGTCACAATAAACTGTAGTGGGGTGGAAAAGGAGAGTTTTGATGGATTTCTGTTCTTTGTCTTGGCAATAGGGGAAAGCCACTTGAAATCTGTATTAGTTTTAAAGTGTTCCCAGTTGAGAGGCTCTTTAGATACACTGCCTGGTAAACCCCAAGACTTCTATTTATTTGAAGATTTATTTCTGGAGATAGATTGTAATGCTGGCAACTACACTCAGATGAGTAATCCCCACCTCCGTGAGTAATCTTAATGAAGTAATTAGAGCGACTCTTCTGAATAAGTGTTTACAGGATAGGGCCCATATTTGTCAACACCTGCACACACTAACTTTCTCTGTATTCCTTTCACCAACTTATTTTGATTAATTTTGGAATATTTTTTCTTATATGTGGTACATCTACATTCCCAGTAATTACAGGCTCAAGTTAGTTCTTTAGGTCTTACTCCCTCAAGTTATTAAATTAAAAGAAAGTTGTTAACAAAAATACTTCCCAAATTTTCCCATGTCATTGGTTAGAAAACTGTAATTTTGACTTGTTTCTTTAGTCCTCCTGACAAAAAATAAAATAATAATCTTATGTGCATTTTCTGCCACAGTAAAATATCGTATGAAAGTTTGATTTGTGAATAATTGTTACACATTGAATCACAAACTTAAAAAATAATAAACCACTATCCTAGCCCCATGGCACAAGCCACGAGTTGTGTAGCTTTAGTAATATGTGAGCTGAGATCATGCAAAACACTATCAAGAGGTTTTTCCCCCCCCTCAGATGCTGTATCTTGGCTGCCTGTGCCAAACACATTACCATACTATATGAACACTGAGTGTAGTATCTTACGTCTAATGCTGATTACAAGGTAGTTCAGCCCTTTTCTTCTTAGTGTGCTCAGCAGGTACTTTTTTGTTTGCGCCTCTATGACAGTGAGGAATGGGGTGGCATTACTAAATATCAAACCTGCTTTGATTCTGTGTCACTTAAATACTCAAGGTTTGTCTGGTAACCTCATCTGCTTCACACAAAAGTATGGCATGGACATTTGGTTTCTAAAGACATTACCCTAATGTGATTTTCTGGAGTAGAATTATATATCGTTGCATTAAGGATCAACACTGCTGCCATAACCCGAAGAAGTGAAAATGTATGCTTAGAAGAAATAGAGATCAAGAGGGAGCAGTGAAAGGGGAAAATGAAAGTGCATTGACTTGCTTGCGCTTTCTCTTTCTCACATTCGTCTACCCAAAGCAAAGCAAACTGCATGTAGCATGCTCTGCAGGGGTGGATCAGTAACAGCAAACACACAGCTGAGTTTACTTGGTGTGCAGGTTTTTTTCTATTTGTATTTGCCATTTAGTCAGCAGCCAGTTTTTTTTAGTGTGGTCACCTTCATGTGCCTCACCGAAGGAAAGAATGGCCTATCTGTATGAATAAATTAAGCAATCTTTGCTGTCTTTTTGGTTAGGAATCTCATTTCATTGTGCATTGTAAACTGGGAAGGGAGGTAGTTAATGTGGGAAGCATATGGAAATTTTAACAAGTAAATCTCTCAAGGGTCAAGTCCCTCATCTGTAATGCACTGAATTTCCCCACCTTCTCTTCTTGCAAGAGGTACTTGTTGTTTCTTCTTCAAGTAGTGTCCCTATGGGAGGGTCGACAATTTTCTAATCCCACAAAACCGAACACCCTAGCCCTGCCCTCCGCTCACTGTATTCCCCCTCCCTCGGCGGCTAGCTCTCCCCCACCCTCACTCACTTTCACTGGTCTGGGGCAGGGGTTTGGGGTGCAGGACAGGTTGAGGGCTCTAACTGGGGGTGAAGCCTCTGGGGTGGGGCCAGAAGTGAAGGGTTCAGGGTGTGGGAGGGGCCCCAATCTGGGGAAGCAGTTTGGGTACGGGAGGGGTTCGAGCTCTGGCTGGGGGTGTGGGCTCTGGGCTGGGGCCGGGGATGAGGGGTTTGGGGTGTGGGAGGGGGCCCTGGATTGGCAGGGGGTTGGGGTGCAGGGGGGTTAGGACTCAGTCTGGACATGCAGGCTCTGGGGTGGGGCTGGGGATGAGGGGTTTGGGGTGCAGGAGGGTATTCCTGGTTGGGGGGGGGCTTAGGGCTGGGCAAGGGTTGGGGCATGGGCTTACCTCCGGTGGCTCCCAGTCAATGGTGTAGCAGGGGGGCTAAGGCAGACTTCCTGTCTTTCCGGGCACCACGGACTACGCTGCGCTCTGGAAGCAGCAAGCAGGTCCGTCTCCTAGGCGAAGGTGCGGCAGGTGACTTTGTGTGCTGCTCTCACCTGTAGGCCCTTGCAGTTCCCATTGGCTGCGGTTCATGGCCAGTGGGAGTGCAGAGCCTGTGTTCAGGGCGGGGGCAGCATGCGGAGCCCTGTGGCCCCCTCCCCCCATCTAGGAGCCGGACCTGCTGGCTGCTTCCAGGTCGCAGCATGGTGCCAGAACAGGTAGGGACTAGCCTTCCTTAGCTCTGCAGCACTGCTGAGTGGACTTTTAATGGCCCGGTTGTTGGTGTTGACCGGGGCCGTCAGGGTCTCTTTTTGACCGGGTGTTCCGGTCAAAAACTGAACACCTGGTCACCCTACCCTATGGGTGCTCCACTGTAGGTGTGTCTGTGTCCCTGTGCTCCTGATCGGAGAATTTTAGTAGCAGTCTGTTCCGCCCGCACATGCATTGTTCCTCGCTTGCCAGGAGGCTAGCCAGCTGGTGCGGCCAATCCCTCCTCAGTTCCTCTGAGCCGCTCCTGCTTAGAGATGGAGCTAGAGCTGTCTGTTCACGGATCGTTAACTCCCTTTAGATTTGTCAATTTTAGCTTCTCTTGAAGCATTTTTCTTTGTTACCTTGTTCGTATTTTGATGGCTATGCCAAAAAAATAAATAATAGCGTTTGCTTTTTGCCAACCCCGATGCAGGGGGACCCCCCAGGACAGGGATATGCCCAGCTTCCCAGGTTTCATAAAGTTCCTCAGTTGCAGGGAATCTGTCACAGTGACTGATGGACACTCACAGTGCATTCGCTGCCAGGGAGAAAAGTACAATCCACAAAAGTGTGGTTGGTGCCAGCAACTGAAACCCAGGTCCAGGTAAGACACAGAGTTAAAACTCAAACTCCTGCTCATGGAGTCGGCCCTCCAACCCTAGGAGTCCTGGCAGGAACTCTCCCTGCAACCTTCTGCTTCAAAGGAAGGTGAGCCCAGGGTGACAAGCCACTCACACAAGACCTCCAAGAAATGGTCTGTGAGCCCTCATAGCATGCCCTGATGGAGCTGAAATCTTTCTCTGGCTCTGTCAGTATCATCAGTACTGTTGGCACCATAGCTGCCTAAAACTGGGACCCAGAGCATGCATGGTGCTGAACCGACAGAGCATGTTGGCCTTCCCAAACACCTGTTAGGCGTGGGCAAAGTAGTACCGGTACCAAGGGGGCATGAAAGGCATAGAAGATCAACCCCGGGGAAGGCTCTGTCAGTACAGACATTGGCACCTCCACTGACCCTGGTGTATGTGACACTGACATACCGTATGGCCAAGTCCGCATCTCTGACTCCATTGTGCATGCCTCTTGGCACCAATAACCACTGCCAGAACCAACACCATCTGCACCATTGGATTGACGGTGCATGATGGATCTTTTGGTATCCAATACACCAGATTCACCCCCTACTCAGTTCCCTGGTGTTGAGGTTCCTTGGTACTGAGTTCAGTATTTACTGGGTTCCCTGATACTGAGTTCAGCCAGAGCAGTGGACTCGCCAGTGTCTGCCTGCTGTGCACCGCCTTTCTCATTGTACTACAAGAAACTTTATTGAACAACTTCCTGACTCTCATAAGGAGCAATCCAAGGTCATAGTCATTGGTGGCTAAAACATTGCTCCAGTCCACAGTAGATGCTGCTGAGATGGTGGCATGCTCGATTTCAACAGCCATTATTATTAGATGGGCTTCTTGGCTGCATTTGTCTGGCTTCCGTAAAGAAGTTCAAAGCATGGTGAAGGACCTTCCTTTTGAAGGGACAAAGTTATTTGCTGAGAAGACAGACATATCTCTTCACATGTTGAAGGATTCTCAGGCCACTCTTCAGTCCCTAGGGATCTATAAACCAGCCTATAGAAGAAAGTTCAAGCCCAAATCATTGCAATATACACACAGAAACAGGATAGACAAATTATTATTGATGCCCACCAATTGGGGTCACGCAATCCTTGAGCTAGTGGAAAGACTCAGTAAATGTATGTGTGGGAGTCCCATTTGTTCAGCTTCCCCCAGTGTTGCTCCTGATTACCGATGCATCCCTCATAGGATGGGGTGCACATCTCAGTGGTCTCACGGTGCAGGGCAAATGGTTGTCATCTGAGATGCACCTCCACATCAACCCGGTCGAACTCAGAGCCGTCAGAAACGCTTGTGTTCACTTCCCCCCACTGATCAGATCCACACACAGTGGTCATGAGAGACAATGTGGCCTGCATGTATTATGTAAACCATCAGGAAGGTGCCAGATCCCACTCCTTGTGCATGGAAGCATTGAAGTTATGGAACCTAGTGCATTTCCCACAAGGCTTCAATATCTGCGGCCTGTCTGCCAGGAATACACAACATGACAGCAGATTATCTCAGTCACATGTTCTCATTCAGCCCCGAATGGGAAGTAGGTTTGATGGTCCTAAACAACGTATTCCAACAATGGGGGAGACAGACAGACAGATCTGTTTGCTACTTACCAGAACAAGAAATGGCCTGTGTACTGTGTTAGAGCTGGCATCTGACAACCCTCCATGGGGAATGCTTTCTTACTCTCATGGGACAAGGGTTTTCTATGCCTTTCCCCCATTACTTCTACTTCTGGCAGGACCCCAGCCCCGGCGGGGCCCCAGCAGGACCCCAGGTCCTGCCGTTCTGCACCGGCCTGCCAGAGGGACCTTGGTTAACGGTTAACTGGTTAAGCAATATTTTAATAATTTAAGTGGTTAACTTTTAAAATCGATATTTACATCCCTAGTTCCTTATTTCCATTACATCAGCAAGAAGGATAGGGGAGATAGCGGCCCTGATAGTGTATTCCCCCTTCCTGTGTTCTTCCGTGACAGGGTCACTCTTTGGCCACATCTGAAGTTCACTCCTAAGGTGATTTCTGGTTTACATATAAACCAGGTTATTGAACTTCCTCCTCTTCCCTCACCTTTTCCAAGGGTATCCCTATGTCGGAAATCTGCAGAGCAGCTACCTGGGCATCTGCACACACCTTTGCAGAACACTATGCCATCCTGGGAGATTTAGCTGCAGATGCCAAATTTGGTGCCACTGTGCTGTCATCCATAACAGACTCGACTCTGAAACCCCAGCCTCTAGTAGTGGGCACTGCTCGGGAGTAGGGTGACCAGATATCCCAATTTTTGGGTCTTTTTCTTATATAGGCTCCTATTACCCTCCTCACCCATCCCAATTTTTCACATTTGTTATCTGGTCACCCTACTCGGGAGTCACCTGCAGTGGAGCACACATCGGAACACTACTTGAAGAAAAAATAGTAGTTATTCACCTCGTGCAGTAGTGATGGTTCTTTGAGATGTGTGTCCCGATGGTGCTCCATGACCCACCTTCCTCTGCTTTGCTTCGGAGTTCTAGTAATTGTCTTGCATTGGAGAAGGAACTGAGGAAGGAATGCCTGCACATGCTGGTCAGCCTTGTGGTAGGCGAGGAGCAGCGCATGCGCGGGCCGGACGGACCACGACCAGAACTCTCCGATGAGCAGCGCAGGGACGCAGACACACCTACAGTGGAGCACCCACAGGGGGACATGTCTTGAAGAACCATTGTTACTGCACAAGGTGAATAACTTCTTCTCCTTCTCCTTCATGTTCATTCAACTTAGGTGTGTGTGCTTGCCACATGCACCAGTGCCGGACGCTTTTCCCTCAGCAGTATCCATAGGGACCAGCTCCGGTGCCCCAGGAGTGGTGTGCACATGCTGCGGTATATAGGGCGCCACTAGTTCCCCCCACCCTCAGTTCCTTGCTGCCAGTGACGGTGCTGGAACTGTTGCTTCTTCAGTTAGTGCTGTAGCTGCTCATTCGTATGAACTAGTTATCTTCTGTATTAGACTGTATATAGTTTTCTATTCGTGTTTATAAATCCCTTAGCTATAGTTAGAGACTTTGTAGGTCCCGAACGAGACTTTGCCTCAGGAAGGGGCACGCCCCGATCCCCAGGCTTGAAGACCTGTGATCGCTGCAGGAGGCCCGTGCCTGTTAGTGAGTCAAATAGCAGTTGTCTGCGTTACTTGGGGAAAGGACATATTAGTGAGAAGTGCAAAATTTGCAAGCCCTTCAAGCCAAGAATGAGAAGGAGTATGATATTCATTTAAGAGTGCTCCTTATGGAGTCGGCCTTCACCCCGGCACCGGAACAGCGCTCTGACTCGGCACCAAGTACCGTGACCTCAGTGAGCAGCGCCCCGGTGGGTGGGAACATCCACTAGCCGGCACCGGTCCCCATCCGTGGCTCCGACTAAGAAGGCGGGATGAGGCAGGTCTCCAACTTCCCAGAACGGAATGGGTAAGTCTGGGAGTGAGCAAGGTCCCACGCTGGGAAACTCTTCACCCACGGCAGTATCTCAGGCCCAAGCTTCGGGGGAGCGATGTAGCCCAACCCGCTCCTTGCCAGCTACCCCAGATAGTGGCAGAGGCCTCCATAAGTGCCGCATGCTGTCCACACTGGAGGCCTTGCAGGCCGGTCACGGGGTAAACCCGCGTTCGGACCCCTTCAGTCTTCACTCACCATCCCGCCAGTGCTCGCCCTCCTGTAGCCACTATGCATCTGACCGCAATAGGCAGACAAAGCACAGCTGTATTCGGTCCTTGGACACAGGCAGAGAGGCTCGAGGCGCAGCTCACTGGCCACTGGGTGCAGACCTTTGGAGGCACGTGCCCCCCAACAGGAGTACTAGTCCCAGCACCCGGTATCTCTGAGTCTGTGATACCACTCAAGGGACCTGTCAAGGGATTGATGGTATCATTCCTTGGACCGTCGCTGATTCCCTAGGAGGGCATCACCATGCGCGGGCACTTCCTGGCACCGGTCCCGCTCAGACTCCTGATCCTGCTCATCAAGTGCGAGATGTGGATTGACAGCTCCAAGCCGTTGTGGATCCGTCGAGCGCCGCCGGTCCCTAAGACCCTGCTCCAGATCGGACTCCAGGCGGAGTGACTGGCACCGGTCAGGACAGAGCTACTGTTCTGCTCCGTCCTAGTCACCTGGAAGCGAAAGCTCAAGATCCAGCCCTGGTTCGGAGCAAGGTTCCTTGATGGCAGGACAAGTTCTGATATTGGTGGTACCGGCTACATTGTCGGCACCGAAACTGGACCCGTGGCCTCAGGCACAGTGGCCGGCGCTGTGGTATTCATGGAACCCATGGGGTTAATCCAGCCCTCCCAGACTGCCTCTTTCTCCTGCCCTCCTCCAGCACACAAAACCTTGGGTGCAAGGACCCCGCAAGTCCAAGAGGGAGCAGAGGATCAAGCCTCTGGGCCACCGATAGTTGTGGAGGACCTTACAGCACCGGCATCTTCCTCATCATTGCCAGACGAGGCTGTAACAGGGCTCCCTCCCCCAGTTCCTCCTAATGATGCTAAAGCGCACCAGGAACTACTGAAGAGGGTCACTGCCAACCTGGGTCTTCAGGTGGAGGAGCTAGAGGAGCCCTTGGACTCTCTTTGATGACCTCTGCTCCATGGCACCAGCCAGGGTCGCTCTGTCCCTTCATGATGGGGTCTCTAAGATCACTAATGCCCTGTGGCAAACTCTCTCCTCCCTGCCACCCATCTCCAAGAGGGCTGAGCGCAAGTACTTTGTGCCATCCAAAGACCACGAGTACCTGTACACCCAACCTGCGCCCAACTCCCTAGAGGTAGAATCGGTTAACCACAGGGCATGACAAGGTCAACCTGGGGCTACCCCTAAGAACAAAGATTCCAAGAGACTATACTTGTTTGGGCATAAGGTTTATTCGTCCTCTAGCCTAGTTGAGGGTGTCCAACCATCAGGCCCTCCGGGGACGCTATGATTTTAATATGTGGCAAGCCATGTCCAAGTTCGAGGGCTCCCTTCCTGAGGCTTCTAGGAGGATTTCTGGGCTATTATGGAGGAGGCCACAACTATGGCCAGTGCGATACTCCAGGATGCGGCGGACACTGCTTCCTAGCAAAGCTGAAGTTTTGCATGATCTCCCTGGCCTCTATCATTCCCTCCCTGGATCTGGTGGACTGGTATGCCGCCCTTGATCTGAAAGATGCGTACTTTCACATTGCCATCTTCGAGGGACACAGACGTCTTCTCCGGTTTATGGTAAGTCCCAAGCACTATCAGATTGCGGTCCTCCTGTTTGGCCTAGTGACAGCACCGCAGGAATTTACCAAGTGCATGTCGGTGGTGGCTGCCTTCCTCAGACATCGGGGTGTCCAGATCTACCCACAGCTTGACGACTGGCTAGTCAAGGGCAGAGCCAGGTCCAAAGGATGTCACGATGCTGTTACCCACCTTCCGTCACCTGGGTCTGTTGGTGAACGACAAAAAATCCACATTAGTTCCGGTATAGAGGATAGAGTTCATTGGAGCAGTGCTCAAGTCGAGGCTGCGCCAGGGTGTTCCTGATACTGGAGAGATTCAGGTCACTGACGGATCTCATCGCATGAGTCTCCGCGTTTCCCCTGAATCATGGTCAGGGTTTCCCTGTACCTACTAGGTCACATGGTCGCATGTACGTATGTGGTGCTCCAGGCCTTATAGAAGGATGCAACCCCTGCAGCAATAGCTGGTGTAGGTCTACTCCCAGTCCAGGGAGCACTAGGAGAAGGTCATCACCATCCCCACGATGGCACTTACCTCGCTGCAATGGTGGACTGACCTCAGGAAAGTCCTGGAAGGAGTTCCCTTCGTCAGCACTCCTCACTCAGTCAAGTTGGTTTCAGACGCCTCAGACCTTGGCTTGGGGGTGGACCTCTGGACCCTCCAGACCCAAGGTATGTGGTCCCCAGAGGAATCAACGCTACACATAAATGCCAAAGAGCTCAGGGCAGTACGCAGAGCATGCGTGGTCTTCCTACCTCACCTGTTGGGCAGAGTGGTCAGAGTCCTCACGGACAACACAGCCTCGATGTTCTACGTCAACAGGCAAGGCAGATCAGGATCCTTGGCCCTTTGCCAAGAGGCACTCCATCTCTGGGACTTCTGCATCGACCATGGAATCCACCTAGAAGCATGTCACCTTCCGGGTGCCAGGAATATGCCAACAGATCACCTACGCAGGGACTTCTCCTCTCTCACTACAAGTGTGTGCTCCACCCGGAGGTAGCCGGCATGATCTTCTGGAGGTGGGAAACTCTCCAAGTGGATTTGTTCAGCACCAGGCAGAACAGGAGGTCCCACAGATTTTGCTCCAGATGGAGTCTGGACAAGGGCTCCCTCTCCGACACCTTCATCCTGCCATGGGTAGGAAGCCTGATGTATGCTTTCCCTCCAATTCCACTCATCAGCAAGGTCCTTGCGAAAATCAAGAGGGACAAGGCACAGGTTATTGTGATCACCCCGGCGTGGCCTCGCAAGCACTGGTTTGGGACGCTATCAAGCTTGACAGCTATCCTTCCCTGGCCCCTGCCGAACTGACCGGACTTGCTGTCACAGGATCATAGCTGACTCTTGCACCCCAACCTCACGTTCCTCCACCTCACGGCGTGGATGTTGTGTGGCTGAACCTGGATGAGCGGGCCTGTTTGGAAGGGGTCCATAAGGTCCTCCTCGAGAGTAGAAAGCCCTCAACTAGGCAGACCTACCTGGCAAAGTGGACGAGGTTCTACCACTGACCAACCAAATGGGGCATCTCCCCTTCATATTCTTTGGTGCAGTTGATCTTGGACTACCTGCTTCATTTAAGGAACCAGGGCCTGGCGCACTCCTCTGTCAGGGTGCATCTGGCAGCCATTTCAGCCTTTCATCTGCCAATTCAGGGGTGACAGTGTTCTTGCAGGACAGGATGGTCAGGCTCCTTAGAAGCCTTGAGAGAGACTTTCCTCAAGTCTGATCCCCGGCCCCTCAATGGGATCTCAACTTGGCTCTGTCCAGACTCACAGGCTTGCCCTTTGAGCCTTTGGCCTCATGCTCCCTATCTCATCTATCATGGAAGGTAGCTTTCCTGCTGGCAGTTACGTCGGCGAGGCGAGTCTCCGAGCTGCGAGCCCTGACCTCAGAACCACCGTACACGGTCTTCTATAAGGACAAGGTCCAGCTCCGGCCCCATCCGGCCTTCCTTCCCAAGGTGGTGTCCACGTTCCACATGAGCCAGGACATCTTCCTTCCGGTCTTCTGCCCTAAGTCCCGTGAGACTAGTGAAGAGAAGTGCCTTCACGCTTTGGATGTAAGAAGGGCTCTGGCTCTCTACCAAGATCAGCCAAAACCTTTCCAGAAGTCGACTCAGATTTTCATCTCTACAGCTGATAGGATGAAGGGCCTCCCAGTGTTCACACAGAGGATTTCTAACTGAATCACCTCTTGCATTCGGACCTGCTACAATTTGGCGGTTGTCTCTCCGCCACCGATCGTCAGAGCCCACTGGACCAGGCATCTTTGGTGTCCTCCCTGGCACACTTCCGGATCCAGGACATCTGTCGAACCACAACATGGTTCTCAGTGCGCATGTTCATGGCCCACTACGTCATCACTCAGTAGGCCAGGGATGATGCTTGTTTCGGCAGAGCTGTGTTGCAATCTTCACGTCCGTGAACACCTACCCACCTCCGAGGGGTACTGTTTGGGAGTCACCTAAGTTGAATGGACATGAGCAATCATTTGAAGAAGAACAGACAGTTACCTTTTCCATACCTGGTGTTCTTCAAGATGTGTTGCTCATGTCCATTACAGAACGTGCACTCCTTCCCCACGGTTGGAGTTACCGGCAAGAAGGAACTGAGGGTGGGGGAAAACAGCGGCACACTATATACCGCAGCATGTGTGTGCCACACCAGGGGCGCCGGAGCCGGTCCCCTGGTACTGCTGAGGGAAAAACTTCTGGCACTGGTGCATGTGGCGAGCACACACACCTACATTGAATGGACATGAGCAACACATCTTGAAGAATACCAGTTACAGAAAAGGTAACTGTCTTTTCCTGATGGGGCTGGCCAGCATAATAGAATTTGCCAAAAGGAGCAAGCCAAAGAAATGAGCTCAGGGATGGTAACTTTCTGTTTTGGGAAACAGTGAAAGATATAGCCCTTGTTGACACCCTCCTTTGTATGTGTATAGCAAATGCTTAAATTTGCTATTCAAGTTTCCTTTTCTGTTTTTTCAAATGGAACGTTTCCATATGTGAGAAGTGCTGCTTGGTATGAAAGTTAAATAAAAAGCCTTAAGTGACATAGCAGTCAGTGGTAGGACACCCAGGTTCAAACCCATGTCTGTTGACTCAGTCCTGTGCTTAATCTACGAGACCACAGCACTTCAGTTTGAGCCATGTAACTTCTTTAAGTCTCAATTTTTCCATCTGTAAAATAGATTTTTACTGTAAAGGAGTTAAAAATAATGTATTGGACCGAAGATATTAATAGCCATAGATAGGTAGGGCAGATATTAGCCCCATTTTACGTCTAGGGTAACTGAATTGCAATGTGTGAGTGGATTGTCTAGGAGGCACTGTAGCTAGAATGATCAGGCCGCAGACTGGGAGTTTGTGACCTGAATACTAATCCTGATTCTTGGACCTCTGAGCCTCACATTCCCACTTTAAAATGGAGGTAACGTTTAGAAGCTGAATAAAGTTTGTAATGTGCTATATAAGTACAAAAGGCCAGTCAGTGGCTCGGGTGGTAATAGAGTTCAGGTCCTTGTCACTCTTAGCTCTGTGTTTAAACCACTAGACTACACATAGAACCCCCTTCCTTCAAAATGTAAACTGTGAATTTTTGAGCAAAAGTGACCGTTAAAATGTTCAAATTATGAAGAATATTGTTTGTGTGACATTTCTTTGGAAATATTTTAAATTTTGGAAAATTGCTCCAATTTGAAAGAAGCTTGGTGCACTTCAGAACAGGATAATTTCAACAAACAAAACTGTTTTTGAGAGACTTTCGTCCAGTTTTATTAAGCTGGAGCTTTTTTTTTTTTTTTTTTTTTTTAAAGACCATGGGCTTTTGTCATTTGAGATGCGGAGAAAGAACATGTCTACAAATGCTAAATTAATAAAGCTGCTGAAATAAGTTATTGTTGATTTGCTGGAAAATGAAATACATGTGGGCCTACAGTAGCTGGTTAAAAATTTAAAGATAGAAATATATATATTCTTTCTTTGCTTTGTGATGGGGCACTTTGCTGTCACCTTCTCAGGTGGTGGTGAAATAGCTTAGATCAAATGTACCCAAACAGAACTTCAAATCATAAGGTAAAATTGTGTGATTTTTCTCTCATGTACTGTGTAAGATTCATGAGTTTTCTGTCAAAGCTGCTGCTGCAGTTTTAGAGCAATAAAAATTAAAATCCCAATCTCCGTGGGTGACCTCAGCATTCCTGCTTTCAAAACAAAACTAAATACATATTTCTCACCTGTTTTTTCCTTCTTGCTGTGGTGAGGGCCTGTAAAACCCTTTATGAAATCGCTGCAGCAAGTTGGGAATGAGAGACGTGAAATGAAAAATCCCTGCCTAGTGCTCAGATAGATAACGGATGGTGCTATACATTTACTCCTCGGCCATCCTGTTTGCTGAGTGTTGTGCACACAGACAGACAATATTCTGCTGAGATGAAGCCAAAAGCCAACCAAGACCAGAAGTGTCAACCCCCCCCGCTTCAATAAAATGTTTGCTTTTAAGGTTTTTATTATTTTCCCCCCTTTACCAATCTCATCTGGGGGGAATCCCCCTTCATATTTGTTAAAGAGAATCCATCCACTCATCCCTCCATCCCCAAGAAGTTAGAGGAACATTAATAGTCAGATGCTGGGGAAAAAGGATGGAGAAGATGTGGATAAGGTACTGGACTCATTGGCTGAAATCTGCCTTTAGTTCCCATACTTCCCCTGTGAGATTGGGCAAGTCATGTAATCCCTCTCTACCTCAGTTCCCAATCAGTAAACTGGGGATAATAATCATGAGCCTACGATGAGTGTATTTTCGAAGAATGTGTTTGTGCCTTCTCCTTCATGGTTTAGGAAAGGCTGATGCTAAGGTACATAAAAAGTGGTCTTTCTTTTTTCCTTACACATTTGTAGATAAGGTAAGATGAACGTGTCTCCTCAACATTGAGTTTCTCTCTGTTTTGAGGGCCATGCTATAGACCTGTTCCCTTACAAAAATCAGAGTTCTGTTCTGTGTTTTGTAAAGTTTGGCCGAACATCTACCTGAAAGAGCCATCAGTCAGCTGAGCTGGTGAAATTAATGAGAGGTTGGCTGAGTGCACAAACACTACAGAGACCATGTCTCCTCAGGCTTGG
Source organism: Natator depressus (assembly GCF_965152275.1). Taxonomy (NCBI): domain Eukaryota; kingdom Metazoa; phylum Chordata; order Testudines; family Cheloniidae; genus Natator; species Natator depressus. Next base: position 236,377,545 of record NC_134235.1, on the reverse strand, counting down.
CACACGTTTCACATGTTGGCCTTCCTGCTTCTGCACAAGTCTTTGAACAGCCTCCTTCTCAACATATCTACTGAGCTTGCAGAGAAAGTATGGAAAGTGTGTGGTTTGGCTGAAGAGACAGAATAATGGTTACGCCTTTCTCTCTCATCGTCCCGTGAGCAACTTCTTAATGCCTATCAACCACGTTTTTTTACACCCCGCCCCCCACCCATAGTGTCCCAGTTTTTCCACTTTGAAAAAGTGGTCATCCTCAAATGAGATTGTGTGCCACCTGCCCTACTCTTCAAATAATAGTACTAATTTTGATGGGTCTGTCCCACAATCTCCAAGTTAGACCTCTACAGCACCACAAGTCTTGAATCATGTTGGCACCCATAAGGTTTCCTCCTGTGATTTCCTATAATGATTTATTCCCATTCTATTTATTTATTGTTCCTCTTCCTACCCAAAAAGATGATTCATCAATACACCTAAATAAATAAATGCCAGCAGTCCACCACTCATGAGCAACTGTACAAAAAGAAATTAATCTGGAAGAGGGAAAAATGGTAAGGAAATAGACGGTTTTATGCTTGGAAGAAAAGAGGGATTTAAAATAAAAATAAAATGCACTTTGTAATATATAGTCTGAGTCCAACACCCACAAACCTCTGGATAAATATAGGTACAAAAACAAATTCCTGGTGAAAACTGCAGAGTTGTGCACAACTATTTTTTCCTTAATCTGTTTGGTGAAAACCTGTGGTTTTTTTTGTATGCATAGCTACATACTTTTAGAAACTGTTTACAGAGGGCTTGCAGGAAAGATGAGCAATGGCCGTCTCATGGTGTCAGAGTGAGCCATGCAATGGGGGGAAGTGTTGAAAATATAAAAGCCTAGGATCTGATCCTGCAACTCCGCCTCACATAAGTATTCCCACTGAAGTTCTTCTGGAACTGTCATGTGAGAGAAGAATGCAGGACTGAACCCCAAAATATCTTAAATTTGCTTATTTTGACATTATCCTACTCAGTTTAAAAGAAGTTAGAGGCTTCGGATCATTTCAGAGAAAGGGACTGCATGGATGTAGAAAATGAAAACAAACTTGTAAGGAGTTTTGTGGCTAAATGAGTACGAAACTGCTTAGTGATGGAGTACATAGGTACTGCTTTTTAAATGTGTGCATCAGATGCAGATCCATTGCTTATGAAAGGTTTCTTAAATATTTGATGCATCTCTTTGGGAGAGAACAGTTTTAACTTGCTTTTTGATTTATGAAATATGCAGGCAGGAATAAGCCCCAACTTCTGAATTGTAATTGCAGTACATCAATCACCATATGCTCTTTTGTTTGTTTTGCACTATCTTTACTGAGATTTTACTGTGAAATTAATGAGTAAAGAGAGAATTGGGAAAGAGAATTTCTTCACAGCCGTGAGAGTCTGAGAAATACAATCTGTAGCATGCTTGATAATTTTTGGTTTTGCATGTGCACATGCAAAGATCATGACATTTTTGATATTCCTTTGTAAACAAGAGAGATCAGCATAAGTTTGATTGACAGCCTAACAGATTTCAGTTTACTCTGAATTTAATCCGTATCCTTCAACACTGAATATCTACATATAACACCAGCTGCACAGCAAAACCATTCATTCATTGCATCTGTCCTAAATAATTGGGGTGGGTGTGGGTATCAGGCCTTGCTTGTCACTCAGAGGTATCGTGGAATATACAAAATTGGAACTGCACAACTTTGGAAATTCATGACCATAAGGCGATTGAAGTTAAATATAGGAATGACTTTTAAATGTGGCTGTCTTCTCATTGCATTAGTAACTAATGATCTGCTCTTTATGCATAATAGATTAGTCCCATTCATGGAAATGTAGAGGCAGTCATTTTCTAAAGACTTCAGTTACCAAAATGAGTAGTGAGTGGGTCATCCGTCTCGTCTCTTTCATAGGGAATGCAAAAGACCTGACCCAAGATAGCCTTTATCAATAACTGGAAATTACCCCTGTTTTAGGTTAGCAGCTTCACATGCTCTGGGAGAAGACACTAGGCTATGAAAATTCTTTAACGCGGTTTCCTTCTAAAACAAAGATCAGCACAAATATTGTGTAATTAGAACTGCTGCCTTGCTAAGCATGTCTTATGGCCATCATCTGTCTGGTCTTCTTTACCTTCCAAGGTCACATTCTAAAATAATCTTAAACTAGACAGACTGTTAAACTGCATCGTACAATAATACAATAAACTGAACCTACCCAGAGGGGAAGGGAGACCGCTAAGCAACGGTGTCTGTCTCGTTTGATATACACAGATTCTTGTAACAAGTCACTCACTCACTGACTGACCCAATTAATTTCCATATTTCCGCTGAACTAAAATCTTGAAATTTGGCGCACTAACTCACAGAAAACTGCTGACTAAAGAAAACATCTCAAATTTGACTTCTCTGTCAGAGATCACCCAAAAGGTCATCCATTGCTTAATGGTCTCACTACGCCAGTAGATACCTATCAGGGAGTATCCATTTATTTAAAAAAAAAAAAATTCCCCGTAAAGTAGCCTTGTTTTGTACAGTGGCTTTGTTCTGGAGAAGTTAGTCACTTCAGATCAACAGTTGTTTTCATACCTGCTCATGAATGGTTGATGTCAAGTAAAAATGGAATGAAGGTATTGTACCAAACCTCAAACATTGTGAAAACTAGTAAACAGGTTATACTAATATCGTAAGAACATACTACTGCTTGTCCTTGGGAAAGATGAGGTTGCGTTCCGTATATGAAATGTTATTGTTAACATGATTTAGAATCATACAAGACCAAACATGTCTCAGTGCAACACATACTCCTAGGGGAATTCTGTGCCAAAAAATGAAAAAAATCTGCGTGCAATATTTTAAAATTCAGCATATTTTATTTGTCAAAGAAATACAATATAATCACTCTAGTTTCAATTATTTTGGTAATTTATTTCAAAATACCAGTCAGCAAGTATGTCAGTAACAATACAGGTTCTGGAATTTTATTTTTTTTGGACAAATAAATTCCATACTAGGCATATTGATACAGAACTTTGAGTAATTCATTTAAACTGCAATAAGAAACTTATTTCCTGCATTCCTCAGAAGCAGTGCACAGGCTTAGTGGATTCAGGGGCAACAGAAGAACTGAGGGAGAGGGAAGGAGCCTGGGAGAGAAGCAGTGGGGCTGTTGGATTTGGGTGGGAGAAGTATGGAATAGGTTGGGGGGGGTGGAGAGAGGATTGTTAGGGGGTTGGGGAGCCTCCCCCAAGCACACCCTAGCTGATCCCTGCTGTGGAGCCAGAAGGTTCAGGGCATGAACAGGCTGGAAATCGCTTCCCCCGCCCACTCCAGAGCTTAGCTGAGGCGGGAGAGGCTTCCCCATGTCAGCGCTGTGTGGGGCTTTGGCACATGCAGGGCTCAGCTACTCCTGACCAGTGCCCCAGGCTGGAGGGTTTGGGGCTTTCCTGTGGCACCGGCCCAGCCAGAGGCAGTGGAGGAAGAAAGGAGCCAGCCGGCCAGGCTGTTTGTGAGCTGAGTGCTCTGACCAGAGGCTGGTTTTCCGCACAGTGTTGGCACCCCACCGGGAGGGCGGGTTGGGGGTTGAAGAAGGGGCAAAGCAGAGAGAGGACAATGAGAGGGGGAGCATGTAAAAGGTCGCTGGGTGGGCAGCAGAGGTGATATGTAATTGACTGCTGCTTGGCGCCTGCCTGCATTCACCAACCATGTCAGCTCACAGTGCGAAGCCGGAAGTGGGACTGCGGGGGGGGGGGGGGGGCGGGGAGAGGCAGGGACCTGCTTGCAGATAGCTGGCACACGGTGGGGGCTGCACTGATGGTTCATGGGGGGAGTGGCTGGCCGCGTGTGGGGCTTCTTCGCCTGCCCCTAGCCTTGCACACCCACCCCCGTTGTCGGCCACTGGACCCCCCCTCACTTCTGGTGCGCTGGGTGGCTGGCTAGCAGGGATCCGGCCAGCAGGTCCCGCCAGTGTAACACCAACAGACCCCGGTCATCATGATCGAACCTGGGGCCTCTGAAGCTTAGTGCGTAAGTGTCTACTGCATGAGCTAAAAGCCATATGGCTCTTAGCTAAGGCTGTAGAGCAAACTCATTAATCTCTCTCTTTCTGTAAGTGGTCTGTGCCACTACATGGGACAGAACACCACACCCAGGAGGTGTGTGGGTTACACCAGTACTGACTGGGGGGGTGGGAGAGACAGACAATTTGGGACACCTGCAGGAGGGCTTAAATACGGGACTGTCCCTTTAAAAATGGGATGTCTGGTCACCCTACCCTGCATCCCCCTTCCTATTCAGCCCCATGTTCAGTGCTGTTACCCCACTAGCTCCTGAGCCCATGCATCGGTCTGTCCCCTCCACTAACTCTTTTGAGCCTCAGTCCGTGACCCTGTCCCCCGCCCGCCCCGAGCCCTGTGTACCCTGCTCTGTCCGTGCCATGTCTCCTCACCTGGCCCCACTGTGAGGAACACAGCCTCTTCTGCCTCACTGTCTGCTGACTGGTTGCCATCTCTTTTGGCACCACGGCAGTTCCTGGTGGGTGAAAGGTGTAACTGCAGCCCCTTTCCCGCAGAATCTATATCCTGCAGAAGAAAAATCGGGGAGGGGGGCATAAATTCTGCGCACGTGCAGAATTTCCCTAGGAGTAAACATAAAACGGCCCAGGAGTTACTATGCTCTCTCTTAGATGGCCTAGTGTAATGTGGGAATTAATATAATTTTTATAATCATCTATCTGTTACGCCAGAGGTTCCCAAACTTGTTCCGTCGCTAGCTCAGGGAAAGCCCCTGGCAGGCTGGGCCGGTTTGTTTACGTTTACGTCCGCGTCCGCAGGTTCGGCCGATCGCGGCTCTGAGTGGCCGCGGTTCGCTACTCCAGGCCAATGGGAGCTGCTGGAAGCGGCGGCCAGTATGTCTCTCGGCCCATGCTGCTTCCAGCAGCTCCCATTGGCCTGGAGCAGCAAACCGCGGCCACTGAGAGCCGCGATCGGCCGAACCTGCGGACGCGGCAGGTAAACAAACCGGCCCGGCCTGCCAGGGGCTGTCCCTGCACTAGCGACGGAACAAGTTTGGGAACCTCTGCATTAAACGTATACGTGGAAACCTTTCTGTTTAAAATTTGGTAAATAAGATTGGTGGCCTCAGATGACCGTCCCTTGACCAAATAGGAGGCCTCATGCTCAACATGACCACTTCATAGAATAAATAAATATGTGTTTTTTAAACCATTCTTACCTCTAATGTGGTTTGAGGACACTTGAATTATTCATATCTGAAAATTGATGACTTCTGATGGAAAGATCAAATCTGGAATGTTTCTGTATTCCAGTGGTTCATAATGAATGGGTGTAACAAATTACAAGATTCCAGATCAGTGGTAAAATGGCATTTGTTAGTGCCCAGTCACAAACATATATAAATTATAGATTATTATTCTATTAACCCATTTATTTTATATCTATGTCTATCTATATAATTGTTATTTAAGTTGTTATATAAGAGAGTGAATACAACGTAAAGAAATGTTCACATGGGACTAGAAGTTTATACATTTTCTGTATATTGTCCGTGGATAAATTCCACAGTATGGGGCTGATTCTGCTGCTCTTATGTTGAGTTAGGGATGTAAAATGTTAACCAATTAACCAGTAAGCATTAGTCTTACCGGTTGACCTGCCTTAACCGTTAATCCCCGGGCCAGCTGGCCGACTCCAGTGGCCCTGCACCGCCCAGCTGGAGCGGCCCCAGCCGGCCAGCCCTTTAACCAGTTAACTGTTTAAATGATTAAAAAAGATTTCATTGAAATGATTAACTTTTTAAATGGTATTTATATCCCTATGTTGAGTAGTGTCATACTCTGCAAGTAATCCCAGTGAAATCAATGAATCTGTTTGGGGAGTTAGGTGGTACTCAATGCACTTGTGGGTGGCAGACTCTATTTTTATCTATGATAAAATTAAATGTACAGTAGTTAGTATTTTCAAATGCATAATGCTCATAGTAGCGGGAAGATGATACGATTAGAGCAGAAGACTGGGAATCGATATCTGGGCTCCAGTCTTCAGTTATGTTACACTCTGTGATCTTGGGCAAATAAATTAATACCTCTGTGCCTAGCTTTCCCATTGTCACAGGGGCATTGTGAAGCATAGTTCTTGAATGTGTATGATGCACTTTAAGATTCACTCATGGCAAAGGGAGTATAAAATTTCAGAACATAATTTTGTAATTAGATATGTGTGTGTGTGGTTTTTCGTGGATTGTGCTCAGATTACACCATATCAGTGAATAGCATGCCAGCTTCCTGTTACCTCATCTTCACCTATGCCACAGATCACATTTTGCTGCTGTTACTTGGAATTCAAATTATGGTGTTTTGTGCCAGCAATCTAGTTGGCAAAAGTATACGTTTTCCTAGTTTGAATTCAGTATTTCCTCCTCTCAACCCGCTCCACCCTTGTATCCCTGATCTAAAATGGCAGACATAATTTTCTTTTTATAAACTGTCAGTTTTACAGATGGATGCCTGTAGTGCTGCAGATGAGCAATATGAAGTACATTTTTCAAAGTTCTGCTTTGAGTATCTGTGTACGCTTTATTGCAGTATTGCTTAGCTCCAAATGAGAAGCATTGCTCTTCTTTAAATTCAAAGCTCCTGCGTGTACAACAAGCCATATGATGTTGCTGTAACTATTTTCTGAGCAACCAGGGTAGAGGAATAAAAATCACCATTCCAGAAATGTCCAACAATGCAGTAACAAGAGTGCATAACAGAAGTTTAAGCAAAATAAGTCATTGACTGAAATGAAGTCCCTTGCGGGAGGGTCAGTAGATGAGAGTGGATGGCTTGTTGCAGAAATGGTTATGGTGGGAACATCAGTAAGTGTGTGCAACTTGGGGACAAGGAATCTTTAGAGAGAATTTCATCTGAGATTATTTTGATCCATTTCATTGTTGTTATATTCCTATCCCACAGTAACAGTAAAAATTGAAAGCATGCTCCTGTCATATCAATTTTACATCAGACATATGGGAAGCAAGAAACACATGGCAGTTCATATTTTGAGAGTGGCCCAGTAGCAACTGAAGTAACAGGCATGGAAATTTCAGATTGCAGGGTTCAGGATTTCTGTTGTTGGGATAGGGTGACTTAGTAAGTTTAACAATTTTACAACTATAGGTTTAAACCACAAACTGGTTGATGCACTGACAGCTAGTAATTAAAGCATTGCTGTACAGAGGTCACGCTAATGCATCATCTTATCAACAATTTCTAGAGGGTCTCCCTAATGACAAGCTCGTTGTCAGTTGTAAATCGTCTGAAATTGAAAATACAGCAAAATCACTGTACTGTTTTTTTTCCAGCTCAGAAAAAATTCAGCGGGGAATCCATAGTAAAGTAAACCCCTTAAGTTGCTGGCATATGCATTTTAATTTGAAATGCAGTAAAATGCTACTGTTGAGTGTTGCTGTAATGCTGTGACCTAACAACTCTAGCATTATACTGATCAGTTCCCATTACAAATATTATAGAACCGTACATGTCGGCAGTTCCTTAAAGCTGTTTGGGGAAATTCTTCTTAAAAATTAGAACATTTAATTATAACCGATGATCCATGTCAGTAGCAGTCTCGTGAGGACTCTTAGCTGCAGCTCCAGAAGAAATGAGTTTTCTGTATGACCCTGGTGGCTACCTTGTTAAAAATCTTTTTTATGTGATGTTGCAGTTAAAGTGACATGCACCATGTTTGCATGTCTGAGGAAACTGGCGTGCTAATGCTTTTTTGTTTTGTTTTAAAATGAATGGGTGATAATTTTTAAAAAGGTTCCCTGATTATGTGTTTGCATATTTTATCTTAGTTTAGAACAATTATTTTAATTTATTTTTTCAGTGGCTCCGAATGTGCAAACTGCATCTACCGTAGCTCTGCTCCTCTCCCTAATATTTCCTGCTATTTCTTTAGCTCTGATAGTGGGAGTAGTGGTGGAAATATTGCTGTAGATAGGACACCCGTTGGCCACCAGCAGCATAAGTACTCTTCTATAACCTTGCTCAGAGCAGGACTACATCAGACTTTAGTTAAAATGCCAATGGCCAGCCTTGTCTACACTAGTGTTCACTGTTGCAACCACCAATGAAGAACAGCCAGTGGTAGCAATGGATAGTGGGATATTTTAGAAAAAATGTCTATGGTTTGTCTATACTAAGTTGTTTTCTTAAAATGTTCCATTGTTGGTATCACACTCTCAGCTTATTGGTGATCGCAGCCATGTGGACTAGGTACACCACAGTTCCATTTTTTACTTGCTCTGAGTAGGTTAACAACATTGTAAAAGCACCAGCAGCTACGGGAACCTGGTCTTCATTAGCATTCAGTTTTTGCTTCCACCAGTGCAGCTAAATGCTGGTATCAGCTGTGGGACTGTGTTGGGAAAAATAACCTTGTATAGAGGAACTTAACTTCTTGTGGAAGAAGCAGCTTACTTTCAAATGGTCCGGAGTATTAGTGTTTGATGCTTACTTTTAGCAGAAAAGGATGAACACACATACCCCATATGTACATACGCCTATGTCTCTCATAGAATATCAGGGTTGGAAGGGACCTCAGGAGGTCATCTAGTCCAACCCCCTGCTCAAAGCAGGACCAAACCCCAACTAAATCATCTCAGCCATGGCTTTGTCAAGCTGGGCCTTAAAAATCTCTAAGGAAGGAGATTCCACCACCTCCCTAGGTAACCCATTCCACTTGGTAACCCATTCCAGTGCTTCACCACCCTCCCAGTGAAAAAGTTTTTCCTAATATCCAACCTAAACCTCCCCCACTGCAACTTGAGACCATTACTCCTTGTTCTGTCATCTGGTACCACGGAAAACAGTCTAAATCCATCCTCTTTGGAACCCCTTTTCAGGTAGTTGAAAGCAGCTATCAAATCCTCACCCCTATTCTTCTCTTCTGCAGACTAAATAATCCCAGTTCCCTCAGTCTCTCCTCATAAGTCATGTGCTCCAGCCCCCTAATCATTTTTGTTGCTCTCCGCTGGACTCTTTCCAATTTTTCCACATCCTTCTTGTAGTGTGGGGCCCAAAACTGGACACAGTACTCCAGATGAGGCCTCACCAGTGCTGAATAGAGGGGAATGATCACACCTTTTTCTACAAAGCAAACATTAATGCCCAAATTTTGACACAACACTCAGCTATTTGCTAGTGCAGTGTCAAAACACAAATATCTTGGCGCATACTCCATGCAAACCCACAGATGTTAGGTTATATCTGGTGCTGTCACATAACGTTCCTGATTTAGTGGATTGAGACATTACCATGAAAATTTAATTGTAAGCAAAAGCTATGGTCTTGAATAACATCTAGTTAAATTCAGAGTCTAGGCTTTGGTGCTCAGCTGAAGTTGGAATACAGGCCATGATAGTGCTGTTGGGTTTTTTTTCTTTTGTTCTCACAAAGAGCTTTTACTTTTTGTACATGATTAATGGAGACTAAATGGGGAAGGAGTTTTGTGTAGAATAGATAAAACTCTTGTTTAAAAGGCTGTGTTGAAAACCGTGTAAATATAGATCAATCATAATAGAATTATATATGAAGAATAAAAACAAAATGCATCTCTTACATAAGAGGCAGGGATGTTTGTTTAGTCAGACTAGCTGAAGGTCTGTTATATGACAAGGACTAATCAATGACACATGGACCAATTGTGGTTTTTCTTCATGTCAAATCATATTTCTTTTATTTCCTCATCCAGATTGTGATTTTGTTGTACTTTTCCACCACCTAAAATGATTACAGTTGATTTTCTTGGCTCACAGTAATTGCACTGACCATTTCACTGAAAGAGGGAAATAAAATGAGAAAATCCACAGAAAGAATTCCATTCATTACACACTCCTTGCTGCCTTCTATAGCACTGCTAAATAAACTTGTGTTCAGCAGAGTTCTACAAGTAAACTAACAGACTTTCTGATTTAAAAAAGAGAGAGAGAATCCTCACCATCTATTTTTGCCAGCATAGTCCTCAATATGCCACTTTGAAAAACCTGAGTCATTTTTTTTGCCACTTTTGACTGATCTATGCCTGGGTAAATTAGTGTAGTAGAAAATTTTATTTGAATTCAGACAGGAATTTTGTTACAAGGATATCTGGGTCTGGTTCAATTCATGCTTTAATTTCTTGATGCTTAAGTTAATTTTCTGACTGAGTCCATTTTTAGTAAACAACTTGTCAATCACGAGGCATTAACACTCCAATGCAATATATTTAAGAAAAAAGTTGTTTTATACCAGAAATCTTGCCTGGAAAACTTCATTATATATCCCATTTATGTATTGAAGGTTTCATTTTGTAGCATTTCATATTATGCCCTACAATATGTCCTTTACAATTTTCTTTCCCTGTAAGTGTGTGTGTGTTGGCACAGGAGGTATGTTATAATGCTTAACTTGCCTAGGGTAGCACCCTATTGCTTGTGCTTGGCCCAAGTAGTAATGGGCTGTCTCTTCTTGTAGTTTATTTGCCTAGGGAGGGAAAAGTTGGTCTGAGACCCTGAAAATGTTGCTGAAATATGTACCCATCCAGTAGAAGTTTAAGTTGGAAGAGACTGTGAAAGCACAAGCTGGTGCAGGAGATGGAGACCCTCATAAAGCTTAGTTCGGAATTTACTGGCTTAAATAAGAAGGGAGTCTTTGCAATTAAATGGTTGTTTACAGACTCAAGGCAATAGAATTATACATGCATCTTTCCAGTGTAATTGTCCAAGTTCACTTTCTCCTTTTTCAGTGTTTCTTTCATATTATCTGAAAAACCAGCTGCATTGTCAATGTGCAAGGACTGGTTGTGTTTTTTTTATAAGACACTTTCTTTGTTTCTTTTGAAATAGAAAGATGAAAACTACAGAAGCTTACCTCGGGATACTAGTAACTGGTCTAACCAGTTTCAGAGAGACAATGCTCGCTCATCGTTAAGTGCCAGTCATCCCATGGTGGACAAGTGGCTGGAGAGGCAAGAACAGGTAATATATATTAATATATATATTACTTTAATAATTTAACCTTTATGTTAGTCCACAAATATTACAAAGAAACAAATTCCTAATTGATAATGGTTCTGGAAGCATGGGTATTCGCATCAGATATGTAGGGTGTAAATATGTATTGGGATTCCTCTGCTTCCAAAAACTTCATTAGGACTAAAAGTAGAAATCAGGAAATATCACCCATTTTTGAGCCATACACTCGTTTATACAGTACGTGGAGAGTGTTCTGATGAGCACTGCTATTCTTTGCTACTCTTCTTCACAGCTGGTATCAGCAGGCTTGTTTTATTTAGAGATTGTTGTTTTGAAGTAAATTTTATTGCTGAAAAGCCAGTAATGTTATTCACAAAGCTATTTAACTAAATAAGGATTTATTTTTGCATATCTTTTTTTAAATGCTCTTTATTCTTCTGAACCAGTGACATGTCATTCGATTCTGGCTTTAAAGTCAGAATGGTTATTTGCCTTTATTGCCACTATATTGAAATTACCAGTTTTAAATTTTTCTTTTCACACAATAAATAATTATGCCTAATGTTCTCCTTTATTAAGAATCTCATGGTTATGAATATTGAAAGACTTAAAATGAAGATCAAGATTGCTTGATATCACCGTTGCTTGATCAGTTTGATGTTCAGTAAATATCCATATTGCAAACTTGTTATTTGGAACCATTTGCTGATTGAATTATGTGTTGTAGATTTGGTGCCATAGATTGTAAGCAATCTCCTGTTGCAGTGTTTTTTGTTTGATTTTTGAGGCATGCCTTCCTGAGTCATTAGAATCTCATTGAAGTACTTAAATAAGCTGTTGTCTCAGCAAAAGGAGTTGGATTAGAAATCTTAAAATTAACCTTCCTAGAAAATGTCAGTGACTTGCATATTTAAACATCTATTGTCCAATAAATGTTGTATTTTGTGAAGTTTTGCTCACAGTCCAGTAGCTAGACCCACTTTACCCAACTTTGTGGTAAATAAATAATGCTATGGAAGCCTGCTTAAACAACTGTAGTCAACTGATTTAATTTCTGTAGCTGCAAAATTTTTATTTCTTGTGATCAATTTTTTTTTAAAATGAGAGAGATGATCCATTCATTACATTCTGGATGTTAATAAGTCACATGCACCTGGAAGAGCGGGATCCTTTGGTGATTTCATATCAGCAGGATAAGTAATTAGACTGAAAACTGTTTAACAGGGCATGAACAGCGGAAGGAAACCCATAATGAGAATGGAATGAAGCACAGCACTGGGGAGGGAGGGGAAGAGCCTTACACATGAAAGAGTGGATGCAGGTGGAAATCCTGTTTACTTCTTTTCTCAAACTTAACATCCTTTTGAATGTCCCTCTGAGCCCTTTATGTTTCATTGGATAAACATAATGCTTTTTCATTTAATAAATTAAATTTGGAATGCTTGGTAATAAGCAAACTGGAACTTACTGAATATAAGCACATGTTGCACAGTGAATAATAACTAAGCAACAAGTCCCCTCTGTTTGTCCAAGGGACTCTTCTGTCCTGTCCCGCTTGTAGTATGAAATCATAAGAGAGTCTTTTGGATTTTAAAATGCTCTGAATTCTTTAGTTCAGAACATAAGGTGAGTAAATAGTTTCCCGCAGCACTCTGAATTGGCTCTTCCTTGCCGGGCCTCTGCTTTTCACTTACCTTTCTTTTGGGAGACACTCAAGGCAGTAGAAGCTCTGCAAATGGAAATAAGCAACAAGAAAAAAAAGGCAAATAGGAAGAATTTAAGTGTCTAGCCTATGGTGTGGCCTACCAACCTGCATAGCCAAGTCATTTGGTGTCTTTAATCCCTATACTCTGCAGAGGTGTGGCGGTGGAGCTGGTATCCTCACTTATGCTAGTACAGCTACCAGAAATGGCTGTGGATCTGGTGACAAACCAAGTGCAATGACAATGCTAAGAAGCCGTCAGAATATAGCTGTGCTCTAATATAGCTGTTTGGTTTCATAGAACTGAAGCGAGTACCAGGTTCACCTATGCTGGTCCCAGAGACGTTGCTCACTGGAGGAGTTTCCTTTGGAACTGTGTTACTTAAGGCAAGGCTTATTTTGTATACGTGTAAATCCTGTGCCTCACCTTTTCCTCTTGAGCATATGGAAGAAAGGAAATTTCCCAGAGGGTCCTGGTAACCTTCAGAGATAGCTAAATGTTGTGAGATTCTGCTTTGAGGAGTACAATTAATTCATTAAGCAACTCACCAGGATTACTAATGTTAAAGACCCCCTGTCAAGACTGATTCCTCACACTGGCACTCTGAGTGCAGAAGGTGGGGGTCTGCAAGGATTTTAAAAATTAATACTTGCCACTCCAGGCTTGTATTAAACTCCCAAGGTTACAGTTTTTCTCTAACCTTAGCTTGGTAAATGCTGCCACCACCTAAATGCAAACTGCTCTTCAGATCCCATGAAGGAGCACTTGGGAATTCCTTCCTGTGGGGTACCCTTCAGACCTTTCACAACCCTCTCCACCCCCATCCCAGGGAAGAGCTGAGAAAGGAAATTAGCTGTTGCCACCAGCTAATTTAACAAAATATGCACAAACCTCTTAGGACACCAAAAATCCAATCCAGTTCTTAAAAAAGGTAAATTTTATTAAAAACAAAAAGAAAGAAAATACATCTGGAACTTCGGCTTTTGCTAGATTTTAAAAGAGGAATTCCAAAACTTAAGCACCCAAAATAGCTTTCTTGGGGGTTCAGCTTAAAGGTTACAAGCCCACAAAAACATCTGGGGTTCGCACAGAGGAGTCCACAAGCCTTACAGAAAATAAAAGAAATAAACCTAATTGCATCTATATAAACATTCCCTGTCGCAATGAATCCTCCTGGCTATGGACGATGAATTTTCATACCTGGTCCAAACTTTGCACAGCATTCCGGCTGTCCCTGTCTCTTCAGCTCGGAGAGAACAACCAAGAGATAAAGGGAAAGCTTTTTTCCCCTTTTAAAAATTTCTAGCCTTCCCGTTGGCTCTTTTGGTCAGGTGCCCACTCCCTTTTCTTTAAAGGGTTAAAATGTCCCCCAAGTACAGGTAAAGCAAGCAGCCACCAAGAGGGACTTTATAGCTAACTGGTTAGCTGGGTGTCCGTAAAAGGGAGCAGCCCCCACCCCCCATTTATCAGGAACCCCCCCCCCCCCGCCCCGAGCCACTAGGTGCCAGAGAGATAAAGGTATTTTTACAAGAGAGAAAACATATCTCATTTCCCATACAGGCCCCTATAGAGCAGACTGTGATCTTGCAGTGAGATTGTTATAGGATGATATAAGGAGTAATATACCCGGCTTCTGTTGGTGTCAATACTGGCACTTGTTAAAGAAATAGCTCTGCTTCTGTATACTACGATGGATGTTGGGCCTCAGTACGGAGGGACACCTGAAAATATATAGTACAAATAGCAATTAGCTTCATCTATGGTACATTACTAGGCCTCTACTACATTTTGAAGTGGGACATCCAAGAAGATGAAAGATTTGTGTCTGCCTTCTGAATTGTCTTAGGGAATCATGGCTCTATATGATGGGTAGGAATCTGTACTTCAATTTAGGGATCATTCCCAATTCATTTACAAAAGATTCAAACTATTCGCTGAAAGAATCAACAAATTTAACTTACAGAAAGGTTTGTTATTCCAACCCATAAAATAAGACATGCCAGAACTGGTTGCACCTTGAAGAATTCCTTTGCTAGCAGGAATTTGAAGGTTTAAATTCAGACAGTTTCAGCTTTCAAATTTTTCATAGATTGCTGTAAACTAACAAGCCATTCTAGAAGATATGGGCCTCTATTGTTTCACTGGGCAGACAAGCTCACTCTGATAGATTTCAAAGTAGTGTTAACATAAATTGTTCGTTACTCTCTACTATTTATCCCTTTAAATAATAATTAGAAATGTATAATTTTCTTATGGAATCAAATTAAATGAAAGTAGTGCTTCTAAACTTTTCTTCTTAAGAATTCCCAGTAGCAGACTTGTTCCAAAGAATCAGTTGAAGATAGTTGGCAGTTTTCCCAAAATTTGTTCACATACATAGTATTACCACTGTTCAATTGAGAAATCATAAAATAACTGACTAAAAAGCTCAGCCCACCTGAAGCGGTTGCAGGATTGGATTCAAAGATTGGGGAATGCCATCTAACTGTAGAAGTCATAACAGTGGGGAGGTTGGGGTGGAGAAGGCGAGAGTTAAAGTTAACATTTGGTGGAAAGTATAAATACATATACAGATTCTATGGCATGGTCATTTCAGTTTCTATAACCAAATATTGAAATTGGCAAAGATCAAGTTTACATAAGAAATATCACACTAAAATAGTATATTCTTCGCTTTACTGGAGAGGCCCTACGTTTTAAAAGGATTAAAAACTCTGTGCTGTTTTATGTGGTGGTCGAGCAGAAGAAGGGGAGGGAAAGGGAGTTATATTTTTGATTGTTTAATTTCTAAGGCAGCTGATCAGAAAAGCCATTTGCAAATCTAAAGGACAGCATTCAATTAAATTAAAACTGCATAGGAATTATATAAATTGATTTGTGTTCATTAATGAATAAAAGCAAGATACTTTATCGAGCACTGTTCAAAATACACAGTGGCTTATTCAGCACAGCTCAACATAAATTCAGTTTTCCAACAAGCATTTAAAAAAAAAATTAAGAAAGCATCAAATTTAGAAGATGAAATGTACATTCATGGTCATCGCTGATGAACAGTGCTGAATAGCAAAATCCGTGAAGCTCTGCAGTATTCTTTAAATACGGAAAATGAAAATGGATTTTTCCCTATTCAAAAATGGGGGATGGGGAAGAAGAAGTTAGGTAATTACTTCTGCTCTCCTCCTGTGGTGGAAACTTATAGAATAGTAGATCAAGCTGGGCAGAGCTCTTTTCGTTTTAAACATATCGCTAGCTGCCTCCTTCCTCTTACAGTTAGCTTCTTGCTTGTGACAGCTGTCAGCACTGAAATACAAAGATAATCTCTGTGTGGTCTTTCTGGTTCTCTTCCTAGCAATGATATCTGACATGCAAATATTGTTAGTGTTTGATCTCCAAGCACAGAGTACCTGCCTTCAGCTTGGTTTGAGCAACTGAATGCTTATTTTTAATATGAATAAATCTACCATTTAAAAATTTTCAGACATTACGAGATAGAATGGGACTGTGGGTTGTAATGCTGCAAAGAGTCTGAGCCTGAAGCAACGGTAGGAAGATTGTATGATGCCATCTACTTGAGAAGGAGATGGTATTCATCTATCAGGGGATATAAGCAGCCACCAGATCTTGAACTGTACATTTGCCTTAGCACTGTAGCTAAGGCTGAGTTTCTTTCATCTTTTCTTAGTTCCCTTTTTCAAGTTCTTGTCATTGGCTTGCATCTCACAGGCTTGTTCTTGGCTCCAAGGTGTGGTTTTATTTTGTTTTTTATGGTTTCACCATTTTTGTGTTTATATAGTGTTAAAAGTCGGTGATTTTTATGCTTACAGGAATTAGTGAGTAGTTTTTTCCTCTCTTTTGGGCTCTGAACTAGTGCTGTTCAGATTTAAAACTTAAAGCTTGCTGTCACAGTTCAGGGCAGCTGCACCTGTACTTCTTGTCAGTGGTCCAGCAAGGGCACTCATTCTCAGCTTCCCAGCTTCCTGGCTGTTGCCTTTGTGGGTGGAGACCTGTGTCTCACTCCCTTCTCGTCTGAGTATGTCCAGGCTGCACATTTCCCTTCTTTCACTGTGTTGTTCACAGCAGAGAGAGGCTGCCCAAGCACACCTGTTTGCTTTTTCTTCAGAGATGGGTTAACAGTGTGACTGCCCAAGATTATTGATACCACATACCTCTTTTAGTGCAAGCCTATTTTATTCTTAAAGTAAAAGCTCTACAGAGAAAACATATTGAAAACAATAAAAGAACCTACACGCATGACAATAAGTTTACCAGAGATCACCCTAACTCTAGCATGGGCTCTGACAGAGGCAGTCCTTCAACCTCTTCCCCACCCAAAGGGGTTTACTTTGTGGTCCCAAGTTTATCACAGCTTTATCTCAAAATAGTCTTATGGGGCCTCAGTAGGCCAAGTCCTTCCAATCCTTCACTCAGTTATTCTGTGGACCGGGATGTTGTCTGTTTGCTGCTGAGGAAGAGGGCCATGAGCTGGTTTAAAACCAGGCTATTTATCAGACAATCCTTTCTTTGTCTGTTAGTCCCTAGAGAATCCAATTTGAGCGTAGTGTGTGTGCACCTCTCCAGAGGTGGCTTCCAAGGGCTGATAATGAAGGAAATACATCAGCATCCCCATCCCTACTAGAAAAGACACATACTATTCTTCTTCGAGTGCTTGTTCACGTCCATTCCACATTAGGTGTGCGTGCGTTGCGTGCACGAGTGTTGGAAACTTTTTTCCTTAGCGGCTCCCGTCGGGCCGGCGGAGCCCCTGAGTGGCACCACTGTGCGGTGCATATATACCCCTGCTGCCCGACCCCCTCCAGTTCCTTCTTACCATCCGTGGTGGCGTTGGAACAACCTCTCTCTCTTAGGCTAAGGGACTGCTCTCATCCTTCTCATAGATAGCTGTTATCAGTTAGTTAGCATACCTTTGTTGTGGACACTTAAGTGATTAGGTGCTTGGAGGCATCTAGCACCTGCCCCGGGCCGTGGGGCATGCCGCAGGCCCACAGGTTTAAAGGCTTGTGCCACATGCCGCAAGCCTATGCCAGTTAGTGACCCCCACGGCTCGTGTCTACGTTGCCTGGGGGAAGAACATCAAACTGAGCGGTGTAAGATTTGCAAGGCGTTCAAGCCAAGAACAAAGAAAGAAAGAGACTTTTGTTTAAAGCAGTTGTTGATGGAAGCTGCATTGTAGCCACTGGGCCCAGAGCGCCCGACACCGACTCCAGCTTCCTCGGTGCGTAGTGCCCCAGAGCTGTCAGGAGACCCGGCACCGGCTAAACACAGAAAGCTGTCGGCCCCAGAGCGCCAGACTAGGCCCCGGCACCACTCGTCCTACCTGGCGCGGCCCACGGCGCAGCCCAAAGGAAGGCGCGGATGTTCCCCGAATAGGAGGCCGGCGTCTTCCAAGGCCCCGAGCACCAATAAGAGTGGAAAGGCCGCTGTACCGGCGCTGGCACCGGTGGCTTCAGCACCACAAGTCCCACAGAGCCCAGGCCTAAGTGAGCTCAGTGCAGACGATGGGCTCAAGAACTTAATGGATCAGCCCTCCACTCCTGGCACCTTTGAGGCAGCAAAGGACCTCATTGAGCTGTCGGTGACGAGCCCCCTCCCGTACAGGGAGAATCCTCCGGCACCCATGCCACGGGTGCTGTTGAGGGGTAAGCCGGCAATGGTGTGCTGTTCAAGGACACCGTCCTGGCATCGCTCCCGGAGTTGGTCCCAGTTGAGCTTCACATCTGCGGACTCCCAGTTACCCACGGCTCAGAAGGAAGTCGCGGTACCGGGAGTGAGTCGGAGCGAGGAAGTAATGGAAGAGGCACGATGCTCTCCAGCACCGATTAGAGACCGGCACCGGGAGGAGTCGAGACGGCCCTTACCGGAGAACTCCCGCAGATGCCGATCCCGGTCCCGAGAATGCTGGTGCCTGTCCCGGTCCAGATCCCACTCCCGGTCCCGGGGATATCGGTACCAGTCTCGCTCCTGTTCCGTTAGGAGCCGCTTGTCGACCTCCCGCTGGCACAGATCGTCGGCACTGCCGTGGCCTTCGCGGTCAGCGCCGACTCCAGTTACTCGCTCCATGGTCTGGACAGCAAGGACCCTCAGACAGGGTGGCACCCCCAGTGGGGGCCGCCAGGTCATTGGCCCTTCTGGACTCCTTGGGCCTATCAACAGTGCCAAGGGGCCCAGTCCAGGGCGAGCTACTTGGTGCAGCGGTCCCGGTCCCTGCACCGATGCCCGACGGCACTGGAAGCTACAGTATCCAGGCCTTTTGCATCCCCCCAGGATAAACCGGAGAGACGAGCACTGAGTCCGGTGCTGCACCGAGGTCTCCCGCCCCGGCCCGAGCCAGAGGCCCCTCCCATGGGAGAAGGGGAGCAGGAGGACCAGCCAGAGGGGGTTGAGCAGCTGCTAACCTCCTCGTCATCCCCGGATGAGGCAGTGGCATGAACAGCAGTGTCCGGCCCTCCACCCGTAGATCACAGAGGCCACCGGGAGCTATTGCATAGGGTCGCCCAGAACTTGGGGTTGCAGGCCGAGGAGACAGTTGAGCAGGAGGACCCCATGGTGGACATTTTGAGCCCCGAAGGTCCATCTCGAATAGCGCTCGCTCATTAAGACCGTCCAATCGAATGATAAGACTATATGGCAGACCCCGGCCTCCAGCGCTCCAACGGCCAAAGGTGTGGAGCGCAAGTACTTTGCCCCGTCAAAGGGCTATGAATTCTTGTTCTGCCACCCAAGTCCGTGCTCCCTGGTAGTCTCAGCGGTGAGCAAAAGAAAGCACCATGGACAACAGGCCCCGGCACCTAAGGCCAAGGAGGCAAAACTTCTGGACCTTTTTGGCAGAAAGGTGTACTCATCAGGGGGTCTTCAGTTGAGGATCGCTAATCAACAGGCATAATTTTAACTCCTGGGCAGCGGTGGGGAAGTTTAAGGGTAACCTCCCGCAAGGTTCCCAACAGGAGTTTACGGCCCTGGTGGCCGAGGGCAAGGCAGTAGCTAAGATCTCTCTCCAGGCCTCCCTGGATTCAGCAGACGCGGTGGCCAGAACAATCGCGTCGGGGGTGGTCTTGAGGCGCTCGGCATGGCTGCAGGAGTCAGGCCTACCCCTGAGGTCCAGAGTACGCTTCAGGATCTCCCTTTTGAAGGGTCCGGGCTCTTTTCGGACCAGACAGACGCGAGGCTGCATAGCCTCAAGGACTCGAGAGCTTCACTTAAGTCGCTGGTATGCACACCCCAGTGACGCAGAGGAAGCCCTTTAAGCTGCAGCCTCCCCCTCAGTGCCAGTACCAGCCTCGTCATAGGCGTGAACCTTACTGTAGGTGAGGCAGACGATGGTGCAATAATAACAATAATGTGCCGGGTCAGAACCACGGTCAGCACAAATCCCAGCCGGGCACTAAGCCTGGCTTTTGAGGGTGCGCTTGAGGACAGTGTACCAGACCAGTCACGAGATCCGTCCCCTTGTTTCCTGAACTGCATGGCCCGTTTCTCCTGTGCATGGTCCCGCATTACATCGGACCGTTGGGTCTTACACACGGTACGGAACGGGTACTCGCTGCAATTCTCTTCCCTCCCTCTCTCCCACCCCTCTTCCCTGTCCCTCTTCAGGGATGCCTCTCACGACCATCTCCTAGAGAAGGAGGTTCACTTGCTGCTGGAGGCAGGGGCGGTAGAGGCGGTGCTGCATGGCCTAAGGGGGAAAGGGTTCTCCTCCCGGTACTTCCTCATTCCCAAGGCCAAAGTGGGCCTTCATCCCATTTTAAACCTGCCTGGGCTCAGCAAGTTCCTGGTCAAGGCCCGGTTCCGCATGGTCTCTCTGGGCACCATCATCCCTTCCCTGGATCCGGGAGGCTGGTATGCTGCCCTCGACATGAAAGACGTGTACTTTCATATTGCCATTCACCCAGCACATCAGCGGTTCCTGTGCTTCACCGTGGGCCAAGAACATTACCAGTTTGCGGTTCTCCCGTTCGGTCTAGCTGCGGCCCCACGGGTATTCATGAAATGCAGTGGCGGTGGTGGTGGCCTTCTTATGGAGGCAGAGAGTCTGGGTTTACCCGTACCTTGACGATTGGCTCCTGGTGGGTCGATCCGAAGCGGAAGTGCGGGGCCACATGGAGGTGGCCCTGAGATTGTTCCGTGAGCTGGGGCTCCTGGTCAATGTCCACAAGTCCACTCTCGTTCCCACGCAGAAAGTGGAATTCATAGGGGCGGTCGTGGATGCGGTACAGGCCAGGGCAAGCCTTCCAGTATCCCGATTCCTGGCTAACCAGCAAGCGGTGGCCTCCCTGCACCAGTTTCCAATGACAACGGCCAGGTGCTGCCTGCAGCTGCTGGGCCACATGGCAGCATGCACGCATGTGGTCAGGCATGCCAGACTGAGACTCAGGACTCTGCAGGCTTGGCTCGCTCAGGTGTACCGCCCAGGGAGGGACCCCCTGGACTTGGTAGTGACAGCCCCAAAGGATGTGCTGGAGTCCCTGCTGTGGTGGCAGTCCCAGCCTGTGGTTTGTGAAGGCATCCCCTTTGCCGCCCCACAACTGGACCTGACGCTGGTGACGGACATGTCAGACCACGGATGGGGGGTTCACCTGGGAGACCTCAGGGCTTGTGATCCGGAGCAGAGTGGTCGCTCCATATCAATGTGAAGGAGCTCAGGGCGGTTTGTCTAGCCTGCCAGACCTTTCACGCCACTCTGAGCGGTCACAGCATAACAGTTCTGACAGACAACACTACTGCCATGTTCTCTATAAACAAGCAGGGCGGGGCCCATTCCTCGCTGCTGCGTCGCGAGGCTCTCCTCCTCTGGGACTTTTGTATAGCTCATGCCATTCACCTTGAGGTGTCGTATCTCCTGGGGGTGCGAAATGAGCTAGCGGACTACCTCAGCAGCTCGTATTGCATGCACGAGTGGCTGCTCGGAGGGGATGTTGTGCTTTCGCTCTTCCGCAGTTGGGGGTTTCTCTGGGCAGACCTGTTTGCCACCAGGGCCAACGCCCAGTGCCCGCGGTTGTGCTTGTTCCAGGGCCACAGCCCAGACTCAGTCGCAGATGCGTTTGCTGTCCCGTGGGGAGGGGGCTTGATGTATGCTTTTCCCCTGTTCCCCTTGGTACACAAGGTCCTGCTGAAGGTACGCAGGGACAGGGCAGTGGTGGTCCTCATCGACCCGGCGTGGCCCCGCCAACACTGGTACACAACACTCCTAGGGCTGTTGGTGGAGGCTCCAGTAGTCCTGCCCCTACACTGGGACCTCATCACGCAGGATGGCGGGCGGCTTCTCCACCCCGACCTGCAATCACTACACCTGACGGCATGGAAGCTCTCTGGCTAAACACCTTGGAGAGCCAGTGCTTCCTTCCTGTGCATCAGATTCTGCTTTGCAGTAGGAGGCCCTCTACGAGGGCTACCTATGTGGCCAAGTGGAAAAGGTTCTTGTGTTGGTGTGAGCTCCGACATGTGCGGCCGTGCCAGCCCCCAGTGCAAGCCATCCTCGAGTACCTCCTGCACCTCAAGCTGCAGGGGCTGGCCCCGTCCTCACTCAGAGTGCACGTGGCGGCCATCTCTGCCTTCCATCCGGGGTTTTCGGGGGGCTCGGTGTTTTCCCACCCAGTGGTGGGACGGTTCTTTAAAGCATTGGAGAGGATGTTTCCGTACTTACGCCTTCCAGTCCCTCCTTGGAACCTTAATTTGGTCCTCTCTAAGCTCATGGGACCCCCATTTGAGCCCCTTGCTACCTGCTCCCTCCTCCACCTTTCCTGGAAGGTGGCATTTTTGGTGGCCATTACCTCGGCCAGAAGGGTGTCTGAGCTGAGGGCTCTCACCTCTGAGCCACTGTATACAGTGTTTCACAAGGATAAGGTGCAGTTCCGACCGCACGCCAAGTTCCTCCCTAAGGTGGTCTCGCAATTCCATTTGGGCCAGGATATTTGTCCTCCGGTGTTTTTTCCAAAATCCCATATGGACCTGAGTCACCGCAGCCTACACACCCTGGATGTCTGTCGGGCGCAGGTGTTCTATTTGGAGCTCACCTTTCGTAAATCTGCGCAGCTGTTCGTGGCCATAGCCAAGAGGATGAAAGACGTCCTGGTTTCGGTGCAGCAGATCTCGTCTTGGATTACAAGATGCATCCAGGCGTGCTATGAGCTCGCAGGTGTTCCGGCCCCGGCGGTCGTGGCCCACTCGACCAGGGCGCAAGCGACTTCCATGGCTTTCCTGGCACAGGTCCCGGTCCAGGAGATCTGCAGAGCAGCCCCCTGGTCCTCGGTGCACACCTTCACGACCCATTACGCGGTCAACCAGCAGGCCAGAGAGGACGTGGCGGTTGGCAGAGCGGTCCTCCAATCAGTTGTTCTGTGACTCCTGCCCTCCTCCAGAGGTAAGCTTGTGATTCACCTAATGTGGAGTGGACATGAACAAGCACTCGAAGAAGAAAAAATGGTTACTTACCTTCTCGTAATTGTTGTTCTTGAGACGTGTTGTTCATGTCCATTCCACCACCCACCCTCCTACCCATCTGTCGGAGTCGCCGGCAAGAAGGAACCGGAGGGGGTCGGGTGGCAGGGGTATATATGCATGGCGCAGTGGCACCACTCAAGGGCCCCGCAGGCCCGACGGGAGCCGCTAAGGGAAAAAGTTTCCTACGCAATGCGCGCACACCTAATGTGGAATGGACATGCACAACACATCTTGAAGAACAACAGTTACAAGAAGGTAAGGAATCTTTTTTTTCACAATTACACATTCACAATTTCATTTTTAATACAGTGGACCCCAAAGGAATTAAACCTAGTTCAATAAGGTTTAACTTAATTCTGTAAAGTTTATCTTAATTCCATAAGGTTGTTCAGGATATTGTCAATCTGTCACACATCATTGTCCGTGAGGAATGTCTGCTTTAAGTATGAACACAACTGAGAAATGAAGGAGATAGGCACTAATGAAAACACTGTCCTGGGATATGCACTTCCTTCGCCCTGATAGGCCACTTTGTACTGGTGTGGTAATGCAAAGGAGCTATAAATATGGCTTCAGTGGCCAGCTGAGGCATGCTGGGATGTAGTCAGAGGAAAGGGGGTATAGACCAAATTCCCCTGCACTGTGGAGATTCCTGGCTGCTAGAATGGTTCAGTGGCGGCCATTGTAGCTAGATGCAAGTTCATGAATGGTGCCAAGATGAGGAGGTGTAAAGGTGGCTTGGGGCACCTTTCCCTTTCACTGCCCTCGATCCTATATCAAGTAGAGCTCGGCCAGATCCAAGAGTTTAGCCTCAAGTATGTCTGAATGACTACACATAGACCTTTGTTGTTCTGACCCCCTCCCTGCCTCGTCAATTGTCTCGTCCCTGTTTTACCATGTATGTTTTTTCTCTGATCTCTTTTAAAGATGGTGTCACAATGGGCCCTGGATGTCTTGTGACCTTTCTGCTGTGCAGGATCCTGTGCCTGCAATTTCTGATGTAATGTGCTCGTTGTCACTGCACCCCAACCCCACCGCTCACATTTGAAATTGCAGGTACCAGACTACAGCAGAAACCAGACCTAGTTGATCCCTACAAATGTCATCTGACTCATTGTCCTCCTTCAACCTGAACCCACATACTTCAAGATGGCGTTGGATGTACATGAACTGCCCTTCATAATTTATGGGCATTTGTGTGTTGTTTGGCACATTGCATATAAAATCACCAAGAGAGATGAAATACAAGAGTTAAGGGTCCACTGAAGTCACTAGAAAGACTCACATTACCTTCAGTGGGCTATGGACAAGGCCATAAGTGCTCTGCTTACAGTGTTTTAAAGTCTCAATCCTAAATCAACATTTTTAGTTTTATTTATGTGACGAAAGATATTACGTACTGTGTGCTACATTATTCTAACATTTTTTACACCAGTGCAATCCCATTTAAGTCGATTGGCTTGCGCCTTGTAACTTGAGAAAGAATTAGTCTCTTAACCTTCTTCCAGGGAAAAGTAATCCTAACATTTTGTTGTAACATCACCATGAATCTGAAAAAGGGCCATATTACCTATAGATGTATGAAAAATGTTACGTAACATCCATTGTGTAGTAGGACTTTTTTGTGCTTTATAGTAGAATCCATACAACCTTAACTTGAAATAAGTGAAAGATGAAGCATTCAGATAAACTACAAATAAATGAACAGGTCAGATTTCAGTCATATTTGAGAGTAAATAAATGTTTTTTTTTTAGCAGGGTCTTAAGGGATTTTTTTAAATATAAGAATCATTTGTGGCAAAATTTGGGATATTTAAATTTAAAGTAGATGAGCATTGGTATTCCGGGTGTCTGTAGCAGAATCATAACTGGGAATGACTTTTGCATTCATTCCAGGAAGGACAAAGGAGAAAATCCATTAAGGAGGACTTTATGAAGGCTGAAGCTTTTCATATCAAAACAAAATCAAAATTTGTATTGAAGCAAAGTTTATTTAGGAAAAACGAAGCAAGAAATACTTGGCCAGTACTTTTTATAAACATTGCTGGTCAAGACAGACATTGCTAAATCTCTTTAGAGTAGTTCATGTACTTTGAATAGTTAATTAATCATTTAATGTGGGTTATTTTTGGTTAAATACTCCTGTATGTGAACATGTAGTTTGTACAGTGATGATTATTTGCATAGATAGTTCTGACTCTTCATCGACAATAACTGATAGGGATTGTTTATTACTAAAGGTTGTAGGTAAAAGACAATATGGGGGACTGTATCCTGAAAAGCAGTGACTCAGAAAAGGACTTAAGGGCCATGTTGAACGTGAGCTCCCAATGTGATGCTGCAGCTATGAGGGTGAACGTGATCCTTGGATGTGCAAGCAGAGAAATATCAAGTAGATCTAGGAGGTGATACAGCCTGTGTCTCTGGCATTAGTGAGGCTGTTACTGGAATCCTTTGTCCAGGTTTGATGTCCACACTTTGTAACAGTTTAGGGAATATGTCTGTGTTCAGTTAGGATTCCATTTGGTTTTATGAACACTATTTGGGCTTGTAACAATCATTGTGAATTGGATTCATTTGGTAGCTGGCAAGGAAATCCAAATAGTGTTCATAAAACCAAATGTAGTTTACTGCCCTCCTATTCCTTACTAATCGGAACCAAACTGCAGGCGAGGAAAAAAAATTATGCTGTTAACTGGTATGGCTGTACTTCTTACGTGGCCAACGGGGGTGGGGGGGAACGTATAGGGATAGCAAAGCTGGATGCTCAAAGAATGAAAATCATTTGTTTAAAAAAAAACTTGAGTGGTGGACATGTCATGAGATCAGAGAGAAATCTGCCAGTAACTTCTGTTTTCCATCAGAACCAGAAAAATATCCAAATCATATTGATAGTCTTCATATAATGTCTTCTGCAGTTTCCACAGTATGCATCCGATGAAGTGAGCTGTAGCTCACGAAAGCTCATGCTCAAATAAATTGGTTAGTCTCTAAGGTGCCACAAGTACTCCTTTTCTTTTTGCGAATACAGACTAACACGGCTGTTACTCTGAAACCTGTCATATTGATAGTGAATCAGATCCAGCGATTTGAAATATAAGATAAGCATTGCACAGCATGTATTTTCTGTGGGTCTTAAAATATGGTCTTGCATTACCCTTTCTTAAGTTTACATGTGAAGTAGTGGAATACCACTAATTATTTCATAGCTTTATATGAAAATGTTTGTGTGTGTGTTTACATACCTGTATATGTGTGTGTGTATATATATATATAACTCTCTGCCCCATCTATATCTACTCTCACATATATATAGATGTGTGTGTGTGTGTATTTCTGTATATCTATATGTATACAAATGCTTTATAGTTCAAAATTGAAAGGTTCATATTAGGGCTGAGTGTATTAATATCTGAAAAGGAATAATTGCTTTCTAAATTGTTGTGAGATATTTTTAAAAAAGCCTATTTAACAAGAATTTAGAGCTCTGTGCACATATGTCCTGTGTGAAAAACAATGAAGTTCTTGAAATATGTGGTAAAGTGGTTAATCAGGTCTACCTAAAAGTTTATCCATTATCTCATTTGAATGACAATCATGTATATTGGTTAGTTTTTTCAGTGTGGTTGAGTGGGACTTTAGTTTCTATTAGACAGTCAGATGGAATAAACTGATTAGGGACAACAAGAATAGTTCAGCTTTTATAAACAGTGCTTTAAATAGCTTTAAATAGCTTTAAATAGGACAGACAATCTTTGGGCCACAGCCTACACTTGCATGTAGCGGTACATACACTGGCCTTGGAAAACAGAGAGAATTGCACCTGGGAATCCAGGGGTAGAATTTAGATCTTTGTATGAAGAGTTGTTCATATTCAACAATTTAATTTTTTTTTCTTTTACCAAAAATGGTTGGGATTGGGGATTTCAGCTTTTTGCTGATACAGGGGGAAAAAAAGGAGACGTATCAGATATTTATTTATTTTGTGTGTGTACCATACAATGGACGTAGATTCTATAGCACTCACTTTTTAACCACACGTGATGATGGTGTAATATAATTGCAAGAAAAATCATTGTTGCAACTAGTCAGTTTTTGTTGTTTTTTTAAATATATCCCATTGCAATATCAGCTCTGATTGTATTCAAGTCTGCCTTCCTGAAATTAATCTGATGGGTATCAGTCTTCATACACCTCCTGTCTTTAAAGAAACCCCCTCTGAGTCTTAGGTGCTTGAGTCTGAGGTTCTTGTGCCATTGCAAGGATGATCTCTGTTTGAGTTCTTCCTTCCCTTCTTTTAAAAACCAACAGTTTGTTATCTCCCCCCTCCATGTAGCAGGGTTATTTTTTAGCATGATCGCTTTTGGTTGCACAAATACTGTAATATCCTTACTACTTTCTTGTCTTGTGTCCCTTGTCCTCCGTTCACTTTCATTCCAAGTTTTCTAAGGATGGTTTATTATACAATTGTTCTAATTATTTTTATAATGTGTTTGTGCTACTGCATAGCATCCCCAAGTGTCTTGGTGGGAGTGCTTTATAAATTATTACTATTCAACACTATTAGTGACACTAATGGTTAAAAGTCTGTGGTCTCTCAGATTTTCTACATTAGGTCCCATGGAACGCCAGTTCCATACTTCACTAAAATTATTAGAGGCTCAATTCAGAACTCCTTACTTAGGCTAAACTCCCATTGGGACTTCAGTGAGAATATGGCCTTAGTGAAGAGAGAGTGAGCAGTGCTGAACAGGACCCTTAATTACTATAGTGCCAGAGCAATGCTTAAGTGAAATACATTAGTAAAATTAAAATTTGTCTTCATTCCCTTGGTGGGTAATACAGTTAATGAATATAGATCTAACCAAATTAAGATAATTTATTTCATTGGCTGGCGTCGCTGTAAAACTTTTCAGTGTATTGTAACTCTCTTATACAAACGTTAAACAGATGCAGTTCTTGTATCTGCTTCAAAGACCAGGAAGGTTAAAAGTTTTAAGTGTATTAAACCAATTTTCTTAATTACATCTGTAGTACAGCTTTTTTTTTCATTTAAAATTCACAATGTACTCACCAGGCACCTTCTTTTCCAGCAATTTAAACCAAGGATTTTTAATAATTATTTACACTGTAGTTATTTTTTTTTTAAAATCCCACATTTTTGTTTCAAAGTATAACATTTTTAATGCTTGATGTTGCTCATTTTCTCCTACTCCTCTACTTGCACTTTACATTCCTCTCACTTCTCGTTTGCTGTCTCTTTGCCCGTCTGTCACATTTCTGGCTCATGCCTGCTATTGTGCTGTTGCCTGTGGTGAATCTTCCCACTTCCTATCTGCCATGCTCCTTTTCTTTCCTTCTTAAAATCCCTTACAAGAAAAAGCAATGTTTAGATATGGGCAGAACAACCCAAGACCATGGGAAACTTCCCTAGTTTTGTTGCAAAATCAAATCACAGGTCAGGTTTGCTGGGGTCTGTGAACCTTTTAAGTGAAGTTCGCAGTTTTGCACTGAAAGCAAGTGGAAGTTGGTGCTTTCAATAGAACGTCAGTTTGAGATTTTGGCCTTATTTGAGCCTGGAACTCAAAGTAAAATTCAAGGGATAAGAAATCGTGCGCGTAGAAACTGAAGTCCTTTCAAACGGAACCTCCCAAATTTTCACCCTAGTGTACTTCCGCATTTTTTCACTGAGGTGGTTAATGGTTACATGGTTAATGTTATTTTGGAAACAGGATGTATATGCAGAGGTATATACATTGGTGCTATCATTTCAATATTCTTTGTTCTACCGAAATAGACTGCTTTAACATGGATGTCATGGCTCGTCTGTTGTCACTCTAGCTTCAGGTGGGTTCCTGAGAATTGCTGCTGAGTCATGCTAGAAGATGGATCCTGGTAGTTCCAACCAGGATAATAAAGGGGGTCTGAATATTATGACAAAGTAGATTCTGCAGGGAAAACCTATGGACAGCTAAGCTTAGGGAGTAATCCTGTATTGAAGTTCGTTACTGTATGTGAATTACCAATAAGGAGCATTCCCAGGAAGGGAGTGAGGTTGGACAGTAACTCAGGTCTGTATACTCTGTTGAGGAAGTAGTAGTGAATCAGCCTACTCATAATTGTAAATAAATAAAAGGGCTTGCCTTGCATAATCCTTGTCTGGATGAGTCATTTTAATTACCTGATTCCACTTTGTGGTAATAGGGAATGGTATTGTATAATGTAACATTAGTTTAAAGAGTTAATAATTTACAGGTAAGTGATATGTCTGTTTTTCCCCCCGCTTCATCTTGATTTTATTGCTTAAGGACAATAGTTTCATTATTAGATATCTTTAGTTATATTCAGTGGTGAAAGGAGTTCCTGTAATTTATGGGTTCCTTTGAGAAATGTCACAAGACGCCAATGAAGCGACACAGTAAGATTTACTGAATATAGCACACTGAGTACACAGAATTATGTGATATGACCTAGCTTATGTGATATATCCCAAGATCTCTATTCATTTCACCCCTATAATAGAGAGGAAAAAAGGAGCAGACTAGCCTGACCACTTATTATTTAATTCATTGAAGTAGGTCATTTTAAAATTACCTTAAGACTATTTGGCTTGGCATATGAAATTACTTAATATTTAAATGTTTTTCATTATCAGCAAATTCAGTGTATTTTTTATATGAAAAGAAGAAACATCTTATAGGAACATCTTATAGGTAGGTACATATAGGTACCAGTGACATAGGGAAAGATAGGAGAGATGTCCTGAAGCCCAAATTTAGGCTGCTAAGTAAGAGATTCAAGTCCAGGACCTCCATGGTAGCATTCTCTGAAATGCTTCCAGTTCCACATGTAGGGCTAGTTAGGCAGAACTGCAGAGTCTCAATCCATGGATGAGACAATGGTGTAGGGAGAAACCAGACGGAACCAGACTGCTAGTGTGTAAAATTTAAAAAGAAGTTTTTAAACTAAGGGCTGGGAGAAAGCCAACAGGTGTGAAGGAGAATATGGTTTGGACAGAGATAACTCTTAGGATAAGATCTATTAAGGGGGAGCCTCTATGTACTACTAAGGAGGAGAGGGATGGAAGTTGCTAAAGTACAAGTAGGAACAAAAGAGAAACAGTTGAAAGACTTATATTCAGTTACATCGCATAATGGCAGACTGCTAAAAAGTGACAAATGTTATAGTTGCTTGTCGACAAATGCTAGAAGTCTGAACACTGATATGGGTGAACTTGTGTGCCTGGCATTAAATGAGGAGATTGATATAATAGGCATCACAGAAACTTGGTGGAATGATGATAATCAACGAGATATGGTAATACCAGGGTAGAAGAATATATAGGAATGACAGAGTAGGTCGTGCTAGTGGGGGGAGTGGCACTATATGTGAAAGAAAGCATAGAGTCAAATATACTAAAAATCTTAAGTGACTCACACTGTACCATGGAATCTCTATGGATAGAAATTCCATGCTTGAATAATAAGAACGTAGCCGTAGGAATATACTAGTGACAACCTGACCAGGATGGTGGTTATGACTGCGAAATGCTGAAGCAGATTAAAGATGATATAAAAATAGAAAACTCAGTTATAATTGGCGATTTCAACTATCCACATATTGATTGGGTACATGTCACTTCAGGACGGCACGCAGAGATAAAGTTCCTTAACACCATAAATGAGATGGTGTTTCTTGGAGCAGCTAGTTCTGGAACCCACAAGAAGAGAAGCACTTCTTCATGTAGTCCTAAGTAGAGTACAGGATCTGGTTCAAAACATGAATATAGCTGAACTGCTTGGAGGTAATGACCATAATATCATATAATTTCACATCCTTGTGGGGGATGGGAAGGGGACGAACCAAAGAAGCCCACCACAGTAGCATTTAACTTCAGAAAGGGGAACTACACAAAAAATGAGGAAGCTAGTTAAAGGAAGATTAAAAGGTACAGTCACAAAAGTGAAATGCCTGCAATCTGCATGGAAACTTTTAAAAACAGCATAATAGAGGCTCAAATTAAATGTATATGCCCAAATTAAAAACATAGTAAGAGGACCAAAAAAGAGCCACCATGGCTAAACAACAAAGTAAAAGAGGAGGTTAGAGGCAAAAAGGCATTCATTAAAAATTGGAAATTAAATCTTACAGAGGAAAGGAGAAAGGAGCATAAACTCTGGCAAGTCAAATATAAAAGTATAATGAGGCCAAAGAAGAATTTGAAGAGCAACCGGCCAAAGACTCAAAAATTAACAGTAAAATTTTTTGAGTATGTCAGAAGTGGAAAGCCTGCTAACCAATCAGTGGAACCACTGGATGATTGAGTTGCTAAAGGAGAGCTCAAGGGACATAAGTCCATTGCGGAAAAGCTAAATGGATTATTTGCATCAGTCTTCATGTAGAGGATATGAGTGAGATTCCTTTAAGTTTTATTGTTTTTTGAATAATAATTACACACCATGGAGCAAACAAACAAACCCATAAAGTGATATATCCTAAATGTACTAAGCTTCAGATTCCTTCTAAATGTTTCTTCACAGTGGAGCCAATATTCAACCACTGTATTAGAGCTTAATTTGCATTTTCATTCAAACCCATATTTTTTGTTTATTTCAGAACCTTATGTTTTCCCACTGCTTTGTCTTTTATGGTGATTGCTGATAATTTCAATCCATTTATCCAAAGCAAATAAATTAAATGTTGAAAAATAAAATATCTTCAAGCATCTCTGTTTGAAATGAATAAAACAAACATTAGTGTTAATTATTAGCTTTCCTCATACCCTTATTTGGGATAGCCATTTTATTTATCTTGGTTTGCTCTAGTTTGTACTGTATTTGCTTCTAGAATACATTTTATAAAATAAACCAAGGGATAGTGAAACTGTCTTGCCCAGACTAACCCATGAGCCCTGTCGGTAGCCTGGTGACCTGAGGGTCAGTGGAGAGAGATTGCAGTAGAAAGAATACATTTTAAATACAGTGTGTAAATAGGGTGGCAGACACTTCAGGATCCTGTGTGGGGAGCAGCGCTCTGTTGGGCCATCTTGAAAATCAAATGCTTGACTCCAGCAGGAAGGTGCTATGTACTTATGGCTGAGTCGCCTTGGGTATGTCTACACAGCAGCTAGACAGCTGCAGCTGGCCTGTGGCAGCTGACTTGGGCTCACGGAGATCAGGCTGAAGCTTGAGCTCTAGAATCCTGCAAGGTGGGAGTATCCCAGAGCTTGGGCTGCAGCTTGAGCCCAGAAGTCCAAGCAGCAATGAGACAGCCCCACTGCCTGAGCCCCGCTGCGACGCCGAATTGGCTGGCACGGGCCAACTGCAGGTTTTTCTTCGCGATGTAGACATAGCCTTTGAAGTAAATTCAGGTTCATCCAGTTAGCTGCAGTCTAGGAGAATAAAAATGTGTTTCTTACACAGGAGGAAAAAGGGTCAGATTCAAGTAAGTTTTTTAATGAAACCCTGGTTGGAGGGAAATCTGAGTTTGACATTTATATTTGGCTACTAGTAATTGACCTACCAATAAAGCCAAATCCCAGAAAAGGCGTACTGCTTCGAGTTTATAGTGTGGGAGTTCAGAGCAGCATTAGGAGTCTGCTTCCTTAGAAAGTGGTACTAGCAATTGCTGCATGCACGAAAGCATGGTCTGAATTAAGTTGTGCATGGAAAACAAGAATGGTTGAAATTCTATAATTTACTACACTATTATGACGTTGTCTGTCTTGCCTTATCTAAAAAGACACATTCTAGTTCTTCTGAATTTGGAACACATGCCATATACCAGCTTTAGCTGATTCTATGAAACCATTTATCTGGTTAAAAGAAAAGGTGGGTGAGGTAATATCTTTCGTTGGACCGTCTTCTGTTGATGAGAGAGACGAGCTTTCAAGCTTACGCAAAGCTCTTCTTCAGGTCTGGGGAACTTACTCAGAGTGTCACAGTTAAATACAAGGTGGAACAGATGGTTTAGCATAAGTTTAAAAAAAAAAGGCAGCTGGGGAGGTTGTTAGTGGGTTATAGATTAACAAACTGCCCCCACCATCTGCTTCCCTTTCCTTTCCTCCCTGTGACTGGAGGGGTGTTAACAGGACACTTTGCCTTGAATGGTCCCTTGAAATATGTTAATGCTAGCTGCTACTTTTGCTAAACAATCTGTTCCACCTTGTACTTAGCTGTGATACTCTGAGGGCAAGTCTACACTATAAAATTAAGTTGACTTAGGCTGTAGTGTAGACATATCCTATGTTGGCAAAACTTATATCGCTTAGGAGTGTGAATATTCCACCCACCCCCGGGTGACATAAGTTACTCCAACATTAGTGAGCTTCTCCCGCTGACATAGCATGTGCCGCTCGCGGAGGCGGGTTTTTCTATGCTGATGGGACACCTCTCTCCCATCATCATAGAGCACCTTCACCACACTTGCTGCAGCAGCACAGCTGTATTGGTGTAGCTGCACTGCTGCAACACTGTACGTATAGAGATACTCTTAAGTTACGTCAACGTACAGTCACTGCAGTAATGAAATGAGTTTTGTATGTCCACATACAGCTCCTCCTGTAGTTGGTGCGCATCCTCACCAGGGGTGCTTGCACCAGGTGTCATGGGGCACTGACAGCTGGAGCCGCGCTGCATGGGGCTGACTGCCAGAACAGTCTGGTGCAAGCAAAGCAGTGTCTACACTGGCACTGCGTTAAGCTAACTACATCGATCGAAGGGGAGGGAGTTTGGTGCAGGAGGGGGATCCGGGCTGGGGCAGGGGATTGGGGTGAAGTAGGGGGTGCAGGGTCTGGGAGGGAGTTTGGTGCAGGAGGGAGTTCTGACCTGGGGCAGGCGGTTGGGGGGTGCAGGAGGAGGCGCAAGGTGCAGGCTCTGGCCGGGAGGAGTTTACCACAGGTGGCTCCTGGCCAGCAGCACAGCAGGGCTCAGGAAGGCTTCCTGCATGCCGTGGCCCATGCTGCTCCCAGCTGCTGCTGGCAAGTCTCTGCGTGCCCCTCGGGAGAAGGGGGGCAGTGGGTCTCTGTGCATTGCCTGCGCCTGCAAGCACTGCACCCGCAGCTAACCGGCCAATGGGAGCTGTGAGGACAGTGCTGGGGGTGGGGGTAGCATGCAAAGCCGCCTCCCCCTGCCAAGGACTCGCAAAGACATTCCAGCAGCAGCCGGGTGCTTCCGCGAGTGGGCAGGCAGGCAGGCTGCCTGAATGCCCCGCTGCGCTGTGGGACTTCTAGCGGCCCAGAGATTGCAAGGGGGCAGCCAAAGAGCCTGGTGGGCAGGACAGAAACGTTAGACGGGCTGGACCCCTCACCTAAGTATTACTCCTCTCCTGGAGGTGGAATGAAGTTGGTATAGTGGGCCACTTACATCGGTAAGAACAACCTTGTAGCTCAGACGCTTACAGAGTTAGGTCAATGTAAGCTGCGTTAATTCAACCTAACTGTGTAGTGTAGACCTGTCTTGAATCAGTTTTCCTGACCTGAAGAAGAGCTCTGTGTGGCTTAAAAGCTTGTCTCTCTCACCAATAGCAGATGGTCCAAGAAAGGATATTACTTCGCCCACCGTGTCTCTTTAATATCCTGGGATCAACACTGCTACAACAACACTCAACTTTTGGTGTATATTTTATTGTTTTCTTTTTATAGTTCTGTTTTTTGTCTTGTTTTGTCGTCAGTTTCATACATAAATTTGTCTTAAGTACTGTTCAGGTCAGCTTGCAGTATATAGAGGTTATGCTGAACATATTTAACATATTGATAACTACCTCTCTTCTATAGTGAATAGTTGTGGCTATATCATTAATAGATTTTTAACCACAGTTCTTATTGAGAAAAGTCAGTCATTGGTACTTGTATATTTTTATCCACAAATCTTTTTTCTTTACTATAGTTTTTCAGAGCTAGTAAATGCATTTGTATTTTGCAATTTGGGGGCATTTTCCTGCTCTCATTTACCCTGTTTTCTTTGAAAACTAGTAATTATTTCCATCAGTTGCTCAGCAGGAAGATGGCCTATTGTAATCTTCCTTGCTGGCAAATGCAGCTAACAACCTAATATTTTCTATTTAGGTGGTAGTGTGTTTTTTGATTTTGATGCCAACAGCCATTGTGTTTCAGTGCTCATTCCCAAATGGAAACACCACCATGTTGAGATGATGGAGATATGGTACAATCCTGGGGTTTTGGAATGCCGACCAGCAGTACAATAGAATTAATTGAACATGCTGGAATGTTTATTTACAGTAATGTGTTTTTAAAAAAGTAATTGTACTTACAGTATTTAGAGCTCAGTTTAATTTTTAAATTTTTTAAACAAAAATAAAAACATTTGTGAACTTAAAACATATAACACAGTAGTACATGCAGTTTCTTAATTTTTATGTCTTAGGTAGCCTATTTCTCTCTTTCTGTGATTACGCTAATGCTCTGAAATGCATTAGCTTTTAAGGTAATTGTGGTGATTGACATCACACACTCTAAATAAGATTAAAGACCAGCAAAGTTATTAAAATAGCAAAATTTAACAATACAGAACCTTGGAAACATGGCCTTGCTTCCATCTGGAGCATTAAACTTGAACATACTTCCAAGAAAGAAAAGCTCAGAAATGCTCAAATAGCCAAATAATGCTCAGTGCTGTAATATTATAAATCTGCAAATGGATTTTGAGAGTCACCTTTCTTACCTCATTTACACAGTTAAAAAAAAAAGTTTTTGCTCTAAGACATTAATTTCACAGTGTTGCATGGCTTAATTTTTTCCTATATTTTTAGAAGACTGGCAGTGCAGATACCACCATGTCTGTCACACCATTTTCCTTTGTTCAAGAGTGTGTGTTCCAGGGCTCTTTGTTTCTCATACATTAATAGCTAGTAGATTGGCCCCAAAATCACAATCTGGGATGAGTGTCTTTGTTTTCCTCAGGGAGTAATATTTTAAAGTCACTGTATGGGTTGGTACTTAGGAATATGATTTTTGTACTTTTTATTTTTGCCAGCTTTTCCCATCTGTGTGTCTGGTTTTTTTGGCTCCTTGATTTAAATTTTCAGTTTAATTTCTCAGTTTCACTGGGATTTCTCTGTCTTTCTGACTCATCTGTGAACTTAGACATTTAAAAAAATCATTTACATCAGTTACACAGTAAAAAAAAAATCTTGGCCTTCACAATTGGAAGCTTTAAATCTATCCTGTTTAATTTTTTATCAAGTCATTTCTGGTATAAGCAGCCCACTTTTGGAGGTACAATACTTTTATTAGACTTTACGTTTAATTTTTTTTTAATTGCTTTGGATGAAATTGAAGTATTTTGGCGGGAAATGCTAGTTTGATCAGATTAAGCACATTCTAGTTTTTCATACTCATTTAGCTTTTAATACCCCAGAGGGAATAATATTCTTGAGAAATTTGTGTGGTAATCATAAACAGACATAATTTAGTAATTTTCTCATGAAACATTGGCTGAAGTTTTGGCCCTAATGACCCGAAACTCTCACAAACAGGAACACATTTTTGTTTAAAGTCCAAGAAAAATAGTTCTTGAAGTCAAATAAAAATAAGTTGTTGTTCAGTATTTTACAGACTTATTTTCAATAAAGAGGATGTAGAACCATCAGTTGGTAAAAGTTACGTGACTTCAGGCATATTCTAACATTTCAATAATGGAGCTCAAGTCATTTTTTTCAGTTGTTCTTTGACAATATTTTACAATGAAATTGCAATTTGTAAATAGCTTTATTTTAAAGTATGAGTGTAACTGTGTAGCACATTCTATCAAGTCTGTTAGTATATGTAAGAATTTTTTTAAACTAACAACAGTGATGCTGTCATGATCTTTTGACATACATATTTGCTTTTAGCCTGGAAATACAGTACATTCCTTATGGTCAAATTTAATTAATTTTTCATAGGAGCAGGTTTATTTTTAGCCCCTTAACATCTTTTTGTCACTAGCTGTTAAAGGTTATTTTCACCCTATTGTACACATTTACTTATAGCTGATCTTTGGAAACAGACCAAAAAAAAAAAAAAAGAGTATCTTTTCCCTTTTGAGCTTGTTTTCTGGTTTCTAATTAAATATTATTTGTGTACTGCTGTCAAAAAAAACACAGCAAGTTTGTGAATCTTATTAAAATACCAGAATAAATAGGTGAAAAGATGTTTTGAAAACATGAGCCTAATGATCTTATTATGCTTTCCACTCTGTGTGGTCTACTGGGAATTATTTTTCATATCAGCAATGTAGAATATCAAACGCCAAAGTGAGTGTTCTGTTTACTCAAGCTGGTATCCCTTTTTTTTTTTTTTAAGGGAAACATTGCTGTGAAATTCTGTGCTGTAGCTATTCCTTGTTCTATGCAGTTTTGATATGCTTGTAGTTTTTAATAACCACTGTTTCTCTTTCAAATGCATGCTGTTACCCTTTTTGTAAAGAGGTACAGCTGGGGAAGAACCAGTACAGACATATCCTGTTACTATTTCATTGAATTATTTTGAACTTTGAGTCCGAGAGAGAGAGAGAGAAATCTGTTTTTGTTTTGGAGAGGAGAGGAAGGGCTGTAATAAGTGCTTTGTTTGCCGTTTTCAGTTATATAAAGTTTTAGCAAAGCCTTTCAGAGTTTCTAATAAATGTACATTCAAACATTCTTTTAGTGTCCTAATCAATCTTGTTAAAAGGCCATTCTCAGGGTTTATGAGCACCAAAATTTTACTTGACCTTACCTTGAGGGGTTTTTTTTTTTTCCTTTTTGGATTTAACTTCCTGAGTCCCCTAAGAAACACTAATCCTTTTACTGATCCTTTAAGTGATGGAAACTAGACAAACCAATCAGTATGTGTTCTCCATTGTAATAATGTCCATGCACAGATGTGATTAATTGAGAAGTGACAATAATCTGTGATCTATATTTTTGTTGTCATTCATTCGTTTAAGGTTTGAAGTTTTAGGAAGACTTGCGTTTCAGTTCAGAATGTAGGCTTTAGAGTCCCACCTGGGTGCCTGCACTCCTCCTCTCTGGACTGCAATTTGTTGCCCTCGAGTCTGTTCAGAAGGGAATGGCTAAACTAACCTTCCTTGTACGTGGGCCAAGTAATTCACATCATCCATTTTCTACACTGGTTTCCTTCTGCCTTACACCTCAAGTTCAAGCTGTTGCACTCATCTTCAAGGACCTGTTCAACTTTGCCTCCACTTAACTCTTTTCTTTCTTATTTTATTTCTCACCTTCTCAGCCTTCTGCATGAATCCTGTCGCACCTCTTATGTCACATCCTTCTCCCACTTGCATGTGTGCTTTTTTCTGTGCTGCCCTTCCACACCTGCAATGCTGTACCTATCCAGTGGGACATCTATTCTTACAGTTCTTACTACTTATTCAAATCCCAGAAATGCTAAACCAGGTCTGTAAAGATGCAGTCTCAGCTCAAAATAAAAATGTCTGGAGACAGACCATTCCTCTGGGTATTCCAGCCTGTCCAATTGGTGGTGTCGGTCTGGCTATAACATAAGCTCCTCAGGGTAGGGACTGTGGGTACATCTACACAGCAAAGAAAAACCCAAGGCTGGCCCATGCCAGCCGACTGGGGCTCGTGGGGTTCGGGTTGCAGAGCTGTTTCACTGCTATGTAGACTTCCAGGCTCAGGCTAAAGAACCTGCGGGGTGGGTTGCAGCCTGAGCCCCGTGAGCCTGAGTTGGCTAGCATGGGCCAGCTGTGGGTTTTTCTTTGCTGTGTGGACATACACTGTTTTGTTTCTGTCTTGTACATTGAAGACCTAACTACTTGTATTCAGTAATATTAAGTAAGGCTAAGATTTTTGTAAAAGTCATGGACAGGTTATTTTTAGTAAAAGTCATGGACAGCTCGCAGGCAATAAACAAAAATTCATGGAGCCCGTGATCTGTCTTTTTATTTACTAAAAATAACTGGGGGCAGGGCTAAGCAGGTGGGATGAATGGAATCCCATTTGGGTGGGGGACTGACAGGCCAAGCCCCCTTCCATGGTTGGGGGCACAGCCCTGGCTTCAGCAGCCGCAGCGGGGGGCGCAGCCCTCACTCTGGAGCTGGCTGCAACTGTGGGGCAGGGGTGTGCAGCTCCAGCTGTAGCCTCCAGCAGGGCAGGGACATATGGCCCCAGCTGCAGCCCTCTGGTGGAAGCCATGGGGCTGGGACTCAGGGCCCCTGCTGCAGCCCCTGGCGGAAGTAGCTGGGCTGGGGTGCAGCCATGGGAGGCGCAGTCACGGGGGGCGCACAGCCCCTGTTCCGGAGCTGGCCACCGCTGCAGGATAGGGGCACACAGACTAGCTGCAACCCCTCCTTCCACCCCCACCCCCACGGCAAGCCACAGGGCGGGGATCTGCAGTGTCCTGGTTCCAGCCAACCAGTCCCAGTTGCAGCAGAGCAGGGGCTCACAGTCCCACCTGCAGGGAAGTCAGAGGTCCGGTAAAGTGGAGTTGGTGTCTATACCACCTGGTTTGTAAGTGCACATATATGGTGGTTGTTTGTGAGCATCTGAGAATGTGTGCGCTCATGGTGTGCATACAGGACCCCTTTAATAAGTCTCCTATTTATAAGTATGGGAACAGCCCATGAGGTTTCAGCAGCATCCTATCTGAACCTTAACACTGAGCCTTGAAGTCAAACTCCATACATAATCCTAAAGCTAACCTGTAATGTAGATGTGAAAAGAGCTGAGTAATTGGGTGG
The DNA here is from genome assembly GCF_965152275.1 of Natator depressus. Classification (NCBI taxonomy): domain Eukaryota; kingdom Metazoa; phylum Chordata; order Testudines; family Cheloniidae; genus Natator; species Natator depressus. Next base: position 236,337,642 of record NC_134235.1, on the reverse strand, counting down.
AAGAAACCTCATAACATACCTGGCTAATTGTACGATGCTTTAATCAGGGATATGAGTTATACTCAATTCCTTCCCAGTACTTGCATGCAGTCATTTTAGGTAACGAAGCATAAGGATTGATTACCATAGTAACAGTGTTTTAACTTGTATAATTGTAAAGGTGGTTAATGGTTATAGAATTCTCTAGTCATTTTAAATCCTGTTATACTATTAGGTCATCTAGTCCATCCTCTCATTAGGGTGCTAGGTTATTCCCTACAATGTATCTTGTAGTTCTTCATCCAGGCTAATTTTACATATCTTAAGCAGTGGGGGATTCTGCCTGTTCTCTTGGGAGATGGTTACACAATCTGATACATCATGCTAACAGGGAACATTTCTGATATTTAGTTAAAAATTCCCTTAATGTCACCCCTTTTCTCCTAGTCATATAGCCTTGCACCATGTGACAGTTCCAGTCTGATCTTGGTATTTACACCTATAGAATAATTATAGACTAATTACTGATTCTCCTCATCCCAAACCTTTGTCAGAGAGGAAGCTATACTCCCCTCCCCCCCCTTTTCCTTCTAAATAAGCCCCTTAAACTCCTTAATTTTTTCTGCTTTTGTCTTTGTGTACACCTTTCTGGTAGCAGGCTGACCGGTACTGACCACAGCATTTGTGTGTGGTCTCACTGAGCTGCACAGAGAGGTGCTATCACCTCCTTGCTGCTGGACAAGATGCTTCGGCATATGCAGCCCCCAGAATACATTGGGGTACGAGTGCATGTGCTGATGTATTTGGCCCAAATAAGACTGTACTTCTCAAGGATGCTCTTTGGTGAATAGGAGAAGAGAACCTGTCAATCTGAAATCTCCTTTGCAAAGCTACGTCATGGCCACTATTGCCATCCGTGGGCTGCGGTAGCCTTAGGATATATGTACACGCCTGCTGGTGTAATTCCTAGCTTGGGTGGGCTTACCTGTGCTAGTTCTGCATGAGATATTGTGTCAAAAATAGCAGCGTGGCCATGATGGTAAAGACAGCAGCTTGGACTACCTGCCCGTGTACAGTCCCACCCAACCCCCGGGCTGCTGCCTGTGCGGCTATGGCCATACTGCTATTTTCAGCACGCTCCAAGCAGAACTGGGGTGTGCATGTCTACATGAGCTGGGAATTACACCTCCCAGGTACTGAATAAACATAACTTTAGAGTCAAATGTGCCCACCACCCCAGTGCATGTCCATATGTATAATGAAGTTTTTCCCTTCCCCTGACTCGCATGGTTGGGGGGGTGGGGTGTAAAATTCAAATACAATCACCTTTGTTCCCCGCAACCTCTCAGGTCCTGGGCTGAACACATTGGCTGGACCTGAGACTCAAGACTTCATATTGTTCGCTACTACATGCTCCCTGCCCCCCGCTTGCTTATGGTTCCTTGGCGAGTTTTCTCTTTGTCATAATTTTTACATAACATGACCTATTATCTGTCTCATACAATGTGTTTATTTTCTTAAATATTCAAATATGTATAATATTAATAAATACAAACGCCAATGGATGGATCACTCTGCCACTCCTTCCCTCTAAAGGCAACAGGAAGGGGAATTGTTAGCTTTAAATTTGGCTTGAAAATTGATTTTGTGAGACACTGTCAGCGTGTTAGTAAAATCCTGATATATTAAACCTATTGCATTCCTATCATGCTCTAATTTTGGAATTTCTGTTTTTTGACTGCTGCTCTTCATTGGCTTCAATGACTTTTCCCAAGAACCCTGTTTCTTTAACCCCCTTAATGGATCCTGCTAGTTGATCTGGCATTTCCCAGTATGTTACCTGACAATTATCCAAGTTAAATTACCTCAGTCACCAAACTTCTTCTTCGGGTGATTGCTCATGTCTATTCCACAATAGGTGTGCATGCTCGCCACGTGCACCAGGGCCGGAAGTTTTTCCCCTAGCAGTACCCATGGTGGGGGAGTGCCCCAGCGACCTCTGGAGTGGCGCCTCCATGGCACGGTATAAGGGGAGCGGCGCGCTCCCCCCACCCTCAGTTCCTTCTTGCTGTCAGTGAAGGTGAGTTGGAACTACTCTGCTCCAGCTTTGCTGTAGCCATAGGTGCAGACTCCGCGGGTGCTCCGGGGCTAGCACGCATGGAAAAAAATTGGTGGGTGCTCAGCACCCACCATCAGCTCCCCGGACCGCCCCAGGTCACCTTCGCCTCCTCCAAGAGCGCGCCACTGTGTCCTGCTTCTCCCCCTCTCCCAGCGCTTGCACTGCGAATCAGCTGTTTCGCGGGGCAGGGAAGGAGGGGGAAGCAGCGGGACCAGGGCAGGGATTTGGGGAAGGGATCCAATAGGGGCAGGGAGGGGGTGGAGACTTTGGGGAAGGGGTTGGAATGGGGGCGGGGCCCGGGGGCGGAGAAAGGGTGGAGTCAGGGCTGGGGGGCACAGGCACCCACTGACACAGGAGGAAGTTGGCGCCTGTGGCTGTAGCTCATCCCCAGAACTGCTTGTTCACTCAGTGTTAGTACCTGCAGTTAGTTAACTGTTTAGTTAGTTCAGTTAGTTAGAGTGCCTGGGCTGGGCATGCCCCGCGCCGCGGGTTTTAAGTCGTGCGACACTTGTAGGCTATCTCTGCCAAGGAGTGACCTGCACGCAGACTGTCTGCGCTATTTGGGAGAAGCCCGTATCAGCGATCGTTGCAAGATTTGCAAGTCGTTTAAGCCTCAGACCAAGAGAGAAAGGGACATTAGGCTCCGGGCCATTCTGACGGAGTTGGTGCTGACCCTGACTCTGGCGCGCCACTCCGAGTCGGCACTGGGCACCGCAGTGTTGGTGTGCGGAGACCCTCTGGCGCCATCGACCAGTCGGCACAGCTCCCCATCCATGGGGCACACCGAGAAGGCTAGAAAGATGCCTTCTTTGCAGCAGCACCAAAGTAAACCTGGGACAGAGGCTAGACCCATGTCGGGCAGTGCTCGATCCCCACTGGCCTCTAGGCCTCTGACTCAAGTCAAGCGGAGCAGCCCGGCCCATTCGGAGCAGACCTCCCTGGCTGTCCGGATGCTCTCCACACCAGCGGCCCTGTAGATGGCCCAGGAAGTTATGTCCATGCTGGTACTAGGAGCACCACCGATGTCGGCTTCACGGTCCAGAGGCAAGCCACCGCTGGGATCTCTGGAGTCGCCCCCTGCTCAGTACCAGTCTTGGTCAAGCGCTGTTTGCCGTCCACGCGGATTGCCCTCGACTTCCACCAGACTGTCTAGTTGGGTTCCGTCCGACCGAGACTCTCGGCACCGCTCCACCTTGAGGAGCGAATACTGACGGGACCGAGGCAGACGTCGCCAAAGGTCCTTGTCTCGGAGGGTTACCACAGCCGGTCACAGCACAGACGTTGATGCCGTTCCTGCTTAGAATCCCGCTCCAAGACCCCGCCAAGGCATCGCCTCCGCAGCCCTGGGCATCGATCGCAGTTGTCTCGTCGTCGCGGCTCCGCCTGTCGGAGCCAATCACAGAGCAGCTGTTACTGATGGTACCGGTCCTCCGTGTTGGGATTGTGGTCCTGTGGTTGGCATCGCTCCCGGCACCACCGCTCTTCCCGGTCCGGGGACAGCCGCAGGTTGTATGTCAGCCCGGCCTCCATTCGTAGTCGTCCATCAATAGGCCAGGCTGAACAACCAGCTCCGCCAGTGCCGCAGCAGGTGCAGTGGCACTGGGCCTCGTGGTCGGCCCAATGATACCAGTGGGCGCTGTGGCCCACCGACGCAGCCCCCAGTGGGGCTCACTCGGTGGCTGCAGCCTCAGAAGGACCATTGGCTTCCTTCCCCAGACCTCCAAGGAAGGGGTCAGTGGGACGTACATCTTCTGCACCGTGCCTGGAGACTGACCAGGTGGTGGACCCTCCGGTGCCAGCAAACACCCAGAGTACCGCACCGGCTTCCTCGCCCTCCCCAGATGAGGCGATTACGGCCCCGCCCCGCTCCGCTCTGTCCCGCCCCGCAGGAGGACTTTAGGGCCCACCAAGAACTCTTAAAAAGGGTGGCATCAAAGGATGGAGGAGCCCTTGGACTCCCTGTTTAATGTGCTGTCCTCTTCAGCACCGGGCAGGGTAGCCTTGCCTTTCCGTGATAGGGTGGCAAAAATTTCAAATGCCCTGTGGCAAACACCAGCCTCGTTGGCCCCATCTCTGAGGGCGGAACACAAGTACTTTGTACCCGCCAAAGGACACGAGTACGCCCAAGGGATACACCCACCTGGTGCCCAACTCCCTTGTGGTCAAGTCGGTCAATCACAGGGAACGGCTGGGCCATCCAGCCCCCCTACCCTGAAAAATAAAGACTCATGGAGGCTGGATTCTTTTGGAAGAAAAATTTATTCATCATCGAGCTTTCAGTTACGAGTGGCAAACCACCAGGCTCTCCTGGGCCTGTCTGAGTTCAATCTCTGTCTGAGTTCAATCTCCAAGTTTAAGGACTCTCTCCAGGAGTGCAATAGGAAGGAGTTCAAAGTGCAGGTGGAGGAGGGTACAGCAGCTGCCACGGCAACCCCGCAGGCAGCTTTGGATGCGGCGGACACGGCCGCTCAGTCCATGGCCTCCGCGGTGTCCATGAGAAGGGCGTCATGGCTCCTGATCTCTGGGCTGTCCAGCGAGGCAAAGACTTCCATGCAAAACCTCCCATTTCACGGCAAAGCTCTGTTTGCAGAACAAACGGATACAAGGCTGCATGGCATGAAAGACTCCCGCACGACCCTACAGACTCTGAGTCTCTATGTTTCGGCTCCAGCTAAATCTAAGTTCAAGCCGCAGCAGACTCCCGCTCAGGCCACCCACCCAAATATGAGGCCGTCTATAAGAAGTTGCGGGACTATAAGAGGCACTCTCAGAGGCAGTCTCGGCCCGCCCACCAAATCTGGGTCCTCCAAGGGTAAGCAGGCGGGGAAAAGGCAGTTTTGACCGGATGCTCAGGGGTGCCCTGCTAGTTCTCATCAGGGATCCACCCTCAATAAAGCTTCCCTTCTCCAATCGGTTGTGTGCTTTCCTCCCGGAGTGGTCGCGGCTGACCTCCGACTGATAGGTCCTCAACACCGTCTCCCGGGGCTACACCCTCCAGTTTACTTCCTCCCCGCCCAACCATCCCCCGCCCTCATCCCTCCTGGGAGACCCCTCGCACAACATTCTGCTCGAGCAGGAGGTGGGGTGGCTCCTGGGCGCAGTGGAAGTGGTGACCAGGGAGTTCAAAGGCAAGGGGTACTACTCCCGCTATTTCCTTATCCCGAAGGCCAAAGGGGGACTCAGGCCCATCCTGCACCTGTGAAGTTGAACCAATATGTGGTGAAACTCAAGTTCCACATGGTCTCCCCTGCCTCCCTCATCCCCTCCCTGCATCCCGGGGACTGGTATGCTGCCCTCGATCTGCAGGACGCGTACTTCCACATTCAAATATTCGAGGGGCACAGACGCTTTCTCCGTTTTGTGGTGGGGCAGAATCACTACCAATGTATGGTCCTCCCTTTTGACCTGTCCACTGCCCCCAGGGTATTTACAAAATGTATGTCGGTGGTAGTGACCGACCTGAGGCACCGGGGGCGGGTCCAATCTTTCCCTGTCTGGACAATTGGCTGGTCAAGGGCAGCTCCTGGTCGCAGGTCAGGGATCACATGATGTTCCTCCTGTCCACAAGCACCGCTTTGGGCCTGTTGGTAAACAGCACCAAGTCCACGTTAGTCCCGGTTCAACACACAGAGTTTATTGGGACGCTCCTAAACGCCTCGTCGGCCAGAGCCTTCCTCCCATCGGACAGGTTTGAGATCCTGAAGGGGCTCATTGATATGGTCACAAGGTTCCCAGTGACAACAACCAGAGCGTGCCTCCGAGATCTTCGGTCACATGTTGGCGTGCTCGTACGTGGTCCGTCACGCCAGACTCGGGATGAGGCCTCTCCAGCTCTGGTTGGCCTCGGCGTTCCCCCAGGCCAGGGACAGGATGGACAAAGTCCTCACCATACCTGACTTGGGTACTGCTATGGGAAAAACTTCCGGCACCAGTGCACGTGGCAAGCTCGCACACCTATTGTGGAATAGACATGAGCAACATCTCGAAGAACACCAGTTACGGAGAAGGTAACTGTCGTTTCTCAATCCCCAGTCTTGATATGATCCATCTGAAGTTTCTAACAGAGCTCTTCGGTTGTTTTGGTGTGGTGATTGATTATTTTATTTTATTTTTAAACTCATCTTAATTCTGTCACCAGCAAATTTCATCACTTTACTTTCCCTTCCTTTTGCATATCATTAATAAGTACATTCAGCACTTACTGGTACCAGTACCAATCCCTGAGGAAACCATTGAGCTTATCTATGCTCTACTCTGAAGAGATTTCTCTCTCTCTCTCTCTCTCTCTCTCTCTCTCTCTCTCTCTTTCTGTTCATTACTGCCTTCAGCATGGCTATATGTAAGGAGAGAGACAACTGCTTTTAGTCAATTTTATAGATTTCTCTTGCTTTCTGTGCCTATTATGCTGTTGCACTATTATACAGTATGTGATTTTTGTAGGATTTTCTTGGAGTAAATCAAACCTCAGAAAAGCTTCAATCCAATAATGTTAAGGAACTGACATGAACCCATAATGGCAAGGCAATTCAGGGTTAAACTCTGCTTACATATTGGAGCAGTAGGTACCAATGACATAGGGAAGGGTAGGAGAGATGTCCTGGAGGCCAAATGTAGGCTGTTAGGAAAGAGACTGAAATCCAGGACCTCCGTGGTGGCATTCTCAGAAATACTTCCAGTTCCACGTGCAGGGCCAGGTAGGCAGACAGAGCTTCAGAGTCTTAATGCATGGATGAGACAGTGGTGTAGAGAGGAGGGATTTAGATTTATTAGGAACTGGGGAAACTTTTGGGATAGGGGGAGCCTATACAGGAAGGATGGGCTCCACCTAAACCAAAGTGAATCCAGACTGCTGGCAGTTAACATTAAAAAGGTTGCAGAGCAGTTTTTAAACTAAGAGATGGGGGAAAAGCCGATTGCTGCAGAGGCACATGTGGATTGGACAGAGACTTCTCTTAGAGGGGATTCTATTGATAGGGATTCTCTAGGTTTTAGTCAGGAGGAGAGGATGGTAGAGGATAAAGTACTGTCCAGATCAGACGAGAAACATTCACATAAAGAATCTGACACATCAGAAAAGGGCAGACAAATAAGCAGTGACAAGTTTTTGAAGTGCTTATACACAAATGCTAGAAGTCTAAACAATAAGATGCGTGAACTAGACTGCCTCGTGTTAAAGGAGGATATTGATATAATAGGCATCACAGAAACCTGGTGGAGTGAGGACAATCAATGGGACCCAATCATTCCGGGGTACAAAATATATTGGAAGGACAGAACAGGTCGTGCAGCGGGGGAGTGGCACTATATGTGAAAGAAAATGTAGAATCAAATGAAATAAAAATCTTTAAATGAATCCACATGTTATGAATCTCTATGGATAGTAATTCCATGCTCTAATAAGAATATAACAGTAGGAATCTATTATTGACCACCTGACCAGGACAGTGATAGTGATGATGAAATGCTAAGGGAGATTAGAGAGGCTATCACAATAAAAAAACTCAATAATAGTGGGGGATTTCAATTATCCCCATATTGACTGGGTACATGTCGCCCTCAGGATGAAATGCAGAGACAAAATTTCTCGATACTTTAAATGGCTGCTTCTTGGAGCAGCTGGTACAGGAACTCACAAGGGGAGAGCCAACTTTCGATCTAGTCCTGAGTGGAGCGCAGGATCTGGTCCAAGAGGTAGCTAAAACAGGACCGCTTGGAAATAGTAACCATAATATAATAACATTTAACATTCCTGTGGTGGGAAGAACATCTCAACAGCCCAACACTATGGCATTTAATTTCAGAAAGGGGAACTATGCAAAAATGAGGAGGTTAGTTAAACAGAAATTAAAAGGTACAGTGACAACAGTGAAATCCCTGCAAGCTGCATGGACACTTTTTTCAAAGACACCACAGTTGAGGCTCAACTTAAATGTATACCCCAAATTAAAAAACAGTCAAAGAACTAAAAAAGAGCCACTGTGGCTTAACAACCATGTAAAAGAAGCAGGGAGAGATAAAAAGGCATCTTTTAAAAAGTGGAAGTCAAATCCTAGTGAGGTAAATAGAAAGGAACATAAACACTGCCAAATTAAACGTAAAAATGTAATAAGAAAAGCCAAAAAGGAGCTTGAAAAACAGCTGGCCAAAAACTCAAAAGGAAATAACAAAATGTTTAAGTACATCAGAAGCAGGAAGCCTGCTAAACAACCAGTGGGTCCCCTGGACGATCGAGATACAAAAGGAGCACTTAAAGACGATAAAGTGGTTGCAGAGAAACTAAATGAGTTCTTTGCTTCAGTCTTCACGGCTGAGGATGTTTGGTAGACTCCTGAACCTGAGCCGTCCTTTGTAGATGACAAATCTGAGGAATTTGTCACAGATTGAAATATCACTAGAGGAGGTTTTGGAATTAATTGAGAAACTTAACAGTAACAAGTCATCGGGACCAGATGGCATTCACCCAAGAGTTCTGAAAGAACTCAAATGTGAAATGGCAGAACTATTAACTATGGCTTGTAACCTGTCCTTTAAATCAGCTACTGTACCCAATGACTGGAAGATAGCTAATGTAACACCAATATTTAAGATGTGCTCTAGAGGTGATCCTGGCAATTACAGACCAGTAAGTCTAACGTCAGTACTGGCTAAATTAGTTGAAACAGTAGTAAAAAATAAAATTGTCAGACACATAGAAGAACATAAATTGTTGTGCAAAAGTCAACATGGTTTCTGAAAAGGGAGATCATAAAATCATAGAATATCAGGGTTGGAAGGGACCTCAGGAGGTCATCTAGTCCAACTCCCTGCTCAAGGGAGGACCAATCCCCAATTTTTGCCCCAGATCCCGAAATGGCCCCCTTAAGGATTGAACTCACAACCCTGGGTTTAGCAGGCCAATGCTCAAACCACTGAGCATTCTTCCCTGGCCTCCATCCATCCCCCCAAGGCACAAGATCATATTTTACTAATCTATTAGAGTTCTTTGAGGGGGTCAACAAACGTGGACAAGGAGGATCCAGTGCATGTAGTGTACTTAGATTTCCAGAAAGCCTTTGGCAAGGTCCCTCACCAAAGGCTCTTATGTAAATTAAGTTGTCATGGGATAAGAGGGAAGATCCTTTCATGGATTGAGAACTGGTTAAAAGACAGGGAACAAAGGGTAGGAATAAATGGTAAATAGTCAGAATGGAGGGGGTAGCTAGTGGTGTTCCCCAAGGGTCAGTCCTAGTACCAATCCTATTCAACTTATCCATAAATGATCTGAGGAAAGGGGTAAACAGTGAGGTGGTAAAGTTTGCAGATGATACTAAACTGCTCAAGATAGTTAAGACCAAAGCAGACTGTGAAGAACTTCAAAATGATCTCACAAAACTAAGTGATTGGGCAATAAAATGGCAAATGAAATTTAATGTGGATAAATGTAAAGTAATGCACATTGGAAAAAATAACCCCAACTATACATACAATATGATGGGGGCTAATTTAGCTACAACGAATCAGGAGAAAGATCTTGGAGTGATCATGGATAGTTCTCTGAAGACGTGCACGCAGTGTGCAGCGGCAGTCAAAAAAGCAAACTGGATGTTAGGAATCATTAAAAAAGAGATAGAGAATAAGAAGGAGAATATCTTATTGTCCTTATGTAAATCCATGGTATGACCACATCTTGAATACTGTGTAGAGATGTGGTCCCCTCATCTCAAAAAAGATATACTGGCATTAAAAAAGGTTCAGAAAAGGGCAACTAAAATGATTAGGGGTTTGGAAGGGGTCCCATATGAGGAGAGATTAAAGAGGCTAGGACTTTTCAGCTTGGAAAAGAGGAGACTAAGGGGGGATATGCTAGAGGTATATAAAATCATGAGTGGTGTGGAGAAAGTGAATAAGGATAAGTTATTTACTTGTTCCCATAATATAAGAACTAGAGGCCACCAAATGAAATTAATGGGCAGCAGGTTTAAAACAAAGAAAAGGAAGTTCTTCTTCACTCAGTGCATAGTCAACCTGTGGAACTCCTTGCCTGAGGAGGTTGTGAAGGCTAGGACTATAACAGGGTTTAAAAGAGAACTGGATAAATTCATGGAGGTTAAGTCCATTAATGGCTATTAGCCAGGATGGGTAAGGAATGGTGTCCCTAGCTTCTGTTTGTCAGAGGGTGGAGATGGATGGCGGGAGAGAGATCACTTGATCATTACCTGTTAGGTTCACTCCCTCTGGGGCACCTGGCAATGGCCACTGTCGGTAGACAGGATATTGGTTTGGATGGACTTTTGGTCTGACTCAGTATGGCCATTCTTATATTCATGTGTAGCAGGCATCAGTAGAGCTGTGAGCACTGGTTTCAGTAAACCAAAAGCACTGGATTCACTTGAAGTATGTTTGTATCTTCCAGTTTGCTTGGATTTTTTAATTCATCTAAAATTCCATGTGAATCCAGTGAACCTCATTAGGTTCAGTATGAAATGAGAGTTCTCTTTGCAGGCTACATCTTTCACCAACAAATCTTAACTGTCTGACCTTTATATCAAACCATCTTCTAACTGTGAGGCACAGTAGATTTTGTTTTCTTTAATATCCCAGCATCTTCAAAGGTTAGGTGGCTGGCCCTTCCTGGGTTGTTAAGGTGTGACAAACAGGCTTGCTGTTCAGAAGGGTCACCGAGGAAGTCCTGTTCTCTCATGAAACCTGTAACATTTTTATGGGGCTTGAAGTATATGTCTAGCCAGCATGGTTGTAAACCTTCAGGACACAGTCCACTCATGGACTGAGGGTGCTAGGAAGGAACTTCGTCTGCGGGCAGGTTAGGATTCTTGCACCTTCCTCCAAAGCAGCTATTGCTGACCGCTGTCAGAGACAGGATACTGGACTAGATGAGCCATTGGTCTAATCCTGTATACACTTGAGAGTAGAAGCTACAGCCTTCCTACCCAGCCTGTCCCCAGAAAGTAAATGGCAGGAGATAGGTCTGTTGGCAAGGCATATAGTGTAAATGAAGAAGAGTAGCCTAGTTCAGCCTGAGTCTCAAAAGTCTGCATGAATCTCAAACTTGTGCTTTTTCTTGAAAATTGTGTAAAACCTTGTGTGTTTATTTTCGTTTGTGTGTCCTATTTTGGAGTATCTAACAGTTTGTCTTGACTAGGATTTAAGGATGTGTTGTTACAATGTGTTAGCTAACTGGATCTTGTTCACCCATTCCTGACACTGCAGTGTACACTTTAACGCACTGTAGCTGGTTGCGTTGAAGTGTTGCACACCATCTTGTCTAAACCAGAATAATAAAATACTTTAGTTAGAATGTGGTGGTTACTATGTCCAACACACCATTAATTCCTAGTCAAGACAAACCCCGACTCAGTTTCTTATCAACGTAAGCTAAATTGCAATAAGTCACTCTTAAACTGAAATAACAGTGCCTACACTGGATATTCACTGGATATTGTCACTCAGTCAGACAAAGGAGAAAAGGGGGAGTGAAAAATATTAGTGACATGGGAAAATTTCCATATGAGAATAAATGAAAAAGATTTGGGGCTTCTGGTTGTGAGAGGAGACAAAGAAGAGGTACATAAAATAATGATGGTACTGACAAGATTAATCGTGTTATTTACTCTTAATAAAAGAATAAGGGGACACTAAACTATAAAGGAAATAAAATTAATATTTGACATACTTTTTTTACACAACTTATAGTTAACTTGTGGAACTCGTTACCACAAGCTCTTGTGCTGAATATATAGGTCTGGGAGTCCAGAGAGCTGGTTTTTCTTCCTGGTTCTCATGCACATTTTGACCAGAATTCATTGGACTCAGAGGATCTTCTGGCAGAGAAATGTTCATTAATGGGGACACGTTGGTGCAAACTGCTTGCAACCTGTGCACCACTAAGGATGCTGGCACACAGCACAGAAAACATGAGGGGGCAGGCCAGCGAGGGGGTCAAAGGCAGGTTGGTCAGAGATGTCTTGATTCAGTGCGTTTCCCAGGCTGTTTTCATTTCTCATATGAGGCTCCTATTGAGGAAGCCAGTGGCATGGTGAAGGGCTTCTCTGGTGTTGCTGTTTCTGGAGGGGTGAGTCTGGCACTTTTTGTGTGACCCTTGACAAATTGCTTAGAGACAGGTTTTTCAAAAGTGGCCTCTCGTTTTGTTTCCTTAACTTCTGTGTTCAGCTTCAGCTTTTCACAGGTGCTGAGTATCCATAGCTCCCAATGACCTCAACAGGATTTGTGGGTGCTCAGCACTCTTCTTAAAATGAGGCTATGAATTGTCGGTTTAGCTACCCCAAAATGAAGGCACCTAAAGTTCGAGATCATTCTTTAAACATAGATCATCATGTCATAGTGCTTCAGTTTCCTGAAATGAAGAATATGAATAATAAAATATGCCTACTTCCCAGGGGTGCTGTGAAGCTAAATTCATTGAAGTTTGTGGAGCACTTTGCCACAATCTGCTGGAAGGAACTATAGAAGTGCTAGGCACTATTTACAGAAAAACCCGCCAAAAGCTACCACTCATGGGAGTTAGCAAAAGTGGTCATTTGTAGGAGATGGTCTCTTCAAAGGCATGGTATGGTGTTACCACCCTTACTTCTCCGCTGCCGCGCTACATTCAGAGCTGGGCACCTGGAGAGTGGTGCCTGCTGGCCAGGTGCCCGACTCTGAAGGCAGCACTGGTTCCAGCAGTAGCAGAGAAGTAAGCCTGGCAATACTATACCATGCCACCCTTACTTCTCTGCTGCTGGTGGCGGTGTTGCCTTTAGAGTTGGGCACCTGGCCAGCAGCCACTGCTCTCCGGCCACCTAGCTTGGAAGACAGAGTGGCGAGCAGCAACTGCTGGTGGGCACCCAGCGTGGAAAGGAGTAAGAAAATGTGGTTGCTGGTTGCAGATGACAGGTGATCACTCTTCAGTTTCTTCACAGTTAAATGAAAGAGGAAAAAGTTCCATGACAGTTGGTGTCTCTTTAGAGGGGGTTGCTAAGGCAGGTTTTACTGTATTTTAATATTTGATTTAATGTTTTTGATTAAAAAAATCAATGAAATTGTCAAAGACCAGGTTATAACCCGGTAGGCAGTTGAAATGGAGCATTCACTGAGAAGTTTGAATTTTTTCCCCACATTAAATTCAGCAAAACAAATTGACCAAAAACAATGAAAAATGCTATACTATTTTAATTAGTAAGAATTTCTTTTTTGGTCCTCTTAGGTAAAGTCTGTGTCTTGCAAGAGACTGTCTTGACATGGAGTCTTAATTGGAACAGACTTTGGATACAGGGAGGGTTAAAAGTGCAGTGGATGGCAGACTAGAATGTGAATCTTAAGGGGAAAAACTATAAAAATTTTAAAATTGAATGAAATACATTTAACTCAAAAGGACACTGAATTATTTAGGACTTGTATATTTGTGTGCTTGTATTTACAGTACCTAACATAGATAAACAAAATTCTCATGAGATATTTTTAATACCAGTAATGAAAATTTCAATCTGCCTTGATAGAAACTCAAACCAAACAGTCATGTAATGCATGAGAACTGCAGGTTAAATAGGCTATAAACAGAGAGTAAAACTGACCTGTTTTTTGACTCCAAGCAAAATGAAGTGTAATAAAATCATAATATGAGTGGCTATGAATCTCTGAATATACTGGATTTTAAAAATTCTTCAGTTTTATGATATTGGGTTTGGGGTTAGTAGCACAAAAAGAAAAATGTTTTTAGAATCCTGTCTGTTGTTTTTATCTCAACATTCTCCCCCTTAAGAGGGGAAACTCAGTTAAAACATCCACACCAACTTACCCATAAATATTAGGTACCTTTGCATTATTGGAACATATATTTTGTGGTTTAAATATAATTTTAAAAAGCACAAACTTTTATTAGCTTTCTGATGACATCACTAAACAGTACTGTGCGGGGATGGAAAAAAATATCCAGCCCTGAATTTTGATATTAAAATGCCTGAGTGAGTAAGGTGATTTTCAAAGTGACAGAGAACAGAACACAACACTTTTAGCTCACTTCTGGGTTGATTCTTACATTCACTACTCCAGGGGATCAAACTGAACTGAAGCCAGTGAAAACCTTGCATAGTGATACAGATCTGCAAATCAGGCAACTAGGGACTATTTCAGATTAAAATAAAAAGGATAAAAGAGTCATGAGACCTATTTGAAATTTATCTAATGACAAATTCAGGTTTCCAAATAAGAGATGCTATTTTGTATTCAAAAAAATTAGTTCAAGAATGAGGAAAAATGTAGCCATGGTCCTTAAAAGTTGAGGTGAATAATAATGCAGCAACGGTTACAGCAAAAGTGTGAAGTGATTTATGCCAATTGTTTTCCCCTTGGTCTCTGTATCAAGAGAAGACACCGCAACTCATATATAATGCATCTCTAGAGAAATCTTTCAGATCTCTAAACTTATAGGTGAAGGCTTGTACATTTGTTTTTCTGCAGAGAAAATGTGTCCCAATTGAATGTATGGAACTAGATGACCCCCCTCTTTTTTTTTTAAAACTATAGTAGTAACAAACTTTGTCAGATTGAAGCAAAAAAATATTAAAAATTCTGTTGTTCTGCATTAGTTACAAGAAGGTGAACTCAAAGTAGTCTATTTATAGGAGAACTAATGGACATGACTAACTTGACCTACTTTTCCCAAGTACTGTACTTCACAGAGAAAACAGATGCGCTATGCTTGTGAGAATACTGGCTTTGAACAAGGTTTTTCTTCCTTAAAAAAAAAAAAAATGTTGCCAAAGCTACCATCAAGCCCTTTTGAATATTTTTCTTTTTGCTTCTTGAACACACTAGCCCTTTTTATAGAGATTGTAATGAGATCTTTCTTCTTCATAAGTATTAATGTGACAAAAAGTTTGTAACTATTTATTTTAATACAAAATAAACGTGGATTTTGCTGTGTTCCCTGTAACAAAGTTCCAGCTTAGTTTAACATCAAGCAGGGACAATGTTAGCTAACAAATTTAGGAACCTCATTTTGCAAAGTTCTGTCATCAAAATCAAAAATGCGTTTCCCCCCAAAAGTTCTCCAATATTAGTGTTTGACGGGTTTAAGTAGCTGTGGTGCCTACTTGTTGCACTGATAAAATGCATTATATTTGATAGGAACTGTACTTGCTTTTAACACCTTTCAGCAACAACTGACAGAAACTGTTTGGGTTATTTTATTTTTAGATACGTGCTTTGATTTGAAATAAGGTACAGATCTGGAAGTGTAAAATGAATGCAGTTAAATTGTTTAGCAATATGTCTTAATACAATAGTTTGCAGAATATTTCAGTTAAGACATTTTCAATCTAATGTGAACATTTTGTTTTAAACTTTCAAATGAGTCATTGGGGAAGTTGTCATCTGATTATTAGACTCAAGAGGAGCTTGAGTTCTAAATCATTCTGAGACATACAATAATTGAGTGACCTTGAGGTAAGTTAAATGACCTTGTGTCTCCATTGCCCTATTGGACAAAAAGTAAAAGCATTATATATATTTATATCAGGCTTGATATTTGAACTAAATCTTCCTAGGTAAATGTATTATAGACCATACTGTAACTGTAGCCCTGTGTAATGTTCACAACTAAATCCATCTAAAAATCTGTCCCATGTTTTCATAACAGCAAAACATAACTTTATTGGTCTGTCTTAAATGTTGACCCCACTATTTAGTTAACACAGACAGATCTTGATAGATTCCATATGTTAGTCTACAAATTGCACATCAAGAATGTGCAATGCCAGAGGTTTGATCCGGTTTGATCCTGAGGTCAAGGCTAAAGTTTTTTTTGTTTTGTTTTTAATTTATTTAAGTAGCACAATCCACTGTTTTGTGGAACTTTATATAAAAATAGAAAGTGTATTAAAAATCTGCAACAATGTAATTATATGAAATGAGCCCATTTTATTTTCAAGTGACCGATCAATTTGATGGAATATTAATATTTATACATAGGTCTAATACATATACCACAAAATAAATACTTGTGAAATAATGAAAAAGAATTGCCTGTAATTTTATATTAATCAGATCTCCTAGAAAGCACTTTAGATACACTGGAAATTGCTGAGAGTGTTTTTTATGCTGCATTTTATATATTTGAAATATTTAGCACAATAAAGATCAGTATTTTCCTATTACATGCCATCTTTCTTATTCCTTATCTGTCATCTCATCATTTTTCAAAAACATACTGTAGTGGGCTCACCAATAGGTGTCACTACCAACACTGAAATGTGCATATACTAATAAATGTAAACCCTAAGAAAAGATTTTTTACCATTTAACTTGTTTATGGTTGTGGATTATTCTGCAAGTGAGTTATTGACATAAAATAATTATAATAGCTAATTTTTTTGATGTTTTGTGTCAAAAATGATTTTGCATTATTTCCAGTAAAAGAGCTAAAAAGTCGGTCAGGGATCCCAAATGTTATCAGATGGCTGAAGAAGAAACACATCTGATACAGACTTAGTCAGGCTAAAGCATTTTGTGGCAACATGTTCTGGCCAAAAGACCTATTTTCTTAAGGCTTTAATAAACAGCATTTTGTCAGTATTATTGATCCCAGAATTGGCCTGATTTGGGCACATTTTACACTTTGCAGTTTGTGAATGAGGACACAAGAATGTATTAATGAATATACAAGGTGTTAAGATTAATGGAAAATGGGTGAATAACATTTGCTATGGAGATGACACAGTTTGTTGGCTGATTCCAAAGAAGGTCTGATGATGATAGAGGAGATTATATATGAATATGACAAAGCATATGGTATACAGTTGAGTGTGGACAAGACCAAATCTGTGGTTGTATGGTGGGATCCTGAAAACTTGCAAGATACCAGTGAGTTACATGGCTATCGCAAGTGAGAAATTATTGCTATTTAGGAAACATCATTACAGCAGATGCAGAATTGGATACTGAAGTCAGCACCACAATAGGAAGAGTGAAAGACATTCTAGACGAATAACATCTGATGAGAAGGGATATAAATCTGAAGACTAAGTTCTCGAAAACTTACATTTGGTTTGTGTTAAATTACGGCCGAGGCATGTGTACATTCAGATAATTAATAATAAAGAAACAGCAAATTATGGTGTAACAAGAATTCTGAAAATATCATAAATAGACCTTGTAACCAATGAAAAAGCGCTGGAGATGATTGGAACTATGCAAATGCTAGTTCAGAGAGCTTATGAAAAGAATGTTACGATTTGAGGACGCATTTTAAGAGGATCAGCAGGTGACACAAGTTTATGGCAGCGGAACAGGAAGTAGAAAAAGAAGATCTTGGATGCATGATGCGGTATCTTGGGTATATCAAAAGGACTATTAATCCACAAACAGATTAGCAGAGGATTATACAGAATGGGATACCATAGTTGCAAACTTCCAATAATGGAGATGCCACATAAGAATAAATGAGTATTCAAGGTACAGGGCAGTGAAGTATCAGGCATGTAATTTCTAACACTATTTGCATTACAATTATTAGTAAACAAAATGCTGCTGAATATTGAGAGCTCTGGTGTTCCTGTTTTATGAACAGTGGGGGAGTGACACTAGAATGATCCTTTCAAATATGCCTCACACCTGAACTGGCAGAAGCATCTGCAGGGGTGAGATTGTATTTCACTCTTTTTATCCATTTAGTTCTTGTCTTCTTTTTCAATAATCCTGGATCATACAATCACTAAGGATCACATTGCAATACACTTAGGGTAAATAGCACTTTTCACCATGAGTAGTCACATTGAAGTCAATGGGACTACTAATGCCATAAAGTGCTATTCAGTGTGTGAAAGGGTATCACAATTTGGCCCTTAGTGACTAATATATTTTACAATATATTACCGTGACAATTCAAATTTACTTACACTTTATAACTAGCATTGCTTTGGAAAGCAGTGAAGGAGCTGCATATTAATCTTTCTATTATTTCTACCCTTAGCTCACTCCATTGCAGATTTGCTGAGAATATTAGAGCTTTATGGAGTCTCTTTATTTTGCAGTGTTCTCTCTTCACTGGTGAGCAAAGACTATTAGAAAGTCTATTAAGTGTGTATTTCTATTGACACAAACACTTTAGGCCAGTGTGCATCTGAGTCTTACTGCGTTTTTTGTTGTAGCTCTTTGGCAAGCTGTCACGTTAAGGTCAGTGTTAAAGCCCCATCTATTAGAGATATGTCAGCAACAATAGCTAACCTGAAATTGGTTCTGCCACATGAGATCCGCAAGGCAACCCCATGAAGCTGATTACATGACTTTACTATGCAATAGTATTTGATAAAAGTACAGGCAGATCACATTCAGTGTGTCTATTCTGCAAGGTCTATTAACGAGCTGAGAAGTCCAGCTGTTTCTAGTTACTTGGGACATCTCCAAGTCTCTTGTCATGCATTCCAGGTTGTGTATATGTAGGTTTCTTTTGTGTTATATGTAGTTAAAACAAAGATTTTTTTTTTCCTGGCACTATAGCTTGTTCTTTTGGAGCAGGTTTTTATGAGTTGATTTTCGTCTTACTAAGGCTGTGCTGCATTTTCTGGTTATCATTAAGTTTCTGAATGTGATGTGAAGAAGATCTCACTTCAGTATTGTCTTCCTCACATATACAGAGGTATGTGGGAAACACTCACAGCTAAGACAATGAGAAATTACCTATACATTTGTCCTTTGAAAGGATCACACTGAATAAGTCCCAAGACACCTAGCTACTGCTCTTTCCTTTACGAACCCTCGCTTGTCCTGAGGTGAGAGGAAAAACCTCAGAGCCAACAAAACTCTCCAGAAATTACATTTTTAATAGTTCACCATAAAAAAAATAAAGATTCTTGCCACATGTTTTTCGTGAACACCTACTTTTTCATTATAAAGCTCTTTTATAACATTTCTTAATGAAACAAACAAACAAAACCAAATTAACATCCTGTTTTTTCTCAGAGGCAATCTTTTGTCTTAAGTAGCAGAACTGGCAACACAGCCACAAATCAAATTCTCAAATACGAAAATATCTGGTGTAACCTGCCAAACTTAAATCTTTGGTACAGTAGAACCTCAGAGTTACAAACTCACTCAACCGTATACCTCATTTGGAGCTGGAAGTACGCAATCAGGCAGAAGCAGAGAATACTAAAAAAAAAAAAAAAGAAGAAGAAAAAAGTACAATACTGTGGCTAAATGTAACATATAAAAGGAAAGCAGCATTTTGCTTCTGCATAGTTTCAAAGCTGTATTAAGTCAATGTGCAGTTGTAAACTTTTGAAAGAACAACCATAACACTTTGTTCAGAGTTATAAACAACCTCCATTCCCAAGGTGTTTATAACTCTGAGGTTCTACTATGTTTGTTTATTTCTACGCTGAGGTTCTAGTGGAATTTAGTGACAACCACAGTACAATCCAGTACTGTATATTCAAACCCTCTTTCTCCGTGACTGCTGCCTCAAGAGTGGTAGCTGATAATGTGCCTGAGCAATACTTACGAGGGGTGCCATTGAAGTCAGTATGGCTAAATGTGTGATGAGGTGCTATACAACATACACATTAGAGAATAGGTCCACAGTGATTACCGGTGAAATGTCATAAATTGTGACCTTCAGGATACCGGGGTTCTAGTATATATGATCAGAGGACAAATATAGGTCTAGTTTGTGCCATTCAGTCACAGTTTGGTCTTCCTCCTGGAGCTTTCAGGCATGCAGAGACTTCATACCTGCTGCAACGGTCCTTTCTGTGGTGCAGCTTATTTCCCCTATAAAAGCTGACAAGTAAAAAGTAATCTGAGATTAATGAAGGATATAACTTAACAAAAATGACTATTGACTAGTTTGGGTGGGGGGGCGGGTTGGTGGTGGGAGTGTGTGAGGTTTTAATTTAGGGTCTCTTTGGTTTCTTATTTTCTGCCCATCACCAATGACATCTGTGTGCCTGATATGGATTGCAAAAAAGCACCTTTCTAATTGTGAAAGAGAATTTGTATTTTTTGTTTTGTTTCTGTGTTTATTCAAGAGCTTCCATTTTCCATGTTATCTTTGTAACCATTCAGATTTGAAAATTGTTCTTCTCTGGAGATTCAGCAGTTAATCAGGAAGTGAGAACATTAGCACGAAAGCTTGAGGCTAGTGTACTTGTGCAAGTTAAGATACTGGAAAAAGGTCTGTAAAGAGCTGTTTCCCACCAAACCTGATCATAAAGAGAAAGAAGCTACTTCATGTCTTAGGGGTCCAAACAAACATTTATAAAACACTGCTCAGAGTTTAATAGCCAATACAGCATCTCTCACCTGTTATAAGCAAAATAATCATTACACTTAAGCACAACAGCACAAAATTGGGGAATAAGGATTAGAGTAGTAGGGTTATTTTAGTAATGGAAACAAAATGTTTACTTTGTGTTTACCAGCTGAAATAAAATTTGCTTCTGTGCAATATTTTAAGAATTATTTTTAATGACAGTCTGTTCTCCTCTACAGTGAAATCTGTTAGTAGAACACTTCACCTTCTGTTATGAGTATTCCACGTCATGGTTCTTGTTTTAGATAATTTATACTACTTCATTTCATTATATTACAAGAATGGATGCCATAAAAATAAGTTTGATTAATCTTTCCAATATGTTGAAATCAGTATATCAAAAAGGTTATTTTTTAGACATGCATGGTGGATGGACCCATCATGCATTAATATTATGGTTATTTGTACTGTATTATAGATGGGACTGCACCCTCCATCCCAGGACTACAGTGCAGAAGCTGGACTTTGTCTGTAATAACTGCTCCCTGATGCCGCTGGGCTATGCACTGGAACTGTGAGCAAGGAGTCTCTATCTCCTGTGTGCTCAATATTTACTACATGGAAAAAAATTAAAGAACATCAAGTTCAAAGTCATGTGCTCAAAAGTTAGGAAATGCCTGAATTAATTTGGCCTGTGCATCCTTAATTCAGCATCTTTGAACATATGCATTATGATAGTCTTTAATTACATCATCCTTAGGTCTGTCAATTAACCGCAGTTAACTCAGATGATTAACTCAAAAAAATTAATCGTGATTTAAAAAATTAATCATGATTAATCGCAGTTTTAATTGCACTGTTAAACAATAGACTATCAACTGAAATTTATTAAATATTTTTGGATGTTTTTCTACATGTTCAAATATATTGATTTCAATTACAACACAGAATACAAAGTGTACAGTGCTCACTTTATATTTTTTTATTACAAATGTTTGCACTGTAAAAATGACAAAAGAAATAATATTTTTCAATTCATCTCATACTAGTATTGTAGTTCAATTACTTTATCCTGAAAGTGCAACTTACAAATGAAGATTTTTTTTTGTTACCTAACAGCACTCAAAAACAAAACAATGTAAAACTTTTGAGCCTACAAGTCCACTCAGTCCTACATTTTGTGCAGCCAATCGCTCAGACAAACAAGTTTGTTTATATTTATTGGAGATCATGCTGCCTGCTTCTTATTTACAATGTCACCAGGCATTCACGTGGCTTTTCTGAAGCCGGCAGTGCAAGGTATTTACGTGCCAGATATGCTAAACATTCCTATCCCCCTTCATGCTTCAGCCACCATTCCAGAGGACATGCGTTTGTGCTGATTACGGTTGTTAAAAATCAATGTGTTAATTAAATTTGTGACTGAACTCCTTGGGGGAGAACTGTATGACTCCTGTTCTGTTTTACCTGCATTCTGCCATATATTTCATGTTATAGCAGTCTCATGATGACCCAGCACATGTTCGTTTTAAGAACACTTTCACTGCAGATTTGACAAAACACAAAGAAGGTACCAATGTGTGATTTCTAAAGACAGCTACAGCACTCGATCCAAGGTTTAAGAATCTGAGGTGCCTTCCAAAATCTGAGAGGGATGAGGTGTGGAACATGCTTTCAGAAGTCTTAAGAGTAACACTCTGATGTGGAAACTACAGAACCTGAACCATCAAAAAAGAAAATCAACCTTCTGCTGGTGGTATCTGACTAATGATGATGAAAATGAAAAGGCATCAGTCTGCATTGCTTTAGATTGTTGTCGAGCAGAACCCATCATCAGCATGGATGCCTGTCCTCTGGAATGGTGGTTGAAGCATGAAGGGACATATGAATCTTTACTACATCTGGCACATAAATATCTCATGATGCCGGCTACTACAGTGCCATGTGTATGCCTGTTCTTACTTTCAGGTGACATTGTAAACAAGAAGTGGGCAGCATTATCTCCTGCAAATATAAACAAACTTGTTTGAACGATTGGCTGAACAAGAAGAAGGACTGAATGGACTTGGAGGCTCTAAAGTTTTTACATTGTTTTGTTTTTGAATGCAGGTTTTTTTTTGTATATATTTCTACATTTGTAAGTTCAACTTTCATGATAAAGTGATTGCACAACAGTACTTGTATTAGGTGAATTGAAAAATACTATTTCTTTTGTTTTTTACAGTGCAAATATTTGTAATAAAAATAAATATTAAGTGAGCACTGTACACTTTGTATTCTGTTGTAATTGAAATCAATATATTTGAAAATGTAGAAAACATCAAAAAATATTTAAATAAATGGTATTCAATTAGTGTTTAACAGCGCAATTAATCACGATTAATTTTTTTAATCGCTTGACAGCCCTAATCATCACATACAATTTTTTCATAGGACCTCTGCCTCATTCGGTGCACTGCATGGGTGGTGCTCCCTTACTGAATAGCTATTCAATATTTTTTCCCCTTGTTTAATCTGTGGTCTCATGCCTTATTTACTGCATGCTATTCAAATCCTGCTCTGAAGACAGAATTATTAATTTTCTCATGGGCTTTTCTGTGACACTCATCCCTATAGTGTCTGAGTGCTTCACAAACTTTAATTAATTTGTTTTCACAATATAGGGTAGCCAGGGTGCCCAGTGTTCAACCGTAAAGTCTGGTAGAAAAGGGGACCTGACAGTGTCCGGTCACCACAGGTCGGGGAGGTGGGGAGGCACCGGATCGTCACCTGTGCCAGCCCCTACTCAGCCAGGACAGCCTCCTACTTGTGTCAGCTGCAGCTCCCTCCCAACTGGATGAGGGTGGGGAGAAGGGAAGAGCAGTGAGCGATGGGGGCAGGGCTTGAGGGGCAAAGGTGGGGCCTCAAGTGGAAGAGGCGAGGTGGAGGATGTTCTGGCACTCCTGCTGGAGATTTTAAATATTACAAAGTTTGCAACACCCCACCCCAGTGAGAGGAGGGAGGTGGTAGTATCTCCATTTCACACACTGGTAACTGAGGCACAGAAATATTAAGATAAAAAGTACCCACCAATTTGGGTGCTCAGAGATGCCTAGGACCTGATTTTTCAGAGTGAGCATTATACCACACTTTATATGTTTGAAGTACAGCTCCCATTGACTTCTGTTGCAGCTGTGAGGGCTCAGCATTTCTGCATCTTAGACCCCAGGTTTAAGTGACTTGAGTAACATCAGATGGCAGAGGCAGGGATAGAATATACTTCTTCAGGACAGCATTCTACTACCTTAATCACGAGATTCATCCTTTTTCATCCTGAAGTCCCCTGCCTTCTTCATTACTCTCTTATCAACTTCTTCAACAAATGAAGCAGAGGTCCTATAGATCATTGCCTCCTTTAGTACACAACCCTGATGCATCCCCAGGACAGGTCTATGCTGTGCATTGAATGACGCAAGGGTCCCATGAAAACAATAGAATGTGATCATGTAATTAAAGACTGTATCATAAAGTATAAGCACAAACGGTCTGAATTAAGGTTGCACAGGCAACCTTAATTCTGGTATTTCCTGACTTTTGAGTGCTTGACTTTGTAACTTCATTGTTCTTTTAATGTAGTTTTTGTGTGTGTAATAATTACTTAAACTGTGTAAATAGAATTATTGAAATATTTTACCATGCAGTTTCAGTGACTGGATCCCCTCTTGTATTCATCCATTAAGATTCCCCAGAATTTAAAATGCCCAGTTTGGTCAACTTAGCTAATTTTCAGTGTTTGACTAGTTAGTTTTATTACAAAATTTAGTACAATAATGATAGAAAAATAATTACTTTTCTGAAAAAGTGCTGTTTCCATATTTAGGGGCTTGATTCATGAGTGCAGATCTATAACCACATGCTTTGAAAGAATCTGCTATTGCCTACATATGCACAAGCTTATTAATTGATTTCACACGATTAAGAGCAATTGCACATAATGTATCTGAAAGCAATCGAGGCTATCCAGTTAACTCTGGGGGTCACAAGTTTTAAAATTTTTTAACTGGGTCACAAAAAAATTATTACTGTCACTGCACAAAGTTTTTACCATATTGTTTCTTAATTACACTGAAATGCTTATTCTTTTGATGTAGCATATTAGTGTTATATGTATAATATTTTACTAGTGGTACTAAATAGAAGGTTTGCCTTGCACTCGTACAAATATGTTTTCGTGGGAAACATGCTTCAAAGAGAATATCAGAAGCTGGGTTTCTGTAACTTTCTTGACCCACTAAATGTAATGTGCCTTCTTCTTAGTTTACCTCAGTAATAGCACATACAGGTGGATTTTGCCTTTCAGGAAGAAAACTACTTTCCAAATAAAGAAATAGTTGCTTGATGCAGAGATTTTCACAGCTATTTACTTTGCTTAGTACATCAGAATTTCAAGTTACATGCTTCTGCAGGTGTCCAATTTACTGTACATTTGGTTCCATGTATATCAAAATCTGTGTTATATTGGAAGAAAAAGCGTTCCTGATTACTGCAGTATTAAATAATTTTTTTTTTAAAGGATGCATCTGTTGATTATGGCATTGTGGTAGTAGTGCTGTAGCTAGCTTTGAGAATACACTTTCTGTCTAAGCACCTATATCAGATGGTAACTTTTTGATTAAAAAAAACAAACCCAAACATTCTATTCTCCATGAGTTATCCAAGTTTGGTTTCTTGATATTTTTTCTTGTGCTTGGCTAACTGAAAAGCTCTTTTGTTTCAAATGTACAAACTTATCGTGTTCACTAAGGAATGTCCCGTTTCCATGTGTGGAGTAGAAATGAGAGAAAGAATGAAGGTGTGTTTCAAAGACACGTATTGCGCATGTTGAGCATATTGTCTTTCATTGATGATGATGAAGGTCACAGAGAACCATAAACATTCATGGCTGTTTATAAACCAGATAAAGGTAGAGTGTTTGTCTAGAAAACTTTCAATGTAAGATCCTCAATTCTACAAACACTGAAGCATGTGTATAGCTTTATCCTTGTGAAAAGTACCAGGGACTGTAACGGGACTCCTCATGTGAGTAAAGTTGTGTGCGCTTCAGTTTGGTGGATTGAGATCTAAATGAATAAACAACAAACGATCTGGCAAACTAAAAGGAGGGGCTGAGAGAGAAGGACACGGTAGATAATACTAAGATCACATGTGGTTATCTTTATTTCGGTGAGTGATGCTTGCATCTTAAATGTTCCCTTACCTACTGGGTTTATTTAGACTATGGGTTGATAATTATATCACATAAAAATGTATCACCTTACACAGCTCCAGATATATATAAGCATCACCAAGAGCCACCCAAAGTGAAATAAAAGCAGCTGACTGTTGGTGTGTGTGACTCCACATACCTGTGTAGAGCGCATGTCTGTGCATTCCTGAAATTCAAAGAGATGATTCCTACAGTAACTGACTCTGCTACATTGTAGACATACATAAGACATTAATTTTAACACCATGTGCTATGACACTATATATCAAATCTGGGGAGGAGGTACTGTTTATGTGAGTAACAAATCTAAATGTCCTGTTTTTTGCTTGTTTAAAGCAACTCTGCATTCCACAATGTATACATTGTTGTACACCACCTGTAATTGTAAATAATGTCTATGATCCTTACGTATTATTTTCAGTTGTACAAAATTTACCATATTCTGATATATAGTTGCAGTTTTCATTAAGACCAATAAATCTGAAAAAAGGTAAAACTTGTTACTGCATATTTGTGACTTACATTGTAGTTATCCTTTACAATTGATTTATAAACAGCTTTTTCTGTATAGAAAATATCTGGTTTGGAGTTCTAGTTTACATTCATAAAACAGTTCTAGGCAGGTTCAAGATGCTGGTTAACCTTTGAAATGTGTTACTTGCCTGGTGCTTGAGAGATAGATGACTAAGAAGTGCATATTATAGCCTCTCAAAACATAGGATCATCAATCTTCAAGTAGCTTGGCTTCAAGCAGTGCCCTGCTATCCAGGATGCACAAAGCATACCTACGACTCAGAGAAGCTCAGTGCATCCAGCCTCTGATTTTTGCAGACTCTCAGACAAAATGTCAATTGGACATTACTGAATGCCTCTGCCTTGCTTTAATATCTATCTCTTCAATAATTTAATAGATTGTCTGAATCTGTGTGCTGAACTCATAACCCATCACTTATCATTTTGCTGATTGATGCCTCTGCCAATGGAATTTAAATCCGTGCTTTGAATTGTGCTGATTACAATATAATACTTCTGTTTGGTCACATGGGTAATTAAAATCATAAATTTCTATTGAATCACATAGTTATAAAAATGCTTTTGATTCTCTTTTCCTAATGGAAGTCCTTTAATTATGTTGGTCTAAATTTGGAAGTACTCTATTCCCAATTCTGACATTAAAAATTATAGGCACAGTGAATAATATATGTATTTTTAATTTGCACTTCTGGAAAGTAAAATCAATCAATTAACAGAGCTTTTTTTCATTCTTTGAAGCCATAAATACCTCTCAATTCTGTTAATGAAGTTCTGTGGTAAACAATATATAAAACTCTCTGTACTTTGTTCAGGAATAATGCATTGTTATGTGAGATTAGTTGGCATTGTTGGCATTAGTAATTCCATTATTTCAGTAATTGAAATACACTTGCAAAAAAAATCTATCTATAATTTAATGGCGAAGAGCCAGATCCTGCAGAATCTTATTCAGGAAAAGAATCCATACGGACTTCAATGGGATTATGTATGTGTAGAAGGGTTTGCAAGACTGGGATGCAAACACTGCACCAATTTAAACCTCATTTAATTTAGTGAAATCACATGAGACATAAATTCGTCCAACATTTGGCCCTAAATATTTTAAAGGGACTGTCAAATTAAAACATCATATTTCTGTGATATTATTTTACCTACTGTTATTACATGTTACAGCTTAGATTGCCACAAATCTGAAAGAGATTTTATATATAGATGTATTTCCCCAGTTCTTTTCGGTTTGATCACTTAGTGCATTTGACAGCACTTTTAGGATAATCATTTTTCACTGTTTCCTCTGTATAATTAGTTAGTTTCCCCTTATATTTATGGGAGCTTTTCAGAAGACAACCTTGGAGAGAATAAATGGGAAAGAAATTCAGAAGCAGATGCAGTACCTGTTACAACTTTTAACTTATTCTTTTTAAATTAACTAGCATTGAAGTTGAATGTATCTCTTTATTTAAGTCCTTTAGTAAGCTGCCTAATGACCGGACTAGATTCATTAGTCAACAAATTGTGCATTACCTCTTTATTTTATGCATTTATGTTGTGTAACATTTTAAAACCTTATTTACCTTAATATGGATTTTCTTCCATGTCATTTCATACTTACTGTTAAACTCTAGCAGTGCATTATGATAACAATTCTCTAGATAAATGTTACAGAAAAGCCACAGCGATGAAGTAACTGTGCTTGTAATGTTAAACAAGACTTTTGATCTTTGAAGTATATATTTCCATTTTGGATATAATAATTGCAATTTAAAAATTGGAATATTAAAGGAGAACATCTTCTTTACTTCCAGGATGAAGATGGGACAGAGGAGGACAACAGCAGAGTTGAACCAGTTGGACATGCAGACAGTGGTTTGGAGAGCACCACCAACTTTTCCTTAGAGTAAGTTACTGCTGCAATTCCATCATTTTTAACAGTAAGATTTAGAGTAGTAAAGAATTCTTACTATCACAAGATTGATAATGTCAATAAACAAAACAAAGCATGTAACATGCATTTTATTTTGACTGCAACTCTGCATAAAACAGCTCCTTCCTTTTGCCCTTTGCACCTTGGGCATCTTTTAGACCCAGTGTTAAAGGGTCCAGACTAGTGATTCAGCAGCAGAGATAAAGAGCATTTTCAGAGCCATTGCTATAGTATGGTTGGGTGGGTAGATTGGTCTATCTCCGCAGAAGATGCTTAACCCTAGGGCATTTTAGGGTTTGGTGCTAATGATGGGGGAAGGAATGGGCCCAACTGGCTGTCCCAAAATATTGGCGGGTGAGACTTTGGGTATTAAAGGCCTTTATACCTTTCATAAATGCCGTGAACAAGTCACAGGAAAGGAGGAGTTTTGCAGGGGAGGACTACCCAGACAAAACAGAACTCCACACTGGTGATGAGCCTAACCTGAAACTCCCCTTCACACTAGAAAAGATTCAGTGACTGGTTTTATGATGAAATCTGAAATCCAGGGAGTTTTGCCCTTTGAGTTTCATTACAAAGACCTGACCCAGACCTGGCTGTGATGTTGGTTGGGAAATGGTCCATTATGCTCCGAATATTTTAAAATTCTTCCTTTTGTTTGTAGAGCTGCTGATTGTTATAGGGATTAAAAAGAGTGAGTTAAGTATTATAATAAGTGCATTAATTTGCATTAAACAATAGTGTGTTTCATATCCTAGTTGCAAAATACTTTATGAAGTATTATGAATTCAAAATACTATTTGCTAATTAGAGTATATAAAAATTTTGTATCAAATATAATGCTGCTTGTTTCTATCTTTAAACTTATTTTTGTACCAACATCTTATCTTATCTTCTTTTTTTCTTTCTTTTTTTAAACATCACCTCTCCTGTATGCTTAGAGATGAACTCAGAAAAACACATCAATTAAAAATGTAGTGGGAGCTTTCTTAGTGCTTGTGCACAGGGTGCAGCAGTGCATACGATGGGGGTGTGATTTCTAAAGTGCACCAGCGTGTTGGGCACTAACTGGCCCATGTAGATCCTGTTGGTATTTGCTAAAAGTTCTCCAGTGGACTTCAATATAGGATTGTTTCAAACAATGCTACGTTAGAGCGTGTTAGGAAACGTGTGCATTTAGTGCACACCAGCAGAGTCTACACAGGTCAGTTAATGCGCAAGACATTGGTGCACTTTACAAATCAACCCCCATATAGTGTGCCTTGCCACACGGTGTAGACAAACACTTAATACCATGTGAGTGCTTTGCATTTTCATGTGGGAATCTCAGGGTTAGGAGCAAAATGAACTGTGTGATATGGCGCAGGTACCGTGAATGCCACTGTAGGTATGTCTACACTACAAAGAAAAACCCATGGCACCGAGTCTCAGAGCCCGAGTCAATTGGCTCAGACTTGTGGGGCTTGGGCTACAGAGCAAAAAATAGCAGAGTAGACATTTCTGCTCAAGCTGGAGCCTGGGCTCTGAAACCTGGTGATGGGGGAGGGTCTTGGAGTTTGGGAATATCTACCCTGCTGTTTTTAGCCCTTCAGCCCACGCCCCGCAAGCCTGAGTCAATTGACCCAGGCTCTGAGACTCAGTGCCTTGGGTTTTTCTTTGCTGTGTAGATGTACTGTTACTGAACTTCTGGTTTTTGCTGGCCTCTAGTACTGTACATTTTTCACATTCTCTGGTACTATATACAGTACATTTGACAGTTGGCTTGCCTCTTGAATAAGGACAAACAAGATTTTACCTACAGTCAGTACAGATACACATGGCCAGATGCAATGGCCTATGGATGTCATGAGGGGACAGACCCATCACTGCCACACCAAATGACACCATTTTATCCAAAATATTGTGCCTGATGCTGGACAGCACATCATTCAGAGGAAGGTTCAAGAAACCCTAAACCTAAATTGATTAGGCAAGGACAAATTTTCCTTTACTTTTCCATGTCCATTTTATGGGGCTCAGGATCTGGGAGTTTTGGCTGTTTGCAGAAGAAAGGCAGTTGTGGGAGCAGAAGCTATGAATAATCTTGAATAGATCATGGGAAAAAGGATGTCCTCTATGGTTTAAGCAATTCAGAACCTGGGGCTTGGTTATGGAAACTGTCTTGTCCTCGGTGTCCAGTTTTATTGGATTATGGAGTATTGCATATCCCTTACAAAAGTTCTAGTTACATCACATGGATTGCCACTCTTATATTCCTCTCTGCCCTCAGAATTGAGAACAAAGCAAAATGTGTTCCTTAGAACAGAAGGATATACAACAACCTATAATGAGCAAAAGGCACTTCCTGCAACACTTTCTGGATTTAGTTGATTCTTGGAAGACCTTGTGCACAGCTCATGTGCAGTGGGAATCAAACACTGTTATGATGCATGAAGATTGGGACAGCAAAAAATACTGACTATTATAATGCTCTCAAGTAAATCAGTGGTTTACCATCATCTGGAGAATTGATCAGTTCTTGGTCATCCTATCTCGAAGAAGTCATAGTGCTAACAGAGGGGCAGTGAAAATGAACATAGGCATGGAAACATTTCCATGGAGTAAATTGGAAAGATGGGAACAGTGTGGTTTAGAGAAGGGGACATGAGATAAAGCTATACCAAACAAATATGATAGAAAGGTTGGTACATTTATCTTTTTTTGTTATATAATTAAAAAGGTAGATTCAATTAAAGCCAAAGGCAGTAAATTCAAATCAGCTAAAGGAAAATTTTTTTTATGCAATACACAATTAACCTGTGGAATTCATTGTCACATGATACCACAGAGAGATGACTTTAGTAGGATTTTAAAAAAAGATTGGACATGTATATAGATTATGAGGCCACTTACATATAATTTATGTAGGATTTTAAAAAAATGTGGAAGAGACATAAAGCAGTCTCTAGCTGACAGATGTAGGAGGAGAAAAATCCCTTAAGGTCAGGTTACTCCATCATGTCCATTTTGGGGTTTCTTGAACCTTCCTCTGAATGATGTCATGCTGCCCAGTGTGTTCCCAGAGTTTTGGAGTGTTTAGATTTGGGGTCTTGACTGATGATTAGTCTGTCTACAGCTTGTAATGTTTTATGGCTTTTGGCTCCCGGACCAAACATCCCCAAAATGTGTGGATGTTCTGAACTCAGGACATTTGCTTCAGGCTCACTTCTGATTCCTTCAGAAATCTTTTCTTGAGCTTTTTGGACCTTTGGCTTATTTGATTTTCT
Source organism: Natator depressus (assembly GCF_965152275.1). Lineage (NCBI taxonomy): Eukaryota > Metazoa > Chordata > Testudines > Cheloniidae > Natator > Natator depressus. The sequence continues at coordinate 236,306,331 of NC_134235.1, read as the reverse complement.
CTTTCCAAAGCAAAAAGTAAAACACAGAGCTAGTTCTGCTTGACTACATGGCATATTAAACATTTTCTTTGAGAAGACAGAAATATAGATCTATAAATACACATAGCAAACAGAAATAATTGTAGTAAGCTCACTACAGTAGAACCTCCAAGTTATGAACACCTCGGGAATGTAGGTTGTTTGTAACTGAACAAAACATTTTGGTTGTTCTTTCAAAAGTTTACAACTGAACATTGACTTAATACAGCTTTGAAACTTTACTATGCAGAAGAAAAATGCTGCTTTTAACCATCTTAATTTAATGAAACAATCACAGAAACAGTTTCCTTACCTTGTTAATCTTTTTTTAATCTTTCCCTTTATTTTTTAATAGTTTATGTTTCACACAGTAATGTAATGTGTTTGCTTTTTTGTTCTTATCTCTTCTGCTGATCGTGTACTTCCAGTTTCAAGTGAGGTGTAGCTGCCTGGTCACTTTGTAACTCTGGTGTTCATAACGCTGAGGTTCTACTGTAGGCAAATTGTGGGAACACAAGACATCAAATGATGTTAGTGTTTTGCAAAACTGAAGGAGGTTTACCATTTAAAACTTAAACTGTCCTCTTTGAATGGTTTAAGATAATGCCTAAACTAACATTAAAGGCTAGAGCAGGCTTTCACTGGGATAGCTGAAGGAAGTATGATAGGGTCAGTAACAGCCTTTATAGTTTTTGAGAAAAATTGATTGTTCCATATTTGACACATTAATTGAAAAAGAAATAAAAAATCCTCCACTTGCCTGAAAACAAGACAGCTTAAATTTAACAAAAAGCCCCAAACCCAACAATATAAATATAAAACTGTGCCATTGTGTAGTTTGTAATTCATGTAGCTGATTAAGGTTACCAAAAGGGCTAGTTCACTTTTCATTTGAGTTATTAATGGAATTGTTTTTGATGATTGATCTCCTTTCATGCCATCAGACTAATATTCAGGTATGTAGTATTTCAACATTGCTTTCATCACCATTGCTTAAGTTCTGGAATATCTGTTTTGTGTGTGTGCGTATGTATGGGTTTTTTTCGTTCATTTACGGCACATGTTCATGTTCCCTCATTCATCATTGTCTCACAGTGATATGGTAAAGCTCGTAGAAGTCTCCAATGACGGCGGGCCTTTGGGAATCCATGTAGTGCCTTTCAGTGCCAGAGGCGGAAGGTAATGTATTGTGTAAGATTTTAATCGAATCATAACTTGCTGTGTTTTATCTTGGCTGTGCTTACTCTTGTATAGGTGCCTGTAGGTTCTAGTTGAAATACCACGTTTTTTTTTTCAAGAGGAAGTTTTACTGATTTAAAATAATTGAAACATTCTGCCACTCTTACTCACTCTGTACACTGTTGTACGAAGACAGTACATAAGGGGAAGAAAGATGGCAGAATCTGTCCCTTAACTTATAATGGAAATTGTATTGTGACTTGATGGAAACTTGAATTGCAAAGATATGGATTATTTCCTTCAGACTCTCATAAAGTTATTTTTCCCCTTTAATTCAGGAGAGTATTTGTACATCATTTCCCTCCTATTTACCAAAGTAGCAGCATTCTAAACCAGAGAATTCTACATCTACGTGCATTTGATAAGCAAGACTGAAAGAAAAAGAATTTCAGTCCTTGTAATATTAAATAGCATTCACTGTGTTGAAAGGAAAACAAGAAAGGCATACAGTATGGGGTTTTGAGGTGTTGGAGAAAGGCATGTATTCTCCACAACAGTCTTAAATTTCATTACGTGACAAAAGGCAAGAATTTCTTAAGTTCCAGAAAAATGAATGCAATGCAGGTGATTTACATTATAATAACTTTCAGGATTACATTAGTAAACAGAACACTCCATTTATAGCATTTGCTTTGCTGAAGTAGAATTTTAGTATTTAGGATCCTTAATCGAAACATTAATGTATTCTCAGGAAAATTTTATTACTTTTTTACCAATCATTATTCACTGTGGGAGATTTAAAGCTTGTGGGCATACTGAAAAGGAGTCAATCTGTCAAGAATATAAGTAGGATTTTATTTTGGGGTGGAAGAGATTACCTTTATCTTTAAGTGTAATTACATTCACTATTTCTGATTTTTTTGATGAAAAAGGACCAAACAATACATTTAAAAAAGTATAATCTTAGGATGAAAAGGATATTATGTTCTTACAAGTCTGCCTAACCATCAGCAATTTTAGTTTAAATTGATTAGAAGCAAGTGTAATTTACTGTGTATCAGATATTTATATCAAGTGCTCTTCACACGATATACATTTTTTCTTCTACAGTAGGAGGAGGAATATGGTTTTAAAAACTTTTTTTCTGATTATTATTTTAACCTTTATGCTTCAGTAGCTATACTGACAAGTAGTACTGTGACAAAACTAATAATTTTGTTGAACTGAAGGCAACTTTCCCTGAGGATTTCAGGAGGTAAGAACAAACTGTCATAATATGGTGACTCTCTCTTCCCATGAGTGACCTGACCCTATCTTCAGTAAGTTCAGTCAGCAGATATGAGAGTGGTAATGTTTTAATCACAACCTCATAAATAAAGACAGGAGCTAATAGCATGCTGTGATTTTGCATCGTTATCTAGGCCATGGACAGCGCTGGAAGAGATGGGAGGGTCAGATCAGAATTGTTGGCTACCTCTTAATCAGGGTGATATTTAGTTTAATAAAGCTGTGTGGTTTTTAAAAAAAAAAAATCTCTCAAAACACACGTACTGTAGGTCTTCTGACATCTGTCAATCAGTTCTTTTCATGTAACCAACCCTCATGGAAAAAGTAGGGATTAGATCAACAATCCTTATAGGAATAATGAGGTTTTTATAAAAATTACTCTTAAAAACCTACCACATCTAATAATGAGTCAGTAAAAAGGATGTAATTCAGTGATAAGTTTTGTAAGATGGTTAAAAAATGTAGAGATTTTTCTGTTAAATTCTATAGGAATTTTCCACTCAGGAAGTCAGTGGAATTATAATAAAAATCAGTTGAAAAGGCCGTGAGTTTACTTCTTGATTTTGTGCCTGCTGAAAGATAGGTGACCATAGTTATTAACTTGGATAAGCTATTGAACGGGTGCTCTCTAAAAGTATTGCTAATGAAAAATAATATTTTTAGTTTTGGTTATTCAACCGACTAATTTTTTTGATCATCTTTAATCATTAATACTATACTAGGGGAGCCCCGAAACGTTGGCTTTTACACTGAGGTGTACAGGTGATATTTCACCTGTAAAAATGAGTTTTATATTGTAATTTTTTTCACTTCATATTGAAATAATATAATTTCTTTTTCATGTAAAAAAATTCAGCCACTTCTGCAAGCACTTACTCATAGTAGTTCTTTACCATCAGTGGAATTACTTCAGTGAGTAGAGACTCGATTGGGGGTTGCAAGCTCGTAATATGGGTGTCAAGAATAAAAAGTAAAGTTTAAACTGTTTATACTGTACATAATGACTGAATAAAGTAGATTTATTTTTTAAGAATGCCAGGTATGTTGTGAAGCATCAAAGGCCCTGCATACAGTGTACTCTTCAGCTATTTCTCCTCCAGGAATTTTTGTTGTGTTAATAAAAGCAAATGTCCACATAGTGTGCCACACTTTTTGAACTTGAACTTTAATAATTGGAAAAGAGTTGGAGATAAAGTTATGGATCAAATTAATTGACACATTGAAACTGACCAGGTTGTGTTTAATAATCCCCCCTGGATGACACATAGTACCAATAATTCTAGTTTGTGTTTCAGGAAAGTCTCAACCCATAATTCCTTGCATCTAAATTAGAACATGATAGTCAAAGTTTTCCCAATCCCCAGCTTCTTATGAGTTGCCTTATTTCTCTTTACAGTCTGTCTGCACTTTAAATTTTCCAGCTCCTTAATGCTGCAGTCCCTCTTGGCCCCAAAGTCTTTATAATCTCTAAATGCAAATGTTAGAATACTCTAGTGGTGATTTTCACAGGTTGCTGACCTCTGTCTTGTCTTCTTTCTCAGTCTACTTATGCTTAAGCTATTAAAACCCCACCATTTAAACTGCTAAAAAGAGAATGTACTAAAATCCAAATACTTCTTAGTTAACAAAAAACATATAAAACTCATAATAAATATGTAAGCTTAACGTTGCAAAAGATTACATTTTGATTTATCCAAAGCAAAACTACTATGCAGTGACATTTAGTTATGTATTATGTATCTTACCATTTCCTTAGTATGTGAGCACAAACATGAATGAATTTATCCCCAGAACACTCCTGTGAGGTAGCTAAATATTACCATCTCGATTGTAAAAGTGAAAAATTGAGGCACCAAATGATTAATTGACTTGAAGAAGGTCACATAAGTCACTGGGCCAAAATCCTTTGAATGCCAGAATAAGGCTTTATCCATAACACCAGTAGAACCACAACTCACACGGACATACTTGTTCAGCGGGGAATTTTGGAGAAGTTCTTTTTTAAAAACATGCCTTTAGAATAATTGAGAAGTTACTTGTAACATAGTGATATAGTCTTCATTGCTGTCCCCTTCAAATTACGTTGTACTTCTGTCATACAGTAGAGCTAAGATGTGGTTTGGAAGTCTTTTGAAAAGTTCACCCTGTTTTATGGAATAACCAATATAGCATTTACTTTACCACGTTGTGATTGTCAGCTTTTGTGTTGTTCATAATAGTGCTATAAAGGCTGCATAAATCAGGTCAGGCCACTATACTGAGAAAAATTAATAGATTTAGCTCTGAAGGGGACATAATCTCTTTCAGAAACATCCACTCAAACTGGACTAGATGCACTTTCAATGACACTTGCCTATGTCTCAATTGAGAGCTGAACTGTTGCATCTTCAAAGACTTATTTGTATGCATGTGGTTTTTTTTTTTAAACACAAGTGGCAAAGATGAATGGCAGGGAGGGCAGGAATAGTCAATTCATTAATTTTCAAAGGAGGCTGTGCTTGGTATTACTGCACTACTCAGTAAAACAAACAAAGCTAATGACCACCCAAAAACCAGTTAAACATTCCGTTTGTCACTGACATAGTCAAGGTTTGCAGAGTGAAGGACAATGTGCTCCATCTATCAGTTATGCCTGTCTGTTATATCTGATAGGAATGCATGATCTTAAGTGACGTGCTGCCTGCAATAGCCAAGAGCCTTATAACAAGCAGGGGTCAATTTGAACATTCTTGTGCTACTCAAGGAAATATTGCAAATCTTTAAAGTGCAGTTCTGCTTACTGAGGGCTTGTCTATTCCTAAAATGCTATAGTGACATAGCTGCATCACTGTAGCACTTCAGTGAAGGCACTACCTATGCCAACAGGAGGGTTCCTCTCATTGGGGTAGGTAATCCACCTCCCTGAGAGGTGGGAGCTAGATCAATGGGAGAATTCTCCCATCGACATATGCTGTCTACAGCGGGTATTAGGTAGGTTTTACTGCATTGCTCAGAGGTGTGGATTTTTCACACCTCTGAATTGCCAGTTATATCAACCTTATTTCCTAGTGTAGATCAGGCCAGAGAGAACTTTTGGTGTATGTGTTCAGGTTGGGCTCAGCAAATGGACATTTAAAAAATATATATTTGGGGTTTTAGTGGCTGCCTATCTGGTGGGTTTGTTTATTAGTAGGGGTATAAGGCCTGGAGCAGCAGAGCACTGCCATTCTTTGAGTGGTTGCATGTGTGTATTTTACTCAGGTATGTGTGCCATCCGAGTGTTAGAGCCAGAGAGTTTTCTGCAGCAGTACACTTTGGGGCGGCATGTGTGCCCTGCACCTCCTCATGGCCCCTCTTGAGGCTACCTAAGGGCAGTGCCACCTTGAGCCCCCTCAGTTCCTTTTCACCGTCCGTGGCCTTAGTCAGAGCTTGCCATGCAATTTACCTCATGGGGATTTTTTTTCTTCTTAGTTAGCCAGTTTAGCTTCCTGCCTTATCTGGAAATAGAAGTTATTATCCATTAAATTTTATTTTATTTTATTTTTACTTTAAAGTTCATTTTTAATAGTTAGTTTCAGTGCTCTGCATACAGCATTCGCCAGGCTTTAAGCACTGCCTGTCATGTGGCGTGTCTACCCCGAATAGTGACCCCCCATACATTTGCTTCAGTGAGGGGCAAATTAAAGAGAGGTGCAGTATCTGCTCCTCTTTCTAGAAAAGATAGGCGATTTCCAGAGACTAGTGCCTCAAACACTACCTCGTGGAGCATGCCTCAGCCCTGGGGCCCTCAAGTGAGTGCCCTAGTTACCCACATGCAGTCTGCAAGTGCGGGTGTGGTCGTCTCTGACAGACCCTTGGACTCGGACTCTTCTTAGCAGAGAAAAAGGAATCAGTCTTCTTCTCCTTCCCAAAGGAATTGTCTACACTGGCAAGTTTCTGTGCAGTAAAGCAGCTTTTTGCACTCAGACTGCAGATGTGTACACACTGCCAAGCCACTTACTGCGCAGAAATTCCTCAGCTGCAGCGCTGCAAAAAACCCAGCTTGACGAGAGTCGTAAGGCTATTTGCACCGAGGCTCCAGCGCTCTATTGCGGGTGTAGACATTTGATTGCTTTCTGCGTTGTAATTGGCCTCTGGAGCTGTCCCCATAATGACTCACGTGCCCACTCTGCTCATTGTTTTGAACATTGTTTTGAACTGGAGACATGCGCCCCTCCCCTTTCAAAGCACCGTTTCTGACAGCCCTTGTGTGCTGTGCTGATCTGCCCCGGGACACAGAGCAAACCATGAATGTGGAATGCTCATGCTGTTGAACACAAAGGCAGGTGTGTGCATGTGTGTTAGAGTGCTGTGTAGAGAACCCAGGGAGGGAGGTGAGAGCTGATGTTGGGGTTTTCCCCCCTCCCCCAGGACTTGTTGCTTCCTGCCACTGTCTGAACTTACAAGACAGCATGCTGACACGCTCTCTGTTCCCTGAAACACTCTCTCCCCCCACCTCCATACACACACACTCCCTGTCACACACTCCCCCCCCCGCCACTTCAGTTGAAAAGCAGCTGGCAATGTAGTAGGATGCCCATGGAACAATGGGATTGGGAAACCTGCATCATGTGACGCTGTGCCTGCCCCATGAGGCTTTGCAAACCTTTCCCAAAGCACCCTGTGGCCAGTTGCACAGTGGGATAGCTACCACAATGCACTGCTGTCTTTGCTGCTGCAAGAGCTGCTAATGCGGATGCATTCCAGTGTCACAAGGAGCACAGTGTGGACACGCAACAATGGTTTAATTCTAGCGTTTTAATAAAAGTGGTATAAATTATGGAGCAGAAACTTGCCAGTGTAGACAAAGATTCAGGTACCGAGAGCAGAGCTGAGCTATGGACCTGGTACCATGGCGGGAAGATATTGGTACTATGCTGTCGACTGTCTGTAGGGAGACTGTTGATTCTGGTACCAGTGAATGCCATTTCAGTGCAAGCATTGTTGGTAGCAACAACCCTGCAGACTTATGAGGCAGCAAAGGATTTGCTTTACTTTTCTGTACCAGACTCTCCTTTGGGGCAGGAGTCCATTGTGTTGTCAGCACCTCTTCCAATACTGGGTCCATCTGTCTCCTCAGCTATGGTGCAGAGACTCTGAGTGGCTTGTCCTCCAGTACTTTCTTTGGTTCTGGCACACCCGGTGTCACCACCGCTACAGTCATTGGCCTCGGTTTCAGTTTCAGTCTCAGACTCTCTTGGCACTGTCAGCTTTGGTGCTGGACAATCACTGGCTTGGGTACCAACCCTTGCCACCGACTTCCCCTTTGATGTTTGGTTTTGTTGAAACTTTGCATTCATTCAAAGACTCTCCTGCTACCCTTCACTCGTTAGTGGTCTGTACCCCTGCCTCCAACAGACATCACTATAGACCCTTGAAACAACAGTATTATAGGCAGTTTTTCTATCTGCCAAAGCCAGCATGATTTTTCGAGGGGGAAGCAGACATCACAGAGAAGGGGGTTCTCCAACTCCAGTTTGAATCAGCATACGCGTCCTCAGTCAGCTCTCGGGAATCAGCCCATTTGACTTCCCCTTCAGGGACAACAATACAGAAGTTGGTGATCTTTCCCCCAACTTGGGGACAGATTGTCCCACTTCGTTGATTGCTTGGGAAGCCATAACAACAGACAAATGGGTCCTATGCACTGTGAGCCTGGAATATTCTATCCAATTTCTTTCCACATCACTTTCTCACTCACCTACCTTGTACCTTTATAGAGACCATCTCATAAGTCAGTGCTCCTTCAAGAAGTTCAGACTCTAGTTACGGTAACGGCCGTACAAGTTCACTGTCACCATTGAGGAAAGGGACTTCAATCATGATAATTTCTGACCCAAGTCCAAGGGGGTCAAAGACCCATATTGGACTTTCAGAATCTTAACATGTTAATCAAATACATAAGATTTTGCATGTTTTCCCTAATGTCGGTCCGTCCTTCCTTCCTTAGATTGCAATGACTGGTTTGCCACCCTCAGTCTCCAGGATGCCTACTTCCATGTGGCAATACTGCCAAGTCACAAGAAGTTGGTGAGATTCATTGTAGTGGGCCAACAACAATGTACAGTACTTCACTTTGGCCTGTCATTGGCATCATAGGCACCAACTCTGTGGATGCTCCAGGGCTGGAGCACCCATGGAAAAAGAATAGTGCATGCTCAGCAGCCCACTGGCAGGCCCTGCCGATCAGCTCCTCCCCCACCCAGTGCCTCCCGCTCACCGCTGATCAGCTGTTCAGCAGTGGGCAAGAGGTGCTGGGGCAGGGAGAGGGAGAAGCAGGGGCAGGAAAAGATGGAGCGAGGGTGGGGCGCACTTGGAGGCGAGGTGGGGCCTTGGGGGTAAAGCATCCCCCAGGGAAATCAGAAAGTCGACACCTGTGATTGTTGCTATGTTTTCACCAAGGTGGAGGAAGGAAATTCATGTCTTCCTTTCCTTGGTGGTTGCTTAGTGCAAGTCAGATCCGAACATCAGGTTCTCCACCACATCCCATTTATCGTCCATAAATTTAGAGCATATAAATCAAAGTCTGTGTCTTATAAGGTAGTATAACTTGGTCTGGATTTACTGTAATCTTTATCTATCTGGCCCTTCATGGTATGTTGGGAACCCCTGAAGAAGGGATCGAATAGCACAGACTGAACTATGAATTTCCTTATTTTTGTCATTGTAAATTACAACCTTAATATTACTTTGACAGATTTTGGTGTGTAAATAATCTCTGCATTTATATGAAGGTAGACACTGATGTACATGAAGTTCCCCTACTGAAGAATTGTGATTGATTTTTCTGTTCCATGGTGCTCTTTTCTATCATATTTTTTTCATTTCCAATGTGTGTGTTAAGTCCCTTTTATGTTCCAAAGTTAACAAATCACTTTAAAATTTGTTGCCATTTTTTCAGTAAAGTTTACTCCTTTGTTTTGCTACTTTAGTTGTTTAAGATACAAAGAAAACTGAAGCAATATCTGGTAGCCATTGTTTATACTGAAATTCCTTTATGCCAGACTTTATTTTTGCAGCCACATAGGTGTGTTTTGTCTCCCCACTGGAGCATTGAAAATCCTCCCCATTTATTCTTCTAATTGATTCCCCATCCTCAAGGCCCTGCATTGTAGCCTTAATTCTCAAAGACACAAAGGACTGGAAGAGCGTCCCTTTGCTGCCAGTCAGTCCCATTTCATCATCATCCAGATGGGCTGCTGTTGAGTAACCCAAGGCATTCTTGGTCTCACCGCCTTCTCCGGAAGGTTGTATGGAACCTCATCATCCTAGCCAATCTGAGAACTGAGAGTTCAAGAATGGAAAACAAGCTTGAGACTCTGGAATGAAAATGTTGGGCACTATTATAACACCGCTAGGGTGGGGGTAATGAAATATTAGAATATTGTAGGAAAGGTTTGGGTTGGTGTCCTCCTTTGGGCCTGTCAGCTATGACCATTTAATTGACTAGACAAGGCCTCACTTTCTAGTATGATGGTATTGCTTTTGTGTTCTAGTGGCAATGTTCTGTGGCAATTTTCATCACTGCACAGCTTTGTGTGTGCCAACGACCCTGTTATTTTTTTGTTTCAGAATCAGTAGTAGTTTTATAGAAATACTTTTACTCTAGTCATTGCCTTGTGTGTTAGTTATGTTCTTTAAACAGTTTTAGTTGACTATTTTCATTTGTGTCTCAGTTGATTCAACTGAAACTGGATCAGAGTTAACAGGTGAATAACTTCAATGCGTGTGTGCAATGGGCAGTGATAGCTGAACCATATTCTGGCATATTCAGTGTAATGTTCTTATTACGCTCATGGTGTTTACACTGTCAGCTTTTATTAAGATAAATTATGATAATTCCCATACAGCTGGGTGGCAATTGTGGGGAGTTCACATTTTCAAAGAAGAACTCAGGCAATTTGGATGTCAGTAAAACATTTGTGCTTATTTCCAGTTTTATCATTCGTTGTAATTTATACTTAGAAGTGAAATGTTAACATGTGTGGCTGAATTTGTTTTAATTGTATAATTAGGCTAATGAACCTTGTGGAAATATAGTGGTGCAAGTGTTAATATAATCAAAGCAGTTAAATTCCTAATTATATATCTAAACAAGTGTAAAGACAGAAGATCTCAGTGGTTTGCCATTTCTGCTCTCCCTCCCAGTTAAAATTAAGCTGGTGTAAAGCACAGCCTGGAGAGCAATTTTCATACATCATTGTAATTTCTACTGGGTCATAAGTTTGCAGAGTTTTTTGCAGAGCTTATAAGAAATTCAATCCCAGTCTTGGAGAGCTCCTAGGCTAAGGTCTTGTCTACACTGAGAAAATGTACAATGTTCTTTAAAATGTGAGAATTAGCCTGTTTTCTAGTCTGAGGTAGCATGTAGCATAGACAAGGACTAGTAATGTTTAAAAACATGTTATCTGGTTACAGTTAACCCCGTAGGGTTTAAAAATATATTTTTAAAAATAATTTGCCCTTTTGCTTAAAATCATGTTAGTTAGAACCGGTTAATTAAGATGTTTTCTAACATGATGCATTTTCCTAGGTAGGAATATACCATTCATGTATATATTCTTAAAAAGAACTCCCTAAAACGGCACTGGTATTTCGTGTTTGTTTTTCCTCTAGATGCCAGCCCAATTGTGCTTGGTTTTCAGGTTTAAAAAAAAACACACAAAAAACTGAACAGTCAAGTCTGCAAAAGAGTCCTGGAATCAGAAGGTCAGGCAGGGTTCTTCCTTGTTACACATCATCACTAATATCCCTGGCCGAGCTGCAGAATATGTATGTGTTTACTATACTTACATGTGAACTACATCTATGCTGCAGAGCTCCAATGACTGGGAAGACTGGTGGTGGTCCTTGACAAGGAAAGAATCCAATTTATTTTGTAGATTCCACAGTAAGTCTGCAAAAAATCCTTTTACTTCTAAAATGAGCAAATGAAATGTGGAGTCATTGCAACAATGAACATGAATCCAAACAACACCATTTTTAGAGTAACATTTCTGAGTATACCTCTACGTTAAACTACTGTTATGATGCAGCAACATGAGTGGAAATTACTATTAAAATTGTGTGGGGAAACTAGGTTCTTGCCAAATCTTGGGGCAATTTATTCCATCTCTGAAAGAGTTGTATTGGAAAACATTCCTGAGTGTGTGTTTAAACTGTGATACAGTATTATGCCTTTTCCCAACATGCAAACTGTCTGTGTATGTAAAAAAGGGATGTGATCTCTAGTGCTTACAGCAGTTGATTAGAAACCAGGAGGATGCTGGGTTTAAATTTGACTAAGGCTAGTCACCCCCTTTTTGATCACTAGTAGAGCTGCTTGGAAAAAAATTGATGGAACTATATTCCATTGGAATATACCGTTCTATATAAATGAAATCCTTTGCAAAATCTCATCACCATTCACCAACCTTTTGTTTCTGAGGGGAAAAAAAAAAGGGAGGGGTTCTGACAGTGCTGAAACATCCCAGTTTTTCCTTTTGAAATGAACTTTTGTTTTGATTTTTTTAAAATTTTGTATTATATATGCTAAAATTTTTAAAAAGACAAAATTGAATGTAAACATTTTGATTGGGCCCCAAACATTTTTAAAAACATTTTCTTTTGTGGATTATTTAGAGATTTTCAACTTTTGTTCCTAACTGAAATGAAAACACATTTTGAAATCTGAAAATCCTTCACAGAATGGAATTTCTGTTCTCCACCCAGCTCTAATTGCTAGTTATGCCACTTCAGCTGTATGTTCTTTAGTCCATCCAGCTCTAATATTGGGTAAAAAGCAAGATCTCCATGAATGCCAGATGCTGCAACTGAGCTGAGCATTCCTGCATTAATAGAACTTGTAAGCTTTGTTTAATGAGAGTAATTGCAATTTTGACATGTAGTTTGTTTCTGTATTACATTATTTTACGAGTGGTTAGGATTAATAAGGTTTTTATTAGATTTGAGCGCTTATGTGGATAGGTTTCAGAAACAATGAATCATGCAGAAAATAAGATGTGTCCTATATTATCAGTAGGTTAACACAACTCCACTAGAAAGGATAACAATAGCAATCATTATACCAAAAAAAAAAAAAAAGTAAGGTGATATTAATAGGTAACTAATCTCAAAATAAAAAGAAATGTATAAATACCTCAAGTGTTCTGGTGACACCAATAGCTATGAGAGTTTGAATAGGTTGTAGTGTCACCATTACTACTAAAGTGAAGTATTATTTATGCCATTATATACTGTAGGGCTTTATTTTTTAATTAAAATAGAAATAGAGGATCTTCTCCCTTAGCAAAGCACATCTTGTGTGCCTTTTGATTGTATATAGGTATATGTTTGCCCACATCCTGATTTATACATGGACCTTGAGCCCAGGCAAATGTACAAGTTGAGCCCATGCAAAAGTGTTGCTGGGGTGGGGGTGGAAGAAAGAGGTTCCCAAAGAGTTTATTAATAAGAGTTTCTTATTTTATAAGAAAAGGAGAAGTTGTTTTCCCTTTTGGGCGTGAAGGAATGTGACTTGCTGGGATCTGTTTCTTCCTCATCCCCGATCACTATGTGGGGTGTAGAGTATCGTGTACTTTGGACCCACTCTTGATGGCTCCTTTTTGAAGCTGTGAGTGGAGACGTCCCTTGAGGGCTGCATAGTCTTCTCAACTGTCAGGTATGGGGAGGAGAGCCAACTCCTTTTATAAAGTAAGGGAGGCACTGTGTATGGTCAATATTTCCCTACTGTCATCCACCAATCTGTGCTGTGTGAACGGGGAGAGGGATTGATTTTTGGCTTCAACAGGTGCGGCTGGGCCACGCAACTGTGTTACAATCTGAATTGGGGATGCATCAGGGCACAGAATTTAGGGTGGGATTTTCAGCAGTATTGTCCCAAACAAAATGCAATGATAAATTGTATGGACATCCATTGTAGGGACTAGCATAAGGCCCTAAGCACCACTTACATCCCACTTCAGTCCTATATTAGGCTTCATGGTGCACCTCTACACGAGGAGAATTTCATCAAAAATGTAATTTTTTTTATCCTATTTGAACAAGTTGAATGTTTGTCAGATTTCAGTAAAAAAAAAAACAACCCAAGGGGGTAACAATAAAAATAATGCCCTTTCCCAGAACCCCACTTTTGGGCTGACAGACAGAATGGTGGAAAGTTTAATCTCCCTGAGATAATTTCAGAAAGCTTAATGAGTGAAAATGGATTGGTTTTTTAACAGCCTTAACTATAGCTTAGGCTGCATGGAAACTGTAATTATCGTGCAAAATGTTGTAATAAATGCATGCAAACTGTTTTAGCATTACTTTATATTTTACTTAGAGGAATAAAAGTATTTTGTGTAATCACCAGTTATGAATGTTATTTTTAGTGCTTTTCCCCAACTAAGAGACAGAACATCCTGGTAAAATTTTATTTTGTAATTACACACTATAATTTTAAAATCCCAATGATGTGATCAAGACATTTTGCAATGAAGCCAAAGAAAAATAGATGTAATCAGGAGCTATTATTAAAGAGCTTTCTGTTTTACTGATTGTGACAGACAGGAATTGCTGTGTAATCATTACAAATACTGAGCTCTAATAATTTTATGAACATTGTGTGTGACCTAGGAGGTGAGATGAAGTTACTGTATAACTATGGTTGTATATTAGAAATGCCTATATAACTGTACTGATCTAATTTGATAGGGGGCTGTAGGAAGACCAATGAGGAAAGAAACTCAGTAGAACTAGATATGGATACCCCAGAACACACTTGAAAGACAATGGGGCAGTCTTTTAGTTTCAAGGATGCAGTCTCTTTCTCTTACCCACCAATTTTCAAGCCTTGTTTTTCCAAAGCTAGGAGCCTGGAGATGAAAAGAACACAAGGTGTTGTTCACTTGTTGGAAGTTGTCTGAGGAGACAGGTAGACTGGGAGAGGGAGAGAGAAAGCGAGCAAGACAGACAGATACTATGTAGAGGGAGTCAAAAGAAAAGTGGGCCTTCCCAGACTAGGCAATGGTAAGCCTAAGGGAAAAGCTAAACATGTGTACAATCTGGGGTGTTTTTTTTGTTTTTAAGGTATGTTTTCATTGAAATGATTTTGTTCTAAGTAAATAGTTTCTTTAAGGAGTTTGGTCACTGTATTGACCACTGTCATTGCTCTTGGAGGGAACAGAACTGCAGGGTTTAAGCCAAAGTCTGACCTGCTGAGACAACCAGGGTTAGTACTAGGGAACTGCAGCCAGGGTCCTAGCTTGAGAATGGAGAACCACATGATTCCACCTGAAGCCATGTGATGACTAGAGGTGCAGTTCTCCTGGGAACTGAGACACTGATGCATCTAAATTATGCTAAGAATTTGGGGGATATTCTATATGGCTTCTTGGCAGAATAGCATGAATTAAATTTTAATCACTTGTTTGATAGTTTGCTGTTTTCATGTCACCTGTTTTCTGATGATAAATACATACTATCCCCATTATCTGTGTCCCCCCCCCCCCCCCCCCAGTAGCATCTTCACACCTCCAGAGTATTTAAAAATAGAAATATAAATAATACTCTTAGTCTTTCTCTCTCTCTGTTCAGCTTTTAGGAGACATAGTATGATTAGGTTTTTTTTGTGTGGGATGTGTGTCTGTGAAGAACTTATACAGGGAAAGCTAAGTTAAAGACATTACTTTTGCATTTGTGCCTGATTCAGCAAGGTACTCCAGTGTGTACATAACTTTAAGCATGAGAGGAGTCCCATTAAAGTTCAATGTACCGCCTCATTCGCTTCTAGGTATGCATTCTGCTTGAACAGTGTATATATCAGCGGGGTCTCAACCAAATTAACCGTCGTGCCCACTGCATATGCAGCTCTCTATATGTTATGTAGGCCACATCCATACAATATGTATACTACCTGTATGGCCCTGAGGATGTCACATGGGCCGCAGCTGTGTGCTGACTGGGCCTCAAGTGGCCTGCAGGACGTGGGTTGAGAACCACTGGCATATATGGTCCTGTCTTTGTCATGCTGAAGTTAAGGTGGTGATTTTTAAAAAAAGTAAATGTAATGTGTGGATTGTCTGTCCTAAACACTGACTCAGTCTGCTTACTCATTGCCCTGTCAAAATATCACAACCCTGACCTGAAGGGGCATCTTGAATTATGAGAGGATAGTTTCAGGCTGGATGTTAGTTCACCTCTGCCTCTTTGAGAATGCCAGTAAGGGTGGCTTGGGCCCCTTGTGCAATACAGACTAGACAGAGGTAACCAGCTCATTGCACACAGGCCATCAGAGTGTAATTATTCGTCATCTCTAGTGACCTACTAAATTTGACCTGGTTACTTCAGGGTAAACTGTCTACTTAAAAGGTGACAGGTTTCAGAGTGGTAGCCCTGTTAGTCTGTATCGGCAAAAAGAACGAGGAGTCCTTGTGGCACCTTAGAGACTAACAAATTTATTTGAGCATAAGCTTTCGTGGGCTAAAACCCACTTCATCGGATGCATGCAGTGGAACATACAGTAGGAAGATAGTCCACAAAGATGGACTACAAGCCGTCAGGAACAGTATCCCCGATAATGTCATGGCAAACCTGGTGGCTGAACTTTGTGACTTTGTCCTCACCCATAACTATTTCACATTTGGGGACAATGTATAACTTCAAGTCAGCGGCACTGCTATGGGTACCCGCATGGCCCCACAGTATGCCAACATTTTTATGGCTGACTTAGAACAACGCTTCCTCAGTCTTCTAACGTCCTACTCTATTTGTGCTACATTGATGACATCTTCATCATCTGGACCCATGGAAAAGAAGCCCTTGAGGAATTCCATCATGATTTCAACAATTTCCATCCCACCATCAACCTCAGCATGGACCAGTCCACACAAGAGATCCACTTCCTGGACACTACTGTGCTAATAAGCGATGGTCACATAAACACCAGAAACCTACTGACCGCAATACTTACCTACATGCCTCCAGCTTTCATCCAGACCACACCACACAATCCATTGTCTACAGCTAAGCTCTAAGATACAACCACATTTGCTCCAACCCCTCAGACAGAGACAAACACCTACAAGATCTCTATCAAGCATTCTTACAACTACAGTACCCACCTGCTGAAGTGAAAACACAGATTGACAGAGCCAGAAGAGTACCCAGAAGTCACCTACTACAGGACAGGCCCAACAAAGAAAATAACAGAACGCCACTAGCCGTCACCTTCAACCCCCAACTAAAACCTCTCCAGCTCATCATCAAGGATCTACAACCCATCCTGACGGATGATACCTCACTCTCACAGATCTTGGGAGACAGACAGCCCCCCAACCTGAAGCAAATACTCACCAGCAACCACACACCACGCAACAAAAACACTAACCCAGGAACCTATGCTTGCAACAAAGCTCGTTGCCAACTGTGTCCACATATCTATTCAGGGGACACCATCATAGGGCCTAATCACATCAGCCACAGTATCAGAGGCTCGTTCACCTGCACATCTACCAATGTGACATATGCCATCATGTGCAAGCAATGCCCTTCTGCCATGTACATTGGTCAAACTGGACAGTCTCTACGTAAAAGAATAAATGGACACAAATCAGATGTCAAGAATTATAACATTCAAAAACCAGTTGGAGAACACTTCAACCTCCCTGGTCACTCGATTACAGACCTAAAAGTTGCAATATTACAACAAAAAAAACTTCAAAAACAGAGTCCAAAAAGAGATTGCTGAATTAGAATTAATTTGCAAACTGGACCCCATTAAATTAGGCTTGAATAAAGACTGGGAGTGGATGGGTCATTACACAAAGTAAAACTATTTCCCAATACTTATTCCCCCCCCCCACACACACACACACTGTTACTCTCACCTTTTTGTCAACGGTTGGAAATGGGCCGTCCTGATTATCACTACAAAAGGTTTTTTTCTCCTGCTGATGATAGCTCACCTTAATTGATCACTCTCATTATTGTGTGTATGGCAACACCTATTTTTTATGTTCTCTGCATATGTATATATCTATATCTATATATCTTCCTACTATATTTTCCACTGCATGCATCCAATGAAGTGGGTTTTAGCCCACGAAAGCTTATGCTCAAATAAATTTGTTAGTCTCTAAGGTGCCACAAGTACTCCTCGTTCTTTTTGTCTACTTAAAGATCACACTTCTGTTGCAGTTTTCCCCCTTACTGTTTTACAAGTAACAATAATGGATTTCTGTAACTCAAAGAAATCAGAGAATGTTGTTTTATTTTCTGTTTTTTCAGTTGGTTTACTCAGGATGTAAACCCCAAGTGGGGTTCCTAAATCTTCTACTTATCCCTTCATTCTATGCTTGTCTTTTATCTGGTATATCATCAATTGTCACCCATGCAGTAGTAGTAGTAATGGCTGAGGATTTCTCTATTAACTGGAAGCGTTGAGGTGTGAATTAAACGTGCTGTGCCCTCCTTCAGTTGCCTTACTGAGAACATGCAGACTATCACCTTCGTGTTGCTGTCTGGAGCCAAACATGTAAGAGTCAGAAATCCAGGCTTCTTGCATCAACCTGCACTGTGATGTCAACGGAGATGTACTGGCTGCTCCTGCTTGAATTTTAAATGTAGACAGTATTGTATATTCTTATTTCAAAACAGTAATGCCCTGATGGTCTTTTTTTTATGTAAGGGCGGATCCTAATTCAGGTAATATTTATAGGTGATTTGGAACTTTGATATCCTGCTCCTGAACAGCTGTTTCTTTAGTTAAGTAGCTCTGCTTTAAGCAGAGGGTAGGCTTAGTGATTATCATGAAAGCATATTAAATCGGGGACATTATGTACTGAGGAAATATTAGATGTGTAATCATTTGTAATCTTAATGTTCCAGAACCCTGGGGTTATTAGTAAAACGACTGGAGAAAGGTGGAAAAGCTGAACAAGAAAACCTTTTTCATGAGAATGATTGTATTGTCAGGATTAATGATGGAGACCTTCGCAATAGGAGATTTGAACAGTAAGTGCATTTACTGTACAACTTACTGCTTTTTCTTTAATCTTTAACCATTGCTTATTGCAGTAATTTGAGGAAATAAAGCATTTAAAAACAAATTGTCTAACCTCTTTTTTATAGAGGAAAGAAATAGTCTACAGTTTTAGAGCATTTTTCTTTTAATTAGTCAAGCTGCAAAACTACAGGATAATTACTGCCATCAGAATATATGTGACTTTTCAGTTGTCTGATAAATTATGCCTTGTTTCTTAAACATTATGAGCCCATTTTTTCTTCTTCACCAGATGATAAACTGAGCCTGGTTTTGTTTTGAAAAATCAGTCATGGTTCTTGTTTTTGTATATTTACAGTATGCAAGCTGCATATATGAGGGCAACATGGAGTCCTGTATGTTTAACATTTTAAAACATTTGTGATTTTGTGTGTGTGAAAATAAAAGACACTGTAAACAAAGTAGCTGAAGGTTCCCTGTAGAAATTCGATTTGTAGGAGGCTGGACTTTGACGGAAGGCCGGAATGTTAAATCAAGAAATTTTTTTTTAAATGAAAACAGGTCCAAAAATCTAGAAAAGAAAGTAAATATTCATATCGCAGGGGGCGGAGGGCAGAATATATATATTTTTGAGGAATATATCATTAGATTTTTGTAAGAAGTAAATTTCCTTTCAGTATATAATATATTGTCAACTAAAGGAATGATGTCTTAAACCGACAGTTGTGCATTCGTTGTTATTTGTAATGCATTAGTTTCTAATAGTCCTAACCAGGATTGGGACACCATTGTGCAGAAGTATAGTTAAAAAAAAAAATCCCTGTCCTGTAGAGCTCGTGTTCTAAGACAATGATCAAAAACCCATTGGTGTCAATGAAAAGACAAGACTCTCATGGAACTCAGTGAGGCTACTAATGGGCAGGAAATTAAGTATGAGTTTAAGTTTTTGCAAGACTGGGACCTAAGAAAACAGATAAACACATAAAGTGGTGCATGAATGTATTTATATTCCAATTAAATGTTGACTGACTATTATCAGCTGAGCAATTTATTGTAGACATTTCAGAAAAAGAAGGTCCTGAGGAAGGTTTTGCGGGAGGGACTGGGCAGCACCTTGTGGACTACTTCAGGGCCATATGAATGGGACAATGTGGGGAAAAAACACTCCATTTTGTGTTGTAAGAAATTGCAATGAAAACCATATTTAGTTTCTGTCACCATTGCAATGATTGTATTTACAGATGCTGTTACTTATTTAATACGCCTCATAGAAAAATGATAAATTGACACAGAATAATTACGGTTTAAGTTGCTGCTGTGATATTTAGCGTGTACAGAACTTTAATGTATATTTAACGTATATTTAGTTTTTAAGAATTTTTCAGCTGTACTACGTGGCCCTATGGAAATAAACCTTAGCAAAAAGCAGCCATGGTAAACTAATGAACAAATTCAGGTTTTTTTCATTTGTTTCAGCAGTATGTCTGTCAGCTCATGTTGCTTAATTAACACCAGTAATTATGCTTGTAATGTCTTGTCGTCTGCCAGTCTTAATTTGTTAATTTTGTATTGATTCTGAAACCTAGAGCACAGCATATGTTTCGTCAAGCCATGCGTACGCCCATCATTTGGTTCCATGTGGTTCCTGCAGCAAATAAAGAGCAGTATGAACAGTTATCCCAAAGTGAGAAGAACATGTACTACTCCAGCCGGTTTAGCCCTGATTCCCAGTATATCGACAACAAGAGTATTAACAATGCTGGACTTCACACATTACAAAGAATATCTAGAATGAGTAACCAGACAGATCAAACAGACTCTTACTCACAGCTACCTCATAGTGTGAATTCATCAGGGAAACCACCATCGGGCCTGGCTCCATCACCTCAAAAAGTTCTTACCTCCACTACAAACAGTGGTTATAACACCAAAAAGATAGGGAAGAGACTTAATATACAACTGAGAAAAGGTAAGGAGCATGTTTCTGAAGTAATTTATATTGAGGATGTGTGTATATATAATGTAATATGTGTGGATCTCTCTCTCCCTCTCCCTCTCTCTCTCTCTCCCACCATGAAAGCCTAATGTAGTCTGTTGGCTTGAGTTTGGTATGGCCATATTACTCATGAGTGATGAAGCCATGAGCAAATTATGTAAATTATCTCAAATAAAATGCCACAGCAACCCATCATGCATTCTGTATAGACAGCATATTTACGGAAAGTTATTTTTGAAACATTTTGAAGAGGACTAAAACATTTTATTGGAAGATCTTTTTGTACCTCCCAACCTGTAAAGGCCTGGTGCCTTAGTTACTGTAAGTCCTATTGAAATGGGCCCAGTGGGAGAGGAAAAATGTAACTGGTAAATATTTTTTAAAACCTCCCAAAATTACTATATTCTGTATCTAAAAATTAAAAACTTCATGACTTAAGTCTAATATCTCAGCTCTACCTTCACTACTACTTTGCACATCCAGTTGAAAATCTTGGAATTTCCTCTTTCGAATTATATAAAGCTGTTGTTTCTTACTCTGCAGGGTTGTGAGATATTCAGTCGAGATCACTGCCTGATATGACTACTGATATTTCTCACGCTGAGCCTTAGGATACTGTAATTTGAGTTTGACGGTAATCAAGTTTTAGGGGAGCAAAACTACTCTATTTGTGTGTGCGCGTGCACATGGTTGTATTGTAATGTGTGTGGTATTTGCATATCTCTATATATGTATGCGCATATAGAGCGACAAGGTGGGTGAGGCAATATCTTTCATTAGACCAACTTCTGTAGGTGAGAGAGACAAGCTTTTGAGCTTTAAGCCACACCCCCCTACCCCACCTTGTCTCTCCATAACCTGGAACTGACACAGCTACAGCAGCGCTACATTCTTAGAGCTATATTTATTTATTTAGTGTGTACACAGTCGCCTAGCCAAGCAATGGCACTTTCAGTGGCGTGATGCAGTTCTTCTAGGCCACCGCTGAACCTAGTCAGCAGGCATTTCTCGACCATGTGTGTCATCATCTGTGTGGTGCTGCAGCTGCACAAAGGGCTGTCACGAAGGTCCCAGCGATACTGGTTGGCTGCACAGAGACCTTGCCTGGTCCGGAACCTGTTCAGTAGGGACCATTGGCGATGGGGCAGGTCAAACCCAGGTGGGCAGATTGTGGGGTCGGCGATGAGGAGCTGGCTGGGGATTATAACACATATCCATTCCTCTCGCCAGAGTGTTTCTGCCCTAACATCCTGGCGTGGCGGATGAGACCACAATGGGCGACATGATGGCAGACGTGCAGCTGGTGGTTAAAAAGATTATTGTGCAGCGGCAAGCTTGAGTTGGCGCATACTTTCTCCAGTAACTTGCCAGTGGCAACCTCTCATCTGATATGAGATGGGGCAGTATTGCTCAGAATTGGAAGCCATGGGTGTGGAGTTGGACGCTTAGTGCCGGAGATGATATGGATGGCGGCATGTAACTGCATATCCGCCAGTTTTGTGTGTGACAATCAGCTCCATACTGGTGCGCAGTATTCCACCACCGAGTACGAGGTAGCAATAGCTGACATCCACAAAGTTGGAGCACAAGCACCCTATGACGAATCTGCCTGTTTGCTAAGAAGATTATTGTGCGCCTTAACTTGAGCTGCTGTCTTCTTCAGGTGGGCTTGGTAACTCTAAGGTCACCTTCTGACCATTGAGATAGATATTCAGTTCTCGAGTTGCCCTGGCGTGATGAAGATGGAAAAAGCTGCAGACTGTTTTTATGATGCTTGGGTGGAGACGCCAACTCTTACAGTAGTCAGCTAACTATGGTCATGTCCCGGTTTAAGGTGGCACCAAGCTTGTGAAACATCTGGGCCTGGGAACTGCAACAGATGTTGTCTGCGTAAATGAACTTTCGTGACTCTGTTGTTGACAGGTCATTGATGTAAAGATTGAACAGGGTTGGAGAAAGCACAGAGCCCTGGGGTAACCCATTGCTCTGTCGTCTCTAAGCACTCGTCTTCTCCTGCATATGGACTCTGAACTGCCTATCGCGGAGGAACAGTTCAACAACGCCTATGACCCAAGGTAGCAGGACCCGTGATACCTTCACGAGCAGGCCAGTGTGCTATACCATATCGTACATCGCTGTTAGGTCAATGAAAACAGCACCTGTTTTCAAGTTTCTTTGGAAGACATTTAAACAGATGTGGTCAGCACGAGTACTTGGTCGCAAGTGCTACGGTCTCGGCGAAAGCTGGCTTGGTCAGGGCGCAAAATTCTCTCCCTGTCGGGTAATACGCACTGAAGGACCAAGTGCCTTGAAGCACACCAACAATAATGATATGGGATGACAGCTTGATGTTTGACTTGGGTCCTTTCCAGGCTTTAGGAGGCCAATGACTTTTGCGGTGCACCATATCTTCAGTGATATATCTTCACTGATGATCTTGGGGAAGAATTTCACAAGCCAAAGCCGAGCACAGGGGCCAAGGTTTTTCAGGAATTGTGGAGATATGTTGCCATAGCCCACAGCTGTTCCACACTTGATGCTACCCAGTTTCTGTTCCAGCTCTGTTCCAGCTAGTGGTTCTGGGTAGCTTCTGATGTACACGTTTAAACATGCACCATTCGTTCCTCAATTGTCTTCGCACCTGTTTCTCCAAAGGTGCTCTGGCCACTTTAAGTAGGTGTCTGGCTACCTGGTTGGGTGTCACTGAGGGTTGGCAGAGTGCAGATGGCTGTTGCACTGCTCCATGGTGTTGGAGCAGACTCCAACACTTGCGGCTGGAGTGGGTAAACCTCATCCTCTCGGTCATGTCCTCCTGTCTGGCTCGGCGAGCAATGTCCAATGATTCGGTCAGGTGGTCAGTGACATCTGGGTCACCAGATGCCTCATAATTCTTGAGCAAGGCTGCACTCTCCACGTTGAGACAGGGGATGTAGACCAGTTGGGAGGGATAGCTCAGTGCGGGGGGGAGGGGAGAGATAGCTCAGTGGTTTGAGCAGTGGCCTGCTAAACCCAGGGTTGTGAGTTCAGTCCTTGAGGGGGCCATTTAGGGATCTGGGGCAAAAATTGGGGATTGGTCCTGCTTTAAACATGGGGTTGGACTAAATGACCTCCTGAGGTCCCTTCCAACCTGATATTTTATGATTCTGTGAACTGTGTGGGATGGCTCTGCAGGCTGCTTTGTAGTAGCACCACAGAAGTGATGGTAAGTCTCATTTACTGAGATATGCTGGGCTGGTATTGTCACCACACTCTTCTCGAGCACTTCCCTGTATTTTTCCCAGTCAGCCTTTCGGAAGTTCCACCGCTTCTTTTTGGAACTCTTGACAACTGGGAGTAGTAGCCCAATATGGATCAGCGACGCTCTGTTGGCTGCGTGGAAAGTTATCCAGGACTTGGCATGTTGCTGGCAGAGGATGGCCATGAACTGAACTGACCCATCACAAGTCAAGAGAGTAGTCACAATCCCATCTAGAAGAAAGAAACGTGCCTCGCTGCTTCGTATCATGGATACAGACGAGGTCATTTCGAGATGCCCAGTCTGCAAGTTTAGAGCTATATAAATTATATAGCTTGTGTACTGCAGTCACCATTAAAAGTCAGTATTTGCAAATAGTTACCACCCAGTCATTTTTGAAATATTAGTTATTTCATTATACTTAAAATAGGAACTGATGTGTTTCAGATGCCACTGTGTTGTAACTGTTGGCAAATGATGAGTTTTTAAATGACAATGCATGCCACAGTCTTTGAGTCAAGGCAAGGTGCACTGCATTCAGTATGAAGAAATGACATTGGAAATTATATAGCAAACAGCCTACCACTGTGACAGAATATGCTATATCTACCGATTCTGTTAACCTTTCACATGAAGGCAAAGTTTATTTGTTTCACATTAGATTTTTGTTAGTTAATAAAAATTATTTTCTTAAAAGGAGCTGATGACAGAGTATCTTGAATGGTAGAGATTACTGTGGCTTCATAATAACCAGGATAGCAGTTTTGTTTCTAAAATTACGCCCCCTTTTCTGTGAACTTCTGATGAACTACCAGATTGCTTGTTTCTGGTTACTGAATTTTAAGCTCTACAAACTTGGATGACATAAGGCTGAATTGACAGTTTGCTTCTGTTGTTGATGCTCCTTCAGAAATACTTAAGGCCATCAGCTTAAGACAACTTGGTTGGAAAAATGTTGTTATTGGCCGAGTAAGGAATTGCTGTACTTACAAAAATGCCCCCAGTCACTACACTGATTTTTTGTTCTTTAATGGAATGGATAAATAGGAAGCCAATGAAAATATCACTGGGACATAATATGCAAACATCTAATTTTCTCAGCCAGGGGTGAAAATATGTATGTTTCACATAGCTTGTAGAACATCAACAATAATTATGATAACATAAATGTTGGCTGGAGGAAATAATTATTTTCTCACAAAGCAATCTTGATGCCAAAGATGTTGGGGGGAAAAAAGAAAACAGGAACATCAGTTTTTAATTTGCTAGAGCAGAGATTTTCAAACTGTGGGATGTAGCTCACTTCCTGGTGTCCTGTAGAGAGCTGGTTGATCACATGATGCCAACTTTTCCCCTGACTTTCCACCTATAAATACTACATTAGAGACAGCAATAATTACTGTAAACATTTTCCGAATATAATTTAGACATGTAAGCAGTTGCTGTAAATGCTGAGCTCATGAATGGGAGGGGAGACGTGAACCACGAGATGGGAAAGGGTGGAGATCCTCAAGGCAATCTGGCTAGGAACGTGGTCCATGCTGTAAAAATGTTTGACACCCCATGTACTAGTGAATCCTGTTTTAATGAATTTTCAGATAAAAGAAAAAATACGAGTACCCGTACTTAATCAATTTAACTTGATTTGACAAAAAATGCCTCTAAGTTCAGACTTTAAAAACACAACCTAAAACATATATCAGAGGTGTTAGTTTTATTTCTAATAGATTGTTTTTATAAGAAGAATTGCTATGTAAAGACAGCATGAGTCAAATTATAAACAGACACACACAATAATTTAGCATATTTTGTTTTATGCATGTTAACCTAGGATAGAATGCATGCATACAGAAAGGATTCCTCGTTATTCATTCATCAATCTCCTCTGTAGAAAGATGTCTTCCCATCTTGATTTTCATTTGATTAGTCTGAGATCGTAAATGTGGAGCAACAAATGAAGCAAAGTGCTTAAGTATACCCCCAAGTAGTTTATTATAAATGAGTGAAATAGGGACATTGATTTTCTTTGATTATTTCTAACGAAAGACATTGTAGTAAGAGGTTTTATAGAAATATAACAAATACATGTTCTTTGAGGCTAACAGATAGCAGTTATTCACCAAATAATATAGTTTGATTAAAAATTCCTTGTGGAGTGCATTAAAGTATACACATACTTATGGCTTCAACTTGAAATTCACTTCTGATTTAATCAGTGTATTCTAGATGATGTCGTATGGGTGAATTGACTCCTCAACATAGAGAGAGAGACCTTTATTATAGCTGTGTTTTTACATATTGTGTGAGCTATGTCAAGTAAAATGACAGACTAGGACAGCCCTGTAGTACTTGCCTCCATAATTATGATTTCTTAATATTTATTGCCATTTTGGCATTTTCAAATAACCTGATCTTTCACAGGCATTAGCTGCTTAATAAAGTCAGAAGAGAAGGTCAGTAATATGTTTCAGTCAATGCAGAATGTTTGTTGGCTTTTCTAAATGAAAATGGATATCTATTTATCTTTCCTTAAAGGTCAGGCCCTGAACTTTTAGCATACAGATGTAGGGGTTATTGCTGATATTCTAATACTGTTGAGGCTTGAACTGCAGTCACTCTTCATAGTTCATACAAGTTAAGACAGCTTGAGGAGTGACAACTGTCTTGTATTTTTTATTTACGTTTTACTGTGTATCATATTTTATAATAAACCTAAACAAGAAATGAAATAGAGAAAATTCCTCCCAGCTGACAAGTAGAGAGAATAAGGCCACTTATACAACACTCACAATCAGGCCAAACTTTGATCTCAGTTACACTAGCAGAGACCCAAATAAACTCCTTTTGACAAAACTACTCTGGATTTAAGAAAGTGTAACTGAGAAAAATCTGGCCCAACCTTTATAAATAATGTACTACAAACAAACCAAAAAAAAAAAAAAAAAAAAAAAAGAATGATGATTCCAGGAGTTTCATATGTTCATTAGCTTGTAACATTTAGCTCAATAGTCCCTAAAGCATTCAAGGTCCCTGCTTTCAGTCAGGCATCACATCACTCAGAGTTCAAACACACTAGTCTGGAAACAACATGGAGTATTTCAAGACTGCTGCGGACTAGAATAGCTTCACATCACCTGAAGGAAAATACCATTGCTCCTTCAGTATATTAACATTTAGTGCATCAATTCATTTCGGCTTGAAATAGCTTTTTGTCTAATTTAGTAAATACAATACTAATAATACTTAATAAAATATTAAGCAGAAAACCCTATATGGTAAGTGGCCATGGAGACAACAACAAACTCTTTAGTTCTAGTTTCCCAAGCTGTCGATAAATCAAGCATGAAAAGAGACACTTTCAGAAAACCAAAACAGTCAGCCAAAGGTCAGAGAGTCTATGATTTTATTTTGACATTATAGCAAAAACTGAAATCCAACTTAGATGATTCAACCCATCTATCTTATCTGATAATTTGGTAATTGGCCTAGGTAATTTGGTTATTAGATTTTCTAATCTGAATTGCAAGAGTTTACATTTTTCTGGTTTGGAGCCATATCCTGAAGTCCATTCTTGAGCCCTGAGCTTGCAAATAGCAATTTGTGGACGGACTTTTGCACCTGTTTAGCTATCCAGTGAAGATGTGGGGCTCCAAGAAGGCATAGTGGCCCATGTGCAGAGCTGCTTGAAGGATCAGAGCCTAGTTTTTAATCAGTCCTTACTCATGCAAAACTCCACTGCATCCTAGATACGGACAAAGTAAAAATTTCAGGCTGAGACCTGAATTAGTTATAAATGGAGTTTGCACCCGCTATGCAAAGACTGCTAACTATTTTTCATGATAGCTTCCTGTTTTCGCATGTACTTTTCTGAGATAGTCACCTTTTGGGCTGAAGTTGTCCGTGCGTGGGATAAAATTTTCAAAAGTATCTTAGGATACTCAGTCCTATTGAGGTGTAAAAGCCAAAGGTCTAAGTCACTTTTGAAAATGGGACTTAGGTTTCTAAACCACTTAGGTGAGTTTCAAAATTTTACCTCAAATCTGAGGTGAAAGTGAAAGGAAATCACTTCAGCCATTTCTGAGTTACTGGAGAGAGGTGTTACAAACACCATTTTCCTGTGATGAAAAAAACCTCTCTAACCATTAGTTTTAGCAGGGATGCAGTGAAAATGGCTGGACTTAAATACTGGAATGATCATAATGCTTATTTAGGAGTGGGCTCTTTGGTTAGAGGGGAAAATGATGTTCTAGATTCTCAGACCCGCACAGCTAAACAGGCATGCACATGCAACTGCCGTAATTTCACAGGTTTCTAACTGACCGTTTGCACATGCAGTTATTCTCATTGTGCATACGCAGTCCTGAAAATATGGACTCCAAAAACCACTTCTCAGAGAACATCTAAAATGGTTTTGATCATCTTAATGTAGCCCCCTTTTGTGGTATCACAACATGTATTCTCTCTGCCTGGTTCTGCAGGTGTGTTGTAGACTCTAACGAAGTGCACTTGGCCATATAGGGCGCATGGTTGATGAAATAATTAACCTGT
This sequence comes from Natator depressus, assembly GCF_965152275.1. Taxonomy (NCBI): domain Eukaryota; kingdom Metazoa; phylum Chordata; order Testudines; family Cheloniidae; genus Natator; species Natator depressus. The sequence goes on along the minus strand of NC_134235.1, from coordinate 236,278,068 downwards.
CTATCCAGAGAATGGTTCCAAAGAGGAGAGATACCATGGACCTGAAAGAGCCCATTTCTCTACTTGCCTGCTATAATTATTGCCGTACGTGTGGCACTCGTGCATGGATTTTTTTTAAATGTCCCCACGTTTTATGTATTTTACGAACAATACTTGCAACACTGCCATTAAATGAAAATGCTTCTGTTTAAAATTTACCTTTGAGCTACCTTCATCTCTGTGCTGCCGATAGATTTTCCCCAGCTATTTGCCTCCTTGACCCATGAGCCTTAATATTTAGGGAGTGGCAGATTATGTTCTGGGTCCTTCAAGTCAGATCTAATAATCCAGACTCTACCTGTACAGCCCACTATCCCAAGGGAAGTCTGTTCTCCTCTATATATGGCATGGGCTCTCTGTATTTGGGTAATGATGAAACTGTTCCCAGTGTTTCATATTTAAAACACTAATATATATTGAAAACATCACCATTGGCAGTGAAACAGTTAATGTGGATGTTCAAAATGTTCGTAATTAGACTTCAGGATGAATACCCTTTTGAGATTAGAATGGATGTTCAAATGTGTTAAACCATTACAGTAACTCCTTACTTAAAGTCGTCCCGGTTAACCTTGTTTCATTGCTGATGAATTAGAGAATATGCTCATTGAAAGTTGCACAATGATCCCTTATAACATTGTTTGGCAGCCGCCTGCTTTGAGCACTGCTTTCAGGAAGAGCAGCCCGTTGGAGCTAGCTGGTGGGGGCTTGGAACCAGGGTAGATCGGCAGCCCCCCATCAGCTCCCTGTTCCCCTAAGTTCCATGTGCAGCAGCCACTCAGGAGACTATCAATTGCTCGCAGTTCAGCTGTTCCTCCCCCCACTGCCATGTGCTGCTCCTGCCCTCTGCCTTGGAGCTGCTCCCGGGAGCCTCCTGCTTGCTGGGCGTGGCGGGGAGGGCGTAGGGGGAAGAAGGGGACTAATGTCAGGGTGTCCTCCTGCACCCCGCTTACCCCATTTCCATAGAGCAGGGGAGACACACGACAGGGCTCAGGACGGAGGGAGTTTCCTGGCAGCAGCTCTGTCTCAACTTGCTGATCTATGTAAAAAGGCAGTGTACATTGAGAGGTGTCAGCATACTTAAAGGGCAATGCACATCTCTCTCTGTCTCACACACGGTCTCTGTCTGCCATGCTGTCTCCTCTCCCTCCATTCCTGCTGCCTTGTGGAGTGTGAGGCTACATTAATAACAATGGGTTAACCCTTGAGGGCTGAGCTGATTGCTAGTTCATCATTTAGCAGTAAGGCATTCCCTGGGAAATATCCCACCCTTTGACTTCACCACTTCAACCAAGCTTCACAATCATCATTGCTGTGTACCAGTATTAAATTGTTTGTTTAAAACTTACACTCTGTGTGTGTGTGTGTGTGTGTGTGTGTGTGTGTGTGTATAAAAATTTCCCTGGAACCTAACCCCCCCCCATTTACATTAATTGTTATGGGGAAATTGGATTCGCTTAACATCATTTTGCTTAAAGTCGCATTTTTCAGGAACATACCTACAACATTAAGCAAGGAGTTACTATATTCCTTTGTCTACAGACTCTGGAAGGAAGCACTCAGTTGGGTCTTATTTGGAGAGTTTGCACAATCTGAAGGGCTGTATACACAAGTATGTATTTTTAATTAAAGCTTTAATCTGCAGAAACCGATATGGAGACCAGAGAAAGTGCCAATTCATCATACCATTGAGTTTCAGCTCAACCCAACCCCCATCCTCAACAAATGGCTAACTTGTATTTAAATACGAGAAAAGAATCCAAGGAGTTTAGCAATCAATATTGCAGTCTCATCATCTGAATAGCCTGTACATCTTTAGCTTCCAGCAGACAAAACTGGAATCAAATCAATTAGATATAAAGCTGCAAAGAACATTCATTGCAACAACGTATCATTTTTTATTGTTCTGAAGCACTTTCGGCTAAAAGAAGATGGGAAGTTGGATGGGCTCCAGCTTAGCCCATGAACATACAGTGGGAGATAATAGTTAATGGATTAACAGTGTGCAAAGTTCCTGCCTAGCAGTAACACACAGGTATGTTGTTGTTTTTAAGTCAAGAAAAGGACCTTCAGGCCCTTACTGAAAAGCTGCTTCCTGACCTGATTAGCTTCCATTTGCATACTGCATTTGACCATTAACTGACTATTATTTTTAGCCCTTGTGTGGAACCATCAGAGCCAGACTCTGGATTTTGGATCTGTGTTCCCAAAGGAACCTGGCAGCTTAAGCACGAGGAGTGAGGAGCACTGTTCACTCTAAGCTGTGCGTTTGTGCGCGCGCACACAGATCCTAAACCCCCCGCACACGGCGAAACACCGCGCGCACAAAAATTTGCACAGAAGCACAACAATTTGCACAGAAGAAATTTTTTGTGCACATGGCCCGTCAAAAATTTGCGCAGAAGAAATTTTTTGCGCACACGGCCTGTCAAAAATTAGAGAGAACATTGGTGAGTACTCCACCTGCTCCCATAACTGGCTGGCTCTCAGGCATGCAATAAAATATCTAAAGTGCAGAGATTGACACTGCTGGAGAGAATGCTGCTGTTGTGTTGGTCTGAAGTGTGGGGGAGAGCATGAGGCCTTGTAGCCTGTTGGCTGTATATGCTCAGGTTTGTACAACTTGCTCCGATGCAGGGGAAGCTGGGTTTGCCAACCACCGAGTGGCCTTTTTAGCGGCTCCAGATACTGCCCTCTTACGGATTATGTAGGGGTGCTCAAATACACTCATTTTAAATCCTAGCTCCTTCTGTTTCCTCTGAGACTTCTGGACTGTGGCTGTAAATGCAGCAGGACCCTCCCCACTTCATTTAACACTGATCTCCATCCAATTTGCAGTAGGAAGTGGGGAAGGGCAGATGCCTATTGAGAAGTACAAGGCCTCCTTAGTGTCTTTTGTCCGGGCAATACTTTCCTGCACAATGGCACACCTGTACCTGACATAGGCCATCAATTACTGGTGGGTGAGGAGAGCACACTTTTTTCATGGCAGAGAACCTTAAAGAGACTGGCACATAACACTAAGGACACTGCTTACTAGCAAGGGGCTGATCCTAGGAAAAATGGAAGGCTAACCACTATTTCATAGGGAAGCAACAGAAACTTTGTGGCACACAAGCAGGTTCCTGCCATTCCTGTACCAACTTCCCAGGTCACAGTAAGGCTGATCTGTATTTAGGAAGGGATTTTCATTACAGTATATATTCACTTTTACAGTATAATGTAATGATGGATTTTTTTCCCTTTTAATTTTACCAGCTACCCACCTCCCAAAAAACAAATCCCAAAACAACCAAAACTTAGAAGCTGCAGTTCCCTGTTTCAGTTGAGAATGCTGCTCTGAGCAATTATCCTTGACTAGAGTACTTGCCCAATTAATTGCCCTTTTTGAATTTATCACTGAGCTTGCCACTTGTCAGCCCCTGGGTAACTTGACTCTAGAACGCTTATTCAGCATTGCACATGAGATAGAAAGGAAGCTCCAACTTGTCAAGAAAGCTGCTGATGTTATCAAGAGAAGCTTGAGAATTTGAATTACACAAATCAGTAGGGTAATTTCTAAATGCCTCATTAATTTCAGTATCATTAAGTGTAATTTGATCATATTTGGAGACAGCAGCTGTAGAGGAAGACATGGATTCTGCCCTTATTCAGTAACTTAGCCATTTCCTGGCTTTCTTTGGAATCCTATAAAAGATTAACTTGAAGCTTTCAAAGCTTAGCTCAGATGGAAGATAATCAGGTAAGGATTCTAAGGGTCAGTCCATGCTGTCCTTGTTCCAACCCCTTAAAAATTAAGTTGAGGGTGAGAATCAAATTGTCTTGTGCTGATGATTATAAGGGACTATCAAGTCAGTAAAGCCTGTTGAGGATTTGTGAAGGTGGGAAAAATCTCATCTCCTCCTTCAGCTTCCTTGCCATTCTCACTCTGTTCTGACTGTGTGTGTCCAGTTTCTTTTCTCCTTTAAAATTTTGAAAGTATCTTTTCTTTGGACCTTTCAAGGGTACCAATGGAGCCTGCCATATGTTTGCACAGTTCCTTCATAAATAATAACATGATCAATTTTGTTCCCTAAGAACTAAATAGGTTCAGTATCTTTCAGCAGCAGGGGGGGTATTGATTCTCCCAGGTCACCTAAGTAATCACATTTCTACTGCCAAGTTGGCTGAGACATATGTAGCATGGATAACTGAATCAATTATATGGGCACAGAGGAAATAATAGGCATAAAATCCATCCAGCCACGTGTGTGTTGCCCCGAGTTGAATGTATTATAGTAATTTCCAAAGTTCATCAAACCCTCAAACTACATATGGAACACACAGGTTCTGATTAAACAACATTATATACCCAATACACAACGATGGTGAAAAATACAAAAAATATGACTAGAATGGACAGCGCAAATGTTCACCAAAATGTTATCAGTTGCAAATATAAATAATCTAGCAAAAGCAAGAACAACTCTGGCAAAATGAGTTGGCCACATTTCTTGCTGTCCCTTCAGAAATTAGTGTTGGAAAAAATATTACTTTGTACACTAGCATGCTGGTAAAAATGTCATCTTCACACTAAAATATCTCCCAAATTTGTGAGCTTTTTTTTCTTTTTCTTTTTTTAAACTGGGTTTCTTAAGCCATTAGGAAAGTCCAATATAAATTGATTACAATCTATAAAATTACAACTATCCAAGACAACTAAGTTGTATTTAAAAACCCACATTTTAGGTTTCATACTTATAAATGCAAAAGTAAAGCATCTTGAAGAAGAGGTCCAGCCATTTTTACACTCAACAGAGAGTACAGAGATTTCATAGTAGACAAATACAACTGGAAATGTTATTTCATCTGTAGAAATGAGCAGCTGGGATGATGCATATGGGAGAAAATTTAAAACAAAAAATCTAAAATGAAATTTAATCAAAATTTGTAGATGTGTAATAGCATTAAAATACAATTGTTTTTTAAAAAAAGGAGGGGGGCAGGAGGACACCCAATAATCATCTTGACTATAGGGGGAACATAAAGCTTTTATAAATCAGCCCAGCAAAATTTATCCTGAAAATGTATCTGCCTAGGCATTAAAAACCTATAAATCAACTGTTTATAGTGATGAGTAGAGTTAAGATTTTACTTAGTGTTTAAAAAATAAAATCATTAACCTTATGCGAGTGGACATGTAGAATTCTGTAAGGCTTTAACAATAGCTGTGCTAAGCACACTTGCAATATGAAAATGTGAGGTCCAATTTCCCCCCCCCCAATGGTGTGTGAACTGTGGATCTGCAATGACATAATAATGCGTCAAAGGGAATTAAGATTAACCATGAAAAGACATAGTCTTGGACATGCACTCAAAGCCTTAACATTATTTAGAAACTTGAATATCTTGAAAACTATATCAATACGTAGCCCAAAAAATTGTTTTTAACCCACAACCGAGATTCTTTAAAATAAGAAAGGGATAAACACTGCAAAGGAAAATTATTGAGAAATCAGTCCATAACCATAGGCTTCTGCATGTCATCTTCACACTCTTGGAAGGAAGTGAAGAATTATATGAAAATTTTGCAAGATCATTAAAATACCAGGATCTCCTAAGCAAAATATGGTGGCTGCAGAATTTATATCTTTTTCCATCTTTCCAAATAGTAACATTGACAAATTCTGTAGTGTCTAGAAAGTGGATGAAGTTTTTCAAACTATTCGCATAAATATCTTGAGTCCTATCGAGCTCAGGGAGACCAATTTATTTCATGTTAGGTTAGCACATAACAATTGCTCTGCCCCAAACTTTCTGAACAATATCAATCACATACCCTTACTTATGGATGATAGACATCAAAGTATTTTTCTTCATTTTGTGCAGGAAACTGAAGCTTTATTAAAGAATTGTAATTTTTTTCATCTCCTGTCTTAAACTCTTTCTACAAAGACCATCTTGATTTAATATTCCAAAATCTTTCCCCAGATTATTGGAGTGCCTGGTCAACATGAGATTTTTTGGGGGTTGTGACTTGGAAAAGACACTGCTCTTTCTGGCTGGCAGAGGGTTGGGTTTTTTTTTTTAGATGGCTTTTTAATAGCATATTTTCAGTGGTGGTTGTCATAAAGTAAGATTCCAATTTCAGTTTATAAGAGTTTTATTCTTTTAAACCCTTTAGGCCATGATATTTACTTAAGAAAATTCTTTGTAGCTCAGATTTACAAAATTGTGACTGGTAATTAGTGGGCACCTCATTTGAAATACTTTAGAAGGACCTGATTTTCTACAAGTGCTGTTCATCCACCTCCTGAAAATCTGGCTCTGTGGGTACCTCTGGACTGAAATAAAAGACCTACAGTTGGCCCTGGTCAGCTGACTCAGGCACCCAGGTCTGAGCCCTCCCACCTCATGGGGTCCCAAAGTATGGGCTTCAGCCAAGTCTGAACGTCTACACCGCAGTTTTACAGCTCCATGAGTTTAAGTAAGCTGACCCGGGCCAGCCATGGGTGTTTAATTACTGAGTAGACGTATTCAGTAAGGTGTCTCAAGGAGTCTCTCTCTGTCTCAAAATCACTCATTACTCCTGAAATCTTGGCCATTGCAATATGTTCATCTTTTCTGCTGAAGGTGATGCTTGTGAATTTTATGTAAGAAAATAAATGAAATCCACTTTTGTATCCTAAATTAATTGATACATATTTTATTTTACAATTTATAAAATGTGTTGTTAATAAATCTGTGAGCATATACAGTTATGTACGTCTTTGGGTTCATGTACAAACAAGGACATCAACATATGCATCAATGTCAACTAAACTGGATTCCAACCTCTTTGGTATATGTAAATATGACCCTACTCACTCAAAAAAAATAGATAAAGAGATGCTCATGACACTGTATCCTGAAAGTCTACAAATTCAGGCTTTGCATTAAACAAATTCCAGGTTGCATACCCTCCACAGAGAATACTACATTCATCTTCCTCAAAGTTCAGCTCTTGGGACTGTTAACAGGAGCTCCCAGCTGATCTCAGTTACTGAGGTAGAGGTTGTCTCTAAGGTGAATGGGAACCAAACTATAGGGGACATTATAAATCTAAGGTGAAGATGTCATCTTTCTCCAGCAGCTGTGTGCTCCATAAGTGGCTATGTACATTCTGTACTAGATGAAAAATTCCAAATGGTCCTCAATGATAACCCCATGGTGGAATGTTGAGGTTATCTAATGTGGAGGTCACAAACCCACCGATAACTGTGGGACAGTTGAAACCAAAAAGATAAAGTAAAAATTTTTCATAGCCTAGTGGAAAAAACCCTTTCTAGCCACCATGGCGACTTGTGAATCCAGGAGTTAGTCTGCTGCAAAAGTAACCCTGGGCTGTACACCACATTGACCAATTGTGGGTATATCACTTTATTAACGGGCAACTTCACCTATGGGAACCCTCCTGTTATTTCTTCATGCCTCCCAGGATCACTTCCAACTTCTCTAAATTGAGCTTTAGCCAGGCAGAGAAACTGTAATAATCTGTGTCCAGCAAAAGAGACATAAACTTGAGTGCAATCTCAATAGCACTGAAGGCTAGACAGTCTCACTATCTTCCTTAGAGGCATTATATAACATAATGTTGAACACAATGGAAGGAAGCATGGAACCCTGTGGTAGCCCACATCAGAGAGTATTCAGGGTGGATGAGCAATTGATAATACATTCTGAGGCCTATCTGAGTGGAAAGAATGGAACCGCTGAACTGTTTCCATCCATCACTGCCAGAGTCCATGGATGAGTTGGCAAAACCTCATGGTCAGCAGTATCAAACTGCTAACATTGCTAAAAGAGTCATTGTAGAAGGAGAGTAGATTATTGACCAATGAAATCAGTGAACTCTTTGTACTAAATCAAGGACAAAATCCAGACTGACAAGGGAGAGGAAGTTAAGGAATGCCAGATCTGCTTTGCCCTACTTCCATCTCATTCATCTTAATCAAAAGTGGAAGTTTGGAGATATGGCAATGAGCAGGAAATTCCCAGTACAGAGATTTCATGAGAAAGGGCCCAACAGTCATTTGTGTTGTAAGACGGGGGCCCTAAGATTCAAAGTTGTTGTTATTTCCAGGTATTACATTTTCACATTTTTCTGTGAAGCATTGTTAGGCAGTATTTTTATAAGGCTTCTGTATGTAATTGTCACAACAGAAAATATTGGCAACGAATGAATTAGAATTAATATGCAGTATAATTAAATGAATATGCACTTCTTAGACAAATGATAATGCTTTATATTGTTTATGCAGGTACAGAAGGCTTGGGATTTAGCATCACTTCAAGAGATGTACCAATTGGTGGCTCAGCTCCAATTTATGTGAAAAACATCCTTCCAAGAGGTGCAGCTATTCAAGATGGGAGACTGAAGGCTGGAGACCGACTTACTGAGGTGATGAAATATTGTATACTATTCCTCTAGTCTAGTTCAAAAGGCGCTTTCTGTATTTTGGCATGAGTCACTGAATTAGTTCATTTAAAATATATTATCCCAGGAAATGTAACAAATTAAGGGCTGTATATTTGCAACAGGGCACATATTTAAAAGGAGGGTCCCCAGCCAGGTTAAGAGTAATGATTTTACAAAACAAATTTCTTTAAATAGAATCATAGAATCGTAGGATGGGATGGGACTTGAGAGGTCATCTAGTCTAATCTCCTGCACTCATAGTAGGACTAAGTATTATTTTAGAGTAGACCATCCCTGACAGGTGTTTGTGTAACCTGATCTTAAAAATCTCCAATGATGGAGATTCCACAACCTTCCGAAGCAAGCTATCCAGTGCTTAACCATCCTGAGAGTTAGGAAGTTTTTCCTAATGTCCAACCTAAACGTTCCTTTCTGCAATTTAATCCCATTGTTTCTTGTCCCATCCACAGAGGTTAAGGAGAAAAAAAAATTTCCCCTCTTGTAACAGCCTTTTATGTATTTACACCAGTTCTATCACTTTCCATAATTAAAAATGAATTGACTTTTAAAATCTAGTGCACTTTTCACCTTTCATGCTGTTTATTTTTTGTACCAGCAAAATGCCACAGTGTTGGATTGCAAACATCATAGGGGGTTGTTTATAGGTTCAAGGGAAGAAACCCTACTTCCATTAGAATTTTTCTGAAATCATGTGGATGGAGGTACAGTAGTTGTTCATTAATAAAGGGTAAATTGTCATTGTGCAATCTGCCTTGAGTAAACTGCAGACCAGGGGAGGAATTGAGTCTCAGAGTCCCAGTTCTCTCATTGGCTTCCCACTTTCTCCAGATACATTGCTAGCTTGGTCAATGGCAGCCTCTTGCCTCCACCCATTCCCTGCCTGTGCACACACTTGGATCTGCTAGGTGCATGCCCTATGGATTCAGAGGACTGTGGGGCAATCCCTACTTTCCTGTGTAGGGCAAAGCATTTTTTTCACAGAATTATTGCAAGGGGATAAAATTGGGAACAGTTTGATCATTAGAGTTTTTTTATAAAAGCTTGATTTTTTTGTAAGACACAAATTTTGGTATGTCAAGGTTCCTTCCCCACTCTGAACTGTAGGGTACAGATGTGGGGACCTGCATGAAAACCCCCTAAGCTTATTTTTAGCAGCATAGATTAAAACTTCCCCAAGGTACAAACTATTTTACCTTTTGCCCTTGGACTTTATTGCTGCCACCACCAAGCGTCTCACAAATATATAACCGGGAAAAAGCCCGCTTGGAAACGTCTTTCCCCGCAAAATCCCCCCCAAACCTTACACCCCCTTTCCTGGGGAAGGCTTGATAAAAATCCTCACCAATTTGCGTAGGTGAACACAGACCCAAACCCTTGGATCTCAAGAACAATGAAAAAGCAATCAGGTTCTTAAAAGAAGAATTTTAATTGAAGAAAAAAAGTAAAAGAATCACCTCTGTAAAATCAGGATGGTAAATACCTGACAGGGTAATCAGATTCAAAACATAGAGAATCCCTCTAGGCAAAACCATAAGTTACAAAAAGACACAAAAACAGGAATATACATTCCATTCAGCACAGCTTATTTTCTCAGCCATGTAAACAAAACAGAATCTAACGCATATCTAGCTAGATTACTTACTAAGTTCTAAGACTCCATTCCTTTTCTGTTCCTGGCAAAAGCATCACACAGACAGAGAGACCCTTTGTTTCTCCCTCCCTCCAGCTTTGAAAGTATCTTGTCTCCTCATTGGTCATTTTGGTAAGGTGCCAGCGAGGTTATCCTAGCTTCTTAACCCTTTACAGGTGAAAGGGTTTTTCCTCTGGCCAGGAGGGATTTAAAGGTGTTTACTCTTCCCTTTATACTTATGACAAGGTACAAAATAAGTGTCCCTTTAAGGATGTAGATGAAACAAAGGGCATATGTCTCCTGCTGCTTTGGAATCGTAAGATCTCCCCTCTTCTTTCCAACTAAAAGGTGCGGCTAGTCTTTGAATGCTGGGGAAGGTGTTGCAACACTGGAAAAGTGCTGAAACAAAACAAACAAAGGGAAAACAATGAGAAATGCTCTCTTTTATTTATTTATTTATAAATATTTATAAATATTCATTATTTATTAATGGGCATTTGGGAGGGTTGGGAGGCTTTGAGGCTGAATATCTTGTTCAGTATTGGGAAGTGGAGTGCTTTTGCTTTGTAATATGGTCTTGCAGACTTATGGTCTGTTTGTTGCTTTTTTGTTTTTGTTTTATATGACCTTCAGGGTGTAAGGATTGCATTTGTAATTTACGACACTGGCTTCTAAAGCCTGGTATTGGTGTTATTTTATGGTTCCTTAAATGCAAATAAATTAGAGGAAAAAACACAATTGAGGGAACAGTGGGGGCCAGAGAGAAGATTGTAAGAAAAAAATCGTAAAGTAGAGCATCACAGATATTGGAGATAGGGAAAACAGAGTAGATTGAGAGAGCAAATCAAAGCATGTACTTGTTGTTTGATAGAAAAGTCAGTTAAAAACAAATACCTGTTACCCTTTCAGGTTTACTTGCAAAATTCCCTGCTCTCCATCCCCTCTGCTCCTGCAGATGAGATCGTTGTAGTGTCATATTGCTTCAGGGTGGAGATTCACATTCTGTCACTTACAATATTGAGCTGAAATAAGATGTTCTGGTGTCAAACAGTCAGCTTGAGCCAACATTTTCTTTTAAATATTGGTCCAAACTTGTCCCTGATGTAACTCCATTTCATTAACTATAACTTACAATGGGGGATGGATTTTGACCTAATATCTTTTATTTAGATTAATTGTCACTTCCAAAATGAGTTGTTTATTCTCTTTCATGTCTGTCCGCTAAGATTTCTTTTGTCACTTCTGCACTTGATATCGCTACATTTACCATTTGTCTTCTTTCCAGCTGAGTGCTTGTGACAGGGTGCTAGGAGCCTAGTGCTGACCCTGTATTCTGGCACTAAGGCACTAGCTATTCCCCTTAGAGTGGATTTAATTGAGAGATGGGTGTGCAGTGGCTTAATTAGGCAGGAGGCTGACAAGCCAGTGAGAACAATCAACCCATCAGATGGGAACACTTAAAGGAGAGGAGGCTGGCAAGGGCTAGGGCAGTGGTGCCCAAACTTTTTACCTCGCGCCCCATTTACCCCTGTCCATCCTTCCCCTTCTCCCCCCAGCCACGGTTCAGACCCTAGGCCGGGAGAGAGACCATTGTTGGGGCAGGGGGCGAGGCTGGGACTGGGAGTGGAGCTACAGCTGGGGATGAAGGCCTGGGCTGGAGCAGAGTTGGGGCAGAGCGGGGCTGGGTGGTGCTGTCTCCCCGCCTCCCATGGGTTCTGGCCCAGGCCCTGCTGTGCCCCCCCTGAATGTTTCTCCACAACCCCCTAGGGGGACATGCCCCACAGTTTGGGGACCACTGGGCTAGGGGGGATGCAGGATGTCAGGATAAGGGTATCTTTCCCTCTCTGCCCCTGGAGAGTGGATTAAGGGGGTGGTTTATATCCACTTGTATTTTGTTGCACAAGGCTGTACTGATGAACTGATGATGGAGGGGACCTAATAACTAACACACTGGCGCTTATAAACCTGGACAGTATCCCGCCTGTTTGTGATGGTCAAAGGGGTGGAGAAGGGAGCTCCGTTACAGTGCCATATATGCATAATATATTTTTTCAAGACACTGGTCAACCAAAGACCTTTTTCTGATTCACAGCATTCCTACCTTCCCTTCATTTCTATTTTTTCCCTCTCTACCCATTTCTTTCATCCTTCCCCAGGCTCTCCCCAAAGTCAGTGTTTCACCCTCTTGTTGCTTTGGTCTTTTCTCAGTCTGTGACTCACCTCCTTATACCAACACAGCAGTGAAATAAAAATTCACAAGGCCTCTTATTGAGTTTAGTTTGCTGCTGCACCAACCTATGGAAAAGCCTAAGAAAGTGAAACTGACCAGATTTTACAAATTTCACTTTTCTAATCTTTGTGAGCAGCAGAGCAAAGTGAAGCCAGCAATATCTCTTGACAATTTCACTTGGTAGCTTGCTCAGGAGTTGAGCAGAGTATCAGGGGAGGAGGCAAGAGGCAAAGGCTGTCAGCATGCCAAAGCAACAGGGTTTTGCATTCCACCCTATAGCATGTTTATCTGTGGTTTCTTCCCTCTGTTATACAGGGACAGAGTCTACTCTGAAAACATGTTTCATATATATCCGCTGTGCAGTCTGTTACGTGTCTGTGGAGGGAATGCTAATTACAAGATAAAACTTGGGTCTCCAGGTTTCCATGTGATGTTGCATCAATACATTGTCCAGTAGAAGATTTTTTTGATGTATAGTAGTTGTCACTATCAAATATCTATCTGTTTAAACAAAATGTCACATAAATCCACGTTTGAAACACATCTTTGATGCAGTTTAAAAAAATTCAGTGTTCTTTAAATAATAATCATAACATTCTTCATAATTTGGGTGAAAAACACAGGTTAACATGCCAGCATTTTACTTGGGTTTCTATTTGGCTATGCAGTAGGTTTTTTTTTAAAAAAAAAAAAAGAGAGAGAAGGTTTTCACAAGTACAAGGGACAGGTAGGTTCAACTCCCATTTAAAGTTGATGGGAATTAAGCTACTAACTCCCACTTGTGCCTTTGAAAATCTCCCTGAAAAACATGTATGTGGGGTGTGACCATAAAGCCCTTCGTGTCAGCTGGCAGGGGGGGTTACAAGAATATCCTAATCCTGGAATGTGCATTCTGGTTTACCAAAGAATATACTGACAGGTTTCAGAGTAACAGCAGTGTTAGTCTGTATTCGCAAAAAGAAAAAGAGTACTTGTGGCACCTTAGAGGCTAACCAATTTATTTGAGCATAAGCTTTCGTGAGCTACAGCTCACTTCATCGGATGCATACTGTGGAAAATACAGAAGATGTTCTTATATATATATACATGTATAAGAACATCTTCTGTATTTTCCACAGTATGCATCCGATGAAGTGAGCTGTAGCTCACGAAAGCTTATGCTCAAATAAATTGGTTAGTCTCTAAGGTGCCACAAGTACTCCTTTTTTAAAGAATATACTGTGAGGTCGTAAATAAAAGCCATGGTCACACTAGTTCATATCCTTGTGAAATGTATGTACCAATGCTATATGTAAGAAGTTATCTATCTGTGCTAAAAATATGTTTCTGAAATCCGAATTAAAGCAGAGTGGACAAACAGGTTTCTGCCCAGCAAAGGATGTTTATTCACTTGTCTCTGTTGGTCTACATGTAAATTAAGCATTGTAAGTTAACACAATAGGGAGTCATTTACATGCAAAGTCAGCGGGAGGATGTGAAGGCAGCAGGAAGGCAGCAGGCTGGAGAATTAATTACAGGGGTAGGGAGAGGAGTTATCCTGACTCTGAGGAGCAAATGGTGAAACAGTATTGCCAACCCCAAATGTTCAAAAAGCATGAGTCAGGCTCACTAACAATCATGAGATTATGTACAAATATTAGATTTGGTGTTCTTTTTATTTGCCTTCTGCTTTTTGAGTCTTGAAGGTGCACTGGGGTCACATTTTGAAGCTTTCTCCACAGCCATGAAGGCTAGAAACTTCTTTTTTTTTTTAAAAAAAAGAATGAAGGCTGAAATGATCATATATCCACTTGACTCTAGGACTTGGGCCTTTAAGGAAACAATTATCATGAGACTCAAAACAAAATCACGAGAGTTGGCAACATTAGGAATATAAGGAGAATGCAAGGAAGGAAGGGACACCTCTTTATCTTGCACCTAGGAAGTAATCGAGCAGTGTGATTACATCCATGAAAACAGGATCACAACCAGCCTTGGCTGAATTGTTGCAAAGGATATTTGGGGTGAGACTGTTAGCCTGTTAAGTTTAGTCTCTAGGGACCGTGTTATGATTTTGTTTTATATGTAACCCTTCTGTTTCCATTATCCTTACTCATGATCTCTTGATCTTTGATCATAAACTTATGTTTGGTTTCACTATATATGTATCTCAGTGATGTGGCACTGTACAAGGAGCTGATTCTGAATTGAATCATTCAAGCTATTGTGTATACTAGTCCCCTGAAGACAGTATATCTGAGTGTTTTGTGGACAAGGGGTTGAACACTACAGGGGAACGCTTCAATGGGGCTCTGGGATTGGGGTGCACGTATTGTTAACCTGCAAGACAAAATAAGGTCTGGCAGAGCCCAGAGGAGCTCATTTGGGTGGATAAATGTCTGCAGGTGTGAGGGAGCTGACCCACAGTTAAGCACAAGCAAGTCTCCGTCTTGCTGAAGGTAACTTGGTGACTCACAATCCTGGGCACCTCGAGAACCATCACAGGGGACAGTTCCACTTCTGCCGCACACGCTCTGTTCTTGAGCATAAAGACGCCTGAGATCTCCAGAGTTGTCAGTGTGACAACTTTCCTGGTCATCTCTTTCTCTTGAATGCTAGAAATCATGAATAGAAATGTAAGACCAGAACCACGAATATTATGCGTTTTCCTATAGATTCCTTGCTCCTACTGATCCCATTAGCAAAATTCCCATTGACTTGAAGAGGAGCAGATGCAGAGTCATTATGTTAGTTCCTTCTAGATTTGTAACAGAGTTTGGCCTCCAAGTGAATTGTGCTGTGTGATGGGTTCAGTAATATTTTCTAATGCTGGAGTCTTAGCAGTTTTATATGTTTTATTTGTCACAGGTAAATGGAGTTGATTTAACCGGCAAAACCCAGGAGGAAGCTGTCTCCCTGCTGAGAAGCACTAAGATGGGAGGGACTGTGAGCCTTTTGATTTTCCGTCTGGAAGAAACATTCCATCCAAGGGAACTGGTGCGTAAAACAGAGAGCATCTAGGAGATTTTAGATTAATTTAGGCAAATGGTCTGGTCCTGATACCTGCTGGTAAATGTGTGTGACCAGAAATGAAGACAAGAAAATCAGTTTTTGTTATTCTCTGGTCATGTTAACTTTACATGAACGTTTATTTTTTTTTAAGCTCTGGTCTTGGAATTGTATATTCACTAGAATATGTGACTGGGAGTTTTAAAATCAGATTATGGTGGTGTTTTGGGGGACAGGAAATGCTTATTACAAACAAAACTATTGCATGGACTTTACTTGAATACATGAGACAAGTGGATTATTTCATACCTTTCACATTCGCGAGTCTGTGTTTGAAAACTTATTGTTTGTCCTGCCACTTGATCAAAAAAATTTCTGAGCACTTAAAAGTAAGCCAGAATGGGCTGTATGAATGCTATGGTACCAAAAGAGGAATTTGCAAGAATAAAAGGTTATTATTTTAATATAAAGCATCCCCTATGTGGTATTGGACCCCCATTGTTATTAATTTAGCAGGGTAATTCACAGAATGTATTCTGAATAATCTGAGTGAAATGAAACAATCATTGTTTATTGCAACACCTGTTCAACTTGCAAAGTGTATACACATATTTCCCTGATTATTACCCATGATAACTTTTGTTATAAAAAGGTAGACTATGAATATAAACAGTATTATGTTTTATATTCAATTAAAGTGCTATGGTTATAAATATATAGCTATTAAAATAAATTGTTTGGATGCATTCTCATAAACAGGCAGAATAAGAGCAACTGTTGTCTTTTTTGGTGGGATGAACAAATTGTTTTATTTCTACAGGATTTTTAATATCTTGAATGCAGAAATAATGCATTTTTATTTGGCATTTTAAACCATTTAATATCAGTCCTTGTTCTGTCTTTTATCTTTCAAAACAGCATTTAACCCTAAAAAACTGTAGTGGTTGATAAGGCTGCAAATGAGCTAAATTTGTTAGCCTAATTCTTTTGGAATGTGACTTCAGGTACTGATATGTCATGGTTTCTGAAAGCTTTTCTTTAAAGACTGAATCAAATTGAATGGTATGGAAATCACATCACATGCTTCTGAATGGCTGGAAAGGTGAAAGCAATTGGTTTACAAGCTTCTGTGATGTAATTTTCACAATATTGATAACTTACAGTAAAGGTGAATGGAAATACTTTTGTGTGTTGTAAATAAACTCTTAGAAGCAAGAATATACCTTAATTTTGTATATATTATTTCTATATTAATCTTCCTGTTATAATACATAATGAATAGTAATGCATATAAAATCCTGTAAAGATTTAACTTCCTTGTATCTAGAATAGCCTAGAAGTACATGTTAACCGTAATATTTAATCAGTTTAATTTTAGCTTTACTGCTTATCTTTTGACATCACAAAGTGAATCAGCTCCTTTAAAAGAGCTGAGCCTCAGCAGCCTCCCTGCTGGTGCTGTGCTGATGCCACTCTCTGTGGTATTTTGACAGAGGTCAGTATAGCAGCATAGTCATGGCAGGTGGTAGATGGAGAAGTCTTTACTTACCTACATAATCAGAGGTCCAGATCATAAGCTGGTGTAAATTGCTCTAACTCCAATGGAGCTACAGCAAAATACACTAGCTGAGATTCTAACCCGGAATGTCTGATGAATCCTGATTGCATAAAGATTTGTTCATTCACACCTTGACATGACCAAGTTCCAACTCTGCTCGGCTGGCAGCTGTCATGGGGCATAATGAAGAGCATGAGTAGAGAAGTGGTGGGGAGCTGCTGAACTGACACTTGTTCTGAAGTGGTGCTTTTCCGTCTGCTAGTAAGAAATAATAAAGACAATTTGTTTGAAAACTATTCATCTTCTTGACTTTTATCAAAATTTCACATATAGAAGTTTTATATGGAAAAAAAATCTAAACTGTGTCTGTTTGCCTTAATGATAAATGTAATTTTTTACACATGGTCCAGTTGCAATACTTCGTCCTTTGTGTCCTCCCCACTTTCCCTCCATCTTTTCCATATTGCTTTATTATTTCTTACAAATAATACTGTAAGTACATTTAATGAGCAATATATAAACAGAGTTTTCATGACTATAAATACTCCATGAACATTTACTTGATACGATCTTGTGCATAAAGCACCGGCCTGGGAGTTGTCTGCTGACAGGAGCTCAATATTACAGCCATTTACACTTTGGCTACACTTGTATGGCTTGTCATGCTAATAAAAAGTTCTTTAGATTTGATTCGGGGAATCAGGGGTTGTGGATTCTGCTTTCTGTATGACTTTTGACAACTTAGCCTGGATAAATTCATGGAGGTTAAGTCCATTAATGGCTATTAGCCAGGATGGATAAGGAATGGTGTCCCTACCCTCTGTTTGTAAGAGGGTGGAGTTGAATGGCAGGAGAGAGATCACTAGATCATTATCTGTTAAGTTCACTCCCTTTGGGGCACCTGGCATTGGCCACTGTCGGTAGACAGGATACTGGGCTGGATGGACCTTTGGTCTGACCCAGTATAGCCATTCTTATGTTCTAACTTTGCCTTAGTACAAAACTTGCCTACATCACAGGAGAGTTGTGAAGCTTAATGACTTTAGAGCGTGTTGAGATTGTTGGCTGGGAGGAACTATGGAAGTACACAGTATTATTTATATATAGGTAATTAAGGGAATGTTTAAGCAAAGACTGTCTTGGTTTACTGTAAAATCTGTACAGTTTGTGTTGTCATATGTGCACATGAGAGAGAATAATTATTCAGCACCAGCAGCATTGAAACCTGCACTTACGTTGATCAGGATGCTCAGGCAAATAAAACACAAATGCAGGGAAGGAATTCCAAGTGGAGGCTGCAACTTTATTAATTCTAACTAACGGTGGTGATAGAACTATCACACCCTTCCCCAAAATGCCAGGCATTTTCTTGGGTCCACTGTGTTGATAAATGGCATCATGCCACATAGCCAGTTAATATGGGTTAGTCCTTTTCAGCTTAACCAATAGGACACAGACTTCCTCTGAATCCTCTTGCCCTTCCCCAAGAGGAGAATGAGGATGCCTCCAAGAGGTACCCCTTTGTGCCCAGTCCACAGAGGATGCAAATTATGTTACAGTTCTGAGAAAGTAGCTCTTTAGTGCAAGCTCTGGAGGCCCCAGGTTCAGTCCCCGGTTTCAGCCAAGATGGAGGCAGATGCGGATTTAAGGTCTCTCCTCTGCCCTGTGAGGTAGTAGTTCCACCTGCATATCCTGAATCCCTTACTTATGTTTATCTTTGAGAGCTCACCCTTTCATTCTTCTATCATCATTGGACACTGGCTGCAAGTTGTGGCTCACTAGATGTTCACATATAACATTAAATTTCTGTTCTTATTCCCAGTCCTTTTGGCCAAAAAACTGAGTATCCAGGATGCTGCAAGGAAGCCAGAAAACCCCAAATAAACTACCCCTAGCCAGCTTGCCATTTTGGACTAGAGAGAAAAAATCCTACCAAATAAGGCATTTGGCTAGACCCACAGCATCCTGGAAACACAGCTCGGCAATACCTCAGCTAGAGAGGGAGGGCTGAGCAGCAGTAGTGGCAAGATGGCCACTGGGTGCCTGGGTGGGCCTGGGCCTGTAAGAACCAGTCGGTTCCCTAAACACACCTCCAAACTGGCCTATGGGGAAGAATGTTTTTCCCCGAGGCCTGTACCCACGTGCACACTTAGGCTTAAGGAGAGGCTGATGGCAGTGGAAGGGGTCCGGTGTGGCTGAGCGTGAGCACTCCCTCTCCCCTCATGACCACAGGGTGTGGCCATTCCGTTACCAAACTCAAAGCCACGCTTCTGCTGAGAGAGGCGTGGGGCATTTTGACAGCAGATATTTCTTTAAAATGTTTGCACAAGATTGTCCAGGTTTGTACCATGTAAAGTGGCCTTAATTCAGCAAGGGGTGGCCAGCTGAGAACTCCCCCTGAGTAGGAGAAATCTCCTTTGGCATATAGGTAGTGTAAACAGCTGGGCTTTGTCGTGTGCCAACCACACCTTCATCACTCCTGGCAGAAATGGAGGGCACGGGGCTTGATAGGAGATGTGAATGTGGCTATGTTCCAAGGTCTGGTATAAGATTTGTGCCTGTGCAACTCTTACAGTGTGCCAGAGTCGGGTGGCTGTGGATCGCAGAATCCAACCAGCTCCCTACACTCCCCCATCTCCGCTACATGCCAGAATTGAGACCCTTTCCCTCTGCTAATAGACAGTGAATGTCTTATGTAGCCATGTTCTTATTTATTTTCTTTTTTTACTTCCTTTAGAGTGCAGAACAAAGCCAGTCACAAATTGCAAAGGAAACGGTAAGAGCTTTGTCTTTTACATCTCAGAAGACTCTCAAAATATTTTAAAATTTATATGGCACTTTTCCATCAATTAAAGTTTCACAGACCCTCCTTTCACATTCTATACTGTAGAGGGCTCTCTCTAGCCTTACATTTTAAACTTCTTTTTATTATGTAATTTGCAGTACTATTTGAAAGCCGCCTGGTCAGAAGACAGAGGCTAACAATTCAATAAACTGAGGATTTAGTCAGGATGTTTTAAAGAATCATTATGTGACTTAAGTTTGAAGTTAAGGCTGACATGTATCCTCATCTCAAGCCATTGTTTGTTGTTGCAAGTGATTTTTAAGGAATTGTGATGTAAGTTAAGGAAGTAGTAAGTTTTAGGAGGTTTGGATTGAGATCCCTTGGCAAAGTTGTGTACAGAGATTTCCATAGATCCACTGATACTCTCCAGGCAGAAATATCAGTCTCTTAATATTAAGAATACTAAAATATACTCAGTCATTTATTTCAAGAAATGCATCATCTTATGGAGTATTATTATAAAATAATACAATATATGCTTTTCATGTCTATAGTATCTTTCCTACAAGTGATACCTCAAAAACTTTCATATAGTTAGGTAACATGGTTGCTAAGTTAAATAATAAATGAGAGCAGGGAGATATTAAGAGTTAGAGGCAAGGGAGAAGAGAGATTTGGCAGGATGTGAAGTAAGATGGGGAGTTGGTGAGATATAGAAAAGTTATTTAATGTGACAGGGGCGCCTTCCCAACATGGGTGAGTTTAGGTGCAGAAAGAAAGTTGGGTCTAGGTGAGCAGAAGGAACAAGAGGAGTAGAAGTGCATGTCCATGAGGTAGATTGGAACAAGCCTTTAAAAAGTAATCAAGTCAAGGAGGGCAATTTTTAATTGGATCCTGAAATACATAATGGGGCAATGAAATTCTATAAAGATGAGCTTATTTTTGCATTTATTGGACACTTGAGAATTGGGCAGCAGCTTCCTCCATATGTTTGGCAACCTGAAACTTGAGGATGCCATGGAAAAGGTAGTTGTGGTAGTCAAAAGGAGAGATGGTTGAAGATGTATTCCTGGGTGGGAATAAAAACTGGACTCAATTTGGGAATTTAGAAGTGAGAATTTGTAACGGACAATGATCCTTCATTTTGCAAATGGTCTTTCTGCTGGAGTGATTGTGACCCAACAATATTTTATAACCATCACATACAGTATAATTTAGAGATTTCTACAAAGGCAGTTTTCCCCAGCTGCAAATCAATAACACAGTCACTGGTTTATTTGTTTTTTAAATCTTGTTTGTTTTGACTGCCTCTCCCCACTCTCCTTCCTTCTGCCTTATTCCATGTTTAGTTCTCCTGTCATTAGCTGTCTGGCCTTTCAGATTCGTACTCTTGCAGTTTCTGTTTTTGCACCCACTTCCAGTTCTTATGATGCTAGTTGTAAGTTTTGTGTCATGGAATTCACAGTAGAAGGCAGAGCGAAAATAGTAGCAGTAAGAGCAGTGAAGATGCTGGATCTGTGTAGATCAGGAGAGACAGGTGAAATACAAAAAATCTGCTCTTTTAGATTTAAAAACAAAACTGCCACAGTTATTCATGGTAGTTTTGTATTGTGTATATAATTTTAAAAAACCTGTTGAAATCACAAGCCAGGAATAGAACCTATATGTAGATATTAGTATTGCAAAAACCTAAGGGCATTGTTCAATTCTGCGTTACTCCAGATTTACGGTGATGAAATTTCATTGGCTTCAGTTTCATTGGAGTTACACCAGTGTACATGTAGAGAAGTGCAGTAGACAATCAGACCCTCCCAAATATTTGAAAATGAGTTTTTACTTCATTTTTCTTTAAGTATGAGTCCTTTCTTTCCAGCCACTCCAGAAGAGTACATGACTTTAGATTTCCCTCACTTTCACAAGATTATAGGCTCTGATTATTCCCATAATAACAACAATCAAGAACTTCCCCAAGGCATTAACCCTGCAGCATCTAAATTTGCTCATCAGTCACCCACCAGGAAGTACACCTTCATTTCTATCTGCAACCAAGCCCCAGCTAAGCATAAGGTCTTACCTTCTGCTTCACTGATGAACAAGAAAGAGGCCAAATTACTTCCGAACCATAGGTCTTGCCTATATGACATTTTGAAACTTTGGTTTCATGTTCTACTACTGCACCACTTTGATGGCCAATAATGAAACAAAATGGAAGAGCTGCAACTGTTGCTCCACAGGATGATTGTTTTGAATGTAGGAGATTGACCTTGGTAAAAAAAAAACCTAGTAATTTGTCATTACATATCTGTTTTGAAGCATATTTAATCTTGTTATAGAGCATTGAAATAAACTGTTAATTATACTGTGTAAAACATCTGCCAATTAATTCCCTGTCCCCCTTCTCTTTGAAAGTTAATTGTGTTTGGGTATTATTTTGCATTTACAGTTGTTTTCCTCTGTTTATTTTCTAAATTCAAACCTGCATGTTACCTGCATGTCAGTGTACTGCTAGGAAAACAATAATTTCCAGCTACCTGAGAATTTTACATTAAAGAGAGTCATGGTCTAGTGAAGCAGTTCTCAACCAGAGTTCCAGAACCCCTTGGGGGTCACAAGCAGGTTTCAGCGAGTCTGCCAAAATAAGCAAGAGAGGGGCCAGGGCAGAAAGCCAAAGCCTGAGCCGCACCACCTGGGCTGAAGCCGAAGCCCGAGCAACTTAGCTTCGCAGGGCTGCCTGCGGCATGAGTCCCTGGGCAGTTGTCCTGCTTGTTACCCCCTAACGCTGGCTCTGGCTTTTAATCTACTGGATATGCAGAAGAACAGTTGTTGTGGCACAGATGGGCTGTGGAATTTTTATCGCATGTTGGGGGAGGAGGGGCTCAGAAAGAAAAAGGTTGAGAACCCCTGGTCTAGTGGTCAGAGTCAGGGAATGAAAATGGGAACTCCTGGATTCCATTTCTTGACTCTTCCACTGGTTTACTTAGCAACAATGGGAAAATCACAGTCTCTCTGTATGCTTTTATATGTCTCTCTGTATTCCACATTTGTAAAATTGGCATAAATGAACCTTACCTCCAAAATTGGGTGCTTGTGAGGTTTGATTAGTACCTTGTTTCCTAAGGCCAGCTAAAATAGAAGGATGGTCTTGGGTTTAAGGCACTGGTTTGGTCGTCAGATCTGGGTTTGTATCCTGGCTCTGACAAAGACTTCCTCCATGAGTTGTTTGTGTGCAGTTTCCCATCTGTAAAAAGGGGATAATATTCCTTGCCTCAGATCGGTGTTGTAAGGAGAAATTCATAGATGTTTGTGAAGCACTCAAGTACTAAAACGATGGGGGAAAATATACCAGCTATTACCTAGAAAGACATGCTTTGCTTTTAGTTGTGAAGAGTTCAGGAATGAAATGATTGATAGTTGAAAATTTATTGGAGAGCCGTCCTCTGAAAGGCACTGCAAGTGGTAAGCATTTTCATTAAAATATCAGTCATGGTTCTTTCCTTGATATCCTCTTGGTATGTCTTTAACATGGCACTCACCTTCTATTCATCTCCGACCATTTGTCAGAGTATGTTTGAATTTGACTGCTTAATCTTTTGCATAAACCTGGAACATGGAATAGCTGAATACTTTGACATGATATTACTCCTGGGGGAATTCTGCACCAAAAAATCCAAAATTCTGCGCCAAAAAAAATCCAAAATCTGCATATTTTATTTGTCAAAATAATGCAATATAATCACACCAGTTTCACTTATTTTGGTAATTTACTTAAACCGCTGTACAGAAAAAAATCACAATAACTGTTGAACATTTCCTAAATACATGAAAGTTAAGTTACAAATACTTGATAACCAATACTCTGCATTCCAGTTATAATCCTGGATTTTCATTTAAATTACATTACTTTTATGTTGGTGTTTGGTGTTCTGTAAAGTAGATTGTCGCTTTAAATTGCTCAGACTTTCACACATGAAAGTCATACAGTTTTGCTAATCATTGCCCTTCATTTTTTTTTTAATGGATAAGTAAAATAGATCACGAGCTGTAATCTAACCCCATTGTGCCTGTCTGACACCGGGGAAAAAAGGGAGAAAGCACATAGACCTTCCTAGGTGAGGATTCCGTTACTGTCATTTACAATAAGGTTCCTTTACACCACTCTGGCAAGGTAAAGGAGGCTTAGTTAACTAACAAAGGGAACCTTAGCAGCCTGCTTGCTTAGTTGTTGCATTTCTGCTCTGCCTCAGGGACAGAGCCTGCTTCACACAGACCTATGCCTCCAAGTCCAGGACGCAACAACAGCAAGCGGGAGGGACAGAGTGAGTGTCTCTCACTTGTTCACACACAGGCACATGCCCAGCCCCACCCTCTTAACATCTCTCCACGGACACATGCACGCTCAGCCTCCCTCCTCCTCCTTGTCGTGATCTTCTCTGCGGCTGGCTGCTCCCAACAGACACACCCAGGCTGCTGCAGAAGTGGCATGTGTTCCCCACAGATTTCTTTGCTCCCCCATTTTTCTGCGGAGGAGCCATGAAATCTGCAGAAGTTATAAATTCTGCACCCCTGGAGGGGCGCAGAATCTCCCCTGGAGTAACACTGATATTTTGCCCAAGGGGAGAAGTATCAGTTCTCATCACTTCTTTTAGAGGTAATTCATACAGATCTTTAGTTTACATGGAAGCTTTGCCCTGTGGAAGAAATAGAGCTGTCTCTTTCACAAGGAGCCTGAATTTCTTACAGGTGCTGAGCACCTATATTCCTCATTGAGTTCAACTGGAGCCATAGGTGCTCGGCATGTTTGAAAATTGAGCCCATGCAGTATAGTCTGAATAGTTTTAACCTATATGCATATACTGAGGACAGCACTGACATTTCATGTGGGATGTTATTACCAGATGGGGAGAGGTTTGCCTGTTGATGAGGTTGGCAGTGTTATTTTCTCTTATGTTGATTTTCTGTATCATGAATGATTGATGCCGATTATTTTTTATAACTTTTTGTTATATAAGGAAGAGATGCAGCTTTTGTCTTCTAATAATTTGGTACTGATAGCAAGGGATGTGAGGGTGATTGCACTGGCTTCAAAGCTTTTTTTAGGGTAGTTTTGAATGGCTTTAGATTACATTTTTAATAAAGATGCAATCTAAGGAATTGACAGCTTTTTTAAAAAAAAGAGAATCTGTAATTTTCTGCAGGATACTGCTGTGTGTAAACTCTCTTACCATTGGACATAGAATATTACTGAATGACTTACATGGAGGACTAAAGAAGATAGCAGTCCAAAGTGAATGATGTATATAACAAATTTAACATTTTCCGTTTGTGAATTTTCTTGAAATGAATCAGTTTCCATGGATAATTCCTATCCAGTAGTCAATCATAAGCAGCTTGCTGAAATTATAAGATACTTGAAATTCAAAATTCAATCTGTTGGTTAGATTTGATTTGGCATGTAGGTCACATGGTATTTTGTTCCATGGTTGGATGTGCAAATTTTAGGATTAGTTTTCTAATTTGAACACTTATGTTAAAAATGTAAAATTTTCTTACTGCACTGTGGGCTCTGAAGTCTTCAAGTATGAGTTCTTCCTTGGTACCCAATCCAGGAAAGTCCCTGAGAGGTGAAGGGGCTTGCCAACATCACCCAGAAAGACAATTTAAATACTTTGTTTCCATGACCATTCCTGCCAGTGAAGTTATTTGGTGGAATATTGGCGGAAAGCAAGCCTACAGGGGCATAAACACAGGCCACAGGATATTAAACTTTTTTTTTAATTATTCAAGAGAATAGCCATGGAAAATTTTTTTATATTGCCTCAGCTTTATTAACATTATTTTGTACAGCAAGCCGGTGGCTCAATATGGATTTAAATCAGGGGTGGGCAAACTTTTCGGACTGAGGGCCACATTGGGGAGTGAAACTGTATGGAGGGCTGGATAGGGAAGGCTGTGCCTCCCAAACAGCCTGGCCCCCCCCCATCTGCCCCCTCCCACTTCCCACCCTCTGACTGCCCCCCTCAGAACTCCCCACCCATCCAACACCCCCCGCTCCTTGTCCCCTGACTGCCGCCTCCCAGGACCCCCCCACCCCAAACTCCCCCCCACCCCCAGGACCCCACCCCCTATCCAACCCCCCCCTGCTCCCCGTCCCCTGAATGCCCCTGAGCCCTATTCACACCCTATCCCCTGACAGGCCCCTCGGGACTCTCACGCCCTATCCAACCCCCCCCCGTTCCCCATCCCCTGACCGCCACCCCCCAGAACCTCTGCCCTCTCCAACCACCCCCTGACTGCCCCCCAGGACTGCCTACCCATTATCCGCCACCCCCTTACTATGCTGCTCAGAGCAGCAGGAACTCGCAGCCGCTCCGCCTGGCCGGAGCCAGCCACGTTGCCCATGCGGCGGTGTGGCTGCGGGGGAGGTGGGAACAGCAGGGACACCAGGGGCTAGCCTCCCTGACTGGGAGCTCAAGGGCCAAGCAGGATGGTCCCGTAGGCCATATTTTGCCCAACCCTGATTTAAATTAAGGTCACCATCTTTACAACTTTGACCTCTGGAAAAAGCAAGTCTGTTACAATATCACGAGGCAGATATTCAACATAAGGACATTAGAATCGCCATGCTTGGTCAGACCAATGGTCCATCTAGTCCAATATCCTATCTTCCAACAATGGCCAATACTGATGCATCAGAGGAGATGAACGTAACAGGGCAATTATCTAGTGATCCGTCTCCTGTTGTCCAGTACCAGCTTCCGGCAGTCAGAGGTTTAGGGACACCCAGAGCATGGGTTTGCATCCCTGACCATTTTGGCTAATAGCCATTGATGGACCTATCCTCCATGAACTTATTTAATTCCATTTTTAACTTATTTATACTTTTGGCCTTCACAACATTCCCTGGCAATGAATTCCACAGGTTAACTTTGTATTGTGTGAAGAGGTACTACCTTATGTTTGTTTTAAACCTGCTGTCTAATTTTACTGGGTGACCCTTGTGTTAAAATAACATTTCCTTATTTACTTTCTCCACACCATTCATGATTTTCTATCCTCACCTCATGATGCAACATCAAAATGTTCTGAAGTTGCTTTACACAACACTGCGATGCGATGAAGCTAACCCACCCTGAAAGATAATTTTAGGGTAGTTTTAATAGAGTGTTTGTGGTATGTGGCCATAGCCAAGTCATGGATTGCTTAGTGGATTCTAGCATGAAAGTCAACAAGGGAAGGAATAGTAGGTAGTTTGTGTGTCCCTAAGAAACTTTTCCCTGGTCAACCAAAGAGAACAAAGGGTCGGGGCCTGCTAAGCCAAAAGCCGTTTCTCCCCTCCATGTCATTTCTATCATGACAGCTGTGGTCCCCTAGAATCTCCAGCTGGTCTCAACAGACCCTGTCCATTGGTCGTGGGGACTGCTTGTCTAAATGTTAAATGTTTGTGTTTGCTAAAATTTGAAGATGTCTGGGTCCTGCATTTCCCTCTCTTGTGGGCAGACCGGGGCGGAGTAGGGGGTGAAGGTGCGGGAGGAGGAGGATGGGGGTTTAAAAATCAGTTTGCATGTGGTAGGTGAGGGGGCAGGAGTCTATTACTATTTATTATTTGTTTTACAGTAATAGCTGGAGGCTTCCAACCAAGCTTAGGTTCATTTGCGTTTGTCACCATTACACACACGTGGTACGGTACAGTCTCTGCCCTGGTGAGCTTACAGCCTGAATAGATGAGACAGACAAAGGGCAGAAAGGGCAACAGAGGCACTGAGAGGTTGAAGTGATTTGGCAAGGTTACCTGGCAGGTCAATGGCAGAGCTAGGAATAGAACGTAGGTCCCCTTACTCCCATACTCAGTGCCCTTATATACTGATGTTGCCTCCGTTGGAAGTTGTATTGTGCTCCCACCACAAACTGCTGCAAAACCAGGATTTTTTCCTTTGATTCACAGGTTTTCTCTCAGATATGTCACCTTTTGCTGTCTTCCAGGTCATACTATGGGAGACATGTTCAGGATTAGGATCCTGTGTGATCAGTGTGCTGGGCACTGAAGTTCTTTCATGAACTGGAGATAGCTTGGAAAAGAGAGCTATTTTATGGGCTTTCTGGGTTGAGCCACATGCCATTGGATTAATGCCCAGGTTTTCAGTTCTACAGTGTAGAAGTCTGTGAAGTATCAGGGTTATTTTTACCACTACTTATGGGTTGTAGTACATAGTGTGGGAAAAGTTTGAGTAAGAGCAAAATCTAAGATAGAGCATGTTAGCTTTAATTGTACTCATTGTAATAGCTACCACTGACCATTACCTGTGTGATCCAAAGTAGTTGATGATTATTACACTGATTTCACCTGTTTCACAGAGTTTGGAAATGTTTAATAAGCAGGATGTGTATAGCAGTGGTTCTCAATCACAGGTACCCAGAAGGCTTCCAGGGGGTACATCAACTCATCTAGATATTTATCTAGGTTTACAAAAGGCTACCTAAAAAGCACTAGTGAAGTCCATACAAACTAAAATTTCATACAATGACTTATTTATACTGCTATACACTATACACTGCAATGTAAGTACAATATTTATATTCCAGTGTATTTATTTTTATAATTATATTGTAAAAATGAGAAAGTAAGCAATTATTCAGTAATTGTGTGCTGTGACAGTTCTGTATTTTTATATCTGATTTTGTAAGCAACTAGTCTTCAAGTGAGGTGAAACTTGGGGTATGCAAGACAAATCAGATTCCTGAAAGGAGTACAGTAGTCTGGAACGGTTGAGAACCACTGGTTTATAGAGTTCTGATCAATTGATTTAAATATTGATTTTAAACTAGTTATAATAGTCATTGTAAGTGAATAAATCCACAGGTCAGAACAATAGTTGTGTGATCGTGAAAAGAAAAATATTAGTATAGACAAGCAGTGGTATTCTTATACCCAGGTAAATAAGAAAACACGTGGAAATACTTAGACTTCTGCTTTCACAAAGCTTTGATTTCATACTAAATGAAAATCACATGTTAACATTTTTGTTCCTTTGAAAAATGCCTGCAAAATATTCTTTCACTTGCACTTTTATTATCCATTTTAAGCATTAAATTGAAAGCATCTTTGAAGATGGGCTATGTGTTTTTGCTATCAAACTGAAATTTCTTTTGCATGTTCATGAACCCAAATCCTTTGCTTCAAAATGAATCACAACTAGTAAGACAGCAGGATTATGTCAATGCTAGTTCAGTAAAACACTGTACTAGTATATAAACAAATTCCTAACTTAATCTGGATACAACATGCAAATAATTTCTCTTTGCTGGGATTAAAATTTAAGCAGACCACATTTCCCATAAAATGTTAAAAAAAAAAAAAACACCACCAAAACCACTCATTTCAAATATAGTTTTTGATATTTAGCAGCTGCTATTTGATTTGTACAGACTGCAGTCTCTGCCAGATGTGACATATTAACTTAGCTAATATGAATGATGACTCTTGGTATATACGTGCAAATAAGGTTCATTATTGTTTGTTTAACATATGGGGGAAATTAAAATACTTAACCTAGGAAGAGTTAGGGAGGGAAAGAGAGCACAAGATTTTTTATATTAGTCAGTTTTGAGGAAATTCAAGGTAAGTTCTACATCAATTTATAACTAGACAAATAGATACTTTAAGCCAGTAAAACCTATAATGCAAAAAAAGATCGTAACATACTACAAATCATTTTCTTTCTCTTTTAAAAAGTATTTTTTAACAGAGGGAAACGTAGATGGAATCTCTGTGTGTCACTTTTAAATCGATGGACAATGTTTTCTCCACTGGAGGCCCAATTTCATGTCTAAATGAGCTCCTCTTTTTGTATTTGTCTTTAATGCATATCCACCACAGGACTCAGAAGCTTTCAGTGTTCCTTCTCTGAGAGAGGCCAAAAACTGAAATTGCAGAGGTGTGTTGCAGACCACCTACATGCTCGGTTTCTAGTACATCTAGCCGTCATACATCTAGCCAGTACTTACATAAATACTAAATTTTGCCTCCGGGAAAACGGTTCTCTATAGACAAAATGAGCTGTTATTGACTCCTGTTAACTCTTATGTGTTTGGAGATGTATGTACACACGGATATAGATATATACAAAGACACAGAGAAGGAGAGAGTGAGTGTTGGTACATTTTGTTGGGGTTTGGTTTAAAGGCTTGCTTAATATGAAATTGGAATATAATTTGAAACCATAAATGATTGGAAGCCATAAATGATTTTTTGCAGGTCATTCCAAACAAGTGTCAATAAAGCCTTCACGTCACATCAAAACAAACTACCATGTGTCCTGTATATGTCACACATAACAGAATAAATATTTTAGAAATATTTCAGACAATTTTTATGAATTTTATTGAGGCTTATTTTAATCTTTCTATCTGTAAAGCCACAATCTCTTAGTACATGAATCCAACTGTACAGGCCTCTGAGGGAGAGAAGAAGAAAA
Source organism: Natator depressus (assembly GCF_965152275.1). Lineage (NCBI taxonomy): Eukaryota > Metazoa > Chordata > Testudines > Cheloniidae > Natator > Natator depressus. The sequence continues at coordinate 236,247,908 of NC_134235.1, read as the reverse complement.
TGAATGCATTCTAAAAATCTTGTTAAAATGCAGTAAAATTTCTTTCAATACATAAAAGTGCTATGATTTTAGAGTCCGGTTGTACTGGGACTTTCCAAGGCTACAAGCAAAAGACAGAAGCTGGGACTCTTCCCTTTCCAGTGATGTGAGGCTACCATTTCTAGCCCTAGTGTCACCTTAAATCTATCACTTGTCCCGTACTAAATATGTCTGTTCTTAGCTTTGGGTCAGTGTAATTTTGAAGCCAAAATTCCACATTTGGTAGGAAAGAAGAAAATCGCTATTTTGGTGATTGATTTACAAACTATTAATAATACTAAATGAGGCTGATGGCATTGCCCTAAGGTTTAGACTGTTTCAAGCTGAAGTACATATGGATTAATGGGGGCAGAGTGTGGGTAGAGTGGTCAAAGTTAGGTTAAGTGTTTAGGGGCTTCAGGTAAATGTAGTTTATAACATAGTTTTACAATTTATCACACGGGTATCATCACCAAGTATGTAGGATTGTATATATACTAATGAGAAATGAGTTTAATCCTTAAATGGTCTGCTTTTTATTCTATAAATAATTTAGAGATATAAGTATGTTCTTTCAATCTGTGTGGGTGTACAAAGCTTTTTAATTCAATGCTTTGAAAGAAATCAAGAACGAACTGGAGTTTGCCTGAGAGCCCCATGTTAAATTTAATTTCTGTTCATTTCTTAATATATAATCGCAAAGTAACAACAGACAAGTTTCAGTGACTTGGTTAGGCTGAGAAAAAATGTCTTCTCTTCCTCAGAGAATGAACCTTGTCTGTAGAGAACACCGCCTGCTTTGTAACCACAGCAAGCCCCTTTGAAAACTCATCCCAGCTTGATTGAAAATTGCTTCCCCCATTAGGTGGGAGTAGTTTGTTGATTTCTCCATCCCATGCTGGTTATTCTTTAGCTTATCCCAGATGAGGTCTTGCAAAGAGAAGACTTCCAAGCAGGAAATTTCTCTACAGGGATAGCAGCAGGAAGTGATAAGAAGGAGATGCTGTTACTAAAATGACAAAATGGACTTAGCAGATTGTCAGTGTCAGTGGTTCCATTTTTACCTTTGTGGAAAATTACAAGTTTTATGATCCTTCTAAGATCAGGGCTGAGTTATTAATGGCAGTTTAGGACAGAAACATCATCTGTTCTTTATCTTATTACTTTTTATCTCCACATTCAATGTATCTAAACACTGCCACAAGTTTGCTCTAGTCGAGAAAGGTTATAATTTAAATGTATACTATATTCAAATTGTATTTAAAAAGTAGAAAATTTATCTCAAATATCACTTACTATGAATGGATGCAAGGTGTGAATTTGAAGCCAAAAATTTACCTACATATTTTATCACCCATCGAATTTTTATTACAAATTACATACTTGAGCAGCTTCATTCATTCGGTTGAAGTCATTTCAGATGACCTTTCCTTCGGCAGACTAAGTCTGAACAGGATGTTGCATGGTTGCTAATTGTTTTGGACATGGTGTGTGAAAAATCTTAAGGGAGGTGAATGTTGTTCAGAGATCACAGTACATAGATTCTCTTGTGTGTTTATTTCAGGCATGTCAAAGTATATGAAGCAATACGTTATTCCTGCAGATCAACTAATCATGAAAATAATGTTGAGGTGTTTGATTGACATACTGAAGCTGCTAATTTGGAGTGTATCAAGATCAAATGGAAGTTATTGCAATTAGGCAGTGATTGTGTTTTCTTTTCATTTTAAATTTTTAAACGCCACATTTTACATTTTTGTGCATTTTAATGCTGTTGAGTGATGTTCTTGGTGCAATTTTTATAGTTTTTAAATTGAGATTCTTAATGTTAAATATGACTTCAATGCAAATTTTATTTTCTTAGAATTGTTGGTATATAATTGTTGGCTAGGGAAAATTTTAGTACTATCTGTGTGTTTCGATGTTCTGCAGCATTGTGATTACCAATTAAAGGGGCATTGTCAATGTTAAAATCATATGTTGTTATGGCTTTGCCTCAGTGTACCAGGCTGCGGTCTTGATACCCAACCTCTCAGGGAGGGTTAAGGGTAACAAAAATGATCCCACTACAAAGAAGGTGCATGAACTAGATGATCCACCTAGAGGCTCCTAGCCACACACACATCATATATTTTCTGAAACAGGAGGTTGTGTCATCAGTGATGCACATATTAATATCTCCTTTTGTATGGTGGAGTGGCACAGCAGAGACTGGGTTTTTTTCAATACTCACCAGTTTCCGTGTGTAGTGCTTACTGTTATTTCAAGCATCTCTTTTCACTCAGATGTCTTTAGAAGATTTTTGCATGGAAATGATGGTATACAGAAGGAAAAACAAACTTGTTGATCTAACATCCCCTCCCCAGCTTGACCTCTCTCTGCCTGCGCAGATATGTGAATGCTGCTCCAGTTCTGGCTGCTCAGTGGGGCCCTGCCCCTCATAGCAGCAGGCAGCCAACTCTCCACTGGAGTAGTTGCTTGGGCTGTCCTCATGTCAGCAGGCGGTGAAGTTGGAAGCCAGCTGCCTGCAGATGAACAGTTAAGAGGAAGTGTGGATGAGTGTCACTGAGCAGCTGCCTGCCACACAGTCTAGGGACATTGGCTGGGATAGTCGTTCCTTGGGATGGATTTTCTAAAATTGTGCTCATGAATGGAGAAAGGAAGGCATGGGATGTATTCAAAGGAATCTGGGACCAGAGGGGTGGCGAGTAAGAACAGTGGTGCGGGGCTGAGCAAGAAAAGAAAGGAAATAGTGATTAGGCCCAGCCTTGACTCTGCAGTTTTTTTGGCACCCAAGAGCAAAAAGGTTTCCTGTTGCTGATTTCAGCTGTAACATTTTTTCAAGACATTTATTTTAATACTGATAATTCCAAATGTAGAAATTGGGGCAAGTGAATAATATTTATCTATCTTCCTGCTGTTTGTATCCTCCTGTGGTTTAAAATACATAAATACCACAGATGATTAAATTATTGTACATATCATATGTATTTGCAAGTAAGAAAGTATAATAATTTAAATACTTCTAATACAGTTTTCCTCTGGCTAGTAAAATGGTTTGTGTCAGTATTGAAAGTGCTCCATATATATGGCACTTAAACCTTTTTACTAGCCAATGATGGGTTAAGCATATGTGCACGCGGCTGCACTCTTTCTCCCCTCTCTGGTTCTAGGAATCATCTGGAGGTGATACCAGATGCTCTATTAACATGAAGAAAAGAAGTACTTGTGGCACCTTAGAGACTAGCCAATTTATTTGGATTTCTCCATGGAACTTCAATGGGAAATATTGTGATATTGCAGTTAAAGAACGTTTCTTTAACGTTAACTGTTAGACTGTTAACGTTAACTGTTAGCCAGAAGACAATTGTGAGCAAAAAACATTTTAAAATAATGCCATGCTAATCCTTTCCTGACAGAAATCAGAGGAAGAAGATCTTGTTCTTACACCTGATGGCACAAGGGAATTCCTGACATTTGAAGTTCCACTTAATGATTCTGGATCAGCTGGTCTTGGTGTCAGTGTCAAAGGTAACCGGTCAAAAGAAAACCATGCGGATTTGGGAATCTTTGTCAAGTCCATTATTAACGGAGGAGCAGCGTCTAAGGTAACAGGAATATCCATCTGTACTTTGTTTTCCCACTATTTAGGTCACAGCTTTCAGGAGGAGAATGGGATTTCTGTGTTCATTTGAACTCGTATTTTCTAATTTCTCTCTCAAATGTAGCTTTTAGATTGCTACTCAGATTCACATATTTGTGTGTCTCAGGATTTAAACAACCTTTAAAGGCTCTCTGGAAGGAAGAAAGCAATCACTGGCACATTTCTATTAGTATGCTATTTGGGTAAACAGATTATGATAATGGCTTGAAGTGCAAATGTATAAATGATTGGAACATACACTTCCTACAATGGCTGCTTAAAAGCTATTATACCAGTGTTCATTTGGCCATAAACTATTAGGATTAAGCAAAAGTTTGGGGGGTTTTTTTGGTTTTTTTTTTTACTAAAGACATAAGCTTCCTTTATAACACATTATTTTATGTGACTGATTGCTACCTTTTCTCTTGCCAGGATGGCAGGCTTCGAGTGAATGATCAGCTAATAGCTGTAAATGGAGAATCATTATTAGGCAAGACAAACCAAGATGCTATGGAAACCCTAAGAAGATCCATGTCTACAGAAGGAAACAAACGAGGAATGATTCAGCTTATTGTAGCTAGACGAATAAGTAAATGCAATGAGGTAAAGAATACACTCTTTATTTAGTGTCTGAAAGCTTTAAATACTTTTGGATATTCTTGTTGATAGAAGATTTGATGCTTCCTTAGGGGCCAGGAAAATAGTACTTAAAAATCAATAAGAATGTAGTGTGGAATTATTTCAATTTCAGTTTTATACCTATTAAACTTATTACCAGAACAATGAAGTTGATTTCTTTTGAGTATATTATTTCTTTTTGAGCATATTTATCAATAAATAATAGGAAACACTACATAGAGGTACATTGATTTTGTAATTGGATTACACTATCAATATGAGTATAGGGGGGTTTATGCAATATTTTTTCTCAAATGCAATTTATGTTTTTATACTTTAGATTTAATGGTCTTTCTTTTTTCATTCTCAAAACTGTTTTTAATTTGTGAAGTGTGAAGTTTTTAGGATGGAGTGAATTTTTAGTGCACTATTTGAAACTGAATAATGTAAAGTTCTACTGCAAGCTTCTATAAAAGTGAAAATAGCACATATTTAAAATTCCCAATCAGAACAGAATTATTGTGCCACCTCCCCAGTTAAGCATATACCCAGTCTTTGCAGGGGAAACAAGAATCCTGAATTCAGGACTTACCTAGAACTATAAATAAAGATGGAAATCACTTTCAAATATTTTTAAGTTTTATCAAACATGTTGATATTTTAAATTTTTAATTTCTTTTCATGGTGCCTAATAGTTTACCTTTGACACTAAATTAAATAATATTATGTAGCAGAATATCTACCTACCTATCTAAAATTTTAAAGCCATGTTGGAACATAACACTGATTGCACTAAGTGCATTTGGATCCAGTGGCTCATTCATTAGTGCATGATTTTAGTGTTAACTGCCTTCTTGCCATCTGAAGTATAGATTATTAGAGAGAAAACCAGCACAGATTCATATTATTTCTTATATTTAGGGATCCAAATTTTCTCATCTCATTAGCACTGAAGGAATTCTGACTTTGTATATTGGTCTTATCCTATCTAATCAGAAGAATTGTTGGGGATGGGGGAAATCCCACTCAGCGATTTTTCAGGAAGTCTTCCATTTCTGTCTGCTGTCAAATTTTTTATCTGCTTCTACGTACTGAGGATGAAATGTTTTAAATTTGGGTAACACAGGGCCCAGGCCTTATAAAAAGGTCTATATGAAGGAAATCTGCCAATTCTTAGTGGAGACTTAGCAAATGTGTCTGGATAATATTTTTAGAAATATAATGAGGCAAATCCAGCCCTGGTCTAAGTCAGCAGGATTTGTCTCCCCACTTACATTAGAACTAGGTTTGATTAAGAAGAGATTAGGTCTATATGATATTCATCATGGTTGCTAGACAAAAGTCACATGGCAACAACAGCAAACCTCAGTCTGAGTCTCTCCTGCTTCCAGCCTGGAAATCCCGTCTTAATGCCTGACACAAATATAATAAAATGTACTTGTGAGGGAGAGAGGGTTGTGTCCACTTGGCTCCCATCTACCAGTTTTTTAGCTTTCCCAACTCCTTGGTGGGCTAGTGAGATGAACCATGGTGACCTACCTGGCTCAGTGTTGGGCAGTTATTGGCACTGCTTGCACCTTGGTAAACTGTATTTAAGCAAGATTTTTGAGACTGCTTTTGTTTTCTCCTGGAATGCTTACTTTCACCACACTTGCCAAAAGCAAAACATGGTGGCTGTGGTATTTATATGATGGAACGTAGCTTTCACAGGCCAAAAAATGACCTTCCTGCCCAGTAGGAAAGATACAGGCCCAGTTGCTTAAAGTCACTGTGCCCACGCTTGAATAGAACATAATAAGAAAAGCAAAAACTCTTCTCAGGTGGGTCCCAAATCCTCTCCCTAAACTGCCTTTGTTATTTATTTAGGAACACTCCAATCTTTAAACCCCAAGCTGATGGCCACAGTGACTGGGAATCATAGAATCATAGAATATCAGGGTTGGAAGGGACCTCAGGAGGTCATCTAGTCCAACCCCCTGCTCAAAGCAGGACCAATCCCCAATTTTTTCCCGAAATGGCCCCCTCAAGGATTGAACTCTCAACCCTGGGTTTAGCTGGCCAATGCTCAAACCACTGAGCTATCCCTCCCCCCATCTTTATGAACAGCATTAAGTAATTGACAATTATGGTAGTATGTTCCTACCTGAGAAGCATCAGATATTGGCCATTTCTTGGACTGTGCTAGATTCTGGCTGCCAGACTTATGAACCTATAGGGTGGCAAACCTTATGTCAGCAACAGTGGTGAACATTACTCTCTGGTGGGCTAGTGTGTCCTCCTGAAATCTCTCTCCAGCTGCCACCTAACCATTATGCAGCCTTGATAAAGTTTTATTTGAAAAGTGTTCTGAGCTGTGTCCCAAACAAACTGTCCACATGCCAGCAAGTCTACACAATAGAAGAGATGGCATGGAGAAGGCCTAGAATGATGCAACTCATCCAAAGAAGGGTGTGCTTCAAAAAGTATTTTCCTCAGGAGTCTACTTCTGCATTTCCAGGTGGTCATAAAGAAAATTCTACCTCTTCTCATAGTAAAATATTAGAGAAAAGACAGTCTTTTTTTTTTTTTTTTTTTGGAGAATCTGGTCAAAAATGAAAGTGTGCTTGTATTCTCAAGAGTGTCTGTAAAAATTGCACTTTCCTATTTGACTGGTTGTATTCCCTGTGTTTGTTAGAGTGGTATCTGCCAACTTTGGTGACAAAAAATAGTTTATGTTCCTGTTAATCTTGCAGAGCCAACACAAGATGGAGGGAGCTAGATTATGTATGTTTCATCTTGTGTATCATCAAATACAGCCCAGTAAACAATTTTGCAATTTGAAAATCAAGGTGGGTTCTTACATGATTCTGTCTTGTAACCCTGCCTGCTGTTAGCAATAAGATAGAATCAGTTTGATATTAAGCAAGTGGGGTACATGAAGCTTACTTATTGAATTTTTTGAACCATTTTTAATTTCTTGTAAATATTGTTTTTAATGGTTAAATTTTTACTTGTAAAATTAGTCTATTTGATCTGGAGTTGGGGGCCTGGGGAGAGAGAAGGATAGAGAGAATAAAGTGGAAGTGTAGAATAGCACATTTTAGAGTCCCTTTTCAGAGCAGAATTTCAGTCTAAGGCCTAATCCTGTTTCCTCTGAATGAAATAACATTTTGACCATTGAATCGGATGGAAGTAAGATTGATAGACCAATGTCCCATGGTTCTACAAGGGACAGATAGTTAGATATTTAAGTTAAATAGCATCTTTACATTTTTAATTTCTGAGCTTACTTAATTAGAGCAGTTTGAAAGGTTTGGAAAGCTTTTTCAAATATTTCATTTGTCATATTCATATTATTTTTATACAACTCCAGTGGTTCATGGGCCACACTAAGCTTATAAAGCAATTGAAGCTACAATAACTGCTGTAAAAACTAGATAAACATCGCATTTTGTCTTCATCAACGTGCTAATGAGGGGATCATTTGTACTGACTGGTCAAATATAACACAGTAAAATCAAAAGAGACCAGTGTAACTTCCCAGAAGGTAAAAAACATTACTATATTGTTATTGCTTTAGTAATAAGCAATAAGCATTATCTCTAGAAGCAGTTTTCATTGACTCACCAGAAGATAGAGTATAATCCAGCCAGACTTTCAAGTAAATTTTGATATAGTAAATATTGAAATAAGCATAGCGAGGATTGTTGTTCTAAATAAACTTCAAACCAAGCCAGGTGTTTGAATTTCTCTGCTCTACAACGGGGCAGGGCACAATCATGTAGCTAAATGTCTGTCAAGATCTCCATTATAAACCTTGCAAAACCATTACAAACCCATGTTTACTATCTCAGCCATTTCAAGTGAAATCATGCCATTGGTATTAGATGTATGTTGCTGGCCCAGAGATGAGGAGTATATATTTCAAACATTCTGGGTTTTTCTGGTTGTTGGTATTTTAAATACATTTAATAAAGTTACATCTTTTGCTAAAATCTGTGTTATCAAATTGACAATTTTTGGGTATTCTGTGATGCATAACATAAGAACAGCCATACTGGGTCAGACCAATGGTCCATCTAGCACAGAATGCTGTCTTCCAGCAGTGGCCAATACAGGTGCTTCAGAGGGAGTGAACAGAACAGGTAATCATCAAGTGATCCATCGCCTGTCACCCATTCTCAGCTTCTGACAACAGAGGCTAGGGACACTTCAGAGCATGGTTTTGCATCCTTCCCCAACCTGGCTAATAGCCCTCCTGGGTATAACTAGTATTGTATATTGACCCCCACATATACTGGAAAACTGAGGCACAGAAAGGTTAGGTGATGTACTCAGTATCAAACATCAGTAGCAGAGATGGGTAGAGTTTGCAGTAGGATGGTCTTAAAATTAATATTGGCTATATTTAATAAAGGTTTCTGGAGCTGCCGGCAGGTTTCTAATGATCTATCAACCAGCTTTCTGCCCACTTAGCACATTGATGCCTTTTGTCATGTAATTTCTTGTTAAATCATTGAGATGCCTCAGATGTAAAAAGAAATGCCAGACTCCTTACATTAGGGTTTTTATTATTATTATTATTATTATTGTGCTGGATGGGCAGACAGCTGGCTTCTGTATCACCATAATGCATGCACAACCCTCAAGCACCAGCACCCGCCAAATCAGCACAGCTGTCAGGCATATGTGTTGAGCCCAGAAAATAAGAATTATTACTTACCCAGCTCTATTTCCCTCCTCTCCCTCCATCCAGAACAGCTTGCAATGACAGATATCCACACTGGCACTGAGTTACTCATTGTATGGGATAGGTGAATATCTGCTATCAGGAGGGAGACCAGTACATGGTCACTCACGTTGCAATAAGACACAGGTTTCCATAGTCTAATTAACTTGTTCAATTAAGTATTTTTGAGAAATTTTTGAGACTCAGCTCCAAACATGCCAAAAGAAAACACGTTTGGTAGATTTCCATGCTCCTAAATCCTTTGTGTGTCTCTGCTCATCTCTCTTCCTCCTGCCTTCTGAATGCAGAACAAAGCACAGCTCAGAGCTAGAGAGCAATAGCAAGCACCTGTCTTCATCTATTTTAACACTAAAGTGATGGGAACTGGATCATCTGTCCCACCCACTTTCCTTCATCACTTTGACATAATTTGGGTGCATTATAGAGGGAGGAAACAGGGCAAACAAATTAGCCCTCCTACTTGTATATGTGTGAATGCATTTAACTTTAGTTGCCATACTGAGACGTGTAGCACATCCATTTTCCAGCCTCCAGGCTCTCTTGGAGTGGATAGTGCCACTAATTATTGATTCTGTGTCAGAAAAGATATCTCAAATAGAACAGCCAATTTCTTAAAAATAGTTAAGCCAGTAAAAAATCTGCCCAAGTATCCAAGCTCCAAACAGACCTGGAAATATTGAAAAGTAAATTATGGGCATGGTGTACTCCAAATCCTCATCTTCACATCTCTTCATAATTCCATCCCACACCTCCTTCTATTTCCTTCTTTATGCCCAGTCCTTTTCTTCTGTCTACTCCCTTTATCTCTTTCACCCACATTTTTCTTATGCCTGAAACAGATTATCACTAAATGCCTGCCAAGCTCCAACCCATCGCTGATTTTTAAAAAACAAAACCCAAGAAACTTCCAAAGAAACCTCCAAAACCTATGGTGCAACTTTTCCTGCAAAGCGTTCCAGCTGGATGCACTTGCGCCATTCTGTGTGTGGTTTTATCTTATACTGGCCATGGCTTTATTAAGTAAGTTGGTCGGGGAAGAGATGTGTTATTTCTTTGGTACACTGAATCAGTGGCACAGTGCTGTGGACACCAACAGCACTTTCTATATAAAATAATCAATAGCACACAAACCAGAATTAACCTCCTCACCGGCCATTGCTTAAGTTTTCCCATTTTACAAGTTTGTACCTGGTTTGGAAGGCTAAATTAGATGTTAACAATCAAAAACCTATTTAATTTTGGCAGTAGTATTCCGAAAGGAACTGTGTTGGGAAAGGAGGTCTGAGTAATTTGGACACATTAGCCTACAAAAAGCAGAAGAGAAGGGAAGAAGAAAGCTTGGAGAATAATTTTGTGCAGCAGAAAGGAATTTAAGTCTCCTGAAGTTAGAATGCAGTGCTCTATTTAACAAATTTCTATAGCCTCTTCTCTAAAACCACAAATGCTTTCATGTCAATCAGAGTTTTGATAAATTACGTTCTGAATGGGAATGAGAGAGCTGGATGATTGTTCCATTTATAAAGATGCATGATATGAAATTTGATTTGATCGCTTATACAGATTAATATTTTGGCGGCAGATAACCTTTCATATACTTACGGTCATAACTTCACATGGGACGATATTGACAGGGACCAAGTTAGTTGTCCTTTTATCGTCCAGATAAGGAGCAGATAGTGCACATAGTTTTTAGCAACCAGCTGGTTCTCATCTGAGTGATAAAGGGCCATGATGGAGATCCTCATTCTTAGTTTAAGAAAAACAATGAAAACCTGACTCCCTTAAGACGAAGACAACCTGCAGCGTGGAACATTTTGCTTGTGATTCTGAGATGGTTTGGTTAATGCAGCCCATTATAGTTTAGTACTAGTGCATAACGGTGGAACCATCGAGCGATGCTGCTGCTACCAGTAATCAATGAGGCAAAATGATGGGAGCCAGTAGCATTTTTGTGAGACGCTAGCCTTCATAGTCATGCCTTTATTGAAAATGGGAAGCTTGTAAGATTTTGTTTATATTAGCTGCCCTTTATCTGTTAATCAAGTTAAATAATGCCAAGATAGCAACGAAACCAGTTTAGGAGGGAATGAAGCCACCTATCAGGAACAACAGCTCTTCATTTTTACTGTACTGTTGCTTTTACTGTCCATTGCTTTGTCTTGCTAGCAGCATTTACTCCAACTTTGACATATTTTTTTTACACAAACTTTCCTGAAACAAGGGTAGACAAAAGATTTATTGAAAAGCCCTTTGTGTACCTCCCATCCAGTTTTTGTTAGTGTAGAAAAGGCATTGTATCTTTTGTTAAATATTTGTGTAGCTGACTGTTGATGTCTTTATTTAGATCTCTCATTTGAGATTCTAATTAGAAACTGAAAAAACTCTTTCCCATGAAAATAGTAAAATACATGGTTCCTGTTACAAAGCACAACCATCTAAACACAATGATCTTGTTGTTTATTCTTTATGCACACTGCAGCTTATCAGCCTACCTGGTGTGAATTTCTATGAATTTCTCTATGGTTCTAAACTTTCTTCGTGTATCTTTCTAAAAATCTGTTGGGATTGTCTCTCAGGGGAGTTTGATAGTTGTCTTTAGAGCTTTGTTGTCACATGGAAAATGGTTACATTATACGGTTGAGTAAAAAGCTAGACATTTGTTACTTGAACTCAGGGATACAGGGCTATCTTTCTGGGAAAATAAATCATTTGATTGCATAAATTTACTAATCTGTTTAGACTCATTTTCACACTTTCTTTAAACAAAGTGAAATAAAGATTAGTTCATCTTTGAATATAATTGGCATGGAAGTTAAATTCCTGAACACTCTATGTATTTTTTTATAGCATTTCAAATTTTAACATTTTTATTCTTCCCAAATTTGCCTTTGATATCTTTGCATCAGAGGCTTAGAATATTGTTTAATTTACTTTTTAGTAAAGCTGTCACTTGTAATCTGCAATTTAAAAAAACCTAATAAAACAAATCCTCATTTCACAATTTAAACCTTAGTGAGTCTAATTCACTTGCACTGCAAGTTTATTATTCTCCTGCAGCTTGACGTGCCTCCAATTGCAATTGTGTTGACCCTTCAGTGCAGGATCTCCCCAGTGCTTATCAAACTGGGAAAGATAAGTCCACAATTTGGAACTTCATTAAATATTTCATTTATATTAAACAGATGATAGCTTAGAACAGAAATAATAATTTTACAGACGTATGGCCTCTGACTCTGGTCTTTGTGGTCATCATCTTCGGAATGCAATGATTTTCTCAAATGCCCACTCACTCTGTGTTCCTGGCATGGAGCCAGTCACCAAATGTCATATGATGTTAGCCCATTGGGTTGACTTCAAAGCCTCTCTTGTGAAGATTGTAGTTGAATGCTTTGTAGCTCTTGAAGCAGATTTTATTTAAAGACTTTAATAGCATAAATTTCTTTGTCATGCTAGAAATTTGAATAGTATGAATCATAATGGGGAGCTATTTAAAAATGTTGCTTATTATTTTAAGTCGTGAAAGTACAAACTGTTCTTCCTTTAGAGACTATTCCTGAGAAGTGCTGAGTACTCTCAGTGCTTGGTGACTTCCAAGGCATTGCAGTATGCCCCAAATCTTCTGGGAAGCATTCAGTATAGGGCAGTATAGAAAGCATTAATCGCAGTTAATTCACATGATTAAAAAATTAATTGTGGTTTAAATCACGCTGTTAAACAGTAGAATGCCAATGGAAATTTATTAAATATTTTTGGATGTTTTTCTACATTATTAAATATATTGATTTCAATTACAACACAGAATACAAAGTGTACAGTGCTCACTATTATTATTTTTGATTACAAGTATTTGAACTGTAAAAATAAAAAGTACTGTAGTGTGATCTCTTTATAGTGAAAGTGCAATTTACAAATGTAGACTTTTTTTTGTTACATAACTGCACTCAAAAACAAAACAGTGTAAAACTTTAGAGCCTACAAGTTCACTCAGTCCTACTTCTTGTATAGCCAATCACTAAGACAAACGAGTTTGTTTACCTTTACAGGAGACAGTGCTGCCCATTTCTTATTTATGATGTCACCTGAAAGTGAGAACAGGCATTCGCATGGCAATTTTTGTAGCCGGCATTTCAAGGTATTTACATGCCAGATATGCTAAACAGTCGTATGCCCCTTCATGCTTCAGCCACTATTCCAAAGGACATGCTTCCATACTGATGATGCTCGTTAAAAAAAATGCAATCATTACTTTGTGACTAAACTTCTTGGGGGAGAATTGTATGTCTCTTGCTCTGTTTCACCCGTATTCTGCCATGTATTTCATGTTATAGCAGTCTTGGATGATGACCCAGCATATGTTAGTTTAAGAACACTTTCACTGCAGATTTGTCAAAATGGAATGAAGGTACCGATGTGAGATTTCTAAACATAGCTACAGCACTCAAATCCAGATTTAAGAATCTGAAGTGCCTTCCAAAATCTGAGAGGGCTGAGGTGTGGAGGATACTTTCAAAAGTCTTAAACCAGCAGCACTCTGATGCAGAAACTCCAGAACCCAAACCACAAGAAAGGAAAATCAACCTTCTGTAGGTGGCATCTGACTCATGATGATGAAATGAACATGCGTCAGTCCACATTGCTTTGGATCATTATCAAGCAGAATCTGTCATCAGCATGGATGCTTGTCCTCTAGAATGGTGGTTGAAGCGTGAAGGGGCAGAGGAATCTTTAGCGCATCTGGTATGTAATTATCTTGCGACGCCGGTTACAGCAGTGCCATGCAAATGTCTGTTCTCACTTTCAGGTGACATTGTAAACAAGAAGAAGGCAGTATTATCTTTTGAAAATGTAAACAAACTTGTTTGAGCGTTCGGCTGAACAAGTAGTAGGACTGAGTGAACTTGTACGTGCTAAAGATTTACATTGTTTTTGTTTTAATGCAGTTTTTTGTACATATTTCTACATTTGTAAGTTCAACTTTCATGATAAAGAGATTGCACTACAGTACTTGTATTAGGTGAATTGAAAAATACTATTTCTTTTGCTTTTTACGGTGCAAATATTTGTAATAAAAAATAAATATAGAGTGAGCACTATGCACTTCGTATTCTGTATTATAATTGAAAACAATATATTTGAAAATGTAGAAAAGATCCAAAATATTTAAATAAATGGTATTCTCTTATTGTTTAACAGAACAATTAATCGAGATTAATTTTTTAATTGCTTGACAGCCCTAATTCAGTACCTTGCAGAATCTGGGCACTAGTGTATTTTGATAGATCATGAGATATTTATATGCTAAAGGATTCATATAAGAATATTGTGCATTGAGTTCTAAACACAGCTTTAGATAAAATGGCCAAAACATACTGACCTTTGATGCCCTAAATGATTACAAAACAACGCAATTATTTTTGCTGTATTAGTTCATCAGAATTTCTCCTCAGGGTATCTGGAAATTAATTTAATAGCTAAGCTGATGGTTGACATTTTGTCCAAAATACCCATCATCACTCAGTTATCAGTATCTACAAGGATCCAAACGACTGGTTCAGGCACCTCAACAAAGCTCAGTAAGCAGAGTGATTGGACAGTTCAGGGATTGGATAATGGGAGATGAAGTCTTTCATATCTGTGGTTATTGGCCTAAGTGAAACAAGTTGGAAGTCTCAACTGGTTCCCTTGTAGACATGTGTTCATATCACTCCTGGGACCCTTATTGGAAGTCTCAGCAGAGAGGCTAACAGAGATGCTGTTGCACCTAGATCAGTGGTACTCAGACCTCAGTGGTTCAGGAGCGAAATCAGTGATCAACATTACCTGAAAAAGCCACATTAGTGTGAATTCATTGTTTCATTTACTATCATGCTATCTAGTCATATTATTCTCACAGCAAAATGACTGACCAAGTATTATTTTATCAATTACAGTTGGTTAATAACACAGCAAAAGCATCCTGATTGGTTAATAACTTAGAGTGGTTAATAATTAAATCACACAGTGCTTTAATATCATGTGCTGCTGAGAGCTGCCAGAGACACATTGAAGAGCCACTTGCAGCTTGGGAGCCTCAGTCCGAGTATCGCTGCCTTAGATGATGTCAAAATTATATTTATTTCACCCTATAAGAGCTTTGCTTTCCCGTGAAGTCTGATTCTCTATAGTACATTGAGGAAAACCTATTTTTTCGTCTTTCTGAAAATCTATTCTGTGCATATAGGAAGAGAGGTGACTAGATTCTCCCAGAGAAAACACAGGGGCACCCTCCAGACACACACTAGACAGTTCTGATGAAGGACAGCTGGGAGTGGGGGAGAGAAATGGTGTTTGTTCTTTCTCCCACTATTTGCATGACCAATCAACAAGCTTCTGCACCACATAGGGGATCTGGTTTTTCATACATGGGTGGAGTTCCCTCTTGAGGACTCATGCTGGACAGAGGACTCTTGGCTGTGTAAGGAACCTGTCGGGTTTTGGAAATGCTGATTGTTGTGAAACTGACAGGGATGCAGCAAAAGGCCCTGAAAACATGGGACATTCACAGATTTGATGGGCATGTGAAATCTCTTTACCCTAAGGGGAAAAGTCTGAGCAAAGACTTTATCATAAACAGCAGGTATTCATGTATGTCAATACTAATGTGTACAACAGGGAGCTTCATGTGGGATCCCATGATAATTATGTACAAAAGCAAATTTCACCATTTCAAAAAGGGTCGGAGGCCCAATTCCAAATGGAGTTGCTTGAAGGAGTCTTGTCCTGACAACCTATCAGTGTGTGAAAGAGGCCAAGTTGTTTGTCAGATAATATTGAAACATGCAAACTGTACATTTCAGGAATTATGCTGCAAAGGTAGACTAAAATGTGATTTTTTTGTCTACATATTTTCTGCTGAAATGATTGAAATCTGACAAGGCACCATGGGAGGTGCAGTGTAAAGTGTCATGGAAAGTTGGTCATTAAGCAGAGCTGTCACTGCAAATTATTTTGGGTCCAGGATGAAAAGTTCTCGCGCATTTGGTGCCCAGCCGGGTCCAGGCCTTAGGCAAGTTGTTATCGTCCCCCCATGCTGTTAAATGGACTTCAGTGCTGATTTTCCTCTCTCTATGCAGTTGGAGTCACCTGGAAGCCCTCCTGGGCCAGAGCTGCCTATAGACACTATACTGGATGACAGGGAACGTAGAATTTCTCATTCGCTGTACAGTGGGATTGAGGGTCTCAGCGAATCGCCCACAAGAACTGCAGCACTAAGTAGGATAATGGGTGAGTCAAGTAGACTCTGCTAATCAGATCTTGTTTTTGTCCTTTCTGTGGCTCATTGAAGGGTGATTAATGTATTATTTATGTGCGAAGCATGGAACATGAAAGTGGCAATGACCAATTTAAAGCATGCCTTTTTAAAAGAATTGTTCATCACAAGCCTTCTAGCTAGCTTAATGTGAGAGGGGAAGTCAATCAATTGATTGATATAGTAAGTTTCAGATCCCATAACAGGTGGCAGAACATTTAAAATGTCTTTCAGTGTCTGAAGTGAGAAGCTACACTTCATGTTAGTCTTTTTGGTCTCAGTGGTGAAGTTTCATACAAATAAAATGTCAGTGAATATTACTATAAAGAATGTATGGTTATGTTTCAGCACTGATTCACCTTCACTTTAATCATGCTCAAAAAGAAAATAACGTAAACTGAAGCCAATATGTGTAATAACGTCTTTCCTTATTTCAGTTGAATTTCTGCTTTGCAGGGCACCAGTTTTAAAACCTTGTAAGTGATTTTTATGCATCCTTTGTTTGGATTCTGTGCCGTACTGTCTGCATAGCCCCCAGTGGGTAATGAGGTTATTAGCACTTGCTCTGCAGCAGTTCAGCTTTCTACTAACAGATTTAGTTCATAAAGACTTGTCTTGCCACAGGAGTGGTTGGACTTACTGAGTAGCTCAATCATGGGATTAACTTGTAAGGATTTTCAAATTTAAAACACAAGAAGATGTTTGATTAAAATAGCACCTGACATAAAATACTTTTATTGCTAGCTTGAGTTGCAAGTCCTGAACTCCAACATAGCCATTACATCCACTGCCTTTTTGTATGTTTGACATATATGTACAGCATTAAAATTGGAGATCCTGTTATAGAATTGACATGAGGAAGAGTGAATTTAGTTTTCAGTTCCCTAGGATAGCTATTCAGCTTCAGAAAGTGAAAATCTCCATTTATGGCCTTTTGCTAGTTATTGCTTTGTAAATATTTCTCCTTGTACTTTTTGAAGTAGAAAAATCATCCTTTCTTAGACCTCTGTGAAACACCACAGTTTTGCTTTGTGAGATTTTGTATCCGTTCAGTCATATTGTAATCTGAATGCATGCCGCAAAGCCAAAACTAAAACTGAAAAGTTATCTTAAGCTCTATTGCATTGCATTGCATTTTGTACTATCCAAAAGAAAAATATGACCAAGTATCACAAATCCATGAAACTATGTCTCAAAAAATTCACGTCTGTCTAAAGACAGTGACTCGTTTTATTTTGAGATCTGATAAAAAGTTCAAGGAGTAAAAATCTGTCTGAAATTGTTAGCACTGTAGTTTTAAAAGTGACACTAGTCTAATTTTGCTATTTCAGTTTTCCAGATAAAATGTTTGTACAGCACTTAGCTACTGTTTTTTTTCTATCAGTGTGCAGGGGATTTACGTGTAAAATTCATATATGCATTAATGAGTTACCATGTAAACATCTTGTGCAGCAACAGGTGAATAGGCCCTGAGAGAGGGTATTTGGTATGCATGTCAAGGGATGCACTATAATTTGACATCAAAGGAATATAGGATTTGCCCTGCTGAATAAAACTAGTTGTCCATCAAGTCCAGTTTCTTTCTTTCAACAGCGACCAATAGCTGAAGTCTCAGCAGGCAAAAACAAACAAAACCTTACCCCTTCCAAAACCCCTTAAAACCTACTGTTCCCCTGGCCAGCTCTGCAGTGTGTCCTGTGCATATAGGGGATAAAAGTCCATCCAGACTCTTGCAAATATTCATTTTAGGGATGATTAGTACTATGAAATTAGGTTGGCTTAACTACAATGCTCAAGGCTATGAAAAATGTTCTGCCCTGTGCAACGTAACTAAGCCAACCTAAGTCCCATTGTAGATGGGATTTTTCCATCGACCAAGCTATTTCCTCTAGGAGAGATGGCGTTACTGTGATGACAGAAGAACCCCTTCTGTCACTGTAGTGTCTACACTAAAAGTGCTACAGTGGCACAGCTACAGTGCCACTATAGAGCGTTTCCAGTGTAAACATATCCTTACATTCTGAAGCATAGGTACTGATTCTGTCTCTCTCGGCCCTCATCCTTAATGGGACTCCACGGTTACACAGCTGGACACCACAGAGAAGGTCAAACCAAGTTTGAATAATGTATATACATGTGATCTAGCCCACCATGGTTAGAAACTGGTTTTGCTGGAACTGGGACAGACTTTGCTGGTGTAAATCAGCATAGCTCTGTTGTCCCGTCACATTTAAAACCAGTTTGCAGGCCGGTGTGGATTGACTAAAATGTTAAAAGTTTGGAATGCCTCAGTCAAGTCCCCTCTGATAAGTTTTTCTTCTTTGATCAAATAAAATCCTAGTTATTGCAATCTTCTGCCTCACGTTGTGTGAATGTATGTGTGAGTTAGTGTGTACTAAATAGCACAACATGAATGTGTTTGCATTACCTGTGGTCACAGAAGTGGTCAGTAACCACAAACCTGCTTGTTTTGGCATACGCAAAAAGACCACAGTGTTGTTAATATAAACCACATGACAAGCACACACATCATCCATTGGACCTAGCAGTTCTAATAGCATTTATAATTTGAGATTTCCTAGACTTTTTAACTTCCCTGATAACTGAGGTATATTGTCCATACTATTACCATACTTCCTCTGTGAAAACTTGGATTCACCTGCATAGTTGCCTCTCATCTGGGCCTAAAAATAAGGATTTATGCCTGTCGTCTTTGCTGGGTTTCTAGTTTTGGTCTTTTTTGGTCTAGATTCAAAAGTGTTTTGAGGCTACATGTTTGCAATTCCTCCAAAGTGAAATTTAAAGTAAAATCATGTGGTCATGTACTAACTTGCTTGTGCCCAGGCTTAAAAATTGAAGACCTTTTTTTCTGGAGTACTGTAGCTATTTTTTGTCCATGATGCAACTGATTTCTGTCATACACAATTATAGAGCTGCTTTCAATGTAAATTATTCTTATTGAGGCAACGTTTGAGTACAAAGTCATCTTGCATCTCTTAGCTTTAGTTGCAGCCTGAATGCTTGCTGATTTCTTATGACCATAGCAAGGTTTGATGCTAAAGGTGACTAATCAGAAGTTATTTATCAAGGTTTTGTTAAGAATAAAATGACTTAGATTGTATGCAGTGAAGTTTTAACTGTGTTGGTCACAGGATATTAGAGAGGCGAGGTGGGTGAAGCTCTCTCACCAGCAGCAGTTTGTCCAATAAATGATATTCACTCACCCACCTTGCCTCTCTAATGACTGGGATGAGAGGCAATGTCAATCTAAATGTCCCAATGTACTTCATAAACTACCATACATATGCATAACAGGAATTGCTTTGCTCACTCTAAAAGCCCAGCTTTCTTTGTGTTGCAATACAGTAGCAGCACTACAAAAAGATTTAGAATAGAGGTTTTCAGAAGCTGCTCAGCTTCTAACATGTATAGAGTTTCTCTAAACTCAGAGTCTATACCTTAGAGAGGTTGTGTAGAATTCCAACAGGCAATCTCAAGAGCAAATTCTTGAACCAGTAGTCCAATCTAGTTCTATCAAAGAGTTCTAGGTGTGAGGTATCATCCTTTTTTTGAGACGTTTCTTGCAAGGAGTGGATTCATCCTTTCCAAAGGTTGGTTCTGTTTACAGTTGGCTGTAAACTCCCCACAGAAGACATGGTTAACTTTCTCCATTGGTGAGGTGTGTCCAACTGTGTCCTGAAAGTGAAACCCTTCTCCCACTTGGTTTCATCTGCAATGAAAATCCTGGCTGCTTCAAGTTTATCTACTTCTTAATTTCAAAGCATCAATAAAATACAATAAAAAATAAAATAAAATTCTTCACGCTTGACAAATATTAAAAATGGTAGAGGAAAAGTTAAAAATGTTACTGAATTACTTTAGCCTCTCAAACTGGAAGTTCAATCTGTAAAATGCAATAAGGTTCTACTTTTTCATAATCAACTCTTTGGAGACATTATTAACTATAGAGTTAACAATCTTGTAGGCAGTATGTTTGAAAAGGAGTACATTACCAGGCTAACCATTAACCCATCCATCAAAGAAGTGATTGCTGGGCAAAGAATTAGCTGTTATGCAAACTGAACACATTCATTTCAGTTTGACAATGATGGGTTGTTTGTCATTTAGTACTGATGTATTTCAGTCATTTTCATCTATTTTAGAAAATATCTCATTCAGCCACAAAATTTTCATTAAATAACCTTATAAAATACATTCAATTAGCTAATATCCTGTTGGGTTAGCTAATGTTCTTTTGTATCAGTTTATTGGCATAATTAAAGTAACAGTACAGCAGCATGATTATATAAAAGGGAAAAAAAATAAAATTGCTATAGATCCCATAACTCCATACAGGTTTTTCCACTTGTACTTATGTGTATTATAAGTGATGAGCAAAATATAAATATCTGGCCACATGTGTGGCTCATTTTAACAAAACATTTCCAATTCTTGGTACTTTTTATAACACAGTACATTATTATTATACAGCACCATGGGGTTCTGTCTCTCTATTACATATCCATATATAATATATCATACCATATGGTAAGTCAGCTGATTTCATAAAACTTATTCTTCATTGTTCATAAATATGACAGTTTTGTTAATTACATTTTATATGAAAACAAAGTTTCCTGCAACATTTACCATTTTGTTCCATGGTGATTTATTGGAAATATTTAAGCCTATGCCTAGGAAACAACCAAACTTTTTAGAAGGCAATTTTTTAGCAGGCAACAATGTCTAGAGGGATAGCGTTGAGTTACAGAGAAGCTTATATTGCATGGAAGAATTTGAATAACAAATACACTGGAGTTACTCTTAATAACTTGCCAGTTGCCTGAGATAACTGAATAACTTTATTTCCATATTTGCAGTATGATTGGTATTCCTTATAGCAAGTATAAGTAAGTTTAGCTCAGTGATGTTACAAATATTGAGGTAATTTTATATTTTTAAGACTAAACTGACAACGTTTCAAGGCTGATCATTTTCTGTGGCATCAGTTTTACTGTTCTACTAAATATCTTCACTTGTTCTTTAACCCTGAGCATGTTTGCACTGAAAAACAGGAAATGGTGACTCAGGCTAAAGTTACAGTGATATTACTGAACATCATCATAAAAAAGCCCCTTTGTGACACATTTGTATCTGTTTAGTCTATTCTGGTGATGTAGGACTTTTATATACATTTAAAAGTTACATCTGCTTTTTGTTAAACAGGTTGAAAAGTGTGTTACGCAAAATGCCATAGAAAATATGACTGGAAAATATAATTCCATGTATATTTAGATAGTGGTGGTAACTTCAAAAAGATACAAATTGGCTTTTAGCTGGGAAGAAACAATGTTTCACTAATTAGTAAAACTCCTTAGGGTCCAATGCTACAACTCTTGCCTGCGGGAGTTGTCCCACTGAAGCTGGTTCACATATGAGGTGCAGTGTCAAGCCCTTATGTCATCTCTTTGATTCATGAGGGTGCTGTCTTGATCCCTTTAACATCAATGTCAAAATTCACTTGGGCTTCAGTGGGAACAGAATTAAGGTCTTGGGCCAGATTTTCCAAGTTTGGTGTGTAAAATCATGTTTTAAAATCTATATCTCGGCACCTACATAGGTGACTTCATTCATTCATTCATTCATTCATTCAACTATTATAAAAAAAAATTCCAAATTTGAAATTTTTCAACCAGCTCTAGCTACAAGTACTGAACACTTCTGAAAATTAAGCCATTTGTTCGGGCATCTAAATATGAATTTAAGTTCTTAATGTTAGTAAACCAAGTTGGAAAATGTTGGCTTTGATGACCCAGGGCTGGATCATGAGAGGTGATGAATCCCTTCCGTTCCCATTGACTCTATTCCTTCTGAGGATCACAGCCTAAGCCAGTTAATGTTCTCCTTCAGTGGGATGTAAGTATTTGATATGTGTATTTTCAGACTTCTGTGTAGTAAGTTGCATGTAATTTTACTAATTGTGTTACATCAGTCTTATCAGTGATGTGACAGATTTGACATGACATTTTATCATTTGGAGAATATATGGTATGTAATATTCAGGGCTTTATCTACAGTTTCTTCCCCCTTTTTCCTCCCCATATTAAACAGGTAAATACCAGCTGTCTCCAACAGTGAACATGCCACAAGATGACACTGTTATTATTGAAGACGATAGACTGCCAGTACTTCCACCACATCTTTCTGACCAATCATCTTCCAGTTCCCATGATGATGTAGGATTTGGAACCACAGATGTTGGTGCATGGGCTAAAGCCACAATTAATGAATCTACAGACTGGTAAGACAATAGTCCAGAGCATGAAAATGATAGTCAATTGTAATAATTTATTTTTCTTTAGTTTAATGGTTAGCTACACTGAATATTAATCTTTTTTTTTTTTTTAAACATTCAGATAGGGTGACTAGATAGCAAGTGTGAAAAATTGGAAGAGGGGGAGGGGGCAATAGGTGCCAATGTAAGAAAAAGCCCCGAATATCAGGACTGTCCCTATAAAACTGGGACATATGGTCACCCAACATTCAGATCACAACATTTTCAAACTTTTAATTGCCACTGTTTCAGTAAGGAAGTCCATTCAGATCATTTTGATGGACTTTTACTTTCTAGCTGCATAGTTTTATGCAGTGTCAAAACACATTTAGACAAGTGTTACGAACTTATTAGGACCAAATTGGTATATAGCTGTGTTAACAGAATTAATATTATGTATTCAAATTATAAGATGAGCTAGCCTTGTGTTTAATCAGAAAATCTCAGCATTTGTAGGATTGCCTTGTTAAAAGCTTAAGGTTATAAAACATGAAAGATCAATTCCAATGGGAAATGTTAGTTTATAAGTCTCTATAAATAAGATTTTATTTTGTATATATTTAGGAGACTTTTATCACACATGCATCAGCTTTTATTGTATTTAAGGTAATGAATAATTTTTAGATAATCTATTTAGAAATTAAGAGCGCTCTTAATTTAGGCCTGCTAGTTATATGTTAATGCTCACATAACATTTAA
This sequence comes from Natator depressus, assembly GCF_965152275.1. Lineage (NCBI taxonomy): Eukaryota > Metazoa > Chordata > Testudines > Cheloniidae > Natator > Natator depressus. The sequence continues at coordinate 236,224,579 of NC_134235.1, read as the reverse complement.
CAAGTTAAGATTTCCTGAATATTTAGGATGAATATGATGATCAGCATTGTGATTTATAAGTAGTATCATAAAATCATAGAATATCAGGGTTGGAAGGGACCTCAGGAGGTCATCTAGTCCAACCCCCTGCTCAAAGCAGGGCCAGTCCCCAATTTTTGCCCCACATCCCTAAATGGCCCCCTCAAGGATTGAACTCACAACCCTGGGTTTAGCAGGCCAATGCTCAAACTACTGAGCTGTCCCTCCACCCCCATGTTAGTATAGTAACATTTCCCATAATTTAAAACACTGAAACCAAATTACCTTGTTTTACCTTCCAATTGGGTTGAATCTGTGATCTTGTGTGTAGATTTTTACATATGACCCCCAGTGGCTAATGTATTAGTATTATTAACTTGTTTATTGTTCTTAATAAAAGAAATATTGCATACTGTTAGTACAGATCTAAGAGAACTGTGCTTTAATTTGCAAGTCTAGTAATTATGTACTGCAATGAGCAAAATAAAAGATGGTCTCTATGGAACCACCTCCTAAGGGTGTAGTGATAATTAACACAAGCAGAGTGAAGAATTAGAATTTTCTTACTAGCCCCATCTACTGTGTCTATTATGAATGTGTCAGCAATATCTTAATAAAATAGCAGTGGCAATGGCCTTTCGTTCTGATTTGCACCAGTCAGCTACTTCCGTTTTGATACTATGTTTAGTTGAGTTGATGTTTAGGGATTGATCTTGCTGATTCTAAACAGTGTTTTAATGCCTGTAGTGAAAATAACTTTTTTTCATCTTCATTTTGCTTTTCTCTTAATATTGCAACTTTTTGTGTAGAAAAGTCTCCCCTGTAATTTGGGCCCTTGAAATGTCCAGCTGTGTCTTTTGTAAAAGGTTTTAGAGCTGAAAATCTGAGATTTTTAAATTGAACAGCACTTAAGATGTCATGTAATACTTATCTCTGAGTGAATTTTTCAGCCGAATGGCGGTGGGGTGGGGGAGAACCTACACCATAAAGTAAAAGCCCATTTGAAAACTGCAGATGCTTTTTACATTTACTGCTGCAGTGTAACTTACTATTCATATACCTTTCTGAGATTAAATGAAAATAACAGCAAAGAAAATAGATTAGATATTGTGGAATTCATTTTGTACAAAAACCTTTAAATCTCTACCGTTATGAGAAATTGTTGAGGTCTTTAAATACAATTGCAGCTTGTACAATAAATACAATAAAAGAGCAGATCAGTTTAGGGCCTTACTCATATATAATGCTTTTTATTTGTAAAAAATAAATAGCAGCAGAAGTAGATTGTTGCATTAATTTCCTGCTGCTAATGGATGAAGGAAGACTTATAAAATGAAGGTGCATTGTATGATACTGCTGGAAAGCTCAAAGGGTAAAGCTAAGAATATGGATGAAGGGTTATCCAAACAAGAATGGCAGCTGTTCTGAATCACCACAGAAAATGTAAGCTTTTTCCAGCCTGACAATATCTCCCTAATCCTTGATGAAAATGTTATGAAAACAAAGGGGCAATAAGACAGGATTAATAAGTGGAATTTTAATAACACTGAGGGTCAGTAGACGGTTACATTCTTTTAAGAATCAGCTGTCGTTCCAGAAATCTTATTTGTTAAGTACGCTAGAACATAGTAAATTGTGATTGGTATTAACTGAGTTGCAGTAATGTGAGACAGAAGGTGACTTTAACAGCTGAAAAATATTAAAATTAGCTATTTTGGGTTACTAGTTACTCAACTATGCTTGTTGACTTTTTAACATATGGATATTTACCATTTGGAAAGTGTATATGTTCAAATGGCTATGATGTTGGTCTTTGTTAATTATTGAAATAGGTATTGCTTCATTAATAATATATTTTAAATTCTTTATTGTTGTGGACATTAAAATGGGTAGCATGATGTGGCATTCTGATATTTCCAGCAAACTAGATTTCAATGAAATTGAGACTTGTAGAACTTGGCATCTAGATGAGAGAAAAATTCTTTGTACTTATGTAGCACCTATAATTTTTAGCATGTTTTGCAAATATTAAGTAATTGGTCCTCATAATAGCTCAGAGGGGGAGATAAGTATGTTAGGTGCAGATGGGGAAGCTGAAGAGAAACTGAGAGGTTAAATGATTTTCTCAAGGACTCAGAAGCAGAGTCAGTCAGTTTAAGAGCTGGGATCAGAACTCAGTAATTCCTGGCTCCTCGTCCTGTGTTCAGAACATACCACTCTCTCCACTCTCCTTGATCTACTTTTGAAATTTTTATTTAATCATCAAGTTTTAGTATTTTGGATATGACTTTAAATGAATAAACACACAAACCTAAATTTACATGAACATCATGTTCAGCTTTAAAAGAATTATGATATATCTTGGCTAAATAAGCAGTTATGTGAAGAAGATCAAATCAGAAAAGGAATAAGTTGCCAAAACAAACAGGGTTAGAAATTTAGCCCTTGCAAAGAAAGAAGCACGCAATGTATTCTCTTCAGCAAGATGAAACTGAGCACTTCTAACTTACTTACGCCACATTAACAGATGTTGCTAAAGGAATTCCTCACTTTAATATTCTACCAACTCATACCAATACTAGTTGTGAGCTCCTGTGTGGCCTTTGGAAAGATGTTTATGATCTGATTATGAGAGGTGCTGAACACCCATAAGTTTAATTGAAGTAACTGAGAACGTATTCCCAAACCCATGTGAGCCATATTCAGCTCACAGTTGCACTGCCATAAATTTTTTTTAAATTCTGTTTTCTCCGTCTGTAATGTGGGGATAACACCTACTTCACAGGAATATTGTGACAATTAAATTGTTAATATTTGTAGAGCGCTTAGCCCCCAATTCAACAAAGAAGTTAAGTATGTGCTTAAATGCTTTGCTAAATCATGGCATTGGGTACCACAGAGACAAGCACCTTAGAAATGGCTTCAACAGTTAGATGTAAAGTACTATGGGTCTGAGCCAACACCACTAACGTCAAAAGACATTGGACGTTGCCTTCAGTAGGACATGATCGGGGCCTTTATAAGTGAAAGGTATTGCATGGCTGTCACTTGTGAGCATATATCCATTGTCAGTCATGCACCTATCCTTATCTCATGCACCTATCCCAAAACTCATTCACATTCTACAAAATAAATCAATGCATAGCTACAGTATATGGATGTTTAGGCTGAGATTTACACACTGATGCTTTAGTATAAGAGCTATCAGTCAAGGTTTAGCTGGCACTCCTGAGCCGCTGAGTGCCACACCAAAGTAGATCCATCCCCAAATCTTGACCCTCTTTCTCCAGTTTCCCTCCTCATTCTACAAGCATTAATTCATTTATCCTCAAACACTCCTGTGAGGTAGGGACATATTGAAGTCCCTTCTTGTTAAAGAGCTAAATGACTTGTCCAAGTTCACACAGGAAGTCCACGGCGAAGTCAGGAACTGAATGCAGACACCAGTGACTTAATCAACATTATCCTTTTCCCCCCAAATAAAATGAGATGGGAAAATGTTAGGGCAGTATTTCTAGTCAAGCTAAATCCAGAAAATACACTGAAAAATTCACAAGAGAACCTTGGATTTGTTTGTTTTGTTTTTGGGGTGGAAGGGTTCATCCCAATTCTTTAACTGCAGAGTTTCAGAGAAATTCATGTGACTTCAGATAGGACAGCACATTTGTGCTTTACTACTGCACTATAAACTTACTTGGAAAACAAACCATATGTGTCACTAAGAATGAGAAATACTCACTCCGAAATTATTCCTATATATATGAAAAGTCAAAGTAAACTGCAGTATCATGCTAATAGCTCTCTGTGTTTTTACTGCATGTGTTTTCATGTGCATAAGCATTATATACACATTTTTTCCATAAAGGTTTAGTAGGCTTTTAATTATTGATGCTTGTTAAATCACTGTTGTTGTGGACACAATAGGCCAGATTCATTCTTGATGCAACTCCATTTACATTAGTGGTTTATTTAAAATTGGCTGCTTTATCAACAGATAAAGAAGGTAGAAATCATGTACCAAATAAAGACTTTTCTTTGCAGATGAGGGGGTTGCATGATCTGAATAAATGTCTGCATGATTTTTTTCCTTCCCACAGCACTCTTAGTCCAGATGTTGATCCGGTGCTTGCCTTCCAGCGAGAGGGTTTCGGACGCCAGAGCATGTCAGAAAAACGCACAAAGCAATTTTCAGATGCCAGTCAGTTGGAGTTTGTTAAAACACGAAAATCCAAAAGCATGGATTTAGGTAGTGAGTGATATTTCTTTGAATGTTTTATCTGAACGTATTTTTGATGATGTGAATATAGATTTTTGTCATTTCAAATATATGATTGACACACAGAGCTAAACATGTATGTGTGATGGAGTGGTATAAAAACATGAGTGGCCTGTGTACAGTTTGTAAATATCTATAAATTTGCTTGTTGTAAACGTGCAAACGTATATGAATATACATGGGTATATACTTATATGCTAAGATACTTCATTGTTGTATGGGGTGTTGTTGTAGCCGTAGTGGTCCCCTGATATCAGAGAGACAAGGTGGGAGAGGTTTGTACCAACTGCTGTTGGTGAGAGAGACAAGCTTTTGAGGTACACAGAGCTCTCCTTCCAGACTTGAAACATGTCTCTCTCTCATCAACAGAAGTTGGTCCAATTAAAGATATTACTGCACCCACCTTGTCTCTGTCAGATATTTCATAGCAGGTGAAAATATATACTTAAAAATAAACCACTGAATACTATTTTTAAAAAAGTAACTATTTCTGTTGACATTGGAAAGAGATCCATATTCTCATTTTATGGCTATACCTTAAATAACCATAAGTATCCTTGAGTATTTGCTATCCTAGTAGTCTACAGTAAATCTTACTGAAAATAATCGGGATACAAATGAAGCAGCATATTAGAGAGTGTGTCCAGGTCCCACTCCTGGTTTAGGCCATACAGTAATATGTGTGGTGGAAACTATATACTGTAGTAGCAACCAAAACAGGGAATTAAATGTTCCATTTAAGAACATAATCTCTTACGTGATGAGACAATCAGGTATAAAACATTTCTAACTAAGCTATCCATAGATGTGTCATTGGATTCAGGTTTTGAAGTGCAGAATCTAGTAACCTGAATAAGCAGTTTTTCAGTGTTTATACAATAAAAATGCTAATTAATAAAATGCAAGGAGTACTTTTTGCTTTATAATATTTGTGGATATCTTCACTAAAATCCTTTCTTCACCACCTTCTCTAAAGTAAGATTGGTGGTGTTGACTTGCCTTGGCTAGTTGTGAAGCTCTAACATGTAAATAACATATTGTACCTGCCTGTGATATGAAAATGACTGACATTGCATGATGGTTAATAGTTGGCTGCCGTTTTTATCAAGAACATTTGCTCAGTGTTGCATATTATTTGCATGGAGTGTGACGTTACCAATGCCTCCTAACTTAGAAAATTGGAATGTTGTATGCATGTGGGGTGTGGGCACTAACTAGGCTAACCTTATACATTTACCTTTTAACAGTAGCTGACGAGACTAAGCTCAGTACAGTGGATGACCAGAAAACAGGTAAGAATTGACAGTAAGGCTGTTGCTATAGAAACCTTGGTCAAAGCAGCTAACCACAATTACAGAACTGCCAATCACATTGCATGAAAACATAAATATTCCAATACTTGCATGGCTGTTTTCTATTATTGTGAATAATCAAGTAGCACAGAACAGAGAAAATTCTTCATAGAGCTAAATATATCTGAGTAGTATACTCAACGCAGGTCATACAGGATAACTGTATACCAGTTCCTATATTCCTGAAATTCATAAATATTCACTTTCATTTTGATTTTCTTTTTCTTTTTCAAAAATCCTGAAATCTGTTCTTCAGGCCTTGAATTCTAACTTAAAATGGGATGATCAGAGAAAGCTGATTGTTTAGCTATTGCAGTGTTAACATTGTGCTTGCAAATAGTTAGTTTAATTCTAAAGTTTCCATCTTTTCATTAAGATGGCCAACAGACACATACCATAGGTCTGAGTTGTACATTCTTAGCTCATGTTGAATTCCCTTTAGAATTCAAAACAAAGTGTCATTTTTCATATACTAAGCATCCTAATAGATTTTATATGATGATTATGAAAAATAGCATTCAAAGCATAATTTTTATTAGTAATTAAAATAATGTGCCGGCTGTAATCATGAGCCTTTATGATTTATTAATGCAAGTTAGCTTTTGACCTTTGGAATTCTATTTTAATTAGGCTATATCCAGAAGACATAGTAACATTACTTAGCTCTAATTAGGAATAATTCACCTTTTAAACCTGAAAGTATTACTTATTTTTAGCATAACTCAGGGAATAGGATGTCCCACCCACATTTATTAGTAGTATTTTACAGTTGCTTCTCTGTTTAAACCACATTTTAGAGAGTGAACAATAGACAGAAAACTGTATCTCAAAAACTAATAACCTTTATAAGACAATAGGAATAACTCTTAAAATGTTGCTGACTAAGGCCAAAATGCTGCTAATAGTTAGGTACTTTTTCAACTTTACAAATTGAGAGTAATCCTGTTAACTTCAATGGGACTGCTTGGTACATAAAGTTAAATGTGTGTACATTTTTGTAGGAGTGGAACACAGGAACCAATTCTGCAACTTTTATTGATGGGAGTAAACCCTACTCCTGGGTAGAGCTGGGTGACAGTTTTCTTCCAAAACTTTTTTTGCTGAAAAATACAGGTTCAGGTTGACTGAAATATTTAACAAATTCATGTTGAATTTGCAAAATTGTTTCACTCAGGAAAAAGAAACACAACACTGAAACTTTTTGTTTCAGCATTTTCAAAATGAAATGTTTCAATTTTTACTGTCTTTTTGTTTTGAATTTTATCTTTTTATTTTTAAAAATTTCAAAAATTAAACTTTTTGTTTAATGAATGAAGTATCTTGTTTAATCCAAAATTTATTATTATTATTATTTTACTTTGTCAGTTGTTTATTGGATTTTTTTTCCTTGTTTGTCCAGCAAACTGTAAAACCTATTATTCGCAAAGCTTTGCCTTGCTATTTGCATTACTAGGCACTACTAAAAGTTACAGGATCAGCTTCTAAATAAATATTAGTTTCCTTTTTAGCTTGTTTTTAGGATAGAGCAGTGACTATACTGCCTAAAGACCACATGTGCAATAAGAAAAATATAATTCTTGTTTTTAAGGGTGCGCACTGTTTTAGGTTTTATTTGTAAGATGCAAGTCATTCCACATAGAAAGCCTATGTTAAGTTCCAGGGAGACCCAAGTTGTATGACTTGGGTTAAACGGCATGACCTTAACCACGAAGCCACCTGGGCTAAGCAAGATAAATATTTTATTTACAGCCTTAGTGGCTCGAAAAAGGAAGAACACAATTTATTGTGCTTTGATTTTATTCCTTTCTTTTTCCATGATGTTAACCAGATTCTTTATATAACCAATATATATATATTCTTTATATAACCAGTGGAGTTCTGCCATTGCTGAAGTAATTACATGAACAGTAATTAACAGTAATACAGTAATTAAATGAACCACTTACAGTAGTTTGGCTGAAAAATTTTATATGAGGTTTTAAAAGGTTTAATATTGGTGGTGAGCTACATTCTGATGAACTATATAAAATGGAAAACTTCAGCATATTTACTTTAGAAAAATAAACTCAAACTCCGTTAAAAGTGAAATTGGGTTTAATTGCGTTGACCGAAATGGAAAGCAAATTTCTCATCAGCACTAGGTACTATAATAGATTTTTAATTATTTTTCTTTCTTCAGTTCACTTGAACTGTCTAATCCTTGCAGTGTTTACAGTTCATTCCAAAGGTTAGAAGTATATTCAGTGCCAATTGAGCATGGCTCATTTATCCAGCTTTAAGCATACAGTAACTGTAGTTGGTTCTTATTTCTATATACACCTTGTTGTAATGCTAAAGATGTCTTTCAGAGCTTATCTAAATCATTTGTTGTTTTTTTCATGGTGAATATCATCAGCTTTCATAAAACTTCCCCCTATTTTCAGCAGTGGATATAATTGCTTGTTATTTCTTTCTTTAAACCAAAATGTTGCTCCTTTAGTTTGGAAAAACAAATAGAAAAAAAATTATATTTTTAGTTTATCCGAACTTAATAGAGTGGTTGTTAGGAAATAAATTCACTGACTCGCTGCTCTTGTGTGACCAATCAAAAAATAAAATAAAATAGACTTTGTGGACTTGCACAAGTTTACAGTTAAGAAGCAGGGCAGGTTTTTATATCATCAATAATATCTGCCCCTGTGTAGCGTACTGATTTTTTTTTTCCCCATTTAGCATAAAATACGACACACCTATTTGAGACTACTTTAATTAGAGAGCAGGATGACTTTAAATCTCTTTAATTTATAGTTTTATTGAGGATAGAAACTGAAGTCAATTGTCTTTTTTTTTAAGCAATGATTCCAGTTTTGATTTAAACATCTGCAGGATCAAGAACAGCTTTCTAAAAGAAAGAAAATAAATTATTTAGAGAAAATTCAATTAAAAATTAATTTTACAGTCTTTTTAAAATAATCAGTGATAAAGGAACCATCATACATCCTTTGAATCAGAGACTGCATATGATTTTTATCTTTGGAAATCATCAGGCAAAGTTACGACACTATATAAATACTTAATATAAAATCAAAAGGGGAGAAAGTATGATGTAGTTGTTAGAGCAGGAGAGTTCAGAACAGTTGAATAGGAGAACTAAGGCATTTGGAGGGGGCAGCAAGTATGTATATATGAGCCATGTGTATCATATGTCTCCATGAGTACACATGTGCTCTGTGGGGAAGGTTGTTGTGTGCACTGTAAGGGACATTGTGTATGACTGAATACATGTGTGCATGGGAAGGAGGTGGGAGTGTGTTCTGTGAGATATTGCTTAGCTACTATGATGTGGGGACAATAGAAGGATCAGCAAAGGGCGGAGGGGCATGTGATGTGCACTGTCAGGAGTATGTGTGGTCTGAGATGCATGTTTATGCTGGGTAGAGGGCTGTGTAAAATTGCACGTCCCCAGTGAGGATGTGTGCTAGGTAGAATGCTCTGTGGGGGTATGTGTGTGGGTCTCTCACATAAGGTTACTTTGGTGCACTCTGAGAAGGAGTGGTGTATATATGTGGTCAGAGTGGGAGATGAAGAGCAGATGGGTTGCAGGCATGTGTACATAAGGGGTTATACAAGGCATGTGTATGTTCACACAGGGACGAGGGTGCCTAGCAGTGCCCTCTGAGAAAGGGGTGTTAGCAGTCTGAAGGAGCATGCCCCAGTCCTGAGGGTGGGCACCTGGGAGCCATAAGAGTGCAAGTATGTGCCTTATAAGAAGCAATGGTGGACGTGCCAGAGAAAGTGTGCAGGGGGTGTTTTGGGGTGAATGATGAATGTTTGGATGAATGAATGAACGTTTATATACAGTGCAAAGGGACTGGGTGCACACAGCATGGTTTTCATTGGGAGTGTTGCTTCGTTACAGATGGCTGGCTACATCAACAGTCATTTGTCAGGAAAAAAATATTGGGGAGGAAAATGCTGATAACTTCAAACTTTAAAATAATAATAAAACACCCCCAACACCCCCACACACACACACACACACGCACATGATGTGGGGCAGGGGGAGAAAATCTTGTATTTTTTTAAATTAAGACTTCAAACTAAATCTAAAAGACGTAAACATTGATTCTGAGTGTATAAAAAAAATGTTCACAAAGTTTCTCAAGGATTTGTGACTAACCACTGACTTTATGATTCTCCTGATCACACAGATCTTGAGCTTCTCCACTCAGTTTAAAGGAAGACTTTTTATCCATATGTTTTCAAAACAGTTGCCTTGCTGTGAAATGGCCACAGATGATAGTGTTGTATTAAAATATAAATAGCTTTATGATCACAGTACTTACATTACTTCTGTGGTGATACTTCACTTTTTCAGTTTCTGTAACCTGTCCACATTTATGTTGATGGCCACCCAACGTCAATAAATATTCCTACCATTTCTGCAATCCATTATTAGTTTTACAGTACTCTGGGAACATTAGGTCATATCCCATCTAGCTTTCCCTTTGGGAAAGCATGACTTACATAAATATTGTTCTCACAATGATCTTTATTGGGCAGCAGGAAATGGGATTTTTTAAAATGTCCTTTATGAGCATAAATGGGCACATAATGCTTGCTTTATAATTACTGTTTACTAAAAGAGTATATAGCCATTCAGTAATTAGGAAAAGATATAAGAATATTTCATTTAGAAAGGTCTTTCAGATTTCATTTTGCAGTAAGGAAGCTTCCAGTAAGTTGCTAGGTAATAGGATAACCTTCTCCCTTTGTATATGAAAGTGAATCTGTCAAACAACAGGTTTATTCATAGCTGTCTTGTCTTTCAGAATTTTGGTAGGCATTTTTTTTTCTGTCTCATCAATGGGTTTTAACAAAATTTAATCTTGAACAGTAAACAGCTCATCACGTTTATTATACCGCAAGCACCAGCAGAAGAGAGTGTGTGGGTGTGTACATGTGCACATACCCATAATGCAAGAAAGTAATCTGTGTAAAAGTTTTTAGGCTAATGACTAGATCAGAAATATTTATCTGATGAAAAGAGGTGAGAGCTGTGTGAATATTAACATCAAACTTCAGCCCATGTTCACAAAAGTTTGGCGAACATGGTGTGAGGTTTGTTTGCACAGCTGGGAAGACATGGAACTCCCTGTTCCCAGCTGGCCTTCCTTGCTCACCCCAACAGCTGTTCCATGCCCCCAACTATCCCCATAACCCTAACCCTCCGAAAATATCAGTTGTCTGTGAAAGCAAAGGTGGTTCTTGGAGGTGGGAGTTCAACAAATTTAAACTTCCAGGTGAACCTGTAGGGGCTTGTTTGTTCCCAACACCTGAGGTCCAAACTGCAGTGTTTTTTTGTGGACCTGTGTGTGACTCAAACTCTGCAGGGTTTGCACAGCCATGGGGAAGAAGTGATTTTTCAGCAAGTTCATGCAGTCAAGAATGCAGCTGTGGAAAAAACACTTTGGCAGCTGCTTTTTGAGTTCACTTGGTTTCAGGCTGTTCAGGTTAGCTCAGTATTTCTCAGACTTTTGAGAGCTGAGTCTCCCATTAGGAAAATGAAGCCAACTGCCACCCCTCTTCAACTCTGCCATGCTAGTGAGTAGTATGGGGCAATTTTGCATTGCCACTGTTCTGCACCCCCAGTCATTTGCACACCCCCAGGATAGTCTGGGGGGGAAATGCTGCATAAGTGTATGCTTGGGGTCAGGGGTTTTACAATTTCTGGTTTAGATTTAAATATATTTAGTTCAAATTTAAGACATTTACGTTCATATAATAGTCCTAGGAAGATGGGTTGGACTGTTGTCTACTTTTCTTTGAATGATACCTAGCACAATGGGGCCCAAATCCAGATTGGGGCCTACTGGGCACCTTTCTAACAAAAACACGTTATAACAATATCATTCTTCATGGCTCTGGTATGAATAATACATGCTTGTGGGAGGAAAAGTGGATAGAGCACTGGATTGGGACTCGGGAGAGCTCTGTTCTATTCCTGGCTCTTCACTGACCAGCTGAATGACAGAGGGCAAGTCACTTTGTCCCTCTGTGTCTCATTATCTCATTCTGTAAAATGGAGTTACTGATCTCCTTTGTTAAAGCACTTTGAGATCAGCTAAGAAAAAGCTCTGTATAAAAGCTAGGTATTATATTATTATTATTAGAATAGTGTATTCAGTTACACACATCTTATTACCAGAAAGATAATAAAAAATGGGAGAAAGATCAGGGAAAACCAGTGAAATGGGTTGGTAGGTGGAGGACTACATTGTTTTATTTATGAAGTTGAAAAGAGTTATGTACATATAGCCTGGCAAAGCGACAACTAAGTCAGGATGTGATAATAGTTGAAAAAATTTGAAGAGTGTGAACACCAATGACGAAGTGGAATTATTTAATGTCATAAAATGAGGACTTCCTCGCAGTTCGTATGAGGAACTAAGAAAAGTTAAGGAAAATCTTCTGATAATAAGAGCTATTAACCTGTGTAGTGGTCTCCCAAACAAAGCACTGGAAGTGTGATCACGTGGCACCTTTAAAAGTATGCTGGCCAGAACACCAATAAATGTACAGTAGGCCTTCCATATGTAGATACGATGATTCTGTGAACCCCCATGCATGAGCTATCAGTCAAGCCGTTTGAGGTTTTTACTGTTATTTCATCACCACCTTCAAATAATAAAACTAGAGACTGACCCAAGACACCTATTAATCTACCCATAACAGCAAACCCTACGTAACCACAGATGGCCTCCCATTCTGTTTCATTATTTCTCCCCTCTTCTCCTGCACTTCTGTCCATGTAGACCAAACTACCACATATTCCTGATGGAGCTTCTGAACTTCTGGCAAAATTTGTTCCTGTCCCTGTTCCTATCCCTGTTTCCTTTGGTAAAAGTCTCAGTGCCAGCTCTTCCAGCCTGACTACTATTTTGAACATTATGATGCCACCTTGTGAGAAGTGAGATGATTTGGATCACAGGTGTAGTTGCCTCATTATAAAAGGTCAGGCCTCTGGTCCACAAGCATAGGGAGGAAATCTGGGAAGAGAGGTGGGAAAGAAAGTCCTTTATCATATAATTCATTTCTTATCTGCACCTTTAAAAAGATTCAAGTTTAACTCATAGGAGATGGTCTCAGATGGTTCTGAGTCCCACCACTACCCTCAAACTTGTATGTCCCAGAATTGCAGTTCTTTTTCAGGTGATGTCAAGTATTACCTGAGTAATTGGATCCCTACTTCAGATCTTTTCAACGAATATGTGAACTTGTCCCATCAGGTCCGCTTAGATTATTCAGATGCATTTCATTATAAAATTAGTCTACTGTAATGTTTTGATGCAAGTCTTTAAAATTCAGTTGAAAAAGCCACTTGAAATTAACAGGCAAGATATTTTCTCTCGATGTTACACTGAAAACGTAAGATGTCATTGACTGAGACATGACGTACTGATTCATTGTTCAAACCAACAGGTCTGCACAGAAATCCCTACAGATTACAGAGATGATGTGAATAATGTTAAGTATATTCCCCACAGACGAATTCCCTAATATCCCCTAATTCACATTTTTTTTAACCACTAAGGTTCCCCAACAAGAGATGTGGGTCCTTCATTAGGTCTGAAGAAATCCAGCTCATTAGAAAGTCTACAGACAGCTGTTGCTGAGGTGACTTTGAATGGTGACATTCCCTTCCATCGTCCACGCCCACGGATAATACGAGGACGAGGTTGCAATGAGAGCTTCAGAGCTGCAATTGACAAATCATATGATAAACCTGTTGCAGATGATGACGATGAAGGCATGGAGACCTGTAAGTATCTTGTTTTGCTGTATGTTAAGAACATTATTGTTGTTTAATTTTCTTTGAAGGATTAAAAACAGATTCATAACTATAAAAGGGGTCAAATAAAAAAACAATGTAATTTTAAGTCTTTTAAAATAAAGTATCATTTAGATGTCTCTGGATTGTTAGATTAGGCTTTATAAGTGCTTGTGTCCTGCATATGTATTCACAGATTGTAACATTCTGAAGTTACTTTTCTTTCTAGAGCAAGAAAATGAGATTAAAATGAGCATGTTTGTTTAATTATTTAGTATGAAAAGTTTCAATAAGACTATATTTGAACTTGTTTAATTAAAAAGTTTAACCAAAAAGAAAAAAGTTGAATTCAAGTTGAAAAATGTCAGTATGGAAGAGTACATTAATGATGTGTTGGGGAAAAAAATTACCACTGTTCTTTAATTAGAATGAGTAAGGCTGGCAGATATAATAAAATTCTGAAGTTAATGATCAGCTATTACCCACCCTAATGGGCATTAATTTACATTTCCAGTTCTTTAACCCCAAGTGTGACCCAACATGTGGAGAATGTGTCATTAACATAAAAGAACCTCTTCAAAGCTAACCTTATCATTATTGAACTATGTAAGAATGGGCTGGTAAAATGACAGTCCATGCTGAATGCAAATACAGTAGTATGAATGGTAAATTATCCTAATGGGGGTTGTATTCAAATTATTGAAATTTTAATCTTCTTGTTGTACTATTTTCGCTTGTCACCCTTCAGAAGATTTTTTTAAATCACCCTGATTCTGTTTAGAAGAAGTTTATGAATGAAGAAGGTTTAGGGAAGAATGAAACAATGTAATCGTTAGGTCAAATACTAATGAAAAGGATTTGGAAAGTGAACTTTCACCCTCTGCCCTTATTTTTTTTTATTTGTTTTCAGTTTGAGAAAGGCTATGCTTAATTAAATAATTTGGTCCTGCAGTTATACTCTGTACAAGATCACTCATTTTCCTTACTCTGTTCCTAAAAATATTCTATGACTTAAACTGAGGTCATTTTGCCAGAGTCCATATTCCTCAGAATAGTTACAGATAGAATTAATTCTACATCCCCTCCCCACCATGTCTAGCAATTGCATGCAGCAATGAGGCTAAATGCCAGTCTTGTGCTGCTAGCTGTCAATCTACTGTTAACCAATGGTTGAGTAAGAATGAGAGAATGTGTAAAACGATCTTGATCATTCTTCCAAAGTACATGCCTAAGGTCTTTTGGGACATGAGGCCATGTTTTTCTAAACGGCTTTGTTTTGTGCGAGCCAACTGACAGTGATTTCCTGTTGTCAGACATCAGATACCCCATGCTCAGTGGGAATTAGTTTCAAATGGTTTAACCTCATTTGACCAAAAAAGGAATCTAAAAAAGGGCATAACAAAAGGGTTATCACTGAACACTTTCTAAGTGACTATAAACATGCCAATTTATTGGAAGACATTTTGAGCCAGTTCACTTGCCTTCATTAGGGGCGGTATGAAGATGCATGGCCACTGGTATACCTTTTGGAAGGGTGCAGTGGATGCTTCCCTCCCACAAACTCACCCTGTACAAGGTCAGGGCTGCTGGCTGATGTGGAGAAGAGGCAAGGCTATGTCCCCAACCTCTTCCTGCCCAGTTTGAGGAGTTTTGCACTGATAGATCTGGGGTGTTCTCATGTTCATGTAGCATTGGGCCCAATCCATACAAAATGACTCAATAAGGAGGGGCACCTTAAGCCACCTCTACCCCTTGTGTACCTATACAGGACTGGACATACTCTTATCCTTTTGGTTCTTAGTGCCGTGTAAAACAAACCAGATTGGTAGAGCTTCACCTGTGTTACAAATATTGTGTATTCATAAGTGATACAGAAACTGGTAGTACCGTGGCAGGATAGTGAGTTCAAACCATGGAGTTGTACTGTGCAGTCTGTGGCTTCCCTTATATTCACGATAGTGGTGTGGCCAGTGAAATCTACAAATCCTAGAAAGCCATACTACACTTAGAACAGAGTGGAAGCAATGTCATTTACTGGGACCTTTGTCTCTGAGGGCTGTGCATACGTGTTAAAGCAGAGAGTATCAGCAATCTGCTCCATTTCATGCAAATTGTCTATGGCCTCAGGTTCCATGGATGTTACCAAACGACCTCTTCAGTTGGGCAAAGTTTGGACAGTCCTGAATAGATATAGGTCCATTTAGCAATCAGGTACTCAAATAACTAGTTTTTTAATCATATTTAAGTATTTTATAATTGCTTAGAATTAAAAATGCTGCTTTGTCTCCTAAAATCCATTCAAGATATTGGTGGTCAATTTGCTGTTGCCCCTGAGGTTGTATTAATTTGTCTTGCTTGAAATTTTTCCTTTCTTTGCCAAATGTTTTGGAAGTAGGAATGTTTCTTCCTTCCAGTCCTTTGTGTTGGCAAAACAATAGCTCTGAATTGCATTTATGAAGGACTCTTTAACATTTGATCATCTCATGAAAGAGCTGTAAAAATATGGAGATACTGTATGTGATAAAGGACTGAACTGCCTTTTAAATATAATTGCTCTCCCTGAAACAATATGTTATTCTAACTGTTAAAAATAGTATGAATACCATCTGGAAATGTCCGATTCTGTGAAAACATTTTAAGAGTTTTAAGGAGGATACTTATGGATTGTAATGGCTATAATCAGATAATAAAAACGGAATGTTGTGGGTGTTTAGATTATAAGAATCATTGTGCTTGTTTTTTAATACTTGGAATAGCTGACTAGAAGCAAAATTTCTATCTCTGGTGTGTTGTCTGAGAACAAGCCATTTGAATCTGGAGAAATTGGCAAAGCTTTCTAATCTTTGTGAGTCTTAATTGCTAGAACCTACAGTCATATTAAATATCACAATAAGCAGTCTAGGAGTTCAGTTATGAAACAGTTTCAGATTAAATAGCTTCAATTTCTCATGTGCATCTTTTCAATTTTATGGCCTAAATAGGGGAATAGCTTCACAATACCTTTTGTAGTTCTCTTTAATACAAGTGTGGTTTGTGAAGGATGACTTTGGTCTTCAGCTTGAATTGATACTTGAAGCATATCCCAAGTTAATTTTTGCCTTCAGTGGCCTAAATGGGGAAAAAAATCTCTTGTATATTTTCCAGCCACCTAACATCATTACTGCAACATAACAAAAATCAGATGTTTCATTTGTAGCATTGATTTGAATTTTAATTGGACAACATTTGCATCTGTTCTAAACACTAGTAATTAGGTATATCTTAATTGTAGAATCACTGTGCTGCACAAAAGGGAAACAACTTTCTTCATGTCATGTCTTTTTAAAACCTGGAAATCTGCTTATTCTAGTGTGTCATGGGGGAAAATGCATCCTAGTTCATTAGGTAGAAGAGGCAATGGTGCAGACTAAGAAGTTAATTGCAGACAAACCACTGTGGAAGCTTGATAGAAAAATATTTATTGCAGAACAGCAATGGAAAGGAAGCAATATTATCTGTATAGAATACGCAAAATAAATAGTAAAGGGGGATTCATTGTTATGACAAGTTGTTTCGCAACTCAGCATAATACAGTACCCTTGATACATTTTTAGGATTAATTTAGTGTGTGATTATTTTGAATATGAACATCCATAGGTCAGAATCCATTCATCTTTAAAATCCTAGTGAAGTAAAGCAAATAAATGTATGACTTAAGTGTGTACCAGATTTTTCATTTATTTTGTACTGCTTGTGTTCATTTACAGGCACTATCAGATAGTTAAATGTCTAAATGTTGTTTGCACCAGCAACGGATTCTAGGTGCTAACTGGATTGCACAAAATTAGAGACTGTTTTTAAATGTGGTCTTCTGTGTCCAGATTTAAACTTTTAATAATCATTAAATACATCCCTATGTTCCAGTTCTGGTGGTAAGCACAGTGACCTCAAAAGCACTAATACTATGTGGACATATTTCAGAAGGTTTCAGTCTTATCGTCTCAGTTACAATTGCCTGAATATTGGAAGTGCACCTGCAATGGAAAATTTGTCAGGCCTGGCCAACCCCTAAAACTTAAGTCAACCTAGTTACGTTACTCAGGGCAGTGAAAAATTTCATACCACGTGCAATGTAGTGAACTCAACCTGTAGATGCAGCTAGGTTGAGGGAAGAATTCTTTCATTGACCTAGATACTGCCTCTCAGAGAGGTAGATTACCTACATCAATGGAAGAACCCCCTTCTGTCCATTTAACATGCATCTACGCTGCAGGACTATAGAGGCACAGCTGCAGAGCCGTAGCTGTGCGGCTGTAGCTGCTGTAGTGTAGATTAGCTGTTTTACTCCAGGCGTCCCCAATAGACGAGCTAATGGCATGAGGCAGGTAGATCTTTCACCTGTGTTCAGTTCTTTGGGATTCAAAATTATAACCATTGTGGCTTAGAAATAAATGTCTCTACCCACATTTGCCTGGCCTGAAATATTGCTTTCAGAATATATTTGTCAAAGGCTGGTGGGTTGATGGGGTATTCTCGGAGATCTAGAATGCGTAGTGAACAAGTATTGCCTGAGTCAGCTGGCTAAATCCATCAATTGTGGTTCTACAGAAGAACAACAAACTGCTCAGGCAAGTCTCAGACAGTTCAGCAGCTGATGATGGAGAGCCAAAAAATGTCTCTGTGACTTTGAGAGTTTCATTTTCACTGACCCACTGGAAGCTTTTCCAGTTTTAGAGTGGAGAATCATTTAGAAATATGGCTACTACTATATATTTTTTGTCACTATTCTCTTCAGGCTTTCTGGAATATGTGTTCCAAATTATATATAGTCTCTCTGTGGATCCAGGCTTGAAACAGTTCATAATATACACTTAGAAGGTCTTATTTGTTCCAGATTACGTAACCTGCACCTCTAGAGTCTTCGCCTCAACCAATGGAACTTCTCTGAGCAGTAAAACTGTAACTTTTTAAAAATAAACTGCTAAAGGAGATGAGTTATTTCATCAAATTCACGGTGGTATTTTGTTGCTGAAGAAAAACGGTTAAAGGCTTGTATTAAAGGTCAACTCTCCTAAATGATGTTTTTTGCAGTGTTGTAGTCATGTTAGTCCCAGGATATGAGAGAGACAAGGTAGATAAAATAATATCTTTTCTTGAGCCAACTTCTGTTGGTGGAAGGTACAAGCTTTTGAGCTACACAGAGCTCTTCAGGTCAGGGGAAGGAAGCAGTGGGACAAACTGGTAAACAGAAGAAATGTTGGAGACTGCCACTTCAGATGGTAGGCAATTGGGAGTTAGATTGTTACGCATAAAGGGTTTGAAGTGAGCAATTAAAGGTAGCAGGCCATGTGGTATATTACAAATTAATGTAATATAAACAACTTGTATATTTTTAGGAGTTTATTTAAAATTTATTAACTATGTAACACTGATCTCACTCTTTATCTTAAGCATATTTAAAGCTCTCCTCACTATAGAATCTAAGCACCAACACAAGAAGCCAGTTAGCAGCACTATTGGCTAACCCTGTTTATTGGTCAGTACTGTTATTCCACGATGTTCTGTGTGCCTCACAGAATATACACAGTCATTCCCTTCCCTGTAGAAGTTACAGGGTAAAAATAGACATGAGGAGCATAGATGTGGAACTCACAGAATGAGCAATCAAGGGTTAACAACATAATGTCATATGGTTACTTAGTTGTTATGCACATGTCTTGCTCCAAAACATATTCCACAATATGCTGAAAAACCTCTTTTGTTTGTCTCAGCGTTCCCTCCCCACTCTGAACTCTAGGGCACAGATGTGGGGACCTGCATGAAAGACCCCCTAAGCTTATTTCTACTGGCTTAGCTTAAAAACTTCCCAAAGGCACAAATTCTTCCTTGTCCCTGGAACAGTATCACTGCCACCACCAAGTGAGTTAGACAAAGATTTAGAAAAAGGACCATTTGGAGTTCCTGTTTCCCCAAAATATCCCCCCAAGGCCCTTCACCCCCTTTCCTGGGGAGGCTTGAGAGTAAACAAGGTGAGCACAGACCAGACCCTTGGGTTTTTAGGACACTAAAAACCCCAGTCAGATTCTTAAAAACAGAACTTTTATTATAAAGAAAAAAAAGTAAAAGAAACACCTCTGTAAAATCAGGATGGAAGATAATTTTACAGGGTAATAAGATTTAAAACACAAAGGATTCCCCTCTAGGCAATACTTTAAAGGTACAAAAAAACAGGAATAAACCTTCCTCTTAGCATAGGGAAAATTCACAAGCTAAAACAAAAGATACTCTAACGCATTTCCTTGGTATTACTTACTATTTCTGTAATTTTAGATGTATCATTCAGTAGGAGCTGGATTACTTGCTTGGTCTCTCTCTTTGTCTCTGGAGAGAACAACAAAAGGCCAAACAAAAACCTCCCCCCACCAGATTTGAAAGTATATTCTTTCCCCATTGGCCCTTCTGGTCAGCTGCCAACTAGGTTAATGGAACTGATTAACCCTTTACAGGTAAAAGGGGGATTTTATGCTACCCTTAGCTGTATGTTTATGACAATTTGTTCATTCCTCTCCCGCCAATATTTTTTTCTTACTCTTTCAGTGGAGGAAGACACAGAGGAGAGTTCAAGATCAGGCAGAGAATCTGTGTCCACAGCAAGTGACCAGCCATCCCACTCACTGGAGAGACAGATGAATGGAAGCCAAGATAAAGGTGACAGAAAAAAGGCTGGAAAGGACAAGAAGAAAGACCGCGATAAAGAGAAGGATAAAATTAAGGCAAAGAAAGGAATGCTCAAAGGCTTAGGAGACATGTTCAGGTAGGTGCTATGCGCACAAGATTATGAGAATGTATAACAAAATGGAGCTTCATTTTTTGTATTCTACTAATGCTCAAAGGTCCCAGTTGGGAACAAGGCCCCTTTGTGCTAGCCCCTCTGCAAATATATATTTCACTACAAGCTCCAAAATACCAAGAATTTGAACATACCTTTAAAGCACCATATTGTGAACTCCTGTGATTCTGTACTAAGCTTCCCAGGGGGCAGCGAAGAATTTGCAGTCTGAGGGAGGGACAGCTAAGGCAGCATTAAGCCACCTTTGTGACCTCCTTTTCATGTGCTGCTCTGGGAGCTGGAGTGGTCCCAATCATAACTTAAGAGAAACTTGTGGGCCTGTTTAAGGCTGCTCTATGGGCCACAGTGCTGTGTGCTTCACACCCACCCTGCCTCTAGCATGAAGGCATGCTGCCTATGCCAGGGCGTGCAAGCGGATCCTTGGAAAACAACAAGGGTGGTGGTCCACTTTAGTTTGTATGCTGAGAGAATTCTCTCCCAACTGGAATTCGGGCTTCAAGAGCTGCTTTATGCCACTCTGGTCCTTCTACTTGTTGTAAAGGGGCCAGAGCAGAGGTGAGGATCCCACCTGCTGTCTCCATCTAGATCTGACAGTTGTCCAAAGATTTCATCACATTCTGAGAGACAGATTTAAGTTTGGTTTTAGTAACTGTCTTTCCCATAAGTGGTAGTGGAGAAAGTAAGCAAAATTTTTCTTCTAGCTAGCAAGGGTAAATAAAGTTCCTTGACAAAGGTAGTGTCTGGTTTTGTGTGTGCAAAAGTTCATTACTTAAATTTAATTAGAAGTAGTTACTGGTATCATTGTAATGGTTCATTAATAATAATTCACCATGAAAAGGTACAGAGCTTCGATTAAGCTCAGTCAAAATTTAGTACCTGTTACATTTCTGATTCTGTAAAGAATTCATTAAAGGTAGGTTCTCTGTATAGTTTGACAGTTGTTCTGTGTCTGAATTATACTGCGGTATTAGTTAGCTTGTCTTTTTAACGAAAGCTAAATAAGAAGATCATGTTGTTTTGAAGTTGCATGTATTTATCTTAGGAGGAAGTAAGGCTTTGTAGTCAAGGCAAGAGAAATGGGAAATCAAGCAATCTGAGTTCTGTCCTCAACTTTGCCACAGGCTTCATCTACGACCTTGGGCCTGATTTTCAGAGGTGCCAAGCATCCACAACTCCTGCTGAGATCAATCGGTGCTACAACACATACCTCTCAATCTGCCAATGCCCAAGTTTCGTATACAGTGTATAATAAAGGCTCAGAATGAGGGGGACACACAAATTATCCATGCAGGAAACTTAAAATGCTGCAGGATTTGTTTCTTTGGTGTCAATAACTCTTTCTACAGCTTCAGCTCTGTGATTCTTTATTTCTGATGTTAAATCACTTTCAGTAACAGACTTGTGTGGAATGTAGGTAACTTAGGGAGTAAAATGAGTGATGTCCCTTGAAATGAGGGATTTTTATAAGGTATGGGTCAACTTCTAAAAAGTTACATTCTTGCTTTGTTCTTGAGTTGCCTCCTCTGTAAAATGATGGTACAAGTACCCACTTCACTGGGATTCTGCAAGGCTAGTGGCTCAATCTTGCAAGGCAAAACATAAGGGTAGACCACTTGCATGCACCGTTGAGGTAGTAGGGTTCCATGTGAGCTCAGGGGTCCTTTCACATGTTGTAACTTGCAGAATTTATCGAGATTCATAAAGATTTTATGTTTCTGCATCACTTGGAGGTCTCCAAATGGAAATTGCTGTAGAAGAGGGAAGTATTACTGATAGAAATTTTTATATGACATCAACAACTAAATATAAAATCAACTTGATTGTGTCATATACATTAAGCACCTCACAAGGACGTCTTTAATTTGGAAAACAACAGCAATTTGGTTCTTCAAAAAGGATCATGATCCTCTTGTCTTTTAGTGTTCATTTAAGTAATTACCTCTAATACTCATGCAGTGCTTAGATTTGCTTTGTTAATACATTCTCCATAATTTTCTGAGTGATGGAATATGTTGCATTTTGTAAGGTAACAGTTGCCACTTCTGCCTGCCACATGCCTTGTATTTTTACACATCTGATGCAGTTGATAGTTTGGTAACTGGTGAAAGAGCATACAGATGGTAAATAGAAAACCATGATACCAATAACACTTAATATTTAAGCCATAATTAAAATATAGTTAGATGTTTAGGTGCCTCACAGCATTATTATTATTTTCTTAGCATTTCTCCATCTCTTTCCTTCCCTTCCTCTTTTGCTGCTTTTCAATGCACTTAACTTATCTTAAGATAATCTTTCTTCATTACATTGCCTGGGCAAGAACACTTACGGGATGGAGTTACTGTAACTGACACTTTATTTCAGTGTCTGTATTTAGCCAAGGGGCTTTTTATTGCCTATATGCAAACTGACAGCTCATAAACTGGCGCCTACATAATGCACAAAAATAAGTCTGCTTCCCCTCAATTAAAATCTCAGGATTTGGTACTGGGATCTTCATAAAATTGTAGTGAAAGATGCAAACTCCCACTAGAGGTTACCTTTCTCCCTCTTCAGCATAGAATCATTATTTCCAAAAATTCCCCTTAAGATCCTTACTGCAATTTTGAAGTAATAAATAAACCTTTTAAGCACTTACATTATTTTGCCACTTCTATGGAATAGAAGAAAGAAATTTGGTACAACTCAGAGTGACTCTATCAGGATTAAAAATGAAGCGTCCAATTCTACAACCCCTTCATATGTAGAATTCCCATTGATTTCAAAGGAGTTCTGTTCACAGAGGGCTTGAAGGATCAGGCCTGGATATTCTAATGATCACTCATTCTAACGTGTGCATTTCTGTGTTATGCATATTTTGGGGTGGGGAAGAGAATAGTATAAGTAAATTGTTCAACTGAAAAGATGATTCAGTTCAAAATTATTCCTTTACACCAAAGCTCATATCTAAATACAGGATACTCATATACACTTGGAACAGAAAGTTGGCCTTTGTTGCCATGGTAACTTACGCAAAATATTGAAGAATCAGCTTTTGGGGCCTGGTATACAAGCTGGAAGTATAGTTTTTGCTAAATTCAGATATTGTTTTGCTGGCTTTTATGTTTCATGATTAGGAATGCCCAGAAGACTGTACGCTATTCTATTCTGTACCAGTTCATCACCGAGGTATCTAAGTACCTCCAATATACATTTAGCAATGTGACTAGCTTCTGCTGTGTGCAGTTCTTTCTGGGGAGAGGACTGGAAAAGGAAAATTGCATATGGATTTTTTTCCTTAGTGTCCACTGTGCTTTTATTTGTGAAAGTCAGGAAGGCTATGTTTGCCTTGCCCTTTGGAGTTTAAAGTGGTGAGTATTGAGATTGTTCTTAGCTCCTGTGTTACAAGTTATGGCCATAGTATCACCCATGCAGTTTTACCATAGTAAATGTAACCACTTAGAAGACCCATTTATTGCACTGATGCTTCTCCCCTGGGCATCAAATTGAATGTAGTTTCCATAAGGGTGGTGAGCTGTGTTAGGATCAGGTACACTAACACCCAGCTCAGCGTGATTCCCTGGGCAGGATCTTGAGCATGGTTCTGTAATACAATGGCATCACAGTTTAAAAGGTGGCATAGTACAAACTCAAACTGAGTGACACCCTTTTAAGCCATGGTGAGTTCTTTAATATGATTTATGGGCCTCATCTTGTTCCCAAGGGAGTTGATGGCCAAGCTTCCATTGGTTTTCATGGTAGTAGGATTGGGCCTAGCAAGTGGACAGGGACAACTGTTCAGTCTCAGGAAAGGAGACGAGATCTTCAGGTTTCATGATGCTGGTAAAGAGAACAGATAAAATGTTCTTATACCTAGGCCAGTTTAGCAAAAATGAAATAAATGCATTCCACGTTAGGACTCAGAAGTTGATTTTTCCAGCCTTCACGGTTCTTGAAGCAGTGAAGCTGCAGTTTCCAATCACATCTGGTTGGAAATATAAATTAAGGGGAGGGGGAGCCTGAATCAAATGCATGATAAGAGAAATGGTCTGAATGTAAAT
Organism: Natator depressus; assembly: GCF_965152275.1. NCBI lineage: Eukaryota > Metazoa > Chordata > Testudines > Cheloniidae > Natator > Natator depressus. Next base: position 236,200,254 of record NC_134235.1, on the reverse strand, counting down.
AGGCATCAGCATTTATAGCTATGAAAACAGGTTTGGAGCTGGCCAAAAAAGGTAGGTGGGCATGCCTCTGTGTGTGTGTGATGCAGAAATGTATTTCCTTTTTGGAGGCTGTTCATGAAATGAATATTATTTAACTATGAAATGGGTAGATAAGGATATTATGATATAAATTAATTTATACTTGCCTGCGTTCGAACTAAGGCCCCAATCAAGTGAGCACACACCTGTACAACTTTAAGCATGTGGATTAGTCCATTGAAGTAAGTCAATGAGAGAGCACCATCTGTTTAAATGGCATAAGTGTTAGCAGGATTGGGGACACAATTTCAAGATTTGGCCTATGGTGTTTACGAAAACATAAAGCTCTGATCGTACAATGCCAGGCCTTCATCTCATCTCTCGACTATTGTAGAGCACAGATGGGTAAACTGTCACATTGGAAAGCCAATGCAAATGCAATATTCCCATATTACCATTAGAATCTAATCCTACAATTACATTTAAAATGATTACTAGGAGCCTTACAGTGTTGTTTCATCCAGTTCTGCAAGAGGAAATAGATAATTTAGTTTGAAACCTTGTTTAGCTGAAATCAGATATAGTGTTGTCTTTTTTACACAGCCGTTTCCAGAGTGCACTGAACATGTCCAGATTCATAAATATATTATTTGTAGCTTTGAATTACACATTTCAACCACATTAGCCATCTGAGACCTCTGACTGGGCATTTGGGAGAATAACGTACACAGATTACTATTGTCTGTTACATAGCTTCCTGATTGAGCTGCCTACATCATGTTTTTCATTTAGTTTTCCTTGTCATGATGTCTGAGAAAGGAGAAAAAGCAAATAAGTATTTTTTCTTGCTAAAGATTTGCAGACCAGTTTGAAATGAGCATTTTTTGAATGTGTAGGGTTAAATAAGTCCTTATATAAATGTTGAAATTTCAGTCATTTCAAAGATGTAATAATTAACCTCCATATTTGCAAACTTAATATTTTCTTTCTTTTTTCAATCTTCACCAATCATCTCCAGACCTTTAAAGTTGAACATATATGGCAGAAGTGCCTAATGCTCTACAATAGTGTTGAAACACGCACAAATCAAAATAACTGGAAAGCACCCCAACCTTCGTAGAGTTTAAAAAAAAAAAGTGATCTGATCTAAAACAACTTAAAAAAGAGGCAGTAAGGCTCACTGAATAATAATGCCTTATAGCAAGAGGTAAAGCTTGCCAAACCAGGGCTCTGGTAGACAATTAAGGGGGAGCAAGTTCCAATGGTTGGAATTTGTCAGCCAAGAACCCTTTCTATCCCTGCTCTCTAAAGGCTGTGTTCCCAGGACAAGCACCAGAGAGCTCATGTCTCACAGCAGGACACTTCATGCTTTGAAGATTGTCACTGGCACCTTGAACTGCACCTGAAGCAGTATTAGTGCCCAGTTGGATGCATGGTGCACAGGCTTTGTGCCACCAGTCACCTACCCCATCAAAACGGTTGGCTGGTGTGTTCTGAACCATTTGGAAGTTTCAGGAACTTGACAAAGGCTGCTCTATATCTAGTACATTACCGTCATCCATCTTGGTTGAAGCAAACTGTGCATAACTGTAGCAAGGTCCACATCTAGTCAGCCACAGATAGAACAATGTATTGTGGGGCATTGCTGCTTTCAGCATGTCCAAAAACAGTCAGGGATGTAATAGGACCCTAACTGAATTATACAGGGAAAGGGTAACACTGTACTTCTCCTATTTGTGATAGAGGAGGCATAGTCCTCTTCCATTATGCTGGGGGAATCCTATTCATGACCCACCAGCTTGTCTAGGTTCTGTCTTGGCCAGATTGCTCTGATCCTGGTTCAGATTTTTGTTAGTTACTGAGAATACACAGAAGCATCAGCCTTCAAAAGAAGTCAGCCATAGAGCAAATATTACCTTGATATAGATTATTACGTTTGTTTTTATAACTCTTATTCAAAGAATTTTCTTATTTTTCAATTCCTACTTTCTAATTAAAAGTAAATATGGACCGGAAAGAGAGAAGGTTTAATAAAGCTAACAAAAAGCCTGGCATGAAAATAGTTATGTTCTTATTAGATGAAGAAAACAATGCCTCCTCCAACTCTCCTCTTCCCTTACTTTTCATAGTCTGATCTCTTTTCCTTCTCTCCATTCCCTCTTGGCAATTATAATCAGTTGTTTTGTGGAAAATAGACCTTAACATAATGGTGTTTCATTTCTTGCGTCTGAAAACATCAGGCGTTATAGTTATTTATGACTGAGATCTAATTGGTGCATGTGTGTGTGGTTTGATGAAGCAAATTTCTCATTGCTAACTAAACAACCTCACATAATCCGGCAGTGATTTAAGGAATGCAGTTACAGTAAGTGAGTTGTAAACTCTATGCCTTTTTAAATGACATACAAAAAGTACTGGTGTGTATTTGTGAAAGATGGATATAAAATGAGAGATTAACATAATCTTATGTGGCATTCTAGTTTGTCATTCTGACAGGAAACAGTGGTTTTGCTCTATGTATTCTTACCACTTGATTTTTCCAAAGTAAATCTTGAATTTGTAAATCTGATGTGGGTATAGTGTATGTTTTTTAATTTGAGGAGAATCAGGGTTTCTGTTTCTAACACACACAGAAATAAGTGTCTGACCTGTTACCAAAGACAAGTCCATAGTAGCTGATAACATATTCTCCCAATATTCTTCCTTTGCTTGTCAGTGAGTTTAAATAGAGAACCTCTGACATCTACAACACAGTATCTGACTGCAAAGCAAGCAAAAGGAGGTGCATAGCATGACAGCTGAGTCTTCTAAGACCCTTTCTGACGTTCCTTAACGTTTCTTTTCCAGATCTGCAGAGTGAATATAGAATGCAAGTGTCAAGGATGACACCTACTTTATAATCCCTGTAAAGCAAACCTTTTCGTAAAAGAATTTGTTGACAGTTTAGATATTCTAAGTCAATTTCAATTCTAGTCTATATAGAAAATGGGAATTTGTTTCTGCAATTGATGTGAAAATTGAAGGTTACTGACTATTCAGTCCCTAAGGAAGTATGGTAAATAAATACTGTCTTCAGTAGTGAAGGATCTGTTAGATGAAAGGATCTGTTAATGACATTCATTGCAATGTGTGTTGGAAACATTTCTTTTGAGAGTTAATTTGCAACTGATCGTGTCTGGATATCTGTAATATTGGCATAATAGTTCAGAGATGCTTTAATTCTATACCTTGTTTTTAAAGCTGTAGTCTTTTTTGAAAATCCTGGTTGAAAATAGTTTTAAGAATGTTTTGTATTTGTTAAAAGAAAATGAATGTAAAATTATATTTTAAAAATGGAATAGACTGAGTCAGATGACTGTTGAACTACTTAGGTTGACATTTGCTTGAGTGATCAATTTCTAAGGAATAGAGTTTTAACTTAACATTGCATTTCACTTGTTATGAGCATTGATCTGTATTCATAGTGTGTTGGAATGTTCCTGTTAGGACTTCCTTGTGTTTTGTTAGCGAATAAAATCATTACATTTGTAGCAAACACTAGTTTGCACAGGAAATACCTATGTGGATTAGCCTGGGGTCATGAACAAAATGATTCCTGTAGATCAGTAGTGCACAATTAAAAAGACTGTGTCTATAAATACTGAGCACAATCTGTGAAGCCCTAGAGCCTAGGTGAAATCTACATGGATGAAAGTAGAGAGAAATCAGCTGCTGTACTGGAGGGTAACAAATGTTGAACCAGTCTTTCAAAAAATAGGTGTGAGTGATGAACCTGGGAGTTACAAACCAATGAGCCATACTTTAGTACCAGGTTAATTGGTTGAAATAATTAAAGATAGAGTTATTAAACACATCCATGAACATGATACGATAGGGACAAACCAGAAGGATTTCTGTAAAGGAAAATTATTCTTCTCCAGCCAACCCGAATTTTGAGTGTGATCACAAAAATAGTGGATAAAAAAGAACTTATTGATATAATTTATTTGGCCTTTCAAAAACCCTTTGATAAAGGCCCTCCAAGATACTATTAAGGAAACCAAATAATCATAAATAGTCACAAGAAGAAAAGTAAAGGAAGAAAGTAAAGTACTGTCTTGGATTAGAAACTAACTAAAAGACACGAACAAAGAATAGGAGTAAATGATCTATTTTCAAAATGGGAAAAGGTTGTTACTATAGAGTGTCCCAAAGAGCCATACCGGAACACTGATTGAAATGCTTATACACATTGCTGAACAGCAACCACTCAGGAAAAAGGCCTAGATGTTGCAAACCTCTATGAATTGCACAGTGGCGCTTAAAAGAGGAAACAAAATGTTTGGATGTAGAAACAATGGAGCAGACAATAATACTGAAAATATTCTAATGCCATCATATATGCATGCCCTCACTTTGAATACTGTGTACAGTTCTGGTCGTCCTGAAAAAATACATGGCAGACAATGTCTAGAGACATAGAAAGACTTCCGTCAGAAGAGATATTTAAATGATTGTGACTTTTTGGAAAACAAGCAAATAAGAGGAGAATGATAAAGGCATACAAAATAATGATTAGCTTAAAGAAAGTACACTTCCTTTTTTTTATCCTTTCTCATAATACAGAGCATGGGGATGTCTAATGAAATTGAAAGGCAACAAATTTAAAACTGATAAAAGGAAATTCTTATTACACCACACAAGTTTCAGTGAGGCGCCTCTAACCTCGAAAATGTTATTTGGCTAGTGGTTAGTAAAGTAAAAAGGATGTTTCAGTGTTAACTCTGAAATTCCTCATTTTGATCTCAAAGCATAGGAATTAAATAGGAACTTTAACATAATGAGGTCAGTCAGTCACTACAGGAGAGATTTTATATTCATTTGTAAAAATAAGAAGTTGTTTTAAATACCCTCTTCGCATTTTGTATAATTGTGAGAAGTGGTTCTAGAGCATGTAGACACTGGAGCTCGGCTAAGTCATCTTACAGCTCAGAACGGACAACTTGTTAAATATGGCTTCATTCCAAAATGGTGATGGATTATATAGAATATCATATGTTAACATTTCTTTCAAGGATAACTTAGAGTGGCTCCTGCATCAAGGAGCTGGCCCCTCATCACCAGTGTGAAGAACTGATTGGAATGCACTGCAACAGACCTGACATTATATGTTAGTATCGCTCTTTTTATGGCTTTCAGGTAAGCATGTTTGCAAAGTTGCAGTAAACCTTTTTAATGTGCAATAATGTTTCAGCAGCTAATGTAGTGTTCTGTTGCACATTAGCTTTTGCTGCTTCTGTGCAAATTTACGAAAGATGGGAGTGCAAACAAATGTTACTGTTGTTTGTAAAGTAGACCCTGCTGCAACGTGTTCACCTGATCAGCAGTTTCTGCAGAGCATATTTGGGCTAGCTTCTGATATGGGGTGACTAGAAATGATTCTTGAAAGATCACTTCCTCAGAAAATATCCTTATAGATTCCATTTTTCCAGCACCTCCTTCAACGACTTTGTTGCCTCCTAACTTACAGAGCTAGTCAGATATATATATATTTTTAATAAATTCATGTTAGGAAGTTAAATACACCTTTAAGTCATGCAGTGGAGCACAGTGCTACTTGGCCCAGAGACTCTATCCATAGATCTACTGGGATTTGTGCTTTTTTAACATATAATTATGGCATACTATTATAATGGCTTCTATGGAGTCTTTCCATGCTGTTTTGTGAATACATCTTTATGGTTAATATTTATATACATTATATTTCCACAATGCTAAATTTATAGGGATATTCCTTGTTAGACTTAGGCACTGTGGAGCCAAAATACCATTGATTATAGGATTTAAGGTCCTAAGTGCTGATTCATTTTTGAAAATGAGATTTAAATGTCACAATGCCTAATACTTTTAAAAATTTGGGCCTTGGTCTTTCTGTACCTCCGTTTCCCAAATTGTAAAATGGGGATAATACCTACCCGTTACTGTCTTTTATAGTTCCTTCAGATCCTGTGATGGATGACACTTTTGCAGTGCACAAAATTATTATTAGGCTAATAACATACAGCATTAACAACTGCTGAATACTTGGGTTAGGTTTTGTTTGTTTTGTGGATTGCCTCGTTTCTAAATGGCTGGAAATATTTGTATATTTGCTTTTTTTAAAATTATGCTAGGTAGCTAGCACCGAGTAAGAAAACTTCAAATCGGAACCAGAGTTTATGGATCGGCTATATACATTCCATATACAAGGGTTAATATAAAAGCTAGTAAGCCCTAAGTTGCATCAGTATTAATGAACACTGCAATAAAGAACATGAATATAATACACCTTAGACCAATATCAAGGGCCTCTAGCAAATTAGACAGGAGCTGTACTAACAGTATTTAGAATGCAAGTTGAATTGCTATTAAACATTTGAACAAGAACATCTAATAAATAAGGCTAAGATTTTCTCATGCATATTTTTAGTAAAAGTCAGGGACAGGTCACAGGCAAAAAAGTAAAAGTCATAGGAAGCCGTGACCTGTCCCTGACTTTTACTAAAAATATACCTGACAAAATGGGGTTCTGTGGATCCCCACACCACCTGAAGCGGGGCAGCTGAGCAGGGGCTAGTAGCCGCCTGCAGCAGCTGGGGGGCTGCGGGGTTTCCCTGCCACCTGCTGCCCGTGGTGGCCAGGAGCTATGGGGTGCCCCCTGCTTCCCATGTCTCTGGGAGCTGCAGAGTACCCCCGTCGGCGGTAGCTGGGAGCTGTGGGATTCCCTCGCCATGGCTGGGAGCTGCAGGGCTCCCCGCCATCCACGGTGTCCAGGAGCTTGGGGGTTCCTCTGCCGCCCACGGGGACTGGGAGCTTGGGGATTCCTTTGCCACCGCCGGTGGCTGGGGACTCGGGGACTCCCCCGCTGCCCACAGTGGCCGGGGGCTTGGGGATTCCGGGGCTCAGGGGTCCTCTGCCAGCAGGGGCGCGGGAATTCCCCTGCTGGCAGCCAGGGGCTCAGGGGTTCCTGCCACCAGCAGCCCAGGGCTCAGGGGATCCTCTGCCTATGGGGACGTGGGGGTTCCCCCACCGCAGCTGGGGACTCGGGTTTCCACCGCCGGCGGCCTGGGACTTGAGGGTTCCAGGGCTCAGGGGTCCTCTGCTGGCAGGGGCTCGGGGATTCCACCACTGGCAGCCGGGAGCTTGGGGATCCTCTGCCAGTGGGGGCTTGGGGGTTCCTTTGCCAGTGGGGGTTTGGGGGTTTCCCTGCCAGCCGTGGGAGCTGGGGGTTCCCCACCGCCCACAGCGGCCAGGAGCTCCAGGGGTACCCTGCAGCTCCCAACTACCACAGGCTGAAGTCACAGAGGTCACTGGAAGTCATGGATTCCGTGACTAAATTGTAGCCTTACTAATAAATAATCTAAAATATTTCCAACTATTGTTAAAGCTTCTTTCTTTTTAACCTCTAGTGCTGAAAGTCTTACATTCAGAATACAACTTGGTACTAAAAAGACATTAATGCTTAGCTGCGGGAGGTCCAGACAAAGAAGCAATTAATGAGTTAAAACATTTATTTTCTCTGATGATACTGTGTAACTAATGATACCCATTGCATTATCTTCAGAAAAATGCAAGAGTCTCCAAAGCAGGATATCTGGATAATAGATTCTGATGATATCAGCAGTACAAAGAAATCTTTACTAGTTCATTTCTCTTTTTTGGCTACAAAAGTATGAAAAGTGCTTTGGTACTATAAAGAGTTTTGCAAGTCTTAGTGCCAATTTCATCTGCATGTGTATTCTTAAGATTTATTTTTAGGCTGCAAAAGTTTCTGTGGAAAGTATGTTTTGAAGTTGAAATAGAGATTTTTAAAACCCTTCATGATGTCGTAGCTCTGTTAATATGTACTGTAACAAGCATTATAGCAGCCCACTCTTGCTAGGCCTCCTGGTACCAGTGAAATACAAATCATAAGAATAAGGTGTCAGAACCTGAAGAACCCTTGGGCCAGGAAGGGGGTTGCTTTGATTTAAATAATAAATTGTTGATCCTGGGACTGTTGCTGCTTTTTCTTAGAAAATAGACTAAGCCTACCTCCTCTGCTGTGGCTGTGGATCACATGAGAACAGGAGTTAAAAGGTGAATGTATAAATTCGAGCAGCCAATTGGCTGTTTTAACCAGGTACTCATCTCCATGGTAACTGGCACTGAAATAACTAAATTGCTTGTAATTCACACCTCTGGTTATTTTGGTGAAGGCTTTGTGTGGACACTCTTATTTTGAATTGAGTGTTTTATTTTAATATCTTATTTCTCAGTTAAATTATATCAAAATAGGACATTCCTTATCTGAAATAAGTATGCACACACACATAATGTAAGGCATGATTTACAACTGATTCAGTTATTGCACTTCCAGTTACCATGAAGTCAAATCCTAGCTCTTACTACCAATAGCCTAAGGGGCTGTTAGGGCAGCCAGGTATTTCTAGGGCTCAGAACATCTCTAGCCAGTTCCCCCTTCTCCCTGGCCAACGCCAGAACCTGTGGCGGGGTTGGCACAGGATCCTGTCTGCCAGCTCTCTCCCATCGGTGATTCCTCCTACCACAAAATGATCCTCCCATCTCTGGCTATGTCAGTTTTTGAGATGCTTTGCACCAGTGGTGCTGCACAAACATTCCCGTAATACAGAATCCAGCTCTTAATCTTTCACACAGAAGATATTTTCCATATGAGGTAACATTCAACACTGCATTCTCGATCCTCAGCCAATGTAAATTTATGTAGCTGCCCTGAAGGCAACAGAGATATGCCAGTTTATGCCAGTGGAGGATCTGGCCTTGTATTTCCAAGCCGAAAAAGTGTGTCTGAAATGTTTTATTTATAGACTTTTTAAACACACAATTTAACTGCTATTCTTTGACCTCCACTTGAGATTTGCACAGGAGCATGGACTTCATTTGTATGTAATAAATTAATTCCTTGTGTCTTAGGGCAGGGGTTTTCAACCAGGGGTCCGGGGCCTCCTAAGGGGTCTTGAGCAGGTTTCAGGGGGGCTGCCAAGCAGGCCAGCATTAGACTTGCTGCAGCCCGGGACAGAAAGCTGAAACCCCACTGCATGGGGCTGAAGCCCAGGTCCCTGAGCCCTGCCACCCAGGGCTGAAGCTGAAGCCTGGGCAGTGTAGCTCCATGGGGGCTCCTGTGGCATGGTGCCCCAGGCAATTGCCCTGCTTGCTACCCCCTAACATCAGCCCTGGCTTTTATATGCAGAAAACCAGTTGTTGTGGCACAGGTGGGCCATGGAGTTATTATAGCATGTTGGAGGGGGGGCTCAGAAAGAAAAAGGTTGAGAACGTTTGTCTTAGGGCACCTTGTAAACACGTCCTGCCCACTGGGATTATTCCTTGATTTTTTTTTAAAAGAAGTATTTTAAAGTGTGGTCTTTATGATTAAAAAGTATCTGCCATGTTCAAGTCATGTTCAGTTTTACCGGTCAAATTGGAGGTGCCCAAAATGTACCCTGGGGCATTCTAAAATGTGACCCACCTTCATTCAGGTCATGCAGCTCAAGATGCAGAATGACATGCTGAGACCTGCAGTCTCCATGAGTCTGCACCTCCATGATGGAGATGAAGGCGGCTGCTCATCTTTATTAAAATTAAGCATGCCCCACAAGTTCCTGCCAAGTTGTCTATGGTGTCTGTCACCCTCTGTTGGGAAACATTTGTTCCCCTCCTCCCCGCCATATTAAGTGTGTATTTGTGAATCAGAGTGAAGATAACATGTATGCTTAATTTGCCCTACAGAGAATATTTTCTGGGAAACATGTAACAACAAAGATTTTCCAGTAATTGACAGAAAAAAATGCTGACTGACAATTCAATTTTTTCAGATAATGAGATCTGTAGGGAAGTTTTAATCTTCGGAAGGTTCCACGTGAACTATCAGTAGTTTGATTAACCTTTTATGTGGCCATATACATTTTCCGATTTTCTACAGTTTGATTATATGGCTGTAAGACTTATTTTTAGGAGGAATGTTACTGAGGAGTCCTCATGGTCTAATTAACAAATGCATGTCTTAATATTCCATCAAATCAGTGTATACCATTTGTATTCTGATGCTAACTGTGTTGATGTTAAGAATTCACTGTATCTGAAAAACTTTCTCTTTCTTACTAAGATGCCAACTAAGCACATGTTGACTGGGTTTTTGTATCAAACATTTACACTGAGGGTACATAACACTCAAATGCAAGCGTTTCAATTATAAAGTGAATTTATAAAGACTATTCATAATACTAAGGTCTACTTCCTTTGTTTTTAATATTAAAAAAGTGTCAGATAAAATTGCCCTTCCAACTCTTATTTTTGCCTTCTCTTAAGTGCCCATATGAATGGATGGGGTTTTATGATGCATATCTCATTACCACTTCTTATAGGGTCTGCCTTTGGACCAGTACCAATTTTCTAAATTGTACTGCTTCTTTAGGAAAAATAAAATCATGGTAACCAGATGTGGTATGATTATTTGCCTTTGACCTGGCAAAGTGTTAGGTTTAACAAAAGAAGCTAATAGAAATATTCAGATTGACCCTTCTCATCATGTGGTTGCTTGGAGCACAATCAATCTCTCATTATTATCAGAGTTATTCAGGCAGAGGCAGCAGTGCTAGTATTTCTCATGATCAGCCCTTGAGCCAGATGTAATTTGCAATTTGGAGCATTGTATTTTGAAACAATAATGCATTGAAAGGAACAGAACAGGGAATTAGAAGTATAGTAGTCAAGAGGACACGCTAAAGAGTATCTACAGCGTAAATACACTCCTCAAGTACTTTAAGTGGACACTGGTGATTTAAAGTCACATAATGTAGCTTTATTAGCGCCCACATTCATCCACAATTTTTAAAGTCATCGTATGTATAATTGAACAAATCCAACAAGAGAAAATGGCCATCTTGGCCTGTGTTTTTGACATGCTAGGCCTTTCATTAGGAGCCATGGTGTGGGTAATAAGATCCCTTTTAGCTGTGTAGTGAAATTTGAACGAAATAATGTTGAAACGCATTAACATGAAATCTTCTAGAGTAATATTTTTCACAAACAGAAAATTCACAAAAGGGCGGAGGGTGAGAAAACCTGGATTTGTGCTGGAAATGGCCCAACTTGATTATCATACACATTGTAAGGAGAGTGATCACTTTAGATAAGCTATTACCAGCAGGAGAGTGGGGTGGGAGGAGGTATTGTTTCATGGTCTCTGTGTATATAATGTCTTCTGCAGTTTCCACAGTATGCATCCGATGAAGTGAGCTGTAGCTCACGAAAGCTCATGCTCAAATAAATTGGTTAGTCTCTAAGGTGCCACAAGTCCTCCTTTTCTTTTTGCGAATACAGACTAACACGGCTGTTACTCTGAAACCAGTCTGTAGAACAAGTCACAGTCCCATACTTTGGATATGACAGCAACTGGCAAATGTTAATATGCTGTTGTTTATGATTAATCTGATAAGTATAGACTTGAAAATTTTGTTTCCGTATATGTTGTTTATATATTACCATGTAGAGGCCTTTATATGTCTATACAATAAAATCCCTAGTAGTGTGGCACTGAGACTTTTAATCAGTGACTCCTTCAGAATGAGAATCACACTCCCCTTCACTTTGTAAGTGGAAACTGACTCTCAGTAGTTCTCTTCTCCCCTCCCCCATCTTCTATTTCAAATTTCCCAATAGTTGTTTTTACATCCGACTGTTCACGTCTTTATAGAACTCATAAGTGTTGAGTTACCTGATAAAGCATTGCAGCCTCGACTGGTGAATACTGACTATGAGAGAGAGGGACAAAAAGCATTTGTAAATGCATTAAATGACAGTAATGAAAGGATATGTTGTCCATTAAGAGCACATGACCGATTAAAAGCCTACTTTTAATTTGGCCAGATCTCTCGTAAGAGTTATTTTTTAAAAACAAATTTCTGTTTTTCCGTGCTAAACAACATGCACTGAGTTTATCAAATCTGATCTTTCTAGGACCATTGAAACTAATGTTTCTCATGTTCATGGGTGTGTGCCTTGTAAGAGCTCTTGCTACATTTGAGCAAACTTCCAAATGCATTGCATTTTACAAAATCTCCTTTGAACTGTCATGTATTTTTTCTTTGGTTACTCTCATCATTGCTGATTACCAAGATAGTCATGTGTAAACGGAAGGTTTTTTTCTTCGTAATCAGTTACCTTCCTTCTTGATTCATTCAGGGATGCCACAACTCATTGTTTAACAGATAACAATTCACCACCATGAAGTAAGTAATTTATGGTGTCTCTCACAGTAGATTGTGGCATCACTGAGTGAGTTGGGCAGGAAGGGCAGGCTGAATAAGGATAATATTTCTAGGTCTCTGTTTGCTGACTGGCTGATATCTCCTGTATATTGTCACTTAGAAAATTACCCCTGCCTACTGTGCCCTTCCCAGCCTGCACATGATTTGGTTTGAAAGTGCAGTATTGTGGATTGGATGTTAATTTCTCGCATATTTCTGACTTGCCACAGGGTGTCCTTTTTATTTGTTTATCACAACTCTTAATGACAGCAGCAAGTAGAAACGGTCATAATTGTAGGAAACAATGCAAGAAGTTTAACCATATGTTTAACAATTTACAGAAAGATGGACTCTCTTAACAGAGAGATTTACTAAAGTGTTACATACCTGATACGCAAATATGCACACTGTAAGGAGCAAGTGGCTTGGTATGGAATAATAATCATTTAACCATATATAGTGTCTTCCATTCCAAGGAATTGAAGCACTTTATTAAAGTTATTGAATTAAGCCTTGTAGCATGCCTTGGTTCGCTAATCATTTTATGAATGAGCAAACTGAGTCACACAGAAATTAAGTAATTTGCCAAAATCACAGAGGAAGCCTGCAACAGAGCTGGGATTAGGAGTTGGGTCATCCTGATTTCACAAGACAGTCTTTCCTCCCCAATGTAGTGGATCTAGATTTTGGTTTGGTGAGAGCATATGCTGGCAGGGATACATACAGGGAAAGGAGCACTTTGTGATTGTCTTGACACATCTCGCATTCTTTGTGGCATGGAGGGCCTTCTAAGGGTGATGATTGATAGATGCAAAGACCATACTAGTTATCTGTGTTGGTAGCTTGTGTAATAGTGGTCTGTGTTGATGGTATTCCTTTTCAGTAAAGACTTGGCAAGTGATCTTCTTGTGCAATAAACTGTGAATCCCAGGGTTTGCTCTGGAAGTATTCTCCATTTCCATGGAAGATCTATGCCACTACAGAGCATGCAGGTCCCCTTTACATGCTTCTGCAGCATGAGAGATCTCAATAAACCGTGTTACCAGGGCCTCCCCTGTTGGATGCTGCATCAAAAAAGCCAGCCAGGGTGGGCTCTTCATAAGAGGAAAGAATGTGTCTGTCATTTTTTTAACATAAGCAGGGAATCCTTGTTGGTTTGAAAGGGGGATGAGAGAATGTGCGTGTCAACCATATCACCCTGTTCAAGCAGGGCTTCCATGGCACATGGAGGAGAATGATGCTGCGGAGGCAGATCATGCAGAGTCTGATCTACCTAGGTTTTCTGAGACTTCATGGTTAGTAAAGTTGGTTGTGCAGAACATGAGCATTTAGGACCACCAGATGTTCTGTATATATGTTGGGAATATATAATACACATATTGCATTAAATAGGAATTTTATTAAATATTAATTTTAAAATTTTGCCAAAGTCTGGAAAACTCTCAAGATCATTAATATTTCAGGATTAATATTCTACCATTTTTAAGTTAAGCAGCTGATGCTATTTTAAGCATCTGTTTGCCATAAATCAAGAACTTTTTGTTTTAAGTATCGTGTTGGACACTAATTTAAAATACTTTTTATTTTATTTATGAAAAGAGGTACTGTGTTTTTAGAAGAATTTTAAAAAATATAAATCTTATAATTTTGCTGACACAACAGGTTAAAACATTACATAGGTTATTGGTAATACCCTTTTTGAGTAATGGGGTGTGTGTGTGTGTGTGTGTGTGAGAAAGAAAAATATTGTCACTACTACTGGGAAAAGAGCATGCCTTACTTTACGTCAGAAAGCATCGATAGAATAGCTTGAGACACTTACCATTTGTTAATTTTTAATGACGGTCCTTTGTCTATTAAAGAACATAATGCTACTGAACTTTTTCTGTCTCAATCAATTTTTGTGTTTTTTTTCATTAATCAGCTAATGCATATTTCTTCCATAGCTCTTTATTCTAATGAAATATGTGGACGATTTGGCAGATGGCAATGATCTCATCAGTAACGCATCAGAGTAAAATCCATTTAGCAGATTACATGGAGATTATTTTTGTTGTATCGGAGATATTGATATGTTCTTTCTAACTGACGCTATTCTCAATAGATAACATTTCAGAATTCGTATTCCTCACATATAACCATTTTTCCTCAATCTGAAAACTGATCTGATTTGTTTTTTTTATATGAAATGAACTCTCCTGTGTATTTATCATTACATTCCAAGGAATTTTTCTCTCCTCTTTTCACTCTTTCCTTATATTGTTGAGCAACTCTGAGGGCCTGATTCTAAGTCCATTGAAGTCACTGGGAGTCTTTCTCTTGAGGTTAATAGGAGTTGGATCAGTCCCCAAATTGGCTGATGGAAAATTCACTCAAGCAAGCGGACGCCAGTTTAGTACAGCTGGGTGACCAACAAAAGGATTTTTGCTATGTACTTTACTCTGCTTGGATGGTTACACACAGATTATCCTAGTTTGAGGTAAAGATTCAGAAGTACAGGACTCTGTTCTCAGACCCTCTTCCCTTTGTTAATAATGTAACAAACTACCACCATGGCTTTAAGGATAGCACTTTCTTCTGCTATACTGTAACTTGAAAGGTGGCCTGTCTGAAATAGACACCCTGTTCTAGAAGGTAATAAAACAAAAATAATTGATCCTTTTATATCTTTAACTGTCTTGATATTAAATATTGTTGTCATAGGCTGAGTTGAGGTTTAAAACTCTGAATCTGACATCGGGAGTTCACATGTGTATTGAAATGTTCTCTGACCCTTGCTGCAAAAGAAAAATGAAGAAGCTAAAAATTAATAGAACCCTGGAGTACGTTGGCAATTAGAGTGAACAAGGTTTCAGTTGCTCTCCATCATCAGTTTCTCAAACCGTTGGATAGATAGGGTATTTTTAATTTTCACCCCTTATTTCAATCTGTCACAAAAAAAAATTCTTGAAATATTTGTATATGTTCCAATTAGAGTAGCATTAAACCATTTTTTAAAAATACGCTTTAAGAAGCAGAACTTGGATTAAGGAAACACTAAATAAACTGATTAATGTGTGAGAGATGCTCTTGCTTATGTTATTATTAAGAGGATATTGTTTAATAATATGATGCATGCTATATCCATCCTTAGAAGAATATTAAACTATGTTTGTAAATAGAAAAAAGTTACATTTAGAATTATTTTAGTATTATCTAGGGTGGAGAAGAAGTATTACATTTTTGTTTGGTCTATATTTCTCATTATACATTAAGGGTGTACCTCCAAAAGGAGCAGTGGGAAAGGCGGCATGGTGGTTTCAAGTCACCTTTGTATCTTCCCAATGCTGGGCTGCTCCTGGCATAACATAGACAGCACTGGGGTCCTGTCAGAGTTACAACAGCCTGGCCCTGGCTGCCTATGGAGCGTAATGCTGCCTGGAATCTCCACAGAAGTATGTGCTGTAGCCCGACCCCTGAGGTGCTTCTCTCACCACCAGCCTCTTTCCCCTCCCCCCACAGCAGCACACATATACCAGGGCTTGCAGCTGTCTTCCACGGTTCTGGCCCTGAGGGAATCCTCTGGCCAAATACTGGGGTTTACCGCTCCTTTAAACTTGGGCCCTTTCATCCAGCATATAGGATCCAAAACGTGGATGAAAATCTTACCTGAGATATATAATTTTTCTTGTCTTATTAAGGGGAGCAACTATTATTTGATAAATAGGTGGATTTTTTTAGAAGATTACAGAACCATAGAAATGCAAGGTTTCATAGAAATGAAAAGGACCTTGAGAGGTAGTCCAGTCCACTGTGCTGAGGCAGGATCTAGAGTCTAGATTCTAGACCATCCCTGATAGGTGTTGCCTAATTTAAAAGCCACCAGTGATGGGGATTCCACAACCTTGCTTGGAAGCCAATTACAGTTCTTAACTATCCTCTTAGTTAGAAAGTTGCTGGAGTTTTTTGCCAATATCTAACGTAAATCTCCCTTACCGCAGATTAAGCTCATTACTTCTTGTCCTACCTTCAGTGAACATGGAGAACAGTTGGTCACCATCTTCTTTAGAACAGAGCTTAACCTATTTGAAGGCTATCAGGTCCCCCCTCAGTCGATTTTTCTCAAGACTAGACATACACAGGTTTTTTTAACCTTTCCTCAGAGGTCAGGTTTTCTAATCCGATTATCATTTTTGTTACTTTTCTCAGGACTCTCTCCAGCTTGTCCACATCTTTCTTACAGTGCGGCATGCAAAACTGGACCCAGAACTCCAGCTGAGGCCTCACCAGTGCCAAATAAAGTGGGACAGTTACCTCCCATGATTTACATACAACGCTCCTGTTAATACACCTCAGAATAATATTAGCCTTTTTCAATCTGCATCACATTGTTGGCTTATATTCAATTTGTGATCCATTATAACCCCCAGATCTTTTTCAACCGAACTACTGTCTAGCCGGTTATTCCCCATTTTGTGGGTGTGCATTTGATTTTCCCATGCAAAGTGTAGTACTTTGCACTTGTCTTTACTGAATTTCATCTAGTTGGTTTCA
This sequence comes from Natator depressus, assembly GCF_965152275.1. NCBI lineage: Eukaryota > Metazoa > Chordata > Testudines > Cheloniidae > Natator > Natator depressus. The sequence goes on along the minus strand of NC_134235.1, from coordinate 236,183,419 downwards.
GACTGGTTCTCCAATTTGTCAAGGTCATTTTGAATTTGAATTCTGTCCTCCAAAGTGCTGGCAACCCCTCCCAGCTTGGTGTCATCTGCACATTTTATAAGCATACTCTCCACTCCACTATTCAAGTCATAAATGAAAATATGAATGGTACTGGACACAGAGAGATCCCACTAGATAATGTCCTTCCAGTTTGACAGTGAACCATTGATAACTACTCTTTGAGTACACTTTTTAGCCGGTCGTTCTCTCTCCCCCAACCCCCAGCAATTTCATCTAGACCACAGTAAGCCGGTAACCATATCAAAGAAGGAAATTAGATTGTTGTAGCATCACAAATTTGTGTGGGTTATAATTTATCACCCTATTTTCCTTCAGGTGCTTACTGGAACAAATTGATAAAAAATCAATTTGTATCTTTCCAAACATCAAAGATAGGTTGTCTGGTCTATAATTCCCCCAGCTCTTCTTTGTTACTCTTTTTAAAGATAGGTTCTATGTTTTTCCTTCTCCAGTCCTCCCGAGACCTCCCCTGTCCACCAGGAGTTCTTGAAGAAGATAATCACTAATGCTTCAGCTAGTTCCTCAAGTACCCTAGGGTGAATTTCATCAGGCCTTGCCAACTTGATTACATCTAACTTATCTAAACATTCTTTAATCTGTTCTTTCCCTGTTCTGGCTTGTGTTCCTTCCCCCTTGTTAATATTAATTGTGTTTAAGCATTTGGTCATAAGTAACAATTTTAGTAAAAGCTTAAGTAAAATAGGCATTAAATACGTCCATCTTCTTGATGCCATCCATTACTAACTGTTCCCTCCTGAATGGTGGACCAATGCTTTGTCTTTTGTTCCTGTTGTATTCATAGAACCTCTTCTTTCTGGTTTTTGTATCCCTTGCTAAATGTAACTCATTTTGTGCCTTAGCCTTTCTGATTTTGTCCCTATATGCTTGGTGCTACTCTTTTGCATTCGTCCTTAGCAATTTGTCAATTTTTTCATTTTTTGTAGGATTCCTTTTTGATTTTCAGGTCGCTAAAAAGCTCCTAGTGCAGCCATATTGAACTTTTACTCTTCTTCCTGTCTTATCCAGGTACTGCTAATCTCTGATTGAATTTTAATTATAAAAGTGATACATAAAGCAACTGTCCCAATGTATAACCAGATATTTTAATTGCTAATAGAATATTATACCTCCTTTTAGTGTTTCTTGTCTTCCGCTCTGTCATGTCCTCTCCCTTTCCAAATAATTATTAATGATCAATTTAGCCTCATTGGCCTGGATTACTTTAGAAATGAGCATCCTGGGGAAAACAGAGAACATCCATATAGTCCAAAGTTTGTGTAGTCCTCATTTTCTTCATTTTTTATAGCTACACCTAAGATCCATAAACTTGGCTGCCTTGTGTAATTTTATCTTTAGATGGTGTGGCCTAAGATTAATCTTTCTGTAGGGTCACTGTATGGTATGTATTTGGCCCACACAGTGGCTTTGTTTTAGAAAGAAGGAGGGAAAAGCGGAAAAAAATGTTATAAATTCCTGCTAGTTTCAAAGTTTTCCTCTGAATACTAATTTTTTAAAGTGTTTAAGAGAAGTTTGTATTCTTCTGTTTGTAAACGTTTTGCCTGGATGGCTATTTGAATGACCTGGCTGCACTTTGCACATGGTTAGTGCTTTCATTTTACTTTTGATGTAAACTTCTGAGTGAAGGGTGCCACAAGTCACTATCTACTTTCATCAGTTTCAGCAGAGCATTCGATGCAAAAAATACTCTTAATGTTTTTGAATTGATCAACACAATGGGCTTAATAGATATGTAGCTGTTATCCCTTGTGCTTTAAATATGCCAAAAAGTGGTCGTTTTCTTACTCCCTAAAACTTGAGGAATATTTTATTTATTTATTTAAATGTATAAAATATGTAATTCCATCTATGATAGGTAAAAATTAACACACACACTCTGCTCCTAACAATAAATAAACTTCCAGACTCAGACATTCCCCTGCCCAAATGCTTGGCAGAAAACAGTGGGATGTGCAGCATTCCTGGAAGTTAAACAGTTCTGAGGTCTGGCTAAGCAAGTGTGGGAAAGGCGTTCCAGAGGTGAGGGACCCTCATGGAGAGCACTCTGCCAGCAACTTCTTCCTGTATGTAGAGGAGGAGGTCCAGCTCAAGCACCTCCGCTGATCTTAATCGCGACAGCATATCACAAGGAGAGAGACAATCCTACAGGTAACCAGGTCTCAAACCATTTGGGGCTTTAAAGGCGAAAACCACCAATTTGAATTCTATCCACTATAGCCAATGCAACTGCTGCTATAGGGTGAAGTGAACTGATATTGCTTTTCAAGCAATTATTATATAGATGATTCTGGATTGTCTCCTGCAGTTCATAAAAGAAGGGCCTAAAGTAATGTAAACTCTGATTTACATTCTCTGGAAGTTGCAGTGTTGAGTAATTTTTAAGACATCGGTTGCCTTTGGATTTAAAAATAGTGATCTGGAAATGTCATAAAAAAGCTTACAATGCTATAATAAAAAACAAACAAAAAACCCTCACCTTTATAAATTCTCAAGAAGACAAAGAGAAAAATATTAAAAATGGAGGTTCAGAAATCTTGGAAGTCTCCCCTCCTGGTTTTCAAGCAGCTGCTCCGATAATAAGCACAACATTGTCTTAGGAAAAGAGAAATACATTTGTGTTCATTTGACAAGTTAGAATGTTTTGTTATTAACAGGTTTGGCAAACATCGCAAAGATGACAAGATTGAGAAAACTGGTAAAATTAAAGTTCAGGAAGCCCTTACTTCAGAAGAGGAGAGAATACGAATGAAGCAAGAACAGGAGAGGTAGACTTCAGTATTTGCTTAAACATTAGCAGAGAGAGTTTTTGTTTGTTTGTTTTTTTTTGTGGTGTTTCTAAACTCAAGAATTTACATGCAACTGAAGTTTGGTTTTCACTGATAAAATTATCCAATGATGATGTGTTTATATAGTTAATATAACAGAAAGAAACAGAGAGAAACTGGACTTGTTTGGGACCTAAACAGTGCAGTCAAAAGAAACTGTCATTCAGTATCTTTTATGCGACCAGTAGCAGCCGTATAATTATTTCTTAATTAGGGCACGTGAAAGAGTTACTTTAATTTTTTCTCAAGACTGATTCTATAATCTATTTTACAGACTTCTCAGAAAACAAATATTTATATAAAATTGAAATACATTTTGTATCTTTCCCTTAAAGTCTTTCATACCTAGTTTATTACTAATTGTTTTTATGCTGTTCAGAAATAGAATTTAAAATTTGATCATTGCAAATAAATTTGTCACTGCAGTTCTGTTTGTTGTCATGGAGTAATGTGTACATTAAACTGTTAATTGTAAAACCGAGTGGTGAGTACCTCTATTTTTGCCTTGTTCTCCTTCCCTTAACATTTGAAGCCTCTATATTGTTTGTGTCATATGCTCCTCATTATTTTAAACAAGCTAGTATTTCCAATCTGAATTTCACCCTCTGTCTTGCAGACCCCAGGGATTCTGGGCCGAGACTCTGTTATGTCTTATTACTTCATTTAGGGCTAAATCCAAGAGAAGATTAGGAAGTGACTTGATCACAGTCTAAAATTACCTACATGGGGAGATTTCTGAGAGTAGGTGGCAGTTTACTGTAGGAAACAAAGGCATAACAAGCTATAAGTGCTGGAAGCTTAAGTTAGACAAATTCAGACTAGAAATAAGATGCACATTTATAACAGTGAGGGTTATTAACCATTGGAACAACTTACCTAGGGATGGGGTGGAAGACTGTATGTTTTTCTAAAAGATATGCCCTAGCTCAGCCAGAAGTTGTGGGCTTGGTGCAGAAATCACTGGGTGAAATTTTATGACTTGTGTAATACAGGAGGTTGAACTAGTTGATCATGATCCCTTCTGTCCTTAATATACATGAATCTGCGTACTCTATATTTGATGTTTGGCTCCCCAAAAGATATGTGGGATTAATCTGTTAATAGAGTTTAATTGTAAATATCTGAGTTTCTCTTCTGCTAGTATAGAGGCCAAACCATAGCTTTTGATCTTTACTTATGGCTTAATTTTCCTTTTATTGATAAAACCAAAAATAGGAGCACTAAATGTCTTCCTGTTTTGTTGAGACGTTCTTTTGAAGTAATTGCTCTCTCAAATAAAACTGTGAGGGAATGTTTTGAAGCTGGAGGAAATATGTAACAAAGTGTGTGTGTGTGTGTGTGTGTGTGTGTTTATATAATCAAAGCTGAATGTTGGAATCTCTGCATGACATACAAAATTATTTTTCATGGTAGGGAAATTTTCTGTTATGCGCGCACTCAGTAATATTGGAGAGAGTATAGAATGTGCATGTCATAAAACAGATTTAATAGTCACTCTGAGTACTACTGTATAATTATATAGCCTCCTATGTATGGAACAACTTCCCAGTCCCATTCACCAAACTACTCTGGCCTCCTTGAAATCTCTCCTTAAAACCTCACTCCTGCTGTGTCACAAAATAATTTATATATCCACTCGAATCATCAATATATGCACATGCCAGAACTTGGTTACAGCATGATCTTATTATTGTGACCCAGATCCTTCCTCTCCCCTCAGATCCCCACCCCAATTGTTGGTTTCGTTCTTGTTGTGTCAAGTGTACAATTATAATGTAATTTCTTTGTGGCAGGGGCCTGTACTACTATAAATGATGATAACATAGCAACAAAAATGTGCTTGGTGCTTCCTTAAATTTCCAAAAGTACCAGATTATGACTCAGTCCATGGTGGTGTTGAATTGCCGCAGTCAGATTGCAGTTCTTCCTTTCTATTTTGTCATGTAACTATATTAGATACATAATAAATTATTGCCCATGCAAATTAACTAAAACTCTAGAAATAATTATTGGGGGAGACAGTAAAATGATGCTGGCTCATAATGGCTCCTTTTTTCACTTTCATTATGTTTTACTGGCACAGTTCACTTACTCTGTTTTGTTTGGTGTTTGAAGCTCTATACCTTTAATGATGCAATACTTTTGGGAACTAGGCTGAATTTAATGAATTTACTATGTGTAAGAGGCTTGGAACAAAAAATCCTTAGGGGTCAGAGAACAAGTGAATGGTCCATTAAAAAATCAATCATGCCCACAATTTTATAAAATTATTATACTCTGACTTTGCAATTTTAATAGTAATGTGCTTACAATAGTATTTTGCTTAAACTCTTGAAAGTATTTTGTTCATATTGATTAGAAGACAAATAAGCAAATTAATATACTTCAATTGATCACTGATTGAAATGGATAAAAACTGCCTTTTATGAATACAATACTAATACTAACAATAATTCCTTTTTAAAAGAGAATGTCATTTTAGCCAGCTTTGGTGCATGTGTTCCAGCAACAGTAATAAAGCAGTTTAGCCCAGGATGTAAATTATCCAGTTGAAAATACAGGGGTATAGACCAGATATGTTTAGCAAATACCTCCATTGGAACTGTGTCAGGAACCTGGAGTAAGCACCCACCATTCTTATAAAAATTGTCAGAGGATACTTATTAATGGTAAATTGCCTGGATCTCAGGTTGACGTTTCACCCGACAGCACAGTACTGCGTATCTGCTTTCTGGGGGCACTGGTTTACTGCGAGAAGGGAGGCTAGTGAGTTATCTTTGAATATCTCCAAGCACTGACCATCTGACCCAAACTGCTTAGGTTATGAGCTCTGACAAGCTTACAGCTCCAGGTAGCATTGTTGTTGAAGCCTGAGCGCAAAGGAGTTACCTTGGATTTACACCGCTGGAACAGAGATCAGAATTGGGTCCATTCAGGGCCAGATGAAGGCAATATTGGGTTCTGGGCATACCACATCATGGGGGACCCTCTGTGCCTGATACCCATGCTCTGATTCTGCCCCTCCATGTGCAATACTTGGAGTGGTGGTGTCAGTGGGTCCCCTCTCCTCCCAGAGAGGCAGGGGCAGTAGCATGGGCCCTCTTTTCCCTCAGGAGTAGTAGGAGCTTTCCTTTCCTTCCTCGAGGAAGGGTGGCCCCCAAGGGTATCTGTTTGGATTGGTGAGATGCATCTGCTAGATTCTTCTGCTCCTGCCATGCATAGAATCCCCTGATGGGGTTATGCTGGTGCAGTCCCTTCAGAGTAGCTGATCTTATATTTAACATCCCTTAGAGACATATGGGGTAGTAGACACTTCAAGGGTTTCAGGTTGTCTACAGACTCAGGCAAACATTGCTGTATTGGTTACACTCAGGTCACGTTTTCAAACTTTTCTGGGCAACTAAAAGAGCTAGCGTTACTGCCCTGGCTGCACTCCCCTTTGTGGATGCTCATCTGACTGTTGTTGGCTGCCACAGGCTTTTAAGGTTATGATAAAGTCTCTATATCTGGCCTTTCAGGCACACTCCTGGTGTGTAGACTCCAAGTCTGGTGCCCCACGGGGAAGTTGGATCCCATAGCCCAACTGCTCCTCCAAGTCTTTTCAGAGCCTTCCTTCTCCCTCCCCAGAGTTCCACTCACATATGTGCTGTGGATTACTGTGTCACCCTTCTGTGGACTTCATGACAATTACAGCAAGTAACACATAGGCTTTGCAAAGGCACTTCTAAATTATACATGTACTTTAATTCATAGATGAAGCACTTGAGATACACAAATCTATGGAAAAATAACTTCACTCCTGAGTGTCTTTTGGGTCTTAGTGCCTTCCAGGGAGTCCAGACTTCTTCTGCACCCTCCTCTTCTCCTGTCCAGTTTTGTCTTCTGGTTCTGGTCTGTTCCCCTGGCTGGAGGGAGACTTTCTTTTTACAGCTTATTCCAACACCTTTGTTTTTCCTGTCCTTCCCCAGGGTTTTTCCAGTCTCCAGCAAGTCCAAAGTCTTTGGCTAGGTTGTTCACTGCTTGGATTTAGACAGTTCTTCTTCAAATAGTGTCCCTCTGGGGGCTCCACATCAGGCTATATATGTGTCTGCGGGTCTGCACCTGCACCCTAGACATGCTCATGCCATAATACGAGGGCATATAAGTGGACCCACCGCCACTCCAGTTCCTTCTCAACTGCCTTCAGCTTGAGACAGAGTATTGCAGTGTCCATTAGCTAAGCCATGTGACTTGTTACGCCTCTTGCTTATTTTTTTTAATTTTTTCTTAATTTTACAGGTATTTCTTTTCTTTTTTTCTTTTTCCCTTATTTAGCAGTTTGTGCCTTTTGGAAATGGGGAGGATTCTCCTTCCCGTTTTTGTTTTTTTGTTTCTTTTTTTTGTCCTTTGCCTGTTCTGGGCCGTTTGTTTTCTTGGACCTCAAGATGCAGCATTGAGTATGGATTATGCCCAAGGCCCCAGGCTTCAAACCCTGTCAGACCTGCTACAAGTCTTTTCCCTGGAGCAACAGGCATTCAAGCTGCTTCAGTTGCTTTGGGAAAAAACACATTCCCTCCATATGCAAGATCTACTCAAATTCAGGAACTAATAATTCAAGAAATTCAGAGAGGTCAAACTTAAACTCCTATTCTCAGAGACCCACAGGGTCTGAGTCATCCCCTGTACATTGGAGCAGCTACCTGCCTCCATTTCTTTGGTAGCAAACACTCCAGGGGCCCTAGGGGACCACCAAAGAAGAAAAGACCCCACTCCTGAGAACAGGACAAGAGAAGGGAAAATTCACCCCTGCAGACAGAAGCTCTAGAACCCAGCAAAGGCTGCTGTCATATACTGACCTAACCTCAGTACAATCCCCAGTACTGTGATATATAATGACTCCTGAGGGTCCATACCAGAGTCTCCAGTACAATCTAGGCTGCTCTCTCATGAAGATCTTCAGCTCATGGAAGAGCTTGAATCACCCTTGTTGACAGATACTAAAAGGATTCACCACTGTTACTGATGCATTTCTTGGGGCCTACTTACTCTCCATCCATATCATTGTCAACTGTGGCTTGTCCTCCAGTACCATTACAGTCTCCACTGCACCACTTGCACACCTTTGATAGACACCACATAGGACTTGGAGATATCTATACGTGGCTTCTCTGCCTTCAAGCCTCCCTCTCTTGAGGCTCACTATGAGGAGGAAACTCGTAGCAGGAAACACGTCAGAGACCCTGGCAAGGACATCCATGGGGCCTCACTCCATCTCTTTTGCTCCACCTTAGTGGGCATACCGGAACCCCTGGTCCTCCTATGCTGACCAGTTCTACAGGGTTCCACCTCATAAGAGGACGTGTCAGGAGCAACAACCAACACCCTTTAGTGTTGCTCAACAGGAACATTCCAAGCAGAACATGAACCAGCTGAAGAGGAAGAAACACCACATTCACACAAGTCCTCTTCCTCACCAGATGATCCAGTCATGCCTCTTCCATCATCTTACCCTGATGATTTCAAGGCCTTCCAGGACCTTATGTAATGTGTGGCAGACACATTTACAGATTCCAGTGTTCCCTGTTGACCATCCATCGTACATCTCCTCCGGGCAAGATTGCACTACCTATCCCCAGCAACTGTACCACTTAGATGCAAGCGGGTTGACAAGAAGTACTATATCCGGCCCATAGGCTTGGAGTATTTTTTCCTTCACCCTACAAGTAACACGCTGGTAGTTGAGGCAGTTAACGAATCAAACATGCAACACTGGTTCCGTTCAACCCCATCAAATAAAGCTAAAACATCTGGTTCGTAAGAGCTACTGCTTGGCCTCTCTACAGTTCAGAAAAGCCTATTACAAGTCCTGATGGCAAAGTACAACTTCACATATTATTCCAAATTTGTATCTTTTATTGTACGCCGGCCTCAGGATCACAGGGAACAATTTCAGGCCCTCATTATGTAAGGCTAGACAGTTGCCAAAGCATCTCTCCAAGCCTCACTTGATGCAGTCAACACAGCTAAAGGCCCCATAGCTATGGCAGTAGTTCTCCGAGTGCTTGCTCATGTCGATTTCCATTGTAGGTGTGTGCGTACAAACATGTGCGGCTCTTGAAGACTTTTGGCTTAGCGGTACCAATAGGTCCGGCTGTGGCACCCTCTGAAGTGCCGTGCTCATGGCGCGATATATCAGCACCACCAGCCCTGTGCCCTCTCGGTTCTAAGACTGTGAACTCCAAGCCCACCTCCTGGGATTCTGCTTGTGAGTTACCTACAATGGAATCAACATGAGCAAACACTCGAAGAAGAAAAAACGGTTAATCACCTTTTTTAAACTGTTCTTTGAGATGTATTGCTCATGTCCATTCCATTACTCACCCTCCAGTCCCTCTGTCGGAGTTGTGGGCAAGAAGGAACTGAGAGGGCACAGGGCTGACTGAGCCTGATATACCGTGCCATGAGCACAGCACTCCAGAGGGCGCCTCACCCAGCTCTCCAGGTACCACTCAAGGTAAAAGTCTCTGATGACCATGCATATGGATGTGTGCACACCTAGAATGGAATGGACATGAGCAACGCATCTCTAAGAACAACAGTTACAAAAAGGTGAGTAACCATTTTTTATGTGCTGTATGCACCAAGCTTCCTGGCTGCAGTACTCTGGCCTTCCCTGGAAGGTACAAAATACTGTTGAGGGGACTGAATTGTTTATCAACACCACAGATGGGTCCCTTTGCTCTCTCAAGAACTCATGGGTGATGCTATGATCTCTGGGCAATTACACACCTGTGACAAATAAGAAATACAGCAGGTCACAGACGGCTCCATAATCTTGTTCAGTTTACCCCCAGCCCATGAGGCCAACTGAACCCCCCCAGGAAGAGCCCAGATCTAAAAAAGAGTATTCTCTCAATCAGTGACATCTTCAAAATGTCCACTTTGACCCACTAGTGAAGAGTTACGAACCATCTCCCACTCTAGATCCTGCACTTGACCACCGTTATAGGGATTGTCTTTCCCATTTTCTCTCTTCCTTGGAGCTTATCACCTTTGACATGTGGATCTTGGAATAATTTCTACAGGTTATTCCATCCATTTCAGGTCTCTACTCCGCCACGCCCAACCCACTCTCTGTCTCTTTTCAGGGACCCTTCTCACGAGGTCTTTCTCATGTAGGAAGTACAATCCCTGCTAACGCTAGGGAGTGGGTAGCAGGGTTGGCGATCAACCCTGTTCCCCTGGACTTTTGTTAGGAAAGTGTTCTATTCTCAATACTTCTTGGTCCCAAAGAGAAACTGGAGAAGGAGACCAATTCTGGACCTCAGAACTTTGAACATGTGCATCCATGCTCTCAACGGCTCAGAATGGAAACCCTATCAGTTGCTGCTTCCCACCGTCCCTAGATGTGAATAATTGTCTTTCCCTACCTGGATCATTAGCTCCTAAAAGGTCACTTGCTTCTAGAGATATAGACAGCAACCACAAAACCTGATCTCTGTTCCACTCGGTAGGCCTTTACCTCAACACAAAAAAAATCTATGCTCTCACCCTTTCAATACATAGACTTCATTGGGGCCACTTCATCTCCACCACTGTTAGACCCTACTTGCCAAAAAACAGATTTGCCACGATGTCCAACCTTGTTTCAAAGATAAAACAAAGACGACAAACCACAGCACATTCTCTGCAAATGGGTGTCCATACCTTGGAGGGGCCTCATCTCTCTAATTTGGTGGAAAGATCCCCTAAATGTAGGAGTTCCATTCCTGCAGGTCCCTTCCCCTGAGAGTCATTACCGTAGACACTTCTCTACTAGGTTGGGGCACACACTCCAAAACCTCATAGCTCAGAGAAGATGGACCCCTCTGAAGTCTATCCTCATTATCAACATATTAGAGCTCAGAGCAGTTCATCATACTTGTTAGCACTTCCTCCTCCACATCAGGGGCCACCCGACCAGAATAATGCTGAACAACAGAGCAGCAGTGTATTATATATCAACTGTCAAGGCGGAGAAAGATCCCACTCATTATGTGCAGAAGCCATAAAACTGGTAAATATACAGTGCATACAGATTTCAATGGTTAATCTACCAGGACTACAGAACAGAGTTGCGGATTCTCTCAGCAGACCTTTCAACATCAACCATGAGTAGAAGCTTTGAACAGCGAGGTTTTCCAAAAGATATGTCTCACCTGGAGCAATCAATGGATAGATTTCTTTACAACTCCATCCAATGAGAAGTGTAGACGACTTTGCTTGAGAGGAGAGAATGGCTGCAACTCAATGGCGGATACCCTAGTTATTCCTTAGCCTTGTGTACTGCTTTATGCTTGTCCCCCCTACTCCCCTACTGCTTATGTTCCTGAACTATTTGAAACAAGAAAGATTACTAGCCATCATCACAGCACAGTTTTGACTCAGACAGTTGTGGTTCACAAAGCTGGTTCACATATCTCTGCAACCACCTCTCCATCTTTCCCTGTCAGTGAATCTCCTCACCCAACAGTCAAGATCCATCTCCTCCATCCACCCGAATCTTCCGGCACTTCACCTCAAGGCCTGGCTACTAGATAGCTCTCTGGTATAGAACAAGACTACTCCCCAGGTGTATTAACAGTTCTCAGTTCTGCTTTATAGCAGACTTTCAATAAGGAAAACTTAATTTTAGAAGCGGAAACTCTTCCAGACTTGGTGCAGTTGCCAATCTATGCCTCGTCTTTAGTCTTGCCTTACACACATTCTCGATTACCTGTTCAACTTAAAAACCTCAGGATTATCGTTGAGTTCCATTAAAGTTCACCTCCCCACTATCACAGCCTTTCACACACAGCCCCTATTGAGAGGTTTTCAGTTTTCACCCATCCAGCCACAACAAGGTTTATGAAAGGCCTCTTTCCACTATGGGGCCTCAACTTTGTCCCCAGTGCACTGAGGAAACCTCCATGATCATGGAACCTATGACGAACTGTTCCCTCCTTCATTTGTCCCTTAACACGACATTCTTCATAGCCATCACCTTGGCTAGGAGGATAGGAGAGCTTGGAGCCTTGATGGCTGTACCCAGTATATATATAGTGTTTCACTGTGACAAGGTGATGCTTCATTTTCACTATCTCTTCTTTCCCATGGTTTCCTCAGAATTTCACATCAACCAGGAGATTCACGTGCCTGTTTTCTATCACATGCCTCACTCTTCCATAGAAGAAATGGGCTTTCATACACTGGACATAAGAAGAGCTCCCACCTTTTTACGTAGATGTGACCACACCTGTCAGGATTTCACCCAGGCTTTTTGCAAAATGTATGAAAAGACAGTCGATTTCCACCCAAACACTGTCCAAATCGGTTACCGGCTGCATTTTAAACTGTTACAAAGCCTCAGGGGTTGGCCCTCCTCCAAGAGTCATTGCTCATTCCACTAGGGCTCAGTCTACCTCATTAGCCCTTCAGAAAAACATACCTATTCCAGACATCTGCAGAGCAGCCACCTGATCCTCAGTACCCACATTTTCCCAGCACTCTGCTCTTGTGACTGCTCTCAGAGCTGACACAGCTTTCAGTGAAGCTGTTCCATAATCTGCACTGAATCCTCCTCCTCGGCAACCTTCTCCATGATGGGGGGACTGCTCAGGAGTCTCCTCAGGTGGAGCACCCATAGAGACATTACTCGGAGGAGAAGAGATTATTTATCTTGTACAGTAACTGGAGTTCTTTGAGATGCGTGCACCTATGTATGTCCCACCACCCACCCTCTTTCCGCTCTGCCTTGGAGTCTCTCTCTTTGGACTTTTGTGGTTGAGAAGGAATTGAAGTGGCAGCAGGTTCACCCCTTCCTATATACCTTCCTGTTGGGGCATGAGGGTAACTGGGGCGTAGGTGTGGACCCACAGACACTGTCAAAAAAAAAAACCCCTCCAATTAAGAGAACATGGTCGTGCACGTTTATCCTGATGTGCAGCAGCCACAGGGGGACACAACTCAAAAAACTCATTCCTGTACAAGGTAGGTAACTGCTCCTTCTTGATGTCTGTATTGTTTGGTTAAATACACCCATAGCTTGCCTTCTTGCAGAGGAGTAGCTACCTCCACCTGTAGGACTAAATTAACTTTTTTTACCCATATAGCAAACTCGAGAGAAATAGAGACTGAGGTATCTATAATAGTTGTATGATACAGAGTTATTTTCCATGTTCTTCATGGCTAGATTCTTGTTTTTAATAAAAGCTGAAATTCTGATGTAATCTTATGATTCAGAATATGAATGGCCCTCTAAGCGTGGCCTATAGTGCTTGTGTCTTAATCCAGCCTTGGGTCCATTATCTATCTCATCTTGAAAGATCATTGATCTAATGGAACGTTTTATCATTCTGTCTATTGCACTTCGATATTAAGTTCAGTTGCTAAATATCTCTAGGTTACTATATTTTTAACCATTAGTAACTTTTAATATTTTATTCCTTCCCCATTCATAAACCCCAAACTGTCTAGACAATCTTTACATGCAATTCACTTGCCAAATTCAATTTTAAAACTGAAGTTGTAAAGTTATATAATTGCAAAAACAATTATAACTCTTTGAACACTACTGTTTGGGAAGATGATGCATTCTGAGCATTTGTCTGGGATTGGGGCAGGCATTGGGAGGAGGAAGGATGTTCTGAACCTGGAAGAGAAGTATATGAAGTAAGTGTTTAAGGTGGGATGAGAAACTCACTTGGAGAGGGAAAAAGGGTTGGATACTTATTATGTAAAAGAGGGTTGGATACTTATTATGAAACATTTGGGGAGAGTGTTTAGCAGATGAGAGAGTAGTGGGAATAAGTGCTTTATTGAGGCTGGGGACCATGCTGGCTGGGTCGTGTCTTCCTCTGCGTTCTAAAGATGTTATTCAATTTTACTGTAATTATTTTTGTACTTGTGTGGATTAGGAGTGATGTGTGCTCGCTCTCTGTATAAATATAGTATAATTTTATCTATTTTTGTTTTTGGAAGCATTGACATTTTCGTCCTTTAGTTTGTAAAGGAGATTAAATTTACATAATTCTTCTGTTTGTATACTTTTCTGTGCAAATGTCACCACCAATGGCATCAGTACTGCTCTGGGAATAGTGTCTGTCAACTGCAGCTGTAAAGTCAGAAGGGGGAGCTCCCAACATTGTTTTTTGTGTGTCTTGACTAAAGAGGAGATAGTGCATGTTTTTAATATAATAGCCAAACAAAAATGGAGGGTAGATATTAGGGTACAGAGAGTATGCTCTGCCAGCTCATAAGATTTTCTGTATTGCTGCTGTAAGTGATGTGGTAACAAATCCTGTGCTATGCAGGAGGTTGAACTAGACCCTTTCCATCTTCGAATCTATGAAATCGCAGTCTTACTTTGTAAGTTTATTGGGTACTTGCCCAACTTTCCAAAATGAAGACATTGTTAGTATTCAATATACTTACATCCAAACAAGGATTCAGAGAATAACTAAGAGAAAGGGAATGTTCTTTTCAGAAATTCTATGTACTGTAGTGCACCAGAGCTACCTGACAGTAAGTGAAAATTGATGTTATAAATGGCTGCTTATGATGTTGTTATATTTAGCTTCATCCCAGAGTAAATTTTAATGCCATATCATAAACACATGAAAAACTATAGCAGATTGAATAACCTCCTGCGACAACCATTGTCACTGCTTTATCTACTTGGATAAAAAACTACAAGTAATGGAAGAATAACTAGTGAACTTTGGTCTTATAGAGACACAGGAAGAGCGTTATGCCATATATTTTAAGAGAGCCATTCTGGAGCAGATTTTTAATTTCTTTTGTTAGGTTACTCAGTATCCCTATGGAAATATTTTATATGAATTCAGATTTTTTAAAAATATTGAACATAAACAAGGCTGTATTTTTAGTGTCTCATTTTGTTTCCCGGATTTTGAATGCAACACTTCATATGTATATCAGTAATTAAAATAGCCCATTGATATTTTGTCCCAGACTATTTGGTCATTCCATAAAGGCAGTTGCCTGTATTGTATATTTCCTGAGGGTATGAGAGCCTACATGTAATAAACTTCTCTTCATCTTTCTCTAGTGCTATTAAAGCTACAAGCCTTTTGTTGTAAAAAGTATACTAATGAATAGAAATGTTACAACAAGAACTGAAGTCTTGTGTTTTCCCTTCATCATGCATCATCCATTTTAATTAGACAAAAGGGTGGTGAGCACTGTGACAAGAGTCTGGAATTAAAATCATTAATTGATGTCAAGTTGAAGAGAGACTGCTAACATGAATTTAGTGACAGCAGGAAAGAAATTAACCTATTACTTTATTTAGTATATTAGATTATTTAATATTTTTTCCTATGCAAGGTCAATGCACTTTATGATTATGGAAAAGGACAAATGATAAAAACTATGTGAATGTTCATTATTGTCTAACAATGAAACTTACACAATAAACCCTTTGAAAACTAAAAACAAAAACAAAAAATCAAAGGGCACGCACTTCACAATAGCTTCTTACATATTCTAAATGATCGTCATCTACCATATGGTCTGTTTTTAGTTGGCCACATGTGTTAACAAGAGGTATCTGATAGAAAAAGTGCATCTAACAAAATATTACTTTTCTATAGAATAGAGGAAAAATATCAGCATAGCAAAAACTAAACACATTTCCTCCGTGATGGTGATTGGAATAACTGACTCTCTTTGCATCATTGGAAATTTGGACTAATAAGAGTTGACATTTAATGTTAAGCATCTACCTTACTCTTGAGAAGAAAGGATGACAACAGCATCCTACAGATAATTTGTGACCTGAAAGGTCATAATAAAAGAATAAAGGCAGCGTTATCTTCCAGTAAAGGCCATCTGGAACTATTAAAGTATCAGATGGAGTAAGGGTTGAACAGCAGGACACTCTCCTGGTGTCCTTCCAAATTTCCCAGAGAGACCATAATATTTTTATTGGAAAACACCCACCCCCACCCACCCCTCGCCAAATATTTTCATAAAACAGTTTCATCCGACATAAAGAAGAAAAGTAATTCTATATACTGTAATATAGAGAGAATTTCTGCTTGGTTTTGTTACATAACCTACTAAGTGTTCACATATATCTTTAAAATAGAACCATACCACATTCGGTTGTAAAGTCTGCTTTTGATTGGTTTATCCCTATACTACTTAACGCTTCTCAGCAGTGATCATCCCTCTACATCCATATATACAATAGATATTCATTGTTCCATTGTTTTCCATAGAAGTGTGAGCCACAGCAAACCTTTTCTGGCATCCTGGACAACATTTTGCATAAAATTCATTAGTGAGTATAAGAAAAAAAATCAAAATATGAATTTCTCTTTTGTGATCTTTGGGAAGGAGTATAGATGTGAGTGGTGTTTGTTCTTTTCACCATAGCTTTAGTGGAGAGCATTTAGTATTGTTGATTGTATTTTTACGTAATGCTCATGAGCCTAATGTTTTAAGATGAGTGCAGTGTATCAAGTAATTCAGTGGCCATAGTTTTTGCAAAAGAGAACACAGAAATGGAGCATAAGAAGACTGAGCTTTGGCTAATTCTTTGGGCTCAGTCCTGCTCCCACTGAAGTCTATGAAACTATTGTCATTGACTTCAGCTGATGCTTAAATTGGGCCGTTGGTGGAATGACAATTGCTAAAAACGGTCAGTTTTTTAACAGAACACCTTTTATTTTCTATAAGTACCTTTCATAGTGCACACAGAGTACTAGATAGTATATTAAAGGTCTCCACAGTATGCATCCGATGAAGTGAGTTGTAGCTCACGAAAGCTTATGCTCAAATAAATTGGTTAGTCTCTAAGGTGCCACAAGTACTCCTTTTCTTTTTGCGAATACAGACTAACACGGCTGTTACTCTGAAACTTCTCTATCTATGTATCTAGGCGGTACAACGGCTTAGTGCACTCACCCATCTCTGTTGGAAACTTAGGTTCAAATCAAGAATGCATTCTAAAGAGAAACACAAATCTGCAAGGAATTTTAGGGGAAAATGTTTCTCCCCAAATCTGACAAATTATTGCAGGGACAATGGATTTGCTTTTATTTTCTAATCCAACGTGGCCATATACTTACATTTTAATACCACATACCCATTAAAAAAAAAAAAAGCAAGAGTCATTCCACTATGTTTATTAACTTGTTAAACTAAACTGTGTTTATTGCTGTTGAACTGAATAGCACTGAAAACCCATGAAATTCTCTAGGCTGCACTACAGGAGTCTAACACTTTGTAGCTAGCAGCACTTAAACAGTGCGTTTACTCTAATTCTTAAGGACAGTAGCAATTATCTGAATAATCAAAAGGATACCTGATAGCATATTCACAACATGCATCCATAGGCTCCATCCATCCAGTGCAGCTGGAATCTTCATTTTGTAATAAGTTAAGGGCGCAATCATTTTAACAGGTTACAAGTGATACAGTTCAGGTTGACAATGCTGAAGCTTTTCTGCTCTCACAACTGTGTTTTCATGTTCACAATTAAGTGTTACCAACCAGGGGAACAACTTAGGGAAGCATTCTGAGAAATTTTGCTATCCCCTGGAGCCCCAGCAACAGTTGCACACACCAAAACTGTGGATATTTTTGTTTTTTCTCCTTAGGATTTATGGGATTTCTTATGTAAAATCCGTAATCCCCCGCCTCACAGGTCATGCTGGCTTTTTCCATCATGGAGACTTTTTTGTCACTGCAGATTGCTTCATCTTCCAGCTTCAGAATTATGCTGCTTGTCACCCAATGCCGTGGAAGCACAACCGCATAGAAGAGATAACAGCATGCTCTGCGTAGGTGTCTGAAAAGGAGGCAGAGGTGCATGCAGAATTTGCTGTCCACTTATGTTACCAAACTGAAGACTGAGGAGCAGACTGTGGGCTCGGCTGAGCTCAGCCTGTTGGCGGGATGATGGTCTAAGTGCCTGAACCAGCAGTTACTAGATGAGACAGCTGCGAATGACCAAGCACACATTTCTGACATTCTGTGTGTCTGGCTGGCGAATGGCCTAACAACAGAAATGTGTGAGTATGCGAGCTGCTGTCCCTCTGCATGATAGAGTTGTCATGGCCCTCTGGAGACTGGCCACAAACACCAAATGCTGTTCCCTGACAGAGCTCTGTGTCTCGGGGAAGATCACAGTCGAAGAAGTGGTCCAACAAAGCAAGTGCTACTGACTTGTCTGACTGATAAAAATGGTGCTCCTCATGTAAGCAAGGGAGGGTTTGAACAACACTGCTGGAGCTTCCCAAGTCATGCTTGGATTACTGATGGATCTCATTTTGCACTTCTTTGTTCTTTCAATCAGGCCAAAGCATTGAATATTCAGCTGAAAGTTTTGCTACTCTGTGGTGGATCACAGGAGCCACTTCCAGGGAGGTAGATATCATTTGGTGTGCCAAGTTTCAAGATGCCAGAACATAAAAGACTTCCTAAGAGACAGACTGCAACATTACTATCCCTTCCCCTCAGCAGGGTTACCAGCTGGGTTTCTGTGCCAACTGCACTTCTTGGCTTTTGACTCCATGCCCAGATTATAAGGATGAGGACATGTTGGCTCAGTTGTGTCAGAGTGGTGCTTCGTGTATTTTGGGAGACTGGAGGGCCAACGCTGAAGAGAAATGACACATATGCCGTCATGACTACTTGGTGTGTGCTTCAGAACATCCGTGAACGCAAAGAAGAGCATAGTAGGGGATGTTAAAGCTGGCCTATGAACTCTGTGCTGGCTATTCCTGGCTGTACTGTGCAGGTGAGCAGGAAAAGGAATGCTCTGTGCCATTAATTCTTTCACTTTGATGCTTGAAGCAAATGGAGGGTGAAAAGGAATGAGCGCTCCATGTTCCTGCTTCTACAGGGTTTTCCTACTTGACCTTTTTTCTTTTTGCTTGTATTTAATATACTAATGTGTCTTTCCATCAGTGCTGTCCATAATAAACTGATTTTAATTAAAATGCTCCTTCCGTAGATTCCGCAGAGGTGAATGTTGGCTTAAAAAATGAATACAATCCCCCAAAATTCTGCAAGTTCTGCAAACTGTGCAAAATTGTCAGAGTAATGTATGGGAGTGTAACTGAGATTCTGGTTTTCAGCCATTGATCACAACTGGTAATAATTTTCACCTGTGCTCTCAAGGTACCATTGGAAGCAGGTCTAAGATCTTTGGATGTATGGGTGGTACTCATCATAAGTAGAAAAGTGGTTATGAGACTAAGATAAAGATCAGAGAAAGATACAGAAGAGGGTAATTTCACACACACGCTAGATTGCTGAAAACTTGGAAAAAGGCTGCCATCACCCTGAAAGCAGTTGAGAGGGGAATGGACTGCATGAGCTGGCTTACTTGTTGGTATGCCAAGCCCATAAGGCATTTTCCACCAGTAAAGGGGGATCTCTGGCAAGAAACAGTTACAGACCAACCCACCTAATAACCTCTTTATTGGATGGACACTCTGGCAAATATTCGCCTGAATGCTGGCATCCCATTTGAATGGCGCACACATGTTGGCAGACTTTCTGTCACTGCCATCGTTTTTTCCTGTTTTGAATCCATTACACAGAAGCAGGCCAATCAGGTGGCTGAAGCAAAGAGAAATTAACTATTATGGGGAAGCTTGTCCAGTGAACTGGCAGTATCGAGCAGCTTGTCATTTAGCTTCTGCCCTTACATAATGCTACTTCTATCCTTAATAAATACTGCTTCAGTCATCACTGGTGTGGAATTGTGACTGTTCAATGCAGATTTTTGTAATACACTGAGCCTTGGTGGAAGAGGCTAGGATACTGATTATCACTTGTTTCAGAGTAACAGCCGTGTTAGTCTGTATTTGCAAAAGGAAAAGGAGTACTTGTGGCACCTTAGAGACTAACCAATTTATTTGAGCATAAGCTTTCGTGAGCTACAGCTCACTTCATCGGATGCATACTGTGGAAAGTACAGAAGACGCTTTTATACACACAAACCATGAAAAAATGGGTGATTATCACTACAAAAGGTTTTCTCTCCCCCCACCCCACTCTCCTGCTGGTAACAGCTTATGTAAAGTGATCACTCTCCTTATATTTGGGGAGAAAAAATTGTAAGGAGAGTGATCACTTTACATAAGCTATTACCAGCAGGAGAGTGGGGTGGGGGGAGAGAAAACCTTTTGTAGTGATAATCACCCATTTTTTCATGGTTTGTGTGTATAAAAACGTCTTCTGTACTTTCCATAGTATTCATCCGATGAAGTGAGCTGTAGCTCACGAAAGCTTATGCTCAAATAAATTGGTTAGTCTCTAAGGTGCCACAAGTACTCCTTTTTTGATTATCACTTGGGCAATGGTTGAATCTTGGCAGCAGCAGGAGCAACAAATTAAATTGGCGAGGCATGTTGCAGACCTGAAGCAGCAGCCAACCCCATTTCTGCTTTTATGGGAGGACAGTTGTGCCTTCACAACAGATCTAGTGCTTATGAACTGGGTGCTGTGGTTCATTACAGTCTCCCTCCCAGCCTGCTGTAGTGCTTGCTACAAACTGCACTCCCACACTGTGCACATTAATAAAGACATAGGGTAGAGTTTCCAAAATGCCTAAATCGCTAATTTAAAAAGTCCCACAAATGGGATTTAGGCTGCTTTAGGTACTCTTGAAAAATTTACTCTAAGCCAATACTTGAGTTAGGCTTTTCCTTCTCCAATGGCCAGACCAGCTTATCGACCTTGACTCTCATCTGCTGGTATCTCAGGTTTGAGTTTTCCACTGTCCACAAATTCAGTTGCCTGACATGGGTCTACTTGTTAGCACTCAGTCCAGTCACTTGAAAGGGGAACAGATTGTCTGTGGTTGCTGGAGATGTTGTTCAGATCCTTCTCTTAGTTGTACTACACCTTCATGCAGTTTTTCTTCAGAGCTGTCGAACGATCATAGAACCATAGGGTTAAAAGAGACTGCAAGGGTCATCTAGTCTGCTGGATCTCATTCTCGGCAATGTGATCAGAGACTTGCTGATACTCCCTTTGGCTTCATTTGGCAGATTTCAAATTGGGTGGAATGGTCTCCTCACTCTAGAAAGCAAGATCTTGAGAATTCCTTTTTGGCAAAGTGTATTCTCTGTTTCTCCATAATAGAGATGGGGGCTGATGACCAGGTCAAAGCTATCTGGACAATAGTGTAATTATAAACCTAATTTCAGCTTCCAGGTGACATAGTCAGGTAAGATTTCTGACTTAAGTATAAGGAAAAGAGTCCCAGGAGTCATACACAGTGGTACCTACAGAATATGTATCCATACTAGTTATGGAGAGGAGAAGAACTAGATTTACCAGTTACGGTGGTATAGTGAGAGGAGCACGTCTACACAGCAAAATAACCATGTGCCCAATGACTTGTAGGAAGCCATGAGTGTGCCAGAGTAGGCCTCTAGCAAGAGCAGTGCAAGCCTAGGGTTCACTCCTGGTTATCCACATATTAACCACATGTTGTCGTGGCTTGGTAACTGGATTAGGGGCCTTTATTTCTGTGAAACATCATTTCAAATGAACATAAAATCAAGAGGTGTTAGGTAGTCTAGTGTCAATGGATCAGCTTGTTAGTGGAAAGTTCTTGGTACAGTTATATGAAGTTCTGTGGCTAATAGTGTTGTCATTTAAGCGGTCATCATTAGCCTTTGAAGTTAATGCCCCACAGATGTACATTAAGAGAGTTCACACCTTGCCCCATGCCATGGTTTCAGACTGTCTGCCGCCTCAGAAATACAGCAGTGCATCAGTTGACATTTTCAAGGCTATCTTTATAACCAGATGGGCTTAGAAACTTCTTGTGTTTTTAATCTAAAAGTTCAGATTCTTTTTAACGCAGAAAAATTAGTCAATGTTTGCAAAATGCCTTGGAGATTAAAAGGATTATATAGATGCTAAGCATTATTATTATTATTGTTGTTAAATCCATTAGCAATCTGTAGGCAGGCCCTAAATCCTCAGAATTAGCTGATTTAAAATGCCAGACACAGTCATTTTTATTATCCCATGTCATAAGTAAATTACATTCAGCGGTTGTCAGTCTACTATCTTTTGGACATATATCCACATCACAGAGCTGCTGCGTGATGGTCAGTCTCTTCTCCTAAGGCAGGATTTAAATAGCAGGAGTGAGAAACACTGGTGGGGATGAAACAATGTGAGCAACTGCTCAGCTCTAGCCCCTGCTGCACTGTATGTTTCCATTAAAGTATACATGCACATATAGAATTTAATCCCTTCCAAAATGTTGTAAACTCCAAATTTGCCATACGTATATTTATTTAATGAAATGCATAGAAATCAGGTGAGTGGCGATCATATACCAAGCAAGAAACCAAAAAGGTTTTAAAAAATGTAAAAAGCCTGTTGAAGCATTCACTTCTAGTGCTGGTTATGTAGCCCCACATGCATAAAGACATTTCAGAGTTCAGAGTGGTTTAAATCATAGACATTACAGCACAAAGCATCCTTTGGGGCAATAGCCAGCATTCTTTGTGAAAATGTGTTTAAATATTTTCTTCTTGTCATAGGATTCCTTTAGATTTGCAGAGACAAAATAATGTTAAAACATATTGTGTCCCAAAGAAGACTGTAAGCCAAAACAGTATTTTAAACATTATTTAAAAAACGTGTTATTTAAACCAGACTGGATACATTTTTAACATCTGAAAGTGATAGCAGTGTGTGTAGTAGGCCTGTTTTTCTTTTTGTTCAATCTTAAAGCACAGAAAAGTAATTTTAAAAACATTTTATGGGTCAGTAGAAAGGAGCCTCCCAAAACTTTAACCTTAGAATTATGCTGTGTGTAAAACATTACTGATTGTAAGTGGCAATTGAATACTTGGGGTATAATTCACAGAAAAACTGCTCCTTTGTTCCTCAGACGTTCTTGTTAACTGCTGAAAATGGCTCACCTTGATTATCACTACACAAGGTTTTCTTTCCTCCTCTCCCCCCGCCCCTCCCCCGCTCTCCTTACAGTGTGTATGATAACACCCATTTTTTCATGTTCTGTGTGTATATAAATCTCCTCACTGTATTTTCCACTGAATGCATCCGATGAAGTGAGCTGTAGCTCACAAAAGCTCATGCTCAAATAAACTGGTTAGTCTCTAAGGTGCCACAAGTACTCCTTTTCTTTTTGCAAATACAGACTAACACGGCTGCTACTCTGAAACCTGTCTATTTATATGGTATTCAGGCTTGAATCTAATTTTTAACTCTGTGTATTATAATATGGATAAGAGGGCAGGACAAGAGGCAATGGGTTCAAGCTACAGCATAGCAGATATAGATTAAATTTCGGACTTTGCAGACCCTTCTTACCCTATGATTCTATAATTCTGTATATGTATAATAGGATATGCGTTATTAATTAATTATAGGTAATATTCTACAAACTAGTCTGGGAACTACCATAATTATTGGCATAACACCTTACTTTATCAATCCTCAGCCATAGGAGAAGAGATAAACACTGTGTGTTGAATCATATGCGGTCACGTGAGCTATGATACTGCATTGCTGCAAAAACATTAAGGCCCATGAATATATGAATGGCAGACTATCATTAAGAATAGATGAAACTTTACAAAGTACATCTTGCCAGGAAGTAGATGGCTATGTGATATTCATGGGAAAACCATGGCTAAATTCATCAGAATGGCAATATGATATTCATTGTAACATTAAGGATGATCTCACCAGTTGGGTAGGAACAATTCATAATCATCACATGTAAAAATCATATCAGGCATAGTTTGGACTGACCAATATACATTTTAGTTCATGCCATTTATGGTTAAATTGTCAATTTTCATGCACTAAAAGGTTGGCTGCCTGCAATATTCGAAATATTTGTTCAGTCAAGGCAATATCAACTAAAGCTTCCAGGATGTGATGAAATGATGGCTCTTGAAACTGCAGATAAAATGCCAGAACCTACCAGTGCCTGACCTCCCTTATTTATTTTTCTTTTCAGATAGCAGTAATATCAACAGATGGTTGATATTACAACAAGCCCCCAAAATACAATTAACATAGAACTTCAAAATAGAAATGAAATCTTCAGCTAAAGCAGGTCATTTTTAGGCTTTGGTCCCTTTTGTTTATACCTTGTCTATTATAGATAGAACCCAGTATAGTTAAGGTTGCAAACAATTTGAATCAGAACCACCTATTCTTTGAATTATGGGACAGTGAAAAATATGCCTTTTCCCCACTGTGTAACAAGTTGTAATCACACTATTTTTTAACAGGCATACAGCAAAAACAGTGTAAGTTTGAAACTTGTTTTGGGCATAATTCTCATGGAAAACTAGTTCCTTTGCCTATTTGAAAAAAAAATATTTAATCTGAGAAAAATTAGGAGCATTTGAAAAGAGGAAATTGAATCATTTCAGTAAAAAGTGCCCTTAACTCTCTGGGTGTCCTTCGAGAGATGTATAACAAACTGTTTGCCTCTAGATTTTCTGTTTTCCTAAAAACCAAATGGAAAAAAAAACCCTACTGTTAATACAAACATTAGATTTTCAAAATAAAACTTTCAAAAAATGAATGAATTACAAAAGTTAACTTGCTCTGGTAATGTTCACTTGATCATATTGCACCTATGTGTATTTTCTGTTTTTTCTTAACTGAAAATCACAACCTATTGCTTTTTATTTGTATGCCATAAAGTCTCTTGGAGTCCAGATTCACTTCAAAGTGAATTTGAGTGTAGAGTCTTGTCGCAATATCTAGTGCTGGAAAGATCACTAGAAAGAACAGACTGAGCCTGCACAAACTTTCCATGACAACGTTAGGATAGGTGAGTGGATTGTAAGCAGGTGACTACTACCTAAAAAAGTGGATAACACTGGCTGGGAAGAGAGGAATGGCCAGGCAGTTATTTTGTGTGAGGAATCGGTGCTTTCACCAAACATCTATGGAGTTCAACAGGAATGAAACCTGCCCCTACCAACCCTTGGCATATATAATTCCCACCTTAAGTTAATTCAGATGAACTTTTCTGAGGGCTTGTCTACATGACCCCACAGTTCGGACTAAAGGACTGCAGCATGCACTATGCTGTAACACCCCCATGTGGACGCTACAAATGCAAACTAGAAGGTACTTAGTTTGGGTTAATGTAATCCTGTTTAAACAGAGCTACATTAATACAAACTTAGATATCTTTTAGTTCACACCCACAGCATCCACACAGAGGAGTTACAGCACAGCACATTGGCGCACACTGCAGTTCACACCCATGTAGTCTGAACTGCGGGGCCATATAGACATAGCCTGAGTTGTCCCCATGTAGACCAGCCCATAGACTGAAATTGAAAACACTTGAATGTACAGGATGTGCCTGCAATATTGCCCTAAAGTGCCTGTTAGTTAGCGAGGAAAAAACCTTGCATTGAAAGAAGTATATTATTGTGAATAAAAGTATTTTCACATGAGTTATTTTTTAAAAATTCAGTTTCAGCCTTGTTTTTATTTTGCAGAATTCAAGCTAAAACTCGGGAATTTCGAGAGAGACAAGCTCGCGAACGTGACTACGCCGAGATCCAAGATTTTAACCGGACATTTGGATGTGAGAATGACTCAGTGTATGCTGGAATGGATTCATATGACTCTTCCACAAACAGTGGCGCAATGACTTTGAACACCAGGCCACAGAGCCCCAAGGAAGGACAGACAGTTGAAGCGCTGTATGCCCAAGTGAAGAAACCAAGAAATTCAAAGTCTTCGCCTGTAGACAGGTAGGCACCAGACATCAGTCAATACTGTGTTTCAAAATTCAGCTTCATAATGTTTTTGCCATAGGAGTACTGTTCATCAGTTGTAAAGCCAGAGCTGCATTTTATTAATGGCTTTTAAAAAGCCTTTATGTAGAAAAATATTGAATTAACACAAATCAAGTCATAATGGAATGAGAAGCACAAGCTTTTGTAATGATTCTAACATTTCATCTCCTTTTTTAAATGGTTTTGGACCCAAGATTCACTATTTAGTATAATTCAAATTACAGTCAAACTTGTAACAGTTTAATTGTCAGAGGTCTTGCTAATATGATTGGAGGACAATGACAGTTCTGAATTCTGTTTGGAGTAATTATTTGAGCTGTGCAAAACTCTTGTAATGAAACCAAAAGCCAGGCAAAGCTTACCTGGATTCTGATTTTATTGCAAATCTGAACCTCAGCTCAGCTCTGTGAACTTTTTTGAGAAAACCTAGGCCAAATAAGTGAACTAGGGCTGGCTTTGGGCCAACTTCCTTACCACGGACTCTGGTGGGGAGAAATTTGTGTGTGGCTGTTTGGTGGTCATGTGGGGAGTTGTTTCTTTGTTTTGGTGGCCAAACTATGCTAAATATGTCAGTTTTGCATTGCTTCATTCCAAAATCATGTACAACTCTACTCTGTTTTAGCTGAGACTTGAATTCACCTGAATATTCGCAGCAAAAATTGGGATGCAAAAATTGTCTACGTTTCTGTAGACCAAATGTGGCAAAGTTCACACAGCTCTGATTATTAAATAACTAAGAAACGCCTGTCTTGTTTGTTCATATTCCTGGCGTGGTAGCTTTGCATTGTCTCAACTTTGAAAAAAATAATTTTAAATTCCTAGTACAGAAGACATTGGTAATTCAATAGAATATATACATTCATCGCAGATACATTTTAGCTCATAGAGGACCCCCTTTCCTCTCAAAAGATCAATGCTGCTGCACTTACAATAACCCAATGAAACCATTTCTCCTGGTTGCAATAGCTGAGGTCTGTAACCTACATCGGAATAGGACTTTAAATTTGAATATTTCATTTAAAACCAACAGACATTAAATTCCCATGGTGCCAATGATGATGTAGCATTTGACCTCAAGGGGATGTAGCCGTCACCTATAATTTAGCTGATTGTTTAGAGCTATTTTTAATAGACGGATGGAAACTGTTATGGGTAACCCTCAGCTGGACCGAGTGGGGAAATATTTTTTAAAAGGGTCCTACAGCATGGCAGAAATATGTGCATTATAACAGAAAAATATGCCATCAGATATGGAGAACTAATGAAATTTCAGGTGGACTTTTCCAAACATTTTTACTAACATTCAGTAACATATGGCTGCCTTTCCTTTTTCAATCACTCTGCTTTTCTAAATTGCTTAGCAAATATGCATGGTGTAGGGCCTATTTTGTGCATAATATAAAATTGTTTATAATAAATACAGTCTGAATATACAGCTTATTTTTTTTAAAGTGGGAAACCTTATGGTTCTAAACAAAGACTGTTTCACCTTTAGACTTGGAAGTTTTACATACCTTCTTCCTTTTTACTTAACCCTGTATTGACCAATGGAAAAATAATTAGGTGCCAGAAATCACATCACTTTTAGTGACCTTGAAAATCAAGATAGTCTGGTTGGATAGTATGGTTGCCACACTGACTTTTACAACTGTTTTTGTTAGACCAAAGGCACTGTTTCATGCCTGAGTTGAATAGCATCAATGTCATATGAAGAAAAAGAGTTATCTTTGATGAAAACCTGGTAGGGAGAAAAGTAAGACCTGTCTGACCTAACTAACTGTGTGGGATCGCTGATGAAAGATCAAGGACAGTGAGAGAGAGCAAAAGTGAAGTTATGGCTGGGATATTGTTGGACTGTGGTGAGAAGGAAGAATTGAAGAGCACACTAGTCTCTTGTTTGCACCTTCAAGCGGTTAGTTATTGAAGTCCAGGAAGTACAGAGGACTTCACTAAGGACTATTGGATCATGCCATGAGAAAAGGAAAGACCCAACACACCCATCAAAATTGAGAAAAAGCGATTCAAAAGCTAGAGTTGGAGCAGAAACAGCCATCTGGACAAATGACTTTGTGAAAACAGGGTAGTGAGGAAGCAGGTTTGACTAAAGAGAAGGAAGACAGGAAACCTAACAAGAATGAAACTTGGGAAAAATTGAACTGTTGAAATGAAAAGGGAATCATATTTGTAAAGTGCCCATCACAGTAGTTCGTATCTGGCTCTATGACACAGACTTGACTAGTACATGGAATACTCTCCAACAGGACCCTACGTCTCCGCTCTCTCCTCCCACTTCTTAATAGAAGTCAAACTCCAAATGGAGTTGGAAAGTACCCCCATTAAAATATGGGTATTGCAGCAAGTCCGAGAGGCTTATGCTCAGCTTAAACTCCTATCAAAAGCTTAATTTGTAGTTATGGATCCTAGTTGAGAGAGCTTGGCGTCTGATCCTTGCAAGAGCTTCGTCTCTGACAGATGAAAACCATGTTTGAATGCAGCTGCCACTCTTGGTCATAGTGGTGAGTACCAGTTTTTGAGATTACTGGGACGGGTCCCAGTCTCTTTAGGATTTTGTGAATGAAGGTCAGGATCTTGAATTGATTTAATATTCAGTAGGTGAGTCTGGAGATGGGTGTGGTATGTTCATAATCGAGCATCATGTGTGCATGTCTTCTTTAGTATGTGGATCGCTGCCTGCTTCACCATCTTTATCTTCTTGATGGCCTTTATGGTATCTCCAGGCAGATCATGTTACAGTAATCTGGCCTGGAAATATTGAAATTCTAATTCACACTTAGGTCGTTATCCAGTGTCTCCTGGCCAGCCATTTATAAGAGACATTCTTTTACCCTCTGGTTGTGCGTTACCTTGACATGTGCCTCAGCACTTGTCAACCTGCTAGCTTCTTGTTACCATCTTCCAACCCCTGAATAACTTTGCCCCTTCTACTCATGTGCCCTCATCTTGTTTCTGATTGCCCCCACTGCCTCCTCTTCACCAGTGATGCCAGCCTCATCTGCTTTTTGTCATTTCCCCACACAAATATCTCCATGCCTTTTTCTGTGCCATCTCCCATGTATTGACTGCCCCTTCCTAAGCTTGTTTACAAGGCATCTAACCTCTGAGCCATCAACTTTATTCTGATGACCCACCTCTCATGTTGCCCACAGGGAATTTGATGACTCATAATGGCTAATTTGAGAAGTAATTGGGAATAGTATTTACATCCTAAACATGTTGTTTATATTAATGTTGACATAAACTTTTATCACAACGATGTGACTAATCATTTTGATTATAAGTTTTACCCATTTGTCATAGAATCATAGAAACATAGAATATCAGGGTTGGAAGGGACCTCAGGAGGTCATCTAGTCCAACCCCCTGCTCAAAGCAGGACCAATCCCCAACTAAATCATCCCAGCCAGGGCTTTGTCAAGCCTGACCTTAAAAACATCTAAGGAAGGAGATTCCACCACCTCCCTAGGTAACGCATTCCAGTGTCCTACCCTATCTGTCTTTAAATATGTAAGCTCTCCTAAGTAGAGACCATCTTTTACTTTCTCTTTGGAAAGCGGCTAGCGGCCATTGTAGATGTTAACAGAAATGAATAAAAATAGTATTTCCTCAGTAGATCATCTGGTGGATTGCCATTTGACAGTTCTAACAGCATCCCTTTCTGAAATGTTCAGCTTATATTAAAAGTGGGGTGGTTTAGTTGGAACATTTTTATTTCTATACAGGTTTATGTTTAGTGCCAAACAAAATTTGACATTTAAATATGTTTGAAAGGTTATTTGAATTTTCATGTGATGAAACCTGTAAACAAAATATCTCCAGAATAGCTTGCATACTGTTGTTCAGAACTTATGTCAAATTTTTCCTTAACTTACAATAGAACTATTATGTCTAATTGTGAGCTATGGTCAGGGTTTGTTTTTCTGTAATATCCTGAGATGACTTTTATTTTCATCAAGACTAGCCGTCAAGTTGCGTAACCTTAACTGTCATGCTATATGAATGATAACAAGCAGTAGATAAAGCATATAAACATACGGCTGCTCATTACAATCTTGTGAAAGCTGGTTTCTGTGTTAAGTGTAAGAATGCTATAGTGATAGCATCTATGGGATATGACTCTGGTATTGTCCTTGTAAACTGTCAAACAAAAACTGTCCCAAAATTTCTTTTGCATCCTAATATTTCTAATCAGCACACTACTAAAAATTCATTTTTTCCCTGCTGAGTGGGGGGTGCTCAGATTTTTTTAATGTCATGAGAACTGTTACAATGTTTGACAAATTTCTGCAATACATTGAAAAGACAAAGAAATGTTTGTTCCTGAAAGCATCTATCCACACCTTTCCCAAAATGTAAATGAAAATGATGCATATAATGCCAAAGTAAATCAAAAGAGAGTGAGGTGTTTGCTTACTAACTGAGGATATAGATAATATTGTGGTCAATTCTCATGCAAAAGTTAAGGTGCTTCATTAGAACATAAGAACGGCCATAGTGGGTCAGATCACAGGTCCATTTAGCCCAGTATCCTGTCTTCCAACAGTGACCAATGCCAGGTGCCCCAGAGGGAATGAACAGAACAGGTAATCATCAAGTGATCCATCCCGTCACCCATTGCTTAACTGCAACTTCAATCACACAAGTTTTGACTACAAGAATTCTGTATAATAGAATTTATGAGCACCTTCTCTAGGACCTTTTTCTTCGTAAATTTCCATATGGGATTCATAGGGGCTGGAATTAGGGGTGCTTGGGATGCTGCCACATGAAGTGGTTTCCATCATATACAGGTTTACAGTTTGGTTCAATGGCTCTCAGCACCCCCACTATACAAATTGTTCCAGCACCCCAATAGGATTTCAGATTGCTTCAAAAATACTTCTGTATGCAGAATTTAACTGAGGTTAGAGGAAAATAAATCAGTGATGGGTACTGTAAGATGTTTCTTTTATAAAGAAGGGTACCATCAATCAAGTCATATATATAGTTTGACATTGTGAAGTTCTTCATTTTGAGCTTTTATGAAATCCTTGCAGATTTCAAGCCTACAGGTAGGTAGATAACAAGCCTCAGTGATTTTCAAAACCCATTTTAAATCTTAATAATTCTAGTCATATCAAATTGTCTTCTGTAGCACTAAACAGGTTTTCCAAATCAATCTCTAGGAAGTACAATAGGTGGCTTTTCTTAACAGAGGGGGAACTTATATGTTCCGAAAATGGTTTTTGTTACAGTTTCAATATTCTTCAGGCACTTTGAGGGGTTGGTTATCAATTCATCTGTAATTATATTAGTTGTCTTTGCTATATTAGTTCCATTCTGTGTTCTAATGATTTGCACAGACAGTTTGTGCTGCTAAGACTTTGTTTAAACGTATCATCTCTTCACTTTAGACATTAAAAAGAAAGAAATGTGGTGGAGTTCATGAGGCATGTTTATTTTACATGACTGGACCAAAAGGGTGTCTTGGGAATTGCATTCCTGTAGATATGGCTTTTAGTTTAGCTAGAAATGTATGTGTTAGTATGTTTTACATCATGCAGAAGAAAACATGGACTGCTGATCAATAATATTTTTCATGTAGATGACAATGATGCTATACAATCGAGTTTTTATAGCTATCACCTAACATCCATAGTTGGAGAGTCCATAGAAAGACAGCTCCTAATGGGCATTTACTGGCTGTCGCCATGTAATCATTTCCCACCAAGAGTGCATTGTCCTCAAATATAATTGAAATAAAATAGGCACTGTGCTGCTGCAAATCTAAATAGCTTGAAAATAGTAGGCTAGACTCCCCCAACTCACTGAGGACACTTTAATGGAAACATAAATACCATAATCATATGCTTTTTGCATGCATTTGACCATTAAAAAGAAAAATGCCCATTTTAGAAGAAGAGACCTCTATGAACTGGTTTCGTTTCCATCAAAACTGGAGTCAAGTTATGTCAAAGAAATATTTGGGGACTGAAAAAAACCCAAAACCCTAAAAAAACATCGGTTGCCTCAGCTATCATCTGTATAGTGCTAAAAGGCAACTGCTGTTTTAAAAATTTAAGGTCACACCACATATTTTTATTTGCTGCTCTTACAAATGAGAGGGAGCATTTTATTTAGATGTTAACTATTATTTGTTCAGTAATGTTCATCTCTGCTTAACTTGAGGTGGGAATAATGAATTCTTCAGAGTAGCAAGACACATCCTCATATAATTTCAAAATACATTTTAAAAGAGTAGAATAAACATACTCATTCTTTCTGGCCTATGTGAAATAATTCTCTGTAATAGCCCAGTAGGTCACAAAAGCTATGAAATATTATATAGTAATGCCAGGATAAATATTTGTTAAAAAAACTAAGACACCCATACTGTTATATTAAACTTCTCCTTTATTAGTAATGTCAGTCATAGGAATTTTCTTTAAAGTCTGAGGTATCATTCACACATATAAATCTAAGCTTACTGCCATACCCATAATAGATGAAGATATGAGTTATTACTCAGGGTGACACATCCTGTAAGTGCCAAGATTTTCTCTTACACAAAAAGAGTTATGACAATTCTTTCATTTGCTCTGAGGTGCTGGTATAGGAGCATTGCAATTTAATGAAAGACCAAGGTAATATAAACCACCTAACCAATGACATTTTAGACTGTTAACTGCCTGGTCTGAATAAGGCTATGATTAGCGCCTACCTCACCCAACCTTTGTTTATTGCCATCCTTCCTATGGATGATCTGTCTTAGAGCTTGATTCTCCAGCCTTATTCTTGTTCAGTACTGCCTTACTCCACAAGTAGCTGCACTGAGATTAGTTTTAATGGGGCTACTTGCAGAATAAAGGTACCCCTTCATGTGAGCAAGGGTAACAGAATCAGGCCTTTATATTGTAAGCTTCTCAGAGCAGGGACCAGTCAGTTTTATTTATACATAAGTCTCCATAATTCATGTGTGGTGCTGTATAAATAACTTTTTTAAAAATCCATATATTTTCATTAGTGTTACCTCAAAAACACAGGGCCCTAGTCTCATTTACAGCAAGCCTCTTTTCACCACTCTGGCAGTGTAAAGGAGCCTTAATTTATGCCCATTATAAGGCCGCTTTACACTGGCAAATGGAGAAAATAGGCTTAATATAAATGAGAACCTGCCTTCCTATTAAGAGGGGCTTTAAAGAATGGCATGCATCCTATCCTGGGTAATTCAATGACAACATTGTGGGGAACAGCTAACAGTCATACCTGTCCAATGCACCAAGCTGAAAATAATACCTGAAAAAAGAGGGGCATGCATGTTTGGCTCGTCTTTCTCTTCCTTGTGGCATATTCTTCCTGTGACTGTGGTGAACTGAGGACAGGCTAGTAAATGGGGTTTGAGACTCAGTGGGATCCTTTGTGCCTGCTACTATTCCATTTGACTTTAGCACTTACACTCATACTTTAAAGCAGTTCAGTGCATTCCTGTTCTTCCACGGCCCACACCATAAACCAACAACTCTGACCCCCTAGACTGCCTAAAAATAGTTTGCTGTCTTATAGGCCTGTGGATCTAGGAACCATTAGAAACTAATAGCACCAGTATTCCTGGGACTTAGGTTGCTTTCCTTTTTCCTTCCTGAATCTTGATGGACTATAAAACAATTTTTAATATAAATTCATGAGGATTTATGTAGAGCTCCTATTGTGAGGAGTATTTGCTGTGACACTATCCAGTGTTTGGGTTATTATTGGGGGGGGGGGAAGGGGCACGGAATGAAGATTTACAGTGAGCTCTATTCAAAACATTCATTTTAATTACTCAGATGTTCTGTATATTCTCTGACTAGATCCCAAGTGCTGACACTGTTGTGAGAACCACTTAATTATACATTTACCACAGCCTCACTGAAACCCTGGAATGTTTGCTTCTTCCCTCTCCAAACAGGCTTGATTTGTAGTCTAAAGAGTGACAGCTATTTGTTGTTTTTCCAAAAACAAAATGAGTTAGTACTTCTAGAAATGTTTTCAGTGGGAAAATGTATGGCAAGATAAGAAAGAAATGAACTTCCTATGGAAGGTTACAAAGCAGGAAGTGAAGTGGGTTCCACCCAAAAGTACACCTTGTTACTACTATACCTAAAGGTTGTTGTAATTTTCTAGAAGTAAGCAATAACTCTGGTCAGTTCTGTAAATGATTTATGTAAGTGCAGCTATTTTCTGTGATGAGCCAAGATAGTTATAAAAAGTGGAATTTACCACAGCAGAGATTCAAAACTTGTCACTCTTCATCAGTATAACTGTACAATCTAGATGCAAAAGTGGAATAATAAGACGTCCTGTTGCCAAGATGTGAAAGAAGAAAGCAGTTTTTGTTTTTTCATGCTGTGGAAGACAAAGTTTAATAAAAAGAAACTTGCACAGTGTTTTTCTTTAGTGTGAAGCAATACTTGATATAAAGGAGAAAAAGCTGCTGTTTCAGTGTCTAGTGATTATCATAAAATATATTCCACCCAATGAACTATCTAGCAACAAAGTGAGCACACAAAGTTCTCTACTACCCAGCATACCTGTGCTGTAGTTGTTGTTTGTGGTTTTCTTGTTGAAAAAAAATATAGTAAATTCTTTTTGAAAGCCTTAAAATGCTTTTGAAAAGCAATAGCTCTTTCAGTTCTTAAAGGAAGTGTTATGTTCTTCCCATTAGGTGCCGTTAACATCCGTTCCCTTCTAGTCCTGTTGACCTAAATGTGCAGTTGGGGCCTGATGTTGTGCAACATAGTTATAGCAGAGGGCACTCCATTTGTACTAGGCACTCACAGTGGACATACACAGATTTAAAAAATCTCTAAAGGGCATAATGGATGTTTCCTGGGCATTATTAGTGCTCCAAAGGTGGGAGGGGAAAGTTATCAAGTACTTGAAATGGAAGTGCTTGAAGAATATAATTTCCTACACTTCAACGTTTCACAAACCATATAAACCTTCAGACAAAACCAAAAACTTACAAAATACTAACACATGCCTATCTTTCTGCTGAGTATGAGCCTCAGCAAATAGAAAGCAAATTTGTTCCCTGTTATACCTTTGGCTGTCCCTCCAGTCTGCCTGTGTACTCTGTTCTTGTGAAGAACTCAAGACCCTTGCACTCTGAGCACATTAGAAAGTAGGGTTTTTGTATATTTCAGTGTGCTGCCTGATCATAAGAAGGAAATAGATGGGCAGAGCTAGGGGACAACACACTGTGCATATGAAGAAAAGTAGTTATCTGCTCACTGGGAAAAATAGAATTTTATTACTGTTGCAGCACTCATGTATATCAGAACGTTTATAGTGTCCTGGCTAAAGATGACAGTTTGCAAAATGGGTATTCTAGAGGTGCCACTTGTAGCTCTGTAGAGAAGGCTGATTTGAGTTTTACACATAATTTATAAAACAGGTCAAATTTTGGATTCATCAACTTTTACAAATATCCCTTTTAGATATGCATAGGAAGCAAAGATAATCAGGACTTTGGATAATCTCTAAATCCAACTATGTTTTTTCTCTCACCATCCTGCTCTATGTACACAGTACTGTACACTTTTGTCCCATGTGTTGTACCCCTTCTGAGCACAATTACTGCAATAAACAAGAAGAAGTTTTAGAACAGTGTTTGAGGAAGTACAAGAATTGCCTTGTGAAGAAAGGTGGAAATACTGTTTAATTCATACCCGTCCTTGAGGCTCCTAGTACTCTCACCTCATCTCTTTCCTATTTTAAAAAAAGAAATGAAATGAATTACCTTGGAGGAGGAACTGTGTGTGACTGCTTCATACTTACATCCCAAGACCCGCTCTGATTTAGTACATGGATATCTCTTATAAAGGACATGCCAGGCATTCCCTCTGTTCCCACTATTTAGGGCCCTGTAAGTAGCCCAGTTTACTTCACTGGGACCAATCAGGAAAGTATAATCTACTCTCAGTAGTAAATATTTGCAGGATCCAGAGTTAAACTAAGTTACAGCATGTCTCCTTGTGTATCTTGTACAGTACACTGGTACTTCTTAACAGATAACATGATGATGATGATAGGTGAAAGGTAGTATAATAGTTAAGTTCTATAACATTCCTATAATTAGCAAACTCAATTTGACCCACTGTTGTTTTATGATTAGTCTTCTTTACGTGTAAAACAAACTATATTTAACCACACTGTTTATTCTGTTAGCCTGTCTTGTTTGTTTATGTGACCTAAAACATATCCTGCTTCCGATCCAAGTATTTCATGATTGCCGGAAGTGGTGCAGCCTTGTCAGGGGGAAAAGAATCCTGTACAGGAACTTTTAGGAAGGAAATGACATCACTGTGATTATGTGTGTGTGTGTGTGGGGCGGGGGGGGGGTTAATGCCTTTTAACATCTTGTAAACTGATTTAATGCTTGTGAAAGGTTCCAGATTGACAGCCCTGGAAGTTGAGTAGTTTCTTAAAGTTTAACTTTTTTTTGGCTGGAAAGATATAATGCTTCCCATTCTTCCCCTCCTCAAACTGTATAACCAGTAGTATATTGCATTGGTACAGTACTTGTGGAGCTGTAGCTCACGAAAGCTCATGCTCAAATAAATTGGTTAGTCTCTAAGGTGCCACAAGTACTCCTTTTCTTTTTGCGAATACAGACTAACACGGCTGCTACTCTGAAACCTATTGGTACAGTGTGAATGATGGCATCATTTTCTAAGAACTAAAAGTTTATATGTAAGAACACTGAAGTCTTGTTTCTTATGGCTCAGATATTGAGATATTTAGAAGTTAAAAGGTTTTTCACATGATCTATTTTATATGATTATGATTTTCTGAAAAATGTTCCTGTAACATCAGTTGTATTTACTCTCTACAGAATTATTTTCCATCCCTTACAATACCAATGACATTTAAACAGGTTTTCAATCTGATGTATTTGACTCATGCATGCAGATCTTTCTTAGATTATGGACGTATGAAACATTTTGACAATTAATAGAGTAGATATTTGTAACTGATAAGCAATTTAGTACAGTATGCGATAATTTTATGCAGTTTTATGTGATTTACATTAATTAATTTGAAAGAAACATGAAAAGAACAAGTTTTGCTTCATTTTAATTTTTATAAGCCATCCAGTAAATTAATATTAATAGATTTTGTAATAATATATAGCACTTGTATAATACAATACATTATTTAATAAAAATGTCCCCTGCATCCAAACACTGAACCATTAGTGCAGAAGAACATGGTGCCTATAGAAAGAGTCCTACTATTGGGCACCTAAGACTAATCCTCGTATCAGCACCCTCACTTAATAAACAGAGGAGATGGAAGATAACAGTCTCAATTTCTGGCCTATAGCACTGAGACATGGTTTATTATTACTTCCAGCTCATGACTCCCATGTAACCTAATAGTTGTAGTATATGGCATTGGGTATTATGTGCCATAAAGAAAACGCTACAAAACTGTCTGATTTTCTTTATCACTGGCATAATAAATCTAGTATAAAAGTAGTAAAAGGGTTTCCTCTGTGTTGTTTTATGTATCCTCTTAAGTTGCACTTTGTCCACTTGCCTGAGATCAACTACGTGCATAGTTCCTAAAATGTAGTCACATGAACCCACCCCTTAAGGAAGGAAGGAATGCATCTGGGCTGATTTAATTAGCTAGGTGTGATTTAAAGGTTGCAGAAATCAAAAAGGCTTATTCATTTTCCCTCAATAATCATTTTCCTTAATATTTCATCAAAACCTGCTGATTCGGAGACCTCCTTCTGGGCTTTGATTCATTATGACTGCAGACATAATTTAATTTCCCCCCTTTTTCTCTTTCTGTGGTATACTCTTTCATCTCTGAGACACTGTTAAGATGTTTCTAACATTCACACATTGCTAATTGATCTAACTTTTTTTAAACTGTACTTAAAGCTAAGATCTCTCTGCTGTAAAAGCAATTTTTCATGCATTTGCTTTTAATAAGTTTTCTTTCATTCTGTGCATCTGATAACGTGTAAATTTTCTTACATATGTACTGAAAATTAAGGACATTTCATTTTTTTACGCCCTAGTAATAGTGAATCACATTTGTCTATAATTTGGAAACATTCTTGGGGTATAGACTGAAGAGATGCCAGAACATTGACTCAAAAACTGATTTGTTCTACAATCATTTATTACTATCACTACTACAGCACTCAGATGTGTGCTAGGTGCTTCACAGTACCAATGGAAAGAAATTACTTCAGCCCTGATGAATTTACAGTTTCAGTTTGGGTGTGATGCAATGGGTGAGGGTTACAAACTTTAGGGAGGTGGTGGGGGTGAGAGTCTTTAAAGCAATAAGATCACACAGTTACTGAGTTAGGCATCTGCAGTTATTTATGATTCAATTGGAACTAATTTCAAATTTTCAAAAAATTACTATTTAGTCACTTTGCATAGGCCCCACATCAGAAGTGAGTCTCAAGGAATTTGAATGAAGAGAGGGGTAGTAGCTTGGAGCACCAGAATTGAAAGGGCATTTCAGTGGAAGAAGCCTTAGTCTCTCACATTCTGGCACAATGGAACTCTCAAAAATAAGAATCTGGCTCATCTCTGCAGGAGACAGAACCTTCTCCGGGGGTGAGGAGACTGTGGAATGAACTCCCCCAGGAACAAAGGACTATCCCAAAACTCACCACTTTCCACTCCAAGTGAACAGGGTGTTTATTTGACCTGCTTTCTCTAGCATAAAGACATAGATAGCAATAGGTATATTAAACAAAACAAAACAAAAACCCCACAACCCCAGCACCCTACCAAAACAAGACACTCCATTCTGCGTGCTTCTCCTTCCGGGGAGGGGTTAAGAGAACAAACAACACACGATAGATCTGTAGTCACGTTGCTTAATGCTCTACTAAAAGGCGCTCAGATACTATCGTGAGGAGCAGAATATAAAAATCTATGCAGTATAGAATAGACTCCAGCAGGACTATTCACGTGAGTAAGGTTGTGGGATTGGAACCTACATGACCACACAGTGAACTCGGGTAACTTATAGCTTAGAAAATGCATTTGTGCTGCTGTTTTCAATGGAGTTACACTGCTTGCTTCCTGATGGAAAATCTTACTACAGGTCAGAGTACAAGGGAGCCTTAAATGCAGGTTTTAACCCTGCCAGTCACTGGTTATGTGTCAACAACAGAATTCAGTGGGACAGGAAAGATAAAACTACGAGGCAGACTGGTACTCTTACTGGTTTTGGTGGTGGTGGATCTGGAGGAGCCAGAATCCTCGTATTTTGACATTTTACTTTGCTCATCTCTCACTCATAAAAAGACTACACTTAGTGAATGCAATTGATGTCCGTACTAGGCATGCACATGATTTAGAGCAGGATCATGTTTTTCTTTTAATAGGTGTGATGATTTAACTCAATCCAGTCTAAACTGAATTTCAAAGAATGTTCTCTAAGTCTTGCTTAGATGGTCAGAGCTAAATTGTAGTCTGTCTTCTAAAGCCACATTGAATAATTTGAGTAGACTGAATTTCATTAGCTTTCATTAGTTGTACCATTTTTGATGGTGGGTAAAACTGCTGCAGCTTAGGACATCGGAATCGAATAGGACAATAGGTAGAACCTAGACAGCATTCAACATTAGGAATAATCATGCTTCATTGGGTCTCAAATTTACATTTTTTACCATACTCACTGCTGCCTCCATCCTGTATGTACTATATTGTGTGTGTAGGTAATAAATACAAATGTATATAAAGTGTGTGTGAGTGGAGATGGAGACATAAATGTGTACGTCTGTTTAATATATATCACTCTGTAACATCAGAAACATGAACTTTAAGAATCAAGATTATACAGGATTTGAATGATTGTTTAAATAACACAGGATAAGGGCCACCTTGCAAAATTATAATTCACTATTTACATGCAACATTTCTTGACATATTTTCTGATGTTTGTAGTTCTTACTCATATTACATTTCTATAAAATAAATATTTTGTTCATACATATTTCATAGTTACACTTAGCCATGTGGCTTGTTTTGCCTGAATTATGTTAATAAACCCAGTGTCTCTTTCATACAGTATGAAAGGGCAAACCATCCACCCTTAATTTTTCTTTGTCATTCACAAAGTATATGAAGTTACTTTTATTCTTTCAGAACATACGCTGACACATACTCATAAAAGTAACCTTTATGGTATTAATAGGAGAACTTTAAGAATACAGCTGTACAATTTCTGTGCTGTTGGAGCTATGAAAAAGTACACCAGCTGAGCATCTGTTCCTATATGTGTTTACAGTTCATGCCTTTTAGTTTACTGCAAATTCTTCCACAGAAGTCATACTATGCTGGCACCGTTGCTGTTACTGTGGCCCTGCTTTTACTATAGCACTGTTTCTGTTGCGCTTGCAGAGGGCATTTAGCATTCTTATTTTCACATTTTAGGATTCTGTAGCTCATCTGTACGCAGTCCTTAGCTGAAATTTAGCATAAATAAATCATGGCCCACAGAGATTTGATATTGCATTATCAAGGGACTGTATAACAAATTTCTTCCATCCAGTCCTCGACAACTGCTCACCTACTCTTGTTTTGTGAGCTAAAAATCACAGATAGTGAGTGCTGTGGCTTTGCTGGAGAAGAGGGTAAGGGCTCCACAGGAGAAGGTGATGGGGAGGAAATGGAGCATCTCTTCTGTAGAGATCAGGAGCTCTACAGGACAGTGATCTGGGAGAGAAAGCTTACTGCTGAGCTCTGCTATGCATCCATCCCATGCGCTGGTGGTGAGAAGGTTACACGTTCTGTGTATTGAGCCACAAGTTGATCTGTGATTTTTGAGAGCATTGTCTTTCATCTACACAATGTATTGGAACACCCATCAATGATCCCAAAGAACTTTATAAAGTTTAACTAATGCACATATTCAGGATAAAGATCCATTCACCCCACTACTGAACCCTTCACCCAAAGTGTAAAGATCCCTCTACTGGAATGCAACTACCTCTGGAGTGAAATATAACAGCTGTGACAGGAAGTGAAGACTATTGAAGTCAGTTGAATCTTCAAGGGGAATTAGGTAGGCAAAGATAATTACATGAGCTGGAATTTGGCCATGGCACCCAAGGTTAACACCAGTACACGTACGAAAAGTGCCAGGTGATATTATTGTGTTGAATGATAGAAAAGCACATTAATTAGAGATAGAAAAGACCCTGTTGGTCATCTGGTCCAGCCTCCTGCTTACACAGAATTGAATCTTACAGTATATTTTCTACCACCATGTAAAGTCTAGTTTCAAATGTCTTTTGGGGTGGGTTTTTTTCACCACTTTATGTTGGGACACTATTCTTCATCTTTATGCATCACAGCTAGGAAGATTATTTCTTGAAACGTAACCTAAATTTTCCTTTTGTTAACATCATCCACTTATTCCTAAATGTACTATGCTCAGGTCCTGAGAGATGCTGAGCACCGGGAATTCCCAGCAATCCACAAAGGGTATCTCTCAGGATCAAATCCTGAATCTTTTTCTTCTTAGCATCTATACTCTTTGTATATTGGTAGGTAAGTACCTGGTCTCTCTCTCATAAACTTAGTTCATGTCAGTCCCATTAGACCTTTAATCAGTCTGTATCCTATTCATGTAGAATACAGCAGGAATACAGTTTAAGGTAATTGAGCAGTTACATCATCTCTTTTGTGCTATCTGTAATTGTTCAAGTCCCCTCTTTACTGGGGAGGATGGTGAAGACCGGGACTTCAGGCACCTCCCATTTTGGAACTGCCCAGTTATATAAGAATTCTGAAAGCTAGTTTTTCAGTTCTTCTTCCGCATGACATTTCTGTAGTCTGAAGTCACACAATAATTATATCTGAAGAAGGGTAACCCTTGATTTCATATCTATCTCAGTATCAGCAGAAAAAAACCTTCCCAATCTTGTTTTTGTATAACACCTTTCATCTCTATGGAACTCGTATGAAAACTGCTTCACAGAAGTAACAAATATTCAGTTTTATTCTACTTTGATTTCATATTGTACCTGTTGCTGGTAGCTGAGCACCTCTGAAGTGCAGCTGTGATGATTGCCATCTTAGCTGATGCACTGGGGATTGAATCGGGAACCTCCAAAGCTAAAAGTATGAGCTGCATTAGCTGGAGCTGTTTAATTGAGGTTGTAATAAACTCAGATCCTCTGCAGATCAGGCACAGAGAGGATGCTCACCAGTGGGTCACACAGCTGCCCTTACAACAGTTATCGAATGTGGTGGTTTGTTTTCTGTTGTGAAGTTTTTCTTTCCTGTTCATAACATGTCCAACATAATATGTCATTGCCATTTTCAGTATTGGAGGGGCTTGTTTTAAAATGATTTAAAAAGATACTTTCATAAGGCAGAAGTTTTGAAATTCACATACCATTCCAGAATTCATCACCCACTCCTACACCCTGATTTAAAAATGTGCTAGCAGCCAGAGAACAAGAATGAAGAGGAGCAAAGAGAAGATGAAAATCACAGGATTTTGAGTAAAGTGGAAGTAGAGGTGAGGGGATCATTTTAAATGGTGACAAGATATGGGGCAGGAATTAGGAAAGGTGAGCTCAGAGGATACGTTGTTAAGAGAAGAGACAGAGATGGTGGGGAGAAAATGAGATTTGGAAAAAGAGTGGTGGTGAATGAAGAGAGAAAGAGAGAGAAGCTGTGTGTCCAAGGGAAAAGGCAGCTGTGTGTCCAAGAGAAAAGGCAACTGGGAGCCTGGAGCCTGAGAAGGATGAACAGTGGAGCTGGAGAGTGCAGGGGAAAGGAAACAGCCCCTAATCTGTGTCCTTAAGCTACATGACTATACTAATTCACACATTATTCACAGAATAAAACAATTAAACGTTGCTGTTAAAATATTTTTTCTCCTATGAGCCTTTTCTCCAGAATTCACCTAAGATTTACCTGGTCCAGGACACCCAAACGGTGTTCATTCCCTCCCTGCAACACTGCAGGAACAGAAATAAGGCCTGGCTGCAGGATCCCATTATCTAAATTCAGCCTTTCTCCCTGTCTGTATCAGATCAGAACAACTTGAATGGGCATGAAACAGCAGGAGAGGCAATGTATGTGTTCAGGTTCTTGCAGCTCAGTCACATTACCATCTCATTGTGTCTGCAAGGGTGCTGCAGACTTGATTAAAAAAATTAATGATGAGAAACAAAAATGAGAGAGAGGAGAACAAAGGAAAAAAGTAAAGGGAGCATGGAGGAAGTTTACTGCATAAAAGTCATTCAGTTATCCCTCAGAGCCCAGATCTCTTGTCTAATTGTCTAAGTTGGTCCTTCAGGACTGAACTGCTTAAGTGAAATGGCAGTGTTGTGGTAAGGGAACTACGGGAGGCAGGTTGTGAACAGGATTGCACATATATGCATGAACAGTGAAGCAGAGATTCCATCTGTTTGTATTTGTCTCGTGCCCCTGTTAGTAGCAGAGATGCAAAGACTGGCAAATAAAAAGACTAAATGCTAGCCAATAGTCCTTTCTGGTCAAGGTTGAGGCACTGGTGGTACAGTTTGAGGAAACTTGACCTGATCCTTTGTGTGCTGTACTCTTTCTGTGGCTAGTTTCCATCTCCAGGGCTGTAAATCTGTCAGTTTACACTATATTAAATTTGTCTAGAAATCTGAAGGAAAAGAAAAACAGCATAAAAATATCTCACTGCAAAGTCATTGGACACTGAAGAACATCAGAACTGAGCTGGAGTAGAAATGAAAGAGCTTTAACCAGAATCAGAATTGGGAGCCATTGCAGCTGTTTATGCCAACAAAATACTATGATTGGAGGAACATTATGATGCTTAACTTTCAACTTCAAAGCACTAAGCAAGAATAAACTTATCTTTGGTACCACTCCCTCCACATTCCTTTGAGAAGAGAGAGCCCTCTTCCATCACTTCCCCTGACCAAAAAAACCCTCCTCCCAGCCCTCTAGTCCTGTTCTATCATCCCATTTTAAACAAGTCCCAGGACACCCAAGGCATCCAACCACCTGTGGACTGAGAACCATGTACTTCCCTCTCACCCAAATGCAACCACCCCAGATTATCAGTTCATTAGCTCTGTTGACTCCCTACCAAGTTCTTCTTTGTCCCTTCCTTATTTCCCCACTGAAACCAGCTCAGCTCTCTTTCTTTCCCAGCTGTATGAAGGTGTCAGGAACAGGTAGGGTGAGGAGGCAGATGACACTGGGAGCATAGTCAGGGAGAGAAGACGGGAGTTCCCATTAAGGAGCAAGGCAGAGAAAGTCTATTTCATTCTAGGCAAGAGTCCTAACCAGTACTCCCTTCCAGTGGCCAGAATCCTAGGGTTTGCCGAGACAAATAGTTGGTGTGCAGCCCACTGGGGTGTAAATCTACAGGGCACAACTGTGCCGCACACTACTTGTCCATGTGTACCCTGCTACAGAGTACTGAAAGGTCCCTAGTATGCACTGACCTACTCCTGTTTAGCAAAGTAAATCAAAGTGCAATAGGGAACTTTTAGTGTACGGTAACAGGGCCCGCATGGACAGGTAGTGTGTGGCACCCTTGTGACCTGTAGATTTACACCCCAGCTTCCTACACACCAAGTATTTGTCGAGGCAAGCCCTGAGGTTTTTCCCCTAGCACATTGCCCCATGCAGACTTTCAGTTTCTTGGGAAATTTGCAAGTCCTTGGGTAGTGATATATTTTTTACTTATATAACACCATAAGAGTATGGTAGGCACTTTTTATAGATTAATAAGATACAGTCCCTGCCTCAAAGGTCATAGAGTCAAAGTTTAGAT
Source organism: Natator depressus (assembly GCF_965152275.1). Lineage (NCBI taxonomy): Eukaryota > Metazoa > Chordata > Testudines > Cheloniidae > Natator > Natator depressus. The sequence goes on along the minus strand of NC_134235.1, from coordinate 236,138,892 downwards.
GGAAGACAATGTAAGGAGAGTGGAAGAGAAAGGGGGAGGACAAAGGTTACAACAAAGAGATCCTCATGTGGTTGCTTTGCATGACATCATGTGGATGCTTTGGTGACATCCACCTGGGAATTAGCTAGTTTCCTAAGGGATCATGTACCACCTACAACAATGCAAGTATTATCTGGAGTCAAAAAAAGAGTTTCAGAGAGACAGAATCAGAAGAAAAAGTGCTTTCTTTAGTAATCCTAATTCTTACTTATGCGACATCATTATACCTACATTTCATCTAAGATTTTAAAGAACAACTCCTATTCATTTAAGATGTTTCCATCAAAAACTTTTTCCAAACCTGCTCAGTGCTGAATGAATACTGAAATGATTCATGCAGCCAGACCTTTCTAACTGAATAACTGATACATTTTGACAAGCTGAACATACAATTGGGTATATTTGCCTCACTATATGCGTGTGAATAACGTAACTAGGAGTTACGTGTGCTCATCAAGGGGAGAAAATGCCCCAGGTGGATATTGCCTGATGGTTCAGTGAGCTGAACTTTGGTACTCAATTTAGTCCGTTGATAATGTTTAACAGAGTATAGTGATGGTTTATAGATCTGCATGTGAAAGTATAAAATTCAGTGCACTGCAGAGAGATAGGTAGCTAATTACAATGGTGAGAATGTAAATGGACACTATCAACTTGTTTAGGCCCCAAAATTTACCCTGCTAAATTCTAAACCATATTCATGAAGGATGGATTAATATACTCTTATTTTTGACGCCTGGCTCATTGGCAGCATGATGCCATTGGAGCCATGCTGCCACGGCTGCCTCCAGGCCCCTGAGAGTACATCTACACTGTACTAAAACACTGTGGCATGGCCACAGGTGGACTGACTCAGTTGACTCAGGCTTGCGGGTTTAAAAATCAGAGCGTACATTGCTCAGGCTCAGGCTGGAGCCCGGGCTTTGAAAGCTGACATGGTGCATGGGTCTCAGAGCCTGGGCTCCAGCCCAAGCCTGAATGTCTACACTGCAATCTATAGCTCTTCAGCCCAAGCCCTACAGCACAAGTCAATTGACCCTGTCTCTGAGTCAGTGTCGCAGGTTTTTTATTGCAGTGTAGACATGTATCCATAGGCTCTAAGCAAGAATAATACAAGCACTTAGATGCCAAGGGGATGATATGTTACCTCAGACCCCATATCTAGCCCACTTGTGCCTCCTTTCACAGCTTACTTAGTCGTTGACCTGGGGCTCCAGAGTGGAGATTGGAGTCATGGAGGTGGCTGGACCTCTTTTCTGTGGAGGGGCTGGAGGGAAGTCTGTTCATGTAGAATTCTTGCAAGGTGTGGATTTCAGGGGGACAATCCAAGTTATTTATCTGTTTTTCTCTTATATATATTTATAGCTCCCCATTACTGTAATATCTGAATGCCACACAGTCTTTAATGTATTGTTTCTCACAACACCATGTGAGGTTGCTGCTATCCCCATTTTACAGACAGAGAACTGAGTCACAGAGAGACTAAGTGATTTGCCCAAGGTCACACAGTAAGTGTGTGGTGGAGCTGGGAAGTGAACCCAGGGTCTCCTGAATCCCAGGTTAGCACCATAGCCACTAGGCAATCTTTCCCATTGTTTGAAGGGGGAGGGAAAGGGTGTGTGTGTCTCTGTCTCTCAGTGGACACATAATACGATGATGCCTAGACACATGATGACTAGTGTTGTATCGCATGCATTCATAAGAACTCGTGTGTAGTAAATAAAGTGTGTGTGTGTGTGTATAATATAAAATTACACATATACACACACCACCCTCTTTAAAAGAACATTATTAAGGTTGCAAAGTCAAGCACTACAAATTTAGGGAATGCCAGAATTAGGGTGGCCTGTGCAACCTTCATTCAACCCCTTGTGCGTATGTATTATGATCTTTAGCTACATGATCGCATATTAATTTTTCCACAGAGCTCGTGCCTCATTCAGTGTCCAGGATGGACAGTGCTCACTTAATATTTTATTTTTTTCTCTCTGTTCGATGAGTGGCCACCTGCCTTTTTTTATTACACACAATTCAAACCCTGGTATGAAAAGAGAATTATTAATTTCCTCCCGGGCTTTTTCTATGGTGCTCATCCCTATAATATCCAAGTGCTTCGTGAACATTAATGAATTTATGTTCACAACACGCCTGTGAGGTGAGAGGTGGTATTATCCCCATTTTACAGATGGGGAACTGAGGCATAAAGAAATTAACATAAAAATTGTCCAATAAATCTGGGGGCTCAATTTGACACCTAGCACCTGATTTTTCAGAGTACTTTGCATGGTCACATACTATTTTTTCTTAGGATCTCTTTGTCACTCTGTACGCAGTTTGGACAATGTTCAATATTTCCTTTTTATCCTCATCATTCAATGAGGCTCCAGGTCTTATTTACCTCACACCATCGAATCCTGTACCAAATACAAAATTATGTGAATGTGTGGATTGCTGTGTACCATTAAATACCTGCCTGTCAGTGGTGGGCAGGTATCATCAGTGTATAGAATTCCCCACTCTTGCAAGATTCTGAACCCCTTGCTGGACCAGGGCCTAATTTTATAATCTATTTTGAGACCATGTAAGATGCTATATAAATAGAAATTCTTATTTTATCTGGACAGTATAGTATGTGGTAGACTGGGGGAGACATTATTCAAAGAACATTTTGAACCAGCACGAGTTCCAATATCTGAGCAATTATAATATTGCTATAGAATTAATTGCATAATGCATTTGATCCCTTAAAAAGAAATAAGAGACTATTTTGGATTTGTAACGTAATTTTCTCACTAGAAAAATATAATTGGATCTGGAAGTAACACATTTTAAATATTTTATATTGTTAGTAACACCAGTGTGACACAAGAATTAACATGACAGAAATGCAAATGGATTTTTGCCTGACTACTTCAACCATAATTGCTACTGGAGAATTGGTTCATAATGATTTTCATTATACACATCTCCTTTTAAATGCTAATAATTTGGAGTGTCTGACTATGAGATCCATGAAGTTGATGTCCTGCTCTTCTGTCAGTGAAGACCACTCCACTCTGGGCTTGATCCAGAGACCAGTGAGGTCAATAGGATTCTTTTCATTGACATCTACAAGTTCTGGATTGGGCCATTTTTACCTTTACATAACCTGGATTGTTACCTTTTTCTTTTACATAACGTTGGCTCTTTTTGTTTTTTCTTCACCAACCCTTTAGGTTTTAGTGATTGTTTTTTGGATTTTTGATCATGTTGTGCTAATACATTTAGCTACTTCTTTTTCAGAGCGGTGTTTGTGTGTGTTTTTGTTTTGTTACAGTGGTTCTGCAGCTACCTTGTAAATAAAACCTAGTCATTTTGTGGGTCTATAAGTCTCTCTCTCTGGCCTTTATTTTCTCTGTTTATTTCTTTATCTGTTGTAAGAGATTCTTTCCCTTGAACGTTATTTCCATGTGTACGATGAACTTAGCAACTCAAAATAATAAATCTGGGTTTTGAGGGGTTTTTATGATTATTTTTTTACAAAGTGCCTAAATCCAGAGACTAAATGTAGCCAAAGCTAGTCTCTGAAAAAATGTCTCTTTGTGATCTTGTACAAGAATGAAATTATTAGAAATATGTTAATTTTTATAAAGATGGAAGCTGTAGTTTTTTTTATTTTCACTAAAGAGCTATTTTTCTGCTGAAATGCAAATTTAAAATGAATTGTAATCCATATTTTTTCCTAAATTTACATGTGTAACTTGACTCATATGAGTAGCCCAATTATTTCCAAGGAACTACTTGCTGCATAAGTAAAGTAACACACATGCTTCAGGGTTCACAGCATTGGGGCCTTAGGTTTTGTATCTCTGAGAAGTAAATGCTATAGCTATTGTATTAAGCTAATTATGATAATTTTTTTAAAAAGAAAATGTATTGCTTGGGGTTCTTTAAGAAACACCTCATTACTACAACAATAGTCTTCAGAGTGTTTTTCATCTGAAAATCATGTAAATAGTTAGACTTCTTGGCAGCTACTAGGCTACAAACTTCAGATGAATTATGGTCTACTTACACAAGTAATAGGTATATTAAATATGAGTATTTCATCATCAAATCTCTAATACAAGTGAGATGAAGTAAAATAATAATAGTTAGCGCTTATAAAGTGTGTTACATTTCTACAGCGTTGTACAAATAATTGACAGGTTTCAGAGTAGCAGCCGTGTTAGTCTGTATCAGCAAAAATAACCGGAGTACTTGTGGCACCTTAGAGACTAACAAATTTATTTGAGCATAAGCTTTTGTGGGCTACAGCCCACTACATCGGATGCATAGAATGGAACATATAGTCAGAAGATATTTATACATACAGAGAACATGAAAAGGTGGAAGTACCCATACCAACTGTAAGAGGCTAATTAATTAAGAGGCGCTATTATCAGCAGGGGGAAAAAAAACTTTTAAAGTGATAATCAAGATGGCCCATTTTGGACAGTTGACACGAAGGTGTGAGGATACTTAACATGGGGAAATAGATTCAATTAGTGTAATGACCGAGCCATTCCCAGTCTCTGTTCAAACCTACGTTAATAGTATCTAGTTTGCATATTTAATTCAAGTTCAGCAGCTTCTCCTTGGAGTCTGTTTTTGAAGCTTTTCTGTTGCAAAATTGCCACCTTTAAGTCTGTCACTGAGTGATTAGAGAGGTTGAAGTGTTCCCCCTCTGGTTTTTGAATGGTTTCAGAGTAACAGCCGTGTTAGTCTGTATTCGCAAAAAGAAAAGGAGTACTTGTGGCACCTTAGAGACTAACCAATTTATTTGAGCATGAGCTTTCGTGAGCCACAGCTCACTTCATCGGATGCATACTGTGGAAACTGCAGAAGACATTATATACACAGAGACCATGAAACAATACCTCCTCCCACCCCACTCTCCTGCTGGTAATAGCTTATCTAAAGTGATCATCAAGTTGGGCCATTTCCAGCACAAATCCAGGTTTTCTCGCCCCCCCACCCCCCTCTAAAAACCACACACACAAACTCACTCTCCTGCTGGTAATAGCTTATCCAAAGTGACCACCCTCCCTACAATGTGCATGATAATCAAGGTGGGCCATTTCCAGCACAAATCCAGGTTTTCTCACACCTCCACCCCCATACACACACAAACTCACTCTCCTGCTGGTAATAGCTCATCCAAAGTGACCACTCTCCCTACAATGTGCATGATAATCAAGGTGGGCCGTTTCCAGCACAAATCCAGGTTTTCTCACCCCCCCCCCCGCCCCCACAAACTCACTCTCCTGCTGACAATAGCTCATCCAAACTGACCACTCTCCTTACAATGTGCATGATAATCAAGGTGGGCCATTTCCAGCATAAATCCAAGTTTAACCAGAACGTCTGAGGGGGGCGGGGCAGGAAAAAACAAGGGGAAATAGGCTACCTTGCATAATGACTTAGCCACTCCCAGTCTCTATTTAAGCCTAAATTAATAGTATCCAATTTGCAAATGAATTCCAATTCAGCAGTTTCTCGCTGGAGTCTGGATTTGAAGTTTTTTTGCTGTAAGATAGCGACCTTCATGTCTGTGATTGCGTGACCAGAGAGATTGAAGTGTTCTCCGACTGGTTTATGAATGTTATAATTCTTGACATCTGATTTGTGTCCATTTATTCTTTTACGTAGAGACTGTCCAGTTTGACCAATGTACATGGCAGAGGGGCATTGCTGGGACATGATGGCATATATCACATTGGTAGATGTGCAGGTGAACGAGCCTCTGATAGTGTGAGAAAACCTGGATTTGTGCTGGAAATGGCCCACCTTGATTATCATACACATTGTAAAGAGAGTGGTCACTTTGGATGGGCTATTACCAGCAGGAGAGTGAGTTTGTGTGTGGGGAGGCGGAGGGTGAGAAAACCTGGATTTGTGCTGGAAATGGCCCAACTTGATGATCACTTTAGATAAGCTATTACCAGCAGGAGAGTGGGGTGGGAGGAGGTATTGTTTCATGGTCTCTGTGTATATAATGTCTTCTGCAGTTTCCACAGTATGCATCCGATGAAGTGAGCTGTGGCTCACGAAAGCTCATGCTCAAATAAATTGGTTAGTCTCTAAGGTGCCACAAGTATTCCTTTTCTTTTTGCGAATACAGACTAACACGGCTGTTACTCTGAAACCTGTCATTATGCAAGGCACTGCATTTAGCCGTATGGAGTGGAAATCTATCAACTGCATGAAAAAACTTGTACAGATACAGACAGACTTCATCTTCCTTTCCAAATGCAAACAGATGGACATCGTACCAAAAGGACTGAAGGTAAAAAATCCATTACAATCTACATACCACACAGACTATGCTGACAGCTTGTGCCACATGCTCTCAAAGAAACTGTGGAATCACCTGATCAACATCCTCTACAGCAAACAGGGAAAGATTAAGAATGAGCTCTCAAAAATGGATACTCTCATAAAAAACCAACTTTCCACACAAACTTCCTCGTGGCTGGATTTTACTAAAACTAGACAAGCCATTTACAACGCACACTTTACTTCTCTACAAAAGAAAAAGGACACTAAACTTTCTAAACTACTACATGCCACAAGGGGCCACAGCAATGGTTCCCTCAACCCACCCAGCAATATTGTTAACCTATCCAACTATACTCTCAGCCCAGCAGAAGCAGCTGTCCTATCTCGGGGCCTCTCCTTCTGCCCCTCCACCCCCACGAACGTGATACAGTTCTGTGGTGACCTAGAATCCTATTTTCAACGTCTCCGACTCAAGGAATATTTCCAAAATACCTCTGAACAACATACTAATCCACAGAGGCCTCCCTACCAACATTACAAAAAGAAGGATTCCAGGTGGACTCCTCCTGAAGGTCAAAACAGCAGACTGGACTTCTACATAGAGTGCTTCCGCCGACGTGCACGGGCTGAAATTGTGGAAAAGCAGCATCACTTGCTCCATAACCTCAGCCGTGCAGAACACAATTCCATCCACAGCCTCAGAAACAACTCTGACATCATAATCAAAAAGGCTGACAAAGGAGGTGCTGTTGTCATCATGAATAGGTCGGAATATGAACAAGAGGCTGCTCGGCAGCTCTCCAACACCACTTTCTACAAGCCATTACCCTCTGATCCCACTGAGAGTTACCAAAAGCATCTACAGCATTTGCTCAAGAAACTTCCTGAAAAAGCACAAGATCAGATCCTCACAGACACACCCCTGGAACCCCGACCTGGGATATTCTATCTACTACCCAAGATCCATAAACCTGGAAATCCTGGGCGCCCCATCATCTCAGGCATTGGCACCCTGACAGCAGGATTGTCTGGCTATGTAGACTCCCTCCTCAGGCCCTACGCTACCAGCACTCCCAGCTACCTTCGAGACACCACTGACTTCCTGAGGAAACTACAATCCATCGGTGATCTTCCTGATAACACCATCCTGGCCACTATGGATATAGAGGCCCTCTACACCAACATTCCACACAAAGATGGACTGCAAGCCGTCAAGAACACTATCCCCGATAATGTCACGGCTAACCTGGTGGCTGAACTTTGTGACTTTGACCTTACCCATAACTATTTTACATTTGGGGACAATGTATACCTTCAGATCAGCGGCACTGCTATGGGTACCCGCATGGCCCCACAGTATGCCAACATTTTTATGGCTGATTTAGAACAACGCTTCCTCAGCTCTCGTCCCCTAACGCCCCTACTCTACTTGCGCTATATTGATGACATCTGCATCATCTGGACCCATGGAAAAGAAGCCCTTGAGGAATTCCACCATGATTTCAACAATTTCCATCCCACCATCAACCTCAGCCTGGTCCAGTCCACACAAGAGATCCACTTCCTGGACACTACAGTGCTAATAAACAATGGCCACATAAACACCACCCTATACCGGAAACCTACTGACCGCTATTCCTACCTACATGCCTCCAGCTTTCACCCAGACCACACCACACGATCCATCGTCTACAGCCAAGCTCTGCGATACAACCGCATTTGCTCCAACCCCTCAGACAGAGACAAACACCTACAAGATCTCTATCAAGCATTCTTACAACTACAATACCCACCTGCGGAAGTGAAGAAACAGATTGATAGAGCCAGAAGAGTTCCCAGAAGTCACCTACTACAGGACAGGCCTAACAAAGAAAATAACAGCACGCCACTAGCCGTCACCTTCAGCCCCCAACTAAAACCCCTCCAATGCATTATTAAGGATCTACAACCTATCCTGAAGGATGACCCAACACTCTCACAAATCTTGGGAGACAGGCCAGTCCTTGCCTACAGACAGCCCCCCAACCTGAAGCGAATACTCACCAACAACCACATACCACACAACAGAACCACTAACCCAGAAACCTATCCTTGCAACAAAGCCCGTTGCCAACTGTGCCCACATATCTATTCAGGGGACACCATCACAGGGCCGAACAACATCAGCCACACTATCAGAGGCTCGTTCACCTGCACATCCACCAATGTGATATATGATTCCTGATGTCAGATTTGTGTCCGTTTATTCTTTTGCATAGAGACTGTCCGGTTTGACCAATGTACATGGCAGAGGGGCATTGCTGGCACATGATGGCATATATCACATTGGTAGATGTGCAGGTGAACGAGCCCCTGATGCCACAAGTACTCCTGTTCTTTGTACAAATAATTGTTACTACAACCCTGGGGAGCTAGATAAGTCTTTATCCCTTTCCTTAGAGAGGGGAAATGGAGGCAAAGAAACCTCAGTTCAACAGTGTGAAGCCTGCCGGGTTTCATGGGTTTTGCTGAAGGTAGGAGATGCATCTCTGGGTGTATCTACACTGCAATGTAAGCCCAAGGTTAGTGGGGCTCGAGTCAGCTGACCCATGTTAGGGAACCCTGGGCTTGAGTGACTACATTGTTTTTGAACCCTAGGTTAAGATTTTTCTAACCCGTTCTCGAACCTAGGGCTCTGGCATCCACACTGCAGTGTGCAGACCCGAGTCAAAGTAACCATATCCCAGACTTCCTTGTGTTCTCCCCCGCTCCTCCCACCCATTCCAAAATGTGGCTGCTCTAGCCTTAGGACCGTGGTACACTGTGAGAAAACTTTACTGCCCACCCTGCATGTTACCAAGAAGCAGCTCGCTTTCCAAAAGGCTTGATTGGCTCACTCTCCAGTGCAAACCCAGGAGGCTCTGTGATACTGTGCTTGCAGATGGTGATGAGAAGAGAATGGGTTAACGCGGGGCTGGCTTCCATTTTCAATAGAGTGGATTGCAGATTGTTGGGATAGTGTACTAAGGAAGTTGTCCCACGGAATTGTGGGATACCTCCAGCTAACTCCTGGGACCTGAGTCAAGGGTGGCGGTGTCTACACTGCAAAGCAAGTAGACCTGGGTCCCAGCTTACTATGAGCTCAGATCCTTCAGTCTTGCAGAGTCCTGGGACCTTGGTCCAAGCCCTGGGTTAGAGCAATTGCAGTGTAGACACAAAGGGGGTTAAGCTTGAGCCAGGGCTGAAGCATAGATTTATATTGCAAAATAGACACACCCTCTGTGGCTCAGTTTCTTCATCTGCAAACTGGGAAACATATCTGTGCGTCAATTTCTACATATTTATTATATGTTGTACAACAGCTTAATGCTCCTGCTTTTGAAATCAATGGCAAGATTCCGGTTGACTTCAGTGGTACAGGATTGAGCCCATGTTCTGCATCTCCCTTCCAGCCCTAAATATTGGTAGAGACCTCAAGAGGTCATCTTCTAGTCTATTCTTCTGTGCTGAGGTAGGACCAAGTATACCTGGACCATCCCTGACAGGTGTTTGTCTATCCTGTTCTTAACCTGCAGTGCTTAGTGTCATATTGAGTCAACTGGATCCCATTACTGCTCTGCATTTTATTACAGCCAAAAATGTGTCCTGCTCAGATGCCATTTAATCTTCTCTCCTCCTCCTCTTACTACTCCAGATCAAGAACAAACACTGAAGAAAATTATTTTAAGTCTTACAAATTTGAGAAATATTTAACTTTGCCTTTAGTATCATGGGCTATTTGAAATTATTCAGTTTTCAACTCAGTGAGTTCTCTCAGACTTTATTCCAAGCTGTTCTGTTTCATTTTAGGAAAGGAATTTATAATTGTGATTTTAGCATATGCTCTGTGTGCGAGTGTAAAATCTCCTTAGTGGTTACATACTATGTTTTTAAGTGTGCCGATTTCTACTGCTTTTAACTTAAAACTCATGTTTAGAGCACACTGTTACATAGTGTATTTTAAAGAAATCCCATTGTCCTCTCAATGAAATATACACATCCTAATTAGTTTTTCACTATCTCTATCCATGAGATTTCTCATGTTTTTATTTATTGCTCGGGGATGATTCTAGCGTTTTTAAAATAATCTATAACATCAGGCACTGTCGAGTTTTTTCTGTTCCCCTCATGAGCTTTGTTGAGTCCACCTACTTCCTTTTTGCCATGATGAATTTCCTTTGTAGTTGAGTATAGTGATTTTCTGGGTTGACATCCCTGAGGCTCTGCCTTCCAAATCAATATAGTTTTTCAATGAGTGTTGTTTTATGTTGTGATGTAGTCCCTTGCCCCCTTTCAAATGTATTTTAGAATAAGCCCAAGTGGAGATTTTTGATAATATGTCAGTTTACTTTTTCTCCATGTGCTTGTTTCTCAGTCAAATCTAAATCAATTGTTGTCCAAAGGTTTCTCATTTTCTGTTCTTATAAATTGTCATGGTCAAATGGTTTTTCTAGGCTGACATTTATCTTTGTCATGTAGCTGTCTACATTTTGAAGTATACAAATACCGTAGACCTCTGACATTCCATCATTAAATATATTAGAAGGGTTGACCAGATTACAAAACCCATCAATTCCTTTTAGTTAGGTTTGAAAATATTAGGAATATGAAATGTACCCAGGCCTCTGAGAAAGAAGTGAACAAATTTTCTTTGTTTAATTACTCATTTGGGATACTACAATCTGTTGCCAAAACCAGTTATCATCAGCTTTGATTAGAAATCATGCAAGACAGCTGCTGAAATGTGGAGTGAAAGAGATTGTATTGGATTAGAAAGGTGTTCCTTTGAATTTGAAAGAGCAGAAGGGTATCACTGGGGAACATTTGAATATGAATTTATTTTAATATGGAGATGGCTAGGGGTACAATAACTTATGTTCTGGTTTCAAATGTTTTTCATTATTACATTAACTGTCTTTGCAGAATTTCTCTGTGTCATGCAGTCATTTTAATTTTAACTTAATTTCAGTGCACAGTGTTGCAGCCATACACATTTCCTGTGTTCATAAAACAAATCCATGAATGAACCTTTTTTCCCGACCAAGTGAACCCATACTTTTTTGCTAGTTTGAATCTATCCCAACAGAAGGAAGCCTTGAGAATGTACAACCCCACCTCTCTTCTAAAATGGTACATTCCGGTGCTAAACTTCAAAAGCATTGTTCTGCTTCCCATTCCTGTTTGTCTGGTGGCTAGTCCCTTTTTGTAACAGGGCCTTACTAGCAGAGTTCAGGTTGTGGGCTCCAGCCTGGTGCCGCTTACCTGGAGCGGCTCCGGGGTGGCAGCGGGACTCAGATGGCCTCCCGGCCCCGCGCCGCACCACTCCCAGAAGCAGCCAGCACCACATCTCTGTGGCCCCTGGGGGACAGGGACAGAGGGCTCTGCTGCACGCTTCCCTTGCCTGCGGGTACCTCCCCCGAAGCGCCCATTGGCCGCGGTTCCCCATTCCTGGCCGATGGCAGCTGCGGGGGCAGTGCCTGGAGAGGAGGGCAGCGCACATTGCTCTCTGCTCCCCCCTCCCCCAGGGGATGCAGGGACCTGGTGCTGGCCACTTCCAGCAGTGCAGGGCCCATGGCGCCACAGGGGTGGCAGTCCCGTGGGTCAGATCCAAAGCCCTGATGGGCCGGATCCAACCCGCGGGCCGTAGTTTGTCCACCCCTGTTCTAGAATATGGAGCTGATTTTCATTTGTCCTAAGGCACCTTTACATGATGCTGTGCCTTTGCCTTTGATGCAGCTGAAGTGATATAGAGAGATCTTAGTGTAAATGAGACGCAGATCCTGTGTGTTTGTTTCTCTCCTGATTCCTGAAGGGCCTATTCATTTTATATATGTAAACACCCGTTGTCATTAATCGAGATGCAGAGCACTAATATTTCAAATCCTGCAAAATTATATACTTGGAACTTTATGCCCCTTAGGATATTAATTTTAACCATTACTGTAGTTCACAAAGCAGCCACTCTATAAAATGAGTAGATTCTAAATTAAAATATCATTTCACTATTTACTTTTTATAAGTCAATATTGAGGCTAATGTTTTCCACCTGAAGTTAGTCTCTAACATCCATATTCAGGCACCTAAATAAGTGTTCTGATCTTCACATGTGCTGAGCACTTGCAGCTCTCACACAGTGGGAACTGTGGGTGCTCTGCATCTCTGAAAATCAGTCCACTTTGCTTTAGGGGACCAAATTGGAAAATGTTGCCCATACTCTGCAGATACATCAGTGCAAATATTAATTGAGGCTATTATTTATATAGCACCACAAGTATGAATTATGTTGCTTTACAGACACTGAGGAACTAAATTAGATATATTGTACCACTCTAAAGGATGATGGCAAACAAAGGGAAGGTGAAGGAGGCACAGAAACATGAGATATACGACAGTGATCAGTCATGAAAATGCTTATGGTCAGTCATGAAAATGCTTATGGTTACTGTCAAGGTTCCTCCCCCACTCTGAACTCTAGGGTACAGATGTGGGGACCTGCATGAAAAACCTCCTAAGCTTATCTTTACCAGCTTAGGTCAAAACTTCCCCAAGGTACAAAATATTCCACCCTTTTGTCCTTGGATTGGCCGCTACCACCACCAAACAAATACTGGTTACTGGGGAAGAGCTGTTTGGACACGTCTTTCCCCCCAAAATACTTCCCAAAAACCTTGCACCCCACTTCCTGGACAAGGTTTGGTAAAAAGCCTCACCAATTTGCCTAGGTGACTACAGACCCAGACCCTTGGATCTTAAGAGCAATGAACAATCCTCCCAACACTTGCACCCCCCCTTTCCAGGGAAATGTTGGATAAAAAGCCTCACCAATTTGCATAGGTGACCACAGACCCAAACCCTTGGATCTGAGAACAATGAAAAAGCATTCAGTTTTCTTACAAAAAGACTTTTAATAGAAATAGAAGTAAATAGAAATAAAAAAAAAATCCCCCCTGTAAAATCAGGATGGTAGATACCTTACAGGGTAATTAGATTCAAAACATAGAGAACCCCTCTAGGCAAAAACCTTAAGTTACAAAAAAGATACACAGACAGAAATAGTTATTCTATTCAGCACAGTTCTTTTCTCAGCCATTTAAAGAAATCATAATCTAACACGTACCTAGCTAGATTACTTACTAAAAGTTCTAAGGCTTCATTCCTGGTCTATCCCCGGCAAAGACAGAATATAGACAGACACACATACCCTTTGTTTCTCTCCCTCCTCCCAGCTTTTGAAAGTATCTTGTCTCCTCATTGGTCATTTTGGTCAGGTGCCAGCGAGGTTACCTTTAGCTTCTTAACCCTTTACAGGTGAGAGGAGATTTCCTCTGGCCAGGAGGGATTTTAAAGGGGTTTACCCTTCCCTTTATATTTATGACAGTTACAAATACATCTTTAACTCATTACTCATTTAACTCATCTTTAACTCATTACTCATTAACTCTTTACTATAGTGAAATGAAGGCTAGTTTGAGAGTCAGCATTGGAAGAAGAACCAAAAGAAGTGTTTAAATGAGCGGGAAAGAGTACTTGGTGCACAGGATTATAGAGGGCAGTCCTGGCAAAAGTAGCACTATGCGGAAAAAGTTGTAGGACCATATGTGGTTGATGATAGAAAGCGTTGTGGTGAGCTGAAATGGCAGAGCATGCAGAGTGCGGGGAGGAATCAAGGAACAACTAGCGATGAGATGAAATATAGGCAGAGCCTTTTAAGTTAAGAATGAGGAATATGAAAGGAAGTAAAAATACTTAATAGGGTCATGAGGTTTTTGGCACAATAGCTTGATATACTCATTCTTCTGATTGAACCAAATATAACCAGATATGTCCTTTTAAACAATGGAACTGCAGTCCCTCACATTCCATTTCACACTAACAGGAATGGGATTTATCTAATTGGCACCAATTCGTTGGGTTCTATTAATCTCCTATACAATCTAAAAGACAAGCTGTAATAGGTGGATGAGACACACAAATGGGCCTGGGGCAGCAAGCTGGGAGAGTAACAAAGATACTAATGTGTTTCAGAGTAACAGCCGTGTTAGTCTGTATTCGCAAAAAGAAAAGGAGTACTTGTGGCACCTTAGAGACTAACCAATTTATTTGAGCATAAGCTTTCATGAGCATCCGATGAAGTGAGCTGTAGCTCACGAAAGCTTATGCTCAAATAAATTGGTTAGTCTCTAAGGTGCCACAAGTACTCCTTTTCTTTATACTAATGTGTGTAATTCTTAGCTAATCAGGTGCAATAATCTCAATGTTATAATGGTACAGTCCTTTATAAAAAATCTGTATAGAGATAAGTGAGGGGCATGTATAAAATCTACTGTATACATGTTAAATGTGTGAGTCTCCTATACACAGATATATGAAGCATTAAATTATTTCCCAGTAATGGTCCAAAATATTACATCTCCCCACTGTATTTTCCACTGAATGCATCCGATGAAGTGAGCTGTAGCTCACGAAAGCTTATGCTCAAGTAAATTTGTTAGTCTCTAAGGTGCCACAAGTACTCCTTTTCTTTTTGTGAATACAGACTAACACGGCTGCTACTCTGAAACCTGTCATTAAAGCTGTTGTTATGGTTGATTCTTGTAACAGTTTTAAAAATATGGGCTGAGTAAGAGCTTACTGTATACATAATATACACTTACCTTAAGCATAAAAAGCTATTGTTTTCTTTTTTGTAGCTCCTCATTTAAAAATTTAAAACTTCAAATAGTCTCCTCTACTCATTACTGCAGTGAGCTGTGACACTTAAACAAAACAAAGATAACATTCTCTGAATGAACAATGGATCACACACAATGCTTTCCTTCATCCTCACTTCTGACCATCTGTTTAAAAAAAACCAACAACACCTAAATAACCACACAGGAAGCAAGACTTTAATCTATGGTTAAGAGTTAAAAACACATGCATATTTTCACAACACAGATATGTGTACAAAGTGCTGTAATGGGTTTGTATTAGCTGTAAAGGTTGGGTGATTTGACCTCAACATCTGTCAGATATGCCTGCTCTATTCTTCACAAAAAAGTGGGTTTCTGTTCTTTGAAGTGTGTGTGTGTGATTTCATTTTACTTTAAACTAACTCTTTGGTGTATTATGTATAATGTAGTTTTCATTGTGAAGTTGTTTTCTGATTATATCTCCCAAATACATATAGTTTTAAATCTCATTTTCTTTCATGATAAACCAACACACGACATATTTGTAAAATATTTGTGCATACTGTTTTTTATCTGAAGGCTTGTCTATACATTGAGCTAATATGTACTTCCGGGGGTGAAATTTTAAAGCACACTAATGTGTTGCACATTAATTGGTCTGTGTAGACCCTATTGGTGCTCACTAAATGTTCCCTAGTGTGTTTTAACATAATGTTGAGTTACTTTGATCTGATAACTTGGGATTTTGCCACCCATCTCACATTAATTTCAAAAATGAGTCAGTATTTTTTTAAAAATTATTAATTGGGTACCGAGATTTGGGGTGAAGCTGATTTGACACAGCCATTTGTAATGAAAACCTTAAGCAAACAAAGCAGCAGGTTAAGGAAAATCTATGTCCAGCACTAGGTTGCACAAAACCTTTAAAACATTGTCAAAGGTTTATATTTGCTTCTACAGAAGACAGAATTTTTCACAGACGTATAGAATTCAGAATTAAAAAGACCTCTTATGTCACCTAGTTCATGTTCCTGCCAGTGAAGCATTGTTCCCTATAATGTAATGAATATTATATCCAGTCTAACGTTAGCGGTCTCAAACAATGGAACTTCTCCTTCCCTTGGAACTGTTTTCCGTAGTGAAATGAATCTTACTCGTAGGCAGTTCCCTTCTAATATACAGTCTGACGTCGCCCATTTTCTGGCTTCTTCTATATGCTGAGAAAAATTGCTCATATTGAGGATATGAGAATCTTCACCAAGACCCTATGTGGTTATTTTCAATGTTAAATAGTTTTGTCTTTTGATTCAGTTCAGTACATCTCTGACCATTTTGGCTACAGTGTTTGACAACAGCTATTTCATATAATTAGTGCAATACATATGCAAGGCATAGTCCAGACAATTTGACAATATGATCTTGGCCCTGAAGAACTTATATTTGGAATCTCCACTTCTTTGAACTATTTTCTTGGAACTGTTTTTATTTAAAAGAATTATTTTTTTTCCTCTGGGAATAGATCAGGCTCTTGTATAAATTCTCTTGCAAGATTGTACAGTGACCCAGAAGTCCACAGATGGACTTTTTATTTACAGTCATTTGATAAAATAAATACATTTAATTCCTTGCAAACTTTTAAAGAAATTTCTAAAAGCACGTATTAAAAGGGAGAAGTCTAATGAATAGTACAAATTTTGTGGAGAATATATCACCAGTGGGAGATATTGGCATGTTTAATAGTGTGTGGAAGAATAAAACTCTTAATACTAGCAGTGATATATGAAGCATAAAATATTCTTTTGCTTTGTAAATGTGCAGTCCAGAGCTATAACAAATAAATACCACAGTCACATTGTACAGCACTGTTATTGTGTTGCTGCAATCACTGTAAATATTGAATTTATAGTAATTCTCAATGGTTAGATTTTACCAGTCTTCTGTTAGGGTTAGCCTTCTAACACATCCTTAGAGTGAGAATGCACATTATTTGCTGTTTTCTAAAATGAATCATTGACATTTGTAGCCCTGCTGTCAACTATGTGAATTGCATTAAGAATTCTAGTTTCAGAATATGTGTGTGATTGTATTTTGAGTTGCCCTGTTCTTTTCACATCAGTTATCTCAGGAATTGCATACTTAGCCATAGTTTGCCACAATTATTAAGACAAAAATCGTATTTTTTGGTCAAGGGCTATTTTTATACTTGAACAAAACATGTATTGTTTTACTCTGCTTCTCAACGAGCACTACTGTTTTCTATTACGGTTACATTTGTTAATTAGGTTTTCTAGGGCCAAAAGTCAACTATATCTTTAATGAGTTCAGTGACATCACTAAGGATGCTTATATTCCTAAGCAATGGTCTGCATTGTTTGAGTATATCACATTAGCTTTAGGAGGAGTAGCACAGATGCCAAGGTCAGGGCATTAGCAAGTAAGAGATCTTTGAGTAAAATAAAGACTTAAAGCTAAGTCTGACCAAGTCAAAGGGAACAATGAACTGCTGTTTAGGGAGTATGGTGGAGAACCTCTCAGCAGTCATTCCCCCACCCCCCTGACATAAAAGTTTCCTGCATGTCCCATCCTTATAAAAGTTATATAAGTAAACAATAATACAGAATGTGGATCCATTCTTAAATCTTCAGCTAAGCCATGATAAGAATATTAAGGTGTCACATCAGAATTGTGGCCTCTGCCATTTTTAATTGTCAAACCTTTTAAATATGTCCCCAGTAGCACTGCCATTCCATAACGTTATTGAAATGGTGACCCTCATAATCAGCTAGAAATGCACCATTTGCAGAAGAATTTTTGGAAACCAAATCAGCAAAAGCACAACAAAACAGTGTTAGGGCTTTCATTCATTTTGTTGTTGTTCTGTGTGTCAGCCAAAATATATGTCAGGTGTAATGGGAAGAATGTGTAATTTATCTGCATTTGGAAGGTGATACCTCCAAATTCACTCTCTTACCCACTCCCACTCCTCAATACACATATCATCCACACTGGGAGAGTCAGCATGACCTGTTCCCTAACCCTGATCCCAAGAGACCCGAGGGGTTGAGAAATGGCGAAGAGATATTTTGTCAGAGGGGTTAGGAGTGCCAGTAGGGAAGAGGACCAAAAGGGTGGAGGGGAAAGGAGTAGAAATGGGGTATGGAAGAAAAAAATCTGAGGGAAGTAAAATCAGAGGGGTCAGAGGCAGTGGTAAAGAATGGAGGATAGACTGAGAGAGAAAGCACTGGCGGAAAATAGTGGATGAAAGCCCACATTAGAAAAGAAAAAAGATGGATAAGCAGAGGATGTGGGGGAGGTAGGAATTAAAATGAAACATTTTAAATAGGATTTTAAAAGTTGCAGAAAACATGGTGGAAATGTGAAAGATGCATACGTTAAGGTATGCTGTAAAGGTGCAAGTGGAGAAAAGGGGAAGGAGGATGAAAATTACAAAGGAGACAGGTTTTATTACACATTTTTAGAAAGATGGCTTTATAAAACTTCTTCATTCTATGATTTAATAGTGGTTTGGCTGCTTTTAGTCCACAAAATATATGAGTTAGAAATGCTGCCAACTTTGGATGCACTCTCCAGCCCCAACACCTTGGGACACTAGTCTATAGATCACCTCATTTGGGTTTGGAAAAGTTGACCAACTATGTAGGGAGCCAAGCTCCTGGTTAAGTACCTGTATGTGGAAGGCATTTGGATTTGGAACAGGAATTAATATACTTTCACCTGAATGTTATTCATCAGACCAAAGAGAATGAGGGAGTTAAACCAGTTGAAGGAAAACACCCTCCCAAAGCATCAGAGAACAGATGTACATCTGAAACATTTGTTTATTGGTGCTGAAGTTAAGCTTTCATTCAAATCCCCATACATATCATTCTCTCAGATTAAGCTCTCAGATTCCAAACAAAACCTTTACTGGTTCTGTTAAATCCAGCTGAGAAACAAAAAGTCTAATTGTTGAATCAAATCAGAGGAAGAGGGGCTGTGCCTTGTGCCCTGGGGAAGGAGAGAGGAGATTCCTTCCCTCGAATGGGCTGGAACAAATAACAGTGTATGTTAGCTATGCGTGCAAAGTGCTGTGCAAACTTTAAGCCTCACAACATCCTTGATGGGAGGTGGAGGGGGGGCATTATCCCCACTATATAGACAGGTAAACTGAGCTACAGAGAGTTTAAGATTATAACTCCTGACTCCCAGCCTCATGCTCATTTCTTCTGGTCATGCTGCCTTTGAGATGCAGTTTGGAGAGTAATAGTCTTTCCATGGAGTGGGCTAGGATATTGAAGGGAAGGTGCTTTTTCCTGAGCAGGCTGGAGTGGGAGCAAGTTTGTAGGAGATACCGTTCTTTGATTGATAGTAAGAGCAGCATAGCAAAGAGCAACACAAAGATGAAAAAGGGAGAGGAGGGAGATATTGTGATCCAAGAATACAATTTATACAATAAGTAAAAGCTGCCGGTGCTGCTTCACTCTGACACTACTTGTTCTAATTTGCACAAGAAAAACATGCCTTATTGCTTTCTGTAGAAAACAGCAATGCTCATTTTAGTACAAATCCATCAACACTGAGTGACTGGTTCAGTATATGGAATATTCTGTTGTTTGTATTGGGGAAAAAATGGGAAAACCAAAGACTTGATCCAGAGTGGCCCAAATGCAAACAGGTCTTTTGGAGTCTTTACACTAGGAACTTTGATCATTTCAATCTTTTTTTCTTCAATCATGCTGCTGTGTGTTGACATCACTTCTATCCATCACAGAGATGCACGCCCTCCCACAGGAAATATGTTCTTGGCACTTTCCTCTTCAAAAGGCTTTTCAGCCAGATAGAATTCTAGATACTATGTGACTGAACATATTCTAGGTGGAGTCATTGCATGCATTGTGTACAATGTTATTAAGAAGGACCTTATTCTTCATTTTGACCAATCATTGAAGAACACTGAAAAAATCTGTTCCAAACTGTAATACTCCCATTGTACAACACACTGATACTATGGTGTTCAAATACTAAGGGTGATGAGCAATCTCAAAACCTAGACAGACAGACAGCGCTGCCCCTTTAAAAAGGAACCCAACACTACTTCTGTGCCTCCTGTTTTCAGGGTGAAATTTGAAGGTGCTGAGAGACAGTAAAGAGTATTGAAGCAGTAGGAGAGTTCCTCTAGAGAGTTTGCTCATCTTTTAAGCCTGAGTTCTGGCTGAACCCCAATAACTCCCCATGGGGCAAAAGTCACTTATCCCTCCTAGAATGCGATTTGATCTGTATAGAGCTAACCTTTTGTGTTAACCTAAGTAGACTGTAAGTAAGCTGTATCCATGGAACTTAGTGGAAGCTGAAACTGCAAACTCAGCTACCTCTTTGTTTTCTCTTTTTCTGGAGTGTTGCTCAGGGCTCGCCCATTCATTGAAATATCTCAGTAATTTGATGATTGACACCCCCCCCCCCCCCCAAGATCTAGAGTTGAAAAAGTAGTATTAAGAAAGGTTATCTGCCCTCTTCTTCAGAAAAAAATATTTAAAACAAACGCATATCTCAGCTGGGACAGGCACTGCATTTTAAAAAATGCAGATTAATGTATGTTTACCCTCTAGATAGTGTTCATCACAGCTTGATAGTTTTGTTTAGTTCCAGGAAGCGCTCAGGTTTGGGCATGTGTGGAGTTTCCTTACAACTCTTGATAATGGCTCACCACAGATCTTATTTCAAGTTTACATTGTAACAGCCCATAGGTTATGCAATGATCTCATCAGACCAGTGGATTGTTCATATTTGAGCTAAGGGGGCCGGGGGGGGGGCACTTTATCTAATGTATTTTGTCCCAAATCGCTCTGTGTCATAACATGTGTGAAGTATGACACACCAAATGCAGTCACGCAGCAGAAAAATATTAGAGTTGTTTTAAAGGTTGCAAAGGAGTTTTAAAGGTGAGAATCCTCCTTTTTGTTACTCATGAAGAGGAACGTGCTCAATTTTCACAACACAAAAATAAGAGGGTATCAGATGTTTCAAATGTAAATACTGCATTATGTCGTTTCCCGTCATATCTGCAGTTTCCCTCTGGATGAAAATTTTAATCAGATGTTTTTGTACTTCAAAGATTTTCATTTGATTTACAACTTGTAGGAGTGGAGCTGCAGTAAGTAATCAGGGAGAATGCCACGAGGAGGACAAAAGGAAGGTGAAACGTAGTGTTAATAATTTAGTTTCAATAACCTTAAAAGGTTTACTAGTCACTTTTAACCTTGTATCCAGAAAAAAGTCAGCTACTGCAGTGAATCATAAAAACGATTCTTTTAATTTGCAAGTCATTTATCTAAGTCCAGTTACAAAGGGTCTCTCTCTTTCTCGCGTATGGTGGCTGCAGAAAAACATTCGGTAGACACAGTTGTACGTTCATAAGCCATTTCATGGCTTTCTCTGTGACTCTTTGAATCCATATTTGGGGCAGTGTATTATGATGTGTTCGATGGTTAGAATAGTCTCACCGCAGTCCATAGGTGCTGGAACTAGGGGTGCTGGGGGTGTGGTAGCACTCCCCCCTCCCCCCCCCCCCCGCCCGGCTTGAAGTGGTTTCGATCATATATAGGGTTTACAGTTTGGTTCAGTGGCTTTCTGCAGTTCCACTATACAAATTGTGCCAGCACCCCGCCGCAGTCACACAAAGGGGAGCGTTCGATATTCCATTTGTGCATCAAGTAGTTGCATCTTACATGGTTTGTTCGGATGCAATTCAGTGTGGTCCAAAGTCTGTGTGGCAGGTCAAAACCGGGAGGGTGGCTTGTTGGGTCAGTCATAATATGCTTGTTTGGAATGATGACGAAGTCCAGACACTTTGCCCTTCCCTGGCCATCCAGAGACATGAGGTGGTCAAATGTGGTCCATAGTGGTTTTCACAATTTCAGGCATTCTTGGGGTATGTTGTCCATAACGTGCCAGATGGGAAGTTCTGTGTAGCCGTTGGTGGATTAAGTTCTTGTGCTATGGCTATACCTTTACAGATAATTGGAAGTTCAATGTTTGCTTGTACAGAAAGCCAGGGTAGAGGCATTGATTTTAAAGTTCCTGTGATACATTTGTTAAACAAAAAAGTTAAAAAGATTGCCACTGTTCAATTTGACTCTGACCTTTCGATGGGCTTCCTACATGCCCTCTCTGGTCAAAAAAGCCATTGAGTTAGAAATCATTAAAAATGTAATAGGAATTGGTATTTTTTTCAAATGTATAAATAGTAGTAGTATAAACTGTTACCAAAGCATTTAACAAAACATTGCACAGTATGGATCATCACATGCCTAATACGCACACCATCACTGCTAATGCATATCTATTAGAGCATCTTTCATCTGAGGATGGCAAAGAACTGTTTTAACTTGTTAATTACACCTCACAACACTCATTTAGATAGGTAAATTGGCTTGTATCCATTTTATAGGGAGGTAAAATGAGCACAGAGGGCCAGATTTCCAAAGGTATTTAGGCACCTAAACTTTTTAGGTGTGCTTGAATATTCCACTATGTGCCTAGCTGCATATTTAGGTTCCTAAATACCTTTGGAAATCTGTCCTAGAGAGATGAAGGGCCTGATTTTCATAGGAAATGTGCACGCAGAGTTCCCACTGAACTTGCGAGTGCTTAGTCCCTCTAAAAATCACGGTGACGGATCCAAAATCACATGAGTGACAGAATGTAGACGTGAACCCAGGAATCTTGGCTCCTAGACCCAAGCTCTGTTTCAGTTCATTTATTTTATGCAAAATGTTTAACATTTTGAAAATAGACAAGATCAGGAAATGTATAAACAAAATAATAATCAGGCAATGTTTTTGTGGTAACATAACTATTCAACAAGGGAGCTCTATATTTTTGATTGTGAATATTGTGATTTACTTTAAATCCATCACCATAATTTTCTGTCATCATGGCTTAGGCAGTTCATTCAGCACTGGCCAATGAAGCTAAAAGTGCATAACCTGGAAATCCTAAATAAAGTGATAAAATGAATCAGATTTGAGACAGGAAACTAGAGCTTTGGATTCAGTTGCTAAGATCCAGTGTCATAGTAATGATTTAATGCTTCAGTTGTAAACACCTAAAGCACCTGGTATATCTATTATGGGCCAGCAGGCTTTTATTTTTTTTTTTGTTTGTTTGTTTTTGTTTGGTGCATGTTTATGGCATGAACTACAAAAGAAAGTGTATTTTTCCAGTTGTAGAGTGCTCCTATACTACATAAAAGCTTTAAGTACACAGTGTTTAGTAGTGCATGTGTATATTTCATATTCTGCTTTACAGGTTTATTTCAACCCTTTAAACCAGTGGTTCTCAACCAGGGGTACATGTACTTTTGGGAGTATGCCAAGGTCTTCCAGTGAGACGGTCAATGAAGAGGGTGTGGGTACTGATAATATCACAGAGTTCTATTGAATAGCTCTTGCACAACCTGATAATTCCAAAGCATCTGAATTTTTTTTTATTGTTTATAAACAAATAAAATCAGCTATTCTCAGACTGCCTCACAATCTAACTGACTATCAGTGGTTGGCTGATTATTTGGTGACTCCAGACAGAAATGTGTCCTGAGGAGGGATTTGATAAAAGGTGAGAATAGTGGTTTCACAGCTTAATTCAGAAATGGTGAATTTGGCATTAAAAAGACATTAAAGCTGAATAGCATACCAATGTAAGCCGTGAAGTTCTGAGGAACCCCATCTTAATGATCTGCATTGGGCCTAATTGTTTTAGAACATCTGGAGTAAAAGATTGTCCACTGAGATCCTTAAATGAGGGGCTGTGTGCACATCACCATAGATTTCATTGTGATGATGAACGTTTTTATATTACTGTAGCTGCACTTTAGTAGAGCCATTTTGATGAGATATAGAAGTTTACTTGTTCTCGTATTGTTTTGTGAGGGCTTGAGGAAGAGTCCTCCTGATTTTTGTGTTATGATTAAGGCTACGATTTAGTCATGGGTATTTCTAATAAAAGTCGTGGGCAATAAACAAAAATTCACGGCCCCGTGACCTATAAGTACCCCTGACTAAATCTTAGCTGGGAGGTCCCGGGGGGAGCTGCTGTGGGGAAGGGGGGTTGCTGCTGTGGGGGAGGCCAGGGGGCTGCTGCTGTGGGGGAAGACCTCACCAGCAGCACCAGCTGCCAGAGGCCGCCAAGCAGCAGCTGCTCCGGCCACACCCAGGACCACTGCTCAGGTGGTCCCTGGGACAGGCCGCCCCAGCCACTGCTCAGGCAGTCGCCAGGACCTCTGCTGGGAGTTGCCAAGCTGCAGCTGTTCTCGCCACCCCTGGGACCACAGCTCACCCAAGTGGCTGCTGCGGAGCCGCTCCAGCAGCAGCTGGTGTGGCTGTCCCTGGGGCCGCCTGAGCAGCTGGCCTCAGGGTCAGCTGCTTGGGCAGCCCTGGGATCAGCCACACTGACTGCTGCAGAAGTCACAGAGGTCGCAGACAGTCATGGAATCCATGACTTTCGCCACCTCCATGACAGACACGGAGCCTTAGTTATATGAAAATGCAAGTTCCTGAATTCATCTAAAATTGCTATCTCTGAACAAACTTTGATTTTTACTCTTTTTACTAACTTATTTGAAACTGTACAGCCATTTTATGTAATTATAGTTCAGTCCATGGATTGGTCACAAATCAGTTACCTCCAGTGTCGCTTGGATTGTTGCTTATTCATGGTGTGCGATTGGTAATCAGAGTCACATAGTATAGTTTCAGTTTCTTGATTGAAGGACTGAAACTTTTATAGATGAGAGAGAAGATCAGCGATTTCAGGATAGCTATGCAGACACTTCCAGTATGAAACTTGGTCAAGCATGGACATCCACAAGAGTTTGTTCACAATACATGAATAAACAAGATCACAGATACTTTCAAAATGAATTTGCAGTTTTTACTCCAGTGAATGTTTGTGAATACCTTTTACAGAATTTCCCCATAACTATCATTTTGTGCGTGGGAACACTCAAGTTCAGTATCTTATTTTTTATTTCCGTTTTATACTTCTACCTTCACTTTCATTATTCACTGCACTCTTTCTTTGCTGAATTAGTTTTCATGGGTCTGATCTCCATGAGCTCAGGTTTCGGGTTCAAATGGGCTTCCATAGCACTTATTTATTGAATTTGTTTATTAACTTTTCTGTAACGCTCATCACTGTAGTGTCTGAGTACCTCACAAGTACTAATGCATGTTGCATTTCAGCACTCCTGTGAGATAGGGAAGTTTTATTTTACATGGTCCAAAGTCATATAGAAAGTTTGTGGCAGAGCTGAGGAAAGAACATAGGTCTCCTAATTCCTACTCAGGTGCCTTAAGCATAAGACTATCTTTCTTCTCTAAACAAGTTTATACTTGTTTCCCAGTGATAAACTGACTGTCAAAGCATTTTAAAGGTCTGTCATGGTTCGAAGCTATCAATTGTGATTCCAAAGTAAACCATGAGCTAAAATGTTCTCTCTCTGTTGGCAATGGCCATTGCCTTCTGAATTGTTTGGTACCATGAAACCCTGAGGGACCCAACATGATTTGGTCTTACTCCAGATGAAATTGAAAACCCCAGGCACTTTGAGCCCTGGAACAGTTGCCAGTGAACTGTGAACAATTTTTTTTTTCTGTATCATTGACAAATGCTTACATTGTGACATGGCCATGGCTCAAGGGGTGCAAGGGATGATATGAAATAAAACCCATGTGTGTGAGAGAGTTGTTCCAATATGACCAGACACTCAGCTGAGTCATTTTCATGGGGAGCAAATGAAAAAAAATTCTCCTTAAGCCTAGCACTCTGAAATTTTGGGCAAAGTTTTTTATTTAATTTATTTTAATTATTTTTTGCTAAGGAAGAGCTAGTTGTACTGTCAATAGGGTATGAAAATGAGTGAGGAAAATGTCATTGGTTTAATTTCCACCTCTTCTGCTTGCCAAAAGAGGACCTTATATCTGAGTTTCCAGTCACCTGATCTGACTTCTTATTTGTCATAGACTATATTATAATAGGCTTGATGCTAAAGATATTTACAAAGGAAGGCATTCCTGTCACTTGCATTAAAGTTAGAGATAAGACAAATATAATTGCCAAGGCAAAAGTGTTTCTATGTTGGAATAATACCATTAGAGCGGAAGTGAGGAGGGCAGGAGGGGAAAAAATATTTTGATCTTCAAAGTTTATTTTAGTTCGGTACATCTGTACAAATTCAAGTTACTTTTAAGTGTAATTGGCTGTAGTGTTAAACTCCCTGTCCACTGCCAAGGAAATCGCTGTTATAGCTTTCATCTGTGAAGGAACTCAGAAGTGCCTTGTTTACATTGCTGCCATTTATAAAACATTTAAAGCAGCTATTCTGCTGAATAAACATTCAAGGGCCTGAAGGATAAGCATATCGCTTAAACTTCTTAAGACTAAACTTTCCAAACCATTTCCTGCCACAGGGACCTAGCAGTAAAATTGCAAACTCTGTGCTCCAAGATGAGATAGGCAGAATTAGATTAAGCAGCTTACTGTTGACATGTCTATTGATCTGGGTTCAGTGCAGTTTCCTGTCTCTGCTAGCAGTCAGATTGCTGTATACAATAACATAGTGGCCTGGTTTATGTGAAATTGGGGACTCCAAGCATCAATTACTCCAGGAAGGCAGTGGCACTGGGAGATAAGGTTAAGCTGCTCGCAGTGTTTAAGACTGCTGAAACCCAAGCAACATATTTGCTGTCTAAATGGCTGCTTATAAATTTGACAGTGTTCCATTTATACGTGAGGTTTTTTCTTCCCAAAGAGATCATCTTGTATTATTCTTTGCAGGTAGCAACTCAATGCACATTATAAACACTCATTGAAGGTAGTCTTCCGCCTCTCTCCCTCCCCTCACTTTTGTTAAAAGTACCTGAACTTCACTTGAACATTTTATATAGAAATGTATTAAACTTGAGGGACAAAGCATGAAATATTGTAGGAACTACCTATGGTAATCAAGCCAGCAAGGTTATCATTACAAATAGATAACTGGTCCCAAGAACAGCACAAAACAAAGATCCACTTTTTTTCTTTGGTCCTGTGTTCAAATAATGCTGTTTGGGGGAATGGGTCACTTACTGTATAATAGTTCCAAGAGGAAAGGAAGGTGGTACCCTTGAAATTGTTTTCTTCATAATCAGTTCTTTTACGCCATGATACTTCCTTTTTATCTTTTCACAAAGAATGTTAACAGAGTCACTTGAAAGAAAACGGCTTTTTTTCACATTTTAGAGGCGCCTGGGGAGCATTGTTGCAGCAGCCTTGTGTTGAGCCAGAAACTCAACCCCACAGTATTTTTCAAAAGAGATTCACACAGAAGAATTTTTTTCTCCAGGGGGAGTATCTTTTAAACTACTTTGCAGGTGGCTATCTCAGTACCATGCCACGCACATTGCAGCCAAGTTGCCGTTGTCTTAAATTCAGCCTTCAGAACGAAATTCCCTGTTCCCAAAGAAGTATTACAGAGTGGAGTCAGTTCTTCTGGCATTCCAAGGAGAGATCTGTGCTGTGAAACTGATGAAAGGAGATATTTTAATAATGACATCTGAGTTTGTTTATCATGACATTTTAGGGGCTTCACAGTGCATGTTTTTATCTTTGAACAATCTCACAGCAGTCTATTACTGTTAAGGGGGGGGGCGCTCTTCACACAAAATACAACACCATAAAAGTCCAAAATGATGCAGCATTTGGCTGAGCAACAGAACCAGGGTCTATCGGATATGCTTTAAAATTGAAATTAAAGCACAGTGTATTAATTTATTTTATTTTTATAGTTTATCTTGCTGTAATTAGCATTAAAACTACACAACATCTGAACTTCTGCATACCTTGAGACTGACTGAGTGTTAGCATGCCATCATGCTGATTGAACATGTTTTAATATATGTTCTAGCATTTTATTGGCATGGTTTTGAGTTTTATCTTTTAATGAGATGTTAATTGATTTTACTGCTGGTTTTTATGTAAGGGGGCTAGAATGCCAGTGGCAGATGGGTACCTAATAAACTCTATTATTAATAATAAATACAAGTACAGAAATGCAAAAGCTATGTTAGAATATTATTAGAAGGCTTAACCCACAAAGTCCATTGTCAGTTAAGATTCCTCATTCCATCCTTGTCCTAGTCTACTGTCCAGGTACTGAGAACAGTGTGTGTGATGTTTATGGAGAATAAGCAGTTGCTTAGACTGCAGTACTTGGACATGACAGGATTGGTGGCATTTAGTGCTTTAAATCACATCCTTTTATTCTGTTAAGTGTTTCAAACT
Source organism: Natator depressus (assembly GCF_965152275.1). Lineage (NCBI taxonomy): Eukaryota > Metazoa > Chordata > Testudines > Cheloniidae > Natator > Natator depressus. The sequence goes on along the minus strand of NC_134235.1, from coordinate 236,110,546 downwards.
ACCACCTTCTGCTCTTCCTTTCTTTCCTGGCAGAGAATCCTTCAGGCTTGCCAATTCTTAGGGGCTTTCCTGACACCTTTACTGTCCTTCCTTCAGTGTGCAGTTAATCAATGGGACCAATCAGAATACAGGGATTAGCATAGAGCAGAGTTAATCTTGTCTGTTTTGCAGTTAATTGTGTCTATTGTTATGAGGGAAATAAGCACATAGTGCAGAAGCGCTGTGTTCCAGATTACTTGCAAGGCTCAGCTAGTAATTTGATACGCAATAATGTGTACCCTGGAGTCACTTACAGTAACTAGGAAATAGTTCTAATAATTTTAGTCTTAAAAATACATAAAAATAATAGTTTTTAAACAGATAATCTCCCACCATGAAAAGGGCAATTTATGGCAGATGAATGTCACCCAGAAAGCAGGTAGTATTTTTGGACTGATAAAAGTGTATTAAATATGGCATGATTAGATCATATGCATATGATTGCAAAAACATACCCTCTCACATATGTATACTTTAAGAAGGCACTAATAGGAAAGTGGCTTGGCTCTAGTTAAAGCAATGTTTGAAGCCACAGAATACAAATCAGGTTGTTATCAATACAACTTTAATTATGATATAGTGACACTGCTTTTGTCGTTTGGTTTGGTTTGTTTGTTGAAGACAAATAAAAAGTAAATCTAAATTAAGGGAATGTAAACACTGCTACATTGCTCAAAAAATTGATGTTTATATGCTTAGCCATTTGCCAGTGCCAAATACACATTTAGCTCTGCTCTATTTTCCAGCCATGTCTGTATGAAAACATGGCATAACCCTGTCACCCTGCCCTGTCACAACCAGCAACAAAAGGGTTAAATTCAGTGGTCAAGTAATGTATTAGCAAAGTGAGGGCCTGATCCTACAAACACTCCAAATGTGCACTGATCACTATTTGTATGATATTAGGAAACCGTTAGTATCCCCGAAGGCCATTCCACGCTCCTCTCATATTTAATTCAAACATAGCTGTAACAATACGAGATCATATGAGATCACACCATTTCCAGTTAAATACGTTCTCTGCATACCTGGAATGGTAATGATGTGATATGTCCTAGGACTGATGGACTTTTCCTTTTCATACATGAGGCTTCTCCATTCTCTGGATAGTAAATACCCGTTGACTAATTCAAGGCACTGAGACATTATTTCCAGTTTTATAATGTTTTTTTCCTTACTCATTGCAAAGGGATGAAATTGCTTAAGCTCTTCCAGATGAGAAATTAACAAAAGTCTTCATATCTCCCAACAGTAAAAGGAATGACCTCACTGCACATTAAGTGTGTGTGTGTGTGGGGAGGGCTGTTGTCTGGCTTGTTGGAAACTGTGTATGCCTCATTAAGGGCTACAGAACTGCATGGGGGAGGTGACTTTCTGCTGCAGCTGGAAGTGGGGGAACTATACAGGTCCATGCCAGTGCAGGAAAAGTCCTCTTTTACCTGGACCAGGCAGAGCAGCAGTTACCCTCCCTCTCATGGAAGTGGTGAAATATCAGGTTTTGTCAGGATCCACTGGGCCATTGCACTGGTTGCTCCTTTCTCAGCGGGGGTGGGAAGGAATTTTTTCCCTTACTGCCAGCTTGGCCAAGGTAAAGTGGGGTTTTTTGCACCCTCCCTACAGCGGGTTAGGAAGAGCTTACTTCGGGCAAACATGAAATGGCAATTAGGCTATGATGTTGTAACTCATTCTGTAAACATGGAGCAGATGTCCAGTGGAACGGATAGAGTGATCAGGTAAAATGGATACGTAAAGGATTTAAAGGAGGTATTCTTTAAAGGAGTAGAAATGGGGGTTTGGAAGCTGCTGTGACTGGTATGGCAGGGAGCCAGCCCCTCTTTATAGCTCCCCTTTAGCCCTCATTCAAGGGGTGGGGTGAGGTCTCAGCAGCAGGTTGACTGGGGACCAGGATGAGTAAGGGGGAGGACTCACAGAAGCCCCTGGGTATATATTGAAATGCTTATGGAATTACCTACGCTGCCAGGCATTCCTTGACATTTGAGAATAAAGTTGTGGCCTTATTAAACCCCATCCAGTGTCTCCTGTCCTTTTTCCAGCATAGCCGGACAATGTAGCAAGGAAGTAAATACCACCCCGGTAAACTTCTGGATCTCATCAAATGCCTCATTCTAAAATGCAGCTACAGTTTATGTGGACGCTTCCCATACTCCCATGAGTTGTTTACATTTCTGCCATATTGGTGATTTTTGACCATAGCTGACCTGAAAACTGAAATAAAAATTTAGTTTTTCCTCTTAAATATCCCTTTTATGTTACTGTATAGAGTTTTTCTGTTTTACATGAGATATGAATAACTTCATTACGTATTTCTATAGTCTTCTATACTACCATGAACATTCTCAAAGTATTCTGCAGCTATTTAACTCTGTATGTTTGATTATTTTTCCATTCAATAGTGAATTATTTTTCCAGGGAAGGTTTTAACTATGTTAGGAATATAATGGCATATCTGGAAGAACACCAAAGGCAAGACTTCCATTGATACTAGGTTTGCACATGAAACTCTTGATTATTTAGACATTGAGAAATTCACTTCGTTGTCAATAAATGATTGATTACGTGGTCACAGATGAGATTTGTACTCACAGTATTTATAGCCACTGTTTTACTGCACAGTTGCTACAGAATAGTAGCACTAAAGAACACCATACATATTCCAGCTGCTGTCCTTTGTTTCCACAGTTCCTTTCCTTTACACAATGTGACCTTTGTAACATAATAAGATGGAGAGGAAGAGGAAAAAAGGGGTTCATATTTACCAATTAACTGACCAATATTTTATTTTAAAGTTGTCATTTTTCAAATCCCACTTCGTAAAAGATACAATTCCTTTGTCTTAAATTTTCTGAGACAGCTGAGTGCATCACAAGTCCCAGTTGCAGATTTTGGTTGCTGTTTTGCTGAACCACTGGTTAAAGAGTTGCATTAAATCTCTGTAATTTTATCCCTACCGTTTTCAGGTAATCTTAATTTATGCATCACCTTATTGTTTATGACTTTATTTCCTTTTAAATACAACTGATTTAGCACTTTCACTTTAGAGAGTGGCTTGTTTATTACTTGCTTATTATAGTATAAAGAGTGAAGTTCAAAAAGCATAATCTAACCAGGAAAAAAGTGAAAATCTTGTGTATGTGTATTTGTATTATTTGATTAATCCTGTTCTATTTACAAATAAATGAGTGCCTGAGAGTGCACAAACTCATCAGTAAAGAGCAGAAGTCATTAGTATTAACAAAGGAAAAGAAAAGCAATCTTTGCAGATTTGGCATGGTGTGTATCTTTATGGTAGGTCGGAGAACATTAGATCTAGTGAGAATGATTTTAGTGAGCTGTTTACATTCATCTCTCCTCCAGAATGTTAACAAACTATATTGTCCTTTTCAAAGTAATACTTGTTGTTTTTAGAAGCTGAGCAAATTTCGTTCAGAGAAAATGAAGCAGGCTTTTTTTTAAAGTTAAATTTCTGGTTCCCCACAGTTTTATAAGAAAGATCCACTATTGTAAAATACGTACAAAAGTCTGTGCTATATGTACCATTGATTTTAAAGTACGGACTTACCAATAAAATAAATGAGCTCTACTTATTAACTGATGCACAGTGTCTTATATTTTTAATTTGTTTTTGTTACTTTGGTAGGCTAACATTTGAAATTTTTGATAAGTATAAGTCTTTTCAATATAACCAGTTGTTATGGCTAGTTTTTGGCTCAAAAGATGAACAAATGCATTTATTTCTTAATTTCTTTTTTTTTATTTTAGGATAATGAGAAATAAAAGGAAGTATTTCACACCTTTATGCAAAGCTGAGTTTGAACTTAACTCTTCCCTTACAAGAATTGGTTATATTTTAAATATTATTGAAGTAGTATCCATGATTATGCACTATGCTATGCCCTGTAACGCACCATCAGATATTGGGTAGACAGTTGTTCCCAATGTGTCAGGTTTCTCCATGCACAATTGGAATGGCTATTAGCCAATTACTGCAGGGCACTGTTTTCACTTTTTCTATGTCTTGCCTTGTTTATGTTAAATTAGACCACAGGAGGTCTGCTACATCTCTCTGGCAGTTAGTGCAAGGCGTGCTGTTGCAAATGCTAGCTACGATACTTATTGTATCTTAGGCACAAATGTTTACATAGTTAAAATAAAAATAACAGGCAGAATCTTTACTAATCCAAAATTCTTCCTACTCTTATAGTTGTAGAACATAATATCTCAGTAATGGTGTGATCGTAGTGACTCACTAAGGCAGTCCTAAGTTCAAATACTGCAGTAGCTGAGGAACCTAGACATATTCCAATTGCTGGCGTGACATTTGAAGTATTTGCTCGACTGCTGGATGTAAAATATTAATCTGAAACACCTTCTGCTTTTGCTAATGTCTGTTCAAATGGAAGCTAAAGATCCTATGGCAGTATTCCAAAAGGATAGGATAATAGAGTCTAGACAATATTTTACTCAGGTACTAAGATTCAATGTATTAGTTATAATCATATTTCTCAAGAGTAACATATCTAAATGCTACATGTATGTATTTAAATATTATAGTTGTTCTCCATGGTACATACAGTGCCAAGCACACTGTTGCTACTCAGCAAATGACAAGCAATAATAAGTGATGAGGGGATTTAAGATTACATTATAATTCTGTACCAGTGTAAAAATAAATGAAATCCATGAGAAGTATATAATTGGCCACAGTCAAAAATGCAAACTGTTCACAGATGTGTACAAAATGAATCACTGAGTTGTAATTTTTTCATTTTGTTTTTTTCAGTCACTTAAGGTTAAAGCGTTTTTTTTAAACATTACAGTTGTGTTCATTTGTTTGGTTTTGTACAGATTTGTAGATGGACTACAGATAAACCAAATGCAACAAATGAAATTACTGCCATGAAACGAGAGTTGAGCTAATCAAATTGCTTTCTGGTATTTTAGGTCTCTGTGTTCTCCTTGAAATACCTTAATGGTTTGGTATGGGAAGAAATCCCCCACATTGTCTGTACTTGCAAGAGCGGACTGAGAGGGGGTGTGGAACTAGTAGCCTGGGTGAAATTCACTCCTGTGTAGAGGGCTTTCAGCAGTTGTAATTCTCATGTGAGTTTCCATATATAATTCGCATGTGAGTTCTCAAAATAAGAATTTATTGAGACTTTGTGGTGGCCACGGCTTGCATTCGGCCTCTGTGTGAGGAGCTAAAACCAGATGTTGCCTGCTGAATGTGTGGAGCTTGAGGATGTGGAGCTTGAAGGATAAACTGGACAAACAAATCTCTGGATAATGCCACATAGCATCTGCCCTTAAGGAATAGCCCTCAAGCCAAGCTCCAGTGCTGGCAATACCTGTGTTGCCATTGGCTCCCGCACAGTGGTGAAACACGTGCTCCTTCAGCTGTGTGTGGAAACCATGGGAGCCTGCTGCACAGAGTAACTTCTTCCTAGCTCCTCTCTTTCTGTGCCAGATTATACTCCAAGTTCTCATGGAGCTTCACTTGCCTGTTGTTGGCACGGAGTAGCCGACAGCTGCTGTGTAGTGGTGGTTGAAATGTACTCTGAGCAACATTTTTCTTCCCTGCAGGCCCCTATAACTTGTGATTCATGTGATTTTGCTTCCTTTAACACTGTACAGAGAAGAGTAATGGAACTTTATGGGTGAGGAATTTGCTTTGGTGCATTGGAAAGTTTTTCCCTTGTCATAATAGGGTTCAGTAGTCTTGTGGATTTATTGTTAAACCCAAAAACCAATACTAATACAAATTCACAAACTAATACTAATATTTGAATCTGAAACTGGCATTATAAGACTGGCCAGGCAAGTGTTGCAGAACTCACTTGGTTCCCAACTCCAGGTGCCAATGCCTTTAGTAACAAATACACTCAAATCTGAAATACAAATTGTGCATCAGTCAGGTTTGTTTCCATTGTGAGTAAACAGCACAGTTAATTGATTTCACTAGGCCCTTAGGCTGCTGTTGACGAAGCATGCTTAGGATGCAAAGGTACATTGTGAGTGGTTGTTGGGGGGGGTTCTGTTTTTTTCCTGCTGAACTGCTTGTCCCTAGATTCAAGTTACTCTTAACATTTTCTCTAATGATCCCGGAAGAGTAGTTCTGCTTAATTATTGCTTGCTGTCTCGAACAATCTTTCCCTTGAGTCACTGAAAGTTTTACTGCAGCTCTAATACAATTATGAAAATTAATGGTCTTGCACTATTGTTGAATTTACAAGAGTAAGTGAGAAAAATGTATATTCCCCATATTATTCCATTTCAACCAAGTTAAAAAATATATAGTGGGGAAGGTTGAGAATTTGAAGGCCCAAAAGTCTTGATGTTCTTGGCAAGTCACATGCCATGGAGGCATCAAGCTATTACAAATCTGAATTAAATAAGAACAAAATATATTTCTCTAATGCGCAGGCTCTGAATTAATTATATATATATAAAAAGCCAGAAAACTCAGGCCTTGATACGGTAAATAAAGACCCACATGTGTGTTCATCTTTGTGCTCTGTGAGCAGTCCCATTGAAGTCAGTGAGACTGTTCGCAATGCATAAAGTGAAGCGCCATTATTTCAGAGGGACTACTCACATTTCAGAAAGATAAATACATGCATAAGTCATTCCAGGATCAGGGGTGCTGACAACCAAGGCTTTATTTATGCTGTTGCTGGGATGGGAAAGAAATATACCATGGGCAAAACCCAGGAAATGCACACTTTAGTTCCTAACTCCTTGACATGATATGATTTTGATCAGGGGGAGTATGCTGGAAACAAGTATCTAGTACCTAAGCAGATGAAAAAGTTCTTTTGGCTTAGACAAAACAGAACCTGCCAGTGTGTTTAAATTTTAAAGCCTAGGTTAGGGGACCTCAGTTGTGGGACACCAACAGCCTTGCCAACAATTTACCTGCCAAGCATCCACCTACTTTGCATACGAGTTTGCATAGTGTTTAAATCACAAAGTAAATCCACACAACTGTTTCAACCATTATCTTTATAGCCGAATACCACTTACACTATGTGTTCCCCAGCAATAAAAAATTACACCTGATTAGCTGTATCTTCACATAGCAGTTGCAAGGGGAAAGGGTGACCATGGGCTGCATTTAAGATGAGATTCTGCTGTTTTTATTAATGTATGTAGTTCTGCTGAATTTCCTTAGTCATGAAGGCATCCCAGACAACAACTATTGAGTAATAAACAGCAAAGATATAGTGCAATTGAGACAAATTATCTTCCATGTTTTGTTTTGTTTTTTTTTTTTTTTGTAAATCATCATTGTGGCAGATTATAGGAAATGTTAGTGCTTATTTTAGCAAAATACACCTACAGCTATTTCCTGGAGACCACTTTTGCAGTTCACAATTTTTTAATTTATTTGCTTAGAAAGCTCAACTCTAGCATAGCATCTGTTCTGGTGTTTCTAATGAGTTCCTGGTTTGACATCTGGATTATTGAGGCATGGGAAGTAATAGAAAACATTCTGAAAGTCAATTTCTGTAATCAGTCCATACTCAAAAAACACTTTTGCATATAATGGCAACTTTGAATTTGAATCCATTGCCAGATTTAATTCATAATTGAATCCAGGGTTCTCCTGCTTTACTAGTTTGCTCAAACTACTCATGAATAGTTATACCCCAAATTTGACTAACTCAAAGTACTCATCACTAATTATACCCCAAAATTGGCCCAAATCATTAAAGTCCTGACAGTGAAACTCTCCTGGGTTTGTAGTTTACTACTTTTACAGTAGAACCTCAGAGTTATGAACACCTCGGGAATGGAGGTGGTTCGTAACTCTGAAATGTTTGTGACTATGAACAAAACGTCATGATAGTTCTTTCAAAAGTTTACAACTGAACATTGATTTAATACAGCTTTGAAACTTTACTATGCAGAAGAAAAATGCTGTTTTCCCTTTATTTTTTTAGTAGTTCATGTTTAACACAGTACTGTACTGTATTTGCTCTTTGGGGGGAGGGGAGGTCTCTGCTGCTGACTGATTGTGTACTTCCGGTTCCAAATGAGGTGTGTGGTTGACTGGTCAATTCGTAACTCTGGTGGTCGGAACTTTGAGGTTCTACTGTAAATTGGAAACAATCTACAACTTTATTACAATGAAATGAAACAAAATAATCTAAAAGGATAATTTAGGGCAAGTAATTTTGGAGGAAATTTTGAGGTGGTGCAAAGAAGTAAATGTGGAGGATTAAATAAAAGACACGTGGGCTCTTAAAAAGCAGAAAGTGAAAGCAATCTCAATTTGGAGGACTGGTGGTTGGGCACATTATGAAAACAGCTAATTAAAGGTAAAGCTAGTGGCAAGATATATAGTCCTAAATATTACTGTGCTTGAGATCATAATTAGAACTGGACAAATATTTTTCAAGGTACCATAACTATTCACAATTCAGGTGAAATTTGACACATACTTTTGGATGAAAAAAATGGATTTTTTCCCCTGAAAAAGTCAAGATAGTTCATTTTGACCATTTCATAATGAAACATTTTGAATTTTCATTTTGAAACAATGTTTAATTTAAAATTTAACTATATTTATTTAAAAAGTTGAAGAACAGCCAAAAACTAAACAAATGAACAAACTTGTTACTTTTTATTTTTTTCATTTCATGTGTTTTTTAGATCTGAAATAAATTGTTTTATGTATTTTTTTTTTTCATTTCATCAAGGGGAAAACATCAATTTCATTTAAAATGAGCTTTCACAACCCCCCTCACTACCCGGTTCAGCCTCCAAATTAAAATATCTGTTATTTGGTCAGTTCTAATCATAAGACATTCTGTCAAGAGGATAAAATTCTAAACTAAAGAGAGGGATCGAGACGCTAAAGATATTTGATACAATTTATTTGAGTATACTTATTTTCATGTATGGAATAATCCTACAAAAGTCTGTAAAGGAAACAGTGGCCATGATTCTGAAAACATTGAGGTTCGTATTTAATTTGCACCTCTGAGTAGTCCCATTGACATGAATGGAATTACTCATTAGTAATGGGAACTCTTTTCGTATTCATTGACACTGAGCCTGTAAACATGCACATACTCAATTTTTTTGCAGGATTGGGGCTAATGAATGTAAGAAATCAAGCAGGGCCAATGAGTTGCAGGATGATGGACTTAATTTTTCTACAGCAGACATCTTCCAACTTGATGTGGCATATGTTTCTGTGTAGAAAAGGGCTAGCAAGTTGTGTTTTGCATCTGTGTATGTGAAGAGCATATTTTTATTAAAGAAATTACTGAATGGAGAAAAATATATGTAGTTTTCAATAAGTGCTGTTCTGTATTTATGCAAATATTAAAAGTGATCCTGTAAGTATAGTAGGTAATCAAGGAAAGATGATGTTTCTCACAGAGATTATAGTTTTATTTAGGAAAAAAGAGATGGATTTTTTACTTTGTTTTTTCAACATTCGTTCAAAATTATACACAAATGAATGTAAATAAGCAGGCCTCACTACCAAGGTGCTTAGAAGTATAAAAATGTGTAGAATTAAGATGCTCAGAGGGCAGTGTGCATCTAATTAAGGTAATGTAAAGAAATGTGTGAATTCAGATTAGGTACTTCTGTTGAAAGAATTACTGACTCAATTCATAAAGTGTTTTTGTATATTTCATAGAGGGTTTATTTCTTAAGTGGTGTTTCCATTATTCACTGAAGACCCTTTAGGTCTGACCTCATCCCAGTTAAAATTTAAAAGAGAATCTACCTAGTAACTAAAAAACTAGCACTGCAATTATGGACAAATACTGAATGTACATATACATACTGAACCTTCAGCTAGTGCAGAATGAGGTTTACTTTTTTATTACACATGTGCTCCATAATCTGTACTGACATCCAGCTCATTTCCAAATTCAGTTCATATTGTTAGTTTTGCTCTATAAATTCCTGTGTGGCTTAGCTCCTGGCTTCCTTAGCAAACTGTGTGTTTGTGTCCCAACTAGGCAGTTGAGGTCAGCTGAAGTACTAACAACATCCAGTGTGGAAGCTAGAGACAGAGCATTCTCACTGAGCAGCACTCGTGGCCACTGTTCCTGTTGGCTGAAACAGTGACAACTGCCCTCCGGTACTCCTTCTGGAGGATATTAGCCTCTGGGCCCACAGATGTCCAGATCCCATAGTCCCTCCTAAATCCATCACCACTGTCTACTTTTGTTTGTCTTTTCATGGCTAGAATAGCAAGTTACACCTCTTGCCTTATCTCCACATATTAGAGTAGGTGTGGGGCACAGAAATCCCTCCCAACCACACAGCTCCAATTGTGATTGATGGTGTGGAGAGTCAGGCATGGGCCCCGCTACCCCTTGGTGAATTCCACCCAAGGAGAGGCTTAGTCTGAACTGTAATTCTGGTCTTCAAAGGCCTCTTCAAAATGTAAATGTATTAAATCTGATTCCTCCTGCCTCTTATGAGTGCTCCCTGTCTGCTTCTGTCTGAGGCAGAGCATTATATGTAGCAGGGAGGGACCCTGGACTGTTCCATCCCAGGACAAATTTAAAAATCCATTGACAGACCCAGAAAATCATGACTACTGGCAAGTCCTGTACACTTCGGTCTGAATATTTTAAAAAACTTATTCTTTTCATAATAACGCAAACCACAAAATTTACCTTTATTAAACAATGAAAACGGTCAGCAACAGCAAAGGCAGTTCCTCCTGTAGGTATACACAATGTGTTCCTCAGAGAGGCAACATTTTTAAAGAGCCATACTATAGAGACAGTGGCAGGAGGGTTATAATCTCCTTAATGACTACCCCACAGGTAGGCAAGTCTACTTTATTGACAAGGACTGGGTAATTGAGTAGAAGGCATATTCTTACAGTTTGTGTTTGTCCACAGTGTTTACTTGAACCGCAGTCCCAGATATCAGTTGGTGGTTATTATATCGAACAGTGTTTTTCAATCTTTTTAATACCTGAGACTTGCTTTCTGCCTTCTAAACTGTGTCAGTGAGATCTGAGGGACAAAGCGCCGGTCCACGGACCAGATGTTGGGAAACACTGGTATAGAATACCTACTTATACTTCTGTTATAGACAGTGTTTCTCTTCTTGTGTCAGCAGGACAGGGGCAAGGGAGAGAGTAGCTCCCTGGTACGTTAGCTTAATGTAATAATTTCTAACATGTATTTAGGTGCATAGGTGAAGAAATACATTAATAAGGGTTGTTATAAGCGTTTTGTTGGACCGAGTTTTCAAATCAGCCTGAAAATACATCTTGACAGTCTTTGATTTGACATGTTATTCTTCTGTTGTGGGAAGGGAGAACTGCAGCTCAGTCTTCACCCTTCTGGAACATCACTGTTCAGATCCTCCAGAGAGACTGCTGGGATCCTATAGCAAAGAAAGGAAAATAAGTACCTATTATTTCTAATGTGGAAAAAAAAAGTAAAGTAAAGTGCAGACACACTTATAAAACACTTACAAAATTAGGGACACATTCTTCGTTTTCTCTTTGCAGTTCACTTTAAGTTTTAAAAGTTATGACTTCCTTTTCTCCAAAAAATGCCTTCACTCACTACTAGTGTCAGTCAGAAGTGAGCATGCTAGCATGTAATGTGTAGAATGCAATGACGCTTGCCAATTTGCAGTATTTTGGGTTGAGTAAACGTGAAGCTCAAGGGGTATGAAACCATGAAAACAATAGCTACTGAAATAATCTGGTTGGTTAAAACCTGTGTGAGCCAAAACTAGCAAGTTTCCCACAGTTCTAATTGTACAATATATTATTAGAAAGAAAAATCCCCTTTGATTTTCAATACATTCTCGTGCTAGACTTGTGACTTTGATGTCACAAGGGATTAATGATCTCCATACCAGTATTAACCAGGCAAATGAATGTACATTTTTTAAAAGATTTGCTAGGATTTTATTATGTTTCTAGGATAAATCCAATTAATAGGACTCATTAGTTTCTAAGACATAGCTAATTTACTTTGAATATACCCATTCTTTGAATGACTATCTCCATGTATATCATCTATTTTGGTCATTAGTTTATGCTCAGTCTGCACTCCCTTGCTGCGTTAGCATGAGCATGAAGTACAAAGTGAATTTTCTTGGCGTAGGTATATTATCACACATCATAGTGTATGTGGAAAACATTTGCTTTCCATGGAAAGCATCCATGTAATTCAAGGTAGGGGAGTCATATTGCATCGTTAAAATATCTAGGTGGTAATTGGTATGTAAAATAGATCTCCTGTCACTTCAGAAACAGGAAGCCCAGGTGCCATTGGAGTTCCTATGGGCTTCCACTTTGACGGGCACTTCTAAAACATTGGGAGAAATATAGAGCATCTTTTAACTCTGTTGATTCCATTGTGATTGATCTCTCAGATTTTTGAGATAATTGATGGTATTGTCTTAGTTGAGTCTGTTAGTGCAAATAATTATTAATCAATATGCACTCAGCTCTTACTTTAGAAGATAATTTTAACACATGATTTATTCTGAACATTTCAATTGAGCTACCTTTACAAGGAGAAAATCAATTGGCTAGTGGGCTAAAGCACTTTAATTATCTGAAGAGCTGTGTTCTTTTTCTAGGCATTTTTTGCCATGGTAACTTATTGTGTCCCATAGTGAATAAAGCCCTTTACTCCTTACTGACGACAGGAAGTTTTTCATTGCTATATTAGAGAAGTAAAAATAATGCTTTTTCTATTGATTGGTTTTGTTTTAAAGATGTTTGGTTTAAGACCCTAAGAACGCTATCTTAAGCACTGACTTTGGAAACTAATTAATATTATAGAAAAGGAGAAAAAATAGCACTTCTTCCAAACATAAAGACACCTAGTTTTTTGATGAATATGTCTATAGACTTGTAATTTTTTCCTAACCATTTGCTCATGTATCGCAAGTGCAGCAGTGGACAATTGCAGTTAATGTGAAGGGACACTCTCGTGCCAGAACTGAGACTTAGGTGGGAAGCATTATAGTACAGAGGTGAAATCACTTGCAATGTGTGTTAAAGTTGTTTGTATTTTGTATCTTTTAAGCAATACTTTGGCAGTTTACATGAACATATTAGTAATACCTCATTTTCATGTGATTTCCACTGGCATTAAGGTACAAGGTTATGGAACCATCTACCATCATACACAATTATTTGAGTGAAAGGGGTACTGATGGAACTGTTTGTCTGTGTTATTATTTTAACTATAGCATCGCATACACTGCTGTCAGCTATACAAAGGTACCTCCCACAATGACATTTAAAGATCATTTCCCTGCTTTATCATCCAGAATCCAGTGCACTGGCACTTGAATAACACTTAGTTTACAAACAGTCCCATTGAATTCATGGAGTAAGATACTATTCAATGAGAGTAAGGGTATCAGAATCTGACCTTTGTCAGTAATAACACAATTTAATACATTATTAAAGTGGATACATTTTAAATATCTAGTTTAGTTTTCATTTCTAACGCTGCTCTATTTTTTTGCATTTCTCTCAACTTGATCAATGAATGCAAACTATTAAGTTTCCAGTTTTGTATTCACTCAGTTTCTACTCTATTTCAGGTTTAGGTTCTTATGCATTACCACAGTTCTGCAGTAGGTGAGTTGCAGAACTTGCACGTTTATATTTTTTTTTGTTACACACACACACTCACACTCTAAATTTTAGGAAACAACTGTCCTGACAGTGTTCCTTTAAGAAAATAACGTCAGCGGTTATGCCATTTTACATCATACTTGCAGGATCTGACTTAGACTAGGAGAGCTTTTGTTGTAAGGAACAAATATATGTATAATCTTAGTTCCTACAGCTGACTGGAAGAAGAGACTTGAAAGACATGAGAGAGGATTTCCTGGAAGGGTGTGTTATGGCTGCATATGTTTTCCTGCCAAATGCAGACGTTATCTCTGACCAATGATCATGCTTAATATTTTTGGGATAAGATAGAATTAAGCAAGCATCTGAATATTGAGCCTGGTCCCACTGAAATCATTTTGAGTTTTACCAGTGACTTCAGTTGGGATTAAGATTTCTGCAGGAGTCTTTGGAAGTGTGGATTAGTCTTTAGATATGTTTACTTTCTTATCCAGATCTGTGATTTTCACTGCATAGAATTTTGCCCTTCTCTTAATCTACTGCTTTCCTGATATATATGTAACTCAAATTATTTTGTTAAATTCTGGCCACATTGAAATCAATGGAATTTTGCTGATGAGTTCAGTCAGACCAGAATTTCACGCTCTGTATGGTTAAGTGACTATCACAGGTTATGTTACTCCCTCCAATGATGTGAGTGGAGTTTGCAAAAAATGTAGCAACTTCCTTTTATAGAATAAAATAATTGATGAGTTGAGCTGTCTGAAGTGGCTCAAGAGTGTGAGTACCAATCTCAGGGCAGACTGTTAAGAAGCAGGGCCCAAACCCTAAATTGGTTTTGAGTTCTATACTTAGATTTCACCAACCAAGTATCAAGTGTGACTCCTCAGACACTATAACAGCCTTAACATGGAGTCACAGACCGTCCCCTTGGGTACTCTGATCTATCTTGCAATCCAGGTCAACTTGCCTCTGTCATCAGTGGTCCCTTACACTGACAGTATTCCGGTTACTCCCAGTCCCAAAGAACCAGTCACTTACCCCAGGTCAGTAGTACCTTAGATCTTACATCAAAGACAATGCTTGTAGCCAGTTCTATAATAAGCTATCTAAAGATATATTAACTAAGAGAAAGAAATAAGAGAGAGATTTACAGGGTTAAAGCAGGTAAACATACGCACACAAATGAGTTACAGTCTTAGGTTCCAAAAGATAATAGAAGCTTCCATAATAAGCAAGCACTATATGTCGGCGTATCTCAGGCCAAACACTGGGGACCTTTTGCTTATGCTTAGTAATCCTTGCCCCCGCCCTCCGAGTCCAAGCAGCATGGAGACCCAGTTTCTTCTTGTCGTGGATTTTTATTCCCTTTCTCCCAGAGTTCAAGCTGATGGGATAAGTTCATGTGCACATTCTCCTCTTCATGGGTGGTGGGGAGCATTCAGCAAAGTCTTTTGTCCTGTGATGTTCCGTAGTGTTTTGTCTGGTGTTTATGGGCCTTCTTTTGTTGGGCAGGAGAAAACACGTTCTGTGGTAAACTAGTAAATCACACATAGTAATGTTTCTCTCATGACTCTTGGTTTACAGTTACAGAGCAAACACTTAAAATATTACCTTATAACATGAGATACAGATATGATAAGAGATTTATGCATGCAGCAACTTACAAGCATTTCACAAAGTCTAAACATATTTTGGTAAATCTAATACCTCGTTTAACAATACTAACACACAGGTGAGCCAGACTGGTTTCAGCTATGTATTTGTTCACTGAGGCCTATGACCTTGACATGATCTGGCAGCATTTAAGCACATGGGGTTAAAATTTAGACCTGTTATAAGCAGGTGCAATATCAATGCAGCAGCACTCACAGCGTATGTGTATTTGGCACTGAGTAGTATTTGTGTGTAATGAGTGGGGTATGGAAGGAGTGTGTGTGTGTTTGTGTGTGTGTGTGAGAGAGAGAGAATATAATGTTTGTATAACTCAAACCTCAGTAGTTCAGGAGCCAAATTAGCGATCAACATTACCCAAAAGAACCATAGTAGTGTGAATTCATTGTTTCATTTTATTCATTTCATATTATTATTATATTATATTATTCTCATGGCCAAATGACTGACCAAAAGTAGTATTATTTTATCAATTGCAATTGGTTAATAACATAGTAAAGAATCCCGATTGGTTAATAACTTAGATTGGTTAATAATTAAATCACACAGTGTTTTAATATCATGTGCTGCTAAGAGTTGCAGGAGACACATTAAAGAGCCAATTGCTGCTCGCGAGCCTCAGTTTGAGAAACACTGGTATAACTAGTCATTACTTACTACTTTGCTGGTGTGACTGTGTCTTTTTTAGAAACAATTATCCCCATCTCAAGCTAAAACTTCATAGTGCAAAAGACAAAAGGTTAGCTCTTCTATAGGTTTGTTTCATGTTGCTTCCAACTGAAATGATCTGTGCAGGAAGGTCCCATTTTTAAAAGACAACATTGTTTCTTTTAAGTGTTCTAACTTTAGAACAAAGGAGATTATGGAGTTCCAAGAGAACTTCCATGCAGTCTGAAAGCAGGTACCTCTGACAGTGTGGAAAAGCTTTCGAAGCACAAGAAAATCTGTTTGGTATGTGTGAAAGATCAAAAAGGTTAACTTCTGGGATTTTGCCTATCAAATTATTCTCTTCCTTCCAGTCTGTTGCCTTCTGGCTTTACAATGCAGTAGCATTGCAGCTTTCCAGATGAAAAACATCTGGCTTTCTATCTATTGTGTGCCTCAGAAAAGATAGCCCTGAAGAGTTAACAGGGTCACAAAATTCTTATCTTGTGTATTTTGTTGACATTATTTAGAGTTGATATCATCAGCAAAGCTAAAGGCTGAGCAGGTGTGTCTGTTTTTTACAATTTGGCCACCCAATATTAATCTTTTTTTCTTTTAACAGAAATTTTGTTGCTGTTGCAGTAAAATTCCATTCCTGGGTGGTGGTTAAGCCTGATTTAGATTAGGGACCAAAATGATATAGGGACTAGATCAAATTTAATATTTCCTCCAGCAATTGCTTTCTTGTAATTTATGAAAGTAGTGGCAGACTTGTAACTTCAAACACACTGTTACATAAGAAGAGATCATAGTTTGTTACCTCTTGATATTAAAATTGAAATATGAAGGTGAAGGAGCTAGACTAATGTATTTTATTAAAAAGAATTTGGAAACGTACTTTTATATATCAATGACACTTCTGCAAGGGAGGAGATTTGGTTTGTTTGGCTCCATGAAGAGATGACAATTGTTGAAGAGCTGAAAATTGTTTTATGCTTACAGTCATATGAAGAAGCTATGTATTAAAACCAGATCTTATAAAGAAATGATAAAGTTTATGTTTTTAGGTTATTCAGGTCAAACATAATTTTAATGCCTTTATTAATACTTGTCGTGGACATCAGTTTTCAGGTTTGAAGTCACATAAAACTGTCTTAATTTATGAGCTGTCATGTTTGTATTGGATAACTAGCTACAAGATAAATCTGTACTTAGTACAAATCTGATCTGTACTTAGTACAAATCTGTCTGAGTTGATGATAAGTATAATTTATATAGAAAGTGTAGTTTGGTTATGAGAAAAAAAGTGAAGCTTTATGTGACAACTTTAGATGTATGGATGCGTATTAATCTTGGATCATAGCATATATTCTCAGGAATATTTTCATATTTTGTATCTTCAGTATTTGAGGGGAATTTTATACATTTTGGTTTGATTTACAGCAAAATTGGCTTGTTGTGATGAATATTGGCTTTTTCTAGTGCCTATAAGGCAATAGAAACAACTTTTACTTTACACATGTGCATTATGAGACAGATTCTGCCCTTCTGAACAGATTATAAACTGGAACATCCTGGCAGATCTCAGATCTCTGTGCAATAGCATGCACACTGCCCTTTGATTTTCATGTGTCTGACTGTACAGAATTGTGGGGAGCTGTTTCAAGATCCCCATTTCTGGGACACATGATCACTCTTATTAACTCCTATGCTGTAAATAGCCAGTTATGGATGGCTTCTCTAAATTTTATTTTGGGAGTGGAAGGACAGAAAGGTTGTGGCTGCTCTGTGCCTTGTTTTTGCTTTCCAATTCAGAGGAGACTTCCTAGTTATTTACTAGATATACCATAAACCAGCTTCATAACTGTGACTAGCATGATATGAATAATAAACAATGGTCAGCTGAAATGTCAGGATCCAAACAGCTTAGGCAACATCTGTTTGATCAAGAAATGCAATACACAGCACACCCCTATTTTACAGAGCTCTACTTAACCAAAATTCTTGGTTAACCAAAGTTTTCTTATGTCCCCCAGGGTTGTACTGGATAAGGATACCAGTCAGCTTTGCTCAGCATAGACTCTTTAAAGCTGGCTTTTTGAAAGCCAGCTGGCATCTCTGTCACTGTACCCTGGGATTGGGGACATGGAATGCAGCCTGTTCAAAGGGAGAGAAGGCCAACGGGCTTTGGAAAGGCTAAATGTCTTTTCCTTTCAGAGACAATAAATGGGATTTCATCTGAAGGTTTTGATGTCCCTCGAGGCCATTGGATAAATTGGGAAGGGGCATGGAGACAGAGGGGCAGAAATGTGTGTAATAGAACATGCATATATTGAGGAATGTCATGTGGGTTTTGCTAAGGATACATCTCCTAAAATGGCTAATGGTTAGAATATACAGCCTTGGTTGTGGGAAGGTCTTGATTTTTGGAACTATTTTAAAGGTCAGTTTGCCATTTCAGAGGGTTGTGATCCTATTTGGGTCTGTCAGCTTTCGCAGTAGAAATGGGCCTGATCACATAATTCAGATTCAGATTTCAACCCTCCTTCCCATCCAAAATTTGATGTTCAAATTCAGCTTTTTGTTCAGCCTGTTATTATTGAGAGGCAGTTGCTACTGTATAGTTGGTAATCCAATTAGCTTCCATTACAAGGAATGTTTTTACTATTCATTGATGACTAGAAGTATAACCAGAATGCTGAAGGAAAAATTAAAGGTATCCATTTTATTGTTTTGAAAGGAAGGAAGATTGATCCTGGCAGTTACTCTCCCATTAATCTAACTTTGATCCCTAGAAAAGAAAAGGAAAAAAAGGGTGAGAAGAAGAAGAAAAATTGTTAGCCATCTAGAGAGTACAGAATCATGAGTATGAGTTGGGGGAGGTATTTGCTGAAGTATGGTAGTGATTGGCATCCCATCTTGTTTAACATGGTCCATAAAATGATGGGGTGATCGAGGACCGCAAATCAGACATGAGTTTGCAATGCAATAAGCTGACAAAAATGCTAATGCAAGTGAGCTTACATATAGAAATACATCATTTCACAGAGCAGAAACATAACAATGACTCTGTCAGTGATGCAATGGCAAATTGCATATTGCTCTCAGATGTGGATATAGGGTTATTTGAAAACAACTGACAAACTGGAAGGAGTTCTGAGAAAAGCAAAAAAAAAAAAAAAAAAAATCAGAGTCTGGAAGGGTTGATTTAGGAAAGATGAAAAGAACATGTATAGTCTGGCTAACTGTTGACTAAGTGAGGATTTAACAATGTACAGATATTTGAAGGATGTAAATGTGGTGAGGAATTATTTAGTGGGATGAATAGGGAATAACTAGGAGTAACTGGCTGAAATTTAAAAAATAAAATATTAGCTGTATGTCAGACATCAAATATTAGGCTGTGGAATAACCTTTCATGGGGAAAGCTGAAAGCTCCCCAATCACTGTGGATTTCACCACCATCCTGCCTGTCATTCAGGCCCGTAACCCGGGCATCATCGTCAACTTCTCTCTCTAGGTCATCACACGCAGGCTAGATTGTAGATTCTTTCTGCAGAACCTCTCTAAGATAAAGCCTTTCCTATCTATCCACACAGCAAAAATTCTCATCCAAGCGTATCATCTTGTGGTTTGTTTACTGCAACATGCATCTCTCTGGTTTTGACAAATGCAGTCTTGCCCCACTCTTATCCATTCAGAATGCTGCTGCTCAGCTCATTTGCCCAGCCCATCACTTTGACCATGTCACCTACCACTTTGCTGCCCTCCACTAGCTCCCCCTTCTCTATCACATCGAGGCTTCTTGTATTCACTTTCAAAGCCTAGTCAATCCCCTCCATACTCAAAACTCTCATTCACTATCAAGCTATCGATGTTTATCTCCGATTAGCCCATGATGCCAGCCTCCTCTGAAAAAACTCTGTGCTTTCTTCCATGCTGTGATGCCTACAAAAAACTTTTCAACAGTTGGGCTGCTAGTATGGTGAGATCCACTGCCTATCATGCTGAACGATATTGTCTCATTGTTTCCTTGTACTCTCACATCTGCCTGTATCTATCTATTGTCTCTTGTTTTATACTTAGAACCTGCCCCAAGGTTACAAGCTGTGTTTGTACAGCACCTACCACGATGGGGTCATGGTCTATGACAAGAGACCCTAGGCATTACAGTAATGCTACGAAAAATGCTGCTGATAATAACTGGTCATGATAAAACTCAACTAAAACAAAACACTAGATAATGTTCTGCAGGGAACAATCCTTCACTGAAAGAGTGATGAACTGGATACTCTAATGGGTCTTTCTTTTCTGATCTTTTCCAAGATCAGAGATCAACAAAGTTTTTTTAAAATCATTTTCATGCATTATCCCAGAGGTTATTCTGGAAACAGAATGGATTCAGAGACAGTTTCAGCAATGAACTCAGGTTTTGAAATTACATTCAGCACTCTTTTGATGGGTGCCAGGACTCTTCAGAAAAAAAAATTATTCTTCCCTATTTTAATTTCTACTTTTTTCAAGCTGTCATAAGAATTCCCTCCTTACCTTGCTTAACACTGAGAATAGCAACTGCAGTACTTCTAGCAGCAAGCTTTCTATTTGCTGCACAGACCTTATTTTACCAGGATCTTTTTAATCCCAGCAGTCTCTCTTGCTGTTTTTTTCCCTTGCCTTTTCAACATGTTTCATATGAGCCTTCAGATCTTCCAATTTAGTGGCTGCTATAAAAGGCTTATGTGGTAAGGTTCCTACTTTGGAAAATAAGGACTTGAAAACAATTGTCTTTATCTGTTTTCCATTCCAGTATTTCCAGTGCTTATCTGATGTATAGCTCACTTGGAGCTGAGGCAGTGGCTGGTGAAGTGAGGTGTTTCATTGTCTATACTGAGTGGAGCAGCAGCACAAAGGCCCCTAAAACTTCACAGTAAACAAGCCTGAACTCCTGGTATTTAGGCTTTCCCTTTGTTCCAGTTGACCAAAGCCATTGGGAGTACTGTACTTTTGGGAATGGCTCCCCAACACACCATGGACCCATGCCTTTGAGAAGGTGCTCGAATTGTAATTACTGCCTCATCTAAGTTCTGTCTCTTGGTTTCCTTCTCTTGGGAACAGGGAGTAACCCCACTTTAAGTAATCTCATTCCTGTTCAGTTTGTTTTTAACTAACGCAGGCTTATATAATACAATCGAGGGTCAAATACACATTAAAACACCTCAGTCTAATGTCACTGAGAAGTCTTGTTAAGTACAGATAGTGGGCTAGTGCTCCAGGTCGGACAAACTGCTTGTACAAAGCTGGAGGTGGGGGAAGGTCTCAGCCCAACTTTGCAGCCACTGATTTCAGTTGGTTCAGCGGTAGGTGACACCTCCAACATCTCCTCTAAACTGTGCTGGCTGCTATTGGTTGCCAGGGGCTGTTCCAGCAAGTGGGAATCCTTGAGGTACAGGGAGATCCTGGGTGTTCCCCCACTACTAAAGGAAGGGAGGTGGGGTCGGAGTAGCTCTACACCACCTGAGAATTCCTCTGTGCAGGGGCTGATGCAGCATTGCCCTAATCGACCAGAGAATCTGGCCTAGTACCTGCAGCCTAGACAAAAGGTGCCATCTCTGATCCGTTGGCTGAGCAAAACTGCCTTATGCTCAGTGATCTTTCATACTGTTTTTCTCACCCTTCTGCAGTCAGATCTTTTGTTCCCATTCACATTTCACTTCTACTAATTGTAGTCTGTAACCTATCATTTAAATTAGCTTCTGTACCAGATGACTGGAGGATAGCTAATGTGCGGCCAATTTTTAAAAAGGGCTCCAGAGGTGACCCCGGCAATTACAGGCCTGTAAGCCTGACCTCAGTACTGAGCCAACTGATTGAAACTATAATAAAGAACAGAATTGTCAGATACTTAGATGAACATAATTTGTTGAGGAAGAGTCAACATAGTTTTAGTAAAGGGAAATCAGGCCTCACCAATCTACTAGAATTCTTTGAGGGGGTCAACAAGCATGTGGACCAAGGGTATATAGTATACTTAGATATTCAGAAAGCCTTTGACAAGGTCCCTCACCAAAGGCTCTTACGCAACGTAAGCTGCCATGGGATAAGAGGGAAGGTGCTCTCATGGATTGGTAGCTGGTTAAAAGACAGGGAACAATGGGTAGGTGTAAATGGTCAGTTTTCAGAATGGAGAGAGGTAAATAGTGATGTCCCCCAGGGGTCTGTTCTGGGACCAGTCCTATTCAACATATTCATAAATGATATGGAAAAAGGGGTAAACCGTGAGGTGGCAAAATTTGCAAATGATACAAAATTACCAAACATAGTTAAGACCCAGGCAGACTGTGAAGAGCTACAAAAGGATCTCTCAAAACTGGGTGACTGGGCAACAAAATGGCAGATGAAATTTAATGTTGATAAATGCAAAGTAATGCACATTGGAAAGCATAATCCCAACTATACATATAAAATGATGGGGTCTAGCTGTTACCACTCAAGAAAGAGAGCTTGATGTCATTGTGGATAGTTGTCTGAAAACATCCACTCAATGTGCAGCAGCAGTCAAAAAAGCAAACAGAAGGTTGGGAATCATTAGGAAAGGGATAGATGGTAAGACAGAAAATATATGGCCTCTGTATAAATCCATGGTATGCCCACATATTGAATACTGCGTGCAGATGTGGTCACCCCATCTCAAAAAATATATATTGGAATTGGAAAAGGTGCAGAAAAGGGCAACAAAAATTATTAGGGGTATGGAACGGCTTCCTTTTGAGGAGAGATTAATAAAACTAGGACTTTTCCGCTTGGAAAAGAGACATCTAAGGGAAGATATGATTGAGGTCTATAAAATCATGACTGGTGTAGAGAAAGTAGATAAGGAAATGTTGTTTGCTACTGCTCATAACACAAGAACTAGGGGTCACCAAATGAAATTAATAGGCAGCAGGTTTAAAACAAATAAAAGGAAGTATTTCTTCACACAACGCACAGTCAACCTGTGGAACGCCTTGCCAGGGGATGTTGTGAAGGTCAAGACCATAACAGGGTTCAAAAAAGAACTAGATAAGTTCGTGGAGGATAGGTCCATCAATGGCTATTAGCCAAGATAGGCAGGAATGGTATCCCTAGCCTCTGTTTGCCAGAAGCTGGGAATGAGCGACACGGGATGGATCACTTGATGATTACCCGTTCTGTTCATTCCCTCTGGGGCACCTGGCACTGGCCACTGTCGGAAGACAGGATACCGGGCTAGATGGACCTTTGGGGCCCAGTAGGGCCATTCTTATGTTCTTAAAATCAGTTTCTAAATTTCTAGAAAAAATTCTAAATCTAGTCTACTGGATAAGGAGACAACTTTGTGTAAAGGTAAAATTAGTAAGAGCTCAACCATGAGCTGGCCTATGTCTGTGCTGCAGAGTAAGGGAATGTAAGGCAAGTGCATCTCTGTTCATAATGCAGGAGGAAAGCAATAGCTTCTGGCCACTAGTCCCCTTCCTGTATAGGTGGGCATATAATTAATGGGTCTAGCCTTGGCTTCACACCCTCTCCCTCAACTCCAGTGCACTGAGCCGCAAAAAGTGTTAGTGCTGCACTCTTCCCCTGTGCACATTGCTAACCTAGCCCTAAGCAAGCTAGTAAGGGAAATAAGAACAAACTCTTCAGTGCTATTGCTATGATAAATATAAGGGTGTTCTGAGGTAGATTATTAAGGCAGCTATGATGTTCAGATGTGAAAAGGTTTAAAGAGATCACCTCGATCGTGTCATTCTATTCAGGAAGATAGTTGGAGTGCTATGCTTGGGGTCAGTTTAATTGCCCACTGGACTAGGGCTTGGAAACAATAAGTGGGCAGTAGAGAAAGAGGTCAGCGGTAAGGAAGGAAAGAGAGACTGTTGTAGCTTCAAATCACTTTACCAAAGTTAAATTCAATTATTTTAAATTTTTTGAGCTGCATGAGATGAAAAGAATCAGTTTCTACTTTCAAGAATGCATTTTCCAATGCAATGACCCATAGGCTTGTATTCAATTATTTATAATGATGTATCAGTAGCTATAGAGGTTCGGATCAAGTATGCTAATGGAAGTATTCAAACAATATGGGAACTTAAAAAATGAGGTGGAATGAATCATTATTAAGTAATGTTTTATTCTCTCAACTCTGTTAACTCTCAGTAGTTTTCAAGCGTTCCATGTTGATATATTTGTAAAAATATTTGACTGTGCCTGTTGCAATGACATTTGCCTTCCAAGTTACTTCCTCAGGGTCAAATTCATGAAAACAGCAAAATCGCCCTGTCATACAGTTGCATGTAAACACTGCAAAAGCAGCATTAACCAGAGCCCATGTCCTATCTGCCTCATGCACAGCTTTCTCAGCAAGTTATCTTCTGTCATTTGCACTGGACAGAGATATGATAGGCCAGGCTAGGGCACGTACACACTAAAATGTTCAGGCCTTCCCCTCAAGCCCTATACCTTGCTCCTTGCTGCTCCAGCTGTGGTGGACTGGCAGGTGTGGATGGGAGTTCTTTTCCTAGTTTTTTTTTTTTTCAGTGTATCCCTAGCTCAGAACAGAATGTGGCTCTGATGTCGTCTTAATCTAACCTGTTACAGTAATGTCAACCTCAAGCATCCAGAAATCATGCATTCTTTTTATTTGTTTTCTTATTTTTGAAACCTTTTGGGTCCACTTGGTTTATGTTTTCAGTCCTCTTTGTGCAGCCATGAGGGCTACCAACCTACTTTTAAAAAAAATTAAAGGTGAGACTGGTGATGAAATCACAAGAGTTAGCAACATTGCTATTATATACCAATGTCTTAAAAATGAGCAAATGGTTCAAAACAGTAGCGGTTGAGTGGGGTACATTATCTTAAAAACTCTCGAATTTACTGAAACAGATAACAGGAGGAAGTAAATGTGACTATTACATAGGCATCCTATAATTATGGCAAATAAGTGGAAGCTGAGGTAGAAATCTCAGATCTAGGGTTTCATTAAGAGAATAACCACCTCTGTTCACTGCCAGCATTGCTAATCACTGCCTGTTGACTATTTTATAACCACAGAAAGCTCTGTGACTTTAATTGCTGGACTCTGATTCTTTTCCAGTGCCTGATGTTCATGCTAAGGGGCAGCAGCCAACCCAAACTGCAGAGGTGTACCTCTCTTTTTGGTCTGAGTTAGCCCTTGCTGGTGTGTTTATTTTACTTTATTGTTAATCTCCTTCCACTTGACTGTGTGTGCAACGTCTCTATCCTCTTGGTGAGGTTAACACTCAAAGCCTCCTCTGAGATCGCTGTCAAAGCTGCTGTGTTGATTGGCAAGCCTGGGGTGCTGAAAAGTTGTGCAGGTGGCAAGCTTTGCCCCAGAGACGAAGCACATCACCTCTGTGCCTATTATTTTGGTTGGAAATACGTAACAGAAGTGGCAGCAATAAACAAATTACATCATGTCCAGCGTCAGCAATTCTAAATGCTAATTGTTCCTGTTCATGGATAAACAGGAGGATTTTCTTCTAACAAGCCTGTAATTCATCTTTTTTTTTTTTAATCACAAGGTCCATGGGTACTTTAATTATGAGTTTATTGTAGTTTATGGTTCCTTCATGTGGTAACTTTTTAGCAATACCTTGCCCATGTTGCTGATTCTTGTTTATTGTCAAGCCAGAGTCATGCTATTTTGTATAAAGACTTAATATTGCTTTTTGCCCATAAAAAGAAAGATAGAGCTAGATCAACTTTTTATAAAATGTTCATAGCCATAACAAAAAAGTGGCAGCTACTGTAGCTTCCCCAAGTCAAACCAAGACCTAATCTGACAGCATCATTCATTATTCACTGTTCCTGAAGTAGATGAAATGATTGTGTTTGAGTCTCCTTATTTATAATAACATTTGTTTTAAATCATGTCAGACTGGAAGATTTAATTTTCAGGAGAGAGCTGTTATTAAATAAAGGTGCAAAGAAAGTGATTAGTTACAGTATTGAATTATATATGATTTACTGAGTGTTTGCCAGAAACACTGACTTATTAGTCCATTTTCATACATCTATAAAAGTTTTTTTATGAAGGGTATTCTTCATTGCTGAGCTAACTAAGGTCACATTTGTATTAGTGTTTAAATTCAATAGAACAAAAAAAGAAGTATGAGTATGACAGATGTACTATAAGAGCTTAAACACCTGTTTTCTGTTAAATGATTTAAAGGATTTTGAAAGAATCAGCACAGGGCAGACTTAACACTTGTGTTACAAATATAATTCTACTTTAGAATTCTCAATCATCCCATAAAGCTGATTGTTTAAAACCTTCTTGTTTTACTCTAACTTTTCCTTTTTCTACTGAGAAATTGCTAGTTTTTATTGGCCTTTTTAAAATTCTGGAACATTCACACCCATTTATTGTAAATAATCTTGGACTGCATATGTAATGAAATATTTCATTGTATGAATACTGTTGTTCCCCCGCTGAAAATATAATTTGTTGTTATGATTGCTCACTGCACCCTCCAAAGGGAAAAAAAATCTTCTAGGCCCCTTTGAAAGTGTGAATCTGTGATAATGCCTCAGAGGTCTCTGTCTTTCCAGATGGAAGCATATTTCCGTTTACTTTTCATCCTTGTGGCTGATATAGTTTCGTCTTGGTCTATGAGAAATGATAGCAGGAAGTATTAATCTGGAAAGAAGCAACAATTTTTATAGGGTTACTGCTTTTTCAATAAATTGTAATCTGTGTTGTATGTTATAAACATAATACCATACGAGTGCTAAAGCTAAATTGCATTCAAACTAGTCTGTAATGTAACTTAATCATATATTTTTCGGTCTTCTGCTAGGCAGTTAACCTCATTATTATGGCACAAATGTTTGAGACAAATATCCATAAAGATAAATAATTGTGGGCCAGATTCTCACTTTACTATGTGTACACTAAGCAGAGCAGAAAGCGGGATTGTCAGGGAGCTGTAGGGTGACCAGACAGCAAGTGTGAAAAATCAGAACAGGGAGTGGGAGCACCTATATAAGAAAAAGCCCCAAATATGAGGACTGTCCCTATAAATTAGGGACATCTGGTCACCGTAGGGAGCTGGTCCAAACTGTGCCAGCTGGAAACAGTCTCTAAGGTGCAGTCCCCCTATTGAAATAGCCAACAGCACAGCATGCTCTATTCTGAATTACCTTACATCACATTGAACACCACCATCCCCCTTTCCTCCCTTTCAGGGAGAGTGCCCTAGGAGCCAGCTACACCCACTATGTGCCTGCTGAGGACTCTGCCATGCTGGGAAAAATCCCCAGTTTGGAGGATCTAGAGCAAATCAGGGAACCAGAGCTGTTAACTGTAAATGAGATTTTAAAACATAACTTAAATGTAATGTACTTGTGCAATACAATAGAATCTCAGAGTTATGAACGCCTGGGAAATGGAGGTTGTTCGTAACTCTGAATGTTTGAAACTCTGAACCAAACAATATGGTGGTTCTTTCAAAAGTTTACAGCTGAACATTGATTTATACAGCTCTGAAACTTTACTATGTAGGAGAAACTTTCCCTTTACTTTATAGTATTTGCTTTTTTTTGTTTTGTCTCTGCTGCCTGATTGCATAGTTCCAGTTCTAAATGAGGTGTGTGGTTGACCAGTCAGTTTGTAACTCAGGTGTTCATAACTCTGAGGTTATATTGTAGTATAAATTTGTACATACCATGTTATAAATAATATTTTAAATAAAATTAACGTAAGGAACAATATTATTAACAGTTTTTAAATAGCTGATATTGGTGAATAATTTATTTCTTCACCTATATGATTCATTTATTCATATACAATAAAGAATATAGTTCTTCTATTAACCAGTGTATATTATTATGCAAATATCACAGCAATTAGCAAATTCTTCAGCCAGCAGGAAAATTTAACTCTTATTTAAGTTTACTACAACTTTTGGTTGGTCCATAGATAATATCACTAAACAAAAATAGATCACACAAGATCACTAAACAAAAATAGATCACACAAGTTTAGTGGACAATAACTCCAGAAATATTATAGTCCAATCACATTCCAGTTGGTAACTGAAGTCAGCTATGTTTTTACAAAACATTCCAGTCACCAGATGGTAAGGGTCAAATTTTCCAAGTTAAATATGCTCAAATATTTGTGCATATCTAACTTACGTCACAAACATCATTTGTATTTATTTATTTGCATTGCAGTATCACAATGAGACCCCACTCTGGTCTGGGCCACACTGTGATAGACACTCTACAAACATAATCTAATCTAAAACAAGACACAACACATTGATTGGGATTGAAGGGGTAATAAGGGAAACAAATAAGATTGAGGATTTACATATGTTCATTCATTTATATCCTTTTCTGCGGCACTTATCACCATAGTATCTGAGTGCCTCACAAAAAATGAATTTCAGCTTCAAAACACCCTTGTCAAGTAGGTAAGTAGTAGTATTTCCATTTTCAGATGGGAGGCTGTATATATGTATACATATAAAGGGAATCCTACTGGCCTCCACCCAGAATCTACAATCAGCTGTTTGTACAAATGCATGGCTAGTTAGATTCTTAACTGTTTGCTTGTGCAAATAGCTGGTTGGTATGTAAACACAATATTTGCCTATACAAATTATAAATGTAGAAATTATTACCTATTGCCTAACTTCCGAAAATCTGGCTCTGTGGCACTCAACACATTCATTTTGTCATTATTTTAAAATAAATGACAATGAATTCACCTTGTCCCTATGTAAGTTGTTTCAATGGTTGATTATCCTTATTTAAAAATGTGTGCCTTATTTCTACTTTGAATTTGTCTAAGCTTCGTCTTCCAGCCATTGGATCTTGTTATGCCCTTGTCTGCTTGATTAAAAGAGATCTGTGGTATCCGAAATCTTGACCTTTATTTAGGTACTTATAAACCGTGATCAAGTCTCTGCTTAACCTTCTTTGGATGAACTAAATAGATGGATTTTCTTTAGTAAGACAGCTTTTGCAGTCCTCAGATCAATCTTTTTTTAAGCCCTTTACAGTTTGGCAGGATCCACTTTGAAGTGTAGAGACGAGAAATGGACACAGCATTCTAGTAATGCTCACACTAATGCCATATGTAGAAGAACTACTCTGTACTTGATATTCCCCTGCTTATACATTCAAGGACTGCTAAGAGCTCTGAACCTCCATTGGGCTGGAAACTCATTTTCAGTTGGTAATCCCGTGTGATCCCCAAGGCCCTTTCAAGGTCACTACTTTCCAGGACACAGTCCCTCTTCCCGTAAGTGTGATCTACACTTTTTGCTTCTAAGTACCTGACCTTGCATTTGGCTATACTGAAATCTATGTGGTTCAAATGAGTCCAGTTTACCAAGCAATTCAGGTAGGTCTGCAGAACTGACCTATCATTAATATATCATCACAAGAAACAACACCATTCCCTTTTGACATCTGTCATTTAGCCAGATTTTAATCCATTTATTATGAGCTGCATTGATTTTTGTAGAGTGCTAATTTTGGTTCAGAATATCATGAGGTGGTGATACTACTAATGTTCCCTAGTTCTTTATGTAGAAGACTAAGAGTATTATGTCAAGATTTTTGTTATCATCCAAATTTGTAATCTTATCATAAAATGTGATCACGTTTGTTTGGCAAGACCTGTTTTCCATAAAGGCATGTTGATTGGCATTAATTATGCTACCATTCTATAATGCTTTATTGGTTACATCCCTTATACTCCTTTCCATGATTTTTCCCAGATTTTAATGTCAGACTAACTAGTCAATAGCTACCTGGGTCATCCCATTTACCCTTTTTAAATATTGGCGCAATGTTTTCTTGTTTTCCAGCAATCTAGATTTCCCCCAGTGTTCCATGATCATGTAAATTTCAACATCATGGGCTCCGAAAATCCCTGCCAGTACTTTTAAAATTCTTTGGTGCATGTTACCTTCATCATGCAGAATTTAAAATGTTTAACTTTAGTAATTGCTGTTTAGTAGTTACTTTTGGGATAGAAAGTATTTTATTGTCACTATAAGATGTGACTACATTGTACAGTTTCTTTCCAAACAAAAGACCAAAAATTTTATTGACTAATTCTGCCTTTTCTGTGTCATTACTGATGATTTTACCATCCATATCTAGTAAAGGACCTATTCCATTGCTAGGATTTCTTTTGTTCCTGATGTGTTTTAAAAATTATTTTTGTTGGGTTAATTTTGTTTGTCACATCTTCTTTAAAACAAAACTTTTAAAAATCCACAATGTGAAAACCATAGAATCCTCAGTTCTTGGACTGTGATAGACTTTTCCTTACTGTAGGCCTACTTTAACAGTAAAGAAACCCTTTTTAGTTTTTTTTTTTTCCGGGGATATAAGCTAATGCTAGCCCTTTATCGCAACACATGTATTTAGTGTACACAACTTAAAATAGTATTACTACCAACCTTATTCAAAACGTTGGTGTTTGCCACCTTGAAGAAGCATATACACTTATTAGGATAATGTTTCAAACCAGGTTATAAAACTGAAGTTGTGGTAGTAATGGTATCTTCTTTATTTCTGAGCACATAAATATTTGACTGTTTTTAACTTTGACAGTATTTCTGTATATTAATTATTTTCTTATGTTCCTTTATATTGGTCTTTAAAATTTTATTTTGACATTGGCAAACTGAATACACAAATGCCAACAGAATTCCCATATTGTGTTGAGAAGCTTTCTAAGAGCCTAAGAGCTTGAATTGCCGCTGGCTCTCTTTTGTACTATCCCATAGGAACGCTACTTGCAAAAATCAGAACATTTTTCTTGCTTATTTTAAAATAATATTCTAACAAGCTTTAAAAGTTTGCATCATGAATTTCATTTTCCTCTCTCTCTGGTCAAATAATACAGTGTTATGAATCAGTATGGAAATGCTTTTAGTTTTATTACCTACATTAGAAAAGAGTAAATTACCCAATGCTTATTTTCTTTAAAAACTTATCTAATTTAAAGAATATACCTCTTCCATGTTGCCTGGTTTGAAACGTAGGGTTGGCAGCACCAAACATTATTATAGTTCCTGTATTTGTTACTTTTGTAAAAAGAACTGTATTTGTACTTGGCAACATTTTGCAAGTTTCCTTAAGGCTTTTTACTACATGTATTGATTGTTGCTACTAATTGAAAAAGTAATAGTTACATGCTTGCCCCTTGTATTGTATAGCCATGTGCTATCATTAACATAAGGGCTGCCCTTTGACCCTAACTGCTGCTAGGAATCAGAATATAGTGTTATATTGGAATGTAGTATTTAATAACAAAGTTCACAATGTAAGAATAACTTGAGGTTTGGTTGGTTGGTTTTAATTTTAAAAGGATAGGATATTGAGAAAAAATGTGACCTGTTAACTCTGTTTATCATACACCTTCTGTAACTGTTGGCAAAATATAGAGTCCTGATATGTGCTGTGTAAATATTTTATGAAGGAAGCTTCTCCAGCAGAGATGTTAATAATTTAAAATATGATGTACTACATACAGAGTTTTAGACATAGACATTTAGTAATACATTTGTATTTTGTATGAAAGCCTAGTAAATGGCTCCCTTGCCACATATTTAGTGTAAGCATTGAGTTTGCATGCTTTTCTTCACAAATTATGCCCACATAAAACGTGTCATAATGAACTTAATTGTTTTTAAAAAACTGTTTTCCAGGCTGCACCCAGAAATTGCCTAAATGTTTGTTTTACAGAAAGCTGAAGTGTATGTATTATAATACTGTAAAACTATTTTAACCCTGCAAATTATGTCAAAATGTTCTGATCAGGAGAGAAAGTAAAATTGAACTCTTACTGGTATGGGGGCCGGCTCCGCCCCTGCCCCCCATGGAAGGGGCAGGGCTGGGGGGGTCAGCATCCCCCAGCCAGCCCATCCACTCTGCCTGGCCTGCACTGTCCGGGGCTCCAGTGTCGATTTAAAGGGCCCGGGGCTCCGGCCACTGCTTTTAAATCGCCAGCCCCAGGGCAGCTGCTCCTTTTGCCCCCCCACCCCACCCCCATTGGTGGCCCGGGGGTGCAAAAGAGGCAATGACTTTAAAGCGCTGCTGTTGCAGTGCTTTAACGTCAGCTGTATGGACCAGTACCTGCAGCCACTTTTTACCGGAACGCTGTACCAGCCCGTACCACCTTACTTTCACCCCTGGTTCTGATGATAAATATTCACAGTATAATAATCATACCGGGTCAGCAGATTTGATAAACTAGCTAATGTTAAAGAAATACATAACTCGACTAGTCAGTTTGTCAAAATACATTTTAAAAATTTGTTTTTAAGTCTTCTTTGCCAAGTCTGATGCTTTTGCCACCATCACATGTACGTCTCTTGTAACTTCTTGTCCTTATATGTATTCATTGTCCCATGCAGCTTTTAAATGGGGACATGAGTTTCCTAGACTGTGTGGAATTAACCAGAAAGAGCATCCAAAATAAGTAACTATGTCCTAGTATGTCAGTATACTTTAGCCAATTCATATATATGGAATATGCTGTTCCAGTGCAGGTGTGCATGAAAAATATGTAAAGTTCAGATTTAAATCTTTTCTTTTCTGAAATTCAGGATGCTGTGCCATTAGGTTAGCACTAGTTCAGTCTCTCTGCATCAGACAATGTTCTCCATTTATACTTTGTTAATGAGTGCAGACGTTCATATTTTAGTACCTGATGCAGATGAAAGAGACAAAATGTAGAGTTTTCCTCTAAATTAGAAAACTCTCTGAACTAAAGTTGATCAATAATCATTCTAAATAAAAGTGCTGTCAGAAACTACCATACAGAACTGAAAATTAACTCACTTTAAAAAAAATCTCTTCCAAAGCTGTCATTTTCATAATTTAATAAAGCAATTGTTTGGGGGGTAGGAAAATATTTGCCTAGTTTTGCTGCTTATGAAACTGGAAAAAAATCACCCAGCTAATTTACAGTATTGCAACACAGAGTAAATTGATAAATCTTTTAAAGTATTTCTCAGGCATATTGCTGTAATATCTGTGCTCTGTATTGTGTTGAACAGCACAATACTAGAAGGCAATAGGAAATATAGCAGTATAACTTTTACAACTCTACTTTTGATGTATTGTATTATTTAAATCAAAGGCAATGTGGTCCAGAGGATACTGCAATGTGCTCTGGGTTTAGGAGGACTTGTGAGCCTCTATGGGGCCCCTATAGGTATGTCTCACTGCAGTGGCTGGCCCACTGATTCAGCTGATTCAGGCTTGTGGGGTTTGGGGTCAGGGGCTGATTAACTGAGGTAGACATTTGGATTCAGGCTGGAGCCAGAGCTCTGGGACCCTCCCCCCATCATGGGGTCCTAGACCTGGGCTCCAGCCCAAGCCCAAACATCTACACCTCAGGTAATCAGCCCCTTAGTCCAAGCTCCACTAGCCCAAGACAGCTGACATGGTCCAGGCATGGATGTTTAATTGCAGTGTAGGCATACCCTTTGATGTCAGTGAAGCTGTGAGTATGCTCAGGAATTCACCCCTGTGGAGCTCACAATAGAGTTGAGGCCTTATGTATGGGGCTGGGAGCCAGGAACACGGCTGCTACTCTGAAACCTGAGTTCTGATCTTGACTCTACCATGTGGCCTTGAACAAATCATTTAACCTTTCTGCCTCAGGTTCACTGGCTTATTACCTACCTCCAGGGTGTTGTGAGGCTTAATTGGATAATGTGTGTATAGCTTCTGGAAAGTGTTGAGTATTCTTGTTATTAAAGCTCACAAAACCTTTATTTTAGACTGCAAAGGTGAATCGAACAAGAACGGTACCAGAAGTTCCATCCATTTTGGCTCATAGCCATTTACTGTTCCTGAGTAAAACAGTATAATATCTAAAGCTGTAGCATCCCCCAAATAACCCTGTTCCAGGTTTTGCATGAGACCTAGTGCAGTTCGGAATCAGGAATTTGGGAGTTTTCCACAGTTGTGCTGCAGGTAAACCTCCTGACAGAATGGATGTGTTCAATAAAGCTACTAGTTATTGAATCTTAACACCAAGTCTTAGTTTTCAGGGTAATTCTAGGCTCTCAGGAATCAGAGACCCACCATTACGATTTTTAACTCGTTAATAAATTAAAAATGTGTGTTGTACACCTGAAGAACTGACTCGAGGGTATAGGGTTTGGCTACATTGTGTCTCCTCTTTATGGAAAACAGTAAACAGACCACAGGGGGTGTTTCAGTTCAGCAGCTTTGCTCTCTGTTACCTTCTTGCTCTGCAGTATCTGTTTCTCCCTTCAGATGTTCCGTAAACAAACACCAATCACTCTCATAGATCACATTAACTCTCACAGACCGCCCAGCAGTCCTCAAAGTCTCACAAAGGTTGTAACATTTCTTTAATCTTAGCTAGCTTACTTTTCCTGTGGCTGCCCAGTTACCATGCAGTCGTCTAGTCAGACGCTCGCTTCATTGCACAGTGCCGCAACTACCTTTTCCAAATGAAAATCGGCTGGGCCCAGGGTTAAGGTATCACCTATCTAATAATCAGAAACATCTTCAGGGTTTTGTTATTTTATTGTGTATTCAAAAGTTGAATGAAACAACAATTGCTGCCTGTCTGTTTACCCACCTTCCTCTGTTCTCCTCCAATTTTGTTAAATTCCTTCATGCAACTTTTCTTTCTTCAAGACTTTTCTCTTCCAAACATCGTTCTCTCTCACTTTTTCCTCTTTCCACTCCATTTCCTTCCTCCACCCTACCTGCTGAATTCCTATCCTCATCCATTTCCCATACTCCGCTTGTCCTAGTCCTCCTATTCTCCTTTTAGTATCTTATTTCCCAAGACTCTTGCTTGCTATCTTGGATGCACATTGTTCACTCACAGATTGCCTAAACCCCTCATCCTCTTGTTGCCTCACCCCATTTGCATGATTTCTTCATTACATCAATCAGATCCCTTATTGCTCTAATCTCTATTACCCCTGCAAACATATCCCTTACCTCTCAAATCTTCTGAATCCTCTGTTAACCTTATTCATACCTCCTCAGAAAAAAAACATCCCCTGACTCATCTGTCCACCCTGGCCCCATTCCTTCAAAAGAACCCTGACTCCCCCTTGAGCTCTCCACATCTTTACACTCCTTCTCACAGCTCCTCTCCTAGCTGCAGGGAAGAATGGGGGAGAGGAAGACAAGAGAGCGGAGTTATAATAAGTAATCTCCCTCCCTCCCTCCCACTGCACCACCTATGGCGTAGGTGCAGAGAGGCTCTACCTGGATTCATTGCTGTAATTTCTCTCCCTCCCCTCCCCCCCCCCCCCCCCCCCGTCTCTCCCCAGCAGCAGGCAGTGCTGAAAGGAAATGACTGGCCCCATTGCATCTCTTTCCCTCCAAAATGCAGGTGATCAAATGGCCTTGGAAGGTGAGAAGGGGAAGATGTGGGTCTAACCCACAAAGTGCAAGTCTGCTGATAGGCCTGCACTGGCAGCCTAATAAAAGCTTTGTAATCTTTTCCCTCTTCTCACCAATTGTTACTTCATACTACTGCCGCTAACATTTTCTTCCCACACTTGCCTATTGTTGTTTAAATCCTCTGACACTGAAAACCAAGCTATTGATGTGATAGAGAGAGTGAGCAGGGCAGAAGTATTCATTCAGCTCTGTGCATTTGCTCTGTTACTGCTTGTTCTTACTCTGCCGCTTCTTTGCTGACTTTGAGCGCTGCTGTAGTAGCAACAGCACCACCTGCCTATTGTGTGGCCTCCCAGGAGAACCCTTAATCAGTTCTGTCCCAAGCTCTCTCTGCATCCGACTGCCCTTAACTTATTGCTGGGGGGTTTCTTTCTTGTTTCTCATCTCCCTTACATGCATTTTACTTACACTAAACTCACACCTTACTGGGGCAGAGGGGTGAAAATTCCTTGTTAGATGATCAAACCTTATACAGGTTTCTTCTTCAAAGCTGCTTACCAGACACAGGTCTCAATGGCCTTTCATGCAGTTTAAGATGAGGGGAATAGTAAGTTAATCATTGCACTGTCCTTTTACCAACTAGGTCAGTAACTGAATATGAAAGGTCAGGGTTTACAAACTGCTGGGAACTCTGGTCCTGGATGCCCTTGTTCTCGCACTTGCTTTTCCCGTTGAAAAGTAATTGCTTTCAACACCAAAAATGATTACAGAAGATAATACCTTTTAAAGGCAATCTGAGAACCTTGTTCAGTGGAAGAACATAGTTTGTAAAACGTTGTATGACTTGCACAGCAATTACTTACCTTGTTGTAGCTAATTTCAGAAAGCATAAATTGCCCATTATTTCTTCAGTCTTTTTATAAGCCCAATAACAATGTGGAAAATAGCTGCTTTTTTTACAGATTTTTATACAGGTTGTGCACATTCAGTGTAAAGGGAGGATAGTACATTTCCCCCCTATTCCTCTCCTATTTTTGTTAGATTTTCATTATTGTTTGAAAGTTTCATTTAGATTATGTGGTTAAAGCTTTTACCATTAAGCTAAACTTAATAAAATCAGTCGTGCTGGTCAGGAGTTTTGCTGTCATTTTAAAATTTATTTTTCCATTGGGAATATCTAAACAAAATATTCTGCTTCAGGTTGGTCAGCTCAGAGTGAAATATTTTGATTTGTCAAGCTGAATTGAAACATTTTGGTTCAACGCAGTTCAGTATTTCTCTCTCTCTCCCTTAGCTGGTCCAGTGCCTCATGCTCCCATTCTCTTCTATGAGCTGGGCATTCTGGCTGGACTACATCTCCACTGTGATTGAACTACTCTGATGCATCATTTTAAAAGCAGAGCAGAAGGGAGGTATGAGGCACCTGAGTTACAACTCCCACAAGGCACTGTAGCAGTTCAGAGGACAGAGATTAACGTCAGACTGACCCAAAGTGAAAGCTCTTGATTCCGTTTGACAAACTGAACTAAACACTTTAGTTCTGGAGAATGTCAAAACATTTCATTTTGAGTGAAAATGTCAAAATGAAATGTTTCCATATTTCCAAATCATACTTTGCTGGAATCCTCTGTTCTCTGAAAGATTTCAATATTTTGACTTTTCAATTCAATTTGGGACAAAAACAAATGTCAAAATATTGGAATTTCCCACATGACAGAAATTCCAATTTTCAGCCAGCTCCAAAAATCAATCCCTCTTCAGCAGTAGCAGGAGTCAAAGTAATGGGTTGAAGAAAGTGTGTGTGTGTATATATATAATTAAATACAAAGGTGGTTTTTTTTTAACTAATCAAATTAACAACAAGCAACTTATTTTAAATAATTATAAACAATAGAAGTCTGGCTAGAGTGAGAAGACTGAGTTTACCTTAAATAAACAGTACACTCCTGTCCTATGTGCCCGGGCAGGGGAGCAAAGAGTTTCCTGGCCTGTTTCTGGTGCAGCACTATCTTATTTGCAGGGCTCATGGCAAAGTGATGCCTGAGCCCACAGTAAGTGATTTGGTAGATATATTTTTATAAATAAAATACATTATATCAACAATCTAATTGAATCTGTTTTCAATCTGAATTGAAATTGAATCATTACCACCATGAAATAACAAACTTTTATTTTATGTTTGAAACTTGCATCATCAAGATTGTCTGTTTTCCAAAAATGGTTTACACCAATAATACATATGAGACTATGTCACCACTTCTGTAAGCTTGTGTATCGGGACTGAAAAGAGAATGTAGCACAATTGGATCTCGTTTCTGTTACCCTAATGTTCCAGAAAATTAAATTGTAACCAATCCTAAGGAGCTAGGTTGTTCATCTGAAATCTTAATACTGAAAAACCAAGTCTGAAAATTGATCTGGAATAAGAAAATATATTATGATTGAATAAGTGAAAAGTATAGCATATTACCACCAGACCTATTCTGTAATTACACAACCCACAGTTTAATTTTATTTTAGAGTTGAGGATACATCTTTATTTTATGTTCACTTTTTGCAAATTCTAACGCTAATTATTAAAGGAGGTCTGTCGTTAAATATATTCAGTACTTGAAGTCATCACATCTGCTTAACCTGTTAACCAAATGGGCAGACTCCAGCACAATCAAGGGGAGTGGTAATGTGAGTCCTGAGGGGAAATGTAAGCAAGAGAAATTTGCTTTTCAAGGCAAAAAGATAAACCTACTGTGATGGTGCCCACCATAAGGCTTCATGGAAATAGGCTTATGAATATACATGACATAACTGGAATATGTTCCATGCTACATATGCCATGTAACATATCTATGTAAAGGTTATGATCTACTGAATCTATTAATCCTATTTGCATGCATGTATCATTTTTGTATTCAAAATTATAAATATTGGCTGTGTACTGGCTTGATTTCTAAATAACCTTAGTAGAGCATTTGGTCAGTTCCTGGAGAAAGGAATTGCAAAGTTAGGTGCCCAATCAAGAAGCACTTAAGGAACAATGCATCTTGGAATGCTCCAATCCACATAAGAAGTCCTCCTGGAGACATTCAAGATGCCATGTGAGCAATGGCTTCTGCCTGTAAAAACTGAGAGTCATGCATGGACATGTGACTTGCCCAGGTGACTCCAGAACTCCATCTTGGAGCTGGACTTTGCATAGGAGAGAGGAGGGGGTCTCCACCCACAAGAGAAAGTCTATTTAAGCTTGTGGGAGACACCTCCATTTTGTCTTCAGCTGGCTAAGGAGATAGCCTCTCCACCCCCAAGGATACCTGAAAGAAACTGGAACAAAGGACAGTAACTACAGGGGGTGTGAGTGATTGCTGGACCCAGACTAGAAGGAGGCTAGCCTGTAAAAGAGAGCTTACTGGAACTGGCGAGGTTTTTATCTGTATTTAGTTTGATTAGACATAGACTTGCGTGTTTTATTTTATTTTGCTTGGTAATTCACTTTGTTCTGTCTGTTACTACTTGGAACCACTTAAATCCTACTTTCTGTATTTAATAAAATCACTTTTTACTTATTTATTAACCCAGAGTATGTTTGGGGGGGGGAGACAAACAGCTGTGCATACCTGTCTATCAGTGTTATAGAGGGAGATCAATTTGTGAGTTTACCCTGTATAAGATTTATACAGGGTAAAACAGATTTATTTAGTGTGTGGAACCCATCGGTAGTTGGGCATTTGAGTGTTAAAGGCAGGAACACTTCTTAAATTGCTTTCAGTTATGCCTATAGCTGTTAGGGGACATGGTTCAGACCTGGGTCTGGGTTTGCAGCAGGCTAGCGGGTTTGGCTCAAACCAGGCAGGGCACTGAAGTCCTAAGCTGACTGGGCAGGAAAGCAGGGGCAGAAGTAGTCTTGGCATATCAGGTGGCAGCTCCCAGGGGATTTCTGTGATCCAGCCCGATCTCAGCCTACATGTTTTCCATAAGTTTCAGAGTAGCAGCCATGTTAGTCTGTATCCGCAAAAAGAAAAGGAGTACTTGTGGCACCTTAGAGACTAACAAATTTATTTGAGCATCAGCTTTCGTGAGCTACAGCTCACATAGCAATCATTATTTGGAACTGACTGATCTTCAGTGCTTCCTACCTACACCCTGCCATTGAATTTCCTGGTAGAAACATCTTTTCCATCACCCTGGGAATATGTGATGTGTCCAAGGGGTAAATCTTACTCCATTAGTACTCTTTTCAACGTAGTGACTTTCTCTGCTGTCCTGCTACTAAAAGCTGGAGCTGACATGGAATTTTAAAAAATACATCTCGCCTAGGATATGACTAAAAAAACTAAATTAATATCCAGTGCTGCACAGAATAATTCAGCTTCTCGGCCAGTTAAAATAGAGAAGCAAAGGATGGGAGAGCAAGCAGGGATTGATCATTACAGAGGTCTGTATACTCCAGTGACTATGAAATTCAAGAGATTGGTGTCCAATTTTCAGTTGACAACTTAAAGATGCCAGCTAATTGATCGAAGCAGGGTATATTTGACAGATGCTTCAACCAATTAGGGGAACAATGAGAAGTTCCCTCCTGAGCTACAGCAGTCTGGAAGGGGAAATGTGCGCATAATAAAATAGCTACATGTGCTTCTAAGTATAGGTGAAGGTGGAATGCAACTATTATAACTCATGAAAGGTGAAACCTCGTGAATTACTATCCTTCTTATGAACCAGTGAGATTAGGAGAGGTAGATACGCTGGAGGGTAGGGATAGGATACAGAGGGATCTAGACACATTAGAGGATTGTGCCAAAAGAAATCTGATGAGGTTCAACAAGGACAAGTGCAGAGTCTTGCACTTAGGATGGAAGAATCCCATGCACTGCTACAGACTATGGACCAAATGGCTAGGCAGCAGTTCTGCAGAAAAGGACCTAGGGGTTACAGTGGACGAGAAGCTGGATATGAGTCACCAGTATGCCCTTGTTGCCAAGAAGGCCAATGGCATTTTGGGCTGTATAAGTAGGGGCATTGCCAGCAGATCAAGGGACATGGTCGTTCCCCTCTATTCGACATTGGTGAGGCCTCATCTGGAGTACTGTGTCCAGTTTGGGGCCCCACACTACAAGAAGGATGTAAAAAAAAATTGGAAAGCGTCCAGCAGAGGGCAACAAAAATGATTAGGGGACTGGAACACATGACTTACGAAGAGAGGCTGAGGGAACTGGGATTGTTTAGTCTGCAGAAGAGAAGAATGAGGGGGGATTTGATAGCTGCTTTCAACTACCTGAAAGGGGGTTCCAAAGAGGATAGATCTAGACTGTTCTCAGTGGTAGCAGATGACAGAATTAGGAGTAATGGTCTCAAGTTGCAGTGGAGGAGGTTTAGGTTGGATATTAGGAAAAAACTTTCACTGGGAGGGTTGTGAAGCACTAGAATGCATTACCTAGGGAGGTGGTGGAATCTCTTTCCTTTGAAGTTTTTAAGATCAGGCTTGATAAAGCCCTGGCTGGGATGATTTAGTTGGGGATTGGTCCTGCTTTGAGCAGGGGGTTAGACTAGATGACCTCCTGAGGTCCCTTCCATCCCTGATATTCTATGATTCTATGAATGGTAGTCTCCAACTGCCAACAATGTTTTGTTTGCTGTCTTGGTCCCAGGATACGAGACAGACAAGGTGGGTGAGGTAAAAAATTTTATTGGACCCTCTTCTGTTAGTAGAAGGGACAAGCTTTCAAGTGCTCACGGTTCTTCTTCAGGTCTGGAGAAGGAAACTAGAGCGTCCAAGCTAAATACTTCTTTATATGACATTGTCTTTTGCTGGTATTTTTGCAGCTTTTTGGCTGTCTGTGGGCCTTAAACTGCTACTTGCTGAGCACTCCTAAGTCCCACTGACTGCAGGGGGTATTGAGGAGGATACTTAGCGCCCCTTAAAAGGCACTCCTCTAAAAATGCAAATGCCAGGGTGTGAATGTTGATTTCTTTATGCTACCTAACGTCGACTTCTCGCTATGTTGGTTACCTAGGAAACAGCTGCAGAATAGAATTTGGTTGTAATGTCAGCTTTGTGGGAAGAATGTATTTTTTGCTATAGATGTATGCATGTGGATTCACATTATACACACACACACACAAAGAAGGAAAGAAAATTGCTTGATAGTTTAGCTTTTTTATTTGCATCATGAAAGAAACATTAGGCAGGCTGCACTTTGTTTAAAGAGTTTTTGGAACTGAATTGTACACTGAGGTGAGTTAGCTGAAGAGGAGGAAATGGTTTAAATTATCGGGTTGGGGGGTGTTTATAGGTGATTTAAGCGTAAGTGTTAGGTTAAATTTGTTTCTAGCAACAATACTGAAAATAACATAATTCATGTACCAATTATTTCCATTTACTGTGCTGCAAATACAATAGTTACAAATGATAGTATTTAACGTATACAACAATTTCTATCCTCAGCGTTCTTTTACAAACATTAATCTTTGTAGCACCCTGTGAGGTAGATAAGTGGTGGTGGTATCTCCGTTTTATAGTTGGAAAAGCTGAGACACAGAAAGGTTAAGTGGCTTGCCCATGTTCACAAAGGGAGTGATTGTCAAAGCTGGGATTAGCTCTTAAGAGTTCTTGGTTCCCCCTACGGTGCTCAAATCCACCAACTTGTGGTACATCTCAAAAACAGAGAAGGATAAGAGAGTGATGTGAAAAAGCTCACTGTCTTAGTATAAGGCTGTCATGGAGTTCTGATGACCTACAAGATCAAAGCTCACATGGTTTGCTGTATCTCTGTATCCTTATCTGGAGTTTCATTGTGTTGGTTCAACAAAGAAAGACACGATATATAAATAATGTATGTGAGTAAATAATATAAAATGTGTGTCTGACTTCCTGTTGGGTTAAATTTTCTTGGGTAAAGAGAGAGAAATGTTTTTTTTTTTAAACTATTGGATTTCAAAATAGTTGTGAGCAGCTCATAATTGATTTGTCATCATCATGCCATTAACTTTGGTTCCACAATTTCCTATTTACTAAAGTGCTGGAATAATTCTCTTAGTTTTCTCTTGCACTTTATGGCTGGTTTTTCAAAGGTGCCTAAGGCTATGTCTACACTACCTCGGTAAGTCAACCTATGCTATGCCTCTCCAGCTACTCTGTTCATGTAGCTGGAGTTGACGTACCTTAGGTTGAATTACTGCGAGGTCTGCACTGTGGCGGGACTTACCTTACTCTTCTTGTCGGGGATAGAGTACAAGGGCAACTGGAGAGCGGTCTGCGTCAATCCCGGCTGTAGTGTAGACATAGCCTAAGAGAGTTAGTCCTCCAACTCTTATTGAAATTCAATGAGAGTTGAACACCTAATTCTCTTAGGCTCTCTTGAAAATCCCAGCCCAAAAAGTAATGCCAGTATTTCACAGCAATAATCTACCAGTCATGAGATATCCTCTTATTATACCACTCGTGTGAGAACTGATTCCTTGCTGGTGTTATTTGTA
This sequence comes from Natator depressus, assembly GCF_965152275.1. NCBI lineage: Eukaryota > Metazoa > Chordata > Testudines > Cheloniidae > Natator > Natator depressus. Next base: position 236,067,693 of record NC_134235.1, on the reverse strand, counting down.
TCATATACAGTGCAATTCCAATTAAGTGAAACTCCCAGTTAAAAAGATACCCACATATTGACAGAGATGGAGTATAGAGGTATCGATCAATATATGATATGTAGGTATTTATCGGCCTACATTCACATAGGGGCATGGAGATATAAAGTATTTATTGATGAGTATGGGACAGCTTGTGTTATTCACAAGTAGGGAAGCCTCTAGTGAGTTTTCTGTCTTATTACATATATATTCCAATAAAACCTTTTGTACATCCACACATCAGGTACTCTGAAATTCTTTTAAAATGTTCTTTAGAGCAGGGTTCTTGACCTTTTTGAGCTCAAGACTCATTTGAAAACCTTGATGGTCTGTTGTAACCCAGAGACCCAGAAGATACACCCAGACTCAGTGCCTCCCCACAGGAGTCCATTGGGGGTAGAAAGTCTTGGAGCTAAGACTCCGGATGTTCTGACCATAGGTGAACAGTTAGGGAATCCCCCCTGCTGCACTGGCAACGGGGGGCAGGGGCACTGAGCTGAGACAACCCCCCAAAAACACAGCCCATCCCATTGACCATGGGAGGGAGAGGGCAAGGGGGGATTTGGTGACCTGGGGGTGAAGTGGGAGAGTTGGGGGAGGGGGGCCTGTGTGTATAATAAGAAAGCAGTGAATGGCTGGGAGAAGGAAATGGAGGCAGAGTGGTTTGGGAGAGGGGCAGGGAGCTGATACATGCAGTCCCTACCTCCAGGCATGGGGAGCAGAGGGTAAAGGGGTGGGGTGGGTTTAGGGTCCTGGGGGGTAAAGTGGGAGGACTGGGGGAAGGAGTTGGAGGGCAGGGAGTCGGTCATGTAGAAGGAAAAGATCTGGTGTGGGGGGGCAGGATGGGTGGTATGAGAGGGGGAACCACCTGGCTGTGGGGTAGGGGTATGTGGGAGTTATTCTGAGGGGCAGAACAGGGGATATGGAAAATGAGGTGTTGCCCTGCTGGAGGGTGGGAGGTACATTTTGGGGGGCCGATACTTACTGGAGCACATATTAACAGTGAACCATAGCGGAAGGCTGCTCTTCCCCAACCCATGAGAAGAAGGAGTAGATTAGAGGGAGCAACCAGGACCCCCAAAATTCCTACATTCCCAACCAACCCTCCCCACGCCATATCCCAGAGTGACCTTGTGTTCAGCACAAACAGGCACCAAATGCTCCCTCCCCACTCCTGTCCCGTAGGGTGGGCTGGGCTCAGCTCCCACTCCAAGAATTGCTATCTCTGGTCCTGCAGTGCTACTCAGATTTCGCCTGGACCCCCTGATGCAGGGCTGGCTGGGACAAACTTGTGAGAGTGGTGGTGGTGATCTGGTGCATGGGGCCACAATGCCACTCAAATTTGGCCCAGCTGCGCCTCCCCCTTCCCCCCCCCATCAACATGACATGGGGCGGCTGGACCAAACCAGAGCTGCACTGTGACCTCGTGCACCAGGTTGCAATGCCCAGAGTGGGGAGCCATTCCTGCGATCCTTTGATTCATTCTGGTAACCCAGTTTTGGGTTGTGATCTATGGGATGAGGAACTCTGCTTTAGAATCTTACATTTGTTTTTATTGATACTAATTATTTAGCCTTCCAACTGGAAAACAAAGTAGCCTCAGTTACCAATGTGTTTTCATTTCAAGGTCTAATATCTCACCGACTCCTAGGGCTAGAAGAAATGCTTTGTACATTAGCCCAGATTTCCAGCTCTCCAGTGGGATACAGTATCTCTTTCTAATCTGCATGGTTCAAGAAGCATCTGACATTTAAAATGCTCCTTAATCAACAAGTAGAATGTCAACCCTTTACCTAGTATAAGTGTAGTTTTTTTGTGAAGAGGAAGGAAAGAAAAAAACATTTAATGCAAGGCCTATTTTGTTAAAAATGGCAGCTGTTTGAAAGGTACTCAACTTGACAGAGAGTAGGTGGTGAGGGAAAAAGGTGCAAAATAATGCAGTTCATTTTATGAGTTTGTAGTTTACAGTTACAGAAATAAAGAAATTTATCATGACCACAGTGGATGGGTGGGTGGGTGGGTGTGTGCAAAAAAATAAGTATGTATCATTACCTCCTTAGATTTTTTTTAAACAGTCTGATGACCAGAGATCCTAGCAATCCATTTGCCAAGGAAAAACGCAGAATTTGCGTTTTTATAGAGACTCTTTAGTTTTTACGTTTTGTGAAAAAATTAAAACATATACAGTTGGCACCCCAATTATCTGATCTAATTGGGCCCAGGGCCAGATTAGATAATCAAAAAAAATTTGTAAACATATCAATAAAACATTGTATTCAACTGATACCTATATATATTGTGGCTAGGGAAACTAAAGTTCAGCGTTTCATTTTAATTGTGGATAAACACTTTTAAAACAGAAGTCTCTAAGAGTACAAAGACTCAACGCGTAAAGATTTCTAAACTGCAGAAGGGGGAAATTTCACGTGTGTGTGTGTATATATAAATAAATAAGATCATATATCATGTTGTAATTTTGGTTTTGAGAAGAGGATATTATAGTACAAAATAAATGCAATCAATTTTACATATGCTGCTGTTGGAGCTGCATACTGCTATATGCTACCCCTTACACTTAGCAAGTCTGTTTGTCAGAAGGCCCTAATTGCTTTATGTGTGAGAACATTAAGCTGCAATAAATTTATATACACAGCTGTTCCATTACTGCAGAACAAGTTTTATCTTCTAATAAATTGATGTTTCTTTTTAGTGTCAACTCAAACCAAAATTTACACTCAAGTAGGTGAACCCTTAACATCATATAATTAGTTCAATGCCACTAGTGATAATAGAGGGGACACATTGCACACTGTACATCCCTTAAATGTATCAAGGAAGAAAAGTTTTGACTTCTGTTAATTGTTTCTTGAAAGCTTAATTGTGATTAAGAGCAGCTTTAATTGGAACAAGGAAAGAAATTATGACCTTTAAAACACATACTGTAAATAGCAGGTCTACATTTGCTATGAGCTGCACCATAAGGGAAAAGACTAAAAGCCTTCTTTTAAATATATATATAAATATATATATATATTATTGAATTGGTAGTTCTGTATGGAGTCACATTTAGGTTAATGGAACAGAAGCTGAGATTGCTCTGGACTTTGATTAATATTTAATTAATTCTTGGTAGAAGCCTCTGATTTTAAATTAAACTGGGTACTAATAAAAGAACCAATTCACCAAAGAGGTCACAAAAATTTGACCTGCCATTATGAGAATTTAAATTAAACTGGCCCGAGTTTTGTTTTCTGTTTATTTTATACGTGCTGTACATCAAGTGCAAGTAATTTGCTAGGGATGAGAGAGTTGGGAAAAATGTCGCCTGAATTTGGCAGTAGTAATCAAACCATAGCTGTAATATAAGACATGCCATTTGGTTTATTTAAAATAAATAGGATAGCCTAGTGAGTTGTATTGTTCTCTCAGTACACCTTTAACTCATAACAACAAGGAAAGGACTACCTGTATGCGTCAAGTAGAATAGAATATATTCCTATATTTGTAATCAGTTAAATAGACATGTCTTAGTGCTGAGTTGGATAGACTGCTGATGACATGGAATTGGGAAGGGTATACTATATAAGGAGTATGGATTAAGGTTACTTTTATTTGTGGTTATTGCTTAAAATGAGAATTTTATGATTATTTAATTCTCTATCTTAAAAGTTAAGGACCCTGTTCTCCTTCCCTTTGCAGCCATGTGCAGAGTCCCCAATGCCTACAGAAGTGGGAAGGTCTCCTGCTCTCACACGTTCTGTTCTTTTCTCCCCAGACTGTGGGAGCACCTCCAGTTAGGCTCTGTACAAGAGCTGTTTAATCCAAGACTATATAGACTCATGCTGTCTCTCCTTCCATACTGTGGAACCACCTATGGGTAACTGCAGACAGTGGAGCCCCTGGGAATAGGGGTCCTGCAAAGGCCGTGTTCTCCAGGGTACCAGGGAATTTGAAGGGGCCAGGTCCTCAAGGGGGAGGTAAAGGGCAGTTTATGGATCCCTAGCATTTCTGGGTTAAGTGACCATAATCCCGGGCTTTTTCCCTGAGAAGCAAAACATCATGCAGTCCTCATGGAAAAATTCAAAGGAAATTGAGTTTAAATTCCATGAATTTCCTATCCTATTAGTAGGTTCATCTCAATCATAAGAATGGAGCCCATAACAAGATAGAAATATAATGGTCCAAGTTCATTTCTGGGACCCATGCTTTTATTTTTGTTTCAGTGGGCAAATTCCAGTAGATACTATGGGAGTTTCCTTTCCTTCTTCAGGGAAGTAGCCACTGCAGGTGATGATATTACCCTGAGTTTAACAATGATAGCACATGAAATCTTGTAATACATTACATGGTAACTCTCTTTACTAGGTCATAACAGTCTCTCATGACAAAGTTAACGTGTGACCTGTCTTGATACAACCTTGACTTAGTGTGTTACCATTGTGCCATAAACCTATTTTCCGTGAAGTTACTGTGAAGTTATTATTGACTATAATTTGACAAACTCATCAAGTTACCAGAGAGTAACCATTAACACTACTTCAGCAATTTGTGAATGTTTCTTTAGTCTATGTCATTGAAGAACTCATTATATAAATCATGATGCTAATTGTGTTGAGAAAGATAAAAAGCAAACTGGAATTCGTATAATTTTTCAGATAATTTGGAGGAGCTTCCTCTGAGGAATTTTTCACGTACCGTAAAGGAATTGATACATACTTAATTTTTAATAAATGTCAGCATTTTGTTAAACAGAAGATATACCTTTACTATATAAACAGTTCAAATAATTTCTTAGTCTGTATGCTTTCTAGTTAGTGGGGACGGGGGCGCTCAGTGCCAATCAGGATCAAGAGCACAATTTTTCATAAAATGGTCCCAGTTCCATAGCATGGCCTTACAAATAACTACAGGCTCTAGGATGAAATCCTTCATCTTGGCCTTGTGCATCAAGACAAAGTAATTTATGTGTCAGATCCCTGAGATCTGTTGGGTTAATAGTCTGCACATTTCCACTAGGGACAGCCCCTTCTTGACAGAAGAAACCAGAGGAAACTCCGAAAGAGTATACTGGCTCCTGTATATGTATTGGCATGTCAGGGTACAATCTGGCTCTCTGTTATTTATTTAATAACCCTACTGCCTCTTGTGGTGTACATTTTTTCCTCCCACGGTTAGCTTTATAATATATTTATAAAGACTGCCTTAACTGTCTTTTAGGAATTATAAAATGCTTTCAAGAACTGTTTGAATAATTCCAAGTTCTTCTCATCTGTGGACTGTCAGCCACAGAGCTCCTGAAAACACTTCATAATTCCAGAACGAGAGAGGCAGTAAACGTCTTTTAAACATATGAATATTGATGGTAGCAAAAATATGATATTTTGGTGTTTTTTCTTTTCATAGAAACAACTTTACTGGATGGATCGAATGTGTAGACTATCCTTTTCCCAAGGCCAGTACATTAAGTAACATTGATCTTTATTCATGAAATGGGATCAGAGGATTGTCTCAAATAAACCTTTCTGGACTCTCTAAAATAAGATAAAACAGGAAATTTCTACTAAACATGATGACTTCAGGAGGATGGGGGAAAGGAGGAAAATTCTATAATCTGTTTGATCAGATTTAAGCACAAGAAGAGTCTTATGCAGTAATGTTAAAAATTAGAGAATTTATCAGTGAGCATTTGTAAATAGGATGTGGACTATAGTACAGAGTAAATATACTTTTTAATACATTAAATGTACTCGGTTCTGAAAAGATGCTGTTTGATTTTCTATAAGAAAATTAAAGAACTAGAAAATAACTAAACTAAGTTGTTGAGTGATATAGCTCTAAATGGTTAAACATGGTATGATATGTAATTTCCTAATAGTCCAGGTAAAGCTGTTAGCTATAGTGCACCCATTCCAGAATCAATCTCTTTAATTTTGTGTTTATCACAGGAGAACATAAGCTCACAATTTATACTTTAACACTGGCTTCTTTAGTGGATATACCCTGATTTACATCAGCTGAGGATCTGGCCAAGTATTGCATTTTATAGATCTGCACTTGTACTGTGGATACTATTTTTCATTCACAATAACGTGTATAATAGTTTCCATTTTAGGGAAGATGATGAATCATCAATAGATATAACATTTTTAAAATATTCAGAGAATAATTTCTGCTCAGTATACATGGAAACAAAAACTCATCTTTTTAATGATATTCAGAAGAGACTTTCTGGTGAGTACACATAGAAGCATGAAACATGCAGTTTAGACATTCTGAAAACAACAACTGATTTGCAAGGATATTTTTGCTGTTGGAGCTCCTGCGTGAATTTCTGAAATGGGAGAATAAATCCGGACACATTTTTACCGAACTCTAGAACAAAAGACATTTTACATTCTCTTAGGAGCAGATCATCATCTGGAGTGAATTGACATAGGCCCATTGACAGAGCTATGGCACTTTATACCAGCTGAAGATCACCCCCATACAGAACCAATTCCTTACTGTATTTTGAACATGCAAGTTTCAACAGCAGCAGCAAAAACCCAACAACAACTATGCAGAACATTTTCATAACTTTATTTTAGCAACTGTCATATTTTACCGCCCATTTTAATGGAAAGGCTATCAAAATAAAATAATATAATTCAAATCCAAGAGAGACAATATTAGGGTGACAAAGACGTGATATCAATTGCGTATATTTTTTTTAACATGATGTCAAAACACGTCATCCTGAATCCATGGAGATACTATTATGATGTCAAAATGAAACATCATCAACACAAGTTGATGAAGACTATAAGAATGGCAAAATGAAATGATATTAGTGCAAGTCTATAAGATTATAATTTCAACATCATGTTAAGGGCATTTGACAGATTAAGTGGTATTATTTATTATACATTTTTCATTTCTGTTCCTAGCAAAAATCCTGCAATTTAATAGCATTTGTTGAGATACCATTAAAGTTAGAAAAACAAATGAGCAAAGCTAAAGAGGTTTTAACCACAGAACAGTTGACTTACTAAATTTCACATATAGTAGATGTAGTTGTACTATAATATATGGTTTTTCTGTAAGTGAGAATCATATGTTATAAGGCATTGTATTCTGTAAAAAACCACTCACGATGTAATAATTAAAATAAATTTGTACTTTTTATATAGCACTTACTTTGACTCGCAAAGCACCTTATAAAGGTGGGCATTACTTCTTTTGCAGATGAGTAGCCTGAAGCCCAAAGAGTGTCAGTGGTAGGGACAAATCTTGACTCATAAATCTGCCTCCTACTGTATTGCTCAAGTGTTAGACAATGCTGCCACTCTCTTCAGGTTGCTACCTTCACGAAGCACCATTACAAAACCTCACGCTTTGTTTCCTGTTGAAAAAGGAAAACCCCTTCGCTTTTTCTTAATTTCCTCCAGGCTAGTCATCTTGGTGCCAGCTTTACCTCATGTTTTAGTAACTCAGGTTGTCCTGGATAAATCTCATTCCTGATGTGGTCTGCCGTGATAAGAGGAATATGTGTACGCTGAAGTATCTTAAGTCTGTTTCTTGTTGGAAACGTAAAGAAAAGTAACACAACGCAGAAGTAAAGTAGACTTATAACAGTTTCTAATCCAGTTTTCTTAAACATGGCAAAATCACCATTTATCCTTCAGGACTGGGTCCTTCACTGTACATGCCAAATAGGAATTTAAAAAGAAAAGTAGCATTTAAGGTATCCAAACGCAGAAATAATTTGCAGTCATCTTAACTGGCAAAACCTGCTTTTCAGCTCAAAAAAGAAAACTAGATGAATTAATTCTATTGAAGGTAACTCTTTTGACTGTAACATTTATGACAATTTGTAGTTTTAAATTATACGAGACAAAAGTGGTTATAATAAAGGATAAAAACAGTAAAGGAAAAGTGTCACGGTTTCAGGGAAACTGCACCTGTATTCCCCCTTTATGGTCCCTCAAGGGTACCCCTCTAGCCTTCAAGCTCCCATCCATCAAGTCCCTTGGGCACATTTCACTCTCTCCTGATGGGGGCTTCTTTAAGGCTGCACAGTTCCCTGCCTACATTGTGATATTCCCAGCAAGACAGAGAGCCTAAAATGGAGGCTCTGTGCTTAGCTCTCTCTCTAGAAGAATGACCAGTGTATTACTCACAGTTGTAAGTTACCACACAGCTCTTTCTATTTATTCTTAAGGTAAAAGCATAACAGAGAAAATAATAAAAACAATAACATTTCTATATACATGCTAATAGCTTACCAGAGGTCACTCATCAGTTGTAGGGGCTCAGTAAGCCAAAGTCCTTCTGACCCTTCCCTATGAGTTGGGGCCCTCGTTGGACTGGAAATCCTATCTGTTTGCTGGATCAGAAAGAAGGCCCTGAGTCAGTTTAAACTCAGGCTATTCATAAAGGCTGTCGATTAAACGCAGTTAACTCACACGATTTAACTCAAAAAAATTAATCGCAGTTTTAATCGCACTGTTAAACAAGAGAATACCAATTGAAATGTATTAAATATTTTTGGATGTTTTTCTACATTTTCAAATATATTGATTTCAACCACAACACAGAATACGTGTACAGTGCTCACTTGATATTATTATTTTTATTACAGATACTTGCACTGTAAAAATGATAAACAAAAGAAACAGTATTTTTCAATTCACCTCATACAAGTACCGTAATGCAATCTCTTTAGTAGGAAAGTGCAACTTACAAATGTAGATTTTTTTTTTTTGTTACATTACTGGTGTTGGGGGGGGAGAAAACCTGGATTTGTGCTGGAAATGGCCCACCTTGATTATCATACACATTGTAAGGAGAGTGATCACTTTACATAAGCTATTACCAGCAGGAGAGTGGGGTGGGGGGAGAGAGAACCTTTTGTAGTGATAAACACCCATTTTTTCATGATTTGTGTGTATAAAAACAAACATCTTCTGTATTTTCCACAGTATGCATCCGACGAAGTGAGCTGTAGCTCACGAAAGCTTATGCTCAAATAAATTGGTTAGTCTCTAAGGTGCCACAAGTACTCCTTTTCTTTTTGCAAAAAAACAATGTAAACTTCGGAGCAGGGGTGAGCAAACTGCAGCCCGCCAGCCATTTTTAGCAGGTCCTCGAGCTCCCGCTGGTGAGTGGGGTCTGAGACTTGCCCCGCTCCGGCGCTCCAGCTGGGGTGCAGAATCATGGGCCGCTCCTGGAAGCTGCGGCATGGCCCCCCTCTGGCTCCTATGCTCTCCAGTGGCCCCACTCCAATGGCCCCCTCCAGCGCTCCGATGGGAGCTGCAAGGGTGGTGCCTGTGGAGGGGGCAGCGTGCAGAGCCACCTGGCTGCGCCTCCGCATAGGAGACGGAGAAGGGACATGCCGCTGCTTCCAGGAGGTGCTTGAGGTAAGCGACACCCAGAGCCTGCACCCCATAGCCTCTCCCCATGCCCCAAACCCCTGCCCCAGCCCTGATCCCCCTCCTGCCCTCCGAACCCCTCAATCCCAGCCCTCATGCACCCCAAACTCCCCAACCCCAGCCCTACCTCAGAGCCCACAGCCCCCAACCAGAGCCCTCATCCTCACCCTCTCCCGCACCGCAACCCCAACTTTATGAGCATTCATGGTCCTCCATACAATTTCTATTCCCAGATGTGGCCCTCGGGCCAACAAGTTTGCCCACCCCTGCTTTAGAGTCTACAAGTCTACTCAGTCATACTTCATGTTCAGTCAATTGCTAAGGCAAACAAGATTGTTTAAATTTACAGGAGATACTGCTACCTGCTTCTTCGTTTCAATGTCACCTGAAAGTGAGAACAGGCGTTCACATGGCACTTTTGTAGTCGGCATTATAAGGTTTTTACATGCCAGATATGCTAAATATTTGTATGCCCCTTCATGCTTCAGCCACCATTCCAGAAGATATGCTTCCATGCTGATGACACTGATTAAAAAATGCGTTAATTAAATGTTGACTGAACTCCTTGGGGGAAAACAGTATGTCTCCTATTCTGTTTTACCCACATTCTGCTGTATATTTCATGTTATATCTTTCTTGGATGATGACCCAGCACATGTTGTTCATTTTAAGAACACTTTCACTGCAGATTTGACAAAGCAAAGAAGGTATCAATGTGAGATTTCTGAAGATAGGTGCAGCACTGAACCAAAGGTTTAAGAATCTGAAGTGCTTTCCAAAATCTGAGAGGGACGAGGTGCAGAGCATGCTTTCAGAAGTCTTAAAAGAGCAACACTGCAATGCAGAAACTACAGAACCCGAACCACCAGAAAAGAAAATCAACCTTCTGCTGGTGACATCTGACTCAGATGATGAAAGTGAACATGAGTCAGTCTGCACTTCTTTGGATCGTTATCGAGCAGAACCCGTCATCATCATGGACGCATGTCCTCTGGAATAATAGTTGAAACATGAAGGGACATAGGAATCTTTAGTGCATCTGATACCTAAATATCTTGCTACACCGGCTACAACAATGCCATGTGGATGCCTGTTCTCGCTTTCAGGTGACATTGTAAACTAGAAGCGGGCAGCATTATCTCCCGCAAATGTAAACAAACATTCGTCTGAGTGACAGGCTGAACTAGAAGTAGGACTGAATGGACTTGTAAGCTGTCAAGTTTCACATTGTTTAATTTTTGAATGCAGTTATTTTTTGTACATAATTCTACATTTGTAAGTTCAACTTTCATGATGAAGACATTGCATTACAGTACTTATATGAGGTGAATTGAAAAATATTATTTCTTTTGTTTTTGCAACACAAATATTTATAATAAAAAATAAATATAAAGTGAGCCCTATACTCTATTGTAATTGAAATCAATATATTTGAAAATGTAGAAAACATCCAAAAATTTCAGTAAAAGGTATTCTATTATTGTTTAACAGTGTGATTAATCATAATCGCGATTAATTGACATTAATTTTTTTAATCGCTTGCTAGCCATACTGTTAATCAAAATTCCTTTCTTTGTCTATTGGCCTCTGGAGAATTCAATTTGAACTCATATGTGCAAGCCTCTGATGTTAATTCTCTGGAGGTGTTGCAACCTGAGTGAATTCGCCTAATCATCCCCCACTGTTCTTAATTCCTGGAGCAGCTGGGGTTACCGTTCCCCATGGAAGTCCATACAATCCCAGGCCAACAATGATGAATAAACTTAATACAGTAAGTTCTCCCAAAGATATTGCAGGAAATTACTATATCAGTCACAAAAAGTATTTTAGTAAATACGTTTCAGGCCCAATGTGATTTTACGCAGAAATAAAGGTGTTTTGATCAACCAAGTTTTTAAAGATTTTTTTAAGAAGTCTTCATATGCAAATATTTATATATTTTAATCTTAATTAGTTTTTCTTCTAATCAGTATATAAAACTAGGAGGTTAATTTCATAAGAAAGAAGTATCTATAGGAAATGCATGTAGGCATGAATTCAAGTAATCAGACTTACCTTTGATTTCCATTTTTTTTGCTGGTTGATTCAAGTGGAGTATTGCTGGTTTCATGAGAGCTGGTGAAAATTTTCAAGATGTTCCAACCCAAAGCCTTGATCGCAAATGTCCCCAGACTTTAGAAAATTTTAGGTGTGATCATGAATCTTAACTCAGCAGCTAGCCCCCTTCTGATATTGCACCTTCTGAAGTTTATCCCAACACTACCCTGGATTTAGTGGGAGTGGGATCAATACGCATAATGGCAACTGGATCTGAACACTCCTGAAGTTTGGATCAGCCTCTGAAATGCTTGGGCCCATGTCAATGTTTTAAAATGGACTGTTTCCCATCTGGTATATGGAAATTAATCTGTCATTAGTGAGAAAGGGAGAAGGTACAAACAATGAAAATATTAGTTTGGGATTTATATGTAAATGTCCCACAGTTAAAGAATTAAAATAATTGTACTGGAATTTGATTATGAAGTGGTAAGGGAATGGGGGACCATCTCTAATATGACCATGTGAATACTGTGCAATGTTGTATCATCAAAACTGTTCAGGTCCTTCAATTAAATTTGTATTGCTATATTATTTTACTAATTAACAGATTCCAAGGTAAGAAGGGACCACTATGATCATCTAGTCTGACCTCCTGTATAACACAGGTCGTAGGACTTCCTGAAAATAATTCCTAGAGCATATCTTTTAGAAAAACATCCAGTCTTGATTTTTAAAATTGCCAGTGATGGAGAATCCACAATGACCTTTGGCAAATTGTTCCAATGGTCAATTACTCTCACTGTTAAAAATGTATGCCTTATTTCCAGTATGAATTTGTCTAGCTTCAACTTCCAGCCAGTGATATGGTCCTTGACATTGTGGTTTTATTACTTTTATTTTTTTAAAGATTTCATTTTTACTGAAAGCAAATGTGCATTTCAGTCTAGAGAAAATGCTATTTGTTTTTCATATACACAACACCACGATATAGAATTTTTTATGGATCATTTCAGTGGTTAAGAGAAAAAACAATCAATCTAAAAATGCTTTTCCGTTCTCTAATATACTTTCTAGCAGTTCGCTAAGCATGACATAGAACCCCGCTGACCATATAAAGAAAATAAGCTTGTTGACGTTGAAAGAGAACTAAAGGGTACAGTTCAGATATGTAAATAAAAGTATGCACTAAAATTTCGTGTTGAAATTTGCTGATGACTTTAAAATCAATTGTATAATCAGAATCACTTGCTCTGTGAACACTGAATGCATCCGATGAAGTGAGCTGTAGCTCACGAAAGCTTATGCTCAAGTAAATTGGTTAGTCTCTAAGGTGCCACAAGTCCTCCTTTTCTGTGAACATAATTTAATAGTAAGTATTTAGGCCCCCATCCTGCAGAGACTTAGGCCTGGTCTACATTAATAGTTGTGCTACTATTGCTATGTCAGTTAATGGTGCAATTTTTTTACCCTACATAGCTAGGCCGGTATAAGACCTACTGTGGACGCAGTTAGACTAGTGGGCCAACCGGCATAAACTATAGTGGTATAAGCACAGTTATACTGGAATTACCATGTCCAGCTAGGAGCGTTTCATCAGTTAAATACACCGGTGTAACTATAGCAGCAAAGCCCTCCTAGAGGAGACAAGGCCTTCCACACAGCATCCTATGGAGATTAATCATATGTACAGTTACCTGCATCGGACTTTGCAGGACTGGATCCATCATCAAAAAGATATTGCTTTCAACGTTAGTGTAGGAAAATATTTTGAAGTTCACAGACTGCTTCTCACCCCTTCTCTAGCATATTTTTTATGCTTCATCTGTGGTCAAGAAGACTAATCTCTCTCATGCTGATCTCTCTCATACTGATCACCTGTATTTTACACCATCGAGGGATTTGTTGGTGGTTCTTATGGGTTCATGTACCTCCCCCTTAATATTTTGAAAAGGTCTTCCCTTGAGTCAAATGATTTACATTCTCTTTTCTATAAATTTTTTAAAAATAGTAAATCATAATAGTATGTTAAAAATTAAAAATAAAGAAGTGGTTTTTTTACTCTGGCATTTTAAACAAAATCATCTATGGCCATGACTGCAGCAGACTTTACAGTTGTTTACGATTTGACATTGGCTTGGATTGTTTCTGTGCAACCTCACAGCTCTAAAGTAAAGATTAGACTTCGAAATAGCCCAGTTGCTTAATATCTGAATTCACATGTTTATTGCAGGCTTCTAAAATATTTGCTTTTCTTTTTAGTCAAAGAATTCCCCTGAAATGCAAAACAGAATTTCTGTCTCCCATATGTGAGCTCTGACAGGCTAATAAGGAAGAAAGATGGTCGCAATAAAAGGGGTCTTGGGTGCATTCCTCAGATTTCACTGGTTGTAAAATGATGGCCCTGCTACAAAATGACCACATAGGGGTTGGAAGTGAAAACTAGTCTTGAGAGTTTGAAGAGTCTGCTGTACTGAAGCGACCTCCCTATCAGCTATAAAATATCCAGAGGACTAGAGTTATCACATCAAAAGCAAATGCCATATTAACAGCTTTGGAGACCACCATTTTAACCCAGAGAATAGAGCTGTGTATTTTTAATTTGTGATGATTTACTACATTGAAATTGGTGTGAAATGGACAACAAATCACAGTGTCAAAATCTGGAAATGACTTTTATCAGCTGAAGGAAGTTGAGTGCCTTCTGGGATTTGCATAACTTTCTCATAATACTTTTCATTTTAGAGATGATGCTTAAAACTGTGAAAGTAAACTGGAAAAGCCATCAAACTTCCTAAGTAGCTGATTTCACACATACACACTGACATATATCCTAGTATTTATAGCCTTGTTTTGGTGGGAATTAATATACCATTGTGTGTGTGTATATATATGACTGGGGTAAAATGTGAAGAGATCTTGCTTGTCATATTAAGCTGATCCTGAGTTTAGCTACATTTTAAAAAGTACAAACATGAAAGGAGATATTATTCTCCGTATTCACTTTGCAAATATGAAATGGCAGAGAGGGGCTTTTGTAACTCTGTATATGGTAGAAATAAACTAAGATTGAAAAAGATCTGTGAAAGAAAATTCAAATGGGAGGTATACCCTTCAACATGCAAGGAGCTGTCCCTGTTAGAAACTAACTTTGCATACATAATTAATTTGAGCAACACATTCAGTCTCTACAGCTACAAGAGAAATTGAATTCAGGTGTTTACTGAACATATGGGGGATTTACTGTGAATTTATGACCTGTGGTTTGAGTGTAAAACCCCAAGATACTAGCTGATAAAACTTAATGAAGCTTGTGCAGAGAAGCTATTTTTATTTGCATTTTAGTAATTGATACATTTTCTTCTCTAAACACCTTCCCCCTTGCCCCATGTCTCATAAATTCTTTGGAACTTGCAGAAAACAGGAGCAATAAAAGACCCACCTTCCTAAGTCCCGTTCCATAGTACCTTTACAACTGTTGGTATTTAAATCCGTTTGTGACACACTCATCTGACCCTATTATAACACACACTGTTGAGCTGTGATCACATTAAGAAAAGGAGTACTAGTGGCACCTTGGAGACTAACCAATTTATTTGATCACATTGTTACTCCTTTACACGATGCAACCCTATGTTAGCCCCGTTTGCACATCCAGTACTATGCTGCCTAGCCAGGTAAGTGCACTCTGGGAAAATCTGTGCCTATATTCCATAGTGCCTCTGAAAGTGAGAGTGCGGAGGACACGCACACAAAATGGCACCAGTGGCATGTGGGACTATGCATTCTGGATGCCTGCAGCACAGACTGCTAGACAGAAGAATGACTGACCAAACTAGTAACACAGACATGCTTAGGGAGTTCCAGCTAGATTGATGGAAGACAGGAGGACTATTAACTACCTAGCTTACCAACCAAGTATTAACCATATTGGGTCTGGATACTTCCATCCATGTCACTCGCTGTTTATAAACTCACTTAGAACTTGTAGAATAGTGGGCTGCATTGTCTAGTATAGCATTAACCTTAAAGTTAAATCCAGGGATGTTTTTCATGCCATTTTACCATATGTCCTCATCTTTTTTGCAACAACATGACAGTTGCTGTTTAGTCACCTGTTTGAGTGATTTGAGACAAGCCCATCTGCTTTGAATGAGCGCTGTTATGGGAAAGGTATTCTAATTCCATTAAATTTAGAGGAAGCTTTTACAGTGGATTAACACTGCCCTAGCACTGTTCCTCTATTTTATCCTGCCCTAGCAATGAAGACAGGTCCAATTTAATACACGCTCAGCTAGTTCTGAACTTTGGCAAGCATATATTGGGCAGGCTAATGCATTGCCCCAAGAGTGATAACGCCATTAATAACCAATGAGGCAACCTTTTAAAATTCCCGGGAACACATTTTCTATTTGCTTCTACCTGTGGCTAGAGAGATATCAAACTCTTGATTTTTAAAGTAACATAAGAAAGTTTAAGTCAGATGAGTATTCTGTCTAAACTTAAAGAAATGTAATTAGTACAAGTAGTTAATGTTTGCTCGCTAGCTTGCCGCGATTAGGAACCCAGTTATTACATTTGTGTTTTATAACTGCAATCGGGAGATCTAAGCAGCTAGGTAGATCATGGAATACCAGGCAGCTCCAATCCATGTTGAAAAATTTCAAGGTGTAAGAAACATTGTTCATTTACTAACCTTTTGGTTATTCTAGCTGGGTTGTTACAGGCTGGCGGTGGTAGTGTTAGGACCCTTTTTGCTCCTCTTTCAGGCCAATGAATTTTTCCAAAGCTTTAGTCATCCCTGTTCAGAAGCTTGTTTGTATCCACTTTATCACACTGACAATGTCTGTTTTGAAAGGATTACAGCTCTGTACATCAATGCATGATATCACAGTGAGACATTGCTTAATGATCTGAGACTCTTATGGTCATTGCTGTGGCTGCCTGTTACTGAAAATATGTGACAGGTCTGGTCTATGTGAGCTTTGCTTACAGTTGCTTTTTTTTTTTTTAGCCCATGCAGGTGACTGTGTTTTAAGTAGCATACATGAAATAGCCGACTGTTAAATGGATCATCTGTAGTCGAAAGATAACTAAGGGCCACATGCAGAACTGGTGTAAACAGGCCCAACTCCGTTGCAGCAAATGGAATTGTGCTGGCTTACACCAGGGCTGAATTTGGCCCTGAAAACTTTCCTCTTGATTTTGTTCAAGAACTGTTAGTAATTGGAGCAAGGGGAAATTTAATTTGTCTTCACAAAAACTGGGTTCTCACAAGTGCCTGATCCTGTGAGGTGCTGATTGTCTTCTGCGAAGTTGTGGGCACCCTCTCTTGAAGTAAATTGCAGCTGAGTGAAAGGTTTGTAACAACAGCACAAACTAGGCAATAGCTGGTTTATTATACAAAACTGAAACTCAGTCCAGCTTCACATATGCCAAATTTCAAATAAACCAAGGCTAAGTTTCTTGTTAAACTCCTTCCTCCCTATAGATAATTCTGGACAGTTTGGACTGAGTTGGCTTTTAAATTTTGGGTTCATGTGAATACAAAACACAAACGAAAATGTAAGATAGTGCTTATAAGTAAGCCGCTCTGGCTATTACCCATCCTCAACCAGTACTGGTTCTGTACAAGTCTCCTCCAGCAAAGGAGAATTTTAAGCAGCCTGGGACAAAGTTTCTCTCTCCTAGAACTTGCTAGGTTATTTATTAATCATTAAGTGCTATACAAGACTAACATAAAGACAGTCCTTGCCCCAAGGAGCTTGAGGTCTAAAAGGCAGCCATAGATTAGACAACACACACACTGGAAGACACAGGAGAGAAGTAATTTTAGAACAGTTGTTTTGTGTGTGTGGTTTTATGTTTCTGTTTCATTTATCTAATTTCTTTCTTGTTTTTTCACTTCCTCATGGAAGAAATGAATGAATGTTCAAGAAGGCTTTTGCTGAGGATAGGGTTTTCTCGTGGCTTACTGGTCATTTTATGCATAGAAGCATGCAAAGATGGGAGCGGGTGAAGGAAACAAAGGAGCTGATGGTGGAATTAAGAAGGAGAGGAGAAAGGTGGAAAGAAACGAGCTTGGGTGGCAGGCCAGGGTGGAGTTGTGCAGGGCCTTGAAGACAAGAATGAAAAGTTTAAACTTGATATGATGGGCAAGGAGATCACTGGAGTGATTCAAGAAAGGGGCATAGTGCAGGGTTGAGAATGAAAACAATAAAATAAAAGAAAGGCAACATGTGCTCCTCCTCAACCCTCCCCCCCACCAAAAAATAATCTGTCCTTCCCTTAAAGGTTTCTTAAATCCACCTCCCTATTTTATCCTAACATTCCTCCAATTCCCCACCTTCTCTCTCAATTTTTTTAAAGTTTTTTTAATAATATATGGTCACTTGATCTCACTTATTCTGTATCTTTGTGACTCTTTGTGCACAAGGAATTTTGGATGGCAATTGTGCTGGGAGACTGAAGTGATTTTGTCCTTTAATGATCTGTTTTTTCAGTGAAATAGTCCTAGAGCTCCATCCCCTACCTCTCTCCATTTTCTAATTTTAGATTTTGTCCCTCACTTTTTCAGTCGGGAGTAGAATAGAAAACATGTGGAAGGTTTTTCTTGTCTATCTGTGGCAAAGCCATTAGTAACTTGAATGCTTCTCTTAAGTCAGCTTGACATTTTCTTTATGCAATTATGAACAATGTGTCCTTTTTAGAGTTTTTGGAGAAGTTATTCATAAATCCTGCGGTCCTCCTTACCCTCCATTGCTCCATCTCATTCCAGTGAAAAGACGACCAACCCGCTGAGCATACAATTCCAGAGGAGGCTTAACCATTATCGTTTACAATACCTTTATTGATTATTTTGTGTAATATTCAACTGTTGATGGAACTATTTTTAACAGCATCCATAGAATGAGCCAAAGTTTTTTACAGTATGTTTTCTACAATAACCCCTTCACCCATTTTGTGGTTAATAGAATGCCTTAATTCCATTTAATCTGTGGACTCTATTTTGGCTTATTGTCCCAACACTTTAGCACAAGCTGCCTTACTGCAGTACTTTTTCTTACCAATAAACAGAGTCAGCTCTTTATTGTCATGCCTTCTTTCCTGCTGTGCCCCCAAGAGGCTAATCCCCTCAGTTCATTCAGTGGCTCTCTTATGCTGTTGTCTGTTCTGCGTTTGAAATGAACCACATCCCCTGACTGATGAGCTCCCTCATATTCATTGATCATTTAAAGTACATCAAGTGGCCTAACTGGAGCTACTTGCTAATCTCTTTTTACCACAACTAAATGGTGTTGCACACACAAAATATTCTTACTTCTTAAAGCCTAACAATTAAAAACATGTCAGCAAGTCTGCATGTATTTTGCATTGCATCTTATATATACTCTGCTACTATATTGCTTGTTTGTTATGGTCAGAATTTCTAGTTTTGAAAATCAGCAAACTATACCAAAAAATATTTTGTACTTGTATTGAACTGTGCCAATTACAAAAGTCAAAGTGCATGGTATCACTGCAGATTAACACAGACAAGAGCTGTACAGCTCCAACAGGACTGGGGGAGGTGACATGACCTGAGAAATCTATAGTCTTCAAGTCCCTCCCACCAGAGGGGATAGAGCGGGGAAAACTCCGGAAGTGAGACTTCAGAATTTCTTCCCCCTCTGATTTGTTTTCCTAAGGGAGGGGATGATCTGGGATTTGTGTGCATTGTGCTTTTTCTATGTACAGTGTCTAAGTCTACATATCTATGGAATTATTCTTCACTGTTTCTCTTTAGCCTTCTCATTTGAAACAATGTAATAATATAACATTTTTTCATCAGCACTTTTAACAGAAGGCAATAAATAAATGCAGAGTTTAAGAGCCCCAGAATACGAGATTAAAATGGAGAAAGAATTGCTTCTGGTTAGCCTTAATATAAAAGATTTGTTTGTCAGGCATCCTACAATTCCCACATCAAAAACTCTGAAGTATGCTAGAAGGGGGTGGGGCGGGGGGGGAGAGAAGTGAGGGAAGACCAGAGAAGCTGGAAAAATGGCAATGAGATTAATGAATATCCACTTTTCTATCTGCCTTATTAAACTAGCCGTTCCTGTGCATATTTCATGATGGTTTCACATAAATCAAGCTTAAAATGTACTTTGGAGAGGGGATTACCTGTTACTGCCATTATGGAAAATTTATGGTTTTAAATAGTTCAAGTCTGCGTATGACTGTACATAAAAAAAACTATAATGTTGTTCAATCTTCCACAGAATACTGGAATGTCACAGGATGTCAACAAGCCTGTAACCTGAAAGTGTTCTTGTGAGCCTATGGCCCAGCTATGTTCTTGAATATTGTACTGTCAAATATTTTTAATTTTACATTTCCATTAGCCTTTTAATGATATCAAAATATCAGTTTAAAAGACTTGTTAGAAACAGAACTAAGGGATGACAGGTTCTTATTGATTGGAAGAAAATAATCAAATTGTGTGTAGACACAATTTCCAAATATCATAAATTAATTTGATGAAACTAAAGATCTGACATCAGTACTATAGATTAAATGGTGAATGAGTATCTCCCATGTTTATTAAATATTAGCGGTCATTATGGCAGTTTTTCTATATGTTCCTCATTTTTAATCTACGAGTTTGTCTGATGCGAATGAATATTATTCTTTGTACTTTATAATCTCTATGGTAACATTAACTGTAGAAGTGCCAATTTGCTTTGATGAGTTTAGAAATTGCATTTTAAAATTGCCTCACTAGTCTTATTCTCATTCTGTTTGAAATTTCTTTTAAAGCTGCAAACAGCATTAATAATAAGAACAAATGGAAGAACATTTTATTTAATGCCTGCAACTTGTTTTAAAATTCTTTCATTACTTCTAAAGTAGTGTCATTTCACAAGAAGCTGCCATTTTCCTACTAACCAAATTTCACAGATTATGGTTCTAAAGTGTGTTCATCCTTTACCTCCTCCTCCTTTTAGCAACAGATCAACTCCTAGCAATCATGACCGGATACAGCGTCTGAGGCAAGAATTTCAGCAAGCAAAGCAAGATGAAGATGTGGAAGACCGCAGACGTACCTATAGTTTTGAACAACCATGGGTGAGTGTTTAGATTCTCCATATACTGGACAAAGCTCCCCCCTCCCCCCATGTACATTAAATACAGCCATTTCAGCTGTGGTCTTTAATCCTGCATGCAACAAAGCAATGTAGATCCAAGCTCCTCTGACCTTTTAACTCCTGACCTTTCTCTTATCTCCATCTGTGGTCCATTGTTGCTAATTTCATTTTATATCATGCTCAGCCATCTGTCCATTGTGTAAATGGTATCATTTGCTCTGTGACAAAACACAGCTCAGTTTCTCATCACTGTGAACTAATTTATAGTTCAGTTGGTATCTAAAGGAGGGGGAGTTGTCTGGACATTTTCCATAAATAGGTAATTTTTCACTTCTCAAACTGGAGAGATTCCATTGCAATATGGATATATTCGTGAAATACAAGCTGGACTGGATGGAAAGACTGAGTATATACCAAATGACTGCCTGAAAATATTGAGGTCCTTGTGAGGCATTATCACGGGTTGAGATTAATTTTTTCCTTATGAAAAAAATTACATGTATTTTCTCACTAAAAAGAAGAGGTACATATCCCAATTGATCTTTTAAATCCTGTTCATGCTGATGTAGCAAGGGGATACAATTATGTAAATCTATATGCTTTCCTTGTTTACCATAACTGAATCAGTCAATTTGTTTTTGAATCAGTTATGGTTCTTAAATTAGGATTCTTTAAATATCTGTGGCAAATATTTTTATCTAGTTTATTTTTTATTAAAATGTCACAATAAAGAAAATGAGCTTGGTGTCAACCTGTTCCAGGAAAGAACAGCTGTATCTTGAAGCCAATACAGTACATCACAATTCCAAAAGTCTTGTACGTTGGGTGGTATTCTTGTTGTTAGGCTTGGAAGGATTAGAATTTTATTGGTAAACGATGATAAACATCAATTTCATCATACACACACAAATTGATGAAAAATTCCATTGATGATAATAGAAATTTACAGATAGGCAAAGTAAGAAAAGTGTTGCTTGAGAACTTATTAGAGTTTGATTCTAAGGCTGTTTACTTTGTACATTTTGACATTTGCTGTTGACAGTTTGTGTTCTAATGGTTATAAAACTTTAACTTTTTGAATCTGAACATCTACTGTCATTAAATAATTATTGTCTGACTACCCCCTCCCATAATTTCCTGCAACTGTGAACATTTAAATAGATAAAAATAGGGGAAAAAATAGAAAATAGAAGAAAAGAGAGAAAATGAAAAAAATGCTTAAAACCCATACCTTTGCTCAATTATCTATATTTAAGTAGATAAAAATAAACATCAATAGTATTTGTTGAAATTGTAAAAAAATGAAAATTGAATTCTGCCAAACCTACCTCGTAGTATTATAATGTACACTGGGCTAATGTGGAAATACCCAGAGATAAATTTCACTGAGTATGATAGTTATTTGTGATAACATAGGTAAAATCATAGATGTGCACATCATCTCTATTTGTCTGTGATGGTGAATATAGAACTGACATGTTTACATGCAGTTTAACCTTTGTCCCCTCGTCCTTCTTCAGTGCATCCATTTGAAATTGTGGTGTTTTTAACATGCAGCATGGAAAGGAACAAAGGTAAATGTGTCCTTAAATGACCTAAAACTGCTGAGAATACTGGATAGGCTTCTCTTTGCCACGATGGAAAACCTTAACCTTCTCTGAAACAGAATAAATAAAATGCACATTTTGTTTTTTTCATTACCAGATGGTTTTCATATGAAGCGGTGAAGATAATCTGATACCCCATTTCTGTTGTACTAAGATTTTGGGGAGATAGAAGGTTGGGAATTGGGAGTATTTGTCCATACTGAATATCCACTGTTTCTTAGTCTCGGAATGAGAGATCGAGCAGAGTTCTTGGGAAAAGTGTTTTATGAGAAAAACTTGCACTCTTGAAGACTTGGGAACTTAACTACTGAAGGTCATGGGCCAAATTGTTGTATATCTAAATGCCATAGCAACTTTAGACAGACAACTTGGCTTGTATTATAGTTTCCATTAATGAGTGAGTAGGGAATTATTTGGATGACAGGCTGATTACCTTAGGAATGGAATAATTTCCTAAATTGTGGGTCAGAACATTGACCTTTCCTTTTTTTCTCTTTCAAACAATTGGGATCTCTCCATTTACTCCCCATTCTACTGATTATGCAAATGAGCTCAAAGTGACTGTAATTCTACTTAATGTATTAATTTTAATTCTGAAGCTTATTGTTACTTTTGTAGGAGCTGCTCTGTTGTTAAAGCTGTAACTAGCTGCATGATTTTTATTATATCTGTACTTTTTAAAAAATTGGTCCAGAATAACTCAGAATTATTTTTTCCTTTCATGTACTCCAGCCTTCTAAGATCACAGTTCTTGGAAAGGATAAAACAGTGATCTCATCCATTTCTATAGTTTACAATCATTTTAGTGTTCAGGAACCATAAACTCCTCTCTTAAGCAGTGTGTATATCTTCAATATATTAGTCTGAGATTATGGAGTTTGTAAGGGCACCCTCTCAAAATGCATCCAGATGTGTTATTAAATACCAATGACTTCAAAAATGTGCAAGTAGTTGACTATACATATAGAGGAGGAGACTTAGATGCATTTGACAAACTCCTTTTCAGTCTTCTTGTCTGTAAGATGTTGACTATAAACTATAGCAGTGAAAAGTGCACGTATGCGAGGACTATTGTTTAAAAAAAAATGTTTTTGCCTGAGGGAGCTGGTTTGTCACACAAATGGGGCTTCCACGGACAAAAGGCTTTAAATCCGGAGAAGTGCCTTAGCCATGTGATTGAAGTTAACTTTGCCCTGATTTGGATAGAAAGAGGAACAAAAACAATCTTATCATCTGCGGAGTCACGTGCACTATAAAGTGATAAGTAGTTTGCATTTTTCATTAACATGATGATGGGAGACTGGAGGATAGGGAGCAAAGTGATGATACGATATGGGACTGCTGGTTACTTTAAAACAGTAAATGAAAATGTGTTTTGGAGTATGTGCTATGTGTACTGATAGAACTCCTGTGGCTATTAGGATATTCAAATGCCTTGATGGCTAGTATGACAGACCTTGTCTACACTAAAGGAAAAAGTCAATCTAAACTACGCAGTTTGAGTTACGTGAATAGCATAACTCAAATCCATATAGCTTAGATCTACTTACCGCCGGAGACGCTCTCCCGTCGACTCCCCTTACTCTTCTCGATCAGGTGGAGTATAGGAGTTGACGGGAGAGTGATCGCCGCAGCATCGATCCTCCAATAAGTGTAGACAAGCCCTTAGAGAGACTATCATCTCTGTGTCATCAATTCCAATCCGCCCTGGGTTGATAGTGACCAAAGGTACTACAATTCAGTTATGTATGTCAAATGAGTTTAATCTCAGCTAGAGCTTAGTGGGAAAGTGTCCCTATTACAAAAAGCTGCATCAAATTGGCACAGAATTATACCCTTGACAAAGAGTCTGGTGACTGCCTGGGCATGGAGTCTGAACTATCCCTTTCATTGAAAGTTCCCATCAGGTTGTATTTACTGCTCTGTAGCTGGGGAGTGCCCAATCTGGACCTGTTATGTTTATAACAAAGGACTTGAATCTTTAAGGCTGTTAATGCAGCCCCTTTCATGGACACTAAATTCACATTAAAGTGTTTTTTAAAATACTGAAAATGCTAGCATGTGAAAGATGAGATGAGCACATATATTAAAATAACAAGGTACAATTATAAAAATTTGGTCAAGGTCATTTGAATGATGTATCGATTTTTTTCAACCATTCTCTCTTCATTAACAATGATTAAGCTTTTTTTTTTTAAATCCAGAGTCCACTAAAGTCCAAAGTAATTTTTCTGTCAGCTCATAGTTTTGTTGAAGGGATTTAAAAAAGTTAACTTTCTCATGGCCTGCTTATTTTTTTTTTTTTGTCCCTAACCACTTATTTGTGTTTGAGAGAGAGAGAGAGAAAGAATTCACAATTGCATTAGGTGCACAGCATATACATGACGCTACACAGCTAAAATGGAGAAGTAACGCAGGGATATGAACAAGCCATTGTTATCCTGCTGGCAAGAAATCAAGCCAGTATTTGGTGTAATAAAGGTGTAATTTATATTTGTAAATAAATAGCAGTGGACATGCAAAGGAACCAGTCTACATTCAGAGTCTGGTATGGCATCATTCTATATCAGTTAAAACTTAAGATGTTTGGTGGTGCTATGTCATATATCCCCTCAAAAGCTGGAGACATTTTGTGTTGATATTTCAGTTCAGTGCCAATGTTTTGTGACTGGGTTTTTTTTGTTCTTTTCCATGTTGTGAGTATTAAGTCTGCTGAAACTCATCTTTGAACCAGTGCTGGAGTTGTGGGATTCGGGCTATAATTTCTTCTATATCTTGTATTAAATGTATTTTTGTCTAGTCACATTTTAATTAACTGATCCCCACCTTCAATAACAAAAACACAGCAACTTAGTATTATAGCCTTAAATGTCAGGGGATTGAACCACCCAATTAAAAGAAAAAAAGGAATTGAATCAATTGAAAACAGTGCACTGCTTCCCAGCCCTGCTCCAAGAAACACACCTACCACCCAAAAAGCATTAAAAACTCCTTTTCACATGAAAACTGATGCTAAAAAAGGAGCATTGCAGTTTCCATTCACAAAAACATTCCCTTCCAGTCACTCATAATCTAATTGGATGATTCAGTCTGCAGAATATTGATATCATGAGGGATTGCAGTTAGACAGAATTTACTCCTAAATACTTATGCACCAAATAAAGATCCTGTATTTTTTAAGGCAACAGTTAATTTGGTCAAAACTGACTATATTACTACTGTTCTGGGTATAGGATTTTAATTGTACACTGAATTTTGCAACAGACAAATCACTGAATAGTTTCCATAAGGTAAAGGCTCAAAAACATTTAACAACCTAATGAAGAATAGATTGGTATAACAGGTGTTGGGAAATTCTCACTCCAAAATCTCTCTTCTCTGTTGCTTTATTCCACCTCAGGCCTTTTCCCTGTTTCTAAAACAGACATAATGGAAATCTTATCCTTTCTGTCACTTTTTGCTATCCTCTTATCCCTAGAAGCAATTCTTACACCTTACACAAAATCATAGGGACTTAATAGCTCATTCCTAGAAGATAAAACCTAAAATAATTTGAACAACTTACCCAACAATGCAAAACAAGAAAGGTCAGCTTTTTCTGAGTATCTGCAGTTGCAACAGCACTTTAACACTATTTCTGACTGGGAAAACACATGACAGTCAATGTTGAAGCAAAGACTTGGAAGATAAACAGGAAGTACTAAAGGACAGGTAGCTGTAAATTATGCAGAAACAGGTTCATCACTAAAAGGAGAATGAGAATTTAAATATTCATAGTTTTTAAATTGATCTTAAAATTGGCTTATGATATAAGATCTTTTATAAGAATTTTTATTCCAAGATATAAGAGCCCTGATCAAAATGTAAAAGAACTAACTATATACATTAAAAGCCAAACAATGTTTTTTCTTTCCCCAAAGTCCAGAGATAGAACCATAGCCATGTAGGTGGTCCTGCCCAAAGACTCCTTCCCTTCATTCTGTATGTAAATCCTATCCTCTTTGTCAACCATTAAGGGAATTAATACAATATCATACCTTTCTTGCAAAGATTTAGGTTCCCTCTTTAAAATCTTATATTTGAAAAGTATGTATTTCTAGTTCAAATTATGCTAAATTAGGCAATTCTAATTTACCCCACATGAAATGAAGGTGGCAGATTTAAAAAATGCAATTATCGCATTTTGTATTTCAATATATTTATAGCTTATATAATGGAATTCATACAAATAGAAAGGACAGAATTTCAAAATTCTGAATGAACGGTGGTTGGTTTCTGCCACAGAGACTGTTATTTTTCCATCTGCGGTGATACATAAAATCAGAATCTTAATTCTAATGCTTTTCAGTTTTCTGTATGTACTCCGTAGAGAAGGTATACAAAGAGATGGAATTTTCTTATTACATGGTGTTTGAATAGAACGCCTGCTGGCAATTACTTAAAGGGAATATTACGATATGTTCTGTTTCCCGTAGCAATGTAAACAAAGAGATGGAGGTAAAAATACTCCTCAAGGACATCTCTAGATCCATAGAATGTTTTATATCATTGTACATTTTGAAACCCACAGATAATGGATTACATTTCATCTGGGTCAAGCACATCTGTACATAAAGCAGGCAAGGTCATGCTATCTTATCTATTTCTAATTCTACTGGACATAGGTACATCAAAAGTTTTTAGTGCCTTAAGTCTACAAACTGGCCATGAACTTGCTGCAATTTTTGGGTTAAACTATGAAGCCTTTTCTAGAAAAGTTAAACAAATGTATTCAGATAATTAATGGTGACTTTTTTAATTGAGAAAATAATAAAGAACTATTAGCTCTATTAGTTTTTATGTAGGTGCAAGGAAATTCTGCAAATTTTAACTCAAAGTTTCTCTGAATTCTTTCACCCTGGACAGTAGGTGGTGCTGTGAGTTTCACCTCTTGAGCTAGTGGATTCCCCAAAATCTTCAGAGGCCTTGGATCCAGGATTCCCCTCATATTTTCTTTCTGTCGCTTGCATGCATGCACACACACAAACTCTCCCTCTCTAGTGCTGTGATAGTGCAACTCCTACAGGAACCACACAATCATGGAATCTACTGCTGCCCTAAAGGGTATGGATTCCAACCTGCAGAGAGGGAAACTGAATACATCTGCGTTAACTTACCCACAAAAGACCCACACGTTTGGTGGTGGGATAGTTCCATGGATAGTATCCTGAACTCCCTGGAGAGACTTCTTCAATAAAGGGGGAGAATGCTGCTGAGGGGCAGTATTCCTGCCTTCTACACTCTCCCCAGGCTGGAGTTCACTAAAACCTCTGTCCCGCTGTTGGTGGTAGTGAAGGATACAATATGGCCCAGAGAGATTAATGATGTCAGCGCATTCCATGCAAAATAATATCTTAGTTTTGCTATTTTAATAGCATAAGTGAAGTTATAGAAATGTGTAACTTCCCCAAGCCAGGTTTTAAAGTAGCGTCTGTTTAAGAATAGAGCTGTTTAATTTCATCCATGTCACACCTTTATGTTGAGTTTTCATTTTACAAGATGAGTATCCTGTATTCTGTTGAACGATGCTGATTGGGAAGCTATTATCATCACTTAAATGTATTGTTGAGGACTTGAACATACATTTATGTGTATAATTCAGCCTTGGTTGTTGTTGCAGCCTTGACCGCTTTTTGGTTTAAAAGGTCACTTGTCATACATCTCATCACAAACAAGGACAGAGTTCTTTGCAATTTTCACTAAGAGCTGTTGCCAGGTTTGTCTGATGGCTTCAAAGAATTATTATAATTATACTTTTCTTTGCAGTACCCTGTTTGTACAGGTGTTAACATGTTTTTGTGCTGTATTCCAAGTGCATGGTTTGTGTTGTAAGACATTAAATTTTTTCACCATGGAGGTTTTCCTTTATTCTCAGTGTGTATTTTTGTAGTAACATAAATTATGTGCATATGTGTTGTGTTTTGGGGGCTGAAATGAAACTGACAAATCCTAACGTACAAATTTCCTTTAGAAGATACATTTTACCTGTAAACTAAATTTTAGTATTGTGGCAACACTTTTAAATACGTTTTTCTCAATTAATCATTTACAAAGAGAAAGCTTCATGTGTAGAATTGAAGTTCTCTTATCAAGTTAAGTAAAAGATGAGCAAATTTGGGAGATTTTTGGTGTGATATCACATCAATGATATATAAGGCTTTCATTAGCCATACTTTGGATGTCTAAATTCAGACCTGAATCCATTCTATAACCAACGTTTACAAATGGACAGATCTAAAGGCAATCACTTAGGGTAGGTCTACATTTCAATTAGATGCCCACAGCTGGCTCGTGCCAATGGACTTGGGCTCGCGGGGCTTGAGCTAAGGGACTGTTTAATTGCATTGTCAACATTTGGGCTTGGGCTGCAACCCAAGCTGTGGGACCCTCCCACCTTGCAGGGTCCTAGAACCCAGGCCGAGCATCTACGCTACCTGAGCCCTGGGAGCCTGAGTCAGGCCAACTGCGGGACTTTAATTACAGTGTAGACGTACCATAAGCAAATGAATAACTGGCCTGCTTCTCAGATGTGTTGAGCAACTTTGACTCCAAATGACTTTAATAGGAGTTGCAGGCGCTTGTCACTTCTAAAAGTCAAGGACGTTGATTTAGGTGCCTTCCTTAAGACACCTCAGCATGAAAATGTTGACCATTGAGTGCAATTTTCAAACTTGGGTGACTACGAATCCATGCCCCGCTCAGAAACCGTTCATGGGCCTGGTGCTTTAATAGCCCACATACCTTCCCCCATACAGAGACACATTTTAGAGTCTTTAACTGGTATTGAGGTGTCTAATGCAGATTTAAGTGCCTAACTTTAAGCACCCACTTTTGACAGTTGGTACCATAACCTCTGAACATTTTTAAAGCATCTATCATTGTAGTAATGTTTCCATGGTTACTTTGTTTATATTAGTGTGTGTGCGCGTGTGTGTGCATGCGTGCGCACATAACTGTATGCACCGAACAGGTTTTCCAACCCCAAGCATTCAAAAATAATGAATCGGGTCCCCAGAAATCATGAGATTGGCTTAAAATCATTTAAAAAAAATAAACATGAATAATAAATATGTGAGGAAAAGATTATTTGCCTTCTGATTATTGAATGTTTATGATACTACTGCATTGCAATTTCAAGCTTTTCTCTTTAATCATTCTGTAACCAGAATGGCTAGACTCTTACTCTTATTTATTAAATGAAAGTTGAAATTCTCATATAATCACTTGCCTCCATAATATGGGGGCATTAAGTAAAACACAGAATATCACAAGATTGACAATAAAGTCAGGAAAATTGGAAACGTACTGTAGAAGAAGTGAAATGCTCTTCTTTTCATTTATGTCTGTCAAGTTTTGTAAGGAAATTTGTCTGTGTGAATTATTATCATAGAATCATAGAATATCAGGGTTGGAAGGGACCCCAGAAGGTCATCTAGTCCAACCCCCTGCTCGAAGCAGGACCAATTCCCAGTTAAATCATCCCAGCCAGGGCTTTGTCAAGCCTGACCTTAAAAACCTCTAAGGAAGGAGATTCTACCACCTCCCTAGGTAACGCATTCCAGTGTTTCACCACCCTCTTAGTGAAAAAGTTTTTCCTAATATCCAATCTAAACCTCCCCCATTGCAACTTGAGACCATTACTCCTCGTTCTGTCATCTGCTACCATTGAGAACAGTCTAGAGCCATCCTCTTTGGAACCCCCTTTCAGGTAGTTGAAAGCAGCTATCAAATCCCCCCTCATTCTTCTCTTCTGCAGACTAAACAATCCCAGCTCCCTCAGCCTCTCTTCATAAGTCATGTGCTCTAGACCCCTAATCATTTTTGTTGCCCTTCGCTGGACTCTCTCCAATTTATCCACATCCTTCTTGTAGTGTGGGGCCCAAAACTGGACACAGTACTCCAGATGAGGCCTCACCAGTGTCGAATAGAGGGGAACGATCACATCCCTCGATCTGCTCGCTATGCCCCTACTTATACATCCCAAAATGCCATTGGCCTTCTTGGCAACAAGGGCACACTGTTGACTCATATCCAGCTTCTCGTCCACTGTCACCCCTAGGTCCTTTTCCGCAGAACTGCTGCCTAGCCATTCGGTCCCTAGTCTCTAGCGGTGCATTGGATTCTTCCATCCTAAGTGCAGGACCCTGCACTTATCCTTATTGAACCTCATCAGATTTCTTTTGGCCCAATCCTCCAATTTGTCTAGGTCCTTCTGTATCCTATCCCTCCCCTCCAGCGTATCTACCACTCCTCCCAGTTTAGTATCATCTGCAAATTTGCTGAGAGTGCAATCCACACCATCCTCCAGATCATTTATGAAGATATTGAACAAAACCGGCCCCAGGACCGACCCCTGGGGCACTCCACTTGACACCGGCTGCCAACTAGACATGGAGCCATTGATCACTACCCGTTGAGCCCGACAATCTAGCCAGCTTTCTACCCACCTTATAGTGCATTCATCTAGCCCATACTTCCTTAACTTGCTGACAAGAATACTGTGAGAGACCGTGTCAAAAGCTTTGCTAAAGTCAAGAAACAATACATCCACTGCTTTCCCTTCATCCACAGAACCAGTAATCTCATCATAAAAGGCGATTAGATTAGTCAGGAATGACCTTCCCTTGGTGAATCCATGCTGATTGTTCCTGATCACTTTCCTCTCATGTAAGTGCTTCAGGATTGATTCTTTGAGGACCTGCTCCATGATTTTTCCAGGGACTGAGGTGAGGCTGACTGGCCTGTAGTTCCCAGGATCCTCCTTCTTCCCTTTTTTAAAGATTGGCACTACATTAGCCTTTTTCCAGTCATCCGGGACTTCCCCCGTTCGCCACGAGTTTTCAAAGATAATGGCCAAGGGCTCTGCAATCACAGCCGCCAATTCCAATTAGATATGTATATTCAGTAGAGTTTTTTAGCTCAGTGAGTTTCCTGTTTATGACACTCTGAGTTTATTGCCTCATCATCACACATTTCTTTTAAGGGTTTTTTTGTTATGAATACTTGTACTGAGGCTTTGTGAGGGTAAATCTATCCCTAAAGTAGGCACCATTATTGTATCATGCACTCTTTTTCATATTTCAGAGTAGCAGCCGTGTTGGTCTGTATCCGCAAAAAGAAAAGGAGGACTTGTGGCACCTTAGAGACTAACCAATTTATTTGAGCTTATGCTCAGATAAATTGGTTAGTCTCTAAGGTGCCACAAGTCCTCCTTTTCTCTTTCCTATGCTTCCCTGTACCAGTCATTTTCCTTTTTATGCTTTCAAACTGATTCTCGTACACGATAATCTTCTACTAACAAGTAAAACAGTTGCTCTCCAAATTTTGTCAGATTTTGAGCTGCTGATGATGTTACATCTGATGCATATCATTGTTCAAAACAGAGGTTCTGGCAGCTGTAGACCTGTCTCACATGTTATGTTTTACTGGCTACTTTCAAGTACCTCAATTCTTATTAAAACAAAGGAGCAGCTTAAGTCAAGAATTACAACTCTTTTTTTTTTTACATTTGCCTTCAAAATGTGAGGAGCTTTTGAAAAACCTTTTATCTTTCAGATGTGTCAGCCACTACTGCGTATGTCTGCTGCAAAAATTATAAGGGCAGAAAACAAAAGAGATGTTCACTGTGAGTGAAAGAAATAGAGGAAAAGGCAAAAAGTGGCTGAACATGACTCATGCACCAACATAGCTAATAATTTTTTTAGAGAAAGCTAAAAAATCTGGGTTTTTTTAATAACTAGTTTTCACCTATCTCTCTCACACACGACATTGTTTGCTCTATCGGCAACATACGGGAGAGCTTGAAACCATGCAATCTGAAACATGGTCATATTGGAGTCTTGTAGTGCTCTGTACTATCAAAACAATAGCCCGTTTTCACCTCAAGTCAATGTAATGCTCAATAATTTCAATGCCACAATTACATCCTGGCTGTAATGGTATTTGAAATCCTTGCCATGAGGTATGGGTTGCCCTAGTCTCTCCACAAGACTTGCTAGCATTTTCTCTGGAAGGATTATATACGCTTGATAAATGGATAATATCCAAGCAGAGAGAAGTGGTATTTTCAATGGTACATTGTACGTAAGTTCAGTGTATGTACTTATTTCATAAGGAAGACAGAGACTTCAAGTTAAGCCGCTAAAGACTAAGGGTATATCTACACAGGCATAAAAATGATTTGGGCTCTGGGACTGAAAAATTGCTGTGTAGATGTTCAGGCTGAAACTGGAGTCTAAGCTCTGGGATCTTGCAAGCCCAAGTCAGGTGACCCAGCTGTGCCACGGAGCTTTTATCCCTGTGTAGATGTACCTTAAGAGTCAGAGTTTCAGTGGTGCTCAGCATCTGCTGCTCTTATAAGTGCTCAGTGCTTCTGAAAATCTGTCTTTAAATAAATAATCCATCATTCTTTATTTTACAGTCTCTACTTGCAGACACCACCAACTTCCAGTTAAGGATTGTGGATTACAGTAGTACAACAGGGAACTTCCTATACTTGGTATTACTGTTATTAGAACTACCAGTTGAAGGCACTCAAAAGACTACAGGCTGAATTCTCTCTGTACAGGCACAGTGGAAGGGGATTGTGACTGTGACTCCCTGATTCTGCTTTGCCTGGCCCTAAAGCAATTTAAAGCTGCAGCAGGCGAGCAGACAGTTAGGTGTGACAGAATCTCACTCTGCCACGATTCCTGCCCTTCCCTCCCTTTCCCTTACCTGCCCTCCCCATCCCTGACACAATTCCCCCCCACCCTTATGCAGGACAATGCATCCCCGTGGGGAAGGCAGCAAGTAATGGAGCAGGCACAAGAGGTGACTGTCACCTCCTTCACACCAGACACCGATTCCCCCTGGGCACAAACCATTTGCTCTGTTTGTAGCTGACTGGAGAATCCATTCCTACATGCGCACATTACTGCATTACATAGTAAGAAGCAGTGTTTGCTCTCATTTGAACTAATTAATGGTGTGCAAACATTAAGGCCGGACTGTGATATCCTTACTCACATGGGGTCAGATCCTCAGCTGGTATAAATAGCCATAGCGTCACAGACATGATATTGATTTACACCAGCTGAGTACCGGTCCACCGATTTCACATGGAGTTAGGTATTCCTTCATATAAGAGCGAATCACAGTGCAACCCTTAGTATTTATCAGGTAGCGTTTCCAAAATAGAGGGTTAGATTAAAATATAGCCCATAGCAGATGACATTGTTAAAGGTCAGAATTTATTGCAGTTACGGAAAGACCAATTTGAACATTTGAATTTGAATATTTTAAAGTATGTGTGTGGATATATAACAGTAATTGAGTCAATTGCTCCTATGTAGATGTTTTCATGCTTTGCTTAATTATTTTGCTTAACTTTCCATATTCTAGCCAAACTCCAAGACATACTCACAGAGTGGCAGACACTCCGTATCTGTAGAAGTTCAGATGCAGCGGCAACGACAAGAAGAAAGAGAAAGTTTCCAACAAGCTCAGCGCCAGTATAGTTCACTACCCAGGTATAGTAACTGTCTAAAACTATGTGGTATATGTGAGCCTGGAGCTAATTTCATTTGTGGAAGGAAAATGCTGTGCTTAATGCATGCACCTTAAAGCGTGGATCCTGTGGGACTATCTAGTATCACTTTCCCTCTCTAGAAAAGAATCTCTTGAGTATGAAATAGATCAGAGGAGAGAAACAAATTGAGGGGTGTTTGCACCCTTTTTGTATGTCATATTTTTGTGTTGCTTAATTTCTTACCAAACCAAAAATCAGTCTTGTGATGTTGATACACAGACATATATTTAAAAAAACAAGAAATCAAACAAAAGAACATGGAGACAACCATGAAATGCTATCCAAAATTGAGCCACATCCAAGTTTCTGGCATACGGGTTTCTTCAGACTTACTGGATCATTAACATTGGAATGCTGAGAATTAATATCCTTTCGTCTAAACAAATCTGTACTCATAAAATGTTCACAGGCCAATGAACTGATTAGAGTTAATTTTTTTAAAAAGCCAAATACGAAGTAAAATGAATGGTCAGAATTTTACCCTGCTTGTTGTGTAGGTTACATAAGAACGGCTACACTTGAACACTGTATGTGAATGTAGAGAGTTTTTAGAATTCTCAGACATTAATAGGGGAAATCTGTGACAAGAGCTGAGGTAGAATGGAGCTGCCTTTCGCTAGGGGTACTTTAAGCTTGAAAACTTCCTTGACTTGGGTGTGCCTTACATATTACTATGTTGTCCTTGCTTTGGTCCCTTTATATAGATTTTGGGGAGCTGGTAATGGTTATATATACATCTCAGCACCAGGAACTGCTGAACCCTTGCAAAAGAGGCCATTTCACTATTTTATTATGCAGCAGCCATAGACGTTTCATAGTTAAAGGTGAAGTTAGCTTAACAATTAAGTCCCTGATTTTGAACCCCATCATCATCTCCTCTATTCTGCAAAAGAAACCATATCTATTGAGTTTTCACATGTCACAACTCATCTCAGAGTAGAATTTTTCTGGGAAGTTTGGAAGAAAATGAAAAAAGGTGATTAAAAGTTATGGTGGTCTGGGTTTTGGGGTTTTTTTAAGGAAACTTTTCAAATTGGCAGCTCTATTACTGTTTTTTCCCCCTATACCTCTTGCTTTCTGTAGAGTGGATTACACCTCAAACCTCAGATTAGTTTTTCTGAGGAGAAGTACGGTAGAACCTCAGAGTTACGAACACCTCAGGAATGGAGGTTGTTCGTAACACTGAAATGCTCGTAACTGAACAAAACATCATTGTTCTTTCAAAAGTTTACAACTTAACGTTGACTTAATACAACTTTGAAACTTTACTGCGCAGAAGAAAAATCCTGCTTTCCCTTTATTTTTTTAGGAGTTTACGTTTAACACAATACTGTACTCTATTTGCTTTTTTTGGTCTCTGCTGCTGCTGATTGTGTACTTCCGGTTCCAGATGAGGTGTGGGTTCACTGGTCAGTTTTTAACTCTGGTGTTCTTAACTCTGAGGTTCTACGGTATGCTTTAGGCATTTTAGTATGTCTTTCAGAGGAAGAGGTAATTAAAAAAGGTAAATAAATATAAAAAGGTTCTGACTGCGTGTACCCCAAACTAACTTTGGCACAGAGTGGCTTAATTAGAGAATCATGACAGTGTGAGTATGAAGAGATGGCACAGGAAGGCTCTCTCGCGAGCCGTGTTATACTAGGATTTTTCAGACATTGTAATTCTCAAAGGGTGCCGCTCCACCAGTGGACTGTCGTGATATAAATAAGGCTCAGACAGATTCAGGGGTTAGATGACAGGGAGGTAAAAACACCAAACCCTGTATAAATAATAATATTAAGGGCTTGTTTGAACAAACTGGAGTCCATTTCAGGCCCATTAGCTCCGTGAAGGCATAGATCACCTGGGAAAATATGAACCCTGCATTTTGAACCTGTGTTTTGGGTTTTGCTGTCGTAGCCGTCACTGTACTATCTAAAAGCTGGAGAGCTGTAATGCAAAGTTCCAACGTCAGAAATTCATATTTTTAAAGAGAAATTTCGTTGACCACAAATCTGGAAAATAACCATAGGAAACGGAGAAGTTTAATGCGTAAGAGAAAATTTACTGAATCTATTGATTAGTGTGAAAAATGATAAGTAAATGAATAAGAACGCTTATTAATGTGCATTTGATGAGCGTTTAATTGCAGGGTTCATATGACCTTTGACATGGCTACGAACACAAGTGGTTATTCTCAGCTCCAGGTGAAGGGAATTGTTAGAAAATTGTGCTGCTGAAATTCTGTGGTTCAAAAAGTTGCCAGTAAGAAAACAATCAAATGGGACATCAGTGAGCTCTTCAATCATCAGAGATTTTTTCATGAACCTAGGAAGAAATCTCACTATCACTAATATCGTTTGGATCCCAAATTCATTGATCCAATTACAGTTTTATGATTAACACCGATGCACTGGTTTTATTCTTAAACTTGGTTACTTTCCATCTTGTGTAACTTCAAGCAGCGCAGTTTGTTTATCTTTTAAGTTAAAATGTTGAGCACTTTAGGCAAATAAAAACCTCTTCAATTATATTTCTTAAATCTTCCCCAAAAGACAACACAAATGGTCCAACTAATTTTGAGCTAGGACCAGAAAACAGTAATTAAATGAAGTCTGTTCAATCAGTCATTACCATTTCCCAGGTGAAACTGTTCTAAGTAATGTTTACCTCCAAGCTAATGTTTCATATTGAAAAGTTATCTTGCCATATTTCAGAAACTTTGGAAGCTTTGTACCCTAAGGGTCATTCAGTTTGCTTGTGTACAAGTAAGCAATAGAGCTGTGGCCCAGAGACCTTGTTTTGTAAAGAAGGGTATGCGAACATCAACAACAATAATAATAAATTACATTTATGTGGAATAGTAAAAGTTTTCATCCAGTGATCACAGAGTACATTACAAATGGGGGTAAGCATAGTCGTCGCCAAGTTACACATGTGGAAAGAGAAGCACAGAGAGGTTAAGTGACTTGCCCCATAAATCGGTAGCGGGAAGACTGCCCATGTCTCCTGACGTCCAGCTGCCTATTGAATCCACTAAGCCAAAACTGAGCCTTGTTTTTATTCTGTGTGCTGACATGAAAACCTGAGCGATATATACAGCAGTTAAATGACTTTCTTATTGATTAATGCAGCAATATATTTTGCTTTACTGCTTGATTCTCTTACACTAATTTTAATCTCAAAGTGGGTGTCTCTCTTATTCCAGCACAAAATTGTTTTACTTTATCATATCCAACCTTATTTTAAATTCATAAAAGCATCTAGTGGCTTGATAGTAAATTAAAGATATTTCAAAACAATAATGTTTCCTTGAAATAACGTGATGATTTATTGCAAAAAAGCAATAAGAATTTGTAATTCCGATATGCATTTGATTTATTTATCTACCCTGTGGAGTCAGAAAATGAGCAAAATAGGTTATCCCTGCCATTCCTTTCAGGAAAGATATAGCATGCTGGGAAATAGTTCTGATAATACAAAACTCCCTAACTCTGGATTCTGGAGGAACATAACCTCATTGGTACTGTACATCAATGAAGAGTTTTGTCAGCAGACTTGTAAAGCTTTAAAGCAAGTATTAAATGGATCAACCTGTTGCCTTTTTAATCAAATAGGAGTCTAGATTTTTTTCATAACTGACTTATCATTCATTACACGTGCTTGCTGTTATCTGGTTTCTCTGGCATTGTGGCAATGTTTTTGTAGACTGTTTTGTTGGTTTCCAGTTGAATTATAACATCTTAAAGAATCTAATTATGATTGTTGTACTGGCTGCCAAATTCCATTCCCCTACTGCAGTGCTTTGGAAATATATCTAAAATGCAAAAGAGACAAAGTGGCCATTTTGGGGGGAAAAGAGGAATGCTTATCAAGAAGTCTCCTAGCTGCAAGGCTGACATCAGCTGAGAGTCCCATCTGGGGGGGGGGGGAATCTCCTTTATGAAAAAATTGACTTGGCTCTTGAATTCCCATTCTTCTAATGATTATTGTTTAAACATTAAGAGCGTCCTGCAGATTTCTTTAAAACATTTTTCTGTTCTTATTTTCAGGCAGAGCAGAAAAAATGCAAGTTCTGTATCTCAAGATTCCTGGGAACAGAGCTACTCTCCTGGTGAAGGGTTCCAGACTGCAAAGGAAAACCCCAGGTATTCCAGCTACCAAGGATCAAGAAACGGCTACATGGGAGGACATGGCTTCAATGCCAGGGTAATGCTGGAAACACAAGAACTGCTCCGTCAAGAACAGAGGCGGAAAGAGCAACAACTGAAAAAAAAGACATCTTCTGAAGGGCCTAACAACTATGACTCATATAAGAAAATTCAGGACCCTAATTATGTCCCTCCGAAAGGTCCTTTCAGGCAAGATGTACCACCTTCACCATCTCAGGTAGCCAGGCTGAACAGATTACAAACTCCAGAAAAGGGAAGGCCATTTTATTCTTGAGTTGAAGAAAAAGATGATCAACATATCATGCAATAAAGAACATTTTCATATAAAGACTTGTATTTCAAAAACTGTTTATACTGATGGTACTAAGGAATACATCTGTTGTCTGTTTCAGTGCCTTTAGCAATATGGGCAAAGAATTGATAGGCCTTATGTCTTTGCCATTCTGTCTCAAGTGTTATATTCATGGAAGGATTTTCCACCATTTGACAATCATACTATAGGTAAGCAGCGTGTTGGTTACCAAGCGTCCTAGCCCAGTCCAGTAGTTGTCAATGGCTTATTATTAGGATTTACTCTGTGTTCTACTTTGCAGTGAGTTATTGCACAACATACAGCATTGTGGCATAAATTAAAGAATTTGAAGTTGAAGAAGGCATTGACACATCTTTATTATTTCTCTTGGGGTGGAGCCTGGGTTACATATCACTCTTGAGTGGATAGAGCTTAAGTCCACTCAAGATCAAAGTTCTAAGATGTTTTATGGTGGAATCATTTACAGTCTTTGTTGATCAATATTTAATTGTCTATATTCTAAAAAACTGTTTTTCTCCTGTTATGCACACATTCTCTTTCTCTGAGCTCATTTAAGAAGTCTTTATCCTGATTCATAAGCAAAACAACATTACGGCTTTCAGTTATCCTGGGAATCCTTTTACAGTGTCTTATATCTTAACATGTAGTACTTTACCAGTGAAATAACTAAAGAGAGGGTATTAAATTTATAAATAAAATCTCAGTCCAGACTATGACAGATATATTTGTTCTTTCATGAAATATGAGGAATTGTGGAAAAACGTAAGGCTGGATTGTGATTTGTTTTCCTTAAAAATGTATGAGGTCATGTGAAATTGTACCTAAGAAAAGAATTAGGGAAGAATTACCCCACAATCGTCCTATATATGATTATAATTCACTTGTCTTTATTGTGGGAGGGTTGGGAGGAGGGCTTAGAGCAAGACAAAATGAAATCAGACCTTCTTTTTGGATCAAAAAACTGAAAAAACAAAACTACTAAAAAAAACCCCAGAAAACAAACACATACACCCCAACTCTTTTTTCTATCATTTGTAAAGTTTTGTGGATGATCACCTTGTGATTCTATGTGCTGTACCTTTGCATTGTGGTACCACATTAAAAAGAAACTCTAAAATGTATGAATAAGAGATAAATGGAGAAAATCTGTTACACGTCATCCTGAAAACATGTTAATGTCCAAAAATAACTGAAGTAAGATTGCTCGAGCAGTGATATTTTAATGTGCATATGGGATATGAGAATTTCTTTTGCAGCAGCTGGTTTTATGTTTGTTGGTCTGAACTTCGTGTATGGTAAATATATAGCTGGGTTACTAAAGTGCCTGCAAATCCTTATGTGAAAAGGCTTGAGATTAAGACTCAACATATCATGCTTGAAAAAAGAAAGAAAAAAGAAAAATCGTAGATTGTGTGATTTAAAATATGCCTTTTTTTTTTTTTTTTTTTTACTGGCACATTTTATTTTTGCATCAACCAGTTTTTAGAATATATGTGACATTTCAGCACATATATCTGTCTTTATGCCTGTTTGGTAATGGTTTTTGTTGTTAATAATGTACTCCAGTGTTTAAAAATTGTTACTCATGTAAACACAGTGACATTGGATGACAATGGCTCTTTTATGCAGAGTTTACAAAACTGCGTAAAACGGCTTTCCCTGTACATATGAGATTTAGAATAAAAGGCTGTTTCCATTCTGGTCTTAGCATTGCCTGTTCTATTCCTTGCTATTGCCTTATGAAAACTGCAGCAGTCCTTACCTTTAACAGTATTTAACAGATGCTATTTTATCATATTTCTAATGGTTTATGTCTGTCTTTCTGTGAGTGCTTACAAATATAGACAAAAAGAAAAGAATTATAACCCGTTTGAGCACCTAAAGACCCTCTCAGAAAAAAATCTCAGAAAAAAATGCGCTGAAATCTCTCATGGTATTTTTAGAGCAGACCTGTGACATTGCAATGCTATTTTTCTTAAGACCAAATTCTGTGGCAGTCCTCAAAGAGCGTTCTCTCCACACATCTCCACTGGAGGTAGGGACATGATGGGCAAAGTTGTAGCCAGCGGATCCATAATTAACACAGATCCCTTGGCAACTCATTGCTAAGCCAGAGAGAGTGCAGGGGTGTTTACAGAGCGTCTCCACTAGTGCTCCATAGTCAAACTGCATCAGATTCTGTCCCCAGCAGGCCGGCATGAAGAACCCCGCTTCAAAGACTGTTTACTTCAGGCTTTGCTCAGGAGTAAGGTTTTGGGCCTTAAAGAAAGATGTCAACACTAGACAAAACTTGAAAAGAGAAGACTTAGAGATAAAGCATTGTTACTGTGCCAGTGAAACTCCATTAGTATTGAAGCTGAGTCTGCTTTTGTCCACACAGCTTCTCCGCTTCTTGGATCCTCCAGTAATGTCAGTCATAATCCTATATATGCATGACATCTGTTTGCTGCCAGGGTAGTCGTAATGTCAAATCATGCATTGTGACTTTATTGTAGGCTCTCCTGGGGAAGAGAAAGAGTGGACTTCAAGGTGCACAGGCGGGTTTTGATGCATAAATACGTTCTAAGGCTTGATTTTGAAAAGTAGCCTACATTTTTGTGGTATTCAATTAACAGTAGCCAAATAATTGCACTCACAATTTTGCAAGCCCAACTACCATCTAGATATCTCACCTCCAGACTGTATCCACAAGTCAGCACATTTCATGTTGCTATGGTAGCATTTGTACACACAAATAACTGTGGGCACTAAATTGTATCCATAAAAATGGAAAAAAGGTTGGAGTCCTTTTTCAAAATTAGGCCCTTGATAAACTGTTATAAAAAAAAAAAGGAACATGCATGGAAAAGAATGAAAAGCCAGATGAAAGGTGTTTTAAGAGCAAATATGGCGTATGTTAAAGTTTACCCTTGCATGAAAGTCTCTCTTCAAGGTGTGAACTGTTTGCCATAATTAGATGTGTTCATAAGAACAGACAGATGTACTCTTTGGGAAATGTCTGTGTTATGTTAGCTAAGAATAATTTTTTTTTTTTGGCCTTCATCGTCCTGTCTTCTACCTGACATAGCATAGACAGGATTTCTATTATTAACTTCCTAAGTTGTGAAGGGCAATTAGGAGGAAGGAGCAAGATGCTCTAAGAGGAACTGACCTTTAATTCTGACTAGTGACTAACGCTAAAGCTCATTAAACAAAGTACATTACTAGAGCAGTTCATTTGTGGACCAATTAACATGAGACTAACTCTGGTGGGCTAGTGTATCTAAGAATGGTCATGAGACAGAATTTTAGGAAACTTTTAGAGGGCTCCAGCAGTGGGTGTTGTCTTACAAAATCAGTCAGAATTCTTTTTTTCCCTAGATCTCCTAAAATCATCCTTGAATCCTCCTGTATTTTATCAAAATAATTTGTTAATGCTATTGTAATTCCATGGGAGAGTTTTATATTATGAACGTATGAGTTTCCTGCTTTTCTGTAAAAGTATGTTTCCCTTCTTGCTAGAGAGCCTCCCTGGAAACAAGACTGTGGCCTCAGTGAATTATTTTTTCTGGCCCAAATATTTTCAAGTACATCTTTGAGGACTCCTGCCATCAAAAACAGTTACAATGGCGTGGTGCCCAGCATAGCACAGACATGACGTACAACTGCCATTTATTGCTGGCAAACAGCAGCAAGGACAACAAAAGAAATTTTTAAACCAATCATGACCTTGGATATATTGTTCAGGTTTCCAGAATCTACTAATGTCTGGCTCACGTTCATTCTGTTTACGAGTGTCAGTGGCATAGCATTGATTTCCGCTGCTTATGTTGGGAAGAAGCTCTGGCCAGACAATGCAGAGATGTGCCAGATGAGCAGTGTCAGCTGAAGAGAGCATACACTTGAGTAATTCAAATCTTTGAACTTACATTGTTGAGTCTTAAAGTGAATTTGGATATTTCATGTCCTGGCTTGCAATTCTATTTTCAAACATTCCCTAATTTTAATTTGCTGGGCTTGACCTTTTCTTCATCTCATTCTACACTGTCTTCAGTCTGGTTCTTAGGACTTGTCAGGAACCATACACGGCGTGCAAATACAGGACAAAATTCATATAGTCTTCATCTGACCTTTGTGTCATCCCACCCTGGGCTTGCAGGCTCACTTTCAAAATCGCATACCAGTGAAAAATACTCTGTTACAATAAAGTATAAATTGCAAAAGCAAACACGAGCCCTTAGAACAGAAAATATTAAAATAAGTTTGATAAAGCTCAGGGGGGAAATATCAATCACAAGTAAGCAGCAGCGTAGGGTATTAATGGGTGCTGTGCCATCAAGAGAAACAAACAAAGGCAGCAGAATTCAGAAGCAGATGCAAAAGAGATACAAAATGATGCAGATCCAAAACAGAAAAAAATCAATATGAGGGTTGTGAAACAATAATAATTTGCATCAATTCATCAGCTGGTTTCTGCACAGATGGAAGAAGACTCTTAAGAAATGTTACAAGACACTTGAAAAGAGTTTCAATCTGGACATAAATTAAGAGCAAATTAATCTAATCTCATCGCCCACTCATACACAAACCCTATTCTCACAGAATCATCTCCCGTTCTGGTTTACAAACCCATCCTCCTTTTCTCTCTCAAGATCGATATTTGAGAGAGAACCAAACGGTTCTCTCTCAAATAGAGATATTCGAGAGAATAGAGATATTCGAGAGCCATGAACCAAACGGTAAACCCAGTATATAACGGAAACCACTTCAAGCCAGAGGGTGCAGTAGCACCCCCAGCTCCCCTAGTTCCAGCACCTACGCACTGCTCCAGCTAAACT
Organism: Natator depressus; assembly: GCF_965152275.1. Lineage (NCBI taxonomy): Eukaryota > Metazoa > Chordata > Testudines > Cheloniidae > Natator > Natator depressus. Next base: position 236,024,598 of record NC_134235.1, on the reverse strand, counting down.
TCAGTAGTCTGACCTGGAGTATCCTCTCGATGCCTTGCATAGCACCAATGTTTTGTTCAGGCCTTGTCTTTTCAATTAAGAGGTTCCCTTTTCCAGTTCCTCTGAAGAGGGAGAGGTCTATTCCTCATAAAAAGAGGAAATGGACTCTCAGGGGCACTTTAAAATTGAAGAATTATTTTAGGAAATGAGTTTTCAAGGTGCTTGTGTTCTCCCCAAAGCCACAGTACAGTTGACATCCACTATCTCTTTTTTTCCTACTCCTAGTAAGCTGGAGAAGATGTTAACTTTTGTTCCTCCATTGGTTTGGTTCTTATTTCCATTTGGACTCTTCCAAAGACTGAGACTTTATTCTGGGATTTAATTCAGATTGTATGTCCTTAAGGACAAGCACAAGGCCATGTAATACTCAGTGGGGTGCAGGGCTGTGTAGCCAGATCTTTAAAAGGTACGAGCATCCCTTACCTACAAAAGGAAGTATCTTTGTCTAAAGCATTTGAATCTAACAGTGATGTGTAAATAGCTGCCTTTGTCCCTATGTACTTAGAAAAATATATAATAGAGTTGTGAGAATAGTGGGGGGGAAATCTGCTAATATTTGTTAAAAATATTAATTTCTGTGTTCCCCAAAGCACATTTTAGGTTGTATATTCTGTGGTGAAGTTCACAGTTCTCGGTGTGTTGGTTAAGTACATAAGTCATCCAGTCAGGAAACAGAAACAATATCACACGATTAAGTAAGCAACATGACCCACATGGTGAATAATTGTCAACAATCTGGCAAACCATGATTTTGACACTGAAGAAATAAGCAAATAATTTTTACTCACAAAGAAATTAGGAAATTTGACCATTTCTTTAAAGACAATTTGCAAACAGAATAAAAGGTGAAATTTGCCAAAATGGATTGTTAATATTTTTAGTGTCCAAACATGTGCTAGTTGTCTCACCAACAAGACACAGTCCATGCCCGAGTAAATATGCAATCTTAATTTGACATGACATTTCAAATGAGGTTCATAAATGGACAACAGGAGGGAAAAAGGGTGAGGAACGGCAAGGGCTATAAATTGGCCTGGTCGCTCAGTACAGCCTGTGCCTATCTTAATGATCTGGTTCTTTCCCCCATACCTCTCCTCTTGTCTTCTGGAAGCCTGTGAAGTGACTCAAAGAGATGGGGAAGGGTGATATGATCAAAGTGATGGCTGAAAAGGATAAATTAAGAGCAGCATTTTTGGAAGATCAGAGGAGGGTGACATGAGTATAAAAAAGAGCCACGAGGAGGAGCGGGTGGTAGTTCAGACAGGAGATGAGTAGAGTGTAGACAAGTTATTTGGCCAGTGTGAGACAGAAAGGAAGATGCTACCAATTATTTGCTCAGTGCTGTTGTTTATATACTCACTTCTCCACCATTGACCTGAAGCCATCTCTGGTGTAAAACGTGGGACCTCTGCACAACAGTTTAGAACAGGAAGCGAAAAAGAATACTGTGTGCAAATGAGACCTCAAGGGAACCTTTGGTAGGCAAAATTTAATTACCTTGGTTGGAGTTTGTCCAAGTCACCTGTGCAAGTCCCTGCACAATCCTTTTGTGTTTAGCAGAGCCCAATCTCACTTTCCAACACAAACTGAAGGCAAAGCAGTTCTTGTCAGTAATTCCGTGTCATTCTACATAGGGGGCTCAACAGCCATTCCTCAGTGGGAGAAATCTCCTAGTCTCTTGGAGACAAATTCTGGCCTGATGTACACCTTGTGCAACTCCTTTAACTGCAGTTGCAATTTGGCTCTCAGGTAGAAAATACCCTTTTCTCCATGTAGTGGAAGGACATAATGGATGCTACAGTTTGGGAGGTTCTGCCTCTCCTTTTCCCAAATCCAAACAGGAAAAACTCTGGTGTTGCCAGGACATCGCCGCAGTCATGGCGTTTTGTCTTGATCATACTCAGAAAGGACTTGAGTTCTTCTGTGAGTCAGGGACTCCTGCAAAGTGATCCCTGTGTCTAGACTGGTCCTGGCTGTATTGTTACTTTCCTGAGTTCTTTGTAGGGTGTTGACAAGGAACCAGATAAAGTTGTGATGGTTGTTAGTTATCAATCAGAGAAGGGCCTGGTCCTCTGATTCATCTGGGGTCTCACCTCCACTTTCTGTCCCTCTAGTTTTTGTCTCTGCCCTCAGATTTGTTCTTTCCTTCTCTTTCCAATATCCAGCTGTCTATCATGCCCTATTAAACCCAGTTTTGCTTCTTTCCACACTCTCTACCTCTTAATCCATACCATAAACCCTGCCTCACCTAAATTCCAGCTGAATTATCATCTCATACCACACTAGGTTTGCCAGCTCTGCTCTGTGGCTTCCTGGCTTGGCAGATTTTCATCCGCAGTCTATCAAACCATCTCTAATTTATGACCCACAAAGAGTCGTCTTCATTTAAAGTGCAGACTCCTGACAGTCATTGACCAAAGTTGAAGCCATAGCATTGGTGTGCATTCTTTGTTGGTGGAAAAGTATATGTAAGTATAAATTAGTGTAAGAGAGAGGGGCCTGCATTATCCTTTTCCTTTTGTTTCATTCTTACACCCTTCTGTTCATCCTTTTTATGTGATGCACGCACATGTCCTTCCACACTTTCAGCACCCATTATTACACTGTATGATCAAGGCACTGGTCTCAAGGTAAGGCTGGGTTCTTTGGCCCCTCAAGCTATTGTAAACATCTGTCCACACACAATCTTGCTACATAAGTGATTAATAATAATAATAATTTTCTTAATATAGAATGGGAGGTCTGATTTACCATTTTCCTGGGAAATATTTATGCTATAAAAGAAGTCAAGTGAATGCTACAGGAAATAGTTCTGCATTATCTGGGGGAGAGCTAAAATCTAAGAAGTCTTTTCCATCTCTAATTTCAGAAATTCAGTGAGGGGAATTTAACCAGCTCTAGAACAAAGGACGGAGGCTGTCAACTTTTGGATTGGCTTCAAGACTAAACTACAGTTTGGATTGAATTAAAAGAAATTTCCAGGCAACTATTCATCCTACATACTATATTGCTACTTATTATGAAAACTATATAGAGATACAGTCATTCCCAAACCTGAGTATAAGCCACTGAATTATACAATTTGTTGATATTCATGAGTTCATTTAGTATTTGTAGACTTAAAAGGCAAATAGGATTGCTAGGGTATGGATGTGAAATAAACCATATTTGATTATTCCATTCTATGGTAAAAAAAAATGCAGAGAACTTCTTTTGTGAGAGGCAGTGTACAGAATTGTACAATTGTTCATTCTTGTTTTTAAAAGTTAGTTTGCATGAATAATTTTCTCATCTTTATGCAGACTTTTCCCACATTTTTGTTGACTAAAATATTACTAATCTAATTTCCTATTAAAAAACTCATTTCCAGCATTGCAGAGCTGAAAGGTGCTATGAAGCATTTAGTCTTCAATTTACATACAACAAATCCTGTAATCTGATGGGGGCTTTCACACAAGGGTGGCTGCAAGAAATTACATGGGCAAAGACTTATTTTAGTCCAAGGTTCTGCTCTACGTTAATTTCATTGGTTGAATTCCCATTGAGATTCTTCTATTGTTAAATTGCTTATTGATGTGGATACAGAAGAGGAAAAATCCACACAATGTTGGGGTGCTAAGTTTTTAATGCTGTTTGCATTTCTTTTATTTTTCTTTTTAGTTATAAGGAATATGGGTTTATTAGAAAGGGACAAAAACACCAGATTGGAATAATTCATTTCATTTAACACTCATTGACAAGACACCTTTAAACATTCTCCAGATGAAGCATCAGTCATGACAGACTAAAGGATAATCCTAACATTACAATTCAAGTAAATTGGTTTCCTGTGGTATGTATTCCAGCATGGCATCAAGCTGTACAAAGCTTAATGCTTGCCTAATAAACTGGGGTTTTAAATGATGCCAGAAATTATCATTGCAACACAGATATTTCAGTGTCTGTTTTTATTAATGTGGGGAATAGGGGGTTGTATTGAATGCAAATGAAGCAGGGAGGGTGTTTCATATTAGAAGTCACAATCTAGAGCAGTTAAAAGTTAAACAATTGTAAAACTGATCAAGAGGATTCATAAAAATTAAAATTAGGGGCTGAACTGAGGCTTTAAGCCACAGCCAGGGGTAGGTGTGCCACAGCAGGGGCTTAATGGTATTATGCTTCAATTAGGCACGGTGCCTCTGGATTCACAGAGCAAGTGCAGACTCTGTGAGCCCTTTTGTAAAGCTGCAGTAAGTTTTCCCCTCTTCTCTGTGTTTGTAACAGGGTGGCTTGGCTAATCAGCCAGCCAATTCTGATTAGCAACGGAAGAGCTCCAGCCCACTGATGCAGTGCTAACAGCCTGGGTGGGGCTTGATGGAGGACAGCAGATTCCCTTAAAGGATGGCAGGGCATTGCGGTAAAGATGATGGTGGTGGTGAGCTCACGATTCTGCAGTGAGTGAGAGAGGCTCCTGAAGAAAAGACCCTGATACTAAGGTAGTTGATAAGTGAGAGCCAGGAGACTAAACTCCAGTCAAGTAAAGCTTGGGAGTGACTGTTGACTTAGGCCTGGGATGGAGGACTGGGGACTCCCTACCAAATGGAGAAGAGGGAGAGAAAAACTGAGGCGGGGCGGGGGGACCTTGGCCTGAAGGGCTAAACTTCTGCTCGAATCCTGAGAGAGGCTGCATAAGCACCCAGCACTGGGAAGAAGGGCTGGGGGACCCCCTCCCTAAGAATAGGCAGGCCACTTGTCCGGTATTAAACCAAACAGTCCTGCTTTTCCAGGGTACATCCCCAGGCTGGTACACAGACAAAAGCGGACATGTTTTGTCTGGTATTGGAAAGGGATGACATTGCACACAAAGTCACACTGGTGGGGATGGAGCAGTGCACTCTTAAAAATGGTGCCCCTCCCATGAGGTGTGAGCTTGCATGCAAAGTCATGCTGGTGGGGGCAAAGTGGTGCACTCTAAAAAATAATGCCCCCTTTCCCAGTGAGGTGTGATCTCAGGGGCCCCAATGAGGTGTGGCAGGGGCAGCACCCTCTTAAAAACTAGCATCTTCACATGCACCATGCATCCGAGGTCACTCTGGTGTGGGTGAGGTCATGTTGGCAGGGGCAGGGCCACACCATTCCCTTAAGTGCTGCAATGGCCAATATTCTGGGAATGCGTGAGTGGCCACCCTACCTAAAGGAGAGAACAGAGAGTGGGCCTGGAGGGCCAGTGTGTACCCACAGGACTGAATAAATTGGACCCCAGAAGGGGAATGTTTTAACTATGGGTTGTGTTTTTTAAGTTTACTGAGGAACCAAGGGGGAAAACAGAGGCAGGGTACTGCAGAGTGACCTCTGGCCATGAGGGCATGCTCAGGAGGCAGCTGACTCTGTCACAGAGGTGTAAAGGAGAGGTGGATTAAAAACCTGTCTTTGCCCTTCTCCCTTTGGGGAGCCTAGTGTTGTTGGAGGTACTAGCCTGAAGCAGGTTTTGCGCACATTGAGCACAAGGGAGCAACATGCAGCCTAGCTGGCCCAATCCCTATGCCTATGAGTGGCAACAGGCACCGTCTAGCTCTGTGGATGTAGGTGCCTATGGATAGAAAATGGAGAATCCAAAAAGTGGATTTTGTTTGTTTGGAGGTCAATATCAGCTGTTTTCCCTGCTCAGATAGTGTCAATGACTTTAACTAACAGTAGTTCACAATGACACTATCTCACGGAAAGCAAGATGTCTCCTTCCACTAACAGCAGCATAGGAGGGAATTTGACTGGCCAGCAAGAAACTGCAATAGACTGCAAGTCTTCTCAACCACGGAAAGCTTCACTAGTTAATTCCTGCAGAGGAAACAATCAAGTAAAATGCTTATCTGCTACTCTGAACTGTCAGATCTCTACTGAATGACAGGTTTCAGAGTAGCAGCCGTGTTAGTCTGTATTTGCAAAAAGAAAAGGAGGACTGGTGCCACAAGTCCTCCTTTTCTTTTTTACTGAATTACACTGCATGCTTTTGATTCTGTACAGACACAATATTGCTGTTGACACTTTTAACCTTTGCTTTTCCCTGCAGATCAGGGACGCAGGATCAGGACCCGGAAAGAGACAGACAGAGATGGAGCACAAGAAGAGGCATCAAGACCCGAGTTGCACCAAGTCAGAAAAACCCATGTTACAGAGCAGCTAGTCATCTAGTTCCCCTGACGTACACTCTCCCAGCCCAGCAAAGGGGGCTGTGAAAGAAATGGAGGTATAGGTGGACAGGGTTCATAGATTCCAGAAGTCTTTCCCCCCCATGCACTGTATAGTTATTAAAAGACTATGAGTGAGCTGCATTATTATTAAATTTGATCAGTGATATTTTGGATCCAGTTGCTAAAGTTTCATTAAAGAGCTGTATAACAGCCACAGCTTTTGTATTGTTTTTAGCTGGTGCTCTAAAGCACCAGTGACAGCAATCCAGGCAGGCAGGCAGTAATCTAATACAGAGCACAGTCTGCGTCTTTTGTTAAACATCTTCTCCTAGAAATGCCAGCAAGTCTACTTTGTTCCTTTATCATTTTTTCCTCTTGAGAGATTTCAATTCCATTTACCCCCACAGGCCCAAATCCTTCCTGAACATATGAGTTAAGACAGCAAAGAGGATTACTAGAAATAGCACAATGACCAAAAGGCTGTCTTGCATGCCTTTTTTTTCCCAGCCAGCCACCCACCTTTCGTTATCAAGGGGATGAATACCGTATCTGACTGCGTAATCAAAATCCAGTGACCTGTCAGTGCAGGAAGTAAAAGGAAGGTCTCTGGCTGTTTCCCTTTGACTAGGCTTCAGTTCTGGAACCCTTTTAACCCAATTTTTCTGACATACTGTATCTGGTAGGCATTTAGGGAAACAATCACTGAGCTAACATGCTTTCGCTAGTATACTTGAAATAAGCTTGGTGTACTTAGAGTCCCCCTTTCTGGTCAAAATTGAGCACCTGGATGCTAAAGTGATAGACTTTAATTAAAGAGCTACAGCAGGAAAAAAGTTAAAGTGGATGGAACAATGGAAGTTTCTGATCAGTTTGCCCAGCAATCTTTCCACGGATGATTTTTGCTGGCACATTCCTACTGAGTGCCTCTCAAAACAGAATAGCTAAAGTCAAAAAGAATGCGCGTGTGGCTCTGGAATGCAGTTCACTGTATGGAAAGAGCCTTTTGGTTTTCTTTCATTGCAGGCCCACGCAACCACAATGCAGATCTGATTTTTACTTCGTCATTACAATTTGATGAGCAGATTAGTGCTGGGCAAACGTCAAGGTTCAGAGAAGGGTCTAAAAGATGCCCAAAGGGGCTATCTTTTTGGTCTGATTCAGGGCCCAAACTGTGTTCATTACCCAAAGCCAAATACGGTGAAGAGCTTTGTATAGAAGCGAGGGAAGGGCTTTCTTTTTTAGCACCATTTCCCTTTCCTGGGACTCCACAAGTTGGGGAGGGTGCAGGCTAGGAACAGATAGATAGATATCCTCCCACCATCACCAATGAGATTTCCTGGCAGTATAGCCCTCCACCCACCCCAGATGTGCCGGGAAGTGTACTAGGTGAAGCCAGATCAGGGAAGATTTTGAGTGCATGCCTTCTATTGAACCTATGTTACAAGTGATGGGGAAAGGCCCTAGAACTGAGGTGGTCATGTGTCCTTTAAATCCTTAAGATCCACCTGTCCTGGGGGCAGAACGTTCCCTTTGGAGCATCCAGGAACAGTCTGTGAGGACTTCTCCCAGGATCCTCCAATAGTTATTTGGCAGGAAGGGACAGTGAGTCCCAGTCTGGAGTGCTTAGATTCCTTACAAAAACACACACAAAAATCCTGTCAGGACCAGCTCCAGCCCTCCATCTGTCCACAATAAACAAGTAGTAAAATCCCCAACTATTGTAATAAGGGCCTTTTGGTTTTGCAGAGGGAAGGGATTACAAGAAGCCCCCTAAAATATCTTTTATTTCTCTCTTCTCCCAAAGTTCCCGTGTTCAGTCAATCCCTCTTCTGACCATGGAGGATTGGATGCACCTTCCTTCAGAACTCAGACTGCAGGGTTGACAGAAGGGGAAGGTCCTTTTTCTCTTCTAGAAGTCAAGCATACTGACTCCAAGTGCTAGTCTGTGAGCATATGACCGACCCTCCTTGTCACCACAAATTGTATTGTGCTGTCACTAGACTTAGATCTGCCCGAGTGCACATAAAGGACTATTTTATTTCCAGGTACTCAGTGTTATTTATTTATCACTTTTACATCTCTGAATTCAATGAGACTTTGATTTTTAAAGCTAACAACCTCTTAGTTAGCTGGTGCTTTGAATATCCTAGAATATGAATGTGATCAGTAGTCATGGACCAGGAGACTTTTGCAGAAGAAACCATGTCATATCCAGAAACACATTTATTTAGACTATTAAGAGTCTTTCAATTGATTTCAGAGGATCAGTTTCTGCTGTTCCAAGCATTTCAACAACAATACACGCTACCTGGATACGGCCACATTTCTAAGTTGTCTGTTTTCTGTGAAAACAAAATATTAGAGTTAGTGGAAGAAGTGAATTTTTAATTTTGTGTTTCAAACTTTAAGCTGTGTAGTCTTCATAGTGTGAAAAATATCCTGAAATAGGCACTTCTGGAAGATACCCGGGGATCTCTAGGATCCTTATTTTATGTTTTTCATCCACTGTGATCACCAGGAATTCTTTGTTTCCTCTTGGTTCACAGTTCTTTTCATAGCTAGCTGTTCCACACTGCCTTCAGTGGCTCAGGCCATTCTTGTAACAAATTGCCTCAAATTTTATAGATTCATAGAGATTTTAAAGCCAGAAGAGGTTATAAAAATCTAGACTGACGTCCTGCAGGAAAAAGGCCATAGAATTTCACCCAGTAATTCCTGGATCAAGCCTCACAATTTGTGGTTGAAGTAGAGCAGATCTTCTAGAAAGACATCCACCCTCTAGGGATGCAAATTTGACCATATCCCTTGGCAATCCGTTTGAGTTTTTCTAACTTGAACTTCCAGGATCTTGTTATGTTTTTTTGTCTTCTAGATTAAAGAGCCCTCTGATAGTGGATATATATTCTAACGATGCAGGTATTTATACATTGTGATAAAGTCTCCTCTTCGGTTTCACTTCAATAAGGTAAGGTTATCTGGGTATACCGAAAGAAGGACAGCAGACACTTGATATGGATTTGAATCTTGCCACAACTTTATCATATAGATGTCTGGACTACCCGGCAGATAAAGTGTACAGTGCAGACCAATTCATGCTTATTCAAATCATTACCTGGGGCTTCCACCAGCCCCCCTTCATTTTCCTCCCAGGTTCCTCCATCCATCCCATGGTTTGGACCTTACCATGTACCCCCCTCGTAGGAGGGTTAAGGTGCACTATAAGAACTGGAAGGGGGGGAGGGTTGGCTCCCTGCCGTACCAATCCTAGGAGTCCCCAGTCCCCTCCCTGGTTCTGTTCCTTTATCTAGCACCTCCTTTTAAGCCCTTTACTATGCCATTTGTCTGGTCGCTGGATGCCTTCCCCTTGGAGTACTTGCACTGGACAGCTGCCCCACACTTACAAAGTAAGTGGCAACATATAGTCTACTACCTTTTCTTCTTACCAGAAAAGGTCCTCCCAGACACCTGCTGTGGGGAAGGTGAAAAAACCTCACTCCACCGAAGCCAATCTGGTGCTGTGGGAAAAATTACTTCCCAGCCCCTAGGGGAGGGAGGGTGGATGCTGCCTTGCCTGCTGTATGGAAAAAGGGGCTTTCCATGCCCAGGGCTTGCACCTTTATAGCCTTCAGACCTCACCTTCCTGGGGGGCGAGTCAGCACCGCAATGCTGACTACTGTTCACCTTTTCCAGCAGTTTCTGCCTCGTCCATTTCAGTTTTTTGTTGCCTTCATTGTTAAATTCCATCTTATTTCTTGTTTGAATTTTTTTAACTTCAACTTCCAGGATCTTACTATGGTTTTTTGTCTTCTAGATTAAAGAGCCCTCTGATTTTGGATATATATTCTACCAATGCAGGTATTTATACATTGTGATAGTCACCTCTTCAGTTTCACTTCAATAAGGCAAGGGTGTTTCAGATAATGAGTGCCTAACTTGAGGCAATTTGGGCTGGATTTTTGGAAAAGCTAAGCACCAAAAGCTCCACTGGAAATTCATGGGAGCTATAGGTATGGAGCACCTCTGAAAATCAGTCCACAAGTTCACTTAGGCGAGACATCCAAAAATTGGATGCAACCAAAATTAGAGGCCAATATTGAAAATTTGGCTGTAAATGCTACAGTCTGGCTAGGAGTCTGTCTATTAGCAGAACTACATGTGCCACCATAGTTCACAATCTGTTGGTGTTTCAAAGGAATCTCTTCTGGGGGTTATAATTCATCACTGTTTTTTTTTCTTAATGTGTCTATAACTAAAAACAGCTTTGTTTTACAAAGTGATATTTTGCAGACTATTAGTCAGTAATATGAACTATAGACCTAATGAACAGAAAATTCTTAATGCTACATTAGTTTGGTATTAGGTAATGAAATATTGTCACCTTGAATCTGCTATCTCCCCATTATGGGCTTTATCTCATAATCCCTGCTTAACAGAGGCATGCTCAGATCCTTTTGTAACAAAAAGGCAATAATTGATTTAAGATCTCTTCAAAGAAAGGACGTTATTGTAATTTGAAAAGATAAGATTAAAGGTTAATAATCCTAAAAGCTATTTCTTTTTTTCTTTTTATTTCTTCGACAATTGAGATTCTAGCTAAAAGTCCAGGGAGAATACTTAAAAAACTCCAAACCCCCAGAATTCAAAACCTCTGAAAAAACTTGTCATTTCATTCTCTTTGCTGACATTTTTTCCTCTCCATTTAGTTATCTAAACACAAAACAGGTCCTCACAAATATTGTGAGGAAGCTGTAGGCAACTCTAAGTTCAAATGAGTCTAGTGAGGAACATGATCTTTTATCAGAGCAAATAAAGGTAATGTCAATTAATGAGAGACAGAATGATTTTTTAGTTCTTTTACGTGCTCTTATCTATGCATAACTTAAATCAATCATCATATATAAGAACTCTTAGATAGCATTTCTCAACAGTAGACCTCAAAGTGCTTTGTAAAGGAGATCGGTATTTTTATCCCTATTTTACAGATGGAGAAACTGAGTAACAGGGAAGGGAAGTGACTTACCCAAGGTCACCCCACAGGTCAGTGGCAAATACATGAATAGAACCCAGGTCTTTAGTGTCCAAGTCAGTGCTCTCTCCACTAGGTCAAACTGCTTCTTCTCTCCTAAATCAAAGCAGCTCTGATTACTTTATCAAGTTCAAAATACAATTAGATGAACTCTGTCATAAGGCTTGGGGTTAGAGTAAAGCCACACTCCTTTTGGTTCAAGTCACTGATTGTCATAAATGTCATTATGAATGTTTTTGATTTATTTCACTCAAAGAGCTCTGTGAATTGACCTGCTTGAAGTTTGGACTTTAGGTTGTGGTCGTGATAGGATTACTGGGTTCAGAGGTGGATTACAGTTTTGTGAGGCCCTGCAGTCCCTCTCCACCCACCCCCACCCCCCGGCGCTCCTGCCGGGAGCAGGGTCGGGGGAGTGGGGGAAGGCCTCATGACCTGACCCTGCTCCCTGGCAGGAGTGCCAGATGGGCAGACTGGGGCAAGCACCAGCACCGCCCCCCTCCTCCGCAGGAGCGCTAGGTGGGCGGAGCAGGGTGGGGAGCGGGGGCGCCCATTTTTCCGGGGCCCTCGGGTACGGGTCCCATTGGCACAGTGGCTAATTCGCCACCGACTGGGTTACCCAGAGTATTATGGGATGGAGCCAGACCCTTTCCTTACTTCCTGTTTAGTCAGTGGAAATTCTCCTCCCCATTTACACCCCTCCACCCCCGCCACACACACACACTGTATTGTGATGTAATTAATAAAGTGGTAAGTTTTCAATGTGCAATCTTGTAAGTGGATTTATTTTTGTTGTGTTAAGCAGTCTCTTTACAAAACTGGTGATGAGGATGGGATAGTCTGTCAGGCAGCGCATCAGCATGACAATGCAGATGATCTCAGTCAATTGCTGTTACCAGAATAATTGACTGATTTTTGCCTTAGGAATTATCTTGTGGAAGTTCTATGGCCTATTTTATACAGGAGGTCAGACTAGATGATCACACATGTCCCTTCCAGCCTTGGAATCTATGAACTTCCAGGAGAGAGAGTGTTGCTCATAGAGTACCCATCACCCCTGGGAATGGCCAGGACATCCATTGTTCCACATACATACAGACTGTAAAGGCCTACAGTCTATATCGGAAAAATGTTTCTAGTCATATTGGAAGCGCATCTGAAATTATTAGAAGTGCATGTGTTGTCTTCAACCACCTCCAGTGCTACCTATGAAAAGCTCAGAGAGATCTTTGCCACACACAGACTATTGGTAGCAGAGAGAGCCGTTAGAACTTTTAGAGACGGGATGAAGAAGATTAATGTGAGCTTGGAAACAAAGCTGGCTCAATTTCTGTTGAAATACAGAACAATTCCTCTAACTATGATGGGCATGAAGCCTGCCCAGCTTTTGATGGGCAGAAAGATACAAACTCATTTGGACATAATAAATCCCAGCATGGAGAGGGAACTACTAAAGAAGCAGGATTTTCAAAAACAAAACAATTACTATCGTGCTAAAGACAGCAAGTTGGGCCAAAGGACCTAGACTATACCAGTGGTTCAATACTTGCCAGCTAGTGTCAATTCCAGATACTATGATGGGGCAAAATGGACCCTTGGATGCTCAAGTCACAAGATGACATCAGGATCGTGTCTGCTTGCAGAGTGATATGCAAACACCAGAGGCTTTGCTCTTGGGTGATGACCATCTGGAAGAACTGAGACCAGGAGAGGAAGCACTTTTGCGAGGAATGCTTGAGTTACAGACGTCTGCAGAATTCCTGAATGTAGACTGGGAAAAGTGGGTCTCTGCCTCTGGCTGCCCCAAAGTGATGTTACCCAATTAGCAAGTGAAGAGCCCCATATTATTTAAAAGACTACATCTTGGCTGCACAGTAAGGGGAGAGGGATGTGATAATTAGCCTAAAAGAAAGTATCACAAACAAACAAAAAATAGTGCTGGTGAAAAGTGACCTGTTAGGTTTAGCAAACGGAGTGTTCTGTCACACTACATAACTTTCCAGGCACAAACAGTGGCAGTGCCAGCTTCCTACTTATGTTCTGCCAATATGCTTCACCTTGTTCTGAATATACCCCTACAGGGGTGAGAGGATAGTTTTCTTTTTCATGGTTTCCCTAGTGAGAGTGCTAACAAAGGTGCCAATGGTTAAAGCCTGAGAGCACTGTTGAGCCTCACTTTTGTAAAGGCAACACGTCCGTGCTCTAAAAACAAGTTACTTGCAGGACGGCAGGCAACTTGCTGCTTTCTATAACTGCATCTCAGCCGTGTGTGTGTAGTCAGTGGGAGTTCCCCCCACCACATACAAAGAGGTAGTAAGGGGGATAGAGCATGACTCCATCCTATAATACTCAAGATAACCCAGTTAACCCTATCATGGCCTCTTTGCTACAGTTTGGTTTTGAGTATTCTTTGTGGCAGGGCACTATCTGGGTTTGATATGGCATTGCACTAGGATACAGGCCGAGTTGTATCTAATGAGAACGAACGACTGTAGAAGATGCCATTGGGAAGGCTCACCTAAGAACAGAACACAGTCCAAAGGCTTTATGTCCTGATTCAACAAAGTACTCAAGCACATGCAGAACTTTAAGCAGTATGTATAGTCCCACTGAAGTCCATGCACATAAGTACTTTGCTGGATCAGGGCTTTAGTTAGCATGTAGATGTTTTTAAAGGACCAGGTTGCAAACTCTTTGAGGCAGGGACTGTGTCTTCCTGTATATGTTGAGAGCTGTTGGCATATTTTGGGTACTATCAGAATATTGTTTTGCTGAAAGTAGTTGAGAATGCTAGCTTGAATCCAAAAACAATCACAGGCCTCATTGAGTATGTCTACATAGCAAAGAAAAACCCGCTGCTGGCCCATGCCAGCTGACCTAGGCTGGCGGAACTTGGGCTGCGGAGCGGTTTCATTGCAGTGTTCACTTCCGGGCTCGGGCTGGAGCCTGGGCACTGCAACCCTCCTACCCTGCTGCTTGCTTGTTATGTGACTTTAAGAAGTAACTTAAAGTAAGATCTTTGCCCCCACTGAAGTTTAAGGCAAAACTTCCATTGATTTCAATGGATCTAGGCCTTAAATCTTTCTGCCTCACTATTCTCTTCTGTAAAATGGAGAGGATAACACAGTCCATACTTACCTGCACTTTGTAAATGTAATTAATATTTGTAAAGTGCTTCCAAGATATAAAGTGGTATGTTAGTTGTAAAAGTATTACTATTTATTATTAATAATACTTAAAATGTGAGATTTGAACACCTAGTCCTAATTGTGTAGGCTGATGCTAAATTATTAAGCAGTGAAGAAACCATAGTAATCAAGAATCTAAGTAATCAATGCATCCTCAATTATATAAATTTCACTGTTCCATCAGGGATTCTGCTTTTAAATATGGAAATTAAAGGGTTTTATTCCCAAAAGTTACATTAAAATAACATGAAGTATCTACCTTAAACCAAGGTAGTTTGAAAATTTAGAGGCTGAAAAGCTCTCCTTAACTCATCCCATCTTGCCCTGTTCATTTGCATCTAATAAAGCACTCTGCCAATAGAAATCTCATCTCTATTGGCAATCCAAGTAATTCTTTATAGTTGCATAATGGATCCAAATGGTCTAGCAAAGAATATCTTTCTTCAGGAGTAGAGCTTCAGGGCAAGTTGTATTGATCCCCTTGAAATTATAGATTGGACTAGGGCAATCACTAAAGTTAGGAAATCTTTTTGATTCTGTATTGCACAACTCCAATCAGTATGTCAGATGGTCATTTCCAGTGCATTTATTGTACAAAGCTGGATTAGGCACAAAGGATACAGAATTTGTAAATATCCTTATGTCAAGGCACAGAATGTGACCTTCCACTTTCCAGAATACCAAAATTGTCAACAAATTTACAGGTGCAAGCTGAGTGTCATGGTCTCTTACATTAAACCAATATGCAAGAGTCCGCACACAGTTGTACCAATTTAGCTAAATAACCTTTAGCTGTATTGGTACAACTTTGTGGGTAGACCAGGCCTCAGTTAGTTTTAAAGAAACTCGACCTGATTCTCATTAAAAGAAAAGGAGTACTTGTGGCACCTTAGAGACTAACCAATTTATTTGAGCATGAGCTTTCGTGAGCTACAGCTCACTTCATCGGATGCTGTAGTTCACGAAAGCTCATGCTCAAATAAATTGGTTAGTCTCTAAGGTGCCACAAGTACTCCTTTTCTTTTTGCGAATACAGACTAACACGGCTGTTACTCTGAAACCTGATTCTCATTGACATTAAGATTTACTGTAAATGAAAATCAGGCTCATAGTTCTCTGGTTCTTTGAGCTGTTTGGTTTCTAAACTGCAGGGCGTGTGAAATAGCCACCCAGGTGGCAGAGTTCACCTTTCTGCCAGTGTGTTCAGGGCCGTTTTTCAAAAGAAAGTGTTTTAAGTTGCAAACAGTAAATCATAATGAGATCATTCCCAGTAAAAGGAGGGACTTCAGAAAGGGAGCAAGCTACAGAGACGCTGTCTGCCAGAGTCAGATATGCACAGGAACTGGGAGACTTTGCCCTCTGATTTACAACTTCATCAGTGAGTTTAACTAAAATGCAGCCTGCCTCTAGTGAACAAGAGAAAATGGCTTTTCCTGAGCGGACCCACCTGTTTCCTTAATGGAGGCTCTACCAAACAGGAACACAGACAAAATACCAATACTGTGTGACTTGCCTCAGGAGCCCTGATCTGGCAAACTCAGCTCCAGTTCAAAATAAATTGTGGAGACATATCTGGAAAAGTTTGTGAATATAAACCCGGCTTGTAGGATTGGTGATTCTGATGGTGAAATTGTTCTACTTGGTAAGGATGCTACTACCTGAAAGCTCCTGGCCTCGTAGTGTAAGTAGTCAAATTGTCTCCATTGAAGGAAATGTCCTGCAGGAGTGGCAAAGTGAATCAAAAGTGCCCAAGAGAATCACAGCATATATTGTGTACAGAACATTAGCCTGGTCTTTCTTAGGTAATTGCTATTTGCTGGGAATATAGATTAAACAGGAGAGAAAGAACTGTGTTGTGCAGTGTTTATTTTACTTGTACAAGCACATAAACATCCATATAGTGGTTACACAGGTTAATTCCATACCCCCTAGGAGAAAGAGGTATCAATCTGCCCTTTGCTGCTATCAAAAACTTAACATTTGTAAGTAAAATTGAGTCCCCATGGATTTCTAGAAAATGAAATTGAATGAAAGACGCCCACTGTGTCCTTCCTGACCATTCACCCTTCATTTTTCCATAGGCATCTGTAAAGAATTTTCACTGTGATTTGACTCCACTTTTAATTCAACATGAAGAAGAAAGAGGATGGCATTTTTGCTACACAAACCCCACAGAGTTATAGAGTTGTTGGATCCTGGTGTAACACTGGAAGAATACCTTAACAGTAGCAGACAATCAGTAAGGGCCTGATCCAAAGCCCATTGACATCAATGGGAGTCCTTCAAGTGACATCAATAGGCTTTGTATCAGGCCTGTAATGCCTTACTTTCAAAAGTTTCTCATTAAAGTACCCTTTACACTTGGAGATAAGAAATAAAACCCTCCCCCTGACCTAGTGTTTATGATCTAATCTCTATTACTAAGAGTTTACCCTGACATCCCTAGAAAATACCATTGAAAAGTTTCTGCCTGTACAGATGCACACAATCCTCCTGCTGTGGGAAGAATAGTACAATAGATCTGAGTATTCTCTTAGATGCTGGCTTTCGCTCACAAATTTCTTCAATTAAACCTTAATCGAACAAAGTATCAGTGAATTACAAAATACTCTGACAGCACCAGAAATGGCCACACTTCCCTACAAATGTAACCTGAGTAATTTAAAACAATACTTTTCTGTCAGTGACTTCATGCCTGATTCTCAACCATTCACTCATGAGTTTATTGCATACATACTGTAATGTCGCTTGGTGTCATGCAAAATTGAAGTCTATGTAGTTATATTATGGATAAATTTAGATGAAGATATTTAGCTGTAGCTAAGCCAGCGAAACCCTATGCGTAAAAGTTCTGAATGTCCAGACCTTACTGAAGTTGATTTATTTTCTAAACAAAGGACATGGCAGAATTTGCCAGTGTACAGTTCAATTGTATATGGAACTTTGAAATGTATGTTTGTTTTTATGCATTTTTATGCAATTGCTTAGTGGAAATACTACTTTGACCATACTCCGATAGTGAATAGAGTTTCTGGAAATAATCAGCAAGACCAATGAGTCAAAACAATAGTGCTAATACACCATCTAGCTGTGTCAGCTTCTCAAATAAACAAACCAACAAAAAAAAAACCAAACCCTTTTCAACAACACCATATATCTGCGTCCAAGCTGTGTCTGCCAAAGGGACTCTGGGTAGGAGTTCTCCAATGACATACGAAGAGGCCACCCAGTTCCTATTGGTACACATATGTGAAAGGCAGTGGAGACTGTCACTTGAGTAAATGGTCAGCCACTCCAGACCCAAAAGGCATTAATTGGCCACTTGTTTGAAATTATGTGTGCTGTTTATCACACAACAAATGTACCTACATGCAAGGTTTCATGAAAATAAGGATCCTGGCTTTGATGGAAGTAAAAAAGGAATCAGTTCATAGTAAAAATAGAAACTGTCACACATTTAGTTGCACATTATAAATAGAAATGGGTCCAAAGCAAAATATTCAATCTATACACCGTTGGGATTGCATCCAGAAGGAATGTATTTTCTGGTTCAGCTATAAACTGAATAGCTGTTTGTGACGGGTTTTCCTGGGGTGCAACCTGAACTGTGGGACTGCTGAGCCAACCTGGGCTCCCTCTCACACTATGATGCTGTTGGCAAGCTACAAACCTCTGGCAGGCACTGCACTTATACAGACATCCAGAGGCAGGGACACACCCAACTGAGTTGCATGAACGCTTCTCCCAGCCACTCATGAACCAACAATAGAGAGGCTCCAGCCAATTCCCCCCAGCTCCCCAGCCTTACACCCCAGAACTGCACTATCTTGCCCTGGTCAGAAACCTGACCAATATAAGTTCATTACCCTGTCCATCCCTCCCTTGATGTGGAGAGGTCTACTCTTTGTAAACTCAGCTGAGATTTCCCAAACACTTCAACTAATGCACACTGTTTTAGGTAAAATATAAAACAGATTTATTATGTACAGAAAGATAGATTTTAAGTGATTATAAGTAGTAAGCATAAAGATTAAAGTTTGTTATCTAAGAAATAAAATAAATTTGCAGTCTAAATTCTATAAACTAAACAGGATTTGAATCAATCAGTGTCTCACCCTGACAGATGGTATAACTCAATACACAGGCTGGGACTCTCCTCCAGCCTAGGACCACCCTCCCCCAGTTCAAAGTCTTTGTCTTCCAGACATGCTTCCAGGTGTTGACTTGTGGGGGTGGGGGAGTGAGACCGAGGCATGATGTCACTTCTCCTCTTTATAGTTTCTTCCAGCTTACAGGAAAGATCTTTTGCTATGACATGGGTCAAGCAGTATCCGTTGTCTATGTGCTGTCTGTGCGAAGTCTCCATTGTATACAGTTCCTGGGATAGTAGATTCTCTTTAATGGGACATCAGCACATCTGGCTACTCCATTGTTGTATCTGTAAGGCTGGTTGTGGGTGTTTTCAACCTTACAATATATTTCGGTAACACACACAGAGCAAAACTTCATAACTTCACCTACAATACAACAGGATATTAATATTCAACGGATCAAAACCTTTAAAATGATAACTCACTAGGCATACTTTTTACAAAACATATCATAATTATATGATAGTGGTGAATGAGGGTTCCAGGGTGTTGCTTTGAGGTATAGAGTGCTACACTGTTCTTGTGAGATTTTGATCAAAGATGATGGAAATCTCACAAGACCACCTGATTTCATAAGACTTCTACAATTCAAGATGGCAGAAAACTCGCAAGATCAGCTCATTTTATTAGATTTTTGCCAAGGTGGGCTGAAATCTCATGAGAACAGCTTGCAAGATTTTGGAATCTGAACCCTTGCCTCATTTCAGCCATGATCCTGAAATCTGAGATGTGGGCTTAAATGGCAGCCATGCCCATAACTTACCTACTGTCCCCATCTCTTGTCATGATGCTTTTGGAAATTCAAAGTGACAATTTCAGCCTTTTGCCTGAAATGTGAGTAGAGTAAATCTCTTCTTCTCTGTCATCATAATAGAAGACACTTGGATGAATCACCTCACAAATTTCAAACTAATAACTTCTTATTTTTCACTGATACAACATGTAGGTGGATGACATTCCATCATTGATGGCTGTAATCACCTTCAGCCCAGATAAAGCATCCCAAGTCCTGATATTCTTTGACTTGATAAAGTATTTGTCATTTCTAGTGTCTCCTCTTCTGACAGGGATAACTTTGTTTTAATTTAAGCTGTCACACTTTGCAGTTCAGCAAGGACACGTAAGTGTCAAGTAATAATCTCCCCTCAATCTGGTAAACCAGTTAACACTGCTAATATGCAGAACTGTTATTATGTTGATTTACTTTTCCTAACATCATAATCCTCAACAGCCCAAACTTTACTGATGAATACTAGACCTATTAAAGCTGATCAGGATAAGCTTCTCCTGTCTTCACCAACCTTATTATGCTCTGGGGGCTTTTTTAAAATAATCATATTTAATATTGTATTAAACTTTCAGAATACTTTTAAAACTTCATTTTAATGCGTTTTGGGATGATTTGAACAGCCTGCAACAGCGCACACACATTGTGCATGCAAACATTTGACTGGCAAGTAATCCAAAGCAAACTGAAGCCCTCTAGCTCTGAAGAATGCCTTCACTGCTGGATTATGGAGATTATCACAGGCCAGCACATTAATCACAATGGGGTGCGTGTGCTTCCAAGAAAAATAGTGAATAAACATAAAACCTGCCTACGCTAATAAGATAAACAACTAAAGAAAATCCAAAAATAAGAGAGGGAACTGGTCAACCATGTAAAGAACTGTAAAAATGTCCCCACACCCTGTATGACCTAAACATTTACTATTTCTCTGTTATAAGAACATTTCCTAGGGCCATTCTCTGGTTCTATTCTCTCCCCTATGGCAAAATCAATGGGGACAATTTTGGCCTGAGGTGCTGAATTTACAAACACAGCCACTGAGTAATCTTGTCACTTCTTAGACCCTTGGGGTCTGATTCTTATTTAGACTGTAGCACCTTCACACTCCTCTGGCAGACTTGTAAATGATAATCAGTCCCTTGGTCTTTTGGCCACTATCAATCTGGATTCAGTTTATCTGGTATGTCCTCTGTTAGAAGACCATAAATTATTCTTGCAACATGATGGAGTTCCTGACTAAGTACATGTAGGGCTTTTCCATTTCTGACTCTTTCTACACACAGTAACATTGTTTTTTGTTTTTATCTTGATGCCAGTAAAAATATTCGGTTCTGTTCCATGTCCTTACTACTTTAATTTGCCTGACTGAGACACATGAAAACTATCACCTCTATATCTTTACTGAGTAATGACTGAGTATTACAATCAATTTGTTGTTTTGATGTGATGAGTCAAATTAGTCAATAGGACAGAATAACTTCAAAGATGAGGAAACTCTTTCTAATACGTGATAGTTACCCCTTATTTGCAGTCAGGAAAATTATCAGAGATGAATAAGTTATTTGGGACAGGGACTGTTATTTACTATGGTCCAGAACCTCAATGGCATTTAGACGCCTAACTTAAAATCAATGGGAGTTAGATGACTAAATATCTTCGAGGATGTGGACCTACATGTTTGTATAGTGGCTTGCACAATGTGGCCCTCAACTGGGTTAGCTTCTAGGCATTACCTCAATATAAAAATTAAATGAAAATAAATAATAAAAATGCATTTATAGGTCCCCAGCTGAGATGTTTTGAGGTTCTTAATTTAGATGGGCATTTTCAGTTTCCTGAATGACTGTCTCTGGTAGGGAAAATGTAGATTTGTCTGAATGAAAAGACTGGTCTTTGATGAACAATGTTGGAAGGAAAGCTTTATTAGGAATGTTTGTGTTGCCAGTGTAACATACTCTACAGTTTGAGATTTAGCAGCTTTGCCTCTGCTTGCATTCCTGAACCCCTTGGTGTCACCCCAAAATCAGGTCGTGCTTGAAACCTTGACCCTCTTTCTCCACTTCCACTCATCATGCCTATAAGCTTCCCATTTTTATAACTGAATTAACACTAGCTGTTAGAGGTTACTAGCATTTAGCCTAGTTGGTGTCTACCATGGATTAAATGACAGGTTTCAGAGTAGCAGCCGTGTTAGTCTGTATCCACAAAAAGAAAAGGAGTACTTGTGGCACCTTAGAGACTAACAAATTTATTTGAGCATAAGCTTTCGTGAGTTACAGCTCACTTCATCAGATGCATGCAGTGGAAAATACAGTGGGGAGATTTATATACCTAGAGAACATGAAACAATGGGTGTTACCATACACACTGTAACGAGAGTGATCAGGTAAGGTGAGCTTTTACCAGCAGGAGAGCCGGGGGGGGGGGGGGGGGGGGGGAAGAAAACCTTTTGTAGTGATAATCAAGGTTGGCCATTTCCAGCAGTTGACAAGAATGTCTGAGGAACAGTAGGGGGTGGGGGATAAACATGGGGAAACAGTTTTACTTTGTGTAATGACCCATCCACTCCCAGTCTTTATTCAAGCCTAAGTTAATTGTATCCAATTTGCAAATTAATTCCAATTCAGCAGTCTCTCATTGGAGTCTGTTTTTGAAGTTTTTTTGTTGAAGAATTGCCACTTTTAGGTCTGTAATCGAGTGATTACAATAGACTTATAGTCCCTGAGATAATGTGGTTTCCTCCATAGGCAACTGGACCTCACTACTTCTGTCCCTCTGTCATATATTTCTGAACCTGGCAACCTGTCTCTCTCCAGAATCTCTCCAGAATCTCTTCCAACCCTGCGGAAGGTTGGCCACAGGATTATTCGCAGACTCTGCTGACACCCTTGGCTTCTCAGCAGACTCACATTGGGTGACTTCCCCACTGTGTGTATTGGTTTGTAAATGCCTGCAGTTTTGTCATAGCCCTTGACACTTCTGAATGGGCACCTTGGATTTTCTGGGAGCTGCTGCTCACAATTCATTGAATTCACCAGTTCCTGTTTCTTTCTAAAGGTTAGAGCCAGCCTGGAATGTCCTCTCCCAGAGCTGAGAGGCTGTAACAATTCACGCACTTCCTGTTTTCCAACTCCATTCTGCCATTTCCCACTTCTTTTGGCTGCCACTTCCCACTACTTCTCATTGGAAGCAGGGTTTTGGTTCTGTGACTGGTGCTGGACTCCTCTGGCACCCCTGCAATGAAATATTCCTGTGTGGCAAGAGTGCCAAATAGGGATTCCATCAAGAGGATACTGCCATGCATAAATTGTCTCTTCACTGTTTTCATGGCTGACTCCACATTCCCCTTGGTCTGAGCGTATGCTGTGGAAGATATGCCTTGGTGAAATTCCCATTGCTGAGAAAATATCCTGAATACTTCAGAAACAAAATGGGAGTCCATGGTCACTGAATACAATGTCCGGACTGACACGCTTTGCAAATTACACTTTTAATTTGAGAATCACTTCCCTAGCTATGGCTTTGAGATACAGAAGCTGGAAATTCTTTCCCTCCAGAACACCCGAGGCAGGAATACTCCTTTCTCTATAGTTAAAGAATGACTATTAGGCTTCCTTGTAAGAGCTATAATTCATTTCTTTAGCCATTTCCAATCTATCTTTTTCATCCTGAGAGCAGGTTTTTTCTTTTCCTTTTCTGGGTCATGTCACACAGGCGTTAGGACTTACTGATGAGAAAATATTTCGCAGAGATTAAATACACCCTTCCAATGGTTTGGGTGCATGAAACATCCAGTTATGAGGGATGAAATTCAATGAAATCCTTATCGCTAGGTTGAAAAGTTCTCCAAGAACCAATTTCAGATTATTATCTTCTGGTTTCACAGATACCTTTGTGAAAGAAAGAAGATTAAGGGCTAGATTCTCTGCTGGTGTAAATTGGCATTGCTCCTTTGAATTCAGTGGAGATGTACCAATGAACATCACCTGAGAATCTGTCTGTAGGTTTGTGAAAGGTAGCATGTATTAACTCCTTGTGGCTATTAGAGCCACACCTCCTAATATGATATACTCATGTGAAATGTATTAAGACCTCCTCTTGGGAAATTAGCTGATCACATTATCAAGAGATGTTAAGGGCATGGCTACACTTGCAGATGTAGAGCGCTTTTAGTTAAACCCGCCTTTGGGAGCGCAGTAGGGAAAGCGCTGCAGTCTGTCCACACTGATAGGAACAAGAGCACTGGCGTGGCCACATTTGTGGCACTTGCAGCAGCATTGGGAGTGGTGCATTATGGGCAGCTATCCCACAGAGCACCTCTTCCCATTCTGGCGCTGTGGCTTGTGGGAAGGGGGCAGGGGGTGCGGGGCATTCTGGGTCCTGTCCCAACGCCCCGTGATGCATCGGTTCACATCCCAGCAATCCCTGTGCTTCCGTCCACATTTGGCACCATCTTGCAGTGTGTTGTGTACTGTGCGCTCTGTCTTCCCTTTTGGTCTGCGGGAATGGAGCCTGAACTGCTGAGGAGTATGCTGACGAATCTCGCCAGCACGTCACGTTTGGCAGTTGAGTTATTCCTTATGATCCAAAGTGACAGTGAGGGCTCCAACGACGATATTGACTCGAGTAACACATATGACACGAGTTTGCTTGTGGCATTCACAAACATGCTCACCACCATGGAACGCCGCTTTTGGGCTCGGGAAACAAGCACTGAGTGGTGGGATCACATCGTCACGCAAGTCTGGGATGACGAGCAGTGGCTGCAGAACTTTGGGGTGAGAAAAGCCACTTTCATGGGACTGTGTGAGGAGCTCGCCCCCACCCTGAGGCGCAAAGACACGAGATTGAGAGCTGTCCTGACAGTGGAGAAGCGGGTGGCTATTGCAATCTGGAAGCTGGCAACTCCAGACAGCTACCGATCAGTCGCTAACCAGTTTGGAGTGGAGAAGTCAACCGTTGGAATCGTGTTGATGCAAGTTTGCAGGGCCATTAATAGCATCATGCTCTGAAGAACCGTGACTCTGGGTAACGTGCATGACATTGTGGATGGCTTTGCACAAATGGGTTTCCCTAACTGCGGAGGGGCGATAGATGGCACACACATTCCAATTCTGGCACCAGCCCTAGAGTACGAGTACACTAATCGGAAGAGCTGTTTCTCTGTGGTTCTCCAGGCGCTTGTGGATCACCGTGGGTGTTTCATTGACATTAACGCAGGCTGGCCCGGAAAGGGGCATGATGCACACATCTTTCCGAACACTGGCCTGTTCAGGAAGCTGCAAGCTGGGACGTTTTTCCCAGACCAGAAGATCACCATGGGGAAGTCGAAATGTCCATTGTGATCCTTGGAGACCCCACTTACCCTTTAATGCCGTGGCTCATGAAACCCTACACAGGGAGCCTCGACAGCAGTAAGGAGCGGTTCAACAACAGGCTGAGCCGGTGCAGAATGACTGTGGAGTGTGCTTTTGGCTGTTTAAAGGGCCACTGGTGCTCTCTGTATGGGAAGCTGGACATGGCCGATGACAGCATTCCCACAGTTATATCTGTGTGCTGTACCCTCCATAACATTTGTGAAGGGAAAGGTGAATGATTCACTCAGGCATGGAACTTGGAAGTTCAACACCTGGAGGCTGAATTTGAACAGCCAGAGAGCAGGGCTATTAGAGGGGCCCAGCGCGGGGCTGCAAGGATTAGGGATGCCTTGAGGGAGCAATTTGAGGCTGAAAGCCACCAGTAATGTCTGGTGCCCTGCACGGAAGTGAAGTGCAGTGGTTCCAGTGTTAGTAGGAATCTGGGTTTGCTATGCTGACTTGCAGTGCCTGTTTCTTTCCTGGGCTAAGGTATCTTTCACTTTATGCAATAATAAAGAATGTTTTCAAAGCCAAAAAATCCATTTATTGAAAAGAAAATTCATTTATTGAAAAGAAACACAGCTGCGTGGGAAACAGAAAGGGCAAGGGGGTGGGGTGGGGAACGGTACAATCACAGGTTTGCGTATGTCCTGTTATACTCAGCCTTGCTGTCTGGAGTGCTGTGCAATGAGTGCTGCACTTCAGGATGGCTATACTGCATGGTGATGGGGGTTGAGTGCAGAGGGTAAGGGTCGTAGTTTTCAGGGCTGGGTGGTGAAGCTACAGGTGTTGGAGGCAGCTGGTGGCGGTAAGAACCCGGATGTTGGGGAAAGTGGGTTGGAGGTGACGGGGGCACAAGGGAAAGAGTTCTGGGACAAGGGCTGCAGGGGAGGGTCAGGCATGGTAGTGTTCCGCCTGCATGGCTACAAGTGCCTGGATCGAGTCTGCTTGGCTCTCCATTATGCTTATCAGCCGATCCGTGCTTTGCTGCCGGAGCACCGTGCTTTTGTGCCAGCGCTCCTCATTCTCCTGGCGGATCCTCCTTTCACTGTCCCGCCACTCCTGCACTTTTAGATTTTCATTACTTGAATGCTGCATTACTTCATGCAACATGTCTTCCTTGCTTCTACGTGGCCTCTTTCTGATTCTTTGGAGTCTTTCAGCAGGTGATAACACGGATGGCTGAGATCTCAAGGTTGCATCTGTAAAGGCAAAATGCAACACTTAACAGAGGCAGCATTGTTCACACCAGACAGAGCAATGATTCCCCCGTACTTAAGGGCAAGTACAATCTACACAATAGCATAATTTGCCCATCCCAAAGCGAATGCACATAACCCACAGGAGCCCCAAAATGGTGAGTAACCACAGGGTCAAGCATGACTGATTGTTTCACAGCTGTACTCTCCTCTGGGTTTCTGTGCCTTGGGGAGAGCCAACAGTGACAGGGGGCCCCTATCCTGAACACTGTCCCCAGATTTTCCACAGGAGTTCGTCCTGGAAGATATTTTGCTGCTGAGGGTGACCTGGGAAGCAAGGGAGGGTCTTCTACTGCAATGTGGATTCTGCCTTAGCCTATATGCAGCTTGCCTGTGTGCAGCAATGGTCCCCCTGTCCCTCACGGCACAGTGGCATGGACAAGTTAGCCTTACTGGGACAAGGACCACAGTGACTCTCCTGAGAAACCTGCGCAAGTGCATCGCCCAAGTTCTGGATGAGACCTTTGAAGAGACCACTGGGGCCGTTTACCATGATGTGAGAGAGCACATCACATCCTATTCTGCTTCTAGGCATGCATGCAGCCCTAACACTCCTCACCCCAAGAGCCCGCACCGAATAACTTTCTTCCCAAAATAAAAGCCACTTACTGGGAACCTCCTCTGGTGTTTGTCCTTCCCCAAGCACCGGCTACCACAACTGGCTACCTTCCTTCTGGCTTGAGAACAGCTCCTGGCTGCATGCATCTAGGGATTCTGGGGTGTATTCCTCCGCCTCAGCACCCTTGCTCCTGCTTTGCTCCTCCTCTTCCTCCTCCTCCTCCCGCCTTGTCGAACTGGGCTCTGAAGTGTCCATGGTGATACCGGAGTGGAGGTGGGGTCAGCCCCAAGTATCACATCCAGCTCTTTGTAGAAACGGCAGGTCGCAGGAGCAGCACCAGAATGGCTGTTTGCCTCACAGGCTTTGTGGTAGGCATTCTGCAGCTCCTTCACTTTAATCCTGCAGTGCAGCGTGTCCCAGTCATGGCCCCTTTCCATCATGTCCCTTGATATCTGCCCGAAGGTATCGTAATTCCTACAGCTGGAGCGCAGCTGGGACTGGACAGCTTCCTCCCCCCAAACACTGATGAGGTCCAGCACCTTGCCATTGCTCCATACTGGGGATTGCCTGGTGTATGGAGGCATGGTCACCTGGAAAGATTCACTGAGAGCACTCCACCCCTGGTTGAGCAAGCAGGAAGGGGATTTTCAAAATTCCCAGAGAATTTAAAGGGCGGGTCTGACGGTTGGTCACCTGAGGGCAGGGCAGTAGTGTTCAAAGTGATGACCAGAGTGGCTAGCACAGGCATTGTGGGACACTTCTGGAGGCCGATCAGAGCGCACTATAGGAGCAGGGCGTCCACACTGGCGCCGCGGCGCTCTAGCAGGGGTGCAGCAAACGTTATTCCACTCACCGAGGTGGAGTAACAGCAGCGCTGTAGCTGCGGAGTCAGAGCGCTTTACGCGCCTTGCCAGTGTGGACGGGTTGTGAGTTAGTGTGCCTGGGGCTCCTTTATTGTGCTGTAACTCGCAAGTGTAGCCAAGCTCTGAGTCTTTAGAAAGCAGCCTTCTCTCCAGATGGATGACAATTAAAAAACAGAATTGTTTTGGAGGTAGGTTGGGGTGTGGCTATGAAAAGGCACGGCTAGTTAAAGGGTTCCTCCAAGTAGGAATTGGATCAGGTTGTATGTCTTATTGCGCATGGAGGTCACATCTGTATCAGTTCATGGGTAGCTGAACCAGCTTGAAACAGTAAAACTTGCTGACACTGGATATATTTGCTCATAAAGTTCTACAGGATAAGTGCAATTTTTTCTTATTTCACTCTGTTCATCAACACCAAAATCTACACCTACGCATCATTTTTAATGGCAGAATAAAATCAAGAGTTGAATCTCAAGTGGAAGACTTATAGTATGTTTTTGAGCTTCGAATACATTAACAATCCCAGTGGCTTCCATAAATGGAAAGAAATGGGAATGAGGAGGGAAAAATAAAAAGGAAATATTTGATTTTTTATTTTCTTCCTCCATGTTTCTTTTTATTTTTGTTGTTTTTTATTTCCTCTTTGGATAATGAGAAAAAACTGTATTTAGTAAAACTCTTTATGAAGAAAATAACTTGTTTTTCCTTTATTACCAAATGCTTTATAAATATACTTAAATACTGTGTGCTGATGTTCATTAAGAATCTGAAATAGTGCACTGGAAAAACATTTGCATATCAATGTCCTGAGGGGTTATGCA
Source organism: Natator depressus (assembly GCF_965152275.1). Classification (NCBI taxonomy): domain Eukaryota; kingdom Metazoa; phylum Chordata; order Testudines; family Cheloniidae; genus Natator; species Natator depressus. The sequence goes on along the minus strand of NC_134235.1, from coordinate 235,996,381 downwards.
TTATAGCTTTTAAAAACTTATTTGTTGTTGGCTTTATTATTCATTTTGTAATAATGTTGGCTCCTGTCTTTCAAATGAGTAGCAAGCTATAGATTCTTTTATTACAGCAAGAGCCCGGAATCATTTCTGGGGACAGTTGGGTAAGTAAATGTATTAATAATTCCCATTGTTCTTATCTGCCACTGGCAAGCTTTGAAATGAGAGAGAGGGACTCATCCAGGTAAGGTGTAATAGTTTGAAACTCTGTCACTTCTGGGTGTTTTGGACTGTTTGGAGGGTTCATTCAGTATTTGTCTTTCCTTCAAATGCAGATATTTGATCTCCCTTTCACAGACAACAATAGAATAATCTGATGCATGGCTAGAAGGAAAGATCGATGCATTAAAGATTAGGCATTAAAAATTAGGATGTGAAATTTTTACAAAACCGATGGACTATTTTCTGCCACACTGTCTGGCTTCATGGTTTCATCTGTTTAAAGAAAACGTCATGCAGTCAAACTGTAATGTTTCAGTTAGATGCTGGTATACTACACTGTGAATTTACAATAGAAGATATGGTATTGTGGATCAGAGACAGGCGAGTGGAAGTTCTGAGAACTGATGGGTTCAAAGTTCTGTGAGTTGAGTGCTACTGTGTGACTTTACCCAGGTCATTCATCCAAAGCCCATTGAAGGCAATGGATCTGGCCCTTATTGATCTGGCCACAGCGGCAAATTAGGCCAAACACAGGGATGGATTTTTAGCAGCAGCCACAACCTTATTAAACTTAACACGGGGAGGGACGCTACCCACCCTGTCACCCAGAATCTCACCTACCTTGCATTTTAAGTGATTCCACTATGAGAGTTATAGGACTCCTACAATATAGGCCATAAGTCAGGATAGACTCTCCTCTGCCTACCCCTAGGACTCAGCTCATCTGAGTCATACCACCCCCCTCCCTCATAAGGAGGACAGAGGGTACTAAAGGAAGTGACTGCATGACTTAGGCAAGGTTTTAACTTAATGAAAGCAGGGGACCAAGGGACCAATCAGCTCACTTTCTCTGCTGGCTGGCCAATAACTGGCTAAAGATGCTGGAAGGGGAGGGGGCCCCCAGTGTGTGTTCTCCACCCTCTTTCTACTGGGACTGTCCTCACATTCCAGGCATTCTTTTTAGGTGGCAAATCTGTCCCAGATGCAGTGTCAGTAGAGGAGGTTTTGGAACAAATTGATTAATTAAATAAGAAGTCACCAGCACCAGATGGTATTCACCCACGAAAACTGAAGTAACTCAAATATGAAATTGCAGAACTACTAACTGTGGTATGTAACCTATCATTTAAAGTGGCCTCTGTAGCAGATGACTGGAGGGTAGCTAATGCAATGCTGATTTTTAAAAAAGGGTCCAGAGGCGATCCTGGCAATTGCAGGCTAGTAAGCCCAACTTCAGTACTAGGCAAATTGGTTGAAACTATAGTCAAAGGACTGAATTATAAGACACATCAGTAAATATGATATGTCGGGGAAGAGTCAACTTGGCTTTTGCAAAGAGAAATCATGCATCACCAATCTATTAGAATTCTTTGAGGGGTGGGAGTCAACAAATGTGAACCAGGGTGAGCCAGTCAATATAATGCACTTAGACTTTCAGAAAGCCTTTGACAAGGTTCCTCACCAAAGGCTCTTAATCAAACTAAGTAGTCATGGGATAAAAGGAAAGGTCACCTCATGGCGAGATAACTGGTGAACAGATAAGAAACAATGGGTAGGAATAAATAGTCAGTTTTCACAACAGAGAGAGATAAATGGGGGGGGCCTCCAAGGATCTATACTGAAACATGTGTTCTTCAACATAGTCATAAATGATCTGGCAAAGGGGGATAAAAATAAGGTGACAATACAAAATTACCCAAGATAGTTAAGTCCAAAGCTGACTGCAAAGAGTTACAAAATGATCTCACTAAACTGAGTGGCTGAGCAATAAATGGCAGTTGAAATTCAGTGTTGAGAAGTACAAAGTAATGCATGTTGGAAAAAATGATCCCAGTTCTACATACAAAATGATGGGGTCTGAATTAGTTGTTACCACTCAAAAAAGATCTTGGAGTCGTCATGGATAGTTGCCTGAAAACATCTGCTCAGCATGCAGAAGCAGTCATAAAAGCTAACAGAATGTTAGGAACTATTAGGAAAGGGTTTGATATTAAAGCAGAAAATATCACGACGTCACTATATTAATCCCGGGTATTCCCACACTCTGAATACTGCTTGCAGTTCTGTTTTCCTGATCTCAAAAAAAAGATATGTTAGAATTGGAAAAGGTGCAGAGAAGGGCAATAAAAATGATTAGGTGTGTGGAACGTGTTCCATCTGAGGAGAGATTAAAAGGACTGGGACTGTTCCTCTTCGGGTATGTCTACGCTACCCACCGGATCGGCAGGCAGTGATCGATCCAGTGGGGGTTGATTTATCGTGTCTAGACTAGACATGATAAATCAATCCCCGAGCGCTCTCCCGTTGACTCCTGTACTCCACCGCCGCTAGAGGTCCAGGCAGAGTCGATGGGGGAGTGACTGCAGTCGACTCACTGCGGTGAAGACACCACGGTAAGTCAATCTAAGTTTGTCAACTTCAACTACATTATTCACATAGCTGAAGTTGTGTAACGTAGATAGATTCTCTCTTCCCCCCCCCCCCCCAGTGTAGACCAGGGCTCAGAAAAAAGATGACTAAGAGGAGATATGACAGCTTTTATAAAATCATGAACGGTATGAAGAAAGTGAATAGGGAAGTGTTATTTACCCCTTCATACTACATGAGAACTAGGGGTCACCCAATGAAATTAATAGGCGGCAGGTTTAAAACAATCAAAAGGAAACACTTCTTCAACAACACAATCAACCTTTGGAACTCATTGCCATGGGATTTTGTGAAGGCCAAAAGTATAGCTAGGTTCAAAAAAAGAATAGGCGTGTTCATGGAGGATAGGTCCATCAATGGCTATTAGCCAAGATGGTCAGAGATGCAACCCCACTGTCTGGGGGTCCCTGAATCTCCAACTGTCAGAAGCTGGGACTGGACAACAGGGGATGGATCAGTCAAAATGGCCCTGTTCTGTTCATTACCTCTGAAACATCTGACACTGCCACTGTCAGCAGAGGGGATGCTGGGACCCGCTGTGGACATTCTTATGTCTTTATGTTCTTAATCACTGCTGTATCCAGCAAGTGTCCCACCAATTGAGGGGATGGGTAGCCATTTCTCTCTCCTTTGTTTTCCATCTATGCTAAATGGGAATAAGAATACTTACCTCCTTCACATGGATATTAATGAGCCTAAATTCAGTAATGCTTTTAATTCTGGTCTGGTTCTTGTACTGCACATATCCCCATGATATCTGAGTGCTCTGAGATCCTCAGAAGACACAAGAAGAAAATATTATTAAGTTTTGGCATATCTTGGTCTGATTTTTTCCAGAGATGCTGTACCCATTGCGTTCAGTGGGATTTGAGAGAACTAAACACCCACAACAAATCAGGCTATGCTGCATTTCAATGTACTTTATTATATTGAAACAAGAAACTTCTTAATTCCATATCTCATTCAACTCAGGCTTTTCACAAAGATAACCTGCCATTCTGATCCCTGACACCACTGGCTTTTTTTGCTGATGATGCAAATAGTTATGGCCTGTATTTTCAAGGAAGAAGCTCTCATAGTAGGCCTGACTCTCCCTCACTTTGCAGCAGTTGTGTGGTGGTGTAATTCCACTGACTTCAGCTGTCTTACTCTTGGTTTATGCTTGAGTGAATATGAGGAGAATGAAGTCCCATTTTATAGAACACTGTTCTACTGGGCACATTTACATAACTCCCTGTTGCTCCAGGAAAGCAACACAAACCTTTTTAAACCAATAGAAACGGTAGAGCTGTCTCTAACAGATTTGTGCTGTACTGAATGCCCCCTTTCATGTCGTTCTTATAATTAATTTGGCAGGCTTCTCAAGAAAAACTATTAAATTATTGTCCCAGTGACTTAAACCTTTAGCATGAAAGTCATCTGACACAGTTGTCAGGGACTTTATTTGTAGGTCCAGTGAGAGAAGAATTCCTTTAGGAAAACCTGAGATTTTAATTATTGACTTGTAGGCAGGCATGATTAACAAGGATTTCTCATCCTCAGCTATCAAATCCCAAGCCTCTGCTCTTGCGTCCGCTGTTTCTTAAGAGAAATCCCTAAACTGTACCTTCCAGTTCTCAGAGCAGCCTCATTAAATCAACTACAGTTAAACCTTCAGTAGATTAGAACTTGTAAGGGGAATGTAGATGTAACACCTGATTGCCTTTCTAAAGCTGATGACATGAATTGATTTTTTTAGAGCTTGGTCAGCCATGCTACTGCTAGCTCCCCCACTCCAGTTTTCTCACACATGGGGAGTCAAACTGTGCATTCAGCATGACAGGAGCAAATGAGCTCTGCTACTTACAAAACAATGCCAAGGTTTGAACTAAGAAACTACTAGAAGAAAGCACCAGAAATTCTGTAATCCACTGATTTCAGATGTGTTGCATTATCCTTAGAAAGGACTCGGCCACCAAGGAAAAAGATTGTATGTCACCACAGCAGGTGATCTTAAACCATTTAGCACTATATGATTAGATGTGGACTTGTCCTTAATTTCTGAAGGCAAGGGCAGATATAGTACTGCTGTTTCCACCACAATAAAAATTTACAAAAGACCTAGGCTCTCACACTGTTCTTAGAAACTGGATGAAATGCAGTAGTTGCATGTCAATGGTAAGTTTTACATCTAAAGAAGATCCATTGGGGTTAGCTTCTCTTTTATCCAGGTTCTTTTACAATACAGGTGTTTTCTGTCACATATAAACGCATAGTGATTCATTATGTGATGGGACAAAAAATATGCCCTTTAAGAGTCATTATATTGAATCATAATGTGCCTTTGTTCAATTTCAAAACTGTCTGCCTTGATTATCAAAGACCTGAAGATACAGACTATTAAGAGCAAAACAATATATCTTCTGTTGCAGTACAAGGTAACACATTGCGCACTGTGCAGATACTGACTTCACTACTGTATTTGTTTGTTGTCTATTTTTCTAGATAATGGAGAATATTATCACCAAACAAGTTAGCTGGTGTAGGACTTTATGTACTTTATTGGTTTCTGAATTAACCACCAGGTTGATTTTAAGATTCTGTAACTAAGAAAGCGGCAAAGAGTCCTGTGGCACCTTATAGACTAGCGGACTTATTGGTTAGTCTATAAGGTGTCACAGGACTCTTTGCCGCTTTTACAGATCCAGACTAACATGGCTACCCCTCTGATACTTGTAACTAAGAAGGCTTTATAGGCTTAACATCATCCTTTCTATATGATCATGACTTCATTACATTTATAATATGCAAGCAGAATAAAGTCCAGACCAAGAATATATATATGTACTTGGTGCTTTAATGGGGTCAATTTCACAAAGCTGAAAACAATTATGAGCCAAATCATCTGGGAGGAAAAATTAAATCAGAAAGATGTGAATGATAACTGGGAACCATTTAAGAAAACCTTATTAGATGCCCCAAAAGCCACAATTCCATAACTAAGGAAGACTGTCCTGGTTAAAAAAAAACAACAACAATCTGGTTTAGAGGGGAATGAAGATAGATGTAAATATATATATATAAATATGTAAACAAATGTAAGAAAAGGGAAGTAGCTAATAGTGACTATAAATCAGAAGTTAGGAATTGTAGAAAATTGATAAAGGAAGCAAAAGGTCACAAGGCAAAATCTATGGAAAGCAGAGTTAAGGACAATAGGGATTTTTTAAAAAGAATCCTGAGAGTGGTACTGGTCCCTTACTCATTGGAAATGGTAGAATTATCCATAAAGCAGCAGAAAATGCAGAAATGTTCAATAAATGTTTATGTTCTTCATTTGGGGAAAAACAGATGATGCAGTGTCATCATATGGTAATGATAACACTCTTTCCATTTCACTAGTATCTCTGGAGGATGTTAAACAGAAGCTACTTAAGTCAGAAATTTTTAAATCAGCAGATCCAGATAACTTGCATCTAAAAGGTTTAAAAAGCTGGCTGAGGAGGTTGCTGAACAGTTAATATTGATTTTCAATAACTCTTGGTGAACTGGGAAAGTTCCAGAAGGCTGGAAGAAAGCTAATGTTGAGCCAGTTTTTAAAAAGGGTAAATGGGATGAGCTGGGTAATTATAAGCCTGTCAGCCTGACATTGATCCCAGGCAAGTTTATGGAGCAGCAGGTATAGGATTCACTTAATAAAGAACTAAAGGAAGGTAATGTAATTAATGCAAATCAACATGGGTTTATGGAAAATATATCTTGTCAACCTAGATATTTTTGATGAGATCATAAATTTGGTTGCTAAAGGTAATGGTGTTGATGTAATAGATTTCTATAAGGTGTTTGACTTGATACCACATGACATTTTGATTTAAAAACTAGAATGCTATACCATTAACATGGCAGCCATTCAACGGATTAAAAACTGGCTAACTGATAGGTCTCAAAATATAACTGTATATGGGGAATCAATCTTGAGCTGGTCTGTTTCCAGTGGGGTCCCACAGGAATTGGTGTCCCTACACTATTTAACATTTTTATCAGTGTCCAACAACAAAATATAAAATCATCACTGATAAAGTTTGCAGATGACACACTAGTTGGGGGAGTGGTAAATAATGAAGATTGATTTAGCACGGTCTAGATTGCTTAGTAAACTGGGTGCAAGCAAACAATATGCATTTTAATACAGCCAAATGTAATACATCTCGTAACAAAGAACGAAGACCTTACTTATAGGATGGGGGGCTCTACCTTGGGAGGCAGAGAGTCTGAAAAATATTTGCGGGTTGCGTGGGTAATCAGCTGGACATGAGCTCCCAATGTTATGCTCTGACCAAAAGAGCTAATGAACTTCTGGGATGCATAAATAGGGGAATCTTGAGAAGGCGTAGAGAGGTTATTTTACTTCTTTATTTGGCACTGGTGAATACTGCTGGAATACTTTGTCCAGTTCCGGTGTTCTCAATTAAAAAAGGTTGATAAATTTGAGAGGGTTCAAGGAAGAGCCATGAAAATGAGTAAAGGCATAGAAACATGCCTTATAGTGATAGACTCAAGGCGTACAAGTGATTTAACAAAGAGAAGGTTAAGGGGTGATTTCATTGCAGTCGAAAAGTACCTGCATGAAGAACAAATATTTAATAATGTTATCTTCAGTCTAGCAGAGAAAGGTATAACATGATCAATGGCTAGAAGCTGAAGCTAGACAAATTCAGACTGGAAATAAGGTATACATGTTTAGAAGCTATGAATCTTTTTGGCCTCTTATTCACAGGCCTTTTCCTTTGCTCAACTTCGAAATGCTTTTCATCTATCTCTTATGTAGAGTACAAAATGCTCTATATGGATTAGATACATTTGCACATTATGTACCCTTAGCTATAAGAAGTGATTACTTGACTCCCGCTGGAGCTGCCGCAGATGGGGAGAGGTGCCTCTCACCCGGCCCCGAGCTGCTGGGGCGAGAGAGGGCTGGGGGGGAAGTCCTCTCTCCCTGCCACAGCCCTGGGGCAGCCTGCACCCCAAACCCCTCATCCTAGGCCCCACCCCAGACCCCACACCTCCTGTACACTAACCCTCTGCCCCAGCCCTCAGCCCCTTCCCACACTCTGAATCCCTCATCCCTGGCCCCATCCCAGAGCCTTCATCCTTAGCCGGAGCCCTCACCCTCTATACCCAACCTTTTGCCCCAGCCCTGAGTCCCCTCCTACACCATGAACCCCTCATCCCCAGCCCCACCCCAGAGCCCGCACCCCCAGCCAGAGCCCTCACCCGCCCACACACCTCAACCTTCTGCTCCAGCTCTTGGCCCTCCCACACTCCGAACCCCTCATCCCCACCCCCACCCCCACCACACATCACCTCCATATTGGTGGACATAACAAAATTCATTCCGCACATGGACGTAAAAAATTAGAGGGAACACTGCATATCTACACTTCTGAATCAAACCACACAATTTCTAGTCTCAAGTTATATTTGCAAAATATTATTGGTATTTTATTTTACTGTAAAAACTCAGTTGTTACCTCTGCTGCTTGCTTAATAAAGGATACCTTAAATAATCATGTTGTATTTATACAGTTAGTACCTCTCAGACCAAAGGATCTTTAAATTCATTACAAATTATGTGCAGTACGGAATTACTACCCACTACTGAAATGCAACTACCTCTGTTATGGAAGGCAGCACACTGGAAAAGAGAGAATTAAGGTTCCAGTGTTGGTCACAGACACCAGGGCACACACCTACTTTTGTTAAAAAGTGCCACATATCTTTAATGTCCATGAAGAGCAAACAGAACTTCACTTTTGAAGAATTTGTCTATGAGGCACCCTGTTGTAAGTTGCCTGGAACTCAATTTGTCTCACGTGGGAGGATGAGAGTGGGGTTACTATACCTTGCCAGGGTTCAAACCTATCGCTCAAGGGAGTCTGGGTATCTCAGACCTAGTGCTTAGGCCACTAGAGCAGCTCATTCAGTTTTTGAAGTGTCGGCTTAATGAATCATTCCCCACAAAATGGTTGCTCCTGATATTTCAGCCAAAGCCCTGCTGCTTTTGCAGGAGTCTGAGTTCTTTTATCTTGCACATTGGTCTGAGCTGCAGAAACATTCCAGTTTATCACACACTGTTCTGTTCTGTCACTTAGAAATATGCTCATGCTCACCAAGTGAATATTGATAAGATACCCTGAGAATGTGATAAAAACGGGGTTAAGAAAAGATATCTTTCAAATGTGACAAATAAAGACTTTTAAAATGTGATAAAAGACTTCTGAGAGGCCATTATTTAGAGTGAAGCCTCAAAGGTGTACATGGAGTTGGGGGCTTTATTGTTTGGTCATGCTCTTTCAAAGGTTTAGGGCTTTTACTCTGTTTTTCTAAGAAAAAGCTCTTTGAAGGTCATGTTTGAATTCAAAGCTGTATTTATTGTCTGTTTTTCCATGCTATCTACATTACTGTTGCATATCGCATTTGGAAGGCCAATACCTCCTGAAGGTAATATTTTCTAATTCCACTTTTATCCTACCCTCTGGTGTAGTGTTTGCCAGTGCACGTTTGCATCTGCAGGTGCTGATAAGGTAGAAAAAGCTACCTGACTAACATTATTATAGTACTTTTTTTCCCCCCTAAGTAGTTTGAAATGATTATCGCCTGCAGACTATAGTCATATGCTAAAAGCTGGCATACCTTCATTCTGCAATACTGCCCTCACCACTTTGAAGCGATGGTGGCTGCAGAGATTACCAGGCAGTGGGAAATCTTTCTGTCATTGAGCGAAAGGGGAAGGGAGAAAGGCAGCTTTTTGAGACAAACACTAACACGGGTAATATTATTTCTGAACAAAAGACTGGGGCTCCCTGTTCAGATGTCAGAGCAGACAATTAATCTCTCTTGGTTGGAGAGCAGTACTAAACATAACCATTCCACTAAATTGCTGGATGTAATGATGGTTACAGAAAAAAGAAGCAGGCAATAAAACTGGAGCATAACCCCCCTTTCCCCTGATTCTGACCTTGTTGTGTGAAATGTTGGCCTCTGTAATAGGGTGTGATTGTGCCTGGTGTTTACATGGGTACAAAGTCTGGGGGAGGGCACAGGAGACTCCCTCTCAATGCATAGTCTGTGGCAGTCAGGCACAGTTACAGTCTTTGCATTAAGAGGAACTTAGGGGACCGCTCCCACTCTACTCCTCCAGGGGCGCACAGTCACCCAAGGGGAGTGGAAAGTTAAGTGGCGGGGGGGGAGCAGGTTTACCATTCGGTCTCCCTCATGCAGAATGAGACTTGTGTGCCAGGGGTGAGAGTGTGCTGTGGTTAGGGAAGAGGAGTAACGGTGAGTGTGCTCCCTAAGTTCCCCGGGGAACTCTGGGAGGCAAGGGGATACCTCCCTGTGCTCCCCCAGAAGCAGTGTTACTCTGCACCACCTCAACACAAGACTGTACCTTCAAGGCACAACTGAGCCAATAGAAAACATGGTCAGTTTGACTCCCCACTGAGAAGTCAAAGAGCAGCTTTTCCAGGGGTAGGAGCTGTCGATACACTTGAGTGATGATGAGCCTGAAAATGATTTTGTTGTCCTTAACCTTTACAAAAACGCAACTAAAGAAACAATTGACTGATTAATACTTGTTCTCACTTTTAAATTGCTGAGGGACATTCACAGAACTAAGCCCATGTTTTCCTGGGTACTATTGCACTGTAACAAAACAAGCGAGGAATTTTGGGGCAGGATGCTTAGCTGATGTAAATGATATAGCTCAACTGGCTTCAAAGGAGCTAAGCTCATTTACATCAGCTGAGGATCAGGCCCATCAGACCTATAAATACAAGTTGGCATGTCAAAGCAGGCCTGCCATTTGAGGACCTCAGGTGTGGCAAACGTGTCCTCATGCCTCTGTGTTTTTGTAATGGAAACAAGCCCCCTGAAACACATTCAGTTATAATGTAGGTAGTTTACAGCATTCTTTCACAGCCTTCTCTTCCCCAGGCTCAGTTATAATAATACAGAACTTGGATCAAAAGGCATGTAATAAGCATATCAAAAAAAGAAGCATATTCTCTCTGAACCACAGAGCTTATATTATTTCATTTTTGGTCCCTTTGTCCATGTTTTTTTCTTTCAGTTCTCTTTTCCTCTCTCATGAGTGAGGTAGCACAAAGATACATGATAGATAGAGTGTGGAAAGGGAGTCCAGGATGCTCCTACATTCCAACCCACCATCTGACCATGGGCAAATCATTTATGCCAAAATTTTCAAATGTAGGTGCCTAAGAATCCATGTTAAATATAAATAAGGATGAATATTTGGATAATCTGGGGCAGCCAAATTTATATATTTTGGCCTGAATCCCTCTGCCTTGGTTGCTATAAGATGCTAACGTTTTAAGAGTAACTCTTATCTCACCAGGGTGCCGTGAAGATTAGTCTTACGTTTTGTTCAGCCAATCACTAAGACAAACAAGTTTGGTTACAATTTGCAGGAGATAATGCTGCCCATGTCTTGTTTATGTCACCTGAAAGTGAGAACAGGCATTCGCATGGCACGTTTGTAGCCAGCATCACAAGGATTTACGTGCCAGATATGCTAAACATTCATATGCCCCTTCATGCTTCGGCCACTATTCCAGAGGACATGCTTCCATGCTGATGATGCTTGTTAGTTAAATTTGTGACTGAACTTTTTGGGGGAGAATTGTATGTCTCCTGTTCTGTTTTACCTGCATTCTGCCATACATTTCATGTTATAGCAGTCTTGGATGATGACCCAGAACATGTTTGTTTTAAGCACACTTTCACAGCAGATTTGATAAAACGCAAAGAAGGTACCAATGTGAGATTTATAAAAATAGCTATAGCACTCAACCCAAGATTTAAGAATCTGAAGTGCTGTCTAAAATCTGAGAGGGATGAGGTGTGGAGCATGCTTTCAGATGTCTTAAAAGAGCAACACTACAGAACCTGAACCACCAAAAAAGAAAATCAACCTTCTGCTGGTAGCATCTGACTCAGTTGATGAAAATAAACGTGTTGGTCCGCAGTGCTTTGGATCGTTATCAAGCAGAACCCGTCTTCAGCATGGACACATCTTCTGGACTGATGGTTGAAGCATGAAGGGACATATGAATCTTTAGCGCATCTGGCACATAAATATCTTGCGATGCTGGCTACAACAGTGCCATGCGAATGTCTGTTCTGACTTTCAGGTGACATTGTAAACAAGATGTGGGCAGCATTACCTCCTGCAAATTGTAACCAAACTTGTTTGTCTGAGCAATTGGCTGAAGTAGGACTGAGTGGACTTGTAGGTCCTAAAGTTTTACACTGTTTTATTTTTGAATGCAGTTATTTTTTGTCCATAATTCTACATTTGTTCAACTTTCATTATAAAGAGATTGCACTACAACACTTGTATTAGGCGAATTGAAATTTACTATTTATTTTGTTTTTTACAGTGTACATATTTGTAATAAAAATAAATATAAAGTGAGCACTGTACACTTTATATTCTGTGTTGTAATTGAAATCAATATATTTGAAAATGTAGAAAACATCCAAAAATATTCAAAGAAATGGCATTTTTTATTGTTTAACAGTGCAATTAATCACGATTAATTTTTTTAATTGCTTGATAGTCTAATTCCAATATATCTTTTTTGAGATGGGGCGATTGCATCTGCAAGCAGTATTCAAGATGTGGGCATACCATGGATTTATATAGAGGAAATATGATATTTTCTGTCTTATTATCTATCCATTTCATAATGATTCCCAACATTTTGTTCACTTTTTTGACTGCCACTGCATATTGAGTGGATGTTTTCAGAGAACTATCCACAATGACTCCAAAATCTCTTTCTTGAGTCGTATTAGCTAATTTTGACCCCATCATTTTATATGTATAGTTGGGATTATGTTTTCCAATGTGCATTACTTTGCATTTATCAACACTGAATTTCATCTGCCATTTTGTTGCCCAGTCACCCAGTTTTGTGAGATCCCTTTGTAGCTCTTTGCAGTCTGCTTTGGACTTAACTATCTTGAGTAGTTTGATATCATCTGCAAATTTTGCCACCTCACTATTTATTCCTTTTTCCAGATCATTTATGACTATGTTGAATAGTACTGGTCCCAGTATAGACCCCTGATGGGACACCTCTCTCCATTCTGAGAACTGATAATTTATTCCTACCCTTTGTTTCCTATCTTTTAACCAGTTACTGTTCCATGAGACCACCTTCTTTCTTATCTCATGACAGCTTACTTTGCTTAAGAGCCTTTGGTGAGGGACCTTGTCAAAGGTTTTCTGAAAATCTAAGTGCACTAAATCTACTGGATCCCCCCTTGTCCACATGCTTGTTGACCCCCTCAAAGAATTCTAATAGATGGGTGAGGTAAGATTTCCCTTTAAAAAAATCATGTAGATTCTTCCCCCAACAAATTATGTTCATCTAAGTATCTGACAATTCTGTTCTTTATTATAGTTTCAATCAGTTGGCCCAGTACTGAAATCAGGCTCACTGGCCTGTAATTGCCAGGATCACCTCTGGAGCCATTTTTAAAAATTGGCGTGACAATAGCTATCCTCCAGTCATCTGGTACAGAAGCTGATTTAAATGATAGGTTACAAACCACGGTTAGTAGTTCTGCAGTTTCACATTTGAGTTCCTTCAGAACTCTTGGGTGAATACTGTGACGGGGCAAGGCCAGATGGCTATAGAAAAGTAGTGGGAGATAGATATATTAGCTCCAGGCTAAATAAATCCCTGGTACCTGGATAATTTAAATGACAGCTGCTCCAGGTCAATTAAGACACCTGAGGCCAATTAAGAACTTTCCAGAAGGCAGGGAGAATGCTAGGTTGATTGGGACACCTGAAGCCAGTCAGGGACTGGCTGAAACTAGTTAAAAGTTTCCCAGTTAGTCAGGTGGGTGCGGATGTCAGGAGCTGTGGGAGGAAGTTGTGCTGGTGGAGAGATTGAGCAGTACACACCATATCAGGCACAAGGAAGGAGGCCCTGAGGTAAGGGTGAAGTGGAGCTTGAGGAAGTGGGGGTTGCTGTGGAGAAGTGGCCCAGGGAATTGTACGTGTCATGTTTCTGAAAGGTCAGCTACCATAGCTGATACTATTAGGGTCCCTGGGCTGGAGCCTGGAGTAGAGGGCAGGCCTGGGCTCCACTCTTTACCCCTCCCCCCCCCCGATTAATCACTGAGACTGGGAGACAACAGAGACTGTGCAAGGGAGGATAGCTTCTCCTCATCTCCCTCTCTGGCTTATGATGAAAATGGCTCAGTAGACTCTAGAGAGAGAAGGGTTATGTGGAGGGTCACAGTGAGCCTCTGAGGCTAGTAAAATCTACCAGGAAACGCGGGACCCACGGAGAGAAGGAGAGAGCTTTGTCACAATACCATCTGGTCCTGGTGACTTATTACTTATCAATTTGTTCCAAAACCTCCTCTAATGACACCTCAATCTGGGACAGTTCCTCAGATTTATCACCTAAAAAGTATGGCTCAGGTTTGGGAATCTCCCTCATATCCTCAGCCATGAAGACTGATACAAAGAATTCATTTAGTTTCTCTGCAATGGCCTTACTGTCTGTAGGAAAGTTGAAGACTCACCGGTGTGGTGCCTCCTGCTAGTCGTCTGGGAATTAGCTCTTTTTTTACCATCGGAGTGCCCTCTGCTGGCCAGTGGCTTGCCTACCGTAGGCCCCGTGTCCCTCGTGGACCCCGGTGTCCCTTTACCCAAGGGGTTCTGCCCCACAGCAGTCCCCATGCTCTAGGTCTCCCCTTCCAGGGGAACCCCCAACCCTCCAAGCCCACTGTGCCTCAGTGGCTACTGCCAGTCATCATCTAGCCCCCTTTCCCTGATGCAGACTGCAGTCTATAATGGCCACTCATCATTGGCAAGGGGGTAGGACCTGCTGCCTTTGCCTATCCCCGGTTTGCCCCTTTTGGCCTTAGACAAGGCCTGCAGCCTGGGGTTTTACCAGGCTCAAGCTCCCCAGGTCCGTTTGCCCTTCCCCAGCATTGCTCTGCTTCAGGTACCTTCTCCCAGGCAGCTAGCCCTTCCCACTCCTGGGCTAGAGTGAAACTCCTCTGTCTCCTGTCCCCACAGCCCTTTTATCCAGTCCAGCTGTGGCCTGATGAAGCAAGCCACACCTGGGGCCAACTACCTCGCTAGCCTACCTCAGCTGCTCTTAATCCCTTTTACCTTGGAGTGGGGCAGCCGCCCCACTACACTGTCCTTGAGTGCTCCTTTAGCATCCTGATCGACCAGTGGCCCCACTGACTGTTTAGCAGGCTTCCTACTTCTGATGAACTTAACATTTTTTTTTATTACTTTTTGAGTCTTTGGCTAGCTGTTCTTCAAATTCTTTTTTTGGCCTTCCTAATTATATTTTTACACTTAAACCCAGATGCCTTAACATCTGATATTAGACTGGGGGAAAAGAGCCTCCCCAGTCTAGTACCTTAGTCCTGAGTACATCCTATCTTTCCTTTCATCTTTGTATGCTTCCTTGTAACTATGTATCACAACAGAGCCAGTACTTATTGTTAGTATTAGGGTATGTCTACACTATGAAATTAGATTGAATTTATAGAAGTCGGTTTTTTAGAAATTGTTTTTATATAGTTGATTGTGTGTGTGTCCACACAAAATGCTCTGAGTGCATTAAGTGCATTAACTCGGCAGAGTGCTTCCACAGTACCGAGGCTAGCATCAACTTCCGGAGTGTTGCACTGTGGGTAGCTATCCCACAGTTCCCGCAGTCTCCGTCGCCCGTTGGAATTCTGGGTTGAGATACCAATGCCTGATGGGGCAAAAAACATTGTTGCGGGTGGTTCTGGGAACATGTCGTCAGGCCCTCCCTCTCTCCCTCCGTGAAAGCAATGGCAGACAATCGTTTTGCACCTTTTTTCCTGAGTTACCTCTGCAGACCCCATACCATGGCAAGCATGGAGCCTGCTCAGCTCACTGTCACCGTATGTCTCCTGGGTGCTGGCAGACGTGGTACTGCATTGCTAAACAGCAGCAGCAAGCCATTGCCTTGTGGCAGCAGACGGTGCAATAGGCCTGAAAACCATCGTCATCATGTCCAAGGTGCTCCTGGCCACCTCGGTAAGGTCGGTCAGGAGCGTCTGGACAGACATGGGAGCAGGGACTAAATTAGGAGTGACTCGACCACGTCATTCTCTTTAGTCCTGCAGGAAGTCCCATTGTACCATATTCTGCTGGGCAGTCAGGAGATGAGGATGGCTAGCAGCCCTATTGCACCATCTGCTGCCAGCCAAAGATGTAAAAGATGGATGGAGTGGATCAAATCAAGAAATAGACCAGATTTGTTTTGTATTGATTTGCTCCTCCCTCCCTCCCTCTGCCAAGAATCGTTTTGGTGAGGTCTGTCAGGGGTACCTTGAAAACTTTAATGGAGGTTCAGTCCTGCCTGAAATACCAGAGGGAGGGATAGCTAAGTGGGTTGAGCATTGGCCTGCTAAAGCCAGGGTTTTGAGTTCAATCCTTGAGGGGGCCATTCTGTGTGATAGTTGTTTTTGTTTCTCCTTGATGTAAAGCTACCCCTTTTGATGATTTTAATTCCCTGTAAGCCAACCCTGTAACCCATGTCATCAGTCGTCCCTCCCTTCGTCAGAGCAACGGCAGACAATTCTTCCGCGCCTTTTTTCTGTGTAGACGCCATACCACGGCAAGCATGGAGCCCGCTCAGGTCACTTTGGCAATTAGGAGCACATTAAACACCACGCACATTATCCAGCAGTATATGCAGCACCAGAACCTGGCAAAGCAAAACAGGGCGAGTAGGCGACGTCAGCGCGGTGACATGAGTGATGAGGACATGGACACAGACTTCTCTCAAAGCACGGGCCCTGGCAATGCGGGCATCATGGTGCTAATGGGGCAGGTTCCATGTGGTGGAATGCCGATTCTGGGCCTGGGAATCAAGCACAGACTGGTGGGACCACATAGTGTTGCAGGTCTGGGATGATTCCCAGTGGCTGCGAAACTTTCGCATGCATAAGGGCACTTTCATGGAACTTTGTGACTTGCTTTCCCCTGCCCTGAAGCGCATGAATACCAAGATGAGAGCAGCCCTCACAGTTGAGAAGTGAGTGGCAACAGCCCTGTGGAAGCTTGCAATGCCAGACAGCTACCGGTCAGTTGCGAATCAATTTGGAGTGGGCAAATCTACTGTGGGGGCTGCTGTGATGCAAGTAGCCAACGCAATCAAAGATCTGCTGATATCAAGGGTAGTGACCCTGGGAAATGTGCAGGTCATAGTGGATGGCTTTGCTGCAATGGGATTCCCTAACTGTGGTGGGGCCACAGACAGAACCCATATCCCTATCTTGGCACCGGAGCACCAAGCCAGTGAGTACATAAACTGCAAGGGGTACTTTTCAATAGTGCTGCAAGCACTGGTGGATCACAAGGGACGTTTCACCAACATCAATGGGGGATGGCCTGGAAAGGTACATGACGCTCGCATCTTCAGGAACTCTGGTCTGTTTCAAAAGCTGCAGGAAGGGACTTTATTCCCAGACCAGAAAATAACCATTGGGGATGTTGAAATGCCTATAGTTATCCTTGGGGACCCAGCCTACCTATTAATGCCATGGCTCATGAAGCCGTACAGAGGCAGCCTGCACAGTAGCCAGGAGCTGTTCAGCTACAGGCTGAGTAAGTGCAGAATGGTGGTAGAATGTGCATTTGGATGTTTAAAAGTGCGCTGGTGCAGTTTACTGACTTGGTTAGACCTCAGTGAAACCAATATTCCCACTGTTATTACTGCTTGCTGTGCACGCCACAATATCTGTGAGAGTAAGGGGGAGATGTTTATGGAGGGGTGGGAGGTTGAGGCAAATTGCCTGGCTGCTGGTTACATGCAGCCAGACACCGGGGCAGTTAGAAGAGCACAGGAGGGCACGGTGCGCATCAGAGAAGCTTTGAAAACCAGTTTCATGACTGGCCAGGCTACGGTGTGAAAGTTCTGTTTGTTTCTCCTTGATGAAACCCCCTGCCCCTTGGTTCACTCTACTTCCCTGTAAGCTAACCACCCTCCCCTCCTCCCTTCGATCACCGCTGTCAGAGGCAATAAAGTCATTGTTGCTTCACATTCATGCATTCTTTATTAATTCATCACACAAATAGGGCAATAACTGCCAAGGTAGCCAGGGAGGGGTGGTGGAGGAGAGAAGCACCAGGAGGGGTGGTGGAGGAGGGAAGGAGTAGGCCACACAGCACTTTAAAAGTTTAAAACGTATTGAATGCCAGCCTTCTGTTGCTTGGGCAATCCTCTGGGGTGGAGTGGCTGGGTGGCCAGAGGCCCCCCACCGCGTTCTTGGGCATCTGGGTGAGGAGGCTATGGAACTTGGGGAGGAGGGCGGTTGGTTACACAGGGGCTGTAGTGGTGGTCTGTGCTCCGGCTGCCTTTCCTGCAGCTCAACCATATGCTGGAGCATATTAGTTTGATCCTCCAGCAGCCTCAGCATTGAATCCTGCCTCCTCTCATCATGCTGCTGCCACCTTTCAGCTTCAGCCCTCTCTTCAGCCCACCACTTACTCTTTTCAGCCTGCCACCTCTCCTCCTGGTCATTTTGTGCTTTCCTGCACTCTGACATTGTCTGCCTCCATGCATTCATCTGTGCTCTGTCAGTGTAGGAGGACAGCATGAGCTTAGAGAACATTTCATCACGAGTGCGTTTTTTTCGCCTTCTAATCTTCACTAGCCTCTGGGAAGGAGAAGATCCTGTGATCCTTGAAACACATACAGCTGGTGGAGAAAAAAAAAGAGACAGTGGTATTTAAAAAGACACATTTTATAGAACAGTGGGTACACTCTTTCATGGTAAACGTTGCTGTTAACATTACATACATAGCACATGTGCTTTCATTCCAAGGTCGCATTTTGCCTCCCCCGCCACCGCATGGCTAGCCTCTCATCCCTCCCCCCTCCCCATGGCGAACAGCGGGGAACATTTCTGTTCAGCCACAGGCAAACAGCCCAGCAGGAAAGGGCACTTCTGAATGTCCCCTTAAGAAAAGCACCCTATTTCAACCAGGTGACCATGAATGATATCACTCTCCTGAGGATAACACAGAGAGATAAAGAATGGATGTTGTTTGAATGCCAGCAAACATACACTGCAATGCTTTGTTCTACAATGATTCCTGAGTACGTGCTACAGCCTGGAGTGGTAAAGTGTCCTACCATGGTGGACGGAATAAGGCTGCCCTCCCCAGAAACCTTTTGCAAAGGCTTTGGGAGTACATCCAGGAGAGCCGCGAATGCCAGGACAAATTAATCATTAAACATGCTTGCTTTTAAACCATGTATACTATTTTAAAAGGTACACTCACCAGAGGTCCCTTCTCCACCTGGCGGGTCCAGGAGGCAGCCTTGGGTGGGTTCGGGGGGTACTGGCTCCGGGTTCGGGGGGTACTGGCTCCAGGTCCAGGGTGAGAAACAGTTCCTGGCTGTCAGGAAAACCAGTTTCTCTGCTTGCTTGCTGTGAGCTATCTACAATCTCCTCATCATCATCTTCCTCATCCCCAAAACCTGCTTCCATGTTGCTTCCATCTCCACTGAAGGAGTCAAACAACATGGCTGGGGTAGTGGTGGCTGAACCCCCTAAAATGGCATGCAGCTCATCATAGAAGCGGCATGTTTGGGGCTCTGACCCTGAGCGGCTGTTCGCCTCACTGGTTTTCTGGTAGGCTTGCCTCAGCTCCTTAAGTTTCATGCGGCACTGCTTCGGGTCCCTGTTATGGCCTCTGTCCTTCATGCCCTGGGAGATTTTGACAAATGTTTTGGCATTTCAAAAACTGGAACAGAGTTCTGATAGCATGGATTCCTCTCCCCATATAGCGATCAGATCCCGTACCTCCTCTTCAGTCCATGCTGGAGCTCTTTTGCGATTCTGGGACTCTATCATGGCCACCTCTGCTGATGAGCTCTGCACTCACCTGCAGCTTGCCACGCTGGCCAAACAGGAAACTGAAATTCAAAAGTTTGTGAGCCTTTTCCTGTCTACCTGACCAGTGCATCTGAGTTGAGAGTGCTGTCCAGAGCGGTCACAATGGAGCACTCTGGGATAGCTCCCAGAGGCCAATGCCGTCTAATTGTGTCCACAGTACTCCAAATTCAACCCGGCAAGGCCGATTTCAGCACTAATCCCCTTGTCGGGGGTGGAGTAAGGAAATCGATTTCAAGAGCCCTTTAAGTCGGAAAAAAAGGGCTTTGTCGTGTGGACGGGTGCAGGGTTAAATTGATTTAATGCTGCTAAATTTGACCTCAACTCCTAGTGTAGAGGTTTAGTACCGAATGGGAGAAAACTCCAGCTTTTCCCCCATTCCTCTTCATCGACGCTGTCCTGATTTGCTTTTCTGGTGTTTATTGTTCTTCATACTTTCCCTTTGTCAGCAAGACTTTTTATGTTTTATTTTCAAATCTTGTTTTTGTAACTTATTTCTTTCTCAGTTAATGGGTAAGCACCCTTAAAACTTGTCTCGTACATTAAAAATGAAGGATATATGTAGATATTAGGCCCAATTTATCTAGGACAAAACTGGCAAGTTTCAGCTTGATCAGTGTAATAATGAAAATGTGTTTTAATTATTGTTGTCCATCTCAAGAAAATAACACTTGAAAGATATGGGCCAGACACTGAGCTGGAGGAAATCCTCATAGAACCACTGAAGTGGATAGAGATCCACCAGTTTTATGCCAGCGGAGGTTATGCTTTCTCCAACTGCATATAATATATTTTATAAAAATGAAGTCCCACTTGTTCTGAAGATTCTTGGCAATGCATAGCGACAACAGAGAGTATTGCTTTCATTTTCTGAATAAAATCTATGCAGCACACATTTATTATTAAACATACATTGTACCTGCAGTATAACAACACATAGGTGATTAATAGTGTACAGCACCTGGGGAGCTTGTTCATTTACATTCAGAACTAGAGCAGGGCAAAATGTGAGTGCCTAATTTATTAATAAGATCCATTAAAACAAATCTAACTGGCAACTCACTCATGGTGTGGCTTGGTTTTCAGGCATAATAAGGTGGATAAATTTGTATGCAGTGCGATATTGGCTTCCAGAGAGACAAACAAGTAACGGTTTCTGTGTTTTCCCGTCACAATCTGCCATTGTTTTTTTTTTTATCAAAACGCTATGTGAATCCCCATTTTATTACCTGCTTGATGTACTTATGTTGACAAGTACTGGAAATAACCCTCTATTTCAGTAGCAATAATGTTAACCAGGGAGTGAAACTTCTGCATGAGTGCATAAACACCTATGCATTAGGCCATTCATAATAATAAAATGAAGGATATATGTCTTCACTGTTTGGTATTGACTGTGTTATAATGCTTTTAGATAGAATTGGGATTTCAGGGAAATCTACTTGCTCCACAAAATGGTTTCCATCTAGTTTGGGGTCAATTCACATTGCTGATTTTATATTATTTATTTTCTGACATGATTACAATGAATGTCTGATAAAGCATAAAGTTGATGATATGTTTATCTTCTCAGCATACACAATACCTGTTGGTATTTTAAAATATCCCTTCTCCTTCTGCAGCTTAGTTGGACAATTCAACTTGCTCTGTAGGCTTGAATATAAAAGCAAATAAGGAGCATCCATTTCCTCATTTCATCACCTCTAGAGAACAATTCATAAAGCACGGAAGTTCTAACAAGTCAATCAATATTCGCTACTTAAATCAGACACACCTGTTGTTATTAAAAGTGTTGTTCTGAAGATGATGCTAAATAAAAGAGAGGAACTGATCCAACCTCTGATTGGAGTTCAAGCTCAGATACTTGAGAAAATGGTGTTTAGCCATATTTAGAGCTTTTCCTGTTTGATTTGTGCCCAAGGAGAAATAAGGAAAAGACATCTCCTTAAAAGCATAATGTTATGAAATACTTCATTGGAACCCAGCTAAATAGTGCTGTTGACAAGAGTACTTTTTCCTCCTAATAGTTGTACAAATTAAAGCTGGTGTTAACGTTATAGGATAGCTCTACACTATCTTTTCTTGAAGAATAACTACAGAACTGGGAATGATCCACAATTTGAAGCTGATCAGTCTGTTTATCAGCTACTGGAAATGCTGATATCTCATTCAGTCCACTTTCATTTCAGGAGCCAGATACTTAATGGTATCTGAAGCAGCATAGAAAGTCTTTCGCCACAATCACTTGATCACCATTAAAATGAACTTTTTTGAGATTTCTTAAATTGGGTAGAGTTGTGTTTGAACAATGGAATAAGTGAAGTGGATTCGGTTGTGGTGATGTATTGGCTGGGGGAGAGAAGATTGAATAGTGTAATCTTACAATCCAGTGATATCTGAACAGGAAAGTCATAGAGTGTTGTCTTCCTGCTCTTTAGTAAATGATAAAACTAGTTAACTCATTTATAGAGCTTTGCAAAGTGACATCTAGTGTTTAGAGCTGTTCTGAAAATTACTACTATGAGAGATTTAGCAACCACCAAACATGTCACTCAAACACCACTGGCAGGGAAGGGATGAGCCTCCTGTCCTGCTTAAGAAAACGTTTTTTTAACTGATGAAGTATGTTCAACTCTTACTCACTTGCCTCATACCTGTTAGTTGGTCACAAATGCTCTCTCTGTACCATTTTAACTTATAGGACTTACAGTAGGATGCCATTGAGATGACATCTAGTTACCGATTTGTATCAACTGCCTTACATGCTGATGTAATGGTGCATGACCTATCCACAAGAAATTCAAACTAGCATGATTAATTAGACAGTGTGTTAATCTTTCTATTAAAATACCCTCTATTCCTTAACCTCAAGACTGACATTTAGATTTTCCCAGGCTGGGGAGCATCAGACCTGATATTGTACGTCACAGCCCAAGACAACCCTGCTATACCCACATACACACACAATTTACCCCCACATAATTCTGTAAATAGAATCAACAATTAATGAAATTTTGGAGTCTTCAGCTAAAATAAGGAGTGATAAGCAGGGTAATGTTAAGGCAGGTTTGCTGCAGTGTAATAATTGTCATATATCTTAACATGCTTTATTATTGGAGGACATGACATGACATTGTACAATATAAGGCTGAATCAGTTCTTGTAGCTGTGCAGAGACTGAGCCAATACATCATCATAACTAGTGGTAGTATGGTAAGGATTTTGGGTGAAGAAACATTTTTTTAGAAGTGATGAGCTGAAACAAAGCCAAGGCCTAGCTCCCTTGGGAACTGGGGTCTGCTGTTGGGCTGAGATTCCTGGAAGAAGAGAGAGCCCCACATGCTGTTTGAACATATCACTTCAGGACTGGTGCATACGTGTAAATAAAGGAGATTACACTTCTAATATGTCCATATATCTCCTCCACTGGGAAGCTGACCAGCAAGGCACAATCTCTGAGCTACCGCTTGAAACTGAAACTGGTGTCAGAAGAAAAGGCAATGTTGTTACTATGGAGTGGCTAGGAAATTAATCTAATCACATAAGAAGCAAAGGCCTGTGAGCTCCAATGTATGGTAATTAAGTTTCCCTGAAGGTTCCCTAGCTGTCATGCTAAGCCTGATAGGATGCGTATAGGATAGTTGTCAAGTTTCTAGTATGGGAGTAACAATCCACGTGAGATGTAGTATGGGAGTAACAATCCACGTGAGATGTAGTATGGGAGTGACTGTACTAGTACTAGTACCAGTGAGTACTGTACTAGTAGCTGTGTTAAACCTCTGAGCACGCCCAGACATTTCCAGACCACTGAGCTGAGTGTTCGTTACAAGCCATCTGGAGCTGGAGAGGGAAGGTTTTTCTATCCCACTGTGTCTCTGTATGTTTTGTCTATGTCTGTATGAATGGGTTGAGACAATCTCACTCCCCTGTGGAAAACCTCAGAGATTTTTGTGAGGTGTCACTGGCCCACCCATGAAAATGAAATATACATTTTCTGAAGAACCTGGGGAAAGAACCCCAGGGGAGCAATAAGAGTGAGAGGCCTCCCTGAAGATACCAGGGATGCCCAGAAGGTGGATCCTGGGGCATGGTGTTGTGAAAGAGATCAGATGGCTACGAGGGGAAAAGTACATGGAATTCCTATTTCATGAACTTCCACCCCTCTGTGTAGTGACCACCAAATCCTGATTCTGAGTGGGTTCAAGGTTTGCAATAAGCAGATCATGAACTGTACCTGTCCTCTGGAAAGGGAGTGTGTGTGTGTGTCTATGTCTAATACAATGTAAGAATTGGGTTTCTTCAGCTTCTAAATCACCCAGCTGAATCCATTATCATTTGGTGACTGTGAAGAAATTGTCATAGAATCAACCATCGGATGGCTGTACAGTGAGTGGCCTGCATGAAGCAAATTGGTGCACTCTGTCTAGTCCTAGTAGATATCTGTGCATCTTTAGAAAACAAAACAAGACAAAAAAACAGAAAAGCGCACACCAAAACCCTAACCCATCAGAATGGTCTCACAGGGAAACTTTAACTCACAGAAAACTTGGTTCTTTAGCGCTGCCCTGCTAGCCAAATGACTCATATTGCTTAGATGGACGAGCAGACTGCCTCCAGGGATAGAAGCTTGGCTGATCTGGCAACTAAAGGCAGGTAATGTTTCAGAGAAGGGAGACCTCAGTCAAATTTGATAAGATTTGGTTTAATTTTTTAGAAACCTTTGGTTAATCCCTAGCAGATGGAAAGTGAGATGTCACTGGCCTTTCCCCTCTCAGCCCCCCTTCCTTTCCTCCCCTTTCCCTCCCTTCCCATTCCTTTATCTTTTTGTCTGTTCTTCCCTTATTTTTGAAAAAAAATCATAATAATAGAAAAGAATTGTCTCACAGATGGGCATCTCAGTGAGCTCTGGAACTGGAAAAGTGAGTGAATTGCTCACCTTCTAAGGGGGCCCCCTCTAGTTCAGAATCTAAGTAGACATTTGGGTCAGTATGAAGGAGTTTTGACTATTAGCAGATCAGTCTCCACCACTGTGAATCTAGTACCTTTCAGTACCAATGTATTCGTGCTTAAAAAGGGCAGGAGGGAATAACAAAGGAGCAGGCAAGTATGAAAACTTATCTCCTTGCATATGTAGTGAGAACTTCACCTTTAAATGCCAATCCAAACTTCTTGAGCATTCCACTGGCAACAAATTCATCAGTACGAGCTATAGTTTGCCATAGCACATGCACACTATTTGGCTTATAATAGATCTTATAAGTTATGTACCATAATGGTTTGTTTTAAGGAAAGCCTTTTATGGGTAGCACCTTTAAAGGGACATGGTCAACTTGAAATCTAGTCCATCTAGTCCAATCAGACTGTGCAGGTGTACGGTTCTGCCTTCAGGGAGCCAATTGCAGGATCAAGGCCTCATTGACTGACTAAGTGGATAACAGTGAAAAAGACTTTTCACAATGGGTAAAACTTCCAAAAGTACCTAAGTGACTTTGACTTTAAGTAAGATGTAGACCCCTAAGGGCCAGATATTTAGGTGCAGATAGGAACTTAGTAGGATTTTCAAAAGCATGTAAACCGGTTAGGCACCTACTGTCATTGGAATCTGCAAGTTAAGGTGCCTAAACACCTTTGAAAATGTGCCCCTAAGTCAGTAGGACTTAAGCTCCTAAGTCAGGCACTTTTGAAAACTTTATTCAATGCTCAAAGGAAAATCAGGGAGAAAAAAAACAGAACAATAAGAGGGAAATAAAACATTTTGTTTAATCTTTTTCAATTACAGTAAGTTAAGGTACTGATTGTAATAATAGTAGGTAAACAAATTCAGATAGAAGTGTGATTTTTTTTTTTAAATAGACTGTGTCCCTTTAAGGTAAGTGGTTTCAAATGGAACAACTGCCAATTTATGGTCAGTTTAAAGGCTAACCACCTTGACAATGTCCCTTTAATTAGCCTGTAAAAATGAGGTTGCTTTTGATAATATTGCTCATTTGCTTGTTTGCAGACTATCTGCTGTACAGTGAATATCAGCATTTTGTCATTGGGAAAATTTGTTAGTACTTGCATTGTTGCTCCAAAATATAACCATAGAGAATGGGAAATAAAGGTCTATACTGTTTTCTGTTCACACGCTGGATTCGATTAATAGCGAATGGTGTTGACAGCTATCCAGTTTTCAAATGAAACAGCACCACATCCGAGTGGAAAAATAGATGGGATTTTCAGGCTTGAATCATAGGTGATGACCTCATGCAAGGGAAAAAGATCCAATTGGCTAAAGAGGATAGAAGGTCATTTGGTTTATTTCAACGTCATAAGTTCCATATGTTAATTGATGCTCATTAACCTGCAGTCTTAGCTGAGATGTCATAGGCAATATTGCACCTACCACAACCATGGCAAATTACATTAGGTCAAAAGAAATAAGAGTGGGGAGGATGGACAGTCAAAGCACTAGTGTCTGACATTAAAACAAACCTATGGGCCTTATCCTGCCTTCACAGAAATGAACAGCAAACTCCCAGTGACTTAACTGGGAACAAGCCTTAAGTCTCAGCATAGGAAAGTGGATCTCCCAGCAAGCTTCATTTTCCTGTAGAGAGAACAGAATTCACACCTCACTGAAGCGAATGGGGCAGGGAGAGGAGCAAGTTCACATCTTTTCTGATGCTAAAGTTGTCCTGGAGACATTTTTATCACAGTTACCAGGTGCCTTGGCCCCCTTTAAGGCTTTATCTACACTATGCACCTTTTAGTAAAAAGAACAGGAGTACTTGTGGCACCTGTTCTTTTTGTGGATACAGACTAACACGGCTGCTACTCTGGCACCTTTTAGTGACATCGCTGTGCTGCTACAGCCGTGCTGCGAAAAGGCGTTCAGTATAGCCGCTGTTTGTTGGCAGGAGAGAGCTCTCCCACCGACAAAAAACTTCCAATGCCAACGAGCAGCAGTAGCTTTGTTGGCAGGAGAGCGCGCCTGCCGATCAAGCGCTGTTCACGCTGACGCTTTTTGTTGGCAAAACTTTTGTCATTCGGGGGAATGTTTTTTTCACACCGCCGAATGACAAAAGTTTTGTTGTTCACTTTCCAGTGTAGACAAAGCCATAGTCTTTCTCAAGTCCACCCTCTTTGGTGATAGCCCAGATGTCCTGCACCTTGCAAGGATGGAACCTCATGGATTAGCTGCTCTCTGACTGGATTGCTGGGCTGCAGCCCCCGGCTCACAATTGGGTTAAGGACACAGGCCCAACTTAGCTTTGACACCTGTATGAGTTTCCCTTTGGGAGCCTGTCACAGCACACATCTTCAAAACAAAGCAGTGTTTATTCATTCCTCAAAGGCACCAAGCATGTAAAGTGGAGGTAAAAACAATAGAAGACTGGCACACAGGCATATTACTTACTCCTTTGTAAATTCCCCTGAGCCCAGAAAACTCCACCTCTGGCTGGGAGAGGCAGACTGCACCTGCTTCCAGCATCTGTGTGTCTCTGTGTGAATTCGCTGGCCTGTCAACTCACCCAACACTCCTCCCTCTTTTGGGAACTTTGAGAATTTAGATCCTCTTTAATCCCAGACTCAGCCTTGGGAAGTGTACACCATTCTAGCCTAGCTGGAGCAAAGATGGATAGTTTCTTCCCTGTTGATGGCCCAGTCATTATCTTAATTGTTTTGAAGGTGTTACTGAGGTTGTCTTGTCTTAGCCAGTGTTTCATTACCTGGGGTTTTCCCCATTTACAGCCTCCTTTGATTTAACCCCCCATCATAAGCAAACAAACAGAGGCATGCACCATATTAATAACAAATAATACAGAGATTCAATGTGATCACATCAATTTTCTACAAGACTGGTTTAAAGGTGATATGCAAAAGAAAAAGAAATAATTGAGTGTGGGCCCCTTTTTAACATATAAAGAAGACCTGCAAGACTTTTAGCTCCTTCTTTTCCTCCCACTTGGGTTTAACATTTGAAATCCATTTTTTGTTTGCCCTGGAGCTTGTTGGCAGAATTGTGACGTAACAAGGAACAGTAGAGTGAATGCTGAGCAACTGAGAGACCGAAGGAGTTTTGTGTTTCCATCATGAAAATGATACTTGCAACAATGACACTCCCTTGGGCCTGTAAATCCCCGCAAAAGAGGAAATTAATAAAATCTCCCTACCCTAAGCGGAGTTTTGACCTAAAATAGGGAGTACTGCGAGACACTCCCTGAAGTGTGCTACGGACTCGGCTGTTGCTCCACATTCCGTGTGTAAGGTGCTCAGATACTATGGTGCTGGAAGGCAGATTAGATAAATAAATTTGTTTTTGTTAATACAGGGTTCCCATCTGCCGCTCGTTTGGCATGGAATTCCATGTCCTCTCACACTATATCCTGAAACACTTGCCACCATCTTTTTGTCCATATTTCCTTTCCTGTGTGTTCTCTCTTTCCATTCTTGTCCTCTGTTCTTTGCTGACTCTCTCCAATTTGGTAGTTTCAGTTCCCATTCACCCGCTCATCAAATGGCTTCTTGCTGCTGGGATGCAGAGGGGAAGGAGGAAGGTGAGAGGCATCCATCCGTGCCACTACTCACGCCTGAACTGAGTGCCATTAGAGGACAGGAGCAGAGAAGGGACTTTGGGCTGGTGGGCTGCTGACTGAGCCTGCAGCCCTGTAGATGTGAGTCAATCCTGGAACCACTTACAATAGGAGCCACAAGGGGAGAAAGTGCGTGGGCGCTAACGGAGGGGAAAAAAACCCTTGAAAATAAAGTTATAAGCCATTGAAAAATAACTTTTGCACATACTTGTTGGTCAACTGCTAAAAATTTAAGCAGAAATTAATGAAACTCTGTCCTGTGTCTGACATCATTAGCAAGGACATCACAAGCGAAAATCGCACTTATAATTCCCTGGAAGTACAGCTCTCATTGGGAAACAATCGTGTAAGAGCCTGGCCCCTCCTTTCTCTGTGCCTGACCCACTAGGGATAGCTGCCTACCTTTAGTTAAGTGGTAGAGGTGTGAACGTTGGTGTTAAAGGTCATGGGTTCCAACTCTGCTGGTGAGCTGTGGCAGGCGTTGTTACCGTGGCAAAAGTGGAACAATAGCATAGATGGGACTGAGGTATTTTTACCAGTATGTCATCTAGCCCTGCCCAGTATAATAGCTACAGAGGTGTGTGTGTGTGGGGGGGAGGGGTTCAGTAGCATATAACTTTATTTTTTCTTCATCATTCTAGGCTAGGAGGCACTTCTTCAGTGAGGATCAATGACATGCCAAGTTTGGAGTTCATTGGACTGCCATTTTTGCGTTATCAGTGAGCTGAAAAATGCCTTAAGCTGTCCGAAAGACGAAAATATGCAACTTACCATGGAAAAATGGGTTTTCCTGAGATTTCCTATTTTAACACTCCCTCTATCCCCCTGGGGTGAGCGGATACATGAAAATGTTGCAGCCACAGGATCACTTTTCAGAAAGATATGAATGCGTGAAATCAATGTGTTTCAATGCAGGTGTGACTGAAACTTTTACTGTAGTTTTTGCTGCCATTAACATTATAAAATGTAACTGTGCACCGGTCTGGCTAAAATGTATAGCTGTATGTTATAAATAATGTTTT
Organism: Natator depressus; assembly: GCF_965152275.1. Taxonomy (NCBI): domain Eukaryota; kingdom Metazoa; phylum Chordata; order Testudines; family Cheloniidae; genus Natator; species Natator depressus. The sequence continues at coordinate 235,967,181 of NC_134235.1, read as the reverse complement.
CATGGAGGAAAAAAGGTGCCTTAGGACTGCACCTGTGTAAAACTGGGATTTTAAATTGACCTAAATCTGATCTAAAACTGGGATTTTAAATCTGAACCTAAATCTTCCAACATTTTTTACCAGTATATTTTTTTAAAAAATACTGATTTATCTTGCATTTTCCAAAACAAGCCACTGTGAAAGTACCAAGAAAATACTTTTGCTTTGTCCTTTATGAAGCCAACTAGAATTTTAAACTGGAACAAATCAATAAAAATAAAGATGAAAATACGGTCAACGTGTAAAGAGCTAGTGAAGAGAGTTAGCTGTGCATTCAGTTGACAAAAATGACACATTTATCCTGCTCTGCTGAGACGGGCTGGTAGGGTAGAAGATTCTCAGCATTTGTTCATTTAAAGATAAGGATAATTCCCTGCACACTGTACTACGAGCAGAATGCAAAGAGAATTCCTTCAAAGTCTGCTCAAGCCAGAAAACACACTACTTCAGCAGTATAAGAATTCTTGCCCATCCTCTTGAAATTCCACAGGCAATTTGGCCAAGGCAGCTACTCCTAATTTCTGTTTAATGAATGATGTCTTATTCAACTCAGACTGATGTATAGGTCTTAAATATGGATCGAAACTTGCTATCTTGTGGATTCTCTGATGCACATGGTAAAAGAGTCAACACTGTGACTCATCTACATTGATTGAATTATGTTGTAGCAAAAACCTCATTTTGTTCATACAGATTTTCCTATCTAAATGAAACACAAAATAGCTCCCATCCTGATTTCTCTCTCTTCTTTTCTGGTTCACTTTCTCACACATATTTTAAATAGAAACTGGTTTACTGAGAACGATTTATTTTCTAAGGACTCAAAAACTGACTGATGAGCTTACCTGCCTATCATTATTTCCTTTACAGAATTTGTATTCAAATACAGTTTCTAGGCATGTGCTCACAAAATGAACATATCTATATTGATTCTTACAATGATTGCAATAATTTTCAAAGGGAAGAAAAATCATGCCTGGGATCTGAGAAAGCGAAGTAGAATATATTCTTTTTTGCCTGTAGGTTTGACGGCTTGGAAAGTCCTATTATTCTAAGAATTAAATTGGCTTAGTCTAATGCATACAGATGGCAATGCCTTGTGCTAGGTACAGCTGTCATTTTTGTCCTCACAGTAAAAAGGGGAAAAAGTGTTATCTGTCCACCTCCAAGAAACAGCAAATTTTCACAACACAAAGGTGAGCTTGTGGGTCTGTTTTACATAATCTCATCTGCATGCAATGAGGCAACCTTTGATTCTTTTAAAAATATTTTAAACAGAAATTCTGTCCTCAAAGTTATTCTGGATGTGAAGTATACTGGAAATATAACCAGCTGGTATGTTGAAATATGGTTCCCCCCAAAGCTTTAGAGAAGCAGCATTTGGATCTTGAATAGCTGATGAGCCATTTGGTCAACCAACAGATTTACAAAGAAGCAGGATAGCATAAAAAACTTCTGTATGCGCGATTCTTTTATTCACAAGAATGTTTACAGAAAACAAAAGTCTCATAAATACTTAAGTGAGTCTGTGCTCACTTGAAGGTTCTTGCTGGAAATATCTGTGTGGCCTTCTTGTTAATTTTCCTCCTCTTGTTTATAAAAGTTTGTCTTCCAGTTAGAGAGCAGAACCAATACCATATGGCTCAGGTGAAAAATCTCACACCATAAATGGCAAATACAGACTAGGCAAAAACATACTTGTACTGAATAGTTCATGAACCCTCAGAGAGTGCGATGTGATTGTATAATCAATCAACGTTAATCAAATAATTTCATATGAAAAACATGTTAATGGAAATTAGGACTCTTTTCGTGAATAATTCACAAGCAGAAAGAAAAAAAGGCCAAATGCAGTGAATAAATGATTTAATACTGATGTTTCGCCTGTCTCATCAGCATACGCCTCCTCACACATGAAAGAGCCACATAGACATGGGCCACAGAGAGACTCTTACTCCCCAAAACTTTGGGGACAAAAGTTGCAGGTTTGCTAATTTATCTTCAGTGGTGTTACACTCATGTGAGAAAAATCTGGCTTACTGGTTCAAAACCACCTAACAGTAAACTGTGAAGATTTTGCTAAAAGTTAAATACTTGTGTGTATGGTAAGAGAAAAAAATAGCTACAGGATTTTCCTTTAAAAATGTTTTAAAATAAAAATTTCCTGCCTAAGATCATGAGAAGTCTGAGCGTGGGTTCATGGTTTTTCTCCTTGTGTGGGATAGCAAGTACCATAATCAAGGAGAACAAACGTAGAGGGGTAGAATGGAGTGGTTTTGATGTCACTCGGTCTGGAAGAGAAACTAAGGAGTCTAAAGTCCACATTTCTCAGGATCATAAGACAAACACAATTATTTTCAAATGTGTTAATACTTGTTGCTAGTTAGATTTTAAAACAACTTCTGTAATTTTTTTCCTGCTTTTGGAGATGTTTCAAAAGAGTTTTTGTTTTAAACAAACAAACCCCAAAGTAAAAGAGAGAACCCCCTAAACCTTTATGGTCTGTTGACATGTTTGACTGATGGAAATTGGACATGCAGACAAAGTAAACTACTCTGGCTAAATGGTTTTGAATAGGATGATGGCCTGCTGTTACATAAATCCTCCCTGCTGTCAGATCCCTGGAGCATTCTTTGTTCTGGCTTTGGAGAGACTTCTTGTCAACTCACCAAGCAGAAAACTATGGCTGGTGCTGTCAGAACATCATACTAAGTGGACAAAATGACTATTCTCAACATGAAGGTTATAATTCTTTTTCAGAACTCCATCTGGTTCTGGCAGTGGGAGCAGACTCAAGAATGGAGAGAACTCTTCTTCTGATGGCCTGAGTGCTCTTTCTGAGCTAAATTATAGCCCCTCCAACATTATTTTCCTTCTTTCCATAGAACCATCAGTGAGGGAAGAAATGGGAGATATCTTTCCTCCTCTCTTCTACTGTACGAAGTGTAATTACCCATCCATCCCCCACCAATATTGCCTTAGTACCTGAAGCCAATGCTCTCTAGCACCACCTGAAGTAAATGAAAGAGTCAGCTGCTATCAGGAACAAAAAAGCCCTAAGAGTGAAATCCTGGCCCCATTGAAGACAATGGCAAAACTCCATTGACTTTATTGGGGCCAGAATTTCATTGTAAATGTAGCTAAACCTGGTTCTCCAAATGGTGAATATTTTAATGTTCTGTATTTCATTCAAACATAAATACATATACAGTAGGCAGAAAATTCAGAGCCCAGTCTATACTTTATGCCTGTCACTGTTGTTGATTTTGCCCACTATAAAGACATTGGTGCAGTATCCAAACTTTTAGAGAGTCAGTTTGGTTCAGTAGCTGGGGTGCAGGTCTGCAATTCTAACAAGCTAGGTTCTAGTCTTAGCTGTGCACCTGACCTGCTGTGTGACCTTGGACAGGTCACTTCAATTCTCTATATTTCTATTTTCCCTCCTACCCTTTGTCTGTCAGCCTATTTGAAAAATTCAGATCCTGAATAGCCCCAAAGTTCAGGAGTGTTTGGATCTTGGCCCTTCTGTATAAGATTGCACATCCAGTAAGGTTTTGTAATTGCTATTTCGGTGAATAAGTGGTTCCATTTCCTAAAGTTAATTTAATCCAGTTCAGTGAGTTTAAACCATGTTGTTGTCAACATTTGAGCAGATAAATTGTGATTCTGAGAACTCTGTGAAAACATGACCTAACCTTTCCCAGTGTTATAAATAATAATAATAAAAATAATAATTCATAATACAATTTAAGGTGGAAAAATGCCTGAAGTACGTTAGAAAACACTCACATTAGAAGGCACTCTAACAATGTGGGAAAAGAAAACTACATGGGGAAAAGTTTTCATTGTTAGTTTTGGTTAAATAGGCTAAAGACTGTTTACCACATGGCAGCAGGAGATACCATGTGGCTGAAATCTGAACATGGCTGCTGTTAGCAGATACTACTTGTTTTTCCCTTTTGTTTGTCTCTTGGATTATATGTCTGTGCCTGACATTAAGGAATTCTAAAAACATTTGTTTGATGCCTGTGAAATAGAATTCTTATTATGGCACGGAGAACCTAGCCTAGTTAGCAGGTAATACATTTGAGTTTATTTTATGGATTTTTGCATATTATTTTCTATGAGCAGAAGAGACAGCCTAGTAGAGGCTAGAATAAAGTATCCTTTTAATCCATCCAGTCTAAGTAAATGCTGAGTCCTGAACAACAGAGACCGAGGGTTGGATTAATTCCTGCTGCTTCAGAGAGGTTAAAATTACACATCCCTGGGCCAGCCGTGGCTGCCAAAAGGGGTTTATCCTTTGATGGAGAGGAGAGGCTGCCATGTTTACACCAACACTCTCACCTTAAATCGCAAACCCTAAGAGGTCAAAAATCATGTGTCAGGTGTGCCAGAATGCTGAGGCTGGCTTAAAAATTATAGAACTTTGTTTTGTCTTTCCATTGTGGTTTTTGAGCCTTTAGGGTCATGTTTTCAAGCTTTTCTCAGAAACCACGAGGGCTAGAAATTTACCTTAAAAAAAAAAAAAAAGAGTTGAGATTCTTACATAGTTGCTTGACTCCAGAATCTGGGGCTAAAAACACCAGGTTTCATGAGACTTATGATAAAACTGTGATTGTTGGCAACACTGTCACCTAAGGAAAGCAGTTTCAATTTCTGCCTCTGAATAGATCAGCAAGGGTGCACTGAATCAGTGATCTCCTGGCTGCCTTTGTCACTTCTCTTCCTCAGCAGCATTGTCCAATTTTGGGGTTGTGCTGGCTGGCTGCCGACCTCTTTCCCCAGCATGGAAATTGCCATTGTCTTGCATTAGCACTGTCTCATCTATAGCAAACCTCTGCCATGGTCTTGGCTGGATTCCTATCAGTTGGTTCAGCCCCTGGAGTGAATGAGGCCACTGAATTCTTGTTACACACTCATCAGGACGAAAACACAAGCATTGCTGATGGTCCAGTACAACAACATAGAGCATAATATTTTTCAGGTCCTGAACACCCAACAGGTATTTTTCATGTTCCAGAAAAGTCAGGTACCTAACCTAAGAGCTTTTCAATAATGGTGAGGAGGCAGGAGTATGGGTGTGCACTTTAGTTCTGCTGTGTCTCTGAAAGCTATACAACCTTTTTGAATCTTGTGACTCTTTTGGTTTGATTCAGAGACTCACCCTCAATAAGTAAATCTAAGGTAATAATTTTTCTTCCCTTAATTTTTAGACAGACTTGTGGATATGCCACTGGCATAGGGATCCAGGAAACTTGGGTTTATTCCTTCCTTGCCACTGGCAGGCGAGTCACTTGACTTCTCTGTGCCTCTGTATTTTCTCCCACAGTTTGTCTGTCTTTTCCATTTAGGTTCTGAGCTCTTTGGGGAGCGACCACTTCTTACTATGTGCTGGTACAGTACCTAGCACATTGGGACCCTGCTTCAGTGGGGCTTTCTAGACACTGCTGTATCATACATCTAATGACAAAGAGACATGATCTAGGAGCTAAATTATAGAACTGGCAGACTCAAATCTTGGTACTGTTCCCTACTATGTCACAGACTAACTATGTGACCAAGAACAAATCACTTAACCTTTTTACCTCACTGAGTATATCTGTAAAATGGAGATAGTAATCCCTACCAATGTCAGTGGCCTGTTGTGTGACCAACATGTTAACATTTGCAAAGTGCTCTGAGATCCCTGATTGGAAGGCCCCACATAGGCCTACAAGAGAATTGTTGTTATTTAACCAGCTTTTAAAATCCTTATTCAAATTTGACTCAGTCTTTAATTAAGAGGGGTCCTGCTGGAATAAGAACTGAATAAAACTAACCAAAGACTTCAAAATTTGGCCCACTATTACTATTCATATGGCAGAAGAAGCACTCTCTTGGGTACGAGACTTGGGGTTTTTTTTGATGCGCTCTTCCTAGATACCTATATTATGTAAACCGTTCTGTAATAAAGGTTACATTTGCTTTAAAGCCATCCTGAATGTTAAGCTGCTAGGGTCAGTAATTAAACTTGACCATGTCTGTGAGGTTCAGGGCCAAAAAATTTTAAGATCATCTACTCAGCTACTTCTTTTCTTCACCTGACTGAAATCAGTCTAGGAGGCAAGAAAACAAAAACTGACTGCAGGACTTTTACATATACACACCTTTTAAAAATTAGAGCATCGGTTTATATACTCTACACTATTCTACAGCAAACTATTTGTAATATTTGTAGTACCACACAATCATCCGTTATAGATGTGAAAAATAGTTTTGTAATATTGTATATTTTTATTGTAAATATTGTAAAATTTTGTATATTTCCTCTCTGTTATCTATCTCATTACATTCCTGTTGACTGTTTACACATACAAAGAAAGGGACTTAGGTTTAGTGTTAGGTTACCCATAAAAAAAAAATCCAAATTCTCCCCATCTCCCATCTTAACTGCGGCAACCTCCTGTCTGGATTTCCTGACATCCACCTTGCTCCCCTGAGGTCCATTCAAAACACTGCTGAAAAAATCATCTTCCTGGCTTGTCCATTCCATCCCTGACACAGCCACGCCCACACAGGCTCCACTTGCTTCATCATCTCCACTGCAGTGAACTCAGGTTTCTACTCGAGGCCCTTTCCAACTTATCATAGCCTTCCCAATGTACTGTAGTATCTCCTTTGTTACATGCTTTTATATCTTATCTTGTCAAACCTGCCCCGTTGGCTTCACCAACCAGCCTCCATCAGCCATTTGTCCTCTTCTCCCACCATCACTCATTCTCATCTGCCACTCCTTTGTGCTCTTTCAAATCTCTCCTCCATGTTCACATCTACCATGTTGCTTACAGGAATTGCCAGCTAATTAATGGCTAGGTAGATGGACTTATATTTTTCATATTTCCTATAAATAAAATACTCTAAGAACTCTCTAGCTATACATATTCGGCCTACTTAAGTACAAGTCAGTATTGTTATTTCCCCCACCCTTCCTTCCAATTGTTTGTTACATTGCACTTGTAGCATTTTAGATTAATTAGATTGTAAATTCTTTAGGGCAGGGATCATGTCTTCCTATATGTTTGTACAGGGTCAAGTGAAAAGGGGTCCTTGTCTTGACTGGGGTCTATAGTCACTACTGTAATATAAATAAATAATAACTCATCTTTTCATCACCTTAATGGCTGTGTGATCTGTGTGTATTTATGCAATTGCAGTAAGTAGTTGCAGAAAGCACTGCGATAACGTCAATAGGAGCCCAGTATGGGAATGTAAAATTAATAAGATAGATGGTAATCTCCTTTTTAGGCAAATCACATTTTGTAATACAGCACACCCTCTCAATTAGTCTGTTCTCAGGAGCCAGAGAATCTGTGTATTGTGGTGAAGTGCACATTAAAATTGAGTGCGTTTCCCGGGAAGATCAGTGTAGCTGATAGTCAAAGTACAATAACCTTATATGAAATGTAATCTTATAGCAGAGAGCATTATAGAGGCAATGCACTGTACTTTCATATGTGTGGTTTTTTAAAATGTTTCTGGGGGTATTTGTTAGTAAAGTGGAAGATATTTTAGGAGCTTTTGTTAAGAAAAACATAATAGGAAAGCTGAGCTGCGTCCTTCTGCAAGTTTGTGCTTTGCCAAAGCACTGATCGAATCATTAGCAAAGTATATGACTGGAAGAGAGCATGAAGACCTGTTTCTTGCTCTCCATGGTAATTATCATTCTCATCACAAAGGTTAAGATTCAGACTTCCCTTCCCTAGTGCAACTGAGATCTGAATCACTTCATAATAAGCACTGTGCAGGCATCATAACTGCAGTTCTACTGGACTCTATCAGTGGAAAATGATTGAAAAAGGAAGTCCCTTGACAGAGGAAAATGTAGAGAATGTGAATCTTTGCTGATGGTAAAATGCTGCTGTCTTGTCTGCAGAATCTACTAGTTTTCTAGCTTAAAGCAGGTTTCTGTATTTACCTGTTTTGTCATTTGTCTGAAAATGAATGCTTTCCCCTCCCCCACCCAATTATGATGTGATCCTAATGAAGTGGCTGTGCACATGAAATCAGAACACCTTTATAGGACTTTGAAGACAGTTTTAAGTTAATTAGTAAAACCTGCTATTATACAAAGAATGGGCCCAATCCAGCTGTTTTTAATTTAGGCAAAATTCCAATTCATTTCATGGGCTCAATAGAAGTTTAACTGACTAAGGACTGTCAGGGCACATTATTTGCAGTGATCAGATAGTGCAGGGGGTTAAATTAAGGGGGCAATTTTGGAGACCAAGGTTCAAATCTGATTTAGGTCAGCATAAGTGAAATTAGTTTGGTAGTCTCAAACCAGACGTCAGTGGACATTAACATACACCATGATACCACGGTGTAAAATGGCAAAAGTGGTGATTTCTGCTTAAGACTAGAGTAGGGAAGATGTAGCAGGTCACAGGTCAGACTTGAAGAGACGGGAGCTGGTCAAAAACAATATTTTATTTTCAGAAAATGTTGTCAAATTTTGAAAAAAATTGAAGTTTCCAATATAAAAAAGAAACACTTAAAATGTGGAGGAAAAAAATCATGATTTTTTTTCATCCCAGCTTTAGATATGGCCTAATTCATTTGTACTTTTAGTGGAATGATCTTGGACCACTGAAATTCATGAGAGATTTGCTGGAGAGTGCAATGGGAGGGACAAGACCTGTAATGCAAAGCAGAACATGAAGTCCCAGAGGATTCAGGGGAGTGTTCAGACAGGTGGGCAAAAGCAGCAGCTCAGCTATGCCAAACTGGAAAACCATCATGGGCCAAATTTTCAGAGGCCTCCACCCAGATTTGAATTTGTGGGCCCAAAAATGTAGAGGCTGTTGGTGGAAATGTGTTCCCTTGTGTACACCCCACTATCCTTTGCATACTTCCCATACCTCCTCTTATGAAAAAGAACATTTTATATAAGTCTCAGGCAAAGTAAATGACCACTACAGAGGTGAGTTAAAGTTTGCATTTGAGATGTTACACAGCAAGTCATGAGCTAAGGCTGTAAAACATTTACCTGTTATGATTTTTTTCATTAGTTGATTGGTACCCAATACTGTGCCAAATTCAGGGAGTATTTCCATTCATTTCAAGAGATCCACCTACTTACCAAAAGTGGTTATGACTCATAATGTAACAGTGCCTCTCAGCTCATAAATTTCACTATATGCAAAAGTCCAGGAGCTCTGATGTATGTCACATCTTCATAGAGGGTATCTTAGTTTAGCTCTTTCCAAGTTTAGGAAACAGATAAACAAAAGAACTGTGGGTTATACACAGAAGAGTGTCTGCTGACTTCAATTATCAAAAGCCCTCCTTTAGTTCAAATGGAAAGGCATTTTCCTGGAACATTTCCTGCCTCTTTGAGTTTTTTCTGAAAGTTAATTTATCAGCTGGCATACGTACTTAGGCACATGGAACCCAAACCTGCTTTCATTGAAGTAAATGGGAGTTTTGCCATTGGCTTCAATGAGAGCAGGTGCATACCCTTAATGAGGTGTGTAATGGTATCAGTGTACACACAGAAAACCTGGACTCAGTCAGCATTAGAAGCATTAAAGGAGAAGAACCATTTATAAGAATCCCAGAGCATGTGAATGGTGCATCATGGTGACATTTAAGCCTTGACAAGGACAGTGAAAAGATCAAGTTGAAGAACAGAATTAGACATGAAGATACTGTCATATTGAAACTATTCACCTGCCGCTTGGAGAAGTTTATAAAAACCTTGAATAGAAAGGAAAAGGGCATCATGATAAATGAGAGCACCTAAGACACATCAGATCAGCAGATAACATAGTCATCTTTGCTGAAATCCCTAAAGACCTTGAAGCACTGATGAGAGAATTAAACATGAAGAGTATGGAACGAGCAATTAGGATAAGGGAGGGTGGAATTGCCCCCAGTAAGACTAGATGCCCAAACCTTCACCCCATAGTGACATCAGGCTTGACCCAAAGCTTTGCACAGACATGAAAAAGTCAAATGTTTCCCCCCTCATTATTTTTCATTTTCCATTGCTTCTATACTTCCTGCCTCTCGCTAGGAATACAAGTGCTGGAATGCTGCAAGTTGCTAGAATGTTTTCTTGCAGTATTTCCAGCTTGCTTTGAAATAAGAAGTGCCAGAAATCTCATAGCAATACTCTCATAGCCAGGGGGACCTATCTGCTTTGAGCAGTGATCTTGTCACACACTAAATAGATTAGGCTTGGTCACTATTTGGATAGGAGACATTATGGGGAAAACACAAGGTAGTGCACTGCACAAAGCATGTAGGATGATTTAGTAGATGGTGCTGGGGTGTTCTTTTTTTCAGTCAGTATAGAACTGACTTCCCAGCATGCTGAGAAGAGGCCTTGCTTTTGCTAGACAGTGTTGTTAACATTTGGATGAGATATGTTGCCAACCTCCTTACCACTTTATTTATACCACACACTTGATTACATGATTTTTCTTTTCCTCGACTAAGGTACCTACATTTTGCCTACCTGAATATCTCATGAGGTTTCAATGGCATATGTTGTTTGTCTTCACTTCCTGCCCTAAACAGTTGTGTTACTGTGCACTACTGAAGACTGGCCGCATTTCACTCCAGAGGTTCTGCTTTTAGCTGTGTATAAAATTATCCTTTATATTCTGGGCTCAGTTCTGATTTGCCTTGCAGTTCCATGGATTTAATTGGAATACTTCATTAGCACAGACATTGCCCCATAAAAATGGAAGCTGGGTCTGAGGGACCTTTAAAAAAATTGACATGTTAAATATTTGGCAATACCCACAATCAAAATGAGTCCATTTGAATCTGTGCCCCTGGTCACTTTTACTTTCCCTTGGTGTCAACAGGCCTCCTCAGTCAGTTCTTTCTGTTTAGCATTTTGGTTTTTCCAGAGGGTGATCTCCTGATTACTAGTCTAATGAGTAAATGAGGTGTAGCGGAGTAATGTTGTGGTGTTGGAGGCCATGCCTTTAAGGACTGAGTTTCCCAGACAGAGATTCTGGGTGGAGTGCTCTTGTTATGCACAGTCAGCTGGAACCAGACACAGAAAAAAAACAGAGCTTTGGCAAGCAGCACCTTAAGCACTGCATGATCACTGACTAGCATATGGTGCCAGGAGTACAGCACACGAAGAAGATATGCTTAGTGGAGGAATGGAGCAGTTAAAAGCCCCAGCAGAGTTGAAACTCTTTGGAAATATGGAAGACAACTGGAGGAGGTGTAATCAGCACTTTACTCTGTATCTACAAGCATTGGATGGCAGCAAAAAGGAAGACAGTCGCTGGTTCTGAAGTCCTTGATGTGTTTAATAATTTTCAATTAGCACAGGAGAGAAGGCTGCCTAGAAAACAGTAGTACAGAAATTTGAGAAGTGCTGCACTCCATTTAACAATGAAACATATGAGAGTGATGTTTTTAAACCAGAAGTGCAAAGGGAAGGTGAAACCATAGAAGACTGGCACTAGATCAATCACAAAATCTTCCAATTTTGGGAGGCTAAATGAGTCCCTGATAAGAGACCAGCTCATTGTTGGCATCTGGGACAACAAAATCAGAGAGAGACTATTTGAAGACCCAGAATTAACCCTTGGGAAAGCAATTAGAATTTGCCAAGCAAAGGAAGTCACTCAGTCCAGACTGAAGCTTAGGGAGGGTGAACTGTGCTCTAACACTGTGGCCATGACAGAAAATCCAAAATATTACAAGAAAAGAGACCTGAGGCAGAAAGGCATGCAGTGCTCAAAGTCAGAGTCCACCAAAAGAGCACATGTAGCAACAGAACAAGTGGACTTGCTTCATCCTGACAGCAGTAATGCCAATGTTCCCAGGGAGTCCTGAAGGTCCAAGGAGCAGCACAGAGCACCTCAAAGACTAACTGAACTTTGTTGGAAAGTTTAGTCATTAGGTCTTTAATACATATTTACAGTTGTGCATTAATATTAAGGTTTTAAAATGTTATTAAGTTTTTGCCTTGAAAGTAGACAGAAAATGGAAAGCCCTTCCCTTGAAAAATTTCACATTTTTGAAAATATTTTCATCCTGAACTGGGATGAAACATCAGAATTGTAACATTTTGTTGTGGGAAGGGATTTTAATAAAAACATCTGTTGTGGGAGACCCTAAGTGGAATTTTCCAGTTTCTCAGTTGCTTACATGGAAAACCCTTGTCATTTTTACTTTCTTAGAATGTGAAACTGATGAGCTTTCCAGTGTTGCTGCTGGAGAGGCAGAGAGCCTGGCTGCTCTCTGTACTCTCTACCCCTGTAGCTGTGGAGGGCACAGGTAAGTGGAGTGGCCAGGCTCTGCTTCTTCAGCCTCCAACCTGGGAAGGGGGCTGAGAGTCAGGGAGGCAGAGGGTCAAGGTGTTCAGACTTTGCAGTCCTCCTGGAAAGCCTATGGCAGATATTGGCAAGAGTCCGCCAAGAAGGAAGCTGGGGAGATGTTATTTAGGTACCCTCAATAGAAAGTGGAAAATCAGAATTTTCTGTCAAAACTGAAATGTTTCTGGAGAAAATTTTGGTTTTGTGAAAAGAGCATTTTTCATTGAAGAGTCATACTGATGAATAATTTCTGACCAGCTATACATGGAAGGGAAGGTGTGGTATTGGGGACTGTGTCCTTTAAGGACTTAGCTTCCCAGATAAAGAGTTTGGGTGGGGTATTGTGAAGCTCTTATTGTTATTCACAGCCAGTTGGAATCAGACAAAGAATAAAGCAAAGCTCTTGCTGGCACCTTAAGCACTGAGTGATCACTGACCACCACAGATGGGGAGGAGAGAAGCCTGTGCTCTGAAAGATGCTCTGTGCCTCATTGAAAAATCAAGGCATACTACAGTTCCAGCCTTTTAAAAATGTGTGCCTTTGTTATCCAGTTCCGTGTATAGTTTGGAAAGAATCTAACAAAGGCATAGAATTATAGAATATCGGGGTTGGAAGGTACCTCAGGTGGTCATCTAGTGCAACCCCCTTGCTCAAAGCAGGACCAATCCCCAACTAAATCATCCCAGCCAGGGCTTTGTCAAGCCTGATCTTAAAAACCTCAAAGGAAGGAGATTCTACCACCTCCCTAAGTAATGCATTCCAGTGCTTCACCACCTCCTAGTGAAAAAGTTTTTCCTAATATCCAACCTAAACCTCCCCCACTGCAACTTGAGACCATTACTCCCCTTTCTGTCATCTGCTACCACTGAGAACAGTCTAGATCCATCTTCTTTGGAACCCCCTTTTAGGTAGATGAAAGCAGCTATCAAATCCCCCCTCATTCTTCTCTTCTGCAGACTAAACAATCCCAGACATCATTGTCAGAAATAGCTCCTGTTTTCCTGTCCACTTTTAGCATTTTATCTTGGCCACAAAGTGCAGCCCACACAATGAGTAAAGCAATATCCCTAGCTATTTGTCTTCTTAATAGGCAGAGTTGCATGGGAGAAGGCAGGTATGGGCTCTGGAGCCTCCTATAGCCACTCTTCCTTGCAGAAAACTTTCCCAGTCAGACTTTAGAATGAGCTCTGAGAGACACAACATTCAAGTACTTTGCCTCTAGTTTTATTTTTAGTGATTTCATTTTTCTGCCGTAAGTATTTTTTTTTATTTTGTCAAGATCTATTACCAGCACTGTGAAGTGTCAATTCCAGCCCTGTGGATGAAATAGTTTGTCAATGAAATAGTTTCCTGTAAAGCACCTTATTGTTGGGTCATTAGCAGATTAGATCCCAAAGCTTTTTTAAACTGCCTCAGACCAACACCAATAAAGTGTCTGGTGTCAAGGCCCTTAGTTTCTGATGGAGTAAATCATAGAATCATAGGACTGGAAGGGACCTCCAGAGGTCATCTAGTCCAATTCCCTACACTCATGGCAGGACTAAGTATTATCTAGACCATTCCTGACAGGTGTTTGTCTAACCTGCTCTTAAAAATCTCCGATGATGGAGATTCCACCAGCTTCCTAGGCAATTTATTCCAGTGCTTAACCACCCTGACAGTTAGGAAGTTTTTCCTAATGTCCAACCTAAACCTCCCTTGCTGCAATTTAAGCCCATTGCTTCTTGTCCTATTCTCAGAGGTTAAGAAGAACAATTTTTCTCCCTCCTCCTTGTAACAGCCTTTTATGTACTTGAAAACTGTTATCATGTCCCCTCTAAGTTTTCTATTTTCCAGACTAAACACACCCAATATTTTTCAATCTTCCCTCATAGGTTATTTTTCTAGACTTTTAATCATTTTGACAGGTTTCAGAGTAACAGCTGTGTTAGTCTGTATTCGCAAAAAGAAAAGGAGTACTTAGTCTCTAAGGTGCCACAAGTACTCCTTTTCTTTTAATCATTTTGGTTGCTCTTCTCTGGACTTTCTCCAGTTTGTCCATATCCTTCCTGAAATGTGGCACCCAGAACTGGACACAATGAGAATGCCTGTTATTTTAAAGCCCACTGCACTTTCTGGATAAAATGACAAGCTTACAGACAAGAAAGGCCTGATTCAGCAAAACAGCTAGGTACATGCTTAATTTGAAGAGCTTTGATATTCTAAAAATTAAGCATGTGCTTAAGTGCCTTCTCTCTCTCTCTCTCTCTTTAAAGTACTTAAATGGCCTGCTTCACTGTAGCATCTGAGTGCCTTTCAGTCTTTAATGTATTTATTCTGACAACACGCCTGCGTAGTATGGAAGTGCTATAACCTTTTTACAGCTGGGGAGCTCCGTCATAGAAGAGACTAATGTTAGGTCTACATTAAAAGGGTTTGATGGTATATCTTATACCACTTCCTGAACGAAATAAGATATTCTGGCAAAAGGACTTTTTTGCAGGTATAACTATGTCTATACTACGGCTTTTTTGCTGGTATAAAAATGTCATAAAGAATCACACCCCTAACTGACATTATATGAGCAAAAAGTTCTAGTGTAGGCCTGGTCTACATGACTTGCCCAAAGTCATACGGGAAATCTGTGGCAGGCAAGGGAATTGAACTCACATTTCCCACTTTCCAGGCTAGCAAACTAATCAGTTCCTCTCTGTCTTTAGCCTTCATGAACTGGGGCCTAAACTAACAAAGGAAAGAGAGCAGCTGTAAAAATGATCTCCACATTGATTTTTACATGAAAAATGGACATTATTGGTCAACATAGAGGTCCAAAGGCCTGGTAGAAAGACGCCATAAATCTAAACTATAATTTATGTCTGGCTTCTGTCTCTCTACTGTGAGAAGAACCACAAGTCCTGATTTGAACATCCTGAAAGTTTGGCTCACAAGCCAGCTCTGACATGTGTGGTTAACAGCTACTTCTTAACTGGTCTCTACTCTCTCCCTCTAAGATCCAAGTGACCACTAAAAAGATGGTTCTTGTTTTTGCTAAAATAAAGTGATAAAGAATCCAGCACACAGACAAAACAGATGAATGATATTTTCCTTCATTTTAGTTGTGAAGAATGTCATAGAAACAACGTTGTTGACAATTTTCATGTCTTTCATTGGTTTATCCAAACCACAGAATATTTCTACTTCTTGAATTAGCACTTGAAATATTTATTTTTCCTTTGATTGAACATTTTTTGATTTTTTTATATTTTCACAGACACAGGAACAAAAATCTACCTAAAGGTTAAGAAGGAGAATTTGATTTCTGTCTAACAGAATTTTCTTTAACAGTCATCACACATCCACTAAGATGATGAGTTATTGGTTGTCAATCCTGTACATATTGACCATAATCTTCCAGAATCTGTCCTTCATATATGTGTTAAAAGAGAATATGCTGTGAGCTATAGAACAGAATTAATTATTTTTCCTCCAGAAGAAGAAAAGAGAAGATAATTGCTAAAATAACACTTCGATCAAAGATGTCTCTAAATGCTGAGTACTGTGTAAGGCAAAACTTCAAAGCTCCTTCAAAACTAATTCACTTATCAACGCTCTCACACAAGTTAAAATTTCTAACTTTTCATTAAAACACTATTTGGAAATTTTCATTTTTATAATTAATTTTGACCGGTTAAAAAGCAAATGAAGAATGGACGTTACAAAAGAATACGTAAATATCTAGAAATCTTGTTCATTCTTGTAGATGTTTTTGAAGAGATTATTTTCATGTAGGTCTCTGAGGATTATTTTTAACTCCTGTTGGTTTCTAATGTTTTTATGACTTTCAGGTTGGTCACCTCTGTATTAGGATGGCTAAGTAAAAATTCTGTAGAGATCTATTTTAGCGAATACTGTAAGTAATACCTCTGAAACATTCCCTCCTACTTACAGACATAGATGTAGCTTTGAAGGAAAGAAATGCTGAAACCCTCATGACTTTGTGTGCATGGCTGTGTATAAAGAGAACAGAGGGGATTTTGCAACTAAATGCATTTTGCTGGGCATCCCAATTAGTTTCGTGAACAAATAACACGTGACTCACTTGTGTAAAACAAATTCTGCATTTTCAAATTTAGAGGTTTTTATTAGAGTTGGTTGAATTATTCATTGCAAATAAACTATTCAGCAAGTGTAGCTTTTTAAATCTTGTTTGTAATTTTTTAAAGACCTGATCCTGATTTCTACCAAGTATTCATTATTCAAATTTTTGCTAACAAAACTAAGCCAGTGGGTTATTTGCAAACTTTTCACTTTGTCTATTTGCTATTGGTTATTTGTGATGTGTGATTGGGTATCTACATCACATGGCATTGTTTCTGCCCTATGCCCACTCCAGCTGATTGGATAACTAAAACCTTTTGAGCAGATGAATAATGTGCTTCTCAACTCAACTATGTCAATATTTCTCAAATTTTTCATAGTTAAGTCCCTTTTTAGGAAAATGAAATCACTCACATTCCCCCTTAACCTATACTGTTAAAGCCCTTCTCAAAATGAGCTGTCACTCTCAGTGGATTGCATTTATTAGTTAAAATAGCCACAGACCACTTCCTATATTGTTCAGCCAGCTCTTGCTTTCATTATGGCATTACATATCTAGCTAGAGCTTAGCAAAACAGTATTCACAAATACTGTTGTGACTAAAACCCACTGATTTCATTTGCTCATATTCGCAATAATTTTTACTTGGCTTGCTCAGGAGGAGTGAGAATGTATTTGCAAATTTGTTCATGGCAAGAAAAACTATTGCAAATACTAGTGTGAATAAACACAAGAGTTATTCACACCAAAACTGGTTCCATGGCCATTTTGAAAAGCTCTGTTTAATACGCATACAATGCATTCACTGAACTATTATGACTGTTCATGGATATTTGCGGACAGGAAAAGAAAATGTGCCTGTTTATAAAGTTTTGGTCATTCAACAGAGAGCAAAAACAATACCACATGACCTAGGTGGCTGTGATGAGACATGTCCACTGATATCAAACCTAAGGAGCATCACTGCACAAGGGCAGTGCCAATTAGGTGCACCTGCAGAGCCTGCTCTACTTGAAGAAGCTTAAGAAAGTGAAGCTGGCCACAAACTCGGGGGAGTTTGCCCAAGAGGAGAGCCCAGCAGCCAGGGGACCCCAGCCTGAGGCAGTGACTAGCCTTCCCGTCCTCCCCTTTTCCCCCTCACCCTTGTTTAGGACAGACAGATACTGCAGCCCTGAGATGGACTCTGGACATATATTCTCTGTCAGTGCCCTGTAGCCAGACCCGAGGAGCCGTGCCAGGAAATGGAGGTAATTAGACCCAGAAAGGACGCTGGGAGTGAGCTCAGTGGTTAGACCCAGAAAGGAGCTGGAAGTGATCTTGTCCAGGAGTTGGGGCTTTTGTAGGGGACCCAGGGCCAGAGAGCGGAAAAGGCTATGTCTGAGCTCAGATTGAGGGTTGTCTGACTACAGTGACCAATTTCATTAGGATACATTTATTGGATACATTATTTGTAACGAACAATTCAACCAGCTATACACAGAACCAAGACTATATAAGTGAACCCTCTCCACCCTCCTTAACATGTGTTTTGGGGACTTGTAGTGTATTACAACACCATAGGCAAAATTTGACTAGTCACATTTCATGCATACAGGCTTTCTTTCCAGGAGACTGCTGGAATCTTTAGCGTCTATTGGTGTGGGAGGGAGAGGGGATTGTTTTGCTTTGTTTTAAATGTGCATTACTCTGCTTAACGTACTTTCACATTAAAGAATTGCAAAGAATAGTACATTTAAACTATAAAACATTGCTAGATGCCTGATCTTGTAGTCCCTCCATGTGTATCAATGGGAGTTTTGCACATGAAACGATTGCGTGATCAGGCCCGACACCTTGAACAGTTTGTTATTCTAATAGCAGCTGAGCTGATCCACATTGAGATAATTGACCTTGACTTCTGATACAGGTCTTCCTTTCAGCTTAGGATGTGTAACTTGCAGTGCATTGAATTCTCTTCTCTTGGAACAGCCAATGGGGGAAGGACAATTGCTCAGAGCCTTGAAGCTGCAGCTAAATTACTGCTGCAGACACAAAAGGTTGCAGATCAGTTGTTAACATACATCCTATGGTATAGTGGCTTTACAGAAAGGTATAGGTGTCTTATTATTAGTTATTTATATTCTGGTAGTGTCGACTATGTTCTAGGCACTTTCAACACAGGAAGACACAGTTTGTGAACTGAAAAGCTCACAGTTTGCAGCCTGAAATAAATACCAAACATTTGATCAGAATTTTAAACAATTCACTGCATGATTCCAAAGAGAACAGTATATAAATACAATCCTAAATGCTCTTCTTTAACACTTAGACTATGGGGAGGATTCTGCTCTGTTACCCTAGTATTCATTTGGAGTGTAGCTCAGTGAAGACCATGGGATTAGTGCAGATTTTAGGGCCAGTCCATATGGGCAGCCCCTTACACATTGATGGAAATGGAACACTGTGCAAACATAAGGGCCCTTTGCAGAGTTGGGCTTTGGAATATTGTAACAGAAATCAGAATCTAGACACCTGTGCTGAGTGGACACTGGCTCTGTGGATAATCCAAACAGAAGAAATGGAGGAGAGCAAAAATCTGAAAGATTATCCTTTTTTCCTAATATAGTTGAAAGGTTACAAAATCCACTCCCACCCATAACAACATTCTGAAGTCGTATAGGAAACATGTGCTGGCTTCAGCTGTCAGTCAGTGTTTAGAAATGTCACCAATAATTTATACTCTGGAAGTGATCAACCCGTGGACTCTGGGCTCTCATTGGATCCACTCATTTCAGTTAAATCTTGTTTTGTAAGCAGCTCGGCAGTACATAGGCTATTGAAGCTCTAATGAATCCAGTAATAAGTTCAAATTGCCAGACTAGATTTTTTTTTTTAATTTGGTGAAAAAAATTTGCTTTTCTGTGAGCAAAATTTCTTGAACCACATAATTGCTTCAAATCTTCACTGAGCAGACAAATAGTTTTGCTATATACTTTGGCTTGGCTTCTCATATTTCTGTGGGAAACTACAAAGTCAGGAGTGATGAATATGTATGCAAGTTGGATCAGAAGTTGTAAATGTGTGAAACTGGGGTATTTTCATACCTTAGCTTACTGAGCATGGAAGAAATTTTTTTTAAATGTCCATTTAGGGAACTGTGGAGTGCGAGAACAGAAGTCTGCACAGCATCTGTGTGTCTTGTTTCACTAGCTGTTTTTTGTGGTTTAAGTGCAGTTCACAATTTCAACTCTTCTTGTATTTTTGACTTCCAATTGGATCTGGCCTATTGAAAAGTAATATGTCACCTTCTCTTGCTGGATAAAGCAGGAGCTGACACTCAGGAGCAACAAGAATGCACACGAGTCCACTCCAGTGCTTATGTGAAGCATTTGTTGGGATAGAATAATAGGGCTTTTTTGCAAGTACTCTCTCTCTTTCTATATGTATATGAGATGCAGCATGTGTCAGGGCCCCTTGTGCTAGGGGCTGTACTAACATATACACAGACATATTCTTTGCCCCTGAGTGCTAGCAGTCTGCTGCTATTATTGCCTTGTGATGGAATCCCAATACAATCTATGGATTAGAGATAAGTCTTGTTGGTCACATGTGACATATTATTGGCCTAATCCTCCAAGTGGGTATACATTGTTACCATTCAGGTTTAATAGCATTTTATCTACTTTTGCACTCATTTTGCGCAGGTGAGAATGACAACATAAGGTGCAGGGCAATGGAGAATCAGCCCTATATTTCCAAGTTCCTTGTCTAGTTTTAAATGTCCGAGGCATATTCCCACTAGTTCTCATATCAAATTTTGATAGATTTCTTGTTAATGTTGTTTTTTTTATATATATTCACACTGAATTTCCCTTTTCTTAAGTCCAGCCCATTACTCCTAGTTATATCTTCCTTTACCACATTTAACAATTGCTCTCCTTCCTGAGTTTTTAGTTGATTCAAATATCAGTATTCCAGGGTGTTCTCTGGAATTTCCCCCACCTGACCTCCCAGGTCCGAAATAGTTTGAATTTGGTGCCCTTCTGAGCATGTTGCAAAAGACATCTGTTTGTCTGGGTGTTTGGAAAGAGAGGGGTGTGTATGTGTTAGATGATGAATAGGTGGAAGGGAGTTTTTGTAGGTGGCTTGCTGGCTAAGCTTCTGTTGAACTGATTATTGTGATGCTTCTGAGATTTAAGTGCATTGTTAGTGATGTGTCAGGGCACCTCTATCCCTTGATAGGCATCTTTTTAGTTATTGAAATCCAAATAAAAAAAATAAACAAAAAAACTAGTAGACAATTGTCATATTACCCCCAAGTCATCATTTATCCAAATTTTTAATATTACCTCATGCAGACTCTTCACCTCTTTAATCATTAGAGATGTTCTTCTCTGAATCCCCTTTAGTTTGCCCACATCTTCTTGGTGCTGAGTTGCCCATGGAAAGGAAGGAGAGGAAAGTGATTACAGAAGCAGGATAAATTTGGAACGTAGGAAGCTGTGGCTGAATTCTTCTGTGTGCAGGCTGGATCAGAAACTGCAAGCACAGGGCAGCAAGAAGTATTTTCAGATTTTGGCTTGCAAGGACAGGAAGAAACTCAAATGCAACATGACCACAAGAGGAAGTGGGTAGCTGGAGAACAGGAGGATGTATGGCTGTCACCTGCCTCCTTCTAGGCTGAGTAGCTGGTGCGAGCATGTTTTGTTTGGACTCATTTCAGTCCATCTTTCTGAATTTCTGCTTCCCTTAGTCCTGGCTCCTTTCACAGTGGCATCTCCCCAAAGACCTTTATAATTTTGCTCCAAGTAAGTAACTTTATACTACAGCAGCTGCCATAGCCAAATCCTAGGAAACAAATATGTACATAAATTAAAGCGAGAGAAAGGACAAGGAGAGGCATTAATTACCAACATTTAGATCATAATTGTCTGATAAATGTTCTAATAACTGCACGTTTCTCTCAGGGATCAAAGAGTCAACAGAGAGGCATGTGGAGTTGCTGCTTGCTTTGTTTTTTTTATATAGTTGTCAGTGGGGAAACAAAAATAAACATAGTAGATAATGCCAAGTGAAATGATTGACTGGGAAGTTAGAGTTCTGAGCAACCTTGATACTTTTTCCAGTGTAAAGTTTTGCTAATGCTGTGCAGTGAATCTCAGAAGAAGAGATATTTGTTAATTAGTTAATATTTGTAAAGTAAACGTTGCTAAATTAGTTAATGGGCTAGTTTTAACCCCCAGGAGAGGGCGGCTGAAGTGGAAAGTCTGCTGAGGGAGCATGGGGAGGGAGAGATTGCAATGGAAAGTGACTGCAACTTCCCTTGGGCTGGCGTGGTGAGCAACGGGCATTGCCCCCAGAGCAGGCAGTTCTAGCTGGAAAAAGTGTGTAGCTGAGGTGGTGGGGGACCGGTCTGATTCCCTATATCCCTTTTGCTGCTGTCAGAGCTCCCATGGCTATTGACCTCTCAGCGGTTAAAATGGCTTCCTCTGGAAGGAATATCAGGGCATGCTCACACTTGGAGCTGGCGGTGGGATTCCCAGCTTCTGGAGACATACTCATGCTAGCTCTGATCAAGATAATGTGCTAAAAATAGATTGTAGCCATAGGACAACCTAGCCACCCCATATAGACCAAGGCATGTATTTGGGATGGCTAACCCATCCTGCTGCTTGTGCCATTGCAGCTACACTCTATTTTAGTGTGTGTGGGGTGGAGGAGGTAGGAAGACCCCCTTCCACTGGTTTTCACTGATGCAGGGAAGTGTCATTTACCCCTACCCATGCCAACCTCCATATAGGTGGCCTAGTATTTTAAAGTTCTACGTAAGCATTAAGAATTGCATATTAGGTAAGAACTAAATATTGCAAGTATAAACAAAGTTCAGTGATTCAGAGGCTTCTGAATGCATGACTCTGGCTAGGGTGTGCATAATATACCTACCCTACCTCCCAGACAATGACTTTATATCCCTGCTAATTGATCAACAGGAACTGGAAGATGAGATTAAAAGCGAGGTCGTGTTAAATCCATGGCAGAAAACAACAGATAAGACAAATTGTGGTGCAACCTCTCTTGTATCTCTGGCCTACATCATTGTGCATGTTTAAGGTCCATAAAAACCTCTGCTATAGAATCGACATTTTCATCATTTGGCAGAATGTGCATCTGGAAGTATTTCATCCAAAGCCATGGTGCTTCCAACAGAAATGCCAGTTCAGCCCGGCAACAGAAAAATGGCTTGGAGATATTAACTGGAACATTCACTCCTTTGAGTAGTAGCAGAAGCAATTCTTACAGGTCAGATTTTCAGTGCTGGACTCTCTTTGCAGATATAGGTTTGCATCAGTAAATAATTACAACCACATTTTTAGACCTGCGGTTCATTGGAGCTTAAGTCTGGTGCTAGATAACTAAATATTACTATTTACACCTGTGAATCAGAGAGCAAAAAAATGCAGGTGCAGTTATTGTATTTGCAGATTTACATAGTCTCAGTGAGATCTGACTGAAAATCTAGCACTCGGGACAATTCCTAGTCCCATTGTAGCCAATGCCACAACTTCCACTCTCTTCACTAGGACCAAGAAATTTGACCCATTACGTTAGTACTCTATATCTTGTCTTCCACTTATTAGACAGTTGGATAGTAGTATTTATTGTCTGTTGCCTTATATGCCCCCCATCTCCCTAGTTCCTGCATGTCTCACAAGCCTTGAGGATTTTTTTCTCCCAGTGTCCCTGTGAGGCAGGGAAGTACTGTAATCCCCAATTTATAGTGTGGAGATAAGGGACAGAGAGATTAACAGCCATATTCTGTACTGTGCATTGCTTCTGCTGGGTGCACTGGGGTGGTGCATGTGCCGGGGTGGTGGATAGCTGCAGGGAATTAGTTATGGCTCTCTGATTCTCTGCGTCATTCCTGGCCCAGGTTAGAGCAGGCTGAGAGATAGCCAGAATACCCTCCAGGCACTCCCTTTCCCTGCCCTGATATCTTCTCTCCTGCAGTGGAGGGTTGCATGGAGGGAGATTTAGGAGCTGGCAGGAATCCCCACCAGGGGACTTCTGGGTGGTTCACACCACCTTTGAGTTGCCCAACTGCATCTAGCAAAGTAACTTGCCTGAGGTTCTACAGGAATCTGTGACAGAGCTAGGAACTGAACCTAGATCTTCGTTGTCCTGTTCCAGGGCCATGACCACGGGACCATCCTTATTCTGTTTCCCCCCTACCCCTTCAAGTTTAAAAAAATTCTACCCACCACAACCTGGGAGTCTGTGAGTAACTGTCTGCTCACATTGTCCATGAGAAGCTGGTACTACAGCAGGTATTTAGGCACACTGTTAGTTAAAATCATCTAATTTATACAGCGCATTCACAGCCACCGATTAGCTAAAATTGTAGTGGCTGCCTCTCAAAGGCGGTATTTAAATGTCATTATTTGTGGCATTCTCAGCTCTCAGAAGTGGTAAACAAAAATATTCTCCCACCATTAAATGTCATCATAAGCTGTAGTTTGAATGTAGGGGTTTTCTTTGTATGAACTACCTGTTTTGCAGGAAGAAGCTGTGTTATTATTGTTATTGTGGTTAAAGAGTTCACATTAAATTGTTGTGGGTATTTGCTAGTGGCAGAGAACCATTAGCTTAGCTACCCACCAATTCCTAAAGGTGGACAGTTATATTAAATACCTTGGTTTTGGACAGAGCCATTAGCTCTGGATAGATAGATAGAGCTGTTGTCTATCGAAACATACACGCACGCACACGCACACACTTTCATATGCATGTGTGTGCAGTATATTGGGTTGGGAAATGTTAGGGAAAAAAATGGTTCAGGAGTCTTTCTGTTTTAAAATGACTAACAGTGAGGTAATGGTGGCTCGGAAACATGTTTTCGTTAAGGTTGCACTCCAGAGACTGTGGTTAGTTTCCCCGGGTCTGCAATTGGGCCAAGAAAAGTAATTACAGTGATTAATAATAATATCTGATTTGCTCGTCACACAGTCCACCCTTTGGAGCTGGTATTGTCTGGGGGAAGGGGGAGGTGAACAGTACGGAGGAAATTAGAATGACGTACTACCATTAAGCTATCCTGCGCTACATAATCCAAACTTTGCTGGTGCCAGCACAGCCTGGCATAGGATATTATATACAGCTGTACACTATAGCTATGGTGTGTATAGGATGGGCTAACTGATATAGCTGAACCCTACAGATATGACACTACATACTATAGTATGAACTATTTTCTATAGATGTACACTACAGTACCTCTGACACTGAAAACAATGCAGCAGTGCGGCCACTGATCTCTGAGGATGAATGTCAACTAGATCCACATCATATTATGGTGACAGGAATTTGCTCTGAACGCCACCCTAACAAGTGATATGCGGCATAGCTGAAAATGGGAGGCCCAGAATGTAGCAATAATCCTAAAACCTTAATCAGGTCTGTTCAATATTTTCTATCCCTTGTGGGATGCCATTGCAAGGAGTCAGAGGGGCAAGAGAAAGCCAAAAAGTAGCTGCTTAGGACTACCCTATTCAAACAAACAGAGAGAGAGAGAAAGGAAAAACACTTCCCTTGGCAAGGCTGGGCTTCATGATTACAGTAGTCTTCAGCAGCACCACAACCAGGAGGAGTTGCCATGGGAACCATTGAGAAAGATTAAATATATCAAGGAGACCTGATTGTGAGAAATGGGTGAAAATAAGAGAATTAAATTAATGTAGAAATGATGTTTCTGTTTCGCTCCCCAAGTCACAGTAGAAACCTTTAAATTCACAAACATCCAATTAAGAGGAAAGTTATAGTGAAATCTGTAGGCCACTTTTAGAGGAGCCTGATTGCTCTATAATTAAAGGAAAATAAACAGTGTTTTACTCTCCAAAACAAAAAATCGAATGGTTCAGATTCTTTTGTGTTTCACTTTCCCCCTGTACGTTCTGCTGTTTTCAACATTTTGAAGCAGACAGTCCACAGTGACCTCCGAGATGTGCTCACAGGTGCAATGGCTTCCAGCCATGTGGTGGCCAAATGATTTTCAGAGAGAAAGGGAATGCTTAACTCCCCACTCTCCTTTGTCATATATTGGCCCAGATTCCTGGACCAGCCAGACTGTGCTCAGTTGCAAGTTATGGTAGTGGGGAAGCAACTCTTCCTATTCCAGGCAGTGCCAAAGCTAATTTTCTGGCATAAAGGAAAGCAGTCTTCACACTATTTTACACTGATTCCAAAAGAGCCTCAGGGCCAGTCCTGGCAGCTGGGGATCAGCTGGTTACAGGGGCTCACTGACTCTTATTCCTGGCAATGCCCTCTGTATGGGCAACCAGGGCTTGGCATGGGAGCCCTATGCAGGGGAATTAAGCCAGTTAAATCAGGATTAAGGCTTTGAGCACTGCCAAAAGGGGACATTAACTCAAGTGCTTGGGTCAGATTCTGAAACTGACTACACCCCGGCTGTGTGGCTCTGGCAATGGAAAGCAGACAAAGAGCTGCCCTAACAGGGAAACCAGGGATTTCCCTGATGTAGAGGAAATCCGTGGGCAATGCAAAGCTTGTATAGCTGGATTATACACCCCAGTTCCCACCCCATGGGTACTGGGAGCACTTCTGAGCAGGAGACAGTACTCTCCAGTGATCCAGGTTGGGGGAGTGGTCCCTGGGGATCACTCGATCCAGTGTTCTCTATAGGCTGTCTTTGTGTGGTGTTCCAGGGGTACATTCCAGACTAGTGGGAGGCTCTGCAACCATGGGTGCCTTACAATGCTTTGCTGTAATAGCTTCCATCTGGGATGCTCACAAAGAGCCTTCCACGATACAAGCCACACCCTGAGTGAGTGTGTGTGTAACTGCAACCTGCCAGCTACACCCTGGCTCTCATCAGCCTTGGTTATACTGCTGGGTGACCCCCAAACACCCCTAGTCCTGGATCTTCCTCCAGAAATGTATATCTTGTACTCCTCAGCCTTCTTCTAGACAGTACAAATATATTGTCAGTTATTCCTTTAAGGGATCAATATACCAGATTATTATCTTAAATAGTTACCCAGACACTTCATCTTAAACACACTGGATTAACTAAAACAGTAAAACAAAATTATTGACTACAAAGAGCGAGATTTTAACTGAGTATAAGTAATGAGACATAAAAGTCAGAAATGGTTACAAGAAAATTAAAGATAAAATGTTTACTCGTGCCTAATTTAACAAACTATATTAGATTCAAACAAAATTTCCTACACCACATGCTTCCAGCTAGTTTGTTAACCAAACTCTTTACGTCAGAACCCCTCACCTAAAATCCAATGGCTGTTTTCTTTTGTGTTCTTAGGTGCAGAGAATGTGATGGGCAGAGGGGAGAGAGAGAGAAAGAGAGAGAGATGGATGCCTTGGGATGTTTGACCCTCCTTTTTATAGTTTCAGTCCCCCTCTTAAAAAACATTTCCAGCTGAGACCCAGGAGACAGTGTCTCTTTAGAAGAATATTCCCTGCTGGTTTTTTCACCTGTTTGAACTTCCTTGGTTTTCCTCCCTGCTTGATGACTCTGTTTACTGCTTAAATGCAAATTAAGGCAAGCACACATTCTTTCCCTGGTCAGGGCTGTGGGCTTTAGAACCTGTGTTGTTAACACCATACAGGGGAATCTTATAACTTCACGTACAATGTTGCCACATATATTTTACCAGGACAATACTAACCAGCAAATTATGAGTTTTCAAATGATACCTTGCAAGGCATTCTTTGGACAAAGATTATTACAATAATATGTAGGGTGTGAATACAAGGGTGTATTCAGTCACACTTAGGTTATGCTGGGTCAGGTACAAGGACCAGGGAAGTAGAAAGGTGTTTCAGAGCCACTTTTTTCCACCAACCCCAGGTCCTGCTTGAAGTGCACCCTGGCTTCACCTGTGGATCTAGCTTTTACTTGTCATGCCTGTGTGTCTTTTGCATTTTGGATACAGGAAAAAAATAATGCAGCATTTTAAAATTGAATATAAATACAGTGCTTTGTGGAGGTAGCTTCCAATATTGGTGGGAATGGCAAGTGTGCGTGTAGAGGTTCTTGCATGGAGATGACATTTTCACCTGGCAAAGCCCAAAGCAGGGAGCAGTGCAGTTGCACTGCCCAGGACAATGTCTTTTTAAGCTCCCGGAGAACACAATGCCTGCACGTCCTCTCGAGACAGAGTCATATTTACTCACCTCCACAGCTAGCCAGCTACATTGGCCCATGAGAAGGGAATAAGACTCTGATCACCCATGGATTTCACACCCTTCCCACATCCGGTTCCTGTGTACTGACCACTCACAACCTGCTCATTTAGAAACATAATTCAAATTGGCCATTATAGTGATTTGGGGGCGCTCTTTTAAAAAGAATTGTATGTATCTGACATGTATGGAATGCTGCTGAGGGAGATGATGACACCATGTGGGGTGGCCTGCCATCACTGCATTCAGCTCCACACCTCTTTTGTGTTGAACATAGATGGTGTGGGGTTTCTGCTGTCCCACTGCCTGCCTCAGACAGGAACTTGGTGGAGGATGAGCTAGCTGACGCTCACCCTAGAGAAGACTAAAGTAATTATTATTACTTAATTTATATTACTGAGGCCTCAATCAGGATCAGTGTCCCCTTGTATTGGGTGCAGTACATACAAATACATGGACACGGTCACAACTCTGAAGGGTTTATGGGCTAAGTATCTTGGTAGGTAGGATTAGCATCATGAGGGTATTTTGGCTGCCCCCTCTACTGGGTCCAAGTCTGCTCTTACTCCACGTCCAAGATGGTCACAATTTGGGGCTCATTTTGTGTCCAACAATTGCTTTTTGATTCCTAATCGGCCTTTTTTATTTATATCTGCTACAGTTCTCTCTGCCTTTGGAAGCCCCAGAATGGATTACCATATTGTGCTCTACCTGAGGTACCCTTTACAACCACTTGGTGCAGAATGTGGCTGCCCTTCTGCGAGGTGTTTTTAGACTCAGGGGTAAAGGTACTTGGTTACGCTGTTGACGAGTTCAGTATAAAAGCCTGCATAGATACATTACAGTTCTCTGATAGCAGTACTGGCTTCCTGTTTGCATCCAGTCAAGTTGTTGAAATAGATCTATAAAGCCCTCCATTGCTTGAGACCTGGCTTTATATTTGTCTGCCTCTCTCCTAGCACTCCTGGCAGTAGAAGTCAGCTGAGGAACCCTGTGCTAATATCTTGTGGTTGGGGGCAGGCAGTGGAGAGCCTCCCAGCTCTAGAATTCACTTCCTTGTTTGTGCAACAGGATCTAAATATGCTGTCTTCATGGCCTGTTACCCAGCACTTCTCTTCTCTCAGTTTTGCCAGTGGGGGCTGGGTGTTTATTTTAGTCTTTTGGAGGGCATCTCTGCTGACATTGCGCACTATGATGCTGTGTGTAGTGTTTTCAGAGACTGCACGTGAACCCAGAGTTTGCATATATTGGAAAATAAATAAAGAAATAAAATACAATTAATTCACTAAAATGCGTTTTTCCTTTGATTCAGACAGACATGGGAAATATATGGAAATTAAAGCAAAATACTTCCAGCTCTTGTAATTATTCAAGGTCATATTTCAGTGTGAATCTGTGTTAGGAATATACAGTGCTGTAGCTTTTGTTTCCATTGCTTTTTCCCACACTGGAGCTCAGCACACTTTATGATTGCTGTCACAGTCTGTTCTGTGTCCAGTATGATCGCAATCCCCAAAGGTTTATTCCGCGTAGCAAACATCCTGTAATAGTGACCTGCTCTAATAACAGGAAATTTATTTTTAAACTGAATAATGCCTACTCCATTTTAATCTGTTTCTTTTCCAGAAAATGTTTGACATAAAAATCTACTATACTGACCAACGTCTGATTTGGCCCCATATAACTTCATACCAACTGAAGCCTACAGTTTTGTGTTAATTCTAAATAGCAGCTAACCATTTTTTCCATCTTGTAATCACTAAGCACTAAATCAGGGGTGTGCAAACTATGGCCTGTGGGCCGGAGTCATTTTAAGCCAGCCCATGAGCTCCTGCTGGGGAGCCGGGGTCTGGGGTTTGCCCTGCTCCGGTGCTCCAGCCGGGGTGCAGGGTCGGGAGCTGCACCATGCGGCTCCCGGAAGCCGTGGCATAGCCCCGCCCGGGCTCCTACGGGCTCTAAAAGCCCCCTCCGGTGCTCCAATGGGAGCTGCAGGCACCATGCCCGCGGATGGGGCAGCGTGCAGAGCCACCTGGCCATGCCTCCGCGTAGGAGCCGGAGAAGGATGTGCCGCTACTTCCAGCAGCTGCATGAGGTAAGCGCTGCTTGAAGCCTGCACCCCTGAGACTTTCCCCATGCCCTAACCCCCTGCCCAGCCCCGATCCCCCTCCTGCCCTCCAAACCCTTGGATCCCAGCCCCGAGCACCCTCCTGCACCCCCAAACTCCTTATCCCCAGCCCCACCCCAGATCCTGCACCCCCCAGCTGGAGCCCTCACCCCCCCACACCCCACTCCTGCACCCTAGCCTGGAGCCCCCCCTGAACTTAATTCTGGCACCACCCTGGAGTCCGCATCCCCAACTGGAGCCCTCACCCCCTCCCACATCCCAACCCCAATTTTGTGAGCATTCATGGCCTGCCATAAAATTTCTATTCCCAGATGTGGCCCTGAGGCCAAAAAGTTTGCCCACCCCTGCACTAAATAATAAATAAGAGCAAACAATATGAAATCAGACAAACATCAGAAGGTCGTTGCCTGTCAGTCATTCATCTTGAAGCAACTTGACTGTCCTCATTTTAATCAACAACTGCACAAAGTTTTTCACCCTTTATGGGAATAGCTCATGTTATGGCATGACATTATAGCAGTGGACGGGTGAGGTTCTGTGGCCTGCAGTGTGCAGGAGGTCAGACTAGGTGATCACAATGGTCCCTTCTGGCCTTAAAGTCTATGAGTCTGACTCTAATTCACACAATACAAATATCTGAATCTTTGCCTTTTTTACCTACACTGGATAATGTGACATTACTCAGGGGTCAATGACACCCCTATTCATTGGACAATAGGGGTTCTTTCTTTACAACCTATATACACAAGTGTTGATCTTTCTCCTATAATTGATTTGCTTGGTAGGCCAGCAAGCCCATCATGAAAGATTCTCTTTCAAAGGGCCCTGCAAGACTGCCTGAATATCTAATACATAGGTAAAAGAAAAGGAGTACTTGTGGCACCTTAGAGACTAACAAATTTATTTGAGCATAAGCTTTTGTGAGCTACAGCTCACTTCATCGGATGCATCCAGTATCAGCACTTTGGCATGAATCACCTTTATGCTTCATAGCTTTTCAATGCCCTAAAGGGAAATTCACAGGACCTCATATACTAAGTCAGCTTTGCAGGAAGAAAAGTGCACTAAGATTTGTGAGAATGCTGGCAAAAATTAGCATAAAACTTCGGATTCCTCCCAGCTTTGTATAGTATTACCCAGTCAGCTTTGACACTCACTTAACTCCCATTGACTTTAAAGCAGCTAAGCATTAATAGCAGAATCAAGACAGAGAAAAAACATTATCTTTTGTAGCTGGTGCCTAAATATCATGCAGACGGGCACTTTAGTAACAACTTAGCTAGAACAGAATATTCTGTCCTGTGGTTCAGTATATCTCATAAAAAAGTTTGACTCACTTACAGGAAAAAAACTAGTTCGATACTTATTTGTGCTTGCGAATCTTTAGATGGGTATTCACTTTATTTGTCTTAAATTATTAAATTTCTAGATCAGTGGTTTTTAACCTTTTTTTCATTTGTGGACCCCTAAAAATTTCAAATGGAGGTGTGGACTGCTTTGGAAGTCTTCGATTTAGTCTGCTGAGTCCCAGGGGTCCACAGACCATAGGTTGAAAACTACTGTTCTACATGAACTACCAATACCACTTATAATTTTTCTGTTTGTTTATTTTAAGAATGCTATTAACATTAGTGGAATCCTTCAGAATAATTAATTGTAGTCTGTATAAATATATCTGCCACCGCCACAGTGACATTTGGGAAGGAGTACACTGATTTCCTTATATTTTAAATGCCAGGGTGCTTTTGGTATTTGGAGGCAAGTGACAAAGTACTCTAAATGAGTTCTGGCATAATTTGACTCTTTCCATCCCAGTTTGAGAGGGCTTGAAGGTAAGTGTCACGGAGTCCCCGGGTGATGCTCTGGAACTGCTCCCTACAAAGCCAGTCAGGACTCTGGGGAAGTCTCCTTTCTGTGAGCAGACTGTCTTCAGGACACACAGCTCACACAACTTCCACCTTCCTGGGTCTGACCTCGGAGCATTCAACATCCTCTGCCCCTCCGTGCGCTTCCCACAGCGAGTCCACCCAGGCTGGGTCCTGGGGAAGCCAGAGGGTCCTGCACCCCAACTCCACAGTCAGACGTGACTCTCAGCCAGCCAGTGAAACAGAAGGTTTATTAGATGACAAGAACATGGTCTAAAACAGAGCTTGTAGGTACAGAGAACAGGACCCCTCAGCTGGGTCCATTTTGGGGGGCAGTGAACCAGACAACCACGTCTGCACTTCACTCCATGTCCCTAGCCAGCCCCAAACTGAAACTCTCTTCAGCCCCTCCTCCTCTGGGATTTGTCCCTTTCCCGGGCCAGGAGGGCACCTGATTTCTTTGTTCTCCAACCCTTTAGCTCTCACTTTTCAGGGGGGAAGGGCCAGGTCATCAGTTGCCAGGAAACAGGGTGTTGGCCATTCTCTGTGTCCAGATCCATGCGCACACCTGCCCTCTAGGGCTCTGCAACAATCATACACCCTTATCCCACCACCTAGACAATTAAGAACTGCCTAGGGGAAACTGAGGCACCCCCACAATATTCAGAGGAAACATTAAGAACAGTCCCGCTTCGTCACAGTAGGACAAAGGCAAAAGAATAATAATAGCTCAGAAATCTTCAAGTGATATAAAATTAATTATTTCAGCATAAAGGATATTTTCTCTTTCCCTCAGTTTCAAGATTCAGCATTTCTACTGTAACAAAAATTAATGTGAGGATGTGAAAAACATTTAGGTTTTTATTAATTTTTACACATGGATGTGTGTCTGTGCACACACACACACAGTCTTAGATTACTAAGCGGTGCTTGCAAGCACAAGAAAAAACTCCCGGAAATGTGACTTTCTTAACCAGTTCTGCTGTAACACAACAAAAATTGACCCTCCATTTATATGCACAGTGTCTCTGGAAAATACAGGAAGCAAAATGCAGCCAAAATTCCATGTACATCTGTAAATAGTTGAGTATCAAACAGTTCATGCCACTCAGAATATCACAGAGACACCCCATTGAAATTTTTCAGAAATCTTTTCCAGATTTGCAAATTCTCTTTGATGTTTTGTTTTAAAAGAACAAAGTTATGACACAATTTTACAGTAGATGTGGTACTGACTGACATATAGCAAAAGATCCCTCCTGCTGAAACCATGATGCAATAAATATGCAATATTAAAGTGGCCAAATAAAGATTGCAGCTGCTTTAATTTTTGTTTTTTGATTACTCACTCTTGAAATAACAGGCAACAATCTGCAGTTTTCCTCTGAGATTTCGTTCCATCACTGCTATATATGCACAGCAAAAGACGGTTGAAGACCTTGGGTCAGATTAATTAGTGATGTAACTCCATTCTTTCTGGCACTAGCGTATCTCTTGATTTTCATAACAGGTGTTCAAAAGCCTGCAAAGAGTCTTTTATAGATTAGGATATGAGCTTGTGCTGATGAAGAAAACAATCGTTGAGCTAATGGACAATACTGAGGATGATGGCAGGTTTTTCTTGAACTTCCCAGTACTAGCATGCAGTAAACCAATAGCAAGCTATGCTTGAGAGAGAAAATATCACAATGTATGTTATCAAAATAGTACTGAATTTTAAAGACTGAGTGTATGTCTATACTGCAATCATAAGGTGTGACTGAAGTGCAAGTAGACATGCCTGCACTACTTTGGGAACTGGAGCAGTGCAGCTGTGGCAGTGACTGTTTCAGCATGAGCTAGCCCTACAAGTAATTACTCAGAGTTCCAAGTTGGCTTGTGTAGCCTACTCTGAATTCATGCTACTATGGCTTCATTGCTCTGGGACTAGAGTAAAACTAGCTCGGGTATGGCTACATGAGCTGCAGAGACACCCCGTGATTGCACCACAGACATTCCCTTAATCTAACACATCTGATAGGACTGTGTTTAGAATTACAGTAACAGTGCATTTTGCTACAACAAATGACCTAGGTTAGAAAGTAAGTGTTCTCATATCTTTCTCCCTACCTCTTGTGGACCCATCTAAAGAATAATTTTAAATGTAACCACTGGGAAAAAAAATCTATTCATGAAGGAATAAGGTGATGTAGAAATAGCAGTGATGAGGTGGAGGAAATGAAGGCAGTGATACCAAATTGAAGAGGTTGACAGGGAGCTCCGAGGGGTAGAAAGAGCAGAAAAGACTGTGGTTTACCTGGAAAGAAGGTAGCTTTCACATCAGAACCTGCTGTTGGCTATCATGTGAAACATACCAAACAAGCCCCCTTGTAGCACATAAGAGCCATAATAAAGGCTTGAGGGGCCCTCTGTATTGGGGTGAGTTTCACGCCAAAGGAATTACATGTGCTGACTTATCAGCGACACCTAATTACTGATAACACTAAGCACTTATCTAGCACTTTTCATCTGTTGATCTCTAAGCTAATTATAAAGGTGGAAAAGCATTGTTACCTCTTTATAATGTTGAGGAAACTAATGTCCAGAGAGGTTCCTTGTTCAAGGCGACACAGCAAATCTCAAGCAAAGCCAGAATCCAAGTCTGTTGACTTACAGCCCTGGGCTTTTTCACCTGGACAAAGCTGCTTCATTGCATGCATGGAATTGTCAAAAGCCCTAATAGAAGTTCCTGTTGGATAAAAGCAGTTACACACCAGTGTTCAGTGTGCTTTTCTAGAGGTAATGTTTTCAGATTGGATACAGACTAACATGGCTGCTACTCTGATACCTCACTCTGTTCAGTTTAATTTCCTTTTTAATTTTAGAGTCAAGGACTTAAATTCTCTAGATTGGCTTTGGGTTTTTTATCATACAGTGAGCTCACTTAGCCCTGGTCTACACTAGGACTTTAGGTCGAATTTAGCAGCATTAAATCGATGTAAACCTGCACCCGTCCACACGATGAAGCCCTTTATTTCGACTTAAAGGGCTCTTAAAATCGATTTCCTTACTCCACCCCTGACAAGCGGATTAGCGCTTAAATCGGCCTTGCCGGGTCGAATTTGGGGTACTGTGGACACAATTCGACGGTATTGGCCTCCGGGAGCTATCCCAGAGTGCTCCATTTTGACCGCTCTGGACAGCACTCTCAACTCAGAGGCACTGGCCAGGTAGACAGGAAAAGAACTGCGAACTTTTGAATCTCATTTCCTGTTTGGCCAGCGTGGCAAGCTGCAGGTGACCATGCAGAGCTCATCAGCAGAGGTGATCATGATGGAGTCTCAGAATCGCAAAAGAGCTCCAGCATGGACCGAACGGGAGGTACGGGATCTGATTGCTGTATGGGGAGAGGAATCCGTGCTATCAGAACTCCGTTCCAGTTTTCGAAATGCCAAAACCTTTGTCAAGATCTCCCAGGGCATGAAGGACAGAGGCCATAACAGGGACCCGAAGCAGTGCCGCGTGAAACTGAAGGAGCTGAGGCAAGCCTACCAGAAAACCAGAGAGGCGAACGGCCGCTCCGGGTCAGAGCCCCAAACATGCCGCTTCTATGATGAGCTGCATGCCATTTTAGGGGGTTCAGCCACCACTACCCCAGCCGTGTTGTTTGACTCCTTCAATGGAGATGGAGGCAATACGGAAGCAGGTTTTGGGGACGAAGAAGATGATGATGAGGAGGAGGTTGTAGATAGCTCACAGCAAGCAAGCGGAGAAACCGGTTTTCCCGACAGCCAGGAACTGTTTCTCACCCTGGACCTGGAGCCAGTACCCCCTGAACCCACCCAAGGCTGCCTCCTGGACCCAGCAGGCGGAGAAGGGACCTCCAGTGAGTGTACCTTTTAAAATACTATACATGGTTTAAAAGCAAGCATGTGAAAGGATTACTCTGCCCTGGCATTCGCGGCTCTCCTGGATATACTCCCAAAGCCTTTGCAAAAGGTTTCTGGGGAGGGCAGACTTATTGCGTCCTTCATGGTAGGACACTATACCACTCCAGGCCAGTAACACGTACTCGGGAATCATTGTACAACAAAGCATTGCAGTGTATGTTTGCTGGCGTTCAAGCCACATCCGTTCATGTGTTATCCTCAGGAGAGTGAGATATAATCCATGGTCACCTGGTTGAAATAGGGTGCTTTTCTTCAGGGGACACTCAGAGGAGCCCATTCCTGCTGGGCTGTTTGCCTGCGGCTGAACAGAAATGTTCCCCGCTGTTAGCCACAGGGAGGGGGGAGGGTTGAGGGGGTAGCCACGCGGTGGGGGGAGGCAAAATGCGACCTTGTAACGAAAGCACATGTGCTATGTATGTAATGTTAACAGCAAGGTTTACCCTGAAAGAGTGTAGCCAGTGTTTTATAAAATGTGTCTTTTTAAATACCGCTGTCCCTTTTCTTTTCTCCACCAGCTGCATGTGTTTCAATGATCACAGGATCTTCTCTTTCCCAGAGGCTAGTGAAGATTAGAAAGAAAAAAAAACGCACTCGAGATGAAATGTTCTCCGAGCTCATGCTGTCCTCCCACACTGACAGAGCACAGACGAATGCGTGGAGGCAAATAATGTCAGACTGCAGGAAAGCACAAAATGACCAGGAGGAGAGGTGGCGGGCTGAAGAGAGTAAGTGGCGGGCTGAAGAGAGTAAGTGGCGGGCTGAAGAGAGGGCTGAAGCTCGAATGTGGCGACAGCGTGATGAGAGGAGGCAGGATTCAATGCTGAGGCTGCTGGAGGACCAAACCAGTATGCTCCAGTGTATGGTTGAGCTGCAGCAAAGGCAGCTGGAGCACAGACTGCCACTACAGCCCCTGTGTAACCAACCGCCCTCCTCCCCAAGTTCCATAGCCTCCACACCCAGACGCCCAAGAACGCGGTGGGGGGGCCACCGGCCAACCAGCCACTCCACCACAGAGGATTGCCCCCAAAAAAGAAGGCTGTCATTCAATAAATTTTAAAGTTGTAAACTTTTAAAGTGCTGTGTGGCATTTTCCTTCCCTCCTCCACCACCCCTCCTGGGCTACCTTGGTAGTCATCCCCCTATTTGTGTGATGAATGAATAAAGAATGCATGAATGTGAAGCAACAATGACTTTATTGCCTCTGCAAGAGGTGATCAAAGGGAGGAGGGGAGGGTGGTTAGCTTACAAGGAAGTAGAGTGAACCAAGGGGCGGGGGGTTTCATCAAGGAGAAACAAACAGAACTTTCACACCGTAGCCTGGCCAGTCATGAAACTGGTTTTCAAAGCCTCTCTGATGCGTACCGCACCCTCCTGTGCTCTTCTAACCGCCCTGGTGTCTGGCTGCGCATAACCAGCAGCCAGGCGATTTGCCTCAACCTCCCACCCCGCCATAAACGTCTCCCCCTTACTCTCACAGATATTGTGGAGCACACAGCAAGCAGTAATAACAGTGGGAATATTGGTTTCGCTGAGGTCTAACCGAGTCAGTAAACTGCGCCAGCGCGCCTTTAAACGTCCAAATGCACATTCTACCACCATTCTGCACTTGCTCAGCCTGTAGTTGAACAGCTCCTGACTGCTGTCCAGGCTGCCTGTGTACGGCTTCATGAGCCATGGCATTAAGGGGTAGGCTGGGTCCCCAAGGATACATATAGGCATTTCAACATCACCAACAGTTATTTTCTGGTCTGGGAATAAAGTCCCTTCCTGCAGCTTTTGAAACAGACCAGAGTTCCTGAAGATGCGAGCGTCATGTACCTTTCCCGGCCATCCCACGTTGATGTTGGTGAAACGTCCCTTGTGATCCACCAGAGCTTGCAGCACTATTGAAAAGTACCCCTTGCAGTTTATGTACTCGCCGGCTTGGTGCTCCGGTGCCAAGATAGGGATATGGGTTCCGTCTATGGCCCCACCACAGTTAGGGAATCCCATTGCAGCAAAGCCATCCACTATGACCTGCACATTTCCCAAGGTCACTACCCTTGATATCAGCAGATCTTTGATTGCGTGGGCTACTTGCATCACAGCAGCCCCCACAGTAGATTTGCCCACTCCAAATTGATTCGCAACTGACCGGTAGCTGTCTGGCGTTGCAAGCTTCCACAGGGCTATCGCCACTCGTTTCTCAACTGTGAGGGCTGCTCTCATCTTGGTATTCATGCGCTTCAGGGCAGGGGAAAGCAAGTCACAAAGTTCCATGAAAGTGCCCTTACGCATGCGAAAGTTTCGCAGCCACTGGGAATCGTCCCAGACCTGCAACACTATGCGGTCCCACCAGTCTGTGCTTGTTTCCCGAGCCCAGAATCGGCGTTCCACAGCATGAACCTGCCCCATTAGCACCATTATGCATGCATTGGCAGGGCCCATGCTTTCAGAGAAATCTGTGTCCATGTCCTGATCACTCACGTGACCGCGCTGACGTCGCCTCCTCGCCCGGTAGCGCTTTGCCAGGTTCTGGTGCTGCATATACTGCTGGATAATGCGTGTGGTGTTTAATGTGCTCCTAATTGCCAAAGTGAGCTGAGCGGACTCCATGCTTGCCTTGGTATGGCGTCCGCACAGAAAAAAGGCGCGGAATGATTGTCTGCCGTTGCTCTGACGGAGGGACGGGCGACTGACGACACGGCTTACAGGGTTGGCTTCAGGAGGCTAAAATCCACAAAGGGGGTGGCTTTACATCAAGGAGTAGTTCAGGCAGGACTTCACGGAGGGTTCCAATAAGAAATGGTGCACCTAAGTTATTGTTCTTATTGGAACAAGGAGGTTAGCCTGGCCTCTGATTGATACATGGCTAGATCTACCTCGCAGCACCTTCTCTGTGAGTGACTGCAGTGTGACCTAGAGGAATGAGTCCCCTAGACAGGGCAGGAGGCAAATGAGTACAAAACAAATCTGGTCTATTTCTTGTTTTGATCCACTCCATCTATCTTTTACATCTTTGGCTGGCAGCAGACGGTGCAGAAGGACTGCAAGCCATCCACATCTCATGGCTGCTCGGCAGAAGATGGCACAGTACGACTGCTAGCCATCCTCATCTCTTGCCTGCCTGGCAGAAGATGGCACAGTACGATTGCTAGCCATCGTCATCTCTTGCCTGCCCGGCAGAAGATGGTACAATACGATTGCTAGCCATCGTCATCTCTTGCCTGCCCGGCAGAAGATGGTACAATACGACTGCTAGCAATCCGTATTGCCTGCCTGCTCACCATTAGACGGTTCAATACGACTGACTGCAGGACTAAAGAGAATGACCTGGTCAAGTCACCAAAAATTTAGTCCCTGCGCCCATGTCTGCCCAGGCGCTCCCAGCCGACGTGGCCAGGAGCACCTCGGACATGACGAGGACGGGTACCAGTCATACTGCACCGTCTGCTGCCAGAAGGCAATGGGTTGCTGCTACTCTGTAGCAATGCCGTACCGCGTCTGCCAGCACCCAGGAGACATACGGTGACGGTTACCTGAGCGGGCTCCATGCTTGCGGTGGTATGGCGTCCGCACAGGTAACTCAGGAAAAAAGGCGCGAAACAATTGTCTGCCCTTGCCTTCACGGAGGGAGGGAGGGAACGGGGGCCGGACAATATGTACCCAGAACCACCCGCAACAATGTTTTAGCCCAA
The DNA here is from genome assembly GCF_965152275.1 of Natator depressus. NCBI lineage: Eukaryota > Metazoa > Chordata > Testudines > Cheloniidae > Natator > Natator depressus. The sequence goes on along the minus strand of NC_134235.1, from coordinate 235,927,940 downwards.
TCAGAGTGCTCCATTGTGACTGCTCTGGACAGCACTCTCAACTCAGATGCACGATTGTTTGCCATTGCTCTGACACAGGGAGGGGCGACTGAGGACACGGCTTACAGGGTTGACTTCACGGAGGGTTCCAATAAGAAATGGTGCACCTAAGTTATTGTTCTTATTGGAACAAGGAGGTTAGCCTGGCCTCTGATTGATACATGGCTAGATCTACCTCGCTGCACCTTCTCTGTGAGTGACTGCAGTGTGACCTAGAGGAATGATTCCCCTAGACAGGGGAGGAGGCAAATGAGTACAAACAAATCTGGTCTATTTCTTGTTTTGATCCACTCCATCTATCTTTTACATCTTTGGCTGGCAGCAGACGGTGCAGAAGGACATATTGCCTGCCTGCTCACCATAAGACGGTTCAATAGGACTGACTGCCGGACTAAAAAAAATGACCTGGTCAAGTCACTAAAAATTTAGTCCCTGCGCCCATGTCTGCCCAGGCGCTCCTGATCACACAGGCGACCAGGAGTACCTCGGACATGACGAGGACGGCTACCAGTCGTATTGTACCGTCTGCTGCCACAAGGCAATGGGTTGCTGCTACTGTGTAGCAATGCCGTGCCACGTCTGCCAGCACCCAGGAGACATACGGTGACGGTTACCTGAGCGGGCTCCATGCTTGCGGTGGTATGGCGTCCACACAGGTAACTCAGGAAAAAAGGCGCGAAACAATTGTCTGCCCTTGCCTTCACGGAGGGAGGGAGGGAACGGGGGCCGGACAATATGTACCCAGAACCACCCGCGACAATGTTTCAGCCCCATCAGGCATTGGGATCTCAACCCAGAATTCCAATGGGCAGCGGAGACTGCGGGAACTGTGGGATAGCTACCCACAGTGCAACGCTCCAGAAGTCGACTCTAGCCTCGGTACTGTGGAAGCACTCCGCCGAGTTAATGCACTTAATGCACTTCTGTGGGGACACACACACACACTCGAATATATAAAACCGATTTCTAAAAAACCGACTTCTATAAATTCGACCTTATTCCGTAGTGTAGACATACCCTTAGAAAAGTTTCTTCTGGTTCTAGAGATAGAGACAATTGCTCTATACTCAAGAGGGGGAATAGTGCTAGAGCCAGAATATATCTCCTGAACTAGAAAAAGCATTTTAGGTGTACCTACTGTGAAGACTTATGGAGCTATATAGGGAATATAAGATACTGTGGTTTGCCTCTCCCAGGATATTTTTAACACTGTAATCCAGTTTATTGGCATACGTTATTTTTATTGCTATTTATTGGTGGCTGATAATTGCCAAGAAAAACAGTATGACACCTGCATTATTGGTTATGCTATATGTCTTGAGAAATTGTTTTAGAATAGAGTGTCCTTATTTCAAATACTTGGACATTCTTATGAAAAATATAGAGCACATTTTTTCTTCAAGCAGCTTCAAAAATCTAAATGTCTGCTTTTACTTTCTAAGGTATGATATGGATGTTGAATGTTTCCATGAAGGTGAAGATACAGTGATAATACCACTGAATGAATTCATTATTATTGATCATCCTGTATATTGTTCACGGTATAATTCTATTATTAGGGATTATATTGAAATAAAGCAGTCTTGGACAATCAGAGTGCAGAGATCACGAATAGATGCTCACAATGCTAATCTGATTTTTCAGTAACTATCCAATCTGCATAGCCCTTTACTCTCATTTGTGACTGACCTTAAAACTCTCCATCCATATGCCGACAATTCCATAATGCCACTGTAACTAATTTGGTTTTCTTCTAGTTCTAAAGTACACAAAGTCTCAGAAGTTCAGTATTTAGTTATTTTACTTGCAATATAACAGTATCTTCTGGGTTTTTTCTGTTAACTCAAAAATAACCATATTCCAGGCTAATTATTACCTTGGGCCTCTGACTTTATTTAGCCCAGGATATGGTTATAACTTAATAAACAGGAAGTATCTTCTTCAAGTTGTCATCTATATAAGTGAGGTGGTAGGGAGTGTTCTGACTGGTCAAAAGATTCCCTTTGTTATAGAAATATGGCCAAAACCAGTATGGATTCCTATGGTGAGCTCTTGCCTTACTTTGTTTTTTGGCATTTAGGAGCATATCTAGACCCCAGCCCTCTGCCTGAGTCTCAGTGCTGGGGGGATGCACAGAAGGACACAGTGAGAGTAATCCATTTCCCCAGGCCATGGGGTGGCTGCAGATCTGCTCCAGAGAGGCTTCTGTGAAGTAGTTCTGGAGTAGCTTATGGAGGTACTTTATGTGGGCATCCCACCCATGCCCCACCTCTCATGCATTGCTGTGGGGGCTCACACAGAGATGGTGTCGTGCCACTCAAGGAAGGCTCTTCTTGACTACATTGGGAGTTGGATCAGGTCCTTGCTGAGCAGTGCCCCCACAACCAGAACCTCCCTCTCCCACCAGAGTTCCACCAATTTATCTAAAAAAGGACCATCCAAGCCATGGAGAAAGGGGCTGGATTTGACCCTCAAACAATGTAGGTGGTGTGTCCTGCTTTCTATCAGTGGCATAGGGAGCTGATAAATTGGAAGACATCTATACTTGCCATAGTGACTTTCCCAGTCTTTCCTGTGAATTCTGTATTTTAAACCTGAGAGGTTCCAGTCCACATGGAGGAAATTTTAGTGGCCAAAATAAACAGTTTCCTATTAAGCAAAACTATTCTCTGGAACTAGAAAACCTACTCAGTTTACCAGGAAGTTCAGTGTGGGGTAATAAGAATGGAAAGTTAAATTAACCAAGAAATTTCTGACTTGATATCTAGCCAACATTTCTTTTCTGTTGGATAATTAGAAGTCAAGAAAATGTGGCTAAATAGCCAAATATTCTACTCCCAGCTATTTAATTTACTAAACATACTTGTACTGTATTTATATTACATAGTGTATTGTATTTTACAGGGGCTTGTAATATTGTCTTTTGGCAGAAGGAAGTTGTTAAACAATTGCCCTTTTACATCTGTCAGCTCAAGGCTATTCAGATTTATTCTAGTGGAAGCTGAACCTTTCAAGTATTTCCTCACATTCATTTCTCCCATCCCTCCCACTACAGAGACGGACTCTTCCAAACCATATCCAGGGCTCCGGTGAATAGCAGGCTATGGTGGGCAGTTGAGAACTCACAGCATCACACCCCAATATAAACATACAGGTTAGATGGTCTTTCATATGAAAAACCTTGTCAGGAAGAGTTCTCAGACATTTTTCTCACGTCCAAATTCTCAAAGGCAACAAAGTGATGGCGCATTTCTTACTAGGGATAGTTAAACTCATGCCTAATTTTGAACTATTTGACCACTGCAGTTTTGAAAATTTGACTAAACCTGAGAATTAATACATTCACTTTCCATTAAAGAGAGATTGTGAGTAAGGAGCAGAGAGAAAGTAGAGAAGAGAAATTCTAATGCTAGTGAAAATGGTGTTGAGAAAGGGCAGAATGAAAATATAGACAGATTGTCAAAATAGAGGGAGGGAGTTTCATATATCCTTAGTACTTACTCTAAAAGTTAAATCAATATGTGAATGGCTATTGTGACTTAGGCGGTAAAAGTTTCTGATACCCATCAGATCTGCAAGAGTTCCTGATAATTTGTATTCCACTCAAAAAATCTTGGTAGCATAAAGAAACTCAAACTTCTAAGATGAGAGGCGTTCCTCTATTCTCTCAGCACAATACAAATACTTCAAATTCAAGCAGATGTGCTTCAAATTATTCAGGAGTAAATCTAGAATAACAGTTCTGACTTCAATGGAGTTACTCTGGACTTACACTGTTGTAACCGAGAGCGTCTCCTGATACAAAGTTATGAAATGTTTAAAATATTTGTTCCAAAATGTAACAAGACTGATCAATTTTATCCAAAACCCAAGGATAAAGCTAGTCATTAGTCATTTTCTTTAATTATTCAGGAACAAATATTCTGTATGTGTTTTCCCTTTGTCTGTGTGAGGGAACTTGCACAATCTGGAAAGTTATGGGAAGGAGGAACTGCAGGCATACTGTAAAGTTGTGGGCAAGGACAGGGAGTCAGGGTGGCTACCAGAGGACCAAAGAGAGAGAGAGAGAAATGCAGTTATTATTGGAAGTCAGGGTGTGGATGGGAAGGGAAGGGGTACTGGAACCAATCAGAACCCAGAAAAGGTTTAATCAGGTGATGGATGATGGTTCAGGCCAGTTCTCATTTTCCTGAACTGTTTTTTCTGTCCCCAGTTTTAAATACACCAGGTCAAATTCATCCCTGGTGTCACTGCTGTTACTGCAATGGGTACACATCAGGGATAAATTTGTCACAGTGAAACCAGCTGCATTTTACAGTAGACCACAACTCGATAATTATTTGCATAAGCTGAGTAAAATTCTGCTCTCAAATCCACAGTGGATCTCAGCTATGATATTTTGGTTTCTCAACATGCACAGAACTCCCACTGGTGTCAGTGGGAGATTTTTTTAATGTATTTTCAAAATGAATTGCTCTGATGGCAGAAATCGGTGGGAGTCCTGTGCACACATGGCTTGATTCTGCATGGTGCTGACCACCTTTAACTCCTTAAGTCTTTGGGAGTAGAAGGCATTCAGCTCTTTCCAGGGGTTGGTTGGCACCTTGCAGGATTGAGCCCATACAGACTATAGGCATTGAGATTTGACTACGTAAAACTGAGAGCAGAAGTTTCCCCTTCATTTTTATTACTTATTTACCAAGCAGATTCCAACAGCTCGAGAGCATTTATGGCCTAATGCAGCAATCCTCAGCATATGGCTCTTTGGCTCTAACCGAGCGAGAGTTTTATCCAAGGCAAAGAGAGCAGAGCACAAATTATGCACACAAGGCAGTGCAAAGAACTGAGAAAATGGCTAGGAGCCACCAGAAATTATTCAGGATTCCTCCAAAGTGGGCGGCAGTCTCTCCAAGCTGCTAGGCATATAGTCAGTGAGGACAAACATTGCATATCCTCTCCCAGCACACACAGAGTGTCAAACGAGCACTGAGAGCCACCAAATAATTGTGACAGGATGTCTTGCCATTTCATTACAATGTTTACAACATGCACTTTTAGACTGATCTGAGATGGTTTGTTAGATTGGAAGTTCTTTGAGGCAGAGACTGTGTCTTTGTATGGCATGCATAGAACCAAGCACCATGGGGCCTTCATGCAAGATTGCAATATAATTATTGAATAATAATTAATAATATGGCTGCACTACTGCAAGCAGGCACAGTGTGGAATGCCAGAGATGGAACATCAACATACTGTTCCTATGTAGTGGCTCTTTACAAGCTATTTACTAACAAAATGGTTCTATAATTTTGTCAGGCTGAAGATGGTTGGTTTCAGTAACTGTGAATTCTCATGTATGAAGATAACTTAAATTTGTTTTAAAACCAACAAGAAAATTCAGTCTAAGCGCCATCAAGGTTGTGATATGAACTAGCAAAATCCAGAAAAATCAAAGCTTAGAGCCCTTATACCCATTCTCTAGCCTTTAATTCTTTCTTTGTCAGACACTGTGAGTTAGGGAGAAAGGCGTATCCTGAGCTTTAAGCTTCTTTGGAAAAATTCAGCTCTCACTTATGGTTATGCCTCTCTTTTGACTCTAATGCAGTTCCAGTGGTACAAGCCAAGGCAGAAGGTAACCCCGTAAGGTATTGCTATTGCTGTTATCTAAACATGTTTTCGGCAGTGGATATGCTAGGTCTTCGGGGGACTGGCCTTCCTAAACTTGTTTACAACCTGGCATTGGGCAGGTCAGAACTTGCTTCCATTAAGCATGAATGCATTCACACTTAGTTGGAAATCTTTGACTGTTGACTTCAGAAGGTTGAATATAAAGATAATTCATTACATGATATTCATTTGTCTTTTGTCTCTGCAAAATTTGCTGTCAAGCCCTATTTAGAAAGGTGCCTCCACTGACTCTGAGACAAAGTTACTTTAAATTAATGAACTATGACCATTAAGGGAAACCTAATGGCCTTTAGACCACAAACCCAAATCTACTTGAAGTCCTAGTATTTTATATTTAGTTTATGGCCACAGTAAGGGTGCTCTTTGTATTTCTTTCTGTTTGCATACCTTTGTAACCAGCTATTTAACCAATCCAATAATCTTTTTAACTACCATCCCTCATAAACCAGCAACTCTAAACAATGTCAGCTGCAAGATTAGATCAGTCTTTGCTAAGGTCACGTTAATATCCCTGTGTTCACACCTCATTCCCTTGGGAAGTTCCATCTGCATAGCTAGAGCCATTAGTTCTGCCCAAGATTTCTGTTTTGAATATGGACAGATGAGCTGGGAGGGAGAGGTTTCTGAATGATTATTCACAACCTTTAGATAAAATCTTTTTTCTCTTGTGCACACAATGTTATCTCTCACTTATAATTTCAAAATGCAAATTCAGTTTTAGTGTAAGACAAAGACAAGTTACATGTGACTTGTAAGATGACTGGGTAACATAATTTCCCTAAGCATGATTCATCATTTCTCCTCCATTTGTGCTTTCACGTACCTGGATGTTATTCCTAGATCTTTTTCTTTTCTTGGAGCAGGAAAAAATAGGATTAATGCTTCTGAGTCAGGGGGTGGGGGGTGGGGGAAGGGGAAGCATGGATCAGCATTCAAGTAGCACTCCCCATCGGTACATGGCCGGGGCAAAGAAGCTAATGGTCCAACCAGCAGGGCAAATTTGGTGATGAATCCTGGTCACGTGCCACCTGAGGCAGGTTGCACGTATGCTAAGAAGAAGAAGTCAGAAAGGGAAGAATCAGTTCCCCAATCTCCCAAGATTTTCTCCAACTCTTTTAGTAAATCTTCATTAATGGGCTGTTTTCTGGTACCTGCTTCTCTTTACCACGGCTTAATTTGTTTCATTTTCCTCTTTATTTTATTACATGGGCTATTCCATGAAGGGCCAAATTTCAGAGAAGGGCATAAGGGATGCGCACACAGATTTGCACTCTTGTTGTATAGCTGAGTGATTTGGATGCATAAATGCCTAGTTACACTGTTAGCTTTTTGCAGGTGAAGTAGGTGCATCTGAATTTGTGGAAGACCCCATTGTGCCCTGGTTTGAAAGCTTAACTGTTAAGGCTTGATTTTGAACCCAACCTTGCTTTTTGCACCTGCAACCTGGCAGGAGTAATTGAAATAATTTACAATTCTAGCTACTATATCTGGCAAATTGCAAACAGAAGAAGGAAGAGTAGGTTTTAAAAATCTGTTCCTTAATGCTTTTGATCTATTGAGCAGTTTGCCATATAAAAGCGATTGCAATAGGGAACTTTAAGCAAGGAGCTGGAAGTGCTACCCTTCCATACCATTACAAACACCATTTTCTAAGTGTATATAGCATGACCATAAATAATCTAAGTGAAAAAACATCAGCATCTCTGCCTCCAATGTCAAAACAAATTTCTCTGGATTTTTTTTTTAGACGTTAAAAATCATACAAATTACAGATAGAAAAGATGTATATTGGGTTATTTTATTCATCCCCTTTGTGAATACAGAACTGTTCCCTTCCATCCAGCACTGTACTATTTTTGAGTTGCATGTTCTAGTTCTAAATAATAATTCACAGGGTACAGATGATTAGCTGTACAACAGAGCGGCATCAGCTCCTATACAAGGAAGTTTGCTAGAGTGATGGGAAGAGAAGATAGAGGAGACGTGATTATATCTCTGGCTTTTGAAATGTTCTTATTCTACAGAGAGAGCGGGAGTGAGTGTGTGTGTGTTTAACCATACAGAACACATTCATTCGAAATACATTCATTCTGTCTGGCATTGTATAGAATACAGGTTACTAAATCCTCAAATCCATTCACTCAGGCCTGGAACAGTTGTTGATTTCCATTTCAATATTTATTAGCTTGTGTTTTTTTAGCTACCAGCAAAGCTCAAAACAAATACATTTTATTAGAGCAGGTGAGTTCAGGAACAGATGTGAGATCTCTTAGTATGTAAAGGTGTGGATCCCATGGGACAGTAGTGTTCAGGATGAGTTCTATTCCCTTGCAAGACGTAATGGTTTCCATAGCATGTGAGGTCTGGACCCAGGTCAGTTGTACAAGTGTAGAGAAGAAAAGTATTTTTCTAGGTTGGGGTATTGTTTGCATTTGTCCTGTTTTAATGCAGTTCACAAAATGTGTCAAATCATGATGTATTTATATTTGTTTACTGGGTGGATCCCATTGTATTCCATAATATTAAGTTCTCCTAACTAGGCCCATAAATCATACAGAACATCTGCCATTCTCAAGTAGGGGAAGGGTCTTAAAACAGTGCCTTCCAAGAGTCCCTGCTATATCTCATTCATGACAAGTGGATCCTGATCTCAGAACAAAACAGACCTCCCACGTCCTCTTCCCCTGGGCAGCAATCAGCTGACCTCATCTCCCCACCCCCTCCCTCAGCCCCACAATCAATTATCCTCATCAATCCTTCCCTGGAAGAAAACTGGGCAAACAGGTGGGTTATTATCCTAATAGTTTTGGGCAATTTGGAAAGAAAATTGAAATGGGGTAAGATATTTAACATTAGGAGACAGCTGCTGCGATTATACAGTAACTAATTTTCATAAGGATTGTTGCTGCTTTCATAAGTATGCTCTTAAAATGATCAACAGTTCCTTTCTTATATAAATACATATCACAAATAGAAGGGGTGTCATTACAATATACTGGATACATCAGTCCAGTTTGTAATAACTCTTCACACCCATAATTGGTACAACTGTATGAAAAAAAATAGATAAATGGTATGCATGGATTCAAACCATTGGCTAGATAAGGATTTGCATGGTTGGAATGATTGCAGCCCAAAGGGTTAAATAATATTATGTTGAAGGGTGTGGGTAGCTGCCAGCAAGTGTGTCTTTGATCTGTGGGCAATCATGGACCTTGCTGAAGCCGATGGGTATGCTAGCCGCCTTCCATTCTGGTTAAATAAGAAATGCAATTACGTTCCTTTATGAAATAAAATGGCTGAAGCAATATAAGCTAGTGCCCAAAGCACAGGCCATATGGATGGCCTGAGCAAGAACAAACTCAGGGAGAATATGAGGAGTTTCCCTGGAAGTTGGTTGCAAACACAGGGGCTGAGTTTTTGACTGGATTCCAGCTATGGGTATCAGAAGCAGAAAGTGAACTGGAAGCAGCCAGAAAACCATGTGAAGCCATGTGAATTGATGGTAGTGAGGACCTGGGAGGAAGCAGAGAGAGAGCTTCTTTCGAGCACAGGATGGCTTGAAGCAGGTTTGGAATTCTGAAAAAGGAAACTTCCCCTTGTTTGTTCGCACTGTGTTCAGGGAAACAGGACTCTGTGTATGTGCTTTATAAATGAATAGGATTGCACCAAAGGAATATCTGACTATCATCAATCTCTCCTCCTAATGAAAACAATCCCAGCAAGTCCCTGGATATTTGGGTCAAGGGGAAACAATAATATAAGAAATGGGAAAAATGGGTAATTAGATTCATTTTTGTAAGCAAAAATTATTTCCACATCTTTGAAACCTTCTCTCATCTCCATCTCTATCTAGGCTCTGATCTTACATGTGACTCAGTGTGGCTGGACCTCTACTGAAATCTGTGGGGCTGCATGACATGCCTGTGACAACGGCAAGATCGAAGCCCTAAGTACTATCTGCAGTAGTGCTGTATAAATATATAGATTTGTTGTTACATAGCAAGCATTGTGTCTCAGATTCTCGAGGATGAATACAAAACAATAGGTGTCAGACATTGCAAGTCCTCACTGGAAGATCATTCCTCACCGTAAAGGAGCAGGGCCAAGATTTCACCTCTGGTCTGGAATGCAGAGGTGATTTTTCCAAGATATTATACTAAGTATTTTAAGCCTGGTCTTACTTACGTATTCCAAAAATTCTACAGATTCTGGCATTATTTTATTGGTAGCATTTTGCTATTATCCTTCAAATTCTGCCAATCGACCACATGCGATTCCAAAAAGTACATCAAAATGTCATGCCTAATGTTAATGAAGTCTGCACAGTACATTCTGGCTGAGAAAGATATTGCTATTATTAAAAACTGAATGTGCTGGGATATTGTTACCAGGAACCATGCTATCTTTGTGCTTTATTTGGATTGACAATCTCTAGTGGAAATACGCCACACAAATTGAAATTTGCCAGATGGTTGCATGGTTAAATTTTATCCATCCACTCAAGTTTGCTTAAAGGCTTTCTATTGCATTATTGTTAGTTATGCAGTTAGCAATATGAAGTAAGACCTCTAGTGCTGAACCCTGCTTCACATAATAACACCAAGCTCTTATCTGTAGATCTCAAAGCACTTTACTCACAAGGTATCACTAGCCCATTTTACCGATGAGGAAACAAAGGGATGAAGTGACTTGCCCAGGATCACCCTGAGCTGGGAATAGAACCCAAGTGTTGGAGGTCCCAGTCCTGTGCTTTATCTATTGGGCCACACAACTTCAGCCAATTACTGAGGATTAGGAATTTTTATAGCAAGCTCTTTGTAATTCTTCCTTTTTTCTTAAGGTTAAGGATTGTTGCTTGGTTAAAATATCTATAAAACGTTAAAGCTGTTGGAACACTGTTTTTGTTTTATGTCACCCAATTTACAGTTAGGAAGTGGTGAAATTTGTTGTCTAAATTAAAAGCACATGGTGTACTGGGGTATTGGAAATAGAGCTGCCACCTTTACAAGTTGCAGGTCTGATGCTATTTGTGTGTGTTAATAATAAAACTGACTAATGAGCTATTTTAGCTATAATAGATTCCTATATTTGGTGCCCTGAGAGTCTTCATGTCAACTTTTCAAAGAGTGAATAAGGTTGATATATAGCAGCCAAAGTTTCATCCAGAAACCAGGCACATTTTCAGGTATTGGTTTTGCAAGAAACAGGCAAGCCATCATTAAAACATAGATTCAAAATGTTGCTTAAAGAAAACCTACCACATGATAACACTCTCTCCATTGTTTTTTCCTTTTTTCACTTCTGTTTCTTCATTTTTCATCTTGTATAAACCTTTGATGAAACTTCCCTTCAGTCACTTTTATGGTCTGTAATGACCTTAGACTAATTTGTCTAGAATTTATTTTATTTCAATGTTTCATTTAAACTAGTCTCTCTTAAACTGCCCTCTTGCCACTTGGCCTTTCTTCCCTCTTCTTATTTTTACTTTCACACTTTTCTTCTCTCATTATTCTTTCTTTGCCCCAATCTCTCTCTCTCTCTTCCTCCCTCCCGCCCTCCCCATCTGCACCCCCAGGATGGGGAAAGGCTGCAGGCCAGACTCCAGATGTGGTAAAGAGAGTGTATCAGAGGATGAGCAGGTTACAGAGTAAATTTGAGGGTGTCACTCTCCAAAGACTTAGTTCTTTCTTCCTTGGTTACAGCACAGGGTAGCTTTTGGAGGATTAGGAAAGAGAATATATGTCCCAATAAGGCAAGAGAGACTAAAGCACATGCAAAACTGTAAGCATTTGGTTAGACCTGCTAATGTTAATAGGATTACTTGTGTACTTAGGTAGGTTGCTGAATCAAGGGCATAAAGAGGATGAAGTGGCAAGGCAAAAAATATGGTACAATGACCGTGTACTCCTAAGGGATGGTTGGTGCTTCTCTTCTGTTTTCTGCTCACCAGGCATTTCAGAGAAAGAAAGAGATTCTGCCTTAATAGTTATGGAGGAAAAGCTAACCCCAACCACCCAGGGCCACCCAGATTTCTGATAGTGACTTTGTTCTGCATGAGATAGTAGGGGAGAGATGAGTTGCACAGGAGTCCTCTCAGCTTTCTACAGGAAAATTCAGTTTGACCAAGGGCATTCTGTGCAGGAAAATTCCAGAATGCCTCCTCACAATCCATCAGTAACAGTCACATCAGGATTCTCCCCCCCATGGGATTGCACATGCTTTTTGCCTAAAATCTGTCCCCAGCTCTGTTAGCCAGTTCAAACTGACAGCTCTAACATCCCAGGGTTAGCTTAACATTAATAAACGCCTCACACTGCACCATTATCCTTGCTCTTTAACTTTTAAGCTGCTTTCAAAAGCATGGTGTTTACTAACAATAATGAATCTAAGTACTAGTAGCCTCCTGAATGCAAATATGCAGAGCTATGCACATCCCTAATTCCTAGTACTCAGAATGAGGGCGAAGGAGAATGGGAGGGCAGAGCTAAGTGTAATGAGATGGAAGAGCTTACAGAAATTTAATTTTCTGCAAAATAATTCTCCACCCTGATAGAAACTTTCCTTTGTTGAACAAATATTCTGACAAGAAGCATTTGATATACACTAATAATTGCCTGTTCCTGCAGAGCCTCAACAAGCAGCTGTAAAAGTCAACCCATTTGTTGAGCAGTGATTGCTTTGGTTTTACTTCACCACAGTATAGTGTTCTCATTTTATTATTAACATAGTTATGGCCGCTATGGTTATTCTCACTACTGGTTCTGCTTTAGGGGCACTGTCATGATAAAAATCTTATGCTCTTAAAAAAAATCCACTTCATAAGACTTAAACCTTATTTATAGACCTCGCATGTGTCTCTATATAATGGTTTTCCTTTTGCTGGGCCTTCACTTCCATTGAATATCTCAGATCTGTATCTCCAGGACACCTCTGACCTTCTAAAGTGAAATACCACAACCTTAGCAACTCAGATTAGAAAAGATACGTCATGCTAGAATTACAGTACTGTATCATCGGTCTTCAGGTTAAATACTATTGAAGCTCTTCTTACCCTATCTTCATTGTTATGCATTTATGCTGTTGTGTGTAACACAATGGGGACCCGGTCTGTGACGGTTTCTGACTGAATCAGAAAAGTCCTCCTGGATGCACCCAGGGAGCATGGCTATGGATCTCAAACCCAGGCCTGCAGGGTTCAATGGAGCAGCCACACTTCAGCCTTCCACTTGGTAGCCAGCTGACAACTGCTTACCTGGGACACAGGCAGCCCAGCTCCGGCATGAGGCTCGGCTCCGTAGTCCAACGGGCGGAGTCCTAGAGTGGCTGATTGGCCTGCTGGCCCTGCTTAAGCCAGCAGTGGAACCAGGAAGCTGTCTGAACAACTGGACTCCACTCTGCTCTGGACTATGCACCTCCTGCTCCTACTCCTGCTCCCCGACTTGATATCCTGGCATCCCAACCCAGCTTGACTCCTGGCATCTGACTTATGGTTCCTGATCTTCAGTTTGCCTTCTGCCTCTGATATCCTGGTATCCGGACCCAGCCTGACTCTGGTTCCTGCCTTGCAGTTCTGTTCCAGTTTGTCTACTGCTTCTGACCTCCCAGTGTAGTGACCCAGCCAACTCTTGACTCCTGTCTTGTGACTGTGGATTCTGGCTCCAACTTCTAGGTCTGGCCGCCCATGACTTGGCCATGACAGCTTGTTTGGACCATAATAACCCTGTGTGACTGAGCCCAGTGTGAGAAGGATGGACCCAGCCGCACCACCAGCAGCATCAGACTTGCCCGAATGTGTCCTCCCCCTCCATGTGGATAATCAAGCAATGCAGGCCCGAGTTGTGCAACTGATCTTGGACCATCAGGGGCTTCAGTAGATAGTGAGACAGCTCAGGGACAAGAATACTGTGCTGCCAACACAGCCTGCAGCACCCTGCCCCTAACAGGGGCCTGTGATACCCTGGCCCAAACAGTTTGATTGGAACTGCCAGTGGTTTTGGAATTTCATGAACCAATGCTGCCTTCTGTTTCTGATGTGTCCCTAAATCTACTCCTCTGACCAGTTTAAGGTGAACTTGGTAATCAGCCTGCTGGCAGACTGCTGGAAGACTGCTGGAAGGCCATAGACCAGTGCTATCTAACTGGAATACTCAGCAGCAGCTCACATCCGAAGAAAAAGAATGGCACTGTCAGCACCACTATTACTTCTACTGTGGTGAACCTGGCCATACCATCTTGGCCTGCACAGTACGAACACCAAGTTGCTCAGGGAAACAAGGCAGTCCAGGCAGAATGGAGGGAACCAGCCTGGGCCTTGAAAGAAGAGAACTTCCCTATACACTGGTCCTCACTGAGACACGACCTAACCCCCTTAGGGGCTTATCATTTGCAGGTGCCTATCTAGCTGCACATCCTAGGAAATCCCTGATGGATTTCTCTCCAATAGGCTCTCATCAATTTGGGAGAAGTGGACAATTTTATGGATGCAGCTACAACTTGGGCCCTTCACAGTCCCCTGCTAAGCAAGGTCATGCCTGACATGATTGAAGCTATTGATGGCTCCCCACTGTCTTCAGGTCCAGTTGTGGAGGAGACTATCCCCCTGGAGGCTGTTATTCAGGGACAGAGAAATAATGCAATTCAATGTGATCTATTCCTTGCATTTTCCCCGATCCTTGCCATCTCCTGCTTAATTCTTCATGATCCCCTCATTTACTAGTGAGAGCAGAAGGTCAGTTTCCTATTAGCATTTTGCCCACAGCATGGCCAGGGGCCAGTGAATGTTGCACTGAGATCCAAGAAGGCTTAAGTAGATGTAACTGCCTGCACTGAAACACCTGCTGAAGGAACTATGGAATTTCCCAAGTACCGCAACTACACTGATTCTTTGAGGAGAAAAATGAAGAAAACCTCCTCTCACATTGGGACTGTGACTGCCCCACAGAACTTCAGCTGGGGGCAAAGATACTGTTTGACATATACACAATGTCAGAGCCTGAACTTCTTGTGTTGCAAGAATATCTCCAAGAGAACCTGGCCTGGAGGGTTCGTCCACACGTTAACTTCACCAGCTGATGCCCCAATTCTATTTTGTAAAAAGGACAGCAGCCTCTGTCTTTATGTCAATCACCAGGCCCTAAATCAATTAACTCAGAAATGTTACCCACTATCCCGATTCCTGATTTGTTGGATTGCATGTGGTCCACCCACATATTCACTTAACTGGATCTTATAATCTTGTGTGTATCCAAGAGTGGGAGGAATGGAAGACTGCCTTTCTGACCTGTTACGGCCACTTTGAATATTTGCTTATGCCATTTGGTAATGCCCAAGGGACATTCCAGCACTTCATTAATGATGTACTACAAACCTGGTGGACCAGTTTGGTGGTAGTATACTGAGATGATAAACTGATCTTCTGAGAGAAGCTGGACCAATACACCACTCACATCTGCACAGTTCTGGAAATACTATGACAACATGGTCTCTGTCCTAAACTTGAGAAGTGCACATTTCATCAGATCTCAGCCGAGTACCTGGGTTTCATCCTGTCCCCAGAAGCTATCAAGATGGATCCACACAAGGTCCAGGCTGTCTGTGACTGGGCACCCCCTGCAATGTGTGTGACCTACGACATTTTTTAGGCTTCACAAACTTTTACCAGAGGTTCATTTTGAACTTTTCAAATTAAGCTAAGCCCCTCACTGCTCTACTCCAGAAAATCACCATTGGTTACCCAAGGTCCAGCACACATTTGAGCAGTTGAAACATTTCTTCACCACCACTGCAATACTGACTCACCCAGACATAGCTCAAGCTTTCGTTATGGAAGCTGATGTCTCTAGTCTGGCGATCAGGGTAGTCCTCTTCCAAGGGCATGGACCTAAGCAAATACTACAACCCATTGCCTACAGTTCAAGGAAATATACTCCTTGCTGAGTGAAACTATGAGATCTTGGCAATTAAGGCCATCTGCATAGAATGGTGACCCTACCTGGAAGGGGCCTGTCATAATAAGAACCTGGAGCACTTGCTCAAGGCCAAAGCTCTAAACCAATGACAGCTCCAGTGGGCTCTTCTCCCAGTTCAACTTTACCTTGATCTACCATCCTGGAACCAGAAATGGCAAGGCTCATGCCTTGCCCAAAGATATGGGTCCGACCCCCGAAACTGCAGTCTGGAACCCGTCCACATTCTCAAGTTTACGCAATGCAACTAGCCTCCAGGACCTGTCAGGCTCACCTGCTCTGCCTCTGTCTCTGGAATACCACCCAATGAGTTGGCCATTATCAACCAAAACCCCCTGACACCTATGAGGGGATCATGTTCATAAGGGATATCTGTGTTCCCTCAGGACCTGAGAGAGTGGTGGTTCTTCAACTGTGCCACAACTCCACCCTGTCAAGATACTTAGTGTGATATAAAACCCAAAGATTAACATCCCATTTCTTCTGGTGGCTCTGAATGTGCATCCCACAATAGAGCCCTTTGTAGTTTACTGCCTAGCATGTGCCCACACCAAGATACCATGCAAGAAAACCTGTGGTCTCCTCCAACCTGTGGACACCCCACCTTAGCTGTGGGAGGCCATTTCCTTGGATTTTGTGTCAGAACTAAAAGAATGCAATGGTTTCATTACCACCCTGACATGAAACCATCTCTTTTCTAAGATGGCTTACTTCATGCCCTGCATGGGTTTACCCCCTGCAGGGGAAATCTAGTCTGTCTTCATGACCTCCTGGATTATGTTACCTCTGACTGGGGAACACAGTTTACTGCCTGCTTCTGGAATAATGACCTACATTTATTATTAGTGAACCTATCCTCTGTCTACCATCCTCAGACGAATGGCCAAATGGAAAGAATCAACCAGATCCTAGAACAATACTTACAATGCTACATCAACCATCAACAAGTCTACACTGCTACCCTATGCCAAGTTCTCGTACAATAATGCAGACGGTGCATCTATAGGTCACAGCCCCTTCTTTATCAACTAGGAGTACTACCCCAATTTCATGCACAACTACCCACATCCTTCCCCAATCCATCAGCCTCAGACCAATCCGTAGCCACACACTACCCCAATTCAGGAAGTTAGATCTGAGAGTAGTGTCTATGCTTCCCAATAGATGTCATGTGTGTAGTGCAAAAAGGAGAGAAGTCACCCTACACTGTCTATCCTCATTATCGCTTATCCAAGGCGGACTTCAAAAGAGCTCTAAATTATTATAAAGAATCAGTTTTGTTAGGTAGGACTGTGTGATATGCTCACTCCACCCCTTGGCTCACACAAATATTGCACGAAACTCTGTCATACATCCTAGGTATGGTACTGGGGGTGGGGTTGGGGGATGGTTGCATAATCCTCATTAAAAGAAGTGAGCTCTAAAATAGTTCCACACTGCATTGTATTGTCCTGAGTGATTAAAGTGGATATTTGTGTCATCTCCAGGACTGTCTGTAACAAGCCATATTGAATGACGTGTCCCAAATTAAGAACATCTTTACTTTCATTCTAATGGAATTCCACGAGGCTACCTTCAGTGTCCTCATACTGTCTGAATACACAGGAGATGTTCTAATAGCCTACAGAATGGACAGAACTGCTATATAAAAGGGACATCAAATTAGTTGCACCAGAAAGAGCTGAGTTGTTACTTAAGTGGTTTGTTCCTGACAGTACTGAAGGTATCTAATGATTTATAGCACTAGGGTAATTTTGATCTGTTCAGTTTAGAAAGGCTTTAAAGTTTTTCAGGCGGATCATTGTTAAATTTCTTTAGACTGACTGAAATGTAAAATAGCTTCAAGAGAAATTCACACTATAAACCATATTTCTGGCCTCATCCAATTTTGGGGATGCAATTTGCAAGCTCAAATAGTTTCAGACATATTATTGTGCCTGCAAAAGTATAGGTTTTATTCTCTAAAATCTGGTGCTACGGCTGTTTGAACTACAGGTTTAAAACCAATTTAATTCAGCATATGCAAATTATTATTTATAAATTATATTAATGCAGCGCCTAGTCATCTCAATCAAGGATCAGGGCCCCATGTGCTAAGCACTGTACAGACAAATAACAAAGACAGTTCTTGCCTCTGAGAGCGCATAACATCCATGTCGGACAAAGTGTGTAATTAACATTTGGAATGGTTAATAAAAGTTTATTACAATGAACTGGATAATATACTGTCCCACTGAAAATATTAGATGATGTGAGGCTAAAAACTCAGAGCTAATGAGGAAATTCACTCATCGTCTTCTGCCAGGGCATGCTCTTTGAAAATAACTTGTAGAATTCCTCCAATGTGTCCAATGATTTTAAGCTATACTGCTTTGTTATTAATTTTTCTGAAATGCATGGCTTCCTATTGACCATAACAGCCAACTAGATTTGATCAGATCCAAACTATGTGATTCGAGTGACATTTCCAGAACACTAGTATTATAATATAATCACAATTTTTTTATTTTGAACTGAAAATTGGCCAGCTAGCTGAAAACAGAAACCAGACATTTTAATCTGGAAAGATAATGCAACCAGGTGAATAAAGAAACAGTGCTAAGACCTCAGCATTTTCTCCTTATATTTACTGTGTTCCAACATCCAAGTTATGATTCTGAAAACAAAAAATATAGGTATGTGAATGTTAAAATGCAGGGAAACTTATTAGGTGTTGTGATACAGAACAGGGTAATTATGCGAAACATTTCAGGCATTTAAATGTCAGGACTAGGAGATGCTAAATGTAGTTAATAGTACAATAGCAGTTGTGTTTTTTAAGCAAAAAATAAATGAAATGCATGAGAGGCAAAAGAAAAACAATTAGTTATCATGATCATAGTAATAATGCTTAGCATTTAGACAATGTGTTATATCTCAAAGCACTGTAAAAATATTAACTAATTGATACAAGTTGCTCATACTCTGTTAGGCTGGTTCAGAGCAGCAGTAAGGAAGCCAACACAGTGCTACTGTTTTGTAGCTAGAAGAATGTTGCAGTATCAAGAGAAGGAAGTAGAATTATTACCATCTATGAGACACTACCAGGCCCCCTCTAGAGTGCTGCAGTAACCTTGCCTTAAAAAGGATATAATTGCTCTGCTGGGGTTGTACTGCACAGAAACCAAAATGATATCAAACTTCAGTAATTAAATTATGAAGCAAGACTGAGACAAATGGATTTTTTTTTTTTAGTAGAACACAAGAGACTTCTTGGTTTGGTGATCTAATTGCTACTCTTTTTAAAAAATGATTATGATAACTGATTAAAATGAGCCAGGCAGTTCATTGACATTTGCCAAGAGCACACAAACTTATGACTTGCAGTGAAATAAGGTGCTTTGCCCAAAATTAGGGTAAGAAAGGAGGATCATTGAAAGGAGTTCAGGAGAATGCAAGAGACAGGAAGTATGAGAAATGAATAGCAAAACTGAAATGGGAAAGGTATGAAGGAGACAGAGGTCCTTTTCTGTTGCCATCATTCATTTCCCTGAGAGGTTAATGAACAAAGAGAGGAGAAGCTCAGTTGGTGACAAGAAACCACAACATCCCATGCTGTACAACGACACCAAGAATATGATCATGAGAGTGAGTGGGCAGTGACAGGAAATCTTTCACAAGTGAATCTAATGGGTATTCAATGTGACTGCTGCTGAACTCCCGTAACACTATTAGATTGTCTGCTTGGAGGATGCATGCAGCAAGAAAATCAGAGGAATCATTATGAATAAGCAATAGTCTCTCCACAGTTAAGCATGCAACCAGGGCTCCATTTTAAATCCTACATTCATTGCCCTTAAAACTTTGCTTAGGAAAAAAACCCAAGGGTCAGATTCTCTGTCCCCAGTCCATTTTCTTTGTGCTGTTCAGGTAGTGCAAAGCAAGCAGAATCTGAAGTCCCCTGATCAGGATACCTGGATTGTGGTAGAGCCCATAGCAGGCACAGAACTGACAGACGGGGCATGTCTGCTGCAGGGATGTGGAGTGGTATGTACCAGCTATTCCCAAATGGCTTATGGTCCATAGGGAAACATACACACCTGGTGGAACTTAGAGTAGCCTTCAGGCTGCTCTCATTTGGGCCAGGCTGGGGCAGAGAATCAGGAAGCTATAACTGGCTCCCTAACATAACCTCTGCCCTGCTCAAATAAGTGCTAATGAAATCTGTTCCACACTTTCATGTATATGCCACATGCAGAATATTTACATGTTGCAACTCTCAAACTGTTTTTCCCCTTAGACTTGGATCTTACCTACCAGTTCCGTGCGTTTGCTAAAATTTGTCTTCTTGATGAAATCCATTATCTTTATTCTGCTGTTTTCCTTCCTAACATTCCTTAGAATCATGAACTCTATCATTTCATGATTACTTTCACCCAAGCTGCCTTCCACTTTCAAATTCTCAACCAATTCCTCCCTATTTGTCCAAATCAAATCTAGAACAGCCTCTCCCCTAGTTGCTTTCTCCGCCTTCTGAAATAAAAAATTGTCTCCCATGCATTCCACTGAACCTCCTGCACTGAGCAACAAAACAGAAAATCTGACTATTTGGGCTAGCCTGTGCAGTGCGTTGGTAAGGGAATAGTCTCTGCCCTCCTCCATGCTTACCATCCAGATCACCTGGTGGCTCCCTTCTGAGCCACGTGCCTGCCTTATGGCAGAGAAGCAGAAACGCAGATGAAAACTGTGCCTGAGGGGTGCTGCTCCACTGAGAGTATTTGGACAGGGACTTTTGTTCTCCAGGGACCAGCCTTCTGCTTCTCTGACTCAGCAGGAGCTCGTCAAGGGTTCAGAGTCAGTCAACCATTGGAACTGGGCCTGAGCCTTCCCCCACACCAGATATGGTGCAGGCTCAGCAGGTGGTGGCAGCAGTATGTTATGACCAGGGCTTGGGTGGTCTGACCTAGTGGTCAGAGCAGGAGTTAGGGGGCCAGGCTGGGTCAGATACCAGGAGGTCAGAGCCTGAGACACGTCACAGGGCAAACTGAGAGTCAGGTGTCAGAATGCAGAAAGGGTTAGGTTACCCAAGAGATCAGAGTCAGACAGTAGGAGCAGGTAATGCAAGCGAAGCAGGCCAATGCAGGGGGGGAATCCAGTTGCATGGACAACCTCCTGTTCCTGTGCTTGGTTTAAATAGAAGCTGGAAACTAGTCAGGACACCCAACATTCCATCAATCAGATCCCAGAACTAAAGTCTTCTGTCAGAGTTCAGCTTCTATTCTGACAACTGTTAGCTGGTCACTGGGTGACCGGTTGGAACTTCCTTCATCCGAAGGGCCCTGTTGACTAGTGTTCAAGATCTGTGGTCCCTGACATCACCCCTCTTCCCAGGGGTCACCCTCAGGTTGATGTGAAACCTGGGTTTTGACGTGATTGCTATGGAACATTTGTACAAGTACAGGAGTATGTATGTTTTTCACAGGCTCCCAGGGGCGCTCCTCAGGACCACCCCACTCCCAGTCAATAAGATACCAGAGCCTGCCACTTTTACGTTTAGAGTCTAGTATCTTGTGAACCATGTATTCCTCATGGTCCCGTGCCTTCAGACATCCACAACCTCTACCTCCTTCACACAAGCCATCCTGATATGGACTGATTCCCTGAATGATTCAGTGCCTTTGAAGATCAGAAAATCTTTCCATTTGGGAGTCACTTTGAAAAAAATTGCATTAGCAGCAGCTTTCATAGCAGAAACTTTCCTTGACAGCCTCAGATGTGCTGCAAAGGCAATGGGATGCAACCTTGTCTCATACCATCATTTATGGGTAAGGCCATAGAAGCCTGATGCTCATGTCTAACAGGCTCTGGTAAATGCTAAGTGCCCGGGTGATAGGCCCTTCGGTGAACCAATTGACAAATCCATAGCAGAATATTTTGATACCTTAAAGAGGACCTTCCGAACCTCCAAGAGCTTCAAAAGGGAATTCAGGCCCTATTACAGATCATGTCACTCCTTTCCGTCATACTTGGCTACATTTCCACAGCCAGGTACAGATGGAATGAGTCCAGAGGCACAAGGGGCAGAGTAATCCACTCTGGAAAGCCCCAGTCCTTTTTTCAGCAAGCATGACTTGTGGCCAGTCAGTCCTACGTGACACCCAGATAGGGGGCAGACTGCAAACATTTATGAACAGTTGGATTAACAGTATGCAAAATACATTGGTATTGGACATAGCTGGCCTTATAAGCCATGTTTGATTATAGGTTGCTGGATTATTAGAGCTAAAGAACTCCCTGACTTCTCCCAGCCATATGAAACACAGGGCATGAATGTGGCCATGGATCATCATCTCCAGATTGTTGCAATACAGAGTGCCCAAGGGACAAGAGAATTTAGGCCCTTACTTTATCTTATTCTGAGTCCCAAAGAGCCCTAGAGACAACAAAGCAGTACTTGACCTCAAGTTTTTGAAAAAACCTAGGTTCAGGATGGAGACCATGAAATCCATTTTGGCAGCCATTCCTAAAGGGGATTTTCTATTTGTTGGTGGATCTAAAAGATGCTTATCTGCACATCTTCATATGTCCTGCACTCAAGAAGTACTTGAAATTCCTCTACAATGAATAGCACTTCCAATTTACTTCTTTACCCTTTGGTCTTGCAACTGCCCCAAAGTGCTAGTTACGATCATAGACTTTCTCAGACTGGAGGGGGATTCCTGGACAATCTTCTGATCAGTGCCCCCTCCCTGGAAAGAGTATAAGAGGCAGTTGACTTCACAGCCCAAGTTATAGAATAGCATGGGTCTGTTATCACCTACACTAAGCCAAATGGTTCCTACACAGTCCATGTTACATTTGGGAGTTATCATAGATACCAGGCTACACAAAGTTTTTCTATCAACAAGATGTGCGAGATGATAGATCCTATCCACCACATCAGCAATCACCCAGCTTCATTTATAAATGCTCTGATGTCATTGCTCAATATGATGGTATCCTGCATCTGTACCCTGCTATCAGGAAGATTTCACATGCATCAATTCCTGCAGCTCCTGATTTCTCTGAGGGCACATCAGACCTGTCCTAGGGCTCTGACTATGGTGTTAGTTACCTCTAGTTACCTCCAAGTCTCCCATTCTATTCTCCATCCCTTCAGCCAATTTATCTGGGTGTTTAATTCCCTTTTATATGAAGAGCTCAAATGGGCAGAAAGTTGGTTTCTGCCCATGAACGTAGGATGTTGGAT
Source organism: Natator depressus (assembly GCF_965152275.1). Classification (NCBI taxonomy): domain Eukaryota; kingdom Metazoa; phylum Chordata; order Testudines; family Cheloniidae; genus Natator; species Natator depressus. The sequence goes on along the minus strand of NC_134235.1, from coordinate 235,905,017 downwards.
TCTCATAACAAGGTTGCTGATCTGGTGCCTCCTTGCATGTTGACATAATCTACTGTAGTTGTATTGCCAGACATCACTAGAACACCTCTGTTGCTCAACTCTGTGATTAGTGCCATTAAGTTTCAGCCATATAATACTGTCTCCAAGTTCCTTGACCATTCATGACCCTTGTATGGATTTGTTCCTGGAATGATATTCCCTCCCCATTCTTTATGACTGGCATTGGTGGTCACTACAATTCCCTCTGGCTCTGACATCTTGTGTCCCTATGAATATCTGCTGACTTCCAGCCACCAGACTAGACATTTCAATACTGCTTTGGGCAGTGAGACTAGAGTAGATAGAGTGAAAATAAAAGTCAATGCAATATTGCAATCCAGGTTTGCAATAACCCAGCAGCACAGCTGGGACTAGGACTCAGAAGTTGTGATTTCTAGTTCCTTCCAGACCCACTTGTTCCTTTCACTTAAGTGAGCTTCACTATACTCTAATGTTTGCATAATCCAGGATTAAACTGAAAGAGCTTTACAATGTGTTTGCCCTCCAGATCTGAACATTTATTTTTTACCATAGCTAATAAATAGTTAATACTCACTTTTGATTAAAAGAAACCTTTACTAAGAAAAAACAAACCAATTGTAAAACTCATAAATTCCTTAAATATCACAGAGATTTTTAAAAAATAAATATATATAAATAAAACATTAGTGCACTCAGCAGAAAATAGTATCATTTTGATTTGAATCTGAAAATACATCTGTCAACACTTTAAAGGAAAATATAAGCAGTTCTGCCAGGTAATTAACGGAATTTTTACAATGTAAAGATGATATTACTTCAAAAGCACTCTTACTAATTTATCTTATCCTTTTAATTTATCAGTTTAGGTTTATTATTATATTCCTAGTTATAAGAAGCAATCAGTAGTTTTTCTAACCAATATGTGCCTCTACATGGGATTGTCAATCTCTGCTTAGACCCCCGATCTTGCAATCACTTATGCGTGTGGAGAACGTTACAGGCTTATGGGAGGACTCTTGTGCCTGTGAGAAATCCCACTGACTTCATGGAGGATCACACAAGCATGGCGGTCTACCCATGAAGAGAGGAACCGTAGTTTTCTGACCTCCCTGTCTGTTTTGTCTGTGGTATTTGTGAGGCATATATTTCCTAGGTCCCATTGAAAGGCAATAGAACGTAGGCTCCTAAGTGCCTAATTCACTTTTGAAAATAAGACTTAGGCATTCTTGAAAAATATACCCCTAGTATCTAAAAATGGACATTACAGTGTTATTATTAAGGATGTGCTGCAAAGCAAAAATGGAAGCCACTTCCTAGAGACCAAAATTCTAGGTGAGGTGCAGTAATTTGTCTTAAATCTCATCTACACCAATTTCACCCATGTCACAGAACCATATTACAACAGTTTTAAAGTGTTTAAAACTTGGTTCAATTTGTAGTGTAGATGAGACCAGTCATTGTCTGGTTAACCAGTTAATGTACATAAAATAAATGGTGGTGCAAGTTTTTCTTTTTCTTTCTTTTCTGTAACCATTATGATCACCCATCCACATCTCTGAATGCCTTAACTTCAGGGTCAGGCCCTTAACTCAAAGATATACGGGCAATGTTTTATTATTAAGTATAATTGTCATCAATTTTCATTATTGTGCAAGTGCTCAAGGATCTGTATGAGAGCTTATAACTCTTGCAAATCAAAAGAAAGTAATCAAGTAATTAACATTTGGGCAAATATCTACTTAAGAATGCATTAATTAGTTACCCAAGCAATGCACAAATAATTATCATAGCTTTGACTTATAAACTATTAAATAACAATGTGCCTATTTTAATTCCATTTTTAAATAGTGTAATGTTGCCAGCTCTCTCTCACAATTAAAATGTCTTGGAGTATTTGGGGTTTTTTGTTAAGACCCAGCTTTGGAATCCTGTGACTCTGCTTTCATTTTTAAAAAATTGTAAAATTCTAACCTTTATGGTTGAAAAAAAACATGAAAATGTGAAGCAAGTGCACCTATTTTGTCTCAAAAATAAGCAAAGAAAAAGAACCCAAAATGTATTATCATTGCCTTAAAAATGAGATTAAAACAAAGCTCATGATTTTGGGGGACTGACTCTGATTTTTGAATACTTGGGGTTGACAATACTGTGCCAATTTAAATTTCTACCAGCAGGTATAAAGGGAAGTGAATGGGTAGAGGCTAATTAATTGGGTTAGAAGCCACTATCTGGAGTAGCCATTCAGTTCTGAAGATATATATTGTAACCAGGATAGAAATGAAAGGCTTCTTATGAATCACAATGTCAAAGAACTTACAAAAATGTCTGCATTTTAGTCTGCTATGAACAGACTACAGTTAATGCAACTTGTGTTAAGTTTTGAGTTTTTCATTTCATCAGCTCTATGGACATGTAGAGATATACATTTTTTCTTTAAAGAAAAACATCAGCCAGGGTCTAGATTGTGACTTTTTTTTATTTTCACTTTCTACATTTTTGAGATGCTTTTCAGACTAGCTTTTTATTTAATCTTTTTCACTAGAAAACACATTTTAACATCTGGGAGTAATTTGTAACAATGTAATCAACTTTGTGCTTTATTCGGGGTATCGTCTGTTATTGTTTAATCCATAACTGACTGTGTAATTTACCAATTTAACCCTGAGCAACCTGTGAAATTTGTCATTTTGGGCTGTGATTTATAGAAAGCATGATATATTTTCACTAATTCTGTCCTGAATACAATGCTGTTTCTGTCTGTAACAGGATGTTCATTTCAATTCATTTCCCATTGCTGCTCAACAGTTTTATAGATGAGAACAAAAGAGTTTTCCTAAATAGAGAGGAATCTTCCTAGAGTGAAGAAAATAATTTTTTACGGGAAAACATTACTAATAATAGTTGGCCAAAGGCTGTGGTCCTTATTTATTTTTTAACTCCGGCCTGAATCAAAAGTAACTCAGTTTGCCTGTGCTGGAGTAAAAATGAGTGAGGACCTCAGAGGTTTACCAAATGATATTAATAATATCAAGCATTATAAAAGAAAATAAGCAAGAATAGCAATTTACATATTTCAATACACTCAGTGTCTGACCTTGTAATTCATTGGTTTTAATAGATGTTGAAAGCATTCAGCAATTTGCAATTTCATTGTGCTTCTCTATAAACAGAGTTTACTACATGCAATTCACTGTGGGCTGAATCCAGGGCCTGTTGAAATCAGTAGCAATCCTATCATATCAGTGCTTTTATTTTTAATCCCCCTCCTTCTGATTTTAGGGAAGTAAGAGGTATGACCAGTGGCCGGGAAGAAGGCCAGAAAGCAAAATGTGGAAGTATAAATGGCAATGTACATCTTTTAAACAAGGTCTAGGGAAGGTCAAGCTGTAAAGAGGTGAGAAAAAAAATAAAAGGGCACATGCAGTGGATACAGCCATTAAATCAGAGGTGCACTCAAACTGGGGAATAAATCAAACAATAGAGGCTCGTCAGAGGGAAAGGTTGCAAGCCCTAAAAGTGCTAGGAGAGGGAATATGTCATTGGAAACAAGACAAATCAGAATTTGCATGCGTACAGTGCAAGAGTCACCTATTGGACGCAATCTATGGGGGAGTGGATAGCAGAAGAGTAAGTATCTGCTGGGCATACCCCTTACTTTTACATCTGCAGATATAGAATTGAGAATCTAAATGCAGTTTGTGACTTGATTCAGAATGACTAGTTCTTACTGTTTAAATATTCAGTCTTTTCACCATGGAGGAGAATATTAGCACTGACATAGTACTGATAATAATACCAAATGTTCTTGCCCGATGGGGAAGAAAGTTCCTCAGGCATAAATCATCCTATAGTTAAATAGAAATTGAGTCTCCATTCCTGTCACACGAATACCCCAGACACTCAGGCATGTGATTTCATCTATTTTGACCTACAACTTTTAAAAGATAACTTTTTCCACATTTTTGAGGTGATTTCTTTCAGTTGCTGGTAGTCACAGGGATGGAAGACTAATGGTTTTGCTGTCTTCAGATAAGTAGTCCAGTTACACTGTAGCCAGGCAAATTACTATCCCCATAATTCCATCTATCATACTTCTTGTAAAAACAAACACATGGACTTCCAAATGCTCTTAAAATTAGATAAACAACTGTTCTTTGGCAACATGACAGATAGTGCCTGTGAGTAGCCCATAACAGATAGGAAGGACAAGGATTAGGGAAGATTTGTAAACCATAAATTGTAGAAATCCACTTGGAGTCTCTGAGGCAGACTCATCCATTGACTTTGGATGAGTTATGCCACGGATGAATCTGTCCTTCTGTCTAACCTTCTGCAGTCCTTTTAACTGTGTCAGTCATTTGTATGTTATAAAAGTTAGGGCTACAACAAATCTAAACTAGTTTGTTTTTTCCCTCCTCTTTGTACTCTGATGTGCTATATTTCCTGTGGCTCAGCTTTGGTATATAACAGATATCAGATGGAATTCATTTGAAGCAGGTGAAAATATTGCACAGTTGTAATTTGCCTCTTGGCTATTCCATGAACGGGCCTAAACCAAAAGCTGCTTTTAAAAAAATCTGATATTTCCTGACCCTTTGCCAGGAACAAATGAAAGTACAACGTACGGGGTTACATCAGGGAGGAGAGAGAGATCAAAACTGAAATCCAGATCGCACCTTTGCTGTGGGCTTGTGTACATGGGAACATGTTATTCTGAATTAACTAGAGGTGTGAATTTGAAGTGCATTAGTTAATCTGCATTAAACCCCTTTGTGGATATTCTCATTCAGAATTAAAGTGGCCTTAGTAAAGTAAGAGAAAGCAAATTAAGGTCCCTTTAATTCTGAATGAGAGTGTACATGCAGAGATTTAATGCAGTTTAACTAATCAACTTCAATTTCACATCTTTAAATAATTCAGATTAATTTTCTCAGTGTTGCCATGTAGACAAGCCCCAGGCAAAGGTGTGATCTGGATTTCAGATTTGATCTCTCTCTCCTCCCTGATGTGATCCCGTACATTGTACTTTCAGTTGTTGCTGGCAAAGGGTCCCTGTATCTCAGTTTAAATATAATGTGATCAGCTGGGTCGACTGTAAAAGCTGGGGGAGTACTGAATGCAGAGGGACACAGAGTGAGGCTGCAGAAAAAAAAATACCCTAAAGGAAGTAAACTGGAAAACATGACAAATATTCTGTTTGTTGATTCATGTTTCCTAACTTAAAAAAAATATACAAGCATGAGCAAATATTTGAACTTTTTTGATGGGGGCGAGGGCCAGCCCCACACCAAATGGCACTCCCCCTCCATTTGTTAAACTTTTGAATATCTTAATTTTTATTGCATTTGTAATCCATTTCACGACTTTGATGGATGATTTGCATGCATGATTTATTCCTTTCATATAAGATGATACATTTGCATGCTAGGATCTGTAAATCTGTATTTATTCATGCCATATATAAGCAAAAAAAAAAAAGGTTTCCGCTCAACTTATAGAAACTTTTTAATTTCAAGAATAACTGAAATGTACTAAGATCAAGAAATTGAACTGTGCACCAACATTGGGTGGACCAGTACAGTGGGTGAGAGCCTTAGAATGTCCTTTAATTCCAAATGTCGTTTGTCTTGCCTTTGCCCTCACAAACCGAAGCACAGCATTATAGAGATCCAAAGACTGGCCAATGGCATTTTCAAGTGATAAAATAGCAAGCAATGACAGTCTTTCATCAATTGAAGATATGTTTTAATAAGCCTGAGCTGCGAAAAGCTGTGCTAACCACTCGTGACTGTGACCAGCAGCGTGAGTAGAACCCTCAAAGCTATCCACACATGAGGAAAAGTGTCCCTTAGCTCTGCATCATGAATGAATTAGAGAACTTGAAGAGGAGAGTGCTACCTGTGTGGCAAAATGTGACGGATATTGTCCAATTCGACATAGAGGTCTTTATCATTGACGTCCGAACATTCCCCATGTGTCAGCATCCGGTGAAGATCCATACAATTGTTCAAGAGTGTTTTCCTTTCCAGTGGCAGCTTTCTAAGGTCATACAAAACCCCCCAAGTCTTTTCGTGATGCTTCAGTTGTCCAAACCTTTCTTTGATGGAGACTCGAACAATGTCAACAAGTGAGCAAAGAAATTCCCTCTTGAATTTTTCTTCTGAGCTTCCCATCACCTCATCTCTACCCTCGTAACCAGACTGTCTCTTCTTCTGATAAATACAAGTTTCCTTGAATACATGTTCAGCTCCTAAGTCTTCTGCCATTTCTTTGGCAGCAGTGATGGCATCTTCAAATCCATTGTCTCTGTTGGCCACAATGAAACCAAGGCAGCTTCTCATCAAAGTATTAGTGGTGACGGTGTCCATCAACTGAGTTTGTAATGCCTTGCTTACAACATTTACTTGGAACAGGATATGTATTTGCCAAACTATAACTGAGACTAGAAATTTGAAGTCAGTGATCTGGTTTGCCAGGCTTTGCACCTCATGTCAGATTCCGGTCTCGGCTTTACTCAACTGTGCCAGTTCCATCCGGGCTTCATAAACCTCAGTCACTTGGTACCTCACTGTCCTTACGCTGTCAAAGAGGCTCTCCCAGTGACTGTAACTTAGCAGCTTCATGGTCAGATTTGTAACATTGTCCATGAGGATCTTCCATCTGATAGTTGATGCTCTAAACAGTACGTATATTCTTTTTGTGTATATTCAGTACGTATATATACTCTGAAGAGAGATACTGAATCTAAAAAAAATGATGCTATATCTGACACAACCAGGCTGAGGGAATGCAGCCACAAGGCATGAAGAAAGCTCTTGGATTCAGCACAAGGATCCTTGCCTAGACCCACTGTTTCTTCCCTTCATGTTTGTGCTGTTGTGGTAGCCTTGGCCACAGCAGTCCTAAAACTTCATTTTATTCTCATTCAAAAAATCATAAACAGTTCTGTTAGACCTTTTCCATAGAGTCGTTCACAGACCAAAAACAAATAAAGTGTTCCTTTACTTGGATACATCCATCCTCAGTGTCAACAAATCTTACTGCAAATGACATCTTTTCACTGAGAGTGCAGTCCATTATTACAGCGTAGTATTTCGCTTTGTGGAACCGCATGAATGTTATGAAGCACCTTCCTTGTCATAAGGTCAGTCAATTCGTTTTGAATTGTTTTGCTGCAGTAATGGTCCATAGCTTCTTTACGAACTGCTCGGCGGAGGTGCTAACGCTTGACATTGTCGTATTTCTCAAAGAGCTCTACCAAACCAAGAAAATTACCATTATGTTCAGTGAACAACTTATTCGACAAGCCCTGGAAAACCAAATTATTCTTTGCAAGGAAGAGGGTCATTGAGATCAGATGCTTGAGCACAATTCCTCCAATGCTGGGTTTCTAAATTAATAATGCACTGGTTTTCTGCATCTATGCATTTATTCAGCTTGAGCCTGGACTTGAACTCCATCCATTTGGAGTAGGCCGTAAAATTGGCCAGGTGACTTTTCATATTGCTTCAGAGCATCAGCTAAGTTATGCCAGTAATTGTACCTGGAATGCGCAAGAACCAATTTGGCATTCTTGTCAAATACTATGCAATGAAAACAGAACACTTTTTGTTAATTGATTTCGAGTAAACTAGCTAACGCTGATTCAGTTTCTCACCATTCTTGAGAACTCTTTTTCAGTGTGACTTTGAGAAGTGTCACTTCGGCTCATTTACTGGAAACGTCATAGCCTCAATTTTGCCTGGGCTGTTCAAAATTGTACGACCAATATTGGCAGAGTTTATCGCCGGCCATAAAGCAGGATCTGATGTATTGATCTGTGGCGTACAATTTTTCTCACTGCTGTTTCTGTCATCATGCAAGGCTGATTCTTCTTTATCCTTTCTCTCCTTTTCATGTAAACCAGGTTTTTCTTCATCATTACTCTCCTTTTCCTGTGAGCCATATTCTTCGTTATCATCACTCTCCTTTATGCCACCAAGAAAACTGGAAAATTCTCCATCACTTTCCTCACATTTTCATTCCTTATCTTCAGGTAAATCTGCTAATTTCTTAGTAATGGGACTGCCATCATTTATGCTTCGCTCCTCAATTTCTTCTGCACTGGGATGATCACTACTGCCTAAAGCCCAGTCTATGTTGTTCTGTTTCAGATATTTTCCCATCAAATTTTCCCCTTGCTGCAAACTAGATTGCAATTGAACATTTCACTTCTTATACTGAACTCCTGAAGGCTTCTTTTGGGGCATGTTTTATTTTCTACAGACAGTATTAGGGAGAGCAAAAGTCTATGTTCCACAATCTTAGAAAGTCATCAAATATTACCTGTTAAGCATGGTAAGAAGAAGAAAGTAACAGTATTTCTTTTACTTTCTATTGAGATATTGCATAGATAGGCATTCAATAGATATCTCTGGCGTCTCATTAGATATGTCCTTTATTAGTTTCTACTTAAACTCTTCAAGTCTTAAAACACAAGTACACTTTCACAATTACATAATAAAACAAGGTTCACAATATCGCAGCTGGGCTGTCACTTTACTTCAGTTCAGTCTTACATCTCACTGACTGACTGGTGACGCCTTGCCCCTTATATATCCGCTAGGGCATGGCTGACAACATTCTTGGAGGTTTGACAAAAATGTAGTTCTCAAAGTCTGGAAGGTTCTATGAGATTCTACAAAGGTCCAGACCATTCTAGGAGGTTTTTGAAAAATAAATCCACATACAGAATACCTGAAACATTTTACTTCAAACATTCTATTTTCCCTTTCGTTGCTAACAAAAAACAGCACCCAGAGCCCAGCACCCCCAATCCTGGTGCCCCCCAATCCTAGCATCCTGGGTGATCACCTGGGGTGCCTGCCCCTAAATCCAGCCCTAGTGGGGGCCTGATAGATTGAGCTATAAGGATAAAGAGATACGTGGTGTAAAATGAGAAAGACGCTAGCCTTACAATATGGAAAATGGCAAAGTGGGAGGACTTGAGGAAAATGAGGCAGTGGAAAGTATTTCTTCCTCTACCATCAGCAAAAGTTTTCACAGCGAAGAGCAGAGCTAGTGCCTAAATGGTGGCAGTGACCACAGACGCAGCAGCACCATCTCTCTTTTGCATACTTTCACTGTGCCCTATATGACAATTGCTGCTTCTCTTAAAACACTTGAGCATGTGCTTCTAGGGCAGAGGTGAGCAAACTACAGCCCAGGGGCCACGTCAGGCCCGCGGGACCGTCCTGCCTGGCCCCTGAGCTCCCAGCTGGGGAGGCTAGCCCCCAGCCCCTCCCCCGCTGTCCCTTCTTTTTTTTTTTTTTTTTTTTTTTTTTTTTTTTTGCAGCCGCGCGAGTAGCGCGGCTTGTGCCCTTCCACCTCCCAGGCTTTCCAATAAGCCTGTCCTGCCACTCTAGAGGCAAGGTAAGGGGACAGGGGGAGGCAGGGTTGGATAAGGGGCAGGAGGTCCTGGGGAGTAGTCAGAGGGCTGTTGGGTGGGGCGGTCAGGAGACAGGGAGCAGGGAGAGTGTTGGATAGGGGATGGGGTCCTGGGGGATCAGGGGGTCCCAGGAGTGGGGGGACAGGGAGCAAGGGGGATTGGATAGGACAGTCCCTGGGGGGGCAGTTAGGGACGGGGTCCCGGGAGGGGACGGTCGGGGGCAAGGAGTGGGGCGGGGGGTTGGATGGGTTGGGGGGCCTGTCAGGGGGCGGGGGTGTGGATAGGGGTTGGGGCAGTCAGGGGACGGGAGCAGCAGGGGTTGGATGGGTTGGGAGTTCTGAGGGGGGCAGTTGGGGGTGGGAAGTAGGAGGGGGCAGATAGGGGGTGGGGGCCAGGCTGTTTGCAGAGGCACAGCCCTCCATACCCAGCCCTCCATACTGTTTCACAACCCTGATGTGGCCCTCGGGCCAAAAAGTTTGCCCACCCCTGTTCTAGTGTGACCAGATGTTCTGATTTTATAGGGACAGTCTCGATTTTTGGGTCTTTTTTTTTATATATGCTCCTATTACCCCCCCCCCCACCCCTTCCTGATTTTTCACATTTGCTGTCTGGTCACCCTATGTGCTTCAGTCCATTCCTATTCAGGAAGGCATTTAAGCACTCATGAGTGCTGTCCTGAATAGTGATGCTTTCCAGGCCAGGGGCTTTCATGAATTTGCTAGCTCAAATCACCTTCTTAGGGAAATACCTAGCAATTCTCTCATATTTGGACCTGATATTCTTGCATTGTTTTTGTGATGATATTTTAATGACAAACATGGTTATTTCTTTTTATCAAGACTTTGCTTGACAAGAATTGTTTCACACAACAGGGTTATTTTTCTTTATATTTCTTCCCTCTTCCCATGAACAAGTAACATCGTTATTTGAAAGAAAAATTAGCTATGTGCTGTATTTTAATAGAAGGAAGGAGTGTTGATGGCAGCTAACAGGGGCCATAGTAAGGTGTCTAGTGTGGCAGCTGTATTCCGTGATGTTCCTTTTGATTCTGCTATGTGGTTCAGCACAAAGGCAGCTGTTGGATAATGAATAGTGTGTCTTGGGTGCCTTAAATGTATCCTGCCTATTCAAGTACTGGAAGTAAACAGACTACTATACTATGGAGTATTGTTCAATAACCTTGGCCCATCGCATTTTACTTGGTTTGTTTGTTTATTCTCCCTTTTGCCATTTAGCATTTCATTTCCCTCTGCTCTATTTTGCCTTTAGAACATGTTAACTTCAATTCATTAGAACACCCTGGTGTTTGACAGATGGAAACAGGCAATTTCTATTGCCAAGTCCACATGTGAACACCAAAAACAAATGAAAAATAGTTGAAGTATTGAAACTTGGCATCATTTCTGTTACCTAATATTTCTCTGGAGCCAAAACTTTATATCATTCACACCTCAGCAAATTGTGCTTTACAGGTTGGGGCCAAATTCATGGCTGGTGTAAACTGGTATAATTCCATTGAATCCCATGGAGTTGTGCTGCTTCAGCCCATGGGTAATTTGGCCTCATGATCATAATGTGCATTATCATGCTGGACCATCTTGTAGTCCTTCGACTGGAAATGTCAATTACTTAAATTATAACCCCAGCAAAATTCAACCTAATTTAATTGATTTAGAGGTATTGTAGTTACTCTTGCTAATATATGCAGAGGGTCCTTCCTCCAATACACCTCATTAGTGTTATAAAAGAAGCCTATGATAGTAGAAGGGGGTCTCGTTGTGTCCATTGCAGCTATAAATAGGAAGTGTCTCAATGACCTAACTGCTTTATGAGGCTATTTGAAACTGGAACTGTGCTTCTGGGAATAAGATCACAGCATTCGCATTGACCAGTGTGCTTATTTATCTAGGGGAGTTTACTTTTGGGAGTTGCTCTGTTATTTCAGATTTATTTCTGTGCTGACTATCTCTCCAGCTCTTCCCTGGCCTTCATCTTCTCATCCACCTCATCCGCTCTGTCAACAACTAACCCATCTGTTGCATCTTCCCTGTCTCAATTGCACACATTTTCCCATGTCAACCTTTTTTCATGAAATGATCTTCTACTCCCAGTTCATTAAGTTACCACCCTCTTTTCCATCAAATCACACCTATACATACCCATAAGAGGGGAGTTTACCATAATTATGAGAGGAAAAAATTAAAAGACCATTGTCATCCCAACCTCTGAGTTTTCCAATGCTTCTTGTCTTCTGTGTGTCTATTTCTACAGGGCCAGATTCCAAGACCTTCCTCCTGCTGAGTAGCACTTTAGTCTACACATAGCACCATTGAACGCAATAGGGCTGTTTGTGCAAATAATTGCTTACCAAAGTGAGAAGAGAAGAGGTGTGTGTGTTACAATATGGCCTTTAAACTGAGACTGTAAATTCTCTGGGAGAGGGACTGCCTTTGTGTTTTGTACAATGCCAAACAAGTGAATATTAATAATAATAATAATAATAATGATCTTAATTCAATTTAAATTTTAGTGTCACATTTTACCTTTTTTAAAAAAAATCTTTGACCTTGTTTTTTCTTCTGGTTTACTCTCTGTTATTCACTATATATGGTAGTCCAGATTCTCAGATGCTGTAAATCACCAGAATTCCTTTGAAATCAATGGCACTATCCCGATTTATACCAGCTGAGGATCTGGCCCAGTATTTCCAGAAACTGAAGGATTTGGGGGAGGGTAAATTTTACCATTAAGAGGAAGAAATCCTGTTCAGCATATCCAAATGTTTTTTTCTGAATATATATGTCTAGCAATAATTACAGCCAGATGTATAGTAAAAGAAAAGCCTCTACCTGGAAGCCACATAAACTGAGCTTTATAAAGTTCTCTTTAGCTGCATTCAGTTTTTCAGAAAACTTTCCACTCTGTTCATATTTATGCATCCAGATATCTGGATCTCTCTGGCTATTGTTTAGCGACAAGAAGAAGAAAACTAGCAGTTCATCAAATGACAGATGACTGGATAAATGAGTAGTTATAATTATGCAACATTTTCTCTTTGTCTTTGGTGTGCGTCTGTAAAAATCTGTTGATACCAACACGGTATTTGTACTAGCCAGCTGTTGAAAAGTACTCCTCCTTTAAACAGGCAAGAAACCTTAGACTGTAAGATCTTTGGTGCTGTGAACATCTTTTTTGTTCTGTTTGTGCAGCACCAACTACAATGGGGTCCTGGTCCATGCAACACAAATAATAATAGCAATAAAACAATGATGCAGTTCCTGAAGTATGCACCATTACCAGGCTAATTAATTATTTTTCCTTGTGGATTGCAAGAAATTCTCTTTTCCTTTTTTCTGTTGCACAGCTTCTCTCCTAGTTCTTTGCTCATGAGCTAATGCTCCCCACCTGTGGAATTCAGAGGTGGTCCAGTGTTGCTGCTGGAGACTCCAGGACTAAGCACTGCTCTGCAGCTCAGACTACCAGATTTTCTGCCTCTGGCAGTGGAACAAGTTGGCAGTTCAGTTTCTCCTAACCATTTTGCTTTAAAACCTTTATTTTTCTTTTTTTTGTGCAGTTGCAATTTATAATCTACCTCCCCCTCCCCTGGATTGGGTAAACAGCAGCATGGTGATTTTAACCACCTAGATATGCTGCTGCAGCACCGGCCTGCCAGACTCTTCTGCCCCCACTCAGGCATGGCAGAGTTGTCCTGCAAACACCTGGCTTAAATATCGAAGTGGCGTTCCCTATGTGAGGCAGCACTTACAGGCTCTACAGAAGGTGAATGATGACCTGCCTGTTGCCAGCCAGCCAACCTTTACACTGCCAGGGCATGGGGCTCAGAGTTAGGTCCCCACTCTACCCGGAAGAGCTGAGCTACACTGAAAAGCCCAGGAAAAACCTTTGTCCTGAAAGGCTGTGGCTGTGAAATTGCTGTGCAGTGTGCCATCTCTCTTATGGTTCCCAGGGTCTTTTGGAAGGAAGTCCCCATCTGAAGGTGGGACTACGTCTTTCACTGGGGGAGCTACTGCTGCACCAAGCTTGGGCTCCTAACATTGAGGAACTGTCTTTGTCTGATATACACATTTTAGTTTAACAGGCAGGTCATAATTGATCCCCTGTAGCACCTGTAAGTACTGACGCTGATCCCTCTGCCCTAGCGGTGCCAGGGTTTTCTCCAACACAAAAAAGCTCACTCAGGAGCTCCTGAGCTTTTGAGGTGTGAGTCTAAGGACAAGGAGGAAGCTATATGACCAGCTCAGAGGGTAAGTCCTGCAAAATACCTGGAGTGGAAGGGGGAAAACCCCGGAAAGGATCCAGAATTCTCCCACCCCACCCCCAGACATTGACGTGTGTCATCATCCTGGGAAAGAAGCAGGGTTCCTGTACAGCTCTCCTTCCTCCCACTGAGTATCAGGGAAAAGTCTTGCAAATCCCAGAAACTACCTGAAAGGCAAAAGTTCATCCTTCACAAAGCAGCAATTAGTGTTGTTATTAATGACCAAATGGGGTGAAAATCAGGGGTTAAAGCCCTTTTCCTTTCTTCCCTGGAGAGAAAGTGTTTGCTGGAGTTTAACTCCTTCACAGAATCTCTCTCACAATGCTCCATACCATGTTCACCGCCCTCCTCCCCCACTCTGTGACATGTCTGAACATGCAGAGGAGCCTGTGAATCCTATGCAGCTCTGCCTCAGGCTCCAGCCTACTGGACATTGTGCTTTCAGCCCAAGGACCATGGCTCTGACAGGGCTAGGGGCTCCCATGTGAGGCAGCAGTGGAATGGGAATTGTGCCCTCTGAGCATCTGCTGTAAACCCTGTTCTGCTAGGAAAAGGGGTTCAGACTCAGAAAGGCAGGAAAAGGTCTCACTTTACACTCCTCCTAGACTCCATAGGCTGGCTCCACATTAAAGCCCTAAGAACACTCCAGGCAGCCTGTGACGAGGTGGACATGGGGATTCTTCTCCCCATGAAGCTGCACCTTCAGAAGATTACAGAGGAGTAAGTGAGGAATTCCTTCCCATGTTCAAAATGATCCTGATTTACTGAGTAACGCCCCGAGTAGTACTAGGATGCTGCTATAGTACTTGGGTGCTTGCCAGCTTGGGGGAGCAGGCAGGCAGTCTTTCAGGCAACCTTCTTCAACATCAAGGTATGTGTACCAGCACCTCTCCTCTGGTGTGTGGTCCCCTTTCACGGATGAATAGTGTGTTACCTCCTCACTGTAGGCAGCCAGGGGAAGAACTTGGCCCACACATGCATCACAAACAAACCAAAAACCTATAGGACTTTTCCAGGAAGGGATGTTAGTCAATGACTGGCTAGGAAGTCATTAATATTAATGAAATAGCTTCTTCTTCCAGCATGATTATATACATATTTTCCTGTTGATGCCTCCTTTGAGAGCATGATAAGATTCAAATGAGGACATTTGATTTAATCAGATGTTAAATTAAAATGTGTACATGAAACAAAGACATTTCATCAATGTTGGGACCCTAAGCGTGGTGCAGCAGTAGCTCTATTCAGTGAAAGATGCAGTCACACCTTCAGAAGGGGGCTTCGTTCCAAAAGACCCTGTAGGCCATAGGAGTGAAGATACATTGCACATAAATTTCAAAGCCTCAGCCCCAGCCTTTCAGCCCAAAAGATTTTCATATATTTAATAAGGAAAGCCTATGTTGTGGCAAATAAGTGGCTTAGAATCTAAAGTTATGATCCTTGCTTGGAGTAAGACATCTTGGGTTCTGTCCTGGTCAACCCTTAACGTGATTTGTAATGAGCAATGGATTTCAACTTGGAAGCCATGTTATACCCATGAATAGTCATTGCTCATCCTACTCAGATATCATGCAAACTTGCAGATGAGAGCTATTGAGGGAAACATTAGGGAAATTATTAGCTGAGAGAGATTGAGAGAGGTCTCAGTCCTCACTGTCAAAACCAGCATAACAATCCATTGGTTGCTACCAACACGAAGGATAAACATGAAGAGACCGTTACTCTAGGACAGGGAAAAATCTGGAGCAGAAAATTCCAAAGAAACCCAGATAATTTTTCCTCCAAACCAACAAAATCCTCAGCATGACAAAGACAAAGAGCATCTGTGAGCAAGAGTTCACAGTTCCTGTGCAAACCCTTTCTTCTGATCCACCCTGTCCACCTAGAATCATAAGCAGTTGGTGATAGTCACAGCAAGGCACAGGTTGCAAGTTAGGCATCTATACCCATGAATAGACAACATGGCAATCAGTATGCTGTCCAGAGAAACAGACTCATTAATAAATGAACAGCTTCTGAAAAGGATTCATAGCCATCAGTTCTTCCAAGCCAAGAGGTGCTTTTGACCCCAATGCAGAGAATTGCTCACCCAGAGATCAAAATAGACATAGCTCTGGCTGTACTTTTACCACAATAGTAAAGATTTGCAAAGATCCAAAACTTCATCGCATCAGTCTCTTCTTGAGAGGTCACCAGTAGCCAATAAGTTCCAATGGCTAGGATTGCTGGTGCCATGCATTAGCTTAATCTCCTGAGTGCATTTCTCAAAATGCACCTTCTGAAATTTCCTCAGAGGACATAGAACCATGCACTGGATGCAATGCAAAATTAGGTGTCAATCTCAGATAACCTCGAATGCTTCTTCATGGGTTCAAACAATATGCTGAAAGCCAACCCAACTTCCAGTCTAGGCCCTTCTTATGAAAGCAAACCTACTTGGAAGACAAATGTCTGGAATCTTATAGTACACATCCTTTCATTTCATTTTAACACCTCTACCAGGGTGTGTCTTAAAAAATGGCACAAACGTGGCCATATGAGCTCAGACCAGTGAATCCTGTCTATGACAGTGACCAGTACCAGATGCTTCATTGGAAGCTGCAAGAAACCACACATAGGACAATTATGGTACTTGCAGAGGAAATCTCCTCCTACTTCCTGTTAGGGGTTGGCTTATGACTGAGGCAAGAATGTTTATATCCCTTCTGAAACCAGGGAGTAACCAGAGGTCAAATCTTCTCTGTGACAATGGAAATAATGTCCTGGGCTGAGAAAATGCTGCTTCCTTTCAAGACCATTCACATAATGGATATAGAAAAAAGTAAAATGGAGAGTTGTGGTCTTTCTCTTAGTCCTCCACTGGCCCAAAAGGACTTGGACTTGCTAGATAGGCTAGCCAGGGACCCCACATTGTACCCGCAGAAAACACCAGACCTCTTGAAGTAGGGACTCCTTCTTTCAGACCAGGAACACCTACAGTTAACAGTCTGGGTATCAGAAGAGAAGTGTAATTTGGCATGGATTCTCCATTAACCTCTGATAGAATTTGGTATCCAGACAACTCAACCAGGATATTTCATTCATTGGTCTGGTCAAATTAATGTTTCTGGTGTGAGAGGAAGTAGAAAGCTCTTTGAGGAAGGGACTGCCTCTGAGCAGTGCCCAGCACAACAGAGCCCTAACCTTTAGATGCACTGTGATACAAATATTATAACAATCCCAAAATTCTTGGAATCTCAGCCACATGAGAGTTTCTCCAGAATATTTGTCGGAGTTCTACAACCAAGCACTGTAGACACATGGATACCAGTCATAGCAACATTTTGTAGCCAGGCACATAGAAGCCTCCATCTGAGTATCAGTTGCCAAGCTTAACCATGTTGGCAAATTAGACAAGTCTGGCTGGTCTTTATAGTCACCATTACCCCTGAAAGGCAAGTCTTGGAATTAGTTCTCATATCCGTACAAGAACCATGCTACCTTTGTCATGCAGAAAAGGTTATTCTTATAGCCCCAGAAACCTTTCTGTTCAAGGTAAATTTCTCTTTCTACAGTTCCTGGGGAACCATCTCCAATCATTTTTGTTCTAACCCTTGGAAGGTTGTGGCAATAAATGGCATGTCTAGAGCTCTAAAGATATATCTAAAGCCTATGGAGTACGTACAACAACTGTACCCTGTTCATTTCATTCTATACAAAATGCCAAGGCCTCAAGGTTTCATCAGGCAAAAAGTAAAAATCCTGTACCAGTTGACATGCTAGGCATCTGGGAAACTATTTATAGAAGTCCTGAGAGGCAGGCACTGGGGGAAACATGTATGAGCATCATTTGAGGAAGATTTGTGAAGTAAATTTCCATTCCCCTGCAAAGGCATCCTTTGGTAGGAATGTGCTATTGGGTCCCACATAACTCCTTAGCTCCTAAAGCTTTTGCTTTACATGGTGGGGACTTCAATTTCTTTTCTATTATTCTCCTATAATAATTAAACTCTGCTTATCCCTTTCTCTGCCTGCTTCTGGGATTCACTGCTCTCTACTGCCCATGAGTAATGACTGAGGAAGCTGTGCAACCGGACAAGAAATTTCTTACCTGATCATTCTCTTTCCATTAACAGCTTGTCTCTGACTTCAACCCACTCTGGTGTCTTGTAAATAACAAGAATATAAATTGAATTTTTTTCTAAAAGGGAGATTTATTATCTTAAGGTTAATTTAATACATTATATCAGTTTTTCTTATTGCTAATAATTGGCTGCTGGAATGTTTCTGCAGCTGTTTTAGAATTCTTCTGGTGGGCCTGAGCTGAAGGGCAGAGCTTAGTTCTGGAGCCTTCAGCAACAATACTGGACCACCTTCAAATTCCACAGATGGGGGGCATTAGCCCATAAGTAATGAATACAGAGAGAAACTGCTAACTGAAAGGAAAATATCATTCCTTGTGAACTGCAAGCATATTTTTTTAAAATGTGTGTGTTGGTTGGTTGGTTTGCTGCCATGTAAGGCATGCAGGGCCCCTCCATTCATTTGTTCAACAATCTGTGCAAATTTAACATTGCTTGGTTAATCATTTCCCTGACAAATTCAGAGACAATTGTACTTAAATTAAAACCCTACTTTGATACCCTATTTTAAAGTCTAATGTAACTGTAACTATTTTGCCTTGTAATGCATTTTTATTTGCTGTACCTTTTTGTGTTGACTTAGTGATTTTTTATTCTGTTGCTGCTTTTCAGCTCCTTTCTGTTGATATTCATGCCATTGCTTGACATATGGGAAATCTTCTGCACAAGATAAGGAAGAGAAGTGATGTGATACTTCGATAGCATACAGTAAGATTCTGAAATGTCAAAGACTGTCTAATTTGTGTAGGATGGAGATGTTTTGCTAATGACAGTGTTGAAAAAGGCAGCTAAATAACAGACTGCATATTTCGACAATCATGTTAATGGAATTAGGTATGTAACTTCTGGTTTGAAGAATGAATACCAAACCTAAGGCCAACTCTTTGAAGATTATGGGGAAAATAAATATGCTAGCATCTGCAAGTAATCCCTTCTAGCAGCAAGAAAAATACATAGATTAATAAAAATAAAAGTGGTGCGTAAATATTTGTTCTGAACTGGGGCGGTGTAAATGTAAAAATGAGAAAATGTTTGTTTCATACAATTCAAGCATTTGGTGGGGGGTAATGTTTGGTAGGGAGGAGCTTGAAGAACAAAGAATGTTCTGGTGCAGTTTCCCAAACTTCTGAAAACTGAGCCCTTTAGGAAAATGAAATCAATCTTCTTCTGTATTTGTATTACTATAGCACCTAGGAGACCCAGTCATGGACCTCATTGTGCTAGGTGCTGTACAAACAAAAAGACAGCCCCTGCCCAAAGATCTTACAATCTTAAGCATAAGAAAAGAGAAAACAGGTGGATACAGACCGACAGGGGAGCACAAGGAAACAATGCAACAGTATTGGTTGTCATGAGAAGCAGAGGTCTCAGCACACAAGCTGCCTATCCATTGTCAAATTTCACCCACCCCCTTTCAACCTTCAAGAGACTGTCACGGGGAAGACCACGCAGACATATGGACATAACTGCTATCTCGCTGTTCTCTCTATGGATCATTATTATTGGTATTGTCAGACAGCTTTTCTTTATCTCTACTATCTGAAAGTTAAAATATCCATTTTTCAAATGGATCAGAGCAATGGGTTCTGCCCTATTTACTTCCAACCCAGGGGAAATGTCATCAATATCCATATTGTATTTATATAAATAACAACAGAGTTTTTTACATTTTATTTTTAAAATCTCCATTAAAAGCAGTTTTTTTAATAAAACATGCATTTCTCAAAGTTTGGTACATAAGCCAGAGTAACTATAACACAGAGCAATGTCAGTCAGTCAGTAAACCAACACACAGTATTAGTTTCTGAAGGGTTCTGATTTTTTTCTGTAGTAACCATTTTGCACGTTTCTCATTTACATATGGCCCCATTCTACTTTATTTAAAGTATAAATTCTACTTTAAGGCCCCTTTTCACTGCTAGATGTAGGGCTATGTCTACACTGCCCCACTGTAACTCCCCATCCGTTTTGAAGAAAGCTACGTTAATGTGAGCTAGGAACATTTTCGTTTGTGGCTGCAGCATCCACACATAGAAGTTACAGTGCTGCACTTTGGTGGGCACTGCTATTTACGCTCCTGCAGTCCACAATGCAGGGCAATGTAGACAAGTCCTAGGGTGAATGCAGTCAATCTTAAGACCACTGCAGGATCTAGCAGGTAGCTGTAAATATCTCTGTTAGACATGGGATGAGCATTCTGTGTTAATATGTGCAGACCTGCAAACACAGGGGAAGCAGACTCCTATGGGAAAGTTGGAAATTTTTTGGCTATCCACTCTGCAAATCACTCACCCCAATATAAATGTTTGGACAGCACACACAGCTGATTTTTTTCTCTCTCTTCCCACTCACATTTAGTAAGTACCATGAGTTTGAGGTTTTTCATTCAAAATTATAACCCAGTCAAAAGTTACTACTGGGAACTGGCAAGAAGCATTACTTTTGAGAGTGGTTGTGGTTTTGGTATCTGCTTGTACATGAGGCTCAGTTCTGATCTTGACTCCATTGTAGGAAGGACAATGGGGAATAACTGAACTGGCTAAAATCTGTGGGGATTTTTCACTGAAATCTGCTGGAGTTATATCAAGGTTTTCTTTTTTCCCTGCTTATATGGAACAAATCCTCCTGTGCTTGGATCTGCTTGGTCTATGTGTACTTTTGCCAGTGGTCTGGCCCAAAGAGACCACAGTGAAGTGCTGGAGCTGGGCCATTAATAATGCTGAACTACCTAAAGCACTTTATACTGCTTAGGAAAAAAGTATTATATGAGTACAGTGTTATTTTCATACATCAGGGTAGGAAGGATGGTCTCATGGCTTGGACACTGGGCTAGGAATCAGGGAACCTGTATACAATTCCTGGCTCAACTCCAGGCCTCCTGTGAGATCTTGGGCCCAGATCTGTAAAGGCATTTAAGCATTATTGAGCTCAGTATTGCAATGCTTCACTGATTTAGAAGCCTAAATCTCATTTTCAAAAGTGCCTAAGTCATTTTTGAAAGTGAGATTTAGGCTCCTAAATTAGTTAGGCATTGCGACACTGAGCATCCCAACACCTAAATACTTTAAAAATCTGGGCCTCAATCCACCATATGCCTCAGTTCCCCATCTGTAAAATGGGGATAATATCTCCATACTGCATAAGAGTATTGTGAAGATAAAGTTAATCAATGATTGAGTCACTCAGATATTTCAGTGGTATGGACAGAAAAGTATCTACTCATATTGTTAAATATTTACGTGGTACTTTACTAATTAAATTTAGGGAACATTGAATTAATACTGTTGTTAATTATTTGTGGAGTTCCAACACCGAGTTTTGCACTATACAAAGCATAAGAGAGGGCACATTCCTTGACTCAGAAAATTTACAATCTGAACAGACAAAAAAATTCAAGTCAGACATAGAACGTGCTGGGCAAAAAGAAGATGGATTTATTCCAAAGCGGAACAGCTGGGTGTTGCTTTGTAAAGTTGAGGAAAGTTTCTTTGGTGGATTAAAGCTCCTAGAATTTGCTTGTTTTAAGGAAGGATTTCAGAGAAAAGATGGGAGTGCTCAGCTGACAAAGAGGGGGGGAGCATGCGGCGCAAAGGGCAATCTGGAGACCGCACAATGGGAGAATGGGAAAAGGAGATAGTGGGAACGGTCAGGCAGGAAGTTAGGGCCTCAAGTTTTGAAAGCTGACACTTTATGCTGAAATTTCATTGCCTAAAGATAGATGGGTCAGTTTCTCTACTGATGTAAATCAGTGTAGCTCCGCGGGCATCAATGGAGTTATGCTGTGTGATAGGGTATACAGACCCCACACTGGTCAGGAAAGAACTAACAAGCATCTAAGGGCTCAAACAACCCTGCCCTGCTATTTCTGAACTTGGTGTCAGGCTTGGCAGGAGAGGTTAAAAGGTGTGAGCCCAGCTCTGTTCGTAGCTGGCTGGGAGGGAGACCTACTGCTCTCACTCTGGCTATGTTTGTAGTACAAGCTAGGGATGTAATTTCCACTGCTTTGCCAGTGGTGGATTACTGCAGGGGCACACTGATTGGCTGCCAGTGATTCACCTATTGCTGCTGAGTGGTGCCCCACCTCATGGGGATGACAGCCAAACAAAAATCTTTGTCTTTTGCACCAACCTGAGAGCGAGTAGTGGTTTATCATGAGCGCAGGAGTGAGCCTTTCACCTGCTGGCCCAGTTATGTCTACTTTTGCCAAATTGGAGTAAAAGCCAGACCAAATTACAGCGTTTTCCTGGCCCTCAAAAATGTCTTAAGAATGATCTGTTTGGTGCCGTGAAGTTGCTGGGAATCCCACTGGTGGAGATGTTCCTGGGTTCAACTCCTTATTCAAAACATTTGGACTTAGCTCAGTGCCTTCGCTAGGGAGATTGACTTCATTTTCTTTTCAGAATCTTAGCTCTTAACCTAAAAAAATAAAAGCAGAGCTCTCACTGCCAGCCATTGTCTGATCCTGAAAGGTGCTGAGTGCCTTCAGCTCCAAAGGGCTATGCAGATCTAGCTTCACAGTTAGTTCTTTTCTGTGCTTCTGCTGCATGTCTGAACAGACTCAGAGATTGGTGGGGAAATAAAATATTCAGAGTAGATTATGTTAGCTGTCGATCCTAGTACCTTTAACACATCCAAATTGCTGCCCTATTTTCCAGAGAAGTCAGCAGCCTTCCTGAGTTTCATTACCGGTATCAAACTTAACACTATTTTTTAAAAAGGAAGCGCTTCAGAGTGTGTAAGAAACAAGCCAGGGAACATACCCACGGGGCACCTCTGAGCACAATAGTATCTTGGCCTCAATACTCCTCTATATCTATTGCAAACTAACCCCATCCACAATGTGAAAATGACAGAAATGCCATTCCAGGGCTCACTTACTGGTACTGAAAATGTCAGTTGCAGAAATGTCATCTTCCAGAGGCATTTGAGTATCCACAAGTATTAAGATCATGGGCAAACCATTTTTATGATATCAAGGCCCTGTTAAGATGGTCAAAGAAACTGCATTAGCAATAGTTTTGATTTTGGCTATCATGGTTCAATAGCTAGTGTGGAAAGGGCCACACAAGAGATCATTTCAGAACCCCTTTCGCATATTCCATTAGGAAACAAGTATTTTCTTACCTTATTATTTTCACAGGACACAACACAAGCAGACAAAAATAGGAGCAGAGTGAGATTTTTATAGCAAGGTTGTTCAACGAAGCCCAGGCATCAGCCCCAGCTCAATGGGGTGTTGTGTCAGACTGCCTGGGGAAGCTCAAAAAAAGGAGGGGTTAACTGTGTGAGTGAGCCATCTGCCTGAGCAGCAGCTCTTATCCAGTGGAATTTGAATCTCTTGTTATGACTCATGTCAGCTCCCAACAACTCCAAAAGGAATAGGAATACTGCAGTAAAATCCACTCTCTGGCAAGGACCTGTATAAGAGTTGAAGAGCTTTCAGGAAGACAGAGGGCCAATTTTTCAAAAGTATTTAGGTGCCTGAAAATGCAAATAGGCCCCTAGTAGGATTTTCAAAAGCACATAAAGAAAAGGAGGACTTGTGGCACCTTAGAGACTAACCAATTTATTTGAGCATGAGCTTTCGTGAGCTACAGCTCACTTCATTCTAAGGTGCCACAAGTACTCCTTTTCTTTTTGCGAATACAGACTAACACGGCTGTTACTTCAAAAGCACATAGGTACCTAGTTACATTTAAAACCTAGGCTCTTTTGAAAACCCAATGAGATTTATCTGCATATTTGGGCACCTTTGAAAATCTGGCCCAAAGCATTTCACAGTTCAGTTAATATTTATTTTACAATGCTGAGATTGTATCCGCCCTTTGCACAAATGTGGGGGGAGGGTACACACCCCCATAACTTCCTACCCATGTGCCTCTGCACAATCAAGACACAATCTCAGTTCAGAGATCTCAAGGTCTACTTGAGCCTATCCTCCCCAAAGAGAGTGGGCTGGGGAAGGGCCATGACACTGCTCCCTTCTGACTGTCCAGCAGAACTGAGCCCATGAAAGGTATAGTGCCTGCTGAATTCTACCAGAGGATGTCCTGTGCTCTTCAGAATCCTCAGAGATTTGTGCCTGCAATGATTCCATGAGTTCCATCGAGGATGGTTCAACTTGGCACCCTTTGTGCTGTGGCGATGCAGTCAAGCCCTAAACATTATCCAGAGTAACTTCCAAAGTCCTTGAAACAACCCCCTGGGAAAATACCTGGATAAACAGGTCTTGCAGCATGCCCTGACAGTCAACAAATTTGGCATCTCTCAGTCAAAGATAAGTGAGTTGATGAGTTTCAGTGGAATCAAGTTGCACTGCCATGAACAAGAACAGAGTTTGGGGTTCAAGCTTACTGGGATGGCTGAGTCTGGAGTGTTTTACAAGTACCACGCCTACTTGCTAGTGAGAAAAGGCACTTGGCCTTTCCATCAAGTGATTCCCTGGTCCAGCCAATGTTGAGAAGAGAATTGCAGTGATGCCACATGTATTTTTCATTGAGTTGAAGAAAGGCTCTATGATGTGGGGAATTTCAAGGAGGGGGACAACTGAGAGCCCTTTTCCCAAAATGAAGAAAATAATACCAAATAAATCATTCTAGTTGCCTATTAAATTGTGTACGTAATGGATGAACATGCTTTATCGACAAGAACTTATTGAAGAAAGTGTTTTTGCAATTCACTGAAGGCTTCATCTTTTGAGAGTTATAGATTTGTTTACATTTATAATTTGCATATTTTTCTCTCTCACAACTCTGCTATGAATCTCTGTCTCTCTATCTTTTCCCCACAGCTGTCTCTCCACCTACAGGTGGAAAAAAATTGGTTACTCACAGGCACGCAGATTTTTGTTTTCTATGTAGGCATTGATAAGTGACAAGAGTAAAAGTCTATTTGATAATTTAATTCACTTCACTGAATTATGATTCTGCATGCACCATTAGTTCCATCAAAAATGAGCTACAAGAGGTGTTTGCCCTGTTTGCAGCACAAGGCAGACAAGTCTGCTCAATGGAACAGTCAAGGGTATTTAACTTTACATTCATTGTTGATTTTGAACGTAAACACATGTGCATTGATGTATGGCAATCTGAAAATTCCATTCACACATAACAGCAGAGCTGGAATAGGCAGCATCACCAGGACCCTAGATGTATGCTTAGAGGCAACAAGGACATAGCAGTGTGTTTGAGGCAAAGCATCAGATGGCCAGGTCAGCACACAGCTTAATGGTGCCAGCCAGCAGCCTATTGGGCAAGCTAGGCTAGTTCATTTGTTAGGAAGCCCAAGGACTCAGGAGTGGGAAGAAGATGAGAGTCCATCCTGGATAGCTGGGAGGAAACATCTCTCTGTGGTATAGGGTGACCAGATGTCCCGATTTTATAGGGACAGTCCTGATATTTGGGGCTTTTTCTTATATAGGGTTCAATTACCCCCCACCCCCTGTCCTGATTTTTCATGCTTGCTGTCTTTCATGCTTGCTTTACCACCCTACTGTGGTAAAGAAGTGTGTGGCTTGGGAGAAGGGAAGAAAAAGAGGCTGAGAGGAATAGTTCCTCAGTGGATATTTGAAGTGCTGAATGATAGATCAAACTTTTGATGGATCTGGGCTACATTTAGGGCCAAATTTTGATTGCCATTCCTTTGATGGTCTCCTTGACTTCAGCTGAGCTGCTCAGGCCAATTTGGCCCTCATCCTTATGCTACCCCTTCCATACTGACTTTTTAACACTTACGCATGAGAGGTTGGCTGAGAAACCAGAACCAAACATCACCTAACTGTGGCGGGGACCCAGTCTGTGGTTATAGTCCAATGCTTGCATCACTCAAGCTGCTGCTTCAATATTGACTTTGGATAGAATTATCAGTGCCTGATATTTTCAAGGAACACAGCTCAGATTTTGATCTTTGGCAATTTTTTCTGTTTTCTCTTGCAGCCAAAAGGTTCAGAGGCAGTTTCTGCTCCAAAGATCTAAAAGACCTTCAGGTAGAGAAAGCATTTTTAATTCCTCATGATTTAGTCACCTGTGCAGCCAGTATTGCCTTAATGATAGCCCCAACCCTGACAAAATCTCTCCAGTGTGGTAAACTTTTTGGCTGGTGAAAGTTAATGGCCCTGATTCTTAGGTATTACCAAGCTCTGCTTGGCAGTGTTGACAGTATGCTACTGTGGCACTCCCCGGGCCAGTCCAGCCCCCAGTTTAAGTTAGATAAGCCTGAGGGATTCTCTAACTTCCAATAACTTATAACAGTACCACAGAAACACCCTCTATGTGATTTCCCCATGCTGGGGGAATTTTCAGTGGTCAGGTTAGAACAGCTTGACAGTCCCTTTTATATTGGTAGCGTGGTGTAAAGGAACCAGAGTTAAGATATGGCCCAATGTGAATATTTAAAAACTAAGTTTTTAATGCATTATTATGATTTATCTATTTATTTGTATTACTGTAGAGCCAAGGAGCTCTAATTGTGGACCAGGACCCCATTGTGTTAGGTGCTGTACATACCCCACCTCAAATAAAAAAACAGTCTGTACATCTGAAAAGATAGCAGGTGTGTGCAGTTCTGTACCTTCCTACTTTCCCAAAGGAGCAGATATTATTGTGTCTGTGCTGCTGTGGCCTGATCCAAAGTCCACTGAAGTCAGTGGGAGTCCTGGGATCAGGCCCCAAGTGCTAAACAAACATTAGCTTAACCCATTTTTGAGAAGCGTTGTAATTTCCTGTTTCGCTGCTACAATACTATAGATTCCAGCTCTCTTCTCCTTACTTAATATTTAGATTATAATAATGCCTAGAGGCCTCAGTTAGATCAGGGACCCATTGTGCTAGGCTCTGTACAGACACATGGTAATGGGCAGTCCCTGCCCCGGAGAGCTTATTGCCAATCTTATTTTCACAGTGGTATTTTATGGACATGTATTTATACTGTGCGGTCCTATTAAACTAAAAAAGGCAATAAACTGATGATGTTTATGCTATTTATGGATTGGATCATTAGATTTCTTTTAAAAAGCAATATAAATGTCTAGCCTCTTATAAATACATCAGCATTGCTGCTTATCTCCCTTGCTAAACTGGCAGTTTTGTAACCTCAGGACACTGCAGCTATATAATCTTTTCCATCTATCTGGCATAAGAACTGTTTCTTTCCAGCTTCCCTGATATGAAAAGAATCTTTGATATGCTGCTTGTACTTACAGTCTAACTGCTACTGATTGGTTTAGCTGTAGAAATGCCCAACCATAAAGTAAAACAGGAAAGTTTCTACTGATCTGATTTTATGATATGAAACAAAGGATCTATAATTCCCCTTTTCAACCAAGATTCACCATCCCTTTCATTCTGCAGCTTTGGCAGTGAATCACTGGAAATGATGTCTTTTAAAATATCATATAATGTGATATTTTCAAGACACGATGCAGCTAAAGAGTGAACAGATGCTATTCTTAATCCATAGATTCAGTGTCGTTATTGCATTTATTGTGTCTAAGAAGAGAGAACACAGTTCATGATAAGGTGAGTAACTATGATAGTCTTACAGTCTGCTCTCCATTATTTTTTGTATGGATGAGGACAGTTCTTGAATACCTTGGCTACCCATAATGCATGTAGTTCATTTCTGAGTAATACTCAGGCTGTATTATTATGGCCATGCATGGCAGGATTGGGGTTGGAGGCAGAGGAAGTAAAAAGATGTTTTTCTTTTTATAGTTCCTTAGGTCCTTTCATAAGTGTGGTGGGTTTTTTTTTTAATATAAAACTGCAGTTGCAAGCAAATTGATGTTTTGCACCTCATGAAGGATTCCCTTATATATAAAGCTTTGGAGTCTGATTCTTATCTAGCAGCATAAATCAGGAGTAACTCCACTAAAGTTAATGGAATTAAACTGGTAAAGCCAATATAAATGGGAGCAGAATCTGGCCTTAGGAGTTTATTGTACTTGGGGATATCAGCCAAGCCTACCTTGAAGAAGTGTGCCTGAAAGTACCCTTGCTGTTGGCTACAGGACACTAATAACCTGCTGAAAATTTAAGGAGAAACTTTTTTTACATGCACAGTGTCTCAAAACTGCATGAATCTTGTTGAAATGGATGTCAGCTAAGCCGGTTGTGAAGAATGGTGCTGTTGGCTACAAACCATTAATAATGACCCCTTGGAAATTTAAGGAAAAGCCGTTTATATGCATAGATTCTGTCACTATTGTGCAATTGGAATCATATGCTCAACCTTCTGGGGGGAAAGGTGGGGGTTGGTTGAAAAAAAATTCCATAACATTTTCCAGAATTTACACTGGTTCTCATTATCTGGTGCATTTCATGTTTGACATTCAGTTCAAGACATTTGATTTGCGTCGTAGCAGTTAATTCTGCAGACCGTAGGATATTATGGTATTTTTGTTGTTTTAGGAGCCTAAATAGCAGATGTTCATTATTCTTGCTGAAAGCAGACAGGAAAAAGACTCATTGTCTCTCAGCACAATCTCTGCATTTAAGTAATAAATGACAATAGCTTTGCTGTGGTAAAATCAAAAACTTAAGTCTCAAAAACACATTCTGTTTCAGCAAATACTTATCTGGCTACACCTTACTGCCTTACCTTAAAGTGTATCCAATCACCAGTCCATTTTGCTCTGCTGTTTACCTCACTTACCTCCGTTTCCTACGTTTTGAAATGTGAAGTAAGGTAGTTCATTCTAGAAGGAAACCATATGGTCTGACTGGGTCTATCCACTTCTCTCTCTATCCTAGAATATATATTTCTTTTTAAGTAACATTCTTTTGAATGCCTTCACAGCTGAACCTTCTATTCTTTATAAGTCCATTTCACTTGTCAGTTACCCTGCACATAAAAAAAAAAGTATAAAATGGAAAGTGAAAAAGTTGACTACGACTAACTTGGATCTTGAAATAGCAGGTGGTCGTTTAATTGGGATATATAAAGGTGCTTACTACTAATTTGCATGATTATACGATTTTGTAATTGCCCTGTGAAAGGTAATTTGGCATCAGGTTCAGTGAAGCTTAACTATGTTAAGCACAGTCTTGATACATATATTGGATTTGTGGCAGCAGTCTGATATACTCTTTGTTGTAAGATCAAAGGAGAGGTTTTTCATTTTGTTATGGGATGCTTTTGTAATGAATGAGATACCTGTGTATATGTGTCCATTATATATAAATGTCTTGTTTATTGTAGATTGTTGTTTGCAGTGTTGTAGCTGTGTTGGTCCCTGGATATTAGAGAAACAAGGTGGGTGAAATAATACCTTTTATTAGACCAGATGAGTGTTCAGCTGGTGTTGACTTAAGTGCTGGTTTATTTTGTTTTTATGGCTTCTCATGTGGGAAGCGAGTCCGATCCTGAATTTGCAAATGTGGTTGCATGTCTTGCAATTTAGTCATTGCTGGGGGAAGGATTTGAGGCATTGGCCTTATCCCACAAATCCCATGTACATATCAATACCATCCTCCTCAGAAGTGGATGTATCCTTGTGGCACAGACCTCTTCATCTAGGTCTGTTCAGTGCAACGAGTTCCCAGATTTTAATGTCTGTCTTGCATGCTTTGGGGTTGGCCTTCAAGGTGTCTTTATACTTAAGATGAGTCGATCCTTAGAGCAGGTTCCCATGCTCAGAGGGCTTTCGAGCACCACTTTTGGCATATGGGAAACCTTCATGTGGACCACTATTGGACCCAGTGAAGTTGAGCCCTGATGAGCATACTCTCAATACCAGAAATTTGGCACCTCTCAAGGAGTTCAGTGTTGGGAATCCTGTCTTGCCACTTGATGTTGCAGATAGATCTTAGGCAGCTAAGGTGGAAACTCTGCAGCTGTCTGATGTGGCATCAGTAGAGCATCTATTCCCCACAGCCATACAGGAGTGAGGTGAGTACAATAGCATAATAGATTTTTATCTGTGTTCTGAGGCAGATTCTACACACCCTCCAGAGCCTGTGGATGAGCGTGCCAAATACCAAAGTGACCTTTGCCAGGCGCTGATCATTTGGTGTTGCTGGAAAGTATGCTATGCAGGTAGCAGAATTTCCTGACTGAGATGAGAGGTGTTTTGTCAATTGTGAGGATGGGATCATGGTGCGCATGATGCTGGGGATCTGATGATGGCTGGTGCATGACGTCCATCTTTTTCAGGCTGATTGTAAAACCAAAGCTTTTTGCGGCATAGCAAAGTGGTCCACAATAAGCTGAATGTTTGTGAGTGCTTGTGCAATGAGGGCACCGTCATCAGCAAACAGGAGCTCTTTTAATAGCTGTTCAGTTACCTTGGCACTGTCCCTGAGTCACTGTTGATTGACTAGTCCCCCATGCAATCTAAACTGGCTGTGTATACCTCTGTCAAAGTCCTGGAATGCGAACAAGAGTATGTCTGAAAATACAATGGCAAAGAGGACTGGAGCCATTATGCATCCTTCTGTGGTATCATTGGTGACAAGGAAGACTTCTGATGAGATATCACACTCTATCACCCTTGCCATCATGCCATCCTGAAATGAGCAGATGACCGTAATCATCTTCTCTGGGCAGCCAAATTTATGAAGGACTTTCCATAGGCCCTCATGATTCACTGTGCAAAGGCCTTACTCAGGTTAACAAGCACCACATACAGGTCCTTGTTCTGTTCGTGAGCCTTCCCTTGTATTTTTCAGGCTGCAAAAGTCATGTGTATAGTGCCACAGCCAGCACAAAAGCCACACTGTGACTCTGGATACACCAAGTCCACGAGGTGATAGATGAGCCTGTTGAGGACAACTTGTGCAAGGATCTTCACCACTATAGACAGCAGTGAGATTCTGTGATGGTTCTCACTAGATATACTTCCCTTCTTTTTGTATAGCTGTACCGTGAAAACATCTTTATATTCCTGGGGCATAATACCCTGTTCCCATATTGTCTTGAAAAGGGTGGTGAGTTTCCTGACCAGGTGGATACCTCCACATTTGTACACTTCAGGTGGAATGCCATTGGGGCCTGGAGACTTGCCTGTGGACAACTGCTTGATGACCTTAGTAACTGCATCTAAAGAAGGGGCCATGGACATTTCATCCAGGACAGAATGCTTTGGGAGTGAGTTGATGGCTTCATCAGACATGGTGGATTGACAGTTCAGGAAACTATCAAAATGATCTGCCCAGCAAGAGAGAATATTACCTTTGACTGTGAGCAGCTGGTTACCATCTGCTGTGAGGGCAGGGGCTGTACCACTAGATTTTGGGCCACACACAGCACAGAGACCTTCATAGAAAGCCTTCATCTTATGCTTGTCAGCCACTTCCTGTAGTTCTGCAACCTTCTGCTTCCATCAGTAGTTCTTCATTAGCCTTAATCAGGTGTGTGGTGTTTGTTTGTCCTGATGGTACCGGCCTTTTTCATTGCTGATTTCTTGTCCAAGATGTAGTATTTGAATGTGGTGTGCATAATTTCCAACAGCTGATCTATCTCCAGGGTCATTCTCCTCAAACCAGTCTTGGTGTTTCCACCTTACAAAGCTAAGAAACTTGGATGCCATATTATATGTGACATTTCTGAGCTTCTGCCAGGTTTCCTCAATGTCTGTGGAGTTCTCTGGGACCTCAGCTAATGCAGTTTGCAGTGCCTGTTCCAACTTTGCTTGTTCGCTGGAATCTTTCATGGCAGCAATATTGATCTTCTTTGGTGGACTGGGACATCTTCTGGGGCAGTTTGCTGAGAAGTGTAGCGACATGATACTTCTCACAAGCCAATGGTCTGACCAGCATTTGGCTCCTCTCAAAGATCAGGTACTATTCACATCTTTAATGTCTTTAGACCATGCAATTACATTGTCCAGCATGTGCCACTGTTTTGACATAGGATGGATTCATGTTGTCTTATATTTATTGACCTGTTGGAAGACTGTGTTGTGACTAATGACTGCCAGCAGCATCCTTTGCCTGTGCCTATCGCCACTTCCCCATTGCCACAGGACTCTGGTGAATTGATTACATTAAATGAGTTGAGAGTGGGCTGCACAACCTGCACTATGAATGGATCTAAGCAGGAAAGGTTTGTGCAGAGCCTTTCCTACTTTCTTGCCCAAGCAGCTGTTGCCATGCTCGTGCAGTAAATCCCAGAAGCAGCGCACCTGACATGGATGCAGGATTTGTATTCAGAGTCATCCTTCTCTTAGATGAGCTGCTGATTTGTGCTGAAGAGCCTCATCTGCCCATGGTTATAGTGACTGGCCAATGACTACATATATAATGCCTTATATGCTGTCACAAGGCATGTGCTTCATCTCCATCCTCTCCATTGACACTAATGTGTTCTTCTGCATCATCCGCCAATGAAGACTTCACTGTGACTCTGGCAGGGAGTTTAGGGGTTACTCACACTTACCTAGGGTGTAACCCTAAGACTAGTGGAAGGTGGGAACATCTCACACTTCTTGTACAGACCCGTCAGGACTGCCCACAGCTGTCAATCCAATTGTGACCCCACAAACCCTGCACAGCTGCCGTATAGATGACTGATGATAACAGTGTAAGTAATCCAAGTCAGAGAAGGTGTCCAAAGGATTTATAAGGATATGTTCTAAAAAGCATGGCCTATCACATCTACCTATCACCAGAGGCCTGATTCAGCAAGATACTTCAGCACATGTCTATCTTGAAGCATACGAATAGTCCCATGAACCTAAATTAGACATGTACTTAAGTACCTTACTGAATTGGGTCACGTATTATCTAGACACCAAATATAGTTGCTCAGATTAACAAAATGTAATCTGAAGTGGTCTCTGCTCTTGCCGTTTTAATGTTCAGCTAATTATACTTGGATTTCCCCACCTTTTTTTTCCTTCTTACTCATCCTGTATGGAAAAAGGCACAGGCAAGGTTGTGTGAGACATGTGTGAATGTGGTATCAAGGCTGGCTTTGCTGGTGGAGTGGAGTGGATGGGAGTCAGTCAATGCAATAGGAGACCAAGTCTGATAAGTAGGGAGAGGCAGAGCAAGGGATAAGAATGTTTTATTTGGTGGAATGGAGTAAAAGGGGGGCAGGGGAGAGGAGGGACTGACAGAAAGGGGTGGCAGGTCAAATCACTAGGCCAAGAAAGTTATCCTGGGAGTTGCATTTGTATTGATTGCAGAAGCAATCTGGAAGCTTCAAAATGAATTACTCTGGCAGGTGAAAGCATACGGACATGTAAAGTTAATCTTTAAATTTTGCCTTTATAGGCTCTAGACAAATCCTTTTAAGATATCAGTGTGAGATGTTTTTTTAGCGGGACCCTGAAAGACATTTACAGAGGGAACCATTAGAAAAGAAATGGGTAGTCCTGGGATCTGAGCTGACCTTTTATCCAAATGGTTACAGCTATTTCAATCCCTCCCTGTTTTATGTACCTATAACAAAGTAATGAAGCAGTATTGTTACCAAAGGGACCAATCCTGCTCCACCTGAAATTTGTCTGACATAGATAAAACAAAAAAAACATCTTTTCACATCCAACATTGTATATACGAAATGAAAGGAAATGCAGGCATGCTCCAGAGTAAACCACTCCTAAAAGCTCATTTAAATGATAATGTTTTTTTTTATCTTAAGGGGAAAACTACTGTAAATATTTATCTGAGTTTTGTATATACAACAGTCAAGAACAGGTACCGGGGGCGTGGTGGGAGAGACACCCAGCAAATGCAGTCATATTCAGAGTGGTCCAAAACCAAACTGTTCTAGCTGATGTTGCTGGGCAACAGTCCCTTGATGGGATTCAGTCTGTGTAAATGCACAGTGGAGTAGTCTAGCCTGCCCAGTAAATGTAAATTCAGAACAAAGAGAGAAGTGGACAGTCATGTCTGGGGCTCGAGTTCTCAAAAGTTCAGGTGACTGTGACCCTTATATTTAAGTATTATTTTAGTTATATTTGCAACCTTTTACTGTGTTATCCCATGCTAATAAACAGACTTGTAATAAGCTATCAAAGTAGACCTCTGGCACTATAAGGTAATAAGGGCTTTGGTGGTGGTTGTTGTGTCAGGCCAATTTGTATTTAAGTGCAATATTACATGTGCGATTAACCATTATCATTTCTTCTGTGATGCTCAAAAACTATGAAAGTCTGGGGAAGGGGAGAGGGAACCAAGGAATAGCAAATAACAGGCCCCCTAGACAATCCATAGGATTTAAAGTTAATGCAGGTCTGTGACTTCAGCTGTACAGAACATGTTCTCATTAGGAGGCATCACACCTAAAACCCACTTGTGTACTGGGACAACAATTCACAACTCTGTCAAGCTGTTGTTTTTAGGATCAGAGTTTAATAGAGTTCCTCACACACACAACAGGCCAGGTGGGACTTAGCACACGAGCACAGAGGAAATTGTTTATTGTATATGATATAATAATCCCCCATAATTTCTCACACTATTTTGAAATTAGGACATGATAAGGAAACAGTGGGAGAAATCCTAGCCTCGTACTATTTCCTTCTTCTGTAATCCTGAAGTTTTATTGCTTCATGAGCCCTGCTGCCGACCATTTCCAAAAAACTCAGCAAGAGAAAAGGTTGTTCTAAGTATGGGTGGTCAACTACATGCACTCAGCAGCAGCAACAGGGCAATTCAGCCTGAAAAAGGCTGCTCAAGACAATATACGGAAGAATAATTTTTCAAAAAGAAAATAATACAGAACTAACAAAAGTATACAGTGATGCCATTCTCTTTCTCCTCTGTATTGTCACCAAAGAGCCTGGTGCTGAAATGCCATCATTAAGTCAAGTTATCTCACTCATCCACTTGTTGGGAAAATTGGATAAAATGAAGGGAAATTACCATGGACCTCAGCCAGTTACATTGAAAGGCTTGTTCACTGGTGGAAAACACTGTTGCTGCTGGAAGGAACGTCTGCCTGACACGACAAAGAAGAGGTCTAGAGGACATCTTCAATTGGTGGGACGGTAGCACAGGTGGTTTCAACTGGAATAGGTTGAATACGGCTACACATTTTTTTGCAAATACTTATTCACAGGTTTAAATGGATTTGCTTCATCTGTGTTCACAGCAAAATTACACTCACTTTTCAGGAATATTCTAGCAAATGAGTTCACTAGAAGGCAATTTAATCGAAACTGCCCGTTTTAAGCAAACAGCACAGCATACTTGCAGGAAGTGAATTCTGAATATCAAATACTAGCAATGCACTGTTCATGATCCAGCCAGGAAGAATTATTGACACAAGCTATTTAGTGAATAATTTTGACCAATAAAGACATTCAAGAAAATTATTAACTGAATGATGACAATTCATGACTGGAAAAATAGGTTAAACTAGTTTAATAAATGATTGGTTAGGAATTAATTGCCCAGCTCTGCTTTCATTAATGAGTCTTTTCCAGCAATACCCACAAAGAACCAGCATAAAAGTAGAACCCTATTTGTGTTTTCTTTCTCTTTTGGTAATACCCACAAAGACAAGAACACTTAGGAATCTCTTCTCCATTCAGTATGTGTGCATAGCCTCTCTTAGGGCGAATGACAGTTGCACATTCATATCAAGAGGAGACCAGAAGCCTTTGCATATGATACTGTATCCGACTCTTTCCCCCCCAAGGTCAGTTAATTGAAATTCAACTAGTAAAAGAAAGAGGCATGCTCCATTTTTGACAATGCTAGTTACCAACAGTAGAGACATACATAAAAGCAGTCAAATAATATCTTGCATAAAATAAGATACTGGACCATGCTGATATTCAGAATACAACATTTGGCCAAATGTACCGCTATGTATCAAAAATACCTTAGTTGTTCCATGCTTCGTAGCTTGTTCAGAAAGCTGCAGGGTATGCGGTGAGTGAATAAAGGGCAAATTTGGACAATACCAATGTGGAAAAAGAACGTTTTTAAAAGATCCTCCCTTTCTCATGCAAAAATTATGCTACCCTTTCAGAAATGCAGAAGAATAAGTCCTCTCCTGCACAGTGCTAGTCTGGGTCATCCAAACATCCATCTTTTATTTTATTTTCAATCCCTTACCTTCGTTCCTTTTTCTCATGCTGGTTTCTTTAGCCTGCTGTGGGGAACAAGTGATGGTGCAGTGTTCTTGAAAGCAGAAGGAATCTGCTCTTCCGATTTGAGTTTACAAAGCAAAACTCACCTCTTTTCAAGCTCTATGTTGTGTCTCATATAGCTTCAGAACATTAGAACTAAAGTTCATTTGATTTCCAACCCCCAATAAAACAGAAATAGGCACCGGAATAAATTTTGCATACTGGCCCAAAGGACACTCAACCTGTAAACCTTTAGAGGTTTCCCTACCACTAAGCCTAACTGAAGTCTGTCAGTAAAGTCATGGGCTAAATTCAGTCCAGGGATACAGCAACAACTGCATCCATAACCACAGGTGCAGGGTCCACAGGAGTAGAAATTCCAAAAGAAGGTAGGTCATAACAGCTCAAGTCAGCTGCAACGTCCCTTATACCTTGGGAACATACAAGCAGTAACCCCTGCACTGTCCTAATAGTGGGCAATATTAGCCAGGTGTTCCTCTGTCCCCCACTGCCCTAACTTAGGTGAATCCCTCCTGACAAAGTAGCTCAGGCTGGTGCAATGACTTGTAATTTACACCTTCTTCCTCCGGAGCAACTGAGTGTGAATGTGGCCCAAACTCATGCACTCATTCTTGTGAAATAAGGCTTAACTTCTCTAATATTATATACACTTATGCATAAGTTCAGAGCTTCGTATCATCATTGCCCACCTAGGTTAGGTGCACTGTTCTGAATGACTCGGTATTTGGGTGGTTCTCATTCCCTGTTCCCATACAATGGAAATACTCTGCCTTATTTTTGAACGGGTTATTGGGCCTGATTTTCAGCCTTGCCATCAATGCCTGCACCTGTTCACTCTGGGGCTAGATTGTTACAGCCTTACATGGCCACCATGGGAGGAAGAGCCCCTGATTCCCTTACATGGCTCTGCTGTGGTGAAGTGGAAAGGAAGGGCTCGAAGGGAGAGCAGATGAAGGAAGGCTTGGTTCCACCCCTGTTAGTCACTGGCCAGAGTAGGTGGCAAGGTACACAGGTGAGTAAGCGGCTTCATATAAAGGGGTGAAGTTATCTTACTCCTCCCTCTGCACTCCCCAGTAGAGCCAGGAGACTGCAGGGGAATAATTGAGACTTTCTGCCAGAGAAGTACAAGGTAAACTTAAATCTAACTTAAAGGGGGTTGCTGAGGGTTCCCATATTGTGCTCTAAGCTTCCTACTCCCCATCTCTTGGCAGAGGGTACATGTTAGTGTGAGAGGGAGAGTGCCGGAGGCAGGCGTGGCCAGAGCCAGAATACACAATGCTCTAGTTGATTTTTTGCTGGTGGAACATAACGAGCCATTTCTGCTGGCATAAATGACAGCTTCCCAGAGGCAGTTCTAATGTACAACAGGAAGCTCATTGGCCCCCCTGACTAACACAAGATGGCAGGGGACAGAAAGGAGGCATAATGATGTGTCTGCCCTTTCCCTTCTCAGGTGCCCTGAGCTCAACTCAGGCAGACCTGAGGATTGAAGCTGTAGCACACTGAATGTATACAAACAGTATATTGTCTTACCAGTCTGAGGCATCACAAAATAGGCATGCTTCCCTCCAACAAACGCAGATACAGATGGCAGAACTGGGAAGAAAAACAAACACCAACCACCCCCTTTTAAGTGAAAACGCTAGCAGATACTCTGAGTAACATATGGAACTAGCACCAGGCAGATGTTGTGTAAGACTAGCTTAGATAGCTTTTGTGTTACCTCTAGCTGTTTGTGGGAACAATTCAGCTAAAATGTCTGGGTTTTTTTAGTGGAGTAGTTCATTAGTTCTGTGTACTGAGACCCTTCTTGTATTGAGCCTTAGCATTCTGTGAACTTAATTTGGCAATCTAAATATCACCAGTCAATTTGGGATTTGGGACAGCTTCTTTAACTAGGTAATATTTCATAAGAAATTCATCCCAGTTATAATTAAAGGGCCTTCCTGTGAATATTTTGCAATGCACTGCAGTTTCTGCATCATAGTAAAGAACTCCTCCTTGCCCCCAATACATGAAGAATTGCAGAATACGGACTCTTCGTCCATAAGGCATTTCATGCTCTGTGGACCACACAGTCTTGCACTGGGTTTATGCAGTCTGTGCTGTCTGCCAAGCATGGGGGACATCATTTGACGGGGAAGATGCTTGCTTATCTATTTTTGCAAAGTAATGGTTTTGCACATGTTCCCACATCATGAGCTTAGAACAAGTGACGTGCAACATTCCACTTATAGTAGCTTTCTGCATGCAAACAGCAGCACCAAAATCCCAGGTTGTAGGAGAAAATACAATAAAAATAATATTTTAGAAGAGGTCCAGCAGAAGCAGTGCAAAGAATATTTCCTTAAGTGATATTTATCCTTTCTGAATAGTTCACTGTGTGCTGTGACAGGAATGAAATGTACCGAATTGTTTTCTGGGGGGAAAAAAGTGATTGACATCGAAGTCTGAATTGCTGTGTAAATGTGGAAAAATGGGATTTTACACATTGACAAAGCCAATAAAGAGTTTTGAAAGGCAAATTTGTATTCAGAGTATTTTAGCTCAGAACAGCCCAGTTTTTAAAAGTAAAATGGTCTTCGTGCAGCTGGCTGTATTTGCGAATGAAGTGCCATTCAATGAGAAGAAATCAATGTTAACAGCTCATTTATTGGTGAGGCCACGTCTGGATTTTCTGGATTTAGAACAGTCATCGCCTTGATCTAAGGCAGTGAGGAGGTAGCTGTCGCACCTTGGCAGCCAAAACAAAGATTTCTGATAAAGTTCTTTTGATTGGATGCTGTGTCTTTCTGATTAATATGACATTTCCACTAGACAAATGATAGACCAGTTCTTGAAGTCCTTGCTCAGCTATTACTCAGCATTTAGTCAGTCAGAACTCCTTTGACTTTTCTGGAGTTTGGTCTGCCTAAATGAATGCCCAAAAACTTTGTCCCCGCAGTTGTTACACAGGGAGCAGTGCCCCCCATGATAGTAGTGTGCAGGTTGGGGTTTTACACACTCAGTCACCTTCATGGCACCATTCCCTGCTTCCCTGGAGAGTTACTCCAGCAGCTACTCTGGTCAATCTTGCTTTAAGGTCCATACAAGATTTTTTTTTGTAGATTCTGTATCTCAGGGTCACACATTTTAAGATTCTGCCTGATGACACTCTATCACTGTTGAGCATTTTGAAATAATGACATTTGATGCCTCCCACTGCTATTAACCCTCCCATAGTCAGCAAGAGTTTGCATGATTTGGAGCATACAGAATAAAAACTGAAGACTTCTAATACATGAAATGCATCTATTTAACATTTACAATATCAAGCAGTAACAATACATATTTGAATAATGGAGGCGTTTGAGGATGCGGCTGGGGTACAGCACCAAATTCAATTTTCAATTGATACAGTGCCCACTCTTTTCAGTGTGAAAAATAGTCAACATATTATAATGATATATATTCAATGAAATTATAACTACAATAATAATAATTTTAACCAAATACTACATTTTTTTAAATCATTATAAATGATGATTATTGTTTTTTCTCATTCAAGCTCTTTTTGAGTGTCCTAATATGAGTAATACAGGTCACTACTTGTCATTGCTGTTTTCATCTGCAAGTGCTAACGCTGATTTTGTCAGGTCATTGCAATATACCACCCCTCCTTGGCATGCACACAATATGGTAATGGGAATTTGGTATGGTTACATACACGTCTCATAAATTTACCAGGTGCATCATTCTTAAAAGAGCACTTGATTAATTTCATAATATCTGGAGGAGCAAATGCAACTTTGGTACAATTTTTGGAAACACAGACTTGGAACTGCCATTCCGTATCCATCCATTCTTCAGTGGATCAAGTGGTGGTACCTCCAGATCCAAAGCTCTTTTGCATATGCTCGCCTGAAGATGTGCTCGTTTTATATTTTCTATAAATGTTTCAGTTGTTGGTGATTAGGAGATGAGCACTGGTGTTGATGTGCGACTTTTTGCAAATTTTTGCTGCCCAGGATTTCTGATGTGCTTCTGACATTGTGGCACAACCTGATTGTCCACAGCATGCAGCATGAATTTGGTTGCCTGCTCAATTACATCAGGCATCGCTGCTCTGATGTCACCAACAGACAGAGAGGGAGTATCCAGGTCACAGAATCTTCAACCCAGTGCCTTTGCTGAAGCCACAATAGGAAGCTACTGTATCACACCCTGAGAGTGCATAGGCAGCTAACAGTCCTGGAACAATGAGCTGGTGTTGATCTGCAGTAGCACTGATGCCTATTACAGTTCTCTCTTGGACTGTGGGTTCCATAGTCACTAAAGATGTTAGGCCCTGTTCAAGGTAATGGTGCAAGAGTAAGACAAAATCTTCATAGTCATATAATAATATTGGTGTTCCCACTATGCTCTCTTTTACAACCATCACATTTGTTGTACAAGGATGTTTTGGCTTTCTCTTTTGAGTTGGCCATAATCTCTCAGTTGATCACCACACCTCACTGGTTTATTTCAGTTGGGATGTTATCTCTGTCTGTGATGACTAGTTTGTGCTTTAATGTGTGTCATTGGTGAAACTTCTTATCCTAAATGAGTTCTGTACAGATTATGTCAATCAACTGTTGCTTATTTTCAGTAACCATTAAACCAATTTTCTGTAGAGGTAGCTCTGTACTTGGTCTCCACTGATGCACTGATGCTTCTGTAGCTGTGCTAGATCTTGTTACACTCTTTGTGTTGAAGTCTTTGTACCTGTCAAAGACAAAGTATGCATCACTTGCTGCTAGCTTGTATTCAGTGTAGACTCTGAAATTGATCACAGAGTCCTTGATGATACCACTTGCTGGCCAGTGTACCCACCCAAAGAACTGTGGAATCATAAATGACTATCCAGCTGACTTCTTGTGAAGTATATCTAGATGACACCTCTGTCTGTAGCTGATTCTTTGGGTTAGATTTAGCCTTGGTAATCCTCATATCAGCAGAGTCAGGAAACATTGACATTGGTATACAAGCCAGCTCATGTGACAATATATTCTTGATGTCAAACTCTTGTGAACTTGCTTGTTAGCCTGTCACTACTGAGTAGATTAAAGTTAGTGTCAAAGACCTGTGTTGGACCAACCTGTACATGTTCTTCTGCCACTGCCAGTGTCTCTACTATCCTTGGTATTGTGTCATCGAACCCTGGGGATCAGCTATGTTCACATTCTTGCATTTGGCAAATTCCAATTGTAAATGCATCATCTACGTTTGACTGATGGTGGTGTCACTCTACCACAGACAATGTAGTGCTTAGAGGGGGTCAAGGGATAAATGTACAGCACTAGCTTCTTGCTAATGGCTTCTCTGTCCATTGCATCAGCAGCAATCTCTGATTTCATTTCTTCTTTGTGGCTGTCTTGTATTTGTGCCTCACTGGTGTCATTTATGTTTATAATGTCTTCCACCAGCCAGCTGCACATGTGGATGCTAAGAGCTAAGGCCAAATGAAGAATAAACTGCAACTAGGTAGTGGTAGCTAGTATAGAAAATAAACAATTAAAAGCATAAAAGTAAACAAAAGGTGAATTTAAAAAGCGACTGATTTTGTGTTCAGATTATAATCTGTTAATGTCTATTAATCTGAAATGTAATTCTCATGAGTCAATATTTAAGAATTTGTTAGGTGAGCATGCACTGAAAGTACAAGAAGGATATGCCTTGTGTCTTGATTCATGGGGAGAAGTAGGCACACTGGGAAGGCATACTGCTAATACAGACACTAATACAGGCATCGCATATGTGCCTCCTAGCTAAGTGAAGTTTTCATTTAAAAAGCATTGAAATTCAATGAAAATGGTTTCACTGTCACTAGGCTAGTGAATCAGGAGGCGCTGGTAATAAGTGCTTATATTTTAAAATGCTCAACAGTGACAACGGGTGATCAGGCAATTTCTTTGAATTTAAAGTCTTGAAATTCAGAATCCACACAAAAAAA
Source organism: Natator depressus (assembly GCF_965152275.1). Classification (NCBI taxonomy): domain Eukaryota; kingdom Metazoa; phylum Chordata; order Testudines; family Cheloniidae; genus Natator; species Natator depressus. The sequence goes on along the minus strand of NC_134235.1, from coordinate 235,863,155 downwards.
AATTGTGTGGACACTAACACAAGGTATTGCCAAAAACTTGCATTTGGCTACTGGGCTAAGTCAGAGACCTCCTATTCAAGCCCTGCTTGACTGTAGGTGAAGTATACACTAACCTTCTATAACTGTTAAGCGATTATACTATTGTTACCAGACTGCAAAAACTTTAGTGTTTGGTATAAGCACAAACACAGTATTAAACCAGAAAAGTGTTCAAAAAAACCTTTGAGCTGTTTATTCATTTGCATATGGGTCCAACGCACAGCTCTGTGGTGGAGGTAAATAGGTAAATTGAATAAATTAAACACATGCCAGAGAGTGGTAGCTCAGATACAAATTAAAACTACATTGTGTAAGGGAAAAATAAACGATGGGTCTCCAATGGAAACATCCAAAGAGGAATCAGAGCCTCATATTTCACAGTATTAAAGTTTTTGTATTATCTGTTGTCCTTTGTCTATATTGCTCTGTACAAAACCAGATAAATTATTCTGTTTTCAGCTAACAAAACCTTGCTTTTTCTTAGGTCTTAGATAAAATGTTTTTCCCCTTGGATTTTATCAGACTAATCCCAATAAAGCCTTTTACATAATTAATTTCTTCCCACCATTATACCACTTTGCAGTTTTTCAGAATAAAGTGACCATTAGGAGGCATTAACCAAGAAATGGTAGTCTTAATTACTGCTGAAAGTAAGCAATAAATGAAAGAATCTGAATTTCTGGAGGATCAGCACCTTTGCAGCCCTTTGCAATATACCTTTGCTACACTTTGCCCACTTTTTCCTATGATACAAAGTGCAATGGTCAATTTAAAACACTTAGGTGTATTATTCCTGCTGTTTTATCTTCCTCTTAAAAGAAAAAAGTTATTTGATCTCTCTGCAAAAGCCCCCATGAAGAAGCATTAAAAATATAGTGTGCTTACTGTAAAATATCAACTGCATGAGCAATAAAATGTGGATGTACAGATGGTCTCCAAATGGTCCATGTCCAATTGTGAAACAATGGAGTTGTTATTCCTTGGGTAAAGGTGTATCAAAGACAGTCTGGTTTGCTTTATGTTTAAGTCTATTCTGTTTTCTGACTCAGCAGGAAAATAGTCTGGACATTGCTTTTTAAGGTTTAATAACAAACTTCATAGGTGCTGGAACGCGCGGTGCTGGTGGCGTTGCCGCACCCCCTGGCTTGAAGTGGTTTCCATTATATACAGTTTGGTCCAGTGACTCTCAGCACCCCTGCTCTACAAATTGTTCCAGCACCCCTAACAAACCTACTATTTTGATATTTCTTGATTATTGGAGGTATTGTCTATTTTATTAGTCACTTTTGGAGATAAGTCAGTATTATTCACCTCCCCCGAAAGAACAAACACAATTACAATTTAGGATGTTTTTGGCTATTCAGAACATATCACTCTCTGGAGAACAGACTATGCATGGGACATATAGTATGTTCTACATGCTGGCTGCTCTATCCCTGCACAAGCATGGGATACGTCATGAGGAAGCTGGCAGAGTGCAGTAATACAGTCCATTATGTATCTTTCTGGCTCACCTTGATGCTCTGCAACAGTCAGGATTTTAACACAAATGAAAGAATATTAGCCTCAGAGGTAGTCTGGTTAGACATATAGGTTCACCGAATTAGGACTTTGATGTAGTCTTGTCCAGGTTACCTAGGTAGCTTTAATCATGGGAAGCCATTGTCTCTGGTGGCCAGTAAATCCCTGGTCTTTCTTTCATCTTACAGTCTGATGTATTAAAGGTAAATGCCTGGAAATGTTATTTTTGTCTTTATACCTGATCACTAGCAGGTGCATTGTAAAAGTCTATTCTGAATCCGAAGGAGCAAAAATTGTTCAGAACAAAGACATGAGAATAATGTGAAATCTTACTCCCACCCCTCTCAAATGTAGTACTTTCTCTGTTCTCTGCTGGCTTATCAGAAAGTTCACTGCTGGAAAACTTAAAAATTGTATTTCATTTAGAGAGTGGTGGTAATAGAAGGCCTTCAGCTACAAGCTTCTTCTGAATGGTTGTCAGATGCTAGAATATTACAAATTCATCATATATATCCACAAGGGAATTTACTGCTCTTTGCCTTATCTGTCATAGGGAAATTCACAAGAACCAAATTATTCCATTTATTTTATGGTTATAAATAATCAAATACAATTCATGCCTCTGTGGTCTATAATGCATTCAGATTGACTTAGAACATGATAGGAGAGAACAAGCTTGGTTTGTATTTGAGGTTCACTAAGGACTAGTATTCCCCAGGTATCTCTCTCTCATTAGGTAGGGCACAGTTATGTTTCAGAGACCTCTCTGCAATCCCAGGGGAAGGCTGACTCTCATTAGGCATGTCCCAGTGAGCACTACTGATTGGAGTTTATATTCCAGGGCAGATCTGCAGGCTAGGATGAGAATTATCAAGATTTTGGAAACTCAAATTGGTTGAGTACTATCTGCTAAAAGTTTTTAATCCAAAAGCCTTTGATGCAAAGAAGAAATGCAGGCTGATAATGCAAAGCTGAATATTGTTAGTATGAATCTGTTCTGACAGAAATATGGTCAATGGTTTGTTTTTCACAGTTCAGTTAACATTTATTTCAAGGATGAGAGGAATGCACTACCGAAATTTCAAGCCCACTCAAACACCATGGGGGTCAGAAATTTCTGTTAAAACCAACCCTTTTAAAAAAAAATCCCGAGTTCAGGTTAGCAGGCTGTCTCTTTAAGAGTAGCTGTGGTATGGTGTTTCAGAGGGAGCAGAGTCATTCCCCTATCTTACCCCTTACACATGGCCAGCTTATCCAGTTGTGTTGGCCTGATAGAGTAGCTCGTAACTGGCAGTTGAAGGCAGTCAGAGGTGATGTTGTTCAGCGGTGATGGGAAGTCTCCTTCAGAAATAGCAAAAATGAGCATCACTAATATGGAGCTGCCAGAGAACAGAAGAAAAGCTGCAGCAGAGGTGATTTAGGCAGAAAGGCGAAAAGGCATGTGTATGGACCGCAGAGTCACCAGGCACTCAGAAACCTGTCGCAAGAGAGCAGGAGGTGCGTGTTATAGACAAGTGTTTCCCAAACAGTGGGTCACAGGAAAGTGTCCAGGGCCAGATTAATCCGTCACTGGGCACTGATGTAGGCAGACGTACACTTCTCCAGCCCGTGCAGAGAGGAGGCTCTGGAGGAGAGTTGTTGGAGCGCAAGCCTGCCCTGCACTCACCATGCAACGGCAGCTCCTGTCCTGCAGGGCTGGGCCTGGCCCCACCACTCCAGACATTGTGACTTGACGCATGGGGTTACAGTGCCACTTGGGTTTGTCCCCGCTGCTAGAATTACCACCTGTCCTGTATTTGACCATTCTGGCTGTTTGTTTTTTTTAATGGATTTGCTGGTTGCCAGAAAAATAATTTAATCTGCTGGGTTTTTTTCAAATGGGTCTAAAGATTGGCATTGTTATCACAATACACTGGGATATCTACTGTTAAAAGTTTCTGGGTCCAGCTAAAGATGCTGCAGTGTTCCCACTTCCACAGTTTAAGTGATAACAGATCGAAACTGTTGAAAATACAGCAGCTGTCTGCCCACCTACACACAAACACACCACATCTGTGTGTGTGTGTGAGAGAGAGAGAGGATGTGAGTCACTACGTATATGCCCTCTATTGTGGGCCACAACATGGTCCATCCCCTTATATACATGTCAAACTCCTGTTCAAAACCATTTACACTTCTTTTCCGTAACCTCTTTGTCTCATCCATGCCATCTACCCTTAAGCCCTGTGGGCCTGATCCAAAGCCAATGAAGTTAATAGGAGTCTTTCTACTCACTGCAGTGAGCTTTGGATCTGGTTCTATCTGAAGAGTGGCTTTTCCCTAGCTGGTTTTACTTTTTCTAGGTCCCCACTGCCAACTGCTTATAATGAGCTCACTGCTTTGTGCCCTTCTATAAGTCACACCAAGTTGTTTGGAATCATGCAGTTTGTGCGTTTTACCCTTCGTAAGTTACTCAGTTCATTCTCTGTTCAAGGAAACTCTGCCTAGACCCCCTTGGTGCCTGGCCCTTAGCTAAAGTTCATGCCTCCTTGCCCTTGCATTTGTCATGAGCTCAAACTGCCTTGTAGCATCTCTCCTCATATTTCCCTTTAGGATTGTGTTTACTGTACCTCAGTGAGCCCTCCTCTTAATCTCCCACCTTGTAAAAGAGTATGAACCTGGCTGTATCTCAGATCTCTGAATAATCAAGATGCTTCTGCTCCTGTTTTATTCTGGTTGGGGTTTATTACACGGTCCCCTTTTCTATAATATGTTTTTCATAGTGGAGTAGGAGTATTCAATATTTGGTCATAAAGCCACACTCTTTAACAGTGTGCAGTTAATTTTTCGCCCGACTTATTTTTGTTACCTTTTTTCTGTATCACAAGTTTTTGTTCAATTTCTCATTGCTGTTCAGCACTTTTGCTAATGGTGTTAGAGTTTTATCTGCCACTAACCTCAGTTACTGCTCTTGCTTAATGTTTCATAATGTTTGACCGTTGAGTGTATATTCCCTTTTCTTGGTTTTCTTTGTTCCCAGACTTATTACCTTACATTACATCTAGGGCTGTTGATTAATCGCAATTAACTCACATGATTAACTCAAAAAAATTAATCGAGATTAAAACAATTAATCACAATTAATTGCAGTTTTAATCACACTGTTAAACAATAGAATGCTAAGTGACATTTATTAAATATTTTTGATGTGATTCTACATTTTCTAATATATTGATTTCAATTACAACACAGAATACAAAGTGTACAGTGCTCTGGAGTGGTGGTTGAAATATGAATGAACAAATGAATCTTTAGCGCATCTGCCACATAAATATCTTGCGACGCTGGCTACAACAATGCCATGCAAATGCCTGTTCTCACTTTCAGGTGACATTATAAAGAAGTGGGCAGCATTATCTCCTGCAAATGTAAAAAAATTGTTTGTCTGAGCGATTGGCTGAACAAGAAGTAGGACTGAATGGAGTTGTAAGTTTTACATTGTTTTATTTTTGAATGCTGTTATTTTTTGTACATAATACTACATTTGTAAGTTCAACTTTCATGATAAAGAGATTGCACTACAGTACTTGTATTAGGTGAATTGAAAAATACTATTTCTTTGTTTTTTATAGTCCAAACATTTGTAATCAAAATAAATATAAAGTGAGCCCTGTATACTTTGTATTCTGTGCTGTAATTGAAATCAATATATTTGAAAATGTAGAAAACATCCAAAAATATTTAAATAAATAGTATTCTATTTTTGTTTAACAGAGCGATTAATCATGCAATTAATCACAATTAATTTTTTTAATCTCTTGACAACCCGAATTGCATCCTTTGAATTTTATACCCTACTTATCTGCCTCCAGCTCCTAGACTATAAATTCTGAATTTTTTTGCCCTCCTCCTTTGTTTTGATTGCCCCTTCACTTTATATCATCAGCAAGTGTAATCCACTTACTGCATCTCCTTTCTTCCAGGTCATTGATATATAAAGTGAGGAAAACTGATCCTCATACTAATCCTTATGACTCTCCTCTGGTCACATCTTTACACGCTGAACTATTGCCATTCACAGTTACCACTTGGTTTTTGATATTCAGGCTACTTTGCTCATTGAAGTAACATAACCATTTGGGCAAAGACTGTGCCCAGTACTCACAGGCCTGGTTTCAGATACTATGCGCTGGGTAATAACACGAGAGGACTCCATATTTCTAAAACTAAATTGGTTCTTTGGGGTTTGTACACCCTATCGCACAGTGGCGTGGAAGGCGTTAAAGGATGGTATTGGGCCCAGGTAGCCTTGTATGTTCAGACCTGCAGAACATGGTCCAACTGGAGAAAGGATTGACAAGGGAGCAACCCAACTCAAAGCTTGGGAGGAGGACAGACCTATCTTGAAGGCTCCTGACAAGGGTTCTGGAGAAGCCTCCCTGAGAGAATAAGATTGTATGCTGAGCCCAGTTGGGGCTGATGATTTTGGTTTCCTTTTCACCTTATATTGGACTGGAAGCTGGGGGAGAAAAGCAGGTGACAGGAAGTGAAGCAGGGAAGGTGACTCAGAAGGCACTTTTGGGGGCCAAACACTGTTGACCCTCCTAGGGCACTGGGTTGGAGCCCCATGTAGTGGGCAGGCCTGGGCTCCCCTACCACTTCCCCTACTACAGAAGGCACACAAGCTGGGTGCCCACCTCTCCACACCTCTGATTAAAAGAGGGCCTGGACTGTAGGACATGCCCACTGGAAGGTGGCACTAAGTGCGCTAACCACTAGGCCACCTAATCCACCATGGACACTCTTACATGCTTTATTAAGAGAACTATTTACAGTGGTGCTGCAACTGCAGCTAACATTCCAAACGTATGCAAACTTGCTGACTTCCTGGTACCGCCTCCAAACTCTTCCCTCCTGCAACTTGCGCTCCTCCCTCCAGGTTCAATGCAGGATGCTACAGGCCCATGTTTGGTACAGTGTGGACCAGACTCAGGAGGTACCTATCCTTGTGGGAGTGAACTTGCCCCTATCTAGTGTGCCTGGCTAGGTCTGTGAGATGCTACAGAGTGTGAGCAGGTTCACGGGCACACCTCTCCCCGCACTTCCTTGGCATCCTTCTGGTGATAGTCACTGCTGGAAAGGTGTAGGAAGTATGCTTCCCTAGCACAAGGGTTGCTACTGTATCATGCATAGGCACAAGAAGAAGGCTCCTTGTGCCTCCCTTCACCTTCCTCACTCTAACAAAATCTGGCCTCTTGTGACCTCGAAACTCTCTGTAAAAATCTAGCTCTTTATTACAGTTTAAAAAAAAATCCCATCAGCCTTTGTTAATCAGGATCTCCTTTTGTGAATCCGTGCTGACTTTTCCTAATTAAATAATAATTTCTGCTAGTATGTCCCTGACTACTGTTTTGAGTCTGTTCTTCACTGCTGCAATTAGGCATGCAGTACATGGCTCTCATTTCATAGGCTTTGCCATCATCTTTTCAATGCTGCAGGGAGGAAAGGTAGTCTTGTCTAGAGCAGTGGATTGGGACTCAGAAGACTTGAGTTCACTTTCTGGCTCAGACACATACTTTCTGTATGAATTTGGACAAGTTACTTAATCTACCATGTGTTTCAATTCCATATGTGTGAATGGAGCTGATACTTCCCTACCTCCCAGGGGTGTTGTGTGGATAACATCAATTAATGATTGTGAGGTGCATTGGTAATGAGGACCATACCAGTAGATCAATACATAACACTGTTAATAATTATCATTATTTGCACTTGCTGCAGAACGTTTCATCAGAATTCTTTACAAGCATTAAGAATCATCCCCCAACTCCCATGTAAAAGATAAGTATTATTATACCCACTTAACAGATGGGCAAGCTGAGCTGAGGCAAAAGCCATGATTTTATAAAGGGTACCTATGGATTGTGAAAGTACTGAGCCTTGTCTTCTGTTCTCCTACTTAATGTTTCATAATGTATGACTATGGGGTATGTAGCACATTTCCTTTACTTTTATTCTATTTTTACTTCAGTGGAGCTGTGACAGTTCACACCAGCGGATGATCTGCCCCAAACTTCTCAGTAGAACCTACAGGTACCAATCCTTAACACAAAAGGCTTAGGAAATAGGGTAGATGCTTAAGGGAGTGAAGAATTAGCTTGGATACCAAAGACAGACAGACATCGTGAATGGTAACTGTTCAGCATATAGGGATGTGACCAGAGGAGAGTTGTAACAATAAGGTATTAGGATCAATTTTGTTCATTTTATGTATCAATGAAGAAATAAGATAGAATAAGTGGATTATATTTGCCATTGAGACAAAACGAAGTGGTAATCAGAGCAAAGGAGGGGTCAACAAAGTTCAGACTGTGTAGACTAAGAGCTGGAGGAAAAGAAGAAACAGATTCAAAATATGTAATATGTAAGCTACTAAGTCGGAACAAAATTACCGTGAAGAGAATATAACAATACTCAATAGTAATACATTATAAAATGTTAAGTAGGAGAACAGAAGATAAGGCTCAGAACTTTCAGCACACAGTATCCATAGGTGCTACTGTTATGGATGTACATCATAAATCTGTAGGGCAGTAAAGTGATTAATACTTCCCCCATCTCTCTAAATGCCTTTTTTTCCCCAGCATGTTGGATCCCATCTGGTCTCAAAGTTCTATTCTTCAGACATTTCAATTTCTTGATTACCTGTCTGGTCATGACCCTGTAGAGTTTTTCTTTTTTAATATTTCTTCCTCCTCACTTGGGAAATTTCCATGTATTTCTGACATCTGTCACCCATCCTCCTTTGTGAACTCCAAGGCAAAGCAGTAATTAATTAATTTATTTCAGCAACATCTACCTCTTCTTTCAAGAAATGAGCCATGCTCTGTCTTAGAGGACCCACTGTGCCTTTCACTGTACTCCCATGTGCTCTTCCATAGTTTTTTACATTAACAATCTCCACATTTTTCTTGGAGAAGGAACTGTCTTTGGACTCCAGAGAGGATTGTCCCTCAAGGTCACAGCAAATGTCATTATGGATAAAACTGTCTCCTTTGCATTTGTCTAGTGGATAAACTCATTTCCAGTTCTGCTGTCAGACAGTCCCACATCCTGGGCTTGTTCCTGCAAGGTGCTAAGTGCCTACAACTCCCATTGATTCTGGACAGAAAGAATCCCATCAATTATTTTGAGGGGAAAACACTCTGTTATTGTAAAAGGGTGTCTATTGCCTCAAAGGTTATGTATGGATCCAGATTTCCATCCCCTTCCCCACCTCCTTCTTATTTCACAGGCATCACTCACAGGAATAAGGACTACTCAGTGTGAAGAAGATGTGCAGTAATGTGCCCCTAAAAAGGCAGGGGCCAGGTATGAAATTTTGGTTTGGATCTCAATTTGGATTCCAAGTCCCCTCTCAGGGTGAGAATTCAAATCCCAGGGTTTGATTAGGACTACAGCTGTCCAGGATTTATTTTTTCATAAAATAACTCATTGAAAACAAAACTGTTCTTGTTTTCATCAAAGTTTGTCTACAAAAATCTTTGAGTTTGTGTTGAGAAACCAAAAAACAGATTAAAATAAAATAAGCTACCAAAATTTCCAATTTGGTTGGGCAAATATCTTTGGTTTTATTGACATTTTTTTACCTGTTGGCAGAAATTTTTCAGTTCTTAACTGCCAAAAAAAAAAATGGGTTTTCAGATTTTCCCATGGAAAATTCCTCTTAGACAAAAAAGTCATTTTTCATCAAAAAACAGTTTCAATTAAAAAATGCTGACCTGCTTTAATTAAGATGCAGGTTAATAATTACAAATTAAACACATTCATTTTGATTTCTTTTGTCCCTAACAGTCTTATTTGTACAGAGTAGTGGTCAAATAAAATCAGTTACTGCCTCATGCTATAATGATTGGCATTGTATAAATATATGAGATAAAGAGATGGATAAATAGATGAAGATAACTTTTCTTTCACGACTCTCATTTTCCACCTATTCCACTATTTTTTTTATTCTTACCCTTCACCTATGTCATAACTACATAAAATTGTATTTTTTGATAAATTTGACTCTGTTCATAATTAAATATTTTAAGGTAGTGGACTAAGGCATAGAAGGATGTCCATTTTACACGTAATTAATGGTTTTGATTCAGTTACACCATGCATTGGTCAGTGATTATAGAAATAACCCCAAGAACAGCTACTGCATTGATTTTTAACTTTGCAAGCAAGAATGGCTGGGTTCCATTGGGCTGGAGTCTGCGGTCAATTACACCAATACCACCCCACATTGATGGGGCTGCACTGCTTTGAGAGTTGAATTTGCCCAATTGACCAAAATTGTGCCCTCAGATGCTTGCAAGCCACTTTCATTCTCATTCTCAAAGGATGCCCTTGTGCCCACATTTGAGGAAGAATATATATCCCATAATCATCAAGGTGGGTATTTTCACAAGAGTATTTATGCAAATCCCACCATTCCAGCAAATTGAGGTTCCATTATAAAAGATATATCCACTCACTTCATTATTCCTACATTTGTTTTTATAGCCTGATTGCCAGGCAATAGTAACAAAAGGAGAAGAGATGATGAACAGTTGTTGTAGGCTTCGGTTCACACGCATTAAAGTGGGGATAATTCTGAAGTTCTGAGGTTTCTTTGGGCTGAGGCCTACATTAATGAAGCATACAGGATACAGCTTCAGTTATCTCATTATCTTACAACCCCAAGCAACCTTCTGACATATTTTATATTGATTAAAGCAAGAGAAACTCAGGCATTTCAGCATAATTTATGCAAATGTAAACCAATAATTAAAACTGATAATTAGCTATTGGAATCTGATTCTATAATAATCTGAAAACTGAGATTATAGAAACAATGCACAAAAGTCTTGTTCGATAATAAAGACTTTGGTTTATAAACCCCGGCAGTGATAATTATTTTGCTGTGTTTTGATTTAGTGTTCATGTTAATATATTCTAGTATGTCTGAGGATATGAAAGTAACACCTGGTGTGCTCTGTTCAAATGCTTCTGTGCTTAAGGAGGAAAGCGAAAGGGGACATGCTGCTGAACCTGGAGCATCATTATAAACAGGCTTGTGGGAATAAACGCCAAGTTTTCTGAGAATAAAACAAAGAGAATATACATGAATATGTTATTTTTAGAGAGAGAGAGAAAGACACTAAAGGAGAATTTATGCTTAGAATTTGGTTTTGTGTATATTTTAACAATACAGTGGTTCTACATGTACATGCGTTTTTATGTTTGCAGTTTGTTAGCAGAGGCAGTAAGCCAATTTTAAAAAGCCTTTGCTCAGAGGTTTAATTTTGCTGATATCACTAGACAGTCAAAAGGTGGGTATTCCTCCTAGAGTTGAACTTGCCAGCACTAAGCTGTATTAGGCAAGAACATAAATGAAGAAAATGAACAGAGTTTTATTTCCTTTCCCTCAAAGCAGTTTCTTCTGTATCGAACACCCTTGTGAACAACACTCCTCTCCTGATGCATAATTGAGAACTGGTAACTCGCTTAGTTAGCTTATTACATAAATAAGTCTCCAAGAATAACAGGCAGAGCCACTGACCCCTGAGACACAAAAACAGAACATGTTCACACCGAGCCAGGCTGCTGGATTGCTGGAGCTTTGTTATGTGGTATAAACTTGATCAACTTTAGTGAAGACAGATTTATTTGAATTTCAGTACATAAATACAATCAACTTCTTTGAAGACAGCTTTTATTCCATTCATGCCTTTTCAAAATCTGGTGGTGGTTCAATCAAATTCCATATCATATGGCATTTCCTGCGGGTAGAAGAATACCTACTGATGAGCACCAAATTAATTTAGCTCTAAAATTCCCTATATTAAACTCATCTTTAAAACTCCTGGTAGTTGTAGTCTACATTTATGTGTTAGAAAGGCAGTAAGATCTGTTCAGATCTCTGCTCTTCCCTTTGCTTCATAGGCAAAACTGTCTTTCTCCCCGGCCCTTATGTTTACCCCTCCCACACACTCCTCTGCCCTCCCCATTTACACACACTATTATTGGGATTGGCAAACCCTTGTAGCCATATTAGCACCTGGAAACTGGAGCAGGAAATATGAAGCATATTTACATGCCACACACTCATGAAATATTCATCTTTGGCTCAACAAGAGGTGCTGGGGCTTCAGCAGGAGTATTCTGGTGCACAAGGTGAATAAAGTGGTCTGCAAAGTGCTAGCTAATTAATACACTGCTGAATGTTCTTTGAAACAGTGTGGGAAGAAACTCTAAAGAATAAAAGAACTCACTATGTACAGGGCTGGCTCCAGGCACCAGCGTTCCAAGCAGGTGCTTAGGGTGGCAGTTAGAAAGGGGTGGCAGTGTTTCCACGGCGGTGGCAATTCGACGGCACCTCCTCTGTCCCGCTGGCGGCGGTGGCAATTCGGCGGCAGCTTCTCCCTTTTGCTGTCCGCGGTGGCAGTTTTTTCCACTGCTTGGGGCAGCAAAAACTGTAGACCCGGCCCTGCCTATGTACAACCATGCCTTCCTGCAAACCAGTAAGTATGCTAAAAGCAGACATGGGCCTGAGACATGTAATCCTGAACCTTGGCTTTGGGTTGATCAGAGCTGGGGTGTGGTTTCAAGCCCATCTCTAAATAAAAAATGAATAACAAAAAGGAGAGTGTGATGTGTTAGGAATATGTTTTAATTACTGGATGCCAGCTCTGTAAAACAGTCTAAAGGGACAGTGCAGCACTGCATAGATGAAGAAACCACCACAGCTTGTATTGTTGCTTCCCAGGAATTTTTAAACTAAAAATGGTAAAGATTAGGAGAAAGGGCCATTGTTAGGAGTTTCTGGAGCCTGGTGATTATTCGAGTAAACAGTGTTTGGTATTCAGTTTACAGCAGTTGCTCGATGTTTTGAAAGGTTATTCTAAGGCAGGCTTCACAGAAACTTGGCAACAAGGGTTTTACTCGTGTCTGAGTCAGAATGGCCTCTGCACCACACAGGGGATTCACGTAGAAGAAGGCAGGGACTCCTGTCTGTCTTTGCACGGTCTCTTGCAGTTGGGGCGCCTGGTTGGGGCCTGCTGAGGCCAGCGGGGCACTGAATAATCACTTTCCCCCAGGCCATTCTAGTCATGCCCCTTTTCCATTCACCACTACCTACTTTTTTGGCTGTGCTGGTCATCTTGGCAACCCCAAAGGTAGTTGTGGCAGTGGGAAGGTTGTGATGGACTTTCACTGCCACAAATCCTTTTTTAAATTTTCAGCTACTGGGACTCTGCATCGGTTTTTGCACTGCAGTTGCAGTTGAGACACATGGGATAAATCCAGCCACTGTATGGAATGGGCGGTGGCACTGGAGACTGTTTAAGATTCCGTGTATGAACTCTTAAACTACCAGCGCATGTTTCAATATTCTCCCTCTGTATCAGTGTGTCCCAGTTTCAAGATGGCTGCCGGGACACTTCCACTGCAAACCTTCATCAAACATATATTTGCACAAATGCAAAAACTGCCTCGCAAACAAAAGATGATTTGTTTTTGAACGTTTGTGGGAAATTAATTAATAGAAATGTGAATTATAGTGAATTAGCTATGAGGTTTTTATGCAAATGAAAGTTGCTAATATTTTCTCTTTTGCAGTATTGATTTGGCTTCAGAAACAACTAATCAAATCACAATTTTACCTTTTAAAAACAAGTGCAACCAAAATCATACAGCCATACAAGGGTTACAGGTAAGCCGGTTCAACTTGCTACTGCAGCTAAAGATATTTGCAACACCCGATTCTGTAGAACAATGGCTCTTCCTTGCAAGTTTATCCTTTTCTTTGGGGAATCATTTTGAGCTTTGCAAACTGTAGAAGCCATCTCAAGCCCATTTCTCCAGAAGAACATGCTTAAATAGAAAAATTCGCACTGCTTGGTTTACAGTTTGTAAAATACTGTTATGTTCCTACGAGTGTGAAAGCTAAGGCCCTGATCCTGCAATCTCTGGCTTGCACTGCAACTGTTGCCCCTGCATAGAGCCCCCTTGACATCATGAAACTCTGCACTGGCAGAGCAGTCCACTCATATGTTATACATTACAAGATGAGGCCTCAAGAATAAATTTTCCATGCACTTCCCACAGAAACCTTCTTTTTATTAAAGATTGTCCAACCTGTTAGGATAAAAATAAGAACTGGCCCCAAATCCATCCTCCCACAGATTGAACATTTTCAGAGGTTGGACATTTTTAGTTACTTAAAAAGAGAAATATATTTTTTCATCTTTAGTGTACTCCTGTGAGTTCTTGTCCCTTTTTATGGAAGAACTGGAATTGCCAAATACCACAGGTGAGCCTGTTCTTCACGTTTTTCCTGTCCAGTGGGAAGCAGCAAATATGAGGAGAGAGAGAAATTGTTCCCATGAGATTTCCAGCATAATTTCACAGACTTACCATCCTGGGAAATGTGTGCATGTAACTCCCATTAATTTCAGTGGCAGGTGTCTGCGTGCATCTCCTAGGCCCAAAGGTTCAAGTACTTGGGGAAATATGTAGAAATATGTAGATAAAGTTTGCATAAGCATCTGGGATTTGAATTTCTTTGGTCAGACAAAGCTAAACTGCATACCTTATGCAGTTCACCCCTCTCTACTCATTGCCTGAATTAAGAAACTAAGCGTGTTCAGACATTCAGGGGCTAGTTTGTGCTTGGATTGCCGCAAAGTGTAGAACCACACCCTTCCAAAGAAACAATCAGGAGGCATTCTACCTCAGGGAGGAACAATACCTCCTGGCACTCCCAGTTGCACTGAGCACAGAGGAATACCTTGTAAAACTCCTTTAAAAGGGTACTCTCCTGATGTGGCTGGGTAGCATGTGGGAAGATGGGGATGTGTGAAGCCCGGGCTCCCTCTTCCATTACAGTCCTCTTTTTAGAGACTTGCTATCAGAAGGGGACAAGTCAATAGTAGCTGAGGTGTTCTTTCAAGCAGAGGGTCTGGAATTCCGGCTTTTAATGTGGGCCACACTAGAAATGGGAATCTTTACTCACTCCTACACTACTGTCTGGCTGCATTACGCAGGGGGCATGATCTAGCCCATAATAAGCTAGGAGTTCGCCTGGGGAGTTCATCTTGGGAGAGCCCACTGAGGCTTACATCTTGCCGGCTTCTCTGAGGAGTTACTATAACTCCTGAGGAAGCTCGTAGAAGGAAGGTAATATGGATGTGGAGTGTTCAGCTGTTGTGACCTGCACTGGATGTGCCATGTTTGTCTTTCTTCCACAGGACAGAAGCGACTTTGTCTGTACCAAGTGCAAGCTGGTCTCCATATTGGAAGAGAAGGTTCAAGATCTGGAGAAACAAGTATCGACCCTGCGTTGCATAAGAGAAACTGAAGATTTCCTGGACAGACGTCAGGATATGCTTCTACTGGGCAGCACAGAATGGGGAGGAGGTGACCAGCCCTCTGTGGAGAAAGAAGTGGTTCGGGACTATTTAGAAAAGCTGGACGAGCACAAGTCCATGGGGCCGGATGCGCTGCATTGGAGAGTGCTAAAGGAGTTGGCGGATATGATTGCAAAGCCATTGGCCATTATCTTTGAAAACTCATGGCAACCGGGGGAGGTCCCGGACAACTGGAAAAATGCTAATGTAGTGCCCATCTTTAAAAAAGGGAAGAAGGAGGATCCTGGGAACTACAGGCCAGTCAGCCTCACCTCAGTCCCTGGAAAAATCATGGAGCAGGTCCTCAAGGAATCAATTCTGAAGCACTTAGAGGAGAGGAAAGTGATCAGGAACAGTCAGCATGGATTCACCAAGGACAAGTCATGCCTGACTAATCTAATTGCCTTCTATGATGAGAGAACTGGCTCTGTGGATGAGGGGAAAGCAGTGGACGTGTTGTTCCTTGACTTTAGCAAAGCTTTTGACACGGTCTCGCACAGTATTCTTGCCAGCAAGTTAAAGAAGTATGGGCTGGATGAATGCACTATAAGGTGGATAGAAAGCTGGCTAGATTGTCGGGCTCAACGGGTAGTGATCAATGGCTCCATGTCTAGTTGGCAGCTGGTATCAAGTGGAGTGCCCCAAGGGTCGGTCCTGGAGCCGGTTTTGTTCAATATCTTCATTAGTGATCTGGAGGATTGCATGGATTGCACCCTCAGCAAGTTTGCAGATGACACTAAACTGGGAGGGGAGGTAGATACGCTGGAGGGTAGGGATAGGATGCAGAGGGACCTACGCAAATTAGAGGATTGGGCCAAAAGAAATCTGATGAGCTTCAACAAGGACAAGTGCAGAGTCTTGCACTTAGGGTGGAAGAATCCCATGCACTGCTACAGACTAGGGACCGAATGGCTAGGCAGCAGTTCTGCAGAAAAGGACCTAGGGGTTACAGTGGATGAGAAGCTGGATATGAGTCAACAGTGTGCCCTTGTTGCCAAGACATTGTTGCCAATGGCATTTTGGGATGTATAAGTAGGGGCATTGCCAGCAGATCGAGGGATGTGATCGTTCCCCTCTATTCAACATTGGTGAGGCCTCATCTGGAGTACTGTGTCTAGTTTTGGGCCCCACGCTACAAGAAGGATGTGGAAAAATTGGAAAGCGTCCAGCAGAGGGCAACAAAAATGATTAGGGGACTGGAACACATGACTTACGAGGAGAGGCTGAGGGAACTGGGATTGTTTAGTCTGCGGAAGAGAAGAATGAGGGGGGATTTGATAGCTGCTTTCAATTACCTTAAAGGGGGTTCCAAAGAGGATGGATCTAGACTGTTCTCAGTGGTAGCTGATGACAGAACAAGGAGTAATGGTCTCAAGTTGCAGTGGGGGAGGTTCAGGTTGGATATAGGAAAAAAATTTTCACTAGGAGGGTGGTGAAACACTGGAATGCGTTACCTAGGGAGGTGGTGGAATCTCCTTCCTTAGAAGTTTTTAAGGTCAGGCTTGACAAAGCCCTGGCTGGGATGATTTAGTTGGGGATTGGTCCTGCTTTGAGCAGGGGTTGGACTAGATGACCTCCTGAGGCCCCTTCCAACCCTGATATTCTATGATTCTATGATCCTATTCTAAGCTTGTTTTGTTTTCACAGCTAGGCCCATGAGGAAGGGAATCCACACCTTGAAGAATGGCTTGCTACTTACAACTTCCAAATGAAGTTCTCACTGCTGAGATAGTGTAGGGAAGTGTAGTGGGAAGAAGAAAAGGAGTACTTGTGGCACCTTAGAGACTAACCAATTTATTTGAGCATAAGCTTTCATGAGCTACAGCTCACTTCATCGGATGCATAAAGTGGAAAATGCAGTGAGGACAAGTTTTTTCATGCAGTTGATAGTTTTCCACTCCATACGGCTAAATGCAGTGCCTTGCATAATGACAGGTTTCAGAGTAGCAGCCGTGTTAATCTGTATTCGCAAAAAGAAAAGGAGTACTTGTGGCACCTTAGAGACTAACCAATTTATTTGAGCATAAGCTTTTGTGAGCGACAGCTCACTTCATCGAAGTGGGAAGAGTTTCCCTGTATGTTCTTTTTCTACTTTGCTGATGAGGAGATAAGTTGTTAAGTGTGCAGCTGGTGCCTCTCCACAAATTCACATATCTGCATTCTTTAGTTGCTGAGCTGCTAGAAGCTGCACACATGTGTCACTTTCATAATACTTGCTGCCTCAGGGGAAAGCCATCATCTGACAGCTGGGTGAGGAGGACCCCTGATGTCGTCTTCAGAATCAGCCAATAGTTTGCAATTCCAAGCTGAGGAAATGGTAGTTAGCAGCAATCACGGAGGAGCAAACAATCAACATGAGATAAATAAATTTCACTGTCACAGGCTGTCAGCAAGTGAAATTCTACCTAAGTAGGACAACTGAACTCATTTTTGCTTTCGTATTTGTTTTGAGGATCACGTGATCCTTGTGTCTATCTCCTTATTGACTTATTCACCCTAAAGCATTGTTGCAGCTATCCCAATTCTAGGTCTAAAGGATGTGTCCTTAAAATTGCTGAGGAACAAAGTTGGAGCCTGTGGCTCTGCTGAGAATCACACTCCATAGTTCAAAAGTTGACACAATCAGGAAATGTTAAGTCCCTGCCTACCTGCCCCAAATAACCATGTCTAGAATGGTTGTGTTATGCAACAGCTTCTCAACATATTAAAGGGATATGAAAAGGTTTTTGTTTTGTTTTTTCTTTTTTAATTGAGTTTGTGCCCTTTTAGGGTCTGTCTACACCAGTGATACTCAGACTGAAGCTCGGGGGCCTCAAATGCCTCCTTAAGACAGTGGCTCACAACCTTTCCACATTACTGTACCCCTGTCAGGATGCTGATTTGTCTTGCATACCCCAAGTTTCACCTCACTTAAAAACTAATTGCTTACAAAATCAGACATAAAAATACAAAAGTATCACTGCACACTATTACTTAAAAATTGCTGACTTTCTCATGTTTACCATATAATTATAAAATAAATCAACTGGAATATAAATATTGTACTTACATGTCAGTGTATAGTATAGAGAGCAGTACAAAAGAACGGCCATACTGGGTCAGACCAAAGGTCCATCTAGTCCAGTATCCTGTCTTCTGACAGTGGCCAATGCCAGGTGCCCCAGAGGAAATGAACAGAACAGGTAATCATCAAGTGATCCATCCCCCTGTTGCCCATTCCCAGCTTCTGACAAACAGAGGCTAGAGACACCATCCCTGCCCATCCTGGCTAATAGCCATTGATGGACCTATCCTCCATGAATTTATCTAGTATAAACAAGTCATTGGGTGTATAAAATTTTAGTTTGTACTGACTTCACTAGTGCTTTCTATGTAGTCTGTTGTAAAACTAGGCAAATATCTAGATGAGTTGATGTACCCCCATGTACCCCTGTTGAGGACATGTACCCCTGGTTGAGAACCACCGTTTTAAGGTATCTCCTTCAGCTTTTTGCACCATATGATATTAAAACACCACGTGATTTAATGATTAACCAATCTAAGTTATTAACCAGTCAGGATGCTTTTACTATGTAAACCAATTGTAGAATACTTGGTCAGTCATTTTGGTGAGAGAATAATATGTCTATATATTAGCTATCTTAGCTACTCTGTCTATATATATATATATATAGTAAATGAAACAATGAGTTCACATTACTGTGGCTGTTTTGGGTAATGTCGATAGCTAATTTGGCTACTGAACCACTCAGGTCAGAATATCACTGGTCTACACAGTGAGTGGCAGTCTATGGCAGCAAGTCGCAGAACCTGTGTTGACTTGGACTTGTGGGGCTTGGGCTACCACACTAAAAATAGATGTGTAGATTCTATGCTTGGGCTGGAGCTCAGCCTCTGAAGCTCTGAGACATACACTTCTTTGCTTCTTACAATGTATAAAAAAGATATGAGGGTTTGTTTCAGATTTTTAAAATACTTTTGTCCTTCTGATTTGTGGTGCGCTGCTTGGTTGTTAACTTTAAACGTATCAGGAATGTCAAGTCTGATCTTCCCTTGTTTTGCTTAGAGTATGCATTCTGTGAGTTCTAATAACTTAACTGCAGAGGCTTGGGTGATAAATCTTTAACAAAGACCTCTTTTGTCCAAAATGGCAGTCACTGAAGTTGCATATTAGCAAAAACAACAACAACAACAAAGCTAACAAACAAAATAATCCACCACCCAGAATTTTACAATCAGACTAAAACTCTCTTCCTTTCTCAGTTGCTCAGCTTTCACTCTCCTGACTCTTGTAATGAGATTATTGCACTGGTTCTCTCGTCATTATCAGCTGTGTCTACATGGGGGATTTTCTCAGATTCTCCCGCCGTTGCTCTAACACCACTGCAGCTCTACCAGTACTTTGGGGTGAGCGCTGGTGTACACTGGATACAGACTTTTTACATCTAGACCTGCTTTGCAGATGCTTTCAATGACATTTCAGAACATAGCTATCAATCACCACCTTCTTTCCTTCTTGTGAATGAGATGCTTGGAATAGAAACTTTTGTGAAGACTCTCTAGTCCATTTTGATACAATGTCTAAAGTAAAATTCAATGAAAAATCATAACACTCAGAGGTGAAAGTAAGCCGGTCCGGTCCGGTCCGGCGTACCGGCAAGAGCCAGTATGCTGTGCCAGACCGGACCGGCTTCCCCAGGCTGACGCTTTAAGGGGTCCCGGGCTCCCCGCAGTGGCCGGAGCCCCGGGTCCTGTAAAGCGCCAGCCGAGCCCTGCTGCCGGAACCCCTGGGGTAGTGGTGGCAGGGCTCCAGCGGTGCTTTAAAGGGCCCGGAGCTCCGGCCACTGCGGGAAGCCCCAGGCCCTGTAAAGCGCCCCCTGGGCCCTGTAAAGAGCCCCCCGAGCCCCTCTGCTGGAGGCCCTGGGGTGATTTAAAGGGCCCAGAGCTCCGCTGTGGTAGTGGCGGCCGGAGCCTGGGGCCCTTTAAATTGCCCCTGAGCCCTGGGGTTCCCAGCTGCCTCTGCAGCTGGTAGCTCCGGGGATGATTTAAAGGCCCGGGGGCTCCCAGCTGCAGCCGGAGCTCTGGGGCCTTTAAATCTTGATTTAAAGGGCCCGGGTATTTAAAGGCCCCACCTCTTCCAGTTGAGGCCACGCCCCCCGCACAGGACTCCGGAGTACCAGTAAGTCATTTAAGTTACTTTCGCCCCTGATAACACTGCAAACTGCTTCATGATACATATGCCATACTTGACAAACGCCATGTAGGATGAGACCAGCCTGAGATAACCCAAATAAAAGCATTTCTGTTTTTTAAATCAAATTGAAACATTTTGGTTCAGATTAGTTTGACATCCACCTGTTTGCCTGAGCTGCTACTGTGCCTCGTGGGAGTTGTAATTTGGGTGATTGATGTCCCCATTCTACTCTATGGGCTTGGCTTCCTGACTGGACTAAATTTCCCATGATGCAGTGCAGTCTTGCCATGGTTGAACTGACTTGGGAATCTCAACCACAGTTGTATGTGCCCATTACGATATGTGTTTCTGTGAAAGCATATCCCTTGCTTTGTGACATGATGTAATTTTTCTTGATACTTTCTTCAACAGCAACAAAAATCCATAAATATGTGTTTGAGTTAAAACGGTATGGTTTTCCTATAAATGTAGGGCTGGAAGGGAATTTGAGAAGTCATCAAGTCTACTCCCTGCAATGAGGCCGGACCAAGTAAACCTAGACCATCCCTGACAGGTGTTTTTCCAACCGATTTTTAAAAACCTGCCAGATAGGGATTCCACAACTTCCCTTGGAAGCCTATTCTCGAGTTTAACTATTGTTATAGTTAGAAAGCCTTTTCTAATATCTAACCTAAATCTCCCTTAAGATTAAGCCCTTTACATTTGGAGAACAATAGATCCCATACTTTTTATAACAGCCCTTAATATATTTGAAGACTGTTGTCAGGTTCCCCTCTCCCCAAGTCTTCTTTTCTCAAGACTAAATGTGTCTAGTTTTTGTAAACTTCCCTTATAGATCAGGTTTTCTAAACACTTCCCTGAAGTGTGGTACCCAGAATTGGACACAGTAATCCAGTTGAGGTGTCACTAGTACGGAGTAAAGGGGGACCATTAACCCTTGTGTCTTACATACAACACTCCTGTTAATACATTCCAGAATGATATTGTCCTTTTTTTGCAATAACATCATACTGGTGATTCCTGTTCAATTTGAGATCCACCATAACTCCTAGTTCCTTTTCAGCAGTATTAATGCCTAGTTATTATTCCCCATTTTGTAGTTGTGCATTTGATATTTCCTTCCTAAGTGAAGTACTGTACTTTGTACTTATCTTCATTGAATTTTATTTTGTGGAATCAGACCAATTCTCTCCAATTTGTCAAGGTCTTTTTGAATTCTAATCTTGTCCCTCAGAGGTGCTCGCAAACCCTCCGAGTCTGGTGTCCTCTGTAAATTTTATAAGCATACTCTCCACTCCATTATTCAAGACATTAATGAAAATACTGAATAGCACCAGACCCAAAACTGACCCATCTGGAACCCTACTTTTTTTGTGTGTATGTTCAGGTTTGTACAGTGTTGGGGGGAGGGGGGCGGGAGGGGAGGGAAGGGAAGGGTTGGTATTTTTGTGTGTGGTCTTATAAATTTTTAAGCTATATTTAAATGCCAATATTTTAAAGTGCAATATGTTTCAATATCAAATACATGAGGTGATAATCAGAGTACAAATGAATCATGGGATTAGAATCTTCAGTATACAGTAACACCTTTTCTATATAGCTCATCACACCATTTTTAGACACCCAGTCGGGCCCAGAGACAGTGTAGTGAGGAATAAAAGTTCAGAAACTAGAGGCAGCCTCTTTTTCCTTTGTGATAAAATGAAGCAAGACAGAAGAGAAGTAGAAGAAAATTTTAAAGCAGAAAACAGATGATTCTGCTCAGAATCATACCAAATATTGTTATGCTTTGACATAATTAGGCTGTGTTCTTGTTTTCCTGTTCAGAGTTTGTAATGGCTGTGAGAATATACAGTATAGTACAACAGTATTGCCTAATAGTTATTATTGTCTTCAGTGTGAGTTAGTGCAGAAATTGGCTGAAACTCTATGGATTATATGCATTTGGGAGGCTTATTCTATGGGAGCAACCTACAGTATTTGCACTGAAGGAAAATTAGACATAATTCTTATCCTTTACTTTGTTTTTTTAAAACATCCAGAGTTGTCAGGATACTTTAAGGGTTTTGCATTTGATAAATGCAAAGTAATGCACATTGGAAAACATAATCCCAACTATGGATATAAAATGATGGGGTCTAAATTAGCTGTTACCACTCAAGAAAGAGATCTTGGAGTCACTGTGGATAGTTCTCTGAAAACATCCACTCAATGTGCAGCGGCAGTCAAAAAAAGCGAACAGAATGTTGGGAATCATTAAGAAAGGGATAGATAATAAGACAGAAAATAGCATATTATCTCTATATAAATCTATAGTATGTCCACATCCTGAATACTGCTTGCAGATGTGGTCGCCCCATCTCAAAAAAAATAGACTGGAATTGGAAAAAGTTCAGAAAAGGGCAACAAAAATTATTAGAGGTATGGAATGGCTGCCATATAAGGAGTGATTCATAGGACTGGGACTTTTCAGCTTGGAAAAGAGACGACTAAGGGGGGATATGATTGAGATCTATAAAATCATGACTGGTGTGGAAAAAGTAAATAAGGAAGTATTATTTCTCCTTCTCATAACACAAGAACTAGTGGTCACCAAATGAAATTAATAGGCAGCAGGTTTTAAACAAACAAAAAAGGAAGTATTTTTTCACACAATGCATAATCAACCTGCGGAACTTCTTGCCAGAGGATATTGTGAAGGCCAAGACTATGACAGGGTTCAAAAAAGAACTAGATAAGTTCATGTAGGATAGGTCCATCAGTGGCTATTAGCCAGGATGGACAGGGATGGTGTCCCTAGCCTCTGTTTGCCAGAAGCTGGGAATGGGCGACATGGGATGGATCACTTGATGATTACCTGTTCTGTTCATTCCCTCTGGGGCACCTGGCATTAGCCACTGTCAGAAAATAGGAAGGACTTTTGGCCTGACCCAGTATGGCCGTTCTTATGTTTTCAGAAAGGAATCATGAAAATATGTTCCACTGCAATGAATGCAATGCATGTGGAAACCCATGTGAATATGTAAAATTATACTATTCGTTTTATAAAATAAATCAATGTGTAAAGTATTCTGCAAGGAAACCAAAGTCAGGTGAAAGATGGAGCTAAAAATATTTCACAAAGGGCTAAGTTATCTCCCCACCACCATCTCTGTGTGGGTAGTAATAACAATGCCTAGTTCTTATCTAGTACTTTTCATCAGTAGGTATCAGAGCATTTTACGAAAGAAGTCAGTATAATTCTCCCCATTTTGGAGATGTGGAAGCTGAGGCACAGAACATGCAAGTGACTTGCCCAGGCCACAGAAGCGCCAGGAGTAGAACCCAGGTATCTAGCCACTGAGTCACAGTGCCTCCCAAACAAGCCCCTTACTGTGAACAGTATTCAAACTTGTATGGGGAAACCCCATTAGATTTCAAGTCTAATGCCTTAAGCCAGGGGTGGCCAACCTGTGGCTCCAGAGCCGCATGCGGTTCTTCGGGGGTTAATATGCAGCTCCTTGCCTAGGCACCAACGCCAGGGCTGGAGCTACAGGTGCCAACTTTCCAATGCTCACTGTTCAACCCCTGCCTCTCCCACTTTCCCCTTCCCCCAAGGCCCTGCCCTTTCCCCGAGCCTGCCGCACCCTCGCTCTTCTCCTCGCCCCCCAGAGCCTCCTGCATCCTGCGTGAGGCACAGGGAGGGAGGGGAGGCCCTGATGAGTGGGGCGGCTGGCAGGCGGGGCAGGGGAGCAGAAGGGGGGCTGCTGACGTATTACTGTGGCTCTTTGGCAATGTACATTGGTAAATTCTGGCTCCTTCGCAGGCACAGGTTGGCCACCCTGCCTTAAGCACTCAGTCATCATAGCTGGGTACGCTAGAGGCAGAGGGGAGTAGGGAGAAATGCCAGTGCACACAGGTAGGAGAGAGGCATAAACCTTCTGATTGGCGGGGGGGGGGAGGGGGAGAAATAACTAGCGTTAGCTGCAGAGGGGACATTTTGGGGCAGGGATAAGCAGAGCCATGACTATGTCCCCCCTCCCCATGGTGGCTGCAGTGAAAGGAGCAATTGCTACACCATTTTAAGGATGTAGAGTAGCAGCCGTGTTAGTCTGTATTCGCAAAAAGAAAAGGAGTACTTGTGGCACCTTAGCGACTAACCAATTTATTTGGTTAGTCTCTAAGTGCCACAAGTATTCCTTTTCTTTTTAAGGATGTAGTATGTCTTCCTCTGTCCCATGCTCAGCCCAGGACCCCTGAGGCATTTTGCTTTGAATGGCATCTTTCCTCCTCACCCTGCCATTCAAGCAATGGGCCTTTTCCCCTCCCCTAAAGCTCCTCAGACTTCTAGGAGGCATAACTGAGCCCAGACTGTCCTAAGGCTGTCATGTCTTATTTGAAAAATACATCTTTACTGCTTTACAAATTAATTATAATAAGAGACTCATTTTTACATTGAAGGACACACTGATTATTGTCCTGTGGTTTTCAATTAATATGTTCCTGGCTAACAGTTTTTAAGTACTGTGAATCATGTAAATTTCCATATCACAGCAGCTAATTTATTTGTTTATTGAGGAATAGCAAGCACCACATGAGTCTGTTGTGAAATGAATTCCAAGCCAGGCAAACAATTTTGGTCGGAACAGTGGCGGGGGCAGGTAAATGGGGGGAGGCGGACGATGTGTGGAGAGAGTGCAGCATAACAAAGGCTTTGGAAATCTCTCTCTGTTCTGCACAGTGCAGTTTGCCTCATGTCGAATATGAACTTTAAATAGTCAAGATCAAAAATCTGTTATCAATGGGCCCAGTTCCTGAAGTCTTTTCTCAGGCAAAACTCTGTGACTCTGGGATTTCTAGGTGGATTCAATGTTCATGTACTGTACCTCCAGATTGAAACTGTCACGAATCGGGGCCTGCAGCAGAGCCAGCCCTGGCAACCTAATGAGCACAGCTGGCCTGTAGTAGGCTACCTAACTGACTACACCACCTGATTGATTGGAAGAGTCAGCAGACCGGCTGTTAAACCCAACAGTTCAGCAGCTGCTCAAAGCATTCACCTACAGCTGTGATAGCTTCTGTGCCTGCTTGTTCCCAGTTCTGCTCCTGCCTCAGCCCCAGTTCTGCCTTGCCTCACTCCAGGTAACCAAGTCCTGACTTCTGACTTTGGCTCTGACCCTTGGCTCTGGCATCTGGCCTCTGACTCTGGTTCTGGCCCTGGGCTCCAATTCCTGACTACCAACTCCTGCTGTAACCACTAGGTTTGATTCCTGCTCCAACCACCAGGCACAACTGTCCATTTCCTGGTCACTGACTGTTTGAGCAGCCCCAACACCAACAATAAGGGAATTAAACCTCATATGGAGAGCAAGGATTCTACAAAGCCAATAGCTCCCTGATGGAGATAGTGGGATCCCTACAGACCTTGCAGGCCCAGGTTGCCTGCAGGCACAGAATGCAGTCCTGCAAGCTCAAGTCATGCTGCCTTCAGTTCTGAACCCCAGTCCCTGCAAGCTTAAGTTCCCACTACCGGAAAGTTCAATGGCAATAGTGACAAATTTAGTAGGTTCCTAAATTAGTGATGGCTCCTTTTTCTGCTATGCCACAGTTGTACTTCCACTGACCAAGCCTGAGTGGGATTGATTGTCAGTCTGCTTACTGAGAAGGACCTGACTTGGGTGTCTGCACTCCTGGAAAAATCAAGCCCACTACTGGGACAATTTGAGGACTTAATTTGAGCTATGCTGGTGATCTTCCATGACCCAAGTTGTGAGCATGCAGCCAAAGCTGTGCTTCAAACGTTGTGTTAGGGATGCTGGCCAGTTGCTAATTATGCAGTGGTATTCCAGTGTTGAGTAATAGACACTGAGTGGAATGGGGCACCTAGCATTATCATTTCTACCTTGGCCTGACAACAATATTAAAGATGAACTGGTACAAGTGGAATTCCCATCTGACCTGACTGCCTTAGTCAACCTGTACATCAAGATCAATGACCACCTGACCAAATGTCACCAACAAAAAAGCTAGCTGTTCTGGATCTCACCAGCCCTGCCTGCTTTGGCCCCCCAAGTCAATCAGGTCTGATTCCACCTCTCTGACCTGGAGAAGAATCGATCCTGGGCATTGTGCCTATGCCTATATTGAGGGGAAGTAGGACAGTTTGCATCAAGTTTCCCTGCCAGGGTTCGATCCATGGCCTGGTTGGGAAATGTCAAGCCCCAGCCCCAATAAGGGGGCCCAGGCTGGGTTGGTACCCTTCCCCTTTTCCCAGAAGCCCACACCAACTGTTATCCACCTTTATCCTGGTGATAGTCAATCAGCAGCCAACACATCTCCAACTCCCTCTCTGGCTTCAGCATCCTGTGGTGCCTTATATCAGCCTAGGGGGACTGGTGTCTTGGGCAATTTCCGGCACCTGGAATTCACCCAAACACACAATATTCCCATCTTATGCAAAGACTCCCCTGGGTTAGTGGAGTCCATAGATGGGACACTCCTTTTGTCAGGGCAATCACCCACCACACAGCTCCCTTAGAGGTAATTACCATTCTAGACCACCAAGAAATACGCCAGTTTGGACTAATATGTGTACTGCATTAATCAGTTGCCCTTGGCATCCCCTGGATCATTGCCCATGACCATGCATCCACTGGCAATTCAGGGATGGTATGCTTTGACACCCTGTCTTGCTGACAGTCCAGTTTCCCGAGAAATGACCTGGGACCAGCAACCCTCCTCAGTGTGCTCAGTCCTCCAAAGAATTCAGAGACACAAAAGGAGGATCCAAAGGCAACTCCCACAATCTCATGAATAACTCCAGGGATTCCTGTTAAATATCAACAGTATACCAACCTGGTCAATAGAAAGAAAGCTGACACCCTACCACAGCAAAGACTCCCTTTGGGTGCATGGACTCCCTCTCTGACCCCAAACTCCAGGGTCTCTGGAAATATCTCAAGAAAAAGCTGGATAAGGGGTTCATTCACTCCTCTACACTCCTTCTTTGGGGTGAAGAAAGATGTCTCCCTCCAGTCCTGTGCAGGTTAATGAGCTCTGAACAAGATTACAATCCAAAACTGTTACCTCTTACTTTGTATTAATGATCTCTTTGAAAGTCTCTGCTCTGCCAAGATCTTCACGAAGTTGGACCTCCATGGAGATTATAACCAGGAAGGAGATGAATGGAAGACTGCCTTCCATATGAGATATGGCCACTTTGAATACTTGGTCATACCATTTGGGTTGTGCAATGCTCCGGCGACTTTCCAGCATTTCATGAATGACATCTTTAGGGACATGCTGGATAAATTTGTTATCATTTTACCTAGACGACCTTCTCATTTTCTCAGAAAGTCAGGATCTCCACAATCATCAATGCTCTGTCTCTATGTTCCAGAGAACAACCTTGACTTCAGGCATTGAAACTATGCCATGATTCACTATTTGTGGGCCATTTTGGCTAATACAAGATCTAGAGTCTGATCTTGAGGGGTTTCAAGTGGCTAGGCCTATGAGCTTACATCAAGGATTACAAAAGGAACTGAGAACCCACAGTCAGAATCCCTCGGTCTCCTCCAGACTCTGGCCATGCCTTGGAAGCCTTGGTCTACAATATCAATTGACTTAATTGTAGAACTGCCATGCTCCCAGGGACATTCAGTAATCCTGATTGTCATTGACCTCCTAACAAATATGACACACTTTGTCCCATGCCTTACTGTTGCTACCACACAGGAAATGGCTTGGCTCTGCTTGGAAAATCTGCTACCATGGTTGCAGACAGGCTTTGTATTGGATCAGGGTGCTCAGTTTATGTCCTGATTCTGGCAGGAATTTCTCAAACTCCTTGGCATTGAGCCCCTACCTCGTCTGACTAGCACCTGCAGTCTTGTGGGAAAACAGAGAAAGTCAATCAAATCTTGGAGCAGTAGCTTTGCTTCTTTTTGAGTTACCACCAGGAGGACTAGCTTCCCCTGCTGTGCTTGCAGTCCCCCAAAGAAGCCTGTAAACACCATGCAGACCAAGACTATTAGGTTACTCCCAGTATTGCCATAGGGGACAAAGTGTGGCTTTCTGTCCAGAACCTTAAATCAAGCTGCCCATCTTTCAAACGAGACTACTAATACCTGGACCCCTTCAAGGTTATGGAATAAATGAACCCAGTGGTTTTCAGGTTACTGCTCTTTTGGATCCTTGAAGATCAACCCCATCTTTCACATCTCACTTTAAAAACCGAGCACTGAGAACCCCTATCCAAACTACTCCAGTCTGGCAACTGCCACCCATAACAGTCCATGGACAGGAGGTGTACTTAGTCCACCAAATCCTCAGCGAGTTAAGGAAAGGCTCCAGTATCTGGTGGACTGGGAAGGCTACGGACTGGATGAGAGGTCTTGAGAACCAGCAAAAAAGATCCATGCCCCAGACCTTTTGCAAGAGTTCCATCAGAAGTACCCCAAAAAACCAGGCCCTGAGGATCCTAGGAGGAAACTTCCTTGGAGGGTACAGTCAGGGAGCAGGGCCTGCATCTGAGCCAGTTTCCAGGCAACCTAGTTAGTGCAGCTGGCTTGGAGTAGGCTGCCTGATTGGCTTACCTGCTTAGAATCATAGAATATCAGGGTTGGAAGGGACCTCAGGAGGTCATCTAGTCCAACCCCCTGCTCAAAGCAGGACCAATCCCCAACTAAATCATCCCAGCCAGGGCTTTGTCAAGCCTGACCTTAAAAACCTCTAAGGAAGGAGATTCCACACCTCCCTAGGTAACCCATTCCAGTGCTTCACCACCCTCCTAGTGAAAAAGTTTTTCCTAATATCCAACCTAAACCTCCCCCACTGCAACTTGAGACCATTACTCTTTGTTCTGTCATCTGGTACCACTGAGAACAGTCTAGATCCATCCTCTTTGGAACTCCTTTTCAGGTAGTTGAAAGCAGCTATCAAATCCCCCCTCATTCTTCTCTTCTGCAGACTAAATAACCCCAGTTCCCTCAGCGTCTCCTCATAAGTCATGTGCTCCAGCCCCCTAATAATTTTTGTTGCCCTCCACTGGACTCTTTCCAATTTTTCCACATCCTTCTTGTAGTGTGGGGCCCAAAACTGGACACAGTACTCCAGATGAGGCCTCACAATGCCGAATATAGGGGAATGATCATGTCCCTCGATCTGCTGGCAGTGCTCCTACTTATACATCCCAAAATGCCGTTAGCCTTATTGGCAACAAGGACACACTGTTGACTCATATCCAGTTTCTCATCCACTGTAACCCCTAGTTCATTTTCTGCAGAACTGCTGCCTAGCCACTCGGTCCCTAGTCAGTAGCAGCGCATAGGATTCTTCCATCCTAAGTGCAGGACTCTGCACTTGTCCTTGTTGAAGCTCATCAGATTTCTTTTGGCCCAATCCTCTAATTTGTCTAGGTCCCTCTGTATGCTATCCCTATCCTCCATTGAAGAGTCCAAAGACTGGCTTGTTAAGCCCAGCAGAAGCAGCAGTTCAGCAGATGCTCAAAGCATTTGTCTATAGGTGTGGTAGCTCTGCTCCTGTCTTGCCTCACTCCAAATAGTCTGGTCCTGACCCATGGCTCTGATTTCTGACTTGGCTCTGACCCTGGGCTCCAATTCCTGGCTCCTGCTCTAATCACTAGGCACAAACAGGGGTGCTGGAAAAATTCGTATAGGGGGGTGCTGAGATCCATTGAACCAAACTGTAAATCCTGTATATAATGGAAACTGCTTCAAGCCAGAGGGTGCGGCAGCACCCCTAGTTCCAGCCCCCGTGAGCAAAACCAAACTCTGACTGACAAAAATGATAGAATCCAGGTGCTTTTTATGTATGGTTGCCAATTATTTCATTTTATCTTCTGTGTATATTTTCAGCTTTTGGCCCTAGAAAGTTGTCAAAGTTCATTGCAAACACAAGGATCACTAAGTTACAAACTGGATTTATTCACCGTTTGCAGCTAGATCAGACAGTGGTTGCGTACTATGCCAGGTTTGAATTTCAAAACTGTCTGATGGGTACATAGGATGTGTTCTTACCCTTTGCCCCCGCTTAGGGCTCAGTTATGATTCTTAAAGCCATAGCAGTACTGTGAGACAGATGAGGAAGTAGAAGTAGAGGTGTGGCAAGAGTGTACAGAGTACATGAAGGGTGGTGGCTGGAGGCATTGTTCAAGCAGAGATCAAGAACAGGCATAATAGCTGCAAGTAATTCTTTGGGGAGTGTGTGTTAAGGGCTTTCCCTTCGCCCTTTCCCTGGTTCTTATCATGCAGACAGAAAGCAAAAGACCAGAAGTCCGAAGTGTAGGCAATGCAATGTTGTTGGGGTTAATCAAGCAAGCATATCCATAGCTCTGCACGCCAGCAGAGCATTTTTCCCAGTATCCCCATTTCCCCTTCCTTAGCAGGCATAATTATACCTGAAGTGCATGCCCTTGGTCATACCCCTTACAATTTATGGTCATGTTCCGTTTTGAAGGGTCTTGGGTCTGGGGGCTTCGGTACCATCCCTTTTGTATCCCATGGGAGGGGTAAGGAATGGGGTTGTGCTTTAGTCAGGGACAGGCATTCTCTGGCCTTTTTAGTGTTTCCTATACCTTCCCCCCATTCCCCTTGCCCCTCCCAACTGGTTGGTTGACTTTATCTCGGGAAAGGAGTTGAGGCAGGACTGTCCTTCAAGTGTAAGCTCATGTATTAAACTCTCACTGTACACTTTAGCTCTATCTCTTATCACCCCATCTGCTTGTGGTTAGATGAAACACATAGTGTCTTTGTTTCTTGTTCACCCATATTAATAAGAATAAAAAAATATCAAAAGTCAAATGGGCAAACAAGACCCAAAATTCTATCTCAGGCAAATATACAGGCCCGTATACTACATTATCATCACGAACACTGCACTCATCAATGTCCTTTGCTACATGTTAAGTGGAACTCAAGTAGTGCATAGGTCTCATGCTGGCTCTCTGCACAAGGGTGATTTTCACTCACTGCAGCAATCGGCATTACTCCACTCCATACAGACACTCCCTAGCAGGGGAGCACTGGAAGGCATTGTGGCTTTCTCTGACAAGAGAGCACCAGATTGGGGAAGGGACTCTGTGCACCCTTTCCTCACCTTTCTGTGCACCCATACTAGCGCAGCTATAATTAAAAGAAGGCTGACAAGTGGTCTAGACAATCCCAGAACCCATTGGCATTGGTTAACACATTGCAATCCAACCTTATTTTGAATTTAGTTGTTCATGCAAATTGTATCCCCCAAATGCTTTACTGAATCAAATAATGCAGCTCCACATTTAAAAAAAACCTCTCTGTCCCTCAGTTATTATAGTTTAAGCAGCATACGCAAGGAAGTAAGAGACATATTCTCAGGTGATGTCTGAAAAAAGATGGGGAGTCATTGAGAGGGAGAAGGCTGCTTCAGGTGGCAGGAACTGAAGAGGAAAAGGCTCTTGAGTCATCAGTGATGAGACTGGGAGGAAGAAGCAATTATGTGGCCAGGAGAAGCAATTCAGCCAATCACGGTAAAAAAATGCTATGAAAAAATAGTATCAAGAAAAGCAGATGAAAATTTTTTGACAATTAACTATTCAGTTGACTTTAAATTTCTAACAGCCAAAGCAGAAGTTTCCATTTTTCCATGCACGAAGCCACTGCAAACTTTTCTTATGTTTACCTTATGCAAGATGTAGGTTCATATATGATGGCATGTGGCATATAATCTAAAAAAAAAAAAAATCTGAAGAAAACTTCTGACTCCTTTCTAAGTGTAAATGAGAATTTTTGCATCTGCAATAAGTGACCACCAGGCGATGAAACGGCATGACTCCTTCCTCTTGAAAGCACTTGTGTTAGATTCAATGGCTACTTTTACAAACCATAAAATTCATATGGTTAATAACGAACTTTTCTGACTTTTCACATTGTGATCATGCTGGAGCCACCACTGCCTCACACATGTTTAGCCCATCTGTCTTCCTTTGAGTCTATTATCTTTTTCCTCTTTCTCTGCACTGGAAAAAAAGTGAGAAAACAAAGGCGAACCTATTTAAATCACTGTAGATGGAAAAATAGTTGAATAAGAGCATTAAAGGTGGTTTCAATTTTAATTTTTCATGCAATAAAGTTCAAATGTTTCAGCATTTGACTTTGTCTGGGTGGATCCTGAGGTCCTTGAAAGACAAGGTCTGCAATTTCCAGAAAGATAGAAAATGTTAAACTCTTTTCCCACTTTGACATATATTACTGACTCAAAAAGCAGGGACTCCTGGTGTATGTCATGTACCTAGATTTTTGTAAGTCATGGTGCTTTAAAACAAAAAGGAACTTTTAACGGCTAAGATTTTAAAACAGTCATTTGGAATCTCCTGTGCACACCCCATTTATTCTAAAAATAATTTCACATTCAATAAGAAAAAAAGCACTGGGCATATTTTGCTCTCAATTATTCTGATGTGAATTCTGTGATCATAATGTGGTCACACAAATACTTCTGGGAACAAAATTTGACCTTGTATATATTTAATATTATGGGTGAGTATATGGTTCTGATCATAATAAAAAAAGTTCATTGTCAAAAATCTTTCATCACTTTCCCCACCCCTCCATCCCCTCCTCTTCAAGATCCCATTGAACCATCTGGAAGAAACAAATCCAGCAAATTACTGTTTGGGGCCTGATCGAAAGCCCATTAAAGTCAATGGAAATATTCTCATTAACGTCAGTGGACTTTGGATCAAGCTCCCAGTTTGTTGACTGACTAGCAAAAACTTTCAGAAAAGTATTGCTTAAAGAAATTTTCTTTGAGTATCTTCAGTACTAACTAGCTAACTGACTACAGGTCAAAGTACGGGTAACAGATGGGGGGGTGATGGGGGGAAAGGAAGAGAGAGAGAGAATGAAACAATCAGAGTGAAGGGAGAGAAAGGCAGGGAATGGATATTGAATAACTGAGATAGAGGGTAAAAATAAAGGAATTAGTTAAGAAAGGAAATAAACAAAAAGATGGAGAAAGTAGACGTGGATACAGATTTATGTACAGAACAACAGAGAGGCAAAAAAGTGAAACAAAGTAATAAGCAGAAGAAACAAAGAAGAGAAGAATAAGAATGAATGTTGGACTGTTTAAAAAGAAGAGATGGAAACAAAAGCGGAGAAAACATAGGCCTGAGAGATTCTGCAAAGAGAAATGCAATAAAGAAGGATAAGCAAACAGCAGAGAGATGGGAGCGATTAAGAAGAGCAAGGGTGCAACACAGAGTAAATGAGAACCAAATGTTACTGTAACAAAGATTTTAAACCAGGGAAGACAGAGAAATTGTAACAGGGAAATATTATAAGGGAGTAGTTTTTTGGTTTGGTTGTTTTTGTTTGGGTTTTTTGCATATGCTAGAAAAGGTTCTTATTTTTCAAAAACCAGCTGAAAATCCTAGACTGGATGCTGAGGAAATAAGGGTCAGAACTCTCCTGTGTCCTTCCAGACTTGCAGAGCAGCATACGCCGAGGATATGCATTTTTTTAGTTTTTTCCTCTTTTCAGTTTTCCCATGATTTGTGGCATTTGCTAGAGGTTAGAGAATTGTCAGGATGCTTCTCGTGTATGAGGTGTTGTGGGTGGGTTCAGTATCTTGGAGGGCAGTTCGGTCATTTGATTGTCTGCCGCAGGGTTTGTCAATGGGGGTGGGGGGGGATGGAGGGGTGTAGGTTAGATTGCTAGCAGAGCAGCAAGTCAGGGTAGACACTAGCACAGATTAATGGTGGATGGAAGTTGCACCTGTGCATCCTGCACATTGCAACAGCTGAGACTCAGATCAGGAACTTCATGGTCCAAAGACAGCAGTTCCATCAAGTGAACCACAAGGGATTCTCCCATTGCCTAAGTCAGCAGGAGCAATGCTAAGCTTCTCTCAGCTAGAAGTCATTTTTATCACTGTTAGTTTAGTACACGTTGTTGACTCCATGCAGTTCTTCAGGAGGAGATTTTTTTTTCCAGACAGTATCTTAGTGACAGTAGGCAGAGCAGTTACACAGCCGCACCCATGTAACGGAAGCCAGAGTACACTGTTCCGACATAAGGAAAACAGCTCTAGATGAGGTTACAGATCTGCAGGAGCGAGACCCACACTAGATGTTGCAGCCATTAACCTCCTCTGTCTTTATCCTTTTAGTTGTGTTTGAGAGCTTTGCTCCAGACTAGCAGCTTGTGGCAGCAGGCAGGAGAGATAAGGCTTTAGTGAAATGCAATCCACAGAGAGAAAATGTGCGACAAATTGCACGCTCAAAGGAACGTAATGATAGTCGTGTGTGATCTGAGATGGGTTATATTTGTTCTGCTTTATGGAATTTTGGTGGCAAAAACTTTTTTTTTTTATTTTACACCTCAAGAATTATTGGTATGATCCACATAATCTCATAGCATTTCATTAACATTATTATTATTTAATGACTAACAAATAACTGAATTAACTGAAGCCAGAGCAAAGTTCCAGAATTCAGAGGTGGGTTCATGTGGGTCCACCTCCAACCCCTGCTTTTTTCCTGAGCTATCCCATGAAGGTCGACCACTTAGCTCAGCTCTTAGCCCTGCTCTACACTATGGGGTTAGGTTGAATTTAGCTGCGTTAGGTCGATTTTATAATGAATGCGTCTACACAAGCAACCCCGTTCCATCGACCTAAAGGGCTCTTCAAATCAACTTCTGTACTCCTCCCCGGCGAGGAGAGTTGCACTAAAATCAACCTTGCTGGGTCAAATTTGGGATAATGCAGATGCAAATCGACATTATTGGCCTCCGAGAGCTATCCCAGAGTGCTCTAATGTGACCGTTCTGGACAGCACTTTCAACTCCGATGCACTAGCCAGGTACACAGGAAAAGCCCCGGGAACTTTTGAATTTCATTTCCTGTTTGGTCAGGGTGGCGAGCTCAGCAGCACAGGTGACCATGCTGTCCCCCCAGAATCGCAAACGAGCTCCAGCATGGAGCGAACGGGAGACACTGGATCTGATTGCTGCATGGGGAGAAGAATCTGTGCAGGCAGAATGCCGACCAAAAAGAAGAAATGCTGATATATTTGCCAAAATCGCACAGGGCATGATGGACAGAGGCTACAACAGGGACACACAGCAGTGCCACATGAAAGTCAAGGAGCTCAGGCAAGCCTACCAAAAGACATAGGAGGCAAATGGTTGCTCTGGGTCAGAGCCCCAGACATGCCGCGTCTATGATCAGCTGCATGCCATTGTAGGGGGGGACCCTACCACTACCCCACCACTGTCTGTGGACACCTGCAAGGGGGGAGTCTCACACAACATGGAGGAGGATTTTCTGGAGGAGGAAGAGGAGAATGCACAGCAGGCAAGCAGTGAATCTGTTCTCCCCAGCAGCCAGGACCTTTTCATCACCCTGGAGCCAATACCCTCCCAAGGCGGGATTCCTGATCCTGAAGGCAGAGAAGGCACCTCTGGTGAGTGCACATTTGTAACTACAGTACAGGGTTTAAAAGCAATAGTGTTTAATGTTTGATTTGCCCTGAAGACTTGGGATGGATTTGCGGCCAGTACAGCCACTGGAAAAGTCTGTTAACATGTCTGGGGATGGAGCAGGAATCCTCCAGAGACATCTCCATGAAGCTCTCCTGGAGGTACTCTGAAAGCCTTTGCAGAAGGTTTCTGTGGAGGGCTGCCTTATTTCGTCCTTCACGCTAGGGCACTTTACCATGCCAAGCCAGTAGCAAGTAGTCTGGAATCATTGCAGCACAAAGCATGGCAGCGAATGGTCCTGGGTTTTGGTCACATTCAAGCAACATTCAGTCCTTATCTTTCTGTGTTAGCCTCAGGAGAGCGATATCATTCATGGTCACCTGGTTGAAATAGAGAAATTTTTGTAAGGGAACAGTAAAAGGACCCCGTTCATGCTGGGCTGTTTGCGCTTGGCTAAAAGGGATCATCCCATAGCCATGCGGCGAGGGGAGGGGTGAAGGGATCATCCCAAACAGCCACGCGGAGGGGTGGAGGGAGGTGTGTGCTGCACATCCAGCCAAACCGGAGCCCCTCCTTTTAAATGGCAAACCCAACCGGCATTGCTTGCTATGGGAAAGGTGGACGCTGCAGTGTGAAAACGTTCCCAAATGTTATGAAGGCATTAGAAGCCAAGCCCGGGTACCCTTTGGCTTACCATGGCTGCCTGGAAACTAAATTCTGTTGCCCAGCTGTGTGTGATGTGTCACCATACCGTCAGATGCTCAATATAAAAGGCAAAATGCAACCTTGTACCTAAAGCACATGTGCAGTCTGCTGTGAATTGCTTGATTCACTGTGAAAGTCTCCCTTTTGTTCTCAGAAATGTATCATCTTAAATTTTACTCTCCCTTTTTATCCCCTGCAGGTGCAAATGTTTCTATGCTCCCCCTATCATCTCCGTCCCTGAGGTTATCGCAGATGAGAAGGCGAAAAAAACGCACTCGCGATGACATGTTTTCCAAGCTCATGCAGTCCTACCGCACTGATAGGGCACAGCTGAATGCATGGAGGCATTCAGTGGCAGAGTCCAGGAAAGCATTAAGTGAGCGCGATGAGAAGAGGCAGGACACAATGCTGAGGCTAATGGGGGAGCAAACGGATATGCTCAGGCATCTGGTGGAGCTGCAGGAAAGCCAACAAGAGCACAGACCACCCCTGCATCCACTGTACAACCGCCTTCCCTCCTCCCCAAGTTCCATATTCTCGACGCCCAAGAACGTGGGGGGGGGAGGCTCCAGGCACCCAGCCACTCCACTCCAGAGGATGGCCCAAGCAACAGAAGACTGTCATTCAAACAGTTTTGATTTGTAGTGTGGCTACAATAAGCAATGTGCCCTTGTCCTTCCCTCCTCCCCTCCTCCCCCACCCCACCTGGGCTACCTTATCAGTTATCTCCCTTTTTTTTAATTAATAAAGAAAGAATGCATGGTTTCAAAACAATAGTGACTTTATTTCCTTTGCCAGCTGTGATCGAAGGGGGGAGGATGGTTGGCTTACAGAGAATTAAAATCAACAAAGCGGGTGGGTTTGCATCAAGGAGAAACACACACAACTGTCATACTGTAGCCTGTCCAGTCATGAAACTGGTTTTCAAAGCCTCTCTGATATGCAGCGTGCCTAGCTGTGCTCTTCTAATCACCCTGGTGTCTGGCTGTTCAAAACTGGCAGCCAGGCGATTTACCTTCCATCACGCCATAAACATCTTCCCCCTTACTCTCACAGATATTATGGATCACACAGCAAGCAGTAATAACAATGGGAATATTGGTTGCGCTGAGGTCTAACCTAGTCAGCAAACAGTGCCAGCGAGCTTTTAAACGTCCAAAGGCACATTCTACCGCCATTCTGCACTTGCTCAGCCTATAGTTGAACTGCTTCTTACTACTGTCCAGGCTGCCTGTGTACGGCTTCATGAGCCATGGAAGCAAGGAGTAAGCTGGGTCTCCAAGGATAACTATGGGCATTTCAACATCCCGAGCAGTAATTTTCTGGTCTGGGAAGTAAGTCTCTTCTTGCAGCTGCTCAAACAGCCCGGAGTTCCTAAAGATGCAAGCATCATGCACCTTTCCCGGCCATCCCACGTTGATGTCAGTGAAACATCCCTTGTGATCTACCAGTGCTTGCAGCACCATTGAGAAGTACCCCTTGCGGTTTATGTACTGGTTGGCAAGGTGGTCCGGTGCCAAGATAGGGATATGCTTTCCGTCTATCGCCCCACCCCAGTTAGGAAAAGCCATTCAGCAAAGCCATCCACTATGACCTGTACACTTCCTAGAGTCACTACCCTTGATAGCAGAAGGTCAGTGATTGCACTGACTACTTGAATCACAGCAGTCCCCACAGTAGATTTGCCCATTCCAAAATTTGATTTCTGACTGACCGGTAGGAGTCAGGCATTGCAAGCTTCCACAGGGCTATCGCCACTCACTTCTCAACTGTCAGGGCAGGTCTCATCTTGGTATTCCTGCACTTCAGGGTGGGGGAAAGCAACTCACAAAGTTCCAGGAAAGTGGCTTTATGCATGCGAAAGTTTCGCAGCCACTGGGAATCATCCCATACCTGCAAGACTATGCGAGCCCACCAGTCTGTGCTTGTTTGCTGGGCCCAGAATCAGTGTTCCACTGTATCAACCAGCCCCACTGCTGCCATGATGTCCCAATTGCCACATCCTGTGCTTTCAGGAACATCTGTGTCCATGTCCTCCTCACAATCGTCCTCATGATGCCGTCTCTTAGTCAGGTACTGCACATACTGCAGTGTAATGCATGAGGTGTTTACAATGCTTGCAACAGCAGCGGTGAGCTGAGCAGGCTCCCTGCTTGCCGTGCTATGGCGTCTGCATGGGTATCCCAGGAAAAAAGCCACTAAATGATTGTCTGCAGTTGCTTTCATGAAGGAAAGGGAGACTGACAACATGTAACCAAAACCACCCGTGACAATGTTTTTGCCCCATCAGGCATTGGGAGCTTAACCCAGAATTCCAATGGGCAGTGGAGACTGCAGGAACTGTGGGATAGCTTCCCACAGTGCACCGCTCCGTGAGTTGATGCTAGCCATGGTAGTGAGGACGCACTCCGCCGACTTAATGCACTTATTGGGGACATACACAATTGACTGTATAAAACTGATTTCTAAAAGTCGACTTCTATAAAATCGGCTGAATTTTGTAGTATAGACATATCCTTATTAGTAGGGAACCTCACTGCTACTGCACCCTCTGTGACGTCTTTCATTGCAACACTGTCCCGAGGCTAGGTCTGCAGTTCAACCCCCTAGACATCAGTGATTTCAGCTCTAGTGAACACTGAGCAGAAACAAGGACACTAAATTGAGTTTGATGAGCTCTGTCTTTAAATACTGGAGGAGGAGGGTCCAACGTATCCAGGACCTTTTAAATAAAGTCCATATATCAGCAGGCAGATAGGAACATGCATCTGTCCAAATCAACTTTCACTTGAATTGGCCATCACTACCCTGAGCTTAGCATTTGAGGTTACATTTAGGGTGACCCTCACCTCAATTAGGGCATGTTAGGTACATATCTGTTGTCCTTTAGTCATATAATAAGGATAATAACATTGCATTATCCCTGCATTCAAATTAAAATTTTTTATTAAAGCTAATGTTAAAATTATATAATACACAGGTTAAGGAAAGAGTGTCTGTACATCTGGGTATAGTGCTTAAATTATCCAAAAGTACAAAGGTGGGTTTAAAAGTAATACACTATATATATAGTACCTAATCAGCAATAACCCAAATAAGATGAATAAATTTAACAATACAATTTAGATATTAGCATCCAAGTATTAGAATCATAGAATATCAGTGTTGGAAGGGACCTCAGGAGGTCATCTAGTCCAATCCCCTGCTCAAAGCAGGATCAATCCCCAACTAAATCATCCCAGCCAGGGCTTTGTCAAGCCTGACCTTAAAAATATCTAAGGAAGGAGATTCCACCACCTCCCTAGGTAATGCATTCCAGTGTTTCACCACCCTCCTAGTGAAAAAAGTTTTTTCTAATATCCAACCTAAACCTCCCCCACTGCAACTTGAGACCATTACTCCTTGTTCTGTTATCAGCTACCACTGAGAACAGTCTAGATCCATCCTCTTTGGAACCCCCTTTCAGGTAGTTGAAAGCAGCTATCAAATCCCCCCTCATTCTTCTCTTCCGCAGACTAAACAATCCCAGTTCCGTCAGCCTCTCCTCATAAGTCATGTGTTCCAGTCCCCTAATCATTTTTGTTGCCCTCCGCTGGACTCTTTCCAATTTTTCCACATCCTTCTTGTAGTGTGGGGTCCAAAACTGGACACAGTACTCCAGATGAGGCCTCACCAATGTCGAATAGAGGGGAATGATCACGTCCCTTGATCTGCTGGCAATGCCCCTACATATACATCCCAAAATGCCATTGGCCTTCTTGGCAATAAGGGCACACTGTTGACTCATATCCAGCTTCTCGTCCACTGTAACCCCTAGGTCCTTTTCTGCAGAACTGCTGCCTAGCCATTCGGTCCCTAGTCTGTAGCGGTGCATGGGATTCTTCCATCCTAAGTGCAGGACTCTGCACTTGTCCTTGTTGATCCTTATCAGATTTCTTTTGGCCCAATCCTCTTATTTGTCTAGGGACCTCTGTATCCTATCGCTACCCTCCAGCATATCTACCTCTCCTCCCAGTTTAGTGTCATCTGCAAACTTGCTGAGAGTGCAATCCACACCATCCTCCAGATCATTTATGAAGATATTGAACAAAACCGGCCCCAGGACCGACCCTTGGGGCACTCCACTTGATACCAGCCGCCAACTAGACATGGAGCCATTGATCACTTCCCCTTTGAGCCCGACAATCTAGCCAGCTTTCTATCCACCTTATAGTCCATTCATCCAGCCCATACTTCTTTAACTTGCTGGCAAGAATACTGTGCGAGACCGTGTCAAAAGCTTTGCTAAAGTCAAGTAACAACACATCCACTGCTTT
Organism: Natator depressus; assembly: GCF_965152275.1. Taxonomy (NCBI): domain Eukaryota; kingdom Metazoa; phylum Chordata; order Testudines; family Cheloniidae; genus Natator; species Natator depressus. The sequence goes on along the minus strand of NC_134235.1, from coordinate 235,822,501 downwards.
CCCCTCATCCACAGAGCCAGTTATCTCGTCATAGAAGGCAGTTAGATTAGTCAGGCATGACTTGCCCTTGGTGAATCCATGCTGACTGTTCCTGATCACTTTCCTCTCCTCTAAGTGCTTCAGAATTGATTCCTTGAGGACCTGCTCCATGATTTTTCCAGGGACTGAGGTAAAGATGGGCACTACATTAGCCTTTTTCCAGTGGTCCGGGACTTCCCCCGATCTCCATGAGTTTTCAAAGATAATGGCCAATGGCTCTGCAATCACATCTGCCAACTCCTTTAGCACTCTCCGATGCAGCACATCCGGCCCCATGGACTTGTGCTAGTCCAGCTTTTCTAAATAGTCCTGAACCACTTCTTTCTCCACAGAAGGCTGGTCACCTCCTCCCCATGCTGTGCTGCCCAGTGCAGTAGTCTGGGAGCTTTGACCTTGTTCGTGAAGACAGAGGCAAAAAAAGCATTGAGTACATTAGCTTTTTCCACATCCTCTGTCACTAGGTTGCCTCCCTCATTCAGTAAGGGGCCCATGCCTTCCTTGACTTTCTTCTTGTTGCTAACATACCTGAAGAAACTCTTCTTGTTACTCTTAACATCTCTTGCTAGCTGCAACTCCAGGTGTGACTTGGCCTTCCTGATTTCACTCCTGCATGCCCGAGCAATATTTTTATATTCTTCCCTGGTCATTTGTCCGATCTTCCACTTCTTGTAAGCTTCTTTTTTGTGTTTAAGATCAGCAAGGATTTCACTGTTAAGCCAAGCTGGTCGCCTGCCATACTTACTATTCTTTCTACACATTGGGATGGTTTGTCCCTGTAACCTCAATAAGGATTCTTTAAAATACAGCCAGCTTTCCTGAACTCCTTTCCCCCTCATGTTATTCTCCCAGGGGATCCTGCCCATCAGTTCCCTGAGGGAGACAAAGTCTGCTTTTCTGAAGTCCAGGGTCTGTATTCTGCTGCTCTCCTTTCTTCCTTGTGTCAGGATCCTGAACTCGACCATCTCATGGTCACTACCTCCCAGGTTCCCATCCACTTTTGCTTCCCCTACTAATTCTTCCCTGTTTTTGAGCAGCAGGTCAAGACGAGCTCTGCCCCTGGTTGGTTCCTCCAGCACTTGCACCAGGAAATCGTCCCCTACACTTTCAAAAAACTTCCTGATTGTCTGTGCACCGCTGTATTGCTCTCCCAGCAGATATCAGGGTGATTGAAGTCTCCCATGAGAACCAGGGCCTGTGATCTAGTAACTTCTGTGAGTTGCCGGAAGAAACCCTCGTCCACTTCATCCCCCTGGTCCGGTGGTCTATAGCAGACTCCCACCATGACATCACCCTTGTTGCTCACACTTTTAAACTTAATCCAGAGACACTCAGGTTTTTCTGCAGTTTCATACTTGAGCTCTGAGCAGTAATACTGCTCCCTTACATACAGTGCAACTCCCCCACCTTTTCTGCCCTGCCTGTCCTTCCTGAACAGTTTATATCCATCTATGACAGTACTCCAGTCATGTGAGTTATCCCACCAAGTCTCTGTTATTCCAATCACATCATAATTCCTTGACTGTGCCCGGACTTCCAGTTCTCTCTGCTTGTTTCCCAGGCTTCTTGCATTTGTGTATAGGCACTTGAGATAACTCGCTAATCGTCCCTCTTTCTCAGTATGAGGCAGGAGCCCTGCCCTCTCGCACACTCCTGCTCGTGCTTCCTCCCAGTATCCCACGCCCCCACTTACCTCAGGGCTTTGGTCTCCTTCCCCCGGTGAACCTAGTTTAAAGCCCTCCTCACTAGGTTAGCCAGCCTGCTTGCGAAGATGCTCTTCCCTCTCTTCGTTAGGTGGAGCCCGTCTCTGCCTAGCACTCCTCCTTCTTGGAACACCATTCCATGGTCAAAGAATCCAAAGCCTTCTCTCTGACACCACTTGCATAGCCATTCGTTGACTTCCACAATTCGATGGTCTCTACCCAGGCCTTTTTCTTCCACGGGGAGGATGGACGAGAAGACCATTTGCACCTCAAACTCCTTTATCCTTCTTCCCAGAGCCATGTAGTCTGCAGTGATCTGCTCAAAGTCATCCTTGGCAGTATCATTGGTGCCCACGTGGAGAAGCAGGAAGTGGTAGCGATCTGAGGGCTTGATGAGTCTCGGCAGTCTCTCCGTCACATCGTGAATCCTAGCTCCTGGCAAGCAGCAGACTTCTCGGTTTTCCCAGTTGGGGCGGCAGATAGATGACTCAGTCCCCCTGAGGAGAGAGTCCCCGACCACCACCACCCGCCTCCTTCTCTTGGGAGCAGTGGTCGTGGAACCCCCAACCCTAGGACAGTGCATCTCATGACTTCCAATCGGTGGCGTCTCCTTCTGTTCCCTTCCCTCAGATGTATCATCTCATCCACTCTCTGCATTAGTACCTGTGGAGAGAACATGAAAACGGTTACTTACCTGTATCTGTGTTGCTGGTACATGGACGCTCCCCTTTCTTCTTCTGAAGGTCACATGCTGCCAAATTTCTTCACCGTCCTCCTGTCCTCGCTGTGCAGCCTGTTCTGAATCTTCAGAATGTTGTGCCCGTAGAAGCATATCCTGACATCTGTCCAGGAAATCTTCAGTTTCTCTTATGCAACGCAGGGTCGATACCTGTTGCTCCAGACCTTGAACCTTCTCTTCCAGTATGGAGACCAGCTTGCACTTTGTACAGACAAAGTCGCTTCTGTCCTGTGGAAGAAATTCAGGTACATCACTCAGGAAAAGTTATACAGAGAGTTGGTTGTAGAAAGCAAATATAGAAATGAGTGTAGATTGTCCCTCAGTAACTGAGTATTTAGGATAGGTTGTCCCTTAGTAGATATAATCCATCAAAGAAGTATTTCAGTTACTTTCCAATTTTGCTTCTCATCAGCACTCCAGCTCCTCTCTCCTGGTATTGACGATGACCGGGGATGTGTTCTACAGGGGCGCGGGAACTAGGGGTGCTGGCCCTGCACCCAGGGTCCCTGTGCTGCCAGACCCACACCCAGGGCTCTGCTCCCAGCCCCATGTGGGCCCCAGCTGCCGAAGGATTCCTGCCCGGGCCTCCAACCCCTGGCCACGCGTGCAGGATCCTGGCTGCTGGCCCCACACCCAGGCCTCTGTTTCCACCCCAGCTGTGGTCCCAGCCTCAGACCCCTCACCCCTGTCCACGTCCCGCCCCACCTCGTCCTGGAGCCACAGCCCAGTCTTGGTCGCAGCTCTGGGGAGAACAGGCATGAGTGGGGTAAGGGGAGGTTGCCAGGTAAAAGGTTTGGGGACAACTGGTTTTCAGCACCCCAACTGTAAAAATTGTTCTACTGATGTTCTCGGTAGATGTCCCTTGACTATCTGATGGCGTCCGACACCATGAGTTGCCGCATCAGCCAAGCATGGAGTTGACCGATTCCACATTCTTGCAACACTTGATAATTGCTGGGGTCCCACACACCCAGGGCTCCGACGATCGGTGCGTGAGTTTGAACCTTGTAGCCCCTAGCTCTCAAGGTGTCAGCCAGGGGGGCACGTTTCTCCAACTTTCAAGATCAGGCATCGCAAAAGACTGGGGTCCTGTTTTCAAAGGGAACTTTGACGTCTACCATGATGATCTTCTGTTCCTCGTTGGTGATGACGATGTTCAGTCGCAGTTGGCTGTCTGTTCCAGGGATGGCGAAGTTCACAGCAACCTTTCCCATGGGTGGCAGGATGGCTCGGACCAGGAGATCTTGGATGGTGTTGTGGTGCAGCTGCCAGGCTCTGGAATGGGACCTGCAGCTACACAAGACTTGGGGTTTTCCACTGTATGCATCCAGTGAAGTGAGCTGTAGCTCACGAAAGCTTATGCTCTAATAAATTTATTAGTCTCTAAGGTGCCACAAGTACTCCTTTTCTTTTTAAGACATGAGGTAGCATCTCGTTGGCATAGCTGCACTTCCTGCATCACTTGTCCCAATTCCCATGGCAGATGCAGTTGAGACGGGCCCTGTGGATCAACTTCCAGTCAGCAAATCGGGTGAAGCTGCCCCCAGAGAGGAAATGGTTGCTCGCGTCCCACTTGCACATCACCTCGAAGGCCTTGTCCTGGTCCGGCTTCCGTTTCAGGTTTTCCATTTACTGGCAGCGGATGGCATATTTCAGGATCCTCTCCAGCATAGTTCTAGCTCTCAGAGTGATGATTGTGTGCTCTGTATTCTTCACCTGTGGCACCAGGACTCCCAGTTCCTGACATTCCTTGCACCACATCCAGTGGCAGTCGATACGCTTCTCCAGTTGTCATGTTGCATTGCGGTCATGAGTCCAGAGCGAAGCAAAGTCTCCCCCATTTCTTCCAAATTCGCCTTCCAATGTGCCGCTCAGGTAGGTGGCAACATCTTGGCTGGAGGGGGTCCTGGCGATTCACTTCCTGATAATGTCCTGCATAGAACTCTCCATGAAGTTTCTCACCATGCGTCTGGGCACTTTTACACTGCAAGGTGGGAAACTGAGGCAAAGGACACTGCCCAGCATACTGTATGGTAGCTGTTTACTTATGGTTTGCATGCTTTTTAGACATTGTTGTTTTCCCATATTAATGTTGGATTCCCTCTCCCAGGGGTGATGTTTGTTTCCCCAGATTTCTGGGAGGGTGCTGAAGTTGATTTGTTTTCTAATGCTAAGAGGAACCCTTAGATATTGAACCTGGCCCTTGTTGCTGCCAAAGTCACCTAGCAGAAGGATTACATTATCACTACCACATTAAGTGGCTAAATAATACAGAAGTGAATGCCGTGTGCTTCCTCCAGCAGAAGACATTATACATAAATAGAAAAGTGTGGAGACAGAGGGCAAAATTAACAAGATTGGAAACCCTGGCATAATGTTTATCAGAGACCACTTTTTTGTGAACACAGTTAAAAGTCATGTATGTTACTGAATAAACATGGAAAGAAAATCAAAGACAATAAATAGGTTATATGCTACCTGGTTAAACATAAAAACATAAAAAATTAATAGTCAGATGAAATGCTGTGTGTTCAAACTGGCATCTTGCAATCAGTTATGGTGGCCTCAGATGACACTTGTGAAGTAAATTTCATTCAGCTGACATGATTGCAAGAACATTAAGCTTTGTTTAAACCTTGGTTCAGGGATCGGCAACATTTGGCATGCGGCCCATCAGGGAAATCCGCTGGTGGGCCAGAACGGTTTGTTTACCTGTGGCGTCTGCAGGTTCGGCCGATCGCAGCTCCCACTGGCTGCAGTTCGCTGTTCCAGACCTATGAGGGCTGCGGAAAGCAGTGGCCAGCACATCCCTTGGCCCGTGCCGCTTCCCGCAGCCCCCATTGGCCTGGAATGGCGAACCGCGGCCAGCAGGAGCTGTGATAGGTCGAACCTGCGGACACTGCAGGTAAACAAACTGTCCTGGCCCACCAGCGGATTTCCCTGATGGGCCACATGCCAAAGGTTGCTGATCCCTGCCTTAGTTGATCAAAGACAATTTTTTAGTAAGGCAAGCGTATAGAACCATTGCTCTGTTTTACAGTTGGCAATGGGTACAGTCAAATACAGTATCAGTGCAATGAAAATATTCTAGAAGATATTATTCAATGCTTTGTCATGCAAATTTTGATGATTTCAGTAGCACTTTTATCCTGCAGCTGTGTGTCACAATACCTTTATAAAGCCTGAAAATTGATACAATTTTGCAAAAAGCTCAGGCTCTAGATCATTTGGTGAGCATAAAGCAATGCAAGTGCATGTTTTCATCTCCTTTTCACTTCCTACTTGATCAAGAGACGTAAGGAAGCCAACCCTTGTGGGTAGTTCAGCATAACATTTGCTTCATCTTTTTAGTTTCAAACGTAGCTTGTTGAGGATACAATAAAAGTACTCAATTTCCTTCCTCCTCCAAGTGTCACTTGCCATCTGGAAATTTTTGCTTTACACTATGTTCGTGTTCTTCATGGAATGACTCAGCAACATCAGTTCCAAATTTTTTTGTTTGCTTCTCAAAATTGTCATACTGAGACTGTAAGTGTGTGACAAACTTTTGCAAGGATGTCAGCAAATTAACAGTAACTGCAAGATCCAGACCTGGCTTTTGAAGCTTTATACAAGTTTTGTCAAACCCGTCTAGTATCACATTCCATAAAATACTCATAAATACAGTTTCCAGTTGGCACACTTTCTTGTATGATTGTGCTTCCCTCAATGCTTAATTTGTAATGAAAGAAGTGCCAGGGCTCAAGCAATTAGGTGGTGGGGCTCAAGCAATTTTTTTACATTCATAACCGATACAGCAAGCCCAGAGGTGCCGGGGCTATGAACTGCCAAACGTAGAGGTGCCAGGGCTCAGCCTGGCAAGCTCTGGAACAAATTAAACTCTGGCTTCCCTTCAAGTTTCACCATTTTCCTCAGCATTGCCCACTGTTTCTTTCAGACAATGTTGAATGCCTTCATGGTTCACTACAGTTGTTTTACAAGTTTCAGGTGATAGGCCCATCGCATACCTGACAAGGTTTTTAGGACAAGTAGAGTTCCTTGTCCACTCTTGGAAATATTGGAAATTATTGTGGCGATGCCACAAAAAAAAAGGTTTCTGAACAAAACTGAAAAAGTTTATGGCTTCCAGGCAAAAATCAATCCTGCAAGTTCCAACTAAGTTCAGAGAATAAACAGAGCCTGGCACATATACAGCTAGTGTCCTTTAGTCCTTTGATCAGGCTTGAAGACCTTGTACTTTCCAGACATGTTGCTTGTGTTATTGTATGACTGACCTCTATAGTTTTCAACTGCAGTGTTGTTTAGGTCCACTAAAGACTATATAGTCTGGAAGAGTGACTTGCTTATGTGTCTTTCAATCAGTATAAATCCAATGGTAGATAGATATGTAAGCAGTGTCATAAGATGACAGATCAATGTGGGTGATATCAGGAGCTGAATCTATTATGAAAGAGTAGTATTTCACCTATTTGACTTCGGTTACAATGAATTCCAAAAGCTTAGCTCAATAAACTCATCACAGATTATTTTTGACAGATCGGATGGGTGACCTTGCCTTTGTTTCCATAGTGTTTAATATGCTTCCTTAAAAATGGGTCAAATATGGTTATGGCTTCAAGAACACCTAGATAATTTCCATTCTGAGAAGAGCTGATAACATCCTCTAAATTCTAAACCCCATTAAGCGAGAAGTTTAACAACTGTCACAATATGCCTTAAAACTTCCTTCCAGTAAGCAGTTTGTCTTAGAAGCGGCTATACCGTCTCCCTGTCAATATGATTCTTTCATGAGAACAAGTCTTCTCCTCTGGTTTTCTATAGTCAGAAAAGCCTAGAGTTACAATGATACTAAGATTGTTAAGCAATGAAGATAGTGCACGTGAAACAGAATACTGCTTCTATGGATATAGAATAGATCAACCAATACCTCTGATAATGCTCTCCATTTGATAGTTTTTGTTCAAAAGAAGAGGTGAGAGATACTTTTTCAAACTTTTGTGTTGCTGCTCAGAAGCTATAAATTTGCCATTTGTGCAGGCCTTTCTCATACAGTGGGTGTGAAATTCCTGCATTATCAAAAAAAGGTCATTTAGCTGGAGATTGTTCAGCATTAACAGCAGAATTATCCTCTTTCTCACTATTATTATCTCCAGACAGACAGAGGGTGGGAAAAATGGAGTGTCTCTTCATTGTCACTTTTGTCCTGGATTTCAGGAATGCTTGTTGTTTCTTCTGCCCTCTCCTGAGGGAATAAGTTCACATCCACATCTTCACTTTGATTATCATTTCTGAAAATGATGGTCCAACATCTTTGGAAGATAATTCTGAAGGAGTACTGGAGTAACTGGAGAAATAGTAAGTTTAGATAACTTCATTACAGTTTTCTCACTTTCTAATTTAACTTTCCTTTTTGAAGTTCTGCTTGGAAATTGTCAACTGGACATCTCGCTGAAGTGAGGTTAAAACAATACTAAAGAAATACTGTGCAGTGTTGCTATTAGCGGCTGACATCCTCTGATTAGTGCCACCGATTCACAAGCCTGTCACTAGCAGCTGAAAGTCTGGAAAAAAATAAACTTTACCTGTGAAAGTTTAAGAAACTGGGGCAAAATCAGTGTCAGTAGGGGCCATAAATGTTTTTTATTCTTTTTAGCATTACCATAAATATAATCAAAATCACCCTTGTATATAGTGTATATTTCAAGAATTGGAGGCCCCTCAGGAAATCATAGGCCCAGGGCTGCAGACTCCTCAGCCTCCTCCCCGCCCCCATCCCTTAATTCAGCAGTAAATGCAAAGTTTTTCTATCATCATCGATTCACTATTTCCAGAAGTTAAAGAAGCAAGAAGGCCAGCACCAATAGCCATATCCAAAAACAACACACAAGATGCCAGCTTCCAAAGGAAGTTGACACTATAACTCATAAGTAGGAGGTCAGAATTAGGTACCCCGTTCCAGCCTCTTGAGGTTATATTCTTGTAACTACAAAGATTGTGTACCCCACCAGCCCCTTTATCTGAGTTTTAACACTCTAGATAGACATAGGCTCAGACTGGAGGACCCAACTAATTTCTTCTTCTTATATTTATAAGACTATAAGCTCAAGAGTCTGGTATGAACGTAACAGGGAAAAACACCTACGCTTCACCTATCTAAAATTAGGAAGAGGCTACAAGCTAGCATTGTACCAACTGCTTCACTCACCATATAATTCAAGAAAGGAACAAGATGATAATAACAAACAAAACCTTGGTCCCTTTATAAATGTATCTGTATTAATTAATTAATATCATAATCCCCAGTGACTCTAATACAAAGAAATTTAAGTGTGTGCATATATAGACCATAATAGTACATAGTTAGGTCCATAGGAAGAAGAGAGTAAACTCGGGTGGGGCACATTAGAAGAGATAAATGGATAAGGAAGTATCTGGGCTCAATCTTCAGCGGTGCTTAGTTTACACTTGATGCAACTGAGGACAGAGGCAGTGAGAGAGGAAGGCAGCTCTAAACCATCTTATTGCTCCTCCCATCCTGGGTAAGTTGGGTGCCACTGCAGCCCACAATCTAAGTCAGAGCAGCTTAAGGGCTGCTCTAAGTCACACACCTATGGCAGCTGAGAATCTGATGGAGTGAGTTACACTTTGCCTCAACCTCTCCAGTTCCAGCTATGACCCTCCTGACCTTCTTCTCACCACTTACAGCCCTGTGTTTAAAAAAAGATATGTTTCTTTAAAAAGTCCCAGCCTCTCACATCCGGAGTCTGGGATCTAAACAAGATCTTAAGAAGTTTGGCTTTACTTGTGTCTTCACCTGAACTTCTGGACTTTGCTTGAAGGTCTTTTCTTTCCAAACATTCACCTTAACCTGTAGGGTCCATTCGGCTGAGTAACAGAGTTCCTGTTAAAAAACAACATGGGACTGTGAATGTTCTGAAATGTTTGACAAATCTTTTCCCCTGCATTTTTTTGCATTTTTGTACAATATCTGCATATATAGGTTCTGGGCAGAACTGGAACTGGATAAACTGAAATTCTGTTAGATATTATGGATATTGATGGTACACTATTCTGTATCAACATCTTAGTCAGGCCTAACATAGTCACTACACCAAACACATTGTTGTCATGATATATATCCAAAAGCTGTTATATAATATATCAATGGAAAACTAACAACTAAGTGATCATTAATATTTTTGTGTGATGTATGTGTGGGGTGTATACAAAGAGTTTTGGATATGTACTAGAATTATGTTATTAAAATTTGTTTGGCAAGCAATATGTAAGCAGTGTCTGCCTGAGGTAGAGGAATGTGTATCTGCTTGTCTGACCAGCCTTGTCTTCAAGCAGAGACAAGGAAGGTACATTTACATAAAAGGAAAACAAAGCCATCAAACTAGCAAGTGGGGGAGATAGCTTTTTAACTATAAAGACAAGGGGCCTGAACCTCAAATGATAAATAATTGAATCAACTGATTGTATACAATGTTACTGTATTGTAAAAGTGTATTGAGTAAGGTTTTTTTCTGACACACTGGTGATTAATATAATTGTGAAATGTATGCATTAACACAGTATGAGGAATTATGAATATTTATTTAAAATCTGTGACCAAACACAGGAAAAAAACCAGGTTTTCTCCCAGACAGGAGTGAAGGTGGCTACCTACCTGTCTCCAAAATAAATTAAGCATTATGGAATCAAAACAATGGATGCCTCATTTCCATATGAATCAGTAGGGAGATGGTAAGTCAACAAGAAGGGAAGAACAGAAAGAAGCCATCCTGACTCTTGAAGCAGAGTCAATGAACTTTGTGAAGACAGCAGTGTCTACGCCCTAACAGGAGAGAGAACCTTGGTCAGGGCATACTTTTCAAAGAATACATTTCAAAGGTTTATTGAACTATGAAAAGAAAGGGGAGAGAACTCCATAGTTATCCACCATGTGGAGTCTTCAAGGAAATGTTTTCCCGTTGACTACAGGCCCTTCAGCAGACCTCTGATATTGTGTTTGTCCTAACAGTTTCTTTCCTGAGTAAATCCAAATACAGTGTGGTTGCAGTACATGTGTGAAAGAGACTTACACATCTTCAATAAAGACGCTGTCAGTGACCCACTGGGGAAGGATATAACATATTCTCCATGTTTGTTCCTGCTTGTGAGAAATTTGGTCTGATTCTTAAAAAAGGAAATATTTGGCTTCATTTCTCCTTTAGTGGATAATACGCCAAGATTAACTGATGTGAGGCTGCCACTCTTTAAAGGTAAATTAGCACAAGCGCACTGCTTAATCTTGCTCACAAGCAGATGCAACTTTATGAAATATCGTAACTCTGAAAAGGGGCCCAAGCTGTTAATCACAGTGCCAATGAGAAAAATGCTCTCTGCCGTGCACTTGAACAACTGGCTAAAGCAAACTAAGACAAAGTACAGGAAGCCCCTGTTGAGCCTTAATCTGTGGAATAAACAAACTATTTCATGAAAGTAATTGTGTGCAACAAAAAACTGAGTAGAACATACAGAGAAACAAGACAAGAAAGGCAGATGTTTGTCCTGACCTGTGCTCACTCGAATTTGATTGACATTTTGGTTGGCTTTCTCCAGCTGTTTAGGAGAGCTACGTGGGAAGTTGAATCTTTCCCAAAAATTGAGAGGCCACCTGCAACTTCAACCCCTCCTTCCTTCCATGTGTTAAATACTACCATGGGAATTCCCATTATGTGACCACTGGTATTTCTGATCCCTACCCTTGAATTCAGAGAAATATTTAAAAGGGGATTATGGACTGTCTTATCCACTAACTCACTTAAAAGAGATTGCTCATTATTTCATACATGTGTTTACAGTGTCAGTACATATTCCCTACAGCTCCCTCTAACTGTTCAGTTACTTGCTAATTTGGTTTGGCTATTGGTGGCACAGGGATCTACAAAGTATCACATGGTATGTGTGTTGGGTAATTGTGAATAAGTATGGCCTAAAGAGATCGGAATAAACACCCGGAAGCTGCTGTCTAGTTCAGACATTCCTAAATGTGGTAATTCAAGGATAATTGGATACACACTTGCCTAATCAATAGTTTGATACACATACTTTCTTGATATGCTATTATATGAATCTCTTAGTTTTGCATACCTTTATATTTTCATGGTTTCCAAGTGATCAGAGAATTTAGACTCCAGGAGAGAATGATTTCCTTGTTGAGAGACTAGTTAGTTGACACAGATACTGTATGCTAGTCTAATTTATTTACACATTACTGAACAGAAATATTAAATGGCAAAGCAAAGTGCAGCTTATAGTTCACAGACAAAGCACAACCATTTCAGAACTGCAGTTGACGCTTCTCTCCTTGTCTCCATCTATACTAAGTTCACATTCTTAGTCATGACGTTTTTGACGTCTACTTCTAAAACACAAAATATGTTGCAAATGCTTTTAGTCCTAAGCCACTTTTCCCCATCACATGGACTTCTTTTATCCACAGGCTTGTTTACACTTGACATGCTACGGCACTGCAGTGTAGACACTACCTATGCTGATAGAAGGGGTTTCCCCATTGGTGTAGGTAATCCACCTCCTCTAGAGGCAGTACCTAGGTTGACAGAAGAATTCTTTTGTTGCTCTCATGCTGTCTACACCAGGGGTTAGGTCGGCTTAACTGTGGGACTGGACTAGATAGCCTATTGTGATCTCTTCCAGTCATACATTTCTCTGAGTCTGTGAGTCTATGTTGCCCAGGGGTATGTATTTGTCACAACTCTGAGTGACATAGCTGGGTCAACCTAACTTTTTAGTGTAGGCTAGGCCTAGGAGTGGAATTCATATGATAGAGGTCTATAAAATCATGACAGGTGTGGAGAAAGTAAATAAGGAAGTGTTATTTACTCCTTCTCATGACACAATAATTAGGGGTCACCAAATGAAATTAATAAGCAGCAGGTTTAAAGCAAAGAAAAGGAAGTATTTCTTCACACAATGCAAAGTCAACCTTTGGAACTCTTTGCCAGAGGATGTTGTGAAGACCAAAACTATAACAGGGTTTGAAAAAGAAGTAGATACGTTCATGGATGATAGGTCTATCAATGGCTATTAGCCATGATGGACAGGAATGCAAAACTGTGCTTTGAAGTTTGCCAGAAGCCGGGAATGGGCAACAGAGGATGGATCACTTGATGATTACACATTTTGTTCATTCCCTCTGAAGCACCTGGTATTGGCCACTGTTGGAAGACACGATACTGGGCTAGATGGACCATTGGTCTGACCAGTATTGCCATTCTTATGTTCTTAATAGTTTTGTAATTTTGCCACAATATCAGTTAGTCATTTTATATCTATCAGTGCTGAAATAAATCTCTGATAGAATAAAATTGCTTGCACTGTGGGAGGTTTACATACATCCTGAGCTCTCAGATACATATAGCAAGCACTGTCTATTGCCTACTGAATATTTACTTCATACTTCTCAGTACATCATATGGTTCTTTCCCAGAACCTATATCCTTAGCTATTCTTTTAGCATGTAGAAAAAAGAGATTTATAAATAACTCAGGCCACTATAAGAAAACACCCTTAAGCATATCCTTTTACTGTATTTACTAACAGCTTTTCCATACTATTTTTTTATTATTTATCTTGAGATTAAAATAACTTTATTGTGCCAAGTTCAATATTCTGCAGTAAAATATGTACAGCAGGTCTGCTCTCACCAGCTTCCATTCATAAATTGCCTGGAAGGAGGAAAGCAAGGGAGATAGTAAAGTGATCCAACAAGTCATTACATTCTATGATTCATGTATCTGACCTAATTGGGTCCTTTATAAAGTTCTGCATTTAAGGACACTACTTCCATGAAAGAAACAACCCAGAAGTTTGTACCTCTTACCTAGAAGATTACCTAGAATCTCTTACAGGCAGATTTCTTAGCATACTGTTTCCTTTGAATGCCCGTTTATTCACAGGTTCCACTCCAAAGACCTCCTTTGTGAAATATTTCCAAGTGATAGATATTGAAAGTGGAGCCTGTGTATAAATAGTATTTCCATGATCCTCATGACCTGATGTTTGCACAACCCTGTACAGAAAAGGACTGAAATAATGGCCCTTCCTACTGCAGTGGCTGTGCACCCCTGTGTTCTCACCCTAAAACACTATTGTTTGTATAACAATCTTTGTATAAAGTATGCCCTGTGAGGTATAACTTGAAAACTCATAACTTGCTGATCAGTAACATAATGGTAAAATGTGTATAGCAGCATTATGTGTGACACTATAAACTTTCTCCCATGTGATAATAGAAGTGCACGTTCAAAACTCATGTAGCACCAAACTGGACAAATAGGCCTGTATTGAACAAATGAGTGTGTGTTTGCCTTAATTTGCATTTAAGTAGTAAACAGAGTCATCAGACAGAAAGGGGGAAGGGAGGAAATAAAAGGAAACCTGCATGCAAGTATACCTAGGTAAAAAAACGCCATCAGGGAACATCCTTCCACACAGATTCTTTGTCTCCTGGTTCTGAGCAAGAAATGCTTTTCATGAGAGGGACTGAAACTATAAAAAGGAGGGTCAAACACCCCAAGTGAGTCCCCTCTTTCTCTCCCTGTCTGTTTTACTTTTTTCATCTCAGATGACAAAAGAAACCGCTGTTGGACTCTGGGGGAGCGGTCCTGACATGAGTGTTTGATCAGTAATGCTATTGGGAACACATGGGTAAAAGCTTTACCTTGAATTAAGTTTAATCTGTGAAGTTGAGCATTAGAAAGTATTTTTTCTTTATTTTTCTTGTAACCATGTCTGACTGTATAGCCTATGCTTATTTTCACTTAAAATCTATCTCTTTGTAATTATTAATCTTGTTTTATTTAATCCAGTGTGTTTAACTTTAAATGTGTGGGTAACTCTATTTAAAGTGGCAAGTTGTTGTATATTATTTCCCTTAAAGTAATAACGGACTTAATAGAGTTGAACTGTCCAGGACAGGACTGGGCAGTACAAGACATACATTTCTGGAGGAAAATCTGGGACTGGGCGTGTGATGGTGTCATCGTGCAGCATAATCAAAGATGGTGAGAGCCAGGGTATAACTGGCAGTCTGCAGTTACACAAACACATCTGGGAGTAACCTGTATGCTGGAAGCTGTTTGTGAGTGGTCCAGGTTGAGAGCTACAACAGTAAGGCATAACTAGGCACCCCAGGTTGCAGGGTAGGGGTAGCACAGCCCCTCGCTTATCTAGATTGCACCCTGGTATGTCACACTTCATAACTGTTACACTCTTTTCACACACCTCATGCCTGTGGTCCTGAGCAGAGGTCAGTGCCAACGGTGTTGTTACTGTCAAAAATCAGAGATCTACCTATTTTTTCTTGAATAAATCCAATACCAAATTAGAACAAAGGAGACATTTTATCAGAAGTCTTGGGTCTCCCCCTTTTTTGAAGCCTAGTTGCTTCAGTGTTTGTCAGATCAGACTATTATGGAAGACCTTGTGATGTTGCAAGTAATGGACTGTTGCATTGTTGAATGAATAAGAAAAGGAAAAGTAATTATAAATAGAAAATCTGCTACTCACACATGAGTATCTTGGCAATCAGTGCTGGTTACCAAGGAATATAAAGCAGCGCACTGATGGCAGAGCTGTGAAAAAAATGCACATTGTTTTTTATGGAATTCTGTGCAGAAATATTTGACATTTCTCACAATGTTGTACCTCCCCCCCCCCAATGTCATTGCATATGACTTTTGTGTGTGCAGAATTGTGATTTTCACATGGAAAATAGCAGAATTCACATGTTTTCAACCTGAAATCTGCCTTAGCTCATGAGCAGGCCCATTCTTTGTCAGGGAATGTGTTCACTGTCATACACAAATTGACTCATTTTGCACTATAACAACACATTTTCATTGGAAAATGGGCCTGTTTCCATTTACGTATCCATGTACCTAAACAATTTTCTCTTGTGGAGATGTTCCTTGTGACCAGGTGTACTAGGCTTTCACGTCCTTCTACCAGAAACTCCTGCTGCCTTGGTGCACTCTGCCCAAGGAAGCAAGTTTTTAAGAAGAGAAGGACAGCATGATTTGGACTTCCAAAGTTGCCTAGAAAGGCATTTTTGGGCCAGCCACTAATGGAACCAGCAAGTATTGGTCCTCCAGCAACTATAAGGGCTGGAAGCAGGCAACAGCCAATCAGGGCCCAGCAGGCCAAATAAAAAGTGCTGGTTGCTTCTATCTATCAGATGGCAGTTCCTGGCTGAAGCCAGGGGAGGGAAGAAGGAGGGGTGTATAGCTAAATGGATGGATCTTCCTTTTACCACAAGCCAGGCTGACTACACTTTGTGATTAGGTCACAGAGAGACCTTTTTGATTTTGTGTGTGTGCATGAATGTATGTGTGTTAGAGATTGGACTATTGAAACTAGATGAGCTCACTACATCAGACACCCTCTGGCTCCAGTGTGCCAGTGACAACTGGTACCAGAAGTGCAATTGACCAAGCCCCCCTCATTTCAGGGGGACAATGGAAGACTTATTCAGACTTTTGACACAACAATAGCAGGCCCATGCTGAAGCCCAGCATCTGCTAATGGAGGGGCAAAAAGTGGCCCAGCGGACTGCCCAAAGGCAACAGGCTGCATTCCTGGATATGCTTTAGCTCCAGCAAAAATACCAACGGCAAGAGGGACAGTTTTAGGAATCACTGCTTCTTCAGTGGGTGGCCAAGTCAGATATGTTTGGAACAACCATACTCGGTTCTGGCCTGTTCCTTGCCAAGTTGAGGCCTGATAATGATCTGGAGGCCTACTTGGTCACTTTCAAGTGAGTAGCTGTGACTGCCTAGTGGGTTAAGGGGACCTGAGCTGCACAGCTTGCACCTTTCCTGTCCAAAGAAGCCGAGGTTGCCTACCAGGCCATAGACAATAAGAGAGTTAAAGATTTTGATGCCATAAAAGTGGCTACCGTTGACCTGTTGGGCATGTCCCCTAAGACATATCGCCATCAATTCTGATCAGAACCTTTTTCTCCTGGGTCATGGCCCCACATCGTAGCCTAAAGGATTTGGGCTACTTGGTAGTTCCAGCCAGAGACCCATACTTCATTGGACATTATAGACTCAGTTGTCCTAGAGCAATACTTGGAAGTTCTGCCAGTGGCAATTCAAACCTGAGTTTGCAGGAATAATCCCAGCTCACTAGCAGCTATTGTACAGATCCACAAAGAATATCTTGTTGCAGGTTGGCCCAGTAAAACGAATTGATCCAAACCAGATGCCCCACCACAAGCTGATCCTTCCAGGTCAATGCCAGTGGACCTCGGGAGCCGGAGAAGGTCAGGTTCTGCTCCCCATGAGACAACCTGAGGTGTTATGACAGGGGACACCTACCATGACTTGGAGGTGAGACTAAAAGCTAGTAACGAGGGCTCCCCTAGCAACCTAGGGTTCGCTTTCATTGCAGGAAGCCAGGAACCTCTTAGAGGGTGATGGCAATATGTTCTCCTCTCAACCAGGTCAAACATGCTTCCTGGCACACCAGATTCTGACAAGCCCAGGAACAAAACCTGAACATAAGACTTAGCAAATCCCTGAGAAACTCTGCAGAACCATGGAGTGGGAAGTTCAGGCAATACTACAACTTGGGGTCATTGAGGAGTCCAAAATTCCATGGTGAAGTCTGGTGGTGCCCATACCTAAGACAGACAGCACTGGTTCTGTGTGGAGTTTGGGAAGCTGTATGCTGTCTCACAGTTTGATGCTTATTTCATACCCTGGATAGACAAGTTCCTGGACCATTGAGGGAAAGCCAAGCATATCACAATCCTAGACTTAACAAAACGGTATTGGCAAATACCTTTTATGCAAGACGCAAAAGGAAAGGATGATGTTTGCCACTCCTGTGGGTCATTTACAATTTATTACCATGACCTTTGGTTTGCATGAGGCCTAGACCACCTTTCAGTGTCTCATGGACCACATACTTCCCCACCATCACCAGTTGGCATTGGCATTTCTGAACATTGGTTATCTTCAGCTCAGACTGGAAGTCACACTTTGTCCCTGTGGCATCCAAACTACAGCCACTGGAAGAGGCTGGACTGACAGCAAACCCCCAAAAGTGCAAATTTGGCAAGCAAGAAGCTAAATATCTTAGATATCTTGTGGGAAATGGCCAAATCCAGCTTCTTTGGGACAACACAGAGGCCCTAAAGAAAATCCCAGTCCCCAAGACCAAGAAGTGGGTGTTTTTAGTCTTAGTGAGTTAGTACTGTTGCTTTATATCTCACTTTGCATCTCTGGCCACCCCACTGATGGACCTCAAGAAGATGTCAGCATCAATAGTGGTACAATGGGTAAGGGACTGTGAACAAACCTTTGAAAAAATAAAGGACATTTTGCATCAGCAACCTATGCTCCAGTGACCAGACTTTTCATTACCATTTATTCTGTAAACTGATGCATCTATAGTTGGTCTAGGAGCTGTGTTATTGCAAAACTTCCAAGGAGTGGAGCACACAGTTCTTTATTGAGCAGAAAACTCCAACAGAAGAGCAAGTACTCCACCACAGAGAAAGAATGTCTTACTATAAGGTGGGGTGTGACGGCACTAAATACTATCTCCTAGAATCCCTGTTCTGCCTAATAATGGGCCATGCCCCCTTAAAATGGATGCAGCAATGAAGAACACCAATTCCACATCATAAGGTGGTACTTAGCACGGCCACTCTGTACTTTCCAAGTACAATACCAGCCAGGCACCCAGAATGGTGACACAGATTTCTTTTCCCAGGCAGGAGGAGATGTGAGAATGGGCCATGACAGATTTGGAGACTATGGTGAAGATGACGGTTTGAGATTCTTAAATCATCCTTTCAAGAAAGCTCCATACATCTGTGAAAAAAGAACATATTTTAGTGCCTTGTCCCTCCCTGATAACTATTTAATAAAGTTTACTAAGACATTATCTCAAATAATGACAAGGCTTTACTTTCCCTTTCAAATTACTGTAAAGGTGGTATTGATTTTTTTTATTATTATTTTTTACAAACAATAAGCCCACTTGGAGTACCATAAAATGCCATGTTGTTCCTTCAGAAAGTGCTACCATGTGGTGTTAGTAGCTTTGTTTTTTATTTAATTTTGTGATTAAAGTTTTATTGATTTCCCTGCAGGGTAAAATATATCAATATCTTCGGTTTCAAAGGAACACCCAGTAACAAGGAAACGTAAAAGGACTGAACACAGAAGCAGGTGCTTTATTTTAAATGTGTGAAACTGCTATTGTGAATCTCTTGAGCGTGCCGCCAGTAACACCTTTCAATTGCGCAGTTCAGTCTTCACTCATAGACCCAAGTTCCCCAGTGCCTGCTGGTTCACAAGCTTATGATTTTAACCAGAAAAAGGCTTATTTAGGAGTTGGTAGGAACTAATATTTTATAAAAAGAAAAGGAGTACTTGTGGCACCTTAGCGACTAACCAATTTACTAACAAATAAATTGGTTAGTCTCTAAGGTGCCACAAGTACTCCTTTTCTTTTTGTGAATACAGACTAACACGGCTGTTACTCTAAAACCTAATATTTTATAGAAAGCTTTTAAGCCATCAAATGAATTGCACTAAATATTATTGTAAATCATGTGTGCTTATCCCTCACTGGTGATTGGCAGACTACAGTATACTGCCTGGGAGAGGTACATTCCATGTGAGTTTATATGTACAGGAAAGCTTTGCACTTCCTTTTCTGAAGAGTTATAGCCTACCTGGGCTCAGAGTGGATGATCAAACAGAAGCCGTGCCCGCTAACAGACACAGTTGTGACTTCTGTGTCATCTATAAACCCATAATGGAGATTCAGTTGCTTGGTTTGCATTTACAGTGGTTCAGACAGGAGTCACTTGTCCAAATTCCACAGGTGTATGTTCCCTTTGGAAATAGGCTGCTGCACGGTAGGCCTATCTAGACAACAAAAGCAGCCTCAGGGCCCTGACATGAGAGAGCCCTTAAAGTCCATTCACCTCTGTATGCACATACGTGACCCCGGTTATATTAAGAGGGGGATATGCCATTTAGCAGAGGCAGAATTAGACAAATTACATGCATAAAAAACAGTTTGAAATAAATACATTCCAAGGCCAGCCCTGCACAGCATCATGAAACCTGTTTTAAATAATGGTTGCTTAGTTACTTCTTTGACTGGCCTCATTATTAGCATTTACCATTCCCACGCTGTATCCAGGTTTCACTTCTAAATGGCTTATAAAGGGTTAATACATTATTAACAGCTGCTATAAGCATGTAATAGACATGAGGAATATATGTTACAGTTGGGTATAACCATATCATTAGAAGGTGTTGTAGAGTGTGATAAATCATGGTTATCAGCAATGTATTGACCCATTGGACCCTATAACAACTGTTTACCCATTTATTAAAACATCTCCTAATCCATCATTAACCCTTCATAAATATTTATAAATGGAACCTTAATAGAAAGTCAGATCCATTTTCCTTCGATCTTATCCATTTGGCTGTTTTTAAATACTAAACTGAGTTTGAAATGTATGCCACAACTGCAGAGATTTAAACAACCTCAAAACACCTTACAGCCGAGGGTATGAACTTGAATATTTTCATAGCATATAGTATCGAGAGCTTAACTGAGCATGTTGCAGCCAGTTCCAGAGACAGGAAATGGAGTGACATGGCTGCTCATCAATAAAATCAATAAGAAAACAATCAAATAAATAAATAAATACATACATACAGACATTAATTAAATAAAAGGAGACTAGAGACTTTCTGCTCCCAAAATGCGGCTCTTCCCCCAGCTCTTTCTCATTCCTTGTCAAGAATAGCTCTTATAAATAAATACAGCCAGGCTTCTGGTGTGCTTATTGTACTGATTATATTAGTCTCAATGTTACCCATGCTCCCGCCCATCCCCGGGTCTGTTTGTTATATCTACCTGTTTTGTCTCATCATACAGATTGTAAGCGATTGAGGGCAGGGACCATCTTTTCATTAGGTGTGTATACAGCACCCAGCACAATGGATCCTGACAGGGGTCTGTCAAATAATTATTAATAATTGTTAATAGATAATAAGACAGGCCCATTTATCTAGATATACTTGAAAGAGGAGTATATTGCTACAAAGGTTAGAATGAGTCGCCTAACACTGATCACTAGCCCAATCCTGCATTCTTTACTCAAGCAAAACTTCCATTGAAGTAACTGGGAATTTTGCCTGAATAAGATCCTATAAAGCTGTGTCCATATTATGGCTTTTAACTTGGTTAGCTTTGCTCTCATTTCAATTACAGACCACCAGGACCTAGTTAATAATATTACCATTCAGGGCTTAAAACAGTATGCTTCAGCACCCAGATATACATTCTCTTTTGACTCATGTGTAAGATCTTTCTGTTCTGCCAGGCTTAGTTTCAGTTATCATTAGCTCCACAAAACCTCATTGTGCCTTCATCTGAGCACCACAAACAAGCATACAGGGAAGCATATGTTCCTCCTATCCCCTTCCAGAATGGCTGATCTTTCAGGACCTGCCATAAATATTTCCTGGCCAGTTTTGTCTTACACATAAACTGTCTTGGGAGGATTTTTTTTTTAAAGTCCCATTGCCATTTGTCAGCAAGCAAACCTGGGCTGGCCTTACAAATAGTTTAGCTAACTGCATATGGAAATGAAATGGTGTAAGGGACCACTCAGATCTGGGCCATCTAAATAGACTGCCAAATCATGAACCACAGGGGATTCAGGTCAGGTTGGGAGGAGACACTAAGTAGTGTAGGCCTGAGAAGATTGCTACCAGGTGGGCTACATATGTGGGGCACCAATCCACTTATAGGGCATCCACTTTGGGAGAAGCTAATTCTGTATGATGAACATAAAGAATTAACATGTGTACACACATTCACCCTGCAAAGGGCTCTATGCTTTCTGAAGTGCCCCATGGTTATCGCAAAGTGGCTTAATAGGAGGTGACCTCAGAGTTACTTATGTCAGGATTAGTTTAGCCAGTCATCTCAAAACAAAACCACACAGCCCATAATATAGATAGAAGTTGGATTTTACTATATATGCAGCTGTGGTCACTGTCCTACAGCTGTTGGATGAAGAAATATTGTGTGAATACTTGGTCTTTTTTTTCAAAAGACCTTTAAAAAAAAAAGCCAAGAAAAATGGTACAGCACGATGCTGTTTGGTGAGTTGCCAAGACAAAGAAACTTGTAGATTTCTAGGGACAAGAGGCCATGTGAAAGGAATTTTCCTCCTTTCAGAGGAATATCAAAATATACCAGAGGATTTATTTTGTGCACTTGGCAGAGGCTTGATTGATCAGCATAGCAACATCAGCATTTAGTTCAATTTGTTAAAAATACAGCCCCAGAAACCAAGGAGATGAGATGTACTCTAATACTGAGGACACCGGGTGCAAAACAGGGATGTAAGGCAGAACTATTTCACTCAGAGTAACAGACATATGGAATAAAGTTATAGAGAAGGCAATTAAAGCAACAAGTCTTATAGGAAGAAGGGAAGGATGGCTTTGTGGTTGTCTCAAGAAGGGGCACCACAAGAACCTTGCATATCTCTTTGTGCCTCAGGTTCCCCAGATGTAAAATTGGGATGTGTCAGGGATATTGTGAGGCACTGATATTTGTAAAGTGCTTTGAGATCTTCAGTTGGAACACACCTGAAAAAGCCCCATACCTTATTGATTTGGTTCGGTTGTTTCTTCAGAGGAAAAGGGAGAGATGGGTGAAAAGCAGGAAGATGGGATGAAGGTAACATGAAAAAAAGACCAGGCCTATTAGGGAGCATAGTCTTTTCCACTTTCTAAAATATCTTCTGTCCTCACAGCAGCAATAGTCTTGTAGCTTCCTCTTTTCTACAGCTAGCCGAACAAACTCTCTGCAGCAGGCCAGCTCCTGGGTCTGTTTATTTACTTGAGATTGAGTGCCAAGGATCTTCTGACAGGAAATGAGTGAGACTCTGAGGAGAATATTTTGGTAACGCAAGAGGAAACCATAGATTTTGGTAACAATGTTATTTTATTTTCTGTTTGTTTAATGTTGATACTATATTAAAGATCAATGATACATCAAATGTGGGGAAAGTAAACATGAAAGCTGAGCAGATAAAACTGTATAGAACTCCAAGTAAATTAACAAGTTCCATATGGATATTTTGCTCACAAGATAAACAATTTTTTTTCAGTCTGAAAAGATGGATCCTGTTTTTGCTAATTCCAGATGTAAGGATTACAAACCAAATCCTGCAGCCTTTACTCAGGGAAAATTCCCATTGAGCTCAGTGGCAGTTTCTCTGAATAAGGGTTGCCGTATTTGGCCCAGTAACTTGTTTGTTTCCTTGTGGAGCCTTTGAGAAGCCCCAGGACTTGATTACCAGTGATAGGCAATGTAAACTCACCACTGGAGTCAGCAGATCCTGACCTTCCTTCTGTAATAAGGAAACCCACCCTGGTTCCATGTGACTGGGCTAGGAAATAAAATTTCATTTTCTTGCCAGCACTCATTTATGTCAGAAGCAAACAGTCTGTCACAAAAAGTGGAGCAAATGAAACCTCCTGAATCCCTTTTTCTAGGAGGGAACCTAATAGTGAAGTGAAGGCGGTGGCTGTACCATGGACCTGATCCAAAGCCCAGCGATGTCAGTGGATTCATATGGACTTCACTGAGAATTCCGCCATGGAGAATTCGGAAAGAGACCCCCTTCTTGCTTGTGATATTGCAGCAAGAGAACCCTGGCCAAGAACATCTCTATGATCTTTACCAGAAGAGAGAGGTTTTAAAAGGCCACGGGAACTCAGGAATGACTGTATTGAATCCCACACAAAGCATATTTAGGAATCCCCCAAATGAGATTACCATGAAAGAAAAATGCTGATTGGAATTGAGGCCAATTAGTGCTTAAAGGTGTTTAAAAACTTGATGCAATCAATGCAGTCTCTTCTGCCACAGATGAATCTTGCACATTTATCACTTGTGCATTCCGTCTCAGGCAATGTTGTATTGCCAGATTATTGTACAATTCACAGTCTCCCTGTCTTAGATGCTCAAGAATCATGGCCAAATTGCATTCTCATTTACTCCCCGAGCTGCACCAGCATACATGAGAGCACAATTTGGATGTCAGCCTTCATTTCATGCACTGTAACCTCTGCTCTGAATTTGGTTTCTGTAGTTTTGTGATAGGCTGCTCACTGTTTTTAACATTTTTAAGAGCCAAAATCAATGATGGCACCTAACAATTCCAGGAAAGAAAAGTGAAGTATTATCATTTGCCCATTCTTCATGGATAGTTAAAGATTTTTTTAAAAGCTTTGATAATTAAGGAGAGGGATTTTAAAAGAATTTTTAAAAGAAACCTCCAGCTTTTTAAGTGTTCTAGGTGAAATGCTTTGCTTGGCTCAAGGATCATCATCAAAATCTGCTGTGATCACTGCCTTTGCTAGCAATCTCATCAGAAAGGCAAGGCCTAAATGGGCATGAAGCCTGCCCATGGAGACCCTCATTCTCCTAAAGTTGGCATCTGGGGCTTAGTGACATCGACATGATGATGCAGAGAAGCCTGCATTGTCACAGCACCTTTCAATGCATCTGAGATTTCCATCTCCAGGGCTGTCAGCCTGGCACTTCTCACAAGGAATGACATTTATTTCTCTAAAGATTTCAAAAGAAGTGGAATCCAGGGGGAACGAGGAGGCTCACACTTTGTGGTGTGAGGATCAAAGGTTGCTATAATTCTGCTGTGCATGTTTTTAGACAACTTGCTGTTGTTACTTCACTTTTTGTTTTTCTCTGAACGTTGCAGCTTGATCTTTTCTAGCTTGTCCTTTAGGGGACAGCTAGTGGCTGACTGCTCAAGGGGAGGGAGAAGCAAGCACAAGGAGCCTTTTTATCCCCTTACTCCCCTGTGCAGCAGCCAGTCTCAATTCCTGTCCACGCTTTCCCTGGGTGAGTCTAACGCTGACAGTGCCACTAGACTGACAAAAGTAGGTAGGGAAGGACAGAGCGAAAGTCAAAACCACCATTCTAACTACCCCCAGAGGAATTCTGATGATTCAGGAATTGCCACAGGAACTGCTAATGGAACAAAGGTTTGAGCTGTCTGGGGCAGGGACATATGTATGTAAAGCACCTAGCACAATGGGGGCCTGGTCCTTGATCGGAGCCTTATGGCATTACTGTAATACCAATGATAAATAGTACTACTGGAGCAGAGCCCCTTCAAACACCACACCATGATGCGTGCTGCAGCTTACCAGCCACAATAAGAGCCCCAATTGCTTTCTTAAGCTGTAATTATTGGGAATCCTTTTTATCTTCAGGACGTTCACTTTGGTTTAATTTTCATGTGGTTCTGTATTTCCTGGTTTCATCTGGTACCTGAAATGCTATGAAAAGTAAATCTTGAAGTGCATCTGAAATGGCAAAGCAGAGTTAAAACCTGGCACGAAAGCTGGCCAGATATTACACTGAGATTTCATTTTCATTAGGTTTATAATCATTCTTTGCAAGTTTTCACTTGAACTGTTTGCATCTTGAGTTGGGAATAAGTTAGGTGTGGTTCAGTTCAAGGTCTGGGTGAAGGGTCTGGTGAGTTCTTATTTAGTCAAAGCAATTTATCCGATATTACTTTTCTGCTCCTCTGTGTTTCTGTGGATCTAGCAATCTAACAAAAGATCTCTGCAGGAAATAAAGAAAAAAGAAACATTGAAACGTACTGTACAAAGTATGTATTTATGAAGTGCTTGTGACTGGTGTAGTTTAAAGAGAAAGAATGCCCCGCTTATGCTGTGTCACTGGTAGTCTATGCAAGCTCTCCATATAACTGCACATCCTGAAGCAGGAGGAAAAGGGCCAATCTTCAAAAGTGTTTAAAAGGTTTTCAGCAGCTTTTGCTGCAATAAATGTACTGGAAACAAAAGAACCAGAAAACAGTACAAAGGCTATAAAGTTTGCATAAAGAAACCATTATGAAGGTGTGCCAATGGAACAACTGTTTGATGTTGCGTTACAAATGTAACGTTTATTTTACTTTGTTAAGATTTAGTTTAGCCAATGGCTTTTGCACTTAAAAAGCATTACAATCTGGGACTGTGAGCAAGGACATCGGGCTCGTTCACGAGATGGATATATATTTATCAGAACTTCCAAACCTTAAGATATGAGTGGAGGAGGCTGCACGCCCACTGGTCTGATACTTCTCTGAACTTTGGGCTGCTGGATCTGATTCCATGGCTTGGCCCCTCTCCAGTTTTGAGGATGATTTATCACTACACTATGACAGTGACAATGTAATGCAAAATGCTACTGAATGTCTGTTACTGAATATCAGTCAATCTGTCTGTCTGTCTAAGCTCATCACAGTAGTATCTGACCATTTAACAAAATTACCATTGTTCAAGTAGTCCTTTCTCCTTCCCCAAGGCATCTGAAGGTTTTATTGTTAATATTATCTTTCCTCCTCCCCAGTAATCTATTTTCTTGCCATCTTTACTGATTTCATTGAAGCTGTAGGAAAGTAAAGTGGTAGAAGTGAGTTTTACACTTTCCTTTGAAAGTTGTAAGGACTGTGGTCTTGTTCACCTTCTTCAGAAGAAAGGATTATACTCTTTGGGCACCTGCTAAGAAAAGCTCTGTGCCTTTCTGTACCTTAACAAAAGTGGCAAGACTTCTAATTCAGGTCCCTCTGATGGTTGTTTCTTCTCATGCCAGAGATGTCACAGATTCATAGCTTCCTGTCATCGCCAAAGCTTCAGGTATGTTGCCCTACTCTTGAGACTTGTCAAAGTTTGCAAAAACCACTTGAGAAACAGACTTCTAACCATTCTCTGGATTTAATGTGCTATTAAGATGGTTATGCTATGAAGAAGCTTGGATGGCAAAGTCCTTTGCATTAAGGAGATTTAACCATTTCTTGTGTTTTTATGTTTGTATAGGGTGCACAGAGTTTAAAGAGGGGCTTTCAATAAAACTAATTAAAAGGTACAATTTCTCTTAGGGTTACACACCTGACATATAATACTGACAAGATCAGGATCCTCAACATGCTCATTCAAGTATAGTTTTAGCAGCAAGAGAAAAAATGCAAAATAACAGTGTGGAAGGAATTCTATAAATTTCTTGTCATGAGTAAATGAATTAATATTGGAGCTATCCCAGTGTTGTTTTGCTGGGGCTGGGAGCGGGGGGTAGCTAGGGTTAGTTCACCAGCTTTATTAATCACTCCCACCCCAGGCTGTGGGCTGCTAATCACTGACACAGGTCTCAGTGTACCCATTCTGGGTGACTGTGTCTTGAGCTATGCCTACCGTGTTTGGAACTGGAGGATTGTGTTTTTAAGGGCCTGATCCTATGAGATACTGAGTGCTCTCTGTAAGGTGAGCTCTCAACTCCCACTGAATTATTGAAATCAGGATGTAGTGAAGACACCCAGTGCCTTCCACGATCAGGTCCTTAATGTATAAGTAATGCCCTGTTTAACTTGATTTCATTTTAGTTTGTACACACATAAAAATGGTATCTCTTCCTTATAACTAATAGGAAAAAAAATCATCAAACTAGTTTCTCTTCATACAATGGGAGAGTCACATGTATTTAAGTTTCCCTTTTCCCCCTTTTAAATATTCCAGAAGTTGGATCTTGCAACCCTCAATCAGGCAGATGTCCAAATGAAAGCAATGGGAGTTTTGCTTGAACAAAGACCGCAGTATTGCAAATCAGGATTTTAATGAAAATGCAAGTTTTTTTTCCCTACAGCTATGTACCCTGAGAGAGCTTTTACCCACTCAGGGCATTGTAACTAGAACTGGTGGGGAAAATATCAGTTGGAAAATACAGTTCTGCTGAAATTGAGATGCTTTGTAAAATCTTATTGATTTTTCCAAAATTCCAATTTGGGGGAAAAAGGTGGGAGACGAGAGTTCCAAAATATCCTGTTAAGACCTTTTTGGAATGAAATGTTTCAGTCTGAAATGCCTTTTCATTTTGAAGTGTTTTTATTTTGTATAATAATATACAATATAATATAAAAAGTCAAAATCAAACCGAAACATTTTGATTGTGTCAAAACAAAACGATTCAATCAATTCAGAATGATTCTCCCCCGAATTTTCTTTAGTGAAGAATTTTGAAATTTTGTGGGGTTCATTCATAATGAAAACTCATTTTGAAATTAAAAATCCTTCTCAAAATGGAGTTTCCACACAGCTCTAATTGTCACCTTACAGCCTCCCCTGAGTAAGGGATAGTACCCAGCTGCATAAACCCATTAACAGACCAGAGAACACATTGTCATTGAGCTCTGATTTACATTACAAACTTATGTCAGTGTAACTATGTCGCTCCGGGGCATAGGTGCTGGAACTAGGGGTGCTGGAGATGCTGCCGCACCCCCTGGCTTGAAGTGTTTGCCATCACATACCAGGTTTACAGTTTGGTTCAATGCCTCTCAGCACCCCCACTGTATGAGTTGTTCCAGCACCTCTGCTCAGGGGTGTGGAAAATTCACACTCCCGAGTAATGCAATTATACTGACTAAATTCCCTGTGTAGACAGCACTATGTTGACTGGCGGTGGGAGGCTTCTCCCACTGACATAGCTATGGCCTGCACTAGGGCGGCACAGTTGCATTGTTGCAACTGCAGTGCTGTAAGTGCAGACAAGTCCTGAGACAAACACAATTCCTGCCCTGTTTTCCCCTTGCTGTGTGGGGCAGCAAGTTATTTCACTCCTTTCCTCCCTATGTAACCAGTCAGACACTCTGGCCAACAGGTAAAGGGATTCCTCCCACTTCTCTCTGTTCATATGCAGACACTAGGGAATAGCTGGCCAGCAGTTCTGGCTCTCGTCATGGCAACCAGAGTAACAACCTCAGCAGAGACCTTACCCTTCCTCCATTTCACTGCATGGCCAAGTAAGGGCTGGAACAACCTAATCCGCCAGAATTAGCTAACTTTGAAACAGCCATTTGTAGTTCTGTTGTTCTGGGTAAGTGACATTCAGAACCTGATCCTTGGCTGGTGTAAACTGGTGTTGCTCTGCTGAAGTCAGTGAAGTTAAGCCAACTTACAGCAGCAGAGGCTCTGGGGCAGTGCTTCATCAAATGTTGCAGCTGCACCTTTTCCAGATTGTTTATTAAGGGCCAGGCTGCAAACTGTGTGAATGGTCAATGGGGGAAGGAGCAAGGAGCTGTCTCCTAACCCCTTGTGCCCTGGCACAGGATTCATTTCCATTGCTGATTACATTTCAGGTTTATCTTAAAGGTGCTGGTGAGCACAATGAGCATTTCCTTAATTCATCAGCTGTACTTTGTTGCCATTTTCTTGAATTAGAGTGTTTCCTTGTAAAAGGATTCCGCTTAATTCAGAGTGAATTATCAGGGGTAGTGCATAGTGATTTATTCTGTAAGCCTTATGCTGTAGACTGAAATTGCTTTTCCTCATCTTGGCACATGGCAATCCAGAGTGCCCCCCTTGATACATTGCCCGAGAGAGCTCGGGGAAGTTATAGCAGCTGTCAGGGCAGCAGTGGCAATATTTGATCATGAGCAGACTGTGATATACGTTTGCCAGTAAGCAAACCTGTTCCTGGCTCCTTAACACTGGTGCATCCCCAAAAGACAGAAGTATCAGTGCAAATAGACACTACACACAGTCAGTTGTTCTAAGGCTCTCAAGTCTTGGGATGACATTAAGGCCTTAGTTTGCCCAGCCTTTAATGAGTGTACAAGGGGAGAAGAGTCTGCAAACAGTTTAACCTCCCACTTTGTATTCCTGCCCAAGTCTCAAGTCAGAATCACAGCCCTTGACAGAAGGTACATAATTAATAATTAGGTCTAGCAGTGCTGCCACTGCTAGACTCCCCAGACTAGGTGAAGTTTAGATCGAACACACCCTTCTCCTGAACTTACCAACATAGCTGGCCATACATGGGGGACACTACACATTGCCCTGTCAAAGAGATGGTCTCCCTCTTTGCTCCTGGAGGGATCTGCAGGCCTGCAGCACAAAGAGCCATTTACTGCTCTGATTTGATTTACATATATATAAACTAGTGCTGGAACAGAGGTGGTCACAAATGGCACACAGGCAATTACCCTATCACTAAATACTAATGCCTGTTTCCCAGAGAACAGCTCTGCCTCAGTAATTAACTCTAGTGAGATTAAGACAGAGAGAAAATATTCCTGCTGCTTCCCACATCTTCCCTAAAGAGGTGCATCACAAAACTAACAACCCAGCATTTTCTTCCAAGACTAAAAACTTCCACACGCACTAAGAAAAGGAATTTGTAAGACTATATGGAGCAGTGCTACATGACTATCCCTGCACTAACATTATACATATACTATGGTAATGCCTAAAAGATCCAGCTCCATTGTGGTAAGTACAGTCAAGACATTTAGTTAGAGGCACTCTGTGGAACTCATTGCCACAAAATTCCACTGATGCCAAGAATTTAGCAAGATTCAAAGTGGAATTGGACATTTATATGGATGACAAGAATATCCAGGTTATAATTGCTAAACTAAATGGGATGGGATATAGAACCTCATGCTTCAGGGTTTAAACCAATCTCTAACTAGTAGGGATTAGGATAAAACGTTCATGGGGGCAGATTGTACCACATCTCCCTTCTATGGGGTGTCCTGCCCTTTCCTCTTAAGCATCTGGTGTTGGTCACTGTTGGAGACAGGATACTGGTTTAGATGGTCTCTGTGTCTGATTCAGACAATTTCTTTGTCCCATATACACCCCAAAGAACATGTGTTATAAATACACAAACAGACAAAGCATGGGAGAAAGGAAGTATTTTTCCTCATTTCACAGATGGACAAACAAGGCACAGAGACAGTAAGAGCCAGATCTTCCAAGATATTTAGGCGCTTAACTCCCATTGACATCAATGTGAGTTAGACTCCTACATATCGTTGTGGATCTGGGCCTAAATTGCTTGCTCAGGATCATGCAGGAAGTCTGTGGCAGAGCCAGATCTTCTGCATCCCAATCCAATGTAGTAACCACAAGACCATCTTTCTCAATTGGTCTTTTCTTTGTATTGACCACAGTACTCTTGTTTAAGACTAAAGGACATGAAACAAGAAGACACATGCTGTGTCTTTACTTGAGTTACTGCTCCCTGAACTCAATGGCAGCCAGGTTTTAAACTGGAAGCACTAAAAGTTCTCATTAAAATTGGTTCAGCTGTTACTGTCACATTGAGCTACAGGCACACAAAGACTCCAAAATATGAAAAGTCAGGGCTATTTGTTTAAAAACATCAAAAGTGTGTAATCTGGGAGTACTGTGATGGATTTGACAGCTATACAGGCTCAGAGATAGTGAATAAAAATATGTTTGTGACTAATATATTAGAGATTTTGCTCAAGAAAAAATTATCTAAGCATGATTCCCTTATAGTGCTGTGAAGATCAGTATCTGCAGGGGTTATATCTCTACTGTAAATACCAAGAGCCCAAAGGAAATTTTAACTTTACCCTGCTTTTAATGACTTTTACATTGGGAGTTTCTGAATAGAGTGACTTGCTTTCTTAGGTCAAATCCTATTGTTCTTCCCCATTCCTGCTATACCCCCTGCCAGATCTGAGAAAATCTCACTCCCCACTGAACAGTCTCTGAGATGAATAAATACCATGCGGCACATGCTGTTTAGATTGTCTCTGGGGTGGATAAGTGGAACATACATTATTTCCAA
This sequence comes from Natator depressus, assembly GCF_965152275.1. NCBI lineage: Eukaryota > Metazoa > Chordata > Testudines > Cheloniidae > Natator > Natator depressus. The sequence goes on along the minus strand of NC_134235.1, from coordinate 235,791,259 downwards.
AGAATAAGAACTTAAAGTTACATGTCTACGTTCATTCCGAAGCTGCCTAGGGCCAGCAGTGCACCAGGAGGGAGTGATGAAGACGTACACCATAGTACAAAGAGGTATGTGGAGGCATTGGGCCTGATTCTCCTCTGCTTTGCACTTCGAAATGTTCTAGTTCAACCATAAGTGACAGGCTTGATAAAGTGAGATTCTTACACAGGAGATCACACTAGATGATCATAAGGGTCCCTTCTGGCCTTTAAAATGTACGGATCTATTAATCGTATGTGGTCTTTTAATCTGTGTAAAGCAGGTGTAAAACCCACATGTGTAAGTGATCACACCAAGAAAAGGGTAGTGGAGAATCAGTCCCTCCAGAGGCTAGGGTAGGTATAATGCTCTTAGGGGAATGCTCACCCTAATCAGAGTTGATCTCTTTGTGGTGTTTAGCATTGCTGGTAGGTCACCAGACCCTACATTCAGGGAGCATTGAAGAAAGAGGAGGAGAAGGGACTCCCTTCAGTCTCTCCTATCTATGCTGGGGTAGCTATAATTTGGCCCAATAGATATAGCTAGACGTATTTTCTCAAACTATGGAATCTATCCCTACAGGTGGGACCTAGACAGTGTCTGACGGGGATTGAAATTCTTGCCATACGTTTTCATTTACAATCTTCAAAATAGGAAAATGCTAATTCATTGGTGGCCTGGGCTCTTCCCTTTATACTATTCCGTACTTTGTTCCAGCTCCAACTAGAGTCCCACACCCAGCAGGGACTGGGAGTAGTTTCTTCTGCAGTGACTTTACCTGGGCACCAGGGGTTACTGCAGCACTAAGGGCAGAGAGACTGTCTCTCCTCTGCTCTCAGTGTTCCCTCTGCTGCTGCTAAGCCAGTGTAGTGCCATCTGGGAGGTGAAGGAGGCAGGTGCAGCACTGTTTTACCAGCAGGGAGGCAAGAGGGACAGCGTTTGGGGGAGGGACAAAAGAAGGGGTTCTAGAGGAAACAGTCTGGCAGTGATGGGGACCAAAGAGGGACCCAATTAAATAGGGTTGAATGGGGAGACATGTGGGGAAAGAGGTTCTCAAGGCAGGATGGGCAAAGCAGGATAGGGGTGGAATGGGGGAACGGGAGCTCCAGGAGGAGCTGACTAGGGAGGGACAAAGACTCAGAAGGAATCTGCTGCCATGTCAGAAAGGGAACAGGCTGTGGAGATGGGGCTCCCTTGAGCCTCTTATCCCCCATACTCTCACTCCCTTTGAACCCATTTCCCCCTGCAATTTTCAAGTCACTCTCCAGTTTAGGGTTGGATCAGTCTTTCCACACAGGGATAAACTCTGCACAGCGACAAGTTCATCCATCCAAATGAAAAATGTCAAGATAAAAACTGTAGTAACTGTATATACTTTAGTGTCATGGTATTTCATTGATAATTGCTATTGTTTCTAGCACATGGAAAGCTCAATTGCTTTGGTAAAAATGGGCCTGATGGGAAAAAGTTTGAGAACCACTGCAGTAAGACGGGTTTCAGAGTGGTAGCCGTGTTAGTCTGTATCAGTAAAAAGAACAAGGAGTACTTGTAGCACCTTAGAGACTAATAAATTTATTTGGGCATAAGCTCCATGCATCTGATGAAGTGGGTTTTAGCCCACGAAAGCTTATACCCCAAAAAATTTGTTAGTCTGTAAGGTGCCACAAGTACTCCTCATTCTTACTGCAGTAAGAAACACTTTAACAATCGCTGCAATGCAGCCATGTCTGGAGTGGAACATTGTCAGCTGTACAACAGCCCACAGCAACTACACAATGTGCACAAAAGGAAATAAAGAACACTCACCTTACCTAAAACAGCAGGGGAGAGTTAGATAGACACAATGTAATTACTAGAGCAGTATGAAACTCAGTGGTTTTGTTTCATAGGCAATCACATGAATATTTCCATCAGTAACTGCTCTTAACCATCCGCTCCCCAAGTTTCACTGTGACTTCTGGCTTCTGCCAAATTCCAGCTGGTTTTGCAATGTAACAGGGTGGAAGGGCAGATTTCATATTCAAAGACATGAATCAGCCAAGATTATGAAATGCACCTGGGATTATTTAGTAACTACAAGTGTCTGTCAGAGTCATGGAGTTCAGATCCAGATCCAGATCTAAAGAGCCCCAAGGTTGGGGGGCATTTGGAACTAGTGTTCTAGTTTGGGAGATCGTAATAAAAGTATTTAGCACTTAGGTTGCATAGCACTTCACATCTTCAAGAGCTGTACAAACGTAAATGAATTATCTTCACATTGGTCTCACTAGCTCAGTTTTCAAGGTGAAGAAACTGAGAAAAGAGAGTTTATTTTAAGTGATTTTCCCAAGGTCACACCGGAATGTAGTGTCCAGGCATGGCATTATTGGAGTGTCCTCCAATAATGAGGGGCCCAACCCTGAAATCTTTACTCAGGATAAATGCCAGTGAAATTAACATGGCCTAATTGACTGAACATGGGGCTGTGAAAACTCCTGAGTTCTAGTCTCTGCTCTTCCACTGACTCCAGATAGGGCCTTGGTTACACATCTTTATCTCACAGTGTCTCATCTCCAGTACTGTGAAATAGGGTTTCTAGTGAGGGTTGTCAGTACTCTGACATTCACACTGCCCTTATTTCAGCAAAAACTTGAAGCTGGAAACCTAAATGGATAATAAGTCTGATTCGCCTCCTGCTTATACACCATTGTAACTGGACTGAGTTACCCCTGGTTTTTGCCAGTGAAGTGAAAGGAGGTTCAACCCCCATTAGATTCCTGACTTGAAAAATGTGGGCACATTTCAAACAAAGCAATCTCAATGCCTGATACTACTTATATCGTGTGTTATCATGTCACAACAAAAGGCAGGCCAGTAGCTTATCTGAGATATTGATCAAATTTTCACGAATGTATTGTTGGCATAAAGCAGCTACACTTAATTCTTTTTTGGGTAGGGTTACTTTATAGAGTCTCTCCTCTTCTCTTTCTGCCCATCTGCAGCTGGTAAATTATTTCTGTTCACTTTAATCCATTTTTTATTATTCTTCAAAATCTCTCATTTTATGTTTCTGGCATTGCTCAAAATAAATCCTTTCAAAAGCTCAGCAGTATTGTCATAAGGGATGTCATGTTTCGTGCAGTATGGGCATATCCTCTTGGAGTTAATGAATTAGTAAATGAGCAAGTAGTGATTTGAAATTAGTTAATTGTCTTAACTTAAAAATCTATGTATTAATGAGTTCCGTTAAGTGAGCTGCCGTTTATTGTCTTTGACATTTTCCCCACTTGGTTTCCTTTCCTGTCTCTCGGTTTTAATGCTGAGTGCATGAGATGACTAAACGGAGGGGTTCTAATGTGCACAGATTTTTTGCTTATGCTACTTAGAAGGATCTCAGCACCATTCCCATTTCATATCCTCAGATAACCTTGCACTTACAGCTGATATTCTTGTTACATTTTATGGTTCTGGTGTAGCCTGCATCTAAACCATTGCTGACTTCACCTACATTTTGTTTCTAGATAGTCCGTCAAACTGCTAGATATCTCTGTTTACAAACATTAATTAAGCCTCATCTAGTTATTTAATAGCTTGACAAACTGACAGTCAGTGTTACAGTTATAACTAGTTTTAGAGTAGCAGCCGTGTTAGTCTGTATCCGCAAAAAGAAAAGGAGTACTTGTGGCACCTTAGAGTCTAACAAATTTATTTGAGCATAAGCTAAACCAGACTTCAATGAGAGACTGCTGAATTGGAATTAATTTGCAAACTGGATACAATTAACTTAGGCTTGAATAAAGACTGGGAGTGGATGGGTCATTACACAAAGTAAAACTATTTCCCCATGTTTATTCCCCGCTCCTTCCCCCCCCCCTTCCCCCCCCCCCCCCCCCGCTGTTCCTCAGACGTTCTTGTCAACTGCTGGAAATGGCCCACCTTGATTATCGCTACAAAAGGTTCCCCCCCCCCCATTCTCCTGCTGGTAATAGCTCACCTTACCTGATCACTCTCGTTACAGTGTGTATGGTAACACCCATTGTTTCATGTTCTCTGTGTATATAAATCTCCCCACTGTATTTTCCACTGCATGCATCCGATGAAGTGAGCTGTAGCTCACGAAAGCTTATGCTCAAATAAATTTGTTAGTCTCTAAGGTGCCACAAGTTATAACTAGAACTGTGCTGACAGGAAACCTAATACAACAGGAGATTCCTCTGACCTCAGGTTCCACTGGAGATTCGAAATCCAGACAGGAACCTGAAGCTCAATGGCAAAATTCAGGAGGGATATCTGGATAGGCCAGATTACAAAACTGAATCCTAACCATGGTCTGATAAGCCAACCTCAGGTAATCCTGTGGACAGGGAACTAGGGATGACACTCTGCCCTGGTGCATAGGGTGTGTGCATCTGGTGTAGAAGAGCAGAGTCCTACCATGTGTCACTTAGATAGTATAGTCTTAAGGCCACTGTTGGATTCCTCAGAGCTCTCTTTCCCTAAAAATTGTTCATTTCAGGGATTTTCAGTTGTAGTGGGTTTTTTAATATAAATCTGAGGACTTGAGGTGTGGAGTACTTCTGCACTGGACTGTACACCCTAATCTCCCTTTGGTTTCAGATGGATTTGTAGGCACTCAGCATCTCATAAATTAAGGCACTTGAATCTCCAGTTTCGGATTATTGTTTTTAACCTAAAATCAAGCAAATTGTCTCGTTCTCTCCTGTCAATAAAGTAAATATGTGAGTGAACTTTGGGTTCCTTTACAAGGGCTGCAGCCCAGAAAAACACATAACCGCATGCTTAACTCTAAGTTGAAATTAATAGGCCTACTTATGTGCTTCAGTGCTTTGTTAGATCAAGGCCTAGATTTACAATTGTATTTATGATCACGGGTAGACTCACTCCTCTAGGGCACCCAGGAAATACAATTTTATATTTGTTCCTTCCTCTCATTCCTCTGGGAATCCTGTAAGAGAGGGAGCTAGTTATTTTCTCATTATTAATGTTCTCCACCAGAAAGCAGAAATGCAAGTTTAATAGTGCATTATTTCTGTGTCTCAGGACGAGGAGGATAGCGGAGAATGGAAATGTGCTTATGAATATAATATACTTTGGATTAAGTTATGAGGCTCTTTTACCAAGGATAGCCTTGTTAGAGATGTTACAAGCACCTGTTGAGAATGAAAGGAATTAGAACAATGGCTTGTGGCGTTGCTGTAGCTAGGCCATCTATCAGCACTTCCATTGTAAAGCCCCTTTTCTTACGGGCTTATTGCTCAACAGCAAAATTTCATTCCTGGCTGAAACTTAACAAACCAAGTCTCACTCAGGAGGAGCAATTTTGTCTGGTTTTTTATTTTTTTTCATTGTTATTAATTTATTTTAATCGCTGCTGCTATGTTTAATTTATTCATATTTGAGAAGAAGTTCATATATTTTAAGTACTGGGTCACTTTTCATTTTGTTCTTCAAAACCAGCATTCATTTTGAAAAATGAACTAGAAAGCAAACAATTATTTCACAATCACGCAAGGCCATATTCTCTCTGCTTCTGTGAGGAGCAAGGAGGCAAAAGAAGCAAAACTTACTGAGTGCAGGGAGCACCAGCTCTGTTGCACACTTTCCTCTTACTCTGACCCCACAGAATGTTCACCCACGGACAAACTCTGGGGCCAGAACTTCACATAGGGTTAGGAATGAGTGCTGTTCTCTGTCATTCTTCCCTTTAGACCTCATGCATTTCCTGTTGGATTAATGGTGCTCCAAGCATACTGGGTGTTCCCTGAAATGGCTACTGCAGAACTATGATGGGAGACAGTCTTGACAGAGCTTCTGCAGGAGCTTGGGAGACTATCAGGACAGCAGTATGGACATGCAGGGGCACTGTGGGTGTCCTGAGATCTAAATCTGCTGGTTTCGGGGTCCTGCCCATTGCTGGAGATGTTGACCCTACTGTCCATTCCTTGGGCGTGGGGTTAAACTTCATGCTCAATAGAATAATGAGGAGCAATCTCTGTGAGATGTATTGCACAGAACGCCATGCTTTCTTTGTGGGGTTTTCATACACTGGGGAGAACATAGCCCCTAGTATTTTGGAAAAACCCATTTCCAGTGAAAGAAACATTTAACTGTGGTAAATTGTTGTTAGGGATACTCAGTGACTAATTTTCATGAAAAGATTTAATTTTTACCACTGTGTTCAGTGTAATAGTCAAAACAGTAATTCAAAATAACACTGCTTTCCTAAAACTGTACCTCAAGCCTGGACATAGCTGAGGAGCAGATATTGGAACAGCCTCATTCTCCCCCAAATCAGTGTTTTCCTAGTATATCCACAGTTTTTTCAGTAAGAGCTTAATCCTGTGGTCCTTAGGAAGGTAAAATGCCCCATGAAACTGGTTATCCTCTCATTCACATTGGTGAGAGTCAGGACTCACTTGAATGAAGTCAAAGGAGCAACACCCATTTGAAACTGGCAGTGATTTCAGTGGGTGCTTTACCAGAGTAAAGGCTTCAGGATTGGGTCTTAAATTGGAGGACAAAAAGTCAAGTATCTGTTCCAGGAATACTCCCAATCCCCAAACCCCTCTCAGGAACTGTTGTGACAGGAATGTATAAATTAGAGATGGAAACGTCCAACCTGATCATTAAGGGCTGGATCAAAAGCTCACTGAAATCAATGGAAAAACTCCCTTTGATTGAACTGGGAGCAATCAGCCCCTAAATGCATTCCTTACAAATGCGGATTTGCACTGCATTGTCTCCAGTGTATTTTCTAATGCTTTGTCCAGTTTTGTTTGAAAATGACCAGAGTGATGGCACTTCCACCATAAGTGGAAATCTGAGCCTCACAGTGGATGGAATTTTATCCTTCATTCTTAATTTCAATTTTTGCTTGTATAGCAATATTTTAAAGTAGTGTCTGAGTTTTTTTTTTAAAAATGTTTACAGAGTCTGCAACATCAGACTCTTCACTAAAAAAAAACCCAAAAAAACCCCAGCCAGCTTCCAGAAGAGCAAAATTTCTCCCTACCGTCACTATGTCAAGGTTCTGCAGACATAACACTTATACTTTCACATTGTCAGACTGAGATGGGAACAAACCAAAACCCTGGAATGTTGTTTTCATCTCTTTTTTTTCTTTATCCTCCCTCCTGATGTCTGACCAGGTGGATGGGAAAAGGTTAAATGGGAAAAGTCTGCAGGATCTCTTTATCTTCATTATCCCTGTGTCTTCTTCTTTAAGCAGCTTTAACTGACACTGTGTTACAAATGGGAAACATCCTAATTGCTTGTCCGCAGTCCCATGTTCCTTGTGTACAAATGTCCAACTACCCAATGTTTCCCAAAAGATGATCCCTGTAAAGAGCCCGCTATCCCCACAAAGCAGAATTCCAAAGGTTGTGACTCAGACTGCAATTTATTATGCAAAATGTCCTGTTATAATGCAAGTTTTTGGCTTGCTGAGTGCCTACCCCAGCTCTTCTTGTAATATAGCATTTTGGTGTGACTGTAAGCACTTTAATAAGAAAAGAATTGATTTTGTAGCTGGCACAGGAGTCTAATGATTGGAAATAATATATTGATTTTTTAAATTAAAGCCATCTTCACATTCATAATGGAATGGACTGCCTTTCTGGGAATTTATCACTATAGACCTTGGGTGAAGCCTGCAATTACTGGTGCCATACATTGACCATAAGGAAAGGGAAACAGACTATTAGGACAGAAAAGTTTCTTTAAAAAAAAAGTTATTGTTAGCCCTCATGGGAGATAGAGTGTACTGGATACAAACGTCATCTGGCTTATGCAGAGAATAGGCACACTGCAAGAAACAGCAACCTAACTTCCCTACCCCATAATGCCACTGGTCGAGAGGCACCATTTTGACAGATGAGTGGGTAGTTCAATCTCCAGTCTTTTAGCCTGTCTGTCTGAGGCTGCCAACAAGGTGCCAGTTTTGATGGTGGTTTTTGATTTGGAGCAATATGCAAGGAGACCTTGATCCTGTGCCTCAGCTTATTGCTATTGCACATATCTAACAGATTTGTTCTTGAACCTAACATTTATTATAATTATTATTTTATTTTATTATTGATTTTTTATTAATTTTATGTCAGCTAGTACCTAGCAACAAGTGGCTTTAATTTTTTAGAAAAACATAAATTAGCCCTTCTCCCATAAATTAACATGCCGCCCCAACAAGTGGTGACACTAAATCCGTCACTAACCTGTCACTAGCTGATGATTAAAGAGTAGGGATGGAATAATAACATGCCTAAAGTATGAGAGGGACAAGAGCTGCATGCGAAATATGTATTGTATGATTGCTGTTCCTGTATATAGGCTATACTATACAAAATTGCGGATATAGGAAAGCTACTGTTGAGGTAGAAAATATCCCTTCTGCCATTTTCTTTAGTGTGGTAAGAGAAGTATGGTATCAGATTTGTACATACATATATTACATCACAGCTTTCCCTTATTCCGTGCTCTGGAGCAGCTGACTAAATGTACTTAATGTACTGCATCTGTGTACTTGATGAACCTTGTGTAGTACACATCAGAGACCTACTGTTATATGCAGGACTACAATTTTGTCATGTCAGTTTTTGATAAATTTTCTGGCAGAGCTGCAGGAAAACAAGTATATGTCATGGAATGGGGGGACGCTGGAGAGCAAGACAACCTCACATGAACCCCACCACAGCAACTCCTGTCCTACACAGCCTACTGCTCTGGCCGTTGCGACCTGGCCACCGTGGTTGCAATGCCACTCAGGTTTGCCGCATCCACCCCTCCATAGATGGTGGTGTGACCCTGTGCACTAGATCACAACACCACTTGGTTTGGGGGCATTTCACAGACTTTATTCAAATTTATGGTGTCTGTGACCACAACATCCATGACAAAATTATGGCCTGAGTTCTATGTCCATAGATTATAAGCTTTTCAGAGCAGCATCCCTGGGCCTGATTCTGATCTCTCTTATAGTGGGGTAAATCAGGAGTAATTCCATTGAAGTAGTGAACTAACAGAATTCCATCACTGGGCAATGACAGACTCAGAACTGTAAGACATTTTATAACCTTTTAAATTTACAGTACCAGCAGTTGCCACAGTTATTCCATTGAATACCCAGGACCCATAGCGGTTCTACTACTTTGTCTACTACTTGGTCTATCCACAAGCTTAGGCCCTCATCCAAAGTCCACTGAAGTCAGTGGAAAGAATTCCATTGATTTCAATGGACTTTTGATCAGAATCATAGAATATCAGGGTTGGAAGGGACCTCAGGAGGTCATCTGGTCCAACCCCCTACTCAAAGCAGGACCAGTCCCCAAATTTTGCCCCAGTTCCCTAAATGGAACCCTCAAGGATTGAACTCACAACCCTGGGTTTAGCAGGTCAATGCTCAAACCACTGAGCTATCCCTCCCCGCCCCCTCAGGACCTTAGGTGGGGCAGCCAGCAGCTTTCTCTCTGTCATCTGTGAGATTTAACTGCAAGAAAACGCCTACCCACGTCTGCTGAGCATATATATGTTGGACTGGGTTGCGGGAGCAATGAAAGAGATGTATAGTTTTCACATCTCTAGTTATAACCTAATTTCCACTCTTCTGTAATGTAAAATTCTTGCTGGATTGGAGCCTGAGCCTGTTAGGGGGCAAAAACCACTTGCTGAATGTCCGGAAGAAGGTGAGTGACGGTATTAAAATGCTGGCAGAAGTTCAAACCATCAAAAAAGCATAAAACAGAACAAAAACAAAACAAAAATGGATGTGAGCAGCCTTTTCCCTGCTGTGAATGCTTGGTGTGAAATTCGACAACCTTTTCTTTTATGTCAATAACTGTTCTAAAACAGAGCAATCAGTTTTCCTGAAGGGGCCACCTGGTTTGAATGTGGCCTCGGTTATTAGCATTGACAGTGGCTATTCAGTGGCCTGTGTTTGCTGGTGGTCTCTTGTGCGCTACGCTCACAAAGCAATTGGCCTGCTCTTTAGCTATCTCACCAGAGTAATCCAAGTCTGAATGGGCATGGAAGGGACTGGCCTGTCTTGTCCTCTCTAGAGGTACTACTTCGGATATAGGATTGACAGGATGTGTGTGCATTGCTGCTGCAATGTTATATGAATAGAGCACTCGCTGTTTACTTGGTGCCTCACCCAAGCGCTAGCATTCGCTCTGGATACATAATTAAATGGGCCACCAACACTCAAGTCTGCATCTTGAGATAGGCCCTGATTCAGTAAGGTACTTAAGTGTGTAGCTAATTTTAAGCCTGTTAGTCCTTAATTTAACTTCAGCAGGATTCTCAACGTGCTTAATATAAGGCATGTGCTTAAGTACCTTTCTGAATCAGGGCCATTAACAGTAAGGGAGAGAAAGGAGTGGTTAGGCACAAGCCTGCGACTTGGGAGATCAGGGTTTAATGCCCTGCTTTGCCAGAGGCTTCCTGTGTGACCTGGGGCAAGTCACTTAGGATTAGATTCACAGAAAGACTGAGGCACCTTAACTGCCTCTTTAGCCACCTAAACCCCAGAATCAGGCCCTGCTGGGATTCACAAAACCTCTGCTCAAGCCTGTAGGTGCTTAAGCTTACTTGGCAGCTACATTTTTGCAGTAAAAGTTCCCAAGGTCCCTATGTTTTGCCTGTGTGCATGTACACTGGAGCTCCACGCCAGGCATCTGGGGCCTAAGCACCAGAGCAGTGCACAAACTGGGGGGAAGATATTTGTTCCTCCGCCTAATTTGCCGGTGGTGCCCAATCTGATAACCATGCTCAGAGCTCATCTAACTGGACTGGGCCCCTGTAGGCAAGCTTAAACAAACTGGCTGAGGAGGAGAGGTGTGCAGGAGAGGAAGAGCTTGTGACAGCTATAACACTATCCTGCAATATCCTGAACAAACGTTACAAAATTGAGTTTAGAACCTTTGGGATCCATTGTATCTCTAGGGGCCAGGGGTTTGCTGGTTATCAGCCCTTTGAAGCCACCCCCTGGTAAGGTGTGCATGTACTGGTTCAAACCGGATTCTCCAGGGGCCAAGAGACAAAGAAAGGATTTTTGGATAAATATCCTGATTTTAAACAGGCTCAGGCCCCTTCTTCCTGATCCAGCAAATGAACAGGACACTTGGTTCACAGAGGGCCCCAATCCTTGGAAAGGGAAGGACTTGGCCTACTGAGGCCCCATAGAACTGAGTTCTCATTCTGAGCAAGGAATGTGATGAACTGAAAACCAAAGGGAATGCTCTGGGTGTGGTTTTGAAGGACAATTCCTGCCAAAGCCCATATTAGAGGCAGGGGTTGATCTCTGGTAAGCTTATTAGCATGTGTGTAGGTTCGTTTAGTGTTTTAATATGTTTTCTCTGTAATGCATTAACCTTAAGAATGCATTATGCTTGCTGAGAAGAACTGTATGGTAGCTTAATTGTGGGCAGTTACACAGCTATTAGCCTCTGAAGAAAAAGCAAGCTGGCCAGATCATCTTTTGCAGGGAATAACACAGTGAAGACGGAACTGTACAGGCTGGAAATACGCAGGTCAGAAAGGAGTGAGATGGGTGTCTCCATGTAACAGAGGCAACAGCTGTGGAGCCAGAAGCCTGGGAGTGGGTATCCTTGATGGACCATGGAGGGGAGAAACATAGGTGCTGTTGCATTGAAGTGTGACAGGTCTCCTTCATAACATTTAGCCCAACAGGGAGGATACTCACCTGGAATTGGGATACCCCTGCTGCAAGTCCCGCCCCGCCCCCCACCTGAGAGGGAGAAGGGATTTGAAAAGTGCTCTGCCAACTCTCAGGTGAGGGCCTGAACCACTGGGCTTGGGATAAGCTGATGTGGGGCTCCCTCAGTCTTTTCTGAGGCAGTTGTTCCACTGTGGAGAAATAATTTTAAAAATCATGGGAGCAAGGCGACTGGGTCACCTCTCACGTGAGTGCTCTAACCACCAGCTCCAGAGTCAGTGTCTGTCACTGGCTTTTCACTATTTATTCACAGTGGAACAGCTTCAACAGGAGAGACTGAGGTAGCTTCATTTCAGAATATCCCATAGCACAGAGGCCTCGGCTCTCAGCTGAGAGATGGCAGATCCCTTTTCAAAGCTCTTCCCTGCTCCAGCTTTTTGCAAAAAACAGCCTAGGCACCTAATGCCACAAGAGGGTGTGCAGCTGAGAATCCCAAGGTCAGGGAGGTGCCTCCCTGAATCCTGGGCTTAAGTGCTTAACTCCCTGAGAGGGGTAGGGTGTAGGACACATTCCTCTCCTTGTCATCTCCCATTAGCTACCTTAGGTGGGGCGTGCTGGCTTTTGTATCTGCCATTCTGAGGTGTTTGTATTTCTCTATACACTGTATAGGGAGCCTAGGTACCAAACTCAGGCCCTGTGGGTCCCAGCAATTTTCTAGGCCCCTGAAAGTTTCTGACTGTAGTCCTTAGTCTCTCTGTGCCTCAGTTCCCCATATGTAAAATGAGAATAGCAGCACCTCTGTACCTCACTGGAGTGCTGTGAGGATAAATACTTCTAAAACAGGGGTCGGCAACCTTTGGCACGCAACCCATCAGGGTAATCTGCTGGGGGCCGCAAGACATTTTGTTTACATTGACCGTCTGCAGGCACAGCCGCCTGCAGGTCCCAGTGGCCACGGTTCGCCATTCCCGACCAATGGGAGCTGCGGGAAGCGGTGCGGGCCGCAGGGATGTGCTGGCTGCTGCTCCTGTTGGCTGGGAATGGCAAACCGCAGCCACTGGGAGCTGCAGGGGGCCATGCCTGCAGACGGTCAACGTAAACAAACTGTGTTGCAGCCGACCAGTGGATTACCCTGATGGGCCGTGTGCCAAAGGTTGCCAGCCCCTGTTCTAAAACATTGTGAGGTGCTCCAATGCTACGGTAATGGGGGCTATATAAGTACTTAACATAGAGATAGATCAGGGTTTCATTGTGCATTTAAGGAACTGCCCACACCAAGAGATGATGTGGAAGCCCACCACTCAAGTCAGAATTTTTGGAGACATTGTGCTTCACTAGACCTCAGAGAGTTTGGCAACTATACCATCCCTTGAGCGAGTACAGCATGACTTCCCCCAGCAATGGGACAGTTCTGCTGACTAGCATGGAAAAGGGGAAGGGTTATGATTCATATTTAACTACTCCAAGTGGCATCCGAGACTCACATAGCACTTAGGTTCAGAGGAGCACAACAGTATGTAGGACCAAGCAGGGGGAAGCTTCTTGTATCCTCTCCACTCTGTGCCCTTGTACAGGGCTGGTACAAAACTGAGTCCTAAGGGCTCCGGAAGATTGTGTAGATACAATTTCTGCTCACTTCATGGAGTGATTTTAACCCATTACCATGATGTTATGTTCTTCCAATACATGCCTTCTCTAAGGCAGCAGTGCTTTTCTTCCAGGTAAGGCATCACAGCACCAGGAAATCTTGATTTGGCATACTATTCTGGAGAATCGCATTATACCGGCAGCAGTTCTAGTTGTGACATTACTGCCTCACTGTGCATACTCTGTAGAGTTAGCTTGAATTTTTGTGTCTTTGTACTGAGCCTGATCCTTGCATCCAAAACTCCCATTGCTTTGAATGAAGAGATGTGTCTGGAAAGAATCTAGGACTGGGTGCACAGTGGGATTCAAACTCTGGCACATATTTGGCCAAATTTTCAGGTACCTATGTCCCAGTTCAATCACTGGTGTGTTGGCTAAGCTAGTGGCCTTCACAGAAGTGGGGTTTTTTGCTGTGCGTCAAACTGCTGTGGACCTCAGGGGTCTGATATGTGCTTCCTCTCCCCTGTCTGCTTCTGTGCCTCATCCATAAAGAGTGTGTATCAGTTACAGACCATGGCTACATAGTTCAAATGGTAAAGCCTCATGGCTCAGGCTCTAGAGGTCCATGGTTCAATTTCCTGTCTCACTCAAGATGGTGGCTGTCATTCACTTACCTAAGATTGTATTTGCAAAGGTGTATTTGCATTCACATATCAGTAACCTTACACCTAAATGCCTGTTTCTTCATGACGTTGTACAGTTTGTGAATGCAAATTTTGTTTTGTGTGTGCAAATATGGCCTTTGGTGGGCAGAGTAGGTGTGCACACATTTTTATAGGTAATCCTATAAAACAGACAGTTGGGCCCTAAATCTTTTTTTTTACCCCCTACAAGAAGTATCTTTATGGTAGGTCCTTCCACACTCAAAGTTTTAGCAATGCAACAGTGGAAACAAGAGAACAAGCCTTTATAATGGGTAGTTTACTGCCAGATTCCCTTTTCTTGATAGTATTATCTGAGTGTAATGAGTTGAAACTCACAAGGAAAATTAGTAAAAGGCTTAAGATACTACTCTCTTAACTTAATTTAATTTAATTTACAGCCTGAACAATCACATTATATGTTCAAGCAAATGTTGCCTTTTTTTAAAAGTCTTCATCAACTCTTATCTTTCATGCCTTACTGGGGCAAAAGTTCACTCATTAAGCTTTATGGTGCTAGCATGTCTGGCATTGCTTGGATTGGAAACTGAATTTGTGAAATGCTATCCTTGGATGCATCATAAAAGGACTTAAGCTCTTCTAATGTAAGAAATGTTATCAGCTTTTAAAATGTATATTCTTAAGCCGTAAAAGAATGCTGCACCCGTGTTGCTTAGCACAGCAACGTGAAAGTTCACATGGTGAAAAGTACTTATGTAATTAAACGGTGGAATGTATTTGAAAGGAACTGAATATTTTTTAAATTACCAGTGGCATTTCTAAACTTATTGCTGCTAATGGCCATCTTGCTTTCAAGTGCATTCATTTGTTACACTAGCAAATATGGAACCATACTGTCAGAGGCTGCAAACTACTCTTATATCCTCCACAACACGGTTTGTTTTTCTATAGCATCTCTTCACATACAAGCATCCCAGTTAGCTAAAACCAAGAGAATCATGCTTCACAGGGCGCTAGCGTTTTTCCTTTTGTGCATTGAGCAGTGACCCTCCCATGCTCTCTGTAATCAGCCAGGAGGCATGAAATCAAAGACAGAAATCAACATCAGGAAGCAGGACACCCCAGGCCATCTGCAAATCAACCCTAGATGTCCAACGAGGTAAATAAAGGCCCCTTCTGTTCAGTTCCAGACCTGGAGTGACGGGAAACTCAGTTGTACTGAGATCCTTCTCTGAGGCATGGAGAAGCTATTCATAGGAATACAAAATGCTGGAGGGGCTCATGGACTGTTACATCCTGTGGTAGCAAGTGCACGATTGCTGATAGACCAAACAGAAGGGGATGGAAAAGGTGAGGAAAAATGCCATGCGATGTCTCATGGTCATGTGAGCAAATGGATGGTTTATAGAGTCAGGTAAGAGAGAAAGAGGAGTTCATACGGAAGTACGAGAAGATCAAGGAGTAAGCACCAAACAGAGTCGAGTGTAAAAGTTCAGGTATGTATTCTTGCAGGCTAGTGGGAGGAGTATGGAAGTATGCCAGGAGGACACGTTTTAGTGTCACATGCTTCTATTTAATACTGTTTTGACAAACAGTAGAGTGTTGCTATATAAGAAAAAATATTAGGCCGGATTCCATACAACCATTCAAAGGAGTGAGAACACCATTATGCCTATGAGTAGACTACCCAGACCATGGGGATAGGCAGATAGGAGTATGTGGGGCTACCTGCCTGCTTACTCTCTCTAGAACATGTGGGCAAGGAGTGGGTGAAGTCTTCTCTCTGCCCACCCCTGCCTCACTATCCAGAATAGCTGAGCTGACATGCAGGTGGGAGGTAGTAATACAGTATTTGTAGTAGTATCATAGAATCATAGAATATCAGGGTTGGAAGGGACCTCAGGAGGTCATCTAGTCCAACCCCCTGCTCAAAGCAGGACCAATCCCCAATCAAACCATCCCAGCCAGGGCTTTGTCAAGCCTGACCTTAAAAACATCTAAGGAAGGAGATTCTACCACCTCCCTAGGTAACGCATTCCAGTGTTTCACCACCCTCCTAGTGAAAAAGTTTTTCCTAATATCCAACCTAAACCTCCCCCACTGCAACTTGAGACCATTACTCCTTGTCCTGTCCTCTTCTACCACTGAGAATAGTCTAGAACCATCCTCTCTGGAACCACTTCTCAGGTAGTTGAAAGCAGCTATCAAATCCCCCCTCATTCTTCTCTTCCGCAGACTAAACAATCCCAGTTCCCTCAGCCTCTCCTCATAAGTCATGTGTTCCAGACCCCTAATCATTTTTGTTGCCCTTCGCTGGACTCTCTCCAATTTATCCACATCCTTCTTGTAGTGTGGGGCCCAAAACTGGACACAGTACTCCAGATGAGGCCTCACCAATGTCGAATAGAGGGGAACGATCACGTCCCTCGATCTGCTTGTTATGCCCCTACTTATACATCCCAAAATGCCATTGGCCTTCTTGGCAACAAGGGCACACTGCTGACTCATATCCAGCTTCTCGTCCACTGTAACCCCTAGGTCCTTTTCCGCAGAACTGCTGCCTAGCCATTTGGTCCCTAGTCTGTAGCTGTGCATTGGGTTCTTCCGTCCTAAGTGCAGGACCCTGCACTTATCCTTATTGAACCTCATCAGATTTCTTTTGGCCCAATCCTCCAATTTGTCTAGGTCCCTCTGTATCCTATCCCTGCCCTCCAGCGTATCTACCACTCCTCCCAGTTTAGTATCATCCGCAAATTTGCTGAGAGTGCAATCCACACCATCCTCCAGATCATTTATGAAGATATTGAACAAAACCGGCCCCAGGACCGACCCCTGGGGCACTCCACTTGACACCGGCTGCCAACTAGACATGGAGCCATTGATCACTACCCGTTGAGCCCGACAATCTAGCCAACTTTCTACCCACCTTATAGTGCATTCATCCAGCCCATACTTCTTTAACTTGCTGACAAGAATACTGTGGGAGACCGTGTCAAAAGCTTTGCTAAAGTCAACAAACAATACATCCACTGCTTTCCCTTCATCCACAGAACCAGTAATCTCATCATAGAAGGCCATTAGATTAGTCAGGCATGACCTACCCTTGGTGAATCCATGCTGACTGTTCCTGATCACTTTCCTCTCGTGTAAGTGCTTCAGGATTGATTCCTTGAGGACCTGCTCCATGATTTTTCCGGGGACTGAGGTGAGGCTGACTGGCCTGTAGTTCCCAGGATCCTCCTTCTTCCCTTTTTTAAAGATTGGCACTACATTAGCCTTTTTCCAGTCATCTGGGACTTCCCCAGTTCGCCACGAGTTTTCAAAGATAATGGCCAATGGCTCTGCAATCACATCCGCCAATTCCTTTAGTACTCTCGGATGCAACTCGTCCGGCCCCATGGACTTGTGCACGTCCAGCTTTTCTAAATAGTCCCTAACCACCTCTTTCTCCACAGAGGGCTGGCCATCTACTCCCCATGTTGTGATGCCCAGCGCAGCAGTCTGGGAGCTGTCCTTGTTAGTGAAGACAGAGGCAAAAAAAGCATTGAGCACATTAGTAGTTATGATTAGTAGTTATGATTTCTACTGTGGTAGTACCTGGGGGGGCCCAATCAGGGATCAGGGCCCTGTTGTGCTAGGCACTGTACAAACCCAGAACAAAATCACAGTCCCAAAGAGTTAAGTCATGAACCCTTGGGAGCAAGGAGGAAGTAGAGTGTGAACGATGAATCTAAGATGCGTCTGAGTCAGAATGCCTCTGGGGGGCTACTCATGGGGTGATAGGTTTTAGAGTAGCAGCCGTGTTAGTCTGTATCCGCAAAAAGAAAAGGAGTACTTGTGGCACGTTAGGTGCCACAAGTACTCCTTTTCTTTTTTCATGGGGTGATGCAATCTACATGCCACCTCTTGCTTTGGGTTGTGCTTAACTTCAGAGTGAAAGTCCTTTCAGCCACTGATAGGTGAGCACATATCTCACACGTGTCAATGGCTGAATAGACCTGCAAATGTTCAGGCATTAAACTGGCTTATCTGAATGTTACACCTGTGTGAAAGCAGGTTGTGAAGTAATTTACAGTCTCTTAAATTGAGCTCCCACGTGGCTCATGTCATGAATGATGTCAGCTTGTAGTATGAGGTCACCACCAGCAATATGCTCAACAGTGATATTTTTAATTAAATTTTTCTTTTCAAATAGGTTTTGCATAGGGCGACATGCTAATCTCACCACATGAGCCATCACTTAGACTTTAACCCTTTGAGGGGCTATTTGATTTTTATAGATTTTGATGTTTTGATAGTATTCATTCTGCAAACTTCAGTCCTGGAGTGGTAAAATCCCATCACACAATGTCCAGAGTAAAACCTGATTCGTTTGCACTGCTTTATATCTGTAGAACAGGTACTGTTTTAAAGGATCGCTGTGTTATGTTGTAGAATTCATCCTTCATTAAGCCCTCTGGAGGATTATTAAGATTGTATGGCTCCAGGACTATTTAAGAACTCTCCTCTTCCATTTCATTCTTAGAAACTTGTCCAAATTTTTTTCAAGATCTCTAGCCCTGGTGAAATGAATAGAAAACTCCAGTGGCCCTATTCTCTTACTGCAGAATACACTTATTTCGAGAGAAGTCAATGGGAGTTACTCATATCCTACAGGGGTAACAGGGCCCCAGAGCTCTCTTTTTCTCACACACCCACTCACTCACCCACACGCATACATGCAAGGACAAGGCTCCAATCCCATACTGTGGCTAGCTACCCCACTTCCTCTTGGATCACACACCCATAAACTTGGAAACTTGGCATTAAATAAGACTGAATTAGCTTTTCCCACTGGTAAATTAATCTGCCAAGAAGGACCCCTCCCTAATAACTTGAAACCTTAAGGACTTCCTGCTTTGAGAGGTCCTGAATTTGAACAGGGGAAGTTCAGAGAGAAATGAAACCTGAGTGTTTGTGAAGATATATACAGATATATATATAGATATATATATTCTCCCCTGCTTTCAAGCCCAGTGACTTTTTAAAAGAGAATGTCTTTACATATTCAGATAAATTAAAAATAGTCTACTGTAAATGAAACACTGAATTCAGTTTCCTCACTGAATTTCTGAAGGGTGAGTTCCACTACAAAAGAAACTTATTAAAGAGTAATGAAGACTGTCAAAAATCATACACTTAAAAGCTAGTAAATAACAAAGTAAGGCTTTTAGTCATCCTGACTGGACAAGGTGAGGTCAGAAAGAAACAACAACACATCCAGCAACACTTTTAATGCAACTTGTTTCTAAAATTCGTTATTTAGTGGAATCTTATTTCTCTTTGTTTATATCTGTGTTCTTCTCTTAATCACTGCCTTTTACCTTGACCTTCTCCTACATAAAAATTCACTTTCATGTAATTCTTTTCTTGGAGTGAGGTTTTTTTTCATATATATATATATATATATATATATATATATATATATAACTATGGTTATATTTTCTCTTTTGGGAGTGCAGAAAGCAGAATGAAACAATAATGATAAACATATTCCAGAACTACTGCTTTAAATACTTTCTCAAACAACTGAGTTTTTGTATTTGTTCTGATTTTAATTTTTGACATTCATTTGTATTTTATCGGTTAGTAGGTCAGATCCTGTGCCATCTTGAACATTTCCTCCTTTTTTTATTTTCTCTGCATTAATTGCCATATTATAATTGTACACAATGTCCAGAGTAAAACTTGATTCACTTGCACTGATTTATATCTGTGGAACAGGTACTGTTGGGAGGGGGGGTAGCTGTTTGAAAATGAAATCACAAAGGCTATGCAACCATAAAAAAACTGATCAGCTGACATCTAGCTTGCAGAGTGCAGGAATGAAAGTAGTGGCCATTATTTCACCTGATTTTTGTTAATCGTTTACGGTCCCCCCTTTTCCATCCACTAACTAGGCAAACAATCAATACTTATCAGAGACTGTTTCATCTTCAATATTGTTTGATGGCCCTAGGGTTAACAAAAAATCTGAGTGCAAAACTTATGAGGACATGAGCACAGGCTTGGAATGCTATGCTCAGTCATGTAGAAATGCATCTGAAATTGAACTTAGAAGACAATAATCTCTGAACACTCAGAACTGCATGTGTTATACTTTGGTTAGAGATCTTTTAGCATAAACACCAACTTTTTTGAATAAAGTAAATGGTTTTCTGATTTTATCTTGGTGTGTAAGAAAGATGTGGTTAATTAAAGTATTGGTCTAGTATCATGGAACATAAACTTACAGACAAATCCAGCAAGCATGACAAGGAGACAAAAATGGTTATGTTTGGCATCATTTTTATGTTAGTGGCAGTTAAAAAAAATAAAGCCACTCAGAAATTGCAAGTAATGACACTATGATTTGATGCTTAGGGAATGCTCAAGGGAGGGTGGGAGAGAGCTGATAATATTGCTAATAGGTGGCAATGCTAATTACTGTCCCTGTGAGAATAAATTGAATTAACAGTGAAATGGTGAAGTAGCTCAGACATATCCTGTATTATTTCTCTCTTTTTTTAATACCTTTTTACATCAGCCAAGCAAATAATGAGAAATACTGTTCATAAACGTATATTGGACATATACTTTAGTAAACAGCACATGGAATTCATAGGGAGAAGCTACTATAAACCCAAAATGTTTTAATTCCATCTAATCGTGACATGGTTAGAGATCTTTTAGCATAAACGCCATGCATAAGTAAACTGGCATATTTAACATGGGCCATTAGTAATTCCAGTGCAAGTAGTGAGCTAGATTACTTTTTAAAAAAATATACTTCATTTGTTATATATGAACAGTTATGTAACCTAAATAAGACATCGTATAAATCATCCAAACGGGAGGGACTGATCTGCTTTTGTTTGAAGCAGGAGGTACCTGGTTCATACATACATGGTATATTTAAAATAACCAAACTTATTTATTGCATATTGTATGAAATGGATATACTTTTGTGCACTCAGGGTGACAGAGTGTTCAGCTTAGCTTCTCAGTTGTCTTATCCTAAAAGCATATGAGGTAACTTGCCCCTTAAATGGAAGAAAAAAAAAAAAAGAGAGAGAGAGAGAGAGAGATGTAGGGCCTGATTTTTCAGGAATGAAATCCACTTTTGCAGGTATTTTTTCCAAAAATTGACTCCAAAATTGCAGCATAACTACCATATAACTATCTCTACCCCACAATTTTATTCCCCAAATTAATCACTGGGGCAATACGATTCCAAGCACAATCAGATAGCTTCGATGTGCACATTCTACCACATTCACACAGTTAGTCGGAAGAGCAAAACTGGTTCAAGAATTGGAGACCAAGGGGAGGATCTTTTAAAAAATCAGGTGCCACAGTTCAATTTCCTGTTGTTCATCGGCTGATGGTAAATATTTTCCAACACATTATTTGACATCAAAATGCACAGGGATCTAGTCTCATTTTGACAGATGGCCTTTTTTTGGCCAAATAATTATTGATGTAGTGGGAGTTGTGGACATTAACAGCTTCACCAATCAAGGGGAGAACAGACCATGAATACGATGTTCTGCATGTAGAACTCCCATTGACCTCATCGTGAGTTTTTCACACTGACATGGTAGAAGATCTCCCTAAAGTTAAATCTCGATCTTTCATTTCTTTTGCAGCTCTGTACACGGAAAGTTTGCAGGAGCCAGGCCTTTCAAGTGTATAACATGAGTTAAGACACCCAAGTGCACAAAACACTTGTAACCATAAAAAGAAATATCAATATAAATAGAAAAATCCTGTCACAGGCTGGAAAAACTAGCATTTTTGGGCACGCAGAGGAAATTATATGCATGTTAGAGATGGGCAAACTGTTACGAAATGAATACTAAACCTCTACCAATTATTAGATCCGAATTGGAATCAAACTTTTATTGAGGTTCTGAAATGTTTGCACAAGTGTTTTATCGCTTACAGTTTCCAGCCTAGACCAGAGCAGTATTTATGGGTAGTTCTGTGGGAAGAAAGTTTGTTCACATGAGATTTTCATTCCATTCTTGCAAACTCAAAGAGCTTTGAATAAGCATCATAAATGAATTCAAAATCTATCCATATTGTGTGTGCAAAAATAATAGAAACCTCAGTAACAGAAAGCCACATTGTCTTGAAATTGGCTAACAGAAGCCAATTTCAAGTCATGTAATCTCTCAATATTCATTCTGTATTCCTTCCCCTTTAGTGCACCATCATGTACCATTTCTCTTGCTGTATCTTGCATTGTTCATGCTAGTGGCAATTCCCTACAATTACATTCTAATTGGGAGGAGTGAACTGAACTTATTCATGGGG
The DNA here is from genome assembly GCF_965152275.1 of Natator depressus. Classification (NCBI taxonomy): domain Eukaryota; kingdom Metazoa; phylum Chordata; order Testudines; family Cheloniidae; genus Natator; species Natator depressus. The sequence continues at coordinate 235,768,990 of NC_134235.1, read as the reverse complement.
TCTGGGCAGTTGTTTTTGGCTTCCAGCAAAAGACAATGAACAAATAGATTTCAGTGGCTGTTGACAGCTGTTTTGTATACATTCGCGTTATCAGGGAAAACACATGTAGATGATATGAATAAATAACATGCAAAGGTTTCTGAGTTGGGTGAATTTAACAGTATCAGATTATCCCCAAGCTAGTTTTAGACCAAATTTAATGGCACTAAACTGAAAAATGCTTTCTACTAATTTAGGGAAAGAATTAGTGTTTTTAAAATACAGCTTTCCCTTTGGTACCTATGGTGCAAGAATTCCTGTCTCATGACCAAACAATGGCAGCATACAGTGCATGCCAATGGTCATTATTTAGCAATGTGACCATTTCTCTACTCTGTCCCTCCAACAAGCTTATTGAATCCAAAGCATTTCAATGACACCTAAAGGCATGTCTTTATTTTCCAGCCAAAAACATCACTATTTTTGGCTTTCAGATGTTGGCATCAGAAACATGCTGTAGAAAGAAGCATCTAAAATGAACTGTAAAGAATAGTGAGTCAAATTCATCCCTGGTGTAACTCCATTGATTTAATTACTCCATAGATAAATATGGCCCATGGAGCTCTATTATTCTTTCAGTGCACATGGGAACTAGCCATGTAATTCCTCTGTGAACTGAAAGCAGAAATTTTACAGCTGTAAGGACTTTCCCTCCCCAGAGGATACTGGAGATAGACTAAGGAGACAGAGTTTGATTAGGCTAAGGTTCAGAGCTGAATCCAAATGAAATATAGAGTTTGAGTTCAAATTAATGGCACCAAAATTCTATGAATTTGTTCTTAAAACATCTCAACTGCACATGGTCATAATCTTGCAAGATCATCTGATATTTTTTAGATTTTTGCATCTTAAATGATGGAAATTGTTCTCCTGAGACTACATCCACATCCAAACCAAATGTGGTAAATAGAGTAATAAACTGTAAGACCTGAAGAGGCTATTTTCATTATCTAATCTGAACTCCTCCATAACGCAGGCCATAGAATTTTCACCCTGTAACTGCTGGATTATTATTTTAGAAAGATCTTGATTTAAAGATGCCCAGTGATGGGCATACCACTTCCCCTGGTAAGCAGTTCCAATGGTTATTTATATTCAGTGTTTAAAAAAAAATCTGGTTTCCAGTTTAAATTTTTCTGACTTTTGACCATTGGATTTAGCTGCAACTTTATCTTGCAAATGAAAGAGCTTTCTACTATAGGATATCTTCTTCCTGGGAGCAGTTATAGACCACAATCAAGTTGTCTCTTAACCTTCCTTTTGATAAGCTAAATAGATTGAGTTCCTGAAATCTCTCTAGATTTGGCTCCAGTCTAGTGCCAATAGCATTTTGGATGGTGTCAGGTCCAGGGATTTGAATCCAACCCCTCCTCTGCCTCCCATAAAATTAGGAGGAAATCAGTTTTGAGAGTCTGGCTCTTTTACACCTTTCTTTCCTTCTTTCATGTTTATGAGGCACATAACATTTTGGTACCTAAATACCAAACAAAATTATGAAGAAACAAAGGAGTCTAAAACAAGTGATGGTCTTCTGTCTATTCTGCTGATTACAGGGAGGTGTTAGTTTATGTACTCAAGGATTTAGAAAAAGAATTATCTATGGTTGTTGTTCCTGAGAAGACTTTATTGAAAATAAATGACCCATCTCAAGGCTAATCAGTGTTTGGAATTCTTTGCCCCGAAGGTACTGGCAGAAGCCAAGTAAAGGAAGATACTTGAAAACACCGGAACTGTGTCCAGGATACAAATAGGATTATTAGATAAATAACTATGGTTACTTTTGCTTGCATAGAAAGGGTTCAGCTGATTGCTAGATTTATGTTTGGGAAGGATTTTTGGATGGTGACACTTTAGCAGGAATTTTGGGGAGGTTAGTTTCACCTTGGTCTGGCACATTCCATAGGGGTTATCTGTGAGAATCATGTGGGCACATCCCATATGACTGAATTCATGAAACTGCAGTGTAGGCACTGATGAATCCTCTCTTCTATTTCTGTGTTCATTGACCTAGAAGATGCACTCCCTTTAAAATACCCTTTTGTGCAAAAGAGATGGGGGAAAAACTCAAATCATTCCAGCACTTTGAACTGTACAAATTATGTAAAGAACTGAGACAGATTTAACGTGGTCATGGCTGTATTCCCAGGTGTAATACTTTGTTATAATACAAAACAAAATTCCCACAGAAGCACACACTCTTAAAAGTCTACATGTTATAGTAAACCACTACATTTTTTAAAAATTGAAGTAATATAGCAATTGCAGAAGTCACAGAATTCTCAGTATCTCAGGTATTGGTCTCCTGAGATCGCGTACTCCAGGTAAAATTGCCACTCGAGCTAAGAAGTGCCATGTAACAGGAGATTTTGAATGCTCCACCATTGGCACTGTGTTAACTGTTATTAAATTTATAATTCAGGAATGATAAACACAGCTTCAAAGTGCACTAAATTGCATTATCTCTATTGCTTTAAGTTAAATCTTTGTCTGAGTTAATTGGATATGTGCTCCATTCCGAGGGGATCTATGATGGCAAGGCCAAGAAATAATATTATTATTATGCTGGAAGGTGCTAATGGCTGCTGTCAAGCAGGTACTTGGTCTAGGGCAATCACAGACCAGGTTAGAGCCCATTGGCATGCTGAGCACCTATACAGCATCACACCATCCTTCAGGCTAATTGGAAGGAGCAAGTAAGTCATTTTATGTAGTACGATACCGGGAAACAATAGAAGCCACTGCCCAAGGCAGTGAGCCATACTGCAAGGCTGGATCAGAAGCTAACTCATGTGGACTGAGAAGTTCCCTGAGTGCCAGCTTAGGGGCTAGGAGATGTTTGTCAAACTATGGGTGTGTTCTGGAGCAGAGAACGGGAGGAGAAAGCTAACAGACAATGAAAGAAGTACTGTGAATGTGGCCCTGAGAGGGAGCAGAGAGAGAGAGAGCTCCTTGGGTATGGAACTGGCTGGAAAGGCAGGTTTGGGAAGTTTTGGGCAAAGAAACTGCCTGCTGTTGTTCGTTTCTACTGTCTTCAGCGAAACAGGACGTTGTGCACATTCTTTGTAAATAAACAAGATTGCACTAAAGAATGTGCCTGACTCCTATCAGCAATTTCTCCTTCTAGCAGAAACAAACCTGCACTGCCCCAAATACGCACTAAATGCTTGGTCCAAAGGGGCAGCAATATTAATACTTGCACTTCCATAATTCTTTCAGCTGAGGATCTCAAACCACTCTACAAGCAATGGTAATATTAGTAACATGCACCTATGTAGCACCTTTCATACAAGAATGACAAAGCACTTTAAAGTCTTTAATTAACTACGTCTCATCTCCCCCATCAGGTAGTTAAGTAAATTTCATTATTTCCACAGAAGGTGGCCTTGCCCAAGATCACCTCAGAAAGCCAGTGTCAGAATCCCTGGATCCATTCCTATGTTGTATCCACTAGATAACATTCTCCTGTCTAAATGTTACTTAATTTTATTTAGCTCTAGCTTTCATTGTGCCTTCACAACCAGTAATATTATTTATTAAATGCCACATTGTCAAACTGCATTTATTATGATACAACAATTTCATACTAAAACAAATGTCTGCCAACATAAAGAACAAATTAAAAACAAAAAGAAAAGGAGTACTTGTGGCATCTTAGAGACTAATGAATTTATTTGAGCATAAGCTTTCGTGAGCTACAGCTCACTTCATCGGATGCATGCAGTGGAAAATACAGTGGGGAGATTTATATACATAGAGAACATGAAACAATGGGTGTTACCATACACACTGTAACGAGAGTGATCACTTAAGGTGAGCTATTACCAGCAGGAGAACGGGGTGGGGGGGGGAACCTTTTGTAGTGATAATCAAGGTGGGCCATTTCCAGCAGTTGATAAGAACGTCTGAGGAACGGTGGGGGGTGGGGAATAAACATGGGGAAATAATTTTACTTTGTGAAATGACCCATCCACTCCCAGTCTCTATTCAAGCCTAAGTTAATTGTATCCAGTTTGCAAATTAATTCCAATTCAGCAGTCTCTCGTTAGAGTCTGTTTTTGAAGTTTTTTTGTTGAAGAATTGCAACTTTTAGGTCTGTAATCGAGTGACCAAAGAGATTGAAGTGTTCTCCAACTGGTTTTTGAATGTTATAATTCTTGACGTCTGATTTGTGTCCATTTATTCTTTTACGTAGAGACTGTCCAGTTTGACCAATGTACATGGCAGAGGGGCATTGCTGGCACATGATGGCATATATCACATTGGTAGATGTGCAGGTGAACGAGCCTCTGATAGTGTGGCTGATGTGATTAGGCCCTATGATGGTGTCCCCTGAATAGATATGTGGACACAGTTGGCAACGGGCTTTGTTGCAAGGTTAGGTTCCTGGGTTAGTGGTTCTGTTGTGTGGTGTGTGATTGCTGGTGAGTATTTGCTTCAGGTTGGGGGGCTGTCTGTAAGCAAGGACTGGCCTGTCTCCCAAGATCTGTGAGAGTGATGGGTCGTCCTTCAGGATAGGTTGTAGATCCTTGATGTTGCGCTGGAGAGGTTTTAGTTGGGGGCTGAAGGTGATGGCTAGTGGCGTTCTGTTATTTTCTTTGTTGGGCCTGTCCTGTAGTAGGTGACTTCTGGGTACTCTTCTGGCTCTGTCAATCTGTTTCTTCACTTCAGCAGGTAGGTATTGTAGTTGTAAGAACAAATCCGCACAGACACACCCTTGGAACCCCGACCTGGGGTATTCTATCTGCTACCCAGAAGTCACCTACTACAGGACAGGCCCAACAAAGAAAATAACAGAACGCCACTAGCCATCACCTTCAGCCCCCAACTAAAACCTCTCCAGTGCATCATCAAGGTTCTACAACCTATCCTGAAGGACGACCCATCACTCTCACAGATCTTGGGAGACAGGCCAGTCCTTGCTTACAGACAGCCCCCCAACCTGAAGCAAATACTCACCAGCAACCACACAGTTACAGTGTGTGTGGTAACACCCATTGTTTCATGTTCTCTATGTATATAAATCTCCCCACTGTATTTTCCACTGAATGCATCCGATGAAGTGAGCTGTAGCTCACCAAAGCTTATGCTCAAATAAATTTGTTAGTCTCTAAGGTGCCACAAGTACTCCTCGTTCTTTTTGCGAATACAGACTAACACGGCTGCTACTCTGAAACCTGAAATTAAAAACAATATCCTAAGAAACAGAAACTCATAAAACTATGCACAGAAGGAAAAATAGATTGTTAGCAGAAGGACCTTCTCCTCTCCAGCTCTGTAATCTGGAACACCTTTCCCACAGCTCATTTTGTCAACTCTCAATCTGACTTTAAAGCTCAGTTGAAACCATGTTCCCAGTCTCTAGCTATAATGCTTAATCACTTTCTTTTTATTATTTGGTACATACAAGAAAACTCTGGCTTGCTATTGGTTGAAAACTACCATGTGAGAAGTTAACATATTTATACTTTTTACAACTCAGCTGAAAGATTGGTGCAATATTAATCACATCACACATGCAAAATTGCAAGCTTTATCTAGAGCTTGCTGAATGATATAAGCAGTGATTCTGGAATATTTTTGCAAAAAATAGGGATTACTCTTTGTTTGTATTTCTACTGATCATTTTTCTTGGGTATTCTGAGGGCTGTGGAAATGTCTGAGTGCTAAAAGGTGTATGAATTATGTATTTTCTGTATGAAAATTCAGAGAATTCCTTATTTGTTATACACTATTTGTTATTCTCCAATTGTTATTCATTATAGTTTGGTTTATAAGTTTCAGTCATCCAGTCTGGGAGCTGAAACAATATGATGTGATTTGGGAGACCAGTCAGACACTTCACATAGTAAATAGTTGAAGTGAACAATCTGAGAACAACAAATAGGCTGAAATATGTTTACATAAAGCTATTCAGGGAATACTTACAAATAACAAATGCATTTGCAGAAATCAGGATTATTTCCAGAATGATTCATGAACAATAAGAGGACCAAATTATCCATTGCAAATAATATTTGTTGCTAAGTTGATCAGTCATAAGTGCAAAAGAATTCCATGGAATCTATTATTCTTTTCTTGGGAAATGAATAGCAGTATTTTCTAGTCCTCTGCTTTAATCTATGCTTTAAAATGCTAGTTGGACAAGAAGAAAGTATGTTATTTTTCTCCAACTTCAGTTTATATGAAATATGCTATATTTAAAATAATAATATGTAGCTCCAATATGGCACTTTTAATCTTGAAAGCACTTTCCAAACATTAGTCCTCACAATAACTCTCCAAACGACAGGGGAACAGGGGCAGAGAAGCAGTCAGTTAAGTCTGATGAAAAATCCATGTAAAATATTTAGGTTCCTGAATTATAGATTTATAGATTATAGATGTCAGTACCTAATTTAGAAAGCCAAGTTTAACCACATTTGTATTAAGTGACTTGCCCAGTACAACAGACAAGAAGGAGTCAGGGCATGATCCTGTGAATTGTTGAGTCCAGCATAAGGTGCTGAGCACCCTAAACTTTCATTAACTCCAAAGCTTTTAGGCTCAGACCCACTATGACAGAGGGACAACTAGAACTTAGAAATTCTTGACTCCCCTCCTGTGCTCAGATCACTAGACCACATCTTGTCCTGAATGTATGCTATCATCTCAGGCTATATAGGGTGAGTTGTGGCTAAAGTCAGGCATAAATAGCCCACACAATAATTGGGGATTTAGCCACTCATCTCTCATGACAAATTCCTGGCACAAGGTGCTTAATATTTACACTTGAATCTCTTTTCTTCCGTGGGTTCTAGTCAGATGTTCAATGCCATTTTGATGTAGTGTTTAATGGTTACCTTGGTTTTTAAGATTTTTTGTTTTGTTTTGTTTATTTTTTTTACTCTAAAGGAAGTTTCTGGATCCTCAGGGCCACTGAAAAGTGTAGCCACAGAGATCCCAGGTATGTATGAAAAGATCTCTCCATTTCAGAGATACAATGTGGTGGGTATTTTTGTTTTGTTTTAAGGTCTTACATTAGCGAGAAATGATAACTTGTCTTACTTACCAAAATGACAACACTGCAGGGGAAGCTGGTCTGAAAATGGGACCCCTGTCTCTGTGTTGCCCCCCTCTACTGCATGCGCATCACCAGGTCTGCAGAGTCCGGGAGCTACGGCTAATAGCAGAGGCACCGTGGGAAAATATTTGCTGTTCCTAGAGGAGCTCTGGGAAGGAATTGTGAGAATTCAGTCACAACTCCACCCATGCTCCTCTCCTGAGTCTCCCTTATTGGTGTGCAGCTTCCTCATGTCTGGCCACTACCACTGACTAGTGCATAGTGAGTCACACAATCATGAGCCTATTCACTCTTCACCCTTCTCACCTCCTTGCTTTGTACTGGGTGTAGAGCGGGGGTGGGCAAACTTTTTGGCCTGAGGGCCACATTGGGGTTGCAAAACTGTATGGAGGGCCAGGTAGGGTAGGCTGTGCCTCCCCAAACAGCCTGGCCCCTGCCCCCTATCTGACCTCTCCCACTTCCCGCCCCCTAACCGCCCCCCTGGAACCTCACCCCCATCCAACCCCCCTGCTCCTTGTCCCCTGACCGCCCGCTCCCGTGACCCCTCGACCCTAACCACCCTCCCAGGACTGCACCCCCTATCCAACCCCCCCTGCTCACTGTACCCTATCCGCCCTGACCCCTATCCACACCCTTGCCCCCTGACAGGACCCCTGGGATTCCCACGCCTATCCAATGCCCCCCTGTTCCCCGTCCCCTGATCGCTCCTCCCATCCAACCGCCCCTTGCTCCCTGTCCCCTTACTGCCTCCGGGGACCCCCCTGGCCCCCTTACCGTGCTGCTCAGAGCAGCATGTCTGGCTGCTGCGCCGCTCGGCCGGAGCCAGACACGCTGCTGCACTGACCTGCAGGAGTGCGCAGCCCCGCCGCCCAGAGCGCTGGCGGCGTAGCTGCCGGGGAAGGAGGACAGCAGGGGAGGAGCTGGGGGCTAGTCTCCCCAGCTGGGAGCTCAAGGGCCAGGCAGGACAGTCCCGTGGGCCGGATGTGGCCCACGGGCCATAGTTTGCCCACCTCTGGTGTAGAGTCCCTGCTGTCTCCTTTCCCCACCCCTTGGACTAAAATCACTATATACTCAGTCATAAAGCAGCCATGCAGAGGGGTGAAAGGACTCCCCTGGACGAATCAAAATCTAGCTCTGATGTATTGGTGTATCATACCTACAGTACTTACTACTCCTTACACATAAACCTCTCACAACTTCACTCCTATACATAGTGTCAATCTAGAAACTGACCTGTTTCCTAAACATTGAAAACAATTCCTTACACTATATGTAGCCAGTAGAAATAGGAGTAAAAGGAAGAATCTTCTATTTATGAATGTTTGCCTAGATATGGATAACCACATTTGTTAAATAACAAAACAAAAACAGATGGAAACAGAATGAAGCTCACCAAGGTGGTATTGAAAAATTGTTCATTATTGTTTACAGTTCCTGGTTTCTGTCACAATGAATTTTCACCTCAACATTTCACCCATTGACATCTGTTTATGAGAATATTTTTAATCCTAAACATTTGTAATTTCCCAATCCTGGAACCAAGCATAAATGTACTCAGGTAACTAACATCAGACATTTACGCACTTAATTTATTTTTTTGTTTGTTTTCTTTCCTCAGTATATCTACACTCTACCTTCTTTACAGGCAGTTTTTAAAACAAGAAAATATTGCTACTCTACAAGCCTTACAGGAATTTTTTTCAACACTAATGAAAAATAACGATCACCAGGATGGTGATAAAAATTTGATGGGACTACTCTACTGAGTGAACTCACTCAATAGTGTTTCTGTTCAAACTCAATGGGGCTACTCAAGTGAGTAAAGTTACATATGCAAGCATTTGCAGGCTTGGACCCTACAATGATAGTATTTTAAATAATCAAATGTTAATACTTTGTGTCCAAGAATGACCTAAGGTTCTTACTCTTTTTGGGTGGAAAAGGCTTTGTGCAGTGTCATGAAGGAAAGCCTGTATCTTCTTGTTCTCTGTAGAAGCACTTTAAAATAGAAGCATCATAATGTCTCTGAGTCAGTGTGTTTTGCCGAATGCAAAGAAGTCACTCAGTGGTCATTCCCTGGAGGAAATCTGAGTAATGTAAAAATTTTCTGCCCTCTGACTTGCCTGCATGGGTGGCTGAGCTATTTTACCACTCAGGAAGTCTTGAGTAGCAAAAGTGCTGATCAGAGAGTAAAATTTGCAGCACTGTTTTCCTTCTCTATTCAGTTACTTTAATGTTTTATTTTGATATATAGATATATATATATAGATATATATATTTAATTTTATGGAGTCATTTGGTTTGGTTTTTTTTGTAAGTGGCCTGGAAAAAAAATCCTGTAACGCTTGAAACAGTATTAAAACAGTAATATCCTCTTGCTTAAAAAATGTATGTGAATTGTGAAAGAGGCAGAATACAGATTTAATGTTAGAGAAAGGAAAGAAGATAGAAAATGAAAGGATAAATAGCTAGATCCCTTAGCATATCCGTATGCATGCACATATGTACTTTCTTTTTCAATGTATAAATTATATATAAATATATGTATAAAGAGGCGCATGTGTGAACACACATGCAAATATAGTTATACTGTATACAGATACAAGCATACATGCCCCTTCCTGCATTGCTTACCGAAAACTCCCTTGTAAGTTTTGGATATACTGACACGTGCCACATAAAATGTATAAACATTGATCTAATTAAAAAACCTTTCAGTCTGCCATCATTGTTTTTTAATCATTTCCACAACTTATTTCCTCCAGAATGCAGTATATCTGGGAATAATATTGTAGAATAAGAATTGCTGAGGGATCGTAGTTGATGCTGTAATGTCATTCCTGGAAGTGATAATAGTTACTTACAGTGCCTTTTCATCTCAGAGGAGCCCAAACTGATCTACAAACTTTTAAATATATTAAATGCTTTATTCAAATGTTTAAGAATTAAGTAATAGTTTCTCATCACACACACTCCAAAGTCTAATTGACTAGTCACTCCTAGACTCACACAAATACATTGTGCGTACAGCTAGTATTGTGTGAAAACTTCTTTGTATGAGTGCTAGGTTAGGCTTCCTGATCCACCCCTGGCCACTTTTTGGTTTTTTCCATCTGTTATATTTTGTCCCTAACCCAGATTGTAAGATTTTTAGGTTAGGGACTGTCACTTAGTTACATGTTTGTGCAGCACTTGATCCTGATCCCCGACTGGGGAATCCTGGTGCTATTGTAATGGCAGATAAATAGTAAATCATTTAACCAAAATAGAAAGACATGTCAGATACATAAATTGTAAATTCAGTTTTCAAGTTTTCCTGTTTAATATACAAAATCACATCACTGACCACTGGCATACAGTTACCATAGGTTGATTAAATGTCAGAAGTCAAGAAATACGATACCTGTTTTAGCTAAGAGAGATTTCAGCAAACAGTATGCATTTATGTAAGTATTTTGGGTGTTTCCTTTCACAGATGTGCAGCATTCTTGGCAGACATATGCACTGGTGTGTTGATTTCTTTGGGAGATCTTTCAAATAGTATACAAACAGATGCAATAATCCAGGTACATGCATGATAGCATATGTGCATATCTGGAATTTCACACTTGTGTCCATTTATTTCCATGTGAGGTTAATTTCCTTTTCCCATTTGTTGCTTTATCATACAAACAAAAGGGTGTAAATCAGTCATTATGGCTGAAAATATAAACTCCCATAAAACAGGAAATCCAAAAGTTGTTTCCCTGGCCTCAGCCCTTTCCTATGTAACACACTAGCTAAGCATTGTTATTGTTATTTACATTATGATTGTGCTTTGGGGCAATTGGAGGGCAGAGCTCCATTGTGCTAAGTGCTGTACAAACAGAGAATAAGAGACAGTCACTGTTTATAATTTAAGTAGATGAGACAGACAAAGGATGGGGGAAGGGATATACCAGGGGTCGGCAACCTTTCAGAAGTGGTGTGCCGAGTCTTCATTTATTCACTCTAATTTAAGGTTTCGCATGCCAATAATATATTTTAACATTTTTAGAAGGTCTCTTTCTATAATTCTATAATATATAACTAAATTATTGTTGTGTGTAAAGTAAATAAGGTTTTTAAGATGTTTAAGAAGCTTCATTTAAAATTAAATTAAAATGCAGTGTCCCCCGGACCGGTGGCCAGGACCCGGGCAGTGTGAGTGCCACTGAAAATCAGCTCCCGTGCCATAGGTTGCCTACCCCTGGGATCTACCATCCAAGCAGAATTATGTGCATGCCAGGGGTTTTTGTTTATTTGTTTTTGTTTGGGGGTGTGATTGAGGGAGGAGACAAAAAGACAAAGGAAGGGAGAGGACATTGAAGGGCGGAGGGTAAGGGGGCAGGGAAGGAAGGAGGGATGCATGGAGGACAGTTGGAGGGAGGCTGAGATTTCGAAACTATGAGGGAGGGCACAGAATCAGGCTAGAGCAAACAGGCAATGAGTATGCCTCTTGAGTGACTGGATTACATAAAACAGTGTATGAATCTACGAGTGCTTCTAAACTGACCGTAGAGGCTCATACATTTAGTTCCAGAGGTTCGTGAGTTCAGCCATCACAGATATGCTTCAGTCATCACAGTGCAGATAAATTAGCCATGCACACGAGCAGAATGCAGCTTTGGTGCACATATTTCAATCTTAACAAGAGATTGCTTGCAAAATCTACTGTGCATTTGTGGCATGAGCTTTTCAAAGGCTCCAAACTTAGACAAATCCAACCCACTTTCCCCAAAACACTCAAGATAGGCTAAAGTTTAACTGTTTACCCTCAGCTGTTTGAGCAGCATTTAAAAATATTTAAACTATTTAAAAATAGTCACAGGAGCTTTTTTATAATGGGAAAAGTGTATTTTTTTTTATTTCTCTGCCATACTCAAAAGCAACTTGAAAAATGAAAGCTTTGGAAATGTATTAACCACTCAAAAAACCCTAAGGATTATAATGGAAAATGATATACAAAGTTATAGTGGGCATTGAGGCTGCTATTATATTAGTCCTTGCAGTAAAAAAGACATAAAGAATACTCATGACATTAGTTGGGAAGGATGTGGGGGGCATTCGTTCTTCTGCATGCGTGTGCATGTGAACTAGACTTCTGCACAGTCTGATGGTGACTGATTACTGTCTGTGTAGTGAGTTTGGCACTGTGCTTTACTTTCCCAAATTAGGATGTGCAGGACAGCACAGCAAGTTTAGTCATCCCACTTAAGGACAAACAAAAAAGTACGTAGATTAGGATGCTAAAAGGTGGGACAATCCAAAAACAGTAGGACATCTGGCCACCCTATATAAGCTGGAATACAACAGCTGTTTAACTGTCACAGGAATCTTCCACATGGGAACATGGAAATTCCCATACCTGATGAGGCAGTAGGTCCAATATTAGATGCTTCAGAGGGAGATGTAATACTTCTCTAATAGGCAATTATGCAACAATTTGCCAGTGGGGAAAATTTCTTCCTAATCCCAGATATTTGGTATATGATTTATATCCGGAGGAATATGGATATTCTAATAATTCATGGAAATGTCTCATCCTTTCTTCATAGATTCATAGGTTATGAGGCCAGAAAGGACCACTGTGATCATCTAGTCTGACCTCCCATATAGCACAGGCCACAGGACTTCCCTGAATTAATTCCTGTTTGAACTAGAGCAGATCTTTTAGGAAAACATCCCATTTGGATTTTTAAATAGCTAGTGATGGAGAATCCACCACAACCCTTGGTAAGTTGTGCTCAGCATTAATTACCTTCACGGTTCAAAACATGGGCCTCTCTGATGGGATAGAGAAACCCCATGCTGACAGGGAAGGGAGTAAAGAGACTCTGTGTGCTAAGGTATTTCCTCCCCTCTGGCCCTCCCAGTCATGTATGGTAGGGAGAAGGGCTACAAAAGGAGGAAGCTGCAGTCAGCAAGGGGGAAGCCATGAGGAGGAGTGACCTGTGAAGCAGCATGAGGAGCCTGGGCTATAAAAGGAGGAAGCTGTAGTCAGCAAGAGGGAAGCCATGAGGAGTGACTTCTGAAGCAGCACGAGGAGCCTGGTAGGAAAAGACTGACTCAGATACCTGGCTGTAAGGACTCCAGTAAAACCTTGAAGTAAGGTGGTGCCACTGACCTTTTCCCTTTCTGTTGATTCTTGTTCTCTGTGGAGTTGAACTTCTGCTTGTCCCCATGCATACCAAAATAAGCAGGCCTGCAAGGGCAGAGTCCACTGCAAGGACTAAGGGCCGGGGCCCGGATTGGGCTGACCTTGTGGTGATAACTAGGCATGCCTCAGAGCAGGGCCTGCTCCAGCTTTTTTGCCGCCCCAAATGGTGGAAAAAAAAGAAAAGAAAAAACCCCCCCACGATTGAGCTGCCACCGAAGTGCCGCTGAAGTGGAAGGGAAGGAATGAAGGGCCCCCCACCGATTTGGCACCGAAGACCTGGACGTGCCGCCCTAATAACGGACAGAGTGCCACCCCTTTCTGTTGGCCGCCCCAGGCACCTGCGTCCTTCGCTGGTGCCTGCAGCCGGTCCTGCCCCAGAGACACTCTCATAGCCTTATTTCCAGTCTGAATTTGTCTAGCTTCAACTTCCAGCCATTGGATCTCGTTATACCTTTGTCAACTGGTTGAAGAGCCCATTATTAAATTCTTGTTCCAGATGTAGGTTCTTATAAACTGTGATCTAGTCACCCCTTAGCTTTCTTTTTCAGCTAAGCAGAGTGAACTTCTTGAATCTATCCCTGGAAGGCATGTTTTCCAATACTTTAATCATTCTAAGTTCTTTGCCTCAGTATCATGCTGGGGCAGTAAATCCTACATACACACTCTTTAGGACAAAATATGGAAAAAAAATGGAAACAGAAGGAAGAACTTTGATAAGAAAAATGCAATTACCCTAACTTAAATATGGGGGCCAAGGATAATCTTTTAAAAAATGACCTGGATTTCTTAGTGACCACACATGGTTTTATTTCTCTCCAAAAAGACAGCATCTCCAAATACTATGCTGGGGCACTGGTTCCATCCTTACTCAAAAACAAATAAAAAAGGTCACCTACTTGTTTATTGGCATCAATGGGCACAGTATCGGATATTTTCCTTGCGTATCTTGCCATCCAAATACTGACCAGCTCAGTGCTGCTTGTGACAGCTGATAAGATCAGAGACTAAGGCAGTGTAGCTGTGTCACTGAGATGGTGTTGCTAAAGAGGTCATTAAATTCCCATTGGTCAGAGTTGGTATAGTTAGACTGAGCAACTTTTTCTCTCTCCGAGTATGAGCATGTATTTTAAACTATTTATGTTAAAATGATATGTGCCAAGATCCGAATAGTAACTGGAGGTATGAAATGACATGACAGGTGCACATGCTACAGCTGTGTACTTCCTGCTTCTGCCACATGCTGTATTTTATTTGTAACTATTTATATGAGAGTTTGAATTTTAAGTTTTATGATAACCCACAAAGCTCATCAGCACAAAAGCACAATCTCACCAGAGACAGAACTGCTGGTCTGTGTCACCACTCTGAAACCAGCACAATTTGGGCAGGACACAAATAAAAGATGTTAATTCAAACATGAATGGCCCCAGAGCAGGCCATTTAAGTTATGGTGTCCCATCGGATGCTTAAATTACAAGTTCCCCCTGCCAGTGGGAAATCTCTGCAGATCATTCTGCATTATGCTGATTTAAATTTACGTTAATTCTAGCTCAGATCATAGACATGTGCTATAAGTCAGCCATCAAATTTCTCAGAACTTACAGAGGTCTGGATGGTTTAATTTAATAGCTGAAATGAACAAAACAAAACATTTATAAAATGTAAACACAGCTTATTCACTAAAACGTTTTAAGCAAGTATCCATATTTAAACCTTAAAATTATTAAAACCTTAAAATTAAAACATATTTAAACTTCCATGAAATCCATCTTCTTGAATGAAAAAAACTCAGTTACCTATAACCTATTTGATAAGAGTATATTTATTCAAAAGCATGTTAAATACTTTATTTACACAACTCAGTAAATAAAAGCATGTGCTAAACTCAAACCACTTAAAGATTCCTCAAAAGCCCATATCACAACAATAATAATATATCAGAAGGAGGAAAAACTTCCGATCACTTACATTAACAATGGTTTACCCCTCAAACCTCATAAAAGTAGCAATAACAATAATCAATATTCCAGAGCTGAACTGCAATGGACAGAAGTGCAATAAAATACAATGCAACCAGAAGGCCTAAAAGATCACGGATAGGATAGTTCTGGGGATTTATGGAGCCTTTCAGCTTCAGTTCTTATGATCATATTTGATCTGGGTCGGTAGAGGCTGAAAGTTGTTAACAGTCAATGACTGTTAGTTAGCCTATGATCTTTGTCTTTTAAAATCCCTCCTATCTTACAAAAACAGTGTATTTTTTTAAAATTCAAAGTTATTCAGTGGACTTCACTGTGCAGGACAGAGAAGTCTAAGGGCCAGGACTGTGTGTGGAAATAATTCTGGGTCCTAGTTTCTACAGTACACCCAGAAAGCCCCCATCATTTAGTATTCTTTTTGGCAACATCAAGGCCTTCTAGAAATGGTCCCTTCAGGAGTGAAACAATTTGGTGTGAGGTTGTACTGTCCCTGCCTATATTTAACCTGAACTGTGACTAAGCTGCACTTAGTAATAGCCCCACTTCAGCAATCAGTGTAGCGGCACCAGTGCTGACCCCAGGTGTATACAAGGTGGAACCAAGGTTGGACCAACTAAGCAAATCAGAGTTAACCCCAATTACTAATAAAGGTAAACTTAAATTAGCTAAATCATTGCAAAAACCCCTGTGTATCCTTGTCTCTGCTTAGTGGTCAGTACTGGTGCAGCACCAATTACTGGCCACTCGTTGTTGAATTGAGGCTATTCTGAGTGTGGCCAAAGCTTGTGGCAAGTGGCCACAGGGAGCGTCTTTACAAAACGGCTGAGTGAAAATCAGAATTTCCATCCTAAGAGTGGAAGCCCAGATGCTGACTCCCAGGAGGCAATGCACCAGAACAGGAAAATGCAGTTTAATATTGAAATTACTCAAAATGAACCATTTCAGGTCAGTTTAACACAATGAAATATTCCAATTTGAGGCAAGTTGATTCAAAACAAACTATTTCATTTTGCTTTTCACAATGGAAAAATCAAAATTTTTTGGCAAAATTGAAATTTTTCCATGGAAAATGTTGATTTTTTGGAACCTGAATTTTCCTTCAGAAAATCATCTGTCAGAAAATTCCCAACCATCTTTACTCCCCACTGAAACTCTTTGTACCTATTCTCCAGCAGTGGCACAGTTTCGCGGGTGCTAATGAACAGGGAAGAACTAGAATAGCCTGGGTTCAGGTGTGTTTGTCACCATGTCAAGGACACCTGCAGTGGTAAAAATACCTGAGCCCTGTCTACAGCGGTACCTATACCATTGCTTGTAAATGGGTGGGAAATTGTCTGGTGTAGACAATGACTGGGAAGCTTGGACATCTCTACAATAATGCAGTCTGAGAAGGAAGGACAGGAGCTGATTAAGTGCAGGAAAACCTCAAGTGCTTTTTTTCCTCACTTTCTTGGGCTTGTTGACTAGGTCTATAATTATACCGATTAGATCCTTGCACCTGGATTAGGCTTAATATGGGTTGTGGAGGGGAGCCAGCCAAGAATAATCAGGCAGCATGGGCTTGGTTGCAAAGTGCAAGTCACACACACTGTGAATCAAACTGTCTCTAGAATTTTCTTTGCAAACTATTCAGGGGTGTAGGTGACCCCATCAACCTTCAGAATTGTTATAGCTAGAAGATGAGAGCTGTGTGGCTTGAAATGAAATGTACAGGAAACTGATTCAGCTTTTATTTTCTGCTACTGATAAAAACTACTACAGTAAATAGGAAAAGCTGGGTTTTTGTTTGTTTGTTTTTAAGAAGAGAAAGCACCACATTTTCCGTTGTATATAGAAAGGGCAACTTATCTTCTAGCAAAAGCAAATATTTTCCTTAAACCAACTTTTATTTTCCTAAATATTTGACAGGAGCAGTCTGTACAGTTCTAAAGGAATTTAGTCAGCTGCACACATTGACTCTTGAAGTGTAAAATAAACCTTTACTTTACAGATGTCAAGATTGTGACTGTGTGAGATAATGACAGTTTTTGTAATAGGTTGGTGGCAGTTATTTCTAAGTGGAATGAATAAAGTTTTGGTGCCAACTCCTTAAAAAAATGACAACATGATTATTAACAATTGCCTGAATCCAGGAAAGAAACCACCAGCAAAACTGACTGCACTTTGTTTTGTGTGTTTGGGAGGCACAAACTGTTCAGTAAATTACAGTGAAGTACAGTTATTTTTAAAGGGCGCACTCTGCCTCAGTGCAGAAAGGACCACACATCTGAATCCTAGCTTCCAGAAAGATGCCCTTGGGTCCAATCTTGAGACAACATGCAAAGTTG
Organism: Natator depressus; assembly: GCF_965152275.1. Taxonomy (NCBI): domain Eukaryota; kingdom Metazoa; phylum Chordata; order Testudines; family Cheloniidae; genus Natator; species Natator depressus. The sequence goes on along the minus strand of NC_134235.1, from coordinate 235,751,407 downwards.
ACCTTCACTACTCTCCTGCCCCTTCATGTAGGCCCCAGAGATCCTAATTACAACCTTCTCTGTGCTAACTTTAAGGGCTTGTGTCCTGGCTGTCCAGTTATCCAATCTAAGGGTATGTCCATACTGTAATCACAGGGTGTGATTGCATATGGAGACATACCTTAGCTAGCCTGGATAACAGAGAAGTGAAGCAGCATGGATGTTAGTGTGGGTTATACAAGCCTACCCAGAACCCTGGCTACCGACTCAGGTGGCTACCCTACTCTGAAGCCCATGCTTTCACAGCTTCACTGCTCCGATACTCAAGCTAGGTGGAATAAAGAATACCTTCTGGCTGTTCTCTTCTACAAGTCTGCAGGGAGAGCTGCATAGCTGAATGTCCATGTTCTATCTTCAGGGGACAGCCAGCTAAGGTTCACTGCTTCCCCTGTCCATAGAGCAGCAAGAATCAGTCCTGTTCCTGCTGCCAGTGTTGGTAGACTGAGCACAAGGGCATACACACACACTGGAAGGCGTCACCCTTTTGCTATGGGGACAGCCTCAGGCTGTGCAAACACTATCAGTCAAAGTCTGGAAAAGTTTGTAAACCTGGGCTAGTTGGTGGTGGATTTGGCTGGGGCCCAAACTCACCTTTATTTGATTTGGGTTCTAGTCAAACTTTTGCATAGTCTAATATAGACATACATATTTGATTGTGAAACACAATCTGACAGAGACCATAAATTATTTGCACCATTGGCCTGAGTTTGTCCTCTTGAGTTACAAGTCAAGATGCAGATTTATTGCATGGTTCAGAGAAAGGTGAGAGGCCTTTTTACCACTAGTGCCACCATACTGACTGCTATGGAGTTATTCCTATCTGACACCGGTATCAGAGATCAGAATCCATTTTATGCAGACTGACACCCCGACACCCCAGTATTCACTTCTGTCATGTAATTAGGATATGTCTCATACAAAGTAGGCCTTGTGAGGTGTCATTCTAAAAGTCTTGATCTGCTAGACAGTAATATCTCATTGGATTGTATGTGTTATTATTGTATGTGAAGTTATGAAGTTTGCAATGTCTGTGTTACTGAAACATGTCATGAGGTTGAAAACACCCATAAGCAGCCTTTCAGGTACAACAGTAAAAAGGCCAAACAATGTTAATGGCTTATTGAGGAAATGCACACAAGTACAAGGTTCCAGAGTGGTAGCCGTGTTAGTCTGTATCAGCAAAAACAATGAGGAGTCCTTGTGGCACCTTAGAGGCTAACAATTTATTTGGGCATAAGCTTTCGTGGGCTAGAACTCACTTCATCAGATGCATGGAGTGGACAATACAAGAGCAGGTATAAATACATGAAAAGAATATTCACATCTTTTCATCTATTTATACCTGCTCCTGTGTTTTCCACTCCATGCATCTGATGAAGTGGGTTCTAGCCCATGAAAGCTTATGCCCAAATAAATTTGTTAGTCTCTAAGGTGCCACAAGGACTCCTCGTTGTTTTTACAAGTACAAGGATTACCCCAGGAACTATGTTCAATAGAAACCTCTTAGAGATAGCTCTACACAATGGGAACTATTTGACCCAGGTCACAGCAAAAGAGCTTTCCAGCAAATGGGGAGAAGATATAAAAGGGGGAAAATGACATCATGGGGTGACCTCACTCTCCCTATAACAACAGCTGAGGAATGCCTGAGGAACAAAGACTGAACTGTGGGAAGTGATGGTCCCAGGCTAGAAGGTTTTTTAGCCTGTGTATGAAAACCTGGGAAAGCCAGGAATTTGCCAGCCTATTTATCACTCAGGGTGAGAATTTGCTAATTCATATCCTACCTATCTAGTGTGTTAAACTCAGTTTGCGATTTATTTACTAAGGTAATCTTCTTTGATCCATTTGCTATCACTTATAATCACTTAAAATCTAGCTTTTGTAGTTAATAGATTTATTTTGTTTTGTCTCTAAAACCAGTATGGAACTCATACCTGGGGCAGAAAGCTGTTGCATATCTCCCTCCACACTAATGGAGAGGGTGAATTTTATGAGCTTATGCTGTATATGTGCAGCGCAAGATGATACAATTTTGGGTTTACAGAGGGGGTGTGCACTTGGGTGCTGGGCAATTCCTTAGCTGAGCTCTCCCATGCAGAGCTGATCTCAGCATCTGTGTAAATATTGCTGCAGCTGGGTGTGTCTCTACCTGTGTGTGTGCTGGAAGGGGGCTTGAGAGCCTGTCACAGCAGCACAGAGTAAGGGGAACCCAGGCTGGTGGGACAGGTGGGCTTAGTGGTATCCCAGTTCCAAGTGGCACCCCAGGGGGGAAACCATCATACAGACCTCAATGCATGAGCTTCAAGCTAGGCTTTATGTGGGTGTGACCCTCGGAAGGGAATATCAGATGTGGGCTTTTGGGCAGACCCTCTTGTCACATTTATTGGTTTAATGCCTGAGAGCCAGGACTGGTTTTGCATATCAGGGCTTGAGGGGCTGCTGGATACCTGATGCCCTTTGATTTTAAACCAGCATGCTGCTTCATCCTACTGACCAGTGTTAGGCTGCCAAAGTTCCTGCCCCGCCAGCTGGAACACCACTGCAGCCATTGCCAGCCATCTGCCAATTGCATCCACCTACCTGCCCAGCTGCTGATCAGCTCTCCTTGCCTCTCCAGGCTGCTCAGATCCCATCTGCCTCTTCTCCCATCCCTGTTAGTGATCCCTTTAGCCCTTCACTTGCCCTTCCAGCTTCCCAGTTGCAAAATGGCACTACCTCATTGTTCATATCCTCATGCCAGGTCTCCTTTTCCCTGACTATACCCACTACCTTAGTCCTGTCATAATGGCACCTTTTCTTCCCTCTAATTCCTCATTGTCACTGCTCCTTACACTCTCTCTCTCTCTCTCTCTGTCTTTGGCTCCCTGCTATTTCTTATCCTCTCCTCCCAGCCTCCAGTCTCCCACTACTTCTCCACAACTTGCCCCCTGGTTCCCCTGCTCACATTGTGTCTTCTCCCCAGTCTTCCCCCCCTCCCTCCCTGGATCTTATCAGTGCTTGTCTGGCCACCCTGCCCTGCTCAGCTGCTTCTGATTTCCCACTGTTCTGACACTAGATTTTTGGGGCCGGGGGGAAGAGGGGAAATAGCTATGTTAGAGGCCAACAGCTTTTAATAAATAAAAAATCTTTTCCTCTGCCTGGAGAATTAACCCAGCAGACCTGCAGTGGCTCTTGTGGAGCCCTTCTAGTCTACAATAAAAATCCACGAAAGTCTCCTGTAAACACACATCCTCAGCATTTCTGTGAAATGTATACTATTTTCACAATGGCCCATTACAACAGCCCAGCTGTCAACTCCCTTTCATGGCCACAGGTGGAGGATGGAAAATTCTTTTGAATTGAGCATTGTGGGCCTTGGGAGGAAAGCTTGTCTGCTGCTGAATAGCTTACCCTCCCACAGAGCCAAGATTTGCAGCCTTCTGGGGCTTCTAGACATGGCTGGCCTTTAGTCAAATAGTGCCCTGGGCAAGCCTGAATTTCATGCCCCTCCAAAACAGTAATTAATTGGGGATAAACATTAACCTAGAATGTCAGTGGTCCACTCTAGTGTTAGGCATGCTGAGCAGCCACCCAGTTTACCCACCCCTCAGGCTAACCCTATTTCAAGGGCCTTTATATTGGGCCTGGAGGTTCATTCATATTACTGTATTCAGTATTACAAAGGTGATACACAGTCATTTTTTAATTTTCACGGAGAGTGGCGTAACTCAGCATATTGTTATGAAACTGTTATGCACACCGACAGGGCATGTGCCATATTCTAGGAATGGGCAAACTGGTTCAGATATCATAACAGCCAACCTGAACCTCAGCCCAGACTGCAAATTGAATCAGAACTATTATTTAGATTACAATAATCCAAATAACCTAAATAAACAATAGCCCAAACCCCACAAACAACACAGCACGACAACAACCACAGATAACTTCATCTACTCCCTGAACCCCTACTGGCCTGTTTCCTGGTCTTGCAGAAATGCCATCACCAGTTCTCAGCAGATCTGGCAAAGAGTGTATGAGATTTGAATACAGAAGCCGGCCAGAGTCCAGTAGAGAGCATTCCAGACCTGAGATTTTGCTCAATAGACTGTTGCCAAAGGGAGGAATAAAGTGATTTGGGGCAGCTAGAAACCAGAATAGGAATGGATAAACCACTGAGAGAGGGAGAGATTTCTGTTAATCGCTCAGATCATTTTTTGAGGGTTTTAAGATGCAACCTTCTCAGCTTTTTCCCCCCAAGAATGATTCAATTATTCAGTTTTAAAAAGCAAATATATAAATAAAAAAGGAAGCCCGTGCTATGTATCAGGTAGGAGACCGCCCCAAAAGCAAGGCTGTCCCCAGTCTGAGCCATATGCGATATGTTTACTATATTTATTTTTCCATTGCAATTTTTCTGTCTCCCTTTCTCCCTCTTTTCGTAGTCTCTGCATATGTTCATAATTCTGCTCATTGTTCTACCCTTCTCCCATTGTTGTTTTTTTAATTTGAACTGTTTCTCTCTGGCTCTTTTCCCATAGTTTCTCCTTAGTGAAACACAAAGATGATAACATGCAAGTTCACTTTTGAACACCGCAGGGGCGGCGAGGTGTATGGGCCCGTGGTGCCTATGCTCCAGCAATATTCAGAGTATGGGGACACAGTGGCTCGGTGCTACCAATGTTCAGGGCCGGGTCTCTGCCTGGCCCCACCTGCCTCCCCTTCATGCCTCCCCCGGAGTGTCCCTGCCTGCACCCTGGGCAGTGGGCCACTGCCCTGCAGCTCTGCGCTGTGCTCCCTCGCCGGCTGCTGCTGGCTGCTGCTGTTGGCTACAGAAGGGAGCGGCGCTGGCGGCAGGCTGAGGAGTTTGGGTGGAGGTTCAGAGCAGTGGGTGACTGCAGCAGCTCAGGGAGCCCCAGGTGGCTGCTCAGCCTGCCTTGGGCTTTTTCTTTCCCTTCCCTTCCTCTCCTCCACTTTTCTTTTCTTTTGCTAGTTTCCCTTCTTTGTGGCTGTAGCCAGGGTACTCCGACCCCACTCCCCAACTCCAGGCTTCCTACTCCCCATCTCCACTTTGTGGGGAGAAACTACCCCTTCTCCTCCTCCCCTCTCCCACTGAGACAGCTTCTTTCCCCTCTGTCTCCCTGGGTGCAATATAGCCTACTGCTGCCCCATGGCCAGCAGGACTTCTCGCTATACCTCCCACACGTGAGCAGCTCCTTTCAGGGCTTCTCCCAAGGTGCAGCGTGAAGTCTCTCCCCCTTTCCCAATCTCTCTCTGGAGTGGAGGTTTGGGGAAAAGTTTGTTGGTTGTCGGTTTTTCCCTCTGAGCTCTTGTTGCTCTTGTTTTTGAATGAGGATTTCTTGCTTTGGGGAAATGTAACCCCCCTGGACCTGACAGGGGCCCTAGGAGCACGTGAAGTGACAGTGGTACGCAGTGAGTGTGCTGTCAGGCAGTGGGGGGGCTCCCCCAGAGCTTGCTGCTGCCAGCAGGGAGATGGTTGGGGGAGTCCTCCTCTCTGGCCCCAGCCCCAGGGCAGCTTGCCTGCACCCTAAACTCCTCATCCCCGGCCCCACCCCAGAGCCCACACCCCCAGCCAGAGCCCTCACCCATCCTGCACCCCAACCCTTAGCCTTAGCCCCCTCCTGAACCCCGTATCCCTGGCCCCACCCCATAGCCCTCACCCCCACAACCCAACTCTCTGCCCTAGCCCTGAGCCCCTCCCACACCCCAAACCCCTCATCTCCAGTCCCACCTGAGCCCTCACACCTCCCAATCCCAACCCTCTGTCCCACCAATAGGCCCCTCCTGAACCCCTTAATCCCGGCCCCACCCCACAGCCCTCACCCCTCACCCCAACCCTCTGCCCTAGCCCTGAGCCTCTCTCACACCCCAAATCCCTCATCCCCAGCCTCACCCCCAGCCAGAGCCCTCATCACACCTCCATCCCCACATTGTGGAATATATGGAAACTATTAAACGCTTACTGTTTCCAGTCCATTTTTACATTTTATATACATATATATATTTAAATATATATATCAGCTTACAAGGTAAGTGTGGGGTTGGGGCGGGACTTAGACCCATTCTGGGCACCACCAAAAATTATACAAACCTGCTGCCCCGCCTAACTGCATCAATTCAAAAGTAGGAGAAACCATCCCAAGACCAAAGGATTTATTTGTGTTGAGAGAAGACCAGGAAGATGGGAGGCAGAGAAGGGAGACCACAAAGAGGTGCAGATAAGCCTCCCAACTTTAGGGGTCATGTCAAAAAGGAACCTCTCAAACCTTTTGCTCTCTAGCCTCTTCTCGATGTGTGTGACTCCCATAAATACCAGTCAGAATTACGATCACGTATTGATGGGAGAAGAGACTCCTGAATGTTGCCAATTTACTGTTTCTATTCTAACTCAGATGATCATTTTTTTTTACTTTAGAGCCCTGATGACAATAACCCTAAAGTGTAGGATAATATGCTGTCTGCCAATTTTTATACGTTTTATACATCTTTTCTTTATAGTAAATTGCCAGAGACATAAGTTATTCTTGTCACTGGCTGGGGGGGATAAAAACAACCCAAACATTCCATTACTCATGTTTGTTTCTATTTCTAATTCTACAGCGAAGCGTAGCACCGTCAGTGCCTGCGTGGCACCTGTCTCCTCTCATCTGACTCCTTTCCTGTTGGAAGTTGTGCTTCATGCTTGTGGTGCATCAGTGGAGGGTGGTACGTGATGTAGGTGGGGAGGAAGACGTTTCATTAACCACAGAACACAGTATATTACATGGGGGGAAATGCAACACATGTTTCAAGATTTAGTCGTGCTGCACTCTAGAGCTGTTGGAGAAAGGAGCATTTCAGAAACTGCCCCAGGAATAACTTCAACCAGTGGGTGACATTGTCCCAACAGCTATGTGTTTTATACAGCTGTGGATGGTTACTTTCTAGCTATAACCTCACACAAATGAACACTGTTACAGTAAACAAAGAGCATGTCCCTGCTATTTCTTATGCTGTTGACTGTGGACCATAGTCTCTGTAGCATTCAGCTTTGGGCTCGGATTGCGTGGTACACATTAGCACTTCTTTCATGCTGGCTTCTCTTTTTCCAGGCTGCCTTGTTTTCTCTCTCTCTCTTTGATAGCTAAGCCTCTTGCTGAGACACTTGCTGAGAATGCCTGAAAATGTGAATTGAGTGTGTTTGCAGAATCTGAAACAACAGCTCTGTGGTATGCCCTGCTCCAGCCCTTTCAGTGGGTGCTAACTCCGATGCCCAGTGAGATACGTTAAATGCTAACATCATTGGCTATTTCACTGTTCATCAAAGTATGTAAGAAATGGTTTGGGAGAGAATTCAGCTCCAACCTCCCCTCTTCCCCGCAGTCATGAAGGAGCCACGGCCAAGTTGCCTAGCAGAATGCAGGGAGAGCCACGATCAAGAAGCCCATGGGGCTATACAAGCCTCATGGAAGGGAAGCCAGACTGATGTGCTGGCAAAGCACATGGGTGTATTTGGACCCCCTTGAGAGGGGAGATGAACATAATGAGCCTAGAACCATGTGTGATCACATCTGAAACATCTTCACTCTCTGTTGTAGGTGCCATCTGATGGAGGTAGAGTTTATTTTGTGAGTAGTGCTGGGAAGAGTACCACTATCTTTTTACTTCCATCAAGGAGCTACTTACAGCCTGCTAATTCTCTTCCCAACCCTAGGCACAAGATAGAGCAGCCTGGGAGCTGCTCGAAACTACATGGGCTGGTCCCTGTGTATATCATAGCCAGCTGGGGATTGCCATAATACATCGTGGTCTGGCCACTCCCCATGTCTCAACGCACTCTTCCCCTCCCGGAATGCGCCCTATCCCATGGGCTGCAGGAATGAAGGACTAAAGGCAACGGAGCTGCATCCTGTGCCTGCTAGGAGCTTCCTCATACTGGGGCATGTCTCTGCTCCTTTTGTGTTGCCTGAGTGGTACAAAGGGAGCGGGGCCTTTTAGTCTGCTGGAAAATCTACACTCTATGCAGAAGAAAGATGATCTTGTGTGTCATTGGCTCTGGGCTTCTGTTCCCATCTCTGTCATTGACTTCCTTTGTGACTTTGGGCAAGTCATTTAACCCCTCTGTGCCTGAGTTTCCTCATTGTAAAATGGAGATAATGACAGCTACCTAACTTCTGTGGTTCATTGATATTTGTAAAGTGCTTGACATCCTCAGGCAGCAGGCCTACAGAAACATAAGAAATGACAGTGTGGGCTGAGCGATGTACAAAGTACACAGCTAGAATTCTACCTGGGTGGTTACTTAAGGAAAGTGTGGGAGTAAGGTTAATATAAGGCATGTAAGGAAACATACATCATTTGTTTTGTTATACGTATTCCAGCTGACAGGCAACATTTTTAAGGACTGATGTTTTTTTTAAATGGTGCGTGCCTTTCCTGTGATTGTGGATACAATAGTTCATGAAATTTAGCCAAGTCCTTTTTTCTAAACTTGCTATTTAAAAAAAGCATGGACCTTGAATATTTTATCATGAATTAACATTAATAGAAAAGAGTTTGGCTTTGTAAGCATACCTTTCCCGCTGGACTGTAAACTTTAAATGTGTGCAGGGTGCTGGAACAATTTGTATAGTGAGGGTGCTGAAAGCCACTGAACCAAACTGTAAACCCTGTATCTGATGGAAACCACTTCAAGCCTATGAATGTGTGTCAATTTATTTTTCAGCGGTTCATAGTTCATGACCCCCCCCACCCCCATCCCCCCATGCAAATAAATCAACATGAGTGCTACAGTAAAATTTGTTCTGGACTGTGTTCTCTCTTGGTCTTGTTTTAGAATAGATTTTTAAAATCTCTCTTCTAAAACAAAGTGACACTGCAACATATTCAGTGTTATTGTCGCCGCGTTGGTCTCTGAAGAAGAGCTCTGTGTAGCTTGAAAGCTTGTCTCTAAACCAACAGAAGTTGGGCCAATAAAAGTATTACCTTACCCACCTTGTCACTACCATGTAGAACGGTAACAGTCTTTGGGAATAACATCAAGAACCAAGTACTAGACTTCCCTGCTACCTCAGCCAACCTCTCTTGGTGTCATAGCTACTTATTCGTAATCAGAAATACCTGTACTATTTCATCAAGAAGACGTAAATCCGATATCATAATTATTGAGAGAATCTAAAAATGGTGACCCAACCCTCTAACTAATCTCTGGTCTGGTGCTTATCTTTCATGTGTGATTAATATTAGGACAAAGAGGGGATGTATGAATCCACATCTGAATTAACTTTGGACCAGAATTTGGAGTGAAGGCTTGAGACTGAACCCAGAGTTAAAGCTAGGTCCAGCTTTAACATTTTTTGACATTCAGAACATTCTAGATCAATTTAAACTTCAGACAGTTCTCTTCTGTAGAAGCAAGAGTAACAGGCATTGCCAAGACAAGTTTCAGGGGTGTAGGTAAATCTGCTGCAATCTGTTCTGCATAATATAAAAAAATAGATTTTCTCATGGTCATCAAGATATCATGTGTACCATTTCAGAGCGGTTGTGTAGTTCCTCCCTTCATTGCTTCAGATAGCTTGTGAACATTAGGAAAAATCAGTGACAGCTTTCAACTCTAGTGATCAGTTTGGGTTGATTTGCAATATTCAAGACTATCTTCACAAAGAAACAGGGTAGAAACTTACCTTTTGGTAAAGGGAAAACTGAGATTGTCCATTACATTTCTGATTCTTCAAGTTAGGGACAACCCACGTCTGAAGGCTTTCCAGGTCTGGAAAGGCCAGCCTTGGTTAAGGCTTGGATTTGGGTTTGACAGCATGGAACTCACAAGCAGTGCTAAAAAGGTATTGACCCCAAATCGCTGTCACCTCACACAAACAACTAATCTTATGAGAGAATCATAATTTCTCATCACAGTTGTTCTGGCAGAATTTCTGCTGTCCTATGCTCCAGACTCAAACCATAAATGTAGGCTGACATCTAGGGATGTGACTATAAATCCCATCAATTGTGGGTGTGTGAATAAGGACACTTAAAGTCCCTGTTCTGGTCTAAATCATAGTTGTTCCTTTCCTGTGGAAAGCCAGACCAAATACTCTGTAGCCTTTTGTACACTGTATATTTTTACTACATATTTCAGTACTTGGTATATTTTTGGGGTCCTGTTGTCTCTGAGCCTTGTACAAATGCGTTGAATAAAAAGGGTGTAAGGAGTTGTATCCCATTCCTGTTCCCTCAGAGTGCTCTAACCATGCCAATTGCCCCAAACGGGTCATGGTCCGGCCCCCCCTACTCCAAACTCCACCCCAGTCCATGGATGTGGCGAGGCCCACAAAGAGAAGCAATCTGCACCATTCTAAAGTCTAGGGCTTATATGTTCCCCTGCATGCCAGGGAGCTGGGGAAATGCCCCCTGGGCACCACATTGCCCTCAAAGCAGGTACGGATTTAAGGGTACAGTTCAGACCTTTGTTTATGGAGAGGGATGACATAGATGTTGCCCAGGTTGATGCATTCTCTTCCTTTCTTTAGAGGCACTTGTGAAGTCATCTGAAAGGATTTCAGAATCCTTCCGTCTGGATTCACAAATGGCTTTTAAAGCAGAAAACCTAAAGACGAAAAGCCATGTCCAGTCACGCAACAAAAAGGTTTTTTTTTCTCTTGCTGATAATAGCTCACCTTAATTGATCACTCTCGTTATAGTATGTATGGCAACACCCATTTTTTCATGTTCTCTGTGTACATATATATCTTCCTACTGTATTTTCCACTGCATGCATCCGATGAAGTAGGTTTTAGTCCACGAAAGTTTATGCTCAGATAAATTTGTTAGTCTCTAACGTGCCACAAGTACTCCTCATTCTTTTTGCTAGTCACACTTTAGTAACAAGTCACTTGGATAGTTAAAATATAACTTCTGCAGGACTAGTTTCCCCCCACTGGGGTAATTACTAAAGAAAGTGTTTGCAGAAGGGAACGTCAACAGAGCCCTTCTGCCTGCTTCTCCATGCAAGGGATTCATAAATCTTTGCTTGTGACATCATAATCTGTTGCTGTGGGAATGCTTGTAGTATCACAAACAGAGGATTACAACCTCAAAGTAGGAGCAAACAGAAAGAAGAGATTGGTTCTGCGAGATAAAAACTGTCTTTACTGAGGATAAATAGATCATCCTTCCAAACCTTTCAAGATCAGGCTTACACACAACTTATAAAACCGAGATCAGATTCCAGATTGCCATCTCATAGTAACCTAATTCATAGCCTAGCAAACCCACTGAATATTCACTTGAAAAAAAAAAAAAGAACTGGAAAGGGATGTAAGGCAAATAGGCTTTAATAAACTGTTTACTTAAAACAGAAGGTTATAGCTTTTCTTATTGATATTGAAAACTGCAAGCACATTCCTAACAAGGTTAAATATATGACTAGATCTCCATATGAGCTGGGGTTTATATAATAACATGGAGAAAACCCAGTTTAACCCATAATCCCTGACCATTCTAAAGCAATCTGTCTTGAAATACAAATATAACAAAAATGGTACTAGATTGGAGCTACTATGAGGATCACTGAGGAGGGTATGGAAATAGCTGGAGCAGCTGAGAGGAGACGTTCAATGCATTTTGTCTGTACAGTGCAGTTGCAAACAGGATGCACAGGGATCCTGTGCAATGCTCCTTAGACCTCCTGCAGAGAGGGTTAACATGCTGCCTGATGAGAAGGGATGGTACTCTGACCACATCTGCAACACTCCAGACTACACCCCGGGAGCTATGGGACACTGCCAGCTAGAGTCTAGGTTCAAGGGAGTGCTGGCTCTGAATTGTGCTGATGTCAAACCAGGAGCATGCCTACAAAGGGCAAAGATTTTTTGTCTTTTTTCTCTTCCACCCAGCACATCCACTTAGGGGCTTCCTGAAGTGTGTCCTTTGTTTCTAATCTATTAGAACAGAAATTAAAGGAAATCCATAAGGATCAGTAAATACATATGCAAATGTTACTTTTTCTTGTAGGTCATCACCATAGTAACTATTACTATGGGAGACAAAGAGGCAGGGTCTGTGGTCTGGGCACAGGAATGGGAATTGCAGTCTCCTGGGTTCTATTCCTCATGCTGATTTTACCTTGTTCTGTTACTCTGGGTAAGCCACTTATCTTCCCTGCCACAGTTTTCCTTTCTGGTCAGTGGAGCTAATGCTCTCTCTTTATGCAAGGACCAGGCATAATTAGTCCCTCTGCTCCCTACTTCATCATTGTACCCCTGAGGGTCAAGCTACACTAAAGACGTGAGAATGGTGGGGGAGGAGTCTGGGTCATGGCTAGATTTGGCAGAATTAGAATTTTATTTTTTTATAATTTTGACAGACAATATTGATGTCCAAATCTAATGCATCCAAGGCTGCTGAGGGAGTTGGCTGATGTGATTGCAGAGCCATTGGCCATTATCTTTGAAAATTTGTGGTGATCGCGGGAGGTCCCAGACGATTGGCAAAAGGCTAATATAGTGCCCATCTTTAAAAAAGGGAAAAAAGAGAACCCGGGGAACTATAGAGCAGTCAGCCTCACTTCAGTCCCCAGCAAAATCATGAAGCAGGTCCTCAAGGAATCCATTTTGAAGCACTTGGAGGAGAGGAAGGTGATCAGGAACAGTCAACACGGATTTACCAAGGGCAAGTCATGCCTGACCAACCTGATCGCCTTCTATGATGAGATAACTGGCACTGTGGATGGGGAAAGCGGTGGATGTGATATATCTTGACTTTAGCAAAGCTTTTGATACGGTCTCCCACAGTATTCTTGCCAGCAAGTTAAAAAAGTATGGATTGGATGAATGGACTATAAGGTGGATAGAAAGCTGGCTAGATTGTCGAGCTCAACGGGTAGTGACCAACGACTCGATATCTAATTGGCAGCCGGTATCAAGCGGAGTTTTGTTCAACATCTTTATTAATTCTCTGGATGATGGGATTAATTGCACCCTCAGCAGGTTCGCTGATGACACTAAGCTGCGGGAAAGGTAGATACAATGGAGGGTAGGGATAGGGTCCAGAGTGACCTAGACAAATTGGAAGATTGGGCCCAAAGAAATCTGATGAGGTTCAACAAGGACAAATGCAGAGTTCTGCACTTAGGAAGGAAGAATCCCATTCACCGCTACAGGCAGGGGACCAACTGCCTAAGCAGCAGTTCTGCAGAAAAGAACCTGGGGATTACAGTGGACGAGAAGCTGGATATGAGTCAGGAGTGTGCCCTTTTTGCCAAGAAGGCCAATGGCATATTGGGTTGTATTAGTAGGAGTATTGCCAGCAGATCGAGGGAAGTGATTATTCCCCTCTATTTGGCACTGGTGAGACCACACCTGCAGTGTTGCATCCAGTTTTGGTCCCCCCACTACAGAAGGGATGTGGACAAATTGGAGAGAGTCCAGCAGAGGGCAATGAAAATTATTAGGGGGCTGGGGCACATGACTTACAAGGAGAGGCTGAGGGAACTTGGCTTGTTTAGTCTGCAGAAGAGAAGAGTGAGGGGGGATTTGATAGCAGCCTTCAACGACCTGAAGGGGGGGTTCAAAAGAGGAGAGAGCATGGCTGTTCTCAGTGGTGGTAGACAACAGAACAAGAAGGAGTGGTCTCAAGTTGCAGTGGAGGATATTAGGAAAATCTATTTCACTAGGAGGGTGGTGAAGCACTGGAATGGGTTACCTAGGGAGGTGGTGGAATCTCCATCCTTAGAGGTTTTTAAGGCCCTGCTTGAGAAAGCCTTGGCTGGGATGATTTAGTTGGTGTTGGTCCTGATTTGAGCAGGGGATTGGACTAGATGACCTCCTGAGGTCTCTTCCAACCCTAATATTCTATGATTCTATGATGTTTGTTTTTAAGCACTTTTTGATTTTTATGCATTTAAATTTTCACAATTGCACAAAATTATGGGATGTGGGAAATTATTGAGTCAGACAATAATTATTGACAGCCGGTGCTGAGATTCAAAAAGTTAAAGCTTTGTAACTGTTAGAACACAAACTGTTAACATTAATGATCAAAATTTTAGCCTTAAGTCAAACTCTAAGAAGTTCTCAAGCTGCATTTTTCTTACTTTGCCTATCTGAGAATTTCAATTATTATCATTTGGAAATATTTTTTCCTCAATTTATGTGTCTGGTGAAATTGACATTGACAGTTACGATAAAAATTGAATCCTTCCAAGCCTAGTCATAGCCCACCCTCTGCACTAGCCAGTGGAATTGGTTGGATGCAGAGTGGGGCGCACACACTGCTCTGTCCTATGGGCACCTTTCTAAGCACAACATGCAATCCTTGCACACTGGAGTTGCTCCTGGCATGATACAGGCCTGCAGTACCCACATCCTGGCTCATGTCCTTCTCTAGGCCCAGCCTGGTCCTTAGATTGTAACAAAAATCTACTTGTGGATATTACACAACTCAATCTTAGCTAACCGAACAATTTTTTGTCATGCTCATAATCCTCCTATTGCCCATTTGCAGATCTCTGGTTGCTTGATATGTTGGTATCGAGAAGCCTCATTTAAACTTTGCTTTCTTATGGTTGCCTCACAAGTTTCTCTGGGCAGCTGAAGGCACAGGTAATGTTGCAGAGTATTACATCTAAAGAGTGCTGAAGTGAAGGGTGCTTGGAAGTCTGAAATAGTTGTTGAAAGCCATTTGCTGTCTGGTTTCTAGGAGACAGCATGACTCATAGCATTTTTTCTTTGCAGTCTGTACCTGTCAACAATTTATCAACTAACACACTTGACCAAGACTGATAGAGATCTTTAAAAAAATTATCGGGGGTTGCATTATAGAATGGGGACAGTAAAGTGTGGAAATAAAATGATTGCTGAAGATAAGATCTGCGCAAACAGCATCCACGGGTGTATTGGTGGAACTCCCATTAGTGCTAGTGATAGATGCAGGCGTAAATCCCTGTGTATCTTGACAATTTCCCCCTTAATATGCTTTGACTGGACTTCATATTCAGCAATCATTTTATTTCTGCAATTTATTTTTTAAAACATCGTCTCCATTATTTAATCCAGCACTCGCTATATTTTTCAAAACAAGAAAAGAGAGTCTCCTTTACTCTGAATTTATCTTGTGGATGCTCTGGTGTGATTCTTAATAATAAAAAAGAGGCAGAAAATTGATTTCAGTCGAAGATTATTCAAGAAAGTGGATAGTGGATATGGCCCAATAATCATAAATAAATACTACTTGACAATTATAGAGGACTTTTGATTTTCAAAGCAATGAAAAGAAAGTGATAAATCTGTTTTCTGATGCTCATTTATCAATAAAGGTGCAAATGACATGCAAGGTATTAAAATAGATTGTATGCGAATGAAGATTAGCACCTATGAGGGAAGGCAAGGGACATTAAAACATCGACTACAAAGCATCCATGAGGGAAGGTGTAACCGTGCCTCAGTGGGTCACAACTGAAGATGCCAAATTCAGAATGAACTCATGAGAAATAGGGCAGATACACCCCAAGACTGGTGTCTAATCCCCCATAGGATATACCAAATCAGCAACAAAAGTAAACTTCTGTTTCATCACCCTGGCTAACAAGAAGTCACAAAAGCCATTTCCTCTGAAAACACTGGATTTAAAGGTGAGTGGTTCTTTACAACCAGTCTCATCACTAAAAGGTTTTTCTGATCCCAAAGGACCAGCCACACACCCAGGTCAATATATAACTTAGATCTTACCCAAAAATCATGCTGATACCAATCTTTTAGTATCTAAAAGTTTATTCAAAGAAAGAAAGAAAGAAAGAAAGAAAAAGGTGAGAGTTAAAATTGGAAGGAATCAAATACATACAGTAATTGCAAAGTTCTTGGTTCAGGCTTGTAGCAGTGATGGAATAAACTGCTGACTTAAGTCAAGTCTCTGGCTGCTTCCAAATCATTGGAAGGTCCTCAGTCCATTGGGTAGAATGCTCCCATTAGTATAAATTCACATAGGCACCAACTTCTGACCCTGCCCTGACTCCATCCCCGCCCCACCCCTGCCCCGCTCATTCCAACCCCTTCCCCAAAGTCCACACCACAACTCCACCCCCTCCCTGCCCTTATTCTGACTCCTTCCCCAAATCCCCAGTCCAGCCCCACCTCTTTCCCACCTCCTCCCCTGAGTGCACCACGTTCCCACTCCTCCCAGCTCTCTCCCAGAGCTTGTTACACCACAAAACAGCTGTTTTGCAGCAGCAAGTGCTGGGAGGTAGGTGGAGGAGCAAGGATGCAGCACGTTCAGGGGAGGAGGTGGAGGTGAGGTAAAGTGGGGCAGGGAGGGGAGCTTGGCTGCCGGTGGGTGCAGAGCACCCACTAATTTTTCCCCGTGGGTGCTCCAGCCCTAGAGGGGCTTTCCAGGGCCTTTTATATTGTCTGCCATGTTTCAAACAAAAACCTCAGCACAGCTAATGGAAAATTACAGGTGACAAAATAGTGTTTGAAGTCACATGGGCAAGTCACATGTCCATGCATTTCGCCTAGTCACAGCGGAAAAATCCATTATCTGTAGATAGGCATCTCCCATGGTCCATTGTCAGTTAAATGTTCTTGGCCACGCAATCTGACTAGTCCCTCCAAGACGTGCTGGCTATCTACCTTGTGGGCATTACCTCAGGAGCAAACATTTGAAATCCAGGTGTAGAGCCAATATTCATAACTTCAGATACAAAAATGATACAGGCATACAAGTAGGCATAATCATATTCAGAAAATCATAATCTTTCTGTAGACATCTCACATGCCACATTTTGTACAAGATTTGTTGCAAGTATATAACAGTGGTTGTAACAATGGGCTATATGGTCATATTTTAATCAGGTAACAACACAGAAGGCAGGGGACATCTAAACATCGACCGCTACATATACAGATTATATCTGTAATGACCTGCTCCTCTGGTGAACTGCTGACACATATACACATACATACTTGGTGACTCTATGTCTGGTACTGGTGCTTTCACTGTCCAGTATTCACTCCCTGTCCCTTTCGGGCTGTCTACACAGCAAAGAAAAACCCGCCACTGGCCTGTGCCAGCCAACTTGGGCTTGTGTGGTTCTGGCTGCATTGCTATGTAGACCCCAGCCATGTGGGGGTCTGAGGGTCTTGAGCTTCAGGCTCCAGCCTGACCCCAGAAGTCTACAGAGCAGTGACATAGCCCTATAACCCAAGCCCCACAAGCCTGACTCAGAGGCATGGGTCAGCCTCTAGTTTTTCTTTGCTGTGTAGACATACCCTTTTAGACTTAGCGTTAAAAGGCTTTAGTCTTTTCTCCCCAGGAACTGCAGAACCTGAGATACAGTCTTGCTTGTGGTAATTATTATGTAGTGTCACTCTGAGAAGCAGCAATCAGGTGTCCATGGGTGGTGCATGAACCCCTCCATTCGGGGAGGCTAGCCCCCCTACCCCTTCTGCTCGAGGTCCTACCCCCACTCCTCACTCCCCTGTACTCACCCGCTGGGACCAGAAGAGCCTCAACTCCCCCACTGCAGCCAGAGAAGGCACAGCAGAGCAGCCCCGAGCCCCAACCCACCCGCCCGAGCTGCCCCGGGTCCCACCTGGCCCAGCCTACCCTAGCCTCCATTACACACCACTCATGCAGTTATTTTAAATATGATAGTAGCATATATCAGACTTAGTCTAAGTCCTTGTCTACACTACAGAGTTTTGTAGAAAACAGTTATGTCGCTTTAATTAAACCGCTGTTGCATGTCCATACTATGCTCCTTGTGTCAGCAGAACGCATCCACACTCGCAGCTTTTGCATCAAAACAGAGAGCAGTGCACTGTGGGTAGCTCTCCCACTGCGCAACTGGTCTCAGAGTGCTTTGAGAAGGGTTTGCCGTGCCTCATAGGGCAGGTACAGTATCACATGGGACAGGTTTCTCAATCCCATCGTTCCATGGGCATTCTCCTAGATTCCCAGCCGCTTTTCAACTGAAGTGCATGTGGGGGGAAAGGGGTGGAGAGTGTGTGATAGGGAGTGTGTGGGGGGGGAGCAGGAGAGACAGAAACAGTGTGTGTGTTGGGGAAGTGTGTGTGTTGGGGGAGAGTGAGTGTGTCGGCATGCTGTGTCTTTAAGTTCAGACAGCAACCTGAGCAACCAATCCTGGAGGACAGGGGGACACCCCCACCCCCCCCGACCAACATCAGCCCCTGCTCTGCACAGCACAGCAGCAGCCGGCTCTCTCTCCCTCCCCCTGCAGCCCACTCTGCCTGCCTGCCTATGGTTCTGTGATTCCCTCCATGTTCTTCCACCGTCTCCTCAGCTACTTACCGGGAGCAGCATCCTCAGCAGCTCTGTGATCTCAGGGGAGGGATGCATGCCTGCAAGGCAGCTGAGTTCAAACCAGTGAGAAGAGAGGTCACGGCAGGCATTGTGGGATACTGGAGGAGGCCAGTTATGTCGACATAACGAACGGCTGCGTCTACACTGACGCTTTGTCGCTTTACCTTTGCCACAAAAGGCTTTATGGTTCTTGTCAAGGTGGTTTTATTTTGTCGGCATAACAGCAGAGTCGGCTAAACAGCTCCCTGCTTAGCTTTCTGGCTTTTGTGAATCCCATTTTTAGGTGCCTAGCTCTCTCCCTGCACTGTACAGAGAGCCTAGGCACCTAACTAAGGGCTGTGGATTCCACTGGGCAGCAGGTACATAAAGTTAGGCGCTGCAATGCTGAGCCCGTGCCCCTTGTGGATGTAGGCCCAGATTCTTGAAGGTGCTTACGCTCCTAACTTCCCTAGACATCAGTGGAAGTTAGGAGCCTACATATTTTTAAGGATGTGGGCACTAGCCCTTAGGATAAAATGTTCAGGACTTAGGAGCCTAAGTCATGTAGCTGCTTTTGAAAAAAAGACCTTAAATCTCAGTGAAAGTCAGTGGGATTTAAACTTCTAAGTGCCTAAATCCCTTTTGAAAGTGGGACTTAATCGGGACCGGCTCTAGGCACCAGCAAAGCAAGCACGTGCTTGGGGTGGCACAAGTCCGGACATCCTTTTTTTTTTTTTTCTTGAGCAGTTGCGCTCTTGGAGCTGCAAATTTTTTGCTTGGGGCAGCAAAAAACCTAGAGCTGGCCCTGCTCATTATGAAAATTTTATCCTGTGGTGCTTTGACATTTGACCTGTTGACAGTTGTCCTATTTTACAGGACTTAGCTTAATCGTTCCTAATAGTATTCATTAAAATCATTGTTTGCTGCAGCATGAAACACACAAAAGAAGAAAACCCAGGCCCAAGCATGGGTGATGTGCTCTGCACTAGGAGAACCAGGTTTTATTACAATACTCTTGTTCCCTGGGCTGTCATGGTCTGTGATTGCTTGGAGAGAACAGCAACAGCAGCTTCTCCAGCTGCTTACCCAGAGATGTTGACAGACTTCCCTGAGTTAAAAGAATAGATGGCTCAAAATAGGAGCAGATGGGGTTACGTGAAGTGATGGGATCACTGTGTTCCAATAAGGATAGGGAGGACTGTATATCCTATTGTTACAGAAAGATGCACATGCTGTCTCTTACTAGAGCTTGCATCAGAAGGGAGGTCAGATCTTTTCAAAAATGGTGGCTGTAGTAAAGTATAATTTAAAAATTTGTTGAATCCACTAGGTAAGAATGACAAATTTAAAGACACCATATTATAAATAATTTTACAGAGATAATTATCTTAAACATGTCTTTGATTAAACACACTTGTTTCAGATTTTACACAACTGCACAAAACTGTATGGGAACCAGAGGCTCCGGAACAGGGCAGGGCCAGGGAGCCATGGCCCCACCACTTTTAAAAGTGGGAGGGCTATGCCTTCCCACTTTTTACTGGCCGTAAGGGTGAGCAACAGTGGAGGGGGGATGGAGAGGAGCCAGCAGGGCCTCGGGGGGAAGGGGTGGTGTGAGGGAGGGGCTATGCTTTGGGCTCTGGTGCCCCCACCCCCTCTTTTAGGAAGCTTCCGCTGCTCCTGATGGGAACTAGTAGAACATTCTACTTTAATGATTAGCTCCCAAGATCGAGCCAAATCTGAAATTCTTCACTCAGTTTGAATGAGTCCGAAGGCAGTTTGCCTGTATGAACATCAAGTAAAAAACGAGTCTCATCTCTTGCACCCATTGAAGTTAACAGGCCTGAGTCTGATGTTACACTCACAGCAGCATAATTCTATTAACTTCAGTGGAGTTCCTCTAGATTTTACAAGTGAAAATAGAATCTTTCCCAAAGGATGTTTTGCCACTGACATGGAGTTGGGTCAGCCTCTCAAGAGTTGGCCCCTTAATTTTCATATATAGGTCTCATTTCATAATAGTGAAACCACACTATAGGAATGTGTTGCAAGGTTTTAGGGTGACTTTGCACTTCTCTGGAAGCTATCAATACTCAGTCTTTGACCTTATGTCTTTTAGTACAACCAAAGGTATGCTATAATTGTCCACAAATGCACTGTAGATGGTGTCTTACTGTTTAAGTGGTACCCACCGCAACAGTGACGGGAGAGGAGAGAAGACAGATCTGCTAATTGCATCAGCACTTAGCATCAGGCAATACTGAATCCTGGTGTCAAGAGGTAAAATGTAAAAAATGATATACATTTTCTGCCTAATGTAGACTACTGAGAGTCATTCACCATGCTGTGGTAGAGTACAATGTAACTTCTCATTTGGACCCTCATTAAACAGTATAAATGATAACAGAAACAAAATGGCATCATCTTAAATTGCCTTCAGACTGGGTGTTGATGTTAGACTTAGCTTTGAACCTCATAGCTTCTGTGGAGCAGAGACTGCTTATTCTCCTCTTTGGGCAGGTCTACTGTAGCACTTACGTGAAGACACTGCTACACTGACAGGAGAGCTTCTCCCATCAGCTTCGTTAATCCATCTCTGAGAGGCGATAGGTATGTTGACTGGAGAACACCTACGTCGACATAGTGCTGTCTACACGGGGTTAGGTCAGTATAACTATGACACTTAGGGGGAGTGGATTTTTCATACCCCTGAGCAACATAGTTACACCTATATAGGTCTGTAGTGTAGATCTTAGAAGGTTTTACCTGGAAAGAGAAAGTGGATACTGACTGATACCATTAAGGAGAGCAGAAACCTTCTCCACCACTAGCAATCCTTCTGGATATCATCTTACCATAGTTCTGTGGAAGATACTGTAAGAACTCAGAATCAGCTGGAAAAAGTACAGTAATGGCCTACCAAGTCAGGCAGATTAATGATAATTCATTATGGAGTTTGGGGGACCCACTTATCTTAATGTACAGACAATAAGCCCCCACTTATTGCTATTGTTCCCTAATGTTTGACACGGCCTCAGCACTCACTTATGGCCTGGCAGAAACCCAGAGATAGATGCTGATATTCAAAGCTGCAATTGCTGAATCATTTAGCATCCCTTGATACATCTGATTAGAGCAAATGATCAATACTAAACTTTGAGGAAAACGTGTGTGGGTATGTTACAGATGACGTCCCATGAATAAATAACTTAGATAATGGCATTTGTCCTACTATAAGGCTCATCTATAATTTAGGAAGAATAATGCCCATTAACAGAACACCTAATATCATCACTGCCAAAATAAAGAGTTAATTGGTTTCTATCTTCTGGGAACTCTCTCATAATAAGTAAGGCACGAGGAAGCGATTGCCTACTGTATATAATGAATGTAAAAGTACCTGCTCTCCATGTTACTTTCTTTGCACCAAGTCCTTCTTCAACAGCCTTTTAATGGCATCATTTTGATCCAAGTTCTTTAACCGGATAAAGACTTTAGAGAGGTTTAATTCTCTTTTCTTAACATAAAGGTCTAGGACCTGTTCCAACAGCTGTTGAGCTGGGACCTAAGTGAGTATCGTGGAAAAAATGGACTCTTTTTATTAAATGAATGAACTGAGTACTAAATTTAGGGGGGGGGAACAACCAGTTATGTCTGTGGAATTTTGTACTTTAATAAAATGTAGCCAAATATTCAAAATGCACAGTTATGGAACATCTATAAAAAGATTACTTGATCACTACCACAAAATCAGTTTGCAGATGTCTGCATTTAATCTAGGAATTGTGTGCTTCTCCAAGGCAGAGAGACAACCCCAATCCTGAAGCGTTACTTATGTGAAAATACAAGTGGTTTGTATTTTCCCACAAGAACGGTGCAGATGCACTGGCACATCTGTTCACTGTGCAGTCCTATAACTTGGTATGGGTAACATTGACTTCAGGGATTAATGCCAGCTTCCCTAGCATAACAAACACTTTTATTCTAACCTCTTTGCGGAATTAAAAACAGAACATTATTTCTTCTGACATCGTGTCAAAATATGGAACACCTTCTAATTCTGCCCTTAACAGGTGATCTGTCACCTGATTCAATTTAGCATATTAAATTTACTTTCAGAATTATGGTGATTAAACCAAAATGTTTTGAAACCATTATGGACTAATATCCCCTTTGGAAAATTACAGAGAGTCCCATAGTATTTCACATCTACCTTTATCAAATACAATGTAAAACAATCCATATTCCAGACATTCTGTACAGATGTTGTAAGTACCCTATGCCAGCATTTATGAGATCAAAAACATGTCAAGGTTTTAAATCCGCCACCCTGAATATATATTTTGGCTTCATGGAAGACTGAGCTTTCAACCCCAAAGCAACAAATCAGTCCACTGCCCATTGAATCTGTCACAGCCCTATCCTTGAATAAGACCATGTGTCACCTCTGTCAGCTGTCTAGTGTTAGAGTACAGGGAGAAAGCCAGGACAATATAAAACACATAAATTATAAAATTCTGCTTTGGGAAGACTGGTTGGTTCGGGGATTGGTAATAGGATACAGAGCCACTCTCTAGGGGCTTGTCTACACTTACCGGGGATTGATGAGCAGCAATCAATGCATCAGTGGTCGATTTAATGGGTCTAGTGAAGACCTGCTAAATTGACCGCAGATCTCTCTCCCGTCAACTCCTGTACTCCACTGGATCGAGAAGAGTGGGGGGAGTCACAGGAGAGCATCTCCCATTGACATCATGTAGTGTGGACCCAGCAGGAAGTAGATTTAAGGCCCTAGGTTTCACATCCAGCTCTTCCGATGGCTCTATTCAGTGGCCTATGGGATTGCAGTTCAGTTCCTAGTGAACACATGTCAACATTACTAAAACATCCATTGCTAATTGGCACTTTTGTTAGCAATCAAAGCAGTGAGGCTCAGGATTCAGTGGACACAGAGACTGTATTAATCTTTCAATCCTGAGGCCATTTGCCCCATAAGACAGAATCACATTGGTGGAGGTGTGGGAAAACTCACTAACTGTACTATACAGTATCTGTCTTGGGGATATACAGAAGATTTTAGTCTCCAGGGCTGTCAGTCTAACATCTTTAATGAGTATTAAATACTCTTACATTTTTTTAAAGTAAGAAAAATGATGCTTTGCACCACCAAAGGAAATCTGCATAATTAGGGTCCATTATTCCCTACAGAGAAATCTCAGGAATCTACTCTGCTTTGAAATGGGAGTAGATTAAAGTTCACTAGGGAACTTTTAGGGTCCACATGGACACTTAGTTTGTGGCAGGCTAGATTTGCACCCAAGTTTGCCATGAACTAAATGTCTGTGTAGACAAGTCTGATCAAAAAGAACAGGAGTGCCTGTGGCACCTTAGAGACTAACAAATTTATTAGAGCTAGAGCCCACTTCATCGGATGCATAGAATGGAACATATAGTAAGAAGATATATATATGCATACAGAGAAGGTGGAAGTTGCCATACAAATTATAAGAGGCTAATTAGTTAAGATGAGCTATTATCAGCAGGAGAAAAAAACTTTTGTAGTGATAATCAAGATGGCCCATTGAGACTGTTGACAAGAAGGTGTGAGGATACATAACTTAAGGAAATAGATTCAATATGTGGAATGACCAAGCCACTCCCAGTCTCTATTCAAACCCAAGTTAATGGTATCTAGTTTGCATATTAATTCAAGCTCAGCACTTTCTCACTGGAGTCTGTTTATGAAGCTTTTCTGTTGCAAAATTGCCACTCTTAAATCTTTTTCTGAGTGGCCAGAGAGGTTGAAGTGTTCTCCAACCGGTTTTTTGAATGTTATGATTCCTGATGTCAGATTCGTGTCCATTCATTCTTTTGCGTAGAGACTGTCCTGGCCAATGCACATGGCAGAGGGACATCGCTGGCACATGATGGCACATATCACATTGGTAGATGTACAGGTGAACGAGCCCCCGACGGCGTGGCTAATGTGATTAGGTCCTATGATGGTGTCACTTGAATAAATATGTGGACAGAGTTGGTGTCGGGCTCCACTGCAAGGATAGGTTCCTGGGTTAGTGTTTTTGTTGTGTGGTGTGTGGTTGCTGGAGAGTATTTGCTTCAGGTTGGGGGGCTGTCTGCAAGTGAGGACTGGCCTGTCTCCCAAGATCTGTGAGAGCAAGGGATAATTTTTCAGGATAGGTTGTAAATCTTTGATGATGCACTGGAGAGGTTCCAGCTGGGGGCCAAAGGTGACAGCCAGTGGCGCTCCACCATTTTCCCCGTTGGGCCTATCCTGCAGTAGGTGACCTCTGGGTACTCTTCTGGCTCTGTCAATCTGTTTTTTCACTTCAGCAGGTGGGTATTGTAGTTTCAAGAATGCTTGACAGAGATCCCGTAGGTGTCCGTCTCTGTCCGAGGGACTGGAGAAAATGCGGCTGTATCCCAGAGCTTGGCTGTAGACAATGGATCGTGTGGTGTGTCCTGGATGGAAGCTGGAGGCGTCTAGGTAAGTATAGCGGTCAGTAGGTTTCCGGTATAGGGTGGTGTTTATGTGACCGTCGCTTATTAGTACAGTAGTGTCCAGGAAATGGACCACTTGTGTGGATTGGTCAGAATGCTATAGAAAGGAAGGGAATCTTTACAGGACTCCCCCACTCCATTAAGGTGAGGTCCAGAATCCTTTCTGAGAAGAGGTTATCCTATGTACCTCTGAAAAAGCATGAAATGAGAACAAATATTTATTGCAATTCTCACTACAATAGGAAAACTGATTTGGATAAAATCAGAACCAGTCACCTTCCCCTGAACCTTTGCCTAAAATTCAAACTAAAATTATTTTGAAGTTACAAAATGTTCCGTTCAATGTTCTTTTCATTTTGATATTTGATCTAATTACCAATATTATAAAGCCCTTAACAATCTATGATTGAGGTTCATGCTTAGAACTTTGGCCCTGTATCTCAGCAGCAAGGCTGCTGAGATCAGCTGAGACTTGCCTACACCAGAAAGTTGGACCGCCTTATCTAACCAGTATAGTTAAAGCACTACAACCCCTCCCTTAAGAGGTGGCAGTTATATCAATACAGGGTGCTCTTATAGGTATAAAGAACAGGAGTACTTGTGGCACCTTAGAGACTAACAAATTTATTTGAGCATAAGCTTCCGTAGGCTATATAAGTATAATTATTCACATCTGGGAAGGGGAATAACTGTACCAGTAACCATACTATAACCTTTATGCTCGTATAACTGCATCCTCATTAGGGCTTTATCAGTAGGACATTCTGGGGTGCTATCCACACCAGAGGGGGGGAGGCTGTGTCACTACTTGCCCTGCAACCTGGGGTGCCTTGCAATGCTTTGCTGCTGTAGCTCCCAATCTGGGCTCCTCACAAGCAGCAGCCCTGGTCCCACAATTCTGACCCTAGCAGCTTGTCAGCAAGCACAAGCCACATTCTGGCTTCCAGCAGCCTTGGTTACTGCTTGCAAGGTGACCCCAACACACACTCAATCCCAGATATTCCCCCCAAAAGTGTGTTCTGCACTGGCCAGCCTTCTCCTAAACAGACCAGATATATTAGGTCTGTTGATTCTCTAAGGGGATCAATATACAATAGTCTGCTACCCTAAATGTAGTTACCCAAGATAGGCTTTAAGTGAGCACAAGGCATTAGAGTCAGAAATGGTTACAAGAGAAATAAAGATAAAACACTTTCTAAACTTAAACTAGACTTGTTTCAAGGTAGAATTCTTTCTACGGGGTTCCAGTAATATTACTGACCAAATTCTCAGGCCAGGATCTGTTCCAAAGGTCCAACAGCTGTTTCTTCTGTCTTTTTAGGTGAAAAGAGATAGATGGATAGGGAGAGATAACTTGGGGTGTTTTTGCCTCTCTATTTTATAGTTCAGTTACCCTTTAAAATGTATTTTCTTGAGGATTACGCCTAGTTATATTCAAACAGTGAAGGTGGTGACATGGTGTCTGGTGAAAGAGGATGTATAATGTTTCTTCTCATTTCTGTATGCTGAAATACAGATTTTCCTTGTCTCCTGTCTTCATGCTCTCACTGTCTGAGGACCCTGTTTATAACTCATATGTAAATTGAGGTAAACGCACATTCCTTTGTTTAGAACCTGCTTGACCAGTTCTGCATAACTGGGACTATGTGAGTTTGAACATGTGCCACCAACATCATTCAGGGGAAAATCATAACTTTACATATAATGTTGCTACCCACATTTCATCATGATATTATTGATCAGTGAGTTATTAGTTATCAAATGATACCTCACAAGGCATATTTTGTACAAAGATTATTACAGTGGTGTGTAGGGTGTGAGTAGAGGGGTGCATTCCATCACAATCAGGATAATTAGTATGGTAAAATATCACACTCCTACCAAAATAGTTAACTGGTAAAACTTTCAGGTGTAGACCAGACCTGGGTCACCTTCTTCTTCATTCAGAAGTTCACAGTGGATTAGCCGAGAACAGTGGTCCCCAACCTTTCTAGCATATTGCTATTCCCAGAAGACTGTGGTGGGCGCTGGACACCCCGCTGCCAAAATGCAGGAAGAAGTGTCGCCACTGAAATGCCGCCGAGAAATGTCAATGCTTCTCGGCAGCATTTCAGCGGCGGGGTGTCCTGCGGGTGCACAAAAATGCCCCGGCGGGTGCCATGGCTCCCGCGGGCACCGCATTGGGGACCCCTGGCCTAGAGCCAGGAATTTCTCAGTGGCAGAGCCTAATCACTGGAATGCCCTCTCAGGGATTCCGATAAACATCATCAATTTGATCAGAATTCACTGTAAGTTCATGTCTGGGTCATTTTATTTATGACCATTTAGTTTATCCTATTTACATTTGTCCAGCTCAGAGAGTGATTGGAGATGACTGGAGAGCAGACTCTGTAGCTGAGTCATTTGGCCCCATCTGTGTTTAATGTTTTTTTTTAACTTATCTTTTAATGACTTTTTAAATAAATTATATGATGAGTGGAAATTTAAAAATAAACATCAGAAGGATAGACTTAGAATAGTCCACATTATACAGCATTTGATCTTATTAAATCAAACAGATTTTTAAAAAGTGTCTTTGTGGGAATAGAATATGATAGTCTTAACTTTCTACTAATACAGATGAAAAGTATACTGTCCCAGGCTGTTTTTTTTCTTTTCACTCCTGACCTTTAATTATTAAGTTATTGTCATAAATATAAAGGAAAGGGTAAACACCTTTAAAATCCCTCCTGGCCAGAGGAAAAACCCTTTCACCTGTAAAGGGTTAAGAAGCTAGGCTACCTCGCTGGCACCTGACCACAATGACCAATGAGGAAACAAGATACTTTCAAAGCTGGAGTGGGGGAGAAACAAAGGGTCTGTGTCTGTCTGGGTGATGCTTTTGCTGGGGACAGAACAGGAATGGAGTCTTAGAACTTAGTAAGTAATCTAGTTAGATATGTGT
This sequence comes from Natator depressus, assembly GCF_965152275.1. Taxonomy (NCBI): domain Eukaryota; kingdom Metazoa; phylum Chordata; order Testudines; family Cheloniidae; genus Natator; species Natator depressus. Next base: position 235,723,626 of record NC_134235.1, on the reverse strand, counting down.
TAGATTCTGTTTTCTTTAAATGGCTGAGAAAATAAGCTGTGCTGAATGGAATGTATATTCCTGTTTTTGTGTCTTTTTGTAACTTAAGGTTTTGCCTAGAGGGATTCTCTATGTTTTGAATCTAATTACCCTGTAAGGTGTTTACCATCCTGATTTTACAGAGGTGATTCTTTTTACTTTTTCTTCTATTAAAATTCTTCTTTTAAGAAACTGATTGCTTTTTCCATTGTTCTTAAGATCCAAGGGTTTGGGTCTGTGGTCACCTATGCAAATTGGTGAGGATTTTTATCAAACCTTCCCCAGAAAAAGGGGGGTAAGATTTGGGAGGATTTTGGGGGGAAAGACGTTTCCAAATGAATTCTTTCCCAGTAACCAGTGTTAGACATTTGGTGGTGGCAGCGAAAGTCCAAGGGCAAAGGGTAAAATAGTTTGTACCTTGGGGAAGTTTTAACCTAAGCTGCTAAAAGTAAGCTTAGGAGGTTTTCATGCAGGTCTCTACATCTGTACCCTAGCGTTCAGAGTGGGGAAGGAACCTTGACAGTTATTGAATTATTTTACCTATAGTGTGCACATGCCTTTATATCGAGAGTGACTCAATATGTTATCTAAGGCCTGGTCTATACTAGAAAATTAGGTCTGTTTAACTACATCGGTTAGTGGTGTGAAACCTCCACATCCCTGAGCGGAGACATTAAACCAACCTAAGTCCCCGTGTAGCCAGTGCTAGGTTGATGGAAGACTTCTTTTGTCAACCTAGCTAATGCCTCTTGAGGAGATGGACTGCCTATGTCAGCAGGAGAATCCCGCTACCATCAGTGTCGGTGGTGTCTGCACTGAAGTGCTACAGCAGCACCACTGTAGTGTTTTAAGTATAGACAAGTGATAAGTCATCTTTTTTTGCATGCTTCTGAACTTCAGCCCAACAAAACTTAGAAGTTCCACAAATCTTGTGAGAAAGTCCTGTCCTCATGAGATTTCTAAGAGCAATATGTCAGCTCCTAAGAGATTTGGGTACATTTTGTATATGCAAGTAAGCCCCTGAACTTTTGGATGTGTTATCAGAACCAGTTCTTCAACAGTTTGAAATTTGTCCATTGTTCACTGTGATTCATGATGGTGTGAAAATTGATAAATAGCTACCCCTTTGGTGAGTGATACTAGATTTTAGGGCCTTTTAAATAAGCTTCCTGTTTGAAGCAAAAATCACAGCCAGGTATTTTCTTCATGCTTTTTTTTTTTATTTACAAAATCTACACAAGTCCTCTTTCCTTGAACAAGAGTGATAACAAATTACACATCCGCATACCCTCCATTTTGCAAAAATGGTGGGACAAGGCAGTCATGCCTGACTTAAGGATCAGCTGCCTTGAGCCTCTGTCTCTCTTTAGGGTCTCAGACCAGTCTAAAATCTTAACAGGCAGTTTTCTTTTCCTGCTCTGGCCATGAAAAACCACATGGTCTTCAGAGGTGAGACGCAACTTGTGCGGCTGCTTTGCAATACAAAGGAAGCTCAGAGTTTTAACTGCCAGACAAAGGAGGGTGCTTTAACCCATGGAATCTCCTTAAGGAGGGTCAGAGTGCTTATATCTCAGTGACCTCTAATGGCAAGCTATTAGCACCTTTTAGCATAACAATATTAATTGAAAGCCTGTGCGTAGGGAAGATTTCCGATTGTAAAGGTCTCTTTAATTTAGCAAAGGCAAAAAAGATCCAATGGCTGGAAACTGAAGTTAGCAAAGTCCAAATTGGAATTAATTTTTTAACTGTGAGAGTAATTAACCATTGCGGCAGATTACCAAAGGCTTGTATATACTTCATTGCTTTAACTTTACTGGTGGAGTGTCAAAATGTTTCATTACAACACAAACGGAGCTACTTTGATCTAGAAAAGAAAATGTCTAAATTGGTACTAAGTCATAACAGCCACTCTTAATAATTCTAAAATTAAAAAAATAAAAATAGAATATTGCATCATTATGTCATATTATGATATTTCGGTACTAGTTATATTACTGATGTTACAAAATATAAATTATTTTTAAAAACTGTAAAATAAATTTGGAAACAAAATGTTGGAATTCCTAAATGAAAATCTCCAGAAACCAAAATGTTTTTGAAACTCTGTTTTGTGAGAAGTTTTGAAAATATTTAGGTTTTGGTCTGATTCAGAATGAAGACAAATTTCATTAATGTCACAATTTAAGTGAATCAGAAATTCCAAGCTTTGGCCAGCTCTAAGAACTATTTACGTAAAAAAAAGTTACACCCGTAATCAAAGTAGTTATAATGGTATCAAAACTGTATGTGGACCGGGCAGGAGCGGATTTACCATGAAATAAACCGAGCGGTGGCACGGGGGCCCCAACAACAGGGGGGCCCACAAAATGAAGGACAAATATCTGACAACCAGCTCCCGAGTCCCGGCCGGCAGTGCAGCAGGGCTCAGGCAGACAGGCTGCCTGCATGCCATGACTGGTGGCCCCATGCCACTGCCGGAAGTGGCCAACTGCTGGCATGTCTCTGTGTGCCCCTGGCAGGGGGGGAGGTGGCACCGTGTGCTGCCCCCACCCCGGGCAGTGCATGGAGACCCGCTGCCCCCCTCCTCCCCAAGGGGAGGGAAGAGATGTGCCAGCAGCAGGGCTAAGGCAGCTCCCTGCCCACTCTGCCTCCTTCCCTCCATGCTGCTTCGCTCCTGAAAGTGTCCGGCATGTCCCTGCAGCCCCTGGGGGAGGGTGTGTGTCTCCGCATGCTGCCCCTGCCCCGAGCACCGACTCTGCAGCTCTGATTGGCTGTGAACCGCAGCCAATGGGAGCTGCGGGGGTGATGCTTGTAGGCAGGGGCGCGCGGAGACCCTTTGCCCCCTCCGCCTAGGAGCTGCTGCTGGGGGGGGTGCTGTTCGCTTTGGGAGCTGCGCCACCCAAGGTAAGCGCCTCTCCTGCACCCCAACACCCTGCCCCAGCCCAGAACCTGCACCCCCCACCGAAACTTCCTCCCAGAGCCACCACCCCACACCCCCTTCTGCACCCCAACCCCCTGACCCAATCGAGGCACCTCACTTTATTTTCATTTACTTCCCGTTACTTATAATATATGAGGTAGATGAAGAAAAAAAGAATGAAAAATGGGTGGAGATAAGAGAGAATGTTCTTTTTCTTAGCTGGGTCCTGGGGGGGGGGCAAAAATGAAGCTGTGCACAGGGCCCCACTAACTCTAACTCCACCACTGGGACTGGACCATGAGATGTGGTAAATTCGCCATTTCTTGGAATCTTTAAGTCACGATGAGATGTTTTTCTAAAAGATATGCTCTACTTCACCCACAAGAACTAAATGCAGGAAATACTGGAGGAAATCCTTTGGCCTGTGTTATGCATGAGGTCAGACTAGATGAGGTCCTACAGGCTTTAAATTCTATGAATCTGAACCTTCACCTTGCAGGGCGGGTCTACTCTGTCTTTGCACTGTCTTAACTAAATAAAAAAAATACTGATTGTGTTATATCAGTACAGCTCCCTAATGTGGATGCAGTTATATAGATCTGTTTGTAAAGGCATTTATATCTGGATAGCTTGTTTCAGTAACCGAAACTGTGCCAATATAAACACCTTTATTCTGGTATAACTGGGTCCTCCCTAGGGGCTTGTATTCACTTAAATAAATTTTATTTTCTACAAATTTAGTTACATTGGTGCAAAACTAACTGTAGACAAACCCTTATGCTAGTTCTCCTCCTAGTAGAAGATCTGATAGCCCAGGATCTTCCAGTGAGAAAGCTGTGTCTCCAGCCACTGAAGGGGGAAGTTCCTCCCCGTGGAGATGCGTGGGGCAGTCATGTGCCTTCCCCTTTACATTGTCTTCCCCTCCTCCCCCAGTATCAGGAGGCACAAGTCATCTATGGTGGTAGATCATGGAGGGCAAGGCATTTTCTGAGATAGATCAGACCTAGCCCAAGCAGGACTTTATGCAACAATTCAATGCTCACGGCAGTCAAGAGAAGTCTTTCCCATTAGATCAGTCCTTTTAAGTTTAGGACTTATGTCTTGAAGTGAAACTGCAGCTGAAAGATGTCCATAGCCATTCCCAGGGCTATTCCCATGCCATATCTTGCCTGAAGCATGACTGGAAAGAATCTAGGTTATTTGACTTAGAGGCTAAGTACTGTACTGTTTTGTTGATACTGGCTATATTAGCTTGCCAAATACAAATGTGGAGAGATATGAAAGCACCTGTTGTCTCCTGGGATCTTTGTGAAAATGAGGTGTTGTGTCTCTTGAGGCTATCTTGGCAAACATAACTTGTAAACCAAAACCCCACATAGCACACAATCTCTTTCTTTTCCTTTTCTCTCTACCTGCCCCGTCAAGAAAAAAATATCCCTAGAGAGAGTCTAATTAAAGTTGAATCACCAGGAGAAAAAAAAGCTGAGTATTTTTTAACTGCCTTTTCAAAGTCTTTCTCCTGTCTCTTTTTTGTCTCAATGACTAGGCTCAATCTCAGCTAAAACAGCTGATTCTAATAAAGAACTATTGGCAGCTTTCAGGCCTGCTTTTCCCCCCTTGAACCTAACAGGAAAATAGCAAAGTGTTAGCAAACTTTTCCAAGTGAACTTTGAGGGGCTCACTTTCTATAATTTGAATATCTGGCAAAAGATCCCATTATAATTATAATCAGTGGCAGATTTAGAGTTAGTGGGGGGACCCCCTGGGGACCCAGCCAAGAAAAAGAACATTCTGTCTTATCTCCCCACCTTTTTCATTCTTTTTTTCTTCATCCTCCTCCGATATTCTAAGTAATGGGAAGTAAATAAAATAAAGTGAGGTGCCTTGATTGGGGCAGGGTTTTGGGTGCAGGAGGGGGTATGGGAGGAAGTTTGGGTGCTGAGTGCGGGCTCTGGGCTGGGGCAGGGGGTTGGGGTGTGGGAGAGGGTGAGGGGTGTGGGCTCTGAGAGGAAGTTTGGGTGCGGGGTGCAGGTTCTCATCTTGGGCAGGGGGTTGGGGTGCAGGAGGAGGGAGAGGGCGAGGTGCTTACCTCGGGCGGTGCAGCTCCCAAAGTGACCAGCACACACACCCCTCCAGCAATAGCTCCCAAGTGGGGCGGGGGAGGGCAGAAACCCTCTTGGGGCTGCCAACTGATGTGCCAAGACTACTTCTGCCCCTGCTTTCCCTGCCAGCTTGGGTCTCCAAAACCCTGCCTGGATGTGCCAGACATGCTTGCCGGCCACAAACACAGACCCAGGTCTGAACTACATCCCACAAACTGCAAGCTTAACTGAAATCAGCTTAAGAAGTGTTCCTGTCTTTAACACTCAGATGCCCAACTCCTAATGGGGTCCGAACCCCAAACAAATCAGTTTTACCCTGTATAAAGCTTATACAGGGTAAACTCATAAATTGTTCGCCCTCTATAACACTGATAGAGAGATATGCACAGCTGTTTGCTCCCCTCCACCCCCCCCCCCCCAGGTATTAATGCATACTCTGGGTTAAATAATAAGTAAAAAGTGAGTTTATTAAATATAGAAAGTAGGATTTAAGTGGTTCCAAGTAGTAATAGACAAGGTAAATTATCAAACAAAATAAAATAAAACACGCAAGTCTATGCCTAATACAGTAAGAAAACTGAATACAGATAAAACCTCACCCTCAGAGGTGTTCCAGTAAGCTTCCTTTTACAGACTAGTCTCCTTCTAGTCTGGGTTCAGCAATTACTCACATCGCCTGTGGTTACTGTCCTTTGTTCCAGTTTCTTTCAGGTATCCTTTGGGGGTGGAGAGGCTATCTCTTGAGCCAGCTGAAGACCAAATGGAGGGGTCTCCCCAGGGTTTAAATAGACTTTCTCTTGTGGGTGGACACCCCTCCCTCCCCATGTGTAGATTCCCAGCTACAAGATGGAGTTTTGGAGTCACATGGGCCAGTCACATGTCCATGCATGACTCAGAACTTACAGGTAGCAGCCATGGTTCACATGCTACGTTGAACATCCTCAAGTAGACTTCGTATGTGGATTGGAGCCTTCCAAGATCCATTGTTCTTTAAGTGTTTCTTGATAGGGCACTTAACTTGCACATTCCTTTCTCAAGAGGCTGACCAAATGCTTTACTAAGGCTACTTAGAAATCAAGCAAGTGCACAGCTGATATTCATAACTTCAAACACAGAAATGATACATGCATACAAATAGGATGAATAGATTCAGTAGGTCATAACCTTTACAGAGATATGTTACATGGCATATGTAGCATAAAACATATTCCAGTTCTGTCATATATACATTCATAAGCATATTTCTATAAAGCCTTATGGGGTGCAACGTCACAAGGGGTTCTCCATGAACCGCTGCCCACAGGTGCCACCCCTGCAGCTCCCATTGGCTGCAATTCTTGGCCAATAGGAGCCGCAGAGTCAGCACTCAAGGCAGGGCAGCACATGGAGACACCCTCATTGCCTTCCTCCCCCCACCTCCCCGGGGCTGCAGGGACATGCCAGCTGCTTTCGGGAGCGAAGCAGCATGGAGGGAGGGAGGCAGAGCTGACAGGGAGCTGCTTTAGCCGTGCTGTGCTGCTGATGTCATGTCTCTGCATGCCCCTTGGCAGCAGGGTCTCTGTGCACTGCCTCGGGCTGGGGCAGCATGTGGAGCCGCCTGCCCACCCCGCTAGGGGAGCTCAGAGACATGCCAGCAACTGGCCATTTCTGGGAACAGCGTCTGGCCACCAGCCATGGCATGAAGGCAGCCTGCCTGCCTGAGCCCTGCTGCTCTGCTGGCTGGGACTTGGGGGCACTTTGTCAGATATTTGTTCTGCATTTTGGGGGGCCCCTGTCATTGGGGCACCCATGCCACCGCACAGTTTGTTTCACGGTAAATCTGCTCCTGATTATAATGTCCCACTGCTGTCTTTAGAAAAGTAGTGTTTCTCTTTCTCTGCTTTCGAGTCCCTTCCCTGGCCTTTCCCCAGAGCAGGAGAAAAGATGTGCCAATGAATAGTAAACTCAGGAGTCCCCAGTTCTTCCCTTTCTCCAGCTGGAGCCACACCTGCCTTGGAGAAACCTGTTACTGTTCAGCAGATGGTGAAATCATAGATCACAATATATTTCATAAGATATGTGTAATATGTGTTTCAGTCTTGTAGCTTGCAATTGGTAGGAATTTAGACTGAGGTAAGTTGAATGCATGTATCTAGCTCAGACAATTCGTCAGTCTTCAATTTATAGCAAGTTGTGTGTGTAGCAATCAAGGGTCACTCTGACTTTCATTTTCTTCTCTGAGGGCCTCTCTGCATTCCCATTTGTGGGATATGGTGGCCCAGATATCGAGCTGCAGAACTGCCTTGAAAAATTATGTTCATTTAGAGGGTGGGGGGATGCCTGAGACCTCTCATGCATGAGTGATGTCATCATCCTATTCTATATAAGTACATCTCCCCCCAAACTCCTCAGTTCCTTCACCACTGCCACAGAGAGTGAATAGAAATCTCCTTTGTGTCCTCAGGCCAGAACTTCCCTTAGTCTAGCTTAACAGTTTCCTGTAAATAGTTTATATTAATATAGGATCATTTAGTGTAGATAGCCTTCACTCACTGGGAGCCTTCAGCCCCTTATTGGGACCAGCTTGAGCCCCCAGCTCTATAGGGCTTCAAGAGGTGCACCACTTGCGCAGAGATCATCCTGGAGACCTATGCCTACATCCTGGGACTTTTATGTCTGGGTAACCCAGGGCCCAGTCAGTTGTGCCTTCACTCCTGTGCTAGAAGGGAGAAATTCTTGAGGCTCCAGGCTCATCTGGCTCCTCAGTGCTTATAGCATGAGACTCAACATGCCCTTTGAATGTACCGAGACCAGCTCTGTGCTGGGGTCCTCTGATGTAGGACCAAAGACTCATTTTGCTGCTCTGTCTTCAGCATTGCCTACTATCCCAGGCTCAAGACTAGAATCTCTTTGGGGTCCTAACCTAGGAGCAAATCCCTCACCAAACACTGTGAATACCAGTTAAAAAATAAAGTAGCACTGAAGACCCCACCTGCACCATCTATAAAGGCCTCAATAGTCTTGGTGATGATGCAGGAAATGCCCACTGTGGCACCTACTCTTCACTTAGCACCATTGCCCCTTACGCCAATGCTAGACATGTCTTCCAGTGCCAATTGTCTTGGCAGTAAAAGCCCATGTAGACAGACATCCAGGTAAAAAAAGAGGTTACTTATATCTATGGAAAATGGCCTTTTATCAAGACCTGGTAGTTGAAAACATCAAATAAAATGGTATTAGCTTTCCCTTTGAGATAGTAGCAGGAACATTATTTCATGTATATCCATTTGTCAAGCTTTTTCTTCTTTTCCATTACACACACACATACACACAAACACGAAAAAGCCTGAAAAATGGATATACATGAAATAATGTTCCTCCTACCATCTCAAAAAAAGGGGAAACTGAAAACATCAAACAAAATGGTATAAACTACCAGGTTTTGATAAAAGATCTCTAGCATTGTATATCCTCCTCACCTTTTTGCTGTTCTCAGCAACAGATGTTTATTTGTTAGCAGTTTGTGTCCTTGATTCATGATATGTTACTCAAGCAATAACTAACTCCTAATTTCCACTGTCTCTCCTGATAACCGTGAGCCTCTTTTTATCTGAAAAACTAAGCAACTGAGTCCATTTTATTTTATACCCTGATTACTATGATTGGTCTAAGCCTTAGGTTTGAAATACTCAGACTTCCTGGAGCCACAGGTTTGAATCCAAGCAGATTCTCCTTTCCAAGACACATAAAACTGAATTTCAATTTTGTTGCTCATTCCTCAAAAGTCCCATAAAATGATGGGCTGTGCATCATATCCTTAAGGACAAGAAAGTCATGCTTTCTTAGATCGAGGGGTGGGGCGGGGGAGGGAAAGTGAACTCAGAAGTCCAGGGGCCCTCACAGAAAATGGTCTGTCAGCAGCACCCTCTCTTTTATTTTAAGTGGGGAGCTCCAACTTGAGCATATCCACAGATTTAAACTGCAGCAGTATAGCACAAGGAGGTCCCAGGGCACCTAGTACTTCATAAGTCTACACCAACACGATAAATTCCACCCAGAAATCCATAGGTAATCAGATCACAAAGCCCATATTGTAGCAAGAAATTTTGCCTCAGTTTGAATCACCTTAAATGAAGGTTTGCAGGAAAACCTCAGGAGGAGGTTTAAAAATCAGAAAAATTATAATTTCTGTAATTGGGTACAAAAAGGGTGGTGGTAGTGTCAGGACCCTTTGGGATGCTTAGACTAGTAATTAGTTTTAAAAATAAGGCTTTAATTAGATAGAAATTAATAGTAGTTTAAATTAGAAAATCCAGTAGTGGCAGCTATAGGTTGATGAGCAGGATCCTGTGGGAGGCTAATATAAGAGGAAAAGGCATCCAGGACAGCTGGCTGTATTTTAAAGAAGCCTTATTGAGGGTGCAGGAACAAACCATTCCGATGTGCAGAAAGAATAGTAAATATGGCAGGCGACCAGCTTGGCTTAACAGAGAAATCTTCGGTGAACTTAAACACAAAAAGGAAGCTTACAAGAAGTGGAAACTTGGACAGATGACTAGGGGAGAGTATAAAAATATTTCTCGAGCATGCAGGGGTGTAATCACAAAGGCCAAAGCACAACTGGAGTTGCAGCTAGCAAGGGATGTGAAGGGTAACAAAAGGCTTTCTACAGGTATGTTAGCAACAGGAAGAAGGTCAGGGAAAGTGTGGGGCCCTTACTGAATCGGGAAGGCAACCTATTGACAGATGATGTGGAGAAAGCTGAAGTACTCAACGCTTTTTTTGCCTCAATCTTCACAGACAAGGTCAGCTCCCAGACTACTGCACTGGGCAACACAGCATGGGGAGGAGGTGGGCAGCCATCAGTGGTGAAAGAACAGGTTAAGGACTATTTAGAAAACCTGGACATGCACAAGTCCATGGGGCTGGATGTGCTGCATCCAAGGGTGCTGAGAGAGTTGGCTGATGTGATTGCAGAGCCATTGGCCATTGTCTTTGAAAACTTGTGATTAGGGGAGGTCCCAGATGATTGGAAAAAGGCTAATATAGTGCTCATCTTTAAAAAAGGGAAGAAGGAGAATCTGGGGAATTTCGGTTAGCCTCACCTCAGTCCCCAGCAAAATCATGGACCACATCCTCAAGGAATTCATTTTGAAGCACTTGGAGGAGAGGAAGGTAATCAGGAACAGTCAACATGGATTCACCAAGGGCAAGTCATGGCTGACCAACCTGATTGCCTTCTATGATGAGATAACTGGCTCTGTGGATATGGGGAAAGCAGTGGACGTGACATCCCTTGACTTTAGCAAAGCTTTTGATACGGTCTCCCACAGTATTCTTGCTAGCAAGTTAAAGAAGTATGGATTGGATGAATGGTTTATAAGGTGGATAGAAAACTGGGTAGATTGTCAGGCTCAACTGGTAGTGATCAATGGCTCAATGTCTAGTTGGCAGCCAGTATCAAGCGGAGTGCCCCAGGGGTTGGTCCTGGGGCCAGTTTTGTTCAACATCTTCATTAATGACCTGGATGATAGGATGGATTGCACCCTCAGCAAGTTTACAGATGACACTACACTGGGGGGAGAGATAGATACACTGGAGGGTAGGGATAGGATGCAGAGTGACCTAGACAAATTGAAGGATTGAGCCAAAAGAACTCTGATGAGGTTCAACAAGGACAAGTGCAGAGTCCTGCACTCAGGACGGAAGAACCCCATGCACTGCTACAGGTTGGGGACCAACTGGCTAAGCGGCAGTTCGGCAGAAAAGGACCTGGAGATTACAGTGGACAAGAAGCTGGATATGATTCAACAATGTGCCCTTGTTGCTAAGAAGGCTAACAGCATATTGGGCTGCATTAGCAGGAGCATTGCCAGCAGATCCCCTCTATTCGGCACTGGTGAGGCCACATCTGGAGTACTGCGTCCAGTTTTGGACCCCCCCAGTACAGAGAGGGTGTGAACAAATTGGAGAGAGTCCAGCGGAGGGCAACAAAAATTATCAGGGGGCTGGGGCACATGAGTTAAGGGGAGAGGCTGAGGTAACTGTGCTTGTTTAGTCAGCAGAAGAGAAGAGTGAGGGGGGGATTTGATAGCAGCCTTCAGCTACCTGAAGGGGGGTTCCAAAGAGGATGGAGCTTGGCTGTTCTCAGTGGTGGCAGATGACAGAACAAGGAGCAGTGATCAAGTTGCAGTGGGGGAGGTCTAGGTTGAATTATTACGAAAAACAATTTCACTAGGAGGGTGGTGAAGCACTGGAATGGGTTACCTAGGGAGGTGGTAGAATCTCCTTCCTTAGAGGCTTTTAAGGCCCGGCTTGACAAAGCCCTGGATCAGATGATTTAGTTGGGGTTGGTCCTGCTTTGAGCAAGGGGTTGAACTAGATGACCTCCTGAGGTCTCTTCCAATCCTAATCTTGTAAGATTCTATGTAATGGAACACTCCATTACCGATAATATAATGGAAAGTTCCATTTCCAGTGGAAGATTCCATTTTAAGGGACATAGGGGTCTATTACCTTTGATGTAATAATTAATCATCCTGTGATGCAATGGTAAATTCCACTTCCAATTGGGAATTTTGATTAAAAGCTCTAGGGGTCACCCACAGGTCAGCTGAAAAAAAATCATAGGACTCCATAGGAGCCCACAGGAATGTGTAGGGATGATGCAATCAGGAGACAGTATTGCATCATTTCTGGGTGATGCAATAGAGGCACAGTATTGCATCACTTCCTGTGGGGAATGACTCAGTAAAATCCCATAGAGATACATTGTAGCCCAGGGGTGGGCAAACTTTTTGGCCCGAGGGCCACATCTGGCTATGGAAATTCTATGGCGGACCATGTATGCTTATGAAATTGGGGGTTGGTGTGTGGGAGGGGGTGAAGACTCTGGCTGGGGGTGTGAGCTCTGGAGTGGGGCCAGAAATGGGGAGTTCAGGGTGTGGGAGGGGGCTCCGGGCTAGGGCAGAGGGTTGGGTAGCGAGAGGTGAGGGCTCCGGCTAGGGGTGTGGGCTCTGGGTTGGGGCTGGGGATGAGGGGTTAGGGGTGTAGGGGGGTGCTCTGGGCTGGGACCGAGGGGTTCGGAGGGTGGGAGGGGGATCAGTATTGGGGCAGGAGGCTGAGGTGCCGGAGGGGGCAGGGCTGCAGGCTCTGGGCAGCACTTACCGCAAGTAGCTCCCAGAAGCAGCGACATGTCCCTCCTCTGGCTACTAAGCAGAGGCGTGGCCAGGTGGCTGTGCATGCTGCCCTATCCACAGGTGCCACCCCTGCAGTTCCCATTGGCTGCAGTTCCCAGCCAATGGGAGCTGTGGAGGTGGTGCTTGGGGCAGGTGCAGTGTGCGGAGCCCTCTGGCTGCCTCTACACGAAGGAGCAGGAGGGAGAACATGCCACCGCTTCCAGGAGCCAGGCAGAGTGGGGCAAGCCTTAGACCCTGCTCCCCGGTGGGAGTTCAAGGGATGGATTAAAATGTCTAGAGGGCCAGATGTGGCCCTCAAGCCGTAGTTTGCCCACCCCTGTTGTAGCCCATAGGAATACGTGGGGCTTCCTGTCACATGTAGGTATGTTTGCCTGGGCAGGGCTAGGGATGGAGACTGCAGAAAGCTGGAAGCTGATTGGCTGAGCCTGGTTGACCAACCAGTAGATAAGGGCGACATCTGACAGGCTAAACCCTGTAGTGGGATTGGGGACCTGGAAGAGTGAAGAAGCTGCAAGACACCTGCAAGGGAGAAGATACTTATACAGAAGAAGCCACCTGAGAAGCAACATCAGCAGCAGAGAAGAAACTCGGCAGCTTTGGCTGGAGGCTTGTTAGGGTTTGGGAGGGGGTTGCTTTGGGGTTCTACGTAAGAAGCAGCAGCAACCACAGAATTCTAAGGTCGCTACGGCAATGACTTCCTTTGCAGCCCAGCCAACAGAACTTTTACCTCAGCAGCGGCAAGCGGACAGCGGAAGCAGACAGCGTTTATTGACAGAGCAGAAGGACCAATAGATGAATCAGAGGGCATTTGATTAGAAGAATGCAAGTTTGCCTATTTATTATTAAAGAGTGTATGGGTCTTCCCTGTCAATAAAGCTGGATGTCTGTGGTCGGAGAAGATCTTCCCCTACCCATCTAATAACTGCCTGATCAGCACTTACTGGATGTTAGTGTAAATAGTTAAGTGTTAAATGTGATATGTTTAATTGTCTAATGATTATTGTTACATTGATGCACGTTATAGAGTGTTAGTGTAAATAGTTATATTGTTATGTTATATAGCATTGAGTCTGTCTTTTAGTTGCTGCGCGCTTCATTCTTTTACTGTATTGCTATTATTTTTATTATTATTATTGTACTGTATCTTTTTGTTGCCACACTGCTTATCCTTATTGTATCTATCTCTATTGTTTTTGTTGTAACCACTCACTTCCAAATAAATATTATTTCTGTTTTTGAGGTATTATTGCTTGTGTGCCTATTCTTGATCGGAGGGCTCTCTAGGCTAACTTGGCAATTCCTTTAGGGCGAGCCACAACCTTGGTTACAGGTTTAGATAAATAAAAGGTTAAGGTTTTGAATTAAAAGCAGTGTATTTTGGTAATATCATTGGTTTAATATAATTGGATCTAAATCTTCCAGAAACACCATGGCATACTTGCATCAAGATCATTCCACCTAAAAAGAGGGCTGCTGTATTCTGCACCAATGTCATTATCTGAATACACTTAAGACATAGCCCTAAGTAAGGCATACTGCAGGTATGAATCACAATAGTGAGGTCTACATCTGTGAGTAAAGGTTGCAATGTCCTAGGTGTATGAAAATTAGTCATCCTGACTACTCCTGAAACTTGATTGTCTACCAGTAATTGGGAATCTAACCAGACTCCTAATTTGTAATACCACATTACAAAATTCACTTTAAATAAAATAAAAGGCTACAATGCTTTGGCTTTGGTTGCTACAGATTTAAGCTTAACAGAGTGAAAGTTACCTTGGCTACTTGCTTTAGATTTAGAGTTTTTAGGAACACATAAAGACCAAGGGTAGTGACCACACACACATTTACAAGTACAAGGTTTATTTGTTTTACAAGTTTTATTAACATTTCAATTAAAGTTATGATTACCCAAGCATATCGAAATTTTATACGGACCTATGCACAAGTTACAAATATAGTTATACTTACATTCTTAACAACAGTGTTAGGGTTTGATAGGTTTTTTATGGATTGATCATTAGTAGAGGGATGGTTACTGCTGGAGTTTTCCATAGGGAGCCCAATGTTTTCAACATAGGCACCCTTTTTTATAATGTAATTTTGACTATACCTTATTAGTATTTACGCACATTGTGCACCGTCTGGCTGAGGCATATGTTAGAAAAATGTGACTACCATGTATATTATCAGCAAAAACCAACCAGACAGGAAATCCCGAAGCTCAAATCCTTCTCTTGGCATAGCGCCACTGTTTTAGGGGCCTCTTTCACAAGCTTCATAGGCAAACTAGGTCCTAGCCACCTTTCTAGTCTTCTCCTGCCTCTTCCAAAGTTGGTAGATCAGTGCTCCCTTCATGCTTACGCTTCCCCAGTACATGCCACTCTCCAGCCACACAGTCGCCTCTGCTGTGAGCTATTCTATTATCTGTCCTCATTTGTAGAAATGCCTAGCATCTTAGCAGAAGGCCTCCATCCCCACTACACATGTTAGAAAAGCCCTTTAAAGTGAAAATTTAGAAAAAACCATGTGAACACCTGTTAATCTGTAGACAAGGTTAAACTACTCAAAAAACTATGCTGTTGAAAGTTCAACCACTGATGAATGCTTAAGTTATTACAAAGGCCTGTGCAAGGCGAAACTACCTGAACTGCCTATAATTATGAAAGCAAACCTCTTCCGCAGGAGAGTAGAGAAGATCAAAGAAGTTGGCAGAATATGTGTTCTGGAGCTAAAAATGAGTTTTGTATTCTCTCAAGGGTGAATAAAAAAGACAATATATTTTTTTAAAAAAAAGCTGTTACAATACTTTCAGTTTATACCTAATCCTGATGTTTTAGTAATCAAATGCTTTATCAAGCAAAAAAGGGTTTAGTTTATTACTTAAAAAAGCTCCCCAGCTGGAATTGGTTTATCCCTAAAGGAAGGAGTGCCAGATGCATACGGCAAGAACAGTAAAAGCTCTAGCCCAGCAGCCTTCCTCTTATCTTCACTGGTAAGAGGAAATGAATGAGTCAGCATATCATAGAGGGAGAAATGGAGTTTATTGCACCAATAGTTCTGAAACATAAAAGCCCAAGAAGGTGTCCGGGTTTTTAAATTATCAGGAAAACTTTTAACATTAATACAGGATTTAACTGTAAACCAATGGAGGGATTTCAAAGTTGGAGGAGTAATAAGTCAGCGTCTCTTTGTACCAGTCACTATTTTGGATTCAGATTTCTGAGCTAAGAATAATAGTACCTAGCTCTTATATAGTGTTTTTCATCAGTAGATCTCAGCACTAAGTATTAGTCCCCATTTGACAAATGGGGAAAAAGAGACAGAAGGGGGAGTGACTAACTGAAGCCAGTTGCTGGTAAGGTGGTCTGGGAGCCATAAACAGGCAACCAGACAATCTAGAGGAACAAAAGCATAGATCAAGTGTTTGCATATATGCTATCTTTGATTGATAAGATGGCAATGTTCTTCCACTGATAAAAAGCAGGCTTGCTAATTGTTCAGTGTCTTTCTTAAATGACAGCAAACAGTCAGAGGTAATTCAATACTGAGGACGTGCAAAAAAACCCAATGATGATTTTTTTAAAAATTATTTAGTGGCATGTTCACTGTTTGGGGTAGAACAAATTTCTGTGTAGACAGATAATGAGCAAGGTCTAAAGGTTTGGAGGCTCAGCTGAAGTTTGGATAAGAAGCCCAAAGTTCAGATGTTAGTTAATTTGAATTATCTCAACCTTTAGTCTGAAAATTGAGCTGGAAATCTCACAAAATCAAGTTTTGTTAGAGGTTTCCTAGTGTTACTAGGTTTCAAGCTGGAAATCCCCCAAAACAAGCCTCTCTTGAATTATTTCAGTATTTCCACTTCTGGTTGCAGCTGAAATCAGGAAGGACAAAGGTATGTGGAAATTAAAAGGTTAATCACAAAATTTATTGAATGAGATCAATTCTCAACAACAGATTAAGTTTGGTTTAGTTCCACTTTGTGGGGGAAAGCTCTGTCTTGACCATCCCTAATAAAACAGTGCCATCAGAGATACATAATATTGTCCAGATACACTATTTTGCCCTGAATAGTAAGGCTTAAATTGTGGCTTAAAGCCAAAGCTTGTAGTTAGGGGCAAGGCACAGATACATGACTCTAAGTGAGAGCTCCTCAGGGCATTTTGTCTTAGGCACAAAGAATGTGCTTGCAGAGACAACCTACTACTACTAATTATAATATAATAACACTTAGATCTTTTCCATCTCTAAGTTATTATTCTAACTATTAACTAACTTTAGCTGGGAAAAAATGAAAATCATTGCCCAGATTTAAAAAGTGGACAGTTGTTGCTGTGGGTGAGAGGGAAAATAGCATAGATTTCTTTGATGGCATAGCTGTTAGAAGCAGGCACTTTGGTTCCTGTAGTTTTCAATGTGCTCTGGATTGATTAGAGCAGTTTGGCCCTAATGCTTATAACAGGACTCATATGAATCATTTCTAAAGAGCTCTGACATGCTGTGTATTTGAAGTGAGATTCTCTAGACTCCATTATTAGAAAACTAGGCCTAGATGTTCCAGGGTGCATGTGTCTTGGTTTACAAAGCAGGACCTGCATTGTGAAAAAGGTATTAGTCACTGAAGAAAAACTGTATGAAGGTGAATTTGTTACCTATAAGAATAGCATGTTTCAGATCTCATTTTGCTTTACCCTTTTGTCCAAGATTTTAGTAGTAATCACAGTAGTTTACATTGTGATTGTGTTGACATTGTGCTGTTTGAGCACGGTCTCCTGTCAGTTTCACTGACATCACACTGAGCAGTTGCATTCCCTTACCCTAATGAAAATATATGGGCCTACAGTTTCGGCAATGCATATTACTAGAGGAGTATAGATAGTAAGGCTGCTACAGCTACAGGCTGAGAGAGAATGCTGCGTCCTCTCTGCTTTATTCATTGCTGCCTTCTCTTGACTTTCAATCTCACTGGTAAAGTTGATTGTGAAAAGCATGGACCCATTAAGAGATCATTCCCCATGTTCTATGGCAGCTAGCCTTCAATAAACATGTCTGCAGAACCATTTTATAATAGCAGGTCCTGACCATGCAAGCAGCAGCAGCTAATTCTCATTCAAATAAAACAATGGGAATGAGAGTCTTGGCTGCTTTGTTAGGAGTAGAATCACTCAAGCATGGCATTCAGCATTGGTCCAAAATGAGCTGTCTCAGATGTAGTGGCTTGTTTTAGCACAGTAAACAACGACCACCTGCTATTCTTGCAACCAGAGAAGAAGGAGCACTTTATTATCTTAACTAGCATTCAGACTGAGTTGCATATCCCAGTGGATATTTATCAGTAAATTTAGAGTTGTAAGGATATCAAGACTAACATTTTAAAGCCCTTTTCACAAAACATGAGGTCAAATTGAACCTTAATCTTTAAGGAGAAAACAATGTCATTGTCCTGGGGGAATTAAAAATTGGGAGTAAATCATAACTGACTTTTAAAGTAGGCAATAGAACTGTAAGCTTTATCCATGAACAAAATAATTGGCATTTTATGGGAGTATTTCCCATGAACTATTTGACAAACAGAAAAATTTGCAGAATTTCTGTGAAACCATTTCCTACAGTTGGTCAAAGCTCTTTTCCACTAAATAACTAATAATCTTTTAATAGGGATTGGCAAATGTGTGTGTAAGTATAAAATAGGACATGATATGTTGTAAAGGGACTGCAAAGTTAGCACATGACCATGATCATTAAAAAAAACCTAAAAAAAAATACAAGCCCATAATTAGGTTACAAGTTATTGCTACCCATACAGGTATAAGTAGAACTTTACATGCTTAGGGCCATATCTTAAGATTTTATGCAGCTTGCTTATTAACTTCATTGAGCGTTCCACCACGGAAGGTGGGTGGAATATGGCTCTCTCAGAAATGAACAGCTATTGCCCGCATATCTTCTTTCCTATTCATAACATTTTAATTCTCCAAACACCTGCCTAATTGGTTAAAGTGTTTCTCTGCCGTCTGATCTTCTTATATACCTTCTTAAAATCACATACACAAACATGACTGAATAGCATCTATATTTTCTCCAATGCCTAAAGAAAAGGGACCCAATTCATCACGGTGTTACTCCAGTTTTACAAGGCACTGGTTACTCTGGCAGAAGTTTCCTAAGTGTAGTGATGGTTTTGAATAGAATGGTTGAGCATTTGCTAGAGGGACGAGATATTTAGTTACATAATTATTTATTTAACTCGTACCTTCACAAACCTCAAGGCACTTTACAGAAATGAGGAATGTACAACTATATAGGACTCACTTTGCCTCCTTTGAAACACAGCCACCACTGGGGTGAAATGAAGTGGCTGTATAACAGCACACAACAACACTACACAGTAATTTCAGACAAGGGAACTGATTCTCATTTACACTAAGGCCCACTAAGTGTAAAGTTCCTGAAAATGGATATAAATGGGCACCCTCTTTCAGTGCCTTTTATACTGCCAGAGTGATATAAATGGACATTAGCATAAATGAGAATCAGACCCGGAAAAATTAGAACCCTGCACCCCCTTAAGTCTTAAATTAGTTGAGCAGAATATAATTACCCAGCAATAAGTTGGCCAGGACAGTAGCATTAGCTATATTTTTATCTCCTTTTTTCTATGTACAAAGTCTAAAACGTAAACACAAGAAAGATTACCTGTAACAGAGAAGGGATGATGGACGGATTTAAAGCGGTGTGTGTATGTGTATTGACAGCCATCTTCTGAACAAATATTTTTTATCAGGGGTGTCAATAGAGTGAGTTTTGGGGGTTAAAGTCCTGAACACTGCAGTGGATAGCTCTTTGCTTCCTCCTGAAAGTAATGAGACACTAAATATTCTCAGTTGTGTCCCTACAAGATGCTGAAACTCTCTGACAAGGGCCATACTCAGATACTGACAGCCTTCAAAAAGCATTCCCACCATTCCCAATTACATGAAAATTTCTCCATTTAAATTAAAAATGACATGATTTTCCACTCTCCTTGCACATTGTATAGTCTTTGACACCTGTGCAAAGTGAGCTGAAAACACTGCTTGCGTAGCTATGTCAGCATAGCTATCAGGGCACAATCCCAATATGTAGACACAGCCAACACTAACGGGAAGGGTTTCTTCATTGTTGTAGGAAAACCCACATCATGGAATGATGGTAGCTACACTGATGGAAGCATTCTTCCGTTGACATAGCTGTGTCTACACTGAGGTTAGGTCTGCATAGCTAAGCCTGTCAGGGGTGTGGATATTTCACACTGCTGACTGATGTAGCTCTGTTGACCTAACTTTTAAGCATAGACCAAGTCCAGGTCTTTTGCTAGAGTCAGAAGTGTATTGATTGGTATTCCACTGGTGTTGTCTGGTGATCGATCAGTGAGCTCAGGAGCAGACGCTCTGTGTTGTTTTAGGGGCCAGCAGGGAAGGGAGAACCTCTTAGCAGTTCCCACAATGTTCTCTAGGAAATCTTTAGCATGGGTGGGTGGAAGAGCTATCCCACAATCCTCAAATGGCTGCATTGGAACTGGGGGTCAACTCACCTCTGAATGCCACAAAGTTAGTAAGTATCAGGGGCTGAAGTCCATGCCCACTCCTAATTTGTGTGCCAACCATAGGCACCGACTCCTTGGGTGCTCCGGGGCTGGAGCACCCATGGGAAAAAATAGTGGGTGCTCAGCATCCGCCAGCAGGCCCCGGCCATCAGCTCCTTCCCCACCCCGTGCCTGCTGCACACTGTGGATCAGCTGTTCAGCAGCGTGCAGGAGGTGCTGGGGGGCAAGGAGAGAAGTGGGGGTGGGAAGAGGCAGGGGAGGGGGTTTGGGGGAAGGAGTGGAGTGGGGATGGGGCCTGGGCTGAGTGAGGGTCAAGAACCACCCCAGGAACAGAGGAAGTTGATACCTATGGTGCCAACATTCTCCACTCACCTAAACCTACTTATGTGCCCGAGTTGTTATGGTTTTAATTTACAGCCCAATAATTGTCTTCTAATAAAACTGTGGCATTAATGTACCTAACAGACACAATGGATTCTTGGATTAATAGATTCTTATATCTCTTACAATATTTAGCAGACAGCAAGAAATATACTGCTTTTTAATTAGGGCCTACAGAGAAAGAGAGAAAATGTTTTCCTTTTAAAACGGTAATGGTTATTATTAGGGCTGTCAAGCGATTAAAAAAATTAATCACAATTAATCGTGCGATTAAAAAATTAATCTTGATTTAATCACCTGATTAATTGAGCTGTTAAACAATAATAGAATACCATTTATTGAAATATTTTTGGATGTTTTCCACATTTTCAAATATATTGAATTCAGTTTCAACACAGAATACAAAGTGTAATTTATTTTTTTATAAATATTTACACTGTAAAAATAAAAGAAATAGTATTTTTCAATTCACTTAATACAAGTACTGTAGTGCAATCTCTTTATTATGAAACTTGAACTTGCAAATGTAGAGTTATGCACAAAAAAACCTTCATTCAAAAATAAAACGTCAAACATTAGCACCTACAAATCCACTCAGTCCTAGTTCTTGTTCAGCCAGTCACCCAGACAAACAAGTTTGTTTACATGTGCAGGAGACCATGCTGCCCGTCACCTGAAATGTCACCTGAAAGTGAGAACAGGCATTCGCATGGCACTGTTGTAGCTGGCGTTGCAAGATATTTATGTGCCAGATGTACTAAAGATTCATATGTCCCTTCATGCTTTAACCACCATACCAGAGGACATGCATCTATGCTGATGATGGGTTCTGCTCAGTAACAATCCAAAGCAGGGCAGACTAACGCATATTCATTTTCATCAGTCAGATGCCACCAGCAGAAGGTTGATTTTCTTTTTTGGTAGTTTGGGTTCTGTAGTTTCTGCATTGGAGTATTGCTCTTTTAAGACTTCTGAAAGCATGCTCCACACCTCGTCCCTCTCAGATTTTGGAAGGCACTTCAGATTCTTAAACCTTGGGTTGAGTACTGTAGCTATCTTTAGAAATCTCACATTAGTGCCTTCTTTGCATTTTCTCAAATCTACAGTGACAGTTTTCTTAAAACGAACAACGTGCTGGGTCATCATCCAAGACTGCTATAACATGAAATGTATGGCAGAATGAGGGTAAAACACAGAGCAGGAGACATACAATTCTCCACCAAGGAATTCAGTCACAAATTTAATTAACACATTATTTTTTAATGAGCATCATCAACACGGAAGCATGTCCTCTGGAATGGTGGCCAAAGCACAAAGGGGCATATTAATGTTTACCATATCTGACATGTAACTACCTTGCAATGCTGACTACAAAAGTGCAGGGGGTCGGGGTGCAGGGTGGGGCCGGGGGCCAATGGGAGCTTCGGGGGAAGTACCTGGAGGAGCTGCCAGGGCAACACATAGCCCCCTGTGCCCCCTTCCCCCAGGTCCCGGCCGCTTCCCGGAGTGGCGTGGGAGTAGGGCAGGCAGGCAGGGAACCTGCCCTGCCCCTGGTGCGCGCCAGGCCGGAGCCGCTCTAGGTAAATGATAGGGATGCCGCAGGGAGCTGGCGGTCCGCAGAAAATAACCAACCAAAGATTATCTTCGCTAACTGATAAAGACGAACAATCACAATCCATCCAAAGATTTAGTTCTTCAGCTGAAGAGTCCAGAAGCGAAGAACTGTTATCCAAATCTAAAACTGAAGAACAATTATTGGAAGGTGGAGAGACTGACATAGGATCGGATCCAAGTACATGGCCGACAATAATTACTGATGCAATGCTAATGATTATTGGGAAAAAAAGCTCCTTCAAAACTAGATTCTATATTTGAGTATCCATTTAATGAGTCGAATCATCGATTTATGCCATCCAGTATGAAGAAAAAAATGAAAAATGGGACCAAATTAATAGATCGTGGTTAGTGTATTCACAGACCAAAGATGTAGTTTTTTGATGTTGGATGTAGCTATAACTTCCACTGAAGAAATATTTTATCAGTTGCATGGTCATTGTGAAACTTTTGAATTTTTATACGATACTGGAAATATTAAAAATCAGTTTTCCAAAGAAGACCTCATGAAGCATTGCTAAGACCTACATTTAGCATTCAGTACTGATAACGCTGCTGACATTGATGGAGTAGAATTGTATGATGAATTAATAGCTTTATCTGAGCTAATAAGTCCTAAAACTTCTCCTCTAAAAGTAATAGAATTTATAGCAAGAAATTATTTTTTCACTCCAAACACTGCTATAGCCTTACGCATTCTTTTACCATTACCAGTATCAGCGGCTTCTGGTGAGTGCAGTTTCTCAAAACTAAAATTACTAAAAAATTATTTGAGGTCCACCATGTCTCAAAAGTGTTTGTCAGGACTCGCATTAATTTAAATTGAAAGTACCATTGCAAAAAATTTAGATTTCACTGACTTATTAAAAGACTATGCAAGTATAAAAACCAGAAAAATTCAGTTCATATAAATTCTTTTAATTTATGTGAAACTGGGTGCACCAGAAGACACTAACATTTTTCATTACAGTGTATAGTTGAACCCAAATTGTTTGTAATTGTGATTTTGTTAAAATTAAATGAGTACACAAGTAGGAAATTGTTTTATTTCACTAACTACAAATTCTCTGTTTTCATTTTTTTTAAACAGTCAAAAAACCCCAAAACAATACAAAAAACATTGCAAAGTGCAAACGTGTGTAAAAGCCACAAAAAAGGGGGGGGGCGTGCATGTTTCATGGACTCTGGCTGCTAGGCCATACTACCCTGAATGAGTGGTGCATTTGCATAGACTCTGGCCATTGGGCCACACTACCCTGAGAGTAAGGGCATGTTTCATGGACTCCAGCCTCTAGCCCGCACTACCCCGAGAGTGTGGGTGAATATTTGTATGGACTCCGACCATTGGTCCGGGCTGCCTTGACAATAGGGGCGTGTTTCATGGACGCCGGCTGCTAGGCCACATTACCCCAAGTGGGAGGGATATTTGTATGAGCTCTGGCCATTGGGTCACTCTACCCCGCAGCTAAGCCCAGATGTGCGGACTTGAGTTGGGGGAAATAGGCCCGTAAGGCTCGTGCGTCTGCCCCTATTCCCTGAGGAAGGTGGGAGCATTCACCCTGCACCGGATGGGGCCCACCTCCATCGTGTCACAGACCCTTGCATAGATTTTTTTTCCCTGTGTCCTTTCCCACACGTTTTCCAGTGTGAAGGGTCAACTGGGCCCAGCATTACTTTTAGCTCAATGATTTTAACAGACTATTTTATACCTTCACTTTATTCCCACTGCTTTTGATGCAAATGCATTACTTCCATATAGGTAAATATATCTGCAGAGTGCCAACACAATATATCTGCACAGTATTACCAAGATGCTCATAACTGTTTTTTCAGTCTCAGATAGCCTATGAATTTAGTCCTGGCCTTTATTGGCTTTATTTGATAAATGGCCTCTTCCATAAATATTGCTTTCATAACATCAAGAATCCAGGACTTAACCCAGAGCATTGACTTCTTCATCCAGAAGAGAGCTTTTTTATACTGAACCAACAACAAAGCTAGTGATTTTGTTGGTGGAAGTTAATTAAATTTTTCTTATATTTATGTTGCTGCCAGGGTAGTGTGATCTCGAGGTAATTGCTGGAGTCTGTCTATTTTTTGAAGTGTACACTAAGATATTGTCAAGTTCATCCACAGCTTGGGATAGACACACTTCTGTGTAGTAGAAATCAAAATAAATATTTCTGTTCTTACTCATGCCAGTATAAATCCAGAATAATTCCTCTGAAATCAATTAATTTCACAGTAAAGCTACTCTGGAATAACAGTAACATAATGAGCACAGATTCAGAGCTCACAGTCCCTGAATTTCTATCTCCAAGTGCATTATTTTACATATTTCAAGTCTATATTGACTTCTCACAGTATACTGTTGTTTTAACTTTTAACAAGTACATTTGCATCTGTGTACATTTCCATACTAGATGCCAGAAGGTTCCAGTGTGCGAATGGCAGCTGGGACAAAGATAAATATATCTTTTCAAATGTTTGATCATTTCAATAGAGTCACATAAGTTTGGGGGTAACAATTTAATGGATTATAGAAACGTTTTGCCTTTGTGGATATATTTCTAGTGTTTTTACAAATGTTTTGTCAGAGAAGAAGGATGGTCCAATGCACTAGACTAGGACATGGGAGAGCTGGAATCAAGTCTATTCCACTACAGACATCACCTTTGTCACCTAGGGCAAGTCCCTTAGCCTTTCTGTGCCTCATCTTCCCATCTGTAAAATGGGGATAGTAGCACTTCCCTACCTCCAAGGGATTTTGTGAAGATAAACTCATTAAAGATTGTTAGGTGCTTATACCTTATGGTAATGGGGGATAAATAAGTACTTTAGACAGATAGATTGTGTATCTTCTGTTTAGCTTCCAAGATCTTTCTGACTGGGTTTTCAGTTGTAGGATAAATTCCATATATGGTTTCACAAATATATTGTTTATTTTGGATATCGTATTGTTAGCATTATATTCCTCCTGTATTGTTTTCATTAACTTGTCTAGCTTTGTAGTAATCGTTAAATTAATCAGGACAGGGACTGTGTCTGCTTTTGTGTGTATTCAGCAGACAGCACTCTGGGACTGCAATCCTGACTGGTGTTTTTGGATGCAACGACAATACAAATAACAATATTAACTAATAATAAACAGGGATCCAATCCTACCAAAGTGTTACTGCTGTGGGCATATCTAACTCTCACATGCAGCTCCTTTGAATGTACTCCCACATATAGTCCTGTTTAGATCAGTTGGACTCCCTGCAGGAGTAAAGACAAACATGTTAGTCACTAAATGCCGCATCAGGCCATCAGTTTTTGACAACACTTCTTAGTGGTATGCATCGATATATTTGGCCTTCTTCCAAGTTATATTGGCCAATATAGCCATATTTCTATAATGTCCCTGACCCCAAGAAGGAAGAGGAAATACAGCCAGAACATGCTGTAATAGGAAAAATAAGACTTGCAGACCAGGAGTGTGGGCATGTCAGCCCTTCTTTCCCCCGCTCGCATCATGACACTAGCAGAGTGTGACACTAAGCACCCCAGTATTCACACCCTACACATTATTGTAATAATCTTTGTACAAACTATGCCTTGTGAAAACTAATGATTCACTAATCGTTGATATTCTTGCATGATGTATGTATGTGGTAGTATCAAGAGTTATGAATACAGACTGGAATTATGACTAAAGTGTGTGTAAACTGCTGAGAGAGTTGGTAAACAGGTCTGCATTAGACAAAGGAATGTGTTTTCCACACCTGGGAGTGACTTCCAAAGTCCTTTGAAAGTCAATGAGAATGTATTTACATATCACGTAAACGGATCCATCAAGCTAGCAAGGGGTGGAGGCAGACCTCATGCTAACAAGATGGGGAGAAGACAGCATGGTGTCTGTTCCCAGCAGGAGAGAAATGCTCGGTCTGGGGTTTACTCTTCAAAGAATGCACTGCAAAGGTTTACTGGTCTATAAAGACAAGGGTGCTGAATCTCCTGTGATAAGCAATTGGATCAACTGATTGTTTGCTGTTGTTATGCAAGATTACCATAGTATAAAAGTGTACAGAGTGAGGTCTTTTCTGAAAGCTAATGGCACACTCGTGATTTATATCGATTTGAAATAAAGGTATTAACAATATATGAGGAAATATGGATACTTAATGATATTAAGTTTTAAAGTCTGGGACCAAACAGGGAGAAACAAGTTCCCTCTCAGACAGGAGAAAAGGCAGCTATTTACCTGTCTCCCATGTAAATTAGGCATGTCGAGATCAGACACAATGGAAGCCCCATTTACATAGAAATTAGCAGAGGGTTGGGAAAGCCACAGGAAGGAAAGAACAGCATGAGGTCATCCTGCCTCTTGAAACAAGGTCATTGAACTTTGGAAGATATAAGAAAAGCCATTTTTGTCATCCATCACTTTACAGACACATGATAACAGAGCTCCAGAAAGCTGAGAAAGATGGGCCCTTCAAGGAGGGGAGGGGACGATTGAAGGGTCTGGAACTGAATATAGATGAGAAACCTGCTGATGCAAAGATCTTTCACCTACGAAGACAAGGGAAACCAGCCCCTTGTGCTTTTGAGAAAGGTCCTGACTGAGAGTCCTTGGCTGGGAAGAAGAATGACAGATGAGAGAAACCATCTTGAACAAAGCCTATATCTTGCTAGATTAAGTTTTAGACTTTTAGATGTTTGGTTTCACTTTTGTTTGCTTTTAACCTTTTCTAACTTTATTCCTTTTACTTAGCATCACGTAACCCATATCCTAGTATAGTTAATAAATTTGGGGTTATTTTACTATAAACAAACTCAGTATGGTGTTTAAATAAAAGGCTGTATTCACCCCAGTTAAGTTAATAAGCTGGTGGGTTTTTGTTTCTTTAGAGGAACAAATGAACCTTATGATTTCTCTGAACTGTCTAGGAGAGGGCTGGACATTACAGAGCACATGGTTTTGGGAAAATTCAGGACTAGGAATGTGTTGGGGTCATCCTGCAAGTACTAACCAAGGCTGGTGGAAGCCAGAGTGTGACTGGTCTGTTGCTAGCAGGCTGCTGGGGTCAGAGTCTGCTGGACCAAGGCTGAAGCTATACAGAGACACCCAGCGTGTGATCTACATGCTGGCAGACTGGCTGTGAGCATCCCACGCTGGGAGCTGCAGCATCAAGGCATTGCAAGGCACCCAGGGCTGCAGGGCAAGTGATGACGCAACATCACACTGGTCTGGATTGCCCCCTGAATCCCATCACAGGGGCCCATCAGCTGGAGGAGATCTAAGAGGGAATGGGACTATTTATGCCCCAATCCACATGGAGCTGGCTCCAGAAGTGCCCTGACCACAGGAAGAAGAGGGAAATACTGCATGTACAGATTTCAGTAAGACATAGCTGGGCAAGGGAGATGTTCTTCTCAGGACCTCAGTCATCTGACATCATCAGCTCCCAACTTCAATGAACATTTTAAACTATAGTAAATGACATCACTTGGACTACGACTGCTGGGGATTAGTTGCGGGTTAGTAGGAGCCTGTTGGGAGGGAAGGGTGGCCATATGTGCTCCTGGTCCACTCACCCTCTCAACAACTCCATCGGCCAACATTTCTCAATTCCCCACATACATCACAAGAAGTGATATGAGCCATTGATGTCCACCGGTGTCACCTGGAACTCTGGCTCTACCAACTGACTGATTGGTTAACTCACGCTCAGGGGTGATGACAGATCCCCGGCAGAAAGTGAGAGGCATTTGAGCGAACATTTTCTTGAGGTAGGTAGGAGATCAGGAGGAGGGAGTGGGAAGGAGAAAAGAAACATTAGAACTGACCTCTACTAGGCAGAGGGGCAGTTGGGAGAAATTTATAAAGTGTGGCAGAGCTCCAGCCTTGTCCCCGTAGGTCCCATGCTTCCAGGTGGTTTATGCTAGCCTCAGAGGCTCACTGCAACCCTCCACATAACCCTTCTCTCTCTAGGGCCAGGGTTACAGTCTACTGAGCCCTTTTCATCATAAGCCAGCAAGGAGGTTGGTGAGAGAACTCTCACAGTCTCTGTTGTCCCTATGGGCTTATTCCATAATAGTTTAGCCTCCTGTCCTGACAGGGGTCTATCTTCCCCTCCCAGGAGGTGTTTCTGTAGTGGCAGTTTTGGGGGAACCCGGGCCCACTCTACTCCGGGTTCTGGCCCAGGGACCCTAATGGCAGCAGCTGTTGGCAGCCGACCTCTCACCGCCAGAGTTGCTACATTTCCCTGGGCCACTTCCCCTCAGCTCTCCCACTTCTCTATTCTTCACCCTTACCTTAGGGCTCCCTTACCAATGGCTTGAGGGTGTCTTCATTACTCAGCCATACTTCCTCTCCTCTGGCTCCCTGGGTCTCCTCAGGCTGACTGGAGTGAGCCCTTGTATAGTATCAGAAGGGCCTTAATTAGAATCAGGTGTTCACATTAACTTAATGGCCTCACCTGATTCTTTGCAGGTTAATTGGAGTCAGGTGTTCTCATTAGCCTGGAGCAGCCCCTGCTCTGGTCAGTCAGGGAACAGAAAATTGCTAATCCAGTGGACAGTATATCTGCCTTCTACTACTCTGCTGTACGTCCTCACCCTTGCGTCCCGCCCTGACACAAAGTGGCGGGACCTCCTGCCACCTCTAGAGGGTGAGGAGCCCCGGTGGGCCAGCCTCTATTCCACCTTAGTCCCGAGGCCCGCCGGGGATATCAGTTGGCGGCTCCTACACGGGGCCGTGAGCACGGGCGTGTACTTGGCGCGGTTTACCCCAATCCCGGACACCTGCCCCTTTTGCGGCGTGAGGGAAACCCTGGCGCACGTCTACCTGGAGTGCGCCAGGTTGCAGCCCCTATTCCGGCTCCTCACCAATATTTTATTAAAGTTTTGGTTGCACTTTTCTCCTCACCTTCTTATTTACGCACTCCCTGTCCGTGGCCCCACTAAGTCGTGGGACCTCCTGGTCAACCTCCTCCTGGCCCTGGCTAAAGTGGCCATCTATAAAACCAGGGTGAGGAGGTTGGCCGATGGAGTCTCCTGCGACTGCGGGGCCTATTTCCGATCCTCAGTCCGTTCACGCCTCCGGGCAGAGTTCCTCTGGGCGGCGTCCACCGACTCCCTTGACGCCTTTGAGGAGCGGTGGGCGCTGTCCGGGATCCTCTGCTCGGTGTCCCCGTCCGGTTCCCTTTTTTTGACCCTTTGACCGCACTCCCGTTCCTGTTCTTCATTAGTTGTCCCACGTAATCATTTGGTTTCCAGGTCCTGTGGATCCCCCCCTTAGGCTGGGGGGGGATCCTTTAGCAGTGGGCGAGCTTTGCCCGCCCACTTCCTGGATCCCAATAGGACTACTCTGCTGTACGTCCTCACCCTCGCGTCCCGCCCTGACACAAAGTGGCGGGACCTCCTGCCACCTCTAGAGGGTGAGGAGCCCCGGTGGGCCAGCCTATATTCCACCTTGGTTCCGAGGCCCGCCAGGGATATCAGTTGGTGGCTCCCTCACGGGGCCGTGAGCACGGGCGTGTACTTGGCGCGGTTCACCCCAATCCCGGACACCTGCCTCTTTTGCGGTGTGAGGGAAACCCTAGCGCACGTCTACCTGGAGTGCACCAGGCTGCAGCCCCTATTCCGGCTCCTCACCAATATTTTATTAAAGTTTTGGTTGCACTTTTCTCCTCACCTTCTTATTTACGCACTCCCTGTCCGTGGCCCCACTAAGTCGCGGGACATCCTGGTCAACCTCCTCCTGGCCCTGGCTAAAGTGGCCATCTATAAAACCAGGGTGAGGAAGTTGGCCGATGGAGTCTCCTGCGACTGCGGGGCCTATTTCTGATCCTCCGTTTGTTCACGCCTCCGGGCAGAGTTCCTCTGGGCGGCGTCCACCGACTCCCTTGACGCCTTTAAGGAGTGGTGGGCGCTGTCCGGGGTCCTCTGCTCGGTGTCCACGTCCGGTTCCCTTCTTTTGACTCTTTGACCGCACTCCCGTCCCTGTTCTTCATTAGTTGTCCCCAGTAATTACTTGGCTTCCAGGTCTTGTGGATCTCCCCCTTAGGCTGCGGTGGGGATCCTTTAGCAGTGGGTGAGCTTTGCCCGCCCACTTCCTGGATCCCAATAAGGACTACTCTGCTGTACCCACCTGGTCTGGGTCTATCACAGAAGCTAAAAGAAGTAGCAAAATGTACCAGTCATCACTCTGACTACTCACCTCTCTCCCACCACCCTTCATCTGTTTTTGTCTTCTTAGACTGGAAACTCTTCAGAGCAAGGACCGTACTTTCCCATAAGTCTGTACAGTACCTATCACGTTGTAGGCACTCCTGTAATACACGCAGCAATATTTTGAACCTATAAATGCTGCAGATGCATTGTCTGAGGTATCCACTTGAAGTGCTTGGAATAGTTCAGGATTATCCCAGACTGGCATTGTTCTTGTCATTATACTGTCTGTTAGTGCTTGTGAGCACCATATGCCATATTTTTAGTACAAGTTTTAGCACATGTAGCAATCCATATGGTTAGTCCTCACTGTCAGATATGGAAATTTTGAACTGGTTCTGATCTGGCTATACTTTATCCCTTTTTACCTCCATACCATATTCTGTCTTTAGTCTTTTCTGTCTCTTGTTTTCCCTCTCTCTGATCGGTCTTTTCTTATTTGCTCTTCTCTTTTATTCTGGGCCAGGTTTTTGAATTCAATAGGTGTTAGTGATGCATAGGAGGTTAGCCTGATTAGGGGCTTTTGAAAATCCCATTAGCTATCCATCTGCATCTTTAGGCACCTAAATAGCTTTGAAAATCTGGTCCCCTGTAGGTAGCCTTTTATTTTTCTTTGAAATGCAATATATTTCCTCTTATTCTTTGTTGTCATTTTCATACTTGGTCTCCCCCTCCCTCTTCCCATATTCTGTTAGCCAGTCCCTCCTTGGTCTCCTTTCTACTCTATTTTCTGACCCATCTCTCTTCCAGTAGGAATCCCATTTTTACATTTCCCCACCCTCTCCAATTCCCCCCACCCGAAACTTGCCTATCTCTGTTCCTCTTCCTCCTTTTCTTTTTTCCCAACCTCACATCTCTCCTTTCCTTTCTCATGCCACAGGTTCCCACTTCTCTTTCCATCTTTCTTCCTTATCTCTCATTTCTCCTGCAGCCTCGGTTCTCTAAATATTTTGTCCCCTCCTGGGTTAGGATTCTAGAGAACGAATGTTTTCTGCCATCAGGTTACATGAGGAAGCAGCTGGGCTCTGGGGCCCCAATCTTTAACTGTGGCCAAGCTGAGCTCAGCATAGCTTGACGGGATAGGTGTCAAGATGACTGTGCAGCGCCTCAGAATTCTGGGGCTCCCAGGGGACCGATCCAGCTCTCCCCCATCAGCTAGAGCAGCCTGAGAGCTGAGCTAATTCATGCTCAGTTGCATAACCAGTATGGTTCTGTAGAGCGGGAAGGAGCATGCTGTAGAATGTTCATCTTGTGCCCATGGAACAAAGCACTGTGGCAGCTTTCACAGTAGCCCAATGGAGTGGGCTGTGTGGGTGCTCCACATTGTATTTTGGGGTGGGTTATTCTGTTCCCCCAGCTTCCCACCATCTTCCTGTTAAATCTGACTGTGCACAAGGACCAGGTTGTGGCCCTAACTGTTTTTATTTTTGTTATGTTAAATCTGTATCTATAGAATCATGTCAGTAAATATGCATTTAGATGATACCACACTCTAACTGTCCATTTATGTCTGAAATACTTTAAACAGGGTCATAACATTTTTTTTAAAATGATTTACACGATAAATTCCATCTGTTCCAAAGAAGCTGCTTTGTTCTAGTGAGTCAATTAGCAGTGGTTTAAAAAGTCCCTAAATAAGTAGTAGCCTGACAGATCATAATGGCTCCTTTTATTACTCTATGCCAACTCATACACTCCTGCAGAATAATTTGTCTTACTGTTCTTTTGTTTAGGCTTTAAAAAGAGCTGTGATGAAAGGAAACATATGCAAAGTCGTTTTTATAGGTAATGGCACAACAAAACAAAAGCAATTTTGAGAAAAATAAAGTTCCTACTGTAAATGTTGCCAGAATCTTGTATTAGTGCATGTTGCCATATGCAGTGTAGCCCCAATTTATCAAACTCCAGTTAACTAAAAACCTCCGTTAATTTAAGGTCACATTTTCCCCCGAGCAGTTGCAGTGACTGAAGCCCCATTTCTCCTCATCACTGCAGCATTGAACAGCACAGCACTGGCAGTTGCCTCCTTTCCTTTCCTGCTGAGCCTTGGGAAAGCGGCTTAGTTTCCTTCTCTGTAATCAGGACAACCTCAGCGATGCCAACCTCTGCCTTTACAAATGTTTCAGGTGGAGTGGGGGAAATACAGCACAAAAATTGCTAGAGTTTATTAACAAACTCACCTCAGCCATGCTGTGTGCATTCACGCTCCCTAAGCATTCAAACAACCAACCTTTGCAGGCCTGAATGTTAACCAAAAGCAAATTTCAAAAATCACACATGCACAGTGGAAATGCTTTTGCCTTCATCCAACTGAGGAACAGAAGCAATACTATGTGACCCATCACAACTATGCAGCACAGCATGTAGAGTGAGAAAAGTGTTTTTGATTGGTCACCAGTGTTAAAACGGTCACAAAAAAATTCCTTGCTTAATGTTTGTAAAACTGCATTGTCCCAGCTCTCTTAGTAGACTGTGGACAGAGATGCATTTGCTGATGTAACAGGGTCCTGACCTGTTGATGGCTTTGAAGTTCAGAATCAAGGACAATAGAAGAAGAGGTGCCGGTATAAGGTCTTAAGCACAGGGGTGATGTGTTCTTGAAGACCTAACCCATTGAGGAAGCAGTCAGCCAAACTGGAGTCTCCTCACTGCTTTCACATGCAGCCCTAGATACAGTAAATTATAGCCATCTAATCTGCAGTTGATGAATGCATGGGTTATTGTGGCCAGATCCTCTTCCAGGAGGCAGCAACAGTGTTTCCCGCTGTTAGCAAGCAGGAGATAGAAGAAGGCTTTTTTCATCACTGTTGCTACCTGATCATGTAGAATTAATGTTGGCCTGGACAGGAACTGGACCGCACAGGTGCTTTTGATGAAGTGGGGGAAGAGTGGCTATTCAAAGCATTTCCCCCTTTCATGCAGCATCATTTCAGTCTTGCTTGGGTACAGTTTGAGCCCAGTTACTCTTCATTCAGTATTTGATCTCTTTTAGGCGTTGAGACATCATTTTGGTGGGACTAGTTGCATCTGATGAAAGTGTCATCAGCCACATGTTGTTGGCAGCAGAGCCTAATACCCTCCAAATATTTTTTCTAGGGTCTCTCAAGTCCCTGTTTAAGATTTAGTCCTGAAGTAACATCATGTATCCCCCCTCTTTCACAAACTTAGGTTCCAAAGGCAGTTTAGAAAAATGGCACAAGGATCACAGATTAAACTGAAATGCACAACATGTGGGAAATCTTCTCTAAGATCCCAATCTGAATTCCATCTCTATGTCTCTTCAGTGGATAACACTTTACCAGTGAAACACAAAGGGGAACCCTCAGGAAACTGGTTAAGCTGGCTTTACCTTTGCTTAGCACTGCTCCAGCACAAAGCAGCCAGAACCACTCTAAGGACTGGGCCCAGTGTTTGTGTTTCTCATAAGATTAACCTCTTAGATGCTGCTAACATTTTACCTGCAGACTACGAGTACATTTTCAGAAGAGACCCTCCCCAACCCCCATTTTCGGAGCACAACTTACTCCTGTATTATCATTCCTTTGGTTGAACTGTAGGCACAGATCCAAGTATCTGCACCACTATCTACCTCAGATTCAATTTGTGAGCCCAAAAAAGTGAGGACAAAATTGGCAAGCACCAGGACTGTTCTCTCAGCCCTTCTGAAATTTTACACTTTTGGATGTAAGTTGTAATGGGGGAGGATGGAAGGAACAATCTTTCTTCTTCATTAGAATTCAAAAATAAACTTTCTTTGATGCTTTGCTCATTATTTTTATAATTAGGCATAAAACGGGGCATTCTTTAGCCATAATTTAACAGATCACCATGTTTATTCCCACAGAAGCCATTTTTTCCCCTGCTAACTGTAGATAAGGAGTCAGTCATATGTGGCTTAAAGCTCTTCTAAAAAAAATTAGTCACGGTAAGTAGTAGTTGGAATTTTTCAAACTTCTGACGATTCAGCTACTAGATGATTGAAATGCAGAATCAAAAATTCATAAGAAATAGCAAAACCTTTTGTCAAAATGATGAAACCAAAGGAGTGTGAAACTGTATTATCTTAGCCACAGTAAGATGAAAAATAGCAGCATTTCCAAAAATGCAAGTTATTAAAAGGGTTAGCCAACAGTAGTCAATGTGCATTACTTTTTCTTAAGGCAAAATTATCTCTAACAGTTTGGGAACTGAGCCTGAGATTATCTTCCAAGGGGAAAAAAGAGACATTGTGCATTATTACTGTTAGTGTTTTAAATACATTTGACCACATGCCATTGAAGCAGATGATAAGGTTTTTTTAGCATGTGCATGTTTTTCCATGCATAGCAGCTAATGACTAGAAAACCATAAAAACTGAGTAGTCCAATAATAAGAGAGGCTATTTGTGTATTTTCCTACTGCAATGGGAAATGAACTTTTATTACCAGTTTTCATTTGTATTATGGAAAACTATTTTTATCCGTTTGGCTGGTGCAGTACAAGCAACCTTTATGTGAGATGCTATGCTAATAACTACAATATGGAGCTGGAGGGACTGCCCTCTGGAAGGGTGAGGTGAGTTCAGTATTGCAGTTACTCTAGTTCTCCTAACCCTTTTCTGAGTAGACGTGCTAATCATTCTGAATTACATCCATTTTATGTGAACTTCAGTTCATTGGTGACTAAACACTGAGCAGCTAACCTCACTCCTTTGAATACTTTTGGCAAGATTCTCAGTATATTTTTTAAAAAGTGGACGAATGCTTCCTTGGAGCCCATGTGACCGACAAGCAGAGATGAGAGTGGGACCCGAAGAAGTTTTGAGTTTTCTGAAACCTTTGTCATTAAAACATGGATATATTTTTCATGGAAATGTACTGAGAACCTTGGAAAGAGGCGTCTCTCCAGCATAAGCTTCTAGCAGGGAAAAATAAAAAAATGCCGATATATGACCTCTTTAGCCTCACAGAAGGCTGTCCAGGACCCAATCCTTTTGTGAGCCTCTCTGAATTTTCCTCCCCAGTATCCCCTTTGTATCTAGATTAGCCTTTTTCATTCTGCATTTTGAACAGCCTTTGTAAATCCACTTCTCTCCCTTTGTCTTCTGCAGGACCCAGCCTCTCTGCTCCTTCCTCTAGTTCTTCAGTAACATTACCATTTCTTCCACCCCATGTCTATCTCTGCTTCCAGGATCTCATCTCTGTCTTCCATTACTTGAAGCCCTCTCCTCAGCTGTCTGTCTTTCTATTTCCATGTCTCTTTCCCCTCCATGACTCTCTGTCATTCTGCAGAGTTCTTTGTTCATCAGTCCCAAGGCCATCTTCCATCTCATTTCATTCTGTTCCACTGCTCTCAGATCAGGACTTCCTTTCTTCACTGGATCACTGTTCACATGTTACTCTTGCCCTTTATTTCTTGTCCCTTCTTGTTCCTACAGCCAGTACAGCTAACGGATGGCTGGGGAAGAATTTAAACTCCCATTCAATTTACCATTCTTCTGGGCAGAATTTATTAGAAGTTGAACCTGGAAAGGTTTGCTTCTCTCAGGACATTTGAAAAGTTAAGGTCAAATGGACTCTAAGGGCAAGCTCGCAAGAAGTCAATACTCATACATGCAGGGGTGGATAACCATACGAGAAGCTTCTTCCACACCTGCAGCTGCATCAGAACTGGTCATGCTGGGGAGCAGGGGACTGCTTGCTCCCGCTCACCATCTGCAGAGGTCTGCAGTGCAGGGCTGGAGTACTGGGAGAGGCAACCTTCCCCACCCTACTTAATGGAACAGTTTGTGCACCCACTTTCACCCCACTTCCATACGCAAAGATTAACACCACCGTTTCTCACTTGCTCCTCCTGGGTGGTGCAGCTCTCCACCTTTCCCTATACCGGCAGCGGAATAAATGCCACCATCTAGCCCAAGAAGTGTGTATGCTGTTTCAGGACATCATGGTTTGTGTGTGCAAATCAGATTATTATTATTAGATTTCTAATGACCAATTTGCATCAACAAATTGTACTATTTGTGTGTGCAGACCATTCTGCGTGCAGGGTAGACTGAGACCCTTTGGATTAAGATTAACATTTCTTCAAACACTTATTTCTATTATCCCTAATACAGAAGTGTATATACCATACATTGTTCATTCAAATTGCAACAGTTCTGAATTCAGTGCCAACGTTAATGAAGCAAGAAAGTCAATGTTAGACACGGCAACAGATTTTTTTACGTTAGTTTGTTAGATTTGGTGGATGGGGATGGGGTGGTTTGTTACAGAAATAACTATTATAGGGGACTTGAACCTTTAAGAGTCTTTAATAAATATAATATAAGGAGAGTGAATTCTTTTTTAACCATGTTGGTTCTGCTTGGTTTCTATTCAGACTTCAGTTCCAGAATCCTTTTCTTTGCTGACAGGAGGCGCTCATATGTTTCCATGGTATACATGTTAATTATTGTACATATACACGTTAATTATTGTATGAGAGGAGGGAATTTAGGTAAGGTTACTAAATGTCACGACTCTTATGTAAACATTTTCTTCCCTTTTCACATCACAGGAGAAAGTCTATTTGACATACCAAAAAAGTCACCAGAATAAGGTCACCAATGTGTTTTGTTTTAAAATCCAATATACGGTAAATAATTAACTACGAAGAGGTCACTCTGTTCTTTGTTTGGTCACATAAAATGTATAGCTGAATGGGGAGATTAATAATCATGGTCTTTTCAGAATGATTGTAATTTATAATGCTTACATAAATACAGAAGTAGTATTAGCTGCTCATTTACCATTGCCATGTTAGCACATCAGGGAATTCTATCATTTGTATAAGACACCAAGATGCTAAAATGGCAGAGGAATATTAAATGTTTAATTAAAGTTAGATGGCATAGCAGCATGAAAAATCTAATGGTGTTTGCTATCAGGAAGTCTGGATTATATTCTGCTGTTGCTGTCTTTTTATTTGTTGTGTTTGGTTGCGGGGGTTTTGGGGGGGGCGGGCGGCAAAGGGCTTTTCAAAAAATCTCAGAAGTTGAATAAGACAAACACATTTAAACAATGGGAAATAACTCAGAATCCCATAAAGTATGTTCACAGCGTTCATTATTCTCATCTTTGCAACATATAAAATAAATAAAAAATCACAGTGATCTACAACCAGACTGGAAAACATAAGCATTTTCAAACTCCACCCACAGCCCAAGCTCCAACCACTTATGACAACAAAATGAGTTGCTACTTTCCGGCATGCTTTGATCAGCAGTGAAATTGCTGATAATGTCCACACTTAAATTGTCATCATTACACTTCAGATATAACACTCAGTTTAGGTGAACCGGGCAGTTCCCACTTCTCAGAGCTACTGATTCAAGCTATCTGCACACTCATACTCACTGCCTCCTTTTACATTATCATTGCAACTATGGATAGATCTATTGTAGACCTTTTTTAATTGAAGTAGTTAGCATTTGTTCTAGGCTACAAACATTTGTATTTGACTGAGTAAATTCTCTCATTCACCCACTACAAATCTACAGCAGTACTATTGATGCTGATGGAGTTTTGCTGCATTAAGAGTAGACTCTGGCTCATAAAACTCAAAGCAGATCTCCAAGTAGATTTTCAGAAGCAGAAGTGAAACTGCTTCTGAAAATAATCAAATGGTTTTACTAAACTATGTAGATTATAAAGAAATATTGGGTGATGTTATTAATGTTTCCCAAATTGTGGGATTGTGTAAATTGGTCATGCTTTTCTACTGTCATTCATTTAGGCCTCAGTACACCAAAGCACTTAATCACATGCTTAAATTTATCCCTTTTCAAGACATAGAATCATAGAAGATTAGGGTTGGAAGATACCTCAGGAGGTCATCTAGTCCAATTCCCTACTCAAAGCAGGACCAACCCCAACTAAATCATCCCAGCCTAGGGCTTTGTCAAGCTGGACCTTAAAAAACGCTAAGGATGGAGATTCCACCACCTCCCTAGGGAACCCATTCCAGTGCTTCACCACCCTCCTAGTGAAATAGATTTTCCTAATATCCAACCTAGACCTCCCCCACTACAACTAGAGACCATTACTCCTCGTTCTGTCATCTGCCATCACTGAAAACAGCCTAGCTCCATCCTCTTAAATATATGTTTAAATTTAAGCACATGCTTAAATGCTACCCTGAACAGGGATGTTTTTTGTTAATCAGGCCCTTGGAAAACATTTATAGAAAGGATGTCAGAAGCTCTTGGTAAAGGGTACATAAAGGGCAGGAATATTAATATTCCATACTGTTTGGGATCAATCTTGCACCATTTAGGCTAATGGGAGTTGACTACAGTGGGAGCTAGATCAGGCTCTAAAATAGAAGATTTTGTTCCCCACTCAGCCAAGTAGATAGGGTGTGCACTTCAGGCCCTTCCCACCAAAATTCTGGCAGGTTTTTTGCAATATTACTGGAACCTACACAAATGCTTTTCATATGTTAATGTCTTTCTTTATAATTATATCCATTCCTTCAGGGCACTTGCCTGTCAACTTCATTTCTTTGGCAGGAGAGATGAGCCCAAGTCAAACCCCTAGATCTGAATAATCTCAAACTTCAGAAGAGGTTGGATACAGACCTCAACTCTGCAGCTTGAGGCCCTCTCTAATTGACAGGCCTGGATTTCATTCTGAGCATCTACACTATTATAGATTAACCCCAAATTGGAGTTTGTCTTTACACATGGTTTAATGTTGGCTCCTTGAGTCCTCAGTGTTGAGGACCAGCATTATCAGAGCGACCTGCACTTCATCAGAGGGCAGGTCCCCTCAAAATTCAGTATCACTCTTCCTGCTTTATATGGCTACCAAGGCAAATGCTTGCTGCTGATTGGCTGCTGAGAGGGAGACTGTGACATACTAGGGTACAATCCAGACTAATGAGTAGCTGTGTCACCCCTGCCATATAACCGGGGGTGCCCTTTGCAATGCCTTGCTGCTGTAGCCTCCAACCTGGATTGCTGGCAAACAGCTTCCGGCATGGAAGTCACTCCCAACTATGTCTGTGTGTGTGCTGCAGCCAGCCAGCCACACCTTGGCTCTTACCAGCCTTAAAAATTACCACAGGGTGACTCCACAAATGTATGTCCTGTACTGCCCAGCCCTCTCCTGGCCAGTGCAAATATATTAAGTCCATTATTCCTTTAAGGGAATAATATACATACCACTTCTTACCCCAGCTTGAACACACTGGATTAGATAAAACAATAAAAGAAGTTTATTAACTACAAAGAGAGAGATTTTAAGTGAGTACAAGTAATGAGGCATAAAAGTCGTAAATGGTTACAAGAAAATTAAGATAACATGCTTACTGGTGCCTAACTTAACAAACTACATTAGTTTCACAGCAAAGTTTTCTTACCACATGCTTTCAGCAGTTTTACCAACCAAACCCTTAAGGTCAGGATCTTTCCCCCAGAGTCCAACAGCTGCTTCCTTTGTCTCTTCAATGTGCCGTGAATGTGATGGGCAGGGAGAGAGAGAGGGGTGTCTTGGGGTATCTTCCCCTTCTTTTTATAGTCCTGTGCCCCCCGACCCCCTTTGAGAAGCATTTCCAGCTGGGAGAAAGGTGACAGGCAGTCTGTGCGGAAGGAAACTCCATGATGTTTCTTTGCTAAGATGAAGATTTTTTGCCCCTGCCCCATTTCCTGCCAA
The DNA here is from genome assembly GCF_965152275.1 of Natator depressus. NCBI lineage: Eukaryota > Metazoa > Chordata > Testudines > Cheloniidae > Natator > Natator depressus. The sequence continues at coordinate 235,683,937 of NC_134235.1, read as the reverse complement.
AGAATGGCCACGTAGCAAATGGTCCATCAGCCTAATGGTCCATCAGCCTTGTTTACATGTGGCTGAGGGGTCAGCTAACCCACTGTCTCTGAGGAACTGGTTTGGCCATGCCCAGACTTATCTGGAAAACAAACTTTTGGTCGTGATTTCAGCTTGTGTTTATAACTTCATATATAATACTGCTACATGCATTTTGTTGTGATATTACTGATCAGCAAATTATGAGTTTTTAAATGATACCCCACAAGATATACTTTGTACAAACACTACAATAGTGGGCATGGTGTGAACATGGGTCTATTCTGTTGCAGAGACTATAGTTAAGTCTAACTGCTGACATATATGGCTGTGAGTGAATTGAGAAGGGGAAGCAAGAATGGCAGGATTGGAGAGGGACTGAAAAGAAGTGTGTGTCTGGGGCAGAGCAATGGCTGCACAACATTTATTTCTGTGAGGACCTGAATCCTGGGCTGTACAAGTTTAGGTCTTGTCTACATAAAGAAGTTGCACCACTTTAACTTAAATTGATTTTTAAACTGGTTTAGTTAAAATGGTGTAAAATGCAGTGTGAACATTCTTATTTCAGATTAAGAGTGGCTTATTCTTAGCTTAGTTTGGCTTACAACATTGATTCCTAATCAGCATAGCATTGTGATGGAGTGTAGTGCCCCTTTAGGAACAGTCTGGAGCTTACAGCTAAAACATCCTAGTTGCAATCAAGGAGCATCCTGTCCTGTTTTCGGGACTGGACTGTATAAACAAGAAAAGGAAGTTATGCCAGGGAGTGGGGGCTAGAAGCCATACTTGCTGCTACAAGCTTCAGCTCATGAGCCTGACCTAGGCCTAGAGACTTTGTTTTTCTGGCTATACGTTTAGTTACTTTGACTCAAAGCTCTGAGGACAGGGCCTTATGAACTGAGTTAAGTGGCTCTTCCCTTTATGCCTAAGGGAAAGGGAGAAAATCCTGCCTTCATCCTATAACCATAAGAGACTAGGAACTCTGCTGGCTGGGTTTGGTTTGGAGGCCGTTTTAAAGGGAGTGCTTTTTCTCTTAATTTGCTTTGGGCCTCCCCACTTCTTGGCTACTATACAAGTATAAACAAAATAAGTCTGTTTTAATCCAAAATAAGAATGTCTATGCTGCCTTTTGCACACATTTCACTAAATTGGCTTAAACATGCATTTAACTTAAACCATTGCAACTTTCTTGTTGACATAAAGTCTTAATTTATAAACACAGCTCTGCATTATGAGAAAACTTAGGGTGCACATGGACCAAGCAGGACTGGTATTGGTGGCAAAATGTTTTATATCCTGTCTGGGAAATGCATGTAACTTATAGATAGCATTTCTTCATAGCCTTCATGTGATACTTTGAGGATCTCTCTCTAGTATTGTAGAATGTTAATGCTTTGAAGAGAAATTGCCCAAGGGATCAGACCTCTTTCCTTTGTTATTTTTAAAAGAAAGCGTTTCTGGTTCTGTTTGTTTGCTGCTAAGTTACTGTTATACCAGGATCATCCCAGCCTGCTTCCTGCTTCCAGCCCTGCAAAACTTAGGCAACTGTATGAATTATTAAGAACCTCTGACTGGGGCAATTTGCTCTTAATGACTGTATGTGTCCCTTTGCAATAAGGATCTGCATAGGAACACAGAGATTTTCCAAGATCCTGGTTTTACTGAAAAATTCCTGTCATTTCTAATCATCTTCTTATTTTCTCAATATTTTTATACCGAGGGAGAGCGTCTTCACTCCGCCACTTCACCCCTCTGGATTCAAATGAAGTGACAAAAATACAGTGTTGAGAGTCTGGATAACTCAGGGCATTGATACTGGAATATACAGCATTTCACAACATGGTTTCATTTCAAATTCTGTCTAGATAGAAATGGAGAGCTGTTACCATTAGATGACTGTATAATGGCCTGTATGAAATGATTTTGTGGTCTAGATCCAATTCCCAATGGAATTGGGATTCCACATCACATAAAACAACACTGAACTGGTAGTAACTGATACCTTTTATGGCAGTCTCAGCAGAGAAACAAAGAAGTGAATGAACCAGAAGAATGAACTAACCTTTCACCGCCTGCTCCATTCAGATCAAGGATGCAACACAAAATCAGGTCGGTGTTAGGAAGCTTGCACTATTGCTGTGTATGCTGCCCCTGTCCTGTATGTACACAAAAGACTTAGTTCTTCATGAACATCAGGCTAGTAATTTCCACAAACTCTAAATTTATGTGAAAAATTTGGAGACTTTGGAAGTTAGTATTTAACCACTCAGGTTAGATAAAAAAGACAAGTACAAACTACAGTCTCACATAAAGCTGTGCCATTCTGATTGCCAGCTGCATTAATAACTGTTACACTAACTGCCCTTTATATATATGCATATATTACATAGGGGCCAACTCCGTGGGTGCTCCAGCCCCGGGGACTGGAACGGGGGTGGGAAGATGCAGGGCAGGGTGGGGGGTTGGGAGAAGGGCTGGAGCTGGGCGGGGGCTGGAGCTCAGCAAGGATTGAGCCCCCCCAGGGAAAATTAGAAGACAGTGCCTGTGATATATTATATTTATCTTTGCATGTAATGGGGAGTTATAATAGTTGTTGATCTATGTGTATAGTATCAGAAGAGCGGGTAGCAATACCTATACCTACGGTTGCCTGACACTCCTTTATAAGAACCTATTTTCATTTTCTTATATAACTTGACAAACTTTGACAGTTTGGGGTGGAATTTTCCATGCTGGATGTCTGCACCTCCCTGAATTTGCCTGGCAAGTTTCAGCGAAAATGGTTTAATCACATCCAAGAACAAAGTTCGTGAAAAATGTTATTTTGCCCGTGTTAAAATGTTACTTTGCCCACGTTAAAAAATTGTCAGTCATTCAGAGCAAACTGCCCCAGTCACAGGTTCTTAATAATCCGTACAGTTGTCTAACTTTGGGAGCCTGGAAGCAAGAAGCAGGCTGGGAAGATGCTGCCATAACCGTAATTTAGCAACAAACAAACAGAGAACCAGAAACACTTCCTTCAAAAACAAAAAACAGAGGAAAGAGGTCTAACCCTTCGGGCAATTTCTCCTGATGTTTTGCAGCAAGAATGTGAAATTTGGCAGGGTGTTGCCCTTGTGTCCGGGGTGTATCTTTTGCCATCCCTCTGAAAATCTGGCCAAATTATAATTCTCTGAAAAATCACATTTCTTATACGGTAGAGGATTGTTAGAATTTGCTAGCTAAATTCTCCAACAATCATGTCTGTGCTAAATATGCTCCATTCCCATGCAACTGCTGCATGGCAATCACACTGCATATGTGCCATCCACAGAGTGACAAAGCATGCTCCATCCCAGGGCTACAGGGGATGAGCAGGACTTTCCCTGCTATTTATCCTCCTAATGGGCAGGGCCCACTGTAGTGCTGGACTCAAGAACTGAGATCAGGGAGACAATCCCCCTCTGGCATCTAGGCAGCATTGAGAAGGAGGAGGAAGCAGCCTTACTGGAATGCAGTGGGGTGGTGAAACATGGAGACAGCAGGCCCAGCTCGGGTGACAAGGTTGCCAAATATCTAATCACGCAAACCCAAACACCCTTGCCCATCCCTGCCCCACCCCTTCTTCGAGGCCCCACCCCTGCCCCACCCCTTCTCTCAGGCCCCGCTCCCTCCATCTCCCTGTCCCTCCATTGCTCACTTTTCCCCACCCTCACTCACTTTCACCAGGCTCGGGCAGAGGGCTGGGGTGCAGGAGGGGATGTGGGGTGTAGCCTCTGGGATGGAGCTTGGGTGCGGGAGGGGGCTCAGAGCTGGGACAGGGGATTCGGGGTGCATGAGGGGGTTTGGGGTGTGGGAGAAGGTACAGGGTGCTGGATCCGGGAGGGGGCTCAGGACTAGGGCAGGGGGTTGGGATGCGAGACGGGGTGAGGGGTGCAGGCTCCAGCCAGGTGGTGCTTATGTCGGTCGGCTCCCAGTCGGCGGTGCAGCGGGGCTAAGGCAGGCTCCCTGCCTGCCCTGGCTCTGTGCTGCTCCTGGAAGCAGTTGGCAGGTACAGCCCCTAGGTGGAGGCATGGCCAGGTGTCTCTGCACAGTGCGCGTTGCCAGCGCCTGCAGACGCCATCCCCACAGCTCCCTTGGATGCAGTTCCCGGCCACTGGGAGCTGCGGAGTCAGCGCTCGGGAGGGGGGCAGCATGTGGAGACCCTCTGCCGCTCTCCCCCAGGGGCCGCAGGGACATGCCAGCCATTTCTGGGAGTGGCACGGAGCCAGGGCAGGTAGGGAGCCTGCCTTACCCCTCTGCACCGCCAGACTTTTAGTGGCCTAAAATCTCCCGTTTGACTTCAGTAGCCTCCAGGAGATAGAGCCTGATTCCAGGAGACTCCCAGCGAAACTGGGAGGTTGGCAACCCTAGTGTGTGAGCAGGGCTGTCACCCTGGGCCTTTTTTTGTTTGTTTTGTTTGTTCTGATAGACCTGTGGTGTTTGTTTTGTTTTGTTTTGTTTGTTTGTTAAGCTGATTGGAGTTGAGGCACCAAAAACAATTTATGCCCTGCCCTGCAAAACATCTAGGACTACTCCTGGGAGAGAGACAAAGGCAGGAGCCAGAAAGAAGGATAGGAGGGGCAGGAATCAGAGAAGGAGGATGATAGAAGAAGAGGGAATTGGAGCATAGGAGTGAAAGACAGGAGCCCAGGGTGTGAGAAGATAGGGGCCAGGCAAGGTAGGAGTCAGTTGGGGATGTGTGGATGGGGGGTAGTTATAGAGCAGAAACCAGAAATACAGAGCAGAAGAGTTTATAACCGAAAAAGCAGATTTCCCTCTAGAACCTGGAATAGAACCCAAGATTTCCGAGTCTCAATATTCCTCTGCTGTCAGCAAATAGTTTTAACACACACTTGAAAAGCGTGTGGCTCATCCCTCGCCTTTAGTGGCTGATCCACATAAAGGATAACTTTATCTTATTACTTCTATCTGTTACTCCATTCACTCAAATGGCAGAGGTCTATACTGTGCATAGGTGCAAGCTTCTAATTTTCCCCGGGGGTGCTCAACCCCCCACTCAGCCCCAGGCCCCACCCCAACTCCACCCCTTCTCACAACCTGCACCCAGTCTCTTCCCGCCCCTGCTCCACCCTCAGCCCTGCCCCCACTCCACCCTTTCCCCCAAGGCCCCACCCCCACCCCACCTCTTCCCTGCCTCTTTCTGCCCCTTTCCCCAAGCATGCCCCATCCCTGCTCCTCCCCTTCCCTCCCTGCGCCTTCTGCACTCTGCAGATCTGCAGCATTCAGGAGTCACTGGGAGAGAGGGGGAGGAGTTGATCGGCGGGGGCTGCAGGCAGGTGGGAGTCGGGGGAAGGGAGGGGAGCTTGGGTTTTGCTGGTGGAAGCTATGCACCCACTAATTTTTTTCTGTGGGTGCTCCAGCCCTGGAGCACCCACGGAGTCAGCACCTATGGTGCTGTGTATCTAAAGATATGTCTACACTGTAATAAAAATCCCTCAGCAGCAAGTCTCAGAGCCGAGGTCAGCTGACTCAGGCTCATGGGCCTCATGCTGTGAGGCTAAAACTTGCAAAGTAGACGTTCAGGTTCAAGCTGGAATCTGGGCTCTGAGACCCTCCCCTCTTGTGGGGTCCCAGATCCTGGACGCCAGCCTGAGTCTAAACATCTATAGTGCAATTATAGCCCTGTAGCCTGAACCCCACAAACCCATTAGCTGACCCAGGCCAGCTGCAGCTGTAGCCGTGCCATGGGTCTTTTAATGTAGACGTACCCTAAAAGTCCAAACACTGCTGATGACTCAAGGCGGTCAGTGTGGTTCCATCCTATAGAATTTCTATTTTTCTGCAGTTTGCTTTTAAAAAAATATAGGGAACTGCAAACAAATCATCTATGTTAGAAGAATGTTAAGGTTGCAAAGTCAAACACTTAAAAGTTAGGAAATGCCAGAATTAAGGTTGCCTATGCTGTGATCATTCACAATTGCAAATGAAGTCAACAAGGGCTGTATTTTGAAAAAATAAAGTGCTGTAAAAAAAAACTAAGTACTTTGATGCTAATTACTCTGACAAATCAGTTACTCGGTGTATGTATACACTAATTGTAAATCCAGATCTGAGGGAAATACATCTGTGGACTCAGTGTTTGCGAGCCCATGCTTAGGTATCCACACTGTATTGTAAACCTGGGTTTGCAATTAATGAACCTGTGTCTCACAACCATGCTGGCATGTCCATATTGTACTATGCAGATCTGAATCAGACTTTCTACTTCTGGGGGGTATATCCTAGAGTTCCTAGCACTCTTGCCAGCTGTGCCCACTCTAGGCCTTTGTTCAAGGTGGATTGTGGACTGTTCTACATCTTTTTTTGGTTTAATGTCTGTAATAGTTATTTTTAAAAAATCATTTAAATAATTCTTTATTGGCCATGACTTTAATGAAAAATCCACTAAAGAAAAAAGTTCTTATCTTAAACATAGCTGCTGACTTCCAATATCTCATTTTTCTCTCACAATAATCCTGGTGTTAAAAGTAGGTATTTATCTCTTTTGTATTGAGCTAAATTTCACTTCACTTTGCTTTATGGTCTTATCACATAGTTTACAAACACTTTATCTTTGTAACTGAAAATAAATGTAATTCTAGGCTTTCGATGAAATGCCAGGATGAAATGGATGGTCCAAAAATCTATATTTAGATGACTGACTCCTGTTTGTAGAAGACATGATAAATGCATGCATATACACTAAAGAATGATGGATTTAATGATCATACCCGAACTGAGGAATGCTATTTTGGAATAATTAAATGTTCTAGCATTTGCAAGTCTAAATAGTCCATTGTTAGCTGGTGTTTCTGTCTGTCAACAACCCTTTCCACTTTCTGAGGGAAATTTATCATTAAAACAATTGAAGTAACTGGAACATACCGCCAGTATGTACAGTTAATAATGCATTTCATGGAACCCTTATTTGGATTCATCATTTAGGAAAACTTAATTTATGTACGGCTCTGGCGCACAAAAGAAATATATGACAGCCACTGTCATTAAAGTGCTAGCAGTAGCTATCTCATTTCAGGTATTAAGCTAGAACTGTGTTTGTGAATCCTACTAGAGTTATTTTCAAAATGAAAAATACCTTGATTTTAATCAGATCATTATTTGAACTGTACTAAATATTCATAATTAAAACAATAATGAATAACAAAAAATATCAAATTTATGTTTTCATTAGATTAGTAGAAGTCTCTGGGTCCAGTGATATGTTTTGAAAATTGAATACTGTCTGTCATAAATATAAAGAAAAGGGTAAACACCTTTAAATCCCTCCTGGCCAGAGGAAAAACCCTTTCACCTGTAAAGGGTTAAGAAGCTAGGATAACCTCGCTGGCACCTGACCAAAATGACCAATGAGGAGACAAGATACTTTCAAAGCTGGATGGGGGGGAACAAAGGGTTCTCTCTGTCTGTGTGATGCTCTTGTCGGGACCAGAGCAGGAATGCAGGTCAGAACTCCTGTAAAGAGTTAGTAAGCAATCTAGTTAGATATGCGTTAGATTTCTGTTTTGTTTAAATGGCTGATAAAATAAGTTGTGCTGAATGGAATGTATATTCCTGTTTTTGTGTCTTTTTGTAATTTAAGCTTTTGCCTAGAGGGATTCTCTATGTTTTGAATCTGATTACCCTGTAAGGTATTTACCATCCTGATTTTACAGAGGTGATTCTTTTACTTTTTCTTTAATTAAAATTCTTCTTTTAAGAACCTGATTGCTTTTTTCATTGTTCTTAAGATCCAAGGGTTTGGGTCTGTGTTCACTTATGCAAATTGGTGAGGATTTTTATCAAGCCTTCCCCAGGAAAGGGGGTGTAGTGCTTGGGGAGATATTTTGGGGTGGGGGGGGAAGATGTTTCCAAGTGGGCACTTCCCCTGTTCTTTGTGTAACACTTTGGTGGTGGAAGCGTTTAACCTAAGCTGGTAAGAATAAGCTTAGGGGGTCTTTCATGCAGGTCCCCACATCTGGACCCTAGAGTTCAGAGTGGGGAAGGAACCTTGACACTGTCTAAGGACTCAGTCTTACAATTAGACTCACACGAGTGGAAACATTCACTTTCACAAATCCAGTTGCTGGACTGTGGCCTGACTTTTTTGCAGTGATTAAATTAAGTCTTGGAGCACTGGGGAAGTTCCAGAAGACTGGAAAAAAGCTAATGTTGTGCCAATTTTTAAAATGGGTAAATGAGATGACCTGGGCAATTATAGGCCTGTCAGTCTGACATCGATCCCAGACAAGTAACGGAGCAGTTGATACAGGACTTGATTAATAAAGAATTAAAGGAGGGTAGTGTAATAAATGCAAATTAACATGGGTTTATGCAAAATAGATCCTGTCAAACTAACCTGATACTTTTTTTTTAATTAGATTGCAAGTTTGGTTGATAAATATAATCGTTTTAATGTAATACATTTAGACTTCTGTGAGGCATTTGACTTGGTACTGCACAATATTTTGATTAAAAAACTAGAATGATATAAAATTAACATGACACACATTAAATGGATTAAAAACTGGCTAACTAATAGGTCTCAAAATATAATTGTAAACAGGGAATTATCATCAAATGAGTGTATTTTCAGTGGGGGTCCAGCAGAGATCAGTTCTTGTCCCTATGCCATTTAACACTTTTATCAAAGACTGGGAAGAAAACATAAAATCATCTCTGATAAAGTTCACAGATGACACAAAAATTGCGGGGTGGCAAGGAAGGGACAGGCCACTGATTCAGAAGGGATGTCTGGTAAACTGGACACAAGCAAACAACAGGTGTTTTAATACAGCTCAATGTAATCTATACACCTAGGAACAAAGAATGTACACCATACTTACAGAATAGGAGACTCTATCCTGAGAAGCAGTGACTCTGAAAAAGATTTGGGGGTCATGGTGGATAATCAACTGAACACGACCTCCCAATGTGAGATTGTGGCCAAAAAATCAAATGTGATCCTGGGATGCATAAAACAGGGAATCCTGAGTCAGACTAGAGAGGTCATGTTACCTCTGTATTTGGCACTGGTGCAATCACTACTGGTATACTGTGCTCAGTTCTGGTGCCCACAATTCAAGAAGGGGGTTGATAAATTGGAGAAGGTTCAGAGAACAGCCATGAGAATGATTAAAGAATTAGAAAACATGTCTTACAGTAAACTGTGACATTACCCGGGGTACAATCTGGACTGCTGAACATCTATATTCCCTCAATTCTCTAGCCTGGAGTGCCTTTTACACTGCTTTGCTGTGAAACCAACCACTCCTGGCTAGTTCACACACAACCTCTAGCAAAATCACTCCCGGCTGAAATATAGGAGTGCTTCTAGTCAGTCACTCCTGAATTATATTGCAGGGTGACACCAGCAAATTCTCAGTCCCAGACTTGTCCCCAGAAATGTGTGTCTTGTACTGCCCATCACCCTTCTGGACAATACAAGCTCATAGAAAGTCCAACATTTCATTAACAAAAATAACATGCTCAAACCATGTTATCTCAAATGGAGGTTCCCATACACTTTGATCCAAACACAGTGGCTTAGATAAAACAATAAAAACAAGTTTATTAACTACAGAAAGATAGATTTTAAGAGATTATAAGTAATGAGGCATGAAAGTCAGAATTGGTTACAAAGAAATAAAAGGTAAAATGCAAACTAATACCTAACTTAACAAGCTAAATGAATTTAAAGCAAAACAGGTTTTTCTCACCACATGCTTACAGCAGTCTGGCTGGAACTTTCAACAATGACCCCTCCCCCAGTTCAATGATGCTTCTTTTGTCTCTCAAACGTTGTTGATGCCGTGAGGGGAGAGAGGTGATTTGGGGCCTCTGTTCCTCATTTTTATATTTTTCCTCCTCTTTGAGAGTCATCTCCAGCTGGATGTAAGGCAACAGCCAATCTGTTTACGTGGAAAGCCCCTGCTGTTCCATCACCAAGATGTGAATTTTCGCTCACACCCTTCTTCCTGCCAAAGAATGGCTGCTTAATCAGGTGACAGTCCATTTGATTTTGTTGGCACCTGGCCGAGGCATCAGTTTGCCTTTTGTCTGTTGGAAACTGATTTATGCCTGCTTTTCTAAACTTGGACTGTGTCTCAGTAAAGTTATACAATAGAATCTTATAACTTTACATACAACGTTGCCACGCACATTTTACCAGGACAGCCATGATCAGCAAATTATGAGTTTTCCAATGATATCTCACAAGGTATATTTTGTACAACGTTTATCATGGTCTTGTAAAAAGGATGAACATAGGGGTAATGACTGTCACAGTGCTCAAAGACCTCAATTTACTTATCTTAGCAAAGGGAAGGTTAAGGGGTGACTGTGGAGAACAAATATTTAATAATAGGCTCTTCAATCTAACAGAGAATGATATAACAAGATCTAATGTCTGGAAGCTGAAGCTAGACAAATTCAGACTGGAAAGAAGTTATACATTTTTGACAGTAAGAGTGATTAACCATTGGAAAAATTTACCAAGGTCATGATAGATTCTCCATCATTTACCATTTTAAAATCAAGATTGAATGTTTTTCTAAAAGATCTGCTCTAGGAATTATTTGGGGAACATTCTATGGTCTGCTTTATGCAGGAGGTCAAATTAGATGATCACAGTGGTCCCTTCTGGCCTTGGAATCTATGAATCTATGAAGAAAGTAACCTAAATAACTTCTACAAACTGGATCTGACCTCTTAATAATAATTATAGTTCCATATAAACTATGGTCAGCTGTACACCAAACTCCAGAAAGGAAGTACAAAGTCTTATTTTTCCAAATTATTTTTAATATAGTATCTGATGCACAGAAACAAAATAAACAAAAAATAAGATTGGAATGACTTCTTCTGTCCTATCCATACAACTCTGTCAAGCGTAATGTGCGTAAAATCTATAGTAAGTAGGTGTGTTAAAATTGTTCCATTCTTGTTGAAACACTACAGCTAATTAATTAACAAAGACTATAAGTGGTAAGAAGGTAATAGAAAAAATGTTTTAATCACTAATCCCAGATTTGATATAAAGTCACTTCATTTGGGTTGCATGGGACTAACAGAATAGAATTTGGCCTAGTTTTCCCCTCACTTAATATTTATAAGGCACTTGCACTGCATGGTTGTAGGGATAATATAAAACAATTAATATTTTCAATGAGAGCAATATTACTGTAACATTTGATATTTGTAAATATAAGATCACTTTATATTTCTTGTTACTTAATATCATTAATATGTGTAGCATAGATCTCAAAATTCTTTACAAAGGTGGTTGATATCATTATCCCCATTTTACAAATTGGGTAATTGAGGCGCAGAGAGGTGATATATCTTGCCCAATGTCACCTAGCAGCCACTGGCATAGCTGGAAATAGAATCTAGGTCTCCAAGTCCCAGTCCACTGCTCTTACTACTAGAAAAATAGTCTCCCAGGAAATAGCCTGATAAACACTTTGCACCAGCCAGTTAATTATCCAGAAAGTGAATCTCAACCTTCTAAAATTGCTCATATCACTTGTGAGTCCCACTAGTAAAATAAAATAGAAATCCAAGTGTGCTCAAATGTGAGAGCTTTGGAAACCCAGATGTCAGATTTTCAATTATTTGACTCGATCAGTGGACAAGATGTACTGAAAATATTCACATGAATATACAGCTGGGATTGATGGTTCAAATCCTGACAAATATGTTGTGGTATACTAGTTTAAACCCCAAGAACCCTTAAAAACTTTTTAGAGATTCTTTTAGTGCTTTTCCCCATGAGAGATTCTTCAGTGTCAGGGATTTCCAGGTCATTTTCTTAATCCTTGGGGTAGACAGTAAAGAATGTCTCAGCAGACCCTTGACAAGAGGTGGGGGGAGGTTATCACGCTTCAGGAAAATACAGAGCATAGAAAAGTATTGGCTGGGCTGTTAAAAAGACTGATGATTATTTTCCAGTCATCTTATTTGTGATTTTTGTTTTTAATTACTTTTTCCTAATCCCAAAATGTTTTGAGACACCGGAATTATTCCTAAAATCCTCATTTAATCTGAGGTCAGAATTTATCATCTCTGTGTTACTCAGTTCATGGTGAAAGAGCACTATGTCATGAAAAAGCCTCGATTTGTTCACAAATGTCCACAGTATGAACATAGATAATTTGGGTTAGAGTAATTAGACAAACACAGCATTATGTGTTACAATGCAGGTAATACATTATTTCCTGTATTACACATCTGTTTTACCATGAATTTCTATTCTCTACTAACAGAGTGCACATAAGACAATGGCTAGGGATAAATACTGATTGCCTTATGCATGTGAATAGAACTACACATGAGTCAGATGCACAGAATTTGGCCCATATCCTAATTAAACACAAAGGTGAAATCTTGACCTCATTTAAATCAATGAAACTTTTGCCACAGACTTCAATTTCACTCTAGATGAAATCCACTCCACCTACATAAGCCCAAGTAATGAGGCTTAATATAGGTGGAACCTGGGGCCACTGAGCGAGACTGCTTTGCAGCGCCCTACCAACTGCCAGTAGCCATAGCCCCTAATGCCAGTAGCGCAGGGGTTTGGACCCATGAGATCTATGTATACATGAATCCTGTGGCCTTTCCTCTCACCTGCCCACAGCCCACCTGATTCATGGTGAGGAGACCTTTTCTGTGGCACACAGACACCTCTCTTTATACAGTCTCTGCATGGAGCAGGGAATTTTATGCTGACACTCCACACCAGGGTGCATTTCCCCCTTTGAGAGAATATCCATTATAGACTCAAGAGCAGAAAGTGATGAGATCAAATCATTATTATTTGTTGTTTGCAGCCCAGTTACAGCCACCAAGTGCCCTGCGCTGTCCACCCACACGAGACAACACAGTCACTGCTCTGAAAAGCTACTGCTGTACCGGTCTAATCTTGAAAACATTTACTCATCTGAGTAATTTTTGGTTTCAGTCAGTCACATGAGTAAAGTGACTCAAATGTTCACAGGATCAGGTTTTAGCTGGCTAATTTCTTGAGGTATCATAGAAGTGGAGCTGAAGAAGGTATTTTAAAAAATAATATCTTTGCAAAAATAGCAAATGAAAAATGATCATGCACCAATAAATCTATCAAAATTATTTTCAGTGCATGAAAATGAATAAATAAAACATATCAAGACAAGCTTTCAGTTTAATTCATTCATAAGGTATCAAACATAACCATTTATTACAGAAAATTTCACTAATTTGATAGAATTAATTTAAAAAAATTCTTTGCCTAAATATTCTGTTTATGTCTTCCTTCTAAATGAAGATAAGAAGAAACTGATTTGAAGAAGATGTTTTTAATTGATTCCAAAGGGAATACATACCATGGAATATGCTGACTAGTTTTATATAATTCTAGACTCCCATCATTCAGCATTCAGCAACCATTCAGCAACTATTTCTTTATGACAAGATGCTGCAGTGCTGAAATATTGAATAAAAATTCTCTTAGTAGCACTGATAATTAATATCAATCATTTTCTAATTATCAATAACCCTCCAGGCCTGTCAATTTAGGTCAGAATTTTCTGAGAGTCTTCAGGGAATTAGACACACTAGCGTCAGGGACTGGGGGCCTTCAACACTGGTCGACAAGGTTATGTGGCGCTAGCGTGCTCCAAGCTGCCAGCTGTTGTCAGAATAGGAGCTGAACCAGACAGAAGAGCCCACTCCTGGGAGCTGATTGGCAGAATGCTGGGGGTTCTGATTGATCCACAGCCCCTATTTAAACCCAGCAGAGGAAATTGTCTGTGCAAATGGGATTCACCTTGCTCTGGACTGTGTGCTTTGTGCTTCCCAGTCCTGTGGCTTGACTTCCGACTATCCTGACCTGGCCTGACTCTGGTTATCGATTGATGGCTCTGTTCTCTAGTTTATCTCCTGTTTCTGATCTCCTGGTATTCAGACCCCGCCTGCTTCCTGGCACCGAACTCTCGGTTTGCCCTCTGAACCGTCTTGGACTCTGACCCAGCCTGGCTCCCAACTCCTGCTCTGACCACTAGGTCAGACCTCCCATGTCCCAGTTGTGATACCAAGGGTCATTGAAAGTCAATAGGAGTTGGGCTCCTAAATCCTAGGCTCCTTTGAAAATTCCAGTTGAGGATTGAGTGTTGTTACATTCTCAATTTTTCGATAAACTGTAGTTGTCAGCGCAATAAGAGTCAACTTTTTCAATTACTGCAACTGCTTATTTAGTCATTCATTCTTTCACTTTTTTCACATAGGTGGCCATTAGTGGAAAAACGCATGGATCTGATTCTGCAATTCCTCTTTGTGTGAAGAGTTCCATTAACTCAAGTAGGACTACTCATGTAAGTAAGGATTACTCTGAATTAGGCCCTATCGATAAGAGTTTGAAGGATCGGACCTTGCGTTTGTAGTTTGATTCAGGGGCTCAGTGCAGGAAATGGGAATCAAGATTCTTGGGTTATAATTCTGAGTGTGTGTCCTTGGGCAAGTCATTTAACCTCCCTGCCCCTCAGTTTGCACATCTGTAAAATGAATATAATAACATGTACCTGTGTCACATAGATCTGGTAGAGCTTAATTAAAGAATGGACCATAGTGTGTCCCCATGTTCATCTTCTGGCTAGAGAAAACTGTGGGAAACTTGGGCTGCATATACCTGGATCTTTTGTAGGTATTAACAAAAAAAATCTTTATACATTTCTGGCCTTGCCACACCAGGATGCCACATAATGCTATACAAGGTCCACTGTGGTCAAGGAGTCCCACAAATCTATGGCAACCATGTGGCCACGACTGCATTTGTAGTATAAATATTCTTCTACTTCCACCTGAAAAAGAGGTGGCAGATGGGAGATGTGTAGTTAACACTGTGCATTCAGTGCATAGAATAGACTTGGAGCACCAAGGAACCTTGCTTTTAACTAGCTGGATGCAAGACCCACAGAGGAAAGATTTACTTTCTTGTAGGCTTACCGCTTCAGCAGCATAGCTACATAGTGCAAATGTAGCAGTTGTGCTAGGGCCTATGGGGTTATGGGGACCCAGCCAGATGGAGTGTAGCATAGGTAATGGGAGTTAGTAACACTGCTGGGTGGCAAGGAGGTGGAGGAGCCATTCTAGCCTGGGACAGGAGAGGAATGCTGAGCCAGTGAGTGGCCAAGAAGGTCCTGGGGGTGGGGGAGAATTGTTGGTAGGCTATAGGGTGAATGGAGAAAGTTGAGGGGTACTGGGGGTGGGGAATGTTGGGGCACAGAAGAGTGAGTTGTGGAGGCTGTGGAAGGAATGGAGGTTGTTCGGGGGGAGGGGGAGGTTGGGGCTGGGATATTGGGGCAGTGGGGCATGTTGAGGAGGCTGTGGCTGGTGGGGTTGAGGTGTGTAGATTTTGGAATTGTACAGGGGGTCAGCAGTATATGGCTAGATAGCATTCATCACCATGTATTTTTGACAAGTTTCCACTTCCCATTTTGGGCTTATGTCTCACCCTCTGTTCCCATTTCCATTGGTGTCGAGGTTTGGCGCTGTTGGCCATTTTGAATTTTTTTTTAATTCTTATTTATGTTTGAATAGGGGGAATGTTGCATGCTTGTGCTTTGATACAATTGGTTGATTGTTTAGAGAAAAAGATTGAAAGAATAGAGTGAGAGAACTTAAAGGAAAGGAGGTTTATTTTTAAAAAATAAAGCTTTGGTTAGGTTTAGAGTTAAAAAGGAAAGAAAGGTTATTAAACAGAGGAAAGATTGTTTGGTTAGGTTTAGTAAGGAGAGATGATTTTAAAGGCCTAGTTTGGTGTGTTATTAAAGAATAGAAAGAAAGAAAGAACTTTTTAAAAAAATTAAGATTTTTGTTTTTGAAGGGTTAATTTGAAAAAATAGAGGCAAGTTATTAAAGAAAAGAAAGATTTTTGGTTAGGTTTAATAAGGAGAGGTGTTTTTAAAGGGCTACTTTGGCATGTTATTAAAGAATAAAAAAATCTGAGATAAATTAAAAGGTTTATTAAATATAAGGGTAGGTTAAGAAAAGAGCATTTAAAAAGAGTTAAATAAAAGAGAAAAATATAAAGATAGGTTAAAAGAGAGAACATGGCAGGAAAAGGGAAAAGAAAGCCCCTTTGCAAAGGACAAAGGTAGGTAGCGTGTGGTTGAGTCAGAGAGAGTTCCTGGGGAAAGAGGGAGCTGCCAAGGTTCACAATCCCTCAGGCTAGTTATCTCCGCCTTTGGATCAGACCAAGCAGATTCTACTCTACAGCTGAGTAATAGAATATATTTTCCTGAACCAATCCTATAGACCCAAGATTTTTAAACAAGAGCCATCTCCCTCCCCTCCCCTCACTATGCCCCTCCCTTTTAACTGCCTTAGTCTTATATAAAAAAACAGACCCCCACGCATCTTTCCCGCCATGTGGGACTTTTACATAGGTGCTTTAATAAAGGTTAAAACCATAAGCCCTTAGTAACAAACAGTTTTAAAAAGTTTTTCCCTGTGCTTTTGGTGAGGACAATTTGAAGCTGCTGCAAAAGCAGTTTTGTTAGCTAGTGAATTAGAGATAAAGAAGGCTGTTAGATGTCTAGAATGTAGAAATAAGAACTTTGTTTCTTTTTAACATTTTGAACAAAAGCAAGTAAAAGTTATATTAAGTTTTGTAAAGGAATAAAGCTCTATTTTATAATCACTTGAAAAGACAAGCCTGTTCAAAGAAACAGACCTTTATTTATAGGTGTTTTAATAAAAAGTGAGCATGCAGAAACACCCCAGGATTAAAACCAGAGACAACCAGTTTATCAAAGTAATTACAGTAATAAAAAAAGTTTTCCCCTATGTTTTTGCTAACATTGGTTATTTTTCAGTGAGGACAATTTGAAGCAGCCTTTTAAAGTTAGTGGATTAGAAAAGAAGAAGACCACTTTGAAAGACAAGCCTATCTGAAGAAACATCCCTCCATTTAACACTTTTATATGTATGTTTCAATTAAAAATGAGCATGCAGAAGCACCCCAGGGTTAAACCCACAAACCCTTAGTAACAAAACGTTTTTAAAAGCTTTTCCCTATGCTTTTAGTGAGGACAATTTGAAGCTACAGCAAAAACAGCATTTGTGAGCCAGTGAATCAGAGAGAAAAAGTTTATTTCTTTCCCCATTTTTTACCAAATACAAGTGAAAGTTATATTAAGTTTTCTAAAGGAATAAACACTTTAAAAGACAAGCCTATCTGAAGAAACATTCCTTCACCTAGCACTTTTGCATATCTGTTTCAATAAAAAATTAGCCTGCAGAAACATCCCAGGGTTACAATCACAGACAACCTGTTCTTAAAAGTTATTGATAGTGATAAAAAAGTTTTCCCCCTATATTTTAGACTCACATTGGACATTTTTTAGTAAGGACAATTTGAAGCAGCATGCTTTTTCAACAAAGCCACTGTCAGCAAAAACAGCCTTTGTAAGCCAGTGGATCAGAGATAAGAAGGCTGCTTCTTTGCCCACTTTTTAATAAATACAAGTGAAAGTTATATTAAGTTTAGTAAAGGAATAAACACTTTAAAAGACAAACCTATATGAAGACAGAGCCCTTTATTTAACATTTTTACAGGTGTGTTTCAATAAAATAGAGCATACAGAAACACCCCAGGTTTAAAACCACAGGACCTTAGTAACAGCCAGTTTATATTCCCCTTATTCTGTGAACCAGTGGATCAGAGAGAAGAAGTTTGTTTCTTCCCCCCACTTTTTAACAGATACAAGTGAAAGTTATATTAAGTTTTGTAAAGGAATAAACACTTTAAAAGACAAACCTATATGAAGACAGAGCCCTTTACTTAACACTTTTACATGTTTCAATTTAAAAAAATGACTATGCAGAAACACCCTAGAGTTAAAACCACAGAACCTTAGTAACAGCTAGTTTATATTCCCTTTATTCTGTAATCCAGTGGATCAGAGAGAAGTTTATTTTCCTCCCCACTTTTTAATAAATCCATGTGAAAGTTATATTAAGCTTTCATTTTCTTAGGACTTTGTATGAATTTTTCTGTTGCATTATCAGAATGTCTTTGTTTTCAAATGTTTGCAACCCATGTGCTGAGACACAGGTACAAGCTCCTGTGTTTGTTTTGATCCATAGATTTTATTAAAATAATACAGCACAGGCTGGAGCTGTGGCTTTCTCTACATTTTAAAAACAGATCAGACTAATTAGGCTAGCCAGTGATCCATGCATATAGTCTGCCTTAGCAATGCTGTAGGGGTCACCCCTTCAGTTTGCTGGGTTTTTTACACAGACTTCTTTCCTAACTTTTTAAACACTGTTAAAGTTTTAACAAATGACCAGATTACATTGAAAGACATTTTGTGAAAGTTATAACAAGTATTTTATTCCATTTACTTATTATAAAAAACAAAAAACATCGCTTTGTGACTGCATAGGCTATCTCTGAGTTTCATCTGGACGTGTTGTTCCTTGACTTTAGCAAAGATTTTGACACGGTCTCCCACAGTATTCTTGCCAGCAAGTTAAAGAAGTATGGGCTGGATGAATGGACTATAAAGTGGATAGAAAGCTGGCTAGATTGTCGGGCTCAACGGGTACTGATCAATGGCTCCGTGTCTAGTTGGCAGCCGGTATCAAGTGGAGTGCCCCAAGGGTCGGTCCTGGGGCCGGTTTTGTTCAATATCTTCATCAATGATCTGGAGGATGGTGTGGATTGCACCCTCAGCAAGTTTGCAGATGACACTAAACTGGGAGGAGAGGTAGATACGCTGGAGGGTAGGGATAGGATACAGAGGGCCCTAGACAAATTAGAGGATTGGGCCAAAAGAAATCTGATGAGGATCAACAAGGACAAGTGCAGAGTCCTGCACTTAGGACGGAAGAATCCCATGCACTGCTACAGACTCGGGACCGAATGGCTCGGCAGCAGTTCTGCAGAAAAGGACCTAGGGGTTACAGTGGACGAGAAGCTGGATGTCAACAGTGTGCCGTTGTTGCCAAGAAGGCCAATGGCATTTTGGGATGTATAGGTAGGGGCATTGCCAGCAGATCGAGGGACGTGATCGTTCCCCTCTATTCAACATTGGTGAGGCCTCATCTGGAGTACTGTGTCCGGTTTTGGGCCCCACACTACAAGAAGGATGTGGAAAAATTGGAAAGAGTCCAGCGGAGGGCAACAAAAATGATTAGGGGACTGGAACACATGACTTATGAGGAGAGGCTGAGGGAACTGGGATTGTTTAGTCTGCGGAAGAGAAGAATGAGGGGGGATTTGATAGCTGCTTTCAACTACCTGAAAGGGGGTTCCAAAGAGGATGGATCTAGACTGTTCTCAGTGGTAGCAGATGACAGAACAAGAAGTAATGGTCTCAAGTTGCAGTGGGGGAGATTTAGGTTGGATATTAGGAAAAACTTTTTCACTAGGAGAGTGGTAAAACACTGGAATGCGTTACCTAGGGAGGTGGTGGAATCTCCTTCCTTAGATATTTTTAAGGTCAGGCTTGACAAAGCCCTGGCTGGGATGATTTAGTTGGGGATTGGTCCTGCTTTGAGCAGGGGGTTGGACTAGATGACCTCCTGAGGTCCCTTCCAACCCTGATATTCCATGATTCTACGAATACCCCATCCCTCGACTTTCCCCCCATACTTTTAACACTTGCCAAACTTGCAGTGTTTCATTATATCAAAGTTTTTTTAACATTTAACATGAAAATAAAGGGTTTTTTAAGATTTAACATGAAAATAAAGGGTTTTTTAAGATTTAACATGAAAATACAGCATTGACTGAGATGTAACATAACATGACCTTTTAAAAAGGATATTCTGTATGCAGTGAGGCCTATTTGAAGCATTATGGTTCGGGTTTTTTTTAAAGTTTAACATGAAAAAGCGGTATTGGCTGAGTTGTAACGAAACAAGGCCACTCTTAGGGATATTTTGTAGAAGTTTAGTAAACTAAAAAGGCTCAAGTTACTAGCCTATCCTTTTAAAAATAGTGTTTTTAAAGTACCAAAACAGCAACTGGGTAACAATATGAAAACTGGCAATTGAGGGGAGTTTACATGTGTGTTTTAATAAAAAAAACAAAATTAACAAAAAAAAATACACAAGATTGCTTTTTAAAGTTTGGATTTATACAAAAAACACAAGAAAAAATTAGCTTATGAAAAAAAGTTAGCTGTTTTTTACCAGAGATAAGGAGTCTGCCCCTCTCCCCCCTCCCCCACCCTCTCCCTCAGCCCCACTTCTTTGTTTTCTAATGTTTTTTTTTTAAATCTAAACCAAGGACAAACACATTTTTTTTTAAAGCCACAGCCACAGCGATCAGGCCATGGGGGTAAGAAAGCTGTCCTGAGTTTTAGGGGGAATGTTGATAACTGGTTTGGTGAATCAGTTTTGTAGGCAGCCAGGCTGTATTAGTGGTTATGCTTTAGCATGGGCAAGCGTTTGTCATTCGGAAACACTTTCCCACTTTATGAGGTATTATCTCACCCATCCTACGGCCTAGCAGAAATATTTACAAAAACAAACTTAAAGATACTTTGTTGCCATGCCTGCAAAGCAGCTATTTTATTTATCATTATCTTGTCTAAGCCCCTAGAGAATATTTTTTATTTTGTTTTTATAAAACACTTTTATGCAAACTGTAATCCTAGGTGCTGTACAGCATTAAATAATTTGAACCAGTAGACGACAGACCTGAGACATTGTTGAAATCGAAGGGGTCATGATTAAGTCCTAATGCATAGGGCCTGGCGGGGAAATGAAAAGGTACAGCCAAAGCAGAAGATGGTATGATTTAAGAGGGGTTCTGGGGCTGCTTTGCTATGGTCCAGATGCCCCAACAGCCTATATCCCTCATGCACAAGTGCCAGGGCTGGGTGGGGTGGAAGGGTGGGTCTTTGTTAGAGGAACAAGCTGCTTATATACCTCTTGTTGTTGACAAACTGTAACCTAACTGCACGTATACTATGCGGGCAACCTACTACTCTTTTGACAAACCCCACACTCCTTGAACTCCATAAAAACACACTTCACACTGTTATTTTCAACTGACATTTTATTTTACAACACGCCCTGTTTTGTTCCCAAAACACGCTCTAACTTTTAGTGTTTGTTCTTAGCAAGATTTTATAATTTGCTGAACGAAGTAGACATTCAACATTTTGCATTAAACATTTATCTGTTGGCTTGATGATTTCATCTAAAACACTATCTGGATCTTCGGCCTCTGTCACTTTGTCCACCAATTCTGCCCCTAGAGCTAAATGTTCCTGGGTTAAACAGAGGCACTGCAGTGCCTATCCCAACATGATGATGATATTTAACACACTCTCCATACACAGACTACTGCTAATTTCTTTAATTTTACAGTTCACATCATCTAAAGACCAGTGCACGCAGTCTTGATGCCTCTGACCGGGGGCATCTATGGCGCACCCAGGACAATTCTCATTTTGTTTCTCTCTCAGGCAGTGCTTGATGATTCCATGCACAGCTGCTGACACAATTGCACGCATCATGATTTTACAGTTATGAACTCACACTGGCTTAATACCGAATTTCTCCCTCAACTTTAGATAGAACAGGCCTATAGAATAAGCATCCCCCGCTGTTTCCGCATTCTGTTGAGCGTCTGGTTTTGGGTCTGGGCAAAAACAGATCGGGCCCAATCCCCTGGGTCCTTCAGAGCTGTCAGTGTCCAGAACCTCCAAGTCCTCGGAAGAACCATCGCTCAGCTGGCTAAAGTAAGGAGGAGCTTTTACTTAAATGGGGCTGATGATTAAAGATGACTGCACCTAGAAGGCCCTGGCCAACACTGGCAGTCAAGCCTCTCATGAAGAGATGTTATATAGTAACTGCTATGGGACCTGAAGAAACAAACACACCAGGGTCCCTAACCTATTTTAGGGACCTCTGAGATCTTGTTACACACACTGCTGTACCCTTCACTCCAGAAAATTTCCAAGGGCTCAAATATTTAGCGGAGAGCCAGATAGAGTGTTGCCTGAACGGGTAATCAGTCGTGCACATGTATCTATTAGTCATGTGTCTCTTGGCCCAGCCCAAACATAAAAAAGGTGCAGTAAAAATCTCACACAGAGTATCTTTGCACAGCAGCAAATCAGCCTTTGCTAGAAATAGCTCAGTAATGACGATCATATGATGCTGAGAAGACCATAGCAAAATGAGTTTGATAGTTCTAGCTAATTAAAGGAACATTGTTCATCCTGGTAACCCTGAAATTAACTCTGCTAGCTATGTTAAATGACTGCCCAGCAACTGTTACTCATGTGAGTAGTCTTTTTCTTTTAACAGGGCAAGTCACATGAAAAAGGGCTACTCGCATGACATTAGGGTTGCAATAACCTACCCTTCATTTGCAGGAACACATCAGAGAGCTGTCAGGCTTGTCTCTCTGCTCCGTTCTTTGCGTAAGCTGCTGGGCACATCTCTGCTGGAGTCTTGTGAAGAAACCAGGACTGGGCATATGACTTTGGCCATGGCTCCCTGAGTCGTGCAATGAAGTTACAGTCTAAGCCTTTGTTTAAAATAAAGATTGTTTCTAGTCCTTGTATTTGGAAGCAGCAGTCATTAGAGTCAGGGAGAAAGTTTATCTTGTCCCACACTCACCACTAAAGGAAACTGGGTCCCCTGATCAGGGATGCCGCCCTGCCACTGCCTGGGAGAAGGAAGGTCCTGCAGACATGAGGGGTGGGGGCGGAGAGGGAAAGAGAGCAGGGAGAAAGACAAGAGAAAGACACCCAGTGCACCAGTATGCTTACTGCTGGGGTGGTAGCCATAGGAGTCCCCCATGTGGGGGTGTGCCTAGGCAAGACTCCTGATTGCCTTGACTTGGCCCTGAAAAAAGCAAATATTGTTAAGGATAAGGTATAGTGCAAATGAATTTGCTTTACTTTCACGCTGCATCATCACCTTAGTATTATATGTTATGAGGTTGCTGTGTATGTTGATATATTAATTCATTATATTTTTAAATCTTTGTCCGAGGTGCTCAGACAGGCATGTCTTGCATTTTATAAAGCTAGATAAATAAGTACACAGCAAATAAATAAGTACAGTGTTGAAGTGGTAGTGGTAGGACATTCAGAAATCCCATGGCCTCATCTGTACAGACAGGCAAAGAAGTGTACAATGTAAAAAGCTTGCACTCAGAGCGGAACCTTGAGTTTCTTATTAGATCAACCAGCAGGGTAATCAAAGCTTTTCTTTTGGTGCCCACCTCATTTTAGCTCACAAAGAACAAAGAGCCTGATTTTTGGAGATGCTAATTGAGCACCCAATGTTGCAGGTGAGATCAACAGGAACTATTGCAGCTGTTCAACACCTCTGAAAATTAGGACTTGTCTACACTGCCTACCAGGTCGGCAGGCAGCGATCGATCCAGTGGGGGTCAATTTATTGTGTCTGATGTGATAGATCGACTGCTGAGCGCTCTCCCGTCAACTCCGGTACTCCACCAGAACAAGGAGCGCAAGCAGAGTCAATGGGAGAGCTTCAGCCGTCGGCTTACTGCTGTGAAGACACCACGGTAAGTAGATGTAAGTACGTCGACTTCAGCTACGCTATTCACGTAGCTGAAGTTGCGTATCTTAGTTCGACCCCACGCAGTAGTGTAGACAAGCCCTTAGATCTAGAGCTGCCCCCATACAGAAGGCATCTGAAATGCAAGGTTCTGCACACACCTTGTTCACTGGGAGCAATGTCCCTGAATATTTTTACAGAATTTAGATTAAGTTTGATAAAAAGCTGTGTTGCTTTTGGGCATCTGTTTCTGTTTCAAATGATAATTATAGTTGAGTTACTTCTGTTTATAAAAATGTTAGAAGCAAGTTTTCAGCAGGCCAACAAAAATGTTTCTGCAAGATGTGAAAATATATGTTTGCCTATAAAAAGTCCCTGCATTTGCACAAACATATAGGGTAATATAACCCCATTTGTACACACCAATTTGAGGGCATACTTTCTGAGTCCCCTGTAAATTTTGCACTTAATCTATAAGACAGTGTAGGTACTTGTCACTTTATGCCCTTTTAAGGTCAGTTCTCCTCCAGGGTCACCTGGCATGTTGCTTGTGCACCTGCAGGGTTACACCCCTGACTGCAACGTACCCTATGGTGGGGTCAACCCCTTACTCTGGGCCCTTTTGACCAAGAAACTCAGGCCAGGTACTAGAATTTGGAGATTTTTTTTTCAACTCTTTGGGACAATCTGTATGAAATTCCCAAGCAACCATCTAAAATTACAAGGACTGTGAAAATACAAAATGTATTAAGAATAAAAAGAGAAAAACAGACTAAAATAAAAGAAATAGTATTTATAACATCTCTAGCCTCTCCCTCTGCAAAAACAAATCCAGATAGGTATAATCCATGCTATTACATGGAACAGGGACTCTTACATTCCTCTAGAGTGTCTATCTTCCTTCTGACTTTTTGCCTGAACAGCATGTCAGAGACCAAACCTCTGGTATTGGGTGCCTCATGTCATCCCTCCCTTTCCCTTGTGTTCCCCAGGGGCCCCTACTTGTACCTTTCAAATTACTGTCATTTGTCCCTCCTGTTAACTCCCCCCCCCCAAAAGTATTTCCACCAGATATATTATCTAAGATTATGACAGTCTCTTGTAAAATGTCCATTGTTTGTGTCCTCAATCCACTCAGGATTGTGTTCCCTGCCTTTGATGGACAAATTGAGGTCCCTCTTTTTTTCCTGTGTCACTAGCAGAGTCCTTCTGGAATTGTATAAACATAATAGTTGTCTCGAGCCCCCATGTTCACCCTTATTTCCATCTGCTTTTTGTTGTACCCGTAAACCCATCATTTTGCACCTTAATTGTCCTGGCTGAAGGTACCAATTTGAATCCCGTTCATTTAGCCTTTAAAAAGATAGGGATCATGTCTTCCTCTGAAAGTTATTCTGCTGTATATCAAATATATATGACTGACAGATTAATGCCCATCTGTCACAATTCCTCAGTGTTCAATTTTAGTGAAAATATTCTGCATTTTTTCTCTGAGAGACCACTGAGTCTGAGAAAACAAAATAAAACTCCTTACTTCTTTTTTGTCTTTTTTCTTTAAACTTCGCAGCTTCTGGTGGTTTCATATGGGCCAAGGAGTTCATAGTTCAAAGTAAAGCTCCTTAAACTCAAAATGCTGGTCACCCGAGAGCTAAGGATAGATTTGAAGGGATCAGAAGGGGAATTTGAAAAAAAATACTGTTTTCAGGTAGGTTAAATTTTGGGGCCCTCAACATTGACAGTGTTCCTTTAAGAATTATTTGTAGTCTGTGTTAGGAATATCATGTGCTTGAACATTAGGCTTGACTGTCAGGGTTGTTTTAAAACAACCTCCAAAATGAAATGAAAGTGAAGAATGCTGTGGAGCACTTCAGGAAAGAGAAATCCCTCCACAGTTGGATGGCAGCGGATGGAGTAGCTTGAACCATGGCAGCGGATGGAGTAGCTTGAACCACGACCAACTGCCCATTAATAGCTAACTTTATACTGTAATGCACTGCTTTTTTCTTCTTCCACAGTACCACATTAATAAATTGTTCTGGAAAACATCAAAGTTTTTTAAAAGGTCTATCTCTAATATTTCTCTCTGCAAAATGGCTGTTTAACAAGATTGCCTCCTTGAACTTTTCACAGGATTGTGACAGCGACTTTCATTTACTAATGGAAGTTTTATGGTATATTAGCAAGGGACACTGGGTAAAATTGTGGGAGGCACCGTGTGGTATATTAGCAGGGCTAGTCAAATGGTACTTAAGAGGATACTGTAGAAGCCCTTCTTAATGCCTTAAGTGTCAGATTGCACTTAGAAGTTTAGTCTATCTAAGGGTTAATTTAGTATCATTGTGGCCTTTGCTGAGAAAGGGCGTTTGTAGGAACCATGTTTAAATTGCTTGGAATTAGGAAGAGCAATGGATTCAAAAGGAATAATCTCTCATTATTCATGATGTGAACACCAAGGGGATAGTGTGTGTAATTAGATTTTACGGCTGCTAGTGATTATTTAAGTGAGATAAGGAAGAGAGGAATGAGAAGTAATAAATGGGTAGGAAAGCATTTTGGTTGGGTTTCATATACATAGCAATGATAATACTGTAGTTGGGTGAGCTTTGGAACTGATCAAGAATTGGCTATTTTGTCAGTTCACCATGAGTGGAAAGCATTCACTTGACACCTTAGGAACTGTCTCATGTATTCCATTGGGAGAATTCCTATGTAATTTTATGTTAAATGGATGGATACCCCGAGGGCATGAAGTAAAGCTGTTTTCAATTGCTTTACAAGGATTAAGAGAGACCAGGAGGACAAATTCTCTGGCCGAAAGAAGAAAATGGCTTAGGATGGGGTTAAGGGCAGGGTTTAAAGGGATAGAGAAAGGGTGTGAGTATCAAAAGGAGAGGTGGAGGAATGATTTATTCTTTGAGGAAATAATTGTTTTCTTTTAACAATTTATATGTCTTTATTGTGAAGTTTTATGATATGATAGGCAACACTAGTGTGAATTGGCCAAATCTACCAGTTTTCACTTTGAGTCTTCATACATTTGTTGCAGGGTGAAACATCTTCCCTTCTCCCAGCAAATGAAGAATGTTTTGGCATAAACAGAAAAACTAAATGCAAACAGAGGTAAAATTGTGAATTATCATGAACTCGTCCTTAGTGAAAACTCCCATATTTGCAGACAAATGATGCTTTTTTAGCAGTGAAAAGTGATAGTAGCAAAAATCTTCTTGTTTTGTACCAGAAAATATGGCTTTTATTCTCTCCCAAGTCCCAAAACTTCAAAACAATTGTTTTAATTTCTTTCTGCGTGTCCACAAGAATATTGTGCACAATCCTGAATGTGACCATAGGAATACTTGACAGCTTCTGAGACAGTGAAACCAGCATCACCCAGGGTCACCATGGTGTGATCACATATGACACCATATGTAAAACCTATGATGCATGCATTCCACTCCATCATCCAAAACATTAATGAAAATATTGAATAATACTACACCCAGGACAGACCCCTGCACGTTACATCCAGTGGTGTCCTGCAGGAGTCTGTCCTGAGTCTGGAATATTTTCATTAATGACTTGGAGGATGGTGTGGAAAGTATGCTTATAAAATTTGTGGATGACATCAAGCTGGGAGGGGTTGCTAGCACTTTGGAGGGCAGATTTAAAATTCAAAATGACTTGGAGAAATGGGAGAAATGGTCTGAAATCAACAATATGAAATTCAGAAAGACAAGTGCAAAATACTATGCTTTAGGCAGGAAAAATCAAATGCACAAATACAAAATGGGGACTAACTGACTAAGCAGTAGTGCCTCTGAAAAGGATTTGTGAGTTATTGTGGATCACAAATTGGATATGAACCAACAATATGATGTAGTTGCACAAGAGACTAATATCATTGTGGGATGTTGTATGTAACGCACAGGAGGTAATTGTCCTACTCTACTCATCATTGGTGAGCCTTCAGCGGGAGTTCTGTGTCCAGTTTTGGGCGCCATGCTTAAGGAAAGATGTGGACCAATTTGGAGAGAGTTCCAAGGACAGCAGCAAAAATTATGAAAGGTTTAGAAAACCTGAACTCTGAAGAAAGATTAAAATAACTGGGTACATTTAGTCTTGAAAAAGGAAGACTGAGGGGAGACCTGATAAGTGTGCAAATGTGTTAAGGGCTGTTATAAAGAGGGTGCTGAGCAATTGACAAGAAGTAATGGATTTACTCTTCAGCAGGGGAGATTTAGGTTAGATATTAAGAAAAACTTTCTAACTTTAAGGATAATTGAGCACTGGAATAGGCTTCCAAGGGAGGTTGTGGAACCCCCATCACTGTAGGTTTTTAAGAACAGGTTGGACAAACACCTGTTAGTGATGCTCTAAGTATACTTGGTCCTGCCTCAGCACAGGAGGGTGGACTAGATGACCTCTTGGGGTCCCTTCCAGCCCTACATTTCTATGATTGTGTGTATTTCTACACCTGATAAAGACTTGATCCAAATTTTGCTCCCAGATATATCTATGAATTTGCACTGAAAACAGTGGGTTAAATCCAGTTTTGAGAAAAGCTTCATTACATTACATCAAGTTGAACTTGATATGTTTGTATATTGTAAGTGGAATACAAATATGACCCAATGTGTGGTTTCATCATAGCACCATCCAGCATCATACATCGTGGTATCAGTAAAGTTAAAACTACTTCACAGAAGCAAAAGTCATTTTAATAATTTGTCATGAATTTTTGGACATCCAGTTTCCAAATGAAAATTATCTGAACATTTTTAAAGCATATAGCAAAGTACACCAGGAGTCAAAGCAGCTAAACAACTGTTCCTACCTCCAGATCGGTGAATTGTCTATCATGGAGACACATCATCAACATCAAAAGGGCATAATATCTGGCAGACTGTGCCCCACTTTATTAATGTGGCAGCTAGGGAGATGCATAATCAGATTACAATTACATGTAAGTAAGTGCAAAAAATCAGAATAGGACCTCAAGGAAGTATATTCCCTGCTTTTCAAGTAAAAGAGTATCCAAATGTTATGCAAAATAACTGGTGGTGTTTAATCTTCAAGAGACGTAAAGAAAATATCTTCTACTTTATACATTTGAAAAGAAAAGTCTTTTGTTCATCACACTGGACAGAACTTTTAACGTTAAACTGTCAAGACGATAAAGGAATCAGCATACATTTAAATTCCTAGCTTAGAAAAATGGTAAATGATGTATGCAAAAGAAAAACAGAGTGCATGAGAATTTTCTTTTTGTACCATGGAAGAAAGTGAATGTGAAAAAAGTAGATGTGGTTTCTTAAGATAATGTTAATGTCTGATGTGGAAGGCTAAGTGGCAAGTGAATCCAACCAACGTCAGGCTTTTTTTAATATAGAAATGGCATTTTTTTAAAGTGAGAGATATGAGAATTTTTTTCTTAGGCTTATATTGATGGACTGTGAAGGTCAAAGAGAGATTGATCCACAGAGGCCAGTAAAAGTTAAGAGTAATTTAATTAGTTGTCCAAATCTGAAATATCTTCTAATCCGCTTATGTACTTGTTGCTGGAAGGAGAATGTGTGTGTTTCTACATCTGCCCTAGGAACCAATATATTTTTATAATCTAGAAATGTTCAGATAATAATTTTTAACAAGCACAATGATACATTTAAAAATATAACTATTTCTACTATTCAAAATAAGAACATTTGTTTTCCAGATAATTTGGAATTAAAAATGTGTGTGTAGGTAAATTTAATTCCTTGTCATATAAAGTAGCCTTATCAAACCCAAGAAGGAGGAGACATTGTGGTGTGGTGTCACACCAGGATGCATTTTAATGTAATGTAACCCACTGGGCTGGACTGAAGCCAGCGTGATCCATCATAACAAAAGACATCACGTGGGATATTTAAAGTGGTGATTTTTTTTCTTGACAATCTGCACTGATGTTTCAGAACAAAAATGCTTTCCATGAAACTAAAAACTCTGTCACCTGTCAAAGATTTTCATCATATGCTCACTCTGCAGATCTTTTCAGGGATTATAAACAGGTCAGGAGACACACAATGTGCATTAACTATAGCTACAAATGCTGAGGCAGCTCTAAATAACTGTGAAGGGAAAGTAGGCATCACGTGAAGCTGGGTGCTCTGCAATCCTGGAGAGCTATAGAAAGCATACTGGATTTTCCACTGGACTGTCCCATGCTCTGCTTTAATTATTCTCAGAACATTACTGAAGAGCAGGATCTTCTTGACAATTTTTTGGCATCCCCTCCCAGGCTGCCATGTCATAGAGAAATGTATAAGGCCAATTCTATCCTCTGATACAAACACATTCAGCTACCAGCAAAGTACATTGGAGCCATCTGCATGGACCCTAGAGAAGAATTTGGCACATTATGTTCGGTGCCCTTTATGGCAAAAACAGCTCTGTCGCTTGGGAACCTGAACATAAAGCAGGGATGGGTGAACCAGTTTTGGATTTTGTGGGAGGAGTGGCGGGGGAGGGGGGGCGTGAAGTAAACCCTTCCTAAACTTTTGCTCATTTCTAAAAGCAAACTTGAAACTTTTTTGTAATGTTCAGTCAGCTTTTTAAATATATCCCTTTCATTTCCTTGTACTTCTGCAGTTATGATTTGTGCTCAGAGCTAGAAATAAGTGTTGAAATACCATGAGAAAGACCATTCCTGTAGTACTTCTGGCTACCATCAGAATCACAAGAAGGCTCAAAAGACTCACAATAGCAAGCTATTTGCTGACTCTTGAGGTTTGGATACTATTCAGATAAGGAACTGAAACTTTTGGTCCTCCTCTGGAGTCAATCTGCACTCTGAAGTAAATGTTGAATTCTGACTATCATGTAAGGCTCTAGTAGGGTCCTCTTGATATTATTGTTTGCAATGTTACTAGCAGCAAAGCCATGAATATAGAAGAAGCCGCAGTTTTAGCAGGAGGCAGTTGTCAGAGCAGAACCTATTAAGGGAGTTCTCTTGCTCCGTGCGAACCACTGTTTTATCTGCAAATGGCATAGAAACTTCTATTTTGCCAAGCACAGTACAAGGTAAAAAAGACTCAGGCTCTAACTCCCTAAACTCTTATTCAGATATTATTTTACCATCCTGATATAGGCCCAGTTCAGCAAAGCACCTAAGCCAGTGCTTAACTTTAAGCACATATGTAAGTGGCATTGACTTCAAAGCATTGGCTTAAGCGCTTTGCTGACTAGGAATGGGGTTACTCACATGTTTAGAGCTTTACCTCAGTAATGAGTAATTACAGGGCTTTGGCCTGATAATGTTTGTGGTTATTTCATAAAGTCAAACTTTACTGTTATTTGAAATCTTCATTTAGGCCAAATCCCATCCAGGTACAAAGGCTCTCAAGAATAAGGGTGTGCTGTATTTTTAGGATACTTGATGTCTCCTAAAATATATATAATGTATACTACCATTTCACTAGGGCTTTCTTTGGACTATTGAATTTCCTGAAGAGTATTGTCCGGACAGCACGCTCAGAATGATAAATATGCCAAGGTGATGATAACTATTGTCTAGCTTGAATGTTTCCCTGGGTAGTGGGACTTTTCTAAGCTGCTAATAATATGGCTTATTCTCCCAGAGGGATAAAAAAACCCTTTCCTGTGAGTTCTAGAAGTCCACACTGAATATGACTGTAAGAACACACTCAGTGAGAAGTCATACACAAGTTTTTTTTATGCTAGCCTAAGAGAGTTTACACAGCTGTGAGCGACAAAATATAGGAGCCATGGCAACCCACTCTCCAGTATTCTGATAATGCATCAGAAATGAGGCTATTAGAATTATTAATTCACATTAGTGGCTATTAAAATTACTACCTGCAGATTCACAGCCTGGAGTTCTTTTCTCTTGCTAAGAGCAGGTTCAATCGCAGAAAGGACCTTGCTGCTAAATAGGTGCACTGTATTGTGCGCAAGACATTATGGGAAGTCCAAGAGATAATAAAGCTCACATTGAGCTTTATGCAGCTGCTTTGTAATGCAAGGGAAGCAGATGTAATACATTATTCTTGTAATGATGGCAAAGAACCAACACAGCTCTACTGGCACTAACAATTACTGGGCTCTTACTGGTTCCCTGGAAGCTAGTACTAGAAATTGAACTTACTGCCGGCTATTTCATTAAATACCAAGTGGCACAAAATATTCTACCTTGGTGGGTAATAAACAAAGCCAGCAGAAATCAGTGGAAAATTTGAGACAGATCTGTAGAAGGGTTTTGCAGAGATTCTGTGGTGAGACTTTGGGGCTCCTGTTGAGACTTGGCTACCTCTCTTCCATCCCCCATTAACTTAACTCAAAATGCAATCACCTGCTGTTTTAAGTAAAAGAAGAAACACTATTACACAGAGGCCACAGTGGGAAATAATCAGGGGAAACAGCAACATGGCAGCAAAAGAATATTTTATTGATGGAAATGAGCAGGAAAGTAACACACAAGCTCAAACTAGCCAAATAGGTACAAGCAAAAATAACAAACAAGCTGAGAACGTGAGGCTGGACCATTGCCAGCATTCAGGAGCACACATCAGAATACACCTCCTTTACGTTTCTGTGCACCAGAAATGGAGGTGGTGTGGCAGTTTTTCTAAAGTTGTAGTACTGAGGGGCTACTTGGGATGTGAGGTGCAATTTTCAAAAGTGTCTATGTGATTTGTGAGCCTAGAGATTGTCTACATTGGAAAGTTTTGCCACTATAACTATACAAGAGCAGAGTGCATCAGAGTCAGGGATCCCCTGTTTTCCAGGGTCTGTGGATTCAGAACTTCCTTCCCTTTCATGGGAAATTTTGAAATATTTGCTTTTGGTTTCAAATTGAAATGAAACCAAATTTCAGAATATCAAAATCCTTGGCAAAATGCAATTACCTTTCTCAGCCCAGCTCTCCAGTTAATGCAGGGGGTGGTCAGTGGAATCAGGTGTGGACATTAGTGCTCTTCAAGCGTGCAGAAGAAGTAGGTTTTTAGGAATGATTTGAAGGAGCAGAGGAGAGACACTCAGTAGATACTGATTGCCCTCTCTGCTTGCAAAAGTCTCCCAGTGGAAAAGAAAGTAAAGTCAGGAGTTGGTGAAAGGGAACAATGTGTAACCATAAACAAAGACTGAGTGGACCACAGAAATTGGGATGGATTGCAAAATTATTTACATTGTCCAGTACAATGAGCTAAAGTTGTATAATTGCAATTGGTGTACTGTGACACACTTAGATACATCTGAATCATGGGGATACTAGATAATACACCAGAGAATATACTGCAGAGAACAACCCTGAATTGGGAGAGGAGGGGACAGAGCAGAAATGGACAAAGTCACCAGATAAAAAGCTCTTGATTTTATTATTCTTTGACTCTGTCCTTAAAAAGATGGTCCAATGCAGTTGTAGATTTGGGGAAGAATATTCTGAGTGGGAAATTCCTCTAGTGGTTAGAGATGCTAATGAGTCATTTCCATCAGTGACTTCAGTGATTCTGTCATATGACCTCAACTCACCCTCCACCCCCAGAGTGGTTTTGGTCTGTGATCTTCCACAGCAGACTGGACTTCTCCCTGGGAAAGGTCCTTTTAAACAATATGTTCTGAGGGAAAACATTAATATGACATTTTATTTTTTCTACTGTTTTAACAATTTCTGTTTGATTTTTCTCTAGCTCAGGTCTTAAACCAGCACTGAGGAGCTGTCCCCATACGTTGCCCAGTGATTTGAATGGTTACTGTTGCTATTTCTCATTCAGCTTTTTGCCAAATTTTATATTGAAATCAAATGAGGAATGATTTCCATTTCTTCTTAAAGGCTGGAAAGGAAGAGAATTGTGGGACTTACCAGATGCAGTTTTAAAGCTTTATTTGGAAGGCTACAAGGACACACTTTATTTCCTTATGGATCTCAAAGGCCTGAACTAATTAGTACTTATTAGAAAACAAATTAGAAATGCATTTTATTTCTCCTTATGGTAAAAACAGGATTTACAGTACAAGGGTAGGATGTCAGTAGAGCTGGGCTAATGATTTGCAATGAATAATTTATTTGATGAATTTTGCCTTTCTATCCTCTTTATAAATTGTCCATGAACAGATAATGACTTTCTTGAATTTATTCATTAGTCAAAATGACTTGCCAAATAATCCTTGATCTGTAGCTTGTTTGAGAGTAATTTGTTATGTATATTTGATAATTAAAATTCAAAATGTTGGTTGTTGGGAATGGTCACACAGGTCATATGGCACTTTTCTTTTCTCTAATTGGACAAGTATGCTACCACCTAAGCTTAGTTTTCTGGAATGAAAACTCATGGTTATGAATTTTCAAAATCACTGCCAGCAATTATTCTGCAAAAGTCACTAAAAATTAGTTATTTCTGGATGAAATTCACCCCTGCACATAAAGCTAGTGCTCTTAATCCCTTAGGGACATAGGTTTTATACTGGTCCCCTTTGGATATATCTGCCACAAAACCAGTTTATTAGAATATTCATGGAAGGTGACCCTAAAAGGTGAGCAAACAGAGTTGAAGCCAATTAATTAAAAAATATGAATAATTATCTACAGAAATGGTTTTCTGGCTATTGGCTACCTCTGGGGGCTATTATTATTGTTATGCTGGAGGATATTAATGGCTGCCATCAAGCAGGTCTTTGATCCATGGACAGTCACACACCTGGTTAAAGCTGAATGGTCTAAGCAACCTTCATTAGGCTAACAGGAAAGAGCAATTAAGCCAGTGATAGCTGGAAACAATATAAGCACTGCCCAAGGCACTGGGCTGCATAGAATCATAGAATATCAGGGTTTGAAGGGATCTCAGGAGGTCGTCTAGTCTAACCCCCTGCTCAAAGCAGGACCATAGACCTTGCATGGCAAGGCCTGAGTAAGAACTAACCCAGGGAGAATAAGAAGGATTTTTCTGTGAGTGGCTGCAAATGTGGGAGCTAAGGAATGTGTGTGTGAAAGACAGAAAGTGGGCAGACAGCTAGAGAAGCAGTCATGAGCATGTCTGTGAAAGGGAGTAGAGAGACAGGGCTCCTCAGGGCAATGAACTTGTTGAAGAGGCAGGCTTGGACATTGTGAGCAAGGAAACTGCCTACTACTGTTTCCATCTACTGTGTTCAGGGAAACAAGACCTTGTGTACATTCTTTGTAAATAAATAGAAAGAATATACCTGACTTGTATCATCATTTTCTCCTTCTAATGAAAACACTGTAGCAAGGACACAAATATTGGCTAACCACTCTGGCAAAAGGGAAACTTTCTTATTCTATTATTACTATTTATTATCTGAGTGCTGCCATTGTGCTTGGTGCTGTAAAAAAGAAACAGGAGAACTTGGTACCTGCCCCCAAAGAACTTACTTTCTACATTAAACAAACCATGCAGTTCACACATTTTTAGTATGATTATCCTCTCACACCAGTGAATTGACATTGAGCTATTGGGTGGTACATCTGATTTACACAAGGGCAGGTTTTTCACCCTTTTTTTTCATTTGCAGACCCCTAAAAATTTGGAATGGAGGTACAGATCCCACTGGATATCTTAGATATAGTCTGAAGACCCCCAGAGATCTTTGGACCACAGATTGAAAACCACTGCACTAGGATGAGAGAGGGGAGAATCAAATTCACAGTGCACAAGCCAAGTAACTAGGTTTTATCTCAAAATTCTCTCTTTTTATTAATAACACTTCTTTCTCTGGTAGATTAATGTGAACACATATCATTGAATAATGTGTTTTCAGCAGGGATTTGGGTAAAGGGAGGGTAGTCATCTGGCTCTGGTATGTCACTTAGGAGCTTTATAGCTAATGGAAAATGGGCATACTGGCCTTGATCTTTTGTCTGTAGCAGAGGAGGGCATGATGCAATTTAGCACTGGGGGGTGGGTCATATTGTAAAGGTGCACTGGGCCTGTCTCTCACTGTAAGTTACACCAACTGCTGATGGTCTGAAGGGGCCCTTACAGCTGTTGGGCATTAGTGGGGCTCAGGGAGGCCACAGCTCTTCTGCCAACCACATTTTCCACTGGTCACAGGGAAGAGGGATGCCAAAGGAGCTGGTACACTGGCTTCTATGTCACCAAAGGATCACCTAAACTATGGTGTTCCTGCTGTGGGCTGTTCTGGTGACTTTAGGAAGCTTTGCATTGAAGGATGTCATAAAGTGGCTAGAATGCAGTTGAGGATTGGGACCATTCTGTATGTCATTCATGCCTTCTCTACTGTTGAGCTTTCCGAGATATATAGAAGTGTGTATGCACTAACCAAGAGAAATGCAAAGTGCTTCCTGTTGATAAAACAGCTCTTGTGGGCTAATAATTTTAGTAGGAAGTCATAAAACTGTATAAAAATTATAAAGAAAATAAATACAAGAACACCTGGAAAATGTATAAAGGACTGGGGTCATGCTTTTGAGAGTATTAAGAAAATTAGCTAATAAACTCACCAAATGACTGGGAACCAGTGGGGAGGAGCCAAATGTTCCACTAATTTTCAAGGAAAAAAGAGTGATCCTTGCAATTAGCATCAGTAGGAGACCTCATAGTAGCTATGCCATAATCGATATACTATTCTTACAATTACAGAGACCAGATTTAGGCATTGGAAGGTTGAAAGAGAAAACTCCCTCTACACTATGTTCAGGTAAGCTAGTTCTGTGAACAAAGGCAATTTTAGCGCTGTCCCCAGTCCTCTCTGGATTGTTTGGCTGTGTTGAGGAGCACTCAAACAAAAGGCACTCAGGCCCAGATCCTCCACCATAATTAGGTACCTAACTCTCATTGATTTCAATGGGAGTTGGTACCTAAATCCTTTGATCTGGACCTCATAATTTTGCACAGCCCCTGGGAAAAAAGGAAAAAATTTCCTGAGATTGTGTCTTCTCAGCACTGGGATGTATCACATTATATATAATTTCATATGGAATAAGCTCCATGCTGCATCCTGGCAATTATATTAAACTTGAACACAGCACTCTCAAGGCCTTGTGATCCACCCTCGTACCACTTGTTAATCTCAGAAAAGGGAGATGTAAAGGAATAAGGGCACAAAGCATAACAAACCTTGGGGTTTAAGCTTTATGATTCTACTGATTCCTATAGCCCACACTATATTTGTGGTCTCCCAAAATGAAGGTAAAAGTTAAAGATTTCTCATGCACACACACATACTATTGTCCAACCTTTATCGTGGCAGTGTTGGTACGACGGAAGATAATGTATCTAAATTAAGGTCATTGTCACTTGCTCTGCTGGACAGGCCTAATTTTCACATGGTATTTTTGTATCAAGGTCTACCAAAAACTAGGAAGTGGAGAAGTCAATGGACAAGTTAAAAAGCAAGAAAAGTTAATCAAACTTTTTGAGCCCCCAAACCTCAGGTTTGGTTTGATTTGTAAGGGAATGCCCAAGTTATCTAGACTGCTTTGTCCATCCTCAGCAGGCGCCTGTAAAATAGGAATAATAATACAGATCTATAGTAACTATTCACAAGGGTTAATTAATTAAACCACTTTGAATTTCACAGATGAAATCTGCTATACTATGGGTACAAAGTGTTCTCTCTCTCTCTTTCATATACTGGGTCAATTCTCTACTTCACATATAAGCATCAGCCCCTATAATGTCATGAGCATATAAGAAGAGGAGAATAGAACCAATTATGTATGTATGCAAGCTGACCACTCAATTAGATGCACAACAGGGCATGCAGATTCTCTTATTAGCAGTATGTGCTATTTGCACATACATTTGCATGCTTAAACACACATTACTAAACGTTCAAAATGTCGTGTTTGAAAATTTAGTCCACTGTATCTGAAGTGCACGTTCTGTAGAACCTTGTTAGTGAGATCTCCAA
Source organism: Natator depressus (assembly GCF_965152275.1). Lineage (NCBI taxonomy): Eukaryota > Metazoa > Chordata > Testudines > Cheloniidae > Natator > Natator depressus. The sequence continues at coordinate 235,646,482 of NC_134235.1, read as the reverse complement.
GTCTCATGTAAACCTTCGATATAGCTTTCACTGCACTACAGGGTGCTCTCGAAAGAAGGTGTTCTGTGTATGCACTATGTGGTGTTGATAGAAAGCTATGCAGTGAGATGCTACATTAACACTACGTTTGTGAGAACAGTAATATCCTCTGTTAAAATGTTTTAGTTTCCTGCTTGTAGATTCCAGTCAGACAGAACTACTCTTACCCCAGTGTGAGAAGGAGGGTAGGGGATCTGTAATCTTCCTTAAAATGTTTCTTGGCCAGAAAATTTTTCTAATGTATTTGATGCTTTACCCCAACTATGTTCTAAAACACCATGCTGGCCTAGGTGCCTAATTTATGCAAATTACAAGCATAGAGGAATCCTGTTTTTTCATATTATGAAAGACTTCTTGACTTCTTGTTTTTCTCTGTTGGTTTCCTTTACCAATAGGAAACCCATAACCTTCCTAGCACCTCTTTTAGCAGCATTTCACTAATCTGTAGATAGTATATAAACCCTTTTCTCTCTTTGAAAATGTTTTCCCCATTATGTTCCACATTCAGAGCTGTATTTCAAAGTGTCATTTTAATCCTTTTATCTTTGTGATAACCTAGAATATTGTTCGTTACTTGGTTATTCCAGTCACATTTCACTGTACTTCACTGAAATCTCAATAGAGAAAGACTGCTTTAGGCAAAATAAACTTTGAACTTTTGTGTCATCAAAATCCTTAATGTGAGTATATTGGATGCAGCCTGTATGGCTTAACCTAAAATCATTAGAAACACATTTACATTATAAAGTTTGCACCATTTCACAAATGAAAGTTTGTTTGTTTTTTAAAAAAACAGAAAGTTCATTCATAAGTATAAATTCATACGACTCTGGTCACTCAATATATTTAATGATAAAAGGTATTTTAAAATATGTACTTAATTCCAATAAAAGGCTCTACAGTGATGATGAAAACACAAACAGAGCATAATGCTTTTTACTATCCATAAAGTATTAAGTGATCTGGCTTTAGACAGTTAGGTAGCAATGACATTGTCTTGCTTTGACACATTTGAATACCTACAGGTCATGATGACACCATAAAAGTTAATGTGCATATTCTTTTTTAAATACCATTACTATGCTGGGGAAGTAGTGCCTATTGTAAAATTGTGTTTAAATTAAAAAGAGATATTAAAATAAGTTGAAATGCTTTTTTTTCTTTGTTGTTGTTGTTGTTGTTCTTTTTAATGCTACATTAATCAGAAATCATCAGAAAACTACCAGTTTTCTGAAATAGTCACTTCAGCCATCAGTATCTTCGCTAATACTTTTCATACACATTTCTGGTTTTTACATTATTAAATCACTACCTTTTATAGAGGATTTTCTTTTCTCTGCTTCAACTTTTGCATTAGATATCAAACTGCAGCTCCCTTCTCCTACTGACTAATTTCTCACAGTGTAATACTCAAATTATCCTAAAATTCCTAAAATGCAGCTCCAACTCTACTTATTAATGTTAATCATGTTAAAGAGTTGGGTTCTCTTAATGAGTATGAGCTTAAGTTTTTAATCTTAGTCATTTTTTTCCCTTTCAAATTTTCAGAAAATCGCTAGGATTTCCTTTCCATCCATGCTAGTATGTGGCTGAGATTGCTTAGAAGAGCAGCCTTTATCCTATTCAAAGGATATATCTACAGACAGACAAATGTACAATTAGATCCACCATACATGTGTTTCCGTTCTGCCAAGAAAGAGAACACTTGCAAACTTGGGGCTGATAAAATTTTGCAGAAAATAAGAGGTCTGTGTTATAAGCCTCCACTTCTTTCCCCTCCCCTTCATCCTAAATCTACATATTCATCAATCCTTATAGACCCCTTGAGTTTGAGCATACATTAAATATAAATGGCTTTTTAGGTTTTGCAAACCCTGGAAGGTTGTGAATGCAGGCTCCACATCAGGATACATAAAGGTCATCCTACAGGAGAAACAAACAAAAGCTACTCCTTGGCAGTGAATTACCGGGGGGAGTATAGATTAGACAAATGAACTGTCCACCTCCTGCATTTCACTTCTTCTGATCATCAGGACAAGTAGTCTTCCGACCAGTCACCACAGAACTGTGACTGGAGGGGACAAGTGCAGCTTCTTCTCTTGTTCAAATTTGTCCAGTTTCTGCAGTTACTACAATTTTGGAGGTTCAGGAAGAACATCAGTTTATGACCTGCAAATCTGACCCATGCCCCTCCTCAGATATTAAATCCAGCGTGGGCTGGGATGGATAGTGCTTCCTTGCTGTGGGAACAAAACATACCATCTTCCCTCAAATAAATGGTGTTTAAGCTTCTGCTCAAGAAACCATTTCAATTTTGCCAGTTATCACCGTTTCTAACCTTCCCTTTTTAGAGACACTTGAGAAGGAAGATGGTGGTTAGACAACTTTAAAGTAATCTGGAGTCTTCGTATTTCCTTGAACCTTTGCAGATGGACTTATGAGTTGAATATGGTACAGAGACTGTTCTATGCTCATTGATTGCTGATCTCTCCCTTGGACAAAGATCAGCTGTCTGCTGACTTTCTCACATGAGTCTGCAGCCTTCGACACCTGAGGTAAGCAACATACCCCTTGCTTGAGTGGCTTTGTTCTTTCCTCTCCAAATGTCAAATCCTGTTCCCATTGAACTCAATAGCAAAACTCCTTTTGATTTCAGTGGGAACAGGATTTGGCCCCAAGAGATCAGAGATTGTGATTTTGATCAATTGCTGCCCAGAGAGACAGCTCTCATGCATGTTCTGCCAGGCTGAATTTGATTGCCCCTCTTGTATGTCATGCTGAGGAAAATAATAAAACAATTTGGTCTCTAGTTCTATCAAAATGCACATGGCACACAGTTCTATGCCTCTTTTCCATCAAACCCAGATGGTGCAGCATCTTTGCTTTCATAGTGCCTGGCGGAGAGCAATACTTAGATAATGGCAAGCTGGCAGAAGCTTACTTTGGACAAGATGGAGGCACTGTTAGTGTGTTAAGGGAAAGTGGGGTGATTGTCCTTCCCATCCTTCTTTCATTTAAGAAGTTTTCAATTTGGAGTGCTGCTGGATCCTCTTTGACACCTGGAAATACAGGTGGCAACAGGGACCCAAAGCATCATTTACTCTTGGAGCTGAATCTTACCACTATGATTCATGTCTTTGTGACTTCTAGACTTCATTACTGTGATGTGTACTGTATGGGTCCACATTCAAAGACCACTTGGAAGTTACAGTGGGGGTAGAATGCAGCTGCTCACCTGCTTGGCAGTGTTAGCCAGATAGAGCAAATTAGATCTCTACTCTGAAAACTACTCTGACTCCCTGTTTGCTTGTAGTTGTAACTCGAAGTGTTGACTTTGATCTATAAATCACTAAATAATTTGGGTCCTAGGTTCCTGAGAAATGCCTCTCAACCAGTCAGCTTGCCATGGCAGATCATGTCGACTGAAATGCTTGAGCTAACAGATCTGAGATTCAAACCACTGGGCAATAGTGCCTGTGCACAACCTGCAACTCCAGAATTGGCTCCCCCAGCTGTTCTAACAGCCCATTTCTGGAGAAAACAACTCAAGTATGAGACTATGGTCAATAGTCATGACACTCTCTGCTTGATACAAAATACAGTCAGACCTAATTGTGAGCCAGATTCCGCCATCCTTTCTCTTGTTGAATAATACTATATCCAGGAGTAGTGGAAGTATCTCGTTGGAGCCACTCATGGAGTAAGGTACTACTCAGAAAGTGTGAAAGTGGCAGAATCTGATTTTTATGGTTCTATGCCGAGAAGTGAATACATGCATCTGTTGCTCTACCTGATCAAGTGAAACCTGTTTACCTGAATGTTCTTTGTGTTCCTGAAACATTTTGGATAAGTGGGGTTTAGATGTAATAAAAATTCTTTGGAAGAGAAAAGATTTCATTCTTTTCATGTAGGCTAAAGGTACAAATAAAAGTTTAAATTCATGAAACTATGCAGGTGTCTCATGGAAAAGGATAAGTTTTGATTCCTTGGTCTCTACTTTGCTTAATTGGATTTTGCTGAGCATCCGAAATCAACTGAGACTTTTGATCAACTGAACATCCAGAGTCACTTGCAAAAGCATTCATAACACCACAGACCTGAATATTTCTCTGACAGATATATTTTTTAATCTAGTAACAGTTCTTCACTAAGATATTTTCATCAAAAATGTAAAACCTTATGAAAAATTCAAATGTTTTGGTTCAGTTGAGGCCCTCAACTGGAATAATGTCATCACATCTATACTGTGTGGTGTTATTTCTAGTTGAGGTGTTTTTTTTGTTTTCTTCCCTGCTGCAGTGATAATGATTTCAAAGAGACTAACTCTTCTCACAGAAGGAACTAAAGCACTTTTGATTCTGATGTGTCAACACCTTGCCACATTATGATATTTCAGGTTTCTTGTTTAGAGTAAATGTAATTCCTTATCATTGCAGCTTCATAAAACAGAAATTCATTTTGAACAAAAAGCATAAATAATGTATTTCTATTTTTATGTTTTCTTGGATATGATTGCAACTTATGAGAAAAGCCACTATAATTATGGATGCAAATGACTTCACAGTTACTGCAACAGATTTTGTTTATATATGTTAAACTATGTTGAGGAAGAATCTGCTTTGATGTGGAAAACTTGTTAATATCTTTGCAAAATAGCAATCAGAATACAGGCTGTGGCAACTATAATGGTGACCACAGAGTATGTCAGAATGTGACTCAAAATATACTTTTTTTTAAATGAAGACATTGGTGTATCTTGGATACAAAAGCAGTGCAATATGGTGAACCACAGGGACACTTAAGATTTTTTTAAATCAAAATTTTTACAAAAGTCTCTAATCTATTACTATTAATATTGTAGATTATTAAAACTGAAAGAAATTTACAAACAGATGGCAAGATTGAGATTATCAAGCAAAGGTCTCAATTAGTAGCAGCGCAGAGCCAAACTGTCCCAGCACCCCCTGGTCCCAGTGTTACTGGGTAGCACAGCTGCTGAGACATCCCTTCGGAAAGCTCAGCTTAGTCAGATGGGATGCTAACAAGGAGAAGACCCTGGGTTATTATTGTGGCTAACCCCTGTGTGTATGAAAAAGATTAAGGGAGGCTCTTGTGCCATGCTCATCCACTATACATTCACACAGAGACCATCCAAACTCTGGCCCTACATTTACTTTTCGCCATTTAAGATGGTGGTTGTGCTTCTTGCATTTCACTCAGCTTGGGCAATGTAATTACTGCAGGGTGCTCCATTTCAGGTCATTTACACCTTCTGGGTCTCATCTTTTTATACAAAACCCTCAAATTTTGGATGTATACTCAATTAGTAGTTGAGCTAAACTAATTTAATTTGATACAATATATATTAAGCTAACACTTGTAAACCCTGAATTTTTCTTTAGGGCATAGGAAAGGGACATAAGAAGGGGCCCGAGTTCTCTAGGAAAATAAACCCATTTTAATAAATAATTCTCAGATACACCATATGATTTCCTGCTCAGGGATTGTTTCTTCCCAATGTCTATAACACTTTATTCTTCAGTACAAGTTGATTATGGTAGACAGTACTCTCATTTTGGGGCATTGGGTCAGTGGGTTAATATCCTGGCTAAAGAACCTGAGCATGTTTCAATCAGCAACAAAGCAGCACTCTATTAGAATACAGCACCAGATGACAATAATAGTAAGCTTGACTTCTACAATAACTCTCCTCTTCGCTGAGGAGAAGAATTATTAATGAATATTCCTAGCCTCTTTTACACAGCTGCTACAGCACCTATACCAGGTGTTTTTTTACATGTACACAGTGTGCTCTCAATGAATGGACACTCTAAAATTTCAGATTGAATTCTTAATTTTGGAATCAATATCCATAGGTTTCATTTTGTTTATAAATTTTTCATATGGGAACGTAGTGCTTAGGAAAAATAATGGACTGAGGTCCCTGTGCGAGGGACCGTGGTCCCCAGGCAATGCACAGACCGTGGCCACCACCCAGCAGCCTCCCTGAACATGTGGAGACGGGGGCTAGTGAAGCTCTAGCCTGCAAAGAGCCCCACCTGATTAGGGGAGACATCCAAGCCCACCAACTGGCTTAGACTGGAAAGAGGCACAGGAATTTGTGTGAGCAACTAGATGAATCCCTGGCTGGCTGTTACTATGGACCCTGCCTACTTGCCCACCTCTGGGCCTGTTCATGGTTCTTGTCCTCCTTCGCTCAGACCCATGTCTGTTCGTGGTTCCTGCTTTCCTGCCTTATTCCAGGTCGCTGCTTCTATGTTCTACCCCAGATGCTGACTGCGGCTTCGACCCTTGGCTTGACTCCTGAGTCCAGCTCTGAACCTCGGCTTAGCACCTGACTCCATATTTGGCTCTGACCCTTGGCTTCACACCTCACTCTGACCTCAGCTCCTGTTCCAAGCCCCTGACTCTAACTATTGGGCATGACTGCCCATACCCCATTTCCTGCACCCTGGTGACTGAAGATATCTGTTTATCCACAAAAGTAGGGACAACCCTAAAGAAACAGGGCAAGCTTGCCAATATTGCCTCACCAACATGCCTCAACGTCACGCCCTCCACCCATTCTCCAGGCCACCACCTTTACAGGTCAGAGTGTAATTCAGTCTCCAATACCTACTCGCAGTCTGGCCTATCTTCTTAGCCTACCAACAAGTGTACTGATTGTGATGGAGGTTTTCTGATGTGGATTTCTGTGCACTGGAAACTGGACTGCCAGGCTGTCAACTGTCATTCATTTATTTGGTAGCCCCGTCATGCCTGCCCACATCCCAGCTGCCATCTCCTGCATTCTGCTGTGTTGCAGACACACAGTTGCAGTTGCTCCTCCTGGCCACCAGGCATTGCTGTGGCATCTGGCTAAATTCTGTTGTTTTCAACAGGCATTGAATCAGACTCAAAGCACAATGTGCATATACTTATATATTTTGCTGAATTGGGGACTAAGAGTTTTTTACACATATGAAATAACGGAAAATAGATAATGTTAGTATTGACTACCTCACATTCATATCTATACATTACATAATGAACATATTTTACAAAATACAGGTCTATATATATATTTCCAATCAATCTCACAAGTTCCTATTATTGTCAAAAATGTAGTTTAATTTTATTTAACATGTGTTATAGTCCATGTGATACAGTCCGTGCAGCTTAGCCAGATGAGATGTTAACAAGGAGAACAACCTGGGTTGTAATTGTGTCAAAAATTGTATTTCATCCATTTTGAGAATATCTTCACAATATGTTTCATGCAGACAGGTTATCACAAAGGGATGGAATTGTTAGATCCTTTACCTAATCATAGAGAACTCAGTGAAAAGGCATTTGGGTCTGCATTAATGCTTAAACTTTCTGCATTAAGGGTTCAATCCTCCAAATTACAGAGCACTCCAGCAAGGTGCTGAGTATTTCTCCAAAGAGTTGAGCACCTGCAACTCCGATTGAACTCCCAGTGGCAGTTGATAGCACTCAGCACCTTCTAAGAACGCTCAGTATCTTGTAAAATTGAGTCTTAACTGGAGTGATATTTTTTCAGCACCCTTTGGGGCGTGGGGTTTTGTTACCCCATGATTTTGCCTGTATCCCTCTGCCTCAGACTTGGCCCTTTCCTATGAACGCACAACAATATTTTCTGCTTAACTTAAAACCACCTTTCCTTCCTCTCAGTACAACCTGAGCGCCTGCCAAATTCACCACACAGAGCTGCTGTACTGAGTCTCTGCACTTAGGGCTTTTCTAAACTGGGAAGTTAGTGTGAAATAACCACTCTACACTAACTCCCCATGTGGAAATGGCTTAATTTAATCCCCACAAAGACCCTTTTAGTATGGAATAAGTGTGCCCATAAGGGGAGCTAGTCCACAATAGCTATACAGCAATAGCTATTCTGCACCGGTTGTTCAGTTCTTTTCCCCACATAGACAAGCCCCAGGTGGGCTTTGCCACTTTTTTCACCTAAATATAGTACACCTTTGTTTTGTTTTTTAAGTAGTGAGTTCTTTTTAATGGCAGAATTTACCCCAAAGTTTGAGGAGAAAATAACTGAATGTTTTAAGGAATGCACGATGAGCAAGCCAAGAAGGAAATCTCAAAAACAACATGTAAGTGGCAGGGACTCATAGTGCAAACCTGGCTCTTTTTGGAATAAACAAATGCATGACTGTTAATCATTAGAGTTTGAAATGAATCATAAAGTGTTATGGTGTGCATGACACTGTAGCTACAGACATGAAAAAGGAGGCGATATTATGTTTATGAATCCTGGGCTGATGACAAAGAAGCCCCAATGCTGTAAGGCCAAGAGAGCATTTGAGAAGGAAAGCCAGCGTCCCAGGGTACATTTTGAGGAACACAGAAAATTGATTTTTTTCACAGCAAACAAGATGTTCTCTGGCAAATGATACGCAGCCTTTGTCAAGGCTGTCCAGATGGCCTCTGTGAATAAAATACTGCACACAGCAGTGACATACTTGTTGGACAGATAACTTAGAGATTTGGAAGGAGTCTGCTTAAGATCTACTTCATTAAAGGAATAATGTATCTGGTTAAGTGGTTAACAGAAGCCAAGTGGCTGGTGACAGTTTTACAAAAGGAGAAGTTTTAGCTGCTATGGCAACTTGGACAACTTTAAGTCTCCTGATTAAATCCATTCTAAAGGACACTAAGTCATCACGAAGTCCAGTGCAAAATGGATTCAAATGGTTTGCCATATAAAAAATATCTAGGTGATCACAAGAAAATTAACATCACAATAGTTATGTCACTTTTCCCAAGAAATAAGATTCAGGAGATTGTAACAGCTTGTGACTGGGGAAGCTAGCTTGGTGGTTTGAGCGTTGGCCAGCTAAACCGAGGATTGTGAGTTCAATCCTTGAGGGCTCCATTTTGGGATGGGGCAAAAATTGGGGATTGGTCCTGCTTTGAGCAGAGGGTTGGACTAGATGACCTCTTGAGATTCTATGATCTTAAAGAATCTATAAGATGACCATTGCTAGGAAAGCTATTGATTTATTTATTTTTTGACAACACATTTTTTCCAAGACACAAATTATTATTTGACCCTGCTCCCATTGAAGTGGGAGTTTTACAATTGACTTCAATGGCAACTGCATAGGGTCCAATATTTGTAAAACATGGGTGATGAAAATTGGAGGAAGGAAATGGAGACCACAACCATTTTTCAAAATAGGGTATTCCCACATATATTTCCCCACATAAGCCTGGTCATTTATTTCGTAAAGGTTCGCTTGAGGACTGTTTATCAATCCAATTTTCCTCTCCCCCATCATGCCTTCTTGACCTGCCTCCAGAGTGCACCACAAATGCATTTTCAAACAAACCGGTTGCCCATCCATACCATAAAGCTAAAGTACTTTCAGAGGTTCTATTTTTAAACTCATTTTTTCTTGAAAAAAATGACAACATAAAATATGAAAATACATAAAAAAAATTCAAAGCATCCCACAGCACCGGTTCTACAGATACAGAAATAAGGGGATAATATTAAAAGAAACCATCACTGACGTTCCAGAAGTGAATCTGTTAGATCAAACATCTATTATTGTTGTCTACTTCAAAGCCGCATTCTGAAACAGAATTTACTAATGTAGAATCTAAATTGCTGCTCAAGACCTGATTTTACACCTTAAGGTACAAGAACAGCAGCAAAACCTATATAAACTGACTACATTTAATTTATTTCAATCCCATGGCCATCAACATATATCACCTCCTGAATAAAGATGCACAGGTTAGTTGCTACTTCGATTACTTTATCTCTTAATTAACCCTGCTCACAGTTGAAACCATCCCACTGGAGGTAATCTGTAGCCTAAGGGTTAATCATCTTGAATACCATTCTTGAATTTCTGGTCAATCCACTACAGTCTACAAGTGGGTCCTTCATTTGGTTTATAACATCAAAGTATGCACCACAAACATACTCTAGTTAATAAATAACCCAAACAAGCATTTATCTGAAAAGCCATTTAACATCAGCTGTAATAAGTGACAGACAAAATTATGACAGAGAACATCTATTGAAGAAGATGAAAGATGGCTGAGAAAGGGAAGCTGATCTGTAATGAATGCAGTACAACTGCTTGTTTACAGTGATTGCTGTGTTCAAGTTGAAGGGGGTGCATGAAAAACATGCAGCATCATGATGACAGCTTCCATTTTCCTAATAACATTGCATCCTTTCTAGCATCGTTATGTAAAATATGTATAGTAATATATAATTACATTACTATATTATTTATATAATGTATATAGACAGATAAATTAGATGGGTAGTACATTAATTTTCTAACCAAACCAGAAAAAGACAGGAAATGCAAAAGATAAGTCTAACACTGTTCTTTACTCATGTTTGTTTTTTATGATTATATATCTTCAGTTTAGTGAAGCCTTACATATTAAATGGTCTGGCTATTTTTTATGTTGCACATTTATCTTCATTGAAACATACACTGGCACATCATTTTCTAACCAAATGGGGGGAAAAAAGTCGATAAAACAAGTTAATTATCTAAGGCCTCTTCCTGCTCCACTGAAGTCAATGAGAGTTTTGCCATTGCCTTAGATGGGAGTATGATCAGATCCTTAGCCTCAGACAGGCAGATTTGGTACATGTTATTTCTCTGATCATTGGAGATAGCTACTTGAGAACTGTTTTGGTACATCAGTTATTATTAATTCTTAATCATTTACTATTAAATATCACTTATAATGCCATAAATTCATATTATGTTTCACATATCCACTGCTTAGTCTAATACAAACAAGACTAACAAAGCCAAGTCAAGAATCAGAAAAATAATTTAGTAAAGAAGGTGTGGACAGATGTCTGGAGGGAAGAAAGGAGTTGGGGAACGTAGGAAGGATTTCAGGAGATCTCTCTGATACCAGTGATGGACACAATGTAAGACCTGAACAGAACAGAACAGCCTGGAAAAGAAGAATGTGAGGTTGTGTGCTGGATAAGAAGAGGGAGCATCTTTCAGAACTATGTGGCTGTATACTGAAGGGACAAGTAAGATAAGAGGACGGAGAAAAGCATTGTGTGTGAAAGATTGAGTGGGAGCATACAACATGTAGGAGTTAAAAAGTGTGGGAGAGGAGAGATGTAGAGGAGGGCAAGATTATGTATAATCTATAAAATAAGGAGCATCAATTCAATGCAGCAAAAGACAGGAATCCAAAAGGAGGTTTCAAGGAAGTGTTTGATGGGGCTAACGGGAGAGGAAAAAAACACAATAGCTTCATTTTGGACAAACTTTATGGGAGACTAAATGAGAGACAGGAAGACCAGAGAGGAGAAGGTGACAAAGAATGGACTAGGACTAAAGTAGATATGAAGATGCTACTAGATAGTTGTTTATTGTGCACATTTGTTTCTAGCACTTAATAAAAACTAATGGAATTACTTTAAAATAAAGTAACAGTGCACAACTTCCACTGTCATGAGCAAATATCTTGGATGGTTTGTTGTTGTAGTTGTTGTTTCAGAATAACACCATATAAATATGTCTACAGTCATGACTAATCACTTGCCAAACGTCATTTTTATTACATTTATTTCTGAGTTATACAACTGCATAAAAGGGGTAGACTTCAAAGCTGTTCTGTACCCCTGTTGTTCAAATGGCAAAATCCTGTTTTCATTTGGATGTTTATGGTTTATATTCCATGATTTAGCCCAGGGCAAATATTTTTATGGCTGAATTATAAACTTCTCAAGAAGTGGGTTTATAATGGAAATGCTGGAAATCTTCAACAAATTATTATTAGACACTAAATCAAATTTCAAAGTAGTGATGGCCTGAACCAAAACCCCAGATCTGGACACCTCACGAATGTTGACATGGACTAGTTTCAGATCCAGACTTTCTTGCTCTAGTCCATTCCTACTATAAAATCACATTATTGATGTGAAGCTGTAAGGTGAGGCACATATGTCAGCATTTGCAGGATCAGGAACGATTCTAACTAAAATGTGAAAAGTGAATTACGGATTATAGGCTTCTGAATGTTTCATTTCATGCCAGTATATTTAGATGATTCAAGATTAAACATTTTCAGATAAATATACGTAAGCCATGGACACAATGGTTTCACATAACAGTCATTTGAATACAACTCTCACATGGGTGGAAGTTCATATGTGGGTGTCTACAAGAGAGAGAGGCAGAAAGACAGACCAACAACATATAGTTGGAGAAAAGACTATTGATGCACCAGTCTGTAACGCTGTATTATATGCACTCAGAATAGCAGAACTCTTATGCCCACTATCTAACTCAAGAGTTGTGGTTCAGTTCTGAAGATAGATAGGAATCCTGCTTTATAGGCCACGTAGCAACAGCAGAGGTCCCTAGCTAAATTGTCTTACAGTCCTATATTGTCTTACAGTCCTAGTGCAAACATCTCTCAAGGTGGGAGAAAAATCTAGACCTTAGAATGGTGGAATAAATCCTGGGATATGGATTAGTGGGTACAGGGCAGGTAAGGTGGTGAAAGCAACCTTAAAGACTGGGATTTGCAGTTTATCACATGAATATCACCTCCACCTATGTGGCATATCTATTTTGCTCTGTACTTAAACATTTTATTTTTAGTTCAAAGAATTATATTTATTTTAGAATACACACGTTAATACATTATAATATAATAAGTCTGGAATAACACAAAATAAAAAAGAACTTGCAAAACTGATAGGGAAACAAATACAGAAAAACAGATGGGTTTTTGTTTGGAGCATCCTTGTACAGCGCAGTTGAGAATGGATTTATTCTCTCTTCATAAAGACTACATGATAGAACAGCACAAATCCTGAAGGAAGAGAGCCAAGATTTTCAGGTAAGTATAACTTTTAAATATATTTATTCTCTGGGTGTCTGCTCAATAAGTGAAAATAAAGTTAAATCAGCTTCCAAGGCTGTTTTAAATATAAATATATAAAAAATGCAAACAACCTACTTTAAATATGTAATTTACTAACAAAAATAGATACACTTCTAAAAAAAGTCTCTCTCACAGCACCAACCCAGCAGTTGATTTAAGGATGGCACCAACTCATTGGCTGTAATATCAGCATCTGAGTTTCAATATTCAGAGCAATGTTGTTAATCTACCTCCCATGCTACTGGAATGTCACTAAGAGAAAAAAATGCAGAGAACTTAATGTGCTATCTGCTAAATATACATCACACTCTATCAAGTAAATGCATAAATACCATATATAATGGGTCCAGAGACTAACTGAAGAAGGGGAAGTGAGGCAAGGCTAAGACTAAACCCAGATCTCAGTCTGAAGTGCCTGCAGGCCCAGTCTTGAGCCAGGAACCATAGGCTGTCTGCAGACATTGGCATGGGTAAGAACTGTCTTTCTTTGGGATCTAAATCTGCAGACTGGGGATAAATTGACCTGAAATCAAGGCTTGAATAAGGCTGGAAAATCTGCTCAGAAAGGCAAAAGAGGGATCACAACTGAGAGTGAGTCCAGGGCTTAGGCCCAAGTGTGGAGACAAAGGAACAGAGAAGGCTGAGCCTGCATATGGTTTCTGAACCACAGATGTAACACATTTGTAACTACTCTGTGTGTGCCTGAAGACTCTCACAACAGTGTCTGAAATATATTTCAAATGTATCTTTAGAGTGCGTAGGGATTTATTCTCTGGTTACCCTAGAAATATGACCCTGGCTCTCAACAGGACCAAACTTGCAGTCACAGCATCCTTTAAAGAAACACCTTGTGGAATAAGATCCCTGACAAGCTTTTTGAAAACAGAATCTGGCCCTACACTACACTAGTAACAAACAGTTTTCAAATTCTATTGGGGGAAGGAACACGTGCTTGACATACATCCTCAGCCACAGGTCATTTTCCCAGTGCAGACCCAGCTTGGCAGAGCTTTTAAAGCACCTCCACTGACTAGAGAGGGACCTGAATGTGTTCTGCATGAAGGAAGCAACAAGTTTCAGACAGGTGATTATTCAATGGGAAGTGGGGCACTGTGCAAGGCAGAGCAATGGGGGCCGGGGGGGGGGGGGGTAAGGGATAGTCCCAGTAGCTGGACAGCACAAAACAGTGAAAGAAAAGGAAAGGATCTGCTGCCAGCAGTGGTGCCAGACTCCTAAACATCTCTCCCTGCAGTTTGTTAGCCTATGCATGCTCCCAAGTGTTGGTGAGAGGGGGTTTGCTTATCAGCTGGATAACTGTACTGCCCCTCAAGCCCCTTAATATGTAGTGGGGAAAGGAGATTGTGAGGTTGGGCTGCATTAGGAAAGCTAGGAAAGGGACGGGTGGGAATGGAGTGATAGTCTGGATGGCGAGCAAAGAGGAGGGGCAGTAGGACGTGGAGGGAGGGCCAGAAGGGCTAGGTATAGAGGCAAGGAGTGGTGGGTAGGGAGAGCCAGGGGAGCTCAGGTGATGAGAAGGGAGCAGGAGCTGGGGTGGAGAAGGGAGGAGGGGGAGGGAAAGTGTGAGGAGGAGCTGAAATGGAGAGGGGAGGAGTGGGAGGGGAAGGGGAGCAGGAACTGGGGGAGGGGAAGAGGAAGGGGAGCAGGAGCTGGGGGGAGAAGGGAAGAGGAAGAAGAGCAGGAGCTGGGGTGGAGAGGGAGGAGAGGGAGGGGAAGGGGTGCTGGAGCAGGAGCTGGGGGGGGAGAGGGGAGAGGAAAGGGAGCAGGTAGCTGGGATGGAGTGGGAGGAGAGGGAGGGGAACAGGAAGGGGAACAGGAGCTGGGGGAGAGGAAGGGGAGCAGGAGCTGGGGTGGAGGGGGAGCAGAGGGAAGGGGAGCAGAGGCTGGGGGGAGAGGGAAAGGGAAGGGGATCTGGGGGGAGAGGGGAAGGAGAGCAGGAGCTGGGGGGAGAGGGGAGCAGGAGCTGGGGGGAGAGGGAAGGGAAGGGCACCTGGGGGGGGGAGGGGAAGGGGAGCGGGAGCTGGAGGGAGAGGGAAGGGGAAGGGGAAGGGGAGTGGGAACAGGAGGGAGAGGGGGGCAGAGGGAAGGGGAAGGGGAACGGGAGCTGGGGGGAGAGGGGAAGGGAAGGGGAGCGGGAGCTGGGGTGGAGGGGGAGCAGTGGAGGGGGCGGCAGGGAGCGGGAAGCTGGACGAAGCGCAGTGAGTAGCAGGGGGTGAGAAGGAAGCGCCGGGAGAAGCGGGGCAGAGGAAGCAGAGGGTTTGCGCCGGGTACGGGCAGTCACCCCCCCCCCAGCTCCATGCGCTGCGGCTGACCCGGCGGAAAGGGACCCCCCCCCCCCCAGGCTGCGCCCCCAGCCCGGCCAGGCGGGGCTCTCCCAGACCCGTGCGCTCCTTCGGCGGCACTGGGTGGGTCTCGGCGCCTCCAAGGGTCTTTTCTTGCCCCCGCCCCCGCGCGAGACCCCGCCGGCGAGCTCCGCGGGCGGCGCCGGGCTGCCTGGCGTCCCCTGACCCGAGCGGAGATGCCCGCGAGCAGCTTCCCCCGGCCCCGCGCGCGGGCAGATCTCACCCTGCCACGGAGCGTCCCCGAGCGCGGCCGGGAGCTTGGGACCAGTCGCCAAGTGCTGGGGGGCAGCGTGACACCCCCCGCCCCGGGCACCCGCTCGTGGGGCCCCGGGAGCCCGATGCCCTTGTCGCGACAGACGGAGTGACACGCTTGCCCGGGAGGAGAGCGGGAGGGAGGAGGGGGGTGTGAGTGAAAAGCGAAGGCGGTGGGACTAGGGGTGGATGGACAGATCGCAGCGGACAGGCCGGCGGTGCTGGGCTGCGGATAGTGAACACAGCGGGACAGTGAGGGTCAGAGAGGGGGGCCCCACTGCGTGGGGCATGACTAGAGACCGAACGCACGGCGCTGGGCTTGGCCAATGGGGGGCAGTGAGTAATGGACAGTGGTGAGCACATTGCAGAGTGCAGCATGGGGGCAGTGCTGGTGGATACACTGGAGGGGAGATGGTGGGCAGTGAGTAGTGGACAATGGTGAGCATATTGCACAGTGAAGGATGGGGGCAGTGATGGTGGAAGCACTGGGCAGAGCATGGTGGGTGGTGGGCACATTGCACAGTGAAGGATGGGGGCAATGCTGGTGGATACACTGGACGGATCATGGTGGGTGGTGGGCACATTGCAGAGTGCAGGATGGGGGCAGTGCTGGTGGATACACTGGAGGGGAGATGGTGGGCAGTGAATAGCGGGGATGATGGGCACATTGCACAGTGCAGGATGGGGGCAGTGCTGGTGGATACACTGGAGGGGAGATGGTGGGCAGTGAATAGCGGGGATGATGGGCACATTGCAGAGTGCAGGATGGGGGCAGTGCTGGTGGATACACTGGAGGGGAGATGGTGGGCAGTGAATAGCGGGGATGATGGGCACATTGCACAGTGCAGGATGGGGGCAGTGCTGGTGGATACACTGGAGGGGAGATGGTGGGCAGTGAATAGCGGGGATGATGGGCACATTGCAGAGTGCAGGATGGGGCAGTGCTGGTGGATACACTGGAGGGGAGATGGTGGGCAGTGAATAGCGGGGATGATGGGCACATTGCAGAGTGCAGGATGGGGGCAGTGCTGGTGGATACACTGGAGGGGAGATGGTGGGCAGTGAATAGCAGGGATGGTGGGCACATTGCAGAGTGCAGGATGGGGGCAGTGCTGGTGGATACACTGGAGGGTAGATGGTGAGCAGTGAATAGCGGGGATGATGGGCACACTGCACAGTGCAGGATGGGGGCAGTGCTGGTGGATACACTGGAGGGTAAATGGTGGGCAGTGAATAGTGGGGATGATGGGCACACTGCAGAGTGGAGGATGGGGGCAGTGCTGGTGGATACACTGGAAGGGAGATGGTGGGCAGTGAATAGCGGGGATGATGGGCACATTGCAGAGTGCAGGATGGGGCAGTGCTGGTGGATACACTGGAGGGGAGATGGTGGGCAGTGAATAGCAGGGATGGTGGGCACATTGCAGAGTGCAGGATGGGGGCAGTGCTGGTGGATACACTGGAGGGGAGATGGTGGGCAGTGAATAGCGGGGATGATGGGCACATTGCAGAGTGCAGGATGGGGCAGTGCTGGTGGATACACTGGAGGGTAGATGGTGGGCAGTGAATAGTGGGGATGATGGGCACACTGCAGAGTGCAGGATGGGGGCAGTGCTGGTGGATACACTGGAGGGGAGATGGTGGGCAGTGAATAGTGGGGATGATGGGCACACTGCAGAGTGGAGGATGGGGGCAGTGCTGGAGGATACACTGGAGGGGAGATGGTGGGCAGTGAATAGCGGGGATGATGGGCACACTGCACAGTGCAGGATGGGGGCAGGGCTGGTGGAAGCACTGGACGGAGCATGGTGGATGGCGGGCAGCGCGCACTGGAGGCTGGAGAGTGGCCACAGTGGCCAATAAGCCCGGCTGGGAGAGGAGGCTGGTTGTGGAGAGGCTGGAGCCAGGGGCGCGGGAACTGGAGGGCAGGGAGAGCCGGCGCGGGGATGGCGGCTCACGGACACGCTGGGCACGGAGCCCTGCCGGGTGCGAGCCGCGGACACGCCGCGCGGTGACTGGGAGGTGGCGGGACGAGGCGATGGGTAGTGCCCGGTGGGCAGGCGGCAGCGGCTGCTGGCCGGGGGGGCTGCGCTGGAGCCCGCTGCCTAATGACCGCGCCGTTGCTGCCGGCTCTGTCCCGCTGCACATGGGCCCCGCACGCCTTGCCAGTTTCACTTGGCTTTACCTGGCCGCCCCAGCGGGAAAGGGGCGGCCCCTCTCCTCCCAGCCGCCTCCGGCAGCGGCTCCCAGCCCCCCGCTGAAGTTCAGGGCCCCAGCCTGTTTTGTTTGTGTGCTGTTCCGTCCTTTCTGCCGATGTCTTGGGGGGCTGAGGAGGAGGAGGAGGGCGGGGAGGGGGAGGGGACTGGGGCTGTGGAGACGGCGGCTCCTCTGCCTCCCTTATTGCCACTGAGTTGCGCTTCTCCTCCTCAGGCTGCAGGAAGGAGCCCGGCGCTTCACACTTCCCCACGGTCCCCACCCTCCGCCTGGATGCCGGTCGGAGCCTCTAACCCGCCAGGCAGCAGCAGTGTCCCACTTGCAGGTGCCCGGCGGTAGCCAGCCGTGGTGCCCCGCACTCTCCCCCAACAGAGCCCGGTTAGTCCTAGGCACTGGCCATCGGGGCTGCTGGAGCGCACATACAACGGGGACAGCGCTGGGGGAAACTTGTGTGTGTGGCTGAGTTACAGGCGAGCTGGTCTGGGGAAGGGAGGGACGCAGTTTGCAAAACTCCTGTCTCTCTCTGCTCATCATTTCTCTCTCCTCTCCGCAGACCCCCTCCCTCCCGGGCCGGACCCCTCGCTTGGAGTCATCTTCCGGGGGTTCCAGAAGCCGCCAGGATTTTTTTGTTTTTGTTTTTTGCTGTCAGTTGGCTTTCTAGCCTCTTTGGAAATGGCAGCGGCCGCGACGCCTGGAAAAGGAGCGAGTGTGGGAAAAGGGAGAGGAAACCGGAGCTAACTGACGGGATGCAGGCGACTTGAGACACACACAAAAAGAAGCGTCTCTGCCACCGGGATCCAGCTGCGGCTGCGGACCTAGCCTTCTGCCCCTAACTCCAGCCGCAGGATTTAAGAGCTAAGAGGAGTTGTGTGCTGTGAGGGGTGGTTTTTTTCTCTCTCTCTTCTTCTACAATCAGAAAGGAAGATGGATTGGGGACTTCTCCTGCACTGGGCAGCCCTCACCTTCACCCTAGCCAGGGCTTTAAGGAGCGGTAAGTGACAGAGAAGACAACTGATTTCAAGTTATTCAGATAATATTTTCAGATGTAGGGCCCATTCCTGAGTTCTAATAACAATCAATGAGAAATGTTTTGCAGTGGAAGGAAGACCAACCTGATTACTAGGATGAGGGGAACTTTTCAGTAAAAATCCGTGATCTGCACTACAGTGTCACAGAATCATCACACTGCCTTTTAACTTTATTTTCAGCCTCTTTCCGTTGTTATATAAACGAGGGCTGCTCGCTTTCACAAGATTAGGGCAGCCAATTATCGTAATAATGTTTCCTCACATGGGCAATTAAATAAGACTCTTAAAATCTGCAAGATAACGAGCGCCTTAAAGGGGAGGCTTTTCTGGGGTTAGATATTCAGAATATCATCTTTTATAGTTGTAGCTACCTGGCAGGTAGCCTGGTCAAGTAAGACATAACCTATTTGTGGCAAGTCTGGAGTTCCCGTGGAACTTGAATAGTGTCTGCAGAGGAATCTATAGGCTTGCAAGGGCTTGGCACTCAATTCTAATAGAGAAATCCCATAACAATGACTTCTATATATCTAATTTACTTTCAGGCAACACTTGAAAACACAGCTAATTAAAAACAACCAGCTCTTCGTTCTTTGAACAATGCCTCGGCACACTGAATATTTCCCTGAATTATACACTTTTAAAGATGGTCTAATTGTAGGATTGTTTGACATTTAACTAGCACACATGAAAGAACTCCTGTGAATTTTCCTTTCCCAGCAAATCCTGAGCAATTATTATTAACTAATTATCAAATATTTACTTTTGCCTGACTAGGCTTTCAATCAAAGTAATTAAAAGAAGAGAGCATCTTCCACTTGCAGTGGTATATTGTTTTAATAAGAGATCACAAGTGGAGTGTCCTGCACGGAGAGGAATGTAAATCACATTTTTGTGATGAAAGTTAATCTCTTTGCAATAAATTTTGAGGAGGCTGCCTAATTTAATAAGCAAGAGATTCCTCCTCCAGTGATCTGACACAGAAGCAAACACATTAAGATAGAAAGCGTGTGCCAGTCTTAGGTTGTGAATCTTTAGTGAGATCCAGCCTGGTCTAGCCCTTGTGAGCTGTAGGTAAGGAGGGTGGGGAGTGACAATAACCTCCTCCTTCTGTCTGAAGCCATTATTTGTAAATGTAAAATGAATGCTCCATATTTCTGCATCACTTTGGAGCAGCAGCAGAAGTGGTAAGATAATGGGGGCTGAACCAACGCGTATAGGACTAAATGAAATGAGGTGGGTAGGGGTGACACTGCAATATTTCTGATAATATTCTTCCTTTAAATACAGAGCAGAAATAGGGAGGGCTGTTGATGAAGAAACTGCCTGAGAAGCAGGTTGTCTGCGTAGGTACAGACATAATAGCCCTACTGGAGTCACCCAGGCCATTAACCTCTTCCGTAACTTACCAGACCTACTAATGCCAATGTCCACCTCCGTCCAATACTAGTGTCTGCTAAATTAATTCATTAACCTTATTTAGAACTAATGGTCCAAAGTCATCAGAAACTGCCCTTCTTAATTAAGTGTTGGGAGAGATTTCACAGAGCCAGGGAGTCTAGCAGTCCGCATTATCTTATTATACTGTCACTTTCCCAGAAGTCGCAGATTAAACAGCACTGGTGGTAGTGAGCCCGCCTCAACGTCTTCTGAAGTGACTCTGTCAAGTGACTAGAAACAGCACTGTTTTATTTCACTCACTGAACAGATGCCAGATTCTGCCATGTTGTTTGCACAGAGCCGTAGTGGACTCACTAAGTCAGGATCACTTCCCAAGTCTGCTACACAGGTTCCTTTGGACCCACAGACAGGCGAATCACACAGATCACTAGCTCCTTTTTGAGCTCTTGGTTGCAACACCACAATTTGTTTTCGAAAGCGAAAACAGAAACAAATAGGCTCGGGCCAACCCAAGCAATATGGTTAGAAATATCTTGCCTTTGAACAAACAATAGCATATATGTTGCCTCCTTCCTTTCTAATTTATGGCAAAATGATTTCTATAATGCTAGTAGCTTTATTCATTTTTTATATGCACTTCATCTTTCATTTCCATTTGACCTGGTTTTCCTGTAATAAAATTCTGTACATTTATAAATTCATGCTGAGAGCAAAGAATGCCATTTTCCTTCCACAGGGAATCTATGAGATACAGTATTACAAGCTGTATATACCATTATTGAGAAATAGTGATATATAGATTTATATTTATTAGTGCATATATGCTTTCCTTCTGTAGTTTATTCTCGTACTTTATTGCTGAAAATTGCATGTCAGTATGTGAGGGAAAGTTTCTTTAGCTGAAGATCTATGGTAAGAAATCCATAATAATAAAAAGCCACAGTGCCAACCTACACTGAATAATGAAACAAGTGACCTTACAGATTGGATTACTTAGCTCTCTCTGTTCTTCCAGTACACCTTAAAATGTGTAACCTTAACATTATTTGCCAAAGGAGCAAGATGCAGCCACTATATTTCATACTTGCACTTGGTGACTGTGGTAACTTTTCCAACTGTTTTGCAATTAGAAATAAACCTGGGTGGTGTTGTTTTTTAGGGGGAGGGGGAAAGGAGGGTTGTTTCTGCTCCATTTCTTTGATCTGGTCTCCAAGCATGAACAAACTTCCTTAAAGGAGTAATACTGAATCATTTCTGCTTCACTAAATGCACTTTGTTCTCTGTTAGTCTGCATCTAAGGAGCACAGATAACTTCAAATTGCTTAGATTTATGGACTGATAAAACAAAAGAAGGCTTTGCTGTAAGAGAGCAGGGGTCTATGAAGACAACTCCCCGATGGCCAATGACACAGACCAGGCTTATCATCAGAATAGCTGTGCAGGGGGTCAGACAGCATCTTTTTTAGTCACTCTCCACTTAAACCTTGTTCCTTAATAAGATTACACGTCTCTGAGATAAATCTAAATGAAACCCCTCGGAGCCAGTGTTAACATAAATTGTGAGGATGCAGTGTTTTAATGATGTGAGGGTTTTATTTGTGAAGGGAACCTTTGCAGAGAAACAGTTTTGAAACTTGGCCTCTCAAAATTAGAGCCACCATTTGCACAGATTAGCCCTGGAAGCAACAACTGGTGTACATCCGAATTTTGCATTATATTCTTTCCTACAGAAAATGTGATCTGTAAGAGATTACTTTAAATGCATAGAACTCAATAAAAGGTTGCTAAAGAGAGATGTAGGAAACACAACATTTTAACCACACTTGACTCATGCAGCTGTACTCAAAGATTTGTGATTGATTGGAGACGATAAACTAAACAGGAAATTTTTGTTTTCATTGCAGATAAATGCGGTGATAATATAAAAATTGTAAACCCTGGGTACCTTACTTCTCCTGGCTATCCTAATTCCTATCATCCAAGCCAAAAATGTGAATGGCTGATTCAGGCTCCTGAACCATACCAGAGAATTATGATCAACTTCAACCCTCACTTTGATTTGGAGGACAGAGACTGCAAGTAAGTGAGACCGTCAGTAAAGGGCGCCAGAGCACCATCTAGTGGATAGAAATGTTCATATTGTCTTGATGTCTACATGGGAAATAACAGCTGTGTCCAAGGTAGTGTGTAAAATGAATCCATCAGGGATTTGAATCCGCACCAGATAGTATGTTAGTGCCAAAGATGCTAAAGTTAGGTTTTGTGCTTCCTGAACCTCAAAAACCAGCAAGATTATCTTTGATTTAATCTTGTAATCTTTCTGTCTGCTTTTCCTGGATACAGAGGCCCAATAATTGTTTTTCCTGTTGAAACTCTTTCCTGAGTATTTGCAGTCATTTAGTGGTGGTGGTGTGTATGTTAGCCAGTGGATGGAGCTTTGGTTTGTACTTTTCTGAAATAGTCAGCTACTAAAGTTCTTCGAGAACCATACACAGTAAAAGTGGATTAGTAGGAGTATTTTTAGGGGGGAAATGTTGTAATTTTCTACTATTTAAAAATTACATTTGAATTACTTATATGTGATGAGAAAAGCCATAACTTAGTGTAGCTTTATAATACATTTTATGGGAATGTGACCAGGATGAGGGATTTTTACCACAACATGAAACACGTTAGTTCCATGTTTTTATTTAAAAAATAAGTACCATAAAATAGTTCTCTCCTTCATGTTAGTTAACTGCTCCAAACAATCTGGTCACAGGTGTACACTTTCTCAAAGCACTGACTTCCCTTAACGGTATAGTCTAGACTGAGAGTCTACCCTGACCCACTGGAAAGGGGCAGTGCATAGCAGTCTGATAGTCACAATTCCTCTCTCTGGTTTTCTCCTACTGTTCTCTATCAGGTTGCTTCCCCTACTTAATCAGTGCAGTAGGCTGAGCGGAGGTAGGGCAGAGTCAAGGCTCCACCCATTCTTCCCCCTTGCTCACCCACTACTCACTCTGCAGTCATGAAAGCCGCCCGACAGAAGGTACTCTCCACCCCCATCTCCATGACCGAAAAGCAGGTAGTTTGCACATGGTGACCCATGGTCTGATTGTGCCCCATTTCATAACAGTCAGTCCATAAATTCGGGCTACTTCTTTCATCAAGAACACATTCATTATTCATTATTTATACAGCTCCAGAAATGTGCATGGTCTTTTGCAGATAAAAAAAAGACACAGTTCTTGCTCACAGACGCTGATCCTGCAAGTTATTGAGTGCCCTCAGCTAAGAAAATAAATTTGAAAACAATGAGATTTGAAGGTGCTCAGCACCACACAGGACTTTTCAGCATCTCACAGGATCAAGTCCTAACGGTAGCATTATCTGAGGAGAGATGGTGACGTGCAATGGGGAGGAAAAGGTTATGATTACTGAAAGACAGTGCTTACACTGAAGTGCTTAACTTTTATCGTACACATCTTCTTGGTTCCAATTTTTGTAATAACAAATTGAGTTAGTTACTTCATGAATATTAATTTCACTTAGAATTAACTTGTTTAGTGACCAACTGTAGTAGTTTGGTTTACATTTAGTCGATTTTCAGTGTTTTGCATAATCCAGCATTGGGCAACGTTTCATGTGCCAAGTGTGGGTAATAACAAAAGAAGGCTCCATGTTTGTAAAACGAAACTGGCTGTTTATTAAAGCACCTATTTACAAAGGTGCTGCAACTGCAGCTAGCATTCAAGTTATGTGTACATGGACTGACTGCCTAGTGCCTTCTCCAGACTCTTCCCTCCAACAACCTGTGCACCTCCCTCCAAGTTCTATGGAGGTTGATAGAACCAATTCTAGTTTCCGGTTAAGATTATGCTTCTGAATACGGTTATTACTGCAGGCAACATAGTTCAGGACTCTTTAATCAGTTATGTGTGTGCAGTGGTCCACTTGCCTATATTTTATAAATGTCATTATGTTCCATTTCCCTTCCGTATACAGGCTTGTTCCTAATCTTTAGAGGTGTTTGAATCTGGATATAAATTTTTTCTGCAGTTTAGGTAGATATCAGAAAGGAAATAAAACATATTGTAAGGTAAAACCTTTTGTGTTCCTTGGCGGATTACAGGTATTCCAAGGTTCTAAAACGGTCTCAGTCTAACAGAACAGTAAATGATGTACAGTATATAACTATTTAGATAAGAAATAGCCATTGTTATGTAGAGATGCACTAAATATGCAAGCTGGTCTTTGGTGCATTGGGGCCTTAGACAATGAAGGAACTGAGCTCCCCAATTCCATCACTCCCTGCTCCCTTCTTCTCCCCTCTTAGGAACTCACCTTCTTCCTCCCAAAGGACCTCCCTATTATTGACAGTTGTCTGTAACAAGTTCTGTTCCCAGGTGGTCAGAAACTCTGCAGGCAGAGTGGTTTGAATTGGACTCTTGGGGAGTGACCATGATGGTTCAGGTGTTATTTGGTGACCTCTTAAATGCAGAACCTTATGATACCTACTATTTACTATCTAGCTACAATTTTGCTTATGCTTAAGGCTGTCCCATTTAACTTGAGAGTGAGTAGGTTTGTACGTTAGCTGACTAATGTAAAAATGATTTCAGCAACAGGAAGTTATCAAGAAACAGTCTGGTTTGAAATTTCACTGTCTGCTGAAGAAATTCATATTCCTGTTACCAGATCTTTGTTAAAGCAATAAACAAACATAATAAAACATATGACACGGTTATTTGCAATTAAGTAAATTTTGATTTCCTAATATAATCTTCAATTTATTTGCCAGCTGTGTGTGTACTATAGAAATGTGACATTTCAAGCTAGCCTCTAGTTTACTTAAAGTTGCAACCATGGAAATTAATAAACAGCTAATATGATGTGCAGACAGAAAATCAGAGGTTGGGGAATAAAATTTCTGGGAAGGAAAAAAGGGGCACTGTTGAAAAACTCTGTGCCCTGGATACAATTATACTGGACTAGAAGAGCAGATGGTGTCTTGGACTAAATCCTGAACTCCTTATGTCAATAGAGGTTTAGTTTGTTTGTTTCTCCCTGAGTGAGGACTGAGTAAGAACTTCTAGAGTTTGGTCCCTAAAGAATAATGATGAGGACCTGGAAATCTCACTGAGCCCATGGAGAAAAACAATAAGACCTTCAGATGTATGTCAAGTTATTCTTTATTTGCAACAAGAGAGCCAAGGCGTCTCATCTATCTTTCATGTACATTGGTGTAAATCAAGATTAAATCCATTGAAGCCAGTGAACTTACACCCATGTAAAACTAGTGTCAGTGAAAGGAGAATTAGGCTCAAGAATTGTAAATATTAGCTATACTGGTGGCACTCTTAGTGAGCATCTTTGTGTCTTAAGATTTTGGAAGTTCCACATTACAGGCCTGGTATAAATATAACTAGCAATTATGTTTTGCTCTAATTGAAGAATATTTCCCAAATGTTTTCTAATGATCATATGGTATGTCATGTGATATTTATATAATCATTGTGAATATACTTTATTTGAGGAAGTTGTATTATTTTAAATTTCAAGTAAGCAGAACTAAAATTCAAGTTTCTTCAGAGAAATCCCAAAGGGCTCAGCTTTCATCATATTGGGGAATAAAGATACAATAGTAATTAAGTAAATGTACTTTCACACAATTTAGGCAGCTCTAATGAAAAATATCCTAAGGACAGAATTACCAAACAAGCGCTCTGGAAATACACTGTCTCAACAGGATGTGTAAAATCATGTCTTGCAGCCTAAAAACATAAACTCTACATTCATAACAGTATAAGGGTATATTCTCCTCACAAATGTACATAATGATACCTTTTAACATTAATGGGAGCTACATGCCTGCTTCAAGAAAGAATGAAATCCAAATTCTGGTGGCGGTTTCAAAAGAATACAAGTTTGGGCTTATTGAATATTTTGTCCTCTCACAAACAGGCAATGAAAATAGCTGTAGTTTGTGAAGACAGGAACACAGTTAGAAGTAAAAGGAGGGGACAAAACATATGATTGAATATTACCTAAAATGCTCGAATATTTGTTGCATGTTTTAAATGCTTTTCAGCACTTAGCTAGGATGTACTAGTCTTGTGTTGCTTAAAGTATCCTACTGTGTAAATGTAGCCATCTTGAATCTTGTAAAACTTTATATCTGGAAATAAACAAGGATGTCACTGATACAGTACTTTGAATTTATAGAACTTTTCCGGTTTCCCAGCAATGCAAACTATCAGCATGATAATTTATAATGGTTTGTGACAAATGCTGCTGAGCAAAGAGGTGTGTGGTTACATTCAGATCAGATATCATCATCTAGGGAGCAATAAAAAATTCACAGACACTAGGTTAAAAACATTAAGAAAATGAATATGAAGCTTCAGGAGACAAGGGCTTGAGGAAGGTGGAGGGCTGGATAGAAAAAGCCCAGTAGTGGTTTCCTTACTGACAAATTATTAACTTTGTTGTCAGACTTAACTGTATGGTTTTACAAGACTTACATAGATACACTACTGCAGTACAGTTGTTTTATTGGCATAATTTAGCTATGCAAAGAGTACTATCATCCTCGTTTGACAATTACTGAGCCTGTGTGTACTGTTGCCAGCTCAGTTCAAATGGAAAATTTGTTCATTTTAGAAACATTCAAATTGCAGAAGGAAAGATTTGATAGTTAATTGTTCTTTAAATTGGGTTTATAAGGGATTAGTTACACTGCTGAGATTAGAAATTATATAGAAATTGCAATCAAGGATAAATAGCAAAAATATGTTTGTTTGTCTAGATCGATGCAGCCCCTCAAAGTCCTTGAGCTGGAGAAGAAACAGGATTCCATCCATCCTTTCCATTTCTAAATAATGTCGATGTAATTTGGTTGTGAACCTGCAGGTATAATAACCCACAGTTCATAAAATAAGACGATACTCAGTGTATGGCACTATGTTGGCACTGCTTTAGTGACACTATCATTCTATAGAATTTAAGTTTTCATTCACATTTGTCTAAACTCAGACCCTTATTCCCCAGTGCGTTGTCTGCTTTGTACCATTCCAGCTAGTGCACAGTTGCCTTAAACCTACTGGATCCAGCCACTTGAGGATTATCCTTGTGTAAGGGGAACCTTGGGTGGCATAGAGCTGCTGTAGTGACTCCAGCATCACACACTCACGCACCAGCTGCCAGTGCAGTTAGGGAGGCTGGGGAAAGAGGACACTGCCAGAATATCCCATCATTGTCTGACTATGAGAAAGGTTCCTGGATCCATTGGCAGTGATGCAAAGTACAGCAGCCTTCAGGCTGCTCAAAGTTATGCCGAGGAACTGGCCCAGTGCTCCCTAGCCCCAGGGCTGTATAATGCCCTCTTCAGGTGCAGCATAAGATCTGGGCCTGGGTGTGTGGGGCCTGATCCTGCACTCATCAACGTCAATGGGAGTTTTGCCTTTGATTTCTATAGGAGCAGAATTAAGTCATTGTTCTCTATGGTTGTGAAGAATGATGGAACATGTATCTTGTGTAGTTGATCTATAAGCGGTGTCTATATTAGATATTTCAGTCATGTCTGACAATGGGTATCAAACAAGGTTCCTCACACCCTCTTTTAACTGGTTTTGAGCTTGGCTGTCTTGCTGAGGTAGACAGGGTCAAGTGAATGAAACTTCTTGTAGCAAATGGTGGGTTGACTAGAAGGACACGCAAAGGAACAACCAAACTCAGCATTGGTTGATAGTGGAGATGGAGGAGTCATATCTGATCACTTTCTGACACAGCTGAAAATCCTATAGTAGACAGAGTCACTGAGCCTGCAGATAGAAAGATGGGAACAATAGTTTTAAGAGCCTTCTTCTGCTCTCATTTACAATAATGCTTTACTAATGATTTCAGTGGGAGCAAAATGCAGGCTCTAAGCAAGTGCAAACTACCCCCAATCATTTCAGTGGGTATTAACACTGAAGCCTAACAATGAAACTTAAATAATGTCCATATTTACGTATGTATCTATTTATTTATTTTTATTTAGACTAACCAAAAAGTACCCACCTGCAGGCAGTGGCGTAGCCAGGTGGAGAAAACAGGGGGAGCAGAGATAAAAAAGGCACCACCTGCTTGTACTCACCCTGTGGCGCTCCGGGTCTTCAGCGGCACTTTGGCATCGGGTCCTTCACTTGCTCCAGTCTTCAGCAGCACTGAAGGACTCCCCTCCCTCCACCACTGAAATGCCGCCCAAGACCGAAGCGAGTGAAGGACCCAACGTCGAAGTGCTGCTGAAGACCCGAAGCGCCGCCTGACCCGCCACCAAAGACCCGGAGCGCCGCCGGGTGAGTGAAAATTAAAAAGGCCCCCAAAATTGAAAAAGGCGCCACTTGTGCTCATGGGGGAGCGGCCACTACCCCATTCCCGCCCCCCACCTCCCAGCTATGCTACTGCCTGCAGGCTTAGAGAACCCTGCCAACTATTTAAAATTACATAAATAAAATGTGTCGTTAACTGTTTCATTGCCAATTATTTTATCAGAATACTATCAGACATACTGCACTTAGCTTTCTGGGGTCAGTCCCGAAGCCCCCTCCAGACAGACAGTGTGCAGGGTATGCTGTGGGCAGTCCTGAAGGAAGTACTGCTGCATTCTAGCAATAACTAGAGAGAGGATGGCCCTCTGGTGGCCAATGCTAGCTTGGCTTTGAGCTTAGAGCTGAGGTTCTCAAACTGGGGGGCACGCCGCTGGTGGGGACATGGAATGCATTCAGGGGGCATGAGAAGGCACAGTGGAGAGCGGCGGCTGCTGGCCGGGCACCCAACTTTGAAGGCAGCACCACCACCAAGGCAGCGTGGCATGGTATGGTATTGCCACCCTTACTTCTGCGCTCCTGCTGGTGGCAGTGCTGCCTTCTGAGCCGGGTGGCAGGAAAGCTACACACTATATCGGGGTGGGCAAACTTTTTGGCCCAAGGGCCACATATGGGAATAGAAATTGTATGGCGGGCCATGAATGCTCACAAAATTGGGGTTGGGTGTGGGAGGGGGTGAGGGCTCTGGGTGGGGGTGTGGGCTCTGAGGTGGGGCCAGAAATGAGGAGTTCAAGATGCGGGAGGGAGCTCTGGGCTGGGGCGGGGGGGGTGCGGGGGTGTGTGTGAGGGCTCCAGCTGGGGGTGCAGACTCTGGGGTGGGGCTGGGAATGAGGAGTTCGGGGTGTAGGAGGGTGCTCCGGGTGGGGACCAAGGGGTTTGGAGGGTGGGAGGGGGATCAGGGCTGCGGCAGAGGGTTGGGGTGTGTGGGCTCTGGGGTAGGGCTGAGGATGAGGGGTTTGGGGTACAGGAGGATGCTGCAGGGCTGGGATTGAGGGGTTCGGATGGCAGGAGGGGGATCAGGGTTGGGGCAGGGGGTTGGGGCCTGGGGAGAGGCTCAGGGGTGCAGGATCTGGGCAGCGCTCACCTCAAGTGGCTTCCAGAAGCAGCAGCTCTGGAATGCATGCTGCCCCCTCCCCAAGCACCGCCCCTGCAGCTCCCATTGGCCACAGTTCCCGGCCAATGGGAGCTGCGGGGGCGGCACTTGGGGAGGGGGCAGTGTGCAGCGTGGAGCCCCCTGGCTACCCCTATGGGTAGGAGCTGGAGCGGGGCCATGTCGCTACTTCCGGGAGCCGCGTGGAGCAGTCCCCGACCCTGCTCCCCGGCTGGAGCACCGGAGTGCCGGAGCGAGGCAAGCCCCAGACCCCGCTCCCCAGCGGGAGCTCAAGGGCCAGATTAAAATGGTTGGCAGGCCGGATCTGGCCCCCAGGCCGTAGTTTGCCCACCCTGTGCTATATACTTAAATGGCTCTGTTCGAATCAATGCCTTTCTGTTTTTAATATTTAGTGGGAGTTGCATGTTGATTTTTTTTATTGGTATATGTACTTGTGTGGCAGGAGGGGGGGATGTAAACTACTACAGACACAAAGAAGTGGGGTGTGATCAAATAAGTTTGAGAATCACTGGCTTAGAGCACCCCTCAAGCTGTTCTAAACTGTGTCGCAAGCCCCCAGCTTGCTCCAGGATCAGGGAAGCCCAAATGTCATCTTTGCAATGGATCCTGGACACAACTAAGGACTGGGCCTTTTATTCCTAAGTAATATTTTTTTATTTCATTATGCACTCTGGTTCATAAGAAGTATACAAAAGTATGTGCTCTTGTTTTATAGACTCAGCTTGTACTTGCAGCCAAGTACCATACGCAAGTTTCTAAAGATAGTTCAGGGTAATTTTAGTGGGCTTCGGAGACTAAATCAAAATTGAAAGAAGTTGGAAATTATATTGTGTTCCTGATTATTTGATGTAATAGCCAGGCTTTTTTGTTGCTCATCTAAACTGCTGTGAATAGTCTCTATTATCAGACTATTGAAGTGTTTCTTCTGCAGAGTATTGTTGTTTGGTTTTGAGCTTTTTCAAAAGTATTAGTGAAATCATGACAAAATATTGGTTGTGTGTCACTTCACTAGTGAACCCTAGCTTGACAAATATCCTCCTTTCATTTATTATTAATTGTCATTTCTTTGGAGCAGAGCCCATCTTTTCACTCAAGGTATGTACATTGCCAGCACAATGGGGCTTCAAACCTTGATTGGGGTCACTACGTGCTACTGCATTACATACAATAATAATATTGATATAGGTAGATATTAATATTAATGTATTGTATATAATTAAGTGAACTGTGGGGAAAATTGTATGTTGAAGTGCTATAACCAGATACCTTTCAACCCATAACATTGTTAGAAGGGCGTAACATGGAATCCTTAGGGCCTGATCCTCTGGCCTTTATATGTGCATAGCCCTCAGTGATGTCAAGGTCAGTTACAAAAAGACAGAGCACAGAGTCAGGGTCTTTTATAAACTGAAACACATTATATTAGAGACAGTCATATGAAGTTGTCTGCATTCTTTAATTTGACTTCTCCTCTGCCGCCTCAATGGTGATTTAATTAAAACAAAACCCCATGTGTTAATGGAAATTACTTTGCTTAATTATAACTTGTTGCAAGCTACAACATTTGATCATAACTTTTGATAATTACAATATATAGGCCTTTATATGGTTTATGTAAAACCAATTTCAATTATGTTTCTTTTGTAGTGTTCCCAAAGAATCAAATTATTTGTCTGTCTGTGAGCGGATGATACGCCTACACACACGCATATATAGACAGATTATGTACACATACATATATATTTTATGGACATATATATATATATAATTGTACACATGTGTGTGTGTATACATAGGTACATATGTTTATGTATATAATATAGATATGTTAGCTTTTGCAGGCGTTCCAAAAGTAAGTCTACTAATTAAAGCTCTAATACCCATCTTAAGGCTGATAATTAGGTATAAAGAAAACAAGAGACAGGATTAGTGTTCAGATCATGTTCCAAATGCTTCTTAATTGGGTGTTTGTAATCAGTCCTGATTGCAAGAGGCAGTGGTTTGGCAGAATAAAGAAAGAAAAAGGCTTATGCCTACTATTTTCCTGTTAGTTGACTTGGACATAGTATTTTGGTCAGGATCCAATGGCATGATGTCAAAGAAGGTAACTTTGTCAGCTACAGATATGCTTGTAAAGCATACACACAAACCTCCCTTGTGCTCTTTTGAAAAATAAAAATTAATATTCTATAGAACTAGCTCAAAACAAGTGAGTTGTTTTCATTCAGAATCTTATAAAGTGTTTTCAAGCTGACCATAGAAGAGACTTTGTTCTTCTGGCCTCCCTCCACCACTGACTGCTGAAATTAGGTCTGAGTTCACTTTAAGCTTTCATTGTGTTGACCTTGGCTCTCTTCTTGCTGACCCACAGTTCTCCATCACAAAACCACACAGTTTGGTATAATGATTATTTCTTTATCTTAAGTAACCAAATAATTTTTCAAGCAGGGTGACAGATTTCCTTCTTGTACTATGGGAAACAAGCACCTGGTTAGTTCAATACAGAATTTTGATGACCTTCCTGAATGAGATTTGAAAGTTTTATAAGTCACCTGGCAACTTTTGAGGAGCACAGGTAATTTGCTTCTCTGTAATAGGTCCCAAAATATGAGAATAAAAAACCCAACTTACAAAGATTATATCATGTATTGTGTGATATCATGCATAACAATTCATTTAAATAGAAAGAAACTCTTTTAGAGTCGATTTGCATATTAAAAAGCAGATCTTGGCATAACAATACAAAAATGAAGATTTTAGAAGGGTTTTCAGTTAAAATTAAGAGGACAGTCAACAGAATAATTTATTTTTATTCATGTCAATATACTTGTAAGAGGGAGACTCAAGTTTAGTGTTTCCCAAACTTTTGAAAGCTCAGTCCCCCTTCAGGAAAGTAAAACTAATCACCCACATCCCACCATTTGCTGTTAAAGGGCTACACATCTTAATTTATAGATTTTCTGTTCCTGACTAGTACTCCAGTTTCTTCCCCTCTTCTCCTTTTTCCCCATCCCCCACACATATTTTGGAAAATGCTTGGGTCTCCTTTCTTACATGGTCTAATGAGTTGTGAAACAGTTTAAAATGTTGACATTTAAAGTTAGCACCCACAAAAATGATGGGGCAATTGACACATCAAAACTCTTGTTCAGGCTATCTGCAAATTCAGGCAGACATTCTGCATCAGTTGCATTTGCTTCATATTTTGAAGATTTTCATAGCTAGAGATTTACTCCATTTTTAAATGAAAGCTGAAACTCCGGAGAACAATTGAGAGGTCTGTCTACATCTCCATAGCTAGTCTGTCACACTTTGGGAAGCACTATTTTTGGGAGTCAAATTTATTCATCTTACCCATGTAAGATGGATGGTATGATGGGACTGCCTATGATGGCATGTGGCCCATCAGCGTCTGCCAGTAGCAAAAATTCCCAACGGCTGGAGATGGGACACTAGATGTGGAGGGCTCTGAGTTACTACAGAGAATTCTTTCCCAGGTATCTTCCTGGTGGGTCTTGCCCACATGCTCAGGGTCTAACTAATTGCCATATTTGGGATTGGGAAGGAATTTCTCCCCAGATCAGACTGGCAGAGACCCTGAGAATTTTTCACCTTCCTCTGCAGCATGGGGCATGAGTCACTTGCAGGTTTAAACTAGTGTAAATGGTGAATTCTCTGTAACTTGGAAGTCTTTAAACCATGATTTCAGGACTTCAGTACCTCAGCCAGAGGTTAGGGGTCTATTTCAGCAGTGGGTGAGGTTCTGTGGCCTGCAAGTGCAGGAGTCAGACTCAGGGCCAATTGGGCGGGGGGGGGGGGGTAGGGGAGAGGGGCCAGGAGGGCCATTTGGCCTGGGCTTCAAGCTCAAAGGGGGCCTCAATTTTAGACACTTGTTAATTTTTTGGCATTGGATAAGTTTTGCAACTTGTTTTTATGCGCATCCCTATCGGATCAAAATGTGATACACTCTCTCAGCTTAGAGCTGCAAATTTAAGCAAATAAGAGATGTGATTTGTTAAAAGACATAATTTTTTTGTTAACTGATACAGATTTTGTCATGTCAAATGCATCACTTCGTTCTGATCAATCAGGATGGAGCATCAATAGAGGTTGGAGGAAGTTGAAAGACCAAATACCATCACATGAGAGTTCAACGTCACACAAAGAAAGCTATGTTGCATGGAAATCAGCCAGTAGGGCAACATCAGCTGAAAGTTCAGTTGAGAATTTGCTCTTGACTGAACTCTCTACAGAAACTAATAACGGGAAAAAACTTCTTGAGCGCATCTTGAATGTCATCCTTTTTCTTTCCGAGCAGGGATTGACTTTCTTTGGTTCCAGTCAATGTATTGGTGATCGTGCAAATCAAAACTTTCTAGGCATAGTTGAGCTCCTCAGCAAATATGACCCACTTTTATCAGAGCATGTTAAACATATTCGAGAATCGCAAGAGAGTCAAAAGTGCATGGAAGTCCGTTATCGCTCCACATGCATACAAAATGAGTTTAATGAGCTATGTGGGTCATTCATACAAACAACAATTCTTGATGAGATTCAAAATGCTACGTATTTTTCAGCCATTGTTGATGCCACTCCAGATTGTTCTCACAAGGAACAGACAAGTATAGTTATTCGGTATGTTAAGATTGTAGATAGT
The DNA here is from genome assembly GCF_965152275.1 of Natator depressus. Classification (NCBI taxonomy): domain Eukaryota; kingdom Metazoa; phylum Chordata; order Testudines; family Cheloniidae; genus Natator; species Natator depressus. The sequence continues at coordinate 235,612,139 of NC_134235.1, read as the reverse complement.
GCAAAATTTTCAATTGAAGAAAGGTTTATTTTGTTTGATAACTTCACGAGAAAAACTGGAAAAGAAATTGTTGCTTGAGTACTAGCAATTCTAGAAGGTTTTAAGTTAGATTTTCAAGTCTGCATTGGTCAAGCCTATGACAATGGATCTAATATGGCTGGGAAGTACAAAAGTGTACAAACAGTTCTGATTAAGCATAATTCACACTGTATTTTCTCCAGCTGTGGAAACCACACACTAAACCTTGTAGGTGTTGACTGTGCTGAATCATGCAAGGAGGCAATTACCTTGGAACTGTTCAGCAAATGTACAATCTCTTCGGTAGCAGTCCACAAAGGTGGGATATTCTGAAGCAATATCTTCCTGTTTCACTGCATGGGATGTCCAAAACTAGATGGTCTGTACAGATTGTTGGTGTTCTACCAGTTACGCAGCATTTGAATTCAGTGAGAAAGGCTTTAAATGAGCTTGAATCTCTCAATCTCACTGCACAGGCTCAAATGGAACTTCAGTCTATTCAGAAGCACATGTCCACATTTGAATGCATTCTGATGTCATCTTTGTGGATGAAGTTACTTATAATGATCCACCAAACTAATCTGGTAATTGAAGCATGCAATGCTACACTTGATGCTGAGAGGGATAACATTGAAAGTCTTATCAATGACATTTAACAGATTCATGAACAATGGGATGCAATCCTGACTGAGTCCAAATTAGTAGCAAAGAATATTGGCATTTCATCTGAGTTCTCCACCAACTGCAACTTACTTACTGAATCCGATGCCGAGCAGCATTATAGGGTCAATCATTGTCTCTATTCAATCTGGTCTTACACGTCAATTTGAGTCACTGAGACTCATTTGTACCCTTTTTAGGGTTCTTTGGCAGTTCAACACACTGAGTAATGAAGATGTACTTTCTGCAGCTGAACAATTTCAGCAGCAATACAAGAAAGAAATCTCAAAAGATCTCTTTGACGAGGTCATCTTCCTCAAACAAATATATTCCACGAACTTTAAATTGGATTGCAAGCCAAAGGAATTGCTTCAAGAAATACTCAAACTCAAAACTCAAGAAAGACTCTCTGGGGTGTTTCCTAATATCACAATTGCATTGAGTATTTTTGTCAGTTTGCCTGCATCAGTGGCTTCCGGGTGAACACACCTTCAACGTGTTGAAGCAGGTAAAGAACTATTACCATTTAACTATGTGACAAGAGCGTTTGAATGGGCTCGCCATGCTTAATATCAACTGTGACATTGCACGAAAGCTCAATTTTTCCTCAATAATTTGTGCATTTACACAGAAAAATGCTAGAAAAGCATTTGTTAAATAAAAAAAATTCAAATTTATGTCTCACTCTTTTTTTGGTGCCTTATTTTGTTTTCATGTGTCATTTTTTATTTTTATTATGGCTAGGGGCCACAAAAGCCAGAAGTGGCGCGGACCTCTCTGGACCTCTGAGGGGGCCTGGTCAGACTAGATTATCATGATTGTCCCTTCTTATCTTAAAGTCTATGCGTCCATGTAAGTAGTCCCAATGAAACCAATTAAAACAATGGGACTACTTGTATGAGTAAAGTTAGTAGGTCTTCTGTTTCTAAGGCACAGTATAAATGTATGGTACTATACAAATTAATTAATAATAATCATTTGTAGCAATGGAAATCAGCTGCTTTCAGAACAATTTACAATATGCTACAAATTACTTTCAGGTGCTTACATGACAACAATTCAAGTTTAATCCTTTTGGACACAGCAGTTCATAAATCACCATAAATACCATATCAGTTATTCTCAAGGATCTTAGTCTCTTACAGTATGGGTTTTAAGGCACATTGCCATATGCACTGAGGAGTGTCAAGGTTAACCTCAATGTGGAATCCTCTGCCAATCTGTCATTGAGCCAATCAGCTTCTACAGACAATTCTTTGATATGCTCATCTATAACTGGAGAACCAAATCAGCAATTTAGAAAAGCTTTATCTTGATCACCACATAGAAGCTGAGGCTTCTTATTTCCATAGTAAATACTCCCCTTTGCAAGATGCAAAATGGGAGGCTTATATTCCTCATTCTGAAAACACTGTCTAGAAGCAATGCTAGATAATCGCTCCATTTGAGTAGCTTTAGTTAAGTCCCAGAAAATATGCAAAGGAAGTTTTTAAATAAAATCTCTGTCTTTTTCCCCCCCGTTTCACAGCCATCTCCATAATCTGTTTTGAAGACAGAGACATAAAATGTATTAACATCGTAGGCATATGTTCTGATTGCTGAGTGTTTTTTGACATTCCGCAACCCCCCTGAGACTTTGTGTCACAATTCTATACACTTTATCTATTTGTATATTCATATCTGGGTTCTAATCCAAAATTTCTTTGCATACATTTACAACAAAATTTAGGCTCTTCTCCTTCTATTCCAACTGGCAACCAACCATAATAGATGCACATTTCAATTTCCCAATGTATATTCTCAAACTCTATTTCAAAAGTGAAGTTTTATATTGTGTTTAGAAGAGCAGATCTCTCTCTCTCTCTCTTTTGTGTGTCAGTGTGTGTGTGTATACTGAACAGCTATAGGATCACATTCAGCCCCTGATGTACGCAGATGCAGCTCCACTGATTTCAATGGAATTAAACCTGCTTGAATCAGGGCCAGATTTGGCCCTTGTAACATAAAATAACACAAGTGCATTACTCTTAATGGTTTCCATATTGTTTTATTCCCCACCATTACCCTGGATGATGCTCATCAAACAATTCAATGTCTTCTTTATCACACCTCTCCCATTTTATTTTTAAGTCTTTTATTATCCTTAAAGAGATTAGATAGTTTATCTATTATGTACTCAAGTTGCTTCTCAGTCTTCCCATGAAGGGCTTCATCATCCATAAAAACAGTGCTCCTCCCCCAACCTTTTCCAAGTGAATAATTCTTCCGTAGGCCAAACCTGAATGTCCTGTCAATGGATGAATAGCCACCCAGTTGCCACTCTAGCATCAGTTTTCCAAGTCTCAGACTACCTATGGTGTCTATAATATTTTTATCATTCCCATCTTTACTACCTGTATTCATAGATTCCTTGTTGCTTTGTGTCTTTTCTCTTCTAAGGCCTGGTCCACAAAAAACGTATAACGGATTGAGCTATTTCAGTTAGGTGGTGTGATTTTTATTCCAATATAATTAAAGGAATACCACCCCTAATATGGATGCAGTAATACTGGTATAAAGGTGCCTTATCCCAGTATAGCTCTTTTTTTATAAATAAGGAATAAGCTATGCTTGTATAAGCACATTTAACCTACACTAGGGGGTCATACTGCTTCAACTATAACAGTTTCTAAATTAATTTAATTAAACTGGTTACCTATGTGGATACATGTCCTCAGGTTAGCACAACCATAGCATCAGTGATATGCAAAGGCTTTTGATTAGCATATTAGTTTACTGTATTATCAAAAATCTGTTAATACTAATATGGATTATTTTTGTATTCTGTCACTTTCAGTAACAGGGCTAAAGTTCAAAACTTGACAGTATGAGTGTATAAAACTATTGGAAATCAAGTATTGTATCTCATTACAGAGAATATTGAAGCAAAGGCCAGTCAGAAGATATGAGCAGCTTATTTTGATTTATATGTGTAAAGAAATCTAATTGAATTTCATGAAGCATAACTCCATTTAAGTCAATGGAGCTACACTGATTTGCATATTTCTAATAGTGAGTTAGAAATTCACAGTGGGACGAATAGTGCTGTGGGTCAGGGAGACAGAAATCTTTGTTGTGTTCCCAGCATTGCCACTGGTATATTGTGTAATCTTAGGCAAGTCACTTGACCTATCTGTGCCTCAGTTTACACACGGATAATAATACTTCCCTGACTTACAAGAGTGTTGGGAGGATTCACTCTTAGAAAAGCTCTTTGAGAGCACTGGATGGATATAATATCATAAATAAAATTATTTGCCATTGTGTTGTACTTGTTCATCTTTTAGCTATTACATTTTGTTGATAACAATTTACTATTCTGTATAAATGCATGTGCCAATATATTGGGTTTTTTTTTAAAAGAACAGAAAAGAACAGAAATCATATCCACAAGAGACATATCACTCATGATGAGAAGAATCTATAACAGACGCAGCACTAACTCGAAACTGAACGCCAAATGCAAGCAATTTCAAATACGTGCATATTGTCAGCATGAAACCAGTCCATTCTCTCCTACACAGAATGTCCCCCAAGGAGTAGTGAACCTAACAGCAGCAACTCTAATGGCTGTGTTCTCATGTGTGGAGGGGGAAAGGAGCACTTTACAGCTATCTTGGGCAGCTTTAAATTGTTCACTCTTTACTCACTTTTTTAAAGCTGTTTCTAGATGGGAGCATAAGACACTAGGACTTTGGTCCTCACAATGCCTACTTTTGGGAGGGTCATGCCCATTCTTTTCACCAAGGGTGAAATCTGGGCCTCGCTGAAGCCAGTGGCAAAACTGCAAACTACTTCAATGGGGCTAGGATTTCATCTCGAGTGAACAAAATGTGAGCCCCCAAGATTGGCAACTTTCTAATCACAAAAAAAACGAACACTCCTGCCCTGCCCCTTCCCTAAGGCCCCACCCCTGCTGTGCCCCTTCTCTGAGGCCCTGCCCCTGCTCACTCCATCCATCCCCCTCTGTCGCTCGCCCTCCCCACCGTCACTCATTTTCACCGGGCTGCCTCAGGGGGTTGGGATGTGGGAGGGGGCTCCGGGCTGAGGCAGTGGGTTGGGATGTGAGAGGGGGTGCGGGCTCTGGCTAGGGGTGCGGGCTCTGGGGTGGGGGCTGGGGTCAAAGGGTTTGGAGTGCAGGAGGGGGTGTGGGCTCTGGGAAGGAGTTTGGGTGTGGGAGGGGGCTCAGGGCTGGGGCAGGGGGTTGGGGTGTGGGAGGGGGTGAGGGGTGCGGGCTCCAGGTGGCGCTTATCTGAGGTGGCTTCTGGGAAGCAGCCGGCATGTCCCTAGGCAGAGGCACGGCCAGGCAACTCTGTGCGCTCCCCCCACAGCTCCGATTGGCCACGGATGGTTCCCAGCCAATGGGAGCTTCAGAGCCAGCACTGGGGGAGGGTGGGGGGGCTAGGAGCTGGAGGGACATGCTGGCTACTTCACGGGAACCGGGGAGGGAGCCTGCCAGCTCCGCACCAAACGGACTTTTAACAGCCTGATCAGCAGTGCCGACCGGCACCACCAGGGTCCCTTTTCAGCTGGGTGTTCCTAGAGCTACCCATGTGCATCATTCTCTAGGTGCCCATTCCCAAAATGGTACCATGATGAAGGACACTTTCCTGATGTATCTTGCACAGTTTTCTATTAGTTTGGGTGTAACATGGTCACTTTCTTTCTAAAACGCACAGTGCATATAGTGAGTCAATAAGATCTATTTCAACTATTTAAACACTGATAAACACTGATAAATAATAAACTAAAATGCCATACATGAAGCATTGTGTTGTACAATCCACCCTTTTTATATAAGCCTGTACTCAGGCACCTGACTTTATTGCAGACTTTTATAAATTTTCTGTTTAGAAAGCAGAACTCCAGCCTCTCTCTCCCTCCCTCTCTCTTGTGATGCTCACATTCTCTCCTCCTCTCAGTTACAAAAACTGTAAAGTAAAATACTCCAAACTCTGGAAATGCAACTCAGTATTGTCAGCGCCAAGCATTTGAAAATCATGAGTCAGACCTCAAAAGTCGTGAGTGGTGTAGAAATAATGAGACTTTTTGAAATATTGGGTTCTTTTCATTTGCCTTCTGGTACTGAAGGCTTTAAGGTTCACTTTTTCAAGCTTTTCTCTGCAACCTTGAGGGCTAGAAACTCTCTTTGTTTTAATTGAAAGCTAAGATTCTCAGGTAATAACATGATTCGAGCAGCTGGTGCTTTAAGAAAAACACCAAATATCATGACACGTGATAAAATCTTGAAAGTTGGCAGCCCTGGATTCTCATTAAAGCCTTAATTTGCCCACATTGCACCTTTAGGACCCAATTTTTACCTCAGTCACAGCCATGCAGCTCCCATTGAAATGAACAGGAATTATGCATGTGTTTTTCTGTTTTGTAGGGAGAAAAAAAGAGAATAATAAAAGAGATTAAAACATTAATTGATTGATTTCACTGTTTCTGTGTGTTCTTCCCCCACTGCATAGTCAAAAACTTACACAGCTAGAGTGAAATTCACCCCAGTGTAGAAAACTCCCTCAAGGTCTAACAAACACCCCTTCTATTTTATTTAATCTAGAGGTGTAAGTGTAGCACAGGTACTTCTGCAGATCCCTTCCACTGGGGTAAATTTTACCCCTTTCAATATTACAGAAAGATAAACATCACACAGCTACTAACAAACATTGATATTCTCCACTCCACATTGTGCTGGTACAAATCCATTGAATTCAATGAGATTACACCAGTGAAAACCAGTATGACTGACTGATAGTGTATATTTACACTGGGTTCTAGATCTTTATCTCTATTACCTTCATTGGAGCTATGCTGCTTTTCACCAGCACAGGTTCTGGCCCTATATTGCTAAACTTAGTGGAAATTTTGTAATGATTGCTAAACCAATCTCAAAGTTATTCTTTAAAAACCAATTAGACCATAATTCCCGTGTTTTTCCATTTTTATTTATTTATTTTTCATCCCACCTCCCCAACTCAAAAAAAAAAAAAAAAAAAAAAGAAGAAGACTGGAAGCTAATACTCAGTGAGGACTAACCACTTTGAAAGTTTCCATTTGTCAAGTTCAGCCATTTTTGAATCCACACAGAAAGAGTCATAAGGTCACATCATGCCATCAATTGTTAAACAGATCTCCCCATTAATTACAGTAGAGAGTTCTGTTTAAAAATCAGCATCACAGCAGGACTGTAGGAATCTTTTTCACAGGAGGAAAAGAATTATTTTTACCTTTCTGCAACTCAGAAAGGGATTAATAGATTTAAAAAAAAATTATAAAATTCATCATTGAGTTTGGGGGCCAAGCGTATAAACTTTCACCAGCAAAGGACAGATTTGCAGAAACCTATGAGATGTGAAAAATGGGATTATGATGGAAGTGTCATTATTTTAACCTCAACTACATGCTTCTCTACCAATGAAATCCCTCTCTTTCTGTTACACACACACACACACACCCCATGCTCCAAAATAGTTCTTGCTAGAACAATATTAATAATTTTCCAGGTGAGTACAGACGGGGCATGAGTGAGGCTGTCATTTATATGTTCATATGTTTTCTTGTGTGTGTGTGTGTATGTGTGTGTGTTGGTACTGAAAAACATAACCTAGCGATATTACTTGTTCATAGGGCTGGTTGGAAAATTTTTCATGGAACGGTTTAGTTGAAATTGTAACATTTTGTGTTGGTTTTGATGGGGAAAGGTTGACATTTTTGTTTCGACTATCATTTTGATTTTATTAAAATATTAATTTTAATATTATATTATACTTTTATATAGCATTTAATATTATATTTAACATTTTCATACACTATAAATGGCATAATTAAATTAATTGAAATGATACTGTCAAAATTAAATGTTTCAACATGATAAAAGGCACTACTGAAACAAAATCTTTCAATACCCATCAAAACAAAATATTTCAGTGCTCCTGAATCAATTTTTGTGTGTGTGTGTGGGGGGGATTTTGTTTACCAGGAAATTTCTGAACTTTTGCTTTTCATTCTGATTTGGAACAAAAATTTTAAAGAAATTTCAGATTTTCCCACAGAACAGAAATTTCAGTTCCCGACCAGCTCCACTTGTGCCTTAAAAATGAAAATATTTACATAGCTCATGCTTTATGTTAAAAACCAACCTTGGTTTCCTTCCATTTTTCTATTTAAAAATACATGGCAATACTATTGATTTAATTTTTATTTCTAGTGGTGCCCACTATGTTAGGTGTTTTCCAAACACTCAAAGAGGATTGTCTCTGCTCCAAGGAGTTCTCAATTTATGGAGAGACAGAGAAGCAGGTTAAGGGAAGGGCGCACAATGGGCTCTGTACTAAGGCCCTGATTCTGCAAACATACAGATGAATAGCTTTACCCATATGAGTTGTTGCAATGACAGTTTTAGTGTGTTTTCTCTGGGTGAGCTGGGGTGGATTGTAGCATGTTCCTCCAGCAAAGCATTGAGGATGTGGCATCCTAAACTCCCATTATTGTCTAACTAGGGGAGAGGGAAGAATCACTTTTCTTGCATGGATAATTTGGGAGCTATGAATCAGCCTGTTGTTTTTACTTAAGTAGTGTACAGAGAAGAATTCTGTAAAATTAGGCTTCTGCCTGTTTCTCAGGCAGCTGTAGATTTTCCCCCGGCAGCCTCTCTTAATGTGAGTTCTTGGAAAATTCCAAAGATATACAGTCATAACTATGCACAGCAATACTGGGGAGTCTGATTTTGTACAACATTAGTTTTGTCAGTGATTCTAGTGATGCACTACCCTGTGTTTCAGGGCTAAGGATCCTCAGCTGGTAACCAGAGAATTGAATCAGTAACAGAACAGATAGACACATATGTTCTTGAAACTTGCACATCGGAACCGAAATGAATTTGTTGTTGTGGCATATCTACAGGGAGTACTTTTTCCAGACGTTAATAGGCATTGTTATCTGTTGGTTATGCAATCTTCAGTGGTATGTGTTCAAAACCATTACAACCTCCCTCAAGAAAGTTTTAAAGCATAAGTGTGTGTGTGTGGGGGGGGGAGGAATATGAGACATTTACTTCCTGAATAAAGCCCATGTCTCACAGATAATTAGGAATTATCTGTCAAGAAAGCTCCTTAACTGACTACAATAAGAAAACACATTCCAATTTTTGCTTTTTGTGGCTGTCTCCTTCCTTCCCCCTTCTCTTCCCATTCTCCTTGCATTTTCTAAAGGGGCTTTGTTATAGGAACTGTTATGTACAAGTCAAACACAGATGAAAGTAACTTTCAATGGCTGAGCAGAACCCTCCCTTCACCTCTCCACCCAGTCCCTAGATTGCAACAAACATCTGCCTATGTAAACACCATGTCAGAGTCCAGCAGAGACATTTTATGTGCATTGTTTCTCCAAAATAAATAAAGGAGGCACAGATGATATGAACTGGATGTAGACATCCCATTGCTAATAACTGAGCCATGTTTGTAATTGCTAATAGCTAAGCTGTGTTTCAGCATGGGAACACTGTGCTAGCTGCAGTGTAGATCTGGCCTGAATAAAGCGACACAGATGGTAACATTATTTCATGTTTCTTTGGAGCTGAAGTGGAAATTTCACTGGGGGAAAAACACCATGATTTCACGAGCACCTCTATGTTTGTTTCCAGTTATTTCTGTAATACTGGCAATATTGGCATGCTTGATCCATGATAAATGTCAATGCCACCTTAGGAATTCACTGTTAAGAGGTTTCTGTGAAGTAGGTAGGCATTTATTTAATCTAATAAAGGAAAGAAAGCACCTGGGAGGTATTTAAGAGAAGAATTGCTTTTTTCTTCCCTTAATAGGGATAATTGTCCCATTTTGATCATATGCAACAACTAAAATACAAGTAGCCAATTTTAATAAATAACAATGTAAACATTACTATAGCTGCCATCTTAGGGCTATCCTGAAGTCCTTCTACACCTGCATCGTAAGAGAACAGCTAGTGTTTTTGTTGTCATTCTCCAGAACACAAACAGTAGGCACAGCCACCACACAAGCAGACACGCTGTGCTCAGATTCTTGTCAATGTACATAGACTGTGTGCTTATGCGTGAATGCCCAGCATCCTTCACACCCTCATGCACATCTGCTTTGGCACCCTGGTGAGCCAAGCGGGGTGGAAATACATATCGCAACTTTTGGTCTGACTACGTCGACATGGCTGAACAGAGATTTTTTGCAAAATGTTTGTAAATCTGGCAGAATATCAAGGATAAAGGGGGCAGCAATCAGCTATACTTGCCACAGGGTTGCCTCATTTTCCTCTCCAGAGTAAGAAAAGTATTGAGATTGCTCTTCTAAAATATAAGCTTTGATCACATAGTGATAAATTTAAGATTCATATGGTCCATTCTTCTTGGGGGAGACTACATTGCTTTGAGCAGGGGGTTGGACTAGATGACCTCCTGAGGTCCCTTCCAACCCTGAGATTCTATGATTCTATGATACAGTCTTATTTATAACTTCTTAAGTCAAGCTAGGCATTGTGGGCCTGTCCCAAAGCCCACAGAGATGCATAGACTTCCATGGGCTGTGGATCAGAGCCTATAACCATGGTGAGAGGTCACTTTGGATCTTGATGTGACAAGCAACAAGGTGGGGTTGTTCTTTGCATGAAGTGACACAGAACAGAGTTCAAAGTGACTGCCTTCCATAGAGGAGCTGCACAGTGGTGAAGCATTAGTTTACAGTCAGACATCTTCTCTTGCAAAACAGATAATAATAGGGCATGAGAACATGAGAGTCCATGAAAAGACAGGGAATGGAAAACTAGAGAGAATGGGAAAAATCAGAGGGACATATAGCATGGACCGCCTAATTCAGAAAACACAACCTACATTCTTGAGGTCCTCCTCAGTCTTTACTCAGACCAAACTCCCGTTAGTTTCAATAGCATAGGTGAGAATAAAGTCCTGATTCAGCAAAGTGCTTAAGCAGAAATTTAAGTCCCATTTGATTAAATGGGACTTCTCATGTCCTTAGAGTTATGTATGTGCACATTGCTGAGTCGCGGTCTTAAACATCCTTTAACTAGAGACCAGGTTCCTTTAATCAAGATGGAGCTTTGCATGCAGGGACTTGTGATCTTCACAGTCCATACCTCTGGACTGAAGATGAGATGCTGTAAAAAACAATTTTCATGGGACTACTCGAGTGCTTAAATTTAGGTACTTGCTTAAAAACTTTTCTGAATCCGGGTCTAAAAAGATTACCTGTCTTAGCCCTACTTACTGGGCCCAAATCCTGAAGTTCTTACTTTGGCAGAACTCTCACTGGCCTGAACACATGCAAATTAAGTGCAGTCTTTGGGCTCCTGGGAAGTTGTCAGTGCAACCCTACTAAATTAGGTTACAGTGTTGATGCCTTTGATTTAACAGTAGTGAGTTCCCTAAAAGGAATCAGTCTTGAAAGTGCTGTAGCTTAAAAATCTGCTAAAAAACCCCATGTACACTGGATTTTCACTTAGCAAACTGATTTGTTAGTCTCTCCACACTCGTAGTATGTTGTGACTGCTACAAGTTAAGTAGCATCACAGAACATTTATTAGTCATGATGCCAGGATTACCTTTTGCTTAGATTTTAACAAAGCTAACGATGCAAGCCTAGCCCAGAGTCGTCTTGTCTTTTTACTGAAATAATATTTTTCTTGAAAAAGAAACAGATGCCAGAGTGGTCTTTTGATCAGAGAAAAACAACATCGCCTTGAAGGGAATCTTTCCTGTTTATCACGTTACTGCTTTGAAAAAATGCTAGCCTGTTGCAGAGCTAGACTTTTTAACGTACAAGAAAAGGGGCAAAACAGGATGAGGCTACGATGGAAACTGTATATCACAGGAACTCAGAAAGACCGGAAGTAACAAAAGAAATAGAAATTCTTGATTAAAAGTATAATTGTACGAGTTTGGGCAAGAGGATAATGACTTTAAAATGTCAGCCTTTGTGCCTGTTCATAATGATAAAGCTATTAAACCATACATACTGTACTTATATTTGTTTCTCATAACAAGTCATTTAGTATCCACGTCAATCCTGTCCACTAAAACCCTAAAGTATTTCTGCTGCTGTAGTTTCAAACCCCAGATTAAAAGCAGGGCTAGTTAGAGCAGCGCCAGCTAGAGCTGCTGCACAACAGTTAAAAACATAAGAGATTCTATTATAAACCCCTGTTTTCAGGGATTTTAAAATGACCCATAAAAATTCACTGCCAGGATGAAATCCAGCCAAAGAGTGAAATATTTTTAACACAATTGGTTAAAGAAAAAAAATCAGTTTGGTCTTTCAGTAGTTTCACAAGTACAAAAACACTGAGACTTTTCAATTTTAAAAAAAAATTTTTTTGCATGTCTGACTGAAAATTAATTTTGTTTTCAAAAACTAAGTGTGGTAAGAAGTTAGCTCTTAAAACAATCAAATCACTTGTGTTATTTCAGAAAACTAATCAGAACAGAAATGGCCACAACCAAGTCATTTAATTTAAAAAATTCTGCTGCTCAGTAAGAACTTGATCCAACTCACTGAAGTTCAGTGGCAAGGCTCCCATTCGCTTCAGTGGGAGTTGGATCAGGTCTAACTTCTTCATAAGAAAGTTAAGCTCAGAAAGAAAAATTAAGGGCCCAGGCTTGCAACCAGCACAGTCAATGGGACTTGTACCATTGACTTCTGTAGGAGCAGGAGTAGTCATCAAGGATATAGGGCCACATTTCTACTGGTTTAACTCAATTTACTTTGATGGAGTTACATCAACGGAGAATTTGACCCAGAGTGTCTGTCTGATTTTTGAATATTCATTGGTTAACATCCCTGGCTTGCTTTCAATGTGTGTTAATCAGTGCTGCAGTGCTTCTACTGAACCCATACTATAGGAGTTAATTGTGTTCATGTTTCCAGACTTCTAGTAACATGTTTTATAATTTTAGGCACATGCTAACAGAGGAACTAGAGAATAAACTGTCATTACCAGATGGTTCAATGTTTCAGGAAAAAAATGTTAGTAGAGAATTTTGCAGCAGCTTCCTTGACTTCTACCCAGCAGGTGATATTTATGGACTGTTTACAAGTTGTTCACATATGGCATTCTAAAGAGGTTTGTAACTTTTATACTCTGCTATCCAGTTTATTTATTTTACGAAAATCCCACTCCAAAGGTCAGCCATGTGCTGTCTATCTTAGCAACTTCAGGCTTACGGGGAAAATAGGAATTTAATCCTAGTATGGAACAGCTAAACAAATGTGCTTTTAAGCACTGTAGAAAGATTTTCATGCCTATTCTCATGTCCCTTAGATCGTGTATACCTTGGATTTAGGCATCATTTAAATGAGAATGCTGCTTAGCCCCTCTTTCTAATTCAAATTATACATTTATGTCCTTTGTGTGAAAATGTATGTTTTGGACACTGTTCAATTCCTGTGATAGGGGGCAGGAACCAACCAAGTGAGCAAGGATTATGTCAAAGTGAGTGAAAAATACTGAGGTGATCAAAGTACATCTGTTCTTCAAAATGTTAAGGAGAAACCCTATTGCCACCTCACTGCTTATGAGTGGGGGGGCTCATCTGACATCTGAGCTAGGTGTTGGGGCTTCCATGTCTGAATTCTCTCTGCCCCATCCATAGCTGGGGTAGATTTTACACAGATGTTCTTAGTTCAAGAAACCTTGCTCTAAGGGCCAAACACAGACTTACTCCTTGGCTTTCTCCTTACCCCATAGCACAGAAAGGGATACATTTTAAGAAGGATAGATGCAGTTTCTGACCATGTTTTACCCCCACATCCTGAGTAGCTGCACTTCTAACAACAAGATTGCAAGTGAAAATCAGGTAATGAGATGTGCCCCCACAGAATGAACTGTGCCTGCACGCAGGGAAGCCAGGGTTCAGCCCTGCTAAACTCCTACCCCAAAATGTCATCCTAGCTGGGACTCAGAGTATCTCAAGCCAAATAATTATTATTTGTGATAGAAGACCAATGTGAAGATCACAGCAGAGTTGAAAGATTGGTTCTCTGGAGAATTACCTTAAGCAATGTATATATTCAACAAATCATGTGTAAATCTAATTTCCCCTGAAATCTATTGAGATTATATAATATGATAGCTAATATTAGATATCCAATAAGATAAATTAAATGGGATGAACAAATGAGGGCCTTTTAAACTGTTGTCTGGCTTCCCGGTTTTGGAGTTTCTGGAGTGCGGGAAATGAGGCTTTCTACTCATGAAAGCTGATAATTTCACCTCTACCATAACAAGCAAGCATCTTTCCTGCTCAAGAGGACAAAACAGCTAGACTGTATCCAACAAGATGAACCCAACTCTAAAATACACATTCGTTCAAATCCACACATTAGCATTATTAGTAAAATAACAAAACCCATGTTTTCAAGTTAAGTTATTACACAGAAGGATTTGTTTTTCAGCTGGTAATGTTTGGAAGGCTTATCTGCTTAGGCACAGCATCCAGGAGCACACATCCTCTTTACTCTTGAGCTTCTAGTACATACTCCTTAGAAGCTGGATATATGGTTACATGTAGAGATTACACACGTCAGGATGGCAGGTTCTAGTGTCCTATGATTATATGTAGATTTTATACAAATAACTCAATTTATGTTTGCAAACTACACACTTTTCATTGGAGAAAGACTGCTGAAATTGCATTTCAACCACATCATGTAAGATGCAGATATTAAAATACAGAGTTCTACATATTTGTAAATTCTGCTAAATCACTCTTTCATTTTAAACTTTGGGGCCAAAGTGTAAATCAACAGAGCTCCACTGAAATTAATAAAGCTACACCAATTTACTCCATTTAAAGATCTGGCCCTAGGGATCAGAATGCCAGGCAGAGTTTTGCACACACTGGACATGTGTTCTGATTATAGTCCTTAGGTTACTGTTTTGCCACGGGTTCTTAAATCAACAATTGAACTATGAATAATTTTCCCCAAGTGTAATTTTCTTCACACACAGAAATAGAATCTAAGAATTAAATTATGTTCTGACTTACACCCTGTGCAAACCTATAAAAGCCAATGGAGCTTCACAGGGTATAACTCAGAGCAAAATTTGATGCCACACAATCAGAATTTTTAAATTCATTAGCAAAATTTGATAGGTTGCGTGTTGGGTAAAGTAGTGCATTGGGCCCATTGTGACAAGGCTTCACATTTCATTTCCCACACAGGCAAAGTTCCAGTGACATCAGTGGGAAGTTCTCTTGTGCAAGAACTGTAGGATCAAGGTCCATAGTATGCAAAAGTTTCACAACATTCAATTAACCTGTGGAATTCATTGCTACAATAGATAATTGAGACCAAGAGCTTAGCAGGATTCCAGAAAGGTTTAGATGGATATACAGAACATCCTCAGTTATGTTAGAAAGGATACAGAATAATATAAGGAATATAGACCACCCCCTGCTTCGTGGTACAAACCAAGCACAGCAGATGGGGACAGGAAAAAAAAGTACCCTCTGAGCAAGTTATTTCATAAGTGCCCTGCTGGAATGTCTTCTATTTATGTGTTTATTTTAGCTGATGATTTAGATTTGTATAAACATTAGGAAAAGGCATCTGCCCACAAGCTCTTGGTGTCTTTACCATTTAGTAAAAATACAGAAATTTGCAAACAGAAAAAAAATCCCACTCCACCCACATATCTCCACCCTTACTTCATGTATTCCAATCTTCTGTTCATCCCCTGTCTGCCAAAGCATCGGAAATGACTCTGTAGTAGGTTTACATCCTTATTGTGTGAATGAGTGGTTTTGGTGTGGGCTTTTCTTTTGTGGTTTTTGTGCTTTAGAAGATGGTAACTGTGACGCTCCTCAGGGCCGTGAGTCACCTTGGTGCCACCAGCGTGTAGCATGAGAGAGTCTTGCCTGTGCCAGGTGTGAACTCCCTAAGACAACCAGCCTCTCAGCCACTCAAACGCTCCTGCTGCACCAGCCCTGCCTTTGCCCTGTAGGTTGACAATAGATGCACCCCAGCCCCCGAGTCCCTTCAAGGTGTCCCGCTGTGGTACCCAACCCCTGATCACTGGACACCCACAGAAATCCCAGATCCTCCATTCCCAAAGGAACTGTGTACCCCAGTTTACCAGCTTTACCTTAGCCCACTGCTCCTGTATAGTACACAGCACTTGAGTTCAATTATAGTAAAACAAAAGGAAATTTACTTTAAGAAAGAATAGAGATTCAAAAAGAAACAAGTGTGAGTGATGGAAACAAATGGCTACCTGCAAAGCAAAATCATAAAATGTGAACTAGAGCCTACACTTACTAATAGTTACCCAGTTAGTTTCCTATCTAATAAAGTAGATTCTCACCCCAAAGTTCAGTTTTTTTGTAGTGCTTGCCAGCTCCAAGGACGCAGTCTTCGTTGAAGTACCCCCAGCTCATCAAGGTACCTCCTCAGTGAATGGATCCAGAGTGTCTTTCTTCACCCTGTGATGTACTGAATCAGCCTTTTTTCTTTATTCCCAGGCAGGGCAATCCCCTCGCTGTCATATCATTCCTCTTCACTTCCAAGTGGTTTCAATGACTGGAGTTGGTCTTTGATCATTTTCAATTGACTTTTCTATGTTGGTGCAAATGAGCAATACATTGTAAAATCAGCTAGCCAGGAAGGGATGAC
Organism: Natator depressus; assembly: GCF_965152275.1. Classification (NCBI taxonomy): domain Eukaryota; kingdom Metazoa; phylum Chordata; order Testudines; family Cheloniidae; genus Natator; species Natator depressus. Next base: position 235,595,760 of record NC_134235.1, on the reverse strand, counting down.
AACTCCTTCTAGCTTGAATGGGCCACCATCGAGACAGATTATTTTCTGGTGACTCACTTTCACTCCAAGATGATTAGGGCATAATTTTCAATATAGTTACATTATTCCTTAAATATTACCTCTACACACACCTTGCAATGTTTACCAGCATCAAGTTACAAGCTTCCAGTAGAGACCTCACATGCTCCTTTTTAGTGATAGATACAGTGAAAGCAGTGCATTAGCGTGGCGAGTTTGTCAGGTCTGAGACAAGACTTGCTTGTAAAGAACAGTGAACCCTTTGCCAGGTGCACCAATGGGCCTCTGTGTGACAATGACGACCTTAGGGTCAAATTAATCCCTGGTGTAACTTTATTGTCTTTGGTTGAGTTACACCAGGGATGGAATTGTCCCAATGAATCAAATTCTGATCTTGCTTATAATGAAGCAGCTACATGGGCAATGAGGCTCCAGCTGTGTAACAGAAAGAAAAATATGGCCAAATGAACATATTTCTCTTTTCCCATTAATTGGTTAAACGTATACCTGACGAATGACTGTTCTCACAATCTTGGACTGTGGCCTGTATTTCATGTGACCATATAAACGAAGGGCAAGTCATAAAACCTTTATGGAGTAAGTGGTCTCTGTCTCTTGAACAGGATGCCAAGAGATGTGTTCGAGGTGTCAGAGTCAAAGGTCAACATGGCAGCAAGTATTCTGATAAAAGAGTTCTAGCATGAATTCCTGTTTCATATTAGAAATATCGTTTGATAGCAGTGAAGCTATTGTACTTGCTAAAGGAAGAAGTAATGGAATTAATCTGCAGCAGACAACATTTAGGTTAAATATTATGAAAAATGTAACTATGAGATCACTTAAGCAAAGAGACATTGTCAAGGGAGATATTCAAGGCGAGAAGTGATGCTCTTTTATCAGGAATAGTTTCAAGAATATTTAAATAAATCTATCTTTTATGCACGGGGGTGGACAAGATGAGCCACTAGAGGTTCCTGGCAAACCAAATGAGTTTGTGAATCTAAGACTATGGCTGTACTGCATACTCCTTGCAGCGGTGTGTCGGCACGGCCCCCTAGCACAGGTATAAATACCAGTGGAGATGATGAGGCACTGCTTAGACAAGTAAAGATGCCTGAACTCTTAAGGTATGTACTACATGGCTCTCTACACAACCAAGCAGTGCCTCCCCTGTCCACACTGTTGTTTTTAGCAGTGTAATGTCCCATCACCTCCCTGCTGCTGGAGCCTTTCCCTGCCACAATAAAAGGCTTTGGCAGGAGAGAAAGGCTCCAGCGGAGAAAGGCTCCCCCACAGCCTACCCCATGCCAGAGCCTTTCCCAGCTGCTTGGAGCTATGCACCGCAGTGTGGACACACATCATGTAGCTATAAATATCCTACACTCTGCCACCAGTGGTGTGCAGTATAGACATACCTTTACAGACACTCCACACTGTAATATGTCTGTACTCTTAAAGTGGTGCATACCGAAAAGAGGGTTTTTTCAGCTTCATCTCAAATTGTTAAATATTTTAAATGTTACTTAAATGCAAATACATAAAACTGTTAATTACAATCTCCTACACTAAATCTGACCTAGTGAAAACATAATGGATAAAATACCTCCCTGGGATTACTCTACTGAGGTTAGTAGAGTTACATTAGTGATCCATCTGACCCAGTGTCTATGATTTTATATGTTGTTTTCACTAATTTTATGTCACACTTTAGTTTTTCAATGTTTTGGCCCTATTTTGCGCAAGCTATGGACCCAATTCTTCTCCCATTGAAGTCAATGGGAGTTTTGATGTTGATTTCAGTGAGAGAAGGATCCTCTTAGCTAGAGCCTAGTAACTGAAGTTCTTATTTTTTCATAAGATTTCATCTTCAGATTGTTCAGACTATTTTTTGCCCTTCCACTAAAGCAATTAACAACTGTGATAAGAAATATTTCTCCTTCTATCTGAGAGCTGCTTCTCCATAGCATAAAAGTCACCATTTGTAAGTATTATATCCAAGTTCACCAAATAAAAAAAGCAAATACATCAAAGCGTTACTGGAAGTTACTTTGGAGGATAATTTATGTTAAATTAATTTTAAAAACCAGATTGTATTAGTTAAATCTCAGTTCCTGATTTGTGCTGACTAAAATGGCAAATCAGCTTAATAAGGTGTTGCAGAGTTATTGCCTTGATAATAGCTGAAAATTTGAACTTGGCAGTTTTATGGATTGGTTTGTGTCTGAAAAGCTGAAGGCTTTTAAAAGTTCTGAATAAAGGTTGCTTTCTACGGACACCTATGGAGTACCTATTTATAAAAGCACCCAACCATTTTCCTAACTAAAAGTGCTATTGGCAAAATAAACTTAGTATTTAATCCATAACTTGCTATGCGCTGCACTCTACAGTGGCGCACACACAGGGAACCAGAAGAAAGAGATCAAAAAGGCCTTAAAAATGTCAGGCAACAGGGCCATGTTTGAATTATTAGGTGAGATGCTCTCTTGCTTTTAACAATAGCAAGGTGTACCTCATAGCTGCTTTCCCCTCTACTTTTTATGCTGTTTTTTTCTGAGGAGTTATTGCAATAAGTGCAGAAACTGAATTTCTGCTTGTTACAAAATCACTCTGGACAACATATGAGCTACTGCTGAAAGTATGAGCATACGTTTGTAAATCTTAATGTAATATTCCAAGGTATTTGAAGCATGCACAAGTTGCAGGATTTGTGACAGATTCTTAGCCAGTATTAACTGAAATAAAATTAATTTGACAAAAGCTGGAAACCTGTTTTAGGTGATGTTTATAAGACCAGATAGAATATAAAAGGGCTTATCTGAAATTATGTTAAGTGATTCAACTTTAAGAATTGTGCATTTCTAATTCACCTACAGCTACTAAAGAATTTATCACACACAACATCAAATATAGTTATAACCTTATAACCAGAGTTATTCATTTGTTGTTTATGCTGCCTTAATTGCTGTGCCATAGATACTGTCCATGCTTGATGTTATATTACAGATAAGTAAAACCTTTCACTAATGCTCCAGATCAGTTCTAAACTATTAGGGCTAGATTATTAATAGTCCCACTGATGTTACCAACATGAAGGCTGTACAGTCTAGTTCTTAATGTATTAGATTAGCAAATCTGTACCTAATACTGTTATTATCTCAAATTTTGAAAGTGCAAAGAGTTTTTGCTGAATATAAGAGTGGGGGAGAATTTGAACTGTGCCAGCATTTTAGATGCTGTTTCATTAATGTGTCTGGTTTGCATTTCTGGTGGATATTTTGTTTAAAATGTTGTGAAGCACCAACCATTTGAAACTAATGCTCTAAAATGGAAAGAAATGCAAAAAAACCCTAAAAACAAACAAACAAAAACCTCTGCATGTATGTGACAAGTCCTGAAACATAACAGTTTGTACAGTGCTTGCCAAGTACAAATTTATGAGTGTGTGTGTGTGCAGAGAACGCAGGATCAGGCCCTTGATGTGGACAGCTTTTGCTTTTTTAAAAAAAATCACAATTGGCTATTTTCAGGGTCCTATTCCTAGAATGCTGTTTTTATATGCTTACCTTACATTGTGCTCTTAAAGCAAAAAGGTGGTTGGGGGTGCAAAAAAAAAAAAGAAAAAGAAAAAGAAAAAAAAAGGAAACAGACTATATTGCCAGAGTGGTTTACATCTCTAAGGTTTAAGGGCACTGGGAGACACAATATGTACCAAACAAAAGCAAACTAATCTCTTTATGTTCTGTGTTTAAAGGGAGACAACCATACTTGTTGACAAGAATTCAAAATTCAAAATGATTTGCAGAAAGGCAGTGATGTTGTTGATGCCTCTGCTTCGTCTGGTGCTGCCCCGGGGTGTAAATGACAGTGACCCTGATTCCCACATGCCAAGTAAAAGGAAAGCCATTTTAATGTAACAGATGCATGAAAAGACTAGTGAGGAAAATCATTAACTGTGCAATGTGTGATATAAACTGAAGAGGGGCAGGATCAATATGGGAAACAAGTATGAGAATTAGCAGCATCATTAGTCAAATCACAATGTTTTGACAACTCCATGTTGTGTATGTAATCTATACTGTACACAAACTTGGTTAAGGCTCATGTGCAACAAGACGTATTTACAATAAACTCATTTTAAAAAACTGCACCATTCCCATACTATGTAAATACCAAATATCAAAAGGTGAAATTGATCCCCCCAAGCACAAAGCCTAGAGTCAGACTTTAAGTAGTAAATTCCTCAGGGATTATGGAAGGTCAATTCATCTCTGTGGTTCCTATTCCAGTTTAGTTACTGGACTAATGGCCATAGCCACTTGTCCCCTATGCAGAAAGTTGGAGAGACATGACCATTTTTCCTCTCACCCCTGACCTCAGGTGCAGGAAGTGTCTGACTTCAAAGAGGAAGTCTTCTGAGTGCATACACCTGGTTGGTTCATGAAGCCCACAGATAACACTAGTATGTTTATTCTGTTGGCATACCCCTAAGCTCAGCCTTCATAGCTGAACTGGGTCTAATACTGCTGAGAGTGACAGTAGAGTCCTCTATGCTAATTTGTACCTCAGGCATTTCATTGTTCATGTATATGGCAACTCAGACCCTCTTGTGTAAGACCTCATGACCCTCACACCCACCATGGGTTTACACCGGAAAGAGTCAGTCCTGAAACAAAACAAAACAACCTGAATACTCTTCATGATAACTAAATTTCCATCCTTGGGAGTTAAGGGATGCACAGTAGCCTCTTTCCAATGCCTGGGGATTTATATACAGAACTCTTATAAATACTAATGGGAGTTTAAATCCCTGCACATCTAAATAAGACTATACCTCCAAGCATTTATGTATTATGAGAGATGTGGTAATGGTGGTTATTACAAGGAGGTTTGATGTCACTGGAGGGGTAACACAATACTTGGTGTTGCAAAGAACATTTTAAGAGAGAGACTCACAAGAAGGGCGTAATGTTTCAGATTCCTTTGTTCTCCTTATTAGTTATCTACGTGCAAAGTTAGAAGGTTTAAGGGAGAACTAAAAAGTCTTCGGAGCAAGGATGCAGTAGCGTTAGTTATACCTAAAATATTTACAATTAGTGCATTCAATTCTAGCAAAGTGTTTGCTACTATTGCATTATTAATTATTATTATTATTTAGCTCTAATATAATGCTTTTCATCAGTAGTTCTCTACCTGCTTTACAAAGGAGGTATCATTATCCCCAGTTTACAGGTGAGAAGACTGAGGCACAGAAAGGTGAACCAACTTTTTCAAGGTCACCCAGCAGGCTAGTGGCAGAGTTGGGACTAGCACCCAGATTTCCTGAAACCCAGTCTAGTGCTCTATCCACTAGTCAGCACTGGCTCCCATTATTATTGTTGTTAATGTTTATTTACTACAGTATTACTTATAGACCTCAACCAAGTCTGAGCCCCACTGTGTTAAGTGCTGTTCAGACACAGTCCTTGTCCCATTACAATCTTTGTTTAAGATAAGGCACAACACAAAGCTGCATTTTAAATAGGTATCTGACTGTTCTGGGTCCCTCCCTACCCAATAGCATTGTTTTATTAGTGTGGAAGCAGCATAGAGCTCTAACACTTGCAAGACTTAAGATCCACAGAACTTGTGGCATCCGTGCAGAAAGACAGCCTCTCTATGTTTTCTCCTCAGCTTCCTTTCCACTGGGCAGCATGGATCATTAGGAGTGCTATGGCCATTGGCTCCCAATCTGTGGCTGCACACAAACTCTCTCTGGGAGAAGCAGCAGCTGTCAGGAGGAAGTCACCACTGCTCTGAGCAGCAATACTGCTAATGGGAAATGTGATGGAAATAGCATAACTTTCCCACAACATAATGTCACAAAGAATTCATGCTCCCATGTTCCTTGCATTAGAGGGTCTTCCATGGGCTCAGGGAGGAAAGGAGTGTCGTCAGATGTTTGGCTGCGTGTGTGTTCTCCCTTTCTGTTGTCCCAGCTCTGTGCAGATAGCTGGCACAGCAGATTTCGAGCGAACCACCCAATGACCACAACATCCATTAAGGTGTGAAGGCGCTTGGTCTGGTTTATTGTCAGCAAAGCATGGTCCTAGTTCCCTGGATCAATGTCTACAGTTACACTAGCACATGTATGCCCGTGACAATGGACGCAGCTCAGTCAGTGGCAGGACTTTCCACTACCTCCTCGGCTGGACAAAGACTCTCCCTCTGAGATACATCTTTATATACCAATACCAACAAGTTACGTATCACCCTGGACGTATCAGGGTGCCACCCATTGCCTTGTATCTGTAGGTTCGATCAAAACATCTGTATCTATCATGCTGTCATCCTGACCTTATCTTTAGGATGGTTCAGTTTGTTCCTGTTCTGTTTGGGGAATGTGCTGGTATCAAGGTGTTCTGGTACCACCTTTCTGGAATGTGTTTGTGTATATATTCTTATGCCTAGCACTACTTAGGAATGTGTGTTTCTGCAATATCAGCCCTGTTCTTGCTAGATTCTGTGAGCAGGACCAGCCTCTTGCTCGCTTAACTTGCTTTATATTAGCAAGTTTTGACCATTAGTTTAGCTCAGGCCACATACCAGGCCTCTGACACAAGGGCTTATGTCTCAGGCTCTCTTCCTACTACAAGGGGGACAATCCTGCATGGTTCCTCTCCTCCTCCTTTGCTATTTTTGAGTGTTTCCTAGTGAAATTTATACTTTTCATCTGTTCTGTGCTCTGCAGTGGAGGTGATGCTAGGGCATTAAATATTTCTTAAAGTTTCATTGAGATGTTGCTATGGTTCCAAAATTAAACATATGGCAACCGTGAAGAGAAGGGGAAAGATATTTCATAGCATCTGATTTAAAAGAAGATATGTGCAATAAATGTGGAAAAGCTGAAATAGAGGATGTAATATGCCAGATATGCCAAAACTGAATTACACCAAGGATGTATTTGCCCCAGTGTGTTGTTGCTGTGAATCAGACAGAATTTTGCCTCAGTTGTATTTGATATATTAGCCTGTACAATTTCTTATTCTGTTGCTACATTCATAATTGCATAAATAGGGGAAAGAAAGAAAGAAAGAAAGAAAGAAAGAAAGAAAGAAAGAAAGAAAGAAAGAAAGAAAGAAAGAAAGAAAGAAAGAGGCCCACCTGACTTTATAATACCCAGGAGACTAAATTAGGGTTGAAGCTAATGAAGATGGTGTACATTTAATTTGTTAAAGGAGTTTTCTGCATGTGCCTGGGGAGGTGGGCTATTACCATTTCAGATCTGTAATAAAAAACAGGATCTTGTATCTTGGAACTTTTTACAATGTCACAAATTGAGGTTATGTTACATTGTAAAACGTTAAAGGGAAATACAGAGTAATGCCTAGGCTACACGGCATGAAATAGATGAGTTCTTCAGATAGAAAGGAGTTACACATGAAAGGGAAAAAAAGTTTCAGTATCTGAAAAGTAAGTTTGTTGTTTTCTGAACTGAATAAAACAATGCTTAGGTCCCCCTCCTGGTTATCGAATGGTTTATGCTGAGCAAGAAATCAACACACGTCATTTGAAACTAAGATTTTGAGCTTGGTTACTGTAGCCATCAGTTTGGGATATTCTAGACACAGTGTACAATGGGCCAATACCTGCTCATTGTATACTGTGGCTATAATATTCAGAAACTTAGTCGAATATTTAATTTCCTGAGAAAACATTTTCATAATGACTGGCACTAGAAAAAGTGGTTGGAGGGTTGTTCTTCACAAGCCCTTTGATTTACACACAACTAAATAACTACCTTTAACTTCAACCACTCGCTGAGTGATGATCATTTTAGAATTGTAAATCAAAATCTGACCTGCACTGTGGTGGTACTGATCTGCACCCCACCACACCAAGAAGGACCTCAGGAAGGATTAGGCCACAGGGGGACTGTGCAGGCTACACTATGCTGAAAGATTCCCTTTTTGTAGCTGTACAAGTCCATTGGCCAGCATAAGAGACGTGAAGGGCATTGCCCCACCTCCTCCCCACCCTGCCTCACATTGTTTTGAGGTCAATTTACACTCATAGAGGTGCATGAAAGGAGGAGTAGTTCCTGCCTTCTCCAGAATGGGTAGACTACAGTCCTCTCTGTGCAAAGTATAGCGGGAGTAGGGGAGGTACCTCACTCCTTCCCCCTTGTGAACTTTCACCTGATCATGGACAATTTGGCCCATTGTATTTAATGGCATGTTTGCCATTAAATGTCATTTGTGTCTGCTTGAGTTAGTATGTTATTTACTGTGAGTGCAGAGGAAAAGGGATGCAGTGCTTAGTATGAGGGGGTCCTAATCTTTGTTTGGGACAATAGAACTAGCACAATAGAAATATTAATAATTAATAGCCAGTATATAGACAAAGGAAAAACTTCAGGTTTTTGATTATAGCTATATTTGAAACAGAATCAATCATATCTATTTGTATCCATTTAATTGCAGTGGTCCAGCCAAATGTAGGTGAGGTGATCATTTATGTAATGGTTTATTGCTTCTCAAGAGCCCTTTTATTATAGTTACCTAATGAAGATATGGCATCCATCTCCCATATGTAACAAGAGACATGCATTTGTAACATACCACTGTTTGTAATTAATTGAGATAATATAAATCCCTTTTATATTTGAGTAATGTACTAATACAGGGCCCTGTCCCACTGTCCACTTCCCTGAATAGACAGACATTGGCATGCAGCCGATCCTGGCCTATTAGATGAAGAAGGGGACAGTGCCATCTCAACAGCATCATTCCTTGCTTACTTAGACTCCACAAAAGCCTCTCCCTGAGAACTGTACAGTTCTAGATCCACATGTGTGCAGGCTGCCAGGACAAGGATGGAAGAGGATGTGGCTGCGGGGAACAGTTACTTTCCCCCAAAAAACCTGCCACTTATTTGTGAATAAATTAATGCTGACTATGGATTCTCTGCTTCAGCAATTACAAGATCGGGGGGATTCCAGGACAGTGTAGCTCCAGCTAGAGTCACATTGTCAGGGAACTAGAGAGAGCAAAGCAGGGGTGAAAGTAACTTAAAGGACTTACCGGTACTCCGGAGTCCTGAGGAGGAGGCAGGGCCTCAACTGAAAGAGGAGTGGCCTTTACTAGAAGAGGCGGGGCCTTTACAACCCCGGGCCCTTTAAATCAGGATTTAAAGGGCCCAGGGCTCCATCTGCCACTACCGCAGCAGAGCCCCAGGCCCTTTAAATAATCATTGGAGCCCTGGGGGCTCCCGGCTGCCAATCCTACCCCGGGGCCCCGGGCTCTGGCACACACACAAGGAGATGCATGGATTTAAAGGGCCCAGGGCTCCCACTGCTGCTACCCTCCAAAGCCCTTTAAATCACCACCCAAGCCCAGCTGCTGGAGCCCTGGGGTAGCTTTAAAGGGCCCGAGGTTCCGCTGCAGTAGTGGCAGCCGGGAGCCCCTGGCCCTTTAAATCACTGCCAGAGGCCCGCTGCTACCCCAGGGCTCCAGCAGGGCTTGGGTGGTGATTTAAAGGGCTTCAGAGGGTAGCAGCAGTGGGAGCCCCGGGCCCTTTAAGTCGCCACCCGAGCCCCGCTGCGGAACCCCGGGGTAGCAGTGGCAGCCTGGGGCTCCAGCGGCGATTTAAAGGGCCAGAGGCTCTCGGCTGCTGCTACTGCAGTGGAGCCCTGGACCCTTTAAATTGCCGCCGTGACCCCCGGGGCTCCAGCAGCAGGGCTCAGATGGCAATTTAAAGGGTCCAGGGCTCCGGTTGCCACTACGGCCCCAGGTCCTTTAAATGGTCCCCAAAGCCTGCCGGAGCCCTGGAGTAGCGGCGGCAGGGCTCTGGCGGCTATTTAAAGGGCCCGGGGCAGTAACAGTGGCCGGAGCCCTGGGCCCTTTAAATCATCCCTGGAGCCCTGCTGCCGGAGATGCTGGGAGCCCTAGGCCCTTTAAATTGCCGCCTGGGAAAGCCGATCCACCACGGTATGGCGCATGGGCTCTTGCCGGTACGCTGTACCGGGGTGTACCGGCTTACTTTCACCTCTGGGGCTAAGGTTATGTTGGAGGGTGTTCAGAAGCACAGGGCTCCAACAGCTTAAGGGAATAACCCACAACTAGTTCCATGCAGGAATAAGCTCTTCTTCCCCTGCAACATGCCATCTGAAGAATACATCCCTTAAATGGGCATTACCCACCAAGGGATTTGATCTGGCACATACTTACGCAGTCAGGCCCTGATCCAAATCTCATTGAAATCAGTGGGAGTTGGTTCACACATCTCCTTGTGTGTGTACATCTGTGCTTGTTTTCACAAGTGAGCACTTAGTAGCAGGAGGACCTTTTATTATATGCTTTAGTTTACACTTATGAAGTCTGGCAGGAATTTATTTTTCAATTTGTTTTAAAATCGTTTAGGCCAAATCCATTTCTTGTGTATCTCCACTGAAGTCTAGGGATTTACACAGGGGCCTGTTACGTTCATTTTCTTTTCTATTACCCATTATCACAGGCCTCTCTTTATGTTTTTTTTAAAAAAGACTTTTTTATGAGAGGTGGATCCTTGGGGATGGATTTTTTTGCTAGGTTGAATTGCCCCAGGCTCCAGCCCTAACAATGCACTGTCACTGTGCTCCGGGTCATATGGCTGACCTCAGCTAACAAGCTGTTCCTGCTTTTAGGCTACTGGGAATGTTTATTGGTCACTGTTTTCCTCAGTTCTAAACACATAGTTATTTCTCAAGGCCCATATAAATCATAAGGTCACAAAACCCATAAAACTGTGACATTCTCTGGGATACATGATACAAATAACTAACTTCAGGCTTAGCAGCTTTAAACATCTATGGGATATTTTATCATAATATACAAACATTTACTGGAGTGATATGTACTTTTCAGCTAAATGACACACACAATAAAATGGTACTAAAGTTGCTTAACAGGATAAACTTTTATATACTGGTGCTTTGACGTGGTACAACTTTACTCCGAGCACCACTACAAAAACAATGTATTGTAATTCTGCATTAAACAGGGCTTAGAGCAAATAGTGATCTCCTTGCCATAAACGTTAGGGCTTGGTTTATTTTATAAGAAAATTACTTTGAGGACATTACTGTATTTCCGCATGTATATGTCATGTAGGGACTGAAACTTACAGAGTTTGTATTCTATAGCAGCATATTTGTTTGGCTAGTTGCGCAGATGTACGGAAAAACCAAATACAGCTATAAAGAAACACTGCTTTTTACACATAGAAATTTCATTACTATAATCTCTGCTGAAATTACACAAAGCAGTACTATAGCAGAAGTGGTAACAATAGCTATAGTTAAGCTTGCATCACAGTTTCCATTCTAAGCCCCTGATTTTAGTTACTTTAAAATGTTCATTTTTCAGGCTGATTATTTTCCTGCCTTAGTCTCTGCCTAAGGGTGAATTTCTTTGAAAAGTCTTAGCAAAAATGATTAAATTGTTTTTAAGTATAAGGAGAGCGAATAAACATCTATACTTTCCCATTTTCAAAAAAATAAACTTGTGACTTTTTTTCAGTCAGCTCTGCAGCTAAGCATGCTGGGGGTAGAGTGTTGAAATTTGGCCTGGAAATAACCCTCAAGAAGTAAAGGTGCCTTAGGCTGCTCTAGTGAAATATGGTTTTGATTTGACTGAGCTGTGGCTTCATGAAAGTTGCCTGGTATGCCTATTACATAAATATATTCTGCCTGGTGTGGTTTTGTTGTTGTTAAGCTGGTAAAGTGCATGTATCAGAAAGCCTCTGTACATTGGTAACCTAATGATATAGGGGAAAATATGCTGAAGGTGCACAAGGACTGAGGCAAGCATTCCTCCAACCCCTTCATTCAGCCCTGTATGCCTGGTATGGTGCAAACCAGCTAGAGATTATGTAAGATGCTCAGAGACTCTCCCTCTACAAAATTTGTATGATGTGAAGCAGTTAAGGAGAGCTGTTGTGCAGCTCCTAAGATTCACAGGAGTTGCACAGCAGCTCTCCTTAGCTGCTTAACAGGAGAGAGGCTGCTGCAGATCTTCTCAGCTGCATGACAATGGGTGTTTCTGTGGTATCTAGCTAAATAATTCTATATAATGCAATATTCACATACTATAACATTTTTCAAGCCAGTAAATCTTCAAAGTCCTAAAGAGTGAAGCTCCTTTTTTATAATATTTTAAATGTTCTATCTTTTTATTTTTTAAATAGTTAAGGAAATTGCATGCAAAGAACTCTCATACATTTCCAGGAAGTAAAGAAATGTCAGAAGTAAAGGTTGCATGTACTACATTAACTTGGCTTCCTTGTGAGAGTGCATTACAATAAAGACTTTGGTTACATGATCACATGATGCTTTTCGAATAACACAATAAAATACTATCAAAAATCTGCACTTACGTACACATGTAGCATCCTCAAGTACTCTGCTACTCTATGAATGGCAAAGAAAGAGCATCCATGAAAGTCATTTATATCAAAAGTACACAGTGAATCAGACATGCATAGTGTAACTGATCCCACAACAGATTCCACACATGGGCAGGAATTTACCAAGAGAGAAGTCTGATGCAGAAGGGGACCAAAGTGAACAACACCGAACAAGCATGGATTTTGAGTGCTTAACTATGCATACTTAACGTTCTCTTAACATAGCTTCTCAATGAAAATAAATGTATAAATATCCATCATTTTACTACATTTAACGAACTTCAGTACTTGGTTGCCATGGAAGAAAATTGTGATAACCTATACTCTAGAGCTGATCTGTATGGCCACAATTTCCCTTCTCCTTTAGCCCCTTTTGGTTTCACTAAATGTGGATGTTGCTCAGAGAAGTTGTTGACTGCCCACAAGGGATAAAGATTTGAGAATTTCAGAAGGTTGGAACTTATTTTATGTTCTGAACTTTCACAGTTTCTGTGAAAAACTAACATCTACCCAATACTTTTATGAGCTGAGTTCCTAAGGTTATGCTTAATAACTACACAGATTCCAAAAGGAAAATTACAAATTCATCAGGAGTTCAAAATTCCTAAATGGAGTGATATGAGGTTGCCATCATATAAAAGTGCTCCTTTTTATGGAAAGAAAAAAGGACCATAAGATTCTGATCTCATTTCAGTATAAACCTGACTCCATACTCTTTAGATATTCAAGGAGACAACACTGATTGTTCCATAATTTACCAATTAAGAGGACTTTTTAGTGAATTCTGCACTACATGCTAACAGCACTAATCCAACTGCAAATGATTAATTCAGTCCAGCACATCAAAAGAAATGCTTAATGGATTTAGTGGTTTTATATATATATGCCTGCCTTAGCTTCATTCCAGAAAATTGCACTAATTAACTGATTTTTAGCAATTGTCCTAGTGCATGACCTAATATAGCCCAACTCACAGTTATTCTATAACTCAAAAAGTCTCCACGTTTCTGTCACATTTGTTGGAAGTCAGTGTCTGGTTTTTAATCCAACTCCCACTGAAGCTGGTTGGAGTCTTTCCTCTGACATCAATGGGAGTTGGATCAGGCCTCAGGAAGGAAGCTGTAGTCGTTAAAGCGCAGGGAGTCTAAGGATCTGAGTTCTGTTCTTGGCTGTGCAAGGAATTTCTATGAGGTCTGTTTCTACCTCAGTCTCTACACCTGGAAAATGAGAGTACTAATCTACCTCACAGCAGAATTGTGAACCTTGAGTCACATTAATAGTTTGAAATACTTGGATGGAGGTGCTTTAATAATGAAAAGTATTCTGATTGATAGATATCTCCTGGGAGGTCATAAAACCAAAACTTGAGTTTTTCTTTACTGTCTGAATTGTTTTGTGAGTTTTGGTAATAAATATTTTGCATACAGGAGCCGTATACGAGATCTCTCCCACCCACACCATTTACCTCCCTCCCTTTCATCACCTCTCAACTTAATCTAATCACAAAGACAATTGTAGAAAATTTCATCGGTATCATCAATTTTTGTCTTCTGAGATGTAGCAACTAGCTTTGAGACAAGCAATAAAAGTTAGACTGCATTTTATTTTGCGGACAACAGTGGAAAGTTGGCAAGAAGAAAGATTTTGCAGTGAAATAGGGAGGTGAACATGTTGTAAATAACTCTAATATCTTCCAGATGGCACATTTTACTTGGGAACTGAGTTTAGAGTAATTAAAGACATGTGAATTTCCTATAAATACTGAACTTCACCAGTTTGACACTGGAAAGCTCTATCTTCTCTGAAATCTTTAAACTGCTAAGTGTTCCACCACCCCGCCATCCGCCTTAAAGTGGAACTCTTGAGTTTGTGAATCTTTCTAACTTAATGGCTTTCTATGCCAGAAAGTTATGACCTGAAGTTCTTTACTAAATAGGCTTAGAGTGAAATGTTTCTTCCCAGCAGAGTTTTCCATTTTTATGTTTTGGGATTATTACATTATAGTTTCCAAGCTTGATCCTACAACCACAGAAATCAATGGGAGTTTTACCACTGACTTCAACATCAAGCCCTTTTGTTGGGTAAAATGCCTTTTGCAGACAGGATTTCTGACTATCTTAGTGTATTTCTACACTGCATCTGGGAGCAAGCCTCGAGGACCAGGTCCACAGACTTTTGCTGGTGGGGCTTGTGCTCTAGCATGCTAAAAATGGCTTTGTAGCGGTCGCAGCTTGGGCTGGAGGCAGGGTGCCTTGAGAACCCAAACTCTGGCCCCAGCTACAGCGTCTTCACAGCTATTTTTTGTGACCTGACAACACAAGTCTATAGACCCAGGTTGGGAGGGTCACTCCCAGATGCAGTGTAGACACACAGTGGTGCAGCCCAATGGCAACACCATTGTAAATGAGCAATGTTTTAGCCCGTGGCCTCATACTTTCTTACCTATTACAGAAGACATTGTTGGACTCACGCCTACAGTAAAAGGAATGGTTCATGAGATACTCATTTCTGTTTCAAAATTTTCCAATTGTAATTTGATCTAAAGTAGAATCATATTAAGTAAATATAAGGAATCAGATTGTGTCCTCACTTGCACTCATGCAACCCCATTAAGCCAGCTTCTCAGTATGAACTGGATTAGATACATCGACATCAATGGAGTTACACTGATTTACTCCAACTGAGGATCTGCCAGTTGTTTTCAATGGGGTTGCAGGGATGTAAATTAACACAGGATTTGGCCCACTGAATTCAACCTCTTCAATTTCTTCACTCTTTCTTGTCTTTCTTTTGCTACAGCAAATTGTTTTATAGTACAGTGGAACATGAGTATTGGAGACCCATTGTGAATTAATGACTTTTTGTGCATTAGTGAACAATGACCGAATGCTGATGTCCTTATTTCTGCCTAAATCAAATGGAGTTTTGTATGAGGAAGGTGAGCAGGATTTGGCCCTGAGTGAACAAACACTATAAAAAATCATGGCTATACGAGAATCACAGAAGTCTATGAGCAATGAGAGGCTGTCAAAGTGATGGATATAGAAGTAAATTGCAAAAATACATAATGTGATTTATTTAAATATTGATCACATTGACAATTGTAAATTAGCTGTGAGATTATGGGCTGCACCTCTCTGAGGCACAGCACAGAACTTGTAGCCCAGGCAGAAGATGGGAAAGTAGCCGAAAACTCAACCTGAGCTGTTCAGGCCCTGGAGAGCCCCTTCTCCCCACAATGTAACTTAGCCTTTGGTGGGCTGTCTCAGTTATGGTAGCCACCCCAGGCTGCCCTTTGGACCTCAGTGCTGCCTGGAATCTCCATAACACTGTGTGCTGTAGCCCCAGCATGTCTTTTCTGCCCCTGAGCTCCAACCTTGGCACACACCCTATGCCGGGATTTGAGAGGGGGTCCTTGAGAGGCAGCCTTGTGGCTGTCTCCACAGTTTCTGCACCAGGGGAATTCTCCCTCACCTGGATTCTGAGCTTTTAAGGCCCCATTATTTTGGGAAGCCAGACTCATGATTTTTGGATGCTTGGGATTGATGATGAGAGTAGCTGTAGAGTTGTCTAGCAGCACTATGACAGGTAGAGAGCAGGGTGGGCTGGGTAAACCCTCCAAGATACAAAATGAAAGTTACGAGAGACCAGTCAATCTAGACAGAAGGCTCTGATGAAGGAAAGACTGGCGGACACTGACTGCAGGAGCCAGAAAGTGATCCTAGTTTGGGTTGTGCTTGATTTTTTTTAATGGTATTTGTTTTTTCTATTGTTGCTAATAAACTGGGATTTGGGCTAGTATCCTTGAGTTCTTGTAGTTCTTAGGCTCTGAGCTCTGGGATTCCAATTATCCTGTGTCACAGGTTCCACAAGTAAATTTACAACAGTCAGTTTCATACTGTTGACTATCAGTTAGTCATGGTGCAATACTTATGATGTAATGGAATTTGCAACTCTTCTATTAGTTTTCCTCTTGCTTTGTCCTTCTGTTTATCTAAAGCAGAGCTGTGTGGGTAACAAACAAAAATCTACTGATGCTGGCAAACCTCTCACTCCTCAGGGGAAAATAATTCTCAGTTATACAGGTAGTTTGACCCACTAATTATCCATCAAATAGTGGGAAGACGTGAGGGTAAGAGTTGCAAGTGCTAACAAACCTCCCAGAATGCTCAGCACTTCTCTTTATGGGGAACACCCATAACCACCTTCCCAGCTCTTCTGTAACATGAATCAGTTAAGTGTAAATTCTGCTTGCTTTGTTATCTTTCAAACAATCAGAGAATAACTTATAAAATATATATACATTACGGTGAATACGAACAGTCGCCCTTGCTCTCTCACACATGTAAACAATTCTGATTTGGAGACTGAAATCCGACCAACATTTAATTGTGCCAATTCTTCACTTTTTTCCCATGTAACTCTACAGATGGTACTCTTGGTTTGCAGAGATATTTGAGCCCTTGCTGACCAAAACATTAGTGATCAGCCAATAGGAACAAAGCACAATGGGTCTCAGAATATATATATCTATGAGATGTGCTAATCTAAATTACCCGTGTCTGGTCACTCAACACTTGGTTCAAAGGGTCAAGTGGCAGAATTCTTGGGTTCAGAAGCCTTTGTATTTGTGTGCATGAGTCTGTGGGAAGAAGATTTTAAAGTAAAAGTAAAGAGATCCTGCTGCCTTAATAACAGGAAAATCTTCTGAAGCTGTGAGTAGCTTGGTACGGTAGCTGACTTCAGCAGCAGGCAATGCTTTATAGCAGTCTGCCTTTACCTTCAATAGCAAGACATGCTAGGGTGCATTTCAGGGGCCAATGACATATTCAGAAGAGGAAAAACAGAGATAAGCAGAGCACTGTAATCTCCTGTCTGAAGCTGAGAATGAAGAATTCTCCAGAAGCCGTGTTTTGTAGTTGATTACATTTCTCATTGCCCACTGCTCTTTTTTATAGGTGCTGTCTGGCTTTTTTCCTGAAGCCGTAACTCACACTTTCCAAAAAGAGAATGAGGAAACTCCTGTATGAATTCTTGGAGGAATTCTATATTCTCTCATCATTCTGATGGGAATTTTTCCCAGACTTTTTTTACTGAACCATAAAATTAGGACTGTCTAATAGCAGCATGTTCAGCCACTGACTTGGAGGGGAAGGCGAATGAGAGGTCTGTGCATTGCTACTGAGCAACAGAGAACCCATCCAGCCCTTCTAAGCCACAAAGAGCTTTGCTGACTGCAGTGTGAAATCTTTAACTACGGTGGAAATGGGAGAGCCCAGACAAACTTGGAGAGTCAAAAATAGGATGTTACGGGTATATTTACTGGACCTTGAGCACCTCCAAGCCAATATCCAAGTGCTACCCATGTAGGGCAGAGCTTTCCTACTTGCACTCATGCATTAACACCCTGCTTTTTCACTTAAAGCTTCAGGTAGCATTTAGCTCCATATTTATACTGACATGTCTGTGCTGTTAACGCTGCAGGACTATAACATTACAAGAAATATTTGCCACACCACTGGCAGCAATGAATTCCCGACTGGGAGATCCAAATTTGCAAACTCAGTATTCTGGGCGCTAAGCCAAGACCGTCTGGGTGCACTGCTGAGGTGACACATTCAGTCTCCTAAGAGGGATGCCAACATGCCAGCTGCATCCCTGGCACACCATTTTCTACTGACAAACTTATGGAGTGGAACTGTTACCAACTCCAGAGGGAGACGCAAGCTGCTTTCTTAGCTTCTTTGGCAGCAACAACGTTTTCAAGTTGTGACTGTGCATTCTCCTATTTACAAGGACTGTTGTTTGTGATACACTTTGCTCTCTGTTTGGTGGTATTTTGAAAAAGTGCTAAAATGACAGAATCACTTCAGTTTCCAAATATAAACCACTGTAATCCAGAGTAATTTGATCTCCATAAGCAAAATACCATACCCAAATGTACAGCAGCTCATCTGTAAAATGTAGCTTCCACTGTGGAAAAATCTAAATCCATTTGTTAGAATAAGACTTGTATTTGCCAAGCGGAAGTCAATATACTTATTGTGTAGGTCTGATCTCTAACTTTCCATCTCTAACTTCCCATCTGCCACTCACAGCTAGGTGTCTCTAATGGCCATTATTACTTTCCTAAAGTACAAGAGAGAAATCTGCCACCTAAAAACCCACTGGTCTTCAGCAGGTCTGGATCACCCAATGCAGCTTGCACATAAATTGCAAAATCCACTAGAATCCAGCCAATTAGTATCAAAATTGTGTCACATACAGATGAAGATCAGCCAGACCACAGAGAATGAACATTGTAAATTACCATTCACTTTCTCTCATTCTGAGCTAAAGTAGAAGACTGCAGATAAGCTATTGCATAGAGGAAGACACAAAGAGAAAGAGAGAAGATTTCATCTGAGTATCTTTTGCAGTGCATGTCAGGGGGGGAACTGGTACATAGTGTGTAGTGTTATCTCTGGCTGCATACAAGAGCCTTAGTAAAACTCTGAAAAATAATTTATATATACCTGCAATGGAAAAATATACTGTTTGTGCCCTTTGTTTGCTTCTTCATGATTTACAAAAAAGGCAAGAAATGCTTTATATAATTTAAATAAATATCCATGGGTGGGGTTCTTGATTTTACTTAGGAAATTCAGATATACTGAAGTCTAAGCTGTAGTCTAACTGAAGTCTAATACTGTAGTCTAAGCTGGAAGGTTCTATGACAAACTAATGAAATGATGACAGAGAAAAGCCTTGTGATCAGCCTGTTTAAAATGCTCTCTCTCTTTTTCTTTCTCGTTAACCCTGTAACTTTGATGTTCATTGAACATTTTGGAGAAAGGATGTCTTTGTTAAAGATTCAACACCCTGAACTGTTCCATTAGATGTAAAAACTGATCATATGAATCCTCTGACACATCCCATAAGTTTTCTAGGAAGATTAAATTTGAAATTAATGAAATATTTCTAAAGGCATAAAACAAAAAGAAAAAACCCTTCTTTTAAAACCCCCACAACCCTCAGACCTTTTACTAACTCATAAAGAGATTTTTTAAAAAGTGCACAGGCTCAATTGAAAAAAAAAACAAAATCTTTACGAGTCACCTTTTACACATGAAACATCTGTAAAAGTATCTCAAAAGGAAACATTTCCTCTTTGTATTTCCATTACTTTGAAATGGGACAGTGAAACTTACTGGCTGAGCAACTGCTACTAGAAACTTCAGGTGCACCTAAAGAAATGCAAAAAGAAAAGGAGTACTTGTGGCACCTTAGAGACTAAAAGAAATGCAGTTATCACAATATTTCACATAGGTTAATGCTTACAGTTCCATCAGTGTCAGCTTTATTTTTTACTGGATATATACCAAAGCTGGCATACAATTTTAACTGATGTGGGAATATCATTTTTAATTTAAAGAGCCTTAAGCTGGCCACTTTAACTAGTGATATCATCTTTGCAGTTATCTCATGGGACTTCATGTAAACATAAGTCATGTGCCCAAGGCAGTTTGGATCAGGGTTATTAAAAGTGACTTTGGTCATCATGAAGACATTTTTTTCTTTGACTCTAAAATTATCAGATAAAGTTTATATTACTGCTATTTTTTAGCCATTTCTGGTATATTAATATGTCTCAGGACATTTCAATGCACATAATAGAAGAATAAAAGGCTAAAGCAAATTAACTGCATCATTTTAATGTCAATTGTTGTAAGATATGAAATTGTCTGGCTAGCAGCAACTCGATAAATAAAAAGGCAATATGGATGAGACAAAAAAATACACCACCTTACGCACACAAAAGCTTTCCAATGTCTCAGCCTCTTTATTATTAGAAATGGGCCCAAAACAAAATGTGCATACAGAACACCACCACATTTTAGGAAAGGTTGAATCTGGTTCTGTAAGTGGCAGCTGTTCTCTGTCTCTACCAGGGGCTGACACAAATCTCCAGAATCATCCACCAATGAGCCTTTGAAATCCTTGGATCTGGGCCAAGTCCTGCAGCTCAAGGCTGTTCTTGATTATTCTTCTCTTTATAAGGCTCAGGCTTGCCTGTTGCTGAGCCCCTTTAACTTCACTGAAGTCAGCCTTGCAGAATCAGGTCCTTGAAGATGACAAGTCTAGTTTAGAGGACTGAGAAACTTTGTAGCACCACTATTGTCCCCAGACAAACATTTGCTATTAATCATTATTGTACACTGATAATGTATGCAGGAATCAAGCAGATATACAGAGGATGAGGACCTAGTCCAAAGAGTTCAGTGATCATATACTATATGAATATGAATGTTATAACAATACATTCATTTAAACCAACTCAATTCAAATATCTAAACAAGGATATGTTAAAAAAAACACTTTTGTCTGAAGGAAATCAAGTGTTATAATTAAAGTGTGGATTGTAAGATTTGCTCAGTTTCTGTCCAACTGAGATGGAAAATGACAGATTTTCTGCCAGTGGTCTGGAACATAGTGGAGTTTTCAGCTAAATCAAATGTTTAGGGATTCATTTATTATTCTGTGGCCATATATTTAGAGGGTAGTGTACAGAAATCAAAGTATTGTTCATAGAGAGCACCAGCCAAAGAGACATTTTGAATTCATAACAGAACTTCACAGTTTGAAAAGAATGCTATGCATTATGTATTGATAACACCACCATAGACAAAGGAACACAATTTAATAATACAGAATTGTGCTCATGAGATTTCCTTTTTTTTTTTTTTTTTTGTTAATTGGTTACTTAAGCTGACATTGTCTGCAAGCATAATGGACGCCATTCTTCCTAATAGTTCCATGTTGCCAGATGATGTCTACAGACATGATGTAGTCCATTTTAATTATTTCATTTTGCTTACATCTCTCAGCATAATGCAGTTTCCAAGCAGGCTAGCATTTTTCTTGATTATCTATGTTGTATAGCGATGGTTTCTAAATTAATTAAATCTCTTTCTTTCCTGGAAGTTAAAAGTTTCTTTCTTCCATTTATCTATCAGGTATGATTACGTTGAAGTGATTGATGGAGATAATGCAAATGGCCGCGTATGGGGAAAGTACTGTGGAAAAATTGCTCCCGCTCCTCTGGTGTCTTCAGGACCATTTCTCTTCATTAAATTTGTCTCTGATTATGAAACTCATGGAGCAGGATTTTCCATCCGCTATGAAGTTTTCAAAAGAGGTGAGTAAACTATTCATTATTATGTAGCTCATAGACCATGGTGTTTGTTTTGTTTTCATGGAAACATTGATCATAGTTCTTGAGGACAAAAGGAAGGCTATGTCTTTTGAAAAAACAAGAATTTGGTTGTAGATTAAAGTTTTATTGCTAGTGTCATCCACACACTTAGAGCAGGTTGTCAGCTGGTGTAAATTGTCATTTCTCCAGTGCATGAGCTCCAGTTGTGGATCTACACCTCTGAATCCAATCTGATAGCCTTCAGCGGCATGTTTTCTACAAAGTTGTTTATTTAGATTTTTTTTTAGTTGTTGATTTTCTTTCTTTGTGTTGACTGTCATCCTATGATGTATAACGTTTCCACCTTATCACACTGTAACCTTTGCAGTCCCTTGCTTATTTGGTTAGTGCTTTGCTCTGCATTCCCAAAAGATATCCATGGGCTCAGAATGGACCTAGCTACACATGGCCAGCAGATGATGGAAGGATCAGAATAGTGTCACTTTCAGCATTTGTTTTTTGGAGGCAGGGGAAAGAGGCAGTTCACACTGCTTTCAAGCACATCCTGGTGGCTGACTATATAAGAGCTTCAGTAAAGGCTGCCAAGCATGGGCAGCTGTATGTACAGAAGAAAACATCTGGGAGAGAAACTACCCAGAATTAATAGGCTCAGCAAAAGGCCCCCACTCTGATCAGCTCATTTGCTGAGTCACGGGCTGTAGGATGGTGAGATCATTTTTGGCATACACCTTAGCTGTAGTTGGATGGAGATAGATAAATCACACATTAAGAAGCCAGGAAGCCCCAGACCAAAACTGGATAATAAAGGCATAAATACACAAACAGTGTTACTTTGTAGGAAACAAGGTTGTCTTTGACAACATAAGTATTTGGGGCTAGATTTTCAAAGTTCCCAAAGCTCAGAATTTCAAGTGCTCAATGCCCTTAAGTGAGACCCACATTTTCAAAAAGAGCTCTCATTTATGCACCTAAGTCAGGGCCACATTTTTAAATGTGCTTAGCACCCAGGAGCTCCTATTGTGGCTCCAATGGCCAGATTTTCAAAAGAATTCAGCACCGAATGTGTTGAGCTCTTCTGAAAACCTGGCCACTTATTCTGATGCCAAAATGGGAGCTGACCTAGTCTGAAAATCTGTCCCTTAGATTTTTAGTGCTTGCCCCCTTCCTCTCTTTAAAAAGAGTTAAAATGCAAGTGCAAGAAAAAGCAACTGCAAAAATGACCTGTGAAACAAGCTGTTTTTGAAAGTGAACATTTTCGGATAGACACCTTTTTCATAATAGTCTAGTGACAACACAGTACGCTAACAAGAATATTGCATTTATTTCCCCATGTGATCATTTAAATCTCACACTGATATGCATTAGCTGTGTTAAGGTAACATTACAAATAACGTTTTATATACACAGAAGTCAGGACACTCAAAATTATGGCTCCCAAAGCAACTTTAACTCTGGTTGATGCTACATATACCTAATATTAAAGCACAAAAGTTATCACCATCTACAGAGGTGGAAAATATTACATATGTGCTAAAGGTATGAGTTACTGTTGCTGTGGGAATATGGATGTTGAATTTCCTGACTTTTGCACATTTAGTATCTCCCAGATAATGTTAAATTACTGTATATGTTAAATGCATAATCTACATATTGAGTAAGTAAATAAATAAATACAATGCCAAATAAAACCGATCAGTATATTCTATTATATAGATACCTACTAACATGGCCACCTTGACCTTATTACTCAGGCACCTGCCATAAGACATTCTTCTCAGCTCCACAGACATGAAAGGAAATTCCAGATAAAAGATCCAGACCCCAACAAATATAGCATAAATGTCATATGTGGTGCCAAGCTTCACTGCAATACACGTAGGGATAGCCATGAACAATACTTTGCTGTGCGCCTCTGAGGGCATCCCCCAACTCATTAAAGTTATGTTACCCCACCTCTATAACACAGTTACGGCTAATTTTGAAGGTGGTATTGCGTGGGCTCTGTGATCAGGGACCTGCTACTCAAATCCTAAACAGAGAGACTCACCCTCAGCAACAGCAGCCACAGAGAAGATCCAGACACACCCCGTGCTTGGAGTCTGAGATTTTATATATGACAGGAGGATGAGCAAGGGAGTGATGTTGGGGAAGGAGGTGTTGCCTGATAGCCAGGATCTCAAACTAAGGCTTGGCCTGCACTAGAAAATTAGGTTGGTTTAACTACATCATTCAGGGGTGTGAAAATCCAGACCCCTGAAGAACATAATTAAGCCAGCCTAATTTCCCATGTACACAGTGCTAGGTTGATGGAAGAATTGTTCCATCAACCTAACTACTGTCTCTCAGGGAGGTGGATTACTTATGCCAATGGGACTCCCCGCGCCTCCCTGTCGGCCTAGGTAGTGTGTCTCCACTGAAGCGCTACGGCTACAGCTGTGCTACTGTAGCATGTTAACTGTAGACAAGCCCTAAGAAGCCAGCTGAGAGCTCTGAAATGAAGCTCTCAGGCAGGAAGGACAGGGGATCATCATGCTAAAGGACATTTCCTTCCCAGGGCTGGGCAAATGACGTGCAAGTGGGTAGCAGAGACGTCTGGTATCCTCTCTCTTTCTCTCCCTCTCTCACACACACACAATCACATGCACAGCCTCCCCAACTCAGAACTGGCTATTCATTGGATGCCTCTGACAAAGCCCCTTATCCCTTCTCCCTCCCGCCCCCTCTCCCGTATTCCCTCAGTGTGTCACTTCATGGAGTCCACTACAGCCTCAAAACTGGTTTAACTCCTGTAGTCCCTGCGCAGGGAAAATAGAGGATCAGGATCTATGGAGGGCATATTGATGAGGGGTCTCATTTGAATGAACTTTGTGCCCTTGTAGCATGTTGGTTTGAACATGCTCAAAATGAGTCGGGGTACTGCTGAGACACAGGTGTGAGGGTAAGGGCCTACCTAACGCTCCTTCATCTCGCAGGTCAGGATCTGGCTCCTTATTTTTAATACCATAATAATGACAATGACTTACATTTGATATAGCACCTTTCATTTAGATTCTCGGGGGGTCATAAAGCACTTTACAGAACAAAGGCATACACAAAAAATACGGCAGTGTAATGCATCACCTGTCAGCTGAAGAGTAGCAACTATTTAACAGCAACCACAGCACTACACAACAGTGTATGACAGGGAGTGAAGATGAATACTCTATACCATTGAAACTGGAGGGGGAATTTTAATTTTTGGTAAAATGTAATTTCCCAGACTGGAATTGGCCATGCCACTGGGGCTTCAATATCAGCATTCTTCCAAAATGTGTCATGACCCTTTTTAAAGACCACAGGTGTTCAGGACCTGAAATTAATATCTAATGTTTGTGTCTAATTAAGGACTGAAATAGCTGAGCTAACCCTCCAGATCTACCTATCTCCTAAATGTTGAGTTTACTCGCAGGGTTGCCAAATCAATGTGAAATTGTATGTTTTGCATCATTTTCAAAAGCACCACTTCTTATGATGTGATGGGTGTTCATATACATATGTATGCAACAAGCCAGATTGTTTACAGTAAACAACTTAGGTTAAGGACTGGAAATTCTCAAGGGTTCCCCTTACTGAGTTTGCTGACAACATTCTCCCAGGGAGTAGAGCATCCTCATGTGGATGAAACTGGGGGTTCAGCACCCAAAATCTGCACACTCCTCAGTTGTCATACAGCATTGATATTAGGTGACTTCTATGATGTGACCAGGGCCATCCGCATGCATTTGTGTTGGCTGTTTGTTGCCTGTGGTCCTTACCTGGCTTCATGGCAGAACAGCTCCATCTGGCTTCTGCTACCAGACTCTCGAGAAAGCTGCTGTCCCCACCTTCCCCTATCCCAATCTCCATTAAAAGCAGGGGCAGGGAAGCTGCTATGTTCGTGTAAACCATGCTCTCTCAATGTTGTGCTCTGTCCCCCTCTAGTGATGGCTAGGTCACTTAGAGATTGATAAGCCTAAAAGAGAACTGGCTGTTTTAATACCAACAGTTGAGGCTCATGCACTAAGATCCAGATGTCTCATGTTTGGTCTCGATTGCCCACAACTCATCCAGGGGTACCAGCAGTACATTAATGTGGTGAGAAAGTTGTGTAGGCAGTGCCTGAATCCCACTCTCAACACACCTGCGGAGCTGGAATCCTGTGGAAGGGTTTCTATGGGATATGAGGAATGGAGAAATATGGCCTGCCAGCAAGAGACCAGATAAGGATTTTGTCTCCTACATTCATGAAGGCAGATGCAGTGATCTGGCCTTTTATATTCACCCCATTGTCATGCTTTGCTCAACCAACAACAGTTTTTGGAACACCAAATTAAGCCAAGACTAGTACTTTGGGGAAGGTTAATGTGTCAACATTGATATTAGGTGACTTCTAGCAACACTGCCTGTAATCACACAGTTTATCATGCCTTCACTAACAGCAACACTTTACTGGTGCACCTGTGTCAACACCACTCAGAATGAGTCACTCACCCTTGGTACATATACGAATTACCTTTCACATTTAGTTTGTCAAAGAGGCATAGGTCACATCTGGCAGAGTTACTGAGTCACTGCTCTAGGAATCTGAAACCACTACTCCCTCTACTGAATTCACTCACCCGCTTTTGTAAAACATTCTATTTCACCAATAAAAGGCTGTCAACCTTAAGATTTAAAGATTTAAGCTTGAAGGGGCTATAATTATTTCTCTGGGGCTCTGTTGAGATTTCTGCAGCTTACTCTTTCATTGTTCCCATATGACTTCGTATTTGTCATAATTTTTTTTCTAGAGCTGGCACAAGTTTTCATATTGCTCTGCACAGATTGAAAATTGGAGATCACACAATAAATGTGAATTACATTTTAATACCTGACTATCAATAATAGGAACAAGCTGGCTGGATGATTAATACAGTGATTAAAATGAGGTGTTTCATTGAAAAGCCACTTTGCTGTTAGAAAGACAAAATGACCTAATTTGTTTTCTAGTTAACCAGCTTGCTTTGTAAGATAGTGCTAAGTTAAGTATTTTTCTTCGTCACACAGGACCTGAATGTTCCAGAAACTTTACTTCACCAAGTGGAGTGATAAAATCTCCAGGATTCCCTGAAAAATATCCCAATAGCCTTGAATGCACATACATTGTCTTTGCACCAAAGATGTCAGAGATTATACTGGAATTTGAAAGCTTCGAACTAGAACCTGATTCAAATCCTCCTGGAGGAGTGTTCTGTCGGTATGACCGACTGGAAATCTGGGATGGATTCCCCGAGGGTAAGAGAAAAATGAGCTGCAGTGTATAGAATCATTACTCCACAGTGAGCTCCAGAAGGCGCATTGTCATATTTTCAAATATTGTATTACAGAGGGTCTTCATTTGAGTTAAACAAAATGAGTTGAATTTAAGGGGTGGGGAAATACACTTTAATTGCACACAATACAGCACATAACTAGCACAAAACAGTGTGCATGGTGTTTTACAAACTGTCCTTAATGTCAAATAATTGGTTTAGGGTCATATTCTGCCCTCAAATACAACATGAGGAGTAATGGTCTCAAGTTGCAGTGGGGGAGGTTTAGGTTGGATATTAGGAAAAACTTTTTCACGAAGGAGGGTGGTGAAGCACTGGAATGCATTACCTAGGGAGGTGGTGGAATCTCCTTCCTTAGAAGTTTTTAAGGTCAGGCTTGACAAAGCCCTGGCTGGGATGATTTAGTTGGGCATTGGTCCTATTTGAGCTGGGGTTGGACTAGATGACCTCCTGAGGTCCCTTCCAACCCTGATATTCTATGATTCTATGCAACTCCCATTAATTTCACCAAAGGCAGAACTGGGCCTTCTATGCTAAAATAATTTAGACACTTATTGTGCACCCAAACTTTGAGCACTAATTCAGAGGGTACATGAGTATTATATGATGATACCCTGCAGTTTGCTGCTGCTGTTGCATTGAGTTTACTGGAGTTTAACATCAAGTTTCCCTTAGGTTGAGCACTTCCCCTTAGGGTGCACACATCAGAACTTGACAGTCCTGAGGAATCATACAAGCAGTAATGTGCAACCAACTGTTCTTGATGCCTTTTACAAGCTTTTTGTGTGTGCCATAAGCATCTAAAGAGAAGCATCTTTCAGTTGTCCTTTTGCCTCTGTATTTTCTAACTTAAAGCCAAATACTCCAGCATGGAACTTGTCTCACTGTATAATGCAGTAACAAGAGCTATTGCCCTTTTCTATTGGTGTGATACCCTGCTTTGAAGGATGTTTTCTCTGAGTTTATGAACAGTAGCAAGTACATGTTTGACAAACCATTAATACTGTACAGTAATAACATTTTGTGTTAATGGAAACATTTAACATTTGAAACCCACTTTAGTAACAAGTTTAAGGATGTGTGGTTCTCCAGACAGATCTATTTTTCACCACAACTGGGTTTACACATTTGGGAAACAGTGCTATTTTCATAAAAGCTTTTGTTCCCGCTACAGCAAATGTATCTGTTTTTTAATGTGTGTTTGTATATTTCCTCTTGGTTTTGGGTGTAATAGGTTTATCACGGTTCTCTTAAACACTTTCCAGTAAGTATCAAGGGAAGAGTCAAAAGAGTAGCTGACAGACTATTCAATATTTAATTCCTTAGTTGGGAAAACAGAATTGTAACAATATTATAACAATGTCTGGAACAGTTAATAATGGGCTTATTTGCATATAGCCCAAATCTTTCCAGTCTAAATTCCTGTAGAATTTTAATTTAAACTGACATGCAAAAAGAAGATCCAATCAACCAACTTATGTGGAATATTTTCAGAAAGAAACATATTATTATTAGTGTCAAGGGGTTTTCAAAGTGATAATTTTCTGGTTGAAGAAAATGATTGAGCCAAATTGAAGAACAATTAACAACAAGTGTTATCAGCCTTCCAGTTTACCCATGGTTCAAAATGTCTCCTCACATACATTCGGTTGAGGGCTGTGATAGTTTTAGGAACTTATTTGAAATATCATTCATAGACGGATGATTCTTCAGCCAGCAGAGTTTATCCTCCTTTCTTTCACAAAATATGTATAAAGGCTGAAGCTATTTTTGCTATTAAAATTATTATTTATGATTTATTTGTACTGCAGTACATTTTAGAAACCCTGGTAAGATCCCATTGTTCCAGGCTGTGTACAATTGCATGGTAACAAAACAATCTCTGCCTCCAAATGTCTAGGTAAATGACAAGACTCTGCAGACAGATGAGAACAAACGCACAAGAGTCAATTTATGTGGTATTTTAACATAGGTATTATCTGAAAAAGATGTTTGGGAAAACACAGTAATTACAGTTGTATGCACCTAACCCCAGCCCTTCAGCAACATATGTATGGTTTGTTTTGCATATGATAGCAAAGGTTTTAAAGTTGGTTAAGATACATTTTAATGGAATTTTATGGGGCAGTTTTGTGGGAAATATTATGGGAAATATGTGTAGCTGCAGCCATAGTTACAGGTTTAAGTAGGCAGCTGCCTAGGACATGATGCATAAGAGGACATCAGACTAGAACTGGGACAGTTTATGGCACTAAAGCCGGGTGGGAACTGGATTTTCCATTTTGCAGGAAATTCCAGGATTATATTTTTCCCCCCACTTTGAAAGGGAACAATTTGAAATTTCCCATCAAATGAAATTTCAAAAGAAAATTTGTTTTGGGTCAATCAAAATATTTGGATAAAATCCCAGTGCTTCACTATAATATCAGTATAGTACAGTATAGTATAAAAAAGTATGCCATCATAAAGAATTGAAATGAAAAATTGTTTCAAAATAGAAAATTGAAATGATCTATTCTAAAAAGATCAAACAGAACATTTTGACCATATCAGAATGCTCTATTCCGATTTTTTTTTCAAAATAAAGTGTCATCAAATTGACATGCCTGTGAAACATTTCACTTTTGATGAACTGGTATTTTCCAGTGGAAAAACCTTCCGTTGGAAAATTTCTGACCAGCTTTAATGCTCACTCTTAAACAATCTAGTCTCAAAGTGGAGTTTCAGACCAGCTGCACTTCTATACCCCTGCAGCAGCTTGATCCTGGCAGATGATGAGCATTCTGCAGGTGCTGATCTGACCTCAATCCTGCAAAGCAATTAAGCATGTGCTTATCTTTAAGCATGGGAGTGACTTCACTGACTTCAAAGGGATTTCACTGGGGAAGCTTATGTGTTTACATTTAAGCATGAGTTGTAAGTGCCTTGCTGGGAACAAGGCCAGAATGCTCAGCACCCTGCAGGATAGCACTGTTTCTGCAGAACTGTGTGTGGTGGGCATCTTTTGGTCTCAGGTGCTCCTCTCTTTAACACAGCAGCAGTGGGTGCAAACTATTCTGGAGAATATCTGGAAACTAAAGTCAACCGTTGCAAATGACTGAGCAGACTCAGGGCCATCTTTTTGAAGGAGGAAGTGACCCAGGGCACTGAGTGGGTTAGTGTGAGCAGGGGAGCTAAAGAGCAGTGAGTCAGTATGTGATTTTGTGTTGGTGTCTTTGCCTAGGGCACAAATGTACCTAAGCCAAGCCCTGGCTAAGAGCAATCAATTGATGACTTCTAACAAAAACAGTTCCCTCAAAACCATGAAGAGCTGAGGGCATGAACTGCACATATGCATCATTCAGATTTTTTTTTAACCTTTATGGATTGTCTTCTAGAAGCTCAAAAGCAATTTAAAGAAGTTTACATATGTTTAGAGAACCACAGGCTAAGCATTACAGCTCTGGTCAATACCACACGTGTGTACCCTAAATTATAGAACTAAAAACACTTTGCTATCATTCACATCAGTGCAAATGAAGGATGCCATTAATCTAGCTGCCTTTTTGTTGTTGTTATTGTGGTTACACTCTATACTGGTGATAACCTTTTAAGGAATAGTATGTAACGCCTTATATTTGACTATTGCATGTGCTAGGACAGGTGTTCCTTTTTCAAATACCATTAAGCACCCTAAACACTAAATTATATGAAAATGTTTAGACAATAAAAAACCCGACTATCCTGTGAAATACTTTATATTAGGCTGTCAAGTGATTTTAAAAAATTAATTACGATTAATTGTGCGATTAATCATGCTGCTAAACAATAATAGAATACCATTTATTTAAATATTTTTGGATGTTTTCTACATTTTCAAATATATTTATTTCAATTACAACACAGAATACAAAGTATACAGTGCTCACTTTATATTTATTTTTATTACAAATATTAGCAATGTAAAAAATAAAAGGAATAGTATTTTTCAATTCACCTCATACAAGTACTGTAGTGCAATCTCTATCATGATAGTTGTAGAATTATGTATAAAAATAACTTCATTGAAAAATAAAACAATGTAAAACTTTAGAGCCTACAAGTGCACTCAGTCCTACTTCTTGTTCAGCCAATCGCTCAGACAAATAAGTTTGTTTACATCTGCAGGAGATAATGCTGCCCGCTTCTTGTTTACAGTGTCACCTGAAAGTGACAACAGACATTCACTTGGTACTGTTGTAGCCAGTGTTGCAAGATATTTATGTGCCAGATGTGCTAAAGATTCATATGTCTCTTCATGCTTTAACCACCATTCCAGAGGACATGCGTCCATGCTGATGACAGATTCTGCTCAATAACAACCCAAAGCAGTGCAGACTGTTCCATGTGCATTTTCATCATCTGAGTCAGATGCCACCATCAGAAAGTTGATTTTCTGTTTTGGTGGTTCAGGTTCTGTAGTATCCGCATCAGAGTGTTGCTATTTTAAGACATCTGAAAGCATGCTCCACACCTCCTCCTGCTCAGATTTTGGAAGGCACTTCACATTCTTAAACCTTGGGTTGAGTGCTGTAGCTATCTTTAGAAATCTCACATTGATACCTTCTTAAAACAAACAGCATGTGTTGGGTCATCATCCGAGGCTGCTATAACATGAAATATATGGCAGAATGCAGTTAAAACAGAGCAGGAGTCATACAATTCACCCCCATGGAGTTCAGTCACAAATTTAATTAACACATTTTTTTACCAAGTGT
Organism: Natator depressus; assembly: GCF_965152275.1. Classification (NCBI taxonomy): domain Eukaryota; kingdom Metazoa; phylum Chordata; order Testudines; family Cheloniidae; genus Natator; species Natator depressus. The sequence goes on along the minus strand of NC_134235.1, from coordinate 235,564,060 downwards.
ACTCAACATAGAAGCATGTCCTCTGGAATGGTGGCCAAAGCATGAAGGGGCATATGAACGTTTAGCATATCTGGCATGTAAATACCTTGCAATGTTGGCTATAAAAGTGCTATGGGAATGCCTGTTCTCACTTTCAGGTGACATTGTAAATAAGACGTGGTCAGCATTATCTCCTGTAAATGTAAACAAACTTGTTCGTCCTAGCGAACAGCTGAACAAGAAGTAGAACTGAGTTGACTTGTAGGTTTTAAAGTTTTACATTGTTTTGTTTTTGAGTGCAGTTATGTCACAAAAAAAAATCTGTATTTGTAAGCTGCACTTTCATAATAAAGAGATTGCACTACAATATTTGTATGAGGAGAATTTAAAAATACAACTTTTATCATTTTTACAGTGCAAATATTTGTAATAAAAAATAAATATAAAGTGAGCACTGTATACTTTGTATTCTATGTGGTAATTAAAATCAATATATTTGAAAATGTAGAAAAACATCCAAAAATATGTAATAAATTTCAATTTATTGTTTAACTGCGATTAAAACTGCCATTAACTGCAATTAATTTTTTTAATCACGATTAATTTTTTGAGTTAATCACATGAATTAACTGCGATTAATTGACAGCCCTACTTTATATGCCATACAGTATATTTTAAAAAGCAGATTTTAATGTTCTTTAAGGTGGCTAATTAATTTACACTTTAAAATAGTATTTTAAGATGGCTATCACTGACACATTTTTCCAGTGGATTTAAGCAAGATATGAATTTGGCCTCTTGGGCCAATGTGAAAGGCAACCATAAAGTATGCAACATTGAGATGAGCCTGATGGCCTCAGGGGAAAATAGTTCAGCTCAACATCTCTTCTGTGGCTTCATCTGAACAGAGGGAAAAAGGAAGCACAACTAGGAATAGACATTCTAGTGAGTATGTTAAACTAGGCATGCACTGTGAATGCTGAACCCCTGACATGTACATACTCAGAACATCTAGCTTTAAATTGGACTGGGCAGAACCAGTGTCTGCATTTTAGGATGGTTCTGCAAAATAATGTTTTGCTGACCCTCCAACCCTTTAGCTAAATGTAATGAATTCCTTTCCACTATGATCATACCAGTCCCATGCAGACTAGCTGAGAAAGAAGGCAGGAATCTCAAGGACAGATAGAGCACTGGAAACCAAGTGGGTAAATCCAGGGAGGGCTTGCACAGATGCCTCTGCTCTGTTGGCAATGTCAAAACTGGCCTCTGTTGAGTTTAGTTCAATTCCAAGGGTGTATCTACACTTCAAACTGGGGATGTGATTCCCAGTTTGAGAAGACATATTCACACCAACTGTGATTGAGCTACGGATCTAAAAATTAGATTGTAGCTATGGCAGTGTGAGTGACAGGAGGGGCTAGCCACCCTGAGTACATGCCTCTGGTCTCAGATGGGTACATACTTGGGGCAGCTAGCCCTTTCCAAGGCTCATGCAGGCACAGCTACTCTATTTTTAGTGCCCTATCTTGATCAGAGTATGTGTCTTTGAGCTGGGAATAACACCACCAGCTCAAAGTGTAGACATACCCCAAGTGACACACATTTGGACCAGATCCTCATGTGGGGTGCTAACAAAATTACATGAATCCTTATTGCTGTAGGCTACAAACAGATTTCTAGGCCTAATCTCCAGCAGGCTATCGTTCTAGCATCAGCAGTCCAGAATTCAGATGCATTCTTATGTCTGGATTTTGGGAGAGCATTCTCTGTGTTGAAATGTATGTATTCCTTTGCCACATACATCATAAGTGAGAATTTGCCTGCTCTCTCCTGAATGGGAAGTATTAGTAGGACACTACAAGAAATAGAGACACATTCCATCTAAATAAGCAATGATATTGTCTCTTTGGATTTTGTTCAAGCTGTTTTCTCCACAGTACATTATTTGTTGTGGTGACTCTTTATACATTATTAAGTAATTTATTCTCATTCTGAAGTCTGCAAGACTTAAATGGGAAAAAAAGCCCTCAAAGTATGGTAGGTATTTATATAGGAAGAATAAGAACCTCTATTTAATCTAGTTCTGCTAGGATCAATATTGCATTAGTTCAGTGTGTTAAGGCTTACATGTTGTGTAAGAAAATTCAGTACCTCTTTGTATCATGTTTTGCAATGCTTTTGGCTCCTGAATCTACAGAGCTAGCAAAGAGAATAGCACTGTGATATCTAGAGGCAATATTCAGAAGAATGAAATGCAGAATTAACAAGTATGTTTTAAAAATTATAAGCCAGTGAGTCACGGTGAATCTTAAAGTATGAGTCTACTTTAAACAAAGTTCTCTTCTGTTTGCCATTTCAAAGGGTCCTTCCCTGCAGGAAATGGGGGAGGGGAACTCTGAGTGCCATAACATGGAGGCCACATCTCTCCTGTTCTCTTGTAGTCTTCAGCAAAGTCAGTGGCTACAATGATCAAAGGCCATAGTGGGAAGGAGCAGGGTCACAGCTGTTTGCCCATCCTAGTAAAAAAAGACAATAAAGGGTCAAGCTGTATTCAGACTGAAGAGATTTTGTTTTTTAAAGAGTAGCACTGCTAGTGCTCTAGAAGAACAGCTTTTTCGTTTCAAATAATAAGATCATAAGTGGTTTCATGGTTTCCAGGGCAGGAAAGAACTCAATTTATGTCCTCTGCAGCATGTTCCATTACATCCATACATCCAGAGCAGCCATGGTGAAAAAAGGGTCTGAGTTGGCTGGTGACTATTATTTTAAATGTGATGGCATTGCCAAGGCAACTGGAAGCTGATTCTATAAGAGACTGTGGCCAGAAGACAGAGATTAAAAAAAAAACCCTACATTGGCAGAAGGGGCTACATCATCTAAGCTGCTTCCTTCTGGCAGCAATGGCCTAGTAGAGAAGCGTGGCTGGCAGTGAAGGTTATTCCAAGTGGAAACTGTTTTATTTGCTGGCAAAGCCCAGTAAGTTTCTAGAGAAATTATGTTAGCTGATGCTTTTCCTTGCATATTTAATAATTAAGCTTCGTAAACGTTTTAAGTTTTAAACTGAAAACTAACCAGATTTCCAACAATGATGATGCTGGGCAGTGTGTTAATTTAGTTCTGGAAGGCTGAAGGTGTGGGTTTTGTGGCCTGCCAGTATTATAGGTAAGTTTTTGCAGAGTATCTAGTACTCTATTCAATGTTTGCTAGCAGAGATTTATCACTATTCAGCAGTTTATGGCTCTATCCAAGAGGGATGCACAAGTACAGGAAGGCCTTATATACTGGCTGTGCGGTAGCCAGATTAGTCAAGGGGGAAATCGTCACACTTGCACAAGCCAAGCAGGAAAATATCAGGATTTGTTTTTTAACTTTCAAACTGTAATGAATATCTCTAAGGAATTCAAAAGCAAGAGGTGGGGGGAAAGTTCATACTTCATTTTTTTTTTCGTTGCCAATGTCTGAGTGAAGGGAAGAAAATGCTAGAATCTGTTAAAAGCTCAAATAGGAAGAGACTCATTGATCACTATGTAATGGCAAGAGAAAAAACATTTTTCTAAATTTGCTGAAAAACTAATGACAGGTTGCCTGCAAAACTTGGGCAGTAAGTGCCTGATTCTGCAAGGTGGTGAGTGGACTCAGTGCCCTTTACTTTAGGAAAATTCACATTGTTCAGCACCTTGTAGGCTGGGTTTGCAGACTAGGCCACTCAGAGCCCCTTATTATCAGTAGGTGCTTTAATCACATGTCAATACTTCTGCTTCTTTGTGCATGTAATTTTGTACATCATTGCCCATGACGGACCACTTTAAAAACTGTACCTTTTGAAAAATCTAGCCCTATATTTAGCTTTATCTGTTATCTGAAACATTGTTCCAGTGAGATTATTATGGCAGGATGAGCAATTTACTATTCATTACTAAGCTATTGAGGAGACAGTAATTTTAAACTGTTGCAGGGACTCCCCATTTCCTGCTGAGGGATCTCTTCGGTGGGCTATTGTATTGACCCTTATTGTTGTAGGAGAAAGGTAGTGAACTGTTATGCTTTGTTTCTTTTCAGTTGGCCCCCACATAGGGCGTTATTGTGGACAGAACACACCAGGCCGAGTGCGCTCTTCAACTGGAATCCTTTCAATGGTTTTTTATACCGACAGTGCGATAGCAAAAGAGGGATTCTCAGCAAACTACAGCATCTTACAGAACAGTGTTTCAGAAGGTCAGTGTTTATCTATCCTGTAGGGCTTTGTGGTAAATATTCTGTTATGTCTTCTTGCACAACGTATGCCCTATGAAACATTAAAGAAGCCTTACATAATAAGGATGTTGGGATTTTTTGTTTTGTTTTTAAGCAGGTAACCTTTGAATATCAATGTGAGGAGAAGACACTTCCTCATGGTTTTATTTTTTAATAAAGTCAGGAAGGCAGAAGAATTGTTATAAATAACTAAGATGGAAGAGTAAACCTGGGACTGATGAGCAGTGGAAGCATTGCACTGAAACAATGAAATATGAACAAGGCTTGCACCCTTCAAAAACTCATATTCTTCTTTTGTTACAAGAAGGAGTGGGCTTTGATGATCAAGTTCCTAGGTGAAAAGGACTGATTTACCATACATTGCCTTCCTCAAACCATATCAAAAGAAATCTTTTGCATTATTCTGAAACCTGTGACAGATTTCTCTCCCAAATGTCAATCTCAAATCTCTTCAGTGCTTACCCTCACAACACAGCCTGAAATGTTTAATGGAGGCCTCACATTACACCACAGCATTGTAGACTTCCTTGTTTGGTTTGAACTTAAAACAAAGGGACCTCTTAGGTTTCAGGCCTTTTCAAATCAAACCTCTCCTCTTTGTCCCAGCTAATGAGTCCAAACATTCACCCAGAATGAATGTAACACTTCCTCAAAGATGAATGAAGAGTTACCTTGCATAGGGTGAAATTCTCTCCCTTCTGAATGTGAAATCTAAGTAAATGGACCAGAAGCCAACCCAACCTGCAGGGAGGATATAAAGCACCCTACTCCACCCCTTAGACTGGAGCTGTGGCTTCTATCCCTGTACACGCTGAATGTGGGATATTCTGGCCACTTGGTGTATGTTGTTTTAGATTCATTGGCCTCTTATTAAGGTGCAGGAGATGTATCATATCCCTGTGCCCCTGCTCCACAGCCACCTTCGTTCTGTTTATGGAACCACTGTTTTGGAACCTTCTACTATCGTGGGTTAATTTTACCCTTAAAATACAGTGCAGTCAAAATGTTAGGGCTTGTCTATACTTAAAACGCTGTAGCAGCATAGCTACACTACCTTAGTGCTTCAGTGGAGACATTAGCTACACCGACAGGTGGTCTTCTCCTGTCAACGTAAGTACTCCACTCTATGAGAGGTGGTAGTTAGGTCGATGGGAGAATTCTCCCATCACCGTAGCATTGTTGACTCTGGGGGTTAGTTTAACTGTGTTGCTCAGGGATGTGGACTTTTCATATCCCTGAGCAATGTAGTTAAACCAACCTAACTGTCTAGCATGGACCAGGCCTAAGTATATGTATATATATGCACATTTGTTCACAGTGAAATAGTGAAACCTATTTTTACTGACCACAGAAGCAGATTTCTTGTTTAATCCATGCTAATAGGGTGTGTCTTTGTTCCCTCTAGTGGCTAAACCACATATAGAGTCTGCTACTGGCTACTCGCTCCTTTACCTCAAACAGTCATTACTGCTGTCAGCTGAGATTCCAGGGGCTCCCATAAAGTACTGTGGTCAGGGTCGGGTTAATTTTTTGTGGGCCTGGTGACAAACATATTTGTGGGCCCCCATGGGACATGGTGCTGGGTGGCGGGGTGGTGTCCCTGGAGCGAGGAGCTGGCCAGTGGTAATGGGGCACAGTGTGGCGGGGATGGCCCCGCTCCATCCCTTCCAGTGCATGGGCACTGTTTACAAACCAGCAGCAGCTGCCAGATGCACACTGGCCTGCCCCGTCCCCTTGGGGTGGGCCCACGCCGTACACCACACCACCCCCGTACCCAGCACCCCTCAACCGAGAGACACCCACCCCACAGACTCCTATGCCCTGTGTTCCCCAGCTGAAATCCCCTACAGACCCATATGCCCAGCGCCCCCCAGAGCTGCTATGCCAAGTGCCCCCCCCGCCCAGAGACCCTACACACACACTCCTCACCACAAATGCATAGCGTCCCACACAGACCCCTCACTGCCCAGACCCTCCAACGCATACACGCCCCTTTGCCCAGAGTCCCCCCGATGCCCCACTGCCCAGTGGTCTCCCCACAGCCCCACAATCACAACTGCACAGCATCCCACACAAACCCCCCACTGCCCAGTGCCCCAATACACACAGACTTCCCCCACCCCTCTATGACCAGCACTCCCACACAATTGCCCCCACTGCCCAGGGCCCCAAAACACACATCTCTTCCCCACCCCCTAGAAACCCATGCCCTGCCCCCCCCCAGATGCACTCACCAGCCCCACTGGGAGGTGACCATATCTGCTGTGCTGAGCCAGCAGCATGGCTCGGGTCGGTCCAGCCCCTTGGGAGCAACGTGGTCAGCCAGGCCGGAGCGGGAGCAGAGCCTGCCCAGGCCAGGCTCTCTCCGGACCCACTTGCCTGGTAGAGCCCAGCCATGCCCCCTCACTCCCGTGCTGCTCCCCCTGACATTGGCTGAGACTTGCCCAGTCTCTGCACCAGTCCCAGGCATCTCAGCCCCGGGGAGGCGCAGAGGGTCCGACAGCTGGTGGACAGCAGAGACCAGTCAGAGCCAGAGCTGCACTGGGGAGTGGAGCAGACCCCCCCCCCGGATGCAACCCCCAAGAGCCTGCCAGGCCCGGCCACACCCACCAGCCCCGCGGCCAGGAGTCCTGCCCATCCCGCATAGTGGAGCCCGGCAGCTGGGTGGTGAGCCCCCTACAGGCAAGCGGGACTTGCTGGCTGGGAGTTACTCACACAGCCAGGCCTGGGTGCTGGACTACCCTGAGTGAGGGGCCAGATCCAGATGTATGGATGGGTTAGATAGGTCTATAATGGGCCCCTTCAAAGTGTGGGCCTGGCGCCACTGGCACCATTGTAAACCTGGTACTGACTTTGGTGGCTCAGGATTTGGGGAGAATGTGGTATATCATGGGTAGGGTGACCAGGTGTCCGGTTTTCGACCGGAATACCCAGTCAAAAAGGGACCCTGGTGGCTCCAGTCAGCACCGCCGAATGGACTGTTAAAAGTCCAGTCAGCGGCGCTGCGGCACTAAGGCAGGCTAGTCCCTACCTGTCCTGGCTGGCACCTCGCTGTGCCCCGGAAGCAGCCAGCAGGTCTGGCTCCTAGGCGCGGGGGGAGGCCATGGGGCTCCACGCGCTGCCCCTGCCCCGAGCACCAGCTCTGTACTCCCATTGGCCAGTTCCCAGCCAATGGGAGCTGGTGGGGGCAGTGTCTGCGGGCAAGAGTGGCGTGTGGAATGAGTGAGTGTAGTGAGTGGGGGCATGTACCCCACCATGTAAATATGCCTCAATCCTGACTGGAGTAATCTTCTCCATGGGTCAGAGTATAATTTAGTCCCCATGGCCCATTCAGCCTTTGGGCAGTCTGTAAAGACTACTAACTAGACAGCCAATTAATGCTAAATTGTCATGGTAATGTTTGTGTCTATGGAGATTGGATGGGGACCATCAATTCATGGAATATACAACTAGTTATCAAAGAAATAGTAACTCCTTTTAGTCATTAAACACCTGGGCTGGATTCAAACCTGGTTTGTTTTCCTCAATATCCAGGGTGTGGGAAGAATAGATGGACTTTGTAATAATACATTTTAAAGTATTTTTATACTTGATTCTAATACATTACCAATTGTCATATATTACACATTTTGATGTGACTTCTGACTTGTTTGCTCCAGTTCTGTGTGTAATTATAGGTTAAGCATACATTGTTTTATGTTATAAATCCATCCACAGAAGTATTTTTCTATCCTAGGAAAGAGAATTTGATTGTCCTGTATTGAAATGGCTACAATGCTGGGCTAAAAATATTTGTACAGCATTATTATTGCAGGAATTGCCATGACAACTCAAGTGACAGCGTTAAGAATGACACTACAAGCCCAGTACTGCCTCAGTGAAAGTTGCTAAAGAATTCAAAGTCACATATAAAAAAAAATCTTTAGGTTTTCATATTCAGAACAGGAAAACATGTTCTCATTATCCTGAGACTAAACTGAAATAGCTGACTATAGTAATTATGGTAATTTATTTTTCTTCAGATTTCCAGTGCATGGAACCACTAGGTATGGAATCAGGAGAAATTCACTCTGACCAAATCACTGTCTCCTCCCAGTATAGCACCAACTGGTCTTCAGAAAGGTCCCGGCTAAATTACGCTGAAAATGGATGGACCCCTGGAGAAGATTCCAGTAGAGAATGGATACAGGTAAGAAGACAATACGGAGACAATATTAATAAAACTCTGTGGAGTGCATTCAAGTTGGCAATGGAAAATGTAAAGAATATACAAAATAATACAGTAAAATATTTCTGCATAATGTAAGAACTGTAGCAAGTGAATATCTTACATTCCCTGTTATACACACACAAAAAAAAGACTGACTCCCGAAGGTATAACAAAGAAAAGGTCAAGAAGATTAATTCTTTTGCTTCCTGCGTCTATTGTTTTTTCAGTCTTCTGGGCACAAATAACAGAGATTTTGGTTTAGTGGAAAAGTCAATATTAGTTTAACATACACTTAAAGTGAAATGGTCCAGTAAACTGAGCATGTGCTATCCCTCTAACTGATAATACTTAGAGTTATGTGATACCATGCTTTAATGGACTAGAATTTCACCTCTAAAGGCCTGAATCCAATTCTAGATTATGTCAGAAATGAAATGAGTTCACTGTTCCCAATCTTGCCCTTAGTAACTATTCTTCCATATCACAAAACAGAACATTCTTTAGTATGACTGGTAATCTTGTCGCCAAAGAACTATTGATATAAGCCCTGGTCCTGCAAACACTTATGTACCTGAGTACTCTCATTGGGTTCAGTGGGACTACTCATGTTTTAAAGTATTTGCAAGATCAGGTCCATAGTTCGCTGGTCACATCATTCCTGAACAAGTTAGATGTATTCATATTATTGTGGAATAAATTCATTTTAGAAGACTAATACTAATATCACACACACACAAAAATACAAACTTATCTGCATTATTTATTAGAATCTTTTTCACTTCTTGCCTTAATTGTGATCCAAACTCTCTTGCTGACAGCAACAGCCAGACGTTTCACTTATGTCAGATTAATAATGCTGTATTTAAGGCTTACAGCAGTTTAAATATGTGGAGCTCTCTTTCTGCTTCTGTTGTTTTCCATAGGAAATTACTAACTGACATACAAAAACAATGCATCATTAGCCATCAACAAGAATGTTCACGTTGGTGCTTCCTGTGAGGTTTGCTGTGTGCAAGGAAGCTTAAAAGCATGTTGAGCAGTAGTCAGTAAGGGGAAGCAAGAAAGGAAAATTCTTACATTTCTGATTCTTTGCACACAATGGGACTCTCAAGAGTCCTGCTTAAGAGGCCCAGACATATCCTGAATTGCTGGAAACTTGCTAATTGTATGTGATAGACTCAGTAATATTGGAATGTGGCAAAAAAGCAGTTGATTCTTATTCCTTTAATTAGCCATAAATAAGAGTTAAAACCCTCCCAATCTTTACCTAAGAAGTAATACGCTTGGTATTAATCAATGCTGCTTGAAATCCATGGAATGTGTGTGGGAAAAGAGTGGAATGCATCAGAATCAAATTTCATGTGTTTCATCTGTTTTTATGGCTGCCTTTCTTTCTTTCTGTCACTTACGCATTTGTTGCTGCATAATCAAAACAAGCAGTTAATCAAATCTAATTCATGTGGCCTATGTACTTTATTCACTTATAGTAACTATAGAGAGAGAGTTTAATCCCTTAACTGAAGAACTAGATCTTTCCAGGAAAAAGCTTTTTTTTTGTTTGTTTTATTTTTTGATAATAAAAATCTAACGAAATGGACTCAGTCCTAAACTGCTCTAACCTTTATGCTTGAGACAGCTGATGGGGGGGGGGAACGATAGGAGGGTGATGGCTTTAAGACACCTTTCCATTACCCCGAACCTGGCATAGCCAGGGACAGAAAAAGCTCCAGCATAATTTAGCGTGGCCTCAGGCTGCAGCCCACGGCTATGCCAGCCAACAAACTGGTGGAGTGCCGTGTGCTCCATACTGGCACACTGTCAGCTGACCTCTCCCAGGCCCTACCTATACCTGAAGTGGTATAGCCTCAGACAATTTTCCCCATGTGCTAGGGTCTCCAGGGGGACTTATCTCTCTGAAGCAGAATTAATCCTAGAGCCATCTGAGCCAAAACAGCTCCCAATGCAGGGCTGTGTTTTGTTGACACGATTGAGCCCATAACATAAAATCCTGTTTAAAGATTTGTTACAGTACATACGAAAACTCCACTCAACCTGTATGTTGTAGCGGAGCTCTACATTGCAGGTCTCTGCAATTCACCAGAGAGGGGGAATGTGGCTGGGGAAGGAGCATGCAGACAGCACAGATGTACTCACCCAAACTCTGTGGGTCTGTTTCTGATTTACACTAAGGACCCTTTACACCATTCCAGCAGTGTAAAGAGGCCTCAAAATGGGTGTAAATTTGAGGCCCCTTTACATTGCCAGAGTTTTAGTGTAAAGGAGAATCAGGCCCTTGGCGTGAGGTGGGGAGAAGGAGTGGGACGCATCCATTGCTCCCACCTATATTCTGCAGTGGCAGCAGCCACACAAATTGGCAGCCCAGACAGATTAGCGAGTTGGAGCGGAGGATTCCATGTCTTGGTCCCGCATCCATTTCAGTAGCTGGATTCCTTTTTCATCCCAATTGGCCCAGGAAGTTTGAAATGCAGGAAGAGATAAACGATTGATTTTAAATGATCATATTTATTTATTTAATTACATACTGAGGAACAATGGGCTAGGTGCTTTCCACTAAAATCAGTTGAAGTTGCTGGGTCAGCTGCTCAGCACTTTCAAATATCAGACACCTCAACATGGACTTAGGGACCCATTTGTGAAAATCTTGACTGTTGTGCATTATGATTCAATGTCTTTTGGTAACGCTTGTAATAAACCTGTGCTGTGGGATTTTACCTGAATAAAGCATGGAAATGCTATTTTTCCTTTATATAATGGCCCCAAGAAAGGACATGCATCTGCATGAGAGCTCACAGCTAAACCACCAGCTACATGCTTCTTGCAAAATACTCATAAGTGTTTGGAGAAAGAAAATTCACTTTCTAGAAAGGTGCTTATGTGAAAGATCAAAACTCCTTTGATCTGGTGGAATTATGAGCTGCCTATTTGTGTGAATTCTATGCAAATATTTACTCACACAATACAAAACGAAAACGTTCCTGTAAGATACTTCAGAAAAGAACTAGGTAAGTTCATGGAGGATAGGTCCATCAATGGGTAATAGCCAGGATGGGCAGGGATGGTGTTTCTAGCCTCTGTTTGCCAGAAGCTGGGAATAGGCGACAGGGGATGGATGACTTGATGATTACCTGTTCTGTTCATTCCCTCTGGGGCACCTGGCATTGGCCACTGTCAGAAGACAGGATAGCGGGCTAGATGGACTTTTGGTCTGACCCAGTATGGCCGTTCTTATACTGACGACACACAGTAGGAACTCTGGGAATCAGAGAACAGCAAAACAGGCTGAATGATATATCAGTGTTGAACCTGAAACTAAGTGGAAACCACTTCTCTTATAATACTAGCTGGACAAAAATCCACGGCTTTACGGGACAGATTTTCAAAAATGCATGTATTTATTGATCCATTCACACTTGTAAGGCCCCAATTTATGCATGAACAGTTAGGTGGCTAAGTGGCCATGTCTGCCTTTGAAGGTGGGGGGTGAGGCAGTATCTTTTATTGGACCAATTTCTGTTGATGAGAAAGCTCGAAAATTTGTCTCTCTCACCAACAGAAGCTGGACCAATAAAAGATATCACCTCACCCACCTAGTCTCTCTAATATTCTGGGACTGACACAGCGACAACATCATTTTAAATTCCTGATACACATACGCAAATCAGGTGTATAAATGAGAGGTGTGCATCTGTACATATACAAAGGTGTTTGAAAATGTAGCCCTAACTATTAATTTCCTTGCTTTGCCATTCTTTGTATGTGGCAAATACCACTAATCTCCTTTCCCTTCTTTCCCCCTCCCTTCAAGGTTAATATTTTTGCTAAAAGAAAAAATTCAGTTCCATATCTGGAGAGGGACATCTAGAGGGCATATGATATGATTGTTTTCCTTGGGGTGTTGATGTCTCTGGGACCATTTCACTGAAGAAAGTTAGCAAAATGGTGGCTGCTTGTAACATTTCATTGAACAAAGATCTGCATGAATTCAAGCTGTGGACATATGATCTATTCTTCAGTGGGAAAACTAGATTCTCCCTTTGTGCCCATAAAATATTTCTAACTAACTCTTAAGCTCAGCTGAACATCAGTTGCATACCCTCCTGTGCTAAATGAATGCTTTCTTTTATTTTTCATTTTGAAATTATATGTCAAAAGCTCAAACAAAAGATCAAAAGCAAAACTACATTACACATAGCTCTTTCTCCACTTCTTGTTATTCTTTTACAAATGTTTAAAATTTGCTGAACTAACATGAACCTAGGGGTGACCATATTGTCTCCAGTGGAATCACCCTGGGCTGAATTTCTTCCAGTGCATTTTAAGTGATGATGTAAATATTTTCTATGAATATACAAATAAAAATGGAAATAAGACATGAAAGGAACACATGACAATGCTTACCAAAAATAAGCCTTAAGTTAGTAACATTCCATTGGACAATTAACTATCTCCTGACCTTAAGCTAAACCTACTTGTTTATTTCACTTACTTGTTTATTTCACTTACTGTTTCACACAATTTCCATTTTGTAATGAAATAGAATAAAAAATAAAATAAAATAAAATAAAAACAACCCTTTAATTTAATCAAGGGCAAGATACTGCTGTTGAAATGTATGCCAGTGTCCCTTATTAACATATCTTTTCAGGGGGAAAATAGTATAGTGTTTCCATTTCTGTAATCTAAACAACAAACACGTTAATAGGTATCAATTACCAAACAGTTCCAGCTCTTAGAACCAGTGAGAAGGCCAGGGTGAGGGTTCCACATCTGGCTTTAGTGAAATCTGTTCCTGTCTGTGGTATTTAAAATTTAAAGAACTCCTGTTATTGTACAATTGGGAATCCTAGGGGAGTATAATGTTAATGAAATCCATAACATTCAAGGATTTTATGACTGCACTTTCAAAACTTTCCTTTAAAAGGGATGGCTGATTTCTGCCCTAGCACCAGTAATTGGATTTTTACAGAGTACATTTAATGTTCACATTTAGGACCTATAGTTACACTGTATGTAATGTATCACATGAAATTCTTATATTTAAATGATGTTCCTATCTTGTTTTTGAAGCCCTTGAGCAAAAACCAGGCACTCCTAAACATGACAGGCCTTTACATCTCTGAACCTCTGTAATAGAGCTTAGCCACTTCCCTTCAAGGGGGAACGTAAAAGACTACAGTGCTACAAAAAGAGCATAATACCAGAGAGGGTATGTTAAGCAGAAATCACTGGAGACCAATGGGTGTGTGTGATTTTGAGATTTGTTGCCCATTACTAGTCTCATTGGTGACCTACACTGTGAATAATTCTCATGCCAATACAGTTTTTCAAGCCCTGTATGGACATTTTTTGGATATGTTTACTGCGGAATATGCAAGTTACTCTCAAAATATTCCTTCCAGTCTCTGTGGAACTATTATTCCTTCCATACAGCTCAGCAGTGATGTGTGAGGTGTGCATTTTTTCCTCTTTCTGCACGGTCAGGCAATGACATCTGTGGGTGCGTTTCTTATTCCATCCACCCAGCTGGGCAGGAATATCGGTGCAATTTCTTCTTCCCTCCACCTAGCTGGACAGTAGCTCCTTTGCAGTGCAATTCTTCTCTCCTATAACATTTAGCAAGGCCTCTACAAGCAGGTTGCTTGCAGAAAAGGGCACAGCATGTCTATTAACTACACAAGTACTTAGACTGAGCAGCAGGTTTCTGGCCATGGAGCAGGTCCCCTATTATCCCCCTTTTATCCTCTGGTCTGTCTGTCTAGATTCTTATACCAAACCCATCTCTGTGGCATCTGAGCACCTACTTAGGGTATTCAATAGGCCCGACTGTCCTCAGGAGGATCAGAAGACATGATAAAGTCAGTTTCCCAAGTTTTCTGGGGTTTACATGCCTCTTGTGGGCATGTAAACCTAGGTCTGAAGTAGGGGGGCAAGAACAGACCCCCTTAAATAATACTGAGCCCTCACTAGCCTCCTTTGATTAAGGTATCTGTTGTGTATTTACTGCTAATTTTCTTGTGCAGAGAAAATATATAGATTGATTTTAAACATTCTTGTGTACAGAGTAGTTCAGCAGAATGATAGGGACTTTTGAAATGGAGCTTTCATTCCACATTTGTCTTTATTTCTTTAAATTTGCAGTTATCTATATTCCTATAATATTTATCCCTTTGTAAGTGTGACATAAAAGCATGCAGAACTGATATAAATTGGTGCACAGCAGATTTATTCCTGCAAAAGTTTGAAAATAATTGCATTTCATCATTTGGTGCCTTGGGCATTCATCTGTGTAACTGGCCTATTTCCTTATCAGGTATTCACTTAAAAATACAATCAGTATTTATATAGGCTGGTGCACAGCACATTAATTTCTTTAACAGGGTTATTCTTACATCAGGCAGTTGTTTAAGTTGGCTTTCCTGAGCAAGCTTATCTAAATGTTTCACATGAATGCTTGGGGAAGTATAAACCAGTGGTGCCTGTGTTTTTTTGTTTTTGGTTCTTTTGGAGTTTGCATTGCAGTGAAGTGCATCATACTACTGCATGAGATAAGATGAAAGCTGGAAAAACTCAGCTTTCAAGTCCTCCCAATCTTTGAAAGGCTGCCTGAGAGCTGAACGTCACAGGCTTTATTGCTGAGCTTTACCCATCGTTAGGGAGTGCATTGACATGAAAGCACGGTAACTGTCAATTCTTCCACCTCCCCCCTTTAAGAATACAAGTTATATTTCAGTTCATGTCATTTTACAGTTCATAATGCCACTCCAACAAATTATAACAAGCAATGCTGGCTGTTCAGTTGTGTCAGGAAAATCATTATGGGTGTCTTATGCTCTTAAGATATGTTTGCATGAAGGTAAAGAATGCTACAGGAATCTTCCTTTCTGGATATTATTACAAAGTATAGATGGCACAGGCCAGGAGCTGGGTTAATTGACCAGGAGGAAGCTGTGACATGGGAATAAATGATGCAATTTGATAAAGGCACATACTGAAATCAGATAGTATAAGAGCCATTGAAAGTATGACATTTGGAATGTTTCAAACATTTAATGAGCCAGTTCAAGCCAAGAGAACTCCCAGGTCTTGCCTTTGCCCCTGGGAAGTCAGAGTGGCGAGGAGACACGGTACTGCACAAGATTCTTTGCTGTAACAAACCATGATAGGTACAGTCTGCAGTATGATAGAAAACCCTTCCTATGCCCCTGTTGACCTTGACAGCTAGCCTTGATATAGCAGGATCCTATGGGCCTTAGGGGGCAATCTTATCTCCAGCATAGGGGAGCACACCAAGGCTGCACTTGCAGCCTTATTGCAATAGGCTACGCTGGTCATGTCACCCATTATAGAGGAGCCAGTGGATCAACATAAGCATGGACCTACTAGCTATGCACATGCTTCCCAGCCCAGCTCCAGATCCCCATATGCCAGTTCTTCTCACTGCTAGATAGCACCTCCTCCTGGTCATTCCAGCGATCAGAGTCCCAAGGTCAATGTGCCTTCACACAGTTGCGCACCATCTCTCTGCTTCTCTTGCTCCAAGCTGCTGCTGCTGCCGCCGCCTCTTTGTGACTTGACCCTCCAGCCAGATCACTATATGCATTTTCCCCCTTGAGGGCTATCAAAGTCTTTCTTCAGCAATCTTAGGCAGTCTTCCCATTCACCACTTCCTCAGTCTTCCCACTCACTAACCCATGGTGCCACAGCCTCAATAGCTAGCAGGGGAACCCAGGCTGCCCTCTACTCCAGGTTCCAGCTCAGAGACCTTCTAGTCAGCAGTCAAGATCTGTTCCATTCTCAACCTTGCTACCTTTCCATAAGCCCTTTCCTTACTACCACCTGGCACTCCCCTACTCTGAGATTGCCACCCTCCCAGGGAGTAACTGAAGACTAGCTCTGCAGACTCCAACCACTTCTCCCAGGAAGTGACTACAGACTTTCCCAGCAGTCTTTACTGCTGCTAGCTTCTTGGGTTTTTACTAGCTCAGCCCACCTCTGCTCAGGTGAGCCTCCTTCTAATTAGGGCTTTCCTCCCACCTTTAATTTTCCCAGCTTGCAGCCTAATTGGCTGATTGGGCCCACCTGTCCTATCTCAGCCCTCTCAGAGCCAGTGTGGGAAGTCCACCCCATCACATTCCTTCACAGCTCTAAGAAAAAAGCCCCTTTGGAGCCAAGCAGAGCCCCTGTGTGTGCTCCTCTAGTTCTGCCTCCCACCATCATGCAGTGGAATCCCACCAGTTCCACTGCAGCCAAGGCTATCTGAAGACATGAAGGAAGGAGCAGGATTTGACTTTAAGTGCAACAAAAATAAAATTAATCTACGAGACAGGGCAGGTGACAGACTGCAGCAGTGACAGAAGGGGGAAGAGAATGATGGAGGGTAACAGTTACAAATATGGGGCTGTGGGTCAGAACACACAGCTGAGATGTGTTATAATAAGGATAGTTGTTACTGAGCCAGAGAGCTTTGTGCCTGTGGGGCCTGTCCATTATTCTGAAGATGATAGATGTATTTATTCTACTGCAGAGCATCTCACTGAGACTATCAGGCATTTTTTGCCTATTCTTTCCACACTTGTACAATAGTATGAAGCTGAGGATTTTATGGGTCTTGTGGGTCCTTCCCTATTCCCCCAACCATGCTCTAGGGTTTCTGTTGCTGTGTTATTTGCCTCATATGTCCCTGTGTTTCCCTGCCTTTTTGTCTTAAGGGCTTGTCTACACTGGCAATTTACAGCACTGCAACTTTCTGGTTCAGGGGTGTGAAAAAACACCCCCCTGAGCACAGCAAGTTTCAGCGCTGTAGAGCACCAGTATAGACAGTGCCCCAGCGCTGGGAGCTACGCCCCTCGTGGAGGTGTTTTTTTAGAGCTCTCTCCCCGCGCTGCACCGTGACCACACAAGGCACGTTAAAATGCTGCCACAGCAGCACTTTAGCATTGCCAGTGTAGACTAGCCCTTAGTTTTTGCCACTAGGTGACACTTTTACTTACCCAATAGGTAAGGTGGAAGGACAAAGGACATTCTCTCCATGTAGTAAATACCTGCCCTTCACAAGGCAATTCAACTTCTCTCCCATGTTTTGTTACTTACTCCTCTGCCCCCAGAAGATAGGGAGTGGAGAAGGGTATATTGCTACAGGGGAAAAGTTCCATTTTTGGCTCACGTATAAATGTTTAATATATTTTTTTTCTATTTTTTAAAATGATCTTCAAAGGGGCATCAGTATAACCTTCATAGCTGTCTGATAAACAAAGCTTCCAGCACATAGCTGACCAAACATTAAACTGAGGCTCACCTCACCTGCTCTCAGGAACAACTGGCTTTTCTTCAGAGACTGTTTACACATAACTTCAAACAACCAGCTGTACCTATCTCACCTGTTCCTTCTCTCCTTTGCAGCCTCCTACGTTGAATGCATTGGTCCAAATTCATTCATGGTGTAGCTTAACTGAAGCTACTCCAAAAATAAGCTTGTCCCATTATGGTATGAATTGAGAGAGCTGCATATTTTAGGCTGCAGATTATTTTAATACTGAATTAAGTGGCTAAAGTAAAACATGCTTTAGATTAGGCATTGCCCTTGATTTACCAATACAACTCCGATTAAGGTCAGGTTGTGCTCTGGACTGACATGATCCTTGTAGTATGGAAATAATTTTAAAGTGGTGTTATCAAAGTTGGTTGGTCAGAAGAATTGATGTCCCATGCAAGTGGTCCTCTGTGTAATGACATCTTTACCTCAGGAAATCTACTCTGGTGTTTGCTTTTAGAAACCCAGATGCAAAAGATAGAACAGGTGTCCTTTTCACATTGCTTGAGGGGAGCAGCTTCTGCAGGAACAGGGTGGAGAGCACAGAAAAGTGGAGCAGCAGCTCCATAGCATCATCCCCTGCCCTGAGAAACCCATCAACATGAAATCTGCGTGATTTGAGCTAGACAGGTTGTGCTGGGAGAAGAGCAGAACTGGGGAACGGCCACTCAACACACCAGGTTCCCTTCAGCTACTGAAAGATTTCTAAGTGAAATCCTCATGGCAATTAATATAGTTTGAATTACCATTAACTTCCCTCTGCAATTCCCCCAGCCCCACACTCCCCTCCTTTAGCACAAGGAGAGAGCCAATAGCAGGGCAGGTTCTTCAAAAATTCTGTCAGAAGGGAGGAGGGGGCTCAGAGATCACCACTTAGGGCAGTGGTTCTCAACCTATGGCCCGTGGGCCAGATGCTGCCCAATCAGCACAGAGCTACAGCCCATGTGACATCCTCAGGGTAGTATTGGACGTGGCCCACAATGGTAAATAGGTTAAGAACCACTGACTTAAGGGTTGGTTACCTATATGACAGGATCTATGCCAATGTTGCTTGGCTTCCGCTGCACTTCCAGATCTCATACCCTGAGGGAATCCTAAAACCTCTCTCAATTGAGAGGGAACATACTAAGGACATTGCAAGGTGACCCTTCTGTGTATGTACTTTATCCCTCTCTCTCTTTCTCTCTCTGTTCATAGCATGCCAGTCATCACAGCATCTCACCATAGTTATTGGATTCCCCAGCCCCAGGAGGAAAGCATGAAGCCTATATATTTTAAAAAGACTTGACTTATTGGTAGGCTAACAGTAAACAAAAGAAACATACACCATGTGCTGTGCTAGAAATGGGGAGTCATTTTTTTGGCCTCACAAACTTGACAGCCCCCTTTAAAAGAGAAAAAATAAATGCAGAAAAAAGTGAGCAATTGCCTTATTTGCAGAGATTGTACCAAATGTTAAGAAAGTGAGAGCTGCTCACAGATAACTAGAAACTGTGGCTATGCCCATGTAACTCAAGAGTATTTACCCACTCCCATGCTCATGAATATCAGGTCTGTCTTTGGGCCTCTTCCTGGATGTCAGTGGCTACACAGGCAGATCTATTTGGAGGATCAAGATCTAAGTCAGTAGAAGTTTTATCCATTATAATATATCTTCTTCATGCTTACCAACGTCCTCCTACTGCATTAGTGTGGGTGGTACAGCAGAAAATAGGGGGAAGCTAAGGTTATTTGTGTGTGTTTACATGTGTATAGTAATGTACTTGGATTCAGAATGCCAAAATTTATTAGGCAACAAGGTCCTGGTACCTACACCCTATGATACCTCTGGGACGTGATTACCTGTAATTACTGTAACTGGCAAAAGAATGTCACAATAGTGCTGTATTGGTGAAATTCACTGCTTCCCATACAAAGCCCAGCTTCTCACATGGGAAGCAATTTGGCTGGGATACTTTGGGGTGCTTGCTTTTCATTTGTGAGTGATAGTTACTCATTCATTTTGAAAAAAGTCCTGTAATTATGTTCTTCTATTAGAAGAAACAGGTTCTGTAAGTATTGCTATAGAGTTTCCCATTTCTATAGTCTCTAACAAACTTGGGAAGGTTACATTCAGACTGTACTAAATACTTGTCTTCATTCCAGATCACAGGATTAAACTCAGGTTTAAAATTAAATGTAAATTACAAATAAGCATTCAAAAACGTTAATTAAAAGTATTAAGTTCTTGAATCATGTATTGCTCAGCAAGGGTTCCTAAGTATCTTAGCTGGAGAAAAGATCCATTCACATTTTTTCCTTTTTCTGACCTAGTCATTGTACGTCTTAGGGTATCTGCAAGTTAATGCAGAGTTGAAGCAAAGGTTTTCATTTTAAAGAAGTAATATTTCGCAATTAGATATGCTTCTTGAAGACTAAAACAATCTTTTTCTAAAGCACTAGAAGTACATCAGCCTTTCTGTTCATTGCTACAAGGAGGTTTCAAATTGCATAAGATGCTGATTACTTAGATTCTGGAGTCCATAGAAATCCAAATACTATTACATTTTCTTCTCTTTGTTATCAGAGTTTATTGTATCTTAGTGTCCAGGTTGTAAGGAGTTATCAGATATGAGATAAATTAGGAAGAAGATATTTTTCTGATTCTTCTGAATATAATTATGTTACTTCAGAAATTTTAAAATATATATATTTTAGTAGAACATAGAAATGAGTATTTGAAGACTTGTTTCTCAGCATTTTATATGCAATGAATGCATTTCATAAAATACATTTAGCCCAGTTCATCATAACATTGTATTCCCTGTGCTTTAAAATCAAACTCTTTTCAAAGACTCACACTATAAATATCACACAGAGCTAATGTAGACCAGTGGCAGTGCTTCTCCCACCTCACTAACAGCATTTTTCTTTCACATTTGATCTTTATACTTTCCATACTGGAGCGATTTGGTATGCTGAATTCTGGAAATGTCTCAAGTTGAAATGCTAGTGTATTAACCTGCTGTACTGAGTCTCTTTTGTTTCTCTTTACCAGAGTGCTGCTTGCCAATTTTTACAACTACAGCAGATTTCACTATTCAAATAGAACCAGATGGAACACCAGTTCAAAGAACATGTCAGAATTAAATATTTCTTTTTTAATTAGTTGCTTCTGATTTATGCAAAAAAAATTAACATAAGAGTGGGAGAATGTGCCATGAATCCAGATGTAACACAGCCCACACAAGCATTATCTTTTCTCTGTCAAAAAACAGAGGTCTTTTCTTTTTTCTTTTTGGACTTCATTTTTCTTACACTTTATGCATTTTTCTTTCTTCAGCAAGCACAGTGCTGACAGTTGCTGAAGCTCCTTTATACCTTGCAGCCAAACCTTTTCATCCTTTTCCAAAGTTTTCTCCTATAGAAGCTGGTTAATCTGCCTCTAAGAAAAATCTCTCTAAACTCAGTACTGCAACACCAGTGTCAGTGCCTGCATGCAATAGCCCCCTTTACATTTACGTTTTACTGTTACAAAGCAGCAATGGGGATTTAGGCTTGAAGCTAAGACTGTAAAGAATATTTCAGCTATTAAAGCAAGGGCAGCTCTTGTTTTGCTGCTGTGATATTTTTGTCCTTTGACACAAATGTTTGCCCCATCATCTGTTTCATACTTACGTTGAGTATACATTTCTGCTAATGCACGTAGGCCCTGTTCCTGCTGAGGTCAATGAGAAAGCTCCCATTCAGTCCATTGGTGCATGATGGATCCCTCTTTAAGGGCCATTCTCTCTCCTTATTCTGCTTATGGAGCTATCATTAATATCAATGGGAGTTTTGCACAAAGAGAAAGGATACATTTTACTCACTTAAAGCCAAAGTGGAAGTCAATGAGTCAAGGAGTTGTACTTTTGTAATGACCACAGATTTCAGGGATGAAGACTACTGAAATTAATTTGATTTGCCAAGTAAATTAAAAGTTCCTTTAGAGTTTCAATTAAAGGCTGTAACCCATGTGACTTAAATATCAATAAATAAAGGAATTGAATAATAGTTCTACACATAGCATGGGCCAAAGTGATCAATCAAATCAACAGCAGCTAAAAAAAAGGTATGCTAATAAAAGACAATGCTGATGAACCCTTGCATAATTAGAGTAGTAGATAGTAGGGCAGTGAAGTACCACCATAGTTCATCTGACTCTGAGAGCCATGTGTGTTATCTAAGGAAATGACACTATTCTCTAACAATATTTACTTTGGTATGTAATGTTAAGTGATTACTTATACAGCTTTTCAAGCCACAAGAGATGCTCACAACAAATAGCTTCCTGTTGTTTATCAAACTCTAGCCCTTTGTCCTTTATTTTCTCACGTTGTTGCCCAGGCCTACAGTAAGGGTGTTAAAAGCTTGTAACAACCATTCCCTTGCCATGACAGCCTCAGTGAACTGTATTTTATTGAGCAAAGCAGATTTTCATTTTGAAAATAAGGCCTTCCTCATTATGACATGATTATGTATGATTATAGGAAGAAGTAATATTCATTTCATGGCTTGTAAGCTACATGCTGCTCTTTAACCAGCAGTTTGCAGAGATTTCCTGTATGATTTACTCCACAGTGCTACATATGCTACTTTGTCCTCCTCCTTAAGTGGTTTTGAATAAAATATGTGTGCAGCATTTTGCATATCTATATCTCAGGAATGTGACTCCTATAGTTTGTCAGACAATAGTGCAGCTATAAAAAGTATTTTTACTGGATGCTAAGAGGCATTGCAGAATAAATAGTCAAGCAATAGTTCATACACGGAAACAGTCAGCATCTTTCAATATGCTTTCACAGGGCAGGAATTGCTTTAAGAAGTCTTATGTAGTAAGCAAGAACAACTATTTTCCTTTGATAGGGCCATTTCTCTCCCAGAAAAATGATATATTTGAGATTATCCTCATTTCACACAAGCTAAGGGCCCAATCCTTTATACATTTGCTACCAAGTGTAGTACTTGCCAACATAAGTAATCTCATTGTAACAAGTAACACCCTAAGCACATGGGATCAGGCCCTAATGCGTTATTTTTGAGAAGGGATATAATTTTCATCTGAATGAAGGCAGGGAAAAACTCAAGAAGAGAACAATCGAGATACTATAATCAAAAATAAAATCCTGGTATTGAAAGTGACGTGTCATGATGTCACTATTGTGGATTGTTCTAGGCTAGCTCAGATAATGGCCACTCAGCCACACAAAGCACAATAAACTTCTACAAAATAGTTTGCGTCCCAGAAAATAAATACCAGATGTTTGTTTATCACACACTGAGTGAAATGTCAAATAATTTTAGTGAATGCATTTGATGTTAGGCTTCAGATGTACAGTCTTTCATCACCACATCCCTCCACAGTTCAAATTAACGCGAAACAGAAGTTCTTCAAACCAACGTACCAAAATACAACTAGTATAAAACAAAAAGCCAGCTGTCAAATAATCTATCACAAATGGAGATGGGCTGACTGAGTTAGGGAAAAATGGGCAATCTCTGTACATTAATGTTTGGAAGCCTTTGTGGAATGTATACTGTTATACATAGACATAGACTGGAAAGTGTAGGGTACAGCTGTTCCTGTAAGCACAACCCCAAAAGCATAAGAGCATCTAATGAAATTATGACACAGTTGTCCTCGAAGTATTGCCCTCTGAAGATGGTTCTTCTGGAAATTCTAACACTGAGCATCTGTGTCTGACCAGAGTTATTTTTTTGGTACCTTCAGTTGCCAGTGGGTAGTAGGAATTTGGATATTGGTTGAAATTCACCTCTGTGCAGAGGCCTATGCAATACTTAAACCTTTGCAGAGAGGTAAATTTCACCTATAAAGCCCTTCTCTAAACAGGTTGTAAAGCTTTATGTTCATCCTTAATGAACGTTAGAAAGAAAAACACAGTTCAAAGTGAGTTCTCAAAGTGATTAATATGAGAATTCAGTGATGGGGAGTTTAAAGCACGGGAGGACATCTTATGCAGTTTCCAGGGTAGTTTCCACCTTTTTTATATTATTGTTATCACCTCAGTTAGTAAGAAGGATTCATAAACATGGTTTTGAAGATCTGGTTTGATGGCAATAATTGTTTGCTTTAGAGTCAAACGTTTCCCTTAGCCTCTGATGTTAAGTTTTAGCTTGGCTTCAAATATCTAGAACTCTCATAACAGACTGTCGTTTGACTTCATTCAAAATGTATTACTGACTGTATGTGAAAAAATAAAAAAAAACCCACTAGAGTCATTTCAAATCAGCTGGAACTGTACATGCTTAGGACCCTAATCATTTCAAACCTGAAGAGCTGTTGGAAATTTTAAGAGAAGCAGTTCATTTAAATAACTCAGCACTACACTCCCTCAGACTTCCAGATTTTCAAGTGCACTTCAGCCTGGAAGTGAATGTGATATTGGACATGACTCTGTGCAGCACACTTTACAATCAGCAGAGTACAATTTTGAGAGCATTTCAAGTTAAGTTGAGATTGCTCTGTGCAATGATACCCAGACTCCCCCATGAACTTTCAGATTGTAGCAATCTAACATTTGAGGCTCTCCAGTAACTTTAACTCACTTGATTGTTTTTGTAAGACAGTATTGAGTTTGGTTTTTTTAAGAGAGAGAGAGAGAATTTTTTTTCTATTACAAACAAATCTTTGCAGCATTTCATCCCCAGAAATTCAGATGCGGGGATTTTTTTTTGATTCATCAAGCTAAAATGCAAGTATTGGCATTACCAGCCTTAAAAACCATGGCAGAGACAAGGGTTTTGCACTGAAAGCCAGCACTATCCTTCCCACACAGGGCTACTGTTCTTCTGTTGCAGGACTTCAAAACAACTTATATATGACATGGAAATCAAAATAGCAGCTACCCTGTCCTGAATAACACTTCCTGCAGCTATCTGAGAAAGAATGCAGAGCATATTGATTTAGCCACTCCGGTGCCTTTGGGTGTATGACATATATCCAGGAAAAAGGATGCTTGTGGAACACTGGAGACATACATTCTGCATCCTGCATGCTTTGAAAATAATGAAAAAGCCAGAGACATGCATGGCACATTAGCACAAGAGGAGTTAATTCAATCTATTAATGGCTGGGCACTAGGATATTATGCTGTAGCTTGGGAGAGGGGTTCAATAGGGATTTGTGCAGGAACCAAATATTCGAGCAATTTATTCCTTAATGATAGCTGTATTGCCACAATATACAAGACAACTTTTTTTGTTTGCATTTACAATGACATTTTTAAGTTTTAGTGACATATGTTGACTAGTAACATGATTTTATCAATCTCACTCTGACAGAATTAATTATAAAGACTCATGTGACTGTTATAAATCTATCTACCTTAGGGTTTTATAGTGTTGCCCATCACTGTAGTATCTGGGCACTTTCCACATACAATCAGTAGCAATAGCTAAGTTCCTAGTGGAGTCTCTGTCTTTTGTTCCTTTTAGGGGAGTAACTTAGTAGGGCTAATATTTTGTGACTAATTATATTTCTTATATTGAAATGAAATAAATTGTTATAAGAGGCAAAAGCTAGAGTCCAGCTTTTTGGAAGGCAGGTTAATGAACTTAATTTTAATTAGCACTTCTTACTGTTTGGCACAAAGACAGAAAATAAGGAAGGAATAAAAGTTATAGAGCTCTGATTATCGACCTACTTAGTAGAAACCATCTTGGTTGCCCTCAACCCTTTGGATGCTGTCTGTCTGAATGAGGGAGGGAGCGAGAATGCATCTAACACACTATATATATATCTTTACATATACTGCACAGAAATGCATATGGAGTGGCATTCATTTCCCCAGCAGTCTGGAAAATGTCAGTATGGCTACATCTACACTTAAAATGCTAATGGCCCAGCTGCAGCACTTCAGTATAGACACTTATTACAGCAATGGGGGGGTGCTGCCCTCTCTGCAGTAAAACCACCTCCCCGAGAGGGGGTAGCTAGGTCGATGGAAGAATTATCTCTCCTATATATGAACGAGAACCTTTTAGTACATACCTATTCCTCTTGACTGAAAAGGCAGATGTTTTCACATACTATGGTAATATAGTTTAGGAATAAATTGATACACAGTCACAGATAAGGAGCTATAGGCCACATTGCCATCAATAATAGGATACTTTTCTTTTTTTATTAACCCCTTTTGCTCCTTTGGAAACAAGGCTGTTTTCTGCTATTATAACATTATTATGCTCTAAACAGATTGTCCATATCTCCATATTTGTTATCACAGGTAGACCTAGGCCTTCTCCGATTTGTCTCTGGCATCGGGACCCAGGGAGCCATCTCAAAGGAAACTAAGAAAATATATTTTGTGAAATCATACCGAGTAGATGTCAGCTCTAACGGAGAAGATTGGATTACACTTAAAGAGGGAAATAAACCTTTGGTAAGTCTTTTCCATTTCACCTCACTCTTGTCAAGTGATAAACCATCATAGTAGCTACAGTAATAAGAAAGGAAGGATGATCAAGCGGGTAGGGCCCAAGACTGGGATGTGGGAGACCCAAATGCAATTCCCTACTCCACAACAGACTTCCTGGGTGACCCTGGGTAAATCACTTTAGTCCTTCTGTGCCCCAGCTCCCCATTGTAAAATAGGGATAATAGAACTTTCTTCTCTCACAGAAGTGCTCTGTAAATAAATCCGTTAAAAGATTGTGAGGCTCTTCGGGTATGTCTACACTGCAGTTAGACATGGCTGGCCCATGCCAACCGACTCAGGCTTGTGGGGCTCGGGCTCAGGGGCTGTTTCATTGCAGTGTAGCTATTCGGGCTCAGACTGCAGCCCGAGCTCTGGGACCCTCCCACCACTCAGGGTCTGAAAGCCCAGGCTCCAGCCTGAGCCCAGATGTCTACACAGTGAGTAAACAGCCCCTTAGCCCGAGTCCCATGAGCCTGAGTCGGCTGGCATGGCCAGTCGTGGGTGTCTAATTGCAGTGTAGACATACTCTTGGACACTACAGTGTTGGGGGTCATATAAGTACCTCAGATAGATGACTCAGCATATCTTTGCAGCCTTATAAAGATTAGTAAATCACCTTCCCTATTCCATTTGTCTATGGATTTGCCCTCTCCACCCTCCAACTGAAACAGCTTTTACCTCTTGTAAGAAAAATCCTCATTATCCACCATCGTGGGCATGAAGGTAATTTGTTTAAGGGCCAAATTCTGCTCACCCTACTCACATGAGTAATCTGTTCACTGCTACTCACATGCTCACCCAGAAGTCAGTATTCCCAATAGTTTCTAATGTAACCTAATGGAAACTGAATAACTCCATGCTGCCTTCTTTCAAGATAGTTGTTTTGAGCAGACATGGCTGTTGAAGTCCTGCCATAGTTATGTAATATAAAATATATAAACATATCTATGTGATCTGGACATGTCTGTATCTTCCAGTCCGATCTCATACCTTCAACAAAAGTGTCCACTCAAAATGATGATAATCTCTATCACTTAGCTGATTCAATCTTCTAAGCACTTTCATGAACAATAACAAATTAATCCTCACAGCAACCACTTCACGTAGTACTTTTATCCCTGTTTTACAAATGAGGGGAAGCTCACGAGGTCAAATGCCACAATGATGGGCACTGTATAAGAACCTAAATAGATATAGAGATATTAAGTGACACCCAACATCATGGAGGAAATCAGTGTTGGAGGTGGTATTAGAACTCAGGGGTTTCTGGTTGTTCGTTGTGTGCTCAGAACAAATGCCTCTTTCACAACTAGTCTCAAAATTCAGTTTCCTTGGAAAACTTACAATTTACATGGCTGTTGTACATGCTTTGTTAATGAAAAGATTTGACCACTCTGACTTATTGGTTAGAAGAGTTTAAAAACTTTCTTCTCTAGTCAAAGCAAATCTGACGTAAAACAGCAATGTTTTATTGTAGGTCAGAGTATTAAAAAAAAAGAAAAGAAAATCACATGAGCTAAATCTACACCAGGCTGACACTCAATTTTTATATCCCTGATCAAAAACCCAAAGGTAGGGGGACTGGGGCTATTGATGCAGCAACAAGCTCATGAAACTACACAGCTCTTTGAGGAGCCTTTCATTTTGAAAGGATTACAGCTGTAGCATAACCTGGAGTTCCATGCCTTTTAGTCAGAATCATTGGGCCCATCCAGACTCGCCCACTAAGAAAAACCAGACCAATTCTTCTTGGAAAGATTTTGCTGCAAGAAATGGATCAGAAGCTGGACATCAATGTAGAGCAGGGGTTCCGAAACTTGGTTCGCGGCTTGTTCAGGGTAAGCCC
Source organism: Natator depressus (assembly GCF_965152275.1). Lineage (NCBI taxonomy): Eukaryota > Metazoa > Chordata > Testudines > Cheloniidae > Natator > Natator depressus. The sequence goes on along the minus strand of NC_134235.1, from coordinate 235,535,981 downwards.
CTAGTGGGCCACGAGATGCTTCGTTTACCTGAGCGTCTGCAGGTATGGCTGCTCGCAGCTCCCAGTGGCCGCGGTTCGCTGTTCCCGGCCACTGGGAGCTGCGAGCAGCCATACCTGCAGACGCTCAGGTAAACAAAGCATCTCATGGTCCGCTAGGGGCTTACCCTGAACAAGCTGCAAACCAAGTTTGAGAACCCCTGATCTAGAGGCTCTCCCTAGATAACAAATCCAATACATTAAATTCTTTAATGAATAACTTAAAGGGATGAGCTGATGGCTGCACACAGCTAACCCACCAAGTCAATGCAGCAACTGAACATGACAAACAGGAAAATTGGAATTATGTGTAAGAAACTGTCAAATCTCCCATAAAAGGAGAAGTTCTTAAGCCTACATATGTTTAAAAAAAACAGGAAATTTTGTCTTCACACTATTTGAGGAAGAAGCAGGAAACTGAGTCATTGTCTTTGGACTATGACTTTTAGAAGTTTTGGCCCTATTACAGAGGAGCATGCTTACCAACAAGAAAGCAGAGACCAATACAATATTTATTTGTGGGACTTATTGTTTGACCATTGACCTAAAGGGACAAAGACAGGATCCTAGAAGATTGAAAACAATCGAAGGTTGAAAACAATCAGCTATAAGGATTAAACCTCACTATACAAGACAAAAAAACTTTGGTATTTGTTAAAAAGGATTTTACATAACAGAAGGTCAAAATAAGCGGTATTATTCCCTGCAAAACTCAGAGTCCAAGTACAAGCAAAGGAATGCACATTTTATCCTGATTCAGTAAAGGAACTTTTACACAACCTAAAATGCAGATCATTCCTCACTGAATTCAGTCCAGATCTTTGATTCTGAGTCACATGTAAACAAAGACCTTGGCTCATACGACACCTCTTTGCACCAGCTCAGTGAAGCTTAGAAGCCATAAAGCTGCCCTAACCAGGCAGCTGAGGTTTTTTCCAGCATAGCACAATCCTTGGATAGCACAGACCCAGTGTAGCTGGCCCTTCATCATGCCCTCCACACAGACTCCTGGCATGAGGGACGTGCCAGGAGAAAAGAGGCATTGCCAGACCATTGCTACACTCTAGTGATCCTCAGCTCACCTAATGGTCCCTGAAGCTGTCCTGTCTTGCTTGATGGAGGTGGGGGGAAAGGGGTTAAACAGGTCCTCACAGGAGTATCTAGGCAGCATATAGCTACCTTTACCCACACCTTATGTTCTGCACTGAGCACAGTTCATCTGAGCATGAGGTTCAGGACCTATCCAATTTATCCCAGTCTAACTATAATGGATTAACAATTGCATTCAATATTGTCATGTATATTGTGTCTTCTTTAATTTTCTTCCCAAAGCCACAGTACAGCAGAGAAACTGTTAAGCGCTGGTATGTTATATAGAGGCATCTTCCAGGCTTAGTTGCTTGCAGAAATGATGCTTTGTGTATAATGACATATTCCTCCATGCAAAAAACTGTTTCAACTTTGGATTGTTGGTATGTGTAAAACACAGAATTATAAACTACATTTAAAAGAAAATATATTATTTTTTAAAAATGGTGCCTTTCCTTTCTTCCTAAAGGTATTTCAAGGGAATGTCAACCCCACTGATGTTATTTATAGGATTTTTCCCAAGCCAGTGTTAGCACGATTTGTTCGGATCAGACCTGCAAGCTGGGAAAATGGGATATCGCTGAGATTTGAAGTTTATGGCTGTAAGATAACAGGTAGGTGTCCGGAAGATTTTGAAAACCTGACATTTGTTGTATTTACATTTGGCACTTTTTTCTTTTTCTTTTTAATGATTCTGTTCTCTAAAAAAAGACTATTCTCATAAAGTTGCCAGGTGTCTGGTTTTTTACCAGAATGTCTGGTCGAAAAGGGACCCTGGCAGTGGCAGCAAGGCTAAGGTAGGTTCTCCGCCTGGCTGGCTCCACATGGCTCCTGGAAGCAGTGGCATGCCCCCCCTCCACCTTCTAGGTGTTGGGGAAGCCAAGGAGCTCCACATGCTGCCTCCGCTCTGAGCACCAGCTCCACGGCCAATGGGAGCTGTGGGGGCAGCACCTGAGGACACGGCAGCGTCCAGAGCTGCCTGACCATGCCTCTGCGTAGGAGCGAGGGGGGGACATGCCACTGCTTGAGGTAAGCGCTGCACCCCTGACCTCCTCCTGCTTCCCAACCTCCTGCCCCAGCCCTGATCCCCCTCCCACCCTCTGAACCCTTCAACCCAAGCCTGGAGCCCCCTCCCACACCCTGAACCCCTCATTTCTGGCCCCATCACAGAATCCACACCCCCAGCCCAGAGCCCGTACCCCTCGCACACCCCAACTCCCTGCCTCAGCCCAGAGCCCCCCCCATACTCCGAACCCCTCGGCTCCACCCCCACCAGCCCATAGCCCCCTCCTGCATCCCAAACTCCTCATCCCTGGCCTCACCCCAGAACCCGCACCCTCAGCTAGAGCCCTCACCCCCTCTTGCATCCCAACCCACTGCCTCAGCCCAGAGCCCCTCCCGCACCCTGAAGTCCTCATTTCTGGCCCCAGCTGGAGCCCTCACCCCCTCCCACACCCCAACCCCCTGAGGCAGCCCGGTGAAAATGAGTGAGTGAGGATGGGGAGAGCAAGCGATAGAAGGGGAGGGATGGAGTGAGCAGGGGCAGGGCCTCAGAGAAGGGACATGGCAGGAGCGGGACCTTGGAGGAGGGGCGAGGCAGGGGACAGGGCAAGGGTGTTCAGGTTTGTGCAAGTAGAAAGTTGGCAACCCTAGGTCCACATGTCTTCCACATTTGCATGGGCAGAGCCCTAAACAGGGGTATAGTTTGGCATAAAGTAGGTGGAATTAGCAAATATAAAAAACATAGAAACAAAACCCCTGGAAAAATACAAACGTTACTTTGGCATCATCTTTAGAGACTACAGATTTAAGGGGTGAGAAAACTGGGGTACAGTTTTCTTTTAATTATTTTACTATGTCATGCGTTACTCTTTTGACAGTCCCTCACCTGGCCCTCCTTTCCGCACCTCATAGTCTCCAAGATATTCCCAGTTAGGCCAAGGGTTTTATTATAGATTTATTAATGAGTTCATTTTGTATTTCAAAGCCAGGACAATGTAACATGGGATGAACAAAAAACCTTTGTCTGGTCACTGAATATAAAGCTAGCTATTTACTGAATACCACCCAATGTTAATATGAGTATCTAAACAGGGTGTCTAGATTTGCACTTGAAACTCAAATCAGCATTTATGTGAGGTGCATAAATGCCTAAGTGCTTATTTGGGCCCTAGGATTTGCATGTTCTCTTTATAGTATATAGTGGATACCCAAGTTGAAAATTAGACAAGATGTGAACGCACAGATCTACAAACCATTCCAACAACTAGATGTGTAAGGCCAGATTCCCATTTGTGAAAGAACATTAGTCTGGTTGGAGTGCTGTTGCCCTTTTGTGGCACAGAGATCTCCCCAGATAATCTGTGTAAGCACTTTTGTAATGGCACCATCTGGCTCTCATTACCAGCAAAATGCTGTCTTTGAAAAACAAAACCAAAATAACAATTTTTGAATAAAAAAGTTTAATTTTTGAATTTAAAAAGTTACTTCCATTTTTTTTTATATTAATAAAATTCCCATTTACCCATAAAGTTCCCAATCAGATGTCAAGAATTATAACATTCATAAACCAGTCGGAGAACACTTCGATCTCTCTGGTCACTCGAATACAGATCTAAAAGTCGCAATATTACAACAAAAAGACTTCAAAAACAGACTCCAATGAGGGACTGCTGAATTGGAATTAATTTGCAAACTGGATGCAATTAACTTAGGCTTGAATAGAGACTGGGAGTGAATGGGTCATTACACAAAGTAAAACTATTTCCCCATGTTTATTCCCCCCCTCCACCCACCACTGTTCCTCAGATGTTCTTGTCAGCTGCTGGAACTGGCCCACCTTGATTATCACTACAAAAGGTTCCCCCCCCCCCGCTCTCCTGCTGATAATAGCTCAACTTAAGTGATCACTCTCGTTACAGTGTGTATGGTAACACCCATTGTTTCATGTTCTCTATGTATATAAATCTCCCCACTGTATTTTCCACTGAATGCATCTGATGAAGTGAGCTGTAGCTCACGAAAGCTTATGCTCAGATAAATTTGTTAGTCTCTAAGGTGCCACAAGTCCTCCTTTTCTTTTTGCGAATGCAGACTAACACGGCTGCTACTCTGAAACCAAGAATAGAGTTGACAATGAGTTTTCTGATACTTCCTGGTTCCCATCAGACCAGAAATACTTGTGGTATTTTGGTACTTCCACTACCTTCTGAAACCAGGAAGTACAAAATTAAGCAAACAAAAAATAAATTAAATTAAAGACTCAACCAAAATGAGATTTCAGTTTGGAGGAAAGGGTCAAGTTATTTTTTTATATTCTTTGAACTGGCTGTGGCATGTCCTTTTCTACTTTGGTTTTATGGCTGTATCAGATTTGCATAGATTAACTGTTAAACGTGGCCTGTTTTTTCTATAGATTATCCTTGCTCTGGGATGTTGGGTATGGTGTCTGGACTCATTACCGACTCTCAGATTACAGCATCTAGTCAAGTTGATCGAAACTGGATCCCAGAAAATGCTCGTCTTATAACAAGTCGTTCAGGCTGGGCACTGCCACCAACTACTCACTTGTATACGAAGGAATGGCTTCAAGTCGACCTCGGTGAAGAGAAAATAGTGCGGGGCATAATTGTTCAGGGAGGCAAGCTCCGAGAAAACAAAGTGTTCATGAAAAAATTCAAGATTGGCTACAGCAATAATGGATCCGATTGGAAAATGATCATGGATGCCAGTAAGAAGAAGATAAAGGTGAGGGAGAAATCACTACATTGTGAATTCTCTTTTACAAAACACTTGCTTAGCTCTGATCTTTGGAAAAGGGTTGTGTTGAGGTGACCCTAGGTCTAGGCTAAATAGGGAGACTTCTTCAGCAGCAAATCTAAAGGAATATTACTAAAACAGTACTGTGACTGTGGTCAGGCTCCAACAAGCCAATCCCAAATTGCTCCTCACTGCTATGGAGCTTTTGCTTATTTATCATCCCCCGCAAATGAGCGTGATCCCTGTTTCTGTTCAGTCATGTGCAGCAGGCACGCTGTGAGTCTGAGGTATGCCTCGGAATCCTTTGCAACGCTGTGGTGACAAATGCTGAAAAGAAATGCTGGAGGGTTCTATTCTTAGCCGGGCTACTGGCTTTATGTGAATTTAGGCATATCACTAAATCGGTCTGTGCTTCATTTTCCCTAGCTGTAAAATGGGGACAATGCTATTTACCTCAAAGGGCTGATCTGAGGATTTCTGAATTGTATGTAAAGTGCACTGGGATAGAGGTGCTCTGTAAGGCCTGATGCAATGCCCATTGAAATCAATGAAAACTCCCGAATGATTTTGATAAGATATGGACCCCGTCTTCAATGCACAGTACTATTATATTATTACTAGTGCAGGATTTGGGACCCTGTCTGGGAAAGGCAATTGTCACACATGGCTGAGCAGAAATAGCAAAAACTTTACAGAGGAGGAAATGACATAGACAGAGGACCAAGTGGATTGTTGTGTGACTGAGCTGGTAGGAGGAAAAAAAGAGATCAACAACCAAGAGCAGGCCCCAAATAGTGTATTTGCCTAGGTCCAGTCCTGGATGCACACTCTGGAATGTTTTAAAAATATCTAGCCAAAATCCTGTCCATTTAGTCTCATGTGCCTTTTTGGTATCTTTGCCCAGAATGTACATTTAGATATTTTTGCCTAAAAGCACAACTGTCACCTCCATAATCTGCCTGTGTCTCCTACTCTATTACTTCAGAGATATCACCATTCACTGCGCAGGGCATAATGAACAGGAGTACTTGTGGCACCTTAGAGACCAACAAATTTATTTGAGTATAAGCTTTCGTGGGCTACAGCCCACTTCATCGGATGCATAGAATGGAACATATAGTAAGAAGATATAGAGAACATGAAAAGGTAGAGTAAGAGTCTCTAAGGTGCCACAAGTACTCCTGTTCTTTTTGCGGATACAGACTAACACAGCTGCTACTCTGAAACAGGGCATAATGCTTTGCTACTGACATGGTAATGACAAGGAACCATGAATTGTACCTACAATAAGGGAATAAAGAGAGGAAGAGCAATGACAAATGCAGCAAAAAACTCCACACACCTGCTTAGCTGCTCTTTATCCCAGTTCTGTTATTCTGGAGTTCAGGTATAAAGGCCATGCCTGCCCTGCCCCCGGTGTGCGCTGGGCCGGACCCGCCCCCCGAACCTCTCCTGCAGCCGAACCCCCTGCCCTGAGCCCCCTGCCGCACCTCACAACCCTCCTACACCCCGACCCCTTGCCCTGAGCCCCCTGTTGCACCCACACCCCTCCTGCATCCTGATGCCCTGCCCTAAGCCCTCTGTCACACCCCTCCTGCACCCCAACCCCCTGCCCTGAGCCCCCTGCCGCACCCTGAACCCGTCCTGCACCCCCTGGAGGCAGGGAGGGGGCGGAGTTGGGGTAGGGATTTCAGGGAAGGGGTTGGAATGGGGGCAGGGAAGGGGTGGGAAGAGGCAGGGCAGGGGCGGGGCCTCACGGAAGGGGTAGAGTGGGGGCGGGGCTGGAGCAGCTGGGGAGGGGGTGGTCAGTGGTGCAGCCCTCAGACCAATGTACTAGTCCTCATGTGGCCCTCATGGTCATTTGAGTTTGAGACCCCTGGGCTAAGTGGACACATGACTAGCTTTTCTTAGCACATTTTGTAAATAGTGGGCTTCATTCTTTCCTGTTGCAACTCCACAGAAAAGTCCTTCTCAGTCCTGAGTCCTTCTTAGTTGATTATCTTTCTTCCTAATTTGTTTTGGGGATAAACACAAAATGGGATCATCCTTTGAAGTTGACTACTCTTTCTCGTTACTATGAGTTGTGATTTCACCATAAAGTGTGAAGAGGGTTTAAATCAATACTGAGATCTAACCATTTCTCTGTTAAAATGGATGTTGTTTTGACATGTACTTCCACACTCTGGCTCAATGAGAAGAAAAATGTTGCCATATGCTTTTAAGTGGTACACCGTATGTTACATGGCCTTCTGTTTTCTAATCCAACTACTTGCCATCGTTGTCAAAAGCTAACAATGTTGACAAAAGAAGAATGCTAGCTAACCCATTTAAGTCTATCCAGAGCTTTCATTGCTATCAGAAATTAACTTCCAAGATTAACGGCTTTTTTAAAAATGTTGTGTTTTATAACAGTATAATCCACCCCAAAAATTCAAAACATTTTCTTCCTTAGAAAAAGTTTTATTAAAAGGGAATCTGATAAATCCTAGGATTTGGGAAACTGATGGATTTAAAATGTTAATACAGGAATGTATTATTTTTAAATGTTAATAAAGCTGGAGTATATAGAATGCTAGCTATATTGAGTCCCAACATGAAAGTGGATTGGAAACATCCCTGTTTGTTTTACGAAATGAAATACATCATTTTCACTTGGGTAAAATCTTGACTTTGAAAAACAAACAATTGCATGTTATACAAGTAAAGAAAGAACTCTGAAAAGCTAAGCGGATCAGCAATATATATCACGGGAATAAAACACGGTCCTGTGTCTACCACCTCTTTTACTCTATCTCCCCATCTATGCCTTCATCTCATTTCACTTGGACTATTATAATTCTCTTCTCCATAGTCTCCTCAATTTCCAGCTCTTCCAGATTCCAGCATGTCTCCACTCACCTCAAATGTACAAAGAAATATATATCGCTTCAATCCATAGGCAACTTCATTGGCTCCCTACTCATTTTAGGATTCAATTTATGTTTGCCCTCCTTCTATGTAACCCCCGTGGACTTGCTCCTACCTACATCATGAAGCTTGTCTCTCTTTTTCCATTCTCCCTCCTGACTCCTTCTAGTCATCTACTACTGACATTCTCACTCTCCTTCCATGCTCTCTGGCCACTGATGCTGCAAGAATCTTCTCCTTTGCATCTCCTGCCATCTGGAACAATCTTCCTTAATCCATCTGCCAGGCTGACTTTGTTTTAAAATGTCATTAAGAATTATATATTTTCTCTCTTTCCAACACTTATTAGCTTCCCTTTTACTGAGTTATTATTTATCTTTGTAACCAAATAAAGCATTTTATGGTACAGCCTGTATGAAAGACACAACTCACAATCACGTTTTGCTGTATGCACCTTCCTCTGCCCCTGCAAAGAAGATTGGTGTGTGTTGGAAATGAACAATCAAAACTGAATCACAGGCAGGTCTATACTACAAAAGACAATGATTCAATATAATTATGATTCAATATAATTCTAGATGCCTCTTAAATTCTAATGCCGAGGTATCAGTGCTGAGTACTGATGTCTTTTATAACACAGTTGTCATTATAATATGTTGCTATTAAGACTATTATTAAAAGAGAAGTCAGGATTCCTTAGATAACATATGTCTGCCTACTTTTACACATAAAATGGCTTGTCATATTCTTTCTCATACAGTAGGTAGCTACTCTGACCTTTTGAGCTGTATTAATATACAAATATAAAAAGAAAGCCTTAACAATTGTAAATTAATTAGATACAAATCGCAGTGCCTTCTGAATACCCATTCCTGACCAAAATCTTCTGAGTTCTCTCAGAACACTAGCCGACCTAGTGCTCTTTGAAAGAAATCCCAGAAACCCAGTCTTCTATAGGGAGTGAGGATAGTCATGTCATTATTATAAGCAGTTCTTAATATCAGTAATTCCAGGTACTGGTATATTTACCATTATTGGTACTATTGGTTTTGGGGTTTTTTTGTGATTAATACTCAAGACTCAACTCCACACTTTAGGGCCAGATTTTGCTCTGATTGATTTCAAAGGGAGCAGAGGCATGTCCTCTAGAATAATAATTTATTGCAAGGCCTTGCATATGCATATGTACACCACCCATTTAACTGTGCCTAGTTCACTCCACAATAAGGCTTGGTATGCTCCAAAAGCCAGGCTCTGAGACACTCCAAACAGCCCCAAGATTAATTGTGGGTTAGACCATGCACAATTGAATAGGAAGCAGCAGGGCACTAGCTGGTACAGCCAAAGTCTCAGTCAAGTAAACTTGTACAGTTGCCAAAAAGGGTTGGGAGCCGCTGGTTTACTATATAGAAACTTAAACCAAAAATAAGTGGAATTTTTAGAATTACAGTGAAAAAAAATCAATAATCAGTTTTTCCTGTGGCCTATCCCTGCTTTGAAATACAAAATCAGCTTTTCCTGCTGCCTCTGCTTTGTCTGCCTTTGGATCATTAGCAGGAAAGTGCTGTGTGTTGAGTTGTGGTCTCATCCAAATAAGATGGGTATCTGGCAGCTGCTTTTCTTATCAGTGCAAAAATGAAGCTTCATCCTGAAGGACTAAGAGCTGGAAGTTCCCTTAAATGTCACTGTAATCTCAAATTTGGATTCCAGTTCAAAGGAGATTTTGATTAGCATTGCGATTCAGCCAGTTCTTATACAATAAACTCTCAGCTGCTTTACATACAATTTATTGCTCTGTTCTTTTGTCTAGCCTGTACTTCAGTGAAATTATTTTATGAGTAATGCTGGAATTCAGGAGATCTGAGTTCCATTTCTGGCAACGCCACAGGTCTTATGTATGATTCTGGGCACTTAATACTATGTTCCCCACCTGTAAAATGGAAATAATGATATTTCCTTTTTCCTACCCTTTATTCTCTATATTTGGAATGTAAGTTCTTCATGTCAGGAACTGTCGTTTACTGTGTATGTGCTGTGTGTGTATAGCACCTAGCACAATGGGGCCTTGATCTCAATTGGTGCCTCTAGGTATTGATGAAATACAAATAATAAATAGTAATAACTTGATCTACATATAGAACTTCCATTTCACTGACATCAGCAGGAGTCACAAGCTGTTGAAAGCTGCTGTATAACTAAGGGATCCACAATGCTGCTGAGAGATGAGATTTTTGTCCCAAATACATGTCCAACAAGCTGCTTTGCCCTCTGAGATTCTGTTGGGTACTCTTTGCAGATCTGTTAGTAGGTAGTTTTCTTTGTTCTTATTCAAGACCAGTTTCATTGGAAGAACTCTTGCAGCTACTGCTCCTGGAGTTTAATTTACACCTTTTTAAAATAACTATAACTTATGAAACTCTGACTCTGTCACTGGGGGAAATCAGATTGAAGTTTTCTCTTGAATAGTTGGGTTATTATTATAACTACTTAAAAAGTGACAGGATCTTTTCCTCAGTCATTTTCTCCCCATGAAGTGCTGAAAATGTCACCCAGTAAAACCCCAGATATCACAGTGTCATTTAAAAACATGTCTCATTAGACACTCAGCTCCTGTTATGACCCTGATAGATTGGTTGCTACTGAGTTTATGAAAAATGAAATGTGTCACTTTTCAGAGAAGCTTTAACTACATGTTCCTTCCTCATTTAAGAAAGGAATGTCAGGCACTTATTAAATTGGTAGGATTTGGCCTACTTCTCATCCAATTCAAATACTAGAGACCTAAAGAAAAAAAGACAATTGTTGAAAGCGATTTTTTTTTTTTAACAAGCAGCATTTGTCATGCCTTGCAGACTTTTGAAGGCAACACCAACTATGATACGCCTGAGCTACGGACTTTTGAACCCATAACAACCAGATTAATCCGTGTCTACCCTGAGAGAGCCACACATGGAGGACTGGGGCTGAGAATGGAACTACTGGGCTGTGAATCTGAAGGTAATTGCTCTGACAGAGATGAATGCATTGTATTAATTATTTTCATACAGATACACTCTGACTTGGAGTACTGCTGAGCACAGCTGCTCCCATAGGAGTAGCACGTGGGACTCTTGCATCAGTGACTGCCATCAGTGCTTTTTCTTGGCCCGGTCAATGCCCTCACTGAGGACATTTGAGTATGTCTGCAGCACTAAGTTATATATTATTCTTTCCACAATTCCTTTTGTGAATCCTTGTGATGGTCTCACCGCACAGGGTCTTCTGCTCCTTTAAGCAATCTCAGGATTACTTGAATATTACACAAGAGGGGTATGCAGCACTTTTCAGAGAGACCAAAGATGCGTCCCTACCCCCAAGTGGTTTGCAATTGAGGTTAGTTATATGACATGACACAGGAAGAGAAGGCTTCTAAGAATGGGGAGGCACATTTACACAAAATAAGATGCTGAGGACACTTTCTGCAAGGTAGACATCGTGTTACCCACTGTGGTGGGTTTGATAGGTTGGTTGAGTGGTTGTTGTTGTTTTTTGTTTGTTTGGGTTTTTTTGCTAATCAAGGCCCCAGTTCTGTATCAGGCACCTAGAAGATAGATGGCCAGGCCAAGAAAAGTCAAGGAATCAATCCTGCAACAGTGCCCTGAAGTATCACAATGGCTTTATTTCTGTATACCAAAAAAGTGATGTGCATTTGGTCATTTTATCTGATGGATGATAGTGCAGAAGGGTGGCCGTTACAAACTATAAAGCTGCTGATCTTCTGCATTATTCTTATTTATATTTATGAAGCATCACTATTCAAGTCTATTGAGGTTCTTACACTAGTCCTATTACAGTGGTATCCAAAGATAAATTAAAGCAACTAGTATATGACATGTGGTTCCTTCTCTATTCCATTCCCCAGGAGAAAGTGTGGGAGGTGTTGTTGTTAAAGCTGATGAGCTATATGCTGCTATGTGTGAAAGCCGGGTTGAAGAAGTGTGATTCACACTTGGCCTGCAAAGTGATGAGGTTGGAGGGACTTCTCTGTTTCTGGGGCCATTCTCAATTCCTATGGGAGTTCTCAGTTCCTGCAGGTCATTGCCCTTGCTTTTGATCAAGGAGAGAAGATGCAGTACCTGCCCAAAAGGCCCTTGCTGTCTCTGGTGCAGTCATTCTCCCATCGAACTCAATGGCTGTTTTGCTAACGATGTTCGTAGGAACAGACTCAAACCCTAAAGCAGACACACAGGACTACATAGTACTCTACTCAGAAGGAAAGTGGGAGGGCATAAAGACTCTCCCTTCTATGTATTCATTCAAGGGCTGAGCACAATCACAGTCTTTATGCTCACCTGAACACAAGGGTGAGTGAGGATAGTGCCATTAGAATTACTAGCCACTCCAAAAGTGGTGAAGAGGTGGGTCCATGGCTCCACCACACTATCCCATCCTGACCAGGAGAATTGGCTAGCCAGAGAAGGGATAGAAATTGTGATAGGAACAGAGACACAGAAGAAGTTGCAAAAATATGAGTGGGAGAAGGATCCAATGGGAATGATTAGCAGGAAGGTTTGCATGCAACCAGGGCATTCAGAGAGGTTAGGATGAAATAAGAGCTGAAATGCAGGCAAAGGTGGGATTATACCAGGTCCTCAAGGTCAAGATAAGAAGCTTGAACTTGATACCGAAGGCTAGAGGAAAGGATTCATAGAGAGAGATACCTGACTTAGGGAATAGATGTACTGTGTAGAGGGTTGCCAATCCTCCAGGATTGGCCTGCAGTCTCCCAGCATCGGCACTGATCTCCTGGTGACTATTGAAAACAATTTTTAAATTTTAAGAAAATTACATTATGTCATGTTGGGGAAAAAAATCTCCCGGAATAGCTTCAGTCAGAGTTGGCAACCCTAACTGTCTACTTCAGTTATGTAGAGCCCTGTTCTTTTATGTAACTAGAGCTACAGTGCACGCGGGCCCTGTGGATCCACCATGTTTCATCCAGAATGGAGCTGCTAGAGGAACCTCAATCCATCGTGGAATTTCTGGCATACAAGGGGACTGCATAACCTGCACCTGGAATGGCTGGCCAGCTCTGTGGGCTAATGCAGAGGAGGGAGGAGTCCAAGAGAGACACACATTATTGCATGGGCTTTCAGTACAGTGACCAGTTGTTACTGAAAATAGCAATATTCCAGAGTAGATAAAAGCTTGGATCAAGCTCCCTCTGCTGATTACACTGAGCCAGCTAACTGCACCTGGCATAGCTACACACTCCTGATATAAAATCTAAATCTTATGCTTAAACAGTGTGTGTGGTGTCTGGGTTTTGTGATTTCCGAGTTCTTATTGCTGTTTGTTTGGTGGACATTGGGTCTTAGATACGTTTTCTGGCACCTTTCACAAATCACAGCTCTTAATCATAATAACAAAAGATCAGACCTTTATTGGATAGGCAGCGGCTACCAGAATATCATCACCAGCCATAAACAAATCATGGCCAGCAGCGGCTACTGACATCATTAATGTCTCATATTTATGAATATCTTTAAAAAAATAACTTTCACACCTTCAAATTAAGCAATAGCAATAGCATCGATAATGATACTTTTCTGTCACTGTTGCCCTGCCTATAATCAGACAGTTCCTCTCCCACACAGGGCTCCGAAGGGAGTGGTTATATGTTGCCCACCATTTTTAATGTTTAGTTACACAAACACCAGGATGATGCTTAAAACAGTAATCAGAAGAGTGGGTGGATTAATATTGGTTTAAACATTTCAAGGATTAATATTTGCTAAGTAAACTCTATTGCATAGAGTTTAGGAAAGGAGGACTAAATCCAGATCAGCATAATCCTAAAAGTCAAATTGTGTCCTGGCTGGTGCTGGAGCTAAATGGGAACAAGGGATACGGGAGGTAAATCCTGTGATCAAACCAGGGCAGGATCCTGCTGGAGAGGATGGGAACTCATGGTGCAGCACATTTAGCTGCTGCTCAGAAAAAGAGATAGTGGATGTCCCCCAGCTTAGTGCAAGGACGTCCCCCAGGCTAGTGCATGCTGCTGACTGATGTGTAGGGGCTGGCTAGCAGAGTCGTGGGCCTGCCTCCCTAATGCGAGATCATGCATGCCTGTGGCTGTGGTGCATGGGCACACTGGACAGTGGAGTCCCTCTCCTGACTGTGAAGTAAATACCTGCTCTGTGGAAAAAAGGGCTCCCTCTGCCTCTTTCTTCCCCTTCACACAGACTTCTGCATAGGCCCGCATTCCACGGCCCCAAGGGACTTGATATGCCCAGAGCTAGGCCACTAGTGAAGTATGTGGTATGTAGCAAGTGAGCATGCACCAGTCATGCTGCTCCTTTTCAGAACATTCCCTCTCACAGGTCCGCCCACAGGCACCCTGCTCTGCAGCAGAAGGATGGCTCTTGTACCAAATACAGCAGCTCCTCTCTTCCCCTCCCACGTGCCCTGCCCTCTACTGTGCCGGATGTCACCCTTCATGAGTAGGAGCATATCACTCATCAGATTGTAAATAATAGAAGGATGTTACTATGATTAAATCCCCCATTCCCTCCCTGCACTTCAGATCAAACACCCTTAATGGGCGGTTAAAGGGCGGCGTTGGGGGGCGGGGGGGATGACAGTGAACAGATCGTAGCAAGGAAATCCAAGGGGATTCTTTTCACCTACTGTAGCACATGAAGTACAATATACTTTGTTCATCAAAATCGCACAGCTGAGACAATTACAAGTCCCCAGGACACATTTTAACTGAGTAACCCCGGGATTTTGTTTCAGCACCGACATCAGTCCCTACCACTACAGAGGGCAATCCTGTAGATGAGTGTGATGATGACCAGGCAAACTGTCACAGCGGAACAGGTGATGACTACCAACTGACAGGTGCAGAAACCATCCTCATTCCATTGCAGCCTCATTTTAGTTCATGTTGATCACCAATTACCAGCTAAATGTCTGTCTTGATTGAATCACTCATGATGAATGGACATTGGTATGCAGTTTGTATTGTCTGCACTGTCACAACATAGGCATCTGCATTTTATATGTGACAATACTTTTGATTGTTTTCTCCACTGTGTAATTTTTGAGGCAAAGAATAGTGACTAGCAGGCAGATAGGGCATTTTTGGACCAAGAATTGCATCTAATCAAATGCCTTATTTAACTTTCCCTCAGGAAAAAAACCCTGGACAGACCTTTAGGAAAAGTTTTATTCTGATACCAAGGGTAGCTCAAAATGAGGGTATTGCTGAGACTCAAGAGGCCCGTTTTCACACTTATTTTGTGCCCTTGCCATCTGGGGCAGGATTCCCTGCTTAGCCATTGCCCTTTCCCAAGAGGCCATTGAGTAAACAAATACACATTCACACAGAGAGATCTGTGATCTATCTCTTCTCCACTGTCTCTCCAACACAACTGTATAAGGGGTGGCTGCTAACGTCTTCAGGATGCCCCCACCGGCATAGAGATAGGAAGACAAAGAGTCCAAAGCAGTGCCCTGCGGTGGGCTCATACAGCCACAGACCAGGGCGTTTATGTTTCTTTTTTCTTCTTGTGCATAGAGCCCCCTTCTCTCTGCATAAGTTGGCGCTGCACAGTCAGCTTTGGTATTTTTCTGTGGCTTACATATCTCAGAGGATTATGTGTCTGGTCTATTGGAAAGGGCCCTCGGTTAGCAGAAATATACACCTACACCAACAGGGCTTATTTTCAGACAAACTGATACAAGTTATTGCACTATCACTCCCTTCCATGGTTAGCCTACTAAATGTGTATTGCTTCCTATATCCATGATATCAGATATGGTTTAAATTTGGCACTCTGTGTCTGAGAGCACTTTGGATAACCTTAGATAGTTGGGGGTGGGGAGGGCGTGCACTGGAAGCAGTCAAGAGTGGATGCAAAAAACCTGCCCTTTCAGCATCCAGCTCCTTCTGAGCCTTCACTGTATTTCCTGTAAACACAAGTTGCAAACAGAGGGTTTTATTCATAGTTAAAAAATACAGATCTTCTGATCAGAAGTGACACTGCACAGTCCCAGTCCCTGCTTTTCAAATCACAGTATCCTAGCTGATTTTTATTCTTTTGAAAATAGCCAAAGCAGTGAATCTGAAATAAGGAAATACCGTCTGACTGCTAAATAGTTCAGAAAGCTTTCAGCATCAGTAAACCTTTGGATTTCTTGCATGCATATATCTCCAGAGCTGATTCAAAGAAATCTGGGGCCTTCTGTGATGACATTCAACTGGGGCCCCTACTTGCAAGGCTCACAGTTTAGGAGCAGATGGTGCATGGCACAGGTGCCCCATCTGAGGGGTAGGGGGAAGAAGAAAGGAGCACACAAAGAGCTTCCCAGTTCAATGACATTCACAGTCCCTGCTCTCCAGCGAGAAAGGAACTGCACCCATATGCCTCTGGGGGCAGGAGGATATGAGACCATGGCCCCCAACCATCCACCCTGGTCAGCCTGTGATGTAATGCAAGGTTCAATTGTCTACCATTGCCCTAGCCCAGAACAGTTAATGGAAAATCATGAAAGACAACTGCAAACAATCAAACCCACTTGCAGGTGAAAAGGACCATTGAACTGTCTGTGGCTAAGGACAAATGACTGAAGGTGTATCTACATTACCACTTACGTCAGTATAACTTACGTCACTCAGGTGTGTGAAAAAGCCACCTTACAACTCTACAATACACTACAGGGAGCAGTCTGAACCATCCAACACAGTGATGCAGCCTTCAGTCTTCCCTAAGTGCCAGGCCACTCGGGGAGGGAACAGAACCAGGTCGCCTGGCTCTTAGTCCAGTGCTCTGTTTCCACTGCACAACACTGCCTTTTTATATAAAGCTTTTCAATAAAGCCTTCAGGCTTTAATATTATTCATTGCTTGTATTACAATCGAACTTAAAAACCCCAGCCTGCATCAGGCCCCCATTGTGCTAGGCACTGTTCAGACACGTGGTATTTTATGGAGATAATATACATAACACAAACATGTAATGATGCTAATTTAATTATTTACGTGCTTTTTCAAAATGTATAAAAGGACTGTTTTATGCTGTGTAAATTGTGTGCCACACTACGGATACTGGACAGGTGAAGAGCTGATTTTTCAGCTTCTTCCCTTTTTTTGCTAGTTTTCAATTAGCATGTGAAATGCTTATATTCTCAAATGTATAACTCTGTCAGATTCAGCTGCTTGATAGTATTTACACAAATGTAAGTATCAAAATGACCTTGTCTGACAATATAACTGTCATTACACTCTAGACCAGATTCTTCCCTGGTACACTTTGGCCCCAAATATAGCTAAATTATTTGTGTGTCTTCCTGCATCGTCATCAGACTCTCCATTATATCACTCACTCAGACAGAAAACCAATATAGCTTGGGCATTCAATTTCATTAAAACTCATCCTAGGCCTTTCTCTAACGTGTAAAACTTACTGGTGAGGGAAGGGAGATTTGGCTGATAATCAGCAACCTATTGCTTCATAAACAAGCGTTCCTCTTCCTTTACTTTTTGTTTCCTTTATCAATATGATGACATCAGCAGTAAATTACTGAGTGCAGAGTGGAACCAAGGCTCCACCCATTCCTTGCCTACCTGCTCCAAGAAGAAAACACGTGGAATAGTTTCTCCACTCTATCCTGTGTGCCTGAACACAAGATCCAGGCTGTCCATGTCGGGATAGAAGAGAAGCTTTTCATCCATCTCATCCCTTCCACAGGCACTAAGTCTGTGTCAGATTCTAGCCCAGATCCAGCTGAGCCTTGTGGAGTTTTGATGTGAACTCTTCTCACAACTTAGCTACAAGACAATGCTGGGGAAGGATCCTGCAGTCGCTGGGGATGGACTAGGTTCCCTAATGTAGATCTTTTCTATCCCTGATTTGGGAGGCAGCATAGTATGGATGCTTGAGTGCAGAGGTGGGTTTTAGGAAGTCCTGAATTCTAGTCCCCAGCTCTGCCAGTAAGTTACTTCAAGGAAGACTTGCTGTAAGTTACTTCACTTCTCTGCCTGATTTTCACCATTCATAAAATGAGGACAATCACAGTGAACGTTGTGAGCATTAATTAGTTAGTGTTTCTAAATGGTTTCTTCGATATACAGCTCTACATAGGTGCTGTTTGTTATTATTATTTTCTATTATTCTCGTGTTGAAAAAGGAAACCAGATCTCTCTCTCTCTCTCTCATTCTGTATGAGATTTATGCATGCACATTCACATATGTATGTGCTTAGCCAGACAAACGTCTCGGTAATATTTTTCATGTATATTTAGAAACTTCCTAATGATTGCTGTGTCTTACTGTCCTGTTTCATATGTCATATCATGTATAATTTATTTTTCAGGTGGTACTACAGTGCTGACTACAGAAAAGCCGACAGTAATAGACAGTACAGTACAGCCAGGTATAAAAACGAAATTTTCTCATTAAAAACATAGTAAATTCCTTACCCAAATCTCATGCCAAAGACAAAAATAATGAATTGCAGCACTTCCTGGCTTTCTGTTCCCTAAAAGTCTCTGAAGTAAAGAAGCATCTGGTCTTTGAGCTTTGTACAGTAAATATTTAACTCCTTTCATCCACATGTATATGCAGTCAACAGCAATATTTCCTTCTGCAAATGCCTAATGGTGACAATACTCGTTATAAACTAAACTAACTTAATCACGCCCCAAACTCCGTTTAAATGCAGCATATGTGTGACACTGTTTGCAAGCTCCAGATGAAAAAAACAGACAAAAAGACAGATTCACTATTGACATCCCTCACAATTCTGCAAAACCAAGATAAAGAAAGTTTGCCAGTTTTCTCCACCACAGAGCTGGCAAGTTTACAATATTATTTTCTAGCAAGTACTTTCAAAATGGGGTTATATAAACTGCTACCATAAACTTGCACTAAGAGGAAAGGAGCTGTCATGGGCAGCAAGTCATCTTTCCTTAATCAATACAATAGCTAACAGCTTTTACAATCCTTCATTTGCTACTTCCCCCTGCTTCACAGCCCAGGCTTCACAGCATTTGAGTTCTGGACATTTTTAATATCCTGTACAATTTAAAAAAAAACCAAAACCCAAACTCTTAAAAGTATGAGCAGCAATTTTAAATGCTCTGCATTAATAATTGTGGACTGGTGAGGAGGTCAATGTTCAGTTATTCCCATTTCCTTTAGTAAAGCACAGCCAGGCACAGTCTCCCAAGTAATTTATTAACAGGGTGTGTAACTGTATATCAGTGTTTCCTCCACAATAGGACACCATCAGGCTTTGCTTCAAGCAAAAAGAATTGTGTTAATAATTAGAATGCTTCCTTAAGGACACTGGTGACCTGATTAAGAAGCAAAATTGACTTAGTTTAGAAGTTGTTTTTGTTCTTAACTTCTGATTCCCGGTGTATAGGTGAAAACTTTCCCCCACCTCAGAATTTGTTTCCCTTGTCCTAGGCATGTGTTTAGTCAGCATGTATTATTCTGACCAATGTCTTGCTTTCGAGTCAAGATGGGATCTCAACAGACAGCTCTGCCTGCCTGCTCCTGCACCACCTCGGTTAGAGGGAACAACCAGCTTGCAGGTAGAGCTGGTCAGAAAAAGTCAGACAAAGCAGTTATTGATCGGAAAACATTGTTCTGTCGAAATCGAAATACTTTGTGACATCATGTCCATGCTGTCAACATTTTGTTTTGCAGTAAAAAGGGGGGTAGGAGGGGGGTAAGGGTTCCAAAACAACCCAGTAGGACATTTTCAGAATGAAACATTTTGATTTTTCCTTTCAGAATGATTTTTTTCTTTCTAACATTCTTATTATGTATTATATATTGTAACAAAACAGTCTGACAAAGCCAAAGTGATTGTTTTTTAATTTGCTTTCACTGAGAATTTTGAAATTTTGGTAATTGCTTCCATATAGGAATGAAAACAAATCTGGAAATCTCAAAATCCTCCATGAAATGGAATTTCCACTCTGCACACAGCTCCAATTGCAAGTTATGCTGAGTCTTGTTGGCTTGAGTGGACTGTTCCGTAATATGACTGACTACTTTTGGCAAGGGCAGGGGAGAGTCTTTCAGGATCTCCTCATTGTCTTTCTTTACTGCCCCCCCACCCCCCCGCCGCACTGCCGTTACTTGCCCTGTGATGAGCCAGCATTTTTCCAGCTAAAGACATTGCTTTGAGGCACCCTTCAGAGCTTGCCAATGTTATTTCCCTTTATTGTTCAGTCAGTCACTTGTGTTCACTAGGGACTACTTCCTCCCATGGCATAAGGGATAAGCGCCGATCCCAAACTCCAATTCTCCATGTGGCAGCACATAACAAAGGCTCACAGACAGATGGGCAGCCAGATAAAATAGTGATGGTCCCTGAAAAAATGTTTATAAATTAAAACAAAAGTTCCAGAATCTTTGCACTGCCTCACTGCAAGACATCCTTAAACGCTGCATAAAGGGGAAGCTGAGGATATTCCCTAACATTGGGGAAATCTCTAGTGATGTGAAGGCAGTGTAAGTGGCTCTCCATCACCCGTTCCTGTTGTCATAAGGGTCAGCCTTGGACATGGAGTGGCAGAAAAGGGGCAAGTAAGTTTGGGAGGGATGGGGTCGGGCAGAGTGCAAGATCCCTACCCAGATCCCCAGCCTCTGCAGCTATTGGTTGCAAGCAGTGTAATTTAAACTAGCCTTGAAGCTAGTCTAAGTTATTCCCGGGACCTCTTTGGCCCCCACTGACCCAGGATTGGGGGAGTGACTTAGAGCCATCTTTCTCCACCCCCTCTCCTCAGCTGCTCCAAGTGTAAATTCAGTACAGCAGTCAACAGCCCTCGGATTCGGTCCTGATTCTATTTAAATCAATGAGATTTTTGCCATTGATGTCAGTGGGGCTGAGTCCTAAGGAAGTTAGAAACAAGAATGGAATAAAAAATGCTTAAAGGTTTGGATTTTCTTAGGAGAGTAGCTAAACTTGAAAAGTGTCGCGTCACCCAGACACCTAATGTAGCATTAACAGTCCTGCCCACCAAGATGACTACTTGACAAGTGTCATTCCTGTGCCTTGTCAGCCCAGTTCTTTTTAAACCTCTCTTGCAGTGGCAAGGAATTGATTTAAAGAACCATGTGGCATGCTCAGCTCTTGCCTATTTACACATAAACCAAGCTGTGTATTTGCATTATATGTGCTCAACAGGTGTGCACAGCCCTGTGTAAATCAGGAAAGTTAATAAAGCAAATGTTTTGTTTCATGCAATTGTAATAACTGGTTTACAAAGATACATCAGGTAAAATGAGGGGACAAGAAACATCTTTAAGGTAGAGTGTGTCTGATTCTCTTTACACTAGGGCAACTTTACACCACTATACAGAGCCGCCCGGGGGGGGGGGGGGCAAGTGGGGCAATTTGCCCCAGGCCCCCATGAGAATGTGTGAAGTCTGAGGTCTGAGACAGGGAAGGGGCCAGTAGCGTAGCTAGGGTGGGAGCGGGGCAGTGGCTGCTCTCCCACTGAGCACAAGTGGTACCTTTTTAATTTTTTGGTGCCTTTTAAATTTTTACACACCCGGCAGCGCTCCGGTTCTTTGGCGGCATTTCGGTGGCGGATCCTTCAGTGCCGCCAAAGACCCGGAGCGAGTGAAGGACCCGCCTCCGAAGTGCCACCGAAGACCCAGAGCACCACCGGGTGAGTACAAGCGGCTGGCACCTTTTTTTATGTCCGCTCCCCTTGTTCGCTTCACCTGGCTATGCCTCTGGAAGGGGCCCCTGAAATTGCTTTGCCCCAGGCCCCCTGAATCCTCTGCGCGGCCCTGCCACTATAGTAGTGTAAAAGGACCTTAAAGTGTGTGAAAATATAATTTACTCCCAGTTTAAGACTGCTTTACACTGCCAGAGTGGTATATGAGAATACTGTAAATGAGAATCAGATCCAGTATGTGAGCACTGACGTGGTCCAATTATTTTGATAAATTCCCATTTTAATGTTCAGATAACCCTGATTCACAGCATCTATGAAGAGTTTTCTTCATGTCCTGAATGCCATTCTGCTCCTTCTTGCCTCCAGTTGGTGCAACTGTAGAAATATGTCAGACTGTGTCCCAAGAAAGATAAATGAACGTGAAAGGAACTCACCCAGCTGGATTTTCAAATGACTAGCTTGTTCATATGCAGCATTGATGATTACAGCTGTGAGCAAGATGTAGCCTGGAAGTACAGCCATTGGATACTTTCTGATAAGATAAATTGGTTTAATTCCATACCACATAAACCTACATTTTTAAAGAGTGGGGATTTTGCCACACATAACCAATTGCTTCTAGTACAAACAACCTGATATGCATTTGAGCTATGGCCAGTTTACTCCATGCTGTTGTTACAAAGTAAATCTAGCGATTGCTTAACAAGTCATGAGAGGATCACTGTGGTTCAAAAAGATCTTCTAGTGGCATGGACGCAGTGTCACAGCATCTACATTTCCTTTCTCACAGCTGCCAACATAGAGTCCATGGGGGAATGGCTGCAGCTGACCTCTAGCTATTGTATCACCCCCGGGGACCTTGAACAGTGTGATTTAGAGCAGCTCTACACTTGGTGCTCCTCAGCCAAATATCTATAGCTAAAATGTCCATTTCTCATTTTATGGGCCCTTTTAATTCCTAATCTCTTCACTGCCCATTCTTGCACTTCCCCATTAAGTTGTTTTCTAAACACACTGAAATGTCATGCCTTTCCCTCACACTGCTGTTCTGTTTTTCTGAAATATGCGTTAGCACCAGGCCAATTTTTGAGAAAACAATAGAGACAGAGCAACGAATACTTCAAATAACTGCAAGCATATACTGGCCCAAACCCGATTGCCTAACTCACAAAAAAAGTCCCATTAACTTCAGCGGAACTACTCCCATGGGTTAGGTGAGCCAGAGTTAGCCCATTGAAATCAATGGGACTGTTTGGGTAAAAGAAGCCCATTTTCACTCCCAACCTTGGTATCTACCACACCAAAGCTCAGATACATAGAAACTGCCATACTAGTTCGGACCAGGGTCCATCTAGTCTAGTATTCTGTCTCTGGCATTGGCCAACACCAGATATTTCAGAGGAAGTTGCAAGAAACTCCACAATAGGCATATGTTGGATAATGTACCCCCCCCATGAAGGTCTCATCTGAATCCCTACTAGTTAGAGATTGACTTAAACCCTGAAGCATGAGGTTTTGTAGCTCTTCCAGCACTCTTTTTTAGAATTAATTAATTTTCTCTAGACCATTCACGGTGTTATATACTTTTATCATGTTCCCTGTTACTTGTCTCCTTTCTAAAGTGAACAGTCCCAGTCTTTTCAGCCTCTTTGTGCTATGTGATAGCTTCAAACCAATGTGCTGCACAGATCACAATTTTCCTATGTTGTGGTTTGTATGTTGTGAGGGATGTCACAAGCTTTGCACGATGCTGCCTTTGGGGTTTAACATTTTTCTTCTACTTTTTTAAAGTCCTATTTCATGGATGCGATGTCACCGCCATGTGACACAGCTGTCTTTCTCATCATCTTTAGCCATGAAAGGATATTTTTTGCTAACTTAAAAACTTTCACATCACTGCAACATAGCTCTCTTCCTTCAAAAACTTCCTTTGACTTTGAAGTGTCCCCTTTTAGGGCCTAATCCCTTTAATCTTTACTCAGGGCCCCACTGTCTGTGAGAATAACCTATGTGGGAAGGCATTTCTTACATGTTCTTTCCTCCAGGCCAGATGCTCCCCCTGCTCTGTGGAGAAGCTGGGAATTCTGCTCCTTCAAGCTTTGGATCCCCTCTGTCCAAAAAGAGCCTGGGGGATCCCCTGGAATAGGGAATCCACCCAGTTGCCCCTTGCCTCTCTTCTACAACCCAGCTCCATTATTACTTCTTGGATCCTTCAGGAGCTATGGTTCCAAGGGTTCCCCCAACAGAAATTGCCTTCTGTACCTCCCCTACAGGGTGGTTCACAATAAGCAGGCGAAACTCTGTAATACTGCAGGTACTACATTGCATTTGCATTGGCTTTCCTTGTGAGTTAGAGATAAGAATGAAAAGGAGCGCAGCTCATGTCCCTGAGCTGATATTGACGGGTGCATGAGGCCCTCTGTTCTTAGTTCTTACCCACACAAAACTCTCATTGAAATTAATGGAAGTTTTTCCTGAATAAGGACTGATGGACAACTGAATAACGACTTCAGGATTTGGCCCTTTGAGCAGTCACTTTGTTGTGAGTGGGGGGTTGCTCCACTGTGAATTTTCATTGCTTCAGATGAGCCCCTCTTCCAAAGGGGACAAAGTGTAACAGATTTTGAAACAGTTTTTGGAAACCAGAAATGCAAAGAATTCTATCCTATCTTTTGTAAAATCTATCCGTTCAAATTCCAAGTTCCATTGAAAACTGCTCTGTATTAAACCTTTAGGCAGAGTTGAAGAGAAGCTGAAAACAAGATATGATCTCATCCTGACCATAATAAACCCCATAATACCAGACTTCTCTTGTTTTACACGGAACTTGTGGGCAATGGGCCACATTTGTCTCTTTTCATTTTTGATTTGTCCATTTCAGTGCTGCCATCTTGTGGGCCAACTTGTCTGAAAGATGCTGAAACTGTTTGTTACTAACCCTATGTACTGTAATTGCCAGCAGGCCTTTCCTACAGATTTGTTTGCATTATTATTGGAGCCATGTTTGTCCCAAATCCTTTCATTAGTGTGTCTGACTTTTTGTTGTTGTTTTTCATAACCAAATTTTATTGTGAGCTATTACACAGATCAAAATCTTATGGTATGAACAATTAGAAAAAAATTATGACAATTGGAACAGCATCTTCTTTGAGCCACAAGTATTACAACAAAAGTTATCTGATAATGTTTCAAAGAGCAGATGAGTTAATCAGGTCACATAAAATCAGAGTGGACTCAAACATTTATATATTCAAAAATATTTGACTAGCTTTATTTTATTCTTCCTTTCCCAAGCCTCTCTGCACTTCCTGGTTCTGCCTGGGACCAGAAATCCTAAAAACCTTTTCTTATGAGGTTTTCAGACCAGTTTTGTAGCCCTCCTCAGAGACATAGATAATCCTCTGAATTTTTGATGAATTATCCAAACCAAATCTCCATGTGGTTCACCCATCACTAATTAAGGGACTCTCATTTTGTGGCTTTGGCACAATTTTTTCCTTGTGACCCTCAAGTACATTTATATTACATATATTGTTGTGAGTGGAAATGTGGGTGAGCAGAGAATTGTCAGTTATCATGTATATGCTATGGAAAGAAATTGTTCTTGCATTTTAATGTAAAGCCATTGGCATTACTATACATAGGGCTTACCAGTATCTAAGGCTATTACTACACTATGAGCTAGGGATGTGATTCCCCTGCTGGTGTATACATTGAGCTAGCATGAGTACAAATTGCAGTGTAGCCGCCACAGTAGTGGCAGTGAAGGCACAGCTGATCCATGCTGAGCACAGCAGGTTTGTACTCACGATGGCTCAGCCATGCCTCTGCTGCCACTACCACTGCCACTACCACTGCTATTTATACTCATGCCAGTTCAATGAGGAGAGCAGAGGAATCACACCCCTAACTTCTAATGTAGACGTAGCCTAAAAAGCTCTGTCTTGGAATGTATGGAAGAGCCATGCTGCAGCTGAATTCCCAGGTGGAATTCTGAAGCAGGAGGTCCACCACCTGATCCTCCACGCTTCACAGAGCCAAATCTGCTTGCTGTTCACTCATCCCAGTCCTTTTGCTGAGGTGAGTACCACTACCGCATGGAGCAGTGGCTTTGCTCCCTAGCCACATTGTGGCTGGCTCTTGTAAATGAGCGAGGTTCCTTGCCACAGTCTGGCCCATAAAACCAGGAGAAAATAGCTACATAAGTTATTGGAAATAATTGGCTATTTTAGCTATTGCCTAGCAATCCTGATCTGTAAGGGCTTCTCAGAATTTCAAGTAGAAATGGTTATTTCCATAGACTAATCAAGGTAGTTTGTTGTTGTTGTTTAAATAAAAAATCTTAAGTTATATTGATAAATTGTATCCTTTTTTTTTGCCCCACCTTCCTCTGTTCCTGCAGAGTTGCCAGCATATGGTTTCAACTGTGGATTTGGTTGGGGATCTCACAAGACTTTGTGCCACTGGGAACACGACAGCCAAGTGGATTTAAAGTGGTCAGTGCTGACTAGCAAAACTGGGCCTATTCAAGATCATACAGGTAAGCATGAGTTCATGATGGAGTCACCTTTTAGGGGAAAGTGGCATTTGTGTAGTGCCAGAGCATCTTCCAGAGCGTGAGACTTTGCTGTATCTACATTCTAAAATATGTCTTTTCAGGAAGATGATGCCCTAGTTAACCCCGCCCATGACTTACAGTCGTGGTCTCATGGTCTCCTGAGTCTGCTACTGCCGCCCAAGACCAGTATGTCTTTTTGTCAGGAAATGAAGATAATCATCAGTCCCAATTCCCCTGGTTGATAACTCCCCTACGGGGCACTAAGACTTCAAATGTCTACAGCAGTACCCTTCCATCCAGTCACTCACCCTGTTACTGCTATTTAACAACCAATATAATAATAAATGGATCCTTATGCATTCTTGTTAATAATGATGGGTATACATCCACCAAAGGAGCAATATGTAAGATAGAATTGTAACTTCCAAGGCTTCTTCAAACACCAACCCACCTCAGATGGTATCCCCTCTTCATACATGGTTCTTCCAGAAATAATATCTCAAGGAACTGATTGGCTGATCCTGAGGAACCCCTTTCCCAGAAGTGCCTCCCAACTCGGGCTTCGGCACAGCAGGATCATAGATACACAGATCAGTACCAGAGACAGGAGGGCATTTCATGACCTGCACATCTTTAGTTTTAGTGTTCTCTTTTTCATATGTGTAGTCTAATTAAATGTGCTAGAGATGAATTTCCCCTTTCCGCTTCTGCAGCCCCTTTGCCTAATGAGAATGACAAGGAAATTAGATAAAATTGGACTCCTTAAATTCTGAGACACTTTCAATTGAATCTTGAGACAAGTACAGTAGTTTTAGAAAAAAAACTTAAAATACTTTGACTATAAATGGCACTGTACAAATAAATGGCATCAAATTAACTAAACGCAGTTAGCTGAAATGAAGGCTGTAATGGTGGAAAAATTGATGCAAAGTAAAGTTAAATGGTTCAATAAGATCTGACATTGAAAGGAGGTTAAAAGCTACGTTAGCCAGAGACTGACAAAATCTAAAAGGCATGCATAAGTAAAGCTCTAATTAAGACAACGAAGACAGAGTTCCTGACCCAGCACTGCAATAATATTCTGGAAATGAGAAATATCTGCACTTTGCTACCAAAGATTATAGAGGCTGAACTTGTCTTCAGTCAAGAGCTGAAGAAATGGTATTTCTTAAATGAGATTTTGTTGTCATTCCAAGCTCTGCTATTACAGGGACCTTTTTATTTCCAGTATCTAGCTTTGAGAAGTTTCCAAAGCAGTATCTTAAAGCCCCTTTTCCTCCCTCCTACTGCAACACACAAAAATTTCCTAAATTTCCTCTCTGACTCAAAGGTGGTCTCCCCCTGCCTTACTTGCCACCCACTCAGCAGCAGCTACAAAATGGGTATGTAGGCAGATTACTAGCAAGCAGTTTGGCTGCACAGAACTGCAGTGATCGACAAGCTGACCAGTATCTGAAGTCACTAAAGTTAGGCAATTGTTCTCCCAGAGTTCTTTATATATTATGGAAGAGAAATTATTAACCATTTTGAGTCACATTCTGCTCTCATTTGCACATGTATAAATCTGGAGTAATTCCCCTGAAGTCATGTTTACTTCAACAGCGCCCTCCCTGAAGCAATTGCTTTAAGACCGCAAGGCCTGCCTCACATGACTTCAGCATACACATGTGGTATGAGGCCTCCACATGGTTATATTTGGACTGACTTCTTCCCAACCTAGTCAGTCAGCCTAACTCTTCAGTCATTTCCCTTCTCCCCCCGCCCCTCGGATTTCCCTATCACCACCCTGTAGGCACACTTGCACATGTATATGTTGCAGTCTGAACAGAATGGAGGGCTGGGAGGAACATTCAGGCACAGAAACCTTTGCCTGAGAAGCTGAACAGAACTTTATTGCAGTAAAACGGAAAGAATCCCATAATTTTAATCCTGGCTCCTGTGCAGAGCTCTTCCAAACCTTGATCTATCCTGCATCCCCTTTGGACTGGGTATCTGACTGAACAATGATTAGTCTAATAAAGCAGAAACACCCCCATTTCACATTAGAGAGGCCAGTTCTCTCGCCTCTACTGCCTTTAGCTCCTGGCTCCCACTCCTCTCTTCTTTCTTCCTTCAGCTTTTACTGTCTCCTCCCTCGCATACTTCCCAGAGTGGCATGGCTGGTCAGCCCCCATTGGCCCAGTTTGGAACACATTACAACACCTCAACAAAACACTCAAATGAACGTTGTTCTAAAGGTACTTTAGGGCAGTGCTACTCAAGCTATCTGATGTGGGGGACCGGCAATTTTTTTTTCCAATGTGCGCACAGACCGGCAGCTGATGGCTCGCGGACCAGCACTGGTCCGCGGACCATCACTTTGAGTATCACTGCTTTAGGGTATTAATATCACTATACTGTACAGAAATAAACACCAATCCTGAAAATATAGCCTTGTTCTTCCATAGCCTTATGTTACATACAACCCTTGCTTTTTTTCTTTTCTTTTGTTTAAACACTGGATGTGTGCGTGGACAGATATTACCTAATTTAGAATTCAGGTGTTATATACCTTTATTTTTCCTTTTCTCCCGCCTACATTCAAAATTACTTAGTTCTAATGAGAGTAAAATGCCATTTGCATCGCTTCATATGCAGAAATACATCTGCAATCACAATGCATTGTTACCTGATCTCGGGATGAGTCTTATGTCCTGCCATCTGAGATGTTTGTAGAAATCTATTGTAGAGTTTTAAGGATTATGGACCAGATCCTTGGTTGGTGTAAATGGACATAGCTGCACTGACTTCCATAGAGATTTTCTGATTTACACTAGCATAAGGTCTTGTCTTATAACTGGTTTCAGAGTAGCAGCCGTGTTAGTCTTCGCAAAAAGAAAAGGAGAACTTGTGGCACCTTAGAGGCTAACCAATTTATTTGAGCATAAGCTTTCGTGAGCTACAGCTCACTTCATCGGATGCATTCAGTGGAAAAAACAGTGGGGAGATTTATATACACAGAGAACATGAAAAATGGGTGTTATCATACACACTGTAAGGAGAGTGATCACTTAAGATGAGCTAATACCAGCAGGAGAGCGGGGGGGGGGGGAAGCTTTTGCAGTGATAATCAAGGTGGGCCATTTCCAGTAGTTGACAAGAACGTCTGAGGAACAGTGGGGGTGGGGGGGGGGGAATAAACATGGGGAAATAGTTTTACTTTGTGTAATGACCCATCCATTCCCAGTCTCTATTCAAGCCTAAGTTAATTGTATCCAGTTTGCAAATTAATTCCAATTCAGCAGTTTCTCGTTGGAGTCTGTTTTTGAAGTCTTTTTGTTGTAATATTGCGACTTTTAGGTCTGTAATCGAGTGACCAGAGAGATTGAAGTGTTCTCCGACTGGTTTATGAATGTTATAATTCTTGACATCTGATTTGTGTCCATTTATTCTTTTACGTAGAGACTGTTCAGTTTGACCAATGTACATGGCAGAGGGGCATTGCTGGCTCATGTAATGAGCATGTTTTAGTCTCCTTTCCTGGGCAATTGTGAATGACCTCTGCATGCCTTAGCAGTGAACATCAACCATGATGCTACAGTTCAGTTCACTATCAGACTTATACATGATCATGGTGAATTACAGAAAGTCATTAGCTGTGATTTACAACCAAAAGAAGTTATTGCTAATGTATCATTTTTAAAAATTCCCCAGGTAAATACTCCACCTACCTTAACAGTGTGACTCTTGACAGATAAATCTGGAAGAGGATAGAGTGATTTGGAATATTTTGGTCTGTTAGACTAACAAAAAATGAAACTTGGTCACTGTTTCTAACACACTATTATTGTGACAGCAGGAGATGGCAATTTCATTTACTCACAAGCTGATGAAAACCAGAAAGGCAAGGTTGCACGGCTGCTAAGCCCTGTGATTTACTCTCAGAACTCTGCACACTGCATGACTTTCTGGTATCATATGTCTGGGCCCCATGTTGGCACCTTGAAGATCAAACTGAGATACCAGAAGCCAGATGAATATGATCAGGTTCTGTGGACACTGAGTGGACATCAGGGGAACTGCTGGAAAGAAGGACGTGTCCTTCTTCACAAGTCTGTGAAACATTATCAGGTAAGATTGGTTGGATTTGTTCTGGGGCAACAGAGTCAAGGTCTGAGAGATTGTGCCGGCTATATTTCATATGAGATGGTAGAAAATGTCAAGGAACAATTTTTGTAGACACTATTGTAGCTGCATGTGGGATGTTATTGCCATGACAATAACAGCAGTGGCATATTTCATGGGATTCTAGATGACAGGAATACAAGCAGTTTGTTGCAGAAGGCTACCTGAACTGCTTTACCAACCATTTGTCACCTTGATAAAGTTTCAACCTTACTACATCTATTGTTTTCAATTTAAAAGTCTTTAGAAAAGGTGTGAAATTACATAATGCAATATTGGTATGCAACAAATATTGACCAAAACCAAGCAAAGTACATGTACATGTGACATCATGTGAACTTAAGCTGGATGCTTTTTTAAAGAACTGTTTGAGAATTCCTGAACAAAGTTATTGGGCATTAACACTAAAGCCAATGTGAAATTATCTAATTTTGCCAGGTGGTTGTCGAGGGAGAAATTGGAAAAGGACATGGAGGAATTGCTGTAGATGACATTAATATTGACAACCACATAGCACAAGAGGATTGCCAAAGTAAGTATGACTGGAAGAAACCACAAAAGTCTCATCCAGAACACTATTCATCCTGCTCTGATAGTTGTTGTTTTGCTAAGGGCTATATCATGCAATGGATTGATTTATTGATTATAGTGAGAGTTTTGCACTCTGAACAAGGTCATGATGTGGCCTACTGCTTCAGTCTTTACTCAGGCAAAACTCCCAATAAAGTCAAGGACTGCAGGATCAGGGCCAAAATGGTGCATGCCACCATCTTGGATGAAATAATTCTGAAATACCAACCCCTAACTGCGGATAGCATTCCAAGATGAGGCAAACATCTAATTACAGAAGACAGAAATTAAAACACCTTTTAGATCATCATGTTGCTAATCTTTTTAAGTCCCTTCATATCTTTTTTTGTTCTAATTGATTTTCAGAATTCCAACCAATTTAGTTAATCAGTGAATTTCGTGAACATGCTACTTACTCCCTCTACTAGATCATTAGTGGCTATATTGTATCAGACTGATCCTCACAGTGATCCCAGCCCAGCCCCACTAATCACCTTCCCCAAAGCTTAATGCATTTATCATTACCATTTATTTACAGTATTTTAGTCAGTTTTCAAAACACACACTAAATGTTCTTATCTCTGCCAATATGAATTAATATTTATGATAGGATTTTACAAAGCACTGTATCACATGCTTTATGAAAAGCCAGATAGATCACATCTGCCATGTTCCTTTCATCCGCTAAATCTGTAATTCAGCATTGGTTGTGACCTGATTCCCCTAACTACCACCTTCTAGATGTGTGGAACATTGAGTGTTGTAAGAACATGGTACATTCAGCCTCTCAGTGGGAAAGATGGATATTTATATCTGAGACCATCTGGGCAGTTCAGACCTTTAATTCCTGATCAGTCTCTAGTTACTCCATAATAACTCTATGGGTAGAGCATACTGCAGTTACTCTGGCAGCAATCCCAGCTGTACACCAAGAGTAAAGTCCTGCTGCCACCCTGTTGTCTTTAAGTGTCTTATGTAATGATTCTACCGTAGGGGATGGGGAATAGAATCCAAGACCTTCAGCCCCAGTTTCTGTCATTTGGCTAACACCATCACCTACAGTAAACTCTTATCCTCTTTGTCCACTAGCAGGGGACAAAACTCAGCCAGCATGTTGCACATACATGCAGTAAATCCACTGTGGCTTCTCTGCAGGAGGATGGGGCAGGATTTGAAGAAACTACCCACTCCCTACATAGTGTGGAATCCAGCTGTGTGGGGCACCCTGCATGCTGTCATACACTGGTTGTTTAGGATAATCCAGTTCCTCCAGCAACCTCCCCCATGTTAAGCGGGACATTAAGACCATAAGCCAACCTATAGAGCATCTCCTGTCCCACACAGTTGGCTGTGTTGGGGAGGATAATTCCCTAGTTACGCCCCCTCCCCCCAGTTGAGTTACTCAGGCTGGATGCTGGTCAAGGGATTTGGACCTCTGAGTTCAAATCAAGAGCCTGATCCTGCAACCCTTACTTACACAAGTAGTCCCATTGCAGTCAGTGGTACTACTCTTGTTATTACTACTTCTCTGATTAAGGGTTACAGGATTGGACACCAAAATTGTAAACAGAATGAATGAGATGCTAATTTCTCATACTGATTTCTCTTTTCCAGACATGGAAAACCCCTGCTGATAACTCTAAAACTGTGCCAAGATTGGGCGGAGGGGAGTTTTTAAACCTTTCTTTTTTCTCTGTTAATTTTCAAAGCTCCAACGTAATGAACAGCTCTGTCAAGCTGGCATAATGATGCTCTGACACAGAAAAATCTGCAATACCATTATTGCCAGCATGATAGTCAATCAGTGTTTGTAACCCTAATAATCAATGTCATTTCTCTTTGCTTCATTAGAATCAACTGATGTGGAGAATGAAATAGACGAAGACGACCCAGAAATTAATCAAACAGGTAAAAATGGTCTTGTTGTTAAAATAGAATAAATTAAAAGGCGCATTTTCATGTGAATTTGAGTATTTATTATCATCCCATTTACTAAATAAAATTATATAATGATATACAGTATTGAATATTTATGATTTATCTGTAGATGCCATTTATATTTTGCAAAATATAAAATATATCTAATATATTTAAAGAGGTTTTAAGTAGGTATAAATAATAAAAGTCCATCAGATTGTAAAGAACAGTAGCATAAAGCTACTCATTCTAAAGCTCACCATATAAAGCAAACCTGGTTAGAATTTTTTTGTCTGCAAGTGATCTCCAGTGCTGAAGGAAATAGTATAATGTATATTCATGCCATACCCAGGTAATTACGCTCAAAACTCTCCTGGCTAATAATTTCTCTCAGTGCACTGAAAATGTAACTTTATGACCAATCGACCAAAGCAGTGCAGTTTTCTCCAGCAGTAATAATGATAGTTTTAAATATATCGATCACTCAGCATATTCATTAAAGATATCATAATTGTCACATTAACCTGATAAAAAAATAGCCCCAATATGTTCATAGTTTGCAGTCAAAGAGGCTAATCCTGCTTCCACTGAATTCAAGAGAAATGTTACTATTGACTGAATGGAAGCAAGATTAACCCAGAGAACGCTTTCAGTTTTTACTGTAAAGTTAGCAGGTTTTGTAGCCTCATCATATCTCTGTAATAAATCCAGATAGAGATGGGAGAAGTCATTGTGCCATCAACTGAATATTTTACATAAGGAGGTAGAACAAGTTCATCTGTAAAGTGCTTTTTTCCCTGTACGTGTCTCAGGGCCTGATTCTGATCTCTGGAAGCCAAAGTAGTCACATTTAATAAAATGACAGAATACTGGCAAAGGGCCTCAGGTGAACACTACCTTCTTGACACCTGATACCAGTGACTCCCACTGCCTCGCTCAAATTCTGAGGCAGAAGAATAATACCCTAAATGAGCCACAGCAAACTCAGAGATAAGAGTCGAACTTGAACTAGTATCTGGGCCATACTGTAGTTTTTACCTATAAATTATTGCCCTAAAGAAATTGGGTTTTCAAACCATGCATCGATTTTTGTCAAAATCTAGACATTCTTCCTCCAAACCTCACCTCCATTCCCAAAGAAACCAGTGCATTCTTAGCCTGAGTTGCATATACTCATTCTTATACTCAGTCCTGTGAATGCTGCAATTATTTATTCCATTTCAGGGTTTACTCCTCAGAATCGTGAGAATGAAGATCACTACAATGATAATGTCGCCAGGAAGCAAGGCAATGTGCTGAAGACCCTAGACCCCATTCTTATTACTATTATAGCCATGAGTGCACTTGGGGTGCTTTTAGGAGCCATCTGTGGAGTTGTCCTGTACTGTGCCTGTTGGCACAATGGAATGTCAGACAGGAACTTATCTGCACTGGAGAATTACAATTTTGAACTTGTGGATGGTGTAAAATTGAAAAAAGATAAACTAAACACACAGAATTCTTATTCGGAAGCATGAAAGTAAAAAGCAACTAAAGAAGTTTCAAGAGAATTGGAATGGAAGGACATATCGTGATTGTGCTGGGGAACTGTCGATCTTCTTTTACTGTATAGGCTGAAAAGTGCGTTGATAACGCTGAGCCAAGCTTTTCTCAGGAGCTTCAATGAGTGTAACTGATAAACATGGACAACAATCTGTGTTAACAATCTGAATCATGTACAGTCTGCTTTTCCTGTTGGTTTTATTTGGAATAATCTAATGCTGGTGTTGAGACCAAGTATGATTGACTTATAGTTCATTTTGTCTTTCTTTTTCTCCTTCTCTCTTGTTTTTCTTTTATGGATAGTTTTATTTTTATTGTGCAAAATCCGAGATGCTGTCACAAAGTGTATTCAGTGGGGTCCTTTTGATGGACATGCTGTCTGTAGCTCAGTGCCCAGAAAATATTGGAGTAATGGCAATTTAGTGGACTCCTGCACCTGTATTTTGTGTATAATTGCTCGTGTTGTGCGTAGGCAAAAAAGGATTAGGGTGTTTTTGAAAAGTACTGTAGCATCAGTACTGATATAGTGTGTCAGCTCTGTTTACGAAGCAATACGGTCAAATTTTATTGATGTTTTTCAGTGTTGTACTAAACTTCGTGCTTGTGAATTCCATACAAGAATATGTGCCATCATCAGACACAACTGGCAACCGAGTGTACTGCCCAGAATCTAAACAAAAAGTCCTTGGCACTGACTAGTGTATGTCCTCTCAAGTGCCTTTTTGTTTGTACTGCTTCTCATTGTGTTAACATTAACTACAGCTCTGTTTCCCTCCCGTTAAAGCCCTTGTCTTTAATCATATTCTGGTGGCTCATTGACTAAAAAGAAAGTATATTTTAGTGTAAGAAAGTAGCCTCGGAAAGGCAAGGGCTAATCATATTTGACAAATTAGCTTGATTGTTCTGCTTTCTGTATTTCAATTTCATGTCTCTTGACCCTTTTGTATAAAGCTGCAATATTCCCTTTTATTGTTCTTTCATATAGAATGTATTTTCAAATGTAAACTCTCTCTTTCTCTCTCTCTCTTTCTCTCTGAGTAGATTGCATAAGCATATGCCATTGTAAAGAAATGAAAACTGCAGCTTTAACTTGCTGGTAATGGCAAAGGATTTTACTAGACTTTGTGTTAAAAAAAATAAGGGAAAATTCGTAACCCTCCAAAGTCGAACTTTGGGTTTCTTGTTAACAGCATAAAGTGACAGTATCTTTTTTCCTTAGTCATGAAACATGTATTTTACCCAATCCAAGATGCCTATTAATAGATAGTTACAGATGTGAAAATGATTAAGAATTTCCTTATTGAAAGATTGCCTCCAAAACAAGAAACATTCCCCTCCCCTGGTTCTATTCTCCCCTTGAAGTGTGTATGTATTCATGCTAATCAGGGTTTCTCATGGGTACTGCGGACAGAATAAGATCCCACACTGTACATAGAACATGAACATTTAGGCCAGGTTATATCAAATGGTGTCCAGGCCTTTTGGCTATTGGCTACAAGTGAGTAAGCAGCACTCTTTATAGGGTGTATTGCTTCTTTGTACCCTCAGCTTTTTGGATAGATACAGCTGGTTGAATAATGTAAACAAATATTCACAAATAATGTGTTTGATGATTGATGTGACAAATTTGTCAAATAAATTGTTCAGCAAATAATACTCAGCCACTTATGCAGCTGGTCCAACAAGGTAAGAAGAAATGAGTTACTGAGGGCAAGATTGTCACTGCCCTTTGGTATCCAGGTAGGGGAGTAAGGGTCTGTGAGAACTATCCCCACAGCCCATTCATGGCCTGGCTGATCACCATTGCAGATGAAAGTGTGAAATCAGCCTCTTGCACAAGCAAGTGTGTGGGGAGTGGGGCAAGACGGATGGAAGTGGGCAGAACTTTGATACCACATGCCCCTAATATACCAACCAGTGGATTTATTTCAACACAAAGGTTTTTGGGGGAAGTGAGTCTCAGTAAAGCACTGCAGTGATTTGCTTCCTCCTTGGAGCAAAGTGGAACCAGGGAAATAATTGTGATTTTTAGGATGCATAGTTCTTTCCCTGAGCTGCTTCCATAGGACAGCTATGCAGTATCTCTATGCAGGGCTAGGACTAAGTACGCTCTCAATCTAGCCCTGAATAATTTAAGTGATAAATGTAATCAATATTCATCAGATAAATGGTTCCAGGTATATTATTCAACCAGTCCTAATGATAGACCAGAAAGTCTTACAGAAAATCCACGTGTATCCTTGTAACAGGGCAGTGGGGATGAGAAAGTTTAACTATTTTACAATATGACAAAATAGAAAAAAAACTATTAGTTGCTAATATTATGAACTCCTTCAGGAACATAAGAAAAAGACAGAAAACCTTCAAAAGGTAGAGACTTAGGATGAAATCCTGCCCTTATTCAAATCACTGCAAAACTCCCATTGATTCCAATGCGGCCAGGATTTTTATCCATCATGTCCAACTCATACAGTAATCTAACCATATTGGTATCAAGGCAGCTAGTTAATTATCCCAAAGAAGATTGTTTTTCAAAATTGTTTTCACTGCACTTGTATCACAGTAGTGCAATTTAATTGCATTAGGGTCTGTTCTTCCTTAGATAAGAAAATGTACATTCCATTAACCTACATGCATGTATTGCCTTATAAAAGAAATCCAAATTTGGGGGGCCTGATCCAAAGTCTTTCCAGTAATTTCAATGGATTTTGGATCAACTCGTGGTCTTGGTCTAATCTGAATGGAAAAACTTGTTAAGAAACAAAAAAGAATACATCTCCCTTGGGTATCCAGCCCTTATTATCAAAATAAGAATATAGCACTGATGATTTGATTTCTCTGAAGGTGTTGGAATGAAAGTTGCCCTTCAATAAAGGAAAAATGATACTGCAACTTTACATTGAAAAAGTATCTTGCACTGATAAATATATTTAAAAAATTATATGTTTATAAAGTTATTAATTTGTAAAGGCAGTGTTACAAAATGTTCAGTTTATATTGTTTTAGATTGTTTCATAATTTTAAAGTGTAAAATAACATATTTTTTTCTTTATTGAAAAACTATAAAAATCTTCTGTAGTAAAATGATTTCATTTTACTGGTATATTATTCCTTCATGTTTTGTACCATCATAAAATTTTGTGCAAATTTTTTTTACAGAAATTTTTATTTTCTATGACAATATGACACTTGTAAATTGTTGTTTCAAATGAACAGTGAAGCCTTAACTTTAAATGACATTTGTATTCTCAGTCACTGAGTAGCATAAAAACCACATAGAACTGAACTGTAACTTAAAATTTCCAAACTATGACTACTACATTCCAAAGAAACAGTTGAATTAAACATTTTCATAAAATATCCCATATCTGATGCCTTTTATTATGCCTAGATGGATTGTTTTTAAAATAGCTTGTCTTTTTAATATCTTGTAACAATATAGTAATAGAGTCTCATTTGCTAGAAGAGAAAATCACTGCTTAGAATAAAATGATGAGACACAATATTTTGCTAGACTCAATCTACATTAACTGAAATTGAACTCATAAGAACCCCAAGGCTGCCACCATTAGTCACAAGAGCGAAATTCACCCCTTTGCAGAAATCCAGCACAGGGAATATGCACCACTTAAGGTCTATGGCCTTGGTCCTGCAGCCTGATTTGCGCAGGTGGATCCAAACACCCAAGGCAGAATTCCTTTTAAATCAACGGGCCTACCCAGGTACAGTGTTCTGCTTACGCAGCTCAGATTGCAGAATCAGGGCCTAGGGGATTATTCATCTAAATGCAGATTACTTATATGAGTAAATGTTGCAAGAGCAGGCTCTCAGGGCCCAATCCTGCAATCATTGTGGTGCTGAACTTCCACTGATTTCAGTGCAAATTTTGAGTACAAATCGCCTACAGGAATAGCAATATTGTCAAGTAGTTTGGGCCCGGACCTTGCATAAATTGCAAGTTGCATATTCTATTAGCTATGCCCTTTACATTATATTTACCCATGTTTCTTTTTAATATTGTTCAATTTTAAACTTTCTAAAAGCCCTATTCTTATTTTAAGTTGCATACATAAACAAGTTCATGGTCTTCAATTGTTTATATACATTTTTCTTTATTTACTTTACCACCATAGGTGGAAAACATCACAGAAATTATTACTCACAATGCTGATGATTATAATGATTGATCAGGAAGCACTGATCAGGATGGATGTTGTGACTTGCTGTATAAAATGTGAGATGCTGCTGTGGAGATATGCCCATGCATGGTATTGCTTTCTGCCCAGGCCTGGAGTTGCTCACAAGAACTATTTGAAAAAGCAGGTTTCAGAATAATCAGCAAACCCAGATTCCTCATAATTCATTTTATTTCACTGTTGCAGATAGAGATGAGGTGGTGTGAAGAATATAGCTACAGAATTAGTCCATCTAGGGTCACTTTTAGGGAAGTGGAGAAACAGTTCTGAGTTCAGGCTGACAGAAATTTGTCTTTCCTTCATTTACTGGAAATGAATTAGCCTAGAATCTAATGGATCCTTAACACTAGCCCTTCAGTCTTGCATACAGCATACATATGGGTTGGACTGACCTAATACATTGTCAGGGAACACGTTTTGATAGCCCAATCAGTCTTTGCAGAATTTAGGCTTTCATTTAAAAAAATAATTTCTAATCCTTTTGGGTGCAAAGAAAACCTTCCAAATGATAGACAGGTAGAAACAATAGAGGTGTTAGCTGCAGCCATTCATTGATAGGAGAAGCCCAATGGTGACAATCTAAATGTCAGCACTGGTAACTTTGTCCGTGTTCGTTACTGTAGCAGCAAGATTCAGTGATTCTGGGAGCTTGAGCAGACTTTGGGATTCTGGGGTGGAGATGGGAATAGAGTACCCGTACATTTTTCCTCCAACACAGCCAGTGTCCAGGAATTTCACCATGCAGTTCCCATTGCTATGA
This sequence comes from Natator depressus, assembly GCF_965152275.1. Taxonomy (NCBI): domain Eukaryota; kingdom Metazoa; phylum Chordata; order Testudines; family Cheloniidae; genus Natator; species Natator depressus. The sequence continues at coordinate 235,496,796 of NC_134235.1, read as the reverse complement.
AAAGCAATACACAGCTAAACTCCTGCACATCTTGAAAAACACAAAGATCAAAATCAAAGGAATTTATGCACTTTCACTTAAACACAAAAATCCCACCATGTCCCTTCTTTTTATTTTCTCAAAACCCCTAATCATTGTTATCAAGGCTGATTCCCCACTCTGGCACTTTGAGTGCAGAACATGGGGGCCTGCAAGGATTCTAAAAATTAATACTGGCCACTCCAGGCTTGTATTAAACTCCCAAGGTTACAGCTTTTCTCTGACCTTGGATGGGTAGATGCTGCCACCAGATAAATGCAAAAACCCCTTTGAGAACCCAGGAAGGCGCACTTGGGAATTCCTTCCTGTGGGGCACCCTCAAGCCCTTTCACCTCCCCGCCAGGGGAGAGCTGAGAAAGAAAACAAAGGAAATCAGCTGTTGCCACCGGCTAATTAAACAACATGTGCACCCTCTTAGGACATAAAATCCAATCCGGTTCTTAAAAAAGGTAAATTTTATTTAAAACAAAAAGAAAGAAAATATATTTGAAAACTCAGGCGATTGCTAGATTTAAAAAACACACTTACAAAAATTCAGCATCAAGAATAACCTTCTTGAGGTCCAGCTTAAAGGTTACAAGCACCAAAAAAGCATTTGGGGTTAGCACAGAGGAGTCCACAAGCCATAAAGAAATAAACAGAGATAAACCTAACTGCGTCTTCCTAGACATTTCCTGATCTAATTACATATCTGCGGGTTTCAAGTGGGTAGTTTCTAGGTATGATTCAGATGATTGTTCATACCTGGCCCCAAGCTTCTTACAGCATAGTTCCAGCCCTGCCTCTGCTTCACCCTGAGAACAACAGACAGACAGACAAAGGGGAAGTTTTTTCCCAATTTTAAGAAGTTCTAACCTTCCCATTGGCTCTTTTGGTCAGGTGCCCACTCCCTTCCTTTTACCTCTGCTTTTTAACCCTTTACAGGTAAAGGAAGTAGAGAACAACTAAGAAGAGGGATTTTATAGCTAACTGGCTGGCTGGGTCCAGGCCTCCGTGGGGGCGGGGGGGCAAGAGCAGGCTTGGGGGGAAGGGAGGAAACCGCACCCCGGCACGAGCCAGCAGTGCGGAGTGGGTTGGAGCCAGGTTGCTCCACTTCCTGCTGCCTGGTGAGTGCAGGGCGGGCCCGACCCCGCACTCATGGGGCAGCGGGAAGTGGAGTGACCCAGCCCCAGCCCACTCCGCTCTGCTCCCCTGGCTCCCAGCCTTGCGGCTTGGGGGGCTGGGGGGAACCGCCCCCCAGCACTCACCAGCGGCACGGAACAGGCTGGGACCGGGTCGCTGCACTTACTGCCCAACCCCTGCTACAGTCCTCAGGGGAAGGGGTGGGGTGGGGCTGGGGCGGAGCAGGGGTGGGAAGAGGCGAGGCTGGGGCGGAAGTCAGGGGGCCATGGGGAAGAGATGGAGCAGGGGCTGGTGCCCTTCGCAGCTGCATACTTTGCATATGGTAAGGACGGCCCTGGCCCCATTCCTACAAAACCTGCTCAAGCTTTGTGTGCAGAGAGGTGCATTGCACCCTGAAGTACACCAATAAGCCCCATTAAGTTATATGACTTACCACAAACAACAAGAGGGAGGCCACTGTAAAGCATGCAACTCATCCAGTACCCAATGTACATAGCTGATGTCCAATGGCATGATTTTAATTTTAGAGCTTTGTAATCATACTAAAGTATGGTACACATTTAAAACTTCAGCTCTTTCATGTCATTTCCTTTATCCACTATCTTTTAAAATACCGCAAACTCACTGTTTACATCAACTCTTGTTCCAAGTACTGTACATTCAATTGTCTTTGTGCAACTCTAACTGCTTTTGTCTAGTACAGTACTTTCCTATTTTTCCTCAATGTTCTTATCTTCATACTCCATTGTAAGGTTTACATAACTGGAATTTCTGTTCAGTTTCATTCCTAACTAGTCAGGGTTAAAAGGAACATCTATATTTAGGCTCTTAGAGAGTACATTTTCACTAGTACTCTTTTAAAGCTGATCCTTCTCTGTGTTTTCTTATGTATAACTAGTCTATTTTTCTCTTCCATTCTTCACTTCCAAGTTGCCCGAAGTCAGAATGTTGAAACTGGTTTCAACTATCAGATAAATGTTAATTTTAGTAGTACCGCTAATATTTGATCCCAGAAGTCCAACTAGTTTCAGTTCCAGTTTCCTAATTAACCTGTTCTTTAAAATATATTATGCCTAGCAGCAAATTGGTTCAAGGAGCAATAATTTATCAGCTCTTTAATTTCTTCTTCTTCTTCTGTACTACCTCAAGACATCCATGACAATTTTGTTATCTACAATTGTTAGCTAAACTATAACAATATATTTTCTGTATTGGGAATATTTTATATAGCGCTTTTATTTGCCCATTAGTCCTCCTACATTATCTAATAGCTCTACTACAGTAGATCAGTTCACAATATACACTTCTGTTCTTACAGTCATACCCCATCAAACTGTAATCTTATCTAAATACTGATAGACTATATCAATATCTTAATTGAAAATCTGACTAAAAATCCTCTGGCATTTTTCACAAGTCAATTGGGTCTTATCATGCATCCAAACCTAATTCTATCTTCAGTAATTATATTCTGCCCACCTATAATTACCCCCTACAGTTTTTAATCACCTCTGAGGTCTTTAATTCCTATCCTAAATCATTGTGCAACATTACTGTGATTACTGTTACTCTTAGAGTTATTGTGTTTCACACCAGAGTGACTGCACCTTAGAAATGGGGGAAGTGGCTTCTATAGAAAAATCACTGTTCTTGATAATCAATGGAGAACCTTCAGCACCCAGCATGGAAGGGTCAGGAAGATTTAGACAGGACATGCAGTTTGGGTAGGGATTGTCATCAGCTGTCTGAGATGCTAGGTACATATTCAAGGTGACTAGCCCTTCCTGCCACTTACATCGCAGGGACTACATTCTTATTTTTAGTGCACTAGCTCACAGGTATGTCTCCTTGAGCTGGGAATCACCCCTTCAGCTCAAGGGTAGATGTACACAACAGTGAGCTGGAGGGTTTTAGCAATTAAGATGGCATTCAGCCAAGGGGCTTGTCTTAACAGGCATGGCATGTGACAGCTGAGAGGAGGTTTGTCAGAGAACTCGCATGTTCCGCTTCTCCACTCCTTCTTCCATAACAATATCAAGATGCCCCAATTTTCCATTTTGAGAATCTGAGCCACTGTATGCATCACAAAAATCATGATGGCAATTGCCACGGTCTGAATGGGCATGGAGACTGGAATATCCCCCTGACTCCAAGACGTGGCCCTTCCAGCACGAGGTTATGGGGAGGGAGGAGTATGAAAAAAAGCTTGTATTGCTGCTATCTACACCTGTTTTGTGGATATTATTAATAAAGGAATCTAGTCTCCAGGACTGTCAATCATGAGCATTATATTCCCATGGCTGGAAAACTGTTCCCAGAAAGTAGTTATCAGCGGTTCACAGTCATGCTGGAAGGGCATAATGAGTGGGGTCCCGCACTCAATTCTGTTCAGTTCTGTTCAATATCTTCATCAATGATTTAGGTAATGGCATAGAGAGTATAATTATAGGAGTATAGGAGTATAAATATAGAGTATAATTGTAGGATTAGAATTCAAAATGATCTGGACAAACTGGAGAAATGGTCTGAAGTAAATAGGATGAAATTCAATAAGGACAAATGCAAAATACTCCACTTAGGAAGGAACAATCAGTTGCACACATACAAAATGGGAAATGACTGCCTAGGAAGGAGTACTGCGGAAAGGGAACTGGGGGTCATTGTGAACAACAAGCTAAACATGAGTCAACGGTGTAACACTGTTGCAAAAAAAGCAAACATCATTCTGGGATTTATAAGCAGGAGTGTTGTAAGCAAGACATGAGAAGTAATTCTTCTGCTCTACTCCATGCTGATTAGGCCTCAGGCGGAGTATTGTGTCCAGTTCTGGACGCCACATTTAAGGAAAGATGTGGATAAATTGGACAAAGTCCAGAGAACAGCAACAAAAATGATTAAAGGTCTAGAAAACATGACCTATGAGGGAAGATTGAAAAAACTGGGTTTGTTTCATCTGGAAAGGAGAAGACCGAGAGGGGACATGATAACAGTTTTCAAGTACATAAAAGGTTGGTACAAGGAGGAGGGAGAAAAATTGTTCTTCTTAACCATTGAGGTTAGGACAAGAAGTAATGGGCTTAAATTGCAGCAAGGGAGGTTTATGTTGGACATTAGGAAGGTCAGGGTGGTTAAGCACTGGAATAAATTGCTATGGGAGGTGGTGGAATCTCCATCGTTGGAGATTTTTAAGAGCAGGTTAGACAAACACTTGTCAGGGATGATCTAGATAATACTTAGTCCTGCCATGTGTGCAGGGGACTGGTCTAGAGGACCTCTCGAAGTCCCTTCCAGTCCTATGATTCTATGATTCACTTTCAGAACTTTTTCCCCCACCGTTGTAGCCTGATCTTCCAAATCAGGCATTTTGATTCTGATTCACCTTGATTAAACAATTATTCTTACTTTTTCATTTTCTTAATGTATTTTCTGACACATGTTTTCTGCTTCCCTTCTGGTTTAAATACTGCTTTAGAACCTCTTCCCCCATGCCACTTTCACATCATAGGATCAGACAACATCCCCTAAATAAATCATGTCTGTTTCAGAAAACCATTATTGTTCTGACTCCACATCAAGGCACGGCATCTTTGTATTGATCCATTAATTAAATATTGATACCAACCATCCTACTTAATATTTACTTTCCAGTTTCATAATTGTTAACATGCCGGAGTGGGTCATTTTTCTTCTGCCTTTTGAGACTACTTACTAAATCTCCATGTCTTATCTTCCCCTCCCTTTGACTTTCTACTTTGAATCAGTCTTCTATAGCTGTATTAGTTAAAATATTTTTTTAAAAGAGCTAAAACTGAGTTGTGCTAGGGATGCCTGTCTATACATGAGGATGAGCAACTCATTGAATTAGAGTGAAGACCTACCTCTTTTAGAAGATACCTGGGGAAGGAAGAATAACTTGTGTTCAGGTCAGGAGACCCATCAGTTTTGCTGGAGATGGAGTCTGTGGTATTCATGATGGGTGTGAAGTCTTTAGGGTAAGGCTGGGCATTGGGAGAGCACATGCTCTGTATATGGATGTTGCGACCTGCTCTGGAAGCTGCCATTTGGATATTCCTCTGTCATTGTAGCTGTAGTAGAAAGAAAGCCTGAGACATGAGGCCTTGTATCAGAGACCCAGTATGAGGCCTGGACTAAAGTGGTAGGCAGGCACTGCTAATATAAAGCAAAGTTAGCAAAAGTCAGGCGCTGCCTACTTAATCACAGAACCTGGCAAGAACAGAGCTGGTCTTGCAAAAACACACACATTCCTAGGAAGTTCTAGGCACAGGACACATTCCAGAAGGGTGGTACCAGCATACCCCATTACAGGGTCACAGTGTACACACATTCCCCAAAGATTATACAAGGACAAACTGAACCCCTCTTAAAGATAAGGTTAGGATGACAGGGTGATTAACAGGGATGTTTTGTTCGAACTAACATGTACAAGATAAAGGGTGGCAACTAACCACATCAGAGGGGCAATACATAACTTGCTTGTATTGGGGTAGAAAAAGGATCCCCAAAGGGAGTGTCTTTGTAGAGGCCAGGGGGGGAATGGAAAGTCCCGCCATTCACTGGGCTGGTCCACTGTCACAGGCATACATGTGTTAGTGAACTGTAACTACTGAGCCAGGTCATTAGCACCATGCTTCATTGGCAATAAATCTGGCTGGGTGCTTGTAGTCTTTGTGGGCAATTTGATTGAGGTCTGCAGTTTCGGCTATCTGCACAGAGCTGGGACAGCATACTGAGAGAACACACACACACACACACACACACACACACACAGAGTCAACATCTGACAATAGTAACCACTTTGATGGCCACTTTATGGTGACTGAGAGGGTTGAACAATGTTTCTGAATGCTAGAGCATGAGGGTACCAGAGTGGGTTGGTTGTGAGGATTTGGGTCCCTTGACTCCTGTGGTGATGGATAGAGAGGGAGAAGGCAGGAAAATGTTTGATGCAAGGTGTAAATCAGAAAGGTGATATTTATGCTCGATTCTACTGATTTCACTGTTAATTGGTCCTCAGAAGGTTGGAGGTATCAACAGACAAGAATCCTGGTCTTGAGTTCAGGATGTTAATATAATGTCTATGGCTATGAAGTGCCAGCCACCCATGATTTGATCAGGGGTGAGGCCCTTGCTAAGGAGGTAGTGTGGCTGTATTGTGTTCATCTAACCTGTAAACTCTCCCACGCCAAAAATGGGTCGTCAAGTACAGTGTGTCTATATTGCATGTTGACAGCTTTCAGAGTAGCAGCCGTGTTAGTCTGTATTCGCAAAAAGAAAAGGAGTACTTGTGGCACCTTAGAGACTAACAAATGTATGCAACTGAATGCATCTGATGAAGTGAGCTTATGCTCTAATAAATTTGTTAGTCTCTAAAGTGCCACAAGTACTCCTTTTCTATATTGCATGTGAGTCTCAAGATGGAGTTAAAATGGAACTAATGGTAGTGTACAGATAATCCCTACAGAGATTTTCAGTCAGATTGTTTGCGCCACTATTCTCATTTTCTTCTCCTCTCCTTGGGCTCAACTGCTGTACTTCAAAGAAGTGATGCCAATTTCCTTATATTGCTTAGCTGCATACTCCATCACAACACAGTTCACTGCTGGCCAAATTTCTTCAGTGAGCTTGGCTTTAGATCCTTCCTTTCCTTTTCTCACTGCCATCCATCACCAAATAGTTCAGGTGAGGTCCAACAGGGTGCTCAGGACTGCATAGCACAGAACATCTGAATCTTCTACCGGTCATGAGGGCTCAGACCAACCTTCAGGTGCCTAAGTCCACAATTTAGACTCCACAGATATTTTATAAACCACTGTTTGGTTGCCACCTAACCCCATAGGTGCCAAAATTTCCACCAGTCAGCAGTCACCAAGGTGCCTAATCCCTGATGTCGCCCCACAGCTAATGAGCAGCTTGAAGCCCTAGCTCAAGCTGAAGCTCAGGAAGCCCTGAAGTGGATTCTCAAAGTAAATGGGGGGAAAGCCTATCTTGTTAGCAGGGCCCAATTCTGTAGGCATACTTTAAGCATGCCTAAGACCTAATATGTGTCAGACCCCATGGCAGGAGGCCCAGATAGGTGATGGGGCAATGGAGCACCTATATCCAAAGACAGCCAGGAGCACAGGGGAAATGTAGGGCGAGCATAAGGGGAGGTATCAAGCATGAGCAAAAGAGAGACAGAGATGGAAAATTTCAGTTGCTAAGGTGTGGGTTACCTAAGCAGCTGACTTATCTTAGGTACCTAACTCCAGGAGAGGGTTTGCAGTTGAAGATCCCAAGCAACGGGAGGTGCCTGTTTCTGGCCCATCAGCCAGGGGCACCAGTTCAGCAGCTTAGCCACCTACACCTTTTCCTCTCCCTGCTCCTCTTTTCAGCATCTTACTCCTGGGTAGCCCAGGAAGCTCCCCACTCAGCTGGCTGGCTTCTAAGGATCCTTTTATTAGGTGTCTAACTCTCCCCCTTGTGTTATATGGGCAGCCTGAGAGCCTAGCTTGGGGATGAGGAGTCTACTATTTGGCAGAACACTAGGGGTTAGGAGTTGCAATGCTGAGTGAAGCAATACCTAGGAACCTTTGAAGATCTGGGCCTATGGGAATTGGGAGTGCTAAGCACATTGCAGGAGCAGACTTTTCATTTTAGTTGCAGCATTTATACTGCCTCTTCTGCAACTTTTCACAACCTTCTTGATACCACTTGTGATATGTGGTTCATTAGAAGTTCAACTGAATGCTGTCTAAAGGCATCACTGTGTAGGCTTGAAAGGATCATCTTTGCTGCTGTAAGGAGTCTACTTCTATCCATTTTCCTTTCTAAGTACGTAATGAGGTCTTGAAGTAGACATCTTAAATTCATATTTCTTAGGAAAGTGGTTGAACTCACTGCTGCTGAATGGTAGGCCATTATCTACAATTAGTTTATGGCTCTTAGTAGCTATTACTGCAAAGATGGATTTCTACAGAGGATAAGTGTCTTGCTGAAGGTCCTGTTTAGTAAGGCTCTCTCAGAGAAAGTTAAGTAGTAGTTGGTTATTAAAGCAATGAGTTTACCCTTTAAGCTGAAATAAATTGGCACCAGCCTACTTTCTTGGTGGTTCTTCTTATTTGTTATTTATAGAGTGTCATAAATCTGCATAAAACTTGATAGCAAAACAAGGCCCTCGCTCTGAAGAGTTTACAGTCTAGATTAAGAGAAAAAAACAAAACAAGCATCAGTGACAAACAGAGGCTGGGGAGATAAAGGGAAGGAAGGATGAGAGTGACAAACATAAGATCACGTTGTAGCCTATGACAATTCCAGCTTTTCTTTTCTCTTTTTGTTTATATAACTGTGTGTGAGAGAGAGAGAGTGCCAATTTAGAGGGAAAAACTAGGGGCTTCTGGGTCTCCTTGAAGAAATGCATTTTGAAGAAGGACATGAAAGAGTGGAGAGGGGATGGGGTCACATGCTTCATTTTACTTTCCATCATGAGTAATACGGGTAAATTGATAGAGTCAGTCAGTTCTTTCATTTCCTTTAATGTAACGCTATTCTTCTTGCTCCCTCTATTACTGACCCTACATTACAGTTGCATCCAGTGCTTTATTACAAGGCCAATCCCTACTTTAAACTCATATGAAAAGATGTCAGCAATAGTGCTCTATGCATCGAATGACTTTGCGTTGTGATTTTTGTCCCCTTCACATAGAGAACTACTGCAGAGATAACAACTGGTATTATTTCAATCAAGCCCGGTTTCCCATCGGTTTTGAACTTTAATACAGGTTGTCACTTCTCCTGAATCTGAACTATAATGTACAGAACAGCACTAGTCTGACCTTTGTAGTTTTAGCTCAGAACATACTTGCTCCAGGCACTTTGTTATAGACTTGCAGAGGTAATAGCCTTCTGGCATTTTCCTGGTTTTCTTTGGGACTGCTGATCATTGGTAATATGTATTAATATTCATATTAACCTATGGTACAGTGTTTAGATAGATAGATACAATAGAGCTTATATACATATTATATTGAGCTTTTGGTGTGCAAACATGATGCTGCTCCAATCACCAGAGGTACATATTTCAACCATATAAAGTGAACCTTGTTTCAGAAGTGTTGTTAATACAAGATTAGTTTAAATGCCTCAGATTTTTTTAAAGGCTACTTTTTAGCTTGCATGTCAAGCTTTAATTTGCTTTGTACTGGAACTTTATTATTGCTAATAATTATTTGTATTAGAAAGCTCAGCCAAGACTGGGACCTCATTATGCTAGGTATTGTACATACCCATAGTAAGAGACAGTCTTTTCAGTGAAACTGTTTTCAACTCACTATCATGTCGGTATTCTAGGAAATTCCCCATTTCAGGTTATGTAGTGCTGAAGAATCTTCAGCCATTTCTGCATGTAATGCACAAGGAGATACTCAAAGCAAATTTTGAATACAGTGGTATGACTTTGTCTGACAGTGTATGTATTATTTGCATAATCTGTTCAGTAATTTTTCATTTTCACACAATTTCATTTTACCAATGCAGAGTTTACATGAGGTTATGGACATGTTCATTTTTTAAAAGGAGCACTGTCAATGCATGTTACCAAATGAAGAACATTAAACAGACTCATTTAATATAAAATTGCTGTAGCATTTAGAACCTGCTTTGTATTTAGATGCCCTTCTTTCTTTCCCTCTTTTTTTTCTTTTTGTCCATCCAGATTTTCAACACGGTCATTATGGCATTTCTTTGTGCATAACTGTGCAGTTTCAGTTACTTGACAGATCTAAATGGCTTTTAGAAAAACAATTTTTTTTAATGAAGACATGTAACATTTCTTTCCAGACACACATCATTTATGGGTTTTACAATAATAACTTTACAACCTATGTGTGATAAGCTATACAAACCTCACACTAGACAACTAGGGGTTAAGGAGCTGCTCTGGGTTCAGCCGCTCCTCCCCGCCACACCTGCAAAGCATGCAGAGGTTGGAGGAGGAGCTTAAAAGGGGAACAGAATGGCTCACTTGTGGGGAGACCAGGGAAGAGAACAGATTGTTAACCCTCAGCTCCTGAGGAAAGGGCTAACTGAAGGCAGGAGCTTCCCAGACAACCACTGCTTGAAGGCCCTGCCCTGAGGGGAAGGGAGAGCCAAATCTTGATACACCCTGAAAGAGAATCATTCTGCTCTCTCTCTTACCAGCTCAGTTTATTTGTGTTAATTCCCTTTGCCTTTTGTCAGTGGACTACCCTGGAAGGGGAGAATTTTGAAATGACCTGGCTGTAAGGCCGATCACAGGAAGAGGCAGGCCACTGCACAGGTGGGGCAGCCACTGGCAGCAGACCTGTGGAGAAAAAGCTGCCATCCCATGCCTGGCCATGAGGAGGAGCCAGTGATGGGTTGATCCCTTCATACTATTCATGAGCAGTTTCCTAAGTTCCTCAGCTACTTCATAGAACGGATACCACCTGCCTTTCCTATGAGCTATAATAATAATGATTATTATTATTAAACATTTATATTGTAGTAGTACCTAGAGACCAACCAGGTCATGGCCCCATTGGCCTAAATCCTGTACAAAAATATAGAAAATGAGTCCGTGCCCCAAAGAGCTTATAATGTTACCACAGTGTGTTTTAAAACCTAACCTCCCTGTCTAAAGTCTCTGCTGCCAGCTCTATCCACTCTGGTATTCCTAGGATTTTGCTTGCTTTTCATTACCTGATCCAAAACTATTTCACATTGGTAACAGTGAGGTCAACTAGTCCTCTGTTGTTTACAGCTTCTCTTATTTCTCTGGATTTCTGATCCTTGAGTGTCAAGAACAAAGATCTGAATGGCTTTCATTGTGTTTAATCTCGTAATCATCTCTGTTGGGACTGCCATCCAATGGGAAGATGTTAGTGCAGATTTAACCACTTGGGCTACACTTAGAAAACTAGCACCCACAGTTTGCCACCAGTGCAGTTCCATTAGCAGTAGCAATGGGGAAAGTTGTAATGTGGACAGAACGTAAGTCTGACTGCTAGGTGCAAAGTAAATCTTAGCTGCATAAGAACATAAGAATTGCCAAACCGGATCAGACCAATGGTCTATTTGGCCCAGTATCCTGCCTTCTGACTACAGCTGGTGCCAGATGCTTCAGAAGGAATTAATAGAACAGGGCAATTTATCAAGTGATCTACACCCTGTTGTCCTGTCCCAGCTTCTAGCAGTCGAGGTTTAGGGACACTCATAGCATGGGATTGCATCCCTGATCATCTTGACTAATAGCCATTGATGGAACTATCTACCATTAACTTACCTAATTCTTTTTTTAACCCAGTTATACTGTTGGCCTTCCTAACAACCCCGGCAATGAGTTCCACAGGTTGAAAGTGTGCTGTGTGAAGAACTTTGTTTTGTTTGTTTTAAACCTGCTACTTATTAATTTCATTGGATAATACCTGGTTAGTGTGTTATGCAAAGGGGTAAATAACACTTCCTTATTCTTTTTCCACAACACTCATGACTTGATAGATCTCTGTCACAGCTTCCCTCAGTTATCACTTTTCCAAGCTGAAAAGCCCCAGTCTTTTTAATCTCTCCTCATACCGAAGCTGTTCCATGCCCCTAGTGATTTTTGTTGCCCTTCTTTGCACTTTTAAGATTGGATGACCAGAACTGCATGCAGTATTCAAGATGTTAGTGTATTATCTGTTTATATAGCGGCGTTATGATCTTTTCTGTCTTATCTATCCATTTTCTAATGGTTCTTAACATTCTGTTCGCTTTTTTGACTGCTGGTGCATGTTGAGCAAATGTTTTCAGAGAACTAACCACAATGACTCTCAGATATTTCTTGAGTGATAACAGCTAATTTAGACTCCAGAAGTTTGTATAGTGCCCAGGGCCAGCTCCAGGCACCAGTTTCCAGCAGGTGCTTGGGGTGGCATTCAGAATGGGGCGGCAGTCCCTGTCCCGCAGTGGCAATTCGGCGGCAGCTCCGCCGCTCTTCCGGGGGCGGTGGCAATTCGGCAGCAGCTCCACCGTCAGCGGCAACTGCATGGGGCGGCAAAATTGGTAGAGCCACCCCTGATAGTGCCAGCTGTAAATTGTTCTTTGCCTACTTTACAGTCACATATTTCAGTTTCATTCTGATCTACATGCATAGTTTTGTATGAGGTTGTCTTTTAAAAGAGATTTTAGTTAGCTCTTGTTTTATAATCTCTTGCTTCTTCCAACTCCTTGAATAAGACATAGCTTTCACAAGTCCAATTCTGTGCTATCTGGGGAAGGTCTCAAACTCCTCCATGCCATAAGAATAGTAGTTCTTCTGTTTTGTGTCCTCCCAAGGCATTTTAGATTACCATTTTAGAAGATTTCTTGGGTATTGCTCTCAGGCAAAAACATACTTTTGCCAGTGACACAGCATCATATGATGTCTCTAAGAGGGTCGAAGTGAACATATTGAACAAAGTTAGAGCCAAAGAGAAACTTGAAGTGACCTAGAGGAAAGGGCCAGAGGTGTTTCTATGCATTACTTCTACGATTAAGGCTGCAAGTCTGTCACGGAAGTCACAGATTCCATGCCCTCTCTGACTTCTGCAGCAGCTAGTGCTGGCTCAGGGGCTGCCCGAGCCAGGCAGCCCCTGGGTCAGCAGCAGCAGTTTGGGTTTGTGGGAGGGGACTAGAGGCAGGTGGTTGGAGAGTGCAGGGGTGCTTACCTCGGGGTGGGGGGCTCCCTGGCTCACGCTGGCATGGCCACCCTGCAGCTCCTAGATGGCGGAGGGGTGGAGGGGTGGTCTCTGCACCACGCGCTGCCCGCGCCCAAGGGCCCCGCTCCCACAGCTACCACTGGCTGTGGTCCCCAGCCAATGGGAGCTGCAGCAGCCTTTTGGCGGGAGCAGCAGAGCCCCTGTCCTCGCCCCTGCCTCCACCGCCTAGGAGCTGCAGGGACGTGGAGCTGGGTAGGAAGCCCCTGCCAGCCCCACCAACCCGCCCCCCCCCAGCACCAGCAGGGGTCCCGGGCCATGCGCCGCAGCCCGCCCCCTTCCCCAGCACCTGCGGCCGCCCCCCGACCGCCCCCCCCCGAGCACCCGCGGGCTTCCCCCCAAGTTTTAGTCACAGCGGGTATTTTTAGTAAAAGTCATGGACAGGTCACCGGCCGTGAATTTTTGTTTATGGCCCGTGACATGTCCATAACTTTTACTAAAAATACCCATGACTAAAACGTAGCCTTAGCTATGATGATAATTTCTACCACTTTTGACTCCAATTAGCCTCCACTTCTTTTCAGATTGTCTCCTATTAGTGATGCCTGTATTTCCTCTCTGGCATGGTATTTTAACAGCAGTGTCACAACCCACCTTCCCTCACTTCCTCCCTTAGCATTTATGTGGCAAACAAGACAGACTACAGCACATGACATGTATGAACAAAATTACCAGCTGGTGATGCATGTCCTAGTTTTTTGTGCTTGCTGCCCACAAAGTGTGTTTAGGGAGACTGAAGCCACTCTCCTATCTTCTGATACTTATTGAGAGTCTTTGACAATTGGGGTAACTTTGAGGGTGAATCTCCTGCTTCCTCTTGTCCCCCTCTGCAGGAATAACATCAATATAGGTTATGCCTTCTCTTCAGTCACTGTAATAAATATGTCATCCTTTTAGGATTATTGCCTCGGATCCAGTACAAGTCTTTAACCAAATCTGAGTGAAAGCAACAGACAGCTGCTATCCCTTAGGTGTAGATGATATCGAATAGCTGAAAGACATTGTACAAACAAAATTTCCAAGTCTCTCCTTTACTATGAACTGATGAGATGTCCTGGCTTCCCTGGCAATGCTGTCACTGGGGACAGTGTCAAGCATAAATACCCTATGCTTTTGCAGTTACCAATCCTAATTTTGGGCCCAGTTCTGCACTCTGTATTCCAGTGAAACTTCCACTAAAATCAACATGAGCAAAGGGTACAATTTCAGGCCCAATGTCCACTGCGGTGCACTCTAAAGTGCTTTAGAAGGGTATTAGTGAGACCCCTCACCTCTAGAACCAGACATCAATAAGAAGAGCAGAGACGAACTAAGACATTTTTAATCAATTGCTGAAATAAAGGATAAACTGTGCATTAACAATTCACACCAGTTTTAATATCACATTTTGCCCTATAAGCAATGCCAATGGCATTTTAGTCTCTGATCCCCAGCATTCAAGTGATTTTTTGACACTCAAACTTAAACTTTAGTTGTGTCTTTGCTCTATAGACAATGTAAAGAATATGAGGAAACCACAGAGACAGTTGGGTTCCAAATAACCACGTTTACTAACTATATTCAGACAATGCCTCTTTATATATGCATTGTGGCTTGATTAAGATCTGGTTGCTTTTGCAACAGAAAACAGGGAGGCCACTAAGTGGACTCACGAGCTATTTAAAAGGATACTACCCAATTCCTATACATTATAACTGTGAATTGCAAAATGTGGTAAAACAAATGTGAATTTCACACTGGGACATATCATAAACCTTAAGAATTTTTTACTTAAATCAACGTTCATATGGAAAACAATTTAAAAAATGTAGGGCTAGATTTTGATACCTTTACACAAACTTAGTCGCACATTATTCTACAAGTACTCCCACTGAAGTCAGTTCTGATACCATACAACACGTATCAGGGAACCTTATGCCATGAGCAGTTCCCACTGGCTACTTATAGTGTATCAGACAGGCAGCTGGCAAACAAGTCACAAACATTTGGCAGTTTTGCACAGCTTCACTGAAACTCTTCTACTTTCAATTTTACTGGAAGACAGCAACCACATATTAACACGCACATGGAATCTGTCCAGAATTTTTGACCCGAGAACCTGGTGACCACCATATGTTGCTGCATAAACAATCAAGTAGTTTAAAACCATATCTATATGACTTGGTATAATCTCAGTATTGCACAAAACAAACCTATTCTCTTTTACTGTAAAATGTGTTTGATAGCTATTGTTTTCCTTTTAAATTCCATCTCAACTATACACCATTTGAACTCTTGTGCAGCTGCTAGAAACTAGAGTTAAACTTTTCAAAACATCATTATGGTTTGATTACAAAGCCACCATTCTTTTCCAGACATGTCTGTGAAATTTGCCCACACTATAAGGGGATATTCAGTATGAACTCCATCCTGAACCCTCCAAAGACCATGGAGTGTTTAAAACCTTTAAAACAAACCATATCTATGAGACTAAATAACAGCATATCTTGTCAGCCGACAAAGATGTAATGATCCCCTGAAGCAGAGGTCGTGCACTGTGGGAACATTTTGAAAGCTCAGTTTGAAACCTATTTAAACATTAATGGGAAGATGATGAAATAGTTGTTGAAAGAGCATTTAAAATACTACCTTTTTCATCAGAACTTAGATTTCTGTGTGTACAGAGGGCATAATTAAACATATCCCTTTACTTCTATTTAAACAAAGAGTGTAATTACAGAGGTGCCTTACATTCTGTCTTTATCTCCACATGGACAATAGCTTTCATTGTTTGCACTGACTAGCTGAAACAGAACCAGCAATCATCAAAGTCTTCCCTTTGCAGTGAAGCAGGATTCATGCTATGGCAAGTTGTCCCAACTTTCCCCCATGAGAACATGCACCTTTCAATTCTCCCTTTATGATAGCTCTTCTCTGAAGACATTGCCTATGGAGACACAACTTAGTTATGTTATTGCCTTCATGACTTAGTTAAAGCAGAGATTACTAAAAAAACTCGATTTAATCTGGGTGTCCTGAACAAATTCTAACAGCCAATTCTGACTACCTAAATTCCCTAGCATTTCAGTTGGAAACAGTATCCTTCTTCACTTCCTGCTCTTAATGTACTGTTGCCTTGTATCACTGAATAGTTGCAAAGTTTTACCTGCTGCATTTCAGTGGTGGGCAAAGTGATCACTATATGTAGTTTGTAAGGTGCTTGGCAATCCTCTGGAATGAAAGGGTCTGGAACACTTGAGCTAGTATTTAGGGCTAGATGATCATCACAGTCCTTTATGTAGCTGTGCAGGAAAGTATCAAATTATTGCCTGGCTCAGCCCGCCTCCAGTGGGAGAAGAGAGAGCAGGGATTCCCCATCATGAGCAAAAGAGCAGTGAGGGTCAAAGCCATGGCTGTACCCACTCTCCCTCACTCTCTAGACAGAGTAGCTGGCCAGGTGCATTGCGGGGACAGGGAGGCAAGGTAACTTTCTCCCATGTAAAGTGGTGAAGTCACATACTCCATCATACAGCAAGTGGGAAAGAGTTAAGCCTCTGAGTCGCAATGTGTTGTCCAGTCTGCTCCTGCAACAGTGTAGCTATGTGCCCAGGGCTGACTTCAAGATTATCATCTAGACCTAGTGACTTTGTAATCAATTGTAACTAAAATGTCATGATCACATGGTGTGTCCCTAAGAGCAACCCGGGGCAAGGGGCTCACTGGTCTCAGGCAATGAGTTTTAGCTGGCTTGACCAATTCAGTGTATTCCAATTCACGAGTTATAATCTATATCTAAAAGGTGGAATGTAACATGCCATTGGAAAACTAATAGCTCACTTTCCAATAATATTCTTGCATGATGTATGTACATGATGTGTATTAAGAATTATGACTATATGCTTGAATGATGACTAAAATGTGTTAGACCCACACATGTCATGGTGAGTTGGTAAACAGATCTGCCCTAGACAAAGCAATGTGTATTTGATTCTCTGACCACCCCAGGCATAAGGAAGAGACAATGTAGGTACATTTATATATTAGGTAAACAAAACTAACAAGTGGGGGAGGAGACTGCTTCCATCAGGGAAGAGAAACTTTGACTGGGCTATAAAGACAGGTCTGAACCTCAAGTGATAAGTAATTAAATCAACTGGTTGTATACAATATGACTAATCAAGTTAATAAAGTGAGGTGTTTTATGGAAGCCTATGACACTGGTGGTTAATATCATTGTAAATTATATGTATTAATACTAAATAAGGAATTATGGATTCTTAGTAATATTATGCTTTACAGTCTGTGACCAAACAAAGGGAAAAACAGGTCTCTCCCAGACAGGAGGGAACATCATAGCTATCTACCTGTCTCCAATGAAAGTAAGCAAGGTGAGACCAAAAACAATGGAAGCCGCATTTACATTCAGATCAGCAGGGGGACAAGAAGCTCACAGAAAGGGAAGAACAGAATGAGGTCCTCCTGCCTCCCAAAACAAGGTCATTGAACTTTGGAAGATATAAGCAAAGACAGAAGCCATCTTTGGCATCCATTACTATGCTGACACAAGGGAACAGAGCTCTTGCAAGTTGAGAAAGATGGGTCCTTCAAACATGGCAGGCTTGAAGTCTCTGGAAACTGAATATAGGTGAGAAACCTGCTCAGGCAAAAATTGTTCACCTAGGAAGACAAGGGAAACCAGCTTTTTGTATTTCTGTTGAACTGACTGAGGGAAATTCAGCCATGGCTGGGAAGAAGGATGACTGGTGAGAGAAACCATCTTGAACAAAAAGTGTACCTTTCCTATTAAGTTTTAGACTTATAGATGCATGCTTTCACTTGTATTTGCTTCTAACCCTTTCTAACTTTATTCCTTTTCCTTGGCATCACTTAACCTATATCCTGTTAATATATTTGTTTTATTTTACTATTAGCCAACTTAGTACTGTGTTTGATGGGAAGGTGTATTTACTTCAGCTAAGTTAATAAGCTGTAATGTGTTTTTTGTCTCTTTAAAGGAGCAACAAACCTTATTTCTCTGAACTGCCCAGGAGAGGGCTGGACATTGCAGAGCATACAGTTTGGGGGAAATTTGGGACTGGGGGTATGTTGGTCACCTTGCTGGTTGTAGCCATGGCTGGTGGAAGTTGTAGACAGGCTGCTGGGGTCAGAGCTGATGAACCAACTAGCACACAGACACTCAAGCTGTGATCTGCATGCTTGTAGGCTAGTTGTGAGTGCCACAGGCTGGGAGATAAAGCAACAAAGCATAGTAAGGCACCCAGGATTTCAGGTAGGGCTCCCAACTTGGTAATATTTAAAACCCAGACACTCCAACAGGAGTGCTGGAACCTCCCCTGCCCTGCCTCTTCCCCCAAAGCCCTGCCCCACCTCTTCCCCCCCCCCCCCCCGAGTTCCCTGCCCTTGACCCACCTCTTCCCCTGAGACCCTGCCCCCGTCGACTCCTCTTCCTCCCTTCTCCCTGTTGCTCTCTACTTTTCCCCTCCTACCCCCAGGTCAGGAGGGACTTACCTGGGGAGCCAGGGCTGGGAGCTGCAGCCACCCAACGAAGGTAGGAGACAGGCTCTGGCTGAGTAGGGGCTGGAGCGTATGATGACCCAGTGCCTCCCCGCCTCCCCTGCTCATAGTAGCCAGACTTTGAGTGTCCAGTCAGTAGATCTGACCGGACATTGTCAGGTCCCCTTTTCGACCTGACTTTCCGGTTGAAAACCAGGCCACCCTAGTTGCAGGAAAAGTTGTGACACAACCCCTTATTGGTCTGGCTTGCACCCTCAGAACACCGTGACACATGGACATAATCTAATGCTGCCTCCAGCCTTCTCTGATTTATCTGCCATCCCCTTCCTCATGTCTCTCTTTAACATCTAACTCCTTTTTCTGGCTGCTTTTTCACAGTCTATTTTCTTCTCATCTTTCCACCTTCCTCAGACCCCAGAGGCAACCAGTTGATAGTAGTGTTGGTGAGCTATTTGGGCTCCTGGCTAGTACAGGATATCAGGCATTCCTGAGCGCCAGTCAGGAGACCACAGCAATCCATAGGATTTATTATTCTCTGAGGCACCTGGGGGAAATAGGCTGTCTTTGGCAGTGATAAAGGTGTGGATTGGCTCGACACTGAAACACATGACATGATGGCTGCACTTCTTCACAGGGGAAGTGTCTGAAACATTAAGACAAGACCCACAGCCAAGGTAAAGCAAATACGGTTGTTCAAACACATTACAGTTCCTTCAAATAATTTTGTTACAATCTCTCAAACACTATCAGTTTCACTGCATTAGAATTATACTCTGCCACGCTGGCAGTCCATCCATCTGTTTACATTTAAAAACAAGACTTTCTGCCAATTATTAAGAATACCAGTGCCCAAGAAGGAGATTTTAAAGAAACAAATTATAGTTATTTTCAAAAAAATATATCTTTTCATAGGAAGGAGTGCAACACACCATGAGGTGTTCTTCTAAGCCAAACTTACATGACTCTGATGCATTGTGCAGCTAAAGGCTTTCAATTGCCTGGCAGGAGGAAAACATTTAGTGCAAGGATGTATGTTCCCACTGTGTATTTTTATCATTATAAAATGGCCAGGGGTGTGTGTTTGTTTGTTTGTTTAATTTAGTGTTTGTGAAAGGTGCCAGAGCATGGGAGCTAAAAAAGCACACAATACACCCTAGGGCTGTAGCTGTAGCAACCAAATTCAAGTGATTAGAAGGCATCTCAGTTTCAATTCAGTCTCAAATGCCCAATAACCCTGAGTTGCTAGGAAACTCCGGCCTAAACTCAATCACTGAGCCAGATGGTAGAGGAAACAGTTTGCCCCTCCGTGCTGTACTAGGGAAGCACAGCAGCATCCTGCCCTCCAGAATCCAGATCCATTTACTATGTAGGGAACAGTTCTTGGTCTACAGACCCAACTAAGAGACTCATGGGAAGGAGAGGTTTCAGAGTAACAGCCGTGTTAGTCTGTATTCGCAAAAAGAAAAGGAGTACTTGTGGCACCTTAGAGACTAACCAATTTATTTGAGCATAAGCTTTCGTGAGCTACAGCTTATGCGCAAATAAATTGGTTAGTCTCTAAGGTGCCACAAGTACTCCTTTTCTTTATGGGAAGGAGAGGCCACCTTAGCTCCAAGACCAGAGTAGGAAGTGGCTTATGTCAGAGTTTCCCAAAAAGCAAGATCGGTTCCTTACCTATGTAAATCAAGGCACTAATTTGAGATGAAGCAACTGCTACACTGTATAGAAAATCAGAGGACCAGATCTGGAGTGAGAAGTGAAAGGCTGAGTGTATACCTTGTATTACATTGTACTCATTCTTCTGTTTTTATCTCTTTCGAGATTTGTAATTTTAAGAGTAATGTAATGGATACGCCGCTTAAGCTGGCAAGAAAGGAAGGCCACTGTTTAACTTCCTTTTCCTTAGAGAAGTTGTGTTCTTCCCTATACGAAACTGTGAATATCCGTGGGACTTTACTGTTGTGATAATCCTAAACCTTTTTCGGAAGCTCAGAGTAGATGCTAGATAAACTACTCCAGATCATTTATCCCCCATCTCCCTTCTCTGGATATATTTCTTGAGTTGAGGGTAGGTTTCTTTAGTGCTGGCTGGACTATTGCATGTTTTAGAGAGAGAAACAGGAGTCTTACTCCAAAAGAGGAGCTGACAATTTCAGTTAGTAGAGGCCCTAAGGTTCCCTGTTCTTTCACCAGCCAGGAAAACCAAGGATCAGAGTTGCAGGTTTTAAACCTGCATGCTGTCAATCCTTCCATCCATCATTCCCTCTTGTGCAAATGGATCAAATTCTTGGAATAAGGGTGTTGTGTTTCCTGTTCTGACTGTGGTCTGTTGGCCCCAGTGCCTCTAAAGGTCACCCTGGATGTAGGTGATTGTTCCTGAGAAATGCAATGATAGTTATTCACCATGACAGATGCTTGTTTCTGGGGTCAAGTGAAGACAGATCAGATTTACATTATGATTCACCATCTGGGAGATTTCTGAGGAGAAAGATTGTGTTGTCTCTGTGGCAAATAAGAAGCAGTTTCTATTTGCCCCTATCACCACTGCATCTTGGACTAGGACCCTTGTGCTTGGGTCAGTCTGAACAACATCCCTGCTATTCTACTCTCTGGCCTCTCCTGAGCAATGATGCGATATCAGGCTGTCACTCTGGAATGTCTAGTTTCACATTTTAGTGCTGGATTGTATGAACACAAAGTGGAGAGAGAGTGGAAATGTTAAACAACTACTGGCTTTTTTGTTTTGGCCCCCTAACCAAAAACATCCAAAAGTATTCTGGTTCAATTTGAATCAAAAATCTTTTTGCCCAAAAAGTTTTCATCAAAACTAAAACTGAAAAATATAGTTCTGAGTCAACTCAAAATGTTTTGACTTCCTCACAACTAAATGTCTTAAAATGAAATGATCAAAACAAAACAAAACATTCTGGCTCTTTTGAAAGAAAACTGTTCAACCAAAACCTTTTGCTGAATTTGACTAATAGCTTTCAGGACCCCAGAAATGCTTCTTCCCTCCCCCCGCCCCCCAATTCACTTGACCCCACAATTAAATTAAACTATTTAATTCACACACACACACCCCAGCTCCAACAAGGAACCTTCTCTTTCCACCCACCAATACTCCTTTGTAGGAGCCAGGTTCAGTCCCAGTCTTTGTACAATCCAAAAGCAGTAATAACAAATGGGGCAAGGAGAGATGGGTTCAGGAGTAGGACCTAGACTCTGTTCCTCTACCAAACACATAGAACTAACTATGCCTGGGGCAAATACACTCCACAATCAGGAAAAGGGTGACCCACGCTCCTCCAGTGCCCTGCAGCTGGGGTGACACTCCCCAGCATTCCTCATACCATTGAACTATGTCTTAGCAGCACTGGGTTCTGTCTGCCCCTGAATGAATACATGTAGCTCCCCTTAATGTTAATGAGAGCTACAGGAACACATCAATGAGAGAACAGACTCTTTACAATGGGAATGTGACAGCTAAAGTGCATCAGTCAGCAGGGAAACAAAAGAGGTCATAATTTATGTAAAAGGTTCATTTTTAATGTAAATGCTGCCCCCAAAAGCTCTGCTTACAGGTCTGCTTCTGTGGTTTTTGGCTGCAGAAAATGAAAGGGGTGAAAAACTCACTGCTGGCAGGTGAGTGCATAGTGCGAGAGATTGATATAAAATCCCTGTCATCTTCATTTTGTACCTGCATACAGAATGATCCCCAGATAGTCATTAAGGGCTCCTTGTACCTTACAGCACTTAAAAAAATATTGGCTTTGAAATGATACTTCATTGTTACAGAGTTTTTGTCAGCTAGTTCCATTTATCAATGTATCAAAGTCATTTTACAACAGATAGTCTCCATTTTGGCACTGATACTGAATACATTACAGGCATGCCTTTTGAGGACTTGAATCTCATTCCACTACTGAGTGGAAGTGCCAATGTGTTATATAATGAAACATGTCATCGGACATTTGAGGGACCAGGGAGATGCTGAATGAATACAAAACCCAATATATTGTTAAGATGAAAGGTGCTAATGGCATTAGGGGTCATTGCTGTATAAGCACCCAGGATGATCTCTCCATAGAAAGAGTTAAAGATAATTTGCAGTAACTACACCCAGAGATGTTAAGAGTATTGTCTGAATTAAAGAATATTTTGTTCTTCTGTGCTTCAGTTGAGACCTATCCCTTGTGTTGAAGAGCAGCTGCACAAAAGAAAGGGTAATGCTCAAACCACACCTCCTTTCCAGACTAGGCAGCCCAGAGAGACTTGGACTAGGGGAGTCCCAGGTAAAAAAGGGCAGGGATTGAGGGAGGAAAAGGAGCACAAAATGTGGATCAGTTTGAGTTTTGTGTAAGTCCTGCAGAGGCTGCTGTTTCTGCGGGCAGGGCATGACCTGGGGTTTCTGCAAAATTTATTATTTAGAAAATCACCATATTCAATCTAGTCTGCACACTTTGCATAGAGAATTAAATTAATCCCTTTGCAGAGGACGATTCAAGGCTATGCACCACTGAAGTTTCATTTTAAGCCCTAAAAATAGAACACGGGTGGGAGCCAGGCTCTACCAGGAGGCAACATGACGGGAGCAGGGTTGTAGCAGAGGGATATGGGAGCTAGCAGCAGTGTACAAAGAGACATGATTGGAGGCAACAGACCTCTGATGAAGGCCAAAGAATAAAGAAGGTTGTACTGGGTGGGGCATAGCATAAATCTGGCTCCACTGTGGAGCAGACCTTGACATATAATTAGGTTTGGCAGAATTTGGTATTTTCTTATCGTTTCAACAGAGATAACACCAATGTTTACTTTCAGCATTTTTATTTTTATTAAGCTTTTACAAAGGCAAGAAATTATGAGGGAAATCAATTATTTAATTACCGGAGATGCTGACATTCTAAAACTTAAAGTTTGATAACCATTAAAACACAAATGTTCAACATCACACCTCAAAATACACAAAGTAAACATCCTTAAATCAAACTAAGTTCTTAAGCAGCATTTTTCTTTCTTTGCCTAACTGTAAATTTTGATTATTATAGATTGAATTGTTTTTGTTGGTTTGGATGTGTACTGTGAAATCAATGTTTACTGACATTTACTGATAAAAATCTAATTCTTCCAAGCCTAAACATAATGTATGTCTCTCTTTAAAGGGCAAGTACATTTTAAATCAACATAATGCTCAAGTCATTATACCCTAATTTTTCAAAAACAGCCTCAACTATTGCAGGCCCAAACTTGCATCACTATAAATACAAACGAAAACGATGTCTAATTTTGCACCTGAATTTAATTGTGCTCATAATAGTGACAGTGTGGCTGAGGCCTGGCTAAAAGACAGGGCCTATAAATGATGTGCTATTCATTCATATTCCATGACATTATTTTATCAAACATATTATAACAGGAACACAGGAACTGCCATACTGGATCAGGCCCTAAGTCCAGCCAGTCCAGTGTCCAGTCACCAACAGTGGTCAGCACAAGATGCTTCAGAGGAAAGTACAAGAATTGCCATTTAAGGAAGACATGGGATAATCTGTCCCCATGAAAATTTCTACCAGGCCAAGATTAATTTGTTGCCAGTATGGTTTAGTTGTGTGTGTCATAAGCCACAAATACACTAACAAAGTTTCTTGTTTAAGAATCATAGAGTTTAAGGCCAGAAGAGACGACCAGATCACATAGTCCTGTATAGTTCCAGCTGCCCAAATCACTGAGTGCCTACACACTAAAGCCAACAACTGAAATTAGACCAAAGTATTCTAGCCTTCAGGAGACTAAGCTATGGAGTGCCACAGGCAGAGAATAGGAGAGACCGAGGTCCACCGATGCCCAAAGCCCTTGCAATGGCAGGGAACTGATTAAGTGAGTTATATCCAGGTAATCCTGGCAAGCAAGCCATGTCCCACACTGCCAAGGAAGGCAAAAACACCCAAAGGTCACTTCTAATCTGACCTCCCCTCCCCCCCCACACACACACATTCAACCCCGCATGTGGCGATGAGTTAGACCCTAAGCATGTAATCAAGAACCAGCCAGCCAAGTACCTGAGAGAGAGAAATCTCTGTACCACCTCAGAACACTGACCCATCCAGTGTTCCCTCTCCAGCTATCTCTGATGCTGCAGAAAAAGGAGGGGAAAAAACAAACAAAACCCCAACACTTTCAGCTAAAATGCTTAGTTCCATTTTCATTGCTGCCATGAGCTCTTAGTGGCCATAAAGTGCAGAACAGTGAAATCCTAAAGGAATACATTCTTTACAAATGTCTTTCTAGCCTTTTTACATTGAGTGGAGGAATAGTTAAATTAATATGGTTTCTTTCTCCTAAGGATGGTGGGCTCCTTTGCTTTTAAGTTATGAGAGGTGGGAGGTATCAGGGATTTGGCAGTAAGCTATAAGCAGCTCAAAATGAAATATGAGATTGGCACTTGCACTGCATTTAAGATCCACTTGTGGAGATCCAGTAAAATGCATAAGTCAGCAATTAATGTGGCTTTCTGTTGTGAGTAAAATGTAGTCTCTCAAGTCAGACCATTTGGTATTAATAGTCTGCCTAATATTTTGCACGAATTTAGTTTGGAGTTAACAACACAGGAAATTACCATTCAATTTTGATAGCATTTGAAGTCTTTTGGTACTGTAGTTCCAACTCTCTTATTTCCAGCCTCTGAAATCTAAGCAAAAACATTTGTATATGCAACAGCCTCTTAAATTCTTACACTTCTAAGCAGGAAATCATATTGCAGATGTTTCTTCTAAGCTCCCAGATAAGGTTCATATATATCTATATAATTGTTGTTAACACCTGCGGTTTTCACACCTAATTGGGTGTGACAAGATATCTTCACACTTGACAAGCCCTTTTAGCAGAGAAGAGAGGAACACAACCCTCTTTGCAGACTTTCTGTTCCTTAAAGAGTAAGCTTAGCATCAATGTATTTTGTTTTCACTGCTACCCTACCCTGGAGACAGTGCTAATTCAATAAATAAGGTTTCAGAGTAGCAGCCGTGTTAGTCTGTATTCGCAAAAAGAAAAGGAGGACTTGTGGCACCTTAGAGACTAACAAATTTATTTGAGCATAAGCTTTCGTGAGCTACAACTCACTTCATCAGATGCATTCAGTTTTCCACTGAATGCATCCGATGAAATGAGCTGTAGCTCACGAAAGCTTATGCTCAAATAAATTTGTTAGTCTCTAAGGTGTCACAAGTACTCCTTTTCTTTTTTCAGTAAATAAGAACTTTCTGTGGCAGGCAGAATGGGGCCATTCCAGTTGGATCATATAGTCCTTTACTTTTTGAAAAGCAGTGATATATTAATGTACAGATAATAGTATTTAGAGTTGTGAGGTTTGGGGGAGAGGAGTTGTAAGCCTCCAAGAGCTACAATATACTGTTTGTTGCAGTGTAGCCGTGTTGGTCCCAGGATATTAAAGAGACAAGGTGGGTGAGATAATAGATTTTATTGGACCAACTTCGGTTGGTGAGAGAGAGAAGCTTTTGAGCTACATAGGTAGAATATGTGCTAATTATTTACACTAAATGATCTCTTCCACCTATTTAGCTGTGACACTTTGAGTACTGTCAAAGTTCCTTCCCCACTCTGAACTCTAGGGTATAGATGTGGGGACCTGCATGAAAACCTCCTAAGCTTACTTTTACCAGCTTAGGTTAAAACTTCCCCAAGGTACAAACTATTTTACCTTTTGCCCTTGGACTTTCACTGCCACCACCAAACGTCTAAGTGGGTTTATTTTATTAGGAAAGAGCCCGTTTGGAAACGTCTTTCCCCCCAAAATCCTCACCAAAACCTTGCACCCCCCTTCCTGGGGAAGGTTTCATAAAAATCCTCACCAATTTGCATAGGTGACCACAGACCCAAACCCTTGGATCTTAAGAACAATGAAAAAAGCATTCAGTTTCTTAAAAGAAGAATTTTCATAAAAGAAAAAGTAAAAAAGAATCACCTCTGTAAAATCAGGATGGTAAATACCTTACAGGGTAATTAGATTCAAAACATAGAGAATCCCTCTAGGCAAAACTTTAAGTTACAAAAAGACACAAAAACAAGAATATCCATTCCATTCAGCACAGCTTATTTTCTCAACCATTTAAAGAAAACAGAATCTAACGCATATCTAGCTAGATTACTTACTAAGTTCTAAGACTCCATTCCTGTTCTGACCCCAGCAAAAGCATCACACAGACAGACACACACCCTTTGTTTCTCCCCCCCTCCAGCTTTGAAAGTATCTTGTCTCCTCATTGGTCATTGTGGTCAGGTGCCAGCGAGGTTATCCTAGCTTCTTAACCCTTTACAGGTGAGAGGATTTTTCCTCTGGCCAGGAGGGATTTTAAAGGTGTTTACCCTTCCCTTTATATTTATGACAAGTACCTTTTCCAGACCTGAGGAAGAGTTCAGTGTGGCTCAGAAGCTTCTCTCTCACCAACAGAAGTTGGTCCAATAAAAGATATTACCTCACCCACCTTGTCTCTCTAACAACTGCTTTGGCAGAAAGAACATATTCTGCTGCCATATGAATATTTGCACAAACAGAATACTGAATTTCACATGAGGCTTCCCCCCACTTTCTGATTCTTATTGGGTAGAGATAAAGGACCAACATAGAAGACCATATCCTTGTTACAAATGGATTACTTATGGGTTGGCGTGAGGGATAGAGTGGACTCAGATGCCTGCTTATGTTTCATGGCTAGCTGCTGCCATGGGGCAGAAGAGTTCAAGAAACAAGAATCCTCAGGAGAGGTCATATATTAATTTACATTAGTCTCTGCAGCTGAGCCAATTGCCATGGGTGTGGAGAAAAAGCAGCAGACCATTTCTAGAGAAGCTGCTGGGTTGAAATTAAGTGGAACAAGACTTTATAAAAGCTGCCACTCACCAGCTTTACTCTTCCAGATAGCAGACAGCTTTTAGTAGCCTATGTCCCTGGAAGCAGGGCCAATCAGAGAGGGAGCCAGGAGGATCATTTGGCTTGGGCCTCAAGGGGGGCCTCAAATTTAGACACTTGTTAATTTTTTGGCATTTGATAAGTTTTGCAAATTGTTTTTATGTGCATCCTTATCAGACCAAAATGTGACACACTCTCTCAGCTTAGAGCTGCAGATTTAAGCAAATAAGAGATGTGATTTGGTAAAAGACATAATTTTTTTGTTAACTGATATAGATTTTGTCATATTAAAGAGTTTAAAATGTTCATAAATATTAATAAAAATATATTGATTCTGATGACTCAAGATTAGACTGTGTTGAATGTGTCCTCTCAAATCAGCTGATTATATAAACAAACCACGACTAGTGGCTGGTGCTGGATCAAGTGCGTGTTGAAAGGTAGAGAATTGTTACATTTTAGTGTCTTTATAGTTTTACCTCTAGTTGACTAAGGCATTATTTACAATTTCTCATTATTATCTTCATATGGTAGCTAAAAGAGGTGACTGGCTGGTTGGTTGAGCCCTAGCTTGGCCATCATCACAGGCTTTCACAGACTATAGGCCCAGATTCAAGGTGAAAATTTGTGAGGACCATCTTGTACAGTGAGTTTTGCGAGGCCACACATTTGAAATTTTTGGACATTATCCCTCTGTATCAGTGTCTGTGTTTAATATATATATGTCATCCATTTATCTTCAGCTCAGTCTGTTATATTATACCTTGCGTGCTTGAGTTTTCATTCATTGACAAGGATAATAACCTGTCTGACTGTTTCATTTTGTGTTCTTAATTAGTATTGTTTCATTTTAAGTCTTTTCAGCATTAGTGTACCATTCAGCATTTGTGTACATGTTTACAGTAGAAGATTTCAAGTGTAAATAAGCTACTTATTTATATCAGAATATTTTAAGTGTGGATAGGCTACATATTGACCAGATAGATCACTATGAAGATGAAATTTGAAAGTGATGCAAGCAAGAGACAGCGAAAACAACTGAGTGAAGCAGGAGCTAAGAGCTCAAAGCCAATAACTTTATTTCTCAAATCACTGGATAACACACCTTACTCAACAAACAATGCTACAGATAATGAAAACTCTGCAACTGCAACAGGTGATATTTCAGTGCCTGAACATGAGGACAGTAGTCAAGAAGGAGATGTGCCAACAGTAACAGAAGCAGCAGAAGATCCTGTGTACGATCAAGAAACTCAACAGCAACAGGAAGATGTAGATCTTATGCAGCAAGAGCAATTCATGAGTACTACAGGTTTGACTGTGACTGACATTGGAATTATTGATAAGAGCAATGATTCCCAAATGCAATCTTTTCTTCAAATTAGTTGTTTTGAAATTCCAAGTAACATTCCACGAGATGCTGATAATCATGCTTTCCCTACTTGTGTGCTGACAAAAACCCTTCCAAATGGTGAGACCTGCACAAGAGACTGGTTATGCTGGAGTACAGAAAAACAATCTGTGTACTGTGCACCCTGCATCATTTTGAACAAAAGTGCTGCAAATGCATCAGTTCTCCCTGATCAATCAGGATGGAGCATCAACAGAGGTTGGAGGAAGTTGAAAGACCAAACACCATCACATGAGAGTTCAACATCACGCAAAGAAAACTATGTTGAATGGAAATCAGCCAGTAGGGCAGCATGAGCTGAAAGTTCCGTTGAGAATTTACTCTCTACAGAAACTAATAACTGGAAAAAACTTCTAGAGCGCATCCTGAATGTGATCCTTTTTCTTTCTGAGTAGGGATTGGCTTTCTTTGGTTCCCGTCAACATATTGGTGACCGTGCAAATGGAAACTTTCTAGGCATTGTTGAGCTCCTCAGCAAATATGACCCACTTTTATCCGGGCATGTTAAATGTGTTCAAGAATTGCAAGAGAGTCAAAAGTGCATGCAAGTCCATTATCTCTCCACATGCATACAAAATAAGTTTATTGAGCTATCTGGGTCATTCGTACAAACAACAATTCTTGATGAGATTTGACATACCAAGTATTTTTCAATCATTGTTGATGCCACTCCTGTTCCTTGTGATGTTCTCACAAGGAACAGACTATTATGGTTATTCAATATGTTAAGATTGTAGACAGCACAAAATTTTCAATTGAAGAAAGGCTTATTTTGTTTGATAATTTCATGAGAAAAACTGAAAAAAAAATTGCTGCTTGAGTACTAGCAATTCTAGAAGGTCTGAAGTTAGATTTTGAAGTCTGCATTGGTCAAGCCTATGAAAATGGATCTAATATGGCTGGGAAGTACAAAGGTGCTTGAGCATAATTCAAACTATTTTCTCCATCTCTGGAAACCACATATTAAACCTTGTAGGTGTTGACTGTGCTGAATCATTCAAGAAGGCAATTACTTACTTTGGAACTGTTTGGTGCATGTACAATCTCTTCAGTAGCAGTCCACAAAGGTAGGAAATTCTGAAGCAATATCTTCCCGTTTCACTGCATGGGATGTCAAAAACTAGATGGTCTGTGTCATAAATAGAAAGGGAAGGGTAAACCCCTTTAAAATCCCTCCTGGCCAGAGGAAATCTCCTCTCACCTGTAAAGGGTTAAGAAGCTAAAGGTAACCTCGCTGGCACCTGACCAAAATGACCAATGAGGAGACAAGATACTTTCAAAAGCTGGTAGGAGGGAGAGAAACAAAGGTTTTGTGTGTCTGTCTACATTTTGTCTTTGCCGGGGATAGACCAGGAATGAAGCCTTAGAACTTTTAGTAAGTAATCTAGCTAGGTATGTGTTAGATTATGATTTCTTTAAATGGCTGAGAAAAGAATTGTGCTGAATAGAATAACTATTTCTGTCTGTGTATCTTTTTTGTAACTTAAGGTTTTTGCCTAGAGGGGTTCTCTATGTTTTGAATCTAATTACCCTGTAAGGTATTTACCATCCTGATTTTACAGGGGGGATTTCTTATTTCTAATTCTATTTTTATTAAAAGTCTTCTTGTAAGAAAACTGAATGTTTTTTCATTGTTCTCAGATCCAGGGGTTTGGGTCTGTGGTCACCTATGCAAATTGGTGAGGCTTTTTATCCAACATTTCCCAGGAAAGGGAGGGTGCAAGTGTTGGGAGGATTGTTCATTGTTCTTAAGATCCAAGGGTCTGGGTCTGTAGTCACCTAGGCAAATTGGTGAGGCTTTTTACCAAACCTTGTCCAGGAAGTAGGGTGCAAGGTTTTTGGGAAGTATTTTGGGGGGAAAGACGTGTCCAAACAGCTCTTCCCCAGTAACCAGTATTTGTTTGGTGGTGGTAGCGGCCAATCCAAGGACAAAAGGGTGGAATATTTTGTACCTTGGGGAAGTTTTGACCTAAGCTGGTAAAGATAAGCTTAGGAGGTTTTTCATGCAGGTCCCCACATCTGTACCCTAGAGTTCAGAGTGGGGGAGGAACCTTGACAGTCTGCATGGATTGATGGTGTTCAACCAGTTGCACAGCATTTTAATTCAGTAAGAAAGGATTTAAATGAGCTTGAATCTCTGAATCTCACTGCACAGGCTCGAACTGAACTTCAATCTATTCAGAAGAATGTCCAAATTTGAATGTATTCTGATGTCATCTTTGTGGATGAAGCTACTTACAATAATCCACCGAACTAATCTGGTAATTGAAGCATGCAATGCTACACTTGATGCTGAGAGGGATAACATTGAAAGTCTTATCAATGACATTCAACGGATTCATGAACAATGGGATGCAATTCTGACTGAGTCCAAATTAGTAGCACAGAATATTGGCATTTCATCTGACTTCTCCACCAATCACAACTTACCTATTGAATCCACTGCCGAGCAGCATTATAGGGTCAATGTATTCCTTGTCATCATTGACTCTATTCAATCAGGTCTTACACGTCGATTTGAGTCACTGCGACTCATTTGTACCCTTTTTGGTTTTCTTTGGCAGTTCAACAGACTGAGTAATGAAGATCTACTTTCTGTAGCTGAACAATTTCAGCAAGAGTACAACAAAGAAATCTCAAAAGATCTCAGTGACAAGGTCATCTTCCTCAAATGAATATATTCCACGAACTTTAAATTGGATTGCAATCCAAAGGAATTGCTTCAAGAAATATTCGAACTTGGACTCTCTGTGGTGTCTCTTAATATCACAATTGCATTGTGTATTTTTGTCAGTTTGCCTGCATCAGTGGCTTCAGGTGAATGCACCTTCAACGTGTTGAAGCACTGTTCAACTATGGGACAAGAGAGTTTGAATGGGATCGCCATGCTTAATAGCAACTGTAACATTGTACGAAAGCTAGATTTTTCCTCAATAATTAGTGCATTTGCATAGAAAAAAGGCAAGAAAAGCATCTGTTAAATAAAAAAAATATTCAAATTATGTCTCACTCTTTTTGGGTGCTTTATTTTGTTTTCATGTGTCATCATTTTTTATTTTTATTATGGCTAGGGGCCTCAAAAGCTGGAAGTGGCCCGGGCCTCTCTGGACCTCTGAGAGGGCCTGCCTGGAAGCATACACTAGAAAGCCTTATGGCACTGATAAAGTAAGGATTCCAAGTCAGCCAGTGACAAAACTGAGGCCTTGTCTACACTACTGGGGTAAGTCGATGTAGGTTATGCTACTCCAGCTATGTGAATTGTAGCTGGAGTCGATGTATCTTAGGTTGACTAACTGCAGTGTCTATACTGCGCTGCATCGACAGGAGACGCTCTCCTGGCAACTTACCTTACTTTGCTTGTTCCGGTGGAGTACTTCAGCAGCGTCAATCCCCGGTAAGCATAGACATGGCCTGAGATCATGCCTCTCTGTTCTAACAGGTTTTTACTGATCAATAAAATGAAGGAGGGAGTGAGATGTGGGTCTCCACCCAAAAGAGGTAATGGCTGGGAGCCAGAAGTCTTAAAGGGTGTGTCCTTAGTGGACCACAGAGGGAGAACACACAGGTACAGACCCTGAAACTGCAATATTCATTCTTCTCTGGTGGATATCACACTGTTTTCAAGTGGTACTGACAGATGAGACTGTAGGATCTGCTGAGCTACTGTAATTCTAGGAATGAGATAGGGAGAAGCATCTGAACCCAAACAAGGTAACTTTGTCTTTCTGCAAAGAATAACTTTTTTATCCAGCTGGCATGTCTTGGGAATGCTGTAACAAAAGGCTCTAGGATGCTGTGTTCCTCCCTGAATTTCCATAACCTAGTTCCTTATCTCTGTAACTTAACTCTCAATACAGTAACTCCTTGTTTAACGTTGTAGTTATGTTCCTGAAAAATGCGACTTTAAGCGAAACGATGTTAAGCTAATCCAGTTTCCCCATAAGAATTAATGTAAATGGGGGGGTTAGGTTCCAGAGAAATTTTTTTCACCAGACCAAAAAATATATATTTTATATATATACACACACAGTATAAGTTTTAAACAAACAATTTAATACTGTACACAGCAATGATGATTGTGAAGCTTGTTGAGGTGGTGAAGTTAGAGGTTGGAAGAGGGTAGGATATTTCCCAGGGAATGCCTTATTGCTAAATGATGAACTAGCATTCAGCTGAGCCCTCAAGGGTTAACATACTGTTGTTAATGTAGCCTCACGCTCTACAAGGCAGCACGAATGGAGGGAGGGGAGACAGCATTGCAGACAGAGTCAGAGACACACATCCTGTGTGTGGGAGAGAGAGAGAGATGTGCATTGCCCCTTTAAGTATGCTGACACCACTCTAAGTACATTGCCTTTTTAAATAGATCAGGAAGCTGAGACAGCAGCTGTGGCCAGCAAGCTCTCTCCATCCTGAGCCCTGTCGTGTCCCCACCCTGCTCTATATGGAGAAGGGGTAAGCAGGTGACAGGAGTAGGGGGAGGGGAACACCATGACATTAGCTGCCCTCTTCCCCCCACCCCTGCACAGCAAGCAGGAGGCTCCCAGGAGCAGCTCCAAGGCAGAGGGCAGGAGCAGCGCATGGCAGTGGGGGGAGGAACAGCTGAACTGCCGGCAATGATAGTCTGCTGGGCGGCTGCCACACAGGGAACTTAGGGAAGTGGGGAGCTGATAGGGGCACTGATAGGGGCCTGGTTCCAAGCCCCCACCAGCTAGCCGCAACGGGCTGCTCTTCCTACAAGCAGTGGACAAAGCAGGTGGCTGCCAAACAACGTTATAAGGGAGCATTGCGCAACTTTAAACGAGCATGTTCCTTAATTGATCAGCAATGTAACAACGAAACAATGTTAACCGGGACGACTTTAAGTGAGGAGTTACTGTATTGTTTTTGTACTGATAATAAAAATTTATAGTACTACAGCTATTTGAACCCTCAACTTGTCCTCTGGGAATTTTGCCTAGAGAGACAATGTTGTCCAGTAGACAGAACAGTGGACTGGGAGTCAGGCGATCTCAGTTCTTTTCCCAACTCCACTACTGACTCATTATGTACCTTTGGCAATTGTTTTAACTTCTCTATGCCTCAGTCTGTCTGTTTACAATGGGGATACTATGGCTTGTCACCCTTTCTAAAAAACTTTGATACAGAAATTCTATATAAGTACTAGGTATTTTAATAGTAAAGGATTGTGTACATATCATATAGTATCTGTGAGTATGGGGGAGGGGAATTAATTGCAGCAGATGCAAATGTTGGGATTTTAACCATACTACATGTTACGCAGCTGTGCCCTTCTCCATGTGCAGGAATGAGCCAAGACATGTTGGCCAAAACATTGTATTATGCAGCCAAGGAGAGAGATGGGAACATTCACCTCAAATAGAGATGAGCCTCTTAAAATGTTGTATTTTGAATGTTAGTTTTTTAAATTTTAATTTCTTAAAGCTGAGTTAATTATGGTAAAGGATTTCTCTAATATTATCTATCATCCTTAGAAAAGTAGCCAACACTAACTAAATATAAAAAAACAGCCAAATCTCTAATACTTTAAGATTAACAAATTATAGAATACACAGAAGTGAAACTAATTTTTTCATCCAGGAATATGTCATTCCCTTAATGTCACAATTATGTTTTTTCAAATTTTAATATCACCAGGAGACAAATAAAAACAAATTAGAATTTTCATTTTTTCTCCATTTGCTCTTTCCTCTTTTAGCTTCTTTCCCCAGCTTCATTCAATTTCCTTTCCATTTCCTCAAAGAATAAACAATGCTAAACTTATCACTTTTCTATTTCCCTCATTAAATATAATTTTAATTATTTTTGTACCTCACCCCCATCCATTCAGTTCATTAAAGTTCTCTTTCAACTGCATATTATTAATACTTCACTTCTCTAATCATTCTCCCAGCTGCAAATATTATCACCACCTAATTTTAGCACTGGATTTACCTTTTAATTCCTATGCAATTCCAATTCCATTCTTTCCAAACTCCCAAAGTCACACAATCACTTTCTAGAACTCTCTCCTTGCCTATACACTAGACTGTACACTGACAGAGAAAAGGTGAATTTAAATCCTCGCCAACTATCCATACTCTCTTTTTATACAATCCTAAGGAGACTTATCGCAGCCAGAATTTACATCAGGAGTGCATTTTCCTTTTCTTATCCTTATTTGTTTAACTAACCTATTGGACTTATCCAGGCCTTTAGTTCACACACAAATAAAACACACTGCCCTGTCAGTCCCAAAATCCTTACTCAGCCACTGACCTCAATGGGTGTTTTGCTTGAACAAAAGACTGCAGAATAGTACTGAAAACAAATAAGAGCATTTCCTGGCATTGTTTAATCATCTTCTGATCTTCTATATTTCCCTTATGAGGAAATGAGAACAGAGGGATTCATGCACTGCTATATTTTGGTTTGTTGACAAAATCCAGACCTCAAGAAACTAGATTTAATCAGCAACAGGACTCAGAAATGGCAGAAACCCTTGATTGTGGCTGACCTACACTCTTATTGTCCCAGTTTGTATGGAGAAAAATAAGAAAGTGTTGTCATCAGCACTACCTTGAATTCCTAACTCTGTAATGAATCATTTCAAAGGCTTTTGCGATTTAGGGGCTGTTTTAGCTATGGCAATTAGACCAGTATCACAAATGAGACCAATACAATGCATTTATTGGGAACATTTTAAACTGCTACATGCCAAACAGTGGAATAAAAACTCTAATTGTTTCTTTCAGCATCTAAAGAAACTCTTCCATATCTGCAGTAGCTCTTCCATATCTGCAGTAGTCAAATGCAGTACTTTTCTAGCAACTTATCTATCTGTTTCATGGGAAAGATATAAAATACAGTGACAATATTGATCTTTTAGAAATCTACACAAAACTATTTAGGCTTTTTTCTTGCGTACTATACCATAATTATAGAGCAGGATTATTGCTTTGGGACTTCTTGATCAATGTCAAAAGCCATAAGTTTTGGTACTTGTTTTCTTTCTTAGACAGTAGTATCTAAATCAGGGATTGGCAATGTTTGGCACACGGACCTCCAGGGTAAGCCCCCTGGCGGGCCGGGCTGGTTTGTTTAACTGCTCCATCCGCAGGTAAACAAACCAGCCCAGCCCACCGTGGGGCTTACCCCAGCAGGCCGCATGCCAAACATTGCCGATCCCTGATCTAAATGTAAAGTGCTATGGAGAAATTCAGAAAAATCTAGAAGAATTCCTATTAGTTCATAACAATCAAAAAACTTGTCTTTTGTTGGTCATTTTTTTCGGTTATGTAAAAAACAATACACATTATGGCCACAAATGAATTCATTGGGAGGTAAGGGCCACCTTTGAAAATTTAGGACTTGAAAACCAGGTCCAGGGTGTGGCCAGCTTTGTGTGGGGGTGTGTAGTTTATATGGAAAAATGCTATGATAGAATGAGTAATCAAGAGATATGGGAGCAATGGGGTCACTCATCAATGTGAGTACTGACATACTTCAGGATTCTGAGTCTTGAGGAAGCCACTGTGCTACACAGCCTCTGTGCCAACTATTCCAGAGAAGCTATGCTTTTTGATAGTCTGTAGATTAGTAGGAAACTCTCTTTTGATGCATTGTCTGAAATGAGACTACAATTAAAAAAAACAAAAATAATTTGAGTCACCAAAATGTGTATTTTCTTGTTGTAACTGATTCATTGTTACTGTAATAGTACTTGACCTACTTCTTTTCTCTCTGGCTGCCCCATTCATGATTTTTTTAAAACACTTGAAGTTGCCAATACTTTTAGTGACTGACTATAAATGGCATCTAAGGTATGACAAATATGGTTAACGCCTCCTCCGCATGCCCAAACAATATAGATTCATATATTAAAAACACAAGCCCAGCTTTCATCTTTGCCCAAGTGGGTTTCAAGTCAATATTAAAAAAATTTAAGGATCTCAACCCAATCTGTGCAACCCAAAGGGGAATC
This sequence comes from Natator depressus, assembly GCF_965152275.1. Classification (NCBI taxonomy): domain Eukaryota; kingdom Metazoa; phylum Chordata; order Testudines; family Cheloniidae; genus Natator; species Natator depressus. The sequence continues at coordinate 235,460,056 of NC_134235.1, read as the reverse complement.
ATTAAAAAGCTTATGAAAATATATTTTTAAAATTAAAAAAGACCATAATTTATAAGATTATTTCAAAGGAACCCAGAGGAATTGTTTATTACTGTGTCATATTTTCTTAAGATGTCTCTTGCATTAGGAACAGGAACCTTTAATGAAAAAGTTAATTGCCACCCCCGCTGAGTTTTTAAAAATTGTACAACTAGCTAACATAAAACACAGCAAAAAGTCAGTCATCTATAGATGCAACTTGCAGAAACTCAATTCCCATAGGTGTTAAGTTACTAGAAAGTCAGGTACTACTGTGATGAAGTGTTATACAAAGGCCTATAAATAAATAATACAAGGGTTCTATCCTTCCAATACTAGCATGTTCTCTCTAATGTCACGCTATCATGCACGTATAGGCACAGTAATGTGAAAAAACAGTTTTGAATTGCTGGTGAGATGGAAAATTAAATTCAAATAAACTGTGATAGACCTACATCTTTCTACTACATGATATTCAAGCCTGGCTCTACCTGTGCAACATGACCTTTATTCACAAAGTTGGACTTGTACACTAAGGAGGTGCAAACCTATAATATTTTATCCCCCTGTGATGGGGTGTACTACCCTGCCCTGGCCCCGCAAGGGTTAATTATGCATTGCAGGCTGAGGAAGCCATGCCCCTTCACCTCTCCTGGGCATGCTCAGCCTGGAGGCAAGATATAAAAGGAAGTAGGAAGTAGCCCAGCTCAGTCTTGGCAGACTGCAGGCTCTCTTCAAGGAGCTGCTACAAGCCCTGACCCCAGAGCCAAGGCACACCGAGCCCCAGACAGATTCCAGGCTGCCTGACAAACCCAGAGAGGAGGCAGTGCCTTCAGGAGCTACACCACTTGAGGACCCCAGAGACCCATGAGAACCATGGACCATCACTGGCAAAGACAGGGTAGGAAGCAGTCCAGGGGACTTAGTCTTTGCTCCAGTGGGTAAACCAGAGAACTAGTCAGTGTGTTTCAGGAGGATCCCTGCTGACTCAGTGGTGAGTAACCCTGACACTGCCAGGGCCCTGGGCTGGGGCCCGAATTGGAGGAGAAGGGAGGGCCTGAGTTCCCCTACCCTGGGTGCCACACATTCCTGAGTGGCTCTTCACTTCCCCAATGGGCCAATAGGCCACACAATCCCACAGAGGGCTGTGACTTTACTGACTCAGGCAATTAGGTCACGCTACCCTGTCTGTAAGGGGTGTCTTTATTGACTCTGGTCATTAGGCCACACTGCCCTGACTGTAAGGGTTGCTTTATTGACTCTGGTCATTAGGCCATGCTGCCCTGAGTGGAAGGGTTGCTTTATTGACTCTGGTCATTAGGCCATGCTGCCCTGAGTGGAAGGGCTGCTTTATTGACTCTGGCCATTAGGCCATGCTGCCTTGAGCAGAAAGGGCGTCTTTATTGACTCTGGCCATTGGGCCACACTGCCCTTTGTGGAAGGGCGACTTTATTGACTCTGGCCACGAGGCTGTACTTTCATAGTAAGGGTCATCAGCATAGAACCTAACCGGCTGCCGTACAGCCTCTTCCCTTTCTTTTGGCCTGACATCCTGTGATGGGGTGTACCTACCCTGCGACAGCTCCAATGTGCTACATAGATTTTCAAACTTTATTCTCTTCCAGCATGTTTACCTGTTCATGTAGATTAATAATGTTCCACAGTTGTTCTGAAATAGTTTATAAAGTATTTAGGCACACTCCTGAGATCATCATCATAGAGCCTAATGGTAGAAGACAGCACCCAGATTTCCCTGTGAAATTGAGCTGTCCTGTTAAATTATGTCAGTGAATACATGGGAAGCTGTGGAAATGCCCTGCTATTTTCAGTACTATTTTGGGTTTTGTTTGACTGCTATCTTTCTTTCTCCCCTCCACAATAGTTCATAATTCTCCAGCTAATGCATTTTGATCACAGTGTCAGCCTTCTCCTATTGTGTCAGCAGGAAATACATGGCAGACCAAGAAAAGGTAACAAAATGAGTACCTTTAGTAAGACCTCACTCACAGTGACCTGCTTCCTGCATATCAGCTGGCTGACAGATGCACAGTAACTAAAGACACTGACATGGAGCAAGTGGGAAGGACACACGAAACTCACAGAGGGCAGGATAGCAAACAGACAGAGACCAAATAATATGCCCAGATAGAACAAATACTAGTATTATCCTTAACTGGCCTATGAAGGCATTCCTTCCTTCTAACAATAACGGCAGCATGATCTAATGGATAGGGCCTATATGACACAACACAACAATGGCTCCAGTTGTTCCTCTCTGGCAGCACAAATCAGAGTGGCCATGGCTAACAGCTCTTCTTAGTCAAAGGTTCTTACCTGCAGGATCCTACAGAGATCCATATTATTATTTCATTTTCTCTTCACTATCGACATAAGACCACTGGAAGAGATAGTGAGACCCATAGACTTAGCGCCAACAGTACAGTGATGATACTAACTCTGTCTCTCATTCTCAGCTGATGAAATCACCACCAGTTCTAAAATGTCATAATGTTCATAGGAGGTTAGCTCTTGGTTGAAGAGCAGTTAGCTCAAGCTGAACCCCAGCAATACCAAAATGATGCTGGTTGGAAAAGAGAAATGCTTTGAAGAGCTGGCCAAGATGTTGACTCCACCTTCCATCAAAGCCATACAGCCATTCTTCAAAGTGGTGTGATGCCTTGGAGCCCTGACTGTTTCCTCACTAAGCTTGGATGACTAGGTTGCATCAGTTTCCCAAAATGCCTCCTTTCATCTCCAGTTGCTAGGAAATTTCATCCCTTCCTTCCAGACAAGGACCTGGCCACAGTAATCATGCTTCCCTCACCTCAAGGCTGAATTACTGTAATTTATTATATCTGAATCTGTATGAGAAGAGTATGCAGAGGCTCCAGCTGGTACAATATATGGCTGCTTGCCTTCTCTCTAGCTCACACTGTTGTGAGCACATCAGGCCTGTGCTCAAGCCCCTCCACTGACTCCTAAATTGCTTCTGATGCCACTTTAAGGCTTCGGTCCTAATTTTCAAAGCAATTAATGGATCAAGATCCATCTACACCAAAGACAATTTTTGATCTATGAACCACACTCCTCTGGGACAGTGCAGAGCCCAGGATGAACCATGTGAGTGTTGGAGACAAAGCATTCTCTGTCAAGAGGATCGAGCTATTGAACAATCTTTCAGAGCACATCAGGCAAATTCAGAGTCTGATTGTCTTTAGGACACATTGCAAAGCCTTCCTCTTTGAGAAAGCCTTTCAGCTATAGATGTCACTCAGAATTCAAGCAATGCTTGTGTAGTCCCAAACCTCCAGAAACAACCTCCCAAAAAGCCCACTCCAAGCAGAGTTCTCACCTCGCAAAAGGAGCCTCCATAAAGCCAACTAGGGACTTTGCTATTGATTTTTACATGACATACAAATGGCCATACTGGGTCAGACTAATGGTCCATCTAACACAATATGAGGTCTTCCTGATAGTGGCCAATGCCAGGTGCTTCAGAGGGAATGAACAGAACAGGTAATCAACAGTGCTCTATCCCATGTTGCCCATTCCCAGCTTCTGGCAACAGAAGCTAGGGACACTTCAGAGCATGGTTTTGCATCCGTGCCCATCCTGGCTTATAGCCATTGATGGACCTATCCTCCATGAACTTATCTAGTTCTTTTTTGAACCCTGTTATAGTATTGTCCTTAACAACATCCTCTGGCAAAGAGTTCCACAGGTTGACAGTGCTTTGTATGAAAAAATACTTCCTTTTGTTTATTTTAAACCTGCTGCTTCTTCATTTCATTTGATAATTCCCTAGTTCTTGTGTTATGAGAAGAAGTAAATAACACTTTCTCCACATCAGTCATGATTTTATAGACCTCTATCATATACCCCCTTAGTCGTCTCTAACAAGACTGAGACTGTTCAGCTTGGAAAAATCTCTCTTCATATGGAATCTGTTCCATACCCCTAATCATTTTTTGTTGTCCTTTTCTGTACCTTTTTCAATTCCAATATCTTTTTTTTGGAGAAGGAGCAACACATCTGCATGCAGTATTCACGATGTTGGCATACTATGGATTTATATAGAGGCAACATATGTTCTGTCTTCTTATCTATCCCTTTCCTAATGATTCCCAACATTCTGCTAACTTTTTTGACTGCCCCTGCACATTGAGTGGATGTTTTCAGAGAACTATCCACAACAACTCCAAGATGTCTGTCTTGAGTGGCAACTGCTAATTTAGACCCCATCACCACTAATTACCTCTCTCCATTCTAAAAACTGAAACTTATTCCTACTTTTTTTTCCCCCGTCTTTTAACCAGATCCTGAGAGGACCTTCCCTCTTATCCCATGACAGCGTACTTTGCTGAAGAGCCTTTGGTGAGGGCCCTTGTAAAAGGCTTTCTGAAAATCTAAGTAAACTATATCCATTGGATCACCCTTGTCAACCCCCTCAAAGTTCTAGTAGATTGGTGAGGCATGATTTCCCTTTACAAAAACCGTGATGACTCTTCCCCAACAAATCATGTTCATCTATGTGTCTGATAATTCTGTTCTTTACTATAGTTTCAACCAATTTGCCTGGTACTGAAGCTAGGCTTACTACCTGTGATTGCCTGGATTGCTTCTGGAGTCTATTTAGAAAATGGGCATCACATTAGCTATCCTCCAGTCATCTGGTACAGAAGCTGATTTAAATGATAGCTTACATACCGCGGATAGTAATTCTGCAATTTCACATTTGAGTTCCTTCAGGACCCTTGGCTGAATACCACCTGGTCCTGGTGACTTATTACTGTTTAATTTATCAATTTGTTCCATGACACCTCAATCTGGACAGTTCCTCAGATTTGTCACTTAAAAAGAATGGCTCAGGTTTGGGAATCATCTTAAACATCCTCAGCTATGAAGACCGATGCAAAGAATTAATTTAGTTTCTTCATAGAAGGCACTCTAATAACAGGATAAGATGAATGGATGGATCGAGTGAGTACTGAATGGGCAATCAGGAGAACTAAGTACTATGCCCAGCTCTGCCACTGAGCTGCTGTGTTACCATGGGAAAATCACTTCACTTCTGTGTCTCTATTTTCCCTCCCATCCGTAGTCTTTCTTGTCTATTAGGGTATGTCAGCTACACCAACATAGGCTCTGTCATGTAATGTCAGTGTAGGGAGCCAGGGTGGCCTCCCTCCGAACCAGAGGGTAAAGAGCCACCCTCTCAGCCTGAGTGGGAGGGGCCAGACCAAGCTTACTCCAATCCCCATGTTGGGGACACTGGGGCATGGCCACTAGGTAACTCGAGGGGATGGAAGACCACGAGTGTCGATGGAGCCCCCTCGCACTAGGCCCAGGTGTCCTTGGCCTCGCCCCGCCCCCCCACGGAGGCACTCGCAGCAGCTATGCGTACTAGGCCCAAGTGTCCTTGGTCCCCCCGCCTGGAGGCACTCGCAGCAGTTATGCTGATACGTTGCAGAGTCAGATTGCCTGAAACTAAACAAGGCCAAACAGGGCAAATATGAAAAAAAATGCTGAATAAAGCAGCTTTATGTATAGTTTAACAAATAATACAAAAAACAAGGGAACTAGCTGGTAACTGGATTGGCTGGCTATATGGATACTTAGGGCAGCTTGCTATTAAATAAATATGCTAAAAAAAGGATGTATAAAAGCCTGTGTAACTTCCTGCTCTGTGTGCAGGATTTGAGATTCTATTCTCCCTGTACCTTTTTGCAGCTGCAAATAAACTTTTCTGCTTCTCCACCCCGTTGTGATTATTGGGTGACGCACACCGGGTAGCAAACCCCCCCCGCTGTTGTTTTGCCTCTCGGCACTGGGTGCCGGCAACACCCGGAAGGGGAGGGGTGGAACAGGAAGTACAAAGGGCGGGGCCCTTTGCCCAGTGAGGGCAGCACCAGGGAGGGAGACAGACACAGGTGGCTGGTTGTTCCCTCCAGACCCTGCTGCTGACCCAGGGGAGGCCCTGGGCCAGGAGGAACCTGACCTGGAGGAAGGACTGAGGCGACCAGGACTGCCAGCCACTGAGTACCCAGGGGACCTGGAGGGGCCAGGCTGTAACCCGGGCTAGCATAAGCCCGACACAGAGAGGGAGCTGGAGCTGCCAGCAGCTGAATACCCGGACGAGCTGGAGGGACCGGAGAGGCCTGCTTGAGAGACCGGGTAGGAAGAAGCCCAGGGGCAGAACTGCACAGTGTGGTGGGTGTATTTGGTCAGCGGGGCGCAGATGGCTCTCCGCTGACCCACCCGCGGGACCCTCTCCTCCTGCCACTGTCAGGGCCCTGGGCTGGAATGCAGTGGAGTTGGGTGGGCCTGCGCTCCCCTACCCCGGCCAACCCGCCTTGGGTAGCAGAATCCCGAATGCTGCAGACTCGGGCCGGCCTGAGGGGCGCGCCGCAGGCTCGGGCCGGCCCTCCCCCCCCCCCCCCCCCGCCTGAGGGGCACGCCGCAGGCTCGGGCCGGCCCTCCCCCCCCCCCCCCCCGCCTGAGGGGCGCGCCGCAGGCTCGGGCCGGCCCTCCCCCCCCCCCCCCCCCGCCTGAGGGGCGCGCCGCAGGCTCGGGCCGGCCCTCCCCCCCCCCCCCCCCCGCCTGAGGGGCGCGCCGCAGGCTCGGGCGGCCCTCCCCCCCCACCCCCCCCGGCCTGAGGGGCGCGCCGCAGGCTCGGGCCGGCACACCTTCCCCGCTAATTCTCCAGTGCCCGAAAGGTGTGACTAAGGCCGGCCAGTGGGACAGTAGCTCTCCATCGCCCCCTAGAGGCTCGGTGGACCAATTGAAACCTGTCACAGTCAGCATAGCTATACCAGCATAGGCCCCTAGCGTAGACATAGCCTACAATGACAGAAGGAGTTTTTCTTCTGGGGTACGAATATCCTGTCCCTGAGTGGTGTTATCTACATTGACAGAATTCCTCTTTCATTGACAAAGCTGCATCTACACTTGGAGTTTTGTCAGCATGCCTGTGTCACTAGGCAGGAGTGGTTTTTTTCACGCCCCGCCAGACAAAACTGTGCCAATATAAGTTTTATGTGTGGACCAAGCATACGACTGTAAGGCCTTCAAAGAAGGAACTAGCTCTTACTACGTTTGTATAGTGCCTAGCTCAATAGGGTCCCAGTTTCAGTTACAGCTACCATTATACAAATAATCATTGTAACGAAGCAGCTTTTGGTGGGACACTACTGAAAGTATCAATTCAGGACAAATTGCTTAGAGCAGGGCAGTCACAGCCCAAGGCTGGGGGTCCTTCACTACTAAGGCACACCAAACCAGCCAAACAGAGAGGACTTCGGTTTTACCCCACTGGCTAACTAGAAGTCATACAAGGAATTCCTCACACTCCAGTTTCCCAATATCACCACCAGCACCACTCCTTATGGGGATGAATGGTTAGGAAAACCAATACCCCAGTAAAAGAAAAAAGGATCTCCCGATCTCAAAGGACCAAGCCCCAGACCCAGGTCAATATACCAGTCAGATCTTACCCACAAATCACACTGTTGCCAATCCTTTAGAATCTAAAATCTAAAGGTTTATTCATAAAAAGAAAAAAACACAGATCAGAGTTAAAATGGGTTAAATGGAATCAAATACATACTACAATTGCAAAGTTCTTAGTTCAGGCTTGTTTCAGGCTTGATGGGATTACTACTGATTTAAACCAATCAAGTCTCTGGAGTACAAACATCCCATCTTGGATGGGTCATTCAGTCCTTTGTTCAGAGCTTCAGTTTCAAGAACAGTTCCTCCAGAGGTCAGAAGCAGGATTGAAGACAAAATGGAGGGGTTTCTAGGGCCTTTTATATCCTCTGCCACGTGGAAGCACTCCTTTGTTCTTACTGTGGAAAATCACAGCAGCAAGATGGAGTTTGGAGTCACACGGGCAAGTCACATGTCCATGAATTACTCAGTTTGCAGGCGGCAGCCATTGCTCACATGCTACCTTGAACATTCCCAGGAAGGCTACTCAGATGTGGATTGGAGTCTCCCGAGGTCCATTGTCAGTTAAGTGTTTCTTGATAGGTCTATTCTGAGTAAGTGCCCATTCTCAAGAAGCTGACAAAATGCTTCACTGATGCTACTTAGAATCAAACACATTGAGATACAAGTACATAGCAAATATTCATAACTTCAAATACAAAAATGATACACACATAGAGACAGCATAATCATAACCAGCAAATTACAACCTTTTCGTTGACACCTTACTTAACCTCCTTTGTACAAGATTTGGTGCAACTATAGGACCTTGGTTGGAACAATGATCTATATTGTCACAGTTCATGTCAATAACATCACAATCATTAAAATAAGGGCCAAAGTAAAGCTTATGCTGGCAAGGAATGCTGTGTAAAAACAACATCCAAAATCCACCAGAAATCACAGTCTAAAGCCATTTCACAAGTATATGCTATCAGTATAAGTATCATGTCCAGCACCAAAGTCATGCAACTCTACTGACCCATCAGGTCAGATACCCTCTGGTCCCTACTGGAAGGAGAGACATGTACTCAGCAATCCCAGAACATACCACTACTTCTTCCTGCCCGCCCCCCAAAAGGCAATTGTAGTAATGTGGGCCTTATTGAGCTGCTCAGAGTACGGGGCAGGACCCAATACAGCTGGAGGATACCCAGAATCCCTGTCATTGAGTCCTGCTCTGGGACAGCTGTATCAACATAACCCCCTACTTGAATAACCCCAGTTCCTAATACAGCACTTAGATCGGTATAACAGACCAAGTTAAAAGTTGGCAACCACAGCCAGAACTAGTGGTGCATCTGAGTAGAAATAAGTGCCACGGGAGCATGATGTGTATTGGAATGAGAGAAACACCAGCATGGTGCCAAAAACTGCTCAACCTCATGGAAACACCTCTTCCAAATTTGCTGTGTACCCTTGGGTATCTTTTTCTATAATCAGACTACTGCCTAGATAAAACACAGTCATAGGTAATCCTTCCAGGAACTGGCACATAACATTTTGAAAGATTGCAAGCACATCAACCATCCTATAAGCCAGAACACTGCATTGATGCAGCCCATGCGTTGCCTATTGAAGCTTTTGGGATCCTCTTTGTAAGTTTGTGGGAAGTCCAATAGGGGGAAGACCGATCCTGTCACATTACCTGTGGCACCGGTAATGAGACTCTGCAGATTCAGTTATTTTGTAGTCTTCAATAAACAGACCGAGCCATCTACCTTGAGGACTTAAACCACCGGGGCCACCAAGTTACTACAGAGGATGGAGGAATATCACTAAACCTGCTTCCATCTCTGCTAATATTTTGTCCACTGCTTCAGTTAGCACGAGGCATGCCTTAAAAGACATAGGGAAGGTTCCCATCCCACAGCTACAACTTACTCTTAACACCTCTTTTATTGTTGTTTTAACTGATTCATTCCTGGCGGGGAGATGGGGATAAACTCCTTAATGTGCACATATACAGTCCACCTTTGGCATGAATGGTGTCAGACAGGAAATTCACATTGATTCTAACCAGGGTCTAACAGAACTGTCCCCTTGTCTTCAGAGACTGGGAGAATCATGGCTGCAGTTTTAACTGAAAAGTGACCAGCACTTTCCCTTTTCATCAGAGCTTTTCTCCAGAGGATTTTCTCTATACCAGGGGTAGGCAACCTATGGCACGCATGCCAAAGGCGGCACACGAGCTGATTTTCAGTGGTACTCACAGTGCCCGAGTCCTGGCCACCAGTCCAGGGGGCTCTGCATTTTAATTTAATTGTAAATGAAGCTTCTTAAACATTTTAAAAACCTTATTTACTTTACATACAAACAATAGTTTAGTTATATATTAAAGACTTATAGAAAGAGACCTTCTAAAAACGTTAAAATGTATTACTGGCCCGCGAAACCTTAAATCAGAGTGAATAAATGAAGACTCACCACACCACTTCTGAAAGGTTGCCGACCCCTGGTATATCCCTTTGCCATGGCATTCAAACATCAGAGGAAAATGAGGTGGCAAGGTTATATGAATAATGCTACTGTTGCATTTACCTTCATCTGCCTCCTATAAATATACTTGCTAGAACGCTGGTTGCATGAATGCTGGGTCATGGTACGCTTGTATAGCTGTTGGCTCACAACAGTTCATTACTATTTGAAATGGGTTCTGGCTCCCCACTGCCTGTTGCTGTATCAGCCATTCTAGTAAGCATGACTTCAAAATCACAAATAGATGCTAATTTCGTCAATGAAGCCAAAAATTCTAACAAGCTCCTGGACACAAGAGTGAACCATTCTAATATACTGTTTCATTCATCTGGTAATGGTCCCTAAGAATCCTGAATGAAAGCCAGAGAAGTATCATGAATGCTGCAGTGGTTTACCCTTCCACTAAAACAGATGCAGCCATTTCCTCAGTTACCCCTTGCTGGCAGGGTAGCTTAGTCTCCTAGCTAAACCAAACACCCTTCCAGGATAATGAAAGTTTAAAAGGAAACAGAATTTTAATGATAATTCAGCCCTCCTCTTGGCTGCAGCTCCCTCCCAAAGCTCTGTACACTTGATTGTTCCTCAGTCCAGGGAAATGCAGGGACACCTCTACCAGAAGTGTTGACCATGGCCCTTAAGGGAAATGAGTGGTCCAATTCTTCAGCCTCCACTTCAGCTCTTTGTTCAGGGTTTCTTCCTCCACTTTCCCCTGGGGACCTGCCCACCCCAGTACCCTCTCACTAGCCATTTCAAAATACAAACCTTTCCCTTCTTGGCTTTCCCTCTCCATCCATTCAGCTCCTTATGTTGCTACTGCTATGGCCAACCAACCAGCCAGCAGTCTAGGAGCAGGAGAGATCCACAACCTGATCCCTCTCAAGCTCACTCACTCTGTGCTGGGCAAAGGGCAACTTTCAGCTGCCCCCCCCCTTACCTTGCTGAGAGAAAGAGGGAGCACTGATAAAGCTCTTCTATAATGTCATTGACCAGCAGGTACTGTATGACAGGCACCTCGGTTGTTTACACAGCTGAGTGTCTTCCATATGCACCAGTTCAAAGACCAGTCCCTCTCTAGCCACCTTACTCAACATATACTGCAAAAATGTTCTATTCCTCATTTGTTTATGACTTACTGAGAAACTGGTATAATGACCAAGAGCAAACTGAGGGGGAAAAATATTATCACTGTCTCCAATATTGTGTCTGCAGGGAACACACACAGGAACACAGATACCCTCCCACTAACAGCACAAGAAGAAGAACTTCCGCCGACGTGCACAGGCAGAAATTGTGGAAAAACAACATCACTTGCCTCATAACCTAAGTTCTGCAGAACGCAATGCCATCCACAGCCTCAGAAACAACCCTGACATTATAATCAAAGAGGCTGTTGTCATCATGAACAGGTCTGACTACCAAAAGGAGGCTGCCAGAAAACTCTCCAATACCAGATTTTACAGGCCACTTTCCTCAGATTCTACTGAGGAATACACTAAGAAACTGCACCAACTACTCAGGACACTTCCTACACTAACACAGGAACAAATCAACATACCCTTAGAGCCCCAACCGGGGTTATTCTATCTACTACCCAAGATCCACAAATCCGGAAATCCTGGACGCCCCATCATCTCGGGCATTGGCATTCTCACTGAAGGACCATCCGGATATGTGGACTCTCTACTCAGACTCTACACCACCAGCACTCCCAGATATCTCCGTGACACCACTGATTTCCTGAGAAAACTACAATGCATTGGTGATCTTCCAGAAAACACCATCCTAGCCACCATGGATGTAGAGGCTCTCTACACAAACATCCCACACACAGATGGAATACAAGCTGTCAGGAACAGTATCCCTGATGATGCCACAGCACAACTGGTAGCTGAGCTCTGTGACTTTATCCTCATGCACAATTATTTCTAATTTGGTGACAATATATACCTCCAGTCCAGTGGCACCACTATGGGCACCCACATGGCCCCTGGAACAACGCTTCCTCAGCTCTCATCCACTCATGCCCCTTCTCTACCTACGCTACATTGATGACATCTTCATCATCTGGACCCATGGGAAGGAAACCCTGGAAGAATTCCACCACGATTTCAATAGCTTCCACTCCACCATCAACCTCAGCCTGAACCAATCTACGTGGGAGGTCCACTTCCTAGACACCATGCTGCAAATAAGTGACGGTCACGTTAACACCACCCTATACCGAAAACCCACGGACCGCTATGCCTACCTTCATGCCTCCAGCTTCCATCCTGGACACACCACACGATCCATTGTCTACAGCAAAGCGCTGAGGTACAACCACATTTGCTCCAACCCCTCAGACAGAGACCAACATCTACAAGATCTTCACCAAGCATTCTCAAAACTACGATACCCACACGAGGAAATAAGGAAACAGATCAACAGAGCCAGACGTGTACCCAGAAGCCTCCTGCTGCAAGACAAGCCCAGGAAAGAAACCAACAGAACTCCACTGGCCATCACATACAGTCCTCAGTTAAAACCTCTCCAATGCATCATCAGTGATCTGCAACCCATCCTGGACAACGATCCCACACTTTCACAGGCCTTGGGAGGCAGGCCACTCTTCGCCCACAGACAACCCACCAACCTGAAGCATATTCTCACCAGCAACTACACACCGCACCATAGTAACTCTAACTCAGGAACCAATCCATGCAACAAACCTCGATGCCAACTCTGCCCACATATCTACACCAGCGAGACTATCACAGGACTTAACCAGATCAGCCACACCATCACCGGTTCATTCACCTGCACATCCACCAATGTAATTTACGCCATCATGTGCCAGCAATGCCCCTCTGCTATGTACATCGGCCAAACTGGACAGTCCCTACGTAAAAGGATAAATGGACATAAATCAGATATTAGGAATGGCAATATACAAAAACCTGTAGGAGAACACTTCAACCTCCCTGGACACACAATAGCAGATTTAAAGGTAGCCATCCTGCAGCAAAAAAACTTCAGGACCAGACTTCAAAGAGAAACTGCTGAGCTTCAGTTCATTTGCAAATTTGACACCATCAGCTCAGCATTAAACAAAGACTGTGAATGGCTAGCCAACTACAAAAGCAGTTTCTCCTCCCTTGGTGTTCACACCTCAACTGCTAGAAGAGGGCCTCATCCTCCCTGATAGAACTAACCTCGTTATCCCTAGCCTGATTCTTGCTTGCATATTTATACCTGCCTCTGGAAATTTCCACTACATGCATCCGAGGAAATGGGTATTCCCCCCTCGAAAGCTTATGCTACAATACGTCTGTTAGTCTATAAGGTGCCACAGGACTCTTTGCCGCTTTTACAGATCCAGACTAACACAGCTACCCTTCTGATACTTGACACAGGAACATGTTTGTTTAAAGTGTGGTTCTAATCTGAAAAGAGATACTGTAAAATGGTTCCATGTTTATTGTCGTTCAGTGATTTCTGCATCAAATGTGTTCAATTTACAAGGCTCTTTTTTTTTTCTAATTGCCAGTCTTACAAACTCAGTCAAGATGTCGGGTAGGTTTTTTGTTTTGTTTTTTACATAACCACCAGTAAAAGGTTCTGCAGGTCAAGTAACACCTATTTACTACAGCCCCATTTCCTTCCATTTATACCCTCAGTGATACATGTACAAGCCCATTGTTTTCAGTGGGGCTGAACAGGTATAACTGACTATAACTATTAAACCATTGTGTATAATGCATAAGATTTGAACCAAGGATTTCTTTCTCTCTTAGCTGTTGGCTAAATTGGCTTTGCGCGGCTAGTAAAATTTTATTTTTGTCATTAAAATCTACAGCTATAACTTGGAATACACAAAGGGAGCAGATCCATGAAGAAAGAAATTGCACAGTCATTTTTAAAGAGCAAAGAGCACTTAAAATCAGGGTAGACGTACAGCTAAACATAATTTTTTTTTTTTTGCAAATTGCATAATTGGGACTATTTGTTGAACTTGTGATTTATAAAGAAAATTAATAGCTTCATAGATTATAAAGCCAAAAGGGATCATCCAGTCAGACCTCCTGCATAACACAAATCAGAGGGCTTCCCCAAATTAATTTGTGCTTCAAGCCCAATAGATGCCGTAGAACTAGAGCATATCTTTTAGAAAAACTTCCAGTCTTGATTTTAAAATTTCCAGTGATGGAGAATCTACTTTAACCCTTGGTAAAAATGACATAAAATGACACAGCTCCATGTGAAATTGATACACTCTAAGCCATTATAAGCTCTTACTCTTAATGAGATGGGGATTTCTTTGTCTGTTTTGGTTTGTCTGTTTTTGATATTGTTTCACTTTTTCAGTTCATAAAATATGGGGCTTTGTGACAGGATGTACTTACCCCACACTGGACAAGGAGGGGTTAACCCCGTACTCTGGGCAGAGGAAGCTATGCCCCTCACCCCTGCTGGGCATGCTCCCAGTGGAGCATCAGTATAAAAGGGAGTAGCCCAGTTAAATGAAGGCAGACTGCTGAGGAGAGAGGATGTATGTTGCAGGTTCCCACCCTGGAGCTGCCGGAGCCCCAGACTATGGAGGCCAAGCCTGCCGAGACACAGGTGAAAACCTGTGGACATGCAGGAGGGATCCAAACCGTCGAAAACTTCACCGACCGGAGACCCCAGTGACCCAGGAGATCAGCAAACTATACCAGTGATCCAGTCATAGGACCAGGAACTAAGTCAGCCTGTTTCAGCCAGATCCCCGCTGACCCAGTGGTGAGTACACTTGCTGCTGACAGGACCCTGGGCTGGGACCCAGTGGAATAGGGTCCCCTACCCTGGCCACCACCCTTCCCCTTGGGTGGTGGCCCATCCCCCTCTGGCCTTTAGGCCACACGGCCCTGCGAGAGAAGGCAGCCATATTGACTCTGGCTGTTAGGCCACAATGCCCTGAGGCTAAGGGAGGTCAGGTGGACTTAGCTGCAGGGCTATAACTCCCCTTTCCCCACCCCAAAGTGAGGAGGAGGTGTACTTACCCTGCAACAGGCTTACTGAATAATATGAATTAAATAGGATATGGAGATTTTTTCCTAATGATGAATAAATAATATAAAAGTCAAATATACGTAGTGATGGAGGTTTGTATGATAGGCAATTTCCTTTGGGAGCCATCTTAAAATGAAAGTCAATTTTATTTCTCAATAAAATTTGTTATAAATAAGAATTGATTTGGCAAATTTAATTGTATAATCAAGAAAATCATTTTAAGGTTATTTTAACCTGATTTGCCATTTCTTATCTTACTGTTTATTTTGGTCTATTTTTCATTTGGATTACTTAAATATTTCCCTGGAGATGTTCCTATCTATAGAATATCTTACAAATTACTAGGTTCACAAAAATTCAGTGAGTGATACTGACTTTTACAAGAAAGAATCACTCAAACTCTAATTCTGTCTCACTGCATTGCAATGGTGGCTACATTTCTCAATTGTATTTAAATTTTAGTTACTAACTTTATTATTCCAAGTCAGTCTGAAATCATGGGCTATTTTGAAATCATTATTCCAAATCAGTCTAAAATCATGAAATTATGTTCTTTTGTGGTTTTCTTTTTTAAGGGTAACTTACTTAGATAGACAGAGAAGCGCTTTAAGAAGAAAATGTATTTAGTGACACCCCATTGTAAGACATATTTCACAAAGACATAGAAGTATTCAAGCTAAAGAATACATAGCCCAAGTCCAGGATTCATAATGAAACTGAAAATAAGTGATCAATTGTGTGAGACAAGGTGGGTGAAGTAATATCTTTTATTAGGCCAAATTTTGTTGGTGAAAGAGACAAACTTTCAAGCTACACAGAGTTCTTCTTCAGGTCTTGTCTCTCTAACAGCCTGTGACCAATGCAGCTACAACAACAATGATCAGTTGTGTGCCATCTTAATTTAGAGATATGGGTTAGAAAGGGATATTCTGATAGGAGTAAAAAGGAATAAAAGTTTTAAATCTTGTATAGAAGTACTGGAAATAATATTGAAAAAATGTTGCAAGACTTAATTAACAGAGTAGAGTATGAAGATGTCATACAAAATGTCAGTCCACGGAGGAAAGTACATCATAAGGAAACGACATCGCATAAATATAGATGATATTATCAGAAGTCCAAAGAAGACAAGGAGGTGGTGGCATGTTAATCAAAGACACTTCACAAAGCTATATCAAATCACAAAAGAATTAGAAATCCAGGGTTGGTAGCATAAGCGCTGACTCCACGGGTGGAGCACCCACTGAAAAAAAAAATAGTGGGTGCTCAGCACCCACCGGCGGCCCCACTGATCAGCTCCTCCCCCTCCAGTGCCTCCCACCCAGCAGTGATCAGCTGTTCAGCAGTGTGCGGAGGCACTGAGGGGGAGAGGGAGGAGCGGGGGCAGGAAAAGGCGGAATGAGGGTGGGGTGGGCTTCAGGGAGGGGGTGGAATGGGACAGAAAGAGGTGGTGCTCAGAGGGGGCAGGAAGAGCGGGGTGGGGGTAGGGCCTTGGGGGAAGTGGTTGAGTGTGGGCGGGGCCTAGGGCAGAGCCTGGGTCTAGCACACCCCCCTCCCCGCCCCTGGGGAAATTAGAAAGTCAGTGCCTCTGTTTGGTAGTAGAAACTGCTACCTTTTAAGTCTCAAAATAGAAAGGAGATAGAAGGTGATATTGCCATTGTTGGAGCCTGCTGTTGCTTTGCATTTTGGGAGTACAAACAATAGGCAACATGTGGAATAAGACAGAATCTGAAGGATTTGACATTGGAAACCTATTTAAGGTTTTTCTAAAATATTTAGGGAATCTACCAAGAGCTAGAATCCCAATCTCAGATACAACCAAAACATCCAATAAACCCAAGATAAATTCAAAAACGAAACCTGTAATACCACTACAGAGCACATCAGAGGCAAGGGAATCCCTTCCACCATGAGAAAAAGAGAATGCTTAAACTAAGATGGAGCTGTAACTTGAAATTTAGGTCACTTACGGAGCTATGATCCAGAGAAAATACTGATATGTTTCAGAACAACCACTGACGCTAACCTATCCAGGCTTTTCAAGACAATAAAGACTTCAGGCAGTGAGGTACCAGAAAATAGAACCTTGAGGAAGTCACAACACCAAAATAGCTCCTGAGAAAGCCATCATAATAAAAAGCAAAGAGAAAAGCTTTCAGGAATGAAATAAAATGGAGCTGAAGAATTAAAGAAGTCTAAAAAAAATGACACACAGTCTTTTAAAGTACCAGTGCAAAAATAAATTTGATATATCATAGTATTCAGGAGAGCATCTGTCAAAATATTTATTTGATAGAGTTGTGTGGAATGTTCATTTTCTTCAGGGAATTCAAAAGTAAAAATCATATTAAATAGATCTAAATATTTCAGATCAGTTCTCAAGGCTGAATCTTGGCTCTATAGTAGTCAATGGTAACTATGTAACATATCACTTAAACCAGCTTCTGTACCAGATGGCTGGAGGGTGGCTAATGTGATGCCAATCTTTTTAAATGGCCCCAGAGGCAATCCTGGGAACTACAGGCTGGTAAACCTAACTTCATTACCAGGCAAATTGGTTGAAACGATAGTAAGAAACAGAATTATCAGACACAAATGAACACAATATGTCGGGGAACAGTCTACACTGCTTTCAGAAAGGAAAATCATGTATTAGAATCACCAGCCTATTAGTATTCTTTGAAGGTGTCAACAAACATGAGGACAAGAGTGATCCAGTGGATCTGGTGTACTTAGATTTTCAGAAAGCCTTTGACAAAGTCCCTCACCAAAGGCTCTTTTAAGCAAAGTAAACTGTCCTGGGATAAGAGGGAAGGTCCTCTTATGGATCAGCAACTGGTTAAAAGATAGGAAACAAAGGGTAGGATTAAATGGTCAGTTTTCAGAATGGAGAAGTAAATAGTGGTGTCCCTCAGGGGTCTGTACTGGGACTAGTACTGTTAACATGTTCATAAATGGTCTGGCAAAGGGGGTAAACAGTGAGGTGGCAACATTTGCAGATGATACAAAACTACGCAAGATAGTTAAGTCCAAAGCAGACTGCGATGAGTTACAAATGGAGCTCATAAAACAGGGTGACTGGGCAACAAAATGGCAGATGAAATTCAATGTTGATAAATGTAAAGTATTGCACATTGAAAAACATGATCCCAACTATACATATAAAATGGTGGGGTCTAAATTAGCTGTTACCTCTCAAGAAAGAGATCTTGGCATCATTGTGGATAGTTCTCTGAAAACATCCACTCAATGTGCACCAGCAGTCAAAAAAGCGAACAGAAGGTTGGGGATCATTCGGAAAGGGATAGATGGTAAGACAGAAAATAGCATATTGCCTCTATATCAATCCATGGTACACCCACATATTGAGTACTGTGTGCAGATGTGGTCACCCCATCTCAAAAAAGAGATGCTGGAATTGGAAAAGGTACAGAAAAGGGCAACAAAAATGATCTGGGGCATGGAACAGCTTTCGTATGAGGAGAGATGAAAGAGATTGGGAGCTTTCAGCTTGAAAAAGGGACAACTAAGAGGAGATATGATAGAAGTCTATAAAATCATGAATGGTGTGGAGAAAGTGAATAAGGAAGTGTTATTTACTCCTTCTCATAACACAAGAACCAGGGGTTCAATGAAATAAACAGGCAGTAAGTTTAAAACAAAAGAAAACACTTCACACAACGCACAGTCAGCCTGTGGAACTCGTTGCTAGGGGATGTTGTGAAGGCCAAAAGCATAACTGGGATCAAAAAAAGAATTAGCTGAGTTCATGGAGGATAGGTCCACCAATGGCTATTAGCCAAGAGGGTCAGGGATGCAATCCTATGCTCTGTAGTGTCCCTAGCCTCTGACTGCCAGAAGCTGGGAGTGGAGGACAGGGAATGGATCATTCTATAACTGCTCTGATCTGTTCATTCCCTCTGAAGCACCTAGCACTGGCCAGTGTCAGAGAACAGTATACTGGGCTAGATGGACCATTATTCTGACCCACTATGGCCATTCTTATATTCTTAGTTTTGTAACTTAAGTCCCTTGGCCCACAGTTATAAAGCTATTCATATTATAATGCAAGGCCCCTGCTAGCAGTCCTGTATCCTGGACAAACAAAGAGTTTAGCAGTCACCAACCCAGAGTACCTGGTGCCCAAAGGGTAGATATAAGGGCTGAGCTACACACCAGTTCTTTGTCCTGGTGTAACTAAATAAATGTAGATAAGCCTTTAGTATCTCTTTACTCATAATATCCCTATGCCTTTTGAGGGGTGTTTCTTAGGGAAACAAGAGGAAAGAAGATGGAGGATCTAATCTTTATAATTTGTTGACATCAAAATAAGACAAAATTCTCAGAAGTGAATTATGCATGGCATATACCTGCCTGCCTGCTGACTATACCCCCATTTTAAGGTATTCATTCATTAGAATTTATTAGCCATGAATATCTTTAGCTGCAGACACATTACAAAATATATAGAAAGTATTGAATATGATATCAAAAGTGTGTCCAGAGAAGGTCTACCATACACCTACATATTAGCTACTATGTTACCTACCATACACACATGTCACCACGTTAGTCACCATCTCTCCTGCCATATACCCATATTTCACACTACGTAGATATCCATGTTAGTATGTCTTGGCAATATGAACTGCAAGGAGTGCTGCAAAGCATAGTTGATGTTAGGGATGGAAGACAAGTGCAAGCTATTATCATGCAGTTAAGGTTAGAAAACATGGTTTTATTGCCCATTTTAATCTCTCTCTCTCTCTTTGTAATTTAAGGGCTAAACCTTTTAATTAATATTTTTCACATTAGGAAAAATATCCATGATTTTGAAGTGACTTTCCTTCTGGTTGCCTTAGCACAGGGGTGGGCAAACTACGGCCTGGGGGCTGGATCCGGCCTGCCAGCCATTTTAATCTGGCCCTCAAACTTCCGCTGGGGAGCAGGGTCTGGGGCTTGTCCCGCTCCAGCGCTACAGCCGGGGATCAGGGTCGGGGGCCGCTCCACATGACTCCCAGAAGTAGCGGCATGGCCCTACTCCAGCTCCTACGCGTAGGGGCAGCCAGGAGGCTCTACTCTCCACTCTGCACGCTGTCCCCTCCCCAAGTGCCGCCCCCGCAGCCCCACCCCAGAGCCCACACCCCCAGCCAGAGCCTGCATACCTTCCTGCCCCCCAAACCCCTGCCCCAGCCCTGATCCCATTCTTGCCCTCCAAACCCCGTGGTCCCCACCCAGAGCACCCTCCTACACCCCAAACGCCTCATCCCCAGCCCCACCCCAGAGCCTGCACCCCCAGCCAGAGCCCTTACCCCGCCCCACGCACCCCACTCCCCGCCCCAGCCTGGAGCCCCCTCCCGCACCCTGAACTCCTCATTTCTGGCACCGCCCAAGAGCCCACACCCCTAACCAGAGCCCTCACCCCCTCCCGCACCTCAACCCCAATTTTGTGAGCATTTATGGCCCACCATACAATTTCTATTCCCAGATGTGGCCCTTGGGCCAAAAAGTTTGCTCACCCCTGCCTTATCAGGTTTCTTGTCAGAAAATTTAAACCTGGACAGGTCTGCAGGTGGCCAGAAACACATTAGAGTAGTGGCTGTCTACTACAAGTGAAACTAATATATAAGAAAACAGAAAATCTCACAGGAATTTTGCCAGGCATTAACAGTTGACTGGATAGCAAGTGGTTGTAAGTATAAATTTCACTGAAACATATTTATTAGTGCTCCCTGCCCCTGTCTTTCTGGAATTATGAAGTGTTCTTGACATTAAACAACCCCTTCCAAGACTATATTTGAAAGAGGCAGAAAAAAAGAGCCCATATATATTACCCCTTTTTGACCTGAGCAGTTGGCCAATATTTGGGGTCCTATGGGTTATTTTTGTTAGGAGTAGAAATTGATGCTAGAATCAACATTTTTGAAGTAACTCTGTTTATTTACAAAGAATGTACAAAGTCCTGTTTCTCCAAACGCAATAGAAATAAAAACAACAGGAAATTGCTATTTGCTCACAGTTCCAAGCCTCTTTTCAGCTAGCATTGTACCTAAAAAGCTTTCTACATGGGCTTCTTCTCAGGACTATGCACTCAGTATTTCTTTTGTCTGTCTCCTTGGCTTTCTCTTCCTTCTCTGTGTCTGTTTCTGTGGTTTTTCACTACAGGTAGAGACACACACAGTTCCACCAATCAATGCCCTGTCCCCTAAGTTTGCTATAGTGGTCCTTATGGAAATCCCTTGGGCCACATGGTTCAACTTCTACTCAAGCCTTACCATGTGTCTGTTTTTGGTGGTACTCTTATTATTTCAGCTATCTGGTTCCATAAAAGGAGCACGATTGCTTTTTATACTTACCCTGAATGAAAGGCACCACCAGCTTCAAGGTTCAACCTAACCCATAACAATATAATAAAAGGAAAGAGCATTTACTAACTACTCATTTCCTTCTCTTCCCATTATAACACCTTATTGTTTAAGGAGCACAAGAGAGTTAGGGCTGATCTACACTAGAATGTTAGGTCAGCTTAACTACCTCTTTCAGGGCTGTGAAAAATGTCAAGCCCTGTGTGATGTAATTAAACTTACCTAAGCCCAGGTGTAGACGCCATTAGGTTAACAGAAGAATTCTTCCGTCAACCTATCTACCACCTCTCGGAGAGATGGATTTACTACAGCGATGGCAGAATCCCATCTGTTGCTGTAATGTTAGCACTACAATTGCACAGCTGCATCTTTCATGTGCTGCTGAAGCATTTCTAGTGTGGACATACCCTTAAGCACCCAACGTCTATGAATTTTAATGGGAATTGGGACATTCAAATCCCTTAGGAACCTTTGAAAATCTCAGTTGTAATTAATTCACTCTTAAAACTAATACAGTACCTACTCCTAGTACAGCAGTTTGTCAACCGGAGCTTATAGCATGCTCTTGAAACATACACATATACCTGACACTATTCAGTTTTCAAACTTAAAATATTTTTAAAAGAACAACGTTTGCAAATTTACCAAATATTTCTTCCCTACTCCGCAAACTACACACACTTTTTACTGGAATTTACAGTCTCCAAGTGAGTGTTAGATCCAGAAAGTTTACAAAGCTACTGTAAGTGGTTTTCAGAATGGATGTGTGTGTCTGATGTTTGCTTTTAAGAACTTTCATTAATAAATAAACATATCCATAAATGTGCTGAATAAAACAAAGGCAAGAGAGACATACATTTCAGCCATTCACTACCAGGAAAAACACGAAAGGATTTCTTTACACAGACTTTTCCTGTAAGTTACATGACAGAACTTCATAAATCTTCTCTTTGACCTAGTTTAGCCATATGCTGCATTTTCCTGTTAAAATATTCACGCACAATTAAATATCCACAGGCAGTCACAGAGGAACAGAGATCATGTAGAGCCAGGAGGAATCTGCTACAGGGAACGAGCAGTTTTTCTCTCATGATGTAAGTTACAGAGCACCCCTTAAATGGCCAATGCAAATTAAACCTGCTGAAAATCAGCTTTACCTTACTCTTTCCTCCCACCCTTTCTCCACCAATCATTCCTCCTCCTCCCCATAAATACCAAGAACAAATTGTTGGAGTCATGCAATCACAAACTCCATTGGAATACAACTTCAGATTTATGTTTTAGATTCTTTTTCATAATAGACTCTTGTACTGGATGAAGATGAGAGGAAAATAATTTAATTTAAATAAGAGACCGTCTTCAACAAACATCTATAACATTTAACTATCACAGTTGGAGGGGAGAGGGAAAGACCATTATAAACAAAACAGAAGAATCTCTATGAAATATTTTTATATGCCGCATATGGAAAAAAGCACTTCCATCTTTAATGTCATCTGTTCTGAATTATAGATATAATGCATGTTAAAATCTAGATCAAATGATATGTTCATCCTCTGGATGATAATATATTTATTAAAACTTTTAAGCATTTTTTGTTGACAGATTTATGTAGCCTTTATTTGTAAACCATATTCTGCTAGCCCTATATTCAGTGTGTTCAGCCAATCTTATGGCATACTAAAACGTCCTACCACATGGTAGAACAATCATAAATCTAAATTAGAATCTGGTTCTATACTTTCTTGGGTTTTTTTTCTTTAAAATCTTCTTGGCAGAGTTGTCCTAAAATATGAATTCCACTCACAGGTTAGAAAAGAGTTGCTGAGATGTTTAGATCCAGAAATATGTATTTTATTAATATGAAACATCTCATCTTGCCAACTGTTTCTGATTCTAAATCCAGGAGAAAAAGGAGACCCAGTATCTCTCCTATTCAGACTCTTTCTTGGCTTTTGCTTCCTCAAGGATTCTCTCTGACCAAATGGTTTGTTATGAGAATTCTAGTGTTGTCATGATTATTTCCCTTTTTCAAGAGATCAGAAAACTGTTCTGCACAGAGTGAATCATTATCCAAATCCTATATGGTGGGGATTATCGCATTTGCAAACCCGTTAAGATCTAGGTCTTCTGTGATGTTTGCCATAACTTTATTTTTCCGGGAACTTCACTTTTTGTTCTCCAATTTTTTTTATCTGCATATATTGACTTAAAGGTTTGACTTCTGCCCAGTCAATTTCCTGCACTTCAGTTTCACTGCTATGTATGCAGTCATCTTGATTGTTTTTACTCCCATTTACTGTCCGGATAAGTCAGTGTATTTTGAATGCCATCAGTTCCTTCATGTAAAGCCCCAAGTAATCCTCGGAGGGGAATATCCATTGAAATCAAGAGTTACACCAATTTATGCCAGCTAAGGCTCTGGCCCATGGTTTTTACTCCAGATTGTATTTGCTCCCAATCATTCAAAGCAAATAACTGTTAAGTATTAGTAATAATATGTTAATACACAGGAGCTCCTGAAGAAACTAAAACTACAGTTCAGCTCTACTCTCTTCATTCTCAAACTATTTTAATGCAATCCAGAGCAAGTCACTTAACCTCCCTGACTGTGAAATCCTGACTACATTGAAGTCAGTAACAAAACTTCCATTGACTTCAATGGGACCAGGATATCACCCTGGGTCTCGGTTTCCTTATCTGTAAAAGAGAGATAATTAACAGACAAAAATGCCATTACCTTTAAGTTAATACTGAGTTAACATTAAAGCTGAATCATGTGCCTCAAAGGGCATTCCAGTTTAAAAGACAATTGAAAGAAAAGGTAGATAAATATTCAAATATCCTTACAGTTGTGACTTTTGCAACCCACCTGATATGCACTTAGGTGATGAGACCAATATTCTAAGGAATAAGCTACCAGGAAGCAAGTCATCTCCTTTTATGTGTTCCAAAAATCTGCAAAGCAGTGAGTCATAACAGCTCTAGGCTCTGAGCTGGGCAGGGGGGCCAGGCACTCTTCAATGCTAGAAGGAAGGAGGCTGACATGAGTCAGACAGATTGAAACAGGTAACCCTTTGAACTTTGCCTCTCTTAGAAAAAGGTTTGTCAGTGTTTTACTGGTGTGCATTAAAAAATTTCTACAGCAAGTATTTTGTGTTCTCATTTTCTCTGTATTTTTATTCACTGCACCCGACTCAGGAGCTGTGCTTCAAGAGAACTATTTCCCTGCTCTACAGGGGCTTCCAAGTCTCACCCTCATGAGTGGAGGAAACTTTACACTATGAACATGACTTTCCTTCATGCTTTTTCCCTTCCTGTGTTTTTTTTCCCAGAAAGCAGAACATGTGATGCTTAGTCCCTAAGCAAGTATGACTGGTAATCAGGGAAGTAATGTAGCACTGTTTTGTAATTAACGCTGATTGTTATATCCGAGATATTTTCAAGATACCCTTTGAAAAGTTCTCCATTCTAAAATGTCATATCCTGCACTGTGGTATCATGCTCAGAATTCAATAAGGACACAAGTGACAGCTCATATAAGTGCAGCACAGACACTGATTCTAATTTCAGCATTATGGTCAGGTGGGTTGCTTGAGGTCAGGAAGGGAGAATTTGGAATGCCAGGCAAGTGGAGGGCAAGGAGCAATGGGTATCTCCTCCCTCAGTGACATTTGTCCTAAAGCTTTCCCTCCCGCCCACCCGGTAATTCCAAATCCCTAGCGTACCATGCCTCCAGCTAGAAAAACCTTCTACTCAACAAAGTTTATTTTTTCCCCTTCCTCCCCTGCTAATATTCTTAAGAAAATCTACCAGGTTTTTATTGAAAAATCTAGTCACCCTAGTTAAAAATCTTTGCTCAGACTGAAAAACAGAAGTCACTAATTTAACTTCCCTAGACTAAGGGCATGGTTACACTTGCAAATGTAGAGCGCTTTGAGTTAAACCAGCCTTCAGAGAGCGCAGCAGGGAAAGCGCTGCCGTCTGTCCACACTGACAGCTGCAAGCGCACTGGCCTGTCCACATTTGCAGCACTTGCAGCGGCATTGGGAGCAGTACATTGTGGGCAGCTATCCCACAGAACACCTCTTCCCATTCTGGTGCTGTGGCTTGTGGGAAGCGTGCGGGAGGTGCGGGACATTCTGGGTCCTGTCCCAATGCCCCGTGATGCATCGGTTTGCATCCCAGCAATCCCTCTGCTTCCATCCACAATTGGTGCCATCTTTCAATGTTTTTTGTACTGCACGCTCTGTCTTCCCTTTTGGTCTGCGGGAATGGAGCCCGAACTGCTGAGGAATATGCTGACGAGTCTCTCCAGCACATCACGTTTGGCAGTTGAGTTACTCCTTAAGGTCCAAAGTGACAGTGAGGACTCCAACGATATCGACGCGAGTAACACATGCGACATGAGATTGCTTGTGGCATTCACAAACATGCTCACCACCATGGAACGCCGCTTTTGGGCTCGGGAAACAAGCACTGAGTGGTGGGATCACTTCGTCATGCAAGTCTGGGATGATGAGCAGTGGCTGCAGAACTTTCAGATGAGAAAAGCCACTTTCATGGGACTGTGTGAGGAGCTCGCCCCCACCCTGCGGCACAAGGACGCGAGATTGAGAGCTGCCCTGACCATGGAGAAGCGGGTGGCTATTGCAATCTGGAAGCTGGCAACTCCAGACAGCTACCGATTGGTTGCTAACCAGTTTGGAGCGGGAAAGTCGACCGTTGGAATCGTATTGATGCAAGTTTGCAGGGCCATTAATCGCATCCTCCTCAGAAGAACTGTGACTCCGGGTAACGTGTATGACATTGTGGCTGGCTTTGCACAAATGGGTTTCCCTAACTGCAGAGGCGCAATAGATGGGACGCATATTCCAATTCTGGCATCAGCCCACCTAGCCTCCAAGTACGTTAATCGGAAGGGCTATTTCTCTGTGGTTCTCCAGGCGCTTGTGGATCTCCGTGGGCGTTTCATTGATATTAATGCAGGCTGGCCCGGAAAGGTACATGATGCACGCATCTTTTGGAACACTGGCCTGTTCAGGAAACTGCAAGCCAGGACTTTTTTCCCAGACCAGAAGATCACCGTAGGGGAAGTCAAAATGCCCATTGTGATCCTTGGAGACCCTGCTTACCTTTTAATGCCATGGCTCATGAAACCCTACACAGGGAGCCTTGACAGCAGCAAGGAGCAGTTCAACAACAGGCTGAGCCGGTGCAGAATGACTGTGGAGTGTGCTTTTGGCCTTTTAAAAGGCCGCTGGTGCTCTCTGTATGGGAAGCTGGACGTGGCCAATAACAGTATCCCCACGGTTATATCCGCGTGCTGTACCCTTCATAACATTTGTGACGGGAAGGGTAAAAGATTCACTCAGGCATGGAACTTGGAAGTTCAACACCTGGAGGCTGAATTTGAACAGCCAGAGAGCAGGGCTATTAGAGGGCCCAGCACGGGGCTGCAAGGATCAGGGATGCCTTGAGGGAGCAATCTGAGGCTGAAAGCCACCAGTAATGTCTGGTGCCCTGCATGGGAGTGAAGTGCAGTGGTTCCAATGTTAGTAGGAATCTGTGTTTGCTACATATGATACACTGACTTGCGGTGCGTGTTGCTTTCCTGGGCTAAGGTATCTTTTACGTTATGCAATAATAAAGGATGTTTCAAAGCAAAAAAATCCATTTAATGAAAAGAAAATGCATTTATGAAAAGAAATACAACTGCTTAGGAAACACAAAGGGCAAGGGGGTGGGGTGGGGTGGGGAACGGTACAATCACAGGTTTGCGTATGTCCTGTTATACTCAGCCTTGCTGTCTGGAGTGCTGTGCAATGAGTGCTGCACTTCAGGATGGCTATACTGCATGGTGATGGGGGTTGAGTGCAGAGGGTAAGGGTCATAGTTTTCAGGGCTGGGTGGTGAAGCTACAGGTGTTGGAGGCAGCTGATGGCAGTAAGAACCCGGATGTTGGGGAAAGTGAGTTGGAGGTGACATGGGGGCACAAGGGAAAGAGTTTTGGGACAAGGGCTGCGGGGGGTGGGGGTGGTTGGACACAGTAGTGTTCCACCTGCAAGGCTACGAGCACCTGGATCGAGTCTGCTTGGTGCTCCCATGATGCTTATGAGCCGCTCTGTGCTTTGGTGTGGGCAAGCCGCATTCTGCTGGTGGACCCTCCTTTCACACTCCTGCACTTTTTGATTTTCATTAAGGGAGTGCTGCATGACTTCATGCAGCATGTCCTCTTTGCTTCTACATGACCTCTTCCTGATCCTTTGCAGCCTCTCGGCCAGTGATAAAACAGACGGCTGAGATCTCAAGGTTGCATCTGTAAAGGCAAAATGCAGCACTTAACAGAGGAAGCATTGTTCACACCAGACAGAGCAATGATTCCCCCGTACTTAAGGAGGGCAAGCACAGTCTACACAATCGCATAATTTGCCTGTCCCAAAGTGAGCGCACATACCCCCGGGAACCCCAAAATGGTGAGTAAGCACAGGGTCAAAGGGGACTGATTCTTTCATGGCTGTACTGTCCTCTGGGTTTCTGTGCCTTGGGGAGAGCCAACAGCTGCAGAGGGCCCCTATACTGAACACTGTCCCCACATTTTCCACAGGAGTTTGTCCTGGAAGATATCTCGCTGCTGAGGGTGACCTGGGAAGCAAGGGAGGGTCTTCTACTACAATGCGGCTTCCACCCTGGCCCATATGCAGTTTGCCTGCATGCCGCTATGGTCCCCCCGCCCCCCATGGCACAGTGGCATGGACATGTTAGCCTGACTGGGACAAGGACCACAGTGGCTCTCCCATGAAACCTGCACAAGCGCATTGCCCAAGTTCTGGATGTGACCTTTGAAGAGATCACTGAGGCTGATTACCATGATGTGAGAGAGCACATCACACCCCATTCCGCATCTAGGCATGCATGCAGCCCTAACCCTCCTTACCCCAAGAGTCCGCACCAAATAACTTCCTTCCCAAAATAAAAGCCACTTACTGGGAGCCTCCTCTGGTGTTTGTCCTTCCCCAAGTACTGGCCGCTGCGACTGGCTACCTTCCTTCTGGCTTGAGAACAGCTCCTGGCTGCATGCATCTCGGGATTCTGGGGTGTCTTCCTCGACCTCAGCACCCTCACTCCCGCTTTGCTCCTCCTACTCTTCCTCCTGCCTTGTTGAACTGGGCTCTGAAGTGTCCATGGTGGTACTCGGAGTGGAGGTGGGGTCGCCCCAAAGTATCACGTCCAGCTCTTTATAAAAAAGGCAGGTAGCGGGAGCAGCACCGGAGCAGCGGTTTGCCTGGCACATTTGGCAGTAGGCATTCCGCAGCTCCTTCACTTTAATCCTGCACTGCAGAGCGTTCCGGTCATGGCCCCTTTCCATCATGTCCCTTGATATCTGCCTGAAGGTATCATAATTCCTACAGCTGGAACGCAGCTGGGACTGGACAGCTTCCTCCCCCCAAACACTGATGAGGTCCAGCACCTCACCATTGCTCCATATTGGGGATTGCCTGGCGCGTGGAGGCATGGTCACCTGGAAAGATTCGCTGACAGTACTCCATGCCTGGCTGAGTAAACAGGAAGGGGATTTTCAAAATTCCCAGAGAATTTAAAGGGCGGGTCTGATGGTTGGTCACCTGAGGGCAGGGCAGTAGAGTTCAAAGTGATGACCAGAGTGGCTAGAACAGACATTGTGGGACATGTCTGGAGGCCGATCAGGGCGCATTAACAGACCAGGGTGTCCACACTGGCACTGCGGCGCTCCAGCGGGGGCGCATCAAACATTATTCTACTCGCCGAGGTGAAGTACCAGGAGCACTCTAGCCGGGGAGTCAGAGTGCTCTACGTGCCTTGCCAGTGTGGATGCATTGTGAGTTAGAGCGCACTGGGCTGCTTTAATGCGCCCTAACTCACAAGTGTAGCCATGCCCTAAGGATATGTCTTCACTAGCAATGTTAAAGTGCTGCCATGGCTCTCCCAGCGCTGTAAAAAACCATCCCCACGAGGGGAGTAGCTACCAGCACTGGGAGTGCGGCTGCCAGCGCTGGTGCACTGCCTACACTGGCACTTTACAGCGCTGAAACTTGCAGTGCTCGGGGGTGTGTTTTTTCACACCCCTGAGAGAGAAAGTTGCAGCGCTGTAAAGTGGCAGTGTAGATAAAGCCTAATTATCTCCCTGCATTTGCAGCCTGTCACTTAGGATTAACATTCTAAACTATGTTTGATGAGAACAATGATTTATTTGCTGAGCAAGAGAGGTGTGCTTTCCCATCTTTCACTGAGGCAACTGACTGCTTTATCATTACAGGTTGCCATTTGCCATGTATATTTGTTCCCCTTTATTAGGTTGGGGAAAGGTGTGCTCAGTCTCATTTGCTGACTGAATTATACAGGACCACAAAATTAAAGCTAAGTTATATATACAATGCTGCACAATGCCTACTTTGCTTCAAAAAAATAACCTGTGACTGGACGACTAGTGAAGTTACCATAGACAAAAAAGGGGAAGGGATGCAGATCGGGATAAGTAAAGAACACGTTAGAGATCTTCTGACTAATTTGAATGAATTCAAGTCAGCGGGGCCTGATGCTATTCCCCCAGAGTACGGTAGCCCGTAGGGCTAGCTTGCCTTTATTATATTCACTGCCTTGCCTTCGTTGTAGTCTGCCTTTATTATATTTAGCAGTAATGCAAGGAACCTACATGTCTGTATCCTGTAAGACATTAGCTTTATCAGCTAGCATAGTTAGCATGAGGCTTGAGGACTATGAACTTTAAACAGATAAGCGGCCTAACGGAAAACCCCAAGTATTGGGGAGCTGCAAATAGAGTGTTTAAGAGAACTTTCTGACCACAGGAACAGAAGTTCAACCTTAAGAGTGTCATGGCAATGAACTGACATACATAACAGGTACATGGTTACATCTGCAGATACCTAACCACAAGAGGGCCAGAGCAACAAATTGATGTATATAATACAGTAAAAGCTGTTTTATCTGGCACTTCACCAACCAGAAAGCTCTATCAACTGGCATTTCTGATCTTCATTGAAAGTCCAGTTTATAGGCCGATTGGCATGGAGCTAGCAGGGGGCTGGGGCAGGGGGGTGCGGGCTCTGGGAGGGGGCACGGGGTGTGGGAGGAGGTGCAGCGTGCCTGATCCAGAAGGCGCTCACCTTGGGCGGCTCCCCGCAAGCAGCAACCTGTCCTGGCTGCTCCTAGGCAGAGGTGCGGCAGGCAGCTCTGCACGCTGCCCCCGCCTTGCCCGCAGGTGTCACGCACGCAACTCCCATTGGCTGCGGTTCTCGGCCAATGGGAGCTGCAGAGCTAGCACACAGGATGGGTGCAGCGCGCAGAGCTGCCTGCCACACCTCCGCCTAGGAGCAGCTGGGACAGGTCGCCGGGGATAGGGGGAATGCAGTGGACATAATATACCTGGAATTTAGCAAGGTTTTTGACACAGTCCCACATGACATTCTGATAAGTAAACTGAAGAAATGTGGGCTTGGCCGAACCACCATTAAGTGGATACATAATGCTTAAACAACTGCAAACAAAAAGTAGCTATTAATGGAATGATGTTAGATTGGATAGAGGTCTCAAGTGGGGTTCCACAGGGATCTGTTTTGGGTCCAGTATTATTTAACATCTTTATTAATGACCTGGATATAGGAGTAGAGAGCACACTGATCACATGTGCAGATGAGACAAAGCTGGAGAGGGCTGCAAAGACTTTTGGGGATAGAACTAAAATTCAAAGGGATCTTGATATATTGAAGAACTGGGCTATAGACAACAAAATGAAATTCAACAAAGACAAATGTAAGGTGCTACACTTAGGGAAGAAAAACCAAATTAAAACAGAATGGGGGATAACTGGCTTAGCAACTGCTGAGAAGCATCTGGGAGTTGTGGTGGATCACAACCTAAACATGACTCAATCATGCAATGCTGTTGCAAAACAGCATTTCTAGGTTGCGTTAACAGAGACATAGCATGCAAGTCACCAGCATATGAGTACCACTCTACTCGGCGCTGGTTAGCCCTCAGCTGGAGTACTGTGTCCAGTTTTGATCACCAATGAACAGAAAAGATGTAGAGAAACTAGAAAGGATACAGAGGCAAGCAACAAAGATGATGTAAGGGATGGAATGCAAGCCATATGAGTTAAGGGGGGATGTGATAGCAGTCTTCAAATACTTGAAAGGCCGACGTAAACAAGATGGAGACAAGTTGTTCTCTCTTGCCATAGAGGGCAGCACATGAGGCAATGGGTTCAAACTACAGCATAGCAGATTTATATTAAATCTCAGGAAAAACTTCTTAACTGTAAAAACAGTAGGATAATGGAACGGACTGCCTAGGGAGACTGTGGAAACTCCTTCACTGAAGGTTTTCAAAAGCAGTCTGGATAGGCATCTGTCTTGGATGGTTTAGACCAGGGGTGGGCAAACTTTTTGGCCCGAGGGCCACATCTGGGTATGGAAATTGTATGGCGGGCCATTAATTCTCATGAAATTGGGGGTTGGGGTGTGGGCTCCAGCAAGGGGTGCAGGCTCTGGGGTGTGGCCAGAAATGAGGAGTTCAGGGTGAAGGAGGGGGCTCTGGCTGGAGGTGCGGGCTCTGGGGTGAGGCTGGGGATGAAGGGTTGGGGGTGCAGGAGGGTTCTCCGGGCTGGGACCAAGGGGTTCGAAGGGTGGGAGGGGAATCAGGGCTGGGGCAGGGGCGTGGGAGGGAGGCAGGGGGGGCAGGCTCTGGGTGGCGCTTTCCTCAAGCAGCTCCCAGAAGCAGCGGCATGACCCCGCTCCGGCTCCTACGTGGAGACGTGGCCAGGCAGCTCTGCGCGCTGCCCTGTCCGCTGGCGCCGCCCCTTCAGCTCCCATTGGCCATGCTTCCCAGCCAATGGGAGCTGCGGGGGCAGCACTTGGGGTGGGGACAGCTTGTGGATCCCCCTGGCTGCGCCTACATGTAGAAGCTAAAGGGGGGACATGCTGCTGCTTCCAGGAGCCGCACGGAGTGGGGGAAGTCCCTGACCCCTCTCCCCAGCTAGAGTGCTGGAGCAGGGCAAGCCCTGGACCCCGCTCCCCAGTGGGAGCTTGAGGGCCAGATTAAAACATCTGGAGGGCTGGATGTGACCCCCGGGCCGTAGTTTGCCCACCCCTGGTTTAGACCCAACAAACCCTGCATCTTGGCAGGGGATAAGACTAGATGACCTTTGCGGTCCCTTCTAACCCTAAGGTTCTATGATTCTACATGGCAAGAAACCCTACCGCAATAGATCCACACATGGAGAGGACTATCTACTCAGGGATTTCCTTCTTACCACACTGGAGAAGGGCTTACACTGACTGAACCTCCTCTTGGTTCTGGGGAGGGAGTTCCGCTGGTCTAGAGATCTGCTTGGGGAAAGATGGCCAGAGGAGTGGGTGACCAGGGCAGGGTCCCAGAAAATGTACATCATACCCCCCATTGGTTTACTTGCCATTACAAGGAAAACACAATTACAGCCTGGGGCTGAAGTATCTTTCCCATTGCCTTTTCCCTTCCCTTCAGTCCATGATGGGACATACTCTAAGGACCTAAGGGGAATTCCTGATAACATGGCTTCATTGGGATACTTGCTTCCAGAGAGCTGGGGCACTGGAGGTGAAGAAACACAGGGCTTTTGTGTGGATGGCTCTAGCCCTCTTGCTGATCACCGTGTATCCACTGGGCTCAGGGATGGCTCCTGCAGCTCATTCAGTGTGGAGATAAACCTCATCCACCCCACTAGAATGATCAGGGAGCAGCTCCATGAGAGGTTCTGTGTGAAATTTCCTATCTGAGACCACATCCATGGGCTTTACTGCAGGAAGCACATTCCAGCCCACCAGAATAATGGATCAGGGATTGTTCCTGCTGTGTGATTGGGTTCCATAAGGCTCTATCATCACAATTTCCTGTCCATTGTGGCTGTATATCAAGTACAATGGATTTGGCTGCATCAACACAGTAAACTGTCATAGGACTCCAGAGAATTTTTTAAGGATGGAAATAAAATTATGACTATGTTATTGTTATTATTAATATATTATTTGTATTACTTTAGTGCCTAGAAGCCTTAGTCATGAATCAGGACCCATATGCTAGGTGCCATACAAACACAGAACACAAACATGGCCTGTGCCCCAAGGAACTTACAATTGAAGTATAATACAAGAGACAATGGAGGGATGGACAAGGGAGTACAAGAAAGCAATGAGACATCAGCCAGTTAAAGTTAGTTATAGTAATCCAGTCAAGTGCTGCACTTCGAATGACATTTTGTTTTTTAGAAAGAAGCATGTTTCCCCTGTGAATGCAATTCACTGTGAACAAGGAGTATTGACAAAAACATTTGATTTGATTTACCTTTTATTTCTATATTATATTTGTCCTTGCTTACTCTGACCTTTGTTTAGAAATACAGTCTATAAAAATAATTGATGTTTTGATAAATCAAAAGTAAAAAAAGACTAATGTATGTTCAATCTGCCAAAATCCAACTTTAACTTACACTTTGCTGTGTGATCTGCCTTTTGGGCTGTTTCTTCCCTTTTTCCCACTAATACTTCTTTCTCCTTCTCTAACACCAATGCTACCTCAATGATTGTTTTTATTTAATTTTCCTTTTCTCAACTCTTTAGTTCTGCACAACTACATAATACTATGTATACTTGATAACAAATGGTTATGAAGGCAGCTGTTTTGCCTATAGCCATCCCAGTAAAATCAGTATCAGACAGAGAAGTTCATCTGGTGATTAGGGTGTTAGCCTAGGACCCAGGAGACTCGGATTCTATTCTGTACTCTACCACACACTACCGGTGTGACCTTGGGCAAGTTCAATTCAGGAGGGTGGTATTATATCCATAGGCCCCTCATTTCCCAAACCTCTATTTAATATTTTTCAATTCCTGTCATCTATACCCAGCCAGTCAATAACTGAGTAACAGTCACCCAGCTCAGGATATTGGGTTTTTTAGTTAATTAAAC
Source organism: Natator depressus (assembly GCF_965152275.1). Taxonomy (NCBI): domain Eukaryota; kingdom Metazoa; phylum Chordata; order Testudines; family Cheloniidae; genus Natator; species Natator depressus. The sequence goes on along the minus strand of NC_134235.1, from coordinate 235,425,677 downwards.
AGAAAGTTAAACAGAAAGGTTAACTGCAGGTCATTTTCCTACATTAACTGTAAATAAGAAGGTTTATAAGATAAGAAAACAGCACAGTTGACGCAGGTAAATTATGGCTTACAGTAAATATATCTAGAGTCCATCTCTTCCTGCTGGGATGGCAGCAGCTCCTGCAGGGCCCCTGGACTTGTAGGTCCCCAAGCACTGCTTGGGTATGATTTACCCTCCTAGCTTCAGATCCTGAGCTGAAGTCAAGAAGTATTCAGTGCCGTTGATTTGAACCTCCTAATGTGCTCTCCTAATCCAGGGGCCTGACCTAGTGCCCATCACAATGCAGAGCTGCCTGCAGGTGTTTTAAATTGTGCCATCTGTCTATGGCCCCCACAAGACTGTTTTGGTGGCCAGTGCATAGGCACTAGGACTGGCCCTAGACCAAATACGCCCCAGCTGAGGACTGTCTTTGGCACCCTCCCTTCCATTTGTTAAACTTTTGAATACCTTATTTTAGTGCATTTGTACCTCATTTCACAACTTTGATGCACAATTTGCATGCATGATTTATCTCTGTCATATAAAACGATAAATTTGCACACTCAGATCTATAAATCTGTATTTATTCCTGCCATATATAAGCAAATAAAAAATTTGTTTCCTCTAAGCTTATAGAAACTTTTTAATTTAAGAATAACTGAAATGTACTAACATCAATACCTGAAACATTATACTTCAAACATTCTATATTCTGTTTTGTTGTCGCTAATAACAAAAACAGTATCCTGACCCTGGCACCCCCTAAACCCAACATCCCAGGTGGTTGCTGAGGTTGCCTGCCCTACATCTAGCCCTGATAGACACACCCTGGCTATATCCCTTGCACTGGCAAAGGAGTAATGCCACACCATGTAAAATATTCCTCTGCACAGGGGAAACAGAGGAAAGCTGGTTTTGTACATGGCAGGAGCTGAGACAGTAATCCCAGTGATAACGAAAACGAGCAGGCTTTAGACAATTTTTTTTTGCAAACTATATTTCCTAGGAAGAACAGTAGATGGCACACAATAACCACTGTATTGCTTTTTTACTTGGCTTAGAAACCAAGGATCAAAGCACCATCCAGAAACTGATAAAGTACAGGGCATAGAGTGACAGGTACAAGAAATGCTATAGAAACTCAGTGAAAATAATGTTTTCTTTAAAACCTAAGTCTCCCCTATCACTATTAAAATTTACTATTTATTTCAAATTTTGCTCAGTGGGACAACCTCATAAAGTAAATGCATATTTTATTTTTGGGATGGTCACAGGGGACAGCAATGTCAATACAATAAAAATCATAATGCAGGACACAATGTAAGGCCCAATCTATGTGACAACACCTGGAGTACAATGGCACACCTTGGTGGTGTAAGTGTCTGTCACCTGGATTCCCTTGCAGGAGCAGGGATTTGATCACTCACTTCAGTTCATTTTCCATTGACTATGTTTTCCTAAAATAAGAGCTCCAAAGACGGAGGGGGACAGATACAGTAGCTATTCCAGCCTCTCGAGGTAATTTTAGCTCTGGAAACTCTGGCCTAAACAGACTCCTTTAAGCAAAGGGCCTCTTTGCAATCTATAGCTCATTAAAAAGCTTAAAAGTCCAAAGTTCAAAAATAGCTTGTAATAATCAATAAAAAGTGTAAAGTGTTTGCTTTGAAATGGACTCTTTAAGTATATTTTCAAAAGACTGGGCCAAACCTTTTCCTGGTGCCGCTTCTTCACTGCAGTCATTGATGGAACATCAAGGATAAGTTTTGCCCACTATGTTGAAGATGAACACACAGTCACACTGAAGGTCACACACAAACTACATTTTTAAAATGTTTCTTCTGATGCCCTCTTGTCACACCACACTGAGTTAGCTTACAACTTAACACCATGTTCTAGGGTCGGGGCTACACAAACATTTAACACTAAAACTATTTTGGTTTTTAATTGCTTACAGTGAATCTTTCGTACTCAGAGTCTCAAAAACTAAACATGGAGCTGATCTTTTAGAAAAGATAAAAGAGCAATTGTGTCAAACAACCATCTGTGAAATCCAGCCCTGGCAAAATAATGGAACAGCTAATAAGAGCAAATAGATGTTAGCAGCCCAAGGATAAAAAAACCATAGCAAGAACCAGTATTGGTTTATAAAGAAACAACATCTGACAAACCAAACCACTTTATTTACTGATTCACAAAATTAGAGGATGAAAGGAACACACTAGATGCAATTTATAATAGGCCACAATTTAATCCAGGATTTACATAAATGAGACATAGGGACCTTTTAGTTCATGCCCACAGCGGTCACAGAGGGGAGTTACAGTGCAGCACACCACCATAGTCTCAAGGCAGGGCAGCGTAGACCTGCCACAAAATCCAGTGTGAGCTTGCAGTGTCATTGGGCTGTGCATGGTGGGGAGGCGGGGGGGGGGGGGAGCCAAACTGCCTTGAGGTTACAAAGGCAGCATATCAGAGCAATGAGGAGATAATCTCTTTTTATAGGACTCTATCAAGACTGCACCTAGACTGCACTTACTCTGTACAGTTCTAGGAGGTATTCAAAGAACAGCAACCAAAAGGATTAGGGAGCTGGGGCGGGGAGGGGAGATTAAAAGAACTTAATATGTATAGGTTGGCTAAAAAATTAAGGGGAGATTTGTTACCAAGTATCTGAAGAGTGCAGACATCAAGGAGGGAAAAGAATTCTTTAGGATGATCATCAAAGAATTCTTTAGGATGATCAAGGGAATATACTATAACTAGGTGTAACAGTAAACAGTATAAAATAAAGCAAAGGTATATTTTGGCCAAGTATCAGTGAAAAGTGTCCTAGGTTTACTAGACTATAACATATTCAAGAGATGTGATAAAACCTCATTATTTGCGTCATTTACAACCCTCTAGAGTGTTTTGTATGGAACAATTTTTCATGGGCAGAGGGATGGAAGAGATGAGCTAATATTTATGATTCATACAGCTTTGGAAAAAAAATTAATTATTATTGCTGTTTTCTATTTATATAATCCATAACTGTGCGTGACACTTTACAGACCAAAAAAGAAAGGCACTAATCCTGCCCCAAAGGGATTACAGTCCCAGGCTCTGATCCTGCAATCACACTCATGTGGATGATGCCTTGTGACTCTGCAGAACTCCACTGAAATCAGTGGAGCAAAGGGTCTGCCTACACAGATCACATTTCAGGATTAAGGCCTATGTTAAGACAGTTTTAAGACAGACCATTTGAATACATGCAGTTAGTGTGTAAAGAAGCACAGCAAATGATTACACAGAGCCTTCAAGTTCTTTTACTGAGACAGAGAATGTTGGTCTGGACATTAAGGGTGAAATCCTAGCCTCACTGAAGTCAAAGGCAAAATCCCATGGACTTCAATGATCCTAGGAGTTCATCCCATGATTATACCTGCTGCTTCTTTTTTTTAAAGTAGCAGAGATCTCATCTCTTAGGAGTACAGGTAACAGGGATCTTAGTTCATTGTCTCTAACAACGCTTATCAGTGCCAAATTCTGTACACAGATTATTAGTGCATGTTCAAACATTCTTATTTATTACTAGAATGGACTTGTTGGCCTGACTAACCTGATCTGTCAAGTGTGTCATTAACCTGAATAGAGGAGAAATGCCCTTCCCTTTTTCTGAGAGAAAGGTGATTGGAAAGCACTGACTTTTGAAGATATGGCTGTCTTGGCCCAATATTGCATTTGTGAAGAGTGGCCAGAATTAATTAAACCTGATCTCAGGATGATGAAAAGACAAAAACAACTTTGTCATGTTTCAGGCTTTAACTGAAAAAGAAAAAAAGAGTCCTATCATATAGTAAGTGTGATTGTACGTAGTGCAACTGAGAAGAAAGCTACTTTGGGGGGAATACAATTTTAATTTTGGATCTTTACTTTTATTTTATTTTTTACATTAAGAAATTGCTTCAGATTTCATGCACCTGAATAACACATATTCTGCTAGTGCCCAAGCAGTATTGCAGTTAAGATCTCTTCTAAATTTTCCGTTCAGACAAATTAACAGGATCATCCCAAATCAATATCTAATTTAGAGAATATATTCAAAAGTTACATAGGCTTGAAGTCTGGTACTAAGTTGAGGGAGTGAGGCCAAATCTCTATCCCGTATTCTATAACAGGGGTTCTCAAACTTCATTGCACCATGACCCCATTCTGACAACAAAAATTACTACAGGACCCCAGGAGTAGGACCGAAGCCTGAGCCCATCCAAGCCCCACCACCCCAGATGGGGGGGACCCAAAGCCAAAACCCGAGCCCCTGGCAGGAGCGGGGCAAAGCCAAAGCCCAAAGGCTTCAGCCTCAGGCAGGGGGCCTGTAACCTAAGCCCTGCTGCCCAGAGCTTGAGCTTCAGTCCCAGGCGGTGGGGCTCGGGTTTTGGCTTTAGCCCCAAACTCCAGCAAGTCTAAGCCAGCCCTGGCGACCCCATTAAAACAGGGTTGCGACCCACTTTGGGGTCCCAATCCACAGTTTGAGAACCCCTGTTCTATAACAACTTTACCTGGGTTACTAGTGTAGGGAGAAGCAGGAAGCTGATGCACAAGAATGGGCCAATATTTGAATACAAGTGTTTCTTATATTAAAGAGAATGGGGAAAATGTTAACAAGCTTTATTTAAATATTTTCCCTAAACATAACCCTAATTAACTCTATATAACAATAAAAATATACAAAGCATTATATGGCACTTTCCATCAGTAAGTAGATCTCAAAGCACTTTACAAAAGGGGCTGGTGTCATTACTCCCATTTTACAGATGGGGAAATTAAGGTATAGGGAGGTGAAATGATTCACCTAAGGCCACCTAGTAGGCCAGTGGTTGACCCAGGAATAGACCCTGGGCCCCCTGCACCCCAGTCCAGTGTTCTATCCACTAGGCATACTGCCTCCCCTACTATCTGTATTTTAGTATATTTAAATTCATAGTAGGATGACTAAGCTGTCTCTTCATTTCAATATTAATGTGTTGGTATATCCTTCAACTATAGGACTCAGTTGAATGAGGCAATAAACTGAGCTGATTGGGGTTTCTGAGCACACAGACTTCATAGGATCAAGCCCACATTTTGGATTTCTGTGAAGGCTCTTATGTGGGAAGACTATAGCAGGAGCATCTCTTGCCTTACTTTCATGGGAAAGAAAGAAACAGGTCAGAGGAGAAAGTGCTGCCACCAGAGGCACTCCTCCATTCTCTAGGAGGGGATTAAATGGGCTGTACACTGATCCCAGTCCTCTGTGGCTCTCTTCACACAGCTTCTAGCTTCTTTGCTATTATTAACTTATGTGCAAAGCCTTATGACTCATTTTGATTTAACCTAATTTTAAAAAAAAACTTTTTGGCAACATTTAATGAAACAAAACAAAAATCATAGCCTAACGACTCATATAACTGTGATAATGAGACAATCCCACATTCAGCAATGCTGCCCTGCCTGCTAGAAGTATTACACAGAGGAAAGGCAAACCACACCTATCATATAATTTATATTTTGAAAGCTTGTGCCAATACTTTCAGGCTGCTGTTTTCTTTTACTGTCAATCCAAGTGAGCTTTGCAAAACTCTATTTTCTTGTTTCTTTAAGTCATTAAAAAGAAAAGAGAAAAGAGAATGCATAAGAATCCCTCCAAAAACCTTAAAACACACAACAGCTATTAGAATCAATAGCAATTTTGTCTTTTGAAATATAGTTTTATAATTGCTGTATATTCTGAGCATTTTTGTTTTCAGTTCTTAAATTGAAAACAAACCCAAACTGGAACAATTTATCCAACCCCTTCCCAGTTGAACTTCGAGGAGAGGAGGAAATCTTAATAAAATGGGCTCCAGTTTTTGGCTTTTTTCAAACATTACTGATGATATTTTGCACACACAAAAACCAAACAAATTTCCCTTGGCTTTGACCAACTCAGTATTCATCATCGGTATTAGCAACTCTTGGAAAAGTCTCAAAGTCCTCATTGATAGAGTCTAATTAAGGTTCCATGTTTGTCACAGAGGTCACGGATTCCATGACTTTCCATGGCCTGTGCAGCTGGCCTGGGAGCCACCTGAGCAGCTCGGGCAGCCCCTGGGCCAGTCGCACCGGCTGCTGCTGGGGCAGTCTCAGGCCCCCCAGCAGCAGGAGTTTGGGTGTGGCAGGGCTCAGGACAGGGGACTGGCATGCGGAGTGGTACTTACCTGTGGGGGGCTCCCTGGAAGGGCGACAGGCACTCTCCTCCCAGCTCCATGTGCTGCCACTACCCGCAGGCACCGCCCCCACAGCTCCCATTGGCCATGGTTCCCAGACAATGGGAGCTGCAGAACAGGGGTTTGGGACAGAACAGAGGTAGCACATGGAGCTAAGAACTGGAAGTCATCGCTTCCCAGGAGCTGGGTAGGGAGCCTTCCCCAGCCCAGCCAACCCTCGCCTCCGCCAGCACCTGCGCAACCCTCAGGGTCACCCCCACCCCGCAAGTTTTAGTCAGGGGTATATAGTAAAAGTCATGGCTAGGTCACCGGCCGTGAATTTTTGTTTACTGCCTGTGACCTGTCCATGACTTTTACTAAAAATACCTGTGATTAAAACATAGCCTTATTTATAATGCCAGAAGGGATCACTAGGATCATCTACTCTGCCTTGCATAATACAGACCATAGAATTTCATTCAGTGATTTCTGCATCAAGCCCATAACTTCTGAAAGTTGTTGATAATGGGTGAAAATCATACACGTGTAAAGGGCCTAAGCAAGACCCTCTGTACTGCAGAACTGCAGAGGAAGGATTTGAAAGTGGGTCGGGGAGGAAAGCCACTGGAGTTACATTTGTATGGATCGCATGGCCCAAATCCCTATAGGGCAGTGGCAGCAGAAGGCATTCTAGCCCACTAACTGAAATCAGAGCTGATTTCCCCAATGCCTGTGGAGTTCCCCACACAAGCCCTATTATTCTGCTTTTTTCTGGGAAGAGGCCTGGTTAATTTCACCCTGTGGGCATATTTCTTTTTAAATCAGTTAGATGAAATTGTATGTTAAAGAGCAGAACAATTCTATATAGACTAAAAGTGGATGTTTTTAAAACATATCACTTTATGTTCAAATGTGTTGACAGAAATAGCATAGGGTTGGTTGAATAATTGTAAAAGAATCTCTTTCATGCATTGTGAGAAAAGGTCCTTGTGTTTCTCAAGTGATCCAAACCCCAACTAAATCCATTTTACTCTGTATAGAGCTTATACAGGGTAAACTCATAAATTGTCCATACTCTATAACACTGATAGAGATATATACAGCTGTTTGGGCCCCCAGGTATTAATCACTTACTCTGGGTTTATTAATAAACAAAAGTGGTTTTTATTAAGTATAAAAAGTAGCATTTAAGTGGTTTCAAGTAATAACAGCCAGAACAACGTAAGTCACAAAGCAAAATAAAACAAAACACGCAAGTCTAAGCCTAATACATTAAGAAACTGATTACAGGTAATATCTCAACCTCAAAGATGTTCCAATAAGTTTCTTTCACAGACTAGACTCGTTCCTAGTCCAGGCCCAAACCTTTCCCCTGGTAAAGTCCTTGGTAGTTCCAGCAGACATCTCAGGTGGTAAGCAGGGGTTTTCTCATGACTGGCAGCCCCCTTTGTCCTGCTCCACTCCCTTGTATAGCTTTGGCACAAGGCGGGAATCTTTTGTTTGTCTTGTCCCCACCCCCGCCTCATCAATGGAAAAGTACAAGGATTAAGATGGATTCCAACATCATGTGACATGGTCACATGTCACTGTGAGACCCGTAGTGTCCATTCTTCCTGGGTTGGCCCACATGTACACAGGAAGGTTTGTAAGTAAATAACCCATTTATAACCAATTGTCTGGGTCAATGGGAGCCATCAAGATTCCAAACCACCATTAATGGCCCACACTTTGCATAATTACAATAGGACCTCATAGTTATACTTCATATTTCTAGCTTCAGATTCAAGAATGATACATGCATACAAATAGGAGGAATATATTCAGTGGCTTATGACCTTTGTTATGATACTTTACAAGAGACCTTTTGCATAAAGCATATTCCAGTTACATCATATTCACACTCAAAAGCATATTTCCATAAAACATATGGAGTGCAACGTCACTCTATCCTCTTCTAATAAATAAATAAATAAATCCATAGCCACTTTGCTTTGCGTGAGACTCCTGTGCTTGGGTTTGGCAGAGCCAGTGTTATGGAGAAAGTGAAAATGCTTAACTTCTACAAAAAGATATGAGGTACCAGGCTGAAAACTGATAAATTTGGAACTTTCACAGTGACTCAGAACTGGGGGAAAGTTTAACGGATTGAGCATTCGAGTGGTAGTGAGAAGAATTGGATTCTTTTCATAGAATCATAGAATCGTAGGACTGGAAGGGATCTTGAGAAGTCATCTAGTCCAGTCCCTTGCACTCACTGAAGGACTAAGTATTATCTAGACCATCCCTGACAGGTGTTTGTGTAACCTGATCTTAAAAATCTCCAATGACGGAGATTCCACAACCTCCCTAGGAAATTCATTTCAGTGCTTAACCATCCTGACGGGAAGTTTTTCCTAATGTCCAACCTAAACCGCCCTTGCCGCAATTAAAGCCCATTGCTTCTTATCCTATCCTCAGAGGTTAAGGAGAACAATTATTCTCCCTCCTCCTTGTAACAACCTTTTATGTACTTGAAAACTATTATCATGTCCCCCTCAGTCTTCTCTTCTCCAGACTAAACAAACCCAGTTTTTTCAATCTTCCCCCATGGGTCATGTTTTCTAGGCCTTTAATCATGTTCTTTGCTCTTCTCTGGCCTTTCTCCAATTTGTCCACATCTTTTCTGATACGTGGCACCCAGAACTGTACACAATACTCCAGTTGAGTAACTTTTCCTAACTGTAATAGTTTTGCTGTGTGATTCTGGGCAAGTCGCTCTGCTTCTGCATCATTAACCTAATGTAAAAATGTTAATTTGTATCCACCTTTGTAAAAGGCTTTGAGATCCAGTTGAAAAGGGCTGCAAATTATTTTCTGAAGTATGTATGCATCTTCGGGTATCTCAGTGAATGATTGTTCCCTGAGGTTTTTGTTCAGTCTAGTTTTAAATGCCCCACTTTATTGAGCTTCAATCACTTCACTTGGGAAATGATCCCGCAGCTGAATACACCTCAATGTCTGGAAGCTTTTCCCGATGTTCAGAATAAGTCTTCTTATTCACAGTTTCATCCCTTTTCTCTTAGTTTTACTCCTCTTTACTACACTAAATAATTCCTGTATTACCTTTAGTATGATCACTCTTCAGATATTTGTAAACAGTTGTTATGTCTCCCTTCCTTCTATGTCCTGGCTGAGTAAAAGCTATGTGGTACATACTTAGTTCTTAAATCTTTCCTAATAAGTCAGTGTTTCTAGCACCATGATCAGACTTGTTGTTCTTCTCAACTCTGTAGCTGTCAATATCTTTTTGGTAACATGATATCTAGAATTGACATTTTCAGGTATAGTTGCACCAGAAACCCCATTAAGTGAGCTGTTAAATGTTTGCTCTGTGAGAGTTTGGTTTGTAATAAGAAGTCCAAAACATTGCAAAACTGGTACATAAACAGGAACAGTTCCTCACATTAGATAGATGGGTCTCTATCCTATTTATCATTACTCATGTGATACGTTAGCCAGCTTTTAATTTACACAGACATTCTTATCCACATGGCAGCAGGAGAAAATTACGCTTGAATCAGTCTGGCAGAAAGTGGAAAGTCTACAGGAGTGTAGTCTGGTCTTGGCACTGATAGTTTCTTGCACTAGACCCTTCAGATGAAAGGAACTGAGGGACCATTGGAAAGATGGGTTATTTATATCCTTTTTCTATAGAATATTGCACAACTACTTAACTTGATGGGTTCAGTCACAGAGACCCCCTTGGGACTGTCACTTGATGTGCTGAAATTACCTGTGAGCCCATTTTCCCTGCCATCTTGGGACTTCCAGAACCCTGTCTTGTTGAGCCAGACACACTAGCCTACTGCAACACAGACCCAGGGTCTGGTCCATGCCCCCAAAGCTGCAGACGTAGGTGACCTGCTGAGCTATTTTCAGTTATCTCCAGCAGCCAGACACCCAGTTCCCAATGAGATCTAAACCCCAAATAAATACATTTTACTCTGCATAGAGCTTATACAGGGTAAACTCATAAATTGTCCACCCTCTATAACACTGATAGAGAGATATGCACAGCTGTTTGCTCCCCCAGGTATTAATCACTTAGTCTTGGTTTATTAATAAACAAAAGTGATTTTATTAAGTATAAAAAGTAGACTATATGTGGTTTCAAGTAATAACAGCCAGAACAACATAAGTCACAAAGCAAAATAAAACGAAACACGCAAGTCTAAGCCTAATACATTAAGAAACTGATTACAGGTAATATCTCACCCTCAAAGATGTTCCAATAAGTTTCTTTCACAGAGTAGACTCCTTCCTAGTCCGGGCCCAATCCTTGTCCCTGGTAAAGTCCTTGTTAGTTCCAGCGGACATCTCAGGTGGTAAGTAGGGGTTTTCTCATGACTGGCAGCCCCCTTTGTCCTGCTCCACCCCCTTGTATAGCTTTGCCACAAGGCGGGAATCTTTTGTTTGTGCTTGTCCCCACCCCCGCCTCATCCATGGAAAAGTACAAGGATTAAGATGGATTCCAGCATCATGTGACATGGTCACATGTCACTGTGAGACCCGTAGTGTCCATTCTTCCTGGGTTGGCCCACACATACACAGGAGGGTTTGTAAGTAAATAACCAATTTATAACCAATTGTCTGGGTCAATGGGTGCCATCAAGATTCTAAATCACCATTAATGGCCCACACTTTGCATAATTACAATAGGACCTCATAGTTATACTTCATATTTCTAGCTTCAGATTCAAGAATGATACATGCATACAAATAGGAGGAATATATTCAGTGGCTTATAACCTTTGTTATGATACCTTACAAGAGACCTTTTGCATAAAGCATATTTCAGTTACATCATATTCACACTCATAAGCATATTTCCATAAAACACATAGAGTGCAACATCACACCCCGGAGGGAATGAATAGAAGAGGTAATCATCAAGTGATTCATCCCCTGTCACCCTTCCCAGCTTCTGGCAAACAGGCTAGGGACACCATCCCTGCTCATCCTGGCGAATAGCCATTGATGGACCTATCCTCCATGAATTTATGTACCTCTTTTTTTAACCCTTTTATAGAAATTATTAGGCCTACAGATAAATATCTGAAATCCTTTTTATCCCTAAAAAATAATGGGATTCTTACAGAGGTATGGAACTGGAAAGGAAAAATATAATTCACTTACATAATTCTTAGCAAATAAAATGCTGACATACCTGAAGGACCTTTAGCTTTTATTCAGGCTACTGAGGTCAACAACATGGTTGCCTGTATAACTCCTGAATTCGGCCCATAAAGTTTGAAGATATCAGGAAATATCTACCTCATTTAAAAGAGGTATTTAATGCCCTGAGCATTAGAAATTACAGATTGTTACCACTGTGATTTAACTAAAGATGATACACTTCTGGTACACAGGAAAAAGAGGGCCACTTCCAAACTGGTCACTTCCAGTGGAAAGAGAATGGCAGATATTTAGAAACTTATTTTGAAAAAAATATCATTTTATATATATAATTTGATCAAAACTCTGAATTGCAGCATTCTACAGGTGCTATAATTACATCATTTTTCATTCTTACTGTAAAGGTTCCTTTGAGAAATAGAAGAACAGAGTATTTTATATTTGTTTATCTATTTAATAATGTTGGAAAGAACATGAGGTTCGCCAGGTACCATAGAGGAAATTTAAACGGGACTAGTGCTAAAATTCATGCTCTGAACACAGGTAGGCACTGGAATGTACGTGTGGTGGTGGTTTTATTTTCTAACAGGAAGAGGGTTCATGCCATATTTATAACATTCCCTATCGTTTGTACATTGAGAGAGGAGTGGAGAAGTATGCCTTACATATCATGGATCACAAAAAGCCAATCAACAAGTGCAAAGGATTCTTGTAGGAAGTTAGATAGTTGTGCAGTCTCTGCTGTGATAAGGTTAAGCCTCCTTTTCACATAGTGTATAATTTTTAAAAGTGTCTTAGAACTTCCAAAGATAAGTGGGAAAAGTCAGACCAACTTACATCACTTTACACAGCACCTCTGAATTTGGTTCACCATGTCCAATTAAACTGAAATCTGTCCAAAAAATTCTTGTCTTACACATGAGAAATTTCAAATGATTTTGGTGAGCTATAGTAAAATACGAGGGGATTCAAATTTAGGTTTATAATAGAAAACGAGTTACAGTATTGACTATGGAGAGACTATCCTCTCTCAGTGATAAATCATCACAAGAGGTTTATGTGCATTAATTCAAAGCAAAACTGCTCTGCAAGAGCATCAAGTGAAAAGATGTGCACATTACAATCAAGATTTCACAGTATCTTTGGGCTGGATTCACAACAGGAATTAAGAACAGGAGTACTTGTGGCACCTTAGAGACTAACAAATTTATTTGAGCATAAGCTTTCGTGGGCTAAAACCCACTTCATCGGATGCATGCAGTGGAAAATACAGTAGGAAGATATATATATACACAGAGAACATGAAACAATTGGTGTTATCATACACACTATAATGAGAGTGATCAGTTAAGGTGAGCTATTACCAGCAGGAGAGAAAAAAAAACACCTTTTGTAGTGATAATCAAGATGGGCCATTTCCAGCAGTTGACAAGAACGTGTGAGGAACAGTAGGGGGGAAAAATAAACATGGGAAAATAGTTTTACTTTGTGTAATGACACATCCACTCCCATCTTTATTCAAGCCTAATTTAATGGTGTCCAGTTTGCAAATTAATTCCAATTCAGCAGTCTCTTGCTGGAGTCTGTTTTTGAAGTTTTTTTGGTGTAATATTGCGACTTTTAGGTCTGTAATCAAGTGACCAGGGAGATTGAAGTGTTCTCCGACTGCTTTTTGAATGTTATAATTCTTGACGTGATTTGTGTCCATTTATTCTTTTACGTAGAGACGTCCGGTTTGGCCAATATACATGGCAGAGGGGCACTGCTGGCACATGATGGCATATATCACATTGGTAGATGTGCAGGTGAACGAGCCTCTGACAGTGTGGCTGATGTGATTAGGTCCTATGATGGTGTCCCCTGAATAAATATGTGGACACAGTTGGCAAGGGGATTTGTTGCAAGGATAGGTTCCTGGGTTAGTGTTTTTGTTGTGTGGTGTGTGGTTGCTGGTATTTGCTAGAATCAGGCCCGATGGGGATTCACAAAACCCCACTCAACTATCCCAAAGTCCTGCAGGCATCTAAAATCACTTGGCACCTAAATATTTGCAGTAGAAGATCCCTAGGAGCCTATGTTTCTGCCTCTGTGCATGCAGGTTGCATTCCCATGCCAGGTGTCCGCACACCTAAGCCCCAGAGCAATGCATTAACTGGAAAATATAGGCATTCCTTCACCTATGTTGCCATGGGACCTGCTCCAATACGTTTGCTCAGATTAGGCCTGTACAGACAAGCTTACACAAAATGGCTTGGGAGTGAAAGGGGAGGAGGACCTTCCTCATAACTTTTACACCTGTGGTTAGCGTTCTCACTTCGGATGTGTGAGACCTCACATTTCTTTGGTCCAATGTTGAAGCTATTCCACAAGAAAGGTGGAAGACCAGGTTCCAGTCCCCCTGCTTCAATTGTTTTTTAATTATTTATCCACAGTGGAACAGCTTCAACAGGAGAGACTGATAGAGCCCCACAACAGAATATCCTATACCTCAGTGATGATAGCACTCACCTGAGATGTGGCAGATCCCTGTTCAAAACCATTCTCACCATGGGTGTCCCACATCCTAGTGAGTACCACGACAACTAGGCTAAATGTTATGAGGGAGGTGGTCCTCCTCCTTTCCGATCTCTCCCTTGCTTCTTGCTAAAACAACATAGGTGATGAATGCCAACAGAGCAGCTCAGAATCCCAAGCAGAGGAAGGCACTTCCCTGCATCCCAGACTTGATGCCTATCTCCATAAGAGGAGGGGGGCTTAGCACACATCTCTTGACTTGGCACCTCTCATAGGCTATTTTAGGTGAGGAGCTTCCTACCATATTGACTTCTGTGAATCCCATTCTAAGGCAGCTATCTCACCTCATTCATTGTCCAGGAAGACTTGGTACTGAATTTAGGCTTTGTGAATCTCAGCGATGTTCTAGGAGCCTAAAAGCTTGGTGTGGTGAGAAGGAGCATCACCACATTTACATTTCTTTTCTCTTTGTGAATCTTGCCTTTTGCTGCTTAAAGTGAGTAAATCATTCATTCTTTCAATACTCAAAAGTTTAAAACAAATCCCAGAGCATAGTACATGAGTCCACTTACAGTGAATGATAACTAATTTTCCATGTGCCAAAACAAAACACATACAATATTTTTAAATAAATCATAATAAAAGAAGTCTGTGAAAAGCATAACTTCTAATATACTAAAAATAAAATGCCCCAAAAATGACCTCCTGAAAGAAAGTCTCTTAAATTAATGCATTTACTGTGTTCCAATCCAGAGTATATTTCAATATTCCTTTTAAAGGAATAGATTTGTTACAAAAAGAGAGATGGTGCAATAGGTTTATGATGTATTTATCAGTACTGTATCATTTGTTCTTCTTCCAATAACCACAAAAGAGCAAAGGACAAACTGTTATTAACCATTCAAAGCTCTCATAATAGTGAGTCCTAATCTCCTTCCTCAGGTGAATTAATGTCCTCTTTCTGCTTTGATATCAAAGCCATTCCCAACAATAAGAAGATTGTCATTATTATTACTAATCTTCACTTCAGACTTTATCTGACCGTATAACTGGGTATCCCACAGCCTGTTCTTCTCAACTCACAGTATAAAAGAAGACAGCATACATATGGATAATACAGTATTTTATTTCCCAAAGGAAATTATATCTATAACAATTTTAATTAAAATTCGATTAAAAAAAAGAAGAGGTAAAATGGATGCAATGACTTGGTTAAAATGAAACATTTAAGTAAAGGAAGATGAACACGTCATTTTAAAGCCTCGGAATCTTCTTGCACAAACAACTTATGAGTCTATCCAGATCCAGCTGAACTGTAAGCATTATCTGCCCTATATATGAATCAGCCTGAGTCACTGCAGTGTACTTTTATGGTACAGTACTGGTATAGATTAGAGCAATGCAGTGCTGCTCAATGCACAGGAAATCCTATGAATGTATGTTTTGGGGACACTCTCCATTAAACATTTGCAATTAAATTAATAGAACAGGTAAAATCCCAGCATTTTTATCAATTCCATGTTTTGTATTATTTACATTATAGTATTTGTAGCCCAAATTGTGAATAATAGCTGAATGGAGTCCAGAAATAAGACTGTCTCCAAATCACCTGCTGTTGAGACAAATCAGTTTGAAAACTGTTAGTGAACTCTTCATTCCATTAAATTACAAGGCCGTTTTTAAAACGATGAAAAGTAAACTAGAAGTCATATAGTAATAAAGTTGCAATGAATATGGAATGCTTCCAACTATTCCCTTCCCCCCTCCCACAATATATATAACATCCTGGCTGATATAAGTTATATTTGTATTGAAGCATGATTAGACTGATTTACATTGCAGGAAGGTTTCTGATTAACCATCCCTGCTGACTGGCCAGAACACTAAGTGCAAACACTTCACTGAGAGTGTGGCTTAATAAGGACTGAATAAGAACTTAGTCAAGGCTTCAGGACTTGGCCAATAGTCTCTAATCTATTTAACAAATATTATATAGAGCATCCTGTTACACCTTAAATCAGACCTGGACTCATTTCTTGTTACTCAGAAACCTGTTGAATAATGTTTTATACAAGTTTAAACATTGACAATTGCTAGTATAAATGGGGCACAGACTGTGTGCTCAACATTTGACAAAGCATACAGGAAACACTAATGGGGCAGATCCCCACCGGCTGTTAACTGTCATTGCTCCATTGGCTATTGACTCCAGTGAAGCAATGACAATTTACAACAGCTCAAGACTTGCCCCTGGGTCCTTGGCAAAGACTTTACAGTCTGTTATCCTCAATACTGCCCATGAAGAATTCTTGCAGAGCAACAGTGTTTATATTTTATACAGCATCAAAAGTCGTAATCTTTGACAAAAAGTTGCATTTGTTGTGTAATCAGTTTAGTTATGTAGACTTTTATTTAACAAGTAGTGAAAACAGTGAGATATAAATTTAAAGTAAAATATTAAAGTTTTAGCTACTCTTTAATAAAATTAAGAACAAATTAAAGGGACACCATTAAGACAAATAATAATAACAAGCTTTTAAAAAATACTTGTGTTACCAATAATAGCTTAAATTATCAAAATAGAAAGAATGTTTTAAAATTCTAATTTAGATTTTATGATTTATAGAGGGTGTTTTTAACGTGCATTTTACTAAGCTCGAACAGTGAAACTACGCTAGTCAGTTCCACTTTTTGCTTCTCATGAATTAGTACAATAGTGAGGCACTTATGTTTCCCCCAGTGCAGGGAAATAAGTATATTAAATATTTTTTCTATTATTTTAAAATTATGCCATTATTTCTGTTAATTATTGGTCATGGGGGAGGGGGTTAAGTAGTAAAAGAATTTGGAGTCTAAACTACCTAGCAATCTCCATTTAAATCTTCCAAAACAGTACTATAGGTGGAACTGGATAGTATTGCCTGTAGTTAATGTTGCCTAATGCTTCTAATTATAAACCCTGGTCTACACTACATAGTTAGGTCTATATAAGGCAGCATATGTCGACCTAATTATGTCAATGTCTACACTATAGCCTTCCTCCAGCCAGTGTAAGTGCCCTACTACACAGACATAAAAACTCCACCTCCATGAGAGGCATAAGGCTCATGTTGGTATAGTTAGGGTGACACAGAGTCTGTGTAGACACTGCCTCCCTTACATCTGCTGTCTTGTCAATTTCATGGCAGCAACCATGAAATTGACAAGAAAGCCAGGGAACTAAAGCCCAGCTGCTCTCCCCCATCCCCTGGAGAGCTGGGCGGCTGCACCCTGTTCCCAGCTGGGATCCAGGCAGCGAGAAGCCGGGGTGGCTTCAGACCCCACTCCCAGCTGAGACTCAGGGTGAGAAGCCCAAGTGCTCCCCCTACCCTTCCAGAATGGGGAGACAAGGGGGGGCAGCCCTCCGGGAGCCTGTGGGGCAGCCAAGCCATTGGGAGGAAGTTGCCAGTGGAGCTGAGAGACTGGGGTCTCAGCTTCCCCCACTGCCCCTTTTAGGTCGTGGAAGCACTGCTGGTGAGAGTAGTGTGGACATGCACCATAAGTCGAACTAATATAGGTTTTGTAATGTAGACATACCCCTTGTTTTCATTTGTTTATATCTTTGCTAAACCTTAATCATTCGGGCTGAAATTTTCCAAGACGTGTCCGTCTGAGACTGACTTATTATTGAAAGTTTCAGCAAATATCATTTTGACATTTCCTAGAACAGGGGTCAGCAACCTATGGCACGCCTGCCAAACACGGCACACGAGCCAATTTTTAATGGCACGCTGCTGTCTGCTGGACTCGGGCAGACAAAGCAGCGTTCCACTAAAAATCCTCCTGGCCCAGCCCGCTCTTTTCCGATCCCACTCTCTCCTTGCAGGACAGGCAAGCTTGCCCCTCCCCCGACCTCTTCCCCCAGCATGCTGGGTTCCTGCCCCTCCTCCTCTCCCTCCCTGCAGCCGATCAGCTGACGGCCCTTGCTATGGAGGGGGAAGAGTTAAAAGCAGAGCCACAGCCGCTCTCTGTTCCAGGGACCTTGGGGAACGGGGTGGAATCAGGGCATATCCCCTCCAGCCCCCTGCCGTGAGCTGCCCAGGGCAGGGGGCTGGGAGCACCCCCACGACCCCAGCCCTCTGCCCTGACCCTTACATCCCTACACCCAAGCCCCCTGTCCTGACCCCTGCATCCCCATCACACACCCCCAGCCCTCTGCCCTGATCTCTGCACCCCCCAGCCCTCTGCCCTGACCCCTGAACCCTCCTCACACACACCCAGCTCTCTCCCTTACCCTAGCACCCCCTCACAGACCCCCAGCCCTCTGCCCTGACCCCTGCACCTCCCTCACACACACTCAGCCCTCTGCCCTCACCCCTGAACCCTCCTCACACACACCCAGCTCTCTGCCCTCACCCCTGCACCCCCCACACACCCCAGCCCTGTGCCCTGACCCCTGAACCCCCCCCCCACAACCCCAGCCCTGACTCAGGCACCCCCCACACATACCCAGCCCCCTGCCCTGACTCCTGCACCCCCCACACATACCCAGCCCCCCCCCACCCCATGCCCTGACTCTTGCACCCCCCACATGCCCCCTGAGCACCAAACAGGAGCTCCTGGACACACACACACACACATTCCCATCTGCACCCCTCGCACCAAATGGGAGCTGCCCAGGTCAGCGCTCCACACCCAAACCTTCTGCCCCAACCCTGAGCCCCCTCCCTCATTCTAGTTCCTGGCCAGACCCTGCACTCCAACCCCCAGCCTGCTCCTTCACCCCCAGCCATGTTCTCAGCACACTCCCACCCTCATCTCAGTGCAGAGAGAAGAAGAGAATGGCTAGAATCAGGGAGAAGGTAGGTACCTACTCTATGTGGACAGAGCCGGGACTCCAGACCGGCAGCGGGCTGAGTGGGGCCAGCAGCCGGGACCCTGGCTTGCAGGAACCGGCAGACAGAACCCCAGACTGACAAAAGCTGAGCGGCAGCAGGCTGAGCCGCTCAGCCCACTGCCGGTCTGGGGTCCCGGCCGACGGTCCCTTGCCAGCCGGGGTCCCAGCCGCAGGCCCTGCTCAGCCTGCTGCCGGCCGAGGTGAACGGAACCCCAGGCTGGCAACGGGCTGAGTGGGCTGGCGGCATAAGATCAGCATTTTAATTTAATTTTAAATGAAGCTTCTTAAACATTTTGAAAACCTTGTTTACAGACAATAGTTTATTTATATAATATATAGACTTATAGAGAGAGACCTTCTAAAAAATGTTAAAATGTATTATTGGCATGCGAAACCTTAAATTAAAGTGAATAAATGAAGACTCGGCACACCACTTCTGAAAGGTTGCCGACCCCTGTCCTAGAACAAGATTAGGGAAAAATACTGTGTTTTGCCCTTTTAAAAAATTCTTACAACTGTTTCACTGAGAAGCTCTAGGAGCACCATGCTTTGGGGCAGGGGCTCAAAATTTAGTAGGAGGGCTGCCTTTTTGACAGGGGCGTGATTTTTGCTATTCCCATTAAAATATGCCCAAATTCGGCCAAGTGCTAAGACTTCAAAAAAATCTCAGTTCAAATATGTTCAGTAGAGACCTGTTAGAATTTGGCAGCTAAATTTTCCAAAGATTCCATCTGCACTGAGCTTGCTCCAGCTCTACGTTGCAGGGGCTGAACAGGATTTTTCCCTTTATCTCCTGTTCCCATTTACTGAGGCCTGCTGTGGAACCAGTCACAGGAACTGAGGCCTGGTCCATATTTAATTTAGCACGACACAGCTGGCAGTCAAGAGTGTGAAAAACCACATCCTCAGCCTAGCTATGCTGACCTATCCCCCGGTGTGCATAGCTATGTTGATGGAAGAATGCTTCTATCAACTTAGCTACCATTGTCTGACGTTCCTGCACCAATGGCAAAGTCCCTTCCATTGGTGTAGGCTACAGCTACACTATGGGGTTATACAGCATAGCTATATCACCATACCTATGCCAGTACAGTCTCCATAGTGTAAACATACCCTGAGAAATAGATACCAGGTTTGTAACCGTTTTGATGCAGCCCAAGGGGCATGGCGCAGAACCCCCAGAGGGGTGTAATGGATTGAGTCCCCTATACTTTGGAGTATGGAGAATGACCAAGGCAGGAGAAAAATACCTGGCATACCTCCATCATACCTGGCACCTAGGGTCACACCATCACTCAAATTTGGGGAGATTGGGCAGGTAACTTGGGCCCCCTCTTCTGGTTGCACCACAGCTCAAACATCAGTCTCGGTCACATGTCCAGTCTACTGGTGGAGCCCAGGCCTCATGGGCCCATATAACCTAGCACCTATGACCCTGATATTAAGGAGACTGCCTCTCTTGTGCTCTCAATGCTTCCCCTGCTGGAACTCAAGCAGCATGAAGAAGGAGGAACAGCTCAGCCCGGAGGGCAGGAGGACCACAAGGAGTAGATTAGATCAAGGATCCATAGTGGGGAGCCAGGAATTGGGAGCCAGGGTAAGGGGAATACTTGGATTAGTTGGGTAAGAAGGCTGGGAGCTAGGGGAGGAAACTAGGACTGGGGAAGGTCTGGGACTAAGAGGAACTGGAGGTGAAAGAGCTTGTGTGGCAGAGAAATTGGGACTGGCTGGGCAAGGAGACACCAAACTCTCATTTACTTCAGCACGTACTTGTCTGAGGACAGACTATGGTCTACTTGGGTAATTTTAGTTTTAGCTAAACTTCAGCTACTGCATGAAAGCTGAAGTGTGTGGTTACACAAAACAGCCACAGACCTTGAGTATGTTTTGAGGCATAAGGCTGTCGGCCAAATGCTTTCCACCTGCTCAGAAATGCAGACATTTAATGTGGTTGTCCTATTTAAAGTAAGCTTTTGCTTTTAGAACAAGTATTTGCATTACATTTTTCTAACAAATGACTATACCGGATACCTTCACAGTTGGAATCTTTGAACTAACCAGCCTCCTGCTTTCATAGTTATTGGAGGAATTTGTGACAGGTTGGGTCACAGAAACCCCCTCGGGACTGCCAGCTGATGTGCTGAGACTACCTCTGAGCCTGTTTTCCCTGACAGCTTGGCTCTTCAGTACCCTGCTTGTTGAGCCAGACACACTAGCCTGCTGCAACACAGACCCAGGTCTGAACCACATCCCCCAAACTTAACTGAAAACAGCTTAAGAAGTGCTCCTGTCTCCAGCACCCAGATACCCAGTTCCCAATGGGGTCCAAACCCCAAATAAATCCGTTTTACTATGTATAAAGCTTATACAGAGTAAACTCATAAATTGTTCACCCTCTATAACACTGATTGAGAGATATGCACAGCTGTTTGCTCCCCCAGGTATTAGTCACTAACTCTGGTTTCAATAATAAGCAAAAGTGATTTTATTAAATATAAAAAGTAGGATTTAAGTGGTCCCAAGTAATAACAGACAGAACAACGTAAGTTACCAAGCAAAATAAAACAAAAACACGCAAGTCTAAACCTAATACATTAAGAAACTGATTATAGATGAAATCTCACCCCCAGAGATGTTCCAATAAGCTTCTTTCACAGACTGGACTCCTACCTAGTCTGGGTCCAACAATCACTCACATCCCTGTAGTTACTGTCCTTTGTTCAAGTTTCTTTCAGGCATCTCTTTGGGGTGAAGAGGCCATCTTTTAAGCCAGCTGAAGACCAAATGGTGAGGCTTCCAGGGTCTTTTATATTTTCCTCTCTTGTGGGCGGAAACCCCTTTGTTCTTTTGTGCAAAGTCACAGCAACAAGATGGAGTTTGTAGCCACCTGGGCAAGTCACATGTCTATGAATGATTCAGCTTTTTGCAGGCCGACGCCACTGTTTACACGTTGGTTTGAACATTCCTAGGAAAGCTCAGGTGTGGACTGGCGTCTCCCAAAGTCCATTGTCAGTTAAATGTTTCTTGATTGGGCACTTACTGAGAAAAGTCCTTTCTCAAAAAGCTGACCAAAGACTTCACCGAGGCTACTTAGAATCAAACACATTGAGATACAAGTACATAGCCAATATTCATAACTGCAAATACAAGAAATATACACACATACAGACAGCATAATCATAACCAGCAAACTACAAACTTTCCATAGACACCTTACTTGGCCTCCTATGTACAAGACCTGGTGCAACCATAGGACCCTGGTTGCAACAATGATTTATATGGTCACAGTTCATGTCAATAACGTCACAGAATTATTCCTGAACATTCTAATTATTATTAGTTCACTGACAACAATTCTTTTTGTCCTGGTCTGTTCATTCAACCTATCTGGCGTCAGAATGGAGTTTTGGATTTGGATTTTTATAAATGATAATATAATTTGGCAATAAAAGTTGTGATTGTGTGTTCAAAAGGTAAACTCATTAGATTTTTAAAAGATATTGAATATTTGTTTTGAGTGGTTCTGTGGGATATGCAAGTACTGCTACAAACTAAAGAGATGCCAGCTATAAAATGATAAGCGCTGCTGGCATGGAGAGGAAAAGAAACACCTGGTGTAAAACACAGAATGCAGCCAGAATAACCGTACAGGAAGTTGCTATGGAAGAGCCTCTTATGGAAATGAGATGAAAAGATAATGGAACAAATCTGTAGTCAGGCAAAACCACCATTAACTTCAGCCTTTAGATCCTAGTGAACAAAAAAACCCCTATGAGAACTATGTTGTTAGGTGGAAATTCCGTAATAGATCTTTGAAAGTAGGAGAGCAGTTGGCTGTG
Organism: Natator depressus; assembly: GCF_965152275.1. Taxonomy (NCBI): domain Eukaryota; kingdom Metazoa; phylum Chordata; order Testudines; family Cheloniidae; genus Natator; species Natator depressus. The sequence continues at coordinate 235,403,046 of NC_134235.1, read as the reverse complement.
AATTGTTGGAATCCTAGTACAATCATCTCCTTCAGTATGAGCTGCTCTGCCAAAAGTTTTTGTGTAACAGTCTAGAAAAAAAGAGAGAGACAAAGAGAGAGGAAGAAACCGTTTTAAGGTGTTGGAGTGTGGAGAGCGACATTAGGTGTGTAAAAAAGGGGAGGCACTGCGTAACGGTGGGTAGAGCTATTTCAGAAATACACCTCTACCCCGATATAACGTGACCCGATATAACACAAATTCGGATATAACGCGGTAAAGCAGCGCTCCGGGGGGGCGGGGCTGCACGCTCCGGTGGATCAAAGCAAGTTCGATATAACGCAGTTTCACCAATAACTTGGTAAGATTTTTTGGCTCCCGAGGACAGCATTATATCGGGGTAGAGGTGTATGTCAAAGCAGGACAGTATCTCACCAATGACAAAGGAAGAGTCACTATTTTAAAAGTAATGGGACCTGCCCAATATTTAATGTGTGTAGTCATTTTCATACTTAGGTCAGGAGGATCTCCTAATTCCAAATGACTGAGTGGGTTTTCTGGAGGCAGGGCTTCTTGTCTGTCACTGACAGAAAGTGCTACTTCTTTCCTTTAGACTCTCCCCTTCTTGTTTCCTGACTTCTCTTCTTGCCTGTGATCACCTCATCTGTATATACCTCCTCTTCCTCTCACAGTGTGCAAAAGGACTGATTAGCATAAAATTGTCCTCTCCCCAGATTATCTCAGACCAATCAGAGACCAATTTCCTATTTCCTCCATATTCTTCAGCAGGTCAAAAGAAACCCCTTCCCCCACCCATCTCCCCCTCAAAAAAGCTTAACCTTTTTTTTTTTTTACACAAAAATAAATAATATTAAAGTTTAAGAGCTGGAGCACCCTCTCTATGGCAAAATCCAGAAGAAAAGAATCCGGGGGGGGGGGGGGAAAACTCTATGGGATGGTAATATTTACCTCTTCTTCAAATGAGCTTTGGGTCATGTTCCCAAGCTCTGTGGATTCCCTAGGGTCAAGGGCAATCTATACAAGGGCCTCAGTGAGTGTTTTGTGACCCTCAGAGCCTACCCCTCCTATACAAAAGTCAATGTAGCTCATAGTAAATGGATTAAAAACTGACTAATTGATGGATCTCAAACATTGCAAATGCAGACTCATCATCCATTGGGGATATTTCTTGTGAGACCCTACAGGGTTCTGTTCTTGGCTCAATATAATTCAATATTGTTAACAATAATCTGGAAGAAAATATAAAATAATTGCTAGTAAAGTTTGCAGAGGGCATAACAATTGGTGGAATGATACGCAAGTATAAGTTAGTTCTACAGAGCAATCTGGATCACTTGGAAAGCTGGGTTTGTTTGAACAGTATGTGTTTTAATATAACCAAATGCAATGTCACACATCTAGGTAAAAAAAAAATATAGGTCACACTTACAGGTTTGACTAGAAAACAGTTACTCTAGAAAGGACTTGGAATAACCAACTAAACACAAGATGCCAGTGTGATACTGTAGCTAAGAGACCCAGTGTAAGCCAATGTATATGTCGGGGACTATTGAGTAGAAGTGGGGAGATATTACCTCTTTCTACAGCATTAGTGAGGCCATTACTGTGTTCAGTTCTGGGTTCCACACTTTCAAAAGGATTTTGGTAAACTGGAAAGGGTTTAGAAAAGAATGATATGAGGGAGAAAACTTCTGATAGTAGAGGGCTCTTTAATTTAGCAGGCAAAGGCATAACAAAATCTAATGGCTAGAATCTGAAGCTAGATAGGTTCAGACTAGAAATAGGCACACCTTTTTAACAGTGAGGATAAGAAACCATTGGATCATCTTACTTGTTGATGTCATGGATCTCTGTCACTTGAAGTCTCCAAATCATAGAACTGGAAAATAAGAAGTGCTGATACCATAGGGGCAGTGTGGTCCAGTGATTTGCATTGGACTGACTCTCAAGAGACCTGGGCTCTATTTCTGGCTCTGTCACTGACCTGTTGAGTATTATTGGGAAAGTTACTTGGCTTCTCTCCTTCCTCTCATGCTCTTTGTCTTATCTATTTAGACTGTAAACCCTTCAGGGCAGGAACTGTCTCTTACTTTTGTACAGTACCTAGCACAATGGGATCTGGATCTCTATTAGGACCACTAGTCACTATTGTAATATAAATAATTATTAATAATACTTTATAGAACTTTACATCTTCAAAACAGTTTGCAAATATTAACTAATTATTCCTCAGTACAACCTAGTGAGGCAGGCAAGTATAATTATCTCATTTTACAGATGAAACCGAGACACAAAGAGTGTGTCTCCGCAGCAAAGGAAAAACCATGGCAGGGCTGTTCCATTGCTGTGTAGACTTCCTGGCTCAGGCTAGAGCCTGGGCTCTAGGACCCTGTGACATGGAGGGTCCCAGAGCGCCCAGAAGTCTACACAGCCATGAAGCAGCCTTGTAGCCCGAGCCCTGTGAGCCAAGTCGGCTGGCAAGGGCCAGTAGAGGGTTTGTCTTTGCTGTGTAGACTTACCCAAAGAGATTAGATCAGAGGTTTTCAAACTGTGGTCCACAGAGTATTGGTGATCCATGGGGTACTTGCTGGGGGTCCACAGTGCTGGCTCCTCCTTTTTATTGCCAGATGTTAAACTGCATTTAAGAATACCTTTAAAGAACTGAACACTTTCCTAAAATTACTCTTCATGTAAGCAATTACTGTAATTGCCACGTGAGTGTTATATAGTGACACACAGGAAGAAATGGTCTGCTCAGTCATCAGTGGGAAAATGGGTGGTCCATGAAACACTCTCTGTATTAAAATGTAGTCCATGAATGAAAAATTTTCAGAACCCCTGGGTTAGGTTCGAATCAGTGGCTAGGTCAGTCGTTAGCTGGAGTAATCTATTTCCAATGGCTAACTAAACTAGTTGTGCCTACTAAGCAATGCCATATTCAAAAGATACCATAAATATTTTAAAGAGAGTATCTAAGATGCTAACCTACACTCAGATCTGTTCTTGTTCTCACCATTAGCATCTGTTCACGGGATCTCTGAATTTCTACCTTAATTTGGTTATTGGATAAAAGGGGGCTCTATGGCATCTAATCCAAAAAAATTAAATATTATTAAATGAACAGATTACAAATATATACTGGAACACGTACTGCTTTGCCAATATTTCCAGTTGACCTGGTACATTCTACAGCTTGAGAATATATTCCTTAAACTGTTTATGCACACTTAATATATATTACAAAGAACTGACACAAAATGCAAGGCATCATTACCAATTCCTCCAATTAAAAATACCAATGAAAAGAGGGGGCAGGAGGACTATTTTAATTGAATTCAATAGTACTTTATTGGACCCATTACAATTCTTGTGAAATTTTGTTAGAAGCTGGGAATGAGTACCAGGGGTTGGATCACTTGACGATTACCTGTTCTGCTCACTCCCTCTGAAGCACCTGGCGTTGGCCACTGTCAGAAGACAGCTAAATGGGCTAAATGGACCTTTGGTCTGACCTAGTATGGCCATTCTTATGTTCTTATGTGTATAATGCTATAAGTAAACTTTGATCATGCTATTTACCTTATAACATGGTATCAAACTGTTTATTTTAAATAACCCTTTATTAAGATTTCTAACAACAAATAGCGCAAAATTCCTATAAAAACATATTAGCCTGACTAAAAATTAGTAGTCCAATGAAAGGCATCAGTTCTAACACGCACACATACCCCAGTCTATTCAGTTCTCAGCCTCTTCTCCCCAACCCAACCCATTTCTAGCTATCCCACTCACAATTCACCATTGGCATGCAGTCCAGTGGGTTTTCTTGCCTTCCTCACAGCCTCCTGGAAGCACAGGTGGGTTAGAAATACTAGGAATTGAGGTTCATATAATGCTGTTACAGTTACTGACTCATCAGTGCAGGTAAAGGCTAAAAAGGCCAGCTCCCAGAGGTAAATGAGACTCCTGCACAGGTGGACCTTGTGCTTATGTGGGAGGAGAAGCTTGAAGTTTTTGCAGAGTGAAGTTTCCCCCACTCAGCCTTCTGGCCTCTGCCAGGGGAAAAGTTGCACAACTGAACAGAGTCTGTAGTTTCATACATGGCCAAAGCCCTGTAACCTGCACTGGAACTAATTAAATGTCTGGTACATGACAGCTGGGAATGGACAATGTAGTGCCAGTCCCCAAAGTATATTTAATAAAGTTGCAGCCTGCTGCTTAAATCTATCCCATGTCAATCATTCACCTACTTGTACTAGTGAAAAGTAGAGCTGTGCAGAACCTGGACAGTTAATTTACAAATCCTCCACAAAACTCTGTCTTCCACATTTTGTGGACAGGACATGCTCAAAATTACTTCAACCTTCTCAGGATCTATTTTTAAACCCTCTACCATTAGAAGGTGTCCAATATACAGCAAAGCTGATAGGTGCAGCGTCTTTTTTCTTACTCAGTTTTAGATTCACTTAGCATGCTGTGTTGAGCAGCATAATCAGGCTATGATTGAGATTAGCATTAGCCTCTTTGAGGGAGTCTACACAACCAAACTAAGGCTACATCTTCATTACCCGCCGGATCAGCGGATAGTGATCGATTGATCCCCGAATCGACGCCTGTACTCCACCTCGGCAGGAGGAGTAAGAGGAGTTGACGGGGGAGCCGCCACGGTTGACTCGCTGCCGTGAGGACAGCCAGGTAAGTCGAACTAAGATACTTCGACTTCAGCTACGCGAATCTTAGTTCGAAACCGCCCCCCCCCCCCCGTGCAGCCCAGGCCAAAGGGTATATCTACACAGCTGACATTAAAGCGCTGCCGTGGCTGTGTAGTAGAGAGCTCTCCCAGTGCTGCAATAAAACCACCTCTGTAAGGGGAATAGCTCCCAGCGCTGTAGCACTATCTACACTGCCACTTTACAGTGCTGAAATTTGCGTTGCTCGGGAGGGGGGGTGTTTTTTCACACCCCCGAGCGAAGAAAGTTGCAGTGCTGAAAGTGGCAGTGTAGACAAGGCCTTAGACTAAGGGCCAGTCTACACTACTGCGCTACTTCAGCTCAGCTGCACCGATGCAGCTGGACCACTGTAGCGCGTATGGTGAAGATGCTGTAGGCCAACAGGAGAGCACTCTTCCATCAGCATAATTACTCCACCTCAACTAGAGGTGGAAGCTATGTCAATAGGAGAGCGTTTCCCGCCAGCATACATTGCTCAGGGGGTGGCTTTTTCACACCCGTTAGCAACATAACTTACATTGACTTAAGCGGTAGTGTAAACAAGCACTAAAATGTTATCTGCAATTGCCTCAGCCTCCTCAAACCTCTCAACCAAATTCCTATTTGGCATTTCTTTCACAGCTACCTATATCTGCTAGGAGTCCAGAAGGTAGCCAATTAAGAGCTTTCTGCATCAAGTTTTAGCTGCAAGGAGCCATCTATAACACCTAAACCAGAAAAGACCTTTGCCTTTTATTAAGTTATTGCAGGATCTGTTCAATTGTTGGTGAAGGATAACAGCATTATAGAGCTTTATTGAGATGTAAGGAATCAATACATATCTGGAGTTTGCCTGCTTGGTTTTTTTAAGCTATGTTGCTGATTCAGTCTGTCAGTTCCTTCAGAATCCCATCTTAGTCCTCATCCTCAAAAGAAACCTGCACAACACCTTGAAATGACAAACCCAGGAACTTACATTCATAACTTTGCTAGATACTAAAAATCGTGCACGGAATACAGACACTGGATTTATGGCTTATTGCAACAAGCTATATTCCACTTAAACCCCTCCCCCCCAGCTTTTTTCCCTTCCCCCTCCTCCCATGAATGGAGAGGTGTTAATGGGACACTTCACCTGGAATGGTCCCTTGAAATGTGTAGTAACTACTTATGCTAAACAATCTGTTCCACCTTGCATTTAGCTTGGCACTCTGAGGGCTAGTCTACGCTGGCAATGCTAAAGCGCTGTAAAAACCCACCTCCATGAGGGGCGTAGCTCCCATCACTGGTGCACTGTCTACACTGGCGCTTTACAGTGCTGAAACTTGTTGCGCTCAGGGGGGTGGTTTTTCACACCCCTGTGTGAAATTGCCAGTGTAGATAAGCTGCAAGTCTGAGTACATTTCTCAGACCTGAAGAAAGAGCTATATATAATCTTGAAAGTTTGTCTCTCACCAACAGCTGATGATGATCCAGTAAAAGATATTAACTCATCACCTTGTCTCTTCAAAATAAAGTTCACTTTTGGAAAATCTTTAAGGCAATCTTTATAAATCATAAAGGATCAGTCTAAGGTAAGGGCACAAATACATTTTCTTTTTCACCTTTGCTGTTCACCTTTAAAGCAGGATTACTGGGCCTAGAAATGGTGATGAGTCAGAAACCAGCAGCATCCAATTTATCAGCTGCTGCTTCAGGAACTTGGGAAAATGTGTCCCAGGATTTGGGGTACTCCCCGTGTCATATTGCCTAAAGAGGGGAGACTCACCAAATATATAATCAGTGACTTTAAATTAGAGGTGGAAAATGGAAGACACAAAGCACAGTCCAAATTCTGACTAGTGACTGAAATTAACATTACAAGGGAGAGCCTGAGATAAACATTTTCTACTGAAATTATAAGGAAGTGTAGAAAGACGGTTCCTCAAATTATCTGATATACTAAGATGCAATGTAGAAAAACTGCCCAACTTTAGGAGAAAGGAAAGAAACTTCAGAGAGAAGTGTCTTGTCAAACACAGTTTTACAACTTTGGGAGAGAGTTGAGAGAGTACAGAGAGAGCACCCACACCGGATCAGGGATAAACAATGATGACAAATAGCTGGAGGATAAAACTCCAAAGACAATGTGAAGCCTAGGCAGATTGTACTAACAGCAATAATGCCAACTGCAGGTATTCAAAAAATCATGTGTCAGGCCTTAAAAATCATGAGATTAATACATTTTGTGTTCTTTGCATTTATTTTCTGGGTTTTGAGCCTTTGGTGTGCAGCCAGGTCACATTTTCAAACTTCTCTCATAGGGTTGCAAACTTTCTAATTGCAGAAAACCAAACACCCTTTCCCCGCCCCCTGCTCACTCCATCCCCCCTCCTTCCATTGCTCACTCTCCCCCACCCTTGCTCACTTGCTCATTTTCACCACAAGGCCCAAGCAGGCATAGGTACCGACTCCATGGGTGCTCCAGCCCTGGAGCACCCATGGGGAAAAAATGGTGTGTGCTGAGCATCCACTAGCAGCTCCCCATTAGCTCCCCGCCACCTCCTAGTGCCTCCCGCCTGCTGGCAGGCCCAACGGATCAGCACCTCCCACCGCAATCAGCTGTTTCGCAGCGTGCAGGAGGCTGGGGGAGGAGCAAGGATGCAATGTGCTCAGAGGAGAGGGTGGAACTGGGTGGGAAGAGGCAGGGCAGAGGTGAGGCCTTGGGGGAAGGGGCGGAGTGTGGGGCAGAGCTGAGGGTTGAGCACTCCCCGGCACTTTGGAAAGTTGGCACCTGGGCAGAGGAGATGGAATGTGTGATTCAAATACCCTTCACCTCACCAGGGAGAGATTTTAAACACTATTGTAAAATGTCTACACAGTAATGTTACAGCCCCAGTCTGCTAAGCCAGGGCAGCAGGGCATTTAATTGCAGTGTAGACATATCCTAGAGAGCTCAGAGGGGCTGAAGTGGAGGCTCCTAGGTAGGGACTATGGGGGAAGAGAGCTGCAAATTCAGAGCATCTCCACCTGACCCCTCCTCCCCAAGCAGCCACCCGCTGCTTGTGGAGAGCAAAGCCACTGAGTTGAGGTGGCTGCTAGCTAGGAAGAGCGGGAGGGTGCTTGGGGATGTGGGGTTTTGGAGGGGGTTAGGGATGCGGGAGGGGGTATGGGCTCTGGGGTGGGGCCAGAAATGAGCAGTTCAGGGTGTGGGAGGAGGAGCCTGCCTTAGCCCTGCTGTGGCCAACTGGACTTTTAGTGGCCTTGTCAGCTGTGGCCAACCAGAGCTGCCAAGGCCCCTTTTCGACCGGCTGTTCCAGTCAAAAACCGGACACCTGGCAACCCTACTCCATAGCCCGGAAGGCTAGACACTTACTTTTTCTTTTAGCTGGAAGCTGAGAGCCTCATACAATCACTTGAAACCAGGTGGTGGGGCCTATAAATAAATAAACAAACAAATAAAACCCCACCACCAAAGACCGCCAGGCTTGTAATTAAAAGCAACACACACACTGCTGCAGCTTTGAGGGGGAGCAAGAGGCTCTTACACTTGGGCAGCGCCCGTGTAACTTGCCCTGGCGATACAGTGTTGGCGGCGGCGGGGGGGTCCCCTACACTGGGGACTGGGGGTGCCCCTAGGGGTAGGTGAGTCAGTCGGGCCGGGGCCCTATTCCCAGTTTCCGGGCCCCCGAGGAACCCCCGCCAAGCTGCTCCCCCGCCCAGGGGCCGGCCTGACGGCCGCGGGAAGGAATGCGCTTCCGGAGGCGAAGGAGGAGCGGCCGCTGGGCCCGGACCCAATTCCCACCCCCTGCGGCCCGCACACGGGGCTCCCAGCGAGCGAGGGAGCGAGCGGCGCCGGGCACAGAGACACCCAGGGAACAGCGCCAGGGGCTCCCGCTGCGCCGCGCCCAGAGTCGCTCCGGGGCCCCCGGGGGGACAGACCTGAGCCAGCCGGGCCCCGAGCGCGCCTCTGCCGCCGCCGCCGCCTTCTCGCGCCATGGCCAAGGTACGGGGCTGGGGGGCCGCGCTCGCTGCCGCTGCAGGTTTCCGCCCGTTCGGTCCGCGGCCCAACCCGGGCCCGTTGCGCGGGCAGCCCGCGCGGCAAGGACTGCGTGACCCGCTGCCCGGGACGGGGCTGGCCACCCCCGTGCCCAGCGGGATGGGGCAGGGCACCGGCCGCTGCTTCCCCGGGGGCTGAAGTGTGGGGCGCTGCCCGGCGGTGCTGGGTCTGCCCCCCGCACCCGCGGGGGCCGCGGGCGGCGTGCAGGGTAGGGAGCCAGCCCCGGCCGCCTCAGGGCAGTGCCAGCCCTGGCTCCCCGGCCCCCTGCAGGGCGGGGCTGCCCCCCACGGGCCCCGGTCAGTGTCAGCGTGGCCAGGGCTCCCGGCCCTAAAGCCAGACCGTGAAATGCCCGGGCCCTTTGTCCGCCTGCCGCCCAGCCCTTCAACGCCTTGGGGGCTCGGCCCAAGGGCCTGGCCGTGCAGAGCGGCCGCGAAATACCCCGTGGCACTTTCCATAAGGGTAGCGGCTTTATCCCCGTGCCTCCCTAAAGGATGGGAGCGCCCCTCATCTCCTCGGCTCCCTGCTTTGTGGAGGGTGCTGTACGCACCCCAAAGGTGCTGCTTTTCTGTGGCATTTGTGAAATGGGGTGGGAGTCTAGAGGCTGAACGGAGGCGCTTTGTGAATGTGCAGTATGAATCCTTGTTCAGCCCGGCACTACTAGCTAACTTCTTAACTCACTTGGGTACTAGCAACCGTGTTCTTAAAGTGCATTACAGAAACCAGTAAAAAGGCAAGGCCCTTACCCCCACCCCGAAAAGGTTTTAGACAGGAAGGCGACAGACAACAGGGAGGGAGGAAGGACAGAGCTACAGTAATAAGATCATATGTGACTCAGTTTAGGAGTTTGCAGATCTAGGAGGTTCCCTATTGCTTTTTAAAAAATTGTAACATGATTTCCTTGCATGTATTGAATAGATCAGTGAAAGCAAGCTTGTTTAACATTTAAATCTGATTTAATACATTGTGACTTTGCATGATGATGTGACATTCTGACTGCTTGATAGTTACGGATTTGTTGTTGTTTCTCTCATAAGTGATTGTTTTTCAGGGTTTTATAACTGCCATATAAACTTGTTGCAGTCTGAAAGAGAACAGGGAATGAATGCTAGGTCTCAGCATGTAATCTGTTGAATACATGGTTTTTGGAAAAATACTCTAGCTGCAGCAGTATGAAAGCAATGTAGTCTTTAAAGTATTAATTCTTTCCTCAGTATAGCCTGGTCCTTGGGATAAACAAGGGGGAGGGGAAACTTTTCCTCAGTCACTGTAGAGCTACTATATATTATGTCAATTTTTTGACTAATTCGGTGGGAAATGTCTAACAAAAAATCCACCCCGTGGTCGTTAAACATTTTTTAAAAATAAAATCTGAATGGTTCGTTTCATCTACTGTATCTGCCCTTAGTATGCCAGTAAGGCCCTGCTCATGCCAGTACTTAAGTGCATGAGTAATTCATTATGTGAGCTGGACTAGTTGCAGTGGGGGAGGTTTAGGTTGGATATTAGGAAAAACTTTTTCACTAGGAGGGTGGTGAAGCACTGGAACGGGTTACCTAGGGAGGTGGTGGAATCTCCTTCCTTAGAGGTTTTTAAGGCCCAGCTTGACAAAACCCTGGCTGGGATGATTTAGTTGGGATTAGTCCTGCTTTGAGCAGGGGGTTGGAGTAGATGACCTCCTGAGGTCCCTTCCAACCCTGATATTCTGACTGCTCATGTGCTTAAAATTAAGTAGCAGCTTACGTATTGGTGTGATTAGGGCTTTACTGGAATACAAATAGGTCCAGGCCATCTCTGGTGTTGATGCATTAGAAATTCAAGAGGAAATGCGATCACATGGGGGAGGAAATTATTCTGTGTTTTAAAAAAAAACAGAGAAAACTTGAGAGGGATTGAGGTTTTGGATTTTGTAATTTTCCTTAAGTACTTTGATTCATGCCACTACCAAGTAAATTCAGAAATATCTAAATTTAAATAAGCCTTTGAAACTCGTGAAGGCATGGTAGCAAAGACACAGTCTATACATCCGCCCTACTCATGACAAAACTGATGATTCACTCTCCTGTCACACACACAAATTACTTACCTCAGGCAAATGGTTAAGTAGCATTGTGCAAGGCTGCCTAAAGCCATAAGTAAAGCCTGTGAAAACAGTGAGCAACTAGCAATAGATAGCCAAGACCAAGTGAGTTAAGGATGACACATTGTTAACTTTAGGCTATGTCTACACTTGCAGAGTTTGTGCGCTGTCAGTTTCACTGGTGATAGTGAACCGGTGAAAGAAAAGCACTGGTTTGCGTACTCACTTCCACGGGTGTCAGAGTGTGTTTCCATTTGCAGCACTTCCATTGCGGCCGATGAGAGCAGTGCACTGAGGGCAGCTATCCCACAGTGCAGCTCTCAACATTTTGATGATAGGTCTTGTGGGTGCGGGGGGGGTCCCTGCACAGCCTCCTTTTCCCAAACGCTGATCAGCTCCAGTAGCTCAGCATTGCTCTAAACAGGGGATCCTTTGCTCTGTGGAGCAGGCATTGTCACCTGGCCAGATGATAAGTGAGCGTTTGCCAAGAAAACAGGAAGGGGAGTTTCAAAGTTCCTGGGGCTTTACGGGGGAAGGGCTGGATGTCTGTTTACCTGGCATCAGAGCAGCAGAGCTGCTGGCCAGAGTGATCACCTAGGTACTGTGGGATATCCTGTGGAGGCTAAAAGCTCTGTAAACAGGAAGAACGTGTCTTCACTTGCACATCACTACAACAGCATCACCGGTAAGAGCTGTATGCAAAAAGTCATTGACGCTCCCACGGTTTTTGCGCAAAAAAGGGACTTTTTTCCCCTTTAAATGGCAAGTGTAAACATGCCCATAGTCCTTTGAAATGTTTGCAATTAAATATATTGAGAAGTGCAAGATTGACAGCCATGGAGACTGGAATCCTGTCTTAATAAAATCTAGAGCTAGAAAACATCTTTAAGGTTTGTCAGCACTTCAGTACTGGAGCTCTGGTCTAGTGGATTGAGCATTTGAGTGGTAGTTAGAATTATAGAATCATAGGACTGGAAGGGATCTTGAGAAGTCAACTAGTCCAGTCCCTTCCACTCACTGCAGGACTAAGTATTATATAGAGCTAGACCACCCCTGACAGGTGTTTGTGTAACCTGCTCTTAAAAATCTGAGATTCCACAACGTCCCTAAGCAATTCATTTCAGTGCTTAACCATCCTGATGGGAAGTTTTTCCTAATGTCCAACCTAAACCGCCCTTGCCGCAATTAAAGCCCATTGCTTCTTATCCTATCCTCAGAGGTTAAGGAGAACAGTTATTCTCCCTCCTCCTTGTAACAACCTTTTTATGTACTTGAAAACTGTTATCATGTCCCCCTCAGTCTTCTCTTCTCCAGACTAAACAAACCCAGTTTTTTCAATCTTCCCCCATGGGTCATATTTTCTAGGCCTTTAATCATGTTCTTTGCTCTTCTCTGGCCTTTCTCCAATTTATCCACATCTTTTCTGAAATGTGGCACCCAGAACTGTACGCAATACTCCAGATGAGTAACTTTTCCTGACTGTAATGATTCTGGGCAAGTCGCTCTGCCTTTGCATCATTAACCTAATGTAAAAATGTTAATTTGTATCCAGCTTTGTAAAAGGCTTTGAGATCCAGTTGAAAAGGGCTGCAAGTTATTTTGTGAAATATGTATGCATCTTCAGGTATCCCAGTGAGTGATTGTTCCCTGAGGTTTTTGTTCAGTCTAGTTTTAAATGCCCCACTTTATTGAGCTTCAATCACTTCACTTGGGAAATGATCCCGCAGCTGAATACACCTCAATGTCTGGAAGCTTTTCCCGATGTTCAGAATAAGTCGTCTTATTCACAGTTTCATCCCTTTTCTCTTAGTTTTACTCCTCTTTACTACACTAAATAATTCCTGTATTACCTTTAGTAAGAACACTCTTCAGATATTTGTAAACAGTTATGTCACCCTTCCTTCTATGTCCTGGCTGAGTAAAAGCTATGTGGTACATACTTAGTTCTTAAATCTTTCCTAATAATTCAGTCTTTCTAGCACCATGATCAGACTTGTTGTTCTTCTCAACTCTGTAGCTGTCAATATCTTTCTGATAACATGATATCTAGAACTGACATTTTCAGGTGCAGTTGCACCAGAAACCCCATTAAGTGAGCTATTAAATGTTTGCTCTGTGAGATTTTGGTTTGTATAAGAAGTCCAAAACATTGCAAAACTGGTACATAAACAGGAACAGTTCATCACGTTAGATAGATGGGTCTCCATCCTATTTATCAGTACTCATGTGATAGGTTAGCCAGCTTTCAATTTACACACACATTCTTATCCACATGGCAGCAGGAGAAAATCACTCTTGAACCAGTCTGGCAGAAAGTGGAAAGTCTACAGGAGTGTAGTCTGGTCTTGACACTGATAGTTTCTTGCACTAGACCCTTCAATGAAAGGAACTGAGGGACCATTAGAGAGATGGGTTATTTATATCCTTTTTCTATAGAATATTGCACAACTACTTAGCTAGCTGTGACGGGTTCGGTCACAGAGACCCCCTTGGAACTGTCACCTGATGTGCTGAAATTACCTGTGAGCCCATTTTCCCTGCCATCTTGGGACTTGCAGAACCCTGTCTTGTTGAGCCAGACACACTAGCCTACTGCAACACAGACCCAGGGTCTGGTCCATGTCCCCAAAGCTGTAGACTTAGGTGACCTGCTGAGCTATTTTCAGTTATCTCCAGCACCCAGTTCCCAATGAGATCCAAACCCCAAATAAATACATTTTACTCTGTATAGAACTTATGTAGGGTAAACTCATAAATTGTCCGCCCTCTATAACACTGATAGAGAGAGATGCACAGCTGTTTGCTCCCCCCAGGTATTAATCACTTACTCTGGGTTTATTAATCAACAAAAGTGGTTTTATTAAGTATAAAAAGTAGTTTCAAGTAATAACAGCCAGAACAAAGTAAGTCACAAAGCAAAATAAAACAAAACACGCAAGTCTAAGCCTAATACATTAAGAAACTGATTACAGGTAATATCTCTCCCTCAAAGATGTTCCAATAAGTTTCTTTGCAGACTAGACTTCTTCCTAGTCTGGGCCTAATCCTTTCCCCGGTACAGTCTTTGTTAGATCCAGCAGACATCTCAGGTGGTAAGCAGGGGTTTTCTCATGACTGGCAGCCCCCTTTGTCCTGCTCCACTCCCTTGTATAGCTTTGGCACAAGGCGGGAATCTTTTGTTTGTGCTTGTCCCCACCCCCGCCTCATCAATGGAAAAGTACAAGGATTAAGATGGATTCCAGCATCATGTGACATGGTCACATGTCACTTTAAGACGCCTAGTCTCCATTCTTCCTGAGTTGGCCCACAGGTACACAGGAAGGCGTGCAGGTCAATAACCCATTTATAACCAATTGTCTGGGTCAATGGGAGCCATCAAGATTCCAAGCCACCATTAATGGCCCACACTTTGCATAATTACAGTAGGACCTCATAGTTATGCTTCATATTTCTAGCTTCAGATACAAGAACGTTACATGCATACAACTAGAAGGAATATATTCAGTAGCTTATAACCTTTGTTATGATACCTTACAAGAGACCTTTTGCATAAAGTATATTCCAGTTACATCATATTCACACTCATAAGCATATTTCCATAAAACATATGGAGCGCAACGTCACACTATCCTCTTCTTAAAAATAAAAATAAAAACATCCATAGCCACTTTGCTTTGCGCGAGACTCCTGTACCTGGGTTTGGAGGAGCCAGTGTTATGGAGAAAGTGAAAATGCTTAACTTCTACAAAAAGATATGAGGTACCAGGCTGAAAACTGATAAATTTGGAACTTTCACAGTGACTCAGAGCTGGGGGAGAGTTTAATCCTTTTTACAGAAACCTCCTAAATATTTACGGTTGTCAGTTACTCACAACTTTTCCCTAGTCTCCTGCATGCTGTGAAGAGGAATAGGGTATATTTGTTTCGATATGAGCAGTTTCATTCTCTTGACTGGATGGTGCTTGTTTTCTGAGCAGCAGTGAGATATAGTATTCTTCTAATGGGGTTCTGACTAGAAAAAGTGAAATTGACCAACATCTTAATTTTGTTCTGATGGTGCCAGGGAAAACTGACAGAAGTGCAAGCACAGAACTGAAAACCCAAGACAGTGACAACATGTAGAAATTGATGTCTTAATCATCTCATTCCCTCTTAAAAGAGAGCCTCCTGCTTGCCACTGATCAGCAAGTGGAGTTTCAAGCATGGTGAACAATGTTTTCTTTCTAAGTTTTAGTTCTTAATCTGTTGTGATACCTGCCATGGTTAACTTGTAGCCTTGCTTTTTCTTTTAAAAAGTGTACCACTTTTGTAAACTAAACCATAATCCTTATGCAGTACCAGCACTTTCCAAAATAGTAGGAGGAGACCAGGAGGCTACTTTGAGTACATGTCTTCCTTCTGGTTCACGTTTGGTGCATGGTTCTTTGTGGTTCACTTAGTTTGATTTTAAAATAAGTAGCTGTGACTTCTTCTCTAGAGAGAGCTTACTAATTTCCTGCACAGAGCATTGAGGAAGTGGAGTTAGGGGCAACATCTGGGTAGCGGCTTGAGTTAACTCTTCCATGAAGACTTAAAAATATGATATTTAGTATTGTGAGATAAAGAGAAAAGGAGTACTTGTGGCACCTTAGAGACTAACCAATTTATTTGAGCATGAGCTTTCGTGAGCTACAGCTCACTTCATCGGATGCATACTGTGGAAACTGCAGAAGACATTATATACACAGACACCATGAAACAATACCTCTTCCCACCCCACTCTCCTGCTGGTAATAGCTTATCTAAAGTGATCGTCAAGTTGGGCCATTTCCAGCACAAATCCAGGTTTTCTCACCCTCCGCCCCCCCACAGACAAACTCACTCTCTTGCTCGTAATAGCCCATCCAAAGTGACCATGGCCCACCTTGATTATCATACACATTGTGAAGAGAGTGGTCACTTTGGATGGGCTATTACCAGCAAGAGAGTGAGTTTGTCTGTGGGGGGGCGGAGGGTGAGAAAACCTGGATTTGTGCTGGAAATGGCCCAACTTGACGATCACTTTAGATAAGCTATTACCAGCAGGAGAGTGGGGTGGGAGGAGGTATTGTTTCATGGTGTCTGTGTATATAATGTCTTCTGCAATTTCCACAGTATGCATCTGATGAAGTGATCTGTAGCTCACGAAAGCTTATGCTCAAATAAATTGGTTAGTCTCTAAGGTGCCACAAGTCCTCCTTTTCTTTTTGCAAATACAGACTAACACGGCTGTTACTCTGAAACCTGAGATAAAGAGCACTCTCCCAAAGGATCAAAAGGTGGTGTATCTGCATACTTTGCAAGCACTAAACTGAGATTCCACATAAGGACAGGTTCTCTTAATTGGTGCATTAACCAGACCTTTGAAGAATCTCATGATGGTGGGATGGCTGAAGTAAGTGCCCAATGGACAGTGGTATGATGAGTTGTAACACAAGTATTCTTTCATTGATGAAAGGGTGAGGCTAAGAAAGAGACCACTGGGATGATAATTAGTCTGTACCAGATTCAGTTAGGGTAAAGCAATAGGTAGAGACATTATCTGACGCCCAAAGAATAGAGAAGACTTTTTTGCATGTTTTGCTGTTCTTTTTTTTTTTCAACCTGCAGCAAGTTACTCATAATTTTTAGCCTATCTTTTGGCTAGGTCAGTCATCTTTTCTGAAGTCCTTACTATATGAACATAGTCCCATTAAAATTTTGAACAAAAGAGGGATTGAACAATATTTGCAAAGTTTGGTTTTATACAAGTTTGATTTGGTGTTAACTGAGGTACTTTATTCCTGCAGTTGGTTCAAGGTTGTCCTGGTCCTGAGATAAATGTTGTATGATGCATGTTAGATCAACTCCATTAGTCATGGTAGGCAAGTGGTGTGTAAGCTGCATGCTTGAGGGGGAAATTTAGTCTTGGTTCGTTAAAGGTATGTTAAATATCTATCCATGTCTTGATTATTGTGTAAGGAGGCAATTTATGTGCATATGCAAAATGTCAGCAAATGCAGAACACCTTAAACACAGCATTTTTAAATACTTGCCCTTTGATTTTACCAAACAGTCCTGGAGCTAGTGTCTAATCATTTTAAAAATAGCCTCCACATGATCCATAATACACTGCAGTAACTCCTTGCTTAATGTTGTAGTATGTGCCTGAAAAATGCTACTTTGAGCAAAACGATGTTAAGCAAATCCAATTTCCCATAAGAACTAATGTAAATAAGGGAGGTTAGGTTCCAGGGAATTTTTTTTTTGCTAGACAAAAGACTGTTTTTTATATATGTGTGTGTGTGTGTGTACACACACACACACACACACACACACTATAAGTTTTAACAGACGATTTAATACTGTACACAGCAATGATGATTGTGAAGCTTGGTTGAGGTGGTGGAGTCAGAAGGTGGAAGAGGGTGGGATATTTCCCAGGGAATGCCTTATTGCTAAATGATGAACTAGCACTCGGCTGAGCCCTCAAGGGTTAAGACGTTGTTAATGTAGCCTCACACTCTACAAGACCGCACGAATGGAGGGAGGGAAGACAGCATGGCAGAGAGAAACAGACACACCGTGTGTGTGTGAGAGAGAGACACACACACACATTGCCCCTTTAAGTACACTGACCCCACTGTAAGTACACTGCCTTTTTAAGTAGATCAGCAAGTTGAGACAGCAGCTGCTGCCAGCAAGCTACCTCCCTCCTGAGCCCTGTCATGTGTTGTTCCCCTCCTATCGTCCCATCCCCCACCGAGCTCTGTGGAGATGGGGCAAAGGAGCGGGGGGCAGGAGCCTGGGTGAGGGGGACACCCTGACATTAGCACCTCTCTTCCCCCCGCTTCCCTCCCTGCACAGCAACCAGGAGGCTCCCAGGGGCAGAGGGCAGGAGCAGCACATAGCAGTGGGGGGAGGGATAGCTGAACTGCCCGGCAATTGGTAACCTGTTGGGCGGCTGCCACACAGGGAACTTAGGGGAGCAGGGAGCTGATGGGGGGCTGCCGGTCCACCCTGGTTCCAAGCCCCCACCAGCTATCTGCAACGGGCTGCTCTTTCTGAAAGCAGTGGACAAAGCAGGCGGCTGCCAAACAACGCTATAAGGGAGCATTGTGCAACTTCAAACGAACATGTTCCCTAATCGATCAGCAACGTAACAACATTAACCAGGACGACTTTAAGTGAGTTACTGTAATTGAATATCACAAAGGCAAGTCTACCACTGTGTGGAAAACAAGCAGGGATGTTGGTGTTACTTTTTCTTGGGTGGGGATATCACTCACTGATCAGTGTTTAAAAACACACACACACACACACACGGATATGACAAGTTTTATTTTTCTGAAGAACACACTGTGCAGGTTATTTGATGCAAATTGTTTAAATTGTATCTTAAAGCAATATGCTTCATAAACATAGCAATGCCAATGCAGAGAGTTATCTAAGGATGTGGTGGGCAGGCTGTGAATTTGCATGTTTGGATGCGATTGTTTGCATAACTTTTCAGAAAACAAACCAAAACAGGACTCAGCCATCTTGGCTTACTTAGTGTCTTGGGCTGTATTGATGCTAGCAATTTTGGTGGAATATTCCCATCCTTGTTCTAGCATTAGTGAGGATTTGAGTAGGTCAGCCACTGGCATGTTTATGGCCGAGGCTGCTTGGAGCTGGTATAGTTGGAGATAAAATGGCTTACATTAGAACTTACTGTTGCTAGCACTAGGGGCATGCACTGTTAGTGTAACAATTAGAATTGACTTAATTTCAAACGTAAGGAAGGTCTTAATTGTTTGAGTATGCATGTATTTTGGAATTTGCTTCCCAGGGGATGTCTGTTACAGCTGTCTGTCTTGAAGCAGCTTTTAATTACAAAGGCTTTTGTGCCCACTTCGTCATTTACTGTCCTGTCTACATAGGGGGTTTCAAATGAGGAACCTCCATCTTATGCATGGTTAAAATTTGGTTGTAGCTAAATCCAGTTCCAACTGTTGGGCTGGCTACCATAGATGGAGCCAACCTGAGTTTTAAAAAATGCTCTAGTTCACAAGAGACACCTTAAAACTATGCTCTAACCCAGAAGTCCCCAAACTGTAGTGTGTGCCCCCTGGGAGGGGGCACAGAGGAATGTTCAGGGGGACACAGCTGCGGCCTGGGCCAGCCCCCATGGGAGGTGGGAAGGGAGTGCTACCCAGCTACATTCCTGGCTCCGGCTGCTGTCCCAGTTCCCTGGCTGCCAGCCTTGCACCCGGGACCCCGACACCTGGGGCCCCAGCTGCCAGTCACCTTACACTGTCCGTGTACCCTCCTGGAGCTGCGGCTCTGCTCCCAGCCCCGGTGGGTAGGGGGGGAGAGGAGGGTGCAAATGGGCGGGAGGGGGGAGGTAAAGGTTACCTGTTGCATCTTGTTTCAGATTAGGTAAAACCACCTCTTGGAGAGTGACTGTCATTTTAAGTTTTGTAAAGAACCTAGCATATTGCGGCCCCAATCTTGATCTGGGCCTTTGGGTGTTGCCATAGCGCAAATAAATAACTTATTCACGTTTTCTGGTTTTCTATCAGATCAGGTGTTCTTTTGCAAATATTTATACAAGAATTGTGGGATTACATATTTGTAGGAATCTAGGGTGCAAGTGTTCTGACACTTAACAACCAGACAACTATCTCCACCATGGAACTAATATTCACTGTGAACAGGTAACTGGTGCTACAACGCGTGCATGTGAGACATTAGCTCATGGGGCCCTACAACCAGTGTAACTAAGATTAGGAAGCGGAGTGTTATTTGCCAGCCAGAATTTTAAGGTTAAATGTATACATTGGGGATGGGGCAGTCTGAGAGCTTTTTGTTACTTAATGCTCAAATTGCTGAGCATTTACTCAATGGTGTGTATAAATATTCTCAGTGTTTCCTGCAAATGCAATTCTAAATCATTTTAGAATAATGGATGATTAAGTTTGCAGTTGAAATCTGGGAAATAAATATCTAACCTTAGCCTTTGAACAATTAATTGGGAGCCTGAAAAGGAACTGGGAATAAATAATTTCAGCCTTGTATTCTGTTCAGTCTCTACCCTGAGCTAGATGGCATGTTGAACCTTTGTCCAAACTGAGTTAAACCCAGACTGGCGAACAACCAAGTGTAGTTTGTTAATGATAGTGCTTAAATTCTGTTGAAGGACATTGAGAAGGGGATTTATTTATTACATAGTGCTTGGATCCCCAGTCAGGATTAGTGCATACATGCTGTGCAAACATGCCTAAAGCACTCGTGCTAGCTTTGGTGTAGACAGGCTTCAGGCAATTCACTACCATATATACCGGTAATGAAAATCTACTTCAGCTCGGTTGTACCATTGCTGGGAAACAACTAAAAAACACTTATCCATAGAATCACCCTTGCTGCTGTTTTATTCTGCAAATTCTGTAAAGTAGATGTGCTTAAACTTGCAAATTAAGATTGTGAAGATATATATTAAAATAAGTTTGTGGCCTTTAAGTCTCTCTAGGCTAGTGTTTCTCAAATGCAGGCACCATGGCTGCATGTGGCCACCAGGGGCTTTTCTTGCCTCCAAAGCCTCCTGGGCAGTGATTGAGGGGTGAAGGGGGCAGCAAGGTGAGATTAGGCCCTGCCCCCCATCTTGAGCCACAAACATCGGAAGAGCAGTTCCCCCACCTTCCCGGGGGCGGTGGGGCTGTGGCTTCCGGGCTTCAGCGCTGCTGTGGCAGGCAGCAGGCTCTGGCCACATGGCAGCGGGCTCTGACTGTGGGAACTTCGGGATCTGGGCTTCGGCTGCACAGCGGCAGACTCTGTCCCATGTTTGCTGGACTTCAGGCTCGCACGCCCCCCCCATCACCCCTGGCCCCTCACCCATCCACCCCATCGCTCCTGGCCCCCACTGCCTCCCTACCCACCTCCCCATCCAAGGTTTAATTTGTCCCCCCGTTTGCCAGGGCTGAGTAAAGCTGCTGTGAAAAGTGATATTTGCATGTTTGTTAATATTGCTTTTCACTGCCTCCCAGCTAGCTAACAAGTCTTTGCTGTGAAAAGCGATATTAACAAACATCACTTTTCAAATATTACAAATATCACTTTTCACAGAAGCAGACTTACTAGCTAGCAGGTCTAATACCCCAACACCCCCACCACCACCAAAAAAGCAAAAGAAAGAACAAAAAAGACACGAATATGCAAAGCACCTTATTTGTGTTTCTATTCTGTTTAGGTCCAGTAAAAAATAGAGACAGCTGTATGTTGTTGTTGTTGAGTCTTCAAAAACACCCCATCATAAATAAATTACTGTGATTGCACATGCATATGTATTTGTTTTTCCTAAAGTTAATTAACTATTTTAGGAAAAATTGTCAAAGCGGCCACAAGCAAGAGCTGTTGAGAACCCCTGCTCTAGGCAATCCCACTAAAAGGAGATGTTTCATTGTTTCAGGGTTGTCTTGTAGCAGAAGAAACAGCAGTGAACAACCACTAAAATTAAAGAGCAGTTTTTGTTAACTGCAGCAGAACCCCATTGATTTAATCTGGGGATTTGGGTTGTACCTAAAATTATGGTTAAATGTAAGTCAGTTAAAATCTGGTACATTATATCTAGAAAAAAGAAGAGGTTACTTGATCATGTGTTTATGCCAGTCACTGAAAGGTGAACATTGCTATGTAAAACAAGATTTCCATTTAAATGTTGGGTTACTCTGTGGTCTACCAACTTCCTTCAAAATGTCACAGTAATATGCAGTGAAATGTTTCTAGACCTTTTTGTAAGAAGCAAGTAGCTAATAAACCTGCTTGCTTAAGCTTCTACAGTTTTTAAAAATAAAAATACATACTTTTGTCCTGCTATTTCTTTACAATGAAGGTAGGATAGATAGCTTGCCTTTGTGAAGAACAAGGTATAGTTCAAAGGCAGAACTGAGTCATGAGCACCAGTTCTGGTCAGTGTGTAAGAACTATATTTATATGCTGAACTAAATAGTGTATGTGGATAAATTCAGCCTGTAAGGTACACAAAACTAAAATAGCCTGGGAGGAGTGGAGGCTGGAAAACATAATAGGATTATTTTCTATTGGCACAAAGGACATTCATGTATGCTACCAGAAAAGCATAAATTGCTATGTGGGATTTTTATCTTCAATCCAATCCAGCTGAAGTGGAAGTGTTAAAATGGACTGTGTGTCTTGCAGGCTAACAAGGCCTTTACAGCCTGCACTTAAAGTGTTAAATACCCAACACAAGAGTCTCCAGAAAGTTATAGTGTCAAATTGCAAGTAAGACTTTAATTTACCATTCCTGGGCAACTTAAATAGAAAGACCTCCATAGGCAAATCCTTGCCCCTAATAGACACAGGTTCAGGATTATTTCTTTCCTGTGACTGGTTTATGTCAACCTGACTGAACAAAGCTTTAACATCATCCCCAATCAAAAGATCCTTAGGGAATAACTTCCTTACACCAGCTATAACTTCATGTTTAACACCATTCCATTCAAGATGGATTCTGGCTAAAGGCACACTTACAGTAAAATCATATTTCAGAGTGATAGCCGTGTTGGTCTGTATCAGCAAAAAGAACGAGGAGTACTTGTGGCACCTTAGAGACTAACAAATTTATTTGGGCATAAGCTTTTGTGGGCTAAAACCCACTTCATCAGAGGATTACAATATTCACACTCTCTTTTATTTACCAAATAAATCTTCCTCTTTGACAAGATCTGCTTTAACAAGAGTGATGTTAGAAGTTGTAATTTGCCCTAAACAGCTTTTACCATTGACTTTTACATTCTCTGCACAAGTTATGGGGTTACCTTCACCTGAGCTCACAGTAAAAGCACTTACATAAAAGGTGGCAGTGTTGGGGTAAATTTGGTTACACACAGGCAACTGCTTA
Source organism: Natator depressus (assembly GCF_965152275.1). Classification (NCBI taxonomy): domain Eukaryota; kingdom Metazoa; phylum Chordata; order Testudines; family Cheloniidae; genus Natator; species Natator depressus. Next base: position 235,380,325 of record NC_134235.1, on the reverse strand, counting down.
GAGTCAAACAGCATACCAACATTGTTACAAACTGAATAGATTCTATCCCCATCTCTGTGTTTGAGAGAAGCTGGCTTTTCAGGATGATACAGTTCCTGTTGTTTCTTTATTCTCTTGAGTTGGAGCTTAAGTCTGTCCACTTTTGCCTTAGCAATCGAATATATGCCATTCTTTGTTCATGTTAAAAAGACAGGCGTTCTCTTTCAGCGGCTTCTCCTTCCATATCAACTATTTTTTGCTTTTGTTCAAGTTCTACCTTCTGGTTTCTCACTGCAAGCATTTTCGCTAGGTCTGCTTCCTTATCACTGGCAATTAACAGATTTCTCAGTTCCTGCTCTGGGGTCTTTTTCTTAAGACAACCCCCTCTGTGAGCACAATTCTTCCAGGCTTTTTCTGTCAGGATCTTGATCCTGCGCCACTCGCTGTAACTGATTTTTAACCCTTAAACTCTGCAATATCAAAATTAAATTTTGACAAGCATGTGGTTCTGATCCAAAAACCCAGTTAACCTGTGGTAATGTGTATCCAACCACGACTACGCCACTGTGACCAGTGTCCTAGTGGGGGCCAGCTATGGTCACTCAATTAGGGTGAACTGCAAAGAATGGGGCTGCTAAACCTCATAAAGCTGGTGGATATTCCAATACTTAGATTTACCAAGCCAGCATAAAACAGCTTCTTTATTACCTTACTGGTTACGAAGAAGTCCAAACACACAGTTTCCTTAAAGTGATCCAGCCTCAGGCCTCTATCCAGGTACCCACGTCAAATATGATGATTTCTGAAAATCTTATTTCATCATATAAAAGAAAAGGTTCTACCAATCCCAAAGGTTCGACACATCACCTCCCAGGTTAATGAATATTCCAGATCTTGCCCAAATACACAGCCAATTCTTATTAACTAAACTAAAATTTATTAAAAAACAAGAGAGAGAGTGTGGTTAAAAGATGAATTTACATACAGACATGAGTTCAATTCATTGAGGTTCAGATTCATAGCATAGATGGTGAGCTTTGTCATTGCAAAGAGTTCTTTCAGAAATAGTTCATAGTCCAATGTCCAAATATCATATTCAGGGTGTACCAGCATAACTGGGACCTCAGTCTTGCGACTCAAACTTCCCCTGATGAAGCCTAAGCAGATCTGAGATGACAGAATCAGGACCCAAGGATCTTTCAATTTCATGTCCTCTTTGATAAATTGGGATTCCTCAGGGAACAAAAGGTAATCAGGATGACTTTGAAGCAGGTCCCTCACCTGTACTTAGCTATAGGAATTAACCTAAGGCCATTTGCTTTTTCCTCCACCATTCACAGTACATTTCAAAGAGAGATGAATACCTTGATATCCCGTGTTTACAATTCATTTAAATTATATCAGAATACAAGCATAGACAGGGATTGTTGATTACATTGACCCTACTCATACATATGTAAATACACAAAAACACAAACATGATCTCCCCACATGTCTTCTGTGGGGTTATTTATTTTGCAGGATGTTTAACCCTTTCTAGCCATGCATCACATGAGGACTGACAATATTCTTGTAATAATCCCAGCCCCAAGGAAACTGCAGAGTAAGACAAGACAGGATACACTGGAGGAAGATGACAACAGCAGTGAGCTTCTCTCTCTTGTTTTCTCTCTAATATAGTGGTTGGCTATGTCATCTGGGTATTAGGATAGCAAGGACTTTGCATTTGTGAATTTGCAAAGCAGCTTTTGCAACAAAGGATGCAGATGCTGCAGTTGAGATTAGGCATAACCCACAAGTAAAATACTCAATGAATTTGTATCACTAGCAATTTAATCAGATATAACTGCCATGACCTCTGCCTGCCATGCTTTTGAACTGCATAGGCTAGGAAAAATATTCATCTTTTTATTTGTTCTTTCTTACATCAAAAGTACCTAAAATTCAGTTTTAAATGTTGATACATTAAGATTTTGATTGTTTAGAACACACAAACCCAGAACTTGTCAAAGGAGAAATGTAATAGAGTTAATAGTATAACTACAGCAAATGGCTAAACCCCTGGTTAAGATATGTGAATAGGAGTAGAAGAAATAAATAGGGCTGTCGATTAATCGCACCTTTAACTCACGCAATTTAACTGAAAAAATTCATCGCAATTAAAAAAATTAATTGGGATTAATCGCAGTTTTAATCACTGTTAAACAATACAATAACAATTGAAACGTACTAAATATTTTGGATGTTTTTTCTACATTTTCAAATATATTGTATTCTGTGTTGTAATTCAAAGTGTATTTTCACTTTATATTATTTTTATTACAGATATTTGCACTGCAAAAATAAGAACATATTTTTCAGTTCACCTCATACAAGTACCATAGTGCAATCTGTTTATCGTGAAAGTGAAACTTAAAAATGTAGATTTTTTTGTTGTGGTTACATAACTGCACTCAAAACCAAAACAATGTAAAATTTTAGAGCCTACATGTCCACTCAGTTCTACTTCTTGTGCAGCCAATTGCTAAGAGAAACAAATTTGTTTACATTTACAGGAGATAATGCTGCCTGCTTCTTATTTACAATGTCACCTGAAAGTGAGAACAGACATTTGCATGGCACTTTTGTAGCCGGCATTGTAAGATATTTACGTGCCAGATATGCTAAACATTCATGTTCCCCTTCATGCTTTGGCCACCATTCCAGAGGACATGCTTCCCTGCTGAGGATGCTCGTTTAAAAAAAAAAGTGTTAATTAAATTTTGTGACTGAACTCCTTGGGGGAGAATTGTATGTCTCCTGCTCTGTATTTTACCTGCATTCCGCCATATATTTCATGTTATAGCAGTCTCGGATGATGACGCAGCACATGTTCATTTTAAGAACACTTTCACTGCAGATTTGACAAAACGCAAAGAAGGTACCAATGTGAGATTTCTAAAGATAACTACAGCACTTGACCCAAGGCTTAAGAATCTGAAGTGCTGTCCAAAATCTGAGAGGGACAGGGTGTGGAGCATGCTTTCAGAAGTTTTAAAAGAGCAATACTCCGATGCGGAAACTACAGAACCTGAACCACCAAAAAAGAAAATCAACCTTCTGCTGGTGACATCTGACTCAAATGATGAAAATGAACATGCATGGGTCTGCATTGCTTTGGATTGTTATTGAGTAGAGCCCATCATCAGCATAGAAATGTCTTCTGGAATGGTGGTCAAAGCATAAAGGGGAATACAAATGTTTAGCATATCTGGCATGTAAATACCTTGCAACTCCCGCTATAACAGTGCCATGTGAACGCCTGTTGTCACTTTCAGGTGACATTGTAAACAGGAAGCGGGCAGCATTATCTCCTGCAAATGTAAACAAACTCGTTTGTCTGAGCGACTGGCTGAACAAGAAGTAGGACTGAGTGGACTTGTAGGCAATAAAGTTTTATATTGTTTTATTTTTGAATGCAGTTATTTTTTGTACATAACTCTACATTTGTACATTCAACTTTCTCGATAAAGAGATCACATTACAGTACTTGTATTAGGTGAATTGAAAAATACTATTTAATTTTTACAGTGCAAATATTTATAATAAATATAATGTGAGCACTGTACACTTTGTATTCTGTGTTGTAATTGAAATCAATGTATTTGAAAATGTGAAAAACATCCAAAAATATTTATATAAATGGTATTCTATTGTTTAACAGCGTGATTAATCACGATTAATTTTTTTAATTGCTTGACAGCCCTAGAAATAAAGTCTCAATTCGGTTCTAGTTAATTTATTTTTTGCAGTGTTTATGCATAGTTTATAAACTATAAAAATCCCACGTGTCTATAAGCAGTACTTGCCTTTCTAACATTGATAGGTTTGCCAGAATAACTTCTTAAACCATGGAATCTTGGCTTGGACACACGTTTAAACAAAGCAGTATGAAGAAAGCATAATATAAATAAGGCCTTGCCCACATTAGGACAAAAGTAAACTGTATAAACCAGGTTAACACTTCAAAAACCACTTAACATAATAGAATCTGCATAAGTGTGTTAAATTAAATGATTACTAGTATTATAGTAGCCCTTAAGAGCCCTAGTAATGAACCATTTCCCCATTGTGCTGGGCACTGTGCAACCATTAAAGACGGAAAAAAGGTTGTAAGGTCTTGAAGTAGGAACAGTGTAATCCACATTGCTCCTTCTAGGAAACCATTCCAGTGCACTGAATGATGGGGCATATACTGGGATGCAGCCAGTGTTTACTGGGCTCATAACAAAGAAACAGGCCTCTGCCAGTTGCAGCGTCCCCACATTGTCCCCTGCAGCCTGGTTCTTTCAAAGGACTATTGTTCCCAGCTTGTTTGTGGCCCATTTGAAGTTTTTTTCCCCTGCTCATTCTATTGCTGCCCTTCTCCCACCGTATGTTTGGTTTCAGAGTAGCAGCCATGTTAGTCTGTATCCACAAAAAGAACAGGAGTACTTGTGGTACCTTAGAGACTAACAAATTGGTTTCTCATCTTTCATACTATGCTAATTTTGTTCTCAACATTTTCTATGCCCTCCTTTCCTGTCACTCCATCCTCCCTACTTCTTCCTGCTTCTCTTGCACTCCTTCTTCTTTCTGCTTGTCATGTGCCAATGTTAAGTTAATTTCTTCTAACATGAAGTATCTCACAGCACACATTATTTCTATCAACATAAGGGATCTATTTAGAACACTTCACCAGCTGCAATCATGATAATAATGTATATGTGTCTCCTTCAAAGCTGTCTAGTTATTATAGCTTTTGAATTATGTGAATATTTCTTTGGACTCCTGAATTAGGTGAAGATTAGCATCTTCAATTCCATTAGTCAGTGAATTTCATAATTTGGGGGGTGGGGGGAAGAGTAGGTGGGGGTGGGTGAGGGAGATATGGAAATACATAGAAACAAAGTGCCCTGAGCCTAGTTTACAATTAAGGCAAAACAAATTAATTCTGACCATAATATTCAGCTGGAAAGACTGGCTGTGCCATATCCATTCAAGGATCTTGACTATGGATAGAACTACTTTGAAATCAATGACAGCAAGCCTACAGAGACTTTAACAGGAGTCTGATTATCAAGACATTATAGCCTGTAACGTGAGCTGCTGTATTTTGAACCAACTATATCCTACATATAAAAAGCAATACTCTAGAGACTTCATTTATGAGTCGTTCCAATTCAGTTTTATTGAGCCATGGTCTGAGCCTGGTGATGTTTTAGACTGATATTTGTTTATATATGAATCTTCAATTATGACTCCTGGGAATCAAGATTTAGAAAGCCTCTTAATCCCATTAGGTTCTTTAGTCCCATTGATTTTCAGTGAGACTAAATCACTCGGGCACTTTTAAAAACTTTACCCCCAACATTACTTATGTTTTATAGCAATACATGATACAACTGACAACATCACTAACTGTTCAGAAGCACAGATTATCACTTCTAATGATCAGTGCTTCTGATTAAGCTTCACAGTTATGGACATAATGCTTCCCTAGTAGAACCTACAGAACCATGGTATGATTCTGCATTGCTAGAAGACAAAGGTTAAACTTCCTATTTCTCCTTGTCTCCGATTCTACACAAGGTTTTCTAAACTAGGTACCGGTACATTGTAACTGTGCTGTCCAAACTGCACAGAAAGTTTTAGTTTCCTATTTAATTTTAACTTCCTTTATACAGAAATTTTTCTCGTGGAATAAAATTTAAACCTAGTTTCTTTCGTGGGTTTGTAATGGGGATACAGTCAAATACACAATATGTATTAAGAAACAGGGTCATTCAGTTACATTTCTAACTTTATCAAGCAGAGTTTGAGAAACCACATAGTTATATTTTTCACTTACAACAAGATAGGTAGAGGATAATGGGGGAAAAATAAGGTTCAATAAATGTTGTTGAATATTCTGGTTATAGCTTCACAGTGCATGCTTCAGTTGTCCCCTAAACAAACAACCCTGGCTTATAGCGTGTTTGAGTTAGCACCCTAGTGGTGATTAATCTAATGTAGTAAACTGTCTAGATTGAAACTTGTTTCCCAAATTAGTGGGAAAGCAATTTTTCCAGTTTTTCTATGTTAACAGGTGATAGTTCAGTTCTTGTCCCAGGGTTGGAATCCATTTTTATTTTGAAGTGTTTGTACTAACTGCTAAAAACAAGTTGGCACCATAATCTATAGGCAAATGTTACTCTATACAGATTTCACTTTCACATACTTTCCCTCTGGATCGTGATGCTGTGAAGAGAATACTTTCTGACAACACTCACTGTCAACTTTGGGTATCTTCACTGAACTAAGTCAATCGTTAATTGGTGTAAGGCAGAGGTAGTCAATTATTTTTTGTTAAGGTCCAGATTTCTTGGTCAAAGTATAGTCAAGGTCCAGACTTCAGAGAAAATAATAATTAAATAAATGATAAAAAGTAAATAAAAAAAGGATTTTGGGGTCCGTTCAAAAGTGTCTTGTGTTCCGGATTTGGCCTGCAATCTGCCTATTGATTACCCTGATGTAAGGTATTTATTTGTGCTACTGCAAGATCAGAATTGAGTCTTAATTTCAATGTATTTATGTCATAGGGATGTTCCATATAAAAGCTATACTGATATTTAGATACAAAAATGTAGGAAATGAAGTTCCCTGGCATAAGACAATTTAAGCCCCTTCATTTCATCAGCTTTATAAAGACTCCTTCATCAGGAGAACATTTGTTTGTATCAAGATTTCCTGCTTTTCAGCTCTCAGTACTCACTGTAAAATGCATGTCCCCTTTCCTGTAAAAAGGCCATTGTATAGTTATTTGGCCGAGTCATTTTAAAATTCAAATTCTGTGAATACGGAATAGTTCAGTGTTTGCCAGATACCTCTTCTCCCGTTAACCACCCAGAGAATTTGAACTTGGTGTGTCAATAGCATTATATTAGCAAAACCAAGAAAATGGCAGCTCAGCACTCAAGTGAATTATCCTTTGATTGGTGTAGCTGAGGCCTGTCCTGTCGTGAGTAATTAAGACATGGAGGGGCAAAATAAGTTAGGAATGTAGAGAGGAGGTAAAGAGGAAATCGAACTGTGGATAGCCTGTGAAATGTGATTGGTTCCTGCAAAGTAAACAAGCCAATCCAAGAATGTGTGATGCAATGTATAGCAAATAGCGATGAGATGCGTAATGTATATAAAGGGAGAGGGTTTCTGTGTAACTTTGGAGCTGTGATGTACCTTGCATCCACTCCCCGCTCCCCCTCCCCCCACATTTGAGCCTAATCAACTTAGTGTAGCATTGCTATATGCCAGATAAAGATACTTGAATGGCGAAGGCTGGAGTCGAACTGAGTTCTTGGGGAGCTGAGTGCAAAGAGGTCTTGGAGGGAATAATTCTTACCGTGTGAAGTGTTTTCCTTTCTGGTTGTGCTCCCTTCTGGTAATGTGTTAATTTGAAAAGGTAACAGGAGAATTTAAGTGTCAGTTCACATTTTTATTGGATTTCCTACCTAGCTCTCACGAAACAAAGGTGAGGGCAACTGTGGTTCTTGACACCCAATATCTATTCAGTCAAGCATACATCGTGTCATAGCATCCTAAACTGATATGGCAGTACTACTTGAACATCATAAAGAAGCCATTTGTTTTATCTGTAAGGCAACCTGTTTAATTTTATCACTACATATATTTCTACCAATGTAAATATCTGTATGTTGGGGATTTCCAGTGCATCTATCTGTAGCATATAGTACTAGTAACCGCATGAAAGACTGGTACTTCAGGGGCGGGCATAGGAATAAAAATTTGACCACTTTTGGAGGGGCACGTTCTGTGCTCCCTCCGCGGCCCTGGGGCTGGAGGAGCTGTGTGCCCCCACTGATCATTGTGGGGGGTCCGTGCCCCTGCTTGCCCATGCCCCTGGGTACTTCGTTAGTTTTCAGAAGTTTTGATTAAGGTTGTGCCTTTCAGGCAATCTTTATTATAATCATCTCAAACTGTCACATGAAATTGAGGTGACTTAGTGTAAGCCAGTTTTTATTTAAAATATTCCTTTTGTTTCAGGGCTGTCACAGTCAAAGGCAACAGTTTTGCATCAGTTAAATTGAGGTTACCATTTGAATTGGGGTACCATCTAAAGGCTCAGTAGAGGGAAAACGTTAGCTAATTGTATTTAGTGTTGATATTTAGTTCAACGCAATTTTTTTATTTTATTTTTTTTAAATTAGCTGAAACTGCTACAGACTCTCCAAATTGCTGCGCTGGCTTGCCACAGAATTAGAATAGGCACCTTATTGAAGAACTTGCATCAAGCTTGTTGCAGAGTAGAGGGGGCCTTGCATATAACCTACTCCTAGAAACCTGATTGAGAGTTTTGTGAAAAAATTTAAGTCATGTCAACTGCAGTCCTAAACAAAGAGAGAATATCCCATTTGGGTGGAAGGCGTAAGAAAGGGAGGGGAGACGGTTTGTAGAATACCGGAAATCTATTAGTTGGTGGTCTAGTGCTGCTATGGAACATAAAAAGTTGTTGCTTACAGAACTTGCATAACTTACGGATACCCACAGTTAGTGTCTAGGGTAGAATAAATTGCAACTGTGTTGTACTTAGGATGGGCAAAAGGTGTTGAACACCTCTCCCACCACCTCAAAAACAAACAAAAAAAACCCCAAAAAAACCCGCCAAAAAACCTCAGGAATATAAATCAATAAAACAAAAATTCTCTTCTGGGGATTGCCCTTCACCCAGTTCCAAATTTCCCTATCTCAGTATTTAGTAAACACAAATCTCTAGTTTTCGCTTTCTTTCGGAAAGATAAACAGAAATCCCGAATTACCTTTAAACTAGGCTTCAAAACAAATTCACTCATATTAGCTGGATCCTCTCTGAAGGTGGGTAGCCAACTTTGCTCCCTGTAGCTGTTCAGCTTTCCTAGTGGTGTCCGTAACTAACTTAATGGGCTTCACCTGCTTCTGGTGTCTGCCCCTTTAACCTTTGCCTCCCAGAATCCTGAAGCTTCCTGATCCACATCCCAGGCAAGTTGTGTACTGTATCACATATACATTGTGTAATACAAACTTTATATATGTTAAGACTACAATACTTCCAACAAGCTGAACATATGAGAAGGGACGAGGTGGCTTGGAAAGGTTCATATTTCCATTACTCTTATCCTCTGTATCAAGCACATTTATGCTACCACTAATTTAATAAATGATAGCTAACTGCTTATATAGTAAAGGGAAAAAAGTTTCAAGATGCCTGGGTTTTCTTGAGGGAGAACCTTGGCACCTACATACCACAGGAACTGGCACATTAAACAATATGCATATGTTTCATTCTCAGTTAAAAAATATTTACAAAGGAGACTTCATCCTTTTTTGTTCATTGACAACTGGAACCGTCCTTCTGAGTGATTACAAAGTAGTAGCCTCAAACTTTTTCACTGTTATATTTTATTTTAAAAAACCTTCCAAGTAAACACAATACAGATAAGTACAAATAGCAAGAACAACGAGGAGTCCTTGTGGCACCTTAGAGACTAACAAATTTATTTGGGCATAAGCTTTTGTGGGTTAGAACCCACTTCGTCAGATGCATGTGAAGTGGGTTCTAGCCCACGAAAGCTTATGCCCAAATAAATTTGGGAGTCTCTAAGGTGCCACAAGGACTCCTCGTTGTTTTTGCTGATACAGACTAACACGGCTACCACTCTGAAACAAATAGCAAGGAAACTCAGAGATCCACATGTGCAAAGGCCCAAGGCTATGTAGAAATCTTCCTCTGTAAAATAGGTACATACACAATCTTTGCTAAAATACCATTAGACAGATGTTCATGTGCAGAAATATTTTAAGTAGGGTTACCAGGCATCCGGTTTTTGACCAGAATGCCCGGTTGAAAAAGGACCCTGGCGGCTCTGGTAAGTACCGCCGACCAGGCCATTAAAAGTTTGGTCGGCGGTGCTGCGGGGCTAAAGCAGGCTAGTCCCTACCTGTCTTGGCTGTGCACTGTGTCCCAGAGGCAACCAGCAGGTCCGGTTCCTAGGCGGGGGCACCAAGGGGCTCCACGCACTGCCCCCATCCCGAGCACTGGGTCTGCACTCCCATTGGCTGGGAACTGCGGCCAATGGGAGCTGCAGGGACAATGCCGGTGGGCAAGAGCAGCACACAGAGCCTCCTGGCCCTCCTGCCTAGGAGAGAGACCTGCCGGCTGCTTCTGTGGTGCAGCGCAGAGCCAGGACAGGTAGGAACTAGCCTGCCTTAGCCCCGCTGCGCCGCTGCCTGGGAGCTGCCCGAGGTAAACCCGAGCCCCGAGCCCCGACCCCCTGCTCCAGCCCTGAGCCTCCCCCAAACCCGCAGCCCCCTCCTGCACCCCAAACCCCTCATCCCCCAGCCCCACCCCAGACCCTGTACTCCCAGCCGGAGCCCTTACCCCCCCCTACACACCTGCCCCAGCCCAGAGCCCCCTCCCAGACCCTGTGAACCCTTCATCCCCGGCCCCACCCCAGAGCCTGCACCCCCAGCTGGAGCCCTCACCCCCTCCTGCACTCCAACCCCCTGCCTCAACCCACAGCCCCCTCCCACACTCTGAATCCCTAATCCCAACCCTCAGCCTGGAGCCCTCTCCCACACCCTGAACCCCTAATTTCTGGCCCCACCCTGGAGCCCGGCCCCCCAGTTAGAGCCATCACCCTCTCCAGCACCCTAACCCCCTACCCCAGCCCAGTGAAAGTGAGTCAGGGTGGGGAAGAGAGAGCCACCTAGGGATGGGGAATGTACTGAGTGAGGGGCAGGGCCTCAGGGAAGGGGCAGGGCTAGGGTGTTGGGTTTTGTGCAAGTAGAAAGTTGGCAATTCTAATTTTAAATCATGTTCTCATGAGGTCATAGTTTAAGCTGTTTTTGTAGGAAAGAGCAAAACTGGATGATTTGATAGCTGGAAAAATTTCAGTAAATAGGAGTGAGGATTTAACCTTTTGCAGGTTTGGTCTTTTTAAACTTAAAATGGTTAAATCAGAAAAAAAAAATCATAGCATTTTAAGAAAAAGCAGATTTTTTTTGTAAAGTGGTTTATTTAAAATACCTAAACAATGCCCTCATGCATTTGCTGTAGCAATCAATTATATTCTGGTACAGTATCATGTGGTTTAGTGCTGCGAGGCGCTTGGAGCTTGAGGGTGCTTGTGACTTTGCTAGGAGTGTCTGGATCCATAATTAGCAGAGAAATAAAACATTTAAACAAAGATTTGTATAACAGCCCAGATGGAAAAACTATTAAGCAATACAGTTAAAGGAAGTGAAGTAGTATGTATAGGATGGGTAGGCCACTTGTTTCAGGAGAGGCATTGGCCTTCCCATATATGGAAAAAGACATTTTAGTTGTTAACTTCATGAGGAATCTGTGCCCAGAACTACATTCATCACAGGGCTGCATTTCCTCAGGAATGTTTCTGTTCCAAGCTGTCTTAGTCATAGCCTCAACAGTGTGTCACATCTTTATAGACTTATTTATATAGTCTGCATGGATTTGCTGTGCGTCCACAGTTAGGCTTCCCTAAAAAGGTGATCTGCTTATAATTTCTCTTTTCCTCTAACAGTAAAGGCTGTGTGGTGCCAGCAATTTAATTCTACTTACTGAATTTAATACAGTGAAAAGAAGCAGCATATATTATATTATATTTAAACTGAAGCTTTTTGTAAATTAATACACAAAAAATTTAATTATAAAACAGGATTGCTACATGCACAATATGTCTGCTACAAACCCACAAAAGCAAGGAAATGCAAAGTTACCTAACAATACATACCTTTCTCTATCCACAGGCACACTCATTACCATTACCACTACTACTGTACACCACAGACTGCATACTGCAACCTTAACTCTTCCCCTCTTTCACCCTCCGCACAGACCCCTTTATCCGATTATTTTCCCCAAACATTAAGAGTTGTGGATGTTAAGTGTGATAGTCGGTTTTTGAGAGGGTAATTTGGCAAAGGGTGCAAACATGCACATGGAAGTTAGAGGAAGGCTCAGACCCTTACTGGGGCAGAATTCAGGATGCAGTGCATGGTCTCTGGTGTACAGTAATTGGATATTGGTAAGGTGTGTGGGACTAAAAGGATTATGCACTGTTAGGTAGCTTAACTTTCCATTTTTTTTCGTGTGTGTGAACGAACCCTTACTGCTGCACAGTTATGTTTTTGTGTCTTAATTTCTTAGGTTGTTTTATTTATGTTTCAATTAGGGTTAGCAGTTTGATGGGGAAGGCAATTCTGTTGGGGACAGAAATGCAGCCTCTGTGGCTGCATGTGAAACCTTTTCCATTGTAGTATAAAACTGGATAAAAAAGTGTAGATCCTGATGGAGAAGATTTTCAGTCAGACTTTGGTGCACCTATCCCCTATCAATCAAGCTTGGGGACAGAGTATGTAAACTTTCACTAGCAACTAAAAATGCTCCTAAATCCTTTATGAAAAACAAAAAGCCTATCCCCACTGCCCCAGATCTACTAATAATTGTCTTCTCTTCCAATATTTTTGAAAAATCGACAATTTTTAAGAGAAATCTGTCAGCAAAGAAATGTAAGGCTGCCAAAGAAAAGTTGCAGCCAGAGCCCATTTTCAAATAATTTCTGTTAAAAATGTTATGAAGAGAAACCAGATAAGAATTACATAGAAAATGTAAAGTGCCTAAGAACTTAAATGTCACACTGATTGGCTGTATGCTTGTCGAGAAAAACAGGACCATATGCTTCATTTTAGAACACTATGGAATTACTACCAGGTATTTCCATAATAATAAGGGAAACTAACAGTCCAGTAATTTTCTGGGTACAGTGGTTTATAAGCATTCAAATCCTGTGTTTTTCATATAACATATGCATAATATGTAGCTTACTCATATTTTTTAGGGATATCTTTATTAAGATTTGTAGTGCGAACAAAACACTTAATCCTTTTTTGTCTTGCCTGATTCCTGACATTTTCAGATCCATTTTAAAGTCATTTTACACTCAGAATGAGACATTTCTTTTGTAAATAGTTATGTGAAAATTTTGTGTTTTTATTTCTAACTGATCACTGAGTCTTATTTTTAATAGTTTCTCTGAGTTTTTACATTTGCACAGTAAAATATCTTACTAAATTTGATTTCTTCCTGCCTAAATTCCATTACATCTAATTTTTGTATTTTCAAGATGTCCAGGAGAGCTTCAAATAACTACCTATGGTATGAAACCATGGAAATAAAAACATTTCATATCTATTTATATTCCAACAGACTATGGAGCATTATTGTACACACTAGAATCTGTACTCTAACCTGGGATTATCTATATTATGACCTCCACCAACCTTCATTCTGAGAACAGAAGGAGTAATTTATTTTGAAAATGGTGCATGTATTTAACTAACTTACGGCCATTTGGACTAAATGAAATGACAGGAAAAGAGTGGTTTCATCACTGTGGCATCTTCCTAAAATAGCAATTAACTGGAAGGTGAATAAGGAGGGAAAACCTGTTAGGTCATATCAAAATGCCTTTTTTTATTTATATCTTTAGTATATTATACAGTGCCTTTGTGCAGTCTCATTTTAAATAACTGAAAAATGATGCTTCCACAAATTTCCGTGAGAGACTATTAGTCAGTCCAACATATCACAAAATCAGGGCATTTTTCTAATGTTTAGTTTAAATTGGTGGGTCTGCTCGCTCACCAGGGATAAAGGGACCAATTAAGGATGTTTATAAAAAACTAAATGATTTGTGTATCAGTCATCATCACAGGGAGATAACCGCTCTTTTTTGGTAATAAAAATGAGGTACTATCAACGATTGAGGTGTCAGAAGAAAAATGTTGAAACAAAATGATAATCTAAACAGTATTAAGTGACCAGGCCCGAATGGTATGCATCCAGTAGATTTGATGGAGCTTAAGTATGAAGTGGTTGAAGCACAGTGGATTGATTTAAATCAAAGCCGTTTTAAATCACTGATTTTAATCATGATATAAATTGGCAAGCAGGGAACCTTGATTTAAATAATTGATTTTAATCTTGTTGTGGATATGTACTTTTTAATTCTTTACCTAAAGAAAGATTAATTCTCGTTGGCTTTTAGCCATTACATCATGTTTTCTACAGCTCAATATAGCGTTTACACTAAATTTAATGGTTCTTTTTGGTAACCAAGAGGATACACAATAACTATACATATTTATTTAAGCAATTGTGAAGCATAATTTGCATTTATTCAGATTCTTAATTTTTACATTCATTTTAATTATGGTAGAAAATACACTTATTTACTAGATTTTTTTTTTATTATTATTACTTATGATTTGTGTCAAGCTCTATTTGGATGGAAATTAAAATTCAATTAAAATGCACAAACAGCATTTTTAATTTTTTATTGATTTAAATAAAGCTACCTTAAATGAGCTGGATACATTAGAAAAAAAGCAAGTTAATCAAAACGTGTTTTGCATTTAAAATTAACCAATTTATTAAACAAATTAAGTATGATCTGTAATCGGCGAATTGAGTTGTTTGTTTGGTCAAGTCCTTCAAGTTTTTAGAACTAGTCGCTACTTTAGAACTAGTTACACCTAGTTTTTATTCATAAATTAGAAGAGGGAAAACAAGTCTTCCTGCTTTTTTAACTTCCAGTCGGTTTTTTAATTTTGAAGGAGCAAGTAATTGAACTGAACTAGCTGAATAAACTGAAATGAAGAAAATAGTCTCTGCACCTGCAGAAAAGGGTGCTGCTGTTAAAAGCTGGTTTATCATTTCTATAAACTCTGGTTCCAGGTGTTTAGCCAGTGACTTCTGCCAGCTCAGTGGTTTGATTTTCTTTAAAACTTAGCAGCAAACATGTACTGCATAATTTTATTTTTTACAATTAAATGATGTTAATAAATTATAGTAAGTTTACGTATTAACATAGGTTGACATAATATCAAAATAAATTTTAAATAGGTTTATTTAAAAAAAACCCTCTATTTGATTTAAATTTAAAAAATACAATTTTTTTTTTAAAAATATCATCTGCTTTTATCCACCCTGGGCTGAACTGCTATCAAAAATTTGCAGTCTCTCATTAAAAACAGCTACTATACCAGAAGATTGGAGGATAGTAGATATCGTCCTTATATTTAGAAAAAGACTTTAGGGGGGATCCAGAGAATTATAGACTAGTAAGCCTTACATCTATACTTGGGAAATTTGTCGAAACAATTAAAAACAGAAAAATAAAAATCTGGGAAGATCATGATAGGATAGGTTCTAAAGAATGCGGTTTCTGCAACGAAAAATCATGACTCACAAATCTGTTAGAATTCACTGAAAGTGTCAATAATAGAATATATGAAGGAGAACCAACTGACATAAATTATTTATGCTTTTGAAAAGCCTTGGATAAGATCTCTAACTAGAAGCCACTAAATTAATGAATCTGTCCTGGCATGAGAGGCAAAGTATTGTCATGGATCAAAACCTGACTAAGGGACAGGAAACAAAGAGTAGGGAATAAATTATCAGTTTTTATCATGGCAAAAGGTATATCTCCAGATTCTGTACTAGGTGCGGTGTTTAATATATTTATTGACAATCTGATGGAGGGGTGAGCAGTGAGGTAGCAAAATTTTGCAGATGACAGCGTTGATTAGGTTAGTCAGTTCAGAGAAGAATGTGAAGAACGTCCGAGGGACTAACCAAACAAAATGAATGGGCATCACAGTAGCAGATGAAGTTCAGTGTTGATAAATGCAAAGTAATACACATTGGAGGGGGAAAAATTGTGCTACTTATGGCTTGTCTACGTGAACATTTAGTTTGCAGCAAGCTAGAGTGTAAGTTTATCCCTCACTAGCCTGCTGTTCACTAACTGTCCATATAGACCCTGCTGCCTTGCACTAATGGTTAGTATGCTTTGATCTACTGCTGTTTCAAAGCAGGGTAGATCAGAGCATGTTGAGGAATTGTTAGTCCGCATCAGCAGGGTCTCCATGGACAGTTAGTACTCAGCAAGCTAGGGAGGGGCAGATTCACACCCTAGCTTGCTGCAAACTGAATGTTTATGTAGGAAAGCCCTCATATTCCTAACAGGGTTCAAACTTCACTGTATTAAGTCAAGAGAGTTTTTAAAAAAAATTTGAAAATAAACTCTCCACAGTGGTACCTTCCTAGTATGACGTCCAATCTGCATATACTAGAAGTACAATTATATTTTGTTTAACCAGGTCATAACACACTCTCACCTAACCTATTTGACAAGATTAATTGAGGCATGTTATCACAATAATGTCTGAATCACATTTCTATGTCCATATTACCATGCTGTCGTACTATGTTTGGTATATTAGTAGCTCAACTACTTACATTTTATTTTTCAGACAAATTTCAACTCACTCATCTGGGTTGTACTACTATGTTGCTCGATTTGGCATGGATTTGCCCAACCAGGTACATCTAAATGTTGTAAAAACCTTGAATTCAGCAATAGATTGATTTAAAGTAAACTTGAACTGTATATTTTTACCATGGTTTCATTTAATATAAATAGCACACTTTTGCCTTCATGTACTTCATGGTAACATGTCAGAGAAGCAGTAATAATAATAATAAAATAGCTCATATTTTGCTTTTTCTTGGTGGCCTGTTTGAACTGGATTAACTTTGAGTTACATGGCTAGTAGTGAGTAATTTATTTATTTTAAATTAAGTGTGTGATTACCAGCATATTTTAAGATAAAATAATTTATTTCTGTTCCCTGACAGGTGGAAGTGATTGTATAAAAGCTAATGCAAAATCATGTGGGGAATGTATACAAGCAGGACCAAACTGTGGCTGGTGCAAAGAGGAAGTGAGTATATTTGTGAAATGCTTTCTCTGATGTTTTGTCTTAGGTGTTTTAGTACCCTAAAAACTATCTATTCTTAACCCTATTTTAGGATTTTCAATAGTAGCTATTTATTTCAGTGTCTACAATGTCTAAATCAAAGCTGAAGAACAATTCAAGTATCTTATGCTAAATAACTGGATGAAATCTGGATTGGCTAGCTCTGCCCATCAGAAAGTGCCAGAGATTTTGATCTCTCTTTCATTGCCAAATGTTAAGGGCACATAGACTTTAGGAGATCTGTCTCATAGTTATTTAAAATCATTCCAGCCTGGAGTCTGTCTGGATGTGTTTAATTATATTCTCCCAGTGACATTAGAGGATTGGTAATTTTAGATACAGACGAAGTGGAAGAGGGAAGCTGGGAGTGGGAGGTTTGAGGAGTTTAGATAGGTTTTAAACCTGAAATGTTGAAGTTTCCGTATTTGATTCTTAGGGTGGATTGGTGTTTTAGTTTTATATTTCGTACAAAAAAAAGAGAATGCAAGGTTATGTAATTAAGCACTCAAGTCAGGAAGTGCAAAATTTAAGATTGAACGTACAGGGTCTGATCTTATGTATCAAATAATACAAGATAATACCATACAATTTATTCTACAGTCTTAGCCGCATATGTTGAACCTTTTGTTCCAACTTAAAAAAAAAAAAAAAAAAAAAAAAAACCTGAACAGGGATCAGGTATGGAAAATCTCAACCTGAAATGTGACTGTTTCAGACAACTATACAAAACTGAAGACAGGAATGTTAGTGGAGAATGTGTTACATACAACTTTAACTAGAGTGGTCGCTGCCAATTGCAAGTTATAATGTAAGTTAATAAGACAGTAAGCCTTACCTATTTACTGTTCCACACACACATACCCTCCGTAAATATTGGAATATATTTCGTAAACTTCAACTTTGTCGTTTTGGTTGCAGATTCATGTAGCTCCGGGCCACTGTCACATCAATAAATATGTCTGACACGTTTTACGAGCCGTGCATAAATATCTTCAATTTTTGTTTATGTATTGAAAAAACTTTGCCTTTCTTTCAGTGATTAAAAATGCCTCATACTAGAAGCCATATGAGTGCATGTATTCATACCGTATTTACAGGTCAAAATGCTTTTGTGGATTGTGGGATGGTAGCTTTTGTTCAAGACGAAGTTTTCCAAGACTGTTTAGTTCAGAAGTACGTTCCTCTCTTTCTCCTCCTCATTGAACTTTTTCCAAATGTGTCAGGAGTTGTATACATCAGAGCACTAAAGAGAGAAGGTGGGTGAGGTAATATCTTTTATTGGACCAACTTCTGTTGGTGAGAGAGACAAGCTCTTGAGTTACATAGAGCTCTTCTTCAGGTCATCAAGGCACTGTAATTCTGTTACAGTCTACCTAAATACTGTGACGTACTATTTAATTACAACGTTTCCAAAAAAAGCAAAACTAAAGTTCTGTTGCTGCACATATCAATTAAATATGTTCAGTCTCTTGTAGGCTAGTTGAGGAAAGACAGATTTTCCCATTTGCTAGTGGTGATTTTCGAGCATCTCAGTCAGAGTAGCTAATTGAATAGTGACTTCATGTTTCTCTTGGAAGAGTTAATTTGAACACTTTTTTTTTTACCTTGCCTCAGTCACATGCACAGATTGACTTTAGTAAAGTTAACCGTAAGCTGCTGCACTGGATAAATTTTTCACTATAGTCATTACTAAATTTAGTAAAACAATATATTTGAGTTTTATATTTTACAATTTAAAATACACTTTTAAAAATTTGCCAGTCTCTCTAGAGGTTCTTGGTGCATAAAAATAATGGGGTAAATACCAAAAGTAGTGTTATGTGCTCAAGCCATGTGTCAAAGATTGTAAATTGCTGTGAGTTTGATGATGTTCTTCCCCATATCTTCTAGAACTTTTTACAAGAAGGAGAGCCAACTTCTGCCCGATGTGATGACTTGGAAGCACTAAAGAGTAAGGGCTGCTCTCTAAATAAAACAGAAAATCCTAGAGGTACCAAAGAAATCCTCAAAAATAAAGAGGTAACAAATCGTAGCAAAAGTACTACAGAAAATCTCAGACCAGAGGACATTACCCAGATCCAGCCACAGCAATTGACACTGAAGCTGCGAACAGGTATGGAGATATTAATTCTCATCTTCATATAATTTTTTAGGCTTTCAGTATTATCTGTGACTTTGATGTGTTTAATGCTACATATATCTTTCTGCAATAATGATGATTGTTGCTAGGAAGCGCAGCGATTTGAAGAAGAGCAGTCCCATCCCTGTAACTCCAGGCGCTCGGATAACCTGGTGAATGAGAGAAAAGCTTAGGTAGATGGGCGTAATTGACACAGAACATTGAGATAAAAACAAAAGATGACAAAGAACATGTAGGGGGCTTGCATTAGTAAATATATTCCTACGAAAAGACTAGTTTACAAGTTAAGACAAAATTGTCCCATTTTGTAGTGCTTTTGACCTGTCATCCTGGAGCATGTCCATCTGGAAAATAGAGTAGTAGCCTGTCTTGAATTGGTTTTTTGACGAGCAGACTTGAAAGGCGGGATAAATATCAACAGTGAGTGGCTAAACAATCTCAGGTTCGCAGATGATATAGTGCTGATAGCCGAAAATACAGCTCAGCTTGAGAGAATGCTTAAAGAAGTGAATGTGAAAAGTAGTCAAGTCGGATTAAAAATGAACTGGTCGAAAAAGAAATACGTGAGATCAGATGTTCTGCCAAGAACCCAAATAACTCTTGGAGGAGAGCAGATCCAAGAGGTTGATAAATACATTTATTTGGACCAGGAAGTCAACATGTGCCACAATCAGAAAGGCGAACTGTTGCACAGAAAAAAAGCTGGATGGTGCGCATTCAGTGACATCAAGGACAATG
This sequence comes from Natator depressus, assembly GCF_965152275.1. Lineage (NCBI taxonomy): Eukaryota > Metazoa > Chordata > Testudines > Cheloniidae > Natator > Natator depressus. Next base: position 235,360,569 of record NC_134235.1, on the reverse strand, counting down.
TTCCAAGGAAAGATCAGCAAAACAACTCGTGCAAATCTTTTTAACTCGACCATGCTTCCAGCGGTGTTATATAGCAGAGAAACATGGTCGCTGACAAAGACTGAAGAAAATCAACTGTCACACAGAGGGTGATGTAACGAACATTTTCGGGCATTTCTCTCTGCAATCACATCCCCAACTAAATAATGTTGGAAGCAGGCTCAGCAAAATACGGTGGGCAGGACATGTGGCCCAACTCAGCAACAACAGATGGACCGCAGCGATATCCGAGTGGTATCCACGAGAACAGAAACAGCCATGCAGTCAGCCTCCAAAGAGGTGGGATGATTTCCTAACAAGGAGATATGGACAAGCCTGACAAAGGATGGCCAGCGCAAGAGAAGATGGGAAGACGTGTTGTGATCGGCTCAGTTTCAACTGATGAAGGACCAACAGTCTACGCAGATTAATAATAAAAGGGAGGGAAGATGAAAAACACACAGAATGAAAAGTTATAAGAGCACTGCTGTCTGCCAAAGCACTCTGTGCCCAAAGGCTGCACTAGTTGAGAATTAGTTTTTGAGGTTTGGTAACCATGAGAGCAGAATCCCAGCAGCCAGATTTGCAGGTTTCCATATAAGATACCTTGTTCTAGGAGGCCAAAGAAGTGGGTACAGACCTAGATGAATGAGCACAAACCACAAGATAATTGTGTAGCCATTTTCATCCCTGAAATAGAGACTTGGCTCCTTTTGAACAGGAAAACAGAGTTCTTACAAGAGAAAATTATAATAGTACTCCAGAGATCTAGGAATCTAGCAGGCTCAATGAAAAGTCTTGCCATCTTTTGGATAAAATGGAGAATTGATTTAGGTATCAGCTCATTCAAGAACTACTTTATCTGGGTTGAACTAAAGTTAGGATTCTAGTTGAGACAGTTGCAAACTAAGAAACTCTGCAAGACAAAGTAATGGCTGCCAAAATGAGACTTTAAAAGTCAGATGGAAGAGAGAAGCTTTGTGAGGGGTTGAATGGTGGCTTCATGGGGGTTTGTGAAACTAAAGTGACTTACCATTGCAGGTGGCACTTTGACTTGAAGCTTCACATTGGCAATAACTTTCAAGAAGTATGAAGGGAGACAGTCAGTGTGTCTGTCTTCCTGTGAGTTTCGGAGGCTCAAAGGCATGGCCTTGGCCTGTGAGTAATTTAAAATAGTCAAGAAGAAACTAAAACCGACTTGTATGGCTCATGAAGGGGAACTAGATTTCACTCTTAACACCATTAATAAAAGGTTTTCCAAATCCTTCTGTAGCATCTTAGGGTAGAATCTTCCCAAGACTTTAGAATATCAGTAAGGTCCTGAGTGTAGCCCTAAGTTCCAAGTGTCAGTTTCTGCACTTTCAGGCAGAAACCTTCACATTGGTAGGGTCTGGGTATACAGGGCCCTAATGAAGCCTATCCAGATCTAAGGGGGGGGACAATCTGCCATCTGTAATAATCTTGGAAACCATTGGTTACTTGGCCAGAGTTGGCAGTGGAATTTTAAGGATTAGTTTCACTGTGAGACACTCAGTCGACTATATTCATCCTGATTATCGCTACAAAAGGGTTTTTTTTTTTTTCTCCTGCAGATAATAGCTCATCTTAACTGATTATTCTAGTTATAGTTGGTATGGCAACACCCATTTTTTCATGTTGTGTGTGTGTGTGTGTGTGTGTGTGTGTGTGTCTATGTATATATCTTCCTACTGTATTTTCCACTGCATGCATCCGATGAAATGGGTTTTAGCCCACGAAAACTTATGCTCAAATACAGTTGTTAGTCTCTAAGGTGCTGCAAGTACTCCTCGTTAAATTCTTCAATGTTTCTGCAAAAAGGAATCTTGGAATAAGTCTTTCATCCTTGAATTTTTAATTTAAAGGGGATCTATCTTTGTTGGATTATTTTTATTGCATGTTATATAAACTCACTCCATGTTTTAAGGCTGTAATAAGTAATCACAACAGGGTGAGATAGGGATGAAAGGGTAAACCAACTCTTAATTTCCTTTTAAGTTTTTTTTACCTCCTTAATTTTACAATATGCATAGTCTTTTGTGTTTCTGTGTTTTAATGGCATAAAAGACAGGGGAAAAAAGCTGTGCTACTTACCTTGCAGGAACGTTATTTGTTGAAATTAATATGTAGGTCAAGATTTCAGAAGTGACTACTGATTTTTGGTGTCACAGATTTTCATGTATTCAACATAAAACAACCTATAGGGACCTGATCTCAAGAGTTGGCCTTCAGACCTTTCTGAAAATCAGGCTTCTTTAAGGTGTTTCATATGGGACATGCAAAATTGTTAGTCACTTTTGAAAATCCTGGATATATTAATTTGCAGTTGATCACTTCCAGTTATAGAAGTAACCTTATTCATGGTTGGGGTGAACCTTTTTTTAGGACATTGGTGAAAGACCTTCAATAAAGAATTTATATTTCTTGTCAGTTCAGTTACTCTTCATTTTGTAATGAATGGGGGTTATTTTTGTTGGTTTAGGGGAACCACAGACATTTTCATTAACATTTAAGAGAGCTGAAGACTACCCCATTGATCTTTATTACCTTATGGACCTCTCTTACTCCATGAAGGATGATTTAGAGAATGTGAAGAGTCTTGGTACTGCTCTAATGAGAGAAATGAAGAAAATAACTTCAGATTTTCGAATTGGTAAGAAAGGATTAATTAATTAATGGGCGTGGGAAAAGGGAAAAATCCCATTTGTAGATTTAAAAATAGTAAAGTTGAATTTACTGATGTGTTTTTTGATTGTCTGAAAAATAATAGAAGAAAAATGAGCAATATTCATATTATTGCTATTCTTCTAGTAAAGTACAGTTTAGAAACTGTTCCAAAAGAATATTTGGAATGTTGAGGGGGAAAATTGAAATTTTTTGAACTGTGCACTATTCCATCATGATTATATATATACTAGAATTACACTCTGACTGAGGGGTTTTGTTCTGTTTTAGGATTTGGCTCCTTTGTGGAGAAAACTGTGATGCCTTATATAAGTACCACACCAGCCAAACTCAGGAACCCTTGTACAGGGGACCAAAACTGTACGAGTCCATTTAGTTACAAAAACGTGCTCAACCTTACCAGTAACGGAAAGACGTTCAATGAACTTGTAGGTAAACAACACATATCTGGCAATTTGGATTCTCCTGAAGGTGGATTTGATGCAATAATGCAAGTTGCAGTTTGTGGAGTAAGTGTATATCAATTTTCATTACTACTATATTAGATCAAACTATTCTAATGCAATCTTAGTGTCTCACTGTTGTTGACCTGAAGTTTAAAAACAGATCTACATTTCACTTTACCAACCAAGACTGAGAGATTTATCCTTAGGGCAGCGGGTGGAGACAGAGCAAACAGAGCTGGAAGCATGCACTTACGTTATATAGTATGTACATTCCACTCACTGAAGGTCCCTACTGGGAAATTTGAAATTAGGAATATGAGCCCTCTTTGGAGTGGAGGGCAGTCCATGAACATTCTCTTCCCAGAAGTTTCTATAAAAGAAAAGTCAAAATCATGAAATCTTTGCGGCACATGGATGTTTTTAACAAGATCAAACAAGTGTTCTCAAATGACTTTTACATGTAATGTACCCTTCAGAATTTTCTTTTAAAATATATGCAAAACACTTCTGTGTATTGCACTTTTTTACAGGCTACTTATACTGAGTAGATAGAACTTAACTCTCCCCTTTTTAATTTTTGCTACTTTTGGGGGGACTTCTATGGACCAGTAGATTCCGAGTTCAAAACGTTCACAAAGGAGCTTACAAAACACTTGCTCACAAAACTTCCTTGGTTCCTCAGTAGTTTTTTCTGGTTCGAGTTTGGCCAGGGCACAACTTTCTACATTTTTTCCACCCCAGCCCACCCCCCTTTTTTTCTGTCATCCTTATTCAAGTAATTACAGCCTTAATGTCCCAGTAGAGATAACAAAAGGAAAGTGACATCTTAAGTGTATAATAACCTTCTCTTCCTTCCTACTCACAAAACAATAGGAAGACCTGTTACAAATAGACATATTCCAGAAACCTTTACTTAGAAGCTAATGTAACATGTCATGCCGCCCGCATTCCGGACATAGAAATGAAAATACTGTATGTCACACAATACTTCTCATTTAAAACACTTCTAAAACCACCAACAAAAAAACCTTCAGTACAGGCCATTTCAATAGTGACATGCCAGCACTTATTGATATGTACAACCATTGGGTCTACACTTGAAGCTCTAAGTTAAACGTAATACTATAGAATAAACCTGAGAGACTGTAATGTACCACCTTCTCATTCTGTTATTTCCCAAACAATTTTACCTACAGTCATTGGTACTGATACATACCTGCACAATGCAAAATTCCAGAACACAAGCACGAGCTATTGCTTTTTTACAATATCATTGTACTGTTAAACTATTAAGTCAGAGTTAAGGTTGCTGCTATTATTTAAAGGAGAAGCCAATGCATTATTTTAGAATTGCAGCTTTAACTATGAATTTTCTGAGATTCTAATGAGTATTTTGCCTTTTTCCTCCCTCTGTCTTAAATGAATTAGGACCCCAATCCTGTAATAACTTCTGTAGATGGCTGAGAAAGTTTACAGGATTGAGCCCCATATTTGTAGGCTCAGAACTCTGCTGCGCCCAGTTTGCAATGGGTGGAATAGAGATGAGAAGAGGGGATGTCAGGGATCTGGTATAGCTCCCCTGATTCTCTAGCCTGTTCTGTGCTGGCTGTGGAACTTGTGCAGTTTAGGACAACCTCGGGGATTCTTTAATGTCCACTAGTTGATAATGGTCCCCTTGGTACCATCTTACCGTACAGGCTTGCCAGAGCACACTGTGCACTTTTACCCCAAACGTGCTCTCTATCATTGGGCTACAGGGTAGTGGTATGGGAATTGGTTATGTCGGCATTATGTCTTACGGAAACTCCACAGTTGGGGTGATATGGGCAGTTTCTTCATCCTTTGTGCCACTCAGGTAGTGCTTAGAGAGCAGAACAGACAAGAGTCTAGGTCAGAGAGTGTTTTGTTCTCTGAAAGGTGCTATACAAGTGCTACTGTTGCTGATAATATTACAGGACAGACATGAGCAAAATATGTGCATAAACTAACTATAACTTTTTAAGGCTTATTTTAGGGTTTTTTTGAATATTTGTCATGTCTGCCTTCTTGTATTTAAATCTAAGTGTATGTTGCATTGCTTTAAACAAATTAGTGGGGGTGGGGGATTAGTTTTTAAAAGAATGAAATAAAAATCATAAAACTTTTTTTCCCCTAAGACACAAATTGGATGGAGAAATGTGACAAGACTGTTGGTATTTTCTACGGATGCTGGATTCCACTTTGCTGGAGATGGTAAACTTGGTGGAATTGTTTTACCAAATGATGGGAGGTGTCATCTGGAAAATAACATGTACACAATGAGTCATTATTATGTAAGTCTTCATGCCTAAACTAAAGTAAATTAATAAAGTTTAAGGTCAGAAAGGGATCATTAGATCATCTAGTCTGGCTGCCTGTGTATCACAGGCCATTAAATTTTACCCTGTTCCTCCGTATCGAGGCTAATAACTTGTGTTTGGCTAAAGCATATCTTCCAGAAAGGCATCCAGGTGTAACTTGAAAAGATAGAGATAGAGAATCCACTGTGTCCCTAAGTAGTTTGTTTCAATGCTTAATCACAGTCACTGGTTTTAAAAAAATTGTCTGATTTCTAATTTGAATTTGTCTGGCCATTGGTTCTTGTTATGCTAGATTTAAGAGCCTTTTAATAGCTGGTATATTCTCCCTGTGAAAGTACTGCCACACTGTAATTAAGTCACCTCTCAATTGTCTTTTTAATAAGCTAAACAGGTTGAGCTCTTTAAGTCTCACTGTAAAGCATTTTCTTCAGCCTTCAAATCTTTTTTGTGGTTCTTTTCTGTATCATCTCCAATTTTTCAAAAACCTTTTAAAATGTGGTCATCAGAACTGAATACAGTATTCCGGTATCTCTCTGACGCTATATACAGAGGTAAAATTGTCTCCCTAGTCACTTGTTTACATATCCAAAGCATCACACTAGAAGCTCATGTTCAGTTACTTGTTGACTGTAAACCCTAAATCCTTTTTAGAGTTGCTGCTTTCCAAGATACAGTCCCCCAAATCTGCAGGCATAGCCTGCATTCCTTGTTCTTAGATGTGTAACTTTTCATTTGACTATATTAAAATGTACTTTGTTTGATGGACCAATGACTTCCCTGTCCTCATCACTATTTACCATTCTTCTTTGCATAATTGCACATGCGCACACCACTTCAAATGTGCATGCACCTGGTGCACCAGCATCAGAGATCTTTCGTTTAGCCGTACTTCTCCCAGTGGCGCATGCATCCTCTGCTGCCATGTTCTGCTCTGCAATGCTATAAAGGATGGAGCCAACCCTTACTCCCCCTCAGTTTCTTGTTACTGCTCATACTTGGTAGCTGGAGTGTGTTAGCTTGTTTTGGCAATGTTTTTCCTTTCAGGAAAATTATTTCTAGAGTATATAGTTGGTACACGTTTTTTATAAAGTTATAGTTAGTTTAGTGTACGTTTCATTTTCTAAGAGTTTAGTAGATCTGTTAGTTCCTGCTTTTTCTGAGTACTGACACCTGGTACTGGGGAATGCCTCGTTCTCTGGGCTGTATACCTTGCACCAGCTGCAGGAAATCCATGTCAGTGAGTGACCCTCATTTTTGATGTGTGAAGTGCCTTGGTGAGGATCACGTCCAGGACAGGTGCCAGATGTGTAAGGAATTTAAGCCCCGAACCAAAAAAGATACAGAGGTGAAGCTTTGTCACTTCTTAAGGTGGCTGTACGTTCCAAGTGGGCAGCATGCACGTCTACTTCTGTCAAGAGTGCTCCATTGTGGTGTCTCGGCAGCACTCTCCTCCCCCAGGACCAAAAAAGAAATACTGGTGGGGTACTTTAAAGGACTCTTCCTCCAAAAGATCAAGATTCCCAGCACTGACATCCAGTAGGCATGCTGGGAAACAGGGTAGAGTGTCCTCGGAAAGGAGGCACTCCCCAGTGCCAGTAGTACCTCATGAAGGCTCGTGGATTCCAGCACTGGGGCCTGTGGCATTATGACTGACCGCTGCTGGAGCACTGTAGCAACCCCTTAGATGCAACAACAGCAGCATCAGGTCAGCCCTCTTGGTCCAGATCACACCAGAAGCATGTGATGTGGTGCGAGATCTCCAGTGCCTTTCAGTACCAGATTCTGTGGTGGTGCAGGAGTTGCTGATCCATTACCAGTTGATATGTAGTCTTTGTTGCACTTACCTACCACTGTTATTCAGATCCAGTACCTACTTCAGACCATCTGGCACCTCCTCGCCAGACACCATCAAAAGGCAAGCCCAGCATGCTGTCCCTGTTGCTTAAGTCTTTGGAGACGCACTGCCAGACCTTGTCACTTTATGGTACTGCACCTCCCTGGTCAGGAGACTCGGTGTCTTCCTTAGAGTCAGAAGTAGGTTCTTATGCCCCTCAATCTTGGGATCAAAGGCATTGTTCATCTTCATCAAGAGAGTTGCGCTCCTGGTATGCAATAGAGGGTCCACATTGGTCCAGAGACTTGGTTCCATGCGCTAGGAGGGGTTGGGGGCCCCATGCCTTACCAGTGGCCGTATTGGAATCCCTGGGGGTGTCCTCCCATGCTTCTCCCCAAGAGAAGAGACTCAGGACATTGTTCCCAGTGCTGATGTCAGTACCGAGTGAGATCAAATAACCCTCCTGGAGCCTCCTGTAAAAGAGGTTGAAGAGACTCCTTTTCAGCCATCTTTGTATGTAGCCACCTCATTACTGAATGATGCAGTGATGTCTGGGGTGTCCTCTCCTCTGCAGGATGACTACAGAGCATACGAGAGTGACCTCCTCTGTGGACATACAGGTGGAGATGGTGCAAGATTCCTCCCATAGACTGGTGGACATACTCGGGTCACCAGTACCTTCCCATGTAGCTCTATAAGTTTTCTATAAAACCATATTGACTGGTATTAGTATTCCTGTATCTGAATTATTTATTAATTGAATCCCGAATCAGCGTTTCTATTATTTTGTGTGGGATTGATGTCCAGCTGACTGGCCTACCATTACCCAGGTCATCCCATTGCCTTTTTTAAATGCTGGCACAATGTTAGTACTCTTGTGGAATTTCCTCATTATTCCAAGATTTATTACAAATTAATATCAGTGGGCCAGAGATCTCTTCAGCCAACTCTTTTAGGACTTTTTCAGGTGCAAGTTATTCAGGCCTGATGATATGTAGCATGTAATACGTTTAAGACAAGAGTGTGGTTAACAACTATGCTTTTGTGGCTTTTTGGTAAGTAGATAAAATAAAATGTGTGTAGATAATTAAGTACTCGATTGCTAAAGACAAGTAGCTGTAAAAAGTGTGTGCATGTACACGTTCCCAAACACATTTTATGTAGATTAAAATAAACGTTTTGTTTAATACAAGACTACATTTGAGTCACAATTTGTTTCGTCTTTAAATGGATAAAACACCACACAAGGCTAATCGTTTTGATTAAGTCAAAAGTATTATGAAACATGATAGGATATATGTTATCGATTAAATCAGACTTTATAGGAAGTGATTAAGAATGTGAAAATTTGATTTATTTTATATTATAGTCTTGTTTAAAATGTGTTTATACCATATTCACCTGCTGGTAGACAGTCCTGCCTTGAAGGGTTTTGTGGATTTTTTGGTTTTGGGGGAGTTTTTTGTTTGTGTTTTTAAAAAAGCTTGCCCTTTAACTAAACTATTGTTGTTTGGTTGGAAGCCTATGCTTTTAAAATTCAAAAAGCAATTTAATATTATGTAAGGTTAAAAAATCCAGATTGTTCTTTATCTGCTAAATTTGAATTAAGTTTCATGTCTAATTTTACAGGATTATCCCTCCATTGCTCACCTGGTACAGAAGCTTAGTGAGAACAACATTCAGACAATTTTTGCCGTTACTGAGGAGTTTCAGGCAGTTTACAAGGTAAAAAAAAAAAAAATCACGAGATAAGCTTCTGTTGCTTATATTTTTCCAGACAGTTGAGAGGCTGATTCTGATGATCCAGTATGCAATCATCAAAACTAATTTGATTTGAAATTAAAATGTGTATGAAAACGGGTGACCATGAAAGTGATTTTTGCCATTCCTGCTAATTACTAAGCACTCTTTTCTTGAGCAGTTGCCTGTCCCAATATAAAACCTACCAGTCTGCTTTTATTTTTCAAGCAGAAAGTGGGATTTAATCTTTCTTACTTTTAGGTTAGAAATAACAGTGCAGGACCTACTTTTTGCTTCAAAATACCTGAGGGGCATGGAGACGCGGAGTCAAAGGAGAATTGTGGGAGGGGCAGAGCTGAGCTTAAGGGGAAGGAGTTTTTGAAAAGCACATAACTCTTAAACATGTTTTAAAACTAGTCCTCTCAATACCTGATTTAGAGAACTTGAAAAGGTGGGTTTGCCATTATTTGTATTTTATGATTTTACCAACAGAACTAACTTGTTTTCTTTCACCTTCATTTGATGACTGTTGATCTCCCTCTCCCTGACTGTTTTAATGCAGCAGAAGCAAATATGGCTTATGGTTCTAAAACCTTTTATAGTTACAGAAGTATCTTCTTAATTAAATACTGTCTGAATATTTTTTTAACTTAAATGAGAGTTTTTTTAAAATAATTTTTAAGGAGAATACCTTCCTTTTTTATTCAATCAAAAGATATACGAGAATTTTAAAAGATTGCATAATTTTGTTTTCAATATTCCAGTCACTGTTTTTATTCCTTCACAAGTTACTGAAACTATTGGCAACATTTTTGTCTTGGTCTTGGGAGTTGTTCCTGACTGTATAAGGTGGAATCTCAGAGTTACGGACAGCCCGGGAATGGAAGCTGTTCAAACTCTGAAATGTTCATAACTGTGAACAAACATTATGGTGGTTCTTTCAAAAGTTTACAGCTGATCAGTGACTTAATACAGCTTTGAAACTTTACTATGCAGAAGAAAAATGCTGCCTTTCCTTTATTTTTTTAGTAGTTTAGGTTTAATACAATACTCTACTGTATTTGCTTTTTTTTTTTTTTTTTTTTTGGTCTCTGCTGCTGCCTGATTGCATACTTCCGGTTCCAAATGTGGTGTGTGGTTGACTGGTCAGTTCATAATTCTGGTGTTCATAACTCTGATCTACTGCATCTCAGTGTATATAATAAAGAAGCTTTTAGATTGGAATTTATATTTGTGTAAAAGTAATTTACACTTTCTACTTTTAATATTAAAAGGAACTGAAAAATCTGATCCCAAAGTCAGCAGTTGGAACTCTGTCTGCAAATTCCAGCAATGTGATTCAACTGATTATTGACGCCTACAATGTAAGTTTGTTTTTAATTCATGTATATTAGCATCAGTTTCTAGAGAAGCCCACTGAGGTATGCTCTTTTTTAAAAACATTGTGAATGGAGTAGAAGATGGAATGTTGATGATAATTGCATAATCTTGTCAAATTCTGATGAAAAGTGCACAGCTGTATGTAAAGATTAGCATTCTCTCTGCAAAAAAAAGACTTATCCTCTCTTTTCAAAACCCATCTAACATTAATTGTGTTTTCTTGCATCTGATGTGATCAAGAGGACATGCTTATTTTTCCCTGCATGATCTTTTCTTATTGTAAGGAGAGGAAAGAAGCTGTGCTTTTTCTTCACCGCAGCAACCTTTATGTTTAGTAGTCTTTGAGCCATGTTGTTAAGTTCTGGAGGGAAGCTACCTCTGGTCCTTAAATGATGATGGTAGTACTTCAAAGAATAGTGAAAGTGGGTTAAAACAGAAGTAATGAATCTTTGGAGAACTGTTAAGAAAACACCCTGGGGTGAGAAAGGACTGATAAAACCTAACGACCATCCACAGAACATTCTGAAAAGTGTCTTCTAATAAGGATAATGTATGTGCAATTTTATTCCTTTCCAGATTTTGTTCTCCTTTACTGTACTGAAGGCTGGTGTGTAGAGAATGTATTTTTGTGAAAGTCTCTCTTCAGGAAATGCCCATTTAATAGGCTCCACCTTTATTTGTCAACTCTTTTAAAGCTAGATGGTAGTTATTACTTAACTAATAACTAATTTTTGTTTTAGTCCTTGTCTTCAGAGGTTATCTTGGAAAACAGCAAGTTACCAAAAGGAGTAACAATCAATTATAAATCTTACTGCAAGAATGGAGTGAATGGCACAGGAGAAAATGGCAGAAAGTGTTCCAACATTTCAATTGGAGATGAGGTAATTTTTCTGTTCAGTACATAGCTGACAACATACATTTTTAATACCTAAAGAATTGAACAAGACTGCAGATCTCTGTGATATTTTACTTTTTAATAATTTAGACAGAGCGCCTTTTAGTACTGATGTAAGAATCCATTTATTTCGCTTACAGGTTAAATTTGAGATTAGTGTAACCGCTAACGAGTGTCCAAAGAAAGGACAAAATGAAACCATTAAAATTAAACCACTGGGTTTCACTGAAGAAGTGGAAATTAATCTTCAGTTCATCTGTGAATGTCAGTGTCAAAGTGAGGGAATTCCTCATAGTCCAGACTGCCATGAGGGAAATGGAACATTTGAGTGTGGTGCTTGCAGGTAAATAAATGGACCTTTTATTCTTTTTGGCAAACGGGAAATATGAGCACACAGTTTCTTTAATTAGGCTTGCTTTTTTTTATTTTGGGCAGGTTGGCTGGGAGAAACATTACAGTGCTTGGTCATCTTAGGGCCTTACCTGTGTTGAATACTAACTTGTCTCCAGAAATAGTCCCACTAAAATAAGGGGAATTATTCATGTAGTAAGGCACTGCCAAGCATGAGTCAAAGTATCAGAATCTGGCCCTTCATGAGTTGGTCCTTCAAAGAATATGGAGACCTTACTATTTTAAGACCCATTTATTATGAAAAATACTGCAAGGATCAAATGAAAATGGAGCGTAAATTATAATATTATTGTGAGCTTTAAGATTGACCTAATTTTTACCTTTGAGACATGAAGTCTGGATTTTCTTCCAAGGAGTTTTACAATGCATTTTGTAGCTTCTTGGCAGGAGTGCCTGGCAAGCTGGCACCAGTTGCTCAAGACCAGTGATGAATGAAAATTCAAGGCCAATCAGTATTAACAGACAAGGCTTTTAAGATGCTGTGATTTTCCTCATCGCTTTCTTTATTTTATTTATTCTTAATGTTTGGGGCTCTAATTACGTAGATATTTTCAATTTTTATATGTTTTAAAATCCCTTAGGCTATATAGAACTATGTGTTTATATGTATAATTGAAATTCCCTTTCATTAATTATATTTATTAGTGTTCAGCACAGGCTATGGAAAGTAAACTAGAAACCAAATTCTGCTTTATTACACCAGTGAAAGTCAGACTTAATTCTATTGGCTTTACTGGAGTTGTACTGGATTTTAAAAGATCTGAATTTGGCCCTAGAAGTGGGCTAGTTAGACATCAACCCGATAGTCCCAGTTTGGGCTCTTCATTTTCAAAGAAACCTACAGCTAAAATAAAGATGATTCCTTCTAGAAAACCAGGAAGACAACCTGAAAATGTGGCTCAACTCCTAAGAATTTCACCTTTAGGGAAGTAGGATCCAAGCTCTCAGAGAATAGTGAACAACACTGATATCTGGTTAATACATTCCAAACATTATTTATATGCAGTATTGTTCTAGCCAGGTTGGTCCCAGAATATTAGAGACACAAGGAGGGTGAGGTAATATCTTTTATTGGACCATCTTCTGTTAGTGAGAGAGACAAGCTTTCAAGCTTACACAGAGTGCTCCTTCGGGTCTGGGGAATTACTCAGAGGGTCTGTCTACACAGCAAAGAAAAACCCGCAGCTTGCCCCGTGCCAGCCAACTCAGGCTCGTGGGTCTCAGGCTGCAGGGCTGTTTCATTCTTGTGTGGACCTCTGGGTTTCGGCTGGAGCCCGGGCTCTAGGCTCGCACCCTGCAGGGTCCCAGAGCCCAGGCTCCAGCCTGAGCCCAGAAGTATACACAGCAATGAAATAGCCCTACAGTCTGAGCCCCGTGAATCCGAATTGGATGGCACAGGCAAGCCACAGATTTTCTTTGCTGTACTGACATACCTAGAGTGTCACAACTAAATACAAGGTGCAACAGATTGTGTTTAGCATAAGTAGTTAATTCATGTTTCAAGGAACCATTCAAGGTGACGTGGACCATTAACACCTATCCTGTCATGGGGTGGGGGAAAGCTGGATTAACCACTTTTGCTGGTCTATACAAGAAACTTAGGTCAATTTAACTGCATCACAGGGGTGTGAAAAATCCACATAGCCGAGTGGCATTGTTAAACTGACCTAAGTCCCTGTGTAGACACCAATAGTGCCACTGTAGCATTTTAAGTGTAGACATACCCTAGATCTGTGGTTCTCAAAGCCGGTCCGGCCCGCCGCTTGTTCAGGGAAAGCCCCTGGCGGGCCGGACTGGTTTATTTACCTACCACGTCCACTGGTTTGGCCGATTGCGGCTCCCGCTGGCCACGGCTCACCGCTCCAGGCCAATGGGGGCTGCGGGAAGTGGCGCGGGCCAAGGGATGTGCTGGCTGCCCTTCCCACAGCCCCCATTGGCCTGGAGTGGCAAACCGCGGCCACTGGGAGCCACGATCGGCCGAACCTGTGGATGCAGTAGGTGAACAAACTGGTCCGGCACGCCAGGGGCTTTCCCTGAACAAGCGGTGGACCGTCTTTGAGAAGCACTGCCCTAGAGTACGTATCTGAGGGCTGGTCTACACTAACGCTGTAAATTAACCTAAGTTACGCTACTTCAGTTACATAAATTGTGTAACTGAAGTCGACGTAACTTGGGTCGACTTAGTGCGGTGCAGACACCGCTGTATGTTGACAGGAGATGCTCTCCCACCAACTTATCTTCCGCCTCTCGGGAGGGTGGAGTACAGACATCGATGGGAGAGTGCTCTGCCATCAACTTAGTTTATCTTCACCAGACCCACTAAATCAATACCGCTGCATCGATTGCAGCAATGACAATTTAGCCAGAAGTATAGACAAGCCCTGAGGCCTGAAGAAGAGCTCTGCGTAAACTTGAAAGCATGTCTCTCTCACCAACAGAAGTTGGTCCAATAAAAGATATTATCTCACCCATCTTGTGTCTCTAAACATTATTTTTAAATTGAAGAAGTTTTCAACCCCTTTCCCAGCTCCCTCATATGCAGTTATTTATTAAAGACAAACAGCAATAGACATTGATTTAATGGAAAGATTTCAGGAGCATATTTAATGTAGGACCTAATTTTGCCAGGATACTTTATATGGAATTCCCTTTGAAGTCAGTGGAAGTGGTGTGTGCACTGAATGCTTGCAGATTGGGGCATGTTTCTCTAACTGGTAAGCATTTGGAAAGGGGGAGTCATCAAATATTACCTGCCTGAAGCACTACCTGCTTCACTTACTTTTACTTTTATACATCACTGCCACTGACATCTCTTGACTTCACATACAAAGACTAAAAGGATAATGGATTCAATATTAAGAATAGTTCCTTGCTCTTTTCTACACTTGAATGATTTCCTGATGAAAGCTTCATCTCTGGTTTAAGTGGCTCTCAGGTTTGTTTCTGGTAACCATAAGAAACCACCTTTTATTCATAAACACTTGTTCCTGATTTTCTGAAGTGCTGAAACCCCTTCACTGCAATTGAAGTCATTGGGAGCTGCAGGTGTTCGGTACCTCTGAGAATCCAGCCCTCGAATGCCCAGTGTCCAAGCGAGAAGGTTTCCTTGATAGAGATTAAGTGGGGTAAAGGGCAGTAGCCATAGTAAATAGCCACTGGCACTACTTTTATATTAAAATAATAAGTAATAATGATCTCATTTTACAGAAATAATGGCTACATAGCTGTGTTGTCATAGGTTGCAGCCCTCAGCTTTTCACCTGGAACAAGTAAACAGCTGAGAAACTGCTTAATGGCACAATTAGGTCCTAAGGATGGTTACACTTAAGTCTCAGCTGGTACCTTGTTTGAACCTCAAACCATTCCTTGCAGAAACAGTGACTACTGCCTTCTATCCTGTTGAATCTTTTTCTTGTATATATTATTGTATGTAAACATTTTCAGTTCACATGAGTTTTACCCAATTTAAATCTTAGGCATATATTTTTCCTCTAGGTGTAACGAAGGACGTATTGGAAAAGAGTGTGAATGCAGCACAGATGAAGTAAATAGTGAAGATATGGATGCTTACTGTAGAAGAGAGAACAGTACAGAAATATGCAGTAACAATGGAGAGTGTATTTGCGGACAATGTGTATGCAAAAAAAGGGAAAACACCAATGAAGTCTACTCTGGCAAATATTGTGAATGTGATAACTTCAACTGTGATAGATCTAATGGCTTAATTTGCGGAGGTGAGAAATATAGTTCATAGTTCTACAAAACTTTGCAAATATGTTACAGGGTGAGGCTGACAGATTTGAACAGTGGCTAGGTGACTTGGAGGATATGATAAATGACTATAGAGCCATTTGAATCTGGCCTGAGCAGATAGTGTCTGAAGATAGTTACCTAATAATATAATGGCCATCGGTCTATAGCCAAGGGTATGGTATGTGCTAGTAGAAATGCTAACACTTCAGATTAAATATCTTCCCTGCCATCACAGCTCCAGTCTGTGATGTAAAATGAATTTGACAAAAGCTGTAAAATGCTGTGAGACCTTCAAAAATTTAAATACTTTTGCCTTTTTTAAAAGGAGACCAGAATTTATTGTACATCTCATAAATCTGACACCAGGCAAATACCTACAGTATGTATTAATATAAAATGATAAAGTAAATTATAAATGATTAAAGGAGCTGAAATCATTTGAGGGAGAATTTTGCACTTGTTTTTACTACATGCCCCATCTAAGAAACGTTGGGTGGATCTGACAAGATAGGTGTAGTAAATGCTGAGTCAAGTGTCTTGAGACTGTACTACTACGCTGTCTTACTGTAACCTCTATTAGTACAAAATGAGCTGGTAATCTTAGCCCAGATACTAGTGGATATTGTTCACATTGTATAAACCACTGGTGACTATTTGGTATCCTTCCGAGCAGTCTCAGAAAAGGCCAAGGACTTAATCAACTGTGAAGAGTAACTGACCTTTTGTCATGAGACTTAAGCTCTTCTAAAACAAGGTTGAGGTGCAAATTATGTTGTTTGCCATATGTTTGTATAGTGCCGAGCAGAGTAGGGCCCCAACCTGATTGAGGCATCTAGGCTACTAGCATGATATAAATGTTAAATTATTATTAAAGAGAGGTTGCACTGATGCTGATTATCTATTGTGGGGAGAGGGCTTCATTTTATAATGGTCTCCATGAGTGACCTTTCACCAGCCTTTCCGGTTCTTTGGTTGTGGTTTTGTGAGGAGGGAAGAGAAATGTCTTTAACTATAAAAAAAACTCTCGAAGGAGGCAACATTAGTTCTACTTGTCATCTTTTTATCTTTGCATCAGTCAGTTTATACTTCTAATATTCCCTGATGGCAAACATTATTCAAAGTATTTCTCGGTGCCACAAAATGAATATTTACTTAAGTTTACTAAAATATCTTTTTAACATGCAGGAAATGGTGTCTGCAAGTGTAGAGTATGTGAATGTTACCCCAATTTCACTGGCAGTGCTTGTGATTGCTCTTTGGATAAGTCTTCATGTATGGCTTCCAATGGGCAAATCTGCAATGGAAGAGGAACCTGTGAGTGTGGAACCTGTAACTGCACAGATGCCAAATTCCAAGGCCCCACGTGTGAAATGTGTCAGACCTGCCTTGGTGTCTGTGCAGAGCACAAGTAAGTGTCAGTTCAACAAAGGCGAGGCTTTCAGAGATGCTGTGTGTATGTGCGTTTTTGGTATTTACATATTCTCAACTTTGAAAATGAGGCCCTTGATATTCATTGCTGCTTCATTCTCATATTCCGATCTGAAATATAGGGATATAATCCCCTGGGGCAGTAGGAGGAGATGAAATAAAGTTAAGAGTCACAAACACACACAAAAAGTACACAACTTTGACTGGTTACCTTAGCCAAGATCGTTTAGTCCTTAACTTTCTTCCCTTTATATCAGAATGTGATTTGTGATAAATAAAAATCAGTTCAGACTGGCTTTTTTTGGATAATACTCTGTTTATAGGACAGTGACTACTGCATCATAGTTAACCTTGCAACCTGGTTTCTATGTAAAGCCAAAGGTACCCTGGATTACATCCAGGAGACGGAGTTCAAATCTCCTCATCCAGTGACTGCAGTTAATATTTCTGTGTATTTCACAACCGTTAGTATTGACTAAGGACTCCTATGAGGAAGTTCTATGGCCTGTGCTATACAGGAGCTCAGACTAGATAGTCCCTTCTGGCCTGAGTATCTATAAATATTCCTACCCTAAGTGCAAGGGACCCTCATTTCATAGATAAGATGACAGAGATTCTTCTTTGCATCGTGTCTGACCTGGAGTGCATGCGCCTTTGATGGAAGATTTTCAATAAAAGTGCCCATTCAGCCAGCGCATGTGCTTTATGCCTCCTCATGCCCTGCACCGAAACTTTATCGGGCTGCACCAGCAGGCTGTGCTCAGTTCCTTGTCAACCGCCTCAGCCTGAGATGGAGCCTTTAGTGTGCCCATTTATAACTGTTCAGAGTTTATTCTTTAGACTAATTATTTTCTGTAATTTATTTTATATCTCTTATTTTGTAGAGGTTTGCTTTATAATCCCTTTTTCTTAAGAGGGTTTTTTTTCTTTTGGGATCTCTGTTGTCTTGGGATACAGCAGGATCTCCAGGATTCAAGTGTTGTCTTGCGTCACACGGAGAAGCCATCCCGGCTCGTGGCGGACACTCCCAGTATATTTACTGTTAGGGGGAGATGGATGTCCCTTAAAAGCAGAGCTATGAAGAATTGGGAGGTGAAACTTAAGCTCTTAATGATGGAGCATTCTCTCCATCCAGCATCGCATCCAAGCCCAGAGACCCCCAGTGGACATCAGCCTCTGAGTGAGCATAGTGCTGCATCATCATCTGCACGCTCTTCACAAACCTCTACAGACCTACACAAAAGAGATCCTCAGAGGACTCAGGGGAAAACCCTTAAAAAGAGGAGTCATTGTCTTCATAGTTTACTCCAGGAATGCCTCAATCTCCTCAAAATAAGACTACATTGGAGACCTCATATCCTCCACTGGGTATCGCTGAGGCTGCAGGCTCCATCAGTACTGACCTTGTGCCTAGTGCGCTGAGCTTCTGTAAGGCTAAAGGAACCAAACATGCTTTGGCAATGAGGTCCTCCATTGTACCACAGTAGCAAGACACTCCAGGGAAGAAGTCTAAGCACTCTTTTTCTTAAAAGATGGTATCTAGAACTCTCTTGGTATTCACCATGCTTAAGCTGGTCATCCAGAAGACAGGCTTCTCATATTATCTAGGCACCTACCAAGGATTCATCTTCTTTGGTACCGTTGAACTCCATCAGACAAGACTTAACCGGAACAGTCTATACCCTCATTACCAACTATGGAGCCTGGCTTCAACTCCACCCAGTGCCACAGCAATTTAGAAATTCCAAAGCCTTACTTGTCTCAGATATGTCTGAGCCTCCATTGCTAATGGGTACCTATCAGTACCACTTGATTCTCCAGCACACCATGACTTTGGCAGAGCTCCTCCTTTAGGTGAAAAGGAATTCCCATCCGATTCTCAAATCTCAGTGCAGGATTCCCCTGCTCACCAATGAAGGGAGCTTCCACCTGACACTTTTAGGGAAAGAGAGGAACTACAAAACTGTGCTCCTCCTTGCTAGTTCCAGCAGCATTGGATACCACCTTCTGTATCTCATGGACCTCCTCAGTGGCCAGACTGGGATCCTTGGGCTGCTTACTGACAACAGTTTTCATGAGCCCCTAGTCTTTCTCCTACTTCAGCTGTCCCTCTTCCATTACCGCAAGTTAAAGAATTGTTTGAGGAGCAGGAGGCCAGAGTAGATAAGGAGGCTACTCTGCAAATGAATATCTCCTCATCTTTTCCAGATGAGACTGTCAAGCCTCCCCCGCCTTCAAGATTTAGTAAAATATATTGTGAACTCCTTACAGATCCCCTTAGAGGATGTCAGAGAGTTGCAGTGGAAGTTACTAGGTATTCTACAGTGGTGACCCTCATCTAGAATTGCCTTACCTGTCAGTGAGGCCCTGTGGGATCCTGCCAAGACCATTTAGCAGACCCCAGCAACAATATCACCAACATGCAAGCGTGCTGACAAAAAAAAAAAAAAATTGTGTGGTCCATTCAAGAACTCTGAATTTTTATTTTCCCATCCTTCATGTAACTCCCTGGTTGTAGAAGTGTTGACTGAACGTGGCAGACAGCACCCCATCAAATCCACACCTTAGGATTAAAACTAAAAATGTCTTGATCTGTTCGGCCGTAAGACCTACTCGTCTGTTACAGTTCAGTTTAGGATTGCACATTACCAGACTCTTATGATGATATATGATGATAGAAATTATTCTAGGTTTACCACCTTTGAGTGCCTTCCGCCTGAATACTGCGAGCAATTCCAGTCCATTATTAATGAACATCAGCTACTAGCTAGGAGCTTGTTGCAAGCCTTGTTGGACGCAGTTGACACTGCAGCTTGTACTGTTTCATTAGCAGTGCTCCTGCATCAGGCACCCTGGTTCTAGCTTTCTGGGTTCTAAAGGGAGGTCCAAAATATGGTTGGGGACCTTCCCTTTGATGGAGTAAGCTTCTTTGCTGAATCCACCGATTAATCCTTACGTGCCTGAAGGATTCCAGAGCCACCTTGAGATCCCTTGGGATTTATACACGGTAGTGAGGCGGTGTGGCCTCCCTCTGACCCAGAGCGGGAGGAACTGGCCTTTGTGCACAAGTGGGCGGAGCCAAGCCTGCCTCGCCCCTCCCACCAGAAGTGGATAACAGGAACAGGAAGTATAAAAGGCGGAGCCTCTGGCTCAGTTGCAGCCAGAACGCCGAGGGAGACAGACATGTCCTATTCACCCCTGGCTGCTGACTCTGCTACCCAGCCCAGTGAGTCCCTTCCCTCCAGGGAACCTGTGCCTACTGCAGACCTACCAGGACTGCTGCTGGCCACCTACCCGGAGCAGATGGAAGATGTCTCTTGGTTGCAGGTACATCCTGAGGGGAGGGGAGGAAGTGGCCCAGGAACAGCCGACTTCAGTCTGGCTGTAGCGCTGCCGAAAGCATGGCCAGCGTGTTGCGGCTGGATTCCCCGCTGACCCAGTGGCGGATCACTCCGCCACTGTTAGGGCCCCGGGCCGGGGCCCGGTGGAGTAGGGTGGGCCCGGGCTCCACCGGCCACCCCACCTCTGGGTGGCAGCCTCCCCTCGCCAGGTCCAGAGGCCTGCATTTGTCAATCGTCCGCTAGAGCTAGGACACTGACCCCTGGGTTTCTGCTCTCTCCCTGCACCAAGGGCCCAGAGCTAATTGACTCCTGGGGTTTTTCTCTGCCCCAGCTTAAAGGGCTAAGAGCTTAATTGACTGTTGTGTCTGCTCTGGCCCCTGCAAAAAGGGCCCAGAGACAGACTAAGGTGTTTGCCTGGCCTCTGCTTAAAGGGTCAAGAGGCTATAAACAATTGGCTGCTCAGCCCCGTTAGACCAGGCGGGACGCTAACGCCTAATGCTAATTCCCCTGATACTAGGCGGCGGTCCCGATGGCATGGTGAGGCAGTGTGGCCTCCCTCCAACCCAAAGGGAGAGGGACGACCACCACACCACTACATACACCTACATGTAAAGAAACATTCAAACAGCACAAAGATCCTGTCCCATTCAATTTTCAGGATTTCAAAGTCACACAAAGCTGTCCAGAAAGAAGCCATGGTTTCAGAGAAAGATCTGTCTGTCACTCAACCATCTTTGTCATAAAAATGACAGTTTTGATGGATTGGTTGAGAGCCTGGAACCACCCCACATCACCAAGCTGCAACTACACCATTCTACCCCTCCCCCCACACACACCTTTGTAGACTGTTGCTCCCATTTTCAACTTGTGTGGGAGAAGATTACATCTGACATTATAAAATCACGTTACTCCATCCTTCCCCCTTCTCATGTCCCTTTTCAGCCACCCTTCTCATGAGCACTTGCTGAGACAGGAAATTTACTTCCTTCTATGCATAGGAGCCATAGAACCCCTTCTAGCTCAGCACAGAGGGAGGGAGTTTTACTCCAAGTATTTTTTTCATCCCAAAGGCAGACGAGAGAGAGATCAATTCTAGATTTAAGACTCCTAAACAACTTGGTGAAAAAACAAACATTCAGAATAGTGACTCTCACTGCTATAATTCCATCACTGGCATTAGCAGATTGGATCTCGACCTTCAGGACATGTACTTTCATGTCACAACATCCTTCTCATGAGAGATTCCTTTGGTTTCTGGTAAGTCTGCCCAAGAAGCATGTCCTCACATTAAGCTCCTAGAGTTGAGGGCAGTCAGAAATGCTTCTGTTCACTTCCTTCCATTAATCAGGGGTAAATCAATAAAATTCATGACAGACAATATAATCTGCATGTTCTACATCAATCATCAGGGTGCGTAGGTAAGATCCCCTTTCCTTTGTGCTGAAGCAGTAAAGCTATGGAACTAATATATAGCCAATCACATCCAATTACCTTCCAGGCCTATAGAACATCGATGATCTCAGTAAGCGCTTCTTCCAAGATTATGAATGGGGAGTTGGACTCGTGAACTCTCAATCACATTTTTCTGACCTGGTGATTTCCAGAAGTGGACCTCTTTGCCACCGCCACCACTAACAGAAAGTGCAAACAATTTTGCCTGAAAGGAGGGTTGGGGTCTCTCACTCTGGGAGATGCTTTCCTTGTTCTGTGGACGAGGGGCCTTCTTTATGCATTCTCTCCAATGCCTTTGGTATTGAAGGTGATAAAGAAGATCAAGCAAGACAAAGCCAAGATAAAAGGGCATTACACTTTCTTACACCTCTTATATTCATTTAGATAGAATATATGGGCCATAACCCATCTACTGTCCAACATTTCAACAGTTTTAAGCAAGGTTCGGAGTTTGGTATAGGGTGACCTCAGCCTGCTTAGTACCATGGCAGACCCTTTAAAAACATTTTTTAAAGATACAGACGATAAAGAAAAACAGTTGAAGCATTGTAAACTATTAAATAAGGATTTCATTTTAACAACATCCTTTGATCCCTTTCCCTTTAGATGGAGACAGGTTTTAGAATAAAAAACCCTTGTTTGACAGTCTTTTAGACGGTATTAAAGAGAGTAATAACTGTCCTTTTTTGAAGAAAAAAGTAATAGTTAGTTAAGATGGGCTGGAGCTGTCGTTCCTGTTTTCTTAAAATCGGATTCTTTTTCCTAGAAGACAAAAATAAGACACACATAAAATAAAACAGAAAAGAATAGCAAAGATAGAAAATGCAGCTTTTGTCTCACTTATAATCTCACTGCTGGAGAAACACTGGCAGAGCACACAGTTTTACCAGGACTCTAAGACCTGTCAAATTTGTACCAGCATCAGGCTGTTTAGGGCATCGCTTTTAATTTCCTCTTTATGGTCACAAGTTTACAGCAGTGTTGCAAAATATACAGTCTTGGTCAGCTAAGCCAGACTCTTATTGGACAGAAGTAAAAAGGAGAGCAATAAGAAAGAGAAGAAATGAGATGAGTAAGAAAAAGGACACGGGTGTGGGGGACGGGGTATAGAGGTAGGGGGAGATGATAGATGGCAGTCTCACATTCCAGGTGGTATTTCTGCCTTCTTTGCCAATTGATTTTTCAATGAGATGGAAATTAATATACTAGAAATCTCCCTTTCATGAACATGTTTAAAAGTGGTGTTACTAATTTGTATTTCCACAGGGACTGTGTTCAATGCAGAGCTTTCAAAAAGGGAGAAAAGAAGGACACATGTTCTCAGGGTTGTAAGAATTTCAGCATGACACTAGTGGAAAGTCGAGATAAGTTACCACAGCCTGGCCAGCCTGATCCACTGACTCACTGTAAAGAGAAGGATGTTGATGACTGCTGGTTCTACTTCACATACTCAGTCAATGCAAACAATGACGCCATTGTCCATGTAGTGGAGACACCAGGTACAAACCCCTTATTGCATGTTTCCTTCACCTTTGTGACCAACTCTCTGTTGTTCCTTCTGTACTCAACACAGTTATATTGACTGACCTTTCTGAACCTTCAGACTGTATCCAGAAGTAGTATCCCCGCTCCCTCCTCTGAAACTAGGGCTGCTTGAGACTGGTGTTTGTGTCTCAAATATTGACAGTGTTTACAGACTCCTACACTGACTGAAACAGATTTGCTCACATGACTTGGTGTATATTGTATTTAAAGTTTTTTTTCTTCCTGTTGACATATTTAATCGTGTTTCTATAATGTCTTTTAATCAAGTCCTAAATACATTGATACAAATCTTTCTGATTTAGCTCAGGTTTGAAACGTGTTACAGGTTAAAACAAAAAACACACGATTAAGTAAAATGTCACATTATATGTCCAGCTTTGTACCGAATAGCAAAAACCTCCTTTGTTTATGCTTGATTATTTCTCTTCTCAGTCCTTGCTTTACTCAGACCACTTACCTTCAAGGAATTAATCCATAATACTCAGAGTTCTTGGAGGTGTTTCCATCAAATATCTACTGGCAGAGGAAAAATTGATTCAACTGTGGTTTGTTATTTTCTGGGAAATTGGCTAGTTTAGATCAGTGTGCAGATGGCTTACTCTCTAATCAAGCTAACATCTCTTCTGAAAAGGACTTTTGCTTCCAACCATAGTAGTGGTTTCCTGACTGAGTTAGTGACTTAATATAAAATATACCTTTTATTAATTGTACACGATAGGTAGAAAGTTATGTCTCATTCTGCAGGATTATAGGAATTGATAAGTGGACAAGATGGATCGTCTGCTTAGTTCAGTGGCCAACACCCGCTGTTTCAGGCATAAATGTGTTAATGCCCATAATGCACATATTTGTACAATGCTGCAGCTTTGAATGACATCCCTTCCTCATTCCAGTTGGTGAAATTTATGCCCTGAAGTACGAGATTTGTTTATCTGGGTTTTTTTATTTAATTTTAAATGTTATTTCTGTTTTATGGGAAATTGATGCAGATATTTGCAATAATCTATCTGATCAGTGAAGGCCAGATTTTCCCCTAGTTGCACTAGTTTAGTATGATGCCAACCCAGAGAGCTGTATATGTTTTGCTTAGTACAGCATTTTAAAGATTCATGGAATAGCTTCTCTACAGTCGTGAACGTTGTATGGAAACTTGCATTAACTCACTATTTTTTGGTAATGTTCCCAAAATTTCATCTTTTACGGTTGAAATTTTCCATGGTGAGGAGCATAATTTTTATACGTTAAAGAGAGCTGTTTGCAAACTCAGCTGACTGAATTTAAAAGCCAACAGTCACTTAGCATGTTTGATTTTAAAAACTGAATTAGTGAGTGACATTACTCTGTTGAACATGTCATTTGACATGAAATGGAGGAAGGGCCACGCACAGCCTATAGCTGTTACTACAAAATATCTGACCTGGCCACTGAAGGCTCACATGAGTTCCCCTCATCTAGATGGGGAGCAAAAGGGATCATAGGGGATCAGGAGAGAATAGGGAAAGGAAGAGGAGGAGAGGCAGTCTATCACTCTGTGCTAGGTGCTGTGCCCATGTATAATGAAGGGAATCCTCGTCCCAAAGGGTTTACAATCTCAGTGGAATGTTCATTTGTCTCAGCTGACTTTCAAAATTTTGTAAAGTTCATTAATGGACTTTCTCATTTTATTTCCTTTAAAAAAAAATTAAAAATTGGTTAATGATGTTAGCATTCTGTAGGAATCTCAGCCCAACCAATAGGAGCAGGACTCAAAATCAGTGTCCCTTGGGGTGATTCGATACAGTAACTATTCACCTTGACAGATTCCAGCAGTTTACTTGGGGCTTGATCTTGCACAAGTAAAGTTAATGGGAGTTTTTCCATTGACTAGAAGGGGAGCAGGATCAATCCTTTAGTTTAGGTGACTATTCAGAATTCTGTATTTAGCAAAACAGGTAACTTTTTTACAAGAGTGCTGGTTACCCTTGCCTTGCCTTCTCCATATAAATAACTTCCTTTGTTTGGTTTTAGTTAATTTTACAAGTATCATTTTTGTTCTGCAATTATTCATCCTTATGAATGAAAATGTCAATCATTTTTGCATCTCCTAGTTCAACAAAGTACTGGATTTCCATGTTGGAAAAAGTCTTGTAAAAATCTGTTAAATCTTATCCCTCTGCCTCAGGGGATCATGCTATTACAATTTGGCTTTGTATAAATATTGTAACTTGAGGTAGAAACAAGGCCACACTTTTTTTCTATAAAGCGAGGGGTGTTTTGGGACTATCTGGTTAATCCATATTACACTCATAAAGTCAATTTTCCCCCTATCTTGTTATGTTCACAATTCATAATCAGCTTGTTCAAAAGTAGTCTAGAAGTCTAATCTTAAGACTTCAAGTGCTATGAAATTCTTAGCTCTGTGTGGTCTTAAAAGCTGATTTGGTCAACAAAAGTCATTTTTCCATGGCATCAAAACTTGCTTTCTCACTATCTGTGTGTCTCAAAACTAGAATAAGAATCTTTGTAGATCTCAGTAGCTCTAATTTAGATTATTATTCACAGATGCATTTTAAATGTGAGAAATCTTTGCTCTTGACAAGCTGGATGCTCTGAATATTGCACAGTATAATTTAAATTCTTCAGCAATTGTGCTTCTTTTACATTGTGCTAAAACTGTACTGTAATTATTCTATTCCCCAGAATGCCCCACTGGCCCGGATATCATTCCCATTGTAGCTGGTGTGGTTGCTGGAATTGTTCTGATTGGTCTTGCTTTATTACTGATTTGGAAACTACTTATGATCATTCATGACAGAAGAGAATTTGCTAAATTTGAAAAGGAGAAGATGAATGCGAAGTGGGACACAGTGAGTCATGAACCTTAAATTCAATAAAGCTAATGTTGTTACGGAAAGTACAAAAGGTTTTGCTTGTATGCCCCAAATATTTCAAGGTGCTCCTCTATAGGATTAAAAACTGGAATACAAAAAACCTTTGTTCAGAGTTGGTCTTGAACATATCTTGTACCATACTGTAAATAGCGATGAATTGTAAAAGAACATCTTTCGCCTAGGATTTATAACCTGACTAGATAAGCCACCATGTACTCAAAGGTTTAGGTTTTGAGTTCTAATTACTTAAATAATTTTGGCCGAGCTTGTAGAAAAGGAAACAGACTGAAGTGATAGTGCTAGACTAGCCCAACTTTGTTACTGTGACATCCGAGTATCACACCCTGTCTGTGGACCAAATTGTTACCTCAAATAATCAGACGGCTTCCATTAAAAGTTGATGGCAGTTGCATTTACAAAGTGTAGAAGAGCAAAAATCATCCTCCTTGTTTGAGTGCTTACACATGTTCATTCCACTGTAGGTGTATGCGCACCCTGAGCACACTCACCAGAAATTTTTCCTTCAGTGGTACTCATCGGGGCAGCTGAGCATCCTGTGGAACTGTGTGCTCATAGCACCATAAGGGCCAAGTCGACCCTGCACACCCTCAGTTTCTTCTTACCGACTCTGACGATCGCTGGAACTATTCTCCTTGCTACGTACGGCAGGCTTTCTCAGTAGAACGTCTGTACAGTCTTGTTTGGGGATAAAGTGCAGTTATGTCCTCACTTTAGCTTCCTCCCAAAGGTGGTTTCCCAATTTCATAGCAATCAGGCAATCTTTTTACCAGTTTTTTACCCAAAACCACATGCAAACAGTGAATAACAGCAGCTTCATTCATTGGACATAAGATGTGCCCTAGCATTCTATGTAGAAAGGACCAAACCATTTCGTAAATCCACCCAACTGTTCATAGCAATAGCTGACAGGATAAAAGGTCTCCCCATCTCTATGCAGAGAATTTCTTCTTGGATCACATCATGCATTCTCAGGTGTTATGAGCAGGTGGGTGTTCCACCGTCAGTTATCCTGACTGTCCACTCCATGAGAGCATACACATCTTCAGCGGCATTGCTAGCACAGATTCCTATTCAGGACATTTGCAGAGGAGTGACTTGGTCATCAGTACATACGTTCTCTGCTCATTGTGCCATCACTCAACAGTCTGGGTATGATTCCAGATTCAGTTAAGCTGTTTTGCAGTCAGCATGTCCATAAACTTTAATCCCACCTCCTATGCAACTGCTTGAGAGTCACCTACAGTGGAATGGACATGTGCAAGCATGTGAAGCAGAAAAAAGTGGTTTCTTACCTTTCCTGGACTGTTGTTCTTCAAGATGTGTTGCACGTTTTCATTCAGACTCGCCTTCCTACCCCTCTACATCAGAATTGGCCGGCAAGAAGGAACTGAGGGGGCGTGGAGTCGGCTGGACCCTTTATACCAGCACTATGAGTGCATGGCATCAGAGGGTGCCCAAGCCACCCCGACGGGAACAACTGAGGGGAAAATTTCCACTGACTATGCTCAGGGCATGCACACACCTACAGTCGAATGACATGTGCAACACATCTCAAAGAACAAGATATGGAAAGATAAGTAACCAGGTTTTTGTTTTTTGTTTTTGCAAGGAGACCTTAAATATATATACTCATTAAGGTCTGTGGGGAGGGTCAGTAATGGTTGAACATCGAACGTCAGTATTGATGTACAGAAATCTTGTGGGACTCAACACCCACGCATCCTTATAAGCAGAGTTATGCTTCGGTTATTCCCTTACAAGGGCTTTATCCTTGTTTATTGATCTGCCGAGGGTTTTTCAGATTTGTATTAGAGTTCTACTACTAAATAATTTTTAAAAGAAAATTACTAACATAATTTTCCTTTACATACAGCATGACCTTTCCTTTTTTTTATGATAGTTGAGAATGTTATTTTCTTTTGTTCTGTTGAATTATTCGACATTGACCATTTCTTTTACTTCAGCAAGAAAATCCAATATACAAGAGTCCTATTAATAATTTCAAGAATCCAAACTATGGACGTAAAGCTGGTCTCTAAGTCTCAGTTTGTATTTTCTTTTCAATTTCTTCTTTTTCTTTGCATGTCACTTTTAACTCATTTGAGACTCAGTGTCATTGCCAATTAATCACAGTTTGAGCCTTATTCTGTTGAACTGCTGCTGCTTAGGTTCTGAAATTGTACAGAGTGGAGCTTGAAAATCTTTAATCTGTATTAACAGCAACATTGCTTATTTATTAATATCAGTAGTACTTGCTTGAGAACTGAATTTATATGTGAAGTTGAAGAACAGTATTTTATATAAAGGAAAATAGAACAACAATTTAGATTGGTGATGGAGGAAGGAGAATCTCTTTGGGCTTTTCTACAGTAGGGGTTTTTTGACTGTCAGTTAACTCAAGGTAGTTTTTTAGGGACTGTCCAGACTAGCCTTTACAGTTTATCTGGGATACAATTGTTTGTGGCTTTACTGGAACAAACTTTTGGGGAGCATCCAGACTAGCTTTTACAAATGCATTAATTACCTCAATTAATGAGCAGTCAGTTAGCTCAAGGTAAAAAACAACAAAACCCTGTCTAAACATACCCTTGAAAGTGTGAAATATGTTCATTAATAATTTCATGATTAGATATGCAACCCATTCCTAATTTTCCCATCACAACTGGCAATGTCTTAATCCTTTGTCTCTCAGGTGTCATCTATGGTAGGGGTCGGCAACCTTCAGCACATGGCCCATCAGGGTAATCCGCTGGTGGGTCACAAGACGTTTTGTTTACATCGACCGTCCACAGGTACAGCCTCCCGCAGCTCCCAGTGGCTGCGGTTTGCCGTTCCCGGACAATGGGAGCCGCGGGAAGCAGCGGGCCACAGGGATGTGCTGGGAGCTGCGGGGGGCCGTGCCTGCGGACAGTCAACGTAAACAAAATGTCTCCCGGCCCGCCAGCAGATTACCCTGATGGGCCGCATGCCGAAGGTTGCAGACCCCTGATCTATGGGAATGAGGGAAGGTCATTTTCTTCCATAGCCAACTGTTAGTCTCCTTCTGCCTCCCTTTCCCTCCTGAAACTATGGCTGAACACTCCAACCTTCTGTCTTAAATTGTTGGCTTCAGCTCTGTGCTGCTGATTGGCCCTGCTCCGCTGTTATAACGGCCACCAGCCATGAGGCAGTGAAGCAGGAGCTGCATCCATCAGTTTGGCTCAGCATTAAGCCCATCACAAGGAAATTGTATTCTGAGATTCTTAGCTGGTAGTAGCTTAGATCTTCTCTCCTCCCATGTCAAATACTGAGGAGAAAGGCAGAAGGCAGTGAATGGCATCAGCCCAAAGATCTTACTATTTCAACCCTAAAGCACAAGAAGCAGGGACAGTGACAGCCAAATGCTGATGTACAGGTCAGGAAGCCAGAGAGGATGGGTTGTCTAAGGGAGATTAGAAGGAAGGGTTCTTAAGTGAAATTGCTCTCCTCCTTCCCCAGGGTCTCCAAAGAGGGGGATGAGAATAGAGAGGACAGGTAGGGAAACAGATGACAGGAGAAGGTTGGGGGCGGGGGTGAGAAAGATGGAAAATCTTGCAGGGGGGAAACAGAAGAGGGAGCTAATAAAGAAAATGGAAAAGGAAGAATTTGTCCCTCACAATAGAATCTAAGTGCTGCACCTATTATTTCAAAGTGGTGGGGGTTTTTTGTCAGGCAAGGCCCTGGACCCATAACTTGATTTTCTCCTACCTGGTCCCTTCTCATTTTTATGTGGTTATACCCTGGTATTATCATTAACTACTCATTCTCTCCCAGTTTTTCCTTTATATCTCCAAAATTCTTCCATTCTAACCATAAAAAACCTTTCCCAAGCCCTGATTATTTCTTCTCAACTATTGTAATCCTATTTTCCTAAACTCTCTCCTCATGAAACACACACTTTTTCAATCTATCCTAGCTGTAAAAATCATTTACCTTGTCCCTCATTCTGAACCATATCCAGCTCCGTTTCCAGTCCCTTCACAGGTCTCCTGACAAGTCCTGAACGATGTTTTAAGTTCCTTGTCCTCCCTTCTAAGACTCTACACAATCCAGCTCCTGCCTACTTCTTTATCATTCCTTTCCCCTTTCGTTGTGCACAAGCCAAACATCTGACTACCCCCTTGTTCCATGCCTCATTCCATGCATCTCCATATGGCTGGATCCCTCTTAGCCCTGCCATGCCTTTTTCTGATTTCTTTCAAAAGACGGCTACTCTTTAGTTTTCTCCTCAAGCAGGTGGTAAGAACCAAGATAAAAGTATCTTCACTCTTTTTTTAAAAGAAGTAAAATAAAAGTCTTGGTTGGCAGATCTCAGATGGTACTAAATGTCATCATTCAGTTTTATGGCTTGGGTCATTTCTCCCTCCTCCTTCCCCCCCCTTCTTTGTTGATGAGTTGTCTGTGTATATTTTACATTCTTTGAGGCAGAGGCCTTGTATTTCTACCAGCTTATTTTGGCTTGCACAGTGCTGGGGCTAAACAAATGATGATATTCTAAAAAAAAATTGTTTTAACTTCTAAAGAACAGAGACTTTATTGCAATTTTTAAACCATAAGTGTGTCTTAAATCTTGAGTAAGCTGCTGAAAGTTCTGTTAACTCCTTTTATTACATTTAGCTTATCTGCAATCATGTTATTGTGAGCAACTTGATTAGTTAGACAGACATCTAGGGTATAAAAAATGCGCCGAAAATGTTTATCTCCCAAGCAATTCAGAAACCTTTGACATAGCCTTCCTGTTGTTACCTAAGAGACCTATGGGGTTTTTTTAGATTGGCTTCTGCCTTTTTGCTGCTTTATTGGCATGAGGAGGCTTGTTTTTTTAAAGTTAACTTTTTGTCTTTTTCTTAACTTTAGAAATATCAGGAATGTCAAGGTCTTCTCTGGCTTTGCTGGATGGCCTCAGCTCTATTGCTGTGAATCTGTTCAGAGTGGGGGTCGAGGGTGCCATGGATAGACTGAGTGGGTTTTCGGGAAGGAAATGGAATGTAGAGAACCTCCCCAGTAATGGATTCTTCACTCGAGGTCACAGTAGCAGCAGGCTTCAATCAATAACTTTTAATTCATGCACATCGTAGTGGTTCCTCTCAAACACTTTGGAGAAGAGCCATATACTGGTGCCATGGCAGGGAAGCTGGCTATTGTGTCACCACAGGAAGAAGCCACTTCACTCTACTCCTAGGGTTTCCTTCTAGCAGGGCCCTGCGACACCTTCACTGTGATGCTCAATTTAGATCTGTGCCAGTGAATAGCATCCTACATTATCCAAGGGGTTAACTCCTGTCTAGCCTTCCAGCCATGCTTGGTGTGTCTCCTCCTTTCTGTATCCTCTGAAAAAGGGATACGTCTTTTTTGGGAGGGGTGCAGTTTCCAACATTGAAACTGGGCAGGGGATCCGCATAATGGTGGTGTTCAAAAAGACCTGATTATATTTGTGAAGTGGAGTAGATAGTGAGAACCAGTTCTTGAGCAAATGTCAAAAGATTCTAGAGATAAATTTTCCATGGTAACTTGGGTCGTAACTCAAACTAACTGCACATATCTTGCATATAGTTTTTGTGATTAGATGTTTTGTGATTTGTTTAAATTGAAACAATACATCAATGGAGAAAAAAGTAGTAAGAAGGCCAATGAAACATACTGTATACAGCAAGATACTTAACAAACAGTAATCTAGAATGCTACACACTGTGTAGTGTAGCAGAGAGAATATTGTTGCAGGAACTGTAATTATATATCTTGTGAGCTTTAAATGATCTATCCTAGGTTTTCTATATCGCCTTGATATCTAAGAGGTAGTTAATAGTTTCTTCCATGAACTACAAACCAGTGAAATGCTTAAAACAATATTGTTCAGAGGGTATGAATGGAAAAATTACTTCTAGTTATCTGCAGTGTTTTAACAGTGTTTGTCCTAGGACATTTGAGAGACAAAGTGGGTGAGGTAATACCTTTCATTGGACCAACTTCTGTTGGTGAGAGAGGCAAGCTTTCAAGCTTCACAAAGCTCCTTTTCAGGTCACCATGTGACAGCCCAAAAGCTTATCTTTCACCAACAGTGAAAGATGCAGTGAACGCTATTACCTCACTCACCTTGTTTCGCTTATACAGCTATGGCATTTGCAATGTCCTTTTAAGATTTTTAAGCAAAATGGTTGTGAATCCACAAAGATACTTAGGGATTGCAATGCTCGGCATCATGGCGCCTAGAAAATCTCAGGAACAACACTGAGCTTCACACAGCAGGCTCCCTGTACAATGTGAATGCGGGGAGAGAGACATCTAAGAATGCAATCCACAAAAGCAAGCATATTAGGCAGGGATATTAAGCTAACAAATGGCAGGTGCCAGCTGGGGAAGGGGCACTAAGTCCCACCCCGTCTTAGAGATAGGTGCTTAAGTCTAGGCTGCAGGGAGGATTTTAAATGCCTTCTTAGCACGGCTACCAGTTTGGACTTCACATGCAACTTAAGCGGCCAAATGCCTGTCTTCCACTGGTTCGTGAATCACTCTGGGGCTTAGGTGGGAAATAAGTGTCCAGATGCTTATAGGGAGGCAGCAGTGCACATAATCAGATGCAGAAACGTAAGCACCCAGGGAAACCTTAACCTGAAAAACTTAGGTGCTGAGTGAGTTTAGGCACCGATAGATTTGACAGGAGTTTTGTGGATTGCAGTGGAGCTAAAACTGGGATTTGGGCACCTAAGTCTGGAATGTAGGTGCCCAAATCTTTCCATGGATCCCTCCCAATGTGTTAGAGTTTTAATGAGAATATTTTTGACATAATTTGACTTAAATATATGGGGACAAGTTAATGCTAAAAAGTTCTATTTTAGCCAGCCAGCCAGAATACATGTGGGAGCTAGACTAATACAGTTTCAGAGTAACAGCCGTGTTAGTCTGTATTCGCAAAAAGAAAAGGAGTACTTGTGGCACCTTAGAGACTAACCAGTTTATTTGAGCATGAGCTTTCGTGAGCTACAGCTCACTTCATCGGATGCATACTGTGGAAACTGCAGAAGACATTATATATACAGAGACCATGAAACAATACCTCCTCCCACCCCACTCTCCTGCTGGTAATAGCTTATCTAAAGTGATCATCAAGTTGGGCCATTTCCAGCACAGTGTTAAATTTGTAAAGTTTCTTAACGTTTTAGTCTTAATGTATTAAAGATTCTATAATTTAGCAAACTTAAATTAATGAGGCAGATATGAATCTGAATTAGATGCATTTTTTTAATAATAGAGTATTTATAAATAGAAAGCAAAAGCTATCCTTATATAATCCTGCTAATCCTTATATAAAAGGAGCATTATTGGTGTGTTAGATATACCTAATCATTTTTTCTCAAACTTTTGTAATGGTGACCCCTTGTACACAGCAAGCCTCTGAGTGTGACCCCGTTTATAAATTAAAAACACTTTATATTTAACATTACAATAAATGCTGGAGGCAAAGCAGGGTTTGGGGGTGGAGTCTGATCCCCATGCAATAACCTTGCGACCCCCTGAGGGGTCACGACCCCCGGTTTGAGAACCCCTGGCCTAGATAGTGTTTCAACAGGTGTAGTGGCTCTTAACAAGGAAACTAGACCAAAGCCTCAATCTTGCACTAAAAAATATGGCCAGTCCCCTACATCTGCATGCAGCCCTTTTTGAAGCCATTGGGGGCTCTGCGACATCACAGGGGTCTGCCAGTCCAGTCCCATTTCAAATCGGACTACATGATCAGTACAGAACTTCTATTGCTCTTTTAGCGTGAGCAAGTTAATGCATGGCACTCTCGTGCACTCTAGAATTTACACCCCACCTGGTGCACACTAATGCACCATGTAGATAAGCCCTAAGAGTTCTTGGTCTCAAATGAAGTGTAATTAGTTCTACTGTATGAATACGGTGTGAACAGCTAATGTTTCCAGAATCATTTCAGTTAAACTGTGCATGACATTTAGGTGGGCATGTGATAGAAATGGTTTATCTGCTAAATTTGCATGTTAAATGTGTGCTCATTTTGATTTACACTATCTTATAAATGAAATATGTATCTTCCTTAAATAAAAACTGCAATACACTTATCTCAGAAGGTAAGATATTCTGTGAAACTCCATCACTAAGAGGTTAATAATGGAAAATAATCTTTCATATCTTAGTTATCAGTCAAAATTCAGTACAGATTGGTAATAACCAATGACTATTAGGTAGCCAATGTGAAATGAGTTTGGTCTAGTGAACAACTGTCCACTACTACATTGTTAGTCTTAGTAGAGAGGCTACAGATCAAGTGGGTCACAAGAGACTGAATTATTCTCACGTTCCCAGGAGTGGTTACTCCAGCTCAGATT
The DNA here is from genome assembly GCF_965152275.1 of Natator depressus. Lineage (NCBI taxonomy): Eukaryota > Metazoa > Chordata > Testudines > Cheloniidae > Natator > Natator depressus. Next base: position 235,326,030 of record NC_134235.1, on the reverse strand, counting down.
TGAGACATCCAGGTTGGGTAGCATGAGGAAGTTTGCATTATTGTTGCCTATTATGTACTTAATAGAGGACATCAGTCTCTCACTGGCACTGCACATAAACACTAAATTCATACAAATGTAAGAAAAGCACAGATATTCTCTGACTTTTTTTCCCTGTGATTGGTCATGTGCTAAATTAAGGAGTTTATAAACTTCAAAGCCTCTGATCTGTCTTTTCACAGCATTGTATTTAATATATATCAGCTGATCATCTATTTCCAGAAGATAAATGTGGATCGAATATGAATTAGACCCTGGGAACTCTAGAGTTCTAATCCTAGCTCTTACACTGATTCCTACTGTGACCTGCTGCAAGTCATTTAACCTGTTTGCCTCCGTTTTCGTATTTGTAAAGTGGAGATAATGCTTGCTTACCTCCCTGTGGAGTGTTGAGGGTGACTTATCTGTAAAGTGTTTAGAAGATTTAAAAAGCTACATAAGGGCAAAGTTAAAATATGTATATTGCCTAAACAGCTTGAGGTTTTCTCTCCTTACTAAGGATTATTTGCATATCAAAATTGTTTGCCAGAGTCTGATATGAATGGAGACAGCTGCAAGACTTGCTTTGTTGTGTGCAAGTGCATCACTGTTGTTGAAGTGTGTATGTGTTATCCCCTACTCCATGTAGTATACACACACTGTACTATAGCCTTCCTTTGTTTAGTTAAATAAATATGAACCCAGACTTCTAGAAATCAATAAAATGACTTGGTCTTTATTGTACTAAGGTCCACAGATCCATTACAATGGGTTCTTCAGCTCTCTTAGTCACTGGCAGCAATGGAATGCCCCAACCCCTGAATTTTCTTCCAATTTTATCACTTCCACAGTATCTTAGCCAGACCTCTCTGCTGTAGAGCTTTTTATTTCAAATTTCCATCTAGCAGTTTGGCTGGCTAATGTCACAGGGCTGCATTTGCCTTTTGCAGAAATTACCCCTCAGCTCCACTTCAACTTCTGAAGTGTTTGCAGCAGCTGGTACTTCTGTGGGTTTTAGGGACAGAGCTAGGACAGAAAAGGCCAGAAGCAAAAGAAAGGGTCTATGTTGCCTGCTTTTACTGCCTATTAGGTGTCTCGTTGAGGAGCTCAGTCAACTCTGTTGGCAGTAAGCAGTTCCTCCCTCAGCCCAGACCAGGTGGGGTCACCAAGGGCCCCCCTTCCACAGGCAGGAAAAGAGCCAGATAGGATTGGAGACACTAACTCTACTGGGAAGGATGCAGAGAGCATCTCAGGAGCCCAGTTCAAGTTGCGTGGCCAGCAAAGGAGGCAGGCACGATTAGAAAATTTAGCTCCTGTGCAAGGCGCTTCCTCTCTCCATGAGACATTGTGGTCTGGAAGCCCTTGAAGACAAATAATGTGTCTTATCGTGAGTTGGCCAGTAACCTCAGTGGAGAGTAAGTGGCTGCAGGGGATGAAGTGGACCATTTAGGGAATTCCACAATGAAGTTTAGTGAAATGGATATCTAAGGCTTTGCAGGTATTTCTGTGGGGACCAAAGTATCAATGAGCTTGGTTCAAAGTGTCTTGGTGTGGACATAGAGTTCACATGAATCCATACAGGCCTGAATTTTGGCCCTCATACAGGGCCAGTAGAAAAAGTGGGAGACTGCAAAGGAGAGCTTACAATGACCAAAGTGTGCTACCAGTGGGATATCATGATAAAGATGTAGCATCTCAAAGCGGGGGGAGGCCCTCAGAGATACGTACATGCACCTGTTGAAACATGTTACTCCATCATGTTAAGAGTGGTGCATACGGGTCCCCAAACACTTGAGATGTGGTCCCCAGCAAGGGGTCCTCCTTAGAGGTGGATCAAACAAGGGAGATCAGATCTTTGTGAACTACCATGCTGAGAAAATTACTAGCTTTGAGGAGGTGTGCTGGCTCAGCAGTTGGCTCTTTGCCCTCCTGGTATTACTCTCCTTTTTGCAATAAGGTGTCGGCCTTCCCATTTTGAGACCCAGGCAGGTAGGTGATGGTTAACTCGAACTGAGAGAAAAACAGGACCCACCTTAGCTGCTTTTGGTTTGAAGCTTGGGCCTTGCAGAGATGCTTGAGGTTCTTATCGTCCTTGAATACCTGTCCAGGTGGCCAAGCCCTCTCAAGGTGGTGGCATCTCTCCTTGGACATGGTTTTAATTGCAGGCAGATACTTATCTAATATTGTCATTTCTTTCTGCTGGGGTGAGCTTGGGGAAGTAAACAGTACAAGGGTGCAAGACTTGCTGGGGTCTGGGCTTCTGCGAAAGTACTGCCCTGATGGCTACAGGCAGGTTGGGTTGGAATGCACTAGGATGGGGCCATTGTGAAGGTGGACTTGAGCTTGATGAAGGTATGGTAGGCTTCTGGTGACAAAGTGAACCAGACAGTCTTATGTAGGAGTTAGGGGAGCTATTTTTCCTGAGAAGTCAGAAATAAATTGCTGATAAAAATTGACACAGCCCAGTAAGTGTTGTAATTCACGGGGATTGTGGGTAGCTGACCAGTCACAGCTTTTTTGAATCTGAACACACCCTGGGAAGATGACATAGCCAAAAAATTTGATGGAGGACTGGTCAAAGAGGCATTTTTCCAGATTGGCATGCAAACCATGCTTCCACAGCAGATCAGATGTGGCAACAGTGTTGTTCTTGGTTCTCTGAGAACAGTAGGATATCACTGATATAAATGACGACATACTGTTCCCCTGTGTCCCTGAACACACAATTCATAAAGTGTTGGAAAGTTCCAGGGGCATTGGTTAGGCCAAATGGCATAACTAAATATTCAAAGTATCTGTATCGTGTATGAAAGATTGTTTTCCACTCATCCCTGACTTTTATGCACTATTTTGTAAGCTCCCTGACGGTCTAGCTTCATGAGGATTGTGGTTGTTCACACACAATCTAGAAATTCCAGGACAAAGAGGCAGAGAATACCGGTTGCAGATTTAGGGCTCAATAGTCCCTGCAAATGCACAGTGCCTCATCCTTCATACAAAAAGGACTAGAGCCCCTGCTGGGGGGGAAGAATAACAGATGAAGCCCTTCTTGAGATTTTCTTGGATATAGATGCATAGTGCTTCCAGACTCTGGTTTGGATATGGTGTATATTTGTCCATACAGGGCGTTCACCCCAAGCTGCAAGTCTATGGGACAGTTCTAGGCCTCCTGTAGGGGACAGGAGGGACGTGGGGTTTTTTCTCAAAAATGTTAGTGTGTTCCTGGTATTTCTTGGGGAGGTGGGATTCTGGGCTCAAGGCAATTTCGTTCTCACTAGCCCCCACTGTTTTTCCTTGGGTAGTAATATCTGTTCCAGGGGAACAGGCATTGGCTAACATGGAGGTTGCAGGCCTGCTTTTTTTCAATAATCGGAAGAAAAGTCAATGCTCTTCCCTCATCAGGAGATATGCGGGTAACGCTACTCCAAACAAAACACAGTATTCTAAGTATTATTGGGAAGTGCTGAGAGCTGATCACATTGAAGTATAGTAACATGCAGTGCTCTCCCACTCTGGCCTCTAAGGGAATGTCTACACTGCAATTAAAACCCTGTGGCTGGCCCAGGCTAGCTGACTCAGGCTAAAAACGCTGCAAGTGGGGAGGGTCCCAGAGCCCAGGCTTCAGCCCGAGCTAAAATGTCTACACTGAAATTAAACAGCCCCTTTAGCCCGAGCCCTGTGAACCTAAGTTAGCTGGCACACGCTAGCTGCAGGTTTTTAATTGCACTGTAGACATATCATAAGAGAACAATTTCCTGGGTTACTGGATCAGATGACAGGGGTGACCCATCAACTGTTTCTACCGGGTCTGATTAAGATTTGGGCCAAAGAGGAATTTGTAGGTTCTGGGCAGCCATTGCATCTATAAAACTATCAGTGGCATGAGAGTTGACCATGGCTAACTGCAGGGGAATCAACTTCAATCCTCCTAGGACACATAAGTGCAGTGTTTCAGAGTAGCAGCCATGTTAGTCTGTATCTACAAAAAGAAAAGGAGTACTTGTGGCACCTTAGAGACTAACAAATTTATTTGAGCATAAGCTTTTGTGCAGTGCAGGCATAAGTGCAGTGGTACCTGTAGGTGTGGTGAGGCTCCATGCGGTTTAGGTTTGGTTCTCTTTAAAGGTGGGGGAACTTAGGTCTTGGTGCTTGGTGACACCCAGGCTGTACCCCCTTACTGGGCCTGGGCCGGTCCATTTCCTGATTTCAGTCTGGATGGACAGGAATTGAGGGAATGTTCCGATATTCTGCAGTAGAAACAGGGGTTAAGTTGCCAGTGGTATTCCTTTTCCTCCAGGATCAAACATTTGCAACCCAGATCCACTTGCATCGGTTCCTGGCTTGATTCTAAAGATCTGGATGCAATGGGGGTGGGGGGTGGCATTGGGCCCCCTTTCTCTCTTCCTTTCACTCACACAGCGAGGTGTCAATACAAAAGACAAGATCAATGAAGGCGCTGAGTCAGGTGGGCTCTCTACCTGAGCTAGCTCATCTTTTACCTCTTCACTGCACTGGAACTGGTTCAGATATGTTCCAACGAGAATCTAGCTGTGTCATTTGTTCCAACATCAAGGATAATCAGTGGATTCTTTCCAGCTCCCATTAGTATGCTCTTCAGCCTCCTGTCCACATCTCATAGCTTAGCTCCTGGAAGACAGCACACCCTTCTGTTCTCCAAACTTTGTCACCTGGGAACAAAGTCAGTCAGAACTACAAATGCTCAGTAACTGAAATTCAGGCAACTTTTATTTAAGAGCCTAAATTCAAGCATTCCAGTTCAAAAAATGTTGAGTGAAATGCTCCCCCCAACTCCTTCACCAGTATGTCATGAGATCGAAGATGTAGAGCCTTCGCCTGATCATTCAGCCTGCAGATGAGCATGTGTGGTTCATAAATTATAAGGGAACCATGTGGCATATCCTAACATGAGAACAGCCATATTGGGTCAGACCAATGGCCCATCTAGCCCAGTATCCTGTCTTCCGACAGTAGCCAATGCCAGGTGCTTCAGAGGGAAAGAACAGAATAGGTAATCATTGAGTGACCCTAAAATAGAGATCTGTCCTAACACTTTAGCGTTTATTAGCTAAGCATGCCTTTTACTGAAGTTGATGGAGAAAATCTTGCTGTTCAGACAATTTAAGCTAGTATTTACTTACAGCATCTGGAAACACTACAGATCAATGGGTAATATCTTAAAATATGTCTTTTGTTTGCAAAGTTGTCATAAATGCAATGCTTGTTGTGTGTACTTTTAATACTAATGTAAACATTTCTCTCTCTTTTTTTTTTAGGGTGAAAATCCTATTTACAAGAGTGCAGTGACAACTGTGGTCAACCCTAAATATGAGGGAAAATGAACACTACTTGTATTACTTCACAACACTGTATGCAACGTAGCAATTTTTGTAGTCACAGTAAGATAGATTTAGGGCAATTCTGCAGTGATTTTACTAACTCATTACATGTAGGTTTGTTTCCTATGCAGGTTTTAAAAATGTACAATATGTAATTTTATTTTTTTTTTCCAAATTAAAATAATCAGTGCCAGGGGACTGACAGAAAACTTGAGACTGCATAGCCTAATCAGCTAAGGTCACATGGTGCCTTTTTGACCTTTTCCTTACTGTGCTGTTCAAATGTAGGTCTTCTGTGGGAAGTGTACGATACTGCTGTGATGTGACTGGGAGGGAAACGGTGAAATCAATCAGTATGAGGGCTCTGCCTAGCCACTGAGTATTAAAAATTAAGTTTTAGCTTTACAGGGTTATCAGGGCTTGAGTTTGCAGACATAGTTAAAATGTTAACTAAATATTTCCTTGCAAACTCACACATTTTTTTTTTAAAGTTAATCAATGACTGGGTAGCTGTTAGATATATCTGATTAGAAACAGTAAGGTGAATAGGATGGAAACAAATGGTGTAAAAGGCTGTGAAAAGTGTCTGCATAGCTATTATTAAATTGTCAAGTGCCAGGTTATGGACAAATTGAAGGGGTTAGGAAGAAAATTTTAGGAAGGAAAAGCTTTAAAATTTGTGCCATTTTTCAAGAAGTTGCTGCTTAGTATCTTGCATATTTTTTCTTTGTAAATTCAAGCCCTGGCCGGCCTGCAGTACCATGAAGCACTCACCAGGACATCCTCTAAATACATGAGGGCCTTAATTCATATAGTGTCCTTTATGATAATGTTTCCTTGCTTTAAAGCCTGGTGCCTTGTCACCTTTCTAATCTTTTAATGTATTTGGTTGCAATTTTTGTAATATTTTTGTATCAGCACAACTTTATTTTCTTTTGCAGTCTTGGCTGTACATTTGCCTTTAACCTGTAGCTGAGATTGCATAGTTTGTACTGTGACATGACTGTCACTGTCAGGTTTCATTTTTGACATGTGCCATGTATATTTGCCTGTGAACTTTAAGATTGCATCTGTTCCAAATTGGTTATGTTGTTTTAAGTGCCTTTTTATTTTAACAGATGTTCACTTTTTACAGTGCTATTACTGAAGTTATTTATTAATTAAAAGTACCTAAAAACACCTAAACCTCATCTTGTCTTTCTACAATGGGGATGTTAATACTGTTCAAGCAACCTGTACAATCTTTATAATGTACAAAATTGTATCAAAGTTAGGGTTCCTCAAAGATTATTTTTTTAAAAAATTCTTAAATCTAGCTGCCTACAATAGTCAATTTTAGAGTTTAGGGAGGAGGAAGAGAGGTTATATTTATACCAAATATGCTCTTTGGACCAAGTATCGGGAAAGTGAGTTAATTATACAAAAGTAAACTCAAAATTATTTGTTCAAACGTAAAAAGAATAGAATTCTTACACTGTGCACAAAATGAAAGTTGGTTTTGTGTAACCAGAGTTCTTTGAGGTGATTCTGCATGCTCCCACTTATGGGTATTGCACCGCCTGGTGCTACCTAACACTGTAACCTTTTCCAGGTTGTGCCGATGTGCCCCCTCTCCTCACTGTTTCTGAACTTTTTGAGGGAGAGGCTATGTAAGGGTGTACTGTGCCCTCTACTGCCTCAATTCTTTCCTCTTGCCTCTGCTGTCCCAGAGAAGCCATAATGGGACTCTGAAGAAGAGCAGAATGTGGATGGGAAGCACGACTATGTAGAATCATTTTGAAGAACTCCAGTTACAGATGAAGCAAGTAACCTTCACTACTTCTTTTGAGAGGGTCTGCATAGTCCCACTTATCGGTATTTTGACAAGCAGTGCAGAAAACTCAGGAGGTGGAAACAGTGCTTTAATTTAATAATAATTCAAGCATTGCTCTGCCTCATTTGGCATCTGCTCTTGAAGCCAAATCTAGACCATAATGTTTAGTGAATGGATTTACTGACTTCGGAGTAGCAGTCTTGTAAATTTGTAAAATAGGAACATATTAAGTGCTGCTACAGCTCTAGTAGAATGAGGACATACAATAGTAGGCACAGAAATATCTGCTAACTTGTAACATTCAGTGATATATTGTTTAACCCATCTAGAGCAGACACACTATGACTAGAGCCCTGTGCGGATACAAAACATGTATCTCTGCAATCCACAATCGTGGTCCGCGGATATCTGCATATTTGCAGGGCTCTAACTATGACCCCACATTATTCTTAGCATAAAAAACACCCTACATGATTTCGTAAAACTCTTAGTTCTATGTAAATAATAAGTAAGCTCCCTTCCAGTATCTAAAGTGTGTAACATATTCCCCTCTATGTGGCTTAGGGAAAAATATTGGTAAACTAATTGTCTGATTGTAAGAAACTCAAATACTTTATTTGGTAAAAACCTGGGGGATCAAGTCTAAGAACACACTCATTACAGCATGCAGTTCACCCTTCTGGATGATAGTATAGCAATAATGAATACAGTTTTAATAGATAAATAAAATAAGGAACATTCCACCAAGGTTTCAAACAGTGGTTTCATAAACATAGATAAGACCTGAGAAAGATCCGAAGAGGGAAGTGGATCCCTCAAAGGATACATCCCTTCATAACCTTTTAACTGTATCATCCACAAACAGCAATCTATCACTGCCAAAAAAATGGTAAGCTGAGATAGCTGCCAAGTGAACTTTAACAGGAACTAGATAACTCTTGAAATTTTAAGTAAGTTAAATACTCCAAAATGTAGAAGCTGAAACTGGAAAATCAAAGCAACACTTTCTAGTAGACAGCTTTCTAAAATGGAGCAGTCTATTCTGCACTAAGAAGGAACTGGACTGTTCAAGGTTAGTCCAAGTCCAATAGCTTAGGCAGTCAAATGAAGAGACTGAGGGACCTGCCTTGCTATTGTGGCAAGAAATCTGGAGACAGAAATGCATGCAAACTCTGTGTGACAGCTGAAGCAGGTCCAGATACTACTGCTGTCTTGGCCAAGCTGGGACAGTCAGTATCGTTCTTGCCCTGTCCTGATTAATCTTCTTCACCATTTTCTGAATTAATTGAAATGGAGGGAAAGCCCCTTTTCCACTGCCCAAGGATGGTGTCTGAGATGGACTGACTGCCCTTCCTGCTCATGAACAGAAGAGACTATGCTTTTTATTGAATCTTGTTGCAAATAGGTTTACAGCAGGCCAACCACAACTGAAGATGCCTTTTGCTACTTGACCTTTGAAGGACCACTCATGCCTCTGAAAATTGTCCCTACTGAAATGATCTGCTAGCACATTGCTCTCCCCTGTCAAATGCAAGCCCACCAGCTAGACCTTGTGAAGAATGCACCATAATTCCATAATCTGACCACTTCAGCATATAAGTGGAAAGAATGAACACCCCCCTCTTTGTTCACATAATATGTAGTGATTGTGTTGTCTGCTGCTACCTGAATAATCTTCCACTCTACAAAAGGAAGGAAAGATCTGAGCGTCAGAAGAGTGGCTCTTGACACCAACACATGTATATGCAAGCTCGTTTCCTGAAAAGCCCTTTGGCTTCTGATTATGATATGGCCTAAATGCACACCCCATCCTTGTTGGATGAATCTGAAGTTACTGTGACCGATGGTGAAAGGGGAATTGAACAGGATGCCTCTGAGAACATTTGGTCTGTCCATCTATCATCTCAACAAATTGAGGACATTCTGAGGCATGGCAACTGCTGCAGGGCAAGCGCGCCCCATCCCTTTTGGGTTGGGGTCAGGGTAGTTATTTCCCCGTGGCTGAGTCTATACGATCCCCCCCTTGCCTCAGGATAGCGTGGCCTAGGGGTAAAAGTCAATATGGCTGCCCTTTCTCAGGGCTTTGTGGCCCCATGGTCAGAGTCAGTACAACTGCCCTCCCCCTCAGGGCTGCGTGTCCCGTTGGTCAGAGTCAGTATGGCTGCCTTGTTCAACAGGGCTGTGTGGCCTCACAGAGAATCAGGGGTAGTAGGCTGCCAGCTAGGGGTGGGTGGCAGCTGAGTAGGAGGACCCAGGCCCTCCCTGCTCCACTGGGTCTCAACTCGGGGCCCTAGCAGTGGCAGGAGCGCTCACCACTGGGTCGGTGGGGCATCCATCCGAAACACGATGATGCCACCCAGCACACTGATTAAGTCCCCCGAACTACTTCCTACCCTGTCCCTGGTGTGGTAGTCCTGGTGTCTCCAAAGTCCATAGGCTCCTCAGCCTGTGTGGCTGTCAACATCTCCGTTGGCCCTTGGGTGTCCACAGGAGCTTGGGCATTCGCCTGCGTCTCAGTGTCTCTGGCCTCTGCCATCTGGTGCCTCAACAGTTCCTGGCCTGGAGCCTGCAGCAGGCACCCTCCTTCCTCAGCAGTCAGCCCCAAATGAGTTGGGCTGCTCCCTTTTATACTGGTCTCCAGACAGAGCATGTCCAGCAGGCCCAAGGGGGCATAGCCTCCTCAGCTGAGAGAGCAGAGTTGACCCTTGCCGTACCAGTGTGGGCAAGCACGTCTTGTCACAGCAACAAACATTTGAAGACTGTGACTTGAGACATCTGCATCAGCCTCATTCTGAGATGAGTAAATGGAGTTACATAAGTTGTAGCTGCCATCAAACTCATGAGATCCCGGAAGAGGCCCTCTTTCTGGGTTTGGCAGGTTCACCTTTGGAAAACAGATTGCTCTATTTTCATAAACCTGTCCTCTGAGACAAAGGCGTTCATGGTTATTGAGTCCAATATAAAACCTATAAGAAGAATTCTCTAGGTTGGGCATAGATCTTTTTTTTTGTGTGTGTGTGTTCAGAAGCAGACCCAAATCTGAAAGGAGAGAGGTTGTAAAACTGATGGGTCATAATAGTTCTTCTTTGCGTAATGTTTCCTATTGTATTCCACTGAGAGTTCAACGCACTCCATGCATCCAGAGCCAGAGGTTTTGAAAGCCGTAGTGTCTGTTGGTCCGCACATGCCCTTGCTCTACCTCATAGTTTTGCCGAGGCAATAAAGGGCAGGGTGGACCAACCACACTCTCAGTTCCTTCTTACTGCTGCATGGTCCAAGTCGGAGCCTCTACTGTTCTCTCGTCTCTTGTGACGCACTTTCTAAAACACAGAAAAAAGACTGTTTTACTCTTGTATATAGGTAATATTTTCGTTGTTTAGGTAATAGTTTTTAGTGTTCCAGTAGCTTTTAGGATTTGAGGACTTTGGACACTGTTTTTCCAGCCTCCCATTCCCCCCTCAGTGCCCACACCTAGTACTGGCTTATACCGAAGACAGCAGGGTTCAAGATCTGCACCTCCTGCTCTTGCTTATTCTCTGTCAGTGACGAGCACCAACACTGCCTTTTCTGCTTGGGGGAAGTCCACATTGCATCCAGGTGCAGTATCTACCTCCCAAGCCATACCCAGGAAGGCCAGGCCTCCGCCTCAAGGAGCACCTCATGGAAGTCGCAATGAGGCTGCAATTGGATCCTGGCCAGGGAACACCCCCCCATCCCATACATCAGCCTGAGGAATCGAAGCGCGAGCCTCCTATTGAGGCATTCAAGTCTGGTTCCACTGGAGTTATGGATCCCATGTCAGGGCCTAGTCATGAGGCAAGGAAGCATATGCGTAAACATGGCAGTAAGTCTTCCTCAAGGCCCAAGAAGGACACTGCATCTTCCAAGTTCCAGCCACGGAGACATGGCATGTTCCAAGGCTCACAAATATGACAAGAAGTCACACAGAATACTGGACCCACTGGTCCCAGTCATCAAGCGATGTACCCCTTCCAGATCAGCACCGTTGAAGTCAAGCGAACTCTCAGTTCTGAGACAGTCCTCTGTTCCAGCTCCTGTTCCAGTTTTGTTTCCGACTGCAGAGTGCATGCTGCTGGCACTGGGGAGGCTCAAGTCAGCACCCAGCCTTAATGAACTCTTTGTATTGGAAGAGGTGAGGTCTCCACGTCTTCAAGTGCATCAGCCACCTAAGAGAATACACTCCCCTGCTTTGGACTTACCTCCTTCGGGTCATATTCCTGACCCTCTCTTATGACTCCCAGGGTCCCAGTAGCACCACCATTTGAACAAGGCTCTGATTTCTCGGCATCGGAGGACTCTGATAGAAGGAAAGGTTCGCCTCTTCTGTAACATCAGCATAACTATCCAAAGGTCCCACCGGCTCAGTGGCAATACCCTCCCTTGTCTCATCTCAGGAGTCATTGGTACCCCTCTCTGTGGGGCCCTCTGCACCAACCGCCAGATCCTCCTAGTAGGTCGAACTGGGGGTCTTGACCCCAATATCTGCCTTTGGAACCTTCCCGATCAGCCCAAGAAGAATCCCTCATCTTGCACCTCCAGCCTTTGTCAAGTAGGCACTCAGAACTGGGGTTGGAGGATACACTGCTTAGCCCAACTCCGATGGTAGCACCGGAACCAGAGCAGTTCACGTCATCTTCTCCAGATGCAGCAGCAGCATTGTCTACTCGTTCCTCCCACCCCAGATGACTACCGTCAGTTCCAGGAAATAGTTACAAAGAGAATCTGATGTCCCCCACATTCCGCTGGAGGAAATGCAGGAGAGCCAACATCGGTTACTTGATATTGCATGCATTGGTACCTCCCCAAGTGGCACTACTGATCAACGATACCGTTCTCCAACCAGCCCAAACTGACTGGCATACTCTGACCACTTGCACACTGACCCCAAAGGGTGCGGAAAAGAGTTACTATGTACAAGCAAAGGGGTCTGAGTTCTGTTTTCTCACCTCCTGCCCAATTCTCTGGTTATACAAGCAGCAACAGAATGGGTCCAACAGCAACATCCGCATTCTGCTCCATCATACAAGGAGGGTAAGAGACTGGACATCCTAGGTTGCAAGGTCTTTTCTTCAACCAGCCTTCAGTTTCAGATCTCCAACTACCTGGTGGTATTAGCTAAATATGACTTCCTAAATTATGGTCAGTTAGTGGACAAGCTTCCCCAGCAGGATCAAGCTTTCTTCCAGATTATCTTAGAGGAAGACAAACTGGTCATCAGAATGACACTGCAGTCTCTGGTGGATTCGGCAGACACATCTTTGCGCACTATGACCACAGGAATTGTCATGAGAAGGGAATCCTGGTTGCATTCATCTGATTTCCCCAGGGAGGTACAATATACTATTGAGGACCTCCCTTTTTATGAATCTCACCTCTTCAACCAGAAGACTGATGATTCCCTGTAGTCCTTCAAAGACTCCAGAGCCGTTCTGCAATTGCTGGGTATCTATACACCAGCACCTATGCTCAGGTTTTACCACCTGCCTCCTGCACAATGGTTCAGAACTCCTCAATTCTTTCATCGGTGCCCTACGAGCCTCCTCGTAAGCATCACAAGACCTACTGATACCATCCTCCTGGTCCGTCCACACAGTTTTCAACACCACACAGTATTCACATAAGCAATATTTCTGAGTGCATCTGAGCCAGTAACCACGTTTCATCCTACCGTATGTATGACCCACCTCCTTTCCTTTTTGCAACATGTAGCTCTCTTTTTACGAGCTTGGAGTGTGATAACAATGGACAAGTATGTCCTGGATGTCCTTTGACATGGTTATACAATAGAGTTCATGACACTACCTCACCACATCCACATCCCCCATCCTCTGGGACCACTCTCACAACAGTATACTTGCCCTAGAGGTGGACGTCCTACTGCAAAAGGGAGTGTTAAAGCCTGGTCCTATGGCCTTTCAAGGCGCAGGATTCTATTCCAGCTATTTCCTGGTACCCAAGAAGAAGGAAGGATGGAGACCAATCTTAGATCTCTGTCATCTCAACTGCTTCATACACAAACCAAAATTTTGTATGGTTACCCTTGCAGCCTCACTAGAAAGGGGCATGTAGTTTACAGCTCTCTAGAAACAAGACACTTACTTCCACATAGATATCCATCCTACCCATAGGAGATTTATGGTAGACTCTCAACACTTCCAACACAGGGTTCGTTTCTCCCTTTGATGGTGGACGGACCCAGTTCAGGTTTGCACCAGGATACTCTTCCTTCCGTCTTCCCCAAGCATGGGGATCATCACAGATGTGTCACTCAATAGATGGGGTGCCCACATGGGTGAGCACGTGACGCAAGGAACTTGGACCGCTCGGGAATCCAGGATCAACAGCCTAGAACTTCGGGCAGTAAGGAAAGCATGTTGCACATTTCTCCCGTCCATTCACTCCCGTCATGTTCTCTTCATGTCAGATAACTCCACCACTGTTTACTGCATAAACAAACAAGGGGCCATGAAGTCACTTTGTGTGGAAGTGGTTTGTCTCTGGGACTGGTACATCACCCACAAGATCCTGTTGTCAGCAGCCTATCTTCCAGAGACTCAGAACCTAATTTGCAGACTCTCTCAGCAGGAAATTTGTGAACAACCACAAATGGGAGCTACACGATGCTGTGATCAGCAACATTTTCGACTGCTGGGGGACTCTAACCAGAGATCTCTTCACCTCCTCCACCAACAACAAATGCATCCAGTTTTGCTTGGTGCCCTTTCCCAAGGTGATGCCCTAGTCATCCACTGGTTGGAACAAATCAATTATGCCTTTCCTGCCCTACTGCATGTCCTACACAAGATCAGACTGGAGAGAGCTACAATCATCCTGATAACCCCATTTTGGCCTTGCCAATTCTGGTTTCCCCTCCTCTGCACGTCAGCACATCCCCTGCTTCTGCTGCCAGCTTCTCTGGAACTGCTCACAGAACACAATGGCAGGATCGGGCATCCTGACCCACAGATGCTTCACCTGGAAGCTTGGGTTTTAGATGGGGAAGTTTGCTAGAATGGGAATGTTTGTCTGCAGTAGAGAATGTCCTCTTGAGTAGCAGGAAACCGTCCATGAGGTGGTCCTGTCGGGCCAAGTGGAAGTGTTTCACCTCTTGGGCCCAGCAGAGGGGTCTTACCCTGAGGCTGTTGGCATTCCTCTTCTCTTGGACTATCTCCTGCCCCCAAAGGAGTCAGGACTCATTCTCAACCCCATCAAGGTGCATGTAGTGACTGTTAGTGGAGGGGCACTCTTTCTTTATACACCCCTTTACTACAAGGTTTTAGAAGGGCCTCATATGAACTTATCCTCCCATTCAACCCATCGCTCCCCAATGGGACTTCAACCTTGTCCTCACAGCATTGATGAAACTTCCCTGTGAACCTCTGGCCTCTTGCTCTCTTTCTCTCCTCTCCATGAACGTCGCCCTCCTGGTAGCTATTGCTTCTGCAAGAAGGGTAGGTGAATTGGGGGCCAGGATGGCAGCCCCCCCCCCACTCCCTTATGTTCCATAATGACAAAGTTTCCCTGAGCTTGCACCCCAAGTGTCTGTTGAAGGTTGTATCCCACTTTCATCTCAACCAACCCATGCACTTACCTGCTTTCTTTCTGAAGCCACATGCGTCAGCAGAGGAACAGTGCCTTCACTCCCTTGATGTCTACAGGGCCCTGGCCTTCTACCTGCAGAAGATGAGGTCATTCAGGAAGTCCCCTAGACTGTTTATAGCTATAGCAGAAAAGATTAAGGGTCAAGCGATCTCTACTCAGAGGATTTCTAAGTGGGTTTCAGGGTGCATTATACTCTGTCAATTATCACGACTGTATCCCTGCCTTAGGGTATGTGCCTGCTCCATAAGAGTGCAAGCATTGACTGCGATTGCACTTCATGACGTACCGCTTACCGATATGTAGGGCAGCCACGTGGACTTCAGTACATACCTTTTCTTCCCATTACACCTTGGTGCAAGATGGCAACGGATGCCTTGTTTGGCATGACTGTTCTCCATTCCACGGTTCCATCATCTTCCTTGCACTCCTCTTAAATAGGTACTGCATGTTAATCGCCCTCAGTGAAATACAGCAGGGGCCATCACTCCTGGCCCCTACTGTAGAAGAGGAAGTTACTTACCTGTAACTACTGCTTTCAAAATCTCTGGCTCCAGACGCATGGCATATAACCCTCAGCGGAATACAGATAGGGCCCATACTTCTCAAAAAACCTCCAATTACAGATAAGTAACCTCCTCATCTTTGTGTATGACAGCCTTTACCCATATTTGAATGATTGCTAAACAAAAATACCCTGTTTTCTCGGATGTGCCACTACCATAGAAAGGCATTTTATAAAAACTCTTGATGCTGTGGTCAGGCTAAGCAGGAGGACTTTCTACTGAAAATGCTGTTGGGTTATTACAAAATGAAGGTATTTTTGACTACTCTGTTGGATAGAAATATGAAAATATGCACCCTTTAAATCGAGAGTTGAGAACCAGTCCATAGTTGTAAGTGAGGGAATTGAGACTAAGGTTAACGTACATCTTGACATTCTGATTTTATATCTGTTCAGTTTTCTTAAATCTAAAACTGGATGAAAACCCCCATCTTTTTTCTGTCCTAGGAAGTACCTTGAATAAAAACCCTGACCCCATAGAAGTTTGGGTATCTCCTTGACAGCTCTTATCTGGAGCAATTTGTGTACTTCTGAAAGTAGAATAACCCCTGTGACGGGTTGGATCACAGAAACCTCCTTAGGGCTGCCAACTGATGTGCCAAGACTATTTTTGCCCCTGGTTTTCCTGTCAGCTTGGGACTCCAGAACCCTGCTTGGATATGCCAGACAGGCTTGTTGGCCACAAACACACACCCAGGTCTGAACCATGCCCCACAAACTGCAAGATTAACTGAAAGCAGCGTAAGAAGTATTCCTGTCTTTAACACTCAGCTGCCCAACTCCCAATGGGGTCCAAAACCCAAATAAATCCGTTTTACCCTGTATAAAGCTTATACAGGGTAAACGCATAAATTGTTCGCCCTCTATAACACTGATAGAGAGATATGCAAGTCTATGCCTAATGCAGTAAGAAAATTGAATACAGATAAAACCTCACCCTCAGAGGTGTTCCAGTAAGCTTCCTTTTGCAGACTAGTCTCCTAGTCTGGGTCCAGCAATCACTCACACCGCCTGTAGTTACCGTCCTTTGTCCCAGTTTCAGGTAACCTTTGGGGTGGAAAGGCTAACTCTTGAGCCAGCTGAAGACAAAATGGAAGGATTTCTTTCTCTTGTGGGTGGACACCCTTCCCTCCCCCGTGTAGAATCCAGCTACAAAATGGAGTTTTGGAGTCACATCGGCAAGTCACATGTCCATGCATGACTGGGTTCCTTATCAGCCAAGCCACATTCCTGGGAAAGCTCAGATGTGGATTGGCATCTCAAAGTTCATTGTTGGCTTAAGGCACTTCTTGATTGGGCACTTACTGAGAATAGTCTTTTCTCAGGAAGCTGGCCAACTGCTTCACTGAGTCGATTTAAAATTAAACAGGTATACAGCCAGTATTTATAACTTCGAGTACAAAAATGACACATGCATACAAATAGGATGAATATATTCAGAAGATCATAACCTTTGCAGAGAGATGTTACATGGCATATGTAGCTGTCAAGGTTCCTTCCCCACTCTGAACTCTAGGGTACAGATGTGGGGACCTGCATGAAAACCTCCTAAGCTTACTTTTACCAGTTTAAGTTAAAACTTCCCCAAGGTACAAACTATTTTACCCTTTGCCCTTGGACTTTCGCTGCCACCACCAAACATTTAACCGGTTACTGGGAAAGAGTTGTTTGGAAACGTCTTTCCCCCCAAAATCCTCCCAACACTTGCACCCCACTTCCTGGGGAAGGTTTGGTAAAAATCCTCACCAATTTGCATAGGTGAACACAGACCCAAACCCTTGAATCTTAAGAACAATGAAAAAGCATTCAGTTTCTGAAAAGAAGAATTTTAATAGAAGTAAAGAGAATCACCTCTGTAAAATCAGGATGGTAAATACCTTACAGGGTAATTAGATTCAAAACAGAGAATCCCTCTAGGCAAAACCTTAAGTTACAAAAAGACACAAAGACAGGAATATCCATTCCTTTCTGCATAGCTTATTTCCTCAGCCATTTAAAGAAATCATAATCTAACGCATATGTAGCTAGATTACTTACTAAGTTCTAAGACTCCATTCCTGTTCTATCCCCGGCAAAAGCATCACCCAGACAGACGGAGACACTTTGTTTCTCCCTCCCCCCAGCTTTTGAAAGTATCTTGTCTCCTCCAAGAGACAATTGGTCATTTTGGTCAGGTGCCAGCGAGGTTATCCTAGCTTCTTAACCCTTTACAGGTGAAAGGGTTTTTGCTCTGACCAGGAGGGATTTTAAAGGTGTTTACCCTTCCCTTTATATTTATTACAGTAGCATAAAACATATTCCGGTTATGTTACATATACATTCATAAGTATATTTCCATAAAGCCTTATGGGGCTGCAATGTCACAACCCCATGAGAAGGTTCCCTAAAAAGGGAAGCATAGGGGGAATTGAAAGAGGGTTGATTTTTTGAACTGAAAGGCATAGCTCTTCTCTTTAATTTCAAGGACCAATCAATTCAGTGTAATCAGCCTCTATTTATTGATGAATTGGGCTAGCCTGTCTCCAAATAAAAGATGGGTTAGGTCCTCACTAATTGGCCATGAGTCTCAATCCTCACCTCACATCTGAGGCTTCAGTGAAGTATTCAATGAAGATGAAGAAGGAAGAGCAGGCTGTTTCATTTTAAGTCTAGAGACAGACCTCTTTTTGTGCTGGCTCTGGAAAGAAGACATAGGTGGCTGATGCTGTTGCCCAATATCTCTGATTTGAGAAGAAATAATTACAACTGAGAGTAAAATTGTCTCTGTCAAAAAGTAGTAGAAGACCTCCTTTTGGTTGAGGGATAAAGACCCACTAAATGAGCAGTGGGTCTAGTTTCCTTTAATTTTTCCAACAGTTCATCAGTCTTATTGCTGAAAAGACCACCCCCCTTTTAAGGAGAGCTCTTCCACTTTAATTCTAGTGTCTTCAGCCATGGAAGATGAACAGAGTGAAGCATCTCTATTCAAAGTAACAGAAGATTCTGAAGCCTTAATTGATGTTCTGTGGGTATGCTTTGCCACATTCTGTCCTTCTGTCAAAATAGCATTCGCCAGTCTTTTATCATCTCACAAATCTTGGGCAAACACAGCCATCCTTTCCCATAGATGGAACTTATAATACACCTGCACTGCTTGATAATTAGCCACCCTAATAACAAGAGAAGCAGAAGAAGTTGCACCAGTGTGCAACTTGCCACCATCTAGCACAAGGTGTTTTTGGAAGGGTTTGCAATGCCTCATTGGGGCAAATGAGTCATGCTGGGATGACTGTGAACATAGTTTCACCATCCCATAATTTTATCTGCATCCCAGAATGTTTTGCGCCTCTTTTCAAAAGCCCTGTAAACCCGCGTGTCCACGCTCTCTGTGAGAAGCATAGATCCTGCACAGCTCTGCACTACTGTGATAAGCATTGCAAGCGCAACGTGCCGGATCCTGAAGCATTTGCAGAGCTGCCAGAGGAGCCGCAGGGAACATGACGATTCCTTGAAGGCTAGCTTGCGGGGGGACACAGAAAGAAACAATTAAAGATTGTGGGCATTCATGGAGCAGCTGCAGACACTGCAGCACCAGTTCTAGGCCAGAGAAACAAACACTGAGTGGTGGGATCATCGTTATGCAGGTATGGAATGACAAGCAGTGGCTGCGGAACTTTCAGATGTGCAAGGCAACAGTCCTGGAAGTATGTGTGGAGCTTTCCCCCACCCTCCAGTGTAGCAACACCACAATGAGAGCTGCATTGACAGGGGAGAAGCAAGTGGCAATCGCTGTGTGGAAGCTTGCAACGCCAGATTGCTACTGATCTGTTGGGAATCAATTTGGAGTTGGGAAATCCACCCTAGGGGTTGCTGTGATGCAAGTGTCCAGGGCCATTAATTGTGTCCTGCTATGAACTTAGGAAGGAAGAACCCCATGCACCACTACAGGCTGGGGACCGACTGGCTAAGCAGCAGTTCTGCAGAAAAGGACCTGGGGATTAAAGTGGATGAAAAGCTGGATATGAGTCAGCAGTGTGCCCTTGTTGCCAAGAAGGCCTACGGCATATTGGGCTGTAATAGTAGGAGCAATGCCAGCCGATCGAGGGAAGTGATTATTCCCCTCTATTCGGCACTGGTGAGGCCACACTTGGAGTATTGCATCCAGTTTTGGTCCCCCCACTATATAAGGGATGTGGACAAATGGGAGAGAGTCCAGCGGAGGGCAACAAAAATTATTAGGGGGCTGGTTTCAGAGTAGCAGCCATGTTAGTCTGTATTCGCAAAAAGAATAGGAGTACTTGTGGCACCTTAGAGACTAACAAATTATTTGAGCATAAGCTTTCGTGAGCTACAGCTCACTTACAAGGAGAGGCTGAGGGAACTTGGGTTATTTAGTCTGCAGAAGAGAAGAGTGAGGGGGGATTTGATAGCAGCCTTCAACTGCCTGAAGGGGGGTTTCAAAGAGGGTGGAGCTCCGCTGTTCTCAGTGGTGGCAGATGACGGAACATGAAGCAATGGTCTCAAGTTGCAGTGGGGAGGTTTAGGTTGGATATTAGGAAACACTATTTCACTAGGAGGTGGTGAAGCACTGGAATGGGCTACCTAGGGAGGGAGGTGGTGGAATCTCCATCCTTAGAGGTTTTTAAGGCCTGGCTTGACAAAGCCTTGGCTGCAATGATTTAGTTGGTGTTGGTCCTGCTTTGAGCAGGGGATTGGACTAGATGACCTCCTGAGGTCTCTTCCAACCCTAATCTTCTATGATTCTGTGAAGGACTGTGATTCTGGGCAATGTGCAGGACATAGTAGATGGTTTGCAACAATGTTTCTGAAATGTAGTGGGGCAATAGATGGCACGCATATCCCTATTTTGGTACCAGACCACAAGGACTCAGAGTATGTCAAGAGAAAAGGCTACTTTTTTATGGTAATGCAAGCACGGGTGAATCACTGGGGATGTTTTACCGACATCAGTGTGGGATGGTCAGGGAAGTGTGGGATGGTCACATGTGTGACGCATGCATCTTTAAGAACACAGGACTGTTCAGAAAGCTGCAAGCAGGGACTTTCTTTCCAGACCAGAGGATTACCATTGGGGATGTTTAAATGCCAGTAGTGATCCTGGGAGACCCAGTTTACCCCTTGCTCCCCTGGCTCATGAAGTCATACATTTTGCACCTTGACAGCAGCAAGAAGCACTTCAACTACAGGCTGAGCAGGTGCAGAATGACAGTTGAATGTGAAGCGATTTGGCCATCTGAAAGGCCTCTAGCACTGTCTACTCACAAGTTTAGATCCTCCTCTTCTTCGGCCAACACCTTCTCCTCACTGTTCACTCCAGGGGTGACTCCAACTCACCCAAAGTATTCAGGGGGGCTTGTAGCAGGGGTGGTGGGGTCTCCACTGAGGAAGGCATGCAGCTCTTTGTAAAAAAGCATCATGTCTGCAGCTCGACACCAGAGCAACTGTTAGCCTCCCTTGCCTTCTGGTAAGTCTGCCCACAGCTCCTTGGCTTTCACATGGCACTACTGTGGGTTCCTTTTGTAGCCCTGCTCCTCCATGCCCTGAGCGATCTGCTCCTCGATATCGACATTTCTACAGCTGGACCGGAGCAGTGCCTGCACAGCCTCTTTTCCCCACAGACCCAGGAGATCCAACACCTCCCGTGTACTCCAGGCAGGAGTGCGTCTGCAGCAGGGAGCCGGCATGGTCATCTAGGTAGCTGCTAGGTGAGTTCTCTGCACTGAGCAAACAGGAAATGGAATTTCAAAAATTTGCGGAGCTTTATAAGGGGAGGGGCATGTACCTGGCTGCCCGGTAGTGGAGTTCAAAATGGTGACCAGAGCGGTCAGTGTGGGACACCTCCTGGAGGCCTCTAAAATGGACATAAGTAACACAGTGTCTACACTGACACTGTATCTACCTAACTATATCAACCTAAGTGCTACGCCTCTCACAGAGGTGGAGTTAAGTCAGAGTAGCAGGCGAGTTATATCATATATGTATATATATATTATATGCATCCGATGAAGTGATCTGTAGCTCACGAAAGCTTATGCTCAAATAAATTTGTTAGTCTCTAAGGTGCCACAAGTACTCCTTTTCTTTTTGCGAATACAGACTAACATGGCTGCTACTCTGAAACCTATTAGCGGGAGTGACATTTTAGTGTAGACGCTTATAGAGTTAGGTCGACATAAACTGCCTTGTGTCGATTTAACTCTGTAGTGTAGTCCAGGGCTAAGCCTGATACTGGCTGTAGCCACAGCCAGGGAATTAATCACAGAATGGGTATGAAAACCCTTCGTGGGGTATCTGATACAGTTTCTTCACTTTTTTGGAAATAAGATGGCAGGAAGCAGGAGTTGACCAAACAGTCATAGCAGGCTACAAAAGACCATCCAGAATCTACATCCTATTTGTGGCGGTAGCCCCAAGGATGTCAAATAGTAGGTGGGAGGTTTCCTCCATAGCTACTGAAATTAAGTTCAGTGGGGATACCATGCAGTCCACCAAGTCATGGAACTGCAAAGCATCCTTAGAAGTGGAAGAAGCAGAAGCTATGCCACATGCTGATCAGGTGATAAATCAGGAACTCATCAATGATGATCCCAACTTCCTGGAACCTTTAGACAGCTTAGCCTTACTGGAGGAAGCCACCAGAGCTGAAACAGGCTTCTTAGTTTTTGGATCCAATGATCTTCGGAAACACGATGGCTTAGAAGCAAAAGCCCCCTTAAGCAGAAGCACCTGCAGTCTGTTCTTCCTCCTTGTGCACTCTGAGCATGAAAGTCTGGCAAATAGAACACCCCGAAGGAGAGTGGCCTTCCCTGAGGCACATAAGGCACCTAATGTGGTTGTCACTGCCAGGGAGATAACAGGGCATGAAGCACATCTCTTAAAACCTGGTTTCTTCCTCTATTCTGGTTCTGCCATTATGTGGAACTGACTTTACAAACTATACTAAACTATCTTATACTAAAAAGAAAGAACAACTATAAACCATCAAAGGCACTTATAAATCCGGGGGAGAGGGGGAACCTTGATCCGAATGGCTCACTTCCATCTGATGCAGAGGTTGGAAGCAACTGAGGCCATACAGGGCGCAGTGCCACTTTATATAGCCTTATCCACAGAATGTTGAGAGATGCTGATGAGAGGGGTAGGAGGGAGTGCATGTGCGCACTAAAAGTACTGCTTGGAAGGCTCTACCATGAGGTGCCACCATGCGACGCAGTATCCATAAGTGGGAATATGCAGAACCACTTGAAGATGATGATTAGAGTCTAGCATAGCAGTGTTTATGCAGTATTCTGTAGTAATAACTTGTGTAATGTGACCACCTTTTGTTTCATTTACTTCAATCTTAAATTAGTCCTTTAAAGTCTATTCTAGTGATTATACCATTCTTTTCTGTTTGTGAACTGGTAGTCTTGATTATAGGGAAATATATGAATTATAGTGGTGACAAAAAAAACAGAATAATGCAACATGAAGAGTATTGTGGATTAAAATGTGGTGACTATTGGAAAAAAAGAAGTATTCAATATTATACTATAAGGCTTTGTATATCCAATTTGTGCTGTTTACAAACCCAGATTTTTCTAACTGCTAGTACTGCAAGCTTCTCATGATCCCTGAAAGTGAGATTCGTGAAATCCCTTCTATGCATTTATTCAGCAGTAATATTTGGCATCTGAAACAGTTATTAATATTGTTTATGCACAACGTAAAGTAGCATGCAACTTGCTCTTGAGTAATTGTCCACATGGATCCCATTTCTGGTGTGCATATGCCCCATCTGTACGAGATCAGATTGTTTTTGCCAACAGTCTCCACCGTGGCCTTGTCTGCCCTCTGAATGCCTTAACATCCTTCACCCCCCCGACAGGCCCTCTGCCCGTGGCGGTAAAATGAAATCCTTGGCAGCATCC
This sequence comes from Natator depressus, assembly GCF_965152275.1. NCBI lineage: Eukaryota > Metazoa > Chordata > Testudines > Cheloniidae > Natator > Natator depressus. The sequence goes on along the minus strand of NC_134235.1, from coordinate 235,302,747 downwards.
ACTTCTCCTTGCACATAGTATTACTTAAATCCCTTTGGTTTATATGGTTACTATATTAGTCTAGATCAATGGTTCTCAACCAGGGGTCTGCAAGCAGGCTTCAGGGGGTCTGCCAACCAAGACCAGTATTAGACTTGCTGGGATCTTGGACCCCAAGACCCGTCACCTAGGGCTGAAGCCAAAACTTGAGCAACTTAGCTTTGCAGGTCCTGCTCTGGCATGGGGCCCCAGGCAATTGCCCTGCTTGCTACCCCCTAATGCTGACCCTGGCTTTTATATGCAGAAAAACAGTTGTTGTGGCACAGATGGGCCATAGAGTTTTTGTAGCATGTTGGGGGTGGGGCTCAGAAAGAAAAAGTTTGAGAACCCCTGGTCTAGATAGTGTTAGTTTCTCTGATTATTTTTATGCCTGTTGCCTTAAAAAAGAAAAGATTGTTAATATTAGGGGCTTCCATGATAACGGGACCCACAGGCTCCACAGTAACCTCCAGGGCTAGAGCTAAGTCCCTGGGGTTCAAAATTTGCCCCTCCTTGTGATGTGGCTACTCCAGTGAACAACTCTCATTCTGTATCTTTTTTTTTTTTAATCCATTACCCCGAGTAGGTATTCAATTTGCCATTCTTTTTCTAAAAGAACTGAGAAGTGAGAGAGGCTTGCCTTAAATTAATATTCCTGGAGTGTTCTATCAGAACCTCCTCAAATCCAGAGGAAAAAGGTTGTAATAGGCTTTATCCCTGAATGCTCCTATGAGCTACAGCTCAACTTTGAGCTCTCAAGTTCATTTGTCAAAGAACAGCTTCTGAGAGTGGCAGAGCAACTTCTTCTCCAGAACCAAGACTTAAGTCACCCCTTCTGGTGTTTATGAAAGCAAGACAAAAAAATCATCAGGTGTTAGACTAATCTCAGGTGCTACAGTCAAAGAAGTAGCCAATGGCCTAAGATGGGTCCTTCTGATGCCTTAGTACTGATTGTGGAACAAGTGCCTGCACTATCAGCTAAATCTAGAGACCACATCTGTCCTGGCACCAACTTCCCAGTACCATTATCACCACAGTACTGCATGAAAAAATTGTGATACTGGTACTGGCTCCTTCTCCCTCCCAGGTAGAAGAGACATAGGGGCACACTAGCACCCCAGAAAAGGTGGCCCCACAACACCTTTTCTATTTTCTGTTTGGGCATCCTAACATCACCTGCCTCTCTTGAAAAATTGTATCTCTGCTGTTTTGGTCTAGTGGCACCTTCCATCAGTCTATAAGGATATATTTAGCACCAATTTCTGCAAACTATTCTCCTGTTCAGGGCCATATACCATATTTTCTCATCCTATAACTGCTAAATTCCTGAAAGGTCACATACACTTATTCTTGCAGTGTGGCAGCCTTTGCCTTCTTGGAACCTCACTCTAATCAGTTCCCCCCTGCCCAGTGACCTAATCTTCTATCACCTGTTCATGAAGACTGCCTTCAGCTGAGAGGGGGAGGGGAAATTCAGGCCCTCATGGCTGGTCCATTTTACACAGCAGTCCATAAAGATAAAGTTACTCAAGCCTCAGGTTTCTGCCCAAGATTGTTTTGGAATTTATTCACCTCCCAGTTTTCTCTCCTAGACCCAACAAATTAAGGGGAAGCTAAACTACATACCCTTGCTGTGATGTGGGAAAATCCATATTATCTTGATAGGCTAAGACCTTTTAGGAACTCCTCTAGATTGTTTATGACTTTTGCAGACAGGATTAAGAGTCAGGCCATATCACCTCAATACTGACTAAATTGGTATAACTATAAAAAAAATCCTACTACAAGTTACGCAGGTTTTCCAACCATGACAACAATTAAATATATTGAGTGCCTGGATGCCTATTAATTTGGCCCCAGCTCTTTATTAGCTTGGAAAGATGGTAAAGAAGGGGAAAAACCAACCACATTCTCCTGGCCACCTGTATATGTTGCAGCACTTCCCAATTTGCTTTGATATAGTCTTCATGTACAATAGCTGTTTTTCTAAAATCAGAAGTATTTGGCAAGAAGGCATTTAAGGACCATAGACTTACTTCGGAACCAACTCTAAAATATGTCTTCTCAATCAGTTGTCTTATCCTAGGGCAGGAAGTGCCATACATGATACAAAAATGCAAGTCTCGTTAAGAACTAGTATAATCAGATCAATTGCGTTAAATCATAAAAAAAAATAAAAGGATGACATTACTCAGCTTTTGCTGTTTATGTTCTGTCTGTTATAATTAATATTGCTGTGCAAATAGTTTCTTCCACAACTGTCATAAAAGGTCTGAGATCCAGATTAATCTGTAGATTGATATGTAAAGTAATAAGGCTTCCAAACCAGAGTACAGTGACAATTGACTTTTAATTTATACTATAAGCTTGTAATCACTGAACTGTTCTGCAATGAGCAAGTAAGATCGAACCACCTCAGTAACGTTTTGGATCCTTTTTTAATTCTGAAGACCTTGAGCTCAGCACACTGTAACCCTTTCCAGAAATAGAGAGTGTTTCCTGAAAACAAAACAAAGTTTTACTGTATTTTCCAGAACTTCAGAATGTACAAAATACCTGAATATATATTTAAAACCACACAGTTTACTTTCTCACATAAAAAAGTTGTCTAACAGCCAAGATTGCTGTAGTGAATAATGACTCAGGGAGGTTATTATATTATTTTGTTATTGTCTAACAGTGGTCTCCAACCTTTTTATGCCCAAGATCACTTTTTGAATTTAAGGGCAACCCAAGATCTACCCTGCCCCTTCCTTTAGGCCCTACCCTGCTCATTCCATTCCCCCCCCCCCGCCAAATCACTCGCTCTCCCCCACCCTCACTCACTTTCACTGGGCTGGGGCAGGGGGTTGGGGTTCAGGAAGGGGTGTGGACTCTGGACTGGGGCCGAGAGGTTTACAGTGTGGGAGGGGGCTCGGGGCTGAGCCTGGGCCAGGGGCTTGGGGTGCAGGAGGGGGTGAGGGGTGCAAGCTCTGGGAGGGAGTTTGGGTGAAGGAGGGGGCTTTGGGTTGGAGCAGAATGTTGGGGTACAGGAGGGAGTATGGGGTTCTGGCTCTGGGAGGGGGCTCAGAGCTGGGGCTAGGGGTGCAGGAAGTGGATATGAGGGCTGGCTCCGGGAGGCTGCAGATTGTGTGGTGGAAGAGAAATGCTGGTCCAGCATAGCTGGGTCTGATGTACTCATGCTACTCCTGGTCTTAATGCTGCATAGACGGTCAGAACCTGCCCACTGAAGGGGGCAGCACTTACTTTGGATGGCCCTGACCCCCACACTGCTCCCAGAAGGGACCAACGGGGCTCTGCCCCCACAGCTCCCATTGGCCACAGTTGCCTGTTCCCAGCCAATGGGAGCTGCAGGGGCAGTGCTTCCAGGTAGCAGCAGCGTGCGGAGACCCTTGTTCCTCCCCCTCTAAGGCTGAAGGGTTGTGCTGACCACTTCCAGGAGCGGCGTGGGGCTGGGACAGGCAGGGAGTCTGCCTTAGCGGCAGACCCAGCACACCACCAGAGATCGCGATTGACTGGGAGAGTCTCTAGGATCGACCAGTCAATCGTGATCAACTGGTTGGTGACCACTGGTCTAACTATTAGCTTTAATGTATGGAAATGCTTAACAAGGTTGATGTAAAATTTAACTTTGTACATTCCAAAAAAAGAACAGTTACTTAGCTTACAGTAAGTGTGGGGTTTTAAGTTGTATTGGCTACACAGATTCAACTCTTGGTGAGAGTATACCCCATGCATGTTAGTTCAGATTCTTTTGACCAGCACTGTCCATTGGGACAGTACCTGCACTCTAGAAGTCTCACACCATCCTGCACCCCAGTGCACATGTATGCATCCAAAGGCATAAAGGGCAAAGCAGGACCAACCATCCCTCTGTTCCTTCACCAATACAGAATCCCAAAAGTGTAGGGCAGTTAACGGAGTGGTAGGGCAGGTCATGGAATCTATGTAGACAACACATCTAGAAGAACCACAGTTACTGTAAAGGTAAGTAATCCTTTTTTCTTTGATTGTCCACATGGATTCCACTCTTGTCTGTGTGCTTGAAGATGGGTATTAGGTGTCCTACTTAAACAATGACTGCAGGACAACCCTACCATCTGAGCATCCATCTGGAATTTTCTGCCAAAGAAAAATATCTTGTGAATGTAGACTGAGGTTCAGGTAGCTGCCCTACAAATTTCAGAAATGGATGCATTAATCAAACAAGCAGCAGAGGTGGCCTGAGCTCTAGTGGAATGTGCGCTAATGTGGCTAAGTGGATCTAACTTGGCTATCTTGTAACTTGTTCTTATACAGTTGGAGATTTTAATATCTATGAGGATATTGTCTAGCCTATCAGCAAAGGCCACAAATAGTCTAGGTATGTTCCTGAATAATTTTGTCCTGACACGATAATATGGAAATGCCGTTACTACATTTAGTGTATGAAGATTCTTTTCCCAGGGCTCAATGAGGCTTGGAGAAGAAAACTAAGATGAGTAAACTGCTTCACCTGGAACTCTGAAACAACTTTTGGCAAGAACTTGGAGTGAGGCCTGAGAGTAACCCTGACCCTATGAGACTCTGTATAAGGAGGATCCACTATGAGGGCCCAAATCTCCCCTTTCCTTTGAGCTGATGTAATGGCTACTATCAATGAAGAGTGCTTTTTAGTTCGTAAAGGGAACAGATTGCTAATGGCTCAAAGGGGAATGGGAGCATAAGCCCTGTTAATACTATATTGAAGTCCCAAGGAGGAGACTCCTGAACTGTGCGGGAAAATGTGAATAAGGCCCTTAAGGAATCTAGCCATTGTAGGGTGACAAGATACATTGTGGGCCTGGATTGGAAGATTATTTGCAGATATTGCTGCTAGATAGTCTCTTATGGAACTAAAAAAGTCCAGATTTTTTCAGGGTTAATAAATAGTCCAGTATTGCTGAAGTGAGTGTTCTCAAGGGAGACAGCTAGCACTGAGATGCCCAAATAGAAAACCTTTGCCACTTAGTTTTATAAGACAATCCAGTTGAGTCTTTCCTGCTTGGAGCAAAATGTTCTGAACATCAAATGAGCAACTTCTTTCAATGGATATCAGTCAGTCACCAACTACTGTCAGGTGTAACAATGCTGGGTCTGGGTGTAGGATCTCATTGTTTTGAAGACTGATGGTCAGAGTGGGAAAAGTGAATAAGGTCTCACTGAGAGGTTCATCAGATCTGAACACCAGAACTGCCATGGCTATCAGGATCTTTAATCCAGCATTTCGCCTCAGTTTCTTCAGGACCTTGAGTATTATGGGGACCAGGGGAAGGCATATCTCAGTCCAACTGTCCAGAAGATGAGAGAGACATCTGACAGGGAGCCTGGACTGAAGTTTCTTCTAGAGCAGGACACTTTGCATTTCTTGTTCTGGTTCATGGCAAATAGGACCGTGGATAGGTATTCCCAATTGGTTGTCCAAAAACTGTCTGCTGAGGTGATCTGCTAGCAAGTTCTAAATGACTGGAAGATGCAGGTCCAGAGGTGTGATCTGGTGAATCATCAAGTCCAGAGCAAAATGGCCTTCTCACAGAGTGGAAATGATCTGGCTTCTTGTCTGTTGACATAGCTGTGGTTTTGCCTGTCAGAACTTGGATTGTGGCTTCCTGGAGTAAAGGCAGAAATGCTTTGCACTCCAGGTAGATGGCTCTGAGTTCTGGGATGTTTGTATGCAGACAAGCTTTATGACAGAAACACATGCCCTGAATCTGATGGTGATCTAGATAGGCTGCTCAACTGTGTATGGAGGCATCTGTCACTAGAATCTTGGTAGGTGGAGGTACAGAGGTACATGTGAACGGAGGATCAATCACAGAATATTAGGGTTGGAAGGGCCCTCAGGAGGTCATCTAGTCCAACCCCCTGCTCAAAGCAGGACCAATCCCCAACTAAATCAAATTACAGTCCTGCAGATTTCTGCTATGGGAATATCCTTCAGAAGGGCTATAGTGGTGGACTGAGTGAAGTGAGTTGTCAGTCTATGAGGTGGGCATACCCTAGCAACTTCAGGGCAGGCCAAAATACAACCTGGAACCCAGTTCGACAGTCTGTGAGTAGAAAATGGCTATCCCTTCATCCTTTCAGCAAAGGATACAAACAGTCTGGGAGAAGCCCTAAAAATCTTAGTCCTGTTGAGGTAGAAGGCGAGAAGAGCCCTCCTGTCATTTAGTGTGTGGAGCGTAGCTTGCTCCCTCAAGGAATGAAGCTTTGGATAAAATACTGGAAGACAAATCTTCTGATTGATATGAAATTCCAATGAGACTTTGGAGTGGAAGCGAGGATAGGGGCATAGCATGACTCTTACAGTAGAAGATAGTGTACCGAAGGTCTGTCATGAGTGCCCTAAGTACCCCCCCCATTATTCTGGCTGATATGATAGCTATCAAAAATGAAATTTTGAGGGAGAGAGCAGGCAGGTAGTCATTGGCTCGAAAAGATACCTTTTCCATAACTGGTGTTCTTAGAGATGTGTTGCTCATGTCCATTCCATATTAGGTGTGTGTGCTTACCACATGCACCAGTGCCGGAAATTTTTCCCTTAGCAGTATCTGTAGGGGACTGGCTCTGGCACCCTCTGGAGGGGCACCACTGGCTCCCCCAACCCTCAGTTCCTTCTTGCCAGAAACTCCGATAGTGGGGAAGGAGGGCGGGTTGTGGAATGGATGAGCAGCACATCTCGAAGAACACCAGTTACAGAAAAGGTAACTGTCTTTTCTTCAAGTGCTTGCTCATGTCCATATTAGGTGACTCCAAAGCAGTACACATGGAGGTGAGTAGGAGTTCACGGATGTGTAGTTGGCAACACAGCTCTGCCGAACCCAGCGTTGTCTCTGGCCTGCTGAGTGATGGCATAATGCACCATGGATGTATGAATAGAGGACCACGTAGTGGCTCTACAGATGTCCTGGATAAGGATGTGTGCCAGGAAGGCCGCTGAGGATGCCTGAGCTCTAGTCAAATGGACTCTGACAATCGGCGACAGCGGGACCCTGCCAGGTTGTAACAGGTCCTTAGCAGGAGGTGATCCAATTGGAAATCCTTGCAAGGACACCTGGAAGCCCTTTATCCTATCCACTGTAGCGATGAAGAGCTAAGTTGATTTACAGAAAGGCTTGGTACGTTCTAAGTAAAAAGCCAAATCCTTCATATGTCCAGCACATGAAGACGCCTCTCTTTGCTGGTCTTGTGCAGTTTGGGACAGAACACTGGGAGGAAGATGTCCTGGCTCATGTGGAAAATAGATACCACCTTCAGCAGGAAGGCCAGGTGGGGCTTCAACTGAACCTTGTCCTTGTAGAAGACCGTGTAAGGTGGTTCTGAGGTCAAGGCTTTAAATTCAGAGACTAGTCTCGGTGATGTCACTGCCACCAGGAATGTGACCTTCCATGACAGGTGAGAAAGGGAGCAGGAACCCAGCAGCTCAAAGGGCAGGCCTGTGAGCCTAGAGAGGACCAAGTTAAGATCCTTCTGTGGGACAAGAGTCCACACCTGTAGTAAGAGTTTCTTGAGTCCTCGCAAGAATAATGACCATCATGTCATGGGAAAATACCATCTGACTTTGGATCGGCAGGAGAAAGGGGGAGATGGCTACGAGATGCACTCTGATGGAAGTGTGTGCCAGGCCCAGATTCCTCAAATGAAGCAGGTAGTCCAAGTCAGCCTGAATGGGAGAGATGCCATGCTCAGATGCCCAGGGGGAAACCTCGTCCACTTGGCTAGGTAAGTCAGTTTAGTTGAGGGCTTCCTACTTCCCAGGAAGACCTGTTGTACTTCCTCTGAACAGGTCTGCTCCTCTGGGTTCAGCTGCTCAGCATCCACACCGAGAAGTGGAGGGATGCAAGGTTGGGGTGTAAGAGCCAACTGTGGTCCTGTGAGAGCAGGTCCAGTTGGTTGGGGAGGGTCCGCTGCCAGATTCATGAGCGTGCCAAACTAGTGCTGGCAAGGCCACACTGGGGCGATCGTGATAACCTGCACCTTGTCTCTCTTGATCTTTGCCAGGACCCTGCTGATGAATTTAATTGAAGGGAACGCATACAACAGGCTCCCTGACCATGACAGGAGGAAGGCATCGGCGAGGGAGTCTTTGCCCAGACCTTGCCGAGAACAAAACCAGTGGCATTTCCTATTCTGTCTGGTGGTGAACAGGTTCACTTGGGGAGTTCCCCACCTTTGTAGGCTACTTCTGGGTGGAGTGACCACTCGTGATGAGAAAAGTCCATGCTGAGCTGGTCCGCCAGTGTATTCTTGACACTGGGAAGGTGACAAGCTTCCAGGTGGATTTTGTGGTTGATGAAGAAGTCCCAGAGAAGGGGTGCCTTTTGACAGAGGGCCGCTGAGCGCACTCCCCCTTGCCTGTTGATGTAGAACATCAAGGCTGTATTGTCCGTCAGAACTCATATCACCTTGCCTGACAGGTGAAGCAGGAAAACTCTGCATGCCAGCCAGACCACTCTGAGCTCCTTGACATTTGTGTGCAGCTTTGCCTCCTCTGGGGACCATATCCCATGAGTCTGGAGCTCAGAGGTCTCTGGTCCCTGATCGTTCCTGTGATCGATACTGGGCCCTTGGAGATGGTTGGTGCCAGTCCCGGAGTTCTTGCCGGGTGGCGTGTGCCTCAGACGGTCTGTGCCAATCTACCGGCGAGGTACATCTCAAGTCCATCAGTTGGTGCCCCCTGTGCGGGGACTGAAGAGGGCTCCGCTGAACCTGACTGTCTAGTCCTGAGGCATGACGGCTTCAGGTGGGTGAGCAATGGTGAGACATCCCTCTCCGTGGGAAATGATGCTGCTGAGATGGGGAAACATGCATATGTCCCAACGTGGTTTTCCCCAAAACCAGGGTACCACTGAAGCCGGTTAGGGTGGCACCGGGAGTGTCAGGATTTCGTGAGCTGCTTGAAGGGCTTCAGGTGTTGATGGCATCTGAAATTGGCCAGGGCCTGCACCGCTATCTGGAATTGCAGGTGAAGGATGGGATGGGCTGCACCGCCCGACTTGAGCTGGGGCCCCTCTTCCTGAAGGGGGCATTGAGCTGCCCAGCACGGGTCTTGGCTTGCCCCCAGCCCTCTCCTTTCCCTGGCGGGAGATAGGAGATCTTCCCCTCACAGTCTTTTTTGGCTTCTTGACTGGAGCCATGGAGGGGGACCGGTGCACAGAGGCTGCAGTGCTCAGTGCGGAGTCGGACCGCTGCTCCGGTGCCAGAGGGAGTGCCTTTAGACAGATATCACGCTACTTCTTCATCCTAGGTTTGAAGGACTTGCAGGTATGGCACTTGTTGCTTATGTGCCCCTCGCCCAAGCACCTTAGGCAGCTGGTATGTGGATCACTGATGGGTATAGGTAATTTGCAGCAATCACAGGGCTTAAAGACTGGGGACCGGGGCATGCCTCGTCCCCCAGCTGAGTCCCATTCAGGACTAGAACTTGAAGAACTACTACTAAGGGTAACTAATTCAACTACTAACAGTATGCAACTATATTACAGGTTTTTCAAAGTTCACAACAACGGAGGACAAAACAATGCTAGCCAAAGCAGCAGATGTTCCAGCACTGTCACTGGCGGCAAGAAGGAACTGAGGATGAGGGGAGCAAGTGGCACCCCTTATACTGCACCATGTGGGTGCCACTCCAGAGAGTACCAGAACCGGTCTCCTGTGGATACTGCTGAGGGAAAAACTTCCAGAACTTGTGCATGTGGTGAGCACACACACCTAATATGGAATTGACATGAGCAAGCACTCGAAGAATGGGAGATTACTCAAGGCATTGAGAACTAAATTAAAGATCCCATCGGGAAGCAGGGTTCCAGATAGGAGAAATAAGTTGTGTAAGCCCTTCAGGTAAGCTATCCACAGTTGGGTGAGCAAAGACTGAAACCCCTTCAGTAGGTGAACGGAAGGCCATGATAGCAGCCAGGTGTACTTTGATTGAACTCATTGATAGACATTGTGTCTTTAAGTCTATCAGGTACTTTAGAATCTTTGAAGGCAGAGCTTCTGAGGTTTGAAAAGAGTGGTGAGAGCACCAGGAATGGAAATGTTTCTACTTCTGCTGTTAAGTTTTGTGAGTAGCAGGCTTCCTGCTAGACAAGAGAACTGACTAAACATTAGCAGAACAGTTTAACTCTGACTGAAAACCAGCAAGGAGTCAAGCCTAAAGGTTCAGAATCAAGGAGTTGGGATGGTTCAGGGCACCTGAGTTCTGTGACAGGAGATCTTTCTGAAGATGGAAAGTGGTTGCCGCAGACAGGTGGTGGGCGTCCGAGTACCACGCTTGCAACTGTCATGAAGATGCTATAAGGATAACTCTCACTCCTTGTTGTCTCAGTTTGAGCAAGGTTTTGAGAATTAGAAGTTTAGCCAGGTAATCATAGAGCAGAGGCCAAGACATTAGCATGGTACCCCCCGAAGAGTTGTGGCCTATACTCCCCTGGAGCAGAAAGTGCAACATTTAGCATTGCCTGAAGTTGCAAAGAGGTCTACCTTTACGAGGCCCCAAGTAGACCCAGGCTGCCTATTTTGGGAACCAGGAATTATTTGGAATGAATTCAGGGGTAACTGGCTTGATCACTCCCCAATTGCAGGAAGGACTGGATTACCTGCTTTAGGAGAGTCTCAGGAGGCACTGAAAAATCCTTAGGGCACCCCGTTTTGCCTAAGTTGGGGTCTCTGTGATACACATTGAGTTAAATTGTCCATTTGTGTTTGAAGCTCTGTATGGGCTCTTGACTCCCACTGCCCTAGTCACTTTAGTATGGTCTCAGATTCCCTCACCCCAAAAGGGGTAGTGGTAGCGGTACCCAATTGCCTAACAGCTCACCTTTTGGCTTCCCCAACCTATCCTACCCAGCCAGTATACCAGGATCATTGTCTCCACGTAGCTGAGGTCAGATGCCAAAGCCAAGGGTCAAGCCAGAGTCATGATCAGAAGTCAAGAGGCCAGGGTCACAGCCAGGACTGGTCAGTGAGGATTAGAGGTGAAGTCTAAGGGCAGGACAAGAAGCCAGGATCAAGCATAGAGCAGGAGTACAGTGGGAACAGGAATGAGGGCAGGGGTAATGCAGGAGCTAGGGGGCAGTCACAAGCAGACTCCAACACAGCCACAACAGGAAAGCACCTTGTTGCTCAGACAAACTTCCTGTTCCTCCTCCTGGCTCAAATAGCATAGTTGGACCGATCAATGGAGCCTGGTGATTCTTCAATCAGAGCTCCTGTGGATGGTGCCTTGGCTGAGGCAATAGCCCTAATAGTTTCCCAGCCAACCCAGTTTCAGTAGCTATTGGGTGGAGGCCTGGATGTAACAACTGCCTGGGGACTCCCAGGCCTAGGTTCAAGACCTGGGACGTCACATGGGGAAGCTTTTGCAATCAAGTGACCCTCGGAAATGAGAGCTTGAAATGGTTTCCTTTGGTCTTGTGGTGGATGTTCAATAAATGCAATCAACTCTGAATAGTTGTTTAAATCACATTTTGCCATCAAGGGAATGGAGTACTTTTTTTTCTCATCCCACTGCCAACAATAAGGTAAGAAGTCTGCATAAGTGGTGTTAAAACTGGAAAAAATTAACTAGAAATAGTAACTACATACATAAAAACAATAGAGTAAGAGAAAAGCTGTAAGTGGCAGGAAAGCTGCAATTGCTCCGTCTTTAGCCACAGCTAATTGAAAGGAACTGAACTGGTTGCAAGACTACACCTCATTATATGTCCTCGCCTGGGAATATGAGGTGCTGTTCTGCGCCAGCACTGACCTGTGGCCATTGCTATTTATAATCTCCAGTTGAGAGCATATGGACGTGCATGCACTCTATGCTAGAGCTTCCATAGGGATATATACTCAAAAAGAAGAAGAATTGGAATCTCTGGGTCAATGTAGCACAGGAGCTCATGGTGGAGTTCCTGCTCAACATGGCAATCATGCAGACTGAGGTCAAGCAAAAATCCTTTCTTTTAGGGTCCCTGGTGGCTTGCACTCAGGAGGAAAACCTTTAGGCAGGCCTCTCTAGCTCTTTGAGAAGGAGCAACATATGGAATATTGCTCAGGAATATGACCTTCTCCTACATAAGAGGCACCTGGAGTGTCCATCAAGCAACAGTGAAGCTTCACACAAGAGGCAGGTTTTGAATCCTGGAGATTTCACTTCCGCCCTATTGTTCCTGCATGTGAGGGGAGGTCTAGCCTGTAAACTAAATATCTGACAAAGTTTTGGGGGGATTGATGTTGTTTTGGGACAATGGACAAAACGACTATCATTACCAATTATTTAATTAGCATTAGTGTTAGCTTTGAGTATTGCTATCACAGTGCACAGAGAAGGCAGCAGATACTGACAGGGTTCTCTCTTGCTGTCATAGGTCATAAGTAGTAACAGAGATGATTGGGCTTACGCTACCCTTCATGCCCTCAGATACAGGCATGAGAACATCTAAGGTACGAGGGGGGCGGCCCCAAAAGACATTGCTGGTTAAAAAAAAAATATCCAATCGGACATGCATAAGGCACATGGGCTCTAAGAGTGGCATTCATGTGAACAAACTTAACTATGATCCACATAAGTTTAATAGTCATAACAGTACTATGTACATTTATATGTAGTGAAAGTGTTTGAGACATCCCTTGCAAACCTGGAAGGCACCATCATTTGCAAGTGTACCTTATGCAACAGATCCAAGGGTAAGAGAAGAGCAATAACTTGCCAGGATTACTGGTTATCAGAGGAGTTGACTCCCTGTGCTTGGACTAAAAGACATGTAGAAACATTTTAAATGTCTAAGTCTGGTCACAAATTTCTCCCAGAGTGCTCTTGAACTGATCTGTTCCTTGGTTCACATGACCAATTCTAATCCCTTAGCCACAGATTTTTCCTCCTAGTCCATATTTTCTAGTAGGGAGGGACGGAACTCTACATCTCTTATCACAATTGTTTTCTTGTAAAGTATGTGACCCCTCCCCCAAGCACCACAGTCATTTGCTAGCTTTTCCTTTCCAGTACATCTGTCACAGAGGACAAGAGAGAGGCCACAGATGGTAGAACTATGACCCTGGCACTAGAATTAGGATTATGAGTATAAATATATAGTTTAAAATACTCAAAGCATCTTGAGTGACTCAGTCTGTTCTTCAAGAAGCCCATCTCAATTGTGTTCATTTATTTAAGAGTGCTGTTTGAATTAGTGCAGGTGAATGGTAACGTGTTTCTAAATAAATTGTATCTACTCACCTTGTATGTGTCCCGAGGACTCGGTAAGGCTCCTGAAATCAAAACAAATACTTATATCACACCCAGCATGGAAGCTTATCTATACACCTCTCCATATTTTATGATTTGAGGTAATAAAAAGGATAACTGTTGGTTTAAAAAGCTTGTATAGTACAATATTAAATCTTACTGTAATGTAAATATTAGTATTAAAATATTCTGGTACGCTGTAAAATTAATGCACATTAGTTTTATAGACTGGCATGCAAGTTAATGTAAAAAATTTTTATTGCACAGAATAAATATTTTACAATTCAGTCAGTCAACTTCATAGGTCCTACATCCAGAGCCCAGTGCAGTCACTGAGTGAGAATGTTTGTCACCATGCTTATTTAGCATCTCTCAGGCTAATTGTTGTTTATTCTAAATTCTGACAATAAGTAGGAGCCCAATCCCAACTAGAGTATGTCAACTGAGCATGTGCTTCAGAAACAGTTGAGGTTAAGTGCTTGCTCCCTCATGACACATGTGGCTCCATGAAGAGGTAGAGCAGGATCTATCTTATCTCTTCTGGTTCCATGGAAGGAATAAAGGTGGGTTCCCTCTTACTCTTTTCCCTCCCAGCCCTGTGGATGGATGAAGGATGTCCTTCTTGTCCCTGTTGCCAGCCACTTCTGTCTCTCCCCAGACCCTGCAGAGAGGCAAATGGGGAGGTCCCTTCCTGCCCCCAATTCTGGTCACTACATCTCCATGAAATATGAAGGATATGTATGCCTCCTGTTCCCACTGCTCTGGGCTACCACCACCCGCTGTTACTCGTCTTTCTCCCCAGGGGCCCTTACTCATTTCTGCTGCTCTTTCTGCCTCACCTGGCCTCATAGAGGGGTCCACAGTGTGAAGGGGACTCCTCACAGGCTCCTGGGGCTTCCTGGGCCAATACAGAGCTTGGGGGCAGGGGGTGAAAGCCCTCTGTTATCTAGTCCCCTGAATTACCCCAGCTGGATAAAGTGCATGGGGTTCAATGGCCCCATGCAGGAGCCCAGGTGGTGAAGGAGTCTCCTACCTCCATTAGGTTCCATGTGCTCCCTAGGATTTGGGAAGTGAAGGTTTTATACTGACTCCTCAAGGTCCACTGATTCTCCTAGCCTTAAATTGGGCTGTGGAGCCTATTGGCTGTTTTTTCCCCACTTCCCTTCCTCTTCATCTTTCATCCAGCTTGGAAAGGCTAAGGGACAGAAACAGAGACAGTCTCACATTGCTCCTCCCTCTCCCTCATCACTGTATGATGAGGGGGAGGGAGGGAGGAATGATACCCTCCATGGCTTAGTAAAGGGAACAAGGGCTGATAATGACCTTCTGGGGTCCTGGGAGGGTGAAAAACTATCCTCCTTATTGACCCTGTTCCTTTCCCAAAAGTCTAGGGAAAAAATGTCTTCCTTATAGTCCCAACAGCACTTCAGTTGCTGTGTTACTATTATGTAGTCTCTTGCATGTGTGGGGAAAGAACATATGCATTGCTCCGGGAGGAGCTCATGGGTAATGGTAATGTCATTAAGCTGGTGCTTAAAACTAGGATGTGAAACAGCTCAACACAGCAGTAAAACTCTACTTAGCGCATTGTCCAATGCGCAAATAAATACACTGAATATAACTTTCTCTGATGTCTCAATTTTAGTAATCTCTGGTGCTATACATTAGAAAAGATAGTAACACATTTTTGGACAAGTGGAATTTTTAAAGTGACAGTGCCCCTTTAATACTAACTAGAATACAAGATGACACTTATGTTAACATTACTGCACAAAAATATCAATCTAAGAAAAAGGTTACCCTTATTAAGGTCTTTATTGTGTGAAATGCAAGATTTCTTTATTATCTTTTTCTTCTGACGAATTTCAATGTCTGCTAACTGCTGAGCTTCCTTCCCTGCATATGGTATGTAAAAATCGGATAAACAGAATACAGTATATTGACACTTTGTTTAAAATTAACATAAAACAAAATAAGGTAAGTCTAACCTAATCACTTTCAAAAATATTTTGTTTCAATCCTCTATAATTAATAGTTTGGTTTAACTAGTTACACAATCCATTTTAAGAAGAGAAAAGCTACACAACACATCAATGTCATGCACAAACTCCCATTATCAAAATTAACTAATTTCCATTAAAAACTATGGGATTGTAAAATAACTCATCAGCATTCATTTTTATGGCCCAGTCTGCACTTGGATTAAAATGCTAGCTGAATCTATTTATAAACCAAGTGGTATATACAAGAAATCTAGGTTACTTACCTCTTGGCCACCTTGGCAGATGAATGCTTTTCTGGCACACTAGTCACAACATATACAATGGGTGCAATTGCAGTTTCTTGAACCCACGGGGTGGATTTTGGCCATTATGTGCTCTCTTTCATCAGATAAAAACTGAATTTGCTTTCTGCTTTAAAAAACTATTTCTCACAGAGTTGGCTTCATGCGTTACCTGAAGTGACTGAGCATTGAAGGAAAACCAGGGAACCTTAATAGACTTGGAGTTACATCTGATGTTATACAGATAATGGATGGTGTCATCTCTTTGCAGTAGTGCTCAATTGATTAAAATATTACATTAACTCTAATAAATTATTCCATATGGGATAGAATTATTTGATATCTGACTAATTGTAATAGAACAAAAATATACCAAGAGAAGGACTGTGTTTAAAATGAAAAAACAGGTGAAGAGTTATGGTAACTATTGCAGGGGGAGTAGCCAGTAATTTTATATGCCACAAAAGAAGTAGAGCACTGCTAAAATCTGATATATGTCAAAACCTGCAGCAAGAGGGCCACATACAGGCCACTGCAGGGCAGGAGGGACAGCACAGTAGCACCTGTACGAAAGAGTCAGAAGGGGTCAGGAATTTTTGACAAATAGGCATGTGTGTTTAGGACATTCACCTGAAATATGGGAGACTGGAATTCAAATCCCTGATCTGGGGCAGGGACTTGAACCCCCATCTCAGGTGATTTGCCCTAACCACTGGGTTATACAGGCAGTTGCTCTCTCTCTGTGAATATTTAATTTACACAAAGTGGAACAGCTCCAAAAAGAGCTCAAAAGAGACCCACCCCAGAATACCAGGTGCTTAGGGCACTCACCTAGAATGGGGGTTCACATCCTTGCTCTAAATGAGGCAGATTAGGGAGTTGAACCCAGCTTTTCCATATCCCATGTGAATTCCCTAACCCTGGGGCTAATGGCTGTTCTGGGAGGATAACTGGCTGGCTGGCTCTCTTTCTCTTCACAAGAAAGGGCTGATGCTCCTTAGTCATCTAATTCTAGGAGAGGGTGCACAGCTGAGAATCCTGAGCAGAGTGAGGTACCTAAAACCCAGATCAATGGGAGGTAGGCAGCTAAACAGCTTTGACGTTCTGGTTGTGAGCTCCACTCCTTTCCTCCATATTTCACTTTTGGCTATCTTAGGTGGCTCCCTGTTCAGCTTGCTGGTTTCTGAGAATCCCTTGCTTAAACGTCTAACTCTCCCCAGACATGGTATGGGGAGCCTACCTGCCTAACTCAAGGCCAAGAATTCCATTAGGTGGCAGGATGCCTAAGTACCTTTGTAAAGCTGAGCCTTAGTGAATGTAGGGGTGAAAATACAGTATGATCCTAAACTGGGCATGACAGGCAGATATCACAGCCACATGGACTCTTAACTGAGCTAACAGAAAGCCCTGTTTCAGAGCTAAATAGTAGAAATAGGGGCCTCTAGAGGATGAAGGTCATGTTGAGTGACCCAAACAGAAAAACCTCTTTCCACTTAAACTTATGTCAGTCACATGGAGGTTTTTGTACTTTGAATCAGAATGTTTTGCACTGCAGATGGTATCTTCCATCACTCATATGCAGCCAACTAATCTCCAAGACATCAGATTAAGAAAATGAGGGTTGGGGTGCAGGATCTGGCCCTGCTTCTGTGAGATACCACCTCCAATTACCTTACCAGATGTTATCAACAGGTGTATCAGATCTAAGTACCAAAACCATCTAGACCATGCTGGTGAGTTCATTATTACATAGGACTTGTCCTGTCTCAGCTTTCTGACTACTCTGAGAGTTAAAGGGAATGGTGGAAAGGCATATCAGCCTCTTGTCCATGGAACCAGGAACACAACCGGAAGGGAATGTGGGCTTGCACTCCACCTGGAACAGACTAGCTGGCACCTTTTGTTCAAGTTGGTGGCAAAAAGGTCTATATCTGGAAGTTGCCATTTATGGAAAATTTGATGGACTGATAAAGCATTTGTGATAGATAATGAGTCCATCTTCTAGATTGTTCTGAGTGCCTAAGCAATGCAGGGCTATAGGATTAATTTGATGTTGAATGCACAAATTCTATACTTGAATCACCTCCTGACAAAGGAAAGCTGACCTTGCTCCTTCCTGCATGTTGATATGGATGGCAATGATATTGTCTGTCAGGTATTGCCTATCCTTGAAGCAGAGACAGGAAAGCTTTGCATGCTAAGCTAATGGCATTCAACTCCAGCACATTTAGGTGCAGTCAAGAGTCTCTTGAGGACCAAAGACCTTGCGTCTGAAGGTGATCCAAGTGAACTCACCAACCTTGTTTGGATGCACACATTACCAAGGTTTAGGTGGGTAAAGGCACAGCACATGGGATCCCCATGCGGACTTGATATCGGTACATTCACTGTACAGGGGAAGATACATTTTATTGGGGAACGAACAGATATTTGTCCATACAGTGCATGAGGAGTTGACAAAACTGATTTCAGCCATCTCTGAAGGGGACAGATATGGAGTCAGCATGCAGTGTCACAAAGGTGTATAAAGCCACAGAAGCTGAGGCTCTCTCTAGCTGAAGTCCTAGCTGATTCTGTAGCTTTATGATGAAGTTCAGCCTAGTTTGTAATCTCTCCAGTGGACAATAAAATCTGGCTAATTTTGAGTCTAGAATCTGTCTAATGAACTCTATCCTGTTCACCAGGACCTTAAACAATGTCCCTCACCACTGCCTGATGTTGCATAAGCCCTTTTGGACCTACGCATTTAACCTTCAACAACACAACTTCAACCTTGATGGAGCTTGGAAAGCCGAATGGAGTAGACATCCCGTGAAAAACCTGATGCAGAAGATCCCTGGGTTTGATCTCCCACAAAGTTAATGGGCAACCCTACACCGTATCTGCACAGACCATGGTAGATGTGGATACTTGCTGCATAAATGGAAAAATAAGGACTCCAGTGTGTGACTGTGGTCACGTAGAACATATAACAACTCAATGCCCGATTCACAAATATGAAGGAGGCATCACAGCAATATACACTGCTACTCTGGACACAATTATCTGGCTTAACCATCAATATGTAAAATTATACTTGTTTCTGTATATTTACATCAGCCATATGAAAAAGAAGAAGAATGAACTCTATCATCTGAGTGGGAGTAAAAGAGTTTTCCATAGTTCACCCTGACTCCTAGGATGGTAAACAGGTGGAGAATTGTGCTCATGGAGTTGGTTACTTGCTGAGGAGATTTGCCTCTGAATAGTCAATCACCAAGATAAGTGTAAATATTAGGGCTGTCAAGTGATTAATCACAATTAATGTTCAATTCCCACCATAAGACAGAGTGATTTCCCATGTGTTGGATGGACACATAGCAATATGCATTCTAAAGGCTGAGAGCCATGAACCAATCCTACGGTGCTAGGGAAGGATTTATGGAAGGCAGGATGCCAATTCTGAACTTGAAATGATGGATGAGTTTATTGTGATTGAGGTTGAGAATGGGATGCTACCTTTTTTCTTTATTTTGGAATAAGAAAATGAGAATAAACCCCCCTGCTCATGAACTCAGCGGGCACTGCCTCCACTGCCCCAAATTGTGAAACAGAATCTATCCCTTGTTTTAACAACGTCTCATCAGAGGCATCCCTGAGGAGGGACAAGGAAGGAGGGTGGTGGATTGGCGAGGACCAAAACTGGGCCAATAGCCCTACTGAGGATTGCAAACCCAATGGCCCATAGTGATTCTATCCCAGGCCTCTGGGGTGAATTAAAAGGTGGTTGCCAAATGAGGTGGGGAGAACCGCTACAGACGCCCAGATATCAAAACAGGACTCTCAGCTGTGATGTCAAGCTTGCTGCCTAGATGAAGACACAGCCTGAACTTCTTTGCTGGAAACAAGATTTTTCTAGGAGGTTCAGTTGATTTCTGCTGGTAGGAATATGTCAATTAAGGATGCTGTCTAAAGAAGCTTCAAGATCTATTTTGTGTCCTCCTTTGAGCCAGAGTAAAAAGGCCCAAGGATCAATGGGTTGCTTTGAAATTGTTAAGGAGTGAAGTGCCTCACCCATCATAGACTTGAATAACTTGGAACCCTGGATGGCAGATCCTCACTAGCAACTTGCATTACTTTTGGAATACCTAATGATTGTAACTGGGAAGCGCAATGTATAGCAATTGATGTAGTCATAGCTCTAGCCGTTCCATCTGAAGCATCTAGGACAGCCTTAAGAGAGATCTCCAATCAACTGGCTGTCTGAGAGAATCTACTTCAATACATCTCACAAATCCTGTGATAGCCTATCCATAATGTTCCATAGCACATAATGGGATTTGCCTACAAATGCTTGGTATAGGTCTGCAAGCCCAAGGTCTTCTTTCGCCCAAGAAGTCTTGCTTTTTAAGATCTTTTTCCTTTGATGCTGTGACATTTCACTCTATATGATTTTATGAAAATATGCAAATACGTGTGAATATAATGTACTGGAATATGCTTCATGCAAAAGGTCTCTTGTAAGGTATCATTACAAAGCTTATAATCTGAGTGTGGTTATCCTATTTGTATAAACGTATCACTCTTGTTTCTGAAACTCAAAATATGAAATATAAGCCTGAGGGCCTATTGTAGTTATGCAAAGCGTGGGCCATTAATGGTGGTTTGGAATCTTGATGGCTCCCATCAACCAGGACAATTGACTGTGGATGGCTCTGTTTGCTTGCAGGCCTTCCTGTGAGTGAGGCTGGGAGGAATGAGGGCTTGGAGTCTTACAGACATGTAATCATGTCACCTGAGCTGGAATCCATCTTTATCCTGGTGCTTTTCCATTTAGAAGGAGGAGTGGGAACCCAGAGAGGGACAAAGGATTCCTGCCTTGTGCAAAAGATATATAAGGAGGAGGAACAGAACAAAGGGGGCTGCAGTCATGAGAAATCCCCTAGCTACCATCTGAGCTGCTACAAGAGCTGTACCAGGGGAAAGAAGTGTGCCCAGACTAGGAAGGTGTCCAGACTGTGATGGAAACTTATTGAAACATCTCACAGGGTGAGATGTTATCTGTATTCAGTTTTCTTACTGTATTAGGTTTAGACTTGCGTGTTTTATTTTATTTTGTTTGGTAATTTACTTTGTTCTATTACTTGGAACCACTTAAATCCTACTTTTTGTATTTAATAAAATCACTTTTTACTTATTAATTAACCCAGAGTATGTATTAATACCTGGGGTGTGGGGGGCAAACAGCTGTGCATATCTGTCAGTGTTATAGAGGGTGAACAATTGAGGAGTTTACCCTGTATAAGATTTATACAGGGTAAAACAGATTTATTTGGGATTTGGACCTCATTGGGAGTTGGGCAGCTGAGTGTTGGAGACAGGAACACTTCTTAAGCTGTTTTCAGTTAAGCCTGCAGTTTGTGTTCAAACCTGGGTCTGGGTTTGTAGCAGGCAAGCGTGTCTGGCGCAACCAGGCAGGGTTCTGAAATCCCAAGCTGGCAGGCAAAGTAGGGGCAGAAGTAGTCTTGGCACATCAGTTGGCAGCCCCAAGGGGGTTTCTGTGATCCAACCCGTCACAGATGCCATCTTAGGAGGTCTCTGCTGCTTAGATTTTTCAGGCACTGCAGCAACTACCAGTGAATCAGAAGTAGGGTAAGTATAAAAATATTCAAAGCCCTTACGTGGGACCAAGCAACAAGTACCTCCTCTTTTAGAGCTGTCAAATCAAGGCTGGCATCTGCCGTAAGTCTTTGTCTGGTTCAAGGATGCCATCACAAATGACCATGGCCAATTTAAAGAGATCTCTAATGTATCTTCCATGCATTTTAACAGATTGTGAAAGACCTTAAAATCGTCTGTTGTAGGAGGCACAGCTGGGTTAATTGCATTGTCACAATCCCTGGGTAGGTTGTCCTTGCCGAAATCACTTTTCCAATCCCCTTTCAAGTGGCAGGCCCATGCCTCCACTTCTGAGACATAGGGCCTCACAGCCCAACCATTCCGCAACTCAGTCTTCAGATTATATCTCCCGGTAACATGCCATGATTCTTATCAGACCCAATGGACTTGGCACCTGTAAGAGTTCTCCTTTGGACAGTGATAAAACAGAAGCAGCTACTCCAAAACAAAGTATGCTTTATTTTGCCCAAAAGGTACTGTGGCAAATTGCTGGTACTACTATGATGGGTCCTGCGCTTTCTCTTTTTGGGGTGTGTGTGTGTGAGCTGTTTCTTGCCCCTGATCTGGGGTATCAACTGTCCCACTACTATCCCAGAGAAGGGGAGTGAAGAGGGAGGGACCTGGGCCCGCCCTCTACTCTGGGTCCCAGACCAGAGGCCCTAGGGATAGCAGCAAACCACTTGAACTAGCAATTCCTTCCCCTGGGCTACTTCCCTCTCCGGCCCTTCAGCTTGTGGGGCTTCCTGCCTTCTCTCTGCTTAGGCCAGGTTTCTCCCAACGCCTTGTGTCTGTGGAGTCCCTCTGTTCTGCACAAGCTGGATTTCCCTTCACCTAGGGTCTTGGTCTTCTGGCCTGCTACAGCACTTCTCCAAGCTCTCCTCTGCTTCCCTCCAAACTGCTCTCTGCTCCAACACCAAACCCCTCTGCTTCAACTCCTCCAACTGTCTGATTGAAGCAGGGTTTTTTTTTTTAAATCAGGTGACTGGCTTCAGGTGCTCTAATTAATCTATAGCAACCTCTCTTCCCTCTACAGAGAATAAGGCTCTTATCATCCTGGGGCTTACATATCTCCCCTCTATCACCCTCCTGCTGCCCCTCTGGCCATGCTGTATCACAGTACAGCATGTACAGTGCTTAGAGAAGTGGATTTAAAACAACAAAGAGGTCTACATGCTTATTGTCCTACCCATGCTTGACACATCTCTCAATGCCTTAGTTAGATATAATTTAGCTTTAGTGTCCCCTATTGTTTTGGGGACCAAGTTGTAGCCTGCTTGCTGCAGACCCTAGCTTGCAGTCAGTCTCTAGATCAGCCTGCAACATGGTTTCTCTGTCCGCTTACAGCTAAGTTGACCATTTCACCCCTCCCTTTCTGCCACAGACATCTTTTTATAGATTAGTTTATTTGGCACTCTTCTCAGCCTTGACATAACAGCCCTGTTTTCAGGGTGGGATCTGAGGAGTCCCTCTTCATGGCTATAAGTGTGGCTGTTGTGTTTGAGGAGAGGCTCCTTATCTGGGCCATTGTTTTACCTCTCCTGCCTCCCCCCCCCCTCTTTTTTTTTTAACAGCTCCATTTTATCTAATATGACACAGATACAGTTATTTCCCAGTTCTCCACAGGCCTTATAAAATAAAGATTCATAGAAAGGACCACTGATCTTCTAGTCTGACTCCCATATACCACAGGCCAGAGACCTTCCCCAGAAAGAATTCCTAAAGCATAACTTTTAGAAAAACATCCAATCTAGATTAGATTAGTGATGGCAATTCCACCATGACCCTTGGTAAATTATTCCATTGGTTAATTATGCATTTAAAAAATTATGCCTTATTTCCAGTCTGAATTTATCTAGCTTCAACTTACAGATACTGGGTCATGTTATACCTTTCTCTGCTTGACTGAAGAGCCCATTTTTAACTAGTTGTTTCTAGCTTTCTTCCAGCAACTAATGGAAGTTACTAGATTGCAGGCCCTGGTTCTCATGGGAGACGTCAATCACCCTGATATCTGCTGGGAGAGCAACACAGCGGTGCACAGACAATCCAAGAAGTGTAGGGGACAATTTCCTGGTGCAAGTGCTGGAGGAACCAACTAGGGGCAGAGCTTTTCTTGCCCTGCTGCTCGCAAACCAGGAAGAATTAGTAGGGGAAGCAAAAGTGGATGGGAACCTGGGAGGCAGTGACCATGAGATGGTAGAGTTCAGAATCCTGACACAAGGAAGAAGGGAGAGCAGCAGAATATGGACCCTGGACTTCAGAAAAGCAGACTTTGAATCCCTCAAGGAACTGATGGGCAGGATCCCCTGGGAGAATAACATGAGGGGGAAAGGAGTCCAGGAGAGCTGGCTGTATTTTAAAGAATCCTTAGTGAGGTTACAAGGACAAACCATCCCGATGTGTAGAAAGAATAGTAAATATGGCAGACGACCAGCTTGGCTTAACAGTGAAATTCTTGCTGATCTTAAACACAAAAAAGCAGCTTATAAGAAGTGGAAGATTGGACAAATGACCAGGGAAGAGTATAAAAATATTGCTCAGGCATGCAGGAGTGAAATCAGGAAGGCCAAATCACACCTGGAGTTGCAGCTAGCAAGAGATGTTAACAGTAACAAGAAGGGTTTCTTCAGGTATGTTAGCAACAAGAAGAAAGTCAAGGGAAGTGTGGGCCCCTTACTGAATGAGGGAGGCAACCTAGTGACAGAGGATGTGGAAAAAGCTAATGTACTCAATGCTTTTTTTGCCTCTGTCTTCACAAACAAGGTCAGCTCCCAGACTGCTACACTGGGCAGCACAGCATGGGGAGAGATGACCAGCCCTCTGTGGAGAAAGAAGTGGTTCGAGACTCCTTCTGGGAGCCTGGTCTTCTCCCCTCAAGCTCCAGTCAGCTACTGGATTCTGTTCTGCCCTGCATCCCTTCTTATATGAGCCTGCCTGGCCACGATTGGCTGCTCCTCTCAGCCCCTTTCTAATTGGCTGCCTCTGGCACAGTCTCCCTAGGGCTCCTTTTAACCCCTTTTCTGCCAGTGTGGGGCAGCCATCCCATCACAGTGAGGAAGAGGAGTAATTTTCTTCAGCAGCTGAAGCTGTTTTATCAAGTGCCATCTGTTGACAAAGAGACCTGGATGGAGGGGACATCAATGAAGCTTGGTGGATGGAGATTTTCAGTTTAGGTACCTTAAATTCTGGTATTGATGGATTAAGAACTACTGCTATTGCCAGGTTATGTAGCGGGGACTCTGTCTCTGGAGTAATGGTAAGGTTCCTGTATAGTATGAAGGTAGGCAGTGCCATAAAGGTTTGTACAAAGGGTATTGATGCGGTGGGTAACGGCATGGAACCTATCAGTGCCAAAGACACATGTGCTGAGGACATATGTGCCAAGGAAGGACAGTCAAAGTTTGGAATCTGTGGCAATGATTGTCAGTGTGCAGTTGGTGCCAAAGCTCTAGCCTGATGTTGGTGTCAAAGCCAGAGCCAGATCTCTGCTAGTGGTCAGGTTTCAAGGATGGAACTGTAGTAGAGCCTTTATAGGGATTCTTCCATCTGTTTTGTCAGTACCAGGATTGAGAATCAGTCTTAGAGCACTGAAAATCAGCATTGAGAACCAGTCTTAAAGCACTACTCCTTCCTGCCATGGTCAGTAGAAGTTACAGGTTGATCAATAGGGACCTGGGTGGATCAATGCCCTTCACATGAGGAGTTATGTAGAGGCTTGGGTACTACAGGTGGAGTCCTGGCACGCTGGCAGAATGGGACTTTTGAAAGGAATATATCTTGTGCAACTCACAGTTCTCTGAGTTCAAGGCACCTTTAAGAGACCACTCCAGCAGCAGCAACTTGAGATGGGCATCCCTCACCATCTGGGTTCATTTGGGGAACAATCTAGGATGTGGCTCTTTCCCAGACAAAACAGGCATTTAGTGTGCCTGTTGTTTAGGGGTATTAAAGTATCACAGGATGAGCAGCAAAAAGATGGTTACTTACCTGTACTGTAACTGTTGTTCTTCAAGATGTGGGTGCAGATGTGTACTCCGTTCAGGCATGTGTATGCCTAGTGCACCGAAGCTGTGCAACTTTGCTTAGCAGTACCCATTGGGATGGTGCTGGTACCCTGTGACCCTCATAGCCCCTTCCACAGCTATATAAGGTCGGCACAGCCCTCTCAGTTCCTTCGCACCAGAATCCGAGGCTGGAGATGCCAATGCACAGGTGTCAGGGTTTCCCCACACACTCTGAACTCTGGGGTACAGATGTGGGGACCCACATGAAAGACCCCCTAAGCTTATATTCTACCAGCTTAGGTTAAATCTTCCCCAAGGCACAAATTCCTTTCTTGTCCTTGAACAGTATTGCTGCCACCACCAAGTAATTGACACAAAAATTCAGGAAAGGGTAATTTGGAATCCCTATCCCCGAAAATATCCCCCCAAACCCCTTCACCCCCTTTTCTGGGGAGGCTTGAGAATAATATACCAACCAATTGCCTTAGCAATGAGGGCACAGACCAGACCATTTGTCTTCAGGACACTGAAAAATCAATCAGGTTCTTAAAAGAAGAATTTTATTATAAAGAAAAAAGTAAAAGAATCACACCTGCAAAATCAGGATAGAAGGTAACTTTATAGGGTAATAAAAAGATTTAAAACACAGAGGATTCCCCTCTAGGCTCAGCTTCACAGTTACAAAAACAGGAATAAAACTACCTCCGTGGCATAGGAAAATTCACAAGCTAAAACAAAAGATAACACATTTCCTGGCCTTACTTACAATTTCTGTGATTTTAGTTGGATTATTCCAGGTATATTTTCAGGAGACGTTGTACCTGCTTGGCTTCTCTCTCCATCCAGAGAGGGAACAAAAAAAAAGAACAAATCCTCCCCACTACTACCACCACCACTCAGATTTGAAAGTATAGTAACTCCTCACTTAAAGTCGTCCCGGTTAACATTGTTTCATTGCTGATCAATTAGGGAACATGATTGTTTAAAGTTGTGCAATGCTCCCTTATAAGGTTGTTTGGCAGCCGCCTGTTTTGTCCACTGCTTGCAGGAAGAGCAGCCCATTGCAGCTAGCTGGGGAGGGTGGGGCTTGGAACCAGGGTGGACCGGCAGCCCCGCATCAGCTCACTGCTCCCCTAAGTTCCCTGTGTGACAGCCGCCCAGCAGACTATCAGTTGCCGGCAGTTCAGCTATCCCTCCCCCCACTGCCCTGTGCTGCTCCTGCCCTCTGCCATGGAGCTGCTCCCAGGAGCCTCCTGCTTGCTGTGCGGGGGGGAGAGGGGGGCTAATGTCAGGGCGTCCCCCTCCCCCCTGTTCCTGCACCCCACTTACCCCATCTCCATGTGGGGGGACAGGACGACACAATAAGGCTCAGGACAGAGGGAGCTTCCTGGGAGCAGCTGCTGTCTCAACTTGCTAATCTACTTAACAAGGCAGTGTACTGAAGAGTGGGGTCAGTGTACTTAAAGGGGCAATGCACATATCTCTCTCACACAGGGTGTGTGTCTCTGTCTGCCATGCTGTCTCCCCTCCCTCCATTCACGCTGCCTTGTAGAGTGTGAAGCTTCATTAACAACAATGGGTTAAACCTTGAGGGCTCAGCCAAAAGCTAGTTCATCATTTAGCAGGCATATCCCACCTTCTTACCCCACCACCTCAACCAAGCTTCACAATCATCATCACTGTGTACAATATTAAATTGTTTGTTTAAAACTCATACTGTGTATATATAATATAGTCTTTTGTCTGGTGAAAAAAATTTCCCTGGAACCTACCCCCCCATTTACATTAATTCTTATGGGGAAATTGGATTTGCTTAACATCATTTCGCTTAAAGTTGCATTTTTCAGGAACATAACTATAACGTTAAGTGAGGAGTTACTGTATCTTCTTTCCTCATTGGTCCTTCTGGTCAGGTGCCAACTAGGTTATTGAACTGTTTAACCCCTTACAGGTAAAGCAATTCAGTACAGCTGCCAAGGAGGGATTTTATGCTACTCTTCCCTCTATATTTATGACAACAGGGAATGGCGGGTGGGTCATGGAATACACATCCACATCTTGAAGAACACTTACAATACAGGTACATAACCACCTTTCCTTCTTCAAGTGGTTGCAGATGTGTATTCCACGCAGATCACTTACAAGCAGATGCAGTAGGCAGTGGCACTTGAGGTCTATTTAAATAATGACTGCAGATCTGCCTTCCCAAAGGTTGCATCTGACCTAGATGCCATTGTACTAGCATAATGTTTGGTAAAAGCACGTATGGAAGACCATATAGCAGCCCTCCAAATGTTCAATATTGAAATATTGCTGAGAAATGTGATTGATATTGCTTGGGCTCTCGTTGAATGAGCCCATAATGCCCATGGTGGCATAGTCAGAACTACTCCATAAGCCATGGTAATACAGGAAGTTATCCACCTGGAAATCGCAGAGACTAACTGACCCTTCATCCAATCTGCATAGAAGACAAAGTCAAGGTGATGAACAAAATGGTTTATTTCTTTCCAGAGAGAATGCCAAGCACCATCTCACATCTAATGTATGGAGATGCTGCTCATCCGCGTTTGAGTGTCTTAGGCCTTATCTACACTACAGAGTTTTGTCAATAAAAGTTATGCTGCTTTAATTAAACTGCTGTTGCATGTCCACACTGTGTTCCTTCTGTCAGCAGAATGCATCCACACTAGCAGCTCTTGGATTGACACAGAGAACAGTGCACTGTGGCTAGTTATCCCACTGTGCAACTGGCCGCAGGATGCTTTGGGAAGGATTTGAAATACCTCATGGAGCAGGTACAGTGTCATATGATGCAGGTTTCTTAATCACATTGCTCCATGGGCATCCCACTAGACTGTCACCTGCTTTTCAACTAAAGTGTTTGTGTGGGGGAAAAGGAAAGAGTCTGTGACAGGTTGTGTGTGTGTGTGGGAGAGACAGAGACAGAGTATGTGTTTGGGGAGAGTGAGTGTGTCAGCAGGGCCGTCCCTAGCTATTCTAAGGGCCTACGCAGCCCCCCCTGCGGGGGTAGGGGGGACAGGCCTTTGCGAAGGGAAGCAGGGGGGTGGGCCCCAGGCCTCCGTGGGCAGGGGGCAGGACTGACTTGTGGGGGGAGGGAGGAAACACGCCCCAGCACTCACCGGCAGCACAAGTGGGGCCGGGTCGCTGCACTTCCCGCCGCCAGTGAGTGCAGCCCTGGCCCTGCTGCAGAGCTCAGGGGAATAGGTGCGGGGCTGGGGAGGAGCAGGGGCGGGAAGAGCCAGATCAGGGGCTGGAGCAGCACGCAGCTGCACAAGGCACCAGGAAATTTGGTGTCCCAAATTTCCTGGTGCCCTATGCAGCTGTGTACTTTGTGTATGGGTAAGGATGGCCCTGTGTGTCAGCATGCTGTCTCTTTCAGTTCACACAGCAGCCTGAGTAACCAAACCTGAGGCAGGGGGAGGGGGACATGGCCACACACATCAGCCCCTGGCTCTGCATAGCACAGCAGTCTCTCCCCGCCCCCCCCCCACCCCACAGCAGCAGCCTGCTCTACCTGCCGATTCCACGTTAATGGTTCTGTGATTCCCTCCGAGTTCTGCCACAGCCTCCTCAGCAACCAGGAGCAGCATCCTCAGCAGCTCTGTGAGCTCTCCATGCTGAGGAATGTCAAAGCTTCCTGGAGCTTTGAAAGGGGAGGGGTGCATGCCTGCATAATGAGATGCGTGGCAGCCGAGTTCAAAGCAGTGAACAGAGAGGTCATGGTGGGATATTGGGGGAGGCCAGTTACGGCGACATAATGAATGGCAGTGTCTACACTGATGCTTTGTTGCTTTAACTTTGCCACAAATGGCTCTATGCCTCTTGTTGAGGTGGTTTTGTTTTGCCACCAACAATAGCTTTGTAGTGCGTACACCTTCACTGTTTTGTTGGCAAAAGCTGCCGTAGAAAAGACTATAGGCAAGTAAATAACCCTGGTGATGTGAAACTATGGAACCACCTTGCACAAAAACTTTCAATGTGGTCTTAAGGACACTTTGTCTTTGAAGAAATGAGTGTATGAGGTTGTGTCATTAAGGCTTGTAATTTACTGACTATTCTTGCAGATGTTATAGCCAACAAGAAAGCCTATATTTTGGGAATGGAGAGACAATGAGCAGGTTACTGTCTGCTCAAATGGAGAAACCATGAGGGTGGCCAGCACAGTGGTAAAGTCCCACAATGGGACCATTTCCTTCACAGGTGGAAATAGGCGGACAATACCTTTCAGAAAACTCACTATCACGAAGTTTGAAAAAATCAACTTTTCTTGGATCAGAGGACAAAATGCTGGGCTTTCCACCAAGTGAATCCTCAAAGAGCTAAGAGCCAGACCCAAGGACTTCAAATGTAACAGGTAGTCCAAAATGTTCTGAATATCATAGAATCATAGAATATCAGGGTTGGAAGGGACCCCAGAAGGTCATCTAGTCCAACCCCCTGCTCGAAGCAGGACCAATTCCCAGTTAAATCATCCCAGCCAGGGCTTTGTCAAGCCTGACCTTAAAAACCTCTAAGGAAGGAGATTCTACCACCTCCCTAGGTAACGCATTCCAGTGTTTCACCACCCTCTTAGTGAAAAAGTTTTTCCTAATATCCAATCTAAACCTCCCCCATTGCAACTTGAGACCATTACTCCTCGTTCTGTCATCTGCTACCATTGAGAACAGTCTAGAGCCATCCTCTTTGGAACCCCCTTTCAGGTAGTTGAAAGCAGCTATCAAATCCCCCCTCATTCTTCTCTTCTGCAGACTAAACAATCCCAGCTCCCTCAGCCTCTCTTCATAAGTCATGTGCTCTAGACCCCTAATCATTTTTGTTGCCCTTCGCTGGACTCTCTCCAATTTATCCACATCCTTCTTGTAGTGTGGGGCCCAAAACTGGACACAGTACTCCAGATGAGGCCTCACCAGTGTCAAATAGAGGGGAACGATCACGTCCCTCGATCTGCTCGCTATGCCCCTACTTATACATCCCAAAATGCAGTTGACATGGGTTGAATTCCCTTAGACATTGACCAAACCAAACGATCACGTCCCTCGATCTGCTCGCTATGCCCCTACTTATACATCCCAAAATGCAGTTTACATGGGTTGAATTCCCTTAGACATTGACCAAACCAAAAAACATTTCCACTTAGCCAAATAAACACACCTAGTAGGTTTCAGAGTAGCAGCCGAGTTAGTCTGTATCCGCAAAAAGAACAGGAGTACTTGTGGCACCTTAGAGACTAACAAATTTATTAGAGCATAAGCTTTCATGGGTTACAGCCGACTTCATCGGATGCATAGAATGGAACATATAGTAAGATAGATATAGATATATATACACACACACATACAGATAAGTTGGACGTTACCATACAAACTGTGAGAGGCTAATTAGTTAAGATGCGCTATTATCAGCAGGAGAAAAAAACTTTTGTAGTGATAATCAAGATGGCCCATTTAGACAGTTGACAAGAAGGTGTGAGGATACTTAACTTAAGGAAATAGATTCAATATGTGTAATGACTCAGCCACTCCCAGTCTCTATTCAAACCCAAGTTAATGGTATCTAGTTTGCATATTAATTCAAGCTCAGCAGTTTCTCATTGGAGTCTGTTTATGAAGCTTTTCTGTTGCAAAATTGCCACCCTTAAATCTTTTACTGAGTGGCCAAAGAGGTTGAAGTGTTCTCCTACCGATTTTTGAATGTTATGATTCCTGATGTCAGATTTGTGTCCATTTATTCTTTTGCGTAGAGATTGTCCGGTTTGGCCAATGTACGTGGCAGAGGGGAATTGCTGGCACATATCACATTAATAGATGTGCAGGTGAACGAGCCCCTGATGGCGTGGCTAATGCAATTAAGTCCTATGATGGTGTCTCTTGAATAAATATGTGGACAGAGTTGGCATCGGGCTTTGTGGCAAGGATAGTTCCTGGGTTCGTGTTTTTGTTGTGTGGTGTGTGGTTGCTGGTGAGTATTTGCTTCACCTAGTCGATGGTTTTCTACTATTAAGCAGGTTCCTCTGAACTGCTTCTGAGCATTACCTTTCCTCCTCATCTAGCCGTGTCCCATCCACACCATGAGCTGTAGACTGCTCAGTAACAGTTGACCAACCTGGCCATGGGGCTCAGTCAGCAGGTCAGGAAAGAGAGGAATTGATTTGGGAGGTCAAACAGACAGATTGAGAGAGTCAGAGAACCAACACTGTTTTGGTCAAACTGGCATAACAAGTACTAATTTGGCATAGTCCTACTTCAGTCTGAGGATAATTTGAGAGATTAAAGGGACAGGGGGAAAGGCAAATATCAGCTCTGTTCCTCAGCTCAGATGGATGGCATCAGTAGGAGACCCTGGACTGAGTCTGGCTTGGAAATAAAATTAACAGTGTGATGTTTCACCCCATAATGCTTTATAGAAATATGCTTATGAATGTAAATATGACATAACTGGAATGTGTTTTATGCTACATATGCCATGTAACATATCTCTGCAAAGGTTATGACCTACCGAATATATTCATGCTATTTATATGCATGTATCATTTTTGTACTCGAAGTTATGAGTATTGGTTGTGTACTTGTTTGACTTTAAATAGCCTCAGTGAAGCATTTTGTCAGCTTCTGCAGAAAAGACTGTTCTCAGTAAGTGCCCAATCAAGAAACACTTAAGCTGACACTAGACTTTGCTGGACGCCAACCCCATCTGAGCTTTCCTGGGAACGTTCCTGTAGAGAACTAAGTCATACATGGACATGTGACTTGCCCAAACCTCCATCTTGTAGAGGGGATTCTACACAGGGGGAGGGAGGTGTTTAGACCCACAAGGAGAAACTATATAAAGCCTTGGGAGACCCCTCCAGCTGGCTCAAGAGGTAGCCTCTCCACCCCCAAAGGATACCTGAAAGAAACTGGAACAAAAGACAGTAACTGCAGTGGTGTGAGTGATTGCTGGACCCAGACTAGGAGGAGGCTCGTCTGTAAAAGAAGCTTACTGGAACACCTCTGAGGGTGAGATTTCATCTGTAATCACTTTCTTACTGTATTAGGCATAGATTTGCATGTTTTGTTTGATAATTTACTTGGTTCTGTCTGTTCTCACTTGGAACCACTTTATACAGGATAAAACGGATTTATTTGGGGTTTGCACCCCATTGGGAGCTGGGTACCTGAGTGTTGGAGACAGGAACACTTCTTAAGCTGTTTTCAGTTATCCTGCAGCTTGTGGGTGACGTGGTTCAGCCCTGGGTCTGTGTTTGTAGCAGGCAAGCGTGTCTGGCTTATCCCAGGCAAGGCACTGAAGTCCCAGCTGGCAGGGAAAACAGGCTCAGAAGTAGTCTAGGCACATCAGGTGGCAGTCCCCAAGGGGGTTTCTGTGACCCAACCCTTCACAAACAGCACTTCTAGTTGTCCTTTGTTGAAAATAGGTTGACCAACAGGATGTCTCATTCCTGAAAATGAACCTCATCACACTGTTCTTTAGAGACCATTTGTGATTGAGGTTAAGATTTTGTCACCGTTATTTTTAGCAAAAGTCAGGGACAGATCACGGGCAATAAACGAAAATTCATGAAAGCCCATGACTTTTCCCTGACTTTTAGTAAAAATAACGGTGACAAAATGGAGCTGACTCAGAGCTGCAGGGTCCCCCTGCAACCTGGGGTTGCCATGCTGCCCGCCGCAGTTGGAAGATACAGCGTCCCCCTGTTGCCTGCAGCAGCTTGGAGCTGCAGGAGCCCATGGCAGCTCGGAGGTGAGGGGGGGTCCCCTGCCACCTGGGGTCCCCCCACTGCCTGCACTGTCTCAGAGCTGCAGGGTCCCCTGCCACTCGCAGTGACAGAGCTGCAGGGTCCCCTGGCCACTTGCAGTGACAGAGCTGCAGGGTCCCCTGGCCACCTGCAGTGACTGAGAGCTGCAGGGGCTCCCCAGAACCCACAGCAACTGAAAGCTGTAGGGTCCCCCTGCCACCTGAAACAGCTCAGCGCTCCAGGATCCCACAGCCACCCATGGCAGCTGGGAGCTCCAAGGACCCCCGCATCTCATGTGATGGCTCAGAGTTCTGAGGCTGGTGGCTGGGAGCTCTGGGGTCCCCCTACTGCCCACAGTTGAGAGCTCCGGGGCTGGCAGCTCTGAACTGTAGGGTCCCCCCATTGTGGCTCAGAGTTGTGGGGCACCCTGATACCCAGGGTCCCCCTGCTGTCTGCAGTGGCTCAGAGCTGCAGGTCCTCCCACCACACACGGTGGCTGACAGCTGCAGGGGCCCTCGCCGTGGCTTGGAGCTCCAGGGCCCTCGCCACTACCCTGAGGCTGAAGCAGAAAATGTCATGGAGGTCTATGGAAATCACGGAATCTATGACCTTCATGACCTAATGCTGTCCTTACTCATGATTGTTGGAGAAAGTCCTGAGGAGATGGTTGGCCAACAGATTTTGAGAGCCCAGCATGGGGGTGATGGGCTCCTTAATGCAGAAGTCCCAAAACTGTATTGCTTCCTAACAAAGCTGGTGGCAGCAGGTTCCTTCCTGCTTGTACACATTGCAGTGGTATTGTTACATAAGAACATAAGAATGGCCATACTGAGGCAGACCAAAGGTCCATCTAGCCCAGTATCTTGTCTTCCGACAGTGGCCAATGCCAGGTGCCCTAGTTCTATCTAGTTCTTTTTTGAACACTGCTATAGTCTTGGCCTTTACAACATCCTCTGGCAAGGAGTTCCACAGGGTGGAAGAAATCTGATGAGGTTCAAAAAGGACAAGTGCAGAGTCCTGCACTTAGGACGGAAGAACCCCATGCACCACTACAGATTAGGGACTGAGTAACTAGGCAGCAGTTCTGCAGAAAAGGACCTAGGGGTTACAGTGGACGAGAAGCTGGTTATGAGTCAACAGTGTGCCCTTGTTGCCAAGAAGGCCAATGGCATTTTGGGATGTATAAGTAGGGGCATTGCCAGCAGATTGAGGGACGTGATCGTTCCCCTCTATTTGATATTGGTGAGGCCTCATCTGGAGTACTGGGTCCAGTTTTGGGCCCCACACTACAAGAAGGATGTGGAAAAATTGGAAAGAGTCCAGTGGAGGGCAACAAAAATGATTAGGGGACTGGAACACATGACTTATGAGGAGAGGCTGAGGGAACTGGGATTGTTTAGTCTGCGGAAGAGAAGAATGAGGGGGGATTTGATAGCTGCTTTCACCTACCTGAAAGGGAGTTCCAAAGAGGATGGATCTAGACTGTTCTCAGTGGTAGCAGATGACAGAACAAGGAGTAATGGTCTCACATTGCAGTGGGGGAGGTTTAGGTTGGATATTAGGAAACACTATTTCACTAGGAGGGTGGTGAAACACTGGAATGGGTTACTAGGGAGGTGGTAGAATCTCCTTAGAATCATAGAATCATAGAATGTCAGGGTTGGAAGGGACCCCAGAAGGTCATCTAGTCCAACCCCCTGCTTGAAGCAGGACCAATTCCCAGTTAAATCATCCCAGCCAGGGCTTTGTCAAGCCTGACCTTAAAAACCTCTAAGGAAGGAGATTCTACCACCTCCCTAGGTAACGCATTCCAGTGTTTCACCACCCTCTTAGTGAAAAAGTTTTTCCTAATATCCAATCTAAACCTCCCCCATTGCAACTTGAGACCATTACTCCTCGTTCTGTCATCTGCTACCATTGAGAATAGTCTAGAGCCATCCTCTTTGGAACCCCCTTTCAGGTAGTTGAAAGCAGCTATCAAATCCCCCCTCATTCTTCTCTTCTGCAGACTAAACAATCCCAGCTCCCTCAGCCTCTCTTCATAAGTCATGTGCTCTAGACCCCTAATCATTTTTGTTGCCCTTCGCTGGACTCTCTCCAATTTATCCACATCCTTCTTGTAGTGTGGGGCCCAAAACTGGACACAGTACTCCAGATGAGGCCTCACCAGTGTCGAATAGAGGGGAACGATCACGTCCCTCGATCTGCTTGCTATGCCCCTACTTATACATCCCAAAATGCCATTGGCCTTCTTGGCAACAAGGGCACACTGCTGACTCATATCCAGCTTCTCGTCCACTGTCACCCCTAGGTCCTTTTCCGCAGAACTGCTGCCTAGCCATTCGGTCCCTAGTCTGTAGCGGTGCATTGGATTCTTCCATCCTAAGTGCAGGACCCTGCACTTATCCTTATTGAACCTCATCAGATTTCTTTTGGCCCAATCCTCCAATTTGTCTAGGTCCTTCTGTATCCTATCCCTCCCCTCCAGCGTATCTACCACTCCTCCCAGTTTAGTATCATCCGCAAATTTGCTGAGAGTGCAATCCACACCATCCTCCAGATCATTTATGAAGATATTGAACAAAACCGGCCCCAGGACCGACCCCTGGGGCACTCCACTTGACACCGGCTGCCAACTAGACATGGAGCCATTGATCACTACCCGTTGAGCCCGACAATCTAGCCAGCTTTCTACCCACCTTATAGTGCATTCATCCAGCCCATACTTCCTTAACTTGCTGACAAGAATACTGTGGGAGACAGTGTCAAAAGCTTTGCTAAAGTCAAGAAACAATACATCCACTGCTTTCCCTTCATCCACAGAACCAGTAATCTCATCATAAAAGGCGATTAGATTAGTCAGGCATGACCTTCCCTTGGTGAATCCATGCTGACTGTTCCTGATCACTTTCCTCTCATGTAAGTGCTTCAGGATTGATTCTTTGAGGACCTGCTCCATGATTTTTCCGGGGACTGAGGTGAGGCTGACTGGCCTGTAGTTCCCAGGATCCTCCTTCTTCCCTTTTTTAAAGATTGGCACTACATTAGCCTTTTTCCAGTCAGCCGGGACTTCCCCCGTTCGCCACGAGTTTTCAAAGATAATGGCCAAGGGCTCTGCAATCACAGCCGCCAATTCCTTCAGCACTCTCGGATGCAACTCGTCCGGCCCCATGGACTTGTGCACGTCCAGCTTTTCTAAATAGTCCCTAACCACCTCTATCTCCACAGAGGGCTGGCCATCTCTTCCCCATTCTGTGATGCCCAGCGCAGCAGTCTGGGAGCTGACCTTGTTAGTGAAAACAGAGGCAAAAAAAGCATTGAGTACATTAGCTTTTTCCACATCCTCTGTCACTAGGTTGCCTCCCTCATTCAGTAAGGGGCCCACACTTTCCTTGGCTTTCTTCTTTTTGCCAACATACCTGAAGAAACCCTTCTTGTTACTCTTGACATCTCTTGCTAGCTGCAGCTCCAGGTGCGATTTGGCCCTCCTGATATCTTTCCTACATGCCCGAGCAATATTTTTATACTCTTCCCTGGTCATATGTCCAACCTTCCACTTCTTGTAAGCTTCTTTTTTATGTTTAAGATCCGCTAGGATCTTAGATATTTTTAGATATCCTTAGATATCCTTCCTTAGATATTTTTAAGGTCAGGCTTGACAAAGCCCTGGCTGGGATGATTTAGTTGGGGATTGGTCCTGCTTTGAGCAGGGAGTTGGACTAGATGACCTCCTGAGGTCCCTTCCAACCCTGATCTTCTATGATTCTATGGTTGATTGTGTGTTGTGTGAAAAAATACTTCCTTTTGTTTGTTTTAAACCTGCTGCCTATTAATTTCATTTGGTGACCCCTGGTTCTTGTATTATGAGAAGGAGTAAATAACACTTCCTTATTTACTTTCTCCACACCAGTCATGATTTTATAGAACTCTATCATATGCCCCCTTAGTTGTCTCTTTTCCAAGCTGAAAAGTCCCAGTCTTATTATTCTCTCCTCATATGGCAGCTGTTCCACACCCCTAATAATTTTTGTTGCCCTTTTCTGAACCTTTTCCAATTCCAATATATACATTTTTGAGATGGAGTGATCACATCTGCATGCAGCATTCAAGGTGTGGGCTCACCATGGATTTATATAGAGGCAATATGGTATTTTCTGCCTTATTTATACTTTTCCTAATGATTCCCAATATTCTGTTCACTTTTTTGACTGCCGCTGCGCACTGAATGGATGGTTTCAGAGAACTACCCACAATGACTCCAAGATCTTTTTCTTGAGTGGTAACAGCTAATTTAGACGCCATCATTTTGTATGTATAGTTGGGATTCTGTTTTCCAATGTGCATTACTTTGCATTGATCAACATTGAATTTCCTCTGCCATTTTGTTGCCCAGTCACCCAGTTTTGTGAGATCCTTTTGTAGCTCTTCGCAGTCTGCTTGGGACTTAACTACCTTGAGTAGTTTTGTATCATCTGCAAATTTTGCCACCTCACTGTTTACCCCTTTTTCCAGATCATTTATGAATATGCTGAATAGGACTGGTCTCAGTACAGACCCCTGGGGGACATCACTATTTACCTCTCTCCATTCTGAAAACTGACCATGTATTCCTACCCTTTGTTTCTTATCTTTTAACCAGTTACCAATCCATGAGGACCTTCCCTCTTATCCCATGACAGCTTACTTTACTTAAGAGCCTTTGGTGAGGGACCTTGTCAAAGGCTTTCTGAAAATCTAAGTACACTATATTCACTGGATCCCCCTTGTCCACATGCTCGTTGACCCCCTCAAAGAATTCTAGTACATTGGTGAGGCATGATTTCCCGTTACAAAAACCATGTTGATGTTTCCCCAACAAATTACGTTCATCTGTGTGTCTGACAATGTTGTTCTTTACTATAGTTTCAACAAGTTTGCCTGGTACTGAAGTCAGGCTTACTGGACTATAAATGCCGGGATCACCTCTGGAGCCCTTTTTAAAAATTGGCATCAGATTAGCTATCCTCCAGTCATTTGGTACAGAAGCTAATTTAAATTATTGGTTACAAACTACAGTTAGTAGTTCTGCAATTTCACATTTGAGTTCCTTCAGAACTCTTGGGTGAATACCATCTGGTAGTGATGACTTATTACTGTTTAGTTTATCAATTTGTTCCAAAACCTCCTCTAATGACACCTCAATCTCAGACAGTTCTTCAGAATTGTCACCTAAAAAGAATGGCTCATGTTTGGAAATCTCCCTTACATCTTCAGCCATGAAGACCGATGCAAAGATTCATTTAGTTTCTCCACAACGGCCTTATCATTCTTGAATGGTCCTTTAGCATCTTGATCGTCCAGTACCCCACTGGTTGTTTAGCAGGCTTCCTGCTTCTGATGTACTTAATTTTTTTTTGCTATTACTTTTTGAGTCTTTGGCTAGTTGTTCTTCACATTCTTTTTTGGCCTTCCTAATTATATTTTTACACTACATTTGTCAGAGTTTATGCTTCTTTCTATTTTCCTCAATAGGATTTAACTTCCACTTTTTTAAAGGATGCCTTTTTGTCTCTAACTACTTCTTTTATTTTGTTGTTTAGCCACGGTGGCACTTTTTGGTTCTCCTACTATGTTTTTAAATTTGGGGTATACATTTAAGTTGAGCCTCTATTATGGTGTCTTTAAAAAGTTTCCATACAGCTTGCAGGGATTTCACTTTTGGCACTGCACCTTTGCATTTCTGTTTCACTAACTTCCTCATTTTTGTGTAGTCCCCCTTTCTGAAATTGAATGCTACAGTGTTGGGCTGCTGTGGTGTTTTCCCTACCACAGGGATGTTAAATTTAATTATATTATGATCACTATTACTAAGCGGTCCAGCTTTAGTCACTTCTTGGACCAGATTCTGCACTCCACTTAAAACTAAATCAAGAACTGCCTCTGCTCTTGTAGGTTCCAGGACTAGTTGCTCCAAGAAGCAATCATTTAAGGTGTCAAAAAACTTTATCTCTGCATCCCGTCCTGAGGTGACATGAACCCAGTCAATATGGGGATAGGTGAAATCCCCCATTATTATTGAGTTTTTTTTATTTTTATAGCCTCTCCAATCTCCCTGAGCATTTCACATTCACTATCATCATCCTGGTCAGGTGGTCAGTAATATATCCATACTGTTATATTCTTATTATTAGAGCGTGGAATTACTATCCATAGAGATTCTATGGTACAGGTTGGTTCATTTAAGATTTTCACTTCATTTGATTCTATGTTTTCTTTCACATAAAGTGCCATTCCCCCACCCCCACAGTTCTGTCCTTCTGATATATTTTGTACCCTAGTATTACTATATCCCATTGGCTATCCTCATTCCACCAAGTTTTTGTGATACCTATTATATCAATATCCTCAGACAATACAAGGCATTCTAGTTCACCCATCTTATTATTTAGACTTCTAGCATTTGTATATAAGCACTTCAAAAACTTGTCATTTTTTAGCGGTCTGCCATTATATGACATAATTGAATGGACTTCTTTTTCATATGACTGTTTCTTATCAAATCCTACCAGTATTTTATTATCTTCCATCCTCTCCTCCTTACTAGGACATAGAGAATCTCCATTAATAGATCTTCCCCTAAGAGATGTCTCTGTCCGAACCACATGCTCCTCCACATCTGTTGGCTTTCCCCCAGCCATTAGTTTAAAAACTGCTCTCCGACTTTTTTAATTTTAAGTGCCAGCAATCTGGTTCCATTTTAATTTAGGTGGAGCCCATCCTTCTTGTACAGAAACTTTTGGGAAAGTTTCCCCAGTTCCTAATAAATCTAAATCCCTCCTCCCTACATCATCGTCTCATCCACGCATTGAGACCCTGCAGTTCTGCCTGTCTAACTGGCCCTGCACATGGAACTGGAAGCATTTCAGAGAATGCTACCATGGAGGTCCTGGACTTCAATCTCTTACCTAGCAGTGTAAATTTGGCCTTCAGGACCTCCCTCTTATCCTTCCCTATGTAGATACCAATGACATGTACCACAACCACGACTCCTCCCCAGCACTACACATAAGTCTATCTAGATGTCTCGAGAGATCTGCAACCTTCACACCAGGCAGGCAAGTCACCATGAGGTTCTCCCAATCATAGCAACTGCAACCCTAACCCTAATGCTGTTGGTGAGTATGTGAACCGCTGCTCCCCTGATCTGATTCCAGAAGCCACAACATACATTGTAAATGTCTTGAAGCTCCAGGGTGTTGATATGACATGACACTTCCTGCTCTGACCTCAAACCCTGAAATTTTAATGCTCCTAGATCTGCTCCCCAATCTATTGTGCAGGTATAAGTGACTACAGTTCTGGACAAAGGAGGGCAGGCACAGGCAACACCTTTGTATACATTTTTCTGTTCTGCCGTCCATTGTAGAGAGTCCAAATTTTCTGGAGCCACTCATGCAAGCTTGTCCAATGACAGGCAACTCAGGCAATAGACCAACTTCTACCATGATTTAACAGACAAAGCCACAATCTTGCATGCTGAACCACATAAGTGCATGCAGCCATATGTCCTAGTAACTTCACGCATACACAGACCATGGTTGAAGGATCAGATTGGAGATCCAGGCAAAGGCACTGAATTATCTGGAATTGCTTGTGTGGTGGAAAGGCCCTTAAATCTGTAGAATCTAGTAGGGACCCTATGAATTCAATTTTTTGAGTTGGTGTCAATGTCAATTTTGCTTTGTTCAAAATCAACCTAGGTTGATGAAAAATGTTCAGTGTGAACTGGACAGGACTCATTCATCTGATCTGCCTCTCATTAGCCAAATCATCTAGGTACAGGAAGACATGAATTTCCCTCTTTCTGAGAAAGGCAATTACCGCCATCATGCTTTTGGTAAAGAAGCATGGAGCTGATAACAGGCCAAAGGAGAGAACTATGTACTGATAGTGTTGACTGGCAACAAAGAATCCCAGGAACTTCTGTGGCCTGGGAAGATCCCCACATGGAAGACTGAAAGTAACAATGTGGAAAGAATAGTAGACAGAATAACCATGCAGAATCTCATATACATGTGTTTGTTGAGATTGCAGAGATTGAGGATGGGTTTCACCCTTCTCTTGGACTTGGGAATCAGGAAATACGAAGAGTAGATTCCCTTTCCCAGTGAAGAAGAGAAACCTCCTCTAAAGCTCCCAGAGCACACAAAGTCAGGACCTGTTGAAGAAATAATGGCTCATGAGAGAAGTCCCTGAAAAGAGATGGGGTAGTGGAGTGGATAGGGGGATGCACAGAAATTGTATGATGTAATCCCACAATGCTTAGGACACATCTGTCCATAGTTATGGTTTCCCAAGCACTGTAGAAGCAAGGCAGCCTGTCCCCAAACTGAGGAGATGAAGTTGATATGTTCACAACTGGTTTGTTGCTCTCTATTTTAGAGTCCAGGGCAAGAGGAATATGTGATACACAAAATCCTGAACTATAAACATAACTGTGGCAGGCTCTGGTATCTTGTAGACAGGAATGGCTATGGTCCTGAGGAGTGCATCTGGGAACCTGTGGAAAATGTACAGTCCCCCAACCCCCGACACACACTTGTTGAAG
The DNA here is from genome assembly GCF_965152275.1 of Natator depressus. Taxonomy (NCBI): domain Eukaryota; kingdom Metazoa; phylum Chordata; order Testudines; family Cheloniidae; genus Natator; species Natator depressus. The sequence goes on along the minus strand of NC_134235.1, from coordinate 235,261,194 downwards.
CATTCCAATAGGAATCACCCTGAAAAGCCCAGTCCCACATCACCCACAGGGCACCCCTTGGGGACGAGTGATGTCAGGGTCTACAGGTCTACAAACCCTGATCTATAGGGCTGTTAGGAGTTAGTAATTTCCAACCTGCCACTCAGGGACTGCCTAACAGTTGCCAGAATAGAAGTTGAATCCCAACAGAGCAGGAAGAACCAAAATCCAGTCCAGTCCTAGAATCTGATTGGCAGAATGCTAGGGGTTCAAATGCTGTTTGGTTCACAGCTTCCATATAAATCCAGCACAGGAACAGGAATACATGCAACTGGGTTCTTCCTGCCTTGGACTGCTTCCCCTCTGATACCTACTCCTACTGAGTGCTGCTTATCTCCTGGAAACCTGACCCTACTTGGCTCTTGTCACCTGATTCTTGACCTGTCTCAGACTCTGACGTCCAGGTATCTGACCTGGCCTGACTCGCAACTCCTCTAACCACTAGGTCAGATTGCCCATGTCCCAGTCATGACACATACTTAACTGCACAAAGGGTTCAGGATGCACCAAGTCAAAGGAGACCCCGCTGCCTTTGTCTGTAGCACAGGTGGCCCAGCCACAGAGACCACCCACAGAACCAGTGATCTAGCCCTGACTGAGTGGACAATCGGTACCTCAGAGAACAAGGAACCTCCCAGGGATTCCAAACAGGAAACCAACTGTAACCCAGAGGATATGAGATGGTGCTGATAACAGTGCTGACAATATAAGTCAAGACACTTAGGCGGTGCTGAGACACCAAAGATGAAGCCACCGCAGTTGAATGTTATTGAATAAGTAAAAAGAAAAGGAGTACTTGTGGCACCTTAGAGGCGCCTTTTCTTTTTGCGAATACAGACTAACATGGTTGCTACTCTGAAACCTGTCATTGAATAAGTAGTGAGTCAGGAATAGACAGGCACAGCAAGTCCACTGCTGCCTGATACAGTAGTAGTGTGGAGACAGAGTGCCAATACCAATGTCGTCCATACTGGACTCAACAGATGCCCCACAGTGGTAACAGAGTCAACAGTATAGAGCCTAATTGATCAGGCATTGGTACCAGAGAGCAGTTTGATGGCCCAGCTCTATCTCACATGTTGGAAGATTCTACTAACTAAATTAAATCCAAAGGTATAACTAAACTTAATTATTTACAGGAAAAAAAATCACAGAAACACTGTGATAAAGAACATTAGTGAGATACCACACTGAACACTCTGACTCAAGCCACAGGGAATGAGAAGGAACTGAAGGAGGTTGGGCTGGTGCCAGATTTGTAAAGCCATTGCGGGAGGGGAGGGGAGTGCTATGAAGGCCAAAAGGCATAGGTGCTGTCCTAATCGGTACCACTAAGCAAAGTTATCTGGCTTTGGTGTGCTGGGCACACACATACCTGAGAGGAATACACGTCTGCAACTACTTGAAGGAGAATCAACCCTAAGAACTTTGTCTCAACCATGAAGCTGAGGCCTTGGTACCACGGGGACGCTATCAACTAATTATTTTATTCATTTAATTTTGCCAATGTGCTAAAATGAAATAAGTAATTAATTAGTGTAGTTGGGCTAATTAATAGCATTAAAGAAAGAAAAAAGCTACAGGGTAGCAGATGGGCACTGCTAAGTTCCATCTCACTGCCGTGGGCAATAAGAACAAACTTTGGGACATATTCCTCCCTTTATGCCCTCGGGGTGAGGGCTGCACAAGGGCACACATGGCACAGATGCAACTCCAATGGACACTACGAGATAAAAGAATCCAATCTTGTGGCTATAAGGTGCAGACTCTCAGAAATGGAATCTACGTGGACAAAATTGAAAATGAAGATCCAGATATTGCTCATTTTCTAAATCAATCATCAAATATGACCAGACTAGTCATTGTTGCAATATGAGCGGATTAAATCAGGACAGAGTTTTCACAAAGTAAAATCTATTATACTGCAAAAATACTTTCTGAAAGGAAATGATGGAATCCCTATTTCTAAAGGGATTGGACTAAGCATGAGAAAACAGTCTATTTCCCTGTCAGTATAATCTTGAGTAAGGCCCTGACTCTCAAAGATATTTAGGCACATAACTCCAATTGAAAGCACCTAAATATCTTGAGGAGCTGGGCCTAAATGACTAACTACTGTAGGACTTTGTTATTTCTATATTCTGTTATTCAAATATGCATGAGTGCCAGCCTAAAATAAACTTAGACAGTCTGAATAACATCACAAGTGCCATCTTGTGACATTAATGTGCCAAAGATACAGAACCCAGAGAAACACTGGTTTACCAAAAAGAAAAGGAGGACTTGTGGCACCTTGGAGACTAGCAAATTTATTTGAGCATAAGCTTTCGTGAGCTACAGCTTACTTCATCGGATGCACTGCATCCAATGAAGTGAGCTGTAGCTCACGAAAGCTTCTGCTCAAACAAATTTGTTAGTTTCTAAGGTGCCACAAGTCCTCCTTTTCTTTTTGCGGATACAGACTAACACGGCTGATACTCTGAAAACTGGTTTACCAGAAGATTGCATCACAGCAAATTGTTTTTAATCAGGATTAGATTCCACAGGAGGGGAGTCTATGGCATTTCTGTGGAATTTAGAAATGTATATGAATGCATCCTTAATTTGTTAACTCTTTACTTACCAACAATGTTGTTCTGTTGTAACTGGATCTGTGCAAGAGCCTCTGCTTGTGGCAGACAGTCCAGATTGAATTGTTGATTTGTAAACAGATGCCTTTTTTTGTCTAATAATTCTTGTATTTCATTCTCTGTTGAGACAAAATAACTATTAGATGATTCACAAAGAAAATATTTAAACAATGTATCATTCACTAAATTTAAAACATATATAACGTGCAAAGAGGGAAAATTATACCAATGGTTACTACTTTACTATTCATCCCATATGTAACTTTTAAATTGATGCCATCTAATTCCACCTAGCATTTACATAGAACTTTTAAGGACTGAAAGGCAGCTATCTGTGGAGTGAAAAAAATAGCTTTTTCACAGCACACAGCAACGTTACACTACATTTTCAGGCATATGGTGAAAAAGAATGTGTCAAACTGAGGCTTAATAGAAAATTTAAACAGAATGAAATTCCTGGAGATGGAATTTGGCCAGAACACTGGAATTAACAAATTCCAGTTCATATTTGATCACTAGTGTAGCCTAAAGGATTAACCTGCTTGCTTGCATATATCTAGATCTATCTATCTATCTATCTATCTATCTATCTATCTATATCTTTTCTTATAGTTTAAGTATTTGGTTTATTGTAATAGGTTTATAGATTTATATTAAAGTAAGTTTGGCAGTAATGAAAAGGGACCTACAGGCCATATCCTGTATGTTAAGCTAAAGAAAAGTTAGCATATCTGTATTAAGACTTTTACCTAGATAAGCACCCACACATATATCTAAGACCTTTTATCTAGACAGATAGACAATAAGGGGGTTTCCAAATTGGTATCCACAGACTTAACAGGTACATCACAAGGAAAGAACATGTCATCAATATACACAAACATACTAGCCTATGGAGTAACTATATCCTAAAATTTTGTGGGTGAGGAATGAAATTTGGGCATAGAAGGAAGGATTTCCGGCACTTGTGCCCTATGAAAGAGGTGACCCACCTCACTAGAATATTCTTCTTCACTCTGTACTCTCTCTCTATTTTCTACTCTATTCCTCTTCTATCTGTGCTATCTATCTATGACACTTCTAACTATTAGGAGGCCATACTCATTTTCTTTCAAACTTTAAGTTCCAAGGGGACTAGGCTAAGCTTGGTTTCTCTAAGCTTTTGTTCTTAATCTTAATTAAAAACCTTAATTATTAGGTTTTGATTTTAAGTTTAAGTTAGTCAAGTAAACCCTACGTTAGCTCTGATAGCTCTTAGCATTAGCTTCTTTAAGCACTGCATCTCTCACTCAAGAATTGAGAAACCTGAACCGCGAGACTGGTCCTGTGTCTCTTACCACCAGGTTATCAAGGAAGGGTGTGAGTATATTAACCAAAGCTTTGTAGCATATAATACTATATTACCATATGTATCTTTTGAATAGCAGTAATACAATTGTAACTTTGTAACTCTGATTATTTTACCATTTAATTACTATTTCATTGATTTTAATAAAAAGTCTTTAAGGCTATATCTGTCTCAGTGTGATACCTGTCATACCCCCGAGAGTCCTTTGTAAATTCTGTGGAGCCTGATTCGGGATAAGAACTTTTATCTTCTGATCAAACAGATTGGCGAGCCTAAAACCCATACTATCCAAATTAATATTATTAACACCCTAAATCAGGCAACACTAGTTACATCATAATTTGAACTAGAACTTTACCTTAAGAATTCAAGAAAGCAGAGCAGATACACTAGCTACAGCATTGTTATGGGTCAGGCATGCCACTATCTTCCATTCAGAGAAGATGTAAAGAAGACATTGTAATCAGGTGGCTGAAACAACAGCAGTAGTACCCCAAAACATAGGCCTATAGAAAACTGAGTAGAAGTTGAAACATGTGGCAAGGGATTTCAAATGCAGACATTAAGACTTTGATTGATGGAACTGCATGCACACTGAAACACCCAGGAAAAGGAAAGGAAAGAGAGAGATAAGCAGATGGAAAGTTTAACACACACAGCCAGAACAAGCTGGCTGAAAGAGTTTGGTGCTGAAAGCAAGGAAGCGTTCTCCTGTTTTTGGTTCCTCCTGTGATCAGAGAAGCAGGACTTTGAACATTCCTTATCAACAAACAAGACTGCATCAAAGAAATTACCAGAGTCCATCACCAATTTCTACTCCCAGCTAGAACAACCCTCAAGTCCCCAAACAGTGGCTAGCCACTTGAGTTAAAAAAGGAGTAACTGTTAACACTTGCCTGAAATATGATCAAAAGAGCCTGATTGGTCTTTAGACTAGTGTTTGTAATGCCCTTTTATTTGTTATAATAGATTGTACATGTGTGTTTTTATGTGCTGTCTTTGTACATGTGAGTATAGGTGAGTAAGACCCCCCAAAATAGCCCACCATTGTATTTCTCCAAAAATTACCATCTCATACAACATTATCTGAATAAAGCCTTATTCTAGTAACCCTCTACTTACCAGTGAGGTTATTTAAGCTTAATTGGAGTGGTGGTAGATTTGGCAGTGGGGACATATAGGGAAAAGCTGAAGGCAGATTTGCAAGCAGGAGACGTTTTCTTAATGCTATCTGTTCCATTTCATTTTCTGCAAAGATAAGATGATTTTAAACTTGACTAATGAAGTGATAAATTTTAAACTCTATCTGAGAGCCCAGTATATGAACGATATAAATCTGAAGTATTGTTTTTGCTATGTTTATCCCAGGATATTAGAGAGACAAGGTGAGTGAAGTAATATCTTTTACTGGACCAACTTCTGTTGACGAAAGAAACAAACTTTCCAGCTTACACAGAGCTCTTCTTCAGGTTGGAGAAAGATATTCAGTGTCACAGCTAAATAAATGGTAAAACAGAATGCTTTGCACAAGGAGTAGCGCTGTCAATTAATTTCAGTTAACTCAAGCGATTAACTCAAAACAAATTAACTCAATTTAAAAAAATTAATCTCATATAATCACAATTTTAATTGCACTGTTAAACAATATAAATTTAAATTAGCATTCTATTAAGTATTTTTGGATGTTTTTCTACATTTTCAAATATATTGATTTCAATTACAACACAGAATAGAAATTGTATAGTGTTTACTTTATATTATTATTTTTAATAAAAATATTTGCACTGTAAAAAAGATCAACAAAAGAAATAGTGTTTTTCAATTCACCTCATACAAGTACTGTAGTGCAATCTTTTTACCTTGAAAGTGCAATTTACAAAGGTAGGGTTTTTCTGTTACATAACTGCACTCAAAAACAAAACAATATAAAACTTTAGATCCTACAAGTCCAGCCAGTCCTACTTCTTGTTCAGCCAATTGCTAAAACAAACAGATTTGTTTACATTTGCAGGAGATAATTCTGCCCGCTTCTTATATATAATCTCCCCTGAACGTGAGAACAGGCATTCACATGGCACCGTTGTAGCCAGCATTGCAAGGTATTTATGTTCCAGAGATCCTAAACATTTCTTTGCTTTGGCCACCATTCCAGAGGAGATGCTTCCATGCTGATGACGCTCATTAAAACAATACTGCGTTAATTAAATTTGTAACTGAACTCCTTGGGGGAGAATTGTATGTCTCCTGCTCTGTGGTTTTACCCAAATTCTATCATATATTTTGTGTTATGGCAGTCTTGGATGATGACCCAGCATATGTTGTTCGATTTAAGAACACTTTCACTGCAGATTTGACAAAACACAAAGAAGATACTGTGACAGGGTCGGGCCAGATGGCTACAGGAAAGTGATCCTATTGGGATCTGCTAAAGGAGCCCTACCCCCAAGACTAAGCTGACTGGCTGACTGGCTCGGTCAGAGTCCAGTTGAGCCTGACCAGACACTCTGCGGAGGCGTACAGCACCTGGAGAAAACCCACAAACTGGGGTCTGAAGCCAAACGCTCACAGAGTGCTCAGGAGATTCCCGTGGTCCACTCTGTCGAATGCCTTCTCCTGATCCAGGGACAGGAGGGCGAACGACAGACCATCCCTATACCCTAGCTCCAAGAGGTCCTGGACCAGATACAGGTTGTCAAAGATGGTGCAGCCCGGGATGGTGTAGGTCTGGTCTGGGTGGCCCACGTCCACCAGCATGGACCCTAGCCACAGCGAGATGGCTTTCACTACAACTTTGTAGTCCGTGCTGAGGAGCGAGATGGGACACCAATTTCGTAAATCGCGGAGGTCCCCCTTCTTCGGCAATAAGGCGAGCACTGCTCGCATGCACGAAAGAGGGAGGACCCCGCTCTGCAAGGACTCGGCCCAGACAGTGACTAGTCTGGGCCGAGGACGTCCCAGAACACGCGGTAGAACTCCTCGGTCAGCCCATCCATGCCCGGAGATTTACGGGTGGGCATGCGGCGGAGGGCTTCCGAGAACTTGGCCAGAGTGAGAGGCAGCTCTAGCCGGTCTCGGTCACCCGCGCTGACCGTAGGGAGCTCCTTCGGGAACACTCTGCAAGCATTAAGATCAGTCGGATCTGGGGAGAAAAGGCTTGCGTAGAAGGCTCTTGCCCTCCCGCACATCTCTACTGGATCCATGAGGTGGGTGCCGTCCTCTGCCAGAAGGCAGGTGACGTGTTTCTTGGTCCCCCTCTTTTTCTCCAGGGCGTAGAAGTGGGAGCCGCGATCCATCTCCCGAAGGAGGCGGATGCGGGATCGAACAAAGGCCCCCAGGCCTGATGGTTCTCGAGGGCCCGGAGCTGCTCCTGCTTCTCCCGGCACACTCCGCAGAGGGGCGGATCCTCGGGGCTGGCAGCCAGATGCCTCTCCACCTCTAAGACCTCCCGTTCCAACTGCCCTATCGCCGTATCCCTCCGTCGGCTGGCGCCCCGGGTGTAGTCACGGCAGAAGAGCCAGGTGCGCACCTTCACCAGGTCCCACCACCACCGCGCCGAGGGAAAGGCACGCTGCTGCCCTCGCCAGGCCAGCCAGAACTCCCGGAAGGACGTCACAAAGCCCACATCCTCCAACAAGCTGTTGTTGAAATGCCAGTGGGCCGCCCCCGGCCTCTCCGCGCAGAGGGAGGCCGTCATGGTGGCTAAATGATGGTCAGAAAATGGGGCTGGCCGGATGCTGGAGGAGTGGGCTCGTGAAAGATGGAAACGTGATAAATAAATGCGGTCCAACCAGGAGTGGCGTGAACGATGGGCCTCCACCCAGACAAAGGTGAACGTTGAAATGTCATCTGGGTGGTGGTCGCACCAGACGTCCACCAGGGAGTGCTGTTCGACTATCTCTGAGGAGTACAAATGCTATTTGGCATCAAGAGGAAGGTCCTGTGGTGAGGATAAAGAAGGTGTTGGGACGAGGCCATGGGGAAGTAGCCCAGGGAGTTGTAGCTGTCACACAGCTGTTACAAGAAACACAGTGGACAGCTATGATCCACAGGGCCCTGGGCTGGAACCCGGAGTAGAAGGTGGGCCCGGGTTCCCCCCCTCCCCCTCCCCTCAGTAGATATAAGAGGAGTTGACTTGGACTGTGGGTCCCACCAGAGGGGAAGGTCCCTGGCCTGTCCCCCAACCCACTAGGTGGATCAGCAGAGACTGCGGGGATTGTTCTCCTTCCTTTCCCCCATGCTGGACAGTGATGAGGTTAGCTAAGTGAACAGCAGGTTTGAGCCACTAGCAAAAGTGGCCAAACTGAGGGCTGCCGTGAATCTCTGAGGTGAGCAAATCCACCAAGGCAGAGGAGGAACTTTGTCACACTACCAATGTGAGATTTCTACAGCCAGCTACAGCATTCAACCTAAGGTTTAAGAATTTGAAGTACCTTCCAAAATCTGAAAGGGACAAATTGTGAAACATGCTGGCAGAAATCTTAAAAGAGCAACACTGCGATGCAGAAACTACAGAACCCAAACCACCAAAAAAGAAAATCAACCTTCTGTTGGTGGCATCTGACTCAGACGATGAAAATAAATGTGCGTCAGTCTGCACTGCTTTGGATCATTATCAAGCAGAACCTGTCATCAGCATGGAAACATCCTCTAGAATGGTGGTCAAGGCATAAAGGGGAATACAAATGTTTAGCATATCTGGCATGTAAATACCTTGCAAATCCGACTACAACAGTGCCATGTGAATGCCTGTTGTCACTTTCAGGTGACATTGTAAATAAGAAGCAGGCAGCATTATCTCCCATAAATGTAAACAAAGTTGTTTGTCTTAATGATTAGTTAAACAAGAAGGACTGGTTGGACTTGTAGGCGCTAAAGTTTTACATTTGTTTTGTTTTTGAGTACAGTTAGGTAACCAAAAAAACCTACCTTTGTAAGTTGCAGTTTCACAATAAAAAGATTGTACTACAGTACTTGTATGAGGTAGGGTGACCAGATGTCCCGATAAAATCGGGACTGTCCCAATTTTTAGTTCTTTGTCCCGCGTCCCGACCAATGCACCGTCGGGACACCATTTGTCCTGATATTGTGGCTTTGGCCGCTCCGGCTTTTTTTTGTTTTGTTTTTTTTGCTTCCCCCATGTGTCCTGATATTTTGTCCATTTCATCTGGTCACCCTAGTTTGAGGTGAATTGAAAAACACTATTTCATTTGTTGATCTTTTTTACAGTACAAATATTTGTAATAAAAAATAATATAAAGTGAGTACTATACACTTTGTATTCTGTGTTGTAATTGAAATCAATATATTTGAAAATGTAGGAACCATCCAAAAATGTTTAAATAAATTATATTCTATTATTGTTTAAGAGTGTGATTAAAACTGCAATTAATCAGGATTATTTTTTATCTTGTGATTAATCACGATTAATTTTTTTAATAGTTTGACAGATCTAATAAGAAGTTAACATGTTGTAAGAGACTATTCAAGATGAAGTGGGCAAGGGGGGCGGGGGGAGGATAGCTCAGTGGGTTGAACATTGGACTGCTAAACCCAGGGTTGTGAGTTCAATCCTTGAGGGGGCCATTTGGGATCTGGGGCAAAAATTGGTGATTGGTCCTGCTCTGAGCAGGGGGTTGGACTAGATGACCTCCTGAGATCCCTTCCAACCCTGGTATTCTATGATTCTAAGCCTGCCAAACAATCAGTGGGGTCCTTGAACAATCAAGGTACTAAAGGGGCACTAATGGAAAACAAGGCTGTTGTGGAGAAGCTAAATTAATTCTTTGTATCAGTCTTCATTGCAGAGGATGTGAGGGAGACTCCCACACTCAAGCCATTTTTTAGGTGACAAATCTGAGGAACTATCCCAGATTGAGGTGTCAATAGAGGAGGTTTTGAAACAAATTGATAAATTAAACAGTAATAAGTCACCAGGAGCAGATGGTATTCACTCACTCACTGTGATATGTAACCTATCACTTAAATCAGCCTCTGTACCAGATGACTAGAGGATAACTAATGTAATGCTGGTTTTTAAAGAAGGCTCCAAAGGTGATCCTGGAAATTCCAGTATGGCCATTCTAATGTTCTTATGTTATATGTAATGAGCCACAAATCAGTGTCTTTATTGATTCCTTGACTTTTAGTGTCTAACAAAGTTATGAATTTAAGTCCCAGTTATGAATGAAAAGTTATGTTATGAAAAGTTATGAATTTAACTTTTGAAGGTGTTGTTCAGATTTCCTTAGAGGATGAGGACTGAGAGGTCAGATATGGAGTGATCATTTTGTGAAAAGTGTTCACCCATAGGTAATCGTTTCTTGTCTTTTATCATTTTTCTTTGTGAGTTCATTCGAGAGCATAGTGATGGTCTCATTTCACCCACACAGTTGTTACTTGGGCATTTGGTACACTGGATGAGGTACATAACATGTTGTGATAGGCATGTGTTGGACCCAAGGATCTTGAAAGATGTGTTGGGGATGGGTATTGATCACTATAGCAGTGAGATATGTCTGGAGGTTTTGCATCTGTTGTTACGGCAAAGTCTAGTGCCACTTTGAGTTGGCGGGCTTGTGGGGAGCTTGTTTCTGATAATGAGCTTGGAAAGGTTTTGGGGTTTGAAGGCCACAAAATGGAGTTTGGGAAAGATTTATTTCAGGATGGGATCCTCATTAAGTATGGGTTGTAGTTGTTTAATGATACCACATATGGATTCCAGTGTGGGGTGGTAGGTGACAACTAGGGGTGTGCAGTTGGAGCATTTTTTTCTATATTGAAACATGTTTATCTCAGGGTATTTGGTGGCCCGTTCCATAATGCAATCTACTTCTCTGGTGGAGTGACCTTGTTTGGTGAAGGCTGATTTAAGTGTATTAAGGGGTGTATCTCAGATTTTCTCCTTGGAGCATATTCTGTGATCTCAGAGTGGCTGGCTGTAAATAGCAGATTTCTTTGTGTGTTTGGGATGGTTACTGGATCTGTGAAGGTAACTGTGGTGGTTGGAGGGTTTCTTGTGTATATAGTTGTCTATAGGCTTTCATTGTTGAAGGTGTGACACTCTGAGCACCTTTCCCAGACCTGAAGAAGAGCTCTGTGTAAGTTTGAAAGCTTCTCTTTTTCACCAACTGAAGTTGGTCCAATAAAAGATACTACCTCACCCACCTTGTCTCTTTGTATTTTTGAGGCATCCATACCCTTTTAAATTTTTAAAAAAATGTTGCTACTATGTAACTGCAAGACTAAAATTTCCTTTTTTTAAAAAATAGCATTTTCAGAAGTAACACACTACATAAGAACATACGAATGGCCATATTGGGTCAGACCAAAGGTCCATCCAGTATTCTGTCTACCAACAGTGGCCAATGCCAGGTGCCCCAGAGGGAGTGAACCTAACAGGTAATGATCAGTGATGGCTGTCCTGCCATCCATCTCCACCCTCTGACAAACAGAGGCTAGAGATACCATTCCTTACCCATCCAACCCATCCTTACCCATCCCATTCCTTACTGCATCTATTATCTATCTGGAGAGAAATATTTTGGAACAAGTCAACATTCAATGAAAGGATAGAAAGCCTTTAAGTTATGTTTAAATAGTAGCTACTTTAGGAACCTATTACCTCCCACTTTCTCTTAGTCCAGCACCTGGTCCCCCTTTCTCTCCCAAAGAGAGAAACCCGCCAAACACCATATGGTCACACAGCTACAGTGTTTCTTCATTTTCTATGATGTGACCAAAAGAAGTGAAAACAGAAAGTCATCTAAATAAACTTACCAAATTATAAACTCTTTACTTACTAGTGTTTTGGTCTTGAGGCAGGAGTGCTGAAAGAGTGTGTTCTAGCTGTGCACCCTTACTACTTAATGGTTGTCTTTCTGGCAGGAGTCTTTTTTTCTCTAAATGTGCCATTTTGCTGCCTATGGGTTGCCCAATTGAAAGAAAATATTTATAGATATTTAAGCAACTGCAGTTACAAACACCAAAACATTTAACACTGAGAAATGATTAAAGCACATGCTCAGTAGCTATCTTTTAGAAAATATTATTATCAGGGGATCATCTCAAGCACAAAGGGAGTCAGAGTGAAAAAACATAAAAAAATGCAAAAATATAAAGGGCAAAAGTTTTAAGCAATTTAAAAATAAAAAATATAAAAACAATAAAGAGCGAAGTTAAATTTTAAAAAGGCAAGGGTTTTTTTAATGAATACATAGACATCATTTTTGAATTTTCTTCAAGAAGTTAGATGGTGGTTTATCACCCTTTTAGAACAAGTGACTGATACTCCTTTCAGCTTCCCCGCTGATGGGATACATAGTACTGGATTATGGTTCAGGATAGGTAGCTGTTGCATTATGTTTTGCGTTTGTATGTGTGTTTAGAGTTTGAGAGGATGTTCCAGTTTAAATCTGGTCTGAGAACCAAGACCCAAGGGCTAATGATAAGGTTATTATAATCACTCTGGCCTGTTTTTAAAATCTTCTTTACCATCTTTAGTCTCAGTGGCTAGGGGGCCAAAGTCAAAAAAAGGAGACCTTTTAGCACATTTTTTTGATAAAGGGACCAAAGTCTCTGCTTTCAAGTGCCTTTTCCTCCCATAATACTTCTTGGTTTTCCAGATGGACTTGGATGCCAATAAGTTAATCAATAGGCTTCCATCCTGGCCTGTGATGCGCTGAAAGACTAACCTCTCTAGACTGGATTCCCTCAGTTCCAAGTGTGTCCTGCTGAGCCAGCTGACCCTGATTTTCCTTCTTAGTGTAGAATCCTGAAGAACAGACAAGAGTTTCTGCCCAGGATATGAACAAAGCTATTTCTCTAAGCAATGCTGAAAGTTATCTACCTTCTTAATTGTTATATTCACAACATGTTTCTGAAGAATCATCTGCTGGAATTGGAGAAGTGAATTTGTTGATCCATAGCAGGAGACAGGCTACCCACCATATCTCTTCCTTGGGCTGCGTGCCCCTCCTCCCTGAGTCCAGATATGTTCCCCCTATATAGAGTCTGGTATCTGTACTGATTACTTAATTTTGGGCAAACCAAACACTATCTTCTTCTGTCACTCTTCTGAAATAAAGATGGTCTTGGATGATAACTTAGATACCAGAGTTACGTGACGGCTGTAATTGACACTTCCACTTGTTTCGTTGAAGCTATAATTCTGAAGTCCTTTAACAATGGCTGCTGAGTTGTGTTAGAAGGTGAGAAGGTTGCCAGGCAAGGGCAGATGGGTATCCTGTTTACTTGAAGAAAGGACTGATATGTCATTTGTGAATACTCACTTTGAAGTTACAATTCCAAGTGGGAATACTCTGTATTGAAAATATTTCTGTAGCAGAAGCTGAATTATCTCTGGATGACAGTCCCTGATCATATTTTCCACAGATCTCCAGCAGAAGTTTTAGGAAGATAATATTGTAATGATAGATTTCAGTATTTCCACCTCAAATATTGATCTCCTTATGGACTTGTTCAGAGACTTAAGATCTAAAATGGGTTTCATGTGATTATTTCTCTTTTCACCACAAAGAATCTTGTCCCTTTTCCAAAATATTTATCTATCAAGGAACTGGTTTGATCATTCCAATGTGTAAGAGATGGACTATTGCACCTTTCATCGTCTGATGTTATGAAGATCTTGTTGATAATGTTGATTTATTTTAATTCACTTTGGGAAAAGGCTAAATTTGTCCCTGGGACAATGAGTGAATTCTATTGAATATCCATCCCTGATTCTTTCAAGACCCCATTTTCTGAGGTCGTTCACTCCCAGATGATGGCGCAGCCTGAAGTGCCTGTCAGAGAGCATGGGGATCTCCCCAGACTTGTGAAATCCGAAATCAAGAGAAGCTTTTGAAACTGTTTAGTTTCAGGCCTCCATGGGGTTGCATCCAGGAACTGTGGGGGGCAGTAGCAAGCTTGGGGTTTGGGGGGCAGGGGGAAAACCACCACCCCCAGCATCAGCTGGCAGAGTGGAGTGGTTTGGGGTCAGGTCACTCCACTTCCTGCTGCCCAGTGATTGCAGAGCGGGCCCAACCCTGCACTCATGGGGCAGTGGGAAGTGGAGTGATCCAGCCCCAAACTGCTCCGCTCTGCTCCCCTGGCTCCCAGACTTGTGCGGTATGGGGGAACCGCCCCCCACCACTCACTGGCAGTGCAGAGTGGCTGGAGCCGGGTCGTTCCACTACCCGCCGCTCGGTGAGTGCAGTCCCCCAGGACGTAGCTCAGGGGAAGGGGTGGAGTGAGGGCGGGGATGGGGTGGAGCAGAGGTGGGAAGAGGTGGGGCAGGGGTGGGGTGGGGGCTTTGGGGCAGGGGCAGAGCAGGGGCGGGGGCAGCTTTCCTGGCCAGGTCAGCTGGCTGGGGGATCGGGCTGGCTGCTGGAGCAGCATTTGGGTGCCCCAAATTTGGCGCGATTTAGTGCCCCAAATTTCCTGGTGCCCTGCGCAGATGCATAGTTTGCATATGGGTAAGGATGGGCCTGGGAGGGAGAGAGATATTCCCTGGCCTAAAGCCTCAATTCCTGATTTGTCTCTATGCTGCCCAAAAAGCTTAGCAAAAAAATATTTGGAAGGTTGTCAGATATTTGGAAGGTTAGCCTGCAATTCTAATTTCTTCAAGTGTAGTCATAGTTGCCCTCTAGACACATCTTTGAAACTTTTGACTGTACACCAAATCAGTCAGTGAAGCATCAGTCCCAAAAAAACTGCTAGGAAAATCTAGTTCAAGCAGATTTTATGTAGGAATTGTTTTGTTTTGCATGCTAATAATTATATCCCATACTGCAGCCAGTACTCTCAGTGCTGAGACTGTTCTATCCAAGTTTAATCAAACTGATGTTATTCTCCTGTCTGGGTTTGACAGGAATACTACTTCAGCTAGTAGGAGTATGCACTTTACTAAGGAGGCTGCAGCAGTCTAAACCTTAGGCAGAATAACCCATCTAGTCCTTAGGGTGGAGATAATCTTATTCCACATTAATTACACCTTCATAAACTAGACGAGGAAGAATTACACAATTACACAATTCTCGTTTAATGAAAATGAAGGATTTATTTGAACACTAAGTAACAACTGCAGCACACACAGATAGGATTTAACTTCCTCCTAGCCCCTCCCAACCAAGACAACAACATAATGTGGTTTGAGCATTGGCCTGCTAAACCCAGGGTTGTGAGTTCAATCCTTGAGGGGACCATTTAGGAGCTGTGGCAAAAATTGGAGATTGATCCTGCTTTGAGCAGGGGGTTGGACTAGATGACCTCCTGAGGTCCCTTCCAACCCTGATATTCTATGATAGTATCAAAATGTAAGAATGTAATACTAAGATAAAGATATAGCACCATCTACTGGTGGAGGTGCTCGCTGCACTGATCATTATACAACTCTTCTTCAACTTTGCAGGAAGTGAGAGACTGGTTTTTCATTTTCTAAAAACATAAGCACCTGTGAAGTTAGACCTCATTTGTGCTTAGTTCTGGGAAGCTTAGCTGAGAGCATTAGGTATCTCCCAACTTTAGAGATTTCTCCTTCTCTTTAAAGGATCTAGAGGAGAGACTCTCTCATGAGAAGTTTTAAGACTTTTGCTGCCCCTTTAAAAGCTGATGCTGAGCAATATCCTTCACCAATTCCTGGGCTAAACCCCTGAGAGAAAGAAGGGAGGAACCCGGAGAGGGGGTGAGCAGGGAGACTGACAAGGTACATGTTCTGAATATCTCCCTGAGAAAAAAAATAGTTACTAATCTTTCTGTAACTTTTGTTCTTCACAATGTGTTGCACATGTGCATTCCATTATATGTGTATGTTTGCTCCAGTGCACAGCCCTTAGAGAGTTTTTCCCTTAGCAGTACCAATCAGGGCAGCATAAGCACCCTCTGCTGCCTCACACACTGCATGCAAGCATAAAGAGCCATCCCTGAACCACTCTCAGTTGCTTCCTACCAGAAAGATTCAGCTAGAGAAGGGAGGGAGGGTAAGTCATGGAACAGACATGTGCAACACATCTCAAAGGACACCAGTTACAGAAAGTTTAATAACCATTTTTTCTTCTTTGAGTGATTGCATATGTCCAGTCCACTGTAGGTGACTCACAAGTAGTCCAAAATGGAGGTAGGCTCAGAGTCTATTTGACCAGGGTTAGAGGACTACTTGTCCAAATTTAGCATCATCTCTAGACAGTTGAGAGATAATGTAGTAAGAGGCAAACGTATGACATGATGACCAGATTGTCACTTGGTGAATGTCAAATATGGGAATGTGAGCCAGAAAGGCCACAGAGGTTGCTTGGGATCCAGTCAAATGACCAAATGTTCTATCCAGAGGCTTCACGTTAGCCAATTGGTAACATAATCAAATACAACTGGATATCCAACACAAGATTCTTTGAGTGGATATGAGCCAGCCCTTCATTCTGCCTGCAAATATAATGAACAGTTGTGACGAAGACCTAAAAGGTTTAGTCTGTTCTACATAAAAAGCTATTCTAACATCTAGAGTATGAAACCTCTCCTCATCTTTATGACTGTCATAAATATAAATGGAAGGGTAACCACCTTTCTGTATAGAGTGCTATAAAATCCCTCCTGGCCAGAAGCAAAATCCTTTCACCTGTAAAGGGTTAAGAAGCTAAGGTAACCTCGCTGGCACCTCTTGGGCATAGCTAGGTTAAAAACAGAGAGGCTAAGATGACAAAAAGCAATGCCCAACAGAAACTGAAGATAGCCAGACTGGAAGCACAAGAGAAAGAAAAGGAACACCGGAGACTGATCGAATTAAAACCACTCGATAAGGAGGCAGTGAAAGAGGCAGAGAAAGTCCAGGAGGCTGCCCACAAGAGAGCTATGGAGGCAAAAGAAAAAGAAATGGAGGCAAAGGAAAAAGAAATGGAGTAGAGGGAAAAAGAGAGGAAGCATGCACTGGAGATAGAGAAGGCAAAGTCTCAGCAGAATATACTGAATGACCCTAACAATCCTTCCCCAACAATCCACAAATGGGGGAGACTATGTCCACAGTATGATGAATCCAGAGATATTGCTGAATATTTTCTCACCTTTGAGAGACTGTGCACACTCCATCAAATTCCTGAAGCTCACAAGATGACCACATTGGTCGCAAAATTGACTGGAAGAGTTCTGGACATATTCAATAAGATGCCTATTGAGGAGGCTTCTGACTATAATAAATTCAAGGATTTGGTTTTAGAGCAATGTCAAGTTACACCTGAAACTTACAGAGTAAAATTTAGAGCCCATAAGAGAGGGCCTGGACTAAGTAATGTGGCTTATGTAAACCAGATGAAGGATCTGTTAGATAAATGGGTCAAAGGAAGGGGTGTAACTAGCTTTGAAGGAGCGTGTGATTTGATGACTCAGGAACAATTCCTGAATATGTCCAAGGATGATATAAAACACTGTTTATGGGATAAGAAAAGGAGGAAGGAAGTCTTGCTCCTTATGCTGATCAATATGAGCAGTCCCAGACCACCAGAGAGGCGGGGCAAACCGGAACAAAACGGAAGGAGGGAGGAGAGAGGAACAACCCTGGTTGCAGTTTGAGCAGATACCAGAAGGGACACCCTCAGACCACACCATACTACTGGGGGCAGCCCAAGGCCCCAACTACACCCCAAGGAACACTCCAGACACCTTATCGTCCCAGTACACCGTTCTCCAGCAACCCACCTGGCCCCAGTGACCAGTCAGCTGGGCGATGTTTTAAATGTAAAGAGCCGGGGCATGTAAAGGCCAACTGCCCCAAGAACCCCAACAGATTACTAGTTCATTGCACTGGAATCACACCAGAGGTCCTCTGGTCTAATTGATCCAGGTTTATTGTAGAAAGAGGACTTTTATACAAGGAAACTCTTTCTGGTGGACACCAGGAAGACTGGCATCCTCAGAGACAGTTGGTAGTTCCAACTAAGTACTGGGTAAAGCTCTTATGCTTAGCCCACGATCATCCTAGTGGCCATGCTGGGGTGAACAGAACCAAAGACCATTTGGGAAAGTCGTTCCACTGGGAGGGAATGGGCAAGGATGTTTCTACCTATGTCCGGTCTTGTGAGGTATGCCAAAGAGTGGGAAAACCCCAAGACCAGGTCAAAGCCCCTCTCCAGCCACTCCCCATCATTGAGGTTCCATTTCAGCGAGTAGCTGTGGATATTCTGGGTCCTTTTCTGAAATAGACACCCAGAGGAAAGCAGTACATACTGACTTTCATGGATTTTGCCACCCAATGGCTGGAAGCAGTAGCTCTAAGCAACACCAGGGCTAAAAGTGTGTGCCAGGCACTAACAGACATTTTTGCCACGGTAGGTCGGCCCTCCGACATCCTTACAGATGCAGGAACTAATTTTCTGGCAGGAACTATGGAAAGCCTTTGGGAAGCTCATGGGGTAAATCACTTGGTTGCCACCCCTTACCACCATCGAACAAATGGCCTGCTGGAGAAGTTTAATGGAACTTTGGGGGCCATAATATATAAATTTGTAAATGAGCACTCCAGTGATTGGGACCTAGTGTTGCAGCAGTTGCTCTTTGCCTACTGAGCTGTACCAAATCCCAGTATAGGGTTTTCACCATTTGAACTTGTATATGGCTGCGAGGTTAAGGGGCCATTACAGTTGGTGAAGCAGCAATGGGAGGGGTTTACACCTTCTCCAGGAACTAACATTCTGGACTTTGTAACCAACCTACAAAACACCCTCCGAACCTCTTTAGCTCTTGCTAAAGAAAACCTAAAAGATGCTCAAAAAGAGCAAAAAGCCTGGTATGATAAACATGCCAGAGAGCATTCCTTCAAAGTAGGGGACCAGGTCATGGTCTTAAAGATGCTCCAGGCACATAAAATGGAAGCATCATGGGAAGAGCCATTCATGGTCCAAGAGCGCCTGGGAGCTGTTAATTATCTCATAGCATTCCCCACCTCCAACCGAAAGACTAAGGTTTACCATATTAATTCTCTAAAGCCCTTTTATTCCAGAGAATTAAAGGTTTGTCAGTTTACAGCCCAGGGAGGAGGTGATGCTGAGTGGCCTGAAGGTGTCTACTATGAAGGGAAAAGTGATGGTGGCATGGAAGAGGTGAACCTCTCCATGACCCTTGGGTGTATGCAGCAACAGCAGATCAAGGAGCTGTGCACTAGCTACGTGCCGACATTCTCAGCCACCCCAGGACTGACTGAATGGGCATACCACTCCATTGACACAGGTAATGCTCACCCAATTAGTGCTCAACCTTACTGGGTGTCTCCTCAAGCTAAAACTGCTATAGAATGGGAGATCCAGGATATGCTACAGATGGGTATAATCTGCCCCTCTGGCAGTGCATGGGCATCTCCAGTGGTTCTAGTTCCCAAACCAGATGGGGAGATACGTTTTTGTGTGGACTACTGTAAGCTAAATGCTGTAACTCGCCCAGACAACTATCCAATGCCACGGACAGATGAACTATTAGAGAAACTGGGATGGACCCAGTTCATCTCTACCTTGGACTTATCCAAGGGGTACTGGCAGGTACTGCTAGATGAATCCACCAAGGAAAGGTCAGCCTTCATCACACGTTGGGCTGTATGAATTTAATGTGCTCCCTTTCGGGCTGCGGAACGCACCCGCCACCTTCCAAAAACTTGTAGATGGTCTCCTAGCGGGATTGGGAGAATATGCAATCACCTACCTTGACGATGTGGCCATATTTTCGGATTCCTGGGCAGAACACCTGGAACATCTACAAAAAGTCTTCGAGCGCATAAGGGAGGCAGGACTAACTGTTAAGGCTAAGAAGTGTCAAATAGGCCTAAACAGAGTGCCTTACCTTGGACACCAGGTGGGTCAAGGAACTATCAGCCCCTACAGGCCAAAGTGGATGCTATCCAAAAGTGGCCTGTCCCAAAGTCAAAGAAACAGGTCCAATCCTTCTTAGGCTTGGCCAGATATTACAATGCAGCCAAATCGCCACCCCACTGACAGACCTAACCAAAAAGAAACGGCCAAATGCAGTTCAGTGAACTAAAGAGTGCCAGAAGGACTTTAACCAGCTTAAAGCAACACTCATATCTGACCCTGTGCTAAGGGCCCCAGACTTTGACAAACCATTCCTAGTAACCACAGATGTGTCCGAGCATGGTGTGGGAGCAGTCTTAATGCAGGAAGGACCAAATCAAGAGTTCCATCCTGTCGTGTTTCTCAGCAAGAAGCTATCTAGAGGGAAAGCCACTGGTCAATCAGTGAAAAGGAATGTTATGCCATTGTCTACGCTCTGGAAAAGCTGTGCCCATATGTTTGGGGATGGAGTTTCCACCTGCAAATCAACCATGCTATGCTACAGTGGCTTCATACCACCAAGGAAAATAACAAAAAACTTATTCGGTGGAGTTTAGCTCTCTAAGATTTTGATTTCGACATACAACACACTTCAGGAGTTTCTAACAAAGTAGCTGATGCACTCTCCCGTGAAAGTTTCCCAGAATCAATGGGTTAAAATCGTCCTTGAGATGTGGAAAATATTGTTAGTAGTATATTTAGAGACGCATGTGTCTTATTAACTCTGTTTTCTCCCAGAGCTCCAGGAAGAAATCACAGCCAGTGTTTCACCCTATCTGTGATTTGAGGGGCGTGTCATAAATATAAAGGGAAGGGTAACCACCTTTCTGTATACAGTGCTATAAAATCCCTCCTGGCCAGAGGCAAAGTCCTTTCACCTGTAAAGGGTTAAGAAGCTAAGGTAACCTCGCTGGCACCTGACCCAAAATGGCCAATGAGGGGACAAGATACTTTCAAATCTGGAGGGGGGAGAAAGTGTTTTGTCTGTCTCTGTAATACCTTTGCCAGGAACAGATCAAGGATACAAGCCTTCCAACTCCTGTAAAGTTAGTAAGTAATCTAGCTAGAAAATGCGTTAGATTTTCTTTTGGTTTTTGGCTTGTGAAATTCGCTGTGCTGGAGGGAATGTGTATTCCTGTTTTTGTGTCTTTTTGTAACTTAAGGTTTTGCCTAGAGGGATTCTCTATGTTTTGAATCGGATTACTCTGTAAAGTATTTACCATCCTGATTTTACAGAGGTGATTCTTTTACCTTTTCTTTAAATAAAATTCTTCTTTTAAGAACCTGATTGATTTTTCATTGTTCTTAAGATCCAACGGTTTGGGTTTGTGTTCACCTGTACCAATTGGTGAGGATATTATTATCAAGCCTTCCCCAGGAAAGGGGATGTAGGGCTTGGGGGGATATTTTGGGGGAAGACGTCTCCAAGTGGTCTCTTTCCCTGTTCTTTCTTTAAATCGCTTGGTAGTGGCAGCGTACCAGGTTTTTAACCTAAGCTGGTTCCCAAGGCAAGAAAGAAATCTGTGCCTTGGGGAAGTTTTAACCTAAGCTGGTAAGAATAAGCTTAGGGGGTCTTTCATGCAGGTCCCCAGATCTGTACCCTAGAATTCAGAGTGGGGAAGGAACCTTGACAATGACCTGAGGCGTTGGCAAGAAGGTTGGTAAGAAGATTACTTTGTGTGTTTAACACTGTACATGAAGAATCTGATACCAACACCTTCAATTCCCCCGCTCTCCTGGCTGATATAATGGCCACTAAAAATGCCACCTTTATAGAAAGGTGGAACAGGGAGCTGGTTGCCAGGGGCTCAAAGGGGGACCTACCAGCTTTGCTCAGACTAGTCTGTCCAGGCCCTTTAAAAATCTTACAGGCAGCGGACTGAAAAAAAGAAAATGGTTATCGATAGGTGGCTGGAAGGTCAAGATAGTCATTAGCTGCACTCTGAGCGCTTGATGTTTTAGGGACAGAAGATAATCCAGTATGTGCTGAATAGAGGTGTGGACCAGGAAACTTCTTTGTCTGAACCAGATGAAGAACCTCTTCTATTTAGCCAGGTAAGTACGCTGAGTTGATGATTTTCCACCAGTTAGTAGCACTTCCTGAACTCCCCCCTCCACCGACATTAGTCACAAAGTCTCCAGGTCATCAGGTGAAGGGTCTGTAGATTGGGATGGAAGAGGTGGCTGTAATTCTGCAAAATCAAGTTTGTGTGTTGCAGGAGTGACAATGGGGGAGTGACTGATAGGTCTAACAACTCTGAAAATCAGTGTTGACAGGGCCACACCAGGGCACTGAGTATGAGATGAGTCTTGTCCTGCTCGACTTTGTACAGAGCTTCAGAAAGAGGAGGAATGAGAAGGAAAAACATACAGGAGTCTGTTTGACCACAGCAGTAGAAAAGTGTCAGTCAATGATCCAGGCTGTGACCCACTCAGGAGCAACACACACATTTTCTATTGACTTCTGTTGCAAATAGATCCACTTGGGGAGTTCCCCAGAGCTGGAAAATGGACCTTACTATGTTTGGGTGAATTGACCACTTGTAGTGATTGATCAACAGCCTGCTCAGGCAATCAGCCAGCATATTGTGGATCCCAAGAAGATAAGCCACATTCAGGAGTATAGAATTGGCAAAGTAGAATCACTTCCTCACAGCAGCGAAGATTGGGCTCCTCCTTGTTTATATACATAAAACTTGGCCATTGTAGTGTTGGTCAGACCGAAAAAGCCCCTCCCTTTGATGTGTGGAAGTAACACCATGCAAGCGAACGGGATAGTTTGCAACTCCCTGACATTTATATGCAGACAGATCTTGAGCAGACCTGAGACCTGGTGTCTGTAGAAGAGCCAAGTGAGCCCCCTGACCCAGATCTAGGCATCCATGACTAAGATGAGCGATTGTTCAGACAGAGCAAAGGCAACTCCCTTGCAAATGTAGGTATGATCTGTCCACCAATCTAGGGAGGATAAGATTCAATTTGGGATGTGAACTATCATGTCCATATGGTGCTTCCTTGATGAATACAACTCAGCCAACCAGCCCTGTAGCACTCTGAAACATAGCCTGGCATATTGGACTACATAAGCGCACACTGCCATGAGCCCTAGCAGTCTCAAACACCTTCTTACTATGGTGAAAGGATAAGTATTTTGTGCCCAGAATGATGCTTTACATCATCAGAAACCTTGCGTATGAAAGTAAGACTTTATCCATACAATTGCTGCTTCTTGTAGGAGCTATAGAAGAGGTCCCTGTTACTCAAGGGTTTTACTCCCAATACTTCCTGATTCCAAAAGCAAAAAGCGGTCTCAAGACCATTTTAGATCTGAGACAGTAAAACAAGTTCCTAAAGAAATTGAAATTCTGGGTGGTCAACCTAGTGAGTCCTCCAGCAGCAGTTCCACAATACCCCATTCCCTGCAACCATGACCGTTCTGGTCACAAATGTGAACTCCACTGCCCAGGGGTCAAGGAGACCAAAAGCCACACACTCCCCCTTAAAACATTTTTAAATGTTATTTCCTGATTGCCCAGCTTGGCAAGCTCACCTAGCAGTTCTCCCTTGTTGTGTGCAATTGCCCAACCAACCAGGCCAGTTCCATACTCTAACTACACCCCTGCCTGGAGCAGATGGGAGGTATTGGATCTCCAGAGCCTATGGGGAGAAGAGATTACAAGCACAGCTATGAACTAGGTACACAAACGTGGACATCTATGAAAAGATTGCATGGGGGATGCAGGTGAATATAGTACAACAGGGATCAGAAGCAGTGGCACATGAAAGTGAAGGAACTGTGGCAGGTGTGCCACAAAGCCAGGGAGGCCAACAATCAATCTGGTGCTGATTCATAGACCTGCTGCTTTTACAAGTTTCATGCCATACTTAGCAGAGAACCCACCAGCACTCTGCAGACTACTGAGGTGCCCAAGACAGAGACCCCTGTAATGATCAGCAAGGAGGAGGAGGACGAGGGCAAAAAGGTGAGGAGGAGGAAGTGAGAAATGTGATGGGGGATCCAGCTATGCCACAAGCCAGGAGCTGTTTGAACTCCACCGCAGTCTAGCTAGTCCCTCCAGACAAACACAGAGAAGCCCAGTGAATGGGAAGGAACTTGAGGTAAGTGTGTGCATTAATTTTCTCTTACAATATTTAAATGTAAAGATGGTGCCCAGCCCACCCTCCATTTAAAAAGACACCCTTTGCAGTCCCTGGAGAACTCCATTATAACAGCTCCCCCAACCTTCCACATGGCATCAGGGGCCACATCCATACACTTCCACACCAGGAGACAGTAAGGATAACTTACATAACTTAGCTTCACATACATTGACCTATGAGAGCCATGGCTAGTGTACATGTAGCCAAAATGGACTGCATTTTGTGCACTGAAATGGACAAAAGTGGTTGTTGCCTTTCTAATTTTAAAAGTCTGTTCTGTTAATTTATGTTAGAAGTTTGGACTATTGTCTTTTTTATTTGCACATTGGGTTTTTTGCACTGTTTTTGTCACTCAATAAGTGTTTTTTTTTTTAATAAACACATCTTGGTAGTTCACAACACACAGTACTCAAAGCATGCAGTACTTGTAAGCATACAGCACCATTGAACTATAGGTTGAAGAAAACACCATCATATGTATAAATGTACTGCAAGAACCATGTAATTTGTAGGTTCAGTAAAAGACAGTGTGATATTTATAAATGTACAACAAGCACTATACAATTCCCAACAGCTCTCAAACCTTCAGCCCCAGAACACACTTCAGCACAGCACATGTGGCTGACTGCTAACATGCTCTTTCAAAACCTCCTGCAACTCATAGCTCCCAATTGAGCTCTTGTAATGGCCCTTGTGTCTGGATGTTAAAACTCTGCAGACAGTCACTCCAGCTCTGCTCTCCACCCTGGTGGCAACCTTTGCCTCACAGATATTATGCAGGACACAACAGGCAGATATAACCATTGGGATTTTTTTCTCACTGGGATCCAATCTTGTAAGTAAACAATGCCAGCATCCTTTCCATTTATCAAAAGCACATTCAACAGTCATTCTGCATCTGATAAGCTGGTAGCTGAATCTTTTCTTGGTGCTGTTGAGGTGGCCAGTGTATGGCTTCATGAGCCAGGAGAGCAAGGGTAGGCTGAGGTCCCAGAGCTACTACGGGCATTTCAATATTGCTAAAGGTAATCCACTGGTCAAGAAAGTATGTATCCACCTGCAGCTTTCTGAACAGTCCTGTGTTCTTAAAGATGCTAGCGTCATGGACCTTCCCTGATCAACCTGCACTGGTATCTGTGAAATGCCCACAGTGATCCACCAAACCTTGCATAACCATAGAAAAGTAGACCTTGCTGTTTATGTACTCTATGATAAAGTGGACTGGTGCCAAAATAGGAATGCACATACCATCTATCAACCTACTGCAGTTTGGGAACCCCATTGCTGCAAATCCATCTACTCTACCCTGTACAGTGCTGGGAGTCACAGTGCTGCATAGCAGAAGATGATTATTGGCCCTACACACTTGCATGACAATGACCCCCACTGTGGAGTTTCTAACTCCAAAATGATTTCCCACTGACTGGTAGCAATCTTGGGTTGCAAGCTTCCAGAATGCAATTGCCACTCACTTCTCAACTGTCAGTATAGCTCTCGCTGGAGAGCTGGGGAGAGCTCAGCACACAGATCCAGGAATGTGGCTTTTCACATCTGAAATTTCTGCAACCACGGCTTGTTGTCCCAAATCTGCATTATGATGTGGTCCCACCAGTCAGTCCTTGTTTCTTGGGCCCAGAAGCGACGCTCCACCATCTGCCATTTCTCTGTGAACACCACCAACAACTTTGAATTGTTTTTCGCTACCTCCCTTAGCAATCTGTCCTTGAAGAAATCATCAGGTCTCCAGTTGTTGCAGTTCTTCCTGCAGGTCTGCAAATACCGAGGTTTATGTGTCCTCTATTTGCAATGTTCATGAGAACAGTGTACAGCCGTGTGGGTTCCATGCTTCTGTCAAAGATAGCAGACGCAAAAAGTGCCACGAGGATTTGTGGGATTTTTAAAAAAGGTGCAAAAGTTACAGGATATGGATGGCATTATGGGATGGATAAATTTGCATGCTGGGATCTTGACCCCTAGCTCCAAAAGATCCCTGCATGACTCATTTCTACCTAACACCACATTGTGAAAACTTTCCAAAAGACATTACTCTGAACAATGGCACGTGGCATGCTGGGATACCTACCCATGGTGCCTCAACACAAGCACTCTGGGATACCTACCACATTTTGCCTCAACACAAGCACTCTTGGTGATTATGCACAGTGCCGATACAAGCAACAAAGTATGCACATACATGAGCACTATACTAATGTGGGCAGCTGTATGCTAATGTTACTTGTGTCTGCCCAAGTTTGTGGTATAGACAGTGCCTTAGTCTGTTTTTGTCTTTTTAGACCCTGATGCCTTAGATTGTATAGTCTTCTGGGCAGGAATTGTCATCTATCATCAGCACCCAGCTCTAGTGGGCCCCTTTCCTGTCTAGTACCTTGAAACACTAAGGCCCTAGTCCTCCAAATGCTTATGCATGGGTTCAACTTCACCATGAGTAGTCTCATTAATTTCAATGGGATACATATAGTAGTGAAATTAAGCAGATGTGGGTCTGCAAGATTAGGGCCAAATACAACAAAAACAATAACTACAATTCCGTGCCAAAAAAGAGGTTACACCACACAAAGTTTCTAGACTGGTTTCTCGGGTAGTGTTTCGCCAATGGGGAAGGATAAAATGGATTGTGCAATGTGTTGATTTTTCATAAGATGCTTAGCTTTGTCTGTATCTTGTTTATATGTCACAGAACTGACAGAGTAAAGAATATAGAAGATAACTCGCCCTGTCTCAGGCAACAGATAAAAACAGATTGAACCATATGTTCCAAAATGAAAACTTGGGGTCTCTAAATTATGATTTCACTGCATGAAACTTGATCTAAGGAAAACTGTAGATTCTCTAAAAAAAACCCGAGGAGTACTTGTGGGCACCTAAGAGACTAACAAATTTATTTGGGAATAAGCTTTCATAGGCTAAAACCCACTTCATCAGATGTATGCAGTGGAAAATACAGTAGGAAGATATATATACACAGAGAACATGAAAAAATGGGTGTTGCCATACCAACTGTAACAAGTCGACTCAATTGAGGTGGGCTATTATCAGCAGGAGAAAAAAACTTTTGTAGTGATAATCAGGATGGCCCATTTCAAACAGTTGACAAGAAGGTGTGAGTAACAGTAGCATTATCATGGCGAAATCGTTTTTACTTTGTCCACTGCATGCATCCAATGAAGTGGGTTTTAGCCCAGGAAAGCTTATGCCCAAATAAATTTGTTCGTCTCTAAGGTGTGTGACGGGGCAAGGCCAGATGGCTATAGAAAAGTAGTGGGAGATAGATATATTAGCTCCAGGCTAAACAAATCCCTGGTACGAGCAAAAGTTAAATGGCAGCTGCTCCAGGTCAATTAAGACACCTGGGGCCAATTAAGAACTTTGCAGAAGGCACGGAGAACTCTAGGTTGATTGGGACACCTGAAGCCAATCAGGGACTGGCTGAAAGTAGATAAAAGCCTCTCAGTTAGTCAGGTGGGTGTGGATGACAGGAGCGTTCAAGGTTCCTTCCCCACTCTGAACGCTAGGGTACAGATGTGGGGACCTGCATGAAAACCTCCTAAGCTGGTAAAAGTAAGCTTAGGAGGTTTTCATGCAGGTCCCCACATCTGTACCCTAGCGTTCAGAGTGGGGAAGGAACCTTGACATGGTGGCAGAGTGCTAGGATTAACTTGAAATCATTTTGAGGTCAATTTGAGATTTTTTTGAACCAGAAGCACAGATTTGAAAAGGAAATAATTTTTTTTCCTTGGGGCTGCTGGAAAGCAGGTTTTAAACTGAAAGCAGTTAGAGTTTTTTTTTCCTCTCTGCTTTGGGGACAGAGCAGAGACAAAAGAGAATGGTCTTTTGCAAGCTGGAGTTTTCTCTACCTAAAGGCAGGGTACTTAACCTCCTGCAGGGAAAGTCACCAGTCTTCACAGACCTGAAGAAGTTTTTTGTTTTTTTTTTAACCTAAGAGCAACTAGAGGGGTTTTCTGCCTATTTGCCTGGAGACAAAGGTGTCAGGGTTTTTTTAAGGATTTCTCTGTAGGCTGACTATCACTAACAGAGAACATAGGTATCCAGACAGCACAGCAAAATTTTACAAGCCAAGTTTTTTGTTTTGTTTTCTTTCTGACTCTTGGGTGTAAAGTTAGTTAAAAACAGAGAGGTTAGGATGACAGACTCCATGGTTCAACAAAAGCTGGAATTAGCCAGATTTGAGGCTGAGGAAAAACAAAAGGAACATGAAAGACAGATAGAACTCATGCGGATGAAAATGGAGGAGAAGGAAAAAGAGAGGAAGCATGTGGAGGAGAAGAAAAAAGAGAGGAAGCATGCACTGGAGATGGAGAAGGCAAAGGCTCAGCAGAATATACCAACAAACCCTAGCAATCCTTCTCCAGGTACCACTTCCTATCCCAGAAAGTTCCCTACCTACAAGACAGGCAATGATACCGAGGCCTTCTTAGAAAACTTCAAAAGGGCCTGCCTTGGGTACAGCATCTCTACAGACCAATACATGGTAGAGCTGAGGCCGCAGCTCAGTGGACCCTTAGCTGAGGTGGTGGCTGAAATGCCTAAGAAACACATGAACCAGTATGAACTGTTTAAAACCAAGGTGAGAGTCAGAATGGGGCTAACCCCCGAGCATTCCCGTCGGCAGTTCAGAGCCCTAAGGTGGAAACCAGACGTGTCATTTACCCGACATGCCTACCACATTGTGAAATATTGGGATGCCTGGATATCTGGAGCAAGTGTTCAATCTCCAGAAGAGTTGCCCTTCCTAATGCAAATGGAGCAGTTCCTAGAGGGTGTTCCTGAGGAAATAGAAAGATACATCCTAGATGGGAAGCCCAAAACTATAATCGAGGTGGGGGAGATTGGAGCCAAATGGGTGGAGGTGGCAGAAAAGAAAAAAACTGGTCACAGTTGGAGCGGATACCAGAAGGGACAACCTCAGACCACCCCTTACTACCGGGGGCTGCCCAAGGCCCCACCTACCCCCCAAGGAACCTTCCAGCCACCTTATCGTCCCGCCACACCGTTCTCCAGCAACCCACCTCGCCCCAGTGACCCGTCAGCTGGACGATGTTTTAAATGTAAAGAGCCGGGGCATGTAAAGGCCAACTGCCCCAAGAACCCCAACAGATTACAGTTCATTGCACTGGAATCACACCAGAGGTCCTCAGGCCCAGATACCTCCCACATACCCTTGGAGTGGAGGGAAATTGTGAGTGTGGGCAGGAAGAAGGTCACCTCGTGGAGGGACACCGGAACACAAGTGTCAGCTATCCATGCTTCCTTAGTGGACCCCAATTTAAATCAACCCAGAGATCCAAGTGACGATTCAACCCTTCAGGTCCAACTCTTTCAATTTGCCTACAGCCAAGTTGCCTGTCCAGTACAAGGGCTGGTCAGGAACGTGGACTTTTGCAGTCTATGATGATTATCCCATCCCCATGCTGTTGCGGGAAGACTTGGCCAATCGTGTCCAGGAGGGATTTTAAAGGTGTTTACCCTTCCCTTTATATCTATGACAGGAGCTGTGGGAGGAAGTTGTGCTGTTGGAGAGACTAAGTAATACACACCATATCAGGCACAAGGAAGGTGCCCCTGAGGTAAGGGTGAAGTGGAGCTTGAGAAAGTGGGGGCTGCTATGGGGAAGTAGCCCAGGGAATTGTACGTGTCATGTTTCTAAAAGGTCAGCTACCATAGCTGATACTATTAGGGTCCCTGGGCTGGAGCTCGGACTAGAGGGTGGGCCCAGGCTCTCCCCTTACTCCCCCCCCCCATCAATCACTGAGACTGGGAGACAACAGAGACTGGGCAAGGGAGGATAGCTTCTCCTCACCTCCCTTGCTGGCTTATGATGAAAATGGCTCAGTAGACTGTGACCCTTGTCTCTAGAGAGAGAAGGGTTACGTGGAGGGTCACAGTGAGCCTCTGAGGTAGCGAAATCCGCTAGGTAATGTGGGATCCACGGAGACAAGGACAGAGCTTTGTCACAGGTGCCACAAGTACTCCTCGTTTTTTTTGCTGATACAGACTAACATGGCTACCACTCTGAAACCTGTAGATTCTCTGTTGAACATAAAGTTATCTAAACAGACCTCTGTCTTTCAAACACTTGCTCATGTGCTTAACTTTAAGCACATGAGCAGCCTCTCCAAAGTCAATGGGACTACTTGCATGCTTAAAATTAAGCATGTGGGCAAGTATTTGAAGGATCAGAGCCTAAGTTATCAATCCTTTTCCTAAAAGAGCCGTTTGTGAAAGAAACTGCATTTAATTCCATAGAACAGTAAGGATGTTGGCAGCACATGATGGACACACTTCCTTGCTATTGCTCTGCTACAGTTAAGGATGAGCCACTTACAGTTTAAATGTTTCAAATTGTATTCATTTCAGCTGGGTGAATTCATTTGGCTGAGACCTTCTCTTTGAGATGAATGGGCCACTTCACACCTCTCTGAGTTTCCTGTGCTGTAGATGGATGTGTGGAGCCCCTTCCACATACACTAGGCCCAGATGTATGGTAAGGACTCCATATTTCTACTCTCCTCCTCTTCCTGCCTCCATCTGGTATATGCACTCCTCACAACCCCACCACCTTGCAATGGCTGCTCTGTGCTTATCAGCTGCATCAAGTAAAAGGAGGAAGAGAGCTGGTATGGGGTGGGGAGGGGGGAGCTCAGAGTAATAGTGGATGTGGTAGTGATCAGGGCAACAGGCATGATGGAGTGAATGCTGGAGGAGTTGAAGCAATGTCAAAGCAGTGGTGATAGGGGAAAGTCTGAGTACTTGGGAACACCTGGGGAGCATTGGAGTACTGCAGGGAAGTATGAGGTGGAAAGGAAGGAGTCAGAGGAGTGCACTGGAAAATGTTGGGGGCTTCAACTTTGTGACCTAGAAATCCCCCACATCAATGCCACCCAATGCGCAGCTACAGACTAGGGACAGAGCGGCTAGGCAGCAGTTCTGCAGAAAAGGACCTAGGGGTTACAGTGGATGAGAAGCTGGATATGAGTCAACAGTGTGCCCTTGATTCCCCTCTATTCGGCATTGGTGAGGCCTCATCTGGAGTACTGTGTCCAGTTTTGGGCCCCACACTACAAGAAGGATGTGGAAAAATTGAAAAGCGTCCAGCGGAGGGCAACAAAAAAGATTAGGGAGCTGGAGCACATGCGTTATGAGGAGAGGCTGAGGGAACTGGGATTATTTAGTCTGCAGAAGAGAATGAGGGGGGATTTGATAGCTGCTTTCAACTACCTGAAAGGGGGTTCCAAAGAGGATGGATCTAGACTGTTCTCAGTGGTAGCAGATGACAGAACGAGGAGTAATGGTCTCAAGTTGCAGTGGGGGAGGTTTAGGTTGGATATTAGGAAAAACTTTTTCACTAGGAAGGTGGTGAAGTACTGGAATGGGTTACCTAGGGAGGTGGTGGAATCCCCTTCCTTAGAGGTTTTTAAAGTCAGGCTTGACAAAGCTCTGGCTGGGATGATTTAGTTGGGGATTGGTCCTGCTTTGAGCAGGGGGTTGGACTAGATGACCTCCTGAGGTCCCTTCCAACCCTGATAGTCTATGATTCTATGTCCATCCTCCCCCTTTTAAATATGTCCCACTGACTCCATGCTAGTCCCTGCATGCTTTCCCCAGTTCCTTAGGCTGTTGTTCCCATGCTGACAGCTGCTTCTTCATGGATTGAGGAGGGAGAGCTGGGCTGGGCTGGACAAGCAGAGAGACATGAGATGAGGAGATAATGCAGGAGCGGTGACAGGACTATCGGGTGTTGAGATGGGGCAAGAGGAGAGAGAAGCCAAGTGATGATGTCACTTTTACATTTTTACATGTCTCTCTTTCACATTTCCTTCCAGTTTGCTGGAAAGATCTTTGCATGTGACGTGGGTTAGTTCGACCTTCTCTGAGAAGTCTCTAGGATAGTGGATTGTGTGTTGATGAGCCATTAATACCGTCTGACTATTGATGTACCTGAAAGGCCGGTTGTGGGTGTTCCCAACCTCACACCATATTTCAGTAACACCATATAGAAATAATTCATAACTTCACATACAATGATAACACACACAGTCTAACAGAATATTATTGTTCAACAGATCAAGACTTTTAAAATGATATCGCACAAGGCATACTTTGTACAAAACATATCATAGTTATATGACATTGTTGAATATAGGAGTTCCAGGGTGCTACTTTGAGGTACAGAGTATCACAGGGGTATCTGCCTTGTTTTTGACAGTCTGCCATGAGGTAGGCACTCATGGTCATGAACCACTCCAGACAGCATGACATGGGAAAGGAAGGCCAAACAAACTACACAGATGATCCTCAATTCTGATATTTATATGTAGAGTCAAATCATGGGCAGGCCATAAACCTTGAGTCTGTAGGGACCAGAGGTGAGCCCTCCAATCCAGGGCAGAAGTGTGTGTGACTAAGGTGAAAGCTGATTGAGGAGGAGTAAACAGAACTCTGACACAAACATTTGAAGGGTCTGTCCACTAATCTAGAGATGTCAAGACTTGTTTGGGCACCCAGACTAGCCAGTCTTCATCATGGCAGATCAGTAAGTATACCAATGCTAACCACTCTTGTAGTTTCCTAAGATGAAGCCTGGTCATGTCAAATTACATAAGTGCATGAGGGCATGTCCTAGAAGCCTGAGGAAAGTTTGAACTGTCATAGTAGAATGGGCCTTCAGGTCCAAAGCAATATTCAGCATCATCTGGAATCTTAGCTATGGCACGAAGGCCTTAACTTTCATAAAAACAACCAAGAGTCTGGTGGCACCTTAAAGCCTGACAGATTTATTTGGGCATAACCTTTCATGGGTTTTTTACCCACGAAAGCTTATGCCCAAATAAATCTGTTAGTCTTTAAGGTGCCACCAGACTCCTTGTTGTTTTTGTGGGTACAGACTAACATGGCTATCCCCTGATACTTAGCTTTCATAGAGTCCAAGAGTGCCCCTATATACTTTATCTTTTGTACAGGTGACAGAATTGATTTGTCTGTGTGTGTGAGACTTCACCTAGTGCATCACAGGTGGTTTGGATGAGCGTCACCCTGGACAGTACCTGAGCCTGGCACTGACCCCTTAGCAACCAGTCATCCAGATAAGGAACTGTGTGAATTGACTTCGCAGGAAGGCTGCCACCACTGCCATGTATTGTGTGAATATACGAGGGGCTGCAGACAGGCCAAAGTCTAGTACTGTAAACTGGTAGCGGGATTTGTTGACCACAAATCTGAGGAATTTCCTGTGGCTCTGATGTGTTGCCATGCTTAAGACCCATTGGTCTGCAGTGATGCAGGATTAAGCACTTAGCCCTGGTCTACACTACAAGTTTAGGTCAAATTTAGCAGCATTAGGTCGATTTAACCCTGCACCCGTCCATATGACGAAGCCATTTTTGTTGACTTAAAGGGCTCTTAAAATCTATTTCTGTACTCCTCCCCGACGAGGGGATTAGTGCTGAAATTGATATCGCCGGGTCGAATTTGGGGTAGCGTGGACGCAATTCGACGGTATTGGCCTCCGGGAGCTATCCCAAAGTGCTCCATTGTGACCGCTCTTTCAACTCAGATGAACTAGCCAGGTACACAGGAAAAACCTTTGAATTTCATTTCCTGTTTGGCCAGAGTGGTAAGCTCATCAGCACAGGTGACCATGCAGTCCCAGAATTGCAAAAGAGCTCCAGCATGGACCGAACAGGAGGTACTGGATCTGATCGCTGTATGGGGAGACGAATCTGTGCTATCAGAATTCCATTCCAAAAGATGAAATGCCAATATATTTGCCAAAAACTCCAAGGGCATGATGGACAGAGGCTACAACAGGGACCCGCAGCAGTGCCACGTGAAAATTAAGGAGCTCAGGCAAGCCTGCCAAAAAACCAAAGAGGCAAACGGCCGCTCCGGGTCAGAGCCCCAGACATGCCGTTTCTATGATGAGCTGCATGCAGTTTTAGGGAGCGCCCCTACTACTACCCCATCCCTGTCCGTGGACACCTGCAAGCGGGGAGTCTCACGTAACAGGGATGAGGATTTTGGGGACGAGGAAGATGAGGAGGAGGAGGATAGTGCACAGCAGGCAAGCGGAGAAACCATTCTCCCCCACAGCCAGGAACTGTTTATCACCCTGGAGCCAATGCCCTCCCAAGGCGGCCTCCCGGACCATGAAGCTAGAAAAGGCACCTCTGGTGAGTGTACCTTTGTAAATATGGTTTAAAAGCAAGCCTGTTTAATGATTAATTTGCCCTGAAGACTTGGGATGCATTCACAGCCAGAACAGCCCCTCCTTTTAAATGACTAACCCAACGGGGCTGCCTGCAAACCGAATTCTGTTGCCTGGCCCTGCGTGTGTGATCTCTCACACCAAATGGGCAGGCCCTCAATATAAGAGGCAAAATGCGACCTTGTACCGAAAGCACATGTGAACAGCTTGGTTCACAGTGAAAGAGTCTACCCATTGTTCTCTAAAATGTGTCTTTTTAAATACTACTCTCCCTTTTTTCCCTCCCACAGCTGCAAATGTTTCAATGCTCCCCCTATCATCTCCCTCCCAGAGGCCAGCACAGATAAGAAGGCGAAAAAAACGCATTCGAGATTAAATGTTCTCTGGATTGGCTGCCCCTGCGTCGGTGGGGATCCAGCTGCAACACACCGACTGAGCCACACCTGGCTCCGCAGCCGGCTGCTCTGCAGCTGCGCCGGGCCACTTCCTGCCTCCCTGGGGGTTGGTACCTGTGGCCTCCAGGCCTCTTCTGGCTCCTTGGGGTATCCAGTGTCAGGCACTCTGGGCCAGTCATCCTTGGCGTCTGGGGATTGGAAGGCGTAAGTTCCCCTCTGGGCTGCTGCAGAACATGCGAAGCATCCTTCTCCTCCACAGGTTCTGCCCCAATGGGGCTGCAGGGCCTGCCTTTTATACTTCTGGTGGGGCAGGGGGCAATCTAGGCTTTGTCCTCCAACAGGAGTGTAGTGGACCCGCTTGGAGGGAGGCCACTCGGCCTCACTACAGCCCCTCAAAGGGCAGGTCCCGTATCATCAGTTTGACCTCTTGATGGAGACCAGATCACAGAAGACAGGAACACACTATGCATCACTATGGCCCAAGCTGCCAAATCCCCAGCATTGAAACTGGCCTGACACAAGATCCTGGTCACCAATTTATCCTCATCCACCATTGTGATAACCTCCTGTCTTGCCTCCTCTGGCAACTTATCTTTGAACTTTAATACATTGTCCTAAAGGCTAAAATCATAACATGCCAGCAATGCCTGATAGTTAGCAGTTATTACTGGAATAAAGCTTTCTGCCAAAGAGATCTAGCTTCTTTGCCTCTTTCCCTTTTAGTATAGATGCTTGATGACCCTGTCGCTCTCTCTTATTGGCAGCCACGACTACTAGTGATTCTAGGGAGGGTGGTTATAAAACTGTGTTCAAAACCCTGTGAAGGGGCATAATACCTTCTTTCTGCCCTTTTTGCTGTAGGGGGGAGGGAAGATGGGTCTGCCACTACATTTCAGTGGGCTCCAGGACAGCTGCATTGATTGGGAAAGCCACTCAAGAAGATCCCACAGAAGGTAGGAGGTGTACTAGCCTGAAATTTCTCCTGAACCTTTTTTATCTGAATATTTAAGGCAGATGCCACCCTCTTTTAACAGGTCCTGATGGGCTATATAATTAACCAGCACTGGAGAAGAACTCTCAGATATTATTGCCTCATTGGATGAAAAGGAGGAGGAAGCAGAAGCCAAAGCCAAGGCCAGTGGAAACTCCTTCGATTCCACCAAGGGACGAGCAACTGAAGCAATTTCCTTTTGCTTGGCACCGGGCCCGGTACCGAGGCTGGTTACCTGCTGCATCTGAGTGGGCAGCTCCTGACTCTTGCTGGATGAAGTAGAGTGGGGAGGGTGTGGAGATTACCTGGAAGTGGGCAGGAAACACCCTGGGTTCCAGAATAGCCATTGGTAAGGACACAGGATTCAATTTCACCCAGGCCCTGGATCTCTGTTTGTCAGCCAAGCTGGAGCCTCTGATAGGTACTAGGGTTGATAGGTGCTCAATGAGGGATGTTGCTGTACATGAAGTGGCCACAAGATGTAACAGCCAACTGCTGACAAGTCTCATGACAAGACCCCAAGGCAAGGACAGAACTCAGCTATGAAGTGATGCATACTTACTCCCTCTAGGTACACATGCACCTCCCCTTGCATCAGAGTGACAATCTTCCAGCCCTCTTCAACATTGCTCCATCATTCAGTACAGCCACTCATAACACAGTGAATGAAGCTGGAGTACATGCAGATAAATGCTGCAATTCAAATCTTGAACTCAACACAAAAATGGCACCTTCTCATAGTCTTTCTTTAGCTCTGCTTTATTATGGCACTAACATTACTGAACCATTCCCAGTGATTATTGCTCCAGATGGCAGAATTAAGGTTGCATTGTAGGGGTGGCGTGGTTTCCTGGTTTTCAGAGGTTCAAGTTTAGCCACTCTCAATATTCTGGAAGGGCACAAGACACCACTGGGCAATCTTAACTCTGCATTAATGACATTTGGGGACATTTAATATGTGGTAGTTTTAACAAATATTAACTCTGTACTCACCAGATAGTTCACTTAATGTTAGTTGCAGACCTTCAAGTGATGACACTGACTTCAGTGTTTCCCAATTTGATGGTTGACTTGCTACCTTCCTAAAGTCTGGTAATTGTAGTCTCTCTTTCTCTACAGAGAGATTATTTAAACAATTAAACATTTATACTTTCTATTTCAGCATAATATAACAACCCCCACCTAAACTTAAAACAAAGATATTTCAGATTAAAAAGTTGCTGTGTAGCACATGCCCAGAAAAGATTTTAAACCAAGATTTCTTTTTTACTTAGTTCATTTAACAATAATTTTACAAATATATTTAAATGATGGAAAGTAATCTGTTCACAGAAGTCATTACAGTCTTTCAGGCAACTAGAATTTATTTTCAGACTTTAAATAGATCTTAAAACATAAGATACTCAATTCCATATGTATGGTGAAACTCCTCAGAGAACAGGAGTAGGTGTACCCACTTATGCCAGGGCTGAATTTGACCCTGTGTGCCTGATGCAAACAGATTGGTAGAATATGTTGGGATCAATGTAAACCTCTACATATGTTTTCCATACAAATGTCATTGTTTAGGAGCATGGGCATGTTTTTGTAATGTTCATAAGATATTTGGGAGCCAAATGTCACTAGTTGTCAACTTGATTTCAAAGGTGCTAAAGGGATTCACATCTTGCCTTCAAGATGCTCACAAGTGCAAAACAACTGTACTTTGCATTATCCCTGGAAAATATATACCTCACTGAGAAGCCACAAGAGGACTGTGGTTGGCTAATGGCCATTTAACACTATAGGTTGCATAAAGTGACATTTACCAATCCTAAACGTTTCACCTTGTTCATTATTATGGTTTATATAACTGCATGATTTAATCTGAGATAGAGGACACCCACCCAGAATATAGAAACCAAAGGCTCTAATCCCTACTCCACCTGAAATGGAGTAGGGACTTAGACCCACTACCTTGAAGGAGAGTCCCTTATCACTTGGCTATACAGTATATTCTGGGGTGGGTCTCAATCTCTTGTTGAAGCTGTTCCACTTTGTATGAAATATTTAAATAATCACTGCAGCACGGACTGGAACCTGGGTCTCCCAGTGCCCTAACCACTGGCTTACAGAATCACTCTCATTCTTTCTCTGGTCCTATGAATATTTAAGTATTTATACAAAGTGGAACAGCTTCCTACCAGCCGGCTTAGGCAACTCCTCACACAGTGTGCTGGTTTTTATGAATCACATTCTTAAGCACCTAATTCTCCCCAGGGAGAGGAGCCTGGGCACCTAATTTAGGATTGTGGATTCCACAAGGTAGCAGAGCACCTAAATATTAGATGTTGTAATGATGAGTCGAACTCCCCTTTGTCGATCTAGCCCTGAGTATTCATAAGTGGCAATGACAGAATTTATATTCTTGGTTCAAGCATTCAGTCCAGAGAGGATCCTGGAAGACCCCATGTTCCCCCAAATCATCATTTTTGCTGACTAAGTTATTTACTTTGCACTCACCACTTGAGCTCTCTTTTCCTATCTGGCCTGCTGCAAAATCCTGTGCCTGTTGCAGATCCTTTAGATTTGCTTCCAGCTTTGCAACCAAAATCTCTCTTTTCTTGGTTAGCTCATCTACTTTTCTCTCTAAAGAGAGAGGAAGATTTTAGTGCATTAAATAGAGAAAACATTGTATAGGTACACTCTGTAAAATGAAATAAACACAATATGGAACACTAAACAGGGGCTTCTGCATTTCTGCAATAACCACTCTATATACATGTAGTGTACAATTGCTACAGACAATAATCTAAAATGATCTTTTAGACAATAGAATGAAACCACATAAACCATTATGTTCCATTCAGTAAAAACTATATCTAGTTTTTATATTAAAGAATATATCTAGAAAAATAAAACAAAGTCTCCTTCCTTCTTATACATTGTTTTATTTTCTACAGCATTGTACAAAGGCAGGCAGTGGTCAAAAGTAGGCCTTCAGTGTATATATGAACTGTCACAGTCTTGAGCTGGGAAATATCTAGTAACCAATAATGGCAAACATTTAAAAGAAAACATATTCCCTTTAAAGCATACGCAACTGCAGTCAACCTACGTGACACTTTTCTGGTCTTAGAACAACATATTCTCTAGTACATACACTCCATTCCACACTTAGTAAAAGTGTTTTCTTTATCTTCCTTACTAGTCTGCAAGGGATATCCAGAGGAAGAATTAAAAAACTAACTCCTATTGAATCAATCTGCTGTTCCAGTTTAAGCTTTGCACACTTTAAATCTTTCCAGGTGAATGGTTACAAAATTCATCTCAACATGTTATACAAAAAAAAGGTAACAAAAAACAGGAATTGGAATAGTTTATTTATGAGCATAAATTTGATTTAGTTAGTATTACTGAATGGAATGATTCCCATGGCTGGAATGTTACATAGGTAATAAGACGAAGTTACTCACCTTGTGCAGTAACGATGATTTGTGTCCCTATGGGTGCTCCACTGTAGGTGTGTGTGTGCCCCTGCACCTCTAATCGGAGATTTTTGGTAGCAGTGTCCCATTGAGCCCGCACCGTGGTCTGCCCGAGGCTATTTAGCACTGCACAGGCGAACCCCTCCTCACTTCCTTCTCTACCGCAGACCCTTATAGAGCAGTGGTTCTCAAAGCCCGTCCGCCGTTTGTTCCCCCTTGGCCCGCGCTGCTTCCCGCAGCCCGCATTGGCCTGGAGCGGCGAACCGCGGCCAGTGGGAGCCGCAATCGGCTGAAGCTACAGACACGGCAGGTAAACAAACCGGTCCCACCCGCCAGGGGCTTTACCTGAACAAGCGATGGACTGGCTTTGAGAATCACTGCTATAGAGAACTCTGACGTACAGCGGAGGAGGGCAGGTTGTGGAGCACCCATAGGGACACACATTTCTAAGAACCATTGTTACTTCACAAGGTGAGTAACTTCTTCTTCTTCTTCGAGTAGTGTCCCTATGGGTGCTCCACTCTAGGTGACTCCCGAGCAGTACCCACCACTGGTGGCTGGGACTTCGGAGTGGAGTCTTACCACAGAGAGTACTGTGGAGTCGAAGATGGTGAGAGTGGCCAAATCTTCAGTGATTGCATAATGTTCTGTGAAAGCATGGGCAGAGGCCCAAGTTGTTGCTCTATAGAGTGCTGAGATAGGGGTATCCCTATGGAATGTGATTGAGGTAAAAACTGACCTCGTGGAGTGCATATGGACTCTGGACGGAACCAAGTTGCCCACTTGATAAGTGATTAATGCAACTAGAGACCCATTTGGATAGTCTTTGAGCTGATATCAAAGAACTTTTGGATCTTTCTGTGGAGAAAAGGAAGAGTTTAGGGGATTTTCTGAAGTCCTTAGTCCTGTCCAAGTAGAATGCTAATGTCCTTCTAATATCTAGCATATGCACAATTATCTCCCAGTTGTCACAATGTGTTTTTGGGAAAAAACAGGGAGACGAATCTGTTGATTCATATGGAAAGTGCAAAGAAAGTAGGGAGAAATTTGGGATATGGCCTTAGAGTTACTTTATCTTTAATAAAAAAAAAAAAAAAAAAAAAGGCTGTGAACGATGGATGTGCCATCAAGGCCGCTATTTTTCCTATGTGCCTAACTGAGGTGATGGCAATTAGAAATGCTGTCTTCATGGACAGCTGTAAGAGAGAACAAGTTGCCCTGGACTCAGAGGGAGATCTAGTCAAAGCCCTGAGAACTAGGTTAAAGTCCCAGGCTGGAGCGAGTGGTGTCTCATGCGGGAATAGATTCCCAATGCCCTTAAAGAATCTACTGCATTAGTGGGTGAGCAAATACCAAGTGGGAAGCCAATTTTGCCGCAAGGTGAACCTTAAGGAAGCTGAGTGAGAATTTAAAATGTAATGCAAAATCAGAGGGAGGAAAGAGGAGGTTGGGTCTGTGTGTTTGAAATGAGACAAACTTGGAGCTGTTCCCATTTTGTAGATAAGTATGTTGAGTGGTCAACTTTTGGTTGTGTTGCAACAAATCTTTCAGCTTGTCAGAACATTCTGCCTCTAAGCCTTGGAACTAAGAAGGAGCCAAGTCTGGAGGTGGAGGACCCGTAGGTTGGGGTGAAGGGTCAGCCCGTTGTTTTGAGAGAGTGGGTGAAGAATAGGCTGAGGAGAAACAGGAGGCCATATTGCCATCTGTGTCAGGTACGGGAGCCAGACTTGTCATGGTCAAGAGGGGCAAGCAGAATAACTCTCGCTTTGTCTCATTGAATTTTCAACAGAATCTTGGATAGAGTAGGAAACTGGGAAAAGACATACAAGTGGGCCCTGTCCCATAGGAAGATGAGGGCAACTGCCAGTGAATGTTTCCCCAGGCTGGCCCTGGAGCAGTAACAAGGACCTTTCTTGTTCTGTTAAGTAGCAAAGAATTCCATAGTCAGGGATTCCCAAAGGGTGGATATATCTTGAAGCACCTCTGAATTCAGTACACACTCATTGTCATGAGAAAATTGCAACTGAGTCTGTTGGTTGTGACGTTCTGTATACCTGGTAGATAGACAGCTGAGATGAGCACATTGTGATGGGTGCATCAATTCCAAAGTTTCCGTGCTATCTTGTAGAAGGAGGAGGATCTGGCAACTCCTTGGTGGTTTATACAAAACATACAGGTCACATTAAGTCCACCATGACCTTTGTGTGTTCACTCCTGACAGCCCTTAGCCCCAAAAGAGTGACATGGAAGGTCATTTCTGTGGAAGGCCATTTGTCTTAAACCTTGTGGTTGTGTCGGTGATCTCCCCAGTGTATTAGGGAGACATGTGTCCCAGGGTGGTGAATGTGGGTAGCAAGAGGAATGCTCTCGCTTGTACTGCATCAAGGTTGGTGCTGATAAAGTCTAGTCACTGTACCGGGGTTAGTATGCTGCTACAATGAAGAGAACCTTGGTGAATACCCTTTGTGAAGCACTCTGTACTGAAAATTATCCTGCCCCAAAGGTAAGCAGTAGGAACTCTCCTGTACGATGGTTGTATTGAGATATGGAAGTAGGCACCCTGTAGGTTCAGGGCTAAAAATCAATCTCCTTGCTTTAGAGCTGGTCCTAACTGCTGTCAAGTAGGGAAAGGTGACTTCTGAGTGACATGACCGGTGTATAGATGGCAGCTGATGTTGTAAGGTATCATTGTTCAGGCCCTCAGCCAGCTCATCAGAAGTGCTTACAAGAGGCAGTTTGAGAGGTCATGGACTGGGGTGCAGTCTGTTCCCACTTTTGAGCCCTGGTCCTCTTACACTGTGGCTCATAACCGCACTGAGATGGTGGGTATTGAGAAGATTGTGACCTGTGGTGTGGTTGAGAGGTACATCTTTTCTTCTGTCACATAGTGTAGATTCCTAAGGAGTGTAACGTGGTCCGAGAATCCTTCAGGAATTGGAGAGAAAATCTGTCTTCTCCGCAAAGAGTTTGGCCCTTCAAACTGGAATTCAGTAGCTCTTTGGGGAATCTAGAGAGGTGTAGCCAAAAAAACAAAAACAAACAATGCAACCCGCCTCAGTACCACTGTCATGGAGACTGGGAGGGCAGCTGTAACAGTTACATCCAGTGCTGTCTCTAGGATCAGTCTGGCTATTAACTGACCATCTCTAAGAATGGTCTGAATCTGTTCTTTTTGTGTTTCCAGTAATGTTCAAGAAACACACTGGGTTTCCCATAATTAATAAAATTGTATTTGGCCATGTGAGTTTTGTAATTTATGACTCTAAACAGTAATGTTGTCGATGAATACGCCATCTTGCCAAGCATCTTCATATGGAGTTGACTTGGCATCATGTTGCTTGCTTCATGCATTAACCACATCCACTATGATGAAGTTGGGTTGTGGATGTTGAAAACAAAGTCTGCCTCTTTGGGTAGAGATGTAGGGTTTGTTTGTTTTGTTTTTGTTGGTTTTTTTTTTACACTCTGTTGCTGGATGGTGCGATGGAGACTGGTGTCTGCCAGATGACTTTGGTAGGATCTAGAATCACCTCATTAATTGGGAGGACAATTCTAGATGAGAAGGTGGTGTGTAGAAATTCCCCCAATGTGTGATGTGTATCTGCCTCCTCTTGTAGGAGAATCTGCAGCTTGTCTGCCACCCTCTTGGTAAAATCCAGAAAATTCTTAAAATCTTCACCAATGATGAGGGGTGGGCTGCAGAGCCTCAACTGGGAGAGATGAGAAGTGTGCTGGAAGGGTAGCTTCCTCTTCAGGTTCTTTTTCCTGTTCTGAAAAAGCTTCCTCCTGTGCTAACTCAGGTGTTCTGGACAGCCAGGCTGTAGCAAACTATCTGGTGGACTCTCCCTCAGAGACACCGGGGATGGTCGCGACATGTGTGTGTACATCGCCCAAGAATTACAATATGACCTTGGGGGGGTGAGGAAGGCAGGCATGGGCTGTGGGCTTACCTCAGGGGGCCCGTACCATGATTGTAGGTTGGCTTGATGGAATTGGGGAGGACCCTTGTAGTGTGACAGTGGGCCACAATAAGGTCCAGGGAAATGATCTCCTC
Source organism: Natator depressus (assembly GCF_965152275.1). Classification (NCBI taxonomy): domain Eukaryota; kingdom Metazoa; phylum Chordata; order Testudines; family Cheloniidae; genus Natator; species Natator depressus. The sequence goes on along the minus strand of NC_134235.1, from coordinate 235,218,045 downwards.
CTGGCCAGTGTCAGATTCGTCAGTGGGTAAGGGTGGAGCTGACTGGGGTATTGGCAGTATACAGCCCAGTGCCAAGAGCGATTTTGGCTGCTGGGATTGTGCTCAATACTGGGTCCTGGTACCAAGTAATGGGGATTGCAGTTCTTCCCCAACCATCAGGTCTCCAGGGTACCAGAGCTCATGCAGTACCATGCGTTCATTTGGTACCACAAAGGAGTGTCTGTGGCATGTTGTCAGTACCGACAGTTGAGCAGAGCACTCCCTAAATGAGAGTTTTGTTGTGCCCAATACAGAAAGTTTGTTGGTGCCACTATTTTAGAGATGGTATGGTAATTGTCTCTCCCTGGGAACTGAGGCCACAGGACTCCAGAGTGCCAGAGCACCGTTTGTTACCATATCTCATGTGGTCCCACAGAGGAGTGTCTGTAGTATGTTGTCAGTATTGATGGTTGGGAAGGTGCAGAACACTTCCTAGATGGGAGTTTTGTTGTACCTGGTACCAAAGGGTTTCTCTGTGCCACTCTTTTAGAGATGGTACGGTAACTGTCCCCTCTCCTTAGGGGGAAGTACCATTGCCGGAGAGCCTGACTGTGGAAGCCGCTAGGTGCTGGTGTGGTAGCAGAGCTCACAGCAGGGCAGAGCAGCTGCAATGCGGACTGGTGTCCACCGTGCCCTAGCAGAACGCACAGCAGGGGGCCTTTACCGGTGCTGTGCTTCAGAGCTGCTGGTGTCTTTCTACCGAGGTGGCCGCTCTGGGGAGCCCCACTGGCTGGCCAGCTACTCAAAACCCATGTGTTGAGATCCGTGCGGAGATGGCCGCACTAGGGAACCCCTCTGGCTGGCCAGTTGCTGGGAGGAGCTCTTTTTATGAGCCTTTCCGAGGGAGTCTGCCGGTGGCTTTTTTTTCCCCTTCTCCTCCTCTTCACCACTCGACCCCTTTTGAAGTGATCCGGGGTCAGCACCCACCAGAGTACCCTGAAGACTGAAGTGTTTACTCCATAGGGAGGAGTTTTAACTTCAGCTCCCAGCTCCTCTGAGGCTGCTGTTTTAGCTGTGGCAGATAAAGCACTTCTGTGAGGCTCTCCCAGGCACAGTGAGAGTGTCTGGCCATTACAGGAACTGACTCCTGGCATGAGAGGCACCACTTGGAGCAGAGAGAGCCAGGCATGCCCCTTGGCAGTGGGTGTCATCCTCTAGCAGGGATGCAGACTAACGTAGTCTTTATTTTTTTTTTTTAACTGATAATAAAAAATGATGAGCCTACGGATGCCTGGGGGGGGGGGAGGGGAAGGGAATGCCCCCAGACAGAGCAGGAAACTGAAGTTCTTTTCCTTTCTCTCTCTCTCTCTCTCTCTCTCTCTCTTTTTTTTTTTAAACCAAAGGAATAACATAAAATAAAGAAACACTAGCCTAACTACTTTTAAGGAGAACAAAGGTAACAAAACAAACGCTACTTATGCTAAAACAACAAGGAGTCCGGTGGCACCATAAAGACTAACATATTTATTTGAGCATAAGCTTTCGTGGGTAAAAACCTCACTTCTTCAGATGCTAAGTTATGCAATATTATTACTGTTATGCTAAGTTATGCAATATAGTATAAGCAATGGAGCATAAGTATAAATATATGACCAGCAGAGTTAAAGCAATAAGAAAAAGTTTTTAAAGTCTATTAGGAACAAAAAGAATTCTAACAATGGTATTGGTCCATTACCAGATGGAAATGTAGAATTATCCATAATAGTGCAGAAAAGACAGAAGTGTTTAATAAACATTTCTATTCTGTATTGGGGGAGGGGAAACAGATGATGCCATATCATATGATAACTCTTTCCATTCCACTAGCATTTCAGGAAGATATTAAACAGCAGCTACAAACATTAGATATTTTTATATCAGCAGGTCAAGATAACTTTCATCTGAAAATTTTAAAAGCCAGCTGAGGACCTCTCTGGACTGTTCATGTTCATTTTCAATAAGTCTTGGGACAGTAAGGAAGTTCCAGAAGACTGGAACAAAACTAATGTGCCAATATTTAGAAAGGGTAAATAGGATGACCTGAGTTATTTTAGGCCTGTCAGCCTGACATTGATCCCAGCAAGATAATTGAGTGGCTGATACAGGATTTAATTAATAAAGAATTAAAGGAGGGTAATATAATTAAATGTCAATCAGCATGGGTTTATTTATGGAAAATAAATCCTGTCAGACTAACTTGACTTTTTTTTATGAGAATACATGTTTGGTTAATGAAGGTAATAGTGTTGATGTAATATATTTAGACTTCTGTAAGGCATTAGATTTGGTACTGCATGATATTTTGATTAAAAAACTAGAAAGATAAACAAATTAACAATGTACACATGAAACTGATTAAAAGCTGGCTAACTGATAGATCTCAAAATGTAATTGTAATGGGGGATCATCCTTGAATTTTGTAGTGGGATCCCACAGGGATTGTTCTTGACCCTATACTATTTAACATTTTTATTAATGACCTGGATGAAAACATAAGATCATCACTGATAAAGTTTACAGAGGACTTAAAAATTGGGGAAGTGGTAAATAAGGAAGAGGACAGGTCTCCGACATTGAGTGATCTGGATTGCTTGGTAAACTGGGCTCAAGCAAACAATATACATTTTAATATAGCCATAAAAAGATGGTTACTCACCATTGTAACTGTTGTTCTTCAAGATGTGTTGCTCATATCCATTCTAATTAGGGTGGGAGCACACCGCGTGCACGATCATCGGAAAATTTTTTACCCTAGTAACACCTGGTGGGTTGGCTGTGGAGTCCCCTTGAGTGGCGTTGTCATGGGGCGCTGTCCCAGCACCCCTTCAGTTCCTTCTTGCTGACTACACCGACAGAGGGGAAGGAGGGCGGGTTTGGAATGGATATGAGCGACACATCTCAAAGAACAACAGTTACAAAGGTGAGTAACCGTATTTTCTTCTTTGAGTGCTTGCTCATATCGATTCCAGTTAGTTGACTCCCAAGACTTACCTAGGTGGTGGGGTTGGAGTGAAGTACCGTGGATTGTAAGACCGCTCTACCAAATGCCATGTTGTCTCTGGCTTGTCGGACGATGGCATAGTCTGAAGCAAAAGTATGTACTGAAGACCAAGTAGCGGCTCTTCAGATCTCCTGGATTGGCACCTGGGCCAGGAAAGCCGCCAATGAGGCCTTAGCCCTTGTGGAGTGAGCGGTGAGGGGCGGAGACGGAACACCGGCCAGATCATAGCAAGCATGGATACAGGATGTGATCCAAGAAGAGATCCGCTGAGAGGAGACCAGGAGGCCCTTCATCCGGTCCACCACCGCAATGAAGAGCTGGGTCGTTTTCCTGAACTGCTTCGTACATTCAATGTAAAAGGCAAGGGCCCTATGAACATTGAGGGAGTGTAGCCGCTGCTCCTGATGACTGTTGTGCGCTTTTGGATAAAAAACCGGGAGGAAAATGTCCTGGTTGATATGGAAGGTCGAAACCACCCTGGGAAGAAAGGCAGGGTGAGGTTGCAGCTGCACCTTATCCTTATGGAAGATCGTGTAGGGTGGTTCCGAGGTAAGAGCCCTGAGTTCGGAAACAAGCCTCACTGACATAATAGCAATGAGGAAAGCCGTTTTCCAAGAGAGGTATAGGAGGGAACAGGTGGCCAACGGCTCGAACGGGGACCCCATAAGCCTGGAAAGGACCAGATTAAGGTCCCACATGGAGACTGGCTGCTGTACCTGTGGGTAGACACGGTCCAGGCCCTTAAGGAACCTACCAACCATGGGGTTGGCGAAGACAGATTGGCCATTTGCTCCTGGGTGGAAAGCCAAGATGGCCACTAGGTGAACTTTGATAGATGATATCACCAGGCTCTGCTGTTTCAGGCTCAGGAGATAGTCCAAAATGAGGGGCATGGATGCTTGGAGGGGGGGCATGCTGCGGTGAGTGCACCAGCATGAGAATCGCTTCCACTTAGCCATATATGTGGCCCGAATGGAAGGTTTCCTGCTACCCAACAGAACCTGCTGCACCAAATGAGAATAGAGGAGTTCTGAATGGCCCAGCCATGCAGCATCCATGCTGTGAGGTGGAGAGATTGTAGGTTGGGGTGACAGAGGCGGCCGTGATCCTGAACGATCAGGTCTGGAAAGAGTGGCTGTGGCACTGGGGCGTCCACAGAGATCTCCAACAGCCTGGTGTACCAATGTTGCCAAGGCAACCAGAATCAGCTGTGTCCTGTCCCTGCACACCTTGAGCAGGACCTTGTGTACAAGAAGAAATGGCAGGTAGGTGTAAAACAATCAGCTTGTCCATGGGAGTAGGAAGGTATCTGAGAGAGAGCCTGGGGAGCGACCTTGGAGGGAGCAAGATGCTGGGCATTTCCGATTGCTGCGTGAGGTAAACAGGTTGACCGGGGGAAACCCCCACTTTAGGAAGATGGAGTGGATGACATCCAGACGGTGTGACCACTCGTGGGAGTGGAAGGACCTGCTGAGGTGGTCCGCCAACATGTTCTCGTCCCCCGGGAGAAAAGACGCCACCAGGTGAATGGAGTGGGCTGTGCAGAACTCCCACAGTCGAATGGCCTCCTGACACAGGGGGGAGGAATGAGCTCCCCCTTGCTTGTTGATGTAGAACATGGCTGTGGTGTTGTCTGTGAGGACCGCCACACAATGACCATGCAACCACTCCTGAAAGGCTTGACAAGCCAGACATACAGCCATCAGCTCCCATACATTGATATGGAGAGAGAGCTCAGATGGGGCCCATAGACCCTGTGTCTGGATGTCCCCGAGATAGGTGCCCCATCCCAGGGCTGATGTGTCTGTGACGAGGGACAAGGAGGGCTGAGGGGTGCGGAAGGGGACTCCTTTGCATACCGCCCTGGGGTCTAGCCACCAGTGGAGGGAGCCCAGGACCCTCTCTGGGACGGTGACCACCAGGTTCAGGCTGTCTCGGCCTGGGCAATAGACTGATGCCAGCCAGGCTTGAAGCAGGCGGAGCCATAGTCTGGCATGCCTGATCACGTATGTGCAGAAAGCCATGTGTCCTAGAAGACTCAAGCACATTCTTGCTGTTGAGGTTGAGAAGTTTGAAGGCTCCAGATGAGGCTCACCAAAGCTTGCAAACGAGAGTCCGGTAGGAGGGCTTGAACACACACAGAGTCCAGAACCGCCCCAATGAATTCTATTCTCGCCACGTTGAGAAGGAGGCCTAATCGACAAAATGTGTCGGTGACCAATTGAAGGTGGGACTGCACCTGTTCCTTGGTGCGACGTCAGATGAGCCAGTCTTTGAGATACGGGTATACCTGTATCCGTCATCTACGAAGGAAGGCTGCCACGACTGCCATACATTTGGTGAACACCTGGGGGTCGTAGAGAGGCCGAATGGAAGGACCATAAACTGATAGTATTCGCGGTTGACCACAAAGCGGAGGAAGCAGCTGTGCGCTGGATGGATCATTATGTGGAAAAACGCGTCCTTCATGTTGAGGGCAGTGTATCAGGATCCAGGGAAGGTATAACGGTGCCCAAAGAGACCATGTGGAACTTCAACTTTACCATGAATTTGTTGAGTCCGCACAGGTCCAGGATAGGCCGAAGCCCGCCCTTTGCCTTGAGGACTAGGAAGTAATGGGAGTAAAACCCCCTGCCCCTTAGCGCCCTTGGAACCTCCTCAATCGCCCCCATGGCGAGGAGTGTCTGAACCTCCTAAATGAGGAGTTGCTCGTGAAAAGGGACAGGGAGGGGTGGTTGGAGGGGGGGGAGAAAGACAATTGGAGAGAGTATGCCCTTTCCACCGTGCAAAGAACTCAACAGTCTGTGGTTACGAGGGACCAAGCATGGTAGAAATGGGATAAACAATTCAAGAAGGGTGGGGTAGGATCCTGAATGAGGTCCGGTACACCGTCAATGGGCATCCCTTAAAAAGTTTTGTTTGGAACCTGCCGAGGGCTTTGAAGGACCCTGGCCCTGCCTGGATTGGTGGTTGGAGGGCTTCCTCCTGCCATTACATCCCCTTCGCCTATAAAAATCCTGCCTCGGCCGAGGAGGGGGACAAGAGTATTGAGGCTGAGGTTTAAAGGGCTTCCGCTGGGTAGCCAGTGTGTGCATGCCCAGCGACCTCATTATGGCCCTTGAGTCTTTGAGGCTCTGAAGCCTTGAGTCAGTCTTGTCCGAAAACAGGCCCTCTCCATCAAAGGGGAGATTCTGCAACACTTGCTGAAGCTCCGGTGGTAAGCCAGAAGCTTGCAGCCAAGAGATATGCCTCATTGCGATCCCTGAAGAGAGGGTCTGAGCGGCAGAGTCCGCGGTGTCCAAGGAGGTCTGCAATGAGATCCGTGCCATTGTTTTGCCCTCTTCCACCAGGGCCCCAAACTCTTCTCTAGACTTCGGAGGTACCAGCTCCTTGAACTTCATCATGGACTTCCAAGAGCTAAAATTGTATCGGCTCAGGAGCGCCTGCTGGTTCATGATCCAGAGCTGAAGTCCCTCCGAGGAGTAGACTTTGCGCCCGAATAGACCAAGGGACTTGGCTTCTTTTGACTTCGGTGCCGGGGCTCGCTAACCATGACACTCCTTCTCATTCACTGAGGCTACCACAAGTGAACAGGGCTGTGGATGGGTGTATAGGTACTCATATCCCTTGGAGTGGATGAAACACTTCTGCTCCACCCCTTTAGCAGTCGGGGGAATGGATGCGGGCATTTGCCAGATTGTTCTGGCAGTGGCCTGAATGGTCCGAATGAGTGGTAGGGCCACCGTAGATGGAGCCTCTGCGGACAAGATGTCAGCCACAGGGTCCTCCACCTCTATAACCTCCTCTGTTTGCATGTTCATATTCCATACCACTCTGCATAAAAGGTCCTGGTGGGTGCGGAGGTCTATTGGAGGGGGACCCGATATAGCAGTTCCCGCCACTGCCTCATCAGGTGAGGAGGAGGAGGAGGAGGCCTCAGGAGGAAGAGGATCATCTGGAGCCTCTTGATGAGCTGGTCCCTGTTGCTCTGAGCCCGCGACCTTGGTGTCCGGATCAGGAACTGAAGTTGGAGGAGGGCTTGAAGCCGGGAAGGATGACACCACAGTCTCCATGCCTCCAGGAGCAGGACGGCTGGTGGTGGCGGCCTCTGGCACCCGTGGCTCAGATGGGGCTGAATGAGAAGCCCCAGACGGAGAACCCTGGGCCTGGCGGCACACCGAGGGTATCCAAAAGGGCCACTGAGTGGACCCTTGAGCGGGACCTTGCTCCTGTGCCTGCAAATGTCCAGCCCCTGAGTCCAGGTGGCCATGATCCAAGTGGTGGCGGTCTGAGAAATGCAACCCTGCCTCCGACTCTGACGAACGAGAGGCAGAACGCGATGGCCATGGTGGTGCCGCGTGGGTCTGCGCCGAGTCACATCGACGAGACGATGGAGAGCTGTATCACGAAGCTGGAGAGCAGTGCCATGACACTGGGGAGCAGTGTCAGGACCTAGACCGGTGCCGGGACCTGGACCGGAGCCTGGATCTGGACCTAGGCTGTGATGATGACTGGCATCAGAAGCGGTGTCTGGATCGGGATCTACTCCTGGACGGTGACCGGCGTACAGAGTGGTGTTGAGAATGGTGCCAGGAATAGGAGCAGTGCTGCGAGTACAACCGGCGCCGCGATGAAGAATGGCGCTGGGACTGCGAGCGGTGTCAGCAGTGGGAACGGTGCCGTGGCTCAACTGATGGTGCCGGCAGGTGAATAAGAGCTGGCTTGTCCAGGGATGGTGCCACATGAACGGGTGCCAGTGCCTTGGTCTGCTGAGGGGATGCTGACACTGTCATGGCAATCAGATCCCTTGCAGTTGCAAGGACCTCAACCATGCTGCGAGTCGGGGAGTCCAGTTGCACCGGACTCAACGGCTCCACTCTCGGCGCCAGAGTCAAAGGTGTCAAAGCTGCTACTTGTGCCCCTGGGCGCTCTGCTGTGGGACGCAGCTCTGTGGGCAGATCCAGGGAGGGTGGCGCCTGCTCAGATGGGCCAGCCTTTTCCGGTTTGCGGTGCCACTTGTGGCCAGACGAGTGGGAGCGGTGCCACCCCAATGATGTCGGTTGTGGTGCCGGGGAACGTTGATGTTGCGGGTCTCTATCAGAATCCAACTGTGGTGCTGTTCCTACCACTGTCACTGGGGTGCTGCACACAGAAGCACTAGGTGCTGGGTCTTGGTGCACCGCTGGAGGCTGAGGACTAAGAGCCGCCTCCATGAGGAGCTGTCTTAAGTGAAAGTCCCACTCCTTCTTAGTCCGGGGAGAAACCCCTTGCAGATCCTTCACTTGTCTGCTTGATGAGACTCCCCCAGACACTTCAGGCAAGAGTCATGGGGGTCGCCCATGGGCATGGGCTTAGAGCAGGAACCGCAGGGCTTAAAGCCAGGAGCCCTGGGCATGAGCCCAAGCAAAAGACAGGAAGGAGGGAAACCCCTTCCAACCCCACTAATACAAACAACTATAACTATAACTACAACTATAACTATTAAACACTATAACTATAAACTATTAACAAATTGTGTAGGAAAAACGCTAGGGAGAGTGGAGAGCAGCAAAGCCGAGCTCCACAGTTCCAACGACCGTCACGGGTGGTAAGAAGGAACTGAAGGGGCGCTGGGTCGGCTGGGGTATATATCCAGTGCCATGAAGGCACCATTCTAGGGGGCTCCACAGCTGACCCACCGGGTGTTGCTAGGGTAAAAATTCTCTGATGGCCGTGCATGCGGCGCGCACATACCCTAATTGGAATCGATATGAGCAAGCACTAGAAGAAGAATGTAAATTATATACGCACGCACGCACATTTAGAAACAAAGAATGTAGGCCATATTTGCACAATGGGGAACTCTACCCTGGGAAGTGAAGCAATGACTCTGAAAAAGATTTAGGGATTGTGATCGATAACCAGCTGACCATGAGCTCCCAGTGTGATCCTGTGGCCAAAAGGACTAATGCAATCTTTGGATGCATAAAAAGGGGAATCTCAAGTAAGAGTAGAGAGATTATATCTGTATTTGGAGCTGGTGTGACTTCTACTGGCAAACTGTGTCCAGCGCTGGGGTCCACAAATCAAGAAGGAAGATGATTATTTGGAAAGGGTTCAGAGAAGAGCCATGAGAATGATTAAATGATTAGCAAACAATACCTTACAGAGACAGACTCAAGGAGTTCAATTTAGCTTAACAAAGAAAAGGTTAAGAGTTGACTTGATTATAGACTACAAGTACTTACATTGGGAACAAATATTTAATACTGGGCTCCTCAAACTAACAGAGACAGGTATAGCATTATCCAGTGGCTGGAAGTTGAAGCTAGACAAATTCAGGCTGGAAATACGGCATACATTTTTAACAGTGACAGGTTTCAGAGTAACAGCCGTGTTAGTCTGTATTCGTAAAAAGAAAAAAGAAAAGGAGTACTTGTGGCACCTTAGAGACTAACCAGTTTATTTGAGCATGAGCTTTCGTGAGCTACAGCTCACTTCATCGGATGCATAGCATATCAGTGAGCTATCATATTAACAGTGAGCGTAATCAACCATTGGAACAATTTACCAAGGGTTCTGGTGGATTCTCCATCATGGACAATTTTAAAATCCAGATTGAATGTTTTTTTTTACTAAAAGATCTGCTCTAGGAATTATTTTGGGCAAGTTATCACAATGGTCCCTTCTGACCTTGGAATCTATGAATACAATCATTTCATAAGATAAACAAAAGTTAGAGACAAAGAATGAGTACAAACTGGATGTGTTTAAGATAAATGGGTGTTCAAAGTTCCTTGTGAGGTTACAAATTTGCTATAGCAACATACTAAGATGGCATTAGAACGAAATGTCAATATATGTGTTTTGATTGGTTGTTTTTGATAGGACCAAGTTGCCATCCTTTTTCTGCATACTGTTTTTCTCAGTGTCAATTATCCTAATCTTGCACAAAGAAAGTAGTGAGAGAAGAAAGAGAATGCACTGCATATCAGCTAGCCTCATGATCACAATTGCTGCCACCTGCTGGGCCACAGAAATTTACAATATTGGTCTTCTATTTTCCTAATCCTAAAAGTTGCATTGATCAGACTGGGTAAGGAGAGGGAACCAAATTACATCACCCCATCCATCAGCTTGATTAAATCTTGAGCAATATATGAGATGTGAATCTGAGGTTCCTACTATTATTGCATCACTAGTGTGCCAGTGCCCCCCACCTTAATCCTTCTAACTCTTCTTTCTGTTTATGCCTTCTCTAACAGCAGTCCAGCTTAGCCAGCCCAGGTCAAGTCATCTCCTGCAACACTCAGGGGTCCACAAAGGAAAGCTAATACTGGTAAAAATTTGCCAGATTTCAGAGTAACTAGTAAGTTCATGTGCTGCGCCTGTCATTTTTTCCAGCAGCTAACCTTCAAGTTACTATTTTTATTAAGTTACAGAACCTCACTTATCTTTCCTCTCTCCCTGTGCGTGCATCTGTTTTGTTTTGTCTTAAAGAAGAAGCAAGGTCAAACTTCAACAACTTATTCTTTCTTCCCCCAATAAGGGCTTTTAATGCCAACTAAAAAACTGTCAGATTCTCCTTTTAAAATAGTTTATACAGGTACAAGGAAAGGGAATAAAGAAAATACTTTAAATTAAAGTTTGATCTAACTTTTCCAAATGTTTACCTTCTTTCCATGTGGGCTTGACAAAAGGCTTCCATGTGGGCTTGACAAAATTTCATTGTGATTGTAAGCAATGAAAGCACTATCCCATACAAATCTCAAACCAAACTTAAGTTTAATGTTTTAATAGTAAACAACGGGTTTGCAAACCCAACAACTCTCTGGGCCTGAGAATCATCTGCTTTACCAATACAACATTGCTAAAGTATCTATCCTGCACTCCTTAACCTGGCAAAAGCTCTTTTTAGAAAGGCTCAAAAAGCCTTTATATGGCAACACGAAACTCAACTGCAGTTTTGTCTGAGTAAGGAGTGCAGGATCAGAGCCTAGCTCTGTACTTATAGTCATAGTGCTTGGTTGGCTAGATGCAAGAGCCTGTGCTTGTTGCAGATCTTTCAGATTTGATTCCAGACTTGCAGATTTGATTCCAGACTTGCAAGCAAAACCTTTCTTGCTTCTGATAGCTCATATAGTTTCCTCTCTAAGGCAAGAAAAATACTTTAGAATCATCAATAGTTAAATTGTATTTAAATATTCCCTTTAAAATCTGATTTACATGAGATAATTGATTATGTGAGCTGGATTCTTTGGCCTGCTATAATTGCTTACAAGTTGTATTCTGACTGGACGTGGCCAGTGGACAATTATTTGCGAAAGGACTCTCTGCTTTGCAAGGTAAGCCATAGCAGTAATGGCACTGAGGTCTTCCCCTATGAAGGTTATGCGCTCTAGGGGAGAGGCTGTTCTAGATTTGATTTTGACAAATAGGGAGGAACTGGTTGAGAATTTGAAAGTGATCATGAAACGATAGAGTTCAAGATTCTAAGGAATGATAGGGGAGAGAAGAGCAAAATAAATGGATTTCAATGGATTTCAAGAAGGCAAAACTAAATGAGTTGGTAGGTAAGATCCCATGGGAAGCAAGTCTAAGGGGAAAAACAATTGAAGACAGTTCGCAGTTTTTCAAAGAGACATTATTAAGGGCACAAGAGCAAACTATCCCACTGCGTAGGAAAGATAGGAAATATGGCAAGAGACCACCCTGGCTTAACCAGGAGATCTTCAATGATCAAAAAATCGAAAAAGAGTCCTGCAAAAAGTAGAAACTACATCAAATTACAAAGGATGAATATAAACAAATAACACAAGTATGTAGGGAAAAAATTAGAAAGGCCAAGGCACAAAATGAGAGATCAAACTAGCTAGAGACATAAAAGGTAACAGGGAAACATTCTACAAATACACTGGAAGCAAGAGGAAGACCAAGGACAGGGTAGACCCGTTACTCAATGTGTGTGGGGGGGAAATAAATAACAGAATATGTGGAAATGGCAGAGGTGCTTAATGATTTCTTTGTTTTGGTTTTCACCAAGAAAGTTGGTGGTGATTGGACGTCTAACATAGTGAATGCCAGTGAAAATGAGGAAGGATCAGAAGAGGCTAAAATAGGGAAAGAACAAGTTAAAAATTACTTGGACAAATTAGATGTCTTCAAGTCACCAGGACCTGATGAAATGCATCCTAGAATACTCAAGGAGCTGACTGAGGAGATATCTGAGCCATTAGCGATTATTTTTGAAAAGTCATGGAACACGGGAGAAATTCCAGAAGACTGGAAAAGGGCAAATATAGTGCCAATCTAGAAAAAGGGAAATAAGGACAACCCAGGGAATTACAGGCCAGTCAGCTTAACTTCTGTACCCGGAAAGATAATGGAGCAAATAATTAAGCAATCAATTTGCAAGCATCTAGAAGATAATAAGGTGATAAGTAACAGTCAGCATGTATTTGTCAAAAACAAATCATGTCAAACCAATCTGATAGCTTTCTTTGACAAGGGAACAAGCCTTGTGGATAGGGGGGAAGCGGTAGACGTGGTATATCTTGACTTTAGTAAAGCTTTTGATACTGTCTCGCATTACCTTCTCAAACAAACTAGGAAAATGCAACCTAGATGGAGCTACTATAAGGTAGGTGCAAAACTGGTTAGAAAACCATTCCCAGAGAGTAGTTATCAGTGGTTCACAGTCATGCTGGAAAGGCATAATGAGTGGGGTCCCACAGGGATCAGTTCTGGGTCCAATTCTGTTCAATATCTTTATCAATGATTTAGATAATGGCACATAGAGTACACTTATAAAGTTTGTGGACAATACCAAGCTGGGAGGGGTTGCAAGTGCTTTGGAGGATAGGATTAAAATTCAAAATGTTCTGGACAAATTGGAGAAATGGTCTGAAGTAAATAGGATGAAATTCAATAAGGACAAATGCAAAATACTCCACTTAGGAAGGAACAATCAGTTGCACACATACAAAATGGGAAATGACTGCCTAGGAAGGAGTACTGCAGAAAGGGCACTGGGATTCAGTGGACCACAAGCTAAATATGAGTCAACATATTGCGAAAAAAGTGAACATCCTTCTGGGATGTATTAGCAGGAGTGTTGTAAGCAAGACACGAGAAGCAATTCTTCCGCTCTACTCCACGCTGATTAGGCCTCAACTGGAGTATTGTCTCCATTTCTGAGCACCACATTTAAGGAAGGATGTGGAAAAATTGGAGAGAGTCCAGAGAAGAGCAACAAAAATGATTAAAGGTCTAGAAAACATGACCTATGAGGAAAGATTGAAAAAATTGGGTTTGTTTAGTGTGGAAAAGTGAAGACTGAGAGGGGACATGATAACAGTTTTCAAGTACATAAAAGGTTGTTACAAGGAGAAGGAAGAAAAAAATTTTTTCTTAACCTGTGAGGATAAGACAAGAAGTGATGGGCTTAAATTGCAGCAAGGGAAGTTTAGGTTGGACATTAGGAAAAACTTCCTAACTGTCAGGGTGGTTAAGCACTGGAATAAATTGCCTAGGGAGGTTGTGGAATCTCCATCATTGGAGATTTTTAAGAACAGATTAGACAAACACCTGTCAGGAATGGTCTAGATAATACTTAGTCCTGGCTGGGTGCAGGGGACTGGACAAGATGACCTCTCAAGGTCCCTTCCAGTTCTATGATTCTATTTGTTGGTTGTAACTGTGATTTGTCCAAATTTAGTTGCAGGCCTAGGCCCAGCCCAGTTGACTAGGGTGCTGTTTTGGACCTGGTTGCTTGATATTCTATGAATCAGCCATTGGTCCAGGTAAAGAAATATTTGGATGCTCAAAGGACGAAGGTGGACTGCCATCTATGGCATGCAATTAGTGAGGATTCTTGAGTCTGATGACAGCCCGAAGTGAAGCACTGTGTATGGTAATGGTTGTTGCCTGTGACGGATCAAAGGTACTTCCTGTGGCAGGGATGTAGTGCCATGTGGAAGTATGCACCCTGTAAATCAAGTTAGCATACCAATCTCCAGCCTCCAGGGAATGGAAATGGAAGTGAGGGTGAGCATCCTGAACTTGATTTTCTTGATGAAATAGTTTAACTTTCTTAGATCTTGAATGGGATGAAGACAACTAGATTTCTTGAGAGCCAAGAAGTACTGGGAATAGAAACCTTTCCCTCTGTGTTGGTAATTTTGTATTGCTCCCAAATCTAGAAGAGACCATGTTTCTAGAAATAATAGTCTCATGAGAAGGATCCTTGAAAAGGGGTGGGGAAAGTGGGTTGAGAAAAGGGATGGAAGTAAATTGGATAACATATCCTTCTTTTACTGCGCTGAGCACCCACTTGTCTGATGTGATGCCTTCCCAAGCACAGTGAAAGAGGACTGGCATAATCCACAGGGACAAAATACAGTTAGTGTGCTCTCCTTGATCAAAAAGTCAAAATGATTGTTTGGAGGTTGTAGCTGTATGGTAAGAACGTCTTCTGATTGATGAAGACAGCTGGCAACATCAAGGAGGTCTTGAGCTTCTTTAGAAAGAATTCTGTGACCTCTGTTGGAGACAGGGCGTGGAGGAAGATTGAGGCCTAAACAGTTTCCCTTGGGTAAATGGAGTACAAACTCCTAGTGAATGAAACATTGTACAGTAGTTCTTCAGTAAGTGCATAGTGTCATCTGTTTTGATAGAAAACAATTTAGATCCCTCAAAATTAAATCTTCTGCTGTGTTCTGCAGCTCCTTTGGAATGCCAGAAGTCTGCAGCCAGGAAAAGTGTTTCATGGCCATTGCAGTGGCTATGGAATGCGAGGCCATATCAGTGGTGTCTATTGCTGCCTGAAGAGATGTCTAAGCTGTAAGGTGTCCCTCAGAAACCAAAGCCAAAAACTGATCTTTATTGGATATCTGGCAATTTGACATCAAATTTAGAAATTTCAGAGAAATTAATAAAACTATATTTTGACAAAAAAAAAGCCTGGTAATTAGCAACTCTCATTTGAAGAGTGGCAGCGGAGTAAATCTTTTGGCTGTATAAATTAAGCCTCTGAAATTCCTTATTTTGGGGAATAGCTTGAGGACAGGACTAGATTGCTTCTTAGCCTCTCTGACCACCAAGGAATCAGGAATAGGATGGGTAAAGAAATAGTCAAAATCTTGCTGAAGGACTTGATGTTGGCTTTCCACTCATTTGAGTGTAGGAGGTATAGAGGCTGGGGTCTACCAGAGGACTTTTGCTGGCTCCAATAAGGCTTCATTGATACAAAGGGCAGGAGCAGGAGTCCTTCCTGGAACAGGAGTCTGTAAAATATCAAGGAGTGTGTGAGGGTTCTCTTGCACAGGCTCTGCCCATATTATCTAGAGAAATGGACACCCTCCTTCTGAGATCCTGTAAAACTTTGAAGTCCTATGTGAAGGGAGATGTTGACTCTGGTGTAACGGCTTCATATGATGAAGATGAAGAAATATTTGGGGGCACATCTAATTCCCCCTCCTTTATGGGGTCCAGCACAGGGATAGTAGCAGGATTCTGGGTGGAAGTCTCCTGCACTGGAGGAGGAGAAGACTTCCTCTTAAAAGTGATCATGATGGGGGTCTACAGGCTTTCAGAGCAGCCCAAGACCAATAAGGCCATGAAGGGACTGCATAGTCTGAGCCACCCGTGGTTGGAGACCCCATGCTGGAGCTTCCCTATAGGGAAAACCAGTCCTGGACTTCAAGTCTCATAATGGTAGAACAGCTATAAAGTGATCTAAAAGCACCTGAAGGTAAAATGGGTTCCTCCATTTCAGAGTCCAAAGAAGAAATGTAAGGCTTTTCAGAACAGGCAGGAGCAGTCCCCTTTGGAATTCTAGATGGTCTGGGTATAGAAGACACATTGGGCTCCAAGGAAAATGAGGATCAGGGTGGTCAGGACACCGATGAAGTGCGGTATAATAGGTCAAAAAGCTGATGCTATATGTTATGGAACTGAAAGTGCCGATGCCCCGAATGCATTGACAGTGCCAGGCACATTCATGATGCTAGATGCATCTATGGAGTTGAGGACACTGATGTCAGTTGCAGCAAAGGAGAGCTCGGTAGGGAAAGGCAAATAAGATACCAACAAGGCTAGTGGAGTAGAGGGCACCACAGATAAGGGTACTGGTGCTGATAGTCCCAGTGGAATGAGTACATTGAATTGGCTGAAAGGAGGAAGGTGGACCCAGCATGAGTGAAGATACTAGTGAAGATATTAGTCTTGACAGCCCTGAAGGACCTGGAGTCGACAGTGTTGCCTCAGATGGGACCGGTGAGCACTGGATTTGTGAAGTCTCACACCTTTATCAGAGGACTTTCTGTGAGAAGTCCAACACTTTATGCACCTGTCAGCATCAGAATGTCTGGAGCGCTTTAACAAGGCTGACAGTGAAAACAAAGCATGACATTTGTCACCAAACAGAAATCAGAATCAGTTGGAATCAGAAGCAGCTGGAGAGGCACTCCTGGTCAATTCTGTGTCCCCTGCCTCACAGACAGGGCTAAACTCCAGCACAGGGCAAATCACCTCTTGCATGAAGTGAACTTTAAGATGAAAATCCCTCTGTTTTTACTCCTGATGGGGAAGAAGGTACAAATGAAGCATTTGGCCCTCATGTGGTCCTCAATAAGCGGGTCTTGTGCCTGTATGACAGAGGTAACAGCCCTGTATGTGGCACACTACTTAAAACCTGGGGATTTTTTCATACTGAAGCCCTCCAGGGAACTACTAAACTACTACTGAATATGACTAACTATATTAGAGAAACAAGGTGGGTGAGGTAATATCTTTTATTGGAACAACTTCTGTTTTTGAGAGAGACAAGCTTTTGACCTTAAACACAGAGCTCTTCTTCTGGTCTGGGAAACTTACTTAGAGTGTCACAGCTAAATACAAGATGAAACAGATTGTTTAGAATAAGTGGTTAACAGATATTTCAAGGGATCATACAAGGTGAAGTAGCCTGCTAACACCCCTCCAATCATAAGGAGGAAGGGGTGGGGGAAGTTACTGGGGAGGTTGTTAGTGGGTTATAGAGTGTTGTAACAAGCCATAAATCCATTGTCTCTATTCAGTCTTTGATTTCCAGTGTCTAGCGAAGTTATGAATTTAATTTCTGGGGCTCATCTTTTCAAAGTTTTGTGCTTTCAAGGTTTCCTTTGAAGAGGAGGACTGATAGATCAGATATACAGTGATCGCTTTGTGAAAAGTGTTCACCCACAGCTAACATGCTGTTTTTGTCTTTTTTCATTTTCCTGTATGAGTTCATTTGAGAGAATAGTGATTGTCTTATTTCACTCACAAAGTTGCTATTAGGACATTTAGTGTACTGGAAGAGGTACATCACATATTGTGATAGGCATGTGTAGGACCTATGGATCTTGAAAAGTGTGTTGTGGGGGGTGTTGATCATTGTAGCAGTGGAAATACGTCTGCTGGTTTTGCATCTGTTGTTCTAGGTGCCGTTTTGAGTTGGTGTATCCTGGTGGGGTGATACGTGACAACTATTGGGGTGTTGTCAGAGGGGGGTTTATTTCTGTACTGAAGCAGGTTCTCTTTGGGGTATTTGTGTGACCTATTCTATTATGCGGTTTACTTCTCTAGTGAGTGTCCTTGTTTGCTGTAGGCAGTTTTGAGTGTGTTAAGATGTATATCCCGGACTTCCTCCTTAGAGCATATTCTGTGGTATGTGAGTGCCTGATTGTAGATAACAGATTTTGTGGTGTATCTGGGTAACTGGATCTACAAAGGTAGGTGTGGTGATCTGTGAGTTTCTTGTATATAGTTGCCTGCAGGGTTCCATTTTTGAAGCTTTCCATGGGGTCCAGGAAGTAGATGCTCGTGTGGAGGTGTTCCAGAGAGAGTTTAGTGGACGGGTGGTGGTTGTTGAAGTTGTGGTGGAACGCTCTCTAATATCCTGTGACTGAAAAGGCTACAAAAACATTAGATATAACTATATTCACTAAAGATTTATGATGCTCGCTAACCAAAGCAAATGCTACAGACCACTCTTGTCACAGGCGATGAGAAAGAACTGAGAAGGAGGCAGCAGATGCCTTTTTTATGCCCTTGTTTGGAGAGCAGGAGCATATCCACCCCCCTTGTGGTACTGCTCCCAAAAGTGCACACACCCAGAATGGAATGTATATGTGACAAGTACTTGAAGAAGAAGCAGAGAATACCGAAGGACAAGATGCACACTTAGCAAATCCTGGCCTTTTTTCTTTCGGATCTGCCATCAGATCTGCCCTGGGGCATGGGAACTGATCAAACATACTAAAATGAATTAGGGAAATACTAGAAATTAAATTGAAGAGGCTAATCTTACACTAAGAACTAGCTACAGCACTGAGTCTTGAATCCATGAATCTGGATCAAATTGACCAAAGGAGGCTCCTGGTATATCTGCAATTGAGTTCAAAAGAACTGGGGCTGCTGGAGTGTCATGCCCCTTTTTATAGCCTTACCCTCAGAATATTGAGGAACAGTGTGGGAAGGGGCAAAAGGAGGCATGAGAATGCTCCAACAGGACTGCTATGAGAAAGTTCTATCAGAACTGTGCAGCCAGTGCACCCCCACAGTGGGACTAAACAGAAGCCACGCAAAGAACTCAGTGGTTCCATCAGTCTCCAAAAGTGGACCATAAAAAACAGGTCCCTTGTGCTATCCAGTTCAATTGACTTGAATTGGTATCTGGGTATCTCTGAAAATCAAGTCACTCATTTAGGAGCCTAGATGTGGATTTATAGCCCAACTTGAGGGACCAAGCTTTGAATGTTTTGGCAAGGGTCTTATTCTGGGGGGGAATTTACTTTTGGGGAAACCATCGAGGTGTTAGTTGTTGAGATGGCAGTCAATTTTTGGTCTTCCATGAGATTCTTTCCTTACTCCATGTTCAGTTCAGACACTAGGGGTATGTCTACACGACAAAATTAGGTCGAATTTATAGAAGTCAGTTTTGTAGAAAGCATTTTTATACAGTTGATTGTGTGTATCCCCACACAAATGCTCTAAATGCATGTAGTCGGCGGAGTGTGTCCACAGTACCAAGGCAACCGTCGACTTCCGGAGCGTTGCACTGTGGGTGGCTATCCCACAGTTCCCGCAGTCTCCGCCGCCCATTTGAATTCTGGGTAGAAATCCCAGTGCCTGATGGGGCTAAAACATTGTCGTGGGTGGTTCTGGGTACATATCTTCAGGCCCCCGTTCCCTCCCTCCCTCCATGAAAGCAAGGGCAGACAATCATTTTGCGCCTTTTTTCTTGAGTTACCTGTGCAGATGCCATACCACGGCAAGCATGGAGACCGCTCAGCTAACCCTCACCATATGTCTCCTGGGTGCTGGCAGACGTGGTACTGCATTGCTACACAGCAGCAGTTTATTGCCTTTTGGCAGCAGACAGTGCAGTGTGACTGATAGCCGTCATCGACGTAGTCCTGGGAGCTCTTTTAACCGGGCGCCTGGGCAAACATGGGAATGACTCAACCAGGTCATTTCCCTTGTTTCGTCTCATGGCGATTCAGTCCTACCGGCAGTGCACTGTCTTTTAACCTGCAGCTAGCAGAAGATGATGGCTAGTCGTCATACTGCACCGTCTTCTGCCGAGCACCCAGGTTGACGATGGCTAGCAGTCGTACTGCACAGTCTGCTGCCAGCAAGATGTATAAAGATAGATGAAGTGGCTCAAAACAAGAAATAGACTAGATTTGTTTTGTATTCATTTTCTCCTCCCTCCCTTTCTGAAATCAACCGTCTGCTAAACCCAGTTTTGAGTTTGATCCTTGAAGTTTTGAGTTCTATCCTCGAGGGGGCCATTCAGTTTCTCACAAAGCACCCCCTTTGTTGATTTTAATTCCCTGTAAGCCAACCCTGTAAGCCATGTCATCAGTTGCCCCTCCCTCCGTCAGGGCAATGGCAGACAATCGTTCCGCGCCTTTTTTCTGTGCAGACGCCATACCACGGCAAGCATGGAGCCCGCTCAGATCACTTTGGCAATTAGGAGTACACGCATTATCCAGCAGTATATGCAGCACCAGAACCTGGCAAAACGATACCAAGCGAGTAGGCGATGTCAGCGCGGTGATGTGAGTGATGAGGACATGGACACAGACTTCTCTCAAAGCCCGGGCCCTGGCAATGTGGGCATCATGGTGCTAATGGGGCAGGTTCATGTGGTGGAACGCCAATTCTGGGCTCGGGAAACAAGCACAGACTGGTGGGACCGCATAGTGTTGCAGATCTGGGACGATTCCCAGTGGTTGTGAAACTTTCGCATGCGTAAGGGCACTTTCATGGAACTTTGTGACTTGCTTTCCCCTGCCCTGAATCAGAAGAATACCAAGAAGAGAGCAGCCCTCACAGTTCACAAGAGAGTGGCAATAGCCCTGTGGAAGCTTGCAATGCCAGACAGCTACCTGTCAGTCAGTAATCAATTTGGAGTGGGCAAATCTACTGTGGGGGTTGCTGTGATGCAAGTAGCCAATGCAATCATTAAGCAGCTGCTGCTATCAAGGGTAGTGACCCTGGGAAATGTGCAGGTCATAGTGGATGGCTTTGCTGCAATGGGATTCCCTAACTGTGGTGGGGCCATAGACGGAACACATATCCCTATCTTGGCACTGGAGCACCAAGCCAGTGAGTACATAAACCGCAAGGGGTACTTTTCAATAGTACTGCAAGCACTGGTGGATCACAAGGGACGTTTCACCAACATCAACGTGGGATGGCCGGGAAAGGTACATGACGCTCGCATCTTCAGGAACTTTGGTCTGTTTCAAAAGCTGCAGGAAGGGACTTTATTCCCAGACCAGAAAATAACTGTTGGGGATGTTGAAATGCCTATAGTTATCCTCAGGGACCCAGCCTACCCCTTAATGCCATGGCCATGAAGCCATACACAGGCAGCCTGGACAGTAGTCAGGAGCTGTTCAACTACAGGCTGAGCAAGTGCAGAATGGTGGTAGAATGTGCATTTGGACGTTTAAAAGTGCGCTGGTGCAGTTTACTGACTCGGTTAGACCTCAGCAAAACCAATATTCCCACTGTTATTACTGCTTGCTGTGCACTCCACAATATCTGTGAGAGTAAGGGGGAGACGTTTATGGTGGGGTGGGAGGTTGAGGCAAATCACCTGGCTGCTGGTTACGCGCAGCCAGACACCAGGGCGGTTAGAGCACAGCAGGGCATGGTGCGCATCAGAGAAGCTTTGAAAACCAGTTCCATGACTGGACAGACTACAGTGTGAAAGTTCTGTTTGTTTCTCCTTGATGAAATCCCCCACCCTTTGGTTCACTCTACTTCCCTATAAGCTAACCACCCTCCCCTCCTCCCTTCGATCACCACTTGCAGAGGCAATAAAGTCATTGTTGCTTCACATTCATGCATTCTTTATTCATTCATCACACAAATAGGGGGATAACTACCAAGGTAGCCCAGGAGGGGTGGTGGAGGAGAGAAGCACCAGGAGGGGTGGTGGAGGAGGGAAGGACAAGGCCACACAGCACTTTAAAAGTTTAAAACTTTAAAACTTATTGAATGCCAGCCTTCTGTTGCTTGGGCAATCCTCTGGGGTGGAGTGGCTGGATGCCCCCCCCCCACTGTGTTCTTGGGTGTCTGGGTGAGGAGGCTATGGAACTTGGGGAGGAGGGCGGTTGGTTACACAGGGGCTGTAGCGGCGGTCTGTGCTCCTGCTGCATTTCCTGCAGCTCAACCATACGCTGGAGCATATTGGTTTGATCCTCCAGCAGCCTCAGCATTGAATCCTGCCTCCTCTTATCACGCTGCCGCCACCTTTCAGCTTCAGCCCTCTCTTCAGCCCGCCACCTCTCCTCCCGGTCATTTTGTGCTTTCCTGCACTCTGACATTGTCTGCCTCCACGCATTCGTCTGTGCTCTGTCAGCGTGGGAGGACAGCATGAGCTCAGAGAACATTTCATCACGAGTGTGTTTTTTTCACCTTCTAATCTTCACTAGCCTCTGGGAAGGAGAAGATCCTGTGATCCTTGAAACACATGCAGCTGGTGGAGAAAAAAAAAGGGACAGTGGTATTTAAAAAGACACATTTTATAGAACAATGGGTACACTCTTTCATGGTAAACCTTGCTGTTAACATTACATACATAGCACATGTGCTTTCATTCCAAGGTCGCATTTTGCCTCCCCCCACCACATGGCTAGCCCCTCACCCCTCCCTGTGGCTAACAGCGGGGAACATTTCTGTTCAGCCATAGGCAAACAGCCCAGCAGGAACGGGCACCTCTGAATGTCCCCTTAAAAAAAGCACCCTATTTCAACCAGGTGACCATGAATGATATCACTCTCCTGAGGATAACACAGAGAGAAAGAACGGATGTTGTTTGAATGCCAGCAAACATATACTGCAATGGTTTGTTCTACAATGATTCCCGAGTACGTGCTACTGGCCTGGTGTGGTAAAGTGTCCTACCATGGTGGACGAAATAAGGCTGCCCTCCCCAGAAACCTTTTGCAAAGGCTTTGGGAGTACATCCAGGAGAGCCGCAAATGCCAGGGAAAATTAATCATTAAACTTGCTTGCTTTTAAACCACGTATAGTATTTTAAAAGGTACACTCACCAGAGGTCCCTTCTCTGCCTGGCGGGTCCGGGAGGCAGCCTTGGGTGGGTTCGGGGTGTACTGGCTCCAGGTCCAGGGTGAGAAACAGTTCCTGGCTGTCGGGAAAACCGGTTTCTCCGCTTGCTTGCTGTGAGCTATCTTCCTTGTCCCAAAAACCTGTTTCTGTGTTGCCTCCATCTCCATTGAAGGAGTCAAAAAACACGGCTGGGGAAGTGGTGGCTGAACCCCCTAAAATGGCATGCAGGTCATCATAGAAGCGGCGTGTTTGGGGCTCTGACCCGGAGCGGTCGTTTGCCTCTCTGGTTTTCTGGTAGGCTTGCCTCAGCTCCTTAAGTTTCACGCGGCATTGCTTCGGGTCCCTGTTACGGCCTCTGTCCTTCATGCCCTGGGAGATTTTGACAAATGTTTTGGCATTTCGAAAACTGGAATGGAGTTCTGATAGCACGGATTCCTCTCCCCATACAGCGATCAGATCCCGTACCTCCCATTCGGTCCATGTTGGAGCTCTTTTGCGATTCTGGGACTCCATCATGGTCACCTCTGCTGATGAGCTCTGCATGGTCACCTCTGCTGATTAGCCCTGGCCAGCGTGGCAAGCTGCAGGTGACCATGCAAACAGGAAATTGAAATTCAAAAGTTTGCGGGCCTTTTCCTGTCTACCTGGCTAGTGCATCTGAGTTGAGAGTGCTGTCCAGAGCGGTCACAATAGAGCACTCTGGGATAGCTCATGGAGGTCAATACCGTCTAATTGAGTCCACAGTACCCCAAATTCGACCTGGCAAGGCCGATTTAAGCGCTAATCTCCTTGTCGGGGGTGGAGTAAGGAAATCGATTTTAAGAGCCCTTTAAGTCAAAAAAAAGGGCTTTGTCTTGTGGACGGGTGCAGGGTTAAATCGATTTAATGCTGCTAAATTCGACCTCAACTCCTAGTGTAGACCAGGGCTAGTAAATCATATCATATATGTGGACTGCTTCTTATATATGGGAAATTGTAGAGTCTCTTACCAGTTTACATAAAGTATCCAAATGACAGATTTAAAAGCTTCAGAAGTGGAAAAATATCAGTAATTAATTTATATTCTTCTTTTAAGCATTTTATCTATGGCAGAAAAAGGAATCTCCAGAAGAACTTACAATTTTTCTGACTGTACATGTAAGTTATCAATTCTGCACTCACCGTCACCATCAGGTCTGCATTTTACTACTTGGCCTGCTGCAAGAGCTTGGGCTTGTTGCAGATCTTGTAGATTTGCTTCTAAATTTGAAGTCAACATCCTTCTTTGTTGAGTTAGCCCATATACTTTTTTCTCTACAGAAACAGAAAGCTTTTAGTGTGTTCACTAGAACAGTGGCTTTCAATCTGTGGTCCATGGACCCCTGGGGATCTGCAGATGATGTCTAAGGGGTCTGCAAAAGGGTGTCGTTATCATATAATACTGGTTTTCAACCTGTGGTCCATGGTTCTCTGGGGGTCCATAGACTATGTCTAAGATTTCCAAAGGGGTCTGCACTTCCATTCAAAAATTTCTAGGGGTCCGCAAATGAAAAAAGGTTGAAAACCACTACGCTAGAAAAATGGTAATTAAGCATTTGATACATGTTCTCTAACATGAAATAGACAAGATATTTAAAAAAGAAAATTGCTTTTCAATTTTTCTAATAACTCTACTAAATACATTTTCTACAATAATCACAGAAAAACATCTAGAAAGATCTTTCAGATTATACAATTAAACCACTTCACAGAAACCATCAGGTAAAAATACTGTTTATGTTTAAAGAATGTTCTAAATTTATCTAAAAAAACTAAAAAATATTTTTTCCTACCTGCTTACTTTTTTACTTTTATAGTATAATGGACTTTCGTGAAGGTAGACAATGGGCAGTAGTGGACTGCTAGAGCATATTGGGACTGTCAGAAATGCTTATCAACTAAATGATGACAAGTTTCAAAGTAGCAGCCCTGTTAGTCTGTATTCGCAAAAAGAAAAGGAGTACTTGTGGCACCTTAGAGACTAACAAATTTATTTGAGCATAAGCTTTCGTGAGCTACAGCTCACTTCATTGGATGCATTCAGTGGAAAATACAGTGGGGAGATTTATATACACAGAGAACATGAAACAATGGGTGTTACCATACACACTGTAACGAGAGAGATCACTTAAGGTGAGCTATTACCAGCAGGAGAACAGGGGGGTGGGGAAGTTTTTTGTAGTGATAATCAAGGTGGGCCATTTCCAGGAGTTGACAAGAACATCTGAGGAACAGTGGGGGGTGGGGGATAAACATGGGGAAATAGTTTTACTTTGTGTAATGACCCATCCACTCCCAGTCTCTATTCAAGCCTAAGTTAATTGTATCCAGTTTGCAAATTAATTCCAATTCAGCAGTCTCTCGTTGGAGTCTGTTTTTGAAGTTTTTTTATTGAAGTATTGCCACTTTTAGGTCTGTAATCGAGTGACCAGAGATTGAAGTGTTCTCCAACTGGTTTTTGAATGTTATAATTCTTGACGTCTGATTTGTGTCCATTTATTCTTTTACGTAGATACTGTCCAGTTTGACCAGTGTACACGGCAAAGGGGCATTGCTGGCACATGATGGCATATATCACATTGGTAGATGTGCAGGTGAACGAGCCTCTGATATTGTGGCTGATGTGATTAGGCTCTATGATGATGTCCCCTGAATAGATATGTGGACCCAGTTGGCAACGGGCTTTGTTGCAAGGATAGTTCCTGGGTTAATGGTTCTGTTCTGTGGTATGCGGTTGCTGGTGAGTATTTGCTTCAGGTTGGAGGACTGGCCTGTCTCCCAAGATCTGTGAGAGTGATGGGTCATCCTTCAGAATAGGTTGTAGATCCTTGATGATACTTTGGAGAGGTTTTGGTTGGACAGCCCCCAACCTGAAGCAATTAACTTAGGCTTGAATAGAGACTGGGAGTGGATGGGTCATTACACAAAGTAAACTATTTCCCCATGTTTATCCCCCACCCCCCACTGTTCCTCAGACGTTCTTGTCAACTCCTGGAAATGGCCCACCTTGATTATCACTACAAAAAGCTCCTTCCCCCCCCACCCCCACTCTCCTGCTGGTAATAGCTCACCTTAAGTGATCACTCTCGTTACAGTGTGTATGGTAACACCCATTGTTTCATGTTCTCTGTGTATATAAATCTCCCCACTGTATTTTCCACTGAATGCATCCAATGAAGTGAGCTGTAGCTCACGAAAGCTTATGCTCAAATAAATTTGTTAGTCTCTAAAGTGCCACAAATACTCCTTTTCTTTAAATGATGACAAGTGCTTAGAACAAACCTGTTTCCACTTAAAGCATTCAGAATGGCAAACAAGCTATGTATGATATTTTTTGCCAGTGTGAGATCAGCACTTTCCTTTAATATGTGCTCCCTACTACATATGGAAAATAACACAGATGTTGTCTTGAAATTTCTTAGCAATCTATAAGAGGTATTCAAATGGAGAACTCCCAGAACTAATTTTTGATTAATAGATCTTAATGTTAATAAAGGCCTAATCCTGTATCCCTAACTCAGGCGGAATGCCTGAGTATGACTCAATGAATCCGCACCTACCCACACAAAGCTGCTACCGAGTTTTATTCAGGTAAAGAAGTAGGATCAAGCCGTAACTCTCTACTTACCATTCATACTGCTTGGTTGGCTAGCAGCAAGAGCCTGTGCTTGTTGCAGATCTTTCAAATTTGATTTCAGACTTGTAAGAAGCAGTCTTTCCTTTTCTGCTAGCTCATTTATATCTTTCTCTATAAAGGTGGAACAGTTCAGTCATCAATAGAAAGTGAATTTAAATGTTTCCTTTTCAATCTGAATGACATGAAATAAGACCATTGAACTGAAAAGTGGTCACCGTATATCAACAATAACTGATCTAAAGGTATGTCCACACTGCAATCAGAGATGTGATTGCAGCACATATAGACAAACCTAAACTAGCTTTCATCTAACTAGCACTAGTACCACTAGCAGTGAAGCATGGGATTCAATGTAAGCTGTACAAGTCACCTAGGACCCTTGGTACTTACTTGTATAGTACTTGATAGCATACTAAAGTCCGTCCTGCTGTGGCTTCACAACTATTTGTACATGCTATCTAAAGCTTGCTTGGTTATCTATACATGCTGCAATCACACCTCTGACTGCAGTGTAGACATATCCTAAATAGTCTACCTATCTACAATACAATTATATCTTTTAACAGTAGGGAGAGGAGGAAACTGAAAAGTAAACTCCACTGATAATGAGCATTCCAAATTGTTATTGAGGCAGGCTTAGGGTCTGACAAACTTCCAGTGGTTTACAATAGGGAAAGCTCTTCTGTAAGAAGCAATAGGAAGTTTGTTGGCCCAAGACCACTATGAGAGAGGACAAGTGAAGCATTTGTGCCAACAAGGAGCATTCAATATTCATGGAGCAAAGCTTAAAAAAAATAATGAGATTGGCTTACAAATCACATTATAATACAATAATCACTTCATTTTTCATCTGCCTTCTGATATTGGAATGTTTCTGGAGAAGCTGTCCATCCCCAATTTGTGTGTGATCATTTCATATTCAATATTTAAGCTTAAATGGACAAGCGAAAATGTGACCCTCCATACTAGGTCTCAGACCTCGGTCCACTGGGCTTGTAAGCACTAGGCAGCCCCAACCTGCCACTCAGTAGCCTGCTAACAGGTGCTAGAACAGCAGCTGAACTCTTAACAGAGGACTCCAGTCCTGAGATTTGATTGGTGGAACGATGGGGGTCCTGATTGTTCCACAGCCTCTACTTAAGCCAAGCACAGGAACACGATGTTGTCCACACCACTGGGTTCTCTCTGCTCAGGACTGCTTCTTCTACAATACCTGTTCCTACTGGTCTCCTGGTAACCTGAGCCTGCCTGCCTCCTGACACTTGACTCCTGGTTTACCCTCCGGCCTGTCTCTGACCTCCTGGTATCTGACCTAGCCTTACTCCTGTTCTGATCACTAGGTAAGACTACCCACATCCTGGTCATGACACTGGCTACTTGGAGAAGGGAGCCCGCTTACCCTCTTATAAGCTGTAGAGTAGGGGTGCTTCCATGCTCTCCATCCCCCTCTTCTATTTCTCTCCAACCTTCTTGCAGTTCCCCGCATCTTTATGTCAGTCCAGCCAAGTCTTCTGCCCCACACACATTCTCGCTATATACTCCTCATAGTTTGTCTCAAATCGACCACACAATGTTTGTCATCTTTCTTCTCAGCACTACCCTTCACATTCTCCCTTTTGGCACTTCTTTTACTCTATTCCCCCCCCACACACACACACACACACACACTCAGTTTCCCTTCAGATCCCACATTCCCTGGTCACACAATGTCCTTGTTTTCCCCTGCATTCAGGTGCCCTCTGGCCCTCAAACTTCGCCCAACCTGGAGCAGCAAAGCAGCAGCAGCAGCAGCTGAGGAGAACAGGATCATCCTCTCCCTGGCTAGAGGCACCAGAGAGAAGTAAAGTTTTAAAGCCATTTCCCAGTTGTGAGGTAGGAGCATTGATAGCCATGGAATAATTGGAGCTTCAAGCAGAGGTGGAATTGATTGGATAGGCTTGTGAGGCTTCAGCCTGGAGGAAGTGGGACAGTTGAGCTGAGTTCTAATGGCACTGCTGTTCTGAGCAGTAGCAATCACAGTTACATGACAGAGAAGGTAGTGGGTTGCTATTAGAAAGGTAGTGTGTTTAAATATGGCACACACTAAATTGATTTATAAGTGGCTGACAGGTCTCAAAATGTAATTATACAGCGGAGAGCATCATAAAATGGGTGTGGAATTGTATTGTGGATTGGTAGACTATTTAGGATAGGTCTACATGACAGTCAGAGGTGTGATTGCAGCATGTATAGATAACCAAGCAAGCTTTAGCTAGCATGTACAAATATCTGATCCTGCAGGGATCAGTTCTCAGAACTACGCTATTTAACATTTTTATCAATGACCTGGAAAAAAAACATAAAATCATCACTGATAAAGTTTGCAGATGATACAAAAATTGACAGTGGTAAATAAGGAAGAGGACAGGTCACTGATATTGACTAATCTGGATCTGTTGATAACCTGGGCACAAACAATGTGTTTTAAAACAGGCATATGCAAATATATACGTAGGAGCAAAGAATGTAGACCAAGTTTATACAATGGAAGACCTGATCCTGGGAAGTAGTGACTCAAAAAAAAAATGATTTGGGGGTCATGGTGGATAGTCAGCTGAGCAGGAGCTCCCAGTATGATGCTGTGGCCAAAATGGCTAATGCAATCCTTGGATGCGTAAATAGGGGAATCTCAAATAGAAGTAGAAAGGTTATATAAAGTCTGTATTTGGCACTAGTGTGACCACTACTGGCATGCTTTTTCCAGTTTGTATGTGCACCATTCAAGAAAATAGATAAATCTGAGAGGTTCGGAGAAGAGCCACGAAACTGATTAAATGATTGGAAAACATGCCTTAGACTGAGAAACTCAAAGAGCTCAATCTATTTAGCTTAACAAAGAGAAAGTTAAGGGTGTGACTTGATTACAGTCTAGATTCTCCATCAGTAGCAATTTTAAAATCAAGATTAGATGTTCTAAAAGCTCTTGTTCAAACAGGAATTATTTTGGGGGCATTCTATGACCTGTGTTATGCAGGAGGTCACAGTGGTCCTTTCTGACCTTAGAATCTATGACTCTCTCATAAGTACAAACTTGGAACAGTATCAACTTTCTTTTAGTATATCCATATTTACGGTGTTAGTGGGCAAGATGTTTTGCTATGGCCAAGATCTACCCAGCAGAATGCTGGTAGGATACCAGAGGAAGGAGCTGTCAGGGAAACCACCAGCTCAATACTAGCTCTGCACAAGGACTAGTGCAGAATAAGGTAGTCTCTGAGCTAGTTTCCTCCTACAACATACAGATCAACCCACAACATATTCTCTTAAATTACTCTACTGAAATAAGCAACTCATTTACACTAACTCACATCTAAACTATCAAACAACTTGGTGGGTATCTTCTCCTATGATAGTGTCTACTCCTTTGTAGATTTGTGGCTGTCTGCCAAAAACATACACAGTAGCTGCCCCTCCTTAGGTTTCTCCTCCACGAACAAACCACACACTGTTCACTCTACTATGGGTCTCTTTTCCTTGCACAGGGCCCCCAGCCTAGCAAAATAGTCCTGCTAGACAAGATCATACAAAGACTAGATCCTGTTGAATTCAAGTCATAACTGATGAGAGAGACCAGATTGAGCCAGACTAACCCACAACACTGGGTGTTGGATCATATTAAAGAAGTTCTGTATTAAAATCACAAATGAGTTTGATTCCCCATAGTTTAAATTCCAGGGTATTACTAATTAAGAGGTCTCTTGGTTTTTGGTACTGTTTCTCTCCCTCTGTGTGTGAAACTTGCAAGCTGCTAATTGTGTTAGTACATTCTAAGACAGAGTCTGTTCTCAAAGCAATTCACAGAGAGAGAGACTCAAAGCAATACTCTAACAACAGAAACAGCACCCAGAGACTCCCCGCCCTTTTGTTGTGTTAACAATTGTGATTAAAATAGAGATAGAGGATGTATGTGGATGGATGCTTGGTGTGGATAATAACTGAATGATCAGGGAGGTGCCAGCCTAAGAATCCAGTGTCCATCTGCTGAAGAAGGCATCAAGTGGAAATAACCAGAGGACCCCCGGAGGGCAGACTGGAATCCACCCAACAGCCTCAAGAATGGGGGAACCAAAGAACAAGATAACATCTAGCAGCACGGAGCCATCAGGAATGTGCCATCTGCTGATTGATTCAGCAACAGCATGATGAAGCAATTCCCATAGACTGGCATAGGAAGAAATTCCTATAAAAATGGACTCTAGAAAGTGAGAACTTTGGGGTCTGATTCTGCAAACCAACTTCCAGGAGCATCAGATGAGCATCTGACAAGGCCCTGCTCCCTCCTCATGTCCAGGCCACCTGGCCAGTGGCTTGGCATGAGCAACTCTAAGGCTGGTAACTATGATAACAACCTTGCAGAACGTGTGTGTGTGTGTGTGTGTGTGTGTGTGTGTGAGAATGAATGTGTGAATAAATATGAGATTGAATGGAATGTTATAACTATAACTAACTGCTTACTATGATAACAACCTTGCAGAACCTGTGTGTGTGTGTGTGTGTGTTTGTATGAATGAATGAGTGAATAAAGATGAGATTGAATGGAATGTTACAGCTGTAACTAACTGCTTACTATGATTCTTTCTGTATTCACAATAAATGTGGTATTTTGCCTTTTTCCCTTTAATAAGATCCTGCTGGTTTTTAATTTATTGGTTGCCTGCTGGCCTCCGAGAAGGTAGCAGGGGACCTGCTGGCCTCCGAGAAGGTAGCAGGAAAAACAGATTAAACCAGACCTGCTGGCCTCCGAGAAGGTAGCAGGGGACCTGCTGGCCTCCGAGAAGGTAGCAGGGAAAACAGATTAAACCAGACCTGCTGGCCTCTGGGAAGGTAGCAGGGAACCTGCTGGCCTCCGAGAAGGTAGCAGGGAAGAACAGGTTCACCAGACCTGCTGGCCTCCGAGAAGGTAGCAGGGAGAAATAGGTTAACCAGACCTGCTGGCCTCCAGGAAGGTAGCAGGGGACCTGCTGGCCTCCGAGAAGGTAGCAGGGGAGAACAGGTTAACCAGACCTCCTGGCCTCCGAGAAGGTAGCAGGGAGAAATAGGTTAACCAGACCTGCTGGCCTCCGAGAAGGTAGCAGGGGACCTGCTGGCCTCTGGGAAGGTAGCAGGGGAAAAACGCATAGATTAAGCTATGATTTCAGAATCTAGGCTGTGTCACTGGCTAAGTAATACCAGCAGTGACAAAGAGATTGAAATATCCATGTTAAGATGTTTAAAAGAAAACAGGGTAAGCCAGTACCAGAGGGAGGAATGGAGTCAGAAGGAACTCCAACCTCACCTTTTGTTAAAGAAATTACACCTTTTAAACAAATCCTTCAAAAATTTGGGCACAGTCCTTGGACTAAACAAGCCCTAGCTGATGTCTCCACTATTTCGGACCTGGAGGATAGATTGGCTCAGTATATCCTCATATACAAACCTTCTAGTGCTGCCAAAAGAGGTGCAGCAGCAATTTGGTTGTTGTGGGAGGCATGTAAGGATTCTTCCCTCTGCTTGTCTTCATGAAAAGAGGAAAAGGCACAAATGGAAAAGGGAGCCACAATAAGTTGGGTTTTCTTTTTTTTAGATTGCTGTGTGTTTTGGAAGCAGAAGTTTAAAAAGTGACCAAAACTCTGGTGAAAGTTGATTGTGTCCCTTTTAAGATAGTCTCTGAGCTGCTGATGGCTTTAAATCCAAAAGCAGGAAGCGTCTTTGAAAATGCAAATTACCTAAATGATAAAGGAAGGAAAGAACTACCATCACAAAGGAGCTGCAGATAAAGGACACACCTGGTCAGCAAACAAATTGTCTAAATAAAAGGCATGGGATAACAAGATAATTTTAATAAATTTAATGATAATAAGTATCCCTGTAACGTATAGTGTGTATGATTTTTGGAAAAACCCTTTAAGGTCGCATGGTAATGATGCTTCTCAGTTATTACCTGTAAATAAAACTTAAAGCTTAACACAGCAGGAAAAACATTATAAACTTGGTCTGCTGTATAAGAAGGAAAACTCATGGATTTAATGACTAAACAGTGGGATAATTTCCCCATAACCCTTAATAGATAAAAGCCATTGAAACCTGTCCTGCCTATAGAACAAAAACAGGAAAATGTGGGGGCAATTCCTCCATTTTGCCTGTAATCAGCAAGGGTACTTGTAAAAGAAATATTTTAAGCAATAATCTGCCACCCCAAAAGGGGTAGAAACATGTTCTTTTTGTCTTTCAGAAAATCAGGAAAAGCTGATGCCAGCTGAAAAGCAACCCAATACCATGAATCTACTGTCACAACAGAAATTGTGTTTTGTGTTCTGTGTTTTGTCTTGTCTTGTTGCTAGCACTGTTGTGTGTTTAAAAAAAAAAATACTGAAGACCTGCAGGAACTTAAAAATAAATTAAGCTCTCTGTCCCAGCTACAGGACAGCCTGATATAAAAACAAGTACATGCCAATGTAGACTTGGTCCAAATTGGTCTGGGTAACCTAAAAGGCCGATGGAATCTTTGGTAATGGCTTAATACTACCACATGGCTTATCCATAAGAAAAAAAAATATTAGAAATAGGAAACTACACAGCCATAGCTATGGGATGCACTGAAATGCAGATACTTGCCCTAGCTACTTTGGAACACAAAATGTTCCGGGTCATATTGGGAAATATTAAGGGTTTGATGCATTTGTTAAAAAAGAAAGAGATCATTGTTTGACACTTATCAATATGAATGGATGCAATATGTTTCCAGTATTGTAAAACCAGACTTGTTAATGGGAGAAATTGTTGTCAAAATTGCACACCAACAGTCCCTGGAGGCAAAGGTATTGAAGGTTAACCCACTCCCCATATTACACATGGGATCCTTCTGGCTACCCTGGACCTTGAGCCAGTGGGCTGGGGAGGGAGGGAAGCTATTGGACACTAGAGGTTGTATCGAATGGACTCCTCAAAAGTGGGTGTGCCTCACCTTGCCTGTTGCCCCAGAACCTTGTAGTAAAGATACATCACTAGGATCATGTATGTGGCATGATTTGGAATCACAAACTCAAATTGCCTCACGGTACTTTCTCTTGAATAGGCTACATAGAAAGTGACACTGACGATTATAAATCTTAGTGTCAAAAGGGGGATTATGTTGGATCATATTAAAGAAGTTCTGTATTAAAATCACAAATGAGTTTGATTCCCCATAGTTTAAATTCCAGGGTATTACTAATTAAGAGGTCTCTTGGTTTTTGGTACTGTTTCTCTCCCTCTGTGTGTGAAACTTGCAAGCTGCTAATTGTGTTAGTACATTCTAAGACAGAGTCTGTTCTCAAAGCAATTCACAGAGAGAGAGACTCAAAGCAATACTCTAACAACAGAAACAGCACCCAGAGACTCCCCGCCCTTTTGTTGTGTTAACAATTGTGATTAAAATAGAGATAGAGGATGTATGTGGATGGATGCTTGGTGTGGATAATAACTGAATGATCAGGGAGGTGCCAGCCTAAGAATCCAGTGTCCATCTGCTGAAGAAGGCATCAAGTGGAAATAACCAGAGGACCCCCGGAGGGCAGACTGGAATCCACCCAACAGCCTCAAGAATGGGGGAACCAAAGAACAAGATAACATCTAGCAGCACGGAGCCATCAGGAATGTGCCATCTGCTGATTGATTCAGCAACAGCATGATGAAGCAATTCCCATAGACTGGCATAGGAAGAAATTCCTATAAAAATGGACTCTAGAAAGTGAGAACTTTGGGGTCTGATTCTGCAAACCAACTTCCAGGAGCATCAGATGAGCATCTGACAAGGCCCTGCTCCCTCCTCATGTCCAGGCCACCTGGCCAGTGGCTTGGCATGAGCAACTCTAAGGCTGGTAACTATGATAACAACCTTGCAGAACGTGTGTGTGTGTGTGTGTGTGTGTGTGTGTGTGAGAATGAATGTGTGAATAAATATGAGATTGAATGGAATGTTATAACTATAACTAACTGCTTACTATGATAACAACCTTGCAGAACCTGTGTGTGTGTGTGTGTGTGTTTGTATGAATGAATGAGTGAATAAAGATGAGATTGAATGGAATGTTACAGCTGTAACTAACTGCTTACTATGATTCTTTCTGTATTCACAATAAATGTGGTATTTTGCCTTTTTCCCTTTAATAAGATCCTGCTGGTTTTTAATTTATTGGTACAACATGGGCAGTTCCAAGACCATACCCAGGAACAATGCAGAATGTATCCATTATGTTCTATGACTATAAACAAAGTTATTTACCTGTAATTTTGCAATATCTCCAGGATTCTCAATTCTGCCTTTGTGCTCATTCACATAAAGTCAGAGAAACACACATTTGAGTCTTTTATCCCTTCGCTGCAGGTACAGTGTGGTCTAGGCTCCCTACAAATGGTCCTCACTTTCGGGGGGGGAGCGGGGGGCGGACAGTTACTTACCTGTGCAGTAACTGCTGTTCTTCAAATGATTGCACATATACACACCCACTGCTCTAAGGCAGAGACTTTTTCTAGGAGTATCATTGTGGGGAGTGCATGAGCCCAGTATGACTTCCATACAAGACAGGGATACTGAGTCCCTCTCAATTCATTTTCACTGCCTGTTGTGCAAGTTGGAGCACTCCATATTTCTTCGAGTTCCAGTTCTCTCAGTTAGCAATTTTTCAACTTATTGTAAATAGTTAGACTATAATGTTAATAGATAAGTATAGGTAGGTATTAAGTTTTAGTTTCCTTTTTAACGGGGATCCTCCTTTTTTACTTTGTTCCTGGTGTTGTCTCTGCCATTAGCTATGCAGAAGTCTCTAAGATTTAAACAATGTCTGACCTGGTAGGCAGCAATGCCCTTTAATGATGGGCATTCCCACTGCCTGTTTTGATATGGTGATGGACATTTAAAGGAGAAACACAATATTTGAAGCCCTTCCTGTCCAAGGCATGCAAATTCTGGCAGATATACCTGAGGGAACACTTTCTAGAAAAGACAATGCATCCCTGTTCTGAGTTGGGCTATGTTGCACGTGAAGGAACAGAACACTCTTCAACAAAGATTGCCCCACCAGCTTCTTCTGCCTCTTAAAAAAAAAAAGGCTCATGGAGGGGAGAGCTCGCTCACCTCATCTCCAGGTCTTCTTCAAAATTGCCCAAGACGTCTTCTACTCTAGTTGAGAAGAATGAGTTGAGACCCCTGAAGGGTACCTCATCCCTCAGAAGACTCTACCCATCATAGCTCAGACAGACACGGAAAGTCCTCCAGTAGAAAAGCAATAGTGCAGCTCATGGAGTGCCACTCCCTGGTACCACATGAGGTGGTGCCATTTACTCCAGTACTGACATCATCTGCACTGTTCAGAGCAACATCTTCTGTATCATCCACTGCAGTACCATCAAAAACTGACTTTGTTGACGCTGATAACTTTTCCCTTGTTGACTCTGGTACCATCGATCCCAGTGGCATCATCTTCAGCTGTGTGTGTATGGCTGCTTTCTCTTACAGGCATTTCTGATGGCCAAAGACCTGCTATTCCTGCCTATGCCATCTCTCCTTCAGCACACAGCACTGATACAGAGTACATAAAATCTGACCTGGGTGCCACAACAGCTCTGGCATCAGTACTACCATCAGAACCACCTCCAGCTACTACTTACTCAGGGCTGTGCACCTTCAAAAACCACACCATGACACTGACCAGTACTGCTCTGCCTTTTCAGGAAGAGTACTACTTTTTCTCTTCTGAATTACGCAGTGGTAAATAAGGTTCCCTCTCTAGATCCTTCAGATCTTGGGCTCTGCCTCCTTCTGCATTAGAGACACTCCTTTAGGACATGTGCTTGCGGACAAGAGATCCACACCCAGGGATTAAACTCCATGGGGTTCTCCTATGCAATATGGGCACTATGGCTACACTATGGCCATACTGGGCTCCCTGCATTGTTCCTTGTGACCCAAGATCTATGTTGGTACCTCACTCCAAATCTAAATCTCCTTCACCTGTGGCCACGAGGAAGGAAACCTTAACTCCTCTAATACCCAAATAGTTTTCCAGTCTAGAGCCACTGGACGAGGAGGTGCAAGATGACATGTATCAGGCCCCAGTTCATATTTCTTCATCTGATGAGTTGACTGCTCCTGAGATGCCCTCACCCAACCCAGAGGACTTTATGACCTTCCAGGACTTGATGTGGAGAGTGGCATCAACCCTGATGATTCAGGCTCAGACGGTGCAGGAAAATCCACACAAACTCCTCCGCATTTTTCAGACAGCAGCACCAGGAAGAGTGGTGCCTCCTATCAAAGAAGCATTGCATGACACAGTCAAATTACTTTGGCAAACCCCAGCCTCCCTTGTGCCCATCTCAAAGAGGAGAGATCAACATTGTCAAGTTCCCTCTCAGTGGTTTGAGCAACATTTTTTAAACCCTGCGCCAGGGTCCCTCATCATGACTGCTGCGAATGAACTTACATGGTGCACTAACTTTCCTGGTGTTACCAATTTAAGACAAAGTTGATGGCAGGAAACTTTTTAGAGTGCTCCCCTATATGAAAATAACACAATTCTCTGGGTATACTCCAGGGTGAACTGAGCATATCTCATCAGTGTGAATGGCTTCTCATATATACAAAATGATAGTTACATTGACTATTAAAAAGCTGATTTAGAAAGCTTCACAGGTTTGAGAGAGAATTTACATTTTTGGTTCAAAACTTAGATTCATAGAAGCCCACTGAATCACCAGTGAATTCATAATTTTTGTTAACTAAGTTGTTTACTTCACACTCATGATTGAGTTTGTATTTTCTTATTTGGCCTGCTGCTTGTGTTTGTGTAGATTTGCCTTTACACTTGCTGCCAAGATCCTTCTTTGCTTATTTAGTACATGTATGCTACTACAGAAAGATGACATTTTTAGTGTGTTCAATAGGAAAAAAAAGTCTTTGTTCTCTTTAATAGGTAATAAACAAGTTATTTAATTGAGAAAAGTTTTTGAATTTCTCCAGTAACTACACTAAATACACTTTTATAATAACTACGGAAAATTGCCTAAAGGGTAATTTAGATTATAAAATTAAACCACTTCATAGAAACCATTATGGTCTATAAAGGGAAAATATTCTATATATTTTAAGAATTATCTAAATATATCTTGAAAAATAAAATGAAAAATCTCCTTCCTGTTCATATTTTTACCTTTTTTGTTCAAATGGCATCTGCTGCAGCAGAAAATGAGCAGAAGTAGTCCAATGCAGTATATTGGGTCAGTAAAATCCTGAGACTGGAAATACTTATTAACTAAATGACGCCCAGCTTTTAAAACAAACCTGTTACCTTTCAAGTATAGACAGTGAAAATCACCGTGCCTAAGAAATCCTTTTTCCAGTTTGTGGCCAGCACTCTTTTTTAGGACATAATCACACCCACAACTGAGAAATGGAAGAGGTATTGCCTTGCTGAGATTACATGAGGTATCCAGAGGGGTAATTCCAAGAACTGATTTTTGATGAATTGATCTTCATGTTCGTGAACGCCTTATCTTGCACACCTTACTCACCCAAAACTCCTGTTGAGAATGGCTCAGTGAATTTTCACACACAACTGCTACTGAGTTATATCTGAGTCAAGAATGTAGGTCAAGCCTTAACTCTGTACTTACCACTGATAGTGACTGGTTGGCTAGCAGCAAAAGCCTGTGCTTGTTGCAGATCTGTAAGCAAAAGCCTTTCTGTGTCCAATAGGTCAGGTACTTGCCTCTCTACAAAGACAGAAATATTTCATTATCACCCTTCGTTGATGTCAAACTATGAAAAGTGATTACTGTATATCTGCAGTATTGATAGTAAATAATCTATTAGTTTGTAGTACAATTATAACTTTTACGGGTAGGAAAAGGAGGAAACCGACAGGTAAACTCCATTCAGAACCAGCATTCCAAACTATTATTAAGGAAGCCTCAGCACTGACAAATTTCCCATGGTTTACTAAAGGCAATGCTCTTCTGTGAAAAGCCATAGGAAGTTTATTGGTCCAAGACCACTATTCTGAGTTTGGGAAGGGGGAGGTGTGCATGGAGATTTGTGGGACTTGCCATAGGAGAAATGAAGGAGGACAAGTGAAGCAGTATTGCCAACAAGCTGCATGGATTCATGGAGCAGAGCTCCACAAAATTTTGAGACTGGCTTAAAAACCATATTAAAATATAATAAATAAATCACATTGTTTTTCATCCGCCTTCTGATGATGGAATATTTCAAGAAACACTGTCCATCCCCAGTTTGTGTGTGATCATTTGAGATTCAAGATTTAAGCTTAAATGTATAAGCCTCCACACCAGCTGCTCGGAGCTGCTTTCATTCTTGTAAGCTATGGTGTAGAGGTGCTTTCATTCTCTCTATTTCCCTCCTCTATCACTCTCCCTCTTAATCCTTTCTTTTCTTTCCACTCCTGCCACATTTACTACCTCACATATTCTCCACAGTCTGTATCA
The DNA here is from genome assembly GCF_965152275.1 of Natator depressus. Taxonomy (NCBI): domain Eukaryota; kingdom Metazoa; phylum Chordata; order Testudines; family Cheloniidae; genus Natator; species Natator depressus. The sequence continues at coordinate 235,179,280 of NC_134235.1, read as the reverse complement.
TTCTTTTCAATATAGGTCTTTATGCTGCTATCATCACCCTAGTATCAGAATTTTTCACTCCCACAGGAGGAGCATCCATGGGATTTGAACTCTGGCACTGTAAACTAGAGTCATACTATTAGGACATTTGACCAGCTCCATTAAAGAGTTCAAATGTACCTTAATTAACAACAAGAGAGACATCGCTGAAAGATGGGTACAGCTACTCAACCACCCCTTTATTATCAATACACAGATGCAAGAGGAACTAACCCAGCACCCCACATGTAGATATCACCCAATTACCTACTGTTGAAGAATGCAAAAAGTTACCAAACAAATGAAGTTAGGTAAATCACCAGGCAAAGACAGTATACCAGCTGAAATCTATAAATTTAAGGCCCCAAAACTGTCAATTATCTAGATGAACTTATCAAGAATATCTGAGAAAATTCCTCAGGATTTCAAAGATGCAATCATAGTTGCACAATACAGAAATAAAGGCAACAAATCTGACTATGGCAACAACCTGGGGATCTTCCTGATATCTGTAGGTGATAAAATCCTTGCTTGTATTTTACACAATTGACTTGTTGAAATAGTATCAGAGAAGATTCGACCAGATACCCAATGTGGATTTAGATCAGGTCAGCATACCACAGAGATTATTTTTGTTGTGAGACAGTGTGAAGGGCCAGCCACCCCCACACAAACCCTAGAGGGATTAAGGTGGCTAGTTGGGCCAATTAACTCCCCAGGCTGCACCTGGAGGAGGAGCCAGGGAGCATGGATTAATTAGATGAGGCTCAGCTAGACAGGAACAAGGGCCTGTATAAAGCCCAGGAGCTGAGCACAGCTAGGGGCTGCAGGGAATTGGTCTGAAGTCACTTCCTGGGAGATGTGTTTGGCACTATAGAGCAGGAGTTCCCAAATTTGGTTCGTGGCTTGTTCAGGGTAAGCCCCTGGTGGGCCATGAGACACTTTGTTTACCTGAGCATCTGTAGGTACGGCTGCTCGCAGCTCCCAGTGGCCGCAGTTTGTCGTTCCTGGCCAATGGGAGCTATGGGAAGCCGCAAACAAGCTACAAGCCAAGTTTGGGAACCCCTGCTATAGAGGATAGTTTACAGTTACCCCCTGCCAGGAAGGGGTTTGGGCTGGCAACCCCAGAGAAGTGGGAGAGCTGGAAAGGCTCAGGAGAAAAGCAGCAAGATATAGGATAGGGCACACCTTAGCAACTGAAGAGAGGGCCCCCGAGCTGGAACCCGGAGTAGACGGGGGGCCTGGGTTCCCCCTGGGGAAGTGACATAGACTGGGCAGTGGAGAGCAGACTGTCTGGGACAGTTCATGCTGAAGACTTTATATCCCAGAAGAGGGAAGCATGCATAGTGAGCTGATCAGAGGCCAAGTTGTGAAGAAGGAGTTCTTGGAGTTGCAGAGAAAGGTTGAGAGCCTGCCAGAGGAGCACGCAGCACTTGGAAGAAGCTAATCCCCAGAGTGGCCAGGAGGCAGCACCAGTGTTCCCTCTAATTTTTCCCACCCATGTGCGAAATGAATTTTATGTGCTGGGCTCCGACTAGGGGTCCAGGCTCTGGGGTAGGGCCAGGGATGAGGGGTTTGGGGTGCAGGCTTTCCTGGGGCTATGGCAGGGAGAGAGGACTCCCCTCAGCTCTCTCTCCCTGCAGCAACACCTGGGCTGGGGGGAGGGGCGCCTCTCCCCGCAGTGGCAGCTCTGGGGCCATGGGAGAGGCGCCTCTCCCACTGCCGTGACAGGTCCAGTCCGGGGCTGGGTTGGGGCCACGGGAGAGGCACCTCTCCCCCCAGCTGCAGATGGAGCGGGGCTGAGCTGGGTTGGGTTGGGGGAGAGGAATCTCTCCCCGCCGCAGCTCTGAGCGCCTGCACAATGCTTAAATAGGCTGGCCATGCAGCTTAGAGGGAACTTAGGGGCATCACCCCTAGTGGTGAGTGGACGCCATGAGAGAGAGATTCAGGAAAAATGCATTCATCAAAATGGAACTGATTGTTATCTTCACTGATCTTAAAAAAAGCATTTGACACTCTGAACAGAAATGGCCCCTGGAAAATTCTAGAAAAGTTTGGCTGCCCCATCAAATTAGGTAACATTATATGTTAATTACACAAAGATGTGACTGAGTAATCTCAGATGGTGACCTCAGACTCATCCCCATATATAATAGGATGAAACAAGGTTCCATTCTGGCACTGGTCCTCTTTGATCTCTTCTTTGTAGCCATTCTGAATTACACAACTGACAACCTTCAAAAGGGCATCTACATAAGGTATAGAACTATTGAGGAATTTTCAGTCTCCAAATGTTTACTGAAAATAAAAAAGTTCTTGAGGAACTCATGTGAAACCCTTTTTGCAGATGATTGTGGTCTACTTAGTCATAGCAAAAGTGACCTACACCTTGTCCTTGACAGGTTATCAGAGGAAACTTACTGTTTGGACTCCCTGTCAGTCTGGAAAAAAATGAAGCCCCATCAACCACAACCACTGAGCCAAACATTACCATTGATGGTATAAACTAAAGAACATCAATCACTTAACATATCATGACAGTACCATCTCAAGTGATGGTTCCCTGGATCAAAAAAATATATTGGACAGAATACGAAGGCAACCCAAGCTTTTGGTGACCTCACCATAAGATACTCAAACACCATACCATACTGTCAACAAAACTGATGATATACAGTGCAGCTGTGATAGCATTCCTTTTTATGGGTGTGAAGCATGGACAGTTTACCACAGACACATCAAGCAACTTGAAAAATATCACACGCATTGCCTTCACTTTATTCTGAAGGCCCACTGGCAAGACAAGTGTCAAACATTACCATCCTTGAAGGAGCAAAAACAACCAGCATCAAGGCAATGATTATAAAAGCTCAGCTTAGCTGGACAGGTCATGTTATCAACATGGAAGATGATACCCTCCTGAAAAAAGTACTCTATGGTGAGCTGAACTTCAGAAAGCAAAGGAGGACAGTCAATGTAAACACTTCAAATGTGAAAAACTGACTGAAAACAGGACCAAGCATCATACCAAGTTTTCACTGTGAGTCCATATGTTCCTGTGTGACACCTGTTTGCAAGGAGCAAGGCCATGAACAGATGTCACAAAAGAACACATGAGGCCATGATATCATGGTCAGCTATGACAAACAGCCATAGTATCTGAACTCTCCCGCACATGCTCCCCCATAGTCTGTTTCCAACCTATATGACTATTCCTCAAAATACTTATTCTGCCCCTCTTGTTACCCTCTACCCCCTCAGTCTTCTTTTAGTCCCTCACATTCCCTGCTTACAAAATAAGTTTCCTCTTTATATTCCAACATTCCCCTACTTCTCTTCTTTGGCTCCCTGTTGCTTTCCACATCCCTCCAGCCAGGAGGAACAACCTCTGTCTCTCCAGGAGGAGCAGTGAGGAATAAGTGAAGTTCCAAATGCACCTCTGCTTAGCTAGGAAGAGCACTGACAGCCACAGAGGAATGGGAGGCTCAGACGGGTAGAAATGGTGGGAGGGAAAGCTGATATCGCAGCTTGCAAGGGGTGGGTCAGCTAACTTGATCTCTAGGAGCAGTCTTGCTCTGAGCTGAGGCAGGCTCAGCTAGATGACAATGAAGTTTGTGGATGACCAATAGGGAAGTAGTGTCTCTATTTGCCTTCCATAGCCACCAGGAAGAAAACATGCACATTTTCTGGGGTTAATAGATCCTCATTTCAGACTCCAGTGAACCAGACTGTTTGTTATGGCCAACATCATCTGCTGCAGTGTGTTTTGGGGTAGGGAGGGATTTGGTGCAACTTCCAGATTCTTTTCCAGCTCTGCACAAGCCCCTGGATAGGACGAAAGAATCTTGAAGCAAGTTCTCTTCCACAATGTCCAGATCACCTAGAACACTTCCTCCTCATTCACTCTACATGAATAAGTAATGTCCTAATATATTCCCACACCTACCTTTACTACCAAACAGCCATATGGATCTCTTCTACACTGAGTACATAAAAGCAGAATGAGAAAACCACACAGGTGGAAGAAAGATCATTTATATTTTTGTTTCACAAATTAATGAAATTTCATGGAATCCCCAAAGAACTTGCCATTTTTTGCTAATTGTACATATAAGTTAAGTCAGTATTCACCGTCAGGTCTGTATTTTCCTACTTGGCCTGCTGCAGGAGCTTGTGCTTGCTGCAGGTCATGTAGATTTGCTTTGAGACTTGCAGCCATCATCCTTCTTTGCTCTCTTGGCTCATATTCTTTGCTCTCTACAGAAAGAGGAAAATTTTAATGCATTAAATAGCAAAAACATTTCATAGGCTTTCCTGGAAACATGAAATAGTCCAGATAATCAACATTGAAAAGTGGCTTTTGCATTTCTGTAACAAATATAGTAAGAGGAAGTTACTCACCTTGTGCAGTAATGATGGTTCTTCAAGATGTATGTCCCTATGGGTGCTCCACTGTAGGTGTATGTGCGCCGCTGCACCTCTAATGGGAGATTTTTGGTTGCAGTGTCCGTTGAGCCCATGCATGTGCCCATGCATGTGGTCTGCCTTGAGGCTCTTTAGCAATGCAAGGGTGAACCCCCCTCACCTCCTTCTCTGCTGCAGAGCCCTATAGAAAACTCCGAAGTAGAGGGGAGGAGGGCGGTTGTGGAGCACCCATAGGGACACACATTTTGAAGAACCATGGTTACTGCACAAGGTGAGTAACTTCCTCTTCTTCTTCAAGTAGTGTCCCTATGTGTGCTCCACTCTAGGTGACTCCCGAGCAGTATCCACCACTGGGGGCTGGGACTTTGGAGTGGAATCTTTTACTACAGAGAGTACTGTGGAGTCAAAGATGGTGTCCGCGGCCAAATCTTCAGTGATCGCATAATGTTCTGCAGAAGTATGGGCAGAGGCCCAAGTCATTGCTCTATAGAGTGCTGAGATGGGGTATCCCTACAGAATGTGATTGAGGTAAAAACTGATCTCGTGGAGTGCATATGGACTCTGGATGAAAACAAGTTGCGCCCTTTATAAGTAATTAATGCAACTAGAGACCCATTTGGATAGTCTTTGAGCTGATATCAGAGAGCTTTTGGATCTTTCTGTGGACAAAAGGAAGAGTTTAGGGGATTTTCTGAAGTCCTTAGTCCTGTCCAAGTAGAATGCTAATGTCCTTCTAATATCTAGCATATGCACAATTGTCTCCCAGTTGTCACAATGTGGTTTTGGGAATTCGTCTCTCTCTCCCCGGGAGACGAATCTATTGATTCATATGGAAAGTGCAGAGAAAGTAGGGAGAAACTTGGGATATGGCCTTAGAATTACTTTGTCTTTTAAAAAAAAAAAAAAAAAAAAAAGGCTGTGAAGGATGGATGTGCCATCAGGGCCGCTATTTCTCCTATGTGCCTAACTGAGGTGATGGCAATTAGAAATGCTGTCTTCATGGACAGGTGTAAGAGAGAACAAGTTGCCCTGGACTCAGAGGGAGGTCTAGTCAAAGCCCTGAGAACTAGGTTAAAGTCCCAGGCTGGAGCGGGTGGTGTCACATGCGGGAATAGATTCCCAATGCCCTTAAAGAATCTATGAATTAGTGGGTGAACAAACACCAAGTGGGAAGCCGTTTTCACAGCGAGATGTACCTTAAGGGAGCTGAGAGAGAGTTTAAAATATAATGCAAAATCAGAGGAAGGAAAGAGGAGGTTGGGTCTGTGTGTTTGGAATGACACAAACTTGGAGTCATTTCCATTGTGTAGATAAGTATGTTGAGTGGTCAACTTTTGGTTGTCTTGCGACACATCTTTCAGCTTGTCAGAGCATTCTGCCTCTAAGCCTTGGAACTAAGAAGGAGCCAAGTCTGGAGGTGGAGGACCCGTAGGTTGGGGTGAAGGGTCAGCCCGTTGTTTTGAGAGAGTGGGTGAAGAATAGGCTGAGGAGAAACAGGAGGCCATATTGCCATCTGTGTCAGGTAAGGGAGCCAGACTTGTCATGGTCAAGAGGGGCAAGCAGAATAACTCTCGCTTTGTCTCATTGAATTTTCAACAGAATCTTGGATAGAGTAGGAAACTGGGAAAAGACATACAAGTGGGCCCTGTCCCATAGGAAGATGAGGGCAACTGCCAGTGAATGTTTCCCCAGGCTGGCCCTGGAGCAGTAACAAGGACCTTTCTTGTTCTGTTAAGTAGCAAAGAATTCCATAGTCAGGGTTCCCCAAAGGGCGGATATATCTTGAAGCACCTCTGAATTCAGTACACACTCATTGTCATGAGAAAATTGCAACTGAGCCTGTTGGTTGTGACGTTCTGTATACTTGGTAGATAGACAGCTGAGATGAGCACATTGTGATGGGTGCATCAATTCCAAAGTTTGAGTGCTGTCTTATAGAGGGTGGGAGATCTGGCAGCCCTTTGGCGGTTTATACAAAACATACAGGTCACATTAAGTCCACCATGACCTTTGTGTGTTGTTTTTGATGAAAGGCAGAAAGTGTGCACAGGCACTCCTGACAGCCCTTAGCCCCAAAAGAGTGACATGGAAGGTCATTTCTGTGTAAGGCCATTTGTCCTGAACCTTGTGGTTGTGTCGGTGATCTCCCCAGTGTATTAGGGAGACGTCCCCGCGTGGTGAATCTGGGTAGCGAGAGGAACACTCTACGTTGTACTGCATCAAGGTTGGTGCTCATTAAGTCCAGTCACTGTACCAGGGTTAGTATGGCGCTACAATGAAGAGAACCTTGGACAATACCCTGGGTGGAGCAGTCTGTACTGATAATGATCCTGCCCCAAAGGTAAGCAGTAGGAAATCTCCTGTACGATGGTTGTATTGAGATATGGAAGTAGGCACCCTGTAGGTTCAGGGCTAAAAATCAATCTCCTTGCTTTAGAGCTGGTCCTAACTGCTGTGAAGTTGAGAAAGGTGACTTCTGAGTGGCATGACCAGTGTATAGATAGCAGCTGATGTTGTAAGGTATCATTGTTCAGGCCCTTGACCAGCTCAGCAAAAGTGCTTATAAGAGGCAGTTTAAGAGGTCATGGACTGGGGTGCAGTCTGTTCCCACTTTTGAGCCCTGGTCCTCTTACCCTGTGGCTCATAACCGCACTGAGATGGTAGGTATTGAGAAGATTGTGACCTGTGGTGTGGTTGAGAGGTATATCTTCTCTTCTGTCCCACAGTGTAGATTCCTACAGAGTGTAACGTGATCCGAGAATCCTTCAGGAATTGGAGAGAAAATCTGTCTTCTTCGCAAAGAGTTTGGCCCTTCAAACTGGAAGTCGGTAGCTCTTTAGGCAATCTTGAGCGGTGTAGAACAAAAACAACACAACCCGCCTCAGTACCACTGTCATGGAGACTGGGAGGGCAGCTGTAACAGCTACATCCAGTGCTGTCTCTAGGATCAGTCTGGCTATTAACTGACCATCTCTAAGAATGGTCTGAATCTGTTCTTTTTGTGTTTCCAGTAATGTTCCAGAAACACACTGAGTTTCCCATATTTCATAAAATTATATTTGGCCATAAACAGTAATGTTGTCGATGAAATTAGGAGGGGAGGGATAGCTCAGTGGTTTGAGCATTGGCCTGCTAAACCCAGGGTTGTGAGTTCAATCCTTGAGGGGGCCATTTAGGGATCTGGGGCAAAAATTGGGAATTGGTCCTGCTTTGAGCAGGGGGTTGGACTAGATGACCTCCTGAGGTCCCTTCCAACCTTGATATTCTATGAATACACCATCTTGCCAAGCATGTTCATATGGAGTTGACTTGGCATTATGTTCTTGCTTTGTGCATTAACCACATCCACTATGATGGAGTTGGGTTGCGGATGTTGAAAAAGTCTGCCTCTTTGGGTAAAGATGTGGGGGGGGTTGGTTTTTGTTTGTTTTGTTTTTACACTCTGTTGCTGGTTGCTGCGATGGAGGCTGGTGGTGTCTGCCAGATGACTTTGGTAGGATCTAGAATCACTTCATTAATTGGGAGGACAATTCTAGATGAGAAGGTGGTGTGTAGAATTTCCACCAACTTGTGATGTGTATCTGCAGCTTGTCTGCCACCCTCTTGGTAAGATCCAGAAAATTCTTAAAATCTTCACCTAGTGATGAGGGGTGGGCAGCACAGCCGCATCTGGGAGAGATGAGGAGAAGTGTGCTGGAAGGGTAGCTTCCTCTTCAGGTTCTTTTTCCTGTTCTGAAAAAGCTTCTTCCTGCCCTGGCTCAGGTGCTCTGGACAGCCAGGCTGTAGCAAACCATCTGGTGGACTCTCCCTGAGAGACACCGGAGATGGTCGCTGTGACAGATTGGATCACAGAAACCCCCTTGGGACTGCCAACTGATGTGCCGAGACTACCTCTGAGCCTGTTTTCCCTGGCAGCTTGGGACTTCAGTGCCCTGTCTGGTTTGAGCCAGACATGCTAGCCTGCTACAAACACAGACCCAAGTCTGAACAACGTCCCCCAAACGCTGCAGGCTTAACTGAAAACAGCTTAAGAAGTGTTTCTGTCTCCAGCACTCAGGTACCCAGCTCCCAATGGGGTCCAAACCCCAAATAAAACTTTATACAGGGTAAAACAGATTATACAGGGAAAACCCATAAATTGTTTGCCCTCTATAACACTGATAGAGAGATATGCATAGCTGTCTGTCCCCCCTCCCCAACCAGGTATTAATACATACTCTGGGTTAATTAAAAAGTAAAAAGTGATTTTATTAAATACAGAATGTAGGATTTAAGTGGTTCCAAGTAATAACAGACAGAACAAAGTGAATTACCAATCAAAATAAAATAAAACACGCAAGTCTAAACCTAATACAGAAAGAAAGTGATTATAGATGAAATCTCACCCTCAGAGATGTTCCAATAAGTTTCTTTTACAGACTAGCTTCCTTCAAGTCTGGGTCTAGCAATCACTCACACCCCTGAAGGAGGCTAGTCTGTAAAAGAAACTTATTGAAACATCTCTGAGGGTGATGTTCTCTCCTATCCAGAATCCACCTTCAAGATGGAGTTTTGGACTCATATTGGCAAGTCAGGAGTCCATGCATGACTGAGTTCCTTATAAGCCAGGCCACATTCCCAGGAAAGCTCAGATGTGGATTGGCATCTCAAAGTTCATTGTTCACTTATGTGTTTCTTGATTGGGCACTTACAGAGAATAGTCTTTTCTCAGGAAGCCGACCAACTGCTTCACTGAGGCTACTTAAAATTAAACAAATACATAGCCAATATTCATAAATTCGAATACAAAAATGATACATGCATACAAATAGGATGAATATATCCAGTAGATCAGAACCTTTGCAGAGATATGTTACATGGCATATCTGGCATAAAACATATTCCAGTTATGTCATATTTACTTTCATAAGCATATTTCCATAAAGCATTATGGGGTGCAAGGTCACAGACATGTGTGTGTACATTGCCAAGAGTTACAATATGGCCTTGTGGGAGAGAGGGAGGAAGCGGGCATGGGCGGTGGGCTTACCTCAGGGTAGGGTGACCAGACAGCAAATGTGAACAATCAGGGAAAGGGCTGGGGGGGTAATAGGAGCCTATATAAGAAAAAAAAAACCAAAAATCGGGACTGTCCCTGTAAAATAGGGACATCTGGTCACCCTATCTCAGGGGGCCCATACCACGATTATGGGTTGGCTTGATGGAATTGGGGAGGACCCTTGTAGTGTGACAGTGGGCCACAATAAGGTCCAGGGAAATGATCTCCTCCTGGCCAGTGTCAGATTCGTCAGTGGGTAAGGGTGGAGCTGACTGGGGTATTGGCAGTATACAGCCCAGTGCCAAGAGTGATTCTGGCTGCTGGGATGTGCTCAATACTGGGGTTCTGGTACCAAGTAATGGGGATTGCAGTTCTTCCCCAACCATCAGGTCTCCAGGGTACCAGAGCTCATGCAGTACCATGCGTTCATTTGGTATCACAAAGGGCGTCTGTGGTACGTTGTCAGTACCGATAGTTGGGCAGAGCACTCCCTAAATGAGAGTTTTGTTGTGCCCAGTACAGAAAGTTTGTTGGTGCCACTATTTGAGAGATGGTACAGTAATTGTTTTTCCCTGGGTACTGAGGCCACAGGTCTCCAGAGTGCCAGAGCACGTGTGTTACCATGGGCTCACGTGATAACACAGAGGAGTGTCTGTAGTATGTCATCACTATCGATGGTTGGGAAGGTGCAGAACACTTCCTAGATGGGAGTTTTGTTGCATCTGGTACCAAAGGGTTTCTCTGTGACGCTCTTTTAGAAATGGTAATTGTCCCCTCTCCTTAGGGGGCGGTACTGTTGCCTCAGAGCCTCTCCTTAGGGGGCAGTACTGTTGCCTCAGAACCTGACTGTCTCCATGCTGTGGGGATGGTGCCACAGAACAGAGCTCACAGCAGGGGGCCCATTCTCTGGTGCCTGCTTCAGAGCTGCAGTGCCGATGGTGCTGCAGAGCAGAGCTCACAGCAGGAGGCCTCTTCTTGGTGCCGCGCTTCAGAGCTGCTGGTGTCATGCTACTGCGGTGGCCACTCTGGGGAGCCCCACTGGCCGGCCAGCTACTCAGAACCCATGTGTTTGGATTGGTGCCGAGATGGCCACACTGGAGAACCCCTCTGGCTGGCCAGTTGCTTGGAGGAGCCCTTTTTATGAGCCTTTCTGGCGGGAGTCTGCTGCTGGCTTTTCGTTTTTTTTTTTCTCTCCTCTCCTTGACTTAACCCCTTTTGAAGTGAAGGCTCTGGAGATGATCCAGGGTCAGCACCCACTGGAGTCCCCTGCAGACTGAAGTGTTTTCCCCATAGGGAGGAATTTTAACTTCAGCTCCTGTGAGGCTGCCGTTTTAACTGTCACAGGTAAAGCACTTCTGTGAGGCTCTCCCAGGCACAGTGAGAGTGTCTGGCCATTACAGGAACTGACTTTTGGCAGGAGAGGCACCGCTTGGAGCAGAGAGATCCAGGCATGCCCCTGGGCAGAGGGTTGTCATTTTCTAGCAGTGAGGAATGCAGAAGAACATCTTCTTTACTACTCTTTTTTTTTTTTAAACTGAAAAAAAAATTGAGAGTCTACTAGATGCCTGAGGGGAGGAAGGGAAATACCCCCAGACAGAGTAGGAAACTGAGTTCTTTTCCTTTCTCTCTCTCTCTCTCTTTTGTTTTTAACCCAAAGGAATAAAATAAAATAAAGAAACACTAGCCTAACTACCTTTAAGGAGAGCTAAGGTAACAAAACAAACACTACTTATGCTAATGACACAGATAAGGAAGGGACTTCCATCTGAGGCCAAAGACCGTAGAGAAGGAAGTGAGGGGGGTTCGCCCCTGCAGTGCTAAATAGCCTCAAGACAGACCACAAGGGAGGGAGGGCACATGTGCAGGCTCAACGGACACTGCTACCAAAAATCTCTCATTAGAGGTGCAGGGACGCACCAACACCTACAGTGGAGCACCCAGAGGGTCACTACTCAAAGAAGAAGAGGAGGTTACTCACCCTGTGCAGTAACTGACGTTCTTCAAGATGAGTGTCCCTGTGGGTGCTCCACTCCAGGTGTTGGTGCGTCCCTGCACCTTCGCTCTGGCGATTTTTACAGCAGTACTCATGCCGGTCATGCACGTGCAGAGCTTGCCCCCTCTCTGAGTGTGCCTTAGTACGCGTGCGCGACCGGTCTCCTCAGTTCCTTCTCTACAATGGAGGCTACCCCAACTCTGAAGTAGAGGGGAGGAGGGTGGGTAGTGGAACACTCACAGGGACACTCATCTCGAAGAACGTCAGTTACTGCACAGGGTGAGTAACCTCCTCTTCTTCTTTGAGAGATGTCCCTGTGGGTGCTCCATTCCAGGTGACTGAAAAGCAGTGTATCTCAAAGAGGTAGGGACTTCCGATTAGGTAGGAATGCCGTTACAGCTCTGCCTAATCGTGTATCAGAGAGAGGTCCTTGAGTAAGGGCATAGTGCTTAACAAATGTGTGTTCAGAAGACCAAGTGGCCACTTTACAGATGTCAGCCAGGGGAACTTTGTGTAGAAAGGCCACAGAGGTAGCAACAGATCTAGTGGAGTGAGTTCTGATGTCAGCTGGAGGCGTCACTTTCTTTATCTGATAGCACAGTCGGATACACTCAGAAATCCAGTTTGAAAGTCTCTGGGTAGAAATAGGTGTCCCTTTGGAACACACTGCGATGGAGACAAAGAGTCTAGAAGAGTTCCTAAAGGGCTTGGTTCTATGCAAATAGAAGGACAAGGCCCTGTGTACATCTAACGTATTAATGGTGTATTCAGAAGAGTTTGCATGTGGTTTAGGAAAGAAAGTTGGTAGGTATATTGGCTCATTGACGTGGAATGACGAATGCACCTTTGGAAGGAATTTGGGGTGTAATCGGAGGGTAACCTTGTCCTTAAAAAATAGTGTATATGGTGGGTCTGCCATGAGAGCTGCTATTTCTCCTGCCCATCTGGCGGAGGTGATTGCCACTAAGAATGCCGTTTTCATAGAGAGGTATAAGAGGGACAAAGTGGCTAGAGGCTCGAATGGTTGTTGGGTTAAGCAGGATAAAACTAAGTGAGGGTCCCACGGAGGGATAGGGGTTTAATGTCTCAGTATAGGGATTGGAGTCCTTTGAGAAAACACTTGGTGATTGGATGAGCAAAAACAGAGGTATCGTTGATCTTGTCATTAAAAGTTGTAATAGCAGCTAAGTGGACTTTAATGAAGCTGAAAGAAAGGCCCGATTGCTTGAAGTCTAACAGGTAGTCAAGTATGAGTGGAAAAGGTGCAGAAGTAGGAAGAAGTTGTTTAGTTGAGCACCATTGTGTGAATAGCTTCCACTTTTGGAGATAGCAGAACGCAGTCTACTCGCATCACCTATGTAGGAGCACTCTTTGAGCCTGCTCAGAGCATGCTAATTCGTTTTGGGAGAACCAGGTAGGAACCAAGCTTTGAGGTGAAGCATTGTCAGGTTGGGGTGAAGAAATCGTCCGTGTTGCTGTGATAGGAGGTTCGGAGTGAGGGGCAACAAGATTGATGGGCAGATTGACATTCTGGTGAGGAACGGAAACTACAGTTGTCTGGGCCACGATGGGGCAATCAGAATTACCGTGGCACAATCTGTCCGTATCTTTGTGAGAACTGTGTGGAGAACTGGTATTGGAGGAAAAGTATATAGCAAGTCCTGGTGCCATCGGATCATGAACATGTCTCCCAGAGAACGTTTGCCCAATCCCGCTATGGAGCAAAATTTGGGACATTTTGTGTTTTTCACAGTTGCGAAGAGGTCTATGGTTGGGTAGCCCCACATGCGGAATATGTTGTGGATGATCGTCTCGTTTATCTCCCATTTGTGATCCCAGGGAAAGCGTCTGCTTAATTCATCCACTGTGGTATTCATAGCTCTGGGAAGATAGGAGGCTGATATCTGAATGTTGTTTGCAAGGCACCAGTTCCAGAGCTTCATAGCTTCTGTGCAAAGCGCGTGAGAGCAAGCTCCTCCCTGCCTGTTTACATAAAACATGCAGGCGATGTCTGTCATTATCTGTACACATTGGTTCCGGCTTAATGGGAAGAAGTGACAGCAGGTGTTGCATATGGCTCGAAGTTCTAGGACGTTTAGGTACAGGGAGGTTTCGGTTGAAGACCATAGCCCCTGGGCAGTGTGGTGGGACATGTGTGCACCCTACCCTGTGAGGGATGCATCAGTAGTTATTATGAGGGATAGAGCATCCTGGAGAAAGGGGACTCCAGAGCAGAGGGTGGAGGGAACCATCCACCATAGGAGAGAATCTTTGACTCTGAAAGGTATGGATAGAGGCTTGTTTAGAGCATGCACATTCAGCCAAGCAAGCTTGGAAGTACCTCATGTATAGTCTTGCGTTTTTGACCATGAAAGTGCACAAGGCCAGGTGACCTAGTAGTTGCAGACAGTCTCAAGTGGTAACCTGAGGACTGTTGTGAAGACTTGTTGCCAATAGTTTTATGTTGTTGAAGCGATCAGGCGGGAGAGATGCTATTCCTGTCTGGGAATCGAGGTGTGCTCCTATGAACTCCAGGTGCTGGGTAGGAGATAATGTGGATTTGTTTTTGTTTATTTGTAGGCCGAGGGATAGGAAACAATCAATGGTGAGCTGTGTGAATCGAAGTGCTTCATTGAGCGTTGAGGGTTTGAGGAGACAATCATCGAGGTAAGGAAATACTATGACCCCTTGTTTCTTGAGGTAGGCAGTGACTACAGCTAGGAGCTTGGAAAAAAACATGGGGGGCGGTGGTTAGGCCGAAGGGTAGTACCCTGTATTGAAAATGTGTCATGCTGAGGGTAAAACAAAGGAAACGTCTGTGAGCCGGATATATAGACACATGAAAAGGTGTCCTGTAGGTCAAGGGCTGAAAACAAATCACCCTGCTCCAGTGCTGGGATTATGGTGGTGAGGGTAACCATTTTGAACTTTTGCTTTTTGATAAATTTGTTGAGCTGCCTGAGATCGAGGATAGGTCGCCTTCCCCCAGTTTTCTTTTCTGTTAAGAAATAATGGGAATAAAACCCTTTTCCTCTGTGTCTACAAGTTCGACTGCTCCCAATAGAAGGAGATGTTGTACTTCTTGGAAGAGCAGTTGCTTGTGAGAGGGATCCTTGAAGAGGGACGGGGAGGGTGGGTGGTTAGGAGGCAAAGATAGGAAAGGGATGGAACAGAGAATTGTGACGACCTCTATAACCCACTTGTCGGTGGTAATGTTCTGCCATTCATGGGAGAATGGTCGTAGGCGGTGTCCAAAAATAGGGACATATGGTGTAAGCGCTCAAGTGGGAATGTTGTTTTCTAAACCCTCGACCAAGTCTTCAAATCTGCTTATTAGTCGGAGGGGTTGAGATGCTGCCGAGGAATTGGGATGGCGACGCTGGTATCTGGGTCTCTGGCGTTGCTGTTGTTTTTGTTGCTCATGTGATCTATGGAATTGCTGGGCATATGTGGGGTAGCGCGGATGCTGGTAAGGTTGATATCTATATTGTCACCTTCTGGTCACAGGGGTTTGAATCCCTAAAGATCAGAGAGTTGCTTTTGAGTCTTTCACTGAATGAAGTACGTCGTTC
Source organism: Natator depressus (assembly GCF_965152275.1). Taxonomy (NCBI): domain Eukaryota; kingdom Metazoa; phylum Chordata; order Testudines; family Cheloniidae; genus Natator; species Natator depressus. Next base: position 235,164,234 of record NC_134235.1, on the reverse strand, counting down.
ATCGTGGAGGCAAAGAGTTTGTCGCCGTCGAAGGGAAGATCTTCAATGGTATTCTGGACCTCTCGAGGAAAGGAAGAGGAGGAGAGCCATGAACCTCGGCGCATGACCACTGCTGTAGCAGTGGATCTTGCTGCAGTATTGGCTGCATCAAAGGCCGCTTGAAGAGCGGTATGTGAGATGATCTGTCCCTCAGAAACTAGAGCCGTGAATTGTTGTTTCTTTTCTTCTGGAATGTCATCAATAAAGTCCATGAATTTGTTGTAATTATTTTGGTCATATTTTGCCAGAACGGCAGTGTGGGATTCATACAGGGTTCATGCGCTTGGCAACATTCAGGGTATACCCGGAGTGTTGTGCTGGAGCTGTGCACACACAGCTCCTCTCAAGGGCATGAACCTTGGAATCTCGCCCAGATGACATGAACCGTGGGAAGCCTCTCAGGACTGGGCTCAAGGCCCAAGAGCAAGGAATGCGGTAGATAGAAATTGGTAAATAAGAATGTTAAACAAAGCCAGTGTATTCCTTTTATCTGTTGGAGAATGTAATGCGCGGAGGGAGAGAGAGAATAAAGGGGAAGGTGGAAAGCTGACAGGCAGAAGCCTGTTAGCAAAGACCAGCCGCTTGCTTGCTAAAAGCTGTGTTCCATCTTCTCATTGAACCGCCACACGGCAGTATAATTAGCAATGCGAAATTGTAATCTGGAAGATGTATATACTTTATGTCCAAGCAAATCTAGTCACTTACTGTCCTTGTCGGATGGAGTGGAATGGGGAAACTGGTGTTTGGTCTTTTGGTTAACTGCGTCTACTACCAGCAAGTTTGGGGCTGGATAAGTGAAAAGGAATTCAGAGCCCTTGGAAGGGATGAAGTATTTGTGATCTGCTCGTTTACAGGTAGGTAGGCTTGCAGCGGGAGTCTGCCAGATGGCCTTAGCAGGTTCCAAAAGGGCTGTGTTGGTTGGTAATGCAATCCTAGAAGAAGAAGAGGGCTGCAGGATGTCCGTTAACTCATGCTGCTGTTCAGGAACCTCCTCCAAGTTAATTCTTAATTCACTGGCAACTCTTTTGAAAAAGGTCTTGAAATTTTGAGAAATCATCCAAAGATGTCGGGGGAGGAGGAAGTAAGGCTTCATCAGACGTTAACAACTGGGTGTACTGGGGTTGAGGCAGGTCGTGACTGATCCTGCAGTTGTGATGGTGCTGCCTGGTCCCTTACATCAGTGGCAGGTTCATCAGCTGGTGGTGCCGGGCAGGTGTCGCACCTGGCTGTCATGGCATAGTGAGTGTGGTCTCGAGGATAAGATGCCCATGGAGCCCAATATTGCCACTGTGGTGGGAAGGGCATAGGTGATGCCATCCAGGGGTTTACGCACCACGGGGCAGGATCCTGAGAGTAGGATGAGGTAATTTTTCTATGACCTCTATTGATTGGGGCCTGAGGATGGGGGGTTTGATATGGTGAAAATTCCCCCTGGAGTCCAGCTTCCTCATCACTGGAGGAAGGCTGTCCGGACCCTGACTGAGCATTTGGAGAGAAGTAGGCATTAAGTAGGGGTGACCGCAGAATAGGTGACACCAGCAGGTCTCTTGACTGTATCAGTTGTGGTGCTGGAGCTCCTCTGTGAGGCGAGGGCTGTGCAAGAGGAATCTGCTGTGAAGAAAAGTTCTTCTGCACCGGTGTCCTGAGCATTGTTTCACTGCTGGGCCAGCTCAGCGGGTGCTGGTGCCGGGGGAGCAATAATAGCCTGCGGGGGGTCAGGCATGTCAGAATGTGTCGGTACTGCATCCGTCGTGGTGCTGAACAGTGCCAGATGAGAGGCAGGCAACTGGAAGCCTGAAGCCTAGGCACCAGAGTTTTGTGTTACCGCCAGAGCCGCAGGTGGGTTTCGTGCAGCGCCGGAGGAGCCTGGCGCGTCAAAAGTACTCAGCCGGGGAAACGCAGGGAGGGAGGCTGTAGACCTGCTCGGGGAAGGCTTGTGCTGTGAAGTTCCCTTCGCTGGTGAGAGAAGGTGCCCTTTTTTTGAAGTTTTCTTATCTTTCTTTGAGGCGGGGCGGGGCTGTGGTGTGCAGCGGAGTCAGCGCCTGGCTCTGAAGCAGACCCGAAGGATTTCTAGAGGAGGAACAGTTTTAGCCTCAGCTCCCTGTCCTTCCATGCCCTGGATTTAAGTTTGCTGCAGTGGGCACATTTCTGGGGGATGTGGGACTCCCCCAAACATTTTATGCATTTTGAATGGCCATCTGACAGAGGGATGGTATCATTGCAGGCAGAGCAGCGCTTAAAGCCTGGGGAGCCAGGCATGTCAGAAGCAGTTGCCGCTGACAGGAACAAAGAAATTTTTTTTATTTTTTTTTAAAGAGAGAAAAGATAGAAAAATGGTAACTAAGTACTACTGGTAACAACTAACTAACTAGAAAGGTAATTGTAACAAAGGGAGAGAAAATCTCTAATGAGTCTGCTGAGCTCTGTCTCAGGCCGGGGACGGTAAAGAAGGAACTGAGGAGACCGGTCGTGCATGCGTACTATTAAGGTACACTCAGAGCGGGGGGCAGGCTCTGCGCTTGCGCGACTGGCACAAGTACGGCTGTAAAAATCTCCGAGCGAAGGCGCAGGGACGCACCAACACCTGGAGTGGAGCACCCACAGGGACATCTTTCGAAGAAGAATTATATTTAAGGTACAATGGGTGCCCAAAATAGTCTAAAAAGATCATTTAGATTACAGAATTTATTTTTTTTTATAAACTATAGTGGTCTATAAGAATTCTCTAAATATATCTTGACAAACAAAGGAAATAGTTTCCTGCCTGCCAGAACTTTTACCCTTTTATTATAATAGCATTCTGCTATGGCAGGCATTAATCAGAAGTAGACTGGTGAAGCATATTCGGACCATCATGCTTCTGACACTGAAAATGCTTAATAATTAAATGATGCCAACCATTTAAAACAAACATGTTTCCTTTAAAGAATACACAGCAGCAAATCAGCCTGCCTAAACATCCTTTTTCAGTGTGAGGACAGCACTTTCCTTTAGCATATGGTCACTTCCCCATATGGGAAACAAAAGAGGTGTTGCCTTCAGCTCCTTACTTGTTTATATGAGTCTCTAAGGGGAGAGTTCTAAACACTATATTTTGCTGACTGGATCTTTCTTATAAAAGCCTAATTCTACACTTCCTACTCAGGAAAAACTCCTACTGAAGATGGCTTAATTAGTCTCCACATAGCCATGGAGAACTGCTACTGAGTTTTAGCTGAGTAAAGAATATAGGATCAGCTTTGTACTTACCACTGAATCATAGAATATCAGGGTTGGAAGGGACCTCAGGAGGTCATCTAGTCCAACCCCCTGCTCAAAGCAGGACCAATCCCCAATTAAATCATCCCAGCCAGGGCTTTGTCAAGCCTGACCTTAAAAACTTCTAAGGAAGGAGATTCTACCACCTCCCTAGGTAACGCATTCCAGTGTTTCACCACCCTCCTAGTGAAAAAGTTTTTCCTAATATCCAACCTAAACCTCCCCCACTGCAACTTGAGACCATTACTCCTTGTCCTGTCCTCTTCTACCACTGAGAATAGTCTAGAACCATCCTCTCTGGAACCACCTCTCAGGTAGTTGAAAGCAGCTATCAAATCCCCCCTCATTCTTCTCTTCCGCAGACTAAACAATCCCAGTTCCCTCAGCCTCTCCTCATAAGTCATGGTGTTCCAGACCCCTAATCATTTTTGTTGTCCTTCACTGGACTCTCTCCAATTTATCCACATCCTTCTTGTAGTGTGGGGCCCAAAACTGGACACAGTACTCCAGATGAGGCCTCACCAATGTCGAATAGAGGGGAACGATCACGTCCCTCGATCTGCTCGCTATGCCCCTACTTATACATCCCAAAATGCCATTGGCCTTCTTGGCAACAAGGGCACACTGCTGACTCATATCCAGCTTCTCGTCCACTGTCACCCCTAGGTCCTTTTCCGCAGAACTGCTGCCTAGCCATTCGTTCCCTAGTCTGTAGTTGTGCATTGGGTTCTTCCGTCCTAAGTGCAGGACCCTGCACTTATCCTTATTGAACCTCATCAGATTTCTTTTGGCCCAATCCTCCAATTTGTCTAGGTCCCTCTGTATCCTATCCCTGCCCTCCAATGTATCTACCACTCCTCCCGGTTTAGTATCATCCGCAAATTTGCTGAGAGTGCAATCCACACCATCCTCCAGATCATTTATGAAGATATTGAACAAAACCGGCCCCAGGACCGACCTCTGGGGCACTCCACTTGACACTGGCTGCCAACTAGACATGGAGCCATGGATCACTACCCGTTGAGCCTGACAATCTAGCCAACTTTCTACCCACCTTATAGTGCATTCATCCAGCCCATACTTCTTTAACTTGCTGACAAGAATACTGTGGGAGACCATGTCAAAAGCTTTGCTAAAGTCAAGAAACAATATATCCACTGCTTTCCCTTCATCCACAGAACCAGTAATCTCATCATAGAAGGCGATTAGATTAGTCAGGCATGACCTACCCTTGGTGAATCCATGCTGACTGTTCCTGATCACTTTCCTCTCATGTAAGTGCTTCAGGATTGATTCTTTGAGGACCTGCTCCATGATTTTTCTGGGGACTGAGGTGAGGCTGACTGGCCTGTAGTTCCCAGGATCCTCCTGCTTCCCTTTTTTAAAGATTGGCACTACATTAGCCTTTTTCCAGTCATCTGGGACTTCCCCCGTTCGCCATGAGTTTTCAAAGATAATGGCCAATGGCTCTGCAATCACAGCCGCCAATTCCTTTAGCACTCTCGGATGCAACTCGTCCGGCCCCATGGACTTGTGCACGTCCAGCTTTTCTAAATAGTCCCTAACCACCTCTTTCTCCACAGAGGGCTAGCCATCTACTCCCCATGTTGTGATGCCCAGCGCAGCAGTCTGGGAGCTGTCCTTGTTAGTGAAGACAGAGGGAAAAAAAGCATTGAGCACATTAGCTTTTTCCACATCCTCTGTCACTAGGTTGCCTCCCTCATTCAGTAAGGGGCCCACACTTTCCTTGGCTTTCTTCTTGTTGCCAACATACCTGAAGAAACCCTTCTTGTTACTCTTGACATCTCTTGCTAGCTGCAGCTCCAGGTGCGATTTGGCCCCCCTGATTTCATTCCTACATGCCCGAGCAATATTATTTTTATACTCTTCCCTGGTCATATGTCCAACCTTCCACTTCTTGTAAGCTTCTTTTTTATGTTTAAGATCCGCTAGGATTTCACTGATAAGCCAAGCTGGTCGCCTGCCATATTTACTATTCTTTTGACTCATCGGGATGGTTTGTCCCTGTAACCTCAACAGGGATTCCTTGAAATACAGCCAGCTCTCCTGGACTTCTTTCCCCTTCATGTTAGTCCCCCAGGGGATCCTACCCATCCGTTCCCTGAGGGAGTCGAAGTCTGCTTTCCTGAGGTCCAGGGTCCGTATCCTGCTGCTTACCTTTTTCCCTGTGTCAGGATCCTGAACTCAACCAACTCATGGTCACTGCCTCCCAGATTCCCGTCCACTTTTGCTTCCCCCACTAATTCTTCCCTGTTTGCGAGCAGCAGGTCAAGAAAAGCTCCCCCCCAGTTGGCTCGTCTAGCACTTGCACCAGGAAATTGTCCCCTATGCTTTCCAAAAACTTCCTGGATTGTCTATGCACCGCTGTATTGCTCTCCCAGCAGATATCAGGAAAATTAAAGTCACCCATGAGAACCAGGGCGTGTGATCTAGTAGCTTCTGCGAGTTGCCGGAAGAAAGCCTCATCCGCCTCATCCCCCTGGTCCGGTGGTCTATAGCAGACTCCCACCACTACATCACTCTTGTTGCTCACACTTCTAAACTTAATCCAGAGACACTCAGGTTTTTCTGCAGTTTCGTACCGGAGCTCTGAGCAGTCATACTGCTCCCTTACATACAGTGCTACTCCCCCACCTTTTCTGCCCTGCCTGTCCTTCCTGAACAGTTTATAACCATCCATGACAGTACTCCAGTCATGTGAATTATCCCACCAAGTCTCTGTTATTCCAATCACGTCATAATTCCTTGACCTCACCAGGACCTCCAGTTCTCCCTGCTTGTTTCCAAGGCTTTGTGCATTCGTATATAAGCACTTGAGATAACCTGCTGATCGCCCCTCATTCTCAGTATGAGGCAGGAGCCCTCCCCTCACAGATGTTCCTGCCTGTGCTTCCTCCCGGTATCCCGCTTTCCCACTTACCTCAGGGCTTTGGTCTCCTTCCCCCGGTGAACCTAGTTTAAAGCCCTCCTCACTAGGTTAGCCAGCCTGCTCGCAAAGATGCTCTTCCCTCTCTTCGTAAGATGGAGCCCGTCTCTGCCCAGCACTCCTCCTTCATGGAACACCATCCCATGGTCAAAGAATCCAAAGCCTTCTCTCCGACACCACCTGCGTAGCCATTCGTTGACTTCCACGATTCGACGGTCCCTGCCCCGGCCTTTTCCTTCCACGGGGAGGATGGACGAGAACACCACTTGCGCCTCAAACTCCTTTATCCTTCTTCCCAGAGCCACGTAGTCTGCAGTGATCGGCTCAAGGTCATTCTTGGCAGTATCATTGGTGCCCACGTGTTCACTGAAGTTCACTGAAGTCCTCAATGTATGAAGAATTTCATCATATTTCACCTCCTACATCTTCATCCTCCTTGACTGTACCATTTTTATACAGTTGACCATCCTCTCCTTCTTGACAACATATACACACTAAGCTTTTGAGATACTGTCCTCTTCTGGTTCTCCTCCTAACTCTCTCTTCTATCAGCATATCTTTTGGTAGGTTCTTCTATTCTCTCCCAGCTCCCTCTTCTCACTTTGCACCCTGTCTCTGGGCAATCAACTAATCCATTTTAGGCTATAAACTCTATGCTGATGACTCTCAAATTCAACCACTGCACCTCTAAATTGGCTCCTCCTATCCTATCACATAACTCAGTCTCTCTCAACTTCTTTTGGTGGGTTTGTCATCATCTAAACCAGGGGTTCATTGCACCATGACCCCCTTCTGACAACAAAAATTACTACACAATCCCAGGAGTGGGGACTGAAGCCTCAGCCCATCCAAGCCCCACTGCCCTAGGCGGGGGGCCAAAGCCCTAGGGCTTCAGACCCAGGTGGGGACCTGTAACTTGAGCCCCCCACTTAGGGTTGACTACCTCAGGCTTTGACTTTGGCACCAGGCAGTGGGGCTCAGGCTTTGGTCCCAGGCACCAGCCAGTCTAAACTCCAGTTCTAGCAACCCCATTAAAACAGGGTCGTGATCCACTTTGGGTCCTAACCCACAGTTTGAGAACAGCTGATCTAAACTAAACTTGGGAAAAATAGATATACTTCCCAAACAATCTAGATACCATCACTTGTCTAGCACTACTGACAACATCATGATCCAGGCTCACAATCTCATGACTATTTTATATTCCTCCCTCTACCCTGCCCACACATCCAGATCATATCCAATTCTGCTTCCACGTCTTTCTCAACATCTCCAAGATCTGTCCTTTTCTTTCCACCCCCACAGCCAAATTTCTATTGCCACTCCCCACTCTCTTGTCACCCAAGCACATACAATGCCTCCCTTCAGTCCATACAAAATGCAGTTTCTAAATTCATTTTCCTTGCCCATTGATGTGATCATGTACATGCCTCCGCTAATCCTCCTCCCCCATTTGAATTACTCCACTAGATTCCTATCCTCTATCACATCAAATTTAAGCTTCTTGAGTACAATTTTCAAAAATGCCTAAGTGTCTTAGAGTCCTAAGTCCCATTTTCAAAAGTGCCTAGGTCATTTAGGAGCCTAAGCCCACTTTTAATGGGATTTATGATCCTGAGTGACTTAGTCACTTTGCAAAATTTTACCCCTTGTTACCACACAAAGTTCTCCACTACTCTGTCCCTCCTTACTTATTCCCTTTAAACTTCATGCTTTTTCTCATCATCTGTGTTCCGCTAATGCTCCTAGCCTTTCTCACCTGTTTGCAGCTTGTCATACAGTCTGTCTTCTTCTACATGGCCACCTGTGCATGGTAGGACTTCCATGAGCTTACCCTTAAAGCACCTAACCTGTCCACATTTAAATTCCTCCTAAAGACAAATTTCTGTTGCTATGTTTATAGTGAATTAAGTCAACTATTGAGGTTTCAGTTAATTTTCCCTAACCTCCATCTACCTGTGGGTCCAGATTGTGAGCTGCACAGAGCAGTGACTCTTCTTGTGTGCTACAGTGAGTAAAAGAAAGAAAGTATGGATCACTACATTTATAATGCATTTACCAGTGCTACTGCCTGGCTGGCCAGCTTCAACAGCCACCATATGTTGCAGAGCTTCTGTATTTGATGCTACATTTGCAAGCAAACTTCTTCTATTGTCTGAGAGGTCATCTATTGTCTTCCCTGCACAGAGAGAAAAATTTATTCTGAGCCACCATCCAATAGAGAAAAAGAATTTAAACAATTTCTAGCAGGTCTCACTATAAATAGCCAGACAAGATATTTAATATTGAAAATATTGATATTTTACTTTCAATAAAAATAACTAGCTTAAATATATCATCACTTTAAGAGGAAGGCACATTTAAGCCTCAAAGAGGAGGAGTCAAGCCCAAGGAGCTCATCAGAACCCAGAGGTATATTCAGATCCCATGGAGGGGGGCAAATCTCATGGAGGCCAAACAGCATACATGATTGTTTTGACCATCTGCACAATCTACTGAGAGTGGCTTTCCATTATGGCATCTCAAATGGGCAGTGTTTATTTTGTGGGCAGAGCCTGGAAGAGTACCACAACCTTTTTTTCCCCAATTAAACCTTTGAGGGTAAGAGATCTTAGGTGAGCTCCTCACCCAAACTCTGCCCCTTTACACCAGCTGAGTAAAAAGCACAGAGTGGTAAAAAGGAGCTCTGCATATCTGGCCAGAGGAAGATTCCCCTGGTTCAGAAACTGGGGAAGACTCCCTTGCAAGCCCAGTGTACGGGCATGTCGGGGGTGAGGGTGAGGGCAGGAGAGGCATGTCATAAATGGAGATTTAGTACGCAGACCTGTAGAGATTCCCAGCAGTGCTGTGGCCTAAGGAAAGCTAGGGAACATAGAAAGATAACTCAGACAGGCTTTCAGAGCGGTCTACATTATACTGTCAAGTATCAGAGGGGTAGCCGTGTTAGTCTGGATCTGTAAAAGCGGCAAAGAGTCCTCTGGCACCTTACAGACTAACAGATGAATTGGAGCATAAGCTTTCGTGGGTCTCACCCACAAAAGCTTATGCTCCAATACATCTGTTAGTCTGTAAGGTGCCACAGGACTCTTTGCCGCTTTTACTTTATACTGGGGGCTGCAGAGTAGCATAGGAATAGGAGGGTGCAACAGAGGGAAGAGGGTTTTTTTCTTGGGTTTTCCCTAATTTTTCTACTAAAATGTACTAGCTTAGTGTGAACTAAGTCACCCAGCTTCACTGGTACTGACTGAGTTTATTTGGCTCCCTACTTCCCTGTATGAAGGATGGCAGGAGCAGAACTAGTCTGCAGTTGTGCCAATATTTTCAAATTCCCAATTTATTTTCTACCCATCTTTGGGGGGGTGCTTTTTTTGGAAAGGGAGGGTCTTTACAGCCTGCCATGGTGGTACTTATTCAGGCACACAGTTATGGCAGCTGTGCACCTTCAATGGCTACTGTGAGATGATTAGAAAGGTTGAGCATAGAGCTGGCCAAGAAAAGGGAATCCCTTTCTGCAAAAAGTTTGGGGCAAAATACCGAAATGCAAAAATATTCATGGAGAGTTATTTATATAAAAAAAGTCCATTTGGGGAGAACTGAAACTGAATTTTTAGGCTTCCAGTCAATTTCAGATGTAAAATAGATCTAGACATGTCCATCCCCAGAGGTAAGGGAGAGGCAAACAGATTGACAAAAGCCTTCCAGGTGGGCAGCCAGCAAGCTGAATTGAATTTCGGTATTCCTGAATTGAAAATTGAAATTTGTCAGCAAAACTGAAATTTTCTTGTGGAAAATTTTGGTTTTGTGGAAAGGGCATTTTTTGGTCAGAAAAATCACTCCATTGCAAAATTTTTGACCAGTACTAATGCTGTGACTTGAGTGTCTGGCAAACCAAGGGCTGAATCCATTTTCTACAATTTCTATGTGACCAATATTAGAAGACAAGTCAGGAAGAGATCTTTCAGGAATGGATCAGCATGTCAACTTTATGCCTGCATCCCACTAGTCTAAGTGTGGTCAGGAGGTCAGATTAGATGGATCTGAGCCTTAAACTCTATGAAGTTGAAACTATGGTCTTGTCTATGTCTGATAATGGCCAGGCAGATGGCCAGCAAGGATTACTTAGTTATTTGTCTCTTTAAAAATATGAGAAACTCAAATTCAAATTTTGCATTAGTAATTCTGTATGGCCACTTTTGCCTGTCAATGTTACTTTCATTCTACCTACCCCACACTCTGCCTTTGTTATGCCAGTTTAATTTAGGTACTGATACAGCAAAGCACTTGAGCAGGTGATTAACTTTAAGGACAAATAGCCACAAATACTTCAACAGGAATATTCATATGCTTAGCACATACTTACATACTTTGCTGAATCTGGACCTTGGACTATAAGCTCTTTAGGAAGGGACTCCTTTTAATTAAGGGTTTGTTGTACAACATCCAGTACAAAGGGGCTCCAGTCTGACTGGGACCTGTTATAGGGCATGGCTGCCCCCCAAATACTCCTGCTAGCTGAGTGTGGCACTACTAGTGCTTCCTTCCCCAGTTCCCTTCCCTGAGCTGGGTCTCCTCAGCTCTTCACACACTGGTCTGTGCTGGAGAGTGGCCTGTCCTTCCTGCCAACACACAAACAAACATAAGCCCTTGCCAGGTAGCAAAAGCCCAAGTCCTAACAAATTAAAGGTTCTTTAGCCCTTTAGGGATTCCCTTCAGCCTGCCCTCTAGGACCTGTTCCTAGCCCCTTTTTAGACTACTTTTAGAATATTTCTGGCTCTGGCATAGAGCACTCGGCCCCCAGGGAGTTTCTCTGGAATGCCATACTCAGCTTCTGCTTGGCTCTGTTCCTTACTCCTCCCCTGCTCTGGTATAGAGCACTGGGCCCCCAGGCTGATTTCCCTGGAGTCCCTGGCCTTGCACACGAGCCTGTCCACTCCCTGTGGTTCCAACCACAAACTGAGCTCACTCAAGCCTTTTATAAGGCCCAGGTGACCATTATGCTGTCATCTGACCCTCCTCAGACCTGTCCCCTCAGGCTGGGAAGCATCTAGTTAATTATGGCACAGCTGGAGCTGGCTATCTCCCCTTGGAGGGACAAGTGACCATGTGACAGGACACGTGGGGAATAACATAATACAAATAATAACGATCTTCAGACTTGATGGCATCACCTGATAGTGACCACTATTCTTTAGTCCATGCTGCTTTAGTGAAGGTCAGTGGCTAATAGTCACCCCATCATTCAAGCTCATTTCTGTCTCCATGGTCCTGTTCAATCACTTATTGGTGTCTGTGTCTATTATTAAAAATTATGTCTTCTCTTAAATTGATAATGCATGTTAATGGAGATAAAAGGCTGTCCACTCCTGGTCAATTTTGATGATGAGTGTCCTGTTGTATTATGATAAGGGCTATGAGACCATTAATAGCTACACAAATCATACAGGACCTCATTTTACTTTTAGAACGTCTTATGTAAAAAGAGGTACACACAGTAAACTCAATGAAAATTCAATTTATCTAAACTTTGAAGAGATGAAGGGATGAGTCCACGTTATTGCCATTTGAATCTGTAATCTAAATATTTCAAACTTGATGTTTAAATCATTATGCAGTAACAGCTGAACTAGAATGATAAGGGCACACAGTTTGACTACAATATGATCTAGTGCCTAGATGTATTTGTTAAAGCAGTACCGGTAGGAAGGCGTTTGAAAGAATCATCTTCAACCTCTGGAACAATCTAATCTTATTACACTACACTATTATTAGCTCAATAGTAGAAGACACTGTTTATTCTAATCTGGGTGCACATGTTTTTGGCCTATTTCAGTTCTGGAAAGTACATTTCTAACAGGGACCCCATTCTGTGAAGAACTAGACCCCTTTGGCACTATGCATACATAAAAAGGAAGGAAGTTCATAGTTTCTATGGCAGGCAATCATGTAGAATTTGATCTGAGACAAACTAATTCTGAGGGCCTTTCATCAAGATTTCAAATTTTGCTTTGGAATATCCTAAATTCAATCATTAGTCTGTCATTTTTATGAGCCATCTTCAACTGTAGAGCAGCTTCTGCATCTTCTGCACTCTAGAGTATAAGGTAGTTAGTGGTAGGAGTTCAAGTTTTGTGGGAAAGAAAGATATAATTGTAGCTCCACTTAGGGCAAGACACCAAAGTCTTCAGAGAACTCATATTTGTTTACTAGAACTCTAAATGATTAACTTTCCACTTACCGATGTTTTGTCCTGCTTCTACCAGAATAAGAGTCTGTGCTTGTTGCATCTCATTCCGATTTTTCAATTGATTTAACAGAAGTCTTTCTGTGGCTGATAAATCTTCTATTTCATTGGGGAATGCAAAAGAAGGAGAAAATAACTTGTTGAAAATTCTGTTTGTCATAACCTTATGGAAACATGCACAAATTTTAAGCTAGGATCCAGGTAACAGAATAATAATATATTTTACTCATTAAATTTCTAATCTCAAATGTTTATCTGCTGATGTATATTTAAATTATATTTCTTTATATAAACCATATTTGCACATTGAGAATATATATTTAGCATAATGATAGTTGCCTCTAATCAGAAGTGACAACTGATCACATGTAACTAATGATGGTTCTTCTCTCAGAAACTATGCAACAGCTCATGTAAATATTTTCCACTAATTAGTAGTGAGTGGCGAATTATGGTTAAAATCATTTCCATGATAGACCTTGTTTTCACAAACTTACAACTTGTCAAACCACTCATCACTAGGCTTGAAATTTGATGTCGCTCAAAGATGAATTTTTTTTAAAGTTGGAGCAAAATCCCCAGGTACTGATTAGGTTTGGTTCTAGGCAGACAGGATTCTTAAAGGAGATTTTCATTTAATAGGGCAGGGAACCTGACATATCTGTGTGAGGCAGGATTTTTTAAACCAAGGATTCTGCTATGTTCTAGTACGAGTGCTGCAAGAGTTTCTGCTTGGTACATATCTTTCAGATCTGCCACATGACCTGCAAAGTGAAGTCTTTTTTAGCTAATAACTTTTCAATCTCAAACAGAAGAAATTATTATCTGTTCATTCTCTCCTACATCTAAAAATTCTAATATTGTTATGTCCCCATCTACCAGGAAACAAGGAAGCTAAAAGAACTGTCCATCAAGACCATTAAAATGCTGTAATTAAAAAAAATCAGGAGTGGATGGGTAAAGCGCATAGAAACTGAAATTTACAAACTAGTTAAAACTAGCCATATAAGAATGGCTATACTGAGTCAGAACAATGGTCCATCAAGCCCAATATCCTGTCTCCCAACAGTGGCCAATGCCAGGTGCTTCAGAGGAATGAACAGAACAAACAATCATCAAGTGATTCATCCCCTGTCATCCACCCTTAGGTTCTGGCAATTAGAGGCTAGGGACACCTAGATCATGGGGTTGTATCTCTGATCATCTTGGCTAATAGCCATTGATGGACCCATCCTCCAGGAGCTTATCGAATTGTTTTTTGAACCCACTTATACATTTGGCCTTCACAAAACTTCCCTTCCCATTGTCACATTAGCCTAATATATTTCCACAGTGTACTTATATACTTTATACACAGCTAATATGCCTAAAAGCACCTAGATACCATGGTAACAGATAAACGGAAATTCGTTTGACTGAGCTATTTCCCTATGATATAGTGCAGCTGTAGTTCTCTTGTGGTCTCATCAGTTTTTGCAGTTTCTTAGCTTTCATTTACAGACTGAACTTTGTTACATAGCCCTTAGTCTGCCATCTGCTGTTTTGTTTCTTGTGGTCCTTTAAGGATCTCCAACATCAGACAGCAAAACCAACCTCCACAGACATTCTATACATGCATAAGACTTCCCTGATGTCATCTCCAAAGGCCCCCAGCAAGTGGTCTAGCTGCAATGTTGACACCACCCTGTAATCCCAAAATTGTAGATGTACCCTCCTTTCTCTGCAGAGGATTTCAAGTGATCATGACAGCAAAGCTCGGTTAGGCTGAGGAGCTCCAGCTGATCCTTCACTGCGAGACACAATGAGGCCAGAATGTGTCCCATAAAGAAAGATGTATTGTACAAATGTTTGTGGCTAGTTAACAGATTGGAAAACTTTTCATAAACTTGCTGAAATTAAATGTTCATAACTGTAAATTTTTTTCAAACTTGGTATGTTTTGTATATCTCAATAAAACTCAAGCCATAATTGAGGAAAATTAATACAATGATTTAAAAAATAGAACAAATTAAAATTGACAAACTTTGGAACCGCCTCAATGTACATGGACATAGGAGATTGTACACAGATAATGCATTACATTCATAACTGACGTTAGTCAACCTTTAGTCAAATAGTGCTTATTAAGATTGTACATATACAGTTTATTAATGAGACAGACATCAATTAGCCTTTGCTGACTAGGGACAGTTAACTATAGAACTGGGAATTTTTTCTTGCTTTATTTATTTATTTTAAAAAATACTAAGAAATTAGGGGTAAATATTTTCAAATATATATACTTAAAGTTAGGCTCAGAAATTAAATTAACCTCTGAGCTGCGGGTTGTCCACACCTCAGAAAGCAAAACTGCTCTTTTTTTGTGCCTAAATATAAATTTAGGAGCCTACCTTTAGTCATAAAGGGCTTGATTTGCAGAAGTACTGAGCATCTACAGTTCACAATTACCTCAGTTGGACCTATGGGTACTCTACATATCTGAAAATCAGGCACCAAATTTGAACATTTTAGTCTACATGAAAGCTTAAAATTAATGTATGTTAAGTTTGCTCATTTAAACATTCAAAATTCAGGAAATACAAAAAGTTAAGGTTGAATGCACAATGACTCTTTTTTGAATCATTTACTTGCAAGTTATCCTGTAAAAAAACCGTATAGTACAATATTATTCAAGAAACAGTATGTCAGCATATCATTAAATGTTACTGTGGACACGTATCACTAGCATTGTGTTTTGAATATGTAAAGGAAAATGTAAAGATCTTTATGTAAATAAACAACCACTCCAATTAAACCATTATGGTCATCAGTAAAAATAACACCCATTTAACAATGTTTTGAATTTATCTTGAAAAGAAAAAGTTTTGAAATGTTTGATAGGTATCCCTCACATTGATACATAGAGTCTTGATTCTCCCTGCCCTCTCTTAAGAATTAAGATAACATTCCCATTTACAATATAATATGCCAGATTTACATCTGAGTAAGTAATGAGACTATATGTTTGTTGCATAACGCTGAAAGAGTCATCTCACCTCCAAGTCCCATCTCTGTGACAATACTGCTGTACTACTACAAAAGCCTCCCTACCAGCACAGAGGGAGTATTTGGGTAAAGGGACATGGCTAAAGTGAACTTGTCAGCATAAGCAAAGGGGTAATTTGCCACAACTGCATATGACCAAGACATTGATTTATCTCTTTACAAGGCATCAGTTACTCTATTGTGTCAAAAGCATCCTTTCCAGAAAATATTGGGGGTAGACAATTGCTAGTGGAATTCATGTGTGCAAAAAGTTCAAAAGTATAGAAAAGGCTAAGATCTGCAAAATTGCACTGGAAAAATAAGATGAGTATATCAATATATATCTTGAGAAAAAGTGTTTATAGTAACGTTTTGTGTTTGCTGGTGAAAAAATACACACTGAAGAGATAAATACTAGGTGTAATGTATTGGGGAAGATTTAATACATAGCACTGCACTACTATACGTATGCTAGTATCTGTGGGAGCAAGCCAGAGCATATGTAAATATACTGCAAGCTTTTTCAAACCTCTAGCAGTCAGAGATAAATAAATAAATTAATTAAATAATTAGCTCTTCTATAGTGCCTTTTATCCATGGATCTAAAAAGAGATTTACGAAGTATATTAAGTATCATCTCTATTTTACAGAAGTGGAAACTTAAGTATAAAGAAGTGAATTGACTTGCAAAAGATCAAACAGTGAATGAGTGGCAGAACTGGGACTAGAATCCACATCACCTGAGTCTCAATGCATTGCCTTTTCCATGGACCGATGCTGCTTCCTGTACAAAGGTCACACACACATTCTTTAAATGGTTTGGTTCCTCTCTCCTCCAAGTAATTAGAGGTCTCTGTGTTCTTGGTGAGTCACTGAAATGCTCATGCTTTTCTAATACCAATGCTGTTCAGTGTGGTATTAATTTGATGTCAATTAAATGTAGTAAATTGCATTGTTTTTTCTAGGGTACCATTCATAAAACTATAGTTTTTCCCTAAATCCTCCCAGATTATCTCACTCTACTGTCCACCCCCTTCCCACCAGCACCACCATTTTTTTTATTTGCAGCTATTTTGAGAATATTCTGCATGGGATCATTTTTGTTTGTTTTTGTTTTAAATTACATACCAAGCATGAGGTTTTAATTTACATATAGAAGTCTAAGCTTTTGTTTATGTTGCTCCACTTTTCAGCAAGGAGATACACTTTTTGGTGCATAAGCCATGTGAGTGAATGGTCCATACTGATTTTTGGAAGAGTCCCAGCAATCCTAATAGAGTCCCTGAAGGGTTGAGGTGTGTCTTCAGTTCTCTTGATAATCTAGGTGATGTGGAGTTAAGATGTGGTTTAAGAAAATGTAATTTTGATTACTGAAGAATGATTACAATACATAGCAAATAAACCATGAAAATCCCTGGAGACTTTATGAAAGTAATAATTTTCAATCAAGATATTACTAATTCTGCACTTATCAATGGTTTTCTTGGTTCTAACTGAACTGTTATCAGAGGGTATGTCTACACTATGAAATTAGGTCAAATTTATAGAAGTTGGTTTTTTAGAAATCGTTTTTATATATTCGAGTGTGTGTGCCCCCACAGAAAATGCTCTAAGTGCATTAAGTGCATTAACTCGGTGGAGTGCTTCCACAGTACTGAGGCAAGCGTCGACTTCCGGAGTGTTGCACTGTGGGTAGCTATCACACAGTTCCCGCAGTCTCCGGAAATGAGATTCAAAAGTTTGCGGTTCCTTTCCTGTCTACCTGGCCAGTGCATCTGAGTTGAGAGTGCTGTCCAGAGCAGTCACAATGGAGCACTCTGGGATAGCTCCCGGAGGCCAATACCGTCAAATTGTGTCCACAGTACCTCAAATTCGACCTGGCAAGGCCAATTTAAGCGCTAATCCACTTGTCAGGGGTGGAGTAAGGAAATCGATTTTTAAGAGCCCTTTAAGTCGAAAAAAAGGGCTTCATCATGTGGACGGGTGCAGGTTTACATCGATTTAACGCTGCTAAATTCGACCTAAAGTCCTAGTGTAGACCAGGGCAGAGTTTGTGCTTGTTTGATGGCAGCTTTGCAAATGAAAGCCTTCTTTTGTATGACAGCTCATCTCTTATCCCTACATAAGAGATTATTTTAGACAATATAATATAATCTATTTCAAAAAGCAGTGCACGTTAGCTTTAATAAAAATTTATATAATGAACCATCTTTTTTGAGGGTGTAAAGCTCCCAAAGGAAATAGCTTTTCCAGCATATCATTATAAATGAATGACTTTTATAAATGTTCACAAAATACAATTTGGTTAACGAATAAATTGATTGCTTTAAGAATTTTTCCTCAGTCTATAATTAGTATATCAGAGAGAGCTATAGCAGAATACATTTAATAAAAGATCAGTCACTTATGTATCTGAAATGTGTTACACCACATTCCATCATGTATTTTGGCATGATGGCTCCTATTATCAAACATTCTCCATCTCTTGCAAAAGAGAAAAAAAATTACCTTTAAGATCTACTGTGTCTTTGTAAATACTGGGAAGACTTTTTTCACTGGGTAAAATATTCTCCGAAATTATAGTCTATCAATAAAAAGAGAATGAACTATCATTTCATATTATTTGCTAATTATATATTATCAATTGTTTTTTTAACATCTTAGTGAAGTTTGTTCTTGAGGTTAATGGGTAATATGTGTGACCACTTCTGTGCAATTCTTTCTGGGTTAAATATACTCACTGCTCCGCAACCACAGCATATAATCACTATATGAGATCCTTTGGTCTAGTATCTCCCTAGTTCTACTCCAATATGGCTTCCACCTTTTACATTCCAGTAAAATAGCTCTCACCAATCTTAGGACAAATACTCTGTCTTCATTTTCTGACCCCTTAATAGACAAATGGAACAAAGTACAGTCTCCCAAAGGTTCAAAGGGATGTTTCATCAATTTTAAGAACACTAAATTCAAATCCCAAGATGGCACAGAGTGTCTTTATTGGAGGATATAAGTTATTAAGGCCTTTTAAGAGTCTTTTAACTACATAATTAGTAAAAATGATACCTGGTATGCTGATATAGCAGAGAGATGAACCTTCACTGAAGACAGTGACAGGGCTGCTTTGTTAAGATTCTAATATATAATTAATTCGTGCTGAATATGGATGTATAGCATACATAGAAATCCACAATAAAAATCTTTTCCATTTATATCTATAACAATTTCATGTGAACTCTTCCCTGGAATTCATTGTTACATTTTGTACTTCTAATGAGCAATACTTTTCTAACAATCCCAGAGTCTGACTCCCCATGCCATTAGATGAAAAGACCAAAAATATGGTTGATAAACCATCCCTTGTCATTGCAACAAGTCCAGTACTAATGGTAGAGGCTCTATTAACCGCATGGACAGGTATAGTAAGTCTGGGTACATTGGTGTCTGGCCCATGCTGGTATTATTAAAATTACCCTAGCTTTCTCTTGTTTTATTTTGTTTATCTGAATGAGAGGAAATACAGACATTAAGCCCTGACCCCAATATATTAGAAATGCATTTGATATTGGATCCTGTCTCTCCCTGCCCTTAAACAACCTTTTTGACATTTCCTGTTGTTGCTGGCTGCAAAAAGATCTATTACCAGATTCCCCCATGACCTGAAGAGATGTGCTACTACTTCATCTTTCAAAGACCACTCATGCACTTGAGAGATCAACCTGCTCAGATGATCTGCAAGGGTGTTTTGTTCCCCTAACACATGAATTGCTATTGGGTGAACATTCTTTTCTATATACCATTCCCAAAGATGCTTTGCTTCTATGCATAATTGAAAGAAATGAGCCCTGTATTGTTTGTTCAGATAATACATTGCTGTCATATCATCTGTCATCACTTGAACTACCTTGTGTTTGATGTGAGGCAGAAATGACTTTAGAGCCAACCAGACAGCTCTCAACTTTAAGATATTGATATGTATATTCTTTTCTTCTGGCGATCAGTGAGCTCCAACTAACAAAATGCTGTTTAAATGGACTTCCCATCTGAGTGTGGATGCATCTGAGCTAAATATTACTGACAAAGGGGTACTGGCTGGCATATTGCCTTTGCTGAAAGTACATAGGCATTCTATCCCTGAGTTTTCAACCTTGGACATTTTTTACTTTTAATATTTCAGGCCCCCCTCCTCTGTAGAAAAAGAAATTAATGTTAATGTGTCCCTCTAATTATAAATATTTACTATACTTTTACATAAAAATGTATTCCCTTTGTGATAACCATGCAATGCATTAAAAGGATCACTTAAGATATTTTCTCATTTGTAATTTAAAGGTTTTGTATTATATTTTACCTCATAAACTCTAGGAGAATCTTGTACATAAGGCTGAATATCCTAGAAATTAAAAAAACAATGTTAAGGGATTACATGTGACACATATATTTTATTCCAAAAACATTGAGCTGTTACATTAAAAAGTATATTGTTAATAATAAATCTTATGATTTAATTAATGCAAACTTAACACTCGCTCAATGACTTCATCAGTGCAAACCAATACATTAAGATAAAATATAAACTTCTTTTTTTAACATATATTTCTACATACATTTAGCCAAGCTGACAAATACAAAAATCAGAATGATCTGTCATTTTGTAGTATTTTAGTGTTTTTAGCAAGATATCCAACACTTTAGAGAATACTTGTATTTGCAGATCTCAAAGTCAAGATTCATCGGTACATTTTTAAGCTATTATGATATTGATTTTCATCCAAATACTCAGATAGAAATGAGAAACTTCAGTATTTTTATTTTGCATCTTAAGCCTTACAGTGCTAGACTTTGTTCTCTTAAAGTCCTTTAAACTTAAAATTCTCAACTAGCCAGAAAATAATTAGTTCAAGTAACAACATGTTATTCTGTGTCCAAGTATTACATGGAAAAGTATACAGATCTACTAATTTTGAAAACATTAATGCTTGATAGTATACCCATTCATTTCTGTCAAGCATAATTGATACCGAGAAGTATATGTAACAGGTGATTTGCTCACGTGACTCAACTGAGCAGTTTACTAAAGATCATATCGTCCATTATAGCAAAGAACTGCATGTCTAACCCTATTCTCTCTCCTAGAGGGGTTGGACCTTCAAGGATCAGGACATTAGGCTTTCCAGGCCATCTTCAGGGAAGCACACATCATCCTGAGGCAAATTCAAATAAAGCGTTGGCCACATCCCAATAACTACTATATATCTTGGTCACCTTTGAATTGTAGGGCTGGAGTAATTATGATCAATAATCCTATTAACATTGTTGCTTTGTTTGGAGAAATATTTACATATGAAGTTCTGTTTAAACATATTAGTGATCAGTTAAGCACTCTTTTACATTAAGTGAATAGCTTTAAAATATTCTCTCTTTTACAGCGTAAAAGGTTTTGCATTAATGTTTTACCTGATAAACTTCAAGTGGTTCTTGAATATCTCCTAGAAAAGTCTAGCAATCCAAAAGGAGTATTAATAGATAAATGTCATGCTACTTGTTTCAAGTACATTTCATTATTCATTTATTACATTCAGGTTTTATATAAATGTGTATTTTAGAATTTGAATGTTATTGTTATTTAATGCACTTACTACAATATCAAGCAGTTTATCCATTTGCATCAATTTAAACTGTAAATATTGACTTTTGAGATACTCTGCTGTAGGATGTAATTATTCACAAAGACCTACATTGGGGTATCCAAGGCCCTGTCTGCCTACTGTGCTCATTATGGTCCATGCAATATATTCTGATTTTTGAGAAATGGAGGTTACTTGTAATTGGAGGTTCTTTGAGCTGTATGGTCCCTATCTGTATTCCACATGTGGGTACACATGTGCTCTGTGCAGCTGAGACTGGAGATTTGTAGCAAGTAGTGTCCATAGGTCTGTGACTGCATGGTTGCTCTTCTTGTGCTCTGAATCAAGGACATGAAGGATGGCACATACAGTACCCCTCCAGTTCCTCTTCTTAGTGCAAATCAGATAAGATCTGAAGCAGAGGGGAAGAAGGGTGGGTAGTGGAATACAGATAGGGACCACACATCTCAAAAGAACCTTCCATTACAGGCAAGTAATCTCCATTTCTTCTCTGAGTGCTGGTCCCCATGTATATTCCACATGTGAATGATTGATGAGCAGTATCCATACCAGAGGTGGGTGTGAGGACACAGTTGGTATGCAGGTCTGTAATACTGCTGTCCCCACAGCTGCATAAGAGACCTGGACTAAGGCATAATGCTTCATAAAAGGTTTTAAGGAGCTCCAGGTAGCCACCTTACAAATGTCCAGTATAGGTAGTTCTCAAAGAGGTGCTTATGACGTTGCTTGTTTTCTCGTGGAGCGAGCCTCACCCCATCTGGCTTAAGAATATGTGCCAACTGATAACATAAAATGAAGCATCCAGAGATGCACTGAGAGTGTCTCTGGGTAGAGAAAGCTTTTTCTTGCCATTACTCTGCTATATTGACAAATAGTCTTGGTGCTTTCCCAATCGGTTTAGTTCCTTACACATAAAAGGCCAAGGCACATCTAACATCAAGGGAGTGAAGCCTCATTCATTGGAAGCATGAAGTTTTGGGAAGAATCTTTGTCAGTGATCCCTCAATTTGAGGATGATCTCTACCACGGATTTACGTATGGGTCCTGAGATGATTCAAGAGTGCAATCCTGGAACCATAGATTTACCACCAGGCACAGACATTTCTGAGTGGATCAGCTGCCTGCTGAGAGGAAGTTTCCTTCCTTCTCTCTTCTCAGCTTGCAGGGCAAGGCACTTCCCCTCAAAGAAGGCCACTGCTTGATGGAGGATGTGGTGCCACGCACGTCAGTTGGTGGCTTGCTCCTTTCAGCTTGTGATGTCCACATCAGTTTTCTTGAGATACACTTTCAGTGTGCCTTTGTAGTGTTTCCTCTGAGCAGCACAGGATCTCTGACCATAGGTGAGCTGAGAGTAGAGGACTTGTTTTGGGAGGTGAGTCTCTGGCATCCACACACAATATCCAGCCCAGAAGTTGATGCATAAGGATCATTGCTTCAATGTTGGTGACATTGGCTTCAGTGAGGATGCTGGCGTGAGTGTGGCGATCTTCCCACTTGATAAGAAGGATTTTCCAGAGGCATCGTTGGTGGTACCTCTCCAGACTCTTGAGGTGCTGTTGGTAGGTCACCCAGGTTTCGCATCCATAGAGGAGTGTAGACATGACAACTGACTTATAGACCTGGATCTTCGTGTCCTTCCATAAGTAACTGTCTGTGAAAATGCATCAGAGAAGTTTCCCCAAAGGAAGCACTTGTGCACTAGATCTTGTGCTGGATCTCACTGTCAAGTTTTGTATTTTGAGAGAGTTGGCTACTGAGGTTGCAAAAGTGCTTGACTGTCTCCAAAGTCTGTCCCTTGACGGTGAGTCATGTGCAAGGCCTGAGGGAGGCTGATGGAGCACTTTAGTCTTCTTCATATTAAATTAGAGTCCTAGGCTTTGGTAAGCTTGTGCAAAACATTCCAGTGTGGACTGAAGGTCATTCTCAGTATGCGCGAGGATGGCACAGTCATCAGCATATTGAAGATCAGTAATGGATGCCCTGGACTTCAGACTTTGAGCAGAGACATCAAAGATTAAAAAGCCGCCATCCATTCTGTATTGAATGTCAACTCCAGTGGGGAGGCGGTCTTTAATGAGGACAAGAATGATTGCTAAATAGATGGAGAACAGGGTTGGGTCAATAACGCATCCTTGCTTAACCCCAGTTTTGATGATGAAAGGGTCCATCTCCAGGCCAATACAGAGAACAGTGGCAGTCATCTGATTGTGAAGAAGCCTTAGGACCTTAATAAATTTTGGAGAGCAGCCAAATCTGAGACTTTTCCTGGATTTGACAGGCAATGAAGATCATGTCAGCTGTCCTGCGGGATGGTCTGAAACTGCATTGAGATTCCGACAATATTTCCTCAGCAAGGGGAAATAATCTGTTTAAGAGGATACAGGTGAGAATTTTCACTGCTGTAGATAGCAAGGCAATGCCTCGATAATTTCCACACTCCAACTTGTCTCCTTTCTTAAAGATTGTAACAATGTTGGCATTTCTCAAGTCGTTCGGAATCTTCTCATTATACCAGATTTGAAGAAAAAGTCTGTGGGGCTTCTTTACCAGTTCTTCACCTCCAAATCTGTAAACTTCAGCTGGTATGCTGTTTGGTCCTGCTGCCTTGTTGTTCATGGTTTGCATGATGGCTTATGTTACTTCTTGGAGGGCAGGGGGTTCAGCAAGAGATTCTCTTTCATGTAGTTGAGGTATGGATTCGTTAGTGGCATCAGAGACAATTTACTTATGGTTCAGGAGCGACTCAAAATGCTCCTTCCATTTGGCTTTGATGGCTCCACTGTCCTTGAGGTGCATCGACCTGTCTTGCACTTGGAGTGGTGTGAGACCATGGGACCATGGACTGTAAATGGCTGCCATTCTCTCTGCATGTGCTGAGTCCATTGGCTATGTCATAAAAATAAAGGGAAGGGTAACCACCTGTCTGTATACAGTACTATAAAATCCCTCCTGGCCAGAGGCACAAAAACCTCTTACCTGTAAAGGGTTAAGAAGCTCAAGTAACCTGGCTGGCACCTGACCAAAAGGACCAATAAGGGGACAAGATACTTTCAAATCTGGGGGAGGAGGGGAAAGACTTTGTCTGTTCCATGTGGCTTTTGCCGGAGACAGAACAAGAAAGCAAGCACTCCAACTCCTTAGTAAGTATTTAGCAAGGAAATGAGTTAGATTATCTTTTGTTTTGGCTTGTGATTTTCTCTGTGCTGAGAGGAAGGTGTATTCCTGGTTTTTCTTTCCGTAACTTCAAGATTTTGCTTAGAGGGAAATTCTCTGTGTTTTGAATCTAATTGCCTTGTGAGATTATCTCCCATTCTAATTTCACAGAGGTGCTTCTTTTACCTTTTTTCTTTCTAATAAAGTTCTTTTTTTTTTTTTAAAGAATCTGATTGGTTTTTTTAGTGTCCTAAAAAAACCAAGGCTGGTCTCTGCTCATCTTGTTTATTCTCAAGCCTCCCCAGGAAATGGGGGTGTAGGGCTTGGGGGGATATTTGGGAGGAATAGGACTCCAAGTGGTCCTTTCTCTGATTCTTTGTTAAATCACTTGGTGGTGGCAGCATTTACCTAATCCAAAGTACAAGGGAGAATTTGTGCCTTGGGGAAGTTTTAACCTAAGCTGGTAGAAATAAGATTAGGGGGTCTTTCATGCGGGTCCCCACATCTGTACCCTAAAGTCCAGAGTGGGGAGGGTACCCTGACAGGCTACGTCACCCGCCATCACCAAGATTGGTTTGATGAAAATGATGCTGAGATTCAGGGCCTGCTCAACCAGAAAAGTAAAGCTCGTCACATATGGCAAAACGACATATCACAGCAGCAGAAGCAAGAGGTATACAAGCAACTCAAGGCTGAAGCCCAAAGGAAAATCTGTGACAACAAAAACAAGTGGTGGCAAGAAAAGGCCAAGGAGATTGAGCTTTAAGCTGATCAACATGATATTTTGGAAGAATACTGGTATGTGAATAGGTTGGGTCAGATGAATCTCAGAAGTCACCTTGGGAATGAATTTTGGGTGAAGGGAGACTTTTTCTCTATGAAATGTATTATATGGTGGGTCAGCCATGAGTACTCCCAGATTGCTCACCTATCTGACCAGTGTGATGGTAACTAAGAAGGCAACCTTCATGGATAGGTGTGATATCCATCCACAGCCATCAATTCAGATGGTGGTCTAGTAAGAATTAAGAGTACCAGGTTTATGTCCCGTTGCGGCATGGGTTTTCTCTTAATGTGACCTTTCAGAAATCAAATGGTGGTTGGGTGAGCAAAGATACAGTGGTCTGCTATCAGAGGATGAAAGCAATTCTTTGCTGCCAAGTGAACCGATACCAAGCTAATAGAAAGTCCTGATGTCTTGAAGGACAGAATATAGTCTAAATTAACAGGAATATCTGTTGACTCTGGGAATAACTCTTTTGGTTGTGTCCAGATAGAGAACCACCTCCATTTTGTGTTTTCTGCTGGAAACTTTTCTGCTCTGATTGAAGATAGTTTAGATGGGCTCTGAGCATGAAAGTCCTACATCCAAATACATGGCCATGAGATGAAAAGGGTCTGAATTAGGACGTCTGATCCAGCCATTCTCCTCAATTAATAGATCCAGAAAGGGTCAGATATTGATGGGAGGCTGGGCTGACATTCACAGGAAGGGCCACTTGGATGCAATAAGAATGGTCTTATTCCTGTCATGATAATTTTTTGCAGAACCTGAGGTAGCAGAGGGATGGGAGGAAAAGCATCTCTCAGATGATCTATCCAGGATAGCAGAAATACATCATCCCAGGAGTTCTGGCCTATTACTGCTCTAGAGCAATATAGATCATAGAATCATAGAATCATAGAATATCAGGGTTGGAAGGGACCTCAGGAGGTCATCTAGTCCAACCCCCTGCTCAAAGCAGGACCAATCCCCAGTTAAATCATCCCAGCCAGGGCTTTGTCAAGCCTGACCTTAAAAACTTCTAAGGAAGGAGATTCTACCACCTCCCTAGGTAACGCATTCCAGTGTTTCACCACCCTCCTAGTGAAAAAGTTTTTCCTAATATCCAACCTAAACCTCCCCCACTGCAACCTGAGACCATTACTCCTTGTCCTGTCCTCTTCTACCACTGAGAATAGTCTAAAACCATCCTCTTTGGAACCACCTCTCAGGTAGTTGAAAGCAGCTATCAAATCCCCCCTCATTCTTCTCTTCTGCAGACTAAACAATCCCAGTTCCCTCAGCCTCTCCTCATAAGTCATGTGTTCCAGACCCCTAATCATTTTTGTTGCCCTTCGCTGGACTCTCTCCAATTTATCCACATCCTTCTTGTAGTGTGGGGCCCAAAACTGGACACAGTACTCCAGATGAGGCCTCACCAATGTCGAATAGAGGGGAACGATCACATCCCTCGATCTGCTCGCTATGCTCCTACTTATACATCCCAAAATGCCATTGGCCTTCTTGGCAACAAGGGCACACTGCTGACTCATATCCAGCTTCTCGTCCACTGTCACCCCTAGGTCCTTTTCCGCAGAACTGCTGCCTAGCCATTCGTTCCCTAGTCTGTAGTTGTGCATTGGGTTCTTCCGTCCTAAGTGCAGGACCCTGCATTTATCCTTATTGAACCTCATCAGGTTTCTTTTGGCCCAATCCTCCAATTTGTCCAGGTCCCTCTGTATCCTATCTCTGCCCTTCAACGTATCTACCACTCCTCCCAGTTTAGTATCATCCGCAAATTTGCTAAGAGTGCAATCCACACCATCCTCCAGATCATTTATGAAGATATTGAACAAAACCGGCCCCAGGACCGACCCCTGGGGCACTCCACTTGACACTGGCTGCCAACTAGACATGGAGCCATTGATCACTACCCGTTGAGCCCGACAATCTAGCCAACTTTCTACCCACCTTATAGTACATTCATCCAGCCCATACGTCTTTAACTTGCTGACAAGAATACTGTGGGAGACAGTGTCAAAAGCTTTGCTAAAGTCAAGAAACAATACATCCACTGCTTTCCCTTCATCCACAGAATCAGTAATCTCATCATAGAAGGCGATTAGATTAGTCAGGCATGACCTTCCCTTGGTGAATCCATGCTGATTGTTCCTGATCACTTTACTCTCGTCTAAGTGCTTCAGGATTGATTCCTTGAGGACCTGCTCCATGATTTTTCTGGGGACTGAGGTGAGGCTGACCGGCCTGTAGTTCCCAGGATCCTCCTTCTTCCCTTTTTTAAAGATTGGCACTACATTAGCCTTTTTCCAGTCATCTGGGACTTCCCCCATTCGCCACGAGTTTTCAAAGATAATGGCCAATGGCTCTGCAATCACAGCCGCCAATTCCTTTAGCACTCTCGGATGCAACTCGTCCGGCCCCATGGACTTGTGCACGTCCAGCTTTTCTAAATAGTCCCTAACCACCTCTTTCTCCACAGAGGGCTAGCCATCTACTCCCCATGTTGCGATGCCCAGCGCAGCAGTCTGGGAGCTGTCCTTGTTAGTGAAGACAGAGGGAAAAAAAGCATTGAGCACATTAGCTTTTTCCACATCCTCTGTCACTAGGTTGCCTCCCTCATTCAGTAAGGGGCCCACACTTTCCTTGGCTTTCTTCTTGTTGCCAACATACCTGAAGAAACCCTTTTTGTTACTCTTGACATCTCTTGCTAGCTGCAGCTCCAGGTGCGATTTGGCCCTCCTGATTTCATTCCTACATGCCCGAGCAATATTTTTATACTCTTCCCTGGTCATATGTCCAACCTTCCACTTCTTGTAAGCTTCTTTTTTATGTTTAAGATCCACTAGGATTTCACCATTAAGCCAAGCTTAAGATTTACTTTCTCATTTGCCTGGGTGGCCAACAGATGGTGTCCCCCACTAGGCAAATATGTTTTTCAGGGCAGAATTGTGTATCTCCCACACAGGATTCATGGAAAAGTGTCTGCTGAGATTGTCCACCAGAGAATTCTGTGCACCTGGTAGGTAGGTAGGTTGCTGAGACACTGATGTGGTTGCTGATGCATTAGTTCCATAAACTGACTGCCTCCATACAAAGAGGAAGAGATTTTGCTCCAACTTGTTTATTTATGCAGAATAATGTCTCATTGTGCATCATTATCTGGATATGACGGAACTGTATAAGGAAGACGAATGTATTGCAGGCTAGATGGACTGACCTTAGCTCCAGTAGATTGATATGCATTCTCACCTCCTAAGGGAACCCTGTGCCTTGTGTAGTGTGATTGTCCATGTGGGTTTCCTATGAGGGATGCTTCCATGATTATAGACACACAGAGTGTGGCCAAATATAAGGCAAACCCCAAGCCAGACCAGGACTTCTCACTCAAGCTGCCATGACTCACATCTCCAAAAGAGCCTGCAGTGACTCATCATTCAGGCATGCTGCACCAGTCAGCTTTATTGAATCATCCTGTAAGCAGACCTTGCAGTCATTTAGCACTCAGGCATGCTGCAGCAGACTATCCCTGGGCAAAGTCTGTGTCAGTTGACCCTAAGGTAATGACCCCGCCAGAGTTTCAAGTTAGTCTGTGCAATAGCACTACTTGGTCAGGAACCTTCCTGCTGCCACACAGTGTTACACACTTCCCAGGCTTCCAGCATGCCCTTGATCCAGTTCCTGGTCCTGCCTTAGCCTAACCCAAGCCTTGTTCCAGCCTGCTTCAGCCTTGCCTGTGCCCTGCTCCAACCCTGCCCCACCCCTGTTACTGACCACTCCAGCCCTGCACTTGCTTCCTCACACCCCTCACCCCCGCCCCAATTCTTGGAATGACTCCCATCTGGCTTTGACCTTTGGGCTGCATCTGGACTCCAACTATGATCCTGATTTGGCTCATCTACAGACTCTGACCTCAGTTCTGACCCACAGCCTGTCCCCGACCTTGGTTGCAGTGCTGCCTTCAGCCCAATCCCAACTCTACAAATGGTTTCAACCTTTGTACCTATTCTTGATTACAGTTGTAACTACCAGGCCTGACCATCTTGAACCCAGAGACTGACACTGGGAAGGAGGTTTATGGTGGTGAAGTGAGATAAACTTGATTGTGTAGCCAGAATGAATTATTTCTATTGCCCACCTGTCCATAGTTATTGCCCTCTAATTGTGGGTAAAGTGGGCAAGGCAGCCACCAAAATTTTGGTGACACTGCAGAAGAGCATCCATGTATGTATACAGTTCTCAAGTGACCTGTCAAAAGAAACCCCTGGGTGGCAAGTGAGGTTGAGAAGCAGCAGCAATTGGGGTGGAGGAAGTTGCGAACCTGGGTCTTCATCCCTTCTGGGGTTTGAGTGGCAATTCCTAAGGGTGCTGGTGGTAAAATGGCTGATGGGGAGGGCTGGGCTTGTAAATTTGCTTGTGGTGTTTTCTCTTTAGGGACCAGGGTGTAAATGCAGGAGACTGAAGTGACTCCCCAGTCTTCTCACTGAAAGGATTAGACCCATTAAAGGTCAAGTCCAATAGTATTCTGGACCTCCCTGGGGAACCAGGAAGAGTGCAGCCATGATTCATGCCTCATGACTACAGCTATGGCAATGGCTCTAGATGCAGGATCAGCTACATCCACAGCCACCCAGAGTGCCTTCATCACTGAGAGCCTTGTCCTGCAGAGGAAATTTGTCCCTGAATTTTACAAATTGGAGTAATTTGTAAAATCATATTTTGCTAGCAGAGTCTAGCAGTAAACAATTCTGAATTGGAGGCTGGTTCATGAAAATATCTTCCTCCCCAGAAGGTGAAAGCATATAGCGCCCTTATTAGTCAGAGTAGTCTTGGGGGGTTGTATCCTGGACCTCTGTGTAGCTGCCTACACCACTAAGGAGTTGGACACTAGGTGGGTAAACAGGAACTCTATCCCTTTAGTTAGAACAAAATAGCATTTTCAGCCCTTTTAGGAGTGGGGGCACAGAAGGCAGGGGTATACCACACTGTCCTGGCAGATTCCACAACAGCCTTGTTCTCTGGGAGGGCCACTCTACTAGGGCCTGATGATTGCAGGATGTCCAAGAGTCTATGTTGTGTCATGGACTTCTTCAAAAGGGATCTGGAACTCAGTTACCACCCTCTGCAAGAGATCTTGGTATTACCTGTGGTCGTCAGGCAGAGATGGGATGATGGAACAATTGCCTTGTTGGATGGGGAGGATGACACACCTATCAGAACCATCAGGGCCTGTGTATCTGGCTCAACTTCCTCTTCTGTAAACTCCAATAGAGATTATTGGTATCAGCTAGAAGAGGGCTGGCAATGAGGCACTGAATACCAAAAGTCCCCTGAGTAGCTGTACCCAGGAGAAGGGCAACTCCAAGACCTCCTAGAGGTTCTGTCCTGGCTGGTCTCCCGTGGGCATGAAGGTTCATCTGGAACATCTGACTCATCTGATGAAATGGTAGTACCTTTCCCAAGGGTGGTCCCAGTGGAAGAATGCTCCAGCTTGTAGACATGGTGCACAAGTCCATGGGGCTGGACGAGTTACATCCGAGAGTGCTGAAGGAATTGGCGGCTGTGATTGCAGAGCCCTTGGCCATTATCTTTGAAAACTCGTGGCGAACGGGGGAAGTCCCGGATGACTGGAAAAAGGCTAATGTAGTGCCAATCTTTAAAAAAGGGAAGAAGGAGGATCCTGGGAACTACAGGCCAGTCAGCCTCACCTCAGTCCCTGGAAAAATCATGGAGCAGGTCCTCAAAGAATCAATCCTGAAGCACTTACATGAGAGGAAAGTGATCAGGAACAGTCAGCATGGATTCACCAAGGGAAGGTCATGCCTGACTAATCTAATCGCCTTTTATGATGAGATTACTGGTTCTGTGGATGAAGGGAAAGCAGTGGATGTATTGTTTCTTGACTTTAGCAAAGCTTTTGACACTGTCTCCCACAGTATTCTTGTCAGCAAGTTAAGGAAGTATGGGCTAGATGAATGCACTATAAGGTGGGTAGAAAGCTGGCTAGATTGTCGGGCTCAACGGGTAGTGATCAATGGCTCCATGTCTAGTTGGCAGCCGGTGTCAAGTGGAGTGCCCCAGGGGTCGGTCCTGGGGCCGGTTTTGTTCAATATCTTCATAAATGATCTGGAGGATGGTGTGGATTGCACTCTCAGCAAATTTGCAGATGATACTAAACTGGGAGGAGTGGTAGATACGCTGGAGGGGAGGGATAGGATACAGAAGGACCTAGACAAATTGGAGGATTGGGCCAAAAGAAATCTGATGAGGTTCAATAAGGATAAGTGCAGGGTCCTGCACTTAGGATGGAAGAATCCAATGCACCGCTACAGACTAGGGATCGAATGGCTAGGCAGCAGTTCTGCGGAAAAGGACCTAGGGGTGACAGTGGACGAGAAGCTGGATATGAGTCAACAGTGTGCCCTTGTTGCCAAGAAGGCCAATGGCATTTTGGGATGTATAAGTAGGGGCATAGCGAGCAGATCGAGGGATGTGATCGTTCCCCTCTATTCGACACTGGTGAGGCCTCATCTGGAGTACTGCGTCCAGTTTTGGGCCCCACACTACAAGAAGGATGTGGATAAATTGGAGAGAGTCCAGCGAAGGGCAACAAAAATGATTAGGGGTCTAGAGCACATGACTTATGAGGAGAGGCTGAGGGAGCTGGGATTGTTTAGTCTGCAGAAGAGAAGAATGAGGGGGGATTTGATAGCTGCTTTCAACTACCTGAAAGGGGGTTCCAAAGAGGATGGCTCTAGACTGTTCTCAATGGTAGCAGATGACAGAACGAGGAGTAATGGTCTCAAGTTGCAATGGGGGAGGTTTAGATTGGATATTAGGAAAAACTTTTTCACTAAGAGGGTGGTGAAACACTGGAATGCGTTACCTAGGGAGGTGGTAGAATCTCCTTCCTTAGAGGTTTTTAAGGACAGGCTTGACAAAGCCCTGGCTGGGATGATTTAACTGGGAATTGGTCCTGCTTCGAGCAGGGGGTTGGACTAGATGACCTTCTGGGGTCCCTTCCAACCCTGATATTCTATGATTCTATGATTCTATGGTAGGAGAGTATTGTCTTCTCCAAGGGGATTTCTTCTGGTGTTGAAATATCTCTGAGGAGGACTGGTTCAGATAGAAGACATTGTGAGAAGGGTAAAGTGAAAATATCCTCCGGTCAGATAAAGGTTTCAGTCCTTCCCAGAGTTTGAGGAGTCCCAGATCCAGAGCTCAGAGGGTCCTGCTCACAGTCTAGGCCATTATACCAGGGCATCTCCCAGCCAGGAGCCAACTGGGGTCTCATGACCTTCTCCAGGAGATATTTCCTCAGATGGAGTTCTCTTCCCTCACAGGTTCGGGAAAGGAAGGAGCAACAAATGTTGCACTTGGCAGAGATGTGAGCCTTTCCAAGGCAGTAAAGGCAGCGCTAGTGTTAAGCACTGACAGAGAAGGAATGAGGGCAGGAGATATAGTTCTTAAATCCCAGGACTCTGGGCACGGTCCTCCTCTGTGAGAAGAAGCTTCCCAAGATAGTATAGTTTGACTTGTTTCTCCCTAACTAAAAACACTAAAATCATTAAAACCCTAAGGCTAAGATTACTAAAAACATACACACACACACACACACACACACAGAGATTCTGAAAGGAAGGAAGGTTGTTTCAGACACAGAGAATTTCAACTCAGACCACATGGTGGCAAGAAGGAACTGGAAAGACTTCAGTCCACACCACCCTTTATATTGGAGGAGAGCAACTGTCCAGGTGTGGACCAACAGACATTATTTGCTATAAATCTCCAGTCTCAGGTGCATGGAGAACATGTGTACCCAGGTGTGGCATACACATAGGGACCAGCACTTGAAGAATCTAAGCTTTCACTTTTTTAAAAAAAGTAAGTTTATAATTCCGATGATTGCAAAGATAACTTTCTAAAAGTTAACTGCATGTAACATGATACAGAGTCGTTTTCGTGAGTTTACAGCCAACCTTAACAAGGATAAGGTGTAAAGTTCCCCACTAGAGGTGTTGGAGTGTTAGCTGTAAAACCTAATGGCCCAAATAATGTAAACATTTTTCATTGTAAACATATTTTCATGTAAACATATTTCATTGATGATCATTAAGTCAATGGGATTATTCACGTAAGCAAGTGTTAACAATATGCTCAGGTTGCACGGCTTGCTTACCATATGCTAGGGTTGTACAATCTAGTCCTAAATAATTAGATCATATCTAAAATAATATTCAATAATACTGCACCCTGTCTTCGACAGAAGAAGTTGTAGTAGATATCATCTTATCCTCTGGAGTGAAAACTGCAGATACCTCTTCCAGGATCTTAGAAGATATGATAGCAGGTGTCGTTTCAATAGGAAAAATAGGAGCTGTTTGAGATTCTTCTTTAATTTTGGCAAAATCAGCAGAAGATACTTTGTGACTGGGCAATAAGTCTTTAAAAGAAAATTGACCTTTGGGAATTAAAGTTGATGGCAAGGTTAGGTTCTCATATGTGAAGAGAGAAGGATCTTCTTCGATACTGGATCTAAGAGTTGCTTCAACTTGTGCTTCCTTTTTCTGGGAGATTTCTGGAGATATTTTCTCTTGCCTTGCTGAGATAAGCTGGTCTAAAGCCCTTGGTAATGACTTGTCTTGACTGTTTGAGTAGTCGTCCAAAGGGGATTCTTCTTGAACTTTGTGTAACTCTGGGAGATCTGAAACAGCAGTGATGTGTGTTTCTTTCCCTGTACTTTAGGATTAAAAATATACAATATTAGCTAGAAAGGTAAAAGAAGGTATGCTCTTATTTGAGAGATGGGAAATACATGAGCTGTTAAATGTTAAAAGCCGAATGACTTTTTCGGATCACACTAAGCAAATATATAGTGAAGCAGCAGATGGGGGGCTAATAACACACTCCATTCAAATAGCTCTATACTACAACAACTGAATATACTTATTTTTAATTATTAGATTTACACACAAAGGAACAGTGTTAAGATTGCTCAGGCAACCTTAACTTTGTCATTTTTTTTCACCTGCTAGATATGAGGCAGCAAGGGAGAGGAAGGTAGTAGGGCTGGATGTGAGGCAGAGAAGATTTTGTTCCTGAGCTTCTACCTGTTGTAATAATCATAATTAAGTCCTCTTACACAGAACTCACCGCTGTGTGGCAACAACTGTATGCCTGCACCGTACAAGAGTTTGACACAAATCTGTCTCTTATACAGTGAATGTATACAGATGGGAGGGAAGCCCCATCATTGGAATATGGATTGTAAGACTCTGTTGTTCAGTTCCCATTCATGATCCTAGGAAAATTGCCTGTTCAGTGTGTCCGCCGTCATGTTCAGGAAATCGGGGAGATAGGAGGCTGAGAGGTTTATGTTGTGGTTTATGCACCAGTTCCACAATTTCATGGCCTCAGTGCATAAGGAGTGGGAGCAGTCTCCTCCCTGTTGATTTATACAGAACATGCAGGCGATGTTTTGGTTCATGAATACTGTTTCATTCTTTGTTAGTGGGAGGAAGTGAAGACGTGTGTTGCGGGTCACATGTAGTTCTAGTAGATTGATGTGTAATTGAGTCTCCATAGAAGGCCATGGGGGCGTCAGTGAATCAATGAGGCATCTGTTGTGATCAGTATGAATGGTGGGTCTTAGTGAAAGGGGACTCCTGTGCATACATTCTCTGGTTGTGTCCACCACTGTAAAGATTCCAGGACTTTTGGTGGCATTGATAGGCTTCTAGTCAGGCTGTGCTTGTTCGGTATGCATACTGAACTCAGCCAAAAACTTGTAAGAAGCACACATGTAGTCGCTCATGCCTTACCACAAAAGTAGTGGCCACAATGTGACCTGATAGCTGTAAGCAGGCTCAGGCCAATATTTGTGGGCTATTCGTGACTACCATGATAAGGTTGGTCAGTGTCATGAATCTGTTCATCGATAGTGATGCTTTGCACCCATGGAGTCGAGGTGCGCCCCAATAAAGTCCAGTAGTTGTACTTGAATTAGGGTTAATTTTTGTTCATTTAACCCTAAATTCCAAAACAGATGGATTGGAAAGACCACCACCCAAAGGACAATCAGGTGGGAAAATATTCCAGATATGGAAATATTATTATTCCCTGTTTGCGTAAATGTGCTGCCACTACTGCAAGGGTTTTGGAAAAGACTCTTGGTGCAGTGGAAAGGCTGAATGGTAGAATTCTATTGGTAGTGGTCACTTCCTACTGTGAACTAGAGAAACCTTCTGTGAGTGGGATGTATGGTGATGTGGAAATAGGCATCTTGTGGGTTGCGGGCTGAGAACCAGTCCCCCCTTTCCAGCACTGGTATTATTGTGGCCACTGTGATCATCTTGAATCTTTGGGCTCACATGAACTTGTTGAGCTTTCTGAGATCTAGAATGGGTCTCATCCTCCATTTTTCTTCTGGGTTAAGAAGTAATGGGAGTAGAATCTCCTCCCTTTGTGTTGTGTGGGAACTAATTCCATGACATCTAACTATAGAAGATGAAAAACTTCTTGTCATAGCAGGTGCTCATGAAAAGGGTCCCTGAAGAGGGATGGGGAGGAGGATAGGATTGGTGGGCGGACGGTAAAAGGGATAATGTAGCCCAATCTTATGATCTCTAAAACTCATTGGTCCATAGTGATTGAAGTCCAGACATGGTAAAGAGGGTGTAGACAATGGCCAAAGACTTGAGTGGTATGTGTAGATGGCCAATTTTTCAGAATTGCAGCTGGGCCGATGTTGGCTGAGAATGTGGAGGATTATGACTGTGGTGTTCGGTGTGTCTGGGATCATTGTCTCTGTCTCTGGGAGTCATATGGTATTTGTTGTCATGAGAACGAACAGTCTCCGCCATGTTGGTATGGTTGGTATCTTCTCTCCACTTTAGGCATATATACACAAACAACAAAGCAAGAGGGTTGCCCTAGAGTCCTTCACAGAGTGGAAAAAACTTTTGGCAGAAAACAGTTTCTCTGTCAAAGGGGAGATCTTCTACTTTCAATTGAAGTTCCCTCGGGATTCCTGACGATTGTAGCCAGGACGCTCTGCACAGGACTATGGCCGTGTCTACTCTTCCTGCCGCCATGTGTCCAACACCAAGGGATGCTTGCCGCACTGTCCTGGTCACAAGTTGTCCCTCAGTAAGGATGGCCTTGGATTGTTCCCTTCTCTCCTGTGCGATATCCGTAAGCAATTCCTTCAATTTGGCATTGTTGTCATGGCCATATTTGGCAAGGAGTGCAGTGTAGTTAGCTGCGCATAATTGTAAGGTCACAGAAGAACAGACCTTATGGCTGAATAGATCGAGTCTCTTCCACTCCCTGTCATGGAGAGTGGATCAGAATTGGGGCTGTTTCCCTCTTTGGTTAGCTGCATCCATTACTAGGGAATTGGGCTGTGGATGAGAGAAAAGGAAGTCCATCCCCTTCATGGGGACACAGTATTTCCTGTCTGCTCACATGCATGTCAGTGGAATGGTTGCCAGCGTTTGCCAGACTGTTTCTGCCTGTTTCATCAGTGCTTTCTTGATAGGTAGTGCTATTTTCAAATGAAGAATTGTGAAGAATTTCAAGGAGTTTGTGCTGGGTTTCAGCCACTTCCTCAAGTGGAGTGTCCTGGCTTTGCACCACATGTCTGAACAGCTCCTGGAACTACTTAAAATCAGCAGCAGCCGGAGGCGGATGCATTATGCCTTGTCAGGCTATGATGAGGAGTTATGAGCCGGTGAAATGTCCTGTTCTGTGTCCTTGTCCCTATCCTCCCTCACATCCTCTGTCACTTCTGAGGTCTCAGGTGGGGAGGCTGTTGTTGATCATATGTGTCTTATCTGAGGAGTGGGAGGTCTGTGATAATGTGCACTGTAGGCCTCCCATTGTGGCCATTGCATGGGGAAAGGCATGGGTGGGCACATCCATGGTTGCCCATACCAGTGCTGCATGTCTCGAGCAATTTGGTCCCTCAGTCTCATGGGTCCCAACAGTGGTTTGGTTCCGCTCGGTGAGGAATGGTGTGAGGAAAAGTCACCCTTCTCTTTGTCATCATCCTCATCACTGGAGAATGGTGGGGCAATGGGAGAATCCAGCTGTTCCGGTGCCATCTGTATTGGTGAACCAGCAGTACCGAGGAGCAATGAGCCTGGACCGGAGGACACCATCATATCGGCATGATGTGTCAATTGGCATGGTGCTGTGGGTTTCAGTACTGTGCCATTGATGCCAACGTTTTTGATGGTACCAGGGTTGGTGCTGACTGTTTGTGCAGTGGCTTGACCTGGTGCTGACGGCGCCATCTTTGATTTCTCTGTCAGTGCTGATGAGGTTGTTGGCATGGGCAGTGGAGGCATCACCATTGGTGATGGTTTCGGTGCCGTCTCTAACTGGCGTCATCGGTACTGAAGAGGAGGAGGTTGGCTTATGTTTGCCTCTTGACTCCCTATCTTTGCCAGCAAAGGCCCCGTGCGGGCGGTGCCGGAGGTGCCTGGTGTCTCGAAGGTGCTTAACCTTGGTGTGGTCAGCACAGAGGATAGCGACCTTGCAGGAGACTTTCTTTTTCAGCGATTCTCTCTGTGGCAAGGACGTAGCTTGTTTCCTTGTTCTCTTTGAGAAGCAAGCTTTCATTGTGTTTGATGAGGTTCTCAGAGAGTCCCCTGTTGAGGGGTTCTGTTGTCTGGGATCAGAGTCGGGTTGGAAGGATTTCTCCATTAGTATTAGTTTTAAGTGGAGGTCTTTATCTCACTTAGTTCTGGCTTTCAAGTTGCTGCAGTGAGTGCCTGGACACAGAGTGAATGTTCATCCAAGATAGTTCCTGTAGAGACACTGCCTATGTCTTTTAAAACCTGCTGATCCACGCATGTTTGTATGGGAGTTCTGATGTCTCCTCTATGGACCCTAGTGGTCTGAGGGAAACTTTAACGAATTAACAAAATGGTGGGGTTGGGTCTTTTTTTCCTAAATATGAAACTGACTAAACTAGCTATGAACTGAAACTTAACTAATTCTAACTATTTCTAACAATTTTCTAGGTTTGTCATGGACACCGCTACAGAGCTCCACCTCAGGCTGAGGATGGTTGCGAAGGAACTGAGGGTCTCGGGGTGCAAATGTGCTAGATGAGGTGCCAATAGCACCGCAAGACAACTACTATGCATGCAAGACCCAGATGGACCCTGCCATTGAAAATCTCCGATCAACGGTGCTGGGACGCACCGACACCTGAAGTGGAGCACCCACAGGGACATCACTCCAAGAAGAACATTAATTTTCAAAAATGAAGCTTCAAAGGAACTACCTAAGGCAGGGTGTCCAAACTTTTGAGGGGGTGATGTCCACCCCACCTTATCCCTGTCTGCACCCCCCCACACCCTCCCCAGAGCCAGGAGTGGGGCCGCTACTGCAAGGAGGGGGTGGAAACAAGGACAAGGGTAAGGGGGTAGAGGCTGGGGCTGCAGATGGGTGTGGGTCTGGGGATGTGGCCAGGGGCCGAGGCTGGGATGGGAGTAGAGCCTCAGCTGGGCAGCGGTGGGGGCTGGCAGACAGGCCCGCAGCCAGGTGTGGCTCTGCTCCCAGCCTCGGCCCCAGGCCAGGAGCGAAGCCGCGGCCACTAGCCAAGTCTCACTGAAGCTGGGCATGGGGCCAGGCCCGGGGCCAGGAGCTGGGGAAGGGACTGGAGCAGAGCTGGGGGCAGGGAGGGGCTGGGTAGCACTCCCTCCCCACCGCCATGGGGGCTGGTCCTGGCCCTGGCCCTGCCACCACCACCCCCCAGACATTCCCCCACACTCCCTAGGGGGGCATGCCCCACAGTTTGAGGACCTCTGACCTTAGGAGTACTATAAGACAAGAGGGACTACGTGAATTGGGAATGTTATCCAATTAAAACAAGCGA
Source organism: Natator depressus (assembly GCF_965152275.1). Classification (NCBI taxonomy): domain Eukaryota; kingdom Metazoa; phylum Chordata; order Testudines; family Cheloniidae; genus Natator; species Natator depressus. The sequence continues at coordinate 235,125,252 of NC_134235.1, read as the reverse complement.
TCCAGGAAAATGAACCTACAACAGATAACTGACTAGTTTGCAGAACGAAAGGCATGCAAAATATGATTCAGATGGGTGAGTAGAAAACTTTAGTATTGCTGGCGAATACTGTTTCACAGATGCTAACATGAAGTATAGGACAGTTGAATTAGCATGTTTGATGTATATAAATAAGCGTTACACTCATTACATTTGAGGGAAGGGTCCCACAAAAAAAATACCAAAAAACAAACAAAAAAAAACTTTCCATGGGGTCATCTTTCTATTCCTCGGCCACTGTTCTCCCCCTTACCTGCAATTACCTACTCTGCCTGTGCAACAAATACAGACTTGTGCATATTATTTGAGTTTTACACCCAAAGCTTAGGAGAGGCAGGATGGTCCAATGGTTAGGGCCCTAGCCAAGGATTTGAGAGACCTGGATTCAATTCCCTGCTCTGCCACAGACTTTTTGTACGACCTTAGGGTATGTCTAAATGATGAGTTGGTGAGCAGGAAGCTAGGGTGCAAATCTACAGAGCTCCTGTATGTGGCACTGAATTCCAATGTATTAAGAGAAAGATATAAAATAGTAATTTGTTATTTACTGAATAAGGACATTCAGTTCTTCATAGTTTTTAGTTTTCCAAATCCCATTTTTAAAATTATGCACCTACCACACTTCTAGGTACCTTGACACAAACTACAAGGAAGTAAAGCTAAGGCTGAAAGTATATATGAGTAAAATACCTTACAGGGATGTTGTAATTCTCTCAAAAACAAGCATAAGAAATCCAGGACATTCAGAGTTAATGTTAAAAACTTAAAAGAAACTGAAACTTGCTAGTGTCATAAATATAAAGGGAAGGGTAACCACCTTTCTGTATACAGTGCTATAAAATCCCTCCTGGCCAGAGGCAAAACCCTTTCACCTGTAAAGGGTTAAGAAGCTAAGGTAACCTCGCTGGCACCTAACCTAAAATGACCAATGAGGGGACAAGATACTTTCAAATCTGGAGGGGGGGGGGGACAAAGGGTTCTGTCTGTGTGATGCTTTTGCTGGGAACAGATCAGGAATGCAGCCTTACAACTCCTGTAAAGTTAGTAAGTAATCTAGCTAGAACATGCGTTAGATTTTCTTTTGTTTAAATGGCTGGTAAAATAAGCGGTGTCTTTTTGTAACTTAAGGTTTTGCCTAGAGGGATTCTCTATGTTTTTAATCTGATTACCCTGTAAGGTATTTACCATCCTGATTTTACAGAGGTGATTCCTTTTCTTTAATTCAAATTCTTCTTTTAAAGAACCTGATTTATTTTTCATTGTTCTTAAGATCCAAGGGTTTGGGTCGGCGTTCACCTGTACCAATTGGTGAGAATTCTTATCAAGCCTTCCCCAGGAAAGGGGGTGTAGGGCTTGGGGGGATATTTTGGGGGAAGATGCCTCCAAGTGGACTCTTTTCCTGTTCTTTGTTTAAAACGCTTGGTGTTGGCAGCATACAGTTCAAGGACAAGGCAAAGTTTGTACCTTGGGGAAGTTTTTAACCTAAGCTGGTAAGAATAAACTTAGGGGGTCTTTCATGCAGGTCCCCACATCTGTACCCTAGAGTTCAGAGTGGGGAAGGAACCTTGACAGCTAGGTATGAAAATTAAGGGATCCAAAAAACCATAATGCTGTCCCGTAGTGATACCTGGCAATAAACATATGATTGCAATTATAGTGTGGGGTTTTGTTTTGTTTTTCCAATTTTTGTAAACCCAGATAAGATAGAACTGAGTTTTAAAGACAATTGTCAATATTTTTCTTTGCCCCCACTCCCACTAATAAATTCAGGATTTATAATGCTTGTTTTAGGAATAATTACAATATCCTTGTAATGTATTTTACCTTAAATTATAAATATTGTTAATCTGAATTCCATTTTAATATCGTTTTTCTCTGGGAATTTCCTTGAATATTTTTAATTACTACAATTGGCATATAGGAACACTAAACAAGAAACCCAAAGAGAATGTTACCACGTGCGTTACCTAAGGAGGTGGTGGAATCTCCTTCCTTAGATATTTTTAAGGTCCGGCTTGACAAAGCCCTGGCTGGGATGATTTAGTTGGGGATTGGTCCTGCTTTGAGCAAGGGGTTGGACTAGATGACCTCCTGAGGTCCCTTCCAACCCTGATATTCTATGAAAGTTCTAATGATTTGAAGATATGTAGGGTAAAGACCCCTCAGTACTGCATATTACTTATATACGGAAAACGACAATGCCATAAACCTCACTACAGGGGTGGATAGCACCAGAGTGCATGGTGCCAACATGTCCAGTGCTGATGCACTCTGTGTTGAAGCAAGTGATACCACAGAGATCAGTATCAAAGGGGTTGGTGCTGCAACAGTTGGCACTTGGAACACTACCCTGAAAGTTCTAGTATCAGTATAAGAGGCAGTTAATTTTTATTTCCATGAGGGTGTCAGAGTGCTGGTACTGTGCTTCCTGAGAGCTCCAGCAGTACCCATCTTGGGTCATGAAGTCTCCTTCATAGGATTGGTGAGGTGACTTAGACTTTCATTTTACTGGGAATTCCCAATGGGGATCTGCTCCTGCTGTCTGTGACTTTTTCAGTCCTACCCAGTCTGCAGTCTTCAAAGATGGGGACTGGGAGCTAGTGGATCCAGAAATCACAGAGGCATTTCTGAACTGAGGTTGAATTTGTCAAAGCAGGTTGCATGGAGAGTCTATAAAACTAGCTGAAGGCATACCTCTCTTTCCTTCAAAGTTCTTTTAGCAAAGGATTTATACACAAAACACTGATGATATGACCTTCCCCCAAGGCAAAAAAGGCATCTGGTGTGCCTATTATTGATTGGTATTGTCATCTCAGAAAAGAGGCAATATTTAAAGCCAGGTGACTAAAGGATGAAACATCCCTTAACCCTGATATCAGGAAGAAGTTCCTGATGAGAGAGAGAGAAAAAAAAGAAGATAGGTAAGTGTAGCAAAGCAACGACTCACTAGTGCAGCGCCTCCTGCTGGTCATCTGGGAATTAGCTCTTTTCCAGGGTACAGAGCGCCCTCTGCAAGCCGGTGTCTCACCTGCTGCTGGACCTGTGTCCCTCCCGGACCCTGGTGCCCTTTACCTCAGGGTTCTGCCCCCGCACTCTAGGTCTCCTCTCCCAGGGGAACCCCCAACCCTCTTAACTCACCTTGCCTCAGCGACTACTGCCAGTTGTCATCTAGCCCCCTTTCACTGGGGCAGATTGCAGTCTGTAATGGCCACTCAACATTGGCAATGGGTTAGGACCAGCTGCCTCAGCCTATTCCCAGGCTGTACCTCTGTAGACCCCATACCTTTGTAGGCCTTCACCAAGACCTGCATGTTTACCAGGCAGGAGCTCCCTAGCTCCCTTTGCCCTTCCCCAGCACTGCTCTGCTTCAGGTACCTTGCTCTCAGACAGCTAGCCCTTCCCACTCCAGGGCTAGAGTGAGACTTCTCCAGCTCCTGGCCCACAGCCCTCTTATCAGGGCCAGCTGGGGCCTGATTGGCATGGCCCCAGCTGTGGCTGCTTCCCCAATTGGCCTAGCTTGGCTGCTTTTAACCCCTGTTCTTCAGGAGTGGGGCAGCCGCCCCACTACAGTAAGCCATCACAAACTTGCCAAAGTGAAAACTATTCTTAGTAAAATTATTCCTAACTAACCCTAATATATAAAACAATCCACAAAAGTCTCTGTAAAATTGTGTTGAGACACTGACATTGTGGAGCTTCTCACAGCCATGGCAGTTGGGCCAATACAACCCTTTATGTCATCAGTACAGGATCACAAGGACACTCAGGGGATTACATAGCCCCATCAAACTCTGCTTGTCAAAAGAGTCCAATCTTGAGCACCTGAGAAGGGGTGGGGCATACACATCAAGGATGGAATATATATGGACAATACATCTCAAAGAAGAAATGCCTCATACTAACAAAATTCAATATTTCTTGCATTTCATTTACAGAAAAAAATCTCAATGCATACATAACAATGCCAAAATCCTTAATGCCACAACTCAGACCACTAGTAGTATGGGTTAGAAGTGAGCTAAACAACATTTTGGCTATTCCAGACAAATGACCACACAAAGCATCCCACTTTGTCCTGAATTCCTATATATATTACCACTATAACTTTTAAAAATTGAACCGGCTTTGCTCAGGCTAACTGTCAGCCAATGTATCACGCTCTTCTCTAATCTGCAAGAAAGAAGTAGAGAAGATTTTCCCCCTGTTTTAGACTCCATATATGTTTATGTTAGTTACAAATTCAGAATACTCACACTGACCATTTCAAATCCATAACAAAAAAGCAGGAATTAAGTGTTAAAATATTGTAGGGCATCAAACTGTAATTTTCATTCATTTTGTATCCTTACCTTTTTCTCATTACATTTCCTTTTTTTGTTTCTGCAGCTTTCTTAGGTTTAGTAGATCCTTTGGGATCTAATTTCAAAGGCTGTAAGAAAATTATATTATAATTAGAATACAAAATTGTCAATTGGCAAAAAAATGCATAGTATCTCACCTGGGAAATAATCCGTTTTACTTAATTATATATACCTTTTCTGTTGGCAAAACTATTTATTCAGGGTACAATTATTTGTTACTGGTTTAGCTCTGATAATGTCCTTGGTACTGAACAAGATGTAAATATCAAGACAGTCCCTGGCCTGAAGAACTTAAAATCTAGAAGAGAAGCACAAAATGATAAAATGCACTGAGTCATTTTAGATAACTTTTAAAAGATCTTACTCTGACCAGATTGATATTTTTGTTAACATGAAAGCTTGGGGCACTGAGACTCAGAGGTTGATCCATGAATGGAGAGCTGCCTGGGAGAAAAAAAGGCACAAAGCCAGGATATGAGAAGGAAGCAGTTGATGCAGGAGCATCAACACATCATAAAATGAATGAAGAGGAATGCAGATATCTATGTCAGGCAGAGTTGTGCAGGTCCTTATAGACAAGGATAAGTTTAACATTGACATGGTGGGCAAAGGGAAATGAATGAGGCATCCCAAATGGAGGGGTGAAATAGTCCAACCAGCAAGGACCACACTTCTGGCTGCTGTGTTTTCGACATTTTGGAATGAGCAATATGGATAACGGAAAGGCCACATAGGAGAAAGTAAAGTAATTAAAGCAAGAGCAAACTAGTACATGCAATGAAGGTTATTTACCTGTGACTGAGGTTCTTTAAGATGGACTCTCACATTCTTGGAATTACGTGCCAACTGATGCAGATGAACAGTGGGACTTTCTGTTAGCAGTGTCTGTTAGAGAATTGGAGCATTCAGGTGCCACCTCCCACCCCTCAGCTCAGCATTCAACCAAGTTCTCAGGACAGGGTTATAAAAAGTGGGTGCTGCAGCAGTTGCCATCTCAGTTCCTTCCAGCACTAATGCAGAGCAACAATTAATTACGACTCTGAAGAAGGGGGGAAGGAGAGCAGAAAGTGTGAATATGCAGAATCCATCTCAAAAAACCTCGGTTACAGGTAAGTATCCTTAATTCCGTTCTCAAGTGTCCTCTGAACATTCCCACTTTTAGGATAGTTTGGTAGGCAATCTACAGAAGAATGGGTGGAAGGACAAGATGTCCTAAATAATTAAAGATTGGAAGTCTGCCCTGCCTATTAAGCATCATACGTAGCAGCTATGTCTTATGTGTAATGTTTAAAGTGTGTATTGAGCTCCATGTGGTGCTTTATAAATTTCAATTAATGAAACATGTCTCAAACATGCTGTAGAATAGGGGTCAGCAGCCTTTGGCACATGGCCCAACAGGGTAATCTGCTGGCGAACCGTGGCCACTGGGAGCTGCGAGGGGAAAAGGGAGGGTGTGCCTGCGGACGGTCAATGTAAACAAAATGTCTCATGGCCCGCCAGCGGATTACCCTGATGGGCCATGTGCCGAAGGTTGCCAACTCCTGCTGTAGAAGAAGTGACTGCTCTGGTAGAATATGTTTTAATAACAGGAGTACAAGATCATCAAACATTCTTATAACCCTCTTCTTTAAATTGTCTGACCTATCTAGATAAAATTTGAGCAGAAACAGTTTTACCCTTACAATTATCCATACAGGAAGTAAACAGCTTATGTGAAGTCCTAAAGATCTTGATTCTATCTAGATAGTAAGATAAAATGTCAAACAGTTTATATGCCAGTTCCAAAGAGAGTTTGTCTTTCTTTTGAAAAGTTCCTGATATGCTTTAAAATCATCCCCCAATGAGAGTGTGAAAGTTTCCTCCAGCGAGTGTAGAGAAAAAGCTCTGAGTGAAGAAGGTTCATCTTGCATCTCTTCATCCTCTTCCCAGGAGCTAGACTGTTGAGGTTCTGATATCAGCTGAGGTGCTGGATGACTGTGGTGTATCCTCATGGTTCATCTGAGAGTCTGAATGGAGCCTCTGACAGAAGTTGAAAAATGACTGGTCAGTTTTCAATACTGAAACTAGCGGGCCCAGTACATCCAAGGTTGAAATCCATAGGGATAGGGCTTATTAGCTCACAGTGGTTGTCCCCAGGGTAAAAAGATTAGATCTTGAGATTTCTCGCATGTATTGTGTCTGCAGAGCAATATTTTATAAATGCAATTAAAGGTCCATAAGCCATTTCAAGGACCCCTCTGTGACATGGTAGATATCATACATTTCACCTTTGAATCCATATTTACAACACTGCATTATGAAATGTTCAATGGCTTTGATGTTTTCACCGCAGTCCCACAAAGCAGAGTCTTTGATTTTCCACTTGTGCATGAAGTAGCTGCAGCTTCCAATGCTGAAGACTACTCAGAACTTCCCATCTGGCAGGTTATTGACAACATGCCCCCAAAATACTTAAAATCGCAAAAAACACTATGGACCATCTCATGTTTCTGGATCCAGCCATGGAAGGGCAAAGTGTCTGGATGTCATCAACTGTTCCAAACAAGCACATTATTACTGACACAAAAAGTCACCCTCCCAGTTTCAGCCTGCCACACAGACTTTGGACCACAAAACTGCATCTGAACAGGTCTTGAGCTAACACCATGAAAGTGAGATCCTTAGCGCACTTAATTTGTCTTTTGATTTGAGATGGAGTGGGCATCAATGGGCTATGATCTGATGACTGATTCCTGCTAGGCACTTGAGAAGATGAAGAATCCACAAAAAGAATGACAAGAGACTGGTGGCTGTACTTACGTTTTTGAAGCAGACTGCCCATCATGTTTATGTGTATGGGAGTACCCTTCGTTGCTCTAATGGCGATTTAGATTCAATTGAAAAAGGAGAATAGTTCAACAGAGGAAACTATAATTCAGGAGTTATCCTGATGTCTGCTGCTTCTCTGAAGAAGAGTGCTGAAGAAGTTCCCAGTGCCTCCGTTGTAAGGGGCGGGGGGGGGAGGGGGAAGAGTACCAAATTGCCTTCCACCCCTTATCAGGAGGATATGCTTTCAGTGCTTTACACTGAGGCTAAAATCTTTGATGCTGCCTGGATCAAGGAACGAGGCTGCTGACATCCTAGTGCTGAAGCATCTGACTGTGCTAGATACATTTAGATTGTTGCCATAGTACCATGGAAGCTTGAGCCATGCAAGTTTTCTTCAATCCTTTAAGGCTTGGAGCTGAAGTAGAGGCATATCCCTCCAGTACTGCATAGTATAAAGGGAAATCATGCCTCACCAATCTACTAGAATTCTTTGAGGGGGTCAACAAGCATGTGGACAAAGAGTATCCAGTGGATATAGTGTACTTAAATTTTCAGAAAGCCTTTGACAAAGTCCTTCACCAAAGGCTCTTAAGCAAAGTGAGCTGTCAGGGGATAAGAGGGAAGGTCCTCTCATGGATTGGTAACTGGTTAAAAGATAGGAAACAAGGAATAGGAATAAATGGTCATTTTTCAGAATGGAGAGATAAATAGTGGTGTACCCCAGGGGTCTACTGGGATCAGTCCTATTCAAAATATTCATAAATGATCTGGAAAAAGGGGTAAACAGTGAGGTGGCAAAATTTGCAGAGGATACAAAACTACTCAAGATAGTTAAGTCCCAAACAGACTGCAAAAAGCTACAAAAGGATCTCACAAAACTGGGTGACTGGGCAACAAAATGGCAGATGAAATTCGATGTTGATCAATGCAAAGTAATGCACACTGGAAAATATAATCCCAACCATACATATAAAATGATGGGGTCTAAATTAAGTGTTATTACTCAGGTGAAGTTTCTCCAGATTGGATCGAGAACCCGGCCATCATACTGTGAGAGCAGGTCTGCCAGGAGTCGGAGAGTTTGTGGGGTGCATACCATGTGCAGCAGATAAGGGTATCAAGTCTGTCTGGGCCATGTCAGAGCTATTAGTATGACTTTGGCTTTGTCAACATGTATCTTGTGTATAATCTGCCAGAGCAGCAGTATTGGAGGGAATGCATAAAGGAGAGATGTGTCCCATCCGATTAGGAAGGTGTCCCATAGTAATTGGGGTCCCAGCCCTGCCCTCGAGCAAAAGTGAGGGCATTTGTGATTTTGTGCTGTCATGAATAGGTCGATGCAGGGAAAGCCCCATCATTGGAATATGGGTTATAGGACTCCTTTGTTCAGCTCACATTCATGGTCCTGTAAGAATTGCCTGCTCAGTGTGTCCACAGTCGTGTTCTGGCAGCCGGGGAGATAGGAAGCTGAGATGTTGCTATAGCTTATGTACCAGTTCCACAACTTCATGACCTCAGTGCATAGGGAGTGGAAGCAAGCTCCTACCTGTTGACTTATATAGAACATGCAGACAATGTTGTCGGTCATCGCGCATATTGTTTTGTTCTTTATCATTGGGAGGAAATGGTGGCACATGTTGAAGACTGTGCATAGTCCTAGTAAGTTGATGTGTAGCTGTGTAGTTGCGTCTCCATATATGACCATATTCCTTGGATCATATGGTGGTTCAGGTGGGAGCCCCAGCCTATCAATGAGGCATCTGTTGTTATTCTTAATAATGGTGGATTCTGGTGAAAAGAGTGGGTGGCAGTGTTAGGCTTCTGCTCAGTTTGTGCTTGCTCGGTACATACACTGAATTCAGCCAGCCTTGTAGGCAGTGCATATGTAGTCTCGCATGCTTTATCATGAAAGTGGTGGCCGCCATGTGACCTAATAGCTGTAGATATGTTCATGCCGATATTCATGGGCTGGTCATGAATACCGAGATACGGTTGGTCAGTGTTATGAATGCCCTGGCCTCTTTGGAGTCGAGGTGCACCCCAATGAAGTCCGATTGTTTTACCGGAACTAGGATTTATTTTTGTTCATTTATTTGTAGCTCTAGTTCTCAGAAGAGAGTAATGGTCCTCCAAATGATGTCCATTGCTTCTGTCATAAATATAAAGGGAAGGGTAAACCCCTTTAAAATCCCTCCTGGCCAGAGGAAAAATCCTCTGACCTGTAAAGGGTTAAGAAGCTAAAGGTAACCTCGCTGGCACCTGACCAAAATGACCAATGAGGAGACAAGATACTTTCAAAAGCTGGGAGGAGGGAGAGAAACAGGGGGTCTGTGTCTGTCGGTATGCTGCTTTTGCCGGGGATAGACCAGGAATGGAGTCTTAGAACTTTTAGTAATTAATCTAGTTAGGTATGTGTTAGATTATGATTTCTTTAAATGGCTGAGAAAAGAACTGTGCTGAATAGAATGACTATTTCTGTCTGTGTGTCTTTTTAGTAACTTAAGGTTTTGCCTAGAGGGATTCTCTATGTTTTGAATCTAATTACCCTGTAAGGTATCTACCATCCTGATTTTACAGAGGTGATTCCTTTACTTCTATTTACTTCTATTTCTATTAAAAGTCTTCTTGTAAGAAAACTGAATGCTTTTTCATTGTTCTCAGATCCAAGGGTTTGGGTCTGTGGTCACCTATGCAACTTGGTGAGGATTTTTACCAAACCTTTCCCAGGAAGTGGGGTGCAAGGGTTGGGAGGATTTTGGGGGGAAAGACGTGTCCAAACTACGTTTCCCAGTAAACCCAGTTAGAGTTTGGTGGTGGCAGTGGATATTCCAAGGGCAAAGGATAAAATTAATTTGTACCTTGGGGAAGTTTTAACCTAAGCTGGTAAAAGTAAGCTTAGGAGGTTTTCATGCAGGTCCCCACATCTGTACCCTAGAGTTCAGAGTGGGGGAGGAACCTTGACAGCTTCTAACGGGGTAGGCCTTTTTAGTAAACAGTTGTCTGGACATGGGAAAATCATTATCCCTTGTTTGCATAAGGATGTGGCTACTACCACAAGGGTTTTGGAGAAGACTCCCAGGGGGATGGAAAGGCTGAATGATAAGACTCTGTATTGGTAGTGGTGCATCCCCACTTTGAACCGGAGGAATTGTCTGTAAACAGGATGCATGGTGATGTGGAAGTAGGCATCTTGCAGGTCTTTCCAACACTGGTATTATTGTGGCCCAGGTGACCATTTTGAATTTTTGGGCCCGTATGAACTTGTTGAGCTTTTGGAGATCTAGAATGGGTCTCCATCCTCCGTTCTTCTTCTGGGTTAAGTAGTAATGGGAGTAGAAACCCTTCCCCCTGTGCTGTGGAGGAACTAGTTCCATGGCACCTGTATAAGACGCTCTACTTCTTGCTGTAGCAGGTACCCATGAGAAGGGTCCCTGAAGAGGGACAGGGCGGGGGGTAGGCTTGGTGGGCAGGAGGTAAAAGGGATGATGTAGCCTGATCTTACAATCTCTAGAACACATTGATCTGTAGTTATTGCTGCCCAGACATGGTAAAAAGGGCATAAATCAGTGACCAAAGATTTGGGTAGCATTTGGTAATCACACCATCTGGTGAGGGAGGTTGTTCAGACCCTCAACCAAATTTTCAAATTTGTTGTTTGGTCAATGTTGGTTGTGACACTGAGGATCGAGTAGGAGACGCTCTGCATCTCTGTGGTCACTGCCTAGGTCTTTGGGGTTCATATTGACGTTGCTGTTGTTGTTGGAACGGGGTGTCTCTGACTTGTTGATAAGGCTGGTACCATCTCCATTTCGTGGCTGATGTGTATATATACCGAGAGTATGGAGGGTAGCTTGGGAATCTTTCATCAAGTGGAGGACCTCATCCATTTTGACAGAGAAAAGCTTTTCTCTGTCAACTGGGAGATCCTCCACCTTCACTTGGAGATCTTTTGGAATCCCTGAAGATTGCAGCCAGGAAGCTCTATGCATCACTATGGCTGTGCTTGTTGTTCATGCCACTGTGTCTTCTACATCCAGGGAGGCTTGTAGTGCCATTCTGGCGACCAGCTGTCACTCAGTCAGTGTGTTCTCTGGGAGGTCATTAATAAAGTTGTTCAGTTTGCCGTAATTATCATGATCATATTTGGCTAGGAGCGCACTGTAATTGGCAACTCAGAATTGTAATGCCGCCATAGAATAGATCTTCCAACCAAAGTAGCTGAGTCCCTTGTACTTCTTGACCTGTATTGTGGTTTGTTTGCCTCGTTGGTTTGCGGCCTCTACTGCTAGTGAACTGGGTGGCGGATGGGAAAAAAGGGAAATCTATATCCTTGGCCAACACATAGTACTTCCTGTCTGCCTTCTTGCATGTCAGTGGTACAGTAGTCTGGAAAATGCCAGACTGTCTCTACTGGTTCCATAATGGCTTCATTTGTGGGTAATGCTATTTTGGAAGATGATGATGTCTATAGAATTTGGAGGAGGTTGTGCTGGGTATCCTGCACCTCCTCAAGTAGAATTTCCTGACTCTGGGCTACCCTTTTCAACAGTTCTTGGAACTGATTGAAATTGTCACCCATGATGGGAGGTGGGGGCATTATACCTTCATCTGGTGATGAAGAAGAATTATGTGCAAGTGATGCTAATCATGCTCGATACCCTCTTTCCTCTCATTCCGTTTCCTCCTGGGCTTCTGAGGTTTCCAATGTGGAAGATGGTGGTGGTGATCTAATTTCACCTCTGGATGGAGTTTATGGTCTGGTATAATGAGCCCTGTATGCTGCCCATGGGTCCCAAGGTAGCCATTGTACGGGGAATGCCACAGGTGGGCACATCCATGGTTGTCGGTACCACGATTGCATTTCTCGTCTATAGTGGGCCTTCGATTTCCTGGGTTCCCAGTGGGAAGAATGATGTGAAGAGAAGGCACCCTCCTCCTGGTCATCGTCATCTTCACTCGAGAGTGAGGTGGTAGGGGATGCTACTTGGCTCCCCTAAGCATATCGCACAGGACCATCAGTGCCGAAGAGTGGGGACTGTAGTAAGGAGGAAACTGTGATGTCCTTTTGTTGCAAGAACTGCTGCAGTGCCGTTAGTTTCAGTGCCGTTGGTACCAATGTCACTGTTTTAGATGGTACCCTGGATGCCAATGATTTGTAGCCCGACGTCCTTGGTGCAGGCAGTGCCATCTTGGCTCTATCTGACAATGGAGTCATCAGTGCCGGTGATGGAGGCAGAGCCACTGGTGAGGGCCTCGATACCATGTCTCTCACCAGCATTGTTGATGCCGTAGAGGAGGAGGCAGGCTTAGGTTGGTGCCTTCACTCATCCTTCAGATGGGGCAGAGGTCCCGGTGTGGACAATGCCAGAGGTGCCCGATGCCTCAAAGTTGCTCACCCATGGGGTGGTCGGCACTGAGGACAGTGACCTGGCAAGAAACAGTTTCTTTTTAAGCAGTTGTCTCTGCAGGGAAATTGTGGCTCTTTTCCTTGCTCTTTTAGAGGAATGAGCATTGTCCTTAGTTGAAGTGGATGTGCTCAGGGAACCCCTGTGGAAGGAGTCTGTTGCCATGGGTCAGAGGTCAGTTGGAGAGATTTCTCCATCAGAATAAGTTTTAAGTGGAGGTCTCAATTACACCTGGCCCGCGCTTTCAGATTGCTGCAGTGGAGTGCACTTCTGAGGAATTGTGACTCACCAAGGCAGCTAACACAGAGAGAATGTCCATCTGAGACCAGCATTGTTTTGCGGCATGAGCCGCATCTCTTAAAGCCTAGGGAACCAGGCATTGTTGAAGTAGGTTAAGTGTTCCCGCTCTGATGAAAATAAAAGGGAGAAAAAAGAAAATGTTAACTGACTAAAACTAACTCAACTAACACTGTCTGTATTAGGAAAAGTCTAAAACTATTTCTAATTCTATTTCTCTAGGCTTGAGAGAGATGCTGGGATACTACCACGGAGCTCCATCTCAGGCCAAAGATGGTTGAAAAGAAACTGGGGGGGTCAGGTTGTACATGTGCTAGAGGAGGTGCCAATGGCACCATGAAATAGACACCACACATGAGTGACCTGCACGGATGCTGCTACTGAAAATCTCCAATCAACGGCACAGGGACGCATCAACACCTGAAGTGGAGCACCACAGGGACATCATTCGAAGAAGAACCAGGTCAACTAGAGTAGGAAGAGTCCCTGAAATGCTGTGTCTTGATCCAAGACAGCAGTCTAGTAGTGTGTTCTCATGATAGGTATGTTTAAGTTACTGGGGTATCATGAGGGTTCAGCACTAGTGCTGGGGCCTAGAACAGCTGTGCTGTGAAGTTCCACTTCCATGAAGGGGTTACAGGCCCAGGAAGTGTGCCAGAGAGTCCAAAGAAAGAGACAGTGTTCGAGCCTACCCAGATCAAAGAAAACTTAAAAGCACAGAAGTCCAGAGTGATGGGATCCAAACAATGTGGCCTAGTGAGTGTCCAACAGGAGGAGTTTGACCAGAGCTATGATATATAGGTACAAATTACCCCTTCCCAGAGCTCAGTTTGTACTTTCTAAAACCTTATCTATGAGGCAGGACTTTCAGAAGAGCCCTTGAAGTTCTGATAGTAAGGGGCAGTTTTTGCAAAAGGTGAAAAAATAAGGAGGCATATTACAACAGCAAGAAGGGAAACAAAAAAAAGAATGATGGCAAAGGAAAAGGACAGGATGCAGAAAAGGATAAGACAGAAAGGTGTAATTTCTAATGGTCCTAGTAATAAAGCAATAATCCCATTTTTATCAAAACATATTGAAAGAAAGAAACTAATCATGCAAACTTATGTGGTGTGGTATTTGTATTGACCTTTAGAGCTGTCTTTAATTTTGGGGGGGCATTACAACAGGGACTTATATTTCAGATAAATAAGTAAAGTTTTAGGGACAAGAAAGGCTGTAATAATTTTTTGCATGTCACCCCCCTTCCCCACTCAGTCTACTAGAAAAACCTATACTATTAGGACTGCTGTTGTAAAATGAGGGAGAAAGTCTACAAAATCAGATCACTGGATAAGAAATAGTCCTTATAGTTGGTAAAGTCACAATTATCTTTGAAAAATAAGGCTTAACTATATTGTAAATATGGTTTCATTTATACTTCATCTTATCTACATTTTTAAGAAAAAGCATGGAAGGAAAAATACTAATTTTCTTACAGTTTCCGACTTTTCTTCTGTATGTTTTTTTTCCCCCTTTGATTCTTCTTTCATTTTAACAGTTAACAATGGGAGTGACCCTTTGTCAGTAGAATGACTTTGCTGTACCCTCTCATATTCAGGCTGAGGAAACTGAAGTTTTGGAGTCTCTTCCATGACACCAGCAGATTCTTTAGCTTTATACAGTTGTTCTCGCTCCTGAACAAGGACTTTTTCCTTTAAACTGCTTGCTGGAATTCCATACTCTTTAGAGTTTTCTTTATCAGTTAACACTTTTTTCTCTAGTTTAACATCTTTCAGTTGAGATGTCACAGTTTCTTGTTTTTTCTCAGTTTCTACTGCAGTTTTCCTTGAAAGTAGTTCATCTGTTTGCTTTCCTGTGTTGACTGCTGGTAATTTCTGTACTGATTTATCAGTTTCATTAATAGACTTGCGTCTTGAAAATGGACGATCTTCTCCCTTACCTTTAGATTTTGTTGGAGGTTTGCCATTCTTTGATAAATCTTTACTATTTATTTTCATATCAGTGTCAGCATTCTTCTCATCAGCCTCAGGATAAATAAAGTGCATATCTTGAACATGGGAAGGTGTTACTGATTTTGTGAACTGCCTGTTAGCTTTTACAGCTTCCTGTTTAAAAAATATTAAAAACAACATTTACAATAACCTCTATGTTGCATGTAAGCCCCAATTCAGCAAAACATTTAAACAGCTGCTTAAATCCCACTGACTTGATTTTAAGAATGTATTAAAGTACTTTGCAGAATAGGGAGTGGTTTTCTTACATATTTAAAGTCCAGCACATGCTTAAGTGCTTTACTGAACTGGTGTCACAACCATTAACTTTTATAAATAAAAATATTATGAAACAATTACTTAAAGCTTTCCAAATAGGAATTAACTGAAAATAGATAGGTTGAATTATGTTTTTAAAAGAAACTGTAATTTATTATTGGCAAATTAATGAATGGCTAAAAAGGGGCACTTTCAAAATAAAGTTCATTCATGTATCAAATGCAAAAACTTATATTAACAAAACATTACATTTGCACAGCTAAAAATAAAAATTAGGAAATGCAAAAATTAAAGTTCCTATAGAAATGTTATCCATGTTGCAGATATATAGAATGGTCATTCTTGTTTTTCTTGTTAAATTTGTAGTTTAATAAATTATTAAATTTATAGCGTTAAGTCCGCAAGATGTACACTCTGCCCAAGTTAACCTTACGGTAGGAAATTTCATGTTTGCATTTCCTGGCTTTTTTATTTTAACTATGACATTTTAATGTTTCATTAACATTTTATTAGCATTTAGTTTCTTTTGCAATTTGCCCATTCAAAATAATGGCAAATTTTAATTCCACTTACCTGAAAATTTGCTGTACAAGACTAGGTCAAGACAGCAAAATGTTTTTCTCCCTTCACTCTGAAACAGGCAGGATGATCATTAAGGATTTCAGTACCTTCTAGGGACTCCTCCTCTTCACTTCCCAACTCAAAAATGTTCCTTCCCAAGAAGGAATTAAAAATAAAATACCAAACAAAAAATAGGCAAGAAATAAAGAGTGCCAAGATTTCATCTGAAAATGGTTCTTTGCCTCTTTCATCCTATT
Organism: Natator depressus; assembly: GCF_965152275.1. NCBI lineage: Eukaryota > Metazoa > Chordata > Testudines > Cheloniidae > Natator > Natator depressus. The sequence continues at coordinate 235,109,251 of NC_134235.1, read as the reverse complement.
CATCTGTTGAAGGGGAGATTTCTTTCTTCACTTATCTAACCAGATAACCAACTCTGACAAGTGCAAACAGACTTTTTTAAGGAGAGATTCTATCATCTTCCCCTAAAACATCTGGTGCTGGCCCTTTTGGAGAAGGGATACCAGACTAAACAGACTACTAGTCTGACTTGATATGGCAATTCCTGTGTTCCCTTTAAAATCTGTCGACAGGTGATTTTTAAACTACTTGTGCAACACCAAATGCCATGGGTAACTGATGCTACAAAAAAAATGGTTAATAACCTGTTCTGTAACTGTTGTTCTTCAAGATGTGTTGTACATGTGTCAAGGTTCCTTCCCCACTCTGAACTCTAGGGTACAGATGAGGGGACCTGCATGAAAAACCCCCTAAGCTTATTTTTACCAGCTTAGATTAAAACTTCCCCAAGGTACAAACTATTTTACCTTTTGTCCCTGGACTTTATTGCTGCCACCACCAAGCATCTAACAAATATAACTGGGAAAGAGCCCACTTGGAAACATCTTTCCCCCCAAAATCCCACCAAGTTCTACACCCCCTTTCCTGGGGAAGGCTTGATAAAAATCCTCACCAATTTGCATAGGTGAACACAGACCCAAACCCTTGGATCTTAAGAACAATGAAAAAGCAATCAGGTTCTTAAAAGAAGAATTTGAATTAAAGAAAAAGTAAAAGAATCACCTCTGTAAAATCAGGATGGTAAATACCTTACAGGGTAATCAGATTCAAAACATAGAGAATCCCTCTAGGCAAAACCTTAAGTTACAAAAAGACACAAAAACAGGAATATACATCCCATTCAGCACAACTTATTTTATCAGCCATTTAAACAAAACAGAAATCTAACACATATCTAACTAGATTGCTTACTGACTTTTTACAGGAGTTCTGACCTGCATTCCTGCTCTGGTCCCAGCAAAAAAAACCACACAGACAGAGAGAACCCTTTGTTCCCCACCCCCTCCAGCTTTGAAAGCATCTTGTCTCCTAATTGGTCATTTTGATCAGGTGTCAGTGAAGTTGTCTTAGCTTCTTAACCCTTTACAGGTGAAAGGGTTTTCCTCTGGCCAGGAGGGATTTAAAGGTGGTTAGCCTTCCCTTTATATTTATGACAACATGTCCATTCCACTCTTGGTGTATGAGCTCCCTGAGCACAGATGTCGGAAAATGTTCCCTTGGCTACACCCATTGGGGTGGCTTGATCGTCCTCTACTGCCTTGTGCCACTGCATGCAAGTATTAAGAGTGGAGCCACCCTCAACCCACCTTAGTTCCTCCTTGCCAGAAAAACTCCAATGTAGAGGGGTCAGAGGGCAGGTCATGGAATAGACACATGCCACACATCTCTCAGAAAAACAGTTATGGAACAGGTTACTAACCGTTTTTGGTTCTTTGAGTGATTTCACAGATGCATTCCACTCTTGGTGATTCAAAAGCCTTGAAACCAGAAGGTAGGCTCAGAATCATTCTGAACAAAGGCTTAAGGTCAACTCACCTAAAACTGGCATTGTCTCTAGCAGGCTGAGTGATGGCATAGTGGGATGCAAACATGTGTACTGAAGACCAGGTTGCTGCCTCTCCACAGGCAGCAACATCTCCCCTCTAGCAATTAGGGCCCAAGGCAGCAATTACACCCAACAGTTCATCTCCGGTGACAGCCTTTCCTAGTGGGTGCAACTCTCAAGTGGCACCCCTGCCTAATGGGTACAGTTCACGGGTGGGTAAGAGGATCTGGGCCCTCTCACTCCGCCAGTGTGACACTCTGTATCTAAAGGGAACACCCTACACCACCATGTTCATCTTTATAAAATGACTGTGTGGTATCCGATACCAAAGTTTGTCATGTTGGATATCTTTGGAAGGCTCATGATGCACTGAGCATTGTTGTTACAGTACTGTTATAGTAATGTTATAGGTTATAATTTCATATATGTAGTTATGAGGCTGAAAATGTATCCTCATGGCTTAAAATAAGCCCAGGCAAAAACTCTCCAAGAGCAGAGAGGCAGTTCACACCTCATCAGGGCAGGTATCGGACAAACCCAGCCCAGCCTCACAGGAACAAAGGACGCTGGCCTAGGCAGCAACAAAAGGATCTGTTGGACTCTCGAGTGAGTCACTCCACTTCATTTGGTCAGTTTGGGACTGCAATGAGGTAATGCTCACTTGACTCTCAAGTCGGGGGAGGGGGCGGCAAAGCCAGGAGGGAAGAAAGAACATGATAAAAAGGAGACACATTTGCCATGTTCTTCCTCTCTCTTCCACCTACATCTACAGACACCACACCAAGCGACTAAAGCGCTGATCAAAGGGGAGAGCCTGGCTGAAGGGCAACAGCCAAGCTGTGGTGAGAAGCATCTAAATTTGTAAGGGCATTGAAAGTGTTAAGATCAGCTTAGAATGCATTTTGCTTTTATTTCATTTGACCAAATCTGACTTGTTATGCTTTGACTTATAATCACTCAAAATTTATCTTTATAGTTAATAAATCTGTTTATTCTACCTGAATCAATGTGTTTGGTTTGAAGTGTGTCAGAGACTCCCCTTGGGATAACAAGCCTGGTACATATCAATTTCTTTGTTAAACTGATGAACTCATAAGCTTGCAGTGTCCAGCACGCATAACTGGACACTGCAAGACGGAGGCTCCTAGGGTTGTGTCTGGGACCAGAGATACTGGCTAGTGTCATTTGATTGCACAATCCAAGGAGCAACTTCCATGCCAGAGGCTGTGCGTGAACAGCCCAGGAGTGGGGGTTCTCACAGCAGAGCAGGGTAAGGCTGGCTCCCAGAGTCAAGGATTGGAATGACCTAGCAGATTACCAGTCCAGACAAGACCAGAGGGGAACATCACAATTGGACTCCAACACAGAGCCCTGGGAGGCTGGTTTGGCTTTACTTCCCAGTGGTGCCTATTGTCAGCCTAAAGTTAGCTTCCCTGTGTCACTTCCAACCTTCCTCTGCATCCCAGCTGGCCACTGGACATCCCTGGAGAGTGCTGTCTTCTAGGCTTTCAGCCCTACTCCCAGTCTCTATGTGTTGCAGCTCCCCCATTCTTTTGACTTGGTGTGGGCTCTGCTCCCATCCTTCCCTGGAGTTCCCAATGCACGTCCTTCTCCCTGGCCTACTAGCCCTGTCTTAGCTGTCTGGCAGCATTTTAAACCCCTCCTCCAAACTGAGCATGCTCAGCATGGGCAGAGGGGTGGGGCCTCCTTAGCCCAGAGTTGCTTCTTACTCCCTCCTATCCAGTGAGGGGTTTTTACACCCCATCACACACCTTCTCCCTCAGGTTCAGTGTCAGGTGCAGTCCTGTGGTTCTTCTCCCCCCCACCCCCAGGAAAAAGTCATTAATTTGTGATTTTTCTCCTTCCCGGTGCAGGATTTCAGAGCTGTATGGCTGCAATGAGAGGTACCACCTCATAATTCTGTGGTTGGTGTCTTTCATTGTGTTCAGCCACCATAGCGGGGCATGGTCAGTCATTAGCTGAAAGGTATTCCCCCACAAATGGTACTTCAAAACATCTACAGCCCATTTCACTGCTAGGGCCTGCTTCTTGATGTCTGAATAGGAGGTTTCTCATGGGGACAACTTCCTGCTGAGGTATACTATGAGGTGTTCTTCTCCATCAATGTCTTGGGATAGTATCATGCCCAGACCCACCTCAGAGTTGTCTGTTTGGAACAAACTTCTTGGTGAAGTTGGGTCTGGTGAGCACAAGTTCTCAGCTCAGGCACTCCTTTAGCTCCTGAAAGGCCCTCTCACAGGCTACCGTCCACAGTCCCTTCTTGGTACTGGTGTTCTTTATCAGGTCTGTCAAGGGCACTACGATGGCAAAGTTGGTCATGAAGCATCGGTAGTACCCAGGGAAGCAGAGGAAATGGCATACCTGGTCTTTTGTCATGGGGATGGCACATTGCACAGGGCCTGCACTTAGTAGCACTAGTACATCACCTCTCACCTGCAGTCATCATTTTCAAGCTGAGGGCTCCTGAAGGGCTTGTAGGACAGATATGTGCCTCAGATGATCTTTTCCCTCCCCCTGCCAGGTTCTGTCTGCTTCCCGGAGCAGCACAGGGGCAGGGCAGGCAGGCAGGAAGGGAGCCTGCCCTGCCCCTAGTGTGCACCAGGCTGGAGCTGCTCTAGGTAAACACTGCGGGGGGCCATGGGAGCTGGCAGGCTGTAGAAAATAACCCCGCGGGCTGCGTGTTTGAGACCCCTGAACTAGATAAATTCATGGAGGATAGGTCCATCAATGGCTATTAGCCAGGATGGGCAGGGATGGTTTCCCTAGCCTCTGTTTGCCAGAAGTTGGGAATGGGTGACAAGGGATGGATCACTTGATGATTACCTGTTCTGTTCATTCCCTCTGAAGCACCTGCCTTTGGCCACTGTCAGAAGACAGGACACTGGGCTAGACAGACCTTTGGTCTGACCCAGTATGGCCGTTCTTATGTACCTATAACCAGCATTTGTGCCCTCTGCCCTCAGGTTGTTGCGCCCTCAGGTTGTTGCTAGGCCCCTGCTGTTGGAAGAGGGCGGCTACTTGTTGAATCAGGCATTGTTGCTGCTCTTGTTGCTGGGCAGCCAATTCTCAGATAAGTTGTTGCTGCTGCTGCTGTTGTTGCATGGCCTGCTGTTGCTGATGGTGGCCATCTGCTGAAATAACTGCATCTGCTGTAATTAATGCTGCACTGCCTGTTGTTGCTGCCTGTTGGCCAGCCACTTCAGTAGCTTCTCCATCTCCATAGTGCTCCTTCTTTTGGTCCCTTCTTCTCTCTTTTCCTTTATGTTTTCTGTATTTTTCCCCCTTCTTTTTTCTCTCTCCACAGACCTGGGTTAGACTGTCCTCTTTCTCCACCAGTTGTGTGCAGAAGGCAGCATCTCCTGCCTAGTGGTTAGGACCCAAGGTGGCAGTCACACTCAATAGTTACAGTTCACTAGCAGGGTAAGGGAACCTGGGCCCTCCTACTCCACCAGATTCTGACTCAGTGGCCTGAGAGATTGGTTTAGCTTTGCTCACCCATTGGTTCCTTGAGTTAGCCTCAAGTCAGCTTCCCTGGGTCACTTCCGACCTCCCTCTGCATCCCAGCCAGCCACCATCTGTACATTGGAGCACATTGCCTTCCAGGCTTTCGTCCCTCATCCCAGTCTCTAGGTGTTGCAGTTCCAAGCCAAGGAATGGGGGAAGCGGTTCCACTCCCATCCTTCTCTGGAGTTCCTAATACATGTCCTTCTCCCTGGCCTGCTAGCCCCTGACTTAGCTGTCCGGCAGTCTTTAAACCCTTCCTCCTACCTGAGCATGCTTGGCAAGGGCAGAGGGGTGCGGCCTCCTTAGACCAGAGTTGCTCCTTAACCCCCTCCTGTCCAGTGAGGGGTTTATACACCCCGTCACACAGCCCTACAAATGTCCAGGATAAGCACTTGAGCCAGAAAGACCACAGAGCCCACCTATGATCTTGTTGATTGTGCTGTCACTCTGCTTGGTTGGGTAACATTAGCCATGTCATTGCATAAGCGAATACAAGAAGCTATCCAAGATGAAGTCCTCTGAGAAGAGACTGGGTGCCCTTTCATCCTGTCTGTGACTGCCACTAACAGCTGCAAAGACAACCAGAACAGACTGAACCTGTTGAGGCAGAACACCAACGCTCTCCTGACGTCCAGAGTGCGCAGCCATTCCTCATCTTTATTCGAGTGAGACTTCAGGAAGACAGAAGGTAGGTAGGTAAATGGCCTGGTTGACATGGAAGTTAGACACCACTTTCAAGACAAACTTTGGATGAGGACACAGGTAAACCTTGTTTTTAAAGAAAATTGCATAAGGAGGGCCAGACATTAACTTGTGTAGCTCACCCACCCTCCAGGCAGAAGTGATGGTCACAAAAATTCTACCTTCATTGAAAGATGTAGCAAGGACCAGGTAGCTAAAGGCTCGAAGGGAAACCACATAAGCTTTGACAAAACCAAGTTCAAGTCCCATGGGGGAACAGTATCTTGTACATGAGGGTACAACCATTCCAAGCCTTTCAAAATCTTATTGATATCTTATTAGACAATATAGAGCAATTATCAACCTGAGGGTGTAAAGCTGAGATAATTCTCTAAAAGTCCACCTAGCAGCTAACAGCCAACTCTTATTGTTTCAGATATAACAGATAGTCCAGGATATGCTGGATTGAAGAATGTGTCATCGAGATTCCAGATTGTCTGGACCAGATAGCAAAGTAAGTGGACCTCCTAGATGCCTTTCTACTACTCAACAATACATCATGAACCTCTTTTGAACAAGACTCTTTTCGAGGGTCTAGCCATGGATCATCCAGGCTGTCAAATTAAATGCTGGCAAGTCTAGGTGGAGTAGACAACAATGGTTTTAAGAAATTATGTTTGGGTCCAATGGAAGCAACATCAGTGCTTTCACTGATAGGGACAGAAGGGTGGAAAACCAGTGCTGCTAAGGCCAAGCTGGTGCTACAAGTATGACTCAGGCATGGTCATTTCTGGTTTTTAGCAACATTCTGTGAAGGAGTGGGATTGGTGGGAAGGTATACAGGAGCTTGCCTGTCCAGAACAATAGGAAAGTATCCAGGAGGGAACCCAGACTGCGATCTTGCAGGGAGAAAAAGTGTTGGCACTTCCTGTAGGTTCTCATTGCAAACAGGTCTTCCTGGGGGGTCCCCCACAGCTTGAAAACGTACCTGGCTACTTCTGGATGGAGAGATCACATGATGACTTGTAAAAGACCTGCTTAGGTGATCTGCAAGGTCATTCTATAACCCTGGAAGGTTAGAGACTTTGAGATCAATAGAATGGCAATGCAAAAATCCCATAGATTAATTGCCTTTTGGCAGAGCAGGGTCAAGCAGGTGCCTCCTTGCCTTTTGATATAGAATATTGCCACAGTGTTATCTGTGAAAGTGAGCAGGATTTTTCCCTTGATGTGGGGTAGGAAAGCCTGTGACACCAGTTAGATAGTTCTCAACTTCCTGAGGTTTATGTATAGAGCCAGGTCTTTTGTGGACCATAATCCCTGTGTCTGAAGGGAACCAAGATGAGCCCCCCAATGCAGGGCAGCCGCATCTATGACTAACATTAGCGTCAGTTGAGAAAGGACAAAAAGAATATCCACGCATGCATCGGCAGGGTTTGTCCACCAAGCTAGAGAGGCTAAAATGTGATGAGGCACCGTCAGCATAGTGTTCAGAGTGTGACAGCTCAGTGAGCATGCAGAGGCCAGCCAATTTTGGAGATTCCCAAGACACAATCTGGTATACAAAACTATGTACAAGCAAGAGGCCACATGACCCAGAAGCCTCATACAATTTTGTGTTGTCATGGTTGGGTAGGCCTGGAGATCTAAAATGATGGATCAAATTGTCTGAAACCTTGACTCTGGAAGGAAAGCTCTGGCTTGAGTAGAGTCCAGTCCTATGAATTCTATCCTCTAAACAGGGGAGAGGATCAACTTCTCTGAGATGATTAACAGACCCAGTGCACCGAAAGTTGACTGGATACACTGGATAGTACATGAAACCTGAAATGGCCACTCACAAGCCAGTCATCCAGACAGGGATAGATTTGCACTCCTAACTTTCTCAGGAAGTAGCTACTGCTGCCAGATATTTTGTAAAAACCCAAGGAGCTGCTGACAGGTCATAAGGCAGCACAGTGTACACATATTGAGAATGGCTTACCAGGGACCTGAGATACTTCCTGTAGCCCTAGGAAATTGCCACATGGAAATAGGCACCCTTTAAGTCAAGAGCAGCATACCAGTCTCCAGGAAAGGGATAATGGAAGCCAGCAGGACGATATGAAACAATCTTTTTTTAGGTACCTGTTGAGTTGACACAGATCTAAAATTGGTATGATAGGATCTTTCATGGCTGGGCAGCTGTCATAAATATAAAGGGAAGGGTAACCACCTTTCTGTATAAAGGTGCTATAAAATCCCTCCTGGCCAGAGGCAAAATCCTTTCACCTGTAAAGGGTTAAGAAGCTACGGTAACCTCGCTGGCACCTGACCCAAAATGGCCAATGAGGGGACAAGATACTTTCAGATCTGGAGGGGGGAGAAAGGCTTTTGTCTGTCTGTGTGATACCAGTGCCGGGAACAGATCAAGGATGCAAGCCTTCCAACTCCTGTAAAGTTAGTAAGTAATCTAGCTAGAAAATGCGTTAGATTTTCTTCTGGTTTTTGGCTTGTGAAATTCGCTGTGCTGGAGGGAATGTGTATTCCTGTTTTTGTGTCTTTTTGTAACTTAAGGTTTTGCCTAGAGGGATTCTCTATGTTTTGAATCAGATTACTCTGTAAAGTATTTACCATCCTGATTTTACAGAGGTGATTCTTTTACCTTTTCTTTAAATAAAATTCTTCTTTTAAGAACCTGATTGATTTTTCATTGTTCTTAAGATCCAAGGGTTTGGGTCTGTGTTCACCTGTACCAATTGGTGAGGATATTATGGATATCATCATCAAGCCTTCCCCAGGAAAGGGGGTATAGGGCTTGGAGGGATATTTTGGGGAAGACATCTCCAACTGGTCTCTTTCCCTGTTTTGTTTAAATCGCTTGGTGGTGGCAGCGTACCAGGTTTTTAACCTAAGCTGGTTCCCAAGGCAAGAAAAATCTGTGCCTTGGGGAAGTTTTAACCTAAGCTTGTAAGAATAAGCTTAGGGGGTCTTTCATTCAGGTCCTCACATCTGTACCTTAGAGTTCAGAGTGGGGAAGGAACCTTGACAGCAGCCTAGTGGCTAGATTATTGTTCATTCAGTCTGTAATGTCAGAGGCAGTAATACGGGGACCCGGACCCTCCCTCTCTACCAGGTCCCAGACCAGTGCCCTGTGTAGATCAGCCCCTGAACAGGGGAGATGGGTCTCCCTCATGACAGGAGTCAAACCCACTCTCTGAGTTACTTCCTACACATCTCTTCAGTTTGGGGTGTAGCCCCACTAGTCCAGTCACCTGAGTGCTGGGCTTATTTGGAGCCTCCCCTTGGCAGGGGAGCCCTTACTTGCCTCAAATGGCTGTGCTAGCTGGCAGTTGGTCACTGATCCATCCCTTCTGGCAGGCAGGCAGAGAGCTCCTACCTCCTCACAAGTCAACCCCCAACTGAGCTAGGCACTCTTCTTTTCTCCCTCCTCCAGACTTGGCATTGGCTGCAAGTATAGCAGGGTGGGGCTAGCTGAACTCAAATGCTTTCTTTAACCCCTGCTGTGCAGGACAGCAATTTCTCTGCTCCCTCACAATTGGCCTGAGATCTCCCTTTGCTATCAGTATTAGAAAACAATGGGACTAAAACTCTGTTCCTCTGTGACATTGTGAAATATCAGCTGCGGTTCCCATCCAAAGGAAAGATTGAACCTCCTTGAGAAGGAACTCCTCGTGAGAGTGGTCCCTGAAGAGAGACAGAGAGGGAGGGTGGGAAGAAGGGGAAGATATAAATTGAAAGGTGTATCCCACTTCCATAGTATGTCACATCCATTGGTCCAAAGTAATTTGGGACCAAGCACTGATGAAGTGGGATAGATGTTCAGCAAAGTGAGACTCACCGGTGCGGTGCCTCCTGCTGATTGTCCTGGGAATTAGCTCACTTCTAGCCTGGAGTGCCCTCTGCTGGCCAGCGGCTCACCTGCCTCACGCCCCAATGTCCTTCCCAGACCCTGGGGTTCTGCCCCAACAGGACCCCTACTCTCTGGGTCTCCCCTCTCAGGGAAACACCCAACCTTCTAAGCCCACCTCACCTCAGTGGCTACTGCCAGTCATCAACTAGCCCCTGTTCACTGGGGCAGACTGCAGTGTAATGGCCACTCATCATTGGCAAGGGGGGTTTGGACCTGCTGCCTTTCCCTGCAGCCCAGTACCTCTCTAGGCCTTCCTGTCAGGCCACAGCCTGGGTGCTTGCCAGGCCTGCCCCTGCCCCTGCCCCTGCCCCTGCCCCTGCCCCTGCCCCTGCCCCTGCCCCTGCCCCTGCCCCTGCCCCTGCCACAGTACCCTTTGGTACAGCTCTCTCCAAAGCTAGAGAGAGACTGACCCAGGTCCTGGCTCACAGCCCTTTTATAGGGCTCAGCCTGGCCCTGATTGGCTGCCTCCCAGCCTTTTCTTATTGGCTCTCAGCCCCAGCCCTCTCCAAGGTCTAATAGGGGAGTGATGAGACACCCTGTGGCAGGGAGACATAAGAGCCAACCTCTGAGTCAGAAAAAGAAGAATCATCTTCTCCTGACCACAGAGAGGCCATCCTAGTGGAAGCCAGAGACCAGAAGCAAGAGTCCACCAAAGAATGAAGAGAAGCCATCATTGTTGGCTTTCCTTATGACATTATTGATGGATGAGAGGTCCAGGACACATGAGGTTGACACAGTACTGGGCACTGCACTGAGGAGGGTGGCACTGAGCGGTCTACTGGTGCTGTAGGACAGGGGCAGCAGAGCCTTCCCAAAAGTAGGGGGGGCAGGGGCCCCTGCCTCTTCCATGGTCCTGCACCCCTCCCTCCTCTTCCCCCAAAGGCCCTGCATCCAGCCAAGCTGCAAGCCAGAGCAGGGCTCGGGGGCCACCCGAGAGCAGCCCCTGGCCTGTGTCCCCACCCCCCAGCTCCTCTTCTCAGGGCAGGTGCAGGGTCTGTGGCTCCCCACAGCTGCCTGGGCTCCCCAGCCAGGCTCCAGCTACCAGCCTGGCAGGAGGAGGGAGGGGTGTCTCGGAGGGAAGAGTAGGGGTAGGGGCAAGGCCTGTGGCTGAAAGTGGACAGGACAGGACAGGCGCCTCCACTTTCAAAAAGCAGGAGGGCCATGATCCCGTAGGCCCCCCATTCCAGCATCCCTGCTGTAGGAGTGATCCTTTGCACTGCCAGGGACACCAGCACCGATAAGCTCAACAAGTCAGTTGCAGCTGCCTACACCTCTGGCATAAGTGGTACTGCAATAGTCTCTGCCCACATGCAAGAGATGAAGATGGTGCCTCAGACAATGAAAGCACTGCTTCAGGCCCCAGCACCAGAGTCAGAAGTGCCATCTTAGTACATGAGAGAGTGAAGGAGCGCTTTGACTTACACTGCACTCTACTCAAAACTTTGTCCCCTTTCTTTGAAGACTTAGGAATCTGTGATCTGCTTCTCCCAGAAGCATCCTTAGAAGCCTTGTGATTCTTCCTGAACATCAGAGAGGGCAAGCAGTGCCAGGACTCAGCCAGCATTGGAGGTACATTTCATATGGACTCCAAAGTGCTCGGTATCTTCTCTGACCAAGAAGGCTCTGAAGGTGGTCTCAGAGCAGCCTCCATCAAAAGAAACTTCAGATTGGCCTCCTGATCTTTTTCGGTCCTCGCTTAAAACATTTCAAATCTAGCATGTGAAACTCACCCAGACACCTTAAACAACTAGAGTTGCTCATAGGCATCAATTTCAAGCACAAAAGACCTGGCCCGGTTACTGAGGCATTCCTCAATACCAACAAACAAACCCCAAAATTGGGGAATCGAGAAAACTATTTGCCACTAAACAAAAGTTTATCTATTACTAACATTAAGAACTATACTGAAAGATATATACAACTATAACACAGAGAGAACTTGCTAAAGCAAGACCAACACATTCCAGGTTCCCCAACAAGCACTGCTGTGGGAAAAATTTCCTATAACTGTGCTTGGCGTGCGTACACACCAAGAGTAGAAGGCACATGTGCAATCACTCAAAAAAGGAATTGAAAACATATTTCTTATTTCTAGAATAACCATTAACTTAGTGATAATATAAGCTGCTCATTCTTACAGGAAAGTAGGAACTTAGAAAACCATTGTTTCCTTGTTTTTTTAGTAAAACAATTCTCTGATCTTAAGCATGTCTAAAAGATATCTCAGCCATTTATGGTATCCGTGTAAACACATGCTTATTTATTCAGCTCATTTCCATACCCTTTCATTTGCATTTTTTCAGAATCTGAACAGCCATAAATTCATAACTAAACTTTAATACTTTTTGTAGAATTTTTCTGATTAAACCAGATAATATAAATACAATTTCCATCAAAAACCTCTCAACTTGCCAAGTACCTCTAAAGCTTTCTGTAATTTTTCCTCAAGGTTTTTCTTCTCTCTTTCAAGAACTTGAAGATTTTCCTATGATATATAAAGAATGTTTGTTTAGATCTTGTGATTTCTTCATGTTTATCCTTTGAATCTATGAGACCAGCCCTGGATTTATATTTAGTAACTAATATCTAAGTTAAAAATCTATTGATTTTTTTCTCTTCTACCTTAGCAGCTCACTGATGACTGGGAAAACCATAGTGTATGAGAAGGTAGCAATTGCAACTATTTTCTGCCAAATAAAGTTATATTATAATAACTAGAATAGTTTTTTTCAATAAATAAGCAATCCATGTACCTCACAGATTAGTCTGAAACACTGAGCCATATTGTAATAGCTATCTTAAATAGCTGTCATACTGCAATGCATGAGAAATGCACCAATAGATAATACTGTTTTCATAAACGTTGACTCATATTTATTCTAAGTAAATTCAAGAATACTAATCTATACTTGTCCTTATGTAATAATATAGGCTTCATAGTTGACACAATACTACAGCACTGAAGGATAATCTTGTGGTTAAGATATTGGACTGAGGTATAAAGATATGGGATCTAGTCTCACTTCTGCCACAGATCTTATATGATCTTGGGCAAGTCACTTAACCTCCCAGGCCTCATTTCCCCATCCGTAAATGGAGATAATACTTTTCTACCTCAAGATGAGTTAAAACATTAAATGTTTACAAGGTGCTCAAATACTATGGTGATAACCATTATGGTATAGCCTATGAACTAACAAAGAAGACAGCATATTCTAGTTTGCCAATATGATGTTCACAAACAGCAGTGAAAGCTTTTTTAAATTGTGTTCTCACTGATAAATGGCAACTCTAAGTTAAATGAAGGATTCCATTCAAACATTATCTTACTGAAAATGCAAAACCACCCAGCCATGCTATTATATGTGAACAGAGATGACCAACATATTTCAGATGAATGTTTATTTGCTGAAAAATGCAGTTTTGGACTATCCAAATCTATTTGCAAATTTGACACAAATTTGCCCAAGTTTCAGCCGAAAAAAATGTTCTGGCTAGATTCACAAGAGGACTTGGGCACCATTTACATTACAGCTAGAAGAGGAAGAGTTGATGGTGGTCACACCCTCCTTATAACTTTTACCCCAGTGGTTAAGGCACTCACCTAGCATGTTGGAGACCCAAGTTGAAATCCCTTCTCCAATGAATATTTAGTTATTTATCTGAAGTGGAACAGCTTCAGCAGGACAGACTGAGAGAGATCTGCCCCTATATAGCCCTGTGATGAGGGCACACTTCTGTGGGAAATCCAAGTTCAAATCTCTGCTCTGCATCTACCAGAGGAGGAAATTAAATGTGGATCTCCCACCCGTGTCCCTGGTGAATAACCTAACCATCGTGCTAAAAGTTATAGGAATTTTCCTCCTCCTCAAACATTTTGGATTGAATAAGATATTTAGTTTGACCCAAAATTCACATTTTTGATTTGCTGAACTTTTTGGATTTGGTTTGACCCAAACAAACTTTTTTTATTTTATTTTTTCAAAACTGCTAGCAAACCAAAACATTGGTTATTGGACCATTCATTACATAATATCAGTGAAAAGGTTTACTCCTGTGCATACAAATTATAATTATATGCATACTTGGAAAACACATAGACCACTGATTAAATGGAAGGGGACTCACCAACTATGGAGATGCACTTTTCAAAGATAGTGAGTGATTCCCACACCACGATGAATACTGAATAAATTATAGGTCAAAAGGCACTAAGGGTTGTGATCTTCCACTCTGGTATACACTCGCTGCTATTAACACTATTTATACAAGATAAAAATTCACTCACACATGCCAGGGAAGTGCTGCTTTAGCCTCTGCTCTCAAGGTTGGCTGTTCGTATAGTGGCTGTGCAAAGGGGCCTCTCCACCTCCACACACACCACAGTCAAACAGGCTAGTGCTGAGTGGGCCATCATATAAAGATTAGAATCCTTGATTAGAAAGACACAGTGGCCCAAACTACTCATATAAGGAGTGAAGAAGGATAGTGTCCGAATTAGTAGCTATAGAATAGAGTGAATTCCATCCAAAACCTGCTTAGATCCTCAACAAAGCCCAATTATTTGGGCTTTGTGTAGAAAGAAGTAAATTTCACCCACATGAAATCAAATATGCAGACTTTCTTTACAAAAACACTTAGAAGTAATGCTCTATATCTTATGTTGCACAGTTAGACCTACATTAAATGGAGTGAATCCCTAATGCAACACTCCTCATCCTAAATTCTCTCCCCAGATTACAGCCCTTCCCACTTTAAGAACTTAAATACCTAGGGAACATAGAGGGACCAAAGATAACCCCACTCCTACACACTTTAGGGCAATTATAACGATGTGTAAGGCTACGTAATCACATTATACACAGACTCCTGTACTGAATTGCAGCTGCTACATTATAGTCTTTAGGTCTATGGAATTCTAATTATATGATAGAGGGAGGTCTCAAAAGTATTTTTCATGATCGATTTTGTGTACTTTTTATCTGGTTCTGACTATAATATAGTGAAAGGCAAAAATCTGTTATTTACCTTCTTATAACTTGTTCTTCGAGATGTGTTGCATATATCCATTCCACTGCAGGTGTGTGCATGTCCAGTACTCATAAGAGAAGCACATACACCCTGCATCTCCTCATGCTCTAGCCAAGAGTATAAAGGGCAGAGCTGTCCTGCCCCTCCATTCAGCACCTTTGCACCAGAATCCACATAACATTAGACTCCGACACAATAGGGAAGGAGATGAGTCATGGAATGGACATATGCAACACATCTTGAAGAACAACAGTTACAAGAAGGTAGGTAACTGTTGTTTTCTTTGAGTGATTGTGTATGTCCATTTCACGCCAGGTGACTACCAAGTCATTTGCCAAGGTGGTGAGGCTAGGAGTCTTATCTAAAACTTGCATCATCCCTAAGGCTGTCATAATAGCATAATAGAGTTGTTGTAGCTGTGTTGGTCCCAGGACATTATAGAGACAAGGTGGGTGAGGTAATATCTTTTATTCAACCAACTTTTGTTGGTGACAAAGATAAGCTTTCGAGTTTACACAGAGTTCTTCTTTTGGTCTGGGAAACTTACTCAGAATGTCACAGCTAAATAAAAGATGGAACAGATTGTTTAGCACAAGTAGTTAACACATATTTCACATCACCATGAATGGTCCCTTGAACTGCTTATGCTAAATAATCTGTTCCATATTGTATTTAGCTGTGACACTCTAACGCCATGTGTACACTACTCCTTATGTCAGCAAAATGTATGTCATTCAGGAGTATGAAAAAACACACCCCAGAGTGACATAAGTTTTGCCAGCATAAGCACGCATGTACACATCGCTATGTAGTTTCTCCTCAACTTTGTGGCTTTGAGATTTGTGAAAGAATACTGGTAAGTACATTGATTAAGATGAAAATCCAAAATCACTTTTGTAAAAAACTTAAGGTGATGTCTGAAGGATACCCTGTTCTTATAAAACACTATAAACAGTGGATACACCACAAGGGCCTGCAACTCCCCTACCCTCCTGGCAGATGTGATGGCCACCAGAAAAGCCACTTTATCTTACAGCTGTAACAATGAGCAAGAAGCTCAGGGCTCAACAGGTGGCCCCAGGCGCACAGAGAGCACTAAATTTAAATCCCATGGTGGCATCGGATCCCTGACTTACAAGTAAAGCCTACTTACATCTTTCAGGAATCTTACTGTCATTGGGTTAAAAACACAGAACAACCTTCAGTTAGGAGTTGGAAGGCAGAAACTGCAGCCAAATGGTCCCTTAACCAAACAAATTGAGAGTCCTGTTTCTTTCAGGTGACAAAAGACTCCTCGCTCGACAGGGAGAAATATTTTGTTGAGCCACCCAGATGGAAAACTGTTTCCACTTCCTAAGATAAGTATACCCAGTTGAGGGTCTTCTACTATTCAATAAAACATTCTGGAATGCTAACAAGTAGTTGGCTTCTTTTTGTGTTAGCTGCTGAGGAGCCATGTCATGAGGTGAAGCATGCAAGAGTTCAGATGCAACACTTAATCTTGATCCTGTGAGCTTAGGTCTTTTATTTGAGGCAATAGCATCAAAGCCTGGATCTTCAGGCTTTGCAGGTCTGAGAACCAATGATGCCTCAGCCAAACAGGAACTGTTAAATTCATCTTGGTCCAATTCTGTTTGAGCTTGGAAATTAGGGGTACTGGTAGATATGCATATAGTAGATAGTGTCCCCACAGGAGGAGAACTGTATCAAAGATAGACCCCAGTTTGTGTCCCACCCCGAAGCAGAAATGGGAACACTTCCTGTTCTGTCTTGTGGTCAAAAAATTTCCTACTGGGATTCCTCATGTGCAAACCACAGATCTGAGTAGCTCTGGTTTGAGAGACCACTCATCATTTAGACTGAATGGTCCACTGAGATGGTCCACAAGGCAATTCTGAATTGCCAGGAGGTGTGATGCTTTGAGAGATACAGCACTTTTTATGCAAAAGTCCCACAGTCTGACTTGCCTCCTGGCACAACCAGCTGGACCCAGCTACACGCTGCTTGGTCACATAAAATAAAGCAATGGTGTTGTCTGTGAGTACTTGTATAGTGCTGCCTGTGATATGTAGTAGAAACATCTGGCAGGCTCAGAATATTGCGTATGGTTCTAGCACATTTATGTGCAACATGAGCTCCTCATTGGACCACAAACTCTGGACTTGTAGGACTTCCAAATGCACTACCCATTCCACCCATGGAAGATGCATCTGTGACTGTGATCATGGAGGGAAGAGCCAGTGAGAAAGGGATGCCCCTGCACACATTGTTCAGGTTCATCCACCAATCCAGACATGGCGGAACCCAGGCAGGTACATAAATCAGCATGTGCAGATGTTTTACTGAGCAATAAACCACCTTCAATCACTCCTGTATACCCCACAGGAGAAATCTGGCATGCTAAATTATATATTTACATGCTGCCTTGTGTCCAGGAGCCTGAGACAACTCCTCACCATGGTATGAGGCTGTGTCTGGAAGAAAGCACAAAGGTCCTGTATTGAGTTGAGGAGCGCCCCAATAGATTCACAGATATTTAGGTCAGATGGGACCATTATGATCATCTAGTCTGACCTCCTGCACAACGCAGGCCACAGAATTTCACCCACCACTCCTGCGAAAAACCTCTCACCTATGTCTGAGTTATTGAAGTCCTCAAATGGTGGTTTAAAGACTTCAAGGAGCAGTCTTTTGCACAGGGCACAGAGCTGACTTTTCTTTGTTGATTATCAGGTTTAACTTGTTGAATGAGCAGTGAATTCAACAAATGCTGTTCCCCACCTGCTGACTAGAGCAGACTTGAATCAGCCGATCCACCAGGTACAGAAATAGCAGGAGTTCCCATCACCAAAGGTAGGCTGCCACCACAGCCATGCACTTTGTGAAAACCCTCAGTGCCAATGAGAGGCTGAAGAGAAACACAGTGAACTGCTACTGGTCTTCTCTTACTGTGAATCTGAGGAATCTTCTGTGGCTAGAATGGATTACCATATGAAAATATATATCCTGTAAAGGGCAGTATACCAAACATCCTGATCAAAAGAAGGGATAATGGAAGCCAAAGAAGTCATACACTTTATTTTCTTGATGTATTTGTTTAATTTCTAAAGGTGTAAAATGGGTCTGAGACCTCCTCTGGATTTGGGTATAAGGAAAAATGTGGAGTAAAGCCCCTCGTTTCAATGTATGGAGGTGGTACTTCTATGACTCCTAGACAATGTAGAGTCTGTATCAGGAAAACAACCAGAACAATGGGCGGTCAGGCCTAATGATGGGAAGTATGTGGGTGGCCAGGACTGGAGGTTAGAGCAGAGCAGAGTTGAACCAGAGTCAAGAATCAGGGCCATGGGATACCCAAGGAGAACCACTACATAGATATCAGATCCAGAGGATCCCTGTAAACTCCTATGAACTATTTATGTCCTCTGCCAGTTGGCACCAAGGGGCCTCTGGGTGACACATGCATCCCAACTAAGACAGTAATATCAGGGCAAAAGAGCCTGATGGTTGGTAACACAAGAGGTGTAATCCTGCCACTGGATAAACTTGCCATCCAAACAAGTTCAGGTTTTTTTGCAACTTTGGGTAACTTTATGTTTTAAGAGTTACCTTAGCTCAACCCTGATGCTGTTTGTCATTTACAGTAGCGACCACTAAAGAAAAAGGCATTGGGTGTGAGTAAAACTGCTCATATCCTTGAGAAGGGACTTGATATTTCTGCTCAGTTCATTTAGCCACTGCTGAAATCGAGGCTGGTGTCTGCCAAAGGATCTTTGTCGGTTGTCATATGGCTTCATTTATCAGTAATATTTCTTTCCCCATAGTAGCGGTGTGCAGAATATCAATTAAGCTTGTGTGGGTTCTCCATCACAAGCTCAGTCTGCCTGACCAGAGAGGCAGCTACCTTTTGTGGCATGTCCTGACACACTTTGTAATCATTTGGTACTAGTGATGACTCCTCAAGTACTAGAGTCTTATCTGGAGATGAAGAAGATGCACTCAAAGGTGGCAGAGCTAATGCCTTATGAGGTGGCTGGTCATAAGCACCAATCTTTGGAGGTTAGTCCACAGATGCCTAGACGTGCACTACAGTCAATACCCAGATTGATAGCCAGATTGGTATTGGTTGGAGTTTACTCCCTTTGAGGTAATTTGTCTCTACACAATAACTGAGAGGAAGATCTTGAGGCCAAAGACATTCTCCATGGATTCTAGTAAGGCCAGTGAGGAGGGTGGGAAGGCATCATCAGCCAATTGTAACAGAGCCAAGATGCCCAATCCCTTAACCTACTTTTATCAAAATGTTTTCTGCAGGAGTGAAAGTAAGTCCTAGAAGATGGTCTGGAGCCTCTGTAGCAGGAGTGGGAGGCATATGAACCTATATCAGACTCCAAAGAGGAACAGGAATTTTCAGGGAGGCACATTATTGGAAGAGGTCGCTGGTGATAGAGACCTGGACCGATGATAAGTCATCAGTGCCAGAGGCAGCACTGGAGGTAGCTATTGGAACTGAGCTACATTGAGACTACATTGGTACCAGAGGACTCTATCCATTGTCAGTGCCAAGGATAAAGAGTAAGTCATTACTGGTATTGTAAGACGAGAAGCCAGTACTGGTATCTAAAGGACTGATCCTCCTGCTGGTGTTGGTGTTGGAAGCAACTACCTCCATAAGAATGAGTGGGGAGTCAGGTACCAAAAGGCACAGAAGGTCCTTTGCAGACAGGTATGCCTCTGGCGCCAACTACACTGATATAGGAGATTGCATGCCACGCAGTGGCAGTTCTGAATCCTCCACCGTCACAGCTGATGTCGCTGGCCTCGATGATCCATTGAGGGTACCAGAGTCAACAGCTTCAGTCTAGAAGGGACAAAAACCAAAAATAAAACAACTACAAGTAAAATTAAAGAGAAAAAAGAGCCTCTTTTAGACAAAAACTAACAAGTACTACCAACTAACTATATATACTATCAAAACCCTAAAGAGAAAGAAACTGCACATAAAGGTACAGTGAATGCTCCAACTGACAGCCACAGGTGGTAAGAAGGAACTAAAGGAGGGTCAGGATGTTTGCCCTTTATAGCCTTGGCTGGAGCATAAGAAGACAAAGGGCACAATTGCCGCCTCTATGGGTACTGCAAGGGAAAACCCTCTGCCACTGATGCTCTGAATGCTCACGTACCTGAATGGAATGAACATATGCAATCAATCAAAGAACTATTGTAACCCTAAAAATACATACTGTATGCAGTATTGATACTATCAATATCTATTACCTGAGCTTTAATTAAATCTTCTTTCATTTTCTGATTTTCACTTTCTTTTTTAGACTGAATAATAGAAACTCTCCTTGCTTCCCTGTAATTCATAAGATACTTTCATATTAGCAATGTTTACTACTGAAGCTATATAATGCAGACAGTCTAAGAACTTTGATAACCAAGTGTTCACTCTGAAAAGTGCACTCAGATTCCAATTTCACTCTTCTTATTCCAAGTTATAAATAGTGCAAGAATTTGAGAAGAAATTTTAATTCTGCAAAGATAAAGATTCAGAGCCATTGAAGTAAACTAAAGAAAAGTTAATTACCAAATAGATGTAGTTCCTCTAGTACATAGTTTGTATGGATCCACATTTCTGTGATACATATGCCCTGGAACAATAGCTCAGAACCCTTTTTGTAGCAATATCCAATGAGGCCATATGGATCCAAACTGAAGATATGCCTATACTTCGATTTGAGGATGTAATTCCCAGCTCAAAGAGACTTACCTATGCTGGCTCTGATGAAGCTAACACACCAAAAACAGAGTGCAACCACAGCTGTGAGAGTAGAAGGTACTAGTCACTCCAAGTTCAATGCAATCCAAGATGCTAGGCACATACTTGTGGCAGCTAGCCCCACCCCACATCCCTGCCATTCACACACGCCTTTATGGATATATTCTATTTTTAGTCCACTAGCTCAATCAGAGCTAGCAGGGGTATGTTTCCTTGAGCTGGAAATTACAGCCCCAGCTCAAAGTGTAGACATACCATACGAGTACATAAGGAAATGCAACTCATCCACCTTTCATTTCCTTTCTCTGCAAAACAATACCAACAGAAAATTCTAAATACTAGTAAAGAAAGATAAAAAGTAGGAATACATGCAGATAAATACAGTTCCCCTTTACATATTTTCTGTATGAATCCTCACTTCAGCAACTTTAACTAGCAGTGCAAACCTCAAAGGAGGATGGGGCTGAAGAATACTTGAGACTGTACACTGCATTTCTGAATTAGGAGTTAGTTTTAGCCACCAACTCAAGGGAGCAATGTTGTGTAAAAGTACAAACAGAATGCCAAATAGCAGCTCTTCATATCTCCTGGTTTGGATAATTTCTCAGACATGCAGTGGAAACTGCTTTAGATTTTATGCAATGTATACCCATGCTTTCAGATAGAGACACTCACATAATCATAAGTTTAAATATGCAGCAGAGACTGCTTTCTCTGGATCTATCATATAATCTACAAGAAGTTGAGGGTATTTGTAAATTGATTCATTTTAACACCTAAACTACACAGCCTGGATTTTTCTGGCAAAGTCTGCGATATGAAGAATTAAAAAAAAAACCTATGAGATTTGTTCAAATGGAAACCAAACTTCTTTTGGCAGGAGTTCAGGGTGTGGGTGCAAAACCATATAATCTTAGTGAAACATTATGTAAAGAACTGAAGGGTGATTGGGAATGCAGTTTCTTATATATTCACATTCCAAAATATCTGCATCCTTGTGATAGCATGTGTGTAGCCCCAATAAACACCACTATAAAGAAGGTCCTAGCTCTCACACATACCTTGAGTGGGATCCTCACAGACAATACCGTGCTATTCTGCACTAACACTGCTGAGGTTGCTATTAAGGTTTTACACAACAATAGGTATGAGGCGCTTCAGAGGAATTTAACGAAGGTAGGTGAAAAGGCTACGTGATGGCAGATGGAGTTCAATATAAATGCAAAGTAATGCACATTACGGGTAAAAATTTAAACTGTTCATATACTTAACAGAGTTCTAAATTAATTATATCAATTCAGGAAAGGGACTTGGGTATCACCGGATTGCTCAATACAGACCTCTGCTCAATATGCAGTTGTAATAAAAAACAAAAACAAAATGAAAAAACCCCAAGCTGTTAGATGCACAAGGAACACAGTGGTGAATAATATGGAAAATAGTAATAATGCCATCTATGAATCAATCATATGGTCTTATCTGGAATACTGTGCGCAGTACTAGTCATTCCATCTCAAAAAGGATATTGCAGAATTAGAGGGGGTTCAGAGAAAGGCAATGAGAATGATAGGCGTGGAAAGTCTCATATGAAGAGAATGAAAAGATTAGGGGTGTCAGCTTAGGAAGGGGACAAATAGGAGGGAACACGATAAAAGTATCTAAAATAATGAATGTATAGAGAAAGTAGAATCATAGACTATCAGGGTTGGAAGGGACCTCAGGAGGTCATCTAGTCCAACCCCCTGCTCAAAGCAGGATCAATCCCCAATTTTTGCCACAGATCCCTAAATGGCCCCCTTAAGGATTGAACTCATAACCCTGGGTTTAGCAGGCCAATGCTCAAACCACTGAGCTATCCCTCCCCCCATCAGTACATCAGAAGCTTCTGTTCTTCCTGTCTCATGACACATGTGGGTGTTCCACTTCAGGTATGCATGCACCCCAGATCAGAAGTTTTTGGCAGCAATTCCTGTTCAGCCTGCACATGCACCATACACATCCTCGTGCCTCGTAGTGAGGATATATTGGGCTATGTGGCCAAACCATCCTTAGTAACTTCTCTACCATGAAGTTCCACAGAGGAAACTTCAATATACTTGGGAAGGATGGTGTGTAGTGGAGCACCCACAGGGACTCACATCTCTAAGAACTCCAATTACTGCACAAGGTGAGTAACCTCTCCTTCTTCAAGCAGTGTCCCTGTGGGTGCTTCACTTCAGGTGACTCCTGAGCAGTATCCCCGCAGGGAGGAGGGAAATCCAGAACAGTCTTGTACTGATGACAGAACTGCTTTGCCAACCACAGCAGCTGATCTAGAGGCATGCTTAGAAAAGGCACAGTGCTTAGAAAAAGTATGTGTTAAAGTCCAGGTTGCTGCCTTGTAAACCTCAACAACTAAAACGTTATTTAGTAATGCCACAGAAGTAGATTGGGACTTTGCAGAATAGGCTAACACTCTACAAAGGAGCTGAATACTGGCAGAGTCATAACATGAAATGATACAGTGGGAGATCCATCTTGAAAGCCTCTGGGTGAAGACTGTGGATCCTTTGGATCTGTCTTGCAATTGAAACAAACACTCTGAGAGACTTTCTGAATGGTTTGGTTCTGTCCAAATAAAAAGCTAATGCCCTTGCAACGTCCAGGGTATAGAAGGCAGCTTTCTGCCTAGTCTGCTGTGGTTTGGGGAAAAACGCTGGGAGATGAATAGTCTGGTTAACATGAAATTCAGAAGACATTACAGGTAAAAACTTTGGCTGTGGTCATAAGGAGACCTTTTCCCTAAAGAACATTATAAATGGGGGTGTAGTGGGGTGGCTGCCCCACTCTTGGAGAACAGGAGTTAAGAGCAGCCAAGCTAGGCTGATTGGGGAAGCAGCCATAGCTGGGGCCACGCCAATCAGGGCCCAGCTGGCCCCAATAAGAGGGCTGTGGACCAGGAGCTGTGAAAGAGTCTCTTTCTGGAGAGAGAAGGACCTAGCTGTCTGAAGGAACAAGGGTACCTGAGGCTGAGCAGTGCTGGGGACAGGCAAAGGAGCTGGGAAGCTCCAGCCGGGCAACTCCCCAGCCTGAGGCCTTAGTTAAGACCTAAGAAGGTACTAGGGCTGCAGAGGAGCAGCCTGGGGATTGGCAGAGGCAGCTGGTCCTAACCCCCTTGCCAGTGATGAGTGGCCATTACAGACTGCAGTCTGCCCCAGTGAGTGGGGGGCTAGATGATGACTGGCAGTAGCCACTGAGGCAAGGTGTGGATAGAGAGTTGGGGTTACACTGGGAGGGGAGACCCAGAGTGTGGGGACTGCTGGGGGGCAGAACCCCAAGGTAAAGGGCATCAGGGTCCAGGAGGGACACGGGGCCTGAGGCAGGTGAGACACCGGCCTGTAGAGGGCACTCTGGACTGGACGAGAGCTAATTCCCGTGAGGCGCTGCACCGGTGAGCCTTCGCTTTGCTACAGGGGCGTTGTCATTAAACCCTCCAGTTCTCCAGCCCTTCTGGTGGAAGTGGTGGCCACCAAGAAAACTGTTTTCATTGATAGATGAAGCAATGAACATGTGGATAATTGCTCAAAAGGGTGTTTCATAAGACAATTAAAGACAACATTCAAGTCCCATATTGGTGTAGGTTCTCTAATTTGTGGGAAAAGATTCATCAGACCTCTGAGAAATCTCAGTGTAGTGGGATGAGTAAAAACTGAAAAAAAACTGCCAAGTGAATCTTGACTGATCTTTTCAATTCTAGCTGCTAGTTTAGGATGGTGGAAAGAGAAGAGTGGACAGGAGGAACATGTTGACGGGTACACCAGAGATGATATCCCCTCCATTTCTGAAGGCAAGTGTGACGCATGAACTGCTACAAAAATGCAAGAAGTGTTTCTAAACAGTAGAAAGAACAGGAAGATTCTGTCCCAGAGAACCAATAAGGCACAGTGCCTGATGCCACAGAATCTCCAGGTATCTGGAGTATCCAGGATGAAGTATCTGATCTGCTCCTGAGACAACAGACAGGCTGAGTGGAAGTTGCAGCAGAGGGCCGGAAGCAAGTGGAATGAGGTTATGATACCAAGCTTGTCTCAGGCAAGCTGATGCAATCAACACTACCTTGACTTGTCCTTCTTGATTTTTTTAATTTTTTTTTTAGAACTTTCAAGAGCAACAGTGTTGGTAGATAAGGATAAAGAAGATCCTTTGTCCATAAAAAAAAGGAAGATATCTCCCAGTGACTGAGGATCAAGCGTCCCTCTCAAATGGAACTTTTTGCTACCACAACCAATGGAAGATGCAAGAAGTTCCATTTTTGGAAGTCTCCAGATTAGAAATATGCTGTTGAAGACTCATGAATCCAGCTGCAACTTGTAACTCTGGGAGAAGTGTCTGCTGAGGTCATCAGCTGTGGTGTTCTGTGTACCCAGGGGATAAGAAGCTGAGATGACTATGGGTTGTCTATGCACCCCAACTCCAGAGTTTTATCATTTTGGCACAAAGTGAGGGGGAGTGCAATATGCCCTGACAATTGATGTAGAACATGGAGGCCATGTTTTCTGCCATGGTCTTGATGGACTTGGATGTCATCAGTGGGAGGAAATGGACGTATGCATTCCAGAGCCCTCAACTCCATAATGTTGATGTGCAGAAGACTTACGTGGAGAGACCATTTGACCCGGATGGTCTGAGGACCGAGACGCATCTGAAGTGATAATGGCGATTGAAGGAGTTTGAAAGAAGGGGACTCCTGTACAGACTTTGGAGGGTTTCTTCCACCGATTGAATGAGACCAGAACCTGATAGGGAATAGAGATCTGTTTGTCAAGATTGGGCTTGCTTGGTATGTAGACTCTGTGGTGGAAAAATTAACCACGCGTTGTTTGGATCAGAACAAAGCTTGAGGTCCTCTTTATTTAAGCATGTGCATACAGAGAGTCAGCAGGAGCTGCTCTGCCGTGAACAGAAAATACAGGAGCTTATATAGCCGAAAACAATGATCTGTTAAGCACACTTCCTTCAACAGCATTTTTCCTTATTTGGCATATAGAGGAAGCTTCAGTGGTAGCTTTGCCTTATTTGGAATATAGCAAAACAAGTTTTACCTGTTATTGACAGCTGCTTCCTTTGTGGTTAACAGTCTTTTCTAACTTCTAGCAGTTGTGGTTACATTTTTAAGCTGAGCTGTTGCTATTTGCCTCTTCGTGGAATTTTCCTCACCCTCTTCTTATGCTTTATACACACAGTTAGCTTGACCAAAGTTTTAGGCCTATTAGTTTAGGTCTACTAGATTTTTCTTTCACATGCCGCCTCTTTGGTGCCTTTTTTTGGCACCACTATTTGGGCCTAAACTTCCATAGCCATGAGCCTGTTAATTTCCTCCTTTTCGTTTTCCTGTTCTTTTGCCCAAACTGTGTCATACATCTCATTTACAATCATTAGTGCCCCCTGCTTCCTTGCACTGACTACAAGGCTGGCAGGTTTAGGGCTGGATAGGCAATAGTAAATACATCTTTTATAGCAACAATAACACAATCCTACGCTAAACAGCAATAAAAGCATCAACATTCCCATGGCAATAATATGATGTGGTTGGGATTGTCGAATAGCTTTAGTCACAAAACACAATACATCAGTTTTGGTACACAAAGTAGATATTCTATAGGCAGTATAAAAGGCTTTTGGGGGGGGCTTGACATATATTTTGGAGCATGGTAATTTGTCCCTGTAATTTGGAAATTTTCTGAACCTCAGGTAGGATTGAAAGCAAATTTTGGAATCGGTCAGATACTAAAGCAGTCCAGTTAAAAGGTATCTGGAACCTGAGGGCTAATTGTAGAGTTTTATCTGCAGGCCAATAAATGATATGGTTGCCTGCGGCTGTGGTGAGATTAAAATGTACATCATTCAAGGTAGTGGTTTCAACATGCACACAGCTATTATTAGCTTGGAAAAGTAAGCGTCCTGTCAGGGTAGTCCCGTGTCCCATAACCTCCCAACAAATGTTGTCAGGAACAGTGACAACCTCTTCTGATTTTAGTTTACGTACACACTGAAGTTGAGGGGGTTCTAACAGCCAAAGTGTCCATTGGCTTCCAACACCTAGCCAAATGTTGGGCGTTACTCCAGGAGCTCTGACTACGAATTGGTTGGGCAGACCAGGTAGTTTAAGTTTCCAAATATCTCAGTGAATTATCCAATCCCACAAGCATCCTCCCCATGGACCCGGCAGGATTTGGTAGGTGGGAGACCATACCCCTCTTACCGGCCCATATGCTTGGAAGGAGCACTGTGAATGTCTGCATCTCCACTCAGAAAATCTCCAAGTATGTCTCCACGGCCACAGATTAGATGGAACTCCTGAGGTATTTGTAAGGGCAGTAGGCCATGCCTGATGTTCAAGATCCCTTTGAATGGCCATAAGCTGGTCATTCAGAAAATCCTCAACCTCCGAACAAGCCAGATTCCACTGCAATACCTTTCCAGCGTTGGTGATACCCAGTACCATTTCTGTTAACAGCTTTTGGGTCATTGAACTAAGGGTGGAGATAAGGTGTAATTTACCAACACCAGCCTGAACCGGGCTAGCTGTGCTCCAGTAATAAGGCCCGTGGCTTTTTCCAACTATCCCAATTTTTCCTCATGTTGCTGACCTTTATAGATATACCAGATTGAAGCTATGCTATTTGCCCCATCTCACAGGTGTCCAGTTAAGTCCCTCTTCTTTTTAGCGGAAATTCAGGTTTGTTGCTGTGCCAACCGAATGGCAGCTCCTTTGAACAATTAGGATATATAGAGGTAATCTGAAAACTAAATAAGGGTACTGTAAATTTTACAGTCCCTAGTGTAGCATTAATTACAGTCCATTGAAACTCCAACCCATCTGTTTTTGATGAAGTATTATACCGCATTTGATGGCTGAACACCCTTATATACTTTTGAGAGGCCTCAGCATCAATATCATAGGATGGGGTGTACTGCAATATGGTGCAATTTAAATTATTAGTTATTGGGACATTTTCAGTACAGGAAATTTTTTCAGCAGCAGAGCAAACTTTTTGGGTATTTGTTTGGCTATTTACTAGTTGGGTAACCAAATAACAATAAGGGCCTTTTTGATTTATCATGCTACAAACTTCAGGAACGGCCATCATATCTGTCCCGCCATGGGACCCACCAATTTCAATTTCCAACTTTGGGGGCTCAGTGGCAGTGGTATTATATATTTCTATTTTCACCACCCCATTTGCTCTCCACTTAATCATTCGCTCATATGAACGGTTCTGAACCTTAAAAAATAATTTATCTGAGCAAAATTTCCATAATTTACTTAAATGTGAAGGTTTTGGCCATTGGGCTTCATTTGAATATACGGTATCGTCTACATTTGGGTAGGTTGAGGGGGCGGTGGTGAGGTTAATGGAGGAAGGGATGGTGGATTTGGTGATTGTGGTAGCAAGGCGTTTTTGATATTCATTGTCTGGAAGCCAATTAGGGAGGGCAGTGCAAGGTGAAGGCACTTGTCCAAAAACACAGGGCGCAGCCTGTGAAATAAACCCTGATACCCAATCAATACCACATTCCCAAGAATGGGACCCACAAGTTCCTTCTTGCCAGTTTACAACATCCCGTCTTTTCCACCAGGGCCAGTTCTTAATGTCTTTTGTGGTCAGAAATTCTTGTACCTTGGCTTCAGCAGAGCGGATGTTCCTTTTCCTTTCTGGGAACGTCCCTGGTTTAACATTAGACAAGGGAGAGGTTAGTGGCACTGCATCCAGTTCCTCAAAGGGGTTTTTTATTGGCGAACTGCTGGTGGCTTTGTGCATCCAAAAGAACATAACAGTATCATGAAAATTCAGCAATAGTAGCAAGAACATAGTTACTCATACGAACCAAATAGAAGGTATCAGCCATTTTTGCACCATGGCTGACTCCTTTATTCTGACTGCAGGGTTGGTCACGGCAGTCGGGTGCCAGTGGATGCTAGGCTTTCCACTGGACTTCTAAAGGCTTTATTCTGGCCTTTGATCTTTGGTGTCCCCTTTACCAGCAGGCCTGAAGCCTTAGCTGCCTATAAGGGCAAATCACTGGAGGTATCACTGTCTCTTCCTGAGGTTGTACCTAGGTTCCCTTTTGGGGCCTGAAGCGGGGTTGTCGTTATGACCACTTTGGTTACTTTCGGGAACTGGATGTGGCGGTTGGAAATCGTCAGCGTCTGGGTTCAAGGGTGGTGTTGTTTTCTTGCAGTGGGAGGCATGGATCCAGCTGATGAGTCCCTTGCACTTGACTGCTGTATGGGTGGTCAGTAAGATCTGGTAGGGGCCTTTTCCGTGCGGTTCCAAAGAAGTCTTTCTTTGGTATACCTTAATATAAACCCAATCTCCAGGCTGAAGTGGGTGGCACAGTGTGTTAGCTGGTTCCACCAGGGCACTTTGGACCTGTGAATGGATAGACCTAATGCAACAAATTAGCATCTGACAGTATGTCATAACAGTATCATCATTTAGTTGCAGGTCCAATTGGCAAGGGAGTGGGGGAGGGGATGCTGGCATACACATGGGTGTGGCCATAAGGATTTCATATGGGGACAGGCCATGTTTGCGTGCAGGTGTGCTTCTCATACACATGAGAGCAAGGGGTAGGGCATCAGGCCATTTAAGGTTGGTTTCGGCACAGATCTTAGAGATTTTGTTCTTTAGTTCCCCATTTTTGCGCTCAACTGCCCCTGCACTCTGGGGGTGAGGAGCACAATACACGTGTTGTGAGATGTTAAGAGCCTTGCAAATCTGTTGCATGATTTGGCCTGTGAAATGGTACCTCAGTCACTGTTAATAGAGAGAGGTAGACCAAACCGAGGAATAAAATCCCTTAACAATTTTTTTGCTACGGTGAGGGAATTGGCCTTGGCGCAAGGGTAGGCTTCTATCCAACCAGAATACATACAGACACAAACAAGAATATATTCATAAGAACAACATTGCGATATTTTGATAAAATCAATTTGGATATTTACAAAAGGTCCCCACGGAGTGGGGTGCGCAGCGGGTTTTTGTCCGAACTGGTCTGCCGCTATTGTGGGCTAGGCAGATTGGACAAGAATTGCAGTACTGCTGTGCTATAATGGAGAAATTTGGGGCATACCAATGACGCAATACTGAAGCAATCATCCCCCCTTTGCTCACATGCGCCAATCCATGGGACACCCGAGCAAGATAGGGGAGCACAGCCTTGGGCGCCATCAAGCGGCCGTCTGGGGAGCACCACAAGGCATCCGCGTACAAAGTACATCCATCCTGCCTCCATCTGTCCTTCTCTGGTTCTGGGGACGAATCTTGCAAAATCATGGACAGAGGCAGGCATGGGGGGAACTGTGAACTGAGGAAAATAAAACCAAATGGAGCAGGAGACCCGGAAAGGGCCGTCCGTCTGGCAGTAGCATCTGCCAGTGCATTTCCTCTGGTAACATCATCATAAGGTTTCCGGTGAGCAGTACATTTTACAATGGCAGTGGCAGAAGGGAGTTGAAGGGCAGAGAGAAGGGCATCAACAAAGGCCCCATTACTAATTTTTGCCCCCCCCCCAAGTGAGAAATCCTCGGTGTTTCCATAGTTGCCCATAATCATGAACCACCCCGAAGGCATATCGAGAGTCTGTGTAGATGGTAACAGACTTGTCCCTGGCTAAAGTACAAGCACGGGTAAGGGCAACAAGTTCTGCGACTTGGGCTGAGTGTGCTCCTGGAAGGGAGTGGGCCTCCACAGGCTCGTGTTGGGAACAAACAGCATTGCCAGCCAAGAACAGGCCCTCAGGATTTCTGAGGCAGGACCATCTACATAGAATAGTAGATCAGGATTATGAAGTGGAGTATCCTTCAAATCAATTCTAGGAATGGAAAGTTCTGCTGTCTTGGCTAAACAGTCATGAGGTTCTCCCTCAGCTGCTGTGGGAAGTAGGGAAGCAGGGTTAAGAACAGGGCAGCGAGTAAGAGTTACATTTCAGGCATTTAAAAGCAGCATTTATACTTAGCTAGACTGGAGTTAGAGAGATGCTGGGTTTTGCTTTTTAGAAGCAGGGTGGTCACAGCATGTGTGATGACAACACATAAGGGGGAACCCAAAACGAGAGTAGCAGAAGCCTCCACAAGGGAAGCGGCTGCAGCTACTGCCCGAAGACAAGGAGGGATTTCAGCTGCTACAGGGTCCAAAGGTGAGCTATAATACTCTACAGGGCGTCGTTTGTCACCATGAGTTTGAGTAATGAACCCCAAGGCTATTCCCTCCTTCTCATGGCAGTAGAGGGTGAAGGGATTCTGGTAGTCAGGTAAACCCAAAGCGGGGGACCAGGTAAGAGCCTCCTTAATTTCAGTAAATGCTTCCTTGGCTTTTGGGGTCCATGGAAGGGGTTCAAGGACCTTTTCAAGGGTTAATTCTTGCAGGGGCCTAACAATAGCTGTATACCCAAGAATCCACTGTCAGTAATACCCAGCCATACCTAGGAAGCCGCGCATTTGTTTCTTAGTGGTTGGTTTAGGGACCTGGAGGATGGCTTGTATTCGCGCAGAGGATAAGTGTCTCTCTCCAGCTGAAATATCATGTCCCATATAATGGGCCTTGGGCAGACAGAGCTGCAGTTTAGACTTGGAGGCTTTATGACCCTTCTCGGAGAAAGCTTGCAATAGTGTAAGGAAATCAGTTTTAGAGGCCTCTAAAGATGGCGATACCAACAGCAGGTCATCTACGTACTGGACTAGAGTGACCCCATTTTCAATTCAATATCATCCAGATTCCTTTTGAGGATCTGTGAGAACAAGGTGGTCGATTCGGTGTAACCCTAGGGTAACCTGGTCCAAGTGTACTGACACCCTTGGTAGGTGAAAGCGAACAGATATTGACTATCTTTTTGGAGAGGGATAGAGAAGAAAGAAGAGCAGAGGTCAACAACCTTGAAATAAACAGCAGAGGGAGGAATATAGGAGAGAATAATAGCAGGGTTTGGGACGACTGGGTAGGTAGGGAGAACAGCAGTGTTGAAAGCATGGAGATCCTGGACAAAGCACCAAGTCTGCTTGCCGGGTTTCCTTACAGGTAGAATGGGGGTGTTACATTCACTGACTATAGGAATAATAACTCCTTGTTGAATTAGGGAGGTAATTACTGGGCGGATTCCCTCCTCGGCATCTCTTGATAGAGGGTATTGCTGAACTCTAAGAAGGGGCTTTGTCGGGTCTAGGTGAATTTGAACTGGTCGGGCAGTCCTGATGCACCCTACCTGGTTGGTGTGCTTGGCCCACAAACAGGGAGGAACCTTGGCCAGCAATTCCTGTTGCAACAAGGAAGGGCTGGGGTCAGTCTCCTCTTCTGGAGCGCCCAATTGCAGGACTTCTAGGACCTCATTTTGACTGGGGTCAGGGACATCCAAATACACACCATCTGGGGTGCAATAAATTGTACAATTTAATTTGCACAGCAAGTATCTTCCCAAAAGGTTAACAGGTGAGCAGGGGCTGACGAGGAAAGTGTGGTGCTCAGACAGAGGACCGATAGAGACAGTCAGAGGTGAGGAGATGGGATGGGGAATAGGAGTGTTGCTCACTCCTACTGCATTTACTATTTCTGAGGTTACTGGAAGGGAAGTCGCCCATGCGGAGGGTGGACTGCGAGGCACCGGTACCTAGCAGGCAAGAGGTAGGGATATCATTAATTATACAAAAAGAAAAGGAGTATTTGTGGCACCTTAGAGACTAACAAATTTATTTGAGCATAAGCTTTCGTGAGCTACAGCTCACTTCATCGGATGCATTCATCCGTTGAAGTGAGCTGTAGCTCACGAAACCTTATGCTCAAATAAATTTGTTAGTCTCTAAGGTGCCACAAATACTCCTTTTCTTTTTGCGAATACAGGCTAACATGGCTGCTACTCTGAAACCTGTCATTAATTATACAGTTTACATATGGTCCTGTTTGGTTTAAAGGGACACGTGGAGCAATGAAGTTACCCATCTCCTGGCTATCCTAACGGTTTTGGGGGCACAAA
Organism: Natator depressus; assembly: GCF_965152275.1. Taxonomy (NCBI): domain Eukaryota; kingdom Metazoa; phylum Chordata; order Testudines; family Cheloniidae; genus Natator; species Natator depressus. The sequence goes on along the minus strand of NC_134235.1, from coordinate 235,076,787 downwards.
GGAACAGGGGAAGAATATTGCGGTGCAAGGGCAGGCTCGATTGGTCGGTTAAAGCGATTGGGACAATTACTTTTCCAATGGCCCACCTGTCCACAACAGTAACAGGCATCATTGCCTTGCCCCTGAGTAGGGAAATGGTGGGGACCTCTGTTGGGTCTCCCTCCTCTTCCCCTTAATGGTTGGTTACTGTGGGGTTTCTGTATATTCTGGATCTGGAGGGTCATTAATTTAGTTTCGATGTCATCCTTTTTCTTTTCTAACTGACGGTAGTAATGCTGGGTGACTGCCAGAATTTCGTCTGGGTTTTTTTCTTCCCAATCCACGGTACCAATTTTTAATTGGTCCCCCAATCGTGGATTGAGTCCTTGGACAAAGGCGGCCACTATGGCTTGTTTAGCATCTTCCTCTGCATTATTTATGCCAGCATATGTCTTGAAAACCTGCTTAATGTGCTGCACATAATCAGCAGGGTTTTCTCCTTTATTTTGTTTACAAGCACTAATTTTAGTCTTCTATCAGGACCCAGTCAGAGGTGATGGACCTGGACCCCAGGCCAATGTCTGCAACAGCAGTAGTGGATCCAGTCCCAGAGACCCAGATGGAATCAGTCCCAGAACCGGAACCAGCGGAACAACCAGCACCAGACCATTTGCCAGCACTGAATCCAGTACTTGCAACCTCAACTCCAGAGGGCCCCACCGAACCTGAACCGGCAGCAGCCCATAACCCTACACAAGAGGCTCAGCCAGAGCCTGAATCCCAACATAGTGCACCAGCGGAAAGCGGTTCACAGTCAACGGAAACAGCCCCATCCCCTACATCGCTTCCAGAGGGACCAAGCATAGGTCTACAATCCAATGAGGAACTGATGTCTCCAGCATCAAGGGAACAATTCCAGACCGAACAGGAAGCAGATGAAAGCCTCCAGAGAGCTTGGATGGCGGCACAGAGCAAGCTACCGCCTCTCAGATCTTCTAATCGATCCAGGTTTGTTGTAGAAAGAGGACTTTTATACAAGGAAACTCTTTCTGGTGGACACCAGGAAGACTGGCATCCTCAGAGACAGTTGGTAGTTCCAACTAAATACCGGGCCAAGCTCTTGAGCTTAGCCCATGATCACCCTAGTGGCCATGCTGGGGTGAACAGGACCAAAGACCGTTTGGGGGGGTCATTCCACTGGGAGGGAATGGGCAAGGATGTTTCTACCTATGTCCGGTCTTGTGAAGTATGCCAAAGAGTGGGAAAACCCCAAGACCAGGTCAAAGCCTCTCTCCAGCCACTCCCCATCATTGAAGTTCCATTTCAGTGAGTAGCTGTGGATATTCTGGGTCCTTTTCCGAAAAAGACACCCAGAGGAAAGCAGTACATACTGACTTCCATGGATTTTGCCACCCGATGGCCGGAAGCAGTAGCTCTAAGCAACACCAGGGCTAAAAGTGTGTGCCAGGCACTAGCAGACATTTTTGCCACGGTAGGTTGGCCCTCCGACATCCTCACAGATTCAGGAACTAATTTTCTGGCAGGAACTATGGAAAACCTTTGGGAAGCTCATGGGGTAAATCACTTGGTTGCCACTCCTTACCACCATCAGACAAATGGCATGGTGGAGAAGTTTAATGGAACTTTGGGGGCCATGATACGTAAATTCGTAAATGAGCACTCCAATGATTGGGACCTAGTGTTGCAGCAGTTGCTCTTTGCCTACAGAGCTGTACCACACCTCAGTTTAGGGTTTTCCCCATTTGAACTTGTATATGGCCATGAGGTTAAGGGGCCATTACAGTTGGTGAAGCAGCAGTGGGAGGGATTTACACCTTCTCCAGGAACTAACATTCTGGACTTTGTAACCAACCTACAAAACACCCTCCGAACTTCTTTAGCCCTTGCTAAAGAAAACTTACAGGATGCTCAAAAAGAGCAAAAAGCCTGGTATGATAAACATGCCAGAGAGCATTCCTTCAAAGTAGGGGACCAGGTCATGGTCTTAAAGGCGCTCCAGGCCCATAAAATGGAAGCACCGTGGGAAGGGCCATTCACGGTCCAGGAGCGCCTGGGAGCTGTTAATTATCTCATAGCATTCCCCACCTCCAACCGAAAGCCTAAGGTGTACCATATTAATTCTCTAAAGCCCTTTTATTCCAGAGAATTAAAGGTTTGTCAGTTTACAGCCCAGGGAGGAGACGACGCTGAGTGGCCTGAAGGTGTCTACTACGAAGGGAAAAGTGCTGGTGGTGTGGAAGAGGTGAACCTCTCCATGACCCTTGGGCGTATGCAGCGACAGCAGATCCAGGAGCTGTGCACTAGCTACGCGCCAACGTTCTCAGCCACCCCAGGGCTGACTGAACGGGCATACCACTCCATTGACACAGGTAATGCTCGCCCAATTAAAGTCCAACCTTACCGGGTGTCTCCTCAAGCTAAAACTGCTATAGAACGGGAGATCCAGGATATGTTACAGATGGGTGTAATCTGCCCCTCTGGAAATGCATGGGCATCTCCAGTGGTTCTAGTTCCCAAACCAGATGGGGAAATATGTTTTTGCGTGGACTACCGTAAGCTAAATGCTGTAACTCGCCCAGACAACTATCCAATGCCACGCACAGATGAACTATTAGAGAAACTGGGACGGGCCCAGTTCATCTCTACCTTGGACTTAACCAAGGGGTACTAGCAGGTACCGCTAGATGAATCTGCCAAGGAAAGGTCAGCCTTCACCACACATCTCGGGCTGTATGAATTTAATGTACTCCCTTTCAGGCTGCGAAATGCACCCGCCACCTTCCAAAGACTTGTAGATGGTCTCCTAGCGGGATTAGGAGAATATGCAGTCGCCTACCTTGACGATGTGGCCATATTTTCGGATTCCTGGGCAGAACACCTGGAACATCTACAAAAAGTCCTTGAGAGCATAAGGGAGGCAGGACTAACTGTTAAGGCTAAGAAGTGTCAAATAGGCCTAAACAGAGCGACTTACCTTGGACACCAGGTGGGTCAAGGAACTATCAGCCCCCTACAGGCCAAAGTGGATGCTATCCAAAAGTGGCCTGTCCCAAAGTCAAAGAAACAGGTTCAATCCTTCTTAGGCTTGGCCGGTTATTATAGATGATTTGTACCGCAATACAGCCAAATTGCCGCCCCACTGACAGACCTAACCAAAAAGAAACAGCCAAATGCAGTTCAATGGACCGAAAAGTGTCAGAAGGCCTTTAACAAGCTTAAAGCGACACTCATGTCTGACCCTGTACTAAGGGCCCCAGACTTTGACAAACCGTTCCTAGAAACCACAGATGTGTCTGAGCGTGGTGTGGGAGCAGTTTCAATGCAAGAATCAAGAATTCCACCCTGTAGTGTTTCTCAGCAAAAAACTGTCTGAGAGGGAAAGCAACTGGTCAGTCAGTGAAAAAGAATGTTACGCCATTGTCTACGCTCTGGAAAAGCTACGCCCATATGTTTGGGGACGGCGTTTCCACCTGCAAACCGACCATGCTGCACTGAAGTGGCTTCACACCGTCAAAGAAAATAACAAAAAACTTCTTCGGTGGAGTTTAGCTCTCCAAGATTATGATTTTGACATCCAACACATCTCAGGAGCTTCTAACAAAGTGGCTGATGCACTCTCCCGTGAAAGTTTCCCAGAATCAACTGGTTAAAATCGTCCTTGAGATGTGGAAAATATTGTTAGTCTTTATGTACTTGGTAGTATATTTAGAGATGCATGTGTCTTATTAACTCTGTTTTTCCTAGAGCTCCAGGAAGAAATCCCAGCCAGTGTGTCACCCTAGCTGAGATTTGGGGGGCGTGTCATAAATATAAAGGGAAGGGTAAACCCCTTTAAAATCCCTCCTGGCCAGAGGAAAAATCCTCTCACCTGTAAAGGGTTAAGAAGCTAAAGGTAACCTCGCTGGCACCTGACCAAAATGACCAATGAGGAGACAAGATATTTTCAAAAGCTGGGAGGAGGGAGAGAAACAGGGGGTCTGTGTCTGTCGGTATGCTGCTTTTGCCAGGGATAGACCAGGAATGGAGTCTTAGAACTTTTAGTAATTAATCTAGCTAGGTATGTGTTAGATTATGATTTCTTTAAATGGCTGAGAAAAGAACTGTGCTGAATAGAATGACTATTTCTGTCTGTGTGTCTTTTTAGTAACTTAAGGTTTTGCCTAGAGGGATTCTCTATGTTTTGAATCTAATTACCCTGTAAGGTATCTACCATCCTGATTTTACAGAGGTGATTCCTTTACTTCTATTTACTTCTATTTCTATTAAAAAAGTCTTCTTGTAAGAAAACTGAATGCTTTTTCATTGTTCTCAGGGTTTGGGTCTGTGGTCACCTATGCAACTTGGTGAGGATTTTTACCAAACCTTTCCCAGGAAGTGGGGTGCAAGGATTGGGAGGATTTTGGGGGGAAAGACGTGTCCAAACTACGTTTCCCAGTAAACCCAGTTAGAGTTTGGTGGTGGCAGTGGATATTCCAAGGGCAAAGGATAAAATTAATTTGTACCTTGGGGAAGTTTTAACCTAAGCTGGTAAAAGTAAGCTTAGGAGGTTTTCATGCAGGTCCCCACATCTGTACCCTAGCATTCAGAGTGGGGGAGGAACCTTGACAGGAGTTGATTTAAATCTGCCCAGTTAGGGTTGTAACAGCTTATGACTGTTCTTAATTCTTTAAATTTGACAGGGTCTTCCCTTATTTTACAACATTTTTCAATCAAATTATACAAATCCGTGGGAGACCAAGGGGCGTGTACAGTCACCAGGGTCGCCTGACCTGGATCATCAACACTTGGGCCTGGAGTTGGTGCAAGGGGAACATTGTTTCATGATGGGGAGACAGGGGCTAAGGGCTGAATGTGAGGGGCCCCTGGGATCGTAACTTCTGTTGTCTAGTATTCCATGCCGGTGGTCCAGATGAATTTTCCGGCAGTCCATCTAATCAGTCATATAGGTATTGGACCAAGTCTGCTAGGGTAGCGATTGGTCTTTTGGGGGGATTTGAGCATGACTTAGGGGAAGAGGGTGAAGTAGATGCTGACATTGGTGTTACTGCTTGGAGCGGGGGTCCCTGGATAGTGGAGTCAGCCTCCAGACTCTAGCCTGGTGGAGGCGTGTAGTCTGGTGGAGATGGGTGGGGTCCACTGCCCTCTCTATTTGTTCCGCCCTATGTGGACGGACCTGCACTCACCTGTCTAGGTGATGTAGGAGCAGTTAGCTGTCTGCATTCCAAGTATAAAACTATAAGATCTGCGGATGGGGCCAAGGGGGTTTTTTGAAGAGGCCTTGAAGGGTAAAGGAGTATTTGCTGGCCAGCCGGCGTTTAGGGAAGAGTTAATTTCGCCTTTGCCTCTTTTAATTGTGTTTTAAGTTTCTCCTGGGAGTCCTTGAGACTCCTCATTTGAGATTCATGGTGCCATTTTTCTGTTTCCCCATACCAATCGAAATATGCATCAAACTGACCTGGTCCAACATTACTGGCAAGAAGTGCGCCTCTGAGGTGCACAATCTTGTCAAGGTCGAAACTTCCCTCTAAGGGAAACTGTAATTTCAGATCATCCCTGGTATACCAATTCCATTTGTCTAAAAACTCGCAAGTGAAAGGACTATAATTTGCGTACATGTAGTACGCCGGTGTGTCTTTTGTCGGGACGGTGATCCTTTTTGACTCACCGACCCCCATCTGTACCTAGCAAGAGGGGAATCCTCTTGGATCCTCCGGCCCCCAGTACTTCATCTGGCAAGAGGGGAATCCTTTTTGGATTTCCCGGCCCCCAGTACTTAACCTGGCGAGAGGGGAATCCTTTTTGGATTCCCCGGCCCCCAGTACTTAACTCAATTCACTCGTCACACTAACACAGGGAAGGTTTAGTTTAGGATCTCCACGACTGTCTTACAGCCTCCCTTCAGCAAAGAGCGTCAGCTGGCGCCGCATACTCTGTCACTTCAGGCGAGGTGATCAGACCGGTCAGTAGCTCATAACCAGAGGTAGGGGAGGAAAGAGGGTACGGAAACAAACCATCCGAGGACACAAGGGATGGGATCACACACTCCTAGACCAAGAGAGGCCCCTCGCTGGTCATGTCATGCAGAGGGAAACTGCCAAGGTCAGGGCATTTATCACGATGCCTGCTAGATGGAGTAACAGGGCTTGCTTTAGAGACAGCTCTGACTTTGCAAGGCGCTCTGGGCGTCTTCCTGTGACTTACACTCACACTGGTCTACCGACCTTCACTTTCACACAGGCACACGGACCCAGGTCTATCCACAACCTGCCCAGCCACACCCAGTGGCTCCTCTCGGGGAAACCAAACCTGGATGGGACTCTAACCCACCCCAAGGGCATCAGGCATGTCTGGCAGCAAAAAGTCCAGATAGAGCGTACAACTCACCCAAGCCCAGAGCCTACGGGCAGTCCTCCACCAGAAACCCAATATAGAGATTTCGAAAGGTCTCTTACCTTTCTGATGGGCCCGGAGTCTGGTGGGGAACAGCTCGCGGTCCTCCGGCTCTCGGGGGTCGCCGTCTATCCGAGTCACCGGCACCAAGAAATTGTGGTAGAAAAATTAACCACACGTATTTGGATCAGAACAAAGCTTGAGGTCCTCTTTATTTAAGCATGCGCATACAGAGAGTCAGCAAGAGCTACTCTGCCATGAACAGAAAATACAGGAGCTTATATAGCTGAAAACAACAATCTGTTAAGCACACTTCCTTCAACAGCATTTTTCCTTATTTGGCATATAGTGCAAGCTTCAATGATAGCTTTGCCTTATTTGGAATATAGCAAAACAAGTTGTACCTGTTATTGACAGGGGCTTCCTTTGTGATTAACGGTCTTTTCTAACTTCTAGCGGTTGTGGTTACATTTTTAAGCTAAACTGTTGCTATTTGCTTCTTAATGGAATTTTCCTCCCCCTCTTCTTATGCTTTATACACACAGTTAGCTTGACCAAAGTTTTAGGCCTATTAGTTTAGGCCTACTAGATTTTTTCTTTCACAACTCCCTAAGCCATCTGTGGAAACACCATTGATGCAATCTGACTGCTGGATCACGAAGATGCACACCACCATATAGCCGAACAGCTTAAGACCATTCATTTCCAAGTCTGAAGGCTTACCTGAATCTTTGCAATAAGATTCTGAAGATTTGTAACTTGTCACAGGTAGGTAAGCCTGGGCTGTCATGGCATCTACAGAGGTTCCTATAAAATCTATTCATTGAATCTTGATCAAAACAGACATCAAGATGGATCTGGAGGACTAAAATGTGACTCAAGGACCTCATCATTTGTACTCCCAATAGGACCTCCTGATCAGATCGGCCCCTGAGTGACCAATCATTGAGATAAGGGATGACAATTATGCCTAGATGATGTAGATGAGCAGCTATGACTGCTGTTATCTTCAAGAATACCCTTGGGGCAGAGAGGCCAAAAGAAAGCACTTCATATTGCAAGTTGTCGTGGCTGGGAAAAAGGTATTGAGTTTGGGGGAAAGTTGGACACAGTCTGGGGCCTACTTCTCTAGCAAATTGTGAACTTGCCTGAGAGGTAAGAGAACTTATAGGGTAATGTGACTAAAGACTTCAGGTTAGATGATCATAAACTAAATACTGATGCACCCCTTTTATAAGTTCTCCTACATTCTCTCTGGTAACCTTTTAATCCTCTACACTTTCTGGGGTGGTCAGGTCATCCTGCACCACCAGGCAATGGCTTGGTCACAACTGGAGCTCTGGGATTTGGGGCTTAGCTGGAACACCAAGTCATGCTAGGGATCAATCGTCTGCTGATCTCCCGGGAACTGGTGAGAATCCACAGGTTCACACATTTATTGCCACAAGATGTTGATGTGACTAAGAATTAGAGCAATTTAAAGAATGGTTGGATGTCTATATGGATAAATGAATGGACTGGATATGGACCTTGATTATCACTACAAAAGGTTCCCCCCCCCCGGGCTCTCCTGCTGGTAATAGCTCACCTTAAGTGATCACTCTTGTTACAGTGTGTATGGTAACACCCATTTTTTCATGTTCTCTATGTATATAAATCTCCCCACTGTATTTTCCACTGAATGCATCCGATGAAGTGAGCTGTAGCTCTCGAAAGCTTATGCTCAAATAAATTTGTTAGTCTCTAAGGTGCCACAAGTACTCCTTTTCTTTTTTCAGAGTTATAAAAGTAATACTAAAAAGAATACTAGAAGGGATACAAAGCCTGATGCTTCAGGGTTCAAGTCAATCTCTAATTAACAGAGAGAAGAATGAGATCTTCATGGGAGGCATATTATGCCACATCTTGAACCTTCCTCTGCAGCATCTGTTGTTTGCTACTATTGGAGAGAAAATACTGGACTAGATGGACCATGAGTGTCATCCAACATTGCAATTCCTATATTCCTATACTATCACACACCTGGTTATTAATATTCTGATCTTACAGAATACATAGGAAATGACAGAATTCAAATGCAATATTCCAGTACCTCCAAATTTAAGTATTATGCTATACATAATGGTCAAGGGGTGCACACTTTGGGAGATCCCCCTCAGGACATTGACACTTAATTTTTTGGAGAAGGCTCTTTGCTGTGTAATGTTAAAAAATTCGGACAACCTTTTCTTTGGGAAGTTCTAATGCCCTTGTGCACTGGAGCAGGCACTTGAAATTTGGCAGGGGTGGTTTTTCTGTCAGAATTTTTTTTCTATTTCTGTAAAAATCTGTCCAAATTTGATCAAGTTTTAAGCTTTTGAAAATCTGTAATTCTCACATGCTCAGTAGAGATTTCATAAAGTTTACCAGCTGGAGTCTCGAAAGATTCCATCCTCAGTGAATGTGCTCCAGCCCCTCACAGCTTCTATATGTGACTACACTGTAGATATGTCATTCCCACAATGTGACTGAATATGTTCAAACTTTCCTTGTAATTGCTGGCCCCAGCCAGTGGGAGGGCAGGCACCAGAAATGAGAACAGGGAGCCTGTGTCCAGCTCTCTGTTACCCCCTACTGGCTTCCAGGGAGTATACAGGAGGAAGCTGCCTGACTCAAATGTAGAGAGAACAAGAGCTGGACCAAGTGGGAGGGGAAAGATTAGATTGAAACAAGGAGCCTAATGAGACTAGATCTAGAGGTGGGGCCAAGGACTATGAGCCAGGAGAATAGTTACACTTGGACAGGGAAGCCCCAAGTGGAAGACTAGGAAAGGCTGCGCAAGGAGACTGGGAGTGGGATGAGAAGTTTCAACAGTGGAGATTGGGTCTAGGTAGACAAGGAGAATGAGATGGATTCAAGAAGCCAAGAGTGGGGAAGAGACAGGACTAGGACAAAATAGGTTGGAGGAGATGGGGAAGAAAGGGTAAAGATTGTGAGGGAACAGACAAAAGGGTCTATGACCACTATAGCATACTCCCTTACAGAGCCTGGAATGGAACCCAAGGTTCCTGAGTCTCACTATTCCTCTGCTGTCAGCAAACATCACCGATTGAAATCTACCAGCAAACTGTGTGTCTCATCCTCCTCTGATACTGGTCCACATAGAAGATGACATCCAACTATTGATATCAGTTATTTCATTAGCTCAAGTGACAGAGGTCTGTGTGATAAAACTAAAAGTTCCAGCCCTGCTGATGAAACATCTGGTTGTCACTATAATGCCACATGGTGGAAAGTCTATATTTTCTATTTGCTTTTTTAAAAACTTAAGGAATAGCACACAAAAACATTAACAGAACGTTAAGGTCACAAAGTCAAGCACTCAACAGTTAGGAAATGCCAGAATTAAGATTGCCTGTGCAACCTTAATGTGCACCCCCTTCCCAGACACATATATAAAAGCTACGATTATGTCACGGAGGTCACGGATCCCGTGACTTTCAGAGACCTCGGTGATATTTTCCACTTCAACCCTGGGGCAGCAGAGTTGGAGCTGTAATTTGGAGCCCCCACTCTGCAGCTCCTTGCTGCTGGGCAGCAGGGGGACCCCAGAGCTCCCAGCCCTCATAGGAGGTAGGGTCCCCCAGAGCTCCCAGCTGCTGGGCATGGTGTGGGGGACCCCAGAGCTCCCAGCTGCCACGGGTGACAGGGCTGCTGCGGGCAGCGGGGGAATCCCCAGCAGCTGCCCAGCCAACATGGGCAGTGGGGGGACCTCACAGCTACCCAGCCACCGTGGGTGGGGAACGACCCTGGAGCCCCAGCAACTGTGGGTGCTGGATCCAACTTCCTCCCCATTTTGTCAGGGATATTTTCAGTAAAAGTCAGGGAGAGGTCACAGGCTTCCATGAATTTTTTTTTCTTGCTCTTGACCTGTCCCTAACTTTTACTAAAAATATCCATGACAAAATATTAACTTTATACACATACCATGATTTTAATTTTCGATCACATGATCATGTACTATTTTTTCCACAGGACTTCTGCCTTGTTTAGCACACAGGATGGACCTGCTCTGGGGATGAATCATGGTTGCATGCTACTGGAGGCTATTATCTGCAGGATCCCTACCTCATTTCTTGCTGTTGGAAGGTGTGTTATGAGTGAGGCAGCGAATTACAGGAAGAGAAAGGTCAGTCTCATGCTTAAGGCAGTTGAATGCTGCCCTGGAGAACTGGTTTCTATCCCTGTCCCTGCCACAGAGTTCCTATCTGATGCTAGGGAAGTCATTTAAACCGAACTTTTCACAGGTGGTCACTAATTGTGTGTTCCTTGTTTTGTGGGTGTTCAACTTGAGACCCTGGGGTCTGATATTCAGAAGCACTGAGCAATTGCAGCTGCAACTGAAGCTCTACTTTGAATACAAATTGCTGCATAATGCTAAGTTCTCTGAAAAATCAGGTCATAGTCATCTCAAACTGGGCACCCAAAAGTAATGGACTGGTCTTAAACTCTTTGTCTCTGCTCCCATCTGTAAAATAGGAATAATATCACCTTAGCACCTCACAGAGCTGTTGTGAAGATAATAAATGTTTGTGAAGTACTCAAATATTATAGTGATGAACGACATAAAAAGCTCATGAGGAAACTAATAATTCTGTATTTAGCGAAGGGTTTGAATGGAGTGCAGTGAATAAGGCTTAGGATCACACACTGAACTGTGACGATAAAAGAAAATATTGAATAGCTGTTCATTAACTGAGCACTATCCATCCTATGCACCGCACAAGGCAGGGGTCATGTGCGAAAAAATTATGTGATTCTGTAATTAAAGACTTTCATAATGCATACGCACAAAGGATCAAATTAAGGCTGCACAGGCAACCTTAATTCTGGAATTTCTTAACATTTGAGTGCTTGATTTCAGAACCTTGATGTTCTTTTAATGTAGTTCTGTGTGTGTAATATTCATAGATTCATAGATATTTAGGTCAGAAGGGACCATTATGATCATCTAGTCTGACCTCCTGCACAATGCAGGCCACAGAATTTCACCCACAACTCCTGCAAAAAACCTCTCACCTATGTCTGTGCTATTGAAGTCCTCAAATCGTGGTTTAAAGACTTCAAGGAACAGAGAATCCTCCAGCAAGTGACCCGTGCCCCATGCTACAGAGGAAGGCGAAAACCTCCAGGGCCTCTTCCAATCTGCCCTGGAGGAAAATTCCTTCCCGACCCCAAATATGGCGATCAGCTAAACCCTGAGCATATGGGCAAGATTCATCAGCCAGATATTACAGAAAATTCCTTCCTAGGTAACTCGGATCTCACCCCATCTAATAGCCCATCACAGGCCATTGGGCCTATTTACCATGAATATTTAATTACCAAAACCATGTTATCCCATCATACCATCTCCTCCATAAACTTATCGAGTTTAATCTTAAAGCCAGATAGATCTTTTGCCCCCACTGCTTCCCTTGGAAGGCTATTCCAAAACTTCACTCCTCTGATGGTTAAAAACCTTCGTCTAATTTCTAGTCTAAATTTCCTAGTGGCCAGTTTATATCCATTTGTTCTTGTGTCCACATTGGTACTGAGCTTAAATAATTCCTCTCCCTCTCTGGTATTTATCCCTCTGATATATTTATAGAGAGCAATCATATCTCCCCTCAGCCTTCTTTTAGTTAGGCTAAACAAGCCAAGCTCCTTGAGTCTCCTTTCATAAGACAAGTCTTCCATTCCTCAGATCATCCTAGTAGCCCTTCTTTGTACCTGTTCCAGTTTGAATTCATCCTTCTTAAACATGGGAGGCCAGAACTGCACACAGTATTCCAGGTGAGGTCTCACCAGTGCCTTGTATAACGGTACTAAAACCTCCTTATCCCTACTGGAAATACCTCTCCTAATGCATCCCAAGACCGCATTAGCTTTTTTCACAGCCATATCACATTGGCAGCTCATAGTCATCCTATGATCAACCAATACTCCAAGGTCCTTCTCCTCCTCTGTTACTTCTAATTGATGCGTTCCCAGCTTATAACTAAAATTCTTGTTATTAATCCCTAAATGCATGACCTTACACTTCTCACTATTAAATTTCATCCTATTACTATTACTCCAGTTTACAAGGTCATCCAGATCCTCCTGTAGGATATCCCTGTCCTTCTCTAAATTGGCAATACCTCCCAGCTTTGTATCATCCGCAAACTTTATTAGCACACTCCCACTTTTTGTGCCAAGGTCAGTAATAAAAAGATTAAATAAGATTGGTCCCAAAACTGATCCTTGAGGAACTCCACTGGTAACCTCCCTCCAGCCTGACAGTTCACCTTTCAGTAGGACCCGTTGTAATCTCCCCTTTAACCAATTCCTTATCCATCTTTCAATTTTCCTATTGATCCCCATCTTATCCAATTTAACTAATAATTCCCCATGTGGCATGGTATCAAACGCCTTACTGAAATCTAGGTAAATTAGATCCACTACGTTTCCTTTGTCTAAGAAATCTGTTACTTTCTCAAAGAAGGAGATCAGGTTGGCTTGGCACGATCTACCTTTTGTAAAACCATGTTGTATTTTGTCCCATTTACCATTGACTTCAATGTCCTTAACTACCTTCTCCTTCAAAATTTTTTCCAAGACCTTGCATACTACAGATGTCAAACTAACAGGCCTATAATTACCCGGATCACTTTTTTTCCCTTTCTTAAAAATAGGAACTATGTTCGCAATTCTCCAATCATACGGTACAACCCCTGAGTTTACAGATTCATTAAAAATTCTGGCTAATGGGCTTGCAATTTCATGTGCCAATTCCTTTAATATTCTTGGATGAAGATTATCTGGGCCCCCCGATTTAGTCCCATTAAGCTGTTTGAGTTTCTCTTCTACTTCAGATATGGTAATATCTACCTCCATATCCTCATTCCCATTTGTCATGCTACCATTATCCCTCAGATCTTCTTTAGTCTTATTAAAGACTGAGGCAAAGTGTTTGTTTAGATATTGGGCCATGCCTAGATTATCCTTGACCTCCACTCCATCCTCAGTGTTTAGCGGTCCCACTTCTTCTTTCTTTGTTTTCTTCTTATTTATATGGCTATAGAACCTTTTACTATTGGTTTTAATTCCCTTTGCAAGGTCCAACTCTACTTGACTTTTAGCCTGTCTCACTTTATCCCTACATGTTCTGACCTCAATAAGGTAGCTTTCCTTGCTGATCCCTCCCTTTTTCCACTTTGCTTTCTGTTTTTCTTAATCACCTCTCTGAGATGCTTGCTCATCCAGCTTGGTCTACAACTCCTGCCTATGAATTTTTTCCCCTTTCTTGGGATGCAGGCTTCTGATAGCTTCTACAGCTTTGATTTAAAATAATCCCAAGCCTCCTCTACCTTTAGATCCATAAATTCTTCAGTCCAATCCACTTCCCTAACTAATTTCTTTGATTTTTGAAAGTCAGCCCTTTTGAAATCAAAAACCCTAGTTGCAGATTTATTTTTGTTAATCCTTCCGTTCAGTTTGAACTGAATTAGCTCATGATCACTTGAGCCAAGATTATCCCCTACAACCATTTCTTCTATGAGGTCCTCACTACTCACCAAAACCAAATCTAAAATGGCATCCCCTCTAGTCAGTTCAGCAACTACTGGAGGAAGGAATCCATCAGCTATCGCATCTAGGAAAATCTGAGCCCTATTATTATTACTAGCACTCGTCCTCCAGTCTATATCTGGGAAGTTAAAGTCTCCCATGATCACACAGTTTCCATTAGTATTTACTTTATTAAAAACATTAAAAAGGACTCTATCTATATCCAGATTAGATCCCGGCGGTCTATAGCACACCCCAAGCACTATCCCAGGGGAGGCTCTAATAGTTTTCTTCCCCAATGTAATTTTTGCCCAGACGGACTCTGTCTTATCCATTTCATCGCTTCTTATTTCTTTACATTCTACCTCATCATTGATATACAATGCTACCCCACCACCTTTACCTTTATTTCGGTCTTTCCTAAACAGCACATACCCTTCAATACCTGTAGTCCAGTCATGACTACTATTGCACCATGTTTCTGTTATCCCTATAATATCTGGTTTCACTTCCTGCACCAGTAGCTCTAGTTCCTCCATTTTGTTACCTAGGCTCCTCACATTGGTGTATAAACATCTTAATTTTTGCTGTTTGGCCTCACTCACATTCTGTACCCTATTAGGCACGGTCATTCTACAGCCAGCATAACCTATTAGACTGGTATCTACACTGCCCTTCCTCCTACCCATGGCTGTATCCTCTCTTACTTCGTTTTCTTCCCTCTCAATGCTAAAATCCAGCATGGCGATTACCTGGACATCTCCCAACCATCTCCCCCAAATTCCTAGTTTAAAGTTCTCTTAATCAGTTGTGCCAGCCTCCATCCTAGAAGTCTATTTCCTTCCCTACTCAGATGAAGTCCATCCCGAGAGAACTGTCTTCTGTCCATGAATGCCTCCCAGTGGCCATACATCCCAAAGCCCTCCTTATAGCACCACTGCCTAAGCCATCTGTTGATAGTCATAATCTTGACACACCTTTGTTGCCCTTCTCTAGGAACAGGCAGAATCCCACTAAAGATCACTTGAGCCTCGATTTCCTTAAGCGTCTTCCCCAGCCTAGCATAGTCTCCCTTAATACTTTCCAGCGAGAATCTAGCCGTATCATTTGTTCCCACATGAAGGATAATTAGGGGATTCTTTCCTGCTCCCTTTAGAATCCTTTTCAACCTCAGGTCTACATCCTGTATCTTAGCACCTGGAAGACAGCACACCTTCCTATTCTCTGGATCAGCTCTGGTTACAGGCCTGTCTATTCTTCTCAGTAAAGAGTCCCCGATCACATAGACCTGCCTTTTCCTGGTGACGGCGCTATTCTCCAGTCTATCCGCTGTTCCCTCTGGCTGCAAGTTCTTTCCATTCCTATTCTCCCTTGTAATCCTCTTCAACCCATCCTGTATCCTCCTGGGGCTCATATTTGGTGTAGTCTCCATTAACTCTTCCCCTTTTCCTATAGGACTAGCCGCTCTTCTCTTCTTCCTTGCCCTTCCACCTTCAGTGATTACCTGCTGAGCCCCTTCTTCATTTTCCAACTCTGCAAACCTATTCTTGAGCTCTATTTCTCCTTCACTAGCCCATCTTTTCCTCTGCCTGGTTCTTTTAGTCACATGCTTCCACTGACCACTTTCCTCACCCAGTCTCCCCTCAGAATTCCCCAGTCCTGCTTCCATCTGCAAGTCTGAGCTTTTCCCTTCAGATACCTCATGTCTTTGCTCCATAATCTGCTCAAACCCCTTCCTAAACTCAACCAGACTTTGCCCCTGCATCTCCAAACCTCAGATCTTTTCCTCCATCAGCTCTATCAGACGGTATTTCATACAGACAAAACTCTTACCAGGTACCCCCTCCAGGATCATGTACATACCACAGCTTCCACATCCAGTCATCTTCTTTGTGTCTTCCACGACATGAGTCACTCCCACTGCTGCCTCTGTATCTGTCATAGCCTTCCCACCTAACTCCTAAATTTAATTATTTGTATCTTCTTTTCCTCTTATATTTTGGGTGTTTGCGTGGCAGGGCATCATTCCCTCCCCAGTCTGGGTTTCCCTCCTCCTGTACCTCAGAAGTACACACACCACACAAGTGATTCAATTAATATTCCGCTTCTTGGGGTCTGTGCTATTTAGCCATAACAGTTTACTTGATTCACCCAACGCACCATCAGTTCCTTTCTGGATCAGCAGGGCTTCGCAAATTATCCCATCCACTTTTCCCAGGGCTCAAACATACTCTCCAACCCTCAGAGTATCCCAGGAATGAAATTTCTTCCCTCCTACACTCCTCCCCACAGACCTATTTTGTAGGTCCTTTCCTCCTTCCCCATCCCAGAAGTTTCTGCCCCTTCCTGAGTGCCTCTGTAATCTTTGCAAACAAATGTGACCATTAATAGGCAAGAGGTTTAACTCCTTCCTTCCCTACCCAGGACCAAGATCTACATATCCTCTCACCATTGTGTTCCTTTTCATTATTAATACTACATGTGTGTCAACTGAATACTAACTTTGGAAATTAAATGCTTAATGCTTTCCTTTGTTCAATTTTTTGTGGGAGACATCTCTATCGTGTGACAAAGCCAGAATTGGCAGCTGGTGCTGAAGGTAGGTATATCAGCCTTAGAATGGTTAAAGCCCTTTTTCCTATAAGCTGAAAAGAAGTTTATTAGGGATACCGGAGACCAATTAAGGCCCTCCTATGACCTTTAAAATCCTCTTCCAGTGAGAGAGAGGGGAAGGAAGGAAGGTAGGAGAGAGAAGAAATAGCTATAGAAGAGTTAGATGCAGCAGGGAAGGAAAGAGCTATTCTCTTCACTACAGGGGAAATATTGAGTTTACCACTGTGTGGGGATGGGCTGGCAACCAGGAGCCAGCATATTATGGGTCAGTGCCCTGGTGAAAGCAAGGAAATTTATGTGTGTGTGTTGGGGGTTTGGCTGAAGAAAAGCACTTGGGACAACCCTGAAGCCTACTTTGTGAAATGGTAAATAAAACACTGTTAAGAACTATAAACCTCTGGAGACTGACTGACTTGCCCCTCTGTCATAAATATAAAGGGAAGGGTAACCACCTTTCTGTCTACAGTGCTATAAAATCCCTCCTGGCCAGAGGCAAAATCCTTTCACCTGTAAAGGGTTAAGAAGCTCAGGTAACCTGGCTGGCACCTGACCCAAAATGGCCAATAAGGGGACAAGATACTTTCAAATCTGGAGTGGGGGAAAGGTTTTTGTCTGTCTGTGTGATACCTGTGCCGGGAACAGATCAAGGATGCAAGCCTTCCAACTCCTATAAAGTTAGTAAGTAATCTAGCTTGAAAATGCATTGGATTTTCTTTTGGTTTTTGGCTTGTGAAATTCGCTGTCCTGGAGGGAATGTGTCTTCCTGTTTTTGTGTCTTTTTGTAACTTAAGGTTTTGCCTAGAGGGATTCTCTATGTTTTGGATCTGACTGCCTGTAAGATTATCGTCCATTCTGATCTTACAGAGTTGTTCTCTTATCTTTTTCTGTTCTTATAATAAAGTTCTGTTTTTTAAGAATGTGATTGGGTTTTTTGGTTCTTAAAAATCCAAGGCTGGTCTGTGCTCATCTTGTTTATTCTCAAGTCTCCCCAGGAAAGGGGGTGTAAGGGCTTGGGGGGATATTTTGGGGAAATAGGAACTCCAGTGGTCCTTTCCCTGATTGTTTGTTAAATCACTTGGTGGTGGCAGCATACCTAATCCAAGGGCAAAAAAAATGCCTTGGAGAAGTTTTAACCTAAGATGGTAAAAAGATGGTAAAAATAAGCTTAGCGGGTCTTTCATGTGGGTCCCCACATCTGTACCCTAGATTTCAGAGTGGGGAAGGAACCCTGACACCCTCCAATCCAGAGAAAGAACTGCTGCAGCTGATGTGGCTATAGAGATGTTACCACAATAGATAATTCTGTAGACAATTTTGTATAACTAAAGTCATTTTTTTCCTCCTGTAAGAATTATTTATAATCTTATTTTGGGAAGCAAAATAGGTTTACATTAGTTAGAATTTAAAATGTTTATCTGTTGGAAATTTTTAATATGGGTAATAATTTTACTTTCTTTCGGGGGGGAGGGTTGTTTTTGTTTTGTTTTTTTAAGAATCCATGCAAATGATCTACATGATCACATTTTTCATAATACATTATAATGAAAATTAATTTTAAGTGAGTTGATGTTCTGTGTTACTGATTTCAAAAGAGGCAATTCCTTTCGGGCCATATTCTGAAGGGCTTCTGTAGGTATTAGGTTTTCCTGGCAAACATTATGATAGCTTTTATATAGCCAGACTGATTAGGCTACAGAGCCAGACAGGTCATTTTTGTATCTGTGTTTTAATCAAGACCCTATGTATGCTGTGCATGTTGAATGTAAGTTCTGTGGTAGGCACGCCAGTCTGGCAGAGTAGATATACTGTGCAGCTTCATTTAACTTTTTTTAAATTGAGATTTCTATTTAGTTGTATGAAAATCAATAATAGAAACAGAATATTCCCAGTGTTACTGATTTTTCATATTGAATTTTACACCATTGCCCTATTTTCAGTTTTCCATTTCTCATTTGTTTAAAAAAAATCCATAATTGTGGTATCAAAAAGAAAGGTGGAGGTTTTGGCAGCTGGGCAGGGCAAAAGTGGGGCTTTTGGCACCTGAGAAAGCATGGGAGATAATCTGCACATAAGCACATTACTTAGGTTGCAAGTTTCTGCTCAAATCATCAGCAATTACATAACTAACAATGTTAACATTTAAATTGTCATCTTTCAGAGTTAATAGTCCCTCAAGATAAACAGGGGAAGTAAAACCTACAGGGCCCTCTGTAAATTAAGAAAATGTGCACCTCTGTAACAACATTAACTAATTGCACTAGTGCACCTTGTCTTAATATAGACAGGACCTTAGTATGTCATTTTTTTGTTGGGTTTTTTTCCCCCCCAGACTCTCTGAGAGCTCAGGAAGACAATGTATCCTCTACATTTTTAAAGTTTTCTTCAAAATCATGGCTACAAGTTTATTTTTAATTGAATATTAGATTCTGGAGCACAATTATTTTTATTATGGTAGACCCTAGAGGACCCATGACACCAGTGTGCTAGCTACTGTGCAAACAGAGTAAAAGATAGCTCCCTGTCTTAAAGAGCTTTCATCTAAATATCCAAAGGAGGGGGAGTAGAGACATACAAATAGAGTAAATAACATAATGGTTTGCCAGCATCATGTTTGTTTGGGGATTTTTTAATAATTTTGGATGGGTTTTTCTCCATTAAATGAATTATAGGACAGGGGTATGTAAGGGAAAGAAGGAGAGAAAAACATAGGACACATGGAGTAAGACTCAGGTGAAAAGACTGCAGGAGCTAGCAGCTAGTTAGCAATGGAGAAGGAATGTTCAGAGAAAAATCTGTAGAAAGCAATCTGATGGCATCTATGTGGCCTGTTGAGGCTGTTTCTTGTGTTTATTCCTGATGGGTAGAGTTTCTCCTATATCTTGTGCTGGATCCTCACTGGAGTTTTTCTTCTCCAAGCCAATTAGGCAAGGTGTGCCTCATGGATCCTATTGCCGCTGGAAAGGCTATAGTCTCACCTGCAAAGTTCTGGGTGTAGCAACACTGTTAGAGAGAAGTAGCCCCAGCTGAGTCTCACCTTTTCCCTTGATGATATGCTGCTGAAATACCTGAAGAGGCTATTTTTTGTTAGTCATAAAGGTAAATTTGGCAAATTCTGTGGCCACAGAATCTCACAATATATCAGGCCCTGATTTTAAATGAATGTATAAGTGTCCAGAGCTGGGGACACTGTTTAGTATTAAAAGTAAATAAAAGGCCTAGAGGAGGTACAAGATAGCTGAGACAAGGATGCCATTAGGTGAATAGTTCTCCAAACACAAATTCAGAGGAACCCTTCCCATGCACATTCCCCAAAATCAAATCACCCTCAGTCTTCTTCTGTTGGTGCCTGCTTCATCTCCTCCACCTTGTCCACCTCTCTGGAAGAGCAGAAAGGCTCATTTCTTCTCCCCCCGTCCCACACTTCACCCCCAACTTCACCACTCTCTGTGTCCATTAATGGCTCTGTGGAGCAGAGGAGAACCTAATCAAGTAGCCTGGCATTACAGTGACATTTATTTTTGTTTCAGAGTAACAGCCGTGTTAGTCTGTATTCGCAAAAAGAAAAGGAGTACTTGTGGCACCTTAGAGACTAACCAATTTATCTGAGCATGAGCTACAGCTCACTTCATCGTACGCATACTGTGGAAGGTGTATAAAAAGATCTTCTACACTTTCCACAGTATGCATCCGATGAAGTGAGCTGTAGCTCATGAAAGCTTATGCTCAAATAAATTGGTTAGTCTCTAAGGTGCCACAAGTACTCATTTATTTTTGTGGCACTAGGAAAGTAGGCAACTCTGTATTCGGGTGTGTTTTTATTTGAGAAGAAGGGCAACCAAATAAACAGGATTTAAAAGAGCCACTAAATTTTTTCCCACCTCCATAGTAGCACTTCAGCAAGGGGGGTTGGAGATCTCAGGTTTTCCCATCCCCTTCTCTGCTACCTCTGTCTATAGGACTATCAGATCCAAGGAGTACAACCATGCTGGAAGCCAAATTTCTACTTCTCTCATCATTGGTAGAAGTAAAAGCTCCCTGCAGGGTTTCCTGTGCTTATACATCTCTCAAATACCAAGGGGCAGAGCAACACAATGGCAAGGTTTTCTGTGAGCCCATCCAGTTAGATGTTAGAACCCTGCATGAAACTGCTGAATAACTTCAGACTCCTTATGACAGGTGTGGCTTTTAACTCCCTAAAGCTACAAGGGAGGTGAAAGACTTTCTGGACAAAGGGAACTAGGGTCTGGTGTAGAAAGGTTTCTGCAGGGAAATTTTAGAAACAGCCAAGTTTGGGGGAAGAAGCTCAGAGTGAGGTCTACATTTGCTAGTGTTGTTTCAACTATCAGCAACAGCCAATTCCCAGGGAGAGAGAAATTTTGAATTATATATAACGTTCAGAGTAGGATGGGCACACCACTTGTTCACAAGAAGACATTACACTACTGAATGAGGATAGTTGTTTTTTTTTTTAAACAGTGAATCAGGTCAGATTGTGAGTATAACCAGACTTAGCTTCATATAAAGTTCACCAGATTTTGTATTATAACAAGTACTTTTCTTATTCTGTTCACTCTTACCTTGCTGCCTGAACTCCTGATAGGGAAGATACTTCAGCATTCTCAACAGGTTGTTTTCTCTCCAGTTTTGATAAAAATCTCTTTCTGGACTCTGGTATTTTTTCTTTCTGTAAAATTTTACACAGTAAAATTAAAATAATCGGAAATGTTCTGCAGCAAAGAACAGTATCAGGGCTTGTGTACAGGGCCTATTGCAGGCAGGCAGACAGTAGCAAGCTAACAAAACTGAAAACGGGAGTTTGAGTGGGATGTTGAAGGGGAATTTGTGTGTCTTTTTTTTTCTTCTTCTTCTTGACAGAAGCTTGCGGGGGAGGCTATGATAGCTATAGAGGTAGTGACACAAAGAATGGAAGAGAAACTGAAGATAACTGGATGTGGAAGCTGCAGGATGTATATTATTGGAGATGCAGCTAGAAACTATGACTGAGTTTGAGGGGGACTTGAGAGGGTGGTGGAGAAAAGGGGAGAGAAGGCTGAAGGGAAAACTCAAGACTTGCATGTATGCTGGACTAGAAAATTGTGAGGGTAGCAAGCTGGATGAAGAAAGAAGTCTGTGGAAGCATGTGACTACAAGAACAAGGCAGAGGAAAAGACCAGCTAGCAAAGGAGAAAGAGCTCAGGACAGGTTTGCTGAGTTGGAAAATAAAGAGGACAGGCAGGCAGTAACAGAAGATGAGAGCAAGGAAGAAAAGAGCAGCCAGTCCTACAACAAAGCCAGATTTTGTAGCCCCAGGAAAATAGAAGATTACCTGCAGAAGTCTGAAACTGAGAACAGAAGACAAGAAGACTTGCAGCCAGAAAGAACAGAAGGAGGAAGGTCTGAGAGTTGCACCAATACCAGAAACAGGCAGATCTATGTGATTGGGGATTCCCTACCAAGAACAGTCAGGCCTGTCAGCTGAGCTGATCTGGAGAAGAGAAGATTGTGTTGTCTGCCTGGGGCTAAGATATTGGATATGGCTGAAAAGAATCCTAATGGGAGCGGAAAAGAATCAACTGATTGGCCTCCACATGGGAACAAATCATAGTGTTAGATCCTTGCAGGGATGCAACAAGGAACACTACATCAGGCTGGGGAAGTTGCTCAAACGAAGGGAAACTGAGGTTATCTTCAGTGGGATTCTACCTGTCCCTTCAGGATGACAGCAAAGGCATGACAAGATTATGATGATCAACTGATGGCTAAAGTAATGGTGGTATAAGGAGGGCTTTGGAATGTTCAACCACTGGGAGGCATTCACAGACAGAGGATTGTTCTCGTGGGATGGACTCCTGGGATGGAGGCTGGCACAACTGATTAAAAAAGCTTACAACTAAGAATTCAGCGGAGATGGTTGGGAGATACTCATGTAATCTCCACACCCAATTCTAATATTGAGTGGGAGGCAAGTCAAGTAAGAGTATACAGGAATGGGGAAAGGAACAACCGAGGGTAGGAGAATGGACAACAAGAAGAAAAACCATGCCACTGCCAAGGACAGTAACAATCAGGTAGGTAATACTGGCAATAAATGACTATATCTAATCTGGAGAGGAAGCTAGGTGAGGCTAAGCAGAAACAGCTAAAATGTCTGTACACCAAAGCACAGAGCCCATGTAACAAAATGGAAGAATTAGAGCTACTGGTGCAGGAAGTGAAATCAAATATTATAGGGATATTAGAAACAGGGTTGAATAGTAGTCATAACTGGAATACAGCTAGTGAAGGGTATGTGCTGTTGAAGGAAGAGAGAAATAAAGGTAAAGGTCGTGGTGTTGCATTGTATATTAATGATGAGGTAGACCAGAAAGAAATTAGAAGTGATGGAATAGAGAAAACTGAATCTGTTTGGGTTAAAATCACTTTAGGGGAAAATAGTAACAGAGATTCCACGGGGATAGTGGTTGGGGAGGTCTGCTACAGACCTGCAGAATCCAATTTGAATAGGGTAAAGACCACTTTAATATTTCTAATTAAATAAATACTACTGGGAAGTGTGCAATTATGGATTGTGCATAACTTCCCAGATATAGATTGGAGGACAAATTCTACTAATAATGGTAGGGCCCACATAATCCTGGATGTGATAGCAGTCAGATTTCTTCACCAAACAGTCATCCAACATACAAGAAGTGATGCCATTTTAGATTTAGTATTGGTAAGTAGTAGGGACATCACAGAAGAACTGATTATGGATAACCTTGATTCAAGTGATCATGAGTTAATTCAGTTTAAACTAAATGGAAAGATAAACAAAAATAAGTCTGCAACTAGGGACCTTGATTTCAAAAGGGCAAACCTTAAAAATTTAAGGGAATTAGTGAGGGAAGTGGACTGGATTGATGAACTCAAGGATCTGAATGTGGAGGAGGCTTAGAATTAGTTTCTGAAACTTTGATTTAAAGTATCTGGAGCCTGCATCCCAAGCAAGAGGGGAAATTTTGTAGAGAAGAATTGCAGACAAAACTGGGTGAACAAGCATCTCAAACAGGTTATTAAGAGAGACAGAAAGCCTATAAGGAATGGTGGAAGGGATAGATCAGCAAGGAAAGCTACCTCTTTAATGTCAAAGGGTAGGGGGAAAGCAAGAACTTGCAAAAGCCAAGCAGAGCTGTACCGTGCAAAAGAAATTAAAACCGATAATAAAAGGTTGTTTGAACGTATAAATAAAAAGGAAACTAGGAAAGAACAAGTGGGACTACTAAATACTGAGGACAAAGTTGAGATTAAAGATAATCTACATATGGCACAACGCCTAAATGAATATTTTGCCTCAATTTTCAGTAAGTGTAATGAGGAACTGGGGATAGTTGCAGGGTGGCTAAAGGGAACAAGGATACGGAAATAGAAATGATCATATCCGAGGTAAATGCTGAACTAAAACAGCTTAATGGAACCAAATCGGGGGCCCAGATAATCTCCATCCAACAATATTAAAGTAAGAGGAGGTTACTCACCCTGTGCAGTAACTGATGTTCTTTGAGATGAGTGTCCCTGTGGGTGCTCCACTTCAGGAGTAGGGGTCAAGGTCTGTCCCAGCACCTTTGATCAGAGATTTCTACAGCAGTACCCCTACGGGCCATGCACGCACTGTGCCTGCCTCATGAGCTGTCAGTGTTTGAATAGCGTGTGCACAGCCTGGGCTCCTCAGTTCCTCCTCTACAACGGATTGCGTTCCAGATTCTGAAGTAGAGGGGAGGAGTGCGGGTAGTGGAGCACCCACAGGGACACTCATCTCGAAGAACGTCAGTTACTGCACAGGGTGAGTAACCGCCTCTTCGAGAGAGAGAGATGTCCCTGTGGGTGCTCCACTTCAGGTGACTGAAAAGCAGTATCCCTTAGGAGGGTTGGGACTTCAGATCAGGTAAGAAGGCTGTTGAGAAGACAACTCTACCCATCCTGGTGTCAGATGCTGCTGTGTGCATGGGAGCATAGTGATTGGCGAAGGTAAGGTCCGATGCCCAGGTAGCTGCCTTGCATATGTCAGAAAGCGGGACATTATGAAAAAAGGCAGTGGAAGTGGGAGACAGCTGTAGCAGAGTGTGTCCTAATTGATGTAGGGGGTTGTATGTGCTTCAGTTGGTAGCAGAGACGTATGCAGTCTGCAATCCATTTGGAGAGTCTCTGGGTAGAGATAGCTTTTCCCTGTGATCGCTGAGTGGTAGAGACGAAAAGTTCAGGGGTTTTCCTAAACGGTTTTGTTCTATCCAGGTAAAAGGATAGTGCTCTGTGCACATCAAGAGTGTGCATTGCTGTTTCAAAAGCAATAGCATGGGGTTTTGGGGAAAATGTTGGTAGGTGTATTGGCTCATTGAGGTGAAAGGAAGAGTGCATCTTAGGCAGGAACTTCGGGCATGTGCGGAGTGTGACCTTATCACGGAAGAATGTGGTATATGGAGGTTCCGCCATGAGTGCTCCCATTTCTCCTACTCGTCTGGCAGATGTGACTGCTATCAGGAAGGTGGTCTTCATGGATAGGTGGCGAAGGGAGCAGGTAGCCATTGGCTTAAAGGGTTTATCCATCAGGGGTTTGAGGACTAGATGGAGGTCCCAAGGCACAGCAGGTGGTTTTACGTCTGGATATAATGTTTGGATGCCCTTCAGGAACCTTTTGGTTACTGGATGGGCAAAGACCGTAGTGGTGTCGATCTTATGGTGAAATGTGGTGATTGCCATGAGGTGGACCTTGAGGGAACTCGTGGAGAGACCTGGTGTTTTAAGGTCTAGCGGGTAATCCAGTATCAGTGGAAGTGGGGTGGAAACTGGGGAGGTTTGTTTGGCTGTACACCAAGATGTGAACCTCTTCCATTTATGTAAGTAAGTAGTGCACGTGGTACGTGTCCTCACTTGTTCTGAACATGCTAAATCCTCATTAGAGAACCATTGATTAGCAGGCCCTCAGGTGGAGTCGCTGTTTGTCGGGGTGAAATAGCTGGCCCCTGCATTGTGATAGGAGGTTGCTGAGGGGGGGAAGGGGAATTGGTGGCTTGACCAACATCTGCATGAGGAAGGGATACCATGGTTGTCTGGGCCAGGATGGGGCTATTAGAATGATGTTGGATCTGTCTGTTCTTATCTTCTGTATTACTCTGTTCAACAGAGGTACTGGTGGAAATGCATACACAAGTGTCCGTCCATGGGCGCATGAAGGAATCTGCTCAAGAGAGTTTCCCCAGGACGGCTCTGGAGCAGAATGTCGGGCACCTTTTGTTTATTGCCATGGCAAATAGATCTAGTTGAGGATAACCCCAGGTCTGGAAAATGTTGGATAGGATGGTGTCGTTGAGTTCTCACTCGTGCTGTATGGGGAAGGATCAACTGAGCTAGTCTGCGGTGGTGTTCTGAGAACCGGGCAGTTATGAGGCTGAGATCTGGATGTTGTGTTGAAGGCACCAATTCTATAGTTTTACCACCTCTGTGCAGAGGGAGTGTGACCGGGCTCCCCCTCATCTGTTCACATAGAACATGCATGCAACATTGTCTGTCATGATCCGAATTCTGTGGTTTTGGATAATGGGAAGAAAATGGATGCAGGCATTACGTACGGCTCAGAGCTCTAGCAGATTTATATGAAGCTTGGTTTCCATAGAGAACCAGAGGCCCTGAGTGGTGAGGTGATCCATGTGCGCTCCCCATCCTGTGAGGGATGCATCTGTAATGATGGTCCTTGAAGGGGGTTCTTGTCAGAAGGGAATCCCGGCACAGATGTTGATAGGAGAGGTCCACCAGAGGAGCGAGTCCTTGACTTTCGGAGGCATAGTTAGCAATTTGTTTAATCTGTGGATATTTGGTTTGTATACCGTGGCTAGCCACTCCTGAAGGCATCGCATGTACAGGCAGGCATTTGGGACCACGAATGTGGAAGCGGCCATGTGCCCTAACAGCTGCAGGAAATCTCGGACTGTAACCCACGGGCTGGCACGTATCTGGGTAATTAGGGTACCCATTGTGTGGAATCTGTCCTGGGGAAGAGAGGCAAGACCCATGGTGGAGTCGAGGTGTGCCCCGATGAAGTCAATTTTTTGGGTAGGTCATAAGGTAGATTTCTTTCTGTTTATTTGCAGACCCAGGATGTGGAAGCAGTGCACAGTTCAGAAGTCACTCGGATCGCCTCCAAGTGAGTGGGAGACTTGAGGAGACCATCGTCCAGGTAAGGAAAAATTAGGATCCCTTTCTTTCCAAGATGTGCTATTACGGCTGCTAGCACTTTTGAGGGGAGACTTGGGGCAGTGGAAAGGCCAAATATCAGGACCCTGTGTTGGCAGTGTTCCATTCCCATGGCAAATCTGAGAAAACGTTGATGGGCAGGGTGGATAGTGACATGGAAATATGCGTCTTGGAGGTCAAGGGTTGAAAACCAATCTCCCTGCTCCAGCGTCAGAATTTTTGTCGGTAGAGTAACCATCCGGAATTTCTATTTCTTGCCTAACTTGTTTAGATGTCGAAGGTCGAGGATAGGGCACTCTCCATTGTTTTTCTTTTCTGTCAAGAAGAAGTGGGAGTAAAACCCTTTCCCTCTGTGTTGAGCTGGTACCCTCTCTATTGCTCTTAGTTGTATGAGATGTTGTACCTCTTGACGCAGCAACTGTTCGTGAGAGGGGCCCTGAAGAGGGATGGGGTGGAAGGGTGGGATGGGGGGGTATGGAGAGGAAGGGGATGGCATAACCCAATCCGATAATTTCCAGGACCCATCTGTCCATAGTGATAGCTTCCCAATTGGCAAGGAAAGGGCACAGACGGTGTCCAAAGAAATGGATGGTTGAAATCAACAATGAAGAGGGTGGGAGGTTTTCTATACCCTCGACCAAGACTTCAAATTTGTTTGTTTCAGGCAGGAGGGTGGGTCGCCGTCGTTTGTGGAGGGGGACATCGTTGGGTTCTGGGTCTATGGCGTTGTTGTTGTTGCTTATCATATTGTCTGAAATGCTGATTTTGTGCAAAAGCATAGTAGTGTGGCCATTGGTATGGCTGATATCTGTACTGCCTCTTTTTTGTGGCAGGTGGCTGGATGCCTAAAGATCTGAGTGTGGCACATGATTCTTTCATGGAATGGAGGACCTCATTGGTTGTAGAGGCAAAGAACTTGTCCCCATCGAAGGGAAGATCCTCGACAGTGCTCTGTATCTCCTTGGGAAAGGAGGAAGAAGTAAACCATGAGGCATGGCCGTGGATCTGGTGGCTGCATCGAGGGCGGCTTGAAGAGCTGTGTGGGAGATAAATTGGCCCTCGGACACCACCGCTTTGAATTGTTGTCATTTGTCTTCCAACACATTATTAATAAATTGCATTACTTTAGCATAATTTTTGTGGTCATATTTTGCTAAGAGCACTGCATAATTCGCTACTTGAAATTCTAAAGTGGAAGATGAATACACTTTGTGACCAAAGGAGTCTAGTCTCTTGTTCTCCTTGTCAGACAGGGTAAATCGGAAAGGGTGGTGCTTATTTTTCTGGTTGGCTGCCTCAACCACTAGCGAATTGGGTGATGGGTGAGCAAACAGAAACTCCAGACCCTTGGACGGGACAAAATATTTGCGGCCCAGTCTCTTGCTAGTGGGGGTTATCATGGCTGGGGTCTGCCAGATAATTTTAGCTGGTTCCATGATGGCCACATTAATTGGTAGGGCTATTTTGGATGAGGTGCTAGCTTGTAATATGTCTGTGAGTTCATGGTGGGTTTCTGGTACCTCCTCCAGGGTAATCTTGAGTTCATCAGCTACCCTTTTAAATAATTCCTGAAAGTGAATGAGCTCATCAGTCATGGGAGGTGGTGGGGCACCATGGTCTCCTGCGGTGCTATCACTGTAGGATGGGGAGCGATGTCCTGTGCAGGTGGAGCAGCTACTTCAGGTCTTATCTGCCTATCCATGTAAGAAAGCATCGGGGAGCACCTGACAGCTTTTCTATGGGTGGCACAGTGAACACTCAATTGCGCCGTGGTATAGTTCCATGGTGTGATGGATTGGATCACAGAAACCCCCTGGGGGTTGCCACCTGATGTGCCAAGACTACTTCTGCTCCCGCTTTTTTGCCCTGTCAGCTTAGGATTTCAGTGCCCTGCCTGGTTTGAGCCAGACCCGTGAGCCTGCTGCAAACCCAGACCCAGGTCTGAACCACGTCCCCCAACAGCTGTAGGCTTAATTGAAAGCAACTTAAGAAGTATTCCTGCCTTTAACACTCAGATGCCCAACTCTCAATGGGGTCCAAACCTTAAATAAATTCATTTTACCCTGTATAAAGCTTATACAGGGTAAACTCATAAATTGTTTGCCCTCTATAACACTGATAGAGAGAGATGCACAGCTGTTTGCCCCCCCCCCCCACCCCCAAGTATTAATACATACTCTGGATTAATAAGTAAAAAGTGATTTTATTAAATACAGAAAGTAGGATTTAAGTGGTTCCAAGTAGTGAGTGACAGAGCGAATTACCAAGCAAAATAAAATAAAACACGCAAGTCTGTGTCTAATCAAACTGAATACAGATAAAACCTCACCAGTTCCAGTAAGCTTTCTTTTACAGGCTAGCCTCCTTCTAGTCTGGGTCCAGCAATCACTCATACCCCCTGTAGTTACTGTCCTTTGTTCCAGTTTCTTTCAGGTATCCTTGGGGGTGGAGAGGCTCTCTCTTTAGCCAGCTGAAGACAAAATGGAGGGGTCTCCCAGGGGTTCAAATAGACTTTCTCTTGTGGGTGGAGACCCCCTCCTCTCTCCTATGCAAAGTCCAGCTACAAAATGGAGTTTTGGAGTCACCTGGGCAAGTCACATGTCCATACATGACTGAGTTCCTTACCAGCCAAGCCACATTTCTGGGAAAGCCCAGATGTGGATTGGCATCTCCAAGTTCATCGTTGGCTTAAGGGCTTTTTGATTAGGCGCTTACTGAGAATAGTCTTTTCTCAGGACGCCGACCAACTGCTTCATTAAAACCTACTCAGAATCAAACAAGTATGCAGCCAGTATTCATAATTTCGAATACAAAAAATGACACATGCATACAAATAGGATTAATAGATTCAGTAGATCATAACCTTTACAGAGATGTGTTACATGGCACACGTAGCATAAAACTTATTCCAGTTATGTCATATTACCATAAAGCATTATGGGGTACAACGTCACACATGGACCCCAGTGTGGCATTGCCCAGGAAAGGGGGTAGGTGGTCCCATCCAGAGGTTGCCATACCAGTGTGGGTAGCCACTAGGATAGAAGGAGCACAGTATAGGGCACCTCCCACTTCTAGGTAAGTTAACCTGGGAGGAATATTGTAAGGAAAACATACGGTCATTGTCCTCTTCCTCCTCCTCCTCTTCTCCACTTGAGAGGCTTGGAGTGGGAGGGGAGTCCTGCAGATAGGGTGCTGAAGGTCCCGGTGATAGATCGGTGCTGAGAAGTGGAGATTGAGGGGTATGTGACACTCTTAAGTCTCCTGGATGTAAAAACTGAGCCGGTGCAGTGACTCCAGGTGCCGAATCATAAGGCAGGAGAGGAGTAAGGCGTTAACTGAAGTGGAGCTGGTGCCACTGCCATTGGTGCAGGCAGAGTCTGCGGAGGCATCTGCTGCACCGAAGTTTGCACTGGGGGTGCATACTGTGCCTCAGGAGTAGGTGTCCCAGACGAGGGCACTGTCAGGCAGGCAACATGAAGCAGCTCAGTGCCAGGAGCATCAGCTGTGGCGGGTGAGAAAGCAGCTCCGCAGGATCAAACGGCAGTGCCATGATCTCTGCTTGTGCTCTCGGCACCATGACAGCTCTTGGCGCCATGCTGTCAAAGGTTGCTGAGGGAAAGCTGTAGGAGGCGGGCAGCTGAAAGCCCTGAACCTCGGCATCAGGTAGCTGAGCAGCTGACCTGAGGTGCCTGCAGAGTTAAAAGTGCTGAGCCATGGAGCAGTGGGCACTTGTGAGGTGGAAGTCATTTAAGACTTCTTTGCTGTGGAGCAGCCCCTGAGGGGGGAGGAAGCTGGCCGTTTCTTTGTTTTACCTTTCTCCCTTGAGGGTTTTAAAGAGCTTTGCTGGTCAGGATCAGACATGGGAGTTTTCTAAGGGGAGCAGTTTCAGTCTTAGCTCCCTGTCCTTGCAGGTTCACGCTTTACGTTTATTACAGTGGACGCATTTTTGGGGTACATGAGACTTCCCCAAACAGCGTACATGCTGTGAATGACCATCCGAGATAAGGATGGCCTCGTTGCAGGAGGCACTTCTCTTGAAGCTAGGGGGAGCCGGGCATGTCCATAGCTGAGGGTTTTTTTGTTTTGTTTTGTTTTTTTTAAGTAGCTCTAAAAACTAAACTATTTTTTCTTAGTTTAGTCACAGTTACTATTTATCTAAATTAAACCGAGAAACAGAACTATCTGAGTAAATCTGAGAGGACTGCTGAAATCCGTCTCAAGCTAGGGATGGTAAAGAAGGAACTGAGGAGCCCGGGTTGTGCACGCACTATTCAAACACTGACAGCTCGTGAGGCAGGCACAGCACATGCATGGCCCATAGGGGTACGGCTGTAGAAATCTCCAATCAAAGGCACTGGGACACACCTTGACCCCTACGCCTGAAGTGGAGCACCCACAGGGACATCTCTCGAAGAAGAACTGGCAGATTAAATTGCAAGGACAATAGCAAGGATTTTTAATGAATCTGTAAGCTTGGGGGTCGTATCCTATAACTGGAGAATTGCAAATATAGTAACTATCTTTTAAAAAAAGGGGGAAAAGTGATCTGGGAAACTACATTAGTGTGACCTCAGTTGTATGCAAGGACTTACAACAAATTTTGAAAGAGTGAGTAATTAAATACAGAGGTAAACAGTAACAGGGATAATACATAACATGGTTTTGCAAAAGGCAAACCGTACCAGATCAACCTGATTGCTTTCTTTGAGAAGATAACTGATTTTATAGACAAAGGAAATGCTGTAGATCTAATCTAGCAGTATTTCAGTAAAGCATTTGATATAGTTCCACATGAGACATTATTAGTTAAATTGGAAAATATGAGAATTAATACAAGAATAAAAAGGTAGGTAAGGAACTGGTTAAGGGGGAGATTATAACAGATCATGCTGAAAGGTGAACTGTCAGGCCTGAGGTAGGTTACTGGTGGAGTTCATCAGCAATCATCTTGGGACCAATCTAATTTGTTTTCATTAATGACCTTGGCACAAAAAGTGGGAGTGTGCTAATAAAATATACAGATGACACAAAATTGGGAAATACTGCCAATATGGAGGAGGACTGGAATATCATAAAAGGAGATTTAGATGACCTTGAAAACTGGAGTAATAGAAATGGGATTAAATTTAATAATGCCAAGTGCAACCTCATGCATTTAGGGACTAACAAGAAGAATTTGTGCTATACACTGGAGACTTATCAGTAGGAAGCAACAGAGGAGGAGAAATACCTGGGATATTGGTCCATCATGGGATGACTATGAGCTGCCAATGTGGTGCAGCTGTGGAAAAGGCAAATACAATCCAGCAGCGATAATGAAGTGTTGTTACAATTGTACAAGGCACTGGTGAGACCTAACCAAGAATACTGTGTGCAATTCTGGTCTCCCATGTTTAGGGAAGATGATTCAAACTGGAACAGGTGCAGAGAAAGGCTGCTAATATGAGCAGAGTGTGACAGGGTCAGGCCAGATGGCTACAGGAGAGTGATTTTTTTGAAGCAGATGTATTAGCCCCACGTTAAGTAGGTCCCTTTTCCCTGGGTAAGGTAACAGGGAAGATTCCAGAACAATCGGGAACTTTCTGGAAGCAATTAAGGCAGACAGGCTGATTAGAACACCTGCAGCCAGTCAAGAAGCTGCCAGAATCAATTAAGACAGGCAGGCTAATCAGGGCACCTGGGTTTAAAAAAGAGCTCACTTCAGTTTGTGGTGTGCGTGCGAGGAGCTGGGAGCAAGAGGCACAAGAAGCTGAGAGTGAGAAGGCATACTACTGGAAGATTGAGAAGTACAAGCATTATCAGACATCAGGAGGAAGGTCCTGTGGTGAGAATAAAGAAGGTGTTGGGAGGAGGCCATGGGGAAGTAGCCCAGGGAGTTGTAGCTGTCACGCAGCTGTTACAGGAGCCACTGTAGACAGCTGCAATCCACAGGGCCCTGGGCTGGAACCAGGAGTAGAGGGCGGCCTGGGTTCCCCCCATCCCTCCATTCCCCCAACTCCCTACTTGGTACCGGAGGAGTTGACCTGGACTGTGGGTTCCACCAGAGGGGAAGAACTCTGGACTGTTCCCCGATCCACTAGGTGGATCAGCAGAGACTGCGGGGATTGTTCTTCTTCCTTTTCCCCATGCTGGCCAGTGATGAGGCTAACTGAGTGAACGGCAGATTTGAGCCACGAAAGTGACCAAACTGAGGGCTGCTGTGAACCTCTGAAGCGAGCAAATCCGCCAATAAGTGCAGGACCCACCAAGGCAGAGGAGGAACTTTGTCACAAGAGGAATTGAGAACCTGCCTTCCAAGAGGAGACCTAAGGAGCTTGGCTTGTTTGGTCTTAAAAAATGAAGGCTGAGGGAAGATATGATTACTCTTTATAAATACATCAGAGGGATAAACACCAGAGAGGAAGAAGAGTTATTTAAAGGCCAACGTTGGCACAAGAACAAATGGATATAAACTGTCTATCAACAAGTTTAGGCTTGAAATCAGATGAAGAGGACTGAAGTTCTAGAACAGCCTTCCACCAGGAGTGGGGGTAAAAACCGAACTTGTTTCAGGACTGAGGTTGGTAAGTTTATGGAGGGGCTGGTATGATGAGGTTGCCTACAATGGCATAGGGCCCATCCGCAATTGCTATTAGCAAATATCTCCCATGGTTGGAGATGGGACACTAGATGAGGAGGCCTCTGAATTACTACAGAGACTCCTTTCCCAGGTGTCTGGGTGGTGACTCTTACCCACGTGCTCAGTGTCTAAGTGACTGCCATATTTAGGATCAGGAAGTATTTTCCCTCCAGGTCATACTAGCAGAGACATTGGGCTGGGGGGGCTTACCTTCCTCTGCAGCATGTGGCCTGGGTCACTGGATGGTTTGAACTCGAATAAATGATGGATTCTCTGTAACTTTAAGCCTTTAAATCAAGATTTGAGAACTTCAGGAGTGGGTAGATGACTTTCTGTTGCCTGCAATGTGCAGTAGGTCAGAGTAGACCAGGGTGGGCAAACTTTTTTGCCCGAGGGTCACATCTGGGTATGGAAATTGTATGGCGGGCCATGAATGCTCATGAAATTGGGGTTGGGGTGTGGGAGGGGGTGAGGGCTCTGGCTTGGGGTGTGGGCTCCGGTGTGTGGCCAGAAATGAGGAGTTCAGAGTGCAGAAGGGTGCTCCAGACTGGGGCAGAGGGGGTGGGGTGTGGGGTGGGGGCTCCAGCTAGTGTCCAGGCTCTGGGGTGGGGCTGGGGATGAGGGGTTTCGGGTGTAGGAGAGTGCTGTGGGCTGAGACCGAGGGGTTCAGAGGGTGGGAGAGGAATCAGGGATGGGGTTGGGGCATGGGGTGAGGGTGAGGGCTCCGGCTGGGGTGCAGGCACTGAGGTGGGGATGGGAATGAGGGATTTGGGGTGCAGGAGGGTGCTCTAGGCTGGGATTGGGGGGGTTGGAGGGTGGGAAGGGGCTCAGGGCAGGGGCAGGGGTTGGGGCATGGGCTCAGGCAGCACTTACCTCAAGCAGCTACCAGAAACAGCAGCATGTCCCCCCTCTGGCTCCTACACAAAGGCGCAGCCAGGAGGCTTTGCTGTGCGCTGCCCCATCTGCAGGTGACTCCCCTGCAGCTCTCATTGGCCGGGAACCATGGCCAATGGGAGCTGTGGGGGCAGTGCCTGGGGTGGGGGCAGCATGCGGAGTGGAACCCCCTGGCTTCCCCTACATATAGGAGCCAAGGGGGGACATGCTGCTGCTTCCGGAAGGATGGGGAGAGGTTCCCAACCCTGCTACCTGGCTGGAGCACCGGAGCAGGGCAAGCCCCAGACCCTGCTCCCCAGTGGGAGCTTGAGTGCCGTATTAAAATGGCTGGATGCAGCCTGCAGGCCGTTGTTTGCCCACCCCGGAGTAGATGATCACGATGGTGCCTTCTGGACTTAGTCTATTAACTTATACTGCAATTTGGAGTGTGGCAAGCCAGGATGTAAATCTACAGTGCATCAGCCTGCTGCGCAGACCCTGCTGCCACACAGTAAGGATTATGTAATACAGAAAATTTAGTGAACAATAGCAGGGTCTACAGCAGGGAGGTGTGTAGATTCACACCCCAGCTTGCCAGCACTAAATCGCCATGAAGACCAGCTCTCAGTTGCATTGAAAATCTGTCAGGTAGGCAGTCAGAAAACTGCCTTCTGAAGTGGGTTTTATTTTTTTTTAAACTCTTGTGGTATAAGAACACTTACTTTACAGTCTGGAAGACCAGGAGTGAGGCTTCTAAAGGGTAACACACACACAAAAACAATGTGTCTCTTTGTCCTCCTCTAGTAGCTAGAGCCCAGAGGTTTATCTACTTGTTACTGCTTATGAGCTAGTGGATCTGGTCCTTTCACTCAAACTGAAGAGACTTATGCTTTTTGATCTACAGGTTTGAAGTACAAACCCTGCAGAAGGCTCCTCCAGGATGCCCTTCCACAAGGCTTCTTTGGTGAAGAAGGTAAAAAGCCTGCACTGCCTATTACAGAGGGTTTGAGGTGTGAAGTCCTTACACATCACATAGCAATCCAGGGTCTGGGCTTCCTCCAGGAAGAACAAACAACAGGGATGTAGGTAGGTTTCCAGGGAAAGGAGAAGTCCTGGCAAAAACTAAGGGCTAGATTATGGATGAGGCTATGGGGCAAAGTAAGATCCACTAATTTGTGACACCTCCCTTGACCTTGGATCCAGGGATGTAAAGAGGTAAATGGGCACTGTACTCCTAGTACTCACCCCTCCAAGCAGGTGGACACGGAGTAGGAAGGGAAGGTTGGAGACTGGGAAGAGCCTTGTTTCTATCTAACGATGAGTAGCCAGTACAGAGAGGGAGAAGTAATCTGTTACTGGTCTGGTCCTGATCTGAAGCAAGCGAGGGAGCAGAGAAAGATCTGTATTTCAAAGGCATGATTCCTTCTGCAAAGCATATGGAAGATTTTGGCATTTTTAAAGAAAATGTAACTCAGTTTACCTACCCACTTTTGTATTGTTGGCTCCTTGGACTCAAAGGGCTAACTCCTGTCCAGAGCTACCCCATGCAGGAGACCAGGAAGAGAGAGAGATCTGAATTAACTCTATCACCCATCATGCTTCACCAGTCATACAACTGTAAAATATTGTCTCCCACCTAGTTGGGCAGACTAGGCAGACACTCTTGGCTTAGGATAAAGGAGGGGATGACCCTTGAGGAGGAAAAGCTAAACAAAGGGCATTTGGTTCTGTTAAAAAGCAGCCCTGAGAAACTGTAAGAGGAGAGATGATGGAAGGGAGCCAGAAGCAGGGGCTGCAGGCATCTGGGCTCTGTTCCCAACCCAAGGCTGCATGGGCTGAGCAGAACCTCCTTAACTAGCAAGGAGAAGCTAAAAGGTAAAGTAAGATTCAGTGTATAGGCCTTCTTTGTGATTTTAACCCGTACCTCTGACTACTGTGTTTCTGTTAACCATAAAATAATACTGTTTTACAAATACTGACCTGTGTTGCTGTTTACTTTTTATTTTTTGTTTGTTTGTTACAAAGCTCCCAAGAAAGGTGACTCCTGCAGTGTGCTACCTAAATTGGCCCCTCTAATGGAACAATCTCAGACAGGGGTGCTGAAGCCTAGGAACCTTGTCTGAGAGTGGCAGTGTTGCAGGATTCTCCTGGAGTGAAGTGAAGCCACAGAGTCTATCACTGGAAAGGATGCACTCACAAGAGATTGCAGAAGGGTTTCAAAGCATACCATACTCTGAAATCCATGACACCTTCTCTGCACTGCTGCTGGGGTGACACACCAATGTACTATTCCTTAAATAGGGCGAGACTGTGCTATTACAATCTAGCTCTAGGTGTGCAACAGCATGCACACGATAGAACAAAAAAAGTTAGGGAAGTTTTAAATTAAAAAAAACAACACTCCAGGCACATAGAGAAGGTCCCTACATCTTCAGCTTGTCATGCAAAGGGATGAAGTGAGACTACAGGCATCCATGGGGCCTTTTTTTTAACAGCCTTGGCTCAAAATTTTCAATGAGGTAAAAAGGCTATGCTTTCCAGAAGGGTCCTAAAGTTCAGCACCACTGAGGGTGAGGATGCACCCCGAAGTGGCACTATATACCAGTACCTCAAAAAAGAAGTGTTTAAAAAAAAACAGGAGAGAAGATGCTATATTTTCTTGTATTTACTTACACTAGATAAACACAAGACATTCTGAAGACATTTTTCTGGTATCAATCAAGAGTTGCTATTTTGAACAACGGACTTATTTTTGCCACTTTGTATGTTTATACTAACCCCTAGCTTTTCTTCCTCTCTCATCTTTTGAAGTTCGTTCTCCATTATCAGTTTTTCTTCTGCTAGCAACTGATACTCATTTTGAATCTTCTGGTATTTCTAAGCACAGACATATTATGTTAGTTAATTACAAGAACAAGATATCCTGATTTCAGTTTGCGTCTTATAATTGAGACTACGAGCTTGTCATGGAGATCACGGAAGTCACAGAGATTGGGGCACGGGAGGGAGTGAGGGCTCTGGGTGGCACTTACCTCGGGGAGCGTCCCCAAAGCAGAGATGTGTACCTGCCTCAGCTCTTAGGCAGAGAGGCAGCCAAGCAGCTCTGCGTGCTGCCCCCTCCTGCAGGCACTGCCCCTGCAGCTCCCATTGGCCTCGGTTCCCAGCCAATTGGAGCTGCTGAGACAGTGCTTAGGGCGGAAGCAACGTGCTGAGCCCCCTGGCCACATCTCCACCTATTAGTCGAGCAAGGGACATGTCGCTGCTTCCAGAGAGCCACGTGGAGCCAGGTAGGGAGCCTCCCAGTCCCTTTAACCCTCTGCAGCACCACCAGGGGTCCCAACGTGGAGCCAGGTAGGGAGACTCCCAACCCTGCCATCCCCCAGCACCGGGCTGCTTCCCCAGAGCACCCGCAGCGCCCCAGGCCATCTTTCCCCCCGCCCCCCAGCACCCAAGATTTAGGGTAAAGTATACAAGTCATGGACAGGTCACAGGCCGTGAATTTTTGTTTACTGCCCGTGACCTGTCCATGATTTTTACTAAAAATACCTGTGACTAAAACGTAGCCTTACTTATAGTTATTTCTGTTATATAAGAAAGAATTGAAATGTCTAAATGTAGAGGGAGAAATACTCCAGGACTCAATCCTGGAAAGTGCTGGGCGCTCTTTGAAATCGGTGGAGGGTACTCAGTACTAGAGCTTGCTAAAACTTGGATATTTTGGTTTTGGTATTTTTGAATCTGCTTTCATCCCAATTTGAAACTAAAGCAAATTTGCCAAAATTTCCTGGAAAACTGGAGATCCCTGAATATTATTTCAGAAACATGAAAATATGGTCTTCCTGAAACAAAATGTGAAATTGACATTTTTGCACAACTTGCATGAAGATTGACAGGCATGCCTATATCACTTAGCTGCTCCAGGAGGCAGATTCCACCAATGCTGGAGCTTGGATTCTTGGGGCTGCTAGGCTCCCTTCTCCAGCTGGGGTTCAGGGAGGGGCAGGGGAGAGGGCAGGCAGATTTGCTGCTGTGGAGCGGTGAGCCTATCAG
This sequence comes from Natator depressus, assembly GCF_965152275.1. Taxonomy (NCBI): domain Eukaryota; kingdom Metazoa; phylum Chordata; order Testudines; family Cheloniidae; genus Natator; species Natator depressus. Next base: position 235,038,446 of record NC_134235.1, on the reverse strand, counting down.
CCCCTGAGAGTCACAGCTCCAGGCAGGTGTCCCAAGGCTGCTGCCAGGGTGTCAACCCTCAGAGTCCTGGTTCCAGCATGGGCTCTGGCTGACTCCCTATTATGGAGCCTAGCAACCCAAAAGGTCCTGGCTCCAGCCGGGGCTGTTGTCAATGGATCGGGGAGCCTGCCCGCCCCCACGACCCTGGCTCCAGCTTAATGTCCATGGACTGATAGGCAACCTGCCACCGTGAGGGTTTCCAATGGAAAGTTGCCTGTGTTTCAATGAAATTTTCATTGAATCTGTAATAGTAATTGTGAAACATTTCACTATAAGGAATCAGTGTTTTCCAATAAAACTATGTTCTGTTGGAAAAATTCTGACCAGCTCTACTCAGCACTGCTAAGGGAGATATTCAGCACTGTGCAGGTTCAAGCCCTTAATTTTTCCCAGACTTTATTTATTTGAAGTCTTCTATTTCTTGGACTTGTGAATTTACTGTCTAGGCATTCCTGTCAATTTTCAGGGTTTTTTCCCCTTACAGTGGAAGCAAAATAGTTCTGGATTAAATTAGTTCTCTTTTTATAGTAGGCATATAAATATCGTTTAAAATGATTAAAAAATATTTTGTTTAAACAGTTAACCAATTAAAGGGCTGACCAGCCAGCACATCTGGGGCTGATCCGGTCTGCCGGCGTGGCTGGGGCCTGGGCCAATCTGGCTGGCCGGTGTGGCTGGGGCTGAGGCCACTCTGGCTGGTGCAGGGCTGCTAGGATCATTCGGCTGGCTGGCTGGCACAGGGCCGCTGGGGCCAGCTGGCTGGCCCTGGGGTTAACGATTAAGGCGGGTTAACCGGTAAGACTAATGCTTAACTAATGGTTTACATTTTTCATCCCTATTTTATAGTACATTCCTGAAAGTGTAAATGTTAGTCTGAGTCCATTTCTCTTGCAGTTATATCTGATATAGCTGGGTATATGTGACTTTTCTGGTCTTTATTTTGACTCTTTAAAAACCTTTTCCCTTTGCTGAAGCGATGAGGATAAACAGTAATAATTTAATCACTGTCTTCCATAAAACAATGGGGTTTCCATCAAACTATGCTCTAGGAAACTCACAATTTTAACTTTAAAATACAGCATACTTACACCTTCTAGGACATCTTGTTCATTTGAAATTCTGAAAAATAAAGGACAACATCCTTCTGGTTTATATTTTCCATCAGTAAATCTTATTTGAAGACAAGCTGCATGGAATCCAAACCATTATATAATGACGTATCATGAAATACTTAGTCATCTTTGGTTCAAATGAACAAAATGCAATGTAGTATTTGTGGTTAAAGATTGTTTCATGTTTTTAAACCCAGGGTGAATAATGGATTTTAAATCAATATCACTATAACCCCGTATCTCATGTACATAAAGAGTTTCTGTATTTGTTAGAGTTTTCATTGTAAATTATAGATTATTTTTCTAACCCTCTACTTTAGAATAAAAGCAGAGTAGTGCTTTCTCTGATGTCATTAGATATGAGAAGATTACTCATCTTGCGAGTAACTTGTGAGGTTCTTTGAGATGTGTGTCCCTGTGGGTGCTCCACTTCAGGTATTGGGGCATCCCGGCATCTCCAATCAGAGATTTTCAGTAGCAGTGTCTGGTCAGGATGCATGTGCACAGTAGCTGTCTCGCAGTGCCATTGACACTTCATCTCGCACTCATGAGGCCCGACCCCCTTGGGTCCTTCTCTACTGTAGAGTCCTTCCTGTGAACTCCAAAGTAGAGGGTAGTGGAGCACCCACAGGGATAAAAATCTCGAAGAACCTCAGTTACTGCACAAGGTGAGTAACCTTCTCTTCTTCTTCAAGTGCGGTCTCTGTTAGTGCTCCACACCAGGTGACTGTAGAGCAGTGCCCCATTATGGAAGAATGGGTTTTAGAGTTGTCTGTACAGTTGAGGCTAGTACCGTAAGGCTAAGGATTGCATCAGCCTCTGAGCTCTGTGTTATTGCGTAGTCGTTTGTGAAAGTGTGTATAGAAGCCCAAGTGGCAGCGTGACATAGTTCTCTGATTGGAACATTATGTAAAAATGCTGTCGAGGTCGAAACTGATCTCGTTGAATGGGCTCTGATCCCTGTCTATATTTTGGTGTTGGTAACATAAATGGATGCAATTCAAGATCCGTTTCAGTAGTCTTTGTTTCAAAATGGCTGCGCCCTTCGATCGTTCAGTGGTGGAAACGAAGAGTCTCGGCAACTTTTGGTAAGATTTCGTTCTATCTAGGTAGAATGCTAGTACTCTTCTAACATCAAGAGTGTGGAGGGTAGCCTCCTGTGTAGACCCATGCAGCTTAGGGTGAAACGCGGAAGGAGTCGGAATAGGGGCAGGAAGGGGGTGAAACTTTGGGGAAGGGGTTGGAATGGGCACGGGAGGGGGCGGGGCAGGGGTGGAGTCGGGGCAGAGCCGGGTGCAGAGGGGGGCCGAGCATCCACTGGCACCAGTAGAAGTCAGCACCTATGCTCTGAGGACCAGATTTAGGTCCCATGGTGGTGTAGGGTTGTGAACTTCAGGATACATGTTCTGAATGCCTGTGAGAAAGTGCTTCGTAATCAGGTGAGTGAAGGATGAAACACCATCGATCGTGTTATGGAAAGCGGTTATGACTGCGAGGTGTACCCTAAGTGAACAAATGGATAGACTGATTGTTTCAATTGTAATATACTCCAGAATTGAATGAATCAGTGCTGTAAGTGCTGGTATATGGTTGTTATGACACCACATGTAGAACCTCTTCCATTTTGGGAAGTAAGTGGTACGCATGTTAATTTCCTGCTGTTTGGCAACTCCTTTTTAATCAGAGAATCATAGAAGAATTAGTAGGGGAAGCAAAAGTGGGTAGGAACCTGGGAAGCAGTGACCATGAGATGGTCGAGTTCAGGATCCTGACACAAGGAAGAAAGGAGAGCAGCAGAATACGGACCCTGGACTTCAGAAAAGCAGACTTCGACACCCTCAGGGAACTGATGGGCAGGATCTCCTGGGAAAATAACATGAGGAGGAAAGGAGTCCAAGAGAGCTGGCTGTATTTTAAAGAACCCTTATTGAGGTTGCAGGAACAAACCATCCCAATGTGTAAAAAGAATAGTAAATATGGCAGGCAACCAGATTGGCTTAACAGTGAAATCCTTGATGATCTAAAACACAAAAAAGAAGCTTACAAGAAGTGGAAGATTGGACAAATGACCAGGGGAGGAGTATAAAAATATTGCCGGGCATGCAGGAGTGAAATCAGGAAGGCCAAATCACACTTGGAGTCGCAGCTAGCAAGGGATATTAAGAGTAACAAGAAGGGTTTCTTCAGGTATGTTAGCAACAAGAAAAAGCTCAAGGAAAGTGTGGGGCCCTTACTGAATGGGGGCGGCAACCTAGTGACAGAGGATGTGGAAAAAGCTAAAGTACTCAATGCTTTTTTTGCCTCTGTCTTCACGAACAAGGTCAACTCCCAGACTACTGCACTGGGCAGCACAGTATGGGGAGGAGGTGACCAGCCTTCTGTGGAGGAAAAAAAAGTGGTTCGGGACTATTTAGAAAATCTGGATGAGCACAAGTCCATGGGGACGGATGCACTGCATCCAAGGGTGCTAAAGGAGTTGGCGGATATGATTGCAGAGCCATTGGCCATTATCTCTGAAAACTCATGGCGATCGGGGGAGGTCCCGGACGACTGGAAAAAGGCTAATGTAGTGCCCATCTTTAAAAAAAGGGAAGGAGGAGGATCCGGAGAACTACAGGCCAGTCAGCCTCACCGCAGTCCCTGGAAAAATCATGGAGCAGGTCCTCAAGGAATCAATTCTGAAGCACTTAGAAGAGAGGAAAGTGATCAGGAACAGTCAGCATGGATTCACTAAGGGCAAGTCATGCCTGACTAATCTAATTGCCTTCTATGATGAGATAACTGACTCTGTGGATGAGGGGAAAGCGGTGGACGTGTTGTTCCTTGACTTTAGCAAAGCTTTTGACACCTTATCCCACAGTATTCTTGCCAGCAAGTTAAAGAAGTATGGGCTGGATGAATGGACGATAAGGTGGACAGAAAACTGGCTAGATCGTCAGGCTCAACGGGTAGTGATCAATGGCTCCATGTTTAGTTGGCAGCCGGTATCAAGTGGAGTGCCCCAAGGGTTGGTCCTGGGGCCGGTTTTGTTCAATATCTTCATTACTGATCTGGAGGATGGCGTGGATTGCACCCTCAGCAAGTTTGCAGATGACACTAAACTGGGAGGAGAGGTAGATACGCTGGACGGTAGAGATAGGATACAGAGGGACCTAGACAAATTAGAGGATTGGGCCAAAAGAAATCTGATGAGGTTCAACAAGGACAAATGCAGAGTCCTGCACTTAGGACGGAAGAATCCCATGCACTGCTACAGATTAGGGACCGAATGGCTAGGCAGCAGTTCTGCAGAAAAGGACCCAGTGGTTACAGTGGATGAGAAGCTGGATATGAGTCAACAGTGTGCCGTTGTTGCCAAGAAGGCCATTGGCATTTTGGGATGTATAAGTAGGGGCACTGCCAGCAGATCGAGGGACGTGATCGTTCCCCTCTATTCGATATTGGTAAGGCCTCATCTGGAGTACTGTGTCCAGTTTTGGGCTCCACACTACAAGAAGGATGTGGAAAAATTGGAAAGAGTCCAGCGGAGGGCAACAAAAATGATTAGGGGACTGGAACACATGACTTATGAGGAGAGGCTGAGGGAACTGGGAGAGTTTAGTCTGCGGAAGAGAAGAATGAGGGGAGATTTGATAGCTGCTTTCAACTACCTGAAAGGGGGTTCCAAAGAGGATGGATCTAGACTGTTCTCAGTGGTAGCAGATGACAGAACAAGGAGTAATGGTCTCAAGTTGCAGTGGGGGAGGTTTAGGTTGGATATTAGGAAAAACTTTTTCACTAGGAGGGTGGTAAAGCGCTGCAATGGGTTGCCTAGGGAGGTGGTGGAATCTCCTTCTGTCATAAATATAAAGGGAAGGGTAAACACCTTTAAATCTCTCCTGGCCAGAGGAAAAACCCTTTCACCTGTAAAGGGTTAAGAAGCTAAGATAACCTCACTGGCACCTGACCAAAATGACCAATGAGAAGACAAGATACTTTCAAAGCTGGATGGGGGGAACAAAGGGTTCTCTCTCTCTGTGTGATGCTTTTGCCAGGACCAGAGCAGGAATGCAGGTCAGAACTCCTGTAAAGAGTTAGTAAGCAATCTAGTTAGATATGCGTTAGATTTCTGTTTTGTTTAAATGGCTGATAAAATAAGTTGTGCTGAATGGGATGTATATTCCTGTTTTTGTGTCTTTTTGTAACTTAAGGTTTTGCCTAGAGGGATTCTCTGTTTTGAATCTGATTACCCTGTAAGGTATTTACCATCCTGATTTTACAGAGGTGATTCTTCTACTTTTTCTTTAATTAAAATTCTTCTTTTAAGAACCTGATTGCTTTTTCATTGTTCTTAAGATCCAAGGGTTTGAGTCTGTGTTCACCTATGCAAATTGGTGAGGATTTTTATCAAGCCTTCCCCAGGAAAGGGGGTGTAGTGCTTGGGGGGATATTTGGTGGGGGGGAGACGTTTCCAAGTGGGCACTTCCCCTGTTCTTTGTGTAACACTTTGGTGGTGGCAGCATTTAACCTAAGCTGGTAAGAATAAGCTTAGGGGGTCTTTCATGCAGGTCCCCACATCTGTACCCTAGAGTTCAGAGTGGGGAAGGAACCTTGACACCTTCCTTTGAGGTTTTTAAGGTCAGGCTTGACAAAGCCCTGGCTGGGATGATTTAGTTGGGAATTAGTACTACTTTGAGCAGGGGGTTGGACTAGATGACCTCCTGAGGTCCCTTCCAACCTTGATATTCTATGAATACCACGTCTGTCTGGGCCATGTCAGAGCTATCAGTATGACCAGGTCTCTGTTGTTCCATATCTTGTGTATCACTCTGAATATTAATGTGTGGTAAACTCCGGACAAACAGCTACAAAACGTGGGGGGGAGGGGTAGTAATTAGTCCCAGGGGATTAAAAGGCCCCTCCCTATCCACTGAGGAGAGAGAACCACGGGGCAATAAGGTTCAGCTGGAAAAGGGGTTGCTAGGGAACCTATTCGGTTTAGCTGACTCCAACTACTTGGGACCTTTTTAAACCCTCCCCTGGGTGGAAGGAGGGGGAGAGTGAGGGAGCGAGAGGAGCGGGGAAGCTGCCAGTAGGCTGTTTGCAGCAAGACACCAAACCTTCCCTGTAGCGAGGCTGCACTCGCTCCCCAGAAGGGAAGGAAAATAAGCACAAGGGACTGACTGAGGAGAGGAGTAGCAGGACCCTGTGCCACCTATAAGGATTTGCCTTGCCCCAAACCTGCGTCTCCAAGGCTAAAAAGGACTGAGCCTGCTGAGGTGAACAAGGTATTTTGCCACAAATGTTATCAGTGGAAACATGTACAGGAGGAACGAGTTCCATCAGATGAGAAAGGCATCCCCTTGGGATCGTGGTTCTAGTCCTGCTCGCAAGCAAAACCTTGGACATTTGTGGGTTTGTGACGTTGCAACAGATGGATGTGTAATGACCCCCACATGCAGAATATTTGTTGTGTGAGGTCATCGTTCAGTTCCCATTAGTATTGTTGTGAAAACTGTTTGCTCAATTTGTCTGCCGTCGTGTTCTGTTGGCCCAGGAGGTACAACGCGGTATTGTGGGTAATGCATCAGTTCCATAATTTTATGGCTTCTGTGCATAGGGAATGAAATCAAGCTCTTCTCTGCCTGTTTATTTAGAACAAACAAGCTATGTTTTCTGTCCTTCTTACCGATTCACTTCTTATCATTGGTAGGAAATGTTGGCAGATGTATCGAACTTCTCATAATTCAAGTAGATGCATGTATAATAGTGTCTCCACAGGAGACCATTTTCCTTGGATTGTGTGTTGATCTGTGTGTGTGCCCATCCGATCAGTGAAGCACCTGTGATCAGGATGGATGTTGGGTCTTGTTGAAACAGGATCCCTGCACACACATAGCCTGAGTTTCTCCACCATTGTAATGATTGCAGGACTTTTGGTGGTATTGTCAGGATTCTGTTTAGGGTGTGCTTGTATGGTATGTATACTGTGCTCAGCCATCCCTGGAGACAGCGCATGTGCAGTCATGCATGGAGGCTGCAAAGTGTCCTAATAGTTGTAGGCAGGTGTGTACAAAGACCTTTGGGCTCTTTGTGACAACCGATATGAAAGTGGTCATTGTTAGTGATGCTTTGGCTTCTATTGAGTCTAGCTAAGCTCTGATAAATTCTAGTTGTTGAACCAGAACTAGAGTAGATTTCTTCTTGCTTATTTGTAACCCTAGGGTATGGAAAGGTGTCATAGTTAAGGCTATGATTTTTTCATGGAGGTCGCAGAAGTCACAGAATCCGTGACTTCCAGCAACCTCCATGAATTCAGCCCTGTCGGCCAGAAACTGCAGGGTCCCATGCCCACGGGTGCCCCCCACAGTGCTCCCTGCAGCCATGGACAGTGGGGGGCCCCCCACAGCTCCCAGCCACCGCAGGCGATGGGGCCACAGCTGCTGGCCGAAGTGGGGGCTCCCTCCCCGCAGATCCCGGCTGATGCAGATGGCAGGGGGCCCCCCGGAGCTCCCAGTTGCTGCGGGGGGTGGGGACCTGGAAGCTAAAAGCTGACACAGGTGGCAGGGGTACCCCGGACTCTGAGCCACCAAGGGCAGCGGGTCCTCCAGAGTTCTGAGCTGCCATGGGCGCCAGGGGTCCTTCAAAGCTCCCAGCCACTGCATGTGGCAGGGGTACCCCAGAGCTCTGAGCCAGGGAACCCTGGAGCTCCAAGCCCACACAGGCAGTGGGGGCCACCAGAGCTTGGAGCAGTCCCCACAGTTGCTCAACCTCTGCAGGCAGTGTGGGACCCCACAGCTGGGCTCCCCATTTTGTCAGGGATATTTTTAGTAAAAGTTAGGAACAGGTCACAGGCTTATGTGAATTTTTCTTTATTGCCCGTAACCTGTCCGTGACTTTTACTAAAAATATCCATGATAAAATCTTAGCCTTAGTTATAGTCCTCTGTGTGAAGTTTATTGTTTCTGCTTGAGTGCGACCCTTCAGTAGACAATTGTCCAAGTATGGAAATATCATTAATCCCGATCTGCATAGCTGTGCTGCTATTATGGCCAGTGTTCTGGTAAAGACGCTTTGAAACATCGAGAGTCCGAATGGTAACACCCTGTATTGGAAGTGGTCTCTCCCTACTGTGAACCGTACGAATTGTCTGTGTGCGGGGTGTATAGTGATATGAAAATATGCATCTTGGACGACAACGGCTGAAAACCAGTCCCCTTATTACAGCACTGAAATTACTGATGTCAGCATGACCATTCTGAATTTGTGGGTATGTGTAAATTTTTTGAGTGTTCTGAGATCTAGAATGGGTCTCCATCCTCCATTTTTCTTTTGAGTTAAGAAATCATGGGAGTAGAACCCCTTCCCCCGTGTTGTACTGGAACATGTTCCATGGCACCTAGCTGTACAAGATGGTTTACTTCTTGTCATAGAAGATGCTTGTGAGAGTTTCCCTGAAGAGGGACAGGGAAGGGGGATGGGTAGGTGGGATGGAGGTGAATGGGATGGTATAGCTCAATCTTATTATCTCCAGTACCCAGTGAAGGCTCATGCTGGGTAGAATGGTCATAAATCGATGACCAAACATTTGGATATTTTGTAAATGTTGCGCTTGATGTTGGGGGAGGTTGGTTAGACTCTCGACCAAAGCTTCAAAATTGTGTCTTGGTGGATGGTGCCTGCGACACTGTTGATTGAGACTGAGGTGGTTGACATCTCTGGGATCGGTGTCAAGGTCTCGATTTGTCGAAAGGTCTCTGTGGGCGCTGTGCTGTGTTGTCCCATTTACGAAGGTATGGTTGATACCTCCTACTTCTGTTAGGGGACATATAGATGTCCAGAGTTCGGAGTGTCACTTGAGAGTCCTTCATTTAGTGTAGGACTTTGTCCATCTTAGTGGAGAATAATTTTTCTCTGTTAAAGGGGAGGTCCTCAACTTTAGTTTGGAGGTCCCTTGGAATTCCAGAGGATTGTAACCACAAGGCCCTCCATATGACTATAGCCGTAGCCGTCATACAAGCAGCCATGTCCGTGACGTCAAGGGACACTTGTAACGCTGTCCTTGTTACAAGTTGTCCTTCAGTCAAGATAGATTGGAATTGCTCCCTTTTGTCTTCTGGGATGTTTGTGGGGAATTCGTTGAGTTTCTGGTAATCATCATGGTTGTACTTTGCAAGTACGGCAGTATAGTTGGCTATGCGAAACTGGAGGGTTTGCTCATGAATAGACTTTGTGACCAAACAAATCTAGTCTCTTAGGGCTTGTCTACACTGCAATTTACAGTGCTGTAACTTTCTCACTCAGCACTGGTAGCTATGCCCCTCGTGGAGGTGGGGTTTTATTAGAGTCGTGACCACACAAGGCACATTAAAGCGCTTTAGCATTGCTAGTGTAGACTTAGAGTCTTTGTCATGTGGTGTGGTTTTATACTGGGGTTGTTTCCCTCATTGGTTCATTGCATCCACCACCAAGGAGTTCGGTTGTGGATGCAAGAAGAGGAAGTCCATGCCTTTATTGAGCACATATTATTTTCTGTCAGCTCTTTTGCATGTTGGAGGTATGGTGGCTGGTGTTTGCCATACTGTTTCTGCCAGCTCCATCATGGCGTCATTTACTGGCAGTGCTATCTTTGTCGTGGAAGCCAGCTGTAGGATTTTCAAGAACTGATGTTGGTTTTCAGCCACCTCTTTGAGAGGGATATTCTGGCTTTGTGCCACTTGTTTGAATAAGTCTTGGAATTGTTTTGAATCATCTGCAACGGTGGGCAGAGGGGGCATTACCACCTCATCTGGAGATGAAGATGAGTTGTGGGCTGGTGAGAAGTCATGAGTATTGGAACCATCCAATTCCTCTACGGAATCCTCAGGTGCCTCCGAGGGCTCTGTTGTTGTTGCTGCAGGAGGGCATACCTGTCGCCTTTGTGAGGTGTGAGGTCTGTGGATCTGAGACTTGTAGACCGCCATAGGTCCCAATGTGCCCACTGCATTGAGAATGGCATGGGGGGGGGGCACATCCATGGGTTATCTAGCCATGGGGGTATGTCTCTGTTAAGATGGTCCTGGCACTCGCATGCAATGCCAGTGGCCCGGTGCCTGATGGGGAGGAATGCCTGGAGCAGAAGACTGCCGCCTCCAGGTCGTCTTCCTCGTCTCTGGAAAACTGTAGAGCAGTCAGTGAATCTGGCTGTTCTGGTGCCGTCGGTACCAAGGAACCATCGGTGACAAGTATAGGAGAATCTGGAGTGGAAGATACTGCCTTGTCTGTTGGTTGAGTGAAGATGCATGGTGCTGTGGGTGCTGGTGCTGTGCTTTTCTGTGCCGACGCCTGGGAAGTCAGTCCTGTCGGCGCCACTCTTTTGTGTGCGTTTTAGGTCGTTCGGGCAACAGCTCCATAGTAGTTGGCACTAGTGGAGGTGGCATTGCAATCGGCGATGCTTTTGGCATCGTGTCCTTCCTGGAAGCATTCAGTGTCTGGGAGAAGGAGGCTGGTTTGTGCCTACTACTCAACTCCTTGTCTCTGCCGGCAGAGGTCGCTGTATGGACGGTGCCGGATGTGCCTGGAGCAGCAAATGTGCTCACCCTGCTGGCCAACAGCATCAAGGATAGCAATCTCACCAGAGACCGTTTTCTCTTTAATGGTTCTCCATGTGCTGCAGATGTCTCCGTCCTCCTGGATTTTCTGGAGGAAAGGGTACTCACTCTGTCCAGGGAGGAGGCACCTGGAGAGTCCCCCGGAGAGTCCCCCAATGGGGTTTTTCCTGGATCAGAAGGTGGCATTAGGGATTTCTCATTAAGAATCATTTTGAGTCAGAAATCTCTATCCCTTCTCACTCTGGCTTTGAGGTTGCTGCAGTAGGCACATTTTTGAGGAATGTGTGCCTCCCCTAAGTAACGGACACACTGTGAGTGCCCATCAGAGATAGGTATAGTGTCCTTACACAAAGTGCATCTTTTAAAACCAGGAGAGCCTGGCATTTCCATTTTCTATCTCTCTCTCTCTTTTTTCTTTTTTTTAAGTGGTTCAACTTAAGAGGAAAAACTGAGGGGTTTATCCCTGAGGTTTTTTTGGTTTTTGTTTTTTTTTTTTTAGAGAAAAGTCTAATTAATTTAAAATGGAAACCTAAGACTAATGATGAACAGTCTAAGTACTAATAACTAAAACTTAACAAACAACTATTTCTAACTCTTTTCTAGGTTTTTCCAACACTGCCATTGGAGCTCCGTCTGCAGCCAAGGACGGCTGAGAAGGAACTGACGGGGTCAGGTCGCACGAGCACTAGATGAAGCGCCAATGGCGCTGCGAGACAGCTATTGTGCACACGCATCCTGACCAGGCACTGCTACCGAAAATCTCCGATCAGCGGCACTGGGACGCACCAACACCTGAAGTGGAGCACCCATAGGGACAGCACTCGAAGAAGAAACAGAAAATTGCATTTTAATTTTTTTAGAATTTGATTCAAATCAGAAAATACTATCAGAATAATTTTTCTTTTAGTTGCTGGGATTAACTATTCTTTACGCTCATCTTTTTGTAAAACTAGATTTTAAAAATTGAGAATGCAGCTCTTTTAAACTTAAAAGTTTGAACAATTGAACTTGACTGGATTAATTGAAAAGTATATTCAACAGCAAATAACAAAGTGAAAGATACAATAATGTTTGCAAGTAGCAAACACTATAGTTAAGGTAGTTTAAATTGATTTCCTACACTCAATTTTCTGAAAATCTTCTTCTTCCAGACTGATGTCTGAGCATGCATTCACAGTATAGTATACAGGTACTTTTAAAAACAGGTGAAACAGAAGCCAGGTTTTGTCTACTTGCTGCATCTTTATCTGGACTGCTCACCTTTACAACCCCTTATTCTACTCCAACTCACCTCTCCCAATAGTGTTTTCTAAAATTAAATGGGATCATTAGATCAGACATTTATTGTTCATTCACACTTCTGTACTCTAAGAATCAGCACCTCAGAACACATTCCAGGTCATATTTTTGAAATAACAGCCAGGTTTTGCAAGTATAGAAGCCAAATACTCCCACTCTCATTCCGGGCCTTTCTATGCCAGATGTAGGCAGGAAATAAAGTTTTATTCAAGATGCCCTGGAGGAGTGAACTCCCAAGGAATAATACAATAGGCTTGAAAGTCTAATATAGTCTGAATACAGTCTCTAGCCCTACATACAGTTCAACCCCAGGTCCTTTAGATCAAGGTCCTGTTGGCTTGGAGTGCAGACCAAATACATTTCTCGCTGGAAGCAAGGGCCCTTCCCAAAGCCCCAGTACTGCCTATATTAAAGCCTGCTTTCCTAAACAGGCCCAGCTGTTAATTACTCACTATAGGAGTGACCGCTTGTTACATTCCCTTTCAGATAAGATTAGAGGAAACTTGAATTAAAGCTTATAAAAAATTAATTTATAATTTTTTCAGTCAAAAAGGGACAATTTTTTCAGTGTCCCTTTTTCTAACCAGTTCTATCCATAACCACCTCCTCCCCTTAAAGGAGAACAGGGTTCATAAATTCACCACTACCTTTTAAATATAGTTTTTCCAACTGACTTAAAACTCTAACTTCCTATTGACCTATGACCCTATCTTATTTCTAAAATCTGATATTTAAATCTTTTTGCTCAGCAAGATATTAGTAATATTACATGGTACAATACTTGACAAAGTTGTAATGCTTATTAGATTGAAATATGCTAGAGGGCAAGTAGGAGAGCACAAATAATGGGGTTATTAGGTGTTGTTATAAGGAAAGGCCTGTTTTATACGTGTGAGGACTAGTGTGAATGGCTTATGCTAAGGCTTGATTTTAAAATGAACCAAATAAGGCCCAAGGGTTTAACCCAGCACTCTCAAGTTGAGAGTTAGACAAGTGACTGCAGAAGAATAGGTGAACAACATAATTGCAGAAGTAATTAGGAAATAAGGGCAGGGGGGCGGGTTCCAGCAATATTGTAACTTAGCAGTTAGACTGCACTGACTTATAAGATTTATTAAGAAATTGATTGATGCAAATTGCTTCAATCATGATCAGAAGCAAAGTTATGGACATCCAGAATGCCACATATTGATAATGGGCAAGTACAAATTTTATTCTGGTCATGGATAATGGACAAGAATTTATTCATCTTGTGCAGTAACGGTTCTTTGAGATGGGTCCCCCTGTGAGTGATCTGTTTGGATATAGATATTTAGGCCTGTCTGTAAAGGCCTATACTCTAATTTAGGTGTATTCTTATCACTTAGCTAGTAATAGAGTATAAAAGAAAGAATCAGAATCACTGTCTGCCGGTGTAAGGGCCTTCTCTTAGGTCACGTCTACACTACCCGCCGGAGGAGTGGTGGGTGAAATTCTGTGGCCTGCGTTGTGCAGGAGGTCAGACTAGATGATCATAATGGTCCCTTCTGACGTAAATATCTATGAATCTATGAATCAGTGGGTAGTGATCAACCTATTGGGGATCAATTTATTGCGTCTAGTGTAGATGCGATAAATCGATCCCCGATCATTCTGCCGTCGACTCCGGAACTCCACCAGGGCAAGAAGTTGAAGCAGAGTCGACAGGGGAGCGGCGGCCACCGATCCCGCGCCGCGAGGATGCGAAGTAAGTGATTCTAAGTCAATCTAAGATATGTCAACTTCAGCTATGCTATTCTCGTAGCTGAAGTTCAGTATCTTAGATCGATCCCCTACCCAGTGTAGACCAGGCCTTACTGTGACAGTCTGAGGCCCTGTTCTTAGACTAAGGCCTTTGGCTAAGCAGCAGAGGCAACCATAAGCTGGGAAGCGAACGGTCACATCCTTACATTCCAAGCTAGTCACATTGAAATAAGGTGCTATTGGGCTGTTAGGAATACAATCCTGTCCTGATAATGCCTATCACCTCCAGAGAAAGGGAAGTCCTCGAAAATGTAAAAGGAAACTTAGTTTGATAGCATCCTGTCTGGCAAGAACTCACTTATCAATAGCTGGGATGTGAAATCCTCATTTCTGTGTTTTTCTGTCATTGTAGTCCCCATTTCCCTATTGTTGGTCTGAATAATCTCTGTCTGGTTCTGTGATTGTTTCTGTCTGCTGTATAATTAATTTTGCTGGGTGTAAACTAATTAAGGTGGTGAAATAAAATTGATTAAATAATCATGTTACAATATGTTACGATTGGTTTGTTAAATTTCAGTAAAATATTTGGTTAAGGTATAGCTAAGCAAAACTCAAGTTTTACTATATAGTCTGCAGACAATCAGGAAGTTGGGGGTGGGGTGGGGAAATTGGAATCATGTTTTGCTAAGGGGGGGAATGGGAACAGGGACACAGGTAAGGCTCTGGTGTCAGAGCTGGGAAGGGGGACACCAAGGAAAGAAACTGGAATCATGCTTGCTGGAAGTTCACCCCAATAAACATCCAATTGTTTGCACCTTTGGACTTCGGGTATTGTTGCTATCTGTTCATGCGAGAAGGACCAGGTAAGTAAGCGGGTGAAGGAATAAGCCCTCTAACATGATCCACTCTAGGTGTGCTTGCATCCCTGCACCACTGATCAGAGAACTTTGGTAGCAGTGTCCATTAGACCCGCATATGTGCTGTCTCTCCTTGTGGCCCCCACAAGACTAAGCAGCACATGCAGGCTAACCCACTTCAGTTCCTTCTCTACCACAGAGTCATTGACAAGAATTCTGAAGTAGAGGGGAGGAAGGTGGATTGTGGGACGCATAGGGACACACATGTTGAAGAACTATTGTTACTGCACAAGGTAAGTGTAGTGGGGCAGTTGCCCCCCTTTGGCAGACAAAGGGTTAACAGCAGCCCTTGGAGAGCAGCCAATCAGAGAAGACTTAGAAGCAGCCAATCAGGGCCAGGCTGGGCCCTACATAAAGGCTGCAAAGCAGAAGAGACAGGGGTCTCTCCCTGACAAGCAAGGGAAGAGGACTGGCTCCCAGGGATAGCACCTTAAATAAAGCAGCATTGGGCAGGCTCAGGGGAGCAGAGGAAAAGCTCCAGGCTGATACCTGCCAGTCTGAGACCCCTGAAAGAAAGGGCCAAGAAGGTGCAAGGCCAAAAGGAAGTGGCCCAGGGAGTGCAAGCAGTAGAGGGGAGAGAAGGAGAGCAGGACATGGCTGCCATCAGAGGGTCCCTGGGTCAGAACTCAGACTAGTGGGTGGGCCTGGGTCCCGCCCTTGCTCCTTACACTGCACCTGGCCATGGAGGAGTATGGCCCGATACAGACTGTGGCTTGCCCCTGAGGCAAGGGGCTAGACTTTGGGGCTGCAGTTGGCCTTGAGGGCAGGTGCAGACTGAGGACTGCTGACACCCCCGGAATGGGGGAGAACAGAGCAGGGGCACAGCTGGAGGGCTGTGTCCAGAAGAGGACACCACAAGCCAGGGAGCAGTGCGGGTCCCAGACACACAGCAGAGCAGACAATGGTTGAGACACCACCTGCAGAGGGCACACCACAGCGGGACAGAGATAATTCCCGGAGCAACCAGTGGGAGTGCTGCAGTAGTGAGTCTGCAACCCATTATAGTGAGTAACTTCTTCTTCAAGTAATGTCCCTATGGGTGTTCTACTGTAGGTGACTCCTAAGCAGTATCCCTGCTGGAGGGCTGGGGCTTTGGACTCAGGTCAGTTACAGATGACAGTACTGGGGAGCCAAAGATGGCATCAGAGGTGGAGTCCCCAGTAATCGCATAGTGTTTTGCGAAGGTATGGACTGACACCATGTTGCTGGTCTACAGATTCTGAGATAGTGTCATTCTTGAAGAAGGCAACGGATGAGGAGATCAACATCCATGACTCTTCCAAAAGATCCTAGACTATGTACTGACTAAAAAAAAAAAATGGGGACTATCTCTCAGTTCACTCAGGGTCCACCTACCTGCTATAGCAGCCTTCCACCAGCAATTAGAAGGGTACTCAGTGCTATCACACCCAACCACAAAACAATTCCTTGGGCATATAGTAAACATTTTTCCACAACCTCGACATCCCACCCATACATGGGATCTAAACCTGGCATTGAAAGGCCTGACTAGACTTCCTTCGAATCCATGGCGACCTGTTTGCTTACATATCTGGCCGTTAAAATGGCCTTCCTGGTAGCAATCACCTCGGCTGGGAAAATAAGAGAAATAGCGGCTTTGATGGCACATCCCCACTACACAAAAGTATTCTTTTGGGACAAGGTTACACTCAGGCCACACCTAAAATTCATCCCTAAGGTAACCTCCCCTGAAGGTCGAGGGCCAAAAATCAGTTGTCTTGTTCCAATGCTGGAATAATCATTGCTAGGGTGACAATCTTGAATTTTTGAGCTTTGACAAACTTGTTGAGCACTCTGATGTCTAGTATAGATTTCCAACATCCCTTCCTCTTGGGTATTACGAAGTAGCAAGAATATAAATCTTTGCCTCATAGATGTTGAAGTACTGGTTCTATGGCTCCTAACTAAAGGAAAAAAGAAAAGGAGTACTAGTGGCATCTTAGAGACTAACCAATTTATTTGAGCATAAGCTTTCATGAGCTACAGCTCACTTCATCGGATGCATTCAGTGGAAAATACAGTGAGGAGATTTATATACACACAGAACATGAAAAAATGGGTGTTATCATACACACTGTAAGGAGAGTGATCACTTAAGATGAGCTACTACCAGCAGAAGAGCGGGGGTGAGGGGGAAGAAAACCTTTTGTAGTGATAATCAAGGTGGGCCATTTCCAGCAGGAAACGTCCGAGGAGCAGTGGGGGGGAATAAACATGGGGAAATAGTTTTACTTTGTGTAATGACACATCCACTCCCAGTCTCTATTCAAGCCTAAGTTAATTGTATCCAGTTTGCAAATTAATTCCAATTCAGCAGTCTCTCGTTGGAGTCTGTTTCTGAAGTCTTTTTGTTCTAATATTGCGACCTTTAGGTATGAAATAGAGTGACCAGAGAGAACCTCTGAAGAACCTGTGATAATCAATAAACTTTACAAGAGAGAACCTCTGAAGAACCTGTGATAATCAATAAACTTTACAACTGTGATAAATCTACACTTTCATTATTTGACCAGGCTATACTCCACATCCTGCATGGGAGTTCTAATGAATGAATAAATGAAAACCTTAAAACTGAACTCAATAGATTGAAATGTGTGTAAAATAAAAATCGTAGAAGTAAAACAACACACATTCATCCACTTTTTGTGGCTGCCCATTCACTTTTTGATTGTTCTAAATTATCTGTTTAGAACAGACAAGTATGAAGACTGTGTTCCTGTGTTAAATAGCTCCTACCAAACTGTAAGCTCTATATAAATAATAAAAACACAGTAAATTGAGAAGGATTTGCATGACATTAATTCTACAGCTGGTCTAAAATTTTCTGATGGAACAGTTTTGCAGGAACATAATTTTTGTCAATATTTGATGAGAAATTATCAAAGCATTATTTTATATTTTAATATAAAAGTCAACGAAAACTTTCAGCCTTACTGAAACAAAACATTTTGATAATGTCAAAATGAGATTTCAATATATTTCATTTTGTAAAAAATTCTGAGATTTTGACCTTTTGTCCCAATTCAGGATGAAATAAAATCTTGAAGTCCTAAAATTTCCAGTGGGACAGAAAGAAACAGTTATTAACCTTTTTCTGGTTTCAGAGTAGCAGCAGTGTTAGTCTGTATCTGCAAAAAGAAAAGGAGTACTTGTGGCACCTTAGCGACTAACAAATTTATTTGAGCATAAGCCTTCGTGAGCTACAGCTCACTTCATCGGATGCATTCAGTATAATGCAATGGAATGCCCCACAGTATTTTCCACTGAATGCATCCGATGAAGTGAGCTGTAGCTCACGAAAGCTTATGCTCAAATAAATTTGTTAGCCTCTAAGGTGCCACAAGTACTCCTTTTCTTTTAACCTTTTTCTCTAACTGTTGTTTTTTGGGATATGTGGCACATACCCAGACACGTACTGCTAAGGGAAAAATCTCCAACTACTGTGTACAAGGTGTGCACACACTTACAGTGGAATGGATATGTGCCACATATCCCAAAAAACAACAGTTAGAGAAAAAGGTTAAAAGAAAAGGAGTACTTGTGGCACCTTAGAGACTAACAAATTTATTTGAGCATAAGCCTTCGTGAGCTACAGCTCACTTCATCGGATGCATTCAGTGTAATGCAATGGAATGCCCCACAGTATTTTCCACTGAATGCATCCGATGAAGTGAGCTGTAGCTCACGAAAGCTTATGCTCAAATAAATTTGTTAGTCTCTAAGGTGCCACAAGTACTCCTTTTCTTTTAACCTTTTTCTCTAACTGTTGTTTTTTGGGATATGTGGCACATATCCATTCCACTGTAAGTGTGTGCACACCTTGTACACAGTAGTTGGAGATTTTTCCCTTAGCAGTACGTGTCTGGGTATCATGAGCACCCTCTGCTGCCTTGCACCACTGCACACAGGTATAAAGAGCAGAGCCACCCTAGCTCCCCTCATTTCCTTCCTATCACAAAGTCTCCGATAAGAGAGGGGAAGGAGGGAGGGACATGCACAACACATCTTGAAGAACAACAGTTACAGAAAAAAGGTTGGTAACCGTTTCTTCTTCAAGTGATTGCATATGTCCATTCCACTATAGGTGAGTAACAAGCAGTTTGAACTGACATGGACTCGAAGTCTAGTTGAACAGAGACTCTAGGACCACCTGCCCAAATCTGACATTGTCTCTAGAGTGATGAGAGGTGGCACAGTGAGAGGTAAATGTATCAATCGATGACTAAGTTGGCTGCCTTGCAAATGTCCTGAATGGGCACATGAGCCAGAAAGGCTGTGGAAGCTGCCTATGATCTGGTCAAATGAGTCAGCATGCTTACTTGGGGAGTATGATTCTAGCCAATCTGTAGCATAAACAAATACAGCTGGAAATCCAGGAAGAGTTCCTTTGGGTGCCCTTATTCGGTCCAAAACCCCAACAAACAGTTGTGATGAAGATCTAAATGGCCTAGTCTGATCCAGGTAAAAAGCGAAATCTTTCTAATATCTAGAGCATGAAGCTTTTCTTCACTTTTACTCAAATGAGGCTTTGGAAAGAAAGTCAGTAAATAATTTGCTTGGTTAATGTGAACACTGGAAACCACCTTAGTCAGGAACTTTGGGTCAAGGTAAACCTTGTCTCTAAAGAAGATCATATAAGGAGCTTCTGATACTAACGCTTGAAATTCCCCTACTTTCCTGACTGAGGTAACAGCAACCAAAAAAGCCATATAAAGGTGTAACAGAAAACACATTGCCACTGGCTCAAAGGGGGGACCCATCAATTTTACTAGAACTAAATTTAATTTCCACGAGGAGAGCTGATTGGGTACCTGTGGATATAATCTGTCCAAACCCTTCAGAAACTTGATGGACACAGGGTTTGAAAAAAAGCAAGCAGTTATCCATGGGTGGGTAGAACGCTGAGATAGCTGCCAAGTGGACTCTGCTGAAACTAACAGCTAACACTTGTTGTTTCAGAAACAAGAAATAGTCCAATAATGGTAAATAAAATTTCAAGCTGGGGAAATGCCTTTCTGTGGTGGCCAACTAGAGAATCTTTTCAATTAAGCAAGGTAAATAGTCCTAGTTGAAAGCTTTCTACTATTTAGAAAAACTTCATGCACTCCCTTAGAACAACTTCCTTCCAAGGATGTCATCCATGAAGCAACCACGCTTTCATGTGGAGGGCCTGCAGGTTTCAATGAAGGAGGCAACCGTGGTCCTGAGAGATCAGATCTGCATCTTGTGGGAATAACAGTGGGAATCTGACCAATAGGGCTTGTAGATTTGAGAACCAATGTTGATGGGTCCATGCTGGGGCTATAAGCATAGGCGCAGACTCCGTGGGTGCTCCGCGGCTGGAGGATCCATGGGAAAAAATTAGTGGGTGTGCTGCACTCACCAGCAGCCAAGCTGCCCTCCCTGCCCTCCCCCCACCTCTTCCTCCGCCTCTGTCAAGGTTTCTTCCCCACTCTGAACTCTAGGGTACAGATGTGGGGACCTGCATAAAAGACCCCCTAAACTTATTCTTACCAGCTTAGGTTAAAAACTTCCTCAAGGTACAAACTTTGCCTTGTCCTTGAACCCTATGCTGCCACTACCAAGCGTGTTAAACAAAGAACAGGGAAAGAGCCCACTTGGAGATGTCTTCCCCCCAAAATATCCTCCCAAGCCCTACACTTCCTTTCCTGGGGAAGGCTTGATAAAAATCCTCACCAATTTGCATAGGTAAACACAGACCCAAACCCTTGGATCTTAAGAACAATGAAAAAGCAACCAGGTTCTTAAAAGAAGAATTTTAATTAAAGAAAAAGTAAAAGAATCACCTCTGTAAAATCAGGATGGTAAATACCTTACAGGGTAATCAGATTCAAAACATAGAGAATCCCTCTAGGCAAAACCTTAAGTTACAAAAAGACACAAAAACAGGAATATACATTCCATTCAGCACAGTTATTTTACCAGCCATTTAAACAAAACAGAAATCTAACGCATATCTAGCTAGATTACTTACTAAATTCTAAGTCTCCATTCCTTTTCTGTTCCCGGCAAAAGCATCACACACAGACCCTTTGTTCCCCCTCCCTTCCAGATCTTAAAGTATCTTGTCTCCTCATTGGTCATTTTGGTCAGGTGCCAGCGAGGTTATCTTAGCTCCTTAACCCTTTACAGGTAAAAGGACTTTGCCTCTGGCCAGGAGGAATTTTATAGCACTGTATGCAGAAAGGTGGTTACTTCCCTTTATATTTATGACAGTCTCCTCCCCTGAGCGTGCCACATCCCCGCTCCTCTGCCTACCTCCCAGTGTTTGCCACCACCAAACAGCTGTTTGGCAGCTTAGCAAGCTCTGGGAGAGAGGGGGGAAGAGCAGGAATGTGGCGAGCTCAGGGGAGGAGGCAGGGAAGGGGTTGGAATAGGGGCAGGGAGGGGGTGGAGTTGGGGCTGGAATGTGGGCGGGGAAGAGGCAGGAGGGGGCAGGGCAGGGGTGGAGTTGGAGCGTGGGCAGAGGAGGTTCGAGCACCCACCGGCGTGAGCAGAAGTCGGCACCTATGGCTATACGTATAAGGTGAGCACAATCTTGTTTGATATTGTACAAGACCGTGCGCAAGAGCAGAACTGAAGGGAAGGCATACAGTAGGCCCTTCGACCAGGGTAGGAGGAAGGCATCTGTCAATGAATCTGGGCTGTGGCCCACTCTGGAACAAAAATACATTTGAGTTGCTCTTATTGCAAATAAGTCCACTTGGGGAGTCCCCCAAACTGGAAAATGCACCTAGACACATCTGGATGAAGAGATCACTCATGGTGACTTGTGAATGACCTGCTTAGGTGATATACCAGAGTATTCTGAACTCCTGAAAGGTAAGCAACTTTCAGATTGATGGAACCGGAAATACAGAAATTCCAAAGCAGAATTGCCTTGGGATAACTTCATTGATCAGGCCCCCTGTTGCTTGTTTACACAGATTATGGCTCCTGGGTTGTTTCTGAGACCCAACAAATTCTGCCCTTGATTTGTGGAAGGAAAGCCAAGCAAGCTAAACATATAGCCCGAAGGGCCCTGATATTTATATGGATCTTTAGATCTTAGACCAAAGTCTTTGTGACTGGAAGGGACCTAAATGAACTCCCCAACCTCAATCTGATGCATCTGTGACTATGGTGAGTGCTGTGGAGCAGCAAAGGGAACTCGCATGCAAACATTCAAGGATTCTATCCACTAGTCCAGGGCGGAAAAGACCTGAGTAGGTACTTGAACCACCATGTCCATATGATGACAGGCCAGTGAATACACTGAGGCTAGCCAGCCTTGTAGCTCCCTGAAGCACTGCCTGGCATGCTGCACCACAAGTGTATGCTGTCATGTGCTCAAATGCAGTTTCATACTGTAGTGACAGGATGAGCCTTTGGATATAGAGTAATAACAGACATTGTTCGGAATCTCAGGCCCGGCAGGAAAGTCTTGACCTTCGTCGAGTCCAGGACCAACCAATACATTCTATTATCTGTACAGGAGTCAGGGTACATTTCTCCTTATTGATTAGAAGCCCCGATGTATCAAAGGTGGACTGTATCATGACCATGCTGTACAGTACTTGAGATCTGGACTGGCCTCTTACTAGACAGTTATTTAGGTAAGGGAATACGTGGACTCCTGATGTTCACAGGAGTGCCGCTACCACAGCCATGCACTTCATGAACATGCAAGGAGCTGCTGACAAGCCAAAGAGCAACACTGTAATTGGTAGTGTGATCCATTGACCACAAAGCTGAGGAATTTTTTATAGATCTGGAGAACTGCCACATGAAAATAAGAGTCTTAAATCGAGAGCAGCATACCAGTCCCCAGAATCTAAGGAAGGGATACTAGAAAGCTAGAGTGATCAACCAGAATTTTATTTTCTTTAGGAATTTGCTTAGCTGTCTTTGATCCAAAAAAAAGCCTGAGACATGACCCAACACCCACCCCTTTGCTTTCAGGATTAGGAAATATCAGGAATAAAATGCTTTCCCTTTGAGCAACATGGTAACTTTCTCTATGGCCCGCAAGAAACAAACTGAAGGGTGTATCCCCATTCCACTAGGCTTAGGACCCCCTGATCTATGGTAATGCAGGACCAAGAACTTAGGACGTGGGACAGGTGGTTGGCAAATATTGGGGTAGAGAAAAGTGGTACTCTGGGGAGTGCTAGATTGTTCTCTACCAATGGGTCAAAATGTTTGTTTAGAGGACCCAGTTTACTTAGGTGATCTGGCAGCTGCAGAAGAGCACGGAGGAGGAGGATGCCTCTTGTAACTTTTGCCCCTCTTTTTGTCATATACTAGTCCTGGATATGCGGCATGAAAGGAGGAAACTGTTGGGACTGCCACAGGCAGAACAGTTTGGTTTTTTGACGTTTTGAACTGCTGTATAAATCCCTGGAAACTTAAGGGTTCCCTTGAATCCTTCCTGAATGGTTTGTTGCACCTTTGAGGGAAGACCTGATGACTGCAGCCAGGAAGCAATGCACATAGCGATGGCAGTGAAAGGCAGGGAAGATAGTGCCTGACATAATGCCCTGACAGCTCCAAGATAGCCTCATTAACAGGGAGAGCTACCACGGAGGATCTCACCTAGACTGATGGACATTTTAGCCTGTGTGACTTTTCCTGTACCTCTTCTGGTTAGATATCCAGAGCTGCAGCAACCCTCCTCAATAAGTCCTGATAAACTTTACAATCATCACGAGCAGCAGAAGCAGACTCTTATCACTGCCTCATCATTCAATGAAGAAGAGGAGACTAAGGGTTGTTGATATGGAGTCTCATCCAACTCCTCCACAAGCAAATTCAGAGCACGAAGTTCCCTGTCCATGGTACCAGTCTCAGGGTGGGCAGATGCTCCCAATGCCTAGCTGATGTAGTAGGGTGGGAAGGGAGCAGAGATGTTCTAAACTGTGGAGTGTAGCCCCAAGGGTTCCAAAAGGGCCACAGATATGGAGATGGGCACCAGTTATGTCAGGCCATTGGTCCTTAGAATGCTGAGGAATACCATGGTGGACAGGCACCACATTGGGGCTGCTGACCATATCCCGCCCGAGACACATAAGAGCTGACTTCAGAGTCTGATAAAGAGTCCACTTTGTCAGACCACAGGGGAGCTGATCCGTTGGTACCGGGGAGGTTCTCAGCCTGGAGATGGAGGTACTAGCAAGATCATTTCTGGCTTCCCTCTAGATAGAATCCTCTTGAGAGGTGCACTAACTGTAGCAGACACCAGCACCAAACAGTTTGTCAGGTCTGGAGCCAGAACCATTGAATCATGTACACCAGACCCTGGTAACCAGGCAGGAGTCCTGAATAGCTGGGGAAATTGATACCGACGGGTTCAACTATTCCCAAGCTGCCTCATAAGACTCTGGCATAGACAACACCAGAGAAGGCTCCTAGTTCTGCAGTACCAAAATCTGTGTTGGTACTTCAGGGATTGGTTTCAAAGGACTTCCATGTCCTTGCCTCTATTCAGTGCATTCACTGAAGATTATGAAGACCCCGATATGAAGTCTTTAGAGGACTTACGTTGCCTCTTCTACAGTACTAATGACAAAGATCTGCCCTTCAACTCAGTCAGATCAGGGGGAGCACTCCTAACAGCTCTGGCTGTGCTCAGTATTCACTCTGAGCAGAAAAGGCTGTGATGGTAGGCAAGGCACAGACTCCATGAGCAGATACGTGAGTCTGGCTGCCTTGTCTTTCTTTGAGCAGGGTTTGAACCCCTAAAAATGTGACATTTGCCACTGTACTGAGGTGGTATGGCCTCCCTCTGAGTCAGAGAGGAAGGAACCACTCTCTGTGACTAGTGGGTGGAGTCAGGCTGGGCTTACCCCACCCACCAAAAGTTGAGAGGTGGGAGAGAAAGTACAAAAGGCAGAGCTTCCAGCTCAGTTGGAGCCCAGCCAGGGAAGGAGGCAGAGGTACCTTGCTCACAGCAGGCCTCTGACTCTGCTGCCAAGCTCAAGCAGTGCCCTGACCCCAGAGGAGACTGAGTCCACAGGGAAGCTGCTGGGACTGCTGTTGGCAATCCACCCGGTGGGACAGAGGACACCCACAGAGCCAAGATATCGAACAAGGAGATGGTAGGAAGTGGCCCAGGGAGACTATACTGTACTCCGGTTGGGTGGTTGCCTGAATCCAGGTCAGCATGTTGCAGCTGGATCCCTGCTGACCCAGTGGCAGAACACTCCGCCACAGTTAGGGCCCTGGGCAGGGACCCGGTGGAGTAGGGGGGACCAGAGTCCCCCTACCCACTTGCTGCCAACCCCACTCCTGGGGTGGTAGCCTCCCTGCCTATAGACCACTTGTTTGCTCCGCCCCTGCCCAAGGGCCGGAGCCCATAGTGTGCTTGTTTGCTCTGCCCTGACCGAGGGCCAAAGCCTATAGACTGCTTGTTTGCAGTGGCCCCTGCCTGAGGGCCAGAGCCCACAGATTGCTTGTTAGCTCTTCCCTGCTTGAGGGTCAGAGCCCACAGACTGTTTGGTGCTTTGCCCTGCTGAGAGGGTCAGGCTGCTCACACCTGATCTGCTAATTCCCCTGACATTAGGCTGTGACTGCAGTGACAAAGTGAGGCGGTGTGGCCTCCCACCAAACCAGAGGGGGAGAGACACCTTCCCCCACACTACATTCAGTCACATGCACCTTCCCTAGACACTTAAGACAGCTGGCATGAGTGACAGGACTTGAAGCCCAGAGAACAAGGTATGAAGCCGGTACGAGTACTAAACGGGAACCAGTTAATCCATGCTAATAAATACTTACTTTTAGTTTTAAACTATGTACAAAAACTCTAAATTAGCCTAAAACTAACACAACAGGTATTATGTACACTAAAGAGGAAAGGAATTGGAAATGCGAGCATAGCATCTCTAACAACAACAACTGATGGTAGGAAGGAAGGGGACTGAGGGCAGAGCCACCCTTTATACCTGCATGCAGTGGCACAAGGCAGCAGAGAGCACTCATGCCACCCTGATAGGTACTGCTCAGGGGAAAATCTCTGACAATTGTGCATGAGGCATGCACACACCTACAGTAAAATGGACATGGACAATCACTCGAAGAAGAATTCTTTTTTTCAGCCAGCTCTAATTAATTCTTCATATGAACTAGGGAAAACACCATGGATCCAAATCCATTGTTTTTGGAATTGCTGAAGATTACCACCATACAAAAAACAGCCCTGATCAAATTCCTCAACCTGTATCTGAAAAATGTGCAAGATATGCATAATTTAGTTTGAAAGATTAAATTTCTATAGTTCCCAAAAGCAAAAGCAACATTTGACAGACTAGGCAATGAGACCAGGAACAATGTGAAACATTTCAGACATAATCAGCTATTGATATTATTCAACATAATAGCAATACTCAACATGTAGCAAGTAATTGCTTATGAATACGTAGGGCTTTCAATTCAAATAGGTTTTATTTCTTGGCCTTAGATTATCATTTTATGAGTCTATACAGTGCCCTCTATCTCTATACACAGATGCCATGTACATAAATATATTTATCTGTTAGAAAAACTTCTTACCTTTGTAACTTATTTGTTTGTCTTTCAAATACTTTCATTATGTCTAGTATGCGAGTGCTCATTGTTTCAATTGTTTCTGTGGAAAAAAAATAAACTTGTAAAAAACTTCTCAGAAAACTAAGTGATTGGGCAACAAAATGGCAAATGAAATTTAATGTGGATAAATGTAAAGTAATGCACATTGGAAAAAATAACCCCAACTATACATACAATATGATGGAGGCTAATTTAGCTACAACTAATCAGGAGAAAGATCTTGGAGTCATCGTGGATAGTTCTCTGAAGACGTCCACGCAGTGTGCAGCGGCAGTCAAAAAAGCAAACGGCATGTCAGAAATCATTAAAAAAGGAATAGAGAATAAGACGGAGAATATCTTATTGCCCTTATATAAATCCATGGTACGCCCATATCTTGAATACTGCGTACAGATGTGGTCCCCTCATCTGAAAAAAGATATACTGGCATTAGAAAAGGTTCAGAAAAGGGCAACTAAAAATATTAGGGGTTAGGAACGGGTCCCATATGAGGAGAGATTAAAGAGGCTAGGACTTTTCAGCTTGGAAAAGAGGAGGCTAGGGGGGATATGATAGAGGTATATAAAATCATGAGTGGTGTGGAGAAAGTGAATAAGGAAAAGTTATTTACTTGTTCCCATAATATAAGAACTAGGAGCCACCTAATGAAATTAATGGTAGCAGGTTTAAAACAAATATAAGGAAGTTCTTCTTCACTCAGTGCACAGTCAACCTGTGGAACTCCTTGCCTGAGGAGGTTGTGAAGGCTAGGATTATAACTGGGTTTAAAAGAGAACTGGATAAATTCATGGAGGTTAAGTCCATTAATGGCTATTAACCAGGATGGGTAAGGAATGGTGTCCCTAGCCTCTGTTTGTCAGCGGGTGGAGATGGATGGCAGGAGTTTGAGGCGCAAGTGGTATTTTCGTCCATCCTCCCTGTAGAAGGAAAAGGCCTGGGTAGAGACGGTTGAATCGTGGAAGTCAACAAATGGCTACGCAGGTGGTGTCGGAGAGAAGGCTTTGGATTCTTTGACCATAGGATAGTGTTACAAGAATGAGGATTGCTAGGCAGAGACAGGCTTCACCTAACGAAGAGAGGAAAGAGCATCTTCGCAAGCAGGCTGGCTAACCTAGTGAGGAGGGCTTTAAACTAGGTTCACTGGGGGAAGGAGACCAAAGCCCTGAGGTAAGTGGGGACGTGGGATACCGGGAGGAAGCACGAGCAGGAGAACGCGAAAGGGGAGGGCTCCTGCCTCATACTAAGAAAGCAGGACAAACAGCAAGTTATCTCAAGTGCCTATACACAAACGCAAGAAGCCTGGGAAACAAGCAGGGAGAACTGGAAGTCCTGGCACAGTCAAGGAATTATGATGCAATTGGAATAACAGAGACTTGGTGGGATAACTCACATGACTGGAGTACTGTCATGGACGGATATAAACTGTTCAGGAAGGACAGGCAGGGCAGAAAAGGTGGGGGAGTTGCATTGTATGTAAGAGAGCAGTATGACTGCTCAGAGCTCCGGTATGAAACTGCAGAAAAACCTGAGTGTCTCTGGATTAAGTTTAGAAGCAACAAGTGTGATGTCGTGGTGGGAGTCTGCTATAGAGCACCGGATCAGGGGGATGAGGTGGACGAGGCATTCTTCCGGAAACTAACGGAAGTTACTAGATCGCAGGCTCTGGTTCTTATGGGAGACTTCAATCACCCTGATATCTGCTGGGAGAGCAATACAGCAGTGCACAGACAATCCAGGAAATTTTTGGAAAGTGTAGCAAGTGCTGGGGGAACCAACTAGGGGCAGAGCTCTTCTTGACCTGCTGCTCACAAACCAGGAAGAATTAGTAGGGGAAGCAAAAGTGGATGGGAACCTGGGAGGCAGTGACCATGAGATGGTAGAGTTCAGGATCCCGACACAGGGAAGAAAGGAGAGCAGCAGAATACGGACCCTGGTCTTCAGAAAAGCAGGGACTTTGACTTTGACTCCCTCAGGGAACTGATGGGCAGGATCCCCTGGGAAAATAACATGAGGGGGAAAGGAGTCCAGGAGAGCTGGCTGTATTTTAAAGAATCCTTAGTGAGGTTACAGGGACAAACCATCCTGATGTGTAGAAAGAATAGTAAATATGGCAGGCGACCAGCTTGGCTTCACAGTGAAATCCTTGCTGATCTAAAACACAAAAAAGAAGCTTACAAGAAGTGGAAGATTGGACAAATGGCCAGGAAAGAGTATAAAAATATTGCTCGGACATGCAGGAGTGAAATCAGGAAGGCCAAATAACACCTGGAGGTGCAGCTAGCAAGGGATTTTAACAGTAACAAGAAGGGTTTCTTCAGGTATGTTAGCAACAAGAAGAAAGTCAAGGAAAGTGTGGGCCCCTTACTGAATGAGGGAGGCAACCTAGTGACAGAGGATGTGGAAAAAGCTAATGTACTCAGTGCTTTTTTTGCCTCTGTCTTCACGAACAAGGTCAGCTCCCAGACTACTGCACTGGGCAGCACAGCATGGGGAGGAGGTGACTTGCTCTCTGTGAAGAAAAAAGTGGTTCGGGACTATTTAGAAAATCTGGACGAGCACAAGTCCATGGGGCCGGATGCGCTGCATATGAGAGTGCTAAAGGAGTTGGCGGACGTGATGCATCCGAGAGTCCTAAAGGAGTTGGCGGATATGATTGCAGAGCCGTTGGCCATTATCTTTGAAAACTCATGGCGATCGGGGGAGGTCCCAGACGACTGGAAAAAGGCTAATGTAGTGCCCATCTTTAAAAAAGGGAAGAAGGAAAACTACAGGCCAGTCAACCTCACCTGAGTCCCTGGAAAAATCATGGAGCAGGTCCTCAAGGAATCAATTCTGAAGCACTTAGAGAAGAGGAAAGTGATCAGGAACAGTCAGCATAGATTCACCAAGGGCAAGTCATGCCTGACTAATCTAATTGCCTTCTATGATGAGAGAACTGGCTCTGTGGATGAGAGGAAAGCAGTGGACCTGTTGTTCCTTGACTTTAGCAAAGCTTTTGACATGGTCTCCCACAGTATTCTTGCCAGCAAGTTAAAGAAGTATGCGCTGGAGGAATGGACTATAAGGTGGACAGAAAGCTGGCTACATTGTCGGGCTCAACAGGTAGTGATCAATGGCTCCATGTCTAGTTGGCAGCCGGTATCAAGTGGAGTGCCCCAAGGGTCGGTCCTGGTGCCAGTTTTGTTCAATATCTTCATTAATGATCTGGAGGATGGTGTAGATTGCACCCTCAGCAAGTTTGCAGATGACACTAAACTGGGAGGAGAGGTAGATACTCTGGAGGGTAGGGATAGGATATAGCGGGCCCTAGACAAATTAGAGGATTGGGCCAAAAGAAATCTGGTGAGGTTCAACAAGGACAAGGACAAGTGCAGAGTGCTGCACTTAGGATGGAAGAATCCCATGCACTGCTACAGATTAGGGACCGAATGGCTAGGCAGCAGTTCTGCAGAAAAGGACCCAGTGGTTACAGTGGATGAGAAGCTGGATATGAGTCAACAGTGTGCCCTTGTTGCCAAGAAGGCCAATGACATTTTGGGATGTATAAGTAGGGGCATTGCCAGCAGATCGAGGGACGTGATCGTTCCCCTCTATTCGACATTGGTGAGGCCTCATCTGGAGTACTGTGTCCAGTTTTGGGCCCCACACTACAAGAAGGATGTGGAAAAATTGGAAAACGTCCAGCTGAGGGCAACAAAAATGATTAGGGGACTGGAACACATGATTTATGAGGAGAGGCTGAGGGAACTGGGAGAGTTTAGTCTGCGGAAGAGAAGAATGAGGGGAGATTTGATAGCTGCTTTCAACTACCTGAAAGGGGGTTCCAAAGAGGATGGATCTAGACTGTTCTCAGTGGTAGCAGATGACAGAACAAGGAGTAATGGTCTCAAGTTGCAGTGGGGGGGGTTTAGGTTGGATATTAGGAAAAACTTTTTCACTAGGAGTGTGGTGAAACACTGGAATGCATTACCTAGGTAGTTGGTGGAATCTCCTTCCTTAGAAGTTCTTAAGGTCTGGCTTGACAAAGCCCTGGCTGGGATGATTTAGTTGGGGATTGGTCCTGCTTTGAGCAGGGGGTTGGACTAGATGACCTCCTGAGGTCCCTTCCAACCCTGATGTTCTATGATTCTATGAGAGAGATCACTTCTTCATTACCTATTATGTTCACCCCCTCTGGGGCACCTGGCATTGGCCACTGTCGGTAGACAGGATACTGGGCTGGATGGACTTTTGGTCTGACCCAGTATGGCCATTTTTATGTTGTTCCTAAAACATTTATTTGCTACACAAGAGCTTTTAAAGGAAGTTACAGTCAGACTAACCCAGATTCAGCCATTTCCCAGTCCTATCAACCCTTTCTTTCTCAGATAAAAATCCCAAAGATGTGATCCTTGGACTCTGCCTGGTTCCCCTGGGTCTCAGTAGGGTGATACGACCCATTACAGGGTAAAAAAAAAAATCTAAAATATATCACAGTGTTGTGATTTTGACTGACATTTTATGTTTTAGCAAATCTTTAGCGGTCTTAACAACTTACGTGGTGTCAGGTCATTTTCAAAAGCATGTGTCATGCTGACTACATCCTCAGTCCCATGTTTCATTACAAGATCTGGAACAGATTAGAGCAATGTTTACATTATTATACTGCTGGTCAGTAAAAAAGCCATTTTATGCAATATTAACACAGATTATTTAAAAATATTTCTCAGAAAGGGTTGTGAGGTTGCACTCTATATGATTTTATTAAAAATATGCTAATGAGTGTGAATATAATGTAACTGGAATATGCTTCATGCAAAAGGTCTCGTAAGGTATAATTACAAAGCTTATAATCTACTGAGTGTGGTCATCCTATTTGTATAAATGTATCACTCTTGTATCTGAAACTAGATATATGAAATATAACTCTGCGGTCCTATTGTAGTTATGCAAAGTGTGGGCCATTAATGGTGGTTTGGAATCTTAATGGTTCCCATTAACCAGGACAATTGACTGTAGATGGCTCTGTTTTACTTGTAAGTCTTCCTGTATACCTGTGGGCTGGCAAGTGGGTAATGAAGTCTTACAGTGACATGTGATCATGTCACCTGAACCGGAATCCATCTTTAAGCTGGTGCTTTTCGATTGAGAAGGAGGGGTGGGAACCCAGAGGGACAAAGGATTCCCGCCTTATGCAAAAGATATATAAGTGGGTGGAACAGAACAAAGGGGGCGGCCATCCTGAGAAATCCCCTAGCTACCACCTGAGCTGGAACAAGGGCTGTACCAGGGGAAAGGATTGTGCCCAGACTAGGAAGGCGTCCAGTCTGAAAGAAATTTATTGAAACATCTCGGAGGGTGAGATTTTATCCGTATTCAGTTTTATTACTGTACTAGACTTAAACTTGCGTGTTTTATTTTATTTGCTTGGTAATTCACTTTGTTCTGTCTGTTACTACTTGGAACCACTTAAATCCTACTTTCTGTATTTAATAAAATCGCTTTTTACTTATTAATTAACCCAGTGTATGTATTAATACCTGGGGGGGGCAAACAGCTGTGCATATCACTATCAGTGTTGTAGATAGTGAATTTATGAATTTACCCTGTATATGCTTTATACAGGGTAAAACAGATTTATTTGGGGTTTGGACCCCATTGGGAGTTGGGCATCTGAGTGTAAAAGACAGGAACACTTCTTAAGTTGCTTTCAGTTAAGTCTGCAGCTTTGGGGCATGTGGTTCAGCTCCTGGGTCTGTGCTGGAGCAGACTGGCAAGTCTGGCTCAGCAAAACAGGGTTCTGGAGTCCCAAGCTGGCAGGGAAAGCAGGAGCAGTAGTAGTCTTGGCACATCAGTTGGCAGCCCCAAAGGGGTTTCTGTGATCCAACCCGTCACAAGGGTATCCAACTTATATCACTAATTCACAAGTGAAAGCAGAATTGTGGTAATGTTATTAGTAGAAGGGTGGTGGGGTTCTTCTATTGACCCACCTTATTAGCAGAAGTTAGAATCCTGCACCAATCTACTGAATACATTCTGCTTTTACTTGTTGTGGGAGGAGCAACTCATTAACTCCATCAAAATATAAATGAGGTGAGAGTTACCTTCTTGTCGGAAGGAATTAAGGTTTGTGGCAGAGAAGTCTCTTATTAGAGGTCTCTGCATGCAATAACTAATCTTGGATAGAAATTTAAATTGAGATTCATGCTGTGTTGTTGCTGTTTCAACTACCAGTGAAACCAAACCTCAGGAAAGGGTAAGCTTGAGGAATACACTGACTGTGTATAAAGAAAAGGAGTACTTGTGGCACCTTAGAGACTAACCAATTTATTTGAGCATAAGCATCCGATGAAGTGAGCTATAGCTATAGCTCACTTCATTGGATGCTTATGCTCAAATAAATTGGTTAGTCTCTAAGGTGCCACAAGCACTCCTTTTCTTTTTGCGAATACAGACTAACACGGCTGTTACTCTGAAACCTGACTCTGTATATTCTCTCTTTCCCCAAAAATCACATTTCCCTGGATGGACAATATTTAGTCCTAAGTCATTGAAAGGTTTAAGATATGAACTTGTGAACCATTAAAGCTAGAAAAAGCTGGAAAGTCCTCCTTTTGGGTTTTAAAAGAGGTATTCTTCCAGTCCTGGAAGTATATGTTTTAAAATATATCACAGTGTTGTGATTTATAGAAAAACTATATTATGTCATTTTCCTCTCTCTCTCTGAGGCCAGTGAAGTGTATTCATAGTAATTAATGCAGCCTGGCTTTAAAGATGGGCAAATTGAAAAAAACAGTACCACTCAAAATTGTAGAACTCTTTAAAACTAATTTGAACTATTTCTAAAATAATTCTTTTGTAAGTATACCGTACTAACAGAACACATGACAATATGGCTCTTTAATACCTTACAGGAATAGAAGTGTTGACTTAAACCATTCTGCATTCCAAAACATGGAAATAAATCAATATCATTCTCACCTTCTAAAATAGCCTTTGGATCTCTATGACTTGATGATACTGGGCTTACTCGTTTTTTCTTTTCCCTGTCAAAATTTACAGTATTTCAAAGACTAAATCTAGTTTTAAAGAGATAATATCAAGTAGTAAAGAGCTAAAAATTGTACCCACCTCAAAATTGTTCCAATCTGATGAGGAAAGTCCTCCAGATTCTAAGGCCTATATTCTACCCTTGTTTCAGTGGTGAAATTCCCAGTGACGCCACTGGGAGTCTTATGAGAATAGAAGATAGCCCCAAATGATTTTTAATCTATTTATATTGCCAAGAAATGCACAAATGTAACTGTTTTATTCCACATATTTTGTGCTATCTTAAAAGTAAGAAAACATTGAAATGCACATGCACAAGAGAGCAGAGTTAAAGTTCTTAATCTTTTTGGGAGTCCAAATTTCAGCCATATTCTTGCAATCAGTTATTTGCATTAAAATATTTTTAAAAATAGGAAAATAAAAGTAATTTATACATAAAATTGTATTCTTTACCTGCCTGTAAGCATTATTATACATTGTACAGCTTCTTAAGCACCACTATAAATAAGGTTTCCATCCTAAAACCTCATCTCTATGGCTTAATAATACAGTAACATTAAATGCAATTTATTGTGCCTTTCATAAAGATCCCAACGCACTTTAAAAAATATGTTCACGCTATATAAATAGAACACTTCACCCGATATTGAAATCCAGCCTTCTCTAGGGTGAAACACTAGCAGCGTACACAAGCAACAGTGTTAGTGTAGGAAACA
Source organism: Natator depressus (assembly GCF_965152275.1). NCBI lineage: Eukaryota > Metazoa > Chordata > Testudines > Cheloniidae > Natator > Natator depressus. The sequence continues at coordinate 235,004,436 of NC_134235.1, read as the reverse complement.
AAGAACACCATATACAATTGAAGATGCAAGGGGTAACTACAATTTGTTCACTGTACCTGTACTCCCAAGCTGCATTTTATTCAGGACTCTGGAGTTAATGTCTTATTCTAGTAAAAATGTCATGCAGGAGCGCTGGAACAGGGGCCATGCCCCCTCCCACTTTTTACCAGCCATAAGGGTGAGCAACGGGAAGAGGGGATGGAGAAAAGCAGAGAGGAGTGAGTGGGGGAGCAGGGTCTTGGGCGGAAGAGGGGGCGCAAGGGTGGCAGCTCAGGGAAAAGGGGTGGCATGAGGGTGGGGCCTCAGTGGGAATGGGCAGAATGAGGGCAGGGACTCAAGTGAGGGGACAGGGCCTAACGGAAGTGGTGTGACAAGAGGCCACAGTTCAGGCACTTGTGACCCCTACCCCCCACTTTTAAGGCGCTTCCTCTACTTCTTATGTCATGCAATCAATCCTGGAGTAGATTCCCACCAGTCTTTTAGTACTGAACAGAGAGGGGAATTCCAGTCCACCCTGTAGTCTTCCTGTCTTGGGCTCTGAATTTGAAGCAACAACCTGAGTTTGCTACCTAAATTCTGCCTTCCTAAAGCTATTTTCTCCTTCATGGTGAAACAGTCTCTACTTCTCTCTCTCACACACACACACAGAAAAGACCACTAAACCTACAAATGGTTGAAAAACATACAATCCTTTTCCTCTCCAGAGAGAGGATAAAGTAAATCCTTTAAATAGAATGCTACTGCAATGGCCACAATTTTGGCCAACACACCAGGGACATCCTGAGTTAAAAGCATGAGCTGTCACAGCTTGAGCTAAAACAGACACACACACTATATCTGGGGCTATAAAACTCCTATCTTCTATGGATCAACATGGAGGGGAACCTGTAAGACAGATAGACAGACACACACACACCAGTGATTACACTAACACAGACATTGCCTTTTGCTCTTCAGAGCGGAGGAAGTCTTTCAAACGTATACTGAAGTGAGTAGTGTTAGAGTTGTGAGGATCTGACCTTCTCCAGCCCAACCCAGTCGCTGACCTGTTCATTTATTCCCATCCCCTAATTGTCAGCCTGCCCTTGCTCATATGCTCCAGGATGGCTTTCTGAGAGGCTAACAGGCTTCAATGATTTCGTGGTTAACCTTGCCCCACATACAGATTCCAGGCCTGATGTCCACACCTTTCAAACCCAGGAACGCTCCAGCCTCTCCTGGGTAGTATACCCCATCTCAATATTTTTAACAGACACAAGTGGTCAGGACTCTATGGGTATGTCTACACTACCCGCAAGATCGGTGGGCAGCGATCAATCCAACAGGGGTCGATTTATCATGTCTAAATCGACCCCCCCGAGCGCTCTCCCGTTGACTCCTGTACTCCAGCTCGGTGAGAGGCACAGGCAGAGTTGACGGGGGAGCAGCAGCAGTCGACTCACCGCGGTGAAGACACCACGGTAAGTCGATCTAAGTATGTCGACTTCAGCTACGTTATTCACATAGCTAAAGTTGCGTAACTTAGATCGACGCCCCCGCCCTCCGTGTACACCAGACCTAAGTACTATTTTTCACCTGAAAGACTGCACCTCTGAAGTGCTGTACCACAGCATACCACTGGTCATTTTAGATGCACTTTTTAATCACAAATAGTCATTGATAACCCATTATTTAAAAAAAATATTTACAGAACAGTAGAATAAAAAATGTACTTGAAACCAGTTTTTTTCATCCTTGACAGAGTATAAAGGAACTCCCCATTTTCCATCCTTGCCCCACCTTCAAAGGTTTCCATTCTGTTCACCAGAACTGGACTCCCCTTTGGAGGTATTCAGTGCCACTCCTCAGCTAGAAGAGTCAGTGTAGAGCAATTAAAAACATTTCACCTTCCTTGTGAAGAAGCAGTTTGATTTCACACATCTCCCAGCCTCAGTTCAGAAATAATATCTTAATTTCTCCTTTTCAGAAGTAGGGCAACTTGCATATTGCTATGGGGATTTTCTGGACCCACTTAAAAGTCACATTTTTATATAATTTAATTTAAACTCTGTCACTCTTAAATCTTCAAACTATGGTTCAATTTCTGCTTTGGAACATAAGGTCAGAAGTATATGCAAAAGCACATTTAAATAGACAATTTTCCCTATATTTATTTGTACATTATAGGTCAAAAGAACATTTTCAAATACTCAATTTTCTTCTGTATTTCACTCTTCCTCTATATTTAGTAATCCTAATACTATTTTACAGTTCTCTTACTGCTTGGCTGCAGGAATCTGGATGGACTTGGGCAGATCTTGAACACGGCCTTTCAGTTCTTCAAGCTTTTTGATGCGTTGCACTAATTTAGCAATGTTATTTGTTATGTCTTTATCAGCCAAAGGAAGCTGCCAATCTGGAACAAGTTCATCTTCTCCTAGCTGAAAGATCATTAGACACTGAAATATTCAATCTCTTAAAATCTATTTACAATACAGTGAGAAAATAAGCATTTGTTACAAAATGTTTTTCTCCATAGCCATAAGCGAGCATAAATCTTTAAAAAGCTAGTATTTTACATCTCTGTTTATAGAACTTACATAGTAAGAAATAGTGTTGGTGGTTTGTTTGCTTTTTGCAACTGATTGTCAGATGGTCTGTTCACACACCATAGATGCTCTAAATGGATGGCTGACTCTGTATTCTGATTCTTTTCAACAAAAAATATAATGAACTAACCATGTCAGCTGACTATTTTTAATATTATTGAACATCTTGCTATATATTATAGATCATACAAGGGAAGCAAGAACTATAAGGAGTTCAAATACTAATGTTCTCTAGAAATTTTCAGAAAGGTGTCTTGTGAAAAAGGATTCTAAAAGGTTTTCATAGAAAGCTATTCAAAATGCAATAAAGTACTTTCTCTAACAAACTACATTACCAAGGATAGCCCTGAGCAATTGTTTTTGGTGGTGTGATTCTTTGTTTGTTTTGTTGATTGTTTTTTTAAGAGAAAAGTCACAATTTCTGACCTTACCAGCAGAGTCTCAACCGTAACTATAATGTATTTATATATGAGCAGGGGCGGCAGGTTTGTAGAAATGTTGGTGGTGCCCAGAACACCCAGAACCCGCCGCCCCCACCACCACCACAAACTCCCCACACACACCTGCCTAAGGCTCTGGGAGGGAGTTTGGATGGGGGAGGGGGTCTGGGGTTCAGGTGATTGGGGTGCACGAGCGGATGGGGATGCAGGCTCTGAGAGGGAGTTTGGGTGCAGGGGGTCGGGCTCTGGGAGGGAGTTTGGTGGAGGACGGGGTCTAGGGTGCAGGCTCTGGGATGGAGTTTGGGTGCAGGCTCTGGGATGGGGCAGGGGATTGGGGTGCAGGCTCTGGAAGGGAATTTGGGTGCAGAAGGGGTGAGAGGTCGGGCTCTGGGAGGGAGTTTGGGTGGGAGAGGGGGTCTGGAGTGCAGGATCGGGGAATGAGTTTGGGTGCTGGGTGCAGGCTCTGGGCAGGGTGCAGGACGGGGTGGGTGTGTAGGCTCTGGCAGGGAGTTTGGGGACAAAAGTAGGTGCAGGGGACGGGTGGGAGTGCAAGAGGGAGTTGGGGGGGAGGGGGGAGGGGTGCAGGTTCTGGAAGTGGATGGGGGGGGTTCGATGCTTACCTGGTGCACCCCCTCCAGCAGCGGCTCCTAGGTGGGGCAGGCCCGGGGGTCTCCTCACGCTGCTGTCTGCAGGCACCACCCCTGCAGCTTCCCATTAGCCGCAGGGACATTTGGGGCGGGGGCAGCGTGCAGCAGCACAACCCCCTCACACGGGCTGCGAGGACCTGCCGGCAGCCACGTGGAATGAGTGCGCGGGAAGCCACTCAGCCCCCCTGAGCTGCTGGGTAGTGGCAGGAGCCCCCAGGCTGTTTTAAATCACTCAGGGGCGGCAGGTGGGGCCGGGGGAAGTGCGGGGGGGAGGTGGGAAAGTTTACTGGAGCCAGGTCCCTGGGACAGGAATATTCCTGGTGCCCGGGCACCACGGGCCTATAGAATTCGCCTCCCATGTATATGAGAGCTAGGGAGGTGATTAAGACATTCACTATATCCCAGTTCTTTCTTATGAAAACTAAGCCAAAACTAAAACCAACAATTTTTAGGTGTTAGGTTTACCTCTTCCATCTGCTGAACTACCTTTCCAAACCACTTTAAGAGAAAAATATAAAGATTATCAGCCACTGGCAATCAAAATTCTACTTCAAAATAAAAGCATGATAATGACAAAATATATATGTCAAAACAAAATTCTTACCTTAAGCAAAGATTCTAATAGCTAGAAAGACAAAAATTAAGATCATTAAGGATTTTAAACAAACATACTATAATTAGAATTAAAGTATTATAAGTATGCCATATATATGGTAATTCATCATTAGACAAGTTTACCTATTTGAATACAACCAACTTTTTCAGAGAGAATCAGTCACCATCATCATTTCTACCATAACAAGATGACAATATGTAAGGTTCTTACAAGAGAAAAACAAGAGTTTGATTTAAAAGGTACTGCTTTATTCTGACAGATTCAAGTGCATGCGGTAAACAATACTTTTATTTAACCCACATATTTAATACACATTTTAATACCCAAGCTTTTGACACCAAGCATTCTGTACTTCCTGTTTACAGGAAAATAAATATAATGGCCAAGTACAGCTCTGGTATTCCATTTTTTAAAGAGGAATGGGGAGTGTGAAGTGTCGAGAGAGAGTAAATAAATATTGGTGAAGCTGGTAGCAGAACATTTAAGAAAGAAGGGAAAGGCTTAACAAATGGAAGAGAGGAATAAAAATGTTTAAGGTAATACCAAATAAAATAGAATATTGAAGAGTAAAGTAAGGTGAAGAGAAGCAGTTCAGACAAAGAAAAAATGTTTTTAAGATAAAGGAAATAAACAGAAGGAGAGAAATGGTTTTAGGGAAGGAAAAAACCCTAGAGAGAATCAAATCTCACCACCTGTGCAAAATGTTCTAGGGGTTACAGTGGACGAGAAGCTGGATATGAGTCAACAGTGTGCTCTTGTTGCCAAGAAGGCCAATGGCATTTTGGGATGTATATGTAGGGACATTGCCAGCAGATTGAGGGACGTGATCATTCCTCTCTATTCGACATTGGTGAGGCCTCATCTGGAGTACTGTGTCCAGTTTTGGGCCCCACACTACAAGAAGGATGTGGAAAAATTGGAAAGAGTCCAGCGGAGGGCAACAAAAATGATTAGGGGACTGGAACACATGAGTTAGAGGAGAGGCTGAGGGAACTGGGATTGTTTAGTTTGCAGAAGAGAAGAATGAGGGGGGATTTGATAGCTGCTTTCAACTACCTGAAAGGGGGTTCCAAAGAGGATGGATCTAGACTGTTCTCAGTGGTAGCAGATGACAGAACAAGGAGTAATGGTCTCAAGTTGCAGTGGGGGAGGTTTAGGTTGGATATTAGGAAAAACTTTTTCACTAGGAGTGTGGTGAAACACTGGAATGTGTTTCCTAGGGAGGTGGTAGAATCTCCTTCCTTAGATATTTTTAAGGTCAGGCTTGACAAAGACCTGGCTGGGATGATTTAGTTGGGTCCTGCTTTGAGCAGGGGGTGACTAGATGACCTCCTGAGGTCCCTTCCAACCCTGATATTCTATCATTCTATGATTCTATGCACTGGACTCCCACACCGAGGACTTCATGTGATACTTTTGTTTTGTTCATATCTTTTTTTAAAGGGGTTAATTTTAATTCAAGTAAGCAAAATGACTAAACTGCACAATCTCTCCTAACTCATTCATTGCAAGCCCTCACAGGGCTTTTGTCTACAATGGACTCTGAGGAGTTCTCTGTTTAAATACATCCTTTCTACTGTTAAACCAGATGATCACTTCCTATTTTAAATTTAAAAATCCATTAACCTTCTAGTTTTATCAGATGTACTCTATGTGATTCTGGATCCTCCCTATCACTACAATATTTCATAATGGCTTAACATTTCTCACTGTTTAACATTTTTTTTCCCGTAGTTCATACACTCTGTGCTAGGCATCGCCAAACAAAAAAGGAGGCACAGATTCAAACCAAGCAACAAATTTTCCATCTAATAAAGGTGAACATTTTAAATATTTTTCTTCAATTCCCTAAGCCTTCTTTTTAAAAAAAATAGAATTAGCATTATGCTAATTAAATCTCTATTTTTAGTATTTGTATAAACTACTTATACCCTAATATAACTCTCACTCATCATCCCCTGGGATGTAGGGGTCTCACATTCAACTCCAGTAACCTCCTGTGGCTCCAGCTTTCCTCTCTTGGAGGGAATAACATTGCAACAAGTTGGCTTTATGGTGGAGTAAAAAGAGTTGTGAGAAAAGGGGCTTTAGTTGTTTGAGAAGTACTTAGGAAGATTCCAACTCTCCAAATATAATATAACATTTTCTCAAATATTCTTGAGAGATGTTGAGAGTTTAGATACTTTTAAAGTAGGGCTGTCAAGCGATTAAAAAAATTAATTGCGATTAATCGCACTGTTAAACAATAATAAAATACCATTTATTTAAATATTTTTGGATGTTTTCTACATTTTCAAATATATTTATTTCAATTACAACACAGAATACAAAATGTACAGTGCTCACTTTATATTTATTTTTGATTACAAGTATTTGCACCATAAAAAAAAAAGAAATAGTATTTTTCAATTCCCCTAATATAAATACTGTAGTGCAATCTCTTTATCATGAAAGTTGAACTTATAAATGTAGAATTATGTACAAAAAACCTGTATTCAAAAATAAAACCATGTAAAACTTTAGAGCCTAAAGTCTACCCAATCCTAGCTTCTTGTTCAGCCAATCGCTCAGTCAAACAAGTTTGTTTACATTTACAGGAGATAATACTGCCTGCTTTTTGTTTACAATGTCACCTGAAAGTGAGAACAGGCATTCTGATAGCACTGTTGTAGCTGGCATCACAAGATATTTACGTGCCAGATGCACTAAAGATTCATATGTCCCTTCATGCTTCAACTACCATTCCAGGGGACATGCATCCATGCTGTTGACAGGTTCTGCTCGATAACAATCCAAAGCAATGCGGACCAACGCATGTTCATTTTCATTCTCTGAGTAGATGCCATCAGCAGAAGGTTGATTTTCTTTTTTGGTGATTCGGGTTCTGTAGTTTCCGCATCTAAGTGTTGCTCTTTTAAGACTTCTGAAAGCATGTTCCACACCACAGCCCTCTCAGATTTTGGAAAGCACTTCAGATTTTTAAACCTTGGGTTGAGTGCCGTAGCTATCTTTAGAAGTCTCACATTTGGTACCTTCTTTGCATTTTGTCAGATCTGCAGTGAAAGTGTCCTTAAAATGAACAACATGTGCTGGGTCATCATCCAAGACTATATGAAATACATGGCAGAATGTGGGTAAAACAGAGCAGGGGACATACAATTCTACCCCAAGGAGTTCAGTCACAAATTTAATTAACACTTTATTTTTTTTAATGAGCGTCATCATCATGGAAGCATGTCCTCTGGAATGGTTGCTGAAGCATGAAGAGGCATACGAAGGTTTACTATATCTGGCTCATAAATACATTGCAATGCCGGCTACAAAAGTGCCATGCAAATGCCTGTTCTCACATTCTGGTAACAATGTTAATAAGAAGAGGGCAGCATTATCTCCTGTAAATGTAACTAAACTTGTTTGTCTTAGTGATTGGCTGAACAAGAAGTAGGACTGAGTGGACCTGTAGGCTCTGAAGTTTTACATTGTTTTGTTTTTGAGTGCAGATATGTAAAAAAAAAAATCTACATTTGTAAGTTGCACTTTCACAACAAAGAGATTGCACTATAGTACTTGTATGAGGTGAACTGAAAACTACTATTTCTTTTGTTTATCATTTTTACAGTGCAAATATTTGTAATCAAAAATAATATACTCTTTGATTTCAATTACAACACAGAATACAATATATATGAAAATGTAGAAAAACATCCAAAATATTAAACACATTTCAATTGGTATTCTATTGTTTAGCAGTGCAATTAAAACTGCGATTAATTGTGATTAATTTTTTTGAGTTAATCGCGTGAGTTAACTGCGATTAATCAACAGCCCTAATTTTAAGTATTCAGAAGAAAATTGTGATTTTTTAAATTATGGATTGTTGCAAAGTAAATTTAAAAATCTTTAGGAAATCTGTGCGCCTATAATTTTGCTTATTTTTACCATATACTTTTGTAAATTCTGTGACGGTAGTAAAATATGTTGTCAAGGTTCCTCCCCCACTCTGAACTCTAGGGTACAGATGTGGGGACCTGCATGAAAACCTCCTAAGCTTACTTTTACCAGCTTAGGTTAAAACTTCCCCAAGGTACAAATTAATTTTATCCTTTGCCCTTGGAATATCCACTGCCACCACCAACCTCTAACTGGGTTTACTGGGAAACGCAGTTTGGACACGTCTTTCCCCCCAAAATCCTCCCAACCCTTGCACCCCACTTCCTGGGAAAGGTTTGGTAAAAATCCTCACCAATTTGCATAGGTGACCACAGACCCAAACCCTTGGATCTGAGAACAATGAAAAAGCATTCAGTTTTCTTACCAGAAGACTTTTAATAGAAATAAAGAAATCCCCTCTGTAAAATCAGGATGGTAGATACCTTACAGGGTAATTAGATTCAAAACATAGAGAATCCCTCTAGGCAAAACCTTAAGTTACAAAAAAGACACACAGACAGGAATAGTCATTCTATTCAGCACAGTTCTTTTCTCAGCCATTTAAAGAAATCATAATCTAACACATACCTAGCTAGATTACTTACTAAAAGTTCTAAGACTCCATTCCTGTTCTATCCCCAGCAAAAGCAGCATACAGACAGCCACAGACCCTTTGTTTCTCTCCCTCCTCCCAGCTTTTGAAAGTATCTTGTCTCCTCATTGGTCATTTTGGTCAGGTGCCAGCGAGGTTACCTTTAGCTTCTTAACCCTTTACAGGTGAGAGGATTTTTCCTCTGGCCAGGAGGGATTTTAAAGGGGTTTACCCTTCCCTTTATATTTATGACACGCCCCCCAAATCTCAGCTAGGGTGACACACTGGCTGGGATTTCTTCCTGGAGCTCTAGGAAAAACAGAGTTAATAAGACACATGCATCTCTAAATATACTACCAAGGGGTTTACCCTTCCCTTTATATTTATGACATATGTGTAATATGAATATGACCTAGCTGAAACAGACAATTTATTATTACCCTATATTCTAATTACTGAGAACCTGAACATGCAAAACTTTACTCATGCTGAGTAGTCCTCACTCACACAAGATGTCCCTTTGATTTCAAAAGGGATGCTCAGGAGAGTAAGGTATACCGGAACGCACTTGTGCATTCATGTCAAATTACATTATAACATTTTTATAAGTTAAAAAAGCATAGAATCATAGAAGATTACGGTTGGAAAAAACCTCCAGAGGTCATCTAGTCCAACCCCCTGCTCAAAGCAGGACCAACCCCAACTAAATCATCCCAGCCAGGGCTTTGTCAAGCCAGGCCTTAAAAACCTTTAAGGATGGAGATTCTTCCACCTCCTAAGGTAATCCATTCCAGTACTTCACCACCCTCTTAGTGAAATAGTTTTTCCTAATATCCAACCTAGACCTCCTCCAGTACAATTTGAGACTCTTGCTCCTTGTTCTGTCATCTGCCACCACTGAGAACAGTCTAGCTCCATCCCCTTTGGAACCCCCCTTCAGTTAATTGAAGGCTGCTATCAAATCCCGCCCCCCTTCTTTTCTGCAGACTAAATAAGCCCAGTTCCTTCAGCCTCTTCTCCTAAGTCATGGGTCCCACCCCCTTTCTCTAGTGCAAAACCCCTTTGAGAACCCAGGAAGGCGCACTTGGGAATTCCTTCCTGTGGGGTACCCTCAAGCCCTTTCATCCTCAAGCCCTTTCACACCCCCTTTGGGGAAGAGCTGAGAAAGAAAAGAAAAAAAAGAAAATTAGGTGTGGCCACCAGCTAATTAAACAACATGTGCACAAACCTCTTAACACACAAAAATTCAATTCTGTTCTTAAAAAAGGTAAATCTTATTAATAAATAAAAGAAGAAAATACATCTGGGAACTTAGGCTTTTGCTAGATTTAAAAAAAATAAGACAACTACAAGGATTAAGCATCAAGAATAGCTCTCTTGAGGTCCAGCTTAAAGGTTACAAGCAAAACAAAAGCACCTGTGGTTAGCACAGAGAAATCCACAAGCTATAAAGAAATAAAAGGGATAAACCTAATCGTGTCTTCCTAGACATTTCCTGATCTACTTACATATCTGGAGTTTTAGATGAGTAGTTTCTAGGTATGATACTGATGATTTTTCATACCTGGCCCAAGCTTCTCACAGCATAACTGCTCCCCATCTGCCTCTCCCCAAGAATAACAGACAGACAAAAGGGGAGTCTTCTTTCAATTTTAAAAAGTTCTAGCCTTCCCATTGGCTCTTTTGGCCAGGTGCCCACTCAATTCCTTTTACCTATGCATAGCAGTGAGACTTTTTAATCCTTTACAGGTAGAGCAATTAGAGAACAGCTACTAAGAGGGATTTTATAGCTACTGGCTGGCTGGGTGTCCATAAAAGGGAGCTACACCCCCCCCCCTTCATTTATCACAACAGGTGCAACACGTCTCAAAGAATAACAGTTACTGAACTAGTTAGTAATCTTTTTTTTTCTTTGTGCACATATGCATTCCACTCTTGGTGACTCACAAGCCGTGACAACAGGAGGTAAGATCAGGGTCTACTTTCAATAATGATGGGAGAACAACTAGTCCAACTCTAGCATTGTCTCTGGAGTCTTGACCAACAGCATAATGGAAGACAAATGTGTGGACCAAGGACCAGGATATCACTCTACAAATGTCTGCAATTGGAACATGAGCCAGAAAAGTCCCTGAGGCCAATTGTGACCTCATCGAATAAGCTGAGACTCTTCTTGGCAGGGTGACATTAGCCAGGTCATAGCACATGAGTATGTGCTACCCAAAAAGAAATTATCTGGGTGGAGTCTGATTGTCCTTTTATTTTGTCTTTCACTGCTACAAAAAGTTGGGAGGACTTACCTGTTTCTGTCCAGGTAGAATGGCAAAGCTCTTCTGACATCCAGGACATGCAAACACTCCTCTTCCATGTTTGAATGTGGTTTTGAGTAGAATGCAGGCAAATAAATTGGCTGTTTGATATGGAAAGATGACACCACCTTTGGAATGAACCTCGAAAGAGGATGCAGGTAGACCTTGCCCTTAAAGAGTATCATATAGGGAGGTCTACATTAAGGCATGCAGCTCTCCTACTCTTCTGGCTGAGGTGATGGCAACCACAAATGCCACTTTCATTGACAGATGCATCAGAGAGCAAGTAGCCAATGGCTTAAACAGGGGACCCATAAGTCTTCACAATACTAAGTTTCTATTCAGTGATTACTAGAGCTAACACCCCTGGTTTAGGGGCTAATCCTTAGATATTATGTAGGAACAGTGTTGCAGTGAAAGACAACACAAACACTGCACTAGCAGTGAGGTTCCCTGAAACCTGCTGAAATCACTATGGTTAAGAGGTGGAATCTCATAACATGACATTGCAGACAGAAGTAGCAGTGAGCTGCAGGCAAAGGCAGAGAAAAACAGTGGCAGCAGTGACCAGCAGTAGCAGAGAAAACCAGTGGCAGCTGAGAGCCAGTTGCAGTGGTGGCAGCAGCAAGAGAGGGTCTATTTTACAACCCCCAGGGATCAGAGGTGAACCCATGTAATGCAGTTCTGAACTCTGGGTATTCGCTCACCAAAGACAGTCAACTGTGAGTGGGATCCAATGGAGGGAAACAGGAGTGGCATGTTAAAGGGACACTCATTTGTCAGACTTTCACACTGCAAGGTGGGAAACTGAGGCAAAAGATGCTGTCCAATGTACTGAAGGGAGGGTGTTTAGTTATGGTTACGTGTTTTTGAATTCTGGTTGTGGTGTTTTCCCAAATTAATACTTGGGTTGCCTTTCCTTTTTTCAATAAAAGTTTTCTTTTATTATACAGAGACTGGTGCTTACAAGAGAGAAAGTATTGCCTCTCAGAGGCACCGGGGTGGTGTTAGGTTTTCCCAGATTATTGGATGGGGGCTTGAGCTTGTTCTGTTTTGTATTATGAAGCGGAACCCGTGGATATTGAACCCAATCCTTGTTACTGCCGACACCACCTGGTAGAAGGGTTACAATTAAGTGAAGGGATTGTAGGCACGGGTGGAGTAGGCAACCATGATCTTGGAGACTAGGCCTGAGTCTAGTGGAAGTGAGATTGGGAGGTTTCACTGACAGCTCCAGGAGAGTGGAGAACCAGTGCTGGCGGGCCCATTGTGGAGCTCTGACTATGACTCTGGCCTGATCCCACCTTATCTTTAGCAGTCCTGTGAATAAGCAGGACTGATGGACAAGAGTAGAGGAGTAAAATTGAATCTGTCTGGTAAACCTGGACCGTGACCCTATAAGGAACAGAACTTCTGACACTTTCTGTTGATTCTTGTTGCAAATAGGTCTACTTGGAGAAACCCTCACCGCAAGAAGATGTATCTGGCCACATCTGGATGAAAAGACCATTCATGGTGACTCGTAAATGATCTGCTCAGGTGGTCCACTAGTTCATTTTGGAACCCCGGAAGGCAAAAGGCCTCTACATCTATTGATTTGGCAATACAGACAGAAAGCCAAGCAGAGTTGCCTTATGACAGAGTGTAAAAGAGTGGACTCCTCCCTACTTGTTGTGATAGAATATTGCTGCTATGTTGTCTGTGAGAATTAATAGGCTGCTTCCCTTGATCTGTGACAGAAACATTTGGCACGCCAGTCTAATAGCTTTACACAACAAAGTCAGAGAGCTGAAAGCTAAGTCTTCTGTGCACCATTGCCCCTGAGTCTGTAGAGAACCCAGATGGGCTCCCCATAGTAGGGCAGATGTATCTGTTACTAACATGAGCATCAGTTGCAAGCAGACAAATGGAATGCCTATACATACATTGGCTGGATTTGTCCACCAATGTAGGGAGGTGAGGAATGAGAGAGCACTCTCACCATTGAATCTAGCTGATGGTGGCTTGGCAAGTAGACTGATGCCAGCCAACCCTGCAGAATTCTGACGCACAGTCTGGCATATTGAACCCACGTAAATGCATAAGGCCATATGCCCCAGAACCCTCAAAACAATTGCTTGGTACTTCCCAGGTGTCTTGAAGGGCCCAGACCTAGAGCTGAAGCAGCAGGAGGGGGACTTATTTTTTGACAGGTCCTGTTGAAGAGGTGGAACACAAAAGCAGTGTGTTTATTGGGGTCAACAGTAGTTTCTGACTGGGGCAGGTGTATATAAATATAGGGACTTTTCAGTGGTTCTGGAGTCTTTAAGCCTGTGGAGCTTGTTGTCCGTCTGGTTCAAGAAGAACCCACAAGCGGCAAGTCCTGAATAATATTCTGCACTTCATATGGAAGACCAGAAGACTGTAACCAGGAGGATCTCTGCATAAACAAACTAGGGAAATACAACCTAGATGGAGCTACTATAAGGTGGGTGCATAACTGATTGGAAAACCAGACAGTAATTTTTCAGTGTTTTACATTCAAGCTGGAAGGACATACCAAGGGGGTCCCTTGGGGATCTGCTCTGGGTCCGGTTCTGTACAAGGTCTTCATCAATTATTTAGATAATGGCATAGAGAGTACACTTATAAAGTTTGCGGATGATACCAAGAAGGGAGGGGTTGCAAATGCTTTGGGAGATCAGATTAAAATTCAAAATGATATGGACAAACTGGAGAAATGGTTTGAAGTAAGTAGGATGAAATTCAATAAGGACAAATGCAAAGTACTCCACTTAGGAAGGAATAATCAGTTGCACACATACAAAATGGGAAATGACTGCCTAGGAAGGAGTACTGCAAAAAGTAATCTGGGGGTCATAGTGAGTTACACTGTTCACTCATATTTACATTTTAACACAGTTGAGGGGGGGAAAAAGCAAACATCATTCTGGGATGTATTAGCAGGAGTGTTGTAAGCAAGACATGAAAAATAATTATTTCGATCTACTCCGCACTGATTAGGCCTCAACTGGAGTATTGTGTCCAGTTCTGGGTGCCATATTTCAGGAAAGGTGTGGACAAATTGGAGAAAGGACCAGAGAAGAGCAACAAAAATGATTCACAGTCTAGAAAACCTGACCTGTGAAGGAAGACTGAAAAAACTGGGTTTGTTTAGTCTTGAGAAAAGAAGAATAAGAGGGGACGTGATAACAGTTTTCAATTACATAAAAGGTTGTTACAAGGACGAGGGAGAGAAATGTTTCTCCTTAATCTCTACGGATATGACAAGAAGCAGTGGTCTTAAATTTCAGCAAGGGAGGTTTAGGTTGGACATTAGGAAAAACTTCCTGTCAGGGTGGGTAAACACTGGAATAAATTGCCTAGGGAGGTTGTGGAATCTCCATCATTGGAGATTTTTAAGAGCAGGTTATACAAACACCTGTCAGGGATGATCTAGATAATACTTAGTCCTGCCATGAGTGCAGGAGACTGGACTAGATGACCTCTCAAGGTCTCTTCCAGTCCTACGATTCTATGGTAACCACAGATGCTATTCTAATTGCTGAGCCTGCTGCATCCAGCCCAGTCTGCAGCAATGTTCTCGCAACTAGTCTGCCCTCACTGACCAGGAAAGAGTACTTGTGTTCTTCAGAAGCCGTTCTTTGAATTTCTCCATGGAGCTCCATAAATTAAGACTGTACTGCCTCAGCAGAGCCTGCTGGTTAGCAATTCAAAGTTGCAAACCCCCAGTTGAATTAATCTTCCTACCTAATAAGTCCAGTCTCTTTGCATCCTTTGAATTGAGGGTGGAAGCCTGATACCCTTATCACTCTCTCTCATTAGCCACTGTGACAACTAACAACTCTGGAGGTGGGTGAGTGTAAAGGTTCTCAAAACCTCAGGAGGGCACATAGTATTTTCGCTCGGCCCTCTTCAAGGTGGGAAGCAATGAAGATGGGGTCTGCCATACAACCTTTATGGGCTCTACATTACCTTGTTAATTGGCAGAGCTATCATGGAGGGACCTACAACTGACAAATGTATTCCCAAGTCTGCAGCAACTCTCTTTAACAACTCTCGGTAGGCTTTAAAATCATCAGGAGGGAGTGAAGTTGCCTCTGAAGAAATTGCTTCTTCTAGAGAGGAAAAAGCCAAGACTGGAGGTGGTTGAAACTCTTCCACAGGCTGTTTCTTTGCCCCTAGGACTTCTTTCTGATGCTCAGTACTGGCTCTGGTACTGGACTCTGGAGCAGCTTGGCGAGCAGACTCCCCCAGTCTAGACAAGGGCACTGAGTATACATGGTGAGGGCAAGATCTGGAAGCTGGGGGTACCCCCCCCACACACAAGAAAGGCCACGACACAGTGCCAGAACTCAGTGAACTGGCCACGTTGCCATGGGAGCTCCCGATAGTGGGATCCCGATAGTGGCTGGGAAGAAAGCATCTGTGAGGAGACGGTGAGTCCTGCTTCAGGCTTGTGATACATAAGATCCCACCTCCGAGTCCGATGACAAAGATTCCCCTTCCTCTGACTATAGAGGGGCTGATCCAGTTGGGAACAGGGACTGGTGCCAGGAACGTGTGATGGGTGGAGTGTCACCATCATTACTGGCTTCCCCTTGGATGGTACCAAAGGGTGGGCTGACCGGAAAGTAGGCAACTGTGGTACCACAGGTTGAACGGTTGGAGCTGGTACCAGATGGGGCAATGGTGCAGAGGGATCCAACTGCTGTACTGATGGAGACACTGGCACCAAGAGGCAGAGCAAATTTCTTACTGCTGCAGATGCCTCCAGGGTAGTCGACACCGAAATGGTATCTTGTTGCTCTGCTGAATAAGTTGACAGTGCCACTTCTGGCACCAGGCTCAATGATGCCCTTTTCAGTTCCAGAGCCAATTGTGCTCGCTGAGGCACTGGTTGGGAAGAGGAGTGCTTAGGTTTCATATGTACTCTACTCAACTCCTTCTCACTCCTCTTACCAGACTTGGAGGGTGGAGATCTTCATAGCCAGAGCCTCCTTGGAAGTCTTATATTTCTTCCTCAGCACGAGTGAGGGAGATCGGTTCCAGACTGAAAAGCTGGCAAGAGCTAATCTCAAATTCTTCAATAAAGAGGATAGCCTAGAATATAAGGACGTAATAAGGAAGGGTTAGCAGAGAGGGGGATTTAATTTCTCAAAAGCTAAGAACCTTTTCCATTTGAAGATATAAATTCTTTTTAATTGAAGCTTTGCAAGAATTGAAGAACATCTATTGTACTTCAGTGTTCAGCATTCGGTAGTAAGGTTCCACAATTCATACTGCTAGGTGAAGAGATTCCAGGTCTTACTGGAGAATGACTCCACTCCTGAGATAGGAGACCAGGAACTACTGACAGGAGAGTACCCATACTGATGAGTCCAGATGCCAGCAACCTGATCACTATATCTTCTTGATTACATGAGGAAGAAGAGATAGCAGATGAAAAGTACAGAAAAAAATCTTGATTCCAGAATTTAAGATTTGCTTCAATGAGTGTCAAACTCTGACCTAGTGTTAGACTGGCCTTTTCCCAATTTAGCCACAACCCCATGGTTCAAAAGAGGGTACAGATAAATTGAAAAGATATATGAACCCTTTGAGTTGACTGAACTCTAACAATCTAATCCTCCAACTAGTATAGTAACACCATACATATAGTACACATAAAGATGTTATGCCTAGACATGCCAAGCAGATGGAGCTTCCAAGGACTGACAAGCATCTGGGAAGTAGTCAAAGAAAAACAAAATGGGTGCACCCTGTACTAGTAAAGGAAATTTACTCACCTGTAATTCTGACTTAACAGGATTCCCACTCCTGCTCCTGATTTCTTTTGTGTCAGACTGATGGAACTCCCTTGCAGGAATTTTGGTCCCTTGTAGAAGCAGTAACAGGATAAGTAAGGCTCCTGATTACTCACTGCATGACACCCAAGCAGTTAGTCAATTTTTAGGGCCCTGGGGATGCTCCAGTTAGAAGCAGAAATTGATGGTGTCTGGTATTTTCTTTGTTACAGTCATAGAATCATAGAATATCAGGGTTGGAAGGGACCCCAGAAGGTCATCTAGTCCAACCCCCTGCTCAAAGCAGGACCAATTCCCAGTTAAATCATCCCAGCCAGGGCTTTGTCAAGCCTGACCTTAAAAACCTCTAAGGAAGGAGATTCTACCACCTCCCTAGGTAACGCATTCCAGTGTTTCACCACCCTCTTAGTGAAAAAGTTTTTCCTAATATCCAATCTAAACCTCCCCCATTGCAACTTGAGACCATTACTCCTCGTTCTGTCATCTGCTACCATTGAGAACAGTCTAGAGCCATCCTCTTTGGAACCCCCTTTCAGGTAGTTGAAAGCAGCTATCAAATCCCCCCTCATTCTTCTCTTCTGCAGACTAAACAATCCCAGCTCCCTCAGCCTCTCCTCATAAGTCATGTGCTCTAGACCCCTAATCATTTTTGTTGCCCTTCGCTGGACTCTCTCCAATTTATCCACATCCTTCTTGTAGTGTGGGGCCCAAAACTGGACACAGTACTCCAGATGAGGCCTCACCAGTGTCGAATAGAGGGGAACGATCATGTCCCTCGATCTGCTCGCTATGCCCCTACTTATACATCCCAAAATGCCATTGGCCTTCTTGGCAACAAGGGCACACTGCTGACTCATATCCAGCTTCTCGTCCACTGTCACCCCTAGGTCTTTTTCCGCAGAACCGCTGCCTAGCCATTCGGTCCCTAGTCTGTAGCGGTGCATTGGATTCTTCCGTCCTAAGTGTAGGACCCTGCACTTATCCTTATTGAACCTCATCAGATTTCTTTTGGCCCAATCCTCCAATTTGTCTAGGTCCTTCTGTATCCTATCCCTCCCCTCCAGCGTATCTACCACTCCTCCCAGTTTAGTATCATCCGCAAATTTGCTGAGAGTGCAATCCACACCATCCTCCAGATCATTTATGAAGATATTGAACAAAACCGTCCCCAGGACCGACCCCTGGGGCACTCCACTTGACACTGGCTGCCAACTAGACATGGAGCCATTTATCACTACCCGTTGAGCCCGACAATCTAGCCAGCTTTCTACCCACCTTATAGTGCATTCATCCAGCCCATTCTTCCTTAACTTGCTGACAAGAATACTGTGGGAGACCGTGTCAAAAGCTTTGCTAAAGTCAAGAAACAATACATCCACTGCTTTCCCTTCATCCACAGAACCAGTAATCTCATCATAAAAGGCGATTAGATTAGTCAGGCATGACCTTCCCTTGGTGAATCCATGCTGACTGTTCCTGATCACTTTCCTCTCATGTAAGTGCTTCAGGATTGATTCTTTGAGGACCTGCTCCATGATTTTTCCAGGGACTGAGGTGAGGCTGACTGGCCTGTAGTTCCCAGGATCCTCCTTCTTCCCTTTTTTAAAGATTGGCACTACATTAGCCTTTTTTTTGTTTATTTACATGGAATGTAGGAGGAACCAAGAACACAAGGAGCAGTTTCTTAGCTTACAGCCACAAGCTTCTTTAGCCAAAAGACTGAAAAGCTCTCTCTAGCTTTTTCCAGGGATACATTGTGATCACTAGCTACTGCCTGTCTTTCTTGCCTCTCCTCAGTTCTGTCTGTCCTCAGTTTCTCTGTATTCTGTCTTCCCTCAGACTATAGCCCTGCAAATCTGCAGATATCTGCTTTATATCCGCAGATATCCATGACCGTGTTTGCAGACCACAGATCAGATGTGGATACAAATTTTGTATGCGCAGGGCTCTACCTCAGATACACACACACTCCTAGCCAAAACAACACTTAAAACAACCATAAAAGCTTCTGGGTCAGTTCACATACTCCTTTGTTTTAGGTGGAAGCTTATTCTTACAGTTATGTTAATTGAAGAGTGAGGTCACACCAATCAATCCCAATGAGGTTTTAACTGAACCCATAACAAGGTTTCACCCAGTTTATAAAATACTGACCTCCAAACATTCCAGTAAGTTCCTTTGTCTGTTGGGAAGGCAAAGCTCCCAAGGTGATAACACAATACAAAATTATTCATTTTGATTTAAACAGGGATCTCAAACTCAAATCACCACGAGGGCCACATGAGGATTACTACATTGGCCCGAGGGCCACATCACTGACACACACACACACACCCTGCTGACCCTGGCCCCACCCCGCCTGCCTCTACCCACCCCTTCCCCGCCCCCATTCCAACCCCTACCCCAAACTCCCCACCCCAACTCCGCCCCCTCCCTGCCCCTATTCTAACCCCTTCCCCAAATCCCCGCCCTGCCCCGCCTCTTCTCCACCTCCTCCCCTCAGCGTGCGGCTCCATGCTCCTCCCCCCTCCCTCCTGGAAAGCACTAAGCTCCTGGACGTAGGCATAGGAGCGGGGAAGTGGCGCACTGCGGGGGAGGGGAATGGCAGGAGAGGGGGACTTGGTGGCCGCAGGAAATAACTTGGGGGGGGCGCAGGGAGCTTGGTAACCACAAGAAATAACTCGGGAGGAGCAGGGGGGCATGAGGAGCTTGGCGGGCCGCAGCAAATAACTCCACGGGCTGCATGCACCCCTCAGGCCACTTGTTTGAGACCCCTGGATTAAAAGAAGTATGAGGATTAAACTTCAAGGTTAGAGATTAGCTGGAGCGATCAGGATATCATTAAACTAGCACTACTAAGGAAGGGTGGCTAAATGAACAGTTCCAGTACAGATTACCTATTACTCAGACTCCAGGCATCATGACCATATGACCCAAGGTGCAAAGAATGCAAAGAGAAGAAAAAAAATGAATTTCTTATATACTAATGCTAGCAGTCTGAGTAATAAGCTATTGGGCTCAATACAGGGGTAACTGTATGAAATTCTTTGGCTTGTGTTATACAGGAAGTCAGACTAGATAATCTAATGGTCTCTTCTGGCCTTAAAAAAACTCTATTAAAAAAATATGCCCAATGGAAAAACAGAAAGAAGGTGTAAACAATGAGAAAACTTAAAAGAAGACAATCCTTAAACTATGTGGGGAGGTGGATGGTTGAGGGAGAATACTTTTGGAATGCTATATTCAGATAAGCAAATATACAGGTAAGCAATTTTCCCTTCTCTTAAGATAATTTCTGCTAGCATTTTCATTTCTGAAGAGCAAAACAGTTGAGGGATGTCCCAAAAGCAAAAGTAGATAAAGTGACAGAAAGCAGCAGTAACAAGGCCAAAGCCAACAGAATAAAAATCATTATTTTTTTACATACAAGTAGGTAAACAGGAATAAGAGACTCTTACATGTCCAAGCTAGGGTAACAGGATAGCAAGTATGTAAAATCAGGACAGGGAATGGGTGGGTAACAGGCGCCTATAAAAGAAAAAGCCCCAAATATCGGGACTGTACCTATAAAATTGGGACATCTGGTCACCCTAGTCCAAGCCAACCAACTGCTTAAGTCTGTCAAAAATCATCATGTAGACACTGGTCAAATTCAAGTAACAGACATCCTAAAAGAAATAAGATTCTCTTTGGAAGTGGGAAAGTTTGGCTTCCCCTCCCTTGGAAACAAGTTATGAAACATAAAAAGGCTGAAAAAGGAATTCCTTCTGGAAGCCAAATCCCATCAATACTGCTCTGTAAATGTGTGGAGTAAGGACCATATTGCTGCTTTATGTCTGCAATGGAGACATTTCTGAAACAGGAAGTGTTGGCAGCCTCATCACTAAGTAGGCAAGCCTTGACATGGACTTTGTGTTTGGCCAGTTCATCCCAGGGTAAAATGCAATCAGACATCCTTTTAGACATGGTCCTCTTGGTAACACCACTGCTCAGTGATTTAGCATCAAAAGAAAGGAAAATCAACCAACATTTTCTAATAGTTTTGGTCCACTCCAAGGAGAACCCTAAGGGCCCTTTTACTTTGAGCATATGGAGAAGGGCCTCAGTGGGGTGGGCAAGCAGGTATGAAAAGAATGTTGGCAGGACATAGGTTCATTAAAATGGAACTATGATATCCACTTTGGAGAGGAATCTCAAATAATACCCCCTTATCATTGTAGTATCTGGTATAGGATGCATCAGTGAGCAGAGTCCAAGTTCACTCATTCCACATGTTTCACTCACTGCCACCAAAGAAATGACCTTCCATGTAAGAAACTTAAGTTCGCAGTGACTGAGTGGTTTAAAAAGAAGCTTTAATCCAATTTGTCAGGACCACCTTACTATCCCAAAACACAGGTCTTTTAAACAGAGGTTTCAAAAGTGTGAAGCT
Source organism: Natator depressus (assembly GCF_965152275.1). Taxonomy (NCBI): domain Eukaryota; kingdom Metazoa; phylum Chordata; order Testudines; family Cheloniidae; genus Natator; species Natator depressus. The sequence continues at coordinate 234,983,075 of NC_134235.1, read as the reverse complement.
CCATATGAACCCAATGACAAGAAGCTATGGAGGCACTAAGCTACTTTTGACTAATTTGATAGGCCAAAATAGCTACCATATGTATCTGGGGAAAGTGTGTCTTTAAAACAGATGAAGAAAGTCTTAAAGGAGCATCTGTGCAGGACAAGGAAAGGGGTCATCACAGGCTTGTTTGAACCATGCCACAAAATGTTTTAAACTTGGAATTATAGGTCCTTCTAGTAGATGGCTTCAGAAATGCCATGAGGACAAAAGTTATCTGCTTAGAGACACCATACCTATGAATTTGTACTATCTGACAGGAACTACAGAGTAGGCCCTCCGTTTGAATGGAAAATGCCCTCATTTTGAATGGTTTCAGAGTAACAGCCGTGTTAGTCTGTATTCGCAAAAAGAAAAGGAGTACTTGTGGCACCTTAGAGACTAACCAATTTATTTGAGTATAAGCTTTCGTGAGCTACAGCTCACTTCATCTGATGAAGTGAGCTACTGGTTAGTCTCTAAGGTGCCACAAGTACTCCTTCTCATTTTGAATGATGATCAGAAGCCAGATTTTCAGTCTGAGAAGTTCAGCTTGTGTCACCTACAATGGAGTTGAGAACCATACCTGTTCTGGGCCAGTCTGAGGCTATTATGATCACTGAACCCTTTTCTCTCCTAACCTTTGCAATCAAAGTGAGATGTGGAAAAGCATATTGGAACCTCCCTCCCCAGTGGCTGAAGAAGGTGCTCATGTGATATTTTCCAAGTGCCGTGGGCAAAAAAAACCAACAGAGGCTTCTTTTTCAGGTGAGTGATAAAGAGTGTGTCCTATCACAGTCAGCATAGCTATTTGGTGTGCAGACCTGTAGCACACATTTAACATCGTCTGACACGCGATTGAAAATCTGATTACTTTTAAGATCAAACTGTTCTCTCAGCCAAGCAACAGGCCCCACAGACCCAGGGACCAAAAACTGAGAAGGTATTACCAGTGATTCATAGGACCAATTGAAGGAATTAAGAGGACCAAAACCAGCACCAACTATAAACTGTTTGATGTTCAGACCTGGTGAAAAATCCATACCCCGAGCAATATAAGTAAGCCAACCTAACCGCCGGTGTAAACAGAGCTACATCAATGGAAGAATTCTTCCATCAACCTAGCTACCGCCTCTCAAGGATGTGGATTATCTACGCCAATCGGAGAACTCATCAGCGTACATAGTGTCTACACAGAAGTGCTACAGAGGTGCAGCTGCAGCCACTGTAGTGTTTTAAGTGTAGACATATCGACACAGACGCTGTACTTGAATCAAGGCAGGCTAGGAGAGGAGGGAGGAGACAATATCCAAATATGGATTATGCAATTGCACAGACCAGATATAGTCAAACAATCAATCCCTAACTACGAACGAGAAGATGTTAAACATATGATTAACTAAAACACTGATGTAAAGAAAGATGGCTTCTGAGCTTAAAGCCTACGGCAGCAAAAAAGGAATGGAGCCACAGGTTCTTATATATTCCCATACCAATGGTCCATATGGGGGTAAGCACAATAATAAGTGCTTTCTAAATAGTGCCAAGCCTGCAGATTGAGAATTTTGCAGACCTTCTGAATGCATACCTAGAGAGACAATTCTCAAAAGAAAATCCAATCAAAAATTTTAAAAGTTTAAAAAATAAATCCATTCACTTTCTTTTCAAAGCTTAACACTACATACTTGTTTTTCTTCCTCAAATGCTGTTTCTAGTTGTGTTGTAGCTGATGAAAAACATAACAGGAATGCAGTCATATCCTCAAGACTTTCCTTTTAAAGAGAAAAGAAAAATATCCATCCATATTCTGCTGAAACTCTGTATACTCTGACATTTTGTTTTAAGGAACCCTTAAAGTATGAAAAAATATTAACTTGGATTAAATGAACCAATTAAATTCTAGTTTAATCATGGAGGTGTTTGTAAAGTCATTTAATTTTCATTTTGGGCTGTGTTTAGATTATTAAAATGGAAATATGTTACAGTAATTTATTTTTGTCCATTACAGTATTTCAGTTCACTGTACAAGTTGAATAAGAGTAAACAGAGTAGTTAATTTCACATTTTGCTTACTGACAGTTTCACTTCCTGATTCTCATGAACTACCATAATGTTGTGTTTGAGTTTTCAAAACTGTAGGGAACTCTTTAACTTAAAGAACACTGTTCCAATTGGAATTTTTTTTAAATATCAGAACATTTAAAATCCTATTATGGTTTTATTTTTTAAGCAAAACTGGTTTTGGGGTGTAACCTATTTGATAGTAATATTCCTGTAAGCTAAAAAAAATACTCAAATTTAAATAGACATTCCCTTACTGTTACACCTAGATATTGCAATTGATTGAAAGTAGCATATAATCTTACTTATGACGATAAATCAGTCCGATCTATCGGTGCTGGTGTTTTAAGCAAGGGATTCTGGACATATGTATTAAGTTCAAATACCTGTCCAGTGCAGTTTATTTTATTTAAAAATTTTAAAAATGCAAAAATAAAAAAGTGTCCCACTTCTTTAAGGCTGAAACAATGAAAAAAATTGTTTCAGCTATAATCTCCAAAGCAACAGAAGTTTACCTCAGCCACTGTGTGGTTAAAGCCTTGTCTATATGCAAAAGTTGTACTATTTTAACTGTACTGATATAGTTAAAGTATCCCCCTGATAATGTGGACACAATTATATTTGTATAAATGGTCTTATAGCAATATAATTAATCCTGTATAGGAAGGGGGAATAAGCTTGTGGTGAAGCAGAGAAACTGCCCACCAGCACAGAAGGGGTTAAAGTGAGCCTTTGGGCCCAGCTATCCCCACCCCTTTATAACTGCAGCCAGTGCCAGGACTGGAGGGGAGGGAAAAGGAGGGAGTCTGGCTCAGTTTGGGGCTGACTGGTGAAGAGGCAGGAGCTAGCTGCCTCCCTACCTGAGGGAAGAATCTCTAGCCTGTCTGCCAACGCAGCCACCAAGAACCAAACACCCATCTTCCTGGCCAGAAGAGTCAGAGAAAGAGGCCTAGGAACACCTGGTCTAAGAAGAACCTGGATGACCGAAGTGCAGAGACCTTGTGGGTGTTCCAACCCTGCCAAACTTATGACTGCTGCAGGGTGACACTCAGGGGCCATGAGGGGCACTACTAGAGAGAAGCCACCACAGGAACTTGGACTGAAGGGGCAACAGTAGGAAGTAGCCCTGGGCAGTGGACATAGACTCCCCGCTGGGAGCTCCACTACTCAGGGGTTGACTTATATAGGGCCCTGGGCTGGAACCCAGTGGAATAGGAGGGCCCAGGTTCCCTTAACCCCTGCCTTAAAGACTGAGGGACCTCAACCACAAGAAGCAGGGGGCAGGAAGACAGACTCCAACCACTAGGCAGACTGGCCCTCCAAGCCCCCTGTTACAAAACTGTATTGTTGTAAGTCTGTTTATACTGTTATAACTGCATCTACTCTAGGCAGTGTACCAGTATAACTATATCAATAAAAAATTGCACCCTTAACCACCATAGTTACACAAAATGTGTGTGTAGACCATACATAACTAAGCAAGTAACAGTACATCTAAGCTTCAAGCTTTTGGGGTCTGTTGAGCCCTAGGGTGTCAAGCGCTAGGGTATCAACTGTTCTGGAACAAACAATAGTGGAGAGTTTGGATGAGCATTATAAAAATGTAAGTCAACTTTAGTCATCTGGCAATCAAGTATTAAAAGGGAGCAAAACTCTGCTTGAGACCCTAGAGCTTTGTATAGCCTTGGATTAGAAGTTGTCTACACAGTTTTTTCAGTACAAAGTACCTTGGCATCAATACACAGAAGTTATTTTTTAAATGTATCTGTTGTCTGATTCCACTTCAGTGAATCCACTTTGGAAGCAACATAACTTTATTTTGGAATGAATGCCACTCTAAGGTTCGTGTGGATGCATAACTATTTTGAATTAACTATAATGCTTCAGATATTCCTCCCAGAGATATCCCATATGGCATTGTTTCAAATCTGGATGAGCCTGTCTGGTTATCTGTGTGCCTTCTACTGCTCCAGGATCATTTTGATTAAATGTCACCTCCCTTTGTCTCCTCCCAGCACACACCCAAGTGCACCTCCTTTGTGATTCCAGCTTCTGACAAGTTCACATACCCCAAGCCCATTTTTGCAGCCATGCCCCATGATTCACCATGGCTCCATCTGGAGGTCCTGGACTTCCTTGCCTTCTGGGGAGAGAAGGGTTTCCAGTTCCCTATTACCAAGCATCACCAGAATGTTAAGATTTATGAGTAGCTATGCCAGTAAATGTACAAGAAGGGGTACTCCTCAGACACAGCTCTGCGCTGTGCCAAATCAAAGGAGCTCTAGCAAAATTACAAGAACATGAGACAAAACCAAGACCTCTTCCTCGTCACTTGGTAGAGGTGGAGCAGCCATAGAAATAAGTGGAGACTCTGTCAGTACCCAGTTAATCTCCGGAGAGCGAGAGGTGGTTGTTACCCAGAACGGGTCAGTGCCTAACGGGAGATTCAGGCATTTCTGTTACTGTTACCAAGTCTTGAGGAAATCAAAACTCTTGTGGTACCAGAACAGTGGACGGTACCAATGAAGCAAATTGGGCAAAGGTAACTGTAGTAAAAGGCACCGATGGTACCGAAGGTCTCATGACCAGTAGATGTCAGTCTGGTCTTTTGCAGAGCTGAAGTGCTGGGTACTGAGGTCCTAGCACACACTCTGTTGGTCCCAATTTAAAAGAGCTGATCTTCTCTCTGCCACTCCGATCACCCGATGGTACTGATCTTCCAGAGCCATAACTCTTAGAGTCCTCAGGCTTGCCGGTGGTCAAGGTTTTTGAGGAACCTGCAGCCTCATGGGTACTGAGTTGGAGGTTGGTAGGTGCCAAAGCTTTCTATCTGATCAGAGACCCTCCCTCTGAGGCTGCAGGGAAGGGGGGAGCACATATCGGCAGGCCGAAGGGACACTGCTAAAATCTCCAATCTGAAGCGCATGGGGTGCAAGCGCACCTAGAGTGGAGCATGCATAAGGACACTAATCAAAGAATAATACTAGGTTGTCGTCCTTTATGTGAGTCAGCACTAGAGGGAAATGAGATACAAACTTTGACTGTGGGTTTCGTGGATATTTGCTAACAGCAGAAGAATGGTGAGACTTGGGTTTCATTCCAGGTTCTGTAGGGCAATGTGCTGTACTGGTCACAAACGACTTCTTCTGACCCATCCCCAGCCCAGCCCTAAGAAACAATTACAAGGAAAGTCCAGCTTTTTCCCTGTATCCTTGTGTTAGAGAATGCTCAATAAGACTGCGGGAATGGCACATGCACAGCCTGGTCACATGTAGCAGCTGCAAGTGGATGCTCAGTTGCTCTGAGGGGATAGTTTGTGCACAGTCCATTCTGCACTAGGAGCTGTGAGTGGCTTTAGCACATTCAGTGAGAATAGAAGCTGTGGATAGTTTAGCTGCTAGGGCTTGTCTACACTGGCAATTAACGGCACTGCAACTTTCTGGCTCAGCGGTGTGAAAAAATACCCCCCTGAGCACAGCAAGTTGCAGCACTGTAAAGCACCAGTGTAAACAGTACCCCAGCGCTGGGAGGCACGCTCCCAGTGCTGTGAGCTACGCCCCTCACAGGAGGTGCACCGTGACCAAACAAGGCACGCTAAAGCACTGCCGCTGCAGCGCTTTAGTGTTGCAAGTGTAGACAAGCCCTAAGTCTCTTTGGGCATGTGTGAACTGAGATTGTTCAAAGATTTAGTCAAATTTGGGCAGATTTTTACAGGAACAGCAAAAGGCACATCCATGACACAAAGGTTACCCCTTGTCAAATTTCAGGTCCCTGTTTCAAAGCAGAAAAACAAGAACTTCTTAAAGAAAAGGTTGTCCGAATTTTTTTTTTAAGTCATGAAACTGTGTATTTTTTCCTAACCTCAGTCTCAGAAATGACTCTCCATTTTAGCTACCTTGGTATTTATTTGCCTATTACCAAGCAGCTATTTATGTTTGTAAATTTACAATACTAAATTATTTTTATTGATAAGAATATCATAATTTTGTGATTTAAAGTTAGTGTTGGTGCTGACATTTTAAGTTAAACTATTAAATCTAGAAGTAAAACACATTTTTAAAATCTCTTATTATATGGAACTATTATTACACATACAACTGAGCTTTCCTTTTCCTCTTCCTCCTCCTCCTCCTCCTCTTCAGCTTTCTTAGCATACACATATTCCATTGTGTGCACAAGCTGCAAAAAATATTTTAACGTAATTTTATCTTAATTAGTAAGAATATTTTCTCCTATTATCTTAATATCTCTCAAAGCAAAAAAATTAATAAAAATGCAAATATTTTTATTTGAATATGAAGTCACAATTAAATGAAGAGAAATGTATACCTCATTTAGATGATCAGTGATGTCTTTTAGCATCTGCAGTTCATCTACCATATCAGGTTTATTTTCAGATGGAATCGGTATGGAATACTTTACCATAGATTCTCCTGGAGATGGAGGTATGCACACCAGCGGCTCACTTTCATTTGCCAAGAACTTTATCTTATGTTTTATCTTTGAATTAGTAGGAGATGAGCCTTGTAACACAGGTGAACTCTTTTTAAAAATGGATGTTCCTGCATTTGTTTCTCTGGTAGTGCTGGGTTTCATCTGCTTTGTTGCTTTCATATTGGTATTTGCATTATCTTTCCAAGCATAGATGACAAAAGATTTATTATGTCACCCTATAAGGCAAAGAATAACATAATTGCAGGGAGGATGTACACAATTGCTGACTGAAATGTAACTCATTTACATTTGTTTATAAAAACATAAATTCATTGCCTAGGCATCTGAGTGAATTTATATTAAAACACAATTAAACAAAATTAATTATGGGGCAGCCAACAAGTGTCTACAACAAAACTACACATGTTTACAACCACTTTGTGCAGTAACACTCACCATAATAAAAAGACACAAGGGTAAGATCTCCAACCTATTATCTGAACAAGTATAAACACACTAGAGGAAGCTGTTAAATAATTGCTTTGAGAGGTATGTAGGATAAAAACGTCAGACAAAACACCCATCAGAGCTAATGATTAGGCAAAAGTCTGTGTGGCCTGGGCCTTGATCCTGCAACTATTTTCAAAAGTGGACCCCTGCACCTGTGCTGAGCCCCAGTGATCACCACCGATCCAATTGTAGAATCTTTTTTTCCATTTGTTTTTAATACCAGCCACTAAATCTTTTATTTTTTAATAAATCCAAAGAAATAATTTTTTTTTAATTTGTATCATTTTGGCGTGATCTTTCAGTGGTGTTCTATAACTGTTAACTTACAAACCCTGTTCCTATATCTGCACAAGCACTATGAAAGATACCTGTGAAGCTCAATCAAAAAATGGAACAAAAGAAAGCCACTTCTGTTGATTTTGCAGTAGAAATACAAGATACAAAATTTGCCAAAGGGAGAAGAACAAAATAGTAGGGAAAGAAATGTAACTGTCTTGTTTTAAGATTATATTACTAACAATAGAGAATGAATATACTGTAATGCTGAAAGGTGTTAATGGCTACCAAGGGGATCTTTGATTCACAGACCTTGTTAAACCTAAGGAATAAGACAAGCATTCTCTTTCAGTCTCAATGGATGGAGGAATTAAGCCCTTTATATAATGAAACAGCTGCAGAAAAATAAAGGCTATGGCCCCAGGCACTAAGCCACATGGCCAGGCCTAATCAGAGCTAACCCAGGTAGATTAACAAGGGTTTCCCTTGGTTGCCAACACAGGGGCTAGACATTGATTTTGCAGCCTGTGTGTGGTGGAAGCAGAAAGGTTGTTAACACAATCATAAAAATGTAAGGTTGGAAGAGATCTTGGGGAGTCATCTAGTTCAACGTCTGTGCTTAGGCAGCACCAAGGCTACCTAGACCATAGTGGACAGGTGTTTGTCTAATGGGATCTTAAAAAGCTCCAATGATGGGCATTCCACAACCTTCCTTGGAAGCCTATTCCAGTGCTTAACTATGCTTATAGTTAGAAAGTCTTTCTTAATATCTAACCTAAAATCTTCATTCCTTAAGATTAAGCCAATTCTTTCTTGTCCTACCTTCATTGGACATGGAGAACAATTGATCACCGTTCTCTTTATCACATCTCTTAACATATATGAAGACTGTTATTGGGTGTCCCACCCCACCCCACCCCCATCTTCTTTTTGCAAAACTAAACATGCTCAGTTTTTTAACCTTTCCCAAGAGGTCAGGTTTTCAAAACCTTTATCATCTGTTGTTTCTTCTCTGTACCCTCTCTAATTTGTCCACATCATGACTGTGAGAGGAAGCAGAAAGACACAGTTCCTTCTGCTCAAAACTCATTGGAGTGCAAAATTAGGGATTTCGGAGCAAGTAAATTGCTTGCTGTTGTTTGTTTCTACTGTGTTCAAGGAAACGGGACTTTGTGTACATTTTTGTAAATAAACAAGATTGCACTGAGAGTATATCTAACTCATATCATTGATTTCTCATCCAAATGGAAACAACTCATAAAGATCCCAAATATTGGCTAATTGCTTCGGCCAAAGGGACAACAATATCATGTAATTGAAAGAAACTACATAAAAGGTCACTGAAAAATTTTTCTTCAATGTTGCTGTTGTTTCTCTTCACATTAGTCCTCTTAATAGTTTCAGAAATAATTCAACTCAAATTTTGAAGTTATGGAGTGGGGGACAAGAGCAAGTGCCACAGAGAGAAGACACAGAGAGAGACTGGGTAAAAAGAGAGAATGAAAAAGCATACTATTAGAATATAAATAACTGAAAAAACCTGACATGAAAGGAACTGAAGTGTCTAGAAACAGAAATATAAAGGTCCAAGAAGAGAGAAACATTTAAGGAAGATAAGGAGGCCCTGGGAACTAAGACTGAGTCCAAGATTTTTCCCACTGTTGCTCACACCAGAACAGCTCCAAAAGCAGTATCAATAATGGGAGTGCCAGTGTAAACCAGGCTCCCATGGTCCATTAACATTTTAACTATGTGTTATTTAAACCTGATCAAATCTGGTCTCCCCAACATAATACTAAAACATCAGCAGTCTACAATAGTTATCACTAGTGAAGCTTCTCAGTGAGATATTTTTGGCAAAAAACCTTAGTGTAGACAAGTAAGAGTAACCGCTGAAGTGAGCCAACGTCAAATAAATAAGATACAAAATTAAACAAAACTGAGTTAAAAATGCAATTCAGCTTACTTTAGTTCCTGTGGAAAGGTCTACGAATGAACAAAAGAAGATGACTGTATTCACACTACTTTTCATAACAGCAGCTGCTTCCTGTAATCACCACAGTGAGCTGCACACATGCAAGGAGCCAGCTGTGAGAGCTGCAATGCTTCTGATGTTAGGTTGACTCGAATTCTCCTTTCATTTCACCACTCAGAATAACTACAGAGGCACAGGAGAGTATGTCTAGACTAATGGGACTGTACCAGCATAGCTACAATGCTCTAGCTAGGCCAGCATAAACCCATAATGTATACACATCCTACATTGACAAAAGGGTTTTTTCTGTCAGTGTAGGAACAACATCTCCCTGAGTGACAGTAGTAAGGTCAACAGAAACATTCTTCCATCAACGTAGCTGCATTACACTGGTGGTCGGTCAGCACTGCTACTTCACTCAGAATTCAGAGTAGCAGCCGTGTTAGTCTGTATCTGCAAAAGAAAAGGAGGACTAAGGTGCCACAAGTCCTCCTTTTCTTTTCACTCAGAATGTAGCTTTTTCATACTGCTGAGCAACATAGCTATTCTCAACCTAAATTATAAGTGTAGACCAGGCCAGGGACTCTGGGTAACAGCAGTAAAAGCACTGCTAAAATATTCCTGTTTCTGAAAAAGATTGCAGTTGTAAATTCTACTGGAGATAAGTTTCTCACTTATTTTGTTCTTAATCTGAAGTCTGGCAGAAGATGTCTGTATGTTGAAGTATGTCAAAGGAGGTGTGGGATGTTAGACACCCCTTCTCCCACACACAGTGCTGGGAACGTGAGGGTGTGATGGTGTGTGTACACTGAATAGGTTAATGTGGACCTCAGAGGCCAGTTATGTTACCTGGCAGCACCTGTGAGAGAATGCAAGCCAAGCTTAACTGATGATGAAGCCAAGATGGGGAGGGCCTGGGCAGTGATTATACAGCCAAGAAATAGAGAGCAAAAGGGCCTGGGCTAGACTGGCTGAAAGAAAGGAAGTTTGACAGGAGGCTGGGGCTAACTGGCAGTAGAAGAAAGACTGGCTCTGCTGCTGGCTAGCTGAGAGGTAGAGGATGGAAATTATCTTGGAAAATGAGGGAGAAGCAACAAGGGATGAGTAATGGCTTCATATCAGAAAGAAGGAAAAAAGAATAGAAATGTCTGTATCTGAAGAAGAGGGCATCAGACAGGGATGGAAGAGAGAGTAAGAAAAAGGATTGACATTTTGTAATTGTCAAATCACTAATGGAAGATGTAAAGACAGGAGATGTTATTCCCTTGAAAACAGCAGCATGGATTAGATGAAGTATTAGAGATATATTAAGAGCTAAAAGAATGCAGGGTGGAGATTTATTAATACAATGTATGTATAAAGAACAGGTTGAGAAACTTCTTAAAACTACAGTATTAGGAAAAATAAATGTAATTTGCCAGCTGCCTAAATATATGACAGAAGCGGGAGGGGTAATGTATAAGGTTCCACTAGGCATGACTCAGGATGAAATTAAAAGGGGTATAGGTTGTTAACAAACTGTTGTTTGTTAAGTGTCTGTCTGATTAGCAGGAGAGGGGAAGAACACAAACTATCCACAGCTGTCCAAGTAACATTTATAGGTGAAACACTACCCAATAGGGCTAAAATAGGATAACTCTTCTGGCTTAAACTATATATTCCAGCCCCTTTGAGATGTTATATATCAAAGGTTTGGGTATGTGTCTGTAAGGGGAAAATGAGGTGTGGTAAGGGAGAACACACCTATGAGAACTCTATGGAAGGAACGGAACTAAAATGCACTGATTGCAGAGATAAGCACAATGCAGCATACAAAGGGTGCATAGTGACAGAACAAGCCAGACAGATACAGAAAATTAAAACTATCTGTAATATTCTATACAGACACTACCAAAAGATATTCACAATGGAAAGTGGAGAAGGAGGAAAATGCCAGTAAGGAAAAAGAGTTATTGGTACAACAAAATTCAGTTCGGGGCAGAAATAAGAGAAATAAAAGTTTTACTTGTAAGTAAAGACAAATGTATAGCATTTATGATAGAAGTGATTAATTGCACTTTACAGGGAAGAAGACTGAAAAAATAAAAATTACAAGAAAGTGGAAGAAAAATATTTGCATATAGGAAATCTCTTGATAGACCGCGTTCATGTAATTTTAAATGAGGGTAATAATGTAGTTGTGGTTCTAACAATTTTTGGCTGTAGCACACATAGTTTCATAAAACATGGTCAGGAATTAAAACAAATTGTTTCTGAAACAGAAAACAAACCTGACATCATATGTGTATAAGAAAGATGATTGGTAAGAAAACATATGTACAGACTTCCAGGATATGATGTAATCAGACATGACAGAGAAATAACAAGAGAAGCAGGTTGTCTGTATATTTATAAAGGAAGGTCTTAGTTACATTGAAATAACCATGCAGAACTTATGTTTTGAATACAACACTGCTGAGATTCTTATGCAGACATTGAAGTCTAGCAGAAGATAGCTGTATGCTGAAACTATAATGTTTTACAACCCATGTAAATAAACTAGACAATCTAGAATTGAAAGTTAGTTAAGGGTATCAAAGACCTAAAAATGCGTGGAGACCTTAATAGCCATAATAAATTTTAGGGAAGCAGGAAAACTGATTATAATGGCTAATGCCTGGAACTGTTCTTTGACATGCACAATGTGGTATTGCTAAATACTGGAGCACCTAATCGGGTTTAATTCAGTGGATAGAACCTTTACATCAGGAATTTCAACAAGCAATATAGCTAGGGCCCTACCAAATTCACGGTCCATTTTGGTCAATGTCATGGTCATGGAATTTTAAAAAACATAAATTTCATGATTTTAGCTACTTAAATTTGAAATTCCACAGTGTTGTAATTGTAGGGGTCCTGACTCAAAAAGGAGTTGGGAGGGGGGAAGTCAAAAGATTATTGTAGGGGAGGTTGTGGTACTGCTACCCTTACTTCTGCACTGCTGCTGGCGGTGGCACTGCCTTCAGAGCTGAGCATCTGGAGAGCGGCAGCTGCTGGCCGAGGAGCCCAGCTCTGAAGGCAGAGCCACCGCCAGCAGCAGCGCAGAAGTAAGGATGGGATGGTATGGTATTAGAGACAAGGTAGGTGAGGTAATACTGCTGACTGCAGAGCTGAGCCCTCAATCAGCAGTCACCACTGTCTGGCCGCCCAGTTCTGAAGGCAGCAGCACAGAAGTAAGGGTGGCATGGTATGGTATTGCCACCTTTACTTCTGCACTGTTCCTGGCAGGGCGCTGCCTTCAGAACTGGGTGCCCAGCCAACAGCCATTTCTCTCCAGCCACCCAGCTCTGAAGGAAGGTAGATGAAAGGGTGGTAATACGGTGACCCCTCCCCTAAAATAACCTTGTGACAACCATCACCCTCAACTCCATTTTGGGTGAGGACTCCCAATTTGAGAAATGCTGGCCTCCCCCGTGAAATCTGGTCTTTTGTGTGCTTTTACCTTATAATGTACAGATTTCACGGCCCATGATGCATTTTTCATGGCCGTGAATTTCGTAGGGCCCTAAATACAGCAAATAAATGCAACTGGGAAGTCAATAAAGAAAATGGAACTGGAAGTGATCACTTTCCTATCCTAATTATATATCCATACCAAGGTAATGTTAAAAAACACAGATGGAATCCCTACCTGGAACCTTAGAAAAGCAAACTGGGGGCTCTTAAAGAGAAAATGTGATGAGTATCTAAGTACCAATTGTATAAGTGATAATTTAGAGGCATTTCATGATGATATAATGAAGGGAGTTGTAGCAGCAGCCAACGCAGCTGTGTGTAAGATATCAAATTGCCACAAACTCAGAAATCCAATTCCCTGGTGGAATGCAGATTGTAAAGCAGCAATTAAAAAAAGAAAGAAGGCATATAAATAAGCAAAAATACAATGAATCACCAGGACTTAATAACTACAAAAGATGTAAAATGGTGGCACAAAGACTTATTAAAAAGGCAAAGAAAGACTTGAAGAAAGTATTGTGGGAAAATGAACAAAGATTCCAAGATTTCCAAGCTACATAAACATAAAAGAATGAATGGGATATGGAGTAAAATCAAATTTTGGTCTTGTAGTAAATAATAAAGTTGAAAGTTCTAACTTAGGAAAAGTGAACATTTTAGCAAACGAGTTTCAAAATGTTAGTAGTGATACAAATCAAAGTACAGAGTTTCATCAACAAAAAAGCATGTTTGCTGAAATAAACTGAGAGCTCCTGAATGGCTAGATAGAACATAAAAATGATTAACTGAATGAAAATTTTAGCATACAGGAACTCAAAAAAGCAATAGACAAAAGTAAAAATAGCATATGTAATGCAATGATTAAGGCTGCGAGTCTGTCATGAAGATCACAGAAGTCACAGATTCCATGACTTTCCAGGACCTACGTAACTTCTGCAGCGGCTGGTGTGGCTGGCCCAGGGGCCACCTGAGCAGCTTGGGCAGCCACTGGGCCAGCCACACCAACCACTGCTAGGGCAGTCTCGGGCCATCACATTCCCTCCCCCCCAGCAGCAGCAGGAATTTGGTTGTGGGAAGTAGCTCAGGGCTGGGGCAGGGACGTGGGAGGAGGTGTGGGCTCCAGGCCGCGCTTAGCTCACGGGCTCCCCGGAAATGGACACAAGTCTCTCTCTCAGCTCCTAGGCAGAAGCGCAGCCAAGCGGCTCCACATGCTGCCTCTGCCCGCAGACACTGTCCCCGCAGCTCCCATTGGCCATGGTTCCCGGCCAATGGAAGCTCCAGAGCCGGCACTTGGGGAGAGGGCAGCGTGCGAAGCCCCCAGGCCATCCCTGCGCCTAGGAGCTGAGGGACATGTCACCAGTTCCGGGGAGCCGCAAGAAGCCAGGTAAGGAGCCTGCCAGCCCTGCCAACCCTTCCCCTCCCCCAGCAGCTGTGGGGGTACCGGGCCACGCGCCCCTGCCTGCCCCCCCCAGCACTAGCAGGGGTCCCAGGCTGCCCCCCAGAGCACCCACAGCACTGCTGGCCTGTCCCCCTCCACCGAGCACCCAAGATTTAGTCAAGGATATATAGTACAAGTGATGGACAGCCCAAGTTCTCCGAAACCTATGTGGTGTGAGTACTGTGGCACCATTATGTGTGATGCATGGTAGGTAATGGAGAAATGCCCATAAATTTAAGGATAAATTGTTAGATTTAACTTTTAGAGCTACGGTTAGTGGAAACAGTGAAGATAAGAGTTCTAAACAAATATACAAGGACTGTTGAGAGAAGATGTAACTGGAAACCACAAACGCCCACATTCTAACTGGGTCAAAAAGTAAGTAAAAGACTTGAGTAAAAACAAAGGACTGGAAGAGATTAAAATCTTTAGTCATGGGAAATCAAATGATAGCTGGACAGTTCTCTCTTCAAGGAAGGGTAGGACCATTAAATATGATGAATAAAGTTTATGAGCTTATGCATGGCAAATGGGGTCAGCATTTCAAATCTATACTGACTGATCTAAAGATGACAACATGACGAGAGTGAGAACAGCCTTTTGTATCCTTGAATTTGTGATTGAGACCTATGAGGTTGTCCAATTTTGTGGCCATTATGATGGCCAAATTGGTGGGTATACTGTTGACACTGACCTGAATAAGGTATGTATGCCCAACTACAGCTGTTATTCTATCTGACTCTTTATTGTGTACAATGCCAATAAGAAAGGGAGGAATAAATGGTTCAGTTTTCACAATAGAGATAGGTAAATAGCAGGATCCCCCAAAGATCTGTACAGGGTTATCTGCTGTTCAACATATTCTCAAATGACCTGGAAAAAGGCGGTGAACAGTGAGGTGGCAAAATTTCTTGACAATACAAAACTTCTCAAGATAGTTAAGTCCAAAGCTGATTGTGGAGCGCTACAAAGGTATCTTACAAAACTGAGTGAAAAAACAGCAGGTGAAACAAAATAATCCTAACTATATATACAAAATGATGGGGTCTAAATTAGCTGTTACCACTCAAGAAAAAGATCTTGGTGTCATCATGGACACTTCTCTGAAAACATCTGCTCAATGTGCAATGGCAGTCAAAAAAAGCTAATAATGTTAGAAACCATTAGGAAAAGGATAGATAATAAAACAGAAAATAACATAATGCTGCTCTGTAAATCCATGATATGCCTACACTTCGAATACTGTGTGCAGTTCTGGTTGCCCCATCCCAGAAAAGATATATTATAATTGGAAAGGGTACAGAGGAGGACAACAAAAATTATTAGGGGTATGAACAGATTCCAGATGAGGAGAGAGTAAAAAGACTGGAACTGTTCAGCTTAGAAAAGAAACAATTAAGAAGAGACATGAGAGAGGTCTATAAAATCACAACAGCTATGGAAAAGGTGAATAGGGAAGTGTTGTTCACCACTTCACACAACAGAAAAACAAACATAAGGAAGTACTTCTTCATACAAAGTACAGATATCCTGTGGAACTCATTACCAGAGGATGTTGTGAAGGCCAAAATTATAAATGAGTTCAAAAAAGAATTAGATAAGTTCATGGAGAATAGGTCCATCAATGGCTATTAGCCAGACCCACAGTCCACATGTTCCTAAACCTCCAGCTGCCAGAATCATCTGTCACTGGTCACTGTCATAAAACAGGATACTGGACAGACAATTTGTCTGACTCAGTATGGCTGTTTTTATACACTTATGAGCCTCGGAAAGCAGGAATGACTTAATCAATGAAATATGGTTCTCAACTGCAGTGACAGTACAATTAGGTATTCATGTAGTAATAGCATGGAGTCCAGTGCATGTTGGGATACCTGGCAATGAAATGGCAGATAAAAAAGTGAAAAATGCCTTCAAAAATTAAGAGACTAATATAAAGATCGCTTTGAGTACACAGGACTTCAGAAGTTTGGTTAAGAGAGAATTTAAGGAATGGCGAGAAATATGGACCAAAAGCAAAAAAAGACAAACTATCCTAAAAATTCTAAACTTGAGGATAATGTTATACTTCACAGCTAGGCTAGAAGAAGCGAAGTAACTATCTTTAGCATGCTAACAGGTCATTGGGGCCTGAATGGTAATTTATATCTACTAAACATGCACAAAGACAGGTTGTGTGAAACATGCAAAGTTAAAGAAACAGTTGAGCATCTGCTATAGCAATGCAGAGAGAATTATACAGAAAGATTCTTTATGAAGAACTGAGACACCTCAAGATGAAAGAATATATTCTGAAAGGACTGATGAGAGTACTGGGAAATTGGGATAGCATTAAGAAAGCATTACTGCACTTTATTATGGATATAGGAAAGGATGAGAGGACATAGATTTTGATTATGCAAAAACTGCAGTTAGACGGTGGTCATTGCCACAGATGTTGAGGCTGATGCGCCATAAAATGACAGGAAAATAAAAAGAAAAGAAGGGACTGCCAGGGGAAAGAGTCTGCAGTCACTCTCTGGGAATAGAGAAATGGTGAGGTGAGAGCCCAGCAGGGGAGAATAAGCCCTAGGGTTCTAGCCAGAGCAGAGAAGCCTGACAAGCAGCTGGGAAGGCATAAAGCAGCCACTGAGATGGGACAGGCTCTGGTGGTGTGCCCTGAAAGAAGGGCAGGATTAGGACTACCATGGAAAGAGTGCCCTGGGAGGTGTTCTGTAGAGGAACAGAGCATGGTGGAAATTGATTTAAGTTTATACCTTTATGTTAGGATTTTATTAGGGGATTCCAGGTGAGTGCCCTGAAAGTCCTAGATCTAAAAGAACAGTCAACTTAGAGAAGCTGCAGGAAATCAAGCTCAGACAGGAAGGGGACCAGGGAAACAGCAGCAAGGAATGGGACTACACACACCTTGGCTCCTAGTTATAGGGTCCCGGAGCAGGAACACAGTGTAGTGGGAGACCCTGGGACACCCTACCGTGTCTGGCAAGGTGACATGAGACCAGAGAAGGGGACAAAGATATTGGAAAGTCCTGGGGAAGGGTGTGAAGACCAGGGGACTGGAGTTGTGGCCATGGACCCTCTTGTAAGTACATGGTACTGTTTTATGTTGGGCTTTCTGTTACCCCAGAAGGGGTTGACTAAATCATGACCTGGCTGGAGGATCAAGTTAGGGAAGAGAGACCACCGAGCAGGGGGCAGCAGAACAGTATAACTGGAAAAATAGCAGTATAACTGGAAAATTCCCTCATGTAAACAATCCCTAAGTCCCTTGTTGTTATGGTTGCTGAGACACTAAGTTCATGTTTTTTAAGCTAAATGATGCAGTGACATTTGGCTGCATTTGGAGGGAGCCTGAAACAATATCTCTGAGAGATGTGACCTACCCCATTAATTTCAGTGGATGCTAACTAAGATATCCAATGATAATATTCTAAAGATCAACAATGTTAACTCACTGCTCATCAAAGAATGTAAGAAAAGAGGATCATAGTATGAAGATCAGCACAAATCTACTCTGATTTATAACTTATGCTAGCACCACTAGTAAGTGGGCTTGGGAGACACTACCTCACAATCAAGGAGTGAAGCCCAAGTAGTCTACCACATTCCAGGCATCTGAGCCTGATCCAAGGGGCAACAAATTAAAAAACCCAGAGATGCATATGAGCCTCACTGAAGGGAAGCCAAGCACAAGGAGTCTAGCAGAGCCCATGGATATATTCTGATCCCACCGAAGAGGAGCCGAGACCAGAGAACATGTTATTTTGAACATGTGCACAATCTACTGTCAGTGGCATCTCATGTGGAAGAAGCTTGGAAGAGTACTGCTATCTCTTTCCCACCCCTGCCCGACCTCTGGTCATATTCAAGAAAAGGTGACCAGGAGTATAAGAACTGGCCTCATAGATAGCAGCATTTTTGTGATCATGGTCACCTCCCCATGACAGTTGCTGCTTTAATAAGAATCATGAGAAAGATACAGCCTAAAGAAAATGGAGCAATTGTAATATAGGGGGATCTAGAATCATAGAAATGTAGGGCTGGAAGAGCTCTTGAGAGGTCATCTAGTCCATCCCCTGATGGTGAGGCAGGGCCAAGTATACCTAGATCATCCCTGACAGGGGTTTGTTTAACCTAATCTTTAAAGTATACAAAGATGCGGATTCCACAACCTAGATTCATAGATACTAAGTTCAGAAGGGACCATTGTGATCATCTAGTCTGACCTCCTGCACAACACAGGCCACAGAATCTCACCCACCCACTCCCTTGGTAACCTCTTCCAGTACTAACTATTAGGAAATTTAGGCTAACCTAAACCTCCCTTTCTGCAGATTAAATCCATTACTAATTGTCCTACCTTCAATGGACATGGAAAACTACTTATCACAGTCCTTGTTATAACAGCCCTTAACATGCCTGAAGATTTATCAGGTCCCACCTCTGTCTTCCTTTCTCAAAACTAAACATGCTCAGTTTTTTTAAACTTTCATCACAGGTCAAGTGTTATAAAACTTTTTCATTTTTGTTGCTCTCCTCTGGTCTCTCTCCAATTTTTCCACATCCTTCTTAAAGTGTAGCATCTAAAACTGGACACAATATTCCAGCTGTGGCCTCATAAGTGCTAAGCAGAGTAGAACAATTACCTCCCGTGTCTTACATATGACACACGTGTTAATACATCCAGAATGATATCAGCCTTTTTTACAATTGCATCTCATTGTTGGCTCATGTTTACTATTTTTATTGTTGGCTCATGTTGGATTTCAGCTATTTAAATCAGTTCATGATTCATAAATCAGCTCATGATTTCAGCAACATGAGCCAACAATGAGCTATTTAAATCTGAAATTTCACAGTTATTGCTTGGATTAAGTTTTTATATTCTAATCCGACTTCCAGGGTAGTTACCAATGTTATTGTTTCTGCCCCATTATAGAAAGATTCAAGGTAGGGCTGCCCCCTTTCTCCTCTTCTGCTTGATTGAGCTCTAGAACCTTCAGCCATTGCCTTCTGAGCAAATCAACATATTCATGGTATCAGGTTTGGTCAAACAGAACATAATTTAGTGCTCTATGTGGCATGTTCTTGTATTTGTATATAAGCCCAAGATTACCATTCCTAACCTTCTAATTACGATTAATAAGTTTGGACTTTTCAAGGTATAAATTAATTGGAATAAATCAGAAATCTTAGGCATTAATAAATATGCCCACAAAGGCCTTTTCTCAAATCAGGACTTTCCATGGCAATCCTCCCATATGAAATATTTAGGAATACTGATTCCCAGAAATATTCAGGACTTCCCTAAGATAAATATAGAACCAATCATTGCCCAAGTGAGATGATGGAGAGATGAAGTTTATTAATCTTCAGTTTGTGGGGTCCAATGAATATACATTAATATATAATGTATTATCCATTATATGTATTATATATTATTATATGTCTTATAAATTATAATGTAATATACATTAATATAAAATGTATTAATATATAATCTTAATAAATTTCCTTCCCAGAATTTTGAATGTCCCGAGGGGTCTCCCTATTTCTATTCCTCAAATTTATTTTAAGAAATTCAATAATATTTTCAGAACGTTTCTCTGGGGCACAGATAAGAAACAGACCATCTCTCTAAAAATTACAGCTCCACCTATTTCTGGGAGGATTTCATTTTCCCAACTTGGAAAATTATTGTAGCTCCTTTTTGTTAAGCCTGGCGTCTTTGTTGCTGTTAGATATGACCGCACAGACTCCACTTTGGTTTCAGATTGAATGAAAATTATTATACCCTCTCCCCCTTTCAGGCACTGTAGGATCAAATTATTATAAATTTGATGGCTCCAGAGCTCCCACAACAACGGCTATGTAATAAGCTTGTTCAAAGTTGGCTAGCAAGTTGTTTCCATCCACTCTTCCATGTAGAGGGGTCCTATGGAACAATCCTATCCTTAAAATCAGTGTCAAAACCTTGATGTGGAGGGTTGGACGGAGAGAGGAATGGCGACTGTGTTGCAGCTAATTGGCAATAATAAATGTACACCCTTTGTAGATCTTCAGCAACAATTTGGCTTGCCCTGTTCCAGAGCATGGAAGTATCTCCAATTAAAACATGTACATATGAAGGTATTTGGACTGGAGGCACTGGGAGCTCAATTTTATTATTTTGGAGGAAATATCCTGAATTCACTTAGCCAGTGGTGTCCTTTTACAATTCTGTGCAGGACAGGCTCTAGGCACCAGCAAAGCAAGCACGTGCTTGGGGTGGCACATTTCCAGGGACAGCATTCCGCCCAACCTTATTTATTTATTTATTTTTGCTTGGGCGGCATTCCGGCCACCCCTTTTTTTTTTCGCTTGGGCAGTTGCGCTCTTGGAGCTTGGGGCGGCAAATTTTTTGCTTCAAGCGGAAAAAAACCTAGAGATTGATAATTTGAGAGTTGCTTGGAACAGAGATTTGGATACACAACTATTTCCAACAATTGTATCTAATGTTAAAAATGCAGCTTCAGACCTGAGACTACAGCTTATTCACCAAAATACATTTTTTTCAAATATACTGGTCCCCACATAAACTAATGGTAATTGGCCTCATAAATGTTGCTCGCTGTTTGGAAATGTAACTCTATACTATTAGCTCATCTGACTTGGGAGGGTCCCTGTATCAAGAATTTCTTGTATGAGGTGAGTCAATGGACAATTCTGATGTTGGATGCTAAGTTGGAGCCATCCCACTTAAGTTTCATTCTTGGATATATTCCAGGTACCTGGAGATTATCTGGTAACAAGGCAGCAAGGTTCCAACATGCAGCACTGGTTGCTAAACAATTAATCTTGCAAAAATAGAAAAGTCGATCCCCACCAAATACTGATGCTGGCCTCAGTGATATAGCTGATCTCACGAGACTGGCATTCCAGAAAGGGAGTGGCTAAAAAATTCAAAACAATTTGGGTTGACTTTTTAGAGGTCTATGATTAATGTAGACCCTGAAGATCGATATGTTGCTTCTCTTCCCTTACCTTTATTCTAACCTTCATCATTTACTTTGAATATTATGAGAATCTGGTATTTTTATATATTTGCTGTATTGGAAAAACTAATAAAAAATTGTAAATAACAATGAATAATAAAAGAATCAAATCACCAATAGCGATCTGACTTGAGGGTATTACATTTATACCAAAAGTTATAAAGAAAACAAGTTAGTGAGAAAATATTATTTTCTTTAAAGGTACAGATTATCAATTTTTCAATAACACAAAGCAGAGTCAAACATAATTCAAAAGAAAATAATTTTGTTGTGTGTGTATATCTACAAATCCCAGAATACAGGAATACCATGTACTCTTACTCAGTTGTGAAGTAACAGCCAGTACCTTCAAAAGGTAAAATCTACGTATACTGCAGGCCTATGTAGGGAAGTACCTTCAGCATGACAATAGTAATGGGTATTCAATATCTTTCCTTACAAGATACTTACAGATCTTTTTTCACAGTCTAGTCACATGAAACAGAAGTCAAAATACGTTTCTGAAATAAATAGATACAATATACTATAAAGGAGCACATTTTCTAAAGTAAAAAGCACATTTTCTGAGGCAAACAGTGAAGACAAAGGCAAAACAGCTCTGAAGCTGCTGTAAATTGGTTGGGGACCAGACTGGTTTCAGGGAGACGATAGGGTTGACAGAACATACAGGTGGCAAAAAAACACCCCTGTGGCCCTCCGTCTGCTTGGTTCTTATACAGAGCACACCCTGGACACACCCGAAGATTGGCACTACAGAATTCAGGCAGGCTGTAAAGTAGACAGTACTTACGTTTTCAAGTTTTCAACTACTGTCCTAAATCTTATGTAGGGGATATAACATTTTTCTTTTTCTTTTTCAATTTATTCAACATCAATTTTTATTTTTAAACCAAACCACCAGAGAGAGACACATGCTAAGAGACAATGGGTCAGCCAAAAAGAAAATCTCATGATTTTCCATGTTCCTTGTCTTACATACTTTCATGAACTGTGGGCAGCATGACCTCAGGCACAACGGTCAGGAAGATGGTCTATTTTGATGTTTTCAGGGGTGGGTGGGAACACAAGTTTTCTGAACTTTCACAACATGAGACCCACACATTTTCAGGCATTTGCACACCATATGGACTCAGGCCTTTTCAGGTATATCTACACAGTCCATGGCAGCAAGCCATCCAGCCTGAGTCAATAACCCACTCTGCTCTAGGCTTCAGAGCCCAACCCACCACTTCAAAACGCTGTCTACATAGCTATTTTTAGAACTCTAGCACAAGCCCTACAAGACTGAGTCTGTCAGCCCCAGATGGGAAGCTCACCACTGCAGACTGTGTACATATCCTTCTTGTGGGGCAATGTATTATATGACCCTTTAACTCAGTGGTTCTCAACCTATTTATCATTTTGGGCCACATATGCAGCTCTCTGTGTTATGTGGGCCACATCCACATGACATATATACTACCTGTATGGCCCTGAGGATCTCACATGGGCCACAACTGTGCACTAATTGGGCCATGGGTTGAGAACCACTGCTCCAGCTGATATGGAGTACACATTGAAAGAATGCATCGGGACAAGGGCAAGTTGTCCGTGCCTTGCCTCATGGCAGTACCTGCATCAGGAGTGTTTCTTAAGTGTTTCAATGGCTTCTCTGGTGATATCTGATCCAGAACTGAAAGGGAAATGCAGAAAAATGTGGATCAGTGTAGCATTTTCATTAGATATGCTGAAATCATTCTTAATCTGGGAGTCATGACCCACCCACCCCCCTCTAGGGGGGTTATAAACAGGTTTCAGGGGGCATTTTTTATAGGTAGAGGAGAGGAATAGTCCCAACATTTCTTCTCTTGTAACATGGAATCACAATATGAAAAAGGTTGAAAAACATTTCTATAGAGGATCTATGGGGTTCATAGGAATGTCATTCAACACACCAGTACTCTATTGAAGAGTATAATAAGATCCTACTGAGTAGGATCTGTGGGATTTATGGCATTCCCAGTAGGCTGAGACCTTATAAAGAAGAGTCTGTAAGACTTAAAGTAGCCCCCCACTCAGCTAACTAAAATCTTACAGCGGTTCTGTGGGATACCCACTAAGTTCACCCTGAGGCTATATCTATACTAACACGTTTGTTGGTAAAACTTTTGTCAGTCAGGGATGTGAAAAAACACACCTCAACCAACATAACTTTCACCGACAAAAGCGCGAGTGTGGACAGCACTATGTCTACGGGAGATGCTCTCCCACCAACGTAGCTACCACCGCTCTTTGAAGGTGGTTTAATTATGCTGGTGGAAGAGCTCTCTATGGTGACCAGAGAGCAAGTGTGAAGAATCGGGAAGGGAGTGGGAGGTAATAGGCGCCTATATAAGACAAAGCCCCAAATATCAGGACTGTCCCTATAAAATCAGGACATCTGGTCATCCTAGAGCTCTCTCCCATCGCCATAGAGTGGCTACATGGGAGACCTTACAGTGGCACAGCTCTGCCACTGTAAGGTCTATAGTGTAGACGTAGCCTGACACTACAGAGACAGATCTGTAGGGGTTTATGGCATCCCCACTCAGCTCACCCAGACACTCTTGCAAGCCTGTGGGAGTTTAGGGCATAGGTTGGATATTAGGAAAATTAGGTTGAATATTAGGAAAAACTTTTTCACTAGGCGGGTGGTGAAGCACTGGAATGGGTTACCTAGGAAAGTGGTAGAATCTCCTTCCTTTGAGGTTTTTAAGGTCAGGCTTGACAAAGCCCTGGCTGGGATAATTTAGTTGGGGATTGGTCCTGCTTTGAGCAGGGGGTTGGACTAGATAACCTCCTGAGGTCCCTTCCAACCCTGATATTCTATGATTCTATTCCCACTCAGCTCACCCAGTCACCATAGGGGGAGTGGGGGGGTGGGGGGATAGTGCATATTCAACTCACCCAGACCCTATGATGGGTTGGGGGCAGGGAATTAGGGCATTCCCCATTCTCACCCAGACCCTATTGAGGGGTCTGTGGGGGTTAGGGCATCCCCACTCAGCTTACTCAGACCATACGGAAGGGTCTGTGGGGGGTTAGGGCATTCCCCACTCAGCTTACTCAGACCCTATGGAAGAGTGGGGGGGGGGGTTAGGGCATTCCCCATTCAGCTCACCCAGACCCTATTGAGGGGTCTGTGGGGGGTTAGGGCATCACCACTCAGCTCACCCAGACCCTAGAAAGCAAGGAACCACAACCCTGTAGATATGGGTCTCTGAGGCCCCCCTCTCCCCAAGACGAGCCCCACCTCTGTGACCAGCCCCTGTAGGTGAAGCTTGGTGTTAACGGGGGGGCATGATTCCCGCTGCAACTGATCTCTGGTCAGCCGGGGAATGAGGGGGGCGCGCGGTCGCTCCGCAACCGCCCACCGTTCGCTTCCCTGGCACTTCAAACACTAGCGCGAGCTCCTCCAGCCCGAGCCCGCGCAAATTGACGGGGCGGGCGGGGGAAGTGCGGCTCTCGGCTGTCTCTCCCCCACCGCGGAGCGGTTGCGCCTGAGGCGCGGGAAGGAAGGTCCTTTTGGCCATTAAGCTGAGCTGCCGGCACCGCCTGGGGCTGTGCGGCTGCTGCAGTGCCGTGTCCTCGGCTTAATCGGAGCAAAAGAGCAGCCTCCCTCCCCGCTGCATTGGCTCAGGCTGCTCCTCTGGGTTCAGCTTCTTTGCTTTTGTTTTGTTTTACTTTAAAATTTGTTTATGGTATAAAACAAATACGGAAAATGTTTCATACAAATATCCCCAAAAATAATTATTGGGCAGGGCAGGCAAATCAACCAGGGGGAGCGGAACCTCCTTAGGAGAGAGACAGAGCCCTGAACACGTGCTGAACAGTATGCAGACCCGATGGGAGCGGGGAGTAGTCTGTGCACCCCACACAGCTCACCCAGACCCTGGGAACCCTGTACAGTAATGCCTCACCTAACGTGGTAGTTATGTTCCTGGAAAATGCGACTTTAAGCAAAATGATGTTGAGAGAATCCAATTTCCCCTTAAGAATTAATGTAAATAGTGGGCATTAGGTTCCAGGGAAATTTTTTTTGCCAGACAAAGGACATTATATACATATACAGTATAGTATCAGGGGGTAGCTGTGTTAGTCTGTATCCACAAAAACAACAAGGATTCCAGTGACACCTTAAAGACTAACAGATTTATTTGAGCATAAGCTTTCATGGGTAAAAATCTCACTTCTTCAGATGCATGGAATGAAATATACAGTATAAATTTTAAACAATTTTAAACAAACATTTTAATATTGTACACAGCAATGAATGATTGTAAAGCTTGGTTGAGGTGGTGGAGTAAGAGGGTGGAATATTTCCCAGGGAATGCCTTCCTGTTAAATGATGAACTAGCACTCGGCTGAGCCCTCAAGGATTAAAACACTGTTGTTAATATAGTCTCACATTCTACAAGGCAGCATGGACCGAGGGAGGAGGGAGGAAACACAACAGATGCAGGGTAGTAGCTGCAAAAACTTCCCTGCAAAAACTGAACATGATGATGCACCCACGCTATCCAGCTGGAGCGCACCACTCCCTCCTCCTGACAGCACATGCACAGCTGCACTGGTGCTGACTTTCCAAAGTGCTGAGGGGTGCATGCATGAGTGAGAGATAGAGATGTGCATTGCTCCTTTAAGTATGGTGACCCCACTTCAAGTACGTTGCCCTTTTAAGCAGATTAGTCAGTTTAGATGGGAAGCAACAGCTTCCAGCAAGCTCAGTTCTGTCCCTGAGCCCGGTCCCACTCCTCAGCTTTGTGGAGAGGTACGGCAGGGGCAGGGGGACATCCTGATATCAGCACCCCTCCCCCCAGGAAGCAGCTCCAAGGCAGAGGGCAGGGCCACCTGAACCGCTGCTGGGCAGCTGCTGAGCTACATACCTTACAGGGAATTTAGGGGAGCTGATGTGGGGGAGGTTGCCTGTCTCCCCCCCACCCCCGGTTCTAATCCCCACAAGGAGGGGCTGCTCTTCCAGAGAATCCTGCAAGCAGTAGACAAAGCAGGCAGCTGCCAAAACACAGTTATAAGGGAGTATTGCGCAAATTTAAACGAGCTAATATATCAGCAACGAAACAACGTTAACTGGGACAACATTAAGTGAGGAGTTACTGTACCTGCCTTGAGCCTCCCAGGAACCATGTTGCAGGGTTTGGCCCTAGGCCCAGATCCTCAAAAGTATTTTGACACCTAACTCCCAAAATCAATGGCTGTTAGTAGCCTTGGCTATGTCTACACTGCAATAAAATAGCCACAGCTGGCCCATGTCAGGGGACTCAGGCTGTGGAACTATAAAATGTAGTACAGATGTTCGAGTCAAGCAGAATCCTGGGCTCGGGATTGCCAGTACTGGGTTTAGTATGGTGCTTTGGCGCCAAGTCCACACTCAGAAGGGCCCCGGCCCCTGGACCATGGCCCCACATCCCTGCTCCACCTGCACTCTCTGCCCTGAGGGCTCACTCCTGCTCAACCTCTTCCTCCTGAGGACTTGCCCATTGCTTGCTTCTCTCTGCCCTCTCCCCCACCACTCACTCCACTCTGCCCTTCCCCCAGTGCAAGCGGTAGGTGGGGCCGCAAGGGGAAAGAGACCAAACGGGGGCAGGGCCTCAGGGCGGAGCACAGGCAGACCTGGTGAGGGGCAGGACCACGGTCCGGGTACCAGGGCCCACAAAAGGTTAATCTAGCCTGTATACTGCAGTGGAGTATCAAACAGGTCCTGAAGATGCCCCGGTTGCATGTCTCCCATTCTCCTCCAACTCCTCATCTTCGCCAGGGGCAGCAAGTTGTATGGGCCCATGGTGCCCATGTACAAGGAATATTCAGAGCACGGGGCCTGGCTCCACCAATGTTCAGGGCCCCACCTGCCACCCCCGCACACCTCCCCTGGAGCATCTCCCAGCCCCGCCTGCCGCCCCCCAGCAATTTAATAGGGCCTGGGGGCCCCCTCCGCCAACACTGTCAGCACAGCAGGGCTAAAGTGGCTTCCTGCCCGCCCTCATTCCGTGCAGCCCCTGGAGGGGGGTGTCACTGTGCGCTGCCCCTGCCCCAAGCACCAACTCTGCCACTGGAACTGCAGCCAATGGGAGCTGCGGGGGCGGTGCCTGCAGGCAGTGGTGCGCAGAGACCCCTGGCTTCCCCACATAGGAGCCACTGCCAGAGGGGTGTGTGGGTCGCTTTCGGGAGCCACCCAAGGTAAGTGCCACACCCTTCACCCCTTCCTGCACCCCAACCCCCTGCCCCAGCCCAGAGCCCGCACCCCTCACCCAAACTCCCTCCCAGAGCTCGCACCCCTCACACCCTCCTACAGCCCAACCTCCTGCCCCAGCTCAGAGCCCGCACCCAAACTCCCTCCCAGAGCCTGAACTCCCTCCTGTACCCAAACTCTCTCCTAGAGCTTGCACCCCACACCCCCTCCTGCACCCCAACCCCCTGCCCCAGCCCAGAGCCTGCACCCAAACTCCTCCCAGAGCCTTAGGCAGGTGTGCCCAGGAGAGCGGGATTTGGACCCGTTCTGGGCACCACCAAAAATTACACAAACCTGATCCTCACTGTTCTTGCCACAGACCTGTGGCTCCTCAGAGGTATCCATGGTGGTGTTTGCAGGCTGCAGGGGGTGTCTCTGCTAATTATGGCATGAAGTAAAAGTGGCAGGTCTGCAGCTTGGCACTGGGTGGACTGTTGGCCTCCATGGCATACCTGATGTAGTTCCTTCCCTTTCACGTGGCACTGCTGCTGGTCCCTGTCATACTCCTCCTGCATCCCCCATGCAATCTGGTTTTAGAAGTCCACCTTTCTATGGCTGGTTAATAGCTGTGTTTGCACAGCCTCTTCTCTCCACAGGCCCAGAAGATCCACTATCTCCTGTCTATTCCAAGCTGGAGGATGTCTGAAGTAGGGTTGCCAACCCTCCAGCATTGTCCTGGAGTCTCCAGGAATTAAAGATTAATTTTAAATTAAAGATTATGTTGTGATGAAACCTCCAGGAATACGTCCCACCAAAACTTGCAACCCTAGTCTGGAGCATGTAGTCATAGTCAGCTGGTCAGTTGTACACAGCAGTGGACAGCTACTAGATGTGCTTGCCAAGCTGGACAATCCGGAAAAGGCATTTCAAACATTTGCAGGGTTTTAAAGGGGAGATGGGTCTTCCAATCTCTGTGGAGTTCACAGTTGTGATCAGAATGGCCAGTGTCAGGCACTGTGGGACAGCTGCTGGAGGACTGTTAGGGTCAACATAAGTAACACAGGTTTCAGAGTAGCAGCCGTGTTAGTCTGTATCTGCAAAAAGAAAAGGAGTACTTGTGGCACCTTAGAGACTAACAAATTTATTTGAGCATAAGCCTTCGTGAGTTACAGCTCACTTCATCTGATGCATTCAGTGGAAAATACAGTGGGGAGATATATATACACAGAGAACATGAAACAGTGGGTGTTACCATACACACTTAACGAGAGCGATCAGGTAAAGTGTCTGTACTCAAGCTCTGAGTTGACCTTAGTGCAATGATGATGGCTTGATGCTGCTCATGGAGATGGTGTTACTGCATCATCATAATGGGGCACTTACATCAGTGGGAGACAAATTTAAGTATAGGTACATGCACACTGAAGTCGATGCAAGACAGTTTATGTCAACCTAGCTTTCTAGTGTAGATTAGGCCTAAATTTCTGCAGTAAAAGTTCCCTAGATGCCTATGCTTCTGCCTGTGAGCACTGTGCAATTCGGCCTCACTCTATGTGTCTGTGAGCCTATCTCGATCCAAACTGCAGAGTGATTCACAAACCGGGAAAAATAGACGTTTGAATGCTTAACTCACACATGGGCCTGATCTGGTACACAGCATCTGAGAATGCCTACTGGATTGAAGCCCACAGGTGACTTAAACATTTGGATGCTTATCTTCCCCCAGTTCCTGAATCACAAGCACAGATAGGCAGCTTCCTGCAGTGCAGACTTAGGCAGTGATGTGGGACTTAAGACACACACCTCCAATTGGCTAGTTTAGACGGCTCCCCACCTAGCATGATAGTTTTGTGGATCACATTCTAAGAAGTCTGTCTCTCCTCATTCATTGTATAGCAGTCTAGGTGCCTAATTCAGGCTTTGTGGATCGCAGTGTTGCTCCTGTGGTTTTCTAGTGACTAAAAATTAGGCGTTGTGATGCTGAGGCCTTGTCTACACTGCAGAAGGAAAGACTAGGAATTTAGGAAATAAGCATCTCAGAATGTGAAATCTTGAACAGGGCACAGCGAGGGGGTCTGAAACTTTTCACTCTCGTGGCCATCTTGGCTATGCTGACCTGTCCAGCCAGGCAGCACTGCCTGACTTTGGAACTGCTCTTGCTGACTATAGGCACTAGCGGAGGACAGTTTGGGGTGCCATGTACTAAAGTAATTCCTCCTACAGGTAAGAACTGTCTGTTAAAATCCTTATCCGCCTCTCTTCCCTGGTTTATAAAATGAAGAATATCTACATTTAGATTTGGGACAGGATTAGCTTTGAAGAAAGAATTTGTACTTCTATAAAGTTACAGAATTGAGGGGTTTTTGCCAAGTGTTTAAGGGTCTGACTAACGCAGGGGTTCTCAAACTTCATTGCACCACAACCCCCTTCTTACAACAAAAATTACTACACCACCCCAGAAGGGGGGACCAAAGCCTAACGCCACCTGACCCCCTGCTGCCCCAGGTGGAAGGGGCCAAAGGCCAAGCCCCACCACCCCGCATGTGACAGACTAAATTGAAGCCCAAGGGTTTCAGCCACAGGCAGGGGGGCTCAGCCCCAGGCAGGAGGTCTCAGGGGGTTTCGGCTTCAGCTTCAGCCCGTCATGCACCGCTTTGTGTCCCACCCCTCCAGAGGTCTCTGGCCTTCTTTTGTGCCATTTTTCCAACTGTCATTCTTTTGTAGTGCACACCCCCATCTGCAGTGAGAGAGGATGGATCCCACACTTCTCTCCTATGAGCTG
The DNA here is from genome assembly GCF_965152275.1 of Natator depressus. NCBI lineage: Eukaryota > Metazoa > Chordata > Testudines > Cheloniidae > Natator > Natator depressus. Next base: position 234,952,841 of record NC_134235.1, on the reverse strand, counting down.
TTAGCTGTCGTGAGGACATCGTGCATGGCAGCACAGTTACTCACAGAGTTACTCGCAAAGTTAGCAGAGGATGAATCGCAGGCACCCGAGGGTGATATGGACGGCACCAACTTATTAGTGCTTTGTGCATTCACAGAACAGCTGCATATGGTAGAGTGTCACTTTTGGGCTAGGGAAACAAGCACTGATTGGTGGGATCGCATTGTCATGCAGATGTGGGATGACAACCAGTGGGTACAGAACTTTAGGATGAGTAAAGCAACCTTCATGGAGCTATGTGCTGAGCTGGCCACCAACCTGCAGCGCAAGGACACCAGATTGAGAGCTGCCCTTCCAGTAGAGAAGTGTGTTGCAGTTAGGGTGACCAGACAGCAAGTGTGAAAAATCAGGACAGGGGGTGGGGGGTAATAGGAGCCTATATAAGAAAAAGAGCCAAAAATCAGGACTGTCTCTATAAAATCGGGACATTTGGTCACCCTAGTTGCAATTGTAGTGTGGAAGCTGGCAAATGCAGACTGCTACCAGTCAGTCACAAATCAGTTTGGAGTAGGAAAGTCCACTGTTGGGGCTGTAAGTGTGCCGGGCAATAAATCGCATCCTGCTGCATAGGACCGTGACCCTGGGAAATGTGAATGACATAGTGGATGGCTTTGCAGAGATGGGTTTCCCTAACTGTGGCGGGGCCATTGATGGCACACACATTCCAATTTTAGCACCAGATCACCTTGCCTCTGAATACATCAATAGGAAGGGATACTTCTCCAGGGTGTTGCAGGTGCTTGTGGATCACCGGGGGCCTTTCACGGACATCAGTGCAAGCTGGTCTGGAAAGGTGCATGATGCATGCATCTTCAGGAACAGTGACCTGTACAGAAAGCTGCAGGCGGGGACTTTCTTTCCAGACCACAAATTCACAGTGGGGGATGTGGAAATGCCCATGGTAATCCTGGGAGACCCCGCTTACCCCGGCTCATAAAACCTTACACAGGGAACCTGGACATCAGCAAGGAACATTTTAACAACAGGCTGAGCAGGTGCCGCATGGTAGTCGAATGTGCCTTTGGCCATTTGAAAGCTCACTGGAGGTGTTTAAATAGCAGTCTAGACCTTACTGAGGATAATATTCCTGTGGTCATAGTCACGTGCCACACTTTGCATAATGTGTGTGACTCTAAGGGTGAAATGTTTGCTCAGGTGTGGAGCACTGAGGCAGAGCACTTGGCTGCACAGTTTGAACAGCCAGATGCTAGGGCTGTCAGAGGAGCCCAGAGGGCTACTATTAACATCAGAGAGCCTTTGAGGAACCACTTTGACAATGAGGGGCAGTAACACGTCTGCTTTGGAGTTGCTTCCCTGTTGCATCCATATACAATTTTGGGACCCAAGACCCATGCAACACAATGCTTTAGAAGGCTGTACCCGAGAGTGAATTGATTGCTATACGCTTTTGTAGAACACAGAATAAAAATGCTGTACCATTAAATACCTTAGCCTTTATTTATTGTTAAAAAGGGTAAAACCTCACAACTGTGTGTAGCTCCAGCTATCATTGTGCAGGCTGTGAGAGGGGGGTGGAGTGATGGGGAAACTCAGGAGTGCTGTGGAGTGAAAAGGAATGTGTGGGCAGAGGGGGGGGGGGGGGTTGGCAAAGAATTGTGCATTTGCTGCATAGGTGCTCGAACTCGGATCTGCTCAGTCTGCAGCTGTATCAAGGACTTGAGCATCTCTGTCTGATCCTCCATAACTTTTATCATCCACTCTGTCGCTTGCCTAGCAAAAGCAGCATTCTCTTTTCTGTCTTGCCTTTCGGCTTCCCAGCACCACTTAGATTTAGACTACCTATGTGGAGGAACCTGTGGGTATTATTTCCCCCAGGGCCCTATGCTGGGATCTGGTGGAGAGAGAGGGCCCGGATTCCGTACCATGTCCCAATAAATGGCAAAGGACCAGATACAGAGGGGAGCCACAAATGCTCTTAGACTGGGGTCAGGAACCTGACACCACTACCACCTCCCCAACAGAGAGACAAGGGGTTAGAGGTCAGGTGCACTAGCTAACTAATCCATCTGACCCTCTAACCCTATCACTCATGGTGGATAATGTGGGCAACATAGTATCCCAGACCTGAAAGTAGGCCACAGACGGAGAGAGAACGTGAGAGGGAATGGGGAAAGGCAGGGATGGATGTGGAGAAGCAGCTGAAGTGGATCCTGGAGAATCAGCAACAGCAGGCAGCCCAGCAGCAGCAGAACCAACTACTCCAGCATCTCGCTGCCCAACAGCAGTGGTAGGCAGCCCAACAGGAACAGCAGCCGATTAAAGAAATGGTGGTGCAGGAGAGGCAACAGCAGCTCATCCAGCAGCGACTCGTGCCATCAATCCCAGCGAAACTAATAAAAAAGGGTCCCATGAACAACCTAGAGGCATCCCTCATCACGTTCGAGAGGATCACTGCCACAGCCCACTGGTCCATGGGCAGAGATTTGGGCTCAGTGGAATGACCTCACCCAAAGAGGCCATCCTTTCCCCAGGACAATTAACAATGGAACCACCTTCTACAATAGGGGCCTGTTTTGTGTGTAGGTAAAAAGGCCATTTCCATCAGGACTGCCCATTTATGGATATTAATTATGGGCAGGCCTGAACAGCAGACAATTGAGCTCCGAAAAGGAGCCCAGGGAAAATGCAAGTGGACAGAGTAACAGGATGAGACGAATAGACTGTGGCTGCAGCCAGATCCTGGTCAGGAGATCTGGGAGGGAAGCACAGGGCATAATCTACCTCCAGTGTATCCACAAAGACACATGACTTTACCCAACAAGAGAGGTGAGATTGACAGTGTAAAACCACATTAAGATGGTGCAGGCCAGAGTGGCCAAAGACCTGGCCTATCTGGTTATCCTGGGGTGGGACTGCAGGTGTTTTGAAGAGGTTATCCAGAGATGGGGTAGTGCATCCCTAGTGGAGGGAGAGTTGAGGCCAAAAGATGCTGGAGTACAGGAGATGGACTCTGTGGCCAAGGAAGAGCACCATAAGGAGAGGACTCCTGGGGAAGATAAGGACCTGGGGGAAGAACCATCCTCATGGGGGAATGGCCATCTGCTGGGGCCTAATCAGAGCAGTAAAAGCCCACCACAGCCTCATAGTGTGGACTTGCTGTCTAGCAAAGTAGGTTTTGTAGAAGAACAGAGAAATTACCTCACCTTGGGCTGGATGTATGAACGGACAACATAGTACTAAATCCTCAGAAATTGAAACAGTGGACCCATTTTGAACTGGTTGAGGTAAGGGCATCTCAGGCCATGAAGGATTCCAAGACTGGGGAGATGAGAAGGCACCAACTAGTACCAAGAAAGTTCCAAAGGGTAGCAGGGAGTGCTTCAGTTGGCCCATGTGATACTGTGAGAGGGCTACTTGGAGAGAGAAAAGACAACTGATTGAGTAATTTTGAAGTTCTACTGGCTGGGCATCCACTCAGAGGTACAAGATAATTGTGTGTCATGTCCCAAGTGCCAGTGAACAGGTCAGAAAAAAGTCCCAGAAGCCCCCCTAGTACCACTACCTATAGTAGGGGTGCACTTTGAAAGAATAGGTGTGGCGCTTGTAAGTCCATTAGAAAAGTCTGCAGCCAGGTACATATACATACTGGTGATCCTGTACTATTCCACTGGATACCCTGAGGCCATCCTTCTCAGGACATAGGCAGCTACAGTTGCTGTCATTACAGGTGAGCTCCTGAAGGTGTTTGCCCAGGTGGGGATCCCCAAAGAGATGCTAATAGATCAAGGGACAAACTTTACCTCCCAATTAATGGAGTTGTGTGACCTGGTAAAGATCAAGTCCTTGAGGACTTCAGTATATATTCCCAAACCAACAAACTGGTGGAACAGTCTAATAAGACATCGAAGAACACATTGAGGAAGTTTGTAGCCATGACGCTGGGACCACCTGGTTCCACCTCTCCTATTAGCTGTCCATGACGTAACACAGGCATTCACAGGCATCTCCCTGTTCAAATTATTGTGCGATAGGCAGCCAAGGGGAATTCTAGACCTACTCCATGAGATGTGGAAAGAGTGGGACTCAGGGAAACCAATGTAGTGCAGTATGTTATACATCTCAGAGAGAAGTTGAAGATCTTGAAGTTGGATTACTAGGGATAACCTGCAAAGGGCACAGAACAACCAGCAGCAGGCCAGTAACAAGCCAGCCTGGCTGCACAAGTTCCAGCCAGGAGAATGGGTATTCTTCTACTGCCAACATCAAAATCCAAGTTACTGGCCTGGTGGCAAAGCCCCTTTGAGGTGGTAAGGCAAATGGAGGAGGTTGGCTACGAGATCTAGCAATCTGGAAGGAAGAAGCTGACCCAGGTATATCACATCAACCTGTTGAAGGCATAGAAAGGACAAGAGGGCCTCCTCATCACCCTGTTTCCCCCCAAACTCTTCCTGGACAAGCACCAACCTCTACCAGAAGGTAAACATTTTTCAGTGAAAGGATATAGTTATTTTTTCTCAGTTGCATAGGGATATAGAGTAGACTAACCAAAAAATCTTTCTACTATGAAATAGCTCACCTAGGAGAAGAAGGAAATACAGTACAAAAACTTCTATGAGAATCTTGAAATTCCTGCATTGTGAGTGGCTGCTGCAGATCTGATTGGACAATGAAAAGAAAACCCTTCAGCTTGTGGTGGTTTCACCAAGTCACAGAGGGGAAATGCATCTAACTGCTGTAAAACTAAGTAGAGTATATTGGAAACTCGAACAAAATAAGATTGTGTTGCCAGGTCTGGAGAAACTTCAGAAACTCATTCTAAGTTCAGTGATTGCCAGGCACATTACTAATACCTAAGGCCTAAGGAAATATGGCTGGGTTTGTCTTCTCTGCAGAGGTAGCATGCTGACTATATAAAACAGAAGAATAATTCTTTCTTTGGAGATGACACCTGGAATATCACTTCAATATCAGGCTGCAGTTGGTGTTCCAAAAATGGATAAGGACTACACCAGTATTCTTCAGGGAAGAAAGGAGAAAAACAGAACAAAGATGTATGAAAAATGAGAAATGTAAATTTGAACGGTCTGATTAGGATAGTCAACATTACATTAACTCTCTAGATTGAGGAAGAACCTTCCTTGAAAATGCTCCTCATTAAAGTCTTGCATTCCAAAACCAAAGTCCTCATCTGCCACAGAAATGGAATGGAGAAAGTGAGGCAAAAGCATCTCTTTCAAGCACAGTGGTTCTTCCCAACAATCACTGAATGATATAAAAACTTTCTGTATAAACTATAGAAGTGTGGTAGTGGAGAAATTAAATTGCCTGTACAGTAACTCCTCACTTAATGTCATCCCGGTTAATGTTGTTTTGTTGTTACATTGCTGATCAATTAGGGAACATCATTGCTCTGTGTAGTATTAAATTGTTTGTTTAAAACTTATTATATATATATATATATATATATATATATATATATATATAAATATAATATATAGTCATAAATATAAAGTAAAGGGTAACAACCTTCCTGTATACAGTATATAAAATCCCTCCTGGCCAGAGGCATAAAATCCTTTTACCTGTAAAGGGTTAAGAAGCTCAGGTAACCTGGCTGGCACCTGACCAAAAGGACCAATAAGGGGACAATATACTTTCAAATCTGGAGGTGGGAGGGAAAGTTTTTGGTCTGTCTGTTCTGTGTGCTTGCCGGACACAGATCAAGGAAGCAAGAAATCCAACTCCATTAGAATTAGTAAGTACTAGCAAGGGAATGTGTTAGCTTATTTTTGTTTTGGCTTGTGATTTTCTCTGTGTTGAGAGGAAGGTGTATTCCTGGTTTTCTTTTTGAAATTTTAAAGATTGGCCCAGAGGGAAATCCTCTGTGTTGTTGAATCTGATTGCCCTGTAAGATTATGTTCCATTCTAATTTTACAGAAGTTCTTCTTTTACCTTTTTTCTTTATAGTAAAGTTCTGTTTCTTTTAGAATCTGATTGGGGTTTTTTTAGTGTCCTAAAAAAACCCAAGGTTGGTCTGTGCTCATCTCGTTTATTCTCAAGCCTCCCCAGGAAAGGGCGTGTGGGTGTTTGGGGGGGAGTAGGAACTCCAAGTGGTCTTTTCCCTGAGTTTGTCTAAATCACTTGGTGGTGGCAGCGTTACCTAATCCAAGGTACAAGGGAGAATTTGTGCCTTGGGGAGACCTAAGCTGGTAGAAATAAGCTTAGGGGGTCTCTCATGCGGGTCCCCATGTCTGTACCCTAGAGTTCAGAGTGGGGAGGGAACCCTGACATATATATATATATATATATATATATACACACAGTAATATAGTCTTTTGTCTGGTGAAAAATTTTTCCCTGGATCCAAACCCCCCATTTACATTAATTCTTATGCAGAAATTAGATTCATAGATATTTAGGTCAGAAGGGACCATTATGATCATCTAGTCTGACCTCCTGCACAACACAGGCCACAGAATTTCACCCACCACTCCTACAAAAAAACCTCACACCTATATCTGTGCTACTGAAGTCCTCAAATCGTAGTTTAAAGACTTCAAGGAGCAGAGAATCCTCCAGCAAGTGACCCGGGCCCCATGCTACAGAGGAAGGCGAAAAACCTCCAGGGCCTCTTCCAATCTGTCCTGAGGAAAATTCCTTCCCGACCCCAAATATGGCGATCAGCTAAACCCTGAGCATATGGGCAAGATTCATCAGCCAGATATTACAGAAAATTCCTTCCTAGGTAACTCGGATCTCACCCCATCTAATAGCCCATCACAGGCCATTGGGCCTATTTACCATGAATATTTAATTACCAAAACCATGTTATCCCATCATACCATCTCCTCCATAAACTTATCGAGTTTAATCTTAAAGCCAGATAGATCTTTTGCCCCCACTGCTTCCCTTGGAAGGCTATTCCAAAACTTCACTCCTCTGATGGTTAAAAACCTTCGTCTAATTTCTAGTCTAAATTTCCTAGTGGCCAGTTTATATCCATTTGTTCTTGTGTCCACATTGGTACTGAGCTTAAATAATTCCTCTCCCTCTCTGGTATTTATCCCTCTGATATATTTATAGAGAGCAATCATATCTCCCCTCAACCTTCTTTTAGTTAGGCTAAACAAGCCAAGCTCCTTGAGTCTCCTTTCATAAGACAAGTTTTCCATTCCTCGGATCATCCTAGTAGCCCTTCTCTGTACCTGTTCCAGTTTGAATTCATCCTTCTTAAACATGGGAGACCAGAACTGCACACAGTATTCCAGGTGAGGTCTCACCAGTGCCTTGTATAATGGTACTAAAACCTCCTTATCCCTACTGGAAATACCTCCCCTGATGCATCCCAAGACCGCATTAGCTTTTTTCACAGCCATATCACATTGGCGGCTCATAGTCATCCTATGATCAACCAATACTCCAAGGTCCTTTTCCTCCTCCGTTACTTCTAATTGATGCGTCCCTAGCTTATAACTAAAATTCTTGTTATTAATCCCTAAATGCATGACCTTACACTTCTCACTATTAAATTTCATCCTATTACTATTACTCCAGTTTACAAGGTCATCCAGATCCTCCTGTAGGATATCCCTGTCCTTCTCTAAATTGGCAATACCTCCCAGCTTTGTATCATCCACAAACTTTATTAGCACACTCCCACTTTTTGTGCCAAGGTCAGTAATAAAAAGATTAAATAAAATTGGTCCCAAAACCAATCCTTGAGGAACTCCACTGGTAACCTCCCTCCAGCCTGACAGTTCACCTTTCAGTAGGACCCGTTGTAGTCTCCCCTTTAACCAATTCCTTATCCACCTTTCAATTTTCCTATTGATCCCCATCTTATCCAATTTAACTAATAATTCCCTATGTGGCACGGTATCAAACACCTTACTAAAATCTAGGTTAATTAGATCCACTGCGTTTCCTTTGTCTAAAAAATCTGTTACTTTCTCAAAGAAGGAGATCAGGTTGGTTTGCCACGATCTACCTTTTGTAAAACCATGTTGTATTTTGTCCCATTTACCATTGACTTCAATGTCCTTAACTACCTTCTCCTTCAAAAATTTTTCCAAGACCTTGCATACTACAGATGTCAAACTAACAGGCCTATAATTACCCGGATCACCTTTTTTCCCTTTCTTAAAAATAGGAACTATGTTAGCAATTCTCCAACCATATGGTACAACCCCTGAGTTTACAGATTCATTAAAAATTCTTGCTAATGGGCTTGCAATTTCATGTGCCAATTCCTTTAATATTCTTGGATGAAGATTATCTGGGCCCCCCGATTTAGTCCCATTAAGCTGTTTGAGTTTCGCTTCTACCTCAAATATGGTAATGTCTACCTCCATATCCTCATTCCCATTTGTCATGCTACCATTATCCCTCAGATCTTCTTTAGTCTTATTAAAGACTGAGGCAAAGTGTTTGTTTAGATATTGGGCCATGCCTAGATTATCCTTGACCTCCACTCCATCCTCAGTGTTTAGCGGTCCCACTTCTTCTTTCTTTGTTTTCTTCTTATTTATATGGCTATAGAACCTTTTACTATTGGTTTTAATTCCCTTTGCAAGGTCCAACTCTACTTGACTTTTAGCCTGTCTCACTTTATCCCTACATGTTCTGACCTCAATAAGGTAGCTTTCCTTGCTGATCCCTCCCTTCTTCCACTCCCTATATGCTTTCTGCTTTTTCTTAATCACCTCTCTGAGATGCTTGCTCATCCAGCTTGGTCTACAACTCCTGCCTATGAATTTTTCCCCCTTTCTTGGGATGCAGGCTTCCAATAGCTTCTGCATCTTTGATTTAAAATAATCCCAGGCCTCCTCTACCTTTAGATCCATAAATTCTGCAGTCCAATCCACTTCCCTAACTAATTTCCTTAATTTTTGAAAGTCAGCCCTTTTGAAATCAAAAACCCTAGCTGCAGATTTATTTTTATTAATCCTTCCATTCAGTTTGAACTGAATTAGCTCATGATCACTTGAGCCAAGATTATCCCCTACAACCATTTCTTCAATGAGGTCCTCACTACTCACCAAAACCAAATCTAAAATGGCATCCCCTCTAGTTGGTTCAGCAACTACTTGCTGAAGGAATCCATCAGCTATCGCATCTAGGAAAATCTGAGCCCTATTATTATTACTAGCACTCGTCCTCCAGTCTATATCTGGGAAGTTAAAGTCTCCCATGATCACAGTTTCCATTAGTATTTACTTTATTAAAAAAGGGCTCTATCCATATCCAAATTAGATCCCGGCGGTCTATAGCACACCCCAAACGCTACCCAGGGGAGGCTCTAATAGTTTTCTTCCCCAATTTAATTTTAATTAGATTCGCTTAACATCGTTTCACTTAAAGTTGCATTTTTAAGGAACATAACTAGTGGTGAGCTGGAGCCGGTTCCCACCGGTTCGCTAGAACTGGTTGTTAAATTTAGAAGCCCTTTTAGAACCGGTTGTTCCACGAGGGACAACTGGTTCTATAAGGGCTTCTAAATTTAACTGGCCAAAAGTGGTGCCTTAGGCGCCAACTCCATGGGTGCTCCAGGGCTGGAGCACCCAAGGGGAAAATTGGGTGGGTACAGAGCACCCACCGGCAGCTCCCCGCCCCACTCCACCCCCGGCCCCAGTTCACCTCCGCTCCGCATCTGCCTCCTCCCCTGAACGCACCGCCCTGCTCTGCTTCTTCCCCGCTCCCCCAGGCTTCCCGCGAATCAGCTGTTCGCGCGGGAAGCCGGGGCAGGCTGAGAAGCAGGCAGCGGTTTCACACTCAGGCCTAGGGAGGCGGAGGTGAGCTGGGGCAGCGGGGCGCAAGGAGGACTGCCCGCACTGCAGCGGGTAACCCGGGGGGAGGGGGCGCAAGGGAACCGCTCCTCGCCCCAGCTCACCTCTGCCACCCTCAGCCTGAGTGTGAAGCCGCCGCCTGTTTCTCAGCCCTCCCAGGCTTCCCGCCGAACAACTGATTCACGGGAAGCCGGGGGGGTTGGGGGCACAGAGAAGCAGAGTGGGGTGGTGAGTTCAGGGGCGGAGGCGGAGCGGAGGTGAGCTGGAGCCGAGCGCGGGGCGGGGAGCTGCCGGTGGGTGCTATGCACCCACCAAATTTTCCCCGTGGGTGCTCCAGCCCCGGAGCTCCCCGACTAGCTACGCTGCCCCGCCCCTAGGAGCCAGAGGGATCTGCCTGATGCTTCCTGGGAGCTGCCCCAGGTAAGCACCTCCGGGACTCCCCACCTCGCCCCCCGGCAGGTCCCTCTGGCTCTTAAGGGTAGGGTGGGCACCCACTACGGTGGCCCACGAGACACTCCTGCCCCATTCTGGGGGCAATCAGGGGACAGGGGAGGGGGGTGGATGGGGCAGGGGTCCTGGGGGAGAGAGGGGGGCATCAAAGAATGCGACGGGTTGGATGGGGCAGGAGTCCCGGGGGGCGGGGGTGGGCGACAACCCCCTCGTGGGATGAGGAGGGAACCAGTTGTTAAGATTTTAGGAGCTCATAACTGAACATAACTTCCTCACTTAACGTTGTAGTTAAGTACTGAAGGGGTCATTACTATAGTGCCATCATTCACACAGCTTTAACTTGAAGGTCTACATGCATTTACAACACAAATTTTCAGGTGTTTCATAATTTACTGGTAAGAATTTACTCCTAGCTAAAGATTGATATAGGAAATCTCTGTCACAAAATATAAATATAGTTTTGAATTATAAAATGAACAAGAAAAGTGAGTAATCTATTACTTCTTCTGCCCTTGTAGTCCATAAACAGCTTCATATTTTAAAAATAAAATGTGCAGGGGATGAGACCTAATTTGTAGGATACATGCTTTGTGCTCCATTCTTGATCCCAATTAAGGACAAGTATGTACCAGCAGTTTGCATTAAATTCATGCTATTCATTGGGAGAGTTACTACATATATGCAGCCAGTTTTTATTTTATTTTATTTTGGTTAGCAAAAATTTCATAAGGAAATAATAGGTTTCAGATAAGATCTGTACAGTCTTTTATTTTTCAAAAGCTAGAGCTGGTTCAAATTAAGTGAAAATGAGTTTGGTCATCTTATTCTAACCCCTAGTGGTCATTTGTCCAAATCAGAAAATCACTATTCAAAACAATTTATAGTCTCAGCCAAAGAAAGGCACAGGAACGGGATAACAGGGATAATGCTTGTCAGGATGAAGGTGTGTCAGCTGAATAGGATGTGACATGAAGACAAACTTGTATCTCTCCATGCTGGTACTATGTCAATCCTATTAATTTCTCACTTTCAATTTTATTTTTAATGTTTAGGATTTTTTTTTCTTGCTAGAAGATTTCTTCTTACCAACACCTTCTTTCCAACTGTTTTTGCCCCACCTGGTGGTGTCGATGGCACCAAGAGTGAAGGAGGGGGACCAAGTGCCAGGGCAGAAGCCACAGCCAGCAGCGTACGATAGTGCTTCGAAGGTCCTCCATATGAGCCTTCTTTGGAGCAGGAGCATCCACAGCTACGCATGACTTCTTGCCCTGCCTAACACAGCTCAAGGAGGTAACACTGTGATTGGAGGTGGTCCCTGTTGGAAAGCTGCCCTTATGCCTGTGCCCATGCTTCTTGTGTTAGGGCTTTAGTGGATGAGGCGATACCACCAGTACTGCACAGAAGGGGCCCAGCGAAGCGCTCATCGCTGGAGACAGGCGCTGTTCCAGTGGGTGTGTTGGAGCCAGGTCTGGTTGTGCATATGGGCACATCACCTCCTCCATCAGATATCTGCAGAGGCAAAGTTCACCAGCTGCTCAAGTCCGGTAAGGAAACAAGTGGCAGATGGAGCAATAAGAGACGATGTGGACTTCGCCTAGATACTAAAGACAACGAGTGTGCTCGTTGCTCACTGAGAAGGAGCAAGGGCACAAAGGACACTTCTTGAAGCTGGCTTGCCGGAGTATAGTCCCTGGGCTGGAAAAAATAACCCCCAGAGGGGACAAGTCCAAGGGAGAGCTAACTAACTACAAAAACTAACAGAAAATTATATCTAACTTGAAACTATGTACAGCAAAACAAAGAGCAGTTCTCTTAGCTAGCTAAGAGCACTTAGGAACAGGGGTTCCGTCTCTGGCCATGTGGCATCAGGGCCAATCAGAGGGGGTCCAGGAGGGCCATTTGGCCTGGGCCTCAAGCTCAAAGGGGGCCTCAAATTTAGACACTTGTTAATTTTTTGCCATTTGATAAGTTTCACAACTTGTTTTTTGGTGCCTTATTTTGTTTTCATGTGTCATCCTTTTTTATTTTTATTATGGCTAGGAGCCTCAAAAGCTGGAAATGGCCCGGGCCTCTCTGGACCTTTGTGGCGGTAAGAGGGAACTGGAGCAGAGTCGACCAGCACAACCTCTTAAAGCCTTGGACACGCACGTGCGGGTCAACGAACACTACAATGAATAGTTCCGGCTCCAGCACATGGTGTGCATGCGCACCTGTGTTTGGAATCCACATAGGGATCATCACTTGAAGAAGAACATTTGTTTCTGCTCCCCAGAGGTTCCTGCTAGGTTCTGGATCAAAGCAGTGTGGGTGGTGATTGTTTTCTAGATGGAACTGGTATGTTAAATGTGATTCAGTTTGACTCCTAAATAATAATGACAACTAGCTGGAAAGGGAGTGGACAGTCCCATAGAGGGTAGGGGTTTGACTGCCCAGGCTATTGTTCCGATGGAAAGTTGTGGCCACTGACTTAGAAATTGTCTACACTACAGAATTTTGTTGACATGTCAGCTTTCATCAACAAAACAGTTGAGGTGTACACACTACATTGCTCCTTCCGCTGAAAAAACTCTCCTGCTTTGCTGACAAAATAAAACCATCTCAACGAGAGGTCTAGAGCTTTTTATGGCAAAGTTATATCGATAAAGTGTCAGTGTAGACACTGCGTTCGTTATGTCACTGTAAATAGCTTCCAGGAGGTGTCCCATAATGCCCATCCTGACCACTCTGGTCAGCAGTTCGAACTTCGCTGACCTGCACCTAGGTACACAGGCATCCACCCCGCCGCCTTTAAAGGCCTGGGAATTTTTGAAAATCCACTTCCTGTTTGCTCAGCAGAGATAGCTCACATTGCATCTTCCCAGCTGACCATGGCAGCTCCATGCAGCAAATGCTCTCCCACTTGGAGTACACCTGAGTTGTTGGATCTGCTGGCTCTGTGGGGAGAGGAGGTTATGCAGTCCCAGCTCTGCTCCAGCCATAGGAACTTTGATACCTACTGTCAGATTTCTCGTGCCATGTTGAATAAGGGCTATGAACGGAACACGTATCAGTGGACCCTTTCGGACAGCTTCCAAAATGATAGCTCCTTGCTGCTGTCCAGGTTTCCCGTGTAAGGCTTCATGAGCCACAGGAGTAAGGGGTATGCTGGGTCTTCCAGGATCAACATCCCCTATTGGAATCTTCTGGTCTGAAAAGAAAGTCCCTGCTTGCAGCTTTCTGTACTGGCCAGTGTTCCTGAAGATGCATGTGTCATGCACCTTCCCTCACCATCCCATGTTGATGTCAGTGATCCACAAGCGCCTGCAATACCATAGAGAAGTACCCCTTTCTATTGATGTACTCCATTGCAAGATGGTCCAGGGCCAAATTTGGGATATGTGTGCCATCTATTGCCCCACTGCAGTTAGGGAATCCCATTTCCACAAAGCCATCCACTATTTCATGCATATTTCCAAGAGTCACAGTCCTTCATAGCAGAATATGATTAATGGTCCTGCGCACTGGCGTTAACATAGCCCCAGCAGTGGACTTCCTGATTCCAAACTGATTCGCAACTGATCAGTAGCAGTCTGGAGTTGCCAGCTTCCACACAGCGATGGCCATGCACTTCTCCACTGAGAAGGCAGCTCTTATTTTGGTGTCTTTGTGCCACAGTGTTGAGGTGATCTCCACACACAGTTCCAGGAAGGTGGCTTTCCACATCAGAAAGTTCTGCAGCCACTGCTTGTCATCCCAGACCCACATAATGATGCAATCCCACCACTCAGTGCTTGTTTCCCAATCCCAAAAGTGATGGTCCACCATGAGCAGCTGATTCGTGAATGCCAAAAGTAATGTGGTGTTGTTTCTTTCCATGGCACACAGCAGGTCACGCGCCTCAGATTCCTGTTCAGATTAGGAGCTCATGATATACTGCATGACCATCCACAATGTGTTCATAACAGTGAACACAACACAACAGAGAGCAGTGCAGGATTCATCCTTTCAGACAGAGATAGCGGGAGCACAGTAAACAGGGGCCATTGAAAAATGGTGAGAAATGCAGTCAGAAGCCCATCGAATGATGGGGCAGAAAAAAACTGCATCATGGGATGTTGAGCCTGCACCCATGATACATTACGATCCACTCCACCTTCCCACGACTCCTAGATGCAGAAGGTGGCAAGTAGCATAGTGGGATAACTACCCACAGTGCACTGCTCTCACTGTTGATGCTACAGCACCAACAGTGGGTGCACTCATCCAACAGGAGGAGCATTGTGTGAACATGCACAAGCAATGTAATTATAGTGGGCTTTGATCATCAGCGTAACTTGCGTTGACAAAACTCTGTAGAGCAGACAAGGCCTAAGATTCACTTAATGTAAGTCTCCACTGATGAAGGTAAGTGCCCAGAGCATTCACATTCTGGCTGAGTGACCCTTCGATATAAGGTAGGTCATTAACCACATCAGCATGACAGATGTCATCCACATATATGTACTTAGTTGTTGGTAGATCATAAGTATATATGTTTGTAACCCTTCTGCCCATCAAAGTTGGCAGCAACAAGGGCCAGGTTCAGTATCTAGGGTTCCATTTCAATAATACAATGCAAAACCAGCTCGAGCCCCCACCCAGTGATCTGGAACAATTACATACCACCCCCCTGCGTGCCTCTAAGAGGCAATACTTCCCCTCTCACAAGCACAGAGTGTGAGTGTAGCAAAAGCCTTTTAATAAAGGAGGGAAACAATATGGCATTATGTTGGGGAAACACCACAAACAGGATTCATAACACCAACCATGAGCAAAAGACCCACCCCTAAGTAAGTTTCGTAGTGTCCTTTTCCCCTCAGGGTCTTAAGTCTGGAAACCTAATAGTCACCCCCCCACACACACACACACAGTTTCTGTCCTTGGTCAGTGCAGCCCCCCAGAGTTCAGAAGTTAATCTGCAGAGTTTACCTCCGATCCTGGGTGGAAGTGGCGGGAGGTATGGGGGCATCTTACATGCTCCACTGCTCAGGTCGACGGCCAAGTGCCACGCCTCTCCATGGGGTTCTGCTGCAGTCTTCACCACCAGCCGCGCCTCTCCATCAGCTGCCCTGCTATCCAATCCACTCCGCTCTCCACATCTCTCCGCTCGCTATCCTGCTGTCGCCACCTCTCCGCGAGCCGCCCAGCTATCTGCTCCTCTCTCTGCCCTAGCCATCCTGCTATCCACTCACCAACTTGTCTTCAGGGCCCCCCACTACTTAACACAGCTCTCAGCAACTTCAGCTCTTTAGCGATTTCAGCTCTCAGTGATTTTTAGCTGGTAGTAGGGGGAACCTCAATGCTGGTGCACCACTAGCCCAAAGTAGGTCTAATGCTTAGACCTAGATGTCAGTGATTTCAGCTCTACAGCATGTAACAGGACTCCTCATGGAGCCAAAATTAGCTGTTATTACATCATAGAGACAGGAGAGGTCAAAGTAGCATTTAGTGCCCTCAGGCAAGGGCAAGGGCAAGGGCAAGGGCAAGGGCAAGGGCAAGGGCCCTCTCTCTCTTACTTCCCTGGGTTTTGGAACCCATGTCCCTTGCCTAGCAAGTGCTACTTAGTTGAGGGCGAGTCCCTCCATCATAAAATGTCAAGGACAGTAGAACTTAACCACATAACCAGAATAACAACCTTTTATCACTCCTGCCCCAATAACAGAGAGACGGGGATCCCACAGCAGCCAAAGTGACAATTTGGGCAAGCAGTCCATCATGCTAGGCAGGGAGGGTGTGCTCATGCAAACGAAAGTGCCCATGCAAACGAGATCAGCCCTTGAAGTCCTTTTCCACAGCTCACCACCAGATGTCAGGGTACAGCTCATTCTGACTCTGCTTACATGTTGAAAAGAATAGGAGCCCTGGACGGCGGATGAATCCCCTGGACCTCCGAACTCCCCCCAAACAGGAGAAGTCCTGAGGGGGCCCCCCACAACTGGAGGAGCCCTGGCCCGCCCACCCCAACCACACCAAGCTAAGCCGCTGGCCCCCCAACCCACCCCCCCCCCATCAAGCAGTGGGCTGAGCTACTGCCCCCCAAGCGCCAGGCTGAGCTGCCAGGCCAGCCCCAGTGCCCGGCCGAAGTGCCGGCTCCTCCACCCTGAAGGTCCTCTCCTGGCCAAACCTAGGCCGAGCCACCAGCCTCCCAAGTTCCAGGCCAGCCCCCAAGCACCAGGCCGGCCCTCCCTGCCCCTGAAGGTCCCCCCGCTGGCTGAGCCACCAGTCCAAGCACCAAACCGAGCCTCCTCACTCCCCCGCCCGCCACTGGCTCTCTGTGTCCCTCCTCACTCCTCCATCCCCAAGGAGGAGGGATGCCACGAGCAGCAGGGACTTCTGATGGGGGGAGTGGAGGAGACATGGCAGGCATGCAGGCAACAGCAGGCAGTGGGGGCCTTGGGGAAGGGGCGGGTAGGGCCACGGTAGCCCAGGTATTATACCCACCACCCATAGGAGCTAGAATGGATCCTTGCAGGAGTCCGTTACGGAGACACTTAAGCCAGCTGACTTGGTCTCCATCTTGTAAGATGACACTACAATTCATTATAATTTTAATGATGAACTGCACCTTGGGCTTACAGAAATAGCCTGCAACAACTTGGTGGTCAGCCCCGCTTGCCAGACGTTATCATATGCTGTTAACAGATCCACCAGAACAGTGCCAACTTTCTTGCCCTTCTCAAAGGCATCTTTGATGTCTTGTGTTAGCCAACTAACTTGATCTTGGGTACACCATCTGTCACGGAGTCCCCGGGCAATGCTCTGAAACTGCTCCCCATGAAGCCAGTCAGGACTCTGAGGAAGTCTCCTTTCTGTGAGCAGCCGGTCTTCAGGACACACAGATCACACAGCTTCTACCTTCCTGGGTCTGACCTGGGAGCATTCAGCCTCCTCTGCCCCTCCGTGCGCTTCCCACAGCGAGTCCGCCCAGGCGGGGCTCCTGGGGAAGCCAGAGGGTCCTGCCCCTCAACTTCGCAGTCAGACGTGACTCTCAGCCAACCAGTAAAACAGAGGTTTATTAGATGACAGGAACATGGTCTAAAACAAAGCTTGCAGGTGCAGAGAACGGGACCCCTCAGCTGGGTCCATTTTGGGGGGCAGTGAGCCAGACAACCACGTCTGCACTTCACTCCATGTCCCAGCCAGCCCCAAACTGAAACTGCCTCCAGCCCCACCTCCTCTGGGCTTTGTCCCTTTCCCGGGTCAGGAGGTCACCTGATTCCTTTGTTCTCCAACCCTTTAGCTCTCACCTTGCAGGGGGAAAGGGCCCAGGCCATCAGTTGCCAGGAAACAGGGTGTCGGCCATTGTCTGTGTCCAGACCCCTGCACACACCTGCCCTCTAGGGCTCTGCAGTGATCATACACCCTTACCCCACCACCTGGATACTTAAGAACTGCATAGGGGAAACTGAGGCACCCCCACACTATTCAGAGGAAACATTAAGAACAGTCCCACTTCATCACATCTCTCTCCCCTTCGAGATCGAACTGAGCTGGGTCACTTTAGCCGGTGACCTGGGGAAGTTCGAAGCCACCAACGTTCCCGTGGATGCCCCAGCATCTCTCCCATTCCTTGGTAGGAGTTACACCAGGCCCTTCCAGTTTCACGCCCTCCCTTAGGTTGGGGGTGGTCGATAGCACTCGCAGGCCGCATGTGGGAAGGTTTATGCGACCCGTGCCCTTTGGCCACCCCAAAACCCCAGGGGGTCAAACTGGGATTGGGTCTTCTCCCCAACAAGCTGGCCAAACACAGCCACTTGGTTATAGGACTGTTTAACTTTCTTAACAGCTTTCACTTCATCTGAGACCTTCTCAAAGCTATCCACACTGGGTCTTTCAACAGGAAAGTCAGTGGATCCATTCACAACAGAAAATTTCTGGCTGTTAGGAACTGAAACTTTTTTGTTTAAATCACTTTCACACCCTTCAGTTGCAGTAAACTGCTTGCAAAGACTCCATGAGGATTCCTTTCCCTAGGGTTTTTCTATGCAACAATTCACCCCACACAGAAAGTCTGCTCTTAGCCTCTTCACCTAGGGCTTGCTCTAGAGGAACACTTTCCTGAGCAACAACAGTCTCCCTTACATCCAGAATTACCTCTGGCTCATCCGGCGGATTCCTACACAATCCCCTTTCAGGCAAACTTACAGACTTCCGAGATAAAAGGTCAGAAGCATTCTCCTTCCCTTTGCCACACACAAGTTCAGGAATCTTTTTCTTCTTGCTACAGGTTTCCACACCCTCAGTAGGTAACACAATCACATCACCTTCATGCTCTCCTTGTGCCCCGGCTAGGATCTCACCCTGATTAGACAGAGTTGCGACACCCTTTCCCAGCCACACACTAGCAACAGGCAAAATACAAGCACCAGAATTGTGTGGTCTCTGGGATTTTACATAGACACTAACTGGATGTGACCTAGTTACGGTGCCATTCTCCCGAGCAGACACAAACTTAGGACCATTCCCTTCCTGGCCTTTAGCTGAATCCAGAACAAACTCTGAGACAACTGCATTACCCTCAACCATCACAGGCTGAAGGACCCCTTCTGTCTCCTCCACGGACAAAGAAGAGCCAGACACACTTTCTTCTTTACCAGACACACAGCTTGGGATCTTTTTCCCCTTGTCCCAGCACACAAGGCTGGTCACAGACAACTGCTTGGAGATCAGGGTAGCTCCCTCCATAGGCAAGTCAATACCCCTGACAGACACAGGCACATTTCCTTCACTGTCACAATTCTCCACCCAGCTAACAGGTAAGGTCCAGGGACACTCATCTTCCACTCTCCTCGCCTTCCCACCCTGCTGACTAGACACCGCCATCAGCTCACAAGGCTGCCTAGGCTCATCCAAACTTTCCTTACCAAGCATCTTGCCACTCCCAACAGATCCCCTGCCCTGCCTGTGTCTCCCCCCATTCAGCTGGAGTCTCAGCTCCCACTGTGCTCAGCGCTGCCCTTGCTGTCCCAGTGGGGGTAGGCAGTGAGCTCCCTGCTTTCCTCACTGCATCAGAGCCAGCCTGAGCCCCCCGCTCCGGTGTGCAAGGGAGGTGGGGAGCATCTCTCTGTCCCACCCAGCCCCAGGGGTCTGGTTACAGGCAGGAGGGTAGCCTAAGCCTAGCCGCTCCTCCCCCCTGCCAGCCAGGTCATCTGCATTTTCACTGACCATTTCCCTCTCCACCGATTGGTTCCCTGGATTCAAATTCAAACCCTTGGCAGTTACAGGAGCAGGGCCTGGATCCTGTCCCAAAGAGACACAGTCATCCCCCAACAGGGTCTCGTAGCCGATATCCTGGAGAACCCCAACGACCAGCCAGCCCCACCCCTCCTGGGTCTGCACAGGGATCTGGGCCATAGGCAGGGTGAGGGGCTTCATCCCTGCGACCCTCACCCAGCTCACACAGCCCCTCAGCATCTGAGGCTGCACCACCCAGGGCCTGACAACAGTTCTCTCTGTCCCAGGATCTCGCCACCCCAGGAATGTCTCCCCATTGACCATCACCTTCCGCTCCCACTGGGGGTCCGAGAGGCCCAACCCCAGGAAACTCCACACAGACATATAGGTTGGGGTCAGGAGTGGGAGCCCGTCCACCTCCCCACCCATCTGGCTGACGGAGTCTATTGCCTTGGGACCCAGCAAGGGAGCTAGTCACCGGGGCTTTTCCACAGGGTCCCCCTGGTTCAAATCGCCAGCCTGCTCAAAGGCAGTGAGGTGGGCATCCATATCCCCCCCTCTCCTTAACCAGGGGCAGCAATTTAGTCTCGAGGTTCCCTGTGGAACTGGCCCCCCGGGGTCTATCCCCATTCACCCCTGGGAGGTCCCCTATGCCTCTCTGCTCCACCACCGCCAGTTCATGCTGCTGCTGCTTCTGCAGCTCTTTCTCAGGCTCTCGCTGTCTCTCACAGTCCTCTTGGTCTCTCGGACTCAGCTCCAATCCCGTCCCCGGATGGGGAACCCGATCGTGAAGACCCTCGTCTGGTCAGGGACAGGAGTCTTGGGGATGCCTGTCTACCACTCCAGCTGTTCCCAGATCCTACTATAGCCCCATTTGGGGTCAGGAATCTGTTTCTTAGAGCAGTCATCCTCCTCCAGCTGCATGATTAACTGTGCTTTGGTGAACTTTCCAATGCTCAACGCCTTCTTTCTGCACAGGGTTACAATGTCCTTCTTAAGGAGACGGTGACAGGCCATCACTCGGCTCTTCCCAAGTTGTTGTGGACTCACAGGCCTGTGTGCTCTCAGCTCCCCACGGTTTCCAGGGAGAACCCGTAGTGTGCCAGCCCTTCTCAAGGTCACCACCTCTTTGCCAGGGTCGAGCTGCAGACTCCTCCGCCCCTTGGACTGCTCGCTGCAATCCCCAGGGGAACCCTGGTACTGCAAAAGTCCTTCTCTCTGGTCACACACTCCCAGGGGTTAACCGCCCCCTGAAACCGTCTCTCTCTCAATCTTCAGCGTGCCTGGTCCCCGTCAATCCCCCTTCGTTTTACTGCTCCCCAGTCACTTACTGCAGGAAGTGCCATCCATGGGGTGCAGTACATCCCACCCCTGCCACCAGTTGTCACGGAGTCCCCGGGCGATGCTCTGGAACTGCTCCCTATGAAGCCAGTCAGGACTCTGGAGAAGTCTCCTTTCTGTGAGCAGCCGGTCTTCAGGACACACAGATCACACAGCTTCCACCTTCCTGGGTCTGACCTGGGAGCATTCAGCCTCCTCTGCCCCTCCGTGCGCTTCCCACAGCGAGTCCGCCCAGGCGGGGCTCCTGGGGAAACCAGAGGGTCCTGCCCCTCAACTTCGCAGTCAGAAGTGACTCTCAGCCAACCAGTAAAACAGAGATTTATTAGACGACAGGAACATGGTTTAAAACAGAGCTTGCAGGTACAGAGAACGGGACCCCTCAGCTGGGTCCATTTTGGGGGGCAGTGAGCCAGACAACCACGTCTGCACTTCACTCCATGTCCCAGCCAGCCCCAAACTGAAACTGCCTCCAGCCCCACCTCCTCTGGGCTTTGTCCCTTTCCCGGGCCAGGAGGTCACCTGATTCCTTTGTTCTCCAACCCTTTAGCTCTCACCTTGCAGGGGGGAAGGGCCCAGGCCATCAGTTGCCAGGGTGTTAGCCATTGTCTGTGTCCAGACCCCTGCACACACGTGCCCTCTAGGGCTCTGCAGTGATCATACACCCTTAGCCCACCACCTAGATACTTAAGAACTGCATAGGAGAAACTGAGGCACCCCCACACTATTCAGAGGAAACATTAAGAACAGTCCCACTTCGTCACACCATCTTTGTCTAAAGCCAGTTTGAACAAAGGGCAGTTGTGGTTCGATAACCTTGTTGATGCACATCAGAATCAGTCTTTCCACAAGCATATATGTGACACAAATGAAAGAGGTGGATCAGTAATTCTTGAGATCTTTCAGTGGCTTTCTTGGTTTCAAATGGCTAGGACCTTTGCCCCGATCCAGGTTTTTGGGAGGCAATGGTATTGAAAACATTGATTGAACTGAAGCAGTCAGCTTTTTGGATGTGATAAACTAAGGCACTCCATAGGGATACAATCCAGGCCTGGAGCCTTTCCTGTTTTCATAAGCTTTACAGCCTGGTCCAGCGCTTAGTCTGAAAAAGGTGCCATCAAGTTTGAAGCCATGCTAGAAGTCTGCCATCTTTCTGAAACATTAGAGAGACAAGGTAGGTGAGGTAATATCTTTTATTGGACCAACTGCTTTTTCTGACATACCTGGCACATTAAGCATCAATGAACAAATTACATCATACTTCTTTAAGATGTACACCTATATGGGAATCAAGACATTAGTTATATCATTAAGGATGAATGCACAAGGTCTAGGCTTGGTCATGTTATGGTGAGCAGAATGGGAATGAGCTGTTCCCTCTATAAGAAACTTCTTCCTCATAACTCAACCTGATGAGACATTGCCTGGCTTTGAGTTGCCATCCTATTTCTGGTGCTAGCTCAACCATTTTAGAGGTGGGGCAGGGAAGTGTGCAGCAAATGACCACATCTGGGGATGCAAAAACAGCCATCTGTGTAGCTGTGGTGCAGTTGAGGATGCTGCACATCTCCTGAATGGCTGCTCATCTTGTGCTAGTGTAAGCCACACACCTAGGTGTGGTGTTCTGTCCCATCTAGTGGCACTGAGACCACTTACAGAGAAATTAATGAGTCTGCTCTACAGCCTTATCTAAAAGCCAGTTGGCTTTTAGCTCATGCGGTAGAGCAGGGGTGAGCAAACTTTTTGGCCCGAGGGTCACATCGGGGAATAGAAATTGTATGGTGGGCCATGAATGCTCACAAAATTGGGGTTGGGGTGCGGGAAGGGGTGAGGGCTCTGGTTGGGGGTGCGGGCTCTGGGGTGGGACTGGGGATGAGGAGTTTGGGGGTGTAGAAGGGTGCTCTGGGCTGGGACCAAGGGGTTTGGAGGGCAGGAGGAGGATCATGGCTGAGGCAGTGGTGCAGGTTCGGCTGGGAGTGCGGGCTCTGCGGTGGGCTGGAGATGAGAGGTTTGGGGTGCATGAGGGTGCACTGGGCTGGGATCGAGGGGTTTGGAGAGTGGGAAGGGGATCAGGGCTGGGGCAGGGGGTTGGGGCATGGGGAGAGTCTCTGAGAGACGCTTACCTCAAGCAGCTTCCAGAAGCAGTGGCATACCCCTTCTCCGGCTCCTATGCGGAGGTGTGGCCAGGTGGCTCTGCACGCTGCCCCATCTGCAGGCACTTCCCCTGCAACTCCCATTGAAGCTCTGGAGGGGTCATTGGAGCGCGTAGGAGCTGGAGCGGGGCTGTGCTGGCTTCCGGGAGCCATGTGATATGGCCCGCGACCCTGTGCCCTGGCTGAAGTACCGGAGCAGTGTGGCCCCAACCCAGCGCCCCAGCCTGAGCAGGGAGCTCACAGGCCGGCTTAAAATGGCTCATGGGCCGGATCTGGCCTGTGGGCTGTAGTTTGCCCACCCTTTCGGTAGCAGCTCATGCACTAAGCTCCAGAGGCCCCAGGTTCAATCCTGTCTGCCAGCAACCTGGGTCTATCGGCATTACACTAGTCTACCAGGAAGACTTTCCAGACTGCATACTGCTGACCCTGAAGCTATTGAATAGCTAAAACATGTATGATGTTGTCATAAATATAAAGGGAAGGGTAACCACCTTTCTGTATACAGTGCTATAAAATTCCTCCTGGCCAGAGGCAAAATCCTTTCACCTGTAAAGGGTTAAGAAGCTAAGGTAACCCCGCTGGCACCTGACCCAAAATGGCCAATGAGGGGACAAGATTATTTCAAATCTGGAGTGGGGGGAACAAAGAGTTTGCTCTGTCTGTGTGATGCTTTTGCCAGGAACAGATCAGGAATGCAGCCTTACAACTCCTGTAAAGTTAGTAAGTAATCTAGCTAGAAAATGCGTTAGATTTTCTTTTGTTTAATGGTTTGTAAAATAAGCTATGCTGGAAGGAATGTATATTCCTGTTTTTGTGTCTTTTTGTAATTTAAGGTTTTGCCTAGAGGAATTCTCTATGTTTTGAATCTGATTACCCTGTAAGGTATTTACCATCCTGATTTTAAAGAGGTGATTCTTTTACTTTTTCTTTAATTAAAATTCTTCTTTTAAAAACCTGATTGTTCTTAAGATCCAAGGGTTTGGGTCTGTGTTCACCTGTACCAATTGGTGAGGATTCTTATCAAGCCTTCCCCAGGAAAGGGGGTGTAGGGCTTGGGGGGGATATTTTGGGGGAAGATGTCTCCAAGTGGTCTCTTTCCCTGTTCTTTGTTTAAAACACTTGGTGGTGGCAGCATACTGTTCAAGGACAAGGAAAAGTTTGTACCTTGGGGAAGTTTTTAACCTAAGCTGGTAAGAATAAGCTTAGGGGGTCTTTCCTGCAGGTCCCCACATCTGTACCCTAGAGTTCAGAGTGGAGAAGGAAACTTGACAGATGTCTGCCTAAGCCCTTTTGACATTTCTATCTTTTTTGACTTATACATCTGTTTTATCTCCCAACTTTATATTTTGTATTTTGGATCTTTTCCATCTTTACTGTAGTGTTTGTGCATTCACTAATAATAGGTACCATTTAAGTCCCACATAATCTGTGCTTAGGTCTTTATGGGCACTCTGAACAGGAGTGAATTTTACCTCAAAAGAGGATTTATTAAAGAGAATCTTGTATAAAGAGTAATCTTTTTATCTATATATCTGTATTTATTTAACAGTACAATTATGTCCAACTTAGATAAACATTTTAGTGATTTTAGATAAGAAGATGCTACTAAGGTTAAAGCCTGGGATCTGTTTTAAATGCATTAGTGTACTGAGCTGAAGAAACAGTTCTCTACATAGATGCTTTAGAATATCCATGGTGCAAATTCTTGCAATTTACATAAGTTTGCCATACTTCAGCTACTGCCAAGGTAGGCAAACTCAGAAGACAACTTCATAATAATAATACGTAGCTCTATGTTATAGTTTTGCTTCTCCTGTTGCAATAAAATGATAAAGTACAGCTATACTCTGAAAAGTTACTGAAACTGGCCTTGTGAGCCTCCTTGTATATTGTCTTTTGATTTATTTCAGCTCCAATCTACTCAGTTTACAAGTAAAATAAATGAGCTTTCTAATTATCAGCAGTGCAAAATCAGTTGTGTTCTTTCTGGCTCACACACCACCACCAGTAATAAAGATTCTGCAGCTGGAGCCTAGTCATTAATTCTATTTAAAATGTACAAACCAAAATACAATTTGACTAGCTCTCCTAGAGATTGAGTTGTCTATATAGCGCTAACAGGAGTAAAAGGTAGCAAAAACTTTTGTTTGTATGTATGTGATGCAAGCAGATGGAACTCAGAACATATAAAGGGAGCAGAGAGATTGAGTAAAAAGATTCTATTTGTACACAGACACTTTTCTGTGTACACTTTAATCTAATTCTGAATCTATAGCAGGTTTGTTTTCTTGTTTCAGTGGAAGGTACTCTATGCTCTCTGCCTTTTAAGTAGAAACTCCCCATGTCAACTCTCAAAGTTCCATATTAACACTGAACTGTCACTGGACACAACTCACAAAGCAAACCAGTACAGGAGGGATATAGCAACGTAGCGCACTTTGGAATCACTCCTAGCAATAAGAATTGATTTGGGAATGAGTTGCGGCAATTTGCAAAGCACAAGGATATACTTAATGCATCTTTCTCTACTAAAGTCATACAAATAACAGACAAATTTGCACTGTATATTTCAATCATCTCAGTTGAAAACAGTTTAGCATTTTACACATCATATTTACTAAATTTTTAAAAAACTGCTAATTTAAAATATATCCTGGATAGCCAACATATTTAACAAGCACCTCACATTGTCTTTATAATAATAATCTTATGTTTATGTAATACCTTTCATCCCAAGAACCACAAAGAACTTTACAAATCTGTAGCATACACTACTGCAAGGCAGCTACCAGAGATGGGTTAGAACACAGAAGCTGTTTAACAAATCTTATTAATGTTAAATGATGGTTTAGGACAGGGAATAATGGAGACTGCAAGGGATGAGGTTTGCATGGCTCAGAGAACTAATAAGAGAAGGGAACCTTTTAATTCTAGGTTGCCAGTTTGGACATGATGAAATTTGATAGTGACCAAAAGTTGTGATCAGCTGAGGTCTGTTTGGTACCTGTGCTCAGTGAGCTGCTGGTTTCAGTCCAGAGCAGGGGTGGGCAAACTTTTTGGCCTGAGGGCTACATCTGGGTATAGAAATTGTATGGCAGGCCATGAATGCTCACAAAATTGGGAACTGGGGTGTGGGAGAGGGTGAGAGCTCTGGAGTGGGGCCAGAAATAAGGAGTTCAGGGTTTGGGAGGGGGCTCCGGACTCGGGCAGGGGGTGCGGGCACTGGGGTGGGGCTGGGAATGAGGGGTTGGGGTGCAGGAGGGTGCTCTGGGCTGGGACCAAGGGGCTCAGAGGACATGCGGGGGATCAGGACTAGGGCAGGGGGTTGGGGCGCAGGGGGGAGTCAGGGGTGCAGGCTCCGGATGGCGCTTACCTCAAGCAGTGGTATGTCCCCCCTCCGGCTCCTATGCCGAGGTGCGGCAAAGAGGCTCTGCACGCTGCCCTGTCCACAGGCGCCACCTCTGCAGCTCCCATTGGCTGTGGTTCCTGGCTAACAGGAGCTGCAGAGCTGGTGCTTGGGGCGGGGGCAACATACGGAGCCCCCTGGCTGCCCCTACGCGTAGGAGCTGGAGTGGGGACACGCTGCTGCTTCTGGGAGCCGCACAGAGCGGGACAAGCCCTGCTCACTGGCGGGAACTCGAGGGCCGGATTAAAACGCCTGAAGGGCCGGATGTGGCCCCAGGGCCGTAGTTTGCCCACCCCTGGTTCAGAGTCTAGTAAACAGGTTTTTGTATAATAAAAAACCACCACAATAATTAGTACTAATCACAGTTTCATGAACACTGAATTCACTAAATAAATAAAATAATAATAATAATAAAAGATAGGCAGAACATAGTCATCCAGACTAGCTCTCAACTACACCACCTTTATTCCTTCAAAAAGTGTCATGACTTTTTTCATAACACAAATTGATCACAATCCATTTTATTTATCCTCCAAAACAAGGCAATTTTTGAAATTTGTGACCTAGGAATGGGAGTGGGGGGTGAGTCAGGAAAAAAATCCACCCTCCCCACTGAGTCATTTCCAGTGTCTCTAAGAGGGATTTAGAGGGAAGGGGAAAGGAATCTATATCTACAACTTTTCACATGACATTGAATTATGCTCAGCAAGTCTGGCAACCTATCCTCTGGTCTCCCACGTCAAATGTTGCTGTTTTTCAGGGAAGTCTTTAAACTGACATCTTGATCACATTTTGGTCTTTGAGGACCCAATCAACTCCCATTAATGGTAATGGAAAGACTTCATGGGAGTTGAGTCAGGCCCTATGGATCCCTATGCATGGAACTGTCTGCAACAGGAGAGTGCCAAGTAGCATCATGGCTCAACTATGAGTTAAACATTTTAAATTATTCATGAGCAAATTTGATTTGAATGTGCAATCATTTCCCTTTACATTTTTGTTATAAATTAATTTTAAAAAAGCTATAAGCTTCAAAAATACACAAGTCATTATTAAGTAAAAAAAAAATCAGGATTATTTCACAAAAACCATAATTCACCCACATTACATTGGGCCATAAGTAAAAATAACACGCAAGAATACAAAATGCTTTTTTTTTATGTGCAAGGGGCCTACATTACAGTTACTGTGGGAACCATATATTTGAATGTCTTGCCTTTGGTGTATTTAAATTCTCAGTATAACATCGCAATAAGTTAGATTTTTTTTTGTACTGAATATTAAAGTGTTAGAATTTGCCTTAATTTCAACAACACAGTTACAGCCACTGAGTACCTGACTCAGTTCACAGCTAAAGAGACAGAGCATCAAATTTCCCAACCCACTTAATTTGAAAGCCTGCCAAAATAGGTGAAAGACCTTATAAATATGTAAAGCAGGAAGTTCAAATTACACAGTCACGGAAACGTCCAGTGATTGATTCCCTTTTAAAACAATAAAAATCCTTGAGAAATTAGGACATTTGTAAATATTCCTCACCATCCAAAATGCCTAATGGTGTCATACGGAGTTTAGACTGTGCATTGTACTTTTAGTATTGATTTTATTTTGGATTTCTACCACTTCCTTGAGGCCAAGGGGAGGCACAGTGGGAGGACCCAAAAAACTCAGTGCCACAGCCATTTTGTTTGTGGGCAGCATGGTAAAATTCTGTCAGTCAGTATAAGGAGGGGTTTTTAAACAGTATTTATAGAAAAACTATTCCTACCACAATGGATGTATCTGTTGAAATTAATATTATTTTAGTTCTTTTATAAGGTAGGTATTTAGATTTGTAAAAAACTGAGTATTCTCTGGGATGTAAGCCTTCCAATATCAAGGAGTCATGGATTTTGTTTCAGGCATGACTAGCTTTCTTAGATTCTGTAATATTTTAAAACTATAATAATGTTGATATATTTATTTTAAAATTGCATGAGATGTCTTGGAAACGTTGATTAATGTGTTTCTTGGTAAAAACTTGCTTAAGGGAAGTAGAAGGAAAAATGGCAAAGCCTCTGGCTGAAGAGGACTGAATTATTTCTGTGGGCTTTTTAAAGAGGTTTTTACTGAAATAGCAGTGTAGACTCTTGAAAGAACGTCTTGTTTTGCATTGTCACTAAATATCAAGCATAGACTTTGGTGATTTTGTTGGCTGTGTGTTTAAAATTCAAGTGTAAAATGGCACACTGCATTTTTTTTTCCAGGCTGCAGAAGGGGGAGAGCGGGGGATAGTGCAGACTGTAGGGACACTGCCCTCCTAACCAATCAGAACAAGCCTGTTTGCCATTACAAAGTTGTTAACCCCAGAGTCTTCTGGCTCCTGCTGCTTTTAATCTTTTTTGGATATTTCTCCGATTTTTCCAAACGCCCACAGAGCCTCAGGAAAACCTCTTAATTCAACCAGCGATCATGGAAGAAAGTACCACTTTCTATTTACAAAATATTCTAAAGATGTTTGGATATCGCTTTGCTGCATGGAGATGGCTGTTTGTAGGGGAACAAGTATACAGCCTATATTGTTACAGTCATTTTGCAAGGACTATAATCTCTGCCGCTTCTAAAGGTAAGTTTGTAAAAAAAATTAAAATATTTATTGCTACATTTTTGCGATTAATAACGACCATAAAGGATTTTCGTTATGTTACTGAATAAAATGTATCTTTGTGTTTTTCTTTACCTTTGATCTCGTGCGTATTCCACCCAACGCTGTTTAGTTCATTTCGATGATTAAAAAACAGTCAATTTTGTTTCTGTCTTTAAGGTTTAATATATTTGAAGCACAAGTGGCACTTCAATTATTGCGAGGTGTATGAGAACTCAAAATATTTTTAAGACGGACTTGTTTGTATGGAGTGATAAATGTATGCATTGCTATATCTATCTACACACAATTTATAAATATAATGGATTGGCTAATTTATATAGGGCTTTATTAACAATATATTTATTGTGGCTGTAGCTAAAATAGTTTATTGTGCCGTTTCTGATAGTTCTTGATGGATTACTTTGATTCAAACTACAGGGGGGAAAAACTGCCCTTGGTGTATGAAGGTGGAGATTGATATAACTTAATATAAACCCTGTTATGTCTGTTTCTAAACAGTGGCCTTTTTATTTGAAAATGAGCTCTCTTAACAGCACTCAGCTTAAAGCCATATTTATATAAAGGCTCCTGTTTAGCCACACTTCACAGAGATGTCTTGTTTGTCTCCGAGAAGGTGCATTTGGGAGACATTTTGTAATTTTTGGCATTTTTCTAGGCGCATTTTTTTTCACACGGTGGGAGATCTTTTTTGTTTTGCATTGATCTGTGTTGGTGGCGCTGTGGTGCTCTTAAACAATGTATGTCCGTTTCACTAAGAGAAAGGGGGGTGGGGAAGAAGGTGGGGCAAGATTTGATCTATTGTATCTTTTCATTTTCTTTTATCAAAGTAGGAGCAGTTTAGTTGGAAGGTATCATTAAACGGCGTTATTTAAATATTGGGTGAACTATGGATCGGAACAAACGTTTCGTCACAGCCTCTCGCGTTTTTGTGTAATGAGAAAAGGGAGGGTTTTTTTAATCCTGTATCTAGATCAGTTTTCTTTTCTTCAGTAAGATTTTAGCCCCACCCCTAAAATGATCTTGCAGTGGCTTCAAATGAAAATTTTTGAAATCATTTTACATATACATACTTTGGGGAAGGTTTTGGTATAAATTTACAGTGCTAGTAGTCCACTGTCTGCCAGTCGTGAAGTTAAACATTATTTTCATAGTTGATAGTTAAATATTAAGGGCTCTATTCCTTGCACATACAAATCTTCTATTGAGGTCTTTGGGAGTTTGATTGTTCATGAGTAAGGGATTGGGCCCTTTGTTTAATGTTCCATATTTTCCATATTTAATGTTCCAATAGTTTTCTTCCAAATTCTGAAGCAGATGCATTTAGGGTTTTCTTTGCTTTGTTTAATTTCTATTTTGTAATTAGAGCATGAGTAGACAAAAACATTACATTTAAATTTTTCTTATAATATAGAAAAGACTGCAAATAGCCAAACCTTTATAAGGGACAAAAGATATATGCATTGTTATCTGCAAACCTCTATATTGCGCTTATAAGAAAATTAAAAGCTGTGTGGGAAGATACAGTCAAGCCTTAGATATGTATACTTAAAGCAAAATCAAATGTTAAAAACCACTAGTTCATTGTTTGGGTTTGAAATAATCAGAACACAGCCTAGAAAACTCAACAGGTTAACCAATCCATTTAAGTGTGGAGAACAATAAAGATTTTTTTAAAAAAAGGAATCCATTTGCCTATTTATATGGCGTATTGTTGTGTAATTGACTGTTTATAACTTGATTTATGCACATGCTTTATATATACAATTTTAAAGAATACATTTTATGCTTTGTAACATTTACAAATTATAAAATTGCTGCATCAGAAATACTTTACTGAATATATCTTCTAGAATGGATTCTCTCTGTCCCTCTAAACAGAATTTTACTGGTCCTCTAAACTTTTATCTAAAGGTCTAAATGCATATTTAAAACACAGTTAGTTACCAAAGGTCTTTTCTAATAATCTGAAGATATTTAGATATTTAATTTGGGGGAAAACTCTGTGATATAATTTACACATGGACAGTTTAAACAGAGTAATGTATATGAGGGATTGCTTCACCTGACTAGTTGGCTCAGGAAAGTGCAGTCCAAACCTTTGCTCAGTAGGGACATCTGCATCCCAGGAGATAGTGAGCAAGGGTCAAACAGCTTCCCTCCCCTGGAGCTTCTGCCAGGAAAAGTCAGCTTTATGCAGCAGTCAAGGCTCCAAAAACACTCCAGTGGCATAGGCTGGAAATGGGAATATTGCATCAGTGCATCTTTTAGCCTCCCTAGATACAATACTCTGTTTTTGATGCTGCACAAATCTGTTCTGGGCCTTCTGAGCTAGTAAAGATTATTGGTACTTCGCCTCTTTTAGACCCCATCTGTGGATGGACTTTTTGCTGCCAGAGATCAGCAGAAGCAGAGTTATTTATTGTTTTTGCATCAGTGAAAAGTGATTATGAATCATCCTGTAAATCGGGGGTGGCCAACCCGAGCCTGAGAAGGAGCCAGAATTTATCAATGTACATTGCCAAAGAGCCACAGTAATACCTCAGGTTTCAGAGTAGCAGCTGTGTTAGTGTGTATTCGCAAAAAGAAAAGGAGTACTTGTGGCACCTTAGAAACTAACAAATTTATTTGAGCATAAGCTTTCGTGAAGTGAGCTGTAGCTCATGAAAGCTTATGCTCAAATAAATTTGTTAGTCTCTAAGGTGTCACAAGTACCCCTTTTCTTTTTAGTAATACCTCAGTGTTAGGATATAGATATTCAGGCCTGTCTGCAAAGGCCTATACTTTAAGAATTTAGGTGTATTTTTATCACTTAGATAGTTATACAGGTATAAAACAAAGAATAAAATCCCAGTCTGCCTGTTTACGGGCCTTCTCTTACAGTGACAGTCTGAGGCCCTGTTCTTAGGCTAAGAACTTTGGCTAAACAGCAGAGATGGCCATAAGCTAGGAAGTGTATGGTCACATCCTTACATTCCAAACTAGTCACATTGAAATAAGTTTGCTATTGGGCTGTTAGGCATTATCAGGACAGGATTGTATTCCTATCACCTCCAGAGAAAGGGAAGAGCCTAGGGCAGTGCTTCTCAAGCTATCTGATATTGGGGACCAGCAATTTTTTTTCCAATGTGTGCGCAGATCGGCAGCTGGTGCTGGTACGCTGACCACCACTTTGAGTAGCACTGGCCTAGAGGATGTAAAAGGAAGTTTAGTTTGATAACTGAGTTCTTACTGAACAGAAAACTATCAATAGACACTTACAGATGTAGTTGTGAAATCCTCACTTCTGTATTGTTTTGTCATTATAGTTCCCACTTTGCTATTGTTTATTTGCATGGTCTCCGTCTGGTTCTGTGATTGTTTCTGTCTGCTGTGTAATTAATTTTGCGGGTGTAAACTAATTAATGTGGTGGGATATAATTGGTTAAATAATCATGTTACAATATGTTAGGATTGGTTAGTTAAATTTCAGTAAAATGATTCGTTAAAGTATAGCTAAGCAGAACTCAAGTTTTACTATGTAGTCTGCAGTCAATCAGGAAGTTGGGGGGTGATGGGAACAGGGAGTGGGGGTGGGGAAATTGGAATCATGTTTTGCTAAGGGGGGGGGAATGGGAATAGGGACACAGGTAAGGCTCTGTGGTGTCAGAGCTGGGAAGGGGACACTAAGGAAGGAAACTGGAATCATGCTTGCTGGAAGTTCACCCCAATATACATCGAATTGTTTGCACCTTTGGACTTCGGGTATTGTTGCTCTCTGTTCATGTGAGAAGGACCAGGGAAGTAAGTGGGTGAAAGAATAAGACCCTAACAGTCAGCAGCCCCGCAGTAGCTCCCACCACCCGCTCCCAGCACCTCCCACTTATCGGCAGCCCTGCCAATCAGCCCCTCCCCCTCTCTCCCCGCACCTCCTCAGCTGTTTCGTGGTGTGCAGGAGGATCTGGGGAGGAGAGGGGAGGACTGAGGGCACGGCAGGCTCAAGGGAGGGGGTGGGAAGGGGTGGTGTGGGGGGCAGGGCCTGTGGCAGAGCCAGGGGTTGAGCAGTGAGCACCCCCTGGCACATTGGAAAGTTGGCTCCTGTAGCTCCAGCCCCAGAGTCGGTGCCTACACAAGGAGCCGCATATTAACTTCTGAAGAGCCGCATGTGGCTCCGAAGCCACAGGTTGGCCACCCCTACTGTAAATAATACAGTTGTACCATCATTTTAGTAATATACAATGGACATTTTGAGATGACTTTACAAGTGACTCATTTGCATCATGTGTAGCCTCTGCAGTAGAAATTTACTAAATGTAATTTCATTCAAGAATATTTTTTATAATTGTGCATATAACAAAGCACAACCCTTGACAAATAATCAGTAAGTCCGTAGCCAAAAAATTTCTCATACTTGCTGACAAGTCTCAAAATACAAAAAGGTTTTGGAAGGGTGAGGATATTACCGCCTTCCAGAACCCCTAAATATATAGCCATTTTGAGAAGTAGAACTAATGCAAATAGTGGCAGATTTTAGAGTTAGCACTCTGTTGAGATGAATACAGGCAGTTTATATCTCTATTGTTTATAGCTGTTGACAGAGGATGACTGTACACCATCTGGTCATCTTCAGAAAAGTTAGAAACTTAACTTTTTTTTATTTAAATAAAATCTTAAATTACACCAAAAAATGGGCACATTTCATCCTACTTACCACCAGTAACTGCATTTAACAAAAATAAGTCAACAAATCAACTTTCTACTGTATTATCTATATTATACCTTACAAATTTTCTGAGATGTGGCTTCTGCCCTTGTAGACATTGGCTGTTCCTCCTTTTGTCAGACAGGCAAGGAGCGCTGCTGGAGGATTTTGGCATCTAATCTCCTCCTCCTGGCTCAAGTCCCCAGTTGTTTCCTGCCAGGAGGACAGCAGAGGTGCTCCAGCTTACCTCAGCCAGGCTATGATCCATCACAGAGCAGAAGCAGAAAAAGCCAGGCAAAAGAAGAAAGTTCTGCCTGTTTCAGCATACTGCACCAGTCCATAGTGTGCCCAGTCTGCATATTATGACCTTGCCCATGTTGACTTGCTGTAGCCAGCAGTGCGAGTGCTACCAGGTGGGAACTAGATGAATGCACCATTCTTCCCAGCCCAGTAGAACTAATAACTGCCTCAGTGAAGCCAGCAAGGGGACAGTGAGGAGGATGAATTCCAAGTAAAGATGCAGGAAAGAGATCTTTGTTTCCTCTTTTGCCCTCTTTCCATTCAATGGGGGCCCAGAGTTTACTTTAATGAGGCCTATCCAGCCTTATTGCTCCGTCTTTGTGGGAATGCCCTTCTTATTCAATACCCATTCCCACAAAACCACCTAAGTGAGGGCCCTGATCTTCTGAACCTACAGCCACCTCCTCAGTTCTCTTCAGAGACTTTCTTGAGTCTACATTGGACAAGAATCTCTGAGCTCAGTTTAACAAATTCAATCTGACTGGGAACTCTCCACCATCTTCCAAAATTTGGCCCATAGGAACCTCTCCAGGTGTCTTCTAGTGGCAAACAACATGACCCAAGACTCCATTCAGGTAAGAGCCAACATCCTGACTTCCTCAGTGCTACCTCACCCAGTTTTCTGGTTTCTTCCTTGGAGAGAGGACATGTCCTCACAGCTCCGACTCTTGGCTCTTAAGGGTCTATTCCAAGACTCCTTGATTTTACTCTCAACAGTTTTCAGACAAAGAAACCTCTCTCCTTACTCTATCAAGCCACTTGAGCAAGACTCCATTTCCTCTCCTTCCTCATCTTGTCCTCCTTTACCCAAAGTTAGGATATAATAGGGCCTAAGTATTTTTCTCTTGCCTCAGAATTGCAGATTCTAGGAGGAAGGATTTCCTGCATGTCTGCTCCAGCATCAGACTGGATGCATAGATCCTTTGAGTAGTTCAGGAGCACTACTTAATAGATATCTTCTACTTTCATCAGACTAGACAAGAGCTGAAGTAGCTGAAACTTTCTCCCATCTTCTCAAGATGGGGTCCATCACACCTTTCTCCCTAGACCTGATGGGCAAAGTGATCTACTCAAGATATTTTGTAGCCCACAAGAAGTCCAACTATTTGTGGTTATTCTAGATTTGAAATGGTTTAACAAATTCAGAACCAATTAATGGTTTAATATAGAATTTGTGATTCATCCTGGCAATGTCCAATGAAGAGGAATTCTTGGCACCCATTGACTTCAAGGGAGTGCAACTATGCATCACCGTAGCTCCAGATCAACTGAGTTTCTTCAGGTTCTCAGTCAGACAGCTATGCTTCAGTGAATCATACTGTATTACTATTGGGCATGTCCTGGACCTTCTTCAGGATGATGGCAGTAATGTCAACTGCATAATCACTTATCTGGGTGACTTGCTCATATGAGTCCAGTTCCTCCAGGAGGCCAATGAGGTATTAAATAAATCTTTTTGCCCGTTTGAAGATCTGGAGCTCATAATGAATCAGAACAGGAGCTTCTTGATCCTTTCCCAAATGTTCATCCATCTGGAGCAGTGATAACCACAAATAACAGAAAAGCACTGCTATCTCCAGGAGGCATTAAAAAGCTGAAGATGCAGATCTGTGCCTGTCAGCATATGAGAGAGACACCTATCAGGAGTTACATGTGCCTTCTGGAGACCATGGTATGCTTTCAAGACCTGATGTCCTGGTGTCAGTGGCTCTCAGCTCCTGCAACAGTTCCTTCTCCTGTTGCTTTAAACCACCAGTGAAATCAAACTGGAGGTCCCCATGTTAGTGAAGATATCTCTGACCTGATGGCTGGACAGTTCTAATTTCCTAAGAGTCCCTCCTGCACAATTTTCCTTTTCCCTGTAACTTCCAATCAATTCCAGTGCCAGCCTGAAGAGATGGAGCATCAACTGTCCCATCAGATTATTTCAGGGGACATGAAAAAGTATGTTTCATATCAATATATTATAACTCTGGGCAGTCAGATGTTCTTTGAGGCAATCTACAAGGCAACATGTCCTGATGGGATTGGACAATATGGTTGCAGTAGTCTATTTGAATCACCTATGAGAAACCAAGAACCAGCACCTCCTGAAGTAGACCATCCTACTGTATTACTAGGCAGAGAGAGACTATGGATCTCTGAAGGCACTTTGTATACCTCCACTATCCATGCTGACTGGCTCAGCTGCACTTAGAACCACCCAGACAAATGGAAGTTCCATAAAGAAGTTTTCTAGTGGATAGCAATAGTTATGTTTGTCATTTCTGGATGTATGCATGTCCAATCTAAATGATCAACTCCTACTGCAGCAGATAGCTGGATTTGGAACTGCTGACTCCAGGATTCCTTTGTGATCAGCTGGTTGATGGCATGAGATTATGCCTTCCCTCTTCTCTACTCATCATCTGCAAAGTCTTTAAGGCCAAGAGGGAGGAGTTGTCTGGTAATGGTAACCCTGCTTGGGATACTTCTGGGGTGGATTGCAGACTTACTCCACCTGTTTTAAGGAAAAAGACTCATCCTTCTAGACAGAGATGACCTCCTGAACTTAGGTATAGTAGTGCATTCCAATCCCTGAATCTTCAAACTCAGGGCCCGGTTTGTGAAAATGCCCTCTTAAAAAGCCCCTCCTATGTATTATTGGAGCTGATCTGTCTTCTCCCTTTGGTGCAGTTCCAGGAGAGAAAAAAGAAAGAAAAGGCTGAGGGGAAATCTACATTTCCTTCAGTGCCTCAGGGGTTTCTCAAGGTGGTCTCAGACTTACAATCTCAAGTGAAATCCCTAGGTTGACTGTGAAAACCATAGTCTGCTTTTAAAGCCCTCTGTTCCAACCCCTTTTGACCTTGATACCTTTTTAACCTCCTGTTATGGAAAGTGGCCATCTCCTCAGCTCATTGTGCAAAGCACAGTGAATGCCTTGGTAGCTTTGGCTTGTAACCCTCAATACCTCAGATTCCAAACAGAGAAAATAGCCTTCTGCAATTGTTCCAGCTTTCTCTTCAAGGCAACTTCCTTATTCCATCTCAGCCAAGAAACCGCTGTTCCTAATATTTGTCCAAATTTCAAAAAGGCACTCTGGCATTCTCTGGATGTCTGGAGATCTTTGAAGATTCACTTTCTTCATTCTTTAATGATTTCCCATCCTTATTCATATTTGTATGGGCTCCCCATAAAAGGCGGAGAAATTTTAGATAATTCATGTCATGCTCAGTTTCCGCATCCAGCTCTATTCCAAAGCCAACTTCTTCTACCAGAAGTAGCTTTATACTCATTAAGAATGGTGAGGTTTTCTTGGCCTTACGCCAAACAAGCCTCTCTTGAGGTACTTCATTAAGCCACAACCTAGCTCTCAGTTAATATAGTTTCAAGGCACTACCATCTGGAATTTACTGCCTCCACTGATGTGCCATTTTTGATGGGAAATGCTTTTGGGGGTCTTTCAGAGTATCCGTAAGCCCCACTCATTCCCCTTGTTGAGGGTAGCACACATGGGAATCTAATCAGTGTCTTCATCCTCTTGGCACCGCATCACTGTAGCCCGATCCTATAGTTTCCAGAACTCTCCCACCCTAAATTAGAGCACTGCTAAACAAATCTTGTGTCTGAACAGGCAGAAGCCACATCCCAGAAAAACAAATTTTATCTTACTGTTTGTCGTCTGGGATACAATGTCAGTATAGACAGCCCCCCCCGCCCCTCCCCCCAAATTGTCTCATTGGGTGTGGTGACTCCTATAAATAGGGAATTAAAATTAGGATAAAATTGTCATAGTTTGAGAAGTTCTCAGCTAGGGAGCAGAGCCAGAGGATGACAAGTAAGCCCCAACATTTTCTCTGTCCAAATTGGTTTCCTGACTGACAAGAGGGACACGTAGTCTCTGCACTGGATTCACTACATCCATTCACTACATCAGCAGAGGATACTCACACCATCTTGTCAACCTTTGGAGATGGGCTACGTCCACCTTGATTGCATTGGCCTCATTAGCACTACAAAAGTAATTTTCCTCCTTTGATATTCACCCCTTCTTGTTAATTGTTGAGAATAGGTCACTTCCACCATAATTGAATTGGTCTCGTTAGCACTGACCCCTCCCCCCCCCACACACACTTGGTAAGGCAACTCCCATCTTTCATGTGCTGTAATATTTATACTGCTTACTGTATTTTTCACTTCATGCATCTGATGAAGTGGGTCTTAGCCCACAAAAGCTTATGCCCAAATAAATTGTTAGTCTCTAAGGTGCCACAAGGACTCCTTATTGCTTTTGCTGACAGTGAATAGTAATACAATATAATAGATGAAATACTGAAGTAAATTAGGGAATTAGTTTCTATTAAAATTAAGGTAGAGGCACACTATCAGTAAGATGCTAGCATGTATAAACAGAGCCCTGTCCCTGTATATTCCATGATTCCACTGCCACAAATCCATCTTTGTCACATAACTCATCTCCAGAACCAAGCTTTTATTATTAAAATAATTGTTTTAGCATTTATGGTTATGAAAATAAGCTTCAAAATAGGAATTGTGCATAAACAAATCCAGTAGTATCTTTGAGTCTGCAGACAACCTGAAACAATAATTTTGAGAGATGTAAGTTGCCTCACTCTTCTGTAAGATATGAACCCTGAAGCCTACTGGTGTTAAATAAAATATAAGTACTTAATCTATTTCACTGCTGATCTTTTTAGTAGAAACATCTTGCTAAGGATTATTCCAGAAAAGCAAACTATCTCCCATGTTTTCTTGAGTCCTCAAAGTCCTAACAGTCTCCATCCCAACTATCAAAAAAAATCCAGCTTCTGCACCATCACCAACTTCTACAATATAGTTCCAGACTGTCAGTACAAAAAAACCAAATATTTGCATATAGGAACAGAATACATGAAAACAAAGTAATATAAACTGAATATAAGAGGCTACTGTACTGACTGTATTATTCATTTTCATATTTAATTAAAAAGCTCTCTTTTTTTCACTTAAGCAAAGCTTTCTTTCCTTGCCATAGTACAAGACCATGCCTACACTACCATTTATGTCAGCAAAACTTGTGTTGCTCAAGTGTGTGGGGAAAAAACACACATCCCTGTGCGACATAAGTTTTGCCAGCATAAGCACTCACGTGCACAACACTATGTCGGTGGGAGAGCTTCTCCTGCCAACATAGCTAGCGCAACTTGTTGAGGTAGTTTTATTGTGTCAACGGGAGAGCTCTCTCCTGTCAGCATAGAGCGGTTACATGAGCGATCTTACAGCGACGCAGCTGCATCAATACAGCTGTGCTGCTGTAAGTTCACTGATGTGCCTTAGGTCTGACAGGGTTTTGTGTACACACTAAACCATACTTATTGTATATCCATGCAGATAATGGCGTCCTTAGAATTCTTTTGGACTACAGCATGCAGCTCTGCTTTCCTAGTTTGAAAACTGGTATGGAGGTGCTAAAAAGGTGCTGGGGAGGGCTGCAATGGAGATTTGGAGAAGGCACAGTCTCTTCCACAAGGATAGATTTCAGGAGTTCTGTAAAGATGTTCAGCCTTGAGATAAGGAGACAGATGTGGCTCAGTCATGGTCTATAAACTGTTTAAAGGGGGGTCCTCTCTGAAAAGTGACTAAATATGGCATTGTGGGGTTCCATGTTTATATATCAAATATGCTCAATTTACAAGAAGAAGAATATTTTACCTGTCAGCCCTGCAACACAGCCGGCAATCTGAGAATCCCACAAGTTGTCATTTATCTTTGTGTATTGCCAGAATTAAAGATTCAGCAGGCCAAATTAGATCTTCAATTACATCTCAGTTACTCCCCACTTCAGATTTCATTTGACGTCATGAATCTTCAATCTGGAATAATACAAGTGAGCACATGATCTGAAACGGGGAAAAAATAATACAGAATCCAAAAGCATTATGGGTAAAAAAAATTTGTAAAGATGAGTTATGTACATACTTTAGGGCAGGGGCGGGCAAACTTTTTGGCCTGAGAGCAGCATCGGGTTTCTGAAATTGTATGGAGGGCCAGTTAGGGGAGGCTGTGCCTCCCCAAACAGCCAGGCCAGGCCTGACCTGGCCCCCGCCCCCTATCCGACCCCCCCCCCGCTTCTTGGCCCCTGATGGGGGCCCCCCCCACCCCCCAGGACTCCTGCCCCATCCAACTCCCCTGTCCCCTGACCGCTTGCACCCCCCCCACCTCTGACTACCCCCCCCCTCGGGACCCCTGCCCCATCCAACCTCACCTTCTCCTTGACTGCCGCCAGATCCCCTGCCCCTGACTGCCCCCCGCAACCCCATCCAATCCCCCTCTCCTTCCTTACTGCCCACCCCCAGGTCCCCTGACCCCATTCAACCACCCTGTTCCCTTTGACTGCCCCCACCATCCACATTCCCGCCCCCTGACCACCACCCTGAACTCCCCTGCTCCTCTATCCAACCCCCTCACTCCCTGCCTCCTTACTGCGCTGCCTGGAGCACCTGTGGATGGCGGCACAGCTGCACCAGGACAGGCAGCCTCACAGCACAGCACAGAGCACTGGGTCAGGCCAGGCTCTGCAGCTGCGCTGCCCCAGGAGCTCACTGCTCCACCGCCCAGAGCATTGCGCTGGCAGAGCAGTGAGCTGAGGCTGCGGGGGAGAGGGGGACAGCTGGCAAGGAGCTCAGGGGCCAGGCAGGACGGTCCCGTGGGCCGTAGTCTGCCCCCCGCTGCTTTAGGGCTACAGCGTGCTCTGTGTGGTGTTCTTGTGAAATTCTACTTGGAGCCATAGTAGCACTTGATCAGATATCCACTCAGCTGCAGAGAAGTTGCTCCCTCCTGTAGACTTGTATAGATCTAACCCAGGAGAGCTCAGACAAATTTCTGGAATATCGGAGGGAGGGAGGGAGCAAGCAAGCATGCTGCAGAACATGCACTCTTGCCTTCAGCACACTTGGGCTGTGATCCAGTGGTTTTGGCTCTCCTAGGAGTAATCCTTGGTGGAGATGTGTATCTATTATATACCATTCAAATATACACTAGGATCTCATTGCTGAATTATTGTGCTGATCATATAAATTTTGGGGGGGAAAGTGCAGCCTGAAATAAATTGTAAAAATCCAAGTGTAAAAATAGATTAGATTATTGTTGTTGTCATTGAAGCAGTTCCTTCGTGCAAGTAGCATACACATTTGATACTCTTGTTAACTGGAACTTTATTACATTTAAATCTGCTTATTTTTGTATTCATTTTTTAGATGGACATGGGGGGAGAGCGGGAATCAAATGAACTTAATGCAGACAGCACCAGATCCTAATAACATGCATCATCTAGGAAGCAACAAAAACCTTAGATGTGATTTAATTCACTGGATTTGGATAAGATTTCCAAGGATTATAAAGAAGCAAACATATCAGAGACAAATGCAGTGGTTCTCAAACTTTTGTACTGGTGACCCCTTTCACACAGCAAGCCTCTGACCCCCCCCCTGTTTATAAATTAAAAATACTTTTTAATATATTTAACACCATTTCAATGCTGGAGGCAAAGTGGGGCTTGGGATGGAGGCTGACAGCTCGTGACCCCCCATGGAATAACTTTGTGACTCCCTGAGGAGTCACAACCCCCAGTTTGAGAACCCCTGGACTAATGGTTAAGGTAGAGAGTTATGACATGAGGTAATAAAGTGGGGCATTAAACAGAAAACAGGCTTAGGAGAAAGACACAATGTAGAGACAGACAGACAGCTCAGGGTAGAAAGGGGTTAAGAGTGGAAAATACCAAGGGCATGCTTTAATACCTCTGTTCATAATATAAAACTATTATGAATTATAGAACTGAAACTAAGAACTCATGCTGAAGAACTCAACCTTAACCCTAAGCAAATGTGGAGACTGGGGGAAA
Source organism: Natator depressus (assembly GCF_965152275.1). Taxonomy (NCBI): domain Eukaryota; kingdom Metazoa; phylum Chordata; order Testudines; family Cheloniidae; genus Natator; species Natator depressus. The sequence goes on along the minus strand of NC_134235.1, from coordinate 234,911,010 downwards.
ACAGATTCAAAATCTGATCTTTTGGTGACTGGACCAGCAGATAAATTCAGATCAGAATTAAAATATATAAAATTTGGTCAAGGAGTGAGAAACCAGTCATCCAGCATACTGATCAGAAAAGGGATTGGGAGTTATTGTGGAAGAGTCATTAAAATCTTCAGCCAAGTACAGAGCAGCACTAAAAGGCAAAATTGGTGGGTTGTATTTTTTTTTAAAATTATGTGTAGTGGGAGAAACAGTATGCAAAACAAATGATACTGTATTGAGCACTTGTTAGATCCCATTGATATTGCTGTGTTTATGGTATTATGAACAAACTTCAGAAAGTGTATCACACCTCAGAGAGAGAGAGAGAGTTGCAAAGATGATAACAGGTCTGAATAACTTAAGTTTTGATGGAAGACTGAGCAAGTTGGGTTATTAAAGGAGATGATGGACTAAAGCATAGGGCTGAGTGTGAGCAGATCTAAGTTCCAGTCCTGACTCTGCCAAGCACTTCTGTGTGACCCTGGACAAGTCTCTTACCCATGTGTAGCTCAGCTTTCTCATCTGTAAAAATTGCAGATAATACTTCACTACCTCACACGGAAGTTGTGAAGATGAGATCAACGTTTGCAAAGCACGTAGAGATTCTCCAATGGAAGGAAGAATACAAATGCAAAGTTGCTTATAGTCATTGGAAAAGAAAATAATAAAGTTATTAAATAGAAGTTTTCTAAATTACAAAAGAGATCAAAAAAGTCAAAATAAAGAGAAGGCTTTTTTAACCCCATGAAAAGGCTAAAAAGAATTAACAGAACCCAACCCATCTAAAATTAAGAAAGTGCAAGTAAATAGAGAACTGCTTAATCCAAAGGATAAATTTATTAAACATTCTCAGTTGTTCCTATAATCTCCGCAACAGCCATTCTCAGTTACTGTTCTTTCATACTCGTTAATTCAAAAACTTGTTAATTCAAATACTAAATAAACAATAAGTATGAAGTTTATGCATTACAGAATGTTCAAAACAAATCTTCATACATCAAATACATGTTTGGGTGAACTGAAAGTGGTAAAAAAAAGTCCAACTCTGGTTGCAAGGGGGAAAAAGGAATCAGACGTTGTGTATAAGATCATTATCCTTTTATTAAAAGGGGAATGAGTCAGCTGTGCCTCCTGTATGATTCCTTCTGCTGTGGGGACAAATAGACCACCAGCATCTCCCCTGAGATCCTAGCCATTGCTAGAAGGGGAGAATGCTGCCAGTGGCCTTGCCTACTCCTCAAGATGCTTTCAATTACTTATGGATTAAGAAATAGGTCAACAGTGGCTCTACCCCACTCTCTCCTGGAATAGAGCCCAATGGCATAAACTGCCAGGTGTAGCTCATGTTCTTAACATCCTACTTTGCAATAAACTGATTATTCTGAGCTTATTTTAAGACAGTTTGCCTCAGGATGCTGGGTTTTACTGCTGGGTATGTATGATTATGACTCAATCAATTTACAGAGTAGGATTACTTTACTAAAACAAACACACAATACCCTCTTTTACTTGTTTGGAAAAATATGTTGCCTGCGACCTTTCACATAATATTACCTATGGGAAAAAATGTTGCTTATGACCCCTTTCAGCCTTGGTGCTGAAACTAAAGAAAATATCGTCTATTTTTTAAAATGTTCTTTAAAGATATGTAATCAACACAAAATGAAATAATAAATCTTCAATTTATACAGTAAAAAGAAAAGGAGTACTTGTGGCATCTTAGAGACTAACCAATTTATTTGGGCATAAGCTTTTGTGAGCTACAGCTCACTTCATCGGATGCATACTGTGGAAAGTATAGAAGATCTTTTTATATACACACAAAGCATGAAAAAATACCTCCTTCCACCCCACTCTCCTGCTGGTAATAGCTTATCTAAAGTGATCACTCTCCTTACAATGTGTATGATAATCAAGATGGGCCATTTCCAGCACAAATCCAGGGTTTAACAAGAATGTCTGGGCGGGGGTGGGTAGGAAAAAACAAGGGGAAATAGGTTACCTTGCATAATGACTTAGCCATTCCCAGACATCATCTTCCTTTCCAAATGCAAACAGATGGACATCGTACCAAAAGGACTGAAGGTAAAAAATCCATTACAATCTACATACCACACGGACTATGCTGACAGCTTGTGCCACATGCTCTCAAAGAAACTGCGGAATCACCTGATCAACATCCTCTACAGCAAACAGGGAAAGATTAAGAACGAGCTCTCAAAAATGGATACTCTCATAAAAAACCAACCTTCCACACAAACTTCCTCGTGGCTGGACTTTACTAAAACTAGACAAGCCATTTACAACACACACTTTGCTTCTCTACAAAAGAAAAAGGACACTAAACTTTCTAAACTACTACATGCCACAAGGGGCCACAGCAATGGTTCCCTCAACCCACCCAGCAATATTGTTAACCTATCCAACTATACTCTCAGCCCAGCAGAAGCAGATGTCCTATCTCGGGGCCTCTCCTTCTGCCCCTCCACCCCCACGAACATGATACAGTTCTGTGGTGACCTAGAATCCTATTTTCGACGTCTCCGACTCAAGGAATATTTCCAACATACCTCTGAACAACATACTAATCCACAGAGACCTCCCTACCAACACTACAAAAAGAAGGATTCTAGATGGACTCCTCCTAAAGGTTGAAACCGCAGACTGGACTTCTACACAGAGTGCTTCCGCCGACGTGCCCGGGCTGAAATTGTGGAAAAGCAGCATCACTTGCCCCATAACCTCAGCCGTGCGGAACACAATGCCATCCACAGCCTCAGAAACAACTCTGACATCATAATCAAAAAGGCTGACAAAGGAGGTGCTGTTATCATCATGAATAGGTCGGAATATGAACAAGAGGCTGCTTGGCAGCTCTCCAACACCACTTTCTACAAGCCATTACCCTCTGATCCCCCTGAGAGTTACCAAAAGAAACTACAGCATTTGCTCAAGAAACTCCCTGAAAAAGCACAAGATCAAATCCGCACAGACACACCCCTGGAACCCCGACCTGGGATATTCTATCTACTACCCAAGATCCATAAACCTGGAAATCCTGGGCGCCCCATCATCTCAGGCATTGGCACCCTGACAGCAGGATTGTCTGGCTATGTAGACTCCCTCCTCAGGCCCTACGCTACCAGCACTCCCAGCTACCTTCGAGACACCACTGACTTCCTGAGGAAACTACAGTCCATCAGTGATCTTCCTGATAACACCATCCTGGCCACTATGGATGCAGAAGCCCTGTACATCAACATTCCACACAAAGATGGACTACAAGCCGTCAAGAACACTATCCCCGATAATGTCACGGCTAACCTGGTGGCTGAACTTTGTGACTTTGTCCCCAAATCTGAAATAGTTGTGGGTAAGGACAATGTATACCTTCAGATCAGCGGCACTGCTATGGGTACCCGCATGGCCCCACAGTATGCCAACATTTTTATGGCTGACTTAGAACATCACTTCCTCAGCTCTCATCCCCTAACGCCCCTACTCTACTTGCGCTATATTGATGACATCTTCATCATCTGGACCCATGGAAAAGAAGCCCTTGAGGAATTCCACCATGATTTCAACAATTTCCATCCCACCATCAACCTCAGCCTGGTCCAGTCCACACAAGAGATCCACTTCCTGGACACTACAGTGCTAATAAACGATGGTCACATAAACACCATCCTATACCGGAAACCTACTGACCGCTATTCCTACCTACATGCCTCCAGCTTTCACCCTGACCACACCACACGATCCATTGTCTACAGCCAAGCTCTGCGATACAACCGCATTTGCTCCAACCCCTCAGACAGAGACAAACACCTACAAGATCTCTATCAAGCATTCTTACAACTACAGTACCCACCTGCGGAAGTGAAGAAACAGATTGATAGAGCCAGAAGAGTTCCCGGAAGTCACCTACTACAGGACAGGCCTAACAAAGAAAATAACAGAACGCCACTAGCCGTCACCTTCAGCCCCCAACTAAAACCCCTCCAATGCATTATTAAGGATCTACAACCTATCCTGAAGGATGACCCAACACTCTCACAAATCTTGGGAGACAGGCCAGTCCTTGCCTACAGACAGCCCCCCCAACCTGAAGCAAATACTCGCCAGCAACCACATACCACACAACAGAACCACTAACCCAGGAACCTATCCTTGCAACATAGCCCGTTGCCAACTGTGCCCACATATCTATTCAGGGGACACCATCACAGGGCCTAATAACATCAGCCACACTATCAGAGGCTCGTTCACCTGCACATCCACCACTGTGATATATGCCATCATGTGCCAGCAATGCCCCTCTGCCATGTACATTGGTCAAACTGGACAGTCTCTACGTAAAAGAATAAATGGACACAAATCAGATGTCAAGAATTATAACATTCATAAACCAGTCGGAGAACACTTCAATCTCTCTGGTCACGCGATTACAAACATGAAAGTTGCTATATTACAACAAAAAAACTTCAAATCCAGACTCCAGCAAGAAACTGTTGAATTGGAATTCATTTGCAAATTGGATACAATTAACTTAGGTTACCTTGCATAATGACTTAGCCATTCCCAGTCTCTATTCAAGCCTATTTCCCCTTGTTTTTTCCTACCCGCCCCCCCACCCTCCAACGTTCCTGTTAAACCCTGGATTTGTGCTGGAAATGGCCCACCTTGATTATCATACACATTGTAAGGAGAGCGATCACTTTAGATAAGCTATTACCAGCAGGAGAGTGGGGTGGGAGGAGGTATTTTTTATGCTTTGTGTGTATATAAGAAGATCTTCTACACTTTCCACAGTATGCATCCGATGAAGTGAGCTGTAGCTCACGAAAGCTTATGCTCAAATAAATTGGTTAGTCTCTAAGATGCCACAAGTACTCCTTTTCTTTTTGCGAATACAGACTAACACGGCTGTTACTCTGAAATTTATACAGTGTACTTCAGAAGTGTAATTTTTTGGCTAAAGGTTATAAACATTTAACTTACACGTATGATAAAAAGAAATTTGCCTTAAGTCTGAAGCATATATAGCTTCCATTTTCTTCTCTTCAATGTTTTTGTGCAATAGTATTGATATATTGTGAGATTATTCACCTCAACTATTTAATTTCTGCCTATTTTTTGTTAGCATTATCTAATGTGCAGTACAATAGTTTAACTGTATTGTGATACGCTGTAAAATGTAGCTTTAAATGGGAAAATCATGAATTGTAATTGGACAATAATTACTTAGAAATGGCCACTGGTGGCTAGTTTTTAAAGCTTTGGATTTTATTTGGGGAAATTAATATTTTATGTCTCTCCTCTACAGTCCCGTGAGACAATCCATTTCAACAACACTGCTGATTTCACAAGCATTTCTAGTAAACTATTGCTTATTAGAATAGTAGCCAACTTAATGTCTTACTTTGTTGGAAAGATTCTATTGGGATTTTAGTATTTAACACTCCTGAGCCTCTCATTATTTTGTAAGGCTGTTATACCTGCTCTGCACTTCTGAAAAGCATCAAGCAGTTTTAGCATTAAAATGATTATATCTTTACCTATTGAATGTTAAGTAATGATAATGAGATGTAGAGAGATTTATAATCTAAGATTTTCTACAGAAAAAATGCCTTCAGAAAAACCTTTTTTCTTCCTTTACACACACACACACTCTCTCTCTCTCTCTCCCTCCCCCTCTTTTTTTAAAATCAATTTCCAGACGCATAGCCAGTTTACTCTCCAATATGCTAGGAAGTTTTATGACACACTAATACATATGTGTTCACTACACTGACAAACACTAATTTCAGTTGTAAAGGACAAACAACTTTTCTTGTCATTTTCTGAGACAAGAGTTGAAGACAGAAATATGTCAGACTAACTTCTATGATGGTATGGAAGATTCTATCCCTATTTAAGGGATAGGCTCTCATAGCAGCCCAAGACATGATTACATTCATTTCATTTATTTGCACTAAAGCAAAATAAATAAATAGTGCATAAGAGTACTAAAGCTCTCTATGAGGGAAATTATTTTCTTCCTATGGTAGAGCAAGGCTATGAGGTATTGAATTTATGCCTGAAAAACAGGGAAGTAGTGATTTAGCACACAGTAAACTACTGTGTTAATCAACTTAAAACCAAAGACTGTAGAATAGAATCCACTTTCAGATGATTGTAGACCTTTTCATTTTCTTAGAACAGATCAGCAACAACTGCATTTAAGCTCAATCTACAGAAATGACATCCACAGGATGAAATTCACTGGGAGTTGCACCTGCTTGTCCCATGGCTGAAACCATTATGCTTCCAAGCTTATTCCTATGACCTTCTATTTGCTTTCTTCTATAATAGTGAAATCTGTTAAAGTGAAGAAACTTCAGTGTCATGTCCTCTGACACCTATCTTGTTTTTAATCCAAACCACAGATGGTTTATTAAGTGCTATCAAAAGATATCTTAAAGCTCATTTACAAAATGAAAACAAAATGTTATTGGCAAAATGAAAACAAAATGTTATTGTTTATAAAGAAAATTAAATCAGCTCTGTAATAATGGATACTATAAATGTATAAGAGAAAAAAAGGCATTTTATAACTGTTTTTAAAATCTTGGAAATTAAGATATTATGGTATGATAAAATCACAGTGCATTATTTACCTCTCTCAGGATTTTTGAAAATAAAAATAAGCACCCATTGGGTATTTGCAAATAGATGGCAGTTGCTTCATATCAGTTGCCAGTAAAGTGCACACCTATGAAGCAGAAAAGGCAAAAGCTAGTTTTCCAATATTGTTATGTAATTAAATAATGAAAAATTCTGAGCTAGATCTAGAATAGTAGGAACCTGTCACTAAGGTTGACCCTAGAATTATGTAAAATAAGGTATTAAAAATAGCTGCAGGACACAGTGTTATTTATTTGAAGCTTATTGGACACAGCACATTTTTTATTGCTTATGAACTGTGCAGTAGCTACTTTTAAACTTACACTTAGTCTATATCACTATTTTAAATAAATTATTCTATCTAGTAGTCTTTCATTTTGCCTAGTTTGGACCTGTAGCAGTAATTTAAAATTACTGCGAGCAGCAGTATGGACTGAGAGAAATGATGAATATATTTAGTGAGTCAAAACTACCTGAGTTCTAATCCCAGGGCTACCACTGAATCTCTGTGGCCTTGGGCAACTAACTTGACTGATTCACTGCCTCATAGTTTCCATATTTAAAACTGAAATAATACTTTCCTACCTCACAGGAGTGTTGGACATTCAATTCATGTTTGTAAAGAACCACTGTAGAATCTCACAGTTACGAACACCTCAGGAATGGAGGTTGTTTGTAACTCTGAAATGTTCGTAACTGAACAAAATGTTGTTCTTTCCAAAGTTTACAACTGAACATTGATTAAATACAGCTTTGAAAATTTATTATGCAGAAGAAAAATGATGCTTTTAACCATTTTAATTTAAATGAAACAAGCGCACAAACAGTTTCCTTACCTTGTCAAATCTTTTTTCTAACTTTCCCTTTATCTTTTAGCAGTTTATCTTTAACACGGTACTGTACTTGCAAATTTTTTTTGTTTTTGGCTCTGCTGTTGCCTGATTGCATACTTATGGTTCCAAATGAGGTGTGTGGCTGACTGGTCAGTTCGTAACTCTGAGGTTCTACTGTATGAACATTTAAAATGCTATAAATGGTAAGCACTATTGTATTAGCAGTAGTTGTACTATTACCAAAAAAAAAAAAAAAAAAAATAGCTCCTGACTTCAACAAGGTGCAAGTTTTCCTGCAAGTTAGAGCAGAGAAATCATTTACAATTTTTACAAAATTACAATAGTTTTCTTGATATTATCCTGATTAACAATCAGACTGAAGGGAAAAAATAGTTTCAACAGAAAAAGCTAAAACAGTAATGCTTTTTGAAAGAAGATTTGTTGTAGATAAAATATTTGTCACAAAAATCTTTATATTCCCTGAATACATATTTTTGATGAAACAAAAGTATAACATGTAGAAAATGAAGTCTAAAGCTTCATCTACGTATAATTTTCACACAACCATGCTGTAACTAGAACCTGAAGACTGTTGCACCAGCTTCAGGAGGGATACTGATTAACACTTGTTGGAAACAGGTTCAAAAGTGGTTGCCGTGTTAGTCTGTATCAGCAAAAACAACGAGGAGTACTTGTGGCACCTTAGAGACTAACAAATGTGTTTGGGCATAAGCTTTCATGGGCTAAAACCCACTTCCTCATCTGCATGATGGAGTGGAACATACAGTAGGGTGGTATAAACACACAGCATATGAAAAGATGGGAGTTGCCTTACCAAGTGGGGGGTCAGTGCTAACGAGCCAATTCAATTAAGTTCTTGAATTGAATGCGCTCCTTTGCCATTTTAAAACAATCTGCATATCTTTCTAAAAAATTTAAATTACCTCCATATTCTTTCTTCCTTCATTTTGGAGGCTGCCACTAGCCACTATGTCTTGTTAAACTGATTTCAATGGTAGAAAGAGGCAAATATTGAAGAAACTGCTCCACAGTTGAGTTAGTGAGATGATTATAATCAGAGTACAGTAGAAACTCAGAGTTATGAACACCTTGAGAATTGAGGCTGTTTGTAACTCTGAAATGTTCATAACTCTGAGCAAAATGTTATGGTTGTTCTTTCAAAAGTTTGCACCTGAACATTGACTTAATACAGCTTTGAAACTTTACCATGCAGAAGAAAAATGATGGTTAAAAGCATTTTAATTTAAATGAGACAAGCACAGAAACAGTTTCCTTACCTTGTCAAATCTTTTTTTTTTTTAAACTTTCCCTTTATTTTTAGTAGTTTGTTTAACACAGTACTGTACTGTAGCTGCTTTTTAAAGAATATTTTTGTCTCTGCTGCTGCCTGATTGTGTACTTCCTGTTCCAAATGAAGCATGTGATTGACCAGTCAGTTTGTAACTCTGGTGTTTGCAACCCTGAGGTTCTACTGTACTTACTTCCTTTACACTTAGATAGTAGAGATAGTCTAGGTCCTGAAGTGCACATTTTCAGACTAGCTACTGGAAGGTATTCCTCCAATGGACAGTGAAAACTTCCATTAGTTTTCATCAAGAAACTTCTATCAGCTCTCTACTACTGTAATTCTGTCCAGTTCAAACGCCAATACTGGAGAACGAGGTTTCATTTTTTTCTTGCATTTTAAAGCATTCATTAAAGAATGACTAAAAGCAACCTTTCTGTTTATTCTAGCCTTAATGTCTCTGGCTTTTTTACCTCAACTGATATGATGTACACACTGTTTACTACGTTTTTAAAATCTGTTATCAGTTGCACCTTTGACTTTTTATCAGAGCAAATCAGGAAAACTCGCTGTCCATCATGCTTCTGAAGTATACTTATGCCGTCAGTGTCTCAGTAATTGTTATTTATTTACCAAGTGACCCATATTTCACAGTTCAGATCTTTGTCCTCTATAACTGCAACACAAAGACATTGAGGTGGTGGAGACTTTCAATTTCAGATGGATATGGCATGGGCAACAAATATGCATCATCTTTCATTTTTAATCAAAAAGGTCTTTGCAGATGAGAAAGTGTAGTGCTAAAAGACACCACCATGCAGACCAAAGAGCTTTGCTTCTAGAAAAATATGCCAGGAACTTAATTTTCCAAACAGAGAGAACTCTATACCATGATTAGCTCTTTTTAAAAGTACAACAGTGATTTTTGGACCACCTAAAAATACCATGCAAAGACAATGAAAGCCCTTGAATATAATACATAAATAGTTATGTATAGAATAGTCCCTACTTCAAAGACAAATGAAAACCAAGCACTTATACTTTAAATATCACATTCACTATTCACTTCTGTTATTCCTTTGCTGAACAAAACAAGCTACATAGTGTAATGGGATCAGACATTTCCATTTCCTTTGCAGTTTTTACTTTAGCTTATCAATAAACAAGTAGGCAAAAGATAAGGATAAACTTTTATCCCTTTTGTATGATGATTTAATTAGACATCTTGAATTTCTAAGTGAAACAGCTGCAGACGTTCACATTTTTTTGAAGTATACCTGAATTAATGATGCGGGGTGAGAGGGGGGTGTCTATTTTCTGCTACAGTTAAAGACAGGATAAAAGGATAGATGGGTCAAATATCTGTATCAGTATGGCAATTCCTATTTTACCTACATTGAAGACTCCAGAAATGGCAACATTTGAAATGTTGTCATATATTATCACTGAACCTCAAACAACCTCTACTGTAAGTGCTGCCTCTGAATGGTTTTTCATACATTTCCGTGTTGTAATCTGCTCAGAGCAGAAATCCTGAATTTCAGTACCCGTCACCTAATTTTGTGATCTTTGTTTTTCCAGTATCAGTATTATCATGTAAGTTATAGTTTAAAAGATTGACATTCAGCAAATGGTTTACAGTAACTTGAGGATTAATACAGTTTTCATCTGTTTGCAGCAGAAAATAATTTTCCTGGTATATGTCTATTGTTGGGAAAATGAACAGCTAGCCCCAAGAATTTTAGGCAAAAAGCTTTTAACCAACCAAGTACCCTGTTTGTGCCCAAGTGGTATATCAATATTGCGTACACTTGTGTAAACTGCAAGGTTTAGGCACAAGGGTTAAACAAGAACTATTAGTGTTTAAGTCTGAATATCCTTCCTTTTTAAAGAATGGCATATCCTTTAAATTTAGCTTTTTATTATTTAAATTTCCTCTCCTGACATTGATGAGAGAAAAGGGTTACATTTTATTGGTGTATCTTCTGGTTAATTGCCTGATATCTGTTTCAGTACATGCTCTAGTACTGACAAATGCCAACGTACTCTAAAGGTACATAGTACCAATAGCAGTATTGCAGTACATAATACATAATTCACAGTTAACAGTAAAATTTGGAAGACAAACTTTGCATGCACAATAGCTGAGACTTGTGTACTTATAATTTATACTGCAAATTTATAAACTCCTGTGTATTGGAAAATCTTAGATTTTTAAATAAGAATAAGAAAGCATTTCTATTTACTGAATGAATATTAATGCTTAATTTATAAAAGTTAGGGTAAAAGCTATTTACATTTTTAACACTTCACTGAAATATCTAGTGAAAAAACAAATTAATATCATATTTTCAATTTCGCTCTAACATTTGAATATCTCATATAAAAAAGAGACCATATCTCAGTCATCAATAACTGTCCCTTTCTTGGTATTTCCACAAATATTCTTTTGCCTTTCAGTAACACATGTAACATAATTACCTCTCCCAGGGATGTTGTGAAGATTAATTACAGTGTGTAAAGCACTTTGAGAGTCTGGGCTGGAAGGTAGCCCAGTGTCCAACCGCAGGACTGAAACTTTGCTAGCAACAACTACATTTAGCAAGGTTTCAACCAACATAGAGGAATTCTTAAATCTAACCCATTATGATGATGATAGGGTCAAAACAATGTCTTTATCTGTGTCAAAAACAGCACCTCCAATTATTAAAACTGAAAGAATTTTAAAAAATTAATTTTATTTCCACTATTTATGTATTTGTATATCAGAAGAAGCTGCTTACCTATCACGTCACTCCAAAAAAATAAACAGGTCAATTTTATCTTCTGGATCTCATGCACTAACACAGTGCCACAATATTTGCCTTTAAAACACTGGAGAGGACTGTTTAAATTCAAACAAAACATGAACTGGCATATTAAAATATTTTCATGATTTTATTTAATATTATAAACACACACAACTTATAGACCTCAATCCTGTACTGAGAACTGAATTGTGAATGGGACTCTGCCTGGGTAAAGGGGTCCACCTATATAGTTCTTGGATCAGTTTTAAATTTTGGCCCAAAAGAATATCTTTACATGAATAAATTGATGTTGTAGGGTTCTTAAAATAGACAGTAGTTGCACCTTCAACTCTAGTTAATGAAGGGTTAGGAAAATTGACATTCCAGGAGCTGCTGTGTCACAAATTGGGGCAATTTGAATGCGAGATTTCATTGTCAGTAGTGAGACTGAAAATTTCTCACTGTTACCTTCGCTGTACAAGAAAAGTCAATCATGTTAACTAACCCAATTAAGTAAACACATATTAAACCCTAATATAAACAAGTTTAAACTAGATTAATAAACTCCAAAAACAGAAGAGACCATTGCAATCACCTAATATGCTATAGAACTTCCCAAAAATAATTTCTAGAGCATATGTTAGAAAAATATCCAATGATTCCAATGATAAATTACTGGCTCTGTTAAAAATGTACACTTTATTTCCATTCTGAATTTGTCTAGCTTCAACATCCAGCCATTGGATTGTATGTTATGCCAGTAGTTCTCAAACTTTTTGTACTGGCAACCCCTTTCAAACAGCAAGTCTCTGAGTGCAACTCCCCTTATAAATTAAAAACACATTTTTTTATATTTAACAGTATTTTAAATGCTAAATGTATAACCCTATTGTTTAAAATGAATTTACATTTTCTCACCCCTTTAAGACTAAAAAATTTTTATTGAATTATTGTTATAAGCATAGTAAATATTTTTTTAAAAATAACTTGTTTAATACTGGAGAGGGCATGAAGAAACTTTGTCAATATCACTTTTCACAGCAGACTTAATATCGCATTGCCACCCTTACTTCTGCGCTGCTAGTGGCAGCAGGGCAGCTCTGAATGCAGCGCCACTGCCAGCAGCAGCGCAGAAGGGTGGCAACGGAGCGCTAAGTCTGATGTGAAAAGTGATATTTGTAAATCACTTTTCACAGCTTTCCAGCTCTGAAGGCAGCACCACGTCCAGCAGTAGCACGCTGCCTTCAAAGTTAGGTGGCTGGAGAGCAGCAGGAGCTGCTAGCTGGGTGCCTAGCTCTGACGGCAGCAGCGCAGAAGTGAAGGTGGCAATGCCATATCATGCCACCCTTATTTCTGCATTACATTTGACCTTTTCGCTGGGAGGGGTAGCTCAGGGGAAGAGTAGGGCTAAGGAAAAATTTTTTGATGGATATAGCCCCTGCAAGTCCCCCTAGCTCCGCCTCTGCCTCAGTGTCTAACTGTTAAATTATAAATTACTTTTTATTGGCCAATCTGTGTTCTGAGTGATGTGTGGTTTAAAGCAGCTCTTCAACACTGAACAATCAAGCTTAGCTCTAATGTTGTTGTCTCAGTCCCATCTTTTTAGTCTCAAGACAATAAACTGCGCGCACAATACTACAATCCCTGTAGTCCAGTTTCCTTAAAGTAGTGATAATACAAATATGTATTTTGTTTAGAAACAATAATTGCTGCATTATATGTTTACAATACTTTTTGAAGTAAATACACTACACTGTGACGGAAAGGTGTGTGTAATTTTCTAAAACACTGGATTTAAATGATATATTTTATAGCTGTTTCACTCTGTTTTGTGCATGTACTTGTGACTCCCATATAATAACCTTGTGAGCCCCAATTTGAGAACGCCTATGTTAGACCTTTCACTTCTAGATTGAAGAGCCCATTATTAAATATTTTTTTCAGGTGTTGGTATTTACAGACTGTAATCATCACCCCTTAATCTTCTCTTTGTTAATCTAAATATATAGAGTCAAGGAGCTCACTCACTATAAGGCATGTTTTCTAATTCTTTAATCATTCTTGTGGCTATTCTCTGAACCTTCACCAATTTTTCACTATCCTTCTTGAATTGTGGACACCAGAACTGGGCACAGTATTCCAGCAGCGGTCACACCAGTGTCAAATACAGAGGTAAAATCTTACTCCTGGGGAGATTCTGCACCACTGCATGCATGCATATTTCATGTGCTGTGCATATTTTTAATTTTTTTTCCAGAAAATAGCTACTGATAAAAAGTTGCTGCAGTTCTGCCTTTTGCCTATTAAAGGGCACTGTGATGCTAGAACACTGCAGCCACACCTGGCAAGCCCCAGCCAGGATAGGTAAGAGAAAGAGCCTGCCTTCTTCACAGAGCCGGTCAGGGGATAAGAGGACAGAGACAGCATGGGGGGTCAGACAGGGGCTCCTAAGAGCTAGTGATGGAGGACAGACTGGGGCAGGGGATGAATGGGAGTGGAGGCGCAAGGCCACATGGGCAGAGAGGGAGAGGATGCAGAGCTATAGGGGAGAAGAGGGACAGCTGAGTGGGGGCACAGAGATACATGGGGACAGGCGGTGCAGGGACTCATGGAGATAAGGGGAGGGGGCTGGCAGAGGAGATGCAGGGAGACATGAACAGAGGGGAGGGGGTGCAGGGCAACAGGGGGGACAGAGGATGGCTGAGTGGGGGCACAGAGACACATGGGGACAGGGGCAGATGTGCCTGACTGAATGGTAGAGGCTAGGGTCAGCCAGGGTCTACATGGGGATGCTCCCTAACAATCCCTTCCTGCCCCCAACAAAGAACCTGTTCCATACTTTTCCCATGCATACCCAACAGCCCTTCAGGTTCATACCCATGCTCCTTTCCAGCATTACTTCCCTCTCCCTCAGATTCTCTATTACCCCTGAATCCCCCAAGCCTTTGCATTCTGAGGGGTGTGGGAAATACAGTTCTGTACTGTAGCTTTAATGAATTATTACTCAGAGTTCTGTATTATTATTACTCAGAGTCCCCCCTGTTGCCCTGCACCCCCTCCCCTCTGTTCATGTCTCCTCTGCCAGCCCCCTCCCCTTATCTCCATGTGTCCCTGCACCCCCTGTCCCATGTATCTCTGTGCCCCCACTCAGCTGTCCCTCTTCTCCCCTATAGCTCTGCACCCGCTCCCTCTCTGCCCATGTGGCCTTGTGCCTCCACTCCCATTCAGCCCCTGCCCCAGTTTGTCCTCCATCACTAGCTCTTAGGAGCCCCTGTCTGATCCCCCATGCTGTCTGTGTCCTCTTATCCCCTGACCGGCTCTGTGAAAAAGGCAGGCTCTTTCTCTTACCTATCCTGCCTGGGGCTTGCCAGGTCTAGACTGTTCTCAGTGGTAGCAGATGACAGAACAAGGAGTAATGGTCTCAAGTTGCAGTGGGGGAGGTTTAGGTTGGATATTAGGAAAAACTTTTTCACTAGGAGGGTGGTGAAACACTGGAATGCGTTACCTAGGGAGGTGGTGGAATCTCCTTCCTAAGAAGTTTTTAAGGTCAGGCTTGGCAAAGCCCTGGCTGGGATGATTTAGTTGGGGATTGGTCCTGCTTTGAGCAGGGGGTTGGACTAGATGACCTCCTGAGGTCCCTTCCAACCCTGATATTCTATGATTCTATGATTAAGTAAGGAATGCCTAGTAAGAAATCTATTTGTCAAAAAACTTTTCCTGGATCTTTTTTATTAACTGTATTGTTAGACATATTAGCTGACAGTTATTTTGAAATAAATTACCAAAATAATTGAAACTGGTGTGATTATATTGTGTTATTTTGACAAAATATGCAGAATTTAAAAATATTGTGTGCAGAATTTTAAATTTTTTGGTGCAGAATTCCCTCCAGGAGTTGTTATCTCTCTGCTCCTACTAGGGATTCCCCTTTTTGCATCCAAGGATGGCAGTAAGCCTTTTGGCAATAGCATCACATCAGAGTTCATGTTCAGCTGACTATCCACCACAACCCCCAAATCTCTTTCAGAGTCACTGTTTCCCAGGATAAACTCCCCCATCCGAAAGTATGGCCTACATTCTTTGTTCCTAGATGTATATTTTTACATTTAGCCATTTTAAAATGCATATTGTTTGCTTGTGTCCAGCTTACCAAGTGATCCAGATTGCTATTATTTACCACTTCCCCAATTTTTGTGTCCTCTGCAAACTGTATCCATGACTATTTTGTTTTCTTCTGGGTTATTAATAGAAATGTTAAATAGTATAGGGCCAAGAACTAGTTCCTGCAGGATCCCTCTAGAAACATACCCACTTGATGACGATTCCTTGTTTACAATGACATTTTGAGACCTATCAGTTAGCCAGCTTTTAATCCATTTAATGTCTGCCATATTAATATTTTTCTTATTTTTTAATCAAAATCATATAGTACCAAATCAAATGCCTTACAGAATTCTAAGACTATTACATCAACATTATTACCTTTATCAACCCAATTTATAACCTTATCACAAAAAGATATCTAGTTAGTTTGACAGGATTTATTTCCCCACAAACCCATTTGATTGGCATTAATTATATTACCCTCTTAATTCTTTATTGATCAAGTCCTGTATCAACTGCTCCATTATCTTGCCCAGGATCAGTTTCAGACTGACAGGTCCCTAATTACCCGGGTCATCTCACTTACACTTTTAAATACTGGCACATTAGTTTTCTTCCAGTCTTCTGGAACTTCCCCAGTGTCCCAAGACTTATTGAAAATCAACATGAACAATCCAGTGAACTTCTCAGCCAGCTCTTTTAAGTTTTGGATACAAGTTATCTAGACCTGCAGATTTAAAAATGTCTAACTTTTTAGTAGCTACTAATTAGTGTTCTTTTGAGATACTAATGCAGTGGTTCTCAATTTATTTATACAATGTGTTACCTGGGACATAGGGACCGAGTGGCAGGACAGTGGCAGCCCGGACCCCGGCCACTCACGGGGCCGGCCAGCTGCCTGCCTTGGACCCCTGCCATGCGGGCAGGGCAGCCTTTGGGACGCAGCTGAGCTGGGCCACAGCTGTGTGCTAACTGGGCTGCAGGTTGAGAACCACTGTACTAATGGAATGGAAAGTGTTACCTCATATGACTACATATGTTTTTCCCAACTATAGAACAGAAATATTATGGAACACAATTATTGTTGATAATTCTACCATTTCCATCTAGTAATGGACCAATACTGTTGTTCGGAGTCTTTGTTCCTAATAGACTTTAAAAACTCCTTATCGTCCTTAACTCTGCTGGCCGTAGATATCTCCTTATGTCCCTTTGCTTTCCTTGTCAATTTTTCTAGTTCCTAGTTTCTGATTTATATTGATTACTATCAACTTCCCCTTTCTTCCATTTGTATATTCTTATATATAAAATTTTTTTTTACAGCAGCCTTCACTCCCCTGCTACACCAGATTTTGTTTTTTAACCAGTATGGCCTTCTTCCTCAATTGTAGCTAGTAAACTAGTCTTAACCAATCATCACTCACTTTTTTCTGATTAAATTCTTCCTCCTAGATAATCTGGCTCATAACTGTTTTCAGCATTGTGAAATTAGTCCTTCCCAAGCATCAAGTGTATATGCCACTACTGTGGACTTCATTCTGTTTAAAACTTAAACTGCTGTACAGTTTGCTTCTTTGAAGTTTTTCTTTTTCCAGAAAAATTTTTTTTTAACCTAGAAATATAAGGAATGTTAACTTTTGTCTTCCCTGATCTTCTTGGGGACATCTTGTGTGACTCAAATATGGTTTAGCAGCTCAGCCTTTCATTAGGTTGTAAAGTGTTTGGGCCAAGGATCATCTGTTTGGTATCCAGGTTTACAGTGCCCGACTGGGATACTACCCTCAGACTACTAATCATGAAGTGTTAAACTCTTAACAAAACCAGAATTTCAAGAGTTAGAGTCACAGGAACAAACAGAAAAAAGTTTTAAACAGCCCCAGTGCCAATCTCTTCCTTTCTCTATGGCTGAGGTTTCAGTTCTATGGACTCTGATGTCACAAACCCCTTGAGACAGGCTGCCAGGGAGCTCAACAGCAGCAGGTCTTGGGGAGGGAAACTACCCTTAGAAGACAACCACCTCCTTGCCCAGGCTGCTTCACGCATAGGCCTAAGCCAAGTCGGTCGCCTGTGTTGCTTGTCTTTATAACTGACTCCCAGGTAGTCTGTCTCCCCCGGCCCTGCAGGGAGTGAAGGGTCTTGCGTGGTCCTTACCCCATTAATGAGGGGGCCTGTCCCCCTGCCTGCCCCTCAGTGAGTGAGAAGGCTCGTGGCTAGCCCCCGACCCCACACCACGGGGCCTCTGGCCCAGCGACTGAGGGTGAATGGCACTCTCCTCACGCTGAGGCGCGGATAGAGCCTGTCCCGCCCTGAAGCGGGAATCTCTCAGACACCTGCCTCTGAGCATCCCTCTCGGCCCGTTTGAGCTGTCCCGCTCTCTCGTGCCCGCGCTCCCAGGGCCCGCGCCGCGCGCCCCCTGCCCCGGGCGGCGCTGTGCCCGCGCCCCTGCGCGATGCAGTGTGGGAATGGCTGTGGCGCTGGGGTTGGCTGAAAGAGGCGGCCAGTCGAGGTTTAATGTCCGCCATGTTGGCCGTGGCGTATTGAGCAGAGCCGGAGCGGCAGAGAAGAGAAGCCAGCGCCCAGCCCAGCCGCGCCAGCCGGCGCCGCCGGGCCCCGCGTCGGAGTGCGCCCCGCCCCGCTGGGGGAGCCCCGGTCCCTCCATGAGAGCGCTCGGCGGGGTCCGGCTCTCAGCTCGGAGCGCTCTCACTGCCGCCCCCCCCTCCCCAGTCGGAGCCGCCATCGCTGCCTAACATGAGCAAACTGTCGTTCCGGGCCCGGGCGCTGGACGCGTCCAAGCCGCTGCCCGTCTTCCGCTGCGAGGATCTGCCCGACCTGGCCGAATATGCCTCCATCAACCGGGCTGTGCCGCAGATGCCCACGGGCATGGAGAAGGAAGAGGAGTCGGTACGTGAGACCCCCCCCCGCGGCCGGGTTCCTCCATCCCCCCGCACCCGACCCGGGGCCCCCACCTTCGCCTCTGCGCAAGCACAAAATGGCCGCCATCTTCTCCCCGCTCTCCCCGCCCGCGGGGATAGGGGACTGGAGAGGGAGGGTGCCGAGCCCAAATCATCCCCCTCGTCCCCTACCAAGTCTTTCCCGTGGACCCCGCCACCCCGAACCCGGCCGCCGCGGCGGCTGGCAGGGCCTTTCCCAGGCCTCGAAAGGCACAAAGGGGGTCACGTGACGCAGCGGGCGGCCGCCATTTTGTTGTCTCTGGTTCTTGGGCTGGGCCTTGTGCGGCAGCGCGCGCTGGTGCCTGGGGAGGCTGCAGCGCTCTCCCGCTGCCACACGGTGGCGGTGTCGAGTTATATGCTGCGGTAGGGGGAGCGCGGCATAGGCTATGGGTGTTGTGAGGAAGCTGTGGCTATGCACATGGTGGGTCTGTTCTCCTGCATGTGCGGGCCACGGCTGAGATCATGGCAGAGCAGCCCACCTAGGACTTCTGTGCGGCTTGACTGTACCTATGGGCTCAGGAGCGTGATCAGCGCTGTGGACCCACAGTGAAGGTTGCAGCCAGGCTTATACCTCTGTCCATGGGCTGTTGAGTCACTGGGGGGGACGACACGTGCTGTTACATACGCCCGGTTTTAACTATAAACTAGACATAAATTGACTTCCTTGTACCCTTAATTCCTGAAAACGCTATGAGCTCATTTTAGGGCAGGGGGAAAATAAGCATAAGACGGCAAGGTAGTGAGATTTGGGGGTTATAAGTCTGCTCCTTGCTAATAGGATCTTTGTTGTAAGAAGGGTTTTCAGTCTAATGACGACTTCCCCTTAACAAGTTATGTAAATATAAGAATTTAAACTTTTTGTCAGGCTTATGTCAATACTTGCACATGATGTGTAATCACAGAAATACCTTCAAGCACATGGTGATCAGGAATAGTTCATACACGAATCAGATAAAGGAATAACGGTTGTTACAATTCAGACACACTGGCTGCTATTTTTCTACAAAATTGTTAAAAGGTAATCTGAGTTTGGAAGTTTAAATCTCCACCACTTTCTGCATCTTTTTGCTGTTTTACTGAAGATTTAAATTTTCATTGGAAGACAGTCCCTTCAAGCCCCTTTGCTTAAAGGATTGTCAACTTAAAAACAATTTGAAATTTTTTTTACCTGCCATTGTTACAATGTAGCAATACTGTACCTGAAGAGACTGTGGGAAGGTAGTCTCTTTTTCAGTTTTAGTTTGTGCACATGACAGCTCTTGTCACACTCATTGTTTTCCTAGCATAGTCAGTTCTTCCCTGTTTCTATAGAGGTTTTGTACAGCAGTAGAAAAGAGAACATGTTTAAAAATGTGACCTTTAAAACCACGAGTATTGGTAAAGGGAGGAAAGTTAGGGAGCAAGTGTGGCACTTACCTTATGCTAACCTTTTTTTTTTTTTTTTTTAATTTACTAGATTTCAAGTTGATAGTACTGTTTTTTAAAGTGGTTGGGTTAAGACAGTTAAGCTCCAGCCTGCATTCCTATAGATACTAAAAGTGAAGCTTGTTACATTTTCCTAAATCTAAGGAATGCATTCCTTGGTTTTAAGATACAGCCTTCTACACGTGCTACAGTGTACAGACAATTTTACAAACCATGTGGAATTTCACGCAACAATTTTGTATTTGATATTTCCTAATCATCCAGAAATTATCTATCTGTGTCCTGTATTGTGTTTGTGCTGTAAATCATCTTTTAAGTTGTATTTTGGAGTTTGAGGATTTATACTATACTTAACATTTATGTAACATATCTAGAACTTGTACGAACATTAACTACTGTAATTATTCAACAAAGCGTGTTTTGCTGAACTGTAATAAACATGGGGGGGAAAAATTGAGACTAGATGACTCAAAATTGAGTTGAATGAGATTAACTTTTGTCCAATAAGAATGTTTTAGGTACTGTATGCTGGTACAGTACAGAGACCTGTTTGAATACAAAGTTTTCATCTTTTGATATGTGGGGTATAGTACTTTATTTCCAATTCCATTACATTTTAAAGTAAAGAAACAGTTTTGTTATGCCTATCATAATAGTATCCTATCTGTATTTTAATTAAAAGTAATATATTACCATATAACTTTTGTCTTTGTTTTATTTCTGCTATAGGCTTGTAGAGGTGAGTCTTTTGGGGTGAAAACTCTACCAGCATGAGTAGCCTTTTCCTTCTAGCTAAGGCAAGGTTGATAGTCACTGTCACAGGTTTTGGGCAAAGGAAGAGGGTTTGCTAATATGAAAAATCTGATTAAGTGATTATGCTTAGATTTTTTTGCAAATAAAGTTTTAAAAACAAGTGTGACTAACAAAATAGTTAGCCAGACAGCTTTAATTCAAGTTAAATTTGCATATGCCTTTTCTCTGATAAAGTAACAAACTGAAGAATATTCACTTGCCAGTGGAAAACTCTTATCTTGTTGAACCCATCTGAAATTACTTCAGGAATTGTATAATGTCTTAGTTAAGGACAAACACTTTTTCTTCTTAAATCACTGTGCTCGGATTTGCTACTCAATTTTTTTTTCTGTAGCCATTTTTCTCCATTCCAGAATGTGCTGGTGTTCAATATAAGGAAACATGTGCGATGGCAATTAAATCAGATCAGTGGAGTGCTCCATTAGTTCTCAAAATGTCATGTAATATTTTGGGGGCGGGGGAAAGGAGTAGGAGTTAATGTATGTAGTAATAGGTCAGCTCACTTAGTGTATATTCTGTGACACTGTGAATGCAATTAATGATTTGAATGTCCAATTCTTTAGACTCTACAAAAGAGGACATAGTTCAGTAGTGTGTGGTTCTTAATTTTTTTTTTTAAGAAACTTTCTTTACAGTAAACTACTGTGATCAGGCACCTACAGCAGCCTGCTAATAGTGTTTAAATACAACTTCAAGTTTTACATAACATCAAGCATGTATTCATTTAAATTTAGATTTAAAAGAGCTATCCTTGGGCTAAATATCTTGCCACGAGATTTAAACTACTACTTTAGCATTGTGTATAAAAGGATACATATTTTATTTCCCCTTCATCTCATCTTTCTACCCCTCCCCTTCCCAAAAAGAAGAACCAGTATGGAAAATAACACAGCTTTAGTAGTAGAATGGGAATCTTCAGATGAGTAAAAATGCTGAAAGCATGAGGCCAAACCTTACTGAACTTCTTGTATCTAGGTCTAAAACACCCCTTTTTGTAGATGTTTTAGCTATTATTTAAAACAAATTTGGCAGCCAAAGGTCTTAAGATGTTAATCCATTTACCTAGTATTACATTTCTTCTCTCTAATAAGACAAGACTTCAGATGTGATGTTGGCTCTGTTGAGAGGTAAAGGTCTTACAGTAGAAAGCTCTTTGTTACATAATACCAGGAGATAAATAACTTTTGAAGTAGTCCTCATGGTTGGCTTGGTTTAGGCCCCAATTTCCAATGCTGCTTAGAAATTGGAATCTCACTGCTAAGCAAATTATCAAGTGCCTTAATTAACTGAAGGAAATTCCCAGGAAGGGGAGTGCAAATCTTCATTAAGATCATAAATAAATTGCTAGTTTTTAAAAGTCCAAAATTTGAAAACTACCAGTTATGTTCACCCATACCACACTAAATTATCATACAGCCAAAAAACCTAAAAAAATCCTGTTCTCAAATAAAACCATCATTTTATTGCATTAGTGATTGGAAACAGACAACTGACCTAAGTGGATATATAGTGTAGTTAATATTGCAACAATAATACAAAAAGCAGTAACAACAAAATACTGTCTAAGTTATTACAACAAACTTCTGTTTTTTTAAGTTGCCTACATAAATCGGAAGTGGGGGGGGGGAGGGAGAGAGAGGTTTGTGCCTCTTTTCTTTGCTTTGTTATCAGTAAAGGTCTGGAAGATATATTTTTAATAAGAATGCTGATTTTAAGATTAGAAATTCAGATCCTGACTAAGCTAGAACACAAGTTGACAACTGGAGAACTAGTGCAATAGTAACATTACGAGCTGAGAGAAGTTATGCTGTTGAATGGACTTTTTTAGCACCTGTGTAACTTCAGTAACTAACACTTCAGAAAAGGGAGCCTTTTAAGATTCAAAACTCTCAAATGTCCTGGACTTAAAGGTCAACCAACCAAAACAGGGAAGATTGGATTTGACTTTCTTAGCCTGTCTAAACAAGAAAAATATTTTATCTTGACAAACTTTCAGATCATTTTCTCACACCATAAAGTGGCATTAGAATGTCTTAAATGCATTGCAGGTCAGCTTTAAATACATACACAGCTGCTGGAGAAAAAACTTTTTTTTTTTTTTTTTTTTTTTTTTTACAGCTCCTCCCCAAAAGAGATGCAGGGTTTAAATGTACCTAGTGATGTGAGACTCTGCATCCGATGAAGTGAGCTGTAGTTCACGAAAGCTTATGCTCAAATAAATTTGTTAGTCTCTAAGGTGCCACAAGTCTTCCTTTTCTTTTTGCGAATACAGACTAACACGGATGCAACTCTGAAACCTGTGTAAACATTGTTAATGTATCTTGTTTTTTAAAAAAACCCAACAACCCCATACGCAACAGAAATTCTTTAAGATCTGACCCCAAAACTAGCTTGCCTAGGGAGCTGGACCATATGTACCATGAATGTGTATGAAGAAAAATCAAAGCCGTGTGCTTGAAGTTTTTTGTTCTTAAGCTACCCTATATTGTATTTTAAAGTGAATCATTAGTCTTGTCTAAACTAGAATGTTTTAGTGATTACATGTACAAGTATAATTAAGTAGCCATTCCCCTGCAGTGTGGATGCAGTTACACTGGTATAGCTTATTCCAGTTTGGGAAGCAAAATAAGCTATACCAGTATAATAACAGTCAATGCTATGGCTTATACCTGTATAACTTTTTCACAGGTGCTGTTTTTACCAGTTATACTCGTGTAACTTTCTAGTGTAGACCAGCTCTAAAGGTATGTCTTGCTACAGCAGCATAATTACAGTGCTGCTGCTATAGACATAGCGTAGACGTTTCCTAAATTGACAGAAATGGTTTTTCCATTGATGTAGTTGATCCACCCCTCCAAAAGTCAGTAAATAGGTCGACAGAGGAAATCTGTCAACCTACTTTATGTCCAGACCAGGGATTAAGCTGATTTAACTGTGACGCTCAGGGTGTGAAATTTTTTAGTCCCTAAGGCGTTGTCTACGCTATGGGGGTAAGTCGACCTAAATTACACTACTCCCGGTAGGTGAATAACATGGCTGGAATCAATGTAGCTGAGGTTGACTTACTGCAGTGTCTACACCACGCTGTGTCAGCAGGAGGCACTCTCCTGTTGACTTAACTTACGCTCCTTGTTCCAGTGGAGTACTGGAGTCGATGGGAGAATGATCTGCGGTCGATTTAGCGGGTCTTCACTAGATCTACTAAATCTACCCCCGCAGTGTTGATCCCCAGTAAGTATAGACATGCCCTAACTGACATAGGTTTTGATTTAATTTGCAAGCATAGACCAGGCCTGAATTTCTCCCTCTCTTTTCTCCCCTTTTCAGTTGGCTAGATATTTAGTGGGATGTTGGTTTGCTAATGGTTTTGAATCTGAGAACTTAAGGGCAACTGTAGAATCAGTTCTAAAACTGTTTTATTAATTGTACAGAGAACCTTAGGCTTGCTGGGATGTTTCTAAAGCTGCTTAGCTAAGATGAAATGTATCGCCTTTGGGTCTCTCTTTTTTTTTTTATTGGAACCCTTTGTCTAGTAAACGTTCTGTATTTGCAGGAAAAGATCTAATAGGTCTCTTCCATTTTTATGCTCTCTGATCTCTTATTTATGTTGACGTAAACTGTATTGTTATGAAGCAATATGGAGAAATCAACACAAGTTGTAATGGAATTACTTTGTTCAGTGGAGCTGCTGTTTAGTTGTCACAGAATATTTGGTTTGTCTCAGTAACTCTGTAATTAAGTTGTCGTCGTATTAATCCTTAGAATACTGTCAGGTTCCCTGTTACCACACAAATTAAGTTTTTGGGCATATCTAGAGCCTTCATATTAACTGCAGGGAATTGGGGAATACAAATTGTTACATACTTGGATAACTGTTCTAGTATATGTTTAACAGACTGATAAAGCCCATCTTATCTTAACATTAAATGTTTTAATCTATTTGAACTACATTTTTCCTTTTAAATGAATGAATTTAGTGCTGAGATACCATCACAATCTACCATTTGCTGTTTATTCTTCAGGGTTCAATAATACTTACAGATTCATGGTCTCAGGCCATTGTCTCATCAGCTCTAGGAAGACAGGAAAAAAATAGTACTGAACATTTTATTGTAGTTTTCCTTAACGAACATGTATGTTTGTCTATAATTTGGGAAGCTGTTAGTGACCCTTTATTTAAGATGCCTAATACAAAAATCTCTCATAAATGTAAAGTCACTTTTCTTTGAGATGCTCCAATACCATCGTCCTTTCAGCAGGAAATTCAGCATGTAGAAAAGCCGCAGGTTAGCAACCTGCCTTTTTCTCTTATCCTAGGAAATTCCAGTGCATGCCTCAGGAGAACTTTGAACATGCTCTTTCTAAAGAGCCAGAACAGTGCAGCACCACTGCACGCTATACCAGGAGCTGCCAGAGCAATGGGAGGGAGGAGAAAGGTGGGCTGGGCATCTCAATTCCCTGGTGCACACATTACATTCCCTGCAACCCAGCACATGCCCCCATCATTCCAGTCTTCCCTTCCCTTCTTTTCTTCCTTACCCATGGATGCTACATGGGGCAGGATCTTCCCAATCCAGCTGGGCCAGACTCCCCAAGTAAACCCACCAGCACCCAGCATCCACTCCACTACTGGAGGTACCACCTTGGTTGGAGGTAGAGCTGGGCTGGACTCCTTCCTCAAACACTACCTGGATCCAACTCATGGCTGCAATATTTCATCTTTCTTTGCCCCAGCTCTGAGATAAAGCCTTCTCCTTGTGCCAGCTAACATAACTGGTTCTATAGCTCAAGTGGCAGAAGTTCATATTGCAGTGATCAAACCCTGATATGTGATGGAGGATTTGTTAGAGTTGTATACAACAGTTCTTGCTCTTTTTAAAATATTAACCTGCTAATTAGTTTGCAAAGTGAAACCACACAATTTAGGAAGTGAAAGATCTATAGTTTCCTATGCAACTTGAATTCTGTCCCTCATATTATAACTGCATTACTTTTTCCACAGGATCCCTGCCTCATTTGATGAATATGAGGCAGAATTAATATAGTGCATGCATCTGTAAATCTGGCATTTCCTTAACATTTGAGTGCTTGACTTTGTAAACAAGTCATTTTAAGTTGCATAGTTTTTATGTAATACTGTGTATGTATAAATGCATATACATAAATATTTTCTGCCTGTGGCTGCAGTTATTACCTTAAAGAAAAGGAGTACTAGTGGCACCTTATGCTCAAATATATTGGTTAGTCTCTAAGGTGCCACTAGTACTCCTTTTCTTTTTGCAAATATAGACTAACACGGCTGCTACTCTGAAACCAGTTATTACCATGTGCTTTTTAAGACCTCAAACCTGGCTAGGAGACCTGTAAAGACACTGAAGGGTAGACTACACAGAGAAACTGCACCAGGTTAATGAAATTGGTTTCTAACTAGTTTTGAGTTAAATCTGTCCTTATTCCTCAAGTTTGTGGAGACATGCAAGATCAGATGATTTTAACTGGATAAACTGAATTAAGCTAAACTAATATTAGCCACTGTTAAACAGTTTTTTTTTAGTTCATCATGAACTAAACGTCTGTTAGACATTTGTTAACATGTTTTCTAATGCAACTCAGTGCCCCCTGACATAGATAAAGCCTGGTCTACACACACAGCTGAACCAGTTTTTAAAAAAAAAAAAAAAAAATGCACCAAACACAACTTTAGTTAAAGTGCTGCATCTGTGTGTGCACTTAAGACAGATTTTTTTTTTTTTTTAGACTTGTCAGTTTAAACTGATTCAACCAATTTTATAATAATCAGATCCCAAATGCTTTACAAAGGTCAGTACCATTATCCCTATTTTACAGATGGGGAAACTGAGGTGAAGTGATTTGCCCAAACTTATCTATCAAACCAGTGGCAGAGACTGGTATAAAACCCAGGTCTCTTGAGTACCATTTCAGCACTCTGTCCACTAGGCTACAACCAGTAGACCTGTTTAAACTGGTGCAAACCCATGTATAAACAAACTTGTTTAAATCGGTGCAGGTTGGTGTAGACAAGCCTTTACATGAAAGTAAAATCAGTGTCTACAAATACTTGTGGTTTATTAAAGGTCCCGTTGCACTTGTAAGGGAATTTGGCCAAAGGCACCCATATTAATTCAGGAAACTGCTTTCTATCTAAACTTCCATTGCGATTGGAAAAGGAACTCAATGTCAATAGATAAATAGTTTAAATACTGTAAAATAGCTGCCTTCAGTGGCGTATGATCCTAAGTATAGTTTATTCATAAGTGCCTTAGGATCCAATTGGGGCAACTGTGAGTACATAAATGTGAGATTATTATACAAGTGCAGCAGCCAGGTCTCCAGTTTTGGGATTCCAGTTGTCTTTCATGTGGAATCAGGACACCTCCACAAGGATCCAGCTTTACTTTGCAACAACAAATAATATTGAGCTGATAGATGCTAGGGGCAACTTTTAAAAGGTAAGTGAAACAAGCAAATCTTGCCCTCATTAGGCTTTTTAAATAGGTTCAAGCTCCCTAGTTTAAAATTGCCTTAGGGGAAAATCAGGATGGTGGAGATTAATTATCTCTTGCACATTATTACACTCTCTGTGTGGAGTGCAGCAAATTCAATAGTAATTGCTTCCTAGCTGTGTAAGTGCCTCCTCCAAAGGAGGTTTTTTGTTTATAATACAAAAGGCTTTTTATTTTATATTCAAACCTTCTTTCCTGTATACCATTTTAAACACTCTATTAATCTATGCTTTGCTGTTTGCTAACAGACACATGAAGTATATTCACAAGTTGCCATATCATCATGAGAAGAAAAAAAATTATTTGAATAGTGTATAAACCATCCAGTTTTGTCTGTCATAATGCTAAACTCAGGGGTATGTGAATAAAATTGTAAAGGCCAGAAGAGACCATTAGCCCATCTAGTCACACCTATATATCATGGGCCATCAAATTTTCTCCAGTTACCCCTTTATTGAGCCCACTAACTTGAATAAAGTATCTTCCATAAAGTCCCTGTTTGAAGACATCTACAGATGGAGAATCCACCATATCTCTTGGTGCTTGTTCCAATAGTTAACAGTGAGTTAATTTAAATTCTGTGCCTTATTTCTAATTTGAATTTGTCTGAGTTCAACTGACAGCTAATCATTTTTTGTTATGCTGTTTTCCAGGAGGCTTTTTCCACTTTATTACCTAGTATTTTCTCTGTGACGGTACTTATACACCATAATCAACTCGCCCCTTAATTGTCTTGATAAATTAAACAGATGTTGCTCTTGCTTCCCCCGAAATAAACAAATACAGTAGAGTAGAATCATGCTACATCATAGATAGGATCAATCAAAACAAACTATAATCTTCTGTTAGCCTCAGCTTTCCTCTTGCATGAATTTCATAAATGAAAAGTTGAGCACTAGCACAGGTATATTTAAATGTTTAAGAAAGGTCCAGTCTCTGTCCATGCTTTGGCTGATGGAAGATTCTGGTGGTGAAATAATTTGAATCTGTTTGGTGTTTCTAGCTCTGGCAGATCACAAGATATTGGACTTTGCACAAAGCAATATAGAGTATTTGTTTTAGTTTAAATGCAATCTTTTGAACTTTCTCAGATTCCTCTTCCCAGCAAAGTCTGAGGAGTAATGGGAGTCCTATCCTCAAATCACCAAGAGCATCTTCAAGAAGTGTTATAGAAACTGTTTGATATTGGGACTCATGGCATCTCTGACTTAAAGTTTTAATACAGCCAAATGTCAGATCATAGATCTAGGAAGAAAAGGAGGTAGATCACACTTACTATGGCAGGGGGACTGTAGCCTGGAAAACAATGATGGTGGGAAAAGACTTCCAGCTCATGGTAGATAACCAGCTGAATATTCAACTACCAGTGTGATGCTGTAACCTGTAAGTGGGCAATATTAAGTAGGAATGTCAAATCACCTTAGTGAGGCTGTTTACTGTGTCCACGTCTGATGTTGACACTTCAAAAATGATCTAGAAAAATCAGAAGCAGTTTGGAAAAGAACCACAAGAATGATTTGATGTCTAGCAAGTATGTCTTAAAGTGAGAGACTAAGGGCTTGTCTATTCATGGAAGGCCTTCTGGAAAAGATTGGGTGTGAATTTAAAGCAAAATAGCTATTCTGGAATAATACCATGTGTAAACAAGTCCTAAAGGAACACTGTTTACTTAGTTTATCCATGAGCAAGTCATCCCTTAGCCTTTTGTGGTCTACAAGTACTTATATGTAGAAGAGATTTCTGGTAGTAGACTGCTCTTTTTAATCTAGGAGAAAAAGGCATAATGAGAACTAATGGTTGGAAGATGAAGCTAGAAAAATTCAGGCTAGAAATAAGGCTCAAATCTTTAACAGAGTAATTAACCACTGGAACAACTTACTTAGGCATGTAGTGTATTTTCAATCATTTTAAAGTTTAAATCCATATAGATATCTTTCTAAAATATGATACAGCTTAATTAAAAGTTATGGACTTGATACAGAACTCACTGGATGAAATCAATGGTCTGTTACGCAGATGGTCAGATTACATTGGGAGTAGTCAGTTGTTGTGTTTTTTTTTTTTTTTTTTTTTTTTTTTTGTCAAGTCCAAACTCCAGAGAAGACAATTTAAAAAAAAAATCATGATAATAAGTAAATAAAAAGATTTTGGAATCCATTCAGAAACATCTGGCGGTCCATATTTGGCTAGCAGTCTGCTTATTGACTACCCCTGGACTAGATGATGATCATCATCGTCTCTGTGTGGCTGTAATATCTGACTGTCTGAAAGTTGTGAAGGAAGTAAAGCAGAGGAACAAATATTAACTCTATTAAAAAGTGTTACAATTTAATATTCAGCAAAACATACTAAAAATTACTGTATTAAAGGAACCCTTGTGTTTGGGGATCAGAATGACCTGATTTCAATCTTGTCTTTAACCTTTAAACACAGCCTGATATCTCATGAGCTACTAGTTAGTTTAGTAAAAAGAAAAAAGAAAAGGAGTACTTGTGGCACCTTAGAGACTAACCAGTTTAGTGCCACAAGTACTCCTTTTCTTTTTTCTTTTTACGAATACAGACTAACACGGCTGTTACTCTGAAACCTGTAGTTAGTTTAGTGCTTCACAGTACTTAAAATGTAGGATTCCAGTCTTTCAAATTGTAATGAAGTACAAGACAGATCGCTACAATCTATTGAAATTTAAGTTTGGAGGAAGGGAGGAGGCAAAACGGTAAATTATGTGATTCTGAAGATGTAATGTCTGGTGACAATGAAACAAGTGCTACATGCAATTGGTAATCTCAGTTTACTAAAGGTATTCGGTATTTGTTTCTAGGCCTGATAATTTATCAGATTCTTAAACCTCAGGTCTCTTGCACTACAGATGTGTGGGTTTTTCGGTGGTTTGTGTGTATACCCTGAATTTAATACTGAAAGTCATCTGGCCTCAGATCAGTGTAAATTGTCAATCCCTGCATATGAATTACTACTCATTTCCCCCCCCCCCCCCCATTGTGTCTCCCTTAGAATTTTAAGGGAAAGGCTAATGTAAACTGTCAGGCATTACATACAAAGGACTAATCCTCCCAAATTAAATTTCTGTACAAGCGATAAGGTTTTTATGTTAAGAGAGAGACCGCACAGGCATGCGTAGACTTTATCCGCTGTAATCAGCACTGCCAACCAGTATGTGGGAGTTAAGTAAATTTATGAAGTCATTAAAGGTTTAAATAGCTGTGATAAACTTTTGGGTCAGAATATAGTACAGAGGCAAAGCAGTTACTGACAAAGTATTCAAACCATTGCATGAGCATCTCTCCTATGAAACAGTTGGCTGCTTCTGTTGTCTCTGTAATAATTCGGGATGTCCAAATACCGTACCCTGTTTGACAAACCTGTATATTTTTTCTTATAGCGATATGTCCCTCAACTGTGGCTGTATTGGTGTATTCTGGGATTGTTAAAATGCTTTACCCATAGCTTTCCGAGCAAGATGGATTTATTTATTTAAATTGCCTTGATTTGAATCAATGACCAAGTGGAAAGCCTTGATTTAAATCCTCTATTTTAATCAACTTTTCCATTTGTACTCCAGTTATTTTCTAAAGAAAGATGCATTCTCATTGGTTGATACAACTGTTAAAACACATTGATTTACAGCTAAATAGAGCCTTTACACTAGATTTAGTACATCTTTTTGCAACCTATGAGTGTACACTATATAACTGTATACATTTCTTTAAGTAACGTAGCTTTATTTTCGGATTTGTATTTGTTCATTTTTAGTATGTTATAAATGGTACATGGTATATTTGTTTATAACAGTTATGCCCTATTCATAAAGCTTGATTCAAAAATGAGATTCTCTTTCCCCTCTTCCTCCACCCCCCTTGGATTCTTTCTTGTTATAGAAAAGCAGCCTTTAGTTTAACTCAAAGCTTTTGATAGAGGCTAATGGAGTCAGTATATTTGGGAGGACTAGTCCTTTGTGGGTTACATTAGCCTTTCTCACTAATAAAATACTCTAACTGTTTATACTAGAAGTAAATCTTATCTTAATATACACAACTAATGTATAAATACCTAGGCACACTAACCTGCTAAAGTCAGTTATTTGGCTCTATAGTAAAAGTATTGTTTAAGGTCCCGGCTTTTCAGATTATCTCCATTTTCTGATTTATCACTTTATAAAATTTTATAAACTGCTCTAAAATGGCACCAGAATTATAACCATCTTAGAAAACTTTTACCTTCCAGTAATAGTACTATGCAGAGTTTAAATTGTAGTTATATTACACATTCATGGTCTTCACAAACAGTTTATTTTAAACAAAATCTGCAGGCTTTTATAAACAGGCATATCTTTGGTTAATGATTCTTGGCTATTATAGTATTTCTGTCACAAAATTATAGGTAAAGCTAATCTCTGATTATCTAGATATCCTTTCTAGAAACTACAGTGGGACACAGTATGATCACAGTACAAAATATATAGAAATGAGAGCAGGTTGCGCTAGTGGGGCAGTGGCACTATATGTGGGGGCGGGGGAGAAGCAGAGTCAAATATAGTAAACATCTATCTCTGGATAGAAATTTCATGCTTGAATAATAAGTATAGCAGTAGGAATATACTATCAACCACCTGATTAACCTGGTGATAGTGATTGCACAATGCTCAGATTAGAGAGGCTGCAAAGGCAGAAGACACAATAATAACAGATTTCAACTATCCTCATATTGACTGAGTATATGTCCTCTTTGGAAGGGATGCAGAAAGAAAATTTCTAGACCTCATAATTGACTACTTCTTGGAGTAGCTTGTCATGCAGCCCACAAGGGGAGAGGCAACTCTTGATTTAGTCCTAAATGGACCACAAGATCTGGCCCAAGAGGTGAATATAGTTGAACCACTCGGTAATAGTGACCATAATGTAATTAAATTTATCATCCTTGTAGGGGGAAGAATGCCAGAGAATCCCATCACAATAACACTTAACTTCAAAAAAGAGAACTACACAAAAACAAGGAAACTCGTTAAATGGACATTTTAAGGAACGGTCACAAAGGGGCAATGCTGAAAACTGCTTGGAGACTATGTAAAAACACCACAATGGGGCTCAAACTAAATGTATATTTCTCTTCCCCCCCCCCCCAAAAAAAGCCACCATGACTAAGCAGCAGAATGAAAAGTCAAATCCTAGTGAGGAAAATAGAAAAGAACATAAACTCCGGCAAGTCAAGTGTAAAGGCACAAGGCAGGCCAAGAAAAAATATACAAGCTAACAACAATTTTTTTTTTAAGTATATCAGAAGCAGGCATCCTGCCAAACAATCAGTGAACCCACTGAATGATCGTGGTGCCAAAGAAGCATTCAAGGAAGACATGGTTGTTGTGGAAAAGCTGAATAAATTCTTTGCGTCAGTCTTCACTGTGGATGATGTAGGGGAGATCCTCAAACCCGAGCAAGTCTTTTAGGGTGACAAATCTGAGGAATTGTACCAGATTGAGGTTTGTAGAGCAGGTTTTGGAACAAATTGATAAATTGAACAGTAAGTCACTAGATCAGATGGAATATATACCAAAAAGTTCTGAAGGTACTCAAATATGAAATTGTAGAACTACTAACTCTGGTATGTAACCTAGTGCTTCAATCCACCTCTGTACCAGATGACTGGAAGGTAGCTAATGTAATGCTGATTTTATTTAAAAATAGGAAATAATAAAAGGCTTACCTGCCTGTAACTGCCAGGATTGCTTCTGAAGCCTAACTTCAATGCCAGGCAGATTGGTTGAAGCTACAGTAAAGAACATAATTATCAGACACATAGATGGGCTGACTCTTTCCCAATGTATCTTGTTCAAGTTCTGTAGAGGGAAATCATGCCTCAATCTACTAGAATTTTTTGAAGGAGTCAAAATGCATGTGGATAAGGATGATCCACTTGATATAGTTATATTTCTGAACCCAGCGGAGAGAGAGCGGGCAACAGAGGGAACCAACAGAAACACAGCTGTTTGCTGTGCTTGCTTTTATTCTTGTTGCAAAACAGAAATTAATGTGACAGTGAGGCTTTACATGGGGGAAGAAAGAGGGTTCAAACGTTAAAGGGACAGGACATTATAGTATTGTATATGGCTTTCAGAAAGCATTTGACAAGGTCCCTCACCAAAGGGTCTGAAGCAAACTACTCAGTTACGGGATAAGAGGGAAGGCCCTCTTATCATAGATCAGTAACCGGTTAAAAGATGGGGAAACAAAAGGTAGGAATAAATGGCCAGTTTTCAGAACGGAGATAGCCAGGTTCCCCAAGAATCTGACTGGGTCCTGTGCTGTTCAATATATTCATACATAATCTGGAAAAAGGAGAAAAAAGTGAGGTTGCAAATTTTGCAGACTATACAAAACTACTCAAAATAGTTGAGTCCAAAGCTGACTGCAAAGAGTTAGAGAGATCTCACAAAACTGGGTGATTGGATGACAAAATGCCAGATGAAATTCAGTGTTGATAAATGTAAAGTACTGCACATTAGAAAACCTCTAAGTATAGAATGAGGGGGGGTCTAAATTAGCTGTTGCCACTCAAGGAGATCTTGGAGTCCTTGTTCAATATGCAGAGGTAGTCGCGGGTGGTGGTGGGGGGGGGGGTGGGTAAAGCTCAACAATGTTAGGAACCATTAGGAAGTGGATAGATGATAAAACAGAAAATATCATAATATCACTCTAAATCTATGCTATGTCCACACCTTGAATACTGTGTGCAGTTTTGGTTGCCCCATATTCAAAAATATATATTAGAATTGGAAAGGGTGCAGAGAAGGGCAAAAAAATGAGGGGTATTAAACAACTTCCGTATGAGGGGAGAATAAATTGACCTGGACTGTTCAGCTTAGAAAAGAAATGACTAAGGGGAGATGGGGACATAATGTAGATCTATAAAATCATGACAGGTCTGGAGAAAGCGAATAGGAAAGTGTTATTTACCCCTTCACATAACACACAATGAAATTAATAAGCAAGTTTAAAACAAAATGAAGTATTTCTCTATGCAATGTACAGTCAACCTGTGGACTTGTTGCCATGGGAGGTTGTGAAGGCCAAAAGTATAAGTGGGTTCAAAAAAGAACTACATAAGTTAATGGAGGACAATGGCTATTAGCCAAAATAGTCAGGGATGTAACCCCAGGCTCTGGGTGTCCCTAAACCTCCAATTTCCAGAAGCTGGGATTGGATGTCTGCAGGGGGTGGATCACTCAAATTGCTGTGTTCTGTTCCTTTCCCCTGAAGTGTCTGGCACTGGCCACTATTAGAGATAGGATACTGGGCTAGATGGGCCATTGGTCTGACTTGGTATGACTGTTATGTTTTTAAATCTAGTTGTTGTAACAAACCGAGAGACTTGGGTCCCAGTTCTGCAAGTTATTGTCATGAGTGGAGTTCCATTGACATGCTCATTGGAGCTTCACAACTGGGGGGGGGGGGGGGGTGTCTGCTAGCATGATTAGGACTTGGATTGTTTTAAATTATTTATATTACTGTAGTGACTAGGATCCCTAGTCAGGGACCAGGATCCTATTGTGCTAAGCAAAAAGATGATCCCTGCCCCAGAGCATATACTTGATGTATCCCTGTGTTCCCATCACTTGATTTTTATATATTTTAAAAAGTTGTGGAAATAGTCTTGGAGGGGCTGGAGGACCTTATTTTTAAACTTGCATTGTAATTCCTTGTTTACGACATTCTTGTCAAGTTATCTATTCTTCTTGGCGCTAATGTGACTATCTTACGCACCTCTTCTAGGATCCTCCTCTCCATTTTACCTCTCATCGCCAAAAAGCGGGAAACGTTGGGAAAATATCTTAAAGCATTTTTCAGATTACTGGGGAAGCGGGAAATGCATGTCAGCATTAAAGCTCTTGCTTAGTTTGGGGGCAGAGGGGCTCTCTAAAGTTCCTTTTGAGAAACTGGCATATAACTTCTTGAATCCTAATAAAGCCCCACCTTTATCTATGTAACAATTTTCTCTGTTACCTGACAGGTTCTGGTGCTACTTCTGTGACCATGTGCAGAAGACACTACGCATTTCAACTGTAACTTGTATCTGTTTGGAAGATTGTTACATGCTTCAATCTTCCTGTTGCTACTAATCTGCGTAGGATATTTTTTAAGATACAGATCTTTAAGTTAGGACTGCTAAAATAACTTCTAGGCTGTTACTAGAAAGCCTGATCTTAGGGATAGCAAGCAGTTCTCTAAAGGGCATTCAGCTCAGGGCAAAATGCTGGACTCTAACATTCCCCCTTCACCCTCTCAAATATATAAAGAGTTTCTTCAAATTCTTAATACACTGATTTGTAGCATAGCACTGTAGCATCTGAGCACTGCAAAAGAAACTAAATCTACTAAATTTGGTTATGGGAAAACTCCAAGTACTCAGTTTATTGACTGAAAAACTATTTGAACTCCTCAGAGGTGGAAATCTACTCCCTGTCCCTAAAGTGCCCTTTCTTGAGGCAGTTCTTCATTATGGAAGATAGCAGAACTGTGGCCACTACCCCGAGAACCAGTTTTGCATGTTGCCTCATGTTATATTGAAGTTATTGTGGCCAAAAGCCCTACTTGGGATTGAAGCTGCCTTGTGCTAGGCAGTGTACGAATTTAAGTATGGTTTATAAGATGTAGCTTATTTTCTATGATTGTAGGTGTTGAATATTACCATGCAACTATTCTCTGCATTCATGGTCCTGACTTTCTACTTCTGATGTATCATTTTAATTAATGAAACAGAAATAATTGTCTTTCATACCAAGCATTAAATGATTCATTTATTTAAACAGCAGATCTTTAAATATTTATGGAAACTGGGTAAATAGGAGGGGCCATGTTGGCACAGATGTTGCCTCATGGCCTAAATATGAGACAAAACCCCAAAATGAGAGGTACAAAGAAAAGAGCTTAGGACGCTTGTTAAAATGTTTATTAATATTGGTCATTCAAGGAAGCATTTAAGTCTATTTTCTTCCCACAATTTGTTTCCTAAAGTGTGGCTGACAAACCTTTTTTTTTTTTTTTTTTTTAAAGGGGGGGGGGGGGGCAAAAAAAGCAAGGAAATAATTTGGGCACAAATATAAATATCTTGGCTACAGATGGACTTTCCCCACCCCCAGAACAGTGCTGAGCACTCGCAAAACCTGTTCTTCAGTAGGAGTGCAGATGTTTAGCACCTTTTTGGAAATCATAGGACTGGAAGGGACCTTGAGAGGTCCTCTAGTCCAGTCCCCTGCACATCATGCCAGGTGTCTGTGACCTTACTTTATATTGGAGGATTACTTACTTCTGTGACCTCTTCACCAAAGACTAGCTTATTTTGGGGGGATGGTGCCAAAAATTGACCAACCAGAATAACAATGGCACAGACTAGCTCATTTTCCCTTGGTTAATTCAAAGTGAAGTGTATTTGGCAATCCAGAAATGTGTCATCAGGTAGCTGGAATTTTGAAAGATGCACAAGAAGATACATGCAATAGCAAGGTGATATTTTTACAAATTCACTATTTTGATGATGAACATGGTTTAAAGAGTGGTTCTTTTTTTTTTTTTTTACTTCATTTAGGAAGTGTATTTGCAAGTGGCAGTATGTTTAAACTATTACTGTTTACATAGAATTCACAGATAAACACTAGCACCTCCAGAATTGGTTACTATGGTCTCATACAATAATTTAAAAAAATACAAACTACCAAACTCAATTTTATGAAATATCATTTGATTCTCTGAGCTGACCTGTCTTTCGGTGGCAGTAAATAATAGTGCAAGTTGGGGAAATACAGTCTAGACCTTCTTTTTAGTCCTGGGCAGTAAGCTTAAAATCGGTGACATTTGTTAGGTCGTACGTACGTACGTGTGTGTGTGTGTGTGTGTGTCACACTCACACCCCTATGCTGTAGATAAGGCTATTTATTCTTGAAAGCAAAAAGTATTTACACATTGTCTACTAATTAAACTGAGAGTTTCTGAGAGTTTTTCAAAATTAGATTGTTCTTTGCAGCAGGAAGATGGATAGGCGCTTTCACGCACTCTCCGAATGATTACACCTATATATTTTTTTTTTTATAAAGAGGAGTCCTTGTGGCACCATAGAGACTAACAAATTTATTTGGACATAAGCTGTCGTGGGCTAGAACTCACTTCATCAGATGCATGGAGTGGAAAACACAGGAGCAGGTATAAATACATGAAAAGGTTGCCTTAACAAGTGTGAGGCCAGTCTAACGAGACAATTCAATTAACAGTAGGATACTAAGGGATGAAAAATAACTTTTGTAGTTGTAATGAGTGGCCCATTTCAAACAGTTGACAAGAAGGTGTGAGTAACAGTAGGGGGAAATTAGGTTTAGGTTTTGTAATGACCCAACCACTCCCAGTTTGTCTTCAGGCCTAATGTGATGGGTTATTCTTACATAGCATCCTAACTCTGTATTATCAAAGTACGGATTGAATTCTGTGTGCCAGTTTGCTACCTTGAAGGGAGAAAATAAATGTATGTAAGGGAAACACTTTTTCCCCTTTGTATCATCAGAACTGAATTTTTTGTCTAGCAGTATTGCCCATTGGATTGATTTTGTATGTTTTCAAAGTTCAACTGGTCTGAGCAGTCTTCCCTCAACTGGTAGGCTTGCTCTTTCTTTCGTTAATAGCAAATAATGCCATTGTGGGATTATTCTAAAGGCTCCTCAGTATCACTTTTAATATGTTGTCTGCTCTAGTGTTTGGAGCTGTGTATCTGGGTGTGCAGTATTGCCAATTGAGCGACTTTGTCACTAGATTAGGTGCCTTTTTGGTTTCCCTAGCAAGAAAATAAAGTGTCCAGTGACAAGTCTAGGGACTTTCATTGCCAATTACAGTATCATTCAGAGAAAGAAGTCACTAATATGTATAGTCACAAGCAGTTCAGTAGTGTTAATAAAATCCATTCCATGCTGCTCTTACTACATTCTGTTGCACACCAAGTCAATGTCATTATGTCTCAATTGAGCATGTCCTTGGAAGCAATCACATTCCAGGGCTTCTTGGGCTGAGATTGTTATAATCTGCAGGCAAGGAAAAGAAGTTTATGGAGGCTAATTAAATACTTCTCTAAAGCCGAATGCACTTTGGAGAGAGCAGCACATTAGCCAGGGCTTGTTTTTACCCAAATGTTTTCTTTCTTGCTTCTCTACAGTAGGTAGCACACCCTGTGATGCAGGGAAAGATGGCTAATGAAGCAGACTGGGCAGAGGAGGCAGGTTAGCCAGTGAGGAGAGCCACACAGATGGCAGGTGGGGTGGGATGAGACAGGGCCATGTGTCCCAATAGGGCGGGGTGAGGGGCGGCACCACTGTGTCTCCAGGAATGAAGCCCTTGCTAGAGGATCAAAGGTGGAGCTAGTTTGATTTTCAGTTCCCCTTTACTCCTTCCCCTGGCTTGGCCTGGGGTTAGCTGCCCAACTGTTTTGAGAAATGAAATCCTGGAAGCAAGGGGGGAGGGGTCGAGCTAGCAGATTATTGTTTTTAAATCTACTTTTTTGGCTCCCTGCAGTGCCAAGCTCAGGTCAGGTGAATGCCCCTTCTTCCTCTGGTTCTGGGCTCTCCCTTTCACTAACCTGTCAGCTCAAATCCAGGCTGGCAAGAAAAGGAGGCTCAGGTGAAATGAACCAACCCCAGCCAATCTGGGCTGCAGTGTACAGAGCGCCCTTCCCAATGAGCAGAGGGCACCCTCCTGATGATGACGGTGTACTGTTGTAGTTGGTTTTGGTGTGCTACAGAATGTAGTAAGAAGAGCATGGAATGGATTTTATTAACACAGTTGAGCTGCTTGTGAATGATTTTGACTGTACTTGCCTGGGGGGTGAGTGGGTGTGTGTACTATATATATATATATATATATATATATATATATATATATATATATATATATATATAAAAATTCTCTGTTGAATTCTCTGGAAATTTTGTTTGGTGACATTTTTGTCTCCTTTTGAGTGCTTAAACAGCTACATCTAGCAACTTTTCAGGGTTTGTCTGACTTCCTGCTATGTGGAGTAGTCACTCCACTGGAGTGGGTGGTCACTTTTACCCTCCCCTTTTTTGTTTTGATTTGTACTGAGACGCCTTTTAAGTTTTTAAGTGACTTACTGTAAAAAGTTTGTAGGCAACCTAAATACAGCCTTTGAACTAGGAGGATATCAGCTTAACTCAGTTTTCTATTTGAAACAGTCAACTAGTATTAAAATGGTATTAAAATTACAATAACTGGAAAAAATGGTGGAAGAGCTTAATTTGTGTACTCAAGGCATATGAAAGCCCTTTGCATATAGTTGCTTTTTAGGTATGGCCATTCCTTTTCCATTGTTCTGTGAAAGACTCCTTTGCATACAGGAATGTGGGTAGTGAACTTTAAAAAAGATTTGATGTACTAACTGACTAGATTTTAATCTGACAGTGTTATTTTACTTAATAGTGAGTAGTTCTTAAGATCCACCTTGTAGTCGCTCATTCTCTCTCTCCTTCTCTGTAATGCTGAAACGAATAAAATTATAGAAATCGTGAGTTTGCTTATGGTTTCACACTTCATGTTAATTTGACTTTCTGGGAGGTTTTTTTAAAGAGATGTGATCAGCTTGAATTTTTAAAAAATGGATGTTTTTCTATTGAAGTTGCTCACAACACCTTTTTGGATAATATACCTTGAAACTTTAAGCTTTTTTTTAAAGCTTAAATATTTTTCTGATCTTCTGGTGTGTTTAAAGGGCTGGAGTGTATAGAAGAAGGTGAAATTGACTATGCACCAAGTGCTGTCAAATTCACAAACTTTAGCACTCAAACAGTGGACGTCTACAGAAGCTTTGCACCCATGAATATTAACCCGTTACAAATCCACAATAAATAGGAAACTTGCTGTCAAAAGACAGAAAGCAAATAGATCTTGGTGACAATTAAGTATTGATGGCCCAGTATTACACAGCTATTCTGAAACTTCAGTTTTGTGGTAGAAGTAATGAGAAAATGACCATTTATTTCTTTGATTTTTATTTCTTTGTTATGTATTTTTTAAGGCAGGGGAACTGGTCATGCTGTCTACAGCTAAGGGTGCCTCACATTATTCACTAGAAGACCCTGTTTTCAGTTGCTTATAACTTTTCCTAAGCTTTAACCCCTTGGTCTGAGATTTCCATGGAGGGTGTCTGCCTCAGGCTGAAATTTTTTTCCCCTGAAACTTTCTGTAAACAATTCAGTCATTTCTAAGAATGTTAATGAAAAATACAATGCCCATGGTTTTTGTGTTTAAAAAAACAAAGAAAAAACCACCACACACTTTTTACAACAGTTTCATTATAACACTCTAGCATCTGCATGTCTTAAAGCATGGACTTGAAATTGGGTAGGAGTTGCTCTTGTCAGGGATGTGCCTTTTGCTGTCCGTGTGAAAATCCACCCTAATTTGGCCATGTTATAAGCCTCTGAAAATTGTGGTTTGTACAGGCTCAGTAGAGGCTGTCAGTTAAATTCTCTGAAAATGGCCTGCAATAAGGAGCTATGTAGAGAGGGTGTAGCATGTTATGTACTGAGCATGCTCCAACCCAAGGCTGCAGTTGCAGCTCCTGGCTGCTAGGAGCAACTGTCATACCAGGCACCAGAACTGAGAGCAGGGAAATGTTCTCTTCTGTTTTCAGTGTGTCTTGCTGGCACGCAGGAAACATCTAGGGGAGAGAGAGGAAGCAACCTTTGGTTTTTTTTTTTCAAATGCTGAGGGATGAGATGTCAGAAAGAGGTGCACCCTGTAGCCTGCCCCATTTACAATGGGGGATATAGGAGCAGTGGGAACAGCTGAGGATGATGTGAGAAAAGAGGAATGCAGACAGGCTGGACAAGTGGGAATAAAGACTTTAACCACTAGAGAATACTGTCTTCCAGAACCTGGAATAGAACCCAGCATTCCTGAATCCCAACGTTTTTCTTCTGTCAGCAAAAAGCTGTGAAACTCACTGGTAAAGTCTCTTTGTCCCCTCTACTATCTCCTCCACATTTGACAACCTATTACTGCTTCCTCTGCCAGTTACCCCATTAGTTCAATTGGTAGAGGTCTGTGCAGTGGAGCTAAAGGCTCCAACCATACTGATGACCATGTGGGGACAAAAACAAATTCCATCACTTGGAATCATATTCTTTTTTTAAAAAATTAGGAAATTAAACGAAGGCTAAGGTTACAAAATCAAGAATTCAGAAGTTGAGAGGCCAGAATTAAGGCTGCAACTTTTTAATTTGACCTTTTTGTGCATATGCATTATTATACTCGTACATGATCACATACTTTTTCCCCCCAGAGGTTCTATGTTGCATTCAGTGCACTGGTTGCACTGTACTTTAGGGCAGTGGTTTTCAAACTTTTTTTTTTTTACTGGAGACCCAGTTGAAGAAACTTGTTGATGCCCACAACCCAATGGAGCTGGGGATGAGGGGTTTGGGTTGTAGGAGGGGCAGAGGGTTGGGGTACAGGGGTGAGGGCTGTGGGGTGGAGACAGGAATGAGGGGTTCAGGGTATGGGAGGGGGCTCTGGGCTGGGGTTGGGGTGCAGGAGGGGGTCTGGGCTGGGGGTGCAGGCTCTGGGCTGGGGCCAGGGATGAGGGGTTTGGGGTGCAGGAAGGGGTACTGGGTTTGCAACGGCCCAGGGCTGGGGCAGGGGATTGGGGCATGAGCTTACCTTGAGCAGTTCCACCCCCACTGCGCTGCTGACGGGCTAAGGCAGGTTTCCTGCTTGTCCTGGCACCGCAGACTGCACTGTGCCCTAGAAACGGCCAGCAGCAGGTCCAGCTCCTAGGTGGAAGCGTGCAGGTGGCTCCACACGGCTCTCACCTGCAGGCACATCCCCAGATCCCATTGGTCAGTTCCTGGCCAATGGGAGTGCAGAGCTGGTGCTCGGGGCAGGTGCAGCATGCGGAGCCCCATGGCCCCTCCCCCATCTAGGAGCCGGACTGGCTGCGTCTGGGGCGCAGCGTGGTGTCTGAACACGTAGGGACTAGCCTGCCTTAGCCAGGCAGCACCGCCAGTGGGACTTTTAATGGGCTGGTTGGCGGTGCTGACCAGAGCCACCACAACCCAGTGCCTGACATTCCACGGCCCAGTACTGGGTTGTGACCCACAGTTTGAAAACCACTGTCTAGGGGTGAATCAGGAATGTGTAGTGAAGGAGGCTGTTCTCTCTAGGACCCCCACCTGAAAGTTGGAAGAAGTATAGCGAATGAGTCGGGGGGACTGCAGGAAAAGAAAGGGATGTTCTTGTGAAGGCTGTTGAACTCACCCTGGGGAATTGGATTTTATCCCTGACTCTCCAAAAAAGTTCCTTTGTGATACTGGAGACACTACTGTAATGATGCTGGTTCTGGTGGGACCCAACTGAGAGTGCCAATTTGGGACAAATTGCTTAAAACAGGGCAGTCACAGCCCAAGGCTGGGGTTTTTCCACCTCTAAGGCAAACCAAACCAGCCAGACAGAGAAGACTTTGGCTTTACCCCACTGGCTAACCACAAGTCAGACAAGCAATTCCCTTAGACACTCCAGTTTCCCAGTATCACCACTAGTGCCACTCGTTATGGGGACAGATGGTCATGAAAACCAATACCCCAGTAAAAGGAAAAAGGTTCTCTCCATCCCAAAGAACCAAGCCCCGGACCCAGGTCAATATACAAATCAGATCTTACCCACAAATCACGCTGTTGCCAACCCTTTAGAATCTAAAAATATAAAGGTTTATTCATAAAAGGAAAAAGATATAGATGAGACCAAGAATTGGTTAAATGGAATCAATTACATAC
This sequence comes from Natator depressus, assembly GCF_965152275.1. Classification (NCBI taxonomy): domain Eukaryota; kingdom Metazoa; phylum Chordata; order Testudines; family Cheloniidae; genus Natator; species Natator depressus. The sequence goes on along the minus strand of NC_134235.1, from coordinate 234,867,737 downwards.
AGTAATGGCAAAAAGAAAAAGAGGACTTGTGGCACCTTAGAGACTAAGCAATTTATTTGAGCATAAGCTTTCATGAGCTACAGCTCACTTCTGCTCAAATAAATTGGTTAGTCTCTAAGGTGCCACAAGTATTCCTTTTCTTTTTGCGAATACAAACTAACACGGCTGCTACTCTGAAACCTGTCAGTAATGGCAAAGTTCTTGGTTCAACTAGCAGTGATGGAATAGACTGCAGGTTCAAATCAAGTCTCTGGAGTACATCCACAGCTGGGATGGGTCTTTCAGTCCTTGGTTCAAAGCTTCAGTGTAGCAAAGTCCCTCCAGAGATGATAAGCAGGATTGAAGTCAAGATGGAGGAGCTGCAGCAGCTTTTTATATTCTCTTGCCATGTGGTCTGTCTTTCTGTCTTTGTTCCAAAGACAAGCTGTCCATCACATAGCATGGAAAAACCTCAGAGTTCTGTCCATAGGCATGTCTCTGCATACCTTGCTGAGTCACAAGGCGTGTCTGCCTTCTCTCAATGGATCATTTGTATAGCTGATGGTCCTTAATGGGCCATCAAGCAGGCTAGGCAGAGCTGACACCAACTTGTCTGGGTGTCACCCAGAAGCATACCATAAGTTTGAAATTCGGATGGTGTAGAGCCAATACTTATACCTTTAAATACAAAAATGATAGCATAATCGTAACCAGCAAACCATAACTTTGTCTTAGATACCTTATTTGACCGCCTTTATACAAGATTTGGTGCCACTACAGGACCTTGGCTGCAACAATGTTCTATAGTTCAAGTCAATAACATCACAACTACTTACACTGAACTTTTTACAGGTGTCTGCTAATTGTGTTCCTTATTTTATGGGTGAATAACTTGAGACATGTGTTAGCAGATTTGTAGAAATGCTGAATATTCACAACTACCACTGAAGTCATGAGCATTAACAGTATAAAGCTATAATAAACGTGTTAACTATTCTGGAAAAGCAAAAAAAAAACCAAAAAAACGAACGCTCAACAATTTTGGTTTTCATTTTCTTTGCATCAGTTCCCTGTCTGTAAAATACCATCTTACCTCACATAAGAGAAATTAACAGTTCTGTATTCACTGCATAGTTTAAATAATATGCAGTAAATAATTGAAAATTGAATGTTTGTGGGGTAGGGCGGGAGAGCTGTTGAGCCACTCTTTCAGTAAGCACCATCTCATTTGTCACTGACTGAAGTAGGAATCCAGTGTCTAAATAGTACGTGATCATGTAATTAAAGACTCTTTATAGTACGTATATGGCAAGAGGGTAAATCAAGGTTATCTGCGCAACCTTAATTCTGGCATTTCCTAATTTCTGAGTGGGTGACATTCTTTTAATTTTTTTTAATGTAACTATTCAGGGCAGAAAGGAAGTACGTTTGCTATACATGTTTAGTCTTTTTTTCAGTACAGAATTTGTAGTGATCTAAACTTTCAAATATACTGAAAAAGAAGAAAATGTATTACCTTACACAATCATTTGCAAATAACAAAACTACTTGGCAAATAACAGAATAATGATTGGAATGAAGGTGTGTGTGTGTGTGTGTTTGTGTGGGCGGGGGGGGAGGGTATAGGTTAACTAATTAAACATAAATGTAAACCATTATTCAAAAATCCTAGCTAGCCCATTTCTTAATACTGCTGTAATCTCTTGGCCCCTGTTTCTCCAGTATTTAAATGAAAGGATCTCTGAGAATAAGAGGCAAGGCAGAGTTCTGATTAAAAGACTAGTGGAAAAAAGAGTGGCTGTAAATTCAGAGGATCTAGTCAATAATACCTGCCCAAGTATAACTTTGACTAGATCTCCTCATCCCCTTCCTTGAGGCTGCCAGCCTAAATCCTGTGCAGTAATCTCTAAGATTTATCAAAATAGTTAATGAGAATTGAGAGATTCTTCAATTATTAAATGGTAGTTGTTAAATAACTTTTTCTTTTAAACCGGTGCAAATTTCTTGTGTTAATCGCTGCACAGAATTGTGATCAGTGAACTCCTATAGGCTTCTCACGGGAATAACACTACCAACATACTTGGCTTACTTAAGCATCTTGTTGTTTAATTGAACCTTTGAATTCAACTTGTAACAAGGAGACCTCTAGGAGCGGATAAACAGTTCCTTTTCCATATAAAGTGATATTCGCTAGTAGAAATTCCACTTGGGTAATTCATGAGATGAATTGAACAGAAAAGTCTTTAATGGTTCACAGGCAGTATTTAGGTTTCAGAGTAACAGCCGTGTTAGTCTGTATTTGCAAAAAGAAAAGGAGTACTTGTGGCACCTTAGAGACTAACCAATTTATTTGAGCAGAAGCTTTCGTGAGCTACAGCTCACTTCATCGGATGCATACTGTGGAAAATACAGAAGATGTTTGTTTTTTATACACACAAATCATGAAAACCTGAATTTGTGCTGGAAATGGCCCACCTTGATTATCATACACATTGTAAGGAGAGTGATCACTTTACATAAGCTATTACCAGCAGGAGAGTGGGGTGGGGGGAGAGAAAACCTTTGGTAGTGATAAACGCCCATTTTTTCATGATTTGTGTGTATAAAAACAAACATCTTCTGTATTTTCCACAGTATGCATCCGATGAAGTGAGCTGTAGCTCACGAAAGTTTATGCTCAAATAAATTGGTTAGTCTCTAAGGCAGTATTTAGTATTCCTGCATGTGCAAATTAGATTTGTACTTTTTGTTCTCCAAATCACTCACTTGAGTAGTGAGAATTTTCCCTTGTGTAATATGGCACTTCACTTTGACTGGAAAATGTACACCTCTACCCCAATATAACGTGACCCGATATAACATGAATTCGGATATAACACAGTAAAGCAGCGCTCTGGGGGGCGGGGCTGCGTGCTCTGGCAGATCAGCGTGTCTGGCTCCGACACGCTGCTCTGAGTGGCGTGTTAAGGGTGCTGGGCCGGGGCCGAGGGGTTGATAAAGGGCAGAAGATCTTGGGGGCTGTCAGGGAGGGGGGGAGGGTTTGGATGCTTCGGAGGTTCTGGGGGCGGGGCGGTCAGGGGGCGGGGAACGGGGGTGTTGGATAGGACTTGGGGGTGGGGGGTATGGGTAGGGGTAGTCGGGACAGGGAGCAGGGGTGGGTTGGATGGGTAGGGGGTTCTGAGGGGTCAGTCAGGGGACGGGAAGCGACTGTTAACAACAGAAATGCTCGAGGCCAAAGCAAGTTCGATATAACACGGTTTCACCTATAACGCGGTAAGATTTTTTTGGCTCCCGAGGACCGCATTATATCGGGGTAGAGGTGTATTTGAAGTTTTGCTCTCCCCTCCCAGTTTAACAGTCTTTGCAAAAAATTCCTTACTAAGGTCAGTACTTGTCAGATTCTTCTTAGGCCTGGTCTACATTGGGGGGAGGATCGATCTAAGTTACGCAACTTCAACTATGTAAATAAAGTAGCTGAAGTCGACGTACTTAGATCTACTTACTGCAGCCTCTTTACTGTGGTAAGTTGACGGGAGAGCGCTCTGCGGTCGATTTATCACGTCTGCGACCACTGCTGGATCAATCGCTGCCCGTCGATCCAGTGGGTAATGTAGATAAGCCCTTAGTGTCATTTCTCAAGTGTGAGAAACAGCTTGAAATGTTTTCCTCCCTGAAGGGCTGTCTTCACTAGGAAAAAATGTGGTCTTACCTTGCATTAGCTAACATGAGTTAAAGTCCTAATGAAGACAAGACAAGTTGTAGTTTTAACGTGAGTTAGCAGGTCAAGGTAAATCCTAAGCCCTTGCATAGTCTTTCTTTTCCATAATTTGTAAGTCTGACTAACCCCTCCCCTCCCCCCTGGCTCCCCCTCCACCATGTAGATCAACATGGAATCTTACACTGGCTTTAGAAATAAATATCTAGTATTGCACAGTTAACCAATCTGAAGAGCACATGGATTGTCATTAAACTAGCCAGTAATGACTTGAAAACAATATATGGAACAAAAGTAAATTGGATACTGTTTCAATAATGTGACCATAATGACACCATAGTCTCCTTCTGAAGAATGTATTTTCAAATACACTTAACTCCTGATGAGAACAGATTAATAATTTTTTTAATTATCAGATTATATTGTTCAACAAAAAGGATTAATGTTTTCTTTGAAAAACAGGATGGAAATTAAGATTTTGATTGCATCTGGCATTTCTAAGCCTGTTATTAGCAGCAGTAGTCTTGGTAAAAGAGTGATTTTACGCTTTCGGGGAATGTATATAAGGCTCTCTGGATGCAAGAGATTGCAAGATGTAGATTTTAATATTATTATTATTTTATTATTATGACTCTCTCCCATCTTGTAGACCCTTCATCTCCTTCCTGTGCCCCTTCCCCCCCTACCACCAAATTAAATAAAACCAGACAAAGTTAGTTACAGCTGTCCTGACTACAGGAGGTGAAAGATGTCGTCAGTGCTCATTGCTGTATAAACCTCAATCACTTTGTTTTATTTCTCTGCAGTTGGAAGTATGCTTAGTTCTTTTAGAGTGAAGGCTTTTAGGTTTTTAGATAAACATCTCTTAATTCTTCACTGTAATCTGTTCTTGCAACTTGGCTTTCCTAGCCTCTTTAGGGATATCACCAGCAGAGCAATTTATGAAGTGGAAGGCAGTTTATAAGTGGCAAATCTCCTAAATTCTCTCATTCTGTAAACTAAGTAATTCTGGAATGATGGAAGATGTACCAGTAGAACTATTTATCAGTATCCTGTCCATATCCTTTTTCTCCCCTCTTGGTGGTTTCAGTACTTGCTTGTCTTGACATTGTTGCTCTTCAGGGAATTGGTTTGGGAAGTGTCTTGACTGTTGGTAGAGAGAAGATAGACAGTGGTTATTGGTATAATGGAGGTGGCTGACAGTTTTTGCTTCTTGTGTGAGGAAGGAGCCGTGACAGTTGTAAGGGATTTCTTTCTGCGGATGATGTAGTCTACTCACCCATCACTGAGACTGGTGAAGTAATCCTACCTTCTTCAAATAGCTTCCCTATGTGTACTCCACTTCAAGTATGTATGTGCCTCTCAAGCCCTTGATCAGACATTTCTTGCTAGTAGTGTCCATTCAGCCTGCAAATGCACCCTATGCCTTCTCATGGCAGACACAGGCTATCTGGGGGTCAGCGGGCGAACCTCCCTCCATTCCTTCTCTAATGCGTTGGCCTGAGACAGAACCCTAGCACATCCCCCTAGAGCATACTCTGCCTTCTCTTTTTTCTTTTGCAGTTCAATACTTTTCTATTGTTTACAACAATAAAACTACCAACCCTCACTAGTTACCTGCAGAAATGGGAGAAATTCGTCCATTGGCCTGGTTGTTGCCGGCACAGAGTGCCCGAGGCAAGCAACAGCTGGGTTCGTTGCCCGGTATGCGTCGCATCAATGACCACAACGGGATGGAGAAGCAGAGAGATTTATTTGGAGCTCCAAATAGGGTGCAGGGAGACTGAGCTGTCTCAAATCCTGCAGCCGCGCATGCAGATTCCAGTATACATTTTATACCTTTGCCTACTTCACTACACAAGCTTATGCAACCAATTACCTGTTGCCCCATACAATACCATAGCCAATCAGCTAAAGCAGCCAGTTCTGTTTTTCCTCAGTAGCATTGCCTGAGCCTTGCCTTATTTGGGTCTATTTGTTACTGGTTTTTGCTCAACATTTCTGCCTTATCTATCTGTTTCCCAAGCCGAAGCTGGCCTTGGCTGGCGAGCCGTGTGCAAACCTGTCTGTTTGTGTGCTAGCTTCCTCATAGTTGTGCAGGGTCACATAAAGTTCAAGGAGCAGAGGGGCTTTAGTTTATCTGGGCCTAGAGCAAGAGGGCTTCATCGACACCCGTGGTCTTCCACCCTCCCAAGTTACCTAGTGTAGTGCCCAGTGTCACCAACACGGTGGTTGCTGTCTCAGGGTTGAATTGGTTCCTAGATTAACTGCTGGATCTGAAGACATCTGAGCTATCTATTAGTTTGGTCAAGTTATACTTAGCCGTGGTTTCAGCTTTTCATTTCCCAGCCAAGGGATTCTTTGATTTTGCTCACTTGGTATTGTCCAAGTGATGGTTAGTTTGCAGCAAGGGATATTTAGGTTAGATTTTAAGAACAGTGTTAACTGTAAATATAGGTAAGCACTGGAATAGATTACCAAGGGAGGTTGTGGAATCTCCATCCCTGGAGGTTTTTAAGACCGGGTTAGACAAATGCCTTTCTTGGATGGTCTAGGTATACCTAATCCTGCCTCAGCGTCAGAGGGTAGCTTAGATGACCTCAAGGTCCCTTCCAGCCCAGTGGTTCTATGATGATGCAAATAGGCATTTAGTTGCCTACATTTTATTAATTTCAGTGGGTTCAAAGCTGCATATTTAAACGTGAAGACTTCTATGATATTTTTAATTTTTTTAATCATTTAGCACCTCATCCTCCCCAGTTAATCCCATACCAGTACATTAATAGAGCATTAAGATTGAATGATTAAGCATCAAAAGTCAGTGCACATGCACACAACAATTATCCCAAAGCTCTGTTTCCCACATTTCAGGATTCAGCACTCTAACCTGAAGTAATTTTATGTATTTCCAAGTTCTCTTTGACTTACCTTCTCCCTCTTTTGCCCCCAACTTCCCTTTACACAGGCCTGCTGGTCACAGCAGTTAAATGGAAGGTGGGAAAACTACTGAATCCCTCCTCCTTTTTTCAGCTCCACCAAGATACCACGTTGCTAGACCTCTTCCTTCCTGCTCCCTTTTTGTTTGACGGAGCTTACCAAACCAAAAAAGAAAATTCCCCAAAAGCTAAGAAATAGACCTTGTTTACTCATCTTGCTATTGGAAGCCCACAAATACGGAAGCAACTTCTCAGTCAAAGAGAGAGCAGAATTATTCCTTTGGAAGTGTCCAAATAAGATGACTCAGGAGGATCAGACTGCGATGGTATAGATGAATTTGCTAAATGAACTTCTACTCAGTGTCCCTATTAAAACTGTTAGTTGGCAAGATTATCTTTTAGTCTCGTTACAAAACAATTTTAATGTATTTCAGGAACAAATGAGTATAATTAGACTACACTTTCACTCAGCAATCATGATCAAAGCCGAAGCAGCAGTTCTAGTCTGGTGTTTGTAGTAATTAGATTTTTGTGTTACAGTAATTAAAGTGAAACCTTTCTTAAGCAACTACTCAAGGGACTGATAAATCAGTTGAATAACAGAAGTGATCTTCTAATTATCTTCCATATTCACTACCAAGTGCTGCTCCAGATGTTTTGGGTCTCTTTTTGCAAAGGGGGCAAGGGACCTCTTGAGGTCCCTTCCAGCCCTACTATTCTGTAAAGTTGCCCTTATCAGACAGCTGAGGATTCCCTCACTATGGATGAATCTCGTGGTGGCATAAACTGATATAGCTCTAGATTACATCAGTGACTACTCTAACTTATGCCAGGAGCTAAAGCAGCCCTTAGCACCCTAGGAGATTAGAGGAATGCAAAAGTAGCTTAGATCCCCTGTGTTCTTGTAAATATCAAAACACACTTGTATAGTATTTCTTTGCTTACCCAATACTTCAGAAAATGAGCTGGAACCCCAAATTTAGTTCTTTGGAGTGTAAATTTTCATGGATAGATAGTGCTTTAAGAAGTAGTTTGCATAACCAATTACAGGTACACTTAAGTCCCAGTCACAACAGAAGGAAGATCCGAGGGGCTGAGACAGTGTCAACTTCTCACCCCTTTTTTGCCATCTCCCAGATATCCAGATAGAGGCTATGTCTACACTACAAGCATTACAGTCACATAGTTGCAGCTATGCTGCTATGATGTAGACACGACATCAACAGAAGGGTTTTTCCATCATTGTAGTAAATCCAATTCCTTGAGAGGCTAGGTTGACGAAGGAATTCTTCCATCAACCTAGCAGTGTCTATGTCCTACAAAGTTAAGTTGACATAAGCCACTTTGCATTGGGGGGGGGGGGGGTGTTTCTCCCACAAGGCCCGACGCTGACTGTTCTGGTCACAATTGTGAACTTCACTGCCCAGGGCCGGAAGGCCTCCCTCCTCTAAAGTCCCACAAGCTTTTGAAATGCATTTTCCTGATTTCCCAACTTGGCAAGCACACCTAGCAATTCTCCATTGTTGTGTGTAATTTACCAGCTGAGCATGCTGGCTATGTGCTCTAGCTTGGAGTAGACAAAAAATATTGGGTCCTTGGCCCTGTGGGGAGAAGAAACTGTGCAAGCACAGCTACAGACCAGCTGTAGAAATGTGGACCTCTATGAGTAAATTTAACGGGGCATGCAGAAAAATGGGTACAACAGGGACCAGCTGCAGGAAAGCAAAGGAACTGCAGCAGACATCTCAGAAGGCCAGGGAGGCCAACAGGTGATTAGGTGCCAAGCTGCCGACCTGTTACTTTTACAAAGAGCTGCATGCCATTCTTGATGGAGACCTCACCACCATGCCGCATACCACTGTTGATACCTCTGAGGAGTTTGAGCCACGGGCCCCTGACATGAACAGTGAGTAAGAGGAGTAGGATTGGGGGACATATGCTGTGAGCAAGGACCTGTTTTGAGACCCCACTGCAGATCAGTCATTCCTGGCAGTCGAGCCTGGGAGGGAATGATCCTCGGTAAGTGTTTAAATTTAATTTCCCGTTACAGTGTTGCTCAGTGTTGCTGGGCACAGCAATTGACTTTTCATTAATTTTTCTCATACTAGAAGAGGTAGCAGTACAACAAAGAGAGGTAGTGTTACCTGCCTTTCGTTGCCCTGCAGAGTTAGGCAAGGGGGGGCCATGTGGTTCATGTACATAGTGATGTCCCTTGACAGGTAGGACACAGCAGGCAGCTATAACCATTGGAATATTTTTTTTCTCACTGAGATCCAGTCTTGTGAGTAAACAATGCCAGCGTCATTTCAGTCTACCAAAAGCACAATCAGCTGTCATTCTGCACCTGCTGAGCTGGTAGTTAAATCTTTCCTTGGTGCTGTCAGAATGGCCAGTGTATAGCTTCATGAGCCAGGGGAGTAAGGGGTCAGCTGGGTCCCCAAGGATCACTGTTGGCATTTCATCATTCCCAATGGTAATCCCCCAGTCAGGAGAGTCCCTGCTTGTAACTTTCTGAAAAGTCCTGTGTTTTTAAAGATGGGAGAGTCCTCCACCTTCCCTGACTAGCCCATGCTGATGTCAGTGGAACATCTTCTGTGATCCATAAGTGCTTGTGTACACCATAGAAGAGATGTACTCTGTAGCAAGATGGTTTAGTGTCAAACATTTACATGCTATTGCTCATCTGCAGTTTGGGAACATCATTGCTGCACATCCACTCTACCCTGTATATTGCAGAGAGTCACATTTCTGCGTCGCAGGAGGTGATTAATGGCCCTGCACACTTGCATGACAGTGGCCTCCACAACGGATTTTCCAACTCCAAATTGTTTTCTGATTTGCCAGTTGGAATCTGGTGTTGCAAGTTTCCACAATGCCATTGCTACTTACTCCTCCATTGCAGGGCAGTTCTTATTTTGGTGTCCCTGCACTGGACGACTGGGACAAGCTCGGCACACAGTTCCAGGAATGTGGCCTTGCTCATCTGAAAATTCTGCAGCTGCTGCTCGTCATCCCAAGCGTATATTACTATATGAGCACTCCAGCATTTAAAGCTGCTCTATGAACGCCACCAGCAGCCTTGAATTGGTTCTTACTATGTCCCACAGCAATCTGTCCTCCAAGAAAACATGTTGCCTGCTTATTTGGTGGTTCGTGCAGCTCTAGAAATTCTGGAGGATCACGCATCCTGTGCTTAAAATGCTTAGGATAATAGTGCAGAGCTGTACAGTCTGTGCTTCTGTCAGAGATGTTGGTCAACAAGGAAGGCCAAGTGGGCTTATGGGATTTTGAAAGAAGGCATGAAAATTATGGGGTAGATGACATTATTGGATGGAGACAGTTGCACACTGGTAAGTGGACCTCTTGCTCCCAGTCACCCCTGTGTGCATTGCCAAAACTTCTCAAAAGACAGTGCGCTGGATGATGGTGGATTGCACACTGGGATGCCTACTCATGGAAAACTTCACTGCATTGATACAAGCACTCCTGGTGGGTACGTGCACCGCTGACACAACGAGCCAAATATGCATGCGCACAAACAATATGCTAATGTTGACAACTTTATGCCAAAGTAACTTGCATCGACCAAAGTTTGTAGTGTAGACATGGTCCATACTGGGCTTAGATCGGTTTAACTACGTATCTCGGGTGTGAATTTTTCACACGCCTGAGTGATGTAGCTAGGTCCACCTAAGGTCTTAGGTGTAGACCAGGCCTGAGTCTTCAGAGTATGGAACCAGGCCTCCCAGGAGGCAAGAGACTTCCAGGAGCAATCCGAGCAGCGCTGATGGTAGGGGGAAGGAGCCGGACTGGGCTGTACCCACTCATCCTCTGCCTCCACCCCAACTCGGGAGCTCAAATTTAGGTACCAACACCACAGTGGCCTACTGGCTGGAATTCCCACTCCTTCCTGGGAGGCAAGCAGCAGGAGCAGGGTGTGGGCTGGGCAGGTCACTTGCTCCACTGTGGAGCTGGGCTCTAGTAACACAACCTCACCAGCACCTAGGACAGTGATGTAGGGCAGGAGTTCCCACAAATTCCCAGGGTCTGATTTCTCAGGAGGCAAGAGAAACACCTTCTGGTTGCTGCTTGTGTTCTGGTTGCTGCTGGTCACTTCTGCAGAGAGAGAAGCATAATGAAAGCCTTTAAAATGAGACTGGTGGCTGCTGTTTTGGTTGAGCTTTGAAATAGAGGAGAACTTAACTTTATAAAAAGTTAATCGTTGTTCAGATGTATAATAATAGTTGGGACAACTGTGTGTGACAAAAGTGTGTGTGTGTGTGTATATACAGAAATTAAGAACTAACAAGAAGCATGCCTGGCATTATCCTGATTACTAGTGCTTGTATGTTCTGTCTCTTTGGGTTTTTAAAAATTAGCTCTTCAGGGCAGGGTCCATATCACCATAACAGTTTCAATTATTTTGGTAATTTTATTTAAAAATACCTGTTGGCAAGTATGTCTGCAACAGTACAGACAACAAAAAAGGATTCAGGAAATGTTTTTGACAAATAGATTCCTTTCTGTATTAATATGCCTAGAACTTGTCGTTTAATTACTCAAGTACAGAACCGTATTTCCCACACCCCTCAGAAGCAGTGCAAAGGCCTGGGGAGTCTGGTAATGGAGGAGTTGAGGAAGAGGGAAGTAATTGCTGGGAAGGAAACTGGGAGTGAGTCTGGAGGTTTGTTGGGTGTGGGTGGGAGAAGGATGGAATAGGTTTTTTGTTTTGTTTTTTGTTTTTGTTTTTGTTTGTTTTTTTTTTTGTTTGTTTTTTTGTTTGGAGGGGAGATTATTGCGGATTTGTGGAGCCACTCCCGTGCAGGCCCTGGATGACCTCTAGCCTCTCCCATTCAGCCAGATATAAGCTGTCCTTGTCCCCATGTTCCCTCTACCTCCACTCCCCTTCAGTCCCTGGCTCAGTGCTGTCACCCCATTACCTCCTGTGACCCTCTGTCCATCCTTCCCACACACACACCCCCATCCCATGCCGCCGCATCTGACCTTATGGGCAGGATACTGTGAGGAAGGTAGTCTCTGCCCACTCCCTCTCCTTGGCTGGCTGCTCCTGCCATGAGCTGGCTGCCCTCTCTTCTGGTGCCACATCCACCCCTGGTGGTCAAAAGCTATTTAGAAAAGCTGGACGAGCACAAGTCCATGGGGCCGGATGCGCTGCATCCGAGAGTGCTAAAGGAGTTGGAGGATGTGATTGCAGAGCCATTGGCCATTATCTTTGAAAACTCATGGCGATAGGGGGAAGTCCCGGACGACTGGAAAAAGGCTAATGTAGTGCCCCTCTTTAAAAAAGGGAAGGAGGAGGATCCTGGGAACTACAGGCCAGTCAGCCTCACCTCAGTCCCTGGAAAAATCATGGAGCAGGTCCTCAAGGAATCAATTCTGAAGCCGTTAGAGAAGAGGAAAGTGATCAGGAACAGTCAGCACGGATTCACCAAGGGCAAGTCATGCCTGACTAATCTAATTGCCTTCTATGATGAGATAACTAGCTCTGTGGATGAGGGGAAAGCAGTGGACGTGTTGTTCCTTGACTTTAGCAAAGCTTTTGACACGGTCTCCCACAGTATTCTTGCCAGCAAGTTAAAGAAATATGGGCTGGATGAATGGACTATAAGGTGGATAGAAAGCTGGCTAGATCGTCGGGCTCAACGGGTAGTGATCAATGGCTCCATGTCTAGTTGGCAGCCGGTATCAAGTGGAGTGCCCCAAGGGTCGGTCCTGGTGCCAGTTTTGTTCAATATCTTCATTAGTGATCGGGAGAATGGTGTGGATTGCACCCTCAGCAAGTTCCCAGATGTCACTAAACTGGGAGGAGAGGTAGATACGCTGGAGGGTAGGTATAGGATACAGAGGGCCCTAGACAAATTAGAGGATTGGGCCAAAAGAAATCTGATGAGGTTCAACAAGGACAAGTGCAGAGTCCTGCACTTAGGATGGAAGAATCCCATGCACCGCTACAGACTAGGGACCGAATGGCTAGGCAGCAGTTCTGCAGAAAAGAACCTAGAGGTTACAGTGGACAAGAACCTGGATATGAGTCACCAGTGTGCCCTTGTTGCCAAGAAGGCCAATGGCATTTTGGGCTGTATAAGTAGGGGCATTGCCAGCAAATCGAGGGACGTAATCGTTCCCCTCTATTCGACATTGGTGAGGCCTCTATCTGGAGTACTGTGTCCAGTTCTGGGCCCCACACTACAAGGATGTGGAAAAATTCGAAAACGTCCAGCGGAGGGCAACAAAAATGATTAGGGGACTGAAACACATGAGTTAGAGGAGAGGCTGAGGGAACTGGGATTGTTTAGTCTGCAGAAGAGAAGAATGAGGGGGGATTTGATAGCTGCTTTCAACTACCTGAAAGGGGGTTCCAAAGAGGATGGATCTAGACTGTCCTCAGTGGTAGCAGATGACAGAACAAGGAGTAATGGTCTCAAGTTGCAGTGGGGGAGGTTTAGTTTGGATATTAGGAAAAACTTTTTCACTAGGAGGGTGGTGAAACACTGGAATGTGTTACCTAGGTAGTTGGTGGAATCTCCTTCCTTAGAAGTTTTTAAGGTCAGGCTTGACAAAGCCCTGGCTGGGATGATTTAGTTGGGGACTGGTCCTGCTTTGAGCAGGGGGTTGGACTAGATGACCTCCTGAGGTCCCTTCCAACCCTGATATTCTATGATGTAATTGCAGCTTCCCTTTGCCTCCCCCATCAGAATCAATTATTCTGCCTGGTATGGGGGGACACGTTAATTCTGTGCTTGGCAATGTTGCAGAATTGCCCCAGGAGTAAAGTTTATTCAGGGCTTTGTGCTGTTGTTACCTGATTCTGGCTGAGGTCTTTTGGAGCTACTGCAATACAAATAACTATCAAATTAATAATAGGTAAATTTAATTGGGACTACATTTACATTTATTTAGACTGATAACCTATAACTTAGAAATCCAGCAGTTGGATTTTAACCAAATTCTATGTAGTCAGGTATTAATGGAGGGGAGTTTCTTGGTCATTGAAGACAAGTCTGCTTACACAAAGGCTGATTTGATCCAGTCGTAACACACTTCCTTCTGCATTTTGAGTAGAGTAACACTAATAATCTGTAGTAATGGTATTTTGTGTTTTCAAAGCACTGTACAAATATTACTACTTCACAATTCTTTGTGAAGTAAGTATAAATCCCCCTTTTTGCAGATGTGGAAACAGCTACAGAAAGGTTTTAGCTTGTGCAGTCACATCAGTGCCCTAACCAGAATTAAAATAAGTTTCTCATACCTTTGTTCAGTACATCAGACCATAATGTCCATTTTACTATAACTGCTGTATAAGTATTTTTTATTGCTCCTTGTTTTCTCAACTTTTTTCATTCTTTGTTGAAGCTGTAATTAATGATGATTACTGAGTAATTAATGATCTATTAATTTTTCTATTAGTGAATAGTAAATTCGAACTACTTTGAGCAGATCTCTTGAAACTTCAGCAGATGTATGCTTAATGTAGAAATACAAAGTACCTATTATAGGAATGTATAAAAATATAAAATTTTACTATTAAATACACCTGCCAAATGACTTTTCAAAGTCTGTTCTTTCTCAGAAAGCTGAAGATGTAGTAGTGTGTTTTTTATTTCTGGAAACTGGACTTCAAATCTTTAACAAGGTCCTAATAGTTTTCCAGAGTTATCAAGGTTTTTGCAGTGATCCGATCTGCACAATGTGCTCTGTGCACAGCTAGCCTTCAAGACCATTGAGAAACTAATTCTGCACTAGCTTTAATCTCCCTATTTGCTTAGTTTGAGCCAAATGGAACAAGTTAAATGAATTGTCAAGAAATTGCACTGGTTTCCTGTTTGCTTGTGAAAACAAACCAGGGTGCTTGACTTGAATCTAAAAAGCCCTGTGTTTGTTTGGCCATGGCTATCTGAGAGGGCATCCCAGCATTGGAGGTCAGTCGAGGTACTGGAGCTAATGATTCCTTTTGATTTAACATTTGTGGACTGGTAGTAGGGCATTATCATGAAGGACCCTCCAGCTCTAAAATTCTATCTTACCACTAGTTTGACAAAATCTGTTGGCCTTAAGACCAGTCTATTCTCCCAAGTGAGGCATGTAATATTATATTGGATGAGTTTTCCAGTGGTGACAGTAAGCACTTTCCAAAATGCCATCCCAGATCAAATGACTTACAAGCACAAGTCCCATTGGATTTCAGTGGGACTTTGGATGCTTTGAAAACATTAACACAGTCAAGTTTCCATGTTAGTTTGCCATATTAGTTAAGGCCCAGTGATAGTGATGGGTACATGTATCAATGAATAAATGAGATGAGGCTCTTTCCCCCTCTCCCTCCCTTCCTTCCCCTGCCCATTTCTTCACTTTACAAAATCAGTCCAGACTGATGATTGTGATGAATTATGTACCTGCAAGGTTGTTACAAGTCAAAATTTGAGATGCATTGGCAGACATGAGTGGAGAAATTTGTACAGAATTTACTCATGATTCCAGGCTCAAGCTAATGATCTGAGCGCTGAAATTTACATGTACATTTTGGGGTTTTTGGAAGATTTTGTTGAATGGAGTGTAGTCTAATTATGGCTTTCACTTCCTGAGTTATGCGTGTAGGCATTACAAGCTATTAGTGTGGTTTCTTCTTTCAATCGTTCATAAGTCTTTTTATGAAGACTTTGAGCCTCAGTCATAAGACTTGTATTTGTATTTAATTTTTGTAAATGTAATTTTGCATTCTTTTCTTGTATGATTAACTTTTATAAGGTATCTTGTAACTTTTCGGCAGTTTGTTGGTTGAAGGGGAAATACATAAAACAGTCAATACCAGATTCTGATAGAACAGTGCACAAACTCATTTAGTCTCTTATCCCAATCTAAGGAAGGAGTGTCGGTGTGTGGTCTGTCTGTGGGTGTGAGTACAGGCTAAAGCCCACTCTGTAGAGTAGACTGCCATACTTGAAAACCATTTCTAAGCATAGCTCAAACATGCATCATCTCTAAAACCACTTTTGAACGCATTGTTTGTTGTGGACAGGATCAAACTCTTCTAACATTTTTTCACAATCTGTGCTTGAGACCTGAGGCATGACTTTTTGTGTGTAGAGGTCTTACTGTTTACTAGTGTGGTTGGAACGTAGTACCGTCAGACATCTACCCCTTCTGTGTTTAAATATATACTTTACGTGTCTAGAAAATTCAAAAAACTAAAACTTTAGATTTAAAATGGGATTGTCAAAAGCACACTGACCTAACTTCTCATAAAATTAATCAACAGGAGCCATTGACTTCAGTGGATACAGAATTAGGCCAGTGCTTGTCATGTTTCAAAAAAAGCTCATCCTTAATGAATATCTGATAAGAGTAATGTTAGCCAGGTAGCATAAATATTTTTTTTACTGTTTTAAAAATGTAGCGGTGTCAAAATTTTCAAAGTAGAGCTATCGGAAATCATCAGGGCAGAGAACATATTTGAAAATGAGGACTGGAATTAAAGTAGAATGAGGAAACTAGTGGACAGGATATGCAGTTCAAGAATTCCTGTACAGAAGAACTCCGTGTATGAACCATCATTTTGGGGGAAACCAACTCTAGAGAGAGAGAGCTATTTCCAGAGTTGAAGCTTTGTGCCATTTTGGTGGAGGTACCGGATTCAAAGGACAGGCTTTGAATGATCATTTTCACTAAACTGATTAGTGGATTAAATCTTCATGATGGTATAGGAGTAACTTTAATTGTTTTTTCAATGGATATTCATTAAACTAATATATCTATGTCAGAATACAAATGTTTCCAACACAAATAATTTTAATCAGGGTGGATAAAAATCAGTGATTTTAAAAATAAATCAGATTTTTTTATTTATTTAAATCAGGTTTTTTCCCTCAAAGCATTTTATCAAAAAAATCCATCTAAAGATAAATTATAGCTCAAACGTGTCTCATCATGGAATAGGGATTATAAATTCCAATTCTATAGTATGAGACAATATATTCATGTAATGTTTAAGACTCATTTTGTAAATGAGTTCCAATAGTTCATGGATTAGGGACCCAATTCTATGGGGTTTCACAGGCTTCTGTATAGATTATTTAGGTTAATCTTTCTATCTACCCAATGGGACCCAGTGCACAATCTAGAAGATACCATCAGAGATGCTTAGTTTTGCAGTTTTCAAACTGGATTTGTCTCCCCAGAGGTAACATGCTTGTTAACAGCAAAAATGTTTTTAAATAAATATATAGAGGTGAGAAATAACAGACCTCAACTCTATTGTCCCTCTGCAAATTTGTGTACACAGTCAATCCCTTACCTCTCTCTAAAAGTGCAGTTTCAAAAAGCTAAATGAATAGAAGATGGTTGGGGCCGGAATAGATCTGGACAAGGAGAAGAAGTCTGGAGATAAAACGAGCATGTCCCTCACTTCTTGCATTTTGTTAAAATATTATATGTTTGCTCTTTGAAGAAGAAAATCCAGAATACATAATGTTGTTGTTTTTTAGTTAAATAAAACAATTTAAATGTCTGTCTGGTGGTGGTCTCCTCCTAATACTGCATGGCAAGAAAATCCTCCAAATATTAATGATTAACCTGATGAATTGGAGATAGTTCACCTCCCAGTGACTTCATAAATATCTGCTTCAATTACCTTTGGTAAATAAAATAACCAACCAACCAACCATTCATTTTCTGATATATTTTTAAAACTAATTGAAAAGTTTTCAAAATAAATCATTGTTTAAAAATGTATAGTGTGTACCTTCTAAAAATGAAACCTACATCTATCTGAGTTGTGAAGAATATGTATTAAGGTTACAACAACCAACAAGAATGAACATTTATGTAGAAAACCATGATTAAATCGAGTCTTCCTGACTAGTGATTTAAATCATGATTTGATTTAAAAAAAAAATACACATAGCTGACAGGTAAACCAAAATGCACAAGGCAAAATGGATCCTTCTGAGAATGCAACAGTGACCAGTTTTATCCTGCAGACTCAAATAACCACAAGCAAGATATTTGTATGCTTTTTGAAGCTTTTGAAGCTTCAACTCCAAGCTGGCACAACTGGAACTTAACTTTCTACAAAATTGGTGGGAAAACATAGGACAATCAATCAACTGTAGGATAAAGATAGACATGCATATGGAGACCTTCATGCAAGAGGACGTAAAACAGGAATGCAATCTCAGCCCAGTCCTTGTCAGTATGTACATCAGTAGCAAAACCCAGGATTTCCACTAAATGCCTGATACCTGCTGCTGATCTGGTTATACTATTGCCCTCTTAATATATTTATTCAAAAGAATTTCCACTTGCTAGAAATGTACTGTAAAATAGGTTCTACAGAGCAGCCTGGGAACAATCAAAACTTTTTTTTTCTTTTTTTTTTCTTTAACAAAAAAATTCTTAAATAATATGTTCCTGGGCATCATAATAAATGTACTATGAAGCCTTGTATAGCTATAAAAATCACATCTAGACTTTTTTGCATGCAATAAGGAACAATTAAATAACTACCACTTTCTGATAAAACCACTAATCTATTTTACAGTATAATTCCACCTGTTCTACTGCATGGGAATGTATTCTAGTGCCATCTTTAGCTACCATGATAACAGTTGAGACAAAATTCCAGTGGAAACCATTTCACCTCCACTTCCACTAATTACTATTTATTAGACAAGTACTCAGCAACAATGATTAGAGCAGACCTAATCAACATACAGAGAAGAACTCTAAACTTTTGGTGCCCTCTCTGCCAAAACAGCATAGGTCTCTCTGTTACAAAGCACTAGAGCAGTGGTCTCTACAGAAGAAGACTGGTGGCCCGCCTGCGGTAAGTCGTCCGGAGGGGAACACCAGCCATGGACGTGCTGCCACCGAAGGAAAAAAACAGCAGAGTGCCGTTCGGCGCTCCTGCTGCCACGCACCCCATGGGATGCATCCCAGTTTGGAGACCACTGCACTAGAGGATCAAAAAATGAATCGAATTACAAGTATAACCCCTTACCATGTATCACGCCTGGGTCTCTCAACTGTAACCTCTTTACCAGTGAAGCAAGCAACTTTACCTAAAGTTAAAAAAGGTCAAGAAACCCTGCATTGTTAAATAAAATACCAGTCTACAGCTCAGTTGGAGGAACAGATCAAAACTAACTAATTAAACTGGTGCAAATCTATATAACAGAACTCTTCCACTCAGTTTTTCTGTATTTTATTATGAGGTCGTCTAAGGGCAGATTCTACAGTACAGAAATGGTGACTATGGGTGCTCTTCAGATTATGACTGTGTATGTGCAGCATCTGTGCTTCCATAATATAAATAACATTAAACTTGAGGTGGAAACTCGAAAGTAGAGCTCCAAGCAAACCAGAAAAGAAATATAATACAAAAGGGTGCTAAAAACCATGTAAGTTTAAACTAGTGAGGGTAATAACATCACATAGTTGCTCAGTAAGTAATGTATGCATCTTGATGGCTTAGTTTGTTTTTATTTCAATAAAAAGGATCTTGTTTACCTACCATGCAGGCTTTGCTGTTACTCCTAGCTGTCCCCAGCTATGCCACAGCAATGTAAAAATTGACAGATTTCTTAAAAGTTGCACTGCTACCCACACTGTATAGTACCAATGGGAAACTGACCATGGTCCTCAATACTTACAAGGTTCTGCAGCTTGGCAGAGCTATGATTAGATCAAGAATTGGGTTTGGCTGCAGGCTTGAACAACATCACTTAAGCTTCCAAATGTGAAATGAATTTAAACTTAACTGTAAAGGCTAGAAAATGTCATTTATTTTAATTAAAGCATACATTTTTGCCCTATTTAAAACTTGGCACTAAACTCACCAAGATAAGTTAGATAATTATTAAATTGTTCTTTCAAGCCAGCATCCAAAATACAAAAAACTGCAATATATAGTTTGAGGATTTGTGTCAGAAATAACTACTTTTTCACAAAATCATGTACAATTCTTTATTTTTTCAATGATCAGAGGTTGTAAGCCTCATATAGTATCTGCTCCTGGAGGAATTTTGCAGTTTTGCACCACTGCATGTGTGCATAATTCACATGCCATGCATATTTTTAATTTTTTTTGCAGAAAATAACTTCTGCTGGAAAGTCGCTACAGTTCCCCTTTTGCCCACCAGAGAGCGCTGTGGCACTAGAACAGAGCAGCCACTCCTGGCCAGCTAGCGGGGGGGGGGAGAGAGAGCCTGTAGCGCCGCCTTCACAGTGCCTGTCGTGCCAGGTCAGGAGACTGGGGATATAGGGAAACAGACAGTATGGCGCTGCTGCGGGGTGAGACAGGGCTCATAACGGTTAGTGGGGGATGACAGGCTGGGGGTAGGGGCTGAATGGGAGTGGAGGTGCAGGGGACAGGGGAGGGAGTGCAGGGCCACATAGGGACAGGGAGGTGCCTTAGTGGAGGTATGGGGACAGGGGCAGATGTGCCTGACTGAGTGGGAGAGACTAGCGGTCAGCCAGGGTCTGAATGGGGGAACCCTGCCCCCCCAAAAAAACCTGTTCCAACTTGTCCCATCCTATCCAACAACTCTCCAGATTCACACCCAGGTTCCTTCCCAGCAATTACTTCCCTCTCCCTCAGCTCCTCTGTTACCTCTGACTCCCCCAAATCTTTGCACTGCTTCTGAGGGGTGTGGGAAATACCAACTTAAATGAATTATTAATCAGAGTTCTGCATTAATATGCCTAGTAAGTAATCTATTTGCCAAAAACCATTTCCTGAATCTTTATTTATTAGCTGTATTGTTAAGACATGCTTGCTGACAGGTATTTTAAAATAAATTACCAAACTAACTGAAAGTGGTGTGATTATATGGTGTTATTTTGACAAATAAAATATGCAAAATTTTAAAATATTGTGTCCATAATGTTTAGGTTTTTTGGCACTTAATTTTTTGGCACAGAATTCCCCCAGGAATAACATATCTAATAAAAAATGGGCAGTGACAAAAAATTAGAGAAGCTAAAACCCAGGGTGGTAGTGTGAAGCCCTGACTGTTTGCTTGCCACAGTATCTACCTCTAACAAGTCTTAGATGAGTGGTCCCCAAACTGCGCAGTGCGCCCCCTGTAGAGGGACATGGAGGACAGTTTGGGGGGGGGGGCGCAGCGGGGCCCGGGCCAGCCCTTATGGGAGGGAGCGCCACCCAGCTCTGCCCCCAACCTCTGCTCCCAGACTCCGCTCCCACTCCCAGTCACAGCTCTTGGCCCTGGCCCCAGCCACAGCTCCACTCCTGGCCGTAGCTCCCAACCACAGTTTCCAGGGGGAGAGGGCGGCATGTGGGGTAAGTGGGGCATGACTTAAAGTTTGGGGACTACTGCCTTAGAGTATCCCGCTGTACTTGGTATTGTTGAGACATCACCTGGAGTATTGTGTCCAGTTTTGGATACCACACTTTAAGAAAGATGTGGACAAAATAAACAGAGCCCAGAAGAGAGCAACAAAAATGATAAGATGTTTTAAAAGCCTGACTGACCTATGAAGAGAGGTTTTAAAAAAAATAAAAATAAAAAAACTGGACATGTTTAGTCTTTTAGAGAGAAGACTGATAACAGTCTTCAAATATTGTGTTAAGGTCTATTTATAAAGAGGATGGGGATCATTTGTTCATGTCCACTGGAGGTAGGACAAGAAGTAGTTGACTTAATCTGCAGCAAGGGAGACTTAGATTAGATATTAGGAAGAACTTTCTAACTATAAGGGTAGTTAAATACTGGAATAGACTTCCTTCCAATGAAGGTTGTAAAATGCCTGTTATAGTAGGTTTCTAAGAACAAATTAGACAGACAGCTGTCAGGGATATATATTTGGGGGTGTGTGTATATATATTTGATCCTGCTTCATCATGAGGACATGGCCTAGATGACCCCTCAAGGACTCTTCAGGCCTTCATTCTATGATTCTATCCTTTTATACTTCTACAAGTATTTGTTTTAGCTTGACATGCAAATAACATGTCATTGAATAGTCCATAATATTTCCTTAAATACAAAATAGTGTTGCTTGTACCCATAAGGGATTTTGGTTGGTGGGTTTTTTGCTATTTCTAAATAGCTGCCTCTGTACAGAAGAGAACTCTACAGCTTTCCAGTAGTCAGGGCTGTGTGTGTTGTGTGAGCTCCACCTACTGGAAGTCAACTTGGTGTATCCTTGTTACGTTACTTGGAACATCTCCACTAAAATGTAGTGTTTAATTTATCATGTCTTGTCTTTTCTTTGTGATGTAAATACAGAAATCAACAGAAACTAATGTTTTATCTTTTTTTAAAAATGGGCTAGGAAAGTAAGGTGAACTCATCACACCAGATGTCTCAGTAGAATGTCAATTTTCAAATCCCTTTTCTTTTTTTCTTTTTTTTATTTGTAGGAACATCATCTTCAGCGAGCTATCTCGGCACAACAGGTATATGGAGAGAAGAGGGATAATATGGTTATACCGGTCCCAGAGGCAGAAAGTAATATTGCTTACTATGAATCTATATATCCTGGGGAATTTAGGATGCCAAAGCAGCTCATTCATATACAGCGTAAGTATAAATATTTTTAAACTGTATGTGAAAGCCTATATCCAAAATGTTCTTTAAACTGGTAATTTAAAGGAATTTCTTTAAAAACCTATTGAACTACTGTTGAAACTTCCTTTCGAAGATTAATGTTTGTGCAGCATCTTAAGATGTAAACCAGTGGTGGGTGATCTGCAGGCCACACACAGCCCATCAGGATAAGCTGGTAGTGGGCCACGAGACATTTTGCGGATGTTGACCCGACTGTCCGCAAGCACAGCCGCCCTGCAGCTCCCAGTGGCTGCGGTTTGCCATTCTCTTCAATTAGAGGGAGTATGTTCACCTCTTAAGATACATTCTAGAATTCTTCAGCTGCTTCTAGAGGCCTAGGTGGCCCACTTGGGTGCTGTTGCTTGTTTTCATCTTTATCTGGCTAGGAGATTTCAGCTGTTCCTTTTGGATGTGGATCTCACCACAGTCATTACTTTACTTCGGGCGGTATGCTTTAATTAGCAATATCTTGAACATACCTGTGCCCCATAAACTGAATAGACTCCCAGTTTATTTCTGGATAAAAGATTGGGATTGATTTATAATCCTCTTTCTTGAGAGTACTGACTACTTCCATGATCATTTTATTTCCTCATGCTCTCTCCTGATAGTATAGGTCAATTGACATTCTTAAGCTGACTGCCCTGTGAACAAAAAACAGTCTTCAAAATGTTTCCTGTATGTAAAGTTAGATTATCATAAAGAGTAGATTCAATGATTGGTTAAAAATCATGCCAGATGAACCTATTTTTTATTTATTTTTGTTTTTGTTTTTCATTTAAGATATTAAGGTTATTGGTGAGGGGAACTTGGGTGATGTCAATGTAGTCATCAGTGAAGCTTTTTGTTGAAATACCACATATAGTTGGGGTGAAATTCTGGCTTCCTGGAAGTAAAAACAAAAAACTGACTTCAACAGGGCCAGGATGTCACTCCAGATTCTTAGATTGGACTATAGGAAGTATACTGGATAGTAAAATGATAAGCAGTTGAATGCTTAGATATTATATTTATAATGTCATCTTCAGTTAATGTCTGCTTGCATTGTGTCATTGCTTCTGTTAATTTTATTCTCTTTTTATTCTTGTTCACTGTATTTTATATCTGTTTAATAAAAGTATCAAGTTGTTACAATCCCAGACACTTCTATTGTTGTTGCAACAAAATACTTCCATGGTACTTCCATGTTAACATTCACTGTATTGTTTAGCTTTTAGTTTGGATGCTGAACAGCCGGATTATGACTTGGATTCAGAAGATGAGGCCTTTGTGAATAAATTGAAGAAAAGAATGGACATCTCTCCTTTGCAGTTTGAGGAGATGATAGACAGGCTAGAAAAGGGCAGTGGTCAGCAGGTACAACATTATTTCAGATAAAAAAAATTAAAAAAAACCAACCTTTCATATGCTGCTATTTCTTGTAACACATTGGGTTTTACATCTAGCCAGTCAGCCTGCAGGAGGCCAAACTGCTTCTGAAGGAAGATGATGAATTAATTAGAGAAGTGTATGAGTACTGGATTAAAAAGAGGAAAAATTGTCGAGGTCCCTCTCTTATCCCAGCAGTAAAACAAGAGAAGCGAGATGGTTCCAGCACAAATGATCCTTATGTTGCTTTTAGAAGGCGAACAGAAAAGATGCAGACTCGAAAAGTGAGTAGATATAAAATCTGGCACATTCTTACTGTATTGAAGCATTACTAAGTCAACTTAACTTTGAATACTGAATCTTGAAAAGAAATGGGGGGGAAAAAAAACACACTATTTGCCTGCTAATGGCACCACTCAATTGAAATAATATACAGTTTAACTACAGAAGTGTGTATCCCAGGAGTGTCACTGTCTTTTTTTTTTTTTGTAGGTCACTACAAAATCGAGTAATAATAATAATGCAGGTGACTTGTAACTTGCAGTAGATATAAGTTTCTCTGTTTGTACTTTGACATGTCAAAATGCTTGATACAAACTTATTATAGAAATTAAACAAACTTCAATGAAAACAAAATGAAAATTTTTTTGTTTATATCCACAGAATCGAAAGAATGATGAAGCATCTTATGAAAAGATGCTTAAGTTGCGTCGAGATCTGAGTCGTGCAGTAACTATCCTAGAGATGATAAAGAGAAGGGAAAAAAGCAAGAGGGAGTTATTGCATTTAACACTGGAAATTATGGAAAAGAGGTAGAGTACATCAAGACAAGATTGCATAATCATTTTTGAAAACTTTTGTATTAAATATTCACGCTCTTGCAGAAACAGAACTAATACTAAAATGTCTTTTTGAGTTGTGTAAATCTTTTTTAAAACTACTTTTTAACTTTTGTGCTTAATGATTTTATAATAGTATAGCATGCTTTCACGTTTTACAAAGAGAAAATTAAGTATAAAATTATATATTTACAAATCAGGAAGGAATTAGTCTAGTCTTCATCCAATCACCCTTGTTTTGTCAGTTTTGCTTTAGGTTTCTTTCACTGTGCACAAATCTAGAAAGAGGAGACTTCACAAATTATAGGTAAATTTATTAAGAACATAAAAATGGCCATGTTGGGTCAGACCCTTGGTCGTCCATATGGCCCAGTATTCTGTCTTCTGACAGTGGCCAGAGCTAGATGCTTCAGAAGGAACGAACAGACAGGGCAATTTTCTGTGATCCATTCCCAGTCATCCAGTCCCAGTTTCTGGTAGTTGGAGGTTTAGGGATACCCAGAGCATGGGATTGCCTCCTTGACCATCTAGGCTAATAGCAATTGATGGACCTATCCTTCATGGAAATTATCTAATTGTTTTTTGTACCAGTTATACTTTTGGCCTTCACAACAGCCAGTTGCAACAAGTTCCAAAGGTTGACTCTGCATTGTGAAGAAGTACTTCCTTATGTTTGCTTTAAACCTGTTGCCTGTTAATTTCACTGGGTGACACCTAGTTCTTCTATTATGTGAGGGGGTAAATAACACTTCCTTATTCCCTTTCTCCATACCTGCCATGCTTTTAGAGACTTTTATATCATATCTCCCCTTAGTCATCTCTTTTCTAAGATGAACAGTCCCAGTCTTTTTAATCTCTCTCATATGGAAGGTGTTTAATACCCGTAATGATTTTTGTTGTCTTTCTCTGTACCTTTTCTAATTCTAATATCTCTTTTGAGAGAGGGTGACTGGAACTGCATGCAGTATTCAAGGTGTGGGCATACCACGGCCTTGTATAGTGATATTGATATTTTCTATATTATCTATTCCTTTCCAAATGGCTCCTAACACTGTTAGCTTTTTTTGACTGCCATTGCACATTGAGCAGGTATTTTCAGGGAGTTATCCACAATGACTCAAACATCTCTGAGTGGTAACAGCTAATTTAGACCCCATTATTTTGCATGTATAGTTGGACACAATAATCGCAATCGGCATTATTTTGCATTTATCAGCATGAAATTTCATCTGTCATTTTGTCACCCAGTTTAGTCAGATCCCTTTATAACTCTTTGCAGTCGGCTTTGGACACAACTATCTTGAGTAATTTTGTATTGTCGGCAAATTTTGCCACCTCACTGTGTGTCCCCATTTTTCAGATAATGTATGAATATGTTAATCAGCAAGGACCCAGTCAGATCCTTCGGAGACACTATTATTTACCTCTCCCCATTGTGAAAACTGACTATTTATTCCTCTCCCTTTGTTTCCTGTCTTTTAACCAGTTATTGACCTTTCCTGTTATCCTATAACTGCTTAATTTACTTCAACGCTTCTTGGGGAGGGACCTTGTCAAAGGTTTTCTGAAAGTCCAAGTACACTGTTTCAGCTGGATCACCCTTGTCCACATGCCTGTTCATATCCTCAAAAAACTCTAATCGATTGCTGAGGCATGATTTCCCTTCACAAACCTGGGTTGACTCTTCCCTAGCATATCATAGAATCATAGAATATCAGGGTTGGAAGGGACCCCAGAAGGTCATCTAGTCCAACCCCCTGCTCGAAGCAGGACCAATTCCCAGTTAAATCATCCCAGCCAGGGCTTTGTCAAGCCTGACCTTAAAAACCTCTAAGGAAGGAGATTCTACCACCTCCCTAGGTAACGCATTCCAGTGTTTCACCACCCTCTTAGTGAAAAAGTTTTTCCTAATATCCAATCTAAACCTCCCCCATTGCAACTTGAGACCATTACTCCTCGTTCTGTCATCTGCTACCATTGAGAACAGTCTAGAGCCATCCTCTTTGGAACCCCCTTTCAGGTAGTTGAAAGCAGCTATCAAATCCCCCCTCATTCTTCTCTTCTGCAGACTAAACAATCCCAGCTCCCTCAGCCTCTCTTCATAAGTCATGTGCTCTAGACCCCTAATCATTTTTGTTGCCCTTCGCTGGACTCTCTCCAATTTATCCACATCCTTCTTGTAGTGTGGGGCCCAAAACTGGACACAGTACTCCAGATGAGGCCTCACCAGTGTCGAATAGAGGGGAACGATCACGTCCCTCGATCTGCTCGCTATGCCCCTACTTATACATCCCAAAATGCCATTGGCCTTCTTGGCAACAAGGGCACACTGCTGACTCATATCCAGCTTCTCGTCCACTGTCACCCCTAGGTCCTTTTCCGCAGAACTGCTGCCTAGCCATTCGGTCCCTAGTCTGTAGCGGTGCATTGGATTCTTCTGTCCTAAGTGTAGGACCCTGCACTTATCCTTATTGAACCTCATCAGATTTCTTTTGGCCCAATCCTCCAATTTGTCTAGGTCCTTCTGTATCCGATCCCTCCCCTCCAGCGTATCTACCACTCCTCCCAGTTTAGTATCATCTGCAAATTTGCTGAGAGTGCAATCCACACCATCCTCCAGATCATTTATGAAGATATTGAACAAAACCGACCCCTGGGGCACTCCACTTGACACCGGCTGCCAACTAGACATGGAGCCATTGATCACTACCCGTTGAGCCCGACAATCTAGCCAGCTTTCTACCCACCTTATAGTGCATTCATCCAGCCCATACTTCCTTATCTTGCTGACAAGAATACTGTGGGAGACCGTGTCAAAAGCTTTGCTAAAGTCAAGAAACAATACATCCACTGCTTTCCCTTCATCCACAGAACCAGTAATCTCATCATAAAAGGCGATTAGATTAGTCAGGCATGACCTTCCCTTGGTGAATCCATGCTGACTGTTCCTGATCACTTTCCTCTCATGTAAGTGCTTCAGGATTGATTCTTTGAGGACCTGCTCCATGATTTTTCCAGGGACTGAGGTGAGGCTGACTGGCCTGTAGTTCCCAGGATCCTCCTTCTTCCCTTTTTTAAAGATTGGCACTACATTAGCCTTTTTCCAGTCATCCGGGACTTCCCCCGTTCGCCACGAGTTTTCAAAGATAATGGCCAAGGGCTCTGCAATCACAGCCGCCAATTCCTTCAGCACCCTCGGATGCAACTCGTCCGGCCCCATGGACTTGTGCACGTCCAGCTTTTCTAAATAGTCCCTAACCACCTCTATCTCCACAGAGGGCTGGCCATCTCTTCCCCATTTTGTGATGCCCAGCGCAGCAGTCTGGGAGCTGACCTTGTTAGTGAAAACAGAGGCAAAAAAAGCATGAGTACATTAGCTTTTTCCACATCCTCTGTCACTAGGTTGCCTCCCTCATTCAGTAAGGGGCCCACACTTTCCTTGGCTTTCTTCTTGTTGCCAACATACCTGAAGAAACCCTTCTTGTTACTCTTGACATCTCTTGCTAGCTGCAGCTCCAGGTGCGATTTGGCCCTCCTGATATCTTTCCTACATGCCCGAGCAATATTTTTATACTCTTCCCTGGTCATATGTCCAACCTTCCACTTCCTGTAAGCTTCTTTTTTATGTTTAAGATCCGCTAGGATTTCACCATTAAGCCAAGCTGGTCGCCTGCCATGTTTACTATTCTTTCGAATATCATGTTTATCTGCGTCTGATAATTCTGTTCTTTACTGTAGTTTCAACCAATGTGCTTTGTACTGAATTTAGGCTTACCAGCCTAAAATTACAAGGATTGCCTCTGAAGCCTTTTTGAAATATTGGTATTACGTTGGCTACCCCTCAGTCTTCTGGTACAGAGGCTGACTTAAGCAATAGGTTACATACCTCAGTTAGTAGTTCTGCGATTTCACATTTGATTTCCTTCAGAACACTTGGGTGAATTCCATCTGGTCCTGGTGACTTATTACTGTTTAATATATCCGTTGGTTCCAAAACCTGCTCCTTTGGGACAGTTCAAACCTGCTCAAAACCAGTCCAAAACCTGCTCAATCTGGGACAGTTCCTCAGATTTGTCACCTAAAAAGAATGGCTCTGGTGTGGGGATCTCACCCACATTCTCTGCAGTGAAAACTGACATGAAGAATTCATTTAGCTTCTCCACAGCAGCCTTGTTTCCTTCAGTGTTCCTTCAACTCGTCCATCGTCCAGTGGCCCCACTGATTGTTTGACAGGCTTCCGGCTTCTGATGTACTTACAAGAACTAACAATAATTATTTTTATCTTTAGCTAGTTTCTCTTCAAATTCTTTGCCTAGCTTATACTTTTACACCTGACTTGCTAGAGTTTATGCTCCTTTCTCCTCACTAGAATTTAATTTCCAGTTTTTAAAGGATGCCTTTTTGCCTCTATGCACCTTTTACTGTGTAATTTAGCCATGGTGGCTTTTTTTGGTTCTCGTATTGTTTTTTTTCTCTTTTATTTGGGGCATACATTTAGTTTGAATCTCTGTTATGATGATTTAAATAGTCTCCATGTAGTTTGCAGGCCTTTTTTCCTTGTGACGGGTATCTTTTAATTTCCATTTAAGTAGCTTTCTGATTATTGTGTAGTTCCCCATTTTGGAAACCTGGAATTCTTTTGATGTATCTTAAATTTCTTAAGTGAAATTAAGCTTTGCCATGAGTGATGTCTATGCCAGGGACACAGATCAAAAACTTTTGGTGTGGCAGTGAATCACAAATTATTTATAGGTTTTACCCCTTTCCTTTTTCACCATCCTCTTTGTCTCGACCACTTTAACATCTGATCCAAAATCCACCTGGGCAGAAGAACTGGCAGCCTTCTCCAGTGATCTAATGCACTGTTCTGTATGAGTTGTTTGCATGTAATTAAGCACTCCTATCAACACATTATCCAACAGACATATCCCACCCCTCCCACCTCATGATAGCCTGATATCATCTTTGCAATATGTAGAGGTTTTTTTAGTTGATTTCTGACATGGAGTATTGATCTTTAATTTATGTATGTATGTTTACTCTGAGCCAATTATATGGACACTTTCAGAAATTGAAATATATCTGTATATAAGTTTTACTCTTTTAAGATACCGAATACTATAGCACAGCAGTTCTCAAACTGGGTTGCGACCCCATTTTAATATGGTCAGAAGAGCTTTGGCTTTGGACCTCCCCGCCCGGGGTGGCGGGACTCAGGTGGGCTCAGGCCCCAGTCCCCCCTCCTGGGGTCATGTAGTAATTTTTGTTGTCAAAAGGGAGTCGTGGTGCAATGACCTTTGGAACCAACCATTGCTAACATGGTGAAAGCTTGTAATATGAGATTATGGCTCAGGCACCTTTTGCCTTGTTGTTGTTTAAAGTACTTCTTACTACTTTTTTGTTTTAGTTTAGGTCATTAGTACTTGTGACACATCCACCTACTAAAATAATAATTCTCTATTTTTTCCCTTCCTACCCCCACCCCTCTTTTCTTCATTTTCTACAACTTTTCTGAAGTTCTTAGAGAGCTATCATTTGGTTCCTTGCCTACTTTTCCTCTAGGCATTGCAGAGTCCATTGTATTAATCTCTCTCCTAAAGTAATAGTGTCTAAATGTTGTCTTTGTTTGTTAGTTATTGTCCTCTGAGGATTTTCTGATTTAGCTATACATCTTTTTAATAGTGCCCAAAGCTGCGAGTAGTATTCTTATTGTAACTGCTATGTAATGTATCTAAGTTATACTATGTCATGTGCAGTTTGTGGAAACTAAAAATGGTATGCAAATATTCAGGGTTTTTGACAATTTAGCACTAAAAAAAATTTTAATTTCAGGTATAATTTGGGTGACTACAGTGGAGAGATCATGTCTGAGGTTATGGCACAGCGGCAGCCAATGAAACCTACCTATGCCATCCCCATCATTCCTGTTACAAATAGCAGTCCATTTAAGCATCAAGAAGCCATGGAACTGAAGGAATTCAAAGTTAACAAGGTAAAGAAGTGGTACTTATAAACAAAAATTCATTGTCTTGTGTCAACAGGACACAAAAGGTTTTAGACTATACCAGAAATTTATGCTTATTTTTGAAGGTAAAACCTTTTCTGCAAAATGAAAGACTTATCATTAAAGTACACTAGCAGGTCCTCAGCTGGTATAAATTGTCAGCGTCCTACTGAAGATAGGATTGCTTGCATAAGAAATAAAGCAAAATGAAGAAGTTCAAAGCAAGTATAGAGCAAGTGGCTCAGGACTGGGAGAGGCTCATGTCAAACTTGCGTCTGGATAATCCATCTTTGTATTTTATGACTCTAGCAAGATTATGTCAGGAATCGTTTAGGTCCCTATTTTCAGCTAATGCTGTTCATACAGTTTTGCCTGTGAACTAACTTTACAAACTGGCAAAAATACTTTTTAAAGATGTAAGCTGCAAAAACTAACTTAAAATCTACAGTTTGGTGAAGGATATCTTTATAAATTCATTATTGATGTCAGTTTTCAGATGCAATACACCTCATAGTAGTCTTATCTGAAAGAGCCTTTATCCAGTAGCCCATATGGAATTTCTTTCATCTGCCTTAAAAGGATGAATGCTTCTGGTTGGGTTCTAATCAGCCTGAGCTTTACAGACTGGTGATAGATTGCTACTGTAATTAAGTTTCTAGAGCACACTATTTATTAATGGCGGCAGCTGAATTCATCAATGTTGCTTTACATGATAAATAGGACTATCTTATTAGGCAATTATATGCAAGTATCTATACCTTTAGCCCCCAAAATCTCTTTTCCTCATGTATACAACACTACTGCAAAGCTTGAAAGAGGCAACTAGAGTACTTCCTGTCAAGAATTTTTAACATGATGTTAAATTCATGTTTACACCATGTAATGGTCTATTGGGTAAATCATAAGCTTTAGTGGGCTACAGCCCACTTAGTCGGCTGCATAGAATGGAACATATAGTAGGAAGATATATATACATACAGAGACGGTGGAAGTTGCCATACAAACTCTAAGAGGCTAATTAGTTAAGATGAGCTATTATCAGCAGGAGAAAAAAACTTTTGTAGTGATAATCAATATGGCCCATTTAGACAGTTGACAAGAAGGTGTGAGGATACTTAACATAGGGAAATAGATTCAGTATGTGTAATGACCCAGCCACTCCCAGTCTCTATTCAAACCCAAGTTAATGGTATCTAGTTTGCATATTAATTCAAGCTCAGCAGTTCTCCTACACTTCAACCTCTCTGGCCACTCAGTAAAAGACTTAAGGGTGGCAATTTTGCAACAGAAAAGCTTCAAAAACAGACTCCAACGAGAAACTTTTATTTTCTTGCAGCAAGAGAAAGCTGATGTTATAAGACCCAAAAGGAAATATGAGAAAAAGCCCAAAGTCTTACCTTCATCTGCTGCTGCTACTCCTCAACAGACGAGTCCTGCTGCACTGCCAGTCTTTAATGCTAAAGATCTGAATCAGTATGATTTCCCCAGCTCAGATGAAGAACCTCTTTCCCAAGTATGATCTCTACAGTTTACTGCTTCTTTTCTAAGAGCAGTAGAAATCTATCTCATGAACTTACCAGCTCCCTTTGTGTTTTCAAAGGTTATGTCTGGTTCCTCCGAAGCTGAGGAAGAAAATGATCCTGACGGTCCTTTTGCTTTCCGTAGGAAAGCAGGTTGTCAGTACTATGCTGTAAGTGAGACTTATTTATAAACTATATAAGACTGAGCATCATTATAGAATAAATCTTACTTTTAATGGTTCTCTCAAATTCTTTTAAGCCTCATTTAGATCAGACTGGCAACTGGCCATGGAGTAGTCCTAAAGATGGAAGATTAGGAGATGTCCGCTATAGATACTGCTTAACCACGCTCACTGTACCCCAAAGGTGTATTGGGTTTGCACGAAGACGGGTTGGGCGTGGCGGAAGGTAAGCTGCACTTAATTATTGCTATAAAAAGTTGTGGATAATTTTAAAATTGACACAAGGGCAAAAGTGAAAATGAAAGACACTGGCACCCTAAAAGATAGCACATATGGAATGCTTTCACTTACTGATATTTTTTTTTATCTTTTGGTTTGTTCCACTGACTGTAAAAGCCATCCTGACACTGTTTACTTCTTTGTTTATAGACCGTTACTGTTGATACTGGGAAAGGCTTTTACCACTCCAGAGCTAAGGTTGGCAGTTGTAGTATAAAAATTATTTGTGAAGATTGGTTGGTGAATAGTGGATTTTAAAAATGGGTTTCCCCTCTCCCAGAACCCAGAGATCATCCTCTACTTGAGAAACTGAAGTCCTGAGAGTTCAGTCTGACATACATTTAAAATATAGCTATGTATGATTGCTGCTGTGGGCTAACATGTTACTTGTAATCCTGAAATCTGCAGACAGTTTTGTGATTGTCTAGCATGTTAATTTTTAAGACTGAGACTTCCAGAAAATGGGAGTTCAATGTTATGCTCCCAAATAAGGCCTAGATACGGCAAATCACTTAAGCTAAGTTCATGTTTAAGTACTTCATCTTTCAAAAGTGCTGTGTACCAAAGCAGTTGCCAGTGAGGTAGTTGAGCAATGGTAGATACTCCGGACATTCACTTAGGTGGCTAATTATGGACTCTAAGGAGCCTTACTTTAGGCATCCACTTCTGAAAATGTTGGCCTAGAAGAATTTCTGTATTCCTTTTTCTTTATATAGGTAATATGTTTTTCCATACCTAATTAAAGACTATACATATTTAAATATCTTTTACATTTTCTATAAATGAGTGTGTTTTAAAAAAGTTGGTCAGATCATAGCTTGTTCAGTCAACAAAACAAATACCTTCACTTAACTTTCAGATTTATACAATATTAACTTATTGCTATGGAAGCACCTGAATGGCTGTGGTAGTAATAACAGATACTTTTTTCCATCTTAAAGTCCCAAGATCTCTGGCTTCCATTTTAAATAAGCACAAGTCACCATTAGATGGAAGCTGCAGGTCACAGAGCACTAAATATAGAATTGACAGTAAAAGGTGGTAAACAATACTAAAAATAGCAGCAGATCATACCACTGGGAGGTAAATAAGGGTTGCAGGCTAAAAATAGAACGGACAGTTTAGAATGTTGGTAGTTGGCATGCATCCAAGAAAGATCTGACAGAAGGATAATATCAGAAGGTCTATAAAGTTCTGACAGAACTGTATAAAGGTCAGCGTGTCAGTGGGTGGCAGGAGTAGTTGAGTGGGATAGTTAAGAGCTAAGAAGAGAGCACTCTCTAAAGAACAGCATCAGAGGGAGTCCTGTCCCTGGAGCAAACGGAGAAGAGACAGAATGCGCAGGAGACAGTACAGTGTAATAAGTCCGATTAATTATAGGTAGGGATGTGGGAGTGTACGTACACGTGTGGGCTAATAAAGATGTATGAATGTGTTTTAATTGTAAAAGGAACTTATATACGTAAGATTTAAAGAACATCTAAAAACTGCTCTCAGCAACCTGTGGATGACTAGCTCTGTGAAGCAAGGCACATCACTTAGGACCGCCTCAAACTGTTAGACAACATGGTTTGGGGTGTTTTTTTAGCTTATAAAGGATTTGTGTTTTATAACATCAATAAGGGGATTGTTTGTTTGTTATTATATTAAGGATTCTTAATATTTGCACCAATAAAGAAGTGCTGTGTTTTGAAAAGAATACTGCTTGTGTCAGTCTTTATCAGAAGGCTGTATCGTCCTCTGGGGGTAACAGGTCTGAGCTGTTCTACAGAGTTTCTGAAACAGGGAACTACTGGCAATCCCAAGATATTTCCTTTACTTACCCTGGAAACCCATACCTAATGAGAACAGATCAGCTATATTCTGGAGGCACCCTAATTCTGTTTTCAGGGTAACAGTAGCATCTAAATCACACTTTCATGGAATCTGTGAATTTCAGCATCTTCTAATTTAATTTCAACAAATCAGGAAAGGATCTGGATGCCCCTTGAGGGTTTTGCCAGGAGGTTAGATAGGTAGAGAGTGACAGCTTTAGCACTTCTTGTGGCTGTGGGCATATTCAGTGGTTGGAGAGGCTGGGTTGGGTCACTTCTGTGGGTGGAACTGATGTATTCAGCAGCTAAGAGAGGAATTGGCTTACTTTTTGGCCCTTTGGAGACACGTTTTGCTGCTTAGTTAGGATTTATGGATTAAAATTTAACATTCTCATTTTTATCTTCTCCTCACGTACCTGATACTTTGCAAATTTAATATTCAGTACAGTTCTACCAAGTTGAAGTCAAAATATCAAAAATGTATGAGTGCCTTGCTGTTTGTTAGATGGGTCACAATAAATTCTGAAACATTGACATGACAAGTTCCAGTTTCTTAAAAAATAAACACCACTCACCGTAAAGTAGGATTTAAGTGTGTGGCTGTGCTTCATGATATTTTGAGCTTTGTTCATGCTAAAGAAATTCCTGCTACGAGAAACTGGTGTGTGGTGACCTTTCTGGTTTTGGCTTATTATTGTCTGCTAAGTTTATTGCACTTCCATTTTTAGGGTGCTACTGGACAGAGCGCATTCAGACTACAACAGTACGTTTCGCCAGCTGGATTTGGAAATGCTTTCCTCAACTCAACACTCTTCAATCAGTCAAGTTGCCAATACCTCAGAAACAAATACCTCGGACAAATCTTTCTCTAAAGACCTCAGTCAGATACTAGTCAATATCAAATCATGTAGATGGCGGCATTTTAGGCCTCGGACACCATCGCTACATGACAGTGACAATGATGAACTCTCCTGTAGGAAATTATACAGGGGTATAAATCGAACAGGCACAGCACAACCTGGGACCCAGACATGCAGTACCTCTATACAAAGTAAAAGTAGCAGTGGTTCAGCACACTTTGGTATGTTTATTTTGACAAACTTTTTTCTAGAAATGTTAAACTTGACTCGGAGAATCAAAAATATTAGAATTTTATCCATTTTTTCTTTGTGATCTGTTCTAATGACAGCAGTGAATCATCTGTTTTACCACTTATATTGAAAACTAATTAGTTAGCATTTTTAACGTGAACGTTAATAGAGTTTATTTCAAATGTGTGTACAAAGGCAGCACTTGTTGCAGTTCTGACTTTTAGAAATGTGTGAAGTCCACTTATGTACAGGGTTTTTAGTTAATATAAAAAAGACAGATGACCATATTAAAAATAAGATTGCTTAAGAAAGCATAAAACCTTAAACCCCAAATTTTCTACCACCCTACCTGTTAGATATCTATGGGAAGACAAAAGGTTGATTTTATGTTTAATAAAATGTTACAATCCTAGTATGCATATGCACTTTAATACAACAGATTTTTTTGCAAAAAGTCAAGATGCTACCTTCCCCTATAAAAATATTTTCATATTTTTTCCCCCATGCATGGGCAAAAGCCAGAGAAATAGTTGGCCTTGCAATGTGTCAGTAAACTCTAGCTCCACAGAACTACTGTAGGAAATGAATTCCAGAACTGAGGACCTGTCACTATAAATGTTGGACCGTCAGCCCCCTGATGTTTTAAATCAGAAAACTGTTAGCAAGCTCCCCAGCTGATGTCAGTGGTGGTTGTTGCAGCAGTAGATGGCAGATGTGAGAAGAAGCAGTTACTCAAATAACTAAAATCCAGTATGTTTAGCTCACTAGCTTTATTGATCAGTCAGCACTAACTGCATCTGAAAGAACAAGAAAGACAAGAGTTGCTGATGAGCTTGTGAAATATGCTCCCTGTGAAAGCGTAATTACTCCCAAAATCATCATTTGGGATTTCCAAGACCAGCTATACCATCCACTCTTGCTAAAGTTCACTGTCTAAGTCAGGGGTCGGCAACCTATGGCACGCGTGCCAATTTTTAATGGCAGCTGCTGCCTGCCGAGTCCCAGCCACCGGCCCTACTCAGCCAGCTGCCAAACCCAGGCCAGGACCCCGGCAGGCAGCAGCATGCCATTAAAAATCCTGCCCCACCCCCCGGGGCAGGATAAAGAAGAAGAGGCAGGCAGGTTTCCCCGCCTCTTCCCCCAGCGTGCTGTGGTCCTGCCCCTCCTCGTCTCCCTCCCTGCTGCTGATCAGCTGATGGCCCTTGCGAGGGACGGGGAGACAGGGAGCGGGAGAAGCGGAGCCACAGCGCGCTCGCTGCTCCGGGGAAGAGGCAGAGAAGAGGTGGGGACGGGGCTGTGGGAACAGGGGGTGGAATCAGGGCATATCCCCTCCAGCCCCCTGCCGTGAGCTGCTCAGGGCAGGGGGCTGGGAGCACACCCCCAGACCTCTGCCCTGACCCCTGCATCCCCCTCACACACACCCAGCTCTGGCTCCTGCACCCCCCACACATATCCAGCCTCCCCACACCCCATGTCCTGACTCTTGTACCCCCCACATTCCCACCCTGAGCACCAAACGGGAGCTCCTGCACACCCCCCACACACACACATTCCCACCTGCACCTCTCACGCCAAATGGGAGCTGTCCAGGTAAGCACTCCACCCCCAAACCTCCTGCTCCAACCCTGAGCTCCCTCCCTTATTCTAGCTCCTGGCCAGACCCTGCACCCCAACCCCCAGCCTGCTCCTTCACCTCATCCCTGTTCTCAGCACACTCCCACCCTCAGCTCAGTGCAGAGAGAGAGAGAGAGAGAGAGAATGGGCTAGAACCAGGGAGAAGGTAGGTACTCGCCCTTTGTGGGCAGGGCCGGGATCACAGACCGGCAGCAGGCTGAGCGGGGCCGGCAGCCGGGACCCTGGCTGGCAGGAACCGGCGGACGGAACCCCAGACTGGCAGCAGGCTGAGTGGCAGAGGGCTGAGCCGCTCAGCGCACTGCCGGTCTGGGGTCCCGGCCACCGGCCCCACTCAGCCCGCTGCTGGTCTGGGGTTCTGGCTGCCGGCCCCTTGCCAGCCAGGGCCCCGCTCAGCCTGCTGTCGGCCTAGGTGAACAGAACCCCAGGCTGGCAGCGGGCTGAGCGGGCCGGCAGTGTAAGATCAGCATTTTAATTTAATTTTAAATGAAGCTTCTTAAACATTTTGAAAACCTTGTTTACTTTACATATGACAATAGTTTAGTTATATAATATAGAGAGAGACCTTCTAAAAAGTGTTAAAATGTATTACTGGCACGCGAAACCTTAAATTAAAGTGAATAAATGAAGACTTGGCACACCACTTCTGAAAGGTCTCCGACCCCTGGTCTAAGTCAACAAAACCTCATAGTCAGTTGTATCAAAAGCTGCAAATGGTCAGGCAACTATGCTGATTTTCTTTTACATTTTCCATTGCTAGGAGATAACCAATGAGAGCATAGAGTGCTGATTATTTAATACATAACCTTTTTTCTCCCTGTAGGGCAGAGACAGCACCCAGAATCTTTTTGGGGGAGGTATTAAAAGAACCACCAAAATGTGTCATGAAGAAATATTTAGAGATCACTTATCTAAAAATTCTGTTCAGCAGAGTATATCGTATAGTGCCAATATTAAAACTTTTTATCCAGGGACAGTTCCCCAGTCGCTGGTGGAGAGGAAGGCATGCACTCGTGCACACATTCCAGTGAACGTCATTCTATGTTCTTCATCAGGGCCTCAAAACAAAGTTTTCAGGTTGTTCTTAAAATACCCTGCTAAACTAAGCCAAAAAAACCCTTACTAAATCCCACTTGTTGCCATATTTAGTCTTAGGTGTTTGTCTCAACCCAACAGCATACCTTTGGAAAAATACATGTGAAATCCGGTTTCCAGTATTTTCAGAAATACACACAACCAGCGATGAACTCCAAAAGTTTGGATGCTTACTCAGGAAATCGGTTTTATCCTGCCTTTCATTGTTTTTATGATCTCTGCCTCCCACATATGTATTCTACACCTTGTCACTCTGTTCCCCCTTGCAGTATCTTCAAAGAGTGCATGCAAAGACGGGCTACCTCCTCCTCTAGTGTTTTCTCTCTCTCTCTCCCTCCCTCCCTCCCCACTGTCCCAGTGTTCTTTCTGTTCTACTCATGCCTGTCATCCTGGTGTTTCCTTCTTTTACCATCTATTCCACCCCTTGCTGGAAGATGGATTGGGGCTGAAACTACTACTGGTTAGAGCCTCTGATATGAGGCTTCTGGTGGCTGCCTTCTCTCTCCTCTTAGTAGCTCTTCCAGTTGCCTGAAGATACAGTGATCTGAAAGAGAAGCAGGGCAGTAGGAAAGAGCAGCTGCAGTATAAGTTTGTTAATGCGAGGAGGAGAAACTGCACTAAAGATACTGGGCAAGTTTCTAGCTGCTTAGGATAAGACACAAAGGGACTGTTGGCAGGTAGGCTGTGAATAGAAATTGAATGTTTATGGGTTTCGGATCACATTTAAAGATCACAAGTGAACTGATTACAAATTTGGAGTTCAAGGTTAACAGCTGTATTTACTTGTTTTTTAAATAGATTGTAGAGGTGACTCTTAAAATCCAGATAAGACAGTTTCTCTTTTAGATGAAGACTTTAATTATGTTGGCTATATCTTAAGTTTAGAAAAAACTAAATCTGTGACTAAGTGTTCAGTGTATGAACATTATCAAATGTGTTCAACGTTGTAAATTACTTTTATAGTAAACATTCAGTACTTACAAAATCAGTATGGAATTTAGATTCATATTTTTATCTGAAACAGTTAACTTTTAATACTTGGCATAGGAATAATACATGTAAAGAGTTACCTAGTCTGATTTTTATAGACACAGATGTACTTGAATCAAATATGATTTTTTTTTTTTTTAATCTGGAGAAGGGAGTAAACATTAATACAACTCATTGAGATTATAGCCACATGACTCTCCATCATTTTATCAGGAGTACTAAGCTAAATCACCTGTCCACAATATAACAATTTTTAACCGAATGGTACATAGTATCATAGAAGTTTAGAGATTGAAAAGATCCAATATATCATCCAGTCTATTTTCATGCCAGTGTAGGATTATTTTCTGTAGTACCTTTTTCTAGTGTTTCAGTCTTGTCTAGTTCCAAATGTTCCTCAAAAAAGTGATGGTTCTTTTAGTGATCCCTGTGTGTATTCCACACATGGAATATATATGCACACCATGCACCTGACTCCAGAATTTCTTGAAAGAAATGTGTGTTGGACCTCGTGCTCCCAACCAAGAGCATACAGGGCAGTGCAGGGTGATCCCTGTCTAGTTCCTTA
Source organism: Natator depressus (assembly GCF_965152275.1). Lineage (NCBI taxonomy): Eukaryota > Metazoa > Chordata > Testudines > Cheloniidae > Natator > Natator depressus. The sequence goes on along the minus strand of NC_134235.1, from coordinate 234,828,135 downwards.
TTACCACCACACGATTGGAGTAGGAATCTTCTGTTTCTTCAGCTCCTTTTTGCTTTGTCATTCCTGTAAGAATTATGTATAGTTTAATTTTTAGTAGTTTTTTATGGTTTAGCACAGATAGTTAAATAGCATTCCGCCCCCCCGCAAGAAGTCTTGGATAATGCCCAGGGTCCTGGGATTCACAAACTGTTTACTGTCCATACTCCTTTTCTGTGAGCAACAAACATCAGTGTTGCCTGTACTTCTTTATTGAGGCTCACATTTCTGATTGACAACTCCTGGTGCTTCCATCCACTTCGGGAGCAAAGGCGGCACTGATAGCAATGTGGCCCCAGACAGCGACCAGAGCAGCGCTGCCAATGGACTCGCCTTGTACTCGGGGACGGTTGGAGATGTATGTCTCCCCAGAAGACATCTTTGCTGTCCCCTGTCTCCATTCACTGCTCCTATTGGGTCCATCTATATTCCAGGACATTGTTATCACAAGGAGACAATCATTCTCCCATTCTACCCACCAGCTTTGAAACGCAGCCATTGGTCTTACCGCTGCTCAAGGATGTTGCCTTCTCTTCTGAGGAGTCGGAGGCTCTGCAAGAGTATCTGCAGCACCAAGCAGAGGCAACCCCAGACAAATCCTAGAAGGTCAGGGTTCCGACCTCCAACCAGATAAGATTGGCCAAGAGACAGGTGGTACCCGATGCCAAGGGGTCCTCCTCTGCTGGTGGATCCATCTTATTGACAACATTAGGGACTGTGGGAGCCCTACCCCAGGCACCCAGGAATGGTGCAAGAGTCTTATTTGCTATCACTCAGCCGTACGCAGCCAGCCCCATTGGAGCTCTTAGTATTGCTTAAAGTAGCTGCAAAGCTACAAATCCAGCTGGAGGAAATTCAGGAGGCTCAGCACTGCTTACTAGATGGTAGTGTAGCCCTCCCCATCAGCGAGGCCATCATGGACACAGCAAAGGCAGTTTGGGACACCCCTGTTTTTTGTGCCTCCACTCCTAAGAGGGCTGAGAAGTGCTACTTTGTCCCATCCAAGAGGGAGAGCTCTTGTTCTCACTCTCCACCAACCTACAGGGTGGTGCAGGCAGTTACAGAGCAACAGCACCCAAAGGCTACTCCCTCTATAAGGGATATGAGACTTGACCTTCTGGGAATAAAGGGCATCTTTTCCTCTTGGCCCTCTTGTCCATTTAATTTGATCAATTTATGCTAGACTTCTAGAATTTAAGGACAAGCTTCCTGAGAAGGATAGAGCCCACTTCCAGGCCTTAGTGGGTGAGGGCAAAGTGGTGGCCAAAACTTCACTCCAAGCCACAGTGGATGCAGCAGATACTGCATTGAGGGGGATGATTACGGCAAATAAGGAGAGATTCATGATTGTAATCCTCAGATTTTTGTACAGAGATGCAGAGTACCATCCAAGATCTGCCTTTTGACACTGTAAGGTAATCCATTAGAAAACAGATGAATCTCTGCTGCCTCAAAGATTTTGAGAATAATGCTTTGCTAGCTGTGCATTCATACCCCTTCCCCCCAGAAGAAGCTTTATGGACAGGGATATAGGGCAAGACCATCTCCTCAGCCCTTTTATCATCAATATGCTCAGGAGCCACCATGCAAGAGACAGTTAATATATAGACCTAGGAACCCAGCTTCTGCAACATCCACCACCACTTAAGCACACTAATCCCCAACCGAATAATTTCTTTTTGACTGTCGAGACCAGCGTCCCTTTACTGATGCCTCTTCTTTCCCCTATTCAGGTATTTGGAGGTCGCCTTACCCTACTTGTCAAAGACTGGAGGGCCCTAACTACAGACATATGGATATTAGAAGAGGCTATCTACTCGAGTTTCTGACCACTGCTTTTCACAAGCCCACTTCCTGGTTCCTTTCCAGGGACCACTCTTGCAAGGAGATTTTTACAACAGGAGGTAAATTCCCCGCTCCTCAGGGGAGCCACAGAAATGGTTCCACCTCAACACCACAGGAAGAGGTTATACTCTCCGTATTCCTTGATTCCCCAAGAAGAATGGAGGATCGAAGCCAATTCTTAATGTACATCAGTTAAACAAGTTTATCTGAAAACTAAAATTCTGCATGATATCCTTGGTATCAGTAATTCCCTTATTAGAGGAGGGCACATGGTTTTGTGGCTCTCAGCATGAAAGATGCATATTTTCATATTAATATCCATCCAGTCCACAGGAGGTTCATCAGGTTCTTCTTCCACCAAGACCACTACCAATTCAGAGTACTCCCCTCTAGTCTGGTCACTGCATCCAGGATGTTTACAAAGGATTTTTCAGTGGTGGCTGCTTGGATGAGAAGAGAAGGATTTAGTGTCTTCCCATACCTCAACAAATGGCTTCTTGCAGGCCAATCCATTGAGGAGTTCCACAGGGCAACCAATGTTTTGCTCACTTATTTATCTTCCCTACGTGTTTGCATCAATCACAAAAAATCCATACTGACCCAGCTCCTCCTCCCTCTCCCCAGGTACATAGGTTTCATAGGGGCATTGTTAGACTCAACTACAGCAACAGCATATCAACCTCTTGAAAGGTTTCAGGTAACTAGCACTCTTATGCACAAGGTCACTATCAGACCCAGGACATCCGTTGGAAGTTGCCTTTTGCTCGTTGGCCATTTGACTTCATGCGCACACGTGACACCATTCAGCAGATTACATCTATAGTGCTTATAAGCCTGGCTTCTCTTGCCGTATTCACCAGTGAAGGGCACCATAAACTACAAGGTCACAATTCCATCCTAGGTATTGGGCTCTTTTTTGTCTAGTGGACAAAACTGGAGAAGGTTTGGGTTGGAATGTGTTCCTCACACCCACACCTGAGGCAACCATAGTTACCAATGCCTCGCTCTTGAGTTGGGGTGTGCACATGGGTGATCATATGGCACATGGCATTTGGACCCCGGGGAGTCCATAATGTACATCAACTTATAGGAACTCAAGCATTGCAGGCCTGACAGACCGCCCTTTCTCCCATCCATCCAATCCAAACATATTCAGATAATCTTGGACAAGATAACACTATTTTATATAAACAAGTGAGGGGGAACTAAATCTTTGTGCATAGAGGCAGTCAGTTTCTGGAATTGGTGCATCAAACATCACTTAACCCTAACAAACTGCCTGAGCAGACATTTGTCCACAAATCAAGAATGGGAGATTCACAATTTGTTTTTCAGCTACGTCTTTGGTCATGGAAAATGCCAGCCTGGGACCATTTCACCTCACAGGCAAACAGGAAGTTGCCTTGGTTCTGCTCCAGAGCAGCACTGGGCAAAGGCTCTTTGGGAGATGCCCTCCTGATATTGTGGAAGGATTGCCTGGCATTCTATGGAATATCCACCAAGACAGAGCATGAGTCATCTTCATCACACCCAACTGGCCAAGACCGTTCTGATTCATCAATCTATTAACGTTCTTAGTACGACCACACATGAACATCCCCACGTTACTAGATCTTCTAACGCAACACAGAGGCAAAATCACATACCCCAATTCAAGGCTGCTGCAACTCCGAGCCTGATATTTGGATGGGCATCGGAGGTAGAATGCTCATGTTCCAAGAGGGTGCAATTCATCTTTAACCAAAGTACAAAAGATTCTGTAAGAAGCTTTTACTCAGCTAAATGAAAGCGTTTCTCTGCTTGGATTCATCAATGCATATTGTCTCCAGACTCCACCAGAATCCCTGATATCTTAAACAATCTTCTTATCCTTAAGCCTTCAGGTCATGCATTCGGTTCCCTGTGGGTACATTTAGCAGCTATCTGTGCTTTCAGTCCTCCAATAGATAACTGTATGATCTCCAGGCATCCTGTCACAATTAGAATTTTTTGAAGGGGATTCTCAGATCCTTTCTACCAGCAGTGAAGTTCAAACCTCAATCAGACCTCCAATTTTGGTCTGTTGTCTCTTACTAACCACTAACCTCTTCGCTAGCCACCTGCTGTATGACTGTCTGTCCGTGAAGGTGGCCTTTCTGATTGTTCTAACGTTGGACAGAAGAGTCGGAGAACTGTGAGCACTTATTGGCAGGCCCTCCATATACCACCTTCTGTAAAGAAAAGGTCTTCCTATGCCCCCACCCCAAATTCGTACCCAAGATAGTTTGAGTCATCCATGTACCTGTATTTTTTTTCCTAAACCACATGCCTCGGAAGAGGAGAGAAGACTGTATTCTCTGGACATTTGGAGGGCTTTGGAACAAAACATTAGAAAGACACCTAAACCTATTTGTTTCCAGAGCGATCATGATATCAACCTTTATCAGCACAGAGACTTTAAAAATGGATCTCCGGTTGTAGTATCCTTTACTGACCAACTGGCATCCTCCATCTCCAGAAGGGATAAAGGCTCATTCCACCAGGGAGCAGACTATTTCAGCTGCATCTCTGAGAAATTTAGCCATACTAGATATATGTGAAGCAGCTACTTGGAGCTCTTTCCGTACCTTCACCAGGCCTTATGCCCGGGTACAGTAGTCCACTGCAGATACAGCCATGGGGACAGCAGTTCTACAGTCAGCTATCACTTCTGCATCCTCACACCCACCCCCTATTTATTTATTAATCTCTCACATGTGGAATACATATAGGGGACCATCACATGAAGAAAAAATGGAGGTCAGTTACCTATAACTGGAGGTTCTTAAAGATGCGTGTTCCCTATCTGTATTCCACTGCCTGCTCTCCAACCCCTCTGCTGCTGATTGGTTACTCTGAGGTAAGAATGGAAAACTGGAGAGGCATTGGCCTGCACTGCCCTCCGCTGGGAACACAAGGTGAGCTATGGTACATGTGCGGGCCAATACACACTGCTTGCAAGAAATTCCCGACTCGGGTGCATGGCACACATGCGTATCCCATCCATGGAATACAGATAGTGACCATTCATCTCAAAGAAGCTCCACTTACAGGTAAGTAACCTTCATTTTCCTATTCAGATTTGCAACAAAAACAATATTTACAGTCCAAAGATTTGTATGAATGAAGTAGTATGTAAAACAAGGCACATCAAGCTAAACTGTGCAGTTACAAGATACTAGTTTAGTGGGCTGACTTTAACTACTGAGCCAAAAAAAACTAGAGAGAAATTCACATCTGTAAAGTTGATATGTAAAAATCAGTATGTTCTTTAAATATTTTGGGAAAATGCATTCCTGCTGTGTCAACTGTAGCCTGTCCTAAAAGTTTGAGCTATCACACAAGATTGCACCTATGACCAAGAGAATATTTGAAATGTATTGCGTCGTCATTATTCCAGAATTGGTTATCAACGCAAATCTTCAATTCCTTACAGTTACAGTACCTGTCCATACTGCGATTGTTTTCAAAGCAGCAAACCTCTGTGCTCATTTCCTGTTTATGGAAAACCACTAGCACTGTACATTTCTTAATTACTAAAATGCTGAGGAAATGAACCCTCTAGGTGGCGTATAGGAATTATACAAAATGGATAGAGACAATATCCCTGTTATTGGACAGCATGGGACAATTCCACAATTCCAAGATGCCTGACTGTAACTCGGATCATGAGTGAACTGACTAACCTGTAACATTACAATCTGAACTTGTAAACTGTCAACTAGCATAAGAAATAGTTTGCCAGGATACTTGCTGATTTTTAACTGTGCTTCAGTTCAGCCATTGTGCTGCAAACACTACTGTGAAAAGAGTTCTTGTGGCTAACTTACGTATAACCACAAAAGCAAACCTTTGAACTATCAGACTTTCTTTTCAGATAACCAACTCGAGATCCAGTTTCTTGGGTAAATTCATCTTTTAATAAATTTGTAGCCTGTCACGCTGTTAGTAGTTAATGCAGTGTCTCTGAAGAAATTCTAACAATTTGTTGTGTAGAGGAAAAAATCTGGAAAAAGAAGAGTATTGAAATTTGTTGCAGTGTGCCCCGTTAGATGTTGTGTTAAAGCTGTTCTTTTTAAGGTCCAAATTCAAAGCCCATTCAAGGCAATTTGGAGTTTTTCCATGGACTTCCATAGACTTTGGATCAGGCTCTAAATCTTAACGCTTCCGATTACTTTTCATTTTTAACGTATCAAAAATGGTTACTAAGATTTGAGGTGGTATTCTGAATTTACTGTATTGGGTTTTGCTAGGAAATATGAAAGAGCTCAGATGCTACTGAACTGCTAGCATCCAAACCTACAGCCCTTATAGTCCTAGAAAGTTGGTGCCATATGGAAGCCTTACTTAAACTCAGTGCTAAGGTTCAGTGCCTCCTAAAAATTATCAACCTACTAATAGTACATTACTTTCTATCAGAACTTGAGTAAGAATTTTTTAAAATTCACATGCCTCTTTAATTTCTAGCTAGTATGTTCATTCATCCTAGAGTTCAACATTCTTAGAATACCCTCAGTTTTAAAGAAGCCTCATTATGACAAACCAGAATGATCTCTGATGGAAATCTTCACAACCCAAATGTGGCCGATCTGAAGAAACTGAAACTGTCAACAAAAATATTTTTTTTTTACAATGAGTTCTTAACTTCAAAGTTCACAATTTTGTGTTCTTACAGTGCACTTATACTTCTCTTGCGTATCATTGTTCTACTTCAATTTCTATCTAGACTTCCTAGCTTATGTTGGGGAGATGAACCTCTGTAGCACGATTCTTCTAACATGGTTTCAGATATAGTTGATCTTAGAATAGCTAGACTTGATGTTTGGTCTTCATCAGTACCTGAAAAAACAGGCACTGTGTGATCTGAGAATTAAAAATATAATCTACTCCATTAGTATTTACTTTCTTGCTTCTTGGACTGCAATACTGAAACAAATCTATATCTAAGACAGATATGTACAGATGAAAGATTTGGGCTCTTCTCCTTTGTCAGATTGTACCACATATGAAAACTTGAAAAGCTATTTTCTGGTGAAATTGTCACAAGAATATGCGTCTATGAGCATTGATAAGAGCTACACTTCACAATTTTTTTTACTAAAAACTGAATGGTAGAACTAGGAGCTGGAAATAAGCTTTACCAGTTGGAGCTGATCACCCATCTTGTCTATCTGTCAGATTTTCAAGCATGTATGATTTCATTTATGGAGTAAGAGCTGAGAAGTAATAAAAACTTCCAGAAGTCTGCACAGTAATTTATTAAAAAAAAAAAAAAAAATAGAAAGTATCATCTTAGAATTTGTTTTTTAAACTGATTACCCATTTCAACAAGTTTAGAATTTCCTTCATTACCTGGATCTTATTGACATTCAAGATTCTGGGATCCTAAGCTTTCATGTTTACATAACAAACTTGGTTTGACTTTACAAGCAAGAACAACATATGCGGTAGATGAAAGCAAAAGGGATTCTCTCTGCAATCCTTATAGTTAGCCTGTTTGTGACAGCCATTTGCTGTTAATTCACAAATATTAGTACTAAATGGCTTTTCAGAGAGGTGAACAGATTTTTTTTTCTGAAATATATTTTGTTAGAAAAGCTGTTGGAGAACTTCAGTTTTGCAATTATGAAAAAATAGTGAAACTGTTTAATTCTTGATCTGAACTTCAAGACTTTTTAGACCCTCTCCTTGACTTTACAATGCTGAGCAGTTTTGTCATGAAGACGCATAATTTCACAGGAGAGCCTTGCACAATTCCAATCAGATTTGTACAAATGCACTGAAAATAAAGGATACTGAAGATGAGATGCTTTTTTGTAAAGTAAGAACACTTAAAAGGTTTTTGGTTTTGTTTGGTATGTGTGTATTACACAAGGAAAAACCAATTCCCAAAACCTTCTGCCTCACCACAGTGTCTTACTAGTAGAGCTAAACACACTGTTGGCCTAGTGGCCTGCAAGAGAAACTCTTATCTGTACTTGGTACAGGAGGAAAATTAGGAAGCGGATTAGGAGGACTGTAAATGAGCAAAATAAATCTGATTTTGTTTTAGCCAACTAGGATGTTTTCCTTTAATGCCGACCCCTTCCCAAAAAAATCAGTCTGAGTTGGGTTTGGACAGAGCATATTATCAGCATTCCTGATTGGTTATGTCATCAGTATATGTAGGGCTTTTCCATAGGTAGCTCAGACTAAGAAGTTAGCTTCTCAGACTAAAACACTTAAAACAAATACAGATTATGGCCCGTATACTGGACCTTTTGTTATGTGAAAGTAGCATTTTGACATGGTATGGGGATGAAAAATATTTTTACATTCCTGTAACAGTTTCCATCAGAGAGTGTTTAAGTAGTTTGCAAACTTTGACTCTCAGCAATAACGCTATTAGAGAGGTATTTCCTCCTGTCTGTAAAATGGATGTAACTGAAGTATAATGAGGATGTGAATAGCCCAGGATCACACACCAAATCTTTGGCAGAGCTGGAAATAATGCTTGCCCATGACTGTCTGGTTCTTTAACCACTAAAAAAAAATAAATGGTCACTTGTCAATGCATTGGGTGTAATCTCGGTGTCCAGAAATTATAGGGGAAAAAGCTAACAGGAGTTTGTACTGCTCATGCTGGGATTTTCAAATACGCCTAAGGAAGTCTGGCAGCCAACTGCCACTGAATTTCAGTGCTTCCTTAGGCCTCTTTGAAAACTTGAGCCTAAATAATTAAAATGCTGTGGGTGCAGAGCAGTTTTTTCTTTTCACTTGCCTTGTAAAATGGTTACTGCAATTATTTTGATAATGGCTGGCAAGGTAATTCCTGTATGGACTGCAATAATTCATTGAAATGCTATTTGGAAACTACACATTCATTTGTAAATCTAAATATCTCCTTCCCAAAGTAGCAAATTAATATCTCTGTCAAATACTACTATGAACAATGACCACACTCAACACTTTTGTGCAGTAGTAACAAGACATGGATGTTAAATTTTGTTTAACTTTGTTAAGCAAAAATGTAAACTTCAGTTAACTTGTCATTTTAATTTAATATTCAAGTGGTTTAGGCCCAAAATGTAGTGTTAAAACTTTGTTGGATAGTGTTTTTATGGCTTCCATGCTATTACAATATTTTATTGTTGCAAAAGAGAATGTTTAAGGAATTTTGAAAGTAATTATATGCAAATCAAACTGACCAGTCTGGTTTCATTGTTCAAAGTATTAATGATTAACTGGATTTTTTTGTGATGATATAAGAAGTTGGGGGTAATTGTGGGGTGGGGGCCAGGACTAAATTATCTTGTGTCCCTTTAACATGGCTTTTAATTTACAAATTATATTTTAAAAGCATATTATATAGTCTTTTCATTTATGAACTGATTAGTTTGGTACTCTGCTTCCCTAGCAAATGGCTGATACCATAGCTGAAATGTAAAATCCTGAATACCTTTTGGAAGGTAAAAAGGGGGCCATAATTTTAGATAAACTTTGTTTAAAATATATATGCAGTTTTATGTTGCTATAGTTTAAGATTCCAATTGATGAACATTGGATTTTTCCTCTTTTTAGTAAATCATTTCAATTCATTTTTTAAGCAATACATCTACAAACTTGTTGTTTTAGAGCGCAAAGTCCTTTCACCAAATTACTAAGAATGAACAGGAAGAAAAATCATCTAAATTGTAAAATCTTAACTTTCCTAGTCCATTATTTGTATGGATACTTTAAACCTTTAACTTCAAAACACTGTAATATAGCACCAACTAGTTATAATTCACTAATAAAAAGATTTATATAAATAAAATACCTACTAACGCAGTAAATGTTTGGTTTTTTTTTCAAATCTTCAAGACTAATCTCAATTCAATTTGCCATATTTTTAAAAGAAATACGTTGGAAAGTGATGCAGTGCATTACACATGGTTTTTTACACACACACACACACACACACACACACACACACACACACACACACACACACACACACACACACACAACCACTGTATGCCTATTCACTAAAGAACTCGATCAGAAGAGCTTCTAACTTCTTTGAAATCTTATGCCATTTTACTGTGTTCAGCTGCTAGATACAGACTCTCAAATACTACCATGATGGGCAGCAGTATAAAACCCTAAAATAGATTCTGTGATAATTTGGTGCTCTTTCAATACATAATCAGAAGAAAGATTTATATCTATATAATCATCATGTACAAGATCTTAATTTGTAGCTGCGAATGATGCAAATATTTCCAAGAAATTCATAGTTGAATGTAGGCTGAAGACATGTGATCTTTAGACTCTTATGGATTAACTTGTTTGTTTTCTGTATTCAAATCATCACGAGCCATTTGATTAACTATTCTCTCCTCTAGAGTTCAGCAAAGATTAACAACATTTAAGTCTTCTTCTCTCCTCCCCCCGGAAACATTAGATGCATGTAGTCTGATAGGAGTACAGATTTTCTGCAGTTGGGAATAAAGAATAAAAGCTTTGGCCAAGATACTGTATTTCATGAACAAGCATTTAAGTCTTGTGTTGACTTGTAGAAAGTTGGATACCTTCCATTTGGTTGGTAACAGTTGTAATTCTGGAATGCATTGGAAGTTGTTGCATAAGAATGTTCATAATATTTGTTTTGAGAATATCCACAGAAATTTGGGGGCCTGAAATTTAATTTGGGAAAACTCAAAAGGTGTGGTCTAGGCTGACTCTGTAATGGATTCAATCTGCACCATTATCCCACTTTTAAATTGGCAATAGAGATTTTCTTCATTAAAACTATACAAACCATTTGGGGGATTCAAAATGAATTTTATTTTTTGTTTTTTAGAACTGATCTCTCCATAGACAAATTAGTATAATACAGTGTCTTTCCTCAGACATCCTTCTGTAAATCAACATAAACAACTCCATTCTTATTGACTGGATTTTTTTTCCAGGTGGGTTAACTGGGGAAAATTGTGATTGACGTTTACACGTTATAGCTAATGTATCACTCTTTAAGAGCTCCTTTATGGAAGAAAATAGCTTCTATGAAATTCTCCATTGACAGAATTGACAGTGTGCATGATTATTTTATTTTTATTTTTTTTTAAATACGAATATAGAAGGTATTTTAGTCTATACAAAACAGAGGGTGGTGGGAACAGTGAAGTTTGTGTTGAGAGATCATAATGTGGTAAAACAGTCTTCATTAGTAAACATCAAATTCATTTTTGTATTTTCAACTAAATATTAAATCTGAGGGCCTTCACCTGTGTGGTGGTGAGCACCTTAACTCCCAGTGGAGTCTGTGGAAGTTCAGAATGCTCAGCATCCCACAAGATAATGCCCCAAATCTGCACATATGAAAGTTGGTCTTTAATGTACTACACTAAAACACAATCTTTGCAGATCAGTCTTATCTGAGCGGTGGTTTGTGCCAATCTGGGCTTACTCCCTTAAATTCCGTTAAATGAGATTTCTTCACTCAGATATTGTAAGCTAAGTGCAGAAGGTGTTTAATACTTCACCACAAATGTGTTCAATGGGAAAAACTTAGTTTGGACAAAACCGCTAGAAGGATCATAGTCTGTTGCCATAAAGATGCAACAAGGTTCTTAGGAATTTGCTGTGGTATGTTGAAACAGTTTTTTGTTTTAGAATTCTAAAAGATGTGTATATATACAACATATACATATTTTGATATAGTATTTTCTCGTTTTATATTTTGTTCAGCATTTACAGCCGAACAATACCAGCAACATCAACAGCAACTGGCACTAATGCAGCAACAGCAGTTTGCACAAATTCATCAACAGCAAGCAAATAGTAATTCCTCTGCCAACACTTCACAGGTGAGGGATTTGTCTGTGCTATGATTTATCCCTCATTGTTTCCCACCAGGGTTCATCTCTAATTGTCAACTGTTGCCATAGAACCTTGAAACTAACGAACAGGAAAGTGGCTTTCGCCTGAATCTACATCATAGCCATTCTGTAAAGTGTTTAGAAGGGACACTGCAGGTGAGTGTGGCAGGCATTGCCTCTGCTCCCTCTTAACAAAAACCAAAAAGATGAGTGAATCAATTAAATGAAATACTCAGACTCAGGAATACATATTGCAAAGAATTCCAGCCATGTTGTTGTCCTGTTGAGACTGTATGTATGACTGTGTTCGGAGGCCAGATTTTTACCTTTTAATAACCATGTATAAGCATGTTCTGTCTTTAGCTGTGAAAATATCTAACAGCTAAATGTGTTTGTGCATTGACACTTTAAATGTTACATAAAGTTCAGAAGTTGCTGTTGGACATCTGAACCTCCTTGAATCTTCCAGATTGGTTTGGAAATCTTGTGAGAAATGGTATGGAAGGACAGTGTGTTGTGCGTTTGAAATACTTGTGCATGTTTTAGTACTGGAATTATAAGTACATGGGAAATACTGCATTTAATTATTTATCTAACTTTACCAAACATCAGAAGTTTGGTTTGAGGGAACAGTGAGGATCAGTTCGTTCTTATCTGCACTGGTTTGTGCATTACTAGTTTATGCATAAAAATAGGAAGAGTACTGACCTTTTGAAACTTGATCACATTTATTTGCCACCTTTCATCTTAGGGTTTTGTTTCCAAGACATTGGATTCTGTTAGTGCTCAGTTTGCTGCTTCAGCTTTGGTAACATCAGAACAATTGATGGGATTCAAAATGAAGGATGATGTGGTGCTTGGAATTGGGGTGAATGGCATCCTTCAGGCCTCAGGTATAGACCTATACAAATCTAAATTCATTCTGATTGTATTTTGCTTTCATAGTTGGTATGTGAAACCCCTGTTTGGAGTCTCAGATTTTCTTTTTTTTTTCTTTTTTTTCTTAAATATCATTCTTCTGCAGGAGTATACAAGGGCTTACACCTCAGTAGTACTACACCTACAGCACTTGTACATACAAGTTCATCGTCAGCAGCAGGTTCAACCTTGTTACCACCTTCAAATATAACACAGACTTCGAGTTCCCACAGTGCACTGAGTCACCAAGCTGCCAACTCTGCAACAACTCCGCTCCTGATTGGGAACAACATTCGATTAACTGTACCCTCATCGGTTGCCACTGTAAACTCTATTTCCACACGCAATGCACGACATATACCTAGGACTTTAAGTGCTGTTCCATCATCTGCCTTAAAGCTGGCTGCAGCAGCAAACTGTCAGGTGCCCAAGGTTCCAGCTTCATCCTCTGTGGATGCAGTACCAAGGTAAGTCCTGTATGTGTCTGAATTTTCTTAGTTTTATTTTACGGTTTTCCACAATGACATAACTGTTAGTTCAGAAACCCAGAATGTTAACCCAAAGCTGCTGTTCATGCTCTACCAGACAGTATCAATCAAAGGGAAAATTCATCTCCACTAAACGCAATGTAAAACCAGCCTTGTTTATCCATTTGAAAGTCAAATTACTGCCTCATAAATGGGGAGAATCTTCGTATCATGCTCCTTTTAAAAGAGGTGATACTGTCCATAGATGAATGACCTTAGGGAATCTGGATCAATGGTCATCCAAAGATCTTTTTACAGTTAGAACATTGGCAAAGCTTTCAGGGAATACCTGAAATTCTGTGTAATGCAGAACTTGTGAATTGTGAATTTTTTAAAATAATAAAATTATCAGGTTTTAAACTGGAAATTAAGCTGTTTTATTTATTTCTCATGCTTTGTCAGTCTTAAATATTTTTAGATTTAGGACCCATTATGTATTATTATTTTTTTGGTATTGAACTAGTTAAATATTTCAGCAGAGGTCTACGTGATTTATAAACTGAAGAAATTATATCTAATGTGTGCTATTGCATATAATTTATGAAGTAGTAGATATGGGTCTCTGGGAATATCCTTTTTTGTTCAGTTCTTCACATTACTTAACAAAAATGAGGGATTTGCATACCAGATAGTTGCCATTTATGTTTTAATTGCTTGTCTTACCCCTTAAATAGGAGTGAGAGCAGTTAGAGTTATTCTAAATGGATACCATTTCTAAAATACAGAGGCTACTGCACAGTATGTGATATATTAATTGTTTGTCAGACCATTTAAATTACTGAACTTAATTTATTTACTCTTAATGTGTTCTTATCCTCTTTTTACTTTTAATTTGATTTTCATATGGAGTTCTTAGTTTTTCCTCTTTTTACTAGCCCAGGATTTTTTACCAGTATACATTGAGTTTTGGTGGTGACATATTTTTTTCTATGTGTGATATAATTGTGACAATAATATGGCATACTGCACTTCGGTTGAAACAAAACACACTTTCACATTTTATGTTAAAACAAGGCTATCAATCGCAGTTAACTCACATGATTAACTAAAAAAAATCGCTATTAAAAAAATCATAATCGCACTGTTAAACAATAGAATAACAATTGAAATTAAGTGTTTTGTATGGTTTTTCTATATTTTCAAATATACTGATAACTATTACAACACAGAATACAAAGTGTACAGTGCTCACTTTATATTTTTATTACAAATATTTGCACTGTAAAAATGAACAAAAGAAAGTATTTTTCAGTTCACCTCATACAAGTACTGTAGTGCAATCTCTTTATCATGAAAGTGTAACTTACAAATGTAGATTTTTTTTATTACATAACTGCACTCAAAAACAAAACCATGTAAAACTTTAGAGCCTATAAGTCCACTCAGTCCTACTTCTTATTTAGCCAGTCGCTAAGACAAACAAATTTGTTTACATTTACAGAAGATACTGCTGCTTGCTTCTTATTTACAATGTCACCTGAAAGTGAAAACAACCATTCGCATGGCATTTTTTTACGCAGCATTGCAAGGTATTTACATGCCAGATATGCTAAATATTCGTATGCCCCTTCATGCTTCGGCCACCATTCCAGAGGATATGGTTCCATGCTGATGATGCTCGTTTAAAAAAAAATAATGCATTAATTAAATTTGTGACTGAACTCCTTGGGGGAGAATTGTATGTCTCCTGTTCTGTTTTACCCTCATTCTGCCATTCATTTCATGTTATAGCAGTCTCAGATGATGGCCCAGCAATGTTTGTTTTAAGAACACTTTTTCACAGCAGATTTGACAAAACACAAAGAAGGTACCAATGTGAGATTTCTAAAATAGCTATGGCACGTGACCCCAGGTTTAAGAATCTGAAGTGCCATCCAAAATCTGAGAGGGACGAGGTGTGGAGCATGTTTTCAGAAACCTTAAAAGAGCACCAGTCCGATGCAGAAACTACAGAACCACCAAAAAAGAAAATAAATCTTCTGCTGGTGACATCTAATTTCTTGTAAGCCTCAAAGAGAAATTTGTCTGGAGCAGGGATTTGAGGAAAGAGCGGGCAGTAGCCATATAGACTAAGGTCCCTTCTGAAGATATACTCCTAGTGTATTGTCCAAAAGAAGTGAATCAATAATAAAAGGAAATAACTTTGGAGTGTTATCGAGCAGAACCTGTCCTGGAATGGTGGTTGAAGCATGAAGGGACATATGAATCTTTAGCGCATCTGGCACGTAAAAATATCTTGTGACGCCGGCTACAAAAGTGCCATGCGAATGCCTGTTCTCATTTTCAGGTGACGTTGTAAACAAGAAGCGGGCAGCATTATCTCCTGCAAATTTGAACCAAACTTGTTTGTCTAAGCGATTGGCTTAAGTAGGACTGAGTGGACTCATAGGCTCCAAAGTTTTACATTGTTTTATTTTTGAATGCAGTTTTTTTACATTTGTAAATTCAACTGTCAAGATGAAGAGATTGCACTACAGTACTAGCATTAGGTGAATTGAAAAATATTTCTTTTGTTTTTTACAGTGCAAATATTTGTAATAAAAAATAAATGTAAAGCAAGCACTGTACACTTTGTATTCTGTGTTGTAATTGAAATTAATATATTTGAAAATGTAGAAAACATCCAAAAATATTTAAATAAATGG